>NW_026991713.1:104404589-114404589 GCF_029215605.1 Mirounga angustirostris
TAGGTGAAAGACGGTTTCGTAAAAGTGAGGTTGCTTCTTAGAGGCAGGTATACGGCACTTTCCTTACGCTTCCACGCAGACGTGTGAAAACGCTTCTGTGTTCACGAGAGAAGGCGTCAGTTGAAAGCTGCCTCGTACCCCGACACGTTTCTCAGAGTTCGGTCTATGGAACTTGCCCTACGCGTTCCCACGCAGGATTGAGATGGCTTATCTCTTTTCTATCGCCAGGAGGGAAGTGGCACGGTTTCCCTCTGTGTTCCTGACTGATTATAGTCCGGCCTCGGTCAGGTGACCCAGATCCGTTGCGCCCTCGAACGCAGGTCCGGGCAGAGTGAGTTCCACAGCGGGGGCTAGGGTTTGGGGTTACGGGGTCTGGGAGATGGTAGGAGGCTAACGATGGCCGTGTGGACAGCTGTCCTGAGGCCTGGCTTGAGGTGGAGCTACCTAGTGTGAAAGCCAGGGTTAGGGGCTGCTTTCCGGGACTAGGCACACCGTGCTTTCGAGGGTCGGGTTTGCGCTCGAATCCTGCCATCAGGACCCTCGCAGTGGCTGCCAGGGGCACAGCTTGCGTCCCTGTCCCTGGAGGATGTGTCCCAATTACCGTCGAGCCGCAGACTTAGTTGGCAGGCCCAGGTTAGGGCCAGAAGCACGCCTCTTGCTAGGGTGAGAGTCCGGGATATGGGAGGCCCCTAGCCGTGGGTGGTGCGCAGAAGTGCCCTGAGGGATGCGTGGAGGGCAAGCAGTAGGGGGAGCGTCTGGCTTCCGAGTTGGCCTCAGGGAGATGCTCCTCGTGGTCCTGGGGTCTAGTGGGTTGCTCACGAGGATCATGGTCTCCAGCACCATCTGGAGCAGGGGCTGCAAGGCGCAGGGTTTCCTTCTCGGTTCTTGCCTGATCGGCCTGGCATAGCCCCAGTGTCCAAAATCCATGTGGGACAACCGTCCAGGGGTGGGGGTCTGGTCGGAGCCACATCCAGGGTAGAGTTTGGGTTCTGGCACTGAAGACGTTAGGGGCCCAGTCGTCTGTGGGGCAGCGTCCTCTCCTGAGGGCTGAGTCTGGGGGACTAGCAGTAGGGTGGGGCTCGGGCTTCGGGCCTGGCCTCAGGGGGCTGCTTCTCGTGTTGCTGAGGTGCAGGGTTCTCATTAGAATCCTGGTGTCCGGCACTAGGCCAGGGGTTGCGATTCGCACAGTTCCCCTTCTTCGTCCCCCATTAGCCTGGCACGGCCCAGGTGTCCGGAATCCATTTTGGCCTCACACCTAGGGCTGGGGTCTGGTCGGGGCCACATCCAGGGCCAAGGGTCACGGGTAGAGAGTCCTCAACACTTTGGGGTCCAAGTCAACGGCAGGGCCGTGTCCCATCGTGAAGGCTGAGTGGAGGGCGAGCACTAGGGTGAGGCTCGGGCTTCAGGCTTGGCCTCAGGACATTACTGCTCCTCGTGTTCCCGAGGTGTGGGTCGTGGACTCGATTCGTGATCTCCAGAATCCTCCCAGGGGATGCACGTCGCCCGGCTCCCTTCTCTGTTCCTGCCCGAATCGCCTGGATTGCCCAGGGGCCCCAAATCCGTTTTAGCCTCACAAGAGGCGTTTTGGGGGTGCGGGCGTGTGCCGGGGCCACATCCAGGGCTCAGCGTTTGGCTTCTAGTCTTGAAGATGTGAGGGGGCCCCTGCCGCTCTGACGGCAGGGGGCGCCGCAGTACCCTGAGGGCCGAGTGGAGGGCTGGCAGTAAGGGGAGGCTCGGGCTTCGGTCAGTACAGGGCACTTTTCCGTGGGCCTCAACGCCCGCTTTTCTGAACCTCCTTCTCTCTCCAGATAAAGGATGTTCGCTGAGAGCCGGTGCCGCCACAGGGTGGTTCTGTAGCGCTTTCCTTAGGCCTCCACACTGCGCTTGCGAAAAGGCGTCTACCTTCGTGAAACGCGTTGTTAGGGGAGCTTGCATTCTAGCCGGGCTTTTTTCTCTGAGTTCGGTATGTGGCACCGTCCTGAAGCTTTCCACGCAGCTTTGAAATTGCCTGTGGCTTCCGGAAAGATGTTAGCTGTAAGAGCGTTTCTCTTAGGGGCTGTGTCTTGGGGTTAAGGACGGGCCACTTTCCTTATGCTTGCACAGGTACCTTGGGAAACTCTTCTAACTTCCTGGAACAAGATGTGAGGTGGCTGATCCAGTCGGCAGGGCCTTGTTTCTCGGAGTAAAGTGTACTACGGCACTTTCATTAGGCTTCCACAGCCATTTTGGAAAGGATTCTCTTTCCAGGATAGAAGATGTTAGTGGAAAGCTGCCGTGTCGGCAGACTTGCTTTTCCAGTGTTAAGTACAGGGCACTTTCCTTATTCCTTCACACACACACACACACACACACACAACACACCACACACACACACACACACACCACACCACACACACACACACACACACACCCACCCACGGTTGAACATGCTTCTTTCCCTTCAGGAAAGAAGTTGTTCGTTGAAAGACGGTTTCTCGCCAAGGTTTTTTTTTTTCTCCTGAGAGGTACGTCTATGCACTTTTTCCTTAGGCGTCCGCACACACCCTTGAAAACCCTTCCGTAAGCCAGAAACGAGCTGTGAGTTGAAAGATGCGCTCGTTCCACGCAGGCCTCTTTCTAAGAGCAAGCATATCACACTTTTCCTTGGGCTTCCACACACACTTTTGAAAAACGTCAGGAAAGCCGTGAGTGGAAGGACGGGTTTTCTACAGTGGTTTTTCATAGAGGTAAGTATATATGGCCCTTTCCTTCGGCTCCCCCGCACACGTTAGAAATGGCTTCTATGTTGGTGAAACAAGACGGGAGCTGAAAGTTGCATTCCGCACAGACTTGCTTTCCACACTTAAGCCTATGGTACTTTCGCCAGGGTTCCCCCCGTGCATTAGGTATCCCTTCCCTAAGCATGAAACCAGGCGTGAGTGGAAAGATGCATTCTACACAACCTTGTTTTCAGAGTTACGTCCATAACCCTTGCGTTATGCTTCCACAGCCACTCTGGAAACTGCTTTTGTAGACCTCAGGAAAGGTGTTCGCCTCAAAGACGGTTTCCCTACGTAATGCTGTTTCATGGAGTAAAGGCTATGGCCCTCTCCTTATGCCTCCACACGTACATTTGGAAACTCTCCTGACCTCATGAGCCCATATGCTAGCTGAAAGATCCATTTCACACAGACTTGTTTCTCAGAGATGAGTACAGGGCACGGCACGTTCCTTGTGCTTCCACAGCGACTATTCAAAAGGCTCCTGTCTTCAAGGAGAAGGAAGTTAGGTGAAAGACGGTTTCGTAAAAGTGAGGTTGCTTCTTAGAGGCAGGTATACGGCACTTTCCTTACGCTTCCACGCAGACGTGTGAAAACGCTTCTGTGTTCACGAGAGAAGGCGTCAGTTGAAAGCTGCCTCGTACCCCGACACGTTTCTCAGAGTTCGGTCTATGGAACTTGCCCTACGCGTTCCCACGCAGGATTGAGATGGCTTATCTCTTTTCTATCGCCAGGAGGGAAGTGGCACGGTTTCCCTCTGTGTTCCTGACTGATTATAGTCCGGCCTCGGTCAGGTGACCCAGATCCGTTGCGCCCTCGAACGCAGGTCCGGGCAGAGTGAGTTCCACAGCGGGGGCTAGGGTTTGGGGTTACGGGGTCTGGGAGATGGTAGGAGGCTAACGATGGCCGTGTGGACAGCTGTCCTGAGGCCTGGCTTGAGGTGGAGCTACCTAGTGTGAAAGCCAGGGTTAGGGGCTGCTTTCCGGGACTAGGCACACCGTGCTTTCGAGGGTCGGGTTTGCGCTCGAATCCTGCCATCAGGACCCTCGCAGTGGCTGCCAGGGGCACAGCTTGCGTCCCTGTCCCTGGAGGATGTGTCCCAATTACCGTCGAGCCGCAGACTTAGTTGGCAGGCCCAGGTTAGGGCCAGAAGCACGCCTCTTGCTAGGGTGAGAGTCCGGGATATGGGAGGCCCCTAGCCGTGGGTGGTGCGCAGAAGTGCCCTGAGGGATGCGTGGAGGGCAAGCAGTAGGGGGAGCGTCTGGCTTCCGAGTTGGCCTCAGGGAGATGCTCCTCGTGGTCCTGGGGTCTAGTGGGTTGCTCACGAGGATCATGGTCTCCAGCACCATCTGGAGCAGGGGCTGCAAGGCGCAGGGTTTCCTTCTCGGTTCTTGCCTGATCGGCCTGGCATAGCCCCAGTGTCCAAAATCCATGTGGGACAACCGTCCAGGGGTGGGGGTCTGGTCGGAGCCACATCCAGGGTAGAGTTTGGGTTCTGGCACTGAAGACGTTAGGGGCCCAGTCGTCTGTGGGGCAGCGTCCTCTCCTGAGGGCTGAGTCTGGGGGACTAGCAGTAGGGTGGGGCTCGGGCTTCGGGCCTGGCCTCAGGGGGCTGCTTCTCGTGTTGCTGAGGTGCAGGGTTCTCATTAGAATCCTGGTGTCCGGCACTATGCCAGGGGTTGCGATTCGCACAGTTCCCCTTCTTCGTCCCCCATTAGCCTGGCACGGCCCAGGTGTCCGGAATCCATTTTGGCCTCACACCTAGGGCTGGGGTCTGGTCGGGGCCACATCCAGGGCCAAGGGTCACGGGTAGAGAGTCCTCAACACTTTGGGGTCCAAGTCAACGGCAGGGCCGTGTCCCATCGTGAAGGCTGAGTGGAGGGCGAGCACTAGGGTGAGGCTCGGGCTTCGGGCTTGGCCTCAGGACATTACTGCTCCTCGTGTTCCCGAGGTGTGGGTCGTGGACTCGATTCGTGATCTCCAGAATCCTCCCAGGGGATGCACGTCGCCCGGCTCCCTTCTCTGTTCCTGCCCGAATCGCCTGGATTGCCCAGGGGCCCCAAATCCGTTTTAGCCTCACAAGAGGCGTTTTGGGGGTGCGGGCGTGTGCCGGGGCCACATCCAGGGCTCAGCGTTTGGCTTCTAGTCTTGAAGATGTGAGGGGGCCCCTGCCGCTCTGACGGCAGGGGGCGCCGCAGTACCCTGAGGGCCGAGTGGAGGGCTGGCAGTAAGGGGAGGCTCGGGCTTCGGTCAGTACAGGGCACTTTTCCGTGGGCCTCAACGCCCGCTTTTCTGAACCTCCTTCTCTCTCCAGATAAAGGATGTTCGCTGAGAGCCGGTGCCGCCACAGGGTGGTTCTGTAGCGCTTTCCTTAGGCCTCCACACTGCGCTTGCGAAAAGGCGTCTACCTTCGTGAAACGCGTTGTTAGGGGAGCTTGCATTCTAGCCGGGCTTTTTTCTCTGAGTTCGGTATGTGGCACCGTCCTGAAGCTTTCCACGCAGCTTTGAAATTGCCTGTGGCTTCCGGAAAGATGTTAGCTGTAAGAGCGTTTCTCTTAGGGGCTGTGTCTTGGGGTTAAGGACGGGCCACTTTCCTTATGCTTGCACAGGTACCTTGGGAAACTCTTCTAACTTCCTGGAACAAGATGTGAGGTGGCTGATCCAGTCGGCAGGGCCTTGTTTCTCGGAGTAAAGTGTACTACGGCACTTTCATTAGGCTTCCACAGCCATTTTGGAAAGGATTCTCTTTCCAGGATAGAAGATGTTAGTGGAAAGCTGCCGTGTCGGCAGACTTGCTTTTCCAGTGTTAAGTACAGGGCACTTTCCTTATTCCTTCACACACACACACACACACACACACACCACACCACACACACACACACACACACACCACACCACACACACACACACACACACACCCACCCACGGTTGAACATGCTTCTTTCCCTTCAGGAAAGAAGTTGTTCGTTGAAAGACGGTTTCTCGCCAAGGGTTTTTTTTTTCTCCTGAGAGGTACGTCTATGCACTTTTTCCTTAGGCGTCCGCACACACCCTTGAAAACCCTTCCGTAAGCCAGAAACGAGCTGTGAGTTGAAAGATGCGCTCGTTCCACGCAGGCCTCTTTCTAAGAGCAAGCATATCACACTTTTCCTTGGGCTTCCACACACACTTTTGAAAAACGTCAGGAAAGCCGTGAGTGGAAGGACGGGTTTTCTACAGTGGTTTTTCATAGAGGTAAGTATATATGGCCCTTTCCTTCGGCTCCCCCGCACACGTTAGAAATGGCTTCTATGTTGGTGAAACAAGACGGGAGCTGAAAGTTGCATTCCGCACAGACTTGCTTTCCACACTTAAGCCTATGGTACTTTCGCCAGGGTTCCCCCCGTGCATTAGGTATCCCTTCCCTAAGCATGAAACCAGGCGTGAGTGGAAAGATGCATTCTACACAACCTTGTTTTCAGAGTTGCGTCCATAACCCTTGCGTTATGCTTCCACAGCCACTCTGGAAACTGCTTCTGTAGACCTCAGGAAAGGTGTTCGCCTCAAAGACGGTTTCCCTACGTAATGCTGTTTCATGGAGTAAAGGCTATGGCCCTCTCCTTATGCCTCCACACGTACATTTGGAAACTCTCCTGACCTCATGAGCCCATATGCTAGCTGAAAGATCCATTTCACACAGACTTGTTTCTCAGAGATGAGTACAGGGCACGGCACGTTCCTTGTGCTTCCACAGCGACTATTCAAAAGGCTCCTGTCTTCAAGGAGAAGGAAGTTAGGTGAAAGACGGTTTCGTAAAAGTGAGGTTGCTTCTTAGAGGCAGGTATACGGCACTTTCCTTACGCTTCCACGCAGACGTGTGAAAACGCTTCTGTGTTCACGAGAGAAGGCGTCAGTTGAAAGCTGCCTCGTACCCCGACACGTTTCTCAGAGTTCGGTCTATGGAACTTGCCCTACGCGTTCCCACGCAGGATTGAGATGGCTTATCTCTTTTCTATCGCCAGGAGGGAAGTGGCACGGTTTCCCTCTGTGTTCCTGACTGATTATAGTCCGGCCTCGGTCAGGTGACCCAGATCCGTTGCGCCCTCGAACGCAGGTCCGGGCAGAGTGAGTTCCACAGCGGGGGCTAGGGTTTAGGGTTACGGGGTCTGGGAGATGGTAGGAGGCTAACGATGGCCGTGTGGACAGCTGTCCTGAGGCCTGGCTTGAGGTGGAGCTACCTAGTGTGAAAGCCAGGGTTAGGGGCTGCTTTCCGGGACTAGGCACACCGTGCTTTCGAGGGTCGGGTTTGCGCTCGAATCCTGCCATCAGGACCCTCGCAGTGGCTGCCAGGGGCACAGCTTGCGTCCCTGTCCCTGGAGGATGTGTCCCAATTACCGTCGAGCCGCAGACTTAGTTGGCAGGCCCAGGTTAGGGCCAGAAGCACGCCTCTTGCTAGGGTGAGAGTCCGGGATATGGGAGGCCCCTAGCCGTGGGTGGTGCGCAGAAGTGCCCTGAGGGATGCGTGGAGGGCAAGCAGTAGGGGGAGCGTCTGGCTTCCGAGTTGGCCTCAGGGAGATGCTCCTCGTGGTCCTGGGGTCTAGTGGGTTGCTCACGAGGATCATGGTCTCCAGCACCATCTGGAGCAGGGGCTGCAAGGCGCAGGGTTTCCTTCTCGGTTCTTGCCTGATCGGCCTGGCATAGCCCCAGTGTCCAAAATCCATGTGGGACAACCGTCCAGGGGTGGGGGTCTGGTCGGAGCCACATCCAGGGTAGAGTTTGGGTTCTGGCACTGAAGACGTTAGGGGCCCAGTCGTCTGTGGGGCAGCGTCCTCTCCTGAGGGCTGAGTCTGGGGGACTAGCAGTAGGGTGGGGCTCGGGCTTCGGGCCTGGCCTCAGGGGGCTGCTTCTCGTGTTGCTGAGGTGCAGGGTTCTCATTAGAATCCTGGTGTCCGGCACTAGGCCAGGGGTTGCGATTCGCACAGTTCCCCTTCTTCGTCCCCCATTAGCCTGGCACGGCCCAGGTGTCCGGAATCCATTTTGGCCTCACACCTAGGGCTGGGGTCTGGTCGGGGCCACATCCAGGGCCAAGGGTCACGGGTAGAGAGTCCTCAACACTTTGGGGTCCAAGTCAACGGCAGGGCCGTGTCCCATCGTGAAGGCTGAGTGGAGGGCGAGCACTAGGGTGAGGCTCGGGCTTCGGGCTTGGCCTCAGGACATTACTGCTCCTCGTGTTCCCGAGGTGTGGGTCGTGGACTCGATTCGTGATCTCCAGAATCCTCCCAGGGGATGCACGTCGCCCGGCTCCCTTCTCTGTTCCTGCCCGAATCGCCTGGATTGCCCAGGGGCCCCAAATCCGTTTTAGCCTCACAAGAGGCGTTTTGGGGGTGCGGGCGTGTGCCGGGGCCACATCCAGGGCTCAGCGTTTGGCTTCTAGTCTTGAAGATGTGAGGGGGCCCCTGCCGCTCTGACGGCAGGGGGCGCCGCAGTACCCTGAGGGCCGAGTGGAGGGCTGGCAGTAAGGGGAGGCTCGGGCTTCGGTCAGTACAGGGCACTTTTCCGTGGGCCTCAACGCCCGCTTTTCTGAACCTCCTTCTCTCTCCAGATAAAGGATGTTCGCTGAGAGCCGGTGCCGCCACAGGGTGGTTCTGTAGCGCTTTCCTTAGGCCTCCACACTGCGCTTGCGAAAAGGCGTCTACCTTCGTGAAACGCGTTGTTAGGGGAGCTTGCATTCTAGCCGGGCTTTTTTCTCTGAGTTCGGTATGTGGCACCGTCCTGAAGCTTTCCACGCAGCTTTGAAATTGCCTGTGGCTTCCGGAAAGATGTTAGGTGTAAGAGCGTTTCTCTTAGGGGCTGTGTCTTGGGGTTAAGGACGGGCCACTTTCCTTATGCTTGCACAGGTACCTTGGGAAACTCTTCTAACTTCCTGGAACAAGATGTGAGGTGGCTGATCCAGTCGGCAGGGCCTTGTTTCTCGGAGTAAAGTGTACTACGGCACTTTCATTAGGCTTCCACAGCCATTTTGGAAAGGATTCTCTTTCCAGGATAGAAGATGTTAGTGGAAAGCTGCCGTGTCGGCAGACTTGCTTTTCCAGTGTTAAGTACAGGGCACTTTCCTTATTCCTTCACACACACACACACACACACACACACCACACACACACACACACACCACACACACACACACACACACACACCCACGGTTGAACATGCTTCTTTCCCTTCAGGAAAGAAGTTGTTCGTTGAAAGACGGTTTCTCGCCAAGGTTTTTTTTTTTCTCCTGAGAGGTACGTCTATGCACTTTTTCCTTAGGCGTCCGCACACACCCTTGAAAACCCTTCCGTAAGCCAGAAACGAGCTGTGAGTTGAAAGATGCGCTCGTTCCACGCAGGCCTCTTTCTAAGAGCAAGCATATCACACTTTTCCTTGGGCTTCCACACACACTTTTGAAAAACGTCAGGAAAGCCGTGAGTGGAAGGACGGGTTTTCTACAGTGGTTTTTCATAGAGGTAAGTATATATGGCCCTTTCCTTCGGCTCCCCCGCACACGTTAGAAATGGCTTCTATGTTGGTGAAACAAGACGGGAGCTGAAAGTTGCATTCCGCACAGACTTGCTTTCCACACTTAAGCCTATGGTACTTTCGCCAGGGTTCCCCCCGTGCATTAGGTATCCCTTCCCTAAGCATGAAACCAGGCGTGAGTGGAAAGATGCATTCTACACAACCTTGTTTTCAGAGTTACGTCCATAACCCTTGCGTTATGCTTCCACAGCCACTCTGGAAACTGCTTCTGTAGACCTCAGGAAAGGTGTTCGCCTCAAAGACGGTTTCCCTACGTAATGCTGTTTCATGGAGTAAAGGCTATGGCCCTCTCCTTATGCCTCCACACGTACATTTGGAAACTCTCCTGACCTCATGAGCCCATATGCTAGCTGAAAGATCCATTTCACACAGACTTGTTTCTCAGAGATGAGTACAGGGCACGGCACGTTCCTTGTGCTTCCACAGCGACTATTCAAAAGGCTCCTGTCTTCAAGGAGAAGGAAGTTAGGTGAAAGACGGTTTCGTAAAAGTGAGGTTGCTTCTTAGAGGCAGGTATACGGCACTTTCCTTACGCTTCCACGCAGACGTGTGAAAACGCTTCTGTGTTCACGAGAGAAGGCGTCAGTTGAAAGCTGCCTCGTACCCCGACACGTTTCTCAGAGTTCGGTCTATGGAACTTGCCCTACGCGTTCCCACGCAGGATTGAGATGGCTTATCTCTTTTCTATCGCCAGGAGGGAAGTGGCACGGTTTCCCTCTGTGTTCCTGACTGATTATAGTCCGGCCTCGGTCAGGTGACCCAGATCCGTTGCGCCCTCGAACGCAGGTCCGGGCAGAGTGAGTTCCACAGCGGGGGCTAGGGTTTGGGGTTACGGGGTCTGGGAGATGGTAGGAGGCTAACGATGGCCGTGTGGACAGCTGTCCTGAGGCCTGGCTTGAGGTGGAGCTACCTAGTGTGAAAGCCAGGGTTAGGGGCTGCTTTCCGGGACTAGGCACACCGTGCTTTCGAGGGTCGGGTTTGCGCTCGAATCCTGCCATCAGGACCCTCGCAGTGGCTGCCAGGGGCACAGCTTGCGTCCCTGTCCCTGGAGGATGTGTCCCAATTACCGTCGAGCCGCAGACTTAGTTGGCAGGCCCAGGTTAGGGCCAGAAGCACGCCTCTTGCTAGGGTGAGAGTCCGGGATATGGGAGGCCCCTAGCCGTGGGTGGTGCGCAGAAGTGCCCTGAGGGATGCGTGGAGGGCAAGCAGTAGGGGGAGCGTCTGGCTTCCGAGTTGGCCTCAGGGAGATGCTCCTCGTGGTCCTGGGGTCTAGTGGGTTGCTCACGAGGATCATGGTCTCCAGCACCATCTGGAGCAGGGGCTGCAAGGCGCAGGGTTTCCTTCTCGGTTCTTGCCTGATCGGCCTGGCATAGCCCCAGTGTCCAAAATCCATGTGGGACAACCGTCCAGGGGTGGGGGTCTGGTCGGAGCCACATCCAGGGTAGAGTTTGGGTTCTGGCACTGAAGACGTTAGGGGCCCAGTCGTCTGTGGGGCAGCGTCCTCTCCTGAGGGCTGAGTCTGGGGGACTAGCAGTAGGGTGGGGCTCGGGCTTCGGGCCTGGCCTCAGGGGGCTGCTTCTCGTGTTGCTGAGGTGCAGGGTTCTCATTAGAATCCTGGTGTCCGGCACTATGCCAGGGGTTGCGATTCGCACAGTTCCCCTTCTTCGTCCCCCATTAGCCTGGCACGGCCCAGGTGTCCGGAATCCATTTTGGCCTCACACCTAGGGCTGGGGTCTGGTCGGGGCCACATCCAGGGCCAAGGGTCACGGGTAGAGAGTCCTCAACACTTTGGGGTCCAAGTCAACGGCAGGGCCGTGTCCCATCGTGAAGGCTGAGTGGAGGGCGAGCACTAGGGTGAGGCTCGGGCTTCGGGCTTGGCCTCAGGACATTACTGCTCCTCGTGTTCCCGAGGTGTGGGTCGTGGACTCGATTCGTGATCTCCAGAATCCTCCCAGGGGATGCACGTCGCCCGGCTCCCTTCTCTGTTCCTGCCCGAATCGCCTGGATTGCCCAGGGGCCCCAAATCCGTTTTAGCCTCACAAGAGGCGTTTTGGGGGTGCGGGCGTGTGCCGGGGCCACATCCAGGGCTCAGCGTTTGGCTTCTAGTCTTGAAGATGTGAGGGGGCCCCTGCCGCTCTGACGGCAGGGGGCGCCGCAGTACCCTGAGGGCCGAGTGGAGGGCTGGCAGTAAGGGGAGGCTCGGGCTTCGGTCAGTACAGGGCACTTTTCCGTGGGCCTCAACGCCCGCTTTTCTGAACCTCCTTCTCTCTCCAGATAAAGGATGTTCGCTGAGAGCCGGTGCCGCCACAGGGTGGTTCTGTAGCGCTTTCCTTAGGCCTCCACACTGCGCTTGCGAAAAGGCGTCTACCTTCGTGAAACGCGTTGTTAGGGGAGCTTGCATTCTAGCCGGGCTTTTTTCTCTGAGTTCGGTATGTGGCACCGTCCTGAAGCTTTCCACGCAGCTTTGAAATTGCCTGTGGCTTCCGGAAAGATGTTAGCTGTAAGAGCGTTTCTCTTAGGGGCTGTGTCTTGGGGTTAAGGACGGGCCACTTTCCTTATGCTTGCACAGGTACCTTGGGAAACTCTTCTAACTTCCTGGAACAAGATGTGAGGTGGCTGATCCAGTCGGCAGGGCCTTGTTTCTCGGAGTAAAGTGTACTACGGCACTTTCATTAGGCTTCCACAGCCATTTTGGAAAGGATTCTCTTTCCAGGATAGAAGATGTTAGTGGAAAGCTGCCGTGTCGGCAGACTTGCTTTTCCAGTGTTAAGTACAGGGCACTTTCCTTATTCCTTCACACACACACACACACACACACACACCACACCACACACACACACACACACACACCACACCACACACACACACACACACACACCCACCCACGGTTGAACATGCTTCTTTCCCTTCAGGAAAGAAGTTGTTCGTTGAAAGACGGTTTCTCGCCAAGGGTTTTTTTTTTCTCCTGAGAGGTACGTCTATGCACTTTTTCCTTAGGCGTCCGCACACACCCTTGAAAACCCTTCCGTAAGCCAGAAACGAGCTGTGAGTTGAAAGATGCGCTCGTTCCACGCAGGCCTCTTTCTAAGAGCAAGCATATCACACTTTTCCTTGGGCTTCCACACACACTTTTGAAAAACGTCAGGAAAGCCGTGAGTGGAAGGACGGGTTTTCTACAGTGGTTTTTCATAGAGGTAAGTATATATGGCCCTTTCCTTCGGCTCCCCCGCACACGTTAGAAATGGCTTCTATGTTGGTGAAACAAGACGGGAGCTGAAAGTTGCATTCCGCACAGACTTGCTTTCCACACTTAAGCCTATGGTACTTTCGCCAGGGTTCCCCCCGTGCATTAGGTATCCCTTCCCTAAGCATGAAACCAGGCGTGAGTGGAAAGATGCATTCTACACAACCTTGTTTTCAGAGTTGCGTCCATAACCCTTGCGTTATGCTTCCACAGCCACTCTGGAAACTGCTTCTGTAGACCTCAGGAAAGGTGTTCGCCTCAAAGACGGTTTCCCTACGTAATGCTGTTTCATGGAGTAAAGGCTATGGCCCTCTCCTTATGCCTCCACACGTACATTTGGAAACTCTCCTGACCTCATGAGCCCATATGCTAGCTGAAAGATCCATTTCACACAGACTTGTTTCTCAGAGATGAGTACAGGGCACGGCACGTTCCTTGTGCTTCCACAGCGACTATTCAAAAGGCTCCTGTCTTCAAGGAGAAGGAAGTTAGGTGAAAGACGGTTTCGTAAAAGTGAGGTTGCTTCTTAGAGGCAGGTATACGGCACTTTCCTTACGCTTCCACGCAGACGTGTGAAAACGCTTCTGTGTTCACGAGAGAAGGCGTCAGTTGAAAGCTGCCTCGTACCCCGACACGTTTCTCAGAGTTCGGTCTATGGAACTTGCCCTACGCGTTCCCACGCAGGATTGAGATGGCTTATCTCTTTTCTATCGCCAGGAGGGAAGTGGCACGGTTTCCCTCTGTGTTCCTGACTGATTATAGTCCGGCCTCGGTCAGGTGACCCAGATCCGTTGCGCCCTCGAACGCAGGTCCGGGCAGAGTGAGTTCCACAGCGGGGGCTAGGGTTTAGGGTTACGGGGTCTGGGAGATGGTAGGAGGCTAACGATGGCCGTGTGGACAGCTGTCCTGAGGCCTGGCTTGAGGTGGAGCTACCTAGTGTGAAAGCCAGGGTTAGGGGCTGCTTTCCGGGACTAGGCACACCGTGCTTTCGAGGGTCGGGTTTGCGCTCGAATCCTGCCATCAGGACCCTCGCAGTGGCTGCCAGGGGCACAGCTTGCGTCCCTGTCCCTGGAGGATGTGTCCCAATTACCGTCGAGCCGCAGACTTAGTTGGCAGGCCCAGGTTAGGGCCAGAAGCACGCCTCTTGCTAGGGTGAGAGTCCGGGATATGGGAGGCCCCTAGCCGTGGGTGGTGCGCAGAAGTGCCCTGAGGGATGCGTGGAGGGCAAGCAGTAGGGGGAGCGTCTGGCTTCCGAGTTGGCCTCAGGGAGATGCTCCTCGTGGTCCTGGGGTCTAGTGGGTTGCTCACGAGGATCATGGTCTCCAGCACCATCTGGAGCAGGGGCTGCAAGGCGCAGGGTTTCCTTCTCGGTTCTTGCCTGATCGGCCTGGCATAGCCCCAGTGTCCAAAATCCATGTGGGACAACCGTCCAGGGGTGGGGGTCTGGTCGGAGCCACATCCAGGGTAGAGTTTGGGTTCTGGCACTGAAGACGTTAGGGGCCCAGTCGTCTGTGGGGCAGCGTCCTCTCCTGAGGGCTGAGTCTGGGGGACTAGCAGTAGGGTGGGGCTCGGGCTTCGGGCCTGGCCTCAGGGGGCTGCTTCTCGTGTTGCTGAGGTGCAGGGTTCTCATTAGAATCCTGGTGTCCGGCACTAGGCCAGGGGTTGCGATTCGCACAGTTCCCCTTCTTCGTCCCCCATTAGCCTGGCACGGCCCAGGTGTCCGGAATCCATTTTGGCCTCACACCTAGGGCTGGGGTCTGGTCGGGGCCACATCCAGGGCCAAGGGTCACGGGTAGAGAGTCCTCAACACTTTGGGGTCCAAGTCAACGGCAGGGCCGTGTCCCATCGTGAAGGCTGAGTGGAGGGCGAGCACTAGGGTGAGGCTCGGGCTTCGGGCTTGGCCTCAGGACATTACTGCTCCTCGTGTTCCCGAGGTGTGGGTCGTGGACTCGATTCGTGATCTCCAGAATCCTCCCAGGGGATGCACGTCGCCCGGCTCCCTTCTCTGTTCCTGCCCGAATCGCCTGGATTGCCCAGGGGCCCCAAATCCGTTTTAGCCTCACAAGAGGCGTTTTGGGGGTGCGGGCGTGTGCCGGGGCCACATCCAGGGCTCAGCGTTTGGCTTCTAGTCTTGAAGATGTGAGGGGGCCCCTGCCGCTCTGACGGCAGGGGGCGCCGCAGTACCCTGAGGGCCGAGTGGAGGGCTGGCAGTAAGGGGAGGCTCGGGCTTCGGTCAGTACAGGGCACTTTTCCGTGGGCCTCAACGCCCGCTTTTCTGAACCTCCTTCTCTCTCCAGATAAAGGATGTTCGCTGAGAGCCGGTGCCGCCACAGGGTGGTTCTGTAGCGCTTTCCTTAGGCCTCCACACTGCGCTTGCGAAAAGGCGTCTACCTTCGTGAAACGCGTTGTTAGGGGAGCTTGCATTCTAGCCGGGCTTTTTTCTCTGAGTTCGGTATGTGGCACCGTCCTGAAGCTTTCCACGCAGCTTTGAAATTGCCTGTGGCTTCCGGAAAGATGTTAGGTGTAAGAGCGTTTCTCTTAGGGGCTGTGTCTTGGGGTTAAGGACGGGCCACTTTCCTTATGCTTGCACAGGTACCTTGGGAAACTCTTCTAACTTCCTGGAACAAGATGTGAGGTGGCTGATCCAGTCGGCAGGGCCTTGTTTCTCGGAGTAAAGTGTACTACGGCACTTTCATTAGGCTTCCACAGCCATTTTGGAAAGGATTCTCTTTCCAGGATAGAAGATGTTAGTGGAAAGCTGCCGTGTCGGCAGACTTGCTTTTCCAGTGTTAAGTACAGGGCACTTTCCTTATTCCTTCACACACACACACACACACACACACACCACACACACACACACACACCACACACACACACACACACACACACCCACGGTTGAACATGCTTCTTTCCCTTCAGGAAAGAAGTTGTTCGTTGAAAGACGGTTTCTCGCCAAGGTTTTTTTTTTTCTCCTGAGAGGTACGTCTATGCACTTTTTCCTTAGGCGTCCGCACACACCCTTGAAAACCCTTCCGTAAGCCAGAAACGAGCTGTGAGTTGAAAGATGCGCTCGTTCCACGCAGGCCTCTTTCTAAGAGCAAGCATATCACACTTTTCCTTGGGCTTCCACACACACTTTTGAAAAACGTCAGGAAAGCCGTGAGTGGAAGGACGGGTTTTCTACAGTGGTTTTTCATAGAGGTAAGTATATATGGCCCTTTCCTTCGGCTCCCCCGCACACGTTAGAAATGGCTTCTATGTTGGTGAAACAAGACGGGAGCTGAAAGTTGCATTCCGCACAGACTTGCTTTCCACACTTAAGCCTATGGTACTTTCGCCAGGGTTCCCCCCGTGCATTAGGTATCCCTTCCCTAAGCATGAAACCAGGCGTGAGTGGAAAGATGCATTCTACACAACCTTGTTTTCAGAGTTACGTCCATAACCCTTGCGTTATGCTTCCACAGCCACTCTGGAAACTGCTTCTGTAGACCTCAGGAAAGGTGTTCGCCTCAAAGACGGTTTCCCTACGTAATGCTGTTTCATGGAGTAAAGGCTATGGCCCTCTCCTTATGCCTCCACACGTACATTTGGAAACTCTCCTGACCTCATGAGCCCATATGCTAGCTGAAAGATCCATTTCACACAGACTTGTTTCTCAGAGATGAGTACAGGGCACGGCACGTTCCTTGTGCTTCCACAGCGACTATTCAAAAGGCTCCTGTCTTCAAGGAGAAGGAAGTTAGGTGAAAGACGGTTTCGTAAAAGTGAGGTTGCTTCTTAGAGGCAGGTATACGGCACTTTCCTTACGCTTCCACGCAGACGTGTGAAAACGCTTCTGTGTTCACGAGAGAAGGCGTCAGTTGAAAGCTGCCTCGTACCCCGACACGTTTCTCAGAGTTCGGTCTATGGAACTTGCCCTACGCGTTCCCACGCAGGATTGAGATGGCTTATCTCTTTTCTATCGCCAGGAGGGAAGTGGCACGGTTTCCCTCTGTGTTCCTGACTGATTATAGTCCGGCCTCGGTCAGGTGACCCAGATCCGTTGCGCCCTCGAACGCAGGTCCGGGCAGAGTGAGTTCCACAGCGGGGGCTAGGGTTTGGGGTTACGGGGTCTGGGAGATGGTAGGAGGCTAACGATGGCCGTGTGGACAGCTGTCCTGAGGCCTGGCTTGAGGTGGAGCTACCTAGTGTGAAAGCCAGGGTTAGGGGCTGCTTTCCGGGACTAGGCACACCGTGCTTTCGAGGGTCGGGTTTGCGCTCGAATCCTGCCATCAGGACCCTCGCAGTGGCTGCCAGGGGCACAGCTTGCGTCCCTGTCCCTGGAGGATGTGTCCCAATTACCGTCGAGCCGCAGACTTAGTTGGCAGGCCCAGGTTAGGGCCAGAAGCACGCCTCTTGCTAGGGTGAGAGTCCGGGATATGGGAGGCCCCTAGCCGTGGGTGGTGCGCAGAAGTGCCCTGAGGGATGCGTGGAGGGCAAGCAGTAGGGGGAGCGTCTGGCTTCCGAGTTGGCCTCAGGGAGATGCTCCTCGTGGTCCTGGGGTCTAGTGGGTTGCTCACGAGGATCATGGTCTCCAGCACCATCTGGAGCAGGGGCTGCAAGGCGCAGGGTTTCCTTCTCGGTTCTTGCCTGATCGGCCTGGCATAGCCCCAGTGTCCAAAATCCATGTGGGACAACCGTCCAGGGGTGGGGGTCTGGTCGGAGCCACATCCAGGGTAGAGTTTGGGTTCTGGCACTGAAGACGTTAGGGGCCCAGTCGTCTGTGGGGCAGCGTCCTCTCCTGAGGGCTGAGTCTGGGGGACTAGCAGTAGGGTGGGGCTCGGGCTTCGGGCCTGGCCTCAGGGGGCTGCTTCTCGTGTTGCTGAGGTGCAGGGTTCTCATTAGAATCCTGGTGTCCGGCACTATGCCAGGGGTTGCGATTCGCACAGTTCCCCTTCTTCGTCCCCCATTAGCCTGGCACGGCCCAGGTGTCCGGAATCCATTTTGGCCTCACACCTAGGGCTGGGGTCTGGTCGGGGCCACATCCAGGGCCAAGGGTCACGGGTAGAGAGTCCTCAACACTTTGGGGTCCAAGTCAACGGCAGGGCCGTGTCCCATCGTGAAGGCTGAGTGGAGGGCGAGCACTAGGGTGAGGCTCGGGCTTCGGGCTTGGCCTCAGGACATTACTGCTCCTCGTGTTCCCGAGGTGTGGGTCGTGGACTCGATTCGTGATCTCCAGAATCCTCCCAGGGGATGCACGTCGCCCGGCTCCCTTCTCTGTTCCTGCCCGAATCGCCTGGATTGCCCAGGGGCCCCAAATCCGTTTTAGCCTCACAAGAGGCGTTTTGGGGGTGCGGGCGTGTGCCGGGGCCACATCCAGGGCTCAGCGTTTGGCTTCTAGTCTTGAAGATGTGAGGGGGCCCCTGCCGCTCTGACGGCAGGGGGCGCCGCAGTACCCTGAGGGCCGAGTGGAGGGCTGGCAGTAAGGGGAGGCTCGGGCTTCGGTCAGTACAGGGCACTTTTCCGTGGGCCTCAACGCCCGCTTTTCTGAACCTCCTTCTCTCTCCAGATAAAGGATGTTCGCTGAGAGCCGGTGCCGCCACAGGGTGGTTCTGTAGCGCTTTCCTTAGGCCTCCACACTGCGCTTGCGAAAAGGCGTCTACCTTCGTGAAACGCGTTGTTAGGGGAGCTTGCATTCTAGCCGGGCTTTTTTCTCTGAGTTCGGTATGTGGCACCGTCCTGAAGCTTTCCACGCAGCTTTGAAATTGCCTGTGGCTTCCGGAAAGATGTTAGCTGTAAGAGCGTTTCTCTTAGGGGCTGTGTCTTGGGGTTAAGGACGGGCCACTTTCCTTATGCTTGCACAGGTACCTTGGGAAACTCTTCTAACTTCCTGGAACAAGATGTGAGGTGGCTGATCCAGTCGGCAGGGCCTTGTTTCTCGGAGTAAAGTGTACTACGGCACTTTCATTAGGCTTCCACAGCCATTTTGGAAAGGATTCTCTTTCCAGGATAGAAGATGTTAGTGGAAAGCTGCCGTGTCGGCAGACTTGCTTTTCCAGTGTTAAGTACAGGGCACTTTCCTTATTCCTTCACACACACACACACACACACACACACACCACACCACACACACACACACACACACACCACACCACACACACACACACACACACACCCACCCACGGTTGAACATGCTTCTTTCCCTTCAGGAAAGAAGTTGTTCGTTGAAAGACGGTTTCTCGCCAAGGGTTTTTTTTTTCTCCTGAGAGGTACGTCTATGCACTTTTTCCTTAGGCGTCCGCACACACCCTTGAAAACCCTTCCGTAAGCCAGAAACGAGCTGTGAGTTGAAAGATGCGCTCGTTCCACGCAGGCCTCTTTCTAAGAGCAAGCATATCACACTTTTCCTTGGGCTTCCACACACACTTTTGAAAAACGTCAGGAAAGCCGTGAGTGGAAGGACGGGTTTTCTACAGTGGTTTTTCATAGAGGTAAGTATATATGGCCCTTTCCTTCGGCTCCCCCGCACACGTTAGAAATGGCTTCTATGTTGGTGAAACAAGACGGGAGCTGAAAGTTGCATTCCGCACAGACTTGCTTTCCACACTTAAGCCTATGGTACTTTCGCCAGGGTTCCCCCCGTGCATTAGGTATCCCTTCCCTAAGCATGAAACCAGGCGTGAGTGGAAAGATGCATTCTACACAACCTTGTTTTCAGAGTTGCGTCCATAACCCTTGCGTTATGCTTCCACAGCCACTCTGGAAACTGCTTCTGTAGACCTCAGGAAAGGTGTTCGCCTCAAAGACGGTTTCCCTACGTAATGCTGTTTCATGGAGTAAAGGCTATGGCCCTCTCCTTATGCCTCCACACGTACATTTGGAAACTCTCCTGACCTCATGAGCCCATATGCTAGCTGAAAGATCCATTTCACACAGACTTGTTTCTCAGAGATGAGTACAGGGCACGGCACGTTCCTTGTGCTTCCACAGCGACTATTCAAAAGGCTCCTGTCTTCAAGGAGAAGGAAGTTAGGTGAAAGACGGTTTCGTAAAAGTGAGGTTGCTTCTTAGAGGCAGGTATACGGCACTTTCCTTACGCTTCCACGCAGACGTGTGAAAACGCTTCTGTGTTCACGAGAGAAGGCGTCAGTTGAAAGCTGCCTCGTACCCCGACACGTTTCTCAGAGTTCGGTCTATGGAACTTGCCCTACGCGTTCCCACGCAGGATTGAGATGGCTTATCTCTTTTCTATCGCCAGGAGGGAAGTGGCACGGTTTCCCTCTGTGTTCCTGACTGATTATAGTCCGGCCTCGGTCAGGTGACCCAGATCCGTTGCGCCCTCGAACGCAGGTCCGGGCAGAGTGAGTTCCACAGCGGGGGCTAGGGTTTAGGGTTACGGGGTCTGGGAGATGGTAGGAGGCTAACGATGGCCGTGTGGACAGCTGTCCTGAGGCCTGGCTTGAGGTGGAGCTACCTAGTGTGAAAGCCAGGGTTAGGGGCTGCTTTCCGGGACTAGGCACACCGTGCTTTCGAGGGTCGGGTTTGCGCTCGAATCCTGCCATCAGGACCCTCGCAGTGGCTGCCAGGGGCACAGCTTGCGTCCCTGTCCCTGGAGGATGTGTCCCAATTACCGTCGAGCCGCAGACTTAGTTGGCAGGCCCAGGTTAGGGCCAGAAGCACGCCTCTTGCTAGGGTGAGAGTCCGGGATATGGGAGGCCCCTAGCCGTGGGTGGTGCGCAGAAGTGCCCTGAGGGATGCGTGGAGGGCAAGCAGTAGGGGGAGCGTCTGGCTTCCGAGTTGGCCTCAGGGAGATGCTCCTCGTGGTCCTGGGGTCTAGTGGGTTGCTCACGAGGATCATGGTCTCCAGCACCATCTGGAGCAGGGGCTGCAAGGCGCAGGGTTTCCTTCTCGGTTCTTGCCTGATCGGCCTGGCATAGCCCCAGTGTCCAAAATCCATGTGGGACAACCGTCCAGGGGTGGGGGTCTGGTCGGAGCCACATCCAGGGTAGAGTTTGGGTTCTGGCACTGAAGACGTTAGGGGCCCAGTCGTCTGTGGGGCAGCGTCCTCTCCTGAGGGCTGAGTCTGGGGGACTAGCAGTAGGGTGGGGCTCGGGCTTCGGGCCTGGCCTCAGGGGGCTGCTTCTCGTGTTGCTGAGGTGCAGGGTTCTCATTAGAATCCTGGTGTCCGGCACTATGCCAGGGGTTGCGATTCGCACAGTTCCCCTTCTTCGTCCCCCATTAGCCTGGCACGGCCCAGGTGTCCGGAATCCATTTTGGCCTCACACCTAGGGCTGGGGTCTGGTCGGGGCCACATCCAGGGCCAAGGGTCACGGGTAGAGAGTCCTCAACACTTTGGGGTCCAAGTCAACGGCAGGGCCGTGTCCCATCGTGAAGGCTGAGTGGAGGGCGAGCACTAGGGTGAGGCTCGGGCTTCGGGCTTGGCCTCAGGACATTACTGCTCCTCGTGTTCCCGAGGTGTGGGTCGTGGACTCGATTCGTGATCTCCAGAATCCTCCCAGGGGATGCACGTCGCCCGGCTCCCTTCTCTGTTCCTGCCCGAATCGCCTGGATTGCCCAGGGGCCCCAAATCCGTTTTAGCCTCACAAGAGGCGTTTTGGGGGTGCGGGCGTGTGCCGGGGCCACATCCAGGGCTCAGCGTTTGGCTTCTAGTCTTGAAGATGTGAGGGGGCCCCTGCCGCTCTGACGGCAGGGGGCGCCGCAGTACCCTGAGGGCCGAGTGGAGGGCTGGCAGTAAGGGGAGGCTCGGGCTTCGGTCAGTACAGGGCACTTTTCCGTGGGCCTCAACGCCCGCTTTTCTGAACCTCCTTCTCTCTCCAGATAAAGGATGTTCGCTGAAAGCCGGTGCCGCCACAGGGTGGTTCTGTAGCGCTTTCCTTAGGCCTCCACACTGCGCTTGCGAAAAGGCGTCTACCTTCGTGAAACGCGTTGTTAGGGGAGCTTGCATTCTAGCCGGGCTTTTTTCTCTGAGTTCGGTATGTGGCACCGTCCTGAAGCTTTCCACGCAGCTTTGAAATTGCCTGTGGCTTCCGGAAAGATGTTAGGTGTAAGAGCGTTTCTCTTAGGGGCTGTGTCTTGGGGTTAAGGACGGGCCACTTTCCTTATGCTTGCACAGGTACCTTGGGAAACTCTTCTAACTTCCTGGAACAAGATGTGAGGTGGCTGATCCAGTCGGCAGGGCCTTGTTTCTCGGAGTAAAGTGTACTACGGCACTTTCATTAGGCTTCCACAGCCATTTTGGAAAGGATTCTCTTTCCAGGATAGAAGATGTTAGTGGAAAGCTGCCGTGTCGGCAGACTTGCTTTTCCAGTGTTAAGGACAGGGCACTTTCCTTATTCCTTCACACACACACACACACACACACACACCACACACACACACACACACCACACACACACACACACACACACACCCACGGTTGAACATGCTTCTTTCCCTTCAGGAAAGAAGTTGTTCGTTGAAAGACGGTTTCTCGCCAAGGTTTTTTTTTTTCTCCTGAGAGGTACGTCTATGCACTTTTTCCTTAGGCGTCCGCACACACCCTTGAAAACCCTTCCGTAAGCCAGAAACGAGCTGTGAGTTGAAAGATGCGCTCGTTCCACGCAGGCCTCTTTCTAAGAGCAAGCATATCACACTTTTCCTTGGGCTTCCACACACACTTTTGAAAAACGTCAGGAAAGCCGTGAGTGGAAGGACGGGTTTTCTACAGTGGTTTTTCATAGAGGTAAGTATATATGGCCCTTTCCTTCGGCTCCCCCGCACACGTTAGAAATGGCTTCTATGTTGGTGAAACAAGACGGGAGCTGAAAGTTGCATTCCGCACAGACTTGCTTTCCACACTTAAGCCTATGGTACTTTCGCCAGGGTTCCCCCCGTGCATTAGGTATCCCTTCCCTAAGCATGAAACCAGGCGTGAGTGGAAAGATGCATTCTACACAACCTTGTTTTCAGAGTTACGTCCATAACCCTTGCGTTATGCTTCCACAGCCACTCTGGAAACTGCTTCTGTAGACCTCAGGAAAGGTGTTCGCCTCAAAGACGGTTTCCCTACGTAATGCTGTTTCATGGAGTAAAGGCTATGGCCCTCTCCTTATGCCTCCACACGTACATTTGGAAACTCTCCTGACCTCATGAGCCCATATGCTAGCTGAAAGATCCATTTCACACAGACTTGTTTCTCAGAGATGAGTACAGGGCACGGCACGTTCCTTGTGCTTCCACAGCGACTATTCAAAAGGCTCCTGTCTTCAAGGAGAAGGAAGTTAGGTGAAAGACGGTTTCGTAAAAGTGAGGTTGCTTCTTAGAGGCAGGTATACGGCACTTTCCTTACGCTTCCACGCAGACGTGTGAAAACGCTTCTGTGTTCACGAGAGAAGGCGTCAGTTGAAAGCTGCCTCGTACCCCGACACGTTTCTCAGAGTTCGGTCTATGGAACTTGCCCTACGCGTTCCCACGCAGGATTGAGATGGCTTATCTCTTTTCTATCGCCAGGAGGGAAGTGGCACGGTTTCCCTCTGTGTTCCTGACTGATTATAGTCCGGCCTCGGTCAGGTGACCCAGATCCGTTGCGCCCTCGAACGCAGGTCCGGGCAGAGTGAGTTCCACAGCGGGGGCTAGGGTTTAGGGTTACGGGGTCTGGGAGATGGTAGGAGGCTAACGATGGCCGTGTGGACAGCTGTCCTGAGGCCTGGCTTGAGGTGGAGCTACCTAGTGTGAAAGCCAGGGTTAGGGGCTGCTTTCCGGGACTAGGCACACCGTGCTTTCGAGGGTCGGGTTTGCGCTCGAATCCTGCCATCAGGACCCTCGCAGTGGCTGCCAGGGGCACAGCTTGCGTCCCTGTCCCTGGAGGATGTGTCCCAATTACCGTCGAGCCGCAGACTTAGTTGGCAGGCCCAGGTTAGGGCCAGAAGCACGCCTCTTGCTAGGGTGAGAGTCCGGGATATGGGAGGCCCCTAGCCGTGGGTGGTGCGCAGAAGTGCCCTGAGGGATGCGTGGAGGGCAAGCAGTAGGGGGAGCGTCTGGCTTCCGAGTTGGCCTCAGGGAGATGCTCCTCGTGGTCCTGGGGTCTAGTGGGTTGCTCACGAGGATCATGGTCTCCAGCACCATCTGGAGCAGGGGCTGCAAGGCGCAGGGTTTCCTTCTCGGTTCTTGCCTGATCGGCCTGGCATAGCCCCAGTGTCCAAAATCCATGTGGGACAACCGTCCAGGGGTGGGGGTCTGGTCGGAGCCACATCCAGGGTAGAGTTTGGGTTCTGGCACTGAAGACGTTAGGGGCCCAGTCGTCTGTGGGGCAGCGTCCTCTCCTGAGGGCTGAGTCTGGGGGACTAGCAGTAGGGTGGGGCTCGGGCTTCGGGCCTGGCCTCAGGGGGCTGCTTCTCGTGTTGCTGAGGTGCAGGGTTCTCATTAGAATCCTGGTGTCCGGCACTATGCCAGGGGTTGCGATTCGCACAGTTCCCCTTCTTCGTCCCCCATTAGCCTGGCACGGCCCAGGTGTCCGGAATCCATTTTGGCCTCACACCTAGGGCTGGGGTCTGGTCGGGGCCACATCCAGGGCCAAGGGTCACGGGTAGAGAGTCCTCAACACTTTGGGGTCCAAGTCAACGGCAGGGCCGTGTCCCATCGTGAAGGCTGAGTGGAGGGCGAGCACTAGGGTGAGGCTCGGGCTTCGGGCTTGGCCTCAGGACATTACTGCTCCTCGTGTTCCCGAGGTGTGGGTCGTGGACTCGATTCGTGATCTCCAGAATCCTCCCAGGGGATGCACGTCGCCCGGCTCCCTTCTCTGTTCCTGCCCGAATCGCCTGGATTGCCCAGGGGCCCCAAATCCGTTTTAGCCTCACAAGAGGCGTTTTGGGGGTGCGGGCGTGTGCCGGGGCCACATCCAGGGCTCAGCGTTTGGCTTCTAGTCTTGAAGATGTGAGGGGGCCCCTGCCGCTCTGACGGCAGGGGGCGCCGCAGTACCCTGAGGGCCGAGTGGAGGGCTGGCAGTAAGGGGAGGCTCGGGCTTCGGTCAGTACAGGGCACTTTTCCGTGGGCCTCAACGCCCGCTTTTCTGAACCTCCTTCTCTCTCCAGATAAAGGATGTTCGCTGAGAGCCGGTGCCGCCACAGGGTGGTTCTGTAGCGCTTTCCTTAGGCCTCCACACTGCGCTTGCGAAAAGGCGTCTACCTTCGTGAAACGCGTTGTTAGGGGAGCTTGCATTCTAGCCGGGCTTTTTTCTCTGAGTTCGGTATGTGGCACCGTCCTGAAGCTTTCCACGCAGCTTTGAAATTGCCTGTGGCTTCCGGAAAGATGTTAGCTGTAAGAGCGTTTCTCTTAGGGGCTGTGTCTTGGGGTTAAGGACGGGCCACTTTCCTTATGCTTGCACAGGTACCTTGGGAAACTCTTCTAACTTCCTGGAACAAGATGTGAGGTGGCTGATCCAGTCGGCAGGGCCTTGTTTCTCGGAGTAAAGTGTACTACGGCACTTTCATTAGGCTTCCACAGCCATTTTGGAAAGGATTCTCTTTCCAGGATAGAAGATGTTAGTGGAAAGCTGCCGTGTCGGCAGACTTGCTTTTCCAGTGTTAAGTACAGGGCACTTTCCTTATTCCTTCACACACACACACACACACACACACACCACACCACACACACACACACACACACACCACACCACACACACACACACACACACACCCACCCACGGTTGAACATGCTTCTTTCCCTTCAGGAAAGAAGTTGTTCGTTGAAAGACGGTTTCTCGCCAAGGGTTTTTTTTTTCTCCTGAGAGGTACGTCTATGCACTTTTTCCTTAGGCGTCCGCACACACCCTTGAAAACCCTTCCGTAAGCCAGAAACGAGCTGTGAGTTGAAAGATGCGCTCGTTCCACGCAGGCCTCTTTCTAAGAGCAAGCATATCACACTTTTCCTTGGGCTTCCACACACACTTTTGAAAAACGTCAGGAAAGCCGTGAGTGGAAGGACGGGTTTTCTACAGTGGTTTTTCATAGAGGTAAGTATATATGGCCCTTTCCTTCGGCTCCCCCGCACACGTTAGAAATGGCTTCTATGTTGGTGAAACAAGACGGGAGCTGAAAGTTGCATTCCGCACAGACTTGCTTTCCACACTTAAGCCTATGGTACTTTCGCCAGGGTTCCCCCCGTGCATTAGGTATCCCTTCCCTAAGCATGAAACCAGGCGTGAGTGGAAAGATGCATTCTACACAACCTTGTTTTCAGAGTTACGTCCATAACCCTTGCGTTATGCTTCCACAGCCACTCTGGAAACTGCTTCTGTAGACCTCAGGAAAGGTGTTCGCCTCAAAGACGGTTTCCCTACGTAATGCTGTTTCATGGAGTAAAGGCTATGGCCCTCTCCTTATGCCTCCACACGTACATTTGGAAACTCTCCTGACCTCATGAGCCCATATGCTAGCTGAAAGATCCATTTCACACAGACTTGTTTCTCAGAGATGAGTACAGGGCACGGCACGTTCCTTGTGCTTCCACAGCGACTATTCAAAAGGCTCCTGTCTTCAAGGAGAAGGAAGTTAGGTGAAAGACGGTTTCGTAAAAGTGAGGTTGCTTCTTAGAGGCAGGTATACGGCACTTTCCTTACGCTTCCACGCAGACGTGTGAAAACGCTTCTGTGTTCACGAGAGAAGGCGTCAGTTGAAAGCTGCCTCGTACCCCGACACGTTTCTCAGAGTTCGGTCTATGGAACTTGCCCTACGCGTTCCCACGCAGGATTGAGATGGCTTATCTCTTTTCTATCGCCAGGAGGGAAGTGGCACGGTTTCCCTCTGTGTTCCTGACTGATTATAGTCCGGCCTCGGTCAGGTGACCCAGATCCGTTGCGCCCTCGAACGCAGGTCCGGGCAGAGTGAGTTCCACAGCGGGGGCTAGGGTTTGGGGTTACGGGGTCTGGGAGATGGTAGGAGGCTAACGATGGCCGTGTGGACAGCTGTCCTGAGGCCTGGCTTGAGGTGGAGCTACCTAGTGTGAAAGCCAGGGTTAGGGGCTGCTTTCCGGGACTAGGCACACCGTGCTTTCGAGGGTCGGGTTTGCGCTCGAATCCTGCCATCAGGACCCTCGCAGTGGCTGCCAGGGGCACAGCTTGCGTCCCTGTCCCTGGAGGATGTGTCCCAATTACCGTCGAGCCGCAGACTTAGTTGGCAGGCCCAGGTTAGGGCCAGAAGCACGCCTCTTGCTAGGGTGAGAGTCCGGGATATGGGAGGCCCCTAGCCGTGGGTGGTGCGCAGAAGTGCCCTGAGGGATGCGTGGAGGGCAAGCAGTAGGGGGAGCGTCTGGCTTCCGAGTTGGCCTCAGGGAGATGCTCCTCGTGGTCCTGGGGTCTAGTGGGTTGCTCACGAGGATCATGGTCTCCAGCACCATCTGGAGCAGGGGCTGCAAGGCGCAGGGTTTCCTTCTCGGTTCTTGCCTGATCGGCCTGGCATAGCCCCAGTGTCCAAAATCCATGTGGGACAACCGTCCAGGGGTGGGGGTCTGGTCGGAGCCACATCCAGGGTAGAGTTTGGGTTCTGGCACTGAAGACGTTAGGGGCCCAGTCGTCTGTGGGGCAGCGTCCTCTCCTGAGGGCTGAGTCTGGGGGACTAGCAGTAGGGTGGGGCTCGGGCTTCGGGCCTGGCCTCAGGGGGCTGCTTCTCGTGTTGCTGAGGTGCAGGGTTCTCATTAGAATCCTGGTGTCCGGCACTAGGCCAGGGGTTGCGATTCGCACAGTTCCCCTTCTTCGTCCCCCATTAGCCTGGCACGGCCCAGGTGTCCGGAATCCATTTTGGCCTCACACCTAGGGCTGGGGTCTGGTCGGGGCCACATCCAGGGCCAAGGGTCACGGGTAGAGAGTCCTCAACACTTTGGGGTCCAAGTCAACGGCAGGGCCGTGTCCCATCGTGAAGGCTGAGTGGAGGGCGAGCACTAGGGTGAGGCTCGGGCTTCGGGCTTGGCCTCAGGACATTACTGCTCCTCGTGTTCCCGAGGTGTGGGTCGTGGACTCGATTCGTGATCTCCAGAATCCTCCCAGGGGATGCACGTCGCCCGGCTCCCTTCTCTGTTCCTGCCCGAATCGCCTGGATTGCCCAGGGGCCCCAAATCCGTTTTAGCCTCACAAGAGGCGTTTTGGGGGTGCGGGCGTGTGCCGGGGCCACATCCAGGGCTCAGCGTTTGGCTTCTAGTCTTGAAGATGTGAGGGGGCCCCTGCCGCTCTGACGGCAGGGGGCGCCACAGTACCCTGAGGGCCGAGTGGAGGGCTGGCAGTAAGGGGAGGCTCGGGCTTCGGTCAGTACAGGGCACTTTTCCGTGGGCCTCAACGCCCGCTTTTCTGAACCTCCTTCTCTCTCCAGATAAAGGATGTTCGCTGAGAGCCGGTGCCGCCACAGGGTGGTTCTGTAGCGCTTTCCTTAGGCCTCCACACTGCGCTTGCGAAAAGGCGTCTACCTTCGTGAAACGCGTTGTTAGGGGAGCTTGCATTCTAGCCGGGCTTTTTTCTCTGAGTTCGGTATGTGGCACCGTCCTGAAGCTTTCCACGCAGCTTTGAAATTGCCTGTGGCTTCCGGAAAGATGTTAGCTGTAAGAGCGTTTCTCTTAGGGGCTGTGTCTTGGGGTTAAGGACGGGCCACTTTCCTTATGCTTGCACAGGTACCTTGGGAAACTCTTCTAACTTCCTGGAACAAGATGTGAGGTGGCTGATCCAGTCGGCAGGGCCTTGTTTCTCGGAGTAAAGTGTACTACGGCACTTTCATTAGGCTTCCACAGCCATTTTGGAAAGGATTCTCTTTCCAGGATAGAAGATGTTAGTGGAAAGCTGCCGTGTCGGCAGACTTGCTTTTCCAGTGTTAAGTACAGGGCACTTTCCTTATTCCTTCACACACACACACACACACACACACACCACACCACACACACACACACACACACACCCACCCACGGTTGAACATGCTTCTCACCCTTCAGGAAAGAAGTTGTTCGTTGAAAGACGGTTTCTCGCCAAGGGTTTTTTTTTTCTCCTGAGAGGTACGTCTATGCACTTTTTCCTTAGGCGTCCGCACACACCCTTGAAAACCCTTCCGTAAGCCAGAAACGAGCTGTGAGTTGAAAGATGCGCTCGTTCCACGCAGGCCTCTTTCTAAGAGCAAGCATATCACACTTTTCCTTGGGCTTCCACACACACTTTTGAAAAACGTCAGGAAAGCCGTGAGTGGAAGGACGGGTTTTCTACAGTGGTTTTTCATAGAGGTAAGTATATATGGCCCTTTCCTTCGGCTCCCCCGCACACGTTAGAAATGGCTTCTATGTTGGTGAAACAAGACGGGAGCTGAAAGTTGCATTCCGCACAGACTTGCTTTCCACACTTAAGCCTATGGTACTTTCGCCAGGGTTCCCCCCGTGCATTAGGTATCCCTTCCCTAAGCATGAAACCAGGCGTGAGTGGAAAGATGCATTCTACACAACCTTGTTTTCAGAGTTACGTCCATAACCCTTGCGTTATGCTTCCACAGCCACTCTGGAAACTGCTTCTGTAGACCTCAGGAAAGGTGTTCGCCTCAAAGACGGTTTCCCTACGTAATGCTGTTTCATGGAGTAAAGGCTATGGCCCTCTCCTTATGCCTCCACACGTACATTTGGAAACTCTCCTGACCTCATGAGCCCATATGCTAGCTGAAAGATCCATTTCACACAGACTTGTTTCTCAGAGATGAGTACAGGGCACGGCACGTTCCTTGTGCTTCCACAGCGACTATTCAAAAGGCTCCTGTCTTCAAGGAGAAGGAAGTTAGGTGAAAGACGGTTTCGTAAAAGTGAGGTTGCTTCTTAGAGGCAGGTATACGGCACTTTCCTTACGCTTCCACGCAGACGTGTGAAAACGCTTCTGTGTTCACGAGAGAAGGCGTCAGTTGAAAGCTGCCTCGTACCCCGACACGTTTCTCAGAGTTCGGTCTATGGAACTTGCCCTACGCGTTCCCACGCAGGATTGAGATGGCTTATCTCTTTTCTATCGCCAGGAGGGAAGTGGCACGGTTTCCCTCTGTGTTCCTGACTGATTATAGTCCGGCCTCGGTCAGGTGACCCAGATCCGTTGCGCCCTCGAACGCAGGTCCGGGCAGAGTGAGTTCCACAGCGGGGGCTAGGGTTTGGGGTTACGGGGTCTGGGAGATGGTAGGAGGCTAACGATGGCCGTGTGGACAGCTGTCCTGAGGCCTGGCTTGAGGTGGAGCTACCTAGTGTGAAAGCCAGGGTTAGGGGCTGCTTTCCGGGACTAGGCACACCGTGCTTTCGAGGGTCGGGTTTGCGCTCGAATCCTGCCATCAGGACCCTCGCAGTGGCTGCCAGGGGCACAGCTTGCGTCCCTGTCCCTGGAGGATGTGTCCCAATTACCGTCGAGCCGCAGACTTAGTTGGCAGGCCCAGGTTAGGGCCAGAAGCACGCCTCTTGCTAGGGTGAGAGTCCGGGATATGGGAGGCCCCTAGCCGTGGGTGGTGCGCAGAAGTGCCCTGAGGGATGCGTGGAGGGCAAGCAGTAGGGGGAGCGTCTGGCTTCCGAGTTGGCCTCAGGGAGATGCTCCTCGTGGTCCTGGGGTCTAGTGGGTTGCTCACGAGGATCATGGTCTCCAGCACCATCTGGAGCAGGGGCTGCAAGGCGCAGGGTTTCCTTCTCGGTTCTTGCCTGATCGGCCTGGCATAGCCCCAGTGTCCAAAATCCATGTGGGACAACCGTCCAGGGGTGGGGGTCTGGTCGGAGCCACATCCAGGGTAGAGTTTGGGTTCTGGCACTGAAGACGTTAGGGGCCCAGTCGTCTGTGGGGCAGCGTCCTCTCCTGAGGGCTGAGTCTGGGGGACTAGCAGTAGGGTGGGGCTCGGGCTTCGGGCCTGGCCTAAGGGGGCTGCTTCTCGTGTTGCTGAGGTGCAGGGTTCTCATTAGAATCCTGGTGTCCGGCACTAGGCCAGGGGTTGCGATTCGCACAGTTCCCCTTCTTCGTCCCCCATTAGCCTGGCACGGCCCAGGTGTCCGGAATCCATTTTGGCCTCACACCTAGGGCTGGGGTCTGGTCGGGGCCACATCCAGGGCCAAGGGTCACGGGTAGAGAGTCCTCAACACTTTGGGGTCCAAGTCAACGGCAGGGCCGTGTCCCATCGTGAAGGCTGAGTGGAGGGCGAGCACTAGGGTGAGGCTCGGGCTTCGGGCTTGGCCTCAGGACATTACTGCTCCTCGTGTTCCCGAGGTGTGGGTCGTGGACTCGATTCGTGATCTCCAGAATCCTCCCAGGGGATGCACGTCGCCCGGCTCCCTTCTCTGTTCCTGCCCGAATCGCCTGGATTGCCCAGGGGCCCCAAATCCGTTTTAGCCTCACAAGAGGCGTTTGGGGGTGCGGGCGTGTGCCGGGGCCACATCCAGGGCTCAGCGTTTGGCTTCTAGTCTTGAAGATGTGAGGGGGCCCCTGCCGCTCTGACGGCAGGGGGCGCCGCAGTACCCTGAGGGCCGAGTGGAGGGCTGGCAGTAAGGGGAGGCTCGGGCTTCGGTCAGTACAGGGCACTTTTCCGTGGGCCTCAACGCCCGCTTTTCTGAACCTCCTTCTCTCTCCAGATAAAGGATGTTCGCTGAGAGCCGGTGCCGCCACAGGGTGGTTCTGTAGCGCTTTCCTTAGGCCTCCACACTGCGCTTGCGAAAAGGCGTCTACCTTCGTGAAACGCGTTGTTAGGGGAGCTTGCATTCTAGCCGGGCTTTTTTCTCTGAGTTCGGTATGTGGCACCGTCCTGAAGCTTTCCACGCAGCTTTGAAATTGCCTGTGGCTTCCGGAAAGATGTTAGCTGTAAGAGCGTTTCTCTTAGGGGCTGTGTCTTGGGGTTAAGGACGGGCCACTTTCCTTATGCTTGCACAGGTACCTTGGGAAACTCTTCTAACTTCCTGGAACAAGATGTGAGGTGGCTGATCCAGTCGGCAGGGCCTTGTTTCTCGGAGTAAAGTGTACTACGGCACTTTCATTAGGCTTCCACAGCCATTTTGGAAAGGATTCTCTTTCCAGGATAGAAGATGTTAGTGGAAAGCTGCCGTGTCGGCAGACTTGCTTTTCCAGTGTTAAGTACAGGGCACTTTCCTTATTCCTTCACACACACACACACACACACACACACCACACCACACACACACACACACACACACCACACCACACACACACACACACACACACCCACCCACGGTTGAACATGCTTCTTTCCCTTCAGGAAAGAAGTTGTTCGTTGAAAGACGGTTTCTCGCCAAGGGTTTTTTTTTTCTCCTGAGAGGTACGTCTATGCACTTTTTCCTTAGGCGTCCGCACACACCCTTGAAAACCCTTCCGTAAGCCAGAAACGAGCTGTGAGTTGAAAGATGCGCTCGTTCCACGCAGGCCTCTTTCTAAGAGCAAGCATATCACACTTTTCCTTGGGCTTCCACACACACTTTTGAAAAACGTCAGGAAAGCCGTGAGTGGAAGGACGGGTTTTCTACAGTGGTTTTTCATAGAGGTAAGTATATATGGCCCTTTCCTTCGGCTCCCCCGCACACGTTAGAAATGGCTTCTATGTTGGTGAAACAAGACGGGAGCTGAAAGTTGCATTCCGCACAGACTTGCTTTCCACACTTAAGCCTATGGTACTTTCGCCAGGGTTCCCCCCGTGCATTAGGTATCCCTTCCCTAAGCATGAAACCAGGCGTGAGTGGAAAGATGCATTCTACACAACCTTGTTTTCAGAGTTACGTCCATAACCCTTGCGTTATGCTTCCACAGCCACTCTGGAAACTGCTTCTGTAGACCTCAGGAAAGGTGTTCGCCTCAAAGACGGTTTCCCTACGTAATGCTGTTTCATGGAGTAAAGGCTATGGCCCTCTCCTTATGCCTCCACACGTACATTTGGAAACTCTCCTGACCTCATGAGCCCATATGCTAGCTGAAAGATCCATTTCACACAGACTTGTTTCTCAGAGATGAGTACAGGGCACGGCACGTTCCTTGTGCTTCCACAGCGACTATTCAAAAGGCTCCTGTCTTCAAGGAGAAGGAAGTTAGGTGAAAGACGGTTTCGTAAAAGTGAGGTTGCTTCTTAGAGGCAGGTATACGGCACTTTCCTTACGCTTCCACGCAGACGTGTGAAAACGCTTCTGTGTTCACGAGAGAAGGCGTCAGTTGAAAGCTGCCTCGTACCCCGACACGTTTCTCAGAGTTCGGTCTATGGAACTTGCCCTACGCGTTCCCACGCAGGATTGAGATGGCTTATCTCTTTTCTATCGCCAGGAGGGAAGTGGCACGGTTTCCCTCTGTGTTCCTGACTGATTATAGTCCGGCCTCGGTCAGGTGACCCAGATCCGTTGCGCCCTCGAACGCAGGTCCGGGCAGAGTGAGTTCCACAGCGGGGGCTAGGGTTTGGGGTTACGGGGTCTGGGAGATGGTAGGAGGCTAACGATGGCCGTGTGGACAGCTGTCCTGAGGCCTGGCTTGAGGTGGAGCTACCTAGTGTGAAAGCCAGGGTTAGGGGCTGCTTTCCGGGACTAGGCACACCGTGCTTTCGAGGGTCGGGTTTGCGCTCGAATCCTGCCATCAGGACCCTCGCAGTGGCTGCCAGGGGCACAGCTTGCGACCCTGTCCCTGGAGGATGTGTCCCAATTACCGTCGAGCCGCAGACTTAGTTGGCAGGCCCAGGTTAGGGCCAGAAGCACGCCTCTTGCTAGGGTGAGAGTCCGGGATATGGGAGGCCCCTAGCCGTGGGTGGTGCGCAGAAGTGCCCTGAGGGATGCGTGGAGGGCAAGCAGTAGGGGGAGCGTCTGGCTTCCGAGTTGGCCTCAGGGAGATGCTCCTCGTGGTCCTGGGGTCTAGTGGGTTGCTCACGAGGATCATGGTCTCCAGCACCATCTGGAGCAGGGGCTGCAAGGCGCAGGGTATCCTTCTCGGTTCTTGCCTGATCGGCCTGGCATAGCCCCAGTGTCCAAAATCCATGTGGGACAACCGTCCAGGGGTGGGGGTCTGGTCGGAGCCACATCCAGGGTAGAGTTTGGGTTCTGGCACTGAAGACGTTAGGGGCCCAGTCGTCTGTGGGGCAGCGTCCTCTCCTGAGGGCTGAGTCTGGGGGACTAGCACTAGGGTGGGGCTCGGGCTTCGGGCCTGGCCTCAGGGGGCTGCTTCTCGTGTTGCTGAGGTGCAGGGTTCTCATTAGAATCCTGGTGTCCGGCACTAGGCCAGGGGTTGCGATTCGCACAGTTCCCCTTCTTCGTCCCCCATTAGCCTGGCACGGCCCAGGTGTCCGGAATCCATTTTGGCCTCACCCCTAGGGCTGGGGTCTGGTCGGGGCCACATCCAGGGCCAAGGGTCACGGGTAGAGAGTCCTCAACACTTTGGGGTCCAAGTCAACGGCAGGGCCGTGTCCCATCGTGAAGGCTGAGTGGAGGGCGAGCACTAGGGTGAGGCTCGGGCTTCGGGCTTGGCCTCAGGACATTACTGCTCCTCGTGTTCCCGAGGTGTGGGTCGTGGACTCGATTCGTGATCTCCAGAATCCTCCCAGGGGATGCACGTCGCCCGGCTCCCTTCTCTGTTCCTGCCCGAATCGCCTGGATTGCCCAGGGGCCCCAAATCCGTTTTAGCGTGGGCCTCAACGCCCGCTTTTCTGAACCTCCTTCTCTCTCCAGATAAAGGATGTTCGCTGAGAGCCGGTGCCGCCACAGGGTGGTTCTGTAGCGCTTTCCTTAGGCCTCCATACTGCGCTTGCGAAAAGGCGTCTACCTTCGTGAAACGCGTTGTTAGGGGAGCTTGCATTCTAGCCGGGCTTTTTTCTCTGAGTTCGGTATGTGGCACCGTCCTGAAGCTTTCCACGCAGCTTTGAAATTGCCTGTGGCTTCCGGAAAGATGTTAGCTGTAAGAGCGTTTCTCTTAGGGGCTGTGTCTTGGGGTTAAGGACGGGCCACTTTCCTTATGCTTGCACAGGTACCTTGGGAAACTCTTCTAACTTCCTGGAACAAGATGTGAGGTGGCTGATCCAGTCGGCAGGGCCTTGTTTCTCGGAGTAAAGTGTACTACGGCACTTTCATTAGGCTTCCACAGCCATTTTGGAAAGGATTCTCTTTCCAGGATAGAAGATGTTAGTGGAAAGCTGCCGTGTCGGCAGACTTGCTTTTCCAGTGTTAAGTACAGGGCACTTTCCTTATTCCTTCACACACACACACACACACACACACACCACACCACACACACACACACACACACCACACCACACACACACACACACACACCCACCCACGGTTGAACATGCTTCTTTCCCTTCAGGAAAGAAGTTGTTCGTTGAAAGACGGTTTCTCGCCAAGGGTTTTTTTTTTCTCCTGAGAGGTACGTCTATGCACTTTTTCCTTAGGCGTCCGCACACACCCTTGAAAACCCTTCCGTAAGCCAGAAACGAGCTGTGAGTTGAAAGATGCGCTCGTTCCACGCAGGCCTCTTTCTAAGAGCAAGCATATCACACTTTTCCTTGGGCTTCCACACACACTTTTGAAAAACGTCAGGAAAGCCGTGAGTGGAAGGACGGGTTTTCTACAGTGGTTTTTCATAGAGGTAAGTATATATGGCCCTTTCCTTCGGCTCCCCCGCACACGTTAGAAATGGCTTCTATGTTGGTGAAACAAGACGGGAGCTGAAAGTTGCATTCCGCACAGACTTGCTTTCCACACTTAAGCCTATGGTACTTTCGCCAGGGTTCCCCCCGTGCATTAGGTATCCCTTCCCTAAGCATGAAACCAGGCGTGAGTGGAAAGATGCATTCTACACAACCTTGTTTTCAGAGTTGCGTCCATAACCCTTGCGTTATGCTTCCACAGCCACTCTGGAAACTGCTTCTGTAGACCTCAGGAAAGGTGTTCGCCTCAAAGACGGTTTCCCTACGTAATGCTGTTTCATGGAGTAAAGGCTATGGCCCTCTCCTTATGCCTCCACACGTACATTTGGAAACTCTCCTGACCTCATGAGCCCATATGCTAGCTGAAAGATCCATTTCACACAGACTTGTTTCTCAGAGATGAGTACAGGGCACGGCACGTTCCTTGTGCTTCCACAGCGACTATTCAAAAGGCTCCTGTCTTCAAGGAGAAGGAAGTTAGGTGAAAGACGGTTTCGTAAAAGTGAGGTTGCTTCTTAGAGGCAGGTATACGGCACTTTCCTTACGCTTCCACGCAGACGTGTGAAAACGCTTCTGTGTTCACGAGAGAAGGCGTCAGTTGAAAGCTGCCTCGTACCCCGACACGTTTCTCAGAGTTCGGTCTATGGAACTTGCCCTACGCGTTCCCACGCAGGATTGAGATGGCTTATCTCTTTTCTATCGCCAGGAGGGAAGTGGCACGGTTTCCCTCTGTGTTCCTGACTGATTATAGTCCGGCCTCGGTCAGGTGACCCAGATCCGTTGCGCCCTCGAACGCAGGTCCGGGCAGAGTGAGTTCCACAGCGGGGGCTAGGGTTTGGGGTTACGGGGTCTGGGAGATGGTAGGAGGCTAACGATGGCCGTGTGGACAGCTGTCCTGAGGCCTGGCTTGAGGTGGAGCTACCTAGTGTGAAAGCCAGGGTTAGGGGCTGCTTTCCGGGACTAGGCACACCGTGCTTTCGAGGGTCGGGTTTGCGCTCGAATCCTGCCATCAGGACCCTCGCAGTGGCTGCCAGGGGCACAGCTTGCTTCCCTGTCCCTGGAGGATGTGTCCCAATTACCGTCGAGCCGCAGACTTAGTTGGCAGGCCCAGGTTAGGGCCAGAAGCACGCCTCTTGCTAGGGTGAGAGTCCGGGATATGGGAGGCCCCTAGCCGTGGGTGGTGCGCAGAAGTGCCCTGAGGGATGCGTGGAGGGCAAGCAGTAGGGGGAGCGTCTGGCTTCCGAGTTGGCCTCAGGGAGATGCTCCTCGTGGTCCTGGGGTCTAGTGGGTTGCTCACGAGGATCATGGTCTCCAGCACCATCTGGAGCAGGGGCTGCAAGGCGCAGGGTTTCCTTCTCGGTTCTTGCCTGATCGGCCTGGCATAGCCCCAGTGTCCAAAATCCATGTGGGACAACCGTCCAGGGGTGGGGGTCTGGTCGGAGCCACATCCAGGGTAGAGTTTGGGTTCTGGCACTGAAGACGTTAGGGGCCCAGTCGTCTGTGGGGCAGCGTCCTCTCCTGAGGGCTGAGTCTGGGGGACTAGCAGTAGGGTGGGGCTCGGGCTTCGGGCCTGGCCTCAGGGGGCTGCTTCTCGTGTTGCTGAGGTGCAGGGTTCTCATTAGAATCCTGGTGTCCGGCACTAGGCCAGGGGTTGCGATTCGCACAGTTCCCCTTCTTCGTCCCCCATTAGCCTGGCACGGCCCAGGTGTCCGGAATCCATTTTGGCCTCACCCCTAGGGCTGGGGTCTGGTCGGGGCCACATCCAGGGCCAAGGGTCACGGGTAGAGAGTCCTCAACACTTTGGGGTCCAAGTCAACGGCAGGGCCGTGTCCCATCGTGAAGGCTGAGTGGAGGGCGAGCACTAGGGTGAGGCTCGGGCTTCGGGCTTGGCCTCAGGACATTACTGCTCCTCGTGTTCCCGAGGTGTGGGTCGTGGACTCGATTCGTGATCTCCAGAATCCTCCCAGGGGATGCACGTCGCCCGGCTCCCTTCTCTGTTCCTGCCCGAATCGCCTGGATTGCCCAGGGGCCCCAAATCCGTTTTAGCCTCACAAGAGGCGTTTTGGGGGTGCGGGCGTGTGCCGGGGCCACATCCAGGGCTCAGCGTTTGGCTTCTAGTCTTGAAGATGTGAGGGGGCCCCTGCCGCTCTGACGGCAGGGGGCGCCGCAGTACCCTGAGGGCCGAGTGGAGGGCTGGCAGTAAGGGGAGGCTCGGGCTTCGGTCAGTACAGGGCACTTTTCCGTGGGCCTCAACGCCCGCTTTTCTGAACCTCCTTCTCTCTCCAGATAAAGGATGTTCGCTGAGAGCCGGTGCCGCCACAGGGTGGTTCTGTAGCGCTTTCCTTAGGCCTCCACACTGCGCTTGCGAAAAGGCGTCTACCTTCGTGAAACGCGTTGTTAGGGGAGCTTGCATTCTAGCCGGGCTTTTTTCTCTGAGTTCGGTATGTGGCACCGTCCTGAAGCTTTCCACGCAGCTTTGAAATTGCCTGTGGCTTCCGGAAAGATGTTAGCTGTAAGAGCGTTTCTCTTAGGGGCTGTGTCTTGGGGTTAAGGACGGGCCACTTTCCTTATGCTTGCACAGGTACCTTGGGAAACTCTTCTAACTTCCTGGAACAAGATGTGAGGTGGCTGATCCAGTCGGCAGGGCCTTGTTTCTCGGAGTAAAGTGTACTACGGCACTTTCATTAGGCTTCCACAGCCATTTTGGAAAGGATTCTCTTTCCAGGATAGAAGACGTTAGTGGAAAGCTGCCGTGTCGGCAGACTTGCTTTTCCAGTGTTAAGTACAGGGCACTTTCCTTATTCCTTCACACACACACAAACACACACACACACACCACACCACACACACACACACACACACACCACACCACACACACACACACACACACCCACCCACGGTTGAACATGCTTCTTTCCCTTCAGGAAAGAAGTTGTTCGTTGAAAGACGGTTTCTCGCCAAGGGTTTTTTTTTTCTCCTGAGAGGTACGTCTATGCACTTTTTCCTTAGGCGTCCGCACACACCCTTGAAAACCCTTCCGTAAGCCAGAAACGAGCTGTGAGTTGAAAGATGCGCTCGTTCCACGCAGGCCTCTTTCTAAGAGCAAGCATATCACACTTTTCCTTGGGCTTCCACACACACTTTTGAAAAACGTCAGGAAAGCCGTGAGTGGAAGGACGGGTTTTCTACAGTGGTTTTTCATAGAGGTAAGTATATATGGCCCTTTCCTTCGGCTCCCCCGCACACGTTAGAAATGGCTTCTATGTTGGTGAAACAAGACGGGAGCTGAAAGTTGCATTCCGCACAGACTTGCTTTCCACACTTAAGCCTATGGTACTTTCGCCAGGGTTCCCCCCGTGCATTAGGTATCCCTTCCCTAAGCATGAAACCAGGCGTGAGTGGAAAGATGCATTCTACACAACCTTGTTTTCAGAGTTGCGTCCATAACCCTTGCGTTATGCTTCCACAGCCACTCTGGAAACTGCTTCTGTAGACCTCAGGAAAGGTGTTCGCCTCAAAGACGGTTTCCCTACGTAATGCTGTTTCATGGAGTAAAGGCTATGGCCCTCTCCTTATGCCTCCACACGTACATTTGGAAACTCTCCTGACCTCATGAGCCCATATGCTAGCTGAAAGATCCATTTCACACAGACTTGTTTCTCAGAGATGAGTACAGGGCACGGCACGTTCCTTGTGCTTCCACAGCGACTATTCAAAAGGCTCCTGTCTTCAAGGAGAAGGAAGTTAGGTGAAAGACGGTTTCGTAAAAGTGAGGTTGCTTCTTAGAGGCAGGTATACGGCACTTTCCTTACGCTTCCACGGAGACGTGTGAAAACGCTTCTGTGTTCACGAGAGAAGGCGTCAGTTGAAAGCTGCCTCGTACCCCGACACGTTTCTCAGAGTTCGGTCTATGGAACTTGCCCTACGCGTTCCCACGCAGGATTGAGATGGCTTATCTCTTTTCTATCGCCAGGAGGGAAGTGGCACGGTTTCCCTCTGTGTTCCTGACTGATTATAGTCCGGCCTCGGTCAGGTGACCCAGATCCGTTGCGCCCTCGAACGCAGGTCCGGGCAGAGTGAGTTCCACAGCGGGGGCTAGGGTTTAGGGTTACGGGGTCTGGGAGATGGTAGGAGGCTAACGATGGCCGTGTGGACAGCTGTCCTGAGGCCTGGCTTGAGGTGGAGCTACCTAGTGTGAAAGCCAGGGTTAGGGGCTGCTTTCCGGGACTAGGCACACCGTGCTTTCGAGGGTCGGGTTTGCGCTCGAATCCTGCCATCAGGACCCTCGCAGTGGCTGCCAGGGGCACAGCTTGCGTCCCTGTCCCTGGAGGATGTGTCCCAATTACCGTCGAGCCGCAGACTTAGTTGGCAGGCCCAGGTTAGGGCCAGAAGCACGCCTCTTGCTAGGGTGAGAGTCCGGGATATGGGAGGCCCCTAGCCGTGGGTGGTGCGCAGAAGTGCCCTGAGGGATGCGTGGAGGGCAAGCAGTAGGGGGAGCGTCTGGCTTCCGAGTTGGCCTCAGGGAGATGCTCCTCGTGGTCCTGGGGTCTAGTGGGTTGCTCACGAGGATCATGGTCTCCAGCACCATCTGGAGCAGGGGCTGCAAGGCGCAGGGTTTCCTTCTCGGTTCTTGCCTGATCGGCCTGGCATAGCCCCAGTGTCCAAAATCCATGTGGGACAACCGTCCAGGGGTGGGGGTCTGGTCGGAGCCACATCCAGGGTAGAGTTTGGGTTCTGGCACTGAAGACGTTAGGGGCCCAGTCGTCTGTGGGGCAGCGTCCTCTCCTGAGGGCTGAGTCTGGGGGACTAGCAGTAGGGTGGGGCTCGGGCTTCGGGCCTGGCCTCAGGGGGCTGCTTCTCGTGTTGCTGAGGTGCAGGGTTCTCATTAGAATCCTGGTGTCCGGCACTATGCCAGGGGTTGCGATTCGCACAGTTCCCCTTCTTCGTCCCCCATTAGCCTGGCACGGCCCAGGTGTCCGGAATCCATTTTGGCCTCACACCTAGGGCTGGGGTCTGGTCGGGGCCACATCCAGGGCCAAGGGTCACGGGTAGAGAGTCCTCAACACTTTGGGGTCCAAGTCAACGGCAGGGCCGTGTCCCATCGTGAAGGCTGAGTGGAGGGCGAGCACTAGGGTGAGGCTCGGGCTTCGGGCTTGGCCTCAGGACATTACTGCTCCTCGTGTTCCCGAGGTGTGGGTCGTGGACTCGATTCGTGATCTCCAGAATCCTCCCAGGAGATGCACGTCGCCCGGCTCCCTTCTCTGTTCCTGCCCGAATCGCCTGGATTGCCCAGGGGCCCCAAATCCGTTTTAGCCTCACAAGAGGCGTTTTGGGGGTGCGGGCGTGTGCCGGGGCCACATCCAGGGCTCAGCGTTTGGCTTCTAGTCTTGAAGATGTGAGGGGGCCCCTGCCGCTCTGACGGCAGGGGGCGCCGCAGTACCCTGAGGGCCGAGTGGAGGGCTGGCAGTAAGGGGAGGCTCGGGCTTCGGTCAGTACAGGGCACTTTTCCGTGGGCCTCAACGCCCGCTTTTCTGAACCTCCTTCTCTCTCCAGATAAAGGATGTTCGCTGAGAGCCGGTGCCGCCACAGGGTGGTTCTGTAGCGCTTTCCTTAGGCCTCCACACTGCGCTTGCCAAAAGGCGTCTACCTTCGTGAAACGCGTTGTTAGGGGAGCTTGCATTCTAGCCGGGCTTTTTTCTCTGAGTTCGGTATGTGGCACCGTCCTGAAGCTTTCCACGCAGCTTTGAAATTGCCTGTGGCTTCCGGAAAGATGTTAGCTGTAAGAGCGTTTCTCTTAGGGGCTGTGTCTTGGGGTTAAGGACGGGCCACTTTCCTTATGCTTGCACAGGTACCTTGGGAAACTCTTCTAACTTCCTGGAACAAGATGTGAGGTGGCTGATCCAGTCGGCAGGGCCTTGTTTCTCGGAGTAAAGTGTACTACGGCACTTTCATTAGGCTTCCACAGCCATTTTGGAAAGGATTCTCTTTCCAGGATAGAAGACGTTAGTGGAAAGCTGCCGTGTCGGCAGACTTGCTTTTCCAGTGTTAAGTACAGGGCACTTTCCTTATTCCTTCACACACACACAAACACACACACACACACCACACCACACACACACACACACACACACCACACCACACACACACACACACACACACCCACCCACGGTTGAACATGCTTCTTTCCCTTCAGGAAAGAAGTTGTTCGTTGAAAGACGGTTTCTCGCCAAGGGTTTTTTTTTTCTCCTGAGAGGTACGTCTATGCACTTTTTCCTTAGGCGTCCGCACACACCCTTGAAAACCCTTCCGTAAGCCAGAAACGAGCTGTGAGTTGAAAGATGCGCTCGTTCCACGCAGGCCTCTTTCTAAGAGCAAGCATATCACACTTTTCCTTGGGCTTCCACACACACTTTTGAAAAACGTCAGGAAAGCCGTGAGTGGAAGGACGGGTTTTCTACAGTGGTTTTTCATAGAGGTAAGTATATATGGCCCTTTCCTTCGGCTCCCCCGCACACGTTAGAAATGGCTTCTATGTTGGTGAAACAAGACGGGAGCTGAAAGTTGCATTCCGCACAGACTTGCTTTCCACACTTAAGCCTATGGTACTTTCGCCAGGGTTCCCCCCGTGCATTAGGTATCCCTTCCCTAAGCATGAAACCAGGCGTGAGTGGAAAGATGCATTCTACACAACCTTGTTTTCAGAGTTACGTCCATAACCCTTGCGTTATGCTTCCACAGCCACTCTGGAAACTGCTTCTGTAGACCTCAGGAAAGGTGTTCGCCTCAAAGACGGTTTCCCTACGTAATGCTGTTTCATGGAGTAAAGGCTATGGCCCTCTCCTTATGCCTCCACACGTACATTTGGAAACTCTCCTGACCTCATGAGCCCATATGCTAGCTGAAAGATCCATTTCACACAGACTTGTTTCTCAGAGATGAGTACAGGGCACGGCACGTTCCTTGTGCTTCCACAGCGACTATTCAAAAGGCTCCTGTCTTCAAGGAGAAGGAAGTTAGGTGAAAGACGGTTTCGTAAAAGTGAGGTTGCTTCTTAGAGGCAGGTATACGGCACTTTCCTTACGCTTCCATGCAGACGTGTGAAAACGCTTCTGTGTTCACGAGAGAAGGCGTCAGTTGAAAGCTGCCTCGTACCCCGACACGTTTCTCAGAGTTCGGTCTATGGAACTTGCCCTACGCGTTCCCACGCAGGATTGAGATGGCTTATCTCTTTTCTATCGCCAGGAGGGAAGTGGCACGGTTTCCCTCTGTGTTCCTGACTGATTATAGTCCGGCCTCGGTCAGGTGACCCAGATCCGTTGCGCCCTCGAACGCAGGTCCGGGCAGAGTGAGTTCCACAGCGGGGGCTAGGGTTTAGGGTTACGGGGTCTGGGAGATGGTAGGAGGCTAACGATGGCCGTGTGGACAGCTGTCCTGAGGCCTGGCTTGAGGTGGAGCTACCTAGTGTGAAAGCCAGGGTTAGGGGCTGCTTTCCGGGACTAGGCACACCGTGCTTTCGAGGGTCGGGTTTGCGCTCGAATCCTGCCATCAGGACCCTCGCAGTGGCTGCCAGGGGCACAGCTTGCGTCCCTGTCCCTGGAGGATGTGTCCCAATTACCGTCGAGCCGCAGACTTAGTTGGCAGGCCCAGGTTAGGGCCAGAAGCACGCCTCTTGCTAGGGTGAGAGTCCGGGATATGGGAGGCCCCTAGCCGTGGGTGGTGCGCAGAAGTGCCCTGAGGGATGCGTGGAGGGCAAGCAGTAGGGGGAGCGTCTGGCTTCCGAGTTGGCCTCAGGGAGATGCTCCTCGTGGTCCTGGGGTCTAGTGGGTTGCTCACGAGGATCATGGTCTCCAGCACCATCTGGAGCAGGGGCTGCAAGGCGCAGGGTTTCCTTCTCGGTTCTTGCCTGATCGGCCTGGCATAGCCCCAGTGTCCAAAATCCATGTGGGACAACCGTCCAGGGGTGGGGGTCTGGTCGGAGCCACATCCAGGGTAGAGTTTGGGTTCTGGCACTGAAGACGTTAGGGGCCCAGTCGTCTGTGGGGCAGCGTCCTCTCCTGAGGGCTGAGTCTGGGGGACTAGCAGTAGGGTGGGGCTCGGGCTTCGGGCCTGGCCTCAGGGGGCTGCTTCTCGTGTTGCTGAGGTGCAGGGTTCTCATTAGAATCCTGGTGTCCGGCACTAGGCCAGGGGTTGCGATTCGCACAGTTCCCCTTCTTCGTCCCCCATTAGCCTGGCACGGCCCAGGTGTCCGGAATCCATTTTGGCCTCACCCCTAGGGCTGGGGTCTGGTCGGGGCCACATCCAGGGCCAAGGGTCACGGGTAGAGAGTCCTCAACACTTTGGGGTCCAAGTCAACGGCAGGGCCGTGTCCCATCGTGAAGGCTGAGTGGAGGGCGAGCACTAGGGTGAGGCTCGGGCTTCGGGCTTGGCCTCAGGACATTACTGCTCCTCGTGTTCCCGAGGTGTGGGTCGTGGACTCGATTCGTGATCTCCAGAATCCTCCCAGGGGATGCACGTCGCCCGGCTCCCTTCTCTGTTCCTGCCCGAATCGCCTGGATTGCCCAGGGGCCCCAAATCCGTTTTAGCCTCACAAGAGGCGTTTTGGGGGTGCGGGCGTGTGCCGGGGCCACATCCAGGGCTCAGCGTTTGGCTTCTAGTCTTGAAGATGTGAGGGGGCCCCTGCCGCTCTGACGGCAGGGGGCGCCGCAGTACCCTGAGGGCCGAGTGGAGGGCTGGCAGTAAGGGGAGGCTCGGGCTTCGGTCAGTACAGGGCACTTTTCCGTGGGCCTCAACGCCCGCTTTTCTGAACCTCCTTCTCTCTCCAGATAAAGGATGTTCGCTGAGAGCCGGTGCCGCCACAGGGTGGTTCTGTAGCGCTTTCCTTAGGCCTCCACACTGCGCTTGCGAAAAGGCGTCTACCTTCGTGAAACGCGTTGTTAGGGGAGCTTGCATTCTAGCCGGGCTTTTTTCTCTGAGTTCGGTATGTGGCACCGTCCTGAAGCTTTCCACGCAGCTTTGAAATTGCCTGTGGCTTCCGGAAAGATGTTAGCTGTAAGAGCGTTTCTCTTAGGGGCTGTGTCTTGGGGTTAAGGACGGGCCACTTTCCTTATGCTTGCACAGGTACCTTGGGAAACTCTTCTAACTTCCTGGAACAAGATGTGAGGTGGCTGATCCAGTCGGCAGGGCCTTGTTTCTCGGAGTAAAGTGTACTACGGCACTTTCATTAGGCTTCCACAGCCATTTTGGAAAGGATTCTCTTTCCAGGATAGAAGATGTTAGTGGAAAGCTGCCGTGTCGGCAGACTTGCTTTTCCAGTGTTAAGTACAGGGCACTTTCCTTATTCCTTCACACACACACACACACACACACACACCACACCACACACACACACACACACACACCACACCACACACACACACACACACACACCCACCCACGGTTGAACATGCTTCTTTCCCTTCAGGAAAGAAGTTGTTCGTTGAAAGACGGTTTCTCGCCAAGGGTTTTTTTTTTCTCCTGAGAGGTACGTCTATGCACTTTTTCCTTAGGCGTCCGCACACACCCTTGAAAACCCTTCCGTAAGCCAGAAACGAGCTGTGAGTTGAAAGATGCGCTCGTTCCACGCAGGCCTCTTTCTAAGAGCAAGCATATCACACTTTTCCTTGGGCTTCCACACACACTTTTGAAAAACGTCAGGAAAGCCGTGAGTGGAAGGACGGGTTTTCTACAGTGGTTTTTCATAGAGGTAAGTATATATGGCCCTTTCCTTCGGCTCCCCCGCACACGTTAGAAATGGCTTCTATGTTGGTGAAACAAGACGGGAGCTGAAAGTTGCATTCCGCACAGACTTGCTTTCCACACTTAAGCCTATGGTACTTTCGCCAGGGTTCCCCCCGTGCATTAGGTATCCCTTCCCTAAGCATGAAACCAGGCGTGAGTGGAAAGATGCATTCTACACAACCTTGTTTTCAGAGTTACGTCCATAACCCTTGCGTTATGCTTCCACAGCCACTCTGGAAACTGCTTCTGTAGACCTCAGGAAAGGTGTTCGCCTCAAAGACGGTTTCCCTACGTAATGCTGTTTCATGGAGTAAAGGCTATGGCCCTCTCCTTATGCCTCCACACGTACATTTGGAAACTCTCCTGACCTCATGAGCCCATATGCTAGCTGAAAGATCCATTTCACACAGACTTGTTTCTCAGAGATGAGTACAGGGCACGGCACGTTCCTTGTGCTTCCACAGCGACTATTCAAAAGGCTCCTGTCTTCAAGGAGAAGGAAGTTAGGTGAAAGACGGTTTCGTAAAAGTGAGGTTGCTTCTTAGAGGCAGGTATACGGCACTTTCCTTACGCTTCCACGCAGACGTGTGAAAACGCTTCTGTGTTCACGAGAGAAGGCGTCAGTTGAAAGCTGCCTCGTACCCCGACACGTTTCTCAGAGTTCGGTCTATGGAACTTGCCCTACGCGTTCCCACGCAGGATTGAGATGGCTTATCTCTTTTCTATCGCCAGGAGGGAAGTGGCACGGTTTCCCTCTGTGTTCCTGACTGATTATAGTCCGGCCTCGGTCAGGTGACCCAGATCCGTTGCGCCCTCGAACGCAGGTCCGGGCAGAGTGAGTTCCACAGCGGGGGCTAGGGTTTGGGGTTACGGGGTCTGGGAGATGGTAGGAGGCTAACGATGGCCGTGTGGACAGCTGTCCTGAGGCCTGGCTTGAGGTGGAGCTACCTAGTGTGAAAGCCAGGGTTAGGGGCTGCTTTCCGGGACTAGGCACACCGTGCTTTCGAGGGTCGGGTTTGCGCTCGAATCCTGCCATCAGGACCCTCGCAGTGGCTGCCAGGGGCACAGCTTGCGTCCCTGTCCCTGGAGGATGTGTCCCAATTACCGTCGAGCCGCAGACTTAGTTGGCAGGCCCAGGTTAGGGCCAGAAGCACGCCTCTTGCTAGGGTGAGAGTCCGGGATATGGGAGGCCCCTAGCCGTGGGTGGTGCGCAGAAGTGCCCTGAGGGATGCGTGGAGGGCAAGCAGTAGGGGGAGCGTCTGGCTTCCGAGTTGGCCTCAGGGAGATGCTCCTCGTGGTCCTGGGGTCTAGTGGGTTGCTCACGAGGATCATGGTCTCCAGCACCATCTGGAGCAGGGGCTGCAAGGCGCAGGGTTTCCTTCTCGGTTCTTGCCTGATCGGCCTGGCATAGCCCCAGTGTCCAAAATCCATGTGGGACAACCGTCCAGGGGTGGGGGTCTGGTCGGAGCCACATCCAGGGTAGAGTTTGGGTTCTGGCACTGAAGACGTTAGGGGCCCAGTCGTCTGTGGGGCAGCGTCCTCTCCTGAGGGCTGAGTCTGGGGGACTAGCAGTAGGGTGGGGCTCGGGCTTCGGGCCTGGCCTCAGGGGGCTGCTTCTCGTGTTGCTGAGGTGCAGGGTTCTCATTAGAATCCTGGTGTCCGGCACTAGGCCAGGGGTTGCGATTCGCACAGTTCCCCTTCTTCGTCCCCCATTAGCCTGGCACGGCCCAGGTGTCCGGAATCCATTTTGGCCTCACACCTAGGGCTGGGGTCTGGTCGGGGCCACATCCAGGGCCAAGGGTCACGGGTAGAGAGTCCTCAACACTTTGGGGTCCAAGTCAACGGCAGGGCCGTGTCCCATCGTGAAGGCTGAGTGGAGGGCGAGCACTAGGGTGAGGCTCGGGCTTCGGGCTTGGCCTCAGGACATTACTGCTCCTCGTGTTCCCGAGGTGTGGGTCGTGGACTCGATTCGTGATCTCCAGAATCCTCCCAGGGGATGCACGTCGCCCGGCTCCCTTCTCTGTTCCTGCCCGAATCGCCTGGATTGCCCAGGGGCCCCAAATCCGTTTTAGCCTCACAAGAGGCGTTTGGGGGTGCGGGCGTGTGCCGGGGCCACATCCAGGGCTCAGCGTTTGGCTTCTAGTCTTGAAGATGTGAGGGTGCCCCTGCCGCTCTGACGGCAGGGGGCGCCGCAGTACCCTGAGGGCCGAGTGGAGGGCTGGCAGTAAGGGGAGGCTCGGGCTTCGGTCAGTACAGGGCACTTTTCCGTGGGCCTCAACGCCCGCTTTTCTGAACCTCCTTCTCTCTCCAGATAAAGGATGTTCGCTGAGAGCCGGTGCTGCCACAGGGTGGTTCTGTAGCGCTTTCCTTAGGCCTCCACACTGCGCTTGCGAAAAGGCGTCTACCTTCGTGAAACGCGTTGTTAGGGGAGCTTGCATTCTAGCCGGGCTTTTTTCTCTGAGTTCGGTATGTGGCACCGTCCTGAAGCTTTCCACGCAGCTTTGAAATTGCCTGTGGCTTCCGGAAAGATGTTAGCTGTAAGAGCGTTTCTCTTAGGGGCTGTGTCTTGGGGTTAAGGACGGGCCACTTTCCTTATGCTTGCACAGGTACCTTGGGAAACTCTTCTAACTTCCTGGAACAAGATGTGAGGTGGCTGATCCAGTCGGCAGGGCCTTGTTTCTTGGAGTAAAGTGTACTACGGCACTTTCATTAGGCTTCCACAGCCATTTTGGAAAGGATTCTCTTTCCAGGATAGAAGATGTTAGTGGAAAGCTGCCGTGTCGGCAGACTTGCTTTTCCAGTGTTAAGTACAGGGCACTTTCTTTATTCCTTCACACACACACACACACAGACACACACCACACCACACACACACACACACACACACCACACCACACACACACACACACACACACACACACCCTCGGTTGAACATGCTTCTTTCCCTTCAGGAAAGAAGTTGTTCGTTGAAAGACGGTTTCTCGCCAAGGGTTTTTTTTTTCTCCTGAGAGGTACGTCTATGCACTTTTTCCTTAGGCGTCCGCACACACCCTTGAAAACCCTTCCGTAAGCCAGAAACGAGCTGTGAGTTGAAAGATGCGCTCGTTCCACGCAGGCCTCTTTCTAAGAGCAAGCATATCACACTTTTCCTTGGGCTTCCACACACACTTTTGAAAAACGTCAGGAAAGCCGTGAGTGGAAGGACGGGTTTTCTACAGTGGTTTTTCATAGAGGTAAGTATATATGGCCCTTTCCTTCGGCTCCCCCGCACACGTTAGAAATGGCTTCTATGTTGGTGAAACAAGACGGGAGCTGAAAGTTGCATTCCGCACAGACTTGCTTTCCACACTTAAGCCTATGGTACTTTCGCCAGGGTTCCCCCCGTGCATTAGGTATCCCTTCCCTAAGCATGAAACCAGGCGTGAGTGGAAAGATGCATTCTACACAACCTTGTTTTCAGAGTTGCGTCCATAACCCTTGCGTTATGCTTCCACAGCCACTCTGGAAACTGCTTCTGTAGACCTCAGGAAAGGTGTTCGCCTCAAAGACGGTTTCCCTACGTAATGCTGTTTCATGGAGTAAAGGCTATGGCCCTCTCCTTATGCCTCCACACGTACATTTGGAAACTCTCCTGACCTCATGAGCCCATATGCTAGCTGAAAGATCCATTTCACACAGACTTGTTTCTCAGAGATGAGTACAGGGCACGGCACGTTCCTTGTGCTTCCACAGCGACTATTCAAAAGGCTCCTGTCTTCAAGGAGAAGGAAGTTAGGTGAAAGACGGTTTCGTAAAAGTGAGGTTGCTTCTTAGAGGCAGGTATACGGCACTTTCCTTACGCTTCCACGCAGACGTGTGAAAACGCTTCTGTGTTCACGAGAGAAGGCGTCAGTTGAAAGCTGCCTCGTACCCCGACACGTTTCTCAGAGTTCGGTCTATGGAACTTGCCCTACGCGTTCCCACGCAGGATTGAGATGGCTTATCTCTTTTCTATCGCCAGGAGGGAAGTGGCACGGTTTCCCTCTGTGTTCCTGACTGATTATAGTCCGGCCTCGGTCAGGTGACCCAGATCCGTTGCGCCCTCGAACGCAGGTCCGGGCAGAGTGAGTTCCACAGCGGGGGCTAGGGTTTAGGGTTACGGGGTCTGGGAGATGGTAGGAGGCTAACGATGGCCGTGTGGACAGCTGTCCTGAGGCCTGGCTTGAGGTGGAGCTACCTCGTGTGAAAGCCAGGTTTAGGGGCTGCTTTCCGGGACTAGGCACACCGTGCTTTCGAGGGTCGGGTTTGCGCTCGAATCCTGCCATCAGGACCCTCGCAGTGGCTGCCAGGGGCACAGCTTGCGTCCCTGTCCCTGGAGGATGTGTCCCAATTACCGTCGAGCCGCAGACTTAGTTGGCAGGCCCAGGTTAGGGCCAGAAGCACGCCTCTTGCTAGGGTGAGAGTCCGGGATATGGGAGGCCCCTAGCCGTGGGTGGTGCGCAGAAGTGCCCTGAGGGATGCGTGGAGGGCAAGCAGTAGGGGGAGCGTCTGGCTTCCGAGTTGGCCTCAGGGAGATGCTCCTCGTGGTCCTGGGGTCTAGTGGGTTGCTCACGAGGATCATGGTCTCCAGCACCATCTGGAGCAGGGGCTGCAAGGCGCAGGGTTTCCTTCTCGGTTCTTGCCTGATCGGCCTGGCATAGCCCCAGTGTCCAAAATCCATGTGGGACAACCGTCCAGGGGTGGGGGTCTGGTCGGAGCCACATCCAGGGTAGAGTTTGGGTTCTGGCACTGAAGACGTTAGGGGCCCAGTCGTCTGTGGGGCAGCGTCCTCTCCTGAGGGCTGAGTCTGGGGGACTAGCAGTAGGGTGGGGCTCGGGCTTCGGGCCTGGCCTCAGGGGGCTGCTTCTCGTGTTGCTGAGGTGCAGGGTTCTCATTAGAATCCTGGTGTCCGGCACTATGCCAGGGGTTGCGATTCGCACAGTTCCCCTTCTTCGTCCCCCATTAGCCTGGCACGGCCCAGGTGTCCGGAATCCATTTTGGCCTCACACCTAGGGCTGGGGTCTGGTCGGGGCCACATCCAGGGCCAAGGGTCACGGGTAGAGAGTCCTCAACACTTTGGGGTCCAAGTCAACGGCAGGGCCGTGTCCCATCGTGAAGGCTGAGTGGAGGGCGAGCACTAGGGTGAGGCTCGGGCTTCGGGCTTGGCCTCAGGACATTACTGCTCCTCGTGTTCCCGAGGTGTGGGTCGTGGACTCGATTCGTGATCTCCAGAATCCTCCCAGGGGATGCACGTCGCCCGGCTCCCTTCTCTGTTCCTGCCCGAATCGCCTGGATTGCCCAGGGGCCCCAAATCCGTTTTAGCCTCACAAGAGGCGTTTGGGGGTGCGGGCGTGTGCCGGGGCCACATCCAGGGCTCAGCGTTTGGCTTCTAGTCTTGAAGATGTGAGGGGGCCCCTGCCGCTCTGACGGCAGGGGGCGCCGCAGTACCCTGAGGGCCGAGTGGAGGGCTGGCAGTAAGGGGAGGCTCGGGCTTCGGTCAGTACAGGGCACTTTTCCGTGGGCCTCAACGCCCGCTTTTCTGAACCTCCTTCTCTCTCCAGATAAAGGATGTTCGCTGAGAGCCGGTGCCGCCACAGGGTGGTTCTGTAGCGCTTTCCTTAGGCCTCCACACTGCGCTTGCGAAAAGGCGTCTACCTTCGTGAAACGCGTTGTTAGGGGAGCTTGCATTCTAGCCGGGCTTTTTTCTCTGAGTTCGGTATGTGGCACCGTCCTGAAGCTTTCCACGCAGCTTTGAAATTGCCTGTGGCTTCCGGAAAGATGTTAGCTGTAAGAGCGTTTCTCTTAGGGGCTGTGTCTTGGGGTTAAGGACGGGCCACTTTCCTTATGCTTGCACAGGTACCTTGGGAAACTCTTCTAACTTCCTGGAACAAGATGTGAGGTGGCTGATCCAGTCGGCAGGGCCTTGTTTCTCGGAGTAAAGTGTACTACGGCACTTTCATTAGGCTTCCACAGCCATTTTGGAAAGGATTCTCTTTCCAGGATAGAAGATGTTAGTGGAAAGCTGCCGTGTCGGCAGACTTGCTTTTCCAGTGTTAAGTACAGGGCACTTTCCTTATTCCTTCACACACACACACACACACACACACACACCACACCACACACACACACACACACACACCACACCACACACACACACACACACACACACACCCACGGTTGAACATGCTTCTTTCCCTTCAGGAAAGAAGTTGTTCGTTGAAAGACGGTTTCTCGCCAAGGGTTTTTTTTTTCTCCTGAGAGGTACGTCTATGCACTTTTTCCTTAGGCGTCCGCACACACCCTTGAAAACCCTTCCGTAAGCCAGAAACGAGCTGTGAGTTGAAAGATGCGCTCGTTCCACGCAGGCCTCTTTCTAAGAGCAAGCATATCACACTTTTCCTTGGGCTTCCACACACACTTTTGAAAAACGTCAGGAAAGCCGTGAGTGGAAGGACGGGTTTTCTACAGTGGTTTTTCATAGAGGTAAGTATATATGGCCCTTTCCTTCGGCTCCCCCGCACACGTTAGAAATGGCTTCTATGTTGGTGAAACAAGACGGGAGCTGAAAGTTGCATTCCGCACAGACTTGCTTTCCACACTTAAGCCTATGGTACTTTCGCCAGGGTTCCCCCCGTGCATTAGGTATCCCTTCCCTAAGCATGAAACCAGGCGTGAGTGGAAAGATGCATTCTACACAACCTTGTTTTCAGAGTTACGTCCATAACCCTTGCGTTATGCTTCCACAGCCACTCTGGAAACTGCTTCTGTAGACCTCAGGAAAGGTGTTCGCCTCAAAGACGGTTTCCCTACGTAATGCTGTTTCATGGAGTAAAGGCTATGGCCCTCTCCTTATGCCTCCACACGTACATTTGGAAACTCTCCTGACCTCATGAGCCCATATGCTAGCTGAAAGATCCATTTCACACAGACTTGTTTCTCAGAGATGAGTACAGGGCACGGCACGTTCCTTGTGCTTCCACAGCGACTATTCAAAAGGCTCCTGTCTTCAAGGAGAAGGAAGTTAGGTGAAAGACGGTTTCGTAAAAGTGAGGTTGCTTCTTAGAGGCAGGTATACGGCACTTTCCTTACGCTTCCACGCAGACGTGTGAAAACGCTTCTGTGTTCACGAGAGAAGGCGTCAGTTGAAAGCTGCCTCGTACCCCGACACGTTTCTCAGAGTTCGGTCTATGGAACTTGCCCTACGCGTTCCCACGCAGGATTGAGATGGCTTATCTCTTTTCTATCGCCAGGAGGGAAGTGGCACGGTTTCCCTCTGTGTTCCTGACTGATTATAGTCCGGCCTCGGTCAGGTGACCCAGATCCGTTGCGCCCTCGAACGCAGGTCCGGGCAGAGTGAGTTCCACAGCGGGGGCTAGGGTTTGGGGTTACGGGGTCTGGGAGATGGTAGGAGGCTAACGATGGCCGTGTGGACAGCTGTCCTGAGGCCTGGCTTGAGGTGGAGCTACCTAGTGTGAAAGCCAGGGTTAGGGGCTGCTTTCCGGGACTAGGCACACCGTGCTTTCGAGGGTCGGGTTTGCGCTCGAATCCTGCCATCAGGACCCTCGCAGTGGCTGCCAGGGGCACAGCTTGCGTCCCTGTCCCTGGAGGATGTGTCCCAATTACCGTCGAGCCGCAGACTTAGTTGGCAGGCCCAGGTTAGGGCCAGAAGCACGCCTCTTGCTAGGGTGAGAGTCCGGGATATGGGAGGCCCCTAGCCGTGGGTGGTGCGCAGAAGTGCCCTGAGGGATGCGTGGAGGGCAAGCAGTAGGGGGAGCGTCTGGCTTCCGAGTTGGCCTCAGGGAGATGCTCCTCGTGGTCCTGGGGTCTAGTGGGTTGCTCACGAGGATCATGGTCTCCAGCACCATCTGGAGCAGGGGCTGCAAGGCGCAGGGTTTCCTTCTCGGTTCTTGCCTGATCGGCCTGGCATAGCCCCAGTGTCCAAAATCCATGTGGGACAACCGTCCAGGGGTGGGGGTCTGGTCGGAGCCACATCCAGGGTAGAGTTTGGGTTCTGGCACTGAAGACGTTAGGGGCCCAGTCGTCTGTGGGGCAGCGTCCTCTCCTGAGGGCTGAGTCTGGGGGACTAGCAGTAGGGTGGGGCTCGGGCTTCGGGCCTGGCCTCAGGGGGCTGCTTCTCGTGTTGCTGAGGTGCAGGGTTCTCATTAGAATCCTGGTGTCCGGCACTATGCCAGGGGTTGCGATTCGCACAGTTCCCCTTCTTCGTCCCCCATTAGCCTGGCACGGCCCAGGTGTCCGGAATCCATTTTGGCCTCACACCTAGGGCTGGGGTCTGGTCGGGGCCACATCCAGGGCCAAGGGTCACGGGTAGAGAGTCCTCAACACTTTGGGGTCCAAGTCAACGGCAGGGCCGTGTCCCATCGTGAAGGCTGAGTGGAGGGCGAGCACTAGGGTGAGGCTCGGGCTTCGGGCTTGGCCTCAGGACATTACTGCTCCTCGTGTTCCCGAGGTGTGGGTCGTGGACTCGATTCGTGATCTCCAGAATCCTCCCAGGGGATGCACGTCGCCCGGCTCCCTTCTCTGTTCCTGCCCGAATCGCCTGGATTGCCCAGGGGCCCCAAATCCGTTTTAGCCTCACAAGAGGCGTTTGGGGGTGCGGGCGTGTGCCGGGGCCACATCCAGGGCTCAGCGTTTGGCTTCTAGTCTTGAAGATGTGAGGGGGCCCCTGCCGCTCTGACGGCAGGGGGCGCCGCAGTACCCTGAGGGCCGAGTGGAGGGCTGGCAGTAAGGGGAGGCTCGGGCTTCGGTCAGTACAGGGCACTTTTCCGTGGGCCTCAACGCCCGCTTTTCTGAACCTCCTTCTCTCTCCAGATAAAGGATGTTCGCTGAGAGCCGGTGCCGCCACAGGGTGGTTCTGTAGCGCTTTCCTTAGGCCTCCACACTGCGCTTGCGAAAAGGCGTCTACCTTCGTGAAACGCGTTGTTAGGGGAGCTTGCATTCTAGCCGGGCTTTTTTCTCTGAGTTCGGTATGTGGCACCGTCCTGAAGCTTTCCACGCAGCTTTGAAATTGCCTGTGGCTTCCGGAAAGATGTTAGCTGTAAGAGCGTTTCTCTTAGGGGCTGTGTCTTGGGGTTAAGGACGGGCCACTTTCCTTATGCTTGCACAGGTACCTTGGGAAACTCTTCTAACTTCCTGGAACAAGATGTGAGGTGGCTGATCCAGTCGGCAGGGCCTTGTTTCTCGGAGTAAAGTGTACTACGGCACTTTCATTAGGCTTCCACAGCCATTTTGGAAAGGATTCTCTTTCCAGGATAGAAGATGTTAGTGGAAAGCTGCCGTGTCGGCAGACTTGCTTTTCCAGTGTTAAGTACAGGGCACTTTCCTTATTCCTTCACACACACACACACACACACACACACACCACACCACACACACACACACACACACCACACCACACACACACACACACACACACACACCCACGGTTGAACATGCTTCTTTCCCTTCAGGAAAGAAGTTGTTCGTTGAAAGACGGTTTCTCGCCAAGGGTTTTTTTTTTCTCCTGAGAGGTACGTCTATGCACTTTTTCCTTAGGCGTCCGCACACACCCTTGAAAACCCTTCCGTAAGCCAGAAACGAGCTGTGAGTTGAAAGATGCGCTCGTTCCACGCAGGCCTCTTTCTAAGAGCAAGCATATCACACTTTTCCTTGGGCTTCCACACACACTTTTGAAAAACGTCAGGAAAGCCGTGAGTGGAAGGACGGGTTTTCTACAGTGGTTTTTCATAGAGGTAAGTATATATGGCCCTTTCCTTCGGCTCCCCCGCACACGTTAGAAATGGCTTCTATGTTGGTGAAACAAGACGGGAGCTGAAAGTTGCATTCCGCACAGACTTGCTTTCCACACTTAAGCCTATGGTACTTTCGCCAGGGTTCCCCCCGTGCATTAGGTATCCCTTCCCTAAGCATGAAACCAGGCGTGAGTGGAAAGATGCATTCTACACAACCTTGTTTTCAGAGTTACGTCCATAACCCTTGCGTTATGCTTCCACAGCCACTCTGGAAACTGCTTCTGTAGACCTCAGGAAAGGTGTTCGCCTCAAAGACGGTTTCCCTACGTAATGCTGTTTCATGGAGTAAAGGCTATGGCCCTCTCCTTATGCCTCCACACGTACATTTGGAAACTCTCCTGACCTCATGAGCCCATATGCTAGCTGAAAGATCCATTTCACACAGACTTGTTTCTCAGAGATGAGTACAGGGCACGGCACGTTCCTTGTGCTTCCACAGCGACTATTCAAAAGGCTCCTGTCTTCAAGGAGAAGGAAGTTAGGTGAAAGACGGTTTCGTAAAAGTGAGGTTGCTTCTTAGAGGCAGGTATACGGCACTTTCCTTACGCTTCCACGCAGACGTGTGAAAACGCTTCTGTGTTCACGAGAGAAGGCGTCAGTTGAAAGCTGCCTCGTACCCCGACACGTTTCTCAGAGTTCGGTCTATGGAACTTGCCCTACGCGTTCCCACGCAGGATTGAGATGGCTTATCTCTTTTCTATCGCCAGGAGGGAAGTGGCACGGTTTCCCTCTGTGTTCCTGACTGATTATAGTCCGGCCTCGGTCAGGTGACCCAGATCCGTTGCGCCCTCGAACGCAGGTCCGGGCAGAGTGAGTTCCACAGCGGGGGCTAGGGTTTAGGGTTACGGGGTCTGGGAGATGGTAGGAGGCTAACGATGGCCGTGTGGACAGCTGTCCTGAGGCCTGGCTTGAGGTGGAGCTACCTAGTGTGAAAGCCAGGGTTAGGGGCTGCTTTCCGGGACTAGGCACACCGTGCTTTCGAGGGTCGGGTTTGCGCTCGAATCCTGCCATCAGGACCCTCGCAGTGGCTGCCAGGGGCACAGCTTGCGTCCCTGTCCCTGGAGGATGTGTCCCAATTACCGTCGAGCCGCAGACTTAGTTGGCAGGCCCAGGTTAGGGCCAGAAGCACGCCTCTTGCTAGGGTGAGAGTCCGGGATATGGGAGGCCCCTAGCCGTGGGTGGTGCGCAGAAGTGCCCTGAGGGATGCGTGGAGGGCAAGCAGTAGGGGGAGCGTCTGGCTTCCGAGTTGGCCTCAGGGAGATGCTCCTCGTGGTCCTGGGGTCTAGTGGGTTGCTCATGAGGATCATGGTCTCCAGCACCATCTGGAGCAGGGGCTGCAAGGCGCAGGGTTTCCTTCTCGGTTCTTGCCTGATCGGCCTGGCATAGCCCCAGTGTCCAAAATCCATGTGGGACAACCGTCCAGGGGTGGGGGTCTGGTCGGAGCCACATCCAGGGTAGAGTTTGGGTTCTGGCACTGAAGACGTTAGGGGCCCAGTCGTCTGTGGGGCAGCGTCCTCTCCTGAGGGCTGAGTCTGGGGGACTAGCAGTAGGGTGGGGCTCGGGCTTCGGGCCTGGCCTCAGGGGGCTGCTTCTCGTGTTGCTGAGGTGCAGGGTTCTCATTAGAATCCTGGTGTCCGGCACTATGCCAGGGGTTGCGATTCGCACAGTTCCCCTTCTTCGTCCCCCATTAGCCTGGCACGGCCCAGGTGTCCGGAATCCATTTTGGCCTCACACCTAGGGCTGGGGTCTGGTCGGGGCCACATCCAGGGCCAAGGGTCACGGGTAGAGAGTCCTCAACACTTTGGGGTCCAAGTCAACGGCAGGGCCGTGTCCCATCGTGAAGGCTGAGTGGAGGGCGAGCACTAGGGTGAGGCTCGGGCTTCGGGCTTGGCCTCAGGACATTACTGCTCCTCGTGTTCCCGAGGTGTGGGTCGTGGACTCGATTCGTGATCTCCAGAATCCTCCCAGGGGATGCACGTCGCCCGGCTCCCTTCTCTGTTCCTGCCCGAATCGCCTGGATTGCCCAGGGGCCCCAAATCCGTTTTAGCCTCACAAGAGGCGTTTGGGGGTGCGGGCGTGTGCCGGGGCCACATCCAGGGCTCAGCGTTTGGCTTCTAGTCTTGAAGATGTGAGGGGGCCCCTGCCGCTCTGACGGCAGGGGGCGCCGCAGTACCCTGAGGGCCGAGTGGAGGGCTGGCAGTAAGGGGAGGCTCGGGCTTCGGTCAGTACAGGGCACTTTTCCGTGGGCCTCAACGCCCGCTTTTCTGAACCTCCTTCTCTCTCCAGATAAAGGATGTTCGCTGAGAGCCGGTGCCGCCACAGGGTGGTTCTGTAGCGCTTTCCTTAGGCCTCCACACTGCGCTTGCGAAAAGGCGTCTACCTTCGTGAAACGCGTTGTTAGGGGAGCTTGCATTCTAGCCGGGCTTTTTTCTCTGAGTTCGGTATGTGGCACCGTCCTGAAGCTTTCCACGCAGCTTTGAAATTGCCTGTGGCTTCCGGAAAGATGTTAGCTGTAAGAGCGTTTCTCTTAGGGGCTGTGTCTTGGGGTTAAGGACGGGCCACTTTCCTTATGCTTGCACAGGTACCTTGGGAAACTCTTCTAACTTCCTGGAACAAGATGTGAGGTGGCTGATCCAGTCGGCAGGGCCTTGTTTCTCGGAGTAAAGTGTACTACGGCACTTTCATTAGGCTTCCACAGCCATTTTGGAAAGGATTCTCTTTCCAGGATAGAAGATGTTAGTGGAAAGCTGCCGTGTCGGCAGACTTGCTTTTCCAGTGTTAAGTACAGGGCACTTTCCTTATTCCTTCACACACACACACACACACACACACACACCACACCACACACACACACACACACACCACACCACACACACACACACACACACACACACCCACGGTTGAACATGCTTCTTTCCCTTCAGGAAAGAAGTTGTTCGTTGAAAGACGGTTTCTCGCCAAGGGTTTTTTTTTTCTCCTGAGAGGTACGTCTATGCACTTTTTCCTTAGGCGTCCGCACACACCCTTGAAAACCCTTCCGTAAGCCAGAAACGAGCTGTGAGTTGAAAGATGCGCTCGTTCCACGCAGGCCTCTTTCTAAGAGCAAGCATATCACACTTTTCCTTGGGCTTCCACACACACTTTTGAAAAACGTCAGGAAAGCCGTGAGTGGAAGGACGGGTTTTCTACAGTGGTTTTTCATAGAGGTAAGTATATATGGCCCTTTCCTTCGGCTCCCCCGCACACGTTAGAAATGGCTTCTATGTTGGTGAAACAAGACGGGAGCTGAAAGTTGCATTCCGCACAGACTTGCTTTCCACACTTAAGCCTATGGTACTTTCGCCAGGGTTCCCCCCGTGCATTAGGTATCCCTTCCCTAAGCATGAAACCAGGCGTGAGTGGAAAGATGCATTCTACACAACCTTGTTTTCAGAGTTACGTCCATAACCCTTGCGTTATGCTTCCACAGCCACTCTGGAAACTGCTTCTGTAGACCTCAGGAAAGGTGTTCGCCTCAAAGACGGTTTCCCTACGTAATGCTGTTTCATGGAGTAAAGGCTATGGCCCTCTCCTTATGCCTCCACACGTACATTTGGAAACTCTCCTGACCTCATGAGCCCATATGCTAGCTGAAAGATCCATTTCACACAGACTTGTTTCTCAGAGATGAGTACAGGGCACGGCACGTTCCTTGTGCTTCCACAGCGACTATTCAAAAGGCTCCTGTCTTCAAGGAGAAGGAAGTTAGGTGAAAGACGGTTTCGTAAAAGTGAGGTTGCTTCTTAGAGGCAGGTATACGGCACTTTCCTTACGCTTCCACGCAGACGTGTGAAAACGCTTCTGTGTTCACGAGAGAAGGCGTCAGTTGAAAGCTGCCTCGTACCCCGACACGTTTCTCAGAGTTCGGTCTATGGAACTTGCCCTACGCGTTCCCACGCAGGATTGAGATGGCTTATCTCTTTTCTATCGCCAGGAGGGAAGTGGCACGGTTTCCCTCTGTGTTCCTGACTGATTATAGTCCGGCCTCGGTCAGGTGACCCAGATCCGTTGCGCCCTCGAACGCAGGTCCGGGCAGAGTGAGTTCCACAGCGGGGGCTAGGGTTTGGGGTTACGGGGTCTGGGAGATGGTAGGAGGCTAACGATGGCCGTGTGGACAGCTGTCCTGAGGCCTGGCTTGAGGTGGAGCTACCTAGTGTGAAAGCCAGGGTTAGGGGCTGCTTTCCGGGACTAGGCACACCGTGCTTTCGAGGGTCGGGTTTGCGCTCGAATCCTGCCATCAGGACCCTCGCAGTGGCTGCCAGGGGCACAGCTTGCGTCCCTGTCCCTGGAGGATGTGTCCCAATTACCGTCGAGCCGCAGACTTAGTTGGCAGGCCCAGGTTAGGGCCAGAAGCACGCCTCTTGCTAGGGTGAGAGTCCGGGATATGGGAGGCCCCTAGCCGTGGGTGGTGCGCAGAAGTGCCCTGAGGGATGCGTGGAGGGCAAGCAGTAGGGGGAGCGTCTGGCTTCCGAGTTGGCCTCAGGGAGATGCTCCTCGTGGTCCTGGGGTCTAGTGGGTTGCTCACGAGGATCATGGTCTCCAGCACCATCTGGAGCAGGGGCTGCAAGGCGCAGGGTTTCCTTCTCGGTTCTTGCCTGATCGGCCTGGCATAGCCCCAGTGTCCAAAATCCATGTGGGACAACCGTCCAGGGGTGGGGGTCTGGTCGGAGCCACATCCAGGGTAGAGTTTGGGTTCTGGCACTGAAGACGTTAGGGGCCCAGTCGTCTGTGGGGCAGCGTCCTCTCCTGAGGGCTGAGTCTGGGGGACTAGCAGTAGGGTGGGGCTCGGGCTTCGGGCCTGGCCTCAGGGGGCTGCTTCTCGTGTTGCTGAGGTGCAGGGTTCTCATTAGAATCCTGGTGTCCGGCACTATGCCAGGGGTTGCGATTCGCACAGTTCCCCTTCTTCGTCCCCCATTAGCCTGGCACGGCCCAGGTGTCCGGAATCCATTTTGGCCTCACACCTAGGGCTGGGGTCTGGTCGGGGCCACATCCAGGGCCAAGGGTCACGGGTAGAGAGTCCTCAACACTTTGGGGTCCAAGTCAACGGCAGGGCCGTGTCCCATCGTGAAGGCTGAGTGGAGGGCGAGCACTAGGGTGAGGCTCGGGCTTCGGGCTTGGCCTCAGGACATTACTGCTCCTCGTGTTCCCGAGGTGTGGGTCGTGGACTCGATTCGTGATCTCCAGAATCCTCCCAGGGGATGCACGTCGCCCGGCTCCCTTCTCTGTTCCTGCCCGAATCGCCTGGATTGCCCAGGGGCCCCAAATCCGTTTTAGCCTCACAAGAGGCGTTTGGGGGTGCGGGCGTGTGCCGGGGCCACATCCAGGGCTCAGCGTTTGGCTTCTAGTCTTGAAGATGTGAGGGGGCCCCTGCCGCTCTGACGGCAGGGGGCGCCGCAGTACCCTGAGGGCCGAGTGGAGGGCTGGCAGTAAGGGGAGGCTCGGGCTTCGGTCAGTACAGGGCACTTTTCCGTGGGCCTCAACGCCCGCTTTTCTGAACCTCCTTCTCTCTCCAGATAAAGGATGTTCGCTGAGAGCCGGTGCCGCCACAGGGTGGTTCTGTAGCGCTTTCCTTAGGCCTCCACACTGCGCTTGCGAAAAGGCGTCTACCTTCGTGAAACGCGTTGTTAGGGGAGCTTGCATTCTAGCCGGGCTTTTTTCTCTGAGTTCGGTATGTGGCACCGTCCTGAAGCTTTCCACGCAGCTTTGAAATTGCCTGTGGCTTCCGGAAAGATGTTAGCTGTAAGAGCGTTTCTCTTAGGGGCTGTGTCTTGGGGTTAAGGACGGGCCACTTTCCTTATGCTTGCACAGGTACCTTGGGAAACTCTTCTAACTTCCTGGAACAAGATGTGAGGTGGCTGATCCAGTCGGCAGGGCCTTGTTTCTCGGAGTAAAGTGTACTACGGCACTTTCATTAGGCTTCCACAGCCATTTTGGAAAGGATTCTCTTTCCAGGATAGAAGATGTTAGTGGAAAGCTGCCGTGTCGGCAGACTTGCTTTTCCAGTGTTAAGTACAGGGCACTTTCCTTATTCCTTCACACACACACACACACACACACACACACCACACCACACACACACACACACACACCACACCACACACACACACACACACACACACACCCACGGTTGAACATGCTTCTTTCCCTTCAGGAAAGAAGTTGTTCGTTGAAAGACGGTTTCTCGCCAAGGGTTTTTTTTTTCTCCTGAGAGGTACGTCTATGCACTTTTTCCTTAGGCGTCCGCACACACCCTTGAAAACCCTTCCGTAAGCCAGAAACGAGCTGTGAGTTGAAAGATGCGCTCGTTCCACGCAGGCCTCTTTCTAAGAGCAAGCATATCACACTTTTCCTTGGGCTTCCACACACACTTTTGAAAAACGTCAGGAAAGCCGTGAGTGGAAGGACGGGTTTTCTACAGTGGTTTTTCATAGAGGTAAGTATATATGGCCCTTTCCTTCGGCTCCCCCGCACACGTTAGAAATGGCTTCTATGTTGGTGAAACAAGACGGGAGCTGAAAGTTGCATTCCGCACAGACTTGCTTTCCACACTTAAGCCTATGGTACTTTCGCCAGGGTTCCCCCCGTGCATTAGGTATCCCTTCCCTAAGCATGAAACCAGGCGTGAGTGGAAAGATGCATTCTACACAACCTTGTTTTCAGAGTTACGTCCATAACCCTTGCGTTATGCTTCCACAGCCACTCTGGAAACTGCTTCTGTAGACCTCAGGAAAGGTGTTCGCCTCAAAGACGGTTTCCCTACGTAATGCTGTTTCATGGAGTAAAGGCTATGGCCCTCTCCTTATGCCTCCACACGTACATTTGGAAACTCTCCTGACCTCATGAGCCCATATGCTAGCTGAAAGATCCATTTCACACAGACTTGTTTCTCAGAGATGAGTACAGGGCACGGCACGTTCCTTGTGCTTCCACAGCGACTATTCAAAAGGCTCCTGTCTTCAAGGAGAAGGAAGTTAGGTGAAAGACGGTTTCGTAAAAGTGAGGTTGCTTCTTAGAGGCAGGTATACGGCACTTTCCTTACGCTTCCACGCAGACGTGTGAAAACGCTTCTGTGTTCACGAGAGAAGGCGTCAGTTGAAAGCTGCCTCGTACCCCGACACGTTTCTCAGAGTTCGGTCTATGGAACTTGCCCTACGTGTTCCCACGCAGGATTGAGATGGCTTATCTCTTTTCTATCGCCAGGAGGGAAGTGGCACGGTTTCCCTCTGTGTTCCTGACTGATTATAGTCCGGCCTCGGTCAGGTGACCCAGATCCGTTGCGCCCTCGAACGCAGGTCCGGGCAGAGTGAGTTCCACAGCGGGGGCTAGGGTTTAGGGTTACGGGGTCTGGGAGATGGTAGGAGGCTAACGATGGCCGTGTGGACAGCTGTCCTGAGGCCTGGCTTGAGGTGGAGCTACCTAGTGTGAAAGCCAGGGTTAGGGGCTGCTTTCCGGGACTAGGCACACCGTGCTTTCGAGGGTCGGGTTTGCGCTCGAATCCTGCCATCAGGACCCTCGCAGTGGCTGCCAGGGGCACAGCTTGCGTCCCTGTCCCTGGAGGATGTGTCCCAATTACCGTCGAGCCGCAGACTTAGTTGGCAGGCCCAGGTTAGGGCCAGAAGCACGCCTCTTGCTAGGGTGAGAGTCCGGGATATGGGAGGCCCCTAGCCGTGGGTGGTGCGCAGAAGTGCCCTGAGGGATGCGTGGAGGGCAAGCAGTAGGGGGAGCGTCTGGCTTCCGAGTTGGCCTCAGGGAGATGCTCCTCGTGGTCCTGGGGTCTAGTGGGTTGCTCATGAGGATCATGGTCTCCAGCACCATCTGGAGCAGGGGCTGCAAGGCGCAGGGTTTCCTTCTCGGTTCTTGCCTGATCGGCCTGGCATAGCCCCAGTGTCCAAAATCCATGTGGGACAACCGTCCAGGGGTGGGGGTCTGGTCGGAGCCACATCCAGGGTAGAGTTTGGGTTCTGGCACTGAAGACGTTAGGGGCCCAGTCGTCTGTGGGGCAGCGTCCTCTCCTGAGGGCTGAGTCTGGGGGACTAGCAGTAGGGTGGGGCTCGGGCTTCGGGCCTGGCCTCAGGGGGCTGCTTCTCGTGTTGCTGAGGTGCAGGGTTCTCATTAGAATCCTGGTGTCCGGCACTATGCCAGGGGTTGCGATTCGCACAGTTCCCCTTCTTCGTCCCCCATTAGCCTGGCACGGCCCAGGTGTCCGGAATCCATTTTGGCCTCACACCTAGGGCTGGGGTCTGGTCGGGGCCACATCCAGGGCCAAGGGTCACGGGTAGAGAGTCCTCAACACTTTGGGGTCCAAGTCAACGGCAGGGCCGTGTCCCATCGTGAAGGCTGAGTGGAGGGCGAGCACTAGGGTGAGGCTCGGGCTTCGGGCTTGGCCTCAGGACATTACTGCTCCTCGTGTTCCCGAGGTGTGGGTCGTGGACTCGATTCGTGATCTCCAGAATCCTCCCAGGGGATGCACGTCGCCCGGCTCCCTTCTCTGTTCCTGCCCGAATCGCCTGGATTGCCCAGGGGCCCCAAATCCGTTTTAGCCTCACAAGAGGCGTTTGGGGGTGCGGGCGTGTGCCGGGGCCACATCCAGGGCTCAGCGTTTGGCTTCTAGTCTTGAAGATGTGAGGGGGCCCCTGCCGCTCTGACGGCAGGGGGCGCCGCAGTACCCTGAGGGCCGAGTGGAGGGCTGGCAGTAAGGGGAGGCTCGGGCTTCGGTCAGTACAGGGCACTTTTCCGTGGGCCTCAACGCCCGCTTTTCTGAACCTCCTTCTCTCTCCAGATAAAGGATGTTCGCTGAGAGCCGGTGCCGCCACAGGGTGGTTCTGTAGCGCTTTCCTTAGGCCTCCACACTGCGCTTGCGAAAAGGCGTCTACCTTCGTGAAACGCGTTGTTAGGGGAGCTTGCATTCTAGCCGGGCTTTTTTCTCTGAGTTCGGTATTGGCACCGTCCTGAAGCTTTCCACGCAGCTTTGAAATTGCCTGTGGCTTCCGGAAAGATGTTAGCTGTAAGAGCGTTTCTCTTAGGGGCTGTGTCTTGGGGTTAAGGACGGGCCACTTTCCTTATGCTTGCACAGGTACCTTGGGAAACTCTTCTAACTTCCTGGAACAAGATGTGAGGTGGCTGATCCAGTCGGCAGGGCCTTGTTTCTCGGAGTAAAGTGTACTACGGCACTTTCATTAGGCTTCCACAGCCATTTTGGAAAGGATTCTCTTTCCAGGATAGAAGATGTTAGTGGAAAGCTGCCGTGTCGGCAGACTTGCTTTTCCAGTGTTAAGTACAGGGCACTTTCCTTATTCCTTCACACACACACACACACACACACACACCACACCACACACACACAAACACACACACACACACACACACACCCACGGTTGAACATGCTTCTTTCCCTTCAGGAAAGAAGTTGTTCGTTGAAAGACGGTTTCTCGCCAAGGTTTTTTTTTTATCCTGAGAGGTACGTCTATGCACTTTTTCCTTAGGCGTCCGCACACACCCTTGAAAACCCTTCCGTAAGCCAGAAACGAGCTGTGAGTTGAAAGATGCGCTCGTTCCACGCAGGCCTCTTTCTAAGAGCAAGCATATCACACTTTTCCTTGGGCTTCCACACACACTTTTGAAAAACGTCAGGAAAGCCGTGAGTGGAAGGACGGGTTTTCTACAGTGGTTTTTCATAGAGGTAAATATATATGGCCCTTTCCTTCGGCTCCCCCGCACACGTTAGAAATGGCTTCTATGTTGGTGAAACAAGACGGGAGCTGAAAGTTGCATTCCGCACAGACTTGCTTTCCACACTTAAGCCTATGGTACTTTCGCCAGGGTTCCCCCCGTGCATTAGGTATCCCTTCCCTAAGCATGAAACCAGGCGTGAGTGGAAAGATGCATTCTACACAACCTTGTTTTCAGAGTTACGTCCATAACCCTTGCGTTATGCTTCCACAGCCACTCTGGAAACTGCTTCTGTAGACCTCAGGAAAGGTGTTCGCCTCAAAGACGGTTTCCCTACGTAATGCTGTTTCATGGAGTAAAGGCTATGGCCCTCTCCTTATGCCTCCACACGTACATTTGGAAACTCTCCTGACCTCATGAGCCCATATGCTAGCTGAAAGATCCATTTCACACAGACTTGTTTCTCAGAGATGAGTACAGGGCACGGCACGTTCCTTGTGCTTCCACAGCGACTATTCAAAAGGCTCCTGTCTTCAAGGAGAAGGAAGTTAGGTGAAAGACGGTTTCGTAAAAGTGAGGTTGCTTCTTAGAGGCAGGTATACGGCACTTTCCTTACGCTTCCACGCAGACGTGTGAAAACGCTTCTGTGTTCACGAGAGAAGGCGTCAGTTGAAAGCTGCCTCGTACCCCGACACGTTTCTCAGAGTTCGGTCTATGGAACTTGCCCTACGCGTTCCCACGCAGGATTGAGATGGCTTATCTCTTTTCTATCGCCAGGAGGGAAGTGGCACGGTTTCCCTCTGTGTTCCTGACTGATTATAGTCCGGCCTCGGTCAGGTGACCCAGATCCGTTGCGCCCTCGAACGCAGGTCCGGGCAGAGTGAGTTCCACAGCGGGGGCTAGGGTTTAGGGTTACGGGGTCTGGGAGATGGTAGGAGGCTAACGATGGCCGTGTGGACAGCTGTCCTGAGGCCTGGCTTGAGGTGGAGCTACCTAGTGTGAAAGCCAGGGTTAGGGGCTGCTTTCCGGGACTAGGCACACCGTGCTTTCGAGGGTCGGGTTTGCGCTCGAATCCTGCCATCAGGACCCTCGCAGTGGCTGCCAGGGGCACAGCTTGCGTCCCTGTCCCTGGAGGATGTGTCCCAATTACCGTCGAGCCGCAGACTTAGTTGGCAGGCCCAGGTTAGGGCCAGAAGCACGCCTCTTGCTAGGGTGAGAGTCCGGGATATGGGAGGCCCCTAGCCGTGGGTGGTGCGCAGAAGTGCCCTGAGGGATGCGTGGAGGGCAAGCAGTAGGGGGAGCGTCTGGCTTCCGAGTTGGCCTCAGGGAGATGCTCCTCGTGGTCCTGGGGTCTAGTGGGTTGCTCACGAGGATCATGGTCTCCAGCACCATCTGGAGCAGGGGCTGCAAGGCGCAGGGTTTCCTTCTCGGTTCTTGCCTGATCGGCCTGGCATAGCCCCAGTGTCCAAAATCCATGTGGGACAACCGTCCAGGGGTGGGGGTCTGGTCGGAGCCACATCCAGGGTAGAGTTTGGGTTCTGGCACTGAAGACGTTAGGGGCCCAGTCGTCTGTGGGGCAGCGTCCTCTCCTGAGGGCTGAGTCTGGGGGACTAGCAGTAGGGTGGGGCTCGGGCTTCGGGCCTGGCCTCAGGGGGCTGCTTCTCGTGTTGCTGAGGTGCAGGGTTCTCATTAGAATCCTGGTGTCCGGCACTATGCCAGGGGTTGCGATTCGCACAGTTCCCCTTCTTCGTCCCCCATTAGCCTGGCACGGCCCAGGTGTCCGGAATCCATTTTGGCCTCACACCTAGGGCTGGGGTCTGGTCGGGGCCACATCCAGGGCCAAGGGTCACGGGTAGAGAGTCCTCAACACTTTGGGGTCCAAGTCAACGGCAGGGCCGTGTCCCATCGTGAAGGCTGAGTGGAGGGCGAGCACTAGGGTGAGGCTCGGGCTTCGGGCTTGGCCTCAGGACATTACTGCTCCTCGTGTTCCCGAGGTGTGGGTCGTGGACTCGATTCGTGATCTCCAGAATCCTCCCAGGGGATGCACGTCGCCCGGCTCCCTTCTCTGTTCCTGCCCGAATCGCCTGGATTGCCCAGGGGCCCCAAATCCGTTTTAGCCTCACAAGAGGCGTTTGGGGGTGCGGGCGTGTGCCGGGGCCACATCCAGGGCTCAGCGTTTGGCTTCTAGTCTTGAAGATGTGAGGGGGCCCCTGCCGCTCTGACGGCAGGGGGCGCCGCAGTACCCTGAGGGCCGAGTGGAGGGCTGGCAGTAAGGGGAGGCTCGGGCTTCGGTCAGTACAGGGCACTTTTCCGTGGGCCTCAACGCCCGCTTTTCTGAACCTCCTTCTCTCTCCAGATAAAGGATGTTCGCTGAGAGCCGGTGCCGCCACAGGGTGGTTCTGTAGCGCTTTCCTTAGGCCTCCACACTGCGCTTGCGAAAAGGCGTCTACCTTCGTGAAACGCGTTGTTAGGGGAGCTTGCATTCTAGCCGGGCTTTTTTCTCTGAGTTCGGTATTGGCACCGTCCTGAAGCTTTCCACGCAGCTTTGAAATTGCCTGTGGCTTCCGGAAAGATGTTAGCTGTAAGAGCGTTTCTCTTAGGGGCTGTGTCTTGGGGTTAAGGACGGGCCACTTTCCTTATGCTTGCACAGGTACCTTGGGAAACTCTTCTAACTTCCTGGAACAAGATGTGAGGTGGCTGATCCAGTCGGCAGGGCCTTGTTTCTCGGAGTAAAGTGTACTACGGCACTTTCATTAGGCTTCCACAGCCATTTTGGAAAGGATTCTCTTTCCAGGATAGAAGATGTTAGTGGAAAGCTGCCGTGTCGGCAGACTTGCTTTTCCAGTGTTAAGTACAGGGCACTTTCCTTATTCCTTCACACACACACACACACACACACACACCACACCACACACACACAAACACACACACACACACACACACACCCACGGTTGAACATGCTTCTTTCCCTTCAGGAAAGAAGTTGTTCGTTGAAAGACGGTTTCTCGCCAAGGTTTTTTTTTTATCCTGAGAGGTACGTCTATGCACTTTTTCCTTAGGCGTCCGCACACACCCTTGAAAACCCTTCCGTAAGCCAGAAACGAGCTGTGAGTTGAAAGATGCGCTCGTTCCACGCAGGCCTCTTTCTAAGAGCAAGCATATCACACTTTTCCTTGGGCTTCCACACACACTTTTGAAAAACGTCAGGAAAGCCGTGAGTGGAAGGACGGGTTTTCTACAGTGGTTTTTCATAGAGGTAAATATATATGGCCCTTTCCTTCGGCTCCCCCGCACACGTTAGAAATGGCTTCTATGTTGGTGAAACAAGACGGGAGCTGAAAGTTGCATTCCGCACAGACTTGCTTTCCACACTTAAGCCTATGGTACTTTCGCCAGGGTTCCCCCCGTGCATTAGGTATCCCTTCCCTAAGCATGAAACCAGGCGTGAGTGGAAAGATGCATTCTACACAACCTTGTTTTCAGAGTTACGTCCATAACCCTTGCGTTATGCTTCCACAGCCACTCTGGAAACTGCTTCTGTAGACCTCAGGAAAGGTGTTCGCCTCAAAGACGGTTTCCCTACGTAATGCTGTTTCATGGAGTAAAGGCTATGGCCCTCTCCTTATGCCTCCACACGTACATTTGGAAACTCTCCTGACCTCATGAGCCCATATGCTAGCTGAAAGATCCATTTCACACAGACTTGTTTCTCAGAGATGAGTACAGGGCACGGCACGTTCCTTGTGCTTCCACAGCGACTATTCAAAAGGCTCCTGTCTTCAAGGAGAAGGAAGTTAGGTGAAAGACGGTTTCGTAAAAGTGAGGTTGCTTCTTAGAGGCAGGTATACGGCACTTTCCTTACGCTTCCACGCAGACGTGTGAAAACGCTTCTGTGTTCACGAGAGAAGGCGTCAGTTGAAAGCTGCCTCGTACCCCGACACGTTTCTCAGAGTTCGGTCTATGGAACTTGCCCTACGCGTTCCCACGCAGGATTGAGATGGCTTATCTCTTTTCTATCGCCAGGAGGGAAGTGGCACGGTTTCCCTCTGTGTTCCTGACTGATTATAGTCCGGCCTCGGTCAGGTGACCCAGATCCGTTGCGCCCTCGAACGCAGGTCCGGGCAGAGTGAGTTCCACAGCGGGGGCTAGGGTTTAGGGTTACGGGGTCTGGGAGATGGTAGGAGGCTAACGATGGCCGTGTGGACAGCTGTCCTGAGGCCTGGCTTGAGGTGGAGCTACCTAGTGTGAAAGCCAGGGTTAGGGGCTGCTTTCCGGGACTAGGCACACCGTGCTTTCGAGGGTCGGGTTTGCGCTCGAATCCTGCCATCAGGACCCTCGCAGTGGCTGCCAGGGGCACAGCTTGCGTCCCTGTCCCTGGAGGATGTGTCCCAATTACCGTCGAGCCGCAGACTTAGTTGGCAGGCCCAGGTTAGGGCCAGAAGCACGCCTCTTGCTAGGGTGAGAGTCCGGGATATGGGAGGCCCCTAGCCGTGGGTGGTGCGCAGAAGTGCCCTGAGGGATGCGTGGAGGGCAAGCAGTAGGGGGAGCGTCTGGCTTCCGAGTTGGCCTCAGGGAGATGCTCCTCGTGGTCCTGGGGTCTAGTGGGTTGCTCACGAGGATCATGGTCTCCAGCACCATCTGGAGCAGGGGCTGCAAGGCGCAGGGTTTCCTTCTCGGTTCTTGCCTGATCGGCCTGGCATAGCCCCAGTGTCCAAAATCCATGTGGGACAACCGTCCAGGGGTGGGGGTCTGGTCGGAGCCACATCCAGGGTAGAGTTTGGGTTCTGGCACTGAAGACGTTAGGGGCCCAGTCGTCTGTGGGGCAGCGTCCTCTCCTGAGGGCTGAGTCTGGGGGACTAGCAGTAGGGTGGGGCTCGGGCTTCAGGCCTGGCCTCAGGGGGCTGCTTCTCGTGTTGCTGAGGTGCAGGGTTCTCATTAGAATCCTGGTGTCCGGCACTAGGCCAGGGGTTGCGATTCGCACAGTTCCCCTTCTTCGTCCCCCATTAGCCTGGCACGGCCCAGGTGTCCGGAATCCATTTTGGCCTCACACCTAGGGCTGGGGTCTGGTCGGGGCCACATCCAGGGCCAAGGGTCACGGGTAGAGAGTCCTCAACACTTTGGGGTCCAAGTCAACGGCAGGGCCGTGTCCCATCGTGAAGGCTGAGTGGAGGGCGAGCACTAGGGTGAGGCTCGGGCTTCGGGCTTGGCCTCAGGACATTACTGCTCCTCGTGTTCCCGAGGTGTGGGTCGTGGACTCGATTCGTGATCTCCAGAATCCTCCCAGGGGATGCACGTCGCCCGGCTCCCTTCTCTGTTCCTGCCCGAATCGCCTGGATTGCCCAGGGGCCCCAAATCCGTTTTAGCCTCACAAGAGGCGTTTGGGGGTGCGGGCGTGTGCCGGGGCCACATCCAGGGCTCAGCGTTTGGCTTCTAGTCTTGAAGATGTGAGGGGGCCCCTGCCGCTCTGACGGCAGGGGGCGCCGCAGTACCCTGAGGGCCGAGTGGAGGGCTGGCAGTAAGGGGAGGCTCGGGCTTCGGTCAGTACAGGGCACTTTTCCGTGGGCCTCAACGCCCGCTTTTCTGAACCTCCTTCTCTCTCCAGATAAAGGATGTTCGCTGAAAGCCGGTGCCGCCACAGGGTGGTTCTGTAGCGCTTTCCTTAGGCCTCCACACTGCGCTTGCGAAAAGGCGTCTACCTTCGTGAAACGCGTTGTTAGGGGAGCTTGCATTCTAGCCGGGCTTTTTTCTCTGAGTTCGGTATGTGGCACCGTCCTGAAGCTTTCCACGCAGCTTTGAAATTGCCTGTGGCTTCCGGAAAGATGTTAGCTGTAAGAGCGTTTCTCTTAGGGGCTGTGTCTTGGGGTTAAGGACGGGCCACTTTCCTTATGCTTGCACAGGTACCTTGGGAAACTCTTCTAACTTCCTGGAACAAGATGTGAGGTGGCTGATCCAGTCGGCAGGGCCTTGTTTCTCGGAGTAAAGTGTACTACGGCACTTTCATTAGGCTTCCACAGCCATTTTGGAAAGGATTCTCTTTCCAGGATAGAAGATGTTAGTGGAAAGCTGCCGTGTCGGCAGACTTGCTTTTCCAGTGTTAAGTACAGGGCACTTTCCTTATTCCTTCACACACACACACACACACACACACACCACACCACACACACACACACACACACACCACACCACACACACACACACACACACACACACCCACGGTTGAACATGCTTCTTTCCCTTCAGGAAAGAAGTTGTTCGTTGAAAGACGGTTTCTCGCCAAGGGTTTTTTTTTTCTCCTGAGAGGTACGTCTATGCACTTTTTCCTTAGGCGTCCGCACACACCCTTGAAAACCCTTCCGTAAGCCAGAAACGAGCTGTGAGTTGAAAGATGCGCTCGTTCCACGCAGGCCTCTTTCTAAGAGCAAGCATATCACACTTTTCCTTGGGCTTCCACACACACTTTTGAAAAACGTCAGGAAAGCCGTGAGTGGAAGGACGGGTTTTCTACAGTGGTTTTTCATAGAGGTAAGTATATATGGCCCTTTCCTTCGGCTCCCCCGCACACGTTAGAAATGGCTTCTATGTTGGTGAAACAAGACGGGAGCTGAAAGTTGCATTCCGCACAGACTTGCTTTCCACACTTAAGCCTATGGTACTTTCGCCAGGGTTCCCCCCGTGCATTAGGTATCCCTTCCCTAAGCATGAAACCAGGCGTGAGTGGAAAGATGCATTCTACACAACCTTGTTTTCAGAGTTGCGTCCATAACCCTTGCGTTATGCTTCCACAGCCACTCTGGAAACTGCTTCTGTAGACCTCAGGAAAGGTGTTCGCCTCAAAGACGGTTTCCCTACGTAATGCTGTTTCATGGAGTAAAGGCTATGGCCCTCTCCTTATGCCTCCACACGTATATTTGGAAACTCTCCTGACCTCATGAGCCCATATGCTAGCTGAAAGATCCATTTCACACAGACTTGTTTCTCAGAGATGAGTACAGGGCACGGCACGTTCCTTGTGCTTCCACAGCGACTATTCAAAAGGCTCCTGTCTTCAAGGAGAAGGAAGTTAGGTGAAAGACGGTTTCGTAAAAGTGAGGTTGCTTCTTAGAGGCAGGTATACGGCACTTTCCTTACGCTTCCACGCAGACGTGTGAAAACGCTTCTGTGTTCACGAGAGAAGGCGTCAGTTGAAAGCTGCCTCGTACCCCGACACGTTTCTCAGAGTTCGGTCTATGGAACTTGCCCTACGCGTTCCCACGCAGGATTGAGATGGCTTATCTCTTTTCTATCGCCAGGAGGGAAGTGGCACGGTTTCCCTCTGTGTTCCTGACTGATTATAGTCCGGCCTCGGTCAGGTGACCCAGATCCGTTGCGCCCTCGAACGCAGGTCCGGGCAGAGTGAGTTCCACAGCGGGGGCTAGGGTTTAGGGTTACGGGGTCTGGGAGATGGTAGGAGGCTAACGATGGCCGTGTGGACAGCTGTCCTGAGGCCTGGCTTGAGGTGGAGCTACCTAGTGTGAAAGCCAGGTTTAGGGGCTGCTTTCCGGGACTAGGCACACCGTGCTTTCGAGGGTCGGGTTTGCGCTCGAATCCTGCCATCAGGACCCTCGCAGTGGCTGCCAGGGGCACAGCTTGCGTCCCTGTCCCTGGAGGATGTGTCCCAATTACCGTCGAGCCGCAGACTTAGTTGGCAGGCCCAGGTTAGGGCCAGAAGCACGCCTCTTGCTAGGGTGAGAGTCCGGGATATGGGAGGCCCCTAGCCGTGGGTGGTGCGCAGAAGTGCCCTGAGGGATGCGTGGAGGGCAAGCAGTAGGGGGAGCGTCTGGCTTCCGAGTTGGCCTCAGGGAGATGCTCCTCGTGGTCCTGGGGTCTAGTGGGTTGCTCACGAGGATCATGGTCTCCAGCACCATCTGGAGCAGGGGCTGCAAGGCGCAGGGTTTCCTTCTCGGTTCTTGCCTGATCGGCCTGGCATAGCCCCAGTGTCCAAAATCCATGTGGGACAACCGTCCAGGGCTGGGGGTCTGGTCGGAGCCACATCCAGGGTAGAGTTTGGGTTCTGGCACTGAAGACGTTAGGGGCCCAGTCGTCTGTGGGGCAGCGTCCTCTCCTGAGGGCTGAGTCTGGGGGACTAGCAGTAGGGTGGGGCTCGGGCTTCGGGCCTGGCCTCAGGGGGCTGCTTCTCGTGTTGCTGAGGTGCAGGGTTCTTTTTTGATTACTGGTGTCCAGCACTATGTCAGGGGTTTGGATTCACACATTTTCCCTTTTTCATCCCTGATTATTGTGGCATTGTCCAGGTGTCGGAAACCCGTTTTTGCTGCACTCCTAAGGTTGGGGTCTTGTCTGGCCCGCATCTAGTGCTAATGGTTACGGGTGTAGTTCTGAATACTTTTGGTACCAGCTCCATGGCAAAGCAGTGTCCCATCGTGCAGGCTTAGTGGAGGGCCAGCAGCGAGGTGAGGCGCAAGCTTCGAATTCGGCCCCAGTGCGATACTCATAGTGTTGTTGTGTTTCATGTTTTTGCTGATATCATGGTCTGCAGCAAAATCTGGGGGCAGAAAGTGGCTCGGTCTCCTTCCGTGTTCCTGGCCGATTTTGCTGGGATCGGGTGCCAGGTGTCACATGTCCACTGTGCCCTCAGAACTCGCATTCGGGCAGAGTATGTACCCTAGCCAGGGGTAGGGTTAGGGTGATGGTCAGGGAGCTCGTAATTGTCTACAGGATGGAAGCGTGGACACCTGCCCTGAGGCCTGAGTTGAGGTGTTGCGACAATGTGAACGTCTGGGTTAGGGCTTGCTTTCCGCGCCTAGACGCACTGTGTTTGTGAGGGTCAGGTTTTCGCTAGAATCTTGCTATCAGCCCCACCCATCATGGTGGTTGCCCGTGGCATGGCTAGCTTCTTTGTTCCTGGAGGACTTTTCCTGCACCAGGGTTGTGTCCCCAAATCCCATCATGCCTCAGGTTTAGCAGGCAGTCTCCAGTAGTGCCCAAGTCATGGCTAGGGTGCGTGCTGGGGAGATGGTAGGCACCTCTCAGATGAGATGGCGGTTCACAGAAGTGCCCTGATTGCTGAGTGGAGGGCTAGCATTAGGGTTAGTGTCTGGTTTCCGAGTTGGCCTCCAGGAGACGCTCCCTGAGTTTCTGAGGTATAGTTTGTTCTCTAGAATCAGAGTGTCCAGAATCATCCCAGGATTTGCAAGTCACATGGTTTCTCCCCTGTTCTTGCCTGATTAGGCTGGCATCGGACAGGTGTCCCAAGTCCATTTTAGCCTCGCAACTAGGATTGGGGGTGTGGTCAGGGCCCCATCCAGGCCTAGGGTTTGGGGTATATTCCTGAAGACCTTAGGGGCCAAGTCGGTGTGGGTCGGAGGCCTATCCTGAGGTCTGGGGGGAGGGCTAGCCATAGAGTGGGGCTCAGGCTTCGGGCTTGGCCTCAGGGGGATGTTCCTAGTGTTGCTGAGTTTCAGCTCTGTGGCTAGAACCATGGGACGACAGCCCCAGCCGGGGACTGCAAGGGGCATGGTCTTCTCCTGTGTTCCTGGCTGATTAGTCTGGCATCGGTCAGGTGACCCAAATCCATTACCCATCCTCCAAACTAGGCTTCAGCACAGCAAATTCCACAGCCAGGGTTTGTATTCCGGGTCCGGGCCGGAAGATGGTTAAGAGCCTCTCAGATGACAGTGTGGACACCTTGCCCTGAGGCCTGAGTTGAGCTGGAGTGATAGGGTGAAGCTCAGGGATGAGGATTGCTTTCCAGGACTAGCCACATTGTGGGGTCGAGGGTCCGTTTTCCCCTAGAATCCTGCTACCAGCTCCACCATGGTGACTGCCCATGGCACGGCTTGCTGCTGTGCTCCTGGAGGATTTGTCCAGTGCCAGACTTGAGTCCCAACTCTCTTCGTGCCTCAGGTGTAGCAAGCGGGCTGAGGTAGGGCCAGAGCCATGCCTAGGGTAAAGGGTAAGAATCCAGGAGGTGGAAGGCACCTATCCGATGGTGGTGCAGGGAAGCGGCCTGAGAGCAAAGGGGCGGGCTTGTACTAGGGTGAACCTCTGGCTTCTGATCTGGCCTCAGGGAGATGCTCGTTGTGCTCCTCAGGTGGAGGCTTTTCACCAGAATTGTGGTGTCCAGCACTACACCAGGGGTTTCGATTAGTACAGCTTCTTCCATTCTTCCCTGATTAGCCTGGCATTGCCCCGGTTTCCAGAATCCATTTTGGTTTCACACCTATGGTTGGTGTCTGGTCGGGGCCACATCCAGGGCTAAGTGTTACAGGCATAGTCCTCAAGACTTTTGGGCCAAGTCAACGGCAGGGCCGTGACCCATCATGAAGGCTGAGTGGAGGGCTAGCAGTAGGGTGAGGCTCGGGCTTCGAGATTGCTCCTTGTGTTCCTGAGGTGTGAGTCATTGACTAGATTCATGATCTCCAGCATCATCCCAGGGGATGCATGTTGCATGACTTCCCTCTCTGTTCTTGCCTGAATAGCCTGGATTGCCCAGGTGCCCCAAATCCGTTTCAGCGTCACAACTGGTGTTGGAGGCATGCCAGGGCCACATCCAGTTCTTAGCGTTTGGCTATAGTCTTGAAGAGTTCTGGAGTAAATGGATGCCTTTGGGGTTTTTTTGTTCATTGTATTTTAATTCAACCAGGACATCAGTAAGGCAAAGGAAGACTAAATATATTTAGAAAAAGACATAGAAAAAAATTTTCCCTGTGATCTTTGGGTACATAAATTTGAAACTGCACTAGGAATATTTGATGGTTTCCACTTCACCTTCCTAAGCTTCCTACCATGCTAATCTTACCTCACATATTTCGAGAAACCTTGAAGAGCACATTAAATCCTTGGATATTTCCTCAGCCAGTAGTCATTTTTAACTTCTCAGAAATAGAGGGAAAAAAATACTAATAACCCATACAAAAACATAAATCCTGAGAATAAGTTTCTATTTATGGAGGCCAAGTGGTAAAGTATGGCATTTAAGAGGGACAGAATGACTGCCCAAGTTACATCACTCATAACTGAATGTATTGAAATCCTCAGACTGGTGAATTCTTCTGCTTATACATGTGCAAAATCTCCTTGTAAATTTTTTTTTCATTTTCTACCTCTGATGCTTAAGTGCTACAATTCATTTCACTTTAAAAAATAAACACACTGTGTTCTTTTACCTCAAACATAATTATTTCATTTAAATTTCTAGGTAAACAAATAAAACACTCAAAACAGAAGAGGGCACTTAGGTTCATGAAAATAATCCTTTTATCCAGATCACAGTGCTAATAAATTTTATATTCAATTTGAACACGAATTTCTAGTACTTACTTAAGCTTTCTATTCCCTATACTATAAGATCACAATTAGTCAAATCACATACCATTTAAAAAAAGTTGTTTTCCTTTATTGTATTGTTCTTCTTAGTAGCCAGACACCTAGGCATCATGTTTAAGACAAACCAATAAACAAAATAAAATAAAACAAAATGATATTTTTCTCCCATTTTACTGCTGCTTTCACTTTATTACTTGGTACCTTTTAATTATGGATTCCTGTTCAGCTTCTGAAGCAGAGTTATCTTAAAAGGAAATGATTATCTATTAATTCTTACTCCACCATCTTTTGATGAAACACTCAGTGATCAAATTAGTAGAAATATGCCCTTTAAAAAATAACTCAAGTCTCCAGTGAAAAATAGAGAGGGGGCATTACAAGTAATCTAGCTTAGAAATGGACTACAATAGGGGTGCCTGGGTGGCTCAGTCAGTTAAGCATCTGCCTTCAGCTCAAGTCATGATCCCAGCATCCTGGGACTGAGCCCTGCATAGGGCTCTCTGCCCCTCAACCCCTCTTCCTGTTCATGATCTCTCTCTCAAATAAATAAATAGAATCTAAAAAAAAGAAATGGGATACAATATAAGCCTTTGTGTTTTATTAAATATTTTAAACAGAAAGTTTCCTCTTCTTTTCAAATTAAGAGTATTTTCAATCACAGTATTTCTCAATATCAACCTTAGAATGGTGTCTACAGGGCGCCTGGGTGGCTCAGTTGGTTAAGCGACTGCCTTTGGCTCAGATCATGATCCTGGAGTCCCGGGATTGAGTTCCACATCAGGCTCCCTGCTCGGCAGGGAGTCTGCTTCTCCCTCTGACCCTCCTCCCTCTCATGCTCTCTGTCTCAAATAAATAAATAAAATCTTAAAAAAAAAAAAAAAGAATGGTGTCTACAGTGATGGACAGTATTTGAACCAAACTGGTTCCTGGGTTGGCATTTTTCAAAATCTGATCCACTTATGTTGTAATTACTTGCAGAGGGGGTTACAAAAAGTGACTCCTGAGCCAAGAGCAGACTGACTGGATTAAAACTTCCTGGTAAAGCCCAGTGTGTGTGAGGGTAGGGGTGTAGGGTGGGGTAAATACCTTAAAAAATCCTTGTCAGAGGGCGCCTGGGTGGCTCAGTTGGTTAAGCGACTGCCTTCGGCTCAGGTCATGATCCTGGAGTCCCTGGATTGAGTCCCGCATCGGGCTCCCTGCTCGGCAGGGAGTCTGCTTCTCCCTCTGACCCTCCCCCCTCTCATGTGCTCTCTCTCATTCTCTCTCTCTCAAATAATTAAATAAAATCTTTAAAAAAAAATCCTTGTCAGAGAAAGTGTGGAAAACTAGTCACTTGTGGCATCACCCTAGTTTATTTTCATCTCAGATATTGTAGGTATTTTATTTTACAGAGAATAAGGTTGCTAAATTTAAAAGGACCCTGTTTCACAATCACACAAAGGATACATTTATATATTTATGTATATATTATGTATACATTATGTATATTTATATATACATTTATATATTATATATATATATAATTCTTTCCTATGTATCTCCATTACTCCAAACCCAAATTATAAATATATATATATATATATTTATAATTTGGAAATTGCCTCTACATAGAAATCTCTTTTAAAGATCACATTTGAGTTCTCTAACACTAACCAGTACTACAACATACATATTTACAATCTGGATTTTAACATGTACAGGAAACTTACAGGTAAAAAAAGTTTGAATCCTAAGTTCTCAAAGAAACATGTCTATGAGCTTTAAATAACTGAGAGGAAATTAGTACCTGACTTGGAAATAATACCCCAGACTACCTCAAATTTGGGGCAAAGAAGGAAATTTTCCACTGGCATAACCATTTTTAAAATTCTTTCCTATGTATTTCCATTACTCCAAACCCACCCCCACCTCAACAATGCCAGCTTTATTAGAGGGAATCAAAATGTGAGTTTGAATCATAATATAAAAGATTGGGTAGTTGCAGAAAACAAGGATGCTGCAGACCCTAATATAACAATAAAATTATCATATAGAGAGGGGGAGCCTGGGAAGATGGCAGAGTAGGAGGATCTTAAGCTCATGTCATCCTACAAGTACATCTGGATAACAGCCACATCAGTGCAACCCACCCAGAGAACAACCCAAAGACTGGCAGAATAAACTCCCCATGGTTAATGATAGAGAAAAGACCACATCAAAAAGAGTAGGAGGGGCACAGATACAGTCTGGAACCAAACTCCTGAAGAGACTAATCACAAACAGGAGGGACACTGCAAACATAAGGAAGGGACAAGAACAGACCTCATACCAAGTGTCCAGACAGGGAAGACCTGGAAAGATCAATCCCTATAACATCTAACCTTGAAAACTGGTGTGGCTTAACTTTGTGATTTTGTACAACTAGTGGGCTTAACTCCAGATATTTTAAAAATCAATAGACTTAGCTCTGGGAGATCTGGAGGGTAATAGAAGGCTGAGTTCCCACATTTAAAGAAACAGCATAACAAAAAACTCTGCCAAGATATAGCATAGAAGTAGCAGTTTGAAAAGTGCCTAGGATATACAGGAAGGAGATTTATTTACTAATCTCAGAACATGCACTAAAAGAATAAGGATATTTAGGAGACTTCTCTGAGAACAACAACAACAACAACAACAACAACAACAACAACAAACCGGCAGGCACAATTTCTCCCCTCCATCTCTGACCTAGATAACCAGATTCCTGTGGGAAACAACTGGAACATTCTCCATGTATGTGCTAATACAACATGCCTTGCCTCTGCATTCTCTTGTGAATCCACCTCATACAACCCACTCCAATTGGCAGGAGTTCCTACAAAAAAAGCACCTGCTAGGCCCCATCCTGCAAACAGCCTTGGTAGGTACTGGCACCATACTCTCTACTGACCCTGCTAATATCATGTGACCTGCCTCTATGTTCTCCTTCAAAGCAGCTCCTGACATGTTTCATTCTATAAAGAGTCATGACAGTGACAAGTGGCATTCCAAACTGACACCTGCTCAGGGAGAGGGGGAGGATAACCAAACACATCAGTTCCACTACAACCATAGCAGTGGGCAGGGGCAGACATCTGATCTGGCTACTGACACAGCCCATCAACCAAAACCTTAGAGTGGTAAGTCAGAAGAGAGACCTGGAGTTCCCTACAAACACAGCCCCAGCAAAAAGTCTGGGGCAAGCTGTAGGTTGACCCAACTACAACTCAAAGTGGCCCCATACTGGCCCCTTAACAGCACAGGAATAAAATTCTGCCCACAACAGGCAAAGGGGTACATTGCACCTGACTGGACTGAAGGCAAATACAATTCAGCCACAATAGTAAGGTGCATGCAGCACAGATAAGAGACACCCTCGAAGCACCTATTTCTGTTAAATGAGGGACACAGGGCACTACAGGACCTCTTCTTCATAAAGCCACTACTTTCAAGAGCAGGAGACATAGCTGGCTTTCCTAATATATAGAAACTAACACGGAGAGTTAGACAACATGAGGAGATAGAAGAATATGTCCCAGATGATTAAAAAAAGGACAAAATCACAGCAAAAGAGCTAAATGAAATGGAGATAAGTAATATGCCTGAGAGAGAACTTAAAGAAATGGTCATAAAGATACTTACTGGACTTGAGAAAAGAGTGGAAGATCTCAGGGAGACTTTCAACAAAGAGAAAATATAAAAAACAACCAGTCATAGATAAAGAAAATAACTAAAATTAAAAATGCACTAGAGGGAATAAATAATAGACTAGAGGAGTGCCTGGGTGGCTCAGTCTGTTGAGTATCCACCTTCAGCTCAGGTCATGATCCTAGGCTCCTGGGATCAAGTCCTGTGTTGGGCTCCCTGCTCATCAGGGAGCCTGCTTCTCCCTTCTGCCTCTGTCCCTTCCCTCAACTTGCGCTCTCTCTCTCTCAAATGAATAAATAAAATCCTAAAAAAAATAATAGACTAGAGGAAGCAGAAGAATCAATCAGTGAACTGGAAGACAGGATAATGGAAAGTAACCAAGCTGGACAGCAAAAAGAAAAAAGAAGTAATAAAAAAATGAGAATAGGTTAAGGGAACTCAGCAACATCATCAAGCATAATAACATTCACATTATAGGGATTCCAAGAAGATAAAAGAGAAAAAAAGGGCATAAAATTTATTTGAAGGAATAATAACTAAAAAAAAATTTAATCTGGGGAGGGAAACAGACATTAAGATACAGGAGACACTGAAAGCCCCCACCAAAATCAACCCAAGGAGGACACATCAAGACATATAATAATTAAAATGGTAAAAAGTAGTGACAAAGAATTTGACAAACAATAAGGAAAAGTACACAGTTACATACAAGGGAACTAAATCAGTCTATCACTTGATTTTTCAGCAGAAACTTTGTAGGTCAGAAGGGAGTGTCATAGTATATTCAAAATGCTGAAAGAAATAAAAATTAAAAAAAAAAAAAAACAAAAAAACCCCAGACTTACAGGGGTACCTGAGTGGCTCAGTCAGTTGAGCAGCCAATTCTTGGTTTTGGCTCGGGTCATGACCTCATGGGTTGTGGGATCAAGCCCCACATCTGGCTCCCTGCTCAGCAGGTAGTCTGTTTCTCTCCTTCTCCCTCTGCTTTTCCCTCCTTGTGTGTGCTCTCTTTCTCCCTCTCTCTCCCTCTCAAGTAAATAAATAAATACATTTTTAAAAACAGACCTACAACAAAGAATACTCTTTTTTTATTTTATTATTTTATGTTAGTCACCGTACAGTATGTCATTAGTTTTTGATATAGTGTTCCGTGATTCATTGTTTGCATATAACACCCAATGCTCCATGCAATACGTGCCCTCCTTAATACCCATCACCAGGCTAACACATCCCCCCACCCCCTCCCCTCTGAAACCCTCAGTTTGTTTCTCGGAGTCCATAGTCTTTCATGGTTCATCTCCCCCTCTGATTATCCCCCCTTCAATTTTCCCTTCTTTCTCCTAATGTCCTCCATGTTATTCCTTATGTTCCACAAATAAATGAAACCATATGATAATTGACTTTCTCTGCTTAACTTATTAAAAAACAGACCTACAACAAAGAATATTCTAGGCAGCAAGGTTATCATTCAGAATAGGAGAGAAAAGAGTTTCCCAGACAAACAAAAGTTAAAGGAGTTAATTACTACTAAACCAGCCTACAAGAAACATAAAAGAGAAATCTTTGAGTGGAAAGGAAGGTCATAGTCAAGAGAAAGAAAATGATGAAAGTAAAAAAGTCCAGATTCATACAAACATAATTAAAAATAGCAGGTTAATCACTTACAAAACCACTATGGAAGTTAAAGCACAAAAGCAGTAACATCAATTATAACTATAAAAATTAGTCAAGGGATTCACAAAATAAAAAGATGTAAAGTATGACATCATATACATAAAATGTGTGTAGGGGCATAAACATTGTAGAATGCTTTTAGAATGGGTTCAAACCTAAGTTACCATCAAATTAATATAGCTGGCTATATGCATAATGATAACTACAAATAAAAACCTGCAATAGATATGCAAAAAATAAAGAGAAAGGAATCCAAGAATATCACTGAAGAAAGCCATCAAACCAAAAGGAAAGAGAGCAACAGAAGAAACATTGTAAAACAAGTAATGAAGTGGCAATAAGTACATACTTATCAATGATTCCTTTTTTTTTTAATTTTAAGTAGTTATCATAGAGTGTGATATTGGTTTCTGGAGTAGAATTCAGTGATTCATCACTTACATAAAACACCCAGTGCTCATCATAACAAGTGCCCTCCTTAATACCCATCAGCTGCCTAGCCCATTCCCCACCCACATCCCTCCATCAACCCTCAGTTTGTTCTGTATCAGTAGGAATCTCTTATGACTTGTTTCCCAATCTTCTTTTTCTCTTTTCCCCTTTCCCATATATTTTTCTGTTTTCTTTCTTAAATTCTACACACGAGTGAGATCATATGGTAACCAAAAGACATAACATAACAGAACGGATAAAAAATAAAGAAGATCCATCTATATGCTGCTTACAAAAAACCCATTTTAGCCCTGTAGACACCTGCAGAAGGAAAGTGAGGGGGTGGAGAACCATCTATCATGCTACTGGACTTCAAAAGAAATCCAAGGTAGCCATACTTATATCAGACAAACTAGATTTTAAAACAAAGACTGTAACAAGAGATGAAGAAGGACGTTATATCATGATTAAGGAGTCGGTTCATCAAGAAGATTAAGTGTTGTAAATATTTATGCCCTCAACTTGGGAGTATCCAAACATATATAAGTTAATTAATAACAAACATAAAGAAACTCATTGATGATAATACAATAACAGGGGAATTTAATAAACCCCTTACAGCAACGGATGGATCATATAAACAGAAAATTAAAAACAAAACAAAACAAACAAACAAACAAAAGCCCAATGACTTTGAATGCCACACTGGACCAGAAGAACTTAACAGATACATTCAGAACATTTCATCCTAAAGCAGCAGAATACACATTTTTCTCAAGTGCACCTGGAACATTCTCCAGAATAGATCACATACTGGGTCACAAATCAGCCCTCAAGTACGAAAAGATTGAGATCATGCCATGCATATTTTTAGGCCACAACACTATGAAACTGGAAGTCAACCACAAGAAAAAATTTGGAAAGACCTCAAATACATGGAGGTCAAAGAACTTCCTACTAAAGAATGAATGGGTTATCCAGGAAATTAAAGAAAAAATTTAAAAAATACATGGAAGAAAATGAAAATGAAAACACGACAACCCCAAACATTCGATATTCAGGGAAAGCAGTCCTAAGGAGGAAGTATATTGCAGTATAGGCCTACCACAAGAAGCAAGAAAAGTCTCAAATACCCAACCTAATGCTACACCTAAAGAAGCTTAAAAAAGAACAGCAAATAAAGCTTAAGTCCAGCAGGAGAAAAGAAACAATAAAGGTTAGAGCAGAAATCAATGATATAGAATTTTAAAAACTCACTGTAAAATGGAGTCACAAAACTAAGAGCTGGTTCTTCAAAAGAATTAATAAAATTGAAAAAGTCCTAACCAGATATATCAAAAAGAAAAGAGAGATGACTCAAATAGATAAAATCATGAATGATAAAGGAGGGATCACAACCAACACCACAGAAACTCAAACAATTATACTATGAAAAATTACATGCCAACAAACTGGGCGATCTGGAAAAAATGGACAAATTCCTAGAAACTTACAAACTACCAAAATGGAAACATGAAGAAATAGAAAATTGGAACAGACCCATAAGCAAAGAAATTGAATCAGTAACCAAAAATCTCCCAACAAACAGAAGTCCTGGACAAGATGGCTTCCCAGTGGAATTCTACCAGACATTTAAAGAAGAGTTAATACCTTTTCCTTTCAAACTGTTCCAAAAAATAGAAATGGAAGGAAAACCTCCAAAGTCATTCTATGAAGCCAGGATTACCTTGATTCCAAAACCAGATAAAGACCCCATTAAAAAAGAGAGTTATAGGCCAATATCCCTGATGAACCTGGATGCAAAAATCCTCAATAAAATAATAGTAAAACATATTCATCAGTACATTAAAAGAATTATTCACCATGATCAAGTGGGATTTATTTCTGGGCTGCAGGGGTGGTTCAATGTTCTCAAATCAATGTGATACACCATATTAATAAAAGAAAGGATAAGCACCATATGATCCCATCAATAAATGCAGAAAAAACATTTGACAAAATATAGCATTGTTTTCTGATAAAATCCTTCAACTAAGTAGGGACAGATGGATATACCTTAACATCATAAAGGCCATATATGAAAGAACCACAGCTAATATCATCCTCAATTTGGAAAAACTGAGAACCTTTCCCTTACAGTCAGGAACAAGTCAAGGATATCCACTCTCACCATTGCTATTTAACATAGAACTGGAAGTTTTAGCCTCAGCAATCAGACAACAAAAAGAAATAAAAGGCATCCAAATTGACAAGGAAGAAATCAAACTTTCACTATTTGGAGACAACATGATACTCTATGTAGAAAACCTGAAAGACCAAAAAATTGCTAGAAGTCATACATGAATTCAGCAAAGTCATAGGATATAAAATCAATGTGCAGAAATCTGTTGCATTTCCATACACCAATAATGAAATAATAGAAAAAGAAATCAAAGAATTGATCCCACTTGCAATTGCACCAAAAACAGTAAGATACCTAGGAATAATTCTAACTAAAGAAGTAAAAGGTATATATTCTGAAAACTAAAGAACATTTATGAAAGAAATTAAAGAGGACACAAGCAATGGAAAACCATTACATGCTCGTGGATTAGAAGAAAAAATATTGTTGAAATGTCTATATTACCCAAAGCAATCTACACATTTAGTGCAATCCCTATCAAAGTAACACTTGCATTTTTCACAGAGCTAGAACACAAAATTCTAAATTTGTATGGAACCACAGAAGACCTTGAATAGCCAAAGAAATTCTGAAAACAAAAAAACAAACCAGAGGCATCACAATTCCAGACTTCAAGCAATATAGCTGTGATCATCAAGACAGCATGGTAATGGCACAAAAACAGACACATAGATCAATGGAACAGAATAGAGAGCCAAGAAATGGATCCTCAACTCCATGGTCAACTAATCTTTGACAAAGCAGAAAAGAATATCCAATGGAAAAAGGACAGTCTCTTCAACAAATGGTGTTGGGAAAATTGGACAGCCACATGCAGAAGAATAAACAGGACCATTTCCTCACATCATACACAAAAATAGACTCAAAATGGATGAAAGATCTCAATGTGAGACAGGAATCCATCAAAATCCTTGAGGAGAACACCGGCAGCAACCTCTTTAAACTCAGCCACAGCAATTTTTTGCTAGACACATCCCCAAAGGCAAGGGAAACTAAAGCAAAAATAAACTATTGGGACTTCAGGATAAAAAGCTTTTGCACAGCAAGGAAACAGTCAACACAACTAAAAGGCAACCTATGGAATGGGAGAATATATTTGCAAATATCTTATCATTAAAGGGTGAGTATCCAGAGCCTATGAAGAACTTATCAGACTCAACACCCAAAAAACAAATAACCAAGTCAAGAAATGGGCAGAAGACGTGAACAGACATTTCTCCAAAGAAGACATCCAAATGGCTGAGAGACACATGAAGAAATGCTCAACATCACTTGACATCAGGGAAACACAAATCAAACCTACAATGAGATACTACTACACAACATTCAGAATGGCAAAAATTAACAAGAGAGGAAACAACAAATGTTGGTGAAGATACAGAGTAAGGGCAACTCTTTTACAGTGTTGACGGGAATACAAACTGGTACAGGCACTCTGGAGAAAAGCATGGAAGTTCCTAAAATATTTAAAAATAGAACTACTGTATGTTGTATGACCCAGCAATTGTACTACTAGATATTTACCCAAAGGACAAAAATACAGATTTGAAGGGATACATGCACCCTGATATTTATAGCAGTAGTATGAATAATAGCCAAACTATGGAGAGCCCAAATGTCCATCAAGTGATGAATGGATAAAGATGTGAGATATATATATAGATAGATAGATAGATAGATAGATAGATAGATAGATAGATAGATAGATAGATATAGATATAGATATAGATATAGATATAGATATATATAGTGAAATATTACTCAATCATATAAAAGAATGAAATCCTGCCTTTTGAAACAACATAGATGGAGCTAAAGTTTATTATGCTAAGTGAAATCAACTAGATAAATATAAATACCTTATCAATGATTACTTTAACATAAAAGGACTAAATATCCCAATCAAAAAACAGACTGTAAAAAGGAAGCAAGACCCATCTATATGCTGCCTACTAGAGAATCACTTCAGACCTAAAAATAAAAGCAGATTGAAAGTAATGGGATACAAAAACATTTATCATGCAAATGGAAGTGAAAAGAAAGTTGGAGTGGCAATATTTTTATGAGACAAAATAAACTGAATTCTGGGGAAGATGGCAGAGTAGAAGGACCCTAAACTCACCTCATCCCACAGATACAACTAGATAACACTCACACGGTTACCCACACGGGAGTAACCCAGAAATGGACCTTCAGACTTCCCAACAAAACTATACAACTAAATGTAGAGAAGAAATCACATCAAAGATGGTAGGAAGGACAAGGACTCTGTAGGAATCTAAACCCCATATTTCTGACCACCAGACGGAGGGAGCCACAGGCACAGAGAGGGGCCAGAAACAGACTACTACACCAAGGAGCCTATAAAGGGTAGAGAAATCCTCATAGCTTATGGCTTTGAAAATCAGAAGGGATGAAATTTGTGAATGTATACAATAAGCAGACTTGAGGCTTGGAACTTTAAAAATCAGCTGGCTCAGCTCTGAGAGAGCACAGAAGGTGATAGGAAGCTGAGATCTGTCCTTAAAGAGAAAGCACAGCAAACAGTCTGCAGAAGCTTGGATGAAGCAGGTTGAAAGGTGCTTGAGGATTAAACAAGGGAGACATAGTTACCGAACTCAGAATTTGCTAAGGGACTTGTCCAGGAACAAAGGAGCTGGCAGGTGCCATTTCCCTACACTGCCCCTCATTATAAACACACAACCAACTGCAAGACCAAGCACAATCTAGCAATCACTAACTTGCATAAACCATGGCCCATCCCCACACCTACCAGACCTGCTTCAGCCCCAGTGCTGTGGATACCCTCCCCCATAAGACCCACACAATCCTGGACAACAATATGTCTCCCCATCACCTACAGAACACACATGCATCTTGTTAAAACAGCACACCCCATGTGTTGTGCAGAATGACACAGTCCAGATCCAGTCTCTGTGGTGGCTATGCATCACCTTGAGAGGAGAACCAGCACCACCAAGTTAAAAGTGTATGTTCTGCCCAGTATTTTCAAGAACAAGAGATATAGCTGACCTTCCTTACACAGAGAAATATTCTCCGAGAAGTAGGCAAAATGAAGAGACAGAGGAATATGTCCTAAATGAAAGAAGAGGACAAAGCCACAGCAAGAGACCTAAACAAAATGAATATAAGTAACATGCCTGACAGAAAATTTAAGATAACAATTATAAAGATACTCACTGGGGAAATGAAAAGAGGGGAGGACATCAGAAGAGAGGGGAGAACATCATTGAGACTCTTAACAAAGAGATATTAAAGAAATAATCAGAGATGTGGAACACAATAAATGAAATTAAGAATATACTAGATAGAATCATAAGCAGGATGGAAGAAGAGGAACAAATTAATGAACTAGAAAACAGTAATGGAAAGTGATCAAGCTGAACAAATGAGAGAAAAAAGAAGTATGCAAAAATGAGAAGAGACTTAGGGAATTCAGTGACTCCATCCAGTGTAACAACACCCACATTATAGGGATCCCAGAAGGTGAAAAGGGAGAAAAGGTGGCAAAAAATCTATTTGAGCAAATAAGAGCTGAAAACTTAACCTAATCTGGGGAGGGAAACATATACAAATCCAGAAGGCAAAGAGATCCCGTCCCACAAAATCAACCTAAGGAGGTCCACATCAAGACACATAGTAATCGAAATGGGAAAAAGTAGTGATAAAGAAAAAAAAAAAAAACATTTAAAGCAGCAAGATAAAAGAAGACAGTTAACATGCAAGGGAAAGCCCATAAAGCTATCAGCTGAGTTTTCAGCAGAAACTATGCAGGACTAAAGAAAGTGGCATTATATATTCAAAGTGCTGAATGAGAAAAATCTGCAGCAAAGAATAATTTATCCAGCAAGCTTATCATTTAGAAAAGAAGGGGAGAAAAAGAGTTTCTTAGTCACACAAAGTAAAAGAGTTCATGACCACTAAATTAACTCTACAAAAAATATTGGAGGGGACACTATGAGTGGGGAAAAAAAAATCGTAAGTGAGAGTATGAAAATAATGAATCAAGGAAGCAGTAAAAATAAGTATTTCTGTAAAAATCAGTCAAGGGATTCACAAAATAAAAGTATGTAAAATATGAAAACATATACCCTAACACATGAGGAGGGGTCAACAATGGGTTTGAACTTAAGCAGCATTCAACTTAATATAGACTGAAAATGCTATATATAATCCAGGGGGTAGCCACAAGCCAAAACCACTAATACACATGAAAAAGATAAAGGGAAAGAAATCCAAGTATATCACTAAAGAAAACCAGCAAATCATGAGAGAGAGCAAGAAAAGAAAGGATCAGAGAAAAACTACATAAAAAACTATGAAACAAGTAACAAAACGTCAATAAATACATATCTAATGATAATTAGTTTGATTGTAAATGGACTAAATGCTCCAAGCAAAAGACATAGCATGACAGAGCTTGTGTATATATATATAAAAGATTTCAGACCTAAAGACACCTGCAGATGGAAATTAAGAGATGGAGAAACATTAATCATACAAATGGATGTCAAAAGAAGTCAGAGTAGCAATATTTATATCAGAAAAAATAGACTTTTTTAAAATTTAAATTTAATTAGCCAACGTATAGTACACCATTAGTTTCAAATGTAGTGTTCAATAATTCATCAGTTGTGTACAACACCCAGTGCTCATCACATCACATGCCCTCCTTAATGCCCATCACCCAATTACACCACTCCCCCCACCCACCTTTCCTCCAGCAACCCTCAGTTTGTTTCCAATAGTTAGGAACCTGTCATGGTTTTTCTTCTCTGATTTCTTCCCATTAATTTTCCCTCCCTTCCCCTATGATCCTCTGTGCTGTTTCTTATATTCCACATATGAGTGAAACCATATAATAATTGTTTTTCTCTGATTGACTTATTTTGCTCAGCATAATACCCTCCAGTTCCATCCACATCAATGTAAATGCTAAGTATTCATCCTTTCTGATGGCTGAGTAATATTCCATTGTGTGTGTGTGTATATATATATACCATGTTTTCCTTATCCATTCATCTGTTGATGGACGTCTTGGCTCCTTCCACAGTTTGGCTATTGTGGACATTGCTGCTATAAACATTGAGGGTGCAGTTGTCCCTTCAGATCACTACATTTGTATCTTTGGGGTAAATACAATTGTTGGGTTGTAAGGTAGCTGTGTTTTAACTTCTTGAGGAACCTCCGTATTGTTTTCCAAAGTGGTTGTACCAGCTTGCATTCCCACTAGAAGTGTAAGAGGGTTCCCCTTTCTCCACATCCTTCCCAACATTTGTTATTTCCTCTCTTGTTAATTTTTGCAGTTCTGACTGGTGTGAGGTGGTATATCTCAATTTCGTTTGGATTTGTAGCTCCCCAATGCCAAGTGATGTTGAGCAGTTTTTCATGTGTCTGTTGGCCATTCGTGTGTCTTCTTTGGAGAAATATCTGTTCATGTCTTTTGCCCATTTCTTGACTTGGTTATTTGTTTTTTGGGTGTTGAGTTTGATAAGTTCTTCATAGATCTTGGATATTAGCCCTTTATCTAATAAGACATTTGCAAATATCTTCTCCCATTCTGTCAGTTGTCTTTTGGTTTTGTGGACTATTTCCTTTGCTGTGAAAAGCTTCTTATCTTGATGAGGTCCCAATATTCATTTTTGCTTTAGTTTCCCTTATCTTTTGGGATGTATCTAGCAAAAAATTGCTGTGGTTGAGGTAAAAAAGTTTGCTGCTGGTGTTCTCCTCAAGGATTTTGATGGATTCCTGTCTCACATTGAGGTCTTTCATCCATTTTGAGTCTATTTTTGTGTATGGTGTAAGGAAATGGTCCAGTTTCATTCTGCATGTGGCTGTCCAATTTTCCCAACACCATTTGTTGAAGAGACTATCCTTTTTCCATTGGATATTCTTTCCTGCTTTGTCAAAGATTAGTTGACCATAGATTGGAGGGTCCATTTCTGGGCACTCTATTCTGTTCCATTGATCTATGTGTCTGTTTTTGTGCCATTACCATGCTGTCTTGATGATCACAACTTTGTAATATAGCTTGAGGTCAGACATTGTGATGCCCCAGGTTTGGTTTTCCTTTCTTTTGTTGTGAATTCTTCCTTGTAGTCATTTTGCCCAGAGAAGAATAGATGAACAAGAGTACAAAATAAAAAATATCAACCACGACCAAAGCAAAATACACAGTAGACAAATCTGAAAAGATCAGAAACCAAAAAAGAAAAAAAAGAGGGGGGAGAGAGAATATAATCTCACAGGTGGACAAAACAGGGTGATACACTTGGTTCTGGTTGTATTTCAGCCTGCTTGTTAGAAGACACTAAATTCCAAAATTATAAGGAAATCAAAACTTATATATATACAAAAATAAAATTGAGTACAGTGAAAGGAAGCCGTAAGTGAAGAATATATCTATAAAATGTAAATGTAAAAATGAAAATTAAAAAATACTTAAAAATAAAGAGTTGATAAAATAAGAAACTAGTTGAAAAGGAAATTTAAAAAAATAAAATTTTAACCTGAAATATTAAATTCTCATGTGAAAAAAACCCTCTAATTCTATATACTATTTTCACTTAGTGTAGGAATATTTTGGCTCTGAGTGATCTATAAAGTTGGTATTTGCCTGAGGATCCTACTGGTCCTCTGGGGGAGGGGCCTGTTGGACTGATACTCAGGTGTCTTTGCCTGGGTGGAGTTGCACCACCCCTTGCCAGGGGGCAGGGCTCAGTGTAAGCTGCTTCAGGTTGCTGTATGTGGCTTTTGTTCCCCGAAAGCTTTTTGCACTGCTTTAGAGGATAAAAAGAAAAAAAAAAAAAGCAAAAAATGGCAGCTCCCCTATCTCCAGCCCCAGAGCTGAAGAATTACAGCCTCCACTCCTCAGTGCACCCTCAGGGAAAGGCACTCAATCCCCTTTGTGTGCGCCAAACTCCCCAGACTCCTGTGGTGCACACCTGCATTAATCTTCCCAGGGGAAGGAGGGGTGTCTTAAGGCAGCCCCGCTGGCTCCCTGGGCCCCTGCTCTGGTAGCATTTTCCTGATTGTGCACTCACCTGCACTGTTCAGCCCAGGGCAAGGAGTCGGATCTCCCAGGGGTTGTCTCTTGCTGGGCCTCTGCTTGGGGAACGGTTGTGCGATGGTGTCACGGTTCCTGGTTTATGGCAACACCTAGTTGAGAGGCCACTCTGGGGCTCACTAATTGTAGCCAGCTTCCCCACTCCAGTGCTTGGGAAATCTGCCACACTCAGATACCCCAGTTCTTTCTGTGACCCTGGGGATCCTGAGACCACAGTGTCCCATGTAGTATTCTGCCCGACTTTGCCACCTGAGCACCTTTCAGGCAGGGACGTCCCTCATAGGAGCAAACTTATAAACGTTCCAATTTTGTGCTTTTTTTTTTTGATAGATATTTAGCTGAATTCAAGGGACCAGATGAAATGCTGGTCCCCTACTCTTTTGCTATCTTTCCTCTTCCATCTGTATGCTGCCTTTTAGTTGTTCTGATTATTTCATTTGCTGTGCATAAGCTTTTAATTTTGATGTAGTCCAAATAGTTTATTTTGCTTTTGTTTCCATTGTCTTGGGAGACATATCTAGAAAAAAGTTGTTATGACTGATGTTAGAGAAATCACTGTCTGTGCTATCTTCTAGGATTTTCATTGGTTCAGGTCTCACATTTAGTTCCTAATCTATTTGAATTTATTTTGGGGTATGGTTTAAAAAAGTGGTCCAGTTTCGTTGTTTTGCATGTTGCTGTCCAGTTTTTCCACCACCATTTCCTGAAGAGATTGTCTTTTTTTCATTGCATATTTTTGCCTCCTTTATTGAAAATTGATTGACCATAACATCATGGGGTTATGTCTGGACTTTCTATTATGTTCCATTGTTTGTAATATAACTTGAAATCTGGAATTGTGATACCTCCAGCTTTGTTTTTCTTTTTCAAGATTGCTTTGGCTGTTTGGGATCTTTTTTGGTTCCATAACAAATTTTAGGATTGTTTGCTCTAGTTCCATGAAAAATGCTGTTTGTACTTTGATAGGGATTGTATTAAATCTGTAGATTGCTTTAGGTAATATAGACATTTTAACAATATCTGTTCTTCTAATCCATGAGCATGGAATATCTTTCCATTTCTTTGTGTTATCTTCAGTTTCTTTCATCAATGTTTTATAATTTTCAGAGTATGGGACTTTCACATTCTTGGATAAGTTTATTTCTCAGTATTTTATTCTTTTTGATGCCACTGTAAATGGGATTGCTTTCTTAATTTCTCTTTCTGCTTCATTATTAGTGTATAGTGTATTAGTGTATAATTAGTGTATACAATAGATTTCTGTACATTGATTTTTACCCTGTGGCCTTACACAATTCATTTCATTTCTAGTCATTTTTTGGTGGAGTCGTTTGGGTTTTCTATATATAGTATCATGTCATCTGCAAATAGCAAAAGTTTTACTTCTTCCTTACCAATTTGGATACCTTTTATTCCTTTTTCTTGTCTCATTGCAGTAGCTAGGTCTTCCAGTACTATGTTGAATAAATGTGGTGAGAGTACCTTGTCTTGTTCCTGACCTTAGGGAGAAAGCAGTTTTTCACCATTAGGTATAATGTTAGCTGTGGGTTTTTCATACATTAGGTCTTTATTAGGTTGAGGTATATTTCCTCTAAACCTCCTTTGTTGAGGTTTTTTATCATGAATAGATGTTATAATTTGTTAAATGCTTTTTCTGCATCTATTGAGATGATCATAACCAGAAGTCAAAAACTTTTAATAGATATACAGAAAATAAAGAGAAAGGAATCCAAGAGATTCCTTTAGAGAAAGCCATAAAACTATAAGGATAGAGAGCAAGGGAAGAAGAAAAGAAGAGAGAAACACAAAAACAGCCATAAAAAGGTAACAAAATGGCAATAAGTACAATCAATGACTATTTTAAATGTAAATGAAGTAAATGCTCCAATCAAAAGACATGATGACTAAATGGATAAAAGACAAGACCCATCCATATGCTACCCATAAGAGACTCACTTTAGACCTAAAGACACAGGCAGATTAAAAGTGAAGGGATCAAAATCATGGTAATGGAAGGGAAAAAATGGGTTGTAGCAATATTTATATCAGACAAAATAGACTTTAAAACAAAAACTGTAGCAAGAGACAGAAGGACACTACATAGCAATAAAAGGAACAAACACTAGGATATAGCAATTATAAATATCTATGTATCCAACAGGGGAGCACCTAAATACATAAAGCTATTATTAACAGATGAAGTGGAAGAAATTGACAGTAATACAATAATGTAGGGGACTTTAACACTTTAACACGCCAATGAATATGTCATTCAGACAAAAAATAAAGAAGGAAATAATGGCTTTGAATGACACATTAGACCAGATGGATCTAACAGATGTATGCAGAACATTCCATCCCCAAATGGCAGAATACATATTCTTTTTAAGTGCATATGGAATATTTTCCAGAATAGATTACATGTTGGGCAACAAAACAAGTCTCAATAAATTAAAAAAGATTTAATTCATATCCTTGGTATGAATTAAAATACATCTTTTCTGACCATAACATTATGAAATGAGAAATCAATCACAGGAAAAAATTAGAAAGAACACAAATACTTGGAAGCTAAATAACATGCAACTAAACAATGAATAGGCCAATCAAGAAATCAAAGAGTAAATCCAAAAATATGTGGAGAAAAATGAAAGTGAAAACACAACAGTCCAAAATCTTTGGGATGCAGCAAAAACTGATCTAATAAAGGTGTTTATAGCAAAATAGGCCTACCTCAAGAAAACAAAGAAAATATCAAATAAAAAAACCTAATGTAAAGCCAAAAGGAGCTAGAAAAAGATGAATAAAGCCCAAAGCCAAAGAAGAAAGAAAATAATAGAGATTAGAGCAGAAAAAATTGAATAGAGAATTAAAAAAAAAAAGTGAAACCAGGAACTGCTCCATTGGAAAGATAAACAAAATTTATAAACCTTTAGGAGACTCATCAAGAACAAAAAGAGGATTCAAATAAATAAAATCAGAAATTGGGGAAGAGAAATAACAACTGACTCCACAGAAATTACAAAGGACTATAAAAGAATATTATGAAAAATTATTTGCAAACAAATTGGACAACCTAGAAGAAATTGATAAATTCCTTGAAACATTTAGCCTTCCAAAACCAAATCTGGAGGAAATAGAAAATTTGAATAGACTGATTACTAGCAATGAAACTGAGGCAGTAGTCAAAAAACTCCCAACAAACAAAAGTCCAGGACCAGTTGGCTTTACAGGTGAATTCTACCAAACACTTAAAGAAGAGTTAATAACTATTTTTCTCCAACTCTTCCAAAAGAAAAAAAAATATAACAAAATCTTCCAAATCCATTCCATGAGGCCAGCATTATTCTGATACATAAACCAAACAAAGATACTACAAAAAAGAAGAAGAAGAAGAAGAAGAAGAAGAAGAAGAAGAAGAAGAAGAAGAAGAAGAAGAAGAAGAAGAAGAAGAAACAGAAAGAAGAAGAAGAAGAAGAAGAAGAAGAAGAAGAAGAAGAAGAAGAAACAGAAGAAGAAGAAGAAGAAGAAGAAGAAGAAGAAGAAGAAGAAGAAGAAGAAGAAAAGAAGAAGAAGAAGAAGAAGAAGAAGAAGAAGAAGAAGAAGAAGAAGAAGAAGAAGAAGAGGAAGAAGAAGAAGAAAGAAAGAAAGAGAAAGAAAGAAGAAAGAAAGAAAGAAAGAAAGAAAGAAAGAAAGAAAGAAAGAAAGAAAGAAAGAAAGAAAGAAAGAAAGAAAACCACAGGTTAATATCTCTGACACACAGAGGTGCAAAAATTCTCAAGAAAATATTAGCATACCAAATTAAACAACACATGAAGAGGGTCATTCACCAGGATCAAGTGGGATTTATTCTAGGAATGCAGGGTTGGTTCAATATTTGCAAACCAAACAACATGTTACATTTCATTAGTAAGAGAAAGGTAAAACAAACAAAAATATACACTACTCTGAAAAGATGTGTATTTTTTTCAAGTTCTGGGAAGTTTAATTCAAGTTTCTTATTCTATAGAGTTTGTACTCTTAGTTTCCCCACCACAGATAAAGTATTTTTGGCCTTAGTACAATAAGGGTCATTTTTTTCTTCTTTTTAAAATTTAAATTCAATTAGCCAACATATGGTGCATCATTAGTTTCAGATGTAAAGTTCAGTAATTCATCAGTTGCATATTACAATCAGTGCTCATCACATCATGTACTCTCTTTAATGCCCATCACCCAGTTATCCCATCCCCCCATCCACTTGCCCCCCAGCAACCCTCAGTTTGTTTCCTGTAGTTAAGAGTCTTTCATGGTTTTTCTTCCTCTCTGATTTCTTCTCATTTAGTTTTCCTTTCCTTCCCCTATGATCCTCTGTGCTGTTTCTTAAATTCCACATATGAGTGAAACCATAGGATAGTTGTCTTTCTCTGATTGACATAGTACATTCAGCATAATACCCTCCAATTCATTTTAAAAACTGAGTTATAATTGACATACATTATATTAATTTCAGATGTACAACACAATAATTCAATATTTGTAACATTGAGAAATGATCACCACAATAACTACTTAACATTTGTCACCAACATTAGTCACCCTGCAATACATCACCAGTTTTCAATACAATGATCCATGATTCATTGTTTTCATACAGATTTTTTTCTTGAGATGAGAACATTTAAGACTTACTCTTTTTTATTTCAAAGATTTATTTATTTGAGAGAGAGAGCAGGGGAGAGGGGTAGAGGAGGAGGGAGACAGAGTCTCGAGCAGACTCTGCACTAAGTGCAGAGCCTGACATGGGGCTCCATCTCCTGACCCTGAGATCATGCCCTGAGCTGAAACCAAGAGTCTGACGCTTAACTGACTGCACCACCGAGGCACCCCAAGATTTATTCTCTTAGTAACTTTTAAACATGTAATATGTTTTGTTGACTATTTCCTTTGCCGTGCAGAAGCTTTATATCTTGATGAAGTTCCAAAACAAAGAGGCAACCCACGGAATGGGAGAGGATATTTGGAAATGACACTACAGATGAAGGGCAGGTATCCAAGATCTATAAAGAACTTCTCAAACTCAACACCCAAAAAAATAATCAAGTCAAGAAATGGGCAGAAGACATGGACAGACACTTCTCCAAAGAAGACATACCAATGGTTAACAGACACATGAAAAAATGTTCAACATCATTAGCCATCAGAAAATTCAAATCAAAACCACACTGAGATACCACCTTACACCAGTTAGAATGGCAAAAAGTGATAAGGCAATAAACAACAAATGTTGGAGAGGTTGTGGAGAAAGGGGAACCCTCTTACACTGTTGGTGGGAATGCAAGTTGGTACAGCTACTTTGGAAAACAGTATGGAGGTTGCTAAAAAATTTAAAAATAGAGCTACCCTATGGCCCAGGAATTGCACTACTGGGTATTTACCCCAAAGATACAGATGTAGTGAAAAGAAGGGGCACATACACCCCAATGTTCATAGCAGCAATGTCCACAATAGCCAAACTGTAGAAGGAGCCGAGATGCCCCTCAACAGATGAATGGATAAAAAAGACGGGATACACACGTGATACACACACACACACACACACACACACACACACACACTGGAATATTACTCAGCCACCAGAAAGGATGAATACCCATCATTTACATTGACATGGATGGAACTGGAGGGGATTATGTTAAGTGAAATAAGTCAAGCAGAGAAAAACAATTATCATATGGTTTTACTCATATGTGGAACGTAAGGAACAGCATGGAAGATATTAGGAGAAGGAAGGGAAAAATGAAGGGGGGATCAGAGGGGGAGATGAACCATGAGAGACTATGGACTCTGGGAAACAGACTGAGGGTTTCATATGGGGGTGGGGGGATGGGTTGGCCTGGTGATGTGTATTAAGAAGAACACATATTACAATGAGCACTTGGGTGTTATACACAAAGAATGAATCATGGAACACTACATCAAAAACTAATGAAGTACTGTATGGTGATTAACATAACATAATAAAAAAGTAAATATGTAATATGTTATTAATTATGGTCAACATGCTATAAATTAAAGCTCCATGTGTTATTTAATCACCCATCTCCACCTCCTACCTCTGTGACCCATCAATATGTTCTCTGTATGTATGACCATTCCCCTCCCTTTTTTAAGATTCCACATAAAATGAGATTATACATTGTCTGTCTTTCTTTCTGACTTATTTCACTTAGTATTATTCCCTCAAGGTTCACCCATGTTGTTGCAAATGGCAGGATTTCATTCTTTTTTCATGGAGACTATATATATATATTCTTTATCCATTCATCTATCAACGAACAGTTGTTTCCATATCTTGGTTATTGTAAATAATATAATGAAAATGGGAATACATATATCTTTCTGAGGAGTGAATTTTTTTACATTTTTTACTAATTTCTGATTAGATGCTGATAGTTAATGTTCCCTTCTCTCTGTGTAATACTGTTTCAGTTTTGAGTGAAGGTGATATTAATCTTACTTATTCTATGTCATTTACTTTAAAAATATTCTATTTGTCATTGCTATGTGTTTGGAGCCTTACAAATAATTCTAAAATTAAGTTTCCACTTTCTCTTGACCTGCTGGTTTTTTTTCTTTAACAGAAAAAGGAAGTCTAACATATATCACAATCTATTAATATATAATTTTCTACTTAACTGGTAATTTTCTTCTTCTAAAACTTTTTATATGACTTTCACACATTACTTGCAACATCTGGTAATGACAGAATTTTCTTCTTCAAATATACTAAAATATATATATCATCTGGATGATAGTTTCAACCTTATCTTACCCAACAGAGAAGAGAAAAAAATGCTTATGGTGTAAACATCTATTGCATAAAAACATCTTGGGATTATATTTTGCAAGTAGTTTAATTCAACAGAAATTTAATGAAGATGCTTCATGTATAACATATCATACCAGGTTTAATCACAAACCTGAGAGATCAAAAAAGGCTTCTGTGAGAAAGTGACATTTTACTAAAAATCCACTTTGAAAATAGTGGTCTGATGTACTCCCAGGCCAATTCTAAGGGGAAAACAGTTCATGTAACACTTATAATTGACTCCAAGAAAAGTAATCCAAGTTTTGGTGTCAGGCAAAATATTTTATTCTAATTATTTGCCCTTTTAGAGTTATGGAATCATACCTTAAGGAAATGCTAAAGTATGAATTTGTTCCAATTAATTGCTGTTACAAGTGATAAAAATGTATTCTCTTATTACTGCATTAGGTTGGCAGTGGACAACATTATTTATGTCAAAATGCATTCTAACACTCTTCTAAATAATTATTCTCTGGATGCCAAGTATTTTGTTTCATTTTGAATTATTATGTCTTAGTATGCCACTCCCCTGTATTGAATTCTTCTAATATTTTTCCATTGTTTTCAAAGTAAAATCTAAATTTTATAGTATTAATAAGTCCTTTATCATCTGGAAAATTTTCCTATATCTGAACTTTCCATACTTTCCTATTATATTATATTCTCCTATATATTATATATATATTATATTATATTCATACTCTCTTATATATTCTCCATCAGCCTCAAAAGCTGCTCCTATTTCCCCCCAATAGCCTTTCCCACAACACTGGATCTTTGCAAATCTAGACTTTCTGACTGATTTGTACCTCACCTAATATACTCATCCTTCAACAGACTGACAATAGGATGGTGCTTTTATTTTTGCATTCCCAGCCATCAATAATTCTGGGTGCACCTTAGGTCCACAACAGATTTTTAAGTAATTATTGTTTGAATGAATAAAGATTGCCCACAAAGGCAAATGATAAAATTACAAATTGCACTAATCTAAATGCCTAAAACAAGTGACATATACTGATGTTTTTTCACTTATCAAAAGGTAGTTTTTCAATAGTATTTAGGTCATTTTCTCATAACTCCATTTACACAATACAGAACTATGAATATATCACATCTATGTGAATGTTAATATTACCTGAGAATATTGATAGCACAGCTTTGACTCTTCATATGTCTTTTCAATTCTTTTTTTAAAAGATTTTATTTATTTATTTGAGATAGAGAGAGAGAGAATGAGAGAGAGAGAGAGCACAAGCAGGGGGAGGAGTAGAGGGAGAAGCAGGCTCCCTGCCGAGGAGGGACCCCCAAATTAGGACTTGATCCCAGGTCCCTGGGATCATGATCCGAGTCAAAGGCAGATGCTTAACCAAATGAGGCACCCAGGCTCCTAAGTCTTTTCAATTCTTATTTTTTATCTTATCTAATTCTAAAATTATCTACAGTATCTGACTGCGGATTTTGTTTATTTATTAATAAGTCCATAAGAAGATTTGATGTTTAAAAAGTAAGCATGTAGGTGGCACCAGTGTGGCTCAGTTGTTTAAACAGCCAACTCTTGATTTTAGCTCAGGTCACGATCTCAGGGTCTTCGGATTGAGCCCCACATCAGGCTTGGCACTCAGCAGGGATTCTCTCTCTCTCCTTCTGCCCCCTCCGCACTTATGCTCACTCTCTCCCTTTTTCTCTCTAAAATAAACAAATAAATCTTTTTTTAAAAAAGGAAGCATGTTATAGATTAAGAAGAAAAAAAAAGTTAAGAGGAAAATGGTAGCCTACAATAGTGGTCACAGTGGATGGTTGTGGGTAAAATTCACGCTTTTGTGCTCTGGCTACTAGTTTGTATAGATGAATATTCTTAAGTTTAAAGTTCCCAATTTAAGGAGTTTTCCATTTTATAGTAAAGATACAAAATAAGCACGTTATCTGCTCTGAATACTTCTGGTAGCTGACTTAGTGTTATATGTGAATTATCTGAGTGGTTAGCCTTTTAAACAAATAAGTACACTATATTAATTTTTGTAATGTGAAGTATTCATGGCATATTGTTCTGTACCTAAGAATCTGGGAAAGTAATAGATGTTGTTCATGAAATGAAAAAGATTTCCTACACACTAAAGAAGATCATATTCTTTAATATTCTCCTAGTGTTTATCTATCCTGATTCTTTTTAGGTGATTTCTGCCTTGTTTTGTTTTAAATTTCGGACATAGCTGAATACATTAAAAAAAGGAGTTCAGAAAAACATTAACAAGAAAATATAATTTTCTTTTAAAATCAGAGACAGTGTAAAATTATGTAGGTTATATATTTTTTACTAAAATTTATTTTATTGAGTTAAAATACACAAAATGTAAAATTAACTATCAATTATTTTTATGTATACATATCATGAAGTACATTAAGCTCGTTAAGTACATTTTAAGTGTAATAAGCACATTAGAGACAGTGTGAAATTATGTAAGTTATATATTAACCCACTTGGTTTTCACTGTAACTGTGAATGTTATTCTTTTTTTTCTTGATTTAGTTTAAATTACTCATTTTTCCATTAAAATTTTATGTTAAAATTATTACCTAGGGGACAGTAAGTTTCATGCACCTGACTGTGGTTAGCTCCTTTGCTCCTTGAATAGAAAATCCACTTATTTTGTTGCCTTTTTTACCCCCCCCTTTTTTTTTTTTTGCATTTTTGGTGCTAGTTAGCTTAAATGCATAAATAAATAATAAAATTTTGCGCCTTTTTGACAGCTTTTGTGAGGTACTTGAACCTTTGGATGGAAAGGAGATTTAGGATACTTAGTGAATCTCACTAATTCATGTAGTCTTCTCCTCTGGATCGTTTGGATTTGTACAAAACTGGTTATAAAAGCAGAACATTGGTTTGCCTTTCTAATTAAACTAAAGCATAGTGCTATTTTTGAACAAATTTTCCCTATGTATTAAATTTTTCTTTAGTAATTTTGCAATACTAAAAGTCAAGAGAAAAGAAGAAAAATATAGTCTCTTTCTCCCACTGTATTTTATTAACAAAGAAGAAATAATGGCATTCCAAACAGAAAGGAAGCCATATGTTGGGAAGAAATATGAGAAACTGAATTGTCAAATTCTCTAAAGTTCTTCAGCAAAGTTGATCATCATCCATGGTCTAAAATAGAATATAGCACAAGAAACATTCAGGAGAAAAGTATTTTCCACACTGTTTTCTGTTTTATTGGTGGCACAGTGCCTTATAGGGATTGTTTGTGCTCATTTTAAGCATAAAATTCACTGTTCTAAGAGCAGGACCATTCCACTTTAACTGATTGTATTTTGGATCTGAGATAGCAAGTTGCCAAGGATTGTGTTCAATATCAGGATAGATGAAAAGGGTAAATTTTCCTTTGTGAAGATTGGATTATATTTATTTGTTCATTCATTAATTCATTTATTTACTTATTTAGTCTTGAATGTAACAAATATTTTTAGCTTTTACTCTATGACAAGATTTTTGTTAGGTACTGAGCATTAAAAGGTAAATAAAATATTATCCTTTCCTCAAGGAGATCAAATATTCCAATCCCAAGTGTCAAGTGAAAAAATTACCGCAGTTCCAGTTATCCATAAAGAACAACTCATTGTTATTGCCACAACTTGTCTAGTTTAATCAGCACTCAAGTCTTAAAGCTGTCAAGCAAAATTAATTTCAGTGAGCTGAAAGGAACACAGACCCAAAAATCCTGCCTGAATATAAAGAACCCCTGTGTTTTGCTACTCCACTCTTGAGAAATGCTTTGTTATTGTTGGAAAATGCATTAAGCTCATAGAAAACAAATGTTTTTGCCAACATGAAACTATACTGGACTATCCATTAATCCCCAATTTGGTCCATTAATAAAATTAATACAAAGAGGATAAAGGTGAGTTGAGAGTTGGGTTTTCATTTCTGGTGACTAATTTTTTGAATGCTCTATTTTTATCAGGGACTCTTTATAAATTATATGACTATTTTGAACTTGTGACTTGAGTTGCAACCGTGACAGCCAGTGCAGAGGTTTTATGTTGAGTATGTAAAGAAAAATGACATTGTTAGTACTGTAGATTTTTATTTCCTGGATATAATGCATAATATTTAAATATTTAACTGAACTTATTTTTAAATGTTTAGGTTCTCAAAAGAAATTTCCCATCACTGACAAGTGTAATTTATTTCCTTCTCTTTTTTTATTATTTTTCTTGAAATGTTGTTTGATTAAAATAATTAAGTTGTCTATTTAGTTGTGGTTGCACTCCAAAACTGTATAAAATATTTCTATTAAAAGAATTGTTTTCTCTCGTGAAAATGATGTCAATTCCTAATTATTGACTACAAAGAAAAGAGTAATGATACTTAAAAACTGTTGCTTGGGCGCCTGGGTGGCTCAGTCATTAAGCATCTGCCTTCAGCTCAGGTCATGATCCCAGGGTCTTGGGATCAAGCCCCACTTTGGGCTCCCTGCTCAGGTGGGAAGCCTGCTTCTCCCTCTCCCACTCCCCCTGCTTGTGTTCCTGCTCTCACTCTCTGCCAAATAAATAAAATCTTAAAAAAAAACCACACCCTGCTGCTCCTAGACTAGTAAAGAGTTTTGAACAGATATGAAAGTCTAACTTTTGAACAAATTCAAGTGAATGATTTTTTTTTCCTTCAACCGGTCATGTATGTGTGGTTTTTTTTCTTTTTATTTTTTATTCTTATGTTAATCCCCATACATTACATCATTAGTTTTAGATGTCGTGTTCCATGATTCATTGTCTGTGCATAACATCCAGTGCTCCATGCAGAATGTGCCCTCCTCAATACCCATCACCAGGCTAACCCATCTTCCCACCCCCCTCCCCTCTAGAACCCTCAGTTTGTTTTTCAGAGTCCATCGTCTCTCGTGGTTTGTCTACCTCTCCGATTTCCCCCACTTCGTGAATGATTTTTTTAAATGAAGAATATGGGATGATGGTGGACAGTAACAAAGTAACAGCAATGACAAAATTTAAAAAAAAAAAGCACTATAAATAATATTTACAAAAAAAATACTTGTTACAATTTCTCCTGAGCCCCAAACTGCAAACCACCAAGAGCTACACTATTTAGTATCATCTACTGTATGGAAAAAAGCATAAAAAAGGAATCTGTGTTTCTTATGGCCCTAAGACAGTACAACAATAAATTTGCCCATAGGCAAATTTATTTCAATCTGCAAACACAGACAAAAGGAAGGGGTTTGACTAGTATACAACTTTCAAGTTAGTAGAAGGGGATGAAGATTGACAGCTGAAGTTACTAGAGAGTATGGATTTTAGAAATTATCAAACAATCTCTTTTCCAAGACAAAGCCATGTATTTAGCAGAAACTGCTGGAAATTGAATACAAATTGAGTAACATAGGAATAATATGGTCAAAAGAAAGAGACATTTCAGAAAAAATTGAAAATGGGAGTCAAATTTCAGCATTAGGTCACATTTTAACACTTTCCTTCAAAAAAAAAATAGTAATTAAGAGAGGGAACTCTAGGGCACCTGGGTGGCTCAGTTGGTTAAGCGACTGCCTTTGGCTCAGGTCATGATCCTGGAGTCCTGGGATCGAGTCCCACATCGGCTCCCTGCTCGGCAGGGAGTCTGCCTCTCTCTCTGACCCTCCCCCCTCTCATGCTCTCTATCTCATTCTCTCTCTCAAATAAATAAATAAAATCTTTAAAAAAATAAATAAATAAACACCTGTCAGATTTAAAAAAAAAAAAAAGAGAGAGGGAACTCTAAAAATAAAGGTAGAAATTTTCTCTTGGCCCATCCTGCCCTTCTAAAAGTAGAAGAAAACTCATTTCATTAAAATGATAGTGCACAGAAAAGGATGTAAATTAACATCCATATAAATTTATTATATAAGAAAAAGAAAAGGAGCATAGTATTATCTCTATAGACAAAGTAGAAAGTCATAGTTTTTTAAATGGTAAAAATTGTAACCTAATAAGTTTAAGTGATCAAAATAAATCAAGAAAATGTTAAAAGTTATGAATTTAAAAATAAATAAATACAAAGAAAAACATCAATAATAATTAAAAAACCTTTTAAATTATCTGCTTGAAGAAAAGGACACTTAACAGCAAATTAAAAAATTAGTAACAAAATTAGAAAAGTACCAAGAATGCAACAAAAAAAATCAGAAATGACTAAACTAGAAATAACATCAAAACAAGTGACACAACAGATAATGCCATAAGATATATATATATATATATATATATATATATGTATGTATTTATAGGAACACTTTTCAAACTCAAGAGTGTTTGAGAAAGTGTTAGAGATAGAAGAAATATAAAGGTGCAACATGTGTCTCATAGCAGATCCTAGAGAAAAAAAAACTAAAACAATAAGGACAAATTTTAGAAGTTGTAGTTTAATAAAACTGGCCAAAAATAAAAGACAACTTGAAAATGTACAGTGAAAGAACACACTGTATTCCTGGAAAAATTGACTACTAGAACTGACACTAAGAAATGATACAATAAAAATAACAAAACTTTAGAGATAAAGACAAATAGAATCATTTGGTGTTCAGGCAAAAAACAAACAAACAAAAACCTCACTAAGTCAGTTAAAAGTGAAAAATAATTATATTGTCATCACTCCTTTTAACAATAAAAATACTCATGGAAAGAAATGGTGTGTTTGTATTTTATATTTAGCCCACTTGTTCAGAAGTAACTGTTTTGAAATTGCAAATATCAGAGAATATTTTTCTTCTGGGTCCTTCCTGAGGAATCTACAAGTGGACAATTTTCAGAAAAATGACATGACTAGTAAGATAACAATATAACATCTGTTGGGTTTTTTAAAAATAGTTGGTGTGTCAAAGAAGATTTTTCCTATTAAGCAAGCAAGGATTTCAAAGATGAGATGCAATGGAACTACATACATAAAGTAACAGAGTAACAAAGGAAAAGAACATCTTTTATTCAATCAATGAGAATGTGGCTATAGGAAACTGCTGAGGTGTTTGGTGTTGAGACAGCTGAGACAAGGCTATGAGTGGAGCTTACAATATCCACCAAAAATAACAAAAAACAGGAGGAGTTAAGATGGTGGAGGAGTAGGGGACTCTAATTTCATCTGATTTCTGGAATTCAGCTAGATAGTTATCAAATCATTCTGAACACCTGTTAAATCAATTGGAGATCTGAGAAAAGAATTGTTGCAAATCTACAAATAGAAAAGCAATCACTTTTTTGGAGAGTAGGAGGTGCAGAGACATGAATCTGGGGCAATATACTGGAGGATATGAAGGAGCTTAGGGAGCCTGCTTAAGGAGGCTACTGCAAAGTAGTATAAGCAGTGGAGTGCGAAATTGGAACTTTTAGAAGTCTGCTACAGTGGAGGACATCCCTGGCTTAAAGGTGCTCAGGTGACAAAATGGGCCATAATCCCAGATGGGGCAGCATGGTCTCAGGGTCCTCAGGGTCACAAAAAGAATGGGGATGCTTGAGTGTAACAGAGTTCCCAGGCATTGTAGCAGGGAAGCTGGCTGAAAACAGTGAGTCTAGACACTGGCTTTCTGCTCAGTGTTGCCATAAACCACAAACTTGCACTGTCCTGTGACAAAAGCCCCCTCCGTCTCCTGGGAGGAAAGGCCTGCTCCATGCTGCAGGAGTCTGTACAGTTTGGAGACTCATAACTGGGTTGTATGGCTGAGATAAAAATGCTCTGTCATAAGCTGGGTGAACACAGAATTAGGACAGAAACCAGGGAGACAAGAGTGGTTGACTTTCTGTGAGGGCTTACTGAGGAGTGGGGGGTGCAAACTTTCAGCTCCAGGGCTAGAGACAGGGCACACCATCTTTATCCCACTAAATGTGCTGAAAGCTTTCAGGGAGCAAAACAGTGCCACGTAGTGCAATCCAGAGCCATTTAAACTGAGCCCAGCACCTGGGCAAGGGGGGCGCAATTCCACTAGGGCAAGATCACATGAGAATCAGCAGAACAGACCCCACCTCCAGAGGACTAGCAGGAACAACCAGATAGTACCAACAACAGATAATAGAGAACTTCAAAATTTCAGCTCTTGGGGAAAACACTATATAGGTTTCATGGTTTTTAAATTAATATTCTTTAGTGTTTCAGTTTTATTTTTATTCAGCTCTTTTCTTATATTTTCCATTTTTTATTCTTTCTTAAATTTGTATTTAAATTTGTTATATATGTATATATTTTATTTTTGGTTTCCTTTCATTGTATTTTATCTTATTTATATATATTTATAATATATATATATAAATGTGTATATATATGATTTTTTCTTTCTTTCCTATTTTGGGATCTAGTTTCTTTTAATAAACAGACAGGATCTAGTTTATTGTTTTGTTCTGTTTTACTTCTTGTTTGATTTTTCTAATTTTGTTTTGTTTCTGGTTTTTTTTGGGTTTGTCTTGTTTGTAATTTTATGTTACTGTTGTTATATTTGTCTTTTCTCTCTCTTTCTTTTATTCTTTTCTGGACGTAATCATGAGATGGAGAAACTCACCCCAAATCAAAAGAGGAGGCAGTACTCACTGCCAGAGATTTAATCAAGATGGATATAAGTAAGATGTTGGAACTAGAATTCAAAACACTGATTATAAAGATACTAGCTGGGCTTAAAAAACCATTGAAGACACTAGAGACTCCCTTACAGTAGAAATAAAAGAACTAAAATCTAATCAAGCAAAAATAAAAAATGTTATTACTGAGATGCTGTGAAAAATGGAGGCTCTAACAGCGAGAATAAATGAGGCAGAAGAGAAACTCAGTGATATGGAAGACAAAATGATGGAAAATAAGAAAGCTAAGAAGAAGAGAGAAAAACAGCTACTGGATCACAAAGGGAGACTTTGAGAACTAAACAATACCATAAAGCAAAATAATATCTGGAAAATAGGGGTCCCAGAAGATGAAGAGAGTGAAAGGGTCAGAGGTTTATTTGAACAAATTGTAGCTGAAAACTTCCCTAATTTGGGGAAGGAAACAAACATTCAAGTTCAGGAGGCACAGAGAACTCCCTTCAAAAAACAAAAAATTGGTCAACACCTTGATATATAATACTGAAGCTTGCAAACTTCAAAGATAAAGAGAAAATCCTGAAATAGCTCAGGACAAGAGCTCCATAAACTACAAGGGTAGACACATAAGGCTGTGAGTAGACTTGTCCACAGAGATCTGGCAGGCCAGAAAGGACCGGCATGATATATTCAATATGCTACATAGGAAAAATATGCAGCCAGGAATACTTTATTCAGCAAGGTTGTCATTCAGAATAGAAGGAGAGATAAAGAACTTCCAGGACAAACAGAAACTAAAAGAACTTGTGATCACTAAACCAGCCCTGCTTATATTAGAGGGGTTCCTTTGAGTGAAGAGAGCCCAAAAGTAACAAAGACCAGAAAGGAACAGAGACAATCTACAGAAACAGTGACTTTACAGGTAATAAAATGGCACTAAATTCATATCTTTCAATAATTACTCTGAATGTAAATGGGCTCAATGCTCCAATCAAAAGACACAGTGTATCAGATTGAATAAAAAAAAAAAGACCCACTGATATGCTGTCTACAAGAGACTCATTTTAGACTCAAAGACACCTCCAGATTCAGAGTGAGGGGATGGAGACCATTTATCATGCTAATGAACTTCAGAAGAAAGCTGGAATAGCCATATATATATCAGACAAACTAGATTTTAAACCAAGGACTGTATAAGAGATGAAGAAGGACACTATATCATAAAAGAGGTTCTATCCAACAAGAAGATCGAACAATTGTAAATATTTATGCCCCTAACGTGGCAGCAGGCAATTATATAAACCAGTTAATCACAAAATTAAAGAAGCACATTGATAGTAATACAATGGTAGTAGGGAAATTTAACAGCTCACTCACAGCAATGGACTGACCATCTAAGCAGAAGATCAACAAGGAAACAAGGGCTTTGAATGACACACTGGACCAGAAGGACTTCACAGATGTATTCAGAGCATTTCATCCTAAAGCAACAGAACACACATTCTTCTTGAGTGTACATGGAACATTCTCCAGAAGAAATCACATACTGAGTCATAAATCAGGTGAGACTGAAATTATTCTATGCATGTTTTCAGACCACAACACTTTAAAACTTGAACTCAATCACAAGAGAAAATTTTGAAGGAACACAAATGCATGGAAGTTAAACAGCATTCTACTAAAGAATGAATGGGTCAAACAGGAAATTAAAAAAGAATTAAAAAAAACATGGAAGCAAATGAAAATGTAAGTATGGCAGTTCAGAACCTTGGGATGCAGCAAAGGTAGTCCTAAGAGGGAAGTATATAGCAATAAGGCCCTTTTCAAGAAACGAGAAGAGTCAAATACACAACCTAACCTTACACCTAAAGGAGCTGGAGAAAGAACAGCAAATAAAGCCTAAATCCAGCAAAAGAAGAGTAATAATAAAGATAAGAGCAGAAACCAATGATTTAGAAATTAAAAAAAAAAAAGAACAGATACAATGAAACTAGGATATAGTTCTTTGAAAGAATTAACAAAATCAGTAAACCCTTAGCCAGAGTTATCAAAAAGAAAAGAGAAAGGACCCAAGTAAATAAAATCATAAATGAAAGAGGACAGACACAGAGAGAAATAGAAAACCTGAACAGACCCCTAACTAGCAAAGAAATTGAATCAGTAATCAAGAATCTCCCAACAAACAAGAGTCCAGAGCCAAATGGCCTCCCAGCAGGATTCTACCAAACATTTAAAGAAGCATTAATACCTATTTTTTGAAGTTGTTTCAAAAAATAAAAATGGAAGGAAAACTTCCAAATTCATTCTATTAAGCCAGCATTACCATGATCCCCAAACCAAAGACCCTGCTAAAAAGGAGAATTACAGACCAATATTCCTGATGAACACATATGTAAAAATTCTCACCAAGTTATTAGCTAATAGCATCCAACAGTACATTAAAGGGTTATTCACCATGATGAAGTGGGATTTATTCCCTGTCTGCAAAGGTGGTTCAACATCCACAAATCAATCAATGTCGCACACCATATTGATAAAAGAAAGGACAAGAGCCATATGATCCTCTCATAGATGCAGAAAAACCATTTGACAAAATACAGCATCCTTTCTTGTTAAAAACTCTCTGTGGTGTAGGGATAGAGGGAACAGACTTCTGTATCTTAAAAGCCACATACAAAAAAGCCCCACAGTGAATATCATCCTCAACAGGAAAAAACAGACCTTTCCCCCTAGGGTCAGGAACAAGACAGGGATGTCCACTCTCACCACTGTTGTTCAACATAGTCTTGGAAGCCCTAGCCTCAGCAATCAGACAATGAAAAGAAATAAAAGACATTTAAATTAGCAAAGAAGTCAAATTTTCACCCTTCACAGAAGACATGATACTCTATGTTGAAAATGCAAAAGACTCCACCAAAAAACTGTCAGAACCTATACAGGAATTCAGCAAAGTGGCAGGATATAAAATCAATGCACAGAAGGCAGTTGCATTTCTATGCACTAACAATGAGGCAGAAGAAAGAAATGAAGGAATCAATCCCATTTACAATTGCACCCAAAACCTAGCTAAGAATAAACCTAACCAAAGAGATAAAGTATCTGTACAACAAAATCTATTGAAAACTTATGAAAGAAATTGAGGATGATACAAAGAAATGGAAAAACATTCCATGCTCATGGATAGGAAGAACGAATATTGTGAAGATGTCTATCCTACCCAAAGCAATCTACACATTCAAAGCAATCCTTATCTAAATACCATCATCATTTTTCACAGAGCTGGAACAAACAATTCTAAAATTTGTATGGAACAAGAAAAGAACTTGAATAGCAAAGGAATGTTGAAAAAGAAAACCAAAGCTTGAGGCATTACAATTCCAGACTTCAAGCTTTATTACAAAACTGCAATCATCAAGACAGTATGGTACTGGCACAAAAACAGACACATAGATCAATGGAACAGAACAGAGAACACAGAAATGGAACCTAACTCTATGGTCTATTAATCTTCAACAAAGCAGGAAAAAATATCCAATGGAAAAAAAGTGTCTCTTCAACAAATGGTGTTGGGAAATTGGACAGCCATATGCAAAAAAATGAAATGGGACTGTTTTCTAACACCATACACAAAAATAAACTCAAGATGAAAGACCTAAATATGAAACAGGAATCCATCAAAACCCTAGAGGAGAACACAGCCGCAACCTCTTTGACCTTGACCACAGCAACATTTTGGTAGAAACTTCTCTAAAGGCAAGGGAAACAAAAGCATAATGAACTCTTGGACTCCATCAAGATAAGAAGCTTTTTCACAGCAAAGAAAACAATCAACACAACCACATTGCAACCTACAGAATGGGAGAAGATATTTGCAAATGACTTATCAAATAAAGAGCTAGTATCCAAATCTGTAAAAGACTTATCAAACTCAACACCCAAAAACCAAAAAAAATCTAGTCAAGAAATGGGCAGAAGACATGAACAGACATTTCTCCAAAGAAGACATACAAATGGCCAAACAGACACATGAAAAAATGCTCAACATCGCCCGGCATTAGGAAAATACAAATCAAAACCACGATGAAATACCACCTGACACTGGTTAGAATGGCTAAAATTAACAAGTCAGGAAACAACAGAATTTGGTGAGGATGTGGAGAACCCTCTTACACTGTTGATGGGAAGGCAACCTGGAGCAGCCCCTCTGGAAAACAGTATGGAGGATGCTCAAAAAGTTAAAAATAGGGCTAACACACAACCCTACAATAGTACTACTAGATATTTACCCAAAGGATACAAAAAGTGATTTGAACAGGCACATACACCCCAATGTTTATAGCAGCAATGTCCACAATAGTCAAAATATGGAAAGAACCCATATGTCCATCAACACATGAATGGATAAAGATGTGGTATAGTGACGAATCACTAAATTCTACCTCTGAAACTAATAATACACTATATGTTAATTGAATTTAAATTAAAAAAATTTAAAAACAAAAAACAAAAAGGAAAACAAAACAAAATATATATAGATGTGGTATAAATGATTTTTTCATGTGTCTGTTTGGCCATTTGTATGTCTTCTTTGGAGAAATGTCTGTTCATGTCTTCTGCCCATTTCTTGACTAGATTTTTTTTGGTTTTTTGGGTGCTGAGTTTGATAAGTCTTTTACAAATTTTGGATACTAGCTTTTTATTTGATAAGTCATTTGCAAATATCTTCTCCCATTCTGTAGGTTGCAATGTGGTTGTGTTGATTGTTTCCTTTGCTGTGAAAAGGCTTCTTATCTTGATGAAGTCCAAGAGTTCATTTTGCTTTTGTTTCCCTTGCCTTTAGAGAAGTTTCTACCAAAACGTTGCTGTGGCTGAGGTCAAACAGGTTGCTGCTGTGTTCTCCTGGATTCACAATGGAATATTCTCAGCCATCAAAAAGAATGAAATCTTGGCATTTACAGTGATGTAGATTGAACTAGAGTGTATTATGCTAAGCTTAGGTAATTAGAGGGTATTAGGCTCTACCAAATAATTCAAAGAAAGATAAATATCAGATGATTTCACTCATATGTGGAATTATAGAAACAAACTGATGAACATAGGGGAAGGGAGGGAAAAATAAAATTAAGATGAAATCAGAGAGGAAGACAAAGTATAAGAGACTCTTATGTATAGGAAATAAACAGGGTTGCTGGAGGGGAGAGGGGTGCGTGGATGGGGTAATTCAGTGATGGGCAATATGGAGGGCATTTGATGTAATGAGCACTGGGTTTATATGCAACTGATGAATCACTACATTCTACCTCTGAAACTAATAATACACTATATGTTAATTAAATTGAATTTAAATTAAAAAATTAAAACACAAAAAACAAAAAAAACCCAAAACAAAACAAAACAAAAAAAACAAAAATCCCAATATCCACCAAAAATTTTCAGAATGTTTCAGAGCATGGCTACTTAATCTGTGGTCATCTTTTCAGAATTATTTTTACAATAGCATTAGTGTTTATTTCCACTAATGCTAATGATTTCCAAACCTGTTATGCAAAGTTATACCTTTCTCTTAAACTCCATATCCACACATCCCAAATCTTTAAAAACTTCTCCACAGCAATCTCTCACAGCTGTCTCAAACACAATATATTTAAACTTAATTTATTTTCATATCTTGTCCAATGTTCATTTTCTTCCCAAATCTGCTTCATTCCTATTTTTTAAAAATCAGGCTATATATATATATATATACATACATAACAGAAACCTGTTAAAGTTTCAAGAAAGCTTTCTTGTCATCCTTAAAATCTATTTTTTCCCTCCCTGAATTATTTTCTACATTACAACAATAAGTCTCCCTCCTAGTTTTGTCATTGTCAACAAGCCTCTAGAATGATCCTTCTGGAATTAAATGTGATCCTGCATTCCTCTACTTAAGGGTATTTAAATATTCCGCACTACGGGACAAAGCTGATACCTTATTTTAGTAATATAAACCATAAAACAGCTCTTTACACAGGGGAAGGAAAAGATGGCGGAGGAGTAGGGACCCTACTCCAACTGGTTCCCAGAATTGAGCTGGATATCTACCAGACAACTCTGAACACCCATGAAATCAGCCTGAGATGTAAGAAGATAGATCTGGATCTCTACAAACAGAATATCGCAAGTGGTTGCTTTCAAGGTATGAAGCAGGGAGCTGTGATTCTGTGGGCAAATATTGGAAGACAAATGGAAGGGGGAGGGAGCTGTGAGGATCCTACACTGGTGAGCGACAGCCTCCCATGCTGGGGACCAGGCACAGACTCGCTGAACAGTAGCAGCAGGGAAAGAACTTTAGGGCAGCCCCCCAGACTGAAACCTGGAGTGGTGGGGCCTTGGGTGCGAACTGGGAGCAGCTGGTGGTTTTGGAAGCACAAAGGGCAGAGACATGCCCTGACCTGGAGGAGAGGACTGGGAGCCCTGCTGAGGGGCGTACAACCCAGGACGCTGGAGTTTATAGCAGCACAGAGAGAAACGGAGATAATATGGCCTAGAGAGCTCACTGAAGAACAGACTGCAATCTCTCTGTTCTGAGGCAGAGGGTTGGAAATGATCTTTCTGCTCTGACTCTCAGAAGAGATGTGGAAAGCCACCAGGGAAAGCTGTCAGAGAAAGCTGCCAGAGAACAAAACCTCCCCAAAACTGGTTTTCACTGAGCCCATTCCCCCCCCCACAGGCAGCAGTGCAACTCTGCTCAAACAGGGTTGCCTGAGTAACAGTGCCACAGACCCCAACCCCAGAAGACAGGCTGAGAGAACAAGAGGCCAACAAGCCTAAGTACCCTATAAAACAGGTGAATCTTGCCTGGGTTGTGGTCAATAATTTGGACTCTGTACATTCCTTCAATCACCCCTCAGCAGAATGACTAGGAGGATGAACTCCCAAAATAGGAAAGACTCAGAGACTGTGACTTCTGCCGCAGATTTACAGATGAATACAGATAAAACCAAGATGTTGGAAATGAAATTCAGGGTAGCAATTGTGAAGACAATAGCTAGAATGGAGAAATCCATTAATGGCAACATAGAGTCTCTAAGGGCAGAAATGAAAGGTGAATTGGCAGAACTTAAAAATGCTAGATAATCTAACAACTAGGGTAAATGAGGCAGAAGAACAAATTAGTGATCTAGAAGACCAATTAATAGACAAGAAGGTAAAAAAGGAGGCCAGGGGAAAAAACCTCAAAATCCATGAAAACAGACTCAGAGAAATAAGTGACACCATGAAACGTTCCAATTTCAGAATTATTGGGATCCCTGAGGGGTGGAGAGAGAGAGAGAGGACCAGAAGATATATTTGAGCAAATTGTAGCTGAGAACGTCCCTAATTTGGGGAATGAAACAAATATTCGTGTCCTAGAGGCAGAGAGAAACCTTCCCAAGATCAAGGAAAACAGGCCAATGCCCTGCCATGTAATAGTAAAACTTGCAAATCTTAGAGCCAAGGAAACCATCTTAAGGGAAGTTAGGTGGAAGAGATTCCTTAGTACAGAGGGAGGAACATCAGAATAACGTCAGACCTATCCACAGAGACCTGGCAAGCCAGAAAGGGCTGGCAAGACATATTCAGGGTACTAAACGAGAAGAACATGCAGCCAAGAATACTTTATCTAGTAAGGCTGTCATTTAGAATGGATGGAGAGATGCAGAGCTGTATATATCTATGAGGTCCATCTGGTTCAGTGTGTCATTCAAAGCTCTGAAAGAATATGTGACCACTATGCCAACCCTGCAAGAAATATTAAGGGGGGTTCTATAAAAGGAGAAAGACCCCAGGAGTCATATAAAACAGAAATTTATAGGGACAATATATAGAAACAAGGGCTTCCCAGGCAACATGATAATAAATTCATATCTTTCAATAATATCTCTCAATGTGAATGGCGTAAATGTTCCCATAAAACAGCACAGGGTGGCAGGTTGGTTAGAAAGACAGGACCCATCCATATGCTGTCTACAAGAGACTAATTTTGAACCTAAAGATACATCCAGACTGAAAGTGAAGGGATGGGGATCCATCTTCCATGCCAATGGACCTCAAAAGAAAGCTGGGGTAGCAATTCTTATATCAGACAAATTAGATTTTAAGCTAAAGACTGTAGTTAGAGACACAGAAGGGCACTATATCATTCTTAAAGGGTCTATCTAACAAGAAGATCTAACAATTGTAAATATCTATGCCCCCAACATGGGAGCAGACATCTACATAAGCCAACTGTTAACCAAAATAGATTGAAAATAATATGTTAATTGTAGGAGACCTCAATACTCCACTCTCAGCAATAGACAGATCATCTAAGCCAAAAATCAACAAAAAAACAAGAACTTTGAATGACACACGGGCCCAGATGGACCTCATTGATATACACAGAACATTCCACCCTAAAACAACAGAATACTCATTCTTCTTGAGTGCATATGGAACTTTCTCCAGAATAGGCCACATACTGGGTCACAAATTAGGTCTCAACCAATACCAAAAGACTGAGATTATTCCGTGCATATTCTCAGACCATAGTGCTTTAAAACTGGAACTCAATCACAAGAAAAAATTTGGAAGAATTTCAAACACTTGGAAGCTAAAGACCACTCTGCACAAGTATATTTGGGTCAACCAGGAAATCAAAGAAGAACTTAAACAATGCATGGAAACCAACGAGAATGAAAACACATCAGTCCAAAACCTATGGGGTACCGCAAAGATGGCCTTAAGGGGGAAATACATAGTCATCAAGCCTCACTCAGAAAAACAGAAAATCCCGAATTCACCAACTAACTTTACACCTTAAAGAACTACAGAAAAGCAACAAATGATGCCTAAGCCACACATTAAAAGAGAAATAAGATTAGATCAGAGATCAATGAATTAGAAATCAGAAACACAGTAGATCAGATCAAAGAAACTAGAAGGTGGTTCTTTGAGAGAATTAATAAGATTGGTAAATCACTGGCCAGACTTATCCAAAAGAAAAGAGAAAGGACCCAAATTAATAAAATTATGAATGAAAGGGGAGAGATCATGACTAACAGCAAGGAAATAGAAACAATTCTTAGAAATTATTATCAACAACTATATGCCAATAAATTGAGCAACCTGGAAGAAATGGATGCCTTCTTGGAAAAATATAAACTCCCAAGACTGAAATAGGAAGAAATTGACAACCTGAACAGGCCAATAACCAGTAATGAGATGGAAGCAATGATCAAAACCTACCAAAAAACAAGAGTCCAGAGCCTGATGGATTCCCTGGGGAATTCTACCAAACATTCAAAGAAGAAAATAATACCTCTTCTTCTGAAGCTGTTTCAAAAAATGAAACAGAAGGAAAGCTTCCAGATTCATTCTATGAGGCCAGCATTACCTTAATCCCCAAACCAGGCAAAGACCCCATCAAAAAGAAGAATTTCAGACTGATATCCCTGATGAATATGGATTCCAAAATCCTCAACTAAATCCTAGCTAATAGGATCCAACAATACATTAAAAGGAACATCCACCATGACCAAGTGGGATTTATCCCCAGGATGCAAGGGTGGTTCATCATTTGCAAATTAATCAATGTGATGGAACACATTAATAAGAGGAGAGAGAAGAACCATATGGTCCTCTCAATTGATGCAGAAAAAGCATTTGACAAAATACAACTTCTTTTCCTGATTAAAATTCTTCAAAGTATAGGGATAGAAGGAATATTCTTCAGGTTCATAAAATCCGTCTTGAAAAACCCACAGCGAATATCATCCTCAAAAGGGAAAATCTGAGATCCTTTCCCTTAAGATCAGGAACACGTTCAACAAGTACTAGAAGTTCTAGCGACAGCAATCAGACAACAAAAAGGAATAAAATGTATTCAAATTGGCAAAGAAGAGGTCAAACTCTCTTTGCAGATGACATGATACTTTGTGGAAAACCCAAAAATCTACACCCCCAAATTACTAGAATTCGTACAGCAATTCAGTAATGTGGCAGGATACAAAATCAATGCACAGAAATCAGTTGCTTTTTTACACACTAACAATGCAACTCTAGAAAGAAATTAGAGAAATAATTCCATTTATAATAACACTAAATCCATAAGATACCTTGGAAAAAACCTAATCAAAGAGGTAAATATCTATACTCTAGGAACTACAGAACAGTCATTAAAGAAATTGAAGAAGACACAAAAAAATGGAAAAACATTCCATGCTCATGGATCGGAAGAATAAACATTGTTAAAATGTCTATGCTATCCAGAGCAATCTATACCTTCAATGCCATCCCAACCAAAATTCCAATGACATTTTCCAAAGTGCTGGAACAAACAATCCTAAAATTTGTATGGAATCAGAAAAGACCCCAAATCGCCAAGGAAATGTTGATAAAGAAAAACAAAGCTGGGGGCATCACGTTGCCCAATTTCAAGCTATATTACAAAGCAATGGTCACCAAGACAGCATTGTACTGGTACAAAAACAGACATATAGACTAATGGAACAGAATAGAGAGCCCAGATATGGACCCTCAACTCTATGGTCAAATAATCTTTGATAAAGCAGGAAAAAATATGTAATGGAAAAAAAGATAGTCTCTTCAATAAATGGCACTGGGAAAATTGGACAGCTATAAACAGAAGAATGAAACTGGACCATTCTCTAACACCATACACAAAGATAAACTCAAAATGGATGGAAGACCTCAATGTGAGACAGGAATCCATCAAAACCCTAGAGGAAAACATAGGCAGTAGCCTCTTTAACATCGGCCACAGCAACTTCTTTGAAGATACATCTCCAAAGGCAAGTGAAACAAAAGCAAAAATGAACTTTTGAGACTTCATCAAGATAAGAAGCTTCTGCACAGCAAAGGAAACAGTCAACAAAACAAAAGGGCAACCCACAGAATGGGAGAAGATATTTGCAAATGACACTATAGATGAAGGGCTGGTATCCAAGATCTATAAAGAACTTCTCAAACTCAACACCCAAAAAACAAATAATCAAGTCAAAAAATGGGCAGAAGACATGAACAGACACTTCTCAAAAGACATACAAATGGCTATCAGACACATGAAAAAATATTCAACATCATTAGCCATCAGGAAAATTAAAATCAAAACCACATTGAGATACCACCTTACACCAGTTAGAATGGCAAAAATTGACAAGGCAAGAAATAACAAATGTTGAAGAGTTTGTGAAGAAAGGGGAACCCTCTTACACTGTTGGTGGGAATGCACATTGGTATAGCTACTTTGGACACAGTGTGGAGGTTCCTCAAAAAGTTAAAAATAGAGCTACCCTATGACCCAGCAATTGCACTACTGGGTATTTACCCCAAAGACACAGATGTAGTGAAAAGAAGGGGCACATGCACCCCAATGTTCATAGCAGCAATGTCCACAATAGCCAAACTATAGAAGGAGCTGAGGTGTCCTTCAACAGAAGAATGGATAAAGAAGATGTGGTCCATATATACAATGGAATATTACTCAGCCATCAGAAAGGATGAATACCCAACTTTTACATCAACATGGATGGGACTGGAGGAGATTATGCTAAATGAAATAGGTCAAGCAGAGAAAGTCAATTATCATATGGTTTCACTTATTTGTGGAACATAAGGAATAGCATGGAGGACATTAGGAGAAGGAAGGGGAAAATGAAGGGTGGGAAATCAGGGGGAGACGAGTCATGAGATACTATGGACTCTGAGAAACAAACTGAGGTTTCATAGGGGAGGGGCTGGGGAGATGGGTTATCCTGGTGATGGGTATTAAGGAGGGCATGTATTGAAATGAGCACTGGGTGTTATATGCAAATAATGAATCATGGATCACTACATCAAAAACAAATGATGTATTGTATGGTGACTAACATAACATGATAACAAAACAAAAAAAAAGAAAATTAAATATGATAGTATATAATTCAAAATGACTGAACCATCAAGTACCTAAGGTACTGTGTTGATAGATGAAGTTGTAAACATAGTAAGGGGGGTATTTTATGTTTTATGTTTTTTTTTAAATTTTATTATGTTATAAAATTCCATTATATGTATATATGTATATCACATCTTCTTTATCCATTCACCTGTTTGAAGGCCATCTCAGCTCCTTCTACAGTTTGGCTATTGTGGACATTGCTACTATGAACATTGGGGTTCATGTGCCCCTTCTTTTTACCACATCTGTATCTTTGGGGTAAATACCCAGTAGTGCAATTGCTGGGTCATAGGGTAGCTCTATTTTTAACTTTTTGAGGAACCTCCATATTGTTTTCCAAAGTGGCTGTAGCAACTTGCATTCCCACCAACAGTGTAAGAGGGTTCCCCTTTCTCCACAACCTCTCCAACATTTGTTGTTTCCTGTGTTGTTAATTTTTGCCATTCTAACTGGTGTAAGGTGGTATCTCAGTGTGGTTTTGATTTGAATTTCCCTGATGGCTAATGATGTTGAACATTGTTTCATGTGTCTGTTAGCCATTCATATGTCTTCTTTGGAGAAGTGTCTGTTCATGACTTTTGCCCATTTTTTGACTATCATATTTAATTTTCATACACTGCTTCAATGTTACTGTCTTGAAAATGCCTGAACTATATCTTCTCTTTAGCCTATCTAGTGACTTTCTTACAAATCCTTTAATACCTAGCTCAATTAATTACCCTTCATTGCTAATGAAGGAGAGTAGATTGTTTCTTACTTGGTTCATTTTTATATTTATCACGTTTTTTAAAAAGTAGGCTCCATGCCCAGTGTGGAGCCCAATGTGGGGCTTGAACTCATGACCCTGAGATTGAGACATGAGCTGAAATCAAGAGTTGGACATTTAACCAACTAAGCCACCCAGGCACCCCTACTCAGCACATATTTCTAATGTTATAATGTGTTTCTATCATACGATTTAGAAATATTACTTCTATGAATATTTCTTTCAAAGTAAAACAGCAAAAGCCTCAACAGAGGAATCATATTTTATGATATTTACAATATAATATCTTTATTTTCTACTTTATAAGATTTTGCATGTAAATTTGAAATCATGAGAAATAACATTGAGGGGGGGCCAAGATCGTGGCATAATAGGAGAACCCTAGGCTTATTTCATCTTTTGAGCACAACTAGATAACTATTAGATCATTTTAAATATCCCAGAAACCTACCTGAAGACTGACAGAACAAAATCTCAACTAAAAGGAGAGAAGAAGCCACATCAAAGAAGGTAGAAAGTGTGGAGACATGGTTTGGGGGAGAAACCAGTCATGGGTGCTATAGAGGGGAGGGAGCTCTGGTCATGGAGGAAGGTGACAGAGAGAGGAGTGCACAAGGGAATGCATAAGAACATTTCCCCAAAATCCACAGGGGCTGATTTTTATGACTTCTGGTATCCAGCAGGGCTTAAAGACTAGAGTTTTAAAGGACTGTGGGCTTGGCTGGGATCAAGCCGTGATGGTGCTGTCCTACTCTGGAGACAAGGCAGACAAACAACACAGGGGCAGATGGCATTGAAACAGTGATCTGAAGAATGCCTGGGGGCATATAGCGGGGAGATTACTTGCTCTTCTTAGAGCATTTCCCTGAGAGATATCTATCATTCATGGAGGTATCACTCATGGAGATGCCTCTCCAGGGACAAAAGAACCAGATGGCACCATTTCCCAGCCCCACCCCTCAGTATAAACAGGGCCACCTGTGGATAGCACCTTAGCCCTGATACTAGCTGCCTAACCTCCTAACCTGCTTACAAAAGCCTCACACCGCTGCACTCTTGACCATGACTCCTTCATGGTCAAGCTTGCCTCTGTCCCAGTGCAGTGGGTCCCTTCCCCAAAAGACCAGTAGAAGCCACGGCACACACCACATCTTCTGACCAGAGAGTTCTGCAGGGCTTTAGTTCTAGTGGAAATGTATCAGGTCTCATTTAATAAGCAGACCAGAGCACACATAGTTGACTCACCACAGTCTGGCCAGTGACCAAAACCTGCCCACTGCAGGCAAGGAGAGCCCCTGCAGATGACTGGCCTGAAGGACAGGGCAGCCAAAACACAAGCAGAGTTATGCAGCAAACACAAGAGACACTCCCTGAAGTGCCAGGTCCTGGACACAATATGACCTTTTCTCCAAAAGTTATTACTCTCAGGAGCAGGAAGCATAATGGACGTTTCTAACACAGAGAATAAGTCAGAGACTTAGACAAAATGCCAAGATAGAGGAATTTATCCCAAATGAAAGAACAAGATAAGGTCACAGCCAGAGAACCAAGCAAAACAGATATAAGCAACATGTCTGATGGAGAATTTAAAGCAATGATCATAAGGATCATCAATGGGCTTGAGAAAAGAAGGGAAGACTTCAGGGAAGCCCTTACCCCAGATATAAAAGAGTTAAAAAACAATCAGTCAGAAATGAAAAATGCAATAACTGAGATTCAAAAGAGGCTTATCCAATGAACCCAAGGATGGAAGAAGCAGAGGAATGAAAGTGATATGGAAGATAAAATAATGGAAAATAATGAAGATGAACAAAAGAGAGAAAGAGGAATTATGGAACACAAGAATAGACTTAGAGAACTCAGTGACTCCATCAAAAGTAATAACAGTCACATTATAAGAGTCCCAGAAGAAGAAGAGAGAGTAAACGGCACAGAAACTTTATTTGAAGAAATAATAGCTGAAAACTTCCACAATCTGTGGAAGGAAACAGACATCCAGATGCAGGATGCACACAGAACACCCATCAAAATAAACAAAAGCAAGCCAACACCAAGAGATATTGTAATTATATTTGCAAAATATAGTGATAAGGGAAAATATTAAAAGCAGCAAGACAAAAGAAGTCCTTAACTTACAAGGGAAGACCCATAAGGCTAGCTGGAGATTTCTTACCAGAAACTTGGCAAGCCAGAGGCAATGGCATGATATATTGAACATGCTGAATTGGGAAATTTTATCCAGTAAGACTATCATTCAGAATAGAAGGAGAGTTAAAGAGTTTCTCAGACAAACAAAAACTAAAGTAGTTTGTGACCACTAAACCAGCCCAACAAGAAATATTAAAGGGGACTCATTGAATGGAAAGAAAAGACAAAGACAAAAATGACAAAGGCAAGAAAAGAACAGAGAAAATCTCCAGAAACAATGAAAAATCATGTAATAAAATGACACTAAATACATATCTATCTATAATTACTGTGCTTGTAAATGGACTAAACACTCCAATCAAAAGACATAGGCTGTGAGAATGGATAAAAAAAACCAAGACCCATCTATATGCTACCTACAAGAGACCCATTTTAGACCTAAAAACACCTGCAGATTGAAAGTGAGGGGATGGAGAAATATTTTCCTTGCAAATAGATGTCAAAAGAAAGCCAGAGTAGCAGTACTTATGTCAGAAAGACTACACTTTAAACCAAAGAGTATAACAAGAGACAAAGAAGGGCCTATATCATAATAAAGGGACAACCCCACAAGAAGATCTAACAATAGTAATTATTTGTGCACCTAAAATGGGAGCACCAAATATATAAAACAATTAATAACAAGCATAAAGGAACTAATTAATAATAATAAAATAATAGTGGGGGGACTTTAAAACCACACTTACATCAAAGGACAGATCATCTAAGCACAAAATCAACAAGGAAACAATGGTGTTGAATGATACACTGGGCCAGATGGACTTAGCAGATATAGTCACAACATTTCATCCTAAAGCAGAACAATACACATTCTTTTCAAGTGCACATGGGACATTCTTCAGAATCGATTGCCTACTAGGTCACAAATCAGGACTCAATAAGTACAAAAAGACTGAGATTGTACCATGCATCTTTTCTGACCACAATGCTATGAAACCTGAAATCAACCAAAAGAAAAAAAAATTGGAAAGACCACAAATATATGGAGGTTAAACATGCTACTAAATAATGAATGGGTCAACCAGGAAATCAAAGAAGAAATAAAAAAAAATACATGGAAAAAATGAAAATGAAAACATAATGATCCCAAATCTTTGGTATGCAACAAAAATGTTCCTAAAAGTATATAGCAATATACATCTAAAAGAAACAAACTAATGTTACCTAAAGGAGCTAAAAAAAGAACAAAAATGAAGCCTAAAGCCAGTAGAAGAAGGGAAATAAAGACTAGACTAGCATAAATAAATGATATAGAAACTAAAACAAACAAAAAACAGTAGAACAGATTAATTAATGATTAATGAAGCCGGAGCTGATTTATGAAAAAATAAATAAAATTGATAAACCCTTAGCCAGACTTATCAACAAGAAAAGAGAAAGGAACTAAATATATAAAATCATGTATGAGGGAGGAGAAATCCAAACCAACACTACAGAAATACAATTAGAAGAGAATATTATAACAAACTATATGCCAACATATTAGACAACCTGGAAGAAATGGATAAATTCCTAAAAAATATATAAACAACCAGAGTTGAAACAGGAAGAAATAGAAAACTTGAACAAACTGATAACCAGCAAATAAATTGAATCAGTAGCAAAGAACTCCCAATAAACAAAATTCCAGGGCCAGGTGGTTTCACAGATAAATTGTTCCAAACATTCAAAGAAGAGTTAATAGTATTCTCCTCAAACTATTCCAAAAAATAGAAAAGGAAGGAAAACTTCCAAATTCATTTTATGAGGCCAACATGACTCTGATACCAAAATCAGATAACGGCACCACCATAAAAGAGAACTACAGGACAATATCCTTGATGAACATGGATGCAAAAATTCTCAACAAAATACTGGCAAATTGAATCTAACACTACATTAAAGAATCACTCACCAGGATCAAGCAGGATATATTCCTGTTCTGCATGTTTGGTTCAATATTTGCAAATCAATGTGATACACCACATTAATAAAAGAAAGGATAAGAAACATATGATCCTTTCAATAGCTGCAGAAAAAGTATTTGATAAAGTACAACATCCATTCATGATAAAAACCCTCAACAAAATAGGGTTAGAGGGCACATACTTCAACATATATGGCCATATATGAAAAACTCACAGCTAATATCATCCTCAATGGGGAAAAACTGAGACATTTTCCTCAGGAACAAGACAGGGATGTGCCCTCTCACCACTTTTATTTAACAAGTTACTGGAAGTCCTAGACACAGTGATCAGAAAACAAAAATAAAGTCATCCAAATCAGGAAAGAAATAATTAAACTTTCACTATTTGCAGATGGCATGACACTTTATATAGATAACCCAAAAAACTCCACAAAAAATTGCTAGAATTGATGCATAAATTCAGTAAAGTGACAGGATACAAAATCAATGTAGAGATATGTTACATTTCTATACACTAATAATGAAGTAGTAGAAAGAGAAATCAAGGAATCAATCCCATTACAATTGTACCAAAACCATAAGATACCTAGGAATAAACCCAATGTGGTGAAAGACCTGTACTCTGAAAACTATAAAACACTGATTAAAAAAAATTGATTATGACACAAAGAAATGGAAAATCATTCCATGTTCATGGATTGGAAGGAAAATTATTGTTAAAATGTCTATACTACCCAAAGAAATCTGTACATTTAATTCAGCCCCTATCAGAATACCACCAGCACTTTTCACAGAGTTAGAACAATCCTAAAGTGTATATGGAACTGCAAAACACCCCAAATAACCAAAGCAATCTTGAAAAAGCAAAGCTGGAGGCATCACAGTTCTGGATTTCAAGCTATATTACAAAGCTGCAATCATCAAGACAGTGTGGTACTGTCACAAAAAAGAAATATAGATCAATGGAGTATAATAGGAAACCCAGAAAGGAACCTATAAGTATATGGTCAAGTTCTCTTCAACAAAGCAGGAAAGAATATCCATGGAAAAAAGATAGTCTCTTCAACAAATGGTGTTCAGAAAACTGGACAGCAACATGCAGAAGAATAAACTGGGTCACTTTTGTATGCTGTATGAAAAATAAATTCAAAAGAGATGAAAGACCTAAATGTGAGGCAAGAAATCATCAAAATCCTAGAGGAGAACACAGTCAGCAAGTTCTTTGACATCAGCCATAGCAACTTCTTACTAGACACATCACCACAGGCAAGAGAAACAAAAGCAAAAATGAACTATTGAGACTTCATCAAGATAAAAAGCTTCTACATAGCAAAGGAAACAATCAACAACACTAAAAGGCAGCCTATGGAATGGGAGAAGATATTTGCAATGGACATATCTGATGAGGCTCCAAAATCTATAAAGAACTTATCAAACTCAACACCCCAAAACCAAATAATCCAGCTAAGAAATGAGCAGAAGACAGAGACTTCCAAATGGCTAACAGACACATGAAAAAATGTTCAACATCAGGGGTGCCTGGGTGGCTCAGTCGTTAAGCGTCTGCCTTCAGCTCAGGTCATGATCCCAGGGTCCTGGGATTGAGCCCCGCATCAGGCTCCCTGCTCAGGTGGGAAGACTGCTTCTCCCTCTCCCACTCCCCCTGCTTGTGTTCCCTCTCTCTCTGTCTCTCTCTGTCAAATAAAGAAATAAAATCTTAAAAAAAAATCATCTTAAACCCACCTTTAAAAAAAATGTTCAACATCAGTCATCATCAGAGAAATAGAAATAGATTCCACAATAAGATATCACCTCACACCAGCCAGAATGGCTCAGATTAACAACACAGGAAACAACAGATGTTGGCAAGGTTGTGGAGGAGGAACCCTCTTACACTTGGTGGGAATGGAAACTGGTGCAGCCACTCTGGAAAACAGTATGGAGATGCTTCAAAAAGTTAAAAATAGAACTATCTTACAATCCAGCAATTGCACTATTGGGTATTTACCCAAAGGAAACAAAAATACTGATTCAAAGGGACACATGCACCCCAATATTTATAGCAGCATTATCAACAATAGCAAAATTATAGAAAGAGCCCAAATGTCCATCAACTAATGAATGGATAAAGAAGAGGTGGCATATATATAAAGTGGAATATTACTCAGCCTTAAAAAGGAATGAAATATTGCCATTTGCAACAACATGGATTGAGCTAGAGAGTATTATGCTAAGTGAAATAGTCAATCAGAGAAAGACAAATACTATATAATTTCATTCATATGTGGAATTTAAGATACAAACAAATGAATGTAGAATGAAAAAAAGAGAGAGGCAAACCATAAAACATACTATTAACTATAGAGAAAAAACGGTTCCTGGAGAGGAGGTGGTCAGGGGGATGGCTTAAATGGGTGAGGAGTATTAAGGAGGATGCTGTGATGAGTACTAGGTGTTGTATATAAGTGATGAATCACTAAATTCTACACCTAAAACTCATATTACACTGTATATTAACTAACTTGAATTTAAATAAAACCTTGAAAAAGAAATAAAAGAGCATGTGGTATACATATCCAATGGAATATTAGCCACAAAAATGAATGAAATCTTGCCATTTGCAATGGCATGGATGGAACTAGAGAGTATTATGCTAAGTGAAATAAGTCAGAAAAAAACAAATACCAATACTCATAGTGGAATTTAAGAAAGAAAAATGAATATGGCAGGGGAAATAGGAAAACCAAGAAACAGACTCTTAACTATAGATAATAAACTGATGGTTACTAGGGGAAGGTGGGTGAGGGGAATTGGTTAAATAGGTGATGGGGTTAAGGAGTGCGCTTTGGATGATTAGGAGGAGTTGTATATAAGTGTTTAATCACTATATGATACAGCTGAAACTAATATTACATTGTATGTTAATTAACTGAAATTTAAATAAAAACTAAAAAAACCTCTTGCTTCCATTATTTTGTTAATATTATCAAACTACATTGATAAGAACTTCTAAAACAAACTCATTTGCTTAGTGTATAAACCCAGTGCTTCTTTTTCTTAATAAAATTTAATTACTTCTTAAAGAAAAATAACAGTGAAATTTGACAAATCTGAGTAATGTTAATATTAATGCTTATTTATATTTATAGTTCAGCATTTTGAAGCAGTTTTGAATATATTATTTGAAAGAACTGAATAAAACCATATTAAAGTGTTAATGTAATACAAATATTATTGGTTAGAATTACAACTTCATGTATCTTTTTCTCCCTATGACATATATCTAACCATTGAAACACCATCATTTAACCATTAAAGTATGAGTTATGGTAAAGAAGATCCTTGACTTAAAAAGAAATACTCATGGCATCTTTTAATACAGTCTTTAAAGAAGAAACTTTTCTAATAACATAATGATAGTAATAATAATAGCAACTATTATATCTACCATCACTTAGACTATTACCGCTAATATAATTACTTCTGATTCATACATTTGAGTATTTTGGCCAGTAAGTTCCAGGAGATTGAACATACTGCAGGCTATAAGAAAGAGTTGATTACTATAAGAAGTATATGTGTGTGTGTGTGTGTGTGTCCATAATACTGAATTCTGTACCTATGCTAAACACATATGGACACATCACTTTGTATAATTAACTCTCTCATTAAATGTATATGAACTTGAAAGTGATAGTTACTTTAAACCTAGCCTCTTGAAAACTCTACATTATTAGTTCTTTGGAACTTAGATGGAAAGTCCCTGTATAAATGTGAACATTATGTGCAAACCATGAAACATTAAGTCCTTGTTGATAATTAGCATATTTATCTGAATTTAATTATCCAATTATCATAGTAAGGGAAAGCATAATACATGTCTCCAGGCTTATGTGTTTATTTGAGCAACTTAAGCAACAGACTCAAGTTAATGGATTTTGGAAGATGTTCATTCTTAGAGGTGAATAGTAAGATTCCTCTGTCAGATGCAAGGCCAACACCTGCATTAGATTGACACCTCTGGGCACCAGAAGACAATCCAGCACTGCTGTTTAGAATACTTAGAAATTTTTGTGAGAAATGTCACTGTTGTTAGGATTCACTTTTTTCCATTTTTAACTCCAAAAGAGATGATTTTATAGCCAAGAGAAACAAAAGGACTTTGGTAGGGGAAAGATAGGAACCCTATCTTTTTCATCTCCTGTCTATATCTAGTGGGATGCCCCATCTGCTAGTGGCTAAAAAGGATAGTTGATAAAGAATATAGTCGATGATATTATAATAGCATTGTATGGTGACAGATGGTAGCTACAGATGTGGTGAGCATATCATGATGTATAAATTTGTCAAATCACTATGGTTTACCCCTGAGACTAATGTAACATTGTAGGTCAACTATACTAAATAAATAAATAAATAGTGCCAAATCTCTAATGCATATTATTTGACTCCATAAAAGAATAAATCTAAATTGAAGTAATATACATGTTTCCCTATAAGACATAATGGAATCATTTTCATTTTTAATAGGAAAAATAAATGTGTACTATAAATATTTCAGATTTTTAGAAAGATTTTATTTATTTATTTGATAGAGAACCCACACATGAGTGGGGGGGGGGGCAGAGGGAGAAGGAGAAGCAAACTCCCTACTGAGCAGGGAGCCTGATTGTGGGACTCGATCCCAGGACCCTGAGATCATATCCTGAGCTGAAGTCAGATGTTTAACTGACTGAGCCACCCAGGCGCCCCGATTTCAGATTTTTAAATAAATTTCCTTTCTTGAAAGGGTGATTTCTAGTGGGTTTGTGGAAGGTAAACAGTCTTTGGGGTTAGGTTGGCTTGATTTCCAATTTAGCTCTGCCACTAGTGTACTGTGTAACTTAATCAAGAAACAAGCTTCCCAAGACTTGGATTCCTCAAAGTATGGGAAATTACTTAGCACATGGCAGGTTTCAAGATTTTTATCTTTCTTTTTCTTGGTACTTTGCAGGACAACAAATATTGGATGAGAGAGAGAGGGAAGAGTCTAGATCAGACTGTGGAAACATGCACTGCTTAGGAGGAAAAAATAGAAATTAAAAAGTGCCCTGAGCAGTTGATTTGGTCACTAGAGAGAGGGAAAGGAAAATGTTTTAACAATATATACAAATTAAGTTTCTTTCTATCTCTCAAGTAATGTGTGAGTAGATAAACAGATTGTAATCTAATTTGAGGGTCATCTCAAATTATCTGAAAATATAGGTTCTGTGGAATGTAAAAAATACCCTCTGTGGGGTTTATAAACTGTGTGTTTGGAAGCTGGCACATCAGGGCAACAACTGGACAATCTTCTTAGAGGCCCCAAGCCTTGGTGTGAAGTAGAGCTGTTTCATAGGAGCTGTCTACTCCAATGTGAGTCCCAGCATGGTTCATTTATTTAAGGACAGTAGTATTTTTTACAGCCAATTTGCTAGTGTAAAGTGTGAATGTCTTGATCATGATGTGTCTCTACCCACTGAATCCACTGACCCATGGATCATGAAAACTTGTAGACATGGTTAGAATCTGTGTGTGACAGTTGTAAAGAAAACAGGGTCTAGAGACAGAATGCCAAGGGGAGAACCTTGATTTTGCCACACTATTTAGTTTTCCTGTGCCTCAATTTCCTTATCTTTAAAATCAGGAAAAATAATTCCTATCTCACAGGGACATGTGAAACATCAGTGTATAAATCAACTAAATTTGGTCATCATTCTGTCATATGTAATCTGAGTCCTATAGCAATCAACACAGCAGAACTATATCTGCATAACTAACTTTATAATCTGTTTATATGCTGAGCAGATCTGATTCATTTCACCCATAATTTGCAACTTGTTACAGAGCTTCTTTAATACTAATACCTAAACATGTTGAATAAAGAAAAAAAGAAAAAAAAATTTTTCTTTGGTTGTTTGTTTTCCACTGATTTTGTAATACTGTATTTTATACTTCTTAGTGGTATTAGCTATACTAAAGCTCTATACCACACACCCTGCTGTGAACGAAAAACCATTTTTTACAGTTACATTACAGTGGAAAACCCCTTTTTGCATTAAAATAATTTTATTATTCTTTCAATATAAAATTATATTGATAGATCATTTTAAAATAACACATTTCTCCCAAAGAGATTAAATAGGAAATAAAGTGGTAATAATGTGTTTAAAAGTAAATCTTAGGAAACCATACATCATTTTGTTACTATGACAAACAGTAAAAATTTATCATATTAGGTAAAGGGCTAGTAACCAAAATCTACAAAGAACTTATCAAACCCAACATTCAAAGAACAAATGATCCAATCAAGAAATGGGCAGAAGACATGAACAGACATTTTTCCAAAGAAGACATCCAAATGGCCAACAGACACATGAAAGTGTGCTCAACATCACTCAGCACCAGGGAAATGCAAATCAAAACCTCAATGAGATACCACCTCACACCAGTCAGAATGGTTAAAATTAACAAGTCAGGAAACGACAGATGTTCATGGGGATGCAGAGAAAAGGGAACCCTCCTACACTGTTGGTGAGAATGCAAGCTGGTGCAGCCACTCTGGAAAACAGTATGGAGATTCCTCAAAAAGTTGAAAATAGAGCTGCCCTATGACCCAGAAATTGCACTACTAGGTATTTACCCCAAAGATACAAATGTAGGGATCCGAAGGGGTACATGCACCTCCATGTTTATAACAGCAATGTCCACAATAGCCAAACTATGGAAAGAGCCAAGATGTCCATTGACAGATGAATGGATAAAGAAGGTGTGGTATATATATACAATGGAATATTATGCAGCCATCAAAAGGAATGAAATCTTGCCATTTGCAATGATGTGGATGGAACTGGAGGGTATTATGCTGAGGAAATAAGTCAATCAGAGAAAGACATGTATCATATGATCTCACTGATATAAGGAATTCTTAATCTCAGGAAACAAACAGGGTTGCTGGAGTGGTGGGGGGTGGGAGGGATGGGGTAGCTGGGTGATGGACATTGGGGAGGTTATGTGCTATGATGAGCACTGTGAATTGTGCAAGACTGTTGAATCACAGACCTGTACCTCTGAAACAAATAATACATTATATGTTAAAAAAAAAAAAAAGAAGATAGTAAGAAGGGAAAAATGAAGGGGGGGAAATCGGAGGGGGAGATGAACCGTGAGAGACTATGGACTCTGAGAAACAAACTGAGGGTTCTAGAGGGGAGGGGGATGGGGGGTTGGGTTAGCCTAGTGATGGGTATTAAAGAGGGCATGTACTGAATGGAGCACTGGGTATTATACACAAATAATAAATCATGGAACACTACATCAAAAACTAATGATGTAATATATGGTGATTAACATAACATAATAAAATTTAAAAAAGTAAAAAAAAAAAACAAAACCCTGGACTGTGGAAAAAAAATTTATCATATTTTTAACAGATATCAATTATTACTAAATCCTATTTATCTCCTGTTTATTCATTTGTCATGTAGGTGAAACTCCTTTATTCCCCCCTCCATGTTGAAGACTAAAATGTGATGACCAAATAGAAAAGTATACCCAGGGGCGCCTGGGTGGCTCAGTCATTAAGCGTCTGCCTTTGGCTCAGGTCATGATCCCAGGGTCCTGGGATCGAGCCCCGCATCAGGCTCCCTGCTCAGCAGGAAGCCTGCTTTTCCCTCTCCCACTCCCCCTGCTTGTGTTCCCTCTCTCCTGCCTCTCTCTCTGTCAAATAAATAAAAAAAATCTTAAAAAAAAAGAAAAGAAAGAAAAGTATACCCAATTAAAAGATCAATTTGTTACCACTGTCTCCAAGATGTAAGATATATTATTTGTCCATGTATAATCGAGTCTCAGGTTATTAATAAGAACAGGGAGTATTAAAAATAGTAAGAAATGAGAGAACATATATTTCTGTATAATTTTCAAATCCACTTCTTGTTTTTTTCACATCATTCAACTCACTTAAGATTTGCTTCTGATATGAAAAGAAGTATGTTTTGGGGGTGGTGGGCTGGCTCGGTTGGAAGGACATGTGGCTCTTGATCTTGGGGTCATGAGTTAGAGCCCCACATTGGGTGTAGAATTACTAAAAAAAAATAAAGTAAAAAAAAAGAAGTATCATATTTTGGATATAAAACGAATAAAGCAAATTTTCTACCCTCAATAAATGTACAACAGAAAGACAAATTAGATTAACACTAATGTGATGTAATGTAATGAATACCATGTCAATGCTATAACAGATTTGATAAAGTGCTGTGAGAGAATAGTAGAAGGACTAGTAACTATTGAGTCTGGATGCTGGAGAAGAAAAGAAAAGCAGAGAGAAGTAAATATCATTATTGACACTCAAGGATTAAGCAGGATGAATCCTGCGGAAAAGAAATGGTCATTCTATATATGCCATGTGCAAAGACAAAGAGGTAGAACTCTTTCGGAATCAACAGAATTTGGATTGAAAGGAACATAGAATGTATGACAAAGATTAGTGAGAAAAAAATTCGAATAAAAATTTGGAGACACATTGTTGGAAACTTTACATATTGTGTAAAGAACTTGGACATTATCATGGAGGCTTTAAGGAACCATCGGATAATTTAAAAGGGAGGGTGTTGGTCAGAATTCTACTTAAAAAAAAACAAAAGCAAAACAAATAAAATGAGAACACTTGGGAGACTGAATTGGGAAATGACAGAATGTAAACACAAATGGATCAAACATAAAACATAAATGGATCAAGCATGGATATTTACATTTGATTAAATTGCTTAAATTGAGGCATGTTAAATATAGAGCCCATAAGTTTGCATGTTTTAAAGAGAGCCTAATGTTCCAGAATTACTATTATTCATTTAAGCTGGAATCACTATAGTCATGCATACAAATACAGCTATAGAGACAAAACAGACACATTGAAAGTTATCAGTTATCAGTAGACTCTTCTATTCTTCAGTTTCTTGTATATTCCTTACAATGACGAGTACTGTCACTGCATGGTATATAATATAAAATAAAATATAATATAATATAATATAATATAATATAATATAATATAATATAATAATATAATATAATATAATATAATATAATAATGGTTCTTAAATCCATGTAGATTTCAAGGAAAATTATATATATATATTTATATTTTTATATTTTAGAAATATATTTACATTTTATGTTTATATATACTATATAGACATTATATAAATATGTATATAAAATATATTTATATAGATATAGATGTAATTTTCTCTCTCTCTATATATATATACTTAATTCATTTAAAACTAATTCACAAGATGTGGTTTTGTAACAGCTAATTAATATGCAGAAATATTTTTCAAATTTTATAGTTAAGTTTTAAAAAAATTTAAATGTACTTTGATACACTTCATGTACAAAAAACTATTTAAAATTAAAATTAATTTTTGAAAGACCAAAAAGGACATTATTTTATTATGGGAAGATGTGAATTTAATTAAAATTCTTTTTTTATAAGATTTTATTTTTTGTCAGAGAGAGAGAGAGCACAAGCAGGAGGAGTGGCAGGCAGAGGGAGAAGCAGCCTCCCTGCTTGTCAAGGAGCCCAGTGCAGGACTCCATCCAGACCCTGGGATCATGACCTGAGCCAAAGACAGATGCTTAACCAACTGAGCCACCCACATGCCCCAAATTTAATTCAAATTCTTAAATTCATAAAATTTAAGTGACATCAGACTTGGTATTGAGTGTCTTTAAATCCTTACTTCAGGGGCACCTGGGTAGCTCAGTTGTTAAGCGTCTGCCTTCAGCTCAGGTCATGAACTCAGGGTCCTGGGATTGAGCCCCACATCAGGCTCCCTGTTCAGCAGGAAGCCTGCTTCTCACTCTCCCACTCTCCCTGCTTGTGTTCCCTCTCTCGCTGTCTCTCTCTCTCTGTCAAATAAATAAATAAAAATATTTTTAAAAAAGTAAAAAAAAATAAATCCTTACTTCAACCCAGGAAAATTGCTTGACAAAGAGGTTGTTTGGGATAGGTTATTCTTTCTTTTATGTAGTAAAATTACAATGTCTAGAATACTAGTGTTTCCAATGTTCAAATTATGTTTTTCAATCTTAGCATCAGTAGCTATTAAAAAGTGAAAGTTAGTGTAATGGTTTTGAAAGGGAAAATAAAATTTGCTGCTGAATATATGTAAAATGGAAGTATAAAACATTTAAATAGAGAAAACCAGGGATGTTTTACATAAGACACACATTTCACTGTGTTTAGAGGAAAATAAACATGAGAATTTGGCATAAGACAATTCATAAAAGCAAATAAACCAGTATTTTGTACATTCATAGGTTTTCCACTGAGTTATTTAGCAAATCAGTTTGTTTTTCAAAATAAGCTTGAGTTTAAAAAAAATTTTTTTAATTAACATATGATGTATTATCTGTTTCAGGGGTACAGGTCTGTGATTCATCAGTCGTACATAATTCACAGCACTCACCATAGCACAAACCCTCTACAATGTCCATCACCCAGCCACCCCATCCTTCCCACCCCCCTCCACTCCAGCAACCCTTAGTTTGTTTCCTGAGATTAAGAGTCTCTTATGGTATGTCTTCCTCTCTGGTTTCATCTTGTTTCATTTTCCCCTCCCTTCCCCTATGATCCTCTGTCTTGTTTCTCAAATTCCCCATATCAGTGAGATCATATGATACTGTCTTTCTCTGATTGGCCTATTTTGCTTAGTGTAATACCCTCTAGTTCCATCCACATGATTGCAAATGGCAAGATTTCATTTTTTTTTTGATGGCCGCATAATATTCCAGTGTGTGTATATATATATACCACATCTTCTTTATCCATTCATTTAGCCTCTTTCCATAGTTTGGCTATTGTGGGCATTGCTGCTATAAACACAGTGATGCATGTACCCCTTTGGATCACTACATTTGTATCTTTGGGGTAAATACCCAGTAGTGCAATTGCTGGGTTGTAGGTTAGCTCTATTTTCAACTTTTTGAGGAAACTCTCAATGGGGAAAAACTGAGGACTTTCCCCCTAAGGTCAGGAACAGGGTAGGGATGTCCACTATCACCACTGTTATTCAACATAGTCCTAGCCACAGCAATCAAACAACAAATAGAAATAAAATGCATCCAAATCAGAAAAGAAGTCAAACTCTCACTGTTTTCAGATGATATGATACTTTCTGTGGAAAACCCAAAAGACTCCACCCCAAAACTGCTACAACTCATACAGGAATTCACTAAAGTGGCAGGATATAAAATCAATGCATAGAAATCAGTGGCATTCCTATACACCAACAACAAGACAGAAGAAAGAAAAATTAAGGAGTTGATCCCATTTACAACTGCACCCAAAACCATAAGATATCTGGGAATAAATCTAACCCAAGAGGCAAAGAATCTGTACTCTGAAAACTATAAAATATTCATGAAAGAAATTGAGGAAGACACAAAGAAATGGAAAAAACTTCCATGCTCATGGATAGGAAGAACAAATATTGTGAAGATGTCAATGCTACCTAGAGCAATCAACACATTCAATGAGATCCCTATCAAAATACCATCCACTTTTTTCAAAGAAATGGAACAAATAATCCTAAAATTTGTATGGAACCAGAAAAGACCCCGAACAGCCAGAGGAATGTTGAGAAAGAAAAGCAAAGTTGATGGCATCACAATTCTGGACTTCAAGCTCTATTACAAAGCTGTCATCATTCAGACAGTATGGTACTGGCACAAACACAGACACATAGGTCAATGGAACAGAATAGAGAGCCCAGAAATGGACCCTCAACTCTATGGCTAACTAATCTCTGACAAAGCAGGAAAGAATGCCCAGTGGAAAAAAGACAGTCTCTTCAACAAATGGTGTTGGGAAAATTGGACAGCCACATGCAGAAGAATGAAACTAGACCATTTCCTTACCCACACACAAAAATTGATTCAACATTGATGAAAGACCTAAATGTGAGACAGGAATCCATCAAAATCCTTGGAGAGAACACAGGCAGCAACCTCTTCGACCTCAGTCACAGCAACTTCTTCCTAGGCACATCGCCAAAGGCAAGGGAAGCAAGGGCAAAAATGAACTATTGGGACTTCATCAAGATAAAAAAACTTTTGCACAACCAAGGAAATAGTCAACAAAACCAAAAGACAACTGACAGAATGGGAGAAGATATTTGCAAAAGACATATCAGATAAAAGGCGAGTATCCAAACTCTATAAAGAACTTATCAAACTGAACACCTGAAGAACAAATAATCCAATCAAGAAATGGGCAGAAGACATAAACAGACATTTCTGCAAAGAAAATATCCAAATGGCCAACAGACACATGAAAAATTGCTCAACATCTCTTGGCATCAGGGAAATACAAATCCAAACCTCAATGAGTTACCACTTCACACCAGTCAGAATGGCTAAAAGTAACAAGTCAAGAATCGACAGACGTTGGCGAGGATGTGGAGAAAGGGGAACCCTCTTACACTGTTGGTGGGAATGCAAGCTGGTGCAGCCACTCTGGAAAATAAGCTCGAGTTTTATTTTTTTAGTGTACATATAGCAATACATACAAAATATTTTGAAGCAAACTGGCTTAATTCAAACAAATAGATTGATTATAAAACCACCAGTTTTTCAATTGTGTTTTCAAGTAAATGATTTTGATTCCCTTAAAATGTTTCAACTAACACTTTTTTATTCATATATTTATTCATTCATCCACTCAGTCAAAAGCTATGTATGAAACACTTATTATCTGCTAGATATTGTGAAATCACCAGAAACAATGTTGAGCAGGACAAGCTCTGACTTTGCCCTCACAGATATCAGTCACGAGGGGATCCTGGCATTTAAAATGGAGGAAACAACATGGACAAGTGTATTTTGACACAAGTATCTATAGACTGGAGAGAAGTTGGGTGTGATTAAGTACAGCTTGTGAAGGAGACCAGTAAGATATGAAATTGAAAAAGCTAAAGATTAGAGTAATTCAATTCATATTAATTGAGTGTTCTAGGCAGTATGCTAAAATAATCTGATGGCAACTTGGACTAAGAAAGTGATGGTCGATAGAGGCATGGAAACAAAGACAAAATACAATTTTGACCATGGCCTACAATACAAAATAATTTTTACATTTCAATCCAATGTGTGCATGCATGGCCACACATTCAAACACAATCTATAATAAAAATAAGCTTTTATGACTTAAAATTTTGTCTAATCTCTTTTGGCTTTAATTTACTATATTATTTCTCACTAAAAGAAAAAAGTGATGGTCAAACCTTGATATCAAAACTTGAGACCTGCAGCTTAGAAAACTCTAGTAGATAATTAAGGATGACAATAAAATCCTTAATTTATTGGCTAAGGGAGTAGGGGATGGTGAGGTAAATATATCAAGCTTGACTCAAATGCATTTTGCTTCTTAAAAAGATAGCAAGTAGTAAAACTTATTGAATAGAAAAGGTTTTGGAATAAATTTATGAGTTTGGTTGGGAGCAAGTTGAGTTTGAGATTCTTTGGAGACATTCAAGGATATGTGTCAAGTGGGCAGTTAGAGTCATAGGGTCCAGGGTTCAGTGCAATGGTCTAGTGTGCTGATTTTGATTTATGAATCCTCTTTATCTGCATGGTGATGTTTCTGTAGATGTGGATGCAATCATCCAGGATGAGATTACAGAATAATAAGAAGAGAAGGCTGAGGCCTAAGTTTTAAGGAACTCCCAATCTTTAATGGCTGCTTGGAACTGAAGAGACATGGAGGGAGGGTGTTTACAAAGTAATAGGGAGAAAAATGAGACAGTGAGGGGATGGTTTAAAAAAAAAGGAAAAGGCAAAAGAAAGTCTTTTGAGAAACCTGGCTGTGAAGTGGAAGAGGGCAATGAGGTAGGAAGCAGTTGTAAATAAATTGTACAGGGCCTTATTTGTTTTGCTAGGGAAATTGGATTTTGTCCCATCATAATTGGGAGCTAACAAATTCTTACAGAAGAATGTGATATAACTGGTTTCGTGTTATAGATAATTAACTTTGGCAACAGAGTGTGAAGTGGATAGACCATGTTTGGAATGAGACTGGCAGCGAAAAGCAGCTATTTAGAAGTTTATTGCTATGACCTAGTTAAGAGGGAGCAGGAATTGAATACCATTTAAATGAGATACGTTATAATAAAGTAAACTGAAAGTGTGAACTTTGTCATGCTTTGTCCCTACATACTAATATCAAGTCAATTTCATTTTCATTTTCATAAATTGTAATTTAAAAAAATCCTTATAGAGGAGATTTTTTCCCCTATTGGCCTTTGAAAGGAAACATACTGTTCTCAATAAAATAATTGTGGAAAGGGGTAGAGCAGTTTAAAAAAGAACTAGTGGGAAATAAAAATAACTTGCAGAACTCAAGGTAGAAAAACAATTGACAGGTTCTCACTCTATTCAGGATTAAAGTTCATTTCCCATTAATAAGTAATTTATTGGAGGAATAAAATTATGATACATTTCAGTACATTTAGAAATTAATCTTACATACTCTGTAAGTTAGACAATAAAATGCTTTCTTTCAATTAACACAGAAAGCAAATGAGAGCTCTTAGGATACTCTGTATTATTCATTTAAAAAAAATAGTGGAACAGCTAAAAAACAGTCTAGGTAAAAGCATGCTTTGCTGTTCAATGAAAGTGTTAAAACCTTTAAATGATTAACCATAATAAGTAATGAAAAAATCCACTCCAAGTATGTGTTTTCTGTTTGTTTTTTCTTTAGCTTTCCCTAGACAATTTTCCATTACAGAGGGACATGTCAAAAGCACTTTTGAAAATAGACAGTGGTTGGATTAGTGAACAACATTCCAGAAATATAAATTTGACTTAGCTAAAGGGAATAAAAATAAGACTTTCAGATGAGCCCAAATAATACAGCAGGTAGAGAATTAGTGCACAAATTATAATTTAAAATATGAAGGTTATTATATATTTAATAATTTTACCACTTTACATAAATATATGAACCCAGCCCCTGTCAACAAAGCATTTGAATTCCATTGCAGTAGGAGGCATGGATTTTTTACTGACACTCCTTAGAAAGCTAGAAGGAAAAGTAAACAGTGTTATATTATTCAAGAGGCAAAAATGGTTTAAGAGCAAGGGGAGATATGATGGAAAAATAATAGATTTTGTGCTTTTTTGTTCTTGATAAGATGACCAAAATATTGAAATGAATTTTGGTTTAAAAAAAATCTATAGCCTCCCTTGAGAGTCATTAAAAATGAAAGAAATAAGTCATATGGAAGCAGATGGAATATTTGCAAGATTTCTCCTGCGATTGACAGCTGTAAAAAAAATTTTGTTTAGCTGTGGCTAAACAAATTTTCACTGCTAATAGGACTAAATATTTAAATTTATATATTTGCTTATTTTTTTGAATATTTTATATACTTTTGTTGGTATATGTTGGAAGAGTGGAAGATGGAGAATAAAAGCAGTGGACTTGATCATATTAATATTAAACATTTAATTGTATCCACAAATACTTCTATTTATGTTTATTATATTAAAAATTAATTAATTAATGCCATGCAGTATAAAAATAGTGCAGAAATGTTGAAAAAAGGATCAATCTGCCTTACTCTCCTAAAGTACAGATTCTTAGAATTATTTAAAAATATTTCTATCAGTATTTTGTGATTACCTTCAAATTGCAAAAAATATCACTTCATATATTCCTTTTCCAGTAGATAAATGACCTCAATTTCTCCTTCCTCTACTTTAATATTTTGATTATTTTATCACTAATTTTAGTTCCTTTAATGGATAGCTTTGTAACTACAGAGATAACCATGGATAACTTTGTACCTTTTAAGTTTAACTCATAAACATTCTCCAGTGTCTTCTGATTTGCTGCTTTTTAAAATGAGAACATTAACTTTCTGAGTGTAACTTCTACCTCCACTCAAGTTCTCCTTCTTCTAAAATTCTGTCACATTATGCTTCTGTTCAGTAACTAAAATCAAGTTCTTCATCCTGACTCTAAAAGTTGACAGCCAGTAAACAGTATTTACATAATTATGATAAGGCAAATATAATTTTTAAGATTTTATCCATTCATTTGAGAGAGAAAGAGAGAGACAGCAGGAGCAGTGGGGGAGGGGCAGAGGGAGAGGAAGAAGCAAACTCCTTGCTGAGCAGGGAGCCTCATGTGGGACTCGATCCCAGGACTCCAGGACCGTGACCTGAGCTGAAGGCTGTCACTTGACTGACTGAGCCACCCAGGCACCCCTAAAGCATTTTTTGATCATCTCCAAGCTTGTTGTCTATGTCATCCTAATCTCTCAATATAAATTATAAAAGAAAAAAATAAAGACAACTAGATATTTGAAGAAAGCCTCCAGTGTAAAAGACCTAGATAAAACTACCCTCAAAAGAAGCAAGTATTCATGTAAACAAAAAGACATTCAGAAAAATCAATAAAACCCCACCTCTACTTAGCAAGTTTCAGTAAGTATTTTGTAATAGAAGAAAAATCAACGTAAGAAACAACCAAAAGAAAACTGTATGAAAAAAAAGAGTAGTCATAGGAAAAAAAAAAAAAAACCTAAGGTATAATTGATTAAATTATAAAAATCAATAAGTCATTGAGAAAATAAAATTGGACCTTTCCAAGAACTTAAGCTAAAGGGCATAAGGTATTAATCTAGGAAATACAGTATCTGACTAGCTAGCTTTCAAGAAAAAGAAAAAAATATAGAAAAAAAACAGTAAAAGGAAATTATCAAAGAAAAATGGAAGAAATTTTTCTCAAACTGAAATAGAACAGATTACTTTAAATATGTTGCATATTTAAAGAACCCTCTGAGTACCATTTAAAAAGAATTTGAAAAAGATCTACACCTAGGAAAATTATCAATTATTAAATCACTGGGGTGCCTAGGGTGACTCAGTTGGTTGAGCATCCAACTCTTGGTTTCAACTCAAGTCATGATCTCAGGGCTGTAAGATGGAGCCCCAAGTGGGGCTCCCTGCTCAGGATGGAGTCTGCTTGGGATTCTCCACCCTCTCCCCGCACCTCCCCCTGCTCTCTCTCTCTAAAAATAAATAAATAAAATCTTTAAAAACAAAACAAAACAAAAATCAGTTTTGCATCTATTTTTTTTTTTTACAAAAACAATATAGCAACAATGTCCACAATAGCCAAACTGTGGAAGGAGATGAGATGCCCTTCAACAGATGAATGGATAAAGAAGATGTGGTCCATATATACAATGGAATATTACTCAGCCATCAGAAAGGATGAATACCCAACATTTGCATCAATGTGGATGGAACTGGAGGAGATTATGCTAAGTGAAATAAGTCAAGCAGAGAAAGCCAATTATCATATGGTTTCACTTATTTGTGGAACATAAGGAATAGCATGGAGGACATTAGGAGAAGGAAGGGGAAAAATGAAGTGGGGGAAATCAGAGGGGGAGACGATCCAAGAGGGACTATGGACTTTGGGAATCAAACTGAGGGTTTTAGAGGGAGGGGAGTGGGGGGATGAGTGAACCCGGTGATGGGTACGTATTGCATGGAGCATGGGGTGTTATATGCAAACAATAAATCATGAAACACTACATCAAAAACTAATGATGTACTGTATGGTGACTAACATAACATAATAAAAAATTATTTTAAAAAACCAATATATCCTACAATACAAAGAATAGAATTTTTAAAGGATTGGAAGTATATATTAAAGAAACAAATTATGGTTTTAGCCAAGATATGAATCAAGTCTAAGTATGAATACATTTTTTTATATGATAACAGATTCGTTAATTTTATCCTAAAAGCATTCTCCATGAGGAAGATTTTGACGTTGTACTTTCACAAAACCAGGGTGAAAAACAAGAAAGAAAAAGATGTTGGATACAATAATTGCTGGAGTTGTCTAAGAGTCCAATAAAAAAATAAAATAAAATAAAAAAACCTCCCTGCCATGCAGTAAGCCTAAAATTAATCTTTCCAAATTTGAACTAGAAGCTTTCAATATAAAAGAATAATACAAATAATACAAAGAAAGATTAAAATTTATAAGAATTTGCAAGATGTTAAAATAAGTAAGAAAAATGGAAAGTAATCTCAAATTTCAGGACAAACAAAAACATGTCCAAGAAAGATATGATCTAAGTATAAAGCAAAATAGAATGTGGTTTATTATAAACAATTAATAGACAAGAATGAAAGGGAAATATAATTTTCTTTGATTTTAGAGATATCAGTTTTTGGGTATGGCATAAGGTCATAATAGCAGAACTGAAGAGAAGGAAAGATAACAATAGCACACTGATGGCTCAAGTAAAATATATTGTTATGATTTTAATAACCTTTAATTAATTTATTGTCACTTTAATAGTGTCTCAGTAGAGGTCAGAAAAATTTATATGTTGAGTTAGACATCTTGAACTAGAAGACCTCAACTCTATAGTTATTTGGGGCACTCTCTTTAAACATAATTTTACTCTTACAATGTCTTTGTTTTTCTGATTATATTCATATTTAAATTCATCTGAGAGCACAAATACAATCTTCTCCCAATAGACTATATTCATGCAAGTACTTCTTAATTTACTTATTCTTATATTTAGCATGCTTCAACTTTAGCTTTTATTTGTAGAACTTTGGGGGAGGGAAAGGTATTCCAAACCAGATGACACTGGAAAAGGTGATATTCTCAGTTAATTCCTAGGATCATAACCTAATCCTCTTATGGCCTGGAGATAAGTCATTGTCCAGCTGCAGGGCCATCTAGTGAAACATGTTCCAGGAGTATTGGGTTTCCAGACAGTAGTAGTTATGCACACAGGTGATGGTCTAGAATTGGAATTTTAATTGCTTGTGGCAGTATGGTTAACACAGGAAGAGATGCTATCCGTGATGTTTTTACAACATTCATATAAGCCTACTCCAGTAGATGTCATCCTTGAAAGACATATCACCCTTTTATGCTGGCCCTTATCTAACTTTAATTATCTGCCCTAGAAGGAGATGAAGGAGGCTTTGTGGAAAGAGTTAGATTGCTTTCATTGCTTTCTTCTCCCTGGCCACTTCTTAAAGTAACATATGTTAAACACATTTATTAAAGTTGTAAATAAGTAAGCAAGTACAAACACAGTACTTGCTGTTTGGGCTAAGAGAGCTTCAGGGAAGGTAACTCCCTGTGGCAAACACAGTACTTCCTCCCCTCCTACCCTTTCTCATGAAGGGAGCTTTGCATGCACAGAAATGTGTGGCTGGACTAAAGCCCAGAAATCTGGAAAGTGTATTATGTGGGATCCCCATGGAGAAGCACTTGGTTGCCAGCAGCTCTGGCTCTAGGTTTCCACACACCATCAATCTGGTGCCTGGCAGTCACGGCTCCCCTCCTCACCTCACCTCATGCAAAGAGCAGACACAGAGCAACTATTTGTCTCATGTTGCAGCAGCCAAGCCATTTAAGGAAGGTTAAAAAAAAATGAGAGAGAAAGGAAGGATAATGGGGGAGGGAAAAATAACAACTTTCCAACAGTGCTTTACAACTCCATTTAACTGTCAGATTTCTTGTTACCAGCTTTAACGTAGACATTTGGATGTAGACAGTAGGAGGAAAAAAAGGGAATTGACTCATAGTAGAAGGGCCAGTATCTTGATCAGCCTTCAGGAATCCTTTCACAGTAGAACTAAGTGAAATTCACTTCAGGTATTTCCAGAAAGGAGGGTAAATCTGGGAAACAGTGCCTGAAGATAACTTTGCAAGTGAAAACAGAAGCTAAAATCTTTCACAAAACTCCTCTGATTTTGATTTATACCCTTTGTACAGAACAGGAAACCGAGGCATGCAGAGGTCAATTCAGCCCTGAAAATCACACACATATTACCAGGGCCAATAACATATATGTTAGTCATCCTGTTGTTAGAGTGAAATGCATGTGTTTTCTTAAGCTTCTGAAGCTTTTTTTTTTTTTTCAAAAAAAAAAAAAAAAAACAGTAAGGAAAAGGTTGGGGTTAATGTAGTGCATGAAATCAGTCATAATACCTGGCTTGCTAAAATTTAACGGAGGCTGCTGGGGGCAATGGAAGGTTTTGGAGAAGTGCGAGGCCTTTGGAATGCTGAGGGCTGCATGACCGCTCTGCCGTTGGAATGCCACAGGGAGTTACCTTCCCTGAAGCTCTCTTAGCCCAAACAGCCGCCCTGTGATCTAAGAGATGCATGCATTGTTCCTTAGGCTATGTTTAGTAGAACACACAGATTAGCATATCTTATCTTTCCCATAAATCCTCTCAGTTTCAGTAAGACCCCATGTCACACATCACATGCTTGAGAAACAGTAATAAGGATATCCTGAAGGACCAATAAAAGCGGGAGCAAAGAAGACCAAATGGCCTTAGTCTCTGAGCATTGACCCCCTTGCCTTCTCCTCTCATTCATGGCAAAGTTTGGAGTAATCTTCCATCTGTCAGTACAGGGAGTGCTGGCCATTCCTGGCAGGAAAATATTTCCATAAAGGGAAAATTTCCTTAAACCTTATGATGTCTATTATTTGGAAAGTTCTTACTTCTGTTTTTTCCAGAAGAGTGCTCTGTATGCTTGTGCTTTTTAAACTACTGTTTCAACAGTAGCTAGAAAAAAGCCATAATATGATTCAGAGGTCTTGAGGACATCTAAACTCTTGCTCCCACTTACTTCAACTTTGACCTCAGCCATGAGCCCTAATATTTCTTACAATGGAAAGGAACCCAAACTTGCTTAATCAATTTTTCTATATCTGGTCTAAGGCCTGAGATCTGAAACAAATTGTACTTGACGAGTGAGTAGATTTATTTTTTTAGCCATGATGAGTGCAAATTATAATTAAAGAAATTTGGAATAAATACCAATCATTTCTAATAATGAAAGATAAACATTTCTATACACTTTAATTTCCTTTATTCAAACTAGAGGTTTGTGTCAGAGAATAAAATATTTTCATTGTCTATAAGGAATACATGAAAGATAGATTTGTCCTAGAACCAAATATCATTTCATGTAAATGTATGCTCAAATATATTTTTTGCTAAAGCTCTTGAGTTTGTGCTTTGTGTTTGTTCTATCTTCAGAACACTCATGACACCTACTCAGATATTCTTACTCTTTTGTGAATGCAAACCTCACCTTCTTTTTTGGAGACTCTAATTTTATATTGATGGATTTGGGTGAAATTTCATTGTTAGCAGAAAACAACTTTATTCAGCCCATGGCTATTTAGCATTCTATGAGATTAAGAGAATTGCAATACTTGGCCCAAACACATAAATGCTTGATTCACTGAGCTCACATGTTTTAGTTTCCAAGAATATTACAGAAGGATTATTTATAATTATTATTATTTTTATTTTTAGAAGATTTATTACATTTTTAAGCTTGGCAGTGCATTATGCTCAGGAGCTTTCAAACTGGCAGTGGATCTGGAGCTAATAAAACTGTAAGAATAACACAAAGCAGGAAATTGTTCACTGGTTTTAAGGCTTCATTTATTCAAAAAAGAAGAGAGCAGTGATATTGTAAAAAAGGTTAATAATATTTGTGTTCTAACAATTGTAAAAATTTTATCTTCCACATACAAATAAAATGGGAATGAAAATTAGCTTAACTTTATTTTTTATTTTTTTTAAAGATTTCATTTATATATATGACAGAGAGAGACACAGCAAGAGAGGGAACACAAGCAGGGGGAGTGGGAGAGGGAGAAGCAGACTTCTCACAGAGCAGGGAGCCTGATGCAGGGCTCGATCCCAGGACCTTGGGATCATGACCTGAGCAGAAGGCAGACACTTAATGACTGAGCCACCCAGGCACCCCGAAAATTAGCTTAATTTTAAAAGGGAAAAAGTCATTTAGCCAGCAAAGCTGTTTTATTTCTTTGATAAAGATATTCTAACATTTTACAGTGCTTTACACTGAAATAATCAGTCTAAATATTTTGCCTTATAAGACAGTAAAACATTACTTCATTCTTTATTATCAAATGATCAAGATTAGCAGTTCAAAAGATGATTTTTTTCCACTAACTTTTCAAAATCTGAGCCTCTGTTAATATTTTGTCTCATCACTTACTTTTCTTTATCATTTCCTAATTTAAGGTAGAATATTTTTGAAGCCTAATTCAATAGATTTGAACTCCCCCTATCACACCTGTTGGACTTTACACAAATCAGACTCAGGTAACATGACTAGTAATAATTTCCTTTTTTTGTTGTTAAGGGTCAGGGATGTGGAGGTAGAAAGCAAACTGAAATAAAATAAATAACTAAATAAATAACTCCCAGCTCTGCATGGTTTGCTCTTGGGAAAACATAATTATTATAAAAGTTCATGTCAGAACAGTTTATTACAGATAATTCTGTATGTGTTCTAATCAATGGAATCTATGAGACTGAGCCACCCAGGTGCCTGTAAAGTGGTGATTCTAAATGATATGGAGAAGGGGACTTAAGACATATTGCAATATTTAAATTGCTTTTACTGATTTTTTTTCAAGTCTGAGGAATGTGGAATTTCAGTGGTGAAATTTGTACCTAATATGGTGATATTTTTACTTACTATGGCAATATTTGTACCAGTTTGTGTATTAAGAGTATGAAAATAAGGACAAAAGGATTCTTGTGAAGAGAGGATTATAATACCACAGCATTATTACCCAAAGTTATCATTTGGCCAAGGAATCATTTTTAGAGCTGTGCTCATAAAATTTAGGTTAAGAAGTCATATGGGGGTATTTGGCAAATTTTAAATTTAATAAGTCAATACAATAAAGGAAACTGCAAAAACTTTAAGGGAATAGAATGTATATCAAGTTTACATTTTAAGCCTGTCATAACTAGAACTGGTGGTCCCCAGGTGATACAACTCCAGATCCTTTTGAACTCTCCTTGGAAGATGAGATTCAACATTTTAGCCTTTGGCCAGCATCAACTTCCAAAAAGATCAGCTTTGGGGAGTTGAAATCAGAAATAAATATATATGCTTGACTCATTCGCTTTCCCACTCACTCATTCATTTATTCTTTTTTCTTGGTGTGTTTAAGTTTATTAAATATGTGAATATCACAGATATTAGGCATATACAGGATGAATAGCCTACCATCTTTCTTTGAGGTGATTACATTCTAGTGGGGGGATTAAATAATAGAAATATAACAATATAAAGAAAAAATAAAATGAAACACATAAGATATCTTATCTAACTTGTTTTATGTGATCAAGGAGGCCTTTTTTTTCTTTTTCTTTTTAAAGATTTTATTTATTTATTTATTTATTTATTTATTTATTTATTTATTTATTTATTTGACAGAGACACAGCAAGAGAGGGAGCACAAGCAGGGGGAGTGGGAGAGGGAGGAGGCTTCCCACTGAGCTGGGAGCCTGATGTGGGGCTCAATCCCAAGACCCTGGGATCATGATCTGAGCCGAAGGCAGACGCTCAATGACTGAGCCACCCAGGCACCCCAAGGAGGCCTTTTCTAATAGTGGTAACATTTGAGATCAGTTTTGAAGAATATGTGGAAATATTCTAGGCTTCCATGTCTACAAGGACATTTTGACATAGGGAGAAATATTTAGTATAAATTAAATAGCAAGGTATGTATTCTAAGAAATATAGATAGTCTGATTTACATGGAATGTACAATGTTTACTTGGCTTTTAATATGACTCTAAAGATATCTCTGGAAAGGTAAACATAAGTCAAATGATGAAGGCCATGTAGCCATATATGCCAAAATGAAAGGTAATATTTTGTCCTCCTTCTTGAGAAAGAGACTTGAATAGATGAAGAACATGGGACTTTAAAGGGAGATTAAAACTGTTCTGCATGATATTGTAATTGTGGATACATGACATATTTGCAAAACCTATTGAAGGAGATAATGAACCTTAATGCATGCAAATTTTAAAAATTATGTAGAACTTCAATTGACTTTAGGAGGGAATGCAAAACAATCTAACAAACATTCTAAGTGTACTACAAATGTATGAAACTACCTTACCAAAAACAGTAGGGAACAGTTGTTGATTTAAGTAATTTTGGAAATTAGTAAGTTCTGTAAAAATCAAGGCAAAAGGAGCTATACATAAGCACAGTACTTTAGTTGACTAAGTTGACAAAGTGAGTGGGAGGTTACAGATACACAAAGGGAGAAGACTAGAATGATCCATGGGTAATGGCTTAGAATTGGAGACATCAAAATGAACTTACATTTAGCCTAATATAGATGCAGATGGTTACATATAGAAATACATATAGTTATATGACTTAGTATATATACATCTATGTTCTTTATCAGCTGAGGTTATGACACTCTAGTAGAAATGAACACACACAGCACCCATTACTTGATTTCTAATATCATTCTCCAAAGGAAGCAAGGCTCCTTGGAGATATGACTGATTCCAGAATTGCAGCAGAAAGTACACAAGATAAGCATGAAACATTTTGTAGTGCCAGAAAGTAAGGAGCATTAAAACAAAACAAAACAAAAAACCATAAAAATACTGGTAAGCATATGATTAAAGGGACACAGAAGCCAAATAAAGAAGTTTCTAGTTGTTAAATGCCTTAGAATTGATTATCAAGTATAAAAATAAATAAATAATCAAAAATAATAATAGTATATTTTATATGTTTTTAAATAGTCCCTCTATATATTATTTAGAAGATATATGCTATTTGTGATATGAATTAGCATGTTTGGTCTAAGTACTGGGTACTCTCCAAACATGATCATATCAGTTGGGATAAAAATCTAGTAGATGAGTGAGTTAAGAAATAGTAACCTTTGGTACAATCAAATGAAACAATGTATAGACAGAATCACAAATTTTCCACTGAGCGATGACCATATCATGCATTATATTGTCCCAAATTAACAAATTATATATTACATAATGACAAAGATGTTATTTCTCAAATAAACCTATTTCAGTGAAGAAAGCATAGCTTGGGGAATTCACCTTGTTGGGTCTCTCAGGTTTTATTCTTCACTTATCATTTTTAAGAATTTTTGGAAAATATTTGAATGTTAGGAAGTGACATTCTCTTTACTGTTAAAGTGTTTGTGAATTAGGGCTTTACTAGAGCTTATTATGATTGTAATGGTCATAGAATACTTTATCTAATATCCAATGTCTTTACACTATTGTAATTTGTATTAATTTTTTTATTCTATTATTCCAACTCAATTATGTCCTCTTTCTGTCATATTCAAAGGCCACTTTTCAGTCCATCCTGACAGAGCATTATTATAGCACCTGGAACTTTTAGCTACCATATAAGTTTGGGTTCTGAAATTTAGAGTAGCAATCTCTGAATCTTTGTTCAATCATATACTGTGTAATTTTGGGAAAGTTACTTAGATTCCATAAGCCTCAGTTGTTTGTTTGTAAAGTGGAGAGAATAACAGTGCCTCTTACATGACCTTGTTTTAGTATTAAACAAGATAGTGTATATAAAGTTCTTCATACCAAATATGCAGTAAGTATTTAACAGATGCTGGTTATCAGTCTTAAATGTTCTTGTTCTTAACAATACTCTTTACTGGTCTTTCCTCTATGTTTCTCTTCAATCCTCTGTACATTAGCAGCTCTTTCTCATTCCCAGGTTTCACTACTCATCATTTTACAAATTCTTACTAGACAAACTTATGAAGTCAGCTTGCTTGTTGATTATTTGCAAGTGTCTATCTCAGTGCAGATATGGCTTCTGAGTACGAAGATCATTTATTCAATTTTCACAGCATGTTTACTGGTTCTTCAAAGATAGCAACAATATCCTTTTATTTCTGCATTTCCCTGCAAAACGCTTCATGTACAGCTGGCAATTCAGAAGTGCTAAAATGATATTCATGGAATGAATAGGCCCATCAAACTAATTTTTTTCTATTGTTTTCTCTCTATCTTTTGTCTTTACTTGGGTTTACTATTCTGGGTAGATTCTTACAGAAGACCAGTCATTTCTGAGTTAGTATTTTGTTTCCTACACAACTTAGAATCATCCCAGGGTCATTGATGTTACCAAATACAGAAGTATATGAAAAAAAAAAAAAAAGAAATGAATCAGAAGAAATAACTTCCCTGCCTTCACCACCTGAATCTACAAATGGTTAACATTACAGTGTTTCTCTTTATTTTACACTGTTTGCACCGAAAAATTGTAAGATGGAAATCAACTTACTGACATTGAGTCCTTGGCCAGAAAATTCACACATCCATAAATAGTTTATTAAGACTAGATGGCTCAGTCGGTTAAGCAAACAACTCTTAATTTTGACTCAGGTCTTATCTCAGGGTTCTGGGATTAAGCCCCACATTGTGATCCATGCTCAGTGCTGAGTCTGCTTGAGGATTCTCTCTGTCCCTCTGCCCATCCCCCCTCTCAAATGAATATATAAATCTTAAAAAATAAGAATGAAGCAGAATAATACCTCATACTTAAAATTAAATTTTCCTTACTTTCTCATTTATTTCTGAATTCTTGATTTAGCTTTTTTGGACTCTGTAGGCCATCATCATCTTACTGCACATGTTTCCAGATATTCCTGATATATCACCCGAAGGACATTGTGTTCTGACATCCCCTGGCATTATCATCTCAGGCAAAGAAATGAATGTTGTGACTTCTTGACAACAATCTTGAAAATAAACTGAAAATAACAATTTAGTCTTGGATCTTAGGGCCAATTTTCAGCACCAAAGCCAATTTTTCAGCCAGTTTCTAAATCTCTGAAAATGGAGGTTCAATGGAAGGGAAAGAAACCAAAATGTTAACTCAGTTTTGATTCACCCAATCAAAGCTACACATATAGATTAAATTGTAAAAATTCCCCTCTGTTTACTATCTTCCTACAGAAAATATTTAATAGTCATGCAAAATATATTTTGATCTACTTAACAATATAAGTTGTATGAGCTGACTCAACAATTTGATATATTTAACCACATACTCTTAAATATTGAAAAATAATCTTTAAGGGGTGCTTGGGTGGCTCAGTCGGTTAAGCGTCTGCCTTCGGCTCAGGTCATGATCCCAGGGTCCTGGGATCGAGTCCCACGTTGGGCTCCATGCTCAGTGGGAAGCCTGCTTGTCCCTCTCCCTCTGCCTGCTGCTCTGCCTACTTGTGCTCTCTATCGCTCTGTCAAATAAATAAATAAAATCTTAAAAAAAAAGAAAAGAAAAATAATCTTTAAGAATAAAGCAGCCTTCTTTAGGTATAGATCTGCCATTTTTATTCTAGTTATAATTTTTAAAAAGTAAATATTATTAAAAAATAAATAAAAAGTAAATATTATTGTAAAAAATATAAAGGATAGGGAAAATTTTAAACAATTTTACAGTGAACAGTCAATATCTATTCCTTACATTCTACAAATAGCATTAAAATATATTTGCTCTATCACTAAATTTTATATCAATCAATGCATATTTTTATTGCATTTTTGACACAAATAAGTTGCAAACATTAGTACGATTTTCTTTTTTTTTTTTTTTAAGATTTTATTTATTCATTTGAGGGAGAGAATGGGAGAGAGAGCACGAGAGGGGGGAGGGTCAGAGGGAGAAGCAGACTCCCCGCTGAGCAGGGAGCCCGATGCAGGACTCGATCCTGGGACCCCAGGATCATGACCTGAGCTGAAGGCAGTCGCTTAACCAACTGAGCCACCCAGGCGCCCAGTACCATTTTCTTAAACACTTTAAAACACATACCATTAGGAAGAATTCTGTAATTGTTCATTTTTTTTCTTTGAGGTGAAATTTATATACAATGAAATACACAAATCTTAAACATACTATCTGATGATTTTTGAAAAACGCTTATGCCCGAACAAAAATCCTTATCATGACATGGGATATTAATATTAATCCAGATAATAATGTTATGTCCTTTTTTCTTCTGAGTAGGCTCCACACCCAGCATGGAGCTCAATGTGGGGCTTGAACTCACAACCCTGAGATCAAGAGCTGAGCTGAAATCAAGGCTGGATGCTTAAATGACTGAGCCACTAGGCACCCCCATTGTCTTAATTGTAATTTTTAGTTTATAGAAATTTAAGTGAACATTACATATTGAGAGATCAGAATGCCTTCTCCTACTAACTTATTGACTTTGTAAAAATAGCAAATCAGAAATTATTTTATGAATTCAGTAAACAATAGCAACTGTGCTTGAAGAAGACAATATTGAATAAGAAAGCTCAATTCATTCTCTTTGCTACATTGCAAATTGAATTGCTACAAATAGAGAAAATGTAATTGAAAATAGAGTAGAAAGTTTATTTCCTGAACAGAAATGCTTTATACTTGATACATTTCAAAGAAAGAACTACTTATTATTTCCCCACAGTTTCTATCCTGCTTTAAGAAAACAAAATTATTAGTTATTCATGAAAAAGCATTTTGTATTGATCTTTGTTGATGAATTAAAAATTGAAAATATTATCTTTTCTGACTTGTGGAAAAATTTCTTATAGATTATTATCCATGCAAATGGCCAGCGTTTTAAAACAGCAAAATTTATGAAATCATGCTAACACATACACATATATAAAAATTAAAGCCTTCATTAGATTTAGTTAAATGCTAGAAATGTTGTGAAGAGAAAGCTCAACACTTTTACTAAAACCACAAGTTTTAAAACTATTGGAAAACAAAGTGCCATGTTATTGAATGGGTACTAATTTTTGCAAATTTTACCCAATTTGTTCAGGCTTATGAATGGATGGTTAAGATTCTGAGACTTGGAGATACTTAGTTATTCAAGCCTAAGCCTTAGACTTCTTGAAGTTTATCTCTTCAGAAGTCTTGTTCATAGGAAATTCTTTAAGGAAAATAGGTGGGTTTTCCAATGATTAAAGAATGGGTTGAAGAGCAAGATTTTCACCTTAAAGTTCTCCTTATTTTAAAATAATTAGAAATAAGGGGGAGGAGCAAGATGGCAGAGGAGTAGGAGACCTAAATTTCATCTGGTCCCAGGAAATCAGCTAGATAGGGTTCAAACCATTCTGAACACCTACAAACTCAACAGGAGATCGAAGAAAAGAATAACAACTCTCTGAACAGAAAAGTGACCATTTTCTGGAAGGTAGGATGTGCAGAGAAGTGAATCTGAGGCCATATTTGGGAAGATAGACAGCAGGGGAAGGGGCTTCTGTCAGCAGCTACTGGCAAGTGATAGAGCAGCGGAGCACAAAATTGGAACTTTTAGAAGTCAGCTTTGATGAAGGATGTCACTCCAGTGGCTAACTGGGGGGTGGAACCCTCGCTGGGACAGTGTGGTCACAGGAAGACCAGGGGTGCCTGAGTGTGGCAGAGCTCCCAGGTATCGGAGCGGGGAAGCCAACTGCAGAGATGGAGCTGAGAAGTGGGCTGTGGCACAGTTGGGCCACTGCTCTTCCAGCAGGGACCCAACAAGTGGCAGATCCAGGGAGACTCCCCTTCCTCCCCTGGGAGGAGCAGCACGGGAGCGCACTGCCGGTATCTGCTGGGTTTGGAGACTCCACACGGGGTCGTGTGCCAGAGATAGAAACACTCGGTCACAGGCGGGTGAGCATGGAGTGCGGCCGGAGACTGGGGAGATGGGAATGATTGCTTTTCTCTGGGGGCTCACTGAGGAGTGGCCCCAAATTCTCGGCTCCTGTGGGGTGGAGATTGGGAGGCCACTATTTTCACTCTCGTCATCCAAAGCTGTACAGAAAGCTTGCAGGGAACAAAAGCTCCCGAGAGCAAACCAGAGATTACTTAGCTCAGCCCCCAGCAAGGGCGGGTCAATTCTGCCTCTGGCAAAGACATTTGGGAACCATGGCAACAGGCCCCTCCCCCAGAAGATCAGCAAGAACTGCCAGCCAATACAAAGTTTACCAATCAATGAGAACTGCAGAACTCCAGCCCTAGGGGAATACAGCACAGAGAATTCATGGCTTTTTCCCCATGATTCTCTAGTCTTTCAAAGTTAATTTTTAAAATTTTCTTTTTCTTTTTTTTTTTTTGAATTTTTCTTTTTCCCTTTTTCAACCATCAATCCCTTTTTTAAAAAATCTTTTTTATTTTTCATTTTTAGAGTCATATTCTATCCCTTCATAGTAGTTACCCTTATTTTTGGTATATGTATATAAGTTGTTCTTTCTTTAAAATTTTGGGATACAGTTTCTTCTAACAGACCAAAATATACCCTAAATCTCTAGTTTATGGCTTTGTTCTAGTCTCCTGCCTGATCACATTCTCTCCCTTTTTTTTTAAATCCTCTTCATTCTTTTTTCAACCAACTTCTTATCAATTCCTTTTATAAAATCTTTTATAATTTTCATCTTTACAGTCATATTCCATCCCTTCATCATATTTACCCTTATGTTTGTACATATATAAGTTTTTCTTTCTTTAAAATTTGGTCCTAACAGACCAAAATATGCCCCAAATCTAGTGTGTAGCACTGATCTATGCATCAGCCTGATCATATCTGATTATATTCTGTTTTTTAAAAATCTTTTTCTTTTTCTTTTTTCTTTCTTTCCCTTTCTTTTCCTCCCAGTTTCAGGTCTCTTCTGATTTGTTTAGTGTATATATTTCTGGTGTCATTGTTACTCTGTTAGCATTTTGTTCTCTCATTCATCTGTTCTCTTCTGGACAAAATGACAAGACAGAAAAAAATCACCTCAACAGAAAGAACAAGAGGCTGTACTGACTGCCAGGGACCTAATCAATACAGACTTTAGTAAGATGTTGGAACTAGAGTTCAGAATGACGATTTTAAAGATACTAGCTGGGCTTGAAAAAAGAATGGAAGTTATTAGAGAAACCTTTTCTGGAGAAATAAAAGAACTAAAATCTAACCAAGTCAAATAAAAAAGGGTATTAATGAAGTACAGTAAAAAATGGAGGCTCTAACTGCTAGAATAAATGAGGCAGGAGAGAGAATTAGTAATATATGATGGAAAATAAAGAAGCTGAGAAAAAGAGAGATAAACAACTACTGGATCACAAGGGCAGAATTTGAGAGATAAATGATATCATAAGATGAAACAACATTAGAATAATTGGGATCCCAGAAGAAGAAAAAGAGAGAGGGGCAGAAAGTATATTGAAGCAAATTATAGCAGAGAACTTCCCTAATTTGGGGAAGGAAACAGACATCAAAATCCAGGAGACACAGAGAACCTCCCTCAAAATCAATAAAAATAGGTCAACACGCTGACATCTAATAGTAAAACTTACAACTCTCAGAGACAAAGAGAAAATCCTGAAAGCAGCTCAGGAGAAGAGATCTGTAACCTACAATGGTAGAAACACTAGATTGGCAATAGACCTATCCACAGAGACCTGGCAGGCCAGAAAGGACTGGCATGATATTTTCAGAGCACTAAATGAGAAAAAAACACAGCCAAGAATACTATATCCAGCTAGTCATTGAAAATAAAAGCAGAGATAAAAAGTTTCCAGAACAAACAAAAACTAAAGGAATTTTCAAACACGAAACCAGCCCTACAAGAAATATTGAAAGGAGTCCTCTAAGCAAAGAGAGAGCCTAAAAGCAACATAGACCAGAAAGGAACACAGATAATATACAGTAACAGTTACCTTACAGGTAATACAATGGCACTAAATTCATATCTTTCAATAGTTACCCTGAATGTAAATGGGCTAAATGCCCCAATCAAAAGACACAGGCTTTCAGATTGGATTAAAAAACAAGACCCATCAATATGCTGACTCAAACTTGTGGAAAGACCTAAATGTGAGACAAGAGTCCATCAAAATCCTAAAGGAGAACACAGGCAGCAACCTCTTCGACCTCAGCCACAGCACCTTCTTCCTATACACAGTGCCAAAGGCAAGGGAAGCAAGGTAAAAAATGAACTATTGGGACTTCATCAAGATAAAAAGCTTTTGCACAGCAAAAGAAACAGTCAACAAAACCAAAAGACAACCAACAGAATGGGAGAAGATATTTGCAAATGACATATCTGATAAAGGGCTAGTATCCAAAATCTATAAAGAACTTATCAAACTGAACACCCAAAGAACAAATGATCCAATCAAGAAATGGGCAGAAGACATGAACAGACATTTTTCCAAAGAAGACATCCAAATGACCAACAGACACATGAAAAAGTGCTCAACATTACTCAGCATCATGGAAATCCAAATACAAATCTCAATGAGATACCACCTCACACCAGTCAGAATGGCTAAAATTAACAAGTCAGGAAATGACAGATGTTGGCGGGGATGCAGAGAAAGGGGAACTCTCTTACACTGTTGGTGGGAATGCAAGCTGGTGTAGCCACTCTGGAAAACAGTATGGAGGTTCCTCAAAAAGTTGAAAAAATAGAGCTGCCCTATGACTCAGCAATTGAACTACTGGGTATTTACCCCAAAGAGACAAATGCAGGGATCTGAAGGAGTAAGTGCACTCCAATGTTTATAGCAGCAATGTCCACAATAACCAAACTATGGAAAGAGCCAAGATGTCCATCGACAGATGAATGGATAAAGAAGGTTTGGTATATATATACAATGGAATATTATGCAGCCATCAAAAGGAATGAAATCTTGCCATTTGCAACGACGTGGATGGAACTGGAGGGTATTATGCTGAGGAAATAAGTCAATCAGAGAAAGACATGTATCATATGATCTCACTGATATGAGGAATTCTTGATCTCTGGAAACAAACTGAGGGCTTTTGGAGTGGGGGGGTGGGAGGGATGGGTGGCTGGCTGATAGACATTGGGGAAGGTATGTGCTATGGTGAGCGCTGTGAATTGTGCAAGACTGTTCAATCACAGACCTGTACCTCTGAAACAAATAATACATTATATGTTAAAAAAAAAAGAAGAAGAAGAATAAGATAGTAGGAAGGGAAAAATGAAGGGGAGAAAATCGGAGGGGGAGAAAAACCATGAGAAACTCTGGACTCTGAGAAACAAACTGAGGGTTCTAGAGGGGAGGGAGTTGAGGGGATGGGTTAGCCTGGTGATGGGTATTAAAGAGAGCAGGTACTGAATGTATCACTGGGTGTTATATGCAAACAATGAATCATGGAACACTACATCAAAAACTAATGATGTAATGCATGGTGATTAACAAAACATAATAAAAGTAGATAATCAAAATAAATAAATAAATAAATAAATAATTAGATTATTAACAGATAATTAGATAATTAACAGATATCTATTTTCCCCAAAGCTTTTTTAAAGGATTTTATTTATTTGAGAGAGAGAGAGTGTGTGTTCCTGTGAGTGGGGGCAGAAGCAGAGGGGGGAAGGAGAGGGACAAGCAGACTCTACCCTGAGTATGGAGCCCAATGCATGGCTCCATCCCAGGACCCTGATATCATGACCTGAGCAGAAACCAAGAGTGGGACACTTAAAAACTGAGACACCCAGGCACCCTTCCCCCAAAACTTGAATCACTAGGTCATAGGTATTAAATCTCTGCTCCTGGGGGCGCCTGGGTGGCTTAGTTGGTTGAGCGACTGCCTTTGGCTCAGGTCATGATCCTGGAGTCCTGGGATCGAGTCCTGCATTGGGATCCCTGCTCAGCAGGGAGCCTGCTTCTCCCTCTGACACTCCTCCCTCTCATGCTCTCTCTCTATTGTTCTCTCTCTCTCAATAAAAAAAAAAAAAAATCCTTAAAAAAATTATTAAAAAAAAATCTTTGCTCTTACAATTATAGTAATGTGTATCTAAGTGCTAAAAATTATTGTCCAATTATGCTTAAACTTTCCATATATATATATGGAAATATATATGATATATATATTAAGATAGCAATATGTATATATATTACTGTGTATATACTGTGTATTACTGCAAATATATGTATCTAACTCCCTGACATTCTGACATTGTGGGAAGAGATCAGTCAGTCAGAAACACATAAATATAGGTATTATTTTACCTGGAAATGAGAAATGTCTTGGAATAAAAGGAAACCATGCATTTACAGAGAAGTATCAATAGATATAAGCAATTTTCTTCCTTAAAAATGTACAACTCAGACTCTCTTTATTACCCATGACTTACTATTAAATTATTTCTGAAAAAATTCTAATTATTCAAATTAAAGGTGGAATAATTAATATATTGATGTAATTCAAATGTACTTTTGTGAAAAATAAAAATCACAAACATTCATTTAGTTCATCTGCTGTTCTATGGTATAGAAAATTTGTTTGAGGCAAACTTAAGTCCAGGATTATCTTTTCTCAGATTTCAAGGTATTGATATGTCTTCACTGAAAACTTTAGGTCACCAAAGTCAACAATGGAAAGTTTCAGTGATGTTGAAACAGAACCTTATCAATATATTCCATTTCACATTGGTTTTTAAAACTATGAAAGTTCTTTTTAGAGGACTTACCAATTTTAAGAACAAATTCCAGGAGGTAAGTAGCTAAAATAAAAAGACTCCATATTTCCCTTTTACATGCAAGTAACATTTATTAAATTCTTCTCCATCTCTTTCTATATTTGGCCTTCCCCCATCTCATCCTCAGATTATCCCTTCACCAAAATCAAAGGGAAGAAGAGGGCTGAAGAGAAATGTCAGAATTGAATAATAGTATTTAATAAATGTTCAATAACTTTTAGGGTTTAATATACACAGTTTCAGAATTTCTTTATCTATAAGGATGTAATCTTAATTATTTTCTTCAGGGGGGGTTGGAAGATGAAGGGAAGAGTAGCAGGGCTCATCCCATGAACATAACTAGATAACTATCAGATCATTCTAAATAACCCAGAAATTGACCTGAAATCTGGCAGAACAAACTCCACAACCAAAAGTAGAGAAAAAGCTACATCAAAGAAGGTAGGAAGTGGGGAGATATGGTTTGGGAGAGAAATGGATTATGGCCACTGCAGTGGGAAGGGAGCTGTGGTCATGGAGAAAGGTGAGACGACTAACACATGGGGGACCAGACAAGGAAAATGAATCCCCATAGCAACAGCTTGGAAAGTGGGAGGCACTGAATTTTATGACTTTTGGCGACAAGTAGGCTTAAAATCTGGAGTTTTAAAGGTCACCAGGCTTGACTGGGATAGATCCTAGAGGACATTGCACTGTTTTTAGAGAGAAGGCAGACAACAACCTGCATATATACACAGTAGAAACAGAGATGTGAAGAGCACCTGCAAAACACAGTCAGAGGTTGTTTTCTCATTTTGAAGCATGTCCCACAGAGGCTACATTAATGGAGAGACCCCTCTGGTAAAAAGGATCTGGCAGACACCATTTCCCTCCCCTGCCCCATCAACATAAGCACAGGGCCACCTGCAGGAGCCAGCACAACCCAGGCCTTCCTACCTGACTTGCTTACTCCAAGCACTGCCTCATATGATCCAGTAAAACCACCCTTCCCAGTCTTGCTTGCCTCAGTCTCAATGTGATGGGCTCCATCCCCCAGAAGAACAGTCCAAACCCTTGCTCACATCACATCCCTTGACTCAGGAGTTTGCATAGCCTCAGTTCCTGTACCAATGGCAATAGGTCTCATTTCACAAGCAGGTCAGAGCATATATAATTAAATGCACCATGTTCAGGACAGGGACCAAACACTGTCCACAACAAAGAGAGCCTCTGCTCATGATTGGCCTGAAGGATAAACTGACCAGGATAAAACAGCAGAGCACATGCACCACACATTGGAGACACTCCCAGAAGCAACAGGCCTAAGGGAACAGGGGACATGACATGTCAGGGCACTACAGGACATCTACTTCACACAAAAGAAGAGGAGTTGTAGCTGACTTTCCTAAAACACAGAAACAGGCACAGAAACTTATAAAAATGAGAAGACAGAGAGATTTATCCCAAATGAAAGAAAAAGACAATGCCACAGCCAGAGATCTAAGCAAAACAGAAAGAAGTAACATGCCTCATGGACTATTTAAATCAATGATCATAAAGATACTCACTGGACTTGAGAAAAGAGTGGAAAACAGAAGTGAGACCCTTAACACGGAAATAAAGAATAGCATAGCAGACATAAAGTACTCTAAATGAAACGAGAAACATTCTTGATAGAGTGAACAGCAGGATGGAAGAAGCAGAGGAATGAATTAGTGACCTAGAAGACAGAATAATGGAAAGTAAGAAAGCTTAATAAAAGAGGGAAAAAATAATTACACAAAATGAGAATAAACATAGGGAACTCTATGTTTACATTTGACTCCATCAAATGTAATAACATTCATATTGTAGGAGTCCCAGAAGAAGAGAGAGAAAATTTTTTTGAGGAAGTAATAGCTGAAAACTTCCCCAATATGTGAAAAGAAACAGACATCTAGATCCAGGAGGCACAGATACTTCCCATTAAATCAACAAATGCAGACGCATGCCAAGGCATATTGTAATTAAATTGGCAAAATATACTTATAAAGAAAAAAAAAATTAAAAGCAGAAAGACAAAAGAGGATAGTAACACACAAGGAAACCCCATAAGCCTAACAGGGAATTTTTCAGCAGAAACTTTGCAAGCCACAAGGGAGTGGTGATATGATATACTGAAAGTGCTCAATGGGAAAAATCTATAGCCAAGAATATTTTATCCAGCAAGGTTATCATTCAGACTAGAAAGAAAGATAAAGAGTTTCCCAAGCAAACAAAAACTAAAGGAGTCCATGACCACTAAGCAAGCCCTGCAGGAAATATATAGGAGAACTCTTTGAATGGAAAGGAGAGAGGAAAAATGGTAGTAAAAATGGTAGGAAACACAAAAACAGTAAATATGAATATTTCTATAAAAAATCAGTCAAGGAGCTCAAAAAATAAAAAGGTGTAAAATATGATAACATATACCTAAAACGTGGGAAGGAGAGGAGAAAAGAATAGGTTCAAAAGTTAAATGACAATAAACTCAATATAGACTGCAATATGCTGTAGAGGTAATATACAAACCAAATAGTAACTATATATTAAAAACAACTAATAAAAATGCAGAATAAAGAGAAAGAAATCCAAATATATCACTAAAGAAAATCTGCAAACCATGAAAGAGAGGAACACAAGAAGGATCAGGTAAGATATTCAGAAACAACCACAAAACAAATAATAAACTGACAATAAATACATATCTATCAATAATTACTTTGAATGTAAAAGGCCTAATGCTCCAATCAAAACACATAGGATGACAGAAGGAATAAAAAAACAAGACCCTGCCTACAAGAGACTCATTTTAGACCTAAAGACACCTGCAGACTGAAAGTGAAGGAATGGAGAAATACCTATGATGCAAGTGGATGTTCAAAGAAAGCTGGAAGAGTAATACTTATATCAGAAAAAATAGACTTTAAAACAAAGACTGACAAGTGACAAAGAAGGACATTATATAATCATAAAAGGGACCATCCAACAAGAAGATATAGCAATTGTAAATATTTATGCACCCAATACAGGAGCACCCAAATACATGAAACAATTAATGACAAACATAAAGAAACTAATCAATAATAATAAAATAATAATAAGGGAATTTAACACCCAACTTACATCAATAGGCAGATAGATCATCTAAACAGAAAATAACAAAGGAAAGAATCTCTTTGAATGACACATTAGAACAGAGGGACTTAACATATATTCAGAACATTCCATCCTAAAATAGCAGAATACACATTCTTTTTAGTGCACATAGAACATCTCCAGAATAGATCATATATTAGGACACAAAACAAGCCTCAACAAATTTAAAAAGATCGAAGTCATATTATGCATTTTTTCGGACCACAATACTATGAAACTAGAAGCCAACCACAAGAAAAAGTCTGGAAAGACCACAAATACATGGAGGTTATATAACATGCTACTGAACAATGAAAGGGTCAGCCAAGAAGTCAAAGAAGAAATCAAAAAGTGAATAGAAAACCTTTGAGATGCAGCAAAAGCAGTTCTAAGAGAAATGTTTACAGCAATACAAGCCTATGTCAAGAAGCAAGAAAAATCAAAAATAACCTTAACTTTATATCTAAAGGAGCTAGAAAATGAACAAGTAAAACCAAAAACCAGTAAGAACAGAAAATAAAACTTAGAGCAGAAATAAATGATAAAGTAAAAATAAATAAATAAATAAATAAATAAATAAATAAATAAATAAAATAAAATAAAAATAAAACACATCAGTGAAACCAGGAGCTGGATCTTTGAAAAGATCAACAAAATTGATAAACCTCTGGCCATACTTATCAGGAAAAAAGAGAAAGAACTCAAACAAATAAAATCACAAATCAGAGAGGAGAAAAAACAACCAACACAACAGAAATACAAACAATCATAAAAGACTATTATGAAAATGATATGACAACAAATTGGGCAACCTACAAGAAATGGATAAATTCCTAGAAACATATAAACTACCAAAACTGAAATAGGAAGAAATAGAAAATTTGAGCAGACTGATAACCAAAAAAGAAATTGAATCAGTAACCAAAACACTTCCAACAAAGTCCTGGATCAGACAGCTTAACAGGTGAATTGTACCAAGCTTTTAAAGAGTTAACAGCTATTCTTCTCAAACTATTCCAAAAAGATAGAAGAAGGAAAACTTCCAAATTCATTCTCTGAGGCCAGCATTATACATATATTAAAAATGGATAAAAACACCACTAAAAAATAAAACTACAGATCAATATCCCTGATGAACATTGATGCAAAAATCCCCAGCAAAATACTAGCAAACCAAATCCAACAATGCATTAGAAAAATCTTTCACTGCAATCAAATGGGATTTATTCCTGGCTTGCAAGAGTAGTTCAATATTAACAAAACAATCAATGAGATGTAGCACATCAATAAGATAAAGGATAAAAACATATAATTTTAATATATACAGAAAAAGCATTTGACAAAAAACAAAATCCATTCATGATAAGAACACCCAACAAAGTAGGTTTATTTTTTATTTTTATTTTTTAAAAAGATTTTATTTATTTATTTGACAGAGAGAGAGATAGCAAGAGCAGGAACACAAGCGGGGGAATGGGAGAGGGAGGAGCAGGCTTCCCGCTGAGCAGGGAGCCCAATGTGGGACTCGATCCCAGGACCCTGGCATCATGATGAAGGCAGACGCTTAACAACTGAGCCACCCAGGCGCCCAACAAAGTAGGTTTAGAAGGAACATACTCCAACATAATAAAGGCCATGTATAAAAAAAACCCACAGCTAACATCATCCTTAATGGGGAAAAACAGAGGTTTCCATCCCCCCAAACAAGCATGCACAAGGTAAGGATGTCCACTCTCACCACTTTCATTCAACATAGTATTAGAAGTCCTAGCCACATGATCTAACAATAAAAAGAAATAAAAAATATTCAAATTGTTAAAGAAAGAATAAAATGTTCACTATTTGCAGATAACATGATACTCCATATAAAAAACTTGAAAGACCCCACCAAAAAAACCTGCTAGATGATAAATGAATTCAGTAACATTGTGGGATACAAAATCAACGTGCAGAAATCTGTTGCATTTCTATAAACTAATAATGAATGAGCAGAAGGAAAGCAATTAATTTAAGAACTATTAAGAAAACAATCCCATGTTCAACTGCACCAAACATAGCAAGATACCTAGGAATAAACTTAACCAAAGAGGTGAAAGATGTGTACTCTGAAAACTATAAAACACTGATGAAAGAAATTGAAGATGACACAAAGAAATGGAAAGACATTCAATGATCATGAATTGAAAGAACAAATATTGTTAAAATGTCTATACTACTCAAAGCAACCTACATATTTAATGCAATCCCTATCAAAATATCAACAGAATTTTTCACAGAGCTAAGGCAAGCAATCCTAAAATTTGTATAGAACCACAAAAGACCCAGAATAGCCAAAGCAATCTTGAAAAAGAAAAGCAAAGCTGGAGGCATCACAACTCCAGACTTCAAGTTATATTAAAAGATGTAGTAATCAAAACAGTAAGGCACTGGCACAAAAATAGACACATCAATGGAACAGAATAGAAAAACCCAGAAATAAATTCACAACTGTATGGTCAATTAATCTTTGACAAAGCAGGAAAGAATATCCAGTGAGAAAAAGGCAGTCTCTTCAACAAATGGCGTTGGGAAAACTGGACAGCATAATGCAAAGGAATAAAACTGGACCTTTTTTTTTTTTTTTTACTCCATACACAAAGACAAACTCAAAATGGATTAAAGACCTAGGCGGAAGAGTTAAGATTGTGGGGGATTAGGGGACCTTTGAACACAGCTAGATAAATATCAAATAATTCTGAACATCCAAAAAATCAGTCTGAGGACTGAGAGAACAAAACTGTAACTCTACAACTAGAATTGTGAGAGCTTCTTTTAACAAGCAGACCATAACACCTAAGCTCTAGACATTTTTTTTCTAGACAGAATGACAAGAGAGAGGAATTCACCCCAAAAGAAATAACAAGAAGCAGAAGTAATGGCCAGGGATTTAATCAATACAGATATAAATAATATTTAGGAACTAGAATTTAAAACAAAAATTATAAGGATACTAGCTGGGACTGAAAAAAATCATAGAAGACACTAGAGAGTCCCTTACCACACGGATAAAAGAACTAAAATCTAATTAGGCCAAAATTAAAAATGCTAAAATCAAGATGCAAACCTTAATGGATGCCATAACAAAGAGAAAGGGGAGCACCAGAGTCGCTCAGTTGATTAAGTGGTTGACTCTTGATTTCAGGTCAAGTCATGATCTTGGGGTCCTGGGATTGAACCCCACGTGGGGCTCCCTGCTCACTGGGGAGTCTGCTTGAGGATTCTCTCTTCCTCTCCCTCTGCCCCTCCAACTGCTTGCACTCTCTCTCTCAAAAATAAGTTATAAATATGAAAAAAAGAGAGAGAATGGATGAAGCAAAGGAATGAATCTGTGATAGAGAAGAAAAATTATGGAAAATAATGACGTTGAACAGAAGAGGGAAAGAAAGGTATTGGATCACAAAGGTAGACTTAGGGAACTCAGTGACTTCTTAAAACATGATAGCATTTATATCATAGGATTCCCAGAAGATGAAAAAAGGGCAGAAGGTTTATCTGAGCAAATTATAGCTGAAAATTTCCTTTATCTGGGGAAGGACACAGACACCAAAATCCAAGACAGAGAGAACTCCCATTAAATTCAACAAAAGCCAGCCATCATCTAGACATATAGTCAAATTCACAAAATACACAAACAAGGAAAACATTCCTGAAAGCAGCAAGGGAAAAAAAAAAAAAGCCCTTAACTTACAAGGGAAGACAGATCAGATTTTCAGCAGGTCTGTCCACAGAAACCTGGCAGGCCAAAAGAAAGTGGCAGAGTATATTCAATGTACTGAATGGGAAAAATATGCAGCCAAGAATACTTTATCCAGCAAGGCTGTCATTCAGAATGGAAGGAGAGATAAAGAGTTTCCCAGACAAACAAAAACTGAAAAAGTTCATGATGACCAAACCAGCCCTGCAAGGAATATTAAAGGGAACCCGTTAAATGGGGGGGGGGGGGGGACAAAAAAGACTAGAAAGGAACAGAGAACATCACCAGAAACATCAGCATTACAGGTAACATAATGGAAGTAAATTCATATCTTTCAATAATCACTCTGAATGTAAATGAGCTAAATGCTCTAAACAAAAGACATAGGGTATCAGAATGGATAAAAAACAAAATCATCAGAATGGATAAAAAAAAAAAGACATTCATTTTAGACTTAAAGGCACCTGTAGATTGAAAGTGAGGTGATGAAGAGCCATCTGTCATTTTAATGGACATCAAAAGAAAGCTGGAGTAGCCATACCTATATCAGACAAACTAGATTTTAAACCAAAGACTGATATATTCAGAAAAGTTCATCCTAAACCAGCAGAATACACTTTCTTTTTGAGTGCCCATGGAACATTTTCCAGAATAGATCACATACCGGGTCACAGATCAGCCTTCAACAACTACAAAAAGATGGAGATCATGCCATGCATATTTTCAGACCCCAAAGCTATGAAACTTGAAGTCAATCACAAGAAAAAAATGGAAAGACACAAATACATGGAGGTTAAAGGACATCCTACTAAAGAATGAATTGGTTAACCAAGAAATTAAAGAAAAATTTTAAAAGTACATGGAAACAAATGAAAATGAAAACATGACAGTCCAGAACTTCTGGGATACAGCAAAGGCAGTCCTAAGAGGGAAGTATATTGCAATACAAGCCCCCACCTCAAGAAGCAAGAAAAGTCTTAAATACACAACCTAAACGAACAAGAAAAGGAACAACAAAGAAAGCATAAAGCCAGCAGAAGAAGGGGAATAATAAAGATTAGAGCAGAAATCAATGATATAGAAACAAACAAAAAAAAGTACAACAGATCAAGGAAATTAAGAAGAGGTTCTTTGAAAGAATTAATAAAATCGATAAACACCTAACCAGACTTAATCAAAAAGAAAAGAGAAAGGACTCAAATAAAATCAGAAATGAAAGAGGAGAGATCACAACCAACACCACAGAAATGCAAACAATTATAAGAATATTATGAAAAATGACATGCCAACAAACTGGGAAAACTGGAAGAAATGGACAAATTCCTAGAAACAAACTACCAAAACAGAAACATAAAAAAGTAGGAAATTTGGACAGACACATAACCAGCAAATAGATTGAATCAGTAATCAAAATTCTACCAACAAACAAAAGTCCAGGACCAGATGGCTGCCAGGGGAATTCTACCAGACATTTAAAGAAGAGTTAATACCTATTCTTCCCAAATGGTTAAAAAAAAAAAAAAAGAAATGGAAGGAAAACTTCCATACTCCCTCTACAAGGCCAGCATTACCTTGATTCCAAAACCAAAGACTCTGCTAAAAAGGAGAATTACAGGTTGATGATATAAACATTTTCAACAATATACTAACAAATTGAGTCCAATAGTACATTAAAAGAATTATTACCATGATGAAGTAGGATTTATTTCTGGGCTGCAGGGTAGTTTAATATTCACAAATTAATTAATGTGATATGCCACATTAATAAAAGAAAGGATAAGAACCATATGATCCATCAATAGATGCAGAAAAAGCACTTGACAAAATACAACACCAATTCTTGTTAAAAACCCTCAAAAGGGTAGGGATACATGAAAATTTACCTCAACATTATTAAGGCCATATATGAAAGACCCACAGCTGATATCATGCTCAATGGGGAAAAACAGAATTTTTCCTCTGTAGTCAAGAACAAGGCAGGATGTCTACTCTCACCATGATTATTTAACATAGTGCTGATTGCCAAGTCTTAGCCTTGGCAATCAGACAACAAAAAGAAATAAAAGGCATCCAAATTGGTAAGGAAGAAGTCAAACTTTCAGTATTTGCAGATGACATGATACTCTATGTACAAAACTCAAAAGACTCCACCAAAATGTTGGTAGGACTAATACAGAATTTAGCAAAGTCACAGGATATAAAATCAATGTACAGAAATCTCTTGTATTTCTATACACCAGTAATGAGGCAGCAGAAAAAGAAATCCAGGAATTGATCCCATTTACAATTGCACCAAAGACCATAAGATACCTAGGAATAAATCTAACCAAAGAGGTAAACATTCTGTACCCTGAAAACTATAGAAAACTTATGAAAGAAATTGAAGAAGACACAAAGAAATGGAAAAACATTCCATGCTCATGGATTTGAAGACCAAACATTGCTAAAATGTCTATACTACCCAAAACAATCTACATATTTCATGCAATCCTTATCAAAATACCATCAGCATTTTTCACCAAGCTAGAACAAACAATCCTAAAATTTGTATGGAACCAAAAAAGAACCTGAATAACCAAAGCAATCCTGAAAAAGAAAAACAAAGCTGGAGGTATCACAGTTCCAGACTTCAAGCTATATTACAAAGATGTAGTCATCAAGACAATATGGTACTGGCACAAAAACTGACACATAGATCAATGGAACAGAATAGGAAACCCAGAAATGGTCCCACAACTTCATGGTCAACTAATTTTCAACAAAGCAGGAAAGACTATCCAATGGAAAAAAGATAATCTCTTCAACAAATGGTGTTCAGAAAACTGGACAGCAACATGCAAACGGAAACTGGACCACTTTCTTACACTATACACAAAAAGAAATTCAAAATAGATGACAGACCTAAATGGGAGGCAGGAAATCATCAAAATCCTAGAGGAAAACACAGGTAGCAACCTCTTTGACATCAGCCATAGCAACTTCTTACTAGACATGTCACCACAAAGGGAAACAAAAGCAAAAATGAAGTATTAGGACTTCATCAGAATAAAAAGCTTCTGCACAGTAAAGGAAAAAAATCAACAAAACTAAAAGGCAGCCTATGGAATGGGACAAGATATTTGCAAGGGATATGTCTGATAAGGGTTAATATCCAAAATCCATAAAGAACTTAATCAAACTCACACCCCAAAAAACAAATAATCCAGCTAAGAAATGAGTAGAAGACACGAATAGACATTTTTTCAAAGGAGACCTCCAGATGGCTAATAGACACATGAAAAAATGTTAAACATCACTCATCATCAGAGAAATATAAATATATTTCATGATGAGATATTATCTCACAATTGTTAGAATGGCTAAAATTAGCAATACAAGAAAAAACAGGTGTTGGTGAGGATGCACAGAAAGAGGAACCCTCTTGCACTGCTGGTGGGAATGGAAACTGGTGCAGCCACTCTGGAAAACAGTATGGAGGTTTTTCAAAAAGTTAAAAAGAGAACTACCCTATGACCCAGCAATTGCACTACTAGGTACTTACCAAAAGGATACAAAACGTTGAGGGTGTATCTGCACCCCAATATTTATAGCAGCATTATCAACAATAGCCAAAACCATGGAAAGAGCCCAAATGTCCATCAACTGATGAATGGATAAATGTAATATTATTCAGCCATCAGAAAGAATGAAATCTTGACATTTGTAATGACATGGATAGAACCAGAGTATATTATGCTAAGTGAAAAAAGTCAGTCAGTGGGGAGGAGTAAGATGGCGGAGGATTAGGAGACCTGGATTTCGTCTGGTCCCAGGAATTCAGCTGGATGGGGATCAAACCATTCTGAACACCTACGAACTCAACAGGAGATCGAAGAAAAGAATAGCAGCAACTCTCTGAATACAAAAGCGACCACCTTCTGGAAGGTAGGACGTGTGGAGAAGTGAATCCGAGGCAATATTCAGGAGGATAAATGGCAGGGGAGGGGGCCTCCATTGGCCGCTTCTGGCAAGTGATAGAGCAGTGGAGCACAAAATCGGAACTTTTAGAAGTTTGGCTCCTCTGAGGGACGTCGCTCCAGTGGCTAAGCGGGTGGTGGAACCCTCGCTGGGACAGTGTGGTCTCAGGACCCTCAGGGTCACAGGAAGACTGGGATTGCCTGAGTGTGGCAGAGCTCCCAGGTATCAGAGCAGGGAAGCCAGCTGCAGAGATGGAGCCGAGGAGTGGGCTCTCACCTCGGGGTTGCCATAAACTGTGATCCACAGCACAGTCGGGCCACTGCTCTTCCAGCAGGGACCCAACAAGCGGCAGATCCAGGGACACTCCCCTTCCTCCCCGGGGAGGAGCAGCACGGGAGTGCACCACAGGGATCTACTGGGTTTGGAGACTCCACACAGGGCCATGTGCCAGAGATAGAAATGCTTGGTCACAGGCCGGGTGAGCACGGAGTGCAGCTGGAGACCAGGGAGAGGGGAGTGATTGACTGCTTTTCTCTGGGGGCTCACTGAGGAGTGGGGCCCCAGGAGTTCTCAGCTCCTGTGGGGTGGAGATTGGGAGGCTGCCATTTTCACTCTTGTCCTCCAAAGCTGTAGGGAAAGCTTGCAGGGAACAAAAGCTCCCAAGAGCAAACCAGAGAAGATTACTTAGCCCAGACCGGCAAGGGTGGGGCAATTCCACCCCCGGCAAAGACATTTGGGAACCACGGCAACAGGGCCCTCCCCCAGAAGATCAGAAAGAACAGCCAGCCAAGACCAAGTTTACCAATCAATGAGAATGGCAGAACTCCAGTGCTAGGGGAATACTGCACATAGAATCCATGGCTTTTTTCCCATGACTCTTTAGTCTTTCAAAGTTAATTTTTTTCTGTCTTTTTTTTTTTTTTTGAATTTTTCTTTGTCCCTTTTTCAATCAATATCTTATCAATCCCTTTTTTAAAAAAATCTTTTTTATTTTTCATTTTTAGAGTTATATTCTATCCCTTCAGTATTTACCCTTATTTTGGTATATATATATAAGTTGTTCTCTCTTTAAAATTTTGGGATACAGTTTCTTCTAACAGATCAGAATATACCCTAAATCTCTAGTGTATGGCTTTGTTCTAGTCTCCTGCCTGATCACATTCTCTCCCATTTTTTTTAAATCCTCTTCATTCTTTCTTCAACCAACTTCTTATCAATTCCTTTTATAAAATCTTTTATAATTTTCATTGTTACAGTCATATTCCATCCCTTCATTGTATTAACCCTTATTTTTGTACATATATGTTTTTCTGTCTTTAAAATATTGGGAGGCACTTTCTTCTAACTGACCAAGATACACCCAAAATCTAGTGTGTGGCACTGATCTATGCACCAGCCTGATCATATTTGATCATATTTTGTTTTCTTTGTTTTGTTTTTGCTTGTTTGTTGTTATATTTTTCTTTTTCTTTTTTCTTCTTTTTTTCTTTCTTTCTTTCCCTATCTTTCCCTCTGGTTTCAGGTCTTTTCTGATTTGTTTAGTGTACATTTTCTCAGGACATTGTTACCCTGTTAGCATTTTGTTCTCTCATTCATCTATTCTCCTCTGGACAAGATGACAAGATGGAAAAAAATCACCTCAACAAAAAGAACAAGAAGCAGTACCAACTGCCAGGGACCTGATAAATACAGACTTTAGTAAGATGTTGAAATTAGAGTTCAGAATGATGATTTTAAAGATACTAGTTGGGCTTGAAAAAAAATGGAAGTTATTATACAAACCCTTTCTGGAGAAATAAAAGAACTAAAATCTAACCAAGTTGAAATCAAAAAGGCTATTAATGAGGTGCAATAAAAAATGGAGGCTCTAACTGCTAGGATAAATGAGGCAGAAGAGAGAATTAGTCATATAGAAGACCAAATGATGGAAATTAAAGAAGCTGAGAAACAGAGAGAGAAACAACTACTGGGTCAGGAGGGCAGAATTTGAGAGATAAGTGATACCATAAGATGAAACAACATTAGAATAATTGGGATTCCAGAAGAAGAAGAAAGAGAGAGGGGCAGAAGGTATATTGGAGCAAATTACAGTAGAAACTTCCTTAATTTGGGGAAGGAAACAGGCATCAAAATCCAGGAGGCACAGGGAAACCCTCTCAAAATCAATAAAAATAGGTCAACACCCACCATCTAATAATAAAATTATGAGTCTCAGAGACAAAGAGAAAATCCTGAAAGCAGCTTGGGAGAAGAGATCTGTAACCTAGAATGGTATAAACATTAGGTGGCAAGAGACCTATCCACAGAGACCTGGCAGGCCAGAAAGGACTGGCATGATATCTTAAGAGCACTAAATGAGAAAAATATGCGGCCAAGAATACTATATCCAGCTAGGCTGTCATTGAAAATACAAGGAGAGATAAAAAGCTTCCAGGACAAACAAAACTAAAGGAATTTGCAAGCACAAAACCAGCCCTACAAGAAATCTTGAAAGGGGTCCTCTAAGCAAAGAGAGAGCCTAAACGTAACATAGACCAGAAAGGAACACAAAGAATATACAGTAACAGTCACCTTACAGGCAATACAATGGCACTAAATTCATATCTTTCAATAGTTACCCTGAATGTAAATGGGCAAAATGCCCCAATCAAAAGACACAGGCTCTCAGATTGGATAAAAAAACAAGACCCATCGATATGCTGCCTGCAAGAGACTCATTTTAGACCCAAAGACACCCCCAGATTGAAAGTGAGGGGGTGGAAAACCATTTCCCATGCTAATGGACACCAAAAGAAAGCTGGGGTGGCAATCCTTATATCAGACAAATTAGATTTTAAACCAAAGACTGTAATAAGAGATGAGGAAGGACACTATATCCTACTTAAAGGGTCTATCCAACAAGAAGATCTAACAATTGTAAATATCTATGCCCCTAACATGGGAGCAGCCAATTTTATAAGCCAATTAATAACAAAAGCAAAGAAACACATCAACAACAATACAATCATAGTGTGGAACTTTAACACCCCCCTCACTGAAATGGACAGATCATCGAAGCAAAAGATCGGCAAGGAAATAAAGACTTTAAATGACACACTGGACCAAATGGACTTCACAGATCTATTCAGAACATTCCATCCCAAAGCAACAGAATACACATTCTTCTTGAGTGCCCATGGAACATTCTCCAGAATAGATCACATCCTAGGTCACAAATCAGGTCTCAACCAGTACCAAAAGATTGGGATCATTCCCTGCCTATTTTCCGACCACAATGCTTTGAAACTAGAACTCAGTCACAAGAGGAGAGTCAGAAAGAACTCAAATATATGGAGGCCAAAGAGCATCCTACTAAAGAATGAATGGGTCAACCAGAAAATTAAAGAAGAATTAAAAACATTCATGGAAACACATGAAAATGAAAACACAACTGTTCAAAATCATTGGGATACAGCAAAAGCAGTCTTAAGAAGAAAGTATATAGCAATACAAGCCTTTCTCAAGAAATAAGAAAAGTCTCAAATACACAACCTAACCCTACACCTAAAGAAGCTGGAGAAAGAATAACAAATAAAGCCTAAACCCATCAGGAAAAGAGAAATAATAAAGATCAGAGCAGAAATCAATGAAATAGAAACCAAAAGAACAGTAGAACAGATCAACGAAACTAGGAGCTGGTTCTTTGAAAGAATTAACAAGATTGATAAACCCCTGGCCAGGCTTATCAAAAAGAAAAGAGAAATGACCCAAATCAACAAAATCATGAATGAAAGAGAGATCACAGCGAACACCAAAGAAATACAATTATAAGAACATATTATGAGCAACTCTATGCCAGCAAATTAGATAATCTGGAAGAAATGGATGCATTCCTAGAGATGTCTCAACTACCAAAACTGAAGCAGGAAGAAATAGAAAACCTGAACAGACCTATAACCACTAAGGAAATTGAAGCAGTCATCAAAAATCTCCCAACAAGCAAAGGCCAGGGCCAGATGGCTTCCCAGGGGAATTCTACCAAATATTTCAAGAAGAATTAATACCTATTCTTCTGAAACTGTTCCAAAAAATAGAAATGGAAGGAAAACTTCCAAACTCGTTTTATGAGGCCACCATTACCTTGATCCCCAAACCAGATAAAGACCCCATCAAAAAGAATTACAGACCAATATCGTTGATGAACATGGATGCAAAAATTCTCACCAAAATACTAGGCAATAGGATCCAATAGTACATTAAAAGGATTATTCACCATGACCAAGTGGGATTTATCCTTGGGCTGCAAGGTTGGATCAACATCCACAAATCAATCAATACATTAATAAAAGAAAGAACAAGAACCATATGAACCTCTCAATAGATGCAGAAAAAGCATTTGACAGAGTACAGCACCCTTTCTTGATCAAAACTCTTCAGAGTATAGGGATAGAGGGTACATACCTCAATATCATAAAAGCCATCTATGAAAAACCCACAGCGAATATCATTCTCAATGGGGAAAATCTGAGAGCTTTCCGCTAAGGTCAGGACCATGGCAGGGATGTCCACTATCACCACTGTTTTTCAACATAGTACTAGAAGTCCTAGCCACAGCAATCAGACAACAAAAAGAAATAAAAAGCATCCAAAGAAGAAGTCAAACTCTCACTCTTGGCAAATGATATGATACTCTATGTGGAAAACCCAAAAGACTCCCCCCCAAAACTGCTAGAACTCATACAGGAATTCAGTAAAGTGGCAGGATATAAAATCAATGCATAGAAAGAAGTGGCATTCCTATACACCAGCAACAAGAGAAAAGAAAGACAAATTAAGGAGTTGATCCCATTTACAATTGCACCCAAAACCGTAGGATACCTAGGAACAAATCTAACCCAAGAGGCAAAGAATCTGTACTCTGAAAACTATAAAATACTCATGATAGAAATTGAGGAAGACACAAAGAAATGGAAAAACTTTCCATGCTCATGGATAGGAAGAACAAATATTGTGAAGATGTCAATGCTACCTAGAGCAATTAACACATTCAAAGCAATCCCTATCAAAATACCACCCACTTTTTTCAAAGAAATGGAACAAATCATCCTAAAATTTGTATGGAACCAGAAAAGACCCTGAATAGCCAGAGGAATGTTGAAAGAGAAAAGCAAAGCTGATGGCATCACAATTCTGGACTTCAAGCTCTACAAAGCTGTCATCATCAAGACAGTATGGTACTGGCACAAAAACAGACACATAGATCAATGGAACAGAATAGAGAGCCCAGAAATGGACCTTCAACTCCATGGTCAACTAATCTTCGACAAAGCAAGAAAGAATGTCCAATGGAAAATAGACAATCTCTTCAACAAATGGTGTTTGGAAAATTGGACAGTCACACACAGAAGAATGAAACTGGGCCATTTCCTTATACCACACACAAAAATAGACTCCAGATGGTTGAAAGACCTCAGTGTGAGACAGGAGTCCATCAAAATCCTAAATGAGAACACAGGCAGCAACCTCTTCAACCTCAGCCACAGCAACTTCTTCCTAGAAACATCGCCAAAGGCAAAAATGAACTATTGGGACTTCATCAAGATAAAAAGCTTTTGCACAGCAAAAGAAACAGTCAACAAAACCAAAAGACAACCAACAGAATGGGAGAAGATATTTGCAAATGACATATCTGATAAAGGGCTAGTATCCAAAATCTATAAAGAACTTATCAAACTGAACACCCAAAGAACAAATGATCCAATCAAGAAATGAGCAGAAGACATGAACAGACATTTTTGCAAAGAAGACATCCAAATGGCCAACCCACAGCACATGAATAAGTGCTCAACATTGCTCAGCATCAGGGAAATCCAAATCCAAACCTCAATGAGTTACCACCTCACACCAGTCAGAATGGCTAAAATTAACAAGTCAGGAAAGGACAGATGTTGGCAAGGATGCGGAGAAAGGGGAACTCTCCTACACTGTTGGTGGGAATGCAAGCTGGTGTAGCCACTCTGGAAAACAGTATGGAGGTTCCTCAAAAAGTTGAAAATAGAGGCACCATAAGACCCAGCAATTGCACTACTGGCTATCTACCCCAAAGATACAAATGTAGGGATTTGAAGGGGTACGTGCACCCCAATGTTTATAGCAGCAATGTCCACAATAGCCAAACTGTGGAAAGAGTGAAGGTATCCATCGACAGATGAATGGATAAAGAAGATTCTGTATATATATATACAATGGAATATTATGCAGCCATCAAAAGAAATGAAATCTTGCCATTTGCAATGATGTGGATGGAACTGGAGGGTATTATGCTGAGCAAAAGAAGTCAATCAGAGAAAGACATGTATTATATGAGCTCACTTATATGAGGAATTCTTAATCTCAGGTAACAAACTGAGGTTTGCTGGAGTTGTGGGGTATGAGAGGCATGGGGTGGCTGGCTGATAGACATTGGGGAGGGTATGTACTATGGTGAGCACTGTGAATTGTGTAAGACTGTTGAATCATAGACCTGTACCTCTGAAACAAATAATACATTATATGTTGGGCGCCTGGGTGGCTCAGTCGTTAAGCGTCTGCCTTCAGCTCAACTCATGATCCCAGGGTCCTGGGATCAAGTCCCACATCCGGCTCCCTGCTTGGCGGGAAGCCTGCTTCTTCCTATCCCGCTCCCCCTGCTTGTGTTCCTGCTCTCACTATCTCTCTCTCTCTCTCTGTCAAATAAATAAATAAAATCTTTTAAAAAAAATAAGAAGACAATAGCAGGAAGGGAAGAATGAAGGGGGGGAAATTGGAGGAGGAGATGAACCATGAGAGACTATGGACTCTGAAAAACAAACTGAGGGTTCTAGAGGGGAGGAGGGTGGGGGGATGGGTTAGCCTGGTGATGGGTATTAAAGAGGGCACGTTCTGCATGGAGCACTGGGTGTTAATATCCAAACAATGAATCATGGAACACTACATCAAAAACTGAAAAAAAAAAATCAGTCAGAGTAAGACAAATACTGTATGATTTCACTCATGTGTGTAATTTAAGAAACAAAACAGGTAGACATATGAGGAGGGAAGAAAAGAAAAAGAAAAAAGAGATTGAGAAACTAACTGTGAGAGACTCTTAATGTAGAGAATAAACTGAGGGTTGATAGAGGGATGTGGGTGAGGGGTGGGCTAAATGGATGATGGGTTTAGAGGGCACTTGTTTTGATGAGCAATATACAACACTGGGTGTTGTATGCAAGTGATGAATCACTTAATTCTACTCCTGAAATCAATAGTGCACTGTATGTTAACTAACTAGAATTTAAATTTAAAGAAGTATTTGAAAAAAGATCATTCCCATTTGAAGGTGAAAAATGCATTTTTTTTTAAAAAGTTGATTACGTAATTGTGAGACCTGAAATCATAAAAATGCTAGAAGAGACCATAAGGCAGTAACTACTTTGACATTAGCCATAGCAACTTTTTTCTAGAAAGTTTACCTGAGGCAAGGGAAAAGAAATTAAAAATAAACTATTGAGACTACATCAAAATAAAAATTTCTGCACAGTGAAGGAAATAACCAATAAAACTTAAAGGCAACCTACAGAAGGTGAGTATATATTTGCAAATGACACATCTGACAAAGGGTTGTTATCCAAAATCTATAAAGAACTTATCAAACTCAACACCCTAAAACCAAGTAATCCAATTTAAAATGGGCAGAAGACACAAACAGACATTTCTCCAAGGTAGACATCCATGTCACCAACAGACACATGAAAAGATGCTCAACATCACTCATCATCAGGGAAATGCAATTAAAAACTAAAATGAGATATCACCTAACACCTGTCAGAATGGGTAAAATTAATACAAGAAACAACAGGTATTGGTCAGAATGTGGAGAATGGGGAATCTTCTTGCACTGTTCGTGGGAATGCAAATGGTGCAGCCACTGTGGAAAACAGTAAGGAATTTCCTCAAAAGTTTAAAAATAGAACTTCTCCCTGATCTAGCAATCATACTATTTCGAAGGAATACATGCACCCCTGTTTATTGCAGCACTGTTTACAATAGCCAAATTATAGAAGCAGTCCAAGTGTCCACTGATAAATAAATAGATGAAAAAAATTGGAGTATATACATATTATCCATGGATGGAATATTTTTATTCCATTATATATGTATATGTATCTATAATTATGGAATTATCTATATATACATAATTTATACATGTTATGTATACATAATAAATTTATACATAAATTATGTATAATTTATACATATATACATACATATACATATAATTTATACATACATATATACATAATTACATGATTATATATAATTATACATCCATAAATGTACATATATACATAATTCCTTAATTATACATATATGGAATATTATTCAGCCATAAAAAAGAATGAAATCTTGCCATTTCCAAAGACATGGTTGGAGCTAGAGAGTATAATGCTAAGTGAAATAAGTCAGTCAATGAAAAATACTATATGATTTCACTCATATGTGAAATTTAAGAAAAAAAATGAATGAGCAAAGGGGAAAAGAGAGAGAGAAATAAATCAAGAAACAGACTCTTAATTACAGAGAACAAATGATGTTTGCCAGGGGGGAGATGGGCAGGGGAATAGGTTAATTAGATGATGGGAATTAAGGAGTACATTTATGATGAGCACCTGGTGATGTATGGAAGTGTTGAATCACTATATTGTACACCTGAAATTAATATAACACTCTGTTAACTAAGTGGAATTAAAATAAAAACTTTTCTGTTTTTTTGATTTATATATCATTGATTTCTGCTCTAATCTTTATTATTTCCCTTCTCCTGCTAGATTCCAGTTTTATTGGCTGTTCTTTTCCCAACTCCTTTAGGTATAAGGTTAGGTTGTATTTGAGAATTTTCTTGTTTTTTGAAGAAGGCCTGTATTGCTATAGACTTTCCTCTTAGGACTGCTTTTGCTGCACCCCAAAGGTTTTGAACTGTCATGTTTTCATTTTCATTTGCTTCCAGGTATTATTTTAATTCTTTAATTTCCTTGTTGACTCATTCATTCTCTAGTAGGATGTTCTTTAACCTCCATGTATTTGTGGTCTTCCCAAAATTTTTCTTGTGTTTGACTTCAAGTTTCATAGCATTTTGGTCTGAGATACGTATGGTATGATCTCAATCTTTTTGTACTTGTTGAGTCCTGATTTGTGACCCAGTATGTGACCTGTTCTGGAGAATGTTCCATGGGCACTTGAAAAGAATGTGTATTCTGCTGATTTAGGATAAAATGGTCTGAACATATCTGTTAAGTCCATCTGGCCCAGTGTGTCACTTGGAGGGCAATTGATGTGATGAGCACTGGGTGTTATATGCAACTGATGAATCACTAAACTCTACCCTGAACCTAGTAATACATTGTATGTTAAGTAACTTGAATTGAAATAAAAAAGCATATGAAATAAAATAAAATAAAAACTTAAAAAAATAAAGGAAATTTGTAAATATTATTTTCTCGAATGTAAATTTCAGTGTAGATTTAGGAGGTAGTTTTTACATACCTGTTGATATAACCCTCATGCAGCTTTAATTTAGCAATCATTACCTCCACCACTATGACCTGTAAATAAATGTAAGCTTCTCTTTCAAATAATGTGTCTGAGTTAGTTTCAAATGTATGGACTACTTACTTACTCAGTCTAATTTTTTTTAAAGATTTTATTTATTTATTTGACAGAGAGAGACAGTGAGAGAGAGAACACAAGCAGGGGGAGTGGGAGAGGGAGAAGTAGGCTTCCCGCTGAGCCAGGAGCCCGATGCGGGGCTCAATCCCAGGACCCTGGGATCATGACCTGAGCCGAAGGCAGACACTTAACGACTGAGCCACCCAGGTGCCCCTACTCAGTCTAATTTTACAACTACTTTAAAGCAACTCACTTCAGGATATTTTTGTCCACTTATCAACATTTGTGTAAGTAATTTTACCTACAAATGTCTCTATCAAGCAAAAGGGCAGAAATTAATTATTGGGGTCAAGCTTAAGTGGCATGTTGGCCTAATAGATATCTCATTATATTTCTATAGGAATATAAAACAAAATGCATATTCATAATTATGTTGTAATCTTTTTTTCTATCTCCAAGGATATGTCTAGAAGACCTGAACAATCTCTCTTCATAGCAACTCAAAACTTGGATGTATACATCCACTTTGTGCAACTCAACATCCCCAGTAGACACAGTGCCATTTTAAGTAGAAAAAAAGTAGGTAATTTCACAGATAATCCCACAGATAATCCATAAGAGTTTCCAACTGTAGTGTACTTGAGTGCTTTTTCGGTAACTGTGTTTTTAATTACTGCATTGTATAAACAGAACACCTGGGAAAGTGCTAGTATCAGACAAAATCCTTTAGGTGCTCTTATCAGACAAAGTACTTTAAGGAAAATGAAAATTATTCTAGATATTCCAACTAAGATAATTTAATTTAGGAAGCTGCTTACAAGCACATTGTTATTCAATCAAAGAACTACCTATAAGCCTGCACATGACTCAAATCCGTAGAGACATAGTACTCAAGGTAGCTACTACCAATTAATTATAGCTGCCTTGGTGAGACAGAAAGTTTCAATTTCACACATGTCTTTTTCATTAGTAAACTTTATTTTTTCTTGTATTTCTCTAAAATGTGCCACCATGTAAGTACTACTCATTGGTTACAGAATAAACCTAACCTTCTTTCTTTATTAAAAGTCTGAAAACCTTTTTAACAATTTAACATACTTAACATGTATTGCACTGTTCTAAATCAAACATCTCTTGTTCCTGAAATCCTTGTTGATATATATATAATCATAATTGCACAAGCCTTGTTGATATATATATCTATATATTTATCTATATCTATGTACCTATCATCTATCTATCTAATCTATCTATATCTATATCTATCATCTATCTATATCTATATCTATATCTATATCTATATCTATATCTATATCTATATCATCTAACTATCTATACTAACTTTGATACTTATCCCAGAGATTGATCATAGTGTTTGGAGACTGACTTCCAATACTTCTTTTAGAAATTGAATCAATATAAAGACATTCATTTGGCATCAAGTTGTCATTTTTCCTTAAATGCTAAGCTCGAAAATCTTCATATTTCTGTAAAAGAAAGAAAGAAAGAGAGATAAACAGAAAGGAAGGAAGGAAGGAAGAAGGAAGGAAAGGAGGAAAAGAGAGGGGTATGGAAGAAGAAAGGGAGGGAGGGAAGAAAGATATGGAAGGAAGAATGGAAGGAAAGATAAAGAAGGGAGGGAGAAAGGAAGGAAGGAAGGGGAAAACAGAATAAAAAGCGCCTCAAACTCTCTCCTTTGGAAGAGGCCATGCAAAATAAATAAATAAATAAATAAATAAATAAATAAATAAATAAATAAATAAGGATTAAAACAGTATTCATTCAATTAATACTTGTTGAGCACCTTTGGGTGGACAAACTTCATTCTAAATGACAGAGATACAGCTAACAACAAATAAGCTCTCACTGGGATCTTACATTCTTGCTGGGGAAGCCACATTAAAAAACAAACACAAATAAATATGAAAATAACACCTACTGATAAGTGTCAAAGGAGTAATTATAATGAAGTAAAGTGATATAGAATGTGTGTGTGGGGTGGGTGAGAGCATTAAATTGGAGAGTCAAAAAATGTCCTTTTTGAGGAGATAAGAATCAAGTCACAAAGATAAGCACCTTGTGTGCAGAAAGCAGGGAAGAATATTTCAGGTAACAGTTGGTACAAAGGCCTGCTACCAGACATGGGCTCAATGTGTCCAACAACAGAGCAAAGTCCTATGAGATTGGGGAGAAAACAGTGAGATGAAGGTGGAAAAGCAGGAGAGGAGTGAGGGAAGCTAGTGTAGACCAGACTGGGGATTCCAGTTGATATAAATGTGATGGGAACATCTAAAGCCAGTGAATGGTATAACATAATTCATGTTTTAAACATTTTTTTTGGATATTTTGGGAAGAGAAAATCGTATTATTTACCCTATTATTAGGTCTATAAAAATATTATGATCTTTTCCATAAATGCTAAAACGGTATTGGATGCTAGTTTTAAACATTTCTCAATTTATTTTTCTGACTTTTCATTATACTGCCAGTAAGTCATGGGCAAAGATTTCTACCTTACAGAGGTGTTTAACACTTCTCACAGTACCTACAATGTAATATATGTTCTATCAATATTTGTTGAGTAAATGAACAAATGGAAAAAAATTAACAATATATGTGAATCCCATTGCTACATACAAGTTTCTTCAAAAAAAAAGTTTTAACCAAATTGTTTTCTCCAAATGCCATCTCAAATGTACACATTAGCCAGTGATTTCCTGGCTTCTCCTTGTGGGAGCAATTCATTTAGGTTAGTGGACTCAATATAAAATGTATTGTTCTGAATTTTTCTAAAAAGTATTTGAGAATAAAGTATATTCAGTAATTATTTAAGCTGTGACTTCTATTGCAAATGTTCTTAGATCACTGAAATTTCTAGATACAAGTATGGATAAAATAATGTGTGTGTATGTGCATTAAATAAGAGAGTCTATATATAACAATGGAATATTACTCAGCCATCAGAAAAGATGAATACCTACTATTTACATCGATGTGGATGGAACTGGAGGGTATTATGCTAAGTGAAATAAGTCAATCAGAGAAAGATAATTATCATATGGTTTCACTCATATGTGGAACATAAGAAATAGTGCAGAAGATCATAGGGGAAGGGAGGGAAAACTGAATGAGAAGAAATCAGAGAGGGAGACAAACCATGAGAGACTCTTGACTCTGGGAAACAAACTGAGGGTTGCGGACGGGGAGGTGGGTAGGGGGATGGGGTAACTGGGTGATGGGCATTAAGGAGGGCATGTGATATGATGAGCACTGGGTGTTATACACAACTGATGAATCATTGAACACTACATCTGAAACTAATAATGTACTATATGTTGACTAATTGAATTTAAATTAAAATATAGATTATATATATATTAAATATACATTTACTCAGATGAATATGAATCATAATATCTTACCATAAATTTTATTTTCTATTTAGAGTATAAAAGATTTCTTATAAAATGCTACATATTCTACTCTAACTGCATAAGCCTTCTTTGCTGTTAGCTGACTTGAACACATTCATATTCTTAATGAAGAATTTTAAGAAGAATTTAGGAAAATTAGATGACTTACTTGAAAAGTCAATCTTTGGTTTCCTCTTATTTTTTAGGGTAGTTCTATTTTTATTTTATTTATTTATTTATTTATTTATTTATTTATTTATTTATTTTTTATTATGTTTTCCTCTCTTTTCAAGTTGTGCTCTTCTGGGGAGAGCCAGTGTCAGCCTAGTGGAGTAGCTGTGTTTTGTTTTACTCCACATGGTGTCACTCTACCCCTGCCAAGGACATAATTATCTCTAGTTCAGTTTCTGAACTTCTTCCACTGGATATTAAGGAGGAAAACCATTATATTTATTTTAAGGCTCAATAATGGAAAAAAAATCCAATTTTCACTGTAAGATAGCATGACAAAGTTTCCCAATTGCCTCTCTCATTTCTTTCAAACTTCAAAACAAATAGCACATTTTAACATAAGTAGGAAATATATTATTTTGTCTCTGTACGCTAACTCACTAAATTAATAGACTTAACAAGCAATATTCCCAAAATTGTAATACTTCATTAAAAAAGACTGTCTTCACCTTTTCTTAGTGTATTTATTTAAATGTTTCATATTTAAATACAGATTTTTAAAATTAAAATAGTTATGTTTTAAAACATTTTGTTATGTTTAGGTTAAAGTTATATTTTAGTTATAGTTTATAAAATATAGTTATATTTCAAAATAGAATATGTATTTTTATATTTAAGTATAAAATATATCACTGAGTGATTTAGTAATTTCTTGAAAAATACAAAAATTATGTAAGACGTAATTTAATTGAATTACAATTTTTAAAAAAGTAGATGCTAGGTGACAGTAGTGTGTTGTTTAGTAGAGCTTGCCAGAAGAAACTTTTGGTAATGTTCACCCTAGCTTTGTGGCTGTATGGGCACAAATCCCTTGATATACTGTGACTATCACAGAGAGAGAATAACAAGCTACACACTTGTCACTGTATTGTGATTGTATTATGAATGACACTATTTCATATAGAGGGACTCCAGAAACAAACTTTTTGGTCTCAAATTTCAAATCCGTTATTACACATTGTGTGACCTCAGGAAAGTCATTTCACTTCTTGGTACATCAGTTTCTTTATCTGTACTATGAGAATAATTACAGTACTTATTTAAAAAATCATTGTCAGGGGCGCCTGGGTGGCTCAGTTGGTTAAGCAACTGCCTTCGGCTCAGGTCATGATCCTGGAGTCCCTGGATCGAGTCCCGCATTGGGCTCCCTGCTCGGCAGGGAGTCTGCTTCTCCCTCTGACCCTCCCCCCTCTCATGTGCTCTCTCTCTCATTCTTTCTCTCAAATAAATAAATAAAATCTTAAAAATAAATAAATAAAAAATAAAAAAATAAAAATAAAAAATCATTGTCAGTATTAGGTGAATGTAATATATATTAATTAACATTAATATATAATTTGTATAATACAATATGCAATATATAATATTAATATATAATATAAATGCATAATATAAATATATAATAATTAGGGACCAATAAAATATTTTGATAAGTGGAAAATAAAAACAGGCCAAAGTCTAAGAGGGAAAATTTTATTTTGGAGATATATACACTTTTATATGATTCCATAAAGCCAAACTGGTTAATCCCTGTCCAGATTAGATTAAGGATTTTAATTTTTTATTTATTTCTTTTTAAAGATTTTATTTATTTGAGAGCAACAGAGAGAATGCACAGGGGGAGGGGCAGAAAGAGAAACAGATTACCCACCAAGCTGGAAAGCCCCACTCGGGGCTCAATCCCAGGTCCCCAGGATCATGACCTGAGCTGAAGGCAGATGCTCAACCCACTGAGCCACCCAGGTGCCCCAGATTAAGGATTTTTAAATAGCAGTAAAAAGACGATTCAGAAGTAACAAAGTATTTATCCTCAGATATTCACTAGTCAGCAGGGGAAGAGGGATTGGACTTGTTCTTGATGTGATTGGAAACCACAGGAGAAAGTGCAGAGTGGTAAGAGCTTGTGAAACCTGCAGTTAGCATTACTGTAGGTATTCAAGTCTAAGTGTGTGGCCACTTGGTGATGCTCTTGATGGAGACATTCAGCCAAACAATAGTTTAACCCTTAAAGGTTTTTCAGTTCTTTTTAAGTGTTGGATTTATGCCTCAAAAATAAGTATAGTAAAACAGAAAGAACTGATGCAAGAGGAGTAGAATGCAAGAGGCATTAAAATATATAAAGTCCAACCTTGAATTTTTTTTATTATTATGTTGTTAGCCAACATATAGTACATCATTAGTTTTTGATGTAGTGTTCAACGATTCATTAGTTGTGTATAACACCCAGTGCTCATCACAACACAAACCCTCCTTAAGACCCATCACCCAGTTACCCTATCCCCCCAACCTTGAATATTTTACAAACAAGTATATATACAGTTCCTGATTACCTGATCAAAAAATTTCAAGTCTTATGTATATATATTAATGTTTTTTTCTCTTCAAAAGTTTGTAAGTAACTCAAAAACAGTTGTAAAATTGTTCCTTTCTATCATAGCACCTAGTTAAGTGATAACAACATAACAGGAATTTAATACACAATTGTTGAGCATAATTTGATTCCATAATCAAATTAAGACTCAAATTCTGGTATCAAAATACCACTCAAGAAAGTGACATGCAAAAGCACCTGACATTTCAGATGCTATGAGTCTATCCAGTTGTGATAAAATTAGGAGTAACACTTATAATCTCTTTTACGTGATTGATTGAATTATACCGGCAACTCATACATACATTTTTATTATAACTATTATAAATATTGTGCTATGTAGTCTTCCAATTATTTTACTAGTATATATGTGTGTTTGCAAGTATAAGTTTTTCTTGCATATAAATTAGTATTATATAAATATATATAAATATGTATATAAATATTGCATATAAATATGTATTAGTTTTTCTTGCATTTTGTTGCAACTTTATTTTCTTATCATTCATTTATTCAGTCATTTATTAAATAAACATTTAATGAGGGCCCTCTCCATGTCAAGTTGATTGTGAGGTACAATGGAATTAGTAAACAAAGGAGTGAATAGGAAACTACAGGACAATATGATCAGTGAGCTGATAATATGGACTGCACAGAGATATATGGAAATATGTAAAAATTTTGTCATTAGTGATTAGAAAAACCTTCTTGGAGGAAATCATGACTAAATTGATACTAAAAGGGAGGAGTTATCAAAGATAAAACAGGAAGGGATAAAGACATTCCAATTAGAAAGAGAGAAAACAATATGTGAAAATTAAAAAATATAACGAAGAGAACATGACATGTTAAAGAGCTGTGGAAAATGTGCAGAGAAGCTAACAAGTGAGAAGGGGCTAGACCACAAAATGCTTTCTGTTCCCTGCTGAGGATGGCCCTGAGGGATATATAAGGCCACTGAAGGTTTTCGGTGGATATATCATGAAAAGTTTTACTTTTTAGAAAGATCAGTCTGGCTGCAGTTTGGAGAATGGATTGGAGTCTGGCAAAATTGCAATTATAGATACATTTAGGAAGTGGATACAGTTCCCAATAAAAGATGAAATTTTAGTGTCTAAGGTCGGAGAAAAGAGGATCGTGAGAAGTGGAGGAGAGATTTGTGGCAAATTGGGACACCAGGACATAAGAAAGAAAAAAGACATGTATCATTAAGGGATCTTACTGGAGAACAATTGAGATGGTGTAAAGATGATGTGTAGCAGAGTTAGCCTCCCCTTATACTAATTTATCAAATAGCCAGTGTCATCATAATGTACAGCCTCACCTGTGTTGGTACTCTAGCTAGTCAGAATCTAGGCTGAAAATGTTGTTAGATCATGTTTTATCCTTAGATTAAAGAAAGAAAAAAAAAAGGAAGGGGGAGAGAAAGAGGAAGGGAGAGATTGAGTGAAAATGAGGGGAAGAAATGAAAAAGAAAAGAAAACAGAAAGAATAGAGAGCATTAGTATAAAGAAGACAATAAAATAATAATGTTATCTTTCATACAAACTTGGCTTTTAATCTTGACTTTACCATTTACAGATATGCAAATTTTTACAAGTTGTTTGATGTCTCTATACTCATTTGTAAAATGTAATTTCTTAGGGATTTTACTAACTAGTATCATAATATATATAGGTACTTAAAAGAGTACCTGAAACAGAATAAGTTCTTTAAAAAATATATCTCTCTTCACAGTGTGTTGACTGTCCTATGTTAGGCCAGTCAGGCATTAAATCATGTATTGTAATTAAGAACATAGACCAAAATGCAGAGGTGTGCGTGCATGCACGCATGTGTGTGTGTGTGTGTGTGTGTGTGTGTGTGTGTGTTTGAAAGCATCAGAGAGCTAACAAATTAGTGAATACCTGTGGATCTGTGGGTTGTGAGGACAAGATTCTGGAGCTATGTTTGGTAATGTGAGCCCTACATTCTGTGTTGCTTTTCCTCTTCAGATATTTTGATTTTTGATGAGGCTTCTGAAAGGTTGAAAATCTGGCAGAGCTTTCAAAAGTCCTAGGGAGTTATAGGCCAAAACTTGGATTTCAGAGATCATGAAGGATAAGGGAACATTTTAACACCACAAGCTCAGCTGGGACCCCTGAAAGGGCGATATGCAACTAATTGGAGTGATTCAGAAATAGATCAGCTCTTGAAAATTCAGAAGTCCTGCTCTGGATCAGCCCTCATTAGTATTAAATTAATCTGCACCTATCCTAACTGCTTCGCAGAAGTAATAGTAAATCCTCTATGGAAGAAAACATTCAGATCTGCATCTTATAATTTCCTCATAGACCAATCTAGAGTTCAGTAAAATTCCCAATAAAATCAGGATACAACTTCACACAATTTAAAACCAAGAGAAGAAATAGATCATAAAAACAAAACTAAAACAGGCATTTGGAGCTTTCAAATGCAATCATTGAACTTGATAACCCAGTAGATGTTTTTAATAGGAGACTGTACACAACTTGAGATGGTGTAGGCTTGTAGACCCCTTGCAGGCCAGGGTCATTTGAGGACTGCACTGAGGTTAAGGTCGGCCAGGCAGGCCTAGGCCAGGAGGAGAAAATGTTCTCTTCCCCTTATCTCATGTTGCAAGTTCTAAATGCCTGGATCAGCAGGAAGTGGCTCTTGCCTAGCTTAAAGTGTATCTCTCTAAACAGAAGTGTTCTTTCTAAAGACAAAGAACATGTTGTCTCCAAAGGAAGGATGGCTAAGAGAATTCTTTATTCTGCAAGCATAAACAGGATGTATTTTGTTCTTATTGCATTTCGTGTATATTTCACTTCACAGATGTTGGCTTGATACTTTAAGTATACATTGTTATGTTTATCTGATCTCTGCGAGTATATAGCTATGTGAGAAATAAACGGCAGTATGCAGTTGCAAGTGCTGCCTTTGCTCTGCATCCCCTGTGTCCTGGTGATTTCGTAGACCCTTACCCAGGGACCCCAACGCACTAGACGTTGACAACAACGGAAGAGAAAATTAGTAAACTCAAAGATATATCAGAAGAAATTCACACACTGGGATTCAAAAAGCCTAAAAGGTAGAAAAAATTATTTTTAAAAAAGCAAGGGATATATTAAAAGGTTCAACATATGTGTTAGTGGAGCTTAAAAAAATGTGACAGAAAAAAATATTTGAAAGAGAATGGCAGGGACTTTGCAAAATAAATTAAAAACAAGAACCCACAAGTTAAAGAGGGACTTCACAACTAAAGCAGAATTAAGAAAAAAATTATACCTAGACACATCACAGTGATGATTAACTGATGTCTGAAAAGGCCTTACAAGAGTGCCTGGAAGAATAAACACCCAATTATTATAGTTATTTTTATTTTTACATATTATTATTGTTATTTACAACCATTTCTCTTATGTAAGTAAACTGGTGAACTAATTTAGGAAAAGTGGGTGATGATACATCATTCATCGAGACATCAATATTGAACAGCCTCTTACAATTATATATTGTTATATGCTGTTCAAAACTTTTCATGCATGTTAATGTATATCTTTTTAAAGTTTCTTAAAATAAATTGTTAGTATACTTCTCAAAAACAACAAAAGTGACAAGATAATGGAATGATAAAACTGAGAGTGTTTACCACCAACAGACCAACACAAACAGAACTTCTGAATGATATATTTCAGAAAGAAACAAAGAATGCAACTTAGGTGTAGGGAGAGTAGAGTGCAAAGGAAATGATAATAAGTAAACCTAAGCAAATATTATTTATATAAAAAATTAAAATCACAATATATAAATTGCCATGCTTTTTAAAAAGATAAAATATAAAAAGCAAACTAGAGTCAAGAAATAACAAAAAAAAGAAAGAGAAAAAAAACAAAGCAAGAAATAACAAAGAAAACAAGGCTATGAAAAACAAGACATACATAAAGCTCAAAGTAAGATAAAGATAAATCAGGCGCCTGGGTGGCTCAGATGGTTAAGCGTCTGCCTTCGGCTCAGGTCATGATCCTAGGGTCCTGGGATCGAGTCCCACATCGGGCTCTCTGCTCCTTGGGAGCCTGCTTCTCTCTGTCTCTGTCTCTGTCTCTCATGAATAAATAAATAAAAAATCTTAAAAAAAAAAAGATAAAGATAAATCTAAGTATACCATTAGTCAGTCATCATAATTGTTAATAATTCAATTTGCCAATTACAATACATAAATGATCAGATTTGTTTAAAAATATCCAGCAACATGCTATTTTTAAAAGGTATATCTAAAACATAAGAACAAAGAAATGTTGACTATTAAGTGATGAAAAAAGACACATTAATACAATCCAAAGAAAGCTAAATAAATTACCTTAATTTAGTAAAAAACAAATATTAAGACAGAGAATGATAATAGAGTTAAATAGGAGGTAAAAAAAAATTTTGGTTTACAAGCTCAGAACTTTTGAGATACACTGCCTGATTTCAAATCCTGGCAGTATGATTTACAAGCTTTGTGACCTTGAATACATTACTTCAGGTTTGAAAATCTTTTTTTACTTATGTAATGGATAATCATTGCATCCATCTCAAGAGGTTATTATGAAGAGTAATTGAGCTGAAGTGTGCAAAACACTTAGAACCTTGGCTAGAGAATGAAAAACCCATGTATGTGTTTCTTGGAAGGAACAAGATTGTTAATGAAGTAAATCGATATTGTAAAATTTTCACTCCAGACTACTTTTCAAATTTGTTCCTCATCAGCAATTAGAGTAATATAGAAACTTCAACAGATTTTTGTTTCATTCTATTTTATTTATTTTCTAAAGATTGGCAGAATGTTTGAATTGCGGAGAACAACAAACTGCATGGAAAATAAAAACCTAAATAACCAAGAGTTGACTAGCAGAATGTTGGTATATGAAAGGAAATATTCAAAATTATTATTGAAAAAAAGTCAGCTTAGAGACTCTATTTTGTATAGAGGTATTCAAAACTATATTACCACCAAAAGGGCAAATTTGGAGTTTGTGGTTCTCCATCTCATGTTTTTGTTGATAGTATCATTTGGTAATTAGATGTTCAGGTAAGAGAAAATCATTAATAGTTCTTCTTTTAACATAGTTAAAAGTAGTCTTAAATAGTAGTCTAACATAGTCTTTTAACATAGTTCTTCTTTTAACTTCTTTTAACATAGATACGTGGCTACCAAGACCAATGGTAATTGATCTTCCTCTAAAATGAAATAAAAATATCAACATTTTGTTGATAGAAGGAATTTGAATAACATTGACCTTCCTTGCTAAAAGCTATTTGTTGCCCGAAAGAAGGAAAACAATTAGATGCTGTCTTTAAAGATGACAAGTTAAATTCACAAACATCTGCTGTTTGGGCAGTCTGCTGGAGCATTTGACATAGTCCAAAGGACCCATATTTCCCTCTTATAGGGAGTTAATATGCCCATAATGACAATGTTGTGTGATTCATTCCTGTTTTTATCCTCCATGTTTTCTAAAGATGAAGATTTTCAGCTGTTCTTTATTAGTCTCAAAATAAGGTTTAAATAGGCCAAAAGGTCCATTTCTGAGAAGAGTGACATTGTAAAATTAGAGAATCATATTTGTGCCCCAAAGTAAAAAAAAAGACAGTAAGTCTTCATTCTCAGTGTCACTTTTGTGTAAGCTCAATGGTATTAATAAAAAACAAACAAACAAAAAAACCTAGTGAAGTCACTTGTGAATTACCATCAACTTATTGGAAAGCTTCTGAGTTTAGTGACTTTTCTCTTTATTTGGACCAAGTGTGAGAAAAAGGTCAAGAACACTTGTTCCTAACAAATACATGACAAATACCATAGGTTTTTGTTTTTAAGAAACTTACTGGACTAAGTGAAAAGTTTGTTAATTTTTATGGGAGTAGAGTTTTCAGTCCCTCTGGGAAATGTAGATTAAAGAAATCACATGTAATACACTGATGGTAACACTAAGGTTCTTAAAACTCTGCAAACTAGTGATGTCCACACTTTTGGGTAATGTCACCTTTTGAGATTTAGATGAAATTGTGACCCTCTCCTCAGAATAATTCACTTAGACAAATACATCTTCCATGTGCCATACTATTTCAAGAGTTTCCCAACTCACTCTATCCATTCGTGGGTCTGGAAGATTCCTTGGATCAGTGTATCCTCTGTAGAATAATATGATGATTTGTTCTTTTGGGAGAAAAACTACTGCTTACCACAGTGAGAAACTCCAATCTGCTATAGGGATTATTCCTATACTTCCCTATTGTTTTCTTCTTGTGTTTGTGAAAAATGATGTCATTATTGATTTTTTTAAATTTAAAATCTAGTCCAGGAAAATTTCATTTCCTGAAAAGAAAGTTCCTGGGAGATAGTACTAAGGCATATGGATAGTCGTAGTGTAGCTGGATAAGCACCATTATCAAGACACTAGCCTCTTTTCCCAAAGTAACTGTTGATAGTGAGCTTTCTTCAGACACCGTAAAACTTTCTTTGAAGTAATTATCTTTTACCTGTGACTTTTCCTTCCTAGACTACTTCTAAGTACTTAACATTTTTTTGGAAATTTACTAAAAAATAGGATTATTTTCAATTTATGGGTTTAAAAATAATATTAATATTTCAATTCCTCTGCCCTCTACTCTTCCCCTAAGATATACAGTAGCACACAGGAGTGGGCTTGGCACTGATAACCACATAGGTTTTACTGACTTCTCTCAAAATCTCCAAGGTATATTTTAGTTCCATAGGAATGCAGGCTTGAAAACAAGTAAACAAAATTGAGGGTGGTAGAAGCATGAATGGAGGGTGATCTGTCTGTAGCACTCTGACAGTGAGATGCCCAGTGCTGGATGTTTTTGAGTCCCAGCCTTGAAATGATAATATCAGGCTCCTAGAAGCTAAACATAACTATTTACACTAAAAGTGTCCATTTCTACCCCTTTCACAAGAAAACCATCAAGATTTCATCTAAAATATCAAAATTTTTAGAAATAATAAAAGTAGTGGCTTCCTACCTGATTCTCTGCATCAAAGATGGCTTTTTCACAAGGTAACATCTGATACCAGCTCTTATACATGAGGAAAGTGTCCTGCATATTTCAACAACTGTAGATTGTCAACCTTAAGGTCCTCAACATTAGAGAAAAAAATCAGAAGAAATGAGTAAAAAAGAAAGAATTTTAAGACCTTTGTCAAACATCTGAAATACTATGATCCTGGTATCATTTAAATTTCCAAAAAGATTTAGGACTGTTCATACTTTAGCCCTAAGACTGATCCACTCAGAAACTAAAGTCATTACAAGTCTTCTTTCTTTATAGATTATTTTATAGCTGATAAACTGGAACTGAATAAAAGTCTATTCTTCTGAAACTACTATAGAGTCAAAAATCATAAAAACTCTGAAAACCAATGTGATAACCACTTAAATAACTCACTTAGATTGAAAATATATTATGTAATCATTAGCAGTGAAGATAAATTTATGGATGTGCTCTTATTTGAAACAGAACTATGTTGAAATGAGGATGAAGAATTATTAGCAGATTCATTTGGATTCCTTTTTCTTGGATCAGTAAACATAAATAAGAGTAGTCTCTTAAAAAGTTAAATGTAGTAGAGGAAATGCAAATATGCTTATAGGTATAATTGCAATATTGAATATAAAATTTAAGATTGGTATTTCTGAGACAGAATCTGAAAAATGAATGTGGGAGATGATTCTTCCATGATTCTTTCATTTAAATAATATGAAATTATATGTAGGGACACCATTTTACTTTTCTTGTTCTTTTTGTTTTTCAAATGACCATGGCCTACTTAGTTGATATCTAAATACAAAAATCACATGCAACTCTAGACTGAATAAAGACAGTTCCTTGTATTTTGTTATAGGGACTTTATAGTTCACTGTTTTTCTTATCCTGAACCTTGAAGGATGTTAAAAATTGAAGAAAATGTAACCTTACAAAAACTGATAGCTTCTAAATGTCAATAAAATGTCTGATGTTATGTTTTATTTCATAGTAAATGAAATTATTTCGTACTGTATCAAATGTGTTTCCAAATGTAAAGCCAAAACCTACATAAACTATTTTGCCAAGAAATTTTCTATCATGGTTCTCATTGTTGATATAGAGTTTAAATGAAGACCTTAGATGAAGAGGGAAAATGCATTTTTACATCCAGCCTTCTTGGCAACAGAAGAAAGTGCTGTATTGTTCTTCACACAAACCACCCCCATTAGAGCTCAAGATGTTCTTTTCCTTCTAATCCTCATTTGTACCCCTTAGCTATTTGTTTAGAATTAAATTAACTACAATTTGGAAAATGTGGATGAAAGGTAGTGCATTGAGTAGATATCACATGTTTCCTGAATGGTGCCTGTTCGGACTCTTTCACAGCCATTCATTGTGCTTGAAAGGGTGTAGTGTGTGAATTGTTGGACTGTCACTCTGCAGTCTGGCAGCCAGTATTACCATGGAAACAGCAGGAAAACGGCAATTAACAAAATGGCTCTGATTTTTTTTTCCTCTTTCTTTTTCTGCTCTTTAGATTTAGAGAGGATATCCCCCTTTAAAACACGCACAAACATCCATACATACACAAAAATACACAGGCACACATGATGAAAAAAAACAATATTTGAAATTCTACTTATAATTGGATTCCTCCATGGATGGTATCAGTGATTTTTTAAAAATCATACTTCAAATATAAATATTTATAAATGGTTTTCTCAACTTATTTCTTCCTCCCCCTTTCATTTTTTGTTCTTTTCAGACATTGAAAGAATTCTTTGGAAATATCCTTAGGTAAATGACTGTTAATGAGCAGAATCTGTGATTTTAACCCTGGCACATTCATTGGACTTTTAATTAGTCCCTCTTACCATCATTCTTGTGACAGAAACACAATGTAGGCCTAAGAGCTTAAACCAAAAGGAGACTCTATTTAGATTTGTCAACCTTAGTTTAAGTTAGAGAATTGGGAAAAGTGGGTTAGGTATGGACATTATGATTAGAATTTGTGACTGAAGACTTAACAGAGCAAAATGAGTAAATGTTTGATGCCACCATTAATACTAAAAATGTATTACAATCCAAAATTTGTCAGACTTTGATATCTTTAAAAAGGCTAGTTATAAATAAAGGAAATGATTGTACATTGTAAGTATCAAAATTAAAGTAAAATATGAGTCGGAGACCTATTGAGACTCTGTGTTAAATATTCCATTAAATGAAATAATGTAGTTTGCAGATAGACACTCTAAGTGCAAAGAGATACTTAGGAGTATAACAATGAATGTTTCTTTTGCATACTGTTTTTAAAATCTGTTCTTTCCTAAGTCTTATGGAAAAATATAATTCTATAGGAGGCCTAAGTCCACCAGTGAGCCTGAACTTGCTCTGTGTTTAATATAGATTGAAAAAAAAAAAAAGGTTTTCTATCAGAATGAAATGACAAACTTACTATTTTATAAAATATCTAAATGACATCTCTGAAATTCTAGGCAAACTTTCAGAAATCATTCTTAAAATTTCCCAAAAACCAAGTAGGGCCTAACCTGTATTGAACTATGTGTTCTTTAACTTTTCTCCAACATTCTTTGTCTCTCTATTTGACAATATTTACTTCTTGTTGTAGAAAGAGCCATTTAAACATAAAATTCCAGGAGACATTTTCAGGTAAGGATGTAATCTGTCTTTTGAAATTTTAGAATCTGGGTAAATTTTTTAAGGAGCCTATTAATTTCTGCAAAACCTTTTAGGTTATACTTTAATGTGGCTGAACAGATAATTGTCTTTATGAACTAACTCTAAAAGAGATCTTTGGAAAATGAGTAGGTATTCTAGACTTGGATATCTCATATTTTGGGGGAATATTAGTAATTTATACTATAAAAAAGCAAAGAATTAGGCATATTAGGAAGGCAGTATTTGAGAAAAAAGTCATGTGAAATTTTGAAAGAGGTGTATGGTTTTGAATTGAAGTCAAGCAAAACTTGGCATTTTTAACAAAAGGAGACCACAAACAGTGTAGTGACTTTCAAATTCTCTATTACTATGCAATTCTACTGTTAGCTATATTTAACTTATTGTAAACTGTTTCACTGAGATGGACACTAGTCCCTAAAGAAATATCTATGAGGCATATGAGAAGACAATTATTTTTAATTCATAGTGCAGAATTCTAAAGTAGAGAAGTTGAAAACCTACTGTACTAAAATGAAAAAAAAAAAAAAGAAATGACTCATCCAGCCATTATTATGACATATATATGTGCGTGTGTGTATATAATTATATATATACATATATATGGCACAAAATATAGGATGTCGTATTTTATTACTCTTTCTTGCTCTTAACTTCATTTATTTCTTTCACTTTCCACATATTCTTTTACTCCTTTCTCATCTTTTCTTTGCTTGCTTTTTCTTTTTATTGCATCATTTTCTTGTTATTTGATGCCATATAGTGGAATATGGTAAAAATATAAGGTCACCTTTAAAGTGAAAAATAAGGAAAATATAAGAGGAAACAAGATTAAGACATTTAATTTTAGTTATATTTTATGTACATAACTTTTTATACTAGTTTTAACTTATTGTTATTCCATATTGGCTATAAATAATGTAAAAAATATTATTATTTTTTTAAAGATTTTATTTATTTATTTTTTAGAGAGTGAGCGAGAGAGAAACAGCGTGAGAGGGGAGAGGGTCAGAGGGAGAAGCAGGCTCCCCACTGAGCCGGGAGCCCGATGTGGGACTTGATCCCAGGACCCTGGGATCATGACCTGAGCCGAAGGCAGACGCTTAACCATCTGAGCCACCCAGGTGCCCCAATGTAAAAATTATTTTAAAAAAACATAAGAAAATGGGCATATATATATATTATTGCACCATATATATATAATATATATATGTATAATTAACAAAAACTTATACAGCATCATTTGTGTGCCAAATAGCTCTTGAAGGATGACGTATCTGGGTAATGGTCAATAAATAAGTTTGGATTTCATGAGACTCACTGAGATATCAGCTTCATCAATATTTTTAAAGTCATCCAAAAAATGTACACTTAATAAAGGGACTTAGTTCTGCTTACTACCCAACCCCCAATGCCTAGACCAGTGCCTGACATGGACTCTCACTTAGAACATGCTTGTTTAGTAAATTAGCCTCCCTTTTTCACTTCCTTTCTCAATGGGAGTTGAATGACAAATCAAGGAGTTCTGAACCACTCCTCTGTTTATGCAACTTTTAATATGCATAACTTATTATTTTAGATTTTCTTCCTCAACAAGTTTCATAGAAGGCTGTTAGGTTATGGGTGTAAACATCTGGAGAACTGATTAACATTATTTCAAATTTGTTGCCCATTTTCTTATGTTTTTTAAAAATAATTTTTACATTATTTATAGCCAATATGGAATAACAATAAGTTAAAACTAGTATAAAAAGTTATGTACATAAAACATAACTAAAATTAAATGTGTTAATCTTGTTTCCTCTTATATTTTCCTTATTTTTCACTTTATTTATTTATTTATTTATTTTTTTATTCTTATGTTAATCCCCATACATTACATCATTAGTTTTAGATGAAGTGTTCCATGATTCATTGTTTGTGCACAACACCCAGTGCTCCATGCAGAATGTGCCCTCCTCAATACCCACCACCAGGCTAACCCATCCTCCCACCCCCCTCCCCTCTAGAATCCTGTTTGTTTTTCAGAGTCCATCGTCTCTCATGGTTCGTCTACCCCTCCGATTTCCCCCGCTTCATTCTTCCCCTCCCGCTATCTTTTTCTTCTTCTTCTTCTTTTTTTTTTTCTTAAAACATATTGCATTATTTGTTTCAGAGGTACAGATCTGAGATTCAACAGTCTTGCACAATTCACAGCGCTTACCAAAGCACATACCCTCCCCAGTGTCTATCACCCAGTCACCCCATCCCTCCCACCCCACCCCCCACTCCAACAATACTCAGTTTGTTTCCTGCGATTAAGAATTCCTCATATCAGTGAGATCATATAATACATGTCTTTCTCTTTTTGACTTATTTCACTCAACATAATACTCTCCAGTTCCATCCATGTCGTTGCAAATGGCAAGATCTCATTCCTTTTGATGGCTGCATAATATTCCATTGTATATATATACCACTTCTTCTTTATCCATTCATCTGTCGATGGACATCTTGGCTCTTTCCACAGTTTGGCTATTGTGGACATTGCTGCTATAAACATCGGGGTGCACATACCCCTTCGGATCCCTACTTTTGTATCTTTGGGGTAAATACCCAGTAGTACAATTGCTGGATCATTAGGTAGCTCTATTTTCAACTTTTTGAGGAACCTCCATACAGTTTTCCAGAGTGGTTGCACCAGCTTGCATTCCCACCAACAGTGTAGGAAGGTTCCCCTTTCTCCGCATCCCCACCAACATCTGTCGTTTCCTGACTTGTTAATTTTAGCCATTCTGACTGGTGTGAGGTGGTATCTCATTGAGGTTTTGATTTGGATTTCCCTGATGCTGAGCGATATTGAGCACTTTTTCATGTGTCTGTTGGCCATTTGGATGTCTTCTTTGGAAAAATGTCTGTTCATGTCTTCTGCCCATTTCTTGATTGGATTCTTTGTTCTTTGGGTGTTGAGTTTGATGAGTTCTTTATAGATTTTGGATACTAGCCCTTTATCTGATATGTCATTTGCAAATATCTTCTCCCATTCTGTCGGTTGTCTTTTGGTTTGGTTGACTGTTTCCTTTGCTTTGCAAAAGCTTTTTATCTTGATGAAGTCCCAATAGTTCATTTTTGCCCTTGCTTCCCTTGCCTTTGGCGATGTTTCTAGGAAGAAGTTACTTCGGCTGAGGTCAAAGAGGTTGCTGCCTGTGTTCTCCTTTAGGATATTGATGGACTCCTGTCTCACATTGAGGTCTTTCAACCATTTGGAGTCTATTTTTGTGTGTGGTGTAAGGAAATGGTCCAGTTTCATTCTTCTGCATGTGGCTGTCCAATTTTCCCAACACCATTTGTTGAAGAGACTGTCTTTGTTCCATTGGACATTCTTTCCTGCTTTGTCAAAGATGAGTTGACCATAGAGTTGAGGGTCCATTTCTTGGCTCTCTATTCTGTTCCATTGATCTACGTGTCTGTTTTTGTGCCAGTACCATGCTGTCTTGATGATGACAGCTTTGTAATAGAGCTTGAAGTCCGGAATTGTGATGCCGCCGGCTTTGCTCTTCTTTTTCAATATTCCTCTGGCTATGCGGGGTCTTTTCTGGTTCCATACAAATTTTAGGATGATTTGTTCCATTTCTTTGAAAAAAGTGGATGGTATTTTGATAAGGATTGCATTGAATGTGTAGATTGCTCTAGGTAGCATTGACATCTTCACAATATTTGTTCTTCCAATCCATGAGCATGGAACGTTTATCCATTTCTTTGTGTCTTCCTCAATTTCTTTCATGAGTATTTTATAGTTTTCTGAGTACAGATCCTTTGTCTCTTTGGTTAGATTTATTCCTAGGTATCTTATGGTTTTGGGTGCAGTTGTAAATGGGATCGACTCCTTAATTTCTCTTTCTTCTGTCTTATTGTTGGTGTATAGGAATGCCACTGACTTCTGTGCATTGATTTTATATCCTGCCACTTTACTGAATTCCTGTATGAGTTCTAGCAGTTTTGGGGTGGAGTCTTTTGGGTTTTCCACATAAAGTATCATATCATCTGCAAAAAGTGAGAGTTTGACTTCTTTTTTGCCAATTTGGATGCCTTTGATTTCTTTTTGTTATCTGATTGCTGTGGCTAGGACTTCCAATACAATGTTGAATAGCAGTGGTGATAGTGGACATCCCTGACGCGTTCCTGACCTTAGGAGGAAAGCTCTCAGTTTTTCCCCATTGAGAATAATATTTGCTGTAGGTTTTTCATAGATGGTTTTTATGATATTGAGGTATGTACCCTCTATCCCTATACTCTGAAGAGTTTTGATCAAGAAAGGATGCTGTACTTTGTCAAAAGCTTTTTCTGCATCTATTGAGAGGATCATATGATTCTTGTTCTTTCTTTTGTTAATGTATTGTATCACATTGATTGATTTGCAGATGTTGAACCAACCTTGCAGCCCAGGGGTAAATCCCACTTGGTCATGGTGAATAATTCTTTTAATGTACTGTTGGATCCTATTGGCTAGTATTTTGGTGAGAATTTTTGCATACATGTTCATCAGGGATATTGGTCTGTAATTCTCCTTTTTGATGGGGTCTTTGTCTGGTTTTGGGATCAAGGTGATGCTGGCCTCATAAAATGAGTTTGGAAGTTTTCCTTCCGTTTCTATTTTTTGGAACAGTTTCAGAAGAATAGGTATTAATTCTTCTTGAAATGTTTGGTAGAATTCCCCTGGGAAGCCATCTGGCCCTGGGCTTTTGTTTTTTGGGAGACTTTTGATGACTGCTTCAATTTCCTTAGTGGTTATAGGTCTGTTCAGGTTTTCTATTTCATCCTGGTTCAGTTTTGGTAGTTGATACATCTCTAGGAATGCATCCATCTCTTCCAGGTTATCTAATTTGCTGGCATAGAGTTGCTCATAATATGTTCTTATAATTGTTTGTATTTCTTTGGTGTTGGTTGTGATGTCTCCTCTTTCATTCATGATTTTGTTGATTTGGGTCATTTCTCTTCTCTTTTTGATAAGTCTGGCCAGGGGTTTATCAATCTTGTAAATTCTTTCAAAGAACCAGCTCCTAGTTTTGTTGATCTGTTCTACTGTTCTTTTAGTTTCTATTTCATTGATTTTTGCTCTGATCTTTATTATTTCTCTTCTCCTGCTGGGTTTAGGCTTTATTTGCTGTTCTTTCTCCAGCTCCTTTAGGTGTAGGGTTAGGTTGTGTACTTGAGACCTTTCTTGTTTCTTGAGAAAGGCTTGTATTGCTATATACTTTCCTCTTAGGACTGCCTTTGCTGCATCCCAAAGATTTTGAACAGTTGTGTTTTCATTTTCATTGGTTTCCATGTATTTTTTTAATTCTTCTTTAATTTCCTGGTTGACCCATTCATTCTTCAGTAGGATGCTCTTTAGCCTCCATGTATTTGAGTTCTTTCCGACTTTCCTCTTGTGTTTGAGTTCTAGTTTCAAAGCACTGTGGTCTGAAAATAGGCAGGGAATGATCCCAATCTTTTGGTACCAGTTGAGACCTGATTTATGACCTAGGATGTGATCTATTCTGGAGAATGTTCCATGGGCACTAGAGAAGAATGTGTATTCCGTTGCTTTGGGGTGGAATGTTCTGAATATGTCTGTGAAGTCCATTTGGTCCAGTGTATCATTTAAAGTCTTTATTTCCTTGTTGATCTTTTGCTTAGACGATCTGTCCATTTCAGTGAGGGGGATGTTAAAGTCCCCCACTATTATTGTATTGTTGTTGATGTGTTTCTTTGCTTTTGTTATTAATTGCCTTATATAATTGGCTGCTCCCATGTTAGGGGCATAGATATTTACAATTGTTAGATCTTCTTGTTGGATAGATCCTTTAAGTATGATATAGTGTCCTTCCTCATCTCTTATTACAGTCTTTGGTTTAAAATCTAATTTGTCTGATATAAGGATTGCCACCCCAGCTTTCTTTTGGTGTCCATTAGCATGGGAAATGGTTTTGCACCCCCTCACTTTCAATCTGGGGATGTCTTTGGTTCTAAAATGAGTCTCTTGCAGACAGCATATCGATGGATCTTGTTTTTTAATCCAGTCTGTTAGCCTGTGTCTTTTGATTGGGGCATTTAGCCCATTTACATTCAGGGTAACTATTGAAAGATAGGAATTTAGTGCCATTGTATTGCCTGTAAGGTGACTGTTACCGTATATTGTCTGTGTTCCTTTCTGGTCTATGTTGCTTTTAGGGTCTCTCTTTGCTTAGAGGACCCCTTTCAAGATTTCCTGTGGGGCTGGTTTTGTGTTTGCAAATTCCTTTAGTTTTTGTTTGTCCTGGAAGCTTTTTATCTCTTCTTCAATTTTCAATGACAGCCTAGCTGGATAGAGTATTCTTGGCTGCATATTTTTCTCATTTAGTGCTCTGAATATATCCTGCCAGTCCTTTCTGGCCTGCCAGGTCTCTGTGGATAGGTCTGTTGCCAATCTAGTGTTTCTACCATTGTAGGTTACATATCTCTTCTCCAGAGCTGCTTTCAGGGTTTTCTCTTTGTCTATGAGACTCGTAAGTTTTACTATTAGATGTTGGGGAGTTGACCTATTTTTATTGATTTTGAGAGGGGTTCTCTGTGCTTCCTGGATTTTCATGCCTGTTTCTTTCCCCAAATTAGGGAAGTTCTCTGCTATAATTTGCTCCATTATACCTTCTGGCCCTCTCTCTCTTTCTTCTTCTTCTGGGATCCCAATTATTCTAATGTTGTTTCGTCTTATGGTATCGCTTATCTCTCGAATTCTGCCCTCATGATCCAGTAGTTGTTTTTCTCTCTTTTTCTCAGCTTCTTTATTTTCCATCATTTCATCTTCTATATTACTGATTCTCTCTTCTGCCTCATTTATTCTAGCACTTAGCGCCCCCATTTTTGATTGCACCTCATTAATAGCCTTTTTGATTTCTACTTGGTTGGATTTTAGCTCTTTTACTTCTCCAGAAAGGGTTTCTCTAATAACTTCCATATTGTTTTCAAGCCCAGCTAGTATCTTTAAAGTGATGATTCTGAACTCTAGATCTGACATCGTACTAATGTCCGTATTGATTAGGTCCCTGGCAGTTGGTACTACCTCTTGTTCTTTTTGTTGAGGTGATTTTTTCTGTCTTGTCATTTTGTGCAGAGGAGAATAGATTAATGAGAGAACAAAATGCTAGCAGAGTAACCACGTCCCCAGAAAATATACTCTAAACAAATCAGAAAAGACCTGAAGCAGTGGGATAAGAAAGGGAAAGAGAGAAAAAAGAAAAAGAAAAAAAAGAAAAAGATAAAAACAAAAACAAACAAAACAAAACAACAACAACAAAAGAAAAACCAGAACGTGATCAAATATGATCTATATGGTATATAGATCAGTGCCACACACTAGATTTGGGGTGTATTTTGGTCTTTTAGAAGAAAGTGCCTCCCAAAATTTTAAAGAAAGAAAACTTATATATGTACAAAAATAAGGGTTGATATGATGAAGGGATGGAATATGACTGTAAAAATGGAAATTATAAAAAATTTTATAAAAGGAATTGATAAGAAGTTGTTTGAAAAAAGAAAGAAGAGGATTTAAAAAAAGAAAAAAGAAAAAAAAGGGAGAGGTTGTGATCAGGCAGGGGAACAGAAAACACCATATACTAGTGATTTAGGGTATATTTTAATCTGTTAGAAGAAACTATCTCAAAATTTTAAAGAGAGGACAACTTATATATATAAGCCAAAAATATGGGTAACTACTATGAAGGGATAGAATAGGACTCTAAAAATGAAAAATAAAAATGTTTTTTTTTTTTAAAAAAAGGGATTGATAAGATGTTGGTTGAAAAAGGGAAAAAGAAAAATTCAAAAAGAAATAAAAAGACAAAAAGACAGTTAAAAAAATTAACTTTAAAAGACTAAAGAATCATGGTAAAAAAGCCGTGAATTCTATGTGCAGTAGTCCCCTAGCGCTGGAGTTCTGCCGTTCTCATTGATCGGTAAACTTGGTCTTGGCTGGCTGTTCTCGCTGATCTTCTGGGGAGGGGCCTGTTGCTGTGGTTTCCAAATGTCTCTGCCGGAGGTGGAATTGCCCCGCCCTTGGCCCCTTCTGGCTAAGTAATCTGCTCGGGTTTGCTCTCCGGGGCTTTTGTCCCCTGCGACCTTTCCGTACAGCTTTGGAGGCGGAGAGTGAAAATGGCGGCCTTCCAATCTCTGCCCCGGAGGAGCCGAGAACTTGGGCCCCACTCCTCAGTGACCCCCCAGAGAAAAGCCGTCAGTCACTCCCGTCTCCCCGGTCTCCGGCCGCACTCCGTGCTCACCTGGCCTGTGACCGCGGGCATCTATCTCTGGCACCCGACCCCGGGTGGAGTCTCCAAACCCAGCAGATCCCTGCGGTGCACTCCCGCGCGGCTCCTCCCGGGGGAGGAAGGTGAGTCTCCCCAGATCTGCAGCTTGTTGGGTCCCTGCTGGAGGAGCAGGGGCCCAACTGTTCCGCGGATCACGGTTTATGGCAACCCCGAGCTGAGAGCCTGCACCTGGGCGCCACCTCTGCAGCCGGCTTCCCTGCTCCGTTACCTGGGAGCTCTGCCACACTCAGGCACCCCTGGTCTTTCTGTGACCCTGAGGGTCCTGAGACCACACTGTCCTGGAGGGTTCCACCCCCCGCTTAGCCACCAGAGTGACGTCCCTCAGCGGAGCAGACTTTTAAAAGTTCCGACTTTGTGCTCCGTGGTTCTATCACTTGCCAGAAGCGGCCGACGGAGGCCCCTCCCCCGCCGTCTATCCTCCCGAATATCGCCTCGGATTCACTTCTCCGCATGTCCTACCTTCCAGAAAGTGGTCGCTTTTCTGATGAGAGAGTTGTTGCTCTTCTTTTCTTCAATCTCCTGTTGAGTTTGTATGTGTTCAAAATGGTTTGATCCCTATCCAGCTGAATTCCTGAGAGGAGACGAAATCCAGGTCTCCTACTCCTCCACCATCTTGCTCCGCCCCCCTTATTTTTCACTTTAAAGGTGACCTTATATTTTTACCATATTCCACTATATGGCATCAAATAACAAGAAAATGATGCAATAAAAAGAAAAAGCAAGCAAAGAAAAGATGAGAAAGGAGTAAAAGAATATGTGGAAAGCGAAAGAAATAAATGAAGTTAAGAGCAAGAAAGAGTAATAAAATACAACATCCTATATTTTGTGCCATAACTGAAGACCTAGACTAGAAGAAACTCTAGCTTTGAGAGAGTGTTCTTGATTTTATGAGAACTATCTTATGAATTAATTCCTGAATACATATCTAAGTGCCTTTCCCTATTTCCTTAAAATGACCAGTTACTAAGCGATGAGTAATTTCAAATTCTATATAAGCAAACAACCTAGTTACAAAGAAAAATATAGAGGGATTTGAGAATATTGAGATACCATAGAAGTAAAAAGATTAAATGAATATATAATCCTGCAAAAATAAATTTTAAAGACTTTAAGAACTTGGATATTGCTCAGTCACACTAGGTACATTGTCAAGTGCTCAAGTGCCACATGTGGCTGGTGATTACCACATTGGGCACTGCAGGTTACAGAACTTTTTTTTTTTTAATTATTATATTCAATTAGCCAGCATAAAGTACATCATTAGTTTTTAATGTAGTGTTCAACAATTCATTAGTTGCCTATAACACCCAGTGCTCATCACCACATGTGCCCTCCTTAGTACCCATCACCAGGTTACCCATCCTCCAACCCTCCTGCCTTCTGTAGCCCTCAGTTTGGTTCCCAGAGTCCAGAGTCTCTCATGGTTTGTATCACTCTCTGATTTCTTCTCATTAAGTTTTCCTTCCCTTCTTTTTCTATCAGCATAGAAAGTTCTCTTGGTCATTGCTGCTCTAGATACCCCTCCCCACAGTGTTGTCATCCACTCCACATAATTGCTTTGTTATTAAATTTTTTCACTTAAAAGTATATTGAGTAACTTTCCTTATGACATTAAATATATACATATTACTAAATAATATGGAGTTACTTTAATTATCCTGATAAGCAGATACTGGCAGACATTACTCTTATGTTTTTTTCTTATTGAAAATGTGCCTGGGGACACCTGGGTGGCTCAGTCAGTTAATCGTCTGCCTTCAGCTCAGGTCATGATCCCAGGGTCCTGGGATCGAGCCCCACATCGGGCTCCCTGTTCAGCAGGGAGTCTGCTTCTCCCTCTGCCCCTCACCCCACTTGTGTTCTCTCTCTCTCACTTTCTCTCACTCTCTCTGTCTCTTAAATAAATAAATAAAATCTTTAAAAAAATAAAGAAAATATGCCTGAATACAGGACTTTAATTTATACATGTAGAACTTTAATTTGTACATACAAGACTTTTATTTATTTTTTTCTAAGACTTTATTTATTTATTTTAGAGAGAGAATGGGGTGGGGGGGCAGAGGGAGAAGGAGACGGAGAATCCCAAGCAGACTCCCTGCTGAGCACAGAGTGATGTAGGGCTCAATCCCAGGACCCTGAGATCATAACCTGAGCTGAAACCAACTGAGGACACCCCGAAGACTTTTAATTTTAGTGAAACAATAAGACACACATAGCTGTTACCATGTGAGCAGACAACAGTTACTTAATACCACCTATTTTTGGTAAGGCTCTACTATTATATGTTGCATTTTAGATTCAAGTGGTAGCTTACAGTGTTTTATATAAGAATTTGCTGGTGAAACAATATATTTTACACACATGATTAAAAATATTTGATTTTTGTCAACAATACAGACAGCGACATAGATTTGTAAGTTTCTGAAATGATACATCAATTATCTTACCATTATACAGTTCTAGTTCCTTCTGTATATGGAGGATTATTTTTTTTTGGAAGATTATTTTTTATTCAGATGCTTTAATTGAAAATAAAATCATCATTAAAAGTCTGTCTGGGCTATAGAAAATACATGTTATTTTATGTTATTTTACTTAGAGGCTACCTGCCCTGCAGGAAGCCTGCTTTTCCCTCTCCCACTCCCCCTGCTTGTGTTCCCTCTCTTGCTGTGTCTCTTTCTCTGTCAAATAAATAAATAAAATCTTTAAAAAAAATAAGTTTTCTATACTCATGAAAAGTGGTGTCCTGAATTTGTCTCACTCAACTCTATGCTTTTACCTCCCAGTCTATCTCCATGTTCTGTTGCCACGACCAAGAAATGACTCTCCACAGCCTCAAATTTTATATTGTTTGCCTCAACTAGGTGCATACTCTGCTTCCTAACTTGTTCCTATCTTCCTGTATTCCAATCTTCTTTGCTCATCTCAGCTCAGTGGAAAGTCTTTGCTGGTTCAGCCCCTGCTCAGATTAGAGGGATTTATCCTCAGTCATTTCTGATTTGCAATTACCATTTCAGGTTTCTAAGGAACTTTCTGATTCAGCCATAAGATAATATCTAATTAAATGTTAAATTTTTGACTGATACGTGGTATAACTTCTCTCTTCAGGATAATTTTCTTTCAAAATGTAATTATCTTTCCCTGACACTGTACCATAGTCAAGTTTACTTTGAGCTATCCCTATGGTTGAATTTCAGAGGCTAGTATTAAAGGAAGTTTTATCCCTTCCCACTAAAAAAGTATATCTTAATATAAATTGGAAGAATAGGGAGTATCTTTTGTGATTTAATTGAGGCTACCATTCCCAGAAATCTCTGGAATGCAGAAGTAGTTTCAGGCTGAGGGAGTAAGTTGCATCAACTTGTTTTAAGGTATTTTTCTATCTTCCTGATCATCAGAACACTTTTTTTTTAAAATCAAAGCTTCTAAAATAAATCCTCTACTGTAATTTAGCAACGTTTTCTGAAGACCAATAAATTCAAACTCTTTTACATGTATACACAACCAAATATGATTTAATTCCCAACTAATTTTTCTGCTATGTTGATTAAGTACACTAGAAATTTTTTTAAAAAGATATCAATTAAAAAAAAAAACCATCAATCTTCTAGTGACTGAAAAGAATCTTATTGCCTTGGAGGGTCTGCAGTATATTTATCATATTCCTGTGGTGAACCCAGGCCAAGAGCAGCATGAGGGAATGGAAAGGTACAATGTATTAGGCATCTGAGAAATTTCTCAACTCTAATTTTCAAGTAAAATTGATTTTGGCAAAAGTAAGCATGAGAACATATCACAACTCAGTTGCAGAAATTATTATCCTCTAGACCACCATCATACTTTGGGCTGCAGCAGAACTTTATGCATACATCTTAAAAAGATGTCCCTTGTGGTTCAAATATTACTACATTCCACTACATAATAGTGCTTTACAATCGTTCACCACAGACACCCACAGATGGGTCGTCTTGTAAATTTTTCCAAAGAGCTTGGAATTCTTCCTCTTCAAATATCTTCAAGTATACATTATCTTTTCAACAACTGATGTATAAAGAATTCCTTTGCTTGAAATCCCACAACAGCAATACCTTAACTTGAATCAATATGCTCCCCAGTTGCCCAACATCAAAATCAGTCTTCTGAAAGAAAAGACCAAGTGCTCCTTCCTGCTCCTATCCACCTCACTTTGGGTCATTTCAGCATTTGAGGCTACACAAACAACCTTGCAATCTCATGTTATAATTTATAATTTTCCCTGATCTCTGAACTTTAGGTAGTTTAGAGAAAACCATATAGATTATGGGGAGATTCTTAAAGAAAATGAACAATAGGAAATCTAAAATAATTATCTTTTGTAAGGCAATATGATGTGACAGAAAGAACAATGGCCTTGGAATAAGACAGATTTCATCTCAAAGCTGTGAATATTGGCTTTGTGATTTGGGGCACATTACCTTTTTCAGGACCTTGGTTTTTCATGTGCAACACTGAAATAGGATTAGTTATCTTGAAAGATTGCTGTAAAGTAGGCAATTTAAATAGTGCTGTACATGGCCCATAAGTAGTTCTTAATAAATTGAGGCTGTCATTATAATTATAAATTAACTTCTTTAAATTTAGTTTTTCTCATCATTGCCAAGAATTCAGTGATATAATTTAATAAAGATTAATAAAGATCTAGACATTCTTTTTTTTTTTTTTAAAGATTTTATTTATTTGACAGAGAGAGAGGGAACACAAGCAGGGGGAGTAGAGAGGGAGAAGCAGGCTTCCCACTGAGCAGGGAGCCTGATGTGGGGCTCGATCCCAGGACCCTGGGATCACAACCTAAGGCAGACGCTTAATGACAGCCACCCAGATGCCCCAAGATCTAGACATTCTTTGCACAAATTTGTATGAGGCATTGAAATTTCCTGTTTCCTCTAGACTTCATTGGAGAAAGTTGTCATCTCTAAAAAAACTGCCTGTGAAAGTGATATGTTATTAGTTCCTGCAATTAAAAAAAAAAACCAAAAAACAATACTTAGCGAAATCATAGAATGAGTGACGCAGTAGAGATTTACTGAAATTTGAGAGAAATTTAAGACTAGAATTTTTAAGATTATATATACATTAAGAGAATTTTAAATACAATAAACCTATTGTATCACATTTTGTATTTTTATACAGAGAAAAAATTGCTGTTAATATAAACAAATTGATATTTTAAGTTTGGACAACAACAAAGATTGGCATTTTGATGAAATACTGGACTTAGGCATGTAAATGCAAGATAATGAAATTCTGACAGCTCCTATTTATATATTTAGCAGAATAATGAACCACTGTCTACCGCCAATACTCTGACTCTTTTCCTCTTATTTGCCATCCACTTATTTAACTGCTCATTTTTAGTATACATGTATGTTTGTATCAGAATTGCTGTCCCATTGCACTATAGGGAACAATTTTACCAACTAGAGTGCATTGCTTATGTGCAGGTTTTCGTGCTTTGCTTTTAGTCTTACCATCTCTATTCATTTTCAAAGATATGTAGATTAGCACACCCCCACCCCCAACCAATCCCACTAAACCTCCTTCAATGAGATTAACTCATACTTTTGTAGTGTAGTTAAATTGTTTATCACATTCTGCATTCTTTCCTGGAATCCAGATCATCTCACTTTTTTATTTGTGCACATTAAAGTATATTCTTTGTATTATAAAGTTCTTTGCTTTTTAAATAAATGTATAATCATGTTTCAGAATTATAGTATCATACAGAATAGTTTCACTGATCCAAATAATCCCGTCCTTTATTAAATCACTTCACTGAACCCTTTGACATTTAATATCATTTACAGTTTAATGATATTTCATTTTATGGATGTATCAATGTTTGTTTATCTGTTTATCTATTGTAGAACATCCTGGTTTCTTCCAGTTCTGGCAATTTTTGATAAAGCTGTTATAAGTATATATTCACATACAGGTTTTAGTGTGAACACAATTTTCAAATAAGGTAAATACCAAGGACACAGTTGTTATATTGTATGATAAAACCCTAGCTTTATAAGAAATTGTTAATTTGTCTTCCAAAATGGCAGCACCATTTTACAAAAGGTGAAAGAAAAAAAAAATGCTTCTTTGCCTTTGATCCTAGAGAGAAAATATCAAATTTCTGACTAAAAAATATGATGTTAGTTTTAGTGTTCTTATAAATGCTCTTTATCACATTGAGGAAAGTCTATATATCTAGTTGGCTGAGATTTTTAAAAATCATGAATAGATTTTGTTGAAAGCTTTTTCTGCATCAATTGATGTAATCAGGTAATTTTTCTTTCTTAGCCTGTTTATTTGGTGGGTTAACTTGATTGATTTTCTAATGTTGAATGAGCCTACATACCTGGAATGAATTCGATCTGATTGTGATGTACATATTTTTTATGCATTGGTGGTGTCAGTTTGCCTCTATTTTATAAAGGATTATTGAATCTATCCTTCATGAGAAATCTTAATCTGTAGTTTTAATATTTTGCAATGTCTTTATGGCTTTGTTATCAAGGTAATGCTTATTTCAGAAATACGTTAGGAAGTGTTTTCTCTGTTTCCATTTTCTTAGAGATTGTGAAAAATCAGTGTAGTTTTTGTCTTTAAATGTTTGGTAGAATTCACTACTGACTTAACTGGGCCTGGAAATTTCTTTTTTTGGGAGGTTATTAATTATTGATTAAATTCCTTTTACAAATATAAGACTATTCAGGTTACCTAGTTTTCCTTGTGTGAGTTTTAGAAGTTTGTATTTCAAGGAATTTGTCCATTTCATCTGTGTTATCAAATTTGTTCCTTTATTATCCTTTTAATGTTCACAGAATCAGTAGTCATGATACTTATTTCATTATGGTATTAGTAAGATTTTTGCCTTCTCTTTTTGTTTTGGTTAGTTTGACTAGATGTTTTTCAATTTTATTGATCTTCTCAAAGAACCAGCTTTTGGTTTTATTGCTTTTCTTTGTTTTCCTGCTTTCAAACCCATAGATATCTGCTCTACTTTTTTTTTTAATTCTATTACTACTTTTGATGTTATTTTCTCTTATTTTTCTAATATTGTAGTGTGGAACTTAGACTATTGACTTTATGTCTTTTATTTTCTAATATATCTATTTAATGCCATAAATTTTCTAAGCCCTAATTTTCTGTATCCTACAAATTTTGATTTTTTAATTCTATTTTCACTTAGTTCAAAATATTTTAATTTATTAAGTCTTCTCTTCATATGGTATTTAGAATTGTGTTATAAGTTGTATGAGTTCTTTCTTTTTTTAAATTAATTTATTTATTTTAGAGAGAGAGAGCATGAGCAGGGAGAGAGAGGCAGAGGGAGAGGGAGAGAGAGGCAGAGAACCAGACTGCCTGCTGAATTCAGTGCCCAACACAGGGCTTGATCCCAGGATCATAAGATCATGACCTGAGCTAAAACCAAGAGTCAGAGGCTTAACCAACTGAGCCATCCAGGTTCCCCATGTATAAGTTCTTTATATATTTTGGAAATTAACCTTTAATAGGATATTTGATCTGCAAATACATTTTCCTATTCAGTAGACTGTTTTTTTCTTTTGTTGATGGTTTCCTATGCTGTGAAGAAGCTCTTTAGTTTGATGTAGTTCCATTTATTTATTTTTGCTTTTGTTTCCCTTTCTTTTGGAGTCAGATCTAAAAACATAACTAAGACTAATGTCAAGGGAATTATCACCTGTGTATTCTGCTAAAAGTACTATGGTTTCAGGTCTCACATTCAAGTCTTTAATCCACTTTGAGTTGGTTTTTGTATATGGTATAAGATAGTGGCCCAGTTTCATTACCTTGTAGGTAGCTGTCCAGTTTAATGAACAAAACTGAGTGAAAAGACTCATTTCCCCATTGTATGTACTTGTGTACTTTATCATGAATTAGTAGACCATGTATTTGTGGGTTTATTCCTAGGTTCTCAATTTTGTTCTATTGATCTGTGTGCTTTTAGACCAATACCATAATGTTTTGATTACTATACATTTGTAGTATAATTTGAAATAGGGAAATGTAATACCTCCAGCTATGTTCTCTCTCAAAACTGTTTAGGTTATTCCAGGTCTCCTGTGGTTTCAAATAAATTATAGAATTATTAGCTCTGGTTCTGTAAAAAATATCATTATAACTTTGAGAGGAATTATATTGAATTTGTAGATTGATTTGAGTAGGTATAATTTGAAAATATTAATTCTGCAAATACATGAGCATGGAATATCTTTCCACTTATTTGTCTCTTTTCATCAGTGTCTTCTCATTTTTAAAATACAGTTCTTTCACCACCTTGGTTATATTTATGCCCGGTTATTTTATGCTTTTTGATGCAATTGTAAGTGGAATTGCTTTTTTAAAATCTTTCTGATAATTTGTTATTAGTATATAAAAATGCATCAGGTTTCTATTGGAAGATGGAGGAAGAGTAGGGGACCTTGTTTCATCTGGTCCCTTGAATTCAGCTAGATATCTATCAAATCATTCTGAACATCTGTGAATTCAACCTGAGAGCTAAGAAAAGAATTGCTGCAACTGTACAAATAGAAAAGCAACCACTTTTTGCAAGGTAGGAAGTGCAGAGATGTGAACTGGAGGGGATATATCAGAAGACAAACCACAGGGGAGGGGAGCCTCTGTGTAAGCCAGCTACCAGAAAGTGATATAGCTGGGGAGCACAAAATCAGAACTTTTAGAAGTCTGCTCCCAAGGGATGACCCTGCCTGAAAGGTGCTCAGGAGGTGAAGTGGGGCAGAATCCTAGGTGGGACAGCATGGTCTCAGGACCCTCTGAGTAAAAGAAAGAATGGGAGTGCCTGAGTTGGCAGAGTTCCCAAGCATTGCAGCAGGGAAACTGGCTACAATTAGCAAGTCCAGGAGTGAGCTTTCAGCTTGGTTTGCCATATACTACAAACTGCACAGCAATTGGGCTACCGCTCTCTGAGCAGGGGACCCACAAGTAGCAGAAGCCAGTGACCCTCCTCCTTCCCCCAGAAGAGGAGCTTGAGTGCACACATCATCAGGCGACCACTCCCCAAGCAGGGCACTGCAAGTGATAAAACCATGGTGACCCTCCTCCTTTCCCCTGGGAGGATCAGAGCAGGTGCACATGGCAGGAGTCTACAGAGTCTGGAGCACACGGAAGTGATTGCGTTTCCCTGAGGGTTCACAGAAGAGAGGGGACGAGATATTTTCAGGTCCAGGGCTGGAGATCAGGGTGCCACTTTTTTTTTTTCATCCTATAAAGCAGACTGAAGACCAACAGGGATCAAGAGTCACATGGAGAAACCTGAAGCAGCTTACACTGAGCCTGGCCTCCTGGCCAGGGCTGTGCAACTCCACCCAGGCAAAGACACCTGAGAATCAGTGCAGCAGGCCCCTCTCCCAGAAGATCAGCAGGAACATCAAGATAATAAAATGTTTACAGATCACACAGAACTGAAAACTTCAGTGCTAGGGGAAAATAGTATATAGAATTCGAGGTTATTTCTCATGATTCTTTTGTCTTTCAGTTCAAAATTTTCCTTTCCTTTTCAATTAGTTTCTTATTTTGTCAACACTTTAAAGTCTTTTTAAAATTTTCATTTTTACATTTATATTTTATAGATATATTCTCCATTTTTGCTTTCCTTTCCCTATATTCTGTTTTATTATTTGTATACATATAAGTTTTTCTTTCTTTACAATTTTGGGATCTAGTGTCTTCTAACAAACAAACCAAAATATACCCAGGAACAAGTGTATCACCTTGTTCTGTCTACCTGTTTGATTTTATTCTCTTCCCCCTCTTTTTTTTTTCTCTTTTGGTTTCTGATCTCTTCTGAATTGTCTAGTGTATATTTCCCAGAGGTCGATGTTGATATATATATTTTTTAATTTTATTTTTTATTTCTTTTTTGTTCTCTCATTCATCTATTCTTCTCTGGAGAAAATGACCAGAAAGAAAAATTCCCAGAAAAAAAACAAGAGACAGTACTCACTGCCAGAGACTTAATAAATATGGATATTGGTAAAATGTCAGAGCTAGAATTCAGAAAAATAATTATAAAGATACTAGCTGGGCTTGAAAAAAGCATATAAGACACTAGAGAATCCCTTTCTGGAGAAATAAAAGAACTAAGATCTAATCAGTTTGAAATAAAAAAGGTTATTGCTGAGATGCAGTCAACAATGGAAGCTCCTACTGCTGGGATAAATGAGGCAGAAGAGAGAATAAGTGATATAGAAGATAAAATTATGGAGAACAAAGAAACTGAGCAAAAAAGAGATAAACAATTACTGGGCCATGAGGGGAGGATTTGAAATGGCAATACAATAAAGTGAAACAATATTAGAATTATTTGAGTCCCTGAGAAAGAGGAAAGAGAGAGGGGCACAAGGTATATTAGAGCTAATTATAGCTGAGAACTTCCCCAATTTGGGGAAAGAAACAGACATTCAAGTCCAGGAGGCATAAAAAACCACCCTCAAAATCAATAAAAATAGGTCACACTGCGACATAATATAGTGAAGCTTGTAAATTTCAGATATAAAGAGAAAATCCTGAAAGAAGCACCAGACAAGATGTCCTTAACCTACAAGGGGAGGAACATGAGACTGGCAGCAGACCTGTCCACAGAGACCTGGCAGGCCAGAAAGGACTGGCATGATATATTCAGGGTACTAAATGACAAAAACATGCAGCCAAGAATACTTTATCCAGCAAGGCTGTCATTCCAAATGGAAGAAGAGATAAAGAGCTTACAAGACAAACAGAAACTAAAGAACTTGTGATCACTAAACCAGCCTTGCAAGAAATACTAAAGGGGATCCTGTAAGTGAAGAGAGGTCCTAAAAGTAACATAGACCAGAAAGGAACAGAGACAAAACACAGAAACGGCAACTTTACAAGTAGTACAATGGCACTAAATTCATGTCTTTCAATAGTTACTCCAAATGTAAATGACTAAATGCTTCAATCAAAAGACACAGGGTATCAGATCGGATAAAAAAGCAAGATCCATCCATAGGTTGTCTACAAGAGACTGAGGTTAGAACCAAAAACACCTCCAGACTGAAAGTGAGGGGGAGGAGAAAGGTTTATCATGCTAATGGACCTCAAAAACCTGTGGTAGCAATCCTTGTAACAGACAAATTGATTTTATTTTATTTATTTTTTAATTTAATTTAATTTTACTATGTTATGTTAGTCACCATCATTAGTTTTTGATGTAGTGATCCACAATTCATTGTTTTTGTATAACACCCAGGGCTCCATGCATTATGTGCCATCCTTAACACCCATCACTGTGTTCTCTCACTCATCCTCTCCACGCCCCTCCCCTCTAAAACCTTGTTTGTTTCTCAGAGAACATAGTCTCCCATGGTTCATCTCTCCCTCTGATTTCCCCCCCTTCATTTCTCCCTTCCTTCTCTTATGTCCTCCATGCTATCCCTTATGTTCCACAAATAAGTGAAACCATATGATAATTGACTTTCTCTGCTTGACTTATTTCACTTAGCATAATCTCCTCCAGTCCCATCCATGTTGATATAAAAGTTGGGTATTCATCCTTTCTGCTGGCTGAGTAATATTCCATTGTATATATGGACCATATCTTCTGTATCCATTTATCTGTTGAAGGGCATCTCGGCTTGTTCCACATTTTTGCTATTGTGGACATTGCTGCCAGGAACATTGGGGTGCATGTGACCCTTCCTTTCACTACATCTGTGTCCTTGGAGCAAATACCCAGTAGTGCAATTGCTGGGTCATAGGGTAGCCCTATTTTTAATTTTTTGAGGTACCACCACACTGTTTCCCAAAGTAGCTATACCAACTTGCATTCCCACCAACAGTGTAAGAGGGTTCCCCTTTCTCCACAACCTCTCCAGCATTTGTGATTTCTTGCCTTGTCAATTTTTGCCATTCTAACTGGTGTAAGGTGATATCTCAATGTAGTTTTGATTTGAATTTCCCTGATGGCTAATGATGATGAACACTTTATCATGTGTCTGTTAGCCATTTGTATATCTTCTTTGGAGTAGTGTCTGATCATGTCTTCTGCCCATTTTTTGACTTGATTATTTGTTTTTTGGGTGTTGAGTTTGAGAAGTTCTTTATAGATCTTGGATACCAGCCCGTCATCTGTAGTGTCATTTGCAAATATCTTCTCCCATTCTGTGGGTTACCTCTTTGTTTTGTTGACTGTTTCCTTTGCTGTGCAGAAGTTTCTTATCTTGATGAAGTCCTAAAAGTTCATTTTTGCTTTTGTTTCACTAGCCTTTGGAGATGTATCTTCAAAGAAGTTGCTGTGGCTGATGTCAAAGAGGTCATTGCCTATGTTCTCCTCTAGGATTTTGATGGATTCCTGTCTTACACTGAGGTCTTTCATCCATTTTGAGTTTATCTTTGTGTATGATGTTAGAGAATGGTCGAGTTTCATTCTTCTGTATATAGTTGTCCAATTTTCCCAGCAGCATTTATTGAAGAGACTGTCTTTTTTCCATTGCACATTTTTTCCTACTTTATCGAAGATTATTTGACCATAGAGTTGAGGGTCCATATCTGGGTTCTCTATTCTGTTCCATTGGTCTATATGTCTGTTTTTGTGCCAGTACCATGCTGTCTTGGTGACCACTGCTTTGTAATATAGCTTGAAATTGGGCAATGTGATGCCCCCAACTTTGTTTCTCTTTTTCAACATTTCCTTGGTGATTCAGGTCTTTTCTGATTCCATACAAATTTTAGGATAGTTTGTTCCAGCACTTTGAAAAATGTCATCAGAATTTTGATCAGGATGGCACTGAAGGTATAGATTGCTCTGGGCAGAATAGACATTTTAGCAATGTTTATTCTTCCAATCCATGAGCATGGAATGTTTTCCCATTTTTTTTTTTGGTATGTCTTCTTCAGTTTCTTTCATGATTATCCTGTAGTTCCTAGAGTATAAATCCTTTACCTCTTTGGTTAGGTTTATTCTGAGGTATCTTATGGATTTGGTGCTATTGTAAATGGAATCATTTCTCTAGTTTCTCTTTCTAGAGTTGCATTGTTAGTGTGTAAGAAAGCAATTGATTTCTGTGCATTGATTTTGTGTCCTGCCACATTACTGAATTGCTGTATGAGTTCTAGTAATTGAGGGGTGGAATCTTTTGGGTTTTCCACATAAAGTATCATGTCATCTGTGAAGAGAGAGAGTTTGACTTCTTCTTTGCCAATTTGAATGCCTTTTATTTCTTTTTGTTGTCTGATTGCTGTTGCTAGGATGTCTAGTACTATGTTGAACAATAGTGGCAAGAGTAGGCATCCTTGTCGTGTTCCTGATCTTAAGGAAAAGTCTCTCAGCTTTTCCCCATTGAGGATGATATTTGCTGTGGGTTTTTCATAGATGGATTTTATGAACTCAAGGAATGTTCCCTCTATTCCTATACTCTGAAGAGTTTTAATCAAGAAAGGATGCTATATTTTGTCAAATGCTTTTTCTGCATCAATTGAGAGGACCATATGGTTCTTCTCTCTCCTCTTATTAATGTGTTCTATCACATTGATTGACTTATGAATGTTGAGCCAAACTTGCATCCCAGGGATAAATCCCACTTGGTCATGGTGGATGATCCTTTTAATGTATTGTTGGATCCTACTAGCTAGGATTTTGTTGAGGATTTTGGAATCCATATTCATCAGGGATATTGGTCTGAAATTCTCCTTTTTGATGGGGTCTTTGTCTGGTTTGGGGATTAAGGTAATGCTGGTCTCATAGAATGAGTCTGGAAGCTTTCCTTCTGTTTCTATTTTTTGAAACAGCTTCAGGAGGATAGGTATTATTTCTTCTTTGAATGTTTGGTAGAATTCCCCAGGGAATCCATCATGCCCCAGACTCTTATTTTTTGGAAGTTTTTGATCACTGCTTCCCTCTCATTACTGGTTATTCAGGTTGTCAATTTCTTTCTGTTTCAGTCTTGGGACTTTATATTTTTCCAGGAAGGCATCCATTTCTTCCAGGTTGCTCAATTTATTGACATATAGTTGTTGATAATAATTTCTAATAATTGTTTCTCTTTCTTTGGTGTTAGTCATGATCTCTCCCCTTTCATTCATAATTTTATTAATTTGGGTCCTTTCTCTTTTCTTTTGGATAAGTCTGGCCAGTGGTTTATCAATCTTATTAATTCTTTCAAAGAACCAGCTTCTAGTTTCATTGATCAGATCTACTGCATTTCTGGTTTCTAATTCATTGATCTCTGCTCTAATCTTAATTATTTCTCTTCTAGTGCATGGCTTAAGCATCGTTTTTGCTTTTTCTCTAATTCTTTAAGGTATAGAGTTAGTTGGTGAATTCAGGATTTTTCTATTTTTTTTGAGTGAGGCTTGGCTGGCTATGTATTTCCCCCTTAGGCACCTTTGAAGTATCCCATAGGTTTTGGACTGATGTGTTTTCATTCTCATCGGTTTCCATAAATTGTTTAAGTTCTTCTTTGATTTCCTGGTTGACCCAAACATTCTTGAGCAGAGTGGTCTTTAGCTTCCAAGTGTTTGAATTTCTTCCACATTTTTTCTTGTGTTTGAGTTCCAGTTTTAAAGCATCATGGTCTGAGAATATGCAGGGAATAATCTCAATCTTTGGGTATCAGTTGAGACCTGATTTGAGACGCAGTATGTGGTCTGTTCTGGAGAAAGTTCCGTGTGTGCTCAAGAAGAGTGAGTCTTCTGTTGTTACAGGGTGGAATGTTCTGTACATATCTATGAGGTCCATCTGGTCCAGTGTGTCATTCAAAGCTCTTGTTTCTTTGTTGATTTTCTGCTTAGATGATCTGTCTATTGCTGAGAGTGGAGTACTGAGGTCTCCTACAATTAACATATTATCAATCTGACTATTTTGTTTAACAGTTGGCTTATGTACATGGCTGCTCTCATCTTGGGGGTGCAGATATTTACAATTGTTAGATCTTCTTGTTAGAGAGACCCTTTAAGAATGATATAGTGTCCTTCTGTGTCTCTAACTACAGTCTGTAGCTTAAAATCTAATTTGTCTGATATAAGAATTGCTACTCCAGCTTTCTTTTGAGGTCCATTGGCATGGAAGATGGATTTCCATCCCTTCACATTCAGTCTGGGTGTATCAGGTTCAAAATGAGTATCTTGTAGACAGCATATGGATGTGTCATGTCTTTTTATCCAGTCTGCAATGCTACGCCTTTTTATGGGAGCATTTAGGCCTTTCACATTGAGAGTGATTATTGAAAGATATGAATTAATTGTAATCATGTTGCCTGTCAAGACATTTTTTCTATAGATTGTCTCTGTAAATTTCTGTTGCATATCACTCTTGGGGTCTTTCTCATTTTATAGAATACCCCTTAATATTTCTTGCAGGGCCAGTTTACTGGTCAAATATTCTTTCAGTATCTGCTGGTCTTGGAAGCTCTGCATCTCTCCATCCATTCTAAATGACAGCCTTGATAGGTAAAGTATTCTTGGCTGCATGTTCTTCTCGTTTAGTACCCTGAATATGTCTTGCCAGCCCTTTCTGGCTTGCCAGGTCTCTGTGGATAGGTCTGACATTATTCTGATGTTCCTCCCTCTGTACTAAGGAATCTCTTCCACCTAACTGCCCTTAAGATGGAAGGAAACCTTGGTTGTAAGATTTGTGAGTTTTACTATTACATTTCGGGGCATTGGCCTGTTTTCCTTGATCTTGGAAAGGGTTCTCTCTGCCTCTAGGACACGAATGTTTGTTTCATTTCCCAAATTATGGAAGTTCTCAGGGATCCCAATAATTCTGACAATAGAACGTTTCATGGTGTCACTTATTTTTCTGATTCTCTTTTCATGGATTTTGAGTTGTTTTTGCCTGACCTCCTCATTTACCTTCTTGTCTATTAATTGGTCTTCAAGATTACTAATTTGTTCTTCTGCCTTGCTTACCCTAGCTGTTAGATTATCTAGATTAGATTTGATTTCATTGATAGCATTTTTAAGTTCTGCCAATTCACTTTTCATTTCTGCCCTTAGAGACTCTGTGTTGCCATTAAATAGATTTCTCCATTCTAGCTATTTTCTTCACAATTGCTACCCTGAATTCCATCTCTGACATCTTGGTGATATCTTGTATCCATTTGTAAATCTGTGTCAGAAATAGTCACAGTCTTCGAGTCTTTCCCATTTTGGGGTTCCTCCTCCTAGTCATTCTGTTGAGGGGTGGTTGAGGGAATGTACAGAGTCCAAATTATTGAGCACAACCCAAGCCATATGCACTTGTTTTATAGGGACTTTAGGGTTGTTGGCCTCTTGTTCTCCCAGCCTGTCTTCTGGGGGAGGGGTTTACCGCACTGTTACTCAGGCAACCCTGTTTGGGCAGAGTTACCCTGCCTCCTATGGCATGGGATGGGCTCAGTTAAAACCGGTTTTGGGGGGCTTTTGTTCTCTGATGGCTTTCCCTGGCACTTTCCGCATCTCTTCTGAGAGTCAGAGCAGAAGAGATCATTTCCAACTCTCTGCCTCAGAGCAGAGATCGCAATCTGTTCTTCAGTGAGCTCTCCAGGCCACACTATCTCCTTTTCTGTCTGTGCTGCTATAAACTGCAGCATCCTGGGTTGTGCACACCTCAGCTGGGCTCCCAGTCTTCGCCTCCAGGTTGGGGCACATCTCTGCCCTTTGTGCTTCTAAAACCACCAGCCACTGCCAGTTCACTGGTGCAGCCCCGCCACTCCAGGTTTCAGTCTATGGGGCTGCCCTAAAGTTCTTTCCCTGTTGCTACTGGTCTGCAAGTCTGTGCCCTGTCCCCAGCACAGGAGGCTATTGCTCACCAGTGGTGTAGGATTGCCACAGCTCCCTCCCCCTTCTGTTTATCATCCAATATCTGCCTGCAGAATCATGGCTCCCTGATTCATACCTCAAAACTAACTGCCTGCGATATTCTGTTTGTAAAGATCCAGATCTATCTTCTTACATCTCAGGCTGATTTCATGGGTGTTCAGAGAGGTCTGGTAGATATCCAGCTCAATTCTGGGGACCAGTTGGAATAGGGTCCCCTACTCTTCCACCATCTTTTCCACTTCTCTGACAAATTAGATTTTAAACCAAAGACTGCAGTAAGGGATGAAGAAGGACACTTAAGAGTCTAACCATCAAGAAGATATAACAATTATAAATATTTATGCTCCTAACTTGGGAGCAGCCAATTATATAAACCAATTATAACACAAGTAAAGAAGCACATTGACAATAATACAATAATAGTAGTGGACTTCAACACCACAGTCACAACAATGGAGAGATCATCTAAGCAGAAGATCAACAAGGAAAGAAGTGCTTTGAATGACACACTGAACCAGGTAGACTTCACAAATACAAATATACACAGATACAGAGCATTCCATCCTAAAGCAACAGAATACATATTCTGTTCAAGTGGACATGGCACATTCTCCAGAATAGATCACATACTGTGTCACAACCAGTACCAAGAGATTGGAATTATTCCCTGGGAAAATTGAGACCACAATGCTTTGAAATTGGAACTCAATCACAAGAGGAAATTTGGAATGAGAAAAAGAAACTTGGAGGTTAAAGAGCATCCCATTAAAGAATGAATGGAATGGAGGTGGGTGGGGGGATGGGGTAATTGGTTGATAGGCATTAAGAAGGGCACATGATGTGATGAGCACTAGGTGTTATATACAAGTGATAAATTACTGAACATTACGTCTGAAACTAATGATGCACTATATGTTGGCTAATTGAATTTGAGAAAAAAAGAATAAATGGGTTAATCAAGAAATAGAGAAACATTTAAAGAAATCGTGGAAACAATTGAAAGTGAAAACAACTGTTCAAAACCTTTGGGATACAGCAAAGGGGGACCTAAGAGGGAAGTACCTAGCAAAACAAGCCTCTCTCAAAAAATTAGAAAAGTCTCAAATACACAAGTTAAACTTACACCTAAGGAGGTGAAGAAAAAACAGCAAATAAAGCCTAAACCAAGCAGGAGCAGAGAAATAATAAATATTAGAGAAGAAATCAATGAAATAGAAACCAAAAGAACAGTAGAATAGACCAATGAAACTAGAAGCTGGTTATTTGAAAGAATTAATAAGATTGAAAAACCCCTACTGGGCTTGTTCACAAAGAAAAGAGAAAGGGCTCAAATTAAAATAATAAAAGAAAGAAGAGAGATCACGACCAACACCAAGGAAATAAAAACAATTTTTTTTATTTTTTTACTTTTTTAAATTATGTTATGTTAATCAAAATATATTACATCATTAGTTTTTGATACAGTGTTCCATGATTCATGGTGTGCATATAACACTCAGTGCTCCATTTAGTATGTGCCCCCTTTAATATCACCAGGCTAATACATCCCCCCACACTCCTCCCCTCTAGAACCCTCAACTTGTTTCTCAGAGTCCAGAGTCTCTCATGGTTCATCTCCCCCTCCGATGTCCCCCCCCCTCATTTTTCCCTTCCTGCTATCTTCTTCTTTTTTTTAACATATAATGTATCATTTGTTTCAGAGGTACAGGTCTGTGATTCAACAGTCTTACACAATTCACAGTGCTCACCATAGCACATACCTTCCCAGTGTCTATCACCGAGGCACACCATCCCTCCCACTGCCCACCACTCCAGCAACCCTCAGTTTGTTTCCTGAGATTAAGAATTACTCTTCTCAGTGAGGTCATATGGTAGATGTCTTTCTCTGATTGACTTATTTCACTCAGCATATACCCTCCAGTTCCATCCATGTTGTTGCAAATGGCAAGATTTCATTCCTTTTGATGGCTCCATAAAAATCCATCACATATATATATATATCACATCTTCTTTATCCATTCATCTTTTGATGGACATCTTGGCTCTTTCCAAAGTTTGGCTATTGTGGACATTGCAACTATAAACATTGGGGTGCATGTACCCCTTCAGATCCCTACATTTGTATCTTTGGGGTAAACACCCAGTAGTGCAATTGCTGGGTCTTATGGTGCCTCTATTTTCAACGTTTTGAGGAACCTCCAAATTGTTTCCAGAGTGGCTGCACCAGCTTGCATTCCCACCAACAGTGTAGGAGGGTTCCCCTTTCTCCGCATCCCCGCCAACATCTGTCCTTTCCTGACTTCTTAATTTTAGCCATTCTGACTGGTGTGAGGTGGTAACTCATTGAGGTTTGGATTTGGATTTCCCTGATGCCGAGCAAGGTTGAGCACTTTTTCATGTGTCTGTTGGCCATTTGGATGTCTTCTCTGCAAAAATGTCTGTTCAGGTCTTCTGCCCATTTCTTGATTGGATCATTTGTTCTTTGGGTGTTGAGTTTCCTAAGTTCTTTATAGATTTTGGACACTAGCCCTTTATCTGATATGTCATTTGCAGATATCTTCTCCCATTCTGTCGGTTGTCTTTTGGTTTGGTTGACTGTTTCCTTGGCTGTGCAAAAGCTTTTTATCTTGATGAAGTCCCAATGGTTCACTTGTGCCCTTGCTTCCCTTGCCTTTGGTGATGTTTCTAGGAAGAAGTTGCTGCAGCTGAGGTTGAAGAGGTTGCTGCCTGTGTTCTCCTTTAGGATTTTAATGGACTCCTGTCTCACATTGAGGTCTTTCAACCATTTGGAGTCTATTTTTGTGTGTGGTGTAAGGAAATGGTCCAGTTTCATTCTTCTGCATGTGGCTGTCCAATTTTCCCAACACCATTAGTTGAAGAGACTGTCTTTTTTCCATTGAGCATTCTTTCCTGCTTTGTCAGAGATTAGTTGACCATAGAGTTGAGGGTCCATTTCTCGGCTCTCTATTTTGTTCCATTGATCTATGTGTCTGTTTTTGTGCCAGTACCATGCTGTCTTGATGATGACAGCTTTGTAATAGAGCTTGAAGTCCAGAATTGTGATGCCATCAACTTTGCTTTTCTTTTTCAACACCCCTCTGTCTATTAAGGGTCTTTTCTGGTTCCATAGAAATTTTAGGACCATTTGTTCCATTTCTTTGAAAAAAGTGGATGGTATTTTGATAAGGATTGCATTGAATGTGTAGATTGCTCTAGGTAGCATTGACATCTTCACAATATTTGTTCTTCCAATCCATGAGCATGGAAGTTTTTTCCATTTCTTTGCATCTTCCTCAATTTCTTTCATGAGTATTTTATAGTTTTCAGAGTACAGATTCTTTGTCTCTTGGGTTAGATTTATTCCTAGGTATCTTATGGTTTGGGGTGCAGTTGTAAATGGGATCAACTCCTTAATTTTCTTTCTTCTGTCTTGTTGGTGTATAGGAATGCCACTGATTTCTATGCATCCATTTAATATCCTGCCACTTTACTGAATTCCTGTATGAGTTCTAGCAGTTTTGGGGTGGAGTCTTTTGGGTTTTCCACATAAAGTATCATATCATCTGCAAAGAGTGAGAATTTGACTTCTTCTTTTCTGATTTAGATGCATTTTATTTCTATTTGTTGTCTGATTGCTGTGGCTGGGACTTCTAATACTATGTTGAATAGCAGTGGTGATAGTGGACATCCCTGCCCTGCTCCTGACCTTAGGGGGAAAGCTCTCAGGTTTTTCCCATTGATGATGATATTCACTGTGGGTTTTCCATAGATGGCCTTATGATATTGAGGTATGTACCCTCTATCCCTATATTCTGAAGAGTTTTGATCAAGAAAGGATGCTGTACCTTTTCAAATGCTATTTCTGCATCTATTGAGAGGATCATATGCTTCTTGTTCTTTCTTTTATTAATGTATTGTATCACATTGATTGATTTGTGGATGTTAAACCAGCCTTGCAGCCCAGGGATAGATCCCACTTGGTCATGGTGAATAATCCTTTTAATGTACTGTTGGATCCTATTGGCTAGTATTTTGGTGAGAATTTTTGTGTCCATGTTCATCAAGGGTATTGTTCTGTAATTCTCCTTTTTGATGGGGTCTTTGGTTTTGGGATCAAGGTAATCATGGCCTCATAAAATGAGTTTGGAAGTTTTCCTTCCATTTCAATTTTTGGAACAGTTTCTCAGAAGAATAGGTATTAATTCTTCTTGAAATGTTCGGTAGAATTCCCCTGAGAAGCCATCTGACCCTGCGCTCTTCTATAAGCCACTTATATAAGCCAATTAATAACAAAAGGAAAGAAACACATCGACAACAATACAACAATAGTGGTGGAATTTAACACCACCCTCACTGAAATGGACAGATTATCTAAGCAAAAAATTGACAAGGAAATAAAGACTTTCAATGACACACTGGACCAAATAGACTTCACAGATATATTCAGAACATTCCATCCCAAAACAACAGAATACACATTCTTCTCTAGTGTCCATGGAACATTCTCCAGAATGGAACACACCCTAGGTCACAAATCAGGTCTCAACCAGTACCAAAAGACTGGGATCATTCCTTGCATCTTTTCAGACCACAACGCTTTGAAACTAAAATCAATGACAAGAGGAAAGTTGGAAAGAACTCAAATATATGGAGGCTAAAGAGCATCTTATTAAAGAATGAATGGGTCAACCAGGAAATTAAAGAAGAATTTTAAAAATTCATGGAAACGCATGAAAATGAAAGCACAACTGTTCAAAATCTTTGGGATACATCAAAGGCAGTCCTGAGAAGAAAGTATATAGCAGTACAAGCCTTTCTCAAGAAACAAGAAAGGTCTCAAATACACAACCTAACCCTACACCTAAAGGAGCTGGAGAAAGATCAGCAAATAAAGCCTAAACCCAGCAGGAAAAGAGAAATAATAAAAGTCAGAGCAGAAATCAATGAAATAGAAACCAAAAGAACAGTAGAACAGATCAACGAAACTAAGAGCTGGTTCTTTGAAAGAATTTACAAGATTGATAAACCCCTCGCCAGACTTATCAAAAAGAAAAGAGAAAGGACCCAAATAAATAAAATCATGAATGAAAGAGGAAAGATAACAACCAACACCAAAGAAATACAATTATAAGAACATATTATGAGCAACTCTATGCCAGCAAATTAGATAATCTGGAAGAAATGGATGCATTCCTAGAGATGTCTCAACTACCAAAACTGAAGCAGGAAGAAATAGAAAACCTGAACAGACCTATAACCACTAAGGAAATTGAAGCAGTCATCAAAAATCTCCCAACAAAAAAAGCCCAGGGCCAGATGTCTTCCCAGGAGAATTTTACCAAACATCTCAAGAAGAATTAATACCTATTCTTCTGAAACTGTTCCAAAAAATTGAAATGGAAGGAAAACTTCCAAACTCATTTTATGAGGTCACCATTAACTTGATCCCAAAACCAGACAAAGACCATCATAAAGGAGAATTACAGACCAATATCCTTGATGAACATGGATGCAAAAATTCCCACCAAAATACTAGCCAATAGGATCCAATAGTACATTAAAAGGATTATTTACCATGACCAAGTGGGATCTATCCCTGGGCTGCAAGGTTGGTTCAACAGTGGCAAATCAATCAATACATTAATAAAAGAAAGAACAAGAAGCATATGATCCTCTCAATAGATGCAGAAAAAGCATTTGAAAAAGTACAGCATCCTTTCTTGATCAAAACTCTTCAGAATATAGGGATAGAGGGTACATACCTCAATATCATAAAGGCCATCTATGGAAAACCCACAGTGAATATCATCATCAATGGGGAAAACCTGAGAGCTTTCCCCCTAAGGTCAGGAGCAGGGCAGGGATGTCCACTATCACCACTGCTATTCAACATAGTATTAGAAGTCCCAGCCACAGCAATCAGACAACAAATAGAAATAAAATGCATCTAAATCAGAAAAGAAGAAGTCAAATTCTCACTCTTTGCAGATGATATGATACTTTATGTGGAAAACCCAAAAGACTCCACCCCAAAACTGCTAGAACTCATACAGGAATTCAGTAAAGTGGCAGGATATTAAATGGATGCATAGAAATCAGTGGCATTCCTATACACCAACAAGACAGAAGAAAGAAAATTAAGGAGTTGATCCCATTTACAACTGCACCCCAAACCATAAGATACCTAGGAATAAATCTAACCCAAGAGACAAAGAATCTGTACTCTGAAAACTATAAAATACTCATGAAAGAAATTGAGGAAGATGCAAAGAAATGGAAAAAACTTCCATGCTCATGGATTGGAAGAACAAATATTGTGAAGATGTCAATGCTACCTAGAGCAATCTACACATTCAATGCAATCCTTATCAAAATACCATCCACTTTTTTCAAAGAAATGGAACAAATGGTCCTAAAATTTCTATGGAACCAGAAAAGACCCTTAATAGCCAGAGGGGTGTTGAAAAAGAAAAGCAAAGTTGATGGCATCACAATTCTGGACTTCAAGCTCTATTACAAAGCTGTCATCATCAAGACAGCATGGTACTGGCACAAAAACAGACACATAGATCAATGGAACAAAATAGAGAGCCGAGAAATGGACCCTCAACTCTATGGTCAACTAATCTCTGACAAAGCAGGAAAGAATGCCCAATGGAAAAAAGACAGTCTCTTCAACTAATGGTGTTGGGAAAATTGGACAGCCACATGCAGAAGAATGAAACTGGACCATTTCCTTACACCACACACAAAAATAGACTCCAAATGGTTGAAAGACCTCAATGTGAGACAGGAGTCCATTAAAATCCTAAAGGAGAACACAGGCAGCAACCTCTTCAACCTCAGCTGCAGCAACTTCTTCCTAGAAACATCACCAAAGGCAAGGGAAGCAAGGGCACAAGTGAACCATTGGGACTTCATCAAGATAAAAAGCTTTTGCACAGCCAAGGAAACAGTCAACCAAACCAAAAGACAACCGACAGAATGGGAGAAGATATCTGCAAATGACATATCAGATAAAGGGCTAGTGTCCAAAATCTATAAAGAACTTAGGAAACTCAACACCCAAAGAACAAATGATCCAATCAAGAAATGGGCAGAAGACCTGAACAGACATTTTTGCAGAGAAGACATCCAAATGGCCAACAGACACATGAAAAAGTGCTCAACCTTGCTCGGCATCAGGGAAATCCAAATCCAAACCTCAATGAGTTACCACCTCACACCAGTCAGAATGGCTAAAATTAACAAGTCAGGAAAGGACAGATGTTGGCGGGGATGCGGAGAAAGGGGAACCCTCCTACACTGTTGGTGGGAATGCAAGCTGGTGCAGCCACTCTGGAAAACAGTATGGAGGTTCCTCAAAAAGTTGAAAATAGAGGCATCATAAAACACGGCAATTGTACTACTGGCTATTTAACCCAAAGATACAAATGTAGGGATCCAAAGGGGTACATTCACCCTGATGTTTATAGCAGCAATGTCCATAATAGCCAAACTATGGAAAGAGCTGAGATGTCCATCGACAGATGAATGGATAAAGAAGAAGTGGTATATATATACTATGGAATATTATGCAACCATCAAAAGAAATGGAATCTTGCCATTTGCAACGATATGCATGGAAGTGGAAAGTATTATGCTGAGCGAAATAAGTTAATCAGAGGAAGACATGTATCATATGACCTCACTGATAGGAGGAATTCTTAATCTCATGAAACAAAGTGAGTTTTGCTGGAGTGGTGGGGGATGGGAGAGATGGGGTGGCTGGGTGATAGACACCGGGGAGGGTATGTGCTATGGTGAGCACTGTGAATTGTGTAAGAGTGTTGAATCACAGATCTGTACCTCTGAAACAAGTAATACATTATATGTTAAAAAAAAAAGGAAGAAGATAGAAGTAGGGGAAGAATGAAGTGGGGGAAATCAGAGGGGGAGATGAATCAGAGAGACTATGATCTCTGAAAAAAAAACTGAGGGTTCTAGAGGGGAGGTGGCTGGGGGGATAGGTTAGCCTCATGATGGGTATTAAGGAGTGCACGTTCTGCATGGAGCACTGGGTCTTATATGCGAACAATGAATCATGGAACACTACATCAAAAGTAATGAGGTGATGTATGGTGATTAACATAACATAATAATAAAAAAAAAAATAAGAGACCTGAAACCATGGAGAACAGGAAAGTAAGAAAAAAGAAAAAAAAAAGGACAAATAAAAAGATTAAAAAAAACAGAATAGGGGTGCCTGGGTGGCTCAGTCGTTAAGCGTCTGCCTTCGGCTGAGGTCATGGTCCCAGGGTCCTGGGATTGAGCCCTGCATCAGGCTCCCTGCTCAGTGGGGAGTCTGTTTCTCCCTCTCCCACTCCCCCTGCTTGTGTTCCCTCTCTCACTGTGTCTCTCTCTGTCAAATAAATAAATAAAATCTTAAAAAAAAACAGAATATGATCAAATATAATCAGGCTGGTTCATAGATCAGTGCCACTGACTAGATTTGGGGTGTATTTTGGTCTGTCAGAAGAAAGTGCCTCCCAAAATTTTAAAGAAAGAAAGACTTATATATGTACAAAATAAGGTAAGTATGATGAAGGGATGGAAAATGACTGTAAACATGAAAATTATTAAAGATTTATAAAAGGAATTGATAATTTGGTTGAAAAAAGAAAGGAGGATTTTTTTAAAAAGGGAGAAAATGTGATCAGGCAGGAGACTAGAACAAAGCCATACACTAGAGTTTTAGGCTATATTTTGGTCTGTTAGAAGAAACTGTATCCCAAAATTTTAAAGAGAGAACAACTTATATATATATATATACCAAAAATAAGGATAACTACTATGAAGGAAAAGAATATGACTCTAAAAATGAAAAATAAAAAAGATTTTTAAAAAAAGGATTGATAAGATTTTGGTTGAAAAAGGGAAAAGAAAAATTCAAAAAAAAAAAAAGAAAGTTAAAAAAATTATCTTTGAAAGACTAAAGAATCATGGGAAAAAGCCATGAATTCTATGTGCAGTATTCCAGTAGCACTGGAGTTCTGCTCTTCTCATTGATTGGTAAAGTTGGTCTTGGCTAGCTGTTCTTGATAATCCTCTCGGAGCAGGGACCTGTTGCCATGATCTTTGCCAGAGGTGGAATTGCCCCGTCCTTGCCCGGTCCGGACTAACTAATCTGCTCAGGTTTGCTCTCTGGTAGCTTTTATTCCCTGCAACCTTTCCATTCAGCTTTGGAGGATGAGAGTGAAAATGGCGGCAGCCCAATCTCCACCCCGGAGGAGCCAAGAACTTGGGGCCCCACTCCTCAGTGAGCCCCCAGAGAAAAGCAGTCAATCACTCCTGTCCCCCCAGTCTCCAGCTGCACTCCGTGCTCATCTGGCCTGTGACTGAGCATTTGTATCTCTGGCACACGGTCCCGTTTGGAGTCTCAAAACCCAGCAGATCCCTGTGGTGTGCTCCTGCGCCACTCCTCCCAGGGGAGGCTGGGGAGGCTCCCCTGATCTGCCGCTTGTTGGGTCCTTCCTCAAAGAGTAGTGGCCCGACTGTGCCGTGGATCACGGTTTATGGCAACCCCGAACTGAGAACCCACTCCTCAGCTCCGTCTCTGCAGCTGGCTTCCCCGCTTCAATACCTGGGAACTCTGCTGCATTCAGGCACCCCTGCTTAGCCACTGGAGCAACATCCTCCAGCAGAGTCAACTTCTAAAATTTCTGATTTTGTGCTCTGTTGCTCTATCACTTGCCAGTATGGCTGATGGAAGCCCCCTCCCCCGCTGTCTATCTTCCCAAATAACACCACAGATTCACTTCTCCACACATCTTACCTTTCAGAAAGTGGTTGCTTTTATGTTCATAGAGTTGCTGCTATTCTTTTCTTTGATCTCCTGTTGAGTTTGTAGGTGTTCAGAATGGTTTGATCCCTATCTAGCTGAATTCCTTGGACCAGATGAAATTTAGGTCTCCTACTCCTCCACCCACAAACAATTTTCAGAAAATATTATGAGCAACTATATGCCAAAAAATTAGGCAATCTGGAAGAAATGGATGCATTCCTGGAAACTTATAAACTACCAAAACTGAAACAGGAAGAAATAGGAAAACCAAACAGACTCATCACCAGCAAGGAAATTGAAGCCATAATCAAGAATCTCCCAACAAACAAGAGTCCAGGGCTGGATGGCTTTCCAGGGGAATTCTACCAAATATTTAAAGAAGAAGCTCTTCTTCTGAATCTGTTTCAAAAAATAGAAATGAAATGAAAACTTACAAACTCGTTTTATGAGGCCACAATTACCTTGATCCCCAAACCAGACAAAGACCCCATCAAAAAGGAGAATTACAGACCAATATCCTTGATGAACATGGATGCAAAAATTCTCACCAAAATACTAGCCAATAGGATCCAACAGTACATTAAAAGGATTATTCACCACAACCAAGTGGGATTTATCCCTAGGCTGCACGTACTGCATGATGGAGCACTGGGTGTTATATGCAAACAATGAATCATGGAACACTACATCAAAAACTAATGAATTAATGTATGGTAATTAACATAACATAATAAAAAAAGAAAAAAGGTAAACAATCAAATATTAACGTATTTTCCTCCTTCACACACACACAAAAACAACAGTAATAGATAAGTAAAAGAGTAAGAAACCCAAGTATATCACTAAAGAAAACAAGCAAACCGTGAAACAGAGAAGATTAGAAATGATCAGAAACAAAACAAAACAAAACAACAACAACAACAAAAGAAGTAACTAAATGTCAATAAATACATATCTATCATTATTTTGAATGGAAATGGACTAAGTGTTCTAATCAAAATACATAGGGTGACAAAATGGATCGATTAAAAAACAAGACCTGTCTATATGCTAAAGACACATGTAGATTGAAAGTAAAGGGATGGAGAAAAATTTATAATGCAAATGAATTCAAAAGAAAGCGAGAGTACCAATATTTATATTAGACAAAATAGACTTTAAAACAAAGTCTGTAACAGGAGACAAAGAAGAGCACTAATATCATAAAAAGGACAATCCAACAAGCAGATCTGACAATTATAAATATGCACCCAACATGGGAGCACCCAAGTACATAAAACTGTTAATAACAAACCTAAAGGAATTAATCAATAGTAATACAATAATAGCAGGGGACTTTGAGACCTCACTTACATCAATGGACAGATCATCTAAACAGAAAATCAATAAGGAAAGAGTGGCTTTGAAGGACCACATGGACTTAAAACATATTTTCAGATTATTCCACCCTAAAATAGCAGAATACACATTCTTTCAAATGCACATGGAACGTTCTCCAGAACAGATCACATATTTGGCCACAAAACTAGACTCAAAAAATTAAAAAAATATTGAAGTTATACCAAGCATCTTTTCTGAACACAATGGTATCAAACTAGAAGTAAACCACAAGAAAAAAAAATCTGGAAAGACCAGAAATACATGGAGGTTAAACAACATGCTACTAAACAATGAATGGATCAACTAGGAAATCAAGAAGAAATCAAAAAGTAAATGGAAATAAAGGAAAATGAACACAGTGGTCCAAATCCTTTGGGAGGCAGCAAAAGCAATTCTGAGTGAAGTTTATAGTAGTATAGGCCTACCTCAAGCGCAAGAAAAATCTCAAATAAGCAACATAACCTTACACTTAAAGGTGCTAGAAAAGAAACAACAAACAAAACCCAAACCCAGTAGAAGGTAGGAAATAATAAAGATTAGAGCAGAAATAAATTATATACAAACTACAAAAACAATAAAACACATCAATGAAACCAGGAGCTTGTTCTTTTAAAAGATCAAGAAAATTGATAAACCTCAGCCAGACTCATTAAAAAAGGGGGTGGGACTAAAACAAACAAAATAACAAATGAAGGAGGAGAAATAACAACTAACAACACAGAATTACAACTATAAGAGAATATAAGGAAAACAACATGCCAAAAAATAGACAACCTAGAAGAAATGGATGAATTCCTAGAAACATATAACTTACCAACACTGAAGCAGGAAGAAATAGAAAATTTGAACAGACCAATTACCAGCAAAGAGATTGAACCATTAATCTAAATACTTCCAACAAACAAAAGTCCAGGACCAGCTGGCTTCACAGGAGAGTTCTTCTTAATATTTCAAAAAGAGTTAATACTTATTATTGTCAAACTATTCCACAATATGTAAGAGGAAGGAAAACTTCCAAATTCATTCTATAAGACCAGCATTATGCTGATACCAAAACCAGATAAAGACATCACAAAAAGAGAGAACTACAGGCCAAAATTTCTGATGGATATAGATGCAAAAATCTTCAACAAAATACTAGCAAGCCAAATCCAACAATACATTTAAAAAAAATTCACCACAATCAAATGGGATTTATTCCTGGATTGTAGGGTAGCTCAATATATGCAAATAAATCAATGTGATACATCACATCAGTAGGGAAAAGGATACAAAACATATGATCATTTCAATAGACACAGAAAAAGTATTTGATAAAGCACAACATCGGAGCAAGATGGTGGAGGAGTAGGAGACCTGGATTTCGTCTGGTCTCAGGAATTCTGCTGGATAGGGATCAAACCATTCTGAATACCTACAAACTCAACAAGAGATTGAAGAAATGAATAGCAACAACTCTCTGAACAGAAAAGTGACCACTTTCTGGAAGGTAGGACGTGCGGAGAAGTGAATCTGAGGTGATATTCGGGAGGAAAGACGGCGGGGGAAGGGGCCTTCGTCGGCTGCTTCTGGCAAGTGATAGAGCTACAGAGCACAAAATGGGAACTTTTAGAAGTCTGTTCCTCTGAAGGACGTTGCTCCAGGGGCTCAGTGGGGGGCGGAACCCTCATGGGACAGTTTGGTCTCTGGACCCTTGGGGTCACAGAAAGACTGGGGGTGCCTGAGTGCAGCAGAAATCCCAGGTATCGGAGCGGGGAAGCTGGCTGCAGAGACGGACCCAAGGCCTGGGATCTCAGCTTGGGGTTGCCATAAACTATGATCCGCGGCACAGTCGGGCCACTTTTCTTCCAGCAGGGACCCAACAAGTGGCAGATCTGGGGAGACTCCCCTTCCTCCCCTGGGAGGAGTAGCGCATGAGTGCACCACAGGGATCTGCTGGATTTGGATACTCCACACCCAGTTGGGTGCCAGAGATGGAAATGCTCAGTCACAGGCCAGGTGAGCACGGAGTGCGGCCAAAGACTGGGGAGACGGGAGTGACTGACGGCTTTTCTCTGGGGGCTCACTGAGGAGCAGGGCCCCGAGTTATCAGCTCCTCTGGGGTGGAGATTGGGAGGCCGCCATTTTCACTCTCATCCTCCAAAACTGTGCGGAGAGCTTGCAGGGAAAAAAAGCTCCTGAGAGCAAACCCAAGTAGATTACTTAGCCTGATCAGGCAAGGGTGGGGCAATTCCGCCTCTGGCAAAGACCTTTGGGAACCACGGCAACAGGCCCCTCCCCCAGAAGATCAGAAAGAACAGCCAGCCAAGACCAAGTTTACCGATCAATTAGAACGGCAGACTCCAGCACTAGGGGAATAATGCACATAGAATCCATGACTTTTTTACCAAGATTCTTTAGTCTTTCAAAGTTATTTTTTTTAACTTTTTTTTTAATTTTTCTTTTTCTTTTTTCAACCAACATCTTATCAAACCCTTTTTAAAAAAAACAATATTATTTTTCATTTTTAGAGTCGTATTCTATCCCTTCATAGTAGTTACCCTTATTTTTGGCATATATATACATATATATAAGTTGTTCTCTCTTTAAAATTTTGAGATACTTTCTTCTAACAGATCAAATATGCCCTAAATCTCTAGTGTATGGTTTTGTTCTAGTCTCCTGCCTGATCACATTCTCTCCCTTTTTATTTTGAAATCCTCTTCTTTCTTTTCTCAAATAACTTCTTATCAATTCCTTTTATAAAATTTTTTATAATTTTCATCTTTACAGTCATATTCTATCCCTTGATCATATCAACCCTTATTTTTGTACATATATGTTTTTCTTTCTTTAAAATTTTGGGAGGCACTTTCTTCTAACAAACCAAAACACACCCAAAATCATGCACCAGCCTGATCATATTGATCATATTCTGTTTTTTTTCTTTTGTTCTGTTTTTGTTTGTTTTTATCTTTTTCTTTTTTCTTTCTTTCCCTTTCTTCTCCGCCGGCTTCAGATCTTCTCTGATTTGTTTAGAGTATATTTTCTGTGGATGTTGTTACCCTGTTAGCATTTTGTTCTCTCATTCATCTATTCTCCTCTGCACAAAATGACAAGATGGAAAAAATCACCTCAACAAAAAGAACAAGAGGTAGCACTGACTGCCAGGGACCTACTCAATACAGACATTAGTATGATGTCAGATCTAGAGTTCAGAATCATCACTTTAAAGATACTAGCTGGGCTTGAAAAAAGCATGGAAGTTATTAGAGAAACCCTTTCTGGAGAAATAAAAGAACTAAAATCTAACTGAGTCAAAATCAAAAAAGCTATTAATGAGGTGCAATAAAAAATGGGAGCACTAACTGTTACGATAAATGAGACAGAAGAGAAAATCTATGATATAAAAGACCAAATGATGGAAAATAAAGAAGCTGAGAAAAAGAGAGAAAAACAACTACTAGATCACGAGGGCAGAATTCGAGAGATAAGCGATACCATAAGACAAAACAGCATTAGAATAATTGGGATCCCAGAAGAAGAAGAAAGAGAGAGAGGGGCAGAAGGTATATTGGAGCAAATTATAGCAGAAACTTCCTTAATTTGGTGAAGGAAACAGGCATCAAAATCCAGGAAGCACAGAGAACCACTCTCAAAATCAATAAAAATAGGTCAACACCCCGACATCTAATAGTAAAACTTACAACTCTCAGAGACAAAGAGAAAATCTTGAAAGCAGCCTGGGAGAAGAGATCTGTAACCTAAAATCAGAAACATTAGATTGGCAACAGACCTATCCACAGAGACCTGGAAGGTCAGAAAGGACTGGCATGATATATTCAGAGCACTAAATGAGAAAAAAACACAGCCAAGAATACTATATCCAACTAGGCTGTCATTGAAAATAGAAGGAGAGATAAAAAGCATCCAGGACAAACAAAAACTAAAGGAATTTGCAAACACGAAACCAGCCCTACAAGAAATCTTGAAAGGGGTCCTCTAAGCAAAGAGACAGCCTAAAAGCAACATAGACCAGAAAGGAACACAAAGAACATACAGTAACAGTCACCTTACAGGCAATATACTGGCACTAAATTCATATTTTTCAATAGTTACCCTGAATGTAAATGGGCAAAATGCCCCAATCAAAAGACACAAGCTCTCAGATTGGATAAAAAAACAAGACCCATCAATATGCTGTCTGCAAGAGACTCATTTTAGACCCAAAGACACCCCCAGATTGAAACTGAGGGGGTGGAAAACCATTTCCCATGCTAGTGGACACCAAAAGGAAGCTGGGGTGGCAATCCTTGTATTAGACAAATTAGATTTTAAACCATAGACTGTAATAAGAGATGAGGAAGGACACTATATCCTACTTAAAGGGGCTATTCAACAAGAAGATCTAACAATTGTAAATATCTATGCCCCTAACATGGGAGCAGCCACTTATATAAGCCAATTAATAACAAAAGTAAAGAAACACATTGACAACAATACAATAACAGTAGGGGTCTTTAACACCCCCCTCGCTGAAATGAATAGATTCTGTAAACAAAAGATCAACAAGGAAATAAAGACTTTAAATGACATACTGGACCAAATGGACTTCACAGACATATTCAAAACATACCATCCCAAAGCAACTGAATATACATTCTTCTCTAGTGCCCATGGAACATTCTCCAGAATCGATCACATTCTAGGTCATAAATCAGGTCTCAACTGATACCAAAAGATGGGGATCATTCCCTGCCTATTTTCTGGCCACAATGCTTTGAAACTAGAACTCAATCACAAGAGGAAAGTCGGAAAGAACTCAAATACATGGAGGCTAAAGAGCATCCTACTAAAGAATGAATGGGTCAACCAGGAAATTAGAGAATTAAGAACATTCATGGAAACAAATGAAAATGAAAACACAACTGTTCAAAACCTTTGGGATGCAGCAAAGGCAGTCCTAAGAGGAATGTATATAACAATACAAGCCTTTCTCAGGAAACAAGAATTGTCTCAAATACACAACCTAACCCTACACCTAAAGGAGCTGGAGAAAGAACAGCAAATAAAGCCTAAACCCAGCAGGAGAAGAGAAATAATAAAGATCAGAGCAGAAATCGATGAAATAGAAACCAAAAGAACAGTAGAACAGATCAACGAAACTAGGAGCTGGTTCTTTGAAAGAATTAACAAGATTGATAAACCCTTGGCCAGACTTATGGAAAAGAAAAGAGAAATGACCCAAATCAACAAAATCATGAATGAAAGAGGAGAGATCATAACAAACACCAAAGAAATACAAACAATTATAAGAACATACTATGAGCAACTCTGTGCCAGCAAATTAGATAATCTGGAAGAAATGGATGGATTCCTAGAGATGTCTCAACTACCAAAACTGAACCAGGAAGAAATAGAAAACCTGAACAGACCTATAACCACTAAGGAAATTGAAGTAGTCATCAAAAATCTCCCAAAAAACAAAAGCCCAGGGCCAGTTGGCTTCCCAGGGGAATTCTACTGAACATTTCAAGAATTAATACCTATTCTTCTGAAACTGTTCCAAAAAATAAAATTGGAAGGAAAACTTACAAACTCGTTTTATGAGGCCACCATTACCTTCATCCCCAAACCAGACAAAGAGCCCATCATAAAGGAGAATTACAGTCCAATATCCTTGATGAACATGGATGCAAAAATTCTCACCAAAATACTAGCCAATAGGATCCAACAGTACATTAAAAGGATTATTCACCACGACCAAGTGGGGTTTATCCCTGGGCTGCAAGGTTGGCTCAACATCTGCAAATCATTCAACATGATACAATACATTAACAAAAGAAAGAACAAGAACCATATGATCATCTCAATAGATGCAGAAAAAGCATTTGACAAAGTACAGCATCCTTTCTTGATTAAAACTCTTCAGAGTATAGGGATAGAGGGTGCATACCTCACGATTATAAAAGCCATCTATGAAAAACCCACAGTGAATATCATTCTCAATGGAGAAAAACTGAGAGCTTTCCCCCTAAGGTCAGGAACGCGGCAGGGATGTCTACTATCACCACTGCTATTCAACATAGTATTAGAAGTTCCAGCCACAGCAATCAGATAAAAAAAGAAATAAAAGGCATCCAAATAGGCAAAACAGAAGTCAAACTTTCAGTCTTTGCAGATGATATACTTTAAGTGGAAAACCCAAAAGACTCCACCCCAAAACTGCTAAAACTCATACAGGAATTCAGTAAAGTGGCAGCATATAAAATCAATGCATAGAAATCAGTGGCATTCCTATACACCCACAACAAGACAGAAGAATGAAAAATTAAGGAGTTGATCCCATTTACAATTGCACCCAAAACTATAGGATTCCTAGGAATAAATCTAACCCAAGAGGCAAAGAATCTGTACTCTGAAAACTATAAAATACTCATGAAAGAAATTGAGGAAGACACAAAGAAATGGAAAAAACTTCCATGCTCATGGATTGGAAGAACAAATATTGTGAAGATGTCAATGTTACTTAGAGCAATATACACATTCAATGCAATTCCTATCAAAATACCATCCACTTTTTTCAAAGAAATGGAACAAATGGTCCTAAAATTTCTATGGAACCAGAAAAGACCCTTAATAGCCAGAGGGGTGTTGAAAAAGAAAAGCAAAGTTGATGGCATCACAATTCTGGACTTCAAGCTCTATTACAAAGCTGTCATCATCAAGACAGTATGGTACTGGCACAAAAACAGACACATAGATCAATGGAACAGAATAGAGAGCCGAGAAATGGACCCTCAACTCTATGGTCAACTAATCTTCGACAAAGCAGGAAAGCATGTCCAAAGGAAAAAAGACAGTCTCTTCAACAAATGGTGTTGGGAAATTGGACAGCCACATGCAGAAGAATGAAACTGGACCATTTCCTTACACCACATACAAAAATAGACTCCAAATGGTTGAAAGACCTCAATGTGAGACAGGAGTCCATCAAAATCCTAAAGGAGGACACAGGCAGCAACCTCTTTGACCTTAGCCACAGCAACTTCTTCCTAGAAACATTGCCAAAGCAAGGGAAGCAAGGGCTAAAATGAACTATTGGGACTTCATCAAGATAAAAAGCTTTTGCACAGCCAAGGAAACAGTCAACCAAACCAAAAGACAACTGACAGAATAGGAGAAGATATTTGCAAATGACATATCAGATAAAGGGCTAGTGTCCAAAATCTATAAAGAACTTAAGAAACTGAACACCCAAAGAACAAATGATCCAATCAAGAAATGGGCAGAAGACATGAACAGACATTTTTGCAAAGAAGACAACCAAATGGCCAACAGACACATGGAAAAGTGCTCAACATCGCTCGCCATCAGGGAAATCCAAATCCAAACCTCAATGAGATACCACTTCACACCAGACAGAATGTCTAAAATTAAGAAGTCAGGAAAGGACAGATGTTGGTGGGGATGTGGAGAAAGGGGAAACCTCCTACACTGTTGGTGGGAATGCAAACTGGTGCAACCACTCTGGAAAATAGTATGGAGGTTCCTCAAAAAGTTGAAAATAGAGCTACCATACGATCCAGCAATTGCACTACTGGGTATTTACCCCAAAGATACAAATATAAGGATCCGAAGGGGTACGTCCACCCCGATGTTTATAGCAGCAATGTCCACAATAGCCAAACTGTGGAAAGAGCCAAGATGTCCATCGACAGATGAATGGATAAAGAAGGTGTGGTATATATGTACAATGGAATATTATGCAGCCATCAAAAGGAATGAGATCTTGCCATTTGCAACAGTGTGGATGGAACTGGAGGGTGTTATGCTGAGTAAAATAATTCAATCAGAGAAAGACAGGTATCATATGACCTCACTTATATGAGTAATTCTTAATCTCAGGAAACAAACTGAGGGTTCCTGGAGTGGGGTGTTGGGTGGGAGGTATGGGGTGACTGGATGATAGGCAATGGGGAGGGTTTGTGCTACGGTGAGCGCTGTGAATTTTGTAAGACCTTTGAATCACAGATCTGTACCTCTGAAACAATGCAATATATGTTAAGAAAATAATAGAAGAAGAAGATAGTAGGAGGGGAAGAATGAAGGGGGGGACATTGGAGGGGGAGACAAACCATGAGAGACGATGGACTCTGAGAAACAAACTGAGGGTTCTAGAGGGGAGGTGGGTAGGGGGATGGGTTAGTCTGGTGATGGGTATTAAAGAGGGCACGTTCTGCATGGAGCACTGGGTGTTATTCACAAACAATGAATCACGGAACACTACATCAGAATCTAATGATGTAATGTATGGTGATTAACATAACAATAAAAAAATTTCAAAAAAAAAAAGCACAACATCCATTCATGCTGAAAGCCCTCAACAAAGTAGTTTCAGAGGAAACATACCTCAACATAATAATGGTCATATATGAAAAACCCACAGCAAACATCATTCTCAATGGGGAAAAACTAAGAACTTTCCCCCTAAGGTCAGAAATAAGACAAGGATGTCCATTCTCACACTTTTATTCAGCATAGTACTAGAAGTCTTAACCACAGTAATTAGAAACAAAAATAAGTAAAGGGTGTCCAAATTGGGAAGGAAGAAGTAAAACTTTCACTATTTGCCTAAATCAGAAATAAGACAAGGATGTCCATTCTCACACTTTTATTCAGCATAGTACTAGAAGTCTTAACCACAGTAATTAGAAACAAAAATAAGTAAAGGGTGTCCAAATTGGGAAGGAAGAAGTAAAACTTTCACTATTTGCAGATGACATGATACTATATAGAAAACCCCGAAGACTCCACCAAATAGCTACTTGAAGTGATTAATGAATTCAGTAAATTCACAAGATACAAAACCAATGGGCAGAAATCTGTTGCATTTCTATACACTAATAATGAGGCAGCAGAAATAGAAATTAAGAAAAAAATCCCATTTACAATTGCACACACACAAAAAATAATAATATGCCTAGGAATAAAACTAATCAAAGAGCTGAAAGACCTATAACCTGAAAACTATAAAACATTGATGAAAGAAATTGAAGGTGACACAAAGAAATGGAAAGATATTCCATGCTTATGGACTGAAAGAACAGATATTGTTAAAATGTCTATACTACCTAAAGCAATCTACAGATTTAATGCAATCCCTATCAAAATACCAACAGCATTTTTCACAGAACTAGAACAAAAAAAAATCCTAAAATTTATATGGAATTGTAAAAGAACCCAAATATCCAAAACAATTTTGAAAAAGCAAAGCAAAGCTGAAGGTATATTAAAAGATGTAGTAATCAAAACAGTATGGAAGTGACACAAAAATAAACACATAATTCAATGGGACAGAATAGAAAACCCAGAAATAAACCCATAGTTACATGGTCATTTTTCAACAAAGCAGGAAAGAATATCCAATGGGAAAAAGACAGTCTCTTCAACAAATGAGGTTGGGAAAACTGGAGAGCCACATGCAAAAGAATGAAACTGGACCACTTTCCTACACCATACACAAAAAATAAATTCAAAATATGTTAAAGACCTAAATGTGAGACCTGAAACAATAAAAATCCTAAAAGAGGGCACAGGCATTAACTTCTCTGACATTGGCCAGGGTAAATTTTTTCTAGCTAGGCCCCCTGAGGCAAGAAAAAGAAGAGCAAAAATGAACTATTGGGACTACATCAAAATTAAAAGTTTCTGTATATTGAAGGAAACAATCAACAAAAACTAAAAGGGAACCTACTGAATGGGAGAAATTATTTTCAAATGACATTTCAATTAATGGTTAGTATCCAAAATATATAAGGAACTTCTATAACTCAACACCAAAAAACTAAACAGGCCAATTTAAAAATGGGCAGAAAACATGAATAGACATTTTTCCAAAGATGTAGAGATGGCCAACAGACACATGAAAATATGCTCAACATCACTCATCATCAGGGAAATGCAAACCAAAACTACAGTGCACTATCACCTCACACCTGTCAAAATGGCTAAAATCAACAACACAAGAAACAACAGGTGTTGGAGACGATGTGGAGAAAAGGGACACCTTTGTAAACCCTTGGTGGGAATTCAAACTGATGTATCCACTGTGGAAAACAGTATGGGAGTCCCTCAGAACTACCCAATGATCCAGTAATCATACTACTGGGTATTTACCCCCAAAATACAAAAACACTAATTCAAAGGGATACATGCACCCCTATGTTTATTACAGCATTATTTACAATAGCCAAATTATGGAAGCAGCCCATGTCCATTAATTGATGAATGGATAAAGAAGATACATACATACATATATATAATGGAATATTATTCAACCATAAGGAGGAATGAAATCTTGCCATTTGCAACAACATGGATGGAGCTATAGAGTATAATGCTAACTGAAATATGTCAGCCAGAGAAAGACAAATACTGCATAATTTCTCTCATATGTGGAATTTAAGAAACAAAACAAATGAACACAGGAGAAAAAGAGAGAGAGACAAACCAAGAAGCAGACTCTTATCTACAGAGAATAGGCTGATGGTTGTTGGGGGGGAGGTGGGTTGGGGGAATGAGTGGAATAGGTCGAGGAGTATTAAGGAGTGCACTTGTTGTGATGAGCACCAGGTGATGTATGGAATTATTGAATCACTATATTGTACTCCTGATACTGATATAACACTGTATGTAACTATACTGGAAGTAAAATTAAATTAAATTAAATAATAAAATAAAATTAAATTAAATTAAAAATAGAAGTACCATATGATCCAGTAATTCCACTACTGGATATTTACCCAAAGAAAATGTAAACAGTAATTCAAAGAGACATATGCACCATTATGTTTATTGCAGCATTATTGACAATAGCCAGGATACAGAGGCAACCTAAGTGCCCACTGATAGATGAATGGATAAATATGTGATATTTGTATACAATGATGTGTAGCACTTAAAAAAAAGATTCTTTCCGGAGCACCTGGGTGGTTCAGTCAGTTCCTTCAGCTGGGGTTATGATCCCAGGGTCCTGGGATCGAATCCTGAATTGGGCTCCCTGCTCAGCAGGTTGTCTGCTTCTCCTTCTCCCCTTGCTCCTCCCCTCCACTTGTGCTCTCTCTCATGCACTCTCTCTTTCTCTCTCAAATAAATAAATAAAATACTTAAAAATTTTTTTCCTAATGTTTCAATGTCTCTCCTTACATTACCCATATGTTATTGCATGTCCTCTACCTTTTCCATTAAATTTCTTAAATGTTTATCATAGTTATTTTAATTCTCTGTTAATTTCAAAATTTGTGTCATATCTGATAATGGTTCTGATGCTTGCTTTATCTTTTAAGACTGCTTTTCCTTTCCTTTTAGGTATGCCTTGAAATTTTTTTTCTTATGGAAATCCAGAAATGATTTGTTGGGTAATAGGAACTGAGATAAATAGGTAGTTAGTGTTAGGTTTTATGTTAATCTGGTTAGGAGTTGCTTGCCAGTTTTTAATGTTTGCTATAGTTTTAAGTGCCAAAATCTTCAAATTTCTTTAATGTTCCTGTTTTTGTCTCCCCTGTTGTCTTTTTTTCCCTAAGAATTCATCCTGAGATAGAGCATAAATTTTATGGTGCTGTCATCTGTAACCCACTGTTGTTTTTTTTTTCTTAAAGATTTTATTTATTTATTTGACACAGAGAGACACAGCGAGAGAGGAACACAAGCAGGGGGAGTGGGAGAGGGAGAAGCAGGCTTCCCGTGGAGCAGGGAGCCCGATGCGGGGCTCGATCCCAGGACCCTGGGATCATGACCTGAGCTGAAGGCAGATGCTTAACGACTGAGCCACCCAGGCGCCCCTGTAATCCACTGTTTTTACACTATAGCCCTGTCAGTATGTGGTAAACACTCTATAATACTGTAATTAAAATTCAATCTCCTGGTGGCGTTTTTCTGAGGGCTGTGATCTCCAGAAGTATTTCTTAATTCTCCCTTCCGCCCCCTAGGTAGGCTGGGAAGCTTAAGAGGGCTTAGAGTCAGGGCAATGCCTTTCCCCTAAGTCTGATGGAACTATGAAAAGTCTTCCCTGGAGAATGTTCTAGGAAATTTTCAAGAGGATTCCTTTTCCCCTTTCTGTCAGAGCCATGATGGCATTTTAGTTGGCTCTTCCCCATGACAGTCTGGTGAGATTTCTGGAGATAAAACCTTTGAAGGTTGGAGAATCCCTTAGAATCTGTCCCTCAGGAGTCTTCCTTGAAGCTAGTCCACTCTCAACTTCCATTAATTCATAAAAGTTACCATTTAAGTTTTCCTATCACTTTCTGGCACCAGTAACTTCTTCTTTAAGTAATTATGGTGTGTTGGTTGTAACTATGAATTCACCTGTCTTTCCAGAGTTTGGGTTAGTAGTTTTCATTGTGACCTCAATTCTCTGATGGGTACTAGAAAACCATCAATTCTGTTTGTTCAGGTGTGTGTGTGTGTGCGTGTGTGTGTGTGTGTGTGTGTGGTTAGGATGAGATTGACCAATTTCCAAGCTCTTTACATATTGTGGCTCTAATGATGTCTTTATATCAGAAAGTCTAATCTTCAATAATTATGGGTATTTTGGGGGCGCACTTCTTTTTAACTTTAAATATCACACTGACATGGAATCAATTTAACCTTCACACTGGGCAGCCTCTACCAGGTATTATTTAAATATACCCTTTTTATAACTTTTAATAAATAGCACCTAATTTTCTTTACTCAAATTTTTCAAGTTAGTTATAGATTTTGGATGCCTACCTGGTTTGCCAAGACTATTTTCTGGTAATGACAAAGTGAGCTCTTAGCGACCATGGCTCTCATTGGTAATTCCCCTTCCCAGGAATGGCTGCTTAATCCCAAAGGAGATATTTTATTTAAACTGGGCCAATCAGGGTGGATTTTTAATTTGGAACAGGAAAGTCCATATATTCCTGTTGACAGACGCTTCAATTGACATTTGTCCTTCCTGAGACTTATCTGTTCTTTGAGTTATATGAAACTCCATCAACTTTTAAATGCATTTCCTTTTGGATGAGCAGTAATAATAACACTTTCCATGTGGCAGTCACTCAGTTTTTGATGCCTTCTAACATATCAACTCATTTGATTCTCACAGCCACCTTGGAAGCTAATTACTATTTTTTTTCCATTTTAGTGATGAGGAAATTAAAGCAGAGGAACATCAAATACTTTTTCCAAGTTCTCAAAGCTAGTAAGTTATGGAGGAATGTTTCAAATGCTTGAGTCAATTGAAGATCTGATCAACTATGGGATAGATTAGTATGAAGTAAAAAATATTTGGAGACATCTGATACCTCTGTGAGAAAAAAAATGAAGACTTTGATTCAAATAATCAAAGAAGTGATAGTAGAAGGGATAGGCCAAAAGTATGCAGTAAATAGTTGAATAACTATTCTGGGTGTTAGTAGGGGTAGAACTAGATGATAACTCAAAGTTTTTATTCTGGATACCTGGGTGGATGGTGACATCATTTTCTGACATAAAAAGAACAACTTTAAAGGGGTGGAGAGAGAAATTGAAAGAGATTCAAATGAGTTAAACTGAGGGCTTGATGACTTTAGGATCTTATGAAATACACATGTGGAGACATCTACAACTTTAGAAGTATATATTCATTTCAGAAGATAATTTTAATCTGGAGATATAGGTTTGGAAGTCACTAATTAAACTAGTTAAATTAGATTCTTATTGTATTTATTTATTTGAGAGAGAAAAAGAGGGTGAGTGGGAGAGAGAGGGAGAGAGAATCTGAAGCAGACTTCACTTTGAGCTGAGGGCAGGTTGTGGGGCTCAATCCCACAACTGCCATGAGATCATGACCTGAGCCAAAACCAAGAGTTGGATACTTAATAACTGAGCCACCCAAGCACCCCAAATTAGATACTTACTAAATCAAACAAGAGGATATAGTTTTTTGAAACTATTTTATTTATTTATTTATTTATTTATTTATTTATTTATTTATTTATTTATTTATTTATTTATTTATTTATTTGACAGAGAGAGAGAGAGCACAAGCAGGGGGAGCTGCAGAGGGAGAGGGAGAAGCAGGCTCCTCACCGAGTGGGCAGCTCGATGTGGGATCCATCCCAGGACCCTGGGATCATGACCTGAGCTGAAGGCAGATGCTTAATTGACTGAGCCACCCAGGCATCCCTAGGTATAATTTTCTAGACATTAAATATATTTTAAAAAGATAGGTGAAGTCCTCTAAATTTCATTAGGTGATAACAGTGATAGAACACACAGTGCATGCTTACCATGTTCTAATCATTACTTGTTCTGAACATTTCACAAGTATTAATTTAATTTTTAAAATAACCTAAGAGTGTTATTAATTCTTTTTTTAAAGAGCTCTCATAGCATATTGTTTCAATGCATTCTTCTAAGCATCAGATAAAAATAGATTAGAGTTGACTCCTGGGCTTAAAACATTTTGTCAATCCATGTCAGGGAATTATTAATGATGGTTAACCAGCTGTGACCTGTTAGGCTAAAGCAGTATTGGGATTATTTATGTAAACTTCTAGGGTGGAAATTATTGAAGATATTTATTACATGCCAATTAAATAAGTTAGTGCTACTTTCAGAGATAATATCCTAGAAAAAAATTTAATTAAATTTTATTTTATTATGTTATCTTAGTCACCATACATCATTAGTTTTTGATGTAGTGTTCCATGATTCATTGTTTGCGTATAACACCCAGTGCTCCATGGAATACATGCACTCTTTAATACGTACCACCGGGTCAACCCATCCCCCCACCCCCTCCCCTCTAAAACCCTCAGTTTGTTTCTCAGAGTCCATAGTCTCTCATGATTCGTCTCCCACTCCAATTTGCCCCCCTTATTTTTTCCCTTCCTACTATCTTCTTCCTCTTCTTCTTCTTCTTTTTTTTTTTTTTTTAACATATAATGTATTATTTTTTTCAGAGGTACAGGTCTGTGATTCAGCAGGCTTACACAATTCACAGCCCTCACCATAGCACATACCCTCCCCAATGTCCACCACCCAGCCACCTAATCCCTCTCACCCCAAACCACTCCAGCAACCCTCAGTTTTTCCCTGAGATTGAGTTTCTCTGTTTTCATCTTGTTTCATATTTTCCTCCCTTCCCCTATGCTCGTCTGTCTTCTCAAATTCCTCATTATCAGTGAGATCATATGATACTTGTCTTTCTCTGATTGACTTATTTCGCTTAACATAATACCCTCTAGTTCCATCCACATTGTTGCAAATGGCAACATTTCGGTTGTTTGGATGGCTGCATAATATTCTGTAGTATATATATATATGCTTTAGGTAGCATGGACATTTTCACAATATTGCTTCTTCCAATCCATGAGCACAGAACGTTTTTGCATTTCTTTGTGTCCTCCTCAATTTCTTTCTTTAGTATTCTATAGTTTTCTTAGTACAGATCCTTTGCCTCTTTGGTTATATATATATATATATATATATATATATATATATATATATATATATATATACCAAATCTTCTTTATCCATTCATCTATTGATGGACATCTTGGCTCTTCCCATAGTTTGGCTAGTGGACATTGCTGCTATAAACATCGGGGTGCACGTAGCCCTTCGGGTCACTATATTTGTATCTTTGGGGTAAATACCCAGTAGTGCAATTGCTGGGTTGTAGCATAGCTCTATTTTCAACTTTTTGAGGAACCTCCATACTGTTTTCCAGAGTGGCTGCACCAGCTTGCATTCCCACCAACAGTGTAGGAGGGTTCCCCTTTCTCCACATCCCCGCCAACATTTGTCTTTTCCTGACTTGCATTCGGACTGGTGTAAGGTGGTATCTCACTGAGGTTTTGATTTGTATTTCCCTGATGCTCAGTGATGTTGAACAATTTTTCATGTGTCTGTTGGCTGCTTGGATGTCTTCTTTGCAGAAATGTCTGTTCATGTCTTCTGCCCATTTATTGATTCGATTATTTGTTCTTTGGTGTTGAGTTTGATAAGTTCTTTATAGATTTTGGATGCTAGCCCTTTTTATTTTATTTTATTTATTTTTTAAATTTTATTATGTTATGTTAAACACCATACATTACATCATTAGTTTTTGATGTAGTGTTCCATGATTCATTGTTTGTGATAACACCCAGTGCTCCATTCAGTATGTGCCCTCTTTAATACCTATCACCAGGCTAACCCACACCACCACCCCCTCCCCTCTAGAACCCTCAGTTTGTTTCTCAGAGTCCATAGTCTCTCATGACTAGTCTCCCCCTCCGATTTCCCCTGCTTCATTTTTCCCTTCCTACTATCTTCTTCTTCTTCTTCTTCTTCTTCTTCTTCTTCTTCTTCTTCTTCTTCTTCTTCTTCTTCTTCTTTTTCTTCTTCTTCTTCTTCTTCTTCTTCTTCTTCTTCTTCTTCTTCTTCTTCTTCTTCTTCTTCTTCTTCTTCTTTTTAAAGATTTTATTTATTTGACAGAGAGACACACAGCGAGAAAGGGAACACAAGCAGGGGGAGTGGGAGAGGGAGAAGCAGGATTCCCGCAGAGCAGGGAGCCCGATGTGGGGCTTGATCCCAGGACCCTGGGACCATGACCTGAGCCAAAGGCAGACACTTAACGACTGAGCCACCCAGGTGCCCCCCCCCCGTTGTTTTTTTTTTTAACATATAATGTATTATTTGTTTCAGAGGTACAGGTCTGTGATTCAACAGTCTTACAAATTCACAGCACTCACCATAGTACATACTCTCCCCAATGTCTATTACCCAGGCACCCCATCCCTCCCACCCCCCACCACTCCAGCAATCCTCAGTTTGTTTCCTGAGATTAAGAATTCTTCATATCATTGAGATCATATGATACTTGTCTTTCTCTGATTGACTTATTTCCTCAGCATAGTACCCTCCAGTTCCATCCACGTCATTGCAAATTGCAAGATTTCATTCTATTGATGGCTGCATAATATTCCATTGTATATATATACCACTTCTTCTTTATCCATTCACCTGTTGATGGACATCTTGGCTCTTTTCATAGTTTGGCTATTGTGGACATTGCTGCTATAAACATTGGGGTGCATGTACCCCTTCGAATCACTACAGTTGTATCTTTGGGGTAAATACCCAGTAGTGCAATTGCTGGGTCATAGGGTAGCTCTATTTTCAACTTTTTGAGGAACCTCCGTACTGTTTTCCAGAGTGGTTGTACCAGCTTGCATTCCCATCAACAGTGTAGGAGTGTTCTACTTTCTCCCCATCCATGCCAACATCTGTCATTTCCTGACTTGCATTCTGACTGGTGTGAGGTGGTATCTCATTGAGGTTTTGATTTGTATTTCTCTGATGCTGAGTGTTGTTGACACTTTTTCATGTGTCTGTTGGCCATTTGGATGTCTTCTTTGGAAAAATGTCTGTTCATGTCTTCTGCCCATTTCTTGATTGGATCATTTGTTCTTTGGGTGTTGAGTTTGATAAGTTCTTTATAGATTTTGGATACTAGCCCTTTATCTGATATGTCATTTGCAAATATCTTCTCCCATTCTGTCAGTTGTCTTTTGGTTTGGTTGACTGTTTCCTTGGCTGTGCAAGAGATTTTTAACTTGATGAAGTCCCAATAGTTCATATTTGCCCTTGCTTCTCTTGCCTTTGGTGATGTGTCTAGGAAGAAGTTGCTGTGGCTGAGGTCGAAGAGGTTGCTGCCTGTCTTCTCCTCAAGGATTTTGATAGATTAGCGTCTCACATTTAGGTCTTTCATCCATTTTGAGTCTATTTTTGTGTGTGGTGTAAGGAAATGGTCCAGTTTCATTCTTCTGCATGTGGCTATCCAATTTTCCCAACACCATTTGTTGAAGCGACTGTCTTTTTTCTTTTGGACATGCTTTCCTGCTTTGTCAAAGATTAGTTGACCATAGAGTTGAGGGTCTATTTCTGGTCTCTATTCTGTTCCATTGATCTATGTGTCTGTTTTTGTGCCAGTACCATGCTGTCTTGATGATGACAGCTTTGTAATAGAGCTTGAAGTCCGGAATTTGATGCCACCAGCTTTGCTTTTCTTTTTCAACATTCCTCTGGCTATTTGGGGTCTTTTCTGGTTCCATACAAATTTTAGGAGGATTTGTTCCATTTCTTTGAAAAAAGTGGATGGTATTTTGATAAGGATTGCATTAAATGTGTACATTGCTTTAGGTAGCATGGACATTTTCACAATATTGCTTCTTCCAATCCATGAGCACAGAACGTTTTTCCATTTCTTTGTGTCCTCCTCAATTTCTTTCTTTAGTATTCTATAGTTTTCTTAGTACAGATCCTTTGCCTCTTTGGTTAGAGTTATTCCTAGGTATCTTATGGTTTTGGGTGCAATTGTAAATGGGATTGACTCCTTGATAACTCTTTTTTCTGTCTTGTTGGTGTATAGGAATGCCACTGATTTCTGTGCATTGATTTTATATGCTGCCACTTTACTGAATTCCTGTATGAGTTTTAGCAGTTTTGGGGTGGAGTCTTTTGGGTTTTCCACATAGAGTATCATATCATCTGCAAAGAGTGAGAGTTTGACTTCTTCTTTGCTGATTAGGATGCCTTTGATTTCTTTTTGTTGTCTGATTGCTGAGGCTAGGAGTTCTAGTACTATGTTGAATAGCAGTGATGATAGTGGACTTCCCTGCCCTGTTCCTGGCCATAGGGGGAAAGCTATCAGTTTTTCCCCATTGAGAATGAAATTTGCTATGGGATTTTCATAGATGGCTTTTATGATCTTGAGGTATTTACCCTCTATCCCTACACTGTGAGGAGCTTTAATCAAGAAAGGATGGTATACTTTGTAAAATGCTTTTTCTGCATGAATTGAGAGGATCATATGATTCTTGTTCTTTCTTTTATTAATGTATTGTATCACATTGATTGATTTGTGGATGTTGAGCCAAACTTGCAGCCCAGTGATAAATTCCACTTGGTTTTGGTGAATAATCCTTTTAATGTACTGTTGGATCCTATTGGCTAGTATTTTGGTGAGAATTGATGCATCCATGTTCTTCAAAGGTATTGGTCTGTAATTCTCCTTTTTGTGGGGTCTTTGTCTGGTTTTGGGATCAAGGTAATTCTGGCCTCCTAAAATGAGTTTGTAAGTTTTCCTTCCATTTCAATTTTTTGGAACAGTTTCAGAAGAATAGGTATTAATTCTTCTTGAAATGTTTGGTAGGATTCCCCTGGGAAGCCAACTGGCTATGGGCTCCTGTTTGTTGGGAGATTTTTGATGAATGCTTCAATTTCCTTACTGGTTATGGGTCTGTACAGGTTTTCTATTTCTTCCTGGTTCAGTTTTGGTAGTTTATAGGTCTCTAGGAATGCATCCATTTCTTCCAGATTGTCTAATTTGCTAGCATATAGTTGCTCATAATATGTTCTTATAATTGTTTGTATTTCTTTGGTGTTTGTTGTGATCACTCTTCTTTCATTCATGATTTTATTTATTTGGGTAATTTCTCTTTTCTTTTTTATAAGTCTAGCCAGGGGTTTATCAATCTTGTTAATTCTTTCAAAGAACCAGCTCCTAGTTTCATTGATCTGTTCTACTGTTCTTTTGGTCTCTATTTCATTGATCTGCTCTGATCTTTATTATTTCTCTTCTCCTGCTGGTTTTGGGCTATATTTGCTGTTCTTTCTCCAGCTCCTTTAGGTGTAGGGTTAGGTTGTGCATTTGAGACCTTTCTTGTTTCTACAGAAAGGCTTGTATTGCTGTATACTTTCCTTTTAGGACCACCTTTGCTGCATCCCAAAGATTTTGAACAGTTGTGTTTTCATTTTCATGTGTTTCCATGAATTTTTTTAGTTCTTCTTTAATTTCTTGGTTGGCCCATTCATTCTTTAGTAGGATGCTCTTTAGCCTCCATGTATTTGAGTTCTTTCCAACTTTCTCTTGTGGTTGAGTTTCAGTTTCAAAGCATTGTGGTCCAAATATATGCAGAGAATGATCCCAATCTTTTGGTACTGGTTGAGACCTGATTTGTGACCTAGGATGTGATCTATTCTGGAGAATGTTCCATGGGCACTAGAGAAGAATGTGTATTCTGTTACTTTGGGATGGAATGTTCTGAATAGATCTGTGAAGTCCATTTGGTCCAGTGTTTCATTTAAAGACTTTATTTCTTTGTTGATCTTTTGTTTAGATGATCTGTCCATATCAGTGAGGGGCGTGTTAAAGTCCCCTACTATTATTTTTTGTTGTCAATGTGTTTCTTTGATTTTGTTATTAATCAGCTTACATAATTTGGTGCTCCCATGTTAGGGCCATAGATATTTACAATTGTTAGATCTTCTTGTTGGATAGATCCTTTGAATTTGGTATAGTGTCCTTCCTCATCTCTTATTATAGTCTTTGGTTTAAAATCTAATTTGTCTGATATAAGGATTGCCATCTTAGCTTTCTTTTGATGTCCATTAGCATGCTAAATGGTTTTCCACCTCCTCACTTTCAATCTGGAGGTGTCTTTGGGTCTAAAATGTGTCTCTTGCAGGCAGCATATTGATGGGTCTTGTTTTTTCATCCAATCTGAGAGCCTGTGTCTTTTGATTGGACCATTTAGCCTATTTACATTCAGGGTAACTATTGAAAGATATGAATTTAGTGCCATTGTATTGCCTGTAATGTGACTGTTACGGTATATTGTTTGTTTTCCTTTCTGGTCTATATTACTTTGAGGCTCTCTCTGTGCTTAGAGGACCCCTTTCAATATTTCTTGTAGGGCTGGTTTTGTGTTTGCAAATTTCTTTAGTTTTTGTTTGTCCTGGAAGCTTTTTATCTCTCCTTCTATTTTCAATGACAGCCTAGCTGGATATAGTATTCTTGGCTGCATATTTTTCTCATTTAGTGCTCTGAAGATATCATGCCATTTCTTTCTGGTCTGCCAGTTCTCTGTGGATAGGTCTGCTGTCAATCTAACGTTTCTACCATTTTAGTTTACAGACCTCTTGTCCTGAGCTGCTTTCTGGATTTTCTCTTTGTCTCTGAGATTTGTAAGTTTTACTATTAGATGTCAGGTGTTGACCTATTTTTATTGATTTTGAGGGGGGTACCCTGTGCCTCCTGGATTTTGATGCCTGTTTCCTTCCTCAAATTAGGAAAGTTCTCTGCTATAATTTGCTCCAATATACCTTCTGCCCCTCTCTCTCATCTTCCTCTTCTGGGATCCCAGTTATTCTAATATTGTTTTGTCTTACGGTATCACTTATCTCTCGAATTCTGCCCTTGTGATCTAGTAGTTGTTTATCTCCCTTTTTCTCAGCTTTTTTATTCTCCATCATTTGGTCTTCTATACCACTAATTCTCTCTTCTGCCTCACTTATCCTAGCAGAGCCTCCATTTATGTTTGCACCTCATTAATATCCTTTTTGATTTCAATGATTAGATTTTAATTTCTATTTCTTCAGATAGGAATTCTCTAGTATCTTCCATGCTTTTTTCAAGCCCAGTTAGTATCTGTATAATCATCGTTCTGAACTGTAGTTCTGACATCTTATTAATGTCTGTATTGATTAAGACCCTGGAAGTTGGTACTGCCTCTTGTTCTTTCTTTTGAGGTGATTTTTTCCGTTTTGTCATTTTGTCCAGAGGAGAATAGATGAATCAGAGAACAAAATGCTAAATGTGTAACAAGAACCCCAGAAAAATATACACTAAGCAAATCAGAATAGACCCGAAACTGGTTGGGGGGGTGGGTGAAGGGAAAGAAAGAAAAAAGAAAGGAATATGATCAGGCTGGTGAATAGATCAGAGCCATACACTAGGTTTGGGGCATATTTTGGCCTGTTAGAGGAAACTGCCTCCCAAAATTTTAATGAAAGAAAACATATATGTACAAAAATAAGGGTAAATATGATGAAGGGTTGGAATATGACTGTAAAGATGAAAATTATGAAAAATTTTGTAAAAGGAATTGATAAGAAGTTGGTTGAAAAAAGAAAGAAGAAAAATTTTAGTAACTAAAAAAAAAAAAAAAAACAGGATAGAATGTGATCAGGCAGGAAAGTAGAACAAAGCCATACACTAGAGATTTAGGGTATATTTTGGTGTGTTAGTAGAAACTGTATATCAAAATTTTAAATACAGAAACACACACACACACATATACATATATGTTAATTATAATGAAAAGATAGAATATGACTCTAAAAATGAAAATTAAAAGATTTTTAAAAAAGAAATTGATAAGATGTTGGTTGAAAAAAGGAAAAATAAAAATTAAAAAAATAGAAAAAGAAAAAAATAAAATTAAAAAAATTAACTTTGAATGGCTAAAGAAGCATGGGAAAAAAAGAAAGCCATGAATTCTATGTGCTGTATTCACCTAGTGCTGGAGTTCTGCAGTTCTCATTGATTGGTAAACTTAGTCTTGGTTGGCTCTTCTTACTGATCTTCTGGTGGAGGGGACTGTTTGCAGTGATTCTCAAATGTCTTTGCCCGAGGAGGAATTGCCCTGCCCTTGCCAGGGACCAGGCTAAGTAATCTGCTTGGGTTTTCTCTCTGTAGCTTTTGTTCCCTGCAAGCTTTCTGAACAGCTTTGGAGGACGAGAGTGAAAATGGCAGCCTCCCAATCTCTGCCCCAGAGGAGCTGAGAACTCAGGGCTCCATTCCTCAGTGCGCCCCCAGAGAAAAACAGTCAATTACTCCTGTCTCCCCGGTCTCTGGCTGTGCTCCTGTGCTCACCTGGCCTGTGACCAAATGTTTCTATCTCTGGCACACAACCCCATTTGGAGTCTTCAAACCCAGAAGATTTCTGCTGCAGGGTCCTGCGCTGCTCCTCCCGGGGGAAGAAGGGGATCCTCCCCAGATCTGTCGCTTGTTGGATCTCTGATTGAAGAGTAGAGGCCCAACTGTGCTGTGGATTATGGTTTATGGCCACCCCGAGCTGAGAGCCCACTTCTTGTCTCCGTCTTTGCAGCCAGATTCCCCTCTCTGATACTTGGGAGCTCTGCCACACTCACTCACCCCTGGTCTTTCTGTGACCCTGAGGGTCCTGAGACCACACTGTCTCAGTGAGGGTTCCACCTCCCACTTAGCCACTGGAGAAACGTCCCTCAGTGGAGCAGACTTCTAAAAGTTCCTATTTTGTGCTCCACTGCTCTATCACTTGCCAGTAGCCGGCTTCCTCCCCCTGTGGTCTATCTTCCTGTATATTGCCTCGGATTCACTTCTCCACATGTCCTACCTTCCAGAAAGTAGTCACTTATCTGTTCAGAGAGTTGCTGTTATTCTTTTCTTCAATCTCCTGTTGAGTTTGTAGGTGTTCAGAATGGTTTGATACCTATCTAGCTGAATTCCTGGGACCAGATGAAATTTAGGTGTCCTACTCTTCCACCATCTTGCTCCTCCTCTTCCTAGAAAAGAAAGAGTCTGGCAATTTATTTCTCATTTTGTTACATTGAGAAAAGAAAACTTCTATTTTCCAATCTCAACTTGTGTCTTGTTCTTTCTGCTCATTCCCCATGAATTTTATCCAGCACATTAGCCATGCCCACAATAAAGTTTCTTTGGTCTACTGTAGGCAGAGAATTGGGGAGTTCAATACATTTTATTTAGTAAACTGTTCTCTGAATTGCAAGAATGAGGGGAGTGTTTCCACCTCTGAAACTAAAATACAAAGTAAAGTAGACCAACTTCTACCCAAGGGGAATAAAGGTAACCTTTATTTGGGGATGTATTTAGAAAAGAGATATTGGAGAAAATTAGATTTATTTAGATTTTTGTTTTTGTTAGAGCTTTTTTTTAAAACTTTTTTTTTAAAGTCACAATATGTTGTAAGATTAATACAAAAGTTCAGGGGAGGGGGGTTAAGATGGTGAAGGACTAGGGAACCCTAAGTTCATCTGGTCCCTGGAATACAGCTAGATATCAAATCATGCTGAACATCTGCAAAATCAACCTGAGATCTGAGAAAAGAAATGTTGCAATTCTACAAATAGAAAAGCAACAATTTTCCAAGGTAGGAGGAGAAAAGCTATGAATCCAGGGTGATATATAATAAAATAAATAATAAAATAAAATAAACTGCAGAGGGGAGAGAGCTCCCTGAACCTGGCTAATAGAATGTATTATAAGCAGAAGAGCACAAAATCAGAACTTTTAGAAGTCTGCTCCAGTTAAGAATGTTCCTGTCTGAAAGTTGGAATCCCAGGTAGGACAGCATTGTCTCCAGATCCCTGGGGTCACAAAAAGAGCAACGGTGCCTGAGTATGACAGAGTTCCCAAGCATCAGATGAGGGAAGCCAGCTGCAAACAGAAAGTCTGGGTGCTGGCTTTTTGCTCACTGTTGCTGTAAACCATGAAACTGCCGCATGGTCCACTGACTGCTCTCCTGGCAGGGACCCAGAAAAAAGCAGAAGCCTGGGGAGACTGCCCCCCCACCAGGGAGGAACAGGGGGGGTCCCCAACGCAGGAGTCCATAAAGTTTGTAGACTCGAAACAAGGTTGCATGCCTGAGATAACACTTGGTCACAGGCTGGGTGAACACAGAATTCAGACAGAAACCAGGGAAACAAGAGTGATTGACTACTTTTCTGTGAGCACTTACTGAAGAGTAGGGAATGTAAACTTACAACTCTGGGAATAGAGATCAGGTTGCCACCATTTTCATCCCCTCCAGGAATACTGAAATCCTTCAGGGAGCAAAATTGCACCACATGGTAGAATCTGGAGCTGCTTAGACTGAACCTGCCCCCAGCAAGGGAGGTGCAATTCCACCGGGCAAGGGCACCTGAGAATCAGCATGACAGACCCCATTCCCAGAAGACCAGTAGGAATAAATGGTGAGCACCAAGTTTACTGATCATAGAGAACTGCAAAACTTCAGCTCTTGGGGAAAACAGTTTATAACATCTGAGTTTTCCTTTTTTTTTTTTAATTAATTCTTTAGCTTCTCATATTTCTTTTTTCATCTATTTTATTTTTTAATTTCTTTTTAATTTTTATATTTATATATGTATGTATATACATACATACATAAAGTATATATATATACATATATACATATATATATACATACATCTATATACATATATATATATACTTTTTATTTTTTGTTTCCTTTCATTGTATTTTGTTTTATTTTATTTTTGTATATGTGTAAGTTTTTCATTCTTTCCTATTTTGGGATATAGTTTCCTGTAACAAATGGACCAAAATACATCCTGGATCTATTATATTGTTTTGTTTTGTTTTACTTCATTGTTGATTTGTTCTTTTTGTTTTTGTTTTCTTCTGGTTTGTTTTGTTTCTTTTCTGTATTCATTGTTATTATTTTGTCTTTTCGCTCTCTTTCTTCTACTCTTTTCTGAACATAATGATGAGTTGGAGAATATCACCACAAAAGAAAGAACAGTGTGGTACTCACTACCAGGGACTTAATCAATATGGATATAAGTAAGATGTCAAAGCTAGAATTCAAAACAATGATTATAAAAATACTAGCTGGGCTTGAAAAAAACATAGAAGACACTGGAGACTCCTTTACACTAGAAATAAAAGAACCTAAATCTAGTCAAGCTGAAATTAAAAATGCTATTCCTGAGATGCAATGAAAAATGGAGGCTCTAACAGTGAGGATAAATAAGGCAGAAAAGAATCAGTGATATAGAAGACAAACTGGTGGAAAATGAGGAAGCTGAGAAGAGAAAAAAACAACTACTGGATCAGGAAATGTGACTTTGAGAACTCAGCAATACCATAAAGTGAAATAATATTTGAATAATAGAAGTCCCAGAAAATGAAGGGTGGGGGGGCAGAAGTTTTACTTGAACAAATTATAGTTGAGAACTTCCCTAAGTTTGGTGGGGGGAGGAAACAGACATTCAGGTCCAGGAGGCATAGAGAACCCCCTCAAAATAAATACAGATCAAAACCTCAACATATTATAGTGAAGCTTGCAAATTTCAGATATAAAGAGAAAATCCTGACAACAGCTTGAGAAAAAAGGTCCTTAACCTACAAAGGTACACATATAAGGCTGGCAGCAGACCTGTCCACAGAGACCTGGCAGGCCAGAAAGGACTGGCATGATATAGTCAATGTGATAAATGGGAAAATATGCAGCCAAGAATACTTTATCCAGCAAGGCTGTCATTTAGAATAAAAGGAGGCATAAAGAGTTTCCACAACAAACAAAAACTAAAGGAATTTGTGAACACTAAACCAGCCCTGCAAGAAATATTATAGGGGATTCTTTGAGCAAAGAGAGAGCCCCAAAATAACAAAAACAAGAAGGGAACAGAGACAATCTACAGAAACAGTGACTTTAAGGTAATACAATACATATGAACTGAATTCATATCTTTCAATAATTACTCTGAATGTAAATGCACTAAGGGCTCCAATCAAAAGACACAGGGTATCAGATTGGATAAAAAAAAAAAAAGACCCGTTGATATGCTGTCTACAAGAGACTCATTATAGACACAAAGACACCTCCAGATTGAAAGTGAGGGGGTGGAGAACCATTTATCATGCTAATGGACAATAAGAGAAGCCTGGAGTAGTTATCCTTATATTGGACAAACTAGATTTTAAACCAAAGACTGTAATAAAAGATGAGGAAGGACACTATATCATTATAAAATGATCTATCCAAGAAGAAGATCTAACAATTGTAACTATTTATGCCCTTCAATTGGCAGCAGTCAAGTATATGCATGAATTAATAACAAAATTAAAGAAACACATTGATAATACTACAATAATAGTAGGGGACAGATGAATGGATAAAGAAGATGTGGTATAGGGGCCCCTGGGTGCTCAGTTGTTTAAGCATCTGCCTTTAGCTCAGGTCATGGTCCCAGGGTCCTGGGATCGAGCCCCATGTCAGGCTCCCTGCTCAGCGGGAAGCCTGCTTTTCCCTCTCCCACTCCCCCTGCTTGTGTTCCCTCTCTCGTCTTTCTTTGTCAAATAAATAAATGAAATCTTAAAAAAACAAGATTTTATATATATATATGGTGTGTGTTACTCAGCCATCAAAAAGAAGGATATCTTGCCATTTGCAATGACATGGATGGAACTAGAGGGTATTATGCTAAGCTATGCTAAAGAAGTCAGTCAGAGAAAGACAAATGCCATATAATTTCACTCATATGTGGAATTATGAAACAAAACTGATGAACATAAGGGAAGGGAAGAAAAAATAAAATAAGATAATAACAGAGAGGGAGACAAACCATAATTAACTCTTAACTATAGGGAACAAACTGAGGATTGCTGGAGGAGAGGCTGGTGGGGGGATGGGGTAAGTGGTTGATGGACATTAAGGAGGGCACTTGACATAATGAGCACTGGGTGTTATATGCAACTGATGAATCAGAAAATTCTACCCCTGAAACTAATATTACACTGTATGTTAACTAACTTGAATTTAAATTAAATCTTTAAAAAAAGAAAAAAAAGAAACATTTCTACTACAAACAATTTCTATCCACATTTGAATTTCCCTCATAAATTCTTTTTAGCCTGTGCAATTAATATTTATTCCACTAGATTATGTCTCATCCCTCTCCTTTCATAATGTTATGTGCTTCTGAGCCTTTGAAGTAACAAGATTTAATAGTGTGGTTGCTAGTTTATAACAAAACACTCAAGTAAGTGTTGGAGGAAAGCATAATCTACCTGCAGATGGGACTAAATGTGCTGAACTTATTACAGCACCAAGAATATCAAAATGAAGGAGATAAAATTCTACATTGGGGTGTAATACTTCATTATTTCATAAAGATTTTGTCAATGTTTCACCTGAAGGCATGAACATATCAGGGCTATGACAACCTCCAATCTATTTGGTAATATATACAGTCCCTGAAACATTTATATCAATAATACTTCACCTGCGTAAAATTAACCAGGGAAGGCTGACCTTTTTAGATTTGGCATTTTTTTTTCATGTAATTTATACAAATGTGTAAAGCTAATGAAGAAAAAAGTGTAATTTCTCCTGGCATTACTCACTATGTAGGGAAAAATCTTTATGATTTTTTTGGAGTCCTCTAGGAAATCTAAAAGATATCCTTTTGGGCCTAAAACAAATACTAGAAGTTCTATTTTTCTGAATTTAGGATATAATTTTGGCAGGGCAAAAATAAAAAATGTTATCAAGAGAAAAATCTGTCAGTTGATTAATATAGTATAAATGCTGAGTATCGGGCACCTGGGTGGCTCAGATGGTTAAGCGTCTGCCTTCGGCTCAGGTCATGATCCCAGAGTCCTGGGATCAAGTCCCGCATCAGGCTCTCTGTTCCTTGGGAGCCTGCTTCTCCCTCTGCCTCTCTCTCTGTGTCTCTCATGAATAAATAAATATAATCTTTAAAAAATAAATAAATAAATAAATGCTGAGTATCTAATTGTGGCAGTAGCTGTCTAATCATGGAAGTGCAATATAGTATTTTGAAATAAATGTAATTATAATTGTAAGGAAATTTATAGGCTTCAAATTAACTTATGATGTTTGAAGCACATTAAGATTTAGAATATCCTAAAGAAAATTCCCAAATGGGAAATAATGATCCATTAGTACTCCTGAGGCAGAATGAATATTACCAGATTATGTTTTCATTTTAATGAATTGAGAGAAAAATCAAAATTCCAGTTTTGCTTTAATATAACATTTAGCACTAAAGAATTTAAATTATTTTAATAAGAAAGCTACCAAATTTGAGCCAACTTTAGCTACATTAATATACATTTCATTTTGTCTTTCAGAGTCATCATTTGCAAGGTATTATAATCAAAGGGAAATAAATATTTCTTTAGTCATTCTACAACTTGCTATACACATTCAACTTTTTTCCTTCATTATGTTCTTTCATATTTTGAATCTCCACAAAAGTATCTTTAAAAATACATCCTATTCTCAGGGCGCCTGGGTGGCTCAGTTGGTTAAACAACTGCCTTCGGCTCAGGTCATGATCCTGGAGTCCCGGGATCGAGTCCCGCATCGGGCTCCCTGCTCAGCAGGGAGTCTGCTTCTCCCTCTGACCCTCCCCCCTCTCATGTGCGCTCTCTCTCTCTCATTCTCTCTCTCAAATAAATAAAAAAATCTTAAAAAAAAATACATCCTATTCTCACATATAATTTGCCATAAATATTCTTGCTCAACTACAACTATTCTTATTAAGTAACTTTTAAAAAAGAAGATTTTATTTATTTATTTTGATAGAAAGAGAGAGAGGAAGAGAGCGGGGGGAAGGGCAGAGGGAAAGAGAGAATCCCAAGCAGATTCCACACTGAGCACAGAGCCCAATGTGGAGGTTGATCTCATGACCCCAAGATCACGACCCTCAGCTGAAATCAAGAGTCAGATGCTCAACCAACTGAGCTACTCAGGTGCCCCCTTATTAATTGTAACTTTTAACCAAAATATCTTTCCTTTACAGAGAACAGAGAAGTATAAAATTAAGAAGCTTATGCAACACTTAAAGCAGACCAGCATGTAAAATAATTCTCTAGAGACATATACAGCCCTTTTATACCTTTATAAATGGTATAATTGTGTCACTCTGCAAAGTTATGGTATTATATCTGATTTTGAAATTATTGATGTTAATTAACTTTAGTACTAGTCCAAATCCTAAATTAATTAAGAATCTTGAAAATTATGTTTAAGCTAATACACTTTATTTTTTTATTTATTTATTTTTTTTTATTATGTTATGTTAGTCACCATACAATACATCATTATTTTTGATGTGGTGATCCATGATCCATTGTTTTCATATAACACCCAGTGCTCCATGCAGTACGTGCCCTCCTTAATACCCATCACCGGGCTAACCAATCCCCCCTCCCCCCTCCCCTCTAAAACCCTGTTTGTTTCTCAGAGTCCATAGTTTCGTACACTTTAAAACATAATGACTGTTGTTATATAAGTTGTCAGAATAATAATCCAATTCAATTAAAGTTTTATATTTTGCCATGTTTCATATTAAGCATATTAAATTATCTAATTAGTAAATAATAAAAGAGGTTAAGAAAGGTCAAATTAATTTTTATCTTAATGAAGAATTAAGCTCAAATATTTTGTATTTAAATATTCAAATTACATGGTCATTTAGGCTCTTTCCTTACTTTGGCTATTGTGGACATTGCTGCTCAAATATTTTCTATTTAAAAAGTCATATTACGTGGACATCTGGGCTCTTTCCATATTTGGGCTTTTGTGGACATTGGTGGGGTGCATGTGCCCCTTCGAATCACTATGTTTGCATCCTTTGGATAACTACCTAGGAGTGCAACTGCTGGGTCATAGGGTAGTTCTATTTTTAAATTTTTGAGGAACCTCCATACTGTTTTCCAGAGTGGCTGCACCAGCTTGCATTCCCACCAACAGTGTAAGAGGGTTCCCCTTTCTCCACATCCTCGCCAACATCTGTCGTTTCCTGACTTGTTAATTTTAGCCATTCTGACCAGTGTGAAGTGGTATCTCATTGTGGTTTTGATTGTATTTCCCTGATGCAGAGTGATGTTGAGCATTTTTTCATGTGTCTGTTGGCCATTTGTATGTCTTCCTTGGAGAAATGTCTGTTCATGTCTTCTGCCCATTTCTTGATTGGATTATTTTTTTTTGGGTATTGAGTTTGAGAAGTTCTTCATAGGTTTTGGATACTAGCCCTTTATCTGACATGTCACTTGCAAATACCTTCTCCCATTCTGTAGGTTCTTTCCTTCACTATGCAGAAGTTTTTATCTTGATTAAGTCCCAATAGTTTGTTTTTGCTTCTGTTTCCTTGGCCTCTGGAGAAGGGTATAGTAAAAATTTGCTACACCAAGGTCAAAGAGGTTGCTGCCTGTGTTCTACTCTAGGATTTTGATGGATTCCTGTCTCACATTTAGGTCTTTCATCCATTTTGAGTTCATTTTTGTGTATGATATAAAAAAGTGGTCCAGTTTCATTCTTCTGCATGTGGCTGTCCAGTTTTTCCAACACCATTTGTTGGAGAAATTATCTTTTTTCCATTGGATATTCTTTCCTGCTTTGTTGAAGATTAGTTGAGGGTCCATTTCTGGATTCTCTATTCTGTTCTATGTGTCTGTTTTTGTGCCAGTACCATACTGTCTTGATGGTTACAACTTTGAAATACAGCTTGAAGTATGGAATTGTGATGCCACCAGTTTTGGTTTTCTTTTTCAACATTCCTTTGGCTATTTGGGGTATTTTTTTGTTCCATACAAATTTTAGGATTATGTGTTGCAGCTGTATTAAAAATGGTGATGGTATTTTGATAGGGATTACATTGAATGTGCAGATTGCTCTGGGTAGCTTACACATTTTAACAATATTTTTCTTCCAATCCATGAGCAATTAATGTTTTTCATTTCTTTTTGTCTTCCTCAGTTTCCTTCATAAGTGTTCTATAGTTTATAGAGTACAGATTCTTTACCTTCTCAGGTTTATTCCTAGGTATCTTACGGTTTTTGGTGCAATTGTAAATGGATTGATTCCTTGATTTCTCTTTCTGCTGCTTCATTACTGGTGTACAGAAATGCAACAGACTTCTATGTGTGGATTTTATATCCTGCAACTTTGCTGAATTCCTGCATCAGTTCTAACATTTTTTTGGTGGAGTCCTTTGGGTTTTCTACATAGAGGATCATGTTGACTGTGAAGAGTGAAAGTTTGACTTTTCCTTGCTGGGCTGGATGTCTTTTATTTTTGTTGTTGTTGTTGTTGTCTGATTGCTGAGGCCAGGACTTCCAGTACTATGTTGAACAACAGTGGTGAGAGTGGATATTCCTTTCGTGTTCCTGTCCTTAGCAGAAATATTCTCAGTTTTTCCCCAATGAGGATGATATTAGCTGTGGGCCTTTCATATATAGGCTTTATGATGTTGAGGTATGTTCCTTCTATCCTTACTTTGTTGAGGGATTTTATCAAGAAAGGATGCTGAATTTTGCCAAATGCTTTTTCTGCATCTATTGAGAGGATCATATAGTTCTTATCCTTTCTTTTATTAATGGGCTGTATCATATTGATTGATTTGTGGATGTTGAACCTCCCCTGCAGCCCAGGAATAAATCCCATTTCTTTATGGTGAATAATCCTATTAATGTACTGTTGGATCCAATTAGCCAGTATCTTATGGAGAATTTTTGCATCCATGTTCATCAGGTATATTGGTTTATAATTCTCCTTTTTAGTGAGGTCTTTCTCTGGTTTGGGGATCAGGGTAATGTGGCCTCAGAGAATGAGTTTGGAAGATTTCCTTCTATTTCTATTTTTTTTGGAACAGTTTCAGAAGAATAGGTATTAATTCTTTAGATGTTTGGTAGAATTCCCTTATGGACTATTTGGTCTAGGACTCTTGTTGGTTGGGAGGTTCTTGATTACTGCTTCAAGTTCCTTACTGGTGATGGGTCTGTTCAGATTATCTATTTCTTCCTGTTCAGTTCTGATAGTTTATATTTTCTAGGAATGCATCCATTTCTTCCAGATCGCCTAATTTGTTGGCATATAGTTGCTCATAATGTTCTCTTATATTTGTTTGTATTTCTTCAGTGTTGGTTGTGATCTCTCCTCTTTCATTTATGATTTTATTTACTTGGGTCCTTTCTCTTCTTTTTGATGAGTCTTGCTAGGGGTTTATCAATCTTATTAATTATTTCAAAGAACCACTTCCTAGTTTCATTGATCTGTTCTACTGTGTTTTTTTTTTTAATTTCTATATCTTTGATATCTGCTCTAATCTTTATTATTTCCCTTCTCCTGCTAGATTTAGGCTTTATTTGCTGTTGTTTTTCCAGCTCCTTTATATGTATGAGGTCGTGCTTTTGAGAATTTTCTTCCTGGGTTAGGTTTTGTTTGCTGTTCTTTTTTCCAGCTTGTTTAGTTTTATGAGGTTGTGTATTTGAGACTTTTGTTGCTTCTTGAGGAAGGCCTGTTTTGCTGTATACTTCCCACTTAGGACCACCTTTGATGCATCCCAAACATTTTGGACTGTCATGTTTTCATGTCCATTTGCTTCCACGTATTTTTGTTAATTCTTCTTTAATTTCCTGGTTGACCCATTCATTCTTTAGTAGGATGTTCTTTGACCTCCATGTATTTGTGGTTCTTCCTAACTTTTTTCTTATGGTTGATTTCAAGTTTCATAGCATTATAGTCTGAAAATATGCATGGTATGATGTCAATCTATTTTTATTTGTTGAGGTCTGATTTGTGACCCAGTATGTGATCTATTTTGGAGAATGCTCCATATGCACTCAAAAAGAATGTGTATTCTGCTGCTTTAGGATGAAATGCCCTGAATATATTTGTTAAGTTCATCTGGTCCAGTAAGTCATTTAAAGCCCTTGTTTCCTTGTTGATTTTCTGCTTAGATATCTGTCCATTGCTGTGAGTGGGGTGTTAATGTCCTCTACTATTATTGTAGTATTATCAATGAGTTTCTTTAAGTTTGTTATTAACTGATTTATATATTTGGCTGCTGCCAAGTTATGGGCATAAATAGTTACAATTGTTAGATCTTCTTGTTGGATAGAACCTTTGTAATGAAACAATGTCTTTCTTCATCTTTTATTAGTCTTTTGTTCAAAATCTAATTTGTCTGATATAAGGATATAAGGATGACTACTCCAGCTTTCTTTTGATGTACATTAGCATCAGAACAATTTCTCCACCCCCTCACTTTCAGTCTGGAAGTGTCTTTGGGTCTAAAATGAGGCTCTTGTAAGCAGCATATCAATGGATTTTGTTGTTGTTTTTGTTGTTGTTTTATCCATTCCTGGTACCCTATATCTTTTGATTGGAGCATTTAGTCCATTTACATTCAGAGTAATTGTTGAAAGGTATGCATTTAGTGCAATTGTATTACCTATAACTTCACTGTTTCTGTAGATTGTCTCTGTTCCTTTCTAGTCTTTGTTAATTTTGGTCTCTCCTTCCTGGTCATAAGGTCCCCTTTAGTATTTCTTGCAGAGCTGGTTTAGTGTTCACGTACTTCTTTAGTTTTTGCTTGTCTTGGAAACTCTTCATCTCTTCTATTCTGAATGACGGCCGTGCTGGATAAAGTTTTCTTGGCTGCATATTTTTCCCATTTAGCACATTGAATATATCATGCCAGTCTTTTTGGCTTGCCAGTTCTCTATGGTTCAGATATAATTATTATATCTTTTTTCATCAAGTCCCTGGCTGTGATATCTTCCTGTCCTTTCTTTTGTGGAGAATTCCTCTGTCTTGTCATTTTGGCTGTTTCTGTCTTTTGTGTGTTTGAAAGCTTATTATGTTTCCTGTACCTCAGAGTAATGCTATATTAAAAAGGGGCCATACACTGTCCAGGTCCTGGCACTTCAGAAAGTATTTCTGGAGTTTGCTGTGTGCACTTTTCTGTTGCATTTTGGCTGGTCTTTCTCACTGATCAGTTCTCTGCAGAGTTCCCCCTTGCTTACAGTGGGGAGTGTTGGACCTTTATCTATCTGGGTGTGCTTTGATTTTATTTGTTGAAAAAAACTTGGAAAAAAGGAGAGAGAGAAAAAGAAAAAAGAAAAAGAAAAAAAGCTTGATCCACCCAAAAAAGAGATAAGGCAAAGGAAAGAAAAAAAGCAAACAGACAATCAAAAAACTATAAGCTTGATTCCAAAGGAAAAAAAGAAAGAAAGAAAGAAAGAAAGAAAGAAAGAAAGAAAGAAAGAAAGAAAGAAAGAAAAAAAGAAAGAAAAAGAAGACAACAAAAAAGTCACATCCAGAAGAGAGGGAAATGAAAAAAAAATCAAATAAACAAACAGAATAATTATAGGCCTGATTCCAAAGGGGAAAAAAGATAAAAGAAAGGAAAAGAAAATAAAAAGAATAAGGAAAAAAAAATACAGCTTGGTTCTATTTCCTCCAGAACTAAAGGGGATGCTTTGAAGCACTGTATAATCAGTAGACTTGGTGCATGCAATGTGTTGCCTATGTTGCTCTTCTGGGGGAGAGGCCCATTGCACTGGCTCAGATTTATTCCTGTGCCAGTAAAAAAAAAGCACTTGCCAAGCACAGTGGGACAGGGTTTGATGTAAGCAGCTTCCACCTCCACTGGGGGCCACTCTATTGCTCTTTGAAGTCAAACCATGTTGGTAGCAGAGGTAATATGGCACCACCCCCACTCTCTCATCCCCAGACAGGGAATCTTATCTCACCCTCCCCCTGCTGCTCAGGAAGCCATCACAGAAAAATGAGTGTCCAGGCACCCAGGGCCCAGCGCTCCTGCATTTTACTTTTTGCATGGCTGGTAAAACTGCAAAACTCCAAATCTTAAAAGAGCTTGTATCACTTGGATCCACTCCCTCCTCCCAATTAGAGCCTAGCTGTGCTCAACTTGTGCCCTCTATCCCAGAAAAACAGCCCTTTCCTGTGATGAGCACAGAATCTATGGTGCGTCACCTGGAAAAGCAGCAACCATGTTATCCACCCTCTGTGCACTCCTTTGTTCTCGGCAGATGAAAGGCCATTTGCTGGTGTCTACAGAGTCTTTTGTCCTTGGAGAGGCAATGTAACGTCTTCCAAATGTACTCCAGGAAGGGGAACAATCTCTTGCAGTGTGACCCAAGATATTGCTACACCACTCTGCACCCTCCCAGGCCAAAGCCCTCCTTCCCTCCAAGAGCACATGCTATAGTTCCGCTCCAGTGAAAGTTGTGCACTTCCTAAACTCAGAGTTTGAGCTCCACTCACTGAAAATAAACCTGCACCACTCAGTTTCCCCAGCTCCCCAGTCTGTGGTCCGAAAGGTTTTCTTCTTGTGTGAGTCCAAGGATGCACTCTCTCAACCCCTCTCTCCCAGTCTCCCTTTTCTTTCTCCACAGGAAGTATTCCCTCCCCTTCATGGCACAAGCTTTCCTCTCCCCCAATTCACTTTCACACACATGCCATGCTGTCTCCCTCCAGCTGTGGAGATGCTTCTTCCAAACCTCAGATCAATTTCCTGGATGTTCCAAGTAATCTGACCTCAACATAACTGTGTTCAAGGGACTAGGAAAGCCCAGGGTCTCCCTACTTCTCCACCATCCTAACTCCTCCTCCTCAGTAGCAATGTTGTTTTACTGTTTTATTTTCTAATGGTTATACTAGAGTGCTTTCCTTCCTTTTTTAACTTATTCCCATAACTGATGTATGTCATTTAAACAGGATCTGCTTTTTATTTTACTCAGAAAATTAAGAATGATATACTTTATTTTTCAGAACAATATACTTTAACTGGCAATATGTTATTTCCATAATTTCATTAAGGATCTGTTCTTTTACCTGGGATTGAATTGGACATCCAAGGCTATACATCTTTGTTACTAAAACTCCACCATTAAAAACAAAACAAAGATTGCACTCTAAATGTTGATCCAATGCCTACCAAATTCTCCCAGGAAAAGGTTGATACTTGCTTATGGTTCAGCCTCATAAGTAATAAGGAAGTCACTTCTACAAGGCCACAGATCTTAGCATACTTGAGAACCTTGAGGAGGGATATCTTCACCCATAAGTTTTACTACCTCTCTCTACATCTACATAAATAATCAGGGCCAAACATAGTAAGAGTAATTTTGGGAGGGATCAAGGATAATATTTGGATATTATTGATGATCTTTGTATATTATGTAAAGTAAGGATCCAACTTAATCATTTGGAGGTGAATATCCAGTTTTCCCAGAACCATTTGTTGAAAGATATTAAACAGTTTTAACTCTAAACTAGCTATCTTATTCTAACATTCTTGTTTTTTTTTTTTAAGTCCACAATTTTTTTCTTTCTCACATGTTTTTGGAACCAGCTTTCCCATTTCACTGATTACCTCATGAAAGATAAAATAAATGTTGATACAGGTTCATTTTACTTGTGTGAGAGTTCTACTATTAAGCTCTTAGAAAAGTACTCTGGCTTTGTAAATATCACACTCTATTAATTGCAGAATGTTCTAATTTATTCTCATGCTTTAAAGAGGATTTATGGGTGTTGAAATATCATACAGGGCTCTTAGGGTCAGGTGACCATTGTCTATTGGTAGGTTGGGGCAGTAGACAGATTTTAAAAGACAAAATACAACCAAAAAATACTTTACCAACAAAGAATGTGTATCCATTCTTCTTTCTCTCTACTCCCAAGGCACAGAACTATGCCTATTTTTTTTTTTATCCTGAAACTTCTCTAAAGGGGTCTTCTTACCTAAAAAGTTCTTTCTATCCGTACTGTAAAAGATAACTTGATTGGTCTTAAGAGGGTTTAAAACTAAACTAGTGAAATGTGAAATACCCAGTTATGTCTCTGTAAGTGTTTTGTGGTGGTATTTGCAATAGAGTTTCATGAAATCATTTAAAGCTTTCAGATCATGGGATAGGCTTAGAACCACTCTTTGTGAACAGTAGATACAAATAAGTATTAAACAGACAGATATTGAAATAATTTGTTGATTTCTGAGATATATGTGTGCCAGCAAAGCAAAGTTAGTCTCTGTTCTCAAGGAAAAAGATTAATGCAAACATCTATAAAATTCCCAGCTGAAATGACTTGCAGGCATCCCCCCAAAAGGATAATATCATAATCAGTAGAGCAACACTTTTTTTCTTGGGGCAAATCAGTGACTGAAAAAAACAAAACACAAAATAAAACAAAACTAACAAATAAAACACAGGTATAGACTTGAGGAAACTTCTCTCTTAAAAATATACTTACCATTTAGAAAACATACTTTTTAAGGAAGAGATGTGCAAAGAATAGAACTACTAATACAAGGAGAATAGTAAACATAATAAAAAGGCAAATGAAGAGATTAGATTAAACATCACATTTGCAAGTGGTGAGTTATACCCAGCTATTTTATCATCATTAGAAAAGACTGATCCATGATAAAAGAAGTGAATCCTATCTGCTTGGAAAAGTGAATCGATGATACATTGATTGCCAATAATTTTAAAGATGATATTAGTGTAGTATAAATGTTTAAATATTGTAAGATGCTTGTTCTTATAAAAATTGTTAATTACCTTATCTGGTATGGTTTTTTTAAATAAGAAAGGATCATCTCTTTGAGTGTGTGTATGTCTGTATATACATATATACATGCATATACATATATTGCTTCAAAATTATTGGCAATCAATGTATTATCAATTTACTTTTCCAAACAAATAGAAGTTACAGTGTGTGTGTGCATATATATAGTATAAAAACCAGATTGCGAATTGATTTGTTCTCCTTTTTTCAACTCAAACTCTAGGCCCAAACACAGATACAAAAGGGACACATGGGACTAAAAGTAAATTAAGTAAATATAAAAGCAGTTGTTAGTAAATAAAGAAAATAAGAAAAAAAAAAGAATACTACATTACCTGTTTGTTTAAAGTAGGATATTAAGTTTATTCTTAAGATACAGACTGAACTATTAAACTGCTTTTAATTCTATTATTTTGCTTTTCTTTCGTAAGATTCCACATAGTATTACATGCAGATATCCAAACTGAAAACATTTACTTACATTACTGAAGTCTTTAAAAATTTAAATAGCTTTAGGTATTTACCTCAACCAAAACTAAGTGACCAGGAACCTAAACACTCTGAATTCATATTTACCTCAAACACTTAACAAACTTGAACCCATTTTACAACACAAGTAGTAAACATTATTATGTGTTTTTTACCTTTTCTAGCTATTTCCTTTACCAGATATGCCTGTTTTAAAAAGATCAAAGACTTAACCAAAATAAAGAGAAACTGCATATTTTCATCCTGAGATTCAGTCAAAACAAGGTAAGACATAGATTAGAACAAGCTTTGATCTTACCATTTTTTATTTGAACTGAAAGGACCATTAGTACACTTTTCTAGTGATTAAAAAATGGTGCCACTGCAATTGAAAATTCATTTTAAGGAATTGTTGCAAAAATGCTACATTTTTAATATATCATTTGTTATTTTGTTGTTTTAATTGTACAGCATGCTATGTGTAAGGTTAACATGAGGAGAAACAAGAAGCAAAAATTGATAAATGTGAACATTTTGCCCTCAAACCACAAAAAAATGGCAATGTTAGAATTAAAATTGTGCATAGTGTATAATTCCCTCTGTTTTTGGTTGTAGCATTTTCTAAGATTTTTCTTCTCTTGGCGAACCATTTTAAATGATACCCATAACCAGCATTAGAGTTTCATGGTAGTTTCCATTGTTTTCTTTTGAAAATGTGATGCTCAATAATCAAATTAATTTTCTTTGAGAAGTTAGAATTCATTAAGACAAAGATTTCTGAAGGAAAATACTTGAAAAGGACAAATGATAGGTTAATTCACCAATAACATTTATTTAATTCAAAATTAATCTAGCAAATTATATGTGCACAGAGCTCTGTGAGACAGCAAGGAATATAAATAATAAAAAGACATTACTATTTTATAACAAGAGAGAAGCCATTAACTAACTGAAAAATAAGCCAGAATAAGGTGAGTACTAAATTGCTACATTACATATACACCATGGGCTGGGGAAATCATGGAAGATGCCAATTAGTTTCAGAAGGGCTTAAAGCCATGTTTATGGAAGATATACTACTGCATTTTCCAAACTAAGCTTCAGGGAGAAGACACGAAATTCCAGGTGGTCAGACGGTTTAAATACATGCATGATAGTTAAAAATTATTGGCTATGTTGGGGCGCCTGGGTGGCTCAGTCAGTTGAGTATCTGCTGTCGGTTCAGGTCATGATCCCAGGGTCCTGGGATTAAGTCCTGCATAGGGCTCCTTGCCTAGCAAAGAGTCTGCTTCTCTCTCTGCCCTTCCCCCTGCCCATGCATTCTCTCTTGTTCTCTCTCCCTCAAATGAATAAATAAATAAAATTTTTGAAAAAAAAGAAAAAGCAAATTATAGGAAATGTAGTAAGTATTGGAACAAAGAAGAAATAAAACTTTTAGTAAAGTTAGAAATATTTTTAAAATAGACTAAACTAAGAGCCTAATCCAGGAAACGATTTTTCTAAGTGAAAGAATGGGACACAATTAATAACCATTATAGAGGGAAAATTGGTGACCAGTTAAAAGAGAGAAGTAAGGAAATAAAATAATTTCATAGAATTCTGAGGTTTTGAGTCTGGATTATTGATACTTTTTACAGAGCTAGGAAATAAATATAAGACAGATTTTGAGAATGAGTAATTTTATATTTAATTTGATTTCTTGAAAGTGTTTATTTTCCTTTATATATATATATTTTTTTTTAAGATTTCATCCATTTATTTGAGACAGAGAGAATGAGAGACAGAGAGCATGAGAGGGAGGAGGGTCAGAGGGAGAAGCAGACTCCCTGCCGAGCAGGGAGCCCGATGCGGGACTTGATCCAGGGACTCCAGGATCATGACCTGAGCCGAAGGCAGTCGCTTAACCAACTGAGCCACCCAGGCGCCCTCCTTTATATTTTTATTTAAAGTACAATTCATACATAATAAAATATACAAAGAGTAAGTATATGGCTTAATTTTTTAAAAAGATTTTATTTTTATTTATTTGACAGAGAGAGAGACAGCCAGAGAGGGAACACAAGCAGGGGGAGTAGAAGAGGGAGAAGCAGACACCACGCAGAGCAGGGAGCCTGATGCGGGGCTAGATCCCAGGACATTGGGATCATTAGCTGAGCCAAATGCAGACACTTAATGACTGAGCCACCCAGGGGCCCTGGCTTAATTTTTACTTGCATTTATGTGTGTTTCAAATGTCCATGTAACCATATTTCTAACCCTCCTTCAGAAAATTATCTCCTGTCCCTTATATTACTAATGTCCCTTAAATATTAATTTAATTTCTCTTATTATCCATTAGTTTAGTCTATATTTAAAATTTATAAACAAGGAATTATACAATATATACTCTGTATGCTGAGGTTTTGTTTTTTTTTTACACTACATGTTACACTGAGATTAATCTATGTTGGTTCAACTAATAATAGTTTCTTTTTTATATTACTGTGTGATATGTCATTATATGAATATATCACAATTTCTTTATTAGCTCTTGTTGATGGACATCCAGAATTTTTCTAGTATTGGACTATTGTGAATAGCTGCTATGAACGATTTACTTGCATATAATTTTTATTTATTTATTTAGAGCATATACACTATTTTTTTAAGAATGGAATTTCTAAGAATATGTTTGATTATAATAATATCTGCTAGGCTTTTTTGAATAATAATGTACCACTTTTTACTTCCACAACTGGTGTATGAGAGCTTTGGTTGCTCCATATCTTTTACAACAAATAGTTTTGTCTATCTTTTTTTGATTTGAGCCATTCTAATAAGTAGGTAATCATGTGTCATTGTGGTTTAAATTTAATTTAATTTAGTTAAGTCACACCAATTTTACTATGGTTTAAATGTTATTCTCCATCTTTTAACTTACAATCTATCTGTGCTCTTATTTTTTTTATTATGTTCAGTTAGCCACTGTATAGTACATCATTAGTTTTTGATGTAGAGTTCAATGATTTATTAGTTACATATAATACCCAGTGCACATCACAACACCTGTCCTCCTCAATACCAATCAATCCATTACCCCTGCCCCCACCTTTGTCCTTTCTGAGACCCTCAGTTCATTTCCCAGGGTCCATTGTCTCTCATGGTTCATCTACCTCTCTGATTTCTCCACTTTCAGATTTCTCTCCCTTCCCCTGTAGTCCTCTGTGCTATTGCTTATGTTTCACATCTCAGTGAAACCATATGATAATTGTATTTCTCTAATTGACTTACTTCACTTAGCATAATCCCCTCCAATTCCATCCATGTCAATGCAAATGGTGGGTATTCACCCTTTCTGATGGCTGAATAATATTCCATTGCATATATGTACCACATCTTCTTTATCCATTCATTTGTTGAAGGACATCTCAACTCCTTCCACAGTTTGGCTATTGTGGACATTGCTGTTATGTACATTAGGGTGTATGTGCTGCTTCTTTTCAGTACCTCTGTGTCTTTGGGGTAAATACCTAGTAGTGCAATTGCTGGGTAGTAGGGTAGCTCTATTTTTAACATCTTGAGGAACCTCCATAATGTTTTCCAGAGTGGCTGTACCAACTTGCATTCCCACCAACACTGTAAGAGGGTTCCCCTTTCTCCACATCCTCGCTAACATTTGTTGTTTCTTGTTTTGTTAATTTTTGCCATTCTAACTGGTGTAAGGTGGTATCTCATTGTGGTTTTGATTTGTATTTCTCTGATGGCTAGTGATGTTGACCATTTTTTCATATGTCTGTTAGCCATTTGTATGTCTTCTTTGGAGAAGAGTCTCTTCATGTCTTCTGCCCATTTTTGACTGGGTTATTTGTTTTTTGAGTGTTGAGTTTGAGAAGTTCTTTATAGATCTTGGATATCAGCCCTTTATCTGTAATGTCATTAGCAAATATCTTCTCCCATTCTGTGGGCTGCCTCTTTGTTTTGTTGACTGTTTCCTTTGCTGTGCAGAAGCTTTTCATCTTGATGAAATCCCAAAAGTTCATTTTTGCTTTTGTTTCCCATGCCTTTAGAAATGTGTCATGAGAGAAGTTACTGTGGCCAATGTCAAAGAGGTTACTGCCTATGTTCTTCTCTAGGATTTTGATGGATTCTTGTCTCACATTTAGGTCTTTCATCCATTTTGCGTCTATCTTTGTGTATGGTGTAAGGAAATGGTCCAATTTCATTCTGCATGTGGCTGTCCATTTTCCCAGCACCATTTGTTGAAGAGACTGTCCTTTTTCCATTGGATATTCTTTCCTGCTTTGTCAAAGATTAGTTGACCATAGAGTTGAGAGTCCATTTCTGGGTTCTCTATTCTGTTCCATTGATCTATGTGTCTGTTTTTGTGCTGGTACCATGCTGTCTTCATGATCATAGCTTTGTATTGTAGCTTGAAGTTAGGCAATGTGATGACCCTCGCTTTGTTTTTCATTTTCATCATTCCCTTGGTGATTCAGGGTCTTTTCTGGTTCCATACAAATTTTAGGATTGTTTGTTCCAGCTCTTTGAAAAATACCAATGGTATTTTAATAGGGATGGCATTGAAAGTGTAAATTGCTCTGGGCAGGATAGACATTTTTTTTTATTGTGTTATGTTAATCACCATACATTACATCATTAGTTTTTGATGTAGTGTTCCATGATTCATTGTTTGCATATAACACCCAGTGCTCCATTCAATATGTGCCCTCTTTAATACCCATCACCAGGCCAACCCATCCCCCCACCCCCCTCCCCTCCAGGACCATCAGTTTGTTTCTCAGAGTCCATAGTCTCTCATGGTTCGTCTTCCCCTCCAATGTCCCCCCCCTTCATTTTTGCAGGATAGACATTTTAACAATATTTATTCTTCCAATCCATGAGCATGGAATGTTTTCCCATTTTTCTGAGTCTTCCTCATTTTCCTTCATAAGTGTTCTGTAGTTTCTAGAGAACAGATTCTTTACCTTTCTGGTTAGGTTTATTCCTAGGTATCTTATGACTTTTATTGCTATTGTGAATGGAATCAATTCCTTAATTTCTCTTTCCACATTTACATTGTTTTTGTATAGAAAAGCAACTGATTTCTGTGCATTGATTTCTATCCTGCCACATTGCTGAGTTGAGTATGAGTTCTAGCAATTTGGGGGTGGAGTCTTTTGAGTTTTCCACATAAAGTATCATGTCGCCTGCAAAGAGAGAGTTTGATTTCTTTGCCAGTTTGGATGCCTTTTATTTATTTTTGTTGTTGTTGTCTGATTGCTGGGGCTAGGACTTCTACTACTATGTTGAACAATAGTGGTGAGAATGGGCATCCCTGTCATGTTCCTGACCTTAAGGGAAAAGCTCTCAGCTTTTCCCCATTAATAACGATACTTGCTGTGGGTTTTTCATAGATGGCTTTTATGATATTGAGGAATGTTCCTTCTATCTCTATACTCTGAAGAGTTTTAATCAGGAGCAGCTGTTGTTTTTTTTTCAAATGCTTTTTATTCATCAATTAAGAGGATCATATGGTTATTGTCCTTTCTTTTATTAATCTGATGTATCATGTTGATTGATTTATGAATGTTGAACCATTCTTGCATCTCAGGAATAAATCCCACCTGGTCCTGGTGAATAATCTTTTTAATGTACTGTTGGATCCTATTAACTAGGATCTTGTTGCGTATTTTGGCATCCATGTTCATCAGGGATGTTGTTCTGTAATTCTCCTTTTTCACGGGGTCTTTGTCTGGTTTTGGGAACAGGGTAATGCTGGCTTCATAGAAGGAGTTTGGAAGTTTTAGTTCTGTTTCTATCTTTTGAGCAGCTTCAGTAGAATAGGTATTATTTCTTCTTTAAATGTTTGGTAGAATTCCCCTGGGAAGCCATCTGGCCCTGGGCTCTTGTTTGTTGGGAGATTTTTGATGACTGCTTCAATTTCCTTAGTGGTTATAGGTCTGTTCAGGTTTTCTATTTCTTCCTGGTTCAGTTTTGGTAGTTGAAACATCTCTAGGAATGCATCCATTTCTTCCAGGTTATCTAATTTGCTGGCATAGATTGCTTATAATATGTTCTTATAATTGTTTGTATTTCTTTGGTGTTGGTTATGATCTCTCCTCTTTCATTCATGATTTTATTTATTTGGGTCCTTTCTCTTTTCTTTTTGATAAGTCTGGCCAGGGGTTGATCAATCTTGTTAATTCTTTCAAAGAACCAGCTCCTAGTTTCGTTGATCTGTTCTACTGTTCTTTTGGTTTCTATTTCATTGGTTTCTGCTCTGATCTTTATTATTTCTCTTCTCCTGCTGGGTTTAGGCTTTATTTGCTGTTCTCTCTCCAGCTACTTTAGGTGTAGGGTTAGGTTGTGTATTTGAGATTTTTCTTATTTCTTGAGAAAGGCTTGTATTGCTATATACTTTCCTCTTAGGACTGCCTTTCCTGTATCCCAAAGATTTTGAACAGTTGTGTTTTCATTTTCATGTGTTTCCATGAATGTTTTTAATTCTTCTTTAATTTCCTGGTTGACTCATTCATTCTTTAGTAGGATGCTCTTTAGCCTCCATGTATTTGAGTTCTTTCCAACTTTCCTCTTGTGATTGAGTTCCAGTTTCAAAGCGTTGTGGTCTGAAAAGATGCAGGAATGATCCCAATCTTTTGGTACTGGTTGAGACCTGATTTGTGACCTAGGATGTGATCTATTCAGGAGAACATTCCATGGGCACTTGAGAAGAATGTGTATTCTGTTGCTTTGGGATGGAATGTTCTGAATATATCTGTGAAGTCCATTAGGTCCAGTGTGTCATTTAAGTCTTTATTTCCTTGCTGATCTTTTGCTTAGACGATCTGTCCATTTCAGTGAGGGGGGTGTTAAAGCCCCCCACTATTATTGTATTGCTGTTGATGTGTTTCTTTGCTTTTGTTATTAATTGGCTTATATAAGTGGCTGCTCCCATGTTAGGGGCATAGATATTTACAATTGTTAGATCTTCTTGTTGGATAGACCCTTTAAGTAGGATATAGATATGAATTTAGTGCCACTGTATTGCCTGTAAGGTGACTGTTACTGTATATTGTTTGTGTTCCTTTCTGGTCTATGTTGCTTTTAGGCTGTCTCTTTGCTTAGAGGACCCCTTTCAGTATTTCTTGTAGGGCTGGTTTCGTGTTTGCAAATTCCTTTAGTTTTTGTTTGTCCTGGAAGCTTTTTATCTCTCCTTCTATTTTCAATGACAGCCTAGCTGGATATAGTATTCTTGGCTGCATATTTTTCTCATTTAGTGCTCTGGATATATCATGCCAGTCCTTTCTAGCCTGCCAGGTCTCTGTGGATAGGTCTGTTGTCAATCTAATGTTTCTACCTTGTAGGTTACATATCTCTTCTCCTGAGCTGCACTCAGGATTTTCTCTTTGTCTCTGAGACTTGTAAGTTTTACTATTAGATGTTGGGGTGTTGACCTATCTTTATTGATTTTGAGAGTGGTTCTCTGTGCCTCCTAGATTTTGATGCTTGTTTCCTTCCCCAATTAGGGAAGTTCTCTGCTACAATTTGCTCCAATATACCTTCTGCCACTCTCTCTCTTTCTTCTCCTTCTGGGATCCCAATTATTCTAATGTTGTTTCATCTTATGATATCATTTATTTCTCAAGTTCTGCCCTCGTGGTCCAGTAGTTGTTTCTCTCTCTTTTTCTCAGTTTCTTTATTTTCCATCATTTTGTCTTCTCGATCACTAATTCTCTCTTCTGCCTTATTTATCCTAGCAGTTAGCGCCCCCATTTTTGATTGCACCTCATTAATAGCCTTTTTGATTTCAACTTGGTTAGATTTTCGTTCTTTTATTTCTCCAGAAATGGTTTCTCTAATAACTTCCCTGTTTTTTTCAAGCCCAGCTAGTATTTTTAAAATCATCATTCTGAATTCTAGTTCTGACATCGTATTAATGTCCATATTGAGTAGGTCTCTGTCAGTCGGTACTGCCTCTTATTCTTTTTGTTGAGGTGATTTTTTCCATCTTGTCATTTTGTCCAGAGGAGAATAGATGAATGAGAGAACAAAATGCTAACAGGGTAACAATGTCCGCAGAAAATATACTCTAAACAAATCAGAAAAGACCTGAAACTGGGAGAAAAGAAAGGGAAAGAGAGAAAAAAGAAAAAGAAAGAAAGAAAGAAAAAAAGATCATAACAAACAAAAACAGAACAATAGAAAACAAAAAAAACCAAGAATATGATCAAATATGATCAGGCTGGTACATAGATCAGTTGCACACACTAGATTTTGGGTGTATTTGGTCTGTTAGAAAAAAGTGTCTCCCAAAATTTTAAAGAAAGAAAAACTTATATATGTACAAAAATAAGGGTTGATACGATGAAGGGATGGAATAAGAATGTAAAGATGAAAATTATAAAAAATTTTATAAAAAGAATTGATAAGAAGTTGTTTGAAAAAAGAAAGAAGAGGATTTAAAAAAAAAGAAAAAAAGGGAGAGAATGTGATCAGGCAGGAGACTAAAACAAAGCCATACACTAGAGATTTAGGGATATTTTGATCTGTTAGAAGAAACTATCTCAAAATTTTAAAGAGAGAACAACTTATATATATATACACCAAAAATAAGGGTTACTATTATGAAGGGATAGAGTATGACTCTAAAAATGAAAAATAAAAAAGTTTTTTTTTAAAAAGGGATTGATAAGATGTTGGTTGAAAAGGGAAAAAGAAAAATTAAAAAAGGAAGATACTTAAAAAAATTAACTTTGAAAGACTAAAGAATCATGGGGAAAAAGCCATGAATTCTATTTGCAGTATTCCCCTAGTGCTGGAGTTCTGTTGTTCTCATTGATCGGTAAACTTGGTCTTGGCTGGCAGTTTTTGCTGATCTTCTGGGGGAGGGGCCTATTGCCATGGTTCCCAATTGTCTTTGTGGAAGTGGAATTGCCCTGCCCTTGCTGGTCTGGGCTAAGTAATCTGCCCAGTTTGCTCTCGGGAGCTTTTGTTCCCTGCAAGCTTTCCGTACAGCTTTGGAGGATGAGAGTGAAAATGGCAGCCTCCCAATCTCTGCCCCAGAAGAGCTGAGAACTTGAGGTTCTGCTCCTTAGTGCATCCCCAGAGAAAAGCAGTCAGTCACTCCTGTCTCCCCGGTCTCCAGCTGCACTTCATGCTCACCCAGCCTGTGACTGAGCATTTCTGTCTCTGGCACTTGACCTGGTGTGGAGTCTCTAAACCCAGCAGATCCTTGTGGTGCACTCCCGGACAGCTCCTCCTGGGGGAGGAAGGGGAGTCTCCCTGGATCTGCCGCTTGTTGGGTCCCTGCTGGAAGAGTAGTGGCCTGACTGCTCTGGATCACGGTTTATGGCAACCCCGAGCTGAGACCCCATGCCTCGGCTCCGTCTCTGCAGCCAGCTTCCACACTCCGATACCTCCGATACCTGGGACCTCTGCCACACCCAGGCACCCCCGGTCTTTCTGTGACCCCGAGGGTCCTGAGGCCACACTGTCCTGTGAGGTTTCCACCCCCTACTTAGACACTGGAGGAACATCCGTCAGCAAAGCCAACTTCTAAAAGTTCCGATTTTGTGCTCTGCTGCTCTATCACTTGCCAGAAGCGGCAGACAGAGACCCCCTGACCCGCCGTCTATCCTCCTGAATATCGCCTTGCATTCACTTCTCTGCATGTCCTACCTTCAAGAAAGTGGTCGCTTTTCTGTTCAGAGAGTTGTTGCTATTCTTTTCTTCAATCTCCTGTTGAGTTTGTAGGTGTTCAGAATGGTTTGATCCCTATCCAGCTGAATTTCTGAGACCAGATGAAATCCAGGTCTCCTACTCCTCCACCATCTTGCTCCACCCCTTACATATATTATAAATCCTTCAATACATTGCTATTACCAATTGCTTTAAAGACACAATAACTTTTTTTTTTTAACTTACATTTCTATTTTTTGTGGACGACCAGTAAGAAGGCAAGTTGTCCTAAGTCTGTGTATAGGGATTCTACAAATTCCAAGCCCATGAATGGTCTCTCAAGAGAAGTAAATTTTGTCTACCCATGGAAGGCCTGTTCCTTCAGCACAGGCTCAGACTTGGCGACACTTCCAGCTACCCCAAATTTCTGACCGCTTGGAAGGACTTTTTTCTTCTTAGAACCTATTTCCTTTAGACTTTTTGTATCCAAATGTCTTCAATGCATTAAAAAATATATGCAATATTTTTACTGTATTTTAAAATTCTATTTTGTGTAGTTGGAGCAATACAACAAGATTCAGAAACTGTTAATGTTTTAATAGAAAATATATGTTTTTGTGATTTTTATGTAAAATATTTAAATCATATTGAATTCTGTCACAATATCATTGCTATTAGTTACTATTAGGATACAGGTTAACTTTATTTAAAAACTCTAGATTTAGTGATATAGTCAAGTTATATAAAGTGTGGTGATTTAATAGAATGTTTATGTGATTACCATAAAGAATAAATACCATATGTCCACAGATTTCTCAAAATTCTTCATCATATAGAATATGATAGGATATGTAAAATGTTTTGTAAATTATACAAACTTTATATACACAAATGATTATTATAGGAATCTACAATCAAATATTAATTAGTGTTAGAAATGAAGATAGGTATGATATATAAATTCTTAAAATGACTGAAGATTATATATATATGGATAGAGAAACAGAAAGACAGAGACAGAGAAAGATAGAGAGAGACAGAGAGAGAAAATTGTGCCCCAAACATTGATTTATGGTTATTACACAAATTAATTTATTTACCCATACCACAATTTAATCTCAGATATAGTCACCATCAGTTTTCCATTTTATAAATGAGAAAAATAAACACATAAATTTATGTAACTGCATAAGGTCATATAACTGGAAAGTGAGAAAATAAATTTAAGCTGATTATAGAGATCTCATTATTAATTATTATACTGTACTTACTGAAGTTCTTTCTAGCTCTAAGATTCTATGATCCTTGGAGGGTGAAAGATGGCAGAGGAGTAGGGGACCCTATTTCAACCAGTCCCCTGAATTTAGCTGGATATCTACCAAACCATTCTGAACACCCATGAAATTAGCCCAAGATGTAAGAATATATATCTGGGTCTCTAGAACAGAATATCTCTGGTGGTCTTGAAGCATGAAGCATGGAGCCATGACTCAGAAGGAGGAGGGAGCCACCATAAGCTAATGCTGGGAAGGTGATATAACACTGGAGTGCAAAAGCACCCTGTGCTGGGGACCGGGCACAAACTTGCAGACCAGTAGTGGCGGGAAAAAGGCTTTATTCCAGCCCCCTGACAAGATCCAGGAGCTGTAGGTGCATGCATGCAAACCAGGGACAGCTCACGGTTTTAGAAGCACAAAGGGCAGACATGCCCGGCCCTGGAATCCACCTCTGGAAGTGTTGCTGTTGGGCTCACAACCAGGCAGTCGGTGGTTTTTAGCAGCACAGACAGAAACAGAGACTGTGTGTCCTGGAGAGCTCAGTGAAGAGCAGACTGTGATCTCTCTGTTCTGACAGAGGTTTGGATGTGGTCACTTCTGTTCTGACTCTCTGAAGAGACATGGAAAGCCACCAGGAAAAGCCACCAGAGAACAAAAGCCCAAAAAACAGGTTTTCACTGAGCCCACCACCCCCCCACCACAGGGGGCAGGGCAACTCTGCTCAAGCAGGGTCACCTGAGTAATAGTGTGGCAGGCCCCTCCCACTGAAAGACAGGCTGGAAGAACAAGAGGACAACAACCCCAAGATCCCTATAAAACAGGTACATCTTGCGTGGGTCATGGTTAATATTTGGACTCTGTACATTCCCTCACCCACCCCCCAACAGAATGACTAGGAGGAGGAATCCCCAACAAAGGAAAGATTCAGAGACTGTGGCTTCAGCCACAGATCTAGTGGATATGGATATTAGCAGGGTGTCAGAAATAGACTTCAGAGTAACAATTATGAAGTTGATATCTAGGCTTGAGAAAAACATTAGAGACAATATAGAATCTCTAAGAGCAGAAATGAGATCAAATCAGGCCGAACTTAAAAATGCTAGGAATGAAATGCAGTCTAAACTGGATGATCTGACTGCCAGGGTAAACGAGGCAGAAGAACAAATTAGTGAGCTAGAAGATAAACTGATAGAAAAGAAGGAAACTGAGGAAGCTGCGTAAAACAGATTAAAGCCCAAGAGATCAGACTGAGAGAGATTAATGTCACCATGAAATTTTCCAATGTCAGAGTTATTGGGATCCCTGAGAGGATGGAGAGAAAGAGAGGTCTAGAAGATATATTTGAGCAAGTTGTAGCTGAGAACTTTCCTAATCTGGGGAAGGAAACAAGTATTTGTGTCCAAGAGGCAAAGTAGACCCTTCCCAAGATTAATGAGAACAGACTGACGCCCCGATATAATAATAGTACAATTTGCAATTATTAGATCCAAGGAAACAACTCTGAAAGTGGCAAATGGGAAGAGATTTCTTACGTACAGAGAGAGGAACATCAGAATAACATTAGACTTGTCCATAGAGACCTGGCAAGCCAGAAAGGGCTGGCAAGACGTATTCAGGATACTAAATGAGAAGAACATGCAGCCAAGGATACTTTATCCAGCAAGACTGTCATTCAGAATGGATGGAGAGACAAGGCGCTTCCAAGACCAGCAGAAAATGGAAGAATATGTGACCGCCAAGCCTGCCCTGCAAGAAATATTAAGGGGGATTCTATAAAAGAAGAAAGACCAGAAATTTACAGAGACAATCTATACAAGCAAGGACTTCACAGGCAACATGATGACAATAAACTCATCTTTCAATAATCACTCTCAATGTGAATGGCCTAAATGTTCCCATGAAATGGCATGTGGTTGCATATTGGATAAAAAGACATGATGTATCCATATGTTATCTACAAGAGACTCATTTTGAACCTAAAGATACATCCAGGCTGAGAGTGAGGGGATAGAGAACTATTTTTCATGCCAACGGACCTCAAAAGAAAGCTGGGGTAACAATTCTCATATCAGACAAATTAGACTTGAAGCTAAAGACAGTAGTAAGAGATACAGAAGGAGACTATATCATTCTTAAAGGGTCTATCCTACAAGAAAATCTAACAATTGTAAATATCTATGCCACCAACATGGGAGCAGCCAACTACATATGCCAACTGTTAACCAAAATAAAGAAACATATTGATAATTACTTCAATAGTAGGAAATCTCAACACTCCACTCTCAGAAATAGATCATCTAAGCAGAAAATCAAAAAAGAAACAAGAGCTATGAATGACACACTGGACCAGAAGGACTTCATAGATATATACAGAACATTCCACCCTAAAACAACAGAATACTCATTCTTCTCAAATGCACATGGAACTTTCTCCAAAATAGACCACATACTAGGTCACAAATCAGGTCTCAAACAATACCAAAAGACTGAGATTATTCCCTGCATATTATCAGACCACAATGCTTTGAAACTGGAATTCAATCACAAGGAAAAATTTGGAAGGAATTCAAACAATTGGAAGCTAAAGACCATCCTGCTAAAGAATGACTGGATCAACCAGGAAATTAAAGAAGAACTCAAACATTCATGGAAACCAATGAGAACAAAAATCAGTCCAAAACCTATGGGATGCTGCAAAGGCAGTCCTAAGGGGGGAAATACATAGCCATCCAAGCCTCATTCAAAAAATAGAAAAATCCCAAATGCACAAGCTAACTCTACAACTTAAGGAACTGGAGAAATAACAAATAAAACCTAAACCAAGCAGGAGAAGAGAAATAATAAAAATAAGTGCAGAGATCAAAGAATTAGAAACCATAAATACAGTAGAGCAGATCAACAAAACTAGAAGCTGGTTCACTGAAAGAATTAATAAGATCAATAAACCTCTGGCCAGACCTATCCAAAAGAAGAGAAAGGACCCAAGTTAATAAAATTATGAATGAAAGGGGGGAGATCAGAACCAACACCAAGAAATACAGTTATTAGAAATTATTACCAGCAACTATATGCCAACAAATTAAGCAACCTAGAAGAAATAGATACCTTCCAGGAAACCTATAAACTACCAAGACTGAAAGAGGAAGAAATTGACAATCTGCATAGAAAAATAACCAGTAATGAATTTGAAGCAATATAAAAAACCTCCCAAAAAACAAGAGTCCAGGGCGTGATGGATTCCTAGGGGAATTCTACCATTCAAAGAAGAAATAATACCTTTTCTTCTGAAGCAATTTCAAAAAGTAGAAACAGAAGGAAACTTCCAAACTTCTTCTATGAGGCCAGCATTACTTTGATCCCCAAACCAGGCAAAGACCCCATTAAAAAGGAGAAGTACAGAACAATATCCTTGATGAATATGCATGCCAAAATTCTCAACAAGATCCTAGCTAATAGGATCCAATGGTACATTAAAAGGATTATCCATCACAACCAGGTGGAATTCATTTCTGGGGTGCAAGCGTGGTTCAATATTTGCAAATCAATCAGTGTGATAGAACACATTAATAAAAGAAGAGACAAGAACCCTAGATCCTCTTAATTGATGCAGAAAAAAACTTTTGACAAAACACAGCCTCCTTTCCTGATTAAAACTCTTCCGAGTGTAGGGATAGAGGGAACATTACTCAATTTCATAAAAACCATCTATGAAAAGCCCACAGTGAATATCATTCTCATGATATTGAGATACATGACAAGGATGCCCACTCTTACCACTATTGTTCAACATAGTACTAGAAGTCCCAGCATCAACAATCAGACAACAGAAAGAAATAAAAGGCATTAAAATTGACAAAGAAGAAGTCAAACTCTCTCTCTTCATAGATGACATGATACTTTATGTGGAAAACCCAAAAGACTCCACCCCATAATTGCTAGAACTCATACAGCAATTCAGGAACATGGCAAGATACAAAATCAATGCACAGAAATCAGTTGCTTTTCTATACACTAACAATGTAACTGTAGAAAGACAAATTAGGGAATCAATTACAATAGCACCAAAAACCATAAGATACCTAGGAACAAACCTAACCAAAGAGGTAAAGGATCTATATTCTAGAAACTACAGAACACTTATGAAAGAAATTGAAGAAGACAGGAAAAGTTGGAAAAATATTCCATGCTCATGGATCAGAAGAATAAACATTGGTAAAATGTCTATGCTGCGCAGAGAAATCCATACTTTCAATGCCATCCCAATCAATATAACAATGGCATTTTTCAAAAGCTGGAGCAAACAATCCTAAAATTTGTATGGAACCAGAAAGACCCTGAATCTCCAAGGTTATGCTGAAAGAGAAAAACAAAGCTGGGGGCATCATGTTGCCTGATTTCAAGCTATATTACAAAGCAGTTATCACCAAGATAGCATGGTATTGGCACAAAAACAGACACACAGATGAAAGGAACAGAATAGAGAGCCGAGAAATGGACCTCAATGCTATGGTCAACTGATCTTTGACAAATCAGGAAAAAATATCCAATGGAAAAAAGACAGTCTCTTCAATAAATGGTGCTGGGAAAATTGGACAGCTATATACAGAAAGATGAAACTCGACCATTCTCTTACACCATACACAAAGATAAACTCAAAATGGATGAAAGACCTCAATGTGAGACAAGAATCCATCAAAATCCTAGAGAGCATAGGCAGTAACCCCTTTGACATTGGCCATAGCAACTTCTTTCAAGACTCGTCTCCAAAGGCATGGGAAACAAAAGTAAAAATGAACTTTCCAGACTTCATCAAGATAAAAAGTTTCTGCACAGCAAAGGAAAAAGTCAACAAAACAAAGAGGCAACCCACAGAATGGGAGAAGACATTTGCAAATGACATTACAGATAAAGGGCTGGTGTCCAAGATCTATAAAGAACTTCTCAAAATCAACAGCAAAAAACAAATAATCAGGTCAACAATGGGCAGAAGATATGAACAGACACTTCTCCAAAGACATATGTCTGGCTAACAGACACATGAAAAAATGCTCAATATTATTAGCCATTGGGGAAATTCAAATCAAAATCACATTGAGATACCACCTTACACCAGTTAGAATGGCAAGAACTAACAAGGGAGGAAACAACAAATGTTGGTGAGGATTTGGAGAAAGGGGAAACCTCCTACAGTGTCAGTAGGAATGCAAGCTGGTGCAGCCACTTTGAAAACAGTATAGATGTTCCTCAAAAAGTTAAAAATAGGGCTACCCTGTGACCCAGCAATTGCACTACTAGGTATTTACCCCAAAGACACAGATGTACTGAAAAGAAGTGGCACATGCACCCAATGTTCATAGCAGCAATGTCTGCAATAGCCAAACTATGGAAAGAGCCGAGATGCCCTTCAACAGAAGAATGGATAAAGAAGATGTGGTTCATATAAACAATGGAATATTATTCAGCCATCAGAAAGGATCAATACCCACCATTTGCACTGACATGGATGTAACTGGAGGGGATTATGCTAAGTGAAATAAGTCAAGCAGAGAAAGACAATTATTATATGGTTTCACTTATATGTGGCACATAAGCAATAGCACAGAGGACATTAAAGGAAGGAAGGGAAAACTGAAGGGGGGGAGTCAGAGGGGAAGAGGAATCATGAGAGACTATCGACTGTGGGAAACAACTTGAGCATTTCAGAGGGGAAAGGGGTGGCGGGATGGGTTAACCCAGTAATGTGTATTAAGGAGGACACATATTGCAATGAGCACTGGGTATTATATGCAAACAATGAATCATGGAACACTACATCCAAAACTAATGAAGTACTGCATGGTGACTAACATAATAAAAAAAAGTAACATTGTGTGATCCCAGATGAACAAAAATTAACATAAAATTCAAAAGAATCTTTATTGAGTATAGGAGATGAGACATAAATGGAGAGAAAGCAACAATAGTAAGGATTCCCCTTAAATTCTAGCACTAAATTACACACACTCACACAGACATATACATCCCAAGACACGTTGAAAATGAAATGTTTCTTTCATCTGAATCCTTCCAATTCCAGCTAAAACTATCCTTGGAGACCTCATCTGAGAACCATTAAAAAAAAAAAAGATGTGAATGCACAAACAGGCTTCTTTGTGCATATACAAGGTGTATGACTCTTTTTATTGAAATAAAGATATAAAATTAAAACAAAAACACAATAGGAACCTCATGAGAGTCTTGGGCTGATATTTAGGATTCAAATAATAAACAGCCATGAGAAATTTGAAATGAGTAATTAAAGAAACCAAAGAAATTAATCCTTAAACCTTCTAAAAGAGACAGTTTACAAAATCAGGGCTAGTTTCCTTAAGATACTACATTAAGTATAGAATCTGTTGCTGACATCAATATGACTATATTGAGAAAGTCTTTATCTCTCATGAAGAATACGATATGGTAAATTGTTTAGATGAAATGTCAGGAAGAGTTATTCAATATCTTTAAAAGAAAATTGTGAATTTATATGAATTTGTACTGTCTGATCTATAAATAAACATGAGTGAACAAATGGAAGATCAGCTTTGTCATGAGGATTCAGAGACTGTAGATGAAATAGGGATGGATAGATACTGAATATAAGGATAAATGCATGCTAATTATTATCTTTGAATTATAAGTCTAAAAATATCTTAACTCACAAGACTTAATGATTAAAAAAATAGTAACTTAAGGAAGGATGGGGGAGTAGAAGCACCCTGAGCTCATCTGTCCCATGTTTTCAATCAGATATCAGTCCATATCCAAGTCAATAAATAGGAGAGGGATCCAAAGCCTGGCACAACAAACTCCACAACTAAATATCAGAGAAGTTGCCTCTGAAAGATTAGGAAGGTCAGAAAAGCAGAGGGAGGCTGCCTGCAGAAGGGAGGGATCTGTGCACACAGAGAGGGCAGAGAAATGAGCCCTCCCACCAGGGAGTTCATACAAGGAGACTAATCCCCATAATATTTGGCTTTAAAAATCAGAAGGGCGGGCGCCTGGGTGGCTCAGTTGGTTAAGTGACTGCCTTCAGCTCAGGTCATGATCCTGGAGTCCCGGGATTGAGTCCCGCATCAGGCTCCCTGCTCAGTAGGGGGTCTGCTTCTCCGTCTGACCCTCTTCCCTCTTGTGCTCTCTGTCTCTCATTCTCTCTCTCAAATAAATAAATAAAATCTTTAAAAAAAAATCAGAAGGGCTAAATTCCATAAGATTGTAAAACCAGTGGGACTTGGAAACTGGAATTTTAAAAGTCAGCTGATTCAGCACTCTACAAGCCTGAAGGGTGAATGATAGCTGGGACTCTGCCCTTGAAGAGAGAGTAGCCTGCCTAAAGAGGCAACATGAAAATGGCAGTTTACACAACAGCACAGGGCAAATGGGAGACAAATTTGGCAGGTTCCATTTCCCTCCCCAACCCCCATCATAAACACAGACACACCTGCAGGAGGTGGGGTGCACAGACACTGGATGCCTAACAGGCTACCAGTGTGTCGTGCTCAAGAGTCCTTTTGAGTACTTGCCCACTTCAAGCTTGCTAGCCTTGGCCCTGGGCTCAGGGCAGATTTTATTAAAGCTTTGTATGTGTACCATTCAGCCCTCAGGTGCACTGTTGCCACTACACTATGCCATTCACCCTGCCACACCCAGGTATGCTTCTCCAGCCATCATCACATGCCTGCCCAGCTGCAAACCTGTACAGCCATGCACTCCTAGGTGCCTTCATGTACCACACCCAGCTGCCAGTGGGTGTGGTGCCACACACTGTGCCCATCTGCCACCCCAGGCTCAAACATGCACTGCACCCAGCCTTGAACTTGGGCCACACTGACATGAAGGCCCTAGGTGCTGCAGTGCTTTAGGGGATCTGGCATAGGATTGGTAGCCCAGCACAAATTTTGTTAACACCACCACCCTGCTCCCAATTTCCTCCATGGGCATGCCACTCAAAGCTGACCTGCCTGGGTTCCATTAACATCTCAGAGTGAGCATAGCCCACAATAGGCAGAGAGAGGGCAGACAACTGCACTGAAAGATAAAGTGACTCAGACACAATAGCAGGGTATAAGCAACACATATAGAATACTCTTCTGAAGTGCCATGTTCTGGTGAACAGGGGAAACTGCACTGCAGGGCACTCCGGGACCTCTTCTTCATGAAGTCACTATTTTCAAGAGCAGTAGACATAGCTGACTTTCTTAAAACACAGGAACAGACACAGAGAGGCAGAAAAAAATGAGAAGATGGAAATTTACCTCAAATGAAAGAATAAGACAAGGCCACAGCCAGAGATCAAAGTGAAACAGATATAAGTAACATGCCTAATAGAGAATTTAAAGAAATGATCATAAGGATACTCACTGGACTTGAGAAAACAAAGGAAGATATGAGTGAGACCCTTAACACAGAAATAAGGGAGGGAAAAATGAAGGTGGGGGGAATCAGAGGGAGAGATGAACCATGAGAGACTATGGACCCTGAGAAACAATCTGAGGGTTTTAGAGGGGAGGGGGTGGGGGTATGGGTTAGCCTGGTGATGGGTATTAAGGAGGGCAAGTACTTCATGGAGCACTGGGTGTTATACAAAAACAATGAATCATGGATCACTACATCAAAAACTAACGATGTATTGTATGGTGACATAACATAATAAAATAAAATTTAAAAATTAAAACAACAACAACAACAACCAAACAAACAAACAAACAAAAAACACAGAGATAAGGAATAACATAGCAGAGATAAAGGGCACAATAAACAAAATGAGAAACATGCTTGATGGAATGAACAGCAGGATGGAAGAGGCAAAGGAATGTGTTAGTGATCTACAAGACAGAGTAATGGAAAATAATCAAGCTGAAAAAAGAGAAAAAATTGTGCAAAATGAGAATAAACTCAGGGAACTCAGTGACTCCATCAAATGTAATAACATTCCTATTATAGGAATCCCAGAAGAAGAGAGAGAAAAGGAGGAAGAATATTTATTTGAAGAGATAATAGCTGAAATGTCCCAAATCTGGGGAAGGAAACAAATATCCAGATGCAGGAGGCACAGAGAACTCCCCCCAAAATCAACAAAAGCAGATCCACACCAAGACATATTGTAAAGACAATGGCCAAATGGAGTGATAAAGAAAAATTTTGTAAAGCAGCAAGACAAAAGAAGACAGTTATATATAGGGGAAACCCCATAAGGCTATCAGCTGATTTTTTTTAGCAGAAACTTTGCAGACCAGAAGACAGTGGTATGATGTGTGAAGTTCAGTAAGGAAAACACCTGCAACCAAGAATACTCTATCCATCAAGGCTATCATTTGGACTACAAGGAGAGACAAAGAGTTTCCCAGACAAACAAAACTAAAGGATATCAAGACCATTTAACAAGAAATGTTAAAGGGGGAAATCGGAGATGGAGGTGAACCATGAGAGACTATAAACTCTGAGAAACAAACTGAAGGTTCTAGAGGGGAGGGGGGAGGGAGGATAGGTTAGCCTGGTGATGGGTATTAAAGAGGGCATGTACTGAATGGAGCACTGGGTGTTATACGCAAACAATGAATCATGGAACACTACATCAAAAACTAATGATGTAATGTATGGTGATTAACATAATATTTAAAAAAAAAAAAGGAATGTTAAAGGGGAATCTGAGTGGAAGTAAAGACCATGAGTGAGAGAATAAAAAATAAAAAAGGAAAAGCAATAAAACAAAAACAAAAGTGGTAAGCAAATTCAGGAGGACCAAATCATACCAAGTACATTTTCTGACCCCAACACTATGAAACTGGAAGTCAACATAAGAAAAAAATCTAGAAATATCACAAATACATGGAGGTTAAAGAACATGTTACTAAACAATGAATGGGTCAACCAAAACCCCTATGAAGGAAGAAATAACAAAGTACATGGAAACAAATGAAAATGAAAACAAATGATCCAAAGCCTCTGAGATGCTGCAAAGGTGGTTCTAAGAGGGAAGTTTATAGCAGTACAAGTCTAACTCAAGAAGCCAGAGAAATCTCAGATAAACTACCTAAACTTGCACGTAATGGAGCTAGGAAAAGAACAACAAACAAAACCTAAAAACAGCAGAAGGAAGGAAATAATAAAGATTAGAGAAGAAATAAATGATACAGAATCTAAAAAACAGACAGACAAACAAACCAACCCAAAAAAACAAATCAATGAAACCACGAGGTGGCTCACTGAAAAAAAATAAATAAGATTAATAAACCTCTGACCGGACTAATGAAGCAAAAAGGAGAGCTAAGACTCAAATAAATAAATAAAATCACAGATAAGAAAGGAGAAATAACTAACACCACACAAAAACAATAATCATAAGAGATTTATTATGAAAAACTATATGCCAAAAAATTGGACAACCTAAAAGAAATGAATAAATTCCTAGAAACATATAAACTACTAAAACTGAAACAGGAAGAAATAGAAAATTCAAACAGACCAACAACCAGTAAAGAAATTGAATCAGTAATCAAAAATCTCCCAACAAACAAAAGTCCAGGACCAGATGGCTTCAAAAACAAATTCTAGCAGACATTTAAAGAAGAATTAATACCTATTCTTCTCAAACTATTCCAAAAGATAGAAAAGGAAGGAAAACATTCAAATTAATCCTATGAACTCACCATTAGCTTAATACAAAAACCAGATAAACACACCACTAAAAAAGAGAAAACTACAGGTCAATATCCCTGATAAACATAGATGCAAAAATCCTAAACAAAATACTAACAAGCTGAATCCACAATACATTAAAAAATCATTCACCACTACCAAGTGGGATTTATTCCTGCCTTGCAAGAGTGATTCAACATTTGCAAATCAATCAGTGTGATACATCCCATTAATAAAAGAAAGGTTAAGAACCATATGATCATTTCAATAGATGCAGAAAAAGCATTTGACAAAGTACAACATCTGCTCATAATAAAAGCCCTCAACAAATTAAGTTTAAAGGGAACATACAACAAAATAAAGACAATCTATCAAAAACCCATAGCAAATATCATCCTCAATGGAGAAAAACTGAGACCTTTTCCCCTAAGGTCAGGAAGAAGACAAGAATGTCCATTCTCATCACTTTTATTCAACATAGTCCTGGAAATCCTAGCCCCACCAATCAGACAACAAAAAGAAATAATAGGCACCCAAATCAGCAAGGAAGAAGTAAAATTTCCACTACTTGCAGATGACATGATACTCTATATAGAAACCCAAAAGATTCTACCAAAAACTACTAAAACTGAGAAGCAAATTCAGTAAATTTATAGGATACAAAATCAATTTACAGAAGTCTGTTGCATTTCTATACACCAATAATGAAGCAGCAGAAAGAGAAAATGAGAAAACCTAACCAAAGAGGAATAAACCTAACTAAAGAGGTGAAAGACCTGTACTCTGAAAACCATAAAACACTGATTAAAGAAATTGAAGATGACACAAAGAAATGGAAAGACATTCCATGCTCATGGATTGGAAGAAAAATTTTTTTAAAATGTCTCTACTACCTAAAACAATCTACACATTTAATGCAATCCCTATCAAAATATCCACAGTATTTTTCAGAACAAATACTAAATTTTGTATGGAACCACAAAAGACCCCAAATAGCCAATGCAATCTTAAAAAAGAAAATCAAAGTTGGAGGCATCACAATTGCAGACTTCAAGTTATATTACAACGTTGTAATATATTAAAAATATATTAATTAAAAATATTAATTAAATTAATTAATTAAATAATTAATTAATAATATTAATTAAAAATATATTACAACGTTGTAACAACTGTAATATAACTGGCACAAAATAGACACATAGATCAATGGAACAGAATAGAAAGTTGAGGAATAAACCCACAACTATGTGGTCAATTAATCTTTGACAAATCAGGATAGAATATTAAATGGACAAAAGACATACTCTTCAACAAATGGTGTTGGGAAAACTGGATAGCAATGCAAAAGAATGAAACTGGACTACTTTCTTACATCATACACAAATAAATTCAAAATGGATTAAATACCTAACTGTGAGACTGAAATCATAAAAATCTTAAAAGAGAGCAATAATTTCTGTGACATTGGTCATAGCAACTTTTATCTAGATAGGTCTCCTGAGGCAAAGGAAAGAAAAGCAAAAATGAACTATTAGGACTACATCAAAATAAAAAGCTTCAGTATGGTGGGGGAAACAGCAAAACTAACAGGCCACCTATAGAATGGGAGAAAATTTTTGCAAATGACATATCTGATAAAGGGTTAGTATCCAAAATATATAAAGAACTGATACAACTCAACATCCTAAAAACCAAATAATCCAATTAAAAGTGGGCGGAAGACATAAGCAGACATTTTTCTCCAAATAAGATATGCAAATGGCAAGAGACACATAAAAAGATGTGCAACATCACACATCAACAGGGCAATGCAAATCAAAACTACAAGGTGATAGATATCACCTCACACTTGTCAGAATAGGTAAAATCAACAACACAAGACACAACATGTGTTAGAAAGGATTTGGAGGAAAAGAAACCCTTTTATATTGTTGGTGGAAATGCCAACTGGTGCAGCCCCTCTGGAAGATAGTTTGGAGTTTCCTCAAAATTTAAAAATAGAACTACTTTATGATCCAGAAATCTTACTACTGGGTATTTACCCAAAGAATACAAGAACACTAATTCAAAGGAATATACGCATCTCTACATTTATTGCAGCATTATTTACAACAGCCAAATTATGGAAACAGCCCTTATCTATCGATTGATGAATAAGCAAGAAGTGTATATATATACAATGGAATTTTATTCAGCCATAAAAAAGAATGAAACCTTGCCATTTGCAATGTTGTGGATTGAGCTAGAGTATAATGCTAAGTGAAATAAGTCAGATAAAGACAAATACCATATGATTTCAGGCATATGTGCAATTTAAGAACAACAAAAAAACAAGCAAAAGGAAAAAAATAAGATAGAGATAAGACAAAGCAACAAATACTCTTAATTATAGAAAACAAAATATATGGTTACCAGAGGGGAGGGGAGTGGGAGCTGGGTTAAATAGGTGATGGGGATCAAGGAGTGCATTTGTCATGATAAGCACAGCATACTGTTTGGAAGTGTTGAATTACTATATTGTACACCTGAAACTAATATAACACTGTATGTTAACCAACTGGAATTAAAATAAAGACTTAAAAAGCATAATAACATAAATTATTAAAAACGATTATTTTTTTCTGAAGTATTGGCTTTGAGTTTGCTCTAAAAATTTTTTTTGAAGTCCATTATTGTGTAAAAGTTCTGATAATGAAGTTACTATGTTCACTCATAGAATTCTCTTCCCATGTAAATGACAGAAATCCTGGTAAATAAATCAATAACATTGAAATATTTACACAAATATCTAGTAAATATACATTTTTTCTGTTTTTGATAAAATCATTAAGTGATTAACATGAAATATATGTAAAATTTTAAAATGATAAATCTCCAATAATCTAAAAAATATTTTTTTTTAAGTTTTTATTTTAATTCTAGTTAGTAACATACCATATTATATTAGTTACAGGTGTACAACATAGTGATTCAACAATTCTATACATCACCCAGGGCTCAGCAAGACAAGTGCACTCCTTAATCTCCATCACCTAATTCACCCATCCCCCCACGCACTTCTCTGATAATCATCAGTTCGTTCTCTTTAGTTAAGAGCCTATTTCTTATTTTGTCTCTCTCCCTCTTTTTTTTTCCTCTCCCTTATTTGTTTGTTTTTTTTTATCAATATTGTATTAATTTATTTTGTTAAAAATTTTTAAAAAATAAAGAGTATACAATCTTCAAATTGAAGGTACATATCTTCAATAGTACCAACAAGGTAAAATCATTTTGTTATACCAATGGACTCTTCTTTGTTCCTGGCCTACTGAGTAGGTATGTAGGATTCTCCTTGTTATGCAAAATGCTCCAGGACCAGCATTTCTCCATGTCCTGAGACTTCTAACCATCTTATTCTTTCTATATTCCACTCTTACCTCCATTTCTTATCCATCCCTACTTTTGTCTCTCCCCTTCCCCCCCTGCCATTCCCATTCCACTCCCATCTCCAGTCCTGTATGAGCAGATGGTGCAAGCAGATGCCCAGTTGTTTGGTTTCTTAAAATTTAAAACTTATATCTGTTTCACTTAGGTCTCTGGCCATGGCCCAGTACTCTTCTTTCATTTGGAATAAACTTCTATCTTCTCATTTTGTCTAAGTCTCTGTGCCTGCTTCTGTATGTAAGGAAGTCAACTACATCTTGTGTTCTTGAGGGTAAGGGCCTTATGAAGAAGAGGTCCTGTAGTACCTTGCAGTGTAGGGCCTCCTGTTCCCCAGGGCCTGGCGCTTCAAGGAGTGCTTGGTGCTCCAATGGGTGCTTGGTGCACTCTACTGTTGTGTTCTGGCCACTTGCTTTGTCCTTCAGGCCAGTTGTCTGTAGACTCTCTTTGCTTGTTGTAGGCAGTGTTTGGTCCCTGGCCTGAATATGCTGCATTTTAAGTAGGTGTGCTCTGGTCTGCTTATGAAATGAAACCTGTTGCTACTGCTGCAGGAATCAAGGCTCTGCAAAACTCCTGAGTCAGGAGATGCAATGTGGGCAGAGGTTTGACCTGGTCTTCTGGGGGAGGGGGTTCACTACCCTAGAACTGAGGCAATCATGAGTGGGAAGGGCAATTCCACTGGAGTACAGGGTGTGGACAGGGCTTGGTTTAAGCTAGGTAGGTAGCAAGTGTTAGTACTTGAACTGGTTCCCTCAGGTGGTCTATGTCCCTGCTGATAGGAGGGGCAAGAAATTTGCATCTGCTAGTTTCTTTGTTCCTGGAGAGATCTTTCCATGAACTCTGCCTCTCTGGGACACACTATAAGATGAGCAAATAACCTCCCCATTTGAAGAGTGCAGGAACTCTTCAGACAGCTATTTCCACAGTGTATGTCCAAATGCTGTTTGCCTTGCCTTCTCTCCAAGAGTAGCCCCAATGAGTCCAGGCTCTCCCCAAGCCAAACCTGCTGACCTTTAAAACTCCAGGCTTTAAGCCCCACTGGTTGCAAGAACTCATGAAATTTAGTCCCTGTCACTTTCCAAGCTAATTGCTATGGGGATCTGTTTTCCCAGGCTGCTCCCCTGCACTTAGTCTGTCTCTTGCCCTTCTCCACGACCACACCTCCCTTCCCACTGCAGCAACCACAATCAGTTTCTCTCCCAAACTTCTTCTCTATACTTCTTACCTTCTTCAACATGGCCTTTTCTCTACCTTTAGTTGTGTAGTTTGTTCTGCCAGTCTTCAGGTTGATTTCTGGGGTATTTAAGATGACAGTTATCTAGTTGAATTTGTGAGATGAGTTGAGCCTAGGGTCCTCCTACTCTGCCGCCATCTTCCCCTCAAAGAAATTCCTAAGGGAGAAGTTTTTTGTTGTTTAGAAATACAAATTTGAGGATCTTTTTTGATGAGGAGCTAAGTTCCCTTGCATAACCAGGATTACAATGGCAAAACAAAGAATGAACTGCAGTGCTGAGTAATAAACTAAGAGGAATATAAAGTTAACATTTCCTTGGGAAAAGGAGCATAGTAGACACAGATACAGAGATAAAAAAGAAAAGAAATTCTAAGAATATGTTACCCCAAAGAGACAGATGTGGTGAAAAGAAGGGCCATATGCACCCCAATGTTTATAGCAGCAATGTTCACAATAGCCAAACTGTGGAAGGACACAAGATGTCCTTCAACAGACTAATGGATAAAGAAGACGTGGTTCATATATACGATGGAATATTACTCAGCCATCAGAAAGGATGAAGACCCAACTTTTACATCAGCATGGATGGGACTGGAAGAGATTATGCTAAGTGAAGTAAGTCAAGCAGAGAAAGTCAATTATCATATGGTTTCACTTATTTGTGGAACATAAGGAATAGCATGGAGGACTCCTAAAGGAAGGGAAAAATGAAGGGTGGGAAATTGGAAGGGGGAGGTGAATCATGAGAGACTATGGACTCTGAGAAACAAATTGAGGGTTTTAGAGGGGAGGGAGTGGGGGTGATGGGTATTAAGGAGGGGATATATTGTATCGAGAACTGGGTGTTATACGCAAACAATGAATCATGGAACACTACATCAAAAACTAATGAAGTACTGTATGGTGACCAACATAACATAATAAAATAAAATAAAATAAAATAAAATAAAATAAAATAAAATAAAAAGAGTATCAAACTTGATTAGAATTTAGGATTTTACATGCATATTCAATTCAACCATCACAATAACCTTGGGAGATATGCAAAATCACACAGAGAATTGCTACTAGCAAGTTAACTTAATTTAAAAGATTTTGCAATTTTATTGAGATGTTCTAACATTAATTGGAGATTTTATATTTCCATTGAAGCCTTCATTCTGTAAAAATAATTATTTTAAAAATATATTGAAAACATACCAGGTTTAAAAAAAAAACAAAAACATTCTTTATCTTCTTTTTGTTTCTTATCCTTTGCCACTTAGCTACCATGACTTGACTATTTTAAAAACCCACATTCTGCCTTATGTGAGTATTCCCTTGCACATACTATGCTTTCCACCACAAAAATCTTCTCTTTTGAATCAGGTGAACTTTTTACTCATCATTCAAAACAGATCTGAATATCAAACCCTCCAGAACCCTCTCAAATCTCAATGATTCTTGGTAAAGTCAACCATTTTGTCATCTGTACTGTCATTTTATCTTCAACAAAATTCAATTATTTTATTTTTTTATCTTTTTTTATTCAAGTGGAATTAACATAAGTTATATTAGTTTCAGGTGTACTATATAATGATTCAACAATTCTATAAATTACTCAGTGATATCACAATGAGTGTTCTCTTAATCACCTTCACCTATTTCACCCATTCCCTATCTGCTTCCCCTCAGGCAACTGAAATTTGTTCTCTATATTTTTGAGTTTGTCTCTTTGTTTCTTTGTTCATTTGTTTGGTTTCTTAAATTCCACATGCCTAAAGTCATATGGTCTTTATCTTTCTTTCACAGACTTATTTCACTTATCATTATGCTCTCTAGGTCTATCCACGTTGTTGCAAATGGCAAAGTTTAATTTTTTGTTATGGCTGAGTAACAGCCCATTATATATATGTACTTATGTATATATACATTATGTATATATATGCCACATCTTTATCCATACATCTATCAATGGACACTTGGACTGCTTCCATAATTGGGCTATTGGAAATAACGCTGCAATAAACATAAGGGTGCAGGTGCATATATCTTTTTAAATTATTGTTTTCATTTCTTTTTGGGGAGGGATAAATACCCAGTAGTGGACTTATTGGATGATATGGTAAATTTTTTTTTTTTTTGAGGAACCTCCATACTGTTGTCCACAGTAACTGCACCAGCTTGCATTCATACCAACAATGCACGAAGGTTCTTTTTTTCTCCACATCCTTGCCAACACTGTTGTTTCTTGTGTTTTTTTATTGAAGCCATTCTGACAGGTATAAGGTGATATCTCATTGTCCTTTTGATTTTCATTTCCCTGGTGATGAGTAATATTGAGCATTTTTACATGTATCTCTTGGCCACATGTATGTCTTCTTTGGAAAAATGTCTATTCCATGTCATCTGCCCATTTTTTTTTAAAGATTTTATTTATTTATTTGAGAGAGAGAGAATGAGAGACAGAGAGCACGAGAGGGAAGAGGGCAGAGGGAGAAGCAGACCCCCCGCTGAGCAGGGAGCCCGATGCGGGACTCAATCCCGGGACTCCAGGATCATGACCTGAGCCGAAGGCAGTCGCTTAACCAACTGAGCCACCCAGGCGCCCCATCTGCCCATTTTTAATTGGATTATTCATGGGTGTTTTCAATGTTGACTCATATAAGATTTTTATTTTGGATATTAACCCCTTATCAGATATATTATTTGCAAATATCTTCTTTCATTTGGTAGGATATATTTTTGTTCTTGTTTTGTTTTTAAAGATTTTATTCATTTATTTGACAGATAGAGAGAGAGCACAAGTAGGCAGAGTGGTAGGCAGAGGGAGAGGGAGAAGCAGGCTCTCCGCTGAGTAGGGAGCCGGACGTGGGGCTTGATCCCCGGACCCCAGGATCATGACCTGAGCTGAAGGCAGCCGCTTAACCAATTGAGCCACCCAGGTGCCCTATATTTTTGTTTTGTTGATGGTTTCCTTCACGGTGCAAAACTTTTGTTTTGATGTAATCCCAGTAGTTTATTTTTGCTTTTTTTCCTTTACCTGAGGAGACATATCTAGAAAATGTTGCTACCAGTGATGCCAATGTTTTCTTCTAGGAATGTATGGTTTCAGGTCTCACATTTAGCTCTTCAATCCATTTTTAGTTTATTTTTGTGTATGGTGTAAGAAAGTGGTCCACTTTCATTCTTTTGCACCTAGCTGCCCAGTTTTCCCAACACCATTTATTGAAGACTTGTCTTTTTCCTATTGTATATTTCTGTCTCCTTTGTCATAGGTTAATCAACTAATGAGCTTATTTCCGGATTCTCTAATCTGTTCCATTAATCTATTTGTCTATTTTTTGTGCCAGTACCATACTGTTTTTATTACTACAGATTAGTAAATTTTGAAATGTGGGTTTGTGATACCTCCAGTTTTGTTCATTCTTTTCAAGATTCTTTGGCTATTTGGGGTCTTTTGTGGTTTCATACAAAATTAAGTTTATTCTGGTTTTATGGAAAATGTTAATATTTTGATAGAAATTGAATTAAATCTGTTGATTACTTTGGGTAATATGAGCATTTTAACAAGTAGTTTTAACTATTGTATATTTTAACTAATAGTTTTCTCAACCCATGAGCATGGAATATCTTTCCATTTGTTTGTGTCATCTGCAACTTTTTTCATCAATGTTTTATTGTTTCCATAGTACACTTTTTTCATCAATGTTTTATTGTTTCCATAGTACAAAAGCAAAGCTGCCAGCTTTGCTTTTCTTTTTCAAAATTCCTCTGTTCACAATTCACAGCACTCACCATAGCACATACACTCCCCAATTTCTATCACCCAGCCACCCCATCGCTCCTAACCCCAACAACTCCAGCAACCCTCAGTTTTTTCCTGAGATTAAGAATTCCTCATATCAGTGAGGTCATATGATACATGTCTTTCTCTGACTGACTTATTTCACTCACCATAATACCCTCCAGTTCCATCCACGTCGTTGCAAATGGCAAGATTTCTTTGATGGTTGCATAGTACTCCATTGTATGTATATGCCACATCTTCTTTATCCATTCATCTGTCAATAGACATTTTCACTCTTTCCACAGTTTGGCTGTTGTGGACACTGATGCTATAAACATCGGGGTTCACATATCCCTTCGGATCCCCACATTTGTATCTTTGGGGTAAATACCCAGTAGTGCAATTGCTGGGTTGTACTATAGCTCTGCTTTCAACGTTCTGAGGAACCTACATACTGTTTTCCAGAGTGGCTGCACCAGCTTGCATTCCCACCAACAGTGTAAGAGGGTTCCCCTTTCTCTGCATCCCCGCCAACATCTGTCCTTTCCTGACTTGTTAATTTTAGCCATTCTGACTGGTGTGAGGGGGTATCTCACTGAGGTTTTGATTTGGATTTCCCTGATGGCGAGCGATGTTGAGCATTTTTTCATGTGTCTGTTGGCCATTTGGATGTCTTCTTTGGAAAAATGTCTGTTCAGGTCTTCTGCCCATTTCTTGATTGGATCATTTGTTCTTTGGGTGTTCAGTTTCCTAAGTTCTTTACAGATTTTGGATACTAGCCCTTTATCTGATATGTCATTTGCAAATATCTTCTCCCATTCTGTCGGTTGTCTTTTGGTTTGGTTGACTGTTTCCTTGGCTGTGCAAAAGATTTCTATCTTGATGAAGTCCCAATAGTTCATTTTTGCCCTTGCTTCCCTTGCTTTGGCAATGTTTCTAGGAAGAAGCTGCTGTGGCTGAGGTCGAAGAGGTTGCCGCCTGTGTTCTGCTTTAGGATTTTGATAGACTCCTGTCTCACATTGAGGTCTTTCAACCATTTGGAGTCTATTTTTGTGTATGGGTAAGGAAATGGTCCAGTTTCATTCTTCTGCATGTGGCTGTCCAATTTTCCCAACACCATTTGTTGAAGAGACTGTCTTTTTTCCATTGGACATTCTCTCCTGCTTTGTCAAAGATTAGTTGACCATAGAGTTGAGGGTCCATTTCTGGGCTCTCTATTCGGTTCCGTTGATCTATGTGTCTGTTTTTGTGCCAGTACCATACTGTCTTGATGATGACAGCTTTGTAATAGAGCTTGAAGTCTGGAATTGTGATGCTGCCAGCTTTGCTTTTCTTTTTCAACATTCCTCTGGCTATTCGGGGTCTTTTCTGGTTCCATAGAAATTTTAGGATGATTTGTTCCATTTCTTTGAAAAAAGTGGATGATATTTTGATAGGAATTGCATTGAATGTGTAGATTGCTCTAGGTAGCTTTGACATCTTCACAATATTTGTTCTTCCAATCCATGAGCATGGAATGGTTTTCCAATTCTTTGTGTCTTCCTCAATTTTTTTCATGAGTATTTTATACTTTTCTGAATACAGATTCTTTGCCTCTTTGGTTAGATTTATTCCTAGGTATCTTATGGTTTTGGGTGCAGTTGTAAATGGGATCAACTCCTTAATTTCTCTTTCTTCTGTCTTATTGTTGGTGTATAAGAATGCCACTGATTTCTGTGCATTGATTTTATATCCTGCCACTTGACTGAATTCCTGTGTGAGTTCTAGCAGTTTTGGGGTGGAATCTTTTGGGTTTTCCACATAAAGTATCCTCTCATCTGCAAAGAGTGAGAGTTTGATTTCTTTGCCGATTCTGATGCCTTTCATTTCTATATCTTGTCTGACTGCTGTGTCTCAGACTTCTACTACTATGTTGAATAGCAGTGGTAATAGTGGACATCCCTGCCCTGTTCCTGACCTTAGGGGGAAAGCTCACAGTTTTTCCACATTGAGAATGATATTCGCTGTTGGTTTTTCATAGATGGGTTTTATGATCTTGAGATATGTACCCTCTATCCCTACACTCTGAAGAGTTTTAATCAAGAAACTATACTGTACTTTGTCAAATGCTTTTTCTGCATCTATTGAGAGGTTCATATGGTTCTTCTTCTTTTTTTATTAATGTATTGTATCACATTGATTGATTTGTGGATGTTGAACCAACCTTGCAGCCCAGGGATAAATCCCACTTGGTCGTGGTGAATAATGCTTTTAATGTACTGTTGGATCCTATTGGCTAGTATTTTGGTGAGAATTTTCTTCATCCATGTTCATCACAGATATTGGTCTATAATTCTCCTTTTTGATGGGGGTATTTGTCTGGTTTGGGGAACAAGGTAATGGTGACCTCATAAAATGAGTTTGGAAGTTTTCCTTCCATTTCAATTTTTTGGAACAGTTTCAGAAGAATAGGTATTAATTCTTCTTGAAATGTTTGGTGGAATTCCCCTGGGAAGCCAACTGGCCCTGGGCTTTTGTTTTTTGGGAGATTTTTGATGACTGCTTCATTTTCCTTAGTGATTATAGGTCTGTTCAGGTTTTCTATTTCTTCCTGGTTCAGTTTTGGTAGTTGAGACATCTCTAGGAATGCATCCATTTCTTCCAGATTATCTAATTTGCTGGCATAGAGTTGCTCATAATATGTTCTTATAATTGTTTGTATTTCTTTGGTATTTTTGTGATCTCTCTTCTTTCATTTATGATTTTATTTATTTGGGTCCTTTCTCTTTTCTTTTTGGTAAGTCTGGCCAGCAGTTTATCAATCTTGTTAATTCTTTCAAAGAACCAGCTCCTAGTTTCGTTGATCTGTTCTACTGTTCTTTTGGTTTCTATTTCATTGATTTCTGCTCTGATCTTTATTATTTCTCTTCTCCTGCTGGGTTTAGGCTTTATTTGCTCTGCTTGCTCTGGCTCCTTTAGGTGTAGGGTTAGTTTGTGGTATTGAGACCTTTCTTGTTTTTTGAGAAAGGCTTGTATTGCTATATACTTTCTTCTTAGGACTGCCTTTGCTGCATCCAGAAGATTTTGAACAGTTGTGTTTTCATTTTCATATGTTTCCTTGAAATTTTTTTAGTTCTTCTTTAATTTCCTGGTTGACCCATCATTCTTTAGTAGGATGCTCTTTAGCCTATTTGAGTTCTTTCCAACTTTCCTCTTGTGATTGAGTTCCAGTTTCAAAGTGTTGTGGTCTGAAAAGATGCAGGGAATGATCCCAATCTTTTGGTACTGGTTGAGACCTGATTTGTGACCTAGGATGTGATCTATTCTGGAGAATGTTCCATGGGCACTCGAGAAGAATGTGTATTCTGTTGTTTTGGGATGGAATGTTCTGAATATATCTGTGAAGTCCATTTGGTCCAGTGTATCATTTAAGTCTTTATTTCCTTGCTGATCTTTTGCTTAGATGATCTGTCCATTTCAGTGAGGAGGGTGTTAAAGCCCCCCACTATTATTGTATTGCTGTTAATGTGTTTCTTTGCTTTTGTTATTAATTGGCTTATATAAGTGGCTGCTCCCATGTTAGGGGCATAGATATTTACAATTGTTAGATCTTCTTGTTGGATAGACTCTTTAAGTAGGATATAGTGTCCTTCCTCATCTCTTATTACAGTCTTTGGCTTAAAATCTAATTTGTCTCATATAAGGATTGCCACCCCAGCTTTCTTTTGGTGTCCACTAGCATGGGAAATGGTTTCCCACTTCCTCACTTTCAATCTGGGGGTGTCTTTGGGTCTAAAATGAGTCTCTTGCAGGCAGCATATCGATGGGTCTTGTTTTTTTATCCAATCTGAGAGCCTGTGTCTTTTGATTGGACCATTTAGCCTATTTACATTCAGGGTAACTATTGAAAGACATGAATTTAGTGCCACTGTATTGCCTGTAAGGTGCCTGTAACTGTATATTGTTTGTGTTCCTTTCTGGTCTATGTTATGTTTAGGCTGTCTCTTTGCTTAGACGACCCCTTTCAGTATTTCTTGTAGGGCTGGTTTCATGTTTGCAAATTCCTTTAGTTTTTGTTTGTCCTGGAAGCTTTTTATCTCTCCTTGTATTTTCAATGACAGCCTAACTGGATATAGTATTCTTGGCTGCATATTTTTCTCATTTAGTGCTCTGAAAATATGCCATTTCTTTCTGCCTGCCAGGTCTCTGTGGATAGGTCTGTTGCCAATCTAATGTTTCTACCATTGTAGGTTACAGATCTCTTGTCCCGAGCTTCTTTCAGGATTTTCTCTTTGTCTCTGAGAGTTGTAAGTTTTACTATTAGATGTCGGGCTGTTGACCTATTTATTGATTTTGAGAGGGGTTCTCTCTGCCTCCTGGATTCTGACGCCTGTTTCCTTCCCCAAATTAGGGAAGTTCTCTGCTATAATTTGCTCCAATATACCTTCTGCTCTTCTCTCTCTTTCTTCTTCTTCTGGGATCCCAATTATTCTAATGTTGTTTTGTTTTATGGTATCGCTTATCTCTCGGATTCTGCCCTCGTGATCCAGTAGTTGTTTCTCTCTCTTTTTCTCAGCTTCTTTATTTCCCATCATTTGGTCCTTTCTATCATTAATTAACTCTTCTGCCTCATTTATCCTAGCAGTTAGAGCCTCCATTTTTTATTGCACCTCATTATTAGCCTCTTCGATTTCGACTTGGTTAGATTTTAGTTCTTTTATTTCTCTAGAAAGGGTCTCTCTAATATCTTCCATGCTTTTTTCAAGCCCAGCTAGTATCTTTAAAATCATCATTCTGAACTCTAGTTCCAACATCTTACTCATGTCCGTATTGATTAGGTCCCTGGCAGTCAGTACTGCCTCTTGTTCTATTTGTTGAGGTGATTTTTTCCATCTTGTCATTTTGTCCAGAGGAGAATAGATGAATGAGAAACAACATGCTAACAGGGTAGCAATGTCCCCAGAAAATATACACTAAACAAATCAGAAAAGACCTGAAACCGGGGGGAAAAAAGGGAGAGAAAGACAAAAGAAAAAAGAAAGAAAAAGAAAAAGATAAAAACAAACAAAAACAAAACAAAACAATGAAACAGAATATGATCAAATATGATCAGGCTGGCAAATAGATCAGTGCTACACATTAGATTTTGGGTGTACTTTGGTCTGTTAGGAGAAAGTGCCTCCCAAAATCTTAAAGAAAGGAAAACTTTTATATGTACATAAATAAGGGTTAATACGATGAAGGGATGGAATATGACTGTAAAGACGAATATTATAAAAGATTTTATAAAAGGAATTGATAAGATAAGAAGCTGGTTGAAAAAAGAGGATTTAAAAAAAAAGAAAGGGAGAGAATGTGATCAGGCAAGAGACTAGAACAAAGCCATTCGCTAGAGATTTAGGGTATATTTTGATCTGTTAGAAGAAACTGTATCCTAAAATTTTAAAGAGAGAACAACTTATATATATATGTATATACCAAAAATAAGAGTAACTACGATGAATGGATAGAATATGACTCTAAAAATGAAAAATAAAAAAGTTTTTTTAAAAAGGGGAGTGATAAGATGTTGGTTTGAAAAGTGAAAAGGAAAAAAAAAAGATAGTTAAAAAAAATTAACTTTGAAAGACTAAAGAATCATGGGAAAAAAGCTGTGAATTCTATGTGCAGTATTCCCCTAGTGCTGGAGTTCTGCCGTTCTCATTGATCGGTAAACTTGGTCTTGGCTGGCTGTTCTTCCTGGTCCTCTGGGGGAGGGGCCTTTTGCCCTGCTTCTCAAATGCCTTTGCTGGAGGTGGAATTGCCCCACCCTTGCTGGTCCGGGCTAAGTAATCTGCTTGGGTTTGCTCTCAGGAGCTTTTGTTCCCTGCAAGCTTTCCATACAGATTTGGAGGTCGAGAGTGAAAATGGTGGACTCCCAATCTCCGCTCTGTAGGAGCCAAGAACTCGGGGGCCCCACTCCTCAGTGAGCCCCCAGAGAAAAGCAATCAGTCACTCCCCTCTCCCCGGTCTCTGACCACACTCTGTGCTCACCTGGCCTGTGACCAAGCTCTATGTCTGGCCCATGAACCCATGTGGAATCTCCAAGCCCAGCAGATCCCTGTGGTGCACTCCTACGCCACTCCTCCCAGGGCAGGAAAAGCAGTCTTCCCAGATCTGCCATTTGTTGGGTCCCTGCTGAAGGAGCAGTGGCCTGACTGTGCTGCAGATCACAGTTTATGGCAACCCCGAGCTGAGAGCCCCCTCCTCAGCTCTGTCTCTGCTGCTGGCTTTCCTGCTCTGATACCTGGGAACTCTGCCCCACTCAGGCACCCTTGGTCTTCCTGTGACCCCGAGGGTCCTGAGACCACACTGTCCCAGTGAGTGTTCCACCCCCCACCTTCACCCCCGCTTTGCCACTGGAGCGACATCCCTCAGGGGAGCAGACTTCTAAAAGTTCTGATTTTGTGCTCCGTGGCTCTATTACTTGCCAGAAATGGCTGATGGAGATCCCTCCCCCCACCCTCTATCTTCCCAAATATTGCCTTGGATTCACTTCTCTGCATGTCCTACCTTCCAGAAAGTGGTTGCTTTTCTGTTCAGAGAGTTATTGGTATTCTTTCTTTGATCCAGCTGAATTCCTGGGAGCAGACGAAATCCAGGTCTCCTACTCCTCCACCATCTTGCTCCTCCCCTCTATAACATTTTAAACTAGTCAACTTGCCACAGGGCTAAGAGGTGTTTCTCAACTCTGTTTCTCAGAATACAAGGCTATATGGCCTTAATATTGAAGATGATAAATTTATGCAGAGAATATAGGGTGAAACTGGACTGTGCTCTGACTCTGTCACTTCCATGTAGCTACCTCTTAAAAGTTGTCACCACCAGACAGAAGAAAACAGTCCTCAGGACAGCATCACTCTGTCTGGCTTCAATTAGCTATCTAAACACTGCATTACAGGACCCCTTAACATTTTCTGCTGTGTCATTTCCTTTTTTTTTTCTTTTTCTTCTAGAGCTTAAGTTTTCTAATTAGAATCACTGAGATCAAATACAAGACTTTTATGGAATAGAAGTAAAAGTTTTAAAGCTGTGTTAAAATAGAACTGAAATTATATAGGTCTTAATGAGGTCTTATTGCTATACAAATATTTATAGTGTCAAGTTTTGATTTTAAGGAAATTTTTCATACAGAGACTAAGATAAGAGATTATGTGTTGGTTGTGAGATTATTATCATGGCTCTGTCCAGGCCTCCCTAATGTGTAATACAGCCAAGATGGGATACTATTCAGGGAACAAATTTTCACTCCATGGTATATATAAATAAATAAACATAGGCACACATGCACACACTACATAGAGAGAATGCAAACACATGTATGTCTACCACATATGAAAAGTAAAATATCATTTTAAAAATGATAAAAAAGGCTTTCATGTCAAGTAAATCATTTATATATGTGACATTTATACATCTCAAAACAAGTGATAATTTCCCCCAGTCTTATTGAGAAATAATGGACATACAACACTGTATAAATTAAAGTTCTACAGTATAATGATTTGGTTTACATATATTGTGAAATGATTACTACAGTAGATTCAGTGCATATCCATCTTTTCATATAGATAAAATCAAAATGAGAGAAAGAAAAATTTAAAATATTCTCCTTTTGATGAGAATTTTTAGGATTTAGTCTCTTAACAACTTCTATATATTATATAGCATGTTAGCTATAGTCATCATGTTGCACATTATGTTCCTTATATATTTATTTATTACACACACACACACCCCTCATAACATCTTTATCTATTTATCCATCAATGAAACCTAGGTTGTTTCTATGCCTATGTTTATGGTGCTATAAATCATACTGCTATGAATATGGGGGTGCAGATACCTTTTCGAGTTAGTATTTTTATTTCCTTTGGTTATATTCCCAAGAGTAGAATTGCTGGATCATATGGTACTTTTATTTTTATTTTATTTATTTATTTTTTTAAGAATTCTCCATACCGTTTTCCATGGTGGCTATACCAATTTGCCACTAACAGTGAACAAGTGTTCCCTTTTCTTGAAATCCAGCCAGGATTTATTGCTACTTACATTTTTGATTATGGACATTCTTAGAGGCATGCCATAATATCTCATTGTGGTTTTAATTTGCATTTCCCCAACAACTAGTGATGTTGAATGTATTTTCCTGTACCCGTTGGCCTTTCATATATCTTCATTAATGTAACGTTTACTCAGATATTCTGCCATTTCTTAATTTTTTTATTCTTATGTTAACCCCCATACATTACATCATTAGTTTTAGATGTAGTGTTCCATGATTCATTGTTTGTGCATAACACCCAGTGCTCCATGCAGAACGTGCCCTCCTCAATACCCACCACCAGGCCAACCCATCCTCCCACCTCCCCTCCCCCGCAGAACCCTCAGTTTGTTTTTCAGAGTCCATCGTCTCTCATGGTTTGTCTACCCCTCCGATTTCCCCCGCTTCATTCTTCCCCTCCTGCTACCTTCTTCTTCTTTTTTTTCCTTAACATATATTGCATTATTTGTTTCAGAGGTACAGATCTGAGATTCAACAGTCTTGCACAATTCACAGTGCTTACCAGAGCACATACCCTCCCCAGTGTCTATCACCCAGTCACCCCATCCCTCCCACCCCACCTCCCACTCCAGCAACCCTCAGTTTGTTTCCTGAGATTAAGAATTCCTCATATCGGGGCGCCTGGGTGGCTCAGTTGGTTAAGCGACTGCCTTCGGCTCAGGTCATGATCCTGGAGTCCCGGGATCGAGTCTCGCATCGGGCTCCCTGCTCGGCAGGGAGTCTGCTTCTCCCTCTGCTCCTCCCCCTCTCATGCTCTCTCTCTCTCTCATTCTCTCTCTCAAATAAATAAATAAAATCTTAAAAAAAAAAAAGAATTCCTCATATCAGTGAGGTCATATGATACATGTCTTTCTCTTTTTGACTTATTTCGCTCCTGCCATTTCTTAATTGGGTTATTTTGTGGTAATAAGTTGTAGGAGTTCTTTTTATATTTTTTATATTAACCCCTTATCAGATATATGTTTTGCAATATTTTTTCCCATTCTGTAGGTTGCTTTTTTTCTTTGTTGACGGTTTCTTTTTTTGTGTAGAAGCTTTTTATTTGATATAGTCCTACTTGTTCCTTTTTGATAAATTTTTTTTCCTATGCTTTAGGTGTCATATCCAAAAAATCAATACCGAGACCCATGTCAAGGAGCTTTGTTATTATTTTTTTTCTAAGTGTTTCATGGTTTCCGGTCTTACATTTAAGTCTTTAATCCACCTTGAATAATTTTTGTGAGTAGTGCAAGATATGAATCTGGTCTCATTCATTTACATGTGAATATCCAATTATCCTAGCACCATTTATTGAAGAGACTGTCATTTATCCAGTAAGTATTCTTGGTTCCCTTGTCAAATATTAGTTGACCATTTATGCCTGGGTTTATTTCTGGGTTTTCAATTCTGTTCCATTGGCTTATTTGTCTGTTCTTATGCCAATAGCCATACAATTTTGATGATTATAACTTTACTGTATAGCTTGAAATCAGGGCATGTGATGCCCCTTGGCCTTGCTATTCTTTTAAAGATTTCTTGGCTATTCAGGGTCTTTTGTAGTTCTTTATAAATTTTAGAAGAGTTTTTTCTACTTCTGCAATAAATGCCATTGAAATCTTGTTAGGGATTGCATTGAATCTATAGATCGGCTCTTGATAGTATTGATAGTGTATTGACATTTTAACAATATTAATTCTTCCAATCCATAGACATAGAATACCTTTCATTTTATTTGTGTCTTCTTTGATTTCTTTCATCAATTTCTTGCAGTTTTCAAAATTAAGATCTTTTACCCCCCTAGTTAAATTTATTACTAATTATTTTATTGGTGTTTATGATATTGTAAATGGAAATGATTTCTTTAAATCTCTTTCAAAAAATTCCTTGTTTACACTACTGATTTTTCCATGTTAATTTTGTGTTCTCCAATTTTACTAAATTTGTTGATTAGATCTAACAGTTTCTTGGTTGAGTCTTTAGGACTTTATATAAAAATCATGTCGGGGCACCTGCATGGCTCAGTCAGTTAAGCATCTGCCTTTGACTCAGGTCATGATCCCAGGGCCCTAGGGGTCGAGCCCTAATCAGGTCTCTCTGCTCAGCAGGGAGACTGCCACTCTGTCTGCTTGTGCTCTCTTTCTCTCTGTCAAATAAATAAATTTAATCTTAAAAAAAATCATGTCATCTGCAGATAGAGATAATTTTACTTTTTTCTTTCCAATACTGAAAACGTCTATTTCTTTTTTTTCCTGATTGCTCTAGCTAGGAAACTTAGTACTATGTTGACTAAGAGTGGTAAGAACAGTCACCTTGTCTTGTTCCTGATCTTAGAGTAAACGTGCTTAACTTTTTATCACTGAGTATGATATTAACTATGGCATTGTCAAAATAGCCTTTGTTACATTGAGATATGTTCCTTCTATGCCTAATTTGTTAAAAGTTTTTATCCTTAATGGATGCTGAATTTCTTCAGAAGTGTTTTCTCTATTGAGATGATCATATTGCCTATACTTTCTCTTCTATTTGTGTCCATTTCTGGTTTTGTTATTGGGATAATATTAGTCTAGTAAAATGCATTTGAGGGTGCCCTCCTCTGATTTTTTTGGAAGAGTTTGATAAGGGTTGGTGTTAATTCTTCTTTAAATATTTGGTTAAATAGGTCAGTGAAGCTTCTGGTCATGTCCACCACAACAACCATCCCCTCACCACCAAGAGATTTTAAATCACAGACTCAATCTCCTTATTACTAATTGGTCTATTAAAATTTTTTTATTTCTTCCTAATTCAATCTTGGTAAGTTGCATGTTTCCAAGAAATTTTCCATTTCTTCTGGGTTGTCCAGTTTGTAGGCATATAGTTGTTCATAGTAGCCTCTTATGATCCTTTGAATTTCTGTGGTATCAGTTGTAATGTGTCCTTTTTCATTTGTAATTTTGTTGAATTGGGTCCCTTCTCTTTTTTTCCTTTGTTAAGCTAGCTAAAGGCTTGTCAATTTTATCTTTCCAAAGAACCAACTCTTACTTTGGTTAATCTTTTCTCTTGTTTTTCTGTTCTCTATTTCATTTATTTCTGCTTTAAACATTATTATTTCTTTTCTACTAACTTTGGATTATTTGTGCTTTTTTTCTAGTTCCTGAAGGCATAGTTATGTTGTTTATTTACGATATGTCTTTCTTCTTAATATATGTGTTGTTACTATGAACTTTTTTATTAGAAATGTTTTAGCTGCATCCCACAAGTTCTGGTATGTTGTGTTTCTGGTTTTGTTTCAAGAAAATTTTATTTTGGCTTTAATTTCCTTCTTTGATTCATTGGTTATTCAGGAGGATGTTTAATTTAAAGTTATTGCTGTTACAATTTACATGTTTTTTACATTGTGTAACTAATAACAAATTGTTGTAATTATGGTTATTTTTACTATGATCATTTTTCAAAATCTTTTAAAGTTTTAAGTGAATTATGCACCCATTGCCATATTGCAGAATTTACCTGTAACTATATATTCCCCATTACCAGTGAGATTTATGTTACTTCTTTATGTTTTTATGATGTTAATTAGTGTTCTTTCACTTCCACTCTATGACTCCTCTTAGCATTTCTTATAAGGCAGGTTTGGTGGTAATGATTTCCCCCAGTTTTTGTTTGAATGGGAAAATTTTTATCACTCCTTTCATTTTTAAACAACAGCCTCACCAGGTATGGAATTCTTAGTTGACAGTTATTTTTTTTCAATATTTTGAATATATCATCCCATTCACTCATGGCTTAAGAAATTTCTGTTGAACAATCCACAAATAGCCTTATGAAAGTTCCCTTGCATATAACTTCTCTTCTCTTTTTGCTCTTAAAATTATTATTTTTTGACTCTTGACAATTGAATTATAATGTGTCTTGATGTATCTTTATTCAGGTTCAACCTATTTGAGATCAATTGGGCCTCATAAAATTGGATGTCCATTTCTCTCTCATGATTGGGAAGTTCTCAGCTCTCCTTCCTTTAAATATACTTTATTTTCCTTTCTCTTTCTCTTCTCTTTCTGAAATTTTCATAATGCAAATATTGTTTCTTTTCATTGTGTCCCATAATTCTTATTGGCTTTCTTCACTCTTTAATTGTTTCTCTTTTTTGCTCTTCTGACTGGGTAATTTCCAATGTCCTATACTCTGGGTAACTTATTCTTTCTTTCCATAGTCAAGTCTACTTCTAAAACTCTCTGTTGAATTTTTCAGTTCAGTAATTGTATTTTTCAACTCTAGGATCTCTGAGGATATTTTTAAATGTTTGCTGTTTCCTTGTTGAACTTCCCATTTTGTTTATGCATTGTTTTCTTAATTTTGTCCAGTTGTCTGTGTTTTCTTGTAATTCACGAAATTTCCTTAAAAGGATTTTTTTGACCTTTTATAGATCTCCATTTCCTTATGGTCAGTTATTAAGGTTTTTAAATTTTCCTTTGGTGGTGTCACCGAGCACCGCATATTCACCTGATATTTTATGATACTTGATTCCTTGCATTGGTATCTGCACATCTGAGTCATCAGGGTCCTTTTCTACAGTTTATAGGGTTCCTTTGACAGAGAGAGTTATTTATCAGTAGGCTCAGTTTTGGTGTCTGGGTGGGTCTGCTGGTAATGTCCTTGGGCAATTGGGTCCTACTATTATGTTCATTTTGTAGTGAAACAACTGCTCAAGCTCTGATGGTGAGGATTGGGTTGTGCCTCTCGTTGAGAACAGTTGGATAGGATGGCTGGCTTGCTTTCCTACTCAAGTGAGGGTGTAGAATGATTTTTATGGTTTCACTATATTCAGTAATTAATGAAGCTATGAATTAGCTTATCTGTGTTGGCGGGCAGCAGGATAGGACCCAGAGCCTGTACAATTCATTGTTTGGAGTTCTGAATCAGAATATGTACTGAATTCCCTGGTCATGTGAGGCCATCAGTTTTGCTCTGCAGACATGGGAAGCCATAGGTTGTGCTTTCTGTTCATGTGCTACTGTACACGGGGCTGTTGAATGAGCTGTGCAGCTTCCTATGTGCTCTGGCTAGGTTACATGGTCAGGCAGACTGAAGACTGTTTTTAGCAATGAGCAAGGCTACAAATTATATTCTTTGCCTTGGCACAACAAAGGAAGCAGTCTAAAGCTGGTAAAGCTTTTTGTTTGTTGTCTTAACTCAAGGCAACCTGCATCCCAAGTTTCCTGACTAAACAAGGCCACTGGCTTGGCTTTGCAAGCTATTAGTTCTACCTGCCTCTCAACTCATGTCCCTTTGGGCTGCACATCTTCCAATTGTATCCAGCCTTTCTAGTCAGATCAAACCAGAAGACACCCTTGGGCACCTGGGTGTCTCAGTCAGTCATCAGACTCTTAATTTCAGCTCAGGTCATGATCTCAAGGTGGTGGTATCAGACCCTTCATAGGGCTCTGCACTCAGTGCATAGTCCCTTCAAATTCTCTCTATCCCTCTCCCTCTACACCACCCCTGCTTGCTCTCACCCTCTCTCTCTCTCTCTATTGCACGTACACATGTATGCTCTCTAAAATAAATAAATAAATAAATAAATAAATAAATAAATAAATAAATAAATAAACACTCTCCACAGAGTGTGGGGCTATATCTCAGCTCCCTTAACAGGTCGGGGAGAAGCCACTCCAGGCCACTTTCAGTTTCTCAAGTAAACTCTTGGTTGATAGGGGTTTGGAAATACACTGAACCTTGGCTATGAATGAATCCCTCTGCTTATGTGTAGAATAGGAACCCACCATGCCTGGTACTGGTTTTGCTCTGGGGGTGATCCTGCATCCTGACTGGATAGTCCCTGGGATGTGCGGTTCTCAGGAGTTGTCACTAGCCTTTCTAGACAGATGGTTCCAGAAGACATTCTCTAGAAAATGTGAGTCGTTGAGTCACTTCCTTTCTTGGATGTGGCAAACTGGGCTCTGGGACTAGCAAAATTCCTTGTGTGAGAATCTGAATCATACAGATCTGCATCCTGCCAAGTTCCTTGGTCAGAATGTACCCCCATCTTGATTCTGCAATAAGCAAGGTTTCTGTTACCTGGGCACGGCAAGTGTGAAATTAGTCTCCAAATATCCATGTGCTGATTGTTTGCAAGACTGTTGCCACTTCTCTGTCACATTGAGATTCCTAGGATTTTAGTGTCATAAATTTCCCTATAATTACCATGGTGTGACATCAGAGTAGGGGCTCCTGCAAAGTGACCCACCATGCTTGGGGGGCTGTTTGTCCACTCTGGTTTCTCTCTCCCCCTGGAGGAACTGGAAGCTTAAGGGAGACCTCTCTGCATGGTGCTATGCTGGCTGGAAGAGGGTCAATGTTGTCAATTTATAGCTGCTTCTTTTATTACCTAATGCAGTCTGTATTCATGTCTGTGGTGCAGGGACTTGCCTCAGCAACACTTCCATGTTCTAGGATTCCCTCAGTGTTGTCTTATTATTTAGTAATTGATAATTGTTCTTTTTGTGAGGAGAAAGAAAATCAGGAACAATCTATGTTGTCACCTTGGTAATATCACACCTAAGGTTAAATTTTGAACTAGTCTTGGTTGTTTTTTTTTAAATTATGTTCAATTAGCCAGCATATCCTACATCATTAGTTTTTGATATAGTGTTTAAAGATTCATTAGTTACATATAACACCCTGTGCTCATCACAACACGTGCCCTCCTTATTACCCATCACCCGGTTACCCCATCCCACCAGCCCCCTCCCTTCTGTCACCCTCAATTTTGTTCCTGGCGTCCAGAGTCTCTCATGGTTTGTATCCCTTTCTGATTTCTTCCCATTCAGTTTTCCCCCCTTCCCCTGTGGTCCTCTGTGCTATTCCTTATGTTTCACATACGAATGAAACCATATGAATATTGTCTTTCTCTGCTTGACTTATTTCACTTAGCATAATCCACTCCAATTCCATCCATACCAATGCAAAAGTGGGTATTCATCCTTTCTTATGGCTGAGTAATATTCCATTGTATATACAGACCACATCTTCTTTATGCATTCATCTGTTGAAGGACATCCCAGCTCCTTCTACAGTTTGGCTATTGTGGACATTGCTGCTATGAACATTGAGGTGCATATGGCCCTTCTTTTCACTACATCTGTGTCTTTGGGGTAAATACCCAGTAGTGCAAATGCTGGGTCATAGGGTAACTCTATTTTTAATTTTTTGAGGCACCTCCACACTGTTTTCCAAAGTGGCTGTACCAGCTTGCATTTCCACCAACAGTGGAAGAGGGTTCCCCTTTCTCCACATCCTTGCCAACATTGCTTGTGCCCTGTTAATTTTTGCCATTCTAACTGGTGTAAGGTGGTTCTCAATGTGGTTTTGATTTGTATTTTCCTGATGGCTAATGATGCTGAACATTTTTTCATGTGTCTGTTAGCAGTCATATGTCTTCTTTGGAGAAATGTCTGTTCATGTCTTCTGCCCATTTTTTTTATTGGATTATTTGTTTTTTGGGTGTTGAGTTTAAGAAGTTCTTTATAGATCTTGATACCAGCCCTTATTTTAATGTCATTTGCAAATATCTTCTCCCATTCCATGGGTTGACTCTTAGTTTTGTTGACTGTTTCCTTTGCTGTGCAGAAACTTTTTATCTTGATGAAGTCCCAAAAAGTTCATTCTTGCTTTTGTTTCACTTACCTTTGGAGATGTGTAATGAAAGAGCTCGTAGTGGCCAATGTCAAAGAGATTACTGCCTATGTTCTCCTCTAGGGTTTTGATGGATTCTTGACTCACATTGAGGTCTTTCATCCATTTTGAGTTTATCTTTGTGTATGGTGTTAGAGAATGGTCCAGTTTCATTCTTCTGCATGTGGTTGTCCAATTTTCACAGCACCACTTATTGAAGAGACTGCCTTTTTTCTATTAGATATTCTTTGCTGATTTGTCAAAGATTAGTTGACCATAGAGTTGAGGGCCCATTTCGAGGATCTCTATTCTGTTCCATTGGTCTATGTGTCTGTTTTTGTGCCAGTACCATGCTGTCTTGATCACAGCTTTGTAATATAACTTGAAGTAAGGCATCATGGTGCCCCCAGCTTTATTTTTCTTTTTCAACATTTCCTTGGAGATTCAGGGTCTTTTATTATGCCATACAAATTTTAGGATTATTTGTTACAGCTTTGTGAAAAATGTCAATGGTATTTTAATAGGGATTGCATTTAAAGTGTAGGTTGCTCTGGGCAGCTTCAACATTTTCACAATGTTTATTCTTCCAATCCATGAGCATGGAATGTTTTTCCATTTTTGTGTGTGTGTGTCTTCTTCAGTTTCTTTCACAAGTGTTCTGTAGTTTCTAGAGTATAGATCCTTTACCTCTTTGGTTAGGTGAATTCCTAGGTATCTTATGGCTTTCGTGCTTTTGTAAATGGAATCAATTCCTTCATTTCTCTTTCTTCAGTCACATTGTTAGTGTGTAGAAAAGCAACTGATTTCTGTGCATTGATTTTGTGTCCTGCCATATTGCTGAATTGTTGTATGAGTTCTAGCAATTTTAGGGTGTAGTCTTTTTAGTTTTCCACATAAAGTCATGTCGTCTGCAAAGAGAGAGTTTGACTTCTTTGCCAATTTGGATGCCTTTCATTTCTTTTTGTTCTGATTGCTGATGCTAAGACTTCTAGTACTATGTTGAACAATAGTGGCAAGAGTGGGCAATCCCTTTGTGTTCCTGACCTTAAGGGAAAAGCTCTCAGTTTTTCCCCATTGAGAATGATATTCACTGTGGGCTTTTCATAGATGGCTTTTATGAAATTGAGGAATGTTCCCTCTATCCCTACACTCTGAAGAGTTTTAATCAGGAAAGGAGGTTGTATTTTGTCAAATGCTGTTTTCTGCATCAATTGAGAGGATTGTATGGTTCTTGTCTCTTCTTTTGTTAATGTGCTCTATCACGTTGATAGATTTGCAAATGTTGAACCACCTTTGCTCCCCAGGAATAAATCCCACCTGGTCATAGTGAATAATCCTTTTAATGTACTGTTGGATCCTATTGGTTATTATCTTGGTGAGTATTATGGCATCCATGTTCATCAGGGTTATTGTCCAGTAATTCTCCTTTTTGATTGGGTCTTTGCTTGGTTTTGGGATCAGGGTAATGCTGGCCTCATAGGAGTTTGGAAGTTTTCCTTCTGTTTCTATTTTTTTAATATGTAGGTATGATTTCTTCTTTAAATGTTTGGTCGAATTCCCTTGGGAAGCCCTCTGGCCCTGGACTCCTGTTTTTTGGGAGGTTTTTAATTACTGTTTCAATTTCCTTGATGGTTATTGGTCTGTTCAGATTGTCTATTTCTTCCTGTTTCAGTCTTGGTAGTTTGTAAGTTTTCAGGAAGGCATCCATTTCCTCCAGAATGCTTAATTTGTTGGCATATAGTTGCTGGTAATTTCTAATAATTGTTTCTATTTCCTTGGTATTAGTTGTGATCTCTCCCCTTTCATTCATAATTTTATTAACTTGAGTCCTTTCCCTTTTCTTTTGGATAAGTCTGGCCAAGGTTTATTGATCTTATTTATTCTTTCAGAGAACGAGCTTCTAGTTTAGTTGATCTGTTCTACTGTTTTTCTGGTTTCTATTTCATTGATCTCTGCTCTAATCTTTATTATTTCTCCTCTCCTGCTTGGCTTAGGCTTTATTTGTTGTTCTTTCTCCAGAGTCTTTAGGTGTAAGGTTAGCTTGTGCATTTGGTCTTTTTCTAATTTTTTAGGAGAGGCTTGGAAGGTTATGTACTTCCCTCTTAGGACTGCCTTTGCAGTATCCCATAGGTTCTGAACTGATGTTTTTTCATTTTCCTTGGTTTGCATGAATGTTTAAGTTATTCTGTAATTTCCTGGTTAACCCATTCATTGTATAGCAGGATACTTTTAACTGCCAAGTGTTTGCATTCCTCCCAAGTTTTTCCTTGTGGTTGAGTTGCAATTTCAAAGTATTGTGGTCTGAAAATATTCAGGGAATTGTCTCAATCTTTTGGTATCATTTGAGACCTGATTTGTGACCCAGTATGTGATCTATTCTGGAGAACGTTCTGTGTGCACTCGAAAAGAATGAGTATTCTGTTGTTTTAGGGTGGTAAGTTCTGTATATGTCTGTGAAGTCCATCTGGTCCCATGTGTCCTTCAAAGCTCTTGTTTCTTTGTTGATTTTTGCTTAGATGATCTCTCTATTGCTGGGAGTGGAGTGTTGAAGTCTCTTACTATTAATGTATTATTATCGATATGACTCTTTATTTTGGTTATTAGTTGGTTTATGTAGTTGGCTGCTCCCATGTTGGGGGCATAAATATTTACAATTGTTAGATATACTTGTTGGATAGACCCTTTAAGTATGATATAGTTTCCCTCTACATTTCCTACTGTGGTCTTTGTTTTAAAATCTAATTTGTCTGATATGAGAATTGCTACTCCAGCTTTCTTTTGTGGTCTGTTGCCATGGTAAATTGTTCTCCATCCTTTCACTTTTAATCTGGAGGTCTCCTTAGGTTCAAAATGAGTCTCTCGGAAACAGCATATGGATGGGTCCTGCTATTTTATCCAATCTGAAACCCTGTGTCTCTTGATGGGGGCATTCAGCCCATTCACATTGAGAATTTAGTGCTATCATATTGATTGTCTTTGTAAACTTTCTGGTCTATGTTACTCTTGAGGTCTTTCTTCTTTTATAGAATCCCCCTTAATATTTCTTGCAGGGCCAGCTTGGTGGTCACATATTCTTTCAGTTTCTGCCAGTCCTGGAAGCTCTTAATCTCTCCTTCCATTCTGAATGACAGCCTTGTTGGATACAGTATCCTTGGTTGCATGTTCTTCTCATTTAGTACTCTGAATATGTCTTGCCAGTCCTTTCTGGCTTGCCAGTCTCTGTGGATAGGTCTGACGTTATTCTGATGTTCCTCCCTCCATATGTAAAATATCTCTTCCCCCAGCTGCTCTCAGGATAGCTTCCTTGGCTCTAAGATTTGCAAGCTTCACTATTATATGTCAGGGTGTTGATCGGTTATTGATTTTGGGAGAAGTCCTCCCTGCCTCTGGGACATGATTGCTTGTTTCCTTCCCCAGATAAGGGAAGTTCTCAGCTATGTTTTGTTCAAATATACCTTCTAGTCCTCTCTCTCTCTCTCCACCCTCTCAGGGATCCCAGTAATTCTGACATTGGAACATTTTATGGTGTCATTGATCTAAGTCTATTCTCATGGGCTACTAGCTGCCTATCCCTATCTTCCTCAGCTTCATTGCTTTCTCTCAGCTTATCTTCTAGATCACTAATCCGTTCTTTTGCCTCATTATATATAATTGAACAGAGTGAAAAATGGGCTGGTATGGGGCATAAATCTATAAAACATGTATGTGAAAAAATAAAATAAAATTTGAGAAGCAACTTAGAAACATAAGGTGGGAAATAAGAATCTATTTGAAATGGGAGCAGGGTTTAAAAAAAAGAAAAAGAAAGAATAAGAAAAGAAACTAGATGGGGCGCCTGAGTGGCTCAGTTGGTTAAGCGACTGCCTTCGGCTCAGGTCATGATCCTGGAGCGAGTCCTGGATCGAGTCCCGCATCCAGCTCCCTGCTCGGCAGGGAGTCTGCTTCTCCCTCTGACCCTCCCCCCTCTCATGTGCTCTCTCTCTCTCAAATAAATAAATAAAATCTTAAAAAAAAAAGAAAAGAAAAGAAACTAGAAAAGATATGTAAAATTTTCACCTGAAATATAAGTGAGTCGTGAGGGAACACCAGGAGCTCCCTATATTATTTTCCCTTGGCACTAGAGATTTACAGTTCTGTGTGAAATAAGCTTATTATTTACCTGTTCTTCCAGTCTGTCTTCTGGGGGAGGGGCCTGCTGCTCGACTTCTCAGGCATCTTTACCTGGGTGGAGTTGCCCCCCTCTTTTTCAGGGGGATGGGCTTAATGTGATCTGGTTGGTTGTTTGGCTTTTGTTCCCTGGCATCTTTCCACTTCTTTTTAGAGGATGAGAGCAAATATGACCATGTGGGAATCTCCAGCCTGGAGCCACAATGTTCCAGTCCAACCCCCTCAACAAATCCTTCAGGTCAATCTGTCTCCACCTCTGCACTTACCAAACTCCACAGACTCACCCATCTTCTGGGGGAGGGGCCTGTTGCATTGATTCTCAAATGTCTTTGCCTCAGGCAGAATTGCTCTGCCCTTGCCTGGCACCAGGCTAAGTAATCTGCCCTGGTTTGCTCTATGTGGCTTTTATTCCCTGAAGGCTTACTGCACAGCTTTAGAGGATGAGAATGTAAATGGTGGCCTCCCAATCTCTGGCCCTGGAGCTGAAAGCTCGGGTCCCCACTCCTCTGTGAGCACTCAGAGGCAAGTGCCACACTCAGGCACCTCCAGTCTTCCTGTGATCCCAAGGAGTCTGAGACCACACTGTCCCAATGAGGGTTCCACTCCCTTGCTTAGCCACCTGAGCAATGTCCTTCACTAGAGCCGACTTGTAAAAGTTCTGATTTTGTGCTCTGCTGCTCTATCACTTGCCAGTAGCTGGCTGATGGAGGCTCCCTCCCACTGTGGTCTATCTTCCCATATATCATCTTGGATTCACTTCTCCACACCTCCTACTTTGCAGAAAATGGTTGCTTTTCTATTTGTAGAGTTGCAGCTATTCAGGTGTTCAGAAAGGTTTGACAGCTATCTAGTTGAATTCCTGGTATTGGACAAAATTAAGGTCTCCTACTCCTCTACCATCTTGGACTCCTCCCCTCAAATAATCTTAGTTGTTAATGAGAAAAATATGTAGGCTTTAAGGTAGTACAATTGTTAAAATGAATTTCTTGAAATTAGTGTATGATTATATGGTATAATGACACCATCTGTAAATGTACTGACATCCAAATAATATTAATTGAGGAGAAAAAGGGATATTTAATTTTAAATATGTATACATATATTCTTCTCTGCTAATCATTAAATTGTTTAGTTTCTGGCATTAATGACTAGTTCTAGTTATAAATTTCTGTTGAAACAGTCCATTTTGGTCAAAGAACCACATGTGGTATATAATAAGAGTTTGATGTTAGTGTTTATTATAAGTTTACTAATATATATTAAATATATTAACTCTACATGTCCTCCTATGAAACATATTACTCTAATTTTACTCATGAATTCAAAATAGACATGTATTTGTGTGTCAGTGTGACACAACTCAAAAGAAGTAGAACTAAACAGAACTATTATTTATTTACACAAAGTATGCAATTGCCATTAACATTTTTATTTTCTTGATGAGATGTTAATGAAACCTGATATTATAGTCAACTGAATACTGGGCATTGTTTTGCCAGTATTTATCAATTTCAAGAAAATTCTGGGTCAATAAATATGTCTGTCATATAAATATATACCTATTTGCATATCAGAATTACATAGTATATATCAACATCATATTCCTTTCACTGTTTACCCAAGATTGTTTTTCTTACCTTTAAATTTGAAAATTATAGTTCCATACTCTTTTCACCTAAAAATGGCTCTGTATCATTTTGAGTTTCCTTCAAGCCTTGATCATGTTGCCAATGAAAATTTTTAGGTATTTCTGATGTTAAGAATTAAAACAGAGAGCCAATATATTTATTTTGAAGAGAAAAGAACACAGAACTTTCTAAACATACTTCTCAGGAGGTGATTATTTATGGTAGCATTTTTTTTCTTCTAATTCTCTAATTTGTTAAGTGCAACTGTTGAAGATGTTCATTTGTCCCAGAAAATTACAGAAATAATTAAACTTATCTAAACCAAAATAACCAATTTTATAATAAATCCAAATTTTCATCAGAGGTATTACCATTTAACTAATATAATGCATTTCTATGCCTCAGTTTGTATTTTCTCTGTCACAGGTATTTTCCATATGCTTAATTTATGCTGAGGAAGAATATGCATGCTTACTCTGAGCTCATATACAAATGGCAGTTGGTTTTGTATTTTGTATTCTATACCTATTGCAAAATAAATTATAATATTTTCTTAATTATTACTACAACCCAGACATGGCTTGATGAATGCTAAAAGCAAATGACTATAGAATTCCAAAATAATAGGTTTTTAGAATTATAATATTTGGGTTTTATTTATTTTCTTCCTCTATTTTTATTAAAAAAACTAGTAATGAGAATGACAGAATTCAGGAGTTAAAAAATCAAATTAACACCCCGCTGATTATAATAAAGAACTATGAAGTAATCCAATACCTGCAACCAAGAAGTTCACATCAATTAAAATGGCACTATATATAAAAGCAAAAGTCCAAACCCAGTAAAGGTTTTTGGGGGGGGGGACAACCTTGCAATTTTCAGCAGGGAGCACAGTCATCAGAAAGCTGGGAACACCTTTAACCCAATCACAGGTTAAACCAATTCAATTTATAACAATGAAAGAACCTTCTGCATATACTTGAGTTACAGCATATCCCTTTGTAAACATCTATACAATAGAAAGCCAGGGCAGGTGACATGCAATAGAACAAAGCATTATTCCAAGCGAAGGAAATTCTGTACTTAGATAAAATTTTATCAGCTTATTTAATTAAAAGGTAGTAGGTAGGGTTGAGTGAGAAAACTATAAGCAGACAAATTCAATAAACTAGTTAAGAAAAATCATATCCAAAAGGCTATATTTAGTAATATTTATTTCAGATTTCTTTATGTACTCGTGACTTGGTTCACTGTTTTTTGACTACAAGATACAGAGACTTTATTTACTGTTTTTTTTTTTTTTTTTTTATCTACTGTTTGAAACGTTTCCTATAATGTAGTTTGAGTAGGTAAAATATGAAAATATCATACTGGAACAATCTCTCTTTTACTTCCCAAAGCCCTATAATGCAGCTTTAAAAATATTTCACCATTTTTCTTTAGTTCTTAGAATGATGTATGAGAAAGTGACCATGTAAATATAGTGGTATTTCACATTCCTTGTAGATGTGTCTATTTAGGAAGTTTCATTTATACAGATGTTGTAAATCACAATCTTTCATGATGTATCAGCCGGGAATTTTGTGAATGTATCTAAAAGGAAATGGTGATCCTTCATATTTATTTTCTTAAATAATTAGAAGTTAAAAGTGCCATCTCTGCATTTTATGGTTCGTTAATATGAAGGGAAACAAACTTGGCAAAGTAATTGGACTCGTCAGCTCAGTTCAGTTTATACATTCAGTGACATATGCTTGTCCAGCCAAAATAATCTACTCCACATGTATTGCACATAATTCCCACTCTTTCTGTTTATGCATAATCCCCACAGTTCCTGTTTTCAAGCAAAGAAAAAAATTTACAGGTTATAAAAATCAGTAGATTCTTTCCAAAATGATAAGGAGAAGAACAACAAATCAAAGCTTGGTTACATAAAATAGTGGCCCCAAATCCTGATTAATAACTTAACAACTATTGGACTCTGCTTACTCAGTTGAAAACTGGAGTAATAATGGGGTAATAATTACCTATGATTATCTCACAAAGTTGATGTAGCGTTCATTTGAGAATGATGGTCCTAAAAATGCTTTGGAAATCATAAAAATATATAATTATAACATTATAAAACCTCATTTTTGAAAAGAGAAAAAGTACAATTTAGATTTGAAACAATGTCAATTTATTGGCAGTAAATTATATTACATACAGAGCCCCCTGAAACAAAAAATATATACATCTATATCATTAAAGAGGAAATGCCTTTGTTCTGGTCCAAACACACCAAAATTAATCATGATTTGAAATCTCCAATCAGAAGGCTACAGTAAGAACATAAAATATAGCTAAGAGTTGTACTTAATATGTTATGTCTGCATGAAGAATGAAGTGAAACAAGATTATTGAATCATTTCCCACAATACAGTTATGGTATCCAGAATTTGGAAGACAGTTCTTATAGTTCAATTCTCTGGCCCCATGTATAAATTCCTTTTGAAGCAGAAGAGCATACAAATTGTGTAATTCAGGGGTATACTATAGCTTACACATAATTGCATTTCATGGCAATATAAGCAATATGAGTTTAACATGGGGAGATAATTAGAAAAATTTATTGACACTGGTATGAAAAGCAAACAAAGCTTTTTATTTATTGACTGATTATTCTTCATATATTTTAAATCTTTTGTTTCAATTATGATAAATGAATGCAGGTTTACTTGTTTTAAACATTTTCCCTCAAACCACCCTCTTAAGGAAATTTCCCTCATGAATTTGGTATTTTTTGTTTCTATTACAGGTTTTCCAAGAACATTATTTTATTTATTTTATTTTTTTAGTTTTATTTTATTTTATTATGTTGTTAGTCACCATACAATACATCATTAGTTTTTGATGTAGTGATCCATGATTCATTGTTTTCTTAAAACACTCAGTGCTCCATGTAGAAGAACATTATTTTAGAATGTGAAAAAAGATATAGTGGGTTAAAGCAGTTTTTCTTTTTGGAATCCAGTGAATTTTTGAAATAAATCTATTTGAAGTTTAACTTGAATAAAATAAAATATACCTGAATTAAGTAGCGAGTTTAATGAGTTTTGACAAACATATGCAATTGTGTAACTATCACCATAATCAAGATTTTGAGGATTTCTGTCACTCAAAAATTTCCCTTATATTCCTTTTCAGTCTGTCCTTACTCAGACTTTTGGTTCTAGGCCATCCCTGATCTGCAACCTGAAACTCTAAATTCAATTTACAGAATTTCATAATAAAATTGTGCAATATGTACACTTGTGTGTCATTCTTTCATCATAATGATTTGAAGATCCATCCATGCTGTTGCACAAACCAGTGGTTCTTCCCATTTTTAGAAATTTTTTATTTAAATTCAATTTAGTTAACACATAGTTTTTTTAAAATTAATTTCAGGGGCAGAATTTAGTGATTCATGAGTTGGGTTCTTCCCATACAGAAATACCACAATATGTTTATGCTTCAACTTGTTGAATAGCATTCTGACATTTTTTCAATCCTTGGATAGAACATATAAAGCTGCTTTGTTCATTTGTAGACATGTTTTCATTTCTCTTGAATAAATATCTAGGGATAGAATATTTGGGTCAAATAGTAAGTGTATGTTTAGCTTATTAAAAAAAAGAAAACCTGCCAATGGTTATCCAAAATAATTATATCACTTTATATTCTAACCAGCAGTGTGTGTGACAGAGTTCAGAGTATACTAGTCTTCTCAAATACTAGGTATTCTTACTCCTTTTTTTGTATCCATTATGATTTTGGTGTAGTGCTATTGTATTTTGATTCGAAGTTCTATTATCTGATGACTTATGATGTTAGCATATTTAGTGTTGATTGGTCATTCATGTATCTTCTATTGTAGATGTCTATTCCAAATCTCTTGCTCACTTTATTATTTGGTTGTTTGAGACATACAGAATGTCTGATCCATAGGTATGAAATCCCACACAATATAGTATCCGACCAGGGTACACAGTGAAGGATATGTGGAAATGGGCCTGTTACCATGGAATCTACTGTTAATATTACATACCCCACTATGAAAAGCAGCTGGACTCATAGGGTGCTGCTAAAGCATTCTGAAGACACAATCAAAGCACTACCTTGAAGGAAACATTCTAAATGCAAAAGGGTACTATCCTTCAGGAAGCAGTATCTGTATTTTTTCATAGATATCTATATGATAGCGTTTCTTCAATAGGAAAAATATACGGGTCCAGGAAACAAAAGGAAGAAGGAAGAATATCCTCACTTAATGTTATTCCCAATGATCCTTTAAGGCATTTTGTATTTGTAGTCTCTGCAACTCTGGGTTCTGTAGGATTTGCTGGCCCTGGTCTCAAATAAGGTTCTCTTAGGCACTTTGGAGTCTTTGTGTCCAGAAAAAAAAGCAAGAAGAGGCATCACCATTGAGGCAGGCATAACTGACTCTGATCAACAGGAGGAAATTGTGCTACCTTTCCACAAAAGAAGCAAAAATGAACACACACACCACATGTACACAAAAAAAGTTGGACATTCAGAGGCAACATTGAAATTAACTGTTCTAGCAGGTGTGGGGGTTTGTCTCATTAGCCTTCCTTTTCTGACTCCTATCAGGAAGAAGAGGCCCATGGAAATTATGGAGGAGCTAGTGTGGAGAACCTATATTAAGAGGTTTACTTATGTAGTACTTGAAGCAAGGGGGGATTGGAGTGACCATGAAATTTTGCAACTCAAATATCTTGCTACAGAGAGCATAATTGAATGACAGCCTTGGCTTCTTTTCCTCTGTGAACATGACTACACTTGTTCAGTGGTCATGTTTCTACAGGTCATAGAGCAAAAAAGGAATTCTATGTTAGGCCCATTCCACTGAAATGAAAGATTCTCCAATAGCTGACTTTGGCCTGAGGAATCCCCACTGGTCTGGACAACACATTCTTGGAATTGTGCTGCAGTCCATGTCTCTTTACTCCAATCCACTTCCCTTCCCTATTTCCTGCCACAGGTGTAAGGCCCACATCATGGTCTGAAGACTTCTCCACCTTCTCCTGTTCCTTCCTTCAATAAATATCTTGCACTTTTAATTCCATCCTGGTGTATGTTTCTCAAGGGACCCCAACTTTAATGCAAATTGTATAAACAGATAAGATAAAAAAAAGAACTAAATTTTTCATTAGTTGGAGAGTTCTGGGTGGGGGTAGGAAGGAGGGAATTCTAATAGAAATTGCTTTGGAAAAAATTCACATCCTAGCAAATACTATCATCTCATTTTAACCTCCGAGGTTTTTTTTCTCCTTTTTTAAAAATAAAATGTATGAAACTCTTGGTTTGTGAAGTAAATTAATGTTCTGAGAATACATCAGCAATCTGAGTACTGTTCACAAGTAGTGTGGACTGAAATTTGAGGTTGCCTATGGAAGGCCAATTATAGCTGGGTTATATAGAGATGGGAAGAACAGAAATAGCAAAAAGCTAAAAGTCAACAAAATTGGACAATACATTGGTGGGAGATAAAGTAGTTGGAAGGGTCAATGTTACATTGTTTCTGACAAGGGTCCCTGGTTAAATGATTCATAAAAAGCAACCAAAATGAACTGCACATTTTGTACATACTGCACAGCATGGATAGTGGAGTTCTGTTTGAAACATATCATGATTAAGTATGTGTATGGTACCTCCCACTCAATTTGAGTGTGCAAAAATTTATAAAAACGTGGAAAATTGTGAGGGATAATGAAATAATTTTATATACAAGAATTTTGGAGTTGAATTTGCCATAGAAATATCTGATATCAAGATATCAAGAGTCTGATATCAAGAGTCAAACTCTCTCTCTTCCCACATGACATGATACTTTATGTGGAAAACCCAAAAGACTCTACTCCCAAATTACTAGAACTCATACAGCAATTCAGCAATATGGCAGGACACAAAATCAGTGCACAGAAATCAGTTTCTTTTCTATACACTAACAATGTGACTGAAGAAATAGAAATTAGGGAATCGATTCCATTTACAATAACACCAAAAACCATAAGGTACCTAGGAATAAATCTAACCAAAGAGGTAAAGATCTATACTCTAGAAATTACAGAACACTTATGAAAGAAATTGAAGAAGACCCAAAAAGATGGGAAAACATTCCATGCTCATGGATTGGAAGAATAATCATTGTGGAAGAATAATCACTGTGAAAATGTCTATGCTGCCCAGAACAATCTACACTTTCAACACCATCCCCATTAAAATACCATTGGCATTTTTCAAAGAGCTGGAACAAACAATCCTAAAATTTGTATGGAACCATAATAGACCCCAAATCACCAATGAAATGTTTAAAAAAAAAAAAAAACAAAGCTTGGGGCATCACGTTGCCCGATTTCAAGCTATATTACAAAGCTGTGATCACCAAGACAGCATGGTACTTATAGGTCAATGGCCTACATATAGGCCAATGGAACAGAATAGAGAGGCCAGATATGGACCTTCAACTCTATGGTCAAATAATCTTTGACAAAGCAGGAAAAAAATATGCAATGGATAAAAGACAGTCTTTTCAATAAATGGTGCTGCGAAAATTGGACAGCTATATACAGAAGACTGAAACTCGACCATTCTCTAACGCCATACACAAAGATAAACTCAAAATGGATTAAAGACCTCAATGTGAGTCAGGAATCCATCAAAATCCTAGAGGAGAACATAGGCAGTAACGCCTTTGACATTGGCCATAGCAACTTCTTTCAAGACACATCCTGAAAGGTAAGGGAAACAAAAGCAAAAATGAACTTTTGGGACTTCATCAAGATAAAAACCTTCTGCACAGTAAAGGAGACAGTCAACAAAACAAAGAGGTAACCCACAGAATGGGAGAAGATATTTGCAAATGACACTATAGACCACTGATTTCCAAGATCTATAAAGAACTTCTCAAACTCCACATCCAAAAAACAAATAATCAAGTAAAGAAATTGGGCAGAAGACATGAACAGACTCTTCTCCAAAGAAGACATACAAATGGCTAACAGACACATGAAAAAATGTTCATCATCATTAACCATCAGGGAAATTCAAATCAAAACCACATTGAGATACCACCTTGCACAAGTTAGAATGGCAAAAATTGACAAGGCAAGAAACGACAAATGTTGGATAGGTTGTGGCGAAAGGGGAACCCTCTTACACTGTTGGTGGGAATGCAAGTTCATACAGCCACTTTGGAAAACAGTGTGGAGGTGCCTCAAAAAATTAAAAATAGGGCTACCCTATGACCCAGCATTTGCACTACTGGGTATTTACCCCAAAGACACAGATGTAGTGAAAAGAACGGCCATATGCACCCCAATGTTCATAGCGGCAATGTCCACAATAGCCAAACTGTAGAAGGAGCTGAGGTGTCCCTCAACAGATGAATGGATAAAGAAGATGTGATTCATATAAACAATGGAATATTACTCAGCCTTCAGAAAGGATGAATATCCACCACTTGCATGGACATGGATGGAACTGTAGGGGATTTTGCTAAGTGAAGTAAGTCAAGCAGAAGAAACAATTATCATATGGTTTCACTTATATGTGGAACATAAGCAGTAGCATGGAGGACATTAGAGGAAGGAAGGGAAAAATGAAAGGGGGAAGTCAGAGGGGTAGATGAACCATGAGAGACTGTGGACTCTGGGAAAAAATCTGAGGGTTTCAGAGGGGAGAAGGGTGAGGGGATGGGCTAGCCCGTTGATGGGTATTAAGGAGGGCATGTGCTGTAATGAGCACTTTGTGTTGAACACTACTTAAAAAGAAAATGGAAGCACATTTTTTATTTGTAAGGTCCAGATTTAGATTCTACATTAAAATAACATGAGCATATAGACCATCTAAAATTGAGTAATCTGTTCCATTGCTTACAAAATCTATTAAAACCAAGAATATTTATATTGATCTTTTTACAATTTTTTTTTATATTTAGAGATATTTAATTAAAAAACACAATTTTTAAAAAATATAAGTTGTGCATTACCTCAATTAAAACTTTCTTCTGTCTTCTATTTTTGATTAACATTTTCCTAGTTTATACATCCATAATCACAGCTGTTTATTATTCTAATTTAATCTATTCTGCATATGCTAAGCATGTCTCATTTATAAGATATTTTAACAACCTGAGTCATTTTTAATTGTAGAATGTAGCTTTTATGTCTTCATTTTTTCTTTAAGATGTCTTATTTTTCTATTTTTCTCAAAATGTACTATATTTCCTCTCACTTTGTTTTTTCACTGACTAATTTTAATGAAGACATTATTTAACTATTTACCACTTCAAGCTGAATTTTATACAAGAAAACATAGTTTTTAAAATCAATGCCAAAATAGAATGAAATATGCAAATTTACATTATACAAGATTACAAATTAAGTAAACTATTACTTCTTCTCAACCTTTTATGTCCAACAACTAACTTGACTCTTTAATTTATTCAGTTTTTCATTCTTAAATTACAATATTTTCACTACATATAAGCATCTTCCTTTAATAATTTATTTTGATAATTCACAAATTTCCACATTGAAAGGTTTCATCCAATACCAAGCAAGATTATTGCTCTAAGTGATTATAATCCTCATCTTTGTAAGGCTTCAGTTGTGTATTTTGTTTAGGAAACTAAATCAACCTATTATCACTAACATTAGCTGAAATCAAGAAATTATTTCTGATTTTGAGAAAGTTATAACTGAACATTGGTGAGGGAACATAAATAATGGCTAAACTTGTCTGTCAGGCACTGTGCTAAACACTTTGAATGAATATGATCATTTCAAAACTATGTACTGAAAAATAAATGCAAAAACAATAAATACAAAAGAAGAAGTATTTCCTTTAAATAGATACCATTTCCATTCTTCCTACAGTGTTCATTTTTACACCTGGCAGATCTTTTTTCTCTCTCTTTTTATTTTTTTTAATTTAAATTTTTTTAGTTAACATACAGTAGAATTCAGTGATTCATCACTTACATTCTTTAACTTTAGACATTTTATATCTAACATTTTATAAATTTTGGCTTAGAGTTTTATTTATTCATTTTATATTTGTATTCATATAAATCTTGTATAAAATTGATTGTTTTCATCTATTATGATATTTAGAAGTTATTCTTTTGCATTTGAAATTTTGAACATTTAAAGCATTCTAAAATGCCTCATGGAAGAAAGGGTATTTTTATTTGAAGTAGTATTAAAGTAAAATAAAAGTTTTTGACTCATAAAAACACACTTCATTTTTATCCTTTCTGTTATTTTTCTTACAAATGGTACTTGAATATTTTAAGTAATCTTCAAAACATTAATATGTTTTGAAAAGATCACATAATTTTAATTCAACATTTCAAAAAAAAATGAAAGTCTAAGTCCAATTCTAATTCCATTTACTTGAAAAACTGTAATTCTCACTGGGTATAAATTTATTTATATGGGTGTAATGTTTATCATTAGAGAAACACAATAGAGTCATTGTCAAATTGGGTAAGATGAATATTTAAAAAACAATGAAAGCTTATATTACTTGTGCATATATATACATTTACACACACATGTATATATGTACATATATACACACATTGGAATGCCAATGGAGATCTATCATTTTAATACATTGCATAAAATCCAAATCAAAGAGGACAGTTGAATGCAAGCTTAAAATCCCTGAGATGAATTGTTTCTGAAATTCTTACAGGATATGGAGAAATTTAAAAATATTGTTTAATCAGCTTCTTTGTTATTATTAGGAGATCCTTACAAGCAAAGCAAATGGAGATATTTTCTCACTAAAACTTTTGGTCAATAGTCAAGTTTATAATGTAAGGGTGATTCAAATGGCAAATTCAAAGTCAAATATGAGGGCGTTTGTTGCCCATTCTTATTTTTAATCAAACACAAACGACTCACATCTGCTAAAACAGAAACTAAAGATGCAGGGGGAGGAAAACAGGTTCTAGACCATTGTGGAGGTGCCAGATCTGTTAAAGAGTTAACCATGTCGCTCACACAGACACAGATTTCAAAGTGTCTTAGTCCTTCAGGAAATTGGTTCTAACATCCAACTCATTAGCTATTTGTTTTCTTCTTTATAAAAGACATAACAAACATAGAAACAAAATATCCTTCACTATGGTTTTTGAAAGTTAAAAAAAAGGATTTGAAAGATTTAATAAAAGATGTAGGAAGTAACTTGACTGATACATTTGTTCATTTCTGAGATTTACAACTTTCATAAAGAAAGCCAGGAGAAGGACTGAAGTAACTTTTGTGTTGTACTGTGCTCCATAGAAACAATGAGCCACATGTACATCAAGAAGACAAAACCAAAGAAGGATTTAGAAAAAAAATAAAGAAAAAAACTGTGTTATTTAATTTCTCTAAGTATTTATTAAATTCTGAAAAGTAGGTGATTGTTTTCATATTAATTTTTAATAGAGAAATTAAATATAATTTAACAGATTTTTATATATTATTTATATATTTTATATATTTTAATATATTTTATATATTATTAATTTGAAAACATGATTTGCATTATATGTAATTATTTCAAATATGATGATGGAAATAAAAGAAATTGGTTTTCTTTAGATTCTGTTATTTCTTTCTCAGAATAATTAAATTTGTATTTCTAATGATGTAGATTAATGTCAAATTTTGTCACTTTTAGAGATTTTAAATGATATGAGAGATTAGCTCATTATTAGCTGTTCTAGGTAATAGCACAATTAACTGTTCTATGGAATAGAGTCCAACTACTTTCAGAAAGATTGTAATTATGTACTTACTTATTGATATAAATCCTTTTGTGATATATATATATATATATATATACACACATATATATATATTTACAGTTATGGATTTACTATTTTCCAGTGGCAGTGGTATATATATATAGTGGTGTATATATATATATATGTATATATATATATATATATATATACATATGTATATATATATATTTACAGTTATGGATTTACTATTTTCCAGTGGCAGTTACAGTTGTATATGTTAAGTGCTACAATAGAGGAAGTTATATGGTCTTCTAGAAGTTTAAAAAAAAAGAGGTAAAAATGATCTCATCCTTTTAATCAGACAGATAAATTCTTCATAAAATTGAAAATATTTTCATTGAGGAATGCATAAAAGTTGACATAGTGAGTTCAGAATGGTCAAAGCAGAAGGAATAGAAGAATAAGGGTAGAGTTGTATGAAAGAGTGTGTATCTTTGACAGAACATAATCATTTCTGTGTGTGACTACAGTGTGGGTTTGTGGATGAAAGTGGTAGATAACTGAGGAAAATGTCCCTGAATATCAGTGAGTTTGTATTTTACCTTCAGATAATGGGAAATAAATAAAACATTTTCCCAAGAGTACTATGTATATACTTTTGCATTCTAGATGTCTTTGGGATCTATTTAGAAACAGAAGACAAAAAGACCAGTAGCACAGCCATGTTGCTGTGAGTGTCTGAATTAAAATATCTGCAGTGATACAGAAGAGAAGTGATGCATCAGCAAAATAATGCCAGGTAAAAATAACAAAATTTAATGATTTGATTTAGAAGGGTCAAGGAATACTCAGATTTTTTGGTGACGGGTTTGATATTATCATTAGCTGAAATGAGCAATACCTTAAAAAAGAATGGGTTTATTTGCCAACATATGAAATTTGTTCATGGATATATTAAACTTGAGGTGTAGGTAGTAAATATAGTTAGAAAGATAACAAAAATACGGGTCTGGAACCTACAAGAGAAATTTGGAGAAAAAATTTAAGTCACAAGTCAGAGGAAATATTAGAAATGTGGGGATGGATAAGAAACAAAAACAAAACAAAATTAAAAAAACAAACAAACAAGAAAGTGTTTAGAACATTGTTTTCCAAAGTGCTATAGTCACACACACACAAATACACTCACTCACACACAGATATTTCATAGTAAAAAAATTTAGGAAACATTTAAACACAATTAATAATCTTTCTTTACTGCAAAATTTCTTGGAGACTTTTACATCACATTTACAGTATATAGTATATGGCATTGCCCAAACTTATCAGAGAATTGCATTTTGTCAACACATTTCAGGGAAATTACTCTTGATTTGGGAATCGCTGGTGCAGAATAATAAGATAAGAAATACCTATCAAGACCAGTATTTACAGAGTGAGAGTAAGTAGAAGATAGCAAGAAGAGAAAGTTGTTTAATGGGGACCAGCATTGAATGGTCTTAAGGAAGTTAAGACAGAAGAAAATTTCAAGAAGAAAATAGGAAGAGATACAAAATGTTTAGAAGGATCAATTAGGAAGATCACATAAAAATTCTCCCTGTATACTATAAGGAATTCATTGATAACTTCAACAATACTATTCAAAAAAGTGATAGTTGTTGAAAAAAATAGCAGTGAGTTAAAGATTTTAAAGATTTATTTAAAAAGGGAAGATAACATGGAAGCAATGTTGGAAAAAAGGTAATTTATTATTCTGATTATTTGCTTTGAATGGAAAAGATAATGTATCAATGAATTTCAACTTTTGAGTGCTTAAGAATCTGGAAACATAATAAAAAAAATAAATAAAAAATAAATTTATCAAAAAAAGATCTGGAATCCATATTAATATATATATAGATGTATATTATATGCATATATATTATATGTGTATATATTATATTGTATATATATATATACACATCATGCTCTTTCTGAAGGCTCTAGGGAAGGAATATTTCTTTGCTTTTTCTATGTCTGGTAATTGCTGGCAATCCTTGGCATTCTTTGACTTGTGGATGCGTTACTCTGATCTCTGTCTCCTTCTTCATGTGGCCTTCTTTTCCATGTGTCAATGTCTCTTTTCCCTTTCTTATAAGGATATTAGATATATTGGGCTATGGCAAATCCTAATCAAATATGACCTCATCTAAATTATATCTTAATTACATCTGCAAAGACCATATTTCCAAATAAAGTTATATTTACAGGTAACAAGGGCTAGGACTTCCACACATCTTTTGTGAGGATACAATTCAATCTACAACAGAAGGGAAGGACATTAAGATAAGATACTAAATAATTCTAGTAACAAGATAAATATGCTTTAAAAATAGCATATCAATCTCTACAAATGTCAGATGACTGATAAAATAAATGTCGTCCATGAGATAGACAATTTTGGCTTCATCTGGCATTTACCTGAAATTAAACTGCTATGGCAATATGCATTGCCGGTGGTTGTAGGCTTTGGGTGAGCATTTACATATTACACAGATACAACTTCATCCAAATCTACCATCTACTATAGGCTTTGGGTAAGCATTTACATATTACACAGATATTATATCTACTGCCAAATCTACTGTTAGGGCAAACCATAAAACCTCTGCATGAGATAATTTTTTATAGAACATGGTAAATGAAATTCTACCCACTTGAAGGATTTCTCTTCTACCCAAAGATGTCACCATCAAGTAGGGATATAACATGGTAGAGATCCACTTCCAGCATGTGGCCACAAAATATGAGGGGCTATCTGAAATCCAGACATTTTTCCTATCATCCAGTTAGAAGCAACTCTCTCTGTCACTGAAATGTGTATAGAAGGAAGGGTGGCAATGTCTCAGGAGTAAGCATGATGGAAATGTGTGTAACCTGTTTATTAAATTGTGCCTTGGGAATTGCTCAGGCACAGAACCCTATGCACAATTTTCACTTGAAGATGGAGGCCTGCTTTGAGGTTAATTTGATTATTTAATGCTCCTTTCATGATAGTTATCTCATGATCAGGCATTCCTTTTAATCATTGATCAAGTGTCAAACTGTTTCTCAAAAAGAAAGCAATTTTTTTGGCAAAAAGGGAGTTTGCTCCCCAAATCAAATGGCTTTCATTGTATTTATCCTCTAAGGATTACCCTCTAAGGACTTGCTACAGGCTCCAGATAGCAATTCTATCAACCATAAGTACCTGAATCATTGGCTGCCCTAAAAATAACAATAACAATAATAATAATAACAGTAACAGATATACTTTGTTGCAATCTTTTATAGCCCAAAACTATTCTCTTTCTCTGAGTCCCACTCATAGCTAACATCATGCTTAGCACCTATATGTAAATTAGGACACAAATCCAAATAACTTATATGTTACCTCTAACATTCAAAAGAACCCACTAACAGTGTTCCTCTTAATACATTTCCTTTTCATTTGAAGGCAGGATGTCCAAATGCCCCACACTTTTGAAATCTTAGACTATACTAAGGTGGAAACCATGATTTTTGCCATGTATGTTTCCAAGATATCTAAGGTACTTCTCTTTACTTCTCTTTAGAGCTCCAGAACTCTGTTGCCATCCATGTAATATAGCAAGGTTATGTCCCTTGGGAGAGATAGCCAGGGTTTTTAAGAATGAAATTGTGACACAGTGAAGGAGAGTTACACCTCTAAAGCTAGATAGTAAGAATGTTTTACAGCTTAAATCATTTCAGATATTTTACATCTATGGAGATAGAGAAAAATAACTTGCCTGGCTGTGTAACAGGTACCAGAAACTAAATGTATCTACTACAGTAAATAAACTACATCTGAATTTAAAATTTCCATTTTATTTAGCTTGCTATACTATACAGAAATCCACTATGAAGCAATCTTTGGTTAATACTATTCAACTCTTGATTCTTGCTGTTGGTAATTTCTGGGTTGCCTCAGCTGTTTGTATTCTTAGAGATTCTATTACCTCTCTAACAAATTTCCCACAATAAAATCCTTATAGTATAAATGTTCCTAAGGATTTCTGTTTTCCTGCTTAGACCATGACTAATACAAGACCAAATAATTGACTAAACCTTACCAAATCTTTCTGTAGATGAGACAATTTTTATTGTCATGGTGGCTCTTAAATCATTATGTTAACCACACCCAGCACTGGGTTTCTATTGGTCTCTGCCTCCTACTTATCAATAGCCACTCAAATCACGTGGACAAATTTCTTCTTCAGTGCCTTCAGAAAAAAGCCAATACAGTTTTGAAAGATACTCAGAGATCCCATGTGAATTTATTTCTTAAGATCTTAATAAAGAAATTATATTCCAGAGCCACATTGTCAACATGGATGAGAATATTTTATATGATAAATTTATTTCAATATTTCTAACTCTCAAGAGTTATACTAAGGAAATGTAATAAAGAGAATCATGCACATTTGCCTAAATAAATAAAGAGATATATTATTCTTTACCCCAGTGTCATGGAGATATCCATAACAGTTTTTATAATAAAGGAATTTATCTTTTCTTCTAGTTTATAAGTTATTGGACTTAGAGATATTCACCAAATAGCTCATTCTATTGAAATTTTTGTAGATGGATCTTATCAATGAATTTAGCCAAATCTAAAAGTATGCCCTTCTTTACTTGGTCTACCATCCATAGGATCCACTCTCACACAATTTTTAGATATTTGTCAATATAAATTGTCAAAATCTTGCAATTCTTTTGGGGCATTAACTTTCTATTCTAAGGTTTGCACAGAGTTGGCAGTAGTTTACAGATCTAGGAATAGGAAGAGGTTTTGGAATGATGCAGGATACTGGCTTCCACTTATAAAATAATTCCTTAAGGTAAGGTTACTACAGAACCCTCAAGCAAGGCAAAGATGACATCAAACAATAGGCTTGATTGTCTGCCTAAGCTGGTAAGGCAGACCCAAGGGGTTCAGGGGGCTAGGAGTACCCTCAGTTATCTAAATCCTCCTTATACCTCCCTCGTCTGAATTCTCCATGTTAAATGTTTGTCCAATTGTGCTAAAACTTTCACATAATGATTTGGGGAGGCTTTAACTTTAATTAAATGGTTATTTCTACAATCAACAGATTCTGTTTTCATTTGGCTCTTGGTAAGCCCAACCCTTGACTACAAGAGAAAAAAATAATTTAACAAAGTCATAGAATGCCTCTGTTTTTTGAACTGAGAATTGTGAAATTTAAGTCATTTTCTTTCATAGTGTTGTGAAGAATTGAGTTTCAGGCAGGAGATCCTTGGAGAAATGAGAGGAATATAGAATCAGTTACTTAACCAAGTTGGGGGTGTTAGAAGTGAAAATATTTATTTGGAGATGAGATTCTGCCAGTTCATGGCATATAGTCATGAATGTTTGTCATGATATCAATGGACAACAGTTATAAAGTGCCCGTTGAAGGAAAGACTAGGACCCAAGTAGCAAGAGGAAATCATGGACAGTTTAAAATGAGAAAATTATTAGCTCAAATTCCACAAAGGATTTAGGGGTCCTGGACAAGATTAAACAATGCACATTATAAAAGGTTATTAATGATGGGCAATCAAAAATGGAGGCTCTAACTGCTGGGATAATGAGGCAGAAGAGAGAATTAATGATATAGAAGACCAAATGATGGAAAATAAAGAAGCTGAGGAAAAGAGAGATAAACAACTACTGGATCATGAAGGCAGAATTCGAGAGATAAGTGATACCATAAGACAAAACAATATTAGAATAATTGGGATTCCAGAAGAAGAAAGAGAGAAAAGGGGAAAAGGTATTTTGGAGCAAATTATAGCAGAGAACTACCCTAATTTGAGGAAGGAAACAGGTATCAAAATCCAGGAGGCACAGAGAACCCCTCTCAAAATCAATAAAAATAGGTCAACACCCCGACATCTGATAGTAAAACTTATGAGTCTCAGAGACAAAGAGAAAATCCTGAAAGAAGCTTGGGACAAGAGATCTGTAACCTACAATGGTAGAAATATTAGACTGGCAAAAGACTTATCCACAGAGACCTGGCAGGCTAGAAAGGACTGGCATGATATATTCAGAGCACTAAATGAGAAAAATATGCAGCCAAGAATACTATATCCAGCTAAACTGTCACTGAAAATAGAAGGAGAGATAAAAAGCTTCCAGGACAAACAAAAACTAAAGGAATTTGCAAACACGAAACCAGCCCTACAAGAAATATTGAAAGGGGTCCTCTAAGCACAGAGAGAGCCTAAAAGTAACAAAGACCAGAAATGAACAGGGACAATACACAGTAACAGTCACCTTACAGGCAATATACTGGCACTAAATTCATATCTTTCAATAGTAACCCTGAATGTAAATGGGCTAAATGCCCCAATCCAAACACAGGCTCTCAGATTGGATGAAAAAACAAGACCCATTGATATGCTGCCTGCAAGAGACTCATTTTAGACCCAAAGACACCCCCAGATTGAAAGTGCAGGAGTGAAAAACCATTTACCATGCTAATGGACAACCAAAAGAAAGCTGTGGTCGCAATCCTTATATCAGACAAATTAGATTTTAAACCAAAGACTGTAATAAGAGATGAGGAAGGATACTATATCCTACTTAAAGGGTCTATTCAACAAGAAGATCTAACAATTGTAAATATCTATGCCCCTAACATGGGAGCAGCCAATTTTATAAGCCAATTAATAACAAAAGCAAAGAAATACATCAACAACAATACAATCATAGTGTGGGACTTTAACACCCACCTCACTGAAATGGACAGATCATCTAAGCAAAAGATCGGCAAGGAAATAAGGACTTTAAATGACACACTGGACCAAATGGACTTCACAGATATATTCAGAACATTCCATCCCAAAGCAACAGAATACACATTCTTCTTGAGTGCCCATGGAACATTCTCCAAAATAGATCACATCCTAGGTCACAAATCAGGTCTTAAACAGTACCAAAAGATTGGGATCATTCCTGCATCCTTTCAGACCACAATGCTTTGAAACTAGAACTCAATCACAAGAGGAAAGCTGGAAATAAATACATGGAGGCTAGAGAGCATCCTACTAAAGAATGAATGGGTCAACCAGGAAATTAAAGAAGAATTAAAAAATTCATGGAAACAAATGAAAATGAGTACACAACTGTTCAAAATCTTTGGGATGCAGCAAAGGCAGTCCTAAGAAGAAAGTATATAGCAATACAAGCCTTTCTCAAAAAACAAGAAAGGTCTCAAATACACAACCTAACCCTACATCTAAAGGAGCTGGAGAGAGAACATCAAATAAAGCCTAAACTCTAAGGGAGAAGAGAAATAATAAAGATCAGAGCAGAAAACAATGAAATAGAAACCAAAAGATCAGTAGAACAGATCAATGAAACTAGGAGCTGGTTCTTTGAAAGAATTAATAAGATTGATAAACCCCTGGTCAGACTTATCAAAAAGAAAAGAGAAAGGACCCAAATAAATAAAATCATGAATGAAAGAGGAGAGATCATAATGAACACCAAAGAAATACAAACAATTATAAGAACATATTATGAGCAACTCTATGCCAGCAAATTAGATAATCTGGAAGAAATGGATGCATTCCTAGAGATGTCTCAACTACCAAAACTGAACCAGGAAGAAATAGAAAACTTGAATAGACCTATAACCACTAAGGAAATTGAAGCAGTCATCAAAAATCTCCCAAAAAACAAAAGCCCAGGGCCAGATGGCTTCCCAGGGGATTCCTACCAAACATTTCAAGAGAATTAATACCTATTCTTCTGAAACTGTTCCAAAAAATAGAAATGGAAGGAAAACTTCCAAACTCATTTTATGAGGCCACCATTACCTTGATCCCAAAACCAAAGCGCCATCAAAAAGAATTACAGACCAATATCCCTGATGAACATGGATGCAAAAATTCTCACCAAAATACTAGCCAATAGGATCCAACAGTACGTTAAAAGGATTATTCACCACGACTAAGTGGGATTTATCCCTGGGCTGCAAGGTTGGTTCAACATCCAAAAATCAATCAATGTGATACAATACATTATTAAAAGAAAGAACAAGAACCATATGATCCTCTCAATAGATGCAGAAAAAGCATTTGACAAAGTACAGCATTCTTTCTTGATCAAAACTCTTCAGAGTATAGGGATACAGGGTACATACCTTAAGATCATAAAAGCCATCTATGAAAAACCCACAGCCAATATCATCCTCAATGGGGAAAACTGAGAGCTTTCCCCCTAAGGTCAGGAACATGGCAGGGATGTCCACTATCACCGCTGCTATTCAACATAGTAGTAGAAGTCCTAGCCACAGCAATCAGACAACAAATAGAAATAAAAGGCATCCAAATCAGCAAAGAAGAAGTCAAACTCTCACTCTTTGCAGATGATATGATACTTTTTGTGGAAAATCCATAAGACTCCACTCCAAAACTACTAGAACTCATACAGGAATTCAGTAAAGTGACAGGATATAAAATCAATGCATAGAAGTCAGTGGCATTCCTATACACCCACAACAAGACAGAAGAAAGAAAATTAAGGAGTTGATCCCATTTACAACTGCACCCAAAACCATAAGATACCTAGGAATAAATCTAACAAAAGAGGCAGAGAATTTGTACTCTGAAAACTATAAAATACTCATGAAAGAAATTGAGGAAGACACAAAGAAATGGAAAAACTTTCCATGCTCATGGATTGGAGAACAAATATTGGAAGATGTCAATGCTACTTAGAGCAATCTACACATTCAATGCAATCCCCATCAAAATATCATCCACTTTTTTTCAAAGAAATTGAACAAATCATCCTAAAATTTCTATGGAACCAGAAAAGACCCTGAATAGCCAGAGGAATGGTGAAAAAGAAAAGCAAAGCTGGCGGCATCACAATTCTGGACTTCAAGTTCTATTACAAAGCTCTCATCATCAAGAGTATAGTCCTGGCACAAAAACAGAAATATCAATCAATGGAACAAAATAGAGAGCCCAGAAATGGATCCTCAACTCTATGGTCAACTATTCTTCCACACAGCAGGAAAGAATGCCCAGTGGAAAAAAGACAGTCTCTTCAACAAATGGTGATGGGAAAATTGGACAGCCACATGCAGAAGAATGAAACTGGACCATTTTCTTACACCACACACAAAAATAGACTCCAAATGGTTGAAAGACCTCAATGTGAGACAGGAGTCCATCAAAATCCTAAAGGAGAACACAGGCAGCAACCTCTTCGACCTCAGCCACAGCAACTTCTTCCTAGAAATATCGCCAAAGCAAGGGAAGCAAGGGCAAAAAATGAACTATTGGGACTTCATCAAGATAAAAAGCTTTTGCAAAGCAAAGGAAACAGTCAACCAAACCAAAAGACAACCGACAGAATGGGAGAAGATATTTGCAAATGACATATCAGATAAAGGGTTAGTATCCAAAATCTATAAAGACCTTTTTAAACTCAATACCCAAAGAACAAATGATCCAATCAAGAAATGGACAGAAGACCTGAACAGACATTTTTCCAAAGAAGACATCCAAATGGCCAACAGACACATGAAAAAATGCTCAACATCGCTCGCCATCAGGGAAATCCAAATCAAAACCTCAATGAGATATCACCTCACACCAGTTAGAATGGCTAAAATTAACAAGTCAGGAAAGGACAGATGTTGGCGGGGATGCGGAGAAAGGGGATCCCTCCTACACTGTTGGTGGGAATGCAAGCTGGTGCAGCCACTCAGGAAAACAGTATGGGGGTTCCTCAAAAAGTTGAAAATAGAGCTACTGTACAACCCAGCAATTGCACTACTGGGTATTTACCCCAAAGATACAAATGTAGGGACCCGAAGGGCTACGTGCACCCCGATGTTTATAGCAGCAATGTCCACAATAGCCAAACTGTGGAAAGAGCCAAGATGTCCATCAACAGTGAATGGATAAAGAAGAAGTGGTATACATTTACAATGGAATGTTATGCAGCCATCAAAAGGAATGAAATCTTGCCATTTGCAACGACGTGGATGGAAGTGGAAGGTAGTATGATGAGCAAAATACATCAATCAGAGGAAGACATGTATCATATGATCTCACTGATATGAGGAATTCTTTTTTTTTTTTTAAAGATTTTATTTATTTATTTGAGAGAGAATGATAGACAGAGAGCATGAGAAGGAGGAAGGTCAGAGGGAGAAGCAGACTCCCTGCTGAGCAGGGAGCCCGATGCGAGACTCGATCCCGGGACTCCAGGATCATGACCTGAGCCGAAGTCAGTTGCTTAACCAACTGAGCCACCCAGGCACCCTATGAGGAATTCTTAATCTCAGGAAACAAACTGAGGGTTGCTGGAGTGGTGGAGGGTGGGAGGGATGGGGTGGCTGGGTGATAGACATTGGAGAGGGTGTGTGCTATGGTGAGCGCTGTGAATTGTGTAAGACTGTTGAATCACAGACCTGTACCTCTGAAACAAATAATACATTATATGTTAAAAGAAAATAAAAAGTTAGAAGATAGCAAGAAGGGAAGAATGAAGGGGGGATATCTGAGGGGGAGACGAACCATGAGAGACTATGGACTCTGAGAAAAAAAGTGCGGGTTCTAGAGGGGAGGGGGTTGGGGGGATGGGTTAGCCCGGTAATGGGTATTAAAGAGGGCTCGTACTACATGGAGCACTGGGTGTTATATGCAAACAATGAATCATGGAACACTACATCAAAAACTAATGATGTAATGTATGGTGATTAACATAACATAATAATAAAAAAAACCCCACAAAATAGTTCTTTATGTGAAGATTAAATGATTTTTCAAAAGTATAAATTGTGAAGATAATAAATCTGTCCATTAAACTAGTGGGGAAACAGTTCAAAATCCAGCTGGATGTTTCATTATTTTAATGACTTCCTGTTTTACTACATAACCCCGTCTTCATTTGGTATTGGCAGTTTGAGTCCCTGTTAAGGATTTAGGATTATAGTGAAGCTTCTATAAACTTCCAGATATTTGTTATGCTGGCATGTAGGTCATTCTCCTTTAGGAATGATGAGGAAGCTGAAAAGCAGTTGCTCCAAGGGAAAGGAAAATTTTTCAAGCCCAAGCTGTCCAAGAATCATTGAGAAATAGACTGGGCTGCTGACTCAGGGTGTGACAGAGGCCGCTGAGCAGAAGCAAATCTACAAACCCTTTGTCAGGTCTTTTGCAGCAGGTGTCACTAAAAGTCAATCCTGTGGGCTTCTAGTTCTAAGTCTTGAGCTCTAGAGGGGAGAGGAAAAGGGAAAAAGACCTAGAGCTTCACTCAAAGGAGAGATTGGGCTTTACTCTGCATATTTTCCCTCTTGCTTCCACCCCTGTATTTCCAATAGCATATTGATTTGGATTTATATTAATGATGTAGGAAAGACTTCAGGGTTCGAAGCCAATGGCCAAGACAGAATTCTTGAGACATCTTTGGTGCAAAAAGGTGTTTTTATTAAAGCACAGAGACAGGACCTGTGGACAGAAAGAGCTCCAATGGGGTCATGAGGGGTGGTGATTATATACCTTCAAGTTGGGAGGAGTTTAGGGATAGCTTAAGTGTCTAAGGAATTTTGGAAGCAAGGTTTCCAGGACCTTGAGGGGCCTAGCTATTGTTGGGAAAAGGTCATTTATTAGCATCTAATAAAACCTTAGTCATGAGACCCTTCAGATGTATATTGGTGGGTCACATGCTTGTGGGATGATTGCCAATACATATCTTGGGGGATTTAGAGATAAAGGAAATTTCCAAAGGAATGTTAAAGTAGACTTATAGGATCCCGGGTTGGGGGGGGGGTGTCAGACTAAAATTGCCAGGCTGTTGAGTCCCTAGAGGAATGCCACTCTATCTGTTTTAAGGACTTGTCTGTGGGCTGTAAGTAGTAAGGGAATTTAATAATTTTTCTTCTGCCTTTGTTTCTCACATCATTATCAAATCACAATTGTTATTGTTGTTATTTCTTTTCACACACAGTATGTGGCTTTATATTTATGTTCCTGGCCCAACAATGTGTAAAGATGTACTTAAAGTGACATAAATTCAGCTGATCATCATCTAACCACATGTCTACTGCGAGAAAAACTTGAAAATAATTGAAAGAGGAGTCCATGCAAATACAGAAGGCATTAAGTATTTGTGTTTAAGATATATGTTAATTGAATGGCAATGTGACGAGCAGGGCAAGAACAACACTTAGAAAAGAAATCTTACAAGAATAACTAAATTTCTTAGTCACTCAAAGAAAGATTTTACTTGGTTGGCCTTGGAAACCTCTAGGAGACTGTTTTCTCTGCAATGGAGATAATAGTACGTATTTCATGGGGGTGCTGTAATGATTTAATGAGCTAATACACAAAAAACTCATAACAATACTAGCATATTCGTAGCTATGTAAAGATAACTTTAATATATTTTTATTGGTTGTTAATTTCCTTTTGAAAGCAGTTTTTTTATGTTATGTTAATCATCATACATTACATCATCAGTTTTTGATGTAGTGTTCCATGATTCATTGTTTGCATATAACACCCAATACTCCATTCAGTACATGCCCTCTTTAATACCCATCACTAGGATAACCCATCCCCCCACCCCCCTCCCCACTAGAACCCTCAGTTTGTTTCTCAGAGTCCAGAGTCTCTCATGGTTCATCTCCCCCTCCAATATACCCCCCTTCATTTTTCCCTTCCTACTATCTTCTTCTTCTTCTTTTAAACATATAATGTATTATTTGTTTCAGAGGTAGAGGTCTGTGATTCAACAGTCTTACACAATTCACAGCGCTCACCATAGCACACACCCTCCCTAATGTCTATCACCCAGCCACCCCATCCCTCTTACCTGCCACCACTCCAGCAACTCTCAGTTTGTTTCCTGAGATTAAGAATTCCTCATATCAGTGAGATCATATGGTACATGTCTTTCTCTGATTGACTTATTTCCCTCAGCATAATACCCTCCAGTTCCATTGACATAGCAAATGGCAAGATTTCATTCCTTATGATGACTGCATAATATTCCATTGTACCACACCTTCTTTATCCATTCATCTGCTCCCATATTAGGGGCATAGATATTTACAATTGTTAGATCTTCTTGTTGGATAGACCCTTTAAGTAGGATATAGTGTCCTTCCTCATCTCTTATTACAGTCTTTGGTTTAAAATCTAATTTGTCTGATAGAAGGATTGCCACCCCAGCTCTCTTTGGTCTCCATTAGCATGGTAAATAGTTTTCCACCCTCTCACTTTCAATCTGGGGGTGTCTTTGGGTCTAAAATGAGTCTCTTGTATACAGCATATCGATGGGTCTTGTTTTTTTTTTTATTCAATCTGATAGCCTGTGTCTTTTGATTGGGGCAATTAGCCCATTTACATTCAGGGTAACTATTGAAAGATAGGAATTTAGTGCCACTGTATTGCCTGTAAGGTGACTGTTACTGAATATCGTCTGTGTTCCTTTCTGGTCTGTTACTTTTAGTCTCTCTCTTTGCTTACAGGACCCCTTTAATATTTCTTGTAGGGCTGGTTTCGTGTTTACAAATTCCTTTAGTTTTTGTTTGTTCTGGAAACTTTTTATCTCTGCTTCTATTTTCAATGACAGCCTAGCTGGATATATAGTATTCTTGGCTGCATATTTCTCTCATTTAGTGCTCTGAATATATCATGCCAGTCCTTTCCAGCCTGCCAGGTCTCTGTGGTTAGGTCTGTTGCCAATCTAATGTTTCCATCATTGTAGGTTACAGGAAGGTGGGTGTTATACGCAAACAATGAATGTAGGTGTCCTGAGAAAGCAGCAGTTTTTTCTCACAGGAACATTCCCAATGAGGATCCTCAAAGTGACCAATGACATCTGCTATCAGTTGTCCCTCTTTCTCTCAATGTATACTATAAAGCTGTTTCTTAATTTAGCAATTTTATTTATTCCTTCCTGAATTGAAAGAGTATGTATCACCTCCATAATTTTAAGTAACATACATTTAACTATATCTTTTCCAAGTATACATAGTTTCTGCTTTGTAAGAGGAAAATATTAATGACTTTATTCTTCCACTCCACACTTCTCCATACATTTCACTTCCCAAATTTAGTCATTTGTGCCTTTTCTTTTATACTTTTTAGGGTTTGTAAACACTTATCAGGAGCCCAAATTTGTCACTATTGATAATACTTTTAAAAATGGAAAGCATAATAATTAAGGCACATGATCTCTATTAATCCATAAGCCTTACTCACCATTTTTAAAATATGGTCTCTCCTCTACTAATTGATATTTCATTTTCTGCCTGGGTATTGAGAATGTATGCATTCATATTTGTTGATTTAAATTAAGTTGGGTAACCCAAAATAGGTACTTTGCCCCTGCAGTGACAAACAAGCAGTAAGATAAAACATTTCCTTTCTTGCCCAGATTTTGTTTTTCCTGATGTTTCCTTAATGTTTCTTTAGCATTTGCTCACTTCCCTCCCAATTTCTCCTTTCCCAAATTTTCTCCCTCAACTTCTTTCCTTCCCAGTGTCCTTTGTCCATAAGAGTTGTGCTTTCTAGTCTGCTCTGCAACTGTAATCTTACAACTTCCCTTTTCCTCTGGATCAGGTATGCTCTTTCCTAGGTTCCTGATCTTCCTCCTTGTTTCAATACCTAATTTTTCTGGATTATCAACATACAGAATAATTCCTAAGAAATGACTCAAGGAAAACAAACTTTCAGGCTTCTTGTGAAAGTCAAAATGCTTTTATATGGCCAACTATATAATTAGGGTGAAAATAAATTGCCACAGAATTTGAAAACATTACCTCATTATATTCTAATATCTAGCTCTGCAGATGCCTAATTGATGTCCCATGCCAATCTGATTTTTATTCCTTTGTACAGCTCCCTCATCCTTTCTGGATGTGTCTAAGATCTGCTTTTTAATTTGGATTTTACAACTATGTTCTGAATATGGGTATTTTTCACTTCTTGATTGTCATTGCATTGGCCCTTTCAATCTGAGACTGGTGTCCTTTAACTATGGCCAACTCAAAACTTTTTATTTATTTGGTAATTTCTTATTCTCCATTTTTCCTAGTCTTTCTTTATGGAATAACCATTTGCTAGATGATTGAATCTCCAGACAGATTATCAATGTAACTCATTTTTCTCCAATAGCATTGTCTGCTTAGATTTTTGTTTTGTTTTGTTTTACTTTAATAAATAATTCCTTAAATTTATCCTTCAACCATTTGATGGACTTTATTTTGGCAGTCATAATTTCTTGAGCTATTTCCAATTTGCTATTTCTTCTGATTAGTCTTTCATTTTGTGGTTGTGACATTTCCTCAAATGTCTCTGATAACATTTTTTTTAAGTTCCCTGAATCGTGTCAGTTAAATTTTTCTGTTTATTTATCTAAACCTTTCTTTTTCATAGTGCATATTCTATCTTTCCAAATTTCCAGTAGCCGTTTTTCTTGTCCATTTATATTTAAGACAATGGTGATGCTGACTGTGAGCTTGTGTCCACACTCAGACACTGCTGCACCCTGATAGTTTGGGAAATGTTGTTTATTCTGAGACAACAAATTTGAGAATACAGAGGGCTTTGGTCTGGAGTACTTGCACCAATACTGTCTTAGATCCCTCCAAAAGATGCCTTTGGACAAGAAACTTTTATGTTTGTGTTTTTTATTTAATGAGAAAACCATTCTGTCTCTATTACAGTGCAGGATCACCTTTATCATAAATTATGGGATATGTCTATATCTGTATATCTATTTGGGCACTATTATTTTACATTAGCATATTTCTTTTTCTTTCATTCATTCATCTCCTTTTCTTTTGTTTTGTGGTAATAATTGTATCACTCCATCTTACTTTACCTTAGTATTCATCTTGATATATTGTGGTAAATTCCTCCATTTTTATTTTTTTTCTCTTGATATCATGTAGTACAACTCCTCCATTTTTATTCTTTTCCTCAGATTGTCTTGACTATTTCTTTTCTTTTTTTTTTAAAGATTTTATTTATTTATTTGAGAGATCGAGAATGAGAGAGAGTACATGAGAGGGGGGAGGGTCAGAGGGAGAAGCAGGCTCCTCGCTGAGGAGGGAGCCTGATGCGGGACTCGATCCCGGGACTCCAGGATCATGACCTGGGCCGAAGGCAGTTGCTTAACCAACTGAGCCACCCAGGCGCCCTTGACTATTTATTTTCAATCTGTTGCATTTCTTTTAGATTTTAGAATTAGCTTTTCAATTTTCACTATTATATCTCCTGTTATGTTGTTTACAATTGCATTAAATTCACATTGTACTATGGAACTACATAACACCTTTATAATATTTAGTTTTCTGATACATGAGCAGGTTTTATTTAATTTCTCTTGATAATGTACATTTTTTAGACTAGTGTGTATAGTTCTCCAAATTTTCTCCTGAGGTTCTGTTGGGTCATTTCCTTATCAAGATGCTGTGAGAAATTCTAATCTGCTTCTCAGATTTTTTTGTTGTTGCTTTGCTTTTTGTTTTTTAATTTTACACTTTTGCACTGTACAGCCTCAGAATTTCACAAATATCTTGCTGTCAAAACTCATCATTTGATCGAGGCCCCATAAATCTCCAAGATTAACGTGTGGACATTGTGTGACTGCTGAAATTTCTGTTGGTTTTCTTTTCCCAATGAGTTCCATCTTCTGATGTTTAATTCCAGATTCTGAGCCTCTAGTTATTTAAAATCAGGAAGTGCTCCCAGGGAAAACAACTTCAGCTAATGATACAGGATCACAATTCTCTCTAGGACTTTCAGTTATTGTCTGTGCATCCTTAGCTATTCTTCCACCTAGTGAATCTTTGTTTCATCTGCATCTTTAGGCATTCTTATTTACAGACGTTTTGTCTTAACTGTTTATCCTCTAGAAGTGGTGAGGAAGAAAGTCAGCCATGTGTTGACATTGAGTCCTCCAAATTTTATTACTAGTCCCTCATAATCACCAATAGCTTTGCTGGTTTCTCGGTAGCAGTCTCTGTTTGGACCAAGCTCAGAACCTGAACCCAGAGCTGTAAGTAGACCTAAAGAAAGAGCAATCTCTGGCTACTTTGACAGTCCTGTTATCTAACATTTTTTTTTTCCTTCTCAGAATGGCCAGAATGATGAATCTCTGATAAATTTTTGCCCTCTTAGCAGTATTTTTCAATAACAATTCTCAGCTTCTTGCCTTATACAAAAAAATGGCAAATGTCTGAAGATTAAAAAAAAAAGTATTAAATATCAGTTCATTTTTCTTTAGTTCTTTTTTTCCCTGCTCTCAAATCTTAAATACCTCTGAAACAGACTTCCACAGGGTCCATAGTATCTAACTTCTTTGCAGGACCAATGTTTATTTATGGGGCCCATTGAAAAATGAACAGAAGGAACCCCTTGTTTAAAAACTATTAACACCAACCGAACTTAACTTAGTGCAGAGGCTTTCAAATGTGGGGTCCTATGCAACAACACAGATTGCACCCCTTGCCCCTGGGCCTGGTCACTGGATACGGGAAAGACTGAGAAGCAGACTAAATAAATCTTTAACTCTTCTTCTTGTCATTATTTTTTTAATTGTAACTCATTGAAGAGGTACAAGATATCTCATATATTTGCAAAAACAATATTTTTCCCTTTAATGCCAGTATATATCTACGTTTCAATTTTATTTTTTGTAAGAATGGAGCTGTTGATTAAAGTGAGCAAACACAAGTTTTTAATATCATGTTTGGAAAGATTTATATTAGGTACTGTCATCTCTACCTGTTAACTGAGAAAGTATTAAAAGTGTTAGTCCCCAGAAGAATGGAAATGAAATACTCAAAATATTAAAATGTGCAGCTATGAAATTATGCACATACGACAGAACATCAGAGACATGTGTCTCATCAAATCTTTGCCTTGCTCTGAAAGAACCTCCATAGTAATTTCTCTAATTTTTGGTTACAGTTGTCCACATTTTGTGGGCTGCTAATGTCAGCCTTCTGACTACAGTTGCCTCATGCTTTTAACAATTCTGACAGAGGTCTCCACTGCGCAAGCATTAAATTGCACTAATCTGTGAAATAATAAGATGTGCTAAATGGCACACAGCGTGACATTTGCATAATTCTTTGAAATGCTTCATGACTCTTAAAAATCTTAATGGAAAACTTCTCATGTTACCATATTAGGGTTTTCTCCATATTTGCCTTAAGCATGGGAACTGTAGCTTCCTAGTATAAAGACCTTCAGGACCCATTTTCAGAAATCATGTGCCATTGAGGAAAACATAACAAAAACCTTCATGATCTTATAAAAATAAGACTAGTTAGAGAGGACCTGAGGCTAATGCTACTCATATGATTTCAACACTGTAGTTTAGTAGTCCATGAATTTATCACAATGAAATAAACACAAGGAGGCTTTTTATCCCTAATAACTAAAAAGCCTTGTGTTTATTATCACAATGTAAAACTTAGTGCTTAACTATTGTAAATTAAATAATCCATGCCTCTTGTGAAAGCCCTAATCAAACAGGTCTAGGAGAAAGCAATAACCACCTCATCTCTGGATCCTGGGGTAATGGTTGTTTCTTTGTATCACTGAAGATTGTCAAGAACAGAGTAGGTGGGTGGGGGGATAGGGTAACTGGATAATGGGCATTAAGGAGGGCACTTGATGGAATGAATACTGGGTGTTATATGCAATTGATGAATCTCTAAATTCTACCTCCAAAACTAATAATACACTATGTTAATTAAATTGAATTAAAAAAAAAAACAGAGTAGAGAATTGCCTTGGATTCACCTACTTACTCAGGCAATTTTCTCTCTATCACAAAAAATCATGAAATCACCTTAACCATGAGTATCTTCAAAAACCAAATCCTAATCCTCTTAGCACATGAGATCTAAAACTTGTTAGAAAATAAAGTGTCTGCTATGCACTGGTATAGAATTAAATAAAGATCAGGAATTCTATACTGTATTTTCTGAGCTTTACTCAGTATATTAAAACTTCTTTGGCTGGGATATAGGAGTGTATATGAGTATATATCTAGACACTTGAATTGATACATGCAGAAATGTATCTTATAAACTAAAAGCAAATTATTTTTATGAAATCTATGATATTTCCCAATATTGACTTAGTAATAATAAGATTTGTCAAAGTTTAGGGGCGCCTGGGTGGCTCAGTTGTTAAGCATCTGCCTTCGGCTCAGGTCATGATCCCAGGGTCCTGGGATCGAGCCCCGCATCGGGCTCCCCCCTCCGCGGGAAGCCTGCTTCTCCCTCTCCCACTCCCCCTGCTTGTGTTCCCTCTCTCGCTGTATCTCTCTCTGTCAAATAAATAAAATCTTTAAAAAAAAAAAAAAAGATTTGTCAAAGTTTAGTTGACCATAGAGTTCAGGGTCCATTTCTGGGCTGTCTATTCTGTTCCAATGATCAATGTGTCTGTTTTTGTGCCAGGACTATGCTGTCTTGATGATCACAGCTTTGTAATACAGCTTGAAGTAAGGTATCATTATGCCCCCAGCTTTGCTTTTCTTTTTCAACATTTCCTTGGTGATTCGGGGTCTATTATGGTTCCATACAAATTTTAGGATTGTTTGTTCCAGCTCTTTGAAAAATGTCAATGTTATTTTGATAGGGATTGCACTGAATGTGTAGATTGCTCTGGGCAGCATAGACATTTTCACAATGGTTATTCTTCCAATCCAGGAGCATGGGATATTTTTCCATCTCTTTGTGTCTTCTTCAATTTCTTTCACAAGTGTTCTGTAGTTTCTAGAGTATAGAACCTTTACCTCTTTGGTTAGGTGTATTCCTAGGTATCTTATGGCTTTGTTGCTATTGTAAATGGAATCAATTCCTTAATTTCTCTTTCTTCAGTCACATTGTTAGTGTATAGAAATGCCACTGATTTTTTGCATTGATTTTGTATGCTGCCACATTGCTGAATTGCTGAATGAGTTCTAGTAATTTGGGGATGGAGTCTTTTGGGTTTTCCATGTAAAGTATCATGTCATGTGTGAAGAGAGAGAGTTTGACTTCTTCTTTGCCAATTTGAATGCATTGTATTTCTTTTTGTTGTCTGATTGCTGAGGCTAGGACTTCTAATATTATGCTCAACAATAGTGGTGAAAGTGGGCATCCCTGTCGTGTTCCTGACCTTAAGGGAAAAGCTCTCAGCTTTTCCCCATTGAGAATGATATTCAGTGTGGGCTTTTCATAGAAGGTTTTTATGATATTGAGGAATGTTTCCTCTATCCCTACACTGTGGAGAATTTTAATGAAGAAAGGATGCTGTATTTTGTCAAATGCTTTTTCTGCATCAATTAAGAGGATCATATGGTTCTTTTCTTTTATTAAGGTGCTCTATCACATTGATTTGCCAATGTTAAACCACCCTTGCAGCCCAGGAACAAATCCCACCTGTTCATGGTGAATAATCCTTTTAATGTACTGTTGGATCCTATTGGCTAGGATCTTCTTGAGTATTTTGGCATCCATGTTCATCAGGGATATTGCTCTGTAATTATCCTTTTTGATGGAGTCTTTGTCTGGTTTGGGGACCAGGGTAATTCTAGCCTCATAGAATGAGTTTGGAAGTTTTCCTTCCATTTCTATTTTTTGAAACAACTTCGGTAGAATAGGTATGATTTCTTCTTTAAATGTTTGGTAGAATTCCCCTGGGAAAGGATCAGGCCCTGGACTCTTGTTTTTTGGGAGGTTTTTGATGACTGCTTCAATTTCCTTGCTGGTTACTGGTCTGTTCAGATTTCCTATTTCTTCCTCTTTCAGTCTTGGTAGTTTATAAGTTTCCAGGAATGCATCCATTTCTTGCAGATTGATTAATTTGTTGGCATATAATTGCTGGTAATAATTTCTTTTTTTTTTTTAAGATTTTATTTATTTATTTGACAGAGAGAGACACAGCAAGAGAGGGAACACAAGCAGGGGGAATGGGAGAAGGAGAAGCAGGCTTCCCGCCGTGCAGGGAGCTTGATGCGGGGCTTGATCCCAGGACCCTGAGATCATGACCTGAGCCGAAGGCAGACGCTTAACGACTGAGCCACCCAGGCGCCCACTGGTAATAATTTCTAATAATTGGTTCTATTTCCTTGGTGTTAGTCGTGATCTCTCCCCTTTCATTCATGATTTTATTGATTTAGGTCCTTTCCCTTTTCTCTTGGATAAGTATGACCAGAGGTTTATAGATCTTATTAAGTCTTTCAACAAACTAGCTTCTAGTTTCATTTATCTATTCTGCTGTTCTTCTAGTTTCTATTTCATTGATTTCTGCTCTTACCTTTATTATTTCTCTTCTGCTTAGTTTGGACTTTATTTGCTGTTCTTTCTCCAGCAAATAAAGTCTAAAGGTAAGGTTAGCTTGTGCAGTTGGGATTTTTCTAATTTTTTTGAGAGAGGCTTGGATGGCTATGTACTTCCCTCTTAGGACCACCTTTGCAGTATCCCATAGGTTTTGAATGGATGTGTTTTCATTTTCATTGGTTTCAATGAATTGTTTAAGTTCTTCTTTAATTTCCTGGTTGACCCAAACATTTTTTAGCAGGATGTTCTTTAAGCTCCAAGTATTTGCATTCCTCCCAAATTTTTCCTTGTGGTTGAATTGCAGTTTCAAAGCATTGCAGTCTGAAAATATGCAGGGAATAATCTCAACCTTTTGGTATCAGTTTTTTGGTATCAGATTTTTGACCCTGTATGTGATCTATTCTGGAGAATGTTCCATGTGCACTTGAGAAGAATTCTGTTGTTGTAGGATGGAATGTTCTGTATATGTCTGTGAAGTCAATCTGGTCCAATGTGTCTTTCTAAGCTCTTGTTTTTTTGTTAATCTTCTGCTTAGATGATCTGTCCATTTTTGTGAGTGGAGTGTTGAGGTCTCCTATATTTAATAATATATTTAATAATAATTAATGTATTATTATCAATATTTTTTTTATTTTGGTTGTTAATTGGTTTATATAATTGGCTGCTCCCATATTGGGGGCATAGATATTTACAATTGTTAGATCTTCTTGTTGGATAGACCCTTTAGCTATTATATAGTGTCCTTCTACATCTCTTACTATGGTCTTTGGTTTAAAATCTAATTAGTCTGATATGACAATTGCTACCCCAGCTTTCTTTTGAGGTCCACTGGCATGGTAGATAGTTCTCCATCCCCTCACTTTCAATCTGGAGGTGTCTTTAGGTTCAAAATGAGTCTCTTGTAGAAAGCATATGGATGGGTCCTGCTATTTTAACCAATCTGATACCGTGTGTCTTTTGACTGGAGTAATCAGTCCGTTTACATTCAGAGTAACTATTGAAAGATATGAATTTAATGCCATTGAGAAGCAAAGTCCCTGTTTCTGTAGATTGTCTCTGTTACTTTCTTGTCTATAATTCTCTTAAGATCTCTGCTTACAGGATCCCCCTTAATATTTCTTGCAGGGCTGGCTTGGTGGTCACATATTCTTTTGTTTCTGCCTGTCCTGGAAACTCTTTATCTCTCCATCTGTTCTGAATGACAGCCTTGCCAGATAGTGTATTCTTGGCTGCATGTTCTTCTCCTTTAGTGCCCTGAATATGTCTTTCCAGCCCTTTCTGGTTTGCCAGGTTTCTGCAGATAGGTCTGATGTTATTCTGATGATTCTCCCTCCATATGTAAGGAAACTCCTCTCCCTGGCTATTCTTAGGATAATTTCTTTGGTTCTAAGATTTGCAAGCTTCACTATTATATGTCAGGGTGTTGATCTATTTTTATTGATTTTGGGAGGAGTTCTCTCTGCCTCTTGGACATGAATGCTTGTTTCCTTCCCCAGATTAAAGAAGTTCTCAGCTATGATTTGCTCAAATATGCCTTCTGTCCCTCTCATTCTCCATGCCCTTGTGGATCCCAATAATTCTGACATTGGAATGTTTCATGGCATTATTAATCTCTCCAAGCTTTTTATCATGGGCTTTAGTTGTCTATCCCTGTTTTCCTCAACTTCCTTCCTTTCCATCAGCTTGTCTTCTAGATCACATTCTCTCTTCTGCCTCATTGACCCTCGCTGTTAGAGTATCCAGTTTAGACTGCCTCTCATTTATAGCATTTTTTTTTCATTCATAGCATTTTAAGTTCAGCCTGATTAGCTCTCATTTCTGGTCTTAGAGATTCTATATTGTCACTAATGCTTTTTTAAAGCCTAGGTATTAACTTTATGATTGCTTTCCTGAATTCTATCTCTGTCGTCTTACTTATAGCCATATAGATTAGCTCTGTGGCAGAGAACACTGCCTCTGGTTCTTTGTTCTGTGAGTTCCTCCTTCTATTCATTCTGTCCAAAGAATGATGGGTGAGTGAATGAACAGAGTCCAAAATATCAACCATGACCCAAGCAAGATAGATCCTTGAAAAATCTAAAATAAAATTAAAAGCAACTGTGAAATATAAGTTGGTACAATAAACATCTAGTTGAAATGGGATGAAGGTAAAAAGAAAAAAAGAGAGAAAAAGCATAAGAAAAAAAAAAAGAAAAGGAGAATATTATCTGAAAAGTAAATGAGTCATGAGGCAACACCTGGAGCTCCATATACTATTTTCCTCTGGTGTTGGGATTTTACAGTTTTGTGAGATCCATAGGATTGTTGTACACCTATTCTTCTAGTCTGTCTTCTGGCGGGAGAGGCCAGCTGTGCTGTTTCTCAGGTAACCCTGCCTGGGCAGAGTTGCCCCATCCCCTGTCAGGGGGATGGGCTCAGTGTACCTGGTCTTCTGTGTGGCTTTTTTTCCCTGGAGATTTTCCTGTCCTCTTCAGAGGATCAGAGCAAAAATGGCTGCGCCCAAACTTCTGGCCCAGAGCAGAAAATTTGCAGTCTTCCCTCTTCAATAAACCCTCCAGAACAAACAGTCTGCTCTTCTGTATGGGCCAAAAAACCACAGCCTCCCACAGTGCATGTCCACTGCAAATCTCTGAGGTAGTCCCAGGGGCCCGGGCATGCCACTGCCCTTTGTAACTCTAAAACCACAAGTGGCTGTGGGCTTGCACTCCCACCCAAAACTCCTGAATCATGTCTGGGTGACACTCTAATGTCCTTTCTGGGCCGCTACCACAACACGAGCTTTTGCCCAGTCCTGGGTGCAGCTGTTGCACCCCAGGTTCCAGTCCTTTATAGGCTGCTTAGGAAAAGGTTGATTACCAACCAGACTGGCTCAAGGTTTATGGCAACCTGAGCTGAGAGTGCCTTCCTGGACTTGCTGACCATATGTTGCTTCCAGGCTCCACTGCTCAGGCACTCTACTGGTTCAGACACCCTTGTTGGCTCTGTGACTCCTCAGATTCCAAGACCACAATGCCCCACCTTGAATTCTGCCTTTTCATTTCCAGAGCCCTTTCAGAGAGGGATGTCTCTCACTAGAGCAGATTTTTAAGGGTTCCAATTTTTCACTCTGGTGTTATATCACTTTCCAGGAGCCAGCTTATGGAGGCTCCCTCCCCCTTCTGTTTATCTGCTGATATCTCTCCACAGATTCATGACTCTGCACATCCTACCTTGTGAAAAGCAATCTCTTTTCTGCTTTTAGAGATCCAGATCTATATTCTTACATCTCAGGCTAATTTTGTGGGTGTTCAAAATGGTTTGATAGATATCCAGCTAAATTCAGGGGACTAGTTGAAATAGGGTCCCCTACTGCTCTGCCATCTTGCTTCATCCTCCTCCTCAATTATTTATTTTCAAGGCACAAGTAAGTCCTCCTGAGCACATCACAGTTATTTAAATACACATCACTGATCATCATGCTAAATTTCTGGTTGATTGGTAAACTTAAATTGTGCCAAATCAATAATATTTTACATCAAAACCTTCACATTAGCTTTCCTTTTATGCAATCCATGGTTCACCCTTAAATGATATAATTTTATCATTGCCATTTTCTTGTAATTACATTGACATGCTTTATTATAAGCATATATTTAATTTACAGAAGAAATAAAATCCCCATACAAATGAACACCTCAGTTCATATTTCTATTATGTCTACACTTCTTTTATATTACAACTCTTTTTGTGAACAATTTATACTAACATTTCTTTTGACGATTATTATGAGTTCATGCTCTTTTAAAAATTCAACTTTTCTAATTAATTATTATATCAACAAAATATTATGTCATTATCAAATAAAACATAATAGAACTATTATTCTTTATTATTTTATTTTCAGACTGTTAAAAAATGACTATTAGGACAGTCTTTAATTGACACTTTTCTATACTTCCCCCTGAAATTTTCAAAGTCCCTTTCATGTTTTATAACAAAATGTTTCAGATTTAGAGTAATTTTTTCACTTCAAAACAAGGAATTAACTAGCTTCAAGGAGTCTGAGTTTCTTTTAATGGAGTATAGCATTAGAATTGATATCTAGGGTTAGGGTTGCACATAAAAAATAACATTGATTAAAAATTCTCCTGTTGGTGTTGACAGAGATTGAAAAATACTGCATTTTTGAGTTCACATTTATTTTTTCCAATTTACCATGTATTTGTATACCCTTACTGCTTCTAGAGTACAGATATTGCCATTGATTGCTGTTCTACTGTAATGATACTTTGCTTTATAGTAGTCAATGCTACAGTATAATTTAAGATACAATTAAATGATTTGTTAAATTTATGGGGTTTTTTTTCTACTTTCTGGCTAATAATGACCTCACTGCTTTTTTTTGCAAAGTAATGAAGCAACAATATCTGGTGATTTGATTTTTTTTGTGAATGATAGATATAATTCCTCAATATTAAAAAATTGTATAAATAGGTGCAAAGCAAAATAATATTTGATTGGGCTCAGTGTGAGTGCTGTTCTCATTGACACAGTAGCTTGTTGTGCACATGACAATGTGTATTTATTGCTGCAAGAAGAAGAGTGCTAGAAGGTCCAGGCAGTAATGTGCAGATATGTGTAGTACTCTATTTCAACTTCTCTTATGGACCATCTTCCTTTATGATCACACAACTGTTGAGGACAATAGATATCAAGAACATGGAATCATTATTTTTGATCTTTGGCTACTAGAACACATAGAAACAAATCTCCAACCACCAGATTTTATAGTGATGATATGAGTAATGTCTGGATATGTAGATGACTTATAACAGTTTGGGCCAAACCAGGTACAAACCAAACTTCCTAATTTAGCAAATAAATGGAACATTGAAGAGTTGATTTTTACTGAAAATATGAACATACGAATGTGTCTTTGCATCATAATTTTGGAAAGTTTTGAAATTCTGGGGTATATTAGGAATATAAATATCTGCTTTCAATAATTACAAATTCAAAGCTCAAGAAAAGATAACATACAAAACTGCCCGCCATATGCCATGAATATATGCACACAGATATCTGATAAATTAAGAATAATAAACTGTATACTGTGTATAACTTTGCACTGTATAGTGAGAAACTGGCCTTTAAAATTTTGATGACACACTTTCATAAGTTAGTTTGAAATGGTGTAAAGCTTCTCAAGTGACAGTTTGAGATCTAGATTAAAACTGGATAATTACCTTTGTTTCCTAAGTGCATCTATTTTTAACTCTTAACTAGACTATGTGTAGTGCCTCTGTGTAATTTTTCTGAACATAATTTCATATGTTTACATTCTTATTTAAAGTTCCAAAAAATAAAATGAAATTAGTTTTTATTTGATTTGGGATTGATTTAGTATAAAGTTTACCCCTTTATTTTTCTCTTGTCTGAAAAATGATTGCTTTGAAAATCTACTCCATGGAAGAATGTTTGAGAAACACTAGCTTTTAAAAAGTTTGTGCATCTGAAAGGAAATATAATTTTATTAAATTTTCAAATATGTTTTCCTCTCATTTTTTCCCTCTTTTCAATGTTTCATTTTTTCCTAGATGTCCCATTTGTGTTCCTTTCCATTTGCATGAATTACTTATCAGTGAACAGAAACTTAAGAGGCAGTCAAAACAAAATGTTGATTTTTTTTTTTTTAGGTTTTAAAGATAATGAAATAGAAGGAAAAAAAAGAGTTACATCCCAGAGCATATATTATACTGAGAGAAACAAAAAGTTCTTGGATATGTCTTAGTATAAAAAAGTGTTTGATAGAGCTTCTGACACCTTATTGTTATAAACAACTAAAATAATATCCTTAAAAATAAAATTTGCAGGGCGCCTGGGTGGCTCAGTCATTAAGCTTCTGCCTTCGGCTCAGGTCATGATCCCAGGGTCCTGGGATCAAGTCCCACATCAGGCTCCCTGCTCGGCAGGAAGCCTGCTTCTCCATCTCCCACTCTCCCTGCTTGTGTTCCCTCTCTCGCTGTCTCTCACTCTGTTAAAAAAAAAAAATTAAAAAAATAAAATAAAATTTGCAGAGTTAAGCAATAGGGAAAAATTACTTCCATCTTCTCTACTCATCTTTTTGCACACACACACGCACACACACACACACACCTTAGACTATAATTTAGTAATAGCAGTACAGAAGAATAGCAATGTACATAGAAATAAAATCCTGACAAATAATTGCATTTCTGTTTAGTCATAGATTTGGATGACTATGCTGTATAAATATTCCTTCAAGTGTTTCTCTTATGGATGTTAGAACATGAGTCCAATGTGTGAACTAAAACACCCACCTATTTGAATTAAACACTTGTGTAGGAAGAACTAATATGACAGCTGCAGAGATGCGCTTTGCACATTTCAGAGGTCACAGTGTAATAGGAAGCTAAAAGTTAAGTCAAAAGAGTTGGTTTGACTTAGCAATTCTCAACCAAAATAAAATTACGAAGAGATTAGAACATATTCCACCAGTCTTTCAGATATAAGTTACAAGAATTTTTTATCTTATATCCAACCACTTCACAGAAAAAAGCCATTTTTTTATGGCATAGAAAGAAATAATACATTTGAAAGCCAAAATGTTGATACCAGTTTAAGGATTCTAAAATACATTTTAAAGTATGACAATACTTTGAGGATGACAATATTTATGTAAATATTCGTATCTTTAAATCTTTTCTATAATAGTTTTGTCAACATTCATTTTATATTAATAATTTTACATCAATATTCATCTTTCCCCAATTTTAAAATTAGCTGAAGTTCATTTTTGCTTTAAAATATATATTTCAAATTTAATTCCATATAAAATACCAATTTCATCCTCATGTTTTCCTTAGCAAGCAAATATCTAACCTTTTAATTCTTTGCCAAGACTCGATCTCAAAATATTATATTTAAAAGACACATAAAGAACACAAACTTGTTCAAACTCTCAGAATATTGGAACCTGAAACTCTGAAAAAACCTTTAACTAAAACCAATGAACTTTTCAGAGCTATTGAGAAATGACCAGAGGGGCCAATTAACTATTGCACAATTGGAATCTTCCTGATGCTTTGTCAATAATTTATAAGATGGAGAGGGCAGAGGGGTCACTGTCATTGAGGGGAAGTCAAAATTAAAATGTTTGTCTTATATATTGTTCTCTAAAAAGCCAGAGGATACATTTTTCCAGAGGAAATTCATTTTTATATAAAACAGATTGTGCTTTATCAAAAACTAAAATTGTATAGTAGCCATGAATTGTTTTTGCATACAATCTTTCTTACCTGCTTTAGATTTCAAATCCCTGGTAGTTAATGCAAACATATTGATTTAATTTTTATTCTCTATTGGTATTTCTATGTATTCTTAGAATTCTACTAATTCCAATTGCTTCATTTCCTGAAAGTGAAGTATAACTAATCATTTTTCTTTCTTTACTCATTAATATAAATAAGTTTTGTAACTAAAATATTACCCATCTACCTTTGTGTCTAGCTTCAAATTACCTACTAGTCACAAAGGTATATGGATCCTTTATTCCATTTAAAGAGAATGGATATCCTGAAATTGAGATTACTATAACTAGCAGGACAACATTCAACTCAATTCTCAAACTTTGTGACACTATGAGAATTATATGGAGCTGTCATTATTCAGTAAGTTCATTAAAATATGATAAATTTAAAATATGGCTATAGTTTTAAAAATTAAGCTGAGAGTAAATGCATAATAACAAAATACATTAGTTTTGTAAAATTTTTGGATTTAGGAACTTTTTATAGGTAGTAGTTTAGAGTCAGGAGAATTCTAAAGACTTGTGAGTCATGAGAGTCATGAGTTAACTAAAATTAGACCTTAATGAAAAGGTAGAGTGGAAGCAAGTGAAAACAGAGATGAAGCTAAAGATGATTCAGTAAAACTGATCACTCCATTTATGTAATCTTCATCAAAAATACTTCACCTTTCACCATATATACATATACCAAATCATCATGGTGTACACTTTAAATATCTTACAATTTTATTGTCAATTATACCTCAATAAAGCTGGAAAATAATATCAAATAAAAATAGAAAAATAAAAGAAAGAATGCTTTATCACACAAAAAGTCATCAGAAAACTCAAATGAACATAAAATTCTTGAGATGAAAATAAATTTACTGAATTAGAATCCAGAAGAATAAAAAAGATTTTCCCTAGCTTTTGAACAGAATTAACATTAACAATTTCTTTCTAGTTCTTTCTTAAGTTCAAAGTGTACTACTTCATGGGGAGGAATGGAGATAAAGAAATGAAAAAAAATGGTAGCAAATAGTAAATAATAAAATTGTATTCAGGGACAAGTAAGGGATACAGATCAGTATACTTAGACACTCAGAAAAAAATAATATAGCTCATAAACTTTATTAAATAGCTTCTGAACTGTACCAGAGTCATCCCAGCACCCAGAAATTTCTAGCACTAAGGAGCATGGTCCTGGGTCTTCAATATGTTGGGAAGAAGCCACTCCATTCTATGAGTCTACACCCTTTCCTTTGAATTCAGCTAACCATGGTTCTACCCTTTTTCTTTTCCTACATTCACCCATATTCTTTGGGCAGTCCCATCCTACCCCCTCGCCTTTGATTGACACTTAAAGACTCTGAAACCTATTTCTGACTCAAACCCATCAAGGTTGACTCACTTATTCATCTTTTCCTATGGCAAATTGTGCTTATATATGTAGCCTCAAACATGTCCTCTGTAAAATACTTAGGGAGATACTGCTTCAATGATGTCAATATTCTTCCCTGTTCCATTTCTTACCCTCAGCAGAGACCTCTCTCATAATTACCTATTAATTTCTTCCCTGAAGTTTCATCTTCAGAGTTCAAACTCTTTGAACATCTTCCTGGCTCTTGTTTTGGCAACTTATGAAATTATATTATAGATAGATCTCAGCTTACCTTACTTCTGCTACCAGTTAAAGGACATCATAACAACTGAGCTTATTCTGGCTTCCTGAATATTTATTCCTGGTGATGGTACAGAATACCAGGCCCTCTGTTGTAAGATGGGGTTACTGGACAGATGAACCCAACAGTCCTCTTCTCTTACAAAATTTCCCATTGATGTTGAGTTAAAATTGAAGTATTTATCCTAGCAAACAACTTCTGGTGCTTTCTCCTCTATTATATTTCTTGGTTAGCCTGGCTAAATGTTAACCAATTTAATCGACTTTTTAAGGAACTCGATTTTGGCCAGATGGAAAAAAATAGTGGAAGAGTAGGGGACTCTATATCAACCAGTCCCCTGAATTGAGCTCAATATCTACTGGACCACTCTAAACACCCGCAAAATCAGCCTGAAATGTAAGACAATATATCTGGATCTCTACAAATGGAATATCTCCAGCAGTTGGTCTCTAGGTATGAAGCTGGGAGCTGTGATTCTGTGGGCAGATATCAGAAGATAAATGGAAGGGGGAGGAAGCCTCTGGGATCCTGCACTGCTGGGTCACAAAAAACTCCCACTCTGGGGACTGGGCAGACTCGCAGACTGGTAGCAGCGGGGAAAGGACTTTAGGGTAACCCGCCAGACTGAAACCTGGAGCTGCAGGGGTGCACTTGCGAACCAGGGGCGGCTTGTGGTTTTAGAAGAACAAAAGGCAGAGATGTGCCCAGACCTGGAAATGAGGGATGAGATTGCTGCTGTGGGGAGCACAACCCAGGACACCACGGTTTTTAGCAGCACAGACAGAAACAGTGTGGCCTGGAGAGCTCATTGAAGAGCAGACTGTGATCTCTCTGTTCTGAGATGGGTTTGGATACGATCACTTCTGCTCTGACTCTCAAAAGAGACACAGAAACCCACCAGAGAACAAAAGTCCCCCAAAACTGGTTTTCACTGAGCCCATCCACCCCCCACAGGGGGCAGGGCAACTCTGCCCAAACAGAGTTGCCTGAGTAACAGAGCAGCAGGCCCCTCCCCCAGAAGACAGCCTGGAAAAACAAGAGGCACACAACTCTAAGGTCTCATTAAACAGGGGCATCTTGCTTGGGTTGTGGTCAATAATTTGGACTCTGTACATTCCCTCAACCACCCCTCAACAGAATGACTAAGAGGAGGAACCCCCAACAAAGGAAAGATTCAGAGATGTGGCCAAGGCCACAGAACTAATGGATATGGTTATAACCAAGATGTCAGAGATAGACTTCAGAGTAACAATTATCAAGGCAATATCTAGGCTTGAGAAAAATATTAACAACAATGTAGATTCTCTGAGGGCAGATATGAGATCTAATCAGGCCAAACTTAAAAAATGCTATGAATGAAATGCAGTTTAAACTGGATACTCTGACTGCCAGGGTAAACAAGGCAGAAAAACCAATCAGTGAGATAGAGGATAAAATGGTAGAAAAGAAGAAAATCCAGGTGGCATGGGAAAAACAAATTAAAACCCAAGGAATCAAACGAGAAAGATTAGTGACTCAATGAAACATTCCAGTATCAGAATTATTGGGGTCCCTGAGGGGGTGGAGAGAGAGAGGTCTAAAAGATATATATCTGAGCAAGTTGTAGCTGAGAACTTCCCTAATCTGGGGAAGGAAACAAGCATTCCTGTCCAAGAGGCAGAGAGGAACCACGCCCCCCCCCCCAAGATCAATGAGAACAGACCAATGCTCTGGCATATAATAATAAAGCTTTCAAGTCTTAGAACAAAGGAAACAATCCTGAGAGCAGCTGGGGGGAAGAGATTTCTTATTTATGAAGGGAGGAACATCAGAATAAAGTCAGACCCGTCCACAGAGATCTGGCAAGGCAGAAAGAGATAGCAAGACATATTCAGGGTACTAAATGAGAAGAACATGCAGCCAAGGATACTTTATCCAGCAAGGCTGTCATTCAGAATGGATGGAGAGACAAAGAGCTTCCAAGACCAACAGAAAATGAAAGAATATGTGACCACCAAGCCAGCCCTGCAAGAAATATTAAGGGGGATTCTATAAGAGGAGAAAGACCCCAAGAGTGATATAGATCAGAAATTTATAGAGACATTCTATAGAAACAAGGACTTCACAGGCAACATGATGACAATAAAATCATATCTTTCAATAATCACTCTCAACATGAATGGCCTAAATGCTCCCATGAAATGGCACAGGGTTGCAGATTAGATAAAAAGACATGACCCATCCATATACTGTCTCCAAGAGATTTATTTTGAACCTAAAGATACATTCAGACTGAAAGTGAAGGGATGGAGAACAACTTTTCATGCCAACAGACCTCAAAAGAAAGCTGGGATAGCAATTCTCATATCAGACAAATTAGATTTTAAGCTAAAGACTATAGTTAGAGATACAGAAGGACACTACATCATTCTTAAATGGTCTACCCAACAATAAAATCTAACAATTGTAAATATCTATGCCCCCAACATGGGAGCAGACAACTACATATGCCAGCTGTTAACCAAAATAAAGAGACATATTGATAATAATACTTTAATAGTAGGAGATTTCAACATTCCACTCTCAGCACTAAACAGATCATCTAAGCAGAAAATCAACAAAGAAACAAGAGCTTTGAATGACACACTGGACCAGATAGACCTCATAGTTATATACAGAACATTTCACCCTAAAGCAACAGAATACTCAAATGCACATGGAACTTTCTCAGAATATATCACATACCGGTGACAAATCAGGTCTCAACCGATACCAAAAGATTGAGATTACTCCTTGCATATTCTCAGACCATAATGCTTTAAAACTGGAAATCAATCACACACACACAAAAAAAATTGGAAGAAATTCAAAAACTTGGAAGATAAAGACCACTCTGCTAAAGAATATTTGGGTAACTGGGAAATTAAAGAAGAACTTAAACAATTCATGGAAACCAATGAGAACAAAAACAATCCATCCAAAACCTATAGGATACTGCAGAGGCGGTCCTAAAGGGGAAATACATAGCCATCCAAACCTCACTCAAAAAATAGAAAAGTCCCAAATACACAAATTAACTTTACACCTTAAAGAACTAGAGAAAGAACAACAAATAAAGCCTAAGCAATGCATAAGAAGAGAAATAATTAAGGCTAGAGTAGAGATTAATGAATTAGAAACCAGAAATGTAGTAGATCAGATCAATGAAACTAGAAGCTGGTTCTTTGAAAGATTTAATAAGATCAATAAACCACCGGCCAGACTTATCCAAAAGAAAAGAGAAAGGACCCAAACTAATAAAATTATGAATGAAATGGGAGAGATCATGGCTAACATCAAGGAAATAGAAACAATTATTAGAAATTATTATCAACAACTGTATGCCAATAAATTAAGCAAACTGGAAGTAATGGATGCCTTCCGGGAAACCTATAAACTACCAAGACTGAAACAGGAAGAAATTGACAACCTGAATAGACCAATAACCAGTAAGGAGATTAAAGCAGTGATCAAAAACCTCCCCAAAAAACAAGAGTCCAGGGCCTGATGGATGCCCTGGGGAATTCTATCAAACATTCAAAGAAGAAATAATGCCTATTCTTCTGAAGCTGTTTCAAAAATAGAAACAAGAGGAAAACTTCCAAACTCCTTCTATGAGGCCAGCATTACCCTGATCCCCAAACCAGGCAAAGATCCCATCAAAAAGGAGAATTACAGACCAATATCCCTGATGAATATGGATGCCAAAATTCTCAACAAGATCCTAGCTAATAGGATCCAGTGGTACATTAAAAGGAGTATCCATCATGATCAGGTAGGATTTATCCCTGGGATGAAAAGGTACTTCAACATTCGCATATCAATCAGTGTGATAGAACACATGAATAAGAGAAAGGCAAGAACCACATGGTCCCCTCAGTTGATGAAGAAAAAGCATTTGACAAATAGAGCCTCCTTTCCTGATGAAAACTCTTCAGAGTGTAGAGATAGAGGATATATCTCAATTTCATAAAAAACATCTATGACAAGCCCACAGTGAATACTATCCTCAATGGGGAAAAGTTGAGAGCCTTTCCCTTAATATCAGGAACACGACAAGGATGCCCACTCTCACCACTATTGTTCAACATAGTATTGGAAGTCTTAGCATCAGCAATCAGACAACAAAAAAGAAATAAAAGGCATTCAAATTGGCAAAGAAGTCAAACTCTCTCTTTCTTTGCAGATGACATGATATTTTATGTGGAAAACCCAAAAGATTCCACCCCCAAATTACTAGAACTCATACAGCAATTCAGTAATGTGGCAGGGTACAAAATCAATGCACAGAAATCAGTTGCTTTCTTATACACTAACAACACAACTGTAGAAAGAGAAATTAGGGAATTGATTCCATTTACAACAGCACCAAAAACATTAAGTTACTTTGGAATAAACCTAACCAAAGAGGTAAGGATCTATACTCTAGAAACTACAGAACACTTATGAAGAAAATTGAAGAAGATACAGAAAGATGGAAAGATTCTATGCTCATGGATTGGAAGATTAAACATTGTGATAATGTCTAAGCTGCCCAGAGAAATGTATATTTTCAAAGCTGTCCTGATCTATATAACAATGGCAATTTTTGAAGTGCTGGATCAAACAATCCTAAAATTTGTATAGAACCATAAAAGACCCCAAATCGCCTAGGAAATGCTGAAAAAGAAAAACAAAGCTGGGAGCATCACAATGCCTGATTTCATGCTATATTACAAAGCCTTGATCAACAAGACAACATCATATCAGCACAAAAACAGACACATAGATCAATGGAACAAAATAGAGACCCCAGAAATGGACCCTCAACTCTATGGTCAAATAATCTTCAATAAAGCAGGAAAAAATATCCAATGGAAAAAAGGCAGTCTCTTCAACAAGTGGTGCTGGGAAAATTGGACAGCCACACACAGAAGAATGAAACTGGACCATTTCCTTACACCACACACAAAGATAAACTCAAAATGGATGAAAGGCCTCAATGTGAGTCAGGAATCCATCAAAATCCTAGAGGAGAACATAGGCAGTAAACTCTTTGACATCAGCCACAGCAAATTCTTGCAATACACATCTCCAAAGCAAGGGAAACAAAAGCGAAAAGGAACTTCTGGGACTTCATCAAGATAAAAAGCTTCTACACAGCAAAGGAAACAGTCAACAAAACAAAGAGGCAACCCACGGAATGGGGGAAGATATTTGCAAATGACACTACAGATGAAGGGCTGGTATCCAAGATCTATAAAGAACTTCTCAAACTCAACACCCAAAAAACAAATACTCCAGTCAAGAAATGAGCAGAAGACATGAACAGACACTTCTCCAAAGAAGACATATGAATGGCTAACAGACACATGAAACAATGTTCAACATCATTAGCCATCAGGGAAATTCAAATCAAAACCACATTGAGATACCACCTTACACCAGTTAGAATGGCAAAAATTGACAAGGCAAGAAACAACAAATGTTGGAGAGGTTGTGGAGAAAGGGGAACCCTCTTCCACAGTTGGTGGGAATGCAAGTTGGTACAGCCACTTTGGAAAACAGTGTGGAGGTGCCTCAAAAAGTTAAAAATAGAGCTACCCTATGACCCAGCAATTGCACTACTGGGTATTTACCCTGAAGATACAGATGTAATGAAAAGAAGGGCCATATGCACCCCAATGTTCATAGCAGCAATGTCCACAATAGCCAAACTGTGGAAGGAGCCAAGATGCCCTTCAACAGATGAATGGATAAAGAAGATGTGGTTCATATATACAATGGAATATTACTGAGCCATCAGAAAGGATGAATAACCACCATTTGCATCAACATCGATGGAACTGGAGATTATGCTAAAGGAAATAAGTCAAACAGAGAAAGACAATTATCTATATGGTTTCACTTATTTGTGGAACATAAGGAATAGCATGGAGTACATTAGGAGAAGGAAGGGAAAAATGAAGGAGGGGGGGAATTGGAGGGAGAGATGAACCATGAGAGACTATGGACTCTGAGAAACAGAGGGTGTTTCAGGGGAAGGGAGTAGGGGGATCGGCCAGCCTGGTGATGGGTATTAAGGAGGGCACATACTGCATGGAACATTGGTTTTTACACACAAGCAATGAATCATGGAACACTACATCAAAAACTAATGAAGTACTGTATGGTGACTAACATAACATAATAAAAAAATATTTAAAAAAAGGAACTATATTTTGGTTTAGTTGCTTTTATCTATTGTTTTCAATTTCATGGATTCTCTTCCAATTTTTATTATTTCTATATTTCTGTTCTTTATGTTGCTCTTCTTTCTCTAGTTTGTTGAAGTGGACATTTTTATTACGAATTTTAAAACTTTCTTCTTTTTTAATATATACATGTAATGCTCTAAATTTTACCCTAAACCCTTTGTTATGTCTTACAAGTTTTATTTTTTTTCAATTAGTTCAAAAATTTTTTTAAATTTAATTTGAGAAGTCTGACTGGTGAATTATTTAGAAGTGTGTTAATTTCCAAATACTAAATTCCAAATATTCCACATATTATCAGGGATCTTTCTGTTACTGATTTGTAGTTTAATTTCATGTGGTCTAATAATATACCTTGTATGATTTCTATTATCTTAAATTTGCTAAACAATATTCTAGGGCTGAGAATGTATTCTTTTTTTTATATAAAGATTTTATTTATTTATTTGAGAGAGAGAGAATGAGAGAGAGCACATGAGAGGGGGGAGGGGCAGAGGGAGAAGCAGACTCCATGCCATGCAGGGAGCCCAATGCGGGACTCAATCCTGGGACCCCAGGATCATGACCTGAGTGGAAGGCAGTTGCTTAACCAATTGAGCCACCCAGGCGCCCGCTGAGAATGTATTCTTGATTAATGTTCCATGGGTTCTTGAAAGAATGTGTATTATGTGGTTGTTGGATAGAATATTATATAAATGTCAATAAGATCAAATTGATTAATATTGCTATTCACATCAAATATATCCTTATTGATCCTCTGGCTGCTTGATCACTGAAGGGTTGCTGAAATCTCCAACTACAGGAATGTAATTTGTCTATTTCTACCAGTTCTTTCAGTTTTTACTTTATTTATGCTTTACATATTTTGATGCTCTGTTGTTTGATATATACATAATTAAGATTGATAAATATTCTTGGAGAATTGACCCTTTTATCATATGTAACGCCTTTCTTTATCCCTAACAATGTCCTTGTCTAAAGACTGCTGTGTTTGAAATTAGTATGGATACCCAGCTTTCTTTTAATGAGTGTTAATGTGTGATATCTTTTTCAATTCCTTTACTCTTGTGGGTTTCTTGTAGACAACATATTTGAATGTTGCTTTTTTTGTTCACTGAAAGTTTCTGTTTTCTAATATGTGTATTTAGACCATGCACATTAAAATTAAATAGTTATAAAGTTAGATTAATATTTTACATGTGTATAACTATTCCTTTTGTTGCATTTCTCTGGTTTTAATTGAACTTTTTTTTTAAGTTTTTATTCAAATTCCAGTTAGCTAACATGCAGTGTAATATTAGTTTCAGGTGTACAATATAGTGATTCAACACTTCCATACATCATCCGGTTCTCATCACAAGTGCACTCCTTAATCCCCCCAAACAACTTCCCCTTTGGTAATTATTAGTTTTTTCTTTATAGTTAAGAGTCTGTTTCTTGGTTTGCCAGTCTCTCTGTCTTTTTCCCCTTTGCTCATTTATTTTTTTTCTTAAATTCCACATATGAGTGAAATCATATGGTAATTGAACATTTTTATAGGATTCCATTTTATTTTCTTAGCATATCAATTACATTTATTTATAAAAACTATTTGTTGCCATAGAGGTTACAACATATACTGAACTAATTGAAGTCTACCTTCAAATAACACTATGACATTTCATGTATAGTACAATTAACTGATAACTAAATATCTCTAATTCCTCCCTTTTGTCCTTTGTGACATTCTTGCCATTGATTTCACTTACTCATATGCTATCTTCACCCAATACACTATTACTATTATTGCTTCAGTTATCTTTTAAATCAATTACAAAATCAGAAGTATTAATGATTTTTTAAATTTTCATTTACTACTTGCCTGAAGCACTTCTCTTCCTTAGGTTAGATACAAGTTATTTTTTGTGTGTTTTGTTTTAGTTCAGTTTGGTTTTTTGCTTCTTTGTTTGTTTCCTACCTGAAGATTTTCTTTTAACATTTCTTGCAGAGCAGGTATAATGGCCTGAATCTCTGCCCCCACTTTTTTTTCTAAGACAGTCTTTATTTCTTCTTTACTTTTAAGGGCACCTTTACTAGATATACAATTTTAAGTTGGGGAAGTTTTTTTTTTTTTTTTAACACTTTCAATATTTCACTACACTCTCCTTTTTGGTTGTTTCTGATGGGAAATCTGTTATAATTCCTATCTGTGTTCCTCTATTTTATTTGCTTTATTTTCTTTCAAACTTTTTGCAATTGAACTATAATACACCTATATATTATTTTCTTTCTTTCTTTTTCTTTCTCTTTCTTTCATCTTTCTTTCTTTCTTTCTTTCTTTCTTTCTTTCTTTCTTTCTTTCTTTCTTTCTTTCTTTCTTTCTTTCTTTCTTTCTTCTTTTGGGGTGGGGTATGAGAGAGAGGGTAGTCATTCTTTTGGTGTTCTTTGGATTTCCAGATCTGTAGTATGGTATTTATCATTGATTTTAGAAATTTCTTAGTCATTATCACTTCAAATATTTATTCTGCTCTATTCTCTCTTTCATCTCCTTCTGATATTCCCATTATGCATATGCACCTTTAGAAACTTTTCCATAGTATTTAATGTTTTGTTCTAGTTTTTTCATTCTATTTCCTCTTTGGATTTCAGTTTGGGAAGTTTCTATTGATCTTTCTTCAAGAACACTTATTTCTTTGGCTATGTACAGTCTACTGACGAACCCATCAAAATAATTTTTATTTTTTGTGTATAATTTTTAATATCTTTTTTTAAAGAGATTTTATTTATTTATTCATGAGAGACAGGGAGAGAGAGAGGCAGAGGCAGAGGGAGAAGCAGGCTCCCCGCTGAGCAGGGAGCCCGATGCAGGACTTGATCCCAGGACCCTAGGATCATGACCTGAGCCGAAAGCAGATGCTTAACCATCTGAGCCACCCAGGCGCCCAATTTTTAATATCTTTAAATTCATTTTTAGAGTTTCCATCTCTCTGCTTTCATTACATATGTATGTAATGAAATTGTATATGTATGTAATGAATATATATATAGATTATATATTGTATATATGTAATGAATATATATATAATGTTTTCTTTTTTCATATAGCTCTTAAGATATTTTATTATTATATTTTAAATTTCCTATGTGATAATGCTAACAATCTGGGTCCCATCCGAGTCTGGTTCTGAATGTGTTTTTTTCTTGAATATTGGCATGTCTTATAATTTTGTTGTTGTTGTTAAAACCCAGACATTTTGTACTGGGTAATAAGAACTGATGTATGTAGGTATTTAGCATAAAAATAAATATTAATTTGGCTAGGAGGTGGGTTGTGCTTAATATTTGCTAATGCTTTTGGGACTAGAAGCTTCAAATTCTTGTGTCTGTTTTTGTATCTCCTCTTGACCTTGGGATACCCTAATTACATTAACTCAGAAACAGTCTGTATCTTACAATTCTTCCAGCTATAATTCACTATTAGTCATAGTGGAGCCCTGCTGGTATGGTGGTGAGGTATGAGGAGGAAATTTATTCAATAATTTTATAATATAATTAATTATAATAATGATTAACAATTATAATAATTCTATAATAAATGAAATCTCAGTATTGCTGAGCCCAGGTATTAGGGCTGTGACTTGCATGAGAATTTCTCTAGTGGTGTAGCTTCTTTCACTTTGCTTCCTTTTCCCTTACCTGGTTGCAAGTTTCCCAATCTATTTTCTTGAAACCTTCACCTTTTTCATATAATAAGTATGCACAATTATAGTTTAAAAATATTTATTTGTTATGTACTTATATTATTACTTTTATTTTATTTTGGGATAATTGTAGATTCAAGCATTGTTGTAAGAAATAATACAGATAAATTGCCTTTACTCATTTCCCCCCCCAATGGTATCAACTTACACAATTATATTACATTATTGCAACCAGGATATTGATACTGATATAGTCAAGATACAGTACATTGCCATCATCACAAGGATCCTTCATATTTTCTTTTATATCCATATTCACTTCCCTCTCAACCCTACCCTATTCATAATCCCTGGAAATAACTAATCTGTTCTTTATTTCTATAAATTTGTCATTTAAAAAATATTATATGGACATTATCAAGATGGTGAAATAGGTTATTCCTGACTCTTCTCCCCCTCTAAAGAGGAACAACTAACAACTACTCAAGACAAAATAACATTGAGAAAATTCTGGAACATAGGGGTGAGGTTAAGGCACCCTCCAAAAGACAGAGACCAGCATAGACTGCTTTAGAGGGTAAGAGAAGCAGTTACACATTGATTGTATTGCCCCTTCCCAGGACAGTGAAACATCATGTCAAGAGGTTCCTCCAGTGGGAAAAGAGAATGAAGAGGACACAACCTTCCTTGCCTGTCCAGCATTGGGGTCACTTTGTGGGAGCCCCTACTCTGGTCTAGCACTATAGGGATTGCAGAGAAATCTGTGGGGCTCAACCACTGAGAATCTGACTGTGACATACAAGGGGAAGTGGGGTTCAAACAATCAGCACATGGGTCTTGGTAACCTGAGTTCATACCTGCAGTGCCCAGTTGTTATCCCCACTAGTTGTTTTGCTCATATGCAAAACCAAGTCAGGGGCACATTCCAATCAGGGAACTTAGCAGTAATAGAGTAGACAGTTTAGAAAACAAAGTCAGTATCCTTCTTTGGCCAGAGTATTTGGGGTGTAGTCAGCTTGAGTTGAGACAACAAAGGGTTTTATCAGCATTAGAGCTTCTTATCTTACTGTGCCAAGGCAAGGATTCTAATTTGTAGTCCTTCTTATCACTGAATACAGCCTTCAGCCAGGGACCTTACCCAGAACACATGGGAAGCTGCATAGCCCATTCAACAGGCCTATAAACAGTGGCACTTTAACAGACAGCACAGCCCATGGCTTTCCCCATTTGCAGAGCAAAATCAGTAACCTCAGTTGACTAGGGAAATCAGACACACTCTGGCCTGATTTGCATCCCCAAACAATGAATCATGTAAGCCCTGAGACACATCCTACCACCTGGCCAGGGCAGGGAAGCTATCTCATAGCCTCATCTATTACTGAATGTAGTACTCAGTCCCAACCATCCAGTAAGCCTGATCAGAGAATCTAGACAAACATGGAAGCCATCCTACAACCAACCTCACTAGTAGGGAAGCAAGCAGCCGTCCTATCTAATTGTTCTTAGTGAGTGATATAGCCCCAATCCTCATCCTCAGAGCTCAAACAAATGTCTCACTCAAATATAGATAATGATAGCTGGACCCAAATGCCCAAGGACATTATCAGCAGACACACCCAGAAATCCAAACTGAGCTGACTGAACAAAGCAAACCTATAAACTTTAGAAGAAGAGCCTGAGTAGAGACCTACCTTCTCATACAAATATAAAATATAGACAAACTATTTAGGATACCCCTGAAGAAGCTTGGAACCATGACTGTAGGAGAGAGCTGGAAGAGAGCAAGTGAGTTGGTGCAAGAGAGAAATATAGAGATTGTCTAACATAAGAACATACCATCTTCTCTTTAGTGTCAAAGAAGTCTTGCTTAAACCAGATTCCTGCTGTCAACCTTGATGCAGATGATCCTCCAACAGATGAGGAAGATGAAAATGAAAATTTTGAAGAGGGGAGTGATGATGATGATTCTGTATCACCTCTTGCAGAACTAGAAAAAAATAAAAATGAAAGAGCTGAAGATCAGTCCAGGAAGGAACAAGAAGAGAAAGCTGAAGAAGAAAGAATACATATGGAAAACATTTTGAGTGGAAACCCTCTCAATCTCACTGGCCCATCACAGCCTCAGGCCAACTTTAAAGTTAAAAGAAAGTAGGATGATGATTTTTTTCAAGAACTGTGCAAATGGTGTAGATTATCAGAAGAAAGACAGGGGCCCCTAGGTGGCACAGTCAATTAAGCATCCAACTCTTGGTTTCAGCTCAGGTCATGATCTCAGGGTTGTGAGATCAAGCCCTGAGTTGGGCTGCTTGAGATTCTCTCTCTCTCCCTGCCCCTCCTGCTTGTGCTCTCTCTCTCTCAAATAAATATTTTTTAAAAAAGAAAGAAGAATGACAAAAGATTTGTAAATGATACACTGTGATCTGAATTTCACAAAAAGTTCATGGAGAAATATATGAAATAATTGTTTTATGTGCTTAATTAAAGACCAAAAATGTAAAAAAAAAAAGTTAAAAATAAAAAAAAGTTAAGAACAACAGAGAAAAGAGAGAATTACATACAAAGGAACATAAGACTACTGGATTTCCCAACAGAATCTTTTCAGACCAGGAAAGAGTGGAATGACATAATAAAAATATTGAAAGAAAATTACTGTCACCCAAGAGTTCTACACCTGGGGAAGCTGTCCTTGAGAAACAAAAGAAGGGATACATCTTCCTCATCCAAAAAAAAAAAAATTTTTTTTGAGGGAGTATTACAACCAGACCTGCCTTATAAGAAGTCCTAAAGAGAGTTCTTTGAGTGGAAGTAAAAGAACACTAACACAAAAGCAAGGAGGTAGCACAAATCAAACTGGTAATGGTAAATATATAGATATAGTTAGATTCTGCAATATGGTAATAGAGTGCATAATTCACTTAAAACTCTAGTTTAAAAGTAAAAAAGAAAAAAAAATAATTAAAACAGCCATAACTACAATAATTTATTGTTAGACAATACACAAAAAAACATACAAATTATAAAAGCAATAACCTAAAATATGAAGAATGAAGGTTTAAAGTTTACAAATTCTATTAAATTTAAATTTTTATCAATAAAAATAGGATGTTATAAGCTTAAGATATTTTATGTAAGCTTCATGGTCACCAAAAGTAAAAATTCCGTAGTAAAATTAAAAACAACAATAACAACAAAAACATGATAAAGGAGTTAAAGAATACTGATACTAAAGACATTAAAACACATACACAAAACCCAGCAGGATAAGAACAAGGAACAATGGATTTACAAAACAACCAAGAAACAATGAACAAAATGACAATAGTAAGTCTTTATCTATCAATAATTACTTTAAATATAAATGGATTAAATTCTGCTATTGAGAGGAAAAGAATGGCTTAATGGATTAAAAAAAAAATCCAACAATATGCTATTGACAAGAGACTCTCTTAGCCTTAAAGCACACATAGACTGAGAATAAAAGGATTGAAAAGAACATTCAAACAAATGGTAACAACTAAAACACCAAAAAAAAAAAAATCAGGGGTAGCTTTACCTATATCAGACAAAATAGACTTTAACCAAAAATGGAAAAAAGGAACAAAGAAGGTCATGATAATAGGGTCAATATATCAAGAAAATATAACATTTGTAAATATTTTTTGCAACCAACATTGGAGCACCTAAATATATAGAGCAAAAACTAACAGCTAAAAGGAGAAAGAGTATATGATAATAATTGGATACCTTAATACTGAACTCTCAGCAACAGATTAATCATTCAGACAGTCAATATGAAAACAGCAATTTGAAGAACACTATAGACCAAATTGACCTAAGAGATATATGTATAATATTCTATCCAATAAGAGCAGAATTCATATTTTTTTCTCAAGCTCACATGGAACATTTTTCTAGGATACACTATGTTAGGCCACAAAACAAATCAATAAATTCAAGAAGATTGAAATCATACCAAATATGTTCTCTGAACACAATCACATGAAACTAGAAATCAATATAGGAAACTTAAAAAAAAAATTACAAACCCATGAAATTAAATAACACTCTCCTGAACAATCAATAAATCAAAGAAAACTCGGGCGCCTGGGTGGCTCAGTTGGTTAAGCAACTGCCTTCGGCTCAGGTCATGATCCTGGAGTCCCGGGATCGAGTCCCGCATCGGGCTCCCTGCTCGGCAGGGAGTCTGCTTCTCCCTCTCCCACTCCCCGTTTGTGTTCCCTCTCTCGTTGTGTCTTCCTCTGTCAAATAAATAAATAAAATCTTAAAAAAAAAATAAAAAAAAATAAATCAAAGAAAACTCAAAGGGAAAATAAAAAGTTTCTTAAAAAAAAGAGAAGCACAATATACCAGAACTTATGGGATAAAGCAAAAGTTTTAAGGGGAATGTTTGTAGCAATAAAAGCCTACAATAAAAGGCAAAAATGTCTCAAATAAGCAATATTAACTCCATATCTTAAGGAACTACAAAAAAAAGAAAAAGAAAGAAAGAAACAAATTAATAGAAAAATGTTAACCAAATGTAGGAGTTGATTCTTTGACAAGATAAAATTGGCAAACCCTTATCTAAATCAACCAAGGGGGAGGAAGACCCAAATCAACACAATTATAAATGAAAAAGGACACATTACAACTAATACCACAGAAATTCAAAGGATCATAAGAGGCTATTATGAACAAATATACACCAATAAATTAGACAAGTGAGAAGAATTGGAAAAATTATTGGAAACCTACAACTTATCAAGAATGAATCAGGAAGAAGTAGAAAATCTAAATAGGCTAATTACTAGTAACGGAGTCTGAATCAGTTAGCAAAAATCTCCCAGTGATGAAAAGCATGGGGCCAGATCGTTTCACTGGTGGATTTAATCAAATATTTAAGGAAGAATTAACAACAATCTTTTTCAAATTCTTCCAAAAAAATTGAAGGGTAAGAAACTCTCTCATTTTACCAGGCTAACATTATCCTAAAAACTAAAACCCGAAGAGGATACTACCAGAGGAAAAAACTATAGGCCAATATTTCTGCTGAATATATATGCAACAATTCTCAATAAAATGCTAGCAAAACAAATTCGGCAACACAACAAGCAACACAAGATCATTCACTATGATTAAGTGGGATTTATCCTGAGGATGCAGGTATGTGATAGATCACATTAATAGAATGACAGAGAAGAATCATATTATCATCTCAGTAAATACAAAAAAGCACTTGACAATATTCAGCATCTATTCATGACAAAAACTCATAACAAATTAGGCACAGAATGAACATATCCCAACATAAAAAGGCCATGTAAGACAAACCCACAGCTAATAGCACTCGCAAAAGTAAAGGTTGAAAGCTTTTCCTTTAAGATCAGGAACAAGACAAGAGTTCCCTCTTTCATGACTCCCAGTCAAAATAGTACTAGAAATCCTAACTAGAGCAATTAGGCAAGAAAAATAAAAGGTATGAGGATTGGAAAGGAAGAAGTAATATTGTCTTTATTTGCAGATGACATAATTTTATATACAGAAAATCCAGAAGACTCAACCAAAAATCTGTTAGATCTAATCCACAAATTTAGTAAAATGCATGACTCAAAATCAATATACAAAAATTAGTAGTGTTTTTATACATAAAAAACTTTTTAAAAGAGAAATAAAGAAATTGATTACATTTAAAATAGCATCAAAACCAGTAAAATCTTAGGAATACATTTGTCTAAGGAGATGAAATATATCTGTACTCTGAAAACTTAGATTGATGAAAGAAATCAAAGAAGACACACATAAATGGAAAGTTATCCTGTGTTCATTGGAAAAATTAATATTGTTAAAATGTCAGTACTACCAAAAGCCATCTATAGATTCAAGATTCAAATGGCAAATTTTTACAGAAGTAGAAAAGACACTCCTAAAATATATATAGAACCACAAAGGATTTTGAATAGTCAAAGAAATCTTGAGAAAGAAGAAGAAAGCAAGAAGCATTACACTTCCTGATTTGAAGCTACACTATAAAGTTAGAAGCATCAAAACTATATGGTACTGGCATAAAAACAGACAAATAGACTAATGGAACAGAATTGAGAGCCTAAAATTAATCCAAGCATATAGGGTCAACTAATACTTAATAAGAATACACCAATGGAGCCAAGAATACTCAATGGAGAAAAGACAGTCTCTTTAATATATGGTGCTGGGATAGTTGGATATTTGCACGTAAGTAAATGAAAGTGGGTCCATATTTTACCTCACTCATGAATGTTAACTCAAAATGGATTAAAGACTTAAATGCAAGACCTGAAAATGTGAAATTCTAGAAGATAGCATAGGACCAAACTCTTTGACATGTGCTATGGTAGTGTTTTTTTTTTTTTTTTAGATGACACCTAAAGCACAAGCAACATAATAAACAAGTGGGACTACATCAAATTAAAAAGTTTCTGCATAGCAAATGGAAGAATCAACAAAGTGAAAAAACAACCTAAAGAATTAGAAAAAAAAATTGCAAACCATATATCTGATAAGGGCTACTATCCAAAATATATAAAGAACTCAGCAAAAAACCCCCAAAAAACAAAAAAACCCTCCAAATAGCCCATTTAAAAATAGCTGATCTAAATAGACATTTCTCCAAAGAATATACAAAAGGCCAACAGGTATATGAAAAATGTTCAACATTACTAGTTATTAGGGAAATGAAAATTCAAACTACAATGAAGTATAACCCCACACATTTTAGAATGGCCATCATCAAAAAATGAAGAGATAACAAATGCTGGCTGGATGTGGAGAAAAGGGAAACTGTCTATTGGTGGGATTGTAAATTGGTACAGCCACTATGGAAAACAGTATGGAGGGTCATCAAAAAAAGAGAAAAAATAAAAGTAACATCTGATCCAGCAATTCCACTTTTGAGAATACATCCAAAGGAAAAAGGAACACTATCTTGAGATGATATATGCACCCCCATGCTCATCACAGAATTATTTATAAAATCCAAAACATGGAAACAACCTATTCATTCATTGATGGATGAATGGATAAAGAAGTTGTAGTATTTATAAAGAATGGGATATTATCCAGCCATAAAAAAATAGGAATTCCTACCATTTGTGACAATATGGATGAATCCTGGATGCATTATGCTAAGTGATATAAGACAGAGAAAGACAAATACTTTATTATCTCACTTATATGTGGAATCTAAAGACAAAAAAAAATTAATAATCAAAGAAACCCACAAACTCACAGAAAAAGAGAAGGAAGGGAAAAATGAAGGGGGGGCGGGAATTGGAGGGGGAGATGAACCATGAGAGACTATGGACTCTGAGAAACAAACTGAGGGTTTGGGGGGGGAGATGGGTTAGCCCGGTGATGGGTATTAAGGAGGGCATGTATTGCATGGAGCACTGGGTGTTATACAAAAACAATGAATCATGGAACAGTACATCAAAAACTAATGATGTGCTGTATGGTGACTAACATAACATAATAAAATAAGATTTTAAAAAAAGGAAAAAAAAAGAAAGCTGGGTTTAAAAAAAGAAAGAAAAAGAGATCAAACCTGTGATTATTAGAGGTGGAAGGTGGGAGAAGAAAGAATTAAAGGAAGCTAGTCAAAAAGTAAAAACTTCAAGATAAATAAGTAGTAAGGATGTTATGTACAACATAATGATTATAGCTGATACTGCTGTATGATATACTGGAAAGTTGCTAAGAGAGTAAATCCTAGGAGTTCTCATCACAAGATTTTTTTTCCCTTTTTTGTCTTCATTTCTTGTACAATAAAGTATGTCAATTTTTTCTCAATATAATTGGAAAAAGATGTGGAAAATTATTCAGCCATAAAAAATGAAATATTAAGACATGCTACTAAATGGATGAGAGTTGAATACATTATGCTAAGTGAATATAGTCATAAAAGACAATATATTATGCTTCCATTTATTTATTTATTTATTTTTAAAGATTTTATTTATATCAGAGAGAGAGAGAGCTTGAGAGAGAGAGCACGAGCAGTGGGGAGGGGCAGAGGGAGAGGGAGAAGCAGACTCCCTGCTGATCAGGGAGCCCAACACAGGACTCGATCCCAGGACCCTGGGATCATGACTTGAGCTGAAGGCAGATGCTTAACCGACTGAGCCACCCAGGCACCCTATGATTCCATTTATATAAAATGTTCAGAGTAAGTAAACTTATAGAGACAGGAAGTAGGTTAGTGGTTCTCTAGGGCTAGAAGAGATGATGATTTGGGGGTTGTTCATTAATGGGCTAATGGGTAATGGGTACAGGGTTTTTTGGGTGGTAATGAAAATATTCTAAAATTGATTATGGTGATAGAGGCACACCTTTTAAATATACCAAAAGTCATTGAACTATACAGTTAAATGAGTGAATTGTATGATATGTGAATTATACCTCAATAAAACCAATAAAAATAACATAAATGGAATCATGCAGTATGTAACCTTTGGGGTTTGGCAGTTTTCACTCAGTATAATTTTCTGGCAATTACTTCAGGTTGTAGGATGTATGAATAGTTTTTAACTTTTTATTGCCAAGTAGTGTCCCACTCCATGATATGGATGTGCCACAGCTTATTTAACAATTTACCTATTGAAGAACATCTGTATTGCTTCCAGTTTTTTGGCTATTATAAATAAAGCTTGTGACTGATGTTGGTGTATGGGTTTTTGTGTGAACATAAATCTTATTCCTTTAGGATAATGCACAGGAGTACAACTTCTGAGTCATAGGGTAGTTGCCTGCTTAATTTTCTTTCCTTGTATCTTTTTCTCCTCTTCTCTCCTCTCTTTTCTTTGCTTTTCTCTTTCCTTCTTAAAATTGTTTTCCAGAATGACTATACCACTTTACATTCTCTCCAGAAATGTATGAATAATGATCCATGTTCTCTGCACCCTTGGCAGCATATGGTATTGCTATCATTTTTTAATTTTAGCCATCCTGATAGGTTTATAGTGGTATCTAATTGTAAGTGGTGGTGGTATCTTATTTTAATTTGTATTGACCTCACAGTTAAAAAACATTTTCTCATGTACTTTTTGGTCATATTTATCTTTTTTGGTGAAGTGTCTTGTCATATCTCATGTCCACATTCAATTAGTTTTTGTTTGTTTTGCTGTTGAGTTGTGAGAAATTTTTGTAGATCTAGATACTATCCTGTGACTGAAATGTGGTTTGCAAATAATTTCTCCCATTCCACAGCTTGCTTTACATCATTGTCATAGAGCAAAAGTTTTAGTTTTGTGAAGTTCAATTTATCAATTTTTTCCTTTTATAAGACACGCTTTGTGTCAAGTCTAAGTGTCTAGTCCAAGATCCTAAATATTTTATCCTGCATTTTTTTCCTAAACATTCTATAATTTTGCACTTAAATCTATGATCCATTTTGAATTAATTTTTGTATAAAATATAAGACTAAAATGAGGTTCATCTTTTTGCCTAAGGATATCCATTACACTAGCACCATTTGTTGAAAAGATTCTTTCCTCTATTGAATTGCTTTTTAAAAACTTTGTCAAAAATTAGTTGGGCTTATCAGATCTATTTCTGTTTTTTTTTGTTTTTAAGATTTTATCTATTTATTTGATGGGGGTGGGGGGGGGAGAGAAGCAGGCTCCCACCTGAGCAGGGAGCCCAATGTGGGGCTCGATCCCAGGACCTGAGCTGAAGGCAGATGTTTAACCTACTGAGACATCCAGGTGCCCCAATTTCTGGGTTCTTTATTTTTTTTTCCATTGATTTGTGTGTCTTTCCTTCCCACCAATTACACACAGTCTTGATTACTGTAGATACATAATAGTCTTGAAATCAAGTAGACTGATTCCTAACATTTTATTCTTTTTTCTAAAATTGCATTTTTACTTTCATTCATATTTTCCTTGAGGTTTCCTATTTGACAAAGTTATTATTAAGAAATATGCTTTTCAGTTCCCAAGCATTTGGAGATTTTTTTCTGTCTTTAATTTTGAGTTTGATTTCATTGCATTCACAGAACATCCTGCATAATTTCAATTATTTTAAATTTGTTCAGGTTTGCCTATGGCCCTGACATGGTTTATCTTAATACATATTCCATGAGTACTTCTGTTGTTAATTAATGTGTTCAATAAACATTGATTAGATCCTGTCTGTTGATGGAGTTGTTGACTTCTGCTATATTCTTGATGATTTTCTGTCTAGCTGTTTTAGCAATTATTGGGAACAAGATGTTGAAGCTTCCAAGTATAATTGTAGATTTGTCTATTTCTCCTTTTTCTTCTATCAGTTTTTGTTTCATATATTTTATATTTTCTTGTTTGGTGCACACATTTTTAAGATTGCTATGTCTTCTTTGCAGATTGACTATTTCATCTTTATATAATCTCCTTCTCTGTCTCTAGTAAGCTTATTTGCTCTAGTAAGTTTATTAATATCTTATCTGATATTAATATAGCTACTTTGAATTTTTTATTAATTTTTGTATATCTTTTTTCATTCTTTTATTTTCTGTCTGCCTTTATCATTATATTTGAATTGAATTTCTTGTAGGTAGTAAATAGTTCAGTCATTTTTGTTTTATTTTTTAAAAGATTTTATTTATTTATTTGAGAGAGAGAGAGAAAGCATGATCTGGGTGAGGGGTAGAGGGAGAAGCAGACGACCTGATGAGCAGGGACTCCAGGATCATGACCTGAGCTGAAGGCAGACACTTAACTGACTGAGCCACCCAGGTGCCCCTTTTGTTTTGTTTTAGTTCCCTTATGTTTTTAACTACAATGACAAATTATGTCTCTTAAGTGCTATATATAGACCATTTATATTTAATGTGATTAGTGATATTTTAGTGCTTAAGTTTTCCATTTTATTTTTTGCTTTCTGTTTGCTCTGTTTCTTATTTCTCTGATTCTTTTGCTATCTTCCTCTGAGTTACTTGTGCATTTTTTAGAATTCCCTTCTGATTTATTGAGTTTTTTTAATGTATTTCTTTATATAGCTTTTTAAAATAGTTGTTTTAGTTATTAGATTATATATCTATTCTTATTACAGTCTTCTGGTGTCATTTTACCAGTTCAAATGAAATATAGAAACTTTACATCCCATGCCCTTCCCTGTTTGTAACTGTCTTAAATATTTCCTCCACATTTATTTAGAAACACATCAGAAAGTGTTAGAATTCTTGCTTTGATCAACATAACTTAGAAAACTCAAGTGGAGGACAGTCTATTATATTTGTCAGGTGCTCAGCTGAGTCAGAGACTGCTAAGCTGTCAGGTGTCAAAGTAGCCATTAAAAATAACAAGACAAAAATGAAAGTCTCAGGGAAGTCTTTAATTACTTACTGTCATGGTATAAGAAAGAGTCTAAAAAAAAAAAACAACACCATATCCCCCAAGTGTATTTTCCCCTATTCAGTGTTGCACTGGTTGGGGGTCAAGTGGATCACAGAGATATGGGAGTTGTCTTAAACAAAAGGTTAATGTGATTTTATGGGCCCTGAGACTGGTTACAGGGCAGGGAGGAGGAAGGGGTAGTACTGAGTACTGAGAGTGGGGAAAAGTGTCTTCAAGTTTACCCCTCCTCCTTCTGATAAGAAGGCTTCACATAGGCATCTGAAGAAGACTTCTTCCCAAGGTCTTAGATAAAAGAAACTATAAATAAAGATGCCTGGGCCAGGAATGAAAATGTGTCCAAAAGCATGGCCAGCCATGGAAGGCTGACTCCTTGATTTCAATTCTCTTTAGAAACTGAAGTGTGAAAGATGACAGAGGAGTGGGGACTCCGTTTCAACCGGTCCCCTGAATTTAGCTAGTTATCTACCAAGCCACTCTGAACACCCACAAAATGAGCCTGAGATATAAGATTATACGTCTGGATCTCTATGGGGGCAGAGGATCATCAGTTGAGAGGTACGAAAGAGTTGGAATTGCTTGGACAGATGTCAGAGGATAAACAGAAGGGGAAGGGAACTGCCAGAAGCTAGCCTTCGGAAGGTAATCCCAGTGCAAAAGAGTCCTGTGCCTGGGGACCAGTGATAGCTTGGAGAGTGGTGGCCAAGGGACGGGAAGGGACTGATAACAGTGCTCAAGCAGAACACAGGGGCTTAAGGGACAAGTGCTGGGACCGGGCAGTGGCAACGCCACCAGCCACTGCCTGTGCCCACACCCACACCAAAGAGACCAGGCTTGGAACTGTGCCCACAGACCCCAGGGCCGGCCACTGCTCCCACCAAGGCCTGGCCCACCTAGTCTGGATCGCTCACAGTTTTGGTGGCACAGGGGGAAGAGAAAAGCAGGGGCCTGGGTCCACCACTGAGAGGATCGCTGGGGGCGTGAACTGCCGTGGGAGGCTGCGTTTTCAGCAGAGCTTACAGAAAGGGAGACTGTGTGTTCTGGAGGATTCAGAGAGGAGCAGGCTGTGGCTTCTCTCCTCTGGGGTGGAGGTCTGGTTGCAGACATTTTCCCTTTCTCTGACCCTCCAAAAAGGCACAAAAAGCTGCCAGAGAACAAAAGCTGCCAGACAACAAAAGCCCAAAAAAACAGTTTCCACACCCATCCCCTTGGTAGGGGGCAGGGCAACTCCATCCAAGCAGGATTGACTGAAAAACAACATGGCCAGCCCCTCCCCCAGAAGACAAGCTGGAAGAACAAGGGGAGAACACCAGGGTCCCCAAAAAACTGTAAAACCCCAACACTAAGGGAAAATTAGTATATTAAGCTCCTGGTGTTGCCTCACAGCCTGTGTATTTCTTAGATACAGCTTTTCTCTCTCTTTTTTTAATTCTTTCTCATGCTCCTTCTGTTTTTTTTTTTTAATTTTATTTATCATTTCAACCATTTTTAAAATTTTACCTATTTATCATTTCAACTTATTTAATACAACATATTCCATAGTAATGTTTTAACTTGAACTTTTTCATACATATACTTTTTTATTTTTCTTTTTATATATATAGATATAAGCTTCAATGTAGTCCTTTTTTCCCTAATCAATATTACCTTTATATATATACCAGTTTTAATTTCACTGTATCTCTGGAAAGTACTGCTCTCTGACAAAGAGAACAAAATACAACCAGGAAGAGCTGAAACACTCTACCTTGCCCACAAAAGGAATTGTAGCCACCTTCTCTGCACCCCCCCTCTTTTTAATGTTTTTTTGTTTTTTGTTATTTTTTGTTTTTTTTGTAGGTTTTGTTTGTTTTTATTTTTGTAATTTATAAATCTTATTCTTGGGTCTCATTTTGGCTGGATTTTTTGGTAGTGGCTTCCAAATGCTCTGAACTTTCCCAGGGTGCAACTTGCCTACATTGTGATTGATATTTTTGACTGTACATCCGCTCAACCACAATTCAACAAGATGACTAACAGGAGGAACTCCCAACAGAGAAAAGACCCAGAGACAATTTCCTCTCCTGCAGACCTAATGGATATCAATATAAGCAAGAGGTCAGAAATAGACTTCAGGGTAACAGTTATGAAGATGATAGCTAGAATGGAGAAATCAATTAATGGCAACAGAAAGTCTCTAAGGGCAGAAATGAGAGCTGAACTGGCAGAATTTAAGAATGCTATCAACGAGATCCAATCTAATCTAAATATTTTAATAGCTAGGGTAAATGAGGCAGAACAAATTAGTGATCTAGAAGAAAAACTGATAGAAAAGAAGGGAAAAGAGGAGACCTGGGAGAAACAGCTTAAAATCTATGAAAACAGAATTAGGGAAATAAGTGATGCCATGAATCATTCCAATGTCAGAATTATTGGGATCACTGAGGGGGTGGAGAGAGAGAAGACAAAAGATATACTTGAGCAAATCATAGCTGAGAACTTCCCTAATCTGGGGAATGAAATAAGCATTTGTGTCCTAGAGGCAGAGAGGACCCCTCCCAAGATCAAGGAGAACAGACCAATGCCACAGGATGCAATAGTAAAACTTGCAAATTCTAGAACCAAGGAAACTATCTTAAGGGCAGTTAGGGAGAAGAGATTCCTTATGTACAGAGGGAGGAACATCAGAATAATGTCAGACCTATCCACAGAGACCTGGCAAGCCAGAAAGCACTGGCAAGACATAGGGTACTAAATGAGAAGAACATGCAGCCAAGAATATGCTATCTGTCAAGGCTGTCATTTAGAATGGAAGGAGAGATGCAGAGCTCCCAGGACCAGCAGAAACTAAAAGAATATGTGACCACTAAGCTGGCATGCAAGAAATATTAAGGGGTGTGCTATAAAAGGAGAAAGACCCCAAGAGTGATATAGAACAGAAATTTACAGAAACAATCTATAGAAACTAGGACTTTACAGGCAACATGATGACAATAAATTCATATCTTTCAATTATCACTTCAATGTGAATGGCCTAAATGCTCCCATAAAATGGTGCAGGGTTGTAGATTGGATAAAAAGACAGGACCCAACATATGCTATCTATAAGAAACTAATTTTGAACCTTAAGATACATCCAGACAGAAAATGAAGGGATGGAGATCCATCATCCGTGTAAATGGACCTCAAAAGAAAGCTGGGGTAGCAATTCTCATATCAGACAAATTAGATTTTAAGCTAAAGACTGTAGTTAGAGGGCTCCTGGGTGGCTCAGTTGGTTAAGCGACTGCCTTCGGCTCAGGTCATGATCCTGGAGTCCCTGGATAGAGTCCCGCATCAGGCTCCCTGCTCGGCAGGGAGCCTGCTTCTTCCTCTGACCCTCCCCCCTCTCATGTGCTCTCTCTCTCTCTCATTCTCTCTGTCTCAAATAAATAAATAAAATCTTTAAAAAAAAAAAAAAGACTGTAGTTAGAGACACAGAAGGACACTATATCATTCTTTTTTTTTTCCTAAGATTTTATTTATTTATTCATGAGAGACAGAAAGAGAGAGAGAGAGAAGCAGGCTCCCAAGGAGCAGGGAGCCCGATGCGGGACTCGATCCCAGGACCCCGGGACCATGACCTGAGCCGAAGGCAGATGCTTAACCATCTGAGCCACCCAGGCGCCCCGACACTATATCATTCTTAAAGGGTCTATCCCACAAGAAGATCTAACAATTATAAGTATCTATGCCCCCAACATGGGAGCAGCCATCTACATAAGCCAAATGTTAACCAAAATAAAGAGTCATATTGATAATAATACATTAATTGTAGGAAACCTCAATACTCCACTCTCAGCAGTAGACAGATCATCTAAACAGAAAATCAACAAAGAAAGAAGACCTACTCCACTCTCAGCAATAGACAGATCATCTAAACAGAAAATGAACAAATAAACATCTAAGCAGAAAATCAACAAAGAAACAACAAAGAATTACACACTGGACCAGATGGACCTCATAGATATACACAGAACATTCCACCCTAAAACAATAGAATACTCATTCTTCTTAAACACACATGGAACTTTTTCCAGAATAGACCACATACTGGTCACAATTCAGGTCTCAACTGATACTAGAAGATTGAGATTATTCCCTGTATTTTCTAAGACCATAATGCTTTAAAACTGGAACTCAATCACAAGAAAAAATTTGGCAGAAATTCAAACACTTGGAAGCTAAAGACCACTCTGCTTAAGAATGTTTGGGTCAACCAGGAAATCAAAGAAGAATTTAAACAACTCATGGAATCCAGTGAGAATGAAAACACATCAGTCCAAAACCTATGGGATACTGCAAAGGCAGTCCTAAGCAGGAAATACATAGCCATCCAAGCCTCACTCAAAAAATTTTAAAAATTTCAAATTCACCAACTATCTTTACACCATAAAGAACTGGAGAAAAAACAACAAACGATGCATAAGCCACACATTAGACGAGAAATATTTAAGATTATAGCAGAGATCCATGAATTAGAAACCAGAAATACAGCAGAGCATATCAACAAAACTAGAAGCTGGTTTTTTGAAAGAATTAGTAAGATCAATAAACCACTGGCCAGACTCATCCAAAGAAAAGAGAAAGGACCCAAATTAATAAAATTATGACTGAAAGGGGAGAGATCATGACTAACACCAAGGAAATAGAAACAATTATTACAAATTATTATCAAGAACTATATGCAAATAAATTAAGTAACCTGGAAGAAATGGATGCCTTCCGGGAAACGTATAAACTACCAAGACTGAAACAGGAGAAATAGACACATGAATAGACCAATAATCAGTAATGAGATTGAAGCAGTTATCAAAAACCTCCCAAAAAACAAGAGTCCAGAGCCTGATGGATTCCCTGGGGAATTCTACCAAACATTCAAAGAAGAAATAATACCTATTCTTCTGAAGCTGTTTCAAAAAATAGAAACAGAAGGAAAGCTTCCAGACTCATTCTATGAGGCCAGCATTACCTTGATCCCCAAACCAGGCAGAAAAGGAGAATTACAGACCAATATCCCTGATGAATATGGATGCCAAAATTCTCAACAAAATCCTAGCTAATAGGATCCAACAGTACATTAAAAGGATCATCCACCACGACCAAGTGGGATTTATCCCTGGGATGCAAGGGTGGTTCAACATTCGCAAATCAATCAATGTGATAGAACACATTAGTAAGAGGAGAGAGAAGAACCATATGATCCTCTCAATTGATGCAGAAAAAGCATTTGACAAAATATAGCATCCTTTCCTGATTAAAACTCTTCAGAGTGTAGGGATAGAGGGAACATTCCTCAACATCATAAAAACCACCTATGACAAGCCAACAACAAATATCATTCTCAATAGGGAAAAGCTGAGAGCCTTTCCCTTAAGATCAGGAACAAAACAGGGATGCCCACTCTCACCACTATTGTTCAACGTAGTACTAGAAGTCCTAGCAACAGCAATCAGACAACAAAAAGAAATAAAAGGTATTCAAATTGGCAAAGAAGAAGTCACACTCTCTTCGCAGATGACATGATACTTTATGTGGAAAAACCAAAGACTCCATCCCCAAATTACTAGAACTCATTCAGCAATTCAGTAATGCGGCAAGATACAAAATTAATGCACAGAAATTGCTTTCTTATACACTAACAATGCAACAGTAGAAGGAGAAATTAGAGAACAAATTCCATTTACAATAGCACTAAAAACCATAAGATACCTTGGAATAAACCTAACCAAAGAGGTAAATGATTTATACTCTAGGAACTACAGAACACTCATGAAAGAAATTGAAGAAGACACAAAAATATGGAAAGAAATTCCATGCTCATGGATCAGAAGAATAAACATTGTTAAAATGTCTATGCTGCCCAGAGCAATCTATACCTTCAATGCCATCCTGATCAAAATTCCAATGACATTTTTCAAAGTGCTGGAACAAACAATCCTAAAATTTGTATTAAATTAGTATGGAATAAGAAAAGATCCCAAATTGCCAAGGAAATGCTGAAAAAGAAAAACAAAGCTGGGACATCAAGTTGTTTGATTTCAAGCTATATTACAAAGCCGTGATCACCAAGACAGCATGGTACTGGCACAAAAACAGACATATAGACCAATGGAACACAATAGAAAACCCAGATATGGACCCTCAACTCTATGGTCAAATAATCTTTGACAAAGCAGGAAAAAACATGCAATGGAAAAAAGACAGTCTCTTCAATAAATGGTCCTGGGAAAATTGGACAGCCACATGCAGAAGAATGAAACTGGACCATTCTCTAACACTTTTCACAAAGATAAACTCAAAGTGGATGAAAGACCTCAATGTGAGACAGGAATCCATCCTAGAGGAGAACAGATGGAGAACATAGGCAGTAACCTCTTTGACATTGGCCACAGCAACTTCTTTCAAGACACTTCCCAAAAGGTAAGGGAAACAAAAGTGAAAATGAACTCTTAGGACTTAATCAAGATAAAAAGCTACTGCACAGCAAAGGAAAGAGTCACAAAACAAAGAAGCAACCCACAGAATGGGAGAAGATATATGCAAATGACACTACAGACAAATGGTTGATATCCAAGATCTATAAAGAACTTCTCAAATGTAAGACTGAAAAAATAAAGAATCAAGTCAGTAAATGAGCAATAGACATGAACAGACACTTCTCCAAAGAAGACATGCAAATGGCTAACAGACACATGAAAAAATATTCCTCATCATTAGCCATCAGGGACATTCAGGTCAAAACCACATTGACATACCACGTTACACCAGTTAGAATGACAAAAATCGACAAGGCAAGACACAACAAATTTTGGAGAAGTTTGTGGAGAAAGGGGAACCCACTTATACTGTTGGTGGGAATGCAAGTTGGTACAGCCACTTCGGAAAACAGTGTTGAGGGACCTCAAAAAAATTAAAAATAAAGCTACACTATGACTCAGCAATTACACTACTGGTTATTTACACCAAAGACACAGTTGTAGTGAAAAGAAGGGACATATGCACCCCAATGTTCATAGCAGCAATGTCCACAATAGCCAAACCGTGGAAAGAGCTGAGATGACCTTCAACTGAAGGTCAACTGAAGCAGATGTGATTCACATATACAATGGAATATTACTCAGCTATCAGAAAGGATGAATACTCAACTGTCACATCAACATGGATGGGACTAGAGGAGATTATGCTAAGTGAAATAAGTCAAGCAGAGAAAGTCAATTATCATATGGTTTCACTTATTTGTGGAACATAAGGAATAGCATGGAGGACATCAGGAGAAAGAAGGGCAAATGAAGGGGGGAAGCCAGAGGAAGAGACAAACCATGACAGACTATGGACTCCGAGAAACAAACTGAGAGTTTTGGAGGGGATGGGAGGGGGGTATGTGTTAGCAGGGTGATGGGTATTAAGGAGGGACTGTATTGCATGGAGCTCTGGGTGTTATATGAAACAATGAATCATGGAACACTACATCAAAAACTAATGATGTACTGTGTGGTGACTAACATAACATAATAAAATAAAATAAAAAGAAAAGAAAAGAAAAGAAAAGAAAAGAAAAGAAAAGAAACTGAAGTGCACCAAGGCTATTGTGGAAGGTAAAGCTTTACCCCATGAGGCCTGCTAAGTAATTACCTATGGCAAGAACTGAAAAAATCACAAATAGATTTAGTTACTAGAAGCCAGAATCCTCATTATTTAGCCATAATTTTGCATAGTGCATTATTTTCTCTTTGATGTTCCAGAGATTCTTTATTTATTGTATTTTATTTATTTATTTATTTATTTTAAAATTTTATTATGTTAAGTTAATCACCATACATTACATCATTTGTTTTTGATGTAGTGTTCCATGATTCATTGTTTGCATATAATACCCAGTGCTCCATTCAATAAGTGCCCTCTTTAATACCCATCACCAGGCTAACACATCCCCCCATTCCCCTCGCCTCTAGAACCCTCAGTTTGTTTCTCAGAGTCCATAGTCTCTCATGGTTCGTCTCCCCCTATGATTCCCCCCATTCATTTTTCTCATCTTACTATCTTTTTTTTCCCCATATAATATATTATTTGTTTCAGAGGTACAGGTCTGTGATTCATCATTCTTACACAATTCATAGTGCTCGCCATAGCACATACCGTCTCCAATGTCTATCACCCAGCCACCCCATTCCCCCACCCCCCAAACCCTCAGTTTGTTTCCTGAGATTAAGAATTCCTCCTATCAGTTAGATCATATGATACATGTCTTTCTCTGATTGACTTATTTTACTTGGCATAATACCCTCTAGTTCTATCCACATCATTGCAAATGGCAAGATTTCATTTTTTTGTTTTTTTGTTTTTGATGGCTGCATAATATTCCATTGTGTATATATACCACATCTTCTTTCTTTATCCATTCATCTCTCGATGGACACCTTGGCTCTTTCCATAGTTTGGCTATTGTGCACACTGTTGCTATAAACATTGGGGTGCGCGTACCCCTTCGGATCCCTACATTTGTATCTTTGGGGTAAACACCCAGTAATGCAATTGCTGGGTTGTAGCGTAGCTCTATTTTCAACTTTTTAAGGAACCTCCATACTGTTTACCTGAGTGGTTGCACCAGGTTCCTTTCCTACCAACAGTGTAGGAGGGCTCCCCTTTCTCCACATCCTCGCCAACATCTGTCGTTTCGTGACTTGTTAATTTTACCATTCTGACTGGTGTGAGGTGGTATCTCATTGAGGTTTTGATTTGGATTTCCTGATGCTGAGGGATGTTGAGCACTTTTTCATGTGTCTGTTGGCCATTTGGTTGTCTTCTTTGGAAAAATATCAGTTCATTTCTTCTGCCCATTTCTTGATTGGATCATTTGTTCTTTTGGTGTTGAGTTTGATAAGTTCTTTATAGATTTTTGATACTAGCCTTTTATCTGATATGCCATTTGCAAATATCTTCTCCCATTCTGTCAATTGTCTTTTGGTTTTGTTGACTGTTTCCTTTGCTATGCAAAAGCTTTTTATCTTTTTTTTTTTTTTAAGATTTTATTTATTTACTGGACACAGAGAGAGAGTTAGTAAGAGAAGGAACAGAAGCAGGGGGAGTGGGGGAGGGAGAAGCAGGCTTCCCGCTGAGCAGGGAGCCTGATGCAGGGCTCAATCCCAGGAACCTGGGGTCAGGACCTGAGCTGAAGGTAGATGCCTAATGAATGAGCCCCTCAGGCACCCCAAAAGCTTTTATCTTGATGAAGTCCCAATAGTTCATTTTTTGCCCTTGCTTCCCTTGTCTTTGGCAATGTTTCTAGGAAGAAGTTGCTGCGACTGAGGTCGAAGAGGTTGCTGCCTGTGTTCTCCTTTAGGATTTTGATGGACTCCTGTCTCACATTGAGGTCTTTCAACCATTTGGAGTCTATTTTTGTGTGTGCTGTAAGGAAATGGTGCAGTTTCATTCTTCTGCATGTAGCTGTCCAATTTTCCCAACACCATTTGTTGAAGAGACTTTTTGCCATTGGACATTCTTTCCTGCTTTATCAAAGAGTAGTTGACCAAAGAGTTGTGGGTCCATTTCTGGGCTCTCTATTCTGTTCCATTGATCTATGTGTCTGTTTTTGTGCCAGTACCATACTGTCTTGATGATGACAGCTTTGTAATACAGCTTGAAGTCCGGAATTGTGATGCCACCAGCTTTGCTTTTCTTTTTCAAATTCCTCTTGCTATTTGGGGTCTTTTCTGGTTCCATACAAATTTTAGGAGGATTTGTTCCATTTCTTTGAAAAAAGTGGATGGTATTTTGCTAGGGATTGCATTGAATGTGTATATTGTTCTAGGTAGCATTGACATCTTCACAATATTTATTCTTCCAATCCATGAGCATGGAAGTTTTTTTCCATTTCTTTGTGTCTTCCTCAATTTCTTTCATGAGTTTTTTATAGTTTTTTGAGTACAGATTCTTTGCCTCTTTGGTTAGATTTCTTCTTAGGAATCCTATGGTTTTGAGTGCAGTTGTATATGGGATCGACTCCTTAATTTGTCTTTCTTCTGTCTTGTTGTGGGTGTATAGGAATGCCACTGATTTCTGTGCATTGATTTTATATCCTACCACTTTACTGAATTCCTGTATGAGTTCTAACAGTTTTGGGGTAGAGTCTTTTGGGTTTTCCACATAAAGTATCATCATCTGCAGAGAGTGAGAGTTTGACTTCTTCTTTGCCGATTTGGATGCCTTTTATTTCTTTTTGTTGTCTGATGGCTGTGGCTAGGACTTCTAATACCATGTTGAATAGCAGTGGTGATAGTGGACATCCCTGCTGTGTTCCTGACCTTAGGGGGAAAGCTCTCAGTTTTTCCCCATTGAGAATGATATTCGCTGTGGGTTTTTCATAGATGGCTTTTATGATCTTGAGGTATGCACCCTCTATCCCTATACTCTGAAGAGTTTTGATCAAGAAAGGATGCTATACTTTGTCAAATGTTTTTCTGCATGTATTGAGAGGATCATATAGCTCTTGTTCTTTCTTTTGTTAATGTATTGTATCACGTTGATTGCTTTGTGGGTGTTGAACCCACCTTGCAGCCCAGGGATAAATCCCACTTGGTCATGCTGAATCATCCTTTTAATGTACTGTTGGATCCTATTGGCTAGGATTTTGGTGAGAATTTTTGCATCCATGTTCATCAGGCATATTGGTCTGTAATTCTCTTTCTTGATGGGGCCTTTGTCTGGTTTTGGGATCAAGGTAATGGTGGCCTCATAAAACGAGTTTGGAAGTTTTCCTTCCATTTCTATTTTTTTGGAACAGTTTCAGAAGAATAGGTATTAATTCTTCTTGAAATGTTTGGTAGAATTCCCCTGGGAAGCCATCTGGCCCTGGGCTTTTGTCTCTTGGCAGAGTTTTGATTATTGCTTCATTTTCCTTAGTGATTATAGGTCTGTTCAGGTTTTCTATTTCTTCCTGGTTCAGTTTTGGTAGTTGAGACATCTCTAGGAATGCATCCATTTCTTCCAGGTTATCTAATTTGCTGCTATAGAGTTGCTCATAATATGTTCTTATAATTGTTTGCATTTCTTTGGTGTTGGTTGTGATCTCTCGTCTTTCATGCATGATTTTATTTATTTGGGTCCTTTCTCTTTTCTTTATGATATGTCTGGCCAATGGTTTATCAATCTTATTAATTCTTTCAAGGAACAAGCTCCTAGTTTCGTTGATCTGTTCTACTGTTCTTTTGGTTTCTAGTTCATTGATTTCTGCTCTGATCTTTATTATTTCTCTTCTCCTGCTGGGTTTACACTTTATTTGATATTTTTTCTCCAGGTCCTTTAGGTGTAGGGTTAGGTTGTGTATTTGAGACCTTTCTTGTTTCTTGAGAAAGGCTTGTATTTTTATATACTTTCCTCTTAGGACTGCCTTTTCCTCATCCCAAAGATTTTGAACAGTTGTGTTTTCAGTTTCATTGGTTTCCATGAATTTTTTTAATTATTCTTTAATTTCCTGGTTGACCCATTCATTCTTCAGTAGGATGCTCTTTAGCTTCCATGTATTTGAGTTCTTTCTGACTTTCCTCTTGTGATTGAGTTCTAGTTTCAAAGCATTGTGGTCCGAAAATACACAGGGAATGATCCCACCTTTTTGGTACCAGTTGAGACCTGATTTGTGGCCTAGGATGTGATCTGGAGAACGTTCCATGGGCACTCAAGAAGAATGTGTATTTTGTTGCTTTGGGATGGAATGTTCTGAATATATCTGTGAAGTCCATTTGTTCCAGTGTGTCATTTAAAGTCTTTATTTCCTTGACGATCTTTTGCTTAGATGATCTGCCATTTCAGTGAGGGTGGTGTTAAAGTCCCCCACGATTATTGTATTGTTGTCAATGTGTTTCTTTGCTTTTGTTATTAATTGGCTTATATAATTGGCTGCTCCCCCTCAGGGGCATAGATATTTACAATTGTTAGATCTTGTTGAATAGACTCTTTAAGTATGATAGAGTGTCCTTCCTCATCTCTTATGGTTTAAAATCTAATTTGTCTGAAATAAGGATTGCCACCCCAGCTTTCTTTTGGTGTCCATTAGCATGGTAAATGGTTTTCCACCCCCTCACTTTCAATCTGCGGGTGTCTTTGGGTCTAAAATGTGTCTTTTGCAGACAGTATATCGATGGGTCTTGTTCTTTTATCCAATCTGATACCCTATGTCTTTTGATTGGGGCATTTAGCCCATTTACATTCAGGGTAACTATTGAAAGATATGAATTTAGTGTCATTGTGTTGCCTGTAAGGTAACTGTTACTGTATATTGTCTGTGTTCCTTTCTGGTCCATGTTACTTTTAAGCTCTCTCTTTGCTTAGAGGACCCCTTTCCATATTTCTTGTAGGGCTGGCTCCGTGTTTGCAAATCCCTTTAGTTTTTGTTTGTCCTGGAAACTTTTTATCTCTCCTTCCATTTTCAGTGACAGTCTAGCTGGATATAGTATTCTTTGCTGCATATTTTTCTCATTTAGTGCTCTGAAGATATCATGCTAGTCCTTTCTGCATGCCAGGTCTCTGTGTATAGGTCCATTGCCAATCTAATGTTTCTACCATTGTAGGTTACAGACCTCTTGTCCTGAGCTGCTTTTAGGATTTTCTTTGTGTCTCGGACTCATAAATTTTACTATTAGATGTTGGGGTATTGACCTATCTTTATTGACAAAGGGTGTTCCCTGTGCCTCCTGGATTTTGATGCCTGTTTCCTTCCCCTAATTAGGGAAGTTCTCTGCTATAATTTGCTCCAATATGCCTTCTGCCCCCCCTTCTTCTGGGATCCCAATTATTCTAATATTGTTTCATCTTATGGTATCACTTATCTCTCGAATTCTGCCCTCCTGATTCAGTACTTGTTTATCTCCCTTTTTCTCAGCTTCTTTATTCTCCATCATTTGGTCTTCTATATCAGTAATTCCCTGTTCTGCCTCATTTATCTTAGCAGTTAGAGCTCCATTTTTTATTGCACCTCATTAATAGCCTTTTTGATTTTGACTTGGTTAGATTTTAGTTTTTTTTATTTCTCCAGAAAGGGTTTCTCTAGTGTTTTCCATGCTTTTTTCAAGCCCAGCTAGTATCTTTATTATCATCATTCTAAACTCTAGTTCTGACATCTTACTAATGTCCATATTGATTAGGTCCCTGGCAGTTGGTACTGCCTCTTGTTCTTTTGTTGAGGTGATTTTTTCCCATCTTGTCATTTTGTCTAGAGGAGAATAGATGAATGAGAGAACAAAATGCTAACAGGGTAGAAACGACCCCAGAAAAATATACACTAAACAAATCAGAAGAGACCTGAAACCAGGCAAAAAGAAAGGGAAAGAAAGAAAAAATAAAAAAGAAAAGAAAAATGAGAAAGGAAAAGAAAAAAAGAAAAAGAAAAAAAGTTAATATGATCAGGCTGGTGAATAGATCAGTGCCACACACTAGATTTTGGGCGTATTTTGGTGTGTCAGACAAATCTGCCTGCCAAAATTTTAAAGAAAGAAAAAGTTGTATATGTACCTAAATAAGGTTAAATATGATAAAGGGATGGAATATGACTGTAAAGATGAAAATTTTAAAAGATTTTATAAAAGGAATTGATAAGATAAGTTGGTTGAGAAAAGAAGGAAGAGAAATTTTAAAAATGGAGAGAATTTGATCAGGCAGAAGACTAGATCAAAGCCATACACTAGAGATTTAGGGTATATTTTGGTGTTAGAAGAAACTGTATCCCAAAATTTTAATGAGAGAACAACTTATATATATATATATATACCAAAAATAAGGTTAACTACAATGAAGGGATAGAATGTGACTCTAGAACTGAAAAATAAAAAAGATTTTTAAAAAAGGGATTGATAAGATGTTGGTTGAAAAAGGGAAAATTAAAAATTAAAAAAAACAGAAAAGGAAAAAAGAAGAAAAAGAAAAATTTAACTTTGAAAGACTAAAGAATCAGGGGAAAAAAAGCCATGAATTCTATGTGCTGTATTCCCCTAGCGCTGGAGTTCTGCCATTCTCATTGATCAGTAAATTTGGTCTTGGCTCGCTGTTCTTGTGCATCCTCTGGGGGAGGGGCCTTTTGCAGTGGTTCTCAAATGTCTTTGCCTGAGGTGGAATTGTACCGCCCTTGCCGGAGGTCAGGCTACGTAACTCCTCAAGTTTGCTCTCGGGAGCTTTTGTTCCCTGCAAGCTTTCCCTACAGCTTTGGAGGACAAGAGTGAAAATGGCAGCCTCCCAATCTCTGCCCCAGAGGAGCTGAGAACTCAGGGCCCACTCCTCAGTGAACTCCCAGAGAAAAGCAGTCAATCACTCCTGTCTCCTTGGTCTCCGGCCAGACTCCCTGCTCACCCAGCCTTTGACCGAGCATTTCTATCTCTGGCACCTGACCCAGTTTGGAGTCTCCAAATCCAGCTCCTGCACCACTCCTCTTGGGAGAGGAAGGGGAGTCTCCCCAGATCTGCCACTTGTTGGGTCCCTGCTGGAAGAGCAGTGGCCCAACTGTGCCACAGATCACAGTTTATGGCAACCTCAAGCTGAGAGCCCACTCCTCAGCTCCGTCTCTGCAGCCGGCTTCCCTGCTCCAATACCTTGGAGCTCTGCTGTACTCAGGCTCCCTGGTCTTTCTGTGACCCTGAGGGACCTGAGACCACACTGTCCCAGCAAGTGTTCCACTCCCCACTTAGCCACTGGAGCGACATCCCTCAGTGGAGCACACTTCTAAAAGTTCCAATTTTGTGCTCTGCTGCTCTATCACTTGCTGGTAGCTGGCTGATGGAGGTGCCCTCCCCCTGCTGTCTATCTTCCCATATATTACCTCGGATTCACTTCTCCACATGCCCTACCTTACAGAAAGTGGTCACTTTTCTGTTCAGAGAGTTGTTGCTATTCTTTTCTTTGATCTTCTATTGAGTTCGTAGGTGTTCAGAATGGTTTGTTACCTATCTAGCTGAATTCCTGGGACCAAGCAAAATTTAGGTCTCCTACTCCTCTGCCATCTTGCTCCCAGATCTGTTTATTGTATTTTAGAGAACTTCCTTCAATGATCTTATTTTGGGTAGGTTTTCTACTGACGAATTGTCATAGTATTTCTTCATCTGAAAATGCCTTCATTTCCCCTTCATTCCTAGATTATCTGTATTGGTAATGAATTCCAGGATAACAGATCTTTCCTTTAGCCCTTGGAAAATATGCTAGTTTCTTCTATCCTCCAGGTTTCTGATTTTTAAAAAATCTCCCATTACTCAAAATACTTTTTCTCATAGGTAAGGTGGAATTCCTCTTTCACTGTTTTCAAGATTTTTCCCATGTCTTTAATGCTTAAAAGTTTAATTATGACGTGTCTAGATATAGATTTCTTTGGGCTTGCCTTGTTTGGTGCTACTTAGCTTCTTCAACCTATAAGTTTATGTCTCTAGCCAATTTTGGGGAGTTTTCAGCTTTTATTCTTTTAAGTATGTTCTTTTAAGTACATTAAGACCCTCCTTTCCCTTTTTTTGGAACCTCAGTAATATGAATTTTAGATCTTTTCTTATAGTCTCACAGATTCCTTAGCCTCTGTGTATTTTTTAAATAAAATTTAATTCTCTTTCCATTGTTTACATAGGCTAACATAGCTTTCTCTCTCCTAGTTCACTGATTCTTTCCTCTATTCCCTTCATTCTGCCACTCCATTCACTGAACTTTTAAGCAATTGTATTTTTCAATTCTCAAATTTTGATTTGGTTCCTCTTATATCTTATTCTTTGATGAAGCTTTCTGATTATTCATTTCTTTAAAATGTGCTTGTATTTGCTTATTGAAGTATTTCTATTATGACTGCTTTAAAATCTTTATCAGGTGGTTTCATCATGTCTGTATTATTGATGTTGACATCTGTTGACTCTCCTTTTTTGTTCATTTTGACATCTTCCCAATTCTTGTATGATGAGTGATTTCATATTGAAGACTGGACATTTTGTCTTATGAGACTCTGTATTTTATTTAAACTTCCTGTTTTAATTGGATTTTTCTGACACCAGTTTTTCAGGAGTAGAGGGAAGCACCATTTCATTACTTCCAGGTAGAGCTAGAAGTCCAGGTTCATCACTTAGACATCATCACACTGGGGTGGGGGGAGTGGGAGGAGTCCTTCCTACATTACCTTGTAGGCAATTGTGAGAGTTCTAGATTCCCATATAGTCCTCACTCACACAATAGAGGGGTTGGCTTCAGTACTACTGGGTAATGGTAAATGTCCTGATTCTCCTGTGGTCCACTGCATACACCAATATATCACAGAGGGTAAGGAATGCCTTGTTACTGCTCAGTGAGGTAGAAGTTTAGGCTTCCTATGTGGCCTCCATGAACATCATGAGGTAGGAGGGCTTGTTACCAACAGGTGGGGAAGAACGTCATGGCTCACTACTTGGTCTTTTCTGATATTACCAAGGCAAGGATGTTGGATCACCTCATCACAACTCAGTAACGTTGGAAGTCTAGACTCTCCACTTGGCTTTTGTTGGTGTGGTTAGGGTTGGGATGTGTTTTTTGTTTGTTTGTTTTTATTGTGTTTGTGCAGAATAGAGGGGTATTACCTGAAAGTTTCCTGTCATAATATGTTGTCCCTTTTGTGGTCCTCTGGCTAGGAGCAGGCTTCCATTGGAGCTTCAGTCATTGTGCTTCTTGGCATTTCCAGATTACTAGCTTCTTCATGTCCAAGTCTTGGTTATATGAAGAAAAAAGCAAACCCAAGAATTCGCCACCACGTCATTCTCTGTGTCCTGAGTTCCCTAGCTGATCAGCCTTCTTTTCTTCACTTCTAGAGTCTTCTTACATTTGTTTTATATGCAATTTCCAGAGTTGTTAGATATATTTAGCAGGAGTAATATGGAAAATATGTCTACTGCATCTTCACAGAAGCTGAAGTCCTGTTTTTGTTTGTTGGCTCCTTTTTTGGTTTTGTTTCATTTTTTTGGTTTGTTTTAGGTGAGACAGGATGGCTGAAATAGAAAGAATTCCTTTCCCTCAAAAAAAAAAAAAAAAAAAAAAAAGCTCTAGCAAGGTGCTTTCCTTTAGAAGGTAAGCCTTTGTTATGGAGAAGTCTCTGGTGCATTTCACAAGGATTACTCTTTCCTCCCCCTTCCAGAGTCAAGAGGGAATATTTCCTGGCTCCTCATGAGAACCTGATGAGGAGCTTTGGAGTAAATATGGGGGTTCAGTTAAAACTGTAGCTTCAGGAGTTTTCTACTCTCCCACTAGTCCACACAATCTCCAACAATTTTTAAAAATGACCTTTCAAGTAGTCATACCAGTTTATGGCTCCAATGGCTTCTGCTCCAGGTAAATAGATCTCAGCTTTGACTTTTGGGTTGCTCCTATCTCTTCAAATTTCAAGGTGGCGGAGTGTCCTGTGGCCTCTTTTCTGATGGATCCAAGAAAAGTTGTTGATATTCAGTTTGTTCAACTTTTTTTTTTCTTGTTATGTAGATGAGAGAGAAACTTCCACACTCTTTACAAATTGAAGTTAAGACTGGAAGTTCCCTGGATTTTCCTTCCCCTTCTTTTTATCTTATGCCACCTCCCTTCATATTTTTTAAAATGTAGCAAAAGATATTTTAAGCTATTAATTGAAGCACTCCTTCCAGTAGTGGCTTGTCTCCCACGACTTTATTCTCTAAGACTTTTCAAATTTCTAATCCAGGGAAGTAATAACAAAAGAAAGGGGAAAAGAAATTAAAACGTCTCAACTCTTAATTTATAATAGCTGTGGAGACACTAACAGCAAAATCTTTGGGAGAGTATGGCAGGTCTTCCAACTTCCCTGTAATCTCTGTAACAGCCTCCTCCTCTATTGAGTCCTTAGTTTGAGGTGGCAACATACAGGAATGAGGGGGAAAGAGTGACAACTACTAGTGATTTAGGAAAGATGTTAGGGTTTGAAGCCCATGACCAAGAAAGAACTCTTGGTGCAAAAAAGTGATTTTATTAAAGCACGGGGACAGGACCTGTGGGCAGAAAGAGCTGCACCGGCATCATGAGGCCCATTAATATACTTTGAAGTTGGGAGTGGGTGAGGGATAGTGTAAGTCTCTAAGGAATTTTGGAAGCAAGGTTTCCAGGACCTTGAGGGGGCTAGCTATTGTTGGAAAAAGGTCATTTATTACCATATAATAAAACCTTAGTCATGAGACCCTTCAGATGTATATCAGTGGGCCATATGCTTGGGGGATGATTATCAATGCATATCTTGGGGGTTTAGAGATAAAGGAAGCTTCCAAAGGAATTTTTATGTGTTAAAATAGACTTACAAGATTAGGTTGGGGGGGTGGGCTAGGATTGTCTTTTGTCCTTACCAAAGTATTAATATGGAGGCAGTTGAGTCCCTAGAGGAATGTCACTCTGCCTGTTTCAAGGACTTATGTGGGCTGTAAGAAGTAAGGAATTTTAATATTTTTTCTTCTGCCTTTGTTTCCCACATCACTAGTAGTTTCCTGAGCTTGAGTCATGTTCTCTTTCCCGAAGTTGAATCACATTGAGTGTGTGTGTGTGTGTGTGTGTGTGTGTGTGTGTAGGGGTATTGGGAGGGTATGTAGTGAAACAACAGAAACATCAAGACTATCTTCACAGGCATGAAGTAGCACAGGGTCTGCTCTCAGAAGGACTCCACACTTATTTTAATGATTTGTTGTTGTCTTGAAATTTCTAATAATTTTTAAAAACAAGACTTTGAATTTTCATTTTGTGCTGGGCCTCTATAAATTATACAGCTGCTCCTAGAAAATATAAGAGCCAAGGAATCTGATTCCTGGAAGGGCTCTGGATGGAAGCAAATTTCATAGAATTTCAAGAAGCCCAGAGCATATTGAGAGTGCTAGTGCAGAGATGACTGCAGGAAGTGTCAGGCAGAAACGCCTGGGAAAATGACAGTTCTATGCATCTAACACTGAATGGGGAACAGCCAGATTATGAGGTATAGTAAAAAGGAGTGTAGGTGTTACTGAGCAGAATGGGGATGAGAAGGAGGGAGGAGGAAGAGAGAGAGAGATGCTCACTTCTCTAATGCCCTGGTACTATGTTAGTCCTTGGAAATTAGATCCAGCATAGAGAATGAGGGGATATATACTATAAGTAGGCAGAGATTACCTAAAATTGATTGAAATTAACTTTCCACTATCTTGCAGAATTGGGATATCAAATCAAACTCAGTGCTATGGACTGAATATTTGTGTCCCTCCAATGTTCATATATTGATGTCTTATCCCCCAGTGTGATGATACTTGGAGAGAGGGCCTTTGGGAAGTGATTAGATTATACAAGGTAATAATAGTAGGGCCTTGGCCTGATGGGATCAGTGTGTTTATAAAGAGACACCAGAGAATCTGCTCTCTGTCTCCTCTGTGTGAAGACACAGTGAAAAGGCCACTATTTATGAGCCATAAAGACAGTTTTCACCAAAGCCTCCCAGCTTCCAAACTGAGACATAAATTTCTGTCATTTAAGCCACTTGGTTTATCATATTATGTTATGGCAGCCCAAGCTGACTAAGTCACTCAGAGAAAAATAAAATTATACTTAATGCCCATTTTAATTTAAAGCCATGTTTGTGCCCATTATAAACTCTACATTTCAGCCCAGTAAAGGGTTTGACATATCCCAAAGGTGATAGTCTTTTCTTCACTTCTGTATCAAATTGCTAGGAGACTAGAACTGTTTCATAAGAGATTAAACTGGGTGATATGAATTATCTTGCTAAAAAGTTTTAAGTCTCTGTTTATTTATGGAAGTAATCCTTTACCCTGTGTTTCATCAATCACTGTTTCTAAAACTCTAACCATTTGGATGGCAATTTAGATTACTACTGCTTTTTAAAATACATTGTTATTTTATAATATCACCAAAATGTGTCTTGGTGAATTTCAGTACAAAATCATTGTCTAGGTTTTGTAACTAAGCCTGTTAAAACTAGGAAACTTGCTAAACCCAGAAAGACAGCCTAGGGCTAAAGACACTTGTTGGGTCATTGATCAATAGTGACAGCAAATAGTGACCTCACGCCAACAGAATGTAAACTTCCAAACTCATTGATAGCATTCCTGACTTGGGGTTAGAATTTATGTTCTCTCTCTATAAACTATTTGACTTATGTGATGAATGATGGCTAAGGTAATAGCAGCATAGCTCTGATGAAAATGCAAGTTGGGTTTAAGTTATTTTAAGTCCTTTTTTTTTTTTTTGAAGGTCAGTATAAATGTCTTGATATACTATAAAAGTTGTTAGAATTGCCTTGTCTTATTTTAGGAAGGAAAATTCATTTTACCAGTCATTTAATGAAAATAATTTTTAGCTTCCAATTTTGTTTTTCTTTTTAATTTGACAAAATGTAGATTTTAACCAGTTATAGTGTCCTTTACTATTTAAAGAAAAGTCTACATGTGAGATATGATGAAAAGTATGTTCTCAGTTAAGGTATTCCAGGATCTTCAAAGAGAGTATTCTATTCTTTCAGGAATAGTTGAGTCTTACTAATTTAAAAAAATGTGTTTAGCTACTATTCATGAAAAAAGGCTTAAGAAGATTATTTTTTAGGGGCTCCTGGGTGGCTCAGTCTGTTAAGTGGCTGCCTTCAGCTCAGGTCATGATTGCAAGGTCCTGGGATTGAGCCCCACATCAGGCTCCCTGCTCCCTCTGCTTGCCACTCTGCCTGTTTGTGTTCTCTTTCTTTCTGTCAAATAAATAAATAAAATCTTTTAAAAAAAGATTATTTTTTAGAACACTTTTACTTGTTATGCTATATATATAGTACAAATATATATATATATATATTTGGATATAGTGTCAAAATTTTCAGATTGGTGAATCTTCCAAAATGTTCCAAGTTACCATTTCAAAAGAATATATTTTCTTATCTCAAAATAGTCTTTTTTTATTTATTCATTTTGAATTCTTCTAACAGCATGTGAGTTCTTACATCTAATTACATAATATGCCCATAGATCCTATTATATGATATGTTATAGTAAAAATGGGTAAATAAAATGAGATTCATAAAATTATTAAAGGAATAAAAATAATTGTATGTATGTACTTTCACAAAATTATGTGCACTCCTTATTGAGCAACTGGTAATAATGTGCAATGCATTTTCCTAATCCTATAATGTAAATAACACCTCTGCAAGGCTGGAGGTTATATAAGCCTATGCTGTAGAATCCTTGTTAGACCCTCTGTTTCCTTATAGATGAGGAAACTGAGGTTAAAATGTTAGCCTTCAAAAAGCAAAAGCATAGTAAGGGGTATATCCATTCAAATAGAGGCCATGAGAAAGTCAGAAAGGAATAAATATAAGCTTAAATACTAGATGATATAGGAGATCAGAAAACAGACATTATGATTAAAGTGACTGTCAAAGTCTTGATGCAGGAGGTAGAATTTAGACTCTTCACCAAAGATAGGATGTGCCTGGCAAGATGGAGAGAAGGGAAAATGCTAGCATAAAAGTTAGAAAATTATTTAAGATTTTCAGATGCTGTTATAAGATTTAAAACAAAACAAAAGACACAAGGAATGATGATTCAGTTTAGATATTGGATTAATTTAGAAACAGTAGTGTGTTATGTGTTTATTGAGTATGGTTGAAAAATATAGGCTTTAGTTACCTTTAGGCTTTAGCTGCCCATGTTAATTCAAGGTAATTGCTTTAAAAAATGTCCCAAGAAGGTATATTATAAAATGGTTGATTTGGCTTAAACATGTTTAGCCAATATAGCCAAAGGAAAAATGATTTTTTTTTTCATAATGAGAGTCTTAATAAAGAGACTTCATCCCTTTGTCTCAAACTTTATGATTGGCAGTGAAGTAAAGGACTAACTCATTTCTTGGAAATATGGGAGAGTTCTTGCATTACATAATCAATAAACCTAAAGAATGATATTATAGATAGCTAAACCAAAATCCAAAAAGCTCAAGTGATTTGCCAAATTTATATAGGAAGTAGGGAATAGACTGAATTTGACTGAGTCTACTATTCTTTTGATCACAGCATAATGTTTTCTCTTTGATGGAACAAATGTTACTACTCACTGTTTGTACAAAATGTTTCACAATTCTAGAAGCTCAGCCACATACTTCATTTGTTTCCTCCAACCTGTGACATTTGGATAAATAAAAAAATCATGATATACAACAATTAAGAAACCACTTTCCATGGCCACTCTTCCCATTCTGTTTACATCCTGATGTTAATAGCCAAGAAGGTGCCAAGGAAAACTCTTCTCATCACTATTGTTTATTTCTTGGCTTCAATATTTGTAAAAACAAATCTAAATTGAATCTTATTTCCTGTTTTACTTCCATGCTGTGTAGTGAAAACTGTTCTTGCATGGGTCAGCACAGATGCTTAGTTGGTAATCTGTATCAATGGTGTCATCTTTCAAACTAAACAGAACAATATATATTTGGCTGGGATTTTTCAAGAGCTGTCTTAACTTTCTCTCACCTATCACACACACACACACACACACACACACACACACCCCTCTCAATTCTCAGTGGCACTTGGTGAGCAGGAAGGTTAACCTTCATTAAGCTTTATCAGAAGAAGAGCATGCTTGGCTGTAACAAGTCTTCCTGATCTGGTTTAATTCCTCAGAAACCACATACTGGCCAACTATGAATGCTTTGCATCAGTAGCAGGAAGAAGGGCTTTTTGGTGCTATAATTAAGAGACTATTTATACCACACATACAATTATGTGCTCTCTATTACTAGTTCTTAAAGGTGCTAGGTTGAAGCAGCACCTAAATAAGAGGCATGATTTTGCTGCAATACCATGCAACTGCTGAGGATAGCAAAGTTTATCATTCTATTAATCCCACAATTAACCCTCATTACATGGCTTTCTCAGTGCAGGTGCACCCTCAGAATGTGTTCAATTTATTAATGGCCAATCCCATTATATAGCAGACATAGCTGAAGAAGACATGCCTACCACATATGCTCTGGTTTAGAGAAAAGGTGGTTGCCTAAGTCAATTGAGCACAGTGTCTTCAGCAACAGAAGATAAACAAGAGAGGTGCAACATATGCAATCAATGATATTTCTAGCTTTGCTGCTTTCCATAGTAATGTACTGATTCTCACAGCTGCAGCCACTTAACCACTATACCCTAGAATGCCAAGTCAGAACCTACTCTACTCCACCCCAAAAATCACAACCCTAGGCAGGAAGAACATAAGATGTCCTAGGTGAATTAGGTTAGCAATATAGCTGGTTTTATACTGAAATTTTACCTCCTTTTGCCAAATGCCTTCAAATACTGTCTTCACTGTCCTGTCAGCTCTCCAAATCATAAATCTTATATGAGAATATTTTCCTTGTTTTTAGGATTACGCTTAGTGGTGGTGTTGGTATTATAACAGCTGAGCATAGTACATTTCTTATTCCATTTGATTTTTGCCATTGTTGTTTGTTGTTGGAGAAATAGACGTATGTTGACTCAACCTAAGGCATGCTATAAGAACAAAGTTTCTTAATTTGATTGTCAAATGTGTAAGTAAGATTTAGTGCATCTCACAGTTTGGCATTTAAAAATTATTTTATTTTTTGTTCTTAAGAGAAAATTATCCCTTCAACCCTATTTTCTTGCTATGTTGGATTTGTCTCTCTTACATGTGGAGAATGAGGCACATTCCTAACTGTACCACATCCACAGCCATCACTGAAGAAAGCCAATTGAGGTTGACAGGTTGTGACATTGGATCTCTTGACTTGCTGAGAAATGAGCCCGGTGAGCTTGAGAGTAGATATTCCCCAGCAAGACAAGTCACATTTGGTAGCCAGTGAGTCAGATTTTGGTTAACCAATATTCATTTTACTTCCACCAACTTTGCTGGAATAAATTCATGAGTCAGGGCAAAGTGTTCCTTCTTTATTTGTCTTAGACTTGCTGGCCTTAGTCAATGAAAAACAGCCATTTTCACACTGTTGGCTTTGACAGCCAGCGGAGTTTAATGCCCATGATTACTGCAAAGTGGTAAGTTGAACTATGTGATTCACATCTCCTAGGTCATTCCCCAAATATATGTATGTATATGTATATGTATATACATATGTATATGTATAAGTATATGTATATGTATATATAGTAGAGATGTACTAAAAATCATACTGCATTGGAAGCCAGAAAATCTAGCTCTACTACTTACACAATTGTGACCTTTCCCAAATCTACTTAACCTTTCTAGACTTCACTTTTCTCATCTGCTGAAGGAATTGGATCAGATCCATTCTTAGAAGAAAGAAAGGTAGATAAATAGATTGATCAAGGGATGCCTGGGTGGCTCAGTTGGTTAGGCGACTGCCTTTGGCTCGGGTCACGATCCTGGAGTCCCGAGATTGAGTCCCGCATTGGGCTCCCTGCTCAGCAGAGAGTCTGCTTCTCCCTCTGACCCACCCCCTCTCATGCTTTCTCTCTCTATCTCATTCTCTCTCTCAGATAAATAAATGAAATCTTAAAAAAAAAGATTTAAAAAAATAGATTGATCAATCACAACGAACATGACAATGTAAATCATGAAAAAAACAGAAATGGACTGTGTTTTTATAGGGTCCCAAATCTAAACAAACTGAAAATACATACATGATAGATGATTATTTATTGTGTTATCATCAGGTGCTATGAGAAAGGATAACAGAGTGAGGTCTCTCTAAGGAGGTGATGGCTTACCAGAAATATGACGGGGACAAAAGTTAGGCACAAAAGTATAGAAGATGAGGGATAGGGCTGGAGGAGCATATATATTGGTCAGTTTGAAGAAACAAAAGGATAGCAATGCAAAAAAAAAAAAAGAGAGAGATGAGGATGAATTCCTGCAAAGCTAATGATCCAGGTTAAAATGTTTGAAATATAAGCACAGTGTGATGCAGTGGAAGAGTTTGTGGTAGGGGAGTGTGAAGATCCAGAGACATTTTTAAATAGAAACTTAGGGGAGAAATTCAAAGAAAGACTCCATTAGAAGTCACATAGGGAGAAAGGGGAGCAACGTTAATTAGTGGAAAGAGATGAGTTAGTGTAAACATTTAGCCTAAAGATCAATAAAAACTTATAGAGACAGATAAATCAGAGAGTTGTCAAAATTGTAGAGTGATATTCATTTTGTCAATAGTGAGGATAAAAGGAAGCCAGTGAAATTCTTGTGTCTTGAAAATTGTGAAAATACCACAACCAGTTGCCCAGACAATGAGACCCCACACTTTGATAGTGATGATAAAACAACAACAACAAAAATGAAACAAAGCTCATGAAGGAAATATTAATTAAGAATAGAGCTATATATAGGGCCTGGCTAGATTCCCCTTGGGAAATGTGGGTGGCTCAAAAAAATGGTATCATGTAGGAAATAAATGCTACTTTGAATAGAAGAGTTAAATTGAGTCTCCAGGCTCTAAAGCTTCTGGTAGTACTGTGCACCTGGTGTTTCTCAGAATGGCTTATTCTTAACCAATGTCAATAAATCTAGGGGTTGTGATCCCCTTCACCATCCATCACAACCCCACCTCTAGAAAAGTGCCAAAGAAAAATTTTAAAGTCACTGTACTGTATTGTGTAGATTTATCAACTGGAGATTTGAAAATACAGATTCTAGGTTCATATGTTTGAAATGAGGCTTGAGATTCTGCATTTCTTCAAGCTTCTGGCATTGATTTTGGTTCAGAAACCACACTCAGAGTGCCAGAGTTAGGGAGAGTGAGGAGAAGAACTGAAGAGAAAGTTAAATGGCTATCAGAGTATTCAGATTAGAGATCACAGTGTTATCTTTGATCAAGGCAATGGACATGAAGATAAAGAAATATAAACAGATTGGAAAATATGCTGTAGGTCAAATTAGCAAGATTGGTGACAGATTAGATGGAGGGGAGCAAAATGAGTGTAGGGGTATTAAGTTTCTAGTTTGAGCAAGTGAGTATATGTGTAGTAACTGGAATAGATCAGGTTAAATGAAGCATAAGGTCATTGCTGGTTCTAAAATCTGGAATTCTAGGCCACTGAGACTTAAATAGTTTCTGTGGACTCAATATCTTTGCAGATAGAGTGTTACACAACTGTGGAAGGATGCTATCGTGCAGTGATTACCAGCATGGTTTTGGCATCAAGCAGATTAAGGGTTTTGTTCTAGCTCTCCCAAGTCAATAACCTTCTCACTTTTCTCGTCCATATAATTTGAAGAATATACTATCTACACATAAGGGTTCACTGAGAATAAACTGAAAAAATGTAGAAGAGTGGTTAGCCTACTGGCCAGCACATGATAAATGCTGTCATCCTCACCATTATATAATTGTTTTACTAGCTTTCTTTAAGAATACAAAAAAATCAGTCTAAACTTATATATTATTTGGAAAACTTAAAGTTGAATTAAAATATATAAAACATGAAGAAGTGAGTGATATATATATATATAGGCAGATATATACCTGATTATCCTGGTTTCCTTTTAAAAATATCTTATTGTCTTTATTAAATAAATGAATTGAAATTACTTATTGTTTTCCCTGTTACTTCATTAACACTTGTAAAAATAAGTAGAATCAACAAAATACTTTCCAGGACATTGATTTTCTCATCTTTGTGTTATGGGAGAGCATTCTCTCTCTTTCTTTAATTTTCTCTCTGTTTCCCTTCCTTCTTTCCTCCCTCTCCTGTTACAAGGCTGAAATATATTTGTGTTACCAGGCTTATCACAACTACTGGCTCTTAGAAAATTCTCAATAAATGCTTCTAAATGAGTGAATTTACACATGGTTATTAAATGAGACAGGATGAAGACCCCCCCAATCCTGTTCATCTAAGAAAGAGATTATTTTAAGTCCTGTAAGTTCAGTTAGGTGACAAGGACACAAAAACTCCAGCTGACTTGGATTTCAGTGGCATAGTACTAGAAGATGCCTATGGTATAACCAAAGAATTTACTTTAATAAATCCAGTGTCTCAGAGATTTTTCTCAGCCACATACCTAAATAAACATCTTAAATACCTTATAAGCCTGTAACCCTATAGAAGATAGCCAAGCTAACTTGCCGAATAGAGCTTTGCTTCTAAAGGATGTTATATATGATATTTCTGTGGGTAAAGATTTTATTATTAAAGGTCAAATCTACATTTAATTGCACCTATGATCATGATTCCATTTTCAGAGATGCTCTGTGGCAGAAAAAAACCTCTTGTGACAGTAGTTATTCTCAGTATGATGTACAAATTAGACTCTTATAACTAGTAAATACAACATGATGCTACTTGATTAAAATAAAATTATTTTGACAGGTCACTGCATTTTGTTTACCCATTACAATAATAGGGGTTTCAATGTCTCAGTACTTAAGAAAATTATGCCATGCAAAATGGCCATCCCCTGACAAAGTCACTTCCTAAGGAAATATTTAGAGGTAAAAAGGGTTAAAAGAATTGGTTATTCATGTCCACCACCTTTGGAATTCATGTTTGCTGAGTAAAAACATTTCCTATCAATTTGCTTTTATGATGTTTCATTTTGCAATCAAATTATAGTCTGACAAGTGATTTTGGGTTGAGGTAGAATTTATAAACCCAGAAGTCACTACTATAAATCTGTTGGTGAATACAAACAATATGGATGCCTTTCAGAGAGTTTTCCTATCACATGAAGCATTTTATAGTTTTAGAGTATTTGATTAACCAAAGAAAACACATGAAAAATGAGAGGAAATGAACATCAATTTGTGTCTGCTTACTTCTCCCACAAAATCTTTTGGATTACATAGTTTAAAAATGTAATTTAAAAAATCTTGTAGTAAAAAGTAGCTAGGATCCACCCTGCTTTTATTTGTAAGTAAAATGCAATAAAATTAACTTCTCATGATATATTCTAAACAAAATTTATTTGAATTTTACTCTTCTGTGTGTTCTGGAAGAAGAAGTTGTAATTCATTGTTTTATTTAGTTACATTTTTAATGAACACTGATTATCAGAGAGACATGCATTTTAACAAGGACTGCAGTTCATTTAGTTTTAAAGGCCTCCTGTCTCGTAAGAGTAATACATTATATATGACTGCCCACATTAATGGCATAAGGGAGTTCTGTTATGGAAGCCAGAATGTGGTAGTACATTTATTTATTTATTTATTTTAGGATGGAAAAAATGATCTGGGCTTCTTTTTTCATTTCCTACTGCTCAGAGCTCCATCTGAGCTTGCTTATTCTTTCTAACATTGGGAAGTTACCAGAGTTGGAGTCAGAAAGCCTGGCTCAGCTCATAGCAGATTGCTTAAACTTGTAAGAGAAGAGTTTACACTAGATGAGCCAGAAGATTCCCTCCAGTAGTGACATTCTGTATTCCATGATTTCCCTCTTTAAAAAAAATAAGTCACTTCTCTCAGAGCTGGTTGAGAGCATTCTAATCCACTTCCAAAAATATGAAGAAGATCAATGAAATAACTATATCAAGTTTAATTTCTTGAATTAATAATGTAGGAAAATTAACAGCTAATTAACACTGATTTTTAAAAGTGTGCCCACCCTTCGCACTGCTGACTTGAATTCACACTCCTGTTCAATGACCTTTCCAGCCTAGAAGAATGAAGTACCGAAGGAGAGGACCAGGTTGGATCAGTCCATGATAAATCCAACGTAGTACTGTGCCACTAACCCAAACAAATTTTACCCTACAATGTATTACTCTTTCTTTCTTCATTCTTTCCCACTCATATATGGGTATGCATTAATGCAATTCATGTAGTAAATATTAAAATTTCAGATAATGGGATATAGATGAATTTTAGCAAAGGTCTTGGATAGAACCTAAAGAACATGTTCACCTTGTATACAAAGGTATAGATTCTTGTGATGAGAAGGAAAGATAAAAGACCAACTTTCTGCTATAAGAAACCCCTATACTACCTTGGAGAAAGCAGTAACATTTACTTAGGGACAAAAATTCAATTGAATGGTTTCACTTACATCTTAGTTCTAATTCATCATCAAATCATGTTGGCTTTATCCTAAAAAATCAAGAATATTACCATTTATAATTACCCCCACAACTACCACTCTGGCCCAATCCACCACCATCTCCTGTCTGGATTGTGCAATTTATGTCTTAGCATTTGCCTTTGCCCTCTTGTCTGTACTGAGTATAGCAACAGAATCACTTCTGTTCTGTTAAAACAAGAGATAGATCATGTTATTCCTCTGTTGAAAACAAAAACAAAAAACCAAAAAAGTCCAACAGGACAAATGAATTGTGATATATTCAGATAATGGAATACTATTCAGTGCTAAAAAGAAATGATTGATAGACATGAAGGAAACTGTAATGCATATTACTAAGTGAAAAAGGCCAACCTGAAAAGGCTGCATACTGTATGATTCCAGTATATGATATTCCAGAAAAGACAAAACTATAGAAACAGTGAAAAGATCAGTGATGGCCAGGGGCTAGAGGGAAAGATGAGATGAATAGTTGAAACCCAGAGGATTTTTAAAGGAGTAAAACTATTCTGTATGATACCTTAATAGTAGATATATGTTACTATAAATTTGTTCAAATTCATATAATGTATAACATCAACAGTGAAACCTAATATAAACAATGAACTATGGGTGATGTTGTGTCAGTATAGGTTCATCAATTACAACAAATGTACCACTCTGGTGGAGGAAGTTGATAATGGAGGAGGCTGTGTGTATGTGATGTGGGGTAGGGGGTGTATAGGATATCTCTAACTATTTCTCAATTTTACCATGAACTTAAGACTGCTGTAAAAAAATAGTCTATTAAAAAAATTCTGAAAAATGATAGTGGTGATGGTTGCCAAACATGGGAAATTTACTAAATGCCACCTAGCTGTACATTTTAATATTGATAAAATGCTAAATTTTATGTGTATTTTACCACTGTAAGAAAAATCACGTGGGGGAGAAACAACCAGAAACCTTCCAGTGGTATTAAGTAGGGGGAAAAAAAACAAAAACAAACCTACACTCCCCTGTGTGTTTCTCTTCTTTACTTTCAAATTATTACCACACTCAAAGAATGGCTTTCAATGAAAAACTGGACTTTGTAGATATATTCAGAACACTTAATACTAAAGCAGCAGAATACAAATTCTTTTCTAATGCACATGGAACATTGTCCAGAATAGATCACATACTGGGTCACAAATCAAACCTCAACAAGTATAAAAAGATTGAGATCATAGCATGCATGTTTTTAGACCACAACACTATAAAACTTGATGTCATCCACAAGAAAAAATTTGGAGAGGTCACAAATACATGGAGATTAAAGAACATCCTACTAAAGAATGAAAGGAAATTAAAGAAGAAATTTAAAAAATACATGGAAACAAAAGAAACTGAAAACACGATGGTCCAAAACCTTTGGGATGCAGCAAAAACAGTCATAAGAGGGAAGTATATAGCAATACAGACCTACCTCAAGAAGCAAGAAAAATCTCAAATATGCAACATAACCTTACATCTGAAGGAGCTAGGAAAAGAACAACGAATGAAGCCTAAAGCCAGCAGAAGGGAAATAATAAACAGAGCAGAAATAAATGATATAGAAACAAACAAACAAACAAATCCCAGTAGAATAAATCAATGACATTAGGAGCTTGTTCTTTGAAAAAATTAATAAAATTGATAAACCCCTACCCAGACTTATCAAAAAGAAAAGGGAAAGGACCTAAATAAATAAAATCACAAATGGGAGTGGACAGATCACTACAGAAATACAATCAAAGAGAATATTATGAAAAATTATATGCCAACAAATTGGGCAATCCGGAAGAAATGGATAAATTCCTAGAAGCATATAAATTACCAAAACTGAAACAGGAAGAAATAGAAAACTTGAACAGACTGATAATCATCAATGAAATTGAATTTGTAATAAAAACTCTCCCAACAAACAAGAGTCCAGGACCAGATGGCTTCATAGGTGAACATTTAAAGAAGAGTTAATACTTATTTTTATCAAATTGTTCCAAAAAAGAGAAGTAGAAGGAAAACTTCCAAACTCATTCAATAAGGCCAGCATTACCTTGATTCCAAAACCAGACAAAGACCCCACTAAAAAAGAGAACTATAGGCCAGTATCCCTGATGAACATAGATGCAAAAATTCTCAACAAAATTCTAGCAAGTTAAATCCAAGTGTACATTAAAAGAATTATTCACCATGATCAAGTAGGATTTATTCCCGGGTTGCAAGAGTGGTTCAGTATTCATAAATCAATCAACATGATATACCACATTAATAAAAGAAAGGATAAAATCCTCTCAATAGATGCAGAAAAAGCATTTGATGAAGTACAACATCCGTTCTCAGTAAAAAACCCTCAAGAAAGTAGGGATAAAGGGAACATATCTCAACATCATAAAGGCCATATACAAAAGACCCACAGCTAATATCATCTTCAATGGGGAAAAACTGAGAGCTTTTCCTCTATGGTCAGGAACATGACAGGGATGTCCACTCTCACCACTGTTGTTCAACATAGTACTGGAAGTCCTAGCCTCAGCAATCAGACAACAAAAAATAAATAAAAGGCATCCAAGTCAGCAAGGAAGAAGTCAAACTTTCACTCTTCACAGATGACATGATCCTCTATGTAGAAAATGCGAAAGACTCCACCCCAAAACTGCTAGAGTTGATACAGGAATTAACAGAGTCGCAGGATATAAAATCAGTGTACAGAAATCTGTTACATTTCTGTACACCAATAGTGAAACAGAAGAAAGAGATATCAAGGAATTGATCCCATTTACAATTGTACCAAAAAACATAAGATATCTAAGAATAAACCTAACCAAAGAGGTAAAAGATCTGTACTCTGAAAATTATAAAACACTTATGCAAGAAATCGAAGATGATACAAAGCAATGGAAAAACATTCCATGTTCATGGACTGGAAGAATAAATATTGTTAAAATGTCTATGCTATCCAAGGCAATCTACACATTTAATGCAATTCTTATCAAAATAACACCAACATTTTTCATAGAGGTAGAACAAATAATCCTAAAATTCGTATGGAACCACAAAAGACCCCAAATAGACAAAGCAATCTTGAAGAAGAACAGCAAAACTGGAGGCATACAACAGTTCTGGACTTCAAGTTATATTACAAAGCTGTAGTTATCATTACAGTATGGTACTAACTCAAAAATAGACACATAGATCAAGGGAACAGAATAGAAAACCCAGAAATGGACCTGCAACTATGTGGTCAACTAATCTTTAACAAAGCACAAAGAATATCTGATGGATAAAAGACAGTCTCTTCAAAAACTGGTATTGGAGAAACTGGACAACAACATGCAAAAGAGTGAAATTGGACCATTTGCTTACACCATAACAAAAATAAATTCAAAATGGATGAAAGACCTAAATGTGAGACAGGAAACCTTCAAAATCCTAGAAAGGAACACAGGCAATAACCTTTTTGACCTCAGCAGTAGCAGCTTCTTGCTAGACATGTCTCTGGAGGCAAGGCAAACAAAACCAAAAATGAACCATTGGGACTTCATCCAGATAAAAACTTCTGCACAGCAAAGGAAACAAAAAACTAAAAGGCAATCTTTGGAATGGGAGAAGGTATTTGCAAATGATATATCTGATAAAGGGTTAGTAAGCAAAATCTATAAAGAACTTATCAAGCACACTAAGTTTCTGACACTAAGTTTATAGAGGTTTTTTTCCCCATAAAACAATTCTTTTTTTTTTTTTAAAGATTTTTTTATTTTTTTATTTGAGAGAGAGAGAATGAGAGACAGAGAGCATGAGAGGGAGGAGGGTCAGAGGGAGAAGCAGACTCCCTGCCGAGCAGGGAGCCCGATGCAGGACTCGATCCTGGGACTCCAGGGTCATGACCTGAGCCGAAAGCAGCCGCTTAACCAACTGAGCCACCCAGGCGCCCCCCCACAAAACAATTCTTTGTAACCCCAGCCAAGTGCCCTATGATCCAATTTAATTCTGACATTAACCAGTGTTAGTGCAGAGCCCATAAGTTAAGGACTCATTCTCATGAGACTGCCCCCCACTTCAGATGCCAATACTAAATAATAGGTCTGCAGGTTACCCACAACTTCTGTCTGACTTGGCTACAAATAAGAGGTTACAATGGCCTCTCCCACCTTGGATTCAAATATTTGCTGGAACAGCTCAGACAACTCAGGGAAACACTTAGGTTTACCAGTTTATTGCATAATAAAGGATATGATAAAAGATGTGGCTAAACAGCTAGAAGAAAAGATAAATGGTCTGAAAAGAGTTGAGATGCATCATCCTCCTGATAACAGGATGTGTTTATAATTTGGAAGCTCTCCAAATCCTATGCTATTGGGATTTGTATGGAGGCTTCATTAAGTGGGTATGATCAAAACAATTTTGTTGCCAGCCTCTCTCCCCTCTCTGGAGAATGGAGGGTAAGAATGAATATTCCTGGCTTTTAACTATTTCTTGGTCTTTCACCAGCCCCCATCCAGGAGTCATCCAGGAGCCCACCCAGAATCATTTCTTAGAACAAAAGACAGTATTGTCACCCAGGAAATTCCAAGGGATTTAAAAGTTCTTTGTCAGGAACCAGGGTTAAAGACCAAATATTAGAACATAAGATGTACCTAGTGCTCTTATCACTTCAGAAAATTTAGGAAACAAGGGTTTTAGGATCCCCATGTCAGGGCAGAAATCTATCATCTATCTATCATCTATCTATCTATCTATCTATCATCTATCTATCTATCTATCATCTATCTATTATCTATCTATCATCTATCATCATCTATCATCTATCTATCATCTATCTATTTATCAATCATCCATCATCTATCATCTATCTATCATCTATCATCATCTATCATCTATCTATCTATCTATCTATCTATCTATCTATCTATCTATCTATCTATCATCTATCTATCTATCATCTATCTATTTATCTATCTATCATCTATCTATCATCTATCTATCTATCATCTATTATCATCTATCATCTATCATCTATCAATCATCTATCTATCATCTATCATCTATCTATCATCTATCATCTATCTATCTATCTGTCATCATCTATCTATCATCTATTATTTTACTGTTAGGAAAGCATATAGGGTCCTCCATGACATCTGGGCCTTCATTACCTCTCTGACTTAAGATGGCAATATTCTACATTTCATGTGACATTGGCCTACTTGTTGCCCTGAGAGAATGCCTGGTGGTCTTATCAAAATCTCAAATGCCTTTCCTGCCACTTGCTATCCCTATTTCCTGTCTTATTATTTCTCCTTTCCACTATCTAGTGTACCATGCATGTCAGTAGTCCTATATCAGAGAGTGTGAAAACATCCGTGAATGTAGGGATTTTTTTTTTCTACATTACTGTATCCCTAATCACATCATAGGTTCTCAGTAAATATTTACTGAATTAATTTATCAGTAAACAAGAGTGTATACTCCAGACCCAAGAAAGAAAGCATCTCAACTACCTGGGGGGAATTTGACCCAGGAAAGCAGGGATTAGTCAGAACACATATTCTTTGCCTACACCAGAGATTTTAGGTTAAGAAGTATTTCTGATACATCAGAGGATGGTTTCCTTTAAATGTCCCCTGGTTTAACACACAAGAAGCTAAGTTTTTTTGTTTTGTTTTGTTTTGAATAAAGGAAAACCTCAACATTAAAAGAGAGCTGAGTGGCAGATGGAGAGTTCCCACTGTTAAAGAAATACCACCCTTTAGTTCAGATCCCACCGTACCTGGGAAAGCAACAGCCCTGGAAGTTAGAGTATCAAATATAATTATTTCAGGTCTTGAGGCCCTTAACCCATCCATTTAGAAATACAGTAGACCCTTGAACAACAAGGATTTGAACTGTGCTAGTCCACTTAAAAGCAGATTTTTGTTTGTTTGTTTTTTGGATGAATACAGTATGGAGCTATAAATGTATTTTCTCATTTTCTTAATAACATTTTCTTTTTCTTTTTTTTTTAAAGATTTTATTTATTTATTTGACAGAAAGAGAGAGACAGCGAGAGAGGGAACACAAGCAGGGGGAGTGGGAGAGGGAGAAGCAAGCTTCCTGCCCAGCAGGGAGCCCGATGTGGGCCTCGATCCCAGGACCCTGGGATCATGACCTGAGCTGAAGGCAGTCGCTTAACCAACTGAGCCACCCAGGCGCCCCATCTTAATAACATTTTCTTTTCTCTAGCTTACTTTATTATAACAATACAGTATATATGACATACAAGATATGTGTTAATCAACTGTTACGTTATGGGTAAGGTTTCCAGTCAACAGTAGACCATTAGTAGTGAAGTTTTTGGAGAGTCAAAGTTATTCATAGGTTTTTTTTCATTGATTTTTTTTTTATTGTGTGAAATGTAAATGCCCCTAAGTCCCACATTGTTAAAGAGTCAACTGTATTGAAAACATACTTTAAGTCTATTCAATTTCTAAGACAGTGAAAATGAAACTGGCATTGGATTGAGAGCTTCACTCAATTAATAGTCAATGACTAGGAATAGTTCATTTACCTACTTCTGGTAATTGCTAGAGACTAGCTGGGACTTCAAGAGCCCCCCCTTAAATTTTATCTAGAAACTTCTGGTCTACATCCCATGAACTTCCCAATAAAAATGACCTAATCTGAAATTCTGGCCATTTCATTAGGGTCCTAACATTTGCCTAGAATTTTCTCTAATTAGGGGTCCAGAACTGTACACCCAGCCATTGGCTAAAGCCATAATTTAGATGAGACAGGCCTTCTTGACATAAATCTGTATCTCAGTATCACCATACTTATAATTCCTGATTATTAACTCTAGTTGTTAATGGGTCTTTTTTACATTCCCTTTTCCTGAATTGCATCTTATTAAAAGAAGAATGAAGAGGAAACCAGGTCTCAGCTGAATGGAACTAGTGTTAGGACCTTCTGCTAAGTGTAATAAATCATTCCTTGCATGAAGATCCAGAGAGGTGAGCCAGGTAAAGAGACCCTAGGAAAAGATGTGATGATGCCCAAGTACTAAAATTAAGCCCTGCTATGGACTGAATTGTGTTTTCCCCAAATTTATATGTCAAAGCCTTAACTCCCAGTGTGTCTGTATTTGGAGACAGTCTTTAAGGAGTAACTAAGGTTAGGGGGATTAATTAAGGTTACTTTAAGAGTAATTCAGGGGTTAAGTTATAAATTTCCACTTACAAAATTAAGTTATGGGACTGTAATATATGGCATGATGATTATATTTAATAATATTGTATTGCATACTTGAAAATAGCTAGGAGGGTGGATCTTGAAAGTTCTCATCACACCAAAAAACTATGTATGATGATGGATATTAACTGGGCTTATTGTGGTGATTATTTTATAATATATACAAGTATATTGAATCATTACATTGTACACCTAAATCTAATATCATGTTATGTCAATTATACCTCAATAAAAACAAAATAATAATAATAAAAAATACAGTCAGTAAAAAAAAAAAAAAAGAAGTACTAAAGGTTAAATGAGATCATAAGGGTGGGCCTCTAATCTGATAGAACTCTTAGCCTTCAAGGAAAGAAAAAAAGGGAGATCTCTTTTTCTCTCCATGTTCATGTACTGAGGAAAGTCATATGAGGACTCAGTGAGAATGTGGCCATCTTCAAACTAGGAAGAGAACTCTCACCAGAAACTGACTACACTGGCACACTGATCTCAGACTTCCAGCTTCCAGATCTGTGAGAAAATACATTTCTGTTGTTTCAGTTACTCAGTTTGTGATACCTTGTTATGGCAGCCTGAACAGACTAATACAAACCCAAAGGACTGTGGAACAAAGTTTTAGAATCAGATGGAAAAGGGTCAACAGAAGAGAAAGTCAGAATAAACAGGAAGGAGCCTTGGGAAGTGTCATCATGATCTTTCTCTCTCTCTCCCTCTTTAAAATTTTCTATTGTGATCCTTTTCTGTGATTAGGGATTTTAGGGAATGTAGATGTGAAGATTGGCTTAAAGGGACAAAGGGCAATCAAACAGTCTGCAATGAATGATTCAGTTACTAACCACAGTCCTTTGCTGCTACTTTATCACTTAGTTCTTATCTTAAAAATCCCATTTTAGCACTCTCTTCCCCTAAACTTACTGAATGTGAGATTCCAGAATATCTTAAATCCAAGTTTAATATGGCCCTGCAGATACAACTATCTGGCTCTGGTAGGTGTTCACCAAATCAGTTGCATAGCATCCCTTGAGTTAGCTTCCCTGGACAGTCATGTTAATTGAGCTCCAGCCACTGGAATACAGATTAAATTTTATTATATCTGGCCCATAAAAAACACCTATGGATTACTTCATGCTGTTTCCTTTTCATATGCATATATTCAAGGAAAACATCATATGCATATATTCAAGACGGCAGGGCCTCCATTAGCCTGGGTTCCTAAAAAACTATGTGAAACAGAGCCTTGCCAACTTGGAACCACCTTGGAATATCAATATTAGTGAGAAATAAACTTCTATTGTGCTTAAGCTATTTTACATTTTGGATATATTTGCTGTAATATTACACCTATCCTAAAAAATACAGGAAGGCAAAATCACAGGTGTAAGAAGCTGTGACAACTGGCAAACAATGTGGAGAGAGAGAGACCCAGGATCTTGCTAACAATATATATGGATTCTCAACATTAACTAGCATGACAGTGCTCAAAGCATTTATTACATTGTGAAAATTTGTTACAGGGTCCCAACAGTCCACTACCTGATCCCACTGAGATGTGCATTGTCCCATCTGGTTCTCAGTCATCAATCCAGTCTTGCACTGCAATAATACTCCTTGTTTCTGACTTCAACATTCTCAACTTTGGCTCTTTTTCAGCCCACCCCTATTGTATGCTCACAGGAGACATTTTTACTTTTCCACATTATTTTGTAGTCTAAGACTGGGAGAGACTATCCAAGATGCTTCACCATTTCTCTCTACCACTTTGAGGAAAGATAATATTCCACTCTTCTCACTTCTTATTTGGGTATAGAACTTTGTATGACATTCTGTCATAAGCCTATTGATTAAGAAAATTCATACAGCTTTCTCTATTTTTTTTTTTTTTTGGCAATGTTTCTAGTATCACTTCAGGTCTCAGGCAAAGTCTGGAGTCTTGATCTCCAGGAAGAAATGCTGAGGCTCTCTCTATTCTTGGATCACCCATACTTACCTAGGGCTTTTATTATTATCTGGCACTAGTAGGTTGGCCCTAGGTAGAGGGAAGATGTACCCTCTTTGCAGGATCACATGACATTTTCCTTCCATTCCTAATTTGTTGAGAAATTTTAAATGAATTGATTTTTTTCAAATGCTTTATTTATTGTATGATCATATGTTTGTTTGTTTTCTAATTTACTCTTTCAATATGGTGAATCCCATCAATCAGTTTTCAAATACTGAACCAGTCTTCCATTGTTTAAGTAAGACCTGCTTGGTAATTATGTATGGTAATTTTTATGTATTCCTGGATTTGAATTGCTAATATATTTTTAAATTCTTTTATTTTTTTACTTTTAATGTTTTTTATTATTATGTTCAGCTAGTCAGCATATAGTACATCATTAGTTTTTGATGTATTGTTCAATGATTCATTAGTTGAGTATAACACCCAGTGCTCATCACAACATTGCCCTCTTTAATACCCATCACAATTTCCCCCTCCCCTCCCTTCTGTAACCCTCTGTTTCCCAGAATCCAGAGTCTCTCATGGTTTGTCACTTTCTCTGATTTCTTCCCATTCACTTATCCCTCCCTTCCCCTATGGTCCTCCACGCTATTTTTTGTTCCACATATGAGTGGAACCATATGATAATTTCTTTTTCTAATTTCTAATTTCACAAGTGAAATTTCTAATTTCACTTAGCAGAATCTCCTCCAGTTCCATCCATGTCAATGAAAATGGTAGGTATTCATCCTTTCTGATGGCTGAGTAATATTCCATTGTATATATGAACCACACCTTCTTTATCCATTCATCCATTGAAGGACATCTCAGCTCCTTCCACAGTTTGACTATTATGGACATTGCTGCTATGAACCCATTGCTGCTATGAACCCTATGCATGTGCCCCTTCTTTTCACTACATCTGTATCTTTGGAGTTAATACCTAGTAGTGCAATTGCTGGGTCATAGGGTAGCTCTATTTTTAACATCTTGGGGAATCTCCATATTGTTTCCCAGAGTGGCTGTACCAGCTTGTATTCCCACCAACAATGGAAGAGAGTTCCTCTTTCTTCACATCCATGCCAAAATTTGTTGTTCCCTGTCTTGTTAATTTTAGCCATTCTAATTGGTGTAAAGTGGTATGTCATTGTGGTTTTGATTTGTATTTCCCTGTTGGCTAGTGATGTTGAGCATTTTTTCTTTTTTTTTTAATGTTCAGTTAGCCAGCATATAGTACATCATAATTTTTGATGTAGTGTTCAGCGAGTCCTTAGTTGCTTATAATACCCAGTTCTCATCACAACATATGCCCTCATTATTGCCCATCACCCAGTTACCCTGTCCCCCCCTTTCCCCTCTGTAACCCTAAGTTTTTTTCCCAGAGTTCAGAGTCTCTCATGGTTTGTCTCCCTCTCTGATTTCTTCCCGTTCAATTTTCCCTCCCTTCCCCTATGATCCTCCGCACTATTCCTTATGTTCCACATGTGAGTGAAACCATACGATAATTGTCTTTTTCTGCTTGACTTATTTCACTTAGCATAATACACTCTAGTTCGTTCCATGTCGATGCAAATTGTGGGTATTCATCCTTTCTGATGGCTGAGTAATATTCCATTGTATATATGAACCATATCTTCTTTATCCATTCATCTGTTGAAGGGCATCTTGCCTCCTTCCACTGTTTGGCTATTGTGGACATTGCTGCTATGAACACTGGGGTGCAGGTGCCCCTCATTTTCACTACCTCTGTATGTTTGTGGTAAATATCTAGTAGTGTAATTGCTGGGCCATAGGGTAGCTCTATTTTGAACATCTTCAGGAACGTCCATACTGTTTTCCAAAGTGGCTGTACCAGCTTGCATTCTCATCAACAATGTAAGAGGGTTCTCCTTTCTCTACATCCATGCCAACATTTGTTGTTCCCTGTTTTGTTAATTTTTGCCATTCTACCTAGTGTAAGGTGGGATCTCCTTGTGGTTTTGATTTGTATTTCCCTGATGGCTAGAGATATGGAGCATTTTTCATGTGTCTGTTGGCCATTTGTATGTCTTCTTTGGAGAAGTGTCTGCTCATGTCTTCTGTCCATTTCTTTTATTTTAACTTTTTATTGTTATGTTAATCACCATACATTACATCATTAGTTTTTGATGTAGTGTTCCATGATTCATTGTTTGTGTATAATACCCAGTGCTCCTTGCAGAACGTGCCCTCTTTAATACACATCACCAGGCTAACCCATTTTCCCACCCCCTCCCCTCTAGAACCCTCAGTTTGTTTTTCAGAGTCCATTGTCTCTCCTGGTTCGTCTCCCCCTCCGATTTCCCCCTTTCATTCTTCCCCACCTGCTATCTTCTTCTTTTTTTCTCTTAAATATATTGTATTATTTGTTTCAGAGGTACAGACCTGTGATTCAACAGTCTTGCACAATTCACAGCACTCACCATAGCACATACTCTTCCCAATATCTATCACCCAGCCACCCCATCCCTCCCACCACCCCCAACTCCAGCAACCCTCAGTTTGTTTCCTGATATTAAGAATTCCTCATATTAGTGAGGTCATATGATACATGTCTGTCCTATTGACTTATTTCAATCAGCATAACACCCTCCAGTTCCATCCACATCATTGCAAATGGCAAGATCTATTTCATTTTGATGGCTGCATAATGTTCCGTTGTATATACATACCACTTCTTCTTTATCCATTCATCTGTCAATGAACATCTTGGCTCTTTCCACAGTTTGGCTATTTTGGACATTGCTGCTGTAAACATCGGGGTGCACGTACCCCTTCGGATCCCTACATTTGTATCTTTGGGGTAAATACCCAGTAGTGCAATTACTGGATCCTATGGTAGCTCTATTTTCAACTTTTTGAGGAACCTCCATACTGTTTTCCAGAGTGGCAGCACCAGCTTGCATTCCCACCAACAGTGTAGGAGGGTTCCCCTTTCTCCGCACCCTTGCCAACATCTATCCTTTCCTGACTTCTTAATTTTAGCCATTCTGACTGGTGTGAGGTGGTATCTCATCGAGGTTTTGATTTGGATTTCCCTGATGCTGAGTGATGTTGAGCACTTTTTCATGTGTCTGTTGGCCATTTGGATGTCTTCTTTGCAAAAATGTCTGTTCATGTCTTCTGCTAATTTCTTGATTGGATCATTTGTTCTTTGGGTGTTGAGTTTAAAAGGGCTTCATAGATTTTGGACACTAGCCCTTTATCTGATATGTCATTTGCAAATATCTTCTCCCATTCTGTTGGTTGTATTTTGGTTTTGTTGACTGTTTCTTTCACTGTGCAAAAGCTTTCTATCTTGATGAAGTCCCAATAGTTCATTTTTGCCCTTGCTTCCCTTGCTTTGGTGATGTTTCTAGGAAGAAGTTGCTGTGGCTGAGGTCGAAGAGGTTGCTGCCTGTGTTCTCCTTTAGGATTTTGATGGACTCCTGTCTCGCATTGAAGTCTTTCAACCATTTGGAGTCTATTTTTGTGTGTGGTGTAAGGAAATGGTCCAGTTTCATTGTTCTGAATGTGGCTGTCCAATTTTCCCAAGACCATTTGTTGAAGAGACGGTCTTTTTTCCACTGGACATTCTTTCCTGCTTTTTCAAAGATTAGTTGACCATAGAGTTGAAGGTCCATTTCTGGGCTCTCTATTCTGTTCCATTGATCTATGTGTCTGTTTTTGTGCCGGTACCATACTGTCTTCATGATGACAGTTTTGTAATAGAGCTTGAAGTCCGAAATTGTGATGCCACCAGCTTTGCTTTTTTTTTTTTCCCAATATTCCTCTGGCTATGCGGGATCTTTTCTGGTTCCATACAAATTTTAGGAGGATTTGTTCCATTTCTTTGAAAAAAGTAGATGGTATTTTGCTAGGGATTGCATTGAATGTGTAGATTGCTCTAGGTAGCATTGACATCTTCACAATATTTGTTCTTCCAACCCATGAGCATGGAACCTTTTTCCATTTCTTTGTGTCTTCCTCAATTTCTTTCATGAGTATTTTATTTTTATAAAATACATTTTTTTAATTTTTAATGTATTTTTTAAAGATTTTATTTACTTATTTGACAGAGAGAGACACAGCGAGAGAGGGAACACAAGCAGGGGTAGTGGGAGAGGGAGAAGCAGGCTTTCCGCCAGGCAGGGAGCCCGATGTGGGGCTCGATCCCAGGACTCTGGGATCACGACCTGAGCCGAAAGCAGACGCTTAATGACTGAGCCACTCAGGTGCCCTTATTTTATAGTTTTCTGAGTACAGATTCTTTGCCTCTTTGGTTAGATTTATTCTTAGGTATCTTATGGTTTTGGGTGCAGTTGTAAATGGGATCAACTCCTTAACTTGTCTTTCTTCTGTCTTGTTGTGGGTGTATAGGAATGCTACTGATTTCTGTGCATTGAGTTTATATCCTGCCACTTTACTGAATTCCTGTATGAGTTCTAGCAGTTTTGGGGTGGATTCTTTTGAGTTTTCCACATAAAGTATCATATCATCTGCAGAGAGTGAGAGTTTGACTTCTTCTTTGCCGATTAGGATGCCTTTTATTTCCTTTTGTTGTCTGATTGCTCTGGCTAGGACTTCTAATACTATGTTGAATAGCAGTGGTGATAGTGGACATCCCTGCCGTGTTCCTGACTTTAGGGGGAAAGCTCTCAGGTTTTCCCCATTGAGAATGGTATTTGATGTGGGTTTTTCATAGATGGCTTTTATGATCTTGAGATATGTACCCTCTATCCCTATACTCTGAAGAGTTTTGATCAGGAAAGGATGTTGTACTTTGTCAAATGCTTTTTCTGCATCTATGGAGACTATCATATGATTCTTGTTCTTTCTTTTGTTAATGTATTGTATCGCATTGATTGCTTTGCCAGTGTTGAGCCAAACTTGCAGCCCGGGGATAAATCCCACTTGGTCTTGGTGAATAATCCTTTTAATGTATTGTTGGATCCTATTGGCTAGTATTTTGGTGACAATCTTTGCATCCATGTTCATCAGGGATATTGGTCTGTAATTCTCCTTTTTGATGGGGTCTTTGTCTGTATTGGGGATCAAGGTAATGGTGGCCTCATAAAACGAGTTTGGAAGTTTTCCTTCCATTTCTATTTTTGGAACAGGTTCAGAAGAATAGGTATTAATTCTTCTTGAAATGTTTGGTAGAATTCCCCCTGGGAAGCCATCTGGCCCTGGGGTTTTGTTTCTTGGGAGATTTCTGATGACTGCTTCATTTTCCTTAGTGATTATAGGTCTGTTCAGGTTATCTATTTCTTCCTGGTTCAGTTTTGGTAGTTGAGACATCTCTAGGAATGCATCCATTTCTTTCAGATTATCTAATTTGCTGGCATAGAGTTGCTCATAATATGTTCTTATAATTGTTTGTATTTCTTTGGTGTTGGCTGTGATCTCTCCTCTTTCATTCATGATTTTGTTGATTTGGGTCATTTCTCTTTTCTTTTTGAAAAGTCTGGCCAGGATGTTTATCAATCTTGTTAATTCTTTCAAAGAACCAGCTCCTAGTTTCGTTGATATGTTCTACTGTTCTTTTGCTTTCTATTTCATTGATTTTTTCTCTGATCTTTATTATTTCTCTTCCCCTGCTGGGTTTAGGCTTTATTTGCTGTTCTCTCTCCAGCTCCTGGTGTGGGGTTAGGTTGTGTATTTGAGACCTTTCTTATTTCTTGAAAAGGTTTGTATTGCTATATACTTTCCTCTTAGGACTGCCTTTGCTGCATCCCAAAGATTTTGAACAGTTGTGTTTTCATTTTCATTTGTTTCCATGAATTTTTTTAATTCTCTTTAATTTCCTGGTTGACCCAATCATTCTTTAGTAGGATGCTCTTTAGTCTCCATTTATTTGAGTTATTTCGACTTTCCTCTTGTGATTGAGTTCTAGTTTCAAAGCATTGTGGTCTGAAAATATACAGGGAATGATCTCAATCTTTTGGTACCAGTTGAGACCTGATTTATGACCTAGGATGTGATCTATTCTGGAGAAAGTTCCATGGGCACTTGAGAAGAATGTGTATTCTGCTACTTCGGGATGGAATGTTCTGAATATATCTGTCAAAGTCCATTTGTTCCAGTGTGTCATTTAAAGTCTTTATTTCCTTGATGATCTTTTGCTTAGCTGATCTGTCCATTTCAGTGAAGGTGGTGTTAAAGTCCCCCACTATTATGTATTGTTGTTGCTGTGTTTCTTTGCTTTTGTTATTATTTGGCTTGTATAATTGGCTGCTCCCATGTTAGGGGCATAGATATTTACAATTGCTAGATCTTCTTGTTGGATAGACCCTTTAAGTAGGATATAGTGTCCTTCCTCATCTCTTATTACAATCTTTGGTTTATAATCTAATTTGTCTGAAATAAGGATTGCCACCCCAGCTTTCTTTTGGTGTCCATTAGCATGGGAAATGGTTTTCCACCTCCTCACTTTCAATCTGGGGGTGTCTTTGGGTCTAAAATGAGTCTCTTGCAGACAGCATATCGATGGGTCTTGTTTTTTTTATCCAATCTGAGAGCCTGTGTCTTTTGATTGGGGCATTTAGCCCATTTACATTCAGGGTAACTATTGAAAGATATGAATTTAGTGCCATTGTATTGCCTGTAAGGTGACTGTTAGTGTATATTGTCTGTGTTCCTTTCTGGTCTATGTTACTTTTAGGCTCTCTCTTTGCCTAAAGGACCCCTTTCAATATTTCTTGTAGGGCTTGTTTCGTGCTTGTAAATTCCTTTAGTTTTTGTTTGTCTTGGAAGTTTTTTATCTCTACTTCTATTTTCAATGACAGCCTAGCTGGATATAGTATTCTTGGCCGCATATTTTTCTCATTTAGTGCTCTTAAGATATCATGCCAGTCCTTTCTGGCCTGCCAGGTCTCTGTGGATAGGTCTGTTGCCAATCTAATGTTTCTACCATTGTAGGTTACAGATCTCTTGACCCCAGCTGCTTTCAGGATTTTCTCTTTGTCTCTGAGACTCATAAGTTTTATTATTAGGTGTCGGGGTGTTGACCTATTTTTATTGATTTTGAGAGGGGTTCTCTGTCCTGGATTTTGATGCCTGTTTCCTTCCCCAAATTAGGGAAGTTCTCTGCTATAATTTGGTCCAATATACCTTCTGTCACTCTGTCTCTTTCTTCTCCTTCTGGGACCCCAATTATTCTAATGTTGTTCCATCTTATGGTATTGCTTATCTCTCAAATTCTCTCCTCGTGATCCAGTAGTTGTTTCTCTCTCTTTTTCTCAGCTTCTTTATTTTCCATTATTTGGTCTTCTATATCACTGATTTTCTCTTCTGCCTCATTTATCCTAGCAGTTAGCACCCCCATTTTTGATTGCACCTCATAATAACCTTTTTGATTTCAAATTGGTTAGATTTTAGTTCTTTTATTTCTCCAGAAAGGGTTTCTCTAATAACTTCCATGCTTTTTTCATGCCCAGCTAGAATCATTAAAATCATCATTCTGAACTCTAGTTCCGACATTGTAATAATGCCCATATTGAATAGTCAGTACTGCCTCTTGTTCTTTTTGTTGAGGTGATTTTTTCTGTCTTGTCATTTTGTCCAGATGAGAATAGATGAATGAGAGAACAAAAAATAGATGAATGAAAGAAGAAAATGCTGACAGGGTAACAACATCCCCAGAAAATATACCCTAAACAAATCAGAAAAGACCAGAAACTGGGGGAAAAGAAACGGAAAGAAAGAAAAAAGAAAAAGAAAAGATAAAAACAAACAACAGAACAAAACAAAAAAAACCCAGAATATGATCAAATATGATCAGGCTGGTGCATAGATCAGTGCCACACACTAGATTTGGGGCGTATTTTGGTCTATTAGAAGAAAGTGCCTCCCAAAATTTTAAAGAAAGAAAAACTTATATATGTACAAAAATAAGGGTTAATATGATGAAGGGATGGAATATGACTGTAAAGATGGGAATTATAAGCAATTTTATAAAAGGAATTGATAAGAAGTTGTTTGAAAAAGGAAAGAAGAGGATTTAAAAAAAAGAAAGAAAAAAAAGGGAAAGAATGTGATCAGGCAGGAGACTAGAACCAAGCCATTCACTAGAGATTTAGGGTATATTTTGATCTGTTAGAAGAAACTGTATCCCAAAATTTTAAAGAGAGAACAACTTATATATATATACCAAAAATATGGGTAACTACTATGAATGGATATAATATGACTCTAAAAATGAAAAATAAAAAAGATTTTTTAAAAAGGGATTGATAAGATGTTGGTTGAAAAAGGGAAAAGAAAAATTAAAAAAAAAAAAGTTAAAAAAATTAACTTTGAAAGACTAAAGAATCATGGGAAAAAAGCCATGAATTCTATGTGCAGTATTCCCCTAGCGCTGGAGTTGTGCCGTTCTCATTGATCAGTAAACTTGGTCTTGGCTGGCTGTTCTTGCTGATCTTCTGGGGGAGGGGTCTGTTGCCGTGGTTCCCAAATGTCTTTGCCTGAGGCCAAATTGCCCCGTCCTTGCGTTTCTAGGCTAAGTAATCTGCTCGGGTTTGCTCTCTGGAGCTTTTGTTCCCTGCAAGCTTTCTGTACAGCTTTGGAGGATGAGAGTGAAAATGGTGGCTTCCCAATCTCCGCCCTAGAGGACCCGAGAACTTGGGGCCCCACTCTTCAGTGTGCCCCCAGAGAAAAGCACTCCCATCTTCCTGGTCTCTGGCCACACTCTGTGCTCACCCAGCCTGTGACCAAGCGTTTCTATCTCTGACACCCGACCCGGTTTGGGGTCTCCAAACCCAGCAGATCCCTGCGGTGTGCTCCTGCACTGCTCCTCCCAGGGGATAAAGGTGAGTCTCCCCAGATCTGCCACTTGTTGGGTCCCTGCTGGAGGAGCAGTGGCCCGACTGTGCCGTGGATCATGGTTTATGGCAACCCAGAGCTGAGAGCCTGTTCCTCGGCTCCGTCTCTGCAGCCATCTTCCCCCTTCCAATACCTGGGAACTCTGCCACACCTAGGCATCCCCAGTGTTTCTGTGACCCTGAGGTTCATGAGACCACACTGTACCACGATGGTTTCACCCCCCACTTAGCCACTGGAACGACGTCCCTCAGTGGAGCCAACTTCTAAAAGTTCCGATTTTGTGCTCTGCTGCTCTATCACTTGCCAGAAGTGGAGGATGGAGGCCCCCTCCCCCACGGTCTACCCTCCCAAGTATCACCTCGGGTTCACTTCTCTGCACGTCCCACCTTCCAGAACGTGGTCGCTTTTCTATTCAGACAGTTGTTGCTATTCTTTTCTTCAATCTGCTGTTGAGTTTGTAGCTGTTCAGAATGCTTTGATCCCTATCTAGTTGAATTCCTGGGACCAGATGAAATCCAGGTCTCCTACTCCTCTCCATCTTGCTCCGCCCCTCTTATGTCCATTTCTTGACTGGATTATTTGTTTTTGGGGGGTTGAGTTTGAGAAGTTCTTTATGGATCTTGGATATCAGCCCTTTATCTGTAGTGTCATTTGCAAATATCTTCTCCCATTCTGTGGGTTGCCTCTTAGTTTTGTTGACTGTTTCCTTTGCCATGCAGAAGCCTTTTATCTTGATGAAGTCCCAAAAGTTCATTTTTGCTTTTGTTTCCCTTACCTTTGGAGATATGTCATGAAAAATGTCACTGCCACCAATGTCAAAGCAGTTACTGCTTATGTTCTTCTCTAAGATTTTGATAGATTCCTGTCTCACACTGAGGTCTTCCATCCATTTTGAGTTTATCTTTGTGTATGGTGTAAGAAAATGGTCCAGTTTCATTCTTCTGTATATAGCTGTCCAATTTTCCCAGCACCATTTATTGAAGAGACTGTCTCTTTTCCGTTGGATATTCTTTGTTGATTTGTCAAAGATCAGTTGACCATAGAGTTGAGGGTCCATTTCTGGGGTCTCTATTTTGTTCTATTGATCTATGTGTCCGTTTTTGCTCCCGTACCATGTTGTCTTGATGATCACAGCTTTGTAATATAGCTTGAAGTCAGGCATCGTGATGCCCCCGGGTTTGGTTTTCTTTTTCAACATTCCCCTGGTTATTTGGGGTCTTTTTGGTCCCATACAAATTTTAGGATTGTTTGTTCCAGCTCTGTGAAAAATGTCAGTGGTATTTTGATAGGGATTGCATTGAAAGTATAGATTGCTCTGGGCGGGATAGACATTTTAACAATGTTCATTTTTCCAATCCAATAGCATGGAATGTTTTTCCATGTCTTTGTGTCTTCTTCAATTTCTTTCATGAGTGTTCTGTAGTTTCTAGAGTACAGATCCTTTACCTCTTTGTTTAGGTGTATTCCTAGGTATCTTATGGTTTTTGGTGCTATTATAAATGTATTCGATTCCTTAATTTCTCTTTCTTCAGTCACATTGTTAGTGTATAGAAATGCTACTGATTTCTGTGCATTGATTTTGTATGCTGCCACATTGCTGAACTGCTGTATGAGTTCTAGCAATTGGGGGTGGAGTTCCAATCCATGCTATTGGATTGGAAAAATGAACATTGTTAAAATGTCTATCCCGCCTAGAGCAATCTATACTTTCAATGCAATCCCTATCAAAATACCACTGACATTTTTCACAGAGCTGGAACAAACAATCCTAAAATTTGTATAGGACCAAAAAAGACCCCAAATAACCAGGGGAATGTTGAAAAAGAAAACCAAACCCGGGGGAATCACGATGCCTGACTTCAAGCTATATTACAAAGCTGTGATCATCAAGACAACATGGTACAGGAGCAAAAACGGACACAAAGATCAATAGAACAAAATAGAGACCCCAGAAATATACCCTCAACTCTATGGTCAACTGATCTTTGACAAATCAACAAAGAATATCCAATGGAAAAGAGTATCATGTCATGTGTGAAGAGAGAGAGTTTGACTTCTTCTTTGACAATTTGAATGCTTTTTATTTCTTTTTGTTTTCTGATTGCTGAGGCTAGGACTTCCAGTATTATGTTCAACAATATTGGTGAGAGTGGGCATCCCTGTTATGTTCCTGACCTTAAGGGAAAAGCTCTCAGTTTTTCCCCATTGAGAATTGTATTCACTGTGGGCTTTTCATAGATGGCTTTTATGTTACTGAGGTATGTTCCTTCTATCCTTACACTGTGGAGAGTTTTAATCAGGAAAGGAGGCTGTATTTTGTCAAATGCTTTTTCTGCATCAATTGAGAGGATCATATGGTTCTTGTCTCTTCTTTTATTAATGTGCTCTATCATGTTGATTGATTTGCCAATGTTGAGCCACCCTTGCAGCCCAGGAACAAATTCCACCTGGTCGTGGTGAATAATCCTTTTCATGTACTGTTGGATCCTATTGGCTAGGATTTTGTTGAGAATTTTGGCATCCATATTCATCAGGGATATTGTTCTATAATTTCCTGTTCTCCTTTTTGATGGGCTCTTTGACTTTAGGATCAGGGTAATGCTGGCCTCATAGAATGAGTTTGGAACTTTTCCTTCTGTTTCTATTTTTGAAACAGTTTCAGTAGAATAGGTATTCTTTCTTCTTTAAAATTTGGCAGAATTCCCCTGGGAAGGCATCTGGCCCTGAAATCTTGTTTTTTGGGAGGTTTTTGATGACTGCTTCCATTTCCTTGCTGGTTATTGGTCTGTTCAGAATCAGTTCAGATTGAAAGAAATTTATTTCTTCCTCTTTCAGTCTTGGTAGTTTATAAGTTTTCAGGAATGCATCCATTTCTTCCAGATTGCTTAATTTGTTGGCATATAGTTGCTGGTAATAATTTCTAATAACTGTTTATATTTCCTTGTTGCTAGTAGTGATCTCTCCCCTTTCCTTCATGATTTGATTGATTTGGATCCTTTCTCTTTTCTTTTGGATAAGTCTGGCCAGTGTTTTATCAATCTTATTAATTCTTTCAAAGAACCAACTTCTAGTTTCATTGATCTGTTCTACCATTTTTCTGGTTTCTATTTCATTGATCTCTGCTCTAATCTTTATTATTTCTCTTCTCCTGTTTGGTTTAGGCTTTACTTGCTGTTCTTTCACCAGTTCCTTTATGTGTAAGGTGCTAAGGGATTTTTCTAATTTTTTGAGAGAGGCTTGGATGGCTATATACTTTCCCTTATGACCGCCTTTGCAGTATCCCATAGGTTTTGGCCTGATATGCTCTTATTCTCATTAGTTTCAATGAATTGTTTAAGTTCTTCTTAACTGGTTGACCCATTCATTGTTTAGCAGGATGCTTTTTAATTTCCAAGTGTTTGAGTTCCTTCCAAATTTCTTCTTGTGGTTGAATTTCAGTTTCAAGGCAGTGAGGCCTGAAAATATGCATGGAATAATCTCAATCTTTTGGTATCATTTGAGACCTGATTTGTGACCCAGTATGTGGTCTTTTCTGAAGAAATTTCCATATGCACTCAAGAAGAGTGAATATTCTGTTGTTTTAGGATGGAATGTTCTGTATATATCTACGAATTCTATCTGGTCCAATGTGTCCTTCAAAACTCTTGTTTCTTTATTGATTTTCTGCTTAGATGATCTGTCCATTGCTGTGATTGCAGTGTTGAGGTCTCCTACTATTAATGTATTATTATCAATATGTTTCTTTATTTTGTTGTTAATTGGTTTATATAATTGGCTGCTCCCATATTGGGGGGATAGATATTTACAATTGTTAAATCTTCTTGTTGGATAGACCCTTTAAGTATGATATAGTGTCCCTCTACATCTCTTACTGTGGTCTTTGGTTTAATATCTAATTTGTCTGATATGACGGTTGCTACCCCAGCTTTCTTTTGAGGTCTGTTGGCATGGTAAATAGTTTTCCAACCCCTCACTTTCAGTCTGGAGGTGTCTTTAGGTCTAAAATGAGTCTCTTGTAGACAGCATATGGATGGGTCCTGCTTTTTTATCTAATTTGATACCCCGTGTCTTTTCATGGTAGCATTTAGCCCATTTACATTCAGACTAACTATTGAAAGATATGAATTTATTGCCATTGCATTGCCTATAAAGTCCCTGTTTCTGTAGATCGTCTCTGTTATTTTCTTGTCTATAATCCTCTTAGGGTCTCTCTTTGCTTACAGGATCCCCCTTAATATTTCTTTCAGGGCTGGCTGGTGGTCATATATTCTTTTAGTTTCTGCCAGTCCTAGAAGCTCCTTGTCTCTCCATCCATTCTAAGTGACAGCCTTGCTGGATAAAGTATTATTGCCTGCATGTTCCTTTCATTTAGTACCCTGAATATATCTTGCCAGCCCTTTCTGGCTGCCAGGTATCTGTGGACAGGTCTGATGTTATTCTGATGATTCTCCCTCCATATGTAAGGAACCTCCTCCCCCTTGCTATTCTCTGGATAGTTTCTTTGGCTGTAAAATTGGCAAGCTTCACTAGCATATGTCAGGATGTTGATCTATTTTTATTGATTTTGGGAGGGGTCCTCTCTGCTACTTGGACTCGACTGCTTGTTTCTTTCTCCAGATTAGGGAAGCTCTCAGCTATTATTTGTTCAAATATACCTTCTATCCCTCTCTCTCTCTCTCTCTCCACCCCCTTGTCGATCCCAATAATTCTGACACTGGAACATTTCATGGCATCATTAATCTCTCCAGTCCTTTTTTTTTTTCCATGTGCTACTAACAGCCTCTCTCTGTTTTCCTCAACTTCCTTCCTTTCCATCAGCTTATCTTCTAGATCACTAATTCTCTCTTCTGCCTTATTTACCCTGGCTGTTAGAGTATCCTGTTTAGACTGCATCTTATTCATTGCATTTTTTAGTTCAGTCTGATTAGATCTCATTTCTGCTCTTAGAGATTCTATATTGTCACAAATGCTTTTTTCAAGCCTAGCTTTTGACTTTAAGATTGCTATCCTGAATTCTAACTCTGATATCTTGTTTATATCCATATCCACTAGTTCTGTGGCAGAGGACATTATCTCTGTTTCTTTTCTTTGCTGAGAGTTCCTCTCCTAGTCATTCTGTTGAGGGATGGTTGAGTGAATGGGCAGAGTGCAAAATATCAGCCATGACCCAAGCAAGATGCACCCTAGCAAAATCTGGAGTGGTCAGAAGCCACCACCAAAAAAAAAAAAAAAAAAAAGCCAAAATGAAACACAAGAACAAAATTAAAAAAATTAAAATTTAAAAAAGGTGGGGCAAAGGGCTATAATCTCTCAGTGTGGGCAAAACAGGGTGTTTCAGTTGTTCCTGGGTGTATTTTGGTCTGTGTGTTAGAGGACACTTTCCCAAAATTACAAGGAAATTAAAACTTGTATATATATAAAGGTAAAATTGAATAGAGTGAAAAAAGGCCTAAAATAAATCATATACCTATAAAAATATAGGTTAAAAAGCAACAACGAAAAATAAGCTGATATAATAAACATCTAGTTGAAATGAGGAGAAGGTAAAAAGAACCACAACAACAAAATAAATACAGGGAAAAAGCATAAGAAAAAGAAAAGAAAAAAAAGGGAGAATTTTATCTCAAAAATAAACAAGTCGTGAGGCCACACCTAGAACTCCATATACTAGTTTCTCCTGACGTTGGGATTTTATAGTTTTATGAGATCCATAGGATTGTTGTACACCTGTTCTTCTAGCCTGTCTTCTGGGGGAGGGGCCTGCCTCACTGTTTCTCAGGTAACCCCGCCTGGACGGAGTTGCCCCATCCCCTGTCAGGGGGATTGGCTCAGTGGAAACAGGTCCTCTGTGTGGCTTTTGTTCTATGCTTTTTCAGAGGATCAGCAAAAATGGCTGCAGCCAAACCTCTGGCCCATAGCAGAAAATTCACAGTCTGCCCTCTTTCATAAACCCTCCAGGATAAACAGTCTCCACTTTTGTTATTGCCAAAAAAACGCAGCCTCCCATGGTGCACACCCACAGGAACTCTCTCAGAGATAGTCCCAGGGGCCCAGGAATGCCACTGACGTTTGTGATTCTAAAACCTCAGGTGGCTGCAGACTATAGGGGGCACCCAAAGCTCCTGGATCATGTCTGGGTGCAGCTCTAAAGCCCTTTCTGTGCCACTACTGCTCTGCAAGCTTTTGCCAGTTACAGGCACAGGTTTCAGATTTTTTCACGCTGCTCAAGAGAAGAGGGATTATCAACTGGCCGGCTCACAGTTTATGCTGATTTGAGCTAAGAGTCCCTTCCTGGGCTTGCTTACCAGAACCTGCTTCCTGACTCCACTGCTCAGGCACCCTACCAGTTCAGGGATGCCCTTTGCTCTGCATTTCCCTATACCCCGATACCACAATGCCTTACCTAGAATTCTGTCTTTTCATTTCCAGAGCTCCTTTCAGAGAGGGATGTCTCTCACTAGAGCAGATTTCTAAGGGCTCTGATTTTGCACTCTGGTGTTATATCACCTTCCAGGAGCCAGCATATGGAGGCTCCCTCCTGCTTCTGTTTATCTTCTGATATCTCCCCACAGATTCACAACTCTGCACATCCTACCTTGCAAAAAGCAGTCGCTTTTCTACTTGTAGAGATCCAGATATATATTCTTACATCTCAGGCTGATTTTGTGGGAGTTCAAAATGGTTTGATAGATATACAGCTAAATTCAGGGGACCAGGTGAAACGAGGTCCCCTCCTCCTCCCTTGAGTTGCTAATAATTTGTGAAGGATTTTTGCAATTCTATTCATGAAGGATTTTAGTCTGTAGTCTATAGTTTCTTTTTTTTTCTTCTGTTTGTCTCTTTTTAGTATAAAGTGCTTACTTCATTAAATAAGTGGAACTATTTCTTTTTCTTCAAACTTCTAAAGAGATTGTGTATTGTGGTATTATATATTTTTTCTTCTTTAAAATGTCTAGTAAAATTTACCAATAAAATCATCTCATCTGGAGATATCTATGTTGGAATGATCTTACCTACAAATTAATTTATTGTACTAGATATAGGTCTATTTAGGTGATTTCTTCTTGACTGAATTTTAGTAATTTGTACTTTTCAAGGAATTCATGCTTTTTATTTAAGTTTTGAATTTGTGGGCATAAAGTTATACATAGTATCCTCTTAATTTCTTTGTGTTATACAATTATGTTCCCTCTTTTATTCCTTTTCTTAATTTTTAAAAAAATTTATTTAGTTAACATACCGTGCAATATTGGTTTCTGGAGCAGAATTCAGTGATTCATCACAGGTATACAACACCCAGTGCTCATCACAAAAACGCCCTACTTAATACCCTTCACCCATCTATCCCATCCCCCCACCCACCTCCCTCCCTCAAGAGTCAGCCTGTTCTCTATTGCTAAGAGTCTCTTATGGTTTATTTACCTGTCTCCCTTTCTCCCTGCCTTCTCATATGTTCATAGGTTTTATTTCTTAATTCCTCATATGAGTAAGATCATATGATATTTGTCTATCTCTGACTATTTCACTTAGCATAATACACACTAGCTCCATCTATGTCATAACAAATGGCAGGATTTCATTCTTTTTGATGGCTGAGTAATATTCCATTGTATATATATACCACCTCTTCTTTATGCATTCATCAGTCAATGGACATTTGGGCTCTTTCCATTGTTTGGCTATTGTTGATAATGCTGCTATAAACATCGGAGTGCATGTACCCCTTCGAATCTTTATTTTTGTATCCTTTGGGTTAATACCTAGTAGTGCAGTTACTGGGTTGTAGGGTAGTTCTATTTCTAACTTTCTGAGCAACCTCTATACTATTCCCCAGAGTAGCTGCACCAGTTTGCATTCCCACGAACATTGTGAGAGGGTTCCCCTTTCTCCAAATCCTTGCCAACATCTGTTGTTTCTTGTGTTGTTAATTTTAGCCATTTTGACAGGTATGAGGTGGTATCTCATGGTTTTGATTTCTATTTACCTTATGATGAGTGATGTTGAGCATCTTCTCATGTGTCTGTAGGCCATTTGTATGTCTTCTTTGGAGAAATATCTTCACGTCTTCTGCCATTTCTTGAATGAATTTTTTGTTTTTTGGGCGTTGAGTTTGATAAGCTCTTTATGGATTTTGGATACTAACCCTTTATCCAATATGTCATTTGCAAATATCTTCTCCCATTCTGTAAGTTGCTTTTTAGTTTTGTTGATTGTTTCCCTGGCTGTGCAGAACTTTTAATGTGATGAAGTCCCAATAGTGTATTTTTGCTTTTGTTTCTCTTGCCTCTGGAGATGTGTCTAGTAAGTAGCTACCCCTGAGGTCAAACATGTTACTACCCTGGGGCGCCTAGGTGGCTCAGTCGGTTAAGCAGCCAGCTCTTGATTTCAGCTCAGGTTATGATCTCATCATACCCCACGTCAGGCTCCACACTCAGCAGAAGTCTGCTTGAGGATTCTTTCTCCCTCTCCCTCTGCCTGACCCCCTGCATGTGCATACACCCCCCTCGCTAAAATAAATAAATAAAATCTTTAAATTAAAAAAAAAAAGGTTACTGCCTGTGTTCCCTTCTAGGATTTTGATGGTTCCTGTCTTACATTTAGATCTGTAACCTATTATGAATTTATTTTGTTTATGGTGTAAGAAAGTGGTCCAGTTTCATTCTTTTGCATGTTGCTGTCCAGTTTTCCCAACACCATTTGTTGAGGAGACTGTCTTTTTTTTTTCTATTGGGTATTCTTTCCTGCTTTGTTGAAGATTAGTTAACCATATAGTCATGGGGCCAGTTCTCAGTATCTATTCTGTTCCATTGATCTATGTGTCTATTTTTGTGCCTATACCCTACTGTCCTGATAATCACAGCTTTCTAATATAATTTGAAATCTGGAATCATGATGCCTCTAGTTTCATTTTTCTTTTTCAGGATTGCATTGCCTATTTGGGGTCTTTTGTGGTTTCATACAAATTTTAGGATTGTTTCATCCAGCTCTGTGAAAAATTCTGGTGTTATTTTGATAAGAATTACATTAAATTTGTAGATTTCTTTGGGCATTGTAAACATTTTGACAAAGTTTGGTTTTCTAATTCATGAATATGGAATATTTTTCCATATTTGTGTCATCTTCAGTTTCTTTCATCAGTATTCTATAGTTTGAACAGTACAGATATTTTACCTCTTTAGTTAGGTTTATTTCTAGGTATCTTATTGTTTTTGGTGCATTTGCAAATGGGATCAATTACTTGAATTATTTTTCTGGTGCTTAATTATTGGTGTAAAGAAATACAACAGATTTCTGCACTTTGATTTTATATCCTGCAACTTTGCTGAATTCATAGCAATTTCTTGGTGGAATCTTTTGGATTTTCTACTTAGAGTATCATGTTGCCTGCCAATAGTGAAAATTTGATTTCTTCTTTGCCTACTTGGATGTCTTTTATTTCTTTTTGTTGTCTGATTAGTGAGGCTAAGACTTCCAATACTATGTTAAATAGTAATGGTGAGAGTGGACATCCCTGTCTTGTTCCTGACCATAGGGGAAAGGTTTTCAGTTTTTCCCCATTGAGTATCATATTAGCTGTGTCTTACATATATGGCCTTTATGATGTTGAGGTATGTTCCATCTATCCCTACTTTGTTGAGGGTTTTTATCAAAGAAAGGATGCTGTATTTTGTCAAATGTTCTTTATCCATCTATAGAGAGGATCATATGGTTCTTATCCTTTCTTTTATTAATGTGTTGTGTCACCTTGATTGATTTGTGGATGTTGAACCACACCTACAACCCAGGGATACATCCCACTTGGTCATGATGAATAATCCTTTTAATGTACTGTTGGATCTGATTAGCCAGTATCTCGTTGAATATTTTTGCATCCATGTTCAACAGAAATATTGGTCTGTAATTCTCCTTTTTTAGTGGAAGCTTTCTCTGGTTTTGGAGTCAAGGTAATGCTGACTTCATAGAATGAGTTTGGAAGATTTCCTTCCATTTCTATATTTTGGTAGAGTTTCAGAAGAATATGTATTAATTCTTCTTTAGATGTTTGGTAGAATTCCCCTGTGAAGGCATCCGGTCCTGGACTCTTGTTTGTTGGGTGATTTTTGGTTACTGATTCAATTTCTTTGCTGGTTATGGGTTTGTTCAGGTTTTCTATTTCTTCCTGTTTCAGTTTTGGTTGTTAATATGTTTTTCAGAATGCATCTATTTCTTCCAGATTGCCTAATTTGTTGGTATATATTGGCTCATAGTATTTTCTTATAATTTATATTTGTATTTCTGTAGTGATTTCTCCTCTTTCATTCATGATTTTATTAATTTGGGTCCTTTCTCTTTTGTTTTTGACATTCTGGCTCAGGTCTTATCAAACTTATTAATTATTTCAAAGAACCAGTTTCTAGTTTTGCTGATCTATTCTACTGTTGTTGTTGTTGTTGTTTTATTTCTATATCATTGATATCTGCTCTAATCTTTATTATTTCCCTTCTCCTGCTGGATTTCGGTTTTAATTGCTGTTCTTTTTCCAGCTCCTTTAGGAGTAAGGTTAGGTTGTGTATTTAAGTCTTTTCTTGGTTCTTGAGGTAGTCCTGGATAGCAATGTACTTCCTGCTTAGGCCCACCTTTTGCTCTGGACTGTCGTGTTTTCGTTTTCATTTGCTTTCATGTATTTTTAAAAATTTTCTTTAATCTCCTGGTTGACCCATTCATTCTTTAGTAGGATGATCTTTAACCTCCATGTGTTTGAGGACTTTCCAAATTTTGTTTTGTGGTTGACTCCAGGTTTCATAGCATTGTGTTCTGAAAATATGCATGGTATGATCTTATTGTCTTTGTACCTGTTGAGTTCTGATTTTTGACCCAATATATGATCTATTCTGGAGAGTGTTCCATGTGCCCTTGAAAAGAATGTGTACTCTGCTACTTTAGGATGAAATGTTCTGGATGTATCTGTGAAGTCCAACTGGTCCAGTGTGTCATTCAAAACTCTTGTTTCCTTGTTGATCTTCTGCTTAGATGATCTGTTCATTGCTGTGAGTCAGGTGTTAATGTCCCCTACTATTATGATCCTAGCCACTAGACCACCAGGGAGCTGTCCCCTACTATTATTGTAGTATTACCAATGTGTTTCTTTATGTTTATTATTATTTGATTTATATATTTGGGTGTTCTCAAGACGAGGGCATAGATATTCATAATTGTTAGATTTTATTGATAGATTGGCCTCTGAATTATGATATAATGCAGTTCTTCATCTCTTGTTACAGTCCTTGTTTTAAAATCTAGTTTATCTGATATAAGTATAGCTAGTCTGGCTTACTTTTGACATCCATTTGCATGATATATCATTCTCTGGTTCTTTTTTCTCTTACTTTCAATCTGCAGGTGTCTTTAGGTCTAAAATGAATCTCTTGTAGGTGGCACAAATATGGATTTTATTGTTTTTTTTTTAATCTATTCTGATACTCTGTGTCTTTTGATTGGAACATTTAGTCCATTTACATTCAGAGAGATTATTGAAAGATACAAATTTAGTGTCATATTATCTGTACATTTATTGTTTCTGGTGATGGTGTCTGGTCTTTCCCCACTCACAGAGTTCCCCTTAATATTTCTTGCAGGGCTGGTTTAGTTGTCACAGACTTCTTTAGTATTTGTTTGTCTGGGTAACTCTTTATCTCTCCTTCTATTCTGAATGACAGCCTTGGTGGGTAAAGAATTCTTGGTTGCATATTTTTCCCATTCACTTCATTGAATATATTCTGCCACTTTCTTTGGTCTGTCAAGTTTCCATGGACAGATCTGCAAATCTGATCTCTCTTCCCTTTTTGGTGAAGGGCTTTATTTCCTTTGCTGCTATCAGAATTTTTTTCTTGTCTTGTGTATTTTGTGAATTTGACTATGATATGCCTTAGTGATGGTCAGTTGTTGTTGAATTTAATAGGCGTTCTCTGTGCTTCTTGGATTTTGATACCTGTATCCTTTCCCAGATTAGGGAAGTTTTCAGCTATAATTTGCTTGAATAAACCCTCTGTCCTTTTTTCTCTTTCATCTTCTGGGACTCCTATGATATGAATGTTATTCCATTTTAATAAGTCACTGAGTTCCCTAAGTCTACCTTCATGATCCATTATCTTTGTTTCACTCTTCTTTCTGCTTCATTATTTTCCCTAATTTTAATCTATCACTGATTCATTCCTCTGTTCATCAATCCTTGTTTTTATTATCTCCATTTATGTTTACATATTGGGTGTAGCATTTTTAATTTTGGCCCAACTACATTTTAGTTCTTTTATCACTGCAGTAAGGGATTCTCTAGTGTCTTCTATGGTTTTTTCCAGTTCAGCTAGTATCCTTATAATTATTGTTCTAAATTCTAGTTCAGATATTTTACTTATATCTGCATTGATTAAATCTCTGGCTGTCATTTCTTCCTGTTCTTTCTTTATAGTGAATTCTTCAGTCTTGTCATTTTGGAGGGGGGAAAAAAAGAAAGGGAAAAAAATAAAAATATATATAATAAAAATAAAAATACACAGAAATTAAAAAAAAAAAACAAAAATTAAAAATATATGAGTTAAATAAAATACATATAGGAATCTAGCTCCTAAGTGTGTTTTAGTCTGCTTGTTACCAGAAACTTCCATAGGTTGTTTTTCTGGTTTGTACATGTTTAGCTTCATTCTCCAAGACTTCTGATAGATTTCGTGGGTATTCAGAATGATTTGTTATTTATCTAGCTGTGTTCTAGTGAGGAGGAGGCTTAGGGTTGCCCTACTCCTCCGTCATCTTACTTCTCCCCCTCCCTCTTTTATTTCTTATATTGGTCATTTGTGTCTTCTCTCATTTTATTTTTCCCCAATTAGGTTGGCTAAATTTTTATTAATTTTATTGATTTTTTTTCAGAGATCCAGATTTTTATTTCACTGGTTTTGTTTTTTATCTTTTGAAAATTTAATTGATTTAAATTTAATCGATTGGTGACCGTATTTCTGTTCTTGGCTTATTTTAGTTTTAATTAGTTCCTCTTTATTAGTTGCTTTAAGTGAAAACTTCCCTTACTCATTGAAGACCTTTCATATTGTATAGTAAAAACATCAAACATAAATTTCTCTCTAAAGAGTGCTTTACCTACATTTAATAAAGTTTATCATGTATTTTCAGTGCCATTCTGAACAAAATAGGGTTTTAAAACAATTTTTCTTGAGATAAACTGTTGGAACCACAGGTTATATAGAAATATATTATTTAAATTTTACATATTTGGTGATATTCCAGATATCTTTCTGATTTTGACTTCTAGTTTAATTCCACTATGCTCAGAGAACAGTCTTTGTAGACATTTAACTATCCCTTATAGCAACTAAAAATTTTTAAAAATCTACATTTATTCTTTTTTTTAAAGATTTTGTTTATTTATTTGAGAGAGAGAGTGAGAGAGAGAGAGCACAAGAGGGGGGAGTGAGAGAGGGAGAAGCAGACTCCCCACTAAGCAGGGAGCCCAATGCGGGACTCGATCCCAGGACTCCAGGATCATGACCTGAGCCGAAGGCAGTCGCTTAACCAACTGAGCCACCCACATGCCCTACGTTTATTCTTTTTTTTTTTTTTTTAAGATTTTTATTCATTTATTTGTCAGAGAGAGAGCACAAGCAGGGAGAGCAGCAGAGGGAGAGGGAGAAGCAGGCTCCTCACTGAGCAAGGAGCCCAATGTGGGACTCGATCCCAGGACCCTGGTATCATGACCTGAGCCAAAGGCAGATGCTTAACGACTGAGCCACCCAGGTGTCCCAACCTACGTTTATTTTAATTATCATTTTATATCTAAGCTTCTGCCTGATAAAATATAGCTTCTCCTATAGAAATTCTTGTCTGTATATATAATTTCTGCTGTCAACGAATTCTCTTTTTTTTGTTTGTATGAGAAAATCAATATCTCTTCCTCATTTATTTGGTAATTAAATTTTAATTTTGACACAACTGTGGATTCACATGCATTTTTAAGGAATAACATGAAAAAATTCCTTTATCCAGTTCTCCCACTAGTGATGTCTTCCACAACTATAATATAATATTACAGTCAGAAGATTGACATTCATACAGTCAAAATATAAAACACTTCCATCCAACCACCAGAAGTGATAATGTTGAACTTTTACAGCAGCACCCACATCCTGTATGGCCCCATGACCACTGTAATCTATGGAAACCACTACTTTAGTCTTAACTTCTCTACTTTTTAAAATCAAGAGTGTAATATAAATGGAATCATACAGCATGTAAACTTTTTGGACTGAGTTTTTTCATTCATTATAATTTACTGGAAATATATATATATATTTTTTTGGTTTATCAATAGCTAATTCATTTTTATTGCTGAATAGTATTCCATAATATGGAATGGTTAAATCAACTATGGAAGTTAATTAACCATTAGTTTATTGCAGGACATCTGGGTTGTTTCTACGTTTGGGCTATTATAAAAAAAAAAACCCACTATAATTATTAGTGTATAGGTTTTCTGTGTAAGCATACATCCTGATTTCTCTGGAGCGAATGCCCAGGGTCATATGATAGCTGTATTTTTTTTTTTTTTAAGACAGGTCAAATTACCTTCCGAAGTGGTTATACATTTTAAATCCCACAAGAAAAAAAAAATTTAATGTATTTGACAGAGAGAGAGACAGCGAGAGAGGGAACACAAGCAGGGGGAGTGGGAGAGAGAGAAGCAGGCTTCCCACTGAGCAGGGAGCCTGATATGGGGCTCAATCCCAGGACCCTGGGACCATGACCTGAGTTGAAGGCAGACACTTAACAACTGAGCCACCCAGGCACCCCTAAATCCCACAAGAAATTTATGAGTGATCCAGTTTACCCACATTCTCACCAGCAATTACTGTTCTCACGTTTTTTGTTTTTTGTTTTTTGTTTTTGTCCTGGCTATCCATATAGGTATGCAGTGGTAGCTCATTGTGTGTTTAATTTGCATTCCCCTTATGGCTAATGATGTTGAAAACATTTTCATCTGTATATCCTTATCAGTGAAATATCTCTTCACATCTTTTTGTTCATGCCCTAATTGGATTTTTAAAACCTGTTGAATGTTGAGAATACTTAATTTTATTTTTATTTTTTGAGAGAGAGAGGGTGTGTGTAAGTGTGTGCACAAGCAAGGGGGGAGGGACCAAGGGAGAGGGAGAGAAAGAATCTTAAGCTGACTCCATGCCTGGTGCAGAACCCCATGGGGGGCTCAATCTCATGACTCTGAGATCATGACCTGAACTGAAATCAAGATCTGGACATTTACTGACTGAGGCACCCAGGTACCCTGAGAATTCTTTATGTATTCTAAACAATAGCTGTTTCCCAAGTTATTGATTGTTTCCCAGATATGGGGTTAGTAAATATTTTTCTCATTCTGTAGCTTTGTTATCCATCCTTTTCACATGTTCTTTCTTAGAACAAAATATTTTAATTTTGATGAAGTCCAGTTTATCAATTTTTCTTTTTATTGATTATGGTTTTGTGGTGTCAAGTCTGAAACTCCATGTTTATCCCTATATACTAAAGGTTTCCTCTTCTTTTTTTAATGAATACTTGTATAATTTAACATTTATATTTTAAATTAATTTTTGTATAATATATGAAACCTAGATTAGAGTCTTTTAAAAAAATTACCTGTGCATATCCAAATTCTCCAGGACTATTTGTTCAAAAGGTTATCTACTCTTACTATTTTTCTTCTAAATAGCTTTTGTACTTGTGGTTCTATTTCTGGATTCTCTTCTCTATTCTTTTTTTTTTTTTTAAAGATTTTATTTATTCATTTGACAAAGAGACAGATAGCAAGAGCAGGAACACAAGCAGGGGGAGTGGGAGAGGGAGAAGCAGGCTTCCCGTGGAGCTGGGAGCCCCATGTGGAGCTCGATCCCAGACCCTGGGATCATGACCTGAGCCAAAGGCAGATGCTTAATGACTGAGCCACCCAGGCGCCCCTCTTCTCTATTCTTTTATGCTGATCTATATGTCAATCATTTTGCCAAAACCACATTCATTACAGTAGTTATTTAATGTCTTGAAATTGAGCAGACTAAGTTTTCACACCTTATTTTTTTTATCAGAATTGTTTCAGCTGTAATAGTTCTTTCACCTGTTGATATAACTTTTAGAATGATCTTGTCTATATCTAAAGTAAAATATTTCTGTAGTTTTGACAGGAATTGTTTTAAGTCTATATAACAATTTTGAGGGAATTGATATTTTTACTATGTTGATCTTACAATGCGGAAACATAGTATATCTCTGTATTTAGACTGTTTTTGGTTTCTTTCATCAATATCTTTCAGGTTTTAGCACACAAGTCTTGTGTCTATTTTATTAGATTTATTCTTAAGTAAACCACTTTCGTGAAGTTGTAAATAGTATTCTATTTTAAATTTCAATATCCACTGCTAGTATGTAGAAGTACAATTTATTTCTACAGGTTTATCTAATACTATGTTGAACAATAGTGGCGAGAGTGGGCATCCTTGTAGTCTTCCTGATCTTAAGGGAAAGGCTCTCAGCTTTTCCCAATTGAGGATGATATTCACTGTGGGTTTCTCATAGATGGATTTTATGAACTTGAGGAATGTTCCCTCTATCCCTATACTCTGAAGAGTTTTAATCAGGAAAGGATGTTGTATTCTGTCAAATGCTTTTTCTGCATCAATTTTTTTTTTTTTTTAGAATGAGAGACAGAGAGCATGAGAGGGAAGAGGGCAGAGGGAGAAACAGACCCCCGCTGAGCAGGGAGCCCAATGTGGGACTCGATCCCGGGACTCCAGGATCATGACCTGAGCCGAGGGCAGTCGCTTAACCAACTGAGCCACCCAGGCGCCCTCTGCATCAATTGAGAGGGTCATATGGTTCTTCCTCCTCCTCTTATTAATGTGTTCTATCACATCAATTGATTTGAGAATGTTGAACCACCCTTGCATCCCAGGGATAAATCCCACTTGGTCATGGTGGATGATCCTTTTAATGTATTGTTGGATCCTATTAGCTAGGATTTTGTTGAGGATTTTGGAATCCATATTCATCAGGGATATCGGTCTGAAATTCTCCTTTTGATGGGGTCTTTGCTTGGTTTAGAGATTAAGGTAATGTTGGCCTCATAGAATGAGTCTGGAAACTTTCTTTCGTTTCTGTTTTTTGAAACAACTTCAGAAGAATAGGTATTATTTCTTATTTGAGTGTTTGGTAGAATTCCCCAGGGAATCCATCAGGCCCTGGACTCTTGTTTTTTGGGAGGTTTTTGATCACTGCTTGAATCTCATTACTGGTTATTGTCCTCTTCAGGTTGTCAATTTCTTCCTGTTTCAGTCTTGGCAGCTTATAGGTTTCCAGGAAGGCCTCCATTTCATCCAGATTGCTTAATTTATTGGCATACAGTTTTTGATAATAATTTCTAATAATTGTTTCTATTTCCTTAGTGTTAGTCATGATCTCTCCTTTTCATTCATAATTTTATTAACTTGGGTCCTTTCTCTTTTCTTTTGGATAAGTCTGGCCAGTGGTTTATCAATCTTATTAATTCTTTCAAAGAACCAACTTCTAGTTTCTTTGATCTGATCTACCGTGTTTCTGGTTTCTAATCCATGGATTTCTGCTCTAATTTTAATTATATCTCTTCTAATGTGTGGCTTAGGCATTGTTTGTTGCTTTTTCTCTAGTTCTTTAAGGTGTAGAGTTAGTTGGTGAATTTGGGATTTTTCTATTTTTTTTGAGTGAGGCTTGGATGGCTATGTATTTCTCCCTTAGGACCACCTTTGCAGTATCCCATAGGTTTTGGACTAATGTGTTTTCATTCTCATTGATTTTCATGAATTGTTAAAGTTCTTCTTTGATTTCCTGGTTGACCCAAACTTTCTTGAGCAGAGTGGTCTTTAGCTTCCAAGTGTTTGAATTTCTGCTAATTTTTTCCTGTGATTGAGTTCCACTTTCAAAGCATTGTGGTCTGGGAATATGCAGAGAATAATCTCAATCTTTTGGTATCGGGTGAGACCTGATTTGTGACCCAGTATGTGGTCTATTCTGGAGAAAATTCCATGTGCACTTGAGAACAATGAGTATTCTGTTGTTTTAGGGTGGAATGTTCTGTGTATATCAATGAGGTCCATCTGGTCCAGTGTGTCATTCAAAGCTCTTGTTTCCTTGTTGATTTTCTGCTTAGATGATCTGTCCATTGCTGAGAGTGGAGTATTGAGGTCTCCCACAATTAATGTGTTGTTATCAATATGACTCTTTATTTTGGTTAACAGTTGGCTTACATAAATGGCTGCTCCCATGTTGGGGGCATAGATATTTACAATTGTTAGATCTTCTTGTTGGATAGACCCTTTAAGAATGATATAATGTCCTTCTGTGTCTCTAATTACAGACTTTAGTTTAAAATCTAATTTGTCTGATGTAAGAATTGTTACCCCAGCTTTCTTTTGAGGTCCGTTGGCATGGAAGATGGATCTCCATCCCTTCACTTTCAGTCTGGATGTATCTTTAGGTTCAAAATGAATCTCTTGTAAGCAGCATATGGATGGGTCCTGTCCTTTTATCTAATCTGCAACCCTGTGCCATTTTATGGGAGCATTTAGGCCATTCACATTGAGAATGATTATTGAAAGATATGAATTAGTTTTCATCATGTTGCCTGTGAAGACGTTGTTTTTACAGATTGTCCCTGTAAATTTCTGTTGTATATCACTCTTGGGGTCTTTCTCCTTTTATAGAACCCCCCTTAATATTTCTTGCAGGGCCAGCTTAGTGGTCACATATTTTTTCAGTTTCTGCCAGTCGTGGAAGCTCTGCATCTCTCCATCCATTCTAAATGAAAGCCTTGCCGGATAAAGTATTCTTGGCTGTATGTTCTTCTCATTTAGTACCCTGAATATGTCTTGCCAGCCCTTTCTGGCTTGCCAGGTCTCTGTGGATGGGTCTGATGTTATTCTGATGTTCCTCCCTCTGTATGTAAGAAATCTCTTCCCGCTAACTGCCCTTTAGATGGTTTGCTTGGTTCTAAGATTTGCAAGTTTTACTATTACATGCCAGGGTGTTGGCCTGTTTTCCTTGATCTTGGGAGGGGTCCTCTCTGCCTCTAGGACACGAATGTTTGTTTTGTCCCCCAGATTAGGGAAGTTCTCAGCTACGATTTGCTCAAATACATCTTCTAGTCTTCTCTCTCTCTCCACTCCCTCCTGGATTCCAATAATTCTGACATTGGAATGCTTCATGGTGTCACTTATTTCTCTGATTCGATTTTCATGGATTCTGAGTTGTTTTTCCCTGGACTCCTCTTTTCTCTTTTTATCTATTATATTGTCTTCCAGGTCGCTTATTCGTTCTTCTGCCTCAGTTACCCTAGCTGTTAGATTATCTAGATTGGATTGGATCTCATTGATAGCATTTTTAAGTTCTGCCAATTCACCTTTCATTTCTGCCCTTAAAGACTCTATGTTGCCATTAATTGATTTCTCCATTCTAGCCATGTCTTCACAATTGCTAGCCTGATTCCATCTCCGACATCTTGGTTATATCTGCATCCATTTGTAAATCTGCAGTGTAAGTCATAATCTCTGAGTCTTTTCTATATTGGGGGCTCCTCCTCCTAGTCATTTTGTTGATTTGTGTTTGAGGGAATGTATAGAGTCCAAATTATTGACCAGAACTCAAGCAAGATGCGCCTGTTTTCTTGGGGCCTAGGGTTGCTGGCCTCTTGTTTTCCCAGCCTGTCTTCTGTGGGAGAGGTCTGCTGCGCTATTACTCAGGCAACCCTGTTTGGGCGGAGTTGCCCTGCCCCCCTGTGGCAGTGAATGGACTCAGCGGGAATCAGTTTTGGGGGCTTTTGTTCTTTGGCGGCTTTCCCTGGCAGCTTTCTGCGTCTCTTCTGCAAGTCAGAGCAGATTGCAGTTTGTTCTTCAGTGAGCTCTCCAGGCCACACCGTCTCCATTTCTGTCCGTGCTGCTATAAACTGCAGCATCCTGAGTTGTGTGCCCCTCCGCAGTGCTCCCAGTCCTGCCTCCAGTTCGGGGCACGTCTCTGCCCTTTGGCTTCTAAAACCGCAAGCTGCACTCAGTTCGCACGATCCCACCACTCTGGGTTTCCACCCCGGGCCTGCCCTAAAGTCCTTTCCCCGCCAGTCTGCGAGTCTGTGCCCGTCCCCAGTGCATGAAGCTGTCACTCACCAGCGGTGTAGGATCCCCACAGCTAGGTACCCTCCACTGCCGTTTATCTTCCAATATCTGCCCGCGGAATCACGGCTCCCCACTTCATACCTCAAAACCAACCACCTGCGATATTCTGTTTGTAGAGATCCAGATCTTCTTACATCTCAGGCTGGTTTCATGGGTGCTCAGAGTGATTTGGTAGATATCCAGCTCAATTCCGGGGGCCAGTTGAAATAGGGTCCCCTACTCCTCTGCCATCTTTCCCCCACTCCCGAGCATGTCAATTTTTCTTCTTTAAACTGTTATGATGGTGAAGTACATTGATTGATTTTTCAAATATTGAACCGGTCTTGCATTCCTAGAATCAACTATCCTTGTTTATGATGTATTTTTATATATTGCTGTATTTGATTTGATAATATTTTAAGGATTTTTACATCTATATTTATGAGTTATGTTATTCTAAATTTTCTTGATATTTTTCTTTGTGTGTGTGTGTGTGTGTGCTGTCTTTGTCTGATTTAGGTATCAGGTTATTACTAACTTTGTAAAGTGCAGTAGGAAGTGTTTCCTTCTCTTCAATTTTTAGTAGGATAGTTTGTGTATAATTGGGGTTAATGTTTTTTAAAAATTTTTATTCAAGTTCTAGTTAATATATAGTGAATATTAGTTTCAGGTATACAATATAGTGATTCATCACGACCATACAAACCCTGGTGCTCATCACAACAAATACACTCCTTAATCCCCATCACCTATTTTACCCACTTCCCTGAACCTCCCCTCAGATAACTCTCATTTCATTCTCTATAGTAAGAGTCTGTTTCTTGCTTTGCCTCTCTCTTTCTTTCCCTCTCTTTGCTCATTTACTTTGTTTCTTAAATTACACATATGAGTGAAATCATATGGTATTTGACTTTCTCTGATTGACTTATTTTACTTAGCATTATACTCTCTAGCTCCATCTATGTTGTTGCAAATGGCAAGATTTCATTCTTTTTTACTGCTGAATAATATATATTTTATATATATGATATATATATATATCATATATATATCACATTTTCTTTATCCATTCATCAGCCAATGGACACTTGGACTTTTTCCATTATTTAGCTATGGTAAATAATGCTGCTATAAACATATAAACATCAGGGTGCATATATCCTTTTGAATTAATATTTTGTATTCTTTGGGTAAATCCTCAGTAGTACAATTGTTGGATTGTAGGGTAGTTCTATTTTTAACTTTTTGAGGAACCTTCATACTGTTCCACAGTGGTTGAACTAGTTTGCAAAACTGAAATAGGAAGAAATAGAAAACTTGAATAGACCAATAACCAGTGGGAAAAAATGAATCAGTAAACAAAAAACTCCCAAAAACAAAAGTCCAGGGCCAGACAGCTTCATAGGCAAATTCTACCAAATATTTAAAGAGTTAATACCTATTCTTATCAAATAATTCAAAAAATAGCAAAGGAAGGAAAACTTTCAAATTCACTTTATGAAGCCAGTATTACCCTGATACCAAAACCAGATAAGGTCTCCTCTGAAAAGGAGAACTACAGACCAATAACCTTGATGAATAGAGATGAAAATTTTCTCAATAAAATACTAGCAAACCAAATACAATACATGAAAAGAATCATTCATTACCATCAGATGGGATTTATTCCTGTGTAGCAATGATGGTTCAATATTTGCAAATTAATCAATGTGATATACCACATTAATAAAAGAAAAGATAAGAATCATATGATCATTTCAATAGATACAGAAAAAGCATTTGACAAAGTGCAACATTCCTTCATGATAAAAACCCTCAACAGGGGTGCCTGGGTGGCTCAGTCGTTAAGTGTCTGCCTTCGGCTCAGGTCATGATCCCAGGGTCCTGGGGTTGAGCCCCACATCGGGCTCCCTGCTCAGCCAGGAGCCTGCTTCTCCCTCTCCCACTCCCCTTGCTTGTGTTCCCTCTCTCACTGTGTCTCTCTGTCAAATAAACAAATAAAATCTTAAAAAAAAAAACCCCTCAACAAAGCAAGTTTAGAGAGAGGATAACTCAAAATAATAAAAGTCATCAACAAAAAACCCACAGCTAATATCATCCTCAATGGGGGAAAACTTAGAGCTTTTCCTCTACAGTCGAGGCCAACACAGGGATATTCACTCTCACCAATTTTATTTAGCAGAGTACTGAAAGCCCTTGCCACAGCAATCTGAAAAGGAAAAGAAAGAAAATGATTCATACTGGCATGGAAGAAGTCAAACTTTCACTATTTGCAGATGACATGATGCTCTATGTAGAAAACATGGAAGAATCCACCAAAAAACATCTGGAACTGCTAAATTAATTAAATAAATTGCACCATACAAAATCAATTCCAGAAATCTGTTGTATTTCTATACACAAATAATGAAAGAGCAAAAAGAGAAATTAAGGGGTTAATCTTTGTAAAAATTTGTTAGTTGATAAACTCCTGGCCAGACTTATCAAAAAGGAAAGAGAAATGACCCAAATAAATAAGATCATGAATGAAAGAGGAGACATCACAACCAACACAAAAGAAAGACAAACAATTATAAGAACATATTATGAGCAACTATATGCCAGCAAATTAGATAATCTGGAAGAAATGGATGCATTCCTAGAGATGTCTCAAACACCAAAACTGAACCAGGAAGAAAGAGAAAACCTGAACAGACCGATAACCACTAAGGAAATTGAAGCAGTCATCAGAAATCTCCCAACAAACAAGAGCCCAGGGCCAGATGGCTTCCCAGGGGAATTCTACCAAACATTTCAAGAAGAATTAATACTTATTCTACTGAAACTGTTCCAAAAAATAGAAATGGAAGGAAAACTTCCAAACTCGTTTTATGAGGCCACCATTATCTTGATCCCCAAACCAGACAAAGACCCCATCAAAAAGGAGAATTACAGACCAATATCCCTGATGAACATGGATGCAAAAATTCTCACCAAAATACTAGCCAATAGGATCCAATAGTACATTAAAAGGATTATTTACCACGACCAAGTGGGATTTATCCCTGGGCTGCAAGGTTCGTTCAACATCTGCAAATCAATCAATGTGATACAATACATTAATAAAAGAAAGAACAAGAACCATATGATCCTCTCAATAGATGCAGAAAAAGCGTTTGACAAAGTACAGCATCCTTTCTTGATCAAAACTCTTCAGAGTATAGGGATAGAGGGTACATACCTCAAGATCATAAAAACCATCTATGAAAAACCCACAATGAATATCATTCTCAATGGGGAAAAACTGAGAGCTTTCTCCTGAAGGTCAGGAACATGGCAGGGATGTCCACTATCACCACTGCTATTCAACATAGTAGTAGCAGTCCTAGCCACAGCCATCAGACAACAACAACAAAAAAATAAAAGGCATCCAAAACAGCAAAGAAGAAGTCAAACTCTCACTGTTTGAAGATGATATGATACTTTATGTGGAAAACCCAAAAGACTCACCTCCAAAACTGCTAGAACTCATACAGGAATTCAGTAAAGTGGCAGGATATAAAATCAACGCACAGAAATCAGTGGCATTCCTATACACCCACAACAAGACAGAAGAAAGACAAATTAAGGAGTTGATCCCATTTACAATTGCACCCAAAACCATAGGATTACTAAGAATAAATCTAACCAAAGAGGCAAAGGATCTGTACTCAGAAAACTATAAAATACTCATGAAAGAAATTGAGGAAGACACAAAGAAATGGAAAAAGGTTCCATGCTCATGGGTTGGAAGAACAAATATTGTGAAGATGTCAATGCTACCTAGAGCAATCTACACATTCAATGCAATCCCTAGCAAAATACCATCTACTTTTTTCAAAGAAATGGAACAAATCCTCCTAAAATTTGTATGGAACCAGAAAAGATCCCGCATAGCCAGAGGAATATTGAAAAAAAAAAAAGCAAAGCTGGTGGCATCACAATTTCGGACTTCAAGCTCTATTACAAAACTGTCATCATGAAGACAGTATGGTACTGGCACAAAAACAGACACATAGATCAATGGAACAGAATAGAGCCCAGAAATGGACCTTCAACTCTATGGTCAACTAATCTTTGACAAAGCAGGAAAGAATGTCCAATGGCAAAAAGACAATCTCTTCAACAAGTGGTGTTGGGAAAATTGGACAGTCACATGCAGAGGAATGAAACTGGACCATTTCCTTACACCACACAGAAAAATAGACTCAAAATGGTTGAAAGACCTCAATTTGAGACAGGAGTCCATCAAAATCCTAAAGGAGAACACAGGCAGCAACCTCTTCGACCTCAGTCGCAGCAACTTCTTCCTAGAAACATCGCCAAAGGCAAAAATGAACTATTGGGACTTCATCAAGATAAAAAGCTTTTGCGCAGCAAAAGAAACAGTCAACAAAACCAAAAGACAATCAACAGAATGGGAGAAGATATTTGCAAATGACATATCAGATAAAGGGCTAGTATCCAAAATCTATAAAGAACTTAGGAAACTCAACACCCAAAGAACAAATGATCCAATCAAGAAATAGGCAGAAGATATGAACAGACATTTTTGCAAAGAAGACATCCAAATGGCCAACAGACACATGAATAAGTTCTCAACATCACTCGGCATCAGGGAAATCCAAATCAAAACCTCAATGTGATACCATCTCACACCAGTCAGAATGGCTAAAATTAACAAGTCAGGAAAGGATAGATGTTGGCGAGGATGCGGAGAAAGGGGAATCCTCCTACACTGTTGGTGGGAATGCAAGCTGGTGCAGCCACTCTGGAGAACAATATGGAGGTTCCTCAAAAAGTTGAAAATAGAGCTACCATATGACCCACCAATTGCAGTACTGGGTATTTACCCCAAAGATACAAAAGTAGGGATCCGAAGGGGTATGTGCACCCCACTGTTTATAGCAGCAATGTCCACAATAGGCAAACTATGGAAAGAGCCAAGGTGTCCATCGACAGATGAATGGATAAAAACAGATGTCATATATATATATATATATATATATATATATATATATATATATATATATACACACACACACACACACACAATGGAATATTATGCAGCCATCAAAAAAAAAAATAAAAACAAAAAAACCCCACCAAAATCTTGCCATTTGCAATGATGTGAATGTAACTAGAGGGTATTATGCTGAGCGAAATAAGTCCTCAGAGAAAGACATGTATCATATGATCTCACTGATATGAGGAATTCTTAATCTCAGGAAACAAACTGAGGGTTGCTGGAGTGGGGGAATGGGAAGGATGGGGTGGCTGGGTGATAGATATTGGGGAGGATATATGGTTTGGTGAGTGCTGTGAATTGTGTAAGACCGTTGAACCACAGACTTGTACTTCTGAAACAAATAATACATTATATGTTAAAAAATAAAAAGATAGTAGGAAGGAAAAAAAATTGTTAGAATTCTTAAGTGAAATCATATAGCCTACAGATTTGATTTTTGGGAGTTTTCAATTAAAATTCAATGTGCTTAATAGTTATAGGGCTATGTAAATTATCTATTATAAATAGTTGTATACATAAGGTGAGTTGTAGTTTGTGTTTTTTAAGGAATTGGTCTATTTCATCTAAGTTGTCAAATGGTATACGTAGAGTTTTGTTGTATTCCTTTATTATCCTTTTGATGTCTGCAAAGTCTATAGTAATATTCCCTGTTTTATTCCTGATATTATTATGTCTCCTCTCTTTTCTTGGCTTACTAGATTATATATATATATATATGTCTTCTTCAAGAGCTGGCTCTTGGGGGCAAGATGGTAGAGGAGTGGGGGATTTCTTTTCAACCAGTCCCCTGAATTTAGCTTGATGTCTACCAAACCATTCTGAACACCCACGAAATCACCTGAGATGTAAGATTATATGTCTGGATCTCTACAGTGGCAGAAGATCATCAGTCTGGAGTTTGAAAGATGGAGTTGTGATTGCCTGGACAGATATCAGAGGATAAACAGAAGGGGGTGGGAGCCACCAGAAGCCAGCCACTGGAAAGTAATATAATACCCCAGTGCAAATGCATCCTGCACCTGGGGACCAGCGATAGCTTGCAGAGCAGTGGCGGTGGGATGGGAAGGGCCTGGTAACAGTGCTCAAAAAAGATCCAGGAGCTTAAGGGGCAAATGCCAGGTTGTGTGGACCTGTGCCTGCGGACCAGGGGTGGCCGCTCCTGCTGCTGCCACCCGCGCAGACCAGGATCCTTGCAGTTTTGGAAGAACAGGGGCCAGAGACAAACGGGGGCCTAAGTCCACTGCTGAAAGGATCACTGGGGGTGTGCACTGCCTGCGGGAGGCTGTGGTTTTCAGTGGCGCTTACAGAGAGGGAGATTGTGAGTTCTGGAGGGTTTAGACAGAAGCAGACTGTGACTTCTCTCCTCTGGGGCAGAGGTCGGGGTTAGGACATTTTCCTTTGCTCTGACCCTCCAAAAAGGCCACCAGAGAACAAAATCCCAAAAAAATAGTTTTCATGGAGCCCAGCCCCTTGATAGGGGGCAGGGCAACTCTGCCCAAGCAGAGTTGCCTGAAAAACTACCCAGTAGGCCCGTCCCCCAGAAGATAAGCTGGAAGAACAAGAGGAGGACAACCCTAGGGTCCCCATAAAAACTGTAAAACCCCAACACCAGGGGAAAATAGTATATTGAGCTCCTGGTGTTGCCTCATGGCCTGTGTGTTTCTTAGATACAACTTTTTTTTCCATGTTTTTTGTTTGTTTTTTTTCTTTTTACCTACTTACCATTTCAACTAGATGTTTAATACAACATATTCCATAGTAGCTTTTTAACTTGTAATTTTTCAAACCTATATTTTTTTCCTTTTCTTTCTTACATATAAGCTTCAACGTTGTCCTTTTTTCCCTATACAATACTACCTTTATATATATATATACCAGTTTTAATTTGCCTGTAACTCTGGGAAGTAATGTTCTCTAACAAAGAGAACAAAATACACCCAGGGAGAACTGAAACATCCTACCTCACCCACCTTGAGAGATTATAACTCCCCCCTCAACCCCCCCCTTTTTTTAACTTCTTAAATCTTATTCTTAGGTTTCATTTTGGCTAGGAGTTTTTGGTGGTAGCTTCCGCCTGCTCCAAACTTTCCCAGGGTGCATCTTGCCTGGATTGTGGTTAATATTTTTGACTCTGTACATCCCCTCAATGACCTCCCAAAAGAATGACCAAGAGGAGGAACTACCAATAAAGAAAAGAACCAGAGACAATGGTGTCTCCCACAGACCTAATGGATATGGATATAAGCAAGATGTCAGAAATAGACTTCAGGGTAACAATTGTGAAGACAATAGCTAGGCTTGAGAAAACAATGGTAACATACAATCTCTAAGGGCAGAAATGAGAGCTAATCAGGCCAAACTTAAAAATGCTATGAATGAGTTGCAGTCTAAACTAGATACTCTAACAGCTAGGGTAAATAGGGTAGAAGAACAAAGTAGTGATCTATAAGATAAACTGATAGAAAGGAAGGAACAGGAGAGACCTGGAACAAACAGCTTAAAATCCATGAGAACAGACTTAGGGAAATCAACAATGCCATAAAATGTTCCAATGTCAGAATTATTGGGATCCCTGAGGCAGTGGAGAGAGAGAGGACCAGAAGATATATTTGAGCAAATCATAGCTGAGAACTTCCATGATCTGGGGAATGAAACAAGCATTCATGTCCTAGAGGCAAAGAGGAGAACAGACCAATGCCCCAGCGGGTAATAGCAAAACTTGCAAATCTTGGGGCGCCTGGGTGGCTCAGATGGTTAAGCGTCTGCCTTCGGCTTAGGTCATGATACCAGGGTCCTGGGATCGAGCCCCACATCGGGCTCCCTGCTCCGCAGGAAGCCTGCTTCTCCCTCCTCCACTCCCCCTGCTTGTGTTCCCTCTCTCACTGTGTCTCTGTCATATAAAAAAAAACTTGCAAATCTTAGAACCAAGGAAACCATCCTAAGGGCAGGTAGGGGGAAGAGATTTCTTACGTACAGAGGGAGGAACATCTGAATAACGTTAGACCTCTCCACAGAGACCTGGCAAGCCAGAAAGGGCTGGCAAGACATATTCAGGGTACTAAATGAGAAGAAAATGCAGCCAAGGATACTTTATCCAACAAGGTTGTCATTCAGAATAGATGGAGAGATAAAGAGCTTCCAGTACTGGCAGAAACTGAAAGAATATGTGACCACCAAGCCAGCCCTGCAAGAAATACTAAGGGGGATTCTATAAAAGAAGAAAGACCCCAAGAGTAATATAGACCAGAAATTTACAGAGACAATCCATAGCAACAGGGATTGTACAGACAATAGGATGGCAATAAATACATCTCTTTCAGTAGTAACCCTCAATGTGAACAGCCTAAACACTCCCATGAAATGGCACAGGGTTGCAAATTGGATACAAAGACAGGACCTATCCATATGCTGTTTACAAGAGATTCATTTTGAACCTAAAGACACCTCCAGACTGAAAGTGAGGGGATGGAGAACCATTTTTCATGCCAACAGACCTCAAAAGAAAGCTGGGATAGCAATTTTCATATCAGACAAATTAGATTTTAAGCTAAAGACAATAGTAAGAGATACAGAAGGACACTATATCATTCTTAAAGGGTCTATCCAACAAGAAAATCTAATAATTGTAAATATCTATGCCCCCAACATGGGAGCAGCCAACTACCTAACCCAACTGTTGACCAAAATAAAGAATCAGATTGACAATAATACATAAATAGTAGGAGATTTTAACACTCCACTCTCAGCATTGGACAGATCATCTAAACAGAAGATCAACAAAAAAAACACAAGAGCTTTGAATGACACATGAGACCAGAAGGACTTTGTAGATATACACAGAACATTCCATCCTAAAACAACAGAATACTCATTCTTCTCGAATGCACATGGAACTTTCTCCAAAACAGACCACATACTAGGTCACAAATCAGATCTCAGTCAATACCAAAAGATTGAGATTATTCCCTGCATGTTATCAGACCACAATGCTTTGAAACTGGAACTCAATCACAAGGGAAAATTTGAAAGGAATTTGAATACTTGGAAGTTAAAGACCATCCTGCTAAAGAATGATTAGATCAACCAGGAAATTAAAGAAGAACTCGAACAATTCATGGAAACTAATGAGAATGAAAACACTTCAGTCCAAAACCTATGGGATACTGCAAAGGCTGTCCTAAGAGGGAAATACATAGCCATCCAAGCCTCTCTCAGAAAATTAAAAAAAATCCCAAATACACAAGCTAACCTTATACCTAATGGAGCTGGAGAAAGAACAGGAAATAAAACCTAAACCAAGCAGGAGAAGATAAATAATAAAGATTAGAGCAGAGATCAATGAAATAGAAACCAGAAATATGTCTCCCAGTGCAAGGGAAACAAAAGCAAAAATGAACTTTTGGGACTTCATCAAGATAAAAAGCTTCTGCACAGCAAAGGAAACAGTCAACAAAACTAGGAGGCAACCCACAGAATGGGAGAAGATATTTGCAAATGACATTACAGACAAAGGGCTGATATCCAAGATCTATAAAGAACTTCTCAAACTCAATACTCAAAAAACTAAATGGGCAGAAGACATGAACAGACACTTCTCCAAAGAAGACATACTAAAGGCTAACAGACATATGAAAATATGCTTCACATTTCTAGCCATCAGAGAAATACAAATCAAAACCACAATGAGATACCAACTTACACCAGTTAGAATAGCAAAAATTAACAAAACAGGAACCAACAAATGTTGGCATGGATGTGGAGAAAGGGGAACCCTCTTACACTGTTGGTGGGAATGCAAGCTGGTACAGCCACTCTGGAAAACAGTATGGAGATTCCTCAAGATGTTAAAAATAGAGCTACCCTACTACCCAGCAATTGCACTACTAGGTATTAACCCCAAAGATACAGATGTAGTGAAAAGAGGGGCCATGTGCACCCCAATGTTCATATCAGCAATGTCCACAATAACCAAACTGTGGAAGGAGCCAAGATGCCCTTCAACAGATGAATGGATAAAGACGATGTGGTTCATATATACAATGGAATATTACTTAGCCATCAGAAAGGATGAATACTCACCATTTGCATCAACATCAGTGGAACTGGAGAAGATTATGTCAAGTCAAAGAGAAAGACAATTACCATATGGTTTCACTCATATGTGGGACATAAGAAATAACATGGAGGACCACAGGACAAGGGAGGGAAATCCAAAAGGGGAGAAATCAGAGAGGTATATGAACCCTGAGAGACTGTGGCCCCCAGGAAACAATCTGAGGGTTTTGGGGGAGGGATAACAGGGTGATGGGTATTGAGGAGGGCATATGTTGTGATGAGCACTTGGTGTTATACTTAACTAATGAATCACTGAACACTACATCAAAAACTAATTATATACTGTACAGTGGCTAACTGAATATATTAAAAAATAAATAATAAAATCTCCTTCCTAAAATTAAAGAAAAGAAAGAGCTGGCTCTTTGCTTCATTAATTCTATATTTTTTTGTTTTGTTTTCAATTTTACTTATTTCTACTCACATCTTTTTATTTCCTTTCTTTTGCTTCCTTTGAGTTTATTTGTTCTTCCTTTTCAAGGTCCTTGAAATGAGAGTTTAGATTATTGATTTGTGACTTTCCTCTTTTAAATGTATGTATTTAATGTTATATAGATTTTACCCTTAGCACTGCTTAGCTGTGTGCTACAAGTTTTAATTCCTTGCATTTTCATTTTCATTTCATTTAATGCATTTACAATTTTTCCTTTGAGAGTTATTTTCCCCATGGATTATATAAATGTACTATTTAGTTTCCAAGTGTTTAGATATTTTCTTGTTATCTCTCTGTTATTCATTTCTAGTTTGCCCTTTGTGGTTAAAGAACACCCTCTGTATGATTTCAGTTCTTTTAACTTTGCTCAGAATATGGTCTATATTGGTATATGGCCCAGAATATGGTCTGTATTGGTATATATTTTTTGGTACTTGAAAAGAATATGTATTCTGTTGTTGTTGGTTGGAGTGTTCTATAAATGTCTTTAGATCCTGTTGGTTGAAGGTATTGCTGAGTTCTTTTAGTTCCTTGATGTTTTTCTGCAGTTGGTCTATCAGTAATTGCGAGAGGAGTATTGAAGTATCCAAAAATAATTGTGGTTTTATTTTTTCTCCTTTCAGTTCTATCAATTTTTGCCTTGTGCAATTTTGTACCTCTGTTGTTTAGTTCCTATGCATTTATGATTGCTATGTATTCTTTGTGGATTGACATTTTTATCAGCACATAATATTCCTCTTTGTTTTTGTTAGTCTAGTCTACTTTAGCTAATTTTAATATAGCTATTTCTGCTTTGTTTTCATTAATGAATGTTTACTTGATATATACATATGTATATGTATATTTTTATTCATTCCATTTCAACCTATCTATATTGCTAATTTGGTTTGTTTCCTATAGACACCATACAGATGAATCATGATTTTAAAATCCACTCTGCCAATTTCTTTCTGTTAAATGTATTTAGACTATTTAGAGCTAATGTAATTATTGTTATGTAAGGGCTTAAGTCTTCTAACTTATGTGATAATTTTTAAATTTATTTTTCTTTCTTTTTTAAATTTAAGGCTTTATTTGTTTATTTATTTTTTATTTATTTATTTTTTAATATTTTATTTATTTATTTGAGAGAGAGAATGAGATAGAGAGAGAGAGCATGAGAGGGGGGAGGGTCAGAGGGAGAAGCAGACTCCCTGCTGAGCAGGGAGCCCGATGCGGGACTCGATCCCAGGACTCCAGGATCATGACCTGAGCCGAAGGCAGTCGCTTAACCAACTGAGCCACCCAGGTGCCCCTATTTTTTATATTTATGTATTTATTTGAGAGAGAGAGAGTGCACAAGCAAGGGGAGGGACAGAGGGACAAGCCAACTTCCCACTGAGCATAGAGCCTGATGTGGGGCTCAATCACAGGACCCTGAGATCATGACCTGAGCTGAAGCTAGACACTTAACTGGCTGAGCCACCCAGGCTCCCCTGGCAGTATTGTTTTATAGCAGTTTTAGGTTCTCATTAAAATTGAGGCAAAGGTACTTATCTCCCATGTGCTTCCTGATCCCAAACATGCACACCCTCTTCTGTTATCAGCATCCTCTACCAGAGTGGTACATTTGTTGCATTTGATGAATCTACCCTGACACATCATAATCATCCTAAGTCCGTAGTTTACATCATGGCTTTCTTTTGTTGTTTACATTCATGTGTTTGAGAAAATGATAAAGACATATTCACCATTATAGTATCTTACAGAATATTTTTACTGCCCAATAAACCATCTGTGCTCCATCTATTTATCTTCCTTCCCTCCTCCTTAATTCCTGGCAACCATGGATCTTTTTCCAGTTGTCATAGTTTTGCCTTTTCCAGATTGTCATATAGTTGGAATTAGACAGTATGTAGTCCTTTGTAACTGCCTTATTTCACTTAGTAAATATGCATTTAAGTGTCTTCAATATTTTTCCATGACTTGATAGCTCATTTCTTCTTAACACTGAATAATCACATAGTCTGGATGTACCAAAGTTTATTTATCAATTCATCTAAGGAAAGATATCTTGGTTGCTTCTCAAGTATTGGTAATTATAAACAAAGTTGCTATAAACATCTATATGCAGGTTTTTCTGTAGACATAAGTTTCCAACTCCTTGGATAACTACCAGAGAGCGCAATTGCTGAATCATACAATAAGAATATATTTAGTTTTGTAAGAAATTGCCAAACCATTTGCTAAAGTGGTACACCATTTTGCATTCCCACCAACAATGTATTAGAATTCTTGTTGCTTCATATCCTCGCCAATCAGTGTTCTGGATTTTGGCTATTCAAATAGATGTGTGGTGATATTGTAATTTTAAATATCCATTTGCCTGATGACAAATGATGTGGAGCACCTTTTCATAGTTTATTTGCAATCTGAATATCTTTGGTGAGGTGTCTGTTAAGGTCTTGGTTTATTTTTTAATTGAGTTGTTTGTTTTCTTATTGTTGAGTTTGAATTCTTATTTAGTTTGGATAAAAGACTTTTATCAGATGCAGTTTTTTGCAAACATTTTCTCCCAGTATGTGGCTTACCTTCTCAATGTGTCAACATTTTCTTTTGCAAAGCGAAAGTTTTTATTTTTAATGAAGTCCAGTTTATCAATGATTTCTTTCATGGATTATGCCTTTGATGTTGTATCTAATAAGTCATCATCATACATCATTGAGCATTTCCCCTATATTATCTTTTAGAAATATTACAGTTTTCATTTTACATTTAGGTCTGTGGGTCCATTATGAGTTATTTTTGTGAAGGGTTTAATATCTGTGTCTAGATTGTTTTGTAGGTGGATGTCTAATTGTTTCAGTAATGATTTGTTGAAAAGGCTATTTCTGATACATTGTATCATCATTGCTAATTTTGATACATTGTACTGTCACTTTATCAAGGATAAGTTTATGCAAGTCTACCTTTGGGCTTTCTATTCTATTTCATTGATCTATTTGTCTATTCTTTCACAAATACAATACTGTCTTGATTACTGTAGCTCTGTAGTGAATATTAAAGTTAGGTAATGTTAGTCTTCCAAATTTATTCTCCTTCAATATTGTGTTGGCTATTATGGTTTTTTTCTTTTTTTTTTTTGCCTCCCTATATAAACTTTGGGATCAGTTTATCAATAGCCACAAAGTAACTTGATAGGATTTTGATTGCAACTATGTTGAATTTATAGATCAAGTTGGGAAGAAAGAACATCTAGACAATAGTGAGTCTTCCTATCTATGAACAAGGAATGTCTCTCCATTAATTTAGTTCTTCTTGATTTTATTCATCAGATATTTGTAGTTTTCCACATATAGACTTGTACATACCTTGATATATGCCTAAGTATTTCTTTTCAGGGGTGCGGTTGTAAATGCTATTGTATTTTTAATTTCAAATAACACTTATTAATTTCTGCCATATAGCAAAGCAATTGACTTTTGTATATTATCCTTGTATTGTGGAAACTCCCTATATTTGCTTATTAGTTTTATATTTTTTTTAGTTAATTCTTTCAGATTTTCTACATAGATTATCATGTCATCTGCAAACAAAGACAGATTTATTTATTTCCTCCCAATCTGTACACGTTTTATTTCCTTTTCTTGTCTTATTTTATTAGTAAGAATTCCTGTATGATTTTGAAATGCAGTGGTGTGAGGGGATATCCTTACCTTTACCTCATCTTAGCAGAAAAGCTTCAAGTTTCTTACCATTAATATGGATGTTAGCTATAATTATCTGTGGATGTCTATTATTAAGTTCAGGTAGTTCTCCTTTATTTCTAGTTTATTGAAAATATTTATCATAAATGGTTGTTAGATTATTTTCCTAAGGATTTTTGCTTCTATGCCCTTCAGAGATATTGCCTATAGTTTTCTTTTCTTGTAAGGTATTTATCTGTTGTTGTTACTAGGATAATGCTGGCCTCACAGAATGAGTTAGGAACTATTTCCAGTTCTATGTTCTGGAAGATATTGTAAAAAAAATCGGTATAAATTCTCTCTTAAAAATTTGGTGGAATTCACCAATTAAACAATTATAGGTTCATTTTCTATAATGTATACATGCCTAAGCAGATTATATAATTCTTCTATATTTTGACAGATTGTGCTGTTCAAGGACCTCGTCCATTTAATCTAGGTTATAAAATTAGTGGGTATAAAATTGCTTGTAAGGTTATTTTATTGTCCTTTAATGTATAGGAGATCAACAGTGATGATCCCTGTTTCATTTCTGTATTATGAATTTGTATCTTCTCTCTTCTTTTATTAGTTAACTAGCTAGAAGTTTATTAATTATACTGATCTCTTTCAACCACCTTTTTATTTCACTGATTTTGTCTATTTACTTCCTGCTTACAATTTCATTGATTTCAGCTCTAAATTTTATTATTCATTTTCTTCTTGCTTTGGGTTAAACTTGGTCTTTTTTCTAATTTCCTATGATGGAAGGTTACATTATTGATATTTAAAAAAAATTCATCTATATTTAAATATAATCACCATATAAATTGTGAAAATTTAAAATATACTATGAAATAATTAGATACATGGCATATTGAACATTGTTTACTACAATTAGGTTCGCTAACAGTCTTCATCTAACTTAATTACCATTTTATTCTTGTTATGGTGAGAACAATAAAGCTCTACTATTAAAGCAACTATCAAGTATACAATACAATATTGTTAACTATAGTCATCATACTGTACACTGATTTTTGGAACTTATTCATATTATAACTTGAGTTTGTATCTTCTGAAAAATATCTCCCAATTTCCGCCACCATTCAGCCTCTGGCAACCACCATTCCACTCTAGATTCTATCACTTTGATGTTTTTATTTATTTATTTATTTATTTTTAAAAATTTATTATGTTATGTTAATCACTATACATTACATCATCAGTTTTTGATGTTGTGTTCCATGATTCATTGTTTGCATATAACACCCAGTGCTCCATTCAATACATACCTTCTTAAAACCCATCACCAGGCTAACCCATCCCCCTATGACCCTCCCGTCTAGAACCCTCAGTTTGTTTCTCAGAGTCCATAGTCTCTCATGGTTCGTCTCCCCCTCCGATTTCCCCCACTTCATTTTTCCCTTCCTATGATTTTTTTTTTAAACATATAATGTATTATTTGTTTCAGAGGTACAGGTCTATGGTTCAACGGTCTTACACAATTCACTGCTCTCACCATACCTCATATCCTCCACAATGTCTATCACCCAGCCACCCCATCCCTCCCACCCCTCACCACTCCAGCAACCCTCAGTTTGTTTCCTGAGATTAAGCATTCCTCATATCAGTGAGATCATATGATACATGTCTTTCTCTGATTGACTTATTTCGCTCAGCATAATACCCTCTAGTTCCATCCACATCATTGCAAATGGCAATATTTTGGGGATTTTCTGATGGCTGCATAATATTCCATTGTATATATAAATACCACATCTTCTTTATCCATTCATCTGTCGATGGACATCTTGGCTCTTTCCACAGTTTAGCTATTGTGGACATTGCTGCTATAAACATCGGGGTTCACATACCCCTTTGGATCCCTACATTTGTATGTTTGGTAAATACCCGGTAGTGCAATTGCTGGGTTGTAGGGTAGCTCTATTTTCAACTTTTTGAGCAACCTCCATACTGTTTTCCTGAGTGGCTGCACCAGCTTGCATTCACACCAACAGTGTAGGAGGGTTCCCCTTTCTCTGCATCCCTGCCAACATCTGTCGTTTCCTGACTTGTTAATTTTAGCCATTCTGACTGGTGTGACATAGTATCTCATTGAGGTTTTGATTTGTATTTCCCTGATGCTGAGTGATGTTGAGCACTTTTTCATGTGTCTGTTGGCCATTTGGATGTCTTCTTTGGAAAAATGTCTGTTCATGTCTTCTGCCCATTTCTTGATTGGATCATTTCTTCTTTGGGTTGAGTTTCATAAGTTCTTTATAGATTTTGGATACTAGCCCTTTATCTGATATGTCATTTGCAAATATCTTCTCCCATTCTGTCGGTTGTCTTTTGGTTTGGTTGACTGTTTCCTTGGCTGTGCAAAAGTTTTTTATCTTGATGAAGTCCCAAAAGTTCATTTTTGCCCTTGCTTCCCTTGCCTTTGGCAATGTTTCTAGGAAGAAGTTGCTGCAGCTGAGGTCGAAGAAGTTGCTGCCTGTGTTCTTTCCAAGGATTTTGATGGATTCCTGTCTCACATTGAGGTATTTCATCCATGTTGAGTCTATCTTTGTATATGGTGTAAGGAAGTGGTCCAGTTTCATTCTTCTGCATGTGGCTGTCCAATATTCCCAACACCAGTTGTTGAAGAGACTTTCTTTTTTTCATTGGACATTCTTTCTTGCTTTGTCAATGATTAGTTGACCATAGAGTGGAGGGTCCATTTCTGGGCTCTCTATTCTGTTCCATTAATCTATGTGTCTGTTTTTGTGCCAGTTCCCTACTCTCTTGATGATTACAGTTTTGTAATAGAGGTTGAAGTCCAGAATTGTGATGCCACCAGCTTTGTTTTGCTTTTTCAACATTCCTCTGGCTATTCAGGGTCTTTTCTCATTCCTTACAAATTTTAGGATTATTTGTTCCATTTCTTTGAAAATCATTGGTGGTATTTTGATAGGGATTGCATTAAATGTGTAGATTACTCTAGGTAGCAGAGAAATTTTCACAATATTTGTTCTTCCAATCCATGTGCATGGAACGTTTTTCCATTTCTTTGTGTCTTCCTCAGTTTCTGTCATGAGTATTTTATAGTTTTCTGAGTACAGATTCTGTGCCTCTTTGGTTAGATTTATTCCTAGATATCTTATGGCTTTGGGTGCAATTGTAAATGGGATCAACTCCTTAATTTCCCTTTCTTCTGTCTTGTTGTGGGTGTATAGGAATGCCACTGATTTCTGTGCATTGAGTTTATATCCTGCCACTTCACTGAATTCCTGTGAGTTCTAGCTGTTTTAGGGGGGAGTCATTTGGGTTTTCCACAGAAAGTATCATATCATCTGCAAACAGTGAGAGTTTGACTTCTTCTTTGCCGATTTGGATGCCTTTTATTTCTTTTTGTTGTCTGATTGCTGTGGATAGGACTTCTAATACTATGTTGAATAGCAGTGGTGATAGTGGACATCCCTACCATGTTCCTTACCTTAGGGGGAAAGCTCTCAGTTTTTCCCCATTGAGGATGATATTGGCTGTGGGTTTTTCATAGATGGCTTTTATGATCTTGAATTATGTACCCTCTATCCCTACACTGTGAAAAGTTTTAATCAAGAAAGGATGCTGTACTTTGTCAAATGGTTTTTCTGCATCTATTGAGAGGATCATATGGTTCTTGTTCTTTCTTTTATTAATGTATTGTATCACATTGATTGATTTTCGGATGTTGAACCAACCATGCAGCCTAGCCCACTTAGTAGTGGTGAATAATCCTTTTAATGTACTGTTGGATCCTATTGGCTAGTATTTTGGTGAGAATTTTTGCATCCATGTTCATCAGGGATATTGGTCTGTAGCTCTCCATTTTGATGGGGTCTTTGTCTGATTTTGGGATCAAGGTAATGCTGGCCTCATAAAATGAGTTTGGAAGTTTTCCTTCCATTTCTACTTTTTGGAACAGTTTCAGAAGAATATGTATTAATTCTTGAAATGTTTGGTAGAATTCCCCCTGGGAAGCCATCTGGCCCTAGGCTTTTGTTTTTTGGGAGATTTTTGATGACTGCTTCAATTTCCTTACTGGTTATGGGTCTGTTCAGGTTTCATATTTCTTCCTGGTTCAGTTTTGGTAGTTTATAGGTCTCTGGGAATGCATTCATTTCTTCCAGATTATCTAATTTGCTGGCATAGAGTTGCTCATAATATGTTCTTAAAATTGTTTGTCTTTCTTTTGTGTTGGTTGTAATGTCTCCTCTTTCATTCATGATTTTATTTATTTGGGTCCTTTCTCTTTTCTTTTTAATAAGTCTTACAAGGGGTTTATCGATCTTATTAATTCTTTCAAAAAACGAGCTCCTAGTTGCGTTGATTTGTTCTACTGTTCTTTTTGTTTCTATTTCATTGATTTCTTCCTCTAATCTTTATTATTTTTCTTCTCCTGCTGGGTTTAGGCTTTATTTGCTGTTCTTCCTCCAGCTCCTTCAGGTGTAAGGTTGGGTTGTGTATTTGAGACCTTTCTTGTTTCTTGAGACAGACTTGTATTGCTATATACATTCCTCTTAGGACCACCTTTGTTGCATCCTAAAGATTTTGAACAGTTGTGTTTTCAATTTCATTTGTTTCAACGAATATTTTTCATTCTTCTTTAATTTCCTGGTTGACCCATTCATTCTTTAGTAGGATGCTCTTTAGCCTCCATGTATTCGAGTTCTTTCTGACTTTCCTCTTGTGATTGAGTTCTAGTTTCAAAGCATTGTGGTCCAAAAACTATTCAGGGAATGATCCTAATCTTTTGGTACCAGTTGAGACCTTATTTGTGATCAGGATGTGATCTATTCTGGAGAATGTACCATGTGAACTAGAGAAGAATGTGTATTCTGTTGCTTTGGGATGGAATGTTCTGAATATATCTGTGAAGTCCATTTGGTCCAGTGTGTCATTTAAAGTCTTTATTTCCTTGTTGATCTTTTACTTCGATGATCTGTCCCTTTCTGTGAGGGGGATGTTAAAGTCCTCTACTCTTATTGTATTATTGTCAATGTGTTTCTTTTATTTTGTTATTAATTGGATTATATAATTGGCTGCTCCCATGTTAGGGGCATAGATATTTACAATTGTTAGATCTTCTTGTTGGATAGACCCTTTAAGTAGGATATAGTGTCCTTCCTCATCTTTCATTATAGTCTTTGGTTTAAAATCTAATTTGTCTGATATAAGGATTGCCACCACAGCTTTCTTTTGCTTGTCCATTAGCATGGTAAATGGTTTCCCCCCCTGCACTTTCAATCTGGAGGTGTCTTTGGGTCTAAAATGAGTCTCTTGCAGATAGCAAATTGATGGGTCTTGTTTCTTTATCCAATCTGAGAGCCTGTGTCTTTTGATTAGGGCATTTAGCCCATTTACATTCAGGGTAACTATTGAAAGATATGAATTTAGTGCCACTGTATTGCCTGTAAGGTGACTGTTACTGTATATTGTCTGTGTTCCTTTCTGGTCTATGTTGCTTTTAGGCTCTCTCTTTGCTTAGAGGACCCCTTTCAAGATTTCTTGTAGGGCTGGTTTCATGTTTGCAAATTCCTTTAGTTTTTGTTTGTCCTGGAAGCTTTTTATTTCTCCTTCTATTTTCAGTGACAGCCTAGCTGGACATAGTTTTCTTGGCTGCATATTTTTCTCGTTTAGGTCTCTGAAGGTATCATGCCAGTCCTCTCTGGCCTGCCAGGTCTCTGTGGATAGGTCTGTTGCCAATCTAATGTTTCTACCATTGTAGGTTACAGACCTCTTGTCCTGAGCTGCTTTTAGGATTTTCTCTTTGTCTCTGAGACTCGCAACATTTACTATTAGATGTTGGGGTGTTGACATGTCTTTATTGACAAAGGGTGTTCCCTGTGCCTCCTGGATTTTGATGCCTGTTTCCTTCCCCTAATTAGGGAAGTTCTCTGCTATAATTTGCTCCAATATACCTTCTGCCCCCCTCTCTCTTTCTTCTTCTTCTGGGATCCTAATTATTCTAATATTGTTTCATCTTATGGGATCACTTATCTCTCTAATTCTGCCCTTGTGATCCAGTAGTTGTTTCTCTCTTTTTCTCAGCTTCTTTATTTTCCATTGTTTGGTCTTCTATATCATTGATTCTCTCTTCTGCCTCATTTATCCTAGCAGTTAGAGCCTCTATTTTTGATTTCACCTCATTAATAGCCTTTTTGATTTTGACTTGGTTAGATTTTAGTTCTTTTATTTCTCCAGGAAGGGATTCTCTAGTACCTTCTATTCTTTTTTTCAAGCCCAGCTAATATCTTTATAATGATCATTCTGAACTCTTGTTCTGACATCTTACTAATGTCTGCATTGATTAGGTCCTTGGCAGTTGGTACTGCCTCTTGTTCTTTATTTTGAGGTGAGTTTTTCTGTATTGTCATTTTGTTCAGAGAAGAATAGATGAATGAGAAAACAGAATGCTAAAAGGGTAACAACGACCCCAGAAAAATATACACTAAATAAATTAGAAGAGACCTGAAACAGGGAGGAAAAAAAGGAAAAAAAAAAAAAAGAATATGATCAGGCTGGTGAATAGAACAGAGCCACACACTAGAGTTTGGGTGTATTTTGGTCTGTTAGAAGAAACTGCCTCCCAAACTTTTAAGGAAAAAAAACTTATATATGTACAAAAATAAGGGTAAATATGTTGAAGGGTTGGAATATGACTGTAAGGATGAAAATTGAAAAAGATTATGTAAAAGGAATTAATAAGATAAGAAGTTGGTTGAAAAAAATAAGAAGAAAAATTAAAAAATAAAAAGGGAGAGAATATGATCAGGTGGGAGACTAGAACAAAGCCATACACTAGACTTAGGGTATATTTTGGTCTATTAGAAGAGACTGTATCCCACCATTTTAAAGAGAAAAAAACATATATACAGAAAGTATGGTTAAATACAATGAAGTGATAGAATGACTGTAAAAATGAAAATTACAAAGATTTTAAAAAAGGAATTGATAAGGTATTTTTTGAAAAAGGGAAGAAGAAAAATTAAAAAAAAAAGAAAATAAAAAAAATAACTTTGAAAGACAAAAGAATTGTGGGAAAAAGCCCAAGAGTAATGGCCCAACTGTGCCTCAGATCAGGGTTTATGGGAACACTGAGCTGAACCCACTTCTCAGCTCCATCTTTGCAGCTGGCTTTCCTGCCCTGATACCTGGGAGCTGTGCCACACTCAGTCATCCCCGGTCTATCTGTGACCCTGAGGGTCCTGAGACCACTGTCTCAGCAAGGGTTCCACCCCTGGTTAGCCACTGGAGTGACATCCCTCAACGGAGAAGACTTCTAAAAGTTCCGATTTTGTGTTCCACTGCTCTATCACTTGCTGGTAGCCAGCTGATGGAGGCTCCCTTCCTCCAAGGTCTATCTTCCCAAATATTGCTTCAGATTTCACTTCTCCACATGTCCTACCTTCCAGAAAGTGGTCACTTTTCTGTTCATGCAGTTGCTGCTATTCTTTTCTTTGATCTCCTGTTGAATTTGTAGGTGTTCAGAATGGTTTGATAACTATCCAGCTGAATTCCTGGGACCAGATGAAATTTAGGTTTCCTACTCCTCTGCCATCTTGTTCTTCTCCCAATTTGATGATTTTAGTTTCCACATATAAGTGATATCCTACATACTGTTTTCCAAAATGGTATACATATTATATTCCCATAACCAGTGCATAATTTTTCCCCTTTCTCCATATCCTTGCCAACACTTCCTATCTCTTACCTTTTTGATGATAGCTAAACAACAGGTGTGAGATGATATGCATATTTGCATATTTGATAATTGATGTTTCCTGATAATTACTGATGTTGAACTTTTTTCCCCATGTATCCATTGACCTTTAGTATTTTGTCATTGGAAAATTGTCTATTCAGTTCCTCTACCCATTGTTTAATCAGATTGTTTGTGTTCTTTTGCTATTGAGTTGTAGAATTTCCTTATATATTTTGAATATTAACTTTTAAAGGATATATGTTTAGCAAATATTTTCTCCCATACTGTAGGTTGCCTTTTTTTTTTTTTTACTGTAGGTTGCCTTTTAATTTTGTTGATTGTTCCTTGTGCTGTGAACACCTTTTTAGTTCGTTATAGTACCACTTATTTAATTTGCTTTATTGCTGTGCCTTTCATGTCATACTCCCAAAAATCAGGGTCAAGACCAATGTCCAGATTTTCTCCTATGTTTTCTTCAAGGTGTTTTACAATTTGCATCTTATGTTTAAGTTTTAATTGATTTTGAGTTAATTTTTTGGGTTGTTTAATATAGGGGTCCAATTTCATTCTTTTGCATGTGATTATCTAGTTTTCCTAACACCATATATTGAACAGACTATCATTCCTCCATTGAATATTCATGTGTCCCTTGTCAAATATTAGTTGACCATATATCTGATGATTTATTTCTGGGCTCTCAATTCTGTTCCATTGGTCTATGTGTGTATTTTTGTGGTAATTCCTTACTGTTTTGATTACTATAATACTGCAATACAGTTAAAATCAGGAAGTGTGATGCCCCTAGCTTTATTCTTCTTTCTCAGGATTACTGTGGTTATTCAGGGTCTTTTGTGGTTCACAGAAATTTTAGGATTACTTTTTCTATTTCAGTGAAAAGTGCCATCAGAATTTTGAATTTATGCATAGCTTTAGATAATATGGACATTTAAAAAATATTAACTCTTCTGATTCATAAACATAGGAACCTTTGTACTTATTTCTTTTTCAATATTTTTTCTCAATGTCTTACAATTTTAGTATACAGATATTTTATCTCCTTAGTTCAATTTGTTCCTAAGAATTTTATTCTTTTTGATGCTATTACATACAGGATTTTTTCTTTGTTTCTTAGTTAGTTTATTTTTAGAGTATAGAATTGCAGATGACTTTTGGATGCTTTATTTTATACCCTGAAACTTTACTAAATTTATTACTTCTAACAGTTTTTTCGGTGGTTCAGGATTTTTACATACAAGATCATGTCATCAATAGAGATAATTTTACCTCTTCTCTTCCATTTTAGATGATTTTTAATTCTTTTTCTTGTGAAATTGCTCCAGTTAAGACTTCCAGTGTATGTTGAATAGGAGAAGTGAGGGTGAGCACCCTTGTCTTCTTCCTGATTTTAAAGGAAAATCTTTCAATCTTTCACCATTGAGTATGTCTTTTATTATGTAATATGTCCTTTATTATGCTGAGGTATATTCCATTTTCACCCAATTTATCAAGAGTTTTTATTATAAAGGAATGCTTATTTTGTCAAATGCTTTCTGTGCACCTACTAAGATAGTCATGATTTTTCTCTTTCATCCTATTAATGTAGTGTATCATGTTTATTGAGTTGCATGTGTTGAAATATCCTTCCAGCCCAGGGATAAGTCCCATTTGATCATGGTATATGATCCCTTTAAAGTGCTGTTGAATTTTGTTTACTAGTATTTTGCTGAGAATTATTGCATCTCTATTCATGAAGACATTGCCCTAGTTTATTTTCTTCCTTCCTTCCTTCTTTCCTTCCTTCCTCCCTCCTTCCTCCCTCCCTCTCTTCTTTTTCTTTCTTTCTTTCTTCATTCTTCTTTTTTTCTTTCTTTCTTTCTTCTTTCTTTCCTTCTTCTTTTTTTCTTTTTTTTAATGACATGAATTTATTTTTATCAGATAATTGTTGAAACTATCATTTAAGAATCCAGCAACCATAACTCTGCCCCCCCCCCCAAAAAAAAAGTTTGGAGCTACTTTATAAAATCATCAAGACCTTAAGAAAACTAATAAAAATAAAGAGAAAAACAAATTTTTAAGTGAATATAGCCATAGTTCCTGTCTTAGTAATATAAGATTATTAATTAAACCACAGAGCTGGTGCTTTTGATGCTTGCAATGATTCAGTAGAGGGGAAAAAACAAATTTTCAGAAATGGAATTTGGAGCTAGAAATGTATATGGCAGCACAGACTAGAAGAAACAAAATTCTGGAAATTCTTGGAGACACATCTAGCTGTCAGCAGTGCAAGTCCACCTAGGCCTGGAAGAATTATGTCTAGAACTTTGTTCTTAGTCCTTTCCTTCTATGATGCACAAAAAAGATGCCATTATATGCCCACTATACTCCCATGAGTGTAAACAGATTTGATAAAACAAACAGACAAAAAAAAGATTTCATATGGAAAAATGCACTAAAATATAAGAATTTTTAATTATAATTATAATAATTATTGATGGTTCATCAGTAATAATCACAAAGAAAATAAAGAAATTACTTCATGTGTGTAAGTACCCTAAACCACAACATGTCAAAAGAGGAACACAGATTGCTATATGAGCTCATAGGGCAAGCTATTGCCTCCTTCCTATAGTTTCATGCATTTTTATATAAGACTAATTCTGGTCTTGAAGAATCTCAAAATATTTCGCCTAGATGAAAGAGAAGGAAGACTATTCCTGGCAGAATAAACTTTGTTACACAAAGGAGCATAAATTCTCAAATAATGTCTGGAGGCCAGTGTGACTGCTGTCTTATATAATATACTGTTCATGAACAGTAAGTATGGAAAAATAATACAAGAAAAATGGTGAAGCCTTATTTTATTTGTTACTCATTTGCTATCACCTAAGAATTGAATATAGTAGACTCTTGAAAACATGGATTTGAACTGAGTGGTTCCACTTATATGGGAATTTTTTATTTTTTTTATTTTTTTTATTTTTTTTAAAGATTTTATTTATTTATTTGACAGAGAGAGAGACAGCGAGAGAGGGAACACAAGCAGGGGGTGTGGGAGAGGGAGAAGCAGGCTTCCCGCGAACTGGGAGCCCGATGCGGGGCTTGATCCCAGGACCCTGGGATCATGACCTGAGCCGAAGGCAGCCACTTAACCGACTGAGCCACCCAGGTGCCCCATATGGGAATTTTTTAAATAAATATTTTGGAAAAGTTTTGGAGGTTTGCAACAATTTGAAAAAAACTCACAGATGAGCCACATAGTCTAGAGATGAAAGAAAGGAAGAAAAAGAAAGAAAAGAAAGAAAGAAAAGAAAGAAAAGAAAGAAAGAAAGAAGAAAGAAAGAAAGAAAGAAAGAAAGAAAGAAAGAAAGAAAAAGAGAAAGTTATGCCTTAAATGTATAAAAGTTATGTAGATACTTTGTTTGTTTTATCATTTATCATAAAAATATACTCAGATCTATCATATAAAGTTAAAATGTATCAAAAGTTATGCACACAAACACAGACATGGTGTCATTTACAGTTGAGAAATGTAAGCAAACATAAAGATACAGTAGTAAATCATAACTGCATAAAATTAACTGTATGTACTACTGTAATAGTTTTGTAGCCACCTCTTGTTGCTGTTGTGGTGAGCTCAATTGCTGTGAGTATTCATTTAAAAATGCCATGTGCCATGATGCTCTGCAGGAGCAATTCCTCTTTTCAGTAAATTACATATGGCAATTACAGTTAATATTCTATTTTTCACTGAGGAAGAATTCAAAATAAACATGCTATATGCTTTGGATTCGTTCCTAAGCAATCACTAGCTATCAGCTAACACAGAAAAGGTATCTGGTGATCTGTTTGTATTTGATAAGTCATTTATCTTCTTTTTCTGCAGTTCTCAAGCCCATGACTTTTATTTCTCTGTACTCTACTCTCTCATCATAACAGATAAAGGAAATAGGACCCTGTGCTAGGAATAGAAAGGACACTAACTGGTTTTAAAATGTTATTATGCTAAGCAAAATAAGTCAATCAGGGAAAGACAATTATCATATGATTTCACTCATATGTGGAATTGAAGAAATAAAACAGAGGGAAGGGAAAGAAAAATAAAATAAGATGCAATCAGAGAGGGAGACAAACCATAAGGGACTCTTAACTATAGGAAACAAACTGAGGGTTGCTGGAGGGGAGGTGGGTAGAGGGAAGGGGTAATTGGGTGATGGGCATTAAGGAAGGCACGTGATGCAATGAGCGCTGTGTGTTATATGCAATTGATGAATCTCTGAACTCTACTTCGGAAACTAATAATACACTATATGTTAATTAATTGAATTAAAAATTAAAATAAAATGTTATTTGCATCTTCTCCTCTGTTTTAAACACCTCAAGATTAAATGCTGGATTTAAATACACACACACACACATGCCATTATATTGCTTAAAACAGGTTAAAGTGTAAATTGTGACTATTTTCTCTAGTAATTCTCATATCAATATACTCTCATTGTTCTTGTACATACTAATTACAAGATAAAGTATTAGAAGAATAGAAAAAGATGTAACTATAATGAATTAGAATAAAATAGTGTGGTGGTAACCTTTTATCTTCTCTCAGATTTCCAAAACAGTAGAAAATCTAAGGAAAACATATACTTATTAAAATATATTAATTAAAATCTTGTAGCAATGTCAGAATCATTCTGATAGCAGTCTAAAGCCAAAGATGATGTCTTCTTTATCTAGTATGAGACAATTCAGAATGCTTGCATCTAAAAATTATAATATATGTATATTATATACATATATTTCCAAACATTATATCTTAGTGGAGGTTGTGTTTCATAATCAGTAATTAAGATAAAATTACATACTGTTACCAAGTGAACAGAAAGCACTTGATTAAAGTGTTTTAAAACTTTCTATGATAGGGCGCCTGGGTGGCTCAGTTGGTTAAGCGACTGCCTTGGGCTCAGGTCATGATCCTGGAGTCCCTGGATGGAGTCCCACATCGGGCTCCCTGCTCGGCAGGGAGTCTGCTTCTCCCTCTGCCCCTCCCCCCTCTCATGTGCTCTCTCTCATTCTCTCTCTCTCAAATAAATAAATAAAATCTTTAAAAAAAAACTTTCTATGATAAATGTAATAAAATATTCCAACATATATTTAATTAACCCAAAGGAAAAAAATACAGTTGACCCTTTAACAACTCAGGGTATAGGGGTGTGAACCCCCCACACAGTTGAAATTTGAATATAACTTTTCACTCTCCAAAAACTTAATTACTAAAGCTACCATTGGCTGGAAGCCTTAAAATAACATAAAAAGTTGATTAACACATATTTTGAATGTTATATGTATTATATACTGTTCTTATAATAAAATAAGCTAGAGAAAATAAAATAGTTATTAAGAAAATCATAAGGAAGATAAGTACATTTACAATATTATACTGCATTTATTGATATGTAAGTTTATATTGTCTATTTTTTTTTAAGATTTATTTATCTATTAGAGAGAGAGACACAGCGAGAGAGGGAACACAAGCAGAGAGAGTGGGAGAGGGAGAAGCAGGCTTCCTACAGAGCAGGGAGCCCGATGTGGGACTTGATCCCAGGACCCTGAGATCATGACCTGAGCCGAAGGCAGACACTTAACGACTGAGCCACCCAGGCGCCCCCAAGTTTATATTGTCTAAACAGACAAGATGAATCATCTGTCAATACCTACATCGATATTGTACATTATATGATACAAAAGACTGTAGATGTTATACATGTTACAAACACTAAACATCAAAAATGAAAAGATAAAAAATGTAAAGATAATATGAAAAAGAAATTTATATTTATTTATAGGTATAATAATCTGTGCATTGATAATGACAAAATGATAATATAATTGCTTCAGAGTAGCCTCACTATACACTCATGAATGAGACATAAAATTTTTATGGCATACAGAATTACAGTCATATTCATAATACAGTATTGGAAGCATTATTACTTAAAAAGAAAGCACCTGTGATGATATGCTGATACACAGTTTCTCCAATTATGGGGTAGGGATGCATACTGTGTGGTAATGCAATTATTTGAATGCAAAGTTATAAAATAGTAAGAAAACTAACACATTAGTAATTTTATGTTAAATATCATTCATCTTATGTCTATGTAAAGATAGACTATCCACTTCCATACAAGTCTTGCACATGATGCTCTACCCAATGGTTAGGCAATGATAATAATGATGAAAAAAAGTCTCATATATTTCTTATCATATAGTTATTAGATTTTCACACAAACACACACACGCATCCACAGCAGATAAGCTTTTTAACTGTACAGCATAATAATTATTTACTATTATTGAGTGGAAGAAGATCATCATAAAGTTCTTTTTCCTCATCTTCACACTGAGTAGGCTCAGGAGGAGAATGAGGAGAAGTTGTTCTTATCTCAGGGGTGAGAGGCAGAAGTAGAAGGGGTGGAAGGGCAGGCAGGAAAGGCAGGCACACTTGGTGTAACTTTGCAGAAATACATTGCAATTTCTGTCAGACATTTTTTGCTTTTTCATTTCTCTAAAAATGTTTCTATACAATACCAATCCTTATTCTGCCATTTGCTTTAGTTTCATTGCCTGTATCATAGAAGTGTCTATGCTGTACAAGAAGTCAAAAGCATTCTTGAATAATTAGAACCCTTCTGCCAGATTGTCTACCATCAATTTGTTTTCTGGTACTGCTTCATCTACATCTTCTTCTTCATTGTCTGGCATTCGTTTAGATGCATGAGTCTCCACCAAGTCATCTTCTGTTAATTCCTCCGATGTGGTGTCTGTTAACCTTGAATTTTTCCAAGATCCTTATCTTGAAACACTTCATTCCCTACCTTTTATGCCATATCCACAATTGCTTTTATTATTTCCTTGATTGGATCTGTTGTAAATCCTGTGAAGTCATGCACAGCATCCAGACACACTTTTATCCAGGAGAAATTTTATTATTTTAGGCTTGATGGCTTTCAAGGTTTTTTTCTTTAACAATGATAGCATTTCCAATGGTGCAATCCTTCCTGATTTTCAAGATGTTTTCTTTATCAGGGTTCTCTTCCATAGCATTGGCAAGCCTTTCCATAGAATACCATGTGTAATGAGCCTTAAAGGTCCTTGTGAACTTCTGATTTGAGGTTAAGTTAGAGAAACTGTGTTTGGGGGTAAGTAAACCACTCCCATGCCTTCATTGTTGAACTCATGGGGTTCTGGGTGGCCAGGGGCATTGCCCACTATCAAAAGAACTTTAAAAGGCAGTCCATTACTGGCAAGGAACTTCCAACTTTAGGGACAAAATATGGATGGAACCAATCCTGAAAAAGGGTTCTTGTTGTCCAGGCATTCTTGTTGTACAACAAAAAGATTGGCAGCTTGTGTTTATTTTTTCCCTTTAAGGCTCAGGGGCTAGTGGTTTTACAGATAAGGGCAGTCCTGATTATAAACCTGACTGAATTTCCACAAAGTGGTACAGGTAGCCTATCTCTTCCTGTCTTAAATCCCAGTGGCCGCTTCTCCTTCTTACTAATAAATGCTTGTTGTGGCACCTTTTTCCAGTATAGGGCACTTTAATTCACATTAAACCCTGTTCAAGTGGATATCCTTTCCCCTCCATAACTTTCTTAATGACATCTCAGAACTCCTCTCCTGTCTCTTGGTTGGCAGAAGCTGCTTCTCCAGTTATCTTGACTTTTTTTTTTTTTAAGCCAAACCTCTTTCTAAAATTATCAAACCATCCTTTGCTGGCATCAAATTCTCCAGCAAATTCTCTTGTACCAACATAAAAACTGCAATTCAATATGAGATAAAATGGTATTTCACAGAAAGTGCAAGGTTTTCACACTTGTTGACATAGCTGCAGTGACAGCTTCATGAATTTCCTTTTCTTTTTTTTGCAATGATCTTTATGCTGGATTCATTTATCTTAAAATGACAGGCAGCTCCTGCTGCAAACCTCAATCTGTATAATACATATCAAGCAATTCATCTTTTTCTTATAATTTCATGACTTTTCTGCTTTTTGGGAGCACTTCCAGCATCACTAGTAGCACTTTTTTTGGGTCTCATGTTGTTACTCACAGTTTATGGTATTGCACTAAGCATGATGAAAATATATGAGAACTGCAAGAGATCATTTTTTTACTGTCATATGCACTTATCATGAGCACTGGGTATTGTATGTAAGTGCTGAATCACTAAAGCTAATACACCTACAACTAATATTACACTATTAACTAACTGGAATTTAAATAAAAACTTTGAAACAAGAAAATAAGACTGTTATTTGCCAAAAATAACAAGTGAATTAAGGAAAGGGAAAGTCAAAGAATATTATGGCTTTATCCTTTTCAACCTGTAAACTACTTTATTTTTTTGAAGATTTTATTTATTCATCTTAGAGAGAGAGTGAGAGAGAGCATGATCAGGAGGGAGGGGCAGAGGGAGAGGGAGAAGCAAACTCCCCGCTGAGTAGGGAGCCCAATGGGGGACTCCATCCCAGGGCCCTGAGATCATGACCTAAGCTGAAGGCAGACAAAATCGACTCAGTCACCCAGGCACCCAAACTGTAAACTACTTTAAAAAAATGTGTAATTTTCTCTGGATATATGTGGGGTTTTCATTTCTGTCTTGTTATATGTCCTATTTACAAGTCCTATCAAATTAGGTTTAATTTATCAAGTTAAGTTTTAAAAAGTTCAAGTTCTTCTAGAAAATAACATTGTATTTAATATAAACTAACGTGATTTTCTAAAATTAATCATTGGAGAAGATGTCAGGGAGGGGAGATAAAATGATCTGAGTCATGGGTGGACAGAAGGAAAACCCAAAGCTTTTCAAGCAAGAACGCAAAGAGTTGAAGCCATTAGTAGTACGGAGAACACACAGTAATGAAAGGCTATTACCCTACTGACACCAGACACTAGTCAAATTTTATTTCTTTCTCCTAAGGAAGATCATAATAACCTATGCTCATAACCATAACTTCTATCTGGTCATGTAACAAAAAGTGAACAGATCAGGCATTACTTCATCCCATTCTGTAATTTAAGAAAGTCTTACTATTTTTAAGACATTTATATAGGAGTTAAATTTTTAAAAATAAAAGTCAAAATACCATTATATTTTTCAATTCAATATTTGCCTGGCAACTATCTAGAGAAAAAATAAAAATACTCTGAGATTTTTTTAATTAACCAGTAAAATATTCTTTGGTTGAAGGTGATATCCATGGTCAGGGGAAGGAGGAAGAAAATCTGATTTTAAGTTTTACATTTTATATATCAAATATATTTTAATCATTTGTTGGCTTTCTGATATTAGATATATTTCTTTTGAAAGGATCAATAAACTTTAGATCCTGAATATTTACTTGTGAATATCTAAATACTATGGTTAATTTTATTCCTAAATATGACTTTAGAATCTTTTCATACTTTGATTTTTCTGTTATGATGGCATATGCTATTAAGAAATAAAAATAAGTTGTGTTACCATCTTCATTATCCATTCTCATTCTAGAAGAAAGGTCAACCTCCCTTTATGCAGTGTTTTAACATCTATTGAAGGAGCTGGTGCTGCCTTATCTCAAAGTGCAAGATTATGAAGCACTTTGGCCAAGATAAAGCCAACTGGATTTGAGAAACTTTTAGCCTTTTTTGAGACTGTAGAAAAACTAGGAGCAAGGTAGTAGAGGTTGATTCTTTAACCAGATGAGATGAGAGTATCATTCTTGAATAACAGCACCCAAGTACAGATAGTTGGGCCTAGCACTCCACCACAACTTCCTGTAAGTAAAGCAAAAACAAAGACAGCTTCCTATGGACAGATGTCTGTACCACCATAATCTTTCCCTGATACCTCTTAAACCCAGAATTCATGTATGAATATATGCAGGGGATAAGAAAAAACTAAAATGAGTGACATTAAACTTGCTAACATCCTAGTAGATTAAACCCTAGAGGAATTTATATTTAATTCATAGTTCTATAGAAATGTGATGTTTTTCAATGCACACTGCCCTGATCAAACTGAACTTATAACAATGGATGTAGTACTATATAGACTACTTAGCTAAACATCCTTTTTGTGTATTTTGATATATATTAATATTTAAATAAATATAACTTTATTCCCCCCGGGAGAGTTAAATAGTTCTTAAAGAGGACACACATACAAAAAAAAACCAAAAACAAAAAAAAAACCCAAAACCAAAAAACAAAAACAAAAAACAAAACCTAATTGTAACAGGACAAATTTGACAAATTGGAATACATTAAATTGAGAATTTTTGTTTGTCAAAGGCACTATTAGGATAATGAATACACAACCTAGAGAATGTAAGATGATATTTTATTTATATATCTTGAATATCTAAAGTATTCAATAAAAGATAGACAATTAAATGGAAATATTGACAAAAGATTTGAAGAGGACTTAACAAATAGGGTATTTAAATAGCTGGTATACATATGAAAAAATACTCAATTTTATTAGTTACCAGAAAAATGCAAATTCAAACATGATATATCTGCATTATCATTAGAATGGACAATATTTTTTCAAAAATCATTTAATAGGTTGATTTGGAGGTGGAGTAACTGAAATTCACATATGCTATTTGTTGGAGTACAAATTTGAATAACTACTAGAAATATCTACTAAACATGTCCTAATCCAGCAATTAGTCCCAAAGTAGTCTGAGGAAAATGTCCAAGAGAAATGTGTACATATTTTCAGCAAAAGTATGTTAAAATAAACATTGAAGAACTATTAGTGTCAACCTGAAACCAGAAACTACCCAAATATCCATTAGGAGAACAATGGATAAACTATATTCCTATGGAAAATCATACAGCCATGAAAATGAATAAACTATAACTGTTCACAGCATCATTAATGAATTTTACAAACAAAAGGTTGAGTGAAAGAAGTCAGTTATGAGAGAGTACTGCTGTAGTTTTCCATTTTTAAGAAATTTAAAACTGGCAAAACAAACCTTTGGTGTTAGAAATCATGATATAGCTTTGGAGTGAGGCAGAGATTGAAGCTTGGGGGGAGAGAGAGGGAACTTAGTGCTGTGTCTTAATCTGTGCTGTTTGCATAGTTGTGTCACTTTGTAAAAATTACTTAAGCTGCACACTGATAGTTTATATACTTTCTTGTGTTTAGGTTTTGCTTTGCTTAAAAATATAGTTATCTTTAAAATATTGTTTATGCTTTCAGCTATTAGCAAGTTCTAATTTGCAGATCAATAAGGGGGATTTATTTTTACAAAATTTAATATATCTAAATTATCTATTAAAAGTTATCCTTTTATTTCTGTTTTGGGTACTCTGAAGTATTTTTTTCCATCAATAAATTTTAATATAATCTACTTGAGCTATATACATTTAGTTATTGCTGAGTGATGGAAATAACTCCTACTTTCGAGTAAACTGTCTAGCTGGTCACCCAAGAAGTATTTTCTCTTAAAGAACAAGACAAAGAACAAAAGGAGAAGGGGAAGAGACAAAGAGAAACTGGTTATCCAATCCCCTATCATGCATTCCCCTTTGTAATATTCAAATCAAAGTTTGATTGCTTTGATATAAAATTTGTTAAATCAAAAAGCACTGAGCAAGTTCAAAGATGAAGGTGGATGGAGGTAGAATATTATAAAGATATGTCTCCCTTTCAACCATAACAAATAATTTCAAATCTCCCAACTGTAAAGAGCACTTTTCTATATTTTGGTTTTCAAATTGTGGGAAAAGAACAGATTTTATGTAGGAAAACCATCATCAGATAAGAAAAAACTTTGAGTCTTGGAGAGGAAGGGAAAACATTCTTTACATATTATTCCATTAAATAGATTTTGATAGCTTCCTACTATGCGAAAAGAGTTCCCCTTCCTTCCTTCCTTCCTTCCTTCCTTCCTTCCTTCCTTCCTTCCTTCCTTCCTTCCTCCCTCCCTCCCTCCCTCCCTCCCTTCCTCCCTCCCTCCCTTCCTTCCTCCCTCCCTCCCTCCCTCCCTCCTTTCCTCCCTCCCTCCCTCCCTTCCTTCCTTTCTTCTTTCCTTCCTTCCCTCCTTCCCTCTGTCACTCCTTCTTTCTTTCTTTCTTTCTTTTTTCTTTTCTTTCTTTCTTTTTTCTTTTCTTTCTTTCTTTCTTTCTTTCTTTCTTTCTTTCTTTCTTTCTTTCTCTTTCTTTCTTTCTTTCTTTCCTTTCTTCTTTCTTTCTTTCTTTCTTTCTTTCTTTCTTTCTTTCTTTCTTTCTTTCTTTCTTTCTTTCCTTCCTTCCTTCCTTCCTTCCTTCCTTCCTTCCTTCCTTCTTTCCTTCCTTCCTTCCTTCCTTCTTTCTTTCTTCCTTCCTTCCTTCCTTCCTTCCTTCCTTCCTTCCTTCTTTCTTTCTTTCTTTCTTTCTTTCTTTCTTTCTTTCTTTCTTTCTTTCTTTCTTTCTTTCTTTCTTTCTTTCTTTTTCTTCTTTTTCTTTCTTTCTTTCTTTCCCTCACTCTTCCTTCCCCTGCGCCTCCCTCTTCTCCTTGTCCTCTTTCTTCTTCATGTAACAACCACAGGAACTGTTTAAGAATCAGAGGCTACTTTGCTCTAAAAAATTTTAAATTCATACTCTTAAGTAAACAGTTTGCAAGCCCTCCCAGTGTATAGTCAGAGCAAATAAAACGATAAACATCTTTTAAAAGCTCTATCAAGCATAAAATCTCCTTAAATTTTCCTCAGACATCTGAATCCTTAGGGACTATTTTTCCCTTCTTTTTTTCTCAGCGGTCTGGAATCCAGCTTAGGTAATCTTTGTCACATTTATCCAAAAAGTTTTTGGAGAGCTGTGCCAATAGTCCAAGGACATCTACTTTATAGATTACAATAACTTTTATAGCATACACACTTTATTTACAAAATAATCTTTTATGTTTTATTTTTGCAAATTTGGTATGTAAAAACCCTGATATAAAGCAGAGGAAGCTGGGGATGGTTGGAAAGAATGATTATTTCATTATAAAATACTTTATGCAAAAAATTATTAAGTTTCACATGCATATTCAGAGCACATTGATTTAACAGTAAGTGGAAAAATGCTTAAACTGTAAAATGTTAGATACATCTGTTAATTCATTTTTTTATGATACACTTAGATCCTCATTCTATATAGGGATGTAAAAATACCTCACAGAGGTATTTCAGACAGTGATAGAGCTACAATGTGACTACAATTAAAATTTTGTTCTGCTAATCCCTAGGCCATCAGGTTTGGCTATCTCCACCAGAAGTAAAATAAGAGGGAAAAAATATTATAATACAGTTAATCTGACATTATGGATTTTAGTATATCTTTCCTTCTTTGACAGACAACTGGTTTTTGTTTGTTTGTTTAAGACCTAAGGGGTGATTTGTATCTGATAGGTTTCTTCATACCTTAATTAGTACTTCATTCTAGTTTAGAGAAATGATTCAAGAATGAAAAGTTGTTATACATCTAGGTTTTAAATATATTGAAAGGAACCTATCACCCAAATAAAAACCATTGTTATTATTGTCAATTTTAGCAGAAATTTCTTATTCTATGTGATATTGATTTTCTTGAGGAGCTCAAGATGTTAATCTTATCAGTCAGAAATGCTTAAGTATAATAAAATATTTCCTTTAGAAACACTGCAAGAGGAAATTGGTGGTATCATCAGTATTCTTTGCATGATCCAAAAACTTGTTAAGACATTTACTACTGTTACTTGAATCAACATTTCAACCCAGGAATTATTCTTGGTCTCAACTCTATGACAGGAAGCCTGCATTAAGTGTAAAGGGAAATGATAAATTCAAGAATTTTCTTAATGGATCCTGGATGCCCAGCACTGTGATAGATTATATTATACAAAGCATGCAAAATACAGCCCTATTTATACCGAATGTACAAATATCAAAAGGAAGACAGTGTGTACGTATGTGGAATAATTTGATAAAGCAAAGAAAAAACTAAATGCTAAAAGTGTATTATTCAAATTATTCCATTCAAATGGAATTTCAGGAAGGAGACAGGTCAATGTAGGCAAGGGATTTTAGAAGAAAGATCCAGGAGAAAAAGTCTGGAACTTGAGCTGTTTCTGTAAGACCTAACAAAATTTGGAAGTTGAAAGGATTACAATTTCTAGAAAAGTGTCTAGCTTCTTCTTACCTCTGATTCTTACACATTATATTCACTATGCATTAAATACATATATTTCTGCATTTCCCACTTTACTACACAATTCCATCTCTATCTAAATCTACACTAGGGCGCCTGGGTGGCTCAGTTGGTTAAGCGACTGCCTTCGGCTCAGGTCATGATCCTGGAGTCCCTGGATCGAGTCCCGCATCGGGCTCCCTGCTCAGCAGGGAGTCTGCTTCTCCTTCTGACCCTCCCCCATCTCATGTGCTCTCTCTCATTCTCTCTCTCTCAAATAAATAAATAAAATCTTTAAAAAAAATAAATCTACACTAGATTTTAGGTGCAAAGCATACTTTATCCAGGAATATTGTGTTCAGTTCTCTAGGATCATTATGTTATCATAGTTCTCTAAATTTTATTATACAGTATATTTCTGCATTTTTAAAAAATGTTCATCTCCCTTACCTGCATGCATGTTCTATGAGGTTATAAACTGTCCTATTCAATATACTTAGTACCTGATATTTATGATTAATAAATACATAAGTAATTAACAGATTAACAGTTTACATATGCCATTACTTTTATGCCAATGAAAGTGAAATCACATAGGTTGCACAGAAAGGTGTACAGAGCTGATATTACAATCACAGATGTGATTACAATATTAGATTGTAATATTAGACTTCCACCTAGTATTCTTTATACTCCAGCATGATGTCTCACCTATATTGCATAGAGGAAGGGATGATGCAAAGGAGAAAGTCTTCCAGGGAAATAAATGAGTGTGGCTTATCAGAGAACTGTGAAAGATATGTGCTTTTTTAGGGCACTAGACATTTACAAGGGATCAGCATAATGAATTAAGTGTATTTTCTAGCATGCACTTTAGCCATCATTTCCCATTATCATCTTCAGATTGTCCACCCCACTTTCCTTTAATACCTATATCAGATTCCATTTTACATGGGAATACAATCTTATTGTTGTTAAGCAGAAGTCACTTCTATAGACCTGGTATTACAATTATTCAAAAGTTCTCAAATACATATTCTTATAGCTCATTTAATGTCATTATTTTGAGAATAAAACGATATATCTTGAGATAAATTGTTCTAAAAAATTAGTTTATTTTTCCCAGCTTTAATGAAATATAATTGACATATAACATTGTGTAAGGTTAAAGTGTAAAATGTGATGATTTGATACAAATATATATTGCAGATGTTTACCAAATTAGGTTAAATACACATCTTTCACTTCACATAATTACCATTTTTGTTGTTCTAGGTGGTGGGAACATTAAAACTCTAATCTCATAACAACTATACAATAAAGTATTGTCAAATATAGTCGCTATGCTGTAGGTTATATCCCTCAGAACTTACTGAAAATTTGTACTTTTTGCCCAACATTTCCCCATCTCCCCACCCTTCCACCCCTAGAAATCACCGTTCTTCTTATTGATTTTTAGATTTCACATATAACTGACATCATGCAGTATTTGGCTTTCTCTGACATATTTCACTTATCATAATACCCTCAGGGTCCATCCATGATGTCACAAATGGGAGCATTTTCTTGTTTTTAATGGCTGAATAATATTCCATTATCTATAGATGATAAATAGATACATAGAGAGACAAAGAGAGATCTCACATCTTCTTTACCAATTCATCTGTCAATGGACACGTAGGTTGTTGCCATGTGTCAACTATTATGAATAAGGCTGTAATGAACATACAAATGCAAATATATATTTTATTTTATTTTTTAAAATTTTACTTATTTATTTGACAGAGATTGAGAGAGAGAGACAGACAGGGCACAAGCAGGGGGAGCAGCAGGCAGGGGGGAGAAGCAGGCTCCCCGTGAAGCAAGGAGCCTGATGTGGGACTCAATCCCAGGACCCCGGGATCATGACCTGAGCTGAAGGCAGATGCTAAACTGACTGACCCACCCAGGCATCCCTTAAGTATATATTTTAGAGAATATGATTTCATCTTCTTCAAATGCATACCAAGAAGTGGGATTGCTAGATCCTATAGTAGTTCTTTTTTTGTTTGTTTTGTTGTTTGCTTTTTGTTTTGAAGAACTGCCATACTCTTTTCCATAGTAGCTGCATCAATTTATATTACCACCCAAAAAACAAGAGTCCAGGGCCAGATGGCTTCCCACTGGAATTCTACCAAGCATTTAAAGAAGAAATAATACCTATTTTACTGAAGCTGTTTCAAAAAATAGAAATGGAAGGAAAACTTCCAAACTCATTCTATGAGGCCAGCATTACCCTGATCCCAAAACCATGCAAAGACCCCATCAAAAAGGAGAAGTACAGAACAATATCCCTGATGAACATAGATGCCTAAATACTCACCAAGGTACTAACCAATAGGATCCAATTAAAAAGATTATTCACCATGGCCAGGTGGGATTTATTTCTGGCATGAAAGGGTGGTTCAACATTTGCCTATCAATCAACGTGAAGGAGCACATTAATAAAGAAGAGATGAGAACCATATGATCCTCTCAACTGGTGCAGAAAAAGCATTTGACAAAATACAGCATCCCTTTTGCAATGATGTGGATGGAACTAGAGGGTGTTATGCTAAGTGAAATAAGTCAATCAGAGAAAGACATGTATCATATGATCTCACTGATATGAGGAATGCTTAATCTCAGGAAACAAACTGAGGGTTGCTGGAGTGGTGGGGGGTGGGAGGGATGGGGTGGCTCGGTAATAGACATTGGAAAGGGTATGTGCTATGGTGAGTGCTGTGAATTGTGTAAGACTGTTGAATCACAGACCTGTACCTCTGAAACAAATAATACATTATATGTTAAAAAAAAAAAAAAAGAAGATAGTAGGAAGGGAAAAATGAAGGGGGGAAATCAGAGGGGGAGACGAACCATGGGAGACTATGGACTCCAAGAAACAAACGGAGGGTTCTAGAGTGGAGGGGTGTGGGGGAATGGCTTAGACTGGTGAGGGGTATTAAAGAGGAGTTGTATTGAATGGAGCATTGGGTGTTATATGCAAATAATAAATCATGGAACACTACATCAAAAACTAATGATGTAATGTATGGTGATTAACATAACATAATAAAACAAATTAAAAAAAAAACCTCTTCAAAGTATAGGGCTAGAGGGAACATACATCAATATCATAAAAGCCATCTATGGAAAGCCCACAGCAAATATTGTCAATGGGGAAAAACTGAGAGCTTTTTCCTTAAGATCAGAAACATGACAGGGATGCCCACAATCACTACTATTATTCAACATAGTAGTAGAAGCCCTAGCCTCAGTAATCAGACAACAAAAAGAAATAAAATGGATTCAAATTGGCAAAAAGAAGTCAAACTTTCTCTCTTCGCACATGACATGAAACTTTATGTGGAAAACCCAAAAGACTTCACCCCAAAACTGCTAGAACTCATACAGGAATTCAGTAAAGTGGCAGGATACAAAATCAATGCACAGAAATCAGTGACATTTCTATACACTAACAATGTGACTGAAGAAAGAGAAATTAAGGAATCAATTCCATTTACAAAAGCACCAAAGCCATAAGATACCCAGGAATACACCTAACCCAAAAGATAAAGGATCTATACTCAAGAAACTACATAACACTTATGAAGGAAATTGAGGAAGACATAAAGAGATGGGAAAACATTCCATGCTCATGGATTGGAAGATTAAACATTGTTAAAATGTCTATGCTGCCCAGAACAATCTACACATTCAGTGCAATCCCTATCAAAATACCATTGACATTTTTCACCAAGCTGGAACAAACAATCCTAAAATTTGTATAGAATCAGACAAGACCCCAAGTAGTGAGAAATGTTGAAAAAGAAAACCAAAACTGGGGGCATCACAATGCTTGATTTCAAGCTATATTAAGAAGCTGTGATCATCAAGACATTATGGTACCGGCACAAAAACAGACATGTAGATCAATGGAACAGAATAGAGAACCCAGAAATGGACCCTCAACTCTATGGTGAACTAATATTCAACAAAGCAGGAAAGAATATCCAATGGAAAAAAGACAGTCTCTTCAATACATGGTGTTGGGAAAAATGGGCAGCCACATGCAGAAGAATGAAACTGGACCATTCTCTTACACCATACACAAAGATAAATTCAAAATAGATGAAAGACTTCAATGTGAGACAGGAATCCATCAAAATCCTAGAGGAGAGCACAGGCAGTAACCTCTTTGACATCAGCCACAGCAACTTCTTGCAAGACAAGTCTCTAAAGGGAAGGGAAACAAAAGCAAGAATGAACTTTTGGGACTTCATCAAGATAAATAGCTTCTGCACAGCAAAGGAAACAGTCAAGAAAACTAAGAGGTAACCCAGAGAATGGGAGAAGATATTTGCAAATGACACTACAGATAAAGGGCTGATATCCAAGATCCATAAAGAACTTCTCAAACTCACCACCCCAAAAACAAATAATCAAGTCAAGAAATGGGCAGAAGACATGAGCAGACACTTCTCCAAAGAAGACATAAAAATGGCCAACAGAAACATGAAAAAATGCTCCACATCTCTAGCCATTAGGGAAATACAAATCAAAACCACAATGAGATACCACCTTACACGAACTGGAATGGCTAAAATTAACAAGACAGGGAACAACAAATGTTGGCAAGGATGTGGAGAAAGGGGAGCCCTCTTACATTGTTGGTGAGAATGCAAACTGGTGCAGCCACTCTGGAAAACATTATGGAGGTTCCTGAAGATGTTCAAAATAGAGCTACCCTATGACCAGCAATTGCACTACTGGATATTTACCTCAAAGATACAGATATAGTGAAAAGGAGGGACACATGCACACCAATGTTCAATGCAGCAATGTCCACGATAGCCAAACTGTGAAAGGAGCTGAGATTTCCTTCAAATGGTGAGTGGATAAAGAAGATGTGGTTCATATATACAATGGAATATTACTCAGGCATCAGACTGAGTAATGCATCAACATGGATGGAACTAGAGGGTATTATGTTAAGTGAAATAAGTCAAGCAGAGAAAGACAATTATCATATGGCTTCACTCATATGTGGTATATAAGGAATAGCGCAGAGCACACACACACACACACACACACAAATCCCACCAAAAAAAAAAAATCAGTGGAGAAATAGTTGAAAAAAAAATTGTATTACCACGAACAGTGCACAAGGTTTCCTTATTTCCACATTTTTAACAGCATTTCTTATCTCTTGCCTTTTGATATTAGCCATTAGAACAAGTATGAGATAATATTTCATTGTGATTTTAATATACATTTCCCTGATGACTAACACTTTTTCATGTTTGTTGGCCATTTGAATGTGTTCTTTGGAAAAATATTTATTCAGTCTTTTGCCCAATTTTTAATAGAATTTTTTTTTTTTGCTATTGAGCTATATGTGCTCTTCATATATTTTGAATATTAGCCCTATAGAGATATACGGTTTACAAATATCTTTTATAGGTTGCCTTTTCACTTTGTTAAATGTTTGTTTGCTGTGCAGAGGATTTTTAGTTTGATGTAGTCCATTTATTTATTTTTTTATTTTGTTACTTGTGCTTTTTCTGTCATATCCGGGAAATCAATGCCAAACCAATGTAAAGGAGCTTTTCCCCTGTGTTTTCTTCTATGAGTTTTATGGTTTCATTTTAGTCCTATGTTTAATATATTTTGATTAATTTTTTGAGTGATATAAAATAGAGGTCCATTGTCTTTTTTTTTGCATGTTAATATCCAGTTTTCCCAACACTGTTTATTTATTATTTACTTACTTATTTTTTCAAAATTTATTTAAATTCTAGTTATTAACCTATAGTATAATATTGGTTTCAGGAGTAGAATTTAGTATTCATCACTTACACATAACACTCCATGCTCATCACAATAAGTGCCCTCCTTACTACCCATTACTTACCCAAACAAGCAACCCAGTTTGTTCTCTATATTTAAAAATCTCTTATGGCTTGCCTCCCTCTCCTTTTGATCCCCCTTCCCTTATGTTCATCTGTTTTACTTCTTAAATTCCTCATATGAGTGAAATCATATGGTATTTGTCTTTCTCTGACTGACTTATTTTGCTTAGCATAATACACTCTAGCTCTATCTACATCGTTACAAATGGCAAGATTTCATTCTTTTTGATGGCTGCATAATATTCCATTGTGTGTGTGTGTACCACAACTTCTTTATCCATTCATCAGTTGATGGGCATTTGGGCTCTTTCCATAATTTGGCTATTGTTGATAATGTTGTTATAAACATTGGGGTGCATGTGCCCCTTTGAATCTATATTTTTGCATCCTTTGAGTATGTATCTAGTAGTACCATTAGTGGGTTGTAGGGTAGTTCTATTTTTAATCTTTTAAAGAAACTTCATACTGTTTTCCAGAGTGGCTGCACTAGTTTGCATTCCTACCAACAACCTCAACGCCATTTATTGAAGAGACTATCTTTTCCCCCATTTAGTATTTTTGGCTCCCTTGTGAGGTATTAGTTAACTGCATATGTGGAATTTTTTCTGACCTCTCAGTTCTGTTCCATTGATCCATTTGTCTGTTTTTAATCAGAATACTATTTGGATTACTGTAGCTTTGCAGTGTGGTTTGAATTTAGGAATTGTGATGTCACCAGATTTGTTCTTCTCAAGATTAATTTGGCTATTTGGGTCTTTTGTCATTCTATGTGAATTTTAGATTTTTTTTCTATTTCTTGAAAAATGTCATGGGAATTTTGATAGAAAATACATTAAATCTATACAATGCTTTGAGAAGTATGGGCATTTTAACAATATTAACTCTTTTGAACATGGGATATCTTTCCATTTATTTGTGTCTTTTTCAATTTTCTTTTACTATTGTCATATAGTTTTGATGAAAATATCTTTTACTTTCTCAGTGTAAATTTACTACTAAGTATTGTTTTTCAATGTTACTGTAAATGGAATTGTTTCTACTTCTTTTACAGATAGTATATTGTTAGTGTATAGAACATGCCTGATTTTTGAATGATGAATTTGAATTCTGAAACTTACCCAAATTTGTTTATTATTTCTAACAGTTATTTGGTGGAATCTTTAAGATTTTCTATATACCTCTGAAGAAATTATTTTCTATATACACAATCACATCATCAGCCATCAGAAACAATTTTACTTCTTCCTCTGTTATTTGGGTGTTTTATTTATCTTTCTTGCCAAATTACTCTGGATAGGACTTCTAGGACTATGTTGAGTAGGAGTGATGAAAGTGGGCACCATGTTCCTTACCTTAAAGAGAAAACTTTCAGCTTTTAACCATTGAGCATGATGTTGGATGTGGATTTGTCATCCATAGCTTTTATTATATTGAATATATTCCTTCTCTATCCAATTTATTGAGCATTTTTATTACGATAGGATGATACATTTTGTTAATGCTTTTTCTATATCTAATGTGATATTTTTGCCTTTCAATTTATTAATGTGGTGTATCACATTTATTGACTTGCATATGTTGAGCTCTCCTTGCATCCCAGGGATAAATGTCACTATTACTGTGCTGTTGAATTTGGTTAGCATTTTGTTGGCAATTTTTGGATCTATATTCATTAGAAATATTGACCCCCAATATTTTTTTTTCTTGTAATGTCCTTATCTGTTTTATATCAGGGTAATGTTATTTTCACAAAATAAATTTATGAATGTTCCCTCCTTTTCAATTGTATGGAAAAGTTTGAGAAGGGTTGGTATTAATTCTTCTTTAAATGTTTGTAGAATTAACATTTGAAGCCATGCAATCATAGATTTTTCTTTTGTTTGGGAGTTGTTTTTTTTTTTTTAACTGATTCAATCTCCTTTCTTGTTATGAATCTATTCAGATATTCTGTTTCTCTATGATTTAGGCCCAGTAGTGTTTCATGTTTCTAGGAATGTGTCCAGCTCTTCTACTTTTCCTAAGTTAATGGTATAAATTATTCATAGTAGTTTCTTATTATCCTTTGTACTTCTCTGGTATCACTTGTAATGTCTCATTTTTATTATTTTATTTATTTGAGTCCTCTTTTTTCTTGGCAAGTCTAGATAAAGATTTGTGAATTTTATCATTAAAAAAACTTTTAGTTTTCTTGGTCTTTTCTATTGTTTTTCTATTCTTTATTTCGTTTCTGTTCTGATCCTGGTATCTCCTTCCTTCTGCTATGTTTAGGCTTATTTTGATCTTCTTTTTAAAATTTGTTAAAGTGTAAATTTAAGTTGTTTGAGATTTTTTAAAAATATAGACATTTATCACTATAAACCTCCCTTTCATTCTGCTTTTGCTGCATCACCTAAGTTCTGGTATGTTGTGTTTTCATTTTCATTTGTTTCAAGATATATATTTTTTTAATTTCCCTTTTGATTTCATCTTTGACACATTGGTTGTTTCTGAGTGTGTTGTTTAATTTCTACATATTTGTGAATTTTTCAGTTGTCTTCATGTTATTGATTTCTACTTTCAAACCATTGTAGTCAGAAAACATATTTAGTATGATTTCAATCTTTTAAGATTTGATAAGACTTGTGTTGTTACCTAACACAATGTATCCCACAGAATATCCCATTTGCACTAGAGAAGAATGTGAATTTTGCCTCTATTGAATGAAATTTCCTTATATGTCAGTTAGGTCCATTTGATGTTAAGAATAGTTCAAGTCCAGTGTTTCTTTGATTTTTCTGAATGATTTATCTATTGTTGAAAGTAGAGTATTAAAATCCCCTATTATTAGTGTACTGTTGTCTATTACTTCCTTCATTTCTGTTAGTATTTGATTAATAGATTTAAATACTCTGATATTGGGTGAATATATATTTACAATTTATATATCCTCTAGATGAATGACCACTTTCTCATTATATAATGATCTTCTTTGCCTGTTACAGTTTTTGACTTAAAGTGCATTCTTTCTGATATAAATATTTGTATCTCTGCTCTTTTGTGATTTCCATTTGTGTGTAATGTTTTTTCAGTTATTTCCCTTCTAGTCTAAGTATGTCCTTGAAGCTGAAGTGATTTTTCTGTAGGCAGCATGTATCTGGGTCACTATTTTATTCATTCAGCCACTGTATGCTTTTGATTGGAAAGCTTACGCTATTTACACTTAAGTAATTATTGATATGTAAGAACTTACTATCACCATTTTATTCATTATTTTCTGGATGTTTGGTAGTTACTTTGCTCCTTTCTTCTTGTCTTGTCTTTCTTTGTGAATTGATAATTTTTCATAGTGGTGTGCTTTGATTTACTTCCTTTATGTTGTGTGTATCCAATACACTTTTGTTTTGTGGTTACCCTATGGTTTACTTGAAATATGCTATTGATATGACAGTCTATTTTAATCTGCTCACTTAACTTCAATTATGTACAAAAACACTACAAAAAACTCATACAAAAAATGTGAATTTCCTTCCACATTTTTTGATGTTATAATTTACAAATTTTTATATTGTGTTGCCATTAACAAATTATTGGAGCTATAGGGGCAACTGAGTGGCTCAGTCAGTTAAGTGTCTGATTATTGGTTTTGGCTCAGATTGTGATCTCATGGGTCCTGGGATTGATCCCCATGTCAGACTCAGTACTCAGTGGGGAGTCTGCTTGAAGATTCTCTCCCTCTGCCCTTCCCTCTACGATCTCTCTCTTGCATGCTCTCCCTGACTCTCTAAAATAAATAAATCATTAAAAAATTATTGTAGCTATAGCTATGTTTAATACTTTTTTTTTTTAATCTTTCAACTCCATACTGGAGTTAAGTGGCTAACACCACCATATTACAGTATATAAGTATTCTGAATCAGATTATATATTTACCTTTACCAGTGATACATATTTTCATAAGTTTTCATATTACTAATTAGTGTTTTTTGTTTGTTTGTTTGTTTCAGCTTGAAGAACTCCTTTCAGTATTTATGTAAGGCAGATTTAGTGGTGATGAACGTCTTCAGTTTTTACATTATGGGGAAGACTTTATCTCACCTTTCTTTCTGAAGGACAAGTTTGCTTAGTAAAATGTTTTTGGTTGGCAGTTTTTTCTTTCAGCACTTTGAATGTATCATCTTACTCTCCTGGACTGAAAAGTTACTGTTAAGAAATTTGCAATAAGGAGGTTCCCTTGTATGAGAGAATTTTCTTTTTCTCATAAAATTCTTTCTTATCTTGGATTTTAGAGACTCTTATTATAATGTGTCTTGGAGAAGACTACTGTGTTGAAATTTTGAAATGACCTATTAGCTTCATAATCTTGGATGTCCAAATCTCTCCCCAAGCTTGGAAAGTTCTCAACCATTATTATATTTTTTTCAGGGAGGGGTAGGAGCAACTTTTTATAATTAAAATGTAAACGTGAAAAAAAATGGAATAAAAGTCCCTACTTATTTCTACTTAAGATGTCATGTAATAATATTTTACAATGTCCTGTGGGCCAATGTATATGTCCATATAACATACACATTTATAATACATTCTCTTTCCCACACATATACATACACAGATAATTATTTGCAGTTCAGTTTAGAGCAATTCGAATATGCTGCTCTATACAGTTGTTTGAATCACGTTTGGACCCACTTTCTTCAAAAAATAGGGAAAAGAGCAGGAAATAAAAAGGTTTGTTTGTTGTGACTGAGATTCCTTTGTTTAACTGTACACTGTGATAAGTAATTTTCTTCCATAGTAGTTCTGTGAAGAGCTGACTCACTGTGGTTTTCATGAGGAGACTTGGTAATGGATCACACATTCACTGTCATGCTAGGAGAGTAGCTCTCATTCTGAAAACAAAGAAATTTCCACCCATTTTGCCATCATCCCTTGGAGTGCCCGTTTGATTACTCAGGCTCATATTATTGGGAGGATTCTTGGAAATACTGTTCATATCTCCTGGGCCTAAAGAGCCATTCATCTGATGTGACTCCATTCCTCCTACTCCACCCATGGAACCATCTGACCCAGGGCCCATTAGAAAATTAGGCCTGTTAGGACCAGGAGGTACTGAATTCATTAAAGTATATATGTTGTCTCCAGAGTTGGTTGAATCTGCTGGACTATGCATGATGGATGTTCCTGGTGGCCCTCCACCTCCAGGAGGACCTACATAATTCCTAGGAGATGCTGAAGAGTATGGCATTTGTTGGGTTTGACCAAGGTCTACCACCACCTGGACCCATATTCATTCCAGGCATTCTGGGGCCACCTAAAGTATTCAGGGAGGGTCTCATTGCACCTCCATATTTTTGTGGTCCTAAGGGCACCATTCCTTTTGGAGGAGTCATTCTCCTCATTGGCCCACCCATATTTGGATGTCCTTGTTGTTGAGTTGGGTCCATTCCACTTGGAAGTAATGGCTGACTTCCTGGGACACCTCCAAGTGCCTGGTTAGGTATCTTCAATGGGGGTCTTGGACCTCCAGGGTACCGAGGTGACATAAAAGGCTAACAGAACCCTGGTGGTACAGGACCTACTGTCATGCCATCTCCTGAGGGAATGCTTCCTAGCACTGGGCTTGGAGCTGCTGCAGCACTATTATCATGGAAGGATTTTGCTTCACTTGAATGTTCACTTTCCAGTCTTTCTGGAGCTGCACAGTAGAGATCCCAAAATACACACCACCAAGAATGTAAGAATCCTGGTGGTTCCCCCAATGTGATATTTTTTCCCCATCTTATCCCTGATAAAAATGTTTGGGCCGATTTCTGAGCTCCTACATGAAGCAGATATTCATATATGTAGAGTGTTAACTTCTCCCGGGCCTGGCTGTCGGACGGGACGGCGCTGCTGTTACCCTTGCCTTTGCCGTACATGCTTGTGCCTAGAGCAGCTCCCACCGTAAGGCACCTGTAAACCCATTACAGCCTCCCCAGGAACAGCCCTCAACCATTATTTAAATAAGCTCTCTGCTCCTTTGTTCTTGCCCTCTTCTGTGACTCCAGTGATGCATAGATTGTTTCCCTCAGTGTTATCCTATAAGTTCTGTAGACTTCCTCCATTCATTTTATTTTCTTTTTTTGCTCCTCTGACTGGATAATTTCAAATGATCTGTCTTCAAGCTTACAATTTTTTTCATCTGCTTGGTCTAGTCTGCTGTCAAAGCTCTTTATTAGATTCTCCAGATCCATCTTTGTATTCTTTACCTTAAAAAAATTTCTATTTTTTGGTATTTCCTATATCTCTGTTGAATTTCTTATTTTGTTCTTATATTGTTTTCCTGATTTTGTTAAATTGTTTATCTATGTTCTTTGCTAGCTTTCTAAGCATCTTTATAACAATTATTTTGAATTTTTTGTGTGACAATTTATGGATCTCCATTTCTTTGGGGTTAGTCACTGGAAGTTTACTGTGTTTCTTTAGTGGTGTCATGTTTCCCCAATTCTTCATGAACTTTATGGCCTTAGGTAGGTATCTATACATTTGAAGAAGTAGTCATTTCTTTCAGAAGTTTTGACTGGCTTAGATAAGGAAATATCTTCTCTTTTTTTTGGGGGGGGGGGCACACTGGATCATGCTGTGACCCTGGGTCTAATTCTGCATGGCATCAAGTGTGGAAGAATGTGATAGGTCTGGAGAGGCATAATGTGTTTTTGGTTCAGTCTACCTGTGTCCACAGCATTGACAATTGTGTGGTCCTTGGTGAGTGTAGGATATCTGTAGTTGTTGCAAGTGGGTTTGGGTCCTCAATAGCACCTCCAGGTTCAGTGACTATGGACCAGGGCTGGCAGTTGTGGTGGCCAGAGTGGTGGTGTCCACATGATAAACTGTGGGGACCATGTGCATTTGCCTTGTAGTGGCAAGTGCCAGTTGCACACATACACATAGCATTTGGGGCCCGTGCCATAAGCAAGGGCCAGTGTCAGCCACACATAACACTGGAAGTTATAGATGTTCATATGTACTGGATGTTCATATGTACTATATGTGGTACTGGATGTTCATATGTACTATATGGATGTTCATATGTACTGGATGTTCACATGTACTATCTTGGATGTACATATGTACTATATTGATTCATGGTTTTCCTATGGTAGAGCTCACAGCAGTGGAGGCCAGTGACAGAAATCAGGCTGAGGGGATACAGTGTACAGCTGGAAGGGCTGTCCCTAAGCATGCACACGGCAGTATGTGTCAAGCATGGGTGACTAGGCTGGTGTGTTGTCACACAGTTCTAGGTTGGCTGCCAGTGTAGATTCCCATCTCTGAGAGGCAGAGGATGAGGAGAAAGGGACTCAGGTGACTGGCTTCTGCAAATGTGAATACTGAAGGGCAAAAAACAATAAAATATGCAGGAAATCCATGGCAGCTTTGCTGGACATTGATATTTTCAGTGACAAAAGCTTCTTGGGTCCTCTGTAGAACAGGTCACTGGCAACTGTTACCACTTTTATTGTGGGGCTGATACTGATAGCCCCTGATTTTCTTTCCTATTCCTTGCTATCTCTGTATGTTTCAGATTTGCATATCTCTGGGTGGGGTAAAACTACAGTGGCTCTTTCTAGTGGTGCCTCAAAAGTCTGAGGAAGTTGGTGGCTCACTACAGACTCCCTTTCCTACCAAGAGGATCTCTTTCTATTGGGGGAGTTCTCTCTTGGTTCTGAACAGTGCCAGTTTGGGGATGAAATTGTTCAAGCAAAATGAAACTGCTCTTCATTCCTTTTTGTATGGTTAATATCAGGAGTTTTTTGTTCCACCATGTTGCTCAAGTTTCCTTAAGTGGGTTCCTGAGCTTCCCCAGAACTGTTTTTGCTCATGGATAGCTGTCTACCTGTCAATTGTTATCAGGGGATGGAGGTTAGGGTCTCCTAATTCACCATTTCAGTGGCATCACCTAGCTTTTGTTTTTAAACAGAAGTCTTAAAATTTTAGATAACTTGAAAGTTGAAAATAATTAGAAATTAGTAATAAAATGTGTGCTAAAATATTGCAAGTTCAAAGTAAATAAACATGTTTTTTTTCTTTTAGGTGTGTCTGAAATAGTCTTACAAAAATGTTTTGAGTTTGTAGAGTTACTTAAAGCAATTTAAAAAGAAGTTATATGAGTGAAAATACAATTTAAACACATTAAGAGGAAGCAAGGAAAATTTCAAGAGCTTAAAACAATACATAAAAATTACCCCAAACTTTTCATCTAAATACAGAAACAATATGTAAATGAATGAACATGTTCATGGACTCTCCGTACTTTACACATGCTTTTCTTTCCTTTGTTACTCCCAGTATCATAAGCCTTACATTTATGTTTCATCTTTAGAGAAAATGCCATGTCACCATGAACAGAATTGCAGACAGGAAGAAAATTGGGTTTTGGAACCTCAAGAAGACTCACATGAAAGGAGAAGGGAAGACATAAGAAGTGGGATAATAAATGATGTCCTTTTTCAAACTGATAAAAATGTTCATACCTTTCTTTTTCCTAGTATGACCTAGAAGTACTAAAAGAAACTAAAAGAGAAAATACTCTGCTTACGAGATTAATATGACTGAAAGTAATATAGCTCTTTTCTGGATTCTTATTTTTTTAATTTAATTTAATTTAATTTAATTTTATTATGTTATGTTAGTCACCATACAATTCGTCATTAGTTTTTGATGTAGTGATCCACGATTCATTGTTTTCATGTAACACCCAGTGCTCCATGCAGTATGTGTCCTCCTTAATACCCATCATTGGGCTAAACCATCTCCCCACCCCCTTCCCCTCTAAAAACCTAAGTTTGTTTCTCAGAGTCCATAGTTTCTCGTGGTTCTTCACCCCCTCCGATTTCCCCCCTTCATTTTTCCCTTCTTCTCCTAAGGTCCTCCATGCTATTCCTTATGTTCCACAAATAAGTGAAACTATATGATAATTGACTTTCTCTGCTTGACTTATTTCACTTAGCATAATCCCCTCCAGTCCCAACCATGTTGATGTAAAAATTGGGTATTCATCCATTCTGATGGCTGAGTAATATTCCATTGTATATATGGAACTCATCTTCTTTATCCATTCATCTATTGAAGGGCATCTCGGCTCTTTCCACAGTTTGGCTATTGTGGGCATTGCTGCTATAAACATTAGGGTGTGCTTCTTTTCGCTACATCTGTGTCTTTGGGGTAAATACCCAGTAGTGCAATTACTGGGTCATAGGGTAGCTTTATTTTTAATTTTTTGAGACACCTCCACACTGTTTTCCAAAGTAGCTGTACCAACTTGCACTCCCACCAACAGTGTAAGAGGGTTCCCCTTTCTCCACAACCTATCCAACATTTGTTGTTTCTTGCCTTGCCCATTTTTGCCATTCTAACTGGTGTAAGGTGGTATCTCAATGTGGTTTTTTTTTTTTTTTTTAAAGATTTTATTTATTTATTTGAGAGAGAGAATGAGATAGAGAGAGAGATCATGAGGGTCAGAAGGAGGAGCAGCCTCCCTGCTGAGCAGGGAGCCTGATGCGGGACTCGATCCCGGGACTCCAGGATCATGACCTGAGCCGAAGGCAGTCGCTTAACCAACTGAGCCACCCAGGCGCCCATCTCAATGTGGTTTTGATTTGAATTTCCCTGATGGCTAATGATGATGAACATTTTTTCATGTGTCTGTTAGCCATTTGTATGTCTTCTTTTGAGAAGTGTCTGTTCATGTCTTCTGCCCATTTTTTGACTTGATTATTTGTTTTTTGGGTGTTGAGTTTGAGAAGTTCTTTATAGACCTTGGATATCAGCCCTTTATCTGTAGTGTCATTTACAAATATCTTTTCCCATTCTCTGGGTTGCCTCTTAGTTTTCTTGACTGCTTCCTTTGCTGTGTAGAAGCTTTTTATCTTGATGAAGTCCCAAAAGTTCATTTTTGCTTTTGTTTCACTAGCCTTTGGAGATGTATCTTGAAAGAAGTTGCTGTGGCTGATGTCAAAGAGTTTACTGCCTATGTTCTCCTCTAGGATTTTGATGGATTCCTGTCTCACATTGAAGTCTTTCATCCATTTTGAGTTTATCTTTGTGTATGATGTTAGAGAATGGTCGAGTTTCATTCTTCTGTATATAGCTGTCCAATTTTCCCAGCACCATTTATTGAAGAGACTGTCTTTTTTCCATTGCCTATTTTTTCCCTGCTTTGTCAAAGATTATTTGACCATAGAGTTGAGGGTCCATATCTGGGCTCTCTATTCTGTTCCATTGGTCTATATGTCTGTTTTTGTGCCAGTACCATGCTGTCTTGGTGATCACTGCTTTGTAATAGAGCTTGAAATTATGCAACGTGATGCCCCCAGCTTTGTTTTTCTTTTTCAACATTTCCTTGACAATTCGGGGTCTTTTCTGATTCCACACAAATTTTAGGATTGTTTGTTCCAGCACTTTGAAAAATGTCATTGGAATTTTGATCGGGATGGCATTGAAGGTATAGATTGCTCTGGGCAGAATAGACATTTTAGCAATGTTTATCCTTCCAATCCATGAGCACGGAATGTTTTTCCATCTTTTTGTGTCTTCTTCAATTTCTTTCATGAGTGTTCTGTAGTTCCTACAGTATAGATCCTTCACTTCTTTGGTTAGGTTTATTCCACGGTGTCTTATGGTTTTTCATAATATTTTAAATGGAATTGTTTCTCTAATTTCTCTTTCTACAGTTGCATTGTTAGTGTATGAGAAAGCAACTGAATTCTGTGCATTGATTTGTATCCTGCCACATTACTGAATTGCTGTATGAGTTCCAGGAATTTGGGGGCGGAGTCTTTTGGGTTTTACACATAAAATATCATGTCATCTGTGAAGAGAGAGAGTTTGACTTCTTTGCCAATTTGAATACCTTTTATTTCTTTTTGTTGTCTGATTGCTGTTGCTAGGGCTTCTAGTACTATGTTGAACAATAGTGGTGAGAGTGGGCATCCTTGACGTGTTCCTGATCTTAAGGGAAAAGCTCAAATCTTTTCCCCATTGAGAATGATATTTGCTGTGTGTTTTTCATAGATGGATTTTATGAATTCGAGGAATGTTCCCTCTATCCCTATCCTCTGAAAAGTTTTAATCAGGAAAGGATGCTGTATTTTGTCAAAGGATGCTTTTTCTGCATCAGTTGAGAGGACCATATGGTTCGTCTCTCTCCTCTTATTAATATGTTCTATCACGTGGATTGATTTGTGAATGTTGAGCCTACCTTGCATCACAGGGATAAATCCCACTTGGTCATAGTGGATGATCCTTTTAACATATTGTTGGATCTTATAACCTAGGATTTTGTTGAGAATTTTGGAATCCATATTCATCAGGGATATTGGTCTGAAATTCTCCTTTTTAATGGGGTCTTTGCCTGGTTTAGGGATTAAGGTAATGCTGGCCTCATAGAATGAGTCTGGAAACTTTCTTTCTGTTTCTGGTTTTTGAAACAGCTTCAGAAGAATAGGTATTATTTCTTCTTTGAATATTTGGTAGAATTCCCCAGGGAATCCATCAGGCCCTGGACCCTTGTTTTTGGGGAGGTTTTTGATCACTGCTTCAATCTCATTACTGGTTATTGGCCTATTCAGGTTGTCAATTTCTTCTTGTTTCAGTCTTGGCAGCTTATGGGTCTTCAGGAAGGCCTCCATTTCATCCAGATTGCTCAGTTTATTGGCATATAGTTGTTGATAATAATTTCTAATAATTGTTTCTATTTCCTTGGTGTTAGTCGTGATCTCTCTCCTTTCATTCATAATTTTATTAATTTGGGTCCTTTCTCTTTTCTTTTGGATAAGTCTGGCCAGTGGTTTATTGATTTTATTAATTCTTTCAAAGAACCAGCTTATAGTTTCATTGATCTGATCTACTGTATTTCTGGTTTCTAATCCATTGATTTCTGCTCTAATCTTAATTATTTCTCTTCTGATTCATGGTTTGGCATCTTTCATTGCTTTTTCTCTAGTTCTTTACAGTGTAAAGTTAGTTGGTGAATTTGGGATTTTTCTTTTCTTTTCTTTTTTTTTTTTGAGTGAGGCTTGGATGGCTATGTACTTCCCCTTTAGGATTGCCTTTGCAGTATCGCATAGGTTTTGGACTGATATGTTTTCGTTCTCATTGGTTTCCATGAATTGTTTAAGTTCTTCTTTGATTTCCTGGTTGACCCAAACTTTCTTGAGCAGAGTGGTCTTTAGCTTCCAAGTGTTTGAATTTCTGCCAAATTTTTTCCTGTGATGGAGTTCCACTTTTAAAGCATTGTGGTCTGAGAATATGCAGGGAATGATCTCAATCTTTTGGTATCAGGTGAGACCTGATTTGTAGCCCAGTATGTGGTCTATTCTCGAGAAATTTCCATGTGCATTTGAGAAGAATGAGTATTCTGTTGTTTTAGGGTGGAATGTGCTGTATATATCTATAAGGTCCATCTGGTCCAGTGTATCATTCAAAGCTCTTGTTTGCTTGTTGATTTTCTGCTTAGATGATCTGTCTATTGCTGAGAGTGGAGTATTGAGGTTTCCTACAATTAATGTATTGTTATCAATATGACCCTTTATTTTGGTTAACAGTTGGCTTATGTAGTTGGCTGCTCCCATGTTGGGGATGTAGATATTTATAATTGTTAGATCTTCTTGTTGGATAGACCCTTTAAGAATGATAGTGTCCTTCTGTGTCTCTAACTACAGTCTTTAGCTTAAAATATAATTTGTCTCATATAAGAATTGCTACCCCAGCTTTCTTTTGAGGTCTGTTGGCATGGACGATGGATCTCCATTCCTTCACTTTCAGTCTGGATGTATCTTCAGGTTCAAAATGAGTCTCTTGTAGACAGCATGTGGATAGGTCCTGTCTTTTTATCTAATCTGCAACTCTATGCCATTTTATGGGAGCATTTAGGCCATTCATGCTGAGAGTGATTATTGAAAAATATGAGTTTATTGTCATCCTGTTGCCTGTGATGACCTTGTTTCTATAGATTGTCTCTGTAAATTTCTGTTGTATATCACTCTTGGGGTCTTTTTCTCTTTATAGAACCCCCGTTAATATTTCTTGTAGGGCTGGCTTAGTGGTCACATATTCTTTTAGTTTCTGCTGGTCTTGGAAGCTCTGCATCTTTCTATCAATTCTAAATGACAGCCTTGCTGGATCAAGTATTCTTGGTGGCATGTTCTTCTCATTTAGTACCCTGAATATGTCTTGCCTTTCTGGCTTGTCAGGTCTCTGTGGATAGGTCTGATGTTATTCTGATGTTCTTCATTCTGTACATAAGGAATCTCTTCCCCCTAACAGCCCTTAAGATGGTTTCCTTGGTTCTAAGATTTGCGAGTTTTACTATTACATGCCGGGGTATTGGCTTATTTTCCTTGATCTTGGGAACAGTCCTCTCTGCCTCTAGGACACGAATGTTTGTTTTGTTCCCCAGATTAGGGAAGTTCTCAGCTATGATTTGCTTAAATATATCTTCTAGTCTTCTCTTTTTCTCCACCACCTCAGCGATCCCAATAATTCTGACATTGGAATGTTTCATGGTGTCACTTATTTTTCAGATTCTGTTTTCATGGGTTTTGAGTTGTTTTTCCCTGGCCTTCTCTTTTTCCTTCTTGTCTATTAATTGGTCTTCTAGGTCACTAATTCATTCTTCTGCCTCGCTTACCCTAGCTGTTAGATTATCTAGATTAGATTGACTCTCACTGATAGCATTTTAAATTCTGCCAGTTCAGCTTTCATTTCTGCCCTTAGAGACTCTATGTTGTCATTTATCAATTTCTTCATTCTAGCTATTGTCTTCACAATTGCTACCCTGAATTCCATCTCTGACATCTTGATTATATCTGTATCCATTTGTAAATGTGTGGCAGAAGTCACAGTCTCTGAGTTTTTCCTATTTTGGGGGTTCCTCCTCCTAGTCATTCTGTTGAGGGGTGGTTGAGGGAATGTACAGGGTCCAAATTATTGACCACAACCCAAGCAAGATGCACCTGTTTTATAGGGACCTTAGGGTTGCCTGCTTCTTGTTCTCCCAACCTGTCTTCTGGGGGAGGGGCCTGCCGCACTGTAACTCAGGCAACCCTGTTAGGGCGGAGTTGCCCTGCCCCCCTGTGGTGGGGGATGGACTCAGCGAGAATCAGTTTTTGGGGCTTTTGTTCTCTGGCAGCTTTCCCTGGTGGCTTTCCACGTCTCTTCTGAGAATCAGAGCAGAAGAGATCATTTCCAACCCTCTGCCCAGAGCAGAAAGATTGCAATCTGTTCTTCAGTGAGCTCTCCAGGGCACACTATTTCCATTTCTGTCTGTGCTGCTATAAACTGCAGCATCCTGGGTTTTGCACCCCACAGGAGTACTCCCAGTCCTTGCCTCCAGGTCTGGGTAAGTCTCTTCCCTTTGTGCTTCTAAAACCACCACCTGCCCCCTGTTCACATGCCTGGCCTATCTGCTCTGGTTTCAGTCCAGGAGGCTGCCCTGAAGTCCTTCCTCCATCAGTACCAGTTTGTGAGTCTGTGCCCCAGTCTTTTGGACTCCTGCCTTATTTCACCTTCCTGGTGCTGGCGCTTATGGCAGCTCCCTTATCCTCCAATATCTACCTGCGGAATCACAGCCCCCTGCTTCATACTTCAAACCAACTGCCTGTGATATTCTGTTTGTAGATATCCAGATATATCTTCTTACATCTCAGGCTGGTTTTGTGGGTGTTCAGAGTGGTCTGGTAGATATCCAGCTCAATTCCAGGGACCAGTTGGAATGGGGTCCCCTACTCCTCTGCCATCTTTTTCTCTTTTCTGGATTCTTAAGAAATGCTTTTTTAGGTGATATGATTTTCTCTTGTATAAATAAAACAGGCATGCCCAAATGTCATATGCAGCTTGTAAGGGGTATGTATTGGTCTGTGTAAGAATGAATGGAAGTGGAAGTGAGTGCCTCCTGGAAATGAGGACTAGTAAGTGTTCTCAAGACAAGCTCTTGGTGAATTTTCCAGTGTGTAGTTGTAAAGTATAATATTAAGCTAAGAATGATGAAATTAACACAAGCCTTAAATTTATGCCTTCCATTACAGAAAATAGAGAAATGGGTGAGATGTAATTGTATGAGATTGTAGTTATACATGATGTATACAAAACGTAGATAAGCACAGTTGTTATTTAACCAACTTGAAGTGTATGATGACAATGCTAAGTTTGTGGCTATGAATGTAAGAATAGTTAGTATGTGCCTTACTTGTTTTTTCATTCAGTAAGAATTTAAGGAAAGATTCCTATACCTAAAGCACTATAAAAAAATCGCCATAGGAAAAACAAATACTACACTAAACGTGCCTGATTGCAGATTTGTGATATATTGGGTGCTCCCAGGTCAACATAATGCAATCTCTAGAACTAAGACATGCACTTTGAAAGTGACTTTTCTGTTAGTTTATTTATACTCTTTTATGTCCAAATCCTATTCTAATCAGTATATATTTAAAGGAGGCTAGTAAAAGTTAAAAGTGAAGTGTATGGTCTCTTAGGATGAAGAAATATATAGCAGATTGGGAATTAAAATATCCACAAAAAGTTTAGGGTTATGTAAAACATTGTATATCAGCCATGATCCTTGTGGTTGGCAATTACAGAAACTCAAATAGATGTACTTTAGACAAAAAGGAGAATTTATTGGCCTGCAGAGTCCCAAAAATGGGTTGAATTACTAAGAGCAGAGAAAATGGGATTGTCAGAACCTCAGGAAGACTTGAACTGTGGACTCAAATGCTGAGAGTGCTGTTTTCCTCTCTTCTTGGTTGGTTTCTTTTTGCATGTCAAACTCCATTTTTTCATACATTTTCATGTTGTGGAAAACATGAACATTGATTATTATCAATTTTATATTCTATGGTTTAAACCACCAGACTAATTATCTAAGTTAAAACACACACACACACACACACAGAATAAATTTGATCAGGTTCCCTCTCATCCAAAAACTTGGGATGATCAAGTAAAAACACAGCAGCTTTCATCTGAAGCTGACAGTGAAGCAATTCCTCAAGAATAGGTTGATGGCAATCAAATAGTCAAGGTTTGCCAGAAAGTTTAGGATTAAATTAAAACATATAGTCAATAATCAACTTACTTAGGATCATGTAAATATTTGCTACCATTTTATATAACGTTTCTTACTTTTTTCAATTATGTTTTTACTGTTATTTTTTTTAAAGCATAGAGAAGAAAGAATAAATAAAAGCATAGAGAAGAAGTCCTTTGAATGTTTTGGAAACAAACGAAGAACAAAAATACTCAACAAGTAATTCAAAACATTGGACTATAATATAGGCACTACATTCGCTAAGATAATTCCCTTAAAAGAATATTAAGGGATATTTATCATACTTTCAAAAGTATGAGAAAATGCACTGTTGAAGATGTGTAGATATCTTCTCTCTAATTTTGACACCGGGAGGAACTTATTTATTTATTTATTTATTTATTTATTTATTTATTTATTTATTTAATTTTAAAGATTATTTATTTGAGGTCTCACCTGGTGGCTCAGGGGTTAAGTGTATGCCTTCGGCTCAGGTCATGATCCCAGGGTTCTGGGATGGAGCCCTGCATTGGGTTCTCTGTCCATAGGGATTCTGCTTCTCCCTCTCCCTCTGCCTGCTGCTCCCCCTGCTTGTGCTCTCTCTCTCTCTGTGTCAGATAAATAAATAAAATCTTTAAAAAAAAGATTTATTTGAGAGAAAGAGAGAGTTTGTGTGTGAGTGGGGGAGGGGCAGAGGGTGAATGAGAGAAGCAGACTCCCTGCTGAGCATGGAGCCCCATTTGGGGCTTGATCCCAAGACCCATGAGATCATGACCTGAGCCAAAACCAAGAATAGGCCGCTTAACTGAATGAGCCACCCCAATACTGGGAAAAATTTAAATATAACCTCCAATTCTCTTCCAATACAGGAGTAGAAATAATTTTCCTTACAAAAGAAGACTGTGGTTTGGTTGTTAAGAAAACAGTAATGAGATCAGAGGACAGCCAAACAAGGTAATAGCAGCAAAAGGAGTAGTGGGACAACTGTCCTGGTACATACTGGTCTTCCATATCATGTGCTTAATTTTAGTGGTTGAATTTTCCTTATAAATGACTAGGAAGATATATTGCTTCCTGCTTTACTGTAACCATAATAAAAACATTCCTTCCAAATCGCAGCTAGCAGATCTATATAGCAATGAATGGACTGAAGTTAACTGATTTTAAACTAGAGAAGAATATCTTCAGATGCAGAATTTTTCCTTTAAGCTTGCTACGGACCTTGATAAAATAGCTTATATTGCTGACTTTCTTCAGATTAGGGTTAGATTATAAGTGGTTCTGAAAAGACTGTTGATGACTATTAGCATTAACAATACATAAAATAAATTTATTATTGTTTAGCAATTGACCCAAAGTATCATTTTTTAAATTAATCAATCTATGTTTTTATTTCAAAATAAGGGTGGTTTTAGAGTTTGATTTAGGAAAAACAATGTAATTATTATAAAGAAAATCCTTTAAATAGGGCTTAATAATGTCAAAATTTCTGGTTTTCTTTATTGAGATGCACAGAGTTGTATAAAAGAAAATAATGGATACCTTGTTTGTGATGAATGACTTGGTTTTCTCATAATTTATTGGACTTCAGGTTTTGCTTCACAAAAATGTCATTGTGCCAAAACCATAAAACAATTTCTTTGTAATTATTTGGACTTGTAGTATAGCTATCCACATAAATTTTTATTAATTCCTGATAAGCTTTTTAATGGCATATTGCTAGGTACATTGGGTGTTTCCAGCAATTGGTAGGACTATGAGACAATATGGTGGCACAAAATAAGGATTCCTAGCTCAACCTTGGTATAGTTGGAGATATTTTTTTTACTCTTAAGGTCTAGTCTCAAAAGTTTCACAAAATTACGTCTGCCCCATTACATTAGTTAAACTAAATCATGAAGAGAAGCATAGATTCAATAAGTGAAGAAAATGATACTGCTTCTTCATAAGAGGCTCTGCAAACTATGGTGGGCTATGTTCTCACTCTCTATCCACAATTCTTATTTCTTCCCACTTGTAAAATATGTTCACTGCCCATCCTCCTATGACATCAGGCTTGGGCTCACTCATGGACATACATTCATCTGGTAGGCCAACTGAGGGGTTGCATTTTATCCTTAGACTATTGATTTTTTCTTAATTCAGGGAAATAATGTGATCAGATCTGCACTTAAATAGCAAACAACTATTGTAGTTTAGTGGCTATGGAAAAATATTTTAAAACTCAGGAGTGTTTAGGTGGTAAAATCAGCAGCTTTTAGTGCTTATTTAGATATGTGCAGCGAGGAGTAGGAGGAGTGGGGAGAAAGCTGGCATGGCTCCCAGGATTCTGGTTTAGTAAATAGGATAATATTTTCTAAGATGAAGGATAGTGCTTTCTAAGATGCAGAATATGTTACATTTGAGAAGCTTTGTAGCAGCCAACTGAAAGTTAGCTCTGCTAATTATTCTTCAATCATCATTTTATGATCTCACTGAGGGAGATTGCATAGATTGAGTAGAAAAAGGGTCCAGGATAATACCCTAAAGATAGACAATATGAAACAGGTACAAATAAAAAGCCAAGGAGACCAAGAATAGTTGTCAGTAAGTTGGGAGAAACATTTAAAGACAGTAGTGTGAAAAAACAAAGGTGAACATCAGGCACTTCATGTGAAGAAAGAGTAAGAAGAGAACACTATCAAATGCATCAGAGAAATCAAGAACTATAAGAAAATGTAAGTGTGACATCTTAGAATATCTGAAACACAAAGCACAATTTTGCCTACAAAAATTATAGTATAGCATAGTGTATTAAAATATATAGATCATAAATTTACATTAGCATGTAATACTCTGTACATACTATTGAAAAGTAGATTAGTTATGTAACATAAATATCTTCAGTTGACCTCATCCAGTGAATTGAAAAAATTGCAAAAGATGAATAATTTTTTCAAGGTAACCTGGATACTAACAAAGACTGAGAGATAGAAAAACACAAAGTAAGACAAGTGAGACTTCAGTTTAATAAAGGAAATGAGGAAGCCTAAATTGTACAGTTTCTGTTATCAATTCTTTGCCTGACTCAGGTGTTATACTCTCAGACACACACACCCACATGCACATCCAACAAGGTTAAGATCATTGATAGTATGTGGCTAGGGACATGGGTAGAAGCAGAACTGAGGTGACCAAAGTAATTAACCAAGAAATCTCTATACTGTCAAAAAGTGGTAAGTAGTTTTCCAAACTTTCCTTCCTAATGGAGATATGTTGAATATGTTAGAGGATGTGAACTGGGTTGTTTATTTGCAGGTTACTAAACCATGAGAAGCCACATCTAGACCTGACTCAAATGATGTGTATTACTCAGTATCTTGGCTTAGAAAAAATACCAGATAAAAATTTGCTTCAAGTTGTTTTTGTTTCTGTTTGTGGTTTTGTTGTTGTTGTTTTGTTCTGTTTTGTTTTTGGTGAGAGAGAATTGCATTTCTTATCGAATACAGGATAATTTCTGATTTTAGGTAGAAATATTTTTATAAGTATATATGGAAATAAATATGCATGTCAAAGCATCCTTCACTGGGGGACCTGACCAACACTTTTCCAATAGTTCTGGCTGGCCTTAGGGCCAGGCACATAATCTATGCTGAACCATTCAGAGAATCCTAAAACTCTATCAACAGCTGGTTCAGAGAGGATTACGTAACCTAAGCAGAGATAAACAAGTTTTTTTGGGGGATTATATAATAGAATTGAGAAGGAAAAAGAGAGAGCGAGCAGATATTTGTGTGCTGAGCTTGGTAATTAATAGTATGTCAGTCTGGGCCTGCTAACAACTATTTACATGCATATAAAAGCTATAGAGAAAAAGCAAAGTAGAGAGAGAAAAAGAGATTTGTCAACATTGTTTTAGTTTCTGGATTTCACTGGGCCCAAAGATTCTCCCGTGGACCCCTCAGTTTAATAAACCAGCAAATTCTCAAAGTAGTTTGAGTTGACTTTCTGATACCTACGTGTAGGAATTTTTAATATGACCTTGCAAATCAAATCAGACACAGAAAACAAGCACTGGAAAAAAACCCAACATAATTCTACAGAAAATGTAGGAATTGAAACTTGATATTAAGAAATGTTGGGTAAATTATATCTGCCCTAATACATGAGCAAAAACCTACAATTATGCCACAAGCTCTAGGCTACATGTGATGGAAGGAAATATACATTCATTTAAAATTAGTCATTTATATTTCAGGCAGTTAAACAGTGATCCATCTGCTATTAGTTGGCCCAGGAGTTATTCTTTATGATACTCCAAAGTCATAAAGACATAAAAATATAAAATAACAAAACTCACTCATTCAAAAATTAAACTATAAACACATGTGCTCATGAGCTGTATACACATATACAAGAAACACAGGGAAATAAAAAAACAAAAACAAAAACAAATCTAATTGAAAAACAAATCTTTGTATTTGTCAGAAGAGCTCAATCCAAAATCAAATGTGATCTTTATAAATCTACAATAAAACTTATTAGGGCTCTCTAAGCCATGATCCAGATAGAGTCAGCAATCTCTTCAATGACACCACCAAGTATGGGCAGCATGAGGAGTTTCTTTGTCCTTTGAATGACTCTCTAAGGTTAAGTAAGTTCCAGTAAGTGGAATGGACCTCACATATATGAATAATTCTTCCTATCTTCCTCACTGCTTCACACACACACACACACACACACACACACACATTTGATTCTATTGTTACTCGTGTAAGATGTCTAGAAAAGACTACAAAATTGCCTTTCAGTAAATAAATAAAAAATAGTTTTGCTCTCTGACTCTTTGTTCCCACAATTCTTATACCCTCAGTTGAGGCTGTCATCCAGGGGCTTAGAACTCAAGAGAATCTAAATTCTTCTATCTCTTAGGATATAATTCTGACTTTTGGTTTTATGTGTAATGTAGTCAATAAACACAAAGTGTTAATGGTCCCTCAGGGAGGAAATACCATTAGGCAACTTCAGCAAAAGTAGTTACTATGTCTGCCTTTATATTAATTTATTTTATATTTTTATATTTATTATATATGTATTTATTTTATAAAATTAATTTTACTCTGAATTAATTTTATTCTATTGACCCTCTATCAGTGGAAAATTATGCTTTTCTTTAACAAATATGTCATATCTATCTTGTGATCACTTAAAATTTCTAATTAGTCAAATTCTCATTATGCTTGAACTACAAGAAGTTGAAAACTAGTTTTATAGCATCTCACTGTTCAGCCCTGCATACCTGTCTGTACACAAGTGTTATTGGTTGAATTGTATCCATTCCAAATTTATCTTATCTTCTTTATCTAATTCATCAAATTTCTGAAATGAACAGATTTTTAAAATACTGATAATGATATTTCCTCAACCTGAGTGTAACTGATACTTGAGATAGTTTACCAGGGGTCTCAAGTTCTTGAGTTACCTTAAACTCACACTTTTACTATCTGTATTTGATGTGTCTTTGGCTAACACATTCTCTGACATCCTGAAGGCACCAACACCACCTCATACTTCAGTTTCTGTTGAAACAGTAAACCAATCTTAATGCTTTGTTTGCCCAACCCACAATAAAGGTCAAGCTTGCACAACTATGAAACAAAGAAGTGAATTATTGGTATAATTGAGGAATGTGAGTCCTAAGAAATGATCCTTCCTGAGTCTTTAGGGCAATTTTTAAAATCAATCAATAAGTAATCAACCATCAAGGATAACTGGAAAACATTTGACCAAAGTAGTTTTTGTTCTTACAGATCAGAAATATAAATCATCCATAGAGATTTATTCTGCTCTTCACTTCAAGGTGATTATTCACATTTCAATTCACCAAATTACTCATTTCAGTGTTATCTGAGGCGGTTGTTCAGAGGTCAGGATGGAAACTAGAGAAACACATGCCTTTTTCATTTGCTTTTTATGTCAAATTGCTAATTCATGTACCCTCTGGATATACCTCATAATATATATTTTATATCTGTGTAATATATTTAAATGAAGAATTAGAAGAGGGAGAGGTGTGTATGAAGGAAGGAAAAGAGGAGGAAGGAAGGAAAGAAAAATTGAAGTAAAGGGGAAGAAAGGAAAGAATTAAGAAAACCTAATTTAAAATACAAATGTCATGAGGTCATCAATATTGTAGAATGCCTTCAACCATTCAACCTCAACTGGTAAGTTCCACCCCCAAAAATACAATTAAATATATTCAATATTAATTTTCTGGATATGTTTGTAATATGAAATCCTCAACAAATATTTTCAATAGCTTATTTCTCTTTGGTGATACTAAGTCTATCCCTTTCTGAAATGCAACACCTGGCAAGTCCTCAATTCCCCCAAACTACAGGGTGTAGCCATGAGAATTCCAGAGAAAGTGACAAGGAATACCTTCTCATCCGTGTGGGTGGGGTTTAATCAGTCTAAGAGGAAAATCCAAGTTTCGATATGCAAAATGCTTACTACTCTTCAAAGCCATTAACTTGACACCTTCCAGAGAAAGAAATCAAGTAATATAAATAAGTGCACAGCAGTTTGAGTTAAATCATTCTGTCAACCACCCTGCTCTCTGCATACTGTGAAATACTGTGCCAATTACTAGTTTGATACAGAAATCATGCCAAATCTCAACCTGCTCTGATAACAGGAATATCATGCAAAGATGTTTCTACACATTAGCCTATCTTCTAAGGATGGGGAAAATTATTTATGGTATTCATTCTTTCAAGAAAAAAATGCCTCTAACATGTATAAGTCTTTGTAAGAGTATTAAAAACAATGAAATGAATAAGTGCTGCCCTTACCCTCAAGGATCTCACCCTGTAAAGAGACTAATATCTATTTAGTATTTACTATAAACAAAATGCTGTGCTAAGTGCTGGGGTAATATAATTCCTGAGTTTATAGAAATCAAATAATGTAAAGAAAGTCATCGATTAAATTTGCATACAAGTGTGACAAATGTATAAAAAGAGTTACACAGTGTTATAAGATTCTATATCGAGTCACTAAACTATAACCTATGGGCCAAATCCACCCAACTGTTTACTTTTGTACAGCCCACAAGATAAGAATGGCTTTTAAAATTTTAAATTATTTCATTTTAAGTGGTTATGTAGATGCCTACATAATAATATCCTTGATTTTGCCTATTGGAACACAAAGCCTAAAATATTATCTATTTGGTCTTTTACAGGAAAAATTTGAAGATTCCTATTCTGTATTATAGAAATTTGACCTAGTTGGGGTGGTAAATATAGACCAGCTAAAAATAACAAATGTCTATGAATTAAAAGAGTTAATATATTTTATATCATCATTTCATAGAAAAACGTGTATATAAACAATCAAAATTAATCTCAAAATATATTACATAAAGTTATATTGTATATGTGACTGAGTCAATGATAATATAATATATTGGGTTGTTTCTTCAGGTGACATGGGATTTGGATATTTCTATATGTATCTGTTGCAGGAACAATTTTTATGGAGAAAAATTCCCATAGTTAGAAAGTGTCTCTGGGGCAAAGACACTTAGCTTAATCCTACCCTATCCTCAAGAGTAGGTTAGGGAGTACAATTAGAATTTGAACTGGGACAAAGTTAATAGAAGTCATAGAAGAAAAAAGTTTTCTATTTACTTTCTTGCTAGAAAATCAAAGAAAATTTACAATATAGTTGAAGGTTGTAATGGGAGATGAGAAGATTTTTGGATATTTTCAATCAAAATATATGACAACAGCAAGAGTGGTGGAAGGCAAGACAGAGGACTCTAGGTTGGCAAAGACTGATTTTCTGCCTTCTATATATTACTGCTGATTTAAAATTATAAAATTAAATTTTTTCTCAGTGTGAATAGAATCAGATTATCAGGATTGTAAATCAGTAAGTAAGGAAAATAATAAGAGCTATTATGATATAATTGAGGATATTCAGAGCAAGTCTAAGCTTTTCAAGCCAGCCCTGAACAAGTAGAGACTGTTATCTTTGAGGCCCTGATCTGTTCACTGACATCAACTTAATTCTTTTGAATCATTAGGTTTAAGTAGATCCTTCTCAATGCTTTCACTGCTCCAAAAATAAGATATGACCTACCTGTATGGGTAAGAAATGACTTTTGAATCTGTATTACTAAGGTCAGTGAGATAGTTGATGTCAGAATTTTAGCTATAAATATGTGATATCTATAACTTGTAAAAAAAGAAAGCAACACTTTTTCAGGATGATGAAAGCAGAACAAGAATGACACTAACAGCAATGCAAATGAATAATTCCTTTACTTCAAATAAGCTGTATTTCCCAGAGGAAGTTAAGCAAAAAAACAAATTTTAGGGTAGTTAATATCATGAATAATAATTGTTAAATATAGTTTTACTTGTTTTATTTGTAATTGCTCTTTACTTTTATTGTAAACCTTGTCAACTTCTCAGTACTGTATGCATAAAATTTATATTGCAATGTCTTTAATCTCAGGCCCTGAGAGGGGAATACAGCTAATATTCATTAAAAAAAGGAAGGCAAAGTTAACTTTAACCTCAGAATCTTAACAATATAGTGAATAGATTGATAAATAAGTGGACTAAAAGGATGTTCAAAAGAATTGTAAAAAAAAATAACATATAATGAAACATATACTAGTGAGGGACAGACTTAAAAGCTGTTGTACTAATAACTTCCAAAATATTTGAAAATTTCAATGCTTCTAGAGACTAAAAAGCAAGTAGTATACTTAACTGTGCATCCTTACTTAAACAGTTCAATGAAACTTTTTCTCTTGATATCACTGAGGATATTTTGTACAGCAATATAATGTCTTCTTTATCATAATCCATAGCAGATTTTTTTTCTTAGATCTCATTCCCAGTTAGGTCTTTTCAGCAAATACTTTGCTTTCTAAAAATTTGATTCTAAATTTCTGAGTTGATTGTATTCACTCTTCAGGTTGGCAGCTCATGCTAATTCTATTTAATCATAAATGATGTTATATGATGGCTACATTAAGTTCCTGCTAGAATATAATTTAATGGAAGGTAAGAACTTTAACTCCATCATCTGCCTCCCCTTGTGTAAGTGTTCTAGACACATAAAAGTCCCTCAATAAATATTAGTATATTTTAACAAAATAAATGGATAGATGAATGAAATATAGCTTAGGTCCAGCCAACACATAGGAATTTATGGCCTAACTTTTTACTTTAATTTTTATCTATACTTTAACTTTTTTCTATCCTGACTTTTAAAATTATATTTTTCTATTTTTAAACTATTTGTCAGCTCTTTATAATCCTTGATTGAAAAAGAATGGTATAAAGATTTTATAATTTTTTATTTGTCAGAGAGAGAGAGAGCACTCACAAGCATGGGGAACAGAGGCAGAGGGAGAAGCAGACTCCCCGCCGAGCAAGGAGCTCGATGCGGCACTCCATCCCAGGACCCTGGGATCATGACTTGAGCCGAAGGCAGAGGCTTAACAGACTGAGCCATCCAGGTGTCCCCCTCAAGAAAGGGTATAAATTAACAAGTAGATTAGATAGATAATGATAATAGATCACAAAATCATACTGTCTTAAGCACTTCTTTAATACTTAGCATTTAGAATATGAGAGAAAAAAGGAAAAAAGAGTCCTACAGTACTTAGCATGTTTCTCCTGTGATTTGAATGGCAATTGGTAGAACAGAAATAAACATATTCTAATAGTGAAAATCTTCAACCAAGTTCAATTTAGGAACCCATAAGCTAAGCACCTAGTACTGCATCTGTCTCTGGACTGTTGCATCTATTTTCTTTCTGTTTCAGATAAATACTGCCCAATATGATTGAGAAGGTGATCCAATGAGTAACATTCAGAAATTTGGATAAAGTCATTGTAGATAGATCATAGATATCAGCTGAAGTTGAGATAATTGAGCGGGTCAGGACTTCAAGACTGATTGCCTCACTGGGGAAGACACAATCAACTTTTAAACAGCTTGATATAATAAAAGTAATAAGGAAAATAGTTTTTAAAAGCCTGTCTAAATATTTCCAGTTCACTTGTTATAAGATCTAAAAATAAGAATCATAGCATTTACTATTTCTGAAGCTTTCCACTCTTCATTGAAAACAACCTCAGTTTATTAGCTCCTTAGATTTTTAGATGATCCTTCTCAACATGATCTCCACAGAAAGGATTAAATATGACACTGCTTGTTTGTAAATAAATAAAAGATGTCCCACAATTCATATGCCTACTCTCAGTACACTGATGAGATGAGAAAGTACACATAAAACAATAGATTTTACATTGACATAATTATAAGAAAACCTTTCAAATTGAGTACTGATTGATCAAACATAAGAGTCTAAGATGAGGTTGTTTTGTTTTTGTTGTTTTTTCATTTGACTGAATGATTTGCTTGTGAAGTGTTGGTATTTTATATGCCAAGTTGACTGGATCATGGGGTACCTAGATCTTTGGCTAAATATTATTTCTGGGTATGTCTGTGAGGATGTTTCTGAATGAGATTAACATTTTAATCTGTAGACTGTCTAAAGCAGATTGTTCTCCCCAGCGTGGGTAGACATCATCCAATCCACTGAAGGCTTGACTAGAACAAAAAAAGTAGAGGAAGAGATAATTTGCTTTCTATGCTTGACTGCTTGAACTGGAACATCAATTTTCTTCTGCCCTTACACTGGAAATTACACCATTATCTCCCCAGGTTCTCAGACTCAGTCTGAAGTACACCATTGGCTTTCCTGAGTGCCCAGCCTACAGATACTAAATAATGGGACTTCCCATCTTCCATACCCATGTGAGCTAATATATTATAAAATTCATTAGTGAAATTTAAAAAATTCTATAGAAATATTAATCTGCCATTATTTTGCTTGGGACCATAGAAAACTTGATTGTTTTCAGTTTTTGCCCTTAATTTTGCATTTAATTTTTTAAAATATGGTTTATTCAGAAGTTAGTAAATAACAAACAATATTTCAGTATATTAGCATTTATAGATAGAATTTTTCCCTCTCTTTATTAATACTGGATTTACAGAATTGCCACATACTGAAGTTTTTTACTCTAAACAACAAATGATCAAAACACATAGATCATTCACTCAAGAGGGTTTTAAGGAAAGGAAAAGTTGGCAGAACTGGAGAGAGGCTAAAACATTGTGATATCAAAAGATCAGATTTTCCTGCAAACTAATTTTACACCCAACTTTTCAATTATTTTAAAATGTTGGTATTTTTTGGCTGATGATCACTTGATAAGATCACACAGATAAAATAACACTTCTTATTTTTATGAGGAGGCATAATTAAATTTAACAAAAGCTGTATTCAAAACAGAGAAGACAGATACACAATGGATAATTATGTGCACTGAGTTCTGTCTCCCACCATAAAGAACCTAATTAGACCTTAAGGGACAGTGTATCTCTGCTAATCATATGTGTCAGTCATAGCCCATGTGCCCTGAACTTCTAGCACTCGGCAGGTTGCTGAATATTATTCAACTGTTTGTTTCCCATAGTACAAATTCCCCATATTTAACTTTCTCTTTTGAATGTTTCTCCATATTAATGAGATGATAGCAGCATCTATTTTCTTGTTAAATGAAAGTGGTTTTCATTATTTTTCTAGAATAACATACACATATATGCAGAGAAATCTCACTGAAATTTTAAAGTTTGAGTTGTTTACTATTACAATAAGAGGTTATTTCAACATGATTTAGCAGTGGATTTTATTAGTTCATTATGAACATAAACTCAATTTACTGGAGATAACTTAACATTTGTTCAAATTAAAGGATTTATTCTGTCCAAAATTCAAGTCATTGGTTCTATTTTTTGAGGTCATTTCAGTTAATAAAATGAAAAAGTTTGACAATGACAAACTACAAATATTATTTCTGCAGTTGAAATTAGCTGAGCTTCCTTTTTAACTTTTTTTTTTCCTCCTGTATTCATGAAAAGTTGTAAAATACGGTTGGCTTTAGCTGTTTTAAATTTTTTTTCAGGTTATATCATGCACTTATTGATTACACTTATATAATAATTGCATAAATACTGGTGTTAAAATGTTTTTTAAGGGGTGCCTGGGTGACTCAGTCTGTTGAGCATCTGCCTTTGGCTCTGGTTATGTTCCTGGGGTCCTGGGATCGCACCCAGCATTGGACTCCCTGATACTTCTCCCTTTCCCCTTGCTTGTGCTCTCTCAATCTCCCTCTTTCAAATAAATAAATAAAATCTTTTTAAAAAAAGTTATTTAAACTAATTTATTGAGTATAGTGGTTCTCAACCACTGGGTATTCATCAAAATCATCTGTACAGGTTTTCTTTTCTTTCTTATTTTTAAAAGTACACATGCCTGGACCAGCTCATGAAGATTTTGACTCAAGAATTTTGAAAAAGAACATGTAAATCTGGAGAATTACAATCTCCACAGATAATTCAGATTTATTTGGAAGATTTATATAAGATTGAGGAAACATTTATATAAAAACATAACTAAATCAATTGAACACACACATAAATCCTCCTTCTTAAGTTGTGCATTCAAATCAAATGTTATAAATACAGTTTTTAATAATGTCTCTTGAGAAAGACTTTTTCCTTGAACAAACCTTAGACAGGCTCCTCTAAGCCCTCTTTTCTACTAGGCCTCTTCCTTGGGCTCTACCCTTGACTTAATGTAGTTAGTCTTAGTTGAGATCCTGCTAATTGCTGATCACCCTTGATATCTGATTAAATTCTTCATTCCCAATGATTGGTGGATGTCTTTATCTTACTTTTAGTAAAAATATTGTTAAGTCCTTTTAGCAAGAATCTCCCTACCCTTATGTCTCTCAGTAATTTTCCATCCACTAATTCCTCTCCACCAATGTACTCCTTGATTATAAATCCCCACTTGTTCTTGTATTCAAAATATAGCTCAGTTTTATGCTGAGGTCTTTTTCCTGTTGCAATGGTTACTGAATAAAATCTGTCTTGACTGCCTTTAACTAGTATCTGGCTTTATTTCTCTTGAACATTCTAGAAGCAAACACATTAATAACAATAACACAAAAAGTTGTTACAATGTTACTAATAACTTTGAGCAAGTAGTCCTTGAAATAGTTTTTCAAGGTGAAATACAGCAGGCATATTGCTCGAGCTTGTGTTGATCATGTGGTCTTAAAGAAATATTAAATATCTTACATTTTTCTACTTAAAAAGTCACACAATTCAAGTTCTAAATGTAATATGTGGAGCTAGTAAAATGTACCCACTAATTAATAGAGCATCTAGATTGGTTTGACCAGTATTAATATTGCCTAAATCTGTGGTCAAAATAATTTGCTGTCAAACCCGATGTGTATTAACTGTTTTTTTCTGATGTGGGAAAAATGTATTTCTCTGAGTGATGAATTTAAGTTTTTTTTTCCAAATTTTTAAATTATTTTTTGAAGATCTAATTAACTCTATTAAATTATTCAAAAATTGAGCAGCATTTCATCTAGCAAGTAGAGGGAAGCTCTGAGGAATTGTACAAAACAGAAGGTTTTTATAGCAGGGAGGGTGGAGCAAGAAAGTTATTAGCAACAGAAAAGGACTGTTCTAGACAGGATAAATTAAGAAGCTTAAAAAATTATGGAACAGTTCAAAGTATAAAAAAATTCAAATAAAAAATAAGTTTATGAAAAAATAAGTTTATGGAAACAGAATTAGAACTAAAAGTTCTCTAAAATGATTTTTTTTTCTGACGATATGGCAGACTATATGACCTGAACCACCATCTCAGAGGTGTGAAAAGGAAATGATACTTCAAGTTTCCCTGAGGTAGAAGCCAGTCTTTGCAACCAGATGAGGCCTCAGACATATATTAAAGGTGGTATATTAGAAATGACATCCTTGTATAAACACAGGATGATCAAAGTATTATAAATCACATGAAAGGGGGAACATATAAAATGCTACCCATTAACAAATGAGAAGATAAGAAAACTTCCTTGCCTTAGTCTGGGTTCTAGTTAAGAATTTAAAAAGTATCCCCTCCATCACTTAACCACTATGGAACCATGAACCAGGTTTCAAAAGATATACTCAGAGAAAATTCACAGAATGTGAGTTCCCATTCTTACAAATTGTTGTATTGGACCCTAAAATGCTCAGATAGTAATAAATGTTTGTCAAGTTTTTAAAGTACTATCAAATGCTAAAAATAAGACATGAATAAAAATTTAAAATATTAGAAACTAAAGAACACCAAAGGAAAAAAAAGATTTGAAAAGTAACCAGATAGGGAAAAAAATAACTAACAACCATGATGTCAATAGCCAACTTCTCAACAGCTATAATAGATGTCAGATGAAAGGAGAAAATACCATTGAAAAAGTGAAAAAAATAACTGGCAATCTTGAATTTTAAATCTCACTAAATATGTATGTATATATTTTTACTTTTAACTGACTGTTTTAAAGAATGAAAAAATATATTTTTAGATCCAGAAGGAGACAATATAGATACTTTCAGATCCGAAGAATGATTTATATTTAACAATGAAGTTCCTCATTGAGAGAATTAATAAAAAAATATATTTTAATTAACATCCAAATGGAAAAGCTGAGATATAGATAATGTGAGTAGAGAATTTAGAAACATGTGGGTGGATCTAAAGAAGCATTGGTAGTATAAAAATAATCACAATAATAAATGTTGGAGGGTGTATAAAATATAGTGAATTTAATATCCTGGAAAAATAGTAAATTAAGTTGTATTACAAGTCATTACAGTTAAAGTTTTAACATACTACTATTTTAATAAAGAGGATAGACATGCTGCTTGATTTAAAAATTCATACAAAAATGATGAACTTGATCTCTTTGTTAGAATGTAGGTTGAAAGAGACTATCAATTTCATTCTAACAATAAAAACCAGCATGAGAAACTACAAAGTCATTTTTTCCACACCAGAGTATAGACCACATACAGAAATCTAAATAAATTTAATTCCAGAAATTGACAAGGCAGGTGAAGGAAGTAAGAGTCATAAAGCTGTTGCCATCTCTGGCAGATTAAGAGGAGGATAAATCCATCATGAATGGAAGCGAAAAGCAATCATCCCAGCTTTTGAAAAACCTAACAACTGTATGTTCACTTGTATGACTTATAAATATCCCAAAGCATTCCAGCCCCAAAGCAAGTTGACACTCATCCTGTCAAGATTTGCTCATGGACTTTCACTGAGTAGAAGGTGGTTGCATGCACAGGCAAGTCAGAAGTCATAAGCATGATCCCCTGATCATGTGGGCTTTTCCTCAATTGTAAGTCAGTCTCCAACAGAAGCTGGAGAGCAGAATAGAGCTAAAAAGAATTCCCCTTAAGACACACTCTGTGCCTTGACTAATGCACTAGTGGCCTTTTGGAATCTTACTTGCTTGGGGGACAAGTCAGCAGGTGGGAAAAATGTTGGCAGAGGCACAGAAACTTAGAGCAGTACTGAATAGTAAAGAGAATTCATAGAAGTTCCAAAACACTGAAGTAATTATAAAATATGGCACCATCATGATTTCAAAAGGCATTGGATGGGGTAGAAAGCATAAAGTATTTACTGGAGATTTATAGGTACTCAGAACACACACTCTACTAAAGAGAAAATCCTGGTTCTGTCCTCAAAACACTATGTGGCCAGAGTATGAAATACAAATAAAAATTGCAACAAAACCCACATCAGCCTCAATGACAAATTAGTTTATCTCAGTACACTCACATTAACTAGTTGACCCAAAAAGCAGGTTTCCCACTACGTAAAAAAAAAAAAAAAAGAGGGACTAGACTCAAATAAATAAAATTGTAGATGAAAGAGAAAATATTATAACTGATACCACAGAAATATAAAGTATTATGAGACTACTATGAACAAACCAGATAATAAAAAAAGAAATAGATATTCCTAGAAACATGCGACTTGATAAGGCTGAATCTGGAAGAGATAGAAAATCTGAACAAAGCAGTAACTAAGAAAATTGAAACAGTATGTCCAAACAAAGAAAAGCCAAGTACCAGATGGTTTTGCTAGTGAATTTTACCAAACATTTAAAGAAGAATTAAAATAAATTATTCTGAAATTTCTCCAAAAAACTGAAGAGGAGGTAACAATGTCAGACTCATTTTACAAGGACAACATTACCCAGAGAGCAAAGCCAGATAAGAACAGTGCAAGCAAAAAACACTACAGGCCAATATCCCTGATAAATATAGATGGAAAAATTCTTAATGAAATAATATCAAATCAAATTCAACAGCTTATTAAAAAGATCATACACCAAGATCAAGTTGGATTTATCACTCGGATGCAAGGATGGTTCAACATATGCAAATCAATAAATGTAAGACACCACATTAATAGAGTGGAAGGTAAAAATCATATGATCATCTCAATAGATGCAGAAAAAAAGCATATGATGAAATTCAACATCCTTTTTTGATAAACACTCTCAACAGATTGAGCAGAGAAGAAACATACCTCAACATAATAAAGACCTATATGACAAGCCCACAGCTAACATCATGCTCAGTGGTGAAGTTTGAAAGCTTTTCCCATAGAACAGGAACACAACAGTATTCACATTCACCATTCTTATTCACTATAACACTGGAAATGTTAGCCAGAACAGTTAGGCAAGAAAAAGAAATAGAAGATATCCCAAATCATAAAGGATGAAATAAAATTGTCCCTGTTTGCAGGTAATATGATCTTATATATAGAAAATCCTAAAGACTCCCCCCAAAAAACTGTTAGAATTAATAAACAAATTTAGTAACATTTAAGGATACGAAAATCAACATACAAAAATTAGTTGTGTTTTCATACACTAACAAACTATCAGAAAGACAAGGAAATCAATCCTATTTACAACAGTATTAAAATGATAAAATACTTAGTCATAAATTTAATCAAGGAGATTAAAGATCTGTACAATGGGAATTAGGAGACACTGATGAAAGAAATTAAAGAAACAAATAGGACACCTGGATGGGTCATTTGGGTGTTCCTAAAAAAAAAAAAAATTAAACTACCTTATGGACCAGCAATCCTACTTTGGGTATATATTCAAAGGATAAAAATCTAGATCTTAAAGAGTTAACTGCAGTCCCATGTTTATTGCAGCATTACTCACAATAGCCAAGATAGTAAAAACAACTTAGATGTCTGTCAATTAATGAATGGATAAAGAATATGTGGTGGATATATACAATGGATTATTATTCAGACATAAAAGATGTAGAAAATCCTTTCGCAAAAACATGAATGGACATTGAGGGCATTATATTAAGTAAAATAAATCAAAAGAGAAGTAGAAATAATGTATGATTTCACTTTACATGAAATCTAAAACAGTTGAACTCATTAAAATGAGAGTAGAGGGCGCCTGGGTGGCTCAGTTGGTTAAAATGAGAGTAGAATGGTGGTTAGCAGAGGCTGGAAGGTGGGGCAAATAAGAGATGTTGAGTACAAACATCCAGCTATAAGGCTAATAAGACTAATAAGTTCAGCTATAAGACTAATAAGACTAAGGCACAGCACGGTGATTAAAATTCACAATAAATTGTTGTTAAGAGAGTAGGTCTTAAATGTTATTATCAGGGGAAAAAAGTATGATTGTGTGAGGTATTTGGAGGTGTTAACTAACCTTATTGTGGTAATTATATCATGATATATACATGTATCAAATCATTATGTTGTATACCTAAACTTACATATTTCCTAGGTCAATAATATCTCAAAAAGTTGGAGAGAAAGAGGCTTGTTTTTTTTTAACTGTAAACATGTACTTCAGTCTTGATTTTTCCTCTATATACAATGTTAAGCACACCAAAATATTTTTAAGAGGTAAAACACTCATAAAGCAAAAGAAAATATGGCTATATTTAAGGAGAAAAATAGTCAATACAAGTAGACCCATTTATGACTCATATGTTGGGATTATGACAGGAACTTTAAAATAACTATAAGTATGTTAAAGAATAAAGCAGAAAACGTTAACATGTTAACAGGTGAGAAATTTTAGCAAAGAAATAGATGAAGGAGACAATTCTTGAAAGAAATGTAATAAACATATACAAATAATAAATAAAATATCTAAATAGAAGATAAACTGTATCTATATTGAAAGATATGTATGAGGTATGATTTACTTAATGGTTGACATTTCTGGAGATTCATTTTTGTGTGGAAATCTATTAGCCTCTATTCTTGTACTGAGGTGAGATCTAGAAGTATGAAATCAGAGACAAAGTTAAATGTCAATATTTAGGCCAAAGTCAATTATCAAGAGCCACATTTTCCATTAAAATGGACCAGGGATTCATGATTTGATAGAAAGGTATAATTCTGGGATTGTTGTTAGTCATCTTTCTGTATTTTCTTAGTCTCTATCAACTTCATATGAGCAAATTGCCATAAGTCATGAATAGGATAAATGCAGAAGATCAACATGAAATGAAAAAGAAAAATACTTCTAGAAGATTCAAAAAAATATCTGAAGTATATTATCTTACCAGGGTAAGGACTTACTGTTTTCCTTAATCTAAAACTGAAAGACACAATAATAATGTGAAAAGTTTAGCTGTGCTTTTTGGAATTTGAAGGTGAATGCTTGACTTAATCTCTATACACTTCAATTCTCCCATGAAAAATAAACTTAGATCATTAGGTTATAATAAAGCAAGGCTCTTTTTAGCTCTAAATTCTTTGACCACAGGGATTTAAATAAAGAACAGTGGAGATCCTGACAACAGACATCAAAACATTATAGAGTAAGAATCACATTTCAAAACTCTTTGGATATCCACTTGAAAAATCAATGGAGATGACTAAAATTATCTTGATATTAAAATGATTTAAAAAATGGGAATATTTTCCCATCATAAACAGTCTGTTGATTTGGTTTCTCTATGGAATAAATGAAATAAGAAGGAAATAGAAAGTTAAGTTATAGGTAGAAGAGCTGAAGTGTTTACACTCATAATAAATTTCAAGTTCATTACTAAGTGTGTTTGTTCTTGGGAAATCTACCTAAATTAGGTGAGCCTATACTTACCCAAGTATAATATAGGAATAATAAGTCACCTCAAGATATTGTTGACATTAATGGTGCCTGATGTCTCAGTAGTTAAGCGTCTGTCTGCCTTTGGCTCAGGTCATGATTCCTGGGATCAAGTTCTGCATCAGGCTCCCTGCTTCTCCCTCTGCTACCTCCTCCCCCAACTTGTGCTGTCTCTCTGTTAAATAAATAAAATCTTAAAAATCTTAAAATCTTAAAAGAAAGATATTGTTGACATTAGTGGGGTGCCTGGGTGGCTCAGTTGGTTAAGAGTCTGCCTTTGATGCAGGTCATGATCCTGGGGTCCTGGGATCAAGCCCCATGGCAGGCTCCCTGCTCAGTGGGTCGCCTGCTTCTCCCTCTCCCTCTGCCTGCCACCACCCTGCTTATGTACTCTCTCTCTCTCAAGTAAATAAATAAAATATTTTTTAAAAAAGATATTGATGACATTAGTGATAATGTTCTTAGTGAAATGCTTATCATGATGGATGCTCATGAATAAATATTATGATATCCAGAAATTAAATTCATTCAAAGTGGGCTATTGTGGAAACACATTATAATAGCAGAACAGAGAGGTTGCTAATATGTTCTTAATATACACCCAGATAATTCACTTCACTATAGAAGAAGGTTTAGAAGATTAAATTATTAGATATAGGGCGCTTGCATGGCTCAGTCATTAAGCGTCTGCCTTCAGCTCAGGTCATGATCCCAGGGTCCTGGGATCGAGTCCCACATCGGGCTCCCTGCTCAGCAGGAAGCCTGCTTGTCCCTCTCCCACTCCCCCTGCTTGTGTTCCTGCTCTCTCTCTCTCTGTGAAATAAATAAAATCTTAAAAAAAATAAATTATTGGATATAATTCAGTTGGCTAAATTCATAGTAGAGGAAAGTAAGCAGGGCCCAAGTAGCCAGCTAAAGTTTGACCTTTTATTCAGATTTCAGATAATCCGAAGTTTTTGTTTTTATTTTTAATATGTAATGTTGGTTAGTTGCCAAGAGATTCAACTATGTTTTTCTTACCAACTATTTTATATCAGCTTGACATATATACTTGAAATTATATTTGTAGTAAAAATTTAAAGTCTTGAATTCTCATTGTTTTAAAGTACAATTCATGTACCAAACTTGAAACCTTGGCTACCAAACCACCCCCCCCTTTTTTCTACTCCCATATCCCTTTCAGTCCACAGAAAATAATTTCCTGTATTCTTATAATTTTTTTCTTTCCCTCCTCCTCACAAATCTGTGAATGCCTCATTTTCTGCTTTACCATACAGTTCCCTAATGTGTGTTTGCTTCCCTCTCCCCCATAATAAGAATTCATCTCAAAAAGAATAACTAAATGAATGACTTTTATTCACTTAATTTAAGATATGTGAGTGGGAGTGTTCTTAAATAGCTAAACCACTAGGTTAACAAATGACTCGTTAGACTAGATGTGATGATTTTTGGCACATTCTTTCCACTGAATAAATAAAATAATAAAAGCTTACAGCATTGGGGCGCCTGGGTGGCTCAGTCGTTAAGCATCTGCCTTCGGCTCAGGTCATGATCCCAGGGTCCTGGGATCGAGCCCCGCATTGGGCTCCCTGCTCGGCAGGAAGCCTGTTTCTCCCTCTCCCACCTCTCCTGCTTATGTTCCCTCTCTCGCTGTGTCTCTCTCTGTCAAATAAATAAATAAAATCTTTAAAAAAAAAAAAAAGCTTACAGCATTGACCTAGAAAACACATATTAGCAAGAAAAACCTACAACATTATAAAACATTCCTAACACAACCTTGCTTCTGTGGTCACATTGGTTACATTCTATTGACCTTACTAAGTGAATATTCAAGCTGTGTGGGAACAACATAGCAGACACAAAACAGAATTACCAAAAAGGGGGGAAAATAGTTCTAAGCATTAGTATCAAAAAAATCAACATTGTAATTCAGCTTTCTGGGGTTAAAACTATGTGGGAAAATCTGTTTACAGAATAGCTTGTTTCCAATTCTTGAGTTTAACCCATTGCTTCATTGGTGGAATAAATCCTTGTTCTAGCATCCCTCCTTATTGCAAAATACCAAAAAAAAAAAAAGTAGTTAGCTTGTCTTCCATCATTAATCTTGAAAAAGAAGAGAAATAACCACTATCTCTAACCCCCTCCCACACACACACTCCATAACTATGGTTAAATTTATTAAACATTTTATTTGAATCTCTAAGATTCAATTTATTTCTAAATATTTATTAATCTACCATAAAATTAAAAAGCATATAATTTAATATTGCTTAAGAAATAAGAAAGCTTTTTGGATTCTTTTAGTGCCAAACTATCATCGACATGAACATCACTATTAATTGTGTTGTAAGTGTGGGGAAATGATGCTTTGTCCAGGATTGTTTAGGAAAAAAACATGTAATTGTATGTGCCATATTTTGTTCCTCTCATAACTTAAACCATGCCGAATGTAAAACATAATATTTTAGTTTGTCTGTTTTTCTACAATGATAATGGAACTTTAATCAAAAGTGTGGCATAGCTTCATAATCATTTTGTTTGATATTCTTCCCTGTCAGTACTTTGTCCCAATATGATAATAGTCCTTGTGGAGTGAGGATCAGTCATTTCCAATACCCTGCTTTAAAAAAATACAGCTATCCATTAGAGAAATTCAAGTTAGAAGGAAAATATATTAAAAAAAAGTAACAGAGGCAAACCAAAACACACACACGTACACACACACACACAAAACATCTCAAAATATTTTCAAAGTCCCAGTAAAGAGATATGTGTTAGACACACTGAGGGTAATGCCAGGGACAGAGTTCATTCCACTTCACTTTCTCTTTAGTATTCTGAAAAAAGATGAACTGAAAGCTGTTCTCATGCCCCGCATACACCCCAAAGATCAATACTATTGAAGTAAAATCAGCAGTGCAATGTGTAAAATGTGTAAGCAGAGGGAGAATATAATTTTGACTCTGCCAAGCCATTGCCAGATCCCTTGTGGCATACCTGGGTCTTAGAATTTGACCATGCATGCATGAATGAAAGTTAAAAACACAGACTGAATAGTTTACCAGAGTCCCCATAATAGTGTTGTGGTGGCTCCACAATGGAAGGTTACTGAAATGATGGCCTAGGTAGAGGGACACATGGAAGTCACAGAAAAAAAAAAAATCTCAATAGGTCCTCTCTCATCAGTAGAGTCAAGATGGAAAGGGTTAGTAGAACCTGGAGGCCAGTGGGTCCTGATAGACTTGAGAAGGAAGTCACAGACTTTATCACTGGGCACCTGCAGGGTAATCTGAAGTAATGGCCCACCAACCCCACTTGCATAGTCAACACTCAATGTATACCTAGGAAGAAGAATTAGACTAGGTGACACTCTTTCTCCAAAAGAAGATCACAATATTTTTATACAGTGATATATTGAGGAGGAAGAAAAGGAGTAGATGGAAATCTGAAAATATAAGTTTGGTTAAATTTTTAAATGAAATTAAACTTATAATTTCAACTAAAAAATAGTAGTTTTATTTCCCCCTCTTCTATCTTGAATAATGAAGGTTCACAAAGAATTTTAGATCATTTAAAACAAATAAAGAAAAAGAATAGAAGGAAGAAAAGAGGAAAGAATTAAGGAAGGAAAGATGGAAGGAAAGGGCAAGGTCAGAAAAGAATGTATGGTAGGAGAAATTTAGGAATAATACTACTTATGACCTTAAGATAAAAAACATTCTCATAATGCTGATACAACCTGCTAGTACTCTTATTTCTTCAATTAAATTTCAGTGTCCACATGGCAAGCTCATCTTATTGTTAGTTATATGAATTGGTTATTTCAAAGAAGTTTTACAATGACATCCACCACCAACACAAGTATCCACACACTGATATTTATATGCAAACAATGAATCATGGAACACTACATCAAAAACTAATGATGGACTGTATGGTGACTAACATAACATAATAAAATAAAATTTAAAAATATATAAAATGGATACCATTACATTTATTGATTTTTATTTTAATCAAATTGAATAAAAGATAATGAGAACTGCTTTGATTTTTTTAAAAAGTTACACACATATTTAAATAAGACAATTATTTTTATCATGTTCATACTTAAGTAAGACAAATTAAATTTCACATTCTACATTGAAAGAAAAGATAAAAGAAATTCTGGAGGACTTCTGGGGAAAACTGCAGAATAAAAGGATCCTAAACACACCTCATCCCACAGGTACAACTAGACAACACTTGCACCAGAGTAAATAACCCAGAAAAGAACTCAAAGACTGGCTGAACAAACTCCACAACTAAATGTCACTTTAAGAGGTCACACTTAAGAGTGTAGGAAGGGCAATAACTTGGTGGAAACCTAAGCCCCATGGCTCTAATCACTAGAGGAATGGAGTCATGGGTATGGAGAAGGGCCAGAAACATTAAAGTATATCAGGAAACCTACACAGGGAAGAGAAATGCCCATAGCATTTGTCTTTGAAAATCAGAGGGGCTGAATTTCATGAGTGATATAACTAGCAGGAGTTAAAGCTTGGAACATTAAAATCAGTGGGCCCAGCTCTAAGAGAGCCCAATGGGCAATAGGAAGCTGAGCTCCTGCCCTTAAAGAGATAGCACAGCAAACAGACTGCAGAGATACTTGGAAGAAACTGTTTGAAAGGCAGCCGGGGCTTATGGGAGGATTAGTTACTAATCTCAGTATTACCTGAAGGACTTCTTTAGGAACAAAGGAGATGTCAGGAGCCATTTCCCTCCCCTGTCCCTCATCATAAAAACACAGCCATTTACAGGAACCAGTTTACCATCTGCAATCACTACCTAACTTGTTTTACAGCACCCAACCCTGTCCAGCCAGACCTGCCTCAGTCCTGGTGCTGCAGATCACTTTCCCCAGAAGACTGGGCAAACCTTGACAACATTGTTTCCTGATCTCCCATGGAGGATGCATGCACCTTGTTAAAACTGCACCCCATGCCCACACTCCCTGTGCAGAGTGGCCAAAGCTGACCTCAGTATCAGTGGCAGGTGCATGTCCCCCATAGAAGAGGACCAGCACCATCAAGTTAAAAGTACACGACCCATCCATTACTCAAGAGCAAGAGACATAGTAGACTTTCCTAATACACAGAAATAGGAACAGAGAGCTAGGCAAATTGAGAAGACAGAAGAATATGCCACAAATTAAAGAACAGGACAAAACCACAGCAAGAGACCTAGGCAAGATGGAATTAAGTAACATGCCTCATAAAGAATTTAAAATAATGATCATAAAGATACTGACTGAACTTGAGAAGGGAGTGGTGGACATCAGTGATACCTTTAACACAGAGATAAAAAAAATCAGAGATGAAGAACACAATAAGGGAAATTAAGAATACCCTTGATGGAATAAATAGGCTAGAAGAAGCAGAGGAACAAATTAGTGACCTACAAGACAGTAATGGAAAGTAATCAAGATGAACTAATAAGAGGAAAAAGAATTATGCAAAATGATAATAGACTTAGGTAACTCAGTGATCCATCAAGCATAATAACATTCACATTGTAGGGATGCCAGAAGGAGAAGAAAAGGAAAAAGGGCAGAACATTTATTCAAGAAATAATAGCTGAAAATTTCCCTAGTCTGGGGAAGGAAAGAGATACCCAAATCCAAGAGGCACAGAGATCCCCCAACAAAATCAACCAAAGGAGGTCCACACCAACACACATAGTAATCAAAATGGCAAAAAATGATAGAGAAAAAATTTAAAATCAGCATGAAGAAAGAAGACAGTTATATATGAGGAAAACCCCATAAGACTTTCAGAGGATTTTTCAACAGAAACTTTGCAAGCCAGAAGAGAGTGGCATGATATATTCAAAGTGCTGAAAGGGAAAAATCTACAGCCAAAACTACTCTATCCAGTAAGGCTGTCTTTCACAATAAAAGGAAAGATAAATCTTTTCTCAGACAAACAAAAACTAAAGGAGTTCATGACCACTAACAAGTTGTACAAGAAATATTAAAGGGGATTCTTTGAGAAGAAAGGAAAGACCGTAAGTAAGAGTGAAAAGAGGAAAATACAAAGGCAGTAAAAAATAAATACTTCTGGGATGCCTGGGTGGCTCAGTTGGCTAAGCATCTGCCTTTGGCTCAGGTCATAATCCCAGGGTCCTGGGATCAAGCCCCCCATTGGGCTTCTTGCTCAGTGAGTCACCCAGGTGCCACAGAAACACTTGATTTTAAAAAAGGAGCATACACATTCTTTTAAAGTGAATATGGAACATTCTGAACATCAAGGATCACATATTAGGCCACAAAACAAGACTCACCAAATTCAAGATTGGAGTCATACCATGCATCTTTTCTGACCACAACTCTATGAAACTAGAAGTCAACCTAGAGAAAAAAATATTGACATTTTATTACTTGTATCTTTCTTTCTTTTTCTTTTTCCTTTCTTTCTTTCTTTCTTTCTTTCTTTCTTTCTTTCTTTCTTTCTTTCTTTCTTTCTTTCTTCTTTCTTTCTTTCTTTCTTCTTTCTTTTCTTTCTTTCTTTCTTTCTTTCTTTCTTTCTTTCTTTCTTTCTTTCTTTCTTCTTTTTAGTTTTTCTGTGATCTTTTCTTGTCTTTCTTTCATGGTTTGCTGATTTTATTTAGTGATATACTTGGATTCATTTCTATTATTCTTTGCATATCTATCAGTAGCTTTTGATTTATATTTACCATTAGGATTGTATATAACCGGGGCGCCTGGGTGGCTTAGTTGGTTAAGCGACTGCCTTCGGCTCAGGTCATGATCCTGGAGTCCCTGGATCGAGTCCCGCATCGGGCTCCCTGCTCGGCAGGGAGCCTGCTTCTCCCTCTGACCCTCCCCCCTCTCATGTGCTCTCTCTCTCTCATTCTCTCTGTCTCAAATAAATAAATAAAATCTTTAAAAAAAAAAGGATTGTATATAACCTCTTCTGCATATAGCAGTCTATATTAAGATGATGGTTATTTAAATTTGAACCCATTCTTATCTCCTTTCCTCCCTATGTTTTAGGTATATGCTATTAAATTTTATATCTTTTTTGGTGAGCTTCTTTAATGATTTTTTACAGAACTATTCATTCTTACTGTTTTTGTGTTTCTTACCTCTATACTGTCACATTTGGTCTCTCCTTTCCACTCAGAGTCCCCTTTAATATTTCTTGCAGGGCTGGTTTAGTGGTCATGAACTCCTGTAGTTTTGTTTGTCTGGGAACTCTTTATCTCTCTTTAATGACTTTAATGACTTCCTTGTCTTGCTACTTTTAAGATTTTTTTTCTTTATGGCTATATTTTGCCAATTAAATTACAATATGTCTTGGTATGTGTCTGCTTTTGGTGATTTTGATAGGAGTTCTCTGTGCCTCCTGAATCTGGATATGTGTTTCCTACCTCAGTTTAGGGAAGTTTTCAGCTATTATTTCTTCAAATAAATGATCTGCCACATTTTCTCTCTTTCTTCTGGGTCACCTATAATATGAATGCTATTATATTCACTGGAGTCACTGAGTTTCCAAAGTCTATCTTCATTTTGCATAATCCTTTTTTCTCTTGTTCAGCTTGATTACTTCCCATTACTCTGTTTGTAGGTCAATAATTTGTTCCTGTACTTCTTCTATCCTGCTATTCATTCCATCAAGTGTGTTTCTTATTTCATTTATTGAGCCCTTTATCTGTGCTACATCATTCATTATCTTAGTGTTAAGGGTTTTACTCATGTCTCCCACTCTTTTCTCGTCAGTGAGTGCCCTTATGAACATTGCTTTAAATTCTCTATCAGGTGTATTACTTACATCTCTGGTCATCACCTTGTCTTGTTCTTTCATTGGGTATAAATTTCTCTCATTGTCTGCTGCTCTGTGTCTGTTTCTGTATGTTGAGAAAGTCAACTATGTTTTCTGCTCTTGAAAGTAGTAACTTTATGAAGAGATCATGGAGTGCCCTGCAGTGCAGTGTCCCCTGTTCACCAGAACTTAGGAGAGTATCCAATGTGTGTTGCTTACACCCTACTGTTGTGTCTGAGTCACTTTTCCTCTCAGTGCAGTCATCTTCACTGACTGTGTGTCATTATCTGTGTTTGCTCTCTGTGTTGTCATTGGGACCCAAGCAGGCCAGCTGTGAACTTGGGAGTGAGGTGGCTAGTTGCACACACCTGGGCATGGTGTGGTGGCTTGGCCTAGTGCATGCTAACAAAATTTGCCCTGAGCATAGAGCTAAGGGTAGCAGGCTTTGAGTGGGTGAATCCTAAGGAGAACTCATGGGCATGGGACATTGTTACCAGATTAGTTTGCAAGTATCTGTCCAGTGCCACCTCCTGCAGGTGGTTCTATGTTTATGCTGGAGGGTGAAGAAGTAAATGTTGCTTTCTGTTCCCTTGTTTTCAGAGAAGTTCCCCAACATACTCTGAAATCAGTATGAAAAAGATCTGTCTCTCATTTGCCCCTAACATTGTGTGCATTGCCATTTTTATGATGCCTCTCAGCTCAGGCTGCTGTCTCTTTTAGGGTGGCAATACAACTATCTCTTGCTCTTCCTGCTCACCCAGTGCTGAGTTAGCTGACTTTTAAATCTCCAGGCTCCAAGTCTCAGTGGTTTTACAAACACACGGAATTCAGCCCTTCTGATTTTTCAAGCCATACATTATGGAAATGAGTTTTTCCCATGTCACCTCTCTGGTATGAGGGCCCATTTCTCTGCCCACTCTTTGCACAGCTCCCTCCCTCCTGTGGGCAGCCTCCCTCCGCCTTTCTAACCTTTCTAACCTTGCAGATGCAGTTTCTTATCTATATTTAATTGTGGAGTTTGTTCTGCCAGTTTGGTTCACTCTCTCTGCTTTACTGACTTGGATGATATCTAGTTGTAAGCATGGGACAAGGAGAGTTCAGGTTACTCCTACTCTACCATCTTCCCACTGGACAAAATCAGCATTAAAACAAGGACTGTAACAAGAGACAAAGAACAACACAGTGTAAAAATAAAGGGGACAATCCATCAAGAGGATATAGTAATTGTAAATATTTATGCACCAACATACAAGCAACATAATACATAGAACAGTTAATAACAAACATAAAGGAACACATTAATAGTCATACAATAATGGTAGGAAGCTTTAACACCACAGTTAAATTAATGGACAGATTATCCAAAAAGAAAATCAACAAGGATACATTGACTTCACATGACACACTGGAGCAGATGGATTTAACAGATATATGCAGAACACTCCATCCTAAAATAACAAAATACACATTATTTTTAAGTGCATGTGGAGCATTCTCCAGAGTAGACCACATATTAGGCCACAAAACGAACTTTAACAAATTCAAGAAGACTGAAGTCATAACATGCATCTTTACTGAACACAATGCTATGAAACAAGAAATTAGCCACAAGATAAAATCTGGAAAGACCACAAATACAAGGAGGTTAAATAATATGCTACTAAATAATGAGTAGGTCAACCAAGACATCAAAGAAGAAATAAAGATACACAGCAACAAAAGAAAATGAAAACACAACAATCCAAAACCTTTGGGGGAAAACAAAAGCAGTTCTAAGAGGAAAGATTATAGCAATACAGGCTTACCTCAAGAAACAAGACAAATCTCAAATAAACAACATATCCTTACACCAAAGGAGCTAGAAAAAGAACAACAAATGAAACTAAAACCAACAGAAGGAATGAAATAATAAAGAATAGAAGAGAAAAAAATGGTACAGAGACTAAGGCGGAAAAAAAAAAGAACAGATTAATGAAACCAGGAGCTGATTCTGTGATAAATTCAACAAACCTGATAAGTTTCCACCCAGACTCATAAAGAGAGAGAGAGAAAGAGAGAGAGAGAGAAAAGTATTAAAAGAGTCACAAATGAAAGTCACAACCAACACTGCAGAAATACAAAAAAAAAAAATTGTAAGAGAATATTAAGAAAAACTATATGCCAACAAAGCAGACAACCTAGAGGAAATAGATAAATTTCTAGAAACAAAAACATATCAAAACAGAAAATTTGAACAGATCATTTACCAGCAAGGAGATTTAATCAATAATTTAATCAAAGAACTCCCAAAAACAAAAGTCCAGGACCAGATGGCTTCACAGGTGAATTCTACCAAACATTTAAGGAAGAGTTAATACCTATTCTTCTCAACCTATTCCAAAAAAATGGAACTAGAGTGTATAATGTTAAGAAAAATAAGTCAGAGAAAGAAAAATACCATATGATTTCACTCATATGTGGGATTTAAGAAACAAAACTTCCAAATTCATTCTATGAAGCCAGTACCACCCTGATACCAAAACCAGATAAAGACATGACACAAAAAAGAGAACTACAGACCAATGTTTCTGATGAACATAGATGCAAAAACCCTCAAAAATATTAGCGAACTGAATCCAACAATATATTAAAAAAATCATTCACCATGATTAAGTGGGATTTATTCCCAGGATGTAAAGGTGGTTCAATATTCACAAATCAATCAATCTGATACCTCACATCAGTAAAAGGAAGGATAAAACCATATGATCCTTTCATTAGATGAAGAAAAAAACATTTGACAAAGTACAAGATCCATTCATAATAAAAGCCCTCAACCAAGTAAGTATAGATTGAACATAACTCAGCATAATAAAGACCATATATGAAAAACTCACAGCAAACATCACACTCACAGGGGTAAAACTGAGAGCTTTTCCTCTAAGGTCAGGAACAAGACAAAGATGTCCACTCTCACTACTTTTATTCAACATCATACTGGAAATCCAGCCATAGCAATCAGACCACAAAAAGATATAAAAAGCATCCAAAGGAATGCCAACATCAAACTTTCACTCTTCACAGATAACATGACACTCCATATTGAAAACCCTGGTAAAAAAAATCAGTAAAGTTACAGATTACAAAATTAATGTGTAGAAATCTGTTGCATTTCTATACACTAATAATTAAGCAGCATAAAGAGAAATTAAGAAAATAATCACATTTACAACTGCACTAAAATAACAAAATATCTAGGAATAAACCTAAACAAAGAGGTGGTAAACCTGTACTCTGAAAAATGTAGAAGACTGAGGAAAGGAGTTGAAGACAAAGAAATGGAAAGATATTCCATGCTCATGTATTAGAAGAACAAATATTGTTAAAATGTCTATAGTACCCAAAACAATCTACACATTTTATGCAATCCCTATCAAAATACCAAAAGCATTTTTCCCAAAGAACAATTCAGAAATTTGTATGGAACCACAAAAGAACCCTAACAGCCAAATCTATCTTTAAAAAAAGAGAGAAAGAAAGAAGGAAAGAAGAAAGAGAAAGAAAGAAAGAAGCAAAGCTGGAGGTTCACAATTCCAGACTTCAAGTTATATTATAGAGCTGTAGTAATCAAAACAGTATGGTACTGTCACAAAAATAGACACATAGATCAATGCACCAGCATAGTAAACCCAGAAATAAATCAACCATTATTTGGTCTATTAAACTTTGACAAAACAGGACATAATATACAATGGGAAAAAGATAGTCTCTTCAACAAATGGTGTTGGGAAAACTGGACAGCAACATATAAAAAGTGAAACAGGACCAGTTTCTTTCACCATACACAAATATAAACTCAAAATGGATTAAAGATCTAAATGTGAAACCTGAAATCATAAAAGTCCTAGAAAAAAACACAGGCTGTAATATCTCTGATATTGGTCATAGCAACTTTGTCTAGATTTGTTTGCTGAGTCAAAGAGAAACAAATGCAAAAGTAAACTATTGGAACTACATCAAAATAAGAAGCTTCTACACAGTAAATGAAACAATCAACAAAACCAGAAAGGAACCTACTGAATGGATGAATGTATTTGCAAAACACATATCCAATAAAAGATGAGTATCCAGAACATATAAAAAGAACTTATAAAACTCAATACCTTCCCAAATAATCCAAAAATGGGCAGAAGACATGAACAGACATTTTTCCAAAGAAGACATTCAGATGGCCAAAAGACATGAAAAGATGTTCAACACCACTGGTCATCAGGGACATGCAAATCAAAACTACAGTGAGATGTCACCTCACACTTGTCAGAATGACTAAAATCAATAACACATACAACAGGTGCTCGTGAAGATGTGGAGAGAGGAACACTTTTGCAGTGTTGGGGGAATGCAAACTGCAGCAGCCACTGTGGAAAACATAATGGAAGTTCCTTAAAACGTTAAAAATAGAAGTACCCTATGAAGTACCCTAAGTACCAGTATCAGCAATTGCACTACTGGTTATTTACCCAAAGAATACAAAAACACGAATTCAAAGAGATACATCCATCCCTACATTCAGAGCAGCATTATTTACCATAGCCAACATATGGTAGTAGCCCAAGTGCCCATTGTTAGATGAATGCATAAAGAAGATGTGATATATATACATATATATAATGAAATATTATTCAGCCATAAATTGAATGAAATCTTGCCATTTGCAATGACATGGATGGAACTAGTGTGTATAATGTTAAGAAAAATAAGTCAGTCAGAGAAAGAAAAATATCATATGATTTCACTCATATGTGGGATTTAAGAAACAAAACAAATGTGCAAAGGAAAAAAAAGAAAGGGGGAGAGAGTGACAAACCAAGAAACAGACTCTTAACTACAGAGAACAAACTGATATTTACCAGAGGGGAGGTGGATGAGGGGATGTGTGAAATAGATGGAGATTAAGGAGTACACTTATCATGATGAGCACTAAGTGATGTATGGAATTGTTGAATTACTATATTGTACACTTGTAACTAATACAATACGTTAACTAAATTAGAATTAAAATAAAAAAATATAAGGCTGAAACAAGATTGTAATAACATTGTTTGGTGACAGATATTAGCTATTCTTATTGTGATGAGCACTGAGTAATGTATAGAATTGTTGGATCAGTATGCTGTATAACTGAAACTAATATAACACTCTATGTCAATTATATTTCAATAAAACTTATACTAGTAGTAAAAAAAGTTAAAAGAAATTCCTCAGGAAGGGGTAAATTATATAGGTCAGAAACTCAGATCTACATAATGAAAGGAAAAACGTTAGTGAAAGATTAAATGAAGGTAATTAAAAAAATTTTTTTTCTTATTTTTAATTGATCTAACAGATAGCATCTGTTCAAGTTAGTAATAGCAACAATGCATTTGGTGTTTGTGATTCATACAAAAGTAAAATGAATGGGAAAATATTAAGTATTCTTTAATATAAGGTACTCGCTCTACTTGTGCAATAGCAGAATGTTATTTGAAAATAGTCTAGGATTATAATAACTATTATAATGGATATGTTTAGACTGGAGAAAACTGAAATAATATTAAATGCTTAATTAAAACCAGAGAAGGCAGAAAAAGAGTGGAAAAATAAAAACAAAGAGCCAGGGCAGTAAGTATAAAAGTACAAATGTTAGATACTAATCTAAGTACATCGATTATTACTCTTTTTTTTTTTTTTAAGATTTTATTTATTTATTTGAAACAGAGAGAATGAGAGACAGCATGAGAGGGAGGAGGGTCAGAGGGAGAAGCAGACTCCCTGCCGAGCAGAGAGCCCGATGCAGGACTCGATCCCGGGACCCCAGGATCATGACCTGAGCCGAAGGCAGTCACTTAACCAACTGAGCCACCCAGGCGCCCCGCATCGATTATTACTCTTAATGTCAAGTTTCAAATTTACCAATTAAAAAACACAACCTAGCAGAGTGAATAAAAAACAAGATTGAACCATATGTTGTCTACAAATAAACCCACTTTAAAGACATATAGGTTAAAAGTAAGTGTTAGAGAAAAATATGCCATATTCAATTCAGACAAAGCAGATTCCAGTGTGAAACAAAATTATTAGGGATAAAAAAGGGTATTACACAATGATAAAGGAGATATTTCTTCAATATCTAGAGAAATAAGGAATCCACTATTATAGGTGGAGGTTTCAATACCCCTCTACCTGTATGGACAGAGCAGGCAGAAAATCAATAAGAACACAGTTGAACTCAACAATATTATCAGTAAATTGGATCTAATTATACTTCATCCAACAACAGCAGAATGCACATTCTTTTCAAAAGAGAAACCATATTCTGGGACATAAAACACATATTAACATATACAAAAGAATAGAAATCATAATGTATGTTTTCAGACAATGGAATTAAACCAAAAATTAATAACAAAAAATAGATGGAAAATCCCTAAATACTTGGAGATTAAACTGCACGCTTCTAAATAACTTATGAGTCAAAGAAATTCTCAAAACTTCAAACAAAATTACATTAAAATTAGGATATAAATTTTGGTGTGCAGGGAAAGCAGTGCTTTGAGGAAAGTTTACAACATTGAATGCATATGTAAGAAAGATCTGAAATTAGTAATCTAATTTTCCACCTTAGAAAATTAGAAAAGAAGAGCAAATTAAATCTGAAGTAAGCAGAAGATATTGATTTTCTTTGTTTGACTTATTTTATTTAGCATAATCTCCTCCAATCCCATCCATGTCGATGCAAAAGTTGAGTATTCATCCTTTCTGACAGCTGAGTAATATTCCATTGTATATATGGACCACATCTTCTTTATCCATTCATCTGTTGAAGGGCATCTTGGCTCTTTCTACAGTTTGGCTATTGTGGACATTGCTGTTATGAACATTGTGTATATGACCCTTCTTTTCACTACATCTGTATCTTTGGGGTAAATACCCAGTAGTGCAATTGCTGGGTCATAAGGTAGCTCTATTTTTTATTTTTTTGAGACACCTCCACACTGTTTTCCAAAGTGGCTGTACCAACTTGCATTCCCACCAACAGTGTAAGAGAGTTCCCCTTTCTCCACAACCTCTCCAACATTTGTTGTTTCTTGCCTTGTCAATTTTTGCCATTCTAACTGGTGTAAGGTGGTATCTCAATGTGGTTTTGATTTGAATTTCCCTGATGGCTAATGATGATGAACATTTTTTCATGTGTCTTTTAGCCATTTGTATGTCTTCTTTTGAGAAGTGTCTGTTCATAAGGACATTAGGAGAAGGAAGGGAAAAATGAAGGGGGCAGGAAATCAGAGAGGGAGACGAACCATGAGAGACTATGGACTCCAAGAAACAAACTGAGGGTTTTGGAGGGGGTGGGGTGGGGGGATGTGTTAGCCCGGTGATGGATATTAAGGAGGGCACATATTGCATGGAGCACTGGGTGTTATATGCAAACAATGAATAATGGAACACTACATTAAAAACTAATGATGTACTGTATGGTGACTAACATAATAAAATAAAAATAAATAAATAAATAAACAAAGTAAGCAGAAGAAAAGAAGTCATAAAATTAGAGCAGAAATCAGTGATATTGAAAGCAGGAAATCAATAGAGAATATCAACAAAACCAAAAGCGAATTCTTTGAAAAGATCCATAAAATCAATAAACTTCTAGCCAGGAGTTATAAATTATATATGCAATATATATACAAATTACATATAATTTATATATAATTTATTATATATTTATATATAAATAATACAAATTATTTATATATAAATAATAATACAAATTAATAACATGAGAAATAGAAGTGGTACCATCACTACTAATTTTATTGACATTAAAAGGATAATAAAATATTATGAACAACTCTATGCTCACAATTTTGATAACCTAGATGTAACTGATCAATTTCTTGAAAAACACAACCTATCAAAAGTCACTCAAGAAGAAATAATATGATTAGGCTTAGATCTATTAAAGAAATTGAATCAATATTTAGTAAGCTTCCTAAAGGGAAGACGCCAGACTCAAATGGGTTCACTGGTGAATTCTATCAAACATTTAAGCAAGAAATTATACTAATTCCCCACTATCTTTTACAGAAGATAGAAGCATAATAAATACTATCTCATTCTATGTAGCCAGGCTTACCCTAATATCAAAACCAGACAAAGACATTAGCAGAAAACTACAGACAGATATTTTTCCTGTTATAAACTGAATGCTCTCATTCCCCCAAAATTCATGTGTTTAAATTCTAATCATTAAATTGATGGTGTAAAGAAGGGAAGCCTTTGGTAGTTAGATCATGAGAATGGAACTTCCATGAATGGGATTAATGCCCTTTAGGAACACCAAAGGGAGAGTTTTCATCCTCTTTCTAACAGAGGAGAATACAAGGAAAAGAGATTTGTCTGCAACCTGGAAGAGGGTCTTTTTTCAGAAACTGACTATGCCTACACCCTGATCTCAGATTTCCATCTTCTAGAACTGTGAGAATTTAATGTCTGTTGTTTAATTCATCCAGTTTATAACTTGTTATATCAGCTGAACCTAAGACATCTCATAAACAAAGATACAAAAATCCTCACCAAAATTTGCAAATCGAATACAACAGTGTACAAAAAGAATTCTACAGTATAACCAGTGGGATTTATCTCAGGTGATCAAGCTGGTTCAACAATCAAAAATCAATTAATGTAATCTATCACACCAACAGGTTAACAAAGAAAAAACATTTCATATCAATATATGTAGAAAAAAAAATTTGGCAAACATCAATTCATGATGAAAATTTTTAGCAAAGTAGGACTAGAGAAGCAGTTCCTTAACATTAAAAAGAGCATCTAGGGGTGCCTGGGTGGCTCAGTGATTAAGTGTCTGCCTCTGGCTCAGGTCATGAACCCAGCATCCTGGGACTGTGCCCTGTGTCAGGCTCCCTTCTCAGTGGGGAGTCTGCTTCTCCCTCTCCAACTCCCCACTGCTTGTGTTCCTTCTCTCACTGTCTCATAAATAAATAAAATCTTAAAAAAATAAAAAATAAAAAGAACATCTACAAACACCCTACAGCTAACATCATACTTAATGATAGGAAACCAGATATTTTCTCATTAAGATCCAGAACAAAGCAAGGATGTCCCTTCTTACCACTCCCATTTTAACATTATATGAGAAGTCCAAACCAATGCAGTAAAACAAGAAAAAGAAACAAAAAATTATAGAGAGTAGGAAGGAAAAATAAAACTTTTTGTTCACAGTTGACATGATCATCCATGTATAAAATCTCAAAGCATTGAAGAAAAAAACATACTTTCTGGAACTAACAAGTAATTACAGCAAGGTTTCAGGATATACATATATATATAGGATATATATATTGCACTACAGTAACTGAATTTTCAAAAGGCTAGTCCACTATTTTATGAAGCCAGCTACTTTAAATAGTGGGGAACTTGGCAAAAACAGTGGTTTCCATAGCATGGGCTCATTGTTGCACTTCATTTGCTGTGAAGTCCTTGACCATGGAAAGATGCTCAACCTCATACATCACTAGGGAATTACAAATTAAAACAATATGCTTTATTATATGTATTAGATAAATATGTATTAGAACGGCTAAAATCCAAATCACTGCCACACCAAAATCTGGTGAAGGTATGATCAATAGAAACTCTCATTCATTGCTGGTTGTAATTCAAATGGTACAGCCACTTTGGGAGATACTTTGGCAGTTTCTTACAAAACTAAACATATTCTTACCACATGATACAACAATTGTGCCCCTTGGTATTTACCCAAATTATTTGGAAACTAATGCTCACTTATAAACCTGCACAGGTACATTCACAGCAACTTTATTTATAATTACTAAAATTCGAAAGTAACAAAAATGTCCTTCGACAGGTGAATGGTTAAATAAACTGTGGTACATCAATACAGTAGAATATTATTTAGTGCTGAAAAGAAATGAGCCACCAAAAAAGAACATGGAGGAACTTTAAATGTAAGTGAAGAAAAAGAGGCAAACTGAAAAAGTTACATACTGTGTGATTCCAACTATATAACATCCTGGGAAAGACAATAATACTATGTAAGCAGTAAAAAGATTAGTGGTTGCCAGGTTTTTTGGGAGGTGGTGGGGGATAGGAATGAACTGATGGGACACAGGGGATTTTTAGGGAAGAGAAACTATTCTGTATGATATAATAATCAATACATGCTATTGTGCATTTCTTAAAACCTCTAAAGAAGTACAAAAGCAAGTTTGAGACCCATTTGAAACTATGGACTATGGTTGATAATACCATGTTAATATTGGTCCTTAGATTGTAACAAATGTACCACACTGATGTGGAATACTGATGGTGGAGGAGATTATGTATTTATGTGGCAGGGATCATGGGAACTCTCTCTGTACTTAGTGCTCAATTTTGCTGTGATCCTAAAACTTCTCCAAAAAACCTCAATATATTAATTTAAAAAAATGAAAGAATATAATTGTTGAGTTGTTTGAACAGGAGCACAGATTCAGAAGATCTGAAGTTCTAATTTTTTTTCTTGAAAATTTCATAGCATTGGACACATCTCCAAACTTTATTCCTTAATGTCTTCTCTAAAAAAGTGATATCATGTTTACATCATCCTATACATTTTGCACAGAGGTTTTCTAATTTCCAATTTATGTGGAAAAATAATCAGGATGTCTTTATTCTCAGGAATCCTAGGTACTTCTTTTTCATTTTACTGTATCTGTCATATATAATACTTCATTTCAAACTTAGAGTATGGGAAGACTCTCAGATGTTAAAGGCAAAATTATCTCACTCAATGTTTCATCTTCTTTTTACTTCACAAGTAACTGGAGAATTGTGGGGAAAAAAATGAGAAAAAATAGTTTTGTAATTTGAGGCTTAGATTCTATCTACCTATGAGATAGAAATGACTTGCAATCTGTACTAAAATCAAAGAATGTGCAATGGACAGTTGATTAATTAAAAATCAAAAGTGTCAATATGCTTATAATCAATAATATGAATTTAATCTCTTATTAACAAGAGCTTTGAAACATAAATCTATTGTCTTTTGTAACCAGTCATTCCATGCACATGGACAGTGACACTGATATGAAAACTAAAGAGGCCAAATTGATATTTCTGTTTTGAATGGAAATTTTAAGAAGACATTTTTAGGTTAATTATTTGTAAATTCTTTGGTAAAGTTGATAAACTACCTGGGAAGCTTTCAGAGTAAAAGCAGATTATAACATATGTTAATATGAGCATTTAGTAATCATTGCTATCTCTGTTGAGCCCAGAAAAATAGAGAAGCATAGACCTCAATCAATGTCTCAATAAACAATAATTTATCATGGCTGTGTAATTACTATAATGTTCATTATACTTTTTTTTTCTTTTTGGAGGTTTATTATAAATGAAAGTAGAAATTCGATAATACACTTTCTACTGATTTAAAAAATCTCCACAACAGGTGTCTTCTCTGCCCTCTTTTTGATACCGACTTGGATGGTACCTTTGACTCATACATTAAGAGAAAATGGAAAATTAAAAGTATCCAAGTGAGGTGAAAATGAGTTCAGGAAATGAATTTTACATAGCAAGCACCCTATTGTTATCAGACTAAGAAGTTCCCAAACTGCAGCCAAAATATGATAGCACTTAAAATTAGATTCTGCTTATTCAAAGTTAACCAAATATAAAGTTTTTGAGGTAAGGAATCTATAAAAAAAAAAAAGAACAAAGTTTCAAATGGTCACCAGAGGGCATAAAACACTTTGGAATAACTGTTACAAAGTACTTTAAATTTGTTCAGACTGGATAGCAAGACTCATAAATGCTATAGTGTGGGCAGCTAAATATATCACCAGCTTCCTTTGTTACCATAAAACATATGTAGTTCAATGTAGTACTTATAATATAGATGATTACCTTCTTTACCTGGAGTCACATTCCTAAAGGGAAATTTTATTCTATTTTAAGGGCAGAGTAAACCAAGTTTAATCAATAGATAATGGCTGAATGTTTACTTCACTTGAGTTTATGGTCATGGATAGTATTTCAAAGCTGCATCTAACATGACCATATTGAATTTTCTTTAAAAACAAGTAAAATGGGCGCCTGGGTGGCTCAGTTGGTTAAGCGACTGCCTTCGGCTCAGGTCATGATCCTGGAGTCCTGGGATTGAGTCCCGCATCGGGCTCCCTGCTCAGCGGGGAGTCTGCTTCTCCCTCTGACCTTCCTCCTTCTCATGCTCTCTGTCTCTCATTCTCCCTCTCTCAAATAAATAAATAAAATCTTAAAAACAAGTAAAATGTTGAAGGGCATAATGGCTCTTTCCACAGTTTGACTATTGTGGACATTGCTGCTATGAACATTGTGTATATGGCCCTTCTTTTCACTACATCCTGTATCTTTGGGGTAAATGCCCAGTAGCGCAATTGCTGGGTCATAGGGTAGTTCTATTTTTAACTTTTTGAGGAACCTCCACAGTTTTCCAAAGTGGCTGTATCAACTTGCATTCCCATCAACAGTGTAAGAGGGTTCCCCTTTCTCCACAACCTTTCTAACATTTGTTGTTTCTTGTCTTGTCAATTTTTGCCATTCTAACTGGTGCCCTTCAAAAGACAAATGGCTAAAAAAGATGTGGTCCATATATACAATGGAATATTACTCAGCCATCAGAAAGGATGAATACTCAACTTTTGCATCAACATGGATGGACCTGGAGGAGATTATGCTAAGTGAAATAAGTCAAGCAGAGAAAGTCAATTATCATATGGTTTCACTTATTTGTGGAACATAAGGAATAGCATGGAGGACATTAGAAGAAGGAAGGGAAAAATGAAAGGGTGGGGAATCAGAGGGGGAGATGAACCATGAGAGACTATGGACTCCGGGAAACAAACAGGTTTCAGAGGAGAGAGGGTGGGGGGATGGGATAGCCCAGTGATGGGTATTAAGGAGGGCACATTTTGCATGGAGCACTGTGTGTCATACACAAACAATGAATCATGGAACACTACATCAAAAACTAATATGTTATATATGTTATGACTAACATAACATAATAAAAAAATAATAAATAAATAAATAAATAAATAAATAAACAAGTAAAATGTAACTACATCATTAAGACATAAAAATATATAGATAATGGACTTTTTAGACCCAAAAGCCTTAATTGTCTTACCTCTACTAACTGCATAGCAAAATAGGACTGACATAATTATATCATCACCCCATTTCAAAAATTTAATCATTTACCTAGAACAGTAATACTCAACATTTTTGGTTTCAGGAATCTTATGCTCCTATGAATTATTGAGGAACTCAAGCAACTTTTGCTCATGCAGGTTATATGGGTCTATCTCCATGTACTCTATTAAATAGTAAAATTGAAGACATTTTAAAAATAAGAATACATAAATTCACACTGCATTTCCCATCAAAATAATTATTTCATTGCAGGTCGTGTAGACTGGAAAACTTCACTGTGATCTCATGAGAGAATAAGAGGAAAAATTAATATATTGTTTTAGCATTATTGCAAAAATAGTTTTGACCTTATGAATGTCTTGAAAGGGTCTCAAAAAGCCCTATGGCACCACAAACAAGACTTTGAGAATACTGGCCTAGAAGACACAAATTCTTGCTATAATGCACTTCACAACCCCTTCAGGTCTTCATATTCAGAACTCTTTCTATCCACTATTCTTCTGTATCTTTTACCATACTATGTATTCTTTAACAATATCAATTTATTCATCCTTTAACACAAATGTTTATTGCATGCTTATTTGCCTGGCTTTCATGTAGGAAAATAATAAAGTTATAATCCTTGATCCCATAATCTGAGATTATACTGAGGAAAACAGAGATGTAACTTAATAATTACATATATTTTATAGGTTTTATAACAGAGACATACACACAATGCTGCTGAAGCAAAGGAGAAAGTCTTGTCAGACTACTGACCCACCATAATGACTCATTGTCTTTCTTGACCTGGTTTGCTTCCCCTACTTCTATAAATGGAAAAATTCTTATTTATCCTCCAAGTCCATGGTCAAAGATTTCTTTCCCTATAAGTTTTATCCTGATGCTGTAATAACTTTAACTCTATGCTTTTTTACTACACAGCACAACAATTTACAAAGATGTCCCATTAATATTTTGTTTTTATTTATACAGAGAAAATTAAACAAAGTCATTGCTTAATTCATAAGAAAATAAAGTACACATGAGACATTGAAGATAATTTACCATTTAGAAAATGAGAGAAGTTGTACTGTTTGTGATGTGTAGGTTGGGCCTCCTGGGGATAGCTGCGATATTGACAGTAAGTGCTGTGATGGATATTCTATTTTCCAAAGTCAATTCTGCTTAAAAATTTGGAAGGTAAAACTTATGTGGATCATCTAGGAGGAAAAGAGCCACAAGGGATGGATGCCCAAACCAATCTAGAGCCAGTGTCCCTGGTGGGGCTGGTGCCTCTAGAAATGGGTAGTAAGAGACACAACACTGGACATCTGCTTACTTTTGGCCTCCCTTGGCCTTTAGGGAAGAGGCTTGTTTCCTATTGAAGACTCAGTATGGCAGAGTGCCCTCCCCTTAATAACTGGGCTCAAAGGAAAATTTTGGACAGTACTGATAAAGCAGCAAAACATCAAAATATAATGGTTATAATCATTCATTCTAGAACTAGATTGTGTGAGTTCAAATCAACCCCTTACTAGCTATGGAAAATTGGGCAAATTATTTAACCTGTTTATGTTTCACTTTGCTCATTTATAACTTTGGGATAATATTTTTTCTTCATTGGAAAAAGTGTATATTTATATTTATAAATAATATCTGACATTAAATAATTATTATTGTCACTGAAATGTAAGGTTTGTAAAAACAACACCTTTGTTTTTCTAGCTGCTGTATTTCCAGCATCTAAAATGGTACTTGGAACATAACATCAATTAATAATATCTGTTGAGTGAATAAAAGAATCAACAGTCAAGACGGGCAGGGTGCATTGTCAATAGCCACATCATTTTACTGAATAATAAATTCCAGTTGCAGATCTGTGTCTCTCCGTGGCTGTGAAGTAGAGCTGAACCCCACATTTAGACTGTGGAAATCTCTTTGACATTTGATGCTTTTTGGAGATGGAGAAATCCTACATAGAGGTAATGGGTTTATGACAGTTTTGAGATGTGGGCTCAAACCAGTATTAATATAATTGGAATAAAGTATAAGGTGACCATTTTTTCCTAAACAAATATTTTTGTTTGTTGTTTGAATATGGTTGACACACAGTGCTACATTAGTTTCAGGTGTACAACTTAGTAATTTGACAAGTTTATACATTATGCTATGTTTACCACAAGGGTAGCTACCATCTGTCCTGTTACATTGCTATTACAATATTGACTATATTCCTTATGACTACATTTTAACTTTGTTTTGTGATGTAGTTTTTGTTGGTTTTATCTCCATTGCAATACTTACCACATTGCATTATACTTTCTACATGTACACATCACAAACTAACAAGAAAAATATGATAGGTTTAGAGAAACCAAACCAAGTTTTGAGGGAGAGATTTTACCTTCGTTGTGCTATTAGGCAGGAGAATGAGTTGCTGAGGACAAAGAAGGGGTCTTCTTTTATGTAAATCTTCCAGAATAAGATATGGCTCAAGTTGAATACTAAAAATTTATGTAGTCTTTTAAAAACATTCCCCTTTTCCTTTATCCTCTGTTCTCCCCACAGTATTGCAGGCAGATAGATCATATTAATTGGAAAAGAAAAAGAGAGAGGTTTTCAATTGCTCCCTGACAGAGCTGTAATTCATAAACATCCTCCTTATAAAGTATATATATTTTTTTTTCATAGAAAAACACTGAAAGATAAACAAGAACCAAATTCATATTAGATTTGGAAAGAAAAATTTGTTGGTACAAAAAAAACCTACAAAACCATTGCATGCATTATGTTGTCAATCTATCAACCAAAAGGAAACTCAGCCTTTTATAAACACTGTAATGGTCTTGAAACTCTTCCTATGTAAACAAATGAAATGCCAGCCTTTTAGGAGGAAGAGTTATAGAGTTGCTTACTCATGGGAAAAAAAAAGATTTAAAAGCGATTCTGGGTTGAAATAAATTTTAAAATGAGGAGGCATTAAATACAATGACAGAGTAAATTAACCAGAATAATCTGATATGTGGATTTATAGAGCATTGATTTAGAAAGGTGAAGTTTGTGAATCATTTGTCCTTTCTTTATCTCACCTTTTTACTTTATATTTTCTTAATATATGTATTGTCTTAGTTTTTTTTTTTTTTGTAAATTAGAAATTTCTATGCATTTACTAAGGATCTACTACATGCAGTTGTTTCTGGATTCATTACCTATTTAGTCCTCACTACAGTCCTGTGAAGTACACACTGTTATCCTCAGTGTGTATAAGACAGATGAGGTTACAGAGGTTAAGTGTTTTACCAAGGTCATACAAGTTTAATTGAAAGAGGTAAAATTTGAGACCATGCCTCATAACCTTTTTGCTTGATGTTAAAGATTAAATCTAGGGTGCCTGGGTGCCTAAGTTGGTTGAGGGTCTGCCTTCGGCTTGGGTCATGATCCCAGAGGCCTGGGACCTAGCCCTGTGTTCTCGGGCTCCCCACTCAGAGGGGAGCCTATTTGTCCCTTGCCTCTCCCCCTTGCTTTCTCTCTCTCTCAAATAAATAAATAAAATCTTTGAAAAAAGATTAAATCTAGATCATATATTTAAAAGACTTGTGTTTTTATTTTATTGCTTTTATAATAATATAATAATTTGGCAAATGTATTCAGAAAGTCCGTATTATTTATCTTCTAGGGCAATTATTATAGCATCTTATAGTGAAATTCCATTTGGATATTTAATCATATATTCCACAAATAAAGTAATGCATTTTGTTTCATTTGAAAACTATAGGAGTTATACAAATACAAGATATGAATTACTACTACTACTTTGAGAGAAACAAGTATTATGGAAAAAGCTATTATGAGAGAAGGTGATGGAATACTTATATTCTGTAAATGGACATTAATATATAGAGGCAAAAGAAACATATCAGCCTTAAAAAAACAAAGCAGAATGGGAGGCAAATTTATCTAAACACTTGTAAAATAGCCATCTTCTTTTCCAGACAATTAAGTCTGAATCATATTCTTTGCCAACCTATATTTGGAATTCTCCATGGAAAAAGCTGAGAACTTACTCATGTTTACTTCTAGCAGAGATTTTAATTACCTAGCTGGTTGGTTATTTCTAAGCTTAGTAGGACAAGACTCTCCTTTTTCGCTCACCAGAATACAAAGGTATTACATTCTTTTGCTCCCAATGCAAAATTATGCTGTAACGGTAATGATGTAGAAAAATATAACAAAGTGCACAGATGATTTAAGAAGATTTTCCCTGGGACCACCTGAGTGGCTCAGTCAGTTAAACATCTGCCTTCACCTCAGGTCATGATCTCGGGGTCCTGGGATCGAGCTCTGTGTCAGGCTCCCTGATCAGCACAGATTCTGCTTCTCCCCCTCTCTCTATCCCTCCTGCTCATGCTCTCTCTTTCTCTCTTTCTTTAATAAATAAAATAAAAAAATCTTTAAGAAAAAGATTTTTCCTGGACTTTTTTCAGAGACTTACTCTGTTCATTGAGTATCTGTCATGAGATGAAGATGAGCAGAAGCCTAGGGGCCAGATAACATCTTGCTGATGAACATTTCACTCCTGTATGCTCTGAGGATTCTTTTGTTGCCCTATATCTTTTCCCTGATCACTGGCAAAAACAGCTGTGAATGTGCTGTTCAGTCCATTTAATACCATAACACACAATCATTTTAAAGAAGAATGTTGCATTTTCTGAGAAATATAATCTAATATGCTCTTTTGAATAACATAATTTATAAAGCAGCTAATGTCTTAGACAGATGTTAGGTCAAGGCTGACTTGTTTCTCTTCAAAAGGTTACAGATATGGACATGTTAAACAGACATCTAAGTTTTCAGAGCCTAATGAACCACAGATACTCCTTCAGCTTTCTAGGCACATATTAGAGGAAATTTTGCATACTGTCAAGTCAATTTGCTTCTTAAGAACTAAAGGGAAAATAGGAAAATATTGATACAATTATGTACTAGAATATATTATTTTTGTATTAAAGATCCCATTGACAAAATGTGTCCTTCAAGGAAATAAGAGGTAAGTATGCTTCAAGTTTTGAGCACCTGGTTTCTGTTTCTATCATTTTTATTTTGCTCAGAGTTATTTTTCCTTGGTTTATTGGGACTGAGAACAAATTATCTAGCTATATAACCAGAATGAATCACCATATGAAAGTGGAATTACCGGGGCGCCTGGGTGGCTCAGTCATTAAGTGTCTGCCTTCGGCTGGGGTCGTGATCCCGGGGTCCTGGGATCAAGCCCCGCGTCGGGCTCCCTGCTCCGTGGGAAGCCTGCTTCTCCCTCTCTCACTTCCCCTGCTTGTGTTCCCTCTCTCACTGTGTCTCTCTCTGTCAAAAAAAAAAAAAAGTGGAATTACCTTGAAACCTGCATGGTATTCAACACCCCTGCAGGGCTCCAACTATACCACTTGCTCACCTGGAGCTGTTCTGTTTCTCAGGCCAGGAACTAGGTGGGCAGAGTAAGACTATGACAGCAGGTGAAATGATTCACCATAGTGCAAGGAAATGGAAGATACATGACAAGCAATCATCACTGATTAATGAAAACCCTCAGATTTTTATTTCATGATCTGGATTATTATTTAGGAAACAGAAGGAGAAAACACATGACAGTTTCTGGTAAAAGCACACTATTTTGCTTATTGTGCACTGTAGCAGTAAAATACAAATGCCTAATGTAAGGGAGGGTGAGAAAAACATGCTGAATTGTATCTGGGAATGTGGGAATTGAATATTGTTTTTGGCCTTTCCTAGACTCTCATAAATACAGTAAGTACCATAATATGTGGTTAATATAAAATCAAATTTCATGTTGAAAATGTGGCTTTATTGTCCTTGAAGAGGTTATATTTATAGATTTGATTTCTTTCTATAACCACAAAAATGAAATGTCTCCCTACTGTGAGAACATTTACCATAATAGTAGGAGAGAAGCGAAGCTAGGTAACATTCTTTGAAAAGTTAAATGTTTAACAACAAAAAAAAAAAAGAAAGAAAAGTTAAATGTCAAGTAGTCTTCTACTGTGATGGCTTGTATCAGATCTCAACACATTAAGAGTCACAGCTCACTTTCTTTCATGCAAAAAACAGACACTGGTAACTACAGAAAAAAACAAACAGCAGCTGCAGTGTTTAGAATCTGTAAGCAGGTGATAAGCCTTAAACGTAAAGCAGCATCATACTATTTTACTATTGCTTTTGTGTTCTTTTCTATAGCCTAACAGTACTATATAACTGCATGACTAAGATTACCTCTCTTCATGAATGAAATCAGAGTATTTTTCTGTGATTCCTGTAATGAAAAATGAAAAAAACAAACAAACAAACAAACAAGCTTTGAATTAGTTGGGCAAAAATGTTTCTACTTTCAAATCTTTACACAATTAGAAATAAAAAAAAAGTTGGATTAGAACGTATCTTGAATTGGAATCTGTAGTTTCCATCTATCATGGAATGGTTCATGCTGAAGGGCAGATACTCCATTTAAAATAATTGAAATGTTTGACAGGATGATACTTAATGATTGTAAATAAAAATTATGAAAGAAGTGTAGAATTGTTCACAAGTGTATGATAGACAAATAAAGTAGTATGGTACATGGAGTGAATGTGCTATGATTGTAACAATTAAAAATGAGTGTATAAGTTAATATGTACAAATTAAACTGATAGAATTTTTTTAAATTTCAGATAAATGTAATATTTATATCATATATTCTTTAATATTAAAATATTTTGCTAATGTTTTATTTTTTTTAATCAAGTCAATGATAACTGTTCACAGAATGTTAACACAATTTGTTTATAAATCTTTATTTTAGGGCGCCTGGGTGGCTCAGTCGGTTAAGCAACTGCCTTCAGCTCAGGTCATGATCCTGGAGTCCCAGGATTGAGTCCTGCATCAGACTCCCTGCTCGGCGGGGAGTCTGCTTCTCCCTCTGACCCTCCTCCCTCTCGTGCTCTCTGTCTCTCATTCTCTCTCACAAATAAATAAATAAAATCTTAAAAAAAAATCTTTATTTTATGGTATTTCAGATACTTGAATAAAACAAGGTATAGAAAATAGGAGTGATATCAAGAAGATGGTAGAGTAGGAAGCCTTGAACACTCTTTTCCCAAATGAATACATTGATTCAGCAACAATTCATGGCCAAATTTTCTTTGTGAGAAATCCAAAAACTAATTGAAAGGCTTTAGTACTCGAGGCAAACATGAAAATCAACCCACTGAAGCCAATAGGGAACTATGAGACCTACTTTTGCCAGAATCCCTAATGTTAGCACAGTACCCTATGGTTGAGAAAATAACTCAGCTTTTAGCTTCTCCAATGGGATGGTAAGAAATACCAGTCTGTGAACACCAAGAGAAGGGCCTGCTTTGTTTATTGCACAGGAACCAATGCACAAAGCCAAAAAAATAAAGAAATGGATAAATATGTTCCAAAAAAATAACAAGATAAATCTCCAGAAATTGCTACTAATAAAACAGAATTATATGGTTCTGATTTACCTGACAGAATTCAAAATAATTGGCACAGAGAAGCTCAACAAGTTTAGAAAATAATGCATGAACAATGGGGCACCAGAGTGGTGCAGTCAGTTAAATGTCTGACTCTTGGTTTTGGTTTAGGTCATAATCTCAAGGTCCACTTGAGATTCTCTCTCTCTCTCTCCCTCTGCCCATCCCACTCATGCTCTCTCTCTCTTTCTAAAATCAATCAATCAATCAATCAATCAATCAATCTTTAAAAAATAATGCATGAACAAACTGAGAATTTTAACAGAGATAGAAAATATTAAAACATATGAAATAGAAATCAAAGAACTGAAGAACAGAATACCTGAAATGAAAAATTCACTGGAAGGATTCAAAATCAGACTAGATCAAGCAAAAGAAAGGATGTATGAATACAGATTATAAGTCATTGGAAACAGTTCAGTCAGGAAAGCAAAAAGAAAAAAAAAATAAAAAAGAATAAAGATTAAGGGATTTATGGGACATCATTAAGAAGAACAATATATGCATTATGGAAATCCCAGCATCCCAGCAGGAAAAGGTAGAGAGAAAGAACCAGAAAGTCTGTTCAGGGAAAGAATGGATAAAAACTCACCAAATCTGGGGAAGAAAATGTGAACATCCAGATCCATGATGACCAAAACACATCAATTAAGATGAACCCAAACAAACCCACAAGACACATTATAATCAAATCACCAGAAGTCACAGAGAATATTGAAAATAGAAAAAGTAAAGTAGCTCTACAAGTAATGCAACTTGTCACATAGAGGGGACTCTCTTTAGACAGTCAATGGATTTTCAGCAGAAAACTTGCAGGCCAGAAGAGAGTGGGATGATATAGTCAAAGTTTAAAAATAAATAATTTACCAACCAAGAATATTATATCCAGAAAAACTATCCTTTATAAATGGAGAGATAAAGACTCAGACAAACAAAACCTGAAGAGTTTATGGCCACTAGGCTGTCTTACAAGAAATGCTAAAGGTAACAAAAGGATACTAAAACAAAACAAAACAAAACAAAACAAAAAACAAAACCCAACATGATAGTAAAGAAGGAAACTTGTTGGTAAAGATGAATATATAAATACAAAATACTGTAATGGCAAGTAAATTACTTTTAATTCTAGAATTGATGTTAAAAGACAAGAGTATTAAAAATAACTGATATGAGGAATTCTTAATCTCAGGAAACAAACTGAGGGTGCTGGAGTGATGGGGGGTGGGAGGGATGGGGTGGCTGGGTAATAGACATTGGGTAGGGTATGTGCTATGGTGAGTGCTGTGACTTGTGTAAGACTGTTGAATCACAGACCTGTACCTCTGAAACAAATAATATATGTTAAAAAAAAAAAGAAGAAGATAGTAGGAAGGGAAAAATGAAGGGGGGGAAACCAGAGGGGGAGATGAATTATGAGAGACCATGGACTTTGAGAAACAAACTGAGGGTTTTGGGGAGGGGGATAGGTTAGCCTGGTGATGGGTATTAAGGAGGGCACGTATTGAATGGAGCACTTGGTGTTATATGCAAACAATGAATCATGGAACACTACATCAAAAACTAATGATGTCTTACACAATTCACTGTTGAATCACAGACCTGTACCTCTGAAACAAATAATACATTAAATGTTAAGAAAAATTAAAAAAAAGAAGAGGATAGCGGGAGGGGAAGAATGAAGGGGGGGAATCGAGGGGGAGATGAACCATGAGAGACTATGGACTCTGAAAAACAAACTGAGGGTTCTAGAGGGGAAGGGGGTGGGGGGATGGGTTAACCTGGTGATGGGTATTAAAGAGGGCACGTACTGAATGGAGCACTGGGTGTTATACGCAAACAATGAATCATGGGACACTACATCAAAAACTAGTGATGTAATGTATAGTGATTAACATAACATAATAAAAAAAAACTAATGATGTAATGTATGGTGACTAACATAACATAATAAAATAAAATTTAAAAAAGAGAAGATAGGCAGGGCGCCTGGGTGGCTCAGTTGGTTAAGCGACTGCCTTCAGCTCAGGTCATGATCCTGGAGTCCCGGGATCGAGTCCCACATCAGGCTCCCTGCTGAGCAGGGAGTCTGCTTCTCCCTCTGACCCTCCTCCCTCTCATGCTCTCTGTCTCTCATTCTCTCTCTCACAAATAAATAAAAAAAAATTAAAAAAGAAAAGAGAAGATAGGGAAGGTGTTTATCATAAAGGAAAATTGGGAGCAACTTAAATACCCTACAGTAGGGGCGCCTGGGTGGCTCAGTCAGTTAAGTGTCTGCCTTGGGTTCAGGTCGTGATCCTGGGGTCCTGGGATCGAGTCCTGTGTGGGGCTCCCTGCTCAGTGGGGAGTCTGCTTCTCCCTCTGCCTCTGCTGCTCCCCCTTTTTATGCTCTCTCTCTCTTAAATAAATAAAATATTTTAAAAAACTAGAACAAAAATATAATAGATGCACAATATAAAGAGTTGTAAGTTGCAACAACAATAACAAAATGTGGAGGAGGGAGAATTAAAAATGTTAAGCTTTTGTATGTGATTGAACTTAAGTTGTTAGCAGTTTAAAATGGAATGCTATGACTATAAGAAGCTTCTAGTAACCACAAAGAAAACACCTAAGCAAGTTACACAAAAGAAAAAGAGAAAAGATTCAAAACATTAATACAAAAATTTAGCAAAAAAGAAAAAAGACATCAAGGAAGGAAAAGATAGATAAAAGAATTACAAAGCTAACAGAAAATAATTAACAAATGGCAGTAGTATATCTTTTCTATTAATAGTTACTTTACATGTAAATGGGCAGAACTCTTCAATCAAGATATATGGTCTCATTTTACATAGAATCTAAAATCATGAACAAATATATAGAATCAAAGAGTAGAACAATGGTTACCAGATATGGGGAGTGAGAGAAACAAGATGTTGTTCAAAGGGTACAAAGATGCAGTTCTGTAGGTTAAGTCTAGAGATCTATTTTGCAACATGATGTATGGTTAATAATACTGTATTGAATTCTGGAAATCTTCTAGGAGAGTAGATTTTAGGTTCTCTCACAATACACACAATAAATGATAACTATGTGAGATGATATAATAATTAGCTTGAGTGTAGTAATCATTTCACTATGCATGTGTATATCAAATCATCATGTTTCACACCTTAAGTATATAGAATTTATCATTAAAAATAATAGTAAAAAGAAGAAAACAATTCTAAAGTTCATTTGAAGCCACAAAAGAGCTTGAATAGTCAAAACAATTTTGGGCAAGAACAAAGCTGGAGGTATTACACTTCCCAATTTCTAAATATATTACAAAACTACAATAATTGAAACACTGTGGTGTGGGTATGGAGATAGATATGTAGACCAATAGAGCAGAGTGGAAAGCCTAAAAAATAAATCCATTCATATACAGTTGTCTGACTTTCAACAAGGGTGCTGAGAATGTGCAATGAGTAAAGGATGGTCTCTTCAGCAAAATGTGCTGAAAAATTGGATGTCCATATGCAGTAAAGTTAAATTGGACCCTTGTCTTAAATCATACAGAGAAATCAATTCAGAATAGGTTGAAGACTTGACCATAGGACATGGAACTGTAGGACTCCTAGAAGGAAACATGGGAAGTTTCATGACAGTATTAGCAATGAGATCATGAATCTGACAGCAAAGCATGAGCAACAGTAACAAGGATAGAGAAGTGGTACTACATCAAAATAAAAAGCTCTGCACAGCAAGGAAAGCAATTAGGAGGAGCAACCTAGGGAATGGTAGAAAATATTTGTAAGCTGTATATCTGATAAGGGGTTAATTTCCAAAATATAGAAGGAGTGTCTGCAATCAAATAGCAAAAACAAAAACAGACAAAAATAATTACTTGATTGAAAAATGAACTAAGACTTGAATGGACATTTCTTCAAAGAAGACATACAAATGGCTAATAGGTATAAGAAAATCTTTGAATGTCACTAATCTTCAGGGAAATGCAAATCAAAGCCACAAGATATCACCTCACATGTATCAAAATGACTATTATTTTAAAAAGGAAAAAAAAGAAAACAAAAAAAACTTGAGATGTGGAAAAATTGAACGCTGGTACATTGTGATGTAAATGCAAAATAATGTATCCATTATGAAAAACAGTATGGAGATTCTTGAAAAAATTAAAAATAGAACCAAAATATGCTCCATCAATCTCACTACTGGGTATTTATCTAATAGAACTGAAGTCAAGATGTAGAAGAGATATTAGCAACCCCCTCTTCATTATTCACAATAGCCAGCAAAGGAAACAACCTAAATGTGCATTGATGGGTGAATGTATAAAGAAAATATGCTACACATACAATAGAATGCTACTCAGCCTTTAAAAAGGAAATCTTGCAATATATGACAACATGGATGATCTTTAAGGACATTATGCTAAGTGAAATAAGCCAGTTGCAGAGGACAAATACTGCATGATTCCCTAATATGAAGTATATAAAATGGTCAAAGAATGGAATGGTGGTTTCCAGGGTCTGGGGAGAGGAGAAATGAAAAGTTGCTAATCAACATGCATTACTTAAGCTAGATGAATAAGTTCTAGAGATCTGCTGTACAACATCGTATCTATAATTAACAAGACTTAAAATTAATTAAGAACATAGATCTCATGCTTCTTGTTCTTAAAAAATATTAAATTTAAAAAATGTTACAGAAAATAATTTTATGATTACCATCTTGGTGTGAGTTGCTACAGAATGTTCTATATGAGCAAGTCTGAAGTGAAATAGGTAGAAGGAGTGTCTGCAATCAAATTGAAATGATTGTTGAAAATGTCTGGTTTCATGAAACATAGGAGACATTTTTGGCTTTTTATATAAAAAGGAGATTATATTGTTCTATGTAAAAGCATGGATCTTGTTGATTCTCCACTGAAAGTGTCACAAGATACCTACCTATACATTTGTATTTTTATACACACATTTACATATTTATTATAAATTTACATAAGCACATATATTTATAAACATTAAGAGATCCAGTGATGTTTTCTGTTGACCACTCCATTAAAATATTCCTGGCCAATTATAGGAAGATTAAAACAAGTAGATATCAAGAAGTAAATAATAACTACCATAAATTTGTTATTTAGAAATCAATCTGAAAAAAGATGTGCAAAATAAAATGATAAATTGGATTTTAAAATGTTAAAATACCAAATAAATTGAATAACATTCCAGCCTCAGAGAAGAGCAGATTCAATTTCATGAAGATGCCAATTTTTCCAAAATTTATCTGTAGATTAATTTATAATTCTAATGAAAAAAAAGGTTTATTTTTTGAACTTCACAAAGTTTATTCTAAAACATATATGTAGAGCAAAGATGCAGAAGAAAAATTTGTCATTCAACATAAGGAGAAAAATATGGACAACAAATTAAGTGGTACTAGAATAACTAATTATCCATATTGATGAACATAAATTTGGTTTCTTAGCTCTCACCATATGCAAAACCAGTTCCCAGGTAAACCAAAAATTTAAATGGGGAAGAAGGGGAGCCTAGTGGCTCAGCTGATTAAGAGTCTGCTCAGGTCATGATCTCAGGGTCCTGGGATGGAGCCCCACATCCAGCTGCCTGATCAGTGGGGAACCTGCTTCTCTCTTTCCCTCTGCCACTCCCCCTGCTTGTGCTCTCTCACTCTCAAATAAATAAATAAAATCTTTAAAAAAGTAAATGGGGAAGAAAAATCCTCAAAAATTGCAGAAAAAAAATAGGTACTGGGTATAGACCAATTACTTAAATAAGAAACATGATTAATAAATTTGACTACATTATAATTAAGTGAATCTCTTTATCAACAGACACCACAAAGCACAGTTTCATTCAAATAAGAAATAGACATATAATCTAATAGAAAATGTGACAGTAACATGAATAGTCATTTTCAAGAGGAAATCATGATTTACATAATCATATATGAAGATGTTCAATCTTAATAGTAATCAGAAACATGAAATACTCAGTAATTCCAGTCCTTGTTATAAAATACTGAATTACTGTATCTAGTAGAAAAAAATATTGGGAGAACGCAATTGCACATTGACAGAGAAGGAATAACATGATTGCATTATATTTATAAAATGAAATATTCTACAATGGTAAAAACAAATGTACAGTGTCAAATTACCTTATAAATATTATTTTAAACATAAAGACACATTATACAAAAAGTGTAATTACATCTGTTTAAAATTTTGAAACATGTAAAGTTACACATGTTTAGTTTTGACATACATAAATCATTATCAATATAAAGAGAAGCAATAGAACTATAAATGTAATTGAAGTAGCATTTCCTCTCTAAATTAGAAGGGATATAATGCACTTCAAAGATATTGACAATATTCTGTTTCTTGCACTGTGTCATATGTATTTATCATCATTTTTATTCCCTACATATTTTTGCATTTGTAAATTATTTGATAATAAAATCTTTTAAAAAATAAGAAAGCATGATTATTTCCATTTTTTCCCCAATAACAAGAACTCAGTCAAATGGTGACACCTCCCCTCAAGAGAGACTTCAAATGTAGTTCAGTTTTATACCCAAGAATGGAAATGGGTTTGCAGTTCCAACATTAGTCTCTACAAAAGTCTGTCCTTTTCATAAAATATCAATTTAACTGTTTCCCACCTTCCTTTCACAAATGAGACAACACAAAAGCCCCACCCTATCACTGCATCTGGTTCAAAACCAGGCTCTCCTGGTGATGCACAATTCTCCCTGTCAGGAAGAGAGGTTGTATATCAGTGAAAACAGAGAAAAACATTTCTGAAGGCAGTCAAATCCTTCCAAATTCACGCCTAAGTTTGAAAGGGTCACGGTATAGTTTGTGAAAGCAGAACTTCCTTTATTTTAGGATTTTATTTTTGAGTTGAAATTGCTTCTTAAATGCCAATTTTGTATATTTTTAAATTAGTTAAGTGATACAAGGTAGCAAGTCTTTATTTATTTTCAAAGTAGCAAATCTTTAAAATGGAGTGAAGAGATCACTGGCAAAGGTGTATGCAGTGTTCTGCAGAAAATGACAAAATATTTTGAAACATAATGAAAGTAAAAGTCCATCTCTGTTTCACATCGTTACCATGTAGAGAGAGAGAAAAAAAATCTCTGTATGTTGGCATATAAGTGCTCCTTAAGGAGATTTGAACCAAAGTTCTATAAAAGATCTGTAAGCCACAATGCTAAGAAAAGCAGTTGGGCCCATCCCCCCTGAATTTTGGGTATTTGTCATGTATAAAGATGGAGGAAGTCCATTTCATTTTTTGTCCTAAACAATTATGTGTGTATTTTCTTCTTGCCTTCACATTTTTTTAAGGAATTTTCAAACTTGATTTTCAGGAATGTAATAAAACAGATTGCCAACTTCATCGTTTATATGCTGAGCCATTTAAGCAAGAGTCATTCACTGCTGAGAAGTGACTTAGCACCATATGTTTACTTCTCAATTATGTTACAGTTCAATGTGATTTACTTGGGGTTCTTCCATATTTTAGTTTGGCCATCCAGAACACATGGCCTACTGCACTAGGGCATAAGAAATACCTAAGAGGCCTTCTGGCTTTTACCTATTTGTGCTCAGAGGTGACACACATCATTTTCACATACAATCTATTGGCTAGATATAGTCCTATCACTGAGAACTTTCTATAAAAGAGGCTGAAATATGGACCCAATATGCTGGATATTTGAAAATCAGTCAATATTGTCTTTCAGATTTACTTAATATATTTAAAGTAGCTCCCCTGTTAGTATATATGGATATACCAAGAAAGATTTTTAATCAAGTGAAATTCTTTTTTTAAAAAAGATTTTATTGGGGTGCCTGGGTGGCTCAGTCGTTAAGTGTCTGCCTTCAGCTCAGGTCATGATCCCAGGGTCCTGGGATCGAGCCCCACATCAGGCTCCCTGCTCCGCGGGAAGCTTGCTTCTCCCTCTCCCACTCCCCCTGCTTGTGTTCCCTCTCTCGCTGTGTCTCTCTGTCATATAAATAAAAGTCTTTAAAAAAAAGATTTTATTTATTTATTTGACAGAGAGAGACACAGCGAGAGAGGGAACACAAGCAGGGGGAGTGGGAGAGGGAGCAGGGAGCCTGATGGGGGGCTCGATCCCAGGACCCTGGGATCATGACCTGAGCCAAAGGCAGACGCTTAACGACTGAGCCACCCAGGTGCCCCAATCAAGTGAATTCTTATAAAGAGGTTTTAGGCATCTTTTTTTTTTCCCGCTGTAAGACCATAAGAGTATATCTTTACTGATATAAGATGAAATCACTAAACAACTTTCCAGATTATTTCATGCATCTAAACATAACAGGAGGACAAAAGTGAGTCCCTTTCTCATTACTGTATTTGAGGAAATTAGTAGTCCTAAAGCTAAGGACCTCAATAGTATTTTGACTTTAGAAATGTAAGCTAAATAGTGGCTGAGTAATAATATACACAGTTCTGAAATTACCTGAATTTGCTCTGTATTATTTGTGGTCAATAGTAAGATTATTATAAAATCAAGGGGTCTGCACACCTCTGATCTCATAAAAGTTTTCATCTACACTCGTACAATTCACCGGTACCATTTTGACTCTTTTGTCACTCTTCACATTAATTAACAATCTCATTGAAATTTTAGGTCCTCACTTAATTTTGACTATGAATTGTTAGTTTTCTCTGAAATGTTACTTTTATGTTATTAACTGATGAATTTTGCCTCTATTGTTGAAAAAATTATAAAATGCCATTGAAATATTAAGTCAATATTGTGCTTAGATAATAAATTACAAATTATGAACTGTATATATGGCAAAGTATGAAAATATTCTTTCTGAAAGTTACTTATTGCATTATTGAAGTATAGTTGATAACCATGTATTAGTTTCAGGATTACAACATAGTGACTGGGCAATTATATACATTATGAAACACTCATCGTGATAAGTGTTGTTACCATCTGTCACCATACAAATTTATTGCACAATTATGGACTATATTCCCTCTGCTGTACTTTTCATCCCTGTGATGTATTTATTTTACAACTGGAGCTTTGTACTTCTTAATTCCCTTCACCCCTTTCCCATTCATTCCCTTCCCCTCTGGTAACCTCCAGTTTTTTCTCTGTATTTATAAGTCTGTTTCTGTTTTGTTGTTGTTCTTCTTGATGGTTTGCTGTTCTTTTGTTTTGTTTTTTTAGATTCTACATAGAAGTGGAATCATATGGTACTTGTCTTTCTTTGTCTGACTTATTTCATTTAGCATAATACCCTTTAGGTCCATCCATGTTGTTGTGAATGGTGAGATTTCATTCTTTTTTTAAAGCTGAGCAACATTCAATTGTGTATATATACCACAATTTCTTTATCCATTTCTCTATCAATGGACATGTAGGTTGTTTCCATATCTTGGCTATTATAAATACTGCTGCAATAAACATAAGTGTGTATGTATACTCTCAAATTAGTTTCTATGTTTTCTTCAGATAAATACTAAGAATAGAATTACTGGGTCATATGGTATTTCTTTTTTTTTTTTTTTTTGAGAACCTCCCATAATATTTTCTTTACTAGTTGCACATATTTACATTTCCATCAACAGTGCATGTTGACTTCCCTTTCTCCACATTCTTGCCAACACTTATTATTTCTTGTTCTTGATACTAGCCATTTTAACTGGTGTGAAGTGATATCTCATCATGGTTTTGATTAGCATTTCCCTCATGTTTATTGATGATGAACATCTTTTCACATGTCCATTGGCCATCTGTAGGTCTCCTTTGGAAAAATGTTTATTCTTTTTCCTCTGATAGTTTTAATTGGGTTATTTATTATTCTGATGTTTAGTTGTATAAGTTCTTTACATATTTTGGATATAAACCACTTATTAAATATAAAATTTGCAAATATTTTCTCCCACTTAGTAGGTTGTCATTTCATTTTGTTGATGATTTCTTTCCTTCACTGTGCAAAAGCTTTTGATGTAGTCCTAATTGTTTCTTTTTGGTTTTGTTTCCTTTTTGGGGGGAAACATACCAGAAAAATATTGCTAAGACTGATGCCCAAGAGTATATCGCCTCTTTTCTTTCAGGAGTTTTATGGTTTCAGGTCTTACATTCAGATCTTTAATCCATTTTGAATTTATTTTTGTATATAGTTTAACAAAGTAGCCCAGCTTCATTCTTTTGCATGTAGCTGTCCAGTTTTCCCAGCACTATTTATTGAAGAGAAAATATTTTCCACAATCTTGCCTTCTTTGTCATTCTGGGCTCTCTATTCTGTTCCATTGACCTATGTGTCAGTGTTTTGTGCCAGTACCATATTGTTTTGATTAATATAGAAGTGTAGTATATCTTGAAATCTAGAATTATGATACCTCCAGCTTTACTCTTCCTTCTTAAAATTCCTTTCACTATTCAAGGTCTTCTGTGATCCCATACAAATTTTAGGATTATTTATTTTATTTCTATAAATATTCTGTTGCTTTTTTGGTAGAGATTACATTGAATCTTAGATTGCCTTGGGTAGTATGGATATTTTAAATATATTAATTCTTGCAATCCATGAGCACATTGTATTTTTTCACTTATTTGTGTCATCTTCAATTTCTTTCATCAGTGTCTTATAGTTTTCAGAGCATAGGCCTTTCACCACATTGATTGAATTTATTCCTAGGTATTTCATGAATTTTGATGTTATTGCAAATAGGATTGTTTCCTTTTTTAATTTTAATTCCAATATAGTTAACATATAGTGTTATATTGTTTCAGTTATACAACATAGTGATTTAAAAATTTCATATATCACCTAGTGCTCATCATGACAAGTGCACTCCTTAATTCCCAACACAAATTTCACCTATCACTTCACCAACCTCCACACTGGTAACCATCAATTTGTTCTCTACAGTCAAGAATCTGTTTCTTGCTTTGTCTCTCCCTCTCTTCCTCTTTCTCTCTCTCATTAACTTTGATCATATGTTGTTTCTCAAATTTCACATATGAGTGAAATCATAAGGTATTTGTCTTTCTCTGACTGACTTATTTCACTTAGCATTATACTCATTAGCTCCATCCCTGTCATTGCAAGTGGAAAGACTTCATTCTTTTTATGGTTTCTTCTTTATCCATTCATTTATTGATGGAAACTTGGGCTGCTTACATATTGTAACTATTGTAAATAATGCCACTATAAATGTAAGAGTGCATGTATCCATTTGTATTAGTATTTTTGTGTTTTTTTTTGGTGGGGGGCTGGTAAATTCCAAGTAGTGTGATTGCTGGATCCTAGGGTAGTTATATTTTTACTGTTTTATACAGTGGCTGAGCCAACAGTGCAAGAGAGTTCCCCATTCTCTACATCCTGGACAATACTAATTGTTTCTGGCATTTTCCTTCTTTTTCTTTTTGTTTAATTTTTGTTTCTGTTTTTGTTTATTTGTTTGTTTTTGTTTTTGTATGTATGTATGTATGTATTTATTTTTATAATGTTATGTTAGTCACCATACAGTACATCATTAGTTTTTGATGTTGTGTTCCATGATTCATTATTTGCTATAATACACAATGCTCCATGCAATACGTGCCATCCTCAATACCCATCACCTTACTAACACATCCCTCCACCCCCTCCCCTCTAAAACCCTCAGTTTCTTTCTTAGGAGTGCATAGTCTCTCATGGTTCATCTCCCCCTCTGATTTCCCACCTTCATTTTTCCCTTCTTTCTTCTAATGTCCTCCATGCTATTCCTCATGTTCCATAAATTAGTGAAACCATATGATAATTGACTTTCTCTACTTGTCTTATTTCACTTAGCATAATCTCCTCCATCCCATCCATGTTGATGTGAAAGTTGGGTATTCATCCTTTCTGATGGCTAAGCAATATTCCATTGTATATATGGACCACATCTTCTTTATCCATTCATCTGTTGAAGGACATCTCAACTCCTTCTACAGTTTGGCTATTGTGGACATTGCTGCTATGAACACTAGGGTGCATATGGCCCTTCTTTTCACTACATCTGTGTCTTTGGGGTAAACACCCAGTAATGCAAATGCTGCGTCATAGGGTAGCTCTATTTTGAACTTTATGAGGAACCTCCACCCTGTTTTCCAAAGTGGCTTTACCAACTTGCATTCCCACCAACAGTGTAAGAGGGTTCCCCTTTCTCCAAAACCTCTTCAAAATTTGTTGTTTCTTTCCCTGTCCATTTTTGCCATTCTAACTGGTATAAGGTGGTATCTCAATGTGGTTTTGATTTGAATTTCCCTGATGGCTAATGATGATGAACATTTTTTCATGTGTCTTTAACCATTTGTATGTCTTCTTTAGAGAAGTGTCTGTTCATGTCTTATGCCCATTTTTGGTCTTGATTATTTGTTTTTTGGGTGTTGAGTTTGGGAAGTTCTTTATAGATCTTAGATATCAGCTCTTTGTCTGTAGTATCATTTGCAAAGATCTTCTCCCATTCCGTGGGTTGCCTCTTAGCTTTGTTGACTGTTTCCTTTGCTGTGCAGAAGCTTTTTATCTTGATGAAGTCCCAAAAGTTTATTTTTGCTTTTGTTTCCCTTGCCTTTGGGGCCGTGTCTTGAAAGAAGATGCTGTGACCTATGTCGAACAAGTCACTGCCTATGTTCTCCTCTAGGAATTTGATAGATTCCTATCTCACATTGAGGTCTTTCATCCATTTTGAGTTTATCTTTGTGTATGGCGTTAGAGAATGGTCGAGTTTCATTCTTCTGTATATAGCTGTCCAATTTTCCCAGCACCATTTATTGAAGAGACTGTCTGTTTTCCATTGCATATTTTTTCCTGCTTTGTCGAAGATTATTTGACCACAGAGTTGAGGGTCCATTACTGGGCTCTCTATAATGTTCCATTGGTCTATATGTCTGTTTTTGTGCCAGTGCCATGCTGTCTTGGTGACCACAGCTTTGTAATATAGCTTGAAATCAGGCAACATGATAGCCCCAGCTTTATTTTTCTTTTTCAACATTTCCTTGGCAATTCATGGTCTTTTCTGATTCCTAATTCTAAAACAAATTTTAAGGTTTTTGTTTGTTCCAGCACTTTGAAAAATGTCATTGGAATTTTGATCAGGATGGCATTGAAGGTATAGATTGCTCTGGGCTGCATAGACATTTTAACAATGTTTATTCTTCCGATCCATGAGCATGGAATGTTTTTCCATCTTTTTGTGTCTTCTTCAATTTCTTTCATGAGTTTTCTGTGGTTCCTAGAGTATAGATCCTTTACCTCTTTGGTTAGGTCTCTTCCAAGGTATTTTATGGTTTTTGGTGCTATTTTAAATGGAATCGATTCTCTATTTTCCCTTTCTACAGTGCAACTGATTTCTGTGCATTGATTTTTATCCTGCCACATTACTGAATTGCTGTATGGGTTCTAGTAATTTGAGGGTAGAGTCTTTTGGGTTTTATACATAAAGTATCATGTCATCTGAGAAGAGAAAGAGTTTGACTTCTTTGCCAATTTCAATACTTTTTATTTCTTTTTGTTGTCTGATTGTTATTGCTAGGACTTCTAGTACTGTACTATATTGAACAATAGTGGTGAGAGTGGGCATCATTGCCATGTTCCTGATCTTAAGGGAAAGGCTCTTAGCTTTTGCCCATTGAGGATGATATTTGCTGTGGGTTTTTCATAGATGGATTTTATTACAATGAGAAATGTTCCCTCTATCCCTATACTCTGAAGAGCTTTAATCAGGAAAGGATGCTGTATTTTGTCAAATGCTTTTTCTGCATCAATTGAGAGGACCACATGGTTCTTCTCCCTCCTCTTATTAATGTGTTCTATCACATTGATTGACTTGTGAATGTTGAACCACACTTCCATCTCAGGGATAAATCCCACATGGTCATAGGGATGATCCTTTTAATATACTGTTGGATCCTATTAGCTCGGATTTTGCTGAGAATTTTGGAATCCATATTCATTCAAGGATATTGGTCTGAAATTCTCCTTTTTGATGGAGTCTTTGCCTGGTTTGGGGATTAAAGTAATACTGGCCTCATAGAATGAGTCTGGAAACTTTTCTTCCATTTCAATTTTTTGAAACAGCTTCATTAGAATAGGTATTATTTCTTCTTTGAATGTGTGGTAGAATTCCCCAGGGAATCCATCAGCCCTAGACTCTTGTTTTTTGGGAGGTTTTTGATCACTGCTTCAATCTCCTTGCTGGTTATTGGCCTATTCAGGTTGTCAATTTTTTCCTGTTTCAGTTTTGGCAGTTTATAGGTTTCCAGGAAGGCATCCATTTCTTCCAAGTTGCTTAATTTATTGGCATATAGTTGTTGATAATAATTTCTAATAATTGTTTCTATTTCCTTGGTGTTAGTTGTGATCTTTCCTCTTTCATTCATAATTTTACTAATTTGGGTCCTTTCTCTTTTCTTTTGGATAAGTCGGGCCAGTGGTTTATTGATCTTATTAATTCTTTTAAAGAACCAGCTTCTAGTTTTGTTGATCTGCTCTACTGTATTTCTGGTTTCTAATTCATTAATCTCTAATCAAATCTTAATTATTTCTCTTCTTATGCATGGCTTAGGCTTTATTTGTTGTTCTTTCCCTAGTTCTTTAAGGTGTAAAGTTAAGTTGTGTATTCGAGATTTTTTTATTTTTGGAGTGATGCTTGGATGGTTATGTATTTCCCCTTTAGGACCACTTTTGCAGTATCCCATAGGTTTTGGACTGATGTGTTTTTGTTCTCATTGGTTTCCATGAATTGTTTAAGTTCTTCTTCGATTTCCTGGTTGACCCAAACTTTCTTGAGCAGAGTGGTCTTTAGCTTCCAAGTGTTTGAATTTCTTCCAATTTTTTTCTTGTGATTGAGTTCCAGTTTAAAGCATTATGGTCTGAGAAAATGCAGGGAATAATCTCAATCTTCTGGTATCGGTCGAGACCTGATTTATGACCCAGTATGCAGTCTATTCTGGAGAAAGTTTCATGTGTGCTTGAGAAGAATGAGTATTCTGTTGTTTTAGGGTGGAATGTTCTGTATATATCTATGAGGTCCATCTGGTCCAGTGCATCATTCAAAGCTCTTGTTTCTTTGTTGATCTTCTGCTTAGATGATCTGTCTATTGCTGAGAGTGGAGTATTGAGGTCTCCTACAATTAACATATTATTATCATTATGTCTCTTTATTTTGGTTAACAGTTGGCTTATGTAGTTGACTGCTCCCATGTTGGGGGCATAGATATTTACAATTGTTAGATCTTCTTGTTGGATAAACCCTTTAAGAATGATATAGTTTCCTTCTGTGTCTCTAACTATGGTCTTTAGCTTGAAATCTAATTTGTCTGATATTCTCATATCAGAGAGGTCCTTTGGCATGGAAGATGGATCTCCATCACTTCACTTTCAGTCTGGATGTATCTTTAGGTTCAAAATGAGTCTCTTGTAGACAACATATGGATGGGTCCTGTCTTTTTATCCAATCTGCAACCCTGCGCTGTTTTATGGGAGCATTTAAGCTGTTCACATTGAGAGTGATTATTGAAAGATATGAATTTATTGCCATCATGTTGCCTGTGAAGTCTTATTTCTATAGATTGTCTTTCTGTTCTCTATCACTCTTGGGGTAGTTCTCCTTCTATAGAAGCCCCCTTTAATATTCCTTGCAGGGCCAGCTTAGTGGTCACATATTCTTTCCATTTCTGGCAGTCCAGGAAGCTATGCATCTCTCCATCCATTCTAAATGACAGCCTTGCTGGATAAAGTATTCTTGGATGCATGTTCTTCTCATTTAGTACCCTGAATACGTCTTGCCAGCCCTTTCTGACTTGCCAGGTCTCTGTGGATAGGTCTGATGTTATTCTGATGTTGCTCCCTCTTTACGTAAGGAATCTCTTCCCCCTAACAGCCCTTAAGATGGTTTCCTTGGTTCTAAGATTTGCGAGTTTTACTATTACATGCTGGGGTGTTGGTCTGTTCTCCTTGATCTTTGAAGGGGTCCTCTCTGCCTCTAGGACACAAATGTCTGTTTCATTCCCCAGATTAGGGAAGTTCTCAGCTATGATTTGCTGAAATATATCTTCTAGTCCTCTCTCTCATTCTCCCCACCCCCTCAGATATCCTAATAATTCTGGCACTGGAACATTTCATGGCATTGCTTATTTCTCTAATTCTGGCTTCATGGATTTTAAGCTGTTTGTTCCAGGCCTCCTCCTTTTCCTTTTTTTCTATCAGTTTGTCTTCTAAATCACTATTTCATTCTTCTGTCTCATTTACACTAGCTGTTAGAGTATCTAGATTATATTGGATCTCATTGATAGCATTTTTAAGTTCTGCCAGTTCAGCTCTCATTTCTGCGCCTAGAAACTCTATGTTGCCATTAACTGATTTCTCCATTCTAGCTATCATCTTCATAACTGTTACCCTGAAGTCTATTTCTGACCTCTTACTTATATTGATATCCATTAGGTCTGTGGGAGAGGCTGTTGTCTCTGGGTCTTTTCTTTTTTGGGATTTCCTCCTCCTAGTCTCTCTGTTGTGTTGTGGTTGAGGGATGTATGGTCAAAAATATCAACCACAATTTAGGCAAGGTGCACCCCGAGAAATTTCAGAGCAATCAGAAGCCACCACCACAACCCCCAGCCAAAATGAAACCAAAGAGTAAGATTTATAAAGTACAAAATAAAAACAAAGAAACAAACAAAACCCACAACCCCCCCCAAAAATGACAGAAAACCAAAAAACAAACATGAACAATGAAAAAATGAGGGGGGGGGTTGCGAGGAAGGTGGCTATAATTCCTGTATTTGGGAAAGGTAGAGTGTTTCTGCTTGTCCTGGGTGTATTTTGTTCTCTTTGTTAGAGAACAGTACTTCCCAGAGATATAGGGAAATTAAAACTGGTATATATATATAAAGTTAGTATTGAGTTGGGAAAAAAAGACTAGTTTGAAGCTTATATCTATATATATTAAAAAAGAAAAGAAAAAATATCATGAAAAAGTTCAAGTTAAAAAGTGGAATATGGAATATGGACTATGGAATATGTTGTATCAAACATCTGGTTGAAATGATAAGTAGGTAAAAAACAGAAGAAGCATGAGAAAGAATTAAAAAAAAGAGAGAGAAAAGTTTTATTTAAGAAATACACAGGGCAGGGGGGAGGAGCAAAATGGTGGAGGTGTAGGAGACCTAAATTTCATCTGGTCCCAGGAACTTGGCTGGATAGGGATCAAACCATTCTGAACACCTACGAACTCAACAGGAGATTGAAGGAAGGAATAGCAGCAACTCTCTGAACAGAAAAGTGACCACTTCCTGGGAAGGCAGGATGTGCGGAGAAGTGAATCTGAGGTGCTATTCAGGAAGATATATGTCGGGGGGAGGGAGCCTCCATCAGCCGCTACCAGCAAGTGATAGACCAGCAGAGCACAAAATTAGAACTTTTAGAAATCTGCTCTGCTGAGGGACATCGCTCCAGTGGCTAAGCAGAGGGTGGAACCCTCTCTGGGACATTGTGGTCCCAGGACCCTTGGGGTCACAGAAAGACCAGGGGTGCCTGAGTGTGGCAGAGCTCCCAGGTAACAGAGCAGGGAAGCCGGCTGCAAAGACGGAGCCGAGGAGGGGGCTCTCAGCTCGAGGTTGCCATGAACTGTGATCTGTGGCACAGTCAGGCCACTGTTCTTCCAGCAGGGACCCAACAAGTGACAGATCCAGGGAAACTCCCCTTCCTCCCTAGGGCGGAGTGGCGTGGGAGTGCACCTCAGGAACCTGCTGGATTTGGAGACTCCAAATGAGGTCCTGTGCCAGAGATACAAATGCTCGGTCACAGGCTGGGTGAGCAGGGAGTGTGGCTGGAGACCAGGGGACAGGAGTGATTGACTGCTTTTCTCTGGGGGCGCACAGAGGAGTGGAGCCCCAAGTTCTTGGCGCCTCCAGGGTGGAGATTGGGAGGCTGCCATTTTCACTCTCATCCTCCAAAGCTGTACAGAAAGCTTGCAGGGAACAAAAACTACCGAGAGCAAACAGAGCATCTTACTTATCCTGGGCCCCCACAAGGGCTGGGCCATTCTGCCTCAGGCAAAGAAATTTGAGAACCATGGCAACAAGCCCCTCCCCCAGAAGATCAGCAAGAACAGCCAGCCAAGACCAAGTTTACCAATCAATGGGAACAGCAGAACTCCAGTGCTAGGGGAATACAGGACATAGAATTCATGGCTTTTATCCCCCTGATTCTTTAGTCTTTCAAAGTCTATTGTTTTTAATTTTCTTTTTTTAAAAAAAATTTCTTTTTCCCTTTTTCAATGAACATCTTATGAATCCCTTTTTAAAAAATCTTTTCTCTTTTTCATTTTTAGAGTCATATTCTATCCCTTCACAGTAGTTAACCTTATTTTTGGTATCTATATAAGTTCTTCTCTCTTTAAAATTTCTGGATACAGTTTCTCCTAACAGACCAAAATATACCTTAAATCTCTAGTGTATGGCTTTGATCTAGTCTCCTGCCTGATCACATTCTCTCCCTTTTTTTTTAAATTTCTCTTCTTTATTTTTTCAACCAACTTCTTATCAATTCCTTTTTGAAAATAGTTTATAATTTTCATCTTTACAGTCATATTCCATCCCTTCAACGTAATTACTCTTATTTTTGTACATGTATAAGCTTTTCTTTCTTTAAAATTTTGGGAGGCACTTTCTTCTAACAGACCAAAATATGGCCAAAATCTAGTGTATGGCACTGAACTATCCACCAGCCTGATCATAGTTGATTATATTCTTTCTTTTCTTTTTTATCTTTTTCTTTTTTCTTTCTTTCCCTTTCTTTCCCCCCAGTTTCAGATCTCTTCTGATTTGTCTAGTGTATATTTTTCTGGGGTCGTTGTTACCCTGTTCGCATTTTGTTCTCTCATTCATCTAGTCTCCTCTGGACAAAATGACAAGATGGAAAAAATCACTTCAAAAAAAAAAAAAAAAAAGAAGAGAGGCAGTATGGACTGCCAGAGAGCTAATCAATTGGGACATTAGTAATATGTCAGAACTAGAGTTCAGAATGATGATTTCAAAGATACTAGCTGGGCTTGAAAAAAGCATTGAAGATACTAGAGAAACTCTTTCTGGAGAAATAAAAGAACTAAAATCTAACCAAGTTGAAATAAAAAAGGCTATTAATGAGGTGCAATAAAAAATGGAGGCTATAACAGCTAGGATAAATGAGGCAGAAGAGAAAATTAGTGATATAGAAGACCAAATGATGGAAAATAGAGAAGCTGAGAAAAAGAGAGATAGACAACTACTGGATCATGAGGGCAGAATTTGAGAGATAAGTGATACCATAAGACGAAACAATATTAGATTGTTCTGGGATCCCAGAAGAAGAAGAAAGAGAGAGGGGCAGAAGGTATATTGGAGCAAATTATAGCAGAGAAATTCCCTAATTTGGGGAAGGAAACAGACATCAAAATCCAGGAGGCACAGAGAACCACCTAAAAATCGATAAAAATAGGTCAACACCCCAACATCTAATAGTAAAACTTACGAGTCTCAGAGGCAAAGAGAAAATCCTGAAAGAAGCTCTAGACAAGAGATCTGTAACCTACAATGGTAGAAACATTAGATTGCCAACAGACCTATCCACAGAGACCTGGCAGCCCAGAAAGGACTGGCAGGATATCTTCAGAGCACTAAATGAGAAAAATATGCAGCCAAGAATACTATATCCAGCTGAGCTGTCATTGAAAATAGAAGGAGAGATAAAAAGTTTCCAGGACAAACAAAAAGTAAAGAAATTTGCAAACACAAAGCCAGCCCTACAAGAAATATTGAAAGTGGTCCTCTAAGCAAAGAGAGAGCCTAAAAGCAACATAGACCAGAATGGAACACAGACAATATACAGTAACAGTCACCTTACAGGCAATACAATGGCACTAAATTCCTATCTTTCAATAGTTACCCTGAATGTAAATGGGCTAAATACCTCAATCAAAAGACACAGGCTATCAGATTGAATAAAAAAACAAGACCTTTAGATATGCTGTGTGCAAGAGACGCATTTTAGACCCAAAAACACTTCCAGATTGAAAGTGAGGGGTGGAAAACAATTTACTATGCTAATGAATACCAAAAGAAAGCTGGGGTGGCAATCCTTATATCAGACAAATTAGATTTTAAACCAATGACTATAATAAGAGTTGAGGAAGGATACTATATCCTACTTAAAGGGTCTATCCAACAAGAAGATCTAACAATTTTAAATATCTATGCCCCTAACATGGGAGCAGACAATTATATAAGCCAATTAAAAGAAAAGCAAAGAAACACATCGACAACAATACAATAATAGTGAGGGACTTTAACACCCCCCTCACTGAAATGGACAGATCATCTAAGCAAAAGATCAACAAGGAAATAAAGACGTTAAATGACACACTGGATCAAATGGACTTGACAGATGTATTCAGAACATTCCATCCCAAAACAACAGAATACACATTCTTCTTGAGTACCCATGGAACATTCTCCAAATAGATCACATCCTAGGTCACAAATCAGGTTGCAAATGGTACCAAAGATTGGAATCATTCCCTGCCTATTTTCAGAACACAATGCTTTGAAACTAGAACTCAATCAGAGAGGAAAGTCAGAAAGAACTAAAATACATGGAGGCTAAAGAGCATCCTACTAAAGAATGAATGGGCCAACCAAGAAATTAAAGAAGAACTAAAAAAATTCATGGAAACAAATGAAAATGAAAACACAACTGTTCAAAACTTTTGGGATGCAGCAAAGGTAGTCCTAAGAGGAAAATGTATAACAATACAAGCCTTTCTCTAGAAAAAAGAAGGCAAGAAAGGTCTCAAATACACAACCTAACCCTACATCTAAAGAAGCTGGAGAAAGAACAGCAAATAAAGCCTATACCTAGCAGGAGAAGAGATATAATAAAGATTATAGCAGAAATCAATGAAATAGAAACCAAAAGAACAGTAGAACAGATCAATGAAACTAGGGGCTGGTTCTCTCAAAGAATTAACAAGATTGATAAGCCCCTGGCCAGACTTATCAAAAAGAAAGGGGAAAAGACCCAAATCAACAAAATCATGAATGAAAGAGGAGACATCATCACCAACACCAAAGAAATACAAACAATTATAAGAACATATTATGAGCAACTCTATGCCAGCAAATTAGATAATCTGGAAGAAATGGATGCATTCCTAGAGATGTCTCAACTACCAAAACTGAACCAGGAAGAAATAGAAAACCTGAAGAGACCCATAACCACTAAGGAAATTGTAGCAGTTACCAAATATCTCCCAAAAAACAAGAGCCCAGGGCCAGATGGCTTCTCAGGGGAATTCTACAAACATTTCAAGAAGAATCCTAACCTATTCTTCTGAACCTGTTCCAAAAAATAGAAATGGAAGGAAAACTTCCAAACTCATTTTATGAGGCCACCATTACCTTGATCCCCAAACCAGACTAAGGCTCCATCAAAAAGGAATTACAGACCAAGATCTTTGATTAACATGGATGCAAAAATTCTCACCAAAATCCTAGCCAATAGGATCCAACAGTACATTAAAAGGATTATTCACCATGACCCAGTGGGATTTATTCCTGTGATGCAAGGGTGGTTCAACATTAACAAATCAATCAATGTGATAGAAGACATTAATAAAAGAAAAGACAAGAACCATAGGATCCTCTCAGTTGATGCAGAAAAAGCTTTTGACAAAATACAGCATCCTTTAATTCATCCTTTAATGAGTTAAAACTCTCCACAGTGTAGGGATAGAGGGAACATACATCAGTATCATAAAAGCCACCTACAAAAAGTGAACAGCGAATATCATTCTCAATGGGGAAAAACTGAGAGCTTTTCCCTTAAGGTCAGGAAGACAACAGGGATGGCTATTCTCACCACTATTGTTCAACATAGTACTAGAAGTCCTAGCCTCAGCAATCAGACAACAAAAAGAAATAAAAGGCATTCAAACTGACAAAGAAGTTAAACTCTCACTCTTCACAGATGACATGATGCTTTCTGTGAAAAATCCAAAAGACTCCATCCCCAAATTGCTAAAACTCATATAACAATTCAGCAATATGGCAGGATACAAAATCCATGCACAGAAATCAGTTGCATTTTTATACACTAACAACGTAACTGAAGAATGGGAAATAGAGGAATCAATCCCATTTACAACTGCACCAAAAAGCATAGGATACCTAGGAATACACCTAACCAAAGAGGTAAAGGACCTATACTCTAGAAACTACAGAACAGTTATGAAAGAAATTGAGGAAGACAGAAAGAGATGGGAAAACATTCCATGCTTATGGACTGGAAGAATAAGTATTGTTAAAAATGTCTATTCTACCCAGAGCAATCTACACAGTCAATGAAATCCCTATCAAAACACCATCAAAATTTGGCACATAGCTGAAACAAACAATCTTAAAATATGTACGTAACCAGAGAATACACAAATCACTGGGGAAATGTTGAAAAAGAAAACCAGAGCTGATGGCATCACAATCCTAGACTTCAAGCTATATTATAAGGCTGTGATCATCAAGACAGCATAGTACTGGCACAAAAATGACACATGGATCAATGGAACAAAATAGAGACTCCAGAAATGGACCCTCAACTCTACGGTCTATTAATCTTCAGCAAATCAGGAAAGAATAGCCAATGGAAAAAAAGACAGTCTCTTCAATAAATGGTGCTGGGAAAATTGGACAGCTACATGCAGAAGAATGAAACTGGACCATTCTCTTACACCATACACAAGGATAAACTCAAAATGGATGAAAGACCTCAATGTGAAACAGGAATCCATCAAAATCCTAGAGGAGAACATAGGCAGTAACCTCTTTGACATCAGCCACAGCAACTTCTTGCGAGACAAATCTCTAAAGGAAGGGAAACAAAAGCAAGAATGAAGTTTTAGGACTTCATCAAGATAAAAAGCTTTTGCACAACAAAGGAAACAGTCAACAAAACTAAAAGGCAACCCACAGAATGGGAGAAGACATTTGTAAATTATATATCAGATAAAGGGCTGGTATCCAAGATCTATAAAGAACTTATCAAACTCAGCACCCAAAAAACAAATAATCAAGTCAAGAAATGGGCAGAAGACATGAACAGACACTTCTCCAAAGACATACAAATGGCCAACAAACACATGAAAAAAAATGCCCCACATCACTTGGCATTGGGAAAATACAAATCAAAACCACAATGAGATACCACCTTACACCAATTAGAATGTCAAAAATTAACGAGGCAGGAAACAACAAGTGTTGGAGAGGATATGGAGAAAGGGGAGCCCTCTTACACTGTTGGTGAGAATGCACCACAGCCACCCTGGAAAACAGAATGGAGGTTCCTAAAGAAGTTAAAAATAGAGCTACCCTATGACCCAGCAATTGTACTACCAGGTGTTTACCCCAAAGATACAGATGTAGTGAAATGATGGGTCACCTGCACCCCAATGTTCATAGCAGAATGTCCACAATAACCAAACTGTGGAAGGAGTCAAGATGTCCTTCAACAGATGAAAGGATAAAGATGTGGTTTATATGTACAATGGAATATTATTCAGCAATCAGAAAGGATGAATAGCTACCATTTGCCTCAACATGGATGGAACTATAGGGTATCATGCTAAGTGAAATAAGTCAAGCAGAGAAAAACAATTATCATATGTTTTTACTCATATGTGGAATATAAGAAATAGTGCAGAGGATCATAGGGGAAGGGAGGGAAAATTGAATAGGAAAAAATCAGAGAGGAAGACAAAACATGAGAGACTCTTGACTCTGGGAAAAAGGCTGAGGGTTGCAGAAGGCTAGATGGATGGGGGGATGGGGCAACTGGGTGATGGGCATTAAGGATGGCATGTGATGTGATGAACACTGGCTGTTATACACAACTGATGAATTATTGAACACTACATCCAAAACTAATGATGTAGTATATGTTGGCTAATTGAATTTAAGTAAAAAACAAGCAAAACAAACAAACAAACAAAAAACAGGAGCACCATGCCACCACTGGTTGGACAGCTCAGACACAGAAAGAGTGAAGGCAGGGAAATGAGAGATGCCAGGAACAAATGAGGTGAAATTGTTTGCTTTTCTGTGAGGGCTTCCTGAACTGCAGCAAGAGCGACCTCTCCTCTCCAGGGATGGGAGTCAGCTGATGCCATATTTTCCCCCTGTCCATCAGCACAGACAGACTTTAGTGAGCAGCACAGCACCCATAATAAAGGCTTGAGCCACTTACACTAATCTCTGCCCCCCACTCTGTGCTCTGCAGGTGCTTTTTTTAATGGGGTAAGTGTGCCTGACAGAGAAGCAGCAGGCTCCTCCCCCAGAAGACCAGCAAAAATCCCACACATGCACACCAAATCTACTGACCATAGAGTGCTACAAAGATTCAGCTCTAGGGAAAATAGAATGTAGCCTGTTTTAACAAGCAGACCAAAACACAGCAAGTTAAAATTTGCCACACACTGGACAAGATCCAAACACTCTTCACTGCAGGGAAGGAGAAACTTTGCAGAGAACTGACCCAAAGGAATGAACAGCCAAAACACAGCAGCCCAGTGCACAGTGCATACACCAGAAACACTTTCTGAAGCACCAAGCCCTGGACAGTATATGACCTCTTCATAATATAGTCATTACTCTCAGGAGCAGGAAACATAACAGACTTTCCTAACACATGGAAGACAGAGTCCTAGACAAAATGCCAAGACTGAAGAATTCATCCCAAAAGAAAGAAAAAGAAAAGGTCATGGCCAGGGATCTAGTCATAACAAATATAAGAAAAATATGCCTGAACCAGAATTTAAAACAACAATCATAAGGATACTAGCTAGGCTTGAGAAAAGCATACAAGACTCCAGAGAGTCCCTTACTGCAGGGAAAAAAGACCTAAATAACTAGTCAGGCCAAAAAAAAAAAAAATGCTATAATTGAGATGCAAAACTGACCAAATACAATGATGACAAGGATGGAAGAAGCAAAGGAATGAGTAAGTGATATAGAAGGTAAAATTATGGAAAATAATGAAGCTGAAAAGAAAACAGAAAGAAAAATATTGGATCATGAATGTAGACTGAGAACTCAGTGACTCCATAAAGCACAATGACATTTGTATCATAGAAGTGCCAGAAGAAGAGAGGGGAAAAGGAGCAGAAAGTTTATTTCAGCAAATTATAGCTGAAAACTTCCTTAATCTGGGGAAGGAAACAGACAACCAAATCCAGGAGGAGCAGGCACTCCCATCAAATCAACAAAAGCAGACTAATACTGAGACATATTGTAGTAAAATTTGCAAAATACATAAAGGGGAAAAAAATCCTAAAAGCAGCAAGGAAAAAGAAATCCCCAATCTACAAAGGAAGACAAAAAAGGTTAGCAGCAGATCTATCCACAGAGACTTGGCAGGCCAGAATAGAGTTGCATGATATATTCAATGTGCTAAATGGGAAAAATATGCAGCCAAGAATACTTCATCCAGCAAGGCTGTCATTCAGAATGGAAGGAGAGATAAAGAGTTTCCCAGACAATAAAAACTAAAGGAGTTCATGACCACTAAACCAGCCCTGAAAGAAATATTAAAGGGAACATTTCAGTGGGAAAGAAAGGCCAAAAGCAATAAAGACTAGAAAGGAAAATCTCCAGAAACAACAACTTTCGTATCTATCAATAATCATTTTGAATATAAATGGCCTAAATGATGCAATCAAAACACAATGTGTATCAGAATGGATAAAGAACAAGACCAATTTATATGCTGACTACAAGAGACTCATTTTAGACTTAAAAACACCTGAAGATTGAAAGTGAGGGGATGGAGAGCATTTTATCATGCTAATGGACATCAAAATAAGTGGAATAGTCATACTTATATCATACAAACTAGATTTTAAACCAAGGACTGTAACAAGAGATGAAGAAGAACACTATATCATAATAAAGAGGTCTATCCAAAAAGATCTAACAATTGTAAATATTTATGACCCCAACATGGGAGCACCAAAATATATAAATAAATTAATAACAAAAATGAAGAAATTCACTGATAATAATACAATAATAGTAAGAGACTTTAACAGCCCACTTACAGCAATGGCCATATCATCTAAGCAGAACATGAACAAGGAAATAATGACTTTGAATGTCACACTGGACCAGATGGACTAAACATATATTCAGATCATTTCATGCTAAAGCAACAGAATATACATTCTTTTCCAATCTAGATCACATACTGGGTCACATATCAGGCCTCAATAAGTACCAAAAGACTGAGATTATACCATGAATATTTTCACAGCACAGTGCTTTAAAACTTGAATTTAATCACAAGAAAAAAAAAATGGAAGTAACACAAATTCCTTGGGGTTAAAGAGCATCCTACCAAAGAATGAATGGCCAAACACGAAATTAAAGAAGAATTAAAAAAAATACAATGGAAACAAATTAAACTGAAAACATGACAGTCCAAAAACTTTGGGATACAGTAAAAGCTGTCATAAGAGAAAAGTATATAGCTATACAGGCCTACCTCAAGAAGCAAGAAAAGTTTCAAATACGCAACCTAAACTTAGACCTAAAGGAGCTAGAAAAGGAATATTAAATAAAGCCTAGGGGTGCCTGGGTGGCTCAGTCAGTTAAGCATCTGACTTGGATTGAGGTCGTGATCATGGAGTCGAGATCAAGCCCTACATCAGACTCCCTGCTGAGTGGAGAGTCTGCTTCTCCCTCTGCCCCTTCCCACCCCGCATCCCCAGCCTGTGTTTTCTCAAATAAATAAATAAAATGTTTAAATAAAGAAAGAAAGAAAGCCTAAATCCAGCAGAAGAAAGGAAATAATAAAGATAAGAGTAGAAAAAATTTGATATAGAAATAAACAAACAAAAAACCTAGAGTAGAACACATCAATGAAACTAGGAGCTGGTTCTTCAAAATAATTAGTAAAATTTATAAACCCTTAGCCAGACATATCAAAAAGAAAAGATAAAGGACCCAAATAAATATAATAATGAATGAAAGAGGAGAGATCACAACCAACACCAAAGAAATACAAATAATTATAAGAGACTCTTATGAAAAATTACATACCAACAAATTGGCCAATCTGGAAGAAATGGATAAATTCCTAGAAACATATAAGCTACCAAAATTGAGACAGGAAGAAATAGAAAATTTGAACAGCCCATAACCAGCAAATAAATTAAATTAGTAATCAAAAATCTCCCAACAAACAAAGTCCAGGGCCCAATGGCTTCCCAGGGCAATTCTACCAAACATTTAAAGAAGAGTTAATACCTATTCTCAAACTGTTTCAAAAAACAGGAATGGAAGGAAAACTTCCAAACTCCTGCTATGAGGCCAGCATTACCTTAATTCTAAAACGAGGCTAAAAAACACTAAAAAAGAACTGTAGGCTAATACCCCTGATGAACATGGATGAAAAATTCTCAACAAAATACTAGCAAATTAAAATAATTCATTAAAAGAATTATTCACCACAGTCAGGTGGGATTTTTTTCCAGGGCTACAGGGGTGATTTAATATTTGCAAATATGTCAACATGATATGCCACATTAATAAAATAAAGGATAAGAACCATATGATGCTCTCAGATAGATGCAGAAAAAAACATCTGACAAAATACAGCATCCTTTCTTGATTAAAAAAAAAACAACACAACAAAATAGGGATAGAGGGAACATAATTCAACATCATAAAGGACATATATGAATGACCCACAGTTAATATCATCCTAAATGGGGAAAGACTGAGAGTTTTTTCCTTTACAGTCAGAAACAAGACAGGGATGTCCAGTCTCACCATTGTTATTTAACATAGTAGCAAAAGTCCTAGCCTCAGCAACCAGACAACAAAACAAATAAAAGGCATCCAAGTTGGCAAGGAAGAATTCAAACTCTAACTATTCACAGATGACATGATATTCTCTGTAGATTCCACCAAAATATTCCAAAAGATAACCAAAAGATTCCACCAAAATATTGCTAGGACTGGTAAACGAATTCAGAGAAATCACAGGATACACAATCAACATACAGAAATCTGTTGCATTTCTATACACTAGTAATGAAGCAACAGAAAGAGAAATCAAGGAATCAATCCCATTTACAACTGCACCAAAAACCATAAGATACCTAGGAATACACCTAACCAAAGAGGTAAAAGGTCTGTACTCTGAAAACTATAGAAAACTTTTGAAGGAAATCAAAGAGGACACAAAGAAATGGAAAACCATTCCATGCTCATAGATTGGAAGAAAAAAATATTGTTAAAATGTCTATACTACCCAAAGCAATCTACACATTTAGTGTGACTCCTATCAAAATACCACCAGCATTTTCATAGAACTAGAAAAAATAATCCTAAAATTTGTATGAAACCACAAAACATCCCAAATAGCCAAAGCAATCTTGAAGAAGAACAGCAAAGCCAGAGGCATCCAATTCCATAGTTCTAGCTATAGTGATCAAGACAGTATGGTATAGGCACAAAAATAGACACATAGTTCAATGAAACAGAATAGAAAACCCAGAAATGGACGCACAGCCATATTGTCAACTAATTAATATTTGGCAAAGCAGGAAAGAATACCCAACAGAAAAAAGATAGTCTCTTCAACAAATGGTGTTGGGAAAACTGGACAGCAACATGCAGAAACTGGATCGCTTTCTTCCACCATACAAAAATAAATTCAAAATGGATGAAAGACTTAAATGTGAGACAGGAAACCATCAAAATCCTGGAGGAGATTGATGCCGAGTGATGTTGAGCACTTTTTCATGTGTCTGTTGGCCATTTGGATGTCTTCTTTGGAAAAATGTCTGTTCATGTCTTCTGCCCATTTCTTGATTGGATCATTTCTTCTTTGGGTTGAGTTTCATAAGTTCTTTATAGATTTTGGATACTAGCCCTTTATCTGATATGTCATTTGCAAATATCTTCTCCCATTCTGTCGGTTGTCTTTTGGTTTTGTTGACTGTTTCCTTGGCTGTGCAAAAGGTTTTTATCTTGATGAAGTCCCAATAGTTCATTTTTGCTTTGCTTCCCTTGCCTTTGGTGATGTTTCTAGGAAGAAGTTGCTGCGGCTGAGGTCGAAGAGGTTGCTGCCTGTGTTCTCCTCTAGGATTTTGATGGATTCCTGTCTCACATTGAGGTCTTTCAACCATTTTGAGTCTATTTTTGTGTGTGGTGTAAAGAAATGGTCCAGTTTCATTCCTCTGCATGTGGCTATCCAATTTTCCCAACACCATTTGTTGAAGAGACTGTCTTTTTTCCATTGGACATTGTTTCCTGCTTTGTCGAAGATTAGTTGACCATAGAGTGGAGGGTCCATTTCTGGGCTCTCTATTCTGTTCCATTGATCTATGTGTCTGTTTTTGTGCCAGTACCATGCTGTCTTGATGATGACAGCTTTGTAATAGAGCTTGAAGTCTGGAATTGTGATACTACCAGCTTTACTTTTCTTTTTAAAGATTTTATTTATTTATTCATAAGAGATAGAGATAGAGAGAGAGAGAGAGAGAGAGAGAGAGAGAGAGGCAGAGGGAGAAACAGGCTCCCTGCTGAGCAGGGAGCCCCATGCGGGACTCAATCCCAGGACCCTGGGATCATTACCTGAGCCAAAGGCAGAAGCTTAACCATCTGAGCCACCCAGGTGCCCCAGCTTTGCTTTTCTCTTTCAACAGTCTTCTGGTTATTTGGGGTCTTTTCTGGTTCCATACAAATTTTAGGATTATTTGTTCCATTTCTTTGAAAAAAGTGGATAGTATTTTGATAGGGATTGCATTAAATATGTAGATTGCTCTAGGTAGCATTAACATCTTCATAATATTGGTTCTTCCAATCCATGAGCATGGAAAGTTTTTCCATTTCTTTGTGTCTTCCTCAATTTCTTTCATGAGTATTTTATAGTTTTCTGAGTACAGATTTTTTACCTCTTTGGTTAGATTTATTCCTAGGTATCTTATGATTTTGGGCACACTTGTAAATGGGATCAACTCCTTAATTTGTCTTTCTTCTGTCTTGCTGTGGGTGTATAGGAATGCCACTGATTTCTGTGCATTGATTTTATATCCTGCCACTTTACTGAATTCCTGTATGAGTTCTAGCAGTTTTGGGGTGAGTCTTTTGGGTTTTCCACAGAAAGTATCATATCATCTGCAAACAGTGAGAGTTTGACTTCTTCTTTGCCAATTTGGATGCCTTTTATTTCTTTTTGTTGTCTGATTGCTGTGGATAGGACTTCTAATACTATGTTGAATAGCAGTGGTGATAGTGGACATCCCTGCCATGTTCTTGACCTTAGGGGGAAAGCTCTCAGTTTTCCCCATTGAGAATGATATTTGCCGTGGGTTTTTCATAAATGGCTTTTATGATCTTGAGGTATGTGCCCTCTATGCCTATACTTGGAAGAGTTTTGATCAAGAAAGGATGCTGTACTTTGTCAAATGGTTTTTCTGCATCTATTCAGAGGATCATATGGTTCTTGTTCTTTCTTTTATTAACATATTGTATCACATTGATTGATTTGCAGATGTTGAGCCAACCTTGCAGCCCAGGGATAAATCCCACTTGGTCGTGGTGAATAATCCTTTTAATGTACTGTTGGATCCTATTGGCTAGGATTTTGGTGAGAATTTTTGCATCCATGTTCATCAAGGATATTGGTCTGTAATTCTCCTTTTTGATGGGGTCTTTGGCTGGGTTGGGGATCAAGGTAATGGTGGCCTCATAAAATGAGTTTGGAAGTTTTCCTTCCATTTCTATTTTTTGGAACAGGTTCAGAAGAATAGGTATTAATAGGTATTAATTCTTCTTGAAATGTTTATGGCAACCCCAAGGTGAGAGCCCACTCCTTGGCTCCGTCTCTGCAGCTGACTTCCCCGCTCCGATACCTGGGAGCTCTGCTGCACTCAGGCACCCCCGGTCTTCCTGTGACCCCAAGGGTCCTGTGACCACACTGTCCCAGTGAGGGTTCCACCCCCCGCTTAGCCACTGGAGCGACATCCCTCAGCAGAGCAGACTTCTAAAAGTTCCGATTTTGTGCTCCGTGGCTCTATCACTTGCCAGAAGTGGCCAATGGAGGTCCCCTCCCTCACTGTCTATCCTCCCAAATATTGCCTCGGATTCACTTCTCTGCACGTCCTACCTTCCAGGAAGTGGCTGCTTTTGTGTTCAGAGAGTTGCTGCTATTCTTTTCTTCGATCTCCTGTTGAGTTCGAAGATGTTCAGAGTGGTTTGATCCCTATCCAGCTGAATTCCTGAGACCAGATGTAATCCAGGTCTCCTACTCCTCTGCCATCTTGCTCCTCCTCTCGCTGTGTCCCAAAGGTTTTGAACAGATGTATTTTCATTCCCATTTGTTTCCATGATTTTTTAAAATTCTTCTTTAATTTCCTGGTTGACCATTCATTCTTTAGTAGGATGTTCTTTTACCTCCAAGTGTTTGAGTTCTTTCCAAATTTCCTCTTGTGACTGAGTTCAAGTTTCAAAGTATGTGGTCTGAAAATATGCAGGGAATAATCCTGATCTTTGGTATCAATTCAGACATGTTTTTGACTCAATATGTGATCTATTCTGGAGAAAGTTCCATGTGTACATGAGAATAATGAGCATTCTGTTGTTTTAGGATGGAATGTTCTGTATATATCTACAAAGTCCATCTGGTCCAATGTGTCGTTCAAAGCCCCTTTTTCATTGTTGATCTTCTGCTTAGATGATCTGTCCATTGCTGTAAGTGGAGTGTTGAGGTCTTCTACTATTACTGTATTATTTTTAATAAGTTTCTTTATTTTGGTTATTAATTGGTTTATAAAATTGGCTGCTCCCTTATTGGGGGCATAGATATTTAAATTGTTAGATCTTCTTGTTGGATAGACCCTGTAAGTATGATATAGTGTCCCTCTTCATCTCTTACTACAGACTTTGTTTTAAAATCTAATTTGTCAGGGCACCTGGGTGGTTCAGTCATTAAGTGTCTGCCTTCAGCTCAGGTCATGATCCCAGGGTTCTTGGATTGAACCACACATTGGGCTTCCTGCTCCACGGGAAGCCTGCTTCTCCCTCTCCCACTCCCCCTGCTTGTTTTCCCTCTCTCGCTGTGTCTCTCTCTGTTAAATAAATAAAATCTTTAAAAAAATAAAATCTAATTTGTCTGATATGAGGATTGCTACCCCAGCTTTCTTCTGAGGTCCTTTAGTGTGCTTAATCGTTCTCCATCCCTTCACTTTCAGTCTGGAGGTGTCTTTAGGTCTAAGATGAGTCTCTTGTAGACAGTGCATTGATGGGTCTTACTTTTTTATCCAATCTGATACCCTTTGTCTTTGATTGGAACATTTAGCCCATTTACATTCAGGGTAACTATTGAAAGATATGAATTTAGTGCCATTGTATTGCTTGTAAAATCCCTGTTTCTGTAGATTGTCTCTGTTTCTTTCTGGTCTATGTTATTCTTGGGCTCTCCCTTCGTTTACAGTATCCCGCTTAATATTTCTTGCAGGGCTGGCTTGGTGGTCACATATTCTTTCAGTTTCTGTCTGTTCTAGAAGTTCTTTATCTCTCCCTCTATTCTGAATGACAGCCTTGCTGGATAAAGTATTTTTGGCTCCATGTTTTTCTCATTTAGTACCCTGAAGATATCATGCCAGCCTTTTTTGGCCTGCCAGGTCTCTGTGAATAAGTCTAATGTTAGTCTGATATTCCTCCTTCTATAGGTTAGGAGCCTTGTTTCAAGCTGCTTTCAAGATTTTCTCTTTGTCTCTGAAATTTGAAAACTTCACTATTATATGCTGGGATGTTCATCTATTCTTATTGATTTAGGGAGGAGTCCTCTCTACCTCTTGGATATGAATGCTTGTTTCCCTCCCCAGTTTAGGGAAGTTCTCAACTATGATTTGTGCAAATATGCCTTCTGCTCCCCCCCTTCACCCTCAGGCACACCAATAATTCTGATACTCATACGTTTTTGACATCACTAATTTCTTCAAGCCTCTCTTCATGGGCTATTAGTTGTTTTTCTCTGTTTTCCTCAACTTCCTTCCTATCCATCAGCCTGTCTTCTAGGTCACTTATTCTCTCTTCTGCCTCATTTACCCTAGCTGTTAGAGGATCCAATTTAGACTGAATCTCAGAGCATTTTTAATTTCAGCCTGATTAGATCCTGTTTCTGCACTAAGAGATTTTCTAGTGTCTTTTATGCTTTTTTGAAGCCCAGCTATTAACTTTTTAATTGTAATCCTGAATTCCATCTCTGACATCTTACTTATATCCATATTGATTAGATCAATGGCAGAAAACATTACTGCTACATCTTTCCTTTGTTGTGAATTCCTCCTTTTAGTCATTTTGCCCAGTGAAGAATGGATTGAGTGAATGAGCATAGTTAAATATATCAACCATGATCCAAGCAAAATACACACTAGACACTAGACAAATCTGAGGAGGTCAGAAACCAAAACAGAAAGGTTAACAAAACAACAACAACAAAAAAGGGTGGGGGAGAATATAAACTCACAGGGTGGACAAAACAGGGTGATCCACTTGTTCCTGAGTGTATTTTAGTATGTGTGTTGGAAGACACTAACTTCCAAAATTGCAAAGAAAGCAAAACTTATATATATACAAAAATAAAATTGAATAGAATGAAAGGAATCCAAAAATGAAGCATATATCTATAAAGTGTAGAGATAAAAAATAAAAGTTAAAAAGAGACTTAAAAACAAAGAGTTGATAAAATCAGAAACTAGTTGAAAAGGGAAAAAAGAAAAGAAAAGAAATGGAAAATTGCAGACTGAAAGATAAATGAATCATGAGTAAAAAACCTCAAGTTCTTTATACTGTTTTCCCCTATCACTGGAGTTTTACAGTCTTGTGGGATCCGTAAATTTTGTGCACCTGTTCTTCCAGTTGGTCTTCTGGGGGAGAGGCTTGCTGTGCTGCTTCTCAGGTGTCTTTGCCTGGCCAAAGTTGTACCACCCCTTGCCAGGCGTTAGGCTCAGTGTAAGCTGGCCTTCTGTGTGTGTGTGTGTATGTGTGTGTGTTTCCCTGAAGGCTTTTTGTGTCTCTTTAGAGGATTCAAATAAAAATGGCTGTGCCCTGATCTCCAGACCCAGAGCCAAAAGATTGCAGTCCCCCCTCTTCAGTAAACCCTCTGGGACAAACAGTCTTCACTTTTGTGTGTGCCAAACTCTGCAGTGTGTGCCCACAGTGATCCTTCTGGGGGGATTCTGAGGGTCTCACGTTACTGCCTTTTGTAGGGCCCTGGGGCTGAGAGTGGTTGGGGGATTGTGCGTGTACTACTCTGCTCCTTGTGGGGATTTAGGGCGGTCCCCATGTTCCATTCCGTTGCAGGGTGCGCAGGCAGAGAGTGATCACCCGATCGGTTCCGGCTTGGGGTTTATGGTGAACTGAGCTGGGATCCCCCTCCTGGGCTCACTGACTGTAACCAGTTTCCCACTCCACTTCTTGGGAGCTCTACCGGTTCAACCACCCCCATTAGTTCTGTGACTCCTGGGATCCTGTTTCATCCCCTGAGCCCCTTTCAGGCAGGGATGTCTCTCACTGGAGCAGATTTCTAATAGTTCTGATTTTCCCCTCTGGGGCTATCTTGCTTTCCAGTAGCCAGCTTATGGAACCTCCCTCCCCCCTCCGTTTATCTCCTGATATCTTCCCTCAGATTCCCTTCTCTGCACCTCCTACCTTGCAAAAAGTGGTTGCTTTTCTCTTTGTAGAGTTCCAGAAATTTTTTCCCTTATATCGCAGGCTGAATTGATGGGTGTTCAGAATGGTTTGATAGTTATCTAGCTAAATTCAAGGGACCAAATGAAACAAGGTCCCCTACTCTTCCAGCATCTTGCCTCCTCCTCTGCTCCTGGTTTTATCTCAGGTGCAACAACTGGACTTCAAAACTCCAAATTTTATGAACCTATGCTGATCATCTGGGGGAGGATCTTGCCATATTCTGGCTGGTGTAGGTTTGTGCTAGAAGTGCAGTTGCACAAATGTGCAAGGGTTTGGAGTTTATGATAAAATACAGCACAAAGCCAGCTTCTGGGTGTGCCTGGGTGGCTCAGTTGGTTAAGCATCCAACTCTTAGTTTTGGCTCAGGTTATGATCTCAGCATCATGAGATAGAGTTCCCCATTCAGGATCTGTGCTCAGTGTGGAGTCTGCTTGAGATTTTCTCCCTCTGCCTTTGCCCCTCCCCTCACTCATGCTCTCTCTCTGTCTGTCAAATAAATAAAATCTTAAAAAAAAAAAAAAATACCAGTTTCCAGGTTATCTGCCCTGAGCAGGTGCCTCTCTGCTGCTTTGCTAATTAATGGGGCCACTCAATGGTACCTGCCAGGTCTTTTGTCCACTGAGAGGCAGTGGCACATCTCCCAAATGCACTCCAAGAGGGGGAACTGTCTCTCCCAGTGTGACCCAGGGGATCCTCAGTCCAAGCTGTCACTCCTGGGTCTCTGCCTTCCTTCTCCACAGGAGCACCACTATGCCCACCAGGTTCCACCCTGGGATGGCATGGACTTCTAAAACTTTAGTCTTTGAACTCCACTGCTTGTAAAAACTTGAGATAATTAGCCCCTCTCATTTTCCCAGTCAATGGTTTTGGGGAAGTGTTTTTCTCATGCAATCCCCTATGTGCTGCTTTCTCCCCCAAATTGTGTCTCTGCACCTCCTATTTTCCACAATGTTGTCTCTCTTCTCCCTCTAGTTGTGCAGTTCATTCTCAGTCCTAAGATTGATTTCTTGGGTCTTCAGAATGATTTTATATTTATCTAGCTGTGTTCAATGGACAAGGCAGGCATAGGGTCCCCTACTACTCTGCCATCTTAACTCCCCCACCCAGTTCTTTATATATTTTGGGTACTAACTTTATTAGATATGTCATTTGCAAATATCTTCTCCCATTCCATAGGTTTCCTTTTAGTTTTGTTGATTGTTTCCTTCATTCTTCAGAGCTTTTAATTTTGAATTAGTTCCAATAGTTTATTTTTCCTTTTATTTGCCTTGCCTCAGAAAACATCCAGAAAAAAAGTTGCTATGATCAATGTCAAAGACATTACTCCCTGTGCTCTCAAATAGGGTTTTCATAGTTTCAGGTCTCACATTTTAGGTCTTTAATCCATTTTGAGTTTAATCCATTTTATATATGGTGAAAGAAACTGGTCCATTTTCATCTTTTTGCATGTAGCTGATCAGTTTTCCCAACAGCATTTGTTGAAGAGACTGTCTTTTACCCATTGCATATTCTTTCCTGGTTTATTGAAGATTTTCTTTTTAAGATTTTATTTATTTATTTGACAGAGAGACAACAAGAGCAGGAACACAAGTGGGTGGAGTGGGAGAGGGAGAAGCAGGCTTCCCGTGGAGCAGGGTGCCTGATGTAGGGCTTGATCCCAGGACCCTGGGATCATAACCTGAGCTGAAGGCAGACACAATGACTGAGCCACCCAAGCACCCATATTGAAGATTAATTAACTATATAATTATGGGTTTATTTCTAGGTTTTATATTCTGTTGCAAATGGATTTGTTTTCTTAACTTCTTTCTGCTCTTTCATTTTTACAATAGTGATGTATAGAAACACAACAGATTTCTTTATATTGATTTTGTATACTATAACTTTACTAAATTCATTTATTAGGGCTAATCATTTTACTGGTGATCTCTAAATTTTTCTATATATAGTATCATAACATCTGCAAAAAGTTAGCTTTTCTTCTTCCTTACCAATTTTGATGCCTTTTATTTTTTTTTAATTAATTGTTTTTGTCTGATTACTCTGTCCAAGATTTCCCTCACTGTGTTGGATAAAAGTGAGAGTGGACATCCTGACCTTGGGGGAAAAGCTTTCAGATATTCACCATTGACTATGAAGTTAGGTGTGAATTTGGCAGATATGGTCTTTATTATGTTGAAGTATGTTCCTTCTATACTCATTTTGTTGTGAATTTTTATCATGACTGTTAAGTTTTGTAAAATGCTTTTTCTGCATCTATTGAGAAGATTATATTGTTTTTATTTTTCATTTTGTTAATGTGGTGATGTAAGTGGGTATTAAAGTCTCCTACTATTAGTGTATTACTCTGAATTTCTCCCTTTCTGTCTGCTTCATGTATTTAGGCTCTCCTATGTTGGAAGCATAAATATTTACAATTGTTATAACTTTTTGTTGGATTGATCCTTTTAGCATTATATACTACCATTGTTTCCTACTACAGTCTTTGTTTTAAAGTATATTTTGTCAGATATAAGTAATGCTACATCAGGCTTTTTTTCACTGCTATTCGCATGAAAAACTTTTTCAATTTTTGCACTATCAGTCTATATGTGTCTTTAGGTCTGAAGCGAATCTCTTTTAGGCAAACAATAGATGGGTCTTGTTTTTGTTTTGTTTTGTTTTGTTTTTTTAATCTATTCATTCATCCTATGTCTTTTGATTGGAGCACTTAGTTTATTTACATTTAAAGTAATTTTTGATAGGTATGTACTTATTGCTATTTTGTTAACTGCCTTCTTGTTATTTCTATAGTTCTCTGTTCCTTTCTCCTTCTCTTCCTCTCTTCTTTTGTGACTCATTGACTTTCTTTTGTATTCTGCTTGGATTTATTTCTCTTTGTGTTTGTGTATTAGTTATAGGTGTTATGGTTTGTGGTTACCGTGAGGTTCATATATAACATTCTGTGTATATAGCAATCCATATTGTTGAGGTTTATTGAAGTTTAAACATAGTCTAAAAGTACTACATTTTACCCCTTTTTCCATATTTTATGTATATAATATCATATTTTACATTTGAAAAAAATCTGTGCAGCCCTTGACTAATTTTGAAGATACAATTTATTACTTTCATCTTTTAACCTTTGTACTAGCTTTATATGTAATTGATCTACTACTTTTACTGTGTGTGTGCTTTTACGATTGAAATTTTTCAGTTCCATAATTGTCTTACTTCTTGTTATGGCCCTTTTTTCATGTAAAGAAATCTCTCTCTTTTTTTTTTTTTTAAAGATTTTATTTAGTTGTGTGTGTGTGTGTGTGTGTGAGAGAGAGAGAGAGAGAGAGAGAGAGAGAAAGCACATAGGCAGGGGGAACAGCAGGCAGAGGGAGAAGCAAGCTTCCTGCTGAGCAAGGAGCCTGATGCAGGACTTGATCCCAGGACCCTGGGATCATGACCTGAGCTGAAGGCAGATGCTTAATTGACTGAGCCACACAGGCGTCCCTAAAGAAGCCTCTTTAACATTTCTTATAAGGCCAGTTTAGTGGTGACGACCCCTATAGCTTTTGTTTATCTGGGGAACTGTTTATCTATCCTTGAATTCTGAATAATAAACTTGCCCAGTAAAATATTATTGGGTGTAGATTTTTTCATCTCCACTTTGAATGTATCATAACACTCCCTTCTGACCTGCAAAGTCCCTGCTAAAAAATCAGCTGATTGTCCTATGTGTATTTTTTAAAAATCTGTCAATGTTTGCTTTTTTCTTGTTGCTTTTAAGATTCTCCATTTTTAATTTTTGACACTTTTATTACTATGTGTCTTGATGTGGAGCTGCCTGGACTCATCATGTTTGGGGCTCTATGTGTTTCCTGGACCTGGATGTCTATTTCCTTCTCTAGGCTGGGGAAATTTTCAGCTATTTTTAAAAAATTTTTATTTTATTTGAATTCTGTTAATTAATATATAGTGTATTATTAGTTTCAGAGGTAGAGTTCAGTGATTCATCAGCTGCATAACACCCAGTGCCCATTACATCACATGCCCTCCTTAATGCCCATCATCCAGTTACCCCATTCCCCCATCCACTTCCCCTCCAGCAACCCTCAGTTTGTTTCCTATAGTTAAGAGTCACTTACGGTTTATCTCCCTCTCTGATTTCATCTTATTTTACTTTTTCCTCCCTTCCCCTATGATCTTATGTTTTGTTTCTTAAATTCCACATATGAGTGAAATTTTATAATTGTTTTTCTCTGATTGACTTATTTTGCTTAGCATAATACCCTCTAGTTCCATCCATGTCATTGCAAATGGTAAGATTTCACCTTTTTGATGGCTGAGTAATATTCCATTGTACATATATACCACATCTTCTTTATCCTTTCATCTATTGATGGACATCTGGACTCTTTCCATAGTTTGGCTATTGTGGACATTGCTGCTATAAACATTGGGGTTCAGGTGCCCCTTCTGATCACTACGTTTGTATCCTTTGGGTAAATACCTTGTAGTGAAATTGCTGGTGGGAGGGTAGCTCTATTTTTAACTTTTGAGGAACCTCCATACTGTTTTACAGAGTGGCTGTACTAGCTTGCTTTCCAATCATCAGTGTAAGAGGTTTCCCCTTTCTCCACATCCTTGCCAACATTTGGTGTTTCCTGACTTGTTAATTTTAGCCATTCTGACTAATGTGAGGTGGTATTTCATTGTGGTTTTGGTTTGTATTTCCCTGATGCTGAGCAATGCTGAGCATTTTTTTCCTGTGTCTGTTGGCCATTTGTATGTCTTCTTTGGAGAAATGTCTGTTCATGTCTTCTGCCCATTTCTTGACTGGATTTTTTTTTTTTTTTTGGGTGTTGGGTTTGATAAGTTCTTTATAGATCTTGAATACTAACCCTTTATCTGATAAGACATTTGCAAATTATCTTCTCCCATCAGCTATTTTTTCTTCAAGTATGTTTTCTTCTCTGTCCTCTCTCTCTCTTCTCCTTCTGGTACCCCTTAATTCAAATGTTAGTACACTTGATGTTATCTCTGAGGTTCTTTAATCTACCCTCATTTTTATTTATTTCTTTTTCTTTTTTTTTTTCTGTGCTTGGTCGCTATTTATTACCATCTTTTAAGTTGCTCATCTATTCTTCTACATCCTCTACTCTGGTATTGATTTCCTCTAGTGTATTTTTAAAATTTCAGTTGTTTTATTTATTTATTTTTTATTAGCTCAGACTGATTCCTTTTAGTATTTTTTATATCTTTATTGAAGTTCTCACTGAGTTCATCCTCGCTTCTTTCAAGTCTGTTGAGTATGCTTATAATTATTACTTTGAACTCTTTATCAGATGGTTTATCTCCCTTTTGTTTAGATCTTTTCCTATAATTTTGTCTTGTTCTTTCATTTGGAACATATTCCTTTGTCTCCTCATTTTTTTTTGACTCTGTACTTCTATGTATTAGGTATGTCAACTATATCTCCTGATCTTGAAAATAGTGGCTTTATAGGTAAACCATCCTGTGGTACCCAGTAGCATAATTCCCTGTGCTCACCAGGACCATGCACTCCAGGATGTCCCCTGTATGGGCAGCATCTTGCCTTCTGTTGTGGCTTGGCTAAAACTGCTGTAGATGTGCTAGTGGGCAGGGCTGGCCCTATATGTAGCTCTCTGAGAGGCCTGGCTATAACTACTGTGGGCATACTATTGGGTGAGGCTAGCATCCCCCTTCCCTGAGGCAGGAGCTGCTCTGGAGGGGCACTGGTCCCAGTTGGGGCTACCTCCTAGATGTGACAGGGTGGTATTTGATGAGGATGCCAGACATGACTGAGAAGCTGCCAATTGGTGTAGCAGGGCAGGCACCACTTTGAAAAAGCACCTTGCAGGACAAGTGGGTGGGGTGTGGTGGGGTCTGTAAGGGAGCTCCAGGGTGGATACAGTGGTGCTAGCAGCAAGGTAAATGGAGAGTGTCAGAACTAGCTTCTGCGAATATCTAGTCAGCTAGGTCTGAAGGAAGGCAAGAAAAGTGATGTCTGTCAGCATTTCCATTCCTGGAGAAAGCTGCTGCAGATTCCTACTCCTGTGTATGTCCTAAAACTAGTCAATAAATCTTCATACAGGTACTTTTCAAACTGCTATTTCTTGCTGGTCTTGAGCAAAGTAATGTAGGGCAATGACCCTTTAAAAGTTAAGCCCCACTGTTTTTCAAAGCCAGATGTTATGGAGCTCATCTTCCTGTGCACGTCCCCAGGTCCAGGGTAGATCCTGATATGGAGCTTGATCCCTTTGCTCCTCCACACCTGCAATGTCCCCCAGTTTGTGGGTTGACAAGTCCAGGCTTTGGTTCTATAGAAAATCTGTTCTAGTCTTTTAGGTCATTTTCAGACTGAATTGCATTAAATGTAGTTTTTGTCTTTTTGTGTCCATGGGAAGAGGTGAGTTCAGGATCTTCCTACTCTGCCACCTTCCTTTGCAGCTATCTCTAATATTTTTGATAATTTCTTGAGAAATTCCATCATCAAATTTATACAATTTGATTTAAAAATTTTCAGAAACAATTGATGCCAACTCCTCTTTTTTTTAAATGATACTAAAGGAGCAGCACCTGGGTGGCTCAGTCAGCTAAGCATCTGCCTTTGGCTCAGGTCATGATCCCAGGATCCTGGGATTAAGTCCCACATTGGGCTCCCTGTTCAGCTCTTGCTTCTCCCTCTCCCTCAGCAGCTCCCCCTGCTACTCTCTCTCCCTCTCTGTCAAATAAACAAACAAACAGATAAAATCATCTAAAAAATAAAACAAATAACAAAGGACATAAGATTTGCTCCTTTCCAAGTTTTATCCATTTGTTAATTAATTTCTGCTCATTTACTGAAAAATGTGCTTTTCCTGGAATTGACATGATTCCACAGAAACCCAGCTCAGCACTGATTGTGAAACAGATTTGAGTTGATGCTTTCATCAGTGGCACCACAGTTCTTATGAGCTGAGTCTCAGAGAATGTGCAGGTAACCATAAGCCATAATTGTGGCAATTAATGTGATGGTATTTTGAAACATGGGAAGACTCAGAAATTGTTTTTTTCTATTCCCTTCTAAGGTTTCTTTTTAAAGTTAGCTGTTTCATCTTGCTTAGTGTGACAAACCAAATCTTTGCATATATTGAAATATTATTTTAGATTTAGGAACATATACAACAATTGTATGATCACAAGGAGAGTGCCATTTTCTTTCCTTTATGTGACTATTAAATTCTTTGAGCCCCAGAATCTTTAAATTCTAAAGACTAGGACAATACTTGGAATATATATTTATTGAATGAATGAAAACAGAGTAAAGTCACTTACTTTACTCAACTTTACTAAACTGTATATATCCAGGTAGAACCAGGCAGAATGATGTTGGGTAATCACTGTGGAATGAGAAAGATGAGTTAAAGCTAAAGATCAAATTTGCCAGTAGGAAAATAATGCTATAGAAGATTTTCTTTCATAGTTTAATCAATCAGTGCATATTATGATTGGATTTATTTATTTATTTTAAAAATGTATTAAGTAAAAGAAAAAGAAATAGATTCTACAAAACAAAAAAGGATGGCATTCTATGTAATAATTATCATCTGAAAAAGAATCTAATGGGAAATGGAATCTCACAAGAACACAATTTTACAATAATTAAGAGAACAGGCATCAAATGAAAGAAGTTAAATGCTTAGTACTGACACACATGAGGTGATAGAGCCATTACCATAAGTGTTCAATGCTGACATATAAATCTACAAATTGCAGTGGAAGAATACATCTTTCCACAAAACCAGATGCTCAGTATGCAAACTACACGTTGTAAAGACAAAAAATTTCAAGATAATGTCTGTGTTTAAGATATTTCACATAGGTAACATTCACTGATATATTTGACATATAAACTCTGTCCCATCTAGTTCCTGAATGAATCCTGAAAAAGTGTGGACAAAACTCCCACCACTGCAGTGCTAGGAATGAATTGTTAGTGCTTTAATAATGCTTCTGAGGGCGCCTGGGTGACTCAGTTGGTTGGGCCACTGCCTTCGGCTCAGGTCATGGTCCTGGAGTCCCGGGATCGAGTCCCACATTGGGCTCCCTGCTCAGTGGGGAGTCTGCTTCTCCCTCTGATCATCCCCCTCTCATGCTCTCTCTATCTCATTCTCTCTCTCAAATAAATAAATAAAATCTTAAAAAAAAAAAAAGAATTAAAAAAATAATGCTTCTGTCTTCAAGGTCTGAGCTGACCTCAGATATACTAGAACAGGCCCCCAATGGCAATGTCAGATGAGCGAATGAGGGGGAATGCAGCTATCATGATGTTGGAAATGACAGACTAATGAACATTGATAGTGCATTTGGCCAGGTTCTCTGTGAGAAGAGGATCAACTGCGTGTTGTGCTGTTTATTCAGGGAATGCTCTCAGGATAAAGGGGGTGAGGGAAACAAAACGGAGCAGAGAATGTTGCTAAGCAAGAATGTGAGCTTGATCCCATAAGAAGCTGGAGAAGAACTCTCCAATACAAGTATTCATCTGTGGTTGTAGAAATACTCTGTCCTCAATGTCTAATATAATAGTGTTCCACATGTTGTTGCTACCTAAGCATTTAAGATATCCTAGCTAAGAAACTGAATTTAAAATTTATTCAATTTTTATTAGTTTCAGAGGTAGAATTTAATGATTCATCAGTTGCATATAATACCCAATGCTCATTACATCAAGTGCCCTCTTTAATGCCTATCACCCAATGTCTGTTCATGTCTTCTGCCTATTTCTTGGCTGGATTTTTTGTTTTTTGGTTGTTGAGTTTGGTAAGTTCTTTATAGATTTTGGATACTAGCTCTTTATCTGATAAGACATTTGCAAATATCTTCTCCCATTCTGTACTTTGCCTTTTAGTTTTGTTTATGATTGGCTTTTAATGGTTGGCTACAGAATCATTGTAGAATGCTTCCAACCTTATCTTTCCACTGAAGATACAACTATTTTAGCAGAGACTGCTAGTTCATACCAATCTAAACTTGATCTTCATATGGATGGAGTGGGAATTCAGCAGAACCACCTGGAGGCCATGTTAAAACATATTGATGGGACCCACAATCAGGGTTTCTGATTTAGTAGATCTTGGGATGAGGCCCAAGAATTTAAACTGTAATAAATTTCCAGGTGCTGCTACTGCTTTTCTGGTAAACCACAGATGCAAATTTTCTAAATTAGGTACAAATTACTAGTATGACAACTGGTGTAGATAATTTTATAGTGGATATAAACTGAGAAATACTGGCTTGTTGGTGTTGATCTTTTCATCTTGAGAATTGAGTTTCCAAATTAAACATTTGTATGTTATATAACAGCTGTTCTCTAGTTTTGTTATGTGCATTTAAGGAAAAGCTGAATAATATGAGTTTTGAGTAGAACTGCTTCAAATACATATCTATTATGGGCTATGAAATTCTAATAGGATGAGTTGACTTTTAGAAGTTTCTGATGATCACAATGGAATAAAAAAATCAGAATCAATTCATGGTTCTCTATTGTTCTTTGAGACACTTTCTGGATCAGTGACCACATAGAGGGCATTACTTTTAAAATGGGAAAGCTGCCATCGACAAGATGGATCACAATAGCTCCACAGGAGATAGTATCATTGGCCATGTCAATGATCCATACAATAAAATTCTGTGGCTTATTGTGTCAGTGAGCTAAAGTGAGTGGATTATTCATATATCTAAAGCCTTTGAAATCATATGTATTCTTTTTTTCTTTTAAATTGAGGAGGAAGAGAAATTAATCACCAAAACATCACATTAAAACTGTAAATTAAACTGCTTTAGAAACAAGTTGAGTCATAATTTAAAATTACTAATATATTTGAAGAAGTAGAATATAGCCTGTTTTACTTATTTGAAAGATGATAGGTATAAGCAAAGTGTGCTATGAACATTCTTAAGCTTATGAGTTTAATGTCATGTGGTGAAACTACTATGACATATTCTTATCTAATATCCCCTGGGCCATTGTCAAAAACACAGACACTAGGTTAGCTGGACCACTGGTCTAATCCTTTTGGTATTATACAGCTATTCAAGAAAATGTTTTATGATTAGTGCAATTATTCAAATTAAACTTCATTTATAATTATATAACTTTAAATAGTTTTTTTTTTAAAGATTTTATTTATTTATTTGCCAGAGAGAGAGAGAGGAGGAGAGTACAAGCAGGGGGAGTGGCAGGCAGAGGGAGAAGCAGGCTCCCCGCTAAGCAAGGAACCCGATGCGGGACTCAATCCCAGGACCCTGAGATCATGACCTGAGCCAAAGGCAGACACTTAACCATCTGAGCTACCCAGGCGCCCTAAATAGCTTTAAAAGTATATTCACGTGCATGATCCCTTGTAAATAGCAATCTTGTGAGGTAGGCAGAGCAATCCCATCACCAAACCAAATCTCACTTTTTGAAATAATGGAAGTTCCTAATCTAAATGCTGTAAAACTGACCACCACAACCTATGCAAAAATAGAGTATCGTGAGCAGTTGTAGCACTTTATGTCTTCCATCCCTATTAGCAATTTGATGTTATCATGGCAGTAAAGGATCATTAAAAGCAGACTCAGTCCTTCTTCCTTCATGTTACAGGTCTCTCCTGAACCACCTTACACTCCTCTGATAGTTCTTTTCAACATGGTCAATGTCGCTCATAAAAAAAGTCAAGACTATAAGCCATAATACCTAGCACTTGTTCTGGCCCTGTGCCTGGTGCCTTTTGGTTGTTCATTTGAACATGCATTTCTCAAGGCTGGTAATACCTACATTGAAGAATATAGTTATAAATGATAATCACATCAACTATGGATTGATAGAAAATGTAAAATATTTACCCCAGCACCTATGTGCCAGATATCACGAAGATTCTCAGGGATAAAAAAATGAAAAGATGCAGTGTGTGGATTCAAGGAACATATTGTCTAGAATGGAGACAGGCATAAAAAGCAAAATTAGATATGGGATTATAACTATAGTGGAAATATATAGTAAGAGAAATGAAAGCTTGAGAGGATGAGAATATGTATTAGGTCTGCATCAGCTAGATGAGAGTGGGAATTCAGAGAAAATGGAAGTGCACATTTTTCAGTGCAAGCGTAAGGCATTTCATGACTGCTCTGTGATGTCATTATTTCATAATACCCATGATATAAACAGCTTTATGAGTGCTTTGTATTTATTAAATGTGCTTTATATTGATTTCCCAAATGTATTTTAAATGTCTCCTCAAAATCCAGGGTTTCATTCATAAAATTCTTTTAAGAAATCTAAAGTGAAATACAACATAACAAATGATCTCTCTCTCTTTCTCTCTCTCTCTCTATGTAATCACCTACATATTCGTACACAGTACTTTAATTTTTCTCCCAAATAGTGATTTTTTTTTTCTGATACAACTAAAATTTGTTTATTTTTTTACCTAGTATGGGACCAACATTGTTTTTTGATGATTTTTTTATTCATTTTGTAAAAGAAAAATTAAAATTTCTTTTTACTGTTAGCTGCTAATATTTAAATATAGAGTCTTGTATATTAATCTTTAATTTTATGTATTAGTTCTTTGTAAATTTCTTGTGTTTCCAGTAAAAGGTCATTTCTTCTGTAAATAGAATAGTTTTTTCTTATTCCATTTAATCCTTATGCCTTTATGTCTTTTTTGCTTATCTAGCCTTTTTGAAATGGCTAATGTCTTGGCTATAATATTGAATAAACTTGGTGAGAGTAACCACTCTTGCTTTGCTCCCAAATGAAGGCAGAAACTTTTCAATATTAAACCTTTAAATATGATGTATGTAGTTTTTTTTTTTTCTTTTCATAAGTGCCACTTTGCAGATTGAGGATATTTACTTGTGTCCCTGGTTTGCTGAGAGATTTTGCCATAAATGAGTATTAAATTTTGTCAAGTGAATTTTCTACATCTACTGAAAAAATCATATAAATATTCTCTTTGATGTGTTATTATGGTGAATGACATTGACTGCTATTCTAATGATAAATCAACTTTGAAATCCCAGGGTAAACTTACTTGGTCACATATAGTATTTTTTTCTTTAATATACTGCTGGATACAATTTGCAAATATGTTATTTAGGGAGCTTGCACTATTGTTCATAGCGGATGTTAGTCTGTCTTTAACTTCCTTTTTTCTTTTCTTTTTTGTCTTTTTTTTGGTCTTTTTTGGAAAAGTCTTTGTCATTATACTTGCTCCATTTAAAAAAGTTGAAGAATGCTTTTCTGGTATTGGATTTTAAAAAAAAAGATAATGTAATATTGGCCTTAAGTCTTCATTAAATATATGATATAATCTACCCATGAAACCACTTATGCCTGGAGTTTTCTTTCTCACAAGGGTTTTGACAACAAAATCAATACTTTTTTATTAGATATAGAGCTGTTCAAATTTTCTGTTTACTTCTTGTCAGTTTTGGTAAATTGTATTTTAAGAAGTGTTTCTATTTCTTCAAAGCTGTCAATTTTTTGATTAAATAACTGGGCACTCATCAATAATAACCCTGCCAAGTTGACACATAAAACTAATCATCCTATTCACCATATGCCAAGAACTATTTCGGGTCTTAGAGATACAGCAGTGAACAAAACAGAGCAAAAATAAAAATCCCTGACCCAAAGTAGCTTATATTATACCAAAGGAAGAAAGATAATAAATAAGTAAAATATGTAATATGTCATGTTATTGGTATTAAGTGCTTTAGTTGAATAAATAGCATGAAAAGGGGATAGGGAGCAATTTCAAATAGGGTAGTTTGGGAATTAAATTTCAATCATGACCTAAAGAAAGTGAAAGATCCATAAGAATATCAGATGGAAAAGTGTTCCAGGCAAAGAGAATAATGAGGACAAAGTCTATGGGGCAGAAGCCTGCCTTGTGTGTTAAACAAAGGGCAAAAATGCCAATGTAGTTGGAGGAAACAGAAAAAGAATATTAAGAGACACCATCAGAAAGTTACCTCTGTGTCAGTGTTGAAGGTCACATAGGAATATCTTTTCATTCTGGCTAATTGGGAAACCAATAGAGTATTCTAAACAAAGGTGCTTCATCTTTGTTCTAAATTGATTCTACTGCCAACTATATTTAAAACATACTGTGGAAAGTGAAGTAAGTTGTGTGTGTGGGGTATTGAAATAAGAAATTTTAGATTGCTATTACAATAATTCAAGCAGAAGTGGTGGTGGCTTGGATCAGAGTAATAATAGTAGGGGTGATGAGAAGTGATTAGTTTCTAGAGTGCACACCTTTGACTCCTGGCATGTTTATTAAATGTGCCTTATATTGATTATAAGGCACATTTTTTTTTAAAGATTTTATTCTTTTTTTTAAAAGATTTTATTTATTTGACAGAGAGAGAGACACAGCAAGAGAGGGAACACAAGCAGGGCGAGCGGGAGAGGGAGAAGCAGGCTTCCCGCTGAGCAGGGAGCCCGATGCGGGGCTCGATCCCAGGGCCCTGGGATCATGACCTGAGCCGAAGGCAGACGCTTAATGACTGAGCCACCCAGGCACCCCTATAAGGCACATTTAATAAATGTGGCTGGTTACTAGAACTGAGCTAAGCTTTCCTATATCTTGGCCAGTAGCCCATATCTGCTATGTCTATCTTGTCTAACATGAGGAAGCCATCAAGTTTTCAGTAAGCTCATTAACCAAAATCAGTTATAAGCATACCACATATCTGAAAACATTGGATTCTTTAAATATATATAATTAGCATTTGTCCCATTTGTACTTGGCTCAGAAAAACCAAACAAATTGGCTATAAAAATATACAAATATTATATAAAAAAAACAAATAGAATATTATAAATAAATCACATTTATTTACCAACAACTTCAACCATTATCACTGATTATTTTGCATTATTATCCTGTTTCACTCTATCCAAACTCTATCCACACTATCCATACTCACTCCCTAACACACTGCCTATGCACATATTTGAACAGAATTATTTCTTTTATTAACATTTGCAAATAATTTCAAACTTACAAAAAAGTTGCAACAATACTTTAAGCAATTTTGTCCCCTGAATCATCCATGATCAGGTTACAGAAATGATATTGCACTATGCACAGGTACTTCAGTGCTTATCTCCCACAAATAACCCTTTCCTATATAACCACAACATAGCCATCAAAATCCGAAATAAATACAAATCTTTTACCACCATCTAAGTTTCATCTAATTTCCCAACCACATCTTTAATTGCAAAAAAATTCACTCAGAATCATCTATTATTACCTAGTGGTCATGTCTTCCCAATCCCTTTCCATGTAAAACAATTCCCTGATTTTTTATTGATTTTTATACTCATGACATTGTTGACAATTACAGATTAGATACCTTGCAGAATATCTCCTAATATGAATCTTTTTCATGTTTCCTCAGGAGTAGATTCAAACTATGTACTCTGACAAGACTATAACAGAAGTGATGTGGTGTTCTACTGCATGCAGCCTGCATATAATTTAGCTGTGTCCCCATTACAGGTGATTTTATTTTCAATTACTTGATGAAATGTTGCTTCACTGATTTTCCACTATACTTTTTCTTTATATTTAACAAGCATTTTGTGAACAGATACTTTAAGAACATGTGAGCATCTTATTAGAATCAATTATTTCTATAATGGTTGCAAAATTGTTACCTTCCAATTTCACTGTTCATTTTACATTTATTATTTGGCACTATATCCTAAGGGAGAGCATTCTCTTTTCTGTGCTTATTTGTTCATCTATTTCATGTTAGTATAAATTTATGAATTACTATTTTATTCCCTAGGTTAGAGTCTGTTGCTATGATTATTTTAATATTCAAATCACCCCAGATTTGGGAAATAAGAGATCCTCCACATTGGCTTATGTATTCTTTTGACATACCCAACATTTTTGGAGCACTTCTTCATTTTCAGGCAGAATGAACTATTACAGGTTATTCATCCATTTCGTTAAGGAGTCCTGGTCCTTTTTAATGGAGAATGATATTCTGAAAGCAAAATCAGGAATTGGAAATGTATATGTACACCTATAATCAGCATTTATATTTTTAATTGTTTTTATATCTATCATCATATATTGGAAACCATGAGTTCACACTGATATTCATAATTCCAAGTTAACACTAAAGTGTGCATTTTCAGTTTTTCCCTTTTCCATATTTGTAACTCCCTTCTTCAACAGGGACAAATATGTCTCCTATTATCTTCAGTATAATAACTATTGACTCAGCTGCCTATTTGTAATCAGTCCCCATACCCTAGTGGGTCACTGCTGTAAGCCCTCTGTCTTGTGTGGACTCTACGTTCCACTGAGCTATTTCCATTCCACTCAGCTACTGTGCTGCAACGACTTGTCTAATCATTGCTGCGCTGCTAGGCTGCTGTCCTCTTGAAATTCTGGTTCCAACCCTGCCACATCTTCCCCAGTTGTCTTTTCGCTCAGGATTTTGGGATAAATTTTCACGGAAGAAGGAAAGTAAAAAAATGAAAATTTTGTTTCTGTTCTCAAACCTGGTTCTTTGGACTCCTTGAAAGTATGTCAACTATGCTAGAATATCCCCTAAAAATATCACTAAACAGTTCCATCAAGGATTTCTGCTCTCATTTATTGTCAATAATTTCAAAAAACAACACGGATGAAGAAATTGCACTGATATCTATACATTTTTTTTAAAAAAGGATGCTATTAAATGCATTTCCCACAAGAAAGAGCAGTTGTCTAGGAATGCACATCAGTTAATAATCCACTTAACCATAGACTGGCAGGGGTCCAAATCATTTGTAAATGTGTTTCTGTGGCATATACTACAATCCTACAGATATCTATTTAAACTAAAATTATAAGGAAATCCTAATGTCTTGACAGCTCTTTTATGTGACCCTAAAGAGTCATCATACTATTAAGTTTTTATTGATCAAATGGGTGTATTTACAGCACTAAAAGAAAGAATATTTACATAGTAATATAAATTAACTCATTACTATATGTCTAAGAATCAGAAACCTTGGCCATAATAGTGTGTTGTATTTGTATTGGCCTTAGATTTGTTTTTAAATGCATCCTTCTGTGGCTTCTGGGATTCTTTTGATCATGTTTATCTCTTTTCCCAAAAATCTAAAAAATAATTTTATAATAAAATAACTTTAGAGCTAGGCTACAGTGCATTGGAAGATTTTAAAATTTCAGATATTAGTCTCAAAGTTTATTTAGGTCAGGTATTTGTGTGGAAGTTTTTGTTTTCCTACTTTCCAGAATATTCTATGTAAAGTCCCATGAGAGTCAAAGAATAGTTCATACTCATGCATTCCTCTTTCTAGTCTCTCATGCATTCTGTATGATACAACCTCACTCCACACATTCCCTGAAGCTGCTTTCACTAAATTTGCAGACTAACAATCTGATTGTATACCTATTGGACTCAGCTTGTTTTCTTCTTGCTCAACTACTCTTAGGTGTACAAACCTACCAGCCCTTGAACTTTCTCAATTGTGTTGCTCTTGATTGCACTCTCCTATGGTTGCTCATCTCTGACCCTTCTTCCATGTTTTCCTATATAATTACTGAATGTTGTAATTCCATAGGCTTCTGGTTTTGTCCTTGTCCCTTTCTTACTTTGCATGTTTCCAATGACTGCCTTTATCTACTTACAGGGCATCTCATACTATGTATATGTTGGAACCTCTGTACTGAGGCTTACACAATTATATCCAAAGTCTTATTGGACATATTTAACGGGATGTAAGTTTATTGAGGACCAGAACTGTGTTTATCTTTTGTATTTTCAGCACAAATCAGAGAAAATCATAGTAGATATTTATTTATTAACATTTTACATAAACAATTAAAGTTGTCTTTTCTAAGAACCTAGTCAACTTCCAGTATTACCTTCTTTCCTAAGTCAAAAAGATCAGGTACAAAAGCATAATGGTTGCTACGATATAATGATTGACTTCTCCTGTTCCATTACTGTCCACATTCAACTGGTGAACAGATCCATCATTGCCTCTCTATCTTCATTGCTATAGTCTTACAGCTCATTGTCTTCTCTAACCTGACTCAATGTAATAATCTGTTATCTGTTCTCTCTCCCTCCAGTCCTGACTCACTCCAAAAGATTTCCAAAACTGCTGCCCTAGCTTGTGTTCTAAAAAGAAAATCTAACCATCCTCTTGCCCTACTTAAAATCTTTCAATAACCTCCCTTTGCCAAAAGGACAAGTCTAAACTTCTTATACAATCAAGACCATTTGTAATTTGACATCTCTGCTTTTCTGGCCTGTTCTCTCTGCTGTCTTTTCTTTTCTATCCTGCCCCACCAAGCCAGTTGCCCTTCTGCTGTTACGCTTTACAGTCCATACTTCTATTCACACTATTTCTTCTTCCAAAAATGTTCTTTCTCTCTTTTCTATTGAGAAATATTTCTTCATCTTTCGAACTTTGTCTCAGGTGTTTCTTTCTGATGAATTCTTTCCTGGCCTTGCTCTCTGCTTGCTCAGTAGGATTGAGTGAGCACCTCCTTCTTGAGTACCTCCTATATATGTTCTACAGTAGCCTCTCTTAACACCTAAATGCTTGTTTCCACTTATTTTTCATAGTTCTATATCCCAGTAACAAATTGTGCCTTCCTTGAGATTAAATATAAACTCTTTTTAATTTTTTTACTTCAATTCTATCCTGGTATCATGCACTGGTGCTAGTTAGCGCTCAATGAATATATGTTGAAAGAATAAAAAATAATGAGAAAAAAAAGAAGAAAGGAAAAAAGAGAGATAAAGAAAGAATGGTTTGACTCTATAGTTTACCTTTAGTACTATATTTCACTAAGGGATCCAATACAGAGAAGATGCATGATATGTCACAAAAAGTAATTTGTGTATATGGGTTTAATACACCCCAAGATAAGCTAGTTTCCTGACTGAGATATAGATTTGTAAAGATCTGATACTTTTCCAATAGCAACTGAATTGTCTAGCCACAGTGATGATACCAGGGCAGGACATCTTTGTATAGGAGGTACAGATCTTAGTGTCTTTAGAGGTAGACTCGGGAGTAAAACCACCTAAGCCTTAATTATAGCTCCATTATTTACCAGTTTAGTAAACTTAGTCCCGATGGTAAATTTCCTCATATGTTAAATGAAGATAAAATGAAAATCTATCCTAAAGGTAATTTCAAAAAATGTAATTGATTAAGTTCTGCAAAGAACCATGCTGTATTATCAACAGAAACATAATAAAAATTGGAAAGTATTACACTAAAGTGATTGAAATAAAATTATTAAATGAATAATTTTCCATATCCATTTTTATAAATGAAAAACTTCCTTCATTTAAGCAGTTCATTGTTCTGCAGTTAAAAGCTAGTAATTTCCTATCTGACAATATGAAAATGTCAATCATCCATATCTTTTCAGTCCATAAAAAGATATTATGGCTTATGTTTTATTGTTTAAGTCTGATTCTAAGATAGTACATTAAAAACATATTTTAATAACAAATATTTTAATAAAATTATAAGAAAATAACACTTTAATTGGCTTTAAATTAGTTCAACATCTACAAAGAAGTTAATTCTTTGTAGAGATATTTAGTAGGAAATATTCCATAAATTTACATTAGATTAAACTTTGGTGGGTGGGAGGAGGTTGGTTAAATAGGTGATGGATATTAAGGAGGGCACTGTAATGAGCAGTAGATGTTGTATAAAAGTGTTGAATCACTAAATTCTAGTCCTGAAACTAATATTACAATGTATGTTAACTAAGTAGAATTTAAATAAAAACTTGAAACAAAAAAAGATAAAAAATAAAAATAAAGAAAGTTAAATTAAGCTTTGCAATTGATTATAATTCCCATATCTTTAGTAGAAAGGAAAACTGTTATCTGTGATTTGAACTTCAGAACACTAATTTCATTAGTAAAGAAATAGTGTTTCCTTTCTAATAACAGAATTCCAGGATTTCCAGAATTTCTACTTAATGATTATTGTTCCATCCCTAATTGAACTTAAGGGAAAATTATAAAAGTGATGACATGCTTGAGGAGCAGATTCATATATACCTAAAAATGTTGGTTCCTATTGATCACATTCCCATGAAATTAATACAGTTCAATATTAGCTGTGGTTTGTTTTTCCCTTAACACTATGGCTACAGAATATTTTTTTTTTTTTTTACCAGTAACAACCCTCAATTTTATTGATGACTAATTAGTGTGTACCTTCTGATTTGCACTATAGAACTTTATACAATTGTTAAGAAGTTTTTATTTTTCTTAAGGATACAAATTTAAATGAACACTAGCCTTCTCTACCATGTTGACCAGATAATACAAGCTTCACCAAATGGTTTCTTCTGTAGGGGCAAAGGGCAGGCTGCCCCAAGATGGGCCACTTTGGCACAAACATTATTTTCAGTTAAAAGTAATAAAAACCCAACAGATGTAGGAAAAGCTCTCTTCCTGGTCCTCAGCTGCCTAAATTTACATTGGGATGGAGAGCCTGTACCAGGCAGAGAGCCACAAACAGAGACTCACTTTTACCTAAGAAACTTACCTGCATAATAGGACAAGGGTTTAGTTTTTCAAAACATCTCCCTTCACCTTCCTGCTAATGGCCTTCCTCCCCTGTGTATCCTCAGACCCTACCCCTCTCCTTAGTTCATATAAACTTCATGTTGCCTCATTATCTTTGGAATTTAATGTCTGTGTGGATTCCCCACACATATGTCTACCTATTAAATTTTATTTTCTCCTGTTACTCTGTCTCATGCCAATTTAATTCCAAGTCCAGCTAGAAGAACCTTGTAGGGTAGAGGATGGACTTCCTCCTCCAATGAGGTAGAGCCTATTATTGGATGAGAGGGTCACGCTTATAGCCTTCTAATCTTATTTCATTGCCTAGAACTCAAATGCATGACCACAATTACCCAGGAACTATAGTGTAACATGTGACCCAGGAAAAGAGAAAAAATTGAGTTATTACCTAGTCTCCACTACAGATGCTAAAAATGACACAGAAATATGAGAATTGTATCAATGGAAGATCTTTACAGTTTACATGTATTCAAGAAGAAAATTACATTAATTAAATTCTAACAATAAAAATATAATTTGTATAAAAGGTTAAAAGGACATTTAGGAATGAATTGCTATTTATAAAAATAGTCAATTAAAACACAGGTATCCTATCTATATGTAATTATCAATTGTGCATGTAAATGTACACAATGCACATGATCTTGTTCTATTCATTAATGTCCTTAAGGATTTCTACTGGATACCACTTTTCTGACAATCTCCCTCTATGATTGTTTGTGTTATCAGTTGTATTTGGAAGTTGTATTTGCATATATTTAGTTCTTCAAATCATACTAAAAATTTTCAGATAACTACAACTGTAGTGTAAAAGTCCCATGCAAGTAAATGCAAAATACAAAATAAACATACAGATAAAATACAGATTGAAATAGTTACCTAAGATAGGAAACTCAAAAATAAAAAAAAGATAAGATATAAAATAAAACTTAGAGTTAGAATTCATCAATTTAATTAATATATTAAAGAACACTTGGAAATGACATTAAAAAATATAAGAGGAAAAAAAGAAGGTAAGAATAAGAGACCAATAAAGAATATAAAAATGAGAGGAAGCTAAGAGTAATTTTTCTAGGTCAATACATAGAGACAGGGCACAAAGGGAGTAAGAAAGAAGGCAAAGAAACAAACAGACACAAGTATTGTGATTCCTCAAACATGTAAGCAAAGAGACAAATTGGAAAGATGATTTTAAAGCTGTTGCTTTTTCATTACTATTAAGTATAAGGAAGAAATTTAATTTTGATTCAAAAGAGTGGCAGAAACACAAAACTAGATAAGCAATGAGAGAAAGGGTATTTTTAAAGATACAAGCAATTAGCTTCCTGTTGCTTATTTGATGTAACTTTAATCTTAACAAGAACTTTTCCACTTGGTGCCATTATCTAATAACCTACTATCATCGATTTTCAGAGAAAACACATTATCTGCAGGAAAACTTTCTGAAAGTCACAAACAAGTATGAAGAGCCCAGAGGCAAAAGATTTGTAGAATCTTTAAAAGATAGCTAGAGGCAAGAGTTTGAGCAGTGGGAGAAGATCACCAAAAAACTTGTCTGCCTAATAAATGCTCCATAGGAAAAAAAAAATCTATTCAAAGCACAACCCAGAAAATAAAATCAACACCATGCTACTGCAGTCTGCTTCTGCGACCTTGCTAGAAACAAGCCACAGGTCTGCCACTTACACAGAATTATTCACCAACAAACAGCCTGCCTGCAGGAAGAGCAAAAACACTTTAATAATAAAATCCAGTGACAACATAAATATTTCACCATGTCACTCTCAAGGTGCAAGCTGATGTATCTTCTAGAATAATTCAGGGAACAAAACATGATTCTGTATAATAGAAAATGTATTGGCCTAATACCTTATTTAAAAAAATAAACTATAACTGCTCTCATTGAAAGAATAGAAGTTGTTCAAGACCCATTCTTCATCTGAAGCTTAAAAACACCAATCCAAATCATGGCACACAATCCTGATTCAATTCTAGCTTCAGATGTACAAGTCTAAGATGTGGGAAACAAAGGCAGAAGAGAAATTATTAAATGTCCTTACTACCTACAGCCCATTGTCAAGTCCTTGAAACAGGCAGAGTGACATTCCTCTAGGGACTCATCTGCCTTGTGTTGACACTTTGTTAAGGGCAAAGGCGATCCTAGCCTGACCCCCCCACCCCCACCACCAAGGATCCTGTAAGCCTACTTTAACATATAAAAATTCTTTTGGAAACTTCCTTTATCTCTAAACCAAGATACAGTTGGCAATCATCTCTCAAGCATATGGCCCACCAATACACATCTGAAGGGTCTCATGACTAAGTTTTTATTAGAAGGTAATAAATGACCTTTTCCCAACAATAGCTAGCCTGCTCAAGGTCCTGGAAACCTTGATTCCAAAATTCCTTAGAGACTTATGCTATCCCTAACCCCCTCCCAACTTGAAAGAATATAATGGGCCACTCCTCATGACCTCCATGCAGCTCTTTCTGCCCTTGGTCCTGTCCCTGTGCTTTAATAAAACCACCTTTTTGCACAAAATACATCTCAAGAATTCTTTCTTGGCCTTTGGTTTCAAACCTTAACATCTTTCCAACATCAGTCTATATAACATTGGGATAACATTTTTTTTTCTCCTGGTGATTCATAATGTAAGCCCAGGAGAGACAAGGTAAGACAAAGCAAATGAGAAAACCCTTTAAGGATAATTCTAGGCAATCTTGTGTTATCTCTACCCACTTTAACATTAATAGCATGACAGTACATCCTAGAGAATGAGTAAGTTGAAAAACTTTTCTTTCCCTTTTCTCCCTCTCTCTCTCTCATTCTACCTTCCCTTTTTCTCTGTCTCCCTCTTTTCCCCTCTCCCTCCCTCTCTCGCACTCTCCTTCCTTCTTTCTTGTGCTCTCTCTCATACACAGTCAAATCTCAACTCTTTTTTCCTATTATACTTAATTCAGAGTTTTTTCTAGGCTAAATGGAATGAGATGGTTTTTCTTTGGCATTCCAATTCCCTCCTTTTTATACTTTTCTCTCTTATGGGTCTTTCCCCTTTGACTGCCTCATGCCCCCATTTGGCCTATAGCCTACATTATCTTGTTAATTCTTTTTCTTTCAGGGTTTTCCTGCCTCCATCAAACCTCATTGTCCTGTTTTATGGTAACTTTGATTATAAACTATGATGAAAAGAAATCCAAAAAAACACATAGTAAGTCAATGTTTCATTATTGATTATTTTTGGCTCCCTGAGACAACTGCACCCTAACTGGAGAATTCTGGAGAAATAAAACCCTAATCTAAAGGCTGAAATGACCACATACAATTTTATTCTTTTTAACACAACACTTGATCAGTCTGGTCCAATTTCTTATATACAGCTGAATTTGAGGACATAATGTGTAGTCACTGCCTGACAGTTTGCAAGTTTTGCTGGCACAATTTGAAAATACATAACTGTGGTACAGGAGATAACTTGTGAGACAATTTTTCATACTATAATTCTCAGGGTTTGGGAAATAGAGTATTCTTAGACAAGAACAAATATATTATTTGTCAAATTTCCTAGTTTTGTGGCCAATATAAATTAAGATATATGCTATGTGCCAATCATTATCCTAAGTATTTTATCCATTATTTCATTTAATTTTACTACAACTCTTTGAGATATATACGCTTGTCTCCATTTTGCAGATGAGAAAACCAAGATTTGTATGTTGAAAATTGGTAGGTGCAGGCAAAGAAGCAAACCTAAGGCCAACTGACTCCAAGATGGGGTTCTATGCCCTATGTTGCAGTACCTGACAGAGAATGACATTGAGACACAAGTTATGTCCTGTGGTTAAGGGTTCACCCTGTTGCAGAGCTCTTTCCAGTGTTTATCAGCTTCACATTAAGGAGGCCATTTATGCCTTATTGTGGCTGAGTACCAGGTTAGGTATGTGAACATATAGTCAATTCTTCAGGTAAAATGATCCTCTGGGGAAAAGCCCAATTTTCTTAAATTCTAGGTTTAATCTATAGTTGAGTGAGCATGTATCATACACTATCCTAATGATTGTTATGTAAGCATCAGGGGGTTGTTTAGAGATAGTGAACATAGAAGAATATTGAAATATTAAAAGAAAAAATAAAATATTAGGTAATGTTTAAATATTATAATAAGTTTAATTTTCTTCTAATCTCAAAACAATTTCCCTAATGATTAAGATTCAATTTAACAATTTTACCACGTGCATTTATCTTGCTCAGGTGACAGAGATTTTATATTAAAATTTTAATTTCTCCTGTGACTATTGTTAAAACGCAGGCTTAAAATTCCTACCCTCTTATCAGATGGGATTTTTCTTCCTTATGCTAATTTCCACACACACGGGGGAGGGGGAAAGATGGCAGAGGAGTAGGGGACCCTATTTCACCTGGTCACCAGAATTGAGCTGGATATCTACCAGACCACTCTGAGCACCCACAAAACCAGCCTGAGATGTAAGAAGATCTGATCTCTACAAGCAGAATATTTGCAGGTGGTTGGTTTTGAGGTATAAAGCAGGGAGCCGTGATTCCCTGGGCAGATATCAGAGGATAAATGGCAGTGGGAGGGTGCCTGGCCATGGGGATCCTATACCAGTGAGTGACAGCCTCACACGTTGGGGATGGGGCACAGACTCCCAGACCTGTAGTGGCAGGGAAAGGACTTTAGGGCAGCCCTCAGGGCAGAAACCCAGAGCGGAAGGGGTTTTAGAAGCACAAAGGGCAGAGACATGCCCCAACATAGAGGCAGGACTGGGAGCACTGCGGAGGGATGCACAACCCAGGACGTTGCAGTTTATAGCAGCACAGACAGAAACAGAGACAGTGTGGCCTGGAGAGCTCACTGAAGAACAGACTGCAATCTCTCTGCTCTGAGGCAGAGGGTTGGAAACAGTCTCTTCTGCTCTGACTCGTGGAAGAGATGCAGAAAGCCACCAGGGAAAGCAGCCAGAGAACAAAAGCCCCAAAGACTGATTCTTGCTGAGTCCATCCCCCGCCACAGGGGGGCAGGGCAACTCTGCCCAAACAGGGTTGCAGAGTAACAGCGCAGCCGGCCCCTCCCGCAGAAGACAGGCTGGGAAAACAAGAGGCCAGCAACCCTAAGGTCCCAAGAAAACAGGTGCATCGTGCTTGGGTTCTGGTCAATAATTAGGACTCTATACATTCCCTCAAACACCCATCAACAGAATGACTAGGAGAAGGAGCCCCCAAAATAGAAAAGACTCAGAGATCATAACTTATGCGGCAGATTTACAAATAGATGTAGATATAACCAAGATGTCAGAGATGGAATTCAGGCTAGCAATTGTGAAGACAATGGCTAGAATGGAGAAATCTATTAATGGCAACATACAGTCTCTAAGGGCAGAAATGAAAGGTGAATTGGCAGAACTTAAAAATGCTATCAATGAGATCCAATCCAATCTAGATAATCTAACAGCTAGGGTAACTGAAGCAGAAGAGTGAATAAGCGACCTGAAAGACAATATAATAGATAAAAAGGGAAAAGAGAAGGCCAGGGAAAAACAACTCAGAATCCATGAAAATAGAATCAGAGAAATAAATGACACCATGAAGCATTCCAATGTCAGAATAATTGGAATCCCGGGGGGAGTGGAGAGAGAGAGAAGACTAGAGATATATTTGAGCAAATCATAGCTGAGAACTTCCCTAATCTGGGGAATGAAACAAACACTTATGTCCTAGAGGCAGAGAGGACCCCTCCCAAGATCAAGGAAAACAGGCCAACACCCTGGCATGTAATAGTAAAACTTGCAAATCTTAGAACCAAGGAAACCATCTTAAGGGCAGTTAGGGGGAAGAGATTCCTTACGTACAGAGGGAAGAACATCAGAATAACGTCAGACCTATCCACAGAGACCTGGCAAGCCAGAAAGGCCTGGCAAGACATATGCAGGGTACTAAATGAGAAGAACATGCAGACAAGAATACTTTATCTGGCAAGGCTTTCATTTAGAATGGATGGAGAGATGCAGAGCTTCCATGACTGGCAGAAACTGAAAGAATATGTGACCACTAAGCTGGCCCTGCAAGAAATATTAAGGGGGGTTCTATAAAAGGAGAAAGACCCCAAGAGTGATAAACAACAGAAATTTACAGGGACAATCTATAAAAACAATGTCTTCACAGGCAACATGATGACAACTAATTCATATCTTTCAATAATCACTCTCAACGTGAATGGCCTAAACATTCCCATAAAATGGCAGAGGGTTGCAGATTGGATAAAAAGACAGGACCCATCCATGTGCTATCTCCAAGAGACTCATTTTGAACCTAAAGATACATCCAGAGTGAAAGAGACGGGGTAGAGATCTATCTTCCATGCCAATGGAACTCAAAAGAAAGCTGGGGTAGCAATTCTTACATCAGACAAATTAGATTTTAAACTAAAGTCTGTAATTAGAGACACAGAAGGACACTATATCATTTTTTTTTTAAAGATTTTATTTATTTATTTGAGAGAGAGGATGAGAGGAGAGAGTGAGCACATGAGAGGGGGGAGGGTCAGAGGGAGAAGCAGACTCCCTGCTGAGCAGGGAGCCCGATGCGGGACCCGATCCCGGGACTCCAGGATCATGACCTGAGCCAAAGGCAGTCGCTTAACCAACTGAGCCACCCAGTCACCCAGACACTATATCATTCTTAAAGGGTCTATCCAACAAGAAGATCTAACAATTGTAAATATCTATGCCCCAAACATGGGAGCAGCCATCTACATAAGCCAACTGTTAACCAAAATAAAGAGCCATATTGATAACAATACATTAATTGTAGGAAACCTCAATACTCCACTCTCGGCAATGGACAGATCATCTAAGCAGAAAATCAACAAGGAAACAAGAGCTTTGAATGATACATTGGACCAGATGGACTTCATAGATATTTACAGAACATTCCACCCTAAAACAACAGAATACTCATTCTTCTCGAGTGCACATGGAACTTTCTCCAGAATAGACCACATACTGGGTCACAAATCAGGTCTCACCCGATACCAAAAGATTGAGATTATTCCCTGCATGTTCTCAGACCACAATGCTCTAAAACTGGAACTGAGGGGCGCCTGGGTGGCTCAGTTGGTTAAGCGACTGCCTTCGGCTCAGGTCATGATCCTGGAGTCCCGGGATCGAGTCCCGCATCGGGCTCCCTGCTCGGCAAGGAGTCTGCTTCTCCCTCTGGCCCTCCCCACTCTCATGTGCTCTCTCTCATTCTCTCTCTCTCAAATAAATAAATAAAATCTTAAAAAAAAAAAAACTGGAACTGAATCACAAGAAAAAAATTGGCAGAAATTCAAACACTTGGAAGCTAAAGACCACTCTGCTCAAGAAAGTTTGGGTCAACCAGGAAATCAAAGAAGAACTTAAACAATTCATGGAAATCAATGAGAATGAACACATTGGTCCAAAACCTATGGGATACTGCAAAGGTGGTCCTAAAGGAGAAATACATATCCATCACTCAAGCTTCACTCAAAAAAATAGAAAAATTCTGAATTCACCAACGAACTCTACACCTTAAAGAACTAGAGAAAATGCAACAAACGATGCCTAAGCCACACATTAGAAGAGAAATAATTAAAATTAGAGCAGAAATCAATGAATTAGAAACCAGAAATGCAGTAGATCAGATCAATGAAACTAGAAGTTGGTTCTTTGAAAGAATTAATAAGATATAAACCACTCGCCAGACTTATCCAAATGAAAAGAGAAAGGACCCAAATTAATAAAATTATGAATGAAAGGGGAGAGATCATGACTAACACCAAGGAAATAGAAACAATTATTAGAAATTATTATCAACAACTATATGCCAATAAACTGAGCAATCTGGATGAAATGGAGGCCTTCCTGGAAACCTATAAGCTGCCAAGACTGAAACAGGAAGAAATTGACAACCTGAAGAGGCCAATAACCAGTAACGAGATTGAAGCAGCGATCAAAAACCTCCCAAAAAACAAGAGTCCAGGGCCTGATGGATTCCCTGGGGAATTCTACCAAACATTCAAGGAAGAAATAATACCTATTCTCCTGAGGCTGTTTCAAAAAATAGAAACAGAAGGAAAACTTCCAAACTCATTCTATGAGGCCAGCATTACCTTAATCCCCAAACCAGGCAAAGACCCCATCAAAAAGGAGAATTTCAGACCAATATCCCTGATGAATATTGATTCCAAAATCCTCAACAAAATCCTAGCTAATAGGATCCAATAATACATTAAAAGGATCATCCACCATGACCAAGTGGGATTTATCCCCGGAATGCAAGGGTGGTTCAACATTCACAAATTAATCAATGTGATAGAACACATTAATAAGAGGAGGGAGAAGAACCAGATGCTCCTCTCAATTGATGCAGAAAAAGCATCTGACAAAATACAGCATCCTTTCCTGATTAAAACTTTTCAGAGTATAGGGATAGAGGGAACATTCCTCATGTTCATAAAATCCATCTATGAAAAACCCACAGTGTATTATCCTCAATGGGGAAAAGCTGAGAGCCTTTCCCTTAAGATCAGGAACACGTCAAGTGCTCCACTCTCACCACTATTGTTCAACATAGTACTAGAAGTTGTAGCAACAGCAATTAGACAACAAAAAGAAATAAAAGGTATTCAAATTGGCAAAGAAGAAGTCAAACTCTCTCTTTTCACAGACGACATGATACTTTATGTGAAAAACCCAAAAGACTCCACCCAAATTACTGGAAATCATACATCAATTCAGTAATGTGGCAGGATACAAAATCAATGCACAGAAATCAGTTGCTTTCTTATACACTAACAATGCAACTGTAGAAAGAGAAATTAGAGAGTGATTCCATTTACAATTACATCAAAAACCATAATATACCTCAGAATAAATCTAACCAAAGAGGTAAAGGATCTATACTCTAGGAACTACATGAGTGTTCACTCATGAAAGAAATTGAAGAAAACACAAAAAGATGGAAAAATATTCCATGCTCATGGATCGGAAGAATAAACATTGTTAAAATATCTATGCTACCCAGAGCAATCTATATCTTCAATGCCATCCCGATCAAAATCCCAATGACATTTTTCAAAGTGCTGGAACAAACAATCCTAAAATTTGTATGGAATCAGAAAAGAACCCGAATTGCTAAGGAAATGTTGAAAAAGAAAAACAAAGCTGGGGGAATCACGTTGCCCGATTTCAAGCTCTATTACAAAGCTGTGATCACCAAGACAGCATGGTACTGGCATAAAAACAGACATATGGAACAGAATAGAGAACCCAGATATGGACCCTCAACTCTATGGTCAAATAATCTTCGACAAAGCAGGGAAAAAATAGGCAATGGAAAAAAAAGACAGTCTCTTCAATAAATGGTGCTGGGAAAATTGGACAGCCACATGCAGAAGAATCAAACTGGACCATTCTCTAACACCATTCACAAAGATAAACTCAAAGTGGATGAAAGACCTCAATGTGAGACAGGAATCCATCAAAATCCTAGAGGAGAACATAGGCAGTAACCTCTTTGACATCGGCCACAGCAACTTCTTTCAAGATACATCTCCAAAAGCTAGTGAAACAAAAGCAAAAATGAACTTTTGGGACTTCATCAAGATAAAAAGCTTCTGCACAGCAAAGGAAACAGTCAACAAAACTAAGAGGCAACCCACAGAATGGGAGAAGATATTTGCAAATGACACTACAGATAAAGGGCTGGTATCTAAGATCTATAAAGAACTTCTCAAACTCAACACCCAAAAAACAAATAATCAAGTCAAAAAGTGGGCAGAAGATATGAAAAGACACTTCTCTGAAGAAGACATACAAATGGCTAACAGACACATGAAAAAATGTTCATCATCATTAGCCATCAGGGAAATCCAAATCAAAACCACATTGAGATACCACCTTATACCAGTTAGAATGGCAAAAATGGACAGGGAAAGAAACAACAAATGTTGGAGAGGTTGTAGAGAAAGGGGAACCCTCTTACACTTTTGGTGGGAATGCAAGTTGGTACAGCCACTTTGGAATACAGTGTGGAGGTTCCTCAAAAAATTCAAAATAGTGCTACCCTATGACCCAGCAATTGCACTCCTGGGTATTTACCTCAAAGACACAGATGTAGTGTAAAGAAAGGCCATATGTACCCCAATGTTCATAGCAGCAATGTCCGCAATAGCCAAACTGTGGAAAGGGCTGAGATGCCCTTTAACAGATGAATGGATAAAGAAGATGTGGTCCATATACCCAAGGGAATATTACTCAGCCATCAGAAAGGATGAATACCCAACTTTTACATCAACATGGATGGGACTGGAGGAGATTATGCTAAGTGAAATAAGTCAAGCGGAGAAAGTCAATTATCGTATGGTTTCACTTATTTGTGGAACATAAGGAATAACATGGAGGACATTAGGAGAAGGAAGGGAAAAATGGGGGGGGGAATTGGAGGGAGAGATGAACCATGAGAGACTATGGACTCTGAGAAACAAACAGGGTTTTAGAGGGGAGGGGGTGGGGGGATGGGTTAGCCCCGTGATGGGTATTAAGGAGGGCACATACTGCATGGAGCACTGGGTGTTATACGAAAACAATGAATCGTGGATCACCACATCAAAAACCAATGATGTATTGTATGGTGACTAACATAATAAAATTAAAAAAAAAAAAAGAATAGTAGTGGTTGCGTGCGAGTAAGAATGGGGAGTGACTGCAAATAGGCACAAGTTTTCTTTTTGGGTTAATGGAAATGTTATAAAATTAGATTTTGGTGAAAGTTACATACTTTGTAAAATTACTAAAAATTCTTGAAGTGTAATCTTAATATAGGTGAATTTTATGGTGTGTAAATTTTATCTCAATAAAGCTGTTTAAAAACTTAAAAAAAAAAATTCCTCCCCCCACACAAAATGAGTAGAATCCATAATTTTGAAAGACACTTTTTTTTTTTTTGCAAACAGTATTCATTCAGGATGATGTAATCTCTGGTTTTAAAAGTAAATCTGTTGTGAACCACATTTAGTGCCAATAGTATATAAAACAATAGCTGTCCTGCAGTGCCCAATCTAGTTCATTCATTACTGATGGTGCCAAAAACATTAAGGAACACCAAGGAAGACAGACAAAACAAAACTAAAACAACCATTTCCTTCAGCCTTTCTTACTGAATAATTATTTCCTCTGTTTATGTGATATCTCCTTCCTTAGGCCTATTTCTATATGTGTCACCCTTATAAATAGTGGAAACATTGTGAATGGAAAAGGATTTACATCAATTGCTGGCAAATGCTTTAGTTATTTCATTTAAAATGGGATGAAAATGAGAAGGACAATACTACCCTTTTGTGATAGGTCATCTGAAATGGAAAATTGAAATGAAATGCTTTTAAAATAAATCCACATAAATATTCAACTTGTTGTTGTTGTTCTTGCAAGTAGGGAAATTGTGTTTGATTGTTTTTCCTTGTTTGCATGTGTATACATGTTCATGTACTTATCCATTTATTCAGTAAAAGCCTTTATTTTCTTTCCTTCTTTTTGAGTGAATTGATAAAACAGATTTGTGACAATGTATTCTAAAATTATAAAAATACTTTTCAAAACACATAGTACACTTTCTGAGCTCCTTTAATTCATCCAGAATGATTAATATAAGAAGACAAGTTAACTCTAAAATGGAGCAATATCTTGTTTTAAATGTGCCCATTTGTCAGAGAGATAATCCATTGACTTTTCCATTGAATTATTACTTTGGAATATAGAAGCTTCCATATTTAAATCATGCCTTCTCTTCAGCCAGGGGTTTCTGGCAGTATGTGAATGAGGTAAAATAAAAATGCAAGTATCTCAGTTGTGCCACTTTTCTCAAAATATATGCATAATAATATATGTTACAAAAATTATTAATTAAAAATATTAAAAGACTTTGAAAAGTTAAACTTCTTTAATGTGAACTTCTCAGAATCTCTAACATAGTGAAACACTTGCAAATTTTCAACTATGTACCAGGTAATAAGTAACTTGAGGCAGTTTTCCCTGTATATCCTTATCCATAAATTGCTCTGTGATGTACTTCTCTAGGCTGTTGTTCTTCCTAAGATAGACTGGTAAATGTTTCAAGAAATGGTAGCTGTTCAAGGATGAAATGGGACAGTTTGCAAAACCTCAGAACCTGAAAACATGACTAAATGACTGAAGCAGGAAAGGGAGAGGCAGGAGTGAGACTAAGGAGAGGAGCTTGGACTTCTTCCCATTGGCTGAATATTTACTCAACAGTTTCAGAATACACTTATTAGCAATAAAGACATGCTTCTGGGACACCTGGGTGGCTCAGTCAGTTAAGCAGCTGACTCTTGATTTCAGCTCAGGTCATGATCTCAGGGTTGTAAGACTGAGCCCCAAGCTGGGCTCCACAGTCAGTGGGGAGTCTGCTTGAGATTCTCTCTCCCTCTCCCTCCTCCTCTGCCCCTCCCCTTACTCACTCTCTCTCTAAAATAAATAAATAAATCTTAAAAAAAAAAGATGTCTATTAGCCTGAATGAGAGAAAATGTGGTTTAAGAAACCACATGACACAAAGAAATTAGCCAAAGGCAGCATCAGAGAGGAAGACCTTCCTCTGCCCTAGCTGGACTTGGAATTAAATTGGCATGAGACAGAGTAACAGGAGAAAATAAAATTTAATAGGCAGACATATGTATGGGGAATCCACACAGACATGAAATTCCAAAGACAATGAGGCAACATGAAGTTTATATGAACTAAGGAGAGGGGTAGGGTCTGAGGATACACAGGGGAGGAAGGCCATTAGCAGGAAGGTGAAGGGAGATGTTTTGAAAAACTAAACCCTTGTCCTATTACGCAGGTAAGTTTCTTAGGTAAAAGTGAGTCTCTGTTTGTGGCTCTCTGCCTGGTACATCCCAATGTAAATTTAGGCAGCTGAGGACTAGGAAGAGAGCTTTTCCTGCATCTGTTGGGTTTTTATTACTTTTAGCTGAAAATAATGTTTGTGCCAAAGTGGCCCATCTTGGGGCAGCCTGCCCTTCGCCCCTACAGCCTGACCTTGGCCCCTGTAGTTCCCTCCTCCAAAACCTTCCTCAAGTTTTACACATTACAAGTTGAGTTAGTAAATTATTCCATTTCATTGAACCAGTCCTTGTCCTGACAATAGGTCAGTTCAGTTACACTCATTTCAGGAGGTGGTGATGCAGATGTGTTTTCTTTCTTTCTTCCTTTCTTTCCTTCTTTTAATTTAAATTCAATTGATTAACATATAATATATTATTTGTTTCAGGCGTATGGGTTTGTGATTCATCAGTCTTACATAATACTCAGCACTCACCACAACACATACCTTCCCCGGTGTCCATCACCCAGCCACCCACCCCCCACCCACACCCCTCCAGCAAACTTCAGTTTGTTTCCTAAGATTAAGAGTCTCTTATGGTTTGTCTCCTTCTCTGGTTTTGTCTTGTTTCATTTTTTTCCTCTCTTGCCCTATGATCCTCTGCCTTGTTTCTTAAATTCCTCACATCAGTGAGATCATTTGATAATTGTCTTACTCTGATCGACTTATTTCATTAACATAATACCCTCTAGTTCCATCCACGTGGTTGCAAATGGCAAGATTTCATTTTTCTGATGGCTGTGTAATACTCCATTGCATGTGTGTGTGTATCACATTTTCTTTATCCATTCATCCCAAATGTGTTTTCAAAGTTAGGCCTGTGCTTTAAGAAATCAGCAATTAAACAAGAGGCATTTCTACAGAAACAAAAGAAAAATAATGGCTAATGATTAGGTCAAAATAAAAATCAGTGTCTATGTGGTAAGCACATTGTATGATTATTATATTACATATAAAATTTACATATACATTTATATGTTTATAAATAATCATTATATTTACATATGTGTATATTTATCCTGCATACTATATATGTGTGTGTGTGTGTGTGTGCATATATGATCACCCAAGCATGGTCAGAAAATTCATACTATTATTATCACCAGTTTAGAAATGAAAAACTGAGGCTTATAGAAGTTAAGTAATTAGTTAAGTTGCCATCAGCGCCACCAACACAATTATGTGTTAAGTAAGTAAGCAGATTCTAAGGAGTAACACAATGAAAATGAGGTGGTAAAATTTATTTCACATATATTAGAAAGGGAGAAGCCTGGATCCTCAGATAGTAAAAGAGCCTCCTCAGATCAAAGGTGATATGATGCTGCTCTGGTCTAAGTTCAGGTCATCTAAAAATGTGCCAGAATGGGTTGGAGAGAGCCCTGGGCTTAGAGGACATATTTGAATTATGACTTTCATTTGATGGTTGTGTGGCTGGGGTATATCTCAATATCTGTGATTTTTGGTTTCCTTTTTTCATGAAGCAATAGAATGAACAATTACACAAATATTTTTTACTCTGAAAAGATTTTTATATGTCTTGTCTATATTTGTTTGAAGAAATATACAGAAATATGCAACCTTCTAAAAAAAAGTGTTTTCCAATGGGGAATTTCATGCTCCCTCCAACCACCAATGCATGGAAAATGTTATTTGAAGGCAGAATTATAGATAATATAGTGATGAAACATTTTGTACCTCAAAAGTGTTAATGTTTGGTAAGAGAAGAAAAAAATCTTAAACCATTAAGGAAAGTTACAAATATCTGTGATACACATTACACATATTTTCAATAAAAACTGGCATTTTAAAAGGAAGGATGTAGTTGATTATGAAACTTATTTAAGGGCCTCCTCACTCTGGGTGAAATGGTATACCATCAAAAGTAGCCTTTTAATTACTCATGTCTTACTTTTGATGTGTCCATTTTTGGCTATAGTTTTTATTTAAAAAGGTCATAACTCAAAATAAATACTTTTTTCCCCCCAATGTTTCCTCACTTCAAAACATTCTCCATTTGTACTAGCACCTTTGTATGCTATAGTAACTGAATGATAACACATTGGTCAACACATTGGTTGATTTGGGGGGATGAAGTGTACCTACTTCTATTTTGGAGACATTATAAAGTTCATCTTTATTTACTGATAATCCACATGGCTCTAAATACTTTAGGCAGATAAGAATTTATTACTAGGTGTTTTGTACAGCTGCATGATCAGGCCCCGTGCTTGGTTTACAAGAACAGCTCTCAGTCCCTAAGAACAGGAAGGCACCCACTGTCACTGAGGGAAGCTGCCAAGTCAGGAAGCTTCTGGTTGCAGATCTCCAATGTGTCTGCCATGATCTTTTTCTCAGTATGGTTGCTTAGTGACCTGCTTCCTTTTTCTGCATAAATCAGATCTCAGTTCAATTCTCTTAAACATATTGATGAAATTAGAACCACAGTCAGAGAGGAAGTCCGAAAGACGTAATATTAACATTTTAGGCTCTGCAGGGCAATAAATTAGACAAGAGTTTCACATCCTCAGTGCTATGGATATTTTAGGCCAGATAATTCTTTGTTAAGGGGAGCTGTGCTATGAATTGTAGGATGATTAGACTATACCCACTCAGTACTCTCCCCATTGTGACAGACAAAATATCTACAAACATTGCCAAATAGCTGCCAGGGGACAAAATCACCCCAACTGAGAACAATTAGGCAATGCTTTGCATTCTGCAGGCCACCACAAATTAGAGAGTTTAAAATCACATATAGATTGGAATAAAATGTATAGAATATCTTACTATTTATACTAAGCTATACTATAGAAAGCACAAGTATAATAGATAAGTATAGTTTCATAATATTTTCAGTTCTGTCAATGTGTGTGTATGTGTGTTTACTGGACTTAAAGAATAATATATTTCCTATTGTGAATATCAATGCATTTCATATTGTGGATAGTTGTCAGAAAGTTTGAAAACAACTAGTTTACAAGATTGCAATAGAAGTAGAACAAATCAGTACACAGTATACTCAACAGTACTTTTTATTCTAAATATGACCAAAAGAGATCAATTAGCATTTCTTCCACTTCTTGTACTATATCCTTATCTATATAAAATTCAGCATTGTTGAGCTTGCTTGTCTAATCTTTCTCTAATATTACTATACCACCTATAATCTCTTTTTTAAAGACATATTTTATTTATTTGTTTATTTGAGAGAGAGAGAGTGCAAAAGCAGATGGGAGGGGAGTGCCATGTAGGGCTAGATCCTAGGACCCTGGGATCATGACCTGAACTGAAAGCAGAGGCTTAACCAACTGAGCCACCCAGACTCCCCCACCTATAATCTCTCTTACATGTGCTGTATGACAGAACTATCATCCCATAATTTTCACAAATATAAGTATTTTCTTCCTTAAATATTGGCAAGATTATATATGATGAGTATGATAAAAAATAAATTGCAGAGTGTCATTTTGTCCTATTGTTCTGGCTGAAAAAGAAACCATATTGTTAAAGGAGCTTTTATATTTAAGACTCAAAGTTGCATATTGATGGATATGCATCCAGTGACAAATCTGGAAATACCCGTGGATAAGCCACAGTATGGCCAATCTGTAAAACTGTGATAAACATAGGAATGATTAGAGGCCAGTCTATTTTGTAGGATATGCTATGGCTATTGTGCAAATATGATATAATGTCCATAGCAAAGGGTATGACTCAACAAGTTCATTAGATAGAATCCTGCAAACACTAAATATTTTTGAAATAAAGTATTTACATTAAAAATAGCCACTAATATTTTTGTGACAAAAGTATTTTAATCCTTAAAATGTTTTGAAATTTCATATATCTCATAGGAATCCAATGTTAAACAATGTTTGTTCATTTCAACACTTCTATTCAATGCATAGTGCTTTACTTAAGTTAATCCAGCATTAAACTTTATAATAGAAAAATAAAACCACCATTCAGATTTACATAATGGTTCTCCCTTAAAGAAACTGTTAACCTCTACATGATTCATTTTAAGATTCAACAATACCCTAATAATAATATAATAGTAAAGTTCAATTTAGACTATCAAGAAAAAGTCCTATAATATTATTAACCATATTAATATTTAATACAAAGAACACAGCTATACTAGAGAATACCACGTGTTAAAGAATGATGTTCTGGGTGCCGATCTTTTCTGGTACTTCAATAAGTTCATTCTTTTAAAAATAATATCTTGCTAGTGATAAAAATATGATATGAAATCATTCTTTTTTTTAAAGATTTTATTTATTTATTTGACAGAGAGAGGGACAGCGAGAGAGGGAACACAAGCAAGGGGAGTGGGCGAGGGAGAAGCAGCGAGCCTGATGCGGGGCTTGATCCCAGCACTCTGGGATCATGATCTGAGCCAAAGGCAGATGCTTAACTGAGCCACCCAGGAACCCCAAAATCATTCTTTTAATTAATACTTCTTGCTTTCTCAAATCTTGACTCTACTTGACTTGCTTATATGAAATAAATGTCAGTTCCCTATCAGCTCTGTTCAACAATCCTAAAAGGTTTAATGGCCCTTTCATTCCAGCATAACAGTTTCTCACTTGCATAGTTCTGCATTTAATAAATCTATTTTGCATAGCTCTCATGTTGAAGCCATGTTGACAGAATTCACTGAATTCCAGAGTTTTTGATGACTGCATTTGTCACCAGATCCTAAAGTCTCACATTTTGCCAGTTCATGTGTTAGGCCTCAGGGAACTCCAGGGTTAAATAATTTAGTGTCAGGACTTGCTTTATGGACATATCATCAAGTCTTGTCATGACTTTGTATCAACGGGAGCATTTTCCACAGTGTTTAACTCTCTCACCCTACCCCATGTGTTCCTTTACTGCATTTTCACGTAAGTCAGGAAACATTCTGCAATCATAGGAAAAGTTTTGCTGTCAGTTGACTGAGGCAGGACTGTAAATATCACTCCATAATTTCAAGTGAGAGAGATGAAATTAGAGACATTTTCCATTTTCTCTTCTCCCTCAGGGCCAGTTTTAAGCTTTATTATGAAATAAATTTTAGCAGCTCCCAGAATTCCACTTCTGACCCTTGCTCTGTGTCATAAACACAGCAACTTCTTAAGGTTTATTTTATATAATTCTTCAAGCAAGTTTGTGATTTGGAACAGAACACCTAACTTAACACATACTGAATATGCATTCAAATAGTGCTGTGGCATGACCCTAGACATAGAGACTGAATAAGTAATGTTTTGTTCTTTGCTACTTTAGATCTTGTGGTAGCATAAGGTAGATACTGCCTTCATTGTCAACTACTGTGGTTAGGTTCTTGGTGCCCATTTTATCCCACCGAATGAGATTATTGTGGATGATTGCTTGTTCTACGGGGAATGCATTAGCTCCCTACCATCCAAAATAGCTAGGGATTTTCATTTGGTGATAGTAAATTCAGAAAATTAACAAACTGATGATTGATAGACCAAATTAATATTATAATTTCTATCACCAGTTTGGCTTGATGCAGTGTAGTTTTGTGTGATTAAAATTCCAGTTCCAATTAAACCCCATCTTCTCAGAGCACCTGATACTCTAACATATCAGTAAAAGTCACTCTCGTACTTGGAATAGAGAGAAGTGAATAGCTCTGCTGAGGTTCAGTAAGTTTAAATCTGGTATTTCAAATAATCAACCATTTTTATCAGAGCCTGATAATTTCTGAATATAAAGGGCTTTTCTTATGAAGGAAGGAAATCACTTATGTGCAATAATCTACCCTTTGGGAGGCTCTGCCTAGCAGATTTTTTTTTTTTTTTACACAATTAGATAACAAATTTCTTCTGGTACTGTGTTTTCACTCCTGTGAAATTGTATAACTAGTTAGTTTAATTATCAAATGATTTTAAGGAATTAAAAAACTCAAGGAAACTTCCAGACATGGTGAAAATAGAGAATAAAAAAATGTAGCATCTAGGGCCTTCAAGATACTTGCAACCTAGTTAGGGAAGCAGATTATAAAATATAGAAAAGTTGAATAGTGCACAAGTTAATTATAACATGACTCAACAGTAGGGGGAATATTGCAAGGTTCTTATTAATTAAATGACAAATGTAAAATGCCATCAGTTATTGCTTTATCTCTTTTGGCTTAAGTGAACAACTAAGAGTAAAATACACTGAATGAATCATTGTATCTGCCCACTTGATTCCAATGTATAGAACACAGCTGTAGTAGACAAAATCACATGTTAAAGAATGATGTTCTGGGTGCCTGTTTTTTCTGGTACTCCATAACTAATGCTATTTTTAGAATCATGACTCTAAGATCCCAGGTCTGCCAATTTTCCCAACTCAGCTCTGTAATTGTTGTAACAAGAAGCTCTAACTGCTTGCATGAAAAAAAAATTATCGTTAGAATCCAAGTCCAAATTTAGAGCACTAATGTCATGATTCTTTTAATGAATGACTTACTGCAAGCTCTTGGATGTCAGATGTGACAGAAGAAATGGTTATTAAAACTTTTGTCATCTGAACTTTACTTTCCAAAATTGAAGTGCAGATATTTTAATGAAGGATCAAGGTATAATATTTCCTCTGTGTTTATCAAACACTACTTGAGAATTAGGAAGTGGTATTCACTTCAAGAAGCTTTTAACAATTTAAAGCACAAAGCATTTAAAATTATGTCTGTGTGTCCCTAAAACATAGGGTGAAAATTTCAAACAAAAATTTGGACATTCTTTATATATCAAATGACTGGGTGTTTGGAAATATGATAATAAAGTTTTTAAATATTACATAAATACTAATGAAAAACTTCACGTAGTAATATTTTGGGGCATGAAAATAGACATTAGTGCCTTTGATAAAAAACCTACTTTTCTAATTAGAAACAACCTTCTACAAAAGCAAAGGTAGATCTATACACAGTATTGTTAGAAAGCTACCATTAAAATAAAGATAGCTAGAATGTAACAGATGATATTGTCTGCAATCCCAGTAACAAAAATTAGAATTTCTTAGTATAAATCTTTGGAAAAGTCTCTTGTCAGTGTATATACAGAAGTTTGTGATTTTTAATTTCTTGGAGTAGGGTGAGGGATGGAATGAAAAGGAGTGATTCACAGCCCTCTAAAAAGATATGTGTTTATGCTCTTTCTGTAATTCTCCATAATCACCAGGGCATGGGGAAGAAGGCACCTTTACCTTTCGTACAAATGCAGCTGCTTGCAGCAAGACAGACAGCAGTGACAGGCTCCATCAGGAAATACAAATGAGATATCCAGTCTGCCCTGGTTAACCTGATATTCCCAAGTTTATGCACCATTCACCAAAGCAAAAGATTACCATAGATGCAGCTGGTACAAAGCTGAAAGCAGACCACTTTAAGTCCCTGTGCATTTGCTTTTTGAATGATGTATGTTTTATTGTTTTTGCAAATAAAACACAGGTGTTCTCACAACACAAAACTCCTGTTTCTTCTTTCTGTTTCTTCTTTACTTCTTTCTTCATCTCCACTTGCTCTTTTCTTTCTTTTTTTCTTCCTCCTCTTCCTTCCTTTTTTCTGAAATTTATTCTTGGTAGTGGCCAAGAAAGAGAAGGGCAAAGAGAAGCCTTCCAATTCCATTTTTGCTCCTGAAAATGACATCCTTTTTGTATATTTTGATTTTATGTCATGTCTGTGTTTAATTTCTTGGAAACTGGCGAGTATATTTCTCTTGAAGAATCGCTCATGACATGTGGACTCAAGGGACAACAAAATGGAGAAAAACTAGTATGGAGGGGGAAGAGACTAAAACTGTTTCTTGCCCTAGGTATCTTTCAATTTTTATTCATCTACTAACAAAGAAAAATAAACATTTGTATGTTTCACTTGGCCTCACAGGTGGTCTCAGAATATAAAAGTGCCATTGCTTGTGTACTTTCTGTTTTTTATTTGATAAATGTCACATGTGGGTTTCAGATGACAGAGGATCAGGGTAGCACATGTTTCACATGCTTCATTTTCTTAATGTTGATTTCATGTGGTTACATTATGGAATACCAAAAGTCCTAATCAATTCTAAGTCTTGGGTCTTCTATTATTTCTGCATGAGGACATTTTTACATCTCCTGCTTTGCAGCTACAAGAAGCATGGTGCAAAATGCACACCCATGCTTAATGAGATGTTCTAAAGCAAATGCCCAGCTTTTTTTTTTTTTTTTCCCTAACATGCATACAAAGTTGGGAAGTTCTCTATGCAATACATCATTTTGACTCAGTCTTTTTTGGAGTTTTCCTAAGTAAAACATCCAGCAAAGACATTCAAATTTCAGTTAGTTGGTTCAGAGAGTGACACCAGTAGGATCAGTAACCAAGTATTTATAATTCTATAATGTAAACAAAAAATATTTTGTATGTTTCCATGCCTTTCTATTTTTATTGTCATTTCTCTAATTGAGACAAATTCTTGTTCAAGACCACTGCAACAAACTTTCAAACTGCTCTGATGGGCCTCCATTCTCATTTACTTTCAACCCATTTTCTACACTGTAGTCAACACCAGTTTTCCATATTGCAAATATAATTATATTATCTTCAAAAAGGAAAGCAATATCTTACCATTGTTTTTAATTTTATAAAGTTTATGTTTGTGACACATCTACCCTTTGCTTGATTCTTCTACCTCATATTTGGCAAACTGCTTTTCAGTCTACATGATCCTTTTTGGTCTACAGTATTTAGCCTCTGAATGTTCATGCTCTATCTACAAGGTCTACTTTCCCCAAGTTGAGTGTCCTGTTTTATATGTTTCCATATCATCCTCTTCTTTCCTCTTTATAGCTCTTATCACACTTTATTGTAATTACTAACATAACTCCTCTCTTTACTAGTAGAAAGCTCCTTGAAAGTAGGGACATTGCCTGCCTCCTCTGGTTTAATAACATCTCACAAAGGAAGTGGCACACAAAAAGAATGTTAAATATTTTTGAATAAATGAATAATATGCTGGATATTCATACTGTGAATTGTTGGCTGAAACATCTGTTATAAGGAAGTCAAATAGCCAGTTATCAGGAAGATAAAGAAGAAATTGATAAGCATATATATATATATATAATTTTTTTTCTTCTGAGAATCAAATTCAAACTGGAACTGGGGACTCAAGCTGAAAGGTAACCAGAAAAAACCTTTCTTCCTTAAACCAATCTCTAAGTAGAAATGGACTAGAATGGAAGGTGCAAGGTTCATGTGTTACACATTCAAATGGATTCTTTGATTAAGCTTAATACGAGATAATTGCTTCCCAATTTATGTTTTTCATCTCCAAACTTCTAACATTAAATGTAACTGTCTGCATAATATGTACAGCTGACTGAAAGTTTGTTAATGATTGATACAATTCATGGCTGAGGAAATAGTATCATAAGTACAATGTGGGCATGCAGTGCTTTTAAGTCATAGTGTGAAGAAAAGAAAGGTTTTGAGCAAAGTGGAGTTTGAAAATAATGAAAATAAAGAAAGTTCTGTTTGGAATTGCTCTGTGAAATTTTAGTTTAAATTTCCCAGACTCTTTTTTTTTTTTTTTCCTAACATTCTGTGATCTGGTTAAACAAGTGTGCACCTTACCCACAACGTTCATGCTATCAGAGATTTTATTCATGTCTGCTTTCATTGTTTCAAAATTTAAAAATTCTTATCTTTACAATCTATTCTGAATAGTAGTAGTTTAAACCCTTAATCATTTCCTAAATCCAAGTACTATTACAGGAAAAAAAAACACCAAGTTTTACTTTTCCTTTCATGACAGTTCAATATGTAATATTTTCATTTTCTAAAAGCCAAGATATTTTTATAATTCACTTATTTTTATGTAATCTAAATGCACAAGCACAGTAAAATAGTTTCACTAAGAAGGCTTATGCTTTTAAAATTGCCTCTCCAAATACAGTATAGTTTTTTTATTCTAATTATTTCTTCTTGCACTCATTCATGCATGCATTTAATTACTGTTAAAATTATTTATAAATTATAAAGTTATTATAACTACTTGATTTTAATACTAATATGACTTTGGGATTAGTGGAGAATACATACAAAAATATAGACACGGAGTGCCTGGGTGGCTCTGTTGGTTAAGCATCTGCCTTCTGCTCAGGTCATGATCCAGGAGTCCTGGGATTGAGCCCCACATCAGGCTCCCTGCTCAGTGGGGAGCCTGGTTCTCCCTCTCCTTCTGCCCCTCTCCCTGCCCCCCACTCATACTTTGTCTCTCTCTCTCTCAAATAAATAAATAAATAAAATCTTTAAAAAATATATAGACAGGGAAATAATGTCAGCACAATGGTGGCATAAGATGTCATTTATTCTGTCCTCTCTGCCAAAAACAAGAATGGAAATTGTGAAAAAGCCTGTATGATCTGTGGGATACCATCAAAAGTACACATTTTTGAATTATTAAAATTCCAACAAGAGAACAGGGGAAAACAGAGAAGAAAACTTAATTTAAAAAATAATGGCTGTGGGGTGCCTGGGTGGGCTCAGTCATTAAGCATCTGCCTTTGGCTCAGGTCATGATCCCAGGGTCCTGGGATCGAGCCCCGCATCGGGCTCTCTGCTCTGTGGGAAGCCTGCTTCTCCTTCTCCCACTCCCCCTGCTTGTGTTTCCTCTCTCACTGTGTCTCTCTCTGTCAAATAAATAAATAAAATCTTAAAAAAAAAATGGTCGAGGACTTCCCTAATCTAGGGAGATATTTGGATATCTAAGATTATGAATTTCATAGGTTGACAACAACAAAAAATCAACTTAAAGAGATCCTCTTTAAGACATATTATAATAAAAATGTGAAAAATAAAAACAAAAAGAATCTTAAAACCAACAAAAGAGAAAAAAGCTTATAATTTAGAAGGGAATATCCATAAGGCTCTCATAGGATTTCTCAGAAACCATACAGGACAGGACAGGAGAAAGTGGAATGATATATTCAAAATGCTGAAAGAAAAAAAAACACAACTGCCAATCAATAATACTTTAGCAGGCAAAAGAATCCATTAGACATGAAGAAATAAGAACTGTTTCCAAACAAACAGAAGCTGAGGAAATTCATTACCACTAGAACTGATTTACGAGAAAAGCTAAAATGAATTCTTCAAGTAGAAATCAAAGAACACTAATTCATAACATGAAAACATATGACAGGGGTCCCTGGGTGGCTTAGTTATTAAGGATCTGCCTTCGGCTCAGGTCATAATCCCAGGGTCCTAGGATAGAGCCCTGCCTTGTGCTCCCCACTCCATGGGAAGCCTGCTTCTCCCTCTCCCACTTCCCCTGCTTGTGTTCCCTTTCTCGCTGTGTCTCTCTTTGTCAAATAAATGGGTGGAATCTTTAAAAAAAAAGAGAAGAAAACATATGACAATATACAAAAGACTGGTAAAGAAAAGGATATACTCAAAGTCAGAATACTTTAATATTGTAATATGTTCTAGCATTGATCACTTAAATCTAGTACAAATGTTAAAGTACAAAAGTATTGAAAATAACTATAGCTACAACAATTTGTTAATAAACACAATATAAAAAGAAAATGATGACAGCAAAAACAGTAAAGAGGGGAGTAAAAGGGTAGAGTTTTCGTATGTGATCAAAGTTAAGTTATTTAAGTAAAAAGACATATCTACAAGAGGTTTATGTAAGCTTCATGGTAACCACAAAGCAGAAACCTACAGTAGATTCACAAAAGAGGGGACCAAAAACACACCATTATAGACAATCATCAATTCACAAAGAAAGACATCAAAAGAGGGAAAAAGAAATAAGAAAATAGCAAAACAACCAGAAAACAATAAGATGTTATTAATGAGGTCTTACCTATCAATAATTATTACAAATGGAAATGGATTGAATTCTCTAATCAAAAGTCATGGAGTGGTTGGGTAGAAAAAAAAAAGGCCCCATAAAATACTGCCTGTGGGGGATTCAATTCAGCTTAAGGAAAACACATAAGGATATATTTCAAACTGGAGAGATGGAAAAAGATATTCATGGAGGGAAGGAGCAAGATGGCAGAGGAGTAGGAGACCTAAATTTCATCTGGTCCCAGGAATTCAGCTAGATAGGGATCAAACCATTCTGAACACCTACAAACTCAACAGGAGATTGAAGAAAAGAATAGCAGCAACTCTCTGAACAGAAAAGCGACCACTTTCTGGAAGGTAGGATGTGAGGAGAAGTGAATCTGAGGTAATATTTGGGAAGATAGATGGTGGGGGAGGGGACCTCTGTCAGCTTCTACCAGCAAGTGATAGAGCAGCAGAGCACAAAATCAGAAATTTTAGAAGGCGGCTCTGCTGAGGGACGTAACTCCAGTGGCTAAGCGGGGGGTGGAATCCTCGCTGGGACAGTGTAGTCTCAGGACCCTCGGGGTCACAGAAGGACAGGGGTACCTGAGTGTGGCAGAGCTCCCAGGTATCAGAGCAGGGAAGCCAGCTGTAGAGACAGAGCCGAGGAGTGGGCTCCCAGCTCGGGGTTGCCATAAACCATGATCTGTGGCACAGTGGGGCCACTGCCCTTCCAGCAGGGACCCAATAAGCAGCAGATCCGGGGAGACTCTCCTTCCTCCCTCGGGAGGAGCAGCGTGGGAGCACACCACAGGGATCTTATTTGATTTATTTCACTCAGCATAATACCCTCCAGTCCCATCCATGTTGTTGCAAATGGCAAGATTTCATTCTTTTTTGATGGCTGCATAATATTCTATTGCATATATATACCACATCTTCTTTATCCATTCATCTGTTGATGGACATCTTGGCTTTTTCCATAGTTTGGCTATTGTGGACATTGCTGCTATAAACACCAGGGTGCACGTACCCCTTTGGATCCCTACATTTGTATCTTTGGGGTAAATACCCAGTAGTGTAATTGCTGATTCATATGGTAGCTCTATTTTCAACTTTTTGAGGAACCTCCACACTGTTTTCCAGAGTGGCTGCACCAGCTTGCATTCCCACCAACAGTGTAGGAGGGTTCCCCTTTCTCCGCATCCCTGCCAACATCTGTCATTTCCTGACTTGTTAATTTGAGCCATTCTGACTGGTGTGAAGTGATATCTCATTGAGGTTTTCATTTGGGTTTCCCTGATGCCGAGCGATGTTGTCTGTTCATGTCTTCCGCCCATTTCTTGATTGGATCATTTGTTCTCTGGGTGTTGAGTTTAAGTTCTTTATAGATTTTGCATACTAGCCCTTTATCTGATATGTCATTTGCAAATATCTTCTCCCATTCTGTCGGTTGTCTTTTGGTTTTGTTGACTTTTTCTTTTGCTGTGCAAAAGCTTTTTGTCTTGATGAGGTCCCAATAGTTCATTTTTGACCTTGCTTCCCTTGCCTTTGGAGATGTTTCTAGGAAGAAGTTGCTGTGGCTGAGGTCAAAGAGGTTGCTGCCTGTGTTCTCCTCTAGGATGTTGATGGACTCCTGTCTCACATTGAGGTCTTTCAACCATTTGGAGTCTATTTTTGTGTGTGGTATAAGGAAATGGTCCAGTTTCATTCTTCTGCATGTGGCTGTCCAATTTTCCTGACACCATTTGTTGAAGAGACTGTCTTTTTTCCATTGGACATTCTTTCTTGCTTTGTCGACTCTAGTTGACCATAGAGTTGAGGGTCCATTTGTGGACTCACTACTGTGTTCCATTGATCTATGTGTCTGTTTTTGTGCCAGTGCCATGCTGTCTTGATGATCACAGCTTTGAAATAGAGGTTGAAGTCTGGAATTCTGATGCCACCAGCTTTTTCTTTTTCAACATTCCTCTGGCTATTCGGGGTCTTTTCTGGCTCCATACAAATATTAGGATTATTTGTTCCATTTCTTTGAAAAAAGTGGATAGTATTTTGATAGGGATTGCATTAAATGTGTAGATTGCTCTAGGTAGCACTGACATCTTCACAATATTTGTTCTCCAATCCATGAGCATGGAAAGTTTTTCCATTTCTTTGTGTCTTCCTCAATTTCTTTCATGAGTATTTTATAGTTTTCTGAGTACAGATTCTTTACCTCTTTGGTTAGATTTATTCCTAGGTATCTTATGGTTTTGGGTGCAACTGTAAATGGGATCAACTCCTTAATTTGTCTTTCTTCTGTCTTGTTGTGGGTGTATAGGAATGCCACTGATTTCTGTGCATTGAGTTTATATCCTGCCACTTTACTGAATTCCTGTATGAGTTCTAGCAGTTTTGGGGTGGAGTTTTTTTTCCACAGAAAGTATCATATCATCTGCAAACAGTGAGAGTTCGACTTTTTCTTTGCCGATTCAGATGCCTTTTATTTTGTTGTTGTTGTTGTTGTTGTCATCTGATTGCTGTGGATAGGACTTCTAGTACTGTGTTGAATAGCAGTGGTGATAGGGGACATCCCTGCCTTGTTCCTGACCTTAGGGGTAAAGCTCTCAGTTTTTCCCCATTGAGAATGATATTCACTGTGGGTTTTTCATAGATGGCTTTTATGATAGTGATGTATGTACTCTCTATGCCTATGCTCGTGAGTTTTGATCAAGAAATGATGCTGTACTTTGTCAAATGCTTTTTCTGCATCTATTGAGAGGATCATATGGTTCTTGTTTTCTATCTTTGACTGGTTTGGGGATCATGGTAATGGTGGCCTCATAAAACGAGTTTGGAAGTTTTCCTTCCAATTCTATTTTTTGGAACAGGTTCAGAAGAATAGGTATTAATTCTTCTTGAAATGTTTGGTAGAATTCCCCTGGGAATCCATCTGGCCCTGTGCCAGGTTTGTTGGGAGGTTGTTTGTTGGGAGATTTTTGATGAGTGCTTCAATTTCCTTAGTGGTTAAAGGTCTGTTCAGGTTTTCTATTTCTTCCTGGTTCAGTTTTGGAAGTTGAGACATCTCTAGGAATGCATCCATTTCTTCCAGGTTATCTAATTTGCTGGCATAGAGTTGCTCATAATATGTCTTATAATTGTTTGATTTCTTTGGTGTTGGTTGTGATCTCTCCTCTTTCATTCATGATTTTGTTGATTTGGGTCATTTCTCTTTTCTTTTGGATAAGTCTGGCTGGGGGTTATCAATCTTGTTAATTCTTTCAAAGAACCAGCTCCTAGTTTTGTTGATCTGTTTTACTGTCTTTTGGTTTCTATTTCATTGATTTCTGCTCTAATCTTTATTATTTCTCTTCTCCTGCTGGGTTTAGGCTTTATTTGCTGTTCTTTCTCTAGCTCCTTTAGGTGTGGGGTTAGGTTGTGTATTTGAGACCTTTCTTGTTTCTTGAGAAAGGCTTGTATTGCTCTATACTTTCCTCTTAGGACTGCCTTTGCTGCATCCCAAAGATTTTGAACAGTTGTGTTTTCATTTTCATTTGTTTCCATGAATTTTTTTAATTCTTTAGTTTCTTGGTTGACCCATTCATTCTTTAGTAGGATGCTCTTTAGCCTCCATGTATTTGAGTTCTTTGTGACTTTCCTCTTGTGACTTAGTTCTAGTTTCAAAGCATTGTGGTCTGAAAATAGGCAGGGAATGATCCCAATCTTTTGGTACCGGTTGAGACCTGATTTCTGACCTAAGATGTGATCTATTCTGGAGAATGTTCCATGGGAACTAGAGAAGAATGTGTATTCTGTTGCTTTGGGATGGAATGTTCTGAATAGATCTATGAAGTCCATTTGGTCCAGTGTGTCATTTAAAGTCTTTATTTCCTTGTTGATCTTTTGCTTAGATGATCTGTCCATTTCAGTGAGGGGGGTGTTAAAGTCCCCCACTATTATTGTATTGTTGTCGATATGTTTCTTTGCTTTTGTTATTAATTGGCTTATATAATTGGCTGCTCCCATGTTAGGGGCATAGATATTTACAGTTGTTAGATCTTCTTTTTGGATAGACCCTTTAAGTATTATAGAGTGTCCTTCCTCATATCTTATTACAATCTTTGGTTTAAAATCTAATTTTTCTGTTATAGGGATTGCCACCCCAGCTTTCTTTTGGTGTCCATTAGCATGGGAAATGGTTTTCCACCCCCTCACTTTCAATCTGGGGGTGACTTTGGGTCTAAAATGAGTCTCTTGCAGACAGCATATCGATGCCTTGTTTTTTTTTTAATCCAATCTGATAGCCTGTGTCTTTTGATTGGGGCATTTAGCCCATTTACATTCAGGGTAACTATTGAAAGGTAGGAATTTAGTGCCATCATATTGCCTGTAAGGTGACTGTTACTGTATATTGTCTGTGTTCCTTTCTGGTCTATGTTGCTTTTAGGCTCTCTTTGCTTAGAGGAACCCTTTCAATATTTCTTTTAGGGCTGGTTTTGTGTTTGTAGATTCCTTTAGTTTTTGTTTGTCCTGGAAGCTTTTTATCTCTCCTTCTATTTTCCATGACAGCCTAGCTGGATATAGTGTTCTTGGCTGCATATTTTTCTTATTTAGTGCTCTTAAGATATCATGCCAGTCCTTTCTGGGCTGCGAGGTCTCTGTGGATAGGTCTGTTGCCAATCTAACATTTCTACCATTGTAGGTTACAGATCTCTTCTCCCAAGCTGCTTTCAGGATTTTCTCTTTGTCTCTGAGACTCGTAAGTTTTACTATTAGGTGTCAGGGTGTTGCCCTATTTTTATTGATTTTAAGGGGGGTTCCCTGTGCCTCCTGGATTTTGATGCCTGTTTCCTTCCCCAAATTAGGGAAGTTCTCTGCTATAATTTGCTCCAATATACCTTCTGCCCCTCTCTCTCTTTCTTCTTCTTCTGGGATCCCAATTATTCTAATATTGTTTTGTCTTATTGTATCGCTTATCTCTCGAATTCTGCCCTCATGATCCAGTAATTGTTTATCTCTCTTTTTTTTAGCTTCTTTATTTTCCATTGTTTGGTCTTCTATATCACTAATTCTCTCTTCTGCCTCATTTATCCTAGCAGTTAGAGCCCCCATTTTTTATTGCACCTCATTAATAGCCTTTTTGATTTCGACTTGGTTAGATTTTGGTTCTTTTATTTCTCCAGAAAGGGTTTCTCTAATAACTTCCATGCTTTTTTCAAGCCCAGCTAGTATCTTTAAAATCATCATTATGAACTCTAGTTCTGATATCGTATTAATGTCCGTATTGAGTAGGTCCCTGGCAGTGGGTACTGCCTCTTGTTCTTTTGTTGAGGTGATTTTTTCCATCTTGTCAGTTTGTCCAGAAGAGAATAGATAAATGAGAGAACAAAATGCTATCAGGGTAACAACATCCCCAGAAAATATACTCTAAACAAATCAGAAAAAACCTGAAACCGGGGGAAAAGAAAGGGAAAGAAAAAAAAAAGGAAAAGAAAAAAAGAAAAAGAAAAATATAAAAACAAACAAAAACAGAACAAAACAAAAAAACCAGAATATGATCAAATATGATCAGGCTGGCACATAGATCAATGCCACACACTAGATTTTGTGTGTATTTTGGTCTGTTAGAAGAAAGTGCCTCCCAAAATTTTAAAGAAAGAAAAACTTATATATGTACAAAAATAAAGGTTAATACAATGAAGGGATGAATATGATTGTAAAGATGAAAATTATAAAAGATTTTATAAAAGGAATTGATAAGGGCGCCTGGGTGGCTCAGTTGGTTAAGTGACTGCCTTCGGCTCAGGTCATGATCCTGGAGTCCTGGGATCGAGTCCCACATCGGGCTCCCTGCTCAGCAGGGAGTCTGCTTCTCCCTCTGACCCTCCTCCCTCTCATGCTCTCTGTCTCTCATTCTCTCCCTCTCGCAAATAAATAAAAATCTTAAAAAAAAAAAAGGAATTGATAAGAGGTTGTTTGAAAAAAGAAAGAAGAGGATTTAAAAAAAAGGAAAAAAAACGAGAGAATGTGATCATGCAGAAGACTAGAACAAATCCATATAGTAAAGATTTAGGGTATATTTTGATCTGTTAGTAGAAACTCTATCTCAAAATTTTAGAGAGAACAACTTATATACATATGCCAAAAATAAGGGTAACTACTATGAAGGGATAGAATATGAGTCTAAAAATGAAAAAGAAAAATGTTTTTTAAAAAGGGATTGATAAGATGTTAGTTGAAAAAGGGAAAAAGAAAAATTTAAAAAAAGATAGTTAACTTTGAAAGACTAAAGAATCATGGGGAAAAAGCCATGAATTCTATGTGCAGTATTCCCCGAGCGCTGGAGTTCTGCCATTCTCATTGATTGGTAAACTTAGTCTTGGCTGGCTGTTCTTGCTGATCTTCTGGGGGAGGGGCCTGTTGCCGTGGTTCCCATATGTCTTTGCCAGAGGTGGAATTGCCCCGCCCTTTCCAGTCCGGGCTAAGTAATCTTCTCTGGTTTGCTCTCAGGAGCTTTTGTTCCCTGCAAGCTTTCCATTGGGCTTTGGAGGATGAGAGTGAAAATGGTGGCCTCCCAATATCCGCCCCAGAGGAGCCGAGAACTTGGGCCCCCACTCCTCAGTGAGCCCCCAGAGAAAAGCAGTTGGTCACTCTCATCTCCCCTATCGCTGGCTGCACTCCTTGCTCACCTAGCCTGTGATGGAGCATTTCTATCTCTGGCACATGGGCCCGTTTGGAGTCTCCAAACCCAGCAGATTCCTGCAGTGTGCTCCCATGCCGCTCCTCCCAGGTGAGGAAGGGGAGTCTCCTCGGATCTGCCTCTTCTGGGTCCCAGCTGGAAGTGCAGGGCATGACTGTGCTGCGGATCATGGTTTATGGCAACCCCGAGCTGAGAGCCCACTCTTTGGCTCTGTCCCCGCTCTGATACCTGGGACCTCTGCCACACTTAGGCATCCCTGGTCTTTCTGTGACCCTGAGGGTCCTGAGACCATACTGTCCCAGGGGGGGTTCCACCCCCAGCTTAGCCTTGGAGTAATGTCCCTCAGTGGAGCCGACTTCTAAAAGTTCCTATTTTGTGCTCCGTGGCTTTATCACTTGCCAGAAGTGGCAGACGGAGGCCCCCTCCCCCGCCATCGATCCTCCTGAATATCACCTCAGATTCACTTCTCTGCACAGTCTACCATCCAGAAAGTGGTTGTTTTTCTGTCCAGAGAGTTGCTGCTATTCTTTTCTTCAATCTCCTGTTGAGTTCGTAGATGTTTAGAATGGTTTGATCCCTATCTAGCTGAATTCCTGGGACCACACAAAATCCAGGTCTCCTACTCCTCCACCATCTTGCTCTGCCCTGATATGAGGAATTCTTAATCTCAGGAAACAAACTGAGGGTTGCTGGAGTGGTGGGGGGTGGGAGGCATGGGTTGGCTGGGTGATAGACATTGGGGAGGGTATGTGCTATGATGAGTGCTGTGAATTATGTAAGACTGTTGAATCACAGACCTGTACCTCTGAAACAAATCATACATTGTATGTTAAAAAAAAGAAGAAGATAGCGGGAAGGGAAAAATGAAGGGGGGAAGTCAGAGCGGGAGATGAACCATGAGAGATTATGGACCCTGAGAAACAAACTGAGGGTTCTAGAAGGGCGGGGGTGGGGGGATGGGTTAGCCTGGTGATGGGTATTAAGGAAATTAAACATGTATTGGAAATACATAAATTAAACATAAATATATAAATTAAAAAAATAAATTAAACATGTATTGGAAAAAGAAAAGAAAAAAAAGAAATATTAACAAATATGTATTCCCCCACCGCAAAAAATATTCATGAAAGTGGGAATCAAAAGAAAACAAGTGTATGGTGATTAACATAACATAATAATAAAACAACTACAGGCATTAAAAAAAAAAAGAAAACAAGCGTAACTATACTTATATGAGACAAAATATACTTTAATTCAGTAATGGTCACAAAAATAAAGAGGGTGATTATATAATGCAAAGGGGCCAATTTAACAGAAAGATATAATAAGCATAAATATATTTGCACCCAACACTGGAGCATATACATATATAAAGTAAATACTAGTTAAATAAAAGTTAAGAGGGGAGAAATAGAAATGATACAATAGTAGTGGAAAACTTAAAAACTGACTTTCAACAATGGATAGATCATTTAGACAGAAATCAATAAGGAACCATTGAATTTTAACCATACTTTAGACCAAATAGACAACAAACATACACAGAAGATTCCTTCGAACAGTAGCAGCATACACATTTTTCTCAAATGCACACAGAACATTCCTCAGAATAGATCATATAATAGGTCACAGAACACTTAAAATGATTGAAATCATAGCAATTACCTTTTCCGACCACAGTGGTATAAAACTAAAAATCAGTAAGAGAACAGAAACTGAAAAATTCACAAACATGTGGAAATTAAACAACACACATCTAAACACCAATGGATCAAAGAAGAAATCCAAAGAGGAATTAAGGAAATACCTTAAAACAAAAAGTAAAAACACAGCATACAAAAACCTATGAGATATTGTAAACACAATCTTAAAAGGGTATTTTACAGTGATAAGTGCCTATATTAAGAAAAAAGGAAAGATTTCAAATAAACAACCTAACTTTATACCTCCAGGAACTAGGAAAAAATAAAACAAAGGGAAGCCCAGAGTTAGCAGAAGGAAGAAAATAACAAAAACTAGAGTAGAAATAAATGAAATGGAGACCAGGAAAAAAATGGAGAAGATTAACCAAACTGAGAGGTAGTTCTTTGAAATAAACAACATTAACAAACTTTTCACTAGACTAAGAAAAAAGAGAGAAGACTCAAATAAATAATATATAAATGATAGAGGGGACATTACAACTGATATTACAAATCACAAAGCATTATAAGACACTATTATGAACAACTATACACCCATCAAATGGATAAACTAAAAGATACGAGTAGAGGTGCAGAAACATATAACCTACCAAGATTGAATTATGAAAAAATAGAAAATCTGAGCAGACCAATGATGAGTTAGGAGATAGAATCACTAATAAAATCTCCCCAAAAAAGTAAAGTCCAGGACCAGATGTTTTCACTAGTGAATTTTACCAAATATTGAAAGGAGAAATAAAAGCAATCCTTTTCAAAAGCATCTAACACATTAAAGAGCATGGAACTCTACCAGACTCATATTATGAAGCCAGTATTACCCTGATACCAAAGTCAGATAAGGAGAGAAAAAAAAAGAAAACTAAATCAATATTCCTGATGAATATAGATGCAAAAATTCTCAACAAATATTAACAAACCAAATTTGAAAGCACATTAAAAAGATCATACACCACAATCAAGCAGAATTTAACCCTGGAATGCAAGGATTGTTTAATATTAACAAATGTCATACACCTCATTAATAAAATGAAAGATAAAAATCATATAATTCTCTCAAAAGGTGCAGGCAAGTCATTTGATAAGATTCAATATCTCTTTATGAAACAAAGCTCAACAATTGGATGTAGGAAGAACATACCCCAACAAAATAAAGGCCACATATGACAAACTCATTGTCAACATACTCAATAATGAAAAGTGCAAAGATTTTCCTCTAATCAGAAACAAGAGTAGGGTGGTTATTCTCACCACTTCTGTTCAACATGATGCTAGAAATCCCAGCCAGAATAGTGAGGAAATAAAAGGCATTTAAATTTGAAAAAGTAAAATTGTTTTTTGAAGATTATTTGTTCTTATATATAAAAAAATCCTAAAAACACCATGAAAAAACTATTAGAAGTAATAAACAAATTAAGTGAACTTGTAGGATAGAAAGTCAACATAGAGAAACCAGTCACATTTCTACATACTAAAAATGAGGTATCTTAAAAAGAAATAAAGAAAACTCTTTTATTCTCAGTAACACCAAAACTAATAAAAAAATTGAGAAATAAATTTAATTAAGGATGGGAGGGGCACCTGGGTGGCTCAGTCGTAAGCGTCTGCCTTCGGCTCAGGTCATAATCCCAGGGTCCTGGGATCAGGCCCCGCATCGGGCTCCCTGCTCAGCAGGGAGTCTGCTTCTCCCTCTCCCATTCCCCCTGCTTGTGCTCTCTCTCGCTGTACCTCTCTCTGTCAAATAAATAAATAAAATCTTAAAAACAAAACAAAACAAAACAAAAGGATGGGTAATGTCTGTGTACTGGAAACTACCAAACTTTGGTAAAAGGAATTGAAGAAGACATAAACATTAAGAAAGGTATTCTGTGTTCATGGATCAGAATTAATATTGCTAAAATGTCCATATCAAAATTTCAATAGCATTTTTTACAGAAACACAAATAACAATCCTAAAATTTGTGTGGTACTGGAAAAGAGTCTGAATAGCTAAAGCAATTCTGAGAAAGAAAAACAAAACTAGAGGCATCACATTTCCTGATTTCAACTATTCTACAAAGAAAGCTGTAGTATCAAAATAGTGTGGTATTGACATAAATATAGACAGAGACTAATGAAAGAGACGAGCGCCAAAACAGACCCTCACTTATAAGATCAAACAATATTTGACAGGAGTGGCAAAAATCTTAGATGGGGAAAGGATAATCTTTTCAATAAATGGTGTTGGAAAAAGCAGATAACTACATGTAGAAGAATGAAATTTGACCCTTACCGTACATCACTTACAAAAATTAACTTTAAATGGATTAGAGAATTAAATATGAGACCTGAAACTGAAAAACTCCTAGAAGAAAACATAGGGCAAATCTTGAGTTTAGTCTTTGCAGTGAGTTTTTGGATATGATAGCAAAAGCACAAGAAAGAAAGGCAAAAATTAATAATTGATGTTACATCAAAGTAAAAATCTTGTGGATAGCAAAAGAAACAATCAACAAAATGAAAAGACAGAAAGAGAGAAAGAGAAAGAGAGAAAATATGTGCAAATAATATATCTGCTAGAGTTTAACAGTAAAAATATATAAGGAACTCATACAATTCAATAGTGAAAAAAAAAGAAAAAGAAAAAAAATGAAAAAAAAAAAATCCAGTTTAAAAATGGCCAAAGTAACTGAACAGACATTTTCCCAAAGAAGACATACAAATTGTCAATGAGTACTTGCAAAGGTGCTTGACATCACTAATGGTCAGGGAAATGCAAATCAAATCTAGAATGAGATGAATGGCTATTGTCAAAAGACAAGAAATAAGTGTTGGCAAGGATGTGGATAAACAGAAACAATTGTGCACTGCTGGTGAGAATCTAAATTGGTACAGCCACTATGGAAAACATCATGGAGGTTCCTCAAATAATTAAAATAGAACCACCATATGATCTAGCAATCCTACTTCTGGGTATATATATAAGGAAAATGAAAATAGGATCTTGAAGACATGCCTGTACTCCCTGCTTATTGCAGCATTATTTACAATAGCTAAGACATGGAAACAATCTAAGTGACCATTGACAGATGAATGGGTAAAGAGAAAAACATATATACGATGGAATATAATTCAGTCATGAGAAAAGGAAATCTTGTTACTTGTCATAACGGATTATTAAAGGCATTATGCTAAGTGAAATAACTCACACAGAGAAAGACAAATACTGTATGATCTCATTTAGATGTGGAATCTTGAAAAACCAATTCATAAAAACAATGAGTAGAATGGTGATTACCAGGGAGTAGGGTGTCGGGAAAATGGGGAGATATTGATCAAAAGTTCAAACTTCCAACTTCCAGTTATAAAATGAATAAGTTCTGGGGATAGTGTGCAGCATGGTAATTATAGTTAATAATATTGTATTACATGCTGGAATGTTGCTCAGAGAGTAGATCTTAAATGTTCTCACCTCAAAAATGAAATGGTAATTTGTGACATAATGAAGGTGTTAAGCTAAGGCTATTGTGGTAATCATTTTACAATATATGTGAATCAAATATTAATACATGTACACATATTGATATTTTAACACCTTAAACTTACACAATGTTATATGGCAATTATAGCTCAATAAAATAGGGAAATAATTAAGAAAAAAAGGGAAATCAGGCAGTTATATCTACACTTATAGTATAGTCCCCTATACTTTAGGATCTCAAAGCAACAACAAATAATCACTCATTTCAAAACTATATTTGCTAATTATAGTAGACTGAAATTCCCACATTAATTCCTTGTCCATTTGAGTTAAGATATTAAAAAGCTTTATGAAATTCTATCAACAATTAATATTTGAGAACCTATATTAAATATTCCCAACCTCTCTCAATATGTTTAGTAGGTTTTTGCTTCTAGTGGCACAAACTGAAATATCTACATATATCAATGAAGAAATTACCATCATGAGACTACCTAAGGCAACAAACTTAAGGGTCAACCTATCCTAATGATTACTTTGGGGGAAAAATGAGAATTGAGTACCTACCGGGGGAGAGTCCTACAATAAAATAAATAAATAATAAATAAATAAATAAATAAACAAATAAAGTGTTTCGGGGTGCCTGGGTAGCTCACGTCAGTTAAGCATCTGCCTTCTGCTCAGGTCATGATTCTGGGATCCAGCCCCGCTTTGAGCTCCCTGTTCAGCAGGGAGTCTACTTCTCACTGTCCTCTCCCCTTCCCCCCACTCATTTTGTCTCTTGCTCTCTCTCAAATAAATAAACAAAAACCAAAAACAAAAAAAAAGTATTTCAAAGTGGCACAAAGACAGACATCACCTATTGTAAACATAGCCTGGGACCAAAGAAACTAAGTCAAAAGCTCTACTTCTTTAGCCAAATTTATCCGAAAGATAAATGTACCCTGTGGGAAGATTAAACAGTGGTCAATGTCTTTCCACTTTACATAATCAATAACTATAGTTTTAATCTTTCTTTGACAATCTAAAACCTAATAATAATAACTATTCATAGTGCCTTCCAGGCATAGTTGCATTATCTTCATTAATCCTTGAGACAATCCAAAGACAGATACATTATTATCCCTGTTTTACAGACAAGAAAATTGAGACTTTCAGGGATTGATAAATTTTCACACAACTAATCCCAAGAAACTAAGAATGTTTTCTTTTAGAGACTGAGCTCTCAAACATGATACTATACTGTGATATTAATTTATCCTCCAATAAATATTTAAACATTTAAACATTTTGAGTTAGACACTGATTTTGAGATATATACTTTTTACAAAGAATTATGCTAAATATGATACGCAATATTTTTTGTTTTGTTCATGAATATTTTTCACATAAAAATGATTTTAGTTGATGATTTTTTGTCATATAAAAGTGATTTAGTATATTTGATACCTGGTCTCTGATCACACTGCACACATTTTCTGTTAGTTCACTTCATGTCATTAAGACTGCAAATTAACATATAATATCTGAACATCTGTTCCATGTCTTGGACTCTGCTATGTTAAGTACCACAACAAAGATCTCTGTCCTCATAGGAGCTATTGTGGAGCATTAAAACATGAAAAATGGAGTTACCTTACATTGCAAGATGTGCCACTACAGGAGAAAAACTACAATCCAATGGAAATACCCACAACAGAGACCTGAGCTCATCAGGGAAGTCTTCCCAGAAAACAGGAAGTAGAAGGAGTCAGCTAAGTAAAAAGCAAAAAAAAAAAAAAGGAGTAGGGAAAGTGTGTGAGAGACCTGAATGAGAGAAAGCAGACACACCCTGGAAAAGGAATGAAGTTGAGTGGGTCAGGACTGTGGAGCCATGGGAGTATAGAGAAAGATACAAAGGAAAAAGCCATTGAGATACAGGTCCAAGGGTTGTGCAAGCCAAGCTAAGAAGATTGGACCAGGGGTTTTGAAACTTTTTCATCTATTTTAAAACCATATTTCCTTGCTTTATCAACTTGAAAAAATAACAACTGATCCCTTGATATGAAAGGTATACATTTAGTTAGCTTACAGTCCCTATTCTATAATGTCTTATAAGTATACATATGTGTATATGTGCACATGTGTGTATGTGTGTGCACACATGCATGTACTTTTGTTTACATTTGTTTCACTATTGGTTTCATTTTTAATTATAAATAATACTTTTAGATCTCTAATTTTGAACGACCAAATTCTGAAAGCATTAGAATGTCTCTTTACAAGCAGTGGATATTAGCGTTGTATATTGTCATACCCTAAATTTCCCTAGGTTCCACATAGAAGGATAATAGTATTTACATTGTTATTACAATGAAGTTTTTTCTACTTTGCCTATAAATTGATTAAGAATTGAACATAAAAAATACACATTATCATGATTATATAGATAGTGCTTAATGATGTGCTAAGACTAGACTTCTTTTTCACTGGGTTCAGTATATACTTGACTCATGTGTGAAGAGTATATTTGCCTTTCATAAAAGCCATCAGTTATTAATAATCATGTTACATGTTACTCTACTTCGTATTTCAGCAAGTCTTTGTTGAAGAATTTTTTTTCCTGTAGTTTCTAATTCTCTTTCTTTTATTTTCCATTTTTGCAACAATTATTTTTATAAAATAATCAAATCTCTATTGAGAGCTCCAAGATTTCCCTCTTGGAGTCCTCTATTCTCCTACTTCAATTTGGACTGGTAAGCAGCTCCAACCTGGGAACTTCTTTCAGCACTCTCTTGGTTTGGAGCTGCTATTAGAATGAAGGGATCAAGTTTAGCTTGATTTGATTGTGGCATGGCTAGTAGTAATTGAGATATACTAGTGTGGAGTTTATGATCAAGATGATATTTGAAGTTAAGTATTTGCAGCCATCAGATTTGATGATACCAACCAGTGAAAATACAATACAAAATTCCGATAGTAACATACAATAATATATGTGCAATATTGGTTATTTTATGAACCCAAATACTAATTGAGATAATTGTTTCATCATGATTCAATAACATTAAGCTCATATCAGAAAAAAATGTTATTAAACAGAGCAATAGAATTATTGATGTAGCCATTATGCTATGAAATTCAAATAATTTAGTCCAGAAAGCAATGCTAATCATATATATTCTAAACTTTAAATATACTTTATTTTCAAAACAAGAAAATGAAATGGATTTTTTAAAAAAAGTGCTCACTTGATTTCCATTATAAATTGTGGCTGTTTCAAATGTTGAGATTTTTTTTTTCAATTACATATCTACATGATACAATTTTTTCCAAAAGGTTTTATTTACTTATTTGACAGAGAGAGAGATAGTGAGAGCAGGAACACAAGCAGGGGGAGTGGGAGAGGGAGAAGTAGGCTTCCCACTGAGCAGGGACCTGTGATATATTTAATTAATAGTTGTTCTTCCTATAGCTTGCAGGTCTCTCTCTCTCTAAAAATAATTTCCTTCCAGTCTACAGTATTTATGTTATCAAGGCTCTATCTGAATATAGATATCCACCAACACACTTCAGCTAACCCTTTTAAGCTGATGTTTGCCTAATTTGAAATATATCATAAGTGCATTTATTATATACATGGTACATTATTTACATTTGGTGTATAAGCTTGAATTCCTTAAACTACACATAGGCAAGTTTAAAGAGCAACTGCTTCAGATCAAGAGTACGTCTGTGAAGGAGTATTTCATCACAAAATCAAGTATTTTTCTACAGTCTTTTTAGGTGAGAAAATCTTTTTTATATTATTTGGATCTCATATATTAAATTTCAGGTTAAATTTTTTCATCTATCTTACAGCGAACAGTGGGGGAGGGACCTAAAATGGCAGACTAACATTGCATGTACCTTTTATCCATCAATTTACAAACTAATGAACCTGTCATTATATAGAATGTTAATGGGGGCGCCTGGGCGGCTGGGTAGCTAAGCATCTGTCTTTGGCTCAGTTCATGGTCCCAGGATCCTGGGATTGAGCCCCGCATTGGGCTCCCTGCTCCAGGGGAAGCCTGCTTCTCCTTCTCCCATTCCCCCTACTTGTGTTCCTGGTCTCACTGTGTCTCTCTCTGTCAAATAAATAAACAAAATCTTTAAAAAAAATATTAATGGTATGTGTCTTTTCTACACATTTTTAGAAGCCGTGTAAGCACATTAAGAAACTACAAATTGATTTTACTAAGCAGTAATAATGTGAAGAATGTGATCTGGAGATAGGTCTTAAAGACTAAGTGACTAGAGTTCAAACTGTAATTAAAATGTTTCTATTAGGCTTACCATGAACTGGCAGCAAAAGAAAAGCTATTTAATAACATAAAGCATTGTAACTGAGCTAACAGCCTCCTGACAAGCAGTTTCCAGATAGTTTTAACTTCATGTAATAAAACCTGTACTTTTTTTGCCAAAGCCAATCCAATGTAAAATCATAAGCAAGTATGATGAGGCAATTAATTCTCTTTGTTGACAATTTTGAAGCAAGATATAAAAAACAAATTATTCCAAGCCTGCCTTTCACTTTGAGTTTAGAAAAGAACTAGTTACTGAAGTGAACTTTCTCAGAACCAAACTTAGCAAAGAATTGGGAATTTATTTGGTATAGAGGAGGCACAATTATTCCACAAGATTTCATTATACTACTGACACTTATGTTTTTGTAAATGAGAAGGCAATTTGGTTTCAATCATGTCAATTTTATCAAAACTTCTAGCAGTTAATTACAAGAAGTGAGTGTATGTTAGAGGTTGAAGAACATGCTGTTTTAAATAAATTGGTATATTAATTACTATTTATATAATACAATATACCAATCAAGATAATTGCCTTAAAACTTTTAGTACTCTGGCTAAAGACAGCTTTGTTTTTGCATATGTATGAGAGAGACCACACTTTCCATAATGTGTATAATAGATAAGCCTTTCATTTGTGTATGCAATTGGTTATTCCTTAAATTCATGTTTAAATTAGCTTTACTATAAAGGACTATTACATAAATTCAAATGACTTACCACAAAGTTCTTCTAAGTCTCAAAGTATGTCTCATAGAAGATTTGCTTTAAATTCACATGTATGAAAAATTAATTGATATACCTTTCATTTATTTATTCAATAAATAAAAATTAAGCATATGTTTTGTATCAGGTTCTGGTCTAGATGGTTTGTATACTTCAGTGAACCAAGGAATCAACAATCATTTTTATAATGTTTACATTCTAAAGAAGATAGATAAAAAATATATTGTATAGCATGACAGAATACAATACCTCTATGGGAAAAAGAGAAAGAGAAAGGGATAAAGGGGTTTTGGGTGTACAAAACAGGCAGATTGCATTATTAAATGGGGTGATCAGGTGAAATGATGCCAGGTGAAATGGGGTGATCAGGTGAAATGATGCTAAGGAAGTAAGGGAGTTGACCATGGCCAAAAGAAAGTTGCAGGCAGAACCAAGCCTTGAGGTGGGAGAACACAGCTGACATGTTCAAAGAATCTCAAGAAAGTCAATGTGTCTAAAGCCAAATGAGCTTAAGGAAGAGTAGTCAGAGATGAGAGTAGAGAAGTAACTGTGGTTCAGCTCCAAAACACCCTCTTGTAGATCATCTTAAGGATATTGACTATCATTTAATATACAACAACGAGCCATAATAGCATTTTAAAAAGAGGAATGCCATGATTTCATTAATGTCTCAGAAGAATCATTAACTATTTGATAAAGATTGACATGGGGCTAGATGGGACCTAAGAGAGCAATTAAGAGAAAATTATAATATTAGTAGATCAAATACTAGTAGGAAAGATGGTAACAGGTGTATAAATTCTGAATATATCTTGAAGGCAGAGCAAGCAAGATTTCCTGTTTGTATTGGCTGGTTGTGTGGGAGAGAATAGTCAGGACTGGGTCCATGGATTTTAGCTTGAGAAAACTAGAAGGACGAATTCCATCTCTACAGACTGAGGTGAAGTCTGTAAGTAAAGCAGTTTGGAATGAATTTATCAGGAAATCAATTTTGGAAATGTTAAGCTTGAAAAGACTAGTTTTACATTGAAGTGATGATTTAACTGAATATAAGAATTTGGGTTTCATAAAGATGTGTGGGCTGGAGATAAATATTTACAAAATATTGGCAGATAGATAGCATTTAAACATATTAAGATGAAATTAAATTATCAAGGAATTTACTATGACTAGAGAAGTAAATCAAAGACTAAAATCCTGGCACAACTTCTTGATAAGAGGTCAGAAAGTAAAGAATGAGTCAACAGATGAGACTGTGATAGGGTATTAACATGGTTGGAAGAAAACGATGAATGTGTAAGGAGGGTCCTGAAAGCCAAAGGGAGAGACAGTATTAAGAAGAGGAAGTGGTAACTGTGTCTAATGTTATTGATAAGTCAGGTAAAATGAAAACTGAAAAGTGTATCAATTTAGCAATGTGGACCTTCACCAAAGCAGTTTTTGTAAAATGATTGAGGTGAAAGCCAGATTGGAATAAAATTCTACAAAATTTTCTCTCTCTCAAATTTAACAACTATAGTTTTTATACCTTAGTGAATTAAACCCTTCCTTTTTCCACAGAACATAGTTCAACTTAACAAAATGGAAAAATACATTGACCTTGTGGTTATCTTATGACCAATGACAATTCCAAGTTAATTTTTTAAATATATGTTTATATATTTAACTTACATGTTTAGTTCATACATATCTCCAGTCTTGCAAATGGATATGGTTATTATAAACTCTATCAAGAAGGATGGTGCCTTCTGAGAAAGTACCAAAGCTAACCCAAGTTCAGAACAGTGCTTTTTTTTCTTTTCAGATATTCCCAGAAGTCTTGGAATGAACAGAATTTGCTCATCAGACTGCATTCTTAACTAAATGATAAGTCTAAAATGAAGTTCTTGTAAAATCTAAAGTGTATAAGATCCTGTGTAAAATTTTAAATCCTATTAAACTAATATAACTGATAGCTAACTGATTTTATATGTTTTATATATACTTAATTAAAAAGAACAGCAAGTTTTTTTCCAATTAATTAAACAAGCTTAAAACGAAAGGAAATAACCAGAGACCACAAAGAGAGAAGATAAAAGATAGAGTGGGTTAAGGAAGTTAAAGCCTGCAAGACACACAGAAATTTTAGATTAGAGGGCATAGAACCTTGAAATTTGTCTTCCTGTGCTTATATAGGAACAGAGTATGTAAGCATACGTAAAAAGAGGGAGCTAGAACTCAGCTCCCCACCATTATAATAAAGACTTTAAAATATTCTTTTGTATAAGCTAGAAAAGAGTACACAATAATCTGAAAAAACAGCTGGAAATCTTGCTGTCTATATACTATTTGAAGATGGGAAAATTTCCACTATAATAAAAAACACACATATTCAATAAATAAATAGATTTTTCAGACATCCCAATATCATAACTGAAATTACAAAGAATTCTTAACAAAAAGGTTAAATAGAAAATATAATGCAGATTAGGTAAATAAAAAAAACATTTTCAAAAAGTGAAATAAACCCATGATAATACTAGAAAAAAAATTTAACTTAATTCTCCTAAAAAAATAGCCCACAAAGACATAAATATCAAAATAAAAAAGATTGGGCACAGAATAGTAGACATAGAATTCTTATATAATAAACAGAAACTTATCTTTTCAAAACTTTTCAAAACATGAGGAGGGGTGCCCCTGGGTAGCTCAGTCAGTTAAGTGTCTGCCTTCAGTGCAGGTCATGATCTCAGGATCCTGGGATCCAGCACTGCATTGGGCTCCCTGATCAGTGGGGAATCTGTTTTTCCCTCTCCCTCTGCCCCTCCCTCCAGCTCGTGCTCTTTCTCTCTCTTTTTCTCTCTCTCTCAAATAAACAAATATTAAAAAAACCAAAAATTCCCAAACTTTTCAAAACATGTTTAGAAAATGAACATATATTAGAATTTTTAAAAAGTTAACAATATGTAAATATATATTTTATTTAGGATATATTTCCTTAGAAGTCAACAAAATAATAAATTAATACAAAAGAGATCAGCCATAAGTGTAGTTGTAAAGTAAAAATCACACTTCTAAATAATTCATTAATCAAAGAAAACATAATAAAATTCAAGACTAATTAACATTGAATTATCCCCCAATTCACTGTGTATTAAAATGTGTAAGATGGGTGCAGTCAATTAAGCATCTGACTCTTGGTTTCAGCTCAGGTGGTGATCTCAGAGTCCTGAAATCAAACCCCACATTGGGCTCTATGCCCAGGGTGGAGTCTGCTTATGACTTTCTCTCACTCTGCTCCTCCCCTGTCTCTCTCTCTCTCTCTCTCAAATAAATAAATAAATCTTAAAAAATAAATACACATTTATGTCTACCCCTTATTTACCTATTATCTGCAAACTCCAAGTGCATCTTCCTCTTTTGTGCTTGTAACACTAACACAGGCACTTTGCAAACTATATTTCTCCACTCTCAGTTGGCTTCCAGTTAGGGAACTACAAAGGCAGTGGAAAGTGCCTTCTTTGTGCATAGAATACATTTCTATTTCTTTGTATCATCTTCAATTTCTTTCATCAGTGTTTTATGGTTTTCAGAGTACAGATTTTACACAAGGGAAATTTTTAATTAGGAAAAAAAGGTCATAACTACAAGTAACTTATGAAAGAAAAAAATCACAGGTAAAAGCAAACTTTTGTAAAGGTAGTAGATGAATCACTGATAATGCCAGTATGGAAGTTAAAACAAAAGTAGTAAAATCAATTACATCTACAAAAAATAGTCAGGGAATGTACAAAATAAAAATATGTATAATATCACATCATATACATAAAACATGGAAAGAAGAGTAAAAATGTATTGCTTTTAGAATGTACTTAAACTTAAGCAACCATCACTTTATTATACCCTGTTGTACACGTAAAATGTTATGCATGAACCCAATGGTAACTACAAATAAAAAACCTACAATAGATACACACACACTAAATAGAAAGAGTGAGTGAGAGAGAGAGATCTAAGCATAGAAATAGAGAAAGCCATCAAAACACAAAGGAGGAGAGCAAGAGAAGAATAAAAAGCAACAGAAAAAATTTCAAAAACAATAAAAAAAAATTAACAAAATGCTGATAAGTATATAACTGAATAATTATTTTAAATGCAAATGGACTAAAGACATCTATCAAAAGACATAGGATGACTTTGGATAAAAAACAAGACCCATCTATATACTATCTATAAAAGACCCACTTCAGACATAAACACACAGATTGAAAGTAAAAAAAAAAAAAAACAGGAAAAATATATACCATACAAATGAAAGTTAAAAAAAAACCTGGAGTAGCAACACTTTTTTTTTTAAAGTATTTTATTTATTTGACAGAGAGAGACACAGCGAGAGAGGGAACACAAGCAGGGGGAGTGGGAGAGGGAGAAGCAGGCTTCCCGCCGAACAGGGAGCCAGATGTGGGGCTTGATCCCAGGACCCTGAGATCATGACGTGAGCCGAAGGCAGACGCTTAATTACTGAGCCACCCAGGCGCCCCAGTAGCAACACTTTTAACAAACAAAATAGATTTTAAAATAAAGGTTGTAGCTAGAGATAAAAACTACTACATAATGATAAAAAATCAATCCAACAAGAGGATATAACATTAATAAATACCTATGGACACAACATAGGAGCACCTAAATATATAAAGAAAATGTTAACAGAAATAAAGGGAGAAATTAATAGAAATACAATAATAGGGAATTTTATCAACTCACATACATCAATGGATAGATTGTTCAGGCAGAAAGTCAACAAGGAAGAAGGGCCTTGAATGACACATTAGACCAGATGGACCTAATAGATATATACATCCAAAAACAGCAGAATACTCATTCTTTTCAAGTGCACATGAAACATTCTCCAGGACAGATTACATGTTAGGCCACAAAAATATCTCAATAAATTTCAAAGGATTGAAATCATATCAAGCATCTTTTCCCACTACAACAGTATAAAACTAGAAATCAATTACAAAAAAAAATACTGGAAAAAAAACACAAACACGTGGAAACTAAACAACGCACTACTAAACAACCTATGGGTCAATGAGGAAATCAAAGAGGAAATAAAAATATACATGGAGACACGTAAAAATAAAAACACAATGATTCAAAATCTTTGGGACATAGTGAACGCAGTTCTAAGGGAGAAGTACATAGCAATACAAGCCTACCTCAAGAAAGAAGAAAAATCTCAAATAAACAATTTAAAGTTAGACCTAAAGGAGCTAGAAAAAAAATTAAAAAGAACAAACAAACCCAAAGCTAGTAGATGGAAGGAAATAATAAAGATTAGAGCAAAAATAAATGAAATATAGACTAAAAGAAATAGAAAAACCCAGTGAAATCAAGAGTTGGTTCTTTCAAAAATAAACAAAATTGATAAACATTTAGCCAAACTCATCAAGAAAAGAGAAAGAGATTTTTTTTGTAAAGACCTTTCAACTGTAATGAGGAAAAAGAGTTAGAGACAGATCCTCATAGACACTAGAAGGTAGGCTTCATGCTCAGTGTGGAGCCTAATGCAGGGCTTGAACTCACAATCCTGAGATCAAGACTGAGAAGAGATCAAGAGTCTGATGCTTAACTGACTAAGCCACCCAGATCTACCTGAGTGTCAGAAGGCTTCTCTTCCCCTGAAAACCCAGGAAAATTCTTGGAGGCCTTTTTTTAGTAAGTACCTATATACTAAACAAAGCCTATGATTTTGGCAAAGATGGCAGAGGAGTAGGGGACCCTATTCCAACTGGTCCCCTGAGTTGAGCTGGATATCTACCAGACCACTCTGAACACCCAAGGAATCAGCCTGAGATGTAAGAAAGTATATCTGGATCTCTACAAACAGAATATCACCAATGGTTGGTTTTGAGGTATGAAGCAGGGAGCTGTGACTCTGTGGGCAGATATTGGAAGATAAATGGAAGGAGTTGGGAGCCTCCAGGATCCTGCACCGCTGGAACTCAAAAGCCTCCCACACTGGGGATCAGGCACAGACTTGCAGACCAGTAGCAGCGAGGAAAGGACTTTAGGGCAGCCCTCTGGACTGAAACCTGGAGTGGCGGGGCCATGCATGGGAACTCGGGGTGGCTGGCAGTTTTAGAAACAAAAAGGGCAGAGAGGTGCCTGGACCTGGAAGTTAGGGCTGGGAGTGCTGCTGAGGGGCGTACAATCCAGGACACTGTGGTTTTAGAAGCACAGACAGAAATGGAGACAGTGTGGCCTGGAGAGCTCACTGAAGAACAGACTGTGATCTCTCTGTTCTGAGGCAGAGGATCGAAATTGGTCTTTTCTGCTCTGACTCTCAGCAGAGACACGGAAAGCTGCCAGAGAACAAAAGCCCCAGAAAGCTGGTTTTCTCTGTGCCCATCCCCCCAAAGGGGGCAGGGCGAATCTGCCCAAACAGGGTTGTCTGAGTAACAGCCCAACAGGCCCCTCCCCCAAAAGACAGGCTGGGAGAACAAGAGGCTGACAACCCTAAGGTCCCTATAAAACAGGTCCATCTTGTTTGGGTTGTGGTCAATAATTTGGATTCTGTACATTCCCTCAACCACAACTCAACAGAATGACTAAGAGGAGGAACCCCCAAAATAGGAAAGACTGAGAAACTGTGACTTCTGCCACAGATTTACAAATGGATATAGATATAAGCAAGATGTTGGAAATAGTCTTCAGGGTAACAGTTATGAAGATGATAGCTAGAATGGAGAAATCAATGAATGGCAACATAGTCTCTAAGGGCAGAAATGAGAGCTGAACTGACAGAACTTAAAACTGCTATCAATGAGATCCAATCTAATTTAGATATTCTAACAGCTAGGGTAAATGAGGCAGAAGAACGAATTAGTGATCTAGAAAACAAACTGATAGAAAAAAAGGATCAGGACGGGGTCTGGAACAAATAGCTTAAAATCCATGAAAACAGAATTAGAGAAATAAGTGATGCCATGAAACGTTCCAGTGTCAGAATTTTGGGGATCCCTGAGTGCATGGAGAGAGAGAGAGGAATAGAAGATATATTTGAGCAAATCGTAGCCGAGAACTTCCCTAATCTAGGGAATGAAAGAAACATTCATGTCCTAGAGACAGAGAGTACCCCTCTGAAGATCAAGGAGAACAGACCAACACCCCAGCATATAATAGTAAAACTAAGTGAGTCAGAAGAACGAATAAGCGACCTGGAAGACAATTTAATAGATAAAAAGGGAAAAGAGGAGGCCAGGGAAAAACAACTCAGAATCCATGAAAATAGAATCAGAGAAATAAGTGACACCATGAAGTGTTCCAATGTCAGAATCATTGGAATCCCTGAGGGAGTGGAGAGAGAGAGAGGACTAGAAAATGTATTTGAGCAAATCGTAGCTGAGAAATTCCCTAATCTGGGAATGAAACAAACATTCGTGTCCTAGAGGCAGAGAGGACCCCTCCCAAGATCAAGGAAAACAGGCCAACACCCCGGCATGTAATAGTAAAACTTGCAAATCTCAGGACCAAGGAAACCATCTTAAGGGCAGTTAGGGGAAAGAGATTCCTTACATACAGAAGGAAGAACATCAGAATAATGTCAGACCTATCCACAGAGACCTGGCAAGCCAGAAAGGGCAGGCAAGACGTATTCAGGGTACTAAATGAGAAGAACATTCAGCCAAGAATGCTGGCAAGGCTGTCATTTAGAATGGATGGAGAGATGCATAGCTTCCTGGACTGCCAGAAATGGAAAGAATATGTGACCAATAAGCCAGCCCTGCAACAAATATTAAGGGGGGTTCTATAAAAGGAGAAAGAACCCAAGAGTGATATAGAATAGAAATTTACAGAGACAATGTATAAAAACAAGGAAATTACAGGCAACATGATGACAATAAATTCATATCTTTCAATAATCATTCTCAACATGAATGGCCTAAATGCTCCCATAAAATGGCATAGGGTTGCGGATTGGACAAAAAGACAGGGCCCATCCATATGCTGTCTGCAAGAGACTCATTTTGAACCTAAAGATACATCCAGACTGAAAGTGAAGGGATAGAGAACCATCTTCCATGCCAATGGACCTCAAAAGAAAGCTGGGGTAGTGGGCGCCTGGGTGGCTCAGATGGTTAAGCATCTGCCTTCGGCTCGGGTTGTGATCCCAGGATCCTGGGATTGAGTCCCGCATTGGGCTCCTTGCTCAGTGGGGAGTCTGCTTCTCCCTCTCCCTCTGCCTCTCCCCCTGCTTGTTCTCTCTCTGTCTCTCTCGCAAATGAATAAATAAAATCTTAAAAAAAAAAAAAAAGAAAGCTGGAGTAGCAATTCTCATATCAGACAAACTAGATTTTAAGCAAAAGACTGTAGTTAGAGACACAGAAGGACACTATATCATTCTTAAAGGGCCTATCCAACAAGAAGATCTAACAATTGTAAATATCTATGCCCCCAACATGGGAGCAGCCAACTACATAAGCCAACTGTTAACCAAAATAAAGAGACATACTGATAATAATACGTTAATTGTAGGAAACCTCAATACTCCACTCTCAGCAATGAACAGATCATCTAAGCAGAAAATCCACAAAGAAACAAGATCTTTGAATGACACACTGGACCAAATGGACCTTATAGATATATACAGAACATTCCACCCTAAAACAACAGAATACTCGTTCTTCTTGAGGTCACATGGAACTTTCTCCAGAATAGACCACATACTGGGTCACAAATCAGGTCTCAACCAATACCAAAAGACTGAGATTAGTCCCTGCTTTTCCCAGACAATAATGCTTTGAAATTAGAACTCAATCACAAGAAAAAATTTGGAAGAAATTCAAAAACTTGGAAGTTAAAGACCACTCTGCTTAAGAATGTTTGAGTCAACCAGGAAATCAAAGACGAACTTAAACAATTCATGGAAACCAATGAGAATGAAAACACATTGGTCCAAATCCTATGGGATACAGCAAAGGCAGTCCTAAGGGGGAAATAAATAGCCATCCAAGCCTCACTCAAAAAAATAGAAAAATCCTGAATTCACCAACTAACTTTATACCTTAAAGAACTGGAGAAAAACAACAAATTATGCCTAAACCATGCACAAGAAGGGAAATAATTAAGATTAGAGCAGAGATCAATGAATTAGAAACCAGAAACACAGTAGATCAGATCAATGAAACTGGAAGCTGGTTCTTTGAAATAATTAATAAGATCAGTAGACTTATCCAAAAGAAAAGAGGAATGGACCCAAATTAATAAAATTATGAATGAAAAGGAGAGATCACAACTAACACCAAGGGAATAGAAATAATTATCAAAAATTATTATCAACAACTATATGCTAATAAATTAAGCAACCTGGAAGAAACGGATGCCTTCCTGGAAACCTATAAACTGCCAAGACTGAAACAGGAAGAAATTGACAAACTGAATAGGCAAATAACCAGTAAGGAGATTGAAGCAGTGATCAAAAACCTCTCAAAAAGCAAGAACCCAGGACATGATGGATTCCTTGGGGAATTCTACCAAACATTCAAAGAAGAAATAATACCTATTCTACTGAAGCTGTTTCAAAAAATAGAAACAAAAGAAAGCTTCTGGACTCATTCTATGAGGCCAGCATTACCTTGATCCCCAAACCAGGCAAAGACCCCATCAAAAAGGAAAATTCAGACCAATATGGACTCCAAAATTCTCAACAAAATCCTAGCTAATAGGATCCAACAGTACATTAAAAGGATCATCCACCATGACCAAATGAGATTTATCCCTAGGGTGCAAGGGTGGTTCAACATTTGCAATTCAATCAGTGTGATAGAACACATTAATAAGAGGAGCGAGAAGAATCATATGGTCCTCTCAATTGATGCAGAAAAAGCATTTGACAAAATACAGCATCCTTTCCTGATTAAAACTCTTCAGAGTATAGGGATAGAAGGAACATTTCTCATTGTAATAAAATCCATCTATGAAAAATCCGCAGTGAATATCATCCTCAATGGGGAAAAGCTGAGAGCCTTTCCCTTAAGATTAGGAACATGAGAAGGATGCCCACTCTCACCACTATTGTTCAACATAATACTAGAACTCCTAGCAACAGCAATCAGACAACACAAGAAATAAAATATATTCAAAATGGCAAAGAAGAAGTCAAACTCTTTCTCTTCTCAGATGACATGATACTTTATGTGGAAAATCCAAAAGACTCCACTAGAACTCATATAGAACTAGAACTCATATAGCAATTCATTAATGTGGCAGGATACAAAATCAATGCACAGAAATCAGTTGCTTTCTTATACACTAACAACGCAACTGTAGATAGAGAAATTAGAGAATTGATTCCATTTACAATCGTACCAAAAACCATAAGATACCTGGAATAAACCTAACTAAAGAGGTAAAGGATGTGTACTCTAGGAACTAAAGAACACTCATGAAAGATATTGAAGAAGACACAAAAAGATGGAAAAACATTCCATGCTCATGGATCAGAAGAATAAACATTGTTAAAATGTCTATGCTACCCAGAGCAATCTATACCTTCAATGCCATCCTGATCAAAATTCCAATGACATTTTTCAAAGTGCTGGAACAAACAATCCTAAAATTTGTATGGAATCAGAAAAGACCATGAATTGCCAAGGAAATGTTGAAAAAGAAAAACAAAGCTGGGGGGTCTCATGGTGCCTGATTTCAAGCTATATTACAAAGCTGTGGTCACCAAGACAGCATAGCACTGGCACAAAAACAGACATATAGACCAATGGAACAAAATAGGGAGTCCAGATATGGACCTCCAATTCTGTGGTCAAATAATCTTTGAAAAAGCAGGGAAAAAATAGGCAATGGAACAAAGACAGTCTCTTCAATAAATGGTGCTGGGAAAATTGGACAGCTATATACAGAAGAATGAAACTCGACCATTCTCTAACATCATACAGGAAGACAAACTCACAATGGATGAGAGACCTCAATGTGAGACAGGAATCCATCAAAGTCAGTGACCTCTTCGACATAAGCCACAGCAACTTCTTTCAAGACACGTCTCAAAGGGAAACAAAAGCAAAAATGAACTTTTGGGACTTCATCAAGATAAAAAGCTTCTGCACAGCAAAGGAAACAGTCAATAAAACAGAGAGGTAACCCACAGAATGGGGGAAGATATTTGCAAATGACACTACAGACAAAGGGTTGATATCCAAGATCTATAAAGAACTTCTGAAACTCAACACCCAAAAAACAAATAATCAAGTCAAAAAATGGGCAGAAGACATGAACAGACACTTCTCCGAAGAAGACATACAAATGGCTAACAGACACATGGTAAAATGTTCATCATCATTAGCCATCAAGGAAATTCAAATCAAAACCACACTGAGATACCACCTTATACCAGTTAGAATGGCAAAAATGGACAGGGCAAGAAACAACAAATGTTGGAGAGATTGTGGAGAAAGGGGAACCCTCTTACACTGTTGGTGGGAATGCAAGTTGGTACAGCCACTTTGGAAAACAGTGTGGAGGTTCCTCAAGAAATTAAAAATAGAGCTACCCTATGACCCAGCAATTGCACTCCTGGGTATTTGCCCCAAATACCTGTGTATTTACTACACAGATGTAGTGAAAAGAAGGGCCATATGCACCCCAATGTTCATAGCAGCAATGTCCGCAATAGCCAAACTGTCGAAAGGGCCGAGATGCCCTTTAACAGATGAATGGATAAAGAAGATGTGGTCCATATATACAATGGAATATTACTCAGCCATCAGAAAGGATGAATACCCAACTTTTACATCAACATGGATGGGACTGGAGGAGATTATGCTAAGTGAAATAAGTCAAGCAGAAAAAGTCAATGATTATATGGTTTCACTTATTTGTGGAACATAAGGAATAGCATAGAGCACATTAGGAGAAGGAAAGGAAAAACGAAGGGAGAGAATTCAGAGGGGGAGAAGAATCATGAGAGTCTATGGACTCCTGAGAATGAAACTGAGTGTTTTAGAGGGGAAGGGGATGAGGGGATGGGTGAGCCTGGTGATGGGTATTAAGGAAAGCACTTATTGCTTGGAGCTCTGGATGTTATACACTAACAATGAATTATGGAACACTACTTCAAAAACTTATGATGTAATGTATGGTGATTAACATAACACAATAAAAGAAAAGAAAAGAAAAAGAAAAGAGAAAGAGAGAGGGGATTCAAATAAATAGAATAAAAAATGAAGAAGAGATAACAACCAATAACACTACAGAAATACAAAGAATTGTAAGAAAATACTATGATTAATTGTATGCCAACAAATTGGACAGCCTAGAAAAGAATAGATAAATTTATAGAAACAGGCAATCTTCCAAAACTGAATCAGAATGAAATAGAAAATTGGAACAGTCTGATTACTAGTAAAGAAATTGAATCTGTAACCAAAAATTCTCAACAAACAAAAGTCCAGGACCAAACAACTTCACAAGTTAATTCTACCAAACTTTTAAAGAAGAGTAATAACTATTCTTCTCACACTATTCCAAAAAATTGAAAAGGAAGGAAAACTTCTGAATTCATTCTATGAGGTTAATGTTATTCTGATACCAAAACCAGAAAAAGACACTATAAAAAAAAAAAGAAAAGAAAATCACAGGCCAATATTTCTGATGAACATAGATGCAAAAATCTTCAACAAAATATTAGCAACCCAAAATCAATAATATATTTTAAAAATGTATTCACCATGATCAAGTAGGGTTTATCCCAGGCATGCAAGGGTGATTCAATATTTGCAAATCAATCGATGTGATACACCATATCAACAAAACAAAGGATAAAAATAATATGATCATCCCAATAGATGCAGAAAAATCATTTGACAAAATACAACATCTGTGCATGATAAAAATTCTCAACAAAGTGGGGTTAGAGGGAACATATCTCAATATAGTAAAGGCCATATATGACAAACTCAGAGCTAATATAGCACTTGATGCTGAAAAACTTAAAGCTTTCCCTCTAAGATGAGAAACAAGACAAGGATGTCCACTCTCACCACTTTCATTCATTATACTACTGGAAGTCCTAGCCACAACAATCAGACAAGAAAAATAAATAAAAGCATCCAAACTGGTAAGAAAGAAGTAAAATTTTACTATTTGCAGATGATGCTATATATAGAAAACCCAAAGGATTCCACCAAAAACTTTTTGAACTGATAAATGAATACCAGGATACATAATAAATACACAAAAATCTGTTGTGTTCTTATACACTAATAACAAAATAGCAGAATGCCATTTACAATTGCACAAATAAAAAATAAAATACCTAGGAATAAATTTAACCAAGAAGATGGAAAATCTGTACTCTGAAAACCATAAGACATTGATGAAAGAAATTGAAGATGACAAATATGGAGAGATATACCATGCTTATAGATTGGAAAAATTAATATAGTTAAAATGTTCATACTATCCAAAACAATCTACAGGATCCCATGCAATCTTTTTTTTTTTAAGGATTTTATTTATTTGCAGAGAGAGATACAGTGAGAGAGAGAACACAAGTGGGAAGAGTGGGAGAGGGTGAAGCTGGCTTCCTGCCTAGCAGGGAGCCTGATGTGGGGCCTGATCCCAGGACCCTGGGATCATGACCTGAGCCGAAGGCAGACACTTAATGACTGAGCAACCCAGGCGTCCCTCCCATGCAATCCTTATCATAATACCAACAGCATTTTTCACAGAAGTGGAATAAATAATCCTAAAATTTATATGAAACCACAAAAGATCTTAAATACTCAAGCAATCTTGGGAAAGAAGAACAAAACTGGAGGTATAACAATCCCAGATTTCAAGATATATACAAATCTGTAGTAATCAAAACAGTATGGTAGTGGCACAAAAATAGTGGTACAAAAATAGCATATATCAATGGAACAGGATAGAGAGCTCAGAAATAAACCCTACCTAGATGTCAATTAATCTGTGACAAAGTGGGCGCCTGGGTGGCTCAGTTGGTTAAGCGACTGCCTTTGGCTCAGGTCATGATCCTGGAGTCCCAGGATCGAGTCCCGCATCGGGCTCCCTGCTCGGCAGGGAGTCTGCTTCTCCCTCTCCTGCTCTCTGTCTCTCATTCTCTCTCTTTCAAATAAATAAATAAAATCTTAAAAAAAAAATCTGTGACAAAGGAAGCAAGAATATAAAATGGAGAGGGGCGCCTGGGTGGCTCAGTCGGTTAAGCGACTGCCTTCAGCTCAGGTCATGATCCCAGGGTCCTAGGATCGAGTCCCGCATCAGGCTCCCTGCTCAGTGGGAAGCCTGCTTCTCCCTCTGCCCCTCACCCTGCTTGTGTTCCCTCTCTCACTGTGTCTCTCTCTGCCAAATAAATAAATAAAATACTAAAAAAAAATGGAGAAAAGACAGTGTCTTCAATGAATGGTGTTGGGAAACCTGGACAGCTACATGCAAAAGAATGAAACTGGATTACTTTCTTATACAATACATAAAAAGAAACTCAAAATGGATTAAGACCTAAATGTGAGATGTGAAAACATAAAACTCCTTAAAGAAAACTACACAGTAATCTCTTAGATATCAGTCTTAGCAGCATATTTAAAGACATGTCTTCTTAAGCAAGGGAAACAAAAGCAAAAATAAACTATTGAGAGTACACCAAAATAAAAATCTTTTTTGCACAGCAAAGGAAACCATTAACAAAATAAAAAAGACAAACTGGTGAATAAGAGTATTTGTAAATGATAGGGCGCCTGGGTGGCTCAGTTGGTTGAGCGACTGCCTTCGGCTCAGGTCATGATCCTGGAGTCCCAGGATCGAGTCCCACATCGGGCTCCCTGCTCGGCGGGGAGTCTGCTTCTCCCTCTGACCCTCCCCCTTCTCATGCTCTATCTCATTCTCTCTCTCAAATAAATAAATAAAATCTTAAAAAAAAAAAAAAAGAATATTTGTAAATGATAAATCCCATAAGGGGTTAATAACCAAAAATATAATAAATTTATTTAATTCAATACCAAAAAGACAAACAATCCAATTAAAAATGGACAGAGGACCTGAAAGACATTTTTTCCAAAGAAGTCATCCAGATGGCCAACAGACACACAAAAATATGTTCAACATTACTAATCATGAGGGAAATGCTAATCAAAATCACAATGAGATATCACCTCACACCAGTCAGAATGGCTAGTATTAAAAAGACAAGAAATCACAATTTTGGTTGAAAATGTGCAGAATAAGGAATCCTCATGCACTGTTGGTGGGCATACAAATTGGTGTAGCACTATGAAAAACAGTGAAACACCTGAAACTAATGTAACACCATATGTTAACTATACTGGAATTAAAATAAAAAAAAGTAGATAGGTAGATGATAGATAGATGATAGATGATAGATAGATAGATGATAGATAACATTGTATATCTGAAATTAATATAACATTGTATATCAACTATACTTCAGTATTTAGAAAAAAAATGTTTTATCAATGATCCAACTGATTGACGGAAAAGAATCATTCTCTTTATAGTTAAAAATAAGAAAAGAATTTCAACTATTGCTTTTTTATTCAAAATTGTTCTCACATTCCTAGTCAATATAATGAGACAAGATGAATATGTGCAGTTTGTGTGTGCAATAACTGACAATTCTAAAATATATGTGGAAAAAAGAGTTTTAATTAATAATTTAAGTTGAATGATATTTGCTCATAAGAATATTGTGAACCCTGGTTAGTCAGATATCAATACTTATAATTCAAGACTAGACTCTAAATAACAACCAGTTATAACTTTAGTATTATACATTGACCTTTACTCTCTGAAATATTTGACATGTTTGAGAGACAATTGAAAAATTTTAGAGTATTAGAATTTGTATTTCTTGAGTCATAATATAGTTGTTGCAATTTGTCTCATTAAAAAATAGAAGTGTTTCCAACTGATAATAAACATGTAATATTAATATTTACAATAATCTTGAATATCTTCTGTATGCAGATGTAAAAAAGTGAGATGAAAAATCACATAAATTGGGACAAAAATGGGATTACAATCCTTCATCTTCCATTTACTACTTTTGGCAAGTTGGATTAATCATGTCATCTCTCCAGGTTTCACTCTCCTTATCGATCAAATGGGTGATTGGGTAAGACCAGAGATGTGTATCTTTTTTTTAAATAGAAAAATTCTTTTATTCAAAATAAATACATGCATATACATATATACAGTATAATTGTATATACAAGCAAAATTACTTTTCTGTAAATAGTGCTTTGAAAGCCTCCAACTCTACTTCTTGCTGAAGCTTCCACCTCCTACTAAAAGTCCTGAAACAATTCCACATCACCTATTTTTTTATCATAAGAATAAATAAATTAAAAATTATAAATCTACAAGAAAAGAGAAACAGAACAGGAGGAAAAATTAGAATATGTCAACAAATTGTAGAAATCTAGAAAGTGGGTGGTAGATGGTAATTGAGTCAAAATTAGAGAACACAATGCAAGAAAAAAAGCAAAAAAAGATTTAAGCCTTCTCTAAAGGAATGCACCACATTCTAATCCCTAAATTCTTCCTACAAATATTTTGAAGAAAAATGAGTAAAGATAGTCAATGAAAAGCAAGAACAATAAAAAGTAAGGTGCACTAAGAAAGGATCAATAAAAACAAAGGACCACAATGATCAATCGATAAGATTTCAGATATTGAAATCATCAATACAAAGTGAAACAGCTGTGATCCTTATATTTACAGAAATAAAAGACAAGTATGAAAACACTTGACAAGAATTGAAAACTAAAATAGGTAAACTAGAAAATAAAATTAAAAGCACAAACATATATCAAAAATAGAGTAACAATAATTAAAAACTCTGTATAGAAACTTTATAGACAAGTTGAAAGAGATGTAGAAAGAATTTGTGCATTAGAAGATAGATTAGAAGAAATTAGACAGAATGCCATACTGAGGCAAGGATAAGGAGAAATAGAAAAAAAAGGGAAGAGAAGAAGCTTAAATGAGAGAACAGTGAGAAGATCTAACATAAAATAAATTAAAATTCAGTAAGAAAAAAAGAAGTGAATGATCAGAGGCAATATCTGAAGCAATAATGACCAAGAATTTTCCAGGAGTGATAAAAAAAACAACCTATAAGTTCAAGTTGAGTAAATCTCAAACATAATTTTTTTAAAGTTCACAACTGACCATATTATGGTAAAGTAGCAAAATATCAAATATACAGAAAAAATCTTAAAAAGAGACAATGAGAGTATACAGCTGACTTAATATGAACAATGGAATATAGAACACACACTGGAAAATATCTTCAATAGGCTGAAGAAAATGTTTGTCATCCTTAAATTTTATACTCTGTAAATATATTTCAAGAATAATGAGAAAATAAAGACATTTCATACAAAGAAAAACTTGAAGAGTTTTCCAATGGTAGAGACCCATTAAAAGACAGTTTAAAGCATAAACTTTAGACGAAAAGAATCTGATCTCAGATGGCAAGTTAGTGATATAGGAAGACATAGCATACAAATAAAGTGGTAAATATGGGAATATGTCTAATTTAATATCGACTCAATAAAACTCCACTATTCTTGTTCTTTGACATATAAAAAGTTTGAAAAATTGTTCAACAAAAGATACATGCAACTCAAGGGTTAGTGTGTTCTTATATTTTATACTATGAAGGAATAAGTTTTACCTAAATTAAAATTTTAGTTAACAATGATGTCCCCAAGAAGGCAAATAGGAGACCCTGATCTCTGTAAACCCCCCTAAAATCAACAATTAGGGAACAAAAACAGCTCTGGGAGAGCTCAGGATATCACTTAAGAAACTTCAGCAACACAGCAAAATAAAAAAGAATAACCGCACAAAGAGGGAAGGAAGAGCAGCTAAATTCGCCTGCATCCCACAAGCCCACACTGTTCAGAGCCAAGAACAAACTCCCTATTCACAGGTGAATCATACCAAACATTTAAAAGAAAAATTAACACCAATTCTCAACTAAAATATGTCAAACTAAAATGCTTCTGTACAGCAAGGAAACAATTAACAAAGTGAACAGGCAACTATATATTGGGAGAAAATATTTGCAAAACAAATTTCTAATAAGGGGTTAATATTCAAAATATAAAAGAAACTCATACAATTCAATAGCAAAACAAATATAATCATCATCATCATCATCATCATCATTATCATCATCATCTAATTAAAAACTGGACAGAGGAATTGAATACAAATTTCTCCAAAGAAAACATGCAAATGGCCAACAGGTATATCAAAAATTACTTGAAATCACTAATTTTCAGGGAAATGCAAATCAAGACCATAATGAGATATCATCTAACACGAGTTGTAGTAATTATTATCAAAAAAAATCAAGAAATAGTAAATGCTGGCAAGGATGGGGAAGAAAGGGAACCTGGTGCACTGTGGTGGGAATGTAAATTGGTATAGTCACTGTGGAAAATCACTGTGGGGATTCCTCAAAATGTTAAAAATAAAACTACTAAATAATCTAGCAATTAAACTTCTAGTTCTATATCCAAAGAAAGTGAAAACACTCTGTCAAAGAGCTATTTACACTTCCATGTTCATTGTAGCATTATTCATAATAGCTAAGACATGGAAACAACCTAAGTGTGCATTAATGGAGATAGGTGATGATAGATAGATAAATAGATAGGTGGTAGAGATAGATAGATGATAGATGATAGATAGATGATAGATAGATAGATAGATAGATAGATAGATAGATAGATAGATAGATAGATAGATAATATAATTCAATAAAAAGAAGAATATCCTACCATTGCAACCACATGGACAGTCCTCCTTAAGATCATTAATCTAAGTGAAATAATTCAGACAGATAAAGACAAATACTGTATGATCTCATTTATATGTGGATTCTATAAACATTGAACTCATAGAAACAAAGAGTAGAATGGTGATTGCCAGAATTTGAGGGTTGGGGGAAATTGGGAAATGTTGGTCAAAGGTACAAACTTTCAGTTATAAGACAAGTAAGTTTTGGGTACTGTAACGTACAGCATGGTGACTATAGTTAATAATACTGTGCTGTATACTTGAAAGTTGCTATGAGAGTAGACAATAACAAAATGGTAATTATCTGAGGTGAAAGATGTGTTAACTAACTTTATTGTGGTAAACATTTTGGAAAATATATACAATATATAATGTTTACACCTTAAACTTACACAATGTTATATGTCAATTATATCTCAAAGCTGAAAAAATTCACTTTGAGCACTTAAGAATACAGGTTGTAAGGAGTGGTGGGGGTTGGGAGGGATGGGGTGACTGGGTGATAGACATTGGGGAGGGTATGTGCTATGGTGAGCAGTGTGAATTGTGTAAGACTGTTGAATCACAGAACTGTACCTTTGAAACAAGTAATACATTATATGTTAAAAAAAAAAAAAAGAAGATAGTAGGAAGGGAGAAATGAAGGGGGGGAAATCGGTGGGGGAGACAAACCATGAGAGACTATGGACTCTGAGAAACAAACTGATGGTTCTAGAGGGGAGGGGAGTGGGGGGATGGGTTAGCCTGGTGATAGGTATTAAAGAGGGCACGTACTGAATGGAGCACTGGGTGTTATACACAAACAATAAATCATGGAACACTACATCAAAAACTAATGATTAATGTATGGTGATTAACATAACATAATAAAATTAAAAAAAAGAACACAGGTTGTAATTTTGGAAATAATTACTAATCCTCTTAGAAATACAGTTTTGATATTAAAAACCTATTGAAGGGAAATTGAAAATATAACATATATACAATATCCAAAAGAATAAGAAAGTATATATAAGTCATCTAAAATGAAATAAGAGGAAAGAAAATATAGAATAGGTGAAATAAATGGTGAAGACAAAATAAAAATATTTACTTAAGCTATAGTTAAAAATAAACATTCTGGTTAAAAGGTAACAATATCTTAAACCAAATGGTACTGTTCAGAAGTGTATAAAATATGAAAATACAGAAGAAGTAAAAGTAAAACAGTGGAAAGGTCATGGCATTCTTATTTTACTATCAACAATTAATTTTAAAATAAGCATTTCAGAAATTAAGATTGTTCTTAATGATAAGTGATACAATGTTTTTATCATGTGATAATGATAACCATAAAATGGTAATGATGTTTTCACAAAGAAAAAAATGATTTTAAATTTGTATGCATGTAATGACAGAAATAAAATACAATTAGACAAACTTTAAGGCAAATATATAAATCAACAGCCATAATAAGAGATTGTAGCAATTTTCCTCAGGAACTAGTAGGACAAAATAAAAAAATAGGAGCCTATGGAAGATTTAAGCTATATGGTTAACAAATTTTTTTTATGAGCTTATATGGAACATTCCAGCCAATAACTGAAGAATATTCTTTTTAAACACAAACAGAAACTTTACAAAAATTAACCATGTACTGAGCCATCAAGAAAATCTGAACAAATCTCAAATTCTTGTGCCAATGGTGTTCTCTAACCAAAAGATAATTATGCTACAAATAAATAACTAAATGGTTGTTAGAAAAATCCCCATATGTTTGCATACACAATGAAAATGAACAAACTACTTCCATGTACATTATAGACAAATCTTCAAATCTTGTAAGCCTAATATTAATTAAAAGAAGTAAGATATATAAGGACTTCAATAAAAGTGCAAAATAGGCAAAAAAAAATCCCCCCAAACTCACATTATTTAAGGATACAGTTGATAGGTAGTTAAACTAAGAAGAAAAAGAGAAAAAAAATTAATAAAAGTCTGGATGGTAGTTTACTTCTAAATGGTTGGATAAGGAAGATGCTGGAGGGCGTCTGGGTTATCATTGTTCCATATATTGACCAAAGTAAGAATTGCAAGGGTATTCTCTTTAAAATTATTTATTAAGGCACACAAAATATATTTATTTATCTCTGTATATACATTGTATTTCACAGTGCATATAATATTAAAAATAAAATAAAATAAATTACATTTTGATATGAATTCTTTGGAAAAACTAGTGTATTTTTCATCCAAAAGAGTATTTATTTATTTATTTATTTATTTATTTATTTATTTATTTACTTACTTACTTATTTTTAAACTATTTATTTATTTATTTTTAGAGAGGGAGAGAGAGAGAGAGAGAGCCAGCACGAGAGTTGGGGGAAGGGCAGAGGGAGAGAATCTTTCAAGCAGACTCCCCACTGAGTGAGAAGCCAACCATGGGGCTAGATCCCACAACCTGTGAGATCATTTCCTGAGCCAAAATCAAGAGTTGAATGCTTAACCGACAAAGCGACTGACGTGCCCCTTTGAGCCAAAAGATTATTTAAAATACAATTATCTCCTATGCTGATTCTACCAAATATTAATATTAAAAGCTACACAATGTCCTATTAGTTAGGAATTATCTTTGTGCTGTAAGAATTTTAAAGTCTTCTAACAATAAAGATTTATTTCTTGTTCATGTCATTGAAAATGAGTTGGTGGCAGAATAGGCAGTTACTCAGAGTTCTAGGCTTCTACACTTTGAGGATCCATTATCTCTAAGGGGCTTGGAATCCACCAGTGAATTACCTCTATTCAGCATTCAAACTAGGAGTGGGAGAGAATATAGAGGATTAGGAGGAAAATTATAAGTGACTGTACTTCACTTTACCCCACATTCTACTGGCCAACACTAAATCACATGGCCCCATCAAACTGCAATGGAGGCTGGGAAATGTGTAAATTGTGCCTGGGTGGAAGAGGGGGACAATTTGTGAACATCCACCTAGTTTCCATCACAATTGAACAATCTCTGCCACTCTTTTATTATTTTTTTATCAACATATAATGTATTATTTGTTTCAGGGGTACCAGTCTGTGATTCATCAGTCTTACACAAGTCACAACATGCACCATAGTGCATACCCTCCCCAATGTCCATCACCTAGCCACCCCATCCCTCCCACCCCTGAGCAACCCTCAGTTTGCTTCCTGAGATTAAGAGTCTCTTATGGTTTGTCTCCCTCTCTGGTATTATCTTGTTTTGTTTTTCCCTCCCTTCCCCCATGATCCTCTGTCTTGTTTCTCAAATTTCTCATATCAGTGAGATCATATGATACTTGTCTTTCTCTGATTGACTTATTTCGCTTACCATAATAGCCTCTAGTTCCATCCACGTCATTGCAAATGGCAAGATTTCATTTTTTCTGATGGCTGCATAATATTCTATTGTGTGTGTATATATATATATACACACCACATCTTATTTATCCATTCATCTGTTAATGGACATCTTGGCTCTTTCCATACTTTGCCTATTGTGGACATTGCTGCTATAAACATTAGGGCACACGTAACCCTTTGGATCACTACATTTATATCTTTGGGGTAAATACCCAGTAGTGCAATTGCTGGGTCGTATAGTAACTCTATTTTCAACTTTTTGAGGAGCTTCCATACTGTTTTCTAGAGTGGTTGCACCAGCTTGCATTCCCACCAACAGTGTAGGCCCTCTACACTGGGGGTTCCCTTTCTCTGCATCCTCGCCAACATCTGTCGTTTCCTGAATTGTTAATTTTAGCCATTCTGACTGGTGTGAGGTGGTATCTCATTGAGGTTTTGATTTGGATTTCCCTGTTGCTGAGCAATGTTGAGCACATTTTCATGTGTCTGTTGGCCATTTGGATGTCTTCTTTGCAGAAATGTCTGTTCATATCTTCTGCCCATTTCTGATTGGATCATTTATTCTTTGGGTGTTGAGTTTGATAAGTTCTTTACAGATTTTGGATACTAGCCCTTTATCTGATATGTCATTTGCAAATATCTTCTCCCATTATGTCAGTTGTCTATTGGTTTTGTTGACTGTTTCCTTGGCTGTGCAAAAGCTTTTTATCCTGATGAAGTCCCAATAGTTAATTTTTGCCCTTGCTTCCCTTGCTTTGGCGATGTGTCTAGAAAGAAGTTGCTGTGGCTGATGTCAAAGAGGTTGCTGCCTGTGATCTCCTCCAGGATTTTGATGGACTCCTGTCTCACATTTAGGTCTTTCAACCATTTTGAGTCTATTTTTGTGTGTGGTGTAAGGAAATGGTCCAGTTTCATTGTTCTGAATGTGGCTGTCCAATTTTCCCAACACCATTTGTTGAAGAGACGGTCTTTTTGCCATTGGACATTCTTTCCTGCTTTGTCAAAGATCAGTTGACCATAGAGTTGTGGGTCCATTTCTGGGCTCTCTATTCTGTTCCATTGATCTATGTGTCTGGTTTTGTGCTAGTACCATACTGTCTTGAAGATTACAGCTTTGTAATAGAGCTGGAAGTCCAGAATTGTGATGCCACCAGCTTTGCTTTTCTTTTTCAACATTCCTCTGGCTATTTGGAGTCTTTTCTGGTTCCATACAAATTTTAGGATTATTTTTCCATTTCATTGAAAAAAGTTGATGGTATTTTGATAGGGATTACATTAAATGTGTAGATTGCTCTAGGTAGCATAGACATTTTCTAAATATTTGTTCTTCCAATCCATGAGCATAGAATGTTTTTCCATTTCTTTGTGTCTTCCTCAATTTCTTTCATGAGTATTCTATAGTTTTCTGAGTACAGATTCTTTGCCTCTTTGGTTAGATTTATTCCTAAGTATCTTATGGTTTTGGGTGCAATTTTAAACGGGATTGACTCCTTAATTTCTCTTTCTTCTGTCTTGTTGTGGGTGTATAGGAATGCCACTGATTTCTGTGCATTGATTTCATATCCTGCCAGAGACAAAATGAAAGTCCGGAAAGCAGCTTGGGACAAGAAGTATGTAACTTACAAGGTAGAAACATTAGATTGGCAGCAGACCTATCCACAGAAAGCTGGCAGCCCAAAAAGGATTGGCATGATATATTCAGAGCACTAAACAAGAAAAATATGCAGCCAAGAATACTGTATTCAGCTAGACTGTCATTGAAAACAAAAACTGAAAGAAGTAGCAAATACCAAACCAGCCCTTCAAGAAATATTGAAAGGGATCTTCTAAGCAAAGAAAGAGCCTAAAATTAACATAGACCAGAAAGGAACAGAGACAATATACAGTAACAATCACCTTATAGGCAATACTATGGCACTAAATTCATATCTTTCAATAGGTACCCTGAATGTAAATGGGCTAAATGTCCCAATCAAAAGACACAAGGTATCAGATTGGAGAAAAAAAACAAGACCCTATGCTGTCTGCAAGAGACTCATTTTAGACTGAAAGACACCTCCAGACTGAAAGTGAGGAGGTGGAATATAATTTACCATGCTACCGGGCACCAAAAGAAAGCTGGGGTGGCAATCCTTATATCAGACAAATTAGATTTTAAACCAAAGACTATAATAAGAGATGAGGAAGGGCACTACATCATACCTAAAGGGTCTATCCAACAAAAGGTCTAACAATTGTAAATATCTATGCCCCCAACATGGGAGCAGCCAATTATATAAGCCAATTAATAATAACAACCAAAAAAAAAAAAACCACATAGACAATAATACAAAATAGTAGGGGACTTTAACGTGCCCCTCACTGAAATGGACAGATCATCTAAGCAAAAGATCAACAAGGAAATAAAGATGTTAAACGACACACTGGACCAAATGGACTTCACAGATATATTCAGAACATTCCATCCCAAAGCAACAGAATACACATTCTTCTCGAGTACCCATGGAACATTCTCCAAAATAGATCACATCTTAGGTCACAAATCAGGTCTCAACCGGTACTAAAAGATTGGGATCATTCCCTGTCTATTTTCAGACCACAATGCTTTGAAACTAGAACTAAGTCACAAGAGGAAAGTCACAAAGAACTCAAATACATGGAGGCTAAAGAGCATCCTACTAAAGAATGAATGGGTCAACCAAGAAATTAAAGAATTAAAAAAATTCATGGAAACCAATGAAAATGAAAACACAACTGTTCAAAATCTTTGGGATGCAGCAAAGGCAGTCCTAAGAGGAAAGTATATAGCAATACAAGCCTTTCTCAAGAAATAAGAAAGGTCTCAAATACACAACCTAACCCTACACCTAAAGGAGCTAGAGAAAAAACATCAAATAAAGCCTAAACCCAGCAGGAGAAGAGAAATAATAAAGATCAGAGCAGAAATCAATGAAATAGCAACCAAAAGAACAGTAGAACACATCAATGAAACTAGGAGCTGGTTCTTTGAAAGAATTAACAAGATTGATAAACACCCTGGCCAGACCTTTCAAAAAGAAAAGAGAAATGACCCAAATCAACAAAATCATGAATGAAAGAGGAGAGATCACAACCAACACCAAAGAAATACAAACAATTATAAGAACATATTGTGATCAACTCTATGCCAGCAAATTAGATAATCTGGAAGAAATGGATGCATTCCTAGAGATGTCTCAACTACCAAAACTGAACCAGGAAGAAAGAGAAAACCTGAAGAGTCCCATAACTACTAAGGAAATTGAAGCAGTCATCAAAAATCTCCCAACAAACAAGAGCCCAGGGCCAGATGGCTTCCCAGGGGAATTCTACCAAACGTTTCAAGAAGAATTAGTACCTATTCTTCTGAAACTATTCCAAAAAATAGAAATGGAAGGAAAACTTCCAAACTCGTTTTATGAGGCCACCATTACTTTGATCCTAAAACCAGACAAAGACCCCATCAAAATGGAGAGCTACAGACCAATATCCCTGATGAACATGGATGCAAAAATTCTCACCAAAATACTAGCCAATAGGATCCAACAGTACATTAAAAGGATTATTCAACACGACCAAGTGGGATTTATCCCTGGGCTGCATTGTTGGTTCAACATCCACAAATCAATCAATGTGATACAATACATTAATAAAAAAAGAACAAGAACCATATGATCCTCTGAATAGATGCAGAAAAACCATTTGACAAAGTACAGGATCCTTTCTTGATCAAAACTCTTCAGAGTATAGTGATAGTGGGTACATACCTCAATATTATAAAAGCCATCTATGAAAAACCCATAGTGAATATCATTCTCAGTGGGGAAAAACTGAGAGCTTTCCCCCTAAGGTCAGGAACATGGCAGGGATGTCCACTATCACTACTGCTATTCAACATAGTACTAGAAGTCCTAGCCTCAGCAATCAGACAACAAAAAGAAATAAAAGGCATCCAAATCAGCAAAGAAGAAGTGAAACTCTCACTTTTTGCAGATGATATTATACTTCTTGGGAAACCCAAAAGACTCCACCCCAAACCTACAAGAACTTATACAGGAATTCTGCCACACTTTTAATTCCGAGGGAAATGATTTCCATCCTATATACAATGAATTCTATACTAAGCCATACTACAAACTAAATGTGATAATAATTAATTGATAGAAGCTTGTAAAGCCTCTAAATTTTTACCTCTGAAAGGTATTTTTATTTAGAATGAGTAGACTGAAAAATAGCAGTTCATGCAGTCCATAAGTCCAGTATATATAAAATTTAAATGGAAAGGAAATAATTGGATGGTAGTGAAGTGAAATTTAGGATGACTGTGGTATGTTAGATTTAGAGAACAACCAATAATAATTGGGGATGGAGAATGGAAAGAGAATGCAGGAGGCAATTCTTCAGTTAAAAAACACACATACTGTATAACATTCTAGGTCTATATCTATCTATCTATCTATCTATCTATCTATCTATCTATCTATCTATCATCTATCTATCATCTATCACCATCTATCTATTTATCTATCTATATCTATCTATCTATCTATCTATCTATCTATCTATCTATCATCTATCTATCTATCATCTATCATCTATCTATTTATCATTTATCCATCTATTAGTATTGGGTTTAAAGATAACTAAGCAAATAAATGAAGAAATTTGTATCTGGAAAAATGCTTAGATATAAAAGAAAAGAAATGTAATCATAGTACATGTTAGCTGTGAAAAAGATTTTCATAGTCATAATAGTGTGAACCACTGACCACTGAACATAGATTTAAGCAAAATGTTGCTTAGTGCAATATTGGGGAACAGGGAGGAGGTGTGTGTGTGTGGGCATGGGATGGTGTGGGAGAGAAATCTGATTGTAAGAATGCTGAATCTTTGTATATGTACACTAATTAAAATACCTAGGTTATTACTTTTGTTCTTAACCATTCTTTTATAATTATTACACCAAATGCAAATTTACAATTGATCACAACTTGGAAAAAATTCGATTAATACCTGTTTAGAGCTACTTCACAACAACCACTTATGACATCTACTTATACTCTTTCAAAAGAATAAAATGCTAAGAGTATAAAAAGAAATTTACACAATCATCATCAATCATTACAAAGAATTGCTGATTTTCCTATGTAGTACTTTTGTAAAGTTTAATATTGATTCCATCTGTTATTTTAGCACTTTGTCCCTGAGCCAAACACTGATAAATTTGTTCTTTTTAATAGGCTTACATGGGAACTTAGAATCACAGTTGATCCTAAACACTGCTTCCAGGAAAGATACTCTCAAAGTATCTTTTAAATAAAGTAATGATTTCTTTGTTTTTAATGCCAAATGGTAGGAGTATACTCAAACTGTGTAAAACTGGCCAAATTTAGATTTGAAGTGGATTCTTCTTCTAATCTCTGAGTGTGTTGGTGTTTTGAAAGAAGGGTCATAACAATTACAGAAATAGACTTAAACTGAACTGCAAGTCAAATTACATAATGACAGTAATTTGAGAATAATTCAATTGAATTAAATTGCCCTTCTCCTTCAAAATCTTCGCATTAAAAATGGAAGGTAAAGAGCCAAAGGAACTTGTGACATTATTTTATGTTTTATAAAAATATGTTAAAATGTCAACCTTGACATAAAAATGTGCTTCTGAAACACCATTCCCAGATTAACAGAATAACTTATTGAATCTTGATTTGAATCCCATATAAATATATTGGATAATTCTATTAAAGAAAAAAATACCTGAAATAGAACTCAGAACATACTTTGCTCTGAAAAAATTAAATTATCAATTATGATTAATTCATATTGCTGTTTCCTTGATCTTAAAATCACCAATTTTGGTTTTACTTTGCTTAAGTAGGGGCTGGGGGTAGAGGGGACTACATGATTTACAAAATAGAACATTTAACAAATTTGATATAGTTTTATGTCAATAAGAATCTTTATAAAGGTTTGAATCACAATCTTCTGCAGTGTTTTCATGTAGCACTAACCTGGTAGAATTGCCCATGACATTAGTTTCATTTTAAATATGGTTATATTCAGTAGCTCTTTACTGAATTATAGTGATTATTTTCTTCAATAATTTACTCTCAAATTCTAGTTCTTTTAAAAATATATTAGATTTTTTTCTAAAGTAAATTAAAAAAATAACAAATATGATTTGCTTTTAGAACTGTGGACAATTTCCTCAGCAATATAAGATCCAACTTGTTTGTAGTAATTTAAAAAGAATGAACATCATAGTCACTGATGTTTCAAGATAACAATTTCAATATTTTATATGTAATGAGTATACAAACATTTTATTTTCTGCTTTAGAACACACTTATATTGTCAATCAAAATTATAAATGATACTGATGTTTTAAAACTTCAATTTCATCCACAACTAAAGGATTTCAAAAAAATGATCACAATGTCATATTAACAAAGATCAATGGATATGAGTTATAGCTACTGAAAACAGATTTCTGAAGCAATTATCCCTTTTAAAAATTACACGCATTAAAACCCTGGGTAGAAAATAACTAGTATGAAGGAAAGAGAGTTTGGAAATGAAAAAAACCACCTGAGAATATCCCGAGTTTCTGAAAATTAACTAGAAGCTTGAGTATTTTTGGAAAAATAGTTAAAAGAAAGGATAGAAGAAAAGAAAGAAGAAACAAAGAAAAAAGAGGGAGAAACAAAGACACATGGTTTATTTAATAAATTAGGTAAAACTACTTTTTTGGAAAATAATTGATTTGAAGAATTAGAACAATATTTACTATAGTAATACTAGTAATACTATAGTGATGATTTATCTGAATTCAGCAGAAAATCAGCTAAAAGAAACAAACATTTCCATATGCCATAAGATGTATAGGATGTCCATCTGTGAGGCAAGATTTTATAGTTTATCATTTTACCTACAGCACAAATACTGATCTGTTTCTTATTAAACCCTGCTTATAATGAATACTATAGCCTGGTATCCCACACACATTTTACTCTGAGTAAGGTCCAATATTAGTAGTGTCTCTTCCCTGAAATTTTCTGAAACAGTGAAATGCCTTGCAATTATAAAAGTAATATGAAGCCAAATTCACTCAAAATAAATCCTGGAGGAAAATTTATCACCCTCATAGTGCCCATGTACACTCATATAAAATGTAAATAAAACTTTTCTAAAGACCATTAAGTGCCTGGTATAATGAAGACACTGTGCTTGTTCCTGAGGATTAAAAGGTGTTGAGGTTGAGTCTCTGCATTTAAAGAACTCCCTTATTCTGTGTGACAAAACCACAGAAACAAGTGAATGAAATAAAGAATGAGAAGTTCTTCATTTGAAAGATAGGCCATGGAAATTCAGAGAAGGTATAATTCATTCTTTTTGAAAGAAACTATCAGAGTTACTCAGAGCAAATGATATCTGAGATAAACGTTGAAGGATAAGTAAAAAGTTGACAGACAAGGCAGATATGGGGTCAGGCAAAAAGAGCAACATGAGCAGTGGCTTAGAGTTGTGATTATGAAGATAAAGAGTGGTTTTGTTTGTGGGAAAATGAAACATTCATAACAGTAATAAATTATATGGCCAGTAAGAGAGACAAATAAAAACAGTAATATAGTATATTAAGGAATTTGCAATTGCTTACAATGTATAGAAAGAGAATCAGTGAAGACTTTTTAAGGAAAGGAGTCACATAGTTAGATCCATAGATTCAAATAGTATTTAGAAAACTAGATTGGAGAAGGAATAGAATGGAAGCAGAAAAACCAGTAAGAATTTATTGACATCACCAGGCAAGAGATGATGGAAGCCCAGAATTAGGAGAATGCCAGAGGAATGCAAAGAGGGACTGTATTTGAAAGACTTTTAAATTAAAATCAAGAGCACTGGTAACTAATTTGTAGAGACCAAAGGGAAGGAAGAGTAAAGGATGGTTTTCTGTTTTAGAAAGGGTAGTTTATCACTTAGCTTTCTGCTGAGTAAGAAAGCACACCAAAACTAAAAGACTTTTTAAAAAGCAGTAATTTAGGGGCATCTGGTGGCTCAGTCAGTTAAATGTCTGCCTTTGTCTCTGGTCATGATCCCAGGGTCCTGGGATTGAGCCCTGCATTGAGCTCCCTGATTAGCAAGGGAGTCTCACTCTCCCTTTGCCCCTCTCCCTTGGCTCCTCCTCTGTCTCTGGCTTTCTCTCTAAATAAATAAATAAACAAATAAATAAATAAATAAATAAATAAATAAATAAATAAATAAAAATCTTTAAAAAAAGGCAGTAATTGATTACTGCTCATGGATATCTTAGTTAACTGGCCATTTTTGCTGAACTGGGCCAGACTTAGCTGATGTTGTCTGGGCTTGCTCATATATATGCAGTCACTTGCTGGGTCAACTGGGGACTACCTAATCTACTATGTCTTGAGCTAAGATGCCTAGTCTTTATTCCATGTAGTATCTTATCCTTCAGCAAGTTAGTCAAGGCTTTTTCATATGGAGTCTGGGCAGGGTTCTACAAACAATTAACAGAAGCATATAAGAACTGTAAACCTTGTGTAGCACACAATCACTTCTTCCACATTCTATTAGTCAAAGCAAGTCATAAGGCCAAACAAACAAACAGAAAGCGAAAAGGTGGAAATAGACTATACTTCTTTTTTTCTTAAGTATATTTGGCATAGAGGGCTATATTAGTTTCAGGGCACAATATAGTGGTTTGACAATTCTATATTCTATGCAATGTTCAACACAGTAAGTGTGGTGACCATCTGTCACCATATAAAATTTTTACAATGGTCCCAGGGTCCTGGGATCAAGCCCCACATTGAGCGCTGCACTGCCTTTTTTTTTTAAGATTTTATTTATTTATTTATTTATTTATTTATTTATGATGATGTAATTTCATCCCAATGACTATTGTTTTATAACCGGAAGTTATGATGGAAGGAGCTACAATGTCATATCACCCAGGGTTACTGATTAAGAGAGGAGTAAATTACAGTTATTTTTGTAAACAATTTACTACAGATAATAACACATTAATAGAGAAATTACTTATACCATATACAATGGAATATTATGCAGCCATCAAAAGGAATGAAATCTTGCCATTTGCAATGACGTGGATGGAACTGGAGGGTATTATGCTGAGTGAAATAAGTCAATCAGAGAAGGACATGTATCATATGACCTCACTGATATGAGGAATTCTTAATCTCAGGAAACAAACTGAGGGTGGCTAGAGGGGTGGGGGGTGGGAGGGATGGGGTGGCTGGGTGATAGACATTGGGGAGGTATGTGCTATGGTGAGCGCTGTGAATTGTGTAAGACTGTTGAATCACAGACCTGTACCTCTGAAACAAATAATACATTATATGTTAAAAAAGGAAGAAGGAGAAGAAGAAGAAGAAGAAGAAGAAGAAGAAGAAGAAGAAGAAGAAGAAGAAAAAGGAGGAGGAGGAGGAGGAGGAGGAGGAGGAGGAGGAGGAGGAGGAGAAGAAGAAGAAGAAGAAGAAGAAGAAGAAGAAGAAGAAGAAGGAGAAGAAGATAGCAGGAGAGGAAGAATGAAGGGGGGGAATTGGAGGGGGAGATGAACCATAAGAGACTATGGACTTTGAGAAACAAACTGAGGGTTCTAGAGGGAGGGGGTAGGGGGATGGGTTAACCTGGTGATGGGTTTTAAAGAGGGCACGTTCTGCATGGAGCATGGGGTGTTATACGCAAACAATGAATCATGGAACACTACATCAAAAACTAATGATGTAATGTATGGTGATTAACATAACATAATAAAAAAATAGAGAAATTACAGGGGGTGAATTACATTTGAAAGGAAAGATAAAATCTTATATTGAATTTCAGGTTATAGTTGAAAGATCTAGAAATAGTCAGTGAGTTCAATTCAGGGAAGGTAAGGCAACTTGCACAGGGTTATATAACTACTTTAAGACACATTATACCTAGAACACAGGACTCAATCTATAACCCAAAAATCTTTCTATTAATCTATCAATTTAATTAGGATGCATTGCAGGAGAACCAAATGCTCAACTCATTCATTCACTTAATTCATTATTTCTTGATTTTCTCTCTTCTCTTCCCTCTCTTTTTTCCCTTCTTTTTTTTTTTTTTTATTTCCAGTATATATTGACTACCAAGCATGTGCTAGATTTTACAGGCATGGACAAAAGAATTGGACTTTGCCTTATTACAAATTGATTAGATCATATTAAATTATGATATAATATAATTAGAAAGAATACTGACATGCCTCTCACTTGGGAAGATACTTATCTGTTTTGAGCTTCAAGTTGGTGATAATCTAGTCAACCAGCTTTATTTACCCTTTGGCAAATAAATGAATACCACAGAGCAGACTGAATATAATTAATTACAAACTGCCTTTGTGACTTAATTAAACATTACACTCCTGAAGCAGGAATTTGAATCTTTTGTGTGGCTGCTAATTGGAGTACATGAAGTCTATGTTTTGGTTGACTAATAATTAGTAATAGCAAGGAGACTGCTGTTGTTTACCATTATCACAGTAGTTGTAATGTAAATATGTTTAATATCTCAACAAAAAAGGGGTTTTAGTAATGTTTCATTGGGGATAGGTATGACTGATATTTTAAAACAAAGATCATCTTATCCAATAAAAACAAAATGAAAACAAACTAAATGAATTTGAAAAATTATTTCAAAAAGGGCGCCTGGGTGGCTCAGTTGGTTAAGCGACTGCCTTTGGCTCAGGTCATGATCCTGGAGTCCCAGGATCGAGTCCCACATTGGGCTCCCTGCTCAGCAGGGGGTCTGCTTCTCCCTCTGACCCTCTTCCCTCTCGTGCTCTCTGTCTCTCTTTCTCTCTCTCGCAAATAAATAAAATCTTAAAAAAATTTTTAAAAAAAGAAAAATTATTTCAAACATGTGTAATGCTTAGTTAAGAAATAAAATCCACAACTCACTCTGGTTAAGAAATTAATTTACTTACTGGCAGGGGTATTAGGGTATCAGTCTTGAGTGAATAATTGGTGGAGATGGAATTTCAGATTTCCTTCTATTAAATATTATTGCCTAAAGAAGAGTGTCTATAAAGAGATGGTAATCTTGGGTCTCTTGCCAGTATTAAAAAGTTATATCCTCAAGTGCAGCTAAAGTTATTACACTTTATTCATTATCTTGTATATATGCAAGTTCTTTGTAGATTTATATGTTTTTGGTGATCTTGTTACTTATAAATACTTATTTAAAATATGCTACAAATATTTCAATTAGATGTTTAATTTACATGCTTATATTTACGTATTTCTATTTAAATGTTTACTTTTTAAAATGAAGGGGGTAATACAAAATATTCCAAGAAACAATGTCACTTTCATTCTTTTGTTTTTTTAATTATATTTTATTATGTTATGTTAATCACCATACATTACATCATTAGTTTTTGATGTAGTGTTCCATGATTCATTGTTTCCATGTAACACCCAGTGCTCCATTCAATACATGCCCTCTTTAATACCCATTACCAGGTTAACCCATTCCCCCACCCCCTCTCCTCTAGAACCTTCAGTCTGTGTCTCAGAGTCCGTAGTCTCTCATGGTTCATCTCCCCCTCTGAATCCCCCCCCCATTTTTCCCTTCCTACTATTTTTTTTTTTTAACATATAATGCATTATTTGTTTTGGAGGTACAGATCTGTAATTCATCAGTCTTTTTTTTTTTTTTAAGATTTTATTTATTTATTTGACAGAGAGAGAGAGAGATAGTGAGAGCAGGAGCACAAGCAGGGGGAGTGGGAGGGGGAGAAGCAGGCTTCCCACCACGCAGGGAACCTGATGCAGGGCTCGATCCCAGGACCCTGGGATCATGACCTGAGCCAAAGGCAGACACTTAACAACTGAGCCACCCAGGTGCCCCAGTGTGATTCATCAGTCTTACACAATTCACAGCGCTCACCACAGCACATACCCTCCCCAAAGTCTATCACCCATCCACCCCATCCCTCCCACCCCCCACCACTCCAGCAATCCTCAGTTTGTTTCCTGAGATTAAGAATTCCTCATATCAGTGAGGTCATATGATACATGTCCTTCTCTGATTGACTTATTTCACTCAGCATACCACCCTCCAGTTCCATCCACGTCATTGCAAATGGCAAGATCTATTTCCTTTTGATGGCTGCATAATATTCCATTCCATAATATTCCATAATATCCATTATATATATACCACATCTTTAACCATTCATCTGTCGATTGACATCTTGGCTCTTTCCATAGTTTGGCTATTGTGGACATTGCTGCTATAAACATCAGGGTGCATGTACCCCTTTGGATCCCTATATTTGTATCTTTGGGGTAAATACCCAGTAATGCAGTTGCTGGATTGCATGATAGCTCTATTTTAAACTTTTTGAGGAACCTCCATAATGTTTTCCAGAGTGGCTGCAACAGCTTGCATTCCCACCAACAATATAGGAGGGTTCCGCTTTCTCTGCATCCCTGCCAACATCTGTCCTTTCCTGACTTGTTAATTTTAGCCATTCTGACTGGTGTGAGGTGATATCTCACTGAGGTTTTGATTTGGATTTCCCTGATGCTGAGCAATGTTGAGCACTTTTTCATGTGTCTGTTGGTCATTTGGATGTCTTCTTTGGAAAAATGTCTGTTCATGTCTTCTGCCCATTTCTTGATTGGATTATTTGTTCTTTGGGTGTTGAGGTGAGTTTTTCCATCTTGTCATTTTATCCAGAGGAGTACAGATGAATGAGAGAACAAAATGCTAACAGGGTAACAATGACCCCAGAAAAATATACACTAACCAAATCAAAAGAGACCTGAAACCAGGGGAAAAGAAAGGGTAAGAAAGAAAAAAGAAAAAGAAAAAAAGAATATGATCAAATATGATCAGGCTGGTGAATAGATCAGTGCCACATACTAGATTTTGGGTGTATTTTGGTCTGTTAGAAGAAAGTGCCTCCCAAAATTTTAAAGAAAGAAAAACCTATATATGTACAAAAATAAGGGTAAATACGATGAAGGGATAGAATATGATTGTAAAGATGAAAATTATAAAAGATTTTATAAAAGGAATTGATAAGAAGTCAGTTGAAAAAATAAAGAAGAGAAATTAAAGAAGAAAAAGGAGAGAATGTGATTAGGCAGGAGACTAGAACAAAGCCATACACTGGAGATTTAGGGTATATTTTGGTCTGTTAGAAGAAACTGTATCCCAAAATTTTAAAGAGAGAATAACTTATATAGATACCAAAAATAAGGTTAACTACTATGAAGGGATAGAATATTACTCTAAAAATGAAAAATAAAAAAGATTTTTAAGAAAGGGATTGTTATGATGTTCATTGAAAAAGGGAAAAAAATTCAAAAAAAATAGAAAAAGAAAAAAGAAGAGAAATTAAAAAAAATTAACTTTGAAAGACTAAAGAATAAGGGGGAAAAAAGCCATGAATTCTATTTGCTGTATTCCCCTAGTGCTGGAGTTCTGTCGTTCTCATTGATCGGTAAACTTGGTCTTGGCTGGTGTTCTTGCTGATCTTCTGGGGGAGGGGCCTGTTGCAGAGATTCTCAAATGTCTTTGCCTGAGGCGGAATTTCCCCACCTTTGCCAGGGGCCGGGCTAAGCAATCTGCTCAGGTTTGCTCTCAGTAGCTTTTGTTCCCTGCAAGCTTTCCATACAGCTTTGGAGGATGAGAGTAGAATTGGGGGCTTCCCAATCTCTGCCCCAGAGAAGCTGAGAGCTCTGGGCCCCACTCTTCAGTGTGCTCCCAGAGAAAAGCAGTCCATCAGTCCTATCTTCCCGGTCTCCGGCCGCAGTCCGTGCTCACCTGGCCTGTGATAGAGCATTTCTATCTCTGGCACATGACCCCGTTTGGAGTCTCCAAACCCAGCAGATTCCTGTGGTGCACTCCCGTGCTGCTCCTCCCGGGAGAAGAAGGAGAGTCTCCACAGATCTGCTGCTTGTTGGGTCCCTGCTGGAAGAGCAGTGGCCCGACTCTGCCGCGGATTAGGGTTTACGGCAACCCTGAGCTGAGAGCTCACTCCTCGGCTTTGTCTTTGCAGCCTGCTTCCCTGATCCGATACCTGAGAGCTCTGCCACACTCAGGCACCCCTGTCTTTCTGTGACCCCAAGGGTCCTGACACCACACTGTTGCAACGAAGGTTCCACCCCCACTTAGCCAGCGGAGTGACATCCCTCAGTGGAGCAGACTTCTAAAAGTTCTGATTTTGTGCTCCTCTGCCCTATCACTTTCTGGGAGCCGGCTGATGGAGGCTCCCTTCCCCCACGGTCTATCTTCTTGAATATCGCCTTGGATTCACTTCTCCGCACGTCCTACCTTCCAGAAAGTGGTCGCTTTTCTAGTCAGAGAGTTGCTGCTGTTCTTTTCTTCAATCTGTTGAGTTCATAGGTGTTCCACAATGGTTTGATCCCTATCTAGCTGAATTCCTGGGACCAGATGAAATTCAGGTCTCCTACTCCTCTGCCGTCTTGCCCCACACCCTCTTTTGTTCTTGTTAAATATAAATCACACACCAAAAAAAGAAAAAGTCAAATGACAAAGGAAGCTCATTATTTAAACATAACTTATAATTCTGTATAGTATTCACATTTTTTATACGCTTTGCTTAGAATGTATAATTAAAAAATCATTATATCTACCCTAAAAGGCAGAGAAGCATATACTCCTTCTAACATGTTTTGATCTGCCTTATCTTTTTAAACAACATGCACAACCATGTTACTATATATCTAGGAACCTGTTGTACCGAGAATATATCCATTTTTATTATTTATTTTCAACTTGTTCTTTAATAAATTAGCCATAACTTTGATGTCTCTTACTTTCTGATGTACATTTTATCCTCAGAAAGAGTTTCACAAGTTTGACCCTATCAAAAACAGAATGACTAACTTCTGAGGAAGATGGTGGAGTAGGAGAATCCTAGCTCACCTCCTCTCATGGAAAAACCTAGGTAACACCCACATTAATGTAAATAACCCCCAAAATGACTTGAAGACGGGCAGAAAAAACTCCCCACAGCTAAACTTAGATAAGAAGCTGCATCATAAAAGGTAAAAAGCGTGGAGACATGGCCCAGAACCAAAGTGACCTGGGAATCTGCTGGGTTTGGAGACTCCAAACGGGGTCATGTGCCAGAGATAGAAATGCTCTATCACAGGCCAGGTGAGCACGGACTGCGGCCGGAGACCGGGAAGATAGGACTGATGGACTGCTTTTCTCTGGGAGCACACTGAAGAGTGGGGCCCAGAGCTCTCAGCTTCTCTGGGGCAGAGATTGGGAAGCCCCCAATTCTACTCTCATCCTCCAAAGCTGTATGGAAAGCTTGCAGGGAACAAAAGCTACTGAGAGCAAACCTGAGCAGATTGCTTAGCCCGGCCCCTGGCAAAGGTGGGGAAATTCCGCCTCAGGCAAAGACATTTGAGAATCTCTGCAACAGGCCCCTCCCCCAGAAGATCAGCAAGAACACCAGCCAAGACCAAGTTTACCGATCAATGAGAACGACAGAACTCCAGCACTAGGGGAATACAGCAAATAGAATTCATGGCTTTTTTCCCCCTTATTCTTTAGTCTTTCAAAGTTAATTTTTTTTAATTTCTCTTCTTTTTTCTTTTTCTATTTTTTTTGAATTTTTTTCCCTTTTTCAATGAACATCATAACAATCCCTTTCTTAAAAATCTTTTTTATTTTTCATTTTTAGAGTAATATTCTATCCCTTCATAGTAGTTAACCTTATTTTTGGTATCTATATAAGTTATTCTCTCTTTAAAATTTTGGGAAGGAGGGACATCACAGGCATGGAGAAGGGTGAGGAGCAAACTCCACACCAAGCACTCCAAGTATAGGGGACCACACTGGGAAGATGAATCTCTATAACATTTGGCTGTGAAAATCACAGGGCCTTGGGGGTGCCTGGGTGGCTCAGATGGTTAAGTGTCTGCCTTCGGCTCAGGTCATGATCCCAGGGTCCTGGGATCAAGCCCCACATCAGGCTCCTGGCTCAGCAGGGAGCCTGCTTCTCCCTCTCCCTCTGCCTCTCTCCCTGCTCATGCTTTCTCTCTCTCACTGTATCTCTGTGTCTCAAATGAATAAATAAAATCTTAAAAAAAAAAATCACAGGGCCTTAATGTCATGAGTTCTTACAACCAGTGGGGCTTAACACCTGAACTTGAAAAATGAGCAGGCTTGGCTCTGGGAGAGCTTGAAGGTGATAGGAAACTGAGTCCCTGACCTTAAAGAGACAGCATAACAAACAGTCTTGCTAAGATACAGCATAGAGAGAGCAGTTTGAAAAATACCTGGATTATACAGGAAGATTTATTTACTAAACTCAGAACATGTGCTGCAGGAGCAGGTATCTTTAAGAGAATTCTCTAAGAACAAAAGAGCTGGTGAGTGCCATTTCTCTAGCCCAAACCCCTAGCCTAGATACTTGGACACTTGGTAGAACCAGCCCAGCAGGAACACTCTCCACCTAACAGCATGTCTCAACCCCATGCTTTCCTGTGGACTTACTCCCTCCAAACCAAATAGGGCAGTTCTCCAAAGTGGCTACAGATCCCTTCTCACTGTAGACTAGTGCAAACCTAGCAGACACCATGCTCTCCACCACAGTCTTTTCCTGTGGACCAGCCCCATCCAACATGCCCTCAGCAGGAGTCCATCTAAAGTGGCACCACAAGCATGGCAATTGCAGGCAGCCCCAAAAGAGGCCAAAATCACTCCATAGTGACTCATATCCCAGGTAGAGGAAAAGAACCACGAGAACTGGTTCAACTGTAGTCCCAGCAGTAGGCTGGGGGCAGACATTTGGTCTGACTACAGGACCCACCCACCTACAAAAGCTTCTCAGGGGACAAAACGGGGAGAGCTCCCTGAAGTTTGATGTAACCACAGTTCTGGCAAATTCCTGGTTTGAACCCACTCAAGACCAAGGAGGCCCCAGACTGGCCCATTAACAACACAGGAACCAAACCCTGCTCACACCAAGCAAAAAGATCCATAGTAAAAGATTGGACTGGAAACAGATATGGCTCAGCCTCAACCGTAGGGTGTACATAATACACAGAGAACTTTGAAGTACCATGTTATGGGAAACAGGGCACATTGCACGGCAGGGCACTACCGGACTTCTTCTTCATGTGGACACTACCTTCAAGAGCAGGAGACATAGCTGACTTTCCTAAAACACAGAAGCAGACACAGAGAGTTAGACAAAATGAGGAGACAGAAGAATATGTCCCAAATGAAAGAACAGGACAAAACCACAACAAGAGACCTAAGTTAAACAGAGATAAGTAATATGCCTCGTAGATAACTTAAATACATGATCATAAAGATACTCAGTAGAGGGTGCCTGGGTGGCTCAGATGGTTAAGCGTCTGCCTTTGGCTCAGGTCATGATCTCAGGGTCCTGGGATCGAGTCCCGCATCGAGCTCCCTGATCTTTGGGAGCCTGCTTCTCCCTCTGCCTTTCTCTCTCGCTCTGTCTCTCATGAATTAAAAAAAAAAAAAAAAGATACTCAGTAGACTTGAGCAAAGAGTAGAAGTTCTCAGTGAGACCCTCAACAAAGAGATAAGAAAACACTAAAAAGAACCAATCAGAGATGAAGAACTCAATAACTGAAATTAAAAATACACTAGGGAGGGAGTAAACAGTAGACTACAGGAAACAGAAGAACAGATCGATGACCTGGAGGACAGAGTAATGCAAAACAATAAAGCTGAACAGGTAAAAGAAAAAAGAATAATAAAAAAATGAGAATAGATTAAGGGAACTCAACAACACCATCAAGTGTAATAACATTTGTATTATAACAATGCCAGAAGGAGAAGAGAAAGAAATGGGAACAGAAAATTTATTTGAAGAAATAATAGCCAAAAACTTCCTGCATCTGGGGAAGGAAACAGAAATCCAGATCCAGGAGGCACAGAGAGTTCCCAACAATATGAACTCAAGGAGTTCCACACCAAGACACATAGTAATTGAAATGGCAAAATGTAGTAATAAAGAGAAAATTTTAAAAGTAGCAAGAGAAAACAGCTATAAGGTTATCAGATGATTTTTTCAGCAGAAACTATACAGGCCAGAAGGGTGTAACATGATATATTCAAAGTGCTGAAAGAAAAAAACTCTGCAGTCAAGATTAGTCTACCAAGCAAGGCTATCATTCATAATAGAATGAGAGATAAAGAATTTCCCAAAGAAAAGTTAAAGGAATCCATTACCACTAAACCACCTTTACAAGAAATGTTAAAGGGGGCTCTGTGATTAAGAAGGAAAAACCGTCAATGGGAGTAAGAAAAGTAGGAAGCACAAATGCAATAAAATTAAGTATATCTATAAACATCAGTAAATGGATTCACAAAATAAAAGGAGGCAATGTATGACACCATATACCTGAAACGGTCAGGGAAAGGGGTAAAAATTTAGTGCTTTTATTTTTTTTTAATGTTTAAAGATTTTATTTATTTGAGAGAGAGAAAGAGAAAGAGAGAGAACATGAACAGGGAGGAAAGGCAAAAGGGAGGGAGAAGCAGACTCCCTGCCGAGCAGGAGCCCAACAAAGGGCTTGATCCCAGGACTCAGTGATCATGACCTGAGCCAAAAGCAGAAGCTTAACTGACTGAGCCACCTAGGCACCCCTAGTGCTTTTAGAATGGGTTCAAACTTAAGTAACCATCAACTTAATATAGACTGCTATATGCATAAGGTATTATATATAAACCTAATGGTGACCATAAGTCAAAAACCAGTAATAGATATGTAAAATACATAATAAATAAATAAATAAATAAATAAATAAATAAATAAGAATCCAAGTATATCACTAAAGAAACCCAGCAAACCATGAGAGAAGATATCAGGAGAAGAAGAGAACAGAGAACTACAAAAAAAATCCATAAAAGAAGTAACAAAATGACAATAAGTACATACTTATCAATAATTATTCTGAATATAAATGGACTAAATGTTCCAATCAAAAGATATAGGGTGATAGAATGGATGAAAAAGCAAGACCCATATATATGCTGTCTAGAAGAGACTCATTTCAGACTAAAAACACATGTAGACTAAAAGTGAAGGATGGAAAAGCACTTATGTAAATGGAAGTGAAAAGAAAGCTGGGGTCATAAATACTTATATGAGACAAAATAAACTGTAAAGTAAAGACTATAACGAGACAAAGAAGGACACACCATAATCAGAAAGGGGTCAATCCAACAAAAAAATATAACAACTGTAAATATTTATGGACCCATGGTGGGAGCTCTCAAATACATAAAAAGCAAAATACAAACATAAAGTTTGTAACACAATAATAGTAGTGTCTTAAACACCCACTCTACATAAATAGACAGATCTTCCAAATAGAAATCACAAGGTAACAGTGCCTTGCATGACACATTGGACCAGATGGACCTAACAGATAGATTCAGAACATCTCATCCTAAAACAACAGAATACACATTCTTTTCAAGTGCACATGGAACATTCTCCAGAATCAATCCCATGTTAGGTCACAAAACAAGTCTTAACAAATTCAAAAAGACTGAAGTCATACCATGCATCTTTTCTGACCACAATACTATCAAACTAGAAATAAACCACAAGAAAAAAAACCTAGAATGAATACAAATACATGGAGGTTAAGTAACATGCTACTAAACAATGGACGTATCAACCAAGAAATCAAAGTGGGAAATAAAAAAATACATGGAGACAAATGAAAATGAAAACACAATGGCCCAAAATCTTAGAGATGCAGCAAAAGCCCTTCTGAGAGAGAAGTTTTTAGCAATATGGGTCTACCTCAAGAAGAAAGAAAAATCTGAAATAAACAACCTAACATTACACCTAAAGGAGCTAGAAAAAATAAGAACAAGCAAAACCCAAAACAAGTAGAAGGAAGGAAATAATAAAGACCAGAACAGAAATAAATGAAATAGAAATTTAAAAAAGAGAACAGATCAATGAAACCAGGAGATGATTCTTTGAAAAGATCAACAAAATTTTAAGCCTTTAGTCAGACTCATTAAAAAAAAGGCAGAGAGGATGCAAATAAATAAAATCTAAAATGAAAGAGAAGTAACCTCTAACACCACATAAGAGAATATTATGAAAATTTAAATGCTAACAAATTGGAAAACCTAAAAGAAATGGATAAATTCCTAGAAACATATTACCTCCCAAAACAGAACTAGGGAGAAATAGAAAACTTGAACAAACCAATTACCAGCAATGAAATCGAATCAGTAATCAAAAAAATTCCAACCAATAAAAGTCCAGGACCAAATCGATTCATGGGTGAATTCTACCAAAAAATTTCTTAATGCCTATTCTCAAACTATTCCAAAAAATAAAAAAAGGAAGGAAAGCTTCCAAATTCATTATATAAGGCCAACATTGCCTTGATACCAAAACCAGATAAAGACACTACAAAAAAAGAGAATTACAGACCAATATCTTCAATGAACATAAATGCTAAAAACGTCAACAAAATATTAACAAACAGAATCCAATAAAAACATTAAAAAAATCATTTGCCATGATGAAGTAGGATTAATTCCTGGGATGCACAGGTCATTCAGTATTCACAAATCAGTCAACATGATACAGCACATCAATAAGAGAAAGTAAAAAAATATATAATCATTTCAATAGATGCAGAAAAAGCATTTGACAAAGTACAACATAAATTCATCATAAAAAACCCCAACAAAATAGATTTAGAAGAAACATACCTGCACATAATAAAGGCTATATATGAAAACCATACAGGTAACATACTCAATGGTGAAAAACTGAGACCTTTTCCCCTAAGATCAGAAACAAGACAAGGATGTCCACTCTCACCACTTTGTTCAGCATAATACTGGAAAAGCTAGCTACATACAATAACAACAACAACCAACAACAACAAAAGCATCCAAATCAGTAAAGAAGTAAAACTTTCACTATTTGCAGATGAAATGGCATTATATAGAGAAAACCTTAAAGACTCTACCCAAAAAATACTAGACTTATAAATGAATTTCTGTAAGATTGCAGGATACAAAATCAAAATACAGAAATCCATTGCATTTCTATACACTAATAATGAAGTAGCAGAAAGAGAAATTAAGAAAACAGTCCCATTTACAATTAAATAACCAAAGAGGTAAAACAAAACAAAAACAAAAACAAAAAACTTGTACTCTGAAAACTATTGAACATTGATGAAAGAAATTGAAGACAACACGAAGAAATGGAAAGACATTCCATGCTCATGAACTGGGAAAAAAATAGTGTTAAAATGTCCATCCTACCCAAAATAATTTACAGATTTAATATAATCCCTATCAAAATACCAAAATTTTCTTTCACAAAACTAGAATGAATAATTCTAAAATTTGTATGGTTCTACAAAAGACCTCAAATAGCCCAGGCAATATTGAAAAAGAAGAGCAAGACTGGAGGTATGGAAATCCCAGATTGCAAGACATACAACAAATGTATATTAATCAAAATAGTATATTACTGGCACAAAAATAGCTCAATGCAACAGCATAGAGAACCTAAAAATAAACACAATTTATATAGTCAATTAATCTATGACAAAAGAGGCAAGAACATGCAATGGGAAAAAGACAGTCTCTTCACCAAATGGTATTGGGAAAACTGGACAGCTACATACAAAATAACGAAACTGGACCACTTTCTTACATCATATACAAAAAGAAGTTCAAGATAGATAAAGACTTAAATATAAGTCCTGAAATCATAAAAATCCTGGAAGCGAGCACAGGCAGTAATTTCTCTGATATTGGCCCTAGCAACATTTTTTCTAGATATATCTTCTAAGACAAGAGAAAGAGAAGCAATAATAAACTATTGGGACTTCATCAAAATAAAAAGCTTCTGCACAGTGAAGAAAACAGTCAACAAAACAAAAAGACAACCTACTGAATAGAAGAATATATTTACAAATGATATATCTAATAAGGGGTTAGTATCCAAAATCTATGAAAAACTTATACAACTCAATTCCAAAAAAATCCCAAATATTCCAGTTAAAATATGGGCAGAAGACATGAACAGACATTTCTTTAAAGAAGATATAGGGATGGCCAACAGTTGCATGAAAAGATGTTCAACATCACTCATCATCAGGGAAATGGAAACCAAAACCATTGAGATACCACCTCACAGCTGGTCAGAATGACTAAAGTCAAAACCACAAGAAATAACAAGTGTTGGCGAGGATATGCGGATAAAGCAACCATTGTGTGCTGTTGGTGGGAATGCAAACTGGTGCAGCCACTGTGGAAAACAGCATGGATTTTGCTCAAAAAGTTAAAAACAGAAATACCATATGATCCTGTAATTCCACTATTGGGAATTTACTAAAAAAAATATCAAAACACGTATTTGAGAAGATATGTGCACCCCTATGTTTATTACAGTGTATAATATTCAAGTTTTGGAAGCAACCCAAGTGTCAATCCACAGGTTAATGGATAAAGAAGTGATATATATACACAATGGAAAATTTTACTTTGCCATAAAAAAGAATGAAATCTTTGCTATTTGCAACAGCATGGATGGATCTAGAGGGTATAATGTTAAATCAAATAAGTCAGTCAGAGAAAGACAAATGCCATATGATTTTACTCATATGTGAAATTTAAGTAAAAGTCAAATGAATGAAAGAAAAAAAGAGACAAACCAAAAAACAGACTCTTAAATATATAGAACAAACTGAAAGTTACCAGAGGGTAGGTGGGTAGGGGAATGGGTGAAATAGGTGAAGGGGATTAAGAGTATATTTATTGTGATGAACACTAAGTAATATATAGAATTGTTGTATCATGATATTGTATACCTGAAACTAACAATGTAAGTTAATTAAACTGGAATTTAAAAAATAAAAATAGAAAAGACAAAAAAAAAGAAAAATTATCTGAATGAGCAAACCCTCAACAATACCTACCTGATGCCAGAAGGAAGAAATCCTAATTAAAACAGAGTTCTGCTGTCAATATTTTAGTTGCTTCTCAATTCAGGGGAATAACTTTAATAGTTTAGTACATAGTGAGTTTCTATTTCCTATTATTTGCATGAGGTAAGTATGTTTTAGTTGGATAAAAGATTAGTAGATAAATGGTTTGCAAGTATTTAACCATAATTTTCCACATTAGAATTATCAGGAATGAGGGAAGAGGAAAATGAAGTAGAGAAGGAAAAGAAAGAGGAAGGAGGGGAGAGGAGGAAGTAGAAGAGGAAGAGATGGAGAAGAACAGAAAGAGGAGAAACATTATATCTCATGAGCTGTCATTATGCTTCTAGCCTCTGGCTACATGAATCATATAATGGGGAAAGGTTGTGGTAGAGAATCTACCTGGGAGGCCCAAGAATTCTTCAAGAACCTCAAAAGCGTTTATAGTAAGCTTTGAGTTATAACAGGAAACATCCACATTTTTACTTTATGATTAATTCATGTGACACCAAGGATATTTTGAAGTTCCAACCTAAAATTGTATTGTTTAATATTATTAAATTCTTTTATAAAAGATAGGAGAAACAAATTAGGAGGATAGATAAAACTAAGTATAGATAATAAGTAGTTTGTGAAAACTGTTAGACATAGATAAAGTAAGTTCAGCCTAAGTGTGCCAACATATATAGGGGGGAGAAAAGTACCAAGTAATTGCTAACTATTCATCAGCCTTTGGTGATGCTTATTCTGGTTCCATATATCTCCTACCTGAGATATGTATGCAGATAAAATCCAGGGCTGTTCTCAGTGAGTTCCAGCTACTGGCCAGGAGTCATTGGACCTGGGCCTCTGTACTGTTTAAAGTGAGTGCTGGCTTCAGGGTTTTTACTGTTTGCCCTATACTCAGGTTCCTGAAACCACACCACCAACAGAGAAGGCTAATATGGCAGACAGAGGAAAGGGCACTAGATCCAGGTACTGCAGTCTTTACATTCTGCTTGCTCCATTTTACAAGTTTTTTAGCCTACTCTTTCTTTCTCCTTGAATTTGCTGTATGATTTAACAGAACATATGGCTTGAGCATCTTTAGTTTGATAACCTTTCTGTTCCATGGCCTCAGGTATAATTTGCTTATAATACACTAAGACTTCAAGAACATATCCCACCACACAAAATATAATTGAGTTCATCTGGTGATGTTTTTGGATTAGTGAAAAAGCTGGTTTCTTACATTCACATTAGGCTTTTTTTTTTTTTAGCAAAAAAATTAACTACAACCCAGTGAACTACTACTGGCCAGTGATACTAGTCATTTCTTTTATTTTGTTTGAATCAATTATCACCAAAATGTCTCAATTATATCCTTAATTCCCTGAATGTCAAAATGTTTACCATCTTCAAGCATTTGCCACACAAAAGTCTCATCAAAACTCCATGATTGTAAAGAAATTTCCCTTTCTTTTACAATGTAATGTTTTCCCAGATGTTCTAATATTTTGAATGGTGCAGTAATATCATGTGTGGCACAGTAAGTAATGGAGCTCCTAGTGGTACATGCAAAATACTTACATCCTCAGACAGAAAAAAAAAAATCGTATTTCCCTCTTCATCTCTTCACCTCCCCTCTCCATGATCCCAATGTATGGACTCAGAGATGTACATAAAACTTTTCTTCATTGTGTGTAAGTTTCATAAGTAAGTGTGAAATGTATAAACAAGAATTGCTGGAACACCAAATCACATATGAATAATGAAAGAAAAGCCAAATTTTCAGCTTAATCAGACAGTTCTATAGCTCAACTAAGTCATTTTCAGGCAGTAAAATTTATGTTTAGAATGCTAAATTAATGGAGCTAAGTTGCTCTAGACCACTGAAAATAGTACACACAAAATAAATATTTTGGATCCTCAATTGATGTGTTTGATTATGTGATTAAGCAGAAATAAATTCAAGTGTCAAGCAAACACATTTTGTTTTTAAATAGAGTCTTCATGAGGAAACTGGGGCTTACAATAGATAAATTAAAAGAGTCTCGGATACTTAATATACTATGGTCTATAATTGAACCTTAAGAATTTGACTAAAAATTTCAAGCAGACACACAAGACACCTGAATATCCTTGACTCCAAAATAATTCTCTTATGTGAAGGTTTTCATTTATTTTTTAGTTCTTATTGAGAAAGGATGGGCCTACAAACATAAGGAATAAAGGGATCTCCAGCACAGCCTAGCAGAGCAGCCAAATTTCCACCTGTACAAAGTGGCCCTTAGGTTCAAATTATTCAGTAAGTTTGTTTCTTTGATCTACATGTTACTCACCATGGACTATTTCCAGATGTAGCAAACCTTTTACAAATCTTAATATTAGATGACAACATTGTTATAGGTTCTGTATTTCCCCACATTACACATTTTATAAGCACATGACAATTTGGTTGTTTAAAAATAAAAATAAGAAATTCTTATCTATACAATAGCATTCTAGCTATAAATTATTCTTTTTTACATTCTATTTCATGTTTTCACACTATGTGGGCAAAATGTAAGCATTCATAATTAATAAATTATTTAAAATATGAAATAATCACACGGGACCAATTTCAACCAACAGACAATTTTAAAAAGAACTTTCTCTAGCTTTTGCAGATGTATCTTGAAAGAAGTTGCTGTGGCCGATGTCAAAGAGGTTACTGCCTATGTTCTCCTCTAGGTTTTTAATGGATTCCTGTCTCACATTGAGGTCTTTCATCCACTTTGAGTTTAACTTTGTGTATGGTGTTAGAGAATGGTCCAGTTTCATTCTTTTGCATGTAGCTGTCCAATTTTCCCAGCACCATTTATTGAAGAGACTGTCTTTTTTCCATTGCCTATTTTTTCCCTGCTTTGTCGAAGATTACTTGACCATAGAGTTGAGGGTCCATATCTGGGTTCTCTATTCTGTTCCGTTGGTCTATAGGTCTGTTTTTGTGCCAGTACCATGCTGTCTTGGTGATCACAGCTTTGTAATAGAGCTTGAAATCGGGCAACGTGATGCCCCCAGCTTTGATTTTCTTTTTCAACATTTGCTTGGCAATTCAGGGTCTTTTCTGATTCCATACAAATTTTAAGATTGTTTGTTCCAGCACTTTGAAAAATGTCATTGGAATTTTGATCGGGATGGCATTGAAGGTATAGATTGCTCTGGGTAGCATAGACATTTTAACAATGTTTATTCTTCCAATCCATGAGCATGGAATGTTTTTCCATCCTTTTGTGTCTTCTTCAATTTCTTTCATGAGTGTTCTGTGGTTCCTAGAGTATAGATCCTTTACCTCTTTGGTTAGGTTTATTCCAGGTATCTTATGGGTTTTGGTGCTATTGTAAATGGAATCGTTTCTCTAATTTCTCTTTCTACAGTTGCGTTGTTAGTGTATAAGAAAGCAACTGATTTCGGGTCACCTGGGTGGCTCAGTCAGTTAAGCGGCTGCCTTCAGCTCAGGTCATGGTCCCAGGGTCCTGGGATCGAGCCCCACATCAGGCTCCCTGCTCGGCGGGAACCCTGCTTCTCCTTCTCCTGCTCCCCCTGCTTGTGTTCCCTCTCTTGTTGTGTCTCTCTCTGTCAGATAAATAAATGAAATATTAAAAAAAAAAAAAAAAGAAAGCAACTGATTTCTGTGCATTGATTTTGTATCCTGCCACATTACTGAATTGCTGTATGAGTTCTAGTAACTGAATATCTGCTGTAACACCCTAAAAGACTGACCATTTTTCCAATTGGGCTTGCATCTCTGGTCCTGGGCACCTGGAGGCTTATTGTTTCCACTCTCCACCCAGTTGCCAAATGATGAAGGAATAATGTTATTTATTTTGCTGCTCTTTCATTGCCCTTTTGAAACTTAAAAATGTAAATTAAGGATTTAAGTTACTGAGACAAATGAGACCATTTCCCCTCAAATAAAATAACCTGGTATTTCTATTTGGAATAGATGGGTTCCAAATTATTGTAGCTTTCTGCAATTTCATTGGCTGTCCAGAGTGGCAGAACTGTGTATCTTCATGGGGACTCCCAGACTTCACAGTGCTGTTGTTACTCTACAGGGAGGGAGAATATTTATCCTTCTGTATTTGCACATTATCTCCAACTAGGCTAACAGCCAAGAACCCACTTTGCCCTCTCTTAACCTTAGAATAGTAGACTGGAAAATGTTTTCCCTAAGGTAAGAACTTTAGATTTCTCAAAATTAGTTTTGGGTTTTTTTTGGTCATTTCTCTAGATCATTGTGAATTAGGTCTCTGATTCCCCTTAAGTATGTATTATAAGTTCCATCATGTAATAAATATACTCCTTGGATGGTGATGATACATTAGATAATCACTTGTTACATTTCTGTGCTATATTAAGAAATTAAAAAAAAAACTTGTTTCAGAAATTTATAGTAATGACATTACAGTTTGAAAATACTTAAAAATATGCCTCATTTCATCAAGATTTTTCTCCAAAAACATCAAAAATATAGAAATAAGACAACATTATTGCCCCAGATTTAATTACATATGAGATATGTAGAATTGAAGTAGCAGACCCATTTTATTTAAAATAAATGTGCTGAGGATTATTTAAAATGTGTTTTCTCTACTTTTCTTGAAGTTTCTAATAAAATGCAGTGAGGAAGAGCATTGAAGAGGCTAGTTTTGAGATAACGGTAAAAATTTTAAGATTGGAGATATAATTCAGAATCATTTCAATTAAATTTAATTTGCAGAATGGTTTACTGCTCTATGAAAAAGAAAGGAAAAAAAAAAAACATGAAATGCTCTAGAATACTATGCTGTATTGACATACCCTAACTCTCAGTGGACAAGGATTCAGTAAGTTAATTTTGTCTTTTTTTTTTTTTTTGGCTTTTTAAAACTTTATAACTTTTAATGTGACCATGACATTTTTGCTCCCTCCTCTGTTAGGTGTGAACTCTACTAAAAGTTTATAAAGGTGTTTAGAGAGAAACAGAATACAGTCTTTGCCAACCTGACTAAGAATTTATAAAGGAGGATTTGTATAACTTAAGTCAATAAAGTCCCCAGAAGAAGTAATTGGAACATATGGAATCAATAATCTCATAAGACAAGTTTCCTCTTCTAAACTTCTCTTTTCTTTTGCTTCCTGACAGGTTATCCAACCAATAACTCTAGGAAGTTATATTTGGTTTGAGGAGTGAAATATTTGTGGAGATGCAGTTGCAAACATAAGTTTAGGCAAGAATGAGATAAACTATATCAAGTATTTAGAAGATGGGAGTTGGAAATAAACTTATTTTATGTGCATTTTTTCAATTACAAAATAAACAGAACCATCATAAGAAATAATAGGATTTTTAAAAATCAGTGTTTAAATGAAACAAACATAGATCTGTAGAAACGAACTGGATGTGAAAGTCAAGATCATATAGTAATTTGATTATCTCAAAGAAGATTCAGTTGTCAAAATACAGAAAAGCATTTCACCAAATCTCACAAGTACATTAATATTGAGTTAAGGACTTAAATAAATAAATTGTGAACAAACAAACCAAACAAAATGAGTCCTTTACTTTATTTTTTTTAACACTGTATTATTATCTATCCAACTATTCAAGCCAGAAACTTGAATCATCCTTGACTCATTTCCTATCATGAATTTTTCTAAACATAATAAATACCAAGTAGTTCTTTCTGTATTTTGTTTTGCTTTGATTTGGGTTTTTGGATTAGTAAACTGTAGAGGAGGGCAGAGTCTCTGTTTGTTTATTTGTTTTTGTTTTTCCTATGCCCTGTGCCTGTAATAATAGCTGGTATAATTACAAAAAAAATGTTGAAAATTTGCTTAAAAATATTTGTTGAAAAGTTTACTAAAAAAAGTTTACAGATTACAATGTCAGTAACATTGTCAAGCAGAAAAACATGTAATGAAATCAGTCTATATTTATCAAGATATGAGAAAAGTGCACAAAATTCTTCACTTTGGGTGAATTATCTAACCTTTCTAAAATCAAAGTTTTGTCACCTGCAAAACAGAAGTTACTAATAACATCAGCATCACAAAATTAATGTACAAATTATTGGTGCTCAAATACTCTCCTCTCTCTTCCTTCTTTCTATAATAGATCCTCATTAAGAAAGAGAATGCAAGAATAATGGCATAACCAGGACAAAGTAACAGCTTTCTTGGTGGCATGACTAAAGCAAAAAATGGTAGCAGTACCTCACTAGATCACAATTTAAGTGAAATGAGGCTAAGTGTGGATGAAAAGTGCTCAAGATATTGTGTCAGAGTACATACTCCAGACAAGAACCATTCTTTGAAAATAGTTATCTGAGGATGTAGACACTTCCAGTATAATACATAAACAGATTCATCATTCAATAGTAACTTAAAGACTGAGGATAGCCTGAAGTGACTGCCACTAAAATCTATAAAAGGATTAAAGTCCCATTACTAACATACTGGACAGTCAAACCAATATGACCTGCTGGAAATTAGGATCTCTAGAGATATGACAGACAGAAAGAAAGGAAGGAGAAAGAGCAAAGGAAAAGGAACACATATACTTGTAAAATAATAAAATATCACTCTTTCTAAATCTCCTGATCAACTCTGGCATCACATCTTCAAATGAACATAATTAAAATATTTTCACTCTAATAGCAATGCCTACTTTATTAGCAATTACAATTTAAATGCTTATTCCAAGAGCAGAGGACATTGTTTATTCATTAGCTACTTTGGATATTTACTTATTAAGAAGTCTCTAAAAAGGGTTTATTCCAAGAGACTTGTCTTGATTAAGTGGATGGTCAGAGAATATAAATTCTCTAGAGCTTTTATTTAACTCAGAAATTCATTAGTTTTGCCAAAGTAACATAAATTCTGATTAATTAATGAATATCAATATCATTTTATGAAAATTAGTATTAATTCTGATCCAAGTGTGCAGTGTTTGCTTTTTTTAAAACCATAGGCATTGAAAAACTTTATTTTTTTAAATATTGAATAAGTGTTTATTGAAATTCCAATTAGTTAACAGAAAGTTGTTATGGAGGAGAATGCCTGTGTTTTCCTCTAGGATTTTGATGGTTTCCTGTCTCACATTTAGGTCTCTCATACATTTTGAATTTAATTCTTGTGTATGATATAAGAAAGTGGTTCAGTTTCATTCTTTTACATGCTGCTGTCCAGTTTTCCCAACACCACTTGTTGAAGAGACTGTCCTTTTACCATTGGATATTCTTCCCTGCTTTGTCAAAGAACAATTGATCATAGAGTTGTGGGTTCATTTATGGGTTTTCTACTCTGTTCCATCGATCTGTGTGTGTATTTTTGTGCCAGTACTATACTGTTTTGATTATTACAGCTTTGTAATATAACTTGAAGTCTGGAATTGTGATGCTTCCAGCTTTGCTGATCTTCTTCAAGATTGCTTTGGTTATTCAGGGTCTTTTCTGGTTCCATACAAATTTCCATACAAAAACTTTGTTCTAGCTCTGTTAAAAATGCTTGTGTTATTTTGATAGGGATTGCATTAAATGTGTAAATTGCTTTGGGTAGTGTCAACATTTTAACAATATTTGTTCTTCAAATCCATGAGCATGAAATATTTTTTCCATTTCTTTATGTCATCTTCAATTTCTTACATCAGTGTTTTATAGTTTTTAGAGTACAGATCTTTTACCTCTTTGGTTAGGTTTATTCCTAGGTATCTTATTATTTTGGTTGTAATTGTAAATGGAATTTTTAAAAAATTTCTCTTTCTGCTCCTTCATTATTGGTGTATACAAATGCAACAGATTTCCGTACATTGATTTTGTATCCTGCAATTTTATTGAATTCGTGTATCAGTTCTATCAGGTTTTTGGTGGAGTTTTTCAGGTTTTCTATATAACTATCACATCATCTGCAAATAGTGAAAGTTTTACTGCTTCCTTACCAATTTGGATGCTTTTTGTTTCTTTTTGTTGTCTGATTGCTGTAGCTAGGATTTCCAGTATTATGTTGAATAAAAGTGGTGAGAGTGGACATTCTTGTCTTGTTCCTGATCTCTCAGTTTTTCCCCACTGAAGATGATGTCAGCTATAGGTTTTTTTGTATATGGCCTTTATTATGTTGAGGTATGTCCCCTCTAAACCTACTTCGTTGAGGGTTTTTATTATGAATGGATGTTGTACTTTGTCAAATGCTTTTTCCAAATCTATTGAAAAGATAATATGGTTCTTATCATTTCTTTTATTAATGTCGTGCATCATGTTGATTGATTTGTGAATACTGAACCACTTTGCAAGCCAGGAATAAAATCCATTTGGTCATGGTGAATGATTTTTTTAATGTATTGTTGGATTTGGTTTGCTAGTATTTTATTGAGAATTTTTGCAACCACGTTCATCAGGGATTTTGGAATGTAGTTCTCTCTATATATATCTTTTTTTTTTTTTCTTGTAGGCTCCAAGCCTGGTCTGGAGCCCATCACGGGGCTTGAACTCATGACTCTGAGCTCAAGACCTGAGCTGAAATAAAGAGTCAGACGCTTAACCAACTGAGCCATGCAGGAGTCTCTGCAGTTCTCTTTTTGAGTGGAGTCTTTATCTGGTTTTGGTATCAGGGTAAACCTGGCTTCAGAGAATGAATTTGGAAGTTTTTCTTTGTTTTCTATTTTTTTGAATAGTTTGAGAAGAATAAGTATTAACTTCTCTTTAAATGTTTGGTAGAATTCACCTGTGAAGCTGTCTGTCCCTGGACTTTCATTTGTTGGGAATTTTTTTTTTTTTTATGTTCAAATCTATAAAACCTAGTTGTCACCTGTTATTTATGTAATGAAAGGCATTTATAGAGATTCAGTCTGTTTCAATTGCCTTTTAATTCTACTTATACTCAAGAGAGTTAAATGGGAATATCATCAGCATAGTCTTTAATAAATTTAGAAAATGTTTTGGTTTTAGATCCCCAAAATATTTAGAGATATTCAGGTGTGGAATATCTGTCAACAACTTGAACAAAATGATATGGCAGTTTTATAAATTTGAAATAAATTTTACTTTTTCTGTTTTATTATGGTTCAATAGTTTTAGAAAATATATAGTTTAGGATTTTCATCAAATTTTTGCTTAGTAGGGGTGCCTGGGTGCTCAGTTGGTTAAGTGACTGCTCAGGTCATGGTCTCAGGGTCCTGGGATCGAGCCCCACATAGGGTTCCCTGCTCAGTTGGAAGCTGCCTCTTCCTCTCCTTCTGATGCTCCCCCAGCTTGTGCTCTCCTGCTCTCTCTCTGTCAAATAAATAAATAAAATCTTTAAAAAATTTTTTTGCATAGCAGAAATTCATTAATAAATGTTACATTAAGTAGGTCTATCTGGGACCATTTTTAGCATGTTTTCAAGTTTTAGAGAAATTTTATTTTAGAACAGTTTACAGAATTATTGCAAAGATAATAAAGATAGTTCCCTTTTATCCCACACTAAGTTTTCTCTATTATTAACATCTTGTATTAGAATGGTATTTCTAAATTTAATTTAAAGTTAACTTTGATCATTTGGCCTGACAGATTTGTAGATTTTTCCACAGTAAAGTTAGTCTTTTTTTTCTCCATTTCCATACTGTTCTCTTTGGAAGAGAGCCAGTATGTACAACCCCACTTAAGTAATGCTCCACTTCCTTCAGGGAAGAGTATCTACATAAAGTACTTAGACATCTTTTCCACTGGACATTTGTTTATTCTCTTGCAGTTTTAAGTTTATTCAATTATTTATGTCAGTAAGGACTCAGGGAGATTATAGATTTATATTTTGGGTTATAATCAATACTACTTTATTTATTTCCTTCCTCAAATTTTTCCAGCTTTGGCATTTGAAAGATCTTTCAGTTAGATCCTGTATCTGTCTGATATATCTTCATCATTGTATGTGTTGATTTTCGCTGTTCTTTTGAGCACTTTTCCCTTTCTAACACTACAAGATGATGCAGGCTTATCTTTTGCATACCTGTCTAGTCCCAGAATAAGCTATTTCTCCAGAGACCTGGTTCCTTTCTCAGATAATGACATTAGAAGTCAAAATCTGGTTGCTAAGTGTACTTGTCACCATTGGGTATCAATTATTCTAGGCCTTCTCAGTTGACACAGCGAGGACTTAGATGTGTGTATCAACCTGCATATATAAACATATTTTAAAATATATTTATTTGTAACTAATTTATATTTACATTAAGCTAAATATGAGTCCATACTAATGTCTACACTCTAATTCATTACTCATAGATCATTTTAGTCTCTTCTTGTTCCTTATCTCTAACTACAAGAGTAAGAAATCCAATTCTTATCACCAACCATCCGTTAACTTACTTGTTAAATTCCAGATATGTGTATAATAGTTTCAAAATTGTTAACTCATAGCCCTGTGGAAATAAGCTTCATTAACTAGACTGTATGAATAATCCCTTGTGCCCATAGACTTACAAAATGCACTAATTTCCAAAATTTCTTATGTTAGCACAATATTTCCATACTGCCTTCATGTGAGATTGTTTCTGATATTTGTAATACATTTATTTTCTCATATCTTTACTCCATCCATTGTATGAATACACCATTGCTTATTTACCCATTTACTCATTGAAGGATATCTTGGCTGCTTTTAGTTTTGGTTGATTATGAGCAAAGCTTCAATAAACATTTGTGTGTCTGCTATTCTGTTGATATAAGGTTCCAAACCAGTTAGTAATTACTTAGAAATGTGATTGCTGAAATATGTGGTAAGACTATTTTTAACATTGTAGGAAACTGTCAAACTGTCTTTCACAGTAGTTGTAGCATTGTGCATTCCCATCAGCAATGAATGAGAGTTCCTATTGCTTCACATCCTCTCCAGAAATGGCATTGTCAGGTTTTTGGTTTTGGTTTTGTTTTTTTGCCATTTTAATATGTATGTAGTGTCTTATCAGTGTTATTCTAATTATAATTTCTTAATAACAAATGATGTTGAGTATCTTTTCATTTGGAAGCTAAAAACAGAAGTAGCCTAGATTCCTACAAATTATTGTGGTTCATCCCAGATTGAGTTTATAAAGGGTTTCATTAATAACACCTTAAATCTGATTGGATCAGAAAATTTTGTTGTTGTTGTTTCAAATTTTTATTTATATTTGAGTTAGTTAACAGATAATGTGATATTGGTTTCAGGAGTAGGATTTAGTGATTCATCACTTATATATAACAGCCAGTATTTATCACAAGTGTCCTCCTTAATACCCATTACCCATTTAGTCCATTCCCCACTGACCTCCCTTCCATTAACCCTCAGTCTGTTCTGAATAGTTAAGAGTCTCTTATGGTTTGCCCCCCTCTCTCCCCCCTTCCCCTATGTTCATAAATTCCAAATATAAGTGAAATCATATGGTATTGGTCTTTCTCTGACTGACTGATTTCACTTAGCATAGTACACTCTAGTCCATCCATTTCATTGCAAATGGCAAGATTTCATTCTTTTTGATGGCTGAGTAATATTCCATTGTATATATATACCACATCTCTTTTATCCATTAATCAGTTGGTGGACATTTCAGTTCTTTCCATAGTTTGGTTATTATTGATAATGCTGCTATAAACATCAGTGTGCATGTGTCTCTTCAAATCACCATTTTTTTTTTAATCCTTTGGGTAAATACCTAGTAGTGCAATTGCTGGGTCATAGGGTAGTTCTATTTTTAACTTTTTTAGGAACCTCTATGTTGTTTTCCAAAGAGGCTGCACCAGTTTGCATTCCCAGCAACAGAGTAAGAGGGTTCCCCTTTCTCCACATCTTTGCCAACTCTATTGTTTCTGTGTCATTAATTGTAGCCATTCTGACAGGTATGAGGTGATATTTCATTGTAGTTCCATTTGTATTTCCCTGATGATGAGTGATGTTGAGCATTTTCATATGTCTGTTAGCCATCTGTATGTCTTCTTTGGAAAAATGTCTCTTCATGTCTTTTGCCCATTTCTTAACTGGATTATTTGTTTTGGGGGATCATAAAATATTTTACAGTCACATAAATGATAAAGCCATCTAAACTCATAGGAAAGTCATCATGTGTTCTGTAAAATCCTCCTTAGTATCTAATTAGAATTCACAGTGTTGCTAAATATTATGAATTTGGGAGCACACTCTCATTCTTTCCTGTTGTTTGCATTAGTCAAGAATATCTAATACTTAACCTCTAAGGATCATGAGAGTTCTAAGTATTAGGGTAAGATATCTAAGAAAATGCACAAATGCACTCACAGATTGTATTAAGTAATTGTAGGGGTGTTTTTTTTTTTTTCTATTTTTTCCTGGTAACCCTGGAATCATAACACTATGAAGTTGCGTAGGAAGTTTATCAAAGATGGTCTCAGAGGTTAGAAAGGCCAAAAATAGAAATGTTAATGAAATGACTGAAATTACAATGTAAAATGAATCTTAATTTTCAAGACTTTTAAATCCTATTGTCAAATTATACAACTTTCTTAGTAATAAAAATGTAATTTTTTTGGAATTATAGATTGATAGAGGATAATTTTGCCAACCCATTTTGAACTACAGCTATGCACAGTGGCAGTATCATAGCCAATGAGGTTTATCTGAGGTTCAATTATTGCTAATTGAACTACATTACATAAAACCATATTATATTAAATGGTACTATTTTAAGTGAGTTGGACTGTTTGTTAATTGTTATTTGGGTGACTCTGGAAAACTAAAAATTAATGAGCTTAATAAAAATTTGATTATGTATCCTTGCTATAAAGAGTTACAAGTTTTCTTTTTAAGAAATGTTTAAAAACCATGAACAAAATGAAAAGGCAACCATATAATTGAAGAAAATATTTGCAAACCATATATATAATAAGTGGTTAACAACCAAAATATGTAAATAACTCACACAACTCAATAGAAAAAAAAGCAAAAATGACCTAATTAAAAAATGGGTAGAGGTGTACTCACTTCGGTAGTATTTATATTAAAGTTGAAATGATACAGAGAAGATTAGCATGGCCCTTGTGCAAGGATGACATGCAAATACATGAAGCATTCCATATTTTGAAAAGAAAAAAATTGGTCACAGAACCTTAATAGACATTTTTCCAAAGAAGATATATAAATAACCAACAGGTACATGCAAAGGTGTTCAACATTGCTAATCATCAGGGAAGTGCAATTCAAAACCACAATGAGATATAACCTACTGCCTGGTAGAATGGCTTATAATATAAAAAAGACAAGACCATAATAAATATTGCCAAGACTGTGGAGAAAAGGGGATCCTTGTGCACTGTTGATGGGAATGTAAATTTGTGCGGGTATTATGGAAAATATTACAGAGGTTCCTCAAAAATTTTAAAATAAGACTACCATATGATTCAACAATTTCACTTTAGAATATCTATATGAGGGAAACAAAATCATTATCTTGAAAAGATATTGTCACCCCCATGTTTATTGCAGCATTATTTACAATAGCCAAAACATGGAAACAACTTGAGTGTCCAACAGTGAATGAATGGATAAGGAAAATGTGATATATAAAAGATTATAGATAATATATCAATTGATATAATTTTATATAATGTATATAAATATATATAGTTAATATAGTATATGATGTATACATACATAATATATATACACATGTTTATACAAGTATATGTATATATAATGTATACAATTTATATATTATATATGTAACATATATAATGTATATAATTTATATAATGAAATATCATTCAGCCATAAAAATGAAGGAAACCCTGCCATTTGCAACAACACGGGTGTGCTTTGAGAACATTATACTATGTGAAATAAATCAGGCAGAGAAAGACAAATACTGTGTGATCTAACTTATATGTAGAACCTAGAACAATGGGGCGCCTGGGTGGCTCAGTTGGTTAAGTGACTGCCTTCAACTCAGGTCATGATCCTGGAGTCCCGGGATCGAGTCCCACATCAGGCTCCCTGCTCAGCAGGGAGTCTGCTTCTCCCTCTGACCCTCCTCCCTCTCATGCTCTCTGTCTCTCATTCTCTCTCTCGCAAATAAATAAAAATCTTAAAAAAAAAAAAAAGAACCTAGAACAATGAATTCATAGGTACAGAGTACAGATTGGTGGTTGCCAGAGGAAGAGGGTAGGAGGTAAGTGATATGGGTGAAGGGAATTAAGAGTTACAAACTTCCAGTTGTAAAATAAATAAGTCATGGGGAGGTAATGTTCAGTGGCAAGAGATATGGAAGGAAGGCATCCAGAGTAGATGAGCCAGTACCAGCCAAGACATGTGGGGTTCAGGGAGAGAGAAGAGGTCACATTGGGAGGGTAGATTGTAGAGTTGTCAATAAGGCTGAAGATAAAATGTAGGAATAGACATAAGGAACTCACATTCTTACTTAAGGGAGCTAGACTTTTTCAAAAGGCAAGATAGAAAAGGTGGTGGTTTTCTTATAACCAGTCAGCTCCTTTTTAAATGTGAGAAAGATCTGAACAAAAGCAATGAGAATAACCATTCAGTCCTTTCCTCACTTACAACACATAATTTTTGAGAGGGAAAAATTGATCCCACATATGTGATACAATGGACCAGGGGTACAAATTCTAGCTATGACTACTTAAAGAAAAGAAAAGAAGCAATGTTTGCTACTATCTTTGTAGTCATGTTTTTTTTTTTTAATTTTAATTTATTTGACAGAGAGGGAGAGACAGCGAGAGAGGGAACATAAGCGGGGGGAGCAGGAGAGGGAGAAGCAGGCTCCCCGCTGAGCAGGGAGCCTGATGTGGGGCTCAATCCCAGGACCCTGAGATCAGGACCCGAGCCGAAGGCAGATGCCCAACCAACTGAGCCACTCAGGTGCCCCTGTAGTCATGTTTTAATATAAATACATGGACAAGGATTATAATATAATACATAAAAGTAAAAATAGATATATCTTTTGTTATGATTTATTTCCCTATAATTTTACCTAAAGATATCATATCTAAAAGATGGTCAATTTTTACTGACATATAGAAATTAAGAATAAGAAAAAACAACACTAAAAGAGACATTACAATAACTTGAAGTGTTTTTTACAGCTGCCAATATCATACCATTTCTTCACAAAATTCCTTTTATTTATGTGCTAGGCAATAACCTCAGGAACAATTAGGGAAGTATGTTTCTTTGAGCTGGATAATTAAATGCCAAGAAAACTCACCACTCAATATGTAATTCACTCAAAATCTTGTTGTTTGAAGGAATCAATGTTCATACATAGGATGGATTGAATTCCTAACAATATCTGGCATGAGCAGTGGACTTGGCCCTCACTATAATAACATTACATTCATGGTTGGAATGACAGCTAAATGGATGGATGGAGTTTGTCTCTAACAGGCAGATTCATGACTACAGCATAATGAATGAGAGTGTTATAACCTCTGGTCACATACACCCTGGCCTGTTGCTCCTTACAAGCTATATCAGGGGATATAGAGTAAATTCCTATTGTCAGATCTAATGGTGAAAGATTCTGGCTTCTAACTTACTGGGAGAACAAAGTAGAATTTCCATTCCAATAATTTGGATCAAAACCCTTCTGATCACCCTGGTCAATTTGTTGTGTCACTTAATTAAACCCAAAACATTGCAAATTGTGTAAGTGAACAAAAGAAAGACTTTCTTCAACCTTGAAAACCAGTTCTTAAGACAAATATCTTATTAAATTAGTTAAGTTCTAGGACATGCATTACAGGAGGTTTTTTCTAGGACTTTTTCATGGGTTAAATATGGATTAAAGTAAATGGCAAACAGAGTCACAATTAAGAGTTAAATGAGAAAATGAAATGCAAGAGCAAATTCATACAAAATGATAAGCAGAATTCCCACCACAGATTCTCTCTCTTTCTCTCTCTCTATTATATACACACACACATACACACATCCAATATCTGGGAAAGGGATTAGCAAAATAGCTGTATTATTTTAATTTTTCCCTAAACTTGAAAAGTTAGATATATAAGTTTTCTGAGTTGAAGGTCTTTGGGTATTGACAGGAAATACTATTGATTGATTTTTTTAGTTTGAAAATGTGGGTCTTTTTCCAGTACATCTCTTTCCTTTACTCCAATAAATACAATCTTTAGTAAAGCCTAGAATGAATAAAAAGAGAACTACAATGATGTGTCATTTGTTGATGGCTACTCATCAAACTTACGTGTATCTAAAATTAATACTTGAAAAAAATTAAATTAAATTAAATTAAATTAAATTAATACTTGTTCACAATAATGAAATGCCCTTGTCACTCACACACTGTTATGATTTAGGCTACCCTATGTTTCAAACTTCCATAGGGAGAATTATAACTGAGCTCATATTTGCAAATATTTGCAGGTGTCTGCTGTTAATCTGCACTGAATGAATAGTTCTACACTACCCTGAAATTTTCATTCTCTCAGTTTTGAAAACAAGATGATCTGCCTGAAGAGAGTAGATGTTGCCTGATAAAATGTATTTATTAAGGAAATGTGCATAAACTCTATGGGGAGGTAGATAGCACACTTTTAAGGAGACTAACAGATTAGGATACATGGCTCTGCAGCAGAACACAGTGTGCACTCTGTATTTAAAGCACTGAAACCATATTTTGGGCCTTTTTTTTAGATTAATATGCAAGAGCTTCACTGTTTGGAATCATTCAGGAAACATTATACAAATCGTTGGCAGTTGAAAAATGAACATGAGAATTTTAGCATCCTGCAAGTTGCTCTATAACACATGCTATGGAAAAAAGCTACAGTTAAACACAAAAGAGGGAAGGGGGCAACATCTACTGATTCTGTTCCAATAAGTTAAAATTACTAAACATGTAGATTCAGTAAAGTGTGTATGAAAAGTAATGGCTACATAGGTATAGAAACAGAAAAATTATACCTGTATTTTTGCTTCAGTTAGTAAACTTAGAGCATCTTAAAACATTTTAAGGCATTTATACCTGATTACATTTGGGGGAGATTTTACAACTAATGGTATAGAAGGAATTACACACATTGTTTATTAGTATCTTCTGCAAAGATTTATTCACTAGGAATCAATTTTTATTTTTATTATTTTTTTAATTTTTAAAATTTTATTATGTTATGTTAGTCACCATACAATACATCATTAGTTTTTGATGTGGTGATCCACGATCCATTGTTTTCGTATAATACCCAGTGCTCCATGCAGTGCGTGCCCTATTAATACCCATCACCAGGCTAACCCCTCTTCCCATCCCCCTCCCCTCTAAAACCCTGTTTGTTTCTCAGAGTCCATAGTCTCTCATGGTTCATCTCTCCCTCCGATTTCCCCCCTTCATTTTTCCTTTCCTTCTCCTAATGTTCTCCATACTATTCCTATGTTCCACAAATAAGTGAAACCATATAATTGACTTTCTCTGCTTGTCTTATTTCACTTAGCATAATCTCTTCCAGTCCCATCCATGTTGATGTTAAAGTTGGGTATTCATCCTTTTTGATGGCTGAGTAATATTCCCATTGCTGCTATGAACATTGGGGTGCATATGGCCCTTCTTTTCACTACATCTGTGTCTTTGGGGTAAATACCCAGGAGTGCAATTGCTGGGTCATAGGGTAGCTCTATTTTTAATTTCTTGAGGAACCTCCACACTGTTTTCCAAAGTGGCTGTACCAACTTGCATTCCCACCAACAGTGTAAGAGGGTTCCCCTTTCTCCACAACCTCTCCAACATTTGTTGTTTCTTTCCCTGTCCATTTTTTTTAAAGATTTTATTTATTTATTCATGAGAGACAGAGAGAGAGAGAGAGAGGCAGAGGGAGAAGCAGGCTCCCAAGGAGCAGGGAGCCCGATGCGGGACTCGATCCCAGGACGCTGGGACCATGACCTGAGCCGAAGGCAGACGCTTAACCATCTGAGCCACCCAGGCGCCCTCCCTATCCATTTTTGCCATTCTAACTGGTGTAAGGTGGTATCTCAATGTGGTTTTGATTTGAATTTCCTTGATGGCTAATGATGATGAACATCTTTTCATGTGTCTGTTAGCCATTTGTATGTCTTCTTTGGAGAAGTGTCTGTTCATGTCTTCTGCCCATTTTTTGACTTGATTATTTGTTTTTTGGGTGTTGAGTTTGAGAAGTTCTTTATAGATCTTGGATACCAGCCCTTTATCTGTAGTGTCATTTGCAAATATCTTCTCCCATTCTGTGGGTTGCTCTTAGTTTTGTTGACTGTTTCCTTTGCTGTGCAGAAGCTTTTTATCTTGATGAAGTCCCAAAAGTATATTTTTGCTTTTTTCACTAGCTTTTGGAGATGTATCTTGAAAGAAGTTGCTGTGGCCGATGTCAAAGAGGTTACTGCCTATGTTCTCCTCTAGGATTTTAATGGATTCCTGTCTCACATTGAGGTCTTTCACCCACTTTGACTTTATCTTTGTGAATGGTGTTAGAGAATGGTCCAGTTTCATTCTTCTGCATGTAGCTGTCCAATTTTCCCAGCACCATTTATTGAAGAGACTGTCTTTTTTCCATTGCCTATTTTTTCCCTGCTTTGTCGAAGATTATTTGACCATATATCTGGGTTCTCTATTCTGTTCCATTGGTCTATATGTCTGTTTTTGTGCCAGTACCATGCTGTCTTGGTGATCACAGCTTTGTAATAGAGCTTGAAATCGGGCAACGTGATGCCCCCAGCTTTGATTTTCTTTTTCAACATTTGCTTGGCAATTCAGGGTCTTTTCTGATTCCATACAAATTTTAGGATTGTTTGTTCCAGCACTTTGAAAAATGTCATTGGAATTTTGATCGGGATGGCATTGAAGGTATAGATTGCTCTGGGTAGCATAGACATTTAACAATGTTTATTCTTCCGATCCATGAACATGGAATGTTTTTCCATCCTTTTGTGTCTTCTTCAATTTCTTTCATGAGTGTTCTGTGGTTCCTAGAGTATAGATCCTTTACCTCTTTGGTTAGGTTTATTCCGAGATATATTATGGTTTTTGATGTAATTGTAAATGGAATCATTCTCTAATTTCTCTTTCTACAGTTGCATTCTTAGTGTATAAGAAAGTAACTGATTTCTGTGCATTGATTTTGTATCCTGCCACATTACTGAATTGCTGTATGAATTCTAGTAATTTGGGGTGGAGTCTTTTGGGTTTTCCACATAAAGTATCATGTCGTCTGCGAAAAGAGAGAGTTTGACTTCTTCTTTGCCAATTTGAATACATTTTATTCCTTTTTGTTGTCTAATTGCTGTTGCTACAACTTCTAGTACTATGTTGAACAATAGTGGCGAGAGTGAGCATCCTTGACGTGTTCTTGATCTTAAGGGAAAGGCTCTCAGCTTTTCCCCACTGAGGATGATATTCACTGTGGGTTTTTCATAGATGGATTTTATGAATGTGAGGAATATTCCCTCTATCCCTATACTCTGAAGAGTTTTAATCAGGAAAGGATGTTGTATTTTGTCAAGTGCTTTTTCTGCATCAATTGAGAGGACCATATGGTTCTTCTCTCTCTTCTTACTAATGTGTTCTATCACATTGATTGATTTGCGAATGTTGAACCACCCTTGCATCCCGGGGTTAAATCCCACTTGGTTGTGGTGGATGATCCTTATAATGTATTGTTGGATCCTACTAGCTAGGATTTTGTTGAGGATTTTGGAATCCATATTCATCAGGGATATTGCTCTGAAATTCTCCTTTCTGATGGGGTCTTTGCCTGGTTTGGGGATTAAGGTAATGCTAGCCTCATAGAATGAGTGTGGAAGCTTTCCTTCTTTTTCAATTTTTTGAAACAGCTTCAGAAGAATAGGTATTATTTCTTCTTTGAATGTTTGGTAGAATTCCCCAGGGAATCCATCAGGCCCTGGACTCTTGTTTTTTGGGAGGTTTTTGATCGCTGCTTCAATCTCGTTACTGGTTATTGGCCTCTTCAGGTTGTCAATTTCTTCCTGTTTCAGTCTTGGCAGTTTATAGGTTTCCAGAAAGGCATCCATTTCATCCAGATTGCTCAGTTTATTGGCATACAGTTGTTGATAATAATTTCTAATAATTGTTTCTATTTCCTTGGTGTTAGTCGTGATCTCTCCCCTTTCATTCATAAGTTTATTAATTTGGGTCCTTTCTCTTTTCTTTTGGATAAGTCTGGCCAGTGGTTTATTGATCTTATTGATTCTTTCAAAGAACAAGCTTCTAGTTGCGTTGATCTGATCTACTGTGTTTCTGGTTTTTAATTCATTGATCTCTGCTCTAATCTTAACTATTTCTCTTCTAATGCTTGGCTTAGGCATCGTTTGTTGCTTTTTCTCTAGTTCTTTGAGGTGTAGAGTTCGTTGGTGAATTCAGAATTTTTAAATTTTTTTGAATGAGACTTGGATGGCTATATATTTCCCCCTTAGGACCTTCTTTGCAGTATCCCATAGGTTTTGGACTGATGTGTTTTTGTTCTCATTGGTTTCCATGAATTGCTTAAATTCTTCTTTGATTTCCTGGTTGACCCAAACATTGTTGAGCAGAGTGGTCTTTAGCTTCCAAGTGTTTGAATTTCTGCCAAATTTTTCTTGTGATTGAGTTCCACTTTCAAAGCATTGTGGTCTGAGAATATGCAGGGAATAATCTCAATATTTTGGTATCAGGTGAGACCTGATTTGTGGCCCAATATGTGGTCTATTCTGGAGAAAGTTCCATGTGCATTCGAGAAGAATGAATATTCTGTTGTTTTAGGGTGGAATGTTCTCTATATATCTATGAGGTCCAGCTGGTCCAGTGTGTCATTCAAAGTTCTTGTTTCTTTGTTGATTTTCTGCTTAGATGATCTGTCCATTGCTGAGAGTGGAGTATTGAGGTCTCCTACAATGAACATATTGCTATCAATATGACTCTTTATTTTGGTTAACAGTTGGCTTATGTAGATGGCTGCTCCCATGTTGGGGGCATAGATATTTACAATTGTTAGATCTTCTTGTTGGATAAACCCTTTAAGAATGATATAGTGTCCTTCTGTGTCTCTAACTACAGTCTTTAGTTTAAAATCTAATTTGTCTGATATAAGAATTGCTACCCCAGCTTTCTTTTGAGGTCCGTTGGCATGGAAGATGGATCTCCATCCCTTCACTTTCAGTCTGGATGTATCTTTAGGTTCAAAATGAGTCTCTTGTAGACAACACATGGGTGGGTCCTGTCTTTTTATCCAATCTGCAACCCTGTGCTGTTTTATGGGAGCATTTAGGTCATTCATGTTGAGAGTGATTATTGAAAGATATGAATTAATTTTCATCATGTTGCCTGTGAAAACGTTTTTAAAGATTGTCCCTGTAAATTTCTGTTGTATATCACTCTTGGGGTGATAGAACCCCCCTTAATATTTCTTTCTAGAACCCCCCTTAATATTTCTTGCAAGGCTGGCTTAGTGCTCACATATTCTTTCAGTTTCTGCTGGTCTTGGAAGCTCTGCATCTCTCCATCCATTCTAAATGACAGCCTTGCTGGATAAAGTATTCTTGGCTGCATGTTCTTCTCATTTAGTACCCTGCATATGTCTTGCCAGGCCTTTCTGGCTTGCCAGGTCTCTGTGGATAGGTCTGATGTTATTCTGATGTTCCTCCCTCTGTATGTAAGGAATCTCTTCCCCCTAATGGCCCTTAAGATGGTTTCCCTGATTCTAAGATTTGCGAGTTTTACTATTACATGCCAGGATGTTGGCCTGTTTTCCTTGATCTTGGGAGGGGTCCTCTCTGCCTCTAGGACATGAATGCTTGTTTCATTCCCCAGATTAGGGAAGTTCTCAGGTAGGATTTGCTCAAATATATCTTCTAGTCTTCTCTCTCTCCACTCCCTCAGGAATTCCAATAATACTGACATTGGAATGTTTCATGGTGTCATTTATTTCTCTGATTCTATTTTCATGGACTCTGAGTTGTTTTTCCCTGGACTCCTCTTTTCCCTTTTTATCTATTAAAATGTCTTCCAGGTCACTAATTCATTTTTCTGCCTCACTTACCCTAGCTGTTAGATTATCTAGATTAGGTTGGATCTTATTGATAGCATTTTTAAATTCTGCCAATTCAGCTTTCACTTCTGCCCTTAGAGAATCTATGTTGCCATTAATTGATTTCTCCATTGTAGCTATTGTCTTCACAATTGCTACCCGGAATTCCATCTCTGACATCTTGGTTATATCTGCATCCATTTGTAAATCTGCAGCATAAGTCATAATCTCTGAGTCTTTCCTATTTTGGGGGTTCCTCCTCTAGTCATTTTGTTGATGGGTGGTTGAGGGAATGTATAGAGTCCAAATTATTGACCAGAACCCAAGCAAGATGCACTTGTTTTCTAGGGACCTTAGGGTTGTTGGTCTCTTTTTCTCCCAGCCTGTCTTCTGGGGGAGGGGCCTGCTGCACTGTTACTTAGGCAACCCCATTTGGGCAGAGTTGCCCTGTCGCCCTGTGGTGGGGGATGGGCTCAGTGAAAACCAGTTTTTTGGGGCTTTTGTTCTCTGGTGGCTTTCTGCATCTCTTCCGAGAGTCAGAACAGAAGAGACCATTTCCAATCCTCTGCCTCAGAGTAGAGAGATAGCAGTGTGTTCTTCAGTGAGCTCTCCAGGCCACACTATCTCTGTTTCTGTCTGTGCTGCTATAAACTGCACCATCCTGGGTTGTGCACCCCTCCAAAGCACTCCCAGTCCTGCCTCCAGGTCGGGGCTTGTCTCTGCCCTTTGTGCTTCTAAAACCTCCAGCTGCTCCCAGTTTGCATGCCCGACCCTGCCACTCCTGTTTCTGTGGGGGGCTGCCCTAAAGTCCTTTCCCTGTCACTACCAGTCTGCGAGTCTGTGCCCCATCCCCAGAGCGGGAAGGTATTGCTCACCAGTGGTGCAATATCCCCATGGCCAGACTCCCTCCTGCTGCCGTTTATCCTCCAATATCTGCCCACAGAATCACAGCTCCCTGTTTTGTACCTCAAAACCAACCACCTGCAATATTCTGTTTGTAGAGATCCAGATCTTCTTACATCTGAAGCTGAGTTCATGGGTACTCACAGTGGTCTGGTAGATACCCAGCTCAATTCTGGGGACTAGTTGGAGTAGGGTCCCCTACTCCTCTGCCATCATTTCCACCCTCCCTAGGAATCAATTTTTAAATATAATCTTAGTGATTGAAACAACATCAGCACTTCAAATATGTTCCAAGGTTTTCAGAGCTGTGTATTCAACTGCAAATACCATGACATCAGTCTAAGTGTTCTGTATAAAAGGGAAAGTCTGGCTTCACATATATGCAAAATTTTAAGATGAAGAGATAAAGATGATAGAAGTCAAAAACCTTTACAAATTGTTGCTTTTAAATGTAACTATAGGGGGGAGGAGCAAGATGACTGAGGAGTAGGAGACATGAATTTCATCTGGTCCAGGAATTCTGCTAGATAGGGATCAAACCATTCTGAACACCTATGTAATCAACAGGAGATTGAAGAAAAGAATAGCAGCAACTCTCTGAACGGAAAAGCAATCACTTTCTGGAAGGTAGGACGTGCAGAGAAGAAAATCAGGGGCGCTATTCGGGAAGATAGATGGCGGGGGAGGGGACCTCCGTCACCCGCTACCGGCAAGTGATAGAGCAGCAGAGCACAAAATCGCAACTTTTAGAAGTCTGCTCCGCTGAGGCACGTCACTCAAGTGGCTAAGCAGGAGGTGGAACCCTTGCTGGGACAGTGTGGTCTCAGGACCCTCGGGGTCACAGAAAGTCCAGGGTGCCTGAGTGCTGCAGAGCTCCCAGGTATCAGAGTGGGGAAGCTGGCTGCAGAGACAGAGCGGAGGAGCAGGATCTCAGCTCGGGATTGCCATAAACCATGATCCACAGCACAGTCGGGCCACTGCTCTTCCAGCAGGGACCCAACAAGTGGCAGATCATTCCTCCCCTGGGAGGAGTGGTGTGGGAGCACACTGCAGGGATCTGCTGGGTTTGGAGACTCCAAACAGGGTCATGTGCCAGAGATAGAAATGCATGGTCACAGGCCGGGTGAGCATGAAGTGCGGCCAGAGACTGGGGAGACAGGACTGATTGACTGCTTTTCTCAGGTGGTGCACTGAGGAGTGGGGCCTGAGTTCTCGGCTTCTCTAGGGCGGAGGTTGGGAGGCTGCCATTTTCACTCTTGTCCTCCAAAGCTGTACAGAAAGGTTGCCGGGAACAAAACCTCCTGAGAGCAAACCCGAGCAGATTACTTAGGCCAGACCCGGCAAGGGTGGGGCAATTCTGCGTCCAGCAAAGACATTTGAGAACCAAAGCAACAGGCCCCTCCACCAGAATGTAGGCAAGAACAGCCAGCCAAGACAAAGTTTACTGATCAGTGAAAATGGCAGAACGCCAGCACTAGGGGATTACTGCACATAGAATTCATGGCTTTTTCCCCATGATTCTTTAGCCTTTCAACGTTAATTTTTACTTTTTTAACTTTCTTTACCTTTTTTTTTAATTTTTATTTTTCCCTTTTTCAACCAACATCTTATCAATCGCTTTTTAAAAATTTTTTTGTTATTTTTCACTTTTAGAGTCATATTCTATCCCTTCATAGTAGTTAACCTTATTTTTGGTACATATATATAAGTTGTTCTCTCTTTAAAATTTTGGGATACAGTTTCTTCTAACAGACCAAAATATACCGTAAATCTCTAGTGTACAGCTTTGTTATAATCTCCTGCCTGAACACATTCTCTCCCTTTTTAAAATTTTTAAAATCCTCTTCTTTCTTTTTTCAACCAACTTCTTATCTTATCAATTCCTTTTAAAAATCTTTTATAATTTTCATCTTTACAGTCATATTCCATCCCTTCATCATATTAACCCTTATTTTTGTACATATATAAGTTTTTCTTTCTTTAAACTTTTGGGAGGCACTTTCTTCTAACAGACCAAGATACGCCCAAAATCTAGTGTGTGGCACTGATCTATGCACCAGCCTGATCATATTTGATCATATTCTGTTTTTGTTTCTTTGTTTGTTTTTATCTTTTTCTTTTTCTTTTTTCTTACTTTCCCTTTCTTTTCCAACAGTTTCAGGTCTCTCCTGATTTGTTTAGTGTATATGTTTCTGGGTTCATTGTTACTCTGTTAACATTTTGTTCTCTCATTCATCTATTCTCCTCTAGACAAAATGACAACATGGTAAAATCACCTCAACAAAAAGAACAAGAGGTAGTACCAACTGCCAGGGACCTAATCAATACAGACATTAGTAAGATGTCAGAACTAGAATTCAGAATGCTGATTTTTTTTTAAAGATTTTATTTATTTATTTGACAGAGAGAGCGCGCACAAGAGAGGGAACACAAGCGGGGGGAGTGGGAGAAGGAGAAGCAGGCTTCCTGCGGAGCAGGGAGCCCAGTGCAGGGCTCGATACCAGGATTCTGGGATCATGAGCTGAGCCGAAGGCAGACAATTAATGACTGAGCCACCCAGGTGCCCCCAGAATGCTGATTTTAAAGATACTAGCTGGGCTTGAAAAAAGCATGGAAGTTATTAGAGAAACCCTTTCTGGAGAAAAAAGAACTAAAATCTAACCAAGTCAAAATCAAGCAGGCTATTAATGAGGTGAAATCAAAAATGGAGGTTCTAACTGCTAGGATAAATGAGGCAGAAGAGAGAATCAATGATATAGAAGACCAAACAATGGAAAATAAAGAAACTGAGAAAAAGAGAGAGAAACAACTACTGGATTGAGAGGGCAGAATTCGAGAGATAAGTGATACCATAAGATGAAACAACATTAGAATAATTGGGATCCCAGAAGAAGAAGAAAGAGAGAGAGGGGCAGAAGGTATATTGGAGCAAATTATAGCAGAGAACTTCCCTAATTTGGGGAAGGAAACAAGCATCAAAATCCAGGAGGCACAGAGAACCCCTCTCAAAATCAATAAAAATAGGGCAACACCCCAACATCTAATAGTAAAACTTACTAGTCTCAGAGACAAAAAGAAAATCGTAAAAGCAGCTCGGGAGAAGAGATCTGTAACCTACAATGGTAGAAACATTAGATTGCCAACAGACCTATCCACAGAGACCTGGCAGCCCAGAAAGGACTGGCAGGATATATTCAGAGCAGTAAATGAGAAAAATATGCAGCCAATAACACTATATCCAGGTAGGCTGTCATGGAAAATAGAAGTAGAGATAAAAAGCTTCCAGGACAAACAAAAACTAAAGGATTTGCAAACACGAAACCAGCCCTACAAGAAATCTTGAAAGGGGTTCTCTAAGCAAAGAGAGAGCCTAAAGGCAACATAGACCAGAAAGGAACACAGACAATATACAGTAACAGTCACCTTACAAGCAATACATGGCACTAAATTCCTATCTTTCAATAGTTACCCTGAATGTAAATGGGCTAAATGCCCCAATCAAAAGACACAGGTATCAGATTGGATAAAAAAACATGACCTATTGATATGCTGTCTGCAAGAGACTCATTTTAGACCCAAAGACACCCCCAGATTGAAAGTGAGGGGGTGGAAAACCATTTCCCATGCTACTGGACACCAAAAGAAAGCTGGGGTGGCAATCCTTATATCAGAAAAATTAGATTTTAAACCAAAGACTGTAATAAGAGATGAGGAAGGACACTATATCCTACTTAAAGGGTCTATCCAACAAGAAGATCTAACAATTGTAAATATCTATGCCCCTAACATGGGAGCAGCCTATTAATAACAACAGCAAAGAAACACATTGACAACAATACAATAATAGTGGGGGACTTTAACACCCCCCTCACTGAAATGGACAGATCATTGAAGCAAAAGATCAACAAAGAAATAAAGACTTTAAATGATACACTGGACCAAACAGACTTCACAGATATATTCAGAACATTCCATCCCAAAGCAACAATACACATTCTTCTCTAGTGCCCATGGAACATTCTCCAGAATAGATCACATCCTAGGTCACAAATCAGGTCTCAACCAGTACCAAAAGATTGGGATCATTCCCTGCTTATTTTCAGACCACAATGCTTTGAAACTAGAACTAAGTCACAAGAGGAAAGTCACAAAGAACTCAAATACATGGAGGCTAAAGAGCATCCTACTAAAGAATGAATGGGTCAACCAGGAAATTAAAGAAGAATTTTAAAAAATTCATGGAAACAAATGAAAATGAAAACACAACTGTTCAAAATCTTTGGGATGCAGCAAAGGCAGTCCTAAGAGGAAAGTATATAGCAATACAAGCCTTTCTCAAGAAACAAGAAAGGTCTCAAGTACACAACCTAACCCTACACCTAAAGGAGCTGGAGAAAGAACAGCAAATAAAGCCTAAACCCAGCAGGAGAAGAGAAATATAAAGATCAGAGCAGAAATCAATGAAATAGAAACCAAAAGAACAGTAGAACAGATGAACAAAACTAGGAGCTGGTTTTTTGAAAGAATTAACAAGATTGATAACCCCCTGGCCAGACTTATCAAAAAGAAAAGAGAAATGATCCAAATCAACAAAATCATGAATGAAAGAGGAGAGATCACAACCAACACCAAAGAAATACAAACAACTAGAAGAACATATTATGAGCAACTCTATGCCAGTAAATTAGATAACCTGGAAGAAATGGATGCATTCCTAGAGATGTCTCAACTACCAAAACTGAACCAGGAAGAAATAGAAAACCTGAACAGACCTATAACCACTAAGGAAATTGAAGCAGTCATCAAAAAATCTCCCAACAAACAAGAGCCCAGGGCCAGATGTCTTCTCAGGGGAATTCTACCAAACATTTCAAGAAGAATTAATACCTATTCTTCTGAACCTGTTCCAAAAAATAGAAATGGAAGGAAAACTTCCAAACTCATTTTATGAGTCCAGCATTACCTTGATCCCAAAACCAGACAAAGACCCCATCAAAATGGAGAGCTACAACCAATATCCCCGATGAACACGGATGCAAAAATTCTCACCAAAATACTAGCCAATAGGATCCAACAATACATTAAAAGGATTATTATCTCGACCAAGTGGGATTTAGCTCTGGGCTGCAAGGTTGGTTCAACATCTGCAAATCAATCAATGTGATACAATACATTAATAATAGAAAACAAGAACCATATGATCCTCTCGATAGATGCAGAAAAAGCATTTGACAAAGTACTTTCAAGATCCTTTCTTGATCAAACTCTTCAGAGTATAGGGATAGAGTGTACATACCTCATTATCATAAAAGGCATCTATGAAAAACCCACAGCGAATATCATTCTCAATGGGGAAAACCTGACAGCTTTCCCCCTAAGGTCAGGAACACAGCAGGGATGTCCATTATCACCACTGCTATTCAACATAGCATTAGAAGTCCTAGCCACAACAATCAGACAACAAAAATAAATAAAAGGCATCCGAATCAGCAAAGAAGAAGTCAAACTCTCACTCTTTACAGATGATATGATACTTTCTGTGGAAAACCCGAAACACTCCACCCCAAAACTGCTAGAACTCATACAGGATTCAGTAAAATAGCAGCAAGTAAAATCAATGCACAGAAATCAGTGCCATTCCTATACACCCACAACAAGACAGAAGAAAGACAAATTAAGGAGTCGATCCCATTTACAATTGCACCCAAAACCATAGGATTCCTAGAAATAAATCTAACCAAAGAGGCAAAGAATCTGTACTCAGAAAACTATAAAATGCTCATGAAAGAAATTGAGGAAGACACAAAGAAATTGAAAAACGTTCCATGCTCATGGATTGGAAGAACAAATATTGTGAAGATGTCAATGCTACCTAGAGCAATCTACACATTCAATGCAATCCCTATCAAAATACCATGCACTTTTTTCAAAGAAATGGAATAAATAATCCTAAATTTTGTATGGAACCAGAAAAGACCCCGAATAGCCAGAGGAATGTTGAAAAAACAAAGCAAAGCTGGTGGAATCACAATTCGGGACTTCCAGCTCTATTACAAAGCTGTAATCTTCAAGACAGTATGGTACTGGCACAAAAACAGACACATAGATCAATGGAACAGAATAGAGAGCCCAGAAATGGACCCTGTACCCATAGTCAACTAATCTTTGATAAAGCAGGAAAGAATGTCCAATGGGAAAAAGACAGTCTCTACAACAAATGGTGTTGGGAAAATTGGACAGCCACATGCAGAAAAATGAAACTGGACCATTTCCTTACACCACACACAAAAATAGACTCCAAATGGTTGAAAGACCTCAATGTGAGACAGGAGTCCATCAAAATTCTAAAGGAGAACACAGGCAGCAACCTCTTCGACCTCAGTCACAGCAACTTCTTCCTGTACACAATGCCAAAGGCAAGGGAAGCAATGTCAAAAATGAACTATTGGGACTTCATCAAGATAAAAAGCTTTTGTAAAGCATGGGAAACAGTAAAAAAATCAAAGACAACCAAAAAAATGGGAGAAGATATTTGCAAATGACATATCAAATAAAGGGCTAGTATCCAAAATCTATAAAACACTTATCAAACTCAACACTCAAAGAACAAATAATCCAATCAAGAAATGGGCAGAAGAGATGAACAGACATTTTCGCAAAGACATCCAAATGGCCAACAGACACATGAAAAAGTGTTCAACATCGCTTGGCATCAGCGAAATCCAAATGAAAACCTCAATGAGATACCATCTCACACCAGTCAGAATGGCTAAAATTAACAAGTCAGGAAATGACAGACGTTGGTAGGGATGCGGAGAAAGGGTAACCCTCCTACACTGTTGGTGGGAATGCAAGCTGGTGCAGCCACTCTGGAAAACATTATGGAGGTTCCTCAAAAAGTTGAAAATATAGCTACCATATGACCCAGCAATTGCATTACTTGACATTTACCCCAAAGATACAAATGTAGTGATCCAAAGGGGTATGTGCACCCCGACGTTCATAGCAGCAATGTCCACAATAGGCAAAGTATGGAAAGAGCCAAGATGTCCAACAACAGATGAATGGATCAGAAGATGTGATATACACACACACACAAACACACACACACACACACAGGAATATTATGCAGCCATCAAAAGGAATGAAATCTTGCCATTTGCAATGACGTGGATGGAACTGGAGGGTATTATGCTGAGCGAAATATGTCAGTCAGAGAAAGACATGTATCATATGACCTCACTGATACGAGGACTTCTTAATCTCAGGAATCAAACTGAGGGTTGGTGGAATGGTGGGGTGGGAGGGATGGGGTGGCTGGTTGATAGACATTGGGGAGGGTATGTGCTATGGTGAGTGCTGTGAATTGTGTAAGACTGTTGAATCACAGACCTGTACCTCTGAAACAAATAATACATTATATGTTAAAAAAAAAAAAAAAGCAGAAGAAGATAGCAGGAAGGGAAAAATGAAGGGGGGGAATCAGAGGGGGAGACAAAACATGAGAGACTATGGACTCTGAGAAACAAACTGAGGGTTCTAGAGGGGAGGGGGGTGGGGAATGGGTTACCCTTGTGATGGGTATTAAAGAGGGCATGTACTGCATGGAGCACTGGGTGTTATACAGAAACAATGAATCATGGAATACTACATCAAAAACTAATGATGCAATGTATGGTGATTAACATAACATAATAAAAAAAATATAACTATATAGACATAATTCATGTATGTGTGCCAAGGAACAGTGATTTTTAGATTCCAGAAAACATTTAGTATATGAGAAGGTAAAGAGAATATCCTGTTTTTTACTTTCTAGCTAATTATACATGTTAGTGCATCAGAAGATGAAAGAGTATACTAATGTAGTTTTTATCTCATTATTCCATCTACTGTTGGTCAATATTTTTAGTATTTCAAAATTTTACTTGGAAAATATCACTTATTTTAGAAACATTAAAACTATGCATAACTATTAACATATTAAAATCTTAATGTTAGTTACATTAAAAAAAAAACCTATCAGGGCCTTAATTATATCAATTACAATAGGCTTTTCCCCATAATGATTTAGGAAAACAAAGACCACTTGTAAACAAACTGACATGAGTTCACTCTTTGCTGAATCACAGATAGAAACTACACCAGGTAGAGTTGTCACCCAGAGAAAACTTTATTTGCAGCAAATAAGAAGATCACAGGGAATAACTTTCAACACTGTGACTCCCCAGTCAAGGGTAAATGAGTTCCTTTCATTTAGAGTTAGGATAAATATTTAGAAAGGGGAGCTTTGTCATTGTATGTAGAGGTGGGCATAAGGTCATGCATATGTCTTAAGGGAACATGCCTATAAATATATTGTATGTTATGTAAATGAGGCTGGTACTCCTCCTTGGGCAGAGATTTTAGTATTATAATGAGGTAAAGATAACTGCCACAGTCACTGCGTGGGTCACTCGACAGTTCATCTACACAAGTATGAGTTAAAAGTTAAGCTTAAATTGGTCTTGATGGTCTGGGCCACAATAACTGTCCAGATAGTTGTTATTGACTGAGGATTAGATTTGTTTTCCATCAGGAGATGCTATGCCTCTCCAGTCTTTTGCCTATGTTAAGAGATAAGCTAGAAAGAAAAGCTTAAGGGAAAATGTGGGACAGGGACACCTGGGTGGCTCAGTCAGTTGGGTGTCTGCCTTCGGCTCAGGTCATGATCCCAGGGTTCTGGGATCGAGTCCTGCATCAGGCTCCTTGCTCAGCAGGGAGACTGCTTCTCCCTCTGCCTGCAGCTCCCCTTGCTTGTGTTCTCTCTCACTCTCTCTCTGACAAATAAATAAATAAATCTTAAAAAAAAAAGGAAAAAAGAAAAATGTGGGACAAAGTTTGGTAGATACAAGCAGATGAGCAATAAAGGTCAGGTCTTGGGGGCCTAGCTGGTGACACCATCTTTATAGTTAAGGGGTTTTTGAAAGATATGATACAATGGCTCTTCTTTTATGTTGTGCTTTTAATCAGAGGTACCACTTGCTTACTAGACATAAAATTGGTGTCTATGTATAACTATTAACTAGGCCACATTCATTTAAAAAATTGTTTTTAATTCGGTATACATGGCCCCAAAGAATACATATAATATTAACTTTTCATGCCAGTAATTCTAGAATCCTGAGAACACAAATGCACAAAGACATGAAGAGGAAAAGTAATAACAAGGCTCCTCCATCTTTGATCCAAGTGTAATGTACTGGTTTCTTTCAGTCTAAATATTTCTGATGTAGATATTTAAGCCCAAATTTCAATATATCTCTATGTGCTTTGTTAGAAAGCACACACTATCAATTTATTGAAACACTAAAATTGTATTATCTTTTAAAAGATAGATAATTAGGAGTGCCTGAGTGGCTCAGTCAGTTAAGCATCCAACTTTTGATTTCAGCTCCAGTCATGATCTCACCGTTGCGAGACTGAGCCCTCTGTCCATGCCCTGCATGGAGTCTGCTTAAGATTCTCCCTCTCCCTTTGCCCACCCCCCCAAAAAAAATAAAAGAGATAATTATTTTAAAAAAGAGATCATTACAAATCTGTTTCTGACCTATAACTTTGTCATATGTTAAAGAAAAAAATTATTCTAATACCTGCTAAAACAGTAAGGCAGACTTTATTCAAGACTATCACAATGGGGAAAGATAGGAAGTTCAACATGAAATACAATAAGAACAAGTGGAGATTTATGACCAAAGAGTACATTGGCTGGGGTTGTGGTTGGCGATAGGGTGGTGAATAGAAAATTACTAAGAAGAAATATCAAGGGTAGAGGGAATTCTTATTAAACTGATCTAGCAGCATACTCACTGAAGTTAGGCCAGAGTAGTTACATATCACCTGGGAATGGTGAGGGTAAAAAATTTAAGATGCCAGGGATGATTAGATATCAAGTATGGGAGGACATTCTTTAAACTGACTTAGCAGGATTCTTGTTATAACTGGACTATGCAAGGATAAATATAGAAGCCCAAGGTCTAGACCTAGTTGAGAAGAAGGCAAGAGGAGCCTGAGTAAAATTTGGGCAAGGAGAGAGTCATCAAATCTCACAGAAATAAAGCAGTGATACAGTGTATCCCTAGAACCTGGAACAGTGACAGGAAAACAAGAGAGTCAATAAGCCTTTGTTAAATGAATAAATAAATGTATGAAATGTCTACATAGATTTCATTCATTTTTATTTCTATTTAGTATTTTAAAAATAGAATTTGTGACATTATTTGATAATACACACTTATAATAATAATGTAAAATATTGGATCTTTGGACTTATTGATGTTAAAAGGAAGCACATATGGGATAAATCTTCTCAATTTGAATATCATAGCCCCATTCTTTTAAACCTCTTCTTCTTTTACAGACCTAATACTCTAGAGAAGAAAGACAAGTAAACACCATATAAGTAAGTAAATAGATAAATAGAACAAATGTGAATAACTTCCAATGTATTGAAAGAAGTAAAATCTAGTATGTGATAGAGGGGATCTGATTAAAGGGAGGAGTGCTAGGAGCCCCTTAGAAAAGTTAGCCATTCACCGTCCTGGGGTGACTGCTTCAGGCAGAGTGGCAGCATGTACCAAAGGCCAATTTGAAGGACAGACTTGTCTGTGTGGCTCAATCATAGTTAACAATGGGGGGAATGTGTTAAATGTCAAATGAGACAGGAGACAGATTTTAGAGAGATTATGAACCATGGTATAAAAAGGTTTAATTTATAGAATTATAAGAGTAGAGAGATTAATTTAGTTCTCCAGGTCATAGCAATGTTTATGAGCCCTGTGAATGAAGAGGGTCTCATAACGAAAAAAGAAAGGAATAAACTAGATGAAAGTGACAGCCAGCAAAGGAGAATATTTTAAGAAAATAACCAGTCCAATGTATCAAATACCATCAAAAAATCAAATCATATAAACACATATGATTGTTTATTGGCCTTGGAAATATAAAAAAAAGAAAAAAAATAGGAAAGACTTAAGCCTAGCATATTAATTTACCACAACAAAATATCATGGGCTGAGTGGCTCAAACAACAAGTATTTATTTTCTCACAATTCTGGAGGTTAGAAATCCTAGATTAGGGTGATAACAGGTTTGAATTCTCCTGAGACTGCTGTCCCTGGCTTACAGATAGCAGCCTTCTCACCATGTACTCACATGGTCTTTTGTCTGTGTGCATGCATCCCTAGTGTTTGTTTCTATGTGTCCTAATCTTTTCTTATAAGGACACCAGTCAGATTGGATTAAGGACCACCTTAACAGTCTCATTTTAGCTTAATTATCTTTTAAAGGCCCTATCAATGAATGCAGTCACATCCTGAGATACTGGGGGTTAGAGCTTCAACATGTGAATTTTGGAGGAATAAAGTTCAGTCTATAACACCTACACAGTTAATTCCCATTATTCAAAGATTTCATATTCATGAATTTATCTACCTTCAAAACTTTTTTTGTAACCCTAAAGCCACCGTGTTTTTATGATAGTCTGTGTATACGTGCAGAGCAGGGGAAAATTTGACTCTCCCGATGCTTACGTCCCCAACTGGATTCCAAAAGGCAATGCTTTACTTTCTTGTTTTAGCTTTCATACTATAAGCAAGAGTCCTTTTTGTGGTTTAGTTTCATTGTTTTCATACTTTTGTTTATGATTTTGCTCTTTAAAATGGTGTCTGAGTGAAGTGCTCAAAGTGCTGGCTAGTGTCCCTAAGCACAAGAAGATTATGATGTACATTACAGAAAAAAAAATGCATGTTAGATAAGCTTTATGAAGTCTTGAGTTATAGTGCTGTTGGCCATCATTTCAACATTAATAAATCAACTATATATTAAATTAGGTGTCTTTAAACAGAAACGCAAATAAAACAAAATTATGTTTTGATCAGATGACATAATCTTATGGCCAAAAGCTCACAAGAAGTTTACCGTATTTCAGTAAAAGCAATGGTTTAGTGTTCACAAATTCATTGTCTGTGGTGGTTTTATAGAACATAATTACTGTAAATAACTCAACTGTATCTCCTGAGGGATAAATGTTAATAGAGCAGGAGAGCTGAACTCTCAGGACTCTGGAAAGGGTCACTATTACAACCAGGTCCTCAGAGGGTCAAAGTAAGACAGGTCTAGAACATAGGTGGAAGGTCAAGACATGGTCGAAAGGCTGATCACCAGTTACATTGAGATGGAGGGCTGCCTTCACAATCAGGTGCAAATGGGAAGAGTTTATAGGCAGGGTTGCATTGTGACTTTGATAGGCCCTGGAATTTTGCCCACGTGGGCTCTATAAAAGATGTTAAAAATTGTGTTTGATATAAAGGTGAATATACAAACATTAAAACATTAAAACCTGTTATCCAACCTAGAAGTTTTATTTTTCCTCTGATTTTTAAATAAATTAAAACATTTTTGAGACTTCTAAGAATACTGTGGATTCTGGACATTGTGCCTCATAGTTAAGCTGGCCCTATTTGTAGGTCAGGGCAGTTAATTGAAAAAAAAAAATTTTTTTTTTTTGCTCAGTGGTCTCAATTTTCTTAGTGAGGTAGATAATACATACTGCAATGAATGAGATAAGTAATGGACAGAAGAGATTCATTTGAGTTGAAATTTATAAATCCAAGAAAGAGCTTGATGAGATCCAAAGGAGATCCCCAAATTTAGAATCTTCAGTATCCACAACCATGTGTTTGTCTGTTTGTTTTTCCAAGTAGCACTTAGCAGCCTTGGGTTTGGAGCAGAAAGGAGAAAGATTTATCCAGAGTTAGATTTTACAGGAAATACTATATATAAAAATTCAAGATATCAGATCAATGGGTAGAGAGTGAGTATGTAATGTACTCTGGGATCTAGGTTAATGAGAGAGCAATGGCAGAATGAGACTGACAGTTTAGGATAAAATGTAGTTGTCTGGGAGCTTTGTTTAACTTCTCTGCTTTGTGTTTTACAGAAGGTTTGGAGCAATTAAATGGTATAAATGGTATATTTTTTAATTAAAAAATAAAGTAAATAAGCTATACAAAGGTAACCATAGTGAGAATGAAAGTATAAAATATCAATGACAGAGAAATTCCAGATTGGAATGAAGTCTAGAGTGTAGGTTATTACAATGGAGTGGTTGTGAAGATCATTCGCATGGATGACTTCAATGGTTATAGACTGGGGAATGGGATAGAAATTGTTCTGAAAGGATAGGGCTGGAGAGGACATTCCTAACCCAGGGCCCAAAAGAATTAATATATATCAATCAGTGCAAATCAAAACCACAATGAGTTATCATCTTTCACTTGTCAGAATGGCTGAAATAAAAAACACAAGAAATAACAAGTGTTGGGGAGAATGTGGAGAAAAAAGACTCCTGTGCACTGTTGGTGGGATGCAAATTGGTGCAGCTGCTGTGGAAAACAGTTATGGAGGTTCCTCAAAAAATTTAAAGTAGAATTGCCATATGATCCAGTAATTCCATTACTGGGTATTTACCCAAAGGAAATGAAAACACTAATTTGAAGAGATACACGTATCCCTATGTTTATTGCAACATTATTTACAATAGCCAAAATATAGAAGCAACTCAAGTGTCCATCAATAGGTGAATGGATAAAGAAGAAGTGAATATATATATATATACACACACACATATATATCTCATAAAAAAGAATGAAATCTTGCCATTTGCACCTACATCGATAGACCTAGAAGGGTATAATGTTAAATGACACAAGTTAGTCAGAGAAAGACAAATACCATGTGATTTCACTCATATGTGGGATTTAAGTAACAAAATAAATGAACAAAAAAAAAGAGACAAACAAAACAGACTTTTAAAAAGAGAAGGAACTGGTGGTTGCCAGAGGGGAAGGTGAGTGGGGGATGGGTAAAATAGTTAAAAGGGATTAAATTTACACTTATCTTGATAAGCACTGAGTAATGTAGAGAATTGTCAAATCATTATATTGTATACCTGAAACTAATAGAACACTTTATGTTAATTATACTTCAATTTACAAGAGGAAAAAAAGACCAAAATATGAAAAGTAGCAATAAAATGCTTAAAATAAGAAAAAAAAATGCATAAAAGGAAGAAAAGCCAGAAAGTAGATAGGTGGCAAAAAAAAAAAAAATTATGGTAGACAGAAAAACTATAAAGGGTTGTTTCATTTGCTCTTGTTTTATTTTTTCTTTGTATTTTGTCCAAAATTACTAGAAAATAACTCAGTAGTAACAAATATAAGGAAGAAAAATGACAGCACCCATTCGGTCTTGTATTATGTGGAAAGTAGGATAATAAGTAACTTACATTGGAGAGGGCTAAAGGAAAGAACATGATTCCTTGGAATAGCAAGTTTTTGCCAAGACAAGAAGAGAGGATGTGATGAAAAGTTAGAATATATAAGCAATTTTACTGCAATAGTCAAAGTATGAAGGTCAAATGGGTGGTCTGAAAGTAAGCAAAGGAAGAATGAGTTTGGGAAAGAATAATAAAACAAAAGTTAGAGTAGCAATGTAGAAGAGGAAACTTTCCTGGAGTTTATAGTTTTAATGGTAGTCAAGGATAAAAGCAATGAGAAATGTGGTTTTAACTCTTAACTGGAAAACTATGGCATGAAATACCATGTGTACAAATACAGATCTACTGGGTGATGTCAATTCATTAATTTTTGCCACCATAAGGGATTTATTTTTCTCAGCAAAGCCTAGGCTTTTTCATTTCTAGGTCAAAATATAAGAGGACCGGGTGCCTGGGTGGCTCAGTTGGTTAAGCGACTGCCTTCGGCTCAGGTCATGATCCTGGAGTCCCGGGATCGAGTCCCATATCGGGCTCCCTGCTCAGCAGGGGGTCTGCTTCTCCCTCTGCCCTCTTCCCTCTCGTGCTCTCTGTCTCTCATTCTCTCTCTCTCAAATAAATAAATAAAATCTTTAAAAAAAAAAAAAAAAAAAAAATATAAGAGGACCAAAACTCACTAGATTCCCAAGAAAGTACATATAAAGATATCAAAAGCACTCACCTGGATGTTTATGCAGGCATACCTTGAATGTATTGCAGGTTTCATTCCAGACTACTGCAATAAAGTGAATATCACAATAAAGAAAGTCAAATGAATTTTTTGTTTTCTCAGTACATATAAAAGTTATGTTTACACTCTAGTGTAATGTATTAAGCATGAAATGGCATTATGTCTTTAAAAATGTCTATGTCTTAATTAAAATATACTTTATTCCTAAAAAGTACTATCCACTGAGCTTTCAGCAAATAGTTACCTATTATTTTCTGGGGGAAGATTTTACCCTGATGTTGGTGGTTGCTGACTTATCAGGGTGCTGGTTGCTGAAGGTTGGGGTGGTGACAATGAAGTTTGCTGCATCAATGGACTCTTCCCTTCACAAAAGGTTTTTCTGTACCCTGTGATGCTGTTTGGTAGCATTTTATCCACAGATCTTCCTTCAAAATTAGAATCAATCCTCTCAAACCCTGCCTGTGCTTTAATATATGTTCATATAATATTATAAATCATTTTTTTGTCATTCAACAATCTACACAGCATGTTCACCAGGAGTAGTTTCCATCTCAATAAATCACTTCCTTTGGAGATGGCTGAGTGGAACCCTTAGCTTACCTCATCCTGCAGATACAACTAGATAACACTGACATCAGCATAAACAACCCAGAAAATGACCCTAAGACTGGCAGGGGGGCACCTGGGGGGCTCAGTCATTAAGCATCTGCCTTCAGCTCAGGTCCTGATCCCAGGGTCCTGGGATCGAGCCCCGTATCGGGCTCCCTGCTCTGTGGGAGGCCTGCTTCTCCCTCTCCCACTCCCCCTGCTTGTGTTCCTGCTCTCACTATCTCTCTCTCTGTCAAATAAATAAATAGAAATCTTAAAAAAAAAAAAAAAAAGACTGGCAGAACAAACTCCACAACTAAAGGTAGAGAAGACACAATGTCCAAGAAGGTAGAAAGGGTGAGGACATGGATTGGGAGCAAAAAGGATGACTGGAAGCACAGAGAAAAGCAAGAAATAGTGTACCACCCAGTGGAGCCTGCACAAGGAAGACAGATACCCATAACATTTGGTTTGAAAGCAAGAGAGACCAAATTTCTTGAGTTCTCACAACCAGTAGGACTTAAAGCCTGGAATTTTAAAAATCAGCAGGCTTGGTTCTGGGAGAGCCTGAAGGGCTTTAGGAAATTGAGTCTTTCCCCTTATAGAGACAACATAACAAACAGCCTGCAGAGATACAGCATAGAAACAGCAGTTTGAAGAAAGCCTGGGGCATTCAGAATGTAGTGTTATTTACTCATCTCAGAGTGTCCCAGACAGTCAGAGAACTCAGGGAGACACAAGCCCCCTAGAAAAAAGGAGTTGGCAGGCACCATTTACCTCCTCCACCCACAGCATAAACACACAACCACCTGCATGAAACAGTACAGCACTAACACTCAATACCCAACTTGGATACAAAAAGCCCCATGTCCCCACACTTTGATAGATCTGCCCTTTCCAGCCATGCCTGCCTCAGCTCCCCTCCCCCAGAAGACTGGTGCAAACCCTGTGAACACCATGTCTCCCCATTGCCACAACATGTTCGCAGGCCTCAGTTCCCATGGGGGTAGCAGCAAGTCTTTATTTCATAAGCTTACACTTTATTAAAACACACCCTACCCTGGCCAGGTACCAAATACTGCCACACCAAACAAAGGGAGCCTCTGCAGAAAACTGGACTGAAGGAAAAACTGGCCCAGACACAACAGTAGACCCTAATTCTGATTTTCAGCTTTTGTTTTTTTAAATTTTAATTTCCAGCTCTTTTTCTATTTTCACCACATCTGCAGTTATTTCCTCTACTCAAGGCTTGAACTCCTCAAAGTCGTCCATGAGGGTTGTAATCAACTTCTTCCAAGCTCCTATTCCTGTTGATATTTTGACCTCTTCCCATGAATCAAAAATGTTCTTAATGGCATCTACAATGGTAAGTCCTTTCCAAAACATTTTCAGTTTATTTCACATAGATCCATCAGAGGTATTACTATGTACCCTTATAAAATATACTTCTTAAATAATTGGACTTGAAAGTTAAAATTACTCCTCAATCTGTAAACTGCACGATGAATGTTGTGTTAGGCATAGAAACAACATTAATCCCACTGTGTACCCCATCAGAGATCTTGGGTGACCAGGTACATTGTTAAAGAGCAGTAATCCTCTGAAAGAAAATTTTTTTTTTTTTCTGAGCAATAGCTCTCAACAATGGGTTTAAAATATTTAGCAAACCATGTTGTCAACAGATGTGCTGTCTTTAAGGCATTATTGCTCCATCTATAGGGCACAGGGAGAGTAGATTTAATATAAGTTTAAGGGTCCTGGGATTTTCAGAGTAGTAAATGAACATTGGCTTCACCTTAAAGTCTCAGCTGTATTAGCCCCTAATAAGAATGTCAGCCTGTCCTTTAAAGCTTTGAAGCCAGGAATTGACTTCTCATGAGCTATGAGAGTCTTAGATGGCATCTTCTTCCAATGTAAGGTTGTTTCATCTACATTGAAATCTTTAATTTACTGTAGCCACCTTCATTAATTATCTTAGATAGATCTGGATAACTTGCTGCAGTTTCTACAATGGCACTTGCTGCCTCACCTTGCACTCATGTTATGGATACGACTTCCTTCCTTAAACTTCGCAAACCAACCTCTACTAGCTTCACACTTCTGCTGCTTCCTCATGTCTCTCAGCTCCTATAATTGAAGAGAATTAGGGCCTTGATCTGGATTATTAGGATGTATGGTTGTGGCTGGTCTGATCTATCCAGACTGCTCAAACTTTCTCCATATCAGCAGTAAGGTTGTTTCATTTTCTTGTTTATTGTGTGTTCACTGGAGTGACACTTTTAATTTCATCCAAGAACTTTTCCTTCTTCACAACTTGCATAACTGATGCAAGAGGCCTAGCTTTTAGCCTATCTTGGCTTTAAACATGCCTTTCTCATAAGCTTAATCATTTCTAGCTTTTGATTTAAAGTAAAAGATGTGCAACTCTTCTATTCACTTGAACATTTAGAGGTCATTATAGGGTTTTTGAATTGGTCTAATTTCAATTGTGTGTCTCAGGAAAGAGGAAGGCCTGAGGAAAAAGAGAGACATAGGGGAATGGCCAGTGGGTGGAGCAGTCGAAATACACATAGCATTTATCGATTGTTTGCCAAATCATGTGTGTGCGGTTCACAGCACCCAAAACAATAGTAACATCAAAGTCACTGATCACAGATCACCATAACAAATAATAACAAATAATAAAAAAGTTTGAAATACTGGGAGAATTACCAAAATATGACATACAGACACGAAATGAGCAGACACTGTTGGAAAATGGTGCTAATAGATCTACTTGATGTGGGGTTGCCACAAAACTTCAATTTGTGAAAAACACAATATTGATAAAATGCCATAAAGTGAAGCAAAATAAAATGAGGTATGCATGTAGAGTTCTCAAAATATTATTTTTGTACTTTTCTTTGGAAATTTTGTAGGTTATTTTTTAATGAGTTAATCTGAGGACCTCAGTATAATTTAATGCTCTTTCTATAAAAAATGATTAATAGTTAAGCTTTATAAAGCAAATTTATTTATAAGCTAATTGTAGTGCCAAGATTTATGGTATTGGTTGAAAACAAACAAGCAAACTAACAAAAAGGACTACATTAAACCAGAGAAGTCAACACCAAGTACCTGTTACTGAGGATTACTTAGTGGATTATATTCTTGTTTCTTTGGTGTCAGAAATTCCCTGTGGAATTAGCTTTCCTTGAATGATTTATGAATGATTTAATACATGATTTTAAGCAGTTGGTAATTACTTTGCTTGCCCTAAGGCGCTTTAGCAATCATCCTGGTGTATATGGATAGTTTGTGCTTCCAAATTTATCATCTTTGGTTTTCTCCAAAATAATTTCTAATTTATCGGTAATTATGTAATCTTGCACTGCACATAAACCATTTACTTTTATTTACATAAATGGAATATAATAAGATTACATGTCCATCCACCCACTGTGTAGTTTTATGGTAACAGAAAATCCCCTGAAGTCAAATGTTTCCTCTCCAGTTTATAGCAGTCCTTGAAATTCCATCATTGTATACATAATGCTTAAAGTTCATTGCTGTCTAAACTTAACTTAAAACTAGCTTATATGGTAATCAATTATTGTTTTAAATAGCAGAGAATCATACCCTTCAAGGCAGAACACAGTGATCACAACAGTAAATTCTCCTAGAGCAGATTTCAAGCATTGCTTTTTTGATATAATTACTTGAGGTGCTTCAGTGGCATTGCAAATGTTGGACTTAAAAAGTTTTTGTAATTTTTTATAGAAAAATTGTTTTTATAAAATTCACTCTCTGACCCTACTTGATTTTATAAGATCTATGTATGTTTGTCTGGGAAACAGAACAAATAAAGTGTATGTTCTTCTTTTTTTTTAAATTTTTCAATGATTTGCTCAACCCCACATCCTCACCCAACTTCCTTCTCTCCTAATGTTTAAGATTCCATAAGGAATATGAGCAACCAGAAAAGGAGGGAGGGCATTGTGGTCCTCTTTGGTTTGTATTAAATAAAACTTCTCTATTCAAATATGGGAGAGGACTGGCTAATACTTAATGAACTCCAAGTATGTGTCATGAATTGAGATGCAATATGTAAAAAGAAGGTATGATACCTCAGGATGTGTACATGCATGTATGCATGTTTGTATGTGTCTGTGTGTGTGTGTGTGTCTGTGAGGATGGGGGTGAGGGTTTGGAATAAGATCATTAAAAGATAATGCTTCAAAATAGAAAAAAGTAGTATATGCCAAGAAATTTAAAATGTCAAGTTTTCTTAAGCTGGACAGTTGGAAGTTTTGTTTCTTACACTGTGGAGGTTTCTGTGGGACATGATATGCTGCTGCAGCTCACACAATATATGGTTTATCTAGTAGCTCACCTGATTGACATGCAGCATCATTTGGGACCAAAGGTACATCAGTCTCAACCCAATCTTCTTCAGCTTTTCCAACACTTAGGCCAGGTGGACATCTAGCTTTTTTGCCCCAGACATTCCCATCCAGTGGTGTGCTAGTAAACTGCCTCCGTAAGGAAAGACAATAAGATACTAATTAGTAATATTTGCCAATTCCCATACAGTAAATTTTCCCATTCTAGCCAAGTTAAAGCTACTAACAAACAGAAGGCAACATTTCTGAGTATGTAACAATCTGTTCTTTTAAGCCAGTATAAGACAGCTTCAGCAAATCTCTGTCCTATTGTCTACACATTCACAGAAATAATATTAATTGCTTTACAGAGAATTCTGGGTAATGGATGGGGATAAATCTTGTATACCTTAAAGGAAAATAATATTTAGTTTATGAGTGAAGTTCTAAATTATTGTTGGACCTATAGTAAAAATTATTAGAAAACCATTAGAAAAGAGCACAATATTTTCATTCAAAACCAGTATATTTCACTGTTCTGAGAGGGTTATGGACTCCAGTGACCACTTTGGTGACCAGTTCAAAATGTAAGCCTTTCTTCAATGCATTAAAATATAAAGGTGACAGAATTAAACTGATATATTTCACACATGAACTAAAATGTTAGCGTTTTAACATCTCTACAGTCTCTGTTTCTTTTTAGCATCTTTAATACTTTATCAGAGGCAAACTAATTTGCTATTATTTAAATGTTCCCTCTGTTAATGTCAGGTCACCTATTTCAGCTATTCCCTCACCCAGCTCCCTTCTGGTAACTATCAGTTTGTTCTCTACAGTTAAGAGTCTGTTTCTTGGTTTGTCTCTTTCCCTTTTTTCCCCTTTCCTCATTTGTTTTGTTTAAGTTCCACATATTAGTGAAATCATATGATATTTGTCTTTCTCTGACTTATTTTGTTGAGCATTATACTCTGTAACTCCATCCACATTATTGTAAATGTCAAGATTTCATTCTTTTTTGTGGCTGAATAGTATTCCATTGTATATATATACACCACTTCTCTATCAATCGATGGACACGAGCTGCTTCCATGATTTGGCTATTGTAAACAATGCTGCAATAAACATAGGGGTGCATGTATTCCTTTCAATCAGTGTTTTTGTATTTGGGGGGTAAATACTCAGTAGTGCCATTACTGGATTGTAGGGCTCTTATATTTTTAATTTTTTTAAGAAAACTCCATACTGTTTCCAACAGTGGTTGCACCAGTTTGCATTTCCACAAACAGTATAGGAGGGTTTCTCTTTCACAACATCCTCACCAACAGTTGGTTCTTTTGTTGTTGATTTTAGCCATTCTGACAGGTATGAGGTGACATCTCATTGTAGATTTTATTTGCATTTCCCTATGATGGGTGATGTTGAGTCTCTTTTCATGTGTCTGTTGGCCAACTGAATGTCTTCTTCAGAGAAATGTCTGTTCATGCCTTCTGCCCATTTTTTAATTGGATTATTTTTAATTGGATGTTGAATTTTGTAAGTTCTTTACATATTTTGGATACTAACCCTTTATGGGATATGTTATTTGCAAATATCTTCTCCCATTCAGTAGATTGCCTTTTAGTTTTGTTGATTGTTTCCTTCACTGTGCAGAAGCTTTTAATTTTGGTAAAGTCCCAATAGTTTATTTTTGCTTTTGTTTTCCTTGCCTCAGGAGACATGTCTAAGAAAAGTTGCCATGGCTACCGTCAAAGAAGTTACTGCCTGTGTTCTCTTCTAGGATTTTTATGGTTTCAGGTCTCACATTTAGGTCTTTAATTCATTTTGACTTTATTTTTGTGGATGATGTAAGAAAGTGGTCCAGCTTCTTTCTTTTGCATGTTGCTGTCCAGTTTTCCCAACACCATTTGTTGAAGAGACTGTAACTTTTCCCATTGGATATTCTTGCCTCCTTTGTTGAAGATCAATTAACCATATAGTTGTGGATATATTTCTAAGTATTCTGTTCCATTGGTCTATGTGTCTGTTTTGGTTACTACAGCTTTGTAATATAACTTGAGTCTAGAGTTGTGATACCTCCAGATTTGCTTCTCTTTTTCAACATCACTTTGGCTACTTGAGGTCTTTTGTGGTTCCATACACATTTTAGTTTTGTTTGTTCTAGTTCTGTGAAAAATGCTTTTGGTATTTTGATAGGGACTGTATTAAATGTGTATGTTGTTTTGGGTTACTAGACATTATAACAGTATTTGTTTTTCTAATCTATGAGCATGGAATGTCTTTCCATTTCTTTGCATCACCTCAAAACTTCTTTCATTGGTGTTTTATAGTTTTCAGAGTACAGGTCTTTCACCACTTTGGTTAGGTTTATTCCTAGGTATCTTATTATTTTTGGTGAAATTTTAAATGGGATTGTTTTCTTAATATTGCTTTCTGCTGCTTCATTATTAGTGCATAGAAATGTAACAGATTTCTGTACATTGATTTTGTGTCCTGTGATTTAAATGAATTATTTTACCAGTTCTAGCAGTTTTTGGTGGAGTCTTTTGTGTTTTCTATATGCAGTATCACATCATCTGCAAATAGTGGAAATTTTACATATTCCTCACCAATTTGGATGCCTTTTATTTCTTTTTATTGTCTGTTGTGGTTAGGACTTCCAATATTACATTGAATAAAAGAGTTGAAAGTGGCCATCCTTCTCTTTTTCCTGACTATAGGGGAAAACATCGCAAGTCCCCCCACCTTTAAAAAAAAGATTTTATTTATTTATTTGTCAGAGAGAGAAAGAGAGCACAAGCAAGGAGAGCAGCAGGCAGAGGGAGAAGCAGGCCCCCCATTGACCAGGGAGTCCGATTTGGGACTTGATCCCAGGACCCTGGGATCATGACCTGGACCAAAGGCAGACTCTTAACCGACTGAGCCACCCAGGCATCCCAGTTTTCCCCTTTTAAGGATGATTGCAGTTGTGGGTTTTTTATATGGCCTTTATTATGTTCAGGTATATTCCCTCTAAACCTACTTTGTTGAGGCTTTTTATCATGAATGGATGTTCTTTGCCAAACGCTTTTTCTGCATCTATTGAAATGATCATATAATACTTATCATTTATTTTATTGAAGTGATGTATCACATTGATGACTTACAATATTGAACCACCCTTGCAAGCAAGATATAAATCCCAGTTGATCATGGTGAATGATTTCTTTAATGTATTGTTGGATTCAGTTAGCTAGTATTTTGTTGAGGATTTCTGTATCTATCTTGATCTCAGATATTGGCCTATAGTTCTCTTTTTTAGTGGTGTCTTTATATGGTTTTGGTATCAAGGTGATACTGACCTCATAGAATCAATTGGGAAGTTTTCCTTCTATTTCTGTTTTTTGGAAGAATAATAGGTATTAACTCCTCCTTAAAAGTTTGGTAGAATTCACTTGTGAAGCCATTTGGCTCTGGACTTTTATTGTTGGGAATTTATTTGATTACAGGTTCAATTTCTTTGCTAGTTATCAGTCTGTTCAAATTTTCTATTTCTTTGTTTCAGTTTTGGTAGTTTATATGTTCTAGGAATTTATCCATTTTCTTCTAAGTTGTTCAGTTTGTTGGCAAATAAGTTTTTCATAATATTCTGTTATGATTGTATTTCTGTGGTGTTGGTTGTTATTTCTCTTCTCTTGTTTGTGATTTTTATTTGAGTCCTTTCTCTTTTATTCTTCATAAGTATAGCTAGAGGTTTATCAATTTTATTGATTTTTCAAAGAACCAGTTACTGGTTTCATTGATCTGTTTTATTGTTTTCTTTTGTTTTTTGTTTGCTTGGTTTTTTGTTTGTTTTTGTTTTTGTTCTTTTTTTGTTTGTTTTTAGTTTCTATATCATTTATCTGCTCTACTCTTTATTATTCCCTTACTTCTACTGGTTTTAGGTTTTGTTTGTTGTTCTTTTTTCTAGCTCCTGTAGGTGTAAGTTTACTTTTTTGTTTGTTTGTTTTTTGTTTTGTTTTGTTTAATTTTTCCTGTTTCTTGAGTTAGGCCTGTATTGCTAAAAACTTTCCTCTTAGAAGTGCTTTTGCTGCATCCCAAAGATTTTGGACCACTATGTTTTCGTTTTCATTTGTTTCCTTGTAGTTTTTTATCTCTTCTTTTATTTCCTGGTCGACCCATTCATTGTTCAGAAGCATGTTATTTAACTTCCATGTATCTGTGTTTTTTTCAGATTTCTTTTTGGGGTTGACTTCTAGTTTCATAGTGTTGTGTTCAGAAAAGATACTTGGTATGACTTGGATCTTCTTGAATCTGTTGAGGATGTTTTGTAGGCTATTATCAGATCTATTCTGGAGAATGTTGCATATGCACCTGAAAATAATGTGTATTCTCCTGTTTTCGGTTGTAGTGTTCTGAATATATCTGTTAAATCTTATTTGTTCCACTGTGTCATTCAAAGCCATTGTTTCCTTCTTGATTTTCTGTTTTGAGGATCTGTCCATCAATGTACATTGGGTATTAAAGTCCCCTACTATTATTGTATTATTATTTATTAGTTCCTTTATGTTTGTTATTAACTTTTAACTGTTTTATGTATTTGGGTGTGTTCCTATGTTGGATGTATAAATATTTACAATTTTTAAATCTTCTTGTTGGCTGTCTCCTTTATTATTATATAGTGTCCTTCTTTTTCTCATGTTATATCTTTGTTTTAAAGTCTATTTTGTGCAATGTAAGTATTGCTACTCTGACTTTCTCTTGACATCTATTTGTATGATAGATGTTTCTTCATCCTCTCATTTTCACTTTTCAGGTGTCTTTAGGTCTAATGTGAGTCTTTTGTAGGCAGCATAAAAAATTTTTTTTTAATCTATTCTGTCACCCTATCATTTGATTGGAACATTTAGTCCATTATTATTCAAAATAATTATTGATAAGTGCATGTTTATTGTCACTTTATTATTTGTTTTGTGGTTGTCTCTGAAGATTTTCTCTGATCCTTTCTTTTCTTTCTCTCTTTCATGGTTTGCTGAGTTTCTTTAGTGATATATTTGTATTTCTTTCTCTTTATTCTTTGCATATTTATTAGTGATTTTTGATATATGGTTACCATTATGTTTGTATATAACCACTTCTGCATATAGCAGTCTATCTTAAGTTGATGGTCATTTATGTTTGAACCCATTCTTTTCTCCTTGCCTCCCCATGTTTTAGGGATATTTTGTCATATTTTACACCCTTTTATTTTGTGAGTTTGTTGACCAATTTTTACAGAAATATTCATTTTTACTGTTTTTGTGTTTCCTACTTTTATATTTTTATTTTTGGTCTTTCCTTTCCAATGAAAGTTTTCCCTTTAATATTTCTTGCAGGGCTGGTTTAGTGGTCATGAACTCCTTTAATATTTGTCTGTGAAATTCTTTCTCTCTCCTATTTTGAATGATAGCCCTGCTGGATGGAATATTCTTGGCTCCAGATTTTTCCTTTTCAGCACTTTGAATATATCATGTCACACTTTTCTGACCTGGAAAATTTCTGCTGAAAAATCCCATTTGACTTATGGAGTTTCCCTTGTAAGTTGTTGTCTACTTTTGTCTTTCTGCTTTATTATTTTTTCTTTATCACTATAGTTTGCCAATTAAATTATAATACATCTTGGTGTGGATCTGCTTTTGTTGATTTTGATGTGGGTTCTCTGTGCCTCCTGGATCTGGATGTCTGTTTCCTTCCCCAGATTAGGGAAGTTTTCAGGTGTTATTTCTTCAAATAAATTTTCTGCTCCCTTTTCTCTCTTTTATTCTTCTGGAACTGCTATAATATGAATGTTATTATGTTTGATGCAGTCACTGAGCTCACTAATTCTATTCTCATTTTGCATAATCTTTTTTTTCTCTTTTATTCAACTTAATTACTTTCCATTACTTCATCATTTAGGTCATTAATTCATTCCTCTACTTCCAGCCTGCTGTTCATTTCATCAAGCATGTTTCTCATTTCTTTAATGGGCCTTTTATCTCTGCTACGTTATTCCTTATCTCTATGATAAGGGTCTCATTCATGTCTTCCACTCTTTTCTCAAGTCCAGTGAGTATCCTTATGATCATTACTTTAAATTCTCTATCTGATATGTTACTTATATCTGTTTCATATAAATCTGTGGCCATGGTCTTGTCCTGTTCCTTCATTTAGGGTAGATTTACCTGTCTTTTAATTTTGTCTTAGTCTCTATGCCTGTTTCTGTGTGTTGGGAAAGTCAGCTAAGTGTTCTATTCTTGAGGGTAATGACCTTATGAAGAAGAAGGCCTGTAGTTCCCTGCCATGTAGTGTCCTCTGTTCCCCAGGGCCTGGTATTTCTGGGAGTGTCTCCAAGGTGTACTGTGTGTGCTCTATTCTTTTGTCCTGGCTGCTTTAGCCTTCAAACCAGTCATCTGCAAAGGCTTTCTTTGCCTGTTGTGGGCAATGTTTGGTCGCTGGCCTGATACTAATTGGGTGTGCTCTGGTCTGTTTGTGAAATGAGACCTGTTGCCATCACCACCTAAACTGAAGCTCCACAAAATTCCTGAGTCAGGAGATGTGGTGTGAGCATTAGTTTGGACTGGTCTTCAAGCTAAAGGAGATTACCTCCCTGGGACTGAGGAAGGCTGACTGGGAGAGGCAGTTCCACTGAAGTGTGGGAGTATGGGACTTGGTGTAAGCAAGTTATGTAGCAAGTGTGGGCACTGCAGTGGTTCCTGTAGGTAGCCCTGTGCTTATGCGGAGGGGCAAAGGAGTGAATTTGCACTAGCCACTTCCTTTATTTCTGGAAGTGTCTCTCTGTGAATGGTTTCTCTGTGAGATGTGCTCCAAAATGAGCAGATAACCTCTCTACTCTGTGCCCCAGATGCTCTTCAGATTTCTGTTTCCACACTGTACGTTCATGGTTTGTTTGCTTGCCTTCTTTCCAATAGAAGCCCCAATGCCTCTGGGGTCCCCTGAGCCAAGCACAATCCTTTAAAATTCCAGGCTTTAAACAGCACTAGTTATAAAAACTCATGAAATTTGGCTCCTTTCACTTTTAAGCCAACTGCTGTGGGTATTCATTTTCCCCATGAGCTCCCCTATGTGCTAATCTTTTTCTTGCCCTTCTCCGTGACATAGACTCCCTCCCCATTGCAGTGACCATGACCTGTTTCTCTCCTAAACTGTGTCACTGCACTTCCTACCTCCTTCAGTGTGGCCTCTTCTCTACCTTAAGTTATGAAGTGTTTTTTTGCCATTCCTCAGGTCAATTTCTGGGGTATTTAAGATGATTTGATATTTATCTAGTTGTATTCATGAGATGAGGTGAGCTGAGGGTCCTCCTACTCCACTGCCATCTTCCAACCAAAAAGATATCAATATTCACATTAGAAGGTTCTTGGAAATATAATCCAAGTGTCAGTTTTTATTCCCCATTTTAGTCAGTGTTCTCCAGAGAATCAGAACGAATAGGAGATATCTATATATTTACATATACACACATAAATATATATATATGAGATATATGATATATCATAACATATATAAGGGAGAGAGAGATTATGAGAAGTTGGCTTTCATGATTATGGAGGCTGAGAAATACCACAGTCTGCCACCTGCAAGCTAGAGACTCAATAGTATAATTTAGTACAAATTCAAAGACCTAAGAATCAGAGGATACAATGATATAATTCCCAACACAAGGGCAGGAGAAACTTGGATAAGGTGTCTCAACTTAAGCAGTGAGCCAGGAAAAAATAGGGTGCAAATTTTTCCTTTCTCTGCCTTTTGTTCTCTTCAGCCCTCAACAAATTAGATGATGCTCACTTACATTGGTGAAAGAAATTTACTTTGAGTCCACTGATTTAAATACTAACTTTGCCTAAAATACCCTCAAGAAATAGACTAGAAATAGTGTTTAATATGGGTACCCTGTGGCCAGTCAAGTTGACAAAATCAACAATTACAAGTCCACCCCTTGTCAGTTTGGAACCTGTACATATCTCTTTCAACTACATTTAACCTCCAAATAAAGACAGTGGCAAGGTCATAATTCTGCCTAACATGATGAACTATCTTGCAAACAACAAAAACCACACTAATCCCTTCCCCAGAAGAGGAGGCAAAATCCTCGAGTGATGTTTACTCTCCTCCTTGATATCCTATAATTTAAATACTATAATGTAAAATTAATAATACATAATTTTTCTTTTGAGTAGTCCAATTTCCCCTTGGTAGTCAAGATCAATTGTCCTCACCAGCACAGTAACTCATTTTTTTGCCTGTTGATTCAGAAGAAAGAGGCAACCAAAATAGCTGAGTGGGAGTCTTAACTTTCAGTTCAATGGAATCATTGTTGTGGCTCTGGTGGAAGCATCCCTCCCTCTGGAACTAAGACCTTTAGGCCAACAGAGTATAAAGTCATAGGAAAAAGAAGTAAAGTTTTGCAAGTGGGTTACTAGGGGTAATAGTAAGTGGTTCACGCCCATCTTCAATCCTAGATTCCTGGACCCATGAATCCTGGCTATTGGAAAAACAGCACCATATATTGGATGCTGATTTAGAATACATATAACCCTTTGAAGAAACTTGCCCCAACCCTACAAGATATTGGCCCCTTTTGGTCCAAACAACCAAACAAACTGTCAAAGCCCTTTCTAACTTCCCAAGCTGCAACATTAAATTAAAAATTAAATTAAATTAAATTAAATTAAATAATTAAATTAAATTAAATAATATTAAAGCAGAATCTCTGCTTAGGGAGCCCATGTAAACAAACTCAGCCAGATCCAACTTTGTTTCTTCTACTATAATCCCACACCCTTAGTATCTATTCCCAAACATGTTCTTGGATTTCTGTCTGTATAAATTAGAATACTCAATAGTTCTTCTGGAGCATAATGCAACTCCTTATGGATCACACCGTGTACCTCACCTGAGGGCCTCCTAGGACTTAAGTCTAGTTATAGGTATAAATGCAAAGAGGGTGAGAGGGGTAGATCCTGAGGAAAATCATCATTGTCTTGAATAACGACTACCTCAGGGAAAGCCATTACATTTTCTCAGGCAACTCAGGGTTTAGTCCTCTCAGACTCAGGTGGGAAATTCTACACCACTGTGAGTGAAGAGGTTGACAACAGTGAGGGTGGGATGCTGTTGCTACTGGAGGTGGGGAGGCTACTTCTGCTGGGGGTGAGGAAACCTCTTCCACTGAGAAATAAAACACTTGAGCTGGGAATTGAAATCCCTGAGTTTATCCTTTTCTTTCACCACTTTGTCTAGCAACATTAGAAGAAAATGAGCAACATCATTATATTCATTAGTTTTACAAAAATGTGAAAAAGTATCATGTACAGAGTCATCTAGCTTCTTGCTTTTTATAAATGGTTAGAATTTTCCCATGTAGGAATTTTACATATCTTTATAAACAGTTTATGCCATGAACTATCAGTGCTCCTTCAACTAATGGAAATAGTGTCATTAGCATCTTTAAATCTAGCCAGATTAGAGAGCCAATTCAAGCAACACCAGAGCTAATTCAGAAAAACTCATCCTTAAAATTCTGTTCCTCTAGAACCACTGTCAGTAACAAAATCTGTTTTAGTTGGGGTTCTTTAGAAAAACAGAACATATGGAATACATATATAGATATATAGAAATATATATTTATTATGAGAAACTGTCTCACAATTATGAAGGCTGAGAAGTCCATGATCTGTCCTTTACAAGCTGGAGACACAGGAGAGCCAGTGCTGTAACTCAGTGTGAGCCCCAAAGCCTAAGAACCAGGGGATAAAGTATTGTAAATCACTTTCTGAGGGCCAGAGAAGGTGAAATGAGATGGCTAGGCTCAAGTAATGAGGAAGAACATGGGAGAGGGGGAAATTTTTCCTTTCTTTGCCTTTTGTTCCATTCAGCCCTCACCTACTGACACTGGGGAGGGAAATCTACTTTACTGAGTCCACCGATTCAAATGTCAATTTGAAAACACCTTTACAGGCACACCCAGAAATAGTGTTTAATTTGGGCACTTCATGGACAGTCAAGTCACCACACAGAATTAACCATCACATCTCCATTCTCTGTGGAACCTAGCAAAATGCCTTGCTCTCAGAAAATGTGTACCCAACAACAAACAGATTTTCAATTCTCTAAAGTTCAAAAACCCCCATCAACTTGACAACAGTGTACTCTCTGGTACTTATATTAATATTAAAAATCATCCTACTTTTATAATGGTGAATATCAGGTAAAAACATAATGAGCATAAAATGAAATTTCTATTCAAGTAGAAGTTTCTGTCTGGTCAGTGAATTTAGGGGTTACCAGGGTAAAAGAAAGAAAAAGAGATAATGGGACAGAACAAGAGAAGGGGAAGCTTGGATCCATGCCACACAAATAAGGCTCCTCACTTTGAGATCATCCATGAATGCTGTCTTCAGGGGAGAGATAAATATATAGCCTGAAACTGAAATATTTTGTAATGTGGCTGAAAGGTAAAGGGGTTGAGAGAATGAGAAAACAGGGGAATGGATGAAGTTAGCCAGTAAATCCATAAATGGCACGAATGCAGTAGAATGCATCTATTCCTTCTTTAAGAAATGGTAAAGGTCCTCTCAGAAATACATTTATGGGGGGTGGGGTCAAGATGACAGAATAGTAGAGGAACCTGAGCTTTCCTCATCCTTTGAACACAGCTAGATCAACATCCAACCATTTTGAACAACTAGGAATATGATCTGAGGATTAAGAAAACAATCTGCACAGTTGGAGGGAGAGAATGTGGCAGATGAGAGGTTCAGGGCTGTGAATTGGGGGAGAGGAAAGCTGCACAGCAGCAAAGGGGCGGGAACCCTTTTCATGGAGCAAAGACAGGGAGAGGGAGAAAGTGGGAGAGAGTGCAGTGGGTAGGGATCACACAATAAGCCCCGGTGAGGAGATCCCCTGGGTCGCACAGGAAGAGATCACTCCCCTTCCCAGAGTACATTTGGAAGAGTGTATTTTGCCTCTCCAAAGACAAAAGGCCAGCCAGGAGCCATTGACACTCAACAGCAGGGTCAGAGGTGTGCACAGAGGGCAGAAAATCTCTTAACAACTTTTTGCTGTGAGCCACAATAGGCTTAAACCTCTGTGTGTGAGCAGGGTGGCTGCTTTTCTGTGGCAGAACTGAACAGAGAGCAGAGACATGTGCAGACTGCAGATAACCTGGCCACTGCTTTTTGCTATCTGCCACAATAGATTCAGGCCTCTGTACAACTGCTTTTCTCAGACAGAATAGAGTAAGTGATGAAGTTGTGCTCAGATGGCCAAAAACCTGGTTCCAGCTTTTTGCTGAGCATTACAATAAACTCTAGCTTCTGCATGAGCACTGTGCAACTGCTTTGGGGGACAGGACAGTGCTAGGCATCCCCCAAGCCTCTCCTCCAGGGGAGGGGAGTGGGCCTGTACATTGCTAAGCCCTTTAAAACTTGGAGTTTTAAATCCCAACCACCAGCCAGAGATAAAATACAGGACATCTGTGGCTCTGGGGACACCAACAGCCTGGGAACAGACAGGTTAAAGGCAGGGAACTGAGGAAAGCCTGGGACAAAGGAAGTCATTTGCTTTTCTGAGAGGGCCTCCTGAACAATGGTGGCCAGGAGTTCCCTTCTCCTGGGATAAGAGGGTGAAGTGATGCCATATTCTTCCTCCTCCACCACCCCTCCCTCCCCTTACCTCCCAGCACAGTCAGAAGTCAGAGAGAAACACAGCACCTCCAGTGGAGGCTAGAGTCCCCTGAACAAAACCCCACCCCCCTGCACCTGGCAAGGATATTTTTACAAGGGCAAGTCAGCTTGTCAGCCAGCCCAACAGACTTATCCCTCAGAAGACCAACACAGGCCCTCTCATGTAACAAGTCTACTGATTAAAGAATGCTCAAATATACCAGCTTCTGGTGCAAACAAGACCAGGTTTGCTTCTTTTTTATTTTTTCTCTCTTTTCTTAAATTTTTATTTTTTTTTTTGGTTTCTATATCTTATTTTTTATTTTGTATCTTTTTTTTACATATATTTTTTTCTTTTCACGGGTTTTTTTTTTTTTTTTTGTATCAGGCTTATGGCTTATAATTTTTCTTCATTTGTTGGTTTGTTTGTTTTCTTCTCTTATTTTTTGGTTCAGGCTTCTAATTTTATTTATCTTTTCTTCTTTCCTTACTTTTTTTCCTTCTTTCTTTCTTATTCTTTGGAATAAGGCTTATAGTTATTTGTTTGCATTTTTGTTCCTTTTCCTTTCTTTTGTCTTGGATCAGGATTTTTTTTTTCTTTTTCTTCATTATTATTCTTATTTCTTTTACATGCTAATCTTGACAAACAAATCAAAGCACACCTAGTTAAAGGTGAAAACACTCCCACTATAAGCAGGAAGGAACTCTATAGAGGATGGACCAGTGGGAAAGAACAGCCAAAACACAACAGCAGAGTGTACACAGCATACACCAGAAACACTTCCTGAAGTTTTTGTTGTTGTTGTTACTATTGTTGTTATTTTCTTTTTCTTTCTTCCTTTCTTTTATGGACAAAATGACGAGACAGAGAAATTCACTCCAAAAGAAAGAACAGGAGGTAGTACTCCCTGCCAGAGATTTAATCAATATGGATATACATAAGATGTCTGAACTAGATTTAAAACAATTATGAAGATACTATCTGGGCTTGAAAAAAAGCATAGAAGACACTAGAGAATCCCTTACTGAGAGACAAGGAACTAAAATCTAATCAGACTGAAAAAAAAAATGTTATTACCCAGATGCAGTCCCAAGTAGAAGCCATAAAAACGAGGATTAATGAAACAGAAGAAAGAATCAGTAATATACAAGATACAAAGATGGAAAATAAGGAAGCTAAAAAAAAAAAACAGAGAAAGAAAACTATTAGATTATGAAGGGAGACAGAGAACTCGATGATTCCATAAAGCAAAATAATATCTGGATAAGAGGGGTCCCAGAAGAATGAGGAGTGGGAGAAAGGGGTAGAAGGTTTATTTGAACAAATTATAGCTGAGAACTTCCCTGATCTAGGGAAGAAAAAAGACATTCAAGTCCAGGAAGCACAGAGAACCCCCTTCAAAATAAAAAATAAGTCAACGCCTCAACATATAATAGTGAAGCTTTCAAATTTCAAAGATAAAGAGAAAATCCTGGAAGCACCTTGGGACAAGAGGTCCTTAAGCTACAAGAGTACACATATAAGGCTGCTAACAGACCTGTTCACAGAGATCTGGCAGACCAGAAAGACTGGCATGATATAGTCAATCTACTAAGTGACAAAAATATGCAACTAAGAATACTTTATCTAGCAAGGCTGTCATTCAGAATAGAAGGAGAGATAAAGAGGTTCCAGGACAAACAAAAACTAAAGGAATTTGTGAACACTAAACCAGCCCTGCAAGAAATATTAAAGGGGATCACTTGAGCAAAGAGAGAGCCCAACAGTAATAAAGACCAGAAAGAAACAGAGACAATCTACAGAAACAGTGACTTTACAGGTAATACAATGGCACTAAATTCATATCTTTTAATAATTACTCTGAATGAAAATGGACTAAATGCTCCAATCAAAAGACATAGGGTATCAAATTGGATTTAAAAAAAAAAGACCCATCGATATGCTGTCTACAAGAGACTCATTTTAGACCCAAAGATACCTCCAGATTGAGAGGGGGAGGAGGACAATTTATCATGCTGGAGTAGCCATCCTTATATCAGACAAACTAGATTTTAAACCAAAGACTGTAATAAGAGATGAAGAAGGATACTATATCATAATAAAAGGGTCTATCCAGCAAGATCTAACAGTTGTAAATATTTATGCCCCTAGCTTGGGAGTAGCCAAATTTATGAACCAATTAATAATGAAATTAAAAAAACACATTGATAATACAATAATAGTAGGGGACTTTAACACCCCACTCATAACAAGGGACAGATCATCTAAGCAGATCAACAAGGGGCAAGGGCTTTGAATGACACACTGGACCAGATGGACTTCACAGTTATATTCAGAGCATTTCATCCTAAAGCAACAGAAAACACATTCTTCTCGAGTGCAGATGGAACATTCTCCAGAACAGAGCACATACTGGGTCACAAATCAGGTCCCAACCAGTACCAAAAGATTGAGATTATACCATGCATATTTTCAGACCACACGGCTTTAAAACTTGAACTTAATCAGAAGAAAAAAAATGGAAGGAACATAAATACATGGAGGTTAAAGAGCATCCTACTAAAGAATGAAGAGGTCAGCCAGAAAACTAAAGAATTAAAAAAATATGTGAAAGCAAATGAAAATGAAAACAGGACAGTACAGAACCTCTGGGATGCAGTATAGATGATGCTAAGAGGGAAGTATATAGTAATACAGGCTTTCTCAAGAAACCAGAAAAGTCTCAAATACACTACCTAGCTTACAACTAAAGGAGCTAGAAAAAGAAAGAAAGAAATAAAGCCTAAATCCAGCAGGAGAAGATAAATAATAAAGATTGGAGCAGAAATAAATGATATGGAAATCAAAAGAACAGTAGAACAGTTCAATTAAACTAGGAACTGGTTCCGTGAAAGAATTAAGATCAGTGAACCCCTAGCCAGACTTATCAAAAGAAAAGAAAAAGAACCCCCCCCAAAATAAATTGTGAATGAAAGAGGGGAGAGCACAACCAACACCCAAGTAATAGATCTATTGGGGTGCCTGGGTCACTCAGTCTGTTAAGCATCTGCTTTCGGCTCAGCCATGATCTCAGAGTCCTGGGATCAAGCCCTGCATTGGGCTCCCTGCTCAGCATGGAACCTGCTTCTCCTTCTCCCTCTGCTCCTCCCCTCCTGCTCCCTTGCTCTCCTGTTCTCTCTCTCTCAAATAAATAAATAAAATCTTTAAAAAAAAAAGAAATACAACTAGTATAAGAGAATATTATGAACAATTATATGCCAACACATTAGGCAATCTAGAATAATTCGATGCATTCATAGAAACATATAAACTATCAAAACTGAAACAGGAAGAAATAGAAAAACCTCAACAGACCCATAACCAGCAAAGAAATTGAATCAGTAATCAAAAGTCTCCCAAAAAACAAGTGTCCAGTGCCAGATGGCTTCCCAGCACAATTCTACCAAACATTTAAAGAAGAATTAATACTTATCCTGAAACTCTTTCAAAAAATAGAAATGGAAGGAAAACTTCCAAACTCATTCTATGAGGCCACCATTACCTTGATCCCAAAACCAAAAACCCCACTAAGAGGGAGAATTACAGACTAATAGCCCTGATGAAAATGGATGCAAAAATTCTCACCAAGATACTAGCTAATAGGACATTAAGAGGATTATTCACCACAACCAAGTGTGATTTATTCCTGGGCTGCAAGATTGGTTCAACATCCAGAAATCAATCATTGTGACTCATTAATAAAAGAAAGGAGAAGAACCATATAATCCTTTCAATATATGCAGAAAAAGCATTTGATAAAATTCAGCATCCTTTCTTGGTAAAAACTCTCTGCTGTGTAGGGATAAAGGGAACATAACTCAGCATCATAAAAGTCATATATGAAAGACCCACAGCAAATATTAACCTCAATGGGGAAAACAGAGTTTTTCCCCTAAGGTCAGGAAGACGACAGGGATGCCCACTCTCACCACTGTTGTTCAACATAGTATTGGAAGCCCTAGCCTCAGCAATGGACAACAAAATGAAATAAAAGGCATCCAAATCAGCAAAGAACAAGCAAACTTTCACTTGCTGCAGACATGATAATCTATGTAGAAAATCCAAAGACTCCATCCAAAGATTGTTAGAACTGATGTGAGAATTCAGCAAAGTTGGAGGATATAAAATCAGTGCACGGGGCACCTGGGTGGCTCAGATGGTTAAGTGTCTGCCTTCAGCTCAGGTCATGATCCCAGGGTCGTGGGATTGAGTCCCGCATCGGGCTCCCCGCTCCACGGGAAGCCTGCTTCTCCCTCTCCTACTCCCCCTGCTTGTGTTCCCTTTCGCTGTCTCTCTGTCAAATAAATAAATAAAATCTTTAAAAATAAAATAAAATAAAATAAAATAAAATAAAATAAAATAAAATAAAATAAAATAAAATAAAATAAAATCAATGCACAGAAGTCACTTGCATTTCTATATATTAACAATGAAGCAGAAGAAACAGAATTCAAGTAATCGATCCCATTTACAACTGCACCAGAAACCATAAAATATCTAGGAATAAACGTAACCAAAGAGGTAAAGGATCTGTACGCTGAAAACTATAGAACAGTCATGAAAGAAATTGAGGAAGACACAAAGAAATGGAAAAATATTCCATGCTCATGGACTCAAAGAAAAAATATTGCTAAAAGGTCTATGATACACAAAGTAATCTACACAGTCAATGCAATTCCTATCAAAATAGCAACAACATTTTTCACAGAGCTGAAACAAACAATCCTAAAATTTGTATGGAATCAGAAAAGACCCCGAATTGCCAAGGAAATGTTGAGAAAGAAAAACAAAGCTGGGGGCATCACGTTGCCCGATTTCAAGCTCTATTACAAAGCTGTGATCACCAAGACAGCATGGTACTGGCAAAAGAACAGACATATAGACCAATGGAACAGAATAGAGAACCCAGATATGGACCCTCAACTCTATGGTCAACTAATCTTCGACAAAGCAGGAAAGAACGTCCAATGGAAAAAAGACAGTCTCTTCAACAAATGGTGTTGTGCAAACTGGACAGCCACATGCAGAAGAATGAAACTGGACCATTTTCAGACACCATACACAAAAATAAACTCAAAATGGATGAAAGACCTAAATGTGAGACAGGGATGCATCAAAATCCTGGAGGATAACACAGACAGCAACCTCTTATATCTTGGTTCCAGCAACTTCTTGATAGACTCACCTCCAGAGGCAAGGGAAACAAAAGCAGAAATGAACTATTGGGACTTCATCAAGATAAAAAGCTTCTGCACAGCAAAGGAAACAATTGACAAAACTAAAAGGCAACCTATGGAATGGGAGAAAATATTTTCAAAGAACATATCAGATAAAGGGCTAGTATCTGAAATCTATGAAGGACTTACCAAACTCAACACCCAAATAAACAAAAAATCTAGTCAAGAAATGGGCAGAAGACATAAACAGACATTTCTCCAAAGAAGACGTACAGATGACCAACAGACACATGAAAAAATGCTCCACATCACTTGTCATCAGGGAAATACAAGTCAAAACCACAATGAGATACCACCTCACACTGGTCAGAATGGCTAAAATTAACAAGTCAGGAAACAACAGATGTTGGTGAGGATGTGGAGAAAGGGGAACTCTCTCACACTGTTGGTGGGAATGCAAACAGATGCAACCACTCTGGAAAACAGTATGGATGTTCCTCAAAAAGTTAAAAATAGAACTACCCTACCACCCAGCAATTGCACTCCTAGGTAGTTATCCAAAGGATACAAACATAGTGATTCAAAGGAGCACATGCACCCCAATGTTTATAGCAATAATATCCACAATAGCCAAAGTATGGAAAGAGTCCATATGTCCATTGACAGATGAATGGATAAAGAAGATGTGGTACATAAGGGATATTACTCAGCCATCAAAAAGAATGAAATTTTGCCATTTGCAATGACATGGATAGAATTAGAGGGGTAATATTATAAGTGAAATTAATTCAGTCAGAGAAAGACAAATACCATATGATTTCACTCATATGTGGAATTTTGAAACAAAGCAGATGAACATAGGGGAAGGGAAGGAAAAATAAAATAAAATGAAAACAGAGAGGGAGGCAAACCCTAAGAGACCCTTAACTATAGGAAACAAACTGAGAGTTGCTGGAGGGCAGGTGGATAGGATGATGGGGTAATTGGGTGATGGGCATTAAGGAGGGCACTTGATTTAATGAGCAGTGGATGTTATATACAACTGATGAATCAGTAATTTTTACCTCTGAAATTACTAGTACAGTATATGCTAATTAAATTGAATTTAAATAAAAAATATAAAAATACATTTATGTTATCAAATATGAAGACTCATAGTCAAAAAATCCTAGAAATCTACATATAGGATATTACACATACAACCCATCATATTTCATAGATAAAGAAGAGATGTATGAAGAGAACACTCCAATTTCATTAAAATATATAAAGTGCTAGGGGCGCCTGGGTGGCTCAGTCATTGTCTACCTTTGGCTCAGATTATGGTCCAAGGGTCCTGGGATGGAGCCCCACATCAGGCTCCCTGCTCAGCAGGTAACCTGTTTCTCCCTCTCCCACTCCCCCTGCTTGTGTTCCCTCTCTCACTGTGTCTCTCTCTGTCAAATAAATAAAATCTTAAAAAAATAAATAATAAATAAAATGAAATATATAAAGTGCTTAATATACTTTAAAAATATTATACATTGAAGGGGAAAAATCCAGATCATTTCCTAGAGCTTATTATCTTATGAGTAGAATAAGATAAGCATATTAACAAAAACAAATGTAATGGGTGCTATAACTGAGGTGCAATCAATTGTTAGGTACCACAAAATAGAAAAGCATCACTTTGGACCCAAGGGCCCAAGGAATCCACAGAAGAAGTATCTTCTAAGCTGTGCTTAAAAGCCAGAATGCAAAGGATATTTCAAGCAAGATGAAATGGGAGGGATCAACCTTCTTAGGTCTTAGCAGATTTCACTGGATAATTAGTCTATCACTCAAGAATTTTCTTGCTGTCCAACCACACACATTTATCTATTAGTGTACCTCTTCTCTAAGATTGCCCTTGATAAGATTATTTTAATAGAAAAACTAGGTGTTAATGTATAAATTGAAGGAAGAACAATGATAGGAGTTGATTTGAGCCTCTGGAAGAGACTGAATAATAGATAATGGAGGAGCATATCAAAGGAGAATGAGATTGGTGGTTAGCACTTCAATAGATGGAAGAGAAGTAGATTTGTAGGGGGAAAAGATGACAGGCTTATTTTGCCCATGTGAAATTAATACCTTAAGATATGTCCCTACTTTAATGATTGCTACTATTTACTATTTGTTTTTTCCTTTGTTTTTCAATAATCCAAACACCACCTAGTAAACATTGTTTGCATTCAATAAGCTCTATAGGAATTGCTACCTTTCAAAATATAATGTTCTTTAATCTAAATAGTTTTATTCATATGTTACGCCAATAAATTGATCAGAGAATGGAAAGAAAAAAAAACCTAAAAATGTTGTTTACTACATTTAATTCTCCATCATGTCTCTAAGAATGTTTTATTTTTCTGCATTATTCTTAAAAGAGAATAGACACATGATTACAATGGAATCATCATTTGAAGTTTAGCAAAATTCTAGACACATTGACTGAATCTAGATATTTTTTGTTTTTCCTAAAGAAAAATCTGAAAGTACTGTTAGTTCAATTGGGAGTGTGGGAGGCTCTCTAATACATGGTCTTTAATCTTCCCTTAAATCTGTAAATCATTTTTTTAAATCAACTAAATCTCTCACTTTTACAGAAGCCTTTTTAGAATGCTATTAAAAAAAAAAAAAGAAAGAGCTTTCTATTATAAGCTGCCTCCTTCTTTGCTTGGGTGTTTAAGTAAACAAAAGGCTTGTCAAAAGATAATTTTAACTGAATGATAATGTAATGCAGGCTAAACTTCCAGCAGACACAGCCATGGCGGGATTCAAAGGAGAAGACAGCGTTTCCATTTGGAAGGCTTTGTATTTCCCAACTGAGAAAATATGACTAAAACTCAACCATATTGAAGTGGGTTGATGTGACCATGGATGCCCAAAATACAGCCTAATATGTTAAATATGTGTATTGGGATAAAACCCAAAATAGAACTTTGAGTCTTTATGCTTACTTCCTCTAAATTCCAAATATTTTACTAATGATTCAAAAGGATATAAAGTGAAGCCGTTTTGTAAGATTAACTACTGAGAACAGTCTCAAATTTTTTGAAATTTATTTCAATTGATGACTGAACCACTATATTGTCCAGATTCTCCTATCCTTTCCTCTTGGATTTTATTTTTTATAAGCTTTCAATTTACAAGTATTTCCTAAGATTTAGACCCTGACTCTCTACTCCAAGCTTATCCCTCCCTGCTCCAACTCATCTATAATTGCAGCTTCACAACTTATTCCCATTTCATGTCTAAATCATATTCCTTTATATCAGTCATGTACTAACCCCCTTGCTGCCTGGATGACCCATCATTACTCTAAAACTAACATGCCTTATGGGTGCCTGGGTGGCTCAGTCGTTAAGCATCTGCCTTCGGCTCAGATCATGATCCCAGGGTCCTGGGATTGAGCCCTGCCTAGGGCTCTCTGCTCAGCAGGAAGCCTGCTTCTCCCTCTCCCACTCCCCCTGCTTGTGTTCCCTCTCTGGCTGTCTCTCCTCTGTCAAATAAATAAATAAATAATCTTTAAAAAGAAATACTTTAAAACTAACATGCCTTAGTACCATCACTTAATCTAATTTCTTGTAGAAATGAGGACTTCTTACATCATATACCAAAAGGAAAAGTATTTAGTCACTATTCTTTCCTAATTACTCTCATTGCTTGAAATAACATAGCCACTTGCATGGACTCTGCAATTGCTCTAAACTACCTTGCATATTGCTGCCAAATCAGTCTTTTAAAATACTGGTTCCATTATAGCACCACTGAGCTCAAAAATTTTAAATGACTCTAGTAGCTACTATATATAAACCAACTGTTGGCAGCCATATCTTAATCTGCTTCCTTTAAGAACTTATCACTGTTTCCAAAGACCAAACCCTACCTCCTACCCAAAATATGGACACACCCTCTTTCTATATGTATGAATCTACCATTCTTTCTAGAAAGCCCTGCATCGTCCATGGTATCTTTCCTAATATTATCAAATCCCTCCATAAATTTGCAGTCGAGTAGGCTGATTTTTCCTATTACTTATACCTAGGAACACACATAATTTTGTTCGTGTGGGCCTCTCTTATTTTTTTAAATTCAAGTATACATTTTTATATGCAGGAAGTATAAGAAAATATTGTATGTACCACACAAAGCTACGAGTATGATGAACACGAAAGATAGGTAACACATACCTGCTCAATAAGCTTAATTGAAGCCAACAAATACTTATCAAATGTCTATTATAGCTTAATTACTGCAGATACAAAGAAAAATCATGCAAAGCCCCTACTCTTTTTTTTTTTAAAAGATTTTATTTGTTTATTTGACAGAGAGACAGCAAGAGCAGGAACACAAGCAGAAGGAGTGGGAGAGGGAGAAGCAGGCTTCCTGCCGAGCAGGGAGCCCGATGTGGGACTCGATCCCAGGACCCTGGGATCATGACCTGAGCTGAAGGCAGACGCTTAACAACTGAGCCACCCAGGCGCCCGCAAAGCCCCTACTCTTAAGGTATTATAATTTATGGGGAAAACAGCATCATGAAAAAAAGAGAAAATATTACTCAGGTTCTATAGATTTTTAGTTATCTGAAATTTATTTAAGTACGTTACTTTCCATAATGATTAGAAAGTTAACTTGACTCTCTGTAGTAAGTAGTGCCATTGGTCTAATCATATTCCTTTAATATCATTTTCAGCACAATGTATTCTTCAGAAACTTATTTGTGACAGATTATTTGAAGATGGTTGATCAAACACTAGAGGGCTGAATGTGGTCTCAACAAATATACTCCTGGGGAAGTTTCTAAAATCCCTCTAATGAATCATTGTTAAGATATACAATTAAGTAAAATAATTCTATTAGTATATGACATATAGTAAATATTTCAGAGACTAATCAATGACATTTTTAAGATTGAAATACTTTACAACTGAGGTTATAAAATAAGTTTAAAGAATTATCAGAAATTGTTTACTTCAGATAAATATTTTCCACAGAGACATAAATTGGCTGGAGATTTTTCATGGAAAAACAGATTCCATTTCTTTTTCTTTTAGTAATATGAACTTTTGATTCCTTTTTGTTATTTCTGGGTGGGTATAGAGCTCATAATTTATCGGAGAAGTTATTGGAATTTCACAGGAGGAATTGTTGGAAAATATTTCAGTCTCTAAAGTTGCTGCAACAACATTCCTAAAAAAGAAGAATTTTGGTAGAATTGAGAGATTTTCTTGTTTCCATTAGATAGCTTAGTGAGATACTTCATTGATTCATGGATTTTAGAGATGTCAAGGTCACCCACATTTTCTATGTAGTCTTTCAAAACACCTTCTTTTTTTGCTAACTTCATTTTGATGCTGCAGATTCTTCTACAAATATTGCTTTCAAAGCATCCCTATCCTAAAAAATTTTAATTTTTACTTTTTTCTCAGCATACAGTAAAAATTAAACAAGAGCTGAAATGAAGAAATAAATAAGCATAGAACCAAAAGTATGTTTAAATTGTTTCTTCCATGGCCAAATATTCAGAAAAGTCTAAGATATTTTAAGATAGCCCCTAACCATAAAGAAATAAAATATAAATACTTAAAGGATAGAAATGTCAAAAGAAACCTTTTATCAGTCCCAATTTCTTTTTCTCTCATCAATGTGTGCCAATGGCATGTTGATGGCAGTCAATCTGACCTAAGGAGGGAGACATGGATGGCACTGGGGACTTTAGTTGGCCTTAAACAGGTGGCAAATCTTCCTACCATCCATATTTTTTGTCTAACACTCTAGATTGTTCTGCTATTTCATTTGCTCTCCTATGATCTGTTCTTTATAGCTAGATTTCTCTCATCTATTGACTTTGGAGTAAAAAGAGTTTGGTTCAAACTCAGGCTCACACAGTTATTATTTGGGTAATCTTAGGCATGCTAAATAACCTCAGAGAGCATCATTACATGCTTCTATTAAAAAATGGGGCGAATATGGGACATTGTAAAGATGGAGGAGGAGTAGGGGACCTTATTTCAACTGGTCCCCTGAACTGAGCTGGATATCTACCAGACCACTGAACACCCATGAAATAAGCCTGAGATGTAAGATATATCTGGATCTCTACAAACAGAAAATCTCTGGTGGTTGGTTTCAAGGTATGAAGTGGGGAGCCATGATTCTGTGGGCAGATATCAAAGATAAACGGAAGGGAGAGGGAGCCTCAGATCCGGCACCACCAGAGAGCAAAAACCTCCTGCACTGGGAATGGGGCACAGACTCGCAGACCAGTAGTGGCATGGAAAGGACTTTAGAGCAGCCCTCAGGACTAAAACCTAGAGCTGTGGGGGCACACGTGTGAACTGGGGGTGGCTGGCAGTTTTACAAACACAGAGGGTAGAAACGTGCCTGGACCTGGAAGTGAGGGCTGGGAGTGCTACTGTGGGCACACAACCTAGGATGCTGCAGTTTTTGGCAGCAAAGACAGAAACAGAACAGTGTGGCCAGGAGAGGTCACTGAAGAACAGACTGAGATCTCTCTGTTCTGTGGCAGAGGTGGGGATATGGTAACTTCTGCTCTCTCAGAAGAGATGCAGAAAGTGGCCAGAGAACAAAAGCCCCAAAAAACTGGTTTTAACTGAGCCTATCCCCCCCATGGGGGAAGGCACAAACAGGGTTGCCTGAGTAACAGCACAGCAGGCCCCTCCCCCAGAAGACAGGCCAGAAGAGCAAGAGGCCAAAAACACTAAGGTCCCTATAAAACAGGTGCATCTTGCTTGTGTTGTGGTCAATAATTTGGACTTTGTACATTCCCTCAACAACTCAACAGAATGACTAAGAGGAGGAATGCCCAAAATAAGAAAGACTCAGAGACTGTGACTTCTGCCACAGAACAAATGGATATGGACATAGGAAGATGTCAGAAATAGACTTCAGAGTAGCAGTTATGAAGACAATAGCTAGGATGGAGAAAACGATTAATGGCAACATAGATTCTCTAAGGGCAGAAATGAGAGCTGATCTGGAAGAACTTAAAAATGCTGTCAATGAGATCCAATCTAATCTAGATACTCTAACACCCAGGGTAAATGATGCAGAAGAATGAATTAGTGATCTAGAAGACAAACTGATAGAAAAGAAGGAACAGGAGGAGGCCTGGAACAAACAGCTTAAAATCCATGAAAACAGAATTGGAGAAATAAATGACACCATGAAAAGTTCCAATGTCAGAATTATTGGGATCTCTGAGGGGGTGGGTAGAAGATATATTTCAGCAAATCATAGCTGAGAACTTCCCTAATCTGGGGAATGAAACAAGCGTGTGTCCTAGAGGCAGAGAGGACTCCTCCCAAGACCAAGAACAGACCAATGCCCCAGCATGTAATAGTAAAACTTGCAAATCTCAGAATCAAGGAAACCATCTTAGGGGCAATTAGGAGGAAGAGATTCATTACGTACAGAAGGAGGAACATCAGGATAATGTCAGACATATCCACAGAGACCTGACAAGCCAGAAAGGGCTGGCAAGACATATTCAGGGTACTAAATGAGAAGAACATGCAGCCAAGAATACTTTATCCAGCAGAGCTGTCATTTAGAAAGGATGGAGAGATACAGAGCTTCCAGGACCCACAGAAACTGAAAGAATATGTGACCACTAGGCCGGCCCTGCAAGGAATATTAACAGGGGTTCTGTAAAAGGAGAACTACCCCAAGGGTGATATAGAACAGAAATTTACAGAGACAATCTATAGAAACAAGGACTTCACAGACAACATGATGACAATAAATTCATATCTATCAATAATCACTCTCAATGTGAATGGCCTAAATGCTCCCATAAAATGGCACAGGGTTGCAGATTGGATAAAAAGACAGGCTCAGTAGTTAAATGTCTGCCTTCAGCTCAGGTCAGGATCCCAGGGTCCTGGGATCGAGCCCCGCATTGGGCTCCCTGCTCTGCGGGAAGCCTGCTTTTCCTTCCCCCACTCCCCCTGCTTGTGTTCCCTCTCTCGCTGTGTTTCTCTCTGTCAAATAAATAAAATCTTAAAAAAAAAAAAAAGACAGGACCCATCCATATGCTGTCTACAAGAGACTCATTCTGAACCTAAAGATACATCCATACTGAAAGTGAGGGGATGGAGAACAATCTTTCATGCCAACAGACCTCAAAAGAAAGCTGGGGTAACAATTCTCATATCAGACAAATTAGATTTTAAACTAAAGACTGTAGTTAGAGACACAGAAGGACACTATATCATTCTTAAAGGGTCTATCCAACAAGAAGATCTAACAATTGTAAATATCTATGCCCCCAACATGGGAGCAGCCAACTACGTAAGCCAACTGTTAACCAAAATAAAGAGTCATATTGATAACAATACATTAATTGTAGGAGACCTCAATACTCCACTCTCAGCAATGGACAGATCATCTAAGCAGAAAATCAACAAAGAAACAAGAGCTTTGAATGACACACTGGACCAGATGGACCATATAGATATATACAGAACATTCCACCCTAAAACAACAGAATACTTATTCTTCTCAAATGCACGTGGAAATTTCTCCAGAATAGACCACATATTGGGTCACAAATCAAGTCTCAACTGATACCAAAAGATTGAGATCATTCCCTGCATATTCTCAGACCACAATGCTTTGAAAGTGGAACTCAATCACAGGAAAAAAAATTGGAAGAAATTCAAACACTTGGAAGCTAAAGACCATCCTGCTCAAGAAAGTTTGGGTCAACCAGGAAATCAAAGAAGAACTTAAACAATTCATGGAAACCAATGAGAATGAAAACACATCAGTCCAAAACCTATGGGGTATGACAAAGGTGGTCCTAAGAGGGAAATAAATAGCCATCCAAGCCTCACTCAAAAAAACTAGAAAAATCCCAAATACACAAACTAGCTTTACACCTTAAAGAACTGGAAAATCAACAACAATAAGCCTAACCCATGCACAAGAAGGGAAATAATTATGATTAGAGCAGAGATCAATGAATTAGAAACCAGAAACACAGTAGATCAGAACAACAAAACTAGAAGCTGGTTCTTTGAAAGAATTAATAAGATCGATAGACTTATCCAAAAGAAAAGAGGAATGGACCCAAATTAATAAACTTATGAATGAAAAAGGAGAGATCATGACTAACACCAAGGAAATAGAAATAATTATCAAAAATTATTATCAACAACTATATGCTAATAAATTAAGCAACCTGGAAGAAATGGATGCCTTCCTGGAAACCTATAAACTACCAAGACTGAAACAGGAAGAAACTGATAACCTGAATAGACCAATAACCAGTAAAGAGATTGAAGCAGTGATAAAAACCTCCCAAAAAACAAGAGTCCAGGGCCTGATGGATTCCCTGGGGAATTCTACCAAACATTCAAAGAATAATACCTATTCTTCTGAAGCTGTTTCAAAAATAGAAACAGAAGAAAAGCTTCCAGACTCATTCTATAGGCCAGCATTACCCTGATCCCCAAACCAGGCAAAGACCCCATCAAAAAGGAGAATTTCAGACCAATATCCCTGATGAATATGGATGCCAAAATTCTCAACAAGATCCTAGCTAATAGGATCCAGCAGTGCATTAAAAGGATTATCCACCATGACCAAGGGTGATTGAACATTCACAAATCAATCAATGTGATAGAACACATTAATAAGAGGAGACAGAAGAATTGAGTCCTCTCAATTGATGCAGAAAAAGCATTTGACAAAAAATAGCATCTTTTCCTGATTAAAACATTTCAGAGTATAGGGATAGAGGGAACAATCCTCAATCCCATAAAATCCTTCTATGAAAAACCCACAGAGAATATCATTCTCAATGGGGAAAAGCTGAGAGTCTTTCCATTAGGATCAGGAACACGACAAGGATGTCTACTGTCGCCACTTGTTCAACATAGTACTAGAAGTCCTAGCAAAAGCAATTAGACAACAAAAAGAAATAAAATATATTCAAATTGGCAAAGAAGAAGTCAAACTCTCTCTCTTCACACATAACATGATACTTGATGTGGAAAACCCAAAAGACTCCACCCCCAAATTACTAGAACTCATACAGCAATCCAGTAATGTGGCAGGATACAAAATCAATGCACAGAAATCAGTTGCTTTCTTATACACTAACAATGTAACTATGGAAAGAGAAATTAGAGAATTGATTCCATTTACAATAGCACCAAAAACCATAAGATACCTTGGAATAAACCTAACCAAAGAGGTAAAGGATCTATACTCTAGGAACCACAGAACACTTATGAAAGAAATTGAAGAAGACACAAAAAGATGGAAAAACATTCCATGCTCATGGATCAGAAGAATAAACATTGTTAAATGTCTATGCTGCCCAGAGCAATCTATACTTTCAATGCCATCCTGATCAAAATACCAACTGCATTGTTCAAAGTGCTGGAACAAACAATCCTAAAATTTGTATGGAATCAGAAAAGACCTCAAATCACCAAGGATGTTGAAAAAGCAAAACAAAGCTGGGGCATTACGTTGTTTGATTTCAAGCTATATTACAAAGCTGTGATCACCGAGAAAGCATGGCACTGGCACAAAAACAGACATATAGACCAATGGAACAGAATAGAGAGCCCAGATATGGACCCTCAACTCTATGGTCAAATAATCTTTGACAAAGCAGGAAAAAATATGCAATGGAAAAAAGACAGTCTCTTCAATAAATGGTGCTGGGAAAATTGGACAGCCACATGCAGAAGAATGAAACTGGACCATTCTCTAACACCATTCACAAAGATAAACTCAAAGTGGATGAAAGACCTCAATGTGAGACAGGAATCCATCAAAATCCTAGAGGAGAACATAGACAGTAATCGCTTTAACTTTGGCCACTGCGACCTCTTTCATGACACATCTCCCAAGGCAAGTGAAACAAAAGCAAAAATGAACTTTTGGGACTTCATCAAGATAAAAAGCTTCTGCACAGCAAAGGAAACAGTCAACAAAACAAGGAGGCAACCCACAGAATGGGAGAAGATCTTTGCAAATGACACTATAGACAAATGGTTGATATCTAAGATCTATAAAGAACTTTTCAAACTCAACATCCCCCCCAAAATAATCAAGTCAAATTAAAAATGGGCAGGGCGCCTGGGTGGCTCAGTTGGTTAAGCAACTGCCTTCGGCTCAGGTCATGATGCTGGAGTCCCTGGATCGAGTCCCACATCGGGCTCCCTGCTCAGCAGGGAGTCTGCTTCTCCCTCTGACCCTAACCCCTTTCATGTGCTCTCTCTCATTCTCTCTCTCTCAAATAAATAAATAAAATCTTTAAAAAAATTAAAAATGGGCAGAAGACATAAACAGACAATTCTCCGAAGAAGACATACAAATGGCTAACAGACACATGATAAAATGTTCATCATCTTAGCCATCAGGGAAATTCAAATCAAAACCACATTGAGATACCACCTTACACCAGTTAGAATGGCAAAAATTGATAAGGCAAGAAACAACAAATGTTGGAGCGGTTGTGGAGGAAGGGGAACCCTCTTACATTATTGGTGGGAATGCAAGTTGGTACAGCCACTTTGGAAAACAGTGTGGAGATGCCTCAAAAAATTAAAAATAGAGCTACCCTATGACCCAGCAATTGCACTCCTGGGTATCTACCCCAAAGACACAGATGTAGTGAAAAGAATGGTCACATGCACCCCAGTGTTCATAGCAGCAATGTCTGCAATAGCCAAACTGTGGAAAGAGCAGAGATGCCCTTCAAGAGATGAATGGATAAAGAAGATGTGGTCCATATATACAATGGAATATTACTCAACCATCAGAAAAGATGAATACCCAACTTTTGCATCAACATGAATGGGACTAGAAGAGATTATGCTAAGTGAAATAAATCAAGCAGAAAAGGTCAATTATCATATGGTTTTACTTAGTTTGGGAACATAAGGAATAACATGGAGGACATTAGGAGAAAGAAGGGAAAAATGAATGGGCGGAAATCAGAGGGGGGGGGATGAACCATGAGAGACTATGGACTCCAAGAAACAAAGTGAGAGTTTTAGAGGGGAGAGGGGTGGGAGGATGTGTTAGCCTGGTGGTGGCTATTAAGGAGGGCATGTACTGCATGGAGCACTGCATGTTATATGCAAACAATGAATCATAGAACACTACATCAAAACCTAATGATGTACTGTATGGTGACTGACATAACATAATAAAAAAATAAAAAATAAAGTAAAGTGCCAGACCTGGCTTGTGCACACACACAAAATATGGGACTAATAATCTACTCACAAATTTATAGTAATAAGTAAATGAAAAATACTAGCATGATAGTACAAACTTCATAAATATTAGTTGCATTCTCCCTTGACCCACTGTCGAACACACTGTAGTCATGTAACATTTTATTATATTCTTCTCTCCATGAAGATAGACTTTTTGTAATTTTAATGTTCCTTAATAGCAACTAAGACTTCAGAGTGTAAATGCCTCAATTTCTGGTATCTTATCCTATGGCTTATCTTCTTCTTATCATCCTTGCTTTTCAGAAAGAACAAGTCAAACAAACAATAGGTTTCTCAGTGTTACCCAAATATTTAGTGAAATCATGTGATTGTGTAGAAAAATAGCTGGATTTAGAGTCTGAAGTCTAAAATTCAAGAACCATATCTTGATTCCCTAAGTCTTAGTCTTCTTGTCTTTAAAATGGAAATAGTACTTTTCCTATCTTCCCTGGAGAGTATGAAATTACATCCTTTCACATAAAAACATTTCAATATATCTCAAACAGTGTATACGTATAAAATTATGAAATTTACATTTCAGAGCAAATCACACTTAAGTTAGCCAATGAAGCTGTCACACTCGAGCAATAGTGAAGATGAATGGAATACAGGGACTCTCTCTACCCTCTATCACATAAATTTCTGATCCCTGAAAGCCCTAACATGGAACTATATAGGCAAGAAGCAAAAAAGGCAGGGAATGTTGATTTTTAATACCAACAACTATGACAAAAATGACAATGTTTAATACATATGACTCAAGCAGTGACAACATGAAAGAAAGGTGGGTGTTATGGCTACCTCTAGGCTGTCATTTGGAGGCAGGGTGATGAACTATTTTTCAGAAATATATATGTAGAAGGTAAAAAATATTAAAATTCAAAGTGATTTGTTTGCATTAGCCTATTAATTCAATTATCTAGTAGCTGACTATTAAAAAATCCCAGTAATAATCTTCCCTCTTTGTCACAGAAAGTATGATAACTATTAATAAGTGTGGCTGCAACAGGTACTCAGTAGCAAAGAAGGCACTTGTAGTGATGACATCTGGACAGGAAAGGAAGTTTTTTTATTGATTCTAAGCCATTGTCTTTCTCTTTTATAGCAACCATCTGGATAACAGCAGTGCTCGTGTGTCACAAATCCTTTTCTTTTCATCCATGGCATTAAGGCTAGAGAAAACACACATACACACACACACACACACACAGAGTTCTCTTTGAGTAGTTCTTTGGCAGGACATGGTAAGAAATGCTCACAGGAGGGTAGAGGAGGTAGAAAAAGACACTCTGTAAGAATTTCTATTTCAGACAAGAGTGCCAGCCCATCAGGCTTGATGTGTTTGTGTACATGAGAACCAGAGTTTTGCTGAGGCATAAAGAAAAAGATAGCAATATTTTTTCAGCTCCGGTGAGTCAAAAGTCAGCTTAAGAGCATAGAAGTAGTGCCAATTATATTTTTAGAAAATTTCTTTGATGATCCAACTCTTTTGTATTATTAAGGAAAATCAAGTGTTTGGGAGGTGGTTTAGAGAGAAGGGAGAGGCTAGATATTAACCTTAAAAGTAATGTTTTTTATTTTAATTCCAATTAGTTAACATATGGTGTTATATTGGTTTCAGGTGTACAATATAGTAATTTAATACTTCCATATATCACCCGGTGCTCTTCACAAAAGTTCACTCTTTAGCCCCCATCACCTATTGAACCCATCCCTCCACCAATGTCCCCTCTGATAACCATCAGTTTGTTCTCTATAGTTAAGGAAATTTCATCATTTTGATACATATTTGATTTCTTTAAATAAGCTTCAATCAACCAATAAAGATGTGCCATCCTTTCTATGTTTCTTCTGCAATTGGAAATGAAATGTTATCTATTCATTCAACATCAAAATAAAAATTAAAAGTTTGAAGTCAAATACCAACCTGAAAGATAGAAAAGCTACTTTATATATCTTAATAGTGGGAAAATACTTTCACAAACAACATGTTTTCCTGTGTTGAATTATTTCAAAGTTAAATTTATGGACCATTCATACATTCTAAAAGTGCAGGGTCACTCAAATGTCTAAGTATATCAAATTACTTCACTCTTCCCATAAGCAGCCTTAGGTGATCTCAAAAATGGCTCGCTATTCACTTGACCCAGAAAACCCTACAAAATCATGCATATCAAGAGATTCAAATCTTCATGTTCACTCTAAGAGCACCTGTGAAACTACCCAGGCCATCAAGGGTATGAATATCAGAAAAACCACCAAGGATCAGAAAGATGTCACTTTGCAGAAGCCATGTGTGCCATTCCGTCACTCCTGCAGTGGAGTTGGTATGTGTGCCTAGGCCAAACAGTGGGGCTGCACACAGGGCTGGTGGCCCAAAAACAGTGCTGAATTTTTATTGTACATGCTTAAAAATGCAGAGTGTAATGCTGAACTTAAAGGTTTAGATGTAGATTCTCTGGTCATGGAGCACATCCAGATGAACAAAGCCCCCAAGATGCAGCATAGAACTTACAGGGGTCATGGTCAGATTAACTCATACATGAGCTCTCCCTGCCACATTGAGATGATCCCTACTGGAAAAAGAGCGGATTATTCCTAAACCAGAAGAGGAGGTTGCACAGAAGAAAAAGGTATCCCAGAAGAAACTGAAGAAACAAATCCTATGGTCCTGGAGTAAAATCTACATGAAATAAAAGCAAATAAAAGGGGAAATAAGTGTATCATATGATTTCAGGAATTCAGACATGGCAGTTCTTATTAATGCATTAATTATATAATTGACAAGTTTATCAAATAAAAAAAATCAGCATATTTGCCTATATTTTAAAATGTATCTTAAGTTATTTGCTGGTAATTATACCATTTGAAGTAGAAAAGTGTAGAAACGTGTGTTGAAGATTTTGGAACAAAAAGCCAACACCACTTTGTATATTTACCAAAAGAGATAGCAGTTTAGGATATCAGCTTTCTGGCTTCAACTGTAGAGGAAAAACAAAACAAAACAAAAACAAACAAACAAACAAAACATATATTGCTTGAAAGGCAAATAGTCCTTGTTCTGCTATTAGCTGAACATAAGATTTTATGCAAATTGCCTCAGTTTCCTTGCCCGCCAATTTAATATCCCTATACCTGTTCTACCTTCCTTGAATAATACATCTGAAAACAAGTTGGAAAGGTATATAAAAGTGCACTGAAAAATAAAATATTCCATTAGTAGATTGGAATAAGTTCTATCATTACTATTTGGTTTTTAATGACTCATATGGATCATGCTTACAGTGGCTTCACTAGCAGATTTGTAACATTTTTCCTGGTTCTAAGCCCATTTTCACTTGGATTCTTTATAGTCTAGGTTTTCATGGAGTAGACATTCTGACTCTAGGTGAAGTGAGATGTGAATTTGGATTTTGAGCAGTTTTCCACAGAAGATAATTGAACTTTCCCAAACATCAGCCCAGTTCTTTAAAGTAAATGATATTTCTCCTGCAATTAGATTCAATCACCTTAATAAGCAACAAAAGAATTGTAAGATAACATTGCATCAAGAATGGACCTAAAAAAAAGGGTGGGGGCACCTTGGTGGTTCAGTCGGTTAAGCGACTGCCTTCGGTTCAGGTCATGATCCCAGGGTCCTGGGATTGAGCACTGCATCAGGGTCTCCACTCAGCCGGGAGTCTGCCTCTCCCTCTCCCTTTGTGATCTCTCTCACTTTCACTCTCTCTCAAATAAATAAATAAAATCTTAAAAAAAAGAGTGGACCTAACTCTTGATTTTCTCAAACAGGTGACAAAATTTGTCATAAAAGGTCATTTTGTAAGATATTCAGTCAAAGAAATAACAAAACCAGGCCACCTTGGGCCAATTAAAGACCTGATAATATTTGGGGAATATATACAAGGAGAAAATGAGTCAGCTCAACAAAATGAAGCTACATGAGACATCGTAAAAACTAGGATTTTTAATTTTTTCTTCATGTAGCTCTCTTTATTCATGTGGGTAATGTCCCTTCATCCCTTCTCAACTTTCCATTATGGTTGACCTTTTGATGGTGAGCAATGTCTTTGCATTAGGTGAGCCAACAAGTTAAGGATAAGAAATATTTGAGACCTTGGCAGGAATTGTATAGTAGGGAGGTGTGGCTGGGAATGAGAGAGGATTAAATTACCCAGACTCTCCACTTCCTTCACTGAGGTTCTGGTACTCTCCTTTGACCCTACTCCTCATGGAAAAATTCACTACTGCAAAAATTGTGAGAAGAGCCACAAATGGATATAAGCACTCTGCAGACCCCAGACTACATTTCAGGGATATATTAACCAAATTAATCTTTCCATGTTGTTGAGGTATTTTATATAACAGTGGGTGTTCCAGGACCAGAGACAACACAGCATGGAAGGTATTAACATTCTTCTCTTTAGGGTTTGCTTTTTCTACTCAAAGGAAGAAAAATAATTCATTCTAACAAATATTTCAGGCTCTCAGAACAAGCTATTTCAGAATTTGTTCATTGAACAGATTTACAGGTCTATAAAAGCCATTCAGAGCAATTAAAATAATTTTGCCCTCCATTTTATTAACTTCCAACTTGGGTTTTCCCTGTCAGTTGTAATCTAACAACAAAATCTGTATGTTTTCCCTAAACAGATGCTTTATTCTACCACAATTGTAATCAATAATAGTTTGAAACACATTATTATGATGTTATTATCAATTTCCAAATAGAACATGATCACTTTAAGAGTAAGCAATATATTTTTTTAAGATTTTATTTATTTATTTGAGAGAGAGAGTATGAGCAGGTGGAGGTGCAGAAGGACAAGAAGACTCCCCATTGTGTGTGGAACATGCTGTGGGACTCCATGTGGGGCTCAGTGGGGGCTCAACTGGGTCTCCATGTGGGGCTTGAAGGTGGCTTCACTTGGGGCTTGATGCTGGGTTCCATGTGGAGCTCCACACAGGGCTCAATCCCAGGACACTGAAATCATGACCTGAGCCAAAGTCAGATGCTTAACTGACTGAGCCACCCAGGCACCCCAAGAGTAAGTGATATTTTTTATTGTATTTTTGTATTGTTCATGGTATTCTTAACACTAGTATGACAATAAAAGCTGAATCAATGTTTGTTGATAAATGAATAAACCCTTAAAAGATGTGATGAATATTTACTACACATAAGGCAATATACCAGGTGCCCACAGAAGAGATATACTTAAATCTTTATATTCAGTATTTTTATCTATGAAATAAGGATGTTTGAACATATTGTAGCTACCATGCAGGGTTGGTCTGAAAACTTCAAGAGAAACCGAAAAGAAGTTCATTGAAAAATAAAGTGTTTTAAAATAAAATGTTTCACTGTTAAGCAACTATGCAACCATGTTATGAATCATACATTCATGACCTCCAAAATCTAATTTCATATGTCAAAGTCAGTTCCCATGGATGCTAGTCCTTTCCCAGAAAGTACTTTGTTAAAGAGGTTTTAATCTGTTTTCTGTCCTTATCTGTATCTATATCAATTTATTCTAAAGGGCAAGTATACAACTGAGCTACTTGCCCATTAAATCATTTGGAAATGGAAGATAGTCTACATAGACAAATTTATAAAGCAAAATAATGGTTACCAAATGTGGTACCATAAGAGTCTCAGGAAATGTGAAAATAAGATAGGATAGGAAATGTCAAAACAAGTAACCAGTTGAAACAAAGAGCACCTTAAAATAATACAAGAAAAAAGAAGTAATATGATATGACATTGTAATAGAAAGAGCTTAGAAAGAAAGGTAAGAAAATAATTAGATGGCAAAAGTATAAGAAAACTAAACAATATTTTATTTCTTACAGAAGTAATTTACTTAATAATTTAACAATAGCCCAATATATGCCCCCAATTTGTCTTGGCTCAAGAGAAACACTGGCAAACATGACAATCCTTATCCTCCTGGAGATTAAAATCTATTGAGGGAGGCAATTAAGTAGAATAACAATAGCATTTCCCCCACTCAGGTCATGCTCCAAACTCTGTTAGCATTTATCTCCTCCGCTGGTTGAAGACAGGATGAAGGATGAAAGAAATCAGTCCACAGTGAAGGAGAAACTCAAGAGTTAAGTAGGCCAATGAAATAGTTAGCAAAACCTAGAGATAATTGATAGAGAAACTTAAATAAGTAAAACTCATCAGTATATCCATGTTGAGGAACAAGAAAGAAACACTTCTGCAGCTTTCATTTTCAGGCTTCTTGAAAGCAGTCATTAGTATTATTTTAGTCTTGTTTTTTAAGGAAAAACACTGGTGCCCAAGGTCATAACCTTTAGAGGGCAGTAGTTCACTAGTGTCCGCTGGAGATGAGAATGGTTTGCAGAGCTGTGATTAAAATAAAATGTGTTGAAATTTTTACATGGGTCATTCAAAAAGTGACTTTTTCTCCAGACACAACTGGGTTAAGTGTTTTTCTGGTGCCTACTTTTCATTATAATGATGCCTCAGGGAATCTATGAAGGAAAGAAATTTAATCTGGCTAAGAGTTAGGGTGCTGCCAGAAGAGCTTAAAATTCTTTAGCACTTTTTTCCCCCAAGAAGGAAACAATAGACTTAAGTGTTTTCAAAAATGTGCTGACTTCTATCAGGATTTTAAAACAAACTGATAGGAAGGTTACAGTCTGCGTACGCTGCCTGCTGGATATATAGAGGAAATTGTCCCCTAGCTTTATGCTCAGTCACTTTTTCTAAACTGGATTCAGTTCAAGGTGACAGATTCCTCTTGGTCCCCTCTGAATGGTTGCACAGCTGAGATGAGAGGTGTTGTACTCACCATGTCCTCAACACTTCAGGACCTCCACAGAAGTCTCACTTACCCTCATGGATTTAGCTGAAAAGAACTCCATAAAGTTGTACTGACCAAGAGTCTTTGGCTCTGAACTAGCAAGAAAATACTTCCTAATTCTTTTTTTTTTTAAAGATTTTATTTATTTATTTGACAGAGAGAGACACAGCAAGAGAGGGAACACAAGCAGGGGGAGTGGGAGAGGGAGAAGAAGGCTCCCCATAGAGCAGAGAGCCCGAGGTGGGGCTCGATCCCAGGATACTGGGATCATGACCTGAGCGGAAGGCAGACACTTAACAACTGAGCCACCCAGGCAACTTTTTTTTTTTTTTTAATTTTCAAGCTAAGCTCAAGAGAACCTTGAATCCTCAAGAGGTCTTCCAATATTTTTTATTTGTTCTGAGTGCAGAATAACAGCTTGAAGTAAAGGTGGGTTCCTCTTCTCACTGGAGTATATGGCATATCATACTTTAGAGGAAGGATCTAAGCAGAGTTGTCACATGTCCTGTAAAATTATATGAATAATTAAAACTTTTCTTTGACTGGGCATGCAATGCCTTTCTGGTAAAGTGGCAGAAACTAATGGGAAAATCTACTCAGAAGATTCTGGAGTCAGGATGCCTGGGTGGCTCAGTCAGTTGAGAGTCTGCTTTTGGCTCATATCATGATCCCAGGGTCCTAGGATAGAGGCCCAGCTTGGCAGGGAGCCTGCTTCTCCCTTTGCCTGCTGCTTGTGCTCACTCTTTCTCTCTCTCTCTGACAAATAAATGAATATTTTTTTTTTTTAAAAAGAGCATATATTGATGAGGGCATCCTTTAGAAAAAAAGAAGATTCTGGAGTCATTTGGCTACTGACAATGTTACTTGCTTTAAAAAAAGGAAAGGAGTAAGGGTATAGGGGTGGGGCAGTAGTTGGGGTGGGGATTGTAAATTGTTCCTGCTCAAAACCAAACTGGTATTAGGGAAATGCATATCAAAGTGACAATGAGATACAACTTCACATTCATTAAGATTGCTATTAATAATGATAATAAAAACAAAATAACAAGGGCTGGTGAGGATGTGGATGAATTAGAATCCTGTACATTACCGGTGGGGATGTAAAATGGTTCAAATACTATGGAAAATAGTATGGCAGTTCTTCAAAACATAAATACAGACTTGTCATATATTCTAGGAATTCTACTTCTGGATACATACCCCCCAAAATTGAAAGCCTTAGAAGGAAGAGAATCCTGGCACATACTACAACATGGATGAGCCTTGAAAATATTATACCAAGTGATATAAACTGGACACAAAAGGACAAATATTTTATGATTCCATTTATATGAGGTACCTACAGCAGTCAGATTTATAGGGACTGGAGGCAAGGGAGTTGTTTAATGAGCAGGGTTCCAGTTTGGGGAGATTAAAAGTTCTGGAGGTGCATGGTGATGATGATTGAAACATAATGTGAATATACTTAAGGACACTGGCTTTACACCCAAAAATGGTTAAATGGTAAATTATGTTTTTATGCGATATATTTTGTCACCAAAGGGAAAAAAAAGGTAGCTCACAAATCACAGAGGCAGCCTCCACTGTCATTTTTAAAAAAATGTCACCCATAGGAATCTTCAATTACAATGCTGACACATGCATTATCTTCCACTAATGGCAAAACTGTGCAAAAGCCCAACGTGGGGCACTTACGAAAAATGAGTCTATGAAGGTTATTTAATATTATTCATGTGTACATAAGCAAGAGTTTCTCTGGGGTCTGTTCCCAAGAGTTCAGTTGCTACTTGGAGAGTATATCTTCAAATTTACTAAATAATAACAATTTCCCAAGACACTGATGTGTTTGAGTATTACAAGCAATAATGAGAGTTATTTTATATCCTGGTTAATATCAGTAGTATGTTATTGTGTATTATAGGGTTTAAATTTGCATTTTTTTCTGATTAGTAGATTTATTACATATATATGACACACATGCATATGTCATATATATGTATATGTGTGTACCATAAATAAATATATGATTGGTAATGATAAGTAATCATATAATGATTAGTGAGTTGAGCATCTTTTATGTACATGTGAGCCATTTGTATGTCTTCCTTGAAAAAATATCTATTCAGGTCCTCTGCCCATTTTTAAATCAGATTTTTTTATATTGTGTTATATGAGTTCCTTATATATTTGTATATTAACCCCTTATCCAATAAAGGCTTACAGATATTTTCTCCTATTCCATAGGTTGCCTTTTTATTTTGTTGATTGCTTCTTTTGCTGTGCAGAAACTTCTTTGATGTATCCAACTTGTTTGTTTTTGCTTTTGTTTCTTATACTTCTGCTGTCATATCCAAAAAGATATTGCCAAAACTAAGGTCAAAAGATTTTCCGCTATGTTTTCTTCTAGGATTTTTACAGTTTCAGGTCTTATGATTACTTCTTTAATCCATCTTGACTTAATTTTTATGAGTTATGTAAGAGGGTTTGTTTCATTCTTCTGCATGTGAATATCTAGTGTTTCCACAAACATTTATTAAAGAAGCTACACTTTCTCTATTGAGTATTCTTGAGTACTAAAATATTAGTTGACTATATATATATATGCAAATTTATTTCTGGGCTTTCAATTCCGCTCCATTGGACTACATGTCTGTTTTTATGCCAATACAATACTGTTTTAATTACTATAGCTTTGTAATAAAGTTTGAGATTAGGAAATGTGATACCAATCCTGCTATTCCTGATTTTTGCAGAGCTAAGATAGCAGTGTAGTAGGAGGACCCTAGGCTTGCCATGTTCCAAGAACAGAGCTAGATAACGATCAAGTCATTCTGAATACTCAAGAAATTGACCTGAAGACTGATAGAACAAATTGTACAACTAGAGGGACAGATAGAGGCCACTTATAGGAAGGTAGGAAGTGTGGAGACATGGTTTGGGGGAGAAACAGATCATGGATGCTGCAGGGGTGGTTTGTATGTCTTTTATTTCCTTTTCTTAACTGATAAATCTGGCTAGGACCTCCAGAAATTGAAGAAATTGAGGAGGAGAGGGGAGAGTAGGCAGTTTTTTTCCTCTACCTGATTTTAGAGGAAAAGTTTTCCATCTTTTACCATTAGTATACTGTTAGCTGTGGGCATGTTACATATGTCCTTAATTATGTTGAGGTAAGTTCCTTCCTTATGGAATTTGTTGAAAGTTTTTATCATGGGGCACGTGGGTGGCTCAGTCTTTAAGCGTCTGCCTGTGGCTCAGGTCAAAATCTCAGAGTCCTGGGATCGAGCCCCGCATCAGGTTCCCTGCTCCGTGGGAAGCCTGCTTCTCCCTCTCCCACTCCCCATGCTTGTGTTCCCTCTCTTGCTGTGTCTCTCTCTGTCAAAAAAAAAAGTTTTTATCATGATACAGCAGAAATTAATGATATAGAAATTAAAAAAAACAGTGGAACACATCAATGAAACTAGGAGCTCATTTTTTGAAAGAATTAACAAAATTGATAAACCCTTAGCCAGACTTATTAAAAAGAAAAGAGAAAACAACCCAGTAAATAAAATCATGAATGAAAAAGGAGAGATCACAACCAACACCAAAGAAATATAATTATAGAATATTATGAGCAATTATATACTAACAAATCAGGCAATCTGGAAGAAATGGATACATTCCTAGAAGTATATAAACTAACAAAACAGAAACAGGAAGAAATAGAGAATCTGAACAGACCCATAACTACAAAGAAATTGAATCAGTAATCAAAAATCTCCCAACAAACAAAAGTACAGGGCTGGATGGCTTCCCAGGGAAATTCTACCAAACATTTAAAGAAGAGTTGATATCTACTTTCTCAAACTATTTCAAAAACTAGAAATGGAAGGAAAATTTCCAAACTCATTCCATGAGGTCAGCATTACCTTGATCCCCAAACCAAAGACTCCACTAAAAACGAGAATTAGAAACTAATAGCCTTGATGAACATGGATGCAAAAATTCTCACCAAGATACCAGCTAATAGGATCCAATAGTATATTAAAAGGATTATTTACCACGACCAAGTGGGATTTATTACTGGGCTTCAAGGGTGGTTCTACATATGCAAATCAATCAACATCATATACAACATTAATTAAAGAAAGGATAAGAATGAAATGATCCTGGGGCACCTGGGTGGCTCAGTAGGTTAAGTGTCTGCCTTTGGGCCTGGTCATGATCCCTGGGTCCTGGGATCGAGCCCCACATCAGTCTCCCTGGTCAGCAGGAGCCTGCTTCTCCCTCTTCTCCCTACTCATGCTTTCATCTTGCTGTCTCAGTCTCTCTCCCTCAAATAAATAAATGAAATCTTAAAAAAATATAATGAAATGATCTTCACAATAGATGCAGAGAAAGCATTTGACAAAATACAGTATCCTTTCTTGATAAAAACCCTCAAGAAAGTAAGGATAGGAGGAACATATCTCAACATCATAAAGGCCATATATGAAAGACCCACATCTAATATCATCCTCAATGGGGAAAAACAGAGCTTTTCCGCTAAGGTCAGGAACATGATGGGAATGTCCACTCTCACCACTGTTGTTCAACATAGTACTGGAAATCCTAGCCTCAACAGTCACATAACAAAAAGAAATAAAATGCATCCAGATCAGCAAGTAAGAAGTCAAACTTTCACTCTTTGCAGACAACATGATCCTTTATATAGGAAACCCACAAGACTCCACCAAAAAGTTGTTAAAACTGATACAGGAATTCAGCAAAGTTACAGGATATAGAATCAATGCACAGAAGTCTGTTGCATTTCTATACACCAATAATGAAGCAACAAAAAAAGAAATCAAAGAATTGATCCAATTTATAATTCCACCAAAAAACATAACATACCTAGGAATAAACCTAACCAAAGAGGTAAAAGATCTATATTCTGAAAACTATAGAACACTGATGAAAGAAATTGAGGAAGATACAAAGAAATGGAAAAACATTCCATGCTCATGTATTGGAAGAACAAATATTGTTAAAATGTGTATACTACCCAAAGCACTCCACACATTCAATGCAATCCCTATCAAAATAGCACCAGCATTTTTCACAGAGCTGGAACAAACATTTCTAAAACTTGTATGGAACCAGAAAAGACCCTGAATAGCCAAAGTAATGTTGAAAAAGAAAACCAAAGCTGGAGTCAACACAATTCCAGACTTCAAGCTGTATTACAAAGCCATAATCATCAAGACAGTATGGTACTAACACAAAAACAGAGACATAGATGAATGGAACAGAATAGGGAACCCAGAGGGAAGCAAACCATGAGACTCTTAACTATAGGAACAAACTGAGGGTTGCTGGAGGGAACGTGGGTGGGGTGATGGGGTAATTAGGTGATGGGCATTAAGAAGGGCACTTGATTTAATGAGCACTGGGTATTAGATGCTACTGATTAATCACTAAATTCTACCCCTGAAACTAATAATATGCTATATGTTAACTAACTTGAATTTAAATAAAGTCCAAAAATGTTTTTATCATGAAAGTATGTTGATTTTGTCAATTTTTTTCTGCATCTATTGAGATTACCATGTTTTTTATCTTTCAGTTATTAACGTAGTATATCACATATCAACTTTGCATCCCAGGATTAAGTTTTGGTTGATCATGGTGTATGATCTTTTAATGTGCTATTGGATTTGGTGTGCTAATATTTTATTAATAATTTTTGTATTTGTATTCATCAGGGATTTTGGTCTGTAGTTTTCTTTTTTGTAGTGATTTTATCTGGCATTGGTATAGGGTAATGCTGGCCTCATTAAATAAGTTTGGGAGTGCTTACTCCTCTTTAATTTTTTGCAAGAGTCACATTAATTTTTATGTTTAGTATAATTCACAAGTGAAACCATGTGGGTATTGGACTTGTTTTTGTGTCAATGTTGTTGTTTTCTTATCCTTGTTTTGTTACCCTACATATGATCTTTCCTGAAGAATATTCCATGTGCACTTGAGAAGAATGTGTATTCTGCTTTTGAAAGGAATGTCCTATATATGTCTATTAGGTCCATTTGATCTAGGAGTGCACTGTAAGTCCATGTTTCATTATTAACTTTGTGCCTCAATAACCTATCCATTGTTGAAAACAGGATATTGAAGTCTCTTACTGTTATTGTATTTTTGTCCTTCTCTCTTCAAATCTGTTAGCATTTGCTTCAAATATTTAGATGCTCTGATGTTGGGTACATATGTATTCACAAGTATTATACCCTTCGGATTAATTGGCCTCTTTATCATTATATAATGACCTTCTTTTTCTCTGTAATAGTTTTTTTTTGTTGTTAAATTTTTTTGCTTTTACATGGAATATATTTTCCCATTCCTTCACTTTAAGCCTATGTGTACACTTGAAGCTGAAGTGCATCTCCTGTAGCAGCGTATAATTGGTTATTGTTATTTTATTTATTTAGCCACAGTATGACTTTTGATTAGACAATTTATTCCATTTACATTTACATAATTATCAATGGGTAGGGACTTACGGATGCCATTTTATTATTTTTTTCTGGCTGTTTTGTATTTTCCTTGTTCCCCTGTTTTTCTCTCTTGCTGTCTTGCTTTATGAATTTATAATGTTCTGTACTGGTATGCTTTGATACTCTTCTCTTTATCTACTATTTATCTACTGTTGGTTTTGCTTGGTTGTTACCATGAGGCTTACACAAAATATCTTACTGATATAGCAGTCTATTTTAAGCTGATAGCAACTTAACTTCACTGGCATATAAAACTCAACTCTTTTACTCCTCCCCTTCCACATTCTTTTTTTATATCACAATTTACCTTTTTTTTATCTTGTGTATGCATGAACAAATTATTGCAGCTATGGGATTTTTAATACTTGGTCCTTTAACCTTTGTACTAGAGTTAAGGGATTAACACACCATCATACTTCAGTATTATAATATTCTGAATTTGACTCTACTGACTATTATCAGTATGTTTTATATTTTCATATGTTTTCATGTTACTAATTAGCATCCTTTTATTTCAGCCTAAAATGCTCGTTTTAGCATTTTTGTAAGGCTTAATGGTGATGAACTCCCTCAGATTTTTATCTGTTTGGGAAAGTCTTTAGTTTGCCTTCATTTGGACAACTTTGCTAGGTAAAGTATTCTTGATTGGTAGTTCATGAGCATTTGAGGAAATAGACACCTCTTTCAGTCTTTACAGGCTGGCTTTGGCAGGCAAGACCCCTTACCAATCTGCCTGGCCAAAGATTCTTGCAGGACTGTCCAATGTTGTCCATAGGTAGGCATGTTGCTGGACTTTGTAGGTAGGAAGGTCTGATGCTTACATCAGTAGGTAGGTAGGACTGATGTTATGTCCATAGGGACCAGCTTGGGTCCAGGGGGGCAAACCAGATGCCAAGGACCAGTGGGGTAAGGCAGTCATCTAGATCAGTTGGGGCTGGCCTGGTGCTAGGGTGGGCCAAGAACCTGAGTCCATGGGAGCTCACTGGGATCCCAGCACTATGGGGGCTTGTCTAGTTCGGGGGCTGGCAAGGAGCCTCTATCGATGTTGGCCATTTCAATTCTTGGGCCAGTCCAGAAGCTGGGTTCATAGGAACCATTCTGGAGGCTTAGCTCTGTGAGGGCCAGTCTGGCACTTTGTCCAGCTAGGAGCTTGGGTTTCCAGGATCCACTCTGAGCCTAGAGCCAAAGGAGCTGCCTGGAGCCCTGGGAGCTGGCCAGAGCTGTGATGGCTGGGAGCCTGGGTTTGTGAGAACCTTTTAAGACCCTGGTGCCACAAGAGTCTTCTAAGGCTATGAATATTGACCAGGCTATTCAAGTTTTGTGCCAATTTTCTATTGAGCTATTTTGATTTTTGGTTGTAATCCTTTATAAATACTGGAATCCATTGTCAGTTTTATATAAAATTATTGTCTTCTCTGATTTGGTAGTTTGCCTTTTCACTTTCTTAATCATGACTTTTGATGAATAGAAGATTCTAAATTTAAACCTATAAATCTATCAATCTTCATAAATAGTGCTTTCTATGTAGTATCAAGAAATAATAATATTCTCTTAGCATATAGTAAAAGTTTTATTGTTTTTTTAAAATTTTATTTTACTATGTTGTATTAATCACAATACATTACATCATTAGTTTTAGATGTAGTGTTCCATGATTCATTGTTTGCATATAACATCCAGTGCTCCATTCAATACGTGCCCTCTTTAATACCCATCACCAGGCTAACCCATCCCTCCACCCTCCTCCTCTCTAGAACCCTCAGTTTGTTTCTCAGAGTCCATAGTCTCTCATGGTTTGTCTCTCCTTCCTATTCCCCCCCTTCATTTTTCTCTTCCTACTATCTTCTTTCTTTTTTTTAACATATAATGAATTATTTGTTTCAGAGGTACAGGTCTGGGATTCAACAGTACTACACAATACACAGCGCTCACCAGAGCACATACCCTCCCCAATGTCTATCACCCAGCCACCCCATCCCTCCCACCCCACACCACTCCAGCAACCCTCACTTTGTTTCCTGAGATTAAGAATTCCTCATATCAGTGAGATCATATGATACATGTCTTTCTCGGATTGACTTATTTCGCTCAGCATAATACCCTCCAGTTCCATCCACATCATTGCAAATGGCAAGATTTCATTCCTTTTGATGGCTACATAATATTTCATTTCATTGAATAAAAACATTCAATGAAATATTATGTAGCCATCAAAAGGAATGAAATCTTGCATCTTCGTTATCCATTCATCTGTCGATGGACATCTTGGCCCTTACCACAGTTTGGCTATTGTGGACATTGCTGCTATAAATATCTGGGTGCATGTACCCCTTTGGATCACTACATTTGTATCATTGGGGTAAATACCCAGTAGTGCAATTGCTGGATTGTATGGTAGCTCTCTTTTCAACTTTTTGAGGAACCTCCATACTGTTTTCCAGAGTGGCTGCATCAGCTTGCATTCCCACCAACAGTGTAGGAGGGTTCCCCTTTCTCTGCATCCCCACCAATATCTGTGGTTTCCTGATTGTTAATTTTAGCCATTCTGACTGGTGTGAGGTGCTATCTCATCGAGGTTTTCATTTGGATTTCCCTGATGCCGAGCAAGGTTGAGCACTTTTTCATGTGCTGTGGGTTGGCCATTTGGATGTCTTCTTTGCAAAAATGTCTGTCCATGTCTTCTGCCCATTTCTTGATTGGATCATTTGTTCTTTGGGTGTTCAGTTTAATAAGTGCTTTATACATTTTGGATACTAGCCCTTTATCTGTAGTGTCATTTGCAAATATCCCATTCTGTCGGTTGTCTTTTGGTTTTGTTGATTGTTTCCTTTGCTGTGCAAAAGGTTTTATCTTGATGAAATCCCAATAGTTCATTTTTGCCCTTGCTTCCCTTGCCTTTGGCGATGTTTCTAGGAAGAAGTTGCTGTGGCTGAGGTCGAAGAGGTTGCTGCCTGTGTTCTCCTTTAGGATGTTGATGGACTCCTGTCTCACATTTAGGTCTTTCAACCATTTTGAGGCTATTTTTGAGTGGTGTGTAAGGAAATGGTCCAGTTTCATTCTTCTGCATGTGGCTGTCCAATTTTCCCAACACCATGTGTTGAAGAGACTGTCTTTTTTCCATTGGACATTCTTTCCTGCTTTGTCAAAGATTAGTTGACCATAGAGTTGAGGGTCCATTTCTGGGCTCTCTATTTCATTCCATTGATCGATATGACTGTTTTTGTGCCAGTACCATATTGTCTTGATGATGACAGCTTTGTAATACAGCGTGAAGTCTGGAGTTGTGATGCCACCAGCTTTGCTTTTCTTTTTCAACATTTCCTCTGGCTATTCAGGGTCTTTTCTGGTTCCATACAAATTTTAGGATTATTTGTTCCATTTCTTTGGAAAAAGTGGATAGTATTTTGATAGGGATTGCACTGAATGTGTAGATTGCTCTAGGTAGCATTGACATCTTCACAATATTTGTTCTTCCAATCCATGAGCATGGAACGTATTTCCATTTCTTTATGTCTTCCTCAAATTCTTTCATGAGTATTTTATAGTTTTCAGAGTAGAGATTCTTTGCCTCTTTGGCTAGATTTATTCCTAGGTATCTTATGGTTTTGGATGCAATTGTAAATGGGATCAACTCCTTAATATCTCTTTCTTCTGTCTTGTTGTTGATGTATAGGAATGCCACTGATTTCTGTGCATTGATTTTATATGCTGCCACTTCACTGAATTCCTGTATGAGTTCTAGCAGTTTTGGGGGGGAGTCTTTTGTGTTTTCCATATAAAGTATCATATCATCTGCAAACAGTGAGAGTTTGACTTTTTCTTTGCTGATTCAGATGCCTTTTATTTCTTTTTGATGTCTGATTGCTGTGGCTAGAACTTCTAGTACTATGTTGAATAGTAGTGGTGATAGTGGACATCCCTGCTGTGTTCCTGACCTTAGGGGGAAAGCTTTCAGTTTTTCCCCATTGAGAATGATATTTGCTGTGGGTTTTTAATAGATGGCTCTTATGATATTGAGGTATGCACCCTCTATCCCTGTACTCTGAAGAGGTTTCATCAAGGAAGGATGCTGTACTTTGTCAAATGCTTTTTCTGCATCTATTCAGAGGATCATATGGTTCTTGTTCTTTCTTTTATTAATGTATTGTATCACATTGATTGATTTGCAGATGTTGAGCCAACCTTGCAGCCCAGGGATAAATCCCACTTGGTCGTGGTGAATAATCCTTTTAATGTACTGTTGGATCCTATTGGCTAGGATTTTGGTGAGGTTTTTTGGATCCATGTTCATCAGGGATATTGGTCTGTAATGCTCCTTTTTGATGGAGTCTTTGTCTGGTTTTGGGATCAAGGTAATAGTGGCCTCATAAAATGAGTTTGGAAGTTTTCCTTCCATTTCTATTTTTTTGGAACAGTTTCAGAGGAATAGGTATTAATTCTTTAAATGTTTGGTAGAATTCCCCTGGGAAGCCATCTGGCCCTGGGTTCTTGTTTGTTGGGAGATTTTTGATGACTGCTTCAATTTCCTTAGTGGTTATAGGTCTGTTCAGGTTTTCTATTTCTTCCTGGTTCAGTTTTGGTAGTTTATATGTCTCTAGGAATGTATCCATTTCTTCCAGATTATCTAATTTGCTGGCATATGGTTGCTCATAATATGTTCTGATAATTTTTTGTATTGCTTTGGTCTTGGTTGTGATCTCTCCTCTTTCATTCATGATTTTATTTATTTAGATCCTTTCTCTTTTCTTTTTGATAAGACTACCAGGAGTTTTTCAATCTTATTAATTCTTTCAAAGAACCAGCCCCTAGTTTCGTTGATCTGTTCTACTGTTCTTTTCATTTCTATTTCATTGATTTCTGCTCTGATCTTTATTATTTCTCTTTTCCTGCTGGATTTAGGCTTTATTTGTTGTTCTTTCTCCAGTTCCTTTAGGTGTAGGGTTAGGTTGTGTATTTCAGACCTTTCTTGCCTTTCTTGTTTCTTGAGAAATGCTTGTATTGTTATATACTTTCCTCTTAGGACTACCTTTGCTGCATCTGAAAAGTTTTGAACAGTTGTGTTTTCATTTGCATTGGTTTCCATGAATTTTTTAAATTCTTCTTTAATTTCTTGGTTGACCCATTCATTCTTTAGTAGGATGCTCTTTAGCCTCCATGTATTTGAGTTCTTTCTGACTTTCCTCTTGTGACTGAGTTCTAGCTTCAAAGCATTGTGGTCTGAAAACATGCATGAAATGTTCCCAAACTTTTGGTACCAGTTGAGACATGATTTGTGACCTAGGATGTGATTATTCTGGAGAATGTTCCATGGGCACTAGAGAAGAATGTGTATTCTGTTGCTTCAGGATGGAATGTTCTGAATATGTCTGTGAAGTCCATTTGGTCCAGTGTGTCATTTAAAGTCTTTATGTCCTTGTTGATCTTTTGCTCAGATGATCTGTCCATTTCAGTGAGGGGGGTGTTAAAGTCCCCCACTATTATTGTATTGTTGTCAATGTGTTTCTTCGCTTTTGTTATTAATTGGCTTATATAATTGGCTGCTCCCATGTTAGGGGCATAGATATTTACAATTGTTAGATCTTCTTGTTGGATAGACCCTTTAAGTAGGTTATAGTGTCCTTCCTCATCTCTTATTACAGTCTTTGGTTTAAAATCTAATTTTTCTGATATAAGGATTGCCACCCCAGCTTTCTTTTGGTGTCCATTAGCATGGGAAATGGTTTTCCACCCCCTCACTTTCAATCTGGGGGTGTCTTTGGGTCTAAAATGAGTCTCTTGCAGACAGCATATCGATGGGTCTTGTTTTTTAATCCAGTCTGATACCCTGTGTCTTTTGATTGGGGCATTGAGCCCATTTACATTCAGGGTAACTATTGAAAGATATGAATTTAGTGCCATTGTATTGCCTGTAAGGTGACTGTTACCGTATATTGTCTGTGTTCCTTTCTGGTCTGTGTTGCTTTTAGGCTCTCTCTTTGCTTAGAGGACCTCTTTCAATATTTCTTGTAGGGCTGGTTTCGTGTTTGCAAGTTCCTTTCGTTTTTGTTTGTCCTGGAAGTTCTGTATCTCTCCTTCTATTTTCAATGACAGGCTAGCTGGATATAGTATTCTTGGCTGCATATTTTTCTCATTTAGTGCTCTGAATATATCATGCCAGTCCTTTCTGGCCTGCCAGGTCTCTGTGGATAGGTCTGTTGCCAATCTAATGTTTCTATCATTGTAGGTTACAGATCTCTTCTCCCAAGCTGCCTTCAGGATTTTCTTTGTCTCTGAGACTAGTAAGTTTTACTACTAGATATTGAGTGCAGACCTATTTTTATTGATTTTGAGGGGGGTTCTCTGTGCCTCCTGGATTTTGATGCCTGTTTCTTTCCTCAAATTAGGGAAGTTCTTTGCTATAATTTGCTCCAATATACCTTCTGCCCCTCTCTCTCTTTCTTTTTCTTCTGGGATCCCAATTATTCTAATATTGTTTCATCTTATGTTATCACTTATCTCTCGAATTCTGCCCTCGTGATCCAGTAGTTGTTTATCTCTCTTTTTCTCAGCTTCTTTATTTTCCATCATTTGGTCTTCTCAATCACTAATTCTCTCTTCTGCCTCATTATCGTAGCAGTTAGAGCCTCCATTTTTTATTGCACCTCATTAATAGACTTTTTGATTTTGACTTGGTTAGATTTTAGTTCTTTTATTTCTCCAGAACAGGTTTCTCTACCTTCCATCCTTTTTTCAAGCCCAACTAGTATCTTTATAATTGTCATTCTGAACTCTAGTTCCGACATCTTACTAATGTCCATATTGATTAGATCCATGGCAATCGGTACAGCCTTTTGTTCTTTTTTTTGAGGTGATTTTTTCCATCTTGTCATTTTGTCCAGAGGAGAATAGATGAATGAGAGAACAAAATACTAACAGGGTAACAATGACCCCAGAAAAATATACACTGAATAAATCAGGAGAGACCTGAAACTGGGGGAAAAGAAAGGGAAAGAAAGAAAAAAGAAAAAAAAAAAGAAAAGAAAAAAGAAAAAAGAAAAAAGAAAAAAAAGAATATGATCAAATATGATCAGGCTGGTGAATAGATCAGTGCCACACACTGTTTGGGCATAATTTTGTTTGTTAGAAGAAACTGCCTCCCAAAATTTTAAAGAAAGAAAAGCTTAAATATGTACAAAACTAAGGATAAATACGATGAAGGGATGGAATATAACTGTAAAGATGAAAATTATAAAAGATTTTATAAAAGGAATTGATAAGAAGTTGGCTGAAAAAAGAAAGAAGAGAAATTTAAAAAAAAAAGGGAGAGAATGTGATCAGGCAGGAGACTAGAATAAAGCCATATACTAGAGATTTAGGATGTATTTTGGTCTGTTGGAAGGAACTGTATCCCAAAATTTTAAAGAGGGAACAATTTATATAGATACCAAAAATACGGTTAACTACTATGAACGGATAGAATACAACTCTAAAAATGAAAAATGAAAAAGATTTTTTTTAAAAGTGATGGATAAGATGTTCGTTGAAAAAGGGGAAAAAATTTTCAAAAAAAATTAAAAAAAGAAAATTAAAAAAATAACTTTGAAAGACTAAAGAATCAGGGGAAAAAGAGCCATGAACTCTATGTGCTGTATTCCCCTAGCGCTGGAGTTCTGTCCTCATTGATCGGTAAACTTGGTCATGGCTGGCTGTTTTTGCCTATCTTCTGGAGAAGGAGCCTGTTGCTGTGGTTCCCAAATGTCTTTGCTGGAGGTGGAATTGCCCCACCCTTGCCAAGTCTGGGCTAAGTAATTTGCCTGGGTTTGTTCTTGGGTGCTTTTGTTCCCTGCAATCTTTCTGTACAGCTTTGGAGGACGAGAGTGAAAATGTGGGCCTCTCAATCTCTGTCCCAGAGGAGCCAAGAACTCAGGGCCCCACTCCTCAGTGAGCCCCTAGAGAAAAGCAATCACTCCCATCTCCCCGGTCTCCAGCCACACTCCATGCTCACCCAGCCTGTGACTGTGCATTTCTATCTCTGGCACACGACCCTGTGTGGAGTCTCCAAACCCAGGAGATTCCTGTGGTGCACTCCCACACCACTCCTCCCAGGGGAGGATGGGGGGCCTCCCCAGATATGCATCTTATTGGGTCCCTGCTGGAGGGGAGTGGGAGAGGGAGAAGCAGGCTTCCCGCTGAGCAGGGAGTCCAATGCGGGGCTCGATCCCAGGACCCTGGGATCTGCTGAAGGCGGATGCTTAACAACTGAGCCACACAGGCACCCCTAAACTTTATTTTTTAAAGTGTCAATTTTTCTCACTATGGTACAATTTTGACTTCATATTATATTCTATTATCTGTCTTTGGGACTTTTTCTTTACTTCAAAATAGATAGACTGTTAAAAGTGCCAGGCACAGTTCTAGGCACATGTTATTCAACAATAAAAAATACAGAATAAGATTTTCCATTCACATTGACTTTATAGTTTTGTAGGGAGAAATCAGATAAACAATGGACATAGTAAATAAATAAATTGTTTAAATACAATAAGGTGATGAGTTCTATGCAAATAAAAAAAAGTCCTCGAGTGGAAGAGGGTCAGGTTGAAATTTAAATTGGAATGATCAAAGCAAGCACACTGAAAAAGGAACATTAAAGATTTGAAGAATTAAAAGTTAGCAGTGTGGTTACCCAGGTAAAGAGTAATTGGCCAGTGCAAAAACTAGGAGGCAGATGTATACCTTACAGATCAAAGAAAAAGCAAGGAGACCAATGTAATTGTATCAAAGTGAGTTAGAAGTTAATAGAGTTAATGAAGGACAGATTATGTGGGTGTTCGAGGCCATTATAAGGTCTTTGGGAAACCAATGCATGTTTTTGAGCAACTAGATTTACATTTTATAGGATCCTTCTGGCTGTTAATTTGAGAATAGACTGGAGTTAGGGTATGAAGCAAAGCAGGGAGAAAAGAAATGAAGCAAAGAATGGAGGTCAATTAGGAGGACATTGCAGTAGTACTGTCCGATACTATTTATGTTTTGGACCAGATGGTTTCAATAGAGGCAGAAAAATGAGGTCAAATACTGCATATATTAAAAGTAGAGACAGCAGAATATACAAATAGATTGCTACATTATATGAAAGAAAAAATTTGAGTAAGGCTGGTTTGGTTTTGGGAGGAATGATTAGAAGTCCAATTATGAAAATATGGAATTTGTGATGTTCACTGAGCTTCCAAATAGAAATATTAAAAACAAACAAACAAACAAACAAACAAACAGATGCAAGTCTGCAGTTGCAGATAAATGTCTAAATTTTATACATAAGGTCATTACTCTATTTAATTTATCTTTCCCTGAACAAATCTGCACTTTCTTAACTATCTGGCTATGTAAGTACAGGAAGACTATATATGTAAAAAGGCCATTCTCCCATGTTATTTTTCTTCTCCAAGAATGTTTAAATTATTCTCGGTCCTTTACACTTTCATAAAAATTTTGGAATAAGTTTATTAAATTCCATTAAAAAGCAAAAGTAAAAATAAGCAAAAACTACTAACACTTTTAGTGTCATTTATTTGAATCTATAATTCACTTTTGGGAAAATTAACAACAGCAATGAGACTTCTAATATGTGAATATAATTTATATGGCAACTTATGTCTTAATATCTCTTAATAAGGTTTTACAATTTTTTTCTCTAGAGACCTTGCATATAACTTATTACTTTATAATTGTTGTTATTTTAAAAGTTGTACAATTTCTGTCCCTTTAGTGTTTACTGATATGTAGAAATACAATGGATTTTTGTTTATTAATTTCCTTTCCAGCAAGCTGGTTAAAATTTACAATTTCTAATTCTAGATTTAAGGTTTAAGTAATTCCAATATCTAATTATAATTTACTGACACTAATAATAATTCCTTTTGGATTCTCTTACACATTGCACTAGTTATTGCACTAAATAAGATCTGCAATAAAATACTGAACTGAAATGGTGGTATCAGACATCCTGGCCTTGTTTTCAACCCCCAGAATGAACATCATCATTGTTTTACCCATAGGTAGGGTGTTAGCTGTAAGGTTTTTGTAAATTTAATTTATTGGAAAAAGAACGTTCCTTTTCAATTATTTGTTTGCTGTGAGGTTTTTATTTTTGTTTTTACCATGGATGAGTTTTAAATTTTATCATAAATTTTTCTGTACATATTGAAATAATTGATTTCACTTGGGACACCTGGGATGATAAATATATCTATTGATATTCTAATTTGAAAAAAAATTCTTTCTTAGAATAAAACTGACTTAATCGTGGTACATTTTTTCTTTTTTCAAAAAAAATATATTGTTAAGTTAGTTTTACTATCCTTGCATTTAAGCTTTTTTTGCACTTATTCTCATGAATGGCATGGAATTGTAATTTATTTTCCCTTATACCTTTGTTGCATTTTAGTTTCTAGGATTATGCTAACCTCAGAATATAACCACAAAATATCTCATATTCTTTTTTTTTTTTTAATTTTCTTTCAAAGACTGTGTTAGATTGGATTCATTTCTGCTTTCATTGTTTTTTTTTTTTTTTTTAATTTTATTCATTTATTTGACAGAGACACAGCGAGAGAGGGAACACAAGCAGGTGGAGTGGGAGAGGGAAAAGCAGGCTCCCTGCGGAGCAGGGAACCCGACGCGGGGCTCGATCCCAGGACCCTGGGATCATGACCTGAGCCGAAGGCAGACGCTTAACGACTGAGCCACCCAGGCACCCCTGCTTTCATTGTTTTTAAACACTCTCTGATGAAGTCATCTGGGCCTGGAGTTTTCTGAGTGGAAGTTTCTGAATAATGAGTCAAACTTCTTAAATGATTTTGGACTAATAATTTTTTCTGTCTTTTTATGAGTCAGTCTTGCTACATTATGTGTTGATGTTGTTGTTTTCTTTTTCTTCAAGAAATATTTCCATTTCATCTAAACCATGAAATAGTGGCAAAAAGCTTTACTTGATATGCTTTCATTATCCTTTCAGTGTCTCCAATATCCGTTCTGTGTTCCTTTAAAAATCACCTGTACGATAGGTGATTTTACCCGCACCTCTATTTACTTTGAACAATACTGTCAGAGATATTTCAATTTTATTAGTATTTTTAAAAAAACTTTTCACTTTGTTGATTTTACCTAATTATTGTACCTCTTCTTGTTTATTGATTTCTAGTTTATTGATTTCTGTCCTTAACCTTTGACTTTTCCTTTCTTTTACTTTGTTTATTTTGCTCTTCTTTCTGTTATTAACTTCCTGAAATATATTTCATTAACTTTCAATTACATTTCTTTTTAATATATGTATTATCAAGTCTGTAATTTTTCATTAAACTACAGTTTGGCTGCATCCCACAATAACTTAGATATGAACTTTATTTATTGTTCACTTCAAAATATTGTCATTTTTAGTTTTTCTTGGATCAATGAATGTTTGAAACTATATTTCTTAATCTTCAATATTATAGGAAGCTTTAGAGTTTTCATAATTGACTTTTATCTTTACTAAACTGTACACTTAGAATATAGAATATATTCCATATTATTTTAATTTGAAATTTGTTGAGAGTTGATTTATGGTCTAGGGAATGATTAGATTTTTAAGTAGTTCAACATATATTTGAAATGAATGTATATTTTACAGTTCTTGAATAAAGAATTCTGTTCTGTAATGTCTTTTAAGCAATGTTTGTTAATTGTGTTCTCTAAATTTCTTTTATTAATGTTTTTTTCTCAAATCTGCTCATGGAAATATGCTAAAATCTTTTAATTTGATTGTTTTGTGTATTTTACCTTATACACATGTCAATTTTTTATTTATATATTTTGAGGCTCTGTTTTGAGGTACATCAAATTTTATCTTTAAAAAGTGCCAGGATATTTTTAGAAATACTTTTCTTGTTTAAGTCCATTTTGTCTACTATTGATAAAATTATATCAGCTTTTTAATTATTATTATTTTAGTGCTACCATTTCCTTTATAATGCTCTTCCTTTAAACTTTGGTGTTTCCTTATGTTTTAAATAAGACAGAAGATGGAGTCTTTAAAGCAAACAAAAAGAAACAACAAAAACCCTTGACTGAGAAAGGCGAACGCTCCTACACTGTTGGTGGGAATGCAAGCTGGTGCAGCCACTCTGGAAAACAGTATGGAGGTTCCTCAAAAAGTTAAAAATAGAGCTACCCTATGACCCAGGAATTGCACTACTGGGTATTTACCCCAAAGATACAAATGTAGTAATCCAAAAGGGCACCTGCACCCCAATGTTTATAACAGCAATGTCCACAATAGCCAAACTGTGGAAAAAGCCTAGATGTCCATCAACAGATGAATGGATAAAGAAGATGTGATACACACACACACACACACACACACACACGCACACACACAATGGAATATTATGCAGCTATCAAAAAATGAAATCTTGCCTTTTGCAATGACGTGGATGGAACTAGAAGGTATTATGCTAAGCAAAATAAGTCAATCAGAGAAAGACAATTATCATATGATCTCACTGATATGTGGAATTTGAGAAACAAGGCAGAAGGTCATAGGAGAAAGAGGAAAAATGAAACAAGAAGAAACCAGAGAGGCGACAAATCATAAGAAACAATCTCAGGAAACAAATTGAGGGTTGCTAGAGTGGAGGGGGTTGGGAGGGATGGGGTGGCTGGGTGATGGACATTGGGAAGAGTATGTGTTGTGATGAGTACTGTGCATTGTGTAAGACTGATAAATCACAGACCTGTACCCCTGAAACAAATAACACATTATATGTTAATAATAAAATTTAAAAAAAATTTTAAAAAACCCTGGCTAATAATGTTTGTCCTTTAACTAAGGAATTGGTTCTATTCACATTTTTTTGATATTACTGATACAGTTGGTTTAATTCATCATTTGTGTGCTTTCTTTTATCATATTTGTTCAATCTTCCTTTTCTCTTTTTTAATATTTTCATTTGGAATTAAATGTATTAAATTATCACTTTTTATAATTAATATTTATGTTTGACTCTGTTTTTTTATAAAGATAACCAAAAAACTGCAACCTTTATTTCTTAAAATTTAATTTTAATATTTTCATCATCTTCTTTTATTTTTGTCATTTACTTCTGTGTTGTTTGTTCATTAATCTCACAGGTTTTTATTGTTATTGATACAGCCAGTACATGTTTAGATTTACTCACATATTTGCCAGTTCATTTCTCTCTAGTCCTTACTGTATCTGAGACTTTGCACCTGGGAGTGTTTTTCTTCTGCAAGATGTACAGTCTTAGAAATTTCTTTAGAGTGGCTCAGTAATTGTTAGTACCTGAAGTTTCCATATGATGGGTGAGATTTTAGGTTCACTTTATCCTGAAGTATATCCTTTAGTAATAAGCCAGCATAGCATTAGGAGACTCTCTTTTTTGACTCCTGCCTTGGACAGATTCTCCCCTTCCACTTCTGTCTATCTTACCATTAAAATAGTTAGTACAAGGTTTTTTTTGGTAAACAGATACCCTCAGGGATAGTCAGCTTCAGTATTCCCTGCTTTCTTCCCTGAATTCCCCCCTTTCTCTTAGATTTTAAAACCGTGGGGGGGAAAAAAAGATCATTAGCAGTGAATGTTTTATATCTTAAAGGTAATCCCCTCCAACAGCAACTTTGCCTGTATCCCACCTCTCTGAGAAGAATAACTATTTCTATCCTTATTTAAGAAGTCCTCATGAGTGCTGTGGTGGCTCAGTCATTAAGTGTCTGCTTTTGGTTCAGGTCATGATCCCAGGTCCTGGGATGGAGTCCTACATTGGGCTCCCTGCTCCGTGGGGAGCCTGCTTCTCCCTCTCCCACTCCCCCTGCTTATGTTCCCTCTCTCACTGTGTCTCTCTCTGTCAAATAAATAAAATCTTAAAAAAAAAAGTCCTCTTCTGAGGCTCCAGTTATGACCTCTTCTTTCTTCTTTGCTCTATTATGTCACGTCTGTCTTCTGAAGAAACACCGTAATTTCTTTTCCCATAGTTCTCAAATATTTTAGTCTCCTCCATTATTAAAATCCTACAAAAGAATCTTTAAGATTTACCTCTACAATAAGCTATTGTCTAATCTCCTTATCTTCAAAACGTTTTTTCAAGATTCTGAATTTGTTGCCCCTGCTTTCTTTTCTTAACCCATTTTAGTGAGGCAAAACAAAACAAAACAAAACAGAACAACTCAGTCACATTTGGACACCCTCTGTTTTCCTCTTTCTATAGATGATAAAATATTTCCACTTCTTTGAGTTTTTTATAATAGAGATAATATCAAAAAATAAAAGCTGAATGAATAATCCTGTCACATATGTGATTGCCTCCATTCAGTAGTAAGAGCATGGTATAAAATGACTTGTTGCTGAGTCTGTGACTAGATTGGTTCTTAGGAGGGCTTTTTTTTTTTTAAGATTTTATTTATTTATTTGAGAATGCAAGAGCCAGAGAGCACAAGTGGGGTGAGAGAGCAGGAGCAGGGTGAAGGGCAGAGGGAGAAGCAGACTCCCCGCTGAGCAGGAAACCCGATTCTGGCTCCATCCAGGACTACAGGATCATGACCCGAGCCAAGGCAAATGCTTAACTGACTGAGCCACCCAGGTGCCCCAGAAGGGCTGGATCTTAATAAGACCTTGACTTGTAGTTCTTAGAATTGTTACTGGCACTGTCAGAATTTAATAATTATGTGATACAAATTAAAAAAAAAACTATATTATGGACATTCCCAAGGAAAATTATTCAGAAGATCAATTTTTTTAACATATACTCTATATGTGGAAAACCTTCATTGATTATCTCTTATATTATTAATAAACATAGTTTTACATTATTCTAAAGAATATGTTTTTTTAATTATATTCACAACAAGTCACATTTTGTTTTGTTTTTTTTGCCTCACCAATGTTTCTCATTTGTAATAAAAAGAGATTTGAATTTAATAGAAGAAAAATTACATTGTCTCCTGTCCTGCCTCTGTAATTCAAATTAAATGTTACCATAGATAATGTTAATGAGCTATGTTCTGGAAGAATTTTAACACATTTAATATCCTGATTTAATGAGAAAGTGAACAAATCTTTAAACATATGTTCTATGTAAAGAGATATACAAGGGATGTGGGCCTTTTTTTAATTTATAGCATACTATTTAAAACTGTACACCCTGTTGATTTTATGGGAGTTCTCTGTGCCTCCTGGATGGATGTCTGTTTCCTTCCCCAAATTAGGGAAGTTTTCTGCTATTATTTCTTGAAAATAATTTTCAGCCCTCTTTTCTCTCTCTTCTGGAACTCCTGTAATATGAGTGTTATTACATTTGATGGAGTCACTGAGTACCCTAAATCTATTCTCATGTTGCATAATTCTTCTTTTGTTCAGCTTCACCATTTCCATTATATTGTCTTCTAGGTCACTAATTTACTCCTCTTCTTCTTCCAAACTGCTGTTCATTGTATCAAGCCTGTTTCCAATCTCGTTTATTGTATTCTTCATCTCTGATTGATTATTTTTAAATTTTTTCTCTGTGGTAAGGGTCTCATTGATGCCTTCTATTCTTTTAAGTCCAGTGAGTATCCTATGACTGTCGCTTTAAATTCTCTATCAGGCATGTTACTTATTTCTTTCTCTTAGATCTTGGTCCATGGCCTTATTTTGTCCTTTCACTTGGGATAAGTGGAATAAATCCCTCAGTCTGGGCATTTTGTGCATGTCTGTGCCTTCTTCTCTGTGTTAGAAAAGCCATTTATGTCTCCTGCTCCTGACAGTAATGACCTTATGAAGAAGAGATCATGTAGTGTCCAGGGCCTGGCCCTTCAGGGAGTGTCTCTGGTGTGTGCTGCATGCACTGTGCTGCTGTGTTTTGGCTTCTTTTATCCTTCAGTCCAGTCATCTGCAGAGTCTGTCCTTGCCTGCTATGGACAGTGTTTGGTCCCTGGTTTGAATGTAGTGAGTTTTAACTAGGTGTGCTCTGGTCTGCTTCTGAAATGGGACCTGACCCACTTCCATGAGAACTGAGACCCAGCAGAACTCTGTGGTTGGGAGGGGTTTGTCCTGCTCTTTTGGAGGAGGTACCTGCCATGCTGGGACTAAGGCAAGCTTGACTGAGAAGGGTTGTCCCACCAGAGTGCAGGGGTGTGGGGTTTGGTGAAAGCAAGTTAGGCAGTCAGTGTCAGCTACAAGCTTGGCTACACCACTTAGCATGTGACTCTACTCAAGTCACTGTAACTATGTGAAAGCTCCAGTCTCATTGCTAGTATGGACATAACTATACCTTAAAGAGCACTGAAACCTCATTCTTATTTTTTTGGATTTTGCTATATCCCTTGGAGCCTTATACAACAAATGTAAACCCTTCTGCTCATGCCAGACAACTACCTCCCCTTGAACTCTCTTCACTGACTTAAGTTCTTTCCTAAAGGTGACTTTGTTCCCATAACCTCCTGTCATTCTGATAGTCTTTTTCTGAGTCTAAGTCCTGGTGGTTGTGTAGCAGAATTTTGCTTGATTTATTGACACTCTATGCTTATTAATGATCTAAAATTAAATTAATTTTTAAGGTAGATATTCTCCATATTAACTTTATATTAACTAAGATATATATGTACATATATACATATATATACACATTTACTTTGGAAAAAAAAAGGAGATAGCTACAAAATCCAATAGGTGGGTCAATAATGACACTTATTAAAAAACAGATAAATAATGAATAAAAATAATAAAAAGCAAGAAAAGTAAAATCTCATATATACAGATGCATGGATGAAGAGAAGCATAATTTTTAAAGCTTCTGTGACTTTCAAAACCTATACTTCATTCTATTCTGATTTGTTAACAAAAATCATAAAGTCACAAACAGATTTTTGTTATTTACATACGTTTCCAATATGTACAAGTATGCATTTTGTACAGAAGACAAAAAGCAGAAATCAAAATGCCCTATAGAAAGTAAATCCATGAAAAGTGCCTATGATATCATGAAATTCCCATATCAAAAATTACTGCTCATATAAACCTTATGCCTTATGACCTTCTAATAAACCTATGTTAAATGAACCCTATTATGGTTTTAAATAGAATACTTGAGAAATGTAAATTTAAGACATACAAATATATATGTCATACCTGTATATATATGTGTATATGTATATAAGTGTATATATATATATATATATATATATATATATATATATATATATAAATGCAAACGGATTTCATTAAATTAAAACTTTCAATCAAAAAGTGCTATAAAAGTGCACTCTTTATGGGATCATTATTTCCATTGCAGATCAGTAGGTGGTGCTTTGCTTGAAACTATATATATTGCTGTGAAGTACCATATGAAGATTAACATTTTAAAAATGCATATGAAAAGTATGAATTAATTATTTGTAACTCAGTTAAGTGCTTCCATTGTTTTCCCTATTCATTTTATTATTTTATACAGGAGGTCTAAATCAATCATTCAATGATCCAGATTCTTTAGTAAGGCTGAAATCATAACAAAAAGAACCAGACTGACTTTTTAAGTATTCAATAATAGTATCTACACTGTGAGTTTCAATGTTCTTCATATATTGTTTCTCAGAAAATATAGCATGTATTTGCCTAGAGTTCCTTTTTACTATACCGTATAAGCAATATGTTTTAAGGAATAGCTTTGTCCCTGTATGACCCATCAATCATATACTATAGAATGGAAATGAGAGATTAACTTTTCCTGAGCAAAAATAACCTGTAGTATGGATTGCAAAGCATAGAAAGATGACAATACTAAACTGATTTATTATAATGTGTGTGTGTGCATGTTTGTGGTGTTTGTATGTAGATATTTATATCTTATCATATATAAAACATATCTTGTTAATGTATTTTTGTTTCTAAATTCAAATTTTCCTTTTGGTTTTTAATATGGTGTTAGTTCCACTGAGATTCACTAAAACATGCCACAGGGTTATGAACTGTAGAGAAATATGACAAAAGTGTGAAGAAAGGTCCTTTTTATTAATTCAAGATTTTAAAGTCTCTGATGTTGCAGATACTTGTAGATTTTTCACTCACTTCTTTAGGTTGATATAATTTGACATTATTGTGCCTTAGTTGCTAGTCCTTTCTTTGCATCAAATTGTATCATAGCTTTGGACATGTGGGATAATGATATTTTCTTCTTTTATGGAAATAGACAATCATACACAGAACTCTTGTAAATGATTTTTAAAAATGAAAAGGAATAGTAAGATAAATATTGAAGGACAAGCAGATTCAAAGATTGAATTCATTTGTTATTTTCTAAAAATAAAGCATTAAATTTTAATGTTGCATTTTTCATGACTGTTAAAGTTCTTGAGTGGAATGCAGAGATCTTTTTATCTTGGCACTGTATTAATGGAGGATTAGTTTATTTTAGTAATTTATTATTGGAAGAATTAAATCAGGCTTCAGGCTTTCTAAGTTTGATTTGAGCTTATGCTTTCACATTTGTTTGTGTGGTCCTTTGGTCTTAAGTTGTGGCAGATTAAAGATCCTTTCATGCTTTCCCATCAGCTTTCCCATTAAGAGATAGAATCCATTTCTCTGCCCTCCCAACACCACCTGAAGGCTGGCCTAAGACAGTTTTGACCAAGACACTGTGGTAGAAGTGACACAGTGATATTTCTGGGGTTTGGCTTTAGAAGGACTGGCCCCTTCTGCTTTGTAATTTTGGAGTCCTGAGTCATCTTCTAAATGTTTACTACATGCTGGGGAGACTCCACACAAGGCTCTAAGAATACATGAAGATACTCAGCAAATTCTAGTCTTCTAGATGCCTCTGTTGGAGCACCAGGCATGTGCATGAAGACTTTTTGATCTTTCCAGACTAGCCCAGCCACTGGCTATTTCTAAGTGACCTGAGATGATGCCACTGATGCAAAAACCACCCAGGTGAGACCTCTCTGAAATCTTGACACCCAACTTTGAAGTATAATAAAACAGTGGTCATTTTTAACCTCTCTCTTTGGGGTAGGTGGGTGGCAACAGATAGCCAGAACAAATAACCAATTAAATGGTGTCATCAAAACTGCCAATAGTATTAATGGCATTAACTTTTGAGAAACTTTAAAAGCTAAAATTTAAATTCTGAGTTTCTGGTTCTGTATATATATATGCCTTCAAAATATCCTGATGACTTTAAAACCAATACAATCAAAATTCAAAATTAATTAATTAAATACAGACAGAGCTTATCCTAAATTAATGGTTCCTATTCAAATAAATTTTGTTATTGGATTACTTTTCTATTTTCATCTACATTGTAGATCGGAAGAGATATATTTAATAACCTGTGGGCTTAACAACATGATATTTTTACTGTGTTTTGAGTAACTAGCAAAAGAAGACAATGCATGAACTTGTTGAATGCCAGGTCACCAAATAAGAGGCAGTGGCAACTGGTGGAGAAAGTATGGTTTATAAACCTGGTCTGCTTAGCCAGAACTTTGATTATTTGTCTCTGTTGCCTGGGGAATTCTGGCCAGAGCCCCTTTCTTCAGGTTAACCTTTCTCATGTAGCTTCAAGACATGTTTAATGTCACTTACTCAGTGACACTTTTCTTTTAACCATCTACTATAGAATGTTTGTGTCTACCCAAGATTCATATGTTGAAATCTTAATCCTCAATGTGATGGTATTAGGGGGTGGGGCCTTTGGTAGGTAATTAGGTCATGAAGGTGATCTCCTCATTAATGGGATTAGTGCCCCTATTTAAAAAAAGAGCATGGGAGAGCTTTCTCACCCTTTCCTCCATGTGAGGACAAATGAACAGATGGCCATCTGAAAACCAGAAAGTGGGCTCTCACCAGACATCAAATCTGCTGGCACTTTGGTTTTGGACTTCTTAGCATCCAGAAGTGTGAGAGGTAAATGTTGTTTATAAGCCAGTCTGTTGTATTATAGCAACCTAAACAGACTAAGACACATCCAATGGCAGACGTTTAATTCCTTCCTCTTCACAACTCTGTAGATATGGGGGAAAGTTAAATCAATCTCTAGATGTGAATCTTTACATAAAGAACAGTTCATTAAAAACCTGAGGACTGGTCAGGGCTGTGCTTCATTCATTGAGTGATACAGAGGTCCAGGATGTTTTTAACTATACTTGCATTGTCATAACACAAGGCCTTTTAAGCTGCAGAGAAAGAAATGCATTCTTATTGCTTTAACCTATGTGTAACGGGGATGGAAGTGCTGGTCTCCTATGTGTGCAGAAAAGAGAGGACAACCAAACATACCTGAATGATGTCTATATCCTCCTTAACCTATAAGACATAACACAAAGACAGGAAGTGGAGAATGTGCTATGAACAATTCAGTTGCTTTATAGACATTAACCTATTAACCCTTATAAATTGTACCTGAGGTAGAGCCATTTGGACAGATAAGCCCCCATTTACAAAGCAGGAAAGAGTGAGCATCTGAAATTCATAGAGCTCTAGAAACTAAGAGACTATTAGTCAGATTCCTAATGTGGTGTATCTGGGGGATAGGGTCCCATGTATATCCAAGGATAAACATCAGTGAGTGGCCAAGATAGAAAGGAATCTTTATCTCTGTGCTTCTATAGTAACATGCTTGCAATTACATCATAGATGATAAAGAAACTGGAGAGAAAGGAAATTTGAAATTGAAAGTATTTACCTATCTTCCATAGGTTTCCACTTTTCTTGCCTATCTTTCTGGACTGAAATTTCTTGGTGAAAAAGCATGCCAAGTTCAGGCCTTTGCATTTGGAAACACACACACATCAAACATAAACCTTGGATCTACAAGTGTTGAAAAGCATTAACTATGAGTTTAAAGGTTTTGTTGTCATCATTGTTATTGTTGTTATTTGCTAAGTAAAGCTTGAGATTTGTTCCTGCTTGTATGTCATGTAAATAGTTTGTTTAATGAGAAAAATTCTTACTTTGAAGAGGGGTTAAGTTTCCAAATTCATTTAATGCACACAGAGTTGGCTTAATTAGTAATTCCATATATATATACACACATATATATATATACACATACACACACATATATGTATATATATATACACACACACACAAGGTAATGAACAGTTTTCTTAGCACTTGAGGTATGAGTCATTTTTGCCAAAGCAAGCCAGGATAGTGAGTTATATTACAGGATAATGAAGACTTAAAGGGGGAAAAAGAGTTCTGGTATAATTTTAAAAGCTATTTTACCCATTGAGGTAGATATCTGTCAACTAATGCTTTGTAAGCATATTTTTAAAAAAAGATTTTATTTATTTATTTGACAGAGAGAGAGAGAGAGAGCGTACACAAGCAGGGGGAGTGGCAGGCAGAGGGAGAGGGAGATGTGAGCTCCAATCCCAGGACCCTGGGATCATGACCTGAGCCAAAGGCAGATGCTTTACTTACTGAGCCACCCAGGCACCGAAGCACATTTTTTTAAATAGGAAAAAATGAGTTTTATGCTGCTCAATTTCTTAAATTAAGATAGATTAAAAGTACAGATTAAATATAATCTTTATTCCCAAAGTCAATCCTGTGTACTCTGTTAAGCATTTGGCGGCACTTAAATTCTTTGAGCCCATTAGAATTCCATTTGTTCTGTCATTGTTCCAGCACAAAAAGTTACTTTCATTTGTTGGATACTCTGAGTTTCTGTTTTACTAAATTGTCTATCCCTCCACAACCCCTGAGTTTTTATTAGTTGTCCTCCCCCAGGGACCAGAGCCCTGTTTCTAAATCTTAGGAAAGAATGGAATTTGGCCACTTTTAAATTGATCTCCTTATTTTTATTAAAACCCATAGAAGATACCAGCCTTTTTTTGTTTCATATGCCATTTGAGTTTTTGATATGCTTTCTTTTTACCTGTATCATGACTTGAAATTGGCTTATCCTTTAGTTATTTTGCTTCACACACCCAAATTCACCTCTTACATGAGCAAGTTGCATCCCTCATTTCCTGTTTTACTTTAAAGAATCTCTCCCTGCTCTCTACCTTCTCTGCTAGCCACACCTCATGAAGCATCCTGAAGTATAACTATTGCCAAATTATCTTGGCCTCAAAACAACAAACACAGTTCCACTATTATTTTGGTATTCAAAATATCACAGATGTGAATACCTATTCATGTATTTAATCCATTACCCAAAGAAAACTGACATGCAAAAGGAAGCTAAAAAAAAGACAACATAGGTGTAACATTAATATCAATGTATCAATGTACCTATTAGTATCTTTCCATATTTCTTTAAGGAATTTATTTCATAGAATATGGCTTTAGTTCTCTCCATTTCTACTCCTTCTTTCTACAAATATTGGCTATGAGAGACAAACACTCACTAATCCATTCTTCATGTAAATACCATTTCCACAAAATATAAAAATTCTAATTATTACAAAATAACATTACTTAAAAGTCATTAAGATTGTAAAATGTACTATATGTAAAAACTAAATATCTCTAGATTGCTAAGTATCTAGTCATCTGTATATTAATATCTCACTTTTAGTGGCTGAAGATTTAGTGTCTTCCTGGTTTGGTTCTCTCACTGGTGTGGCACTCTTGTATGGCACTCCTGGGCTCTCCTTTCTTTAAATCCTCACCTATAATATTTCCAGAGCCCATGGACTTCTATAGTATCTGGAGCTTATTCACCTATGCTTGGTTACCTGATTTCTCTCACATATTCATGACACTAGAAAAGATGAGAAAGAAGAAAAACTCCAGTTTCTTTACTTTACAAATAAGAACTATTTTTTAATGCCCAGGTTTTTCAGTTATGACTTTTTACTTATTTTGTTGTTCTTTTTTAATTCCCCACTGAGAAGAGAATTATTTTTGGTGCCCATAACTTTAGAGGCTTTGCTCTTTTTCATCAGTATAGTTTTTCTGGGTAGAAAAGCCAGCTGCTCACAGAAATATTATCTCTGACCCAAAAGAGTCAGTTTGCTGTTAGGATGCTTTATAGGGTCTCTAAACTATATCTCCAACTTTTGAGAGCCTCTATGAACTTGTCATATGGCCTAGATGCATTTATTCAATATTTATTGAGCATACATCATACATTAGACACTAGAAAATAAAACAAATCTGATCTCTGCCTACATGGGCTTACAGTCTTATGAAACTCACTTGTTGCATACAATTTTACCAATATCAAATAAGCATAAGAAGAGTTTGGATTCATATGTATCTTGATAATTATATTGATTAGCATATGTACATCTATCTAAATCTTTCCTCATTAAGAATAGACATCAATTATTCTCATCTAGTCTTTTACTGTATTCCTTCCACCAATATTAATTCAGGAAGTCAATCACTCTGATTTGTCTTATCTGCTTCATACTAGTAAATTAGTACTTAAAAAATTTTTTTTTCCCCCAGGAAAATGTAAAATGCTCTGATAGTGCTCAAGAAAGTTATCAGGATGAATTTTACTCTCATCTCAACTTCTTATGTTACTATGCAGCTCCAATCATAGTTTTGAAAAAAAGAAAAAGATAGGGAAGTATAAAAAGAAGAAATATTGGGTCAGTGCCTACCTTTATACATAAAAGATCATCCCCTCACTCCAAGAAAAATTGAATGACTTTAAAACATTTAATTACATTGATTTTTTCAAAGCTTATCATGAAAATGAAATGGAAGAGATTGTTAAATATCAGACTTTTTGTTGTTGTTGTTTGAAGAAATTTGATTTCCTTAAACATGTCTTTAGTGTTAATTAAAATATTTGTGAAAAACATTAAATACTTACAGCTTACAGCTCCAAATCAAAGGAGCTAAGAAGTCACCACTCCTTTTTAACAACAAGTTAAAAGCTGAACAGTCTGAAAAATCAACTCTTCCAGAGCCCATTAAAAAGCTAAGGACACGGGCAAACCAGGGCCCCAAAGACCAGAGATACAGACAGGCAAATGCAGAGAAAATATTTTACCAGTACAGAGACCCAGGAGTAGATATTGCTGTGGGAACCAGAGCTGGGATAGGAAAAGCAGAGTTGTAACTGACTATTTGCTGGAGGGTCCATATGGACAATTCTGAGAGTTAAACACTCCAGGAGGACTGTCATAGGAGGGCAACAGAATATTGTGACACTTATCTCCAAGGAACTTGGTCAGGTTCCTAGAGTAAATAGAGAAAAATCCCTTTGTGCTTCCTACAATTGGAGAGAAAGGAAACTATTTTGAAATATTCCAGAGTGCCCTTCTTCTTAACAAGGCTTGCCCTCAAGAGAAATTAGTTAGCCAGAGCCTAATCTGCTTGGACATTATATTAGAGACTAACTGATCTGGGAGAGGGGAAAAACCCGATTTCAGTGAGCACTTGCCTTTTATATGGGAAAAAGGAAATACTCAGCTCACTCTAGTCATCCTTTCCCACCTAGAGAGAAAGAAAAAATAAAGATAGTTGTGAAGTCCGGAGGCATAAGCTCACTAACAGATTAAGACCTAATCAAAGGACTATGGAACACTTTCCATCTCACCATGCTTACCACCACATTACTAAAGGCCTTTTTATAGCAGTTCTTTTACTTGGTGTGTAATATGTGGCTATAAGAAAAAAAAAACACAAGTTATATAAAAAGAAAATAAAAGGCAATTTGAAGAGATAGAGTAGGAACCAGACATAGCTGAGATATTAAAGTTATCAGAACATGAATTTAAAACAACTACAAATATTCTAAGGGATCTCATGGGTAAAGGAGAGAGCATTCAATAACAGATGGGCATCAAAAACTAAAGATGTACTATATGCTGGCTAATTGAACATAATAAAAAAAATTTCCTCAAAATAAATAAATAAATAAAATAACAGATGTGCAATATAAGTAAAAGGTGAAAATTCTAAAAAAGAAAAGCACCAGGCTTACATGGGTTCATTGGTGAATTCTACCAAATGTTAAAAAAAGAAGTTAGACTAATTCTCTACAATCTCTTTCAGAGGTTAGAAGCAGAGGGGATACTTCTTAACTCATTCTAGGAGGACAGACTTACTCTAATATCAAAAGAGATGAAGACATTCCAAGAAAAGAAAACTACAGCCCACTAATCCAATACACAAAGTTGTAAAAATTCTCAACAAAATATTAGCAAATTGAATTCAACAATGTATACAAAGAATTACACACTACAACCAAGTAGGATTTATCCATGTATACAAGGTTGTCTCAACAATTGAAAATCAGTTGTTATAAGTCATTACAGGAATAGACTAAGAAAGAAAAATCACATGATTATATCAATAGATACATAAACACTAACAAAATCCAACACCCATTCATAATAAAAACTTTCAGTAAACTAAGAATAGAGAACTTCCTCAACTTGATAATGAATAAAACAAACAACAAGAACAACAAAGAACCCTACTTAATGGTGAAAAACTCAAACCTTTCCTGCAAAGATCAAGAACAAGGAAAGAATGCCCCCTTTTACCATTGCATTTCAACATTACACTGTAAGTCTTAATAATGCAAAAAGGCAAAAAAAAAAAAAAAAAAAAAAAAGAAAGAAAGAAAGAAAGAAAGAAAGAAAAGACACACAGATCAGGAAAGAGGAAATAAAACAGATTTTGCTTGCAAATGACAAAATTACCAATGTAGAACATAAGAATTGGAAAAAAAAAAAAAACTGTTGGAGCTAATAAGCAATTAAAGAAAATTTGGGTTTGACTGGGAAGATGGTGGATTAGGAGGACCCTAAGCTCACCTTGTCCCATTGATACAACTAGGTAACATTCACATTGTTGTAAACAACCCAGAAAATGACTCAAAGACTGGCAGAACAAACTCCACAACTAAAGATAGACAAGCAGCCACATCAAAGAAGGTGGGAAGGGTAATGACTAGGTCTCAAAGTGAAATGGACCTTGGCTGTCCATGGTGGGGAAGGAGCCAGTGGTGCTGAGAAGGGCAAAAAACAGACTTTTACACCCAGTGCTCCATGCAGTATGTGCCCTCCTTAATACCCATCACATGGGCTAACCCATCCCCCCACCCCCCCCAAAACCCTCAGTTTGTTTCTCAGAGTCCATAGTCTCTCATAGTTTGTCTCCCCCTCCAATCCCCCCTTCATTTTTCCCTTCCTTCTCCTAATGTCCTCCATGCCACTCCTTATGTTCCACAAAGAAGTGAAACCATATGATAATTGACTTTCTCTGCTTGACTTATTTCACTTAGCATAATCTCCTCCAGTCCCATCCATGTTGATGTAAAAGTTGGGTATCCATCCTTTCTGATGTCTCAGTAATATTCCATTGTATATATGGACCACATCTTCTTTAACCATTCATTTGTTGAACTCTTTCCACAGTTTGGCTATTGCAGACATTGCTGCTATGAACATTGGGGTGCATATGGCCCTTCTTTTCACTACATCCATGTCTTTGAGGTAAATACCCAGTAGTGCAATTGCTGGGTCATAGGGTAGCTCTATTTTTAATTTTTTGAGGAAATTCCACCCCCAAATTACTAGAACGCATACAGCAATTCAGTAATGTGGCAGGATACAAAATCAATGCACAGAAATCAGTTGCTTTCTTATACACTAATAATGCAACTGTAGAAAGAGAAATTAGAGAATCGATTCCATTTAAAATAGCACCAAAAAACATAAGATACCTCGGAATAAACCTAACCAAAGAGGTAAAGGATCTATACTCTAGGAACTACAGAACACTCATGAAAGAAATTGAAGAAGACACAAAAAGATGGAAAAACATTCCATGCTCAAGGATTAGAAGAAGAAACATTGTTAAAATGTCTATTCTGCCCAGAGCAATCTATACCTTCAATGCCATCCTGATCAAAATTCCAATGACATTTTTCAAAGTGCTGGAACAAACAATCCTAAAATTTGTATGGAATCAGAAAAGACCCCGAATTGCCGAGGAAATGTTGAAAAAGAAAAACAAAGCTGGGCAACATGTTGCCTGATTTCAAGCTATATTACAAAGCAGTGATCACCAAGACAGCATGGTCTTGGCACATAAACAGACATATAGGCCAATGGAACAGAATAGAGAGCCCAGAGAAAAGAAGAGAGTTACATATAAGGGAAACCCCATAAACTATGAGTAGGTTTTTCAGCATAAATTTTGCAGACCAGAAGGGAGTAGCATGATATATTAAAAGCACTGAATGGGAAAAGTCTGTAGTAAAGAATACTCAATCCAGCAAGTCTCTCATTCAGAATAGAAGGAGATATGATGAGTTTCCCAGACAAACAAAAGCTAAAGGAGTTCAAGATCAATGAAACTAAGAGCTGGTTCATTGAAAGAATTAATAAAATTGATGAAACCCTAGCTAGACTTATCAAAAAGAAAAGAGAAAGGATTCAAATGGATAAAATCACAAATGAAAGAGGAGAGATCACAACCAACACCACAGAAATACAAAAAAGAATTATAAGAGAATATTATGAAAAATCATATGCCAACAAATTGCACAATCTGGAAGAAATGGATAAATTCCTAGAAATATATAAATTACCAAAACTGAAACAAGAAGAAATAGAAAATTTAAACAAACTGATAACTGGCAAAGAAATCAAATCAGCAATAAAATAAATTTCCAAGAAACAAAAGTCCCAGTCTAGATGGCTTCCTAAGGGAATTCTACAAAAGTATTTAGAAAAGAGTTACTACCTATTCTCAAACTGTTCTAAGAGATTGAAATGGAGGGGCGCCTGGGTGGCTCAGTTGGTTAAGTGACTGCCTTCGGCTCAGATCATGATCCTGGAGTCCCGGGATCAAGTCCCGCATCAGGCTCCCTGCTTGGCGGGGGGTCTGCTTCTCCCTCTGACCCTCCTCCCTCTCCTGCTCTCTGTCTCTCGTTCTCTCTCTCTCAAATAAATAAATAAAATCTTAAAAAAAAAAAAAGAAATTGAAATGGAAGGAAAACTTCCAAAATTGCTCTACAAGGCCAGAACTGCCTTGATCCAAAACCAGACAAATAGCCTACTAAAAGGGAGAATTACAGACCAATATCTCTGATGAACATGGGTGCAATAAAACTCAACAACATACTAAAAAATTGAATCCAACAATATATAAAAAATTATTCATCACAATCAAGTGGGATTTATTCCTTGGCTGCAGGGATGGTTCAATATTTGCAAATCAATCAGTGGGATATACAACATTAATAAAAAGAAAGGACAAGAACCATATGATCCTCTCAATAGACTAAGATAAAGCATTGACAAAATATAGCATCCTTTCTTGATTAAAACACTCCACATCATAGGGATAGAGGGAACATACCTCAATATCATAAAAGCCACCTATGAAAAACCCACAGCAAATATCATTCCCAATGGGTAAAAACTGATGGTTTTTCCCCTAAGGCCAGGAATACAACAGGGATGTCTACCCTCACCACTGTTGTTCAACATTGCACTAGAAGTCTAGGCCTCAACAACCAGACAACAAAAAAGAAATAAAAAGGCATCCAAATTGGCAAAGATGTCAAACATTCACTCTTCCCAGACAACATGACACGATATGTTGAAAACTCAAAAGATCCCATCCCAAAATTGCTAGAATTCATACAAGAATTCAGCAAACTGTCAGGATATAAAACCAATGTACAGTAATCAATTGCATTTCTATACACTAACAATGAGACAGGAAAAAAAAAAGACAGAAATGAAGGAATCAATCCCATTTATAATTGCACAAAAACCATAAGATATTTAAGAAAACTTAACCAAAGAGGTAAAGGATCTGAAAACTAAAGAACACTTAATTAAACAAATTGAGGAAGACACAAAGAAATGGAAAAACATTCCGTTCTCATGGACTCAAAGAAAAAATATTGTTAAAAGGTCTATGTTATCCAAAGTAATCTACACATTCAATGCAATCCCTATCAAAATAGCAACATTTTTCACAGAGCTGGAACAAACAATCCTCAAATTTGTATGGAATAAGAAAAGTCCCCAAATAGCCAAAGTAATGTTGAGAAAGAAAACCAAAGCTGATGGCATCACAATTCCGGACTTCAAGTTATAGTACAAAGCTGTAATCATTAAGATAGTATGGTACTGGCACAAAAGCAGACACATAGGTCAGTGGAACAGAATAGAGAACCCAGAAATGGACCCTCAACTCTATGGTGAACTAATCTTTGGCAAAGCAGGAAAGAATATCCAATGGATAAAGGACAGTCTCTTCAATAAATGGTGTTGGGAAAATTGTATAGCTACATGCAGGAGAATGAAACTCTTACACCATACACAAAGATAAACTCAAAATGGTTGAAAGACCTAAATGTGAGACAGGAATGCATCAAAATCCTAGAAGGAGAACACAAGCCGCAACCACTTTGACGTAGGCCAAGGCAACTTCTTGCTAGATACGTCTTCAAAGGCGTTTTCAGAATATTCTCAGTTACAATCGTTTGTATTTCTGCGGTGTTGGTTGTTATAGTTTCTCTTTCATTAGTGATATTGTACCTCCTAATCCCCTTTACCTAGTTCCCCATCCTTCCTTCTGGCAATCACTAGTTTGTTTTCCATATTTATGAATCTGTTTCTCTTATTGTTGTTTGTTTATTCATTTGTTTTTGTTGCTTTTTTTTAGATTCCACATATCAGTGAAATCATATGGTATTTGTCTTTCCCTGACTTATTTCACTTAGCATATTACCTTCTAGATCTATCCATATCGTTGTGAATATTAAGATTTCATTCATTTTTATGGGTAAGTAATATTCCATTGTGTATATGTACACATTTGCTTTATTCATTCACCTATCAATGAACATTTAGTTTGCTTCCATATTTTAGCTATTATAAACAATGCTTCAATAAACATACAGGTGCATGTACCTTTTTGAATTAGTGTTTTAATTTTCCTTATGTAAATATCTAGAAATAGAAGTATTAGATCATATGGCACTTCCATTTTTAGTTTTTTTGTGGTACCTCCATACTATTTTCCACAGTGTTGCCTTTTCTCCCTATCCTCCACAATATTTGTTATTTCTTACGTTTTTTAGTTTAGTCATCCTGATTTGGTGTGAGGTGAGATTTCATTGTAGGTTTGATTTAGATTTTCCTGATGATTAGTGATGCTAAGCATCTTTTCATGTGTTTTGGTCATCTGTATGTTTTCATTGGAAAAATATCTATTCAGGTCCTCTGCCCATTTTTTAATCAGATTTTTGTGTGTGTGTGTGTTGAGTTGTATGAGTTCTTTATATATTTGGATGTTAACCTCTTATCAAATACATCATTTATAAATATCTTCTCCCATTCAGTAGATTACCTATTCATGTTATTTATGGTTTCCTTTACTGTGCCAAACTTTTTAGTTTAATATCATCCCAATTGTTTATTTATGTTTTTATTTCTCTTATATGGGGAGACCTCCAGAAAAATATTAGTAAGGTTGATTTCTAGAAGATTACTGTCTGTGTTTTCTGTTAGGAGTTTTATAGTTTTAGTTCTTACCAATTACTAGTAATAAGACTGAATCAGTAATCAGAAACTCCCAACAAACAAAAGTCCAGGACCAGATGGCTTCAAAGGTGAATTCTAAGCAAACATTTAAAGAAGAGTTATTACCAATCCTTCTCAAACTGTTTCAAAAAATAGAAAAGGAATGAATGCTTCCAAATTCATTGTATGAAGCCAGCATTACCCTGCTACCAAAACCAGACAAAGAAACTACAAAAAAATAAAATTACAGACTAATATCCATGATGAACATAGATGCAAATATCATCAACAAATATTAGCAAACTGAATTAAAAAAATACATTAAAAGAATCATTCATCACAAATAAGTGGGATTTATTCTAAGGATACAAGGATGGTTAATATATGCAAATCAATCAATATAATATGTCACATTAACAAAATGAAGGATAAAAATCATATGATTATCTCAGTAGATACAGAAAAAGATTTGACAAAATTCAACATCCATTCGTGATAAAAGCTCTCAATGTAGTGGGCTTAGAGAGGAAACATACCTCAACATAAAGACCAAATACACTAAACCCACAGCTAGCATACTCAGTGAAAAACTGAAAACCTTTCCCCTAAGATCATATACAACACAATAATGTCTACTCTCACTTTTATTCAACATAATATTGAAAGTCCTAGCCAGAACAATCAGACAAGAAAGAAAAAAAAGGACATCCAAATTGGTAAGAAGTAGAATGGACACTATTTGCTCTGCATGTGTCCATGGGACATGATACTATACATAGAAAATCTTAATGACATCACGATAAAACTGTTAGAACTAATATGAATTTAGTAAAGTTGCAGGACACAAAATTAATGTACACAAATATGTTGTGTTTCTATAAACTGTTAATGAAATAGCATAAAGGAAAATTAAGAAAACAATCTTACAATATAATTGTTACGAAAAGAAAAAATAGCTAGGAATAAATTTAACCAAAGAGGTGAAAGATCTATGCTCTGAAAACTATAAGATATTAATGAAAGAAATCAAGGCAACACAAATAAAAATCCATGCTTATGGATTGGAAGAATTAATGTTGTTAAAATATTTATACTACCCAAAGCAATCTACAGAATCAATGCAATCCCTATCAAAATGCCAATAGTATTTCTCACTGAACTAGAACTAAAAATCCTAAAATTTGTATGGAACCACAAAAGACCCCAGATTCCCCAGATTTCAAACTCTACTACAAAGGTATAGTAATCAAAACAGTATGGTATTGGCACAAAAATAGAAAGACACATAGATCAATGGAATAGAATTGAGAACCCAGGAACAAACCTACACTTATATGATCAATTCATCTTTGAAAAAGGAGGCAAAAATACACATTGGAGAAAAGACAGTCTTTTTAATAAGTGGTGTTGGGAAAACTGGACAGCTACATGCAAAAGAATGAAACTGGACTACTTTTTTACACCATACACAAAAATAAATTCAAAAGGGATTAAAGACCTAAATGTGAGATATGTTCCTTTCTTGTTTGAGGAGGTGAGGATGGAAAGATATAGTATTATATACATGGTTATTGTGCCATTCTTTCCATCTCGCTTATGGTTAAAATGATATATCTGTTTATATTTACTATTTACTGTGATATATTGTGAGTAAATACTCCTGATCAATATATCTACCATTTTGAAGATTAATTTTTAGGACTTAGCTCAACTTTTGTTTGTTATTTATGCAGCCTTATCCAATGGGAGTGAACTAATTTTTATAGCTTAATTTGTGGAAGTGAGAAAGCAAAAGACCTTGTGTAGGTCAAAGACAATCCTTTCTACGGAATCTGACTCTATTGTCTCTATGGAGTTCCCTTCAAATGTTCTATGCCAATCACCACTCTATCCAGCAAGGGAATATCACACTCCAGCATTATTCAATTTGTTCTCCAATTACCATCATACCCTGGAACTCTGAATATGTTCAGTTGGCAGTAAATATCCATCTCCTCCTCTTTTATATGCCTTATGGTATTATAGAAGCTGGAAAGCAAAAAACCAGTTTCCCATATTCCTCTGTAAATAAGATTAAGTAGGCAAATTAAATGTATTTATGCTATATCTGGAATTAATCTTTGGAGTGAAAACTATCATCCTGCTGCTATTTTTGCTGAACAGCAAGGTCACAAGGATAGACCCAATTGGAGTTCCATTGAGGAGAGTTGTGGAGACCAGCCTCAGTGATCCATCTTGTGGTCACTGGCACTTTGAGGACATTTTAAGATAGTTGTTGGGGTGGTAATAATATAATAATGACTTCCAGATCATTAGACTGTGGCTATGGTAATGCTTTCTGAAAAAAATAAATCCATTGCTAGTCCCAATTCCTATTATTTCAGTCCTTGCAAAAATGTTTTATTTCTTGTATTAAGTCTCTCTCTGCTTAAAATACACAACAGGGTGATGGGAATTAAAGAGGGGACATGATATGATGAGCACTGGCTGTTATATTCAACTAATGAATCATTGAACATTATATCAAAAACTAATGCTGTACCATACCTTGGCTAATTGAATTTAAATAAAAAGTAAATATAAAATAAAATAAAATAAAATACCCAAGTCCATTTGTTGCACTGAATTTGTATGATATGCCTAGAATATGGCAAGATTTGGCAGGCTTTCTTGGTAATGCTGAGATTACCAGATGACATGTAGGATTTCTTACTTTCAAAGGTTTATCCTTGATTTCTCCCAAGCTGTCCACTCAGTGCTTAAGTTTGTTTGCTTGATGCATGTTTTATTTCATCCAGATGATGGAGGTTTATTTTCCTAGGTATGAAGGAAGACAAAGTCTGGAATCCTTCTTTACTCCACTATCTCCTTTTATAGCAAAGAGAATGATTTAAAAACTCATCAAAAAGAAATATACAAGTTAATTTTTTTTAAAGATTTTATTTATTTATTTGAGAGAGAGAGAATGAGAGAGAGCGAGTACATGAGAGGGGGGAGGGTCAGAGGGAGAAGCAGACTCCCTGCCGAGCAGGGAGCCCGATGCGGGACTCGATCCTGGGACTCCAGGATCATGACCTGAGCCGAAGGCAGTCGCTTAACCAACTGAGCCACCCAGGCGCCCTACAAGTTAATTTTTTTTGACTAATTTACTTTGTTTTTTCCAGAGGACTTTATATATTCAAAACAAATTAAAAGAAAACATACAATTAATTATATTTGCAATTATTTTGTGTCAGATCTATTTTATAATATTATATTTAAAATACAAGGTCATTTTTTTCATAAATATATTTTGACTATTTTAAACATTTGCTCTTGGATAATTAACTATTTTTTGAATGTCTCTTAAACATGAAATAATTTTTTAGGCCCTGAGGAAAAAAAAGATAAGTAAGACATATTCTCAGTGTGTCTCCAGTGAACATTTCTGCTTCAGAAACTATCATTATTATGTCTCTAAAACAGCAATGCTCTAAACAGAGTAACCTATCTTTCATATACCTTATATTTATTGAAAGAGAAGGATAAAAAAAATGATATGTATTGGTTCTGTTACATTGTTCATCAATTTCAAAAAAAAATCTTCTTTTTAATTTAAATTCAATTAGCCAACATATAGTACATCATTAGTTTCAGATGTAGTGTTCAATAATTCATCGGTTTGGTATAATACCCTGTGCTCATCGCATCACATGCCCTCCTTAATGCCCATCACCCAGTTGCCCCATCCCCCCATCCACCTCCCTTTCCACAACCCTCAGTCTGTTTCTCAAGAGTCCAGAGTCTCTCATGGTTTATCTCCCTCTCTGATTCCTTCCCATTCAGTTTTCCCTCCCTTTCCCTATGATCCTCTGCACTATTTCTTATATTCCACATATGAGTGAAACCATATGATAATTGTCTTTCTCTGATTGACATATTTTGCTAAGCATAATACCCTCCAGTTTCATCCATGCCACTGTAAATGGTAAGTATTCATCCTTTCTGAAGGCTGAGTAATATTCCATTCTATATATAAGCCACATCTTCTTTATCCATTCATCTATTGAAGGACATCTCAGCTCATTCCACAGTTTGGCTACTGTGGACATTGCTGCTATGAACACTGGGATGTGGTGCCCCTTTGTTTCACTACATCTGTATCTTAGGGGTAAATACTCAGTAATGCAATTGCTGGGTCATAGGGTAGCTCTATTTTTAACTTCTTGAGGAACCTCCATACTGTTTTCCAGAGTGACTGTACCAGCTTGCATTCCCACCAAGAGTATAAAAGAGTTCCCCTCTTTCTGCATCCTCACCAGCACTTGTTGTTTCCTGTCTTGTTCATTTGGCTAAGTGCAAGGTGGAACCTCACTGTGGTTTTGATTTGTATTTCTCTGAGGCCAAGTAATGTGGACCAGTTTTTCATGTGTCTGTTGGCCATTTGTATGTCTTCTTTGGAGAAATGTCTGTTCATGTTTTTCTGCCAATTTCTTAACTGGATTATTTGTTTTTTGGGTGTTGAGTTTGAGAAGTTCTTCATAGATCTTAGATCAGATCAAATCTTATCTGATATGTCATTTGCAAATATCTTCTCCCATTCCATAGGTTGTCTTTTAGTTTTGTTGATTGTTCCCTTTGCTGTGCAGAGCTTTTTATCTTGAGGAAGTCCCAATATTTCATTTTTGTTTTTGTTTCCCTTGTGTTTAGAGATCTGTCTTGAAAGAAGTTGCTGTGGCCAAGATTGAAAAGATTGCTGCCTGCATTCTCCTCTAGGATTTTGATGGATTCCTGTTCCACATTTAGGAATTTCATCCATTTTTTACTTTATCTTTGTGTATGGTATAAGAGAATGGTCCTGTTTCATTCTTCTACACGTGGCTGTCCAATTTTCCCATAATGATTTATTGAAGAGACTTTTTTGCATTGGATACTCTTTCCTGATTTGTTGAAATTAGTTGACCATAGAGTTCAGGATCCATTTCTGGGTTCTCTATTCTGTTCCACTGATCTATGTGTCTGTTTTTTTTTTTTTACCAGTACCATGCTGTCTTGATGATCACAGCTTTGTAATATAGCTTGAAGTCAGGCATTGTGATGCCATCAGCTTTGGTTTTCTTTTTCAACATTCCTCTGGTGATTCAGCATCTTTTCTGGTTCCATACAAATTTTGGGATTCTTTGTTCCAGTCTGTGAAAAATGTAGATGGTATTTTGATAGGAATTGCATTGAATGTGTAGACTGTTCTGGGTAGCATAGACATTTTAACAATATTCGTTCTTCCAATCCATGAGCATGGAATGTTTTTCCATCTCTTTGTGTCTTCTTCAATTCAATTCCTAAGTGTTCTGAAGTTTCTAGAGTACAGATCCTTTACCTTTTTGGTTAGGTTTATTCCTAGGTATCTTATGGTTTTTGGTGCAGTTGTAAATGGGATCGATTCCTTTATTTCTCTTTCTTCAGTCACATTGTTAGTGTATAAAAATGCAACTGATTTCTGTGCATTGGATTTTGTATCCTGTCACATTGCTGAATTGCTGTATGAGTTCTAGCAATTTTGAGGTGGAGTCTTTTCGGTTTTCCACATAAAGTATGATTTCATTTGCAAAGTGAGAGTTTGACTTATTCTTTGCTGATTTGGATGCATTTTATTTCTTTTTGATGTCTGATTGATGTGGCTAGGACTTCTAGTACTATGTTGAATAGCAGTGGTGATAGTGGACATCCCTGCCGTGTTTCTGACCTTAGGGGGAAAGCTTTCAGTTTCTCCCCATTGAGAATGATATTCGCTGTGGGTTTTTCATAGATGGCTTTTATGATCTTGAGGTATGTACCTTCCATCCCTATACTCTGAAGAGTTTTGATCAAGAAAAGATGCTGTACTTTGTCAAATGCTTTTTCTGCATCTATTGAGAGGATCATGTGGTTCTTGTTCTTTCTTTTATTAATGTATTGTATCACATTGATTGATTTGCAGATGTCGAACCAACCTTGCAGCCCAGGGATAAATCCCACTTGGTCATGCTGAATAACCCTTTTAATGTCCTGCTGGATCCTATTGGCTAGTATCTTGTTGAGTACTTTGGCATCCATGTTCATCAGGGATATTGGCTTGTAATTCTCCTTTTTGGTGGGGTCTTTCTCTGGTTTTAGGATCAAGGTAATGCTGGCCTCATAGAATGAGTTTGGAAGCTTTCCTTCCATTTCTATGTTTTGAAACAGCTTCAGTAGAATAGGTATTCTTTCTTCTTTAAATATTTGGTAATTCCAATGGGAAGCCATCTGGCCCTGGACTCTTGTTTTTTGGGATATTTTTGATTACCACTTCAATTTCCTTGCTGGGTATTGGTTTGTTCAGATTTTCTATTTCTTCCTGTTTCACTTTTGGTAGTTTATAAGTTCCCAGGAATGCATCCATTTCTTCCAGATTGCCTTATTTTTTGGCATATAGTTGCTCATAATATGTTCTTAAAATTGTATTTCTTCAGTGTTGGTTGTAATCTCTCCTCTTTCATTCATGATTTTATTTATTTGGGTCCTTTGCCTTTTCTTTTTGATAAGTCTGGCCAGAGGTTTATTGATCTTATTAATTCTTTCAGAGAACAAGCTTCTAGTCTTGTTTATCACTTCTACTGTTTTTCTGGTTTATATTCCATTGATTTCTGTTCTAATCCTTATTATTTATCTTTTTCTGCGTGGTTTAGGCTTTGCTATTTTTTTTTTTCTCCAGCTCCTTTAGGTGTAAGGTTAGGTTGTGTATTTGAGGCTTTTCCAATTTTTCGAGAGAGGCTTGTATTGCAATGTAGTTCTGTCTGAGGACCTGTCCCAAAGGTTTTGAACAAATGTGTTTTCATTCTCATTTGTTTTCCATGAATTTTTTAAATTCTTTTTTAATTTCCTCTTTGACTCATTCATTCTTTAGTAGGATGCTATTTAACCTCCAAGTATTTGAGTTCCTTCCAAATTTCCTCTTGTGATTGAGTTTAAGTTTCAAAGCACTGTGGTCTGGAAATTTGCAGGGAATAATCCTAATCTCTTGGTATTGGTTGAGACCTGATTTATGACCCAGTATGTGATCTGTTCTGGTAAAAGCTCCATGTGCACTTGAGACAAATGAGTATTATGTTGTTTTGGATGGAATGTTCTGTATATATCTGTGAAGTTCATCTGGTCCAGTGTATCATTCAAAGCCCTTGTTTCCTTTTTTATCTTCTTCTTAGATGATCTGTCCATTGCTGTGAATGGGGTGTCGAAGTCCCCTAGTATTAATGTATTATTATCAATGTATTTCTTTACTTTGCTTATTAATTGGTTTATATAATTGGCTGCTCCCATGTTGGGGGCATAGATATTTACAATTTTAGATCATCTTGTTGGGTAGACACTTTAAGTAGGATATAGTGTCCTTCTTCATCTCTTACTTTGGTTAAAATCTAATTTGTCTGATATGAGGATTGCTACCCCAACTTTCTTCTGGAGTCCATTAACATGGTAAATGGTTTTCCACCCCCTCACTTTAAATCTGGATGTGTCTTTGGGTCTAAAATGAGTCTTTTGCAGAAAGCATACTGATGGGTCTTGTTTTTTTACCCAATCTGATACCCTGTGTCTTTTGATTGGGGCATTTAGCCCATTTACATTCAAGGTAACTATTGAAAACTATGAATTTAGTGCTATTGTATTACCTGTAAAGTCCCTGTTTCTGTAGATTGTCTCTGTTTCTTTCTGGTCTATGTTACTCTTGGGCTCTCTCTTCATTTACAGAAACCCCCTTAATATTTCTTGCAGAGCTGGCTTGGTGGTCACATATTCTTTCAGTTTATGTTTGTCCTGGGAGCTCTTTATCTCTCCTATTCTGAATGATAGCCTTGCTGGATAAAGTATTCTTGGATACATGTTCTTCTCATTTAGTAACCTGATGATATCATGCCAGCCCTTTCTGGCCTACCAGGTCTCTGTGGATAAGTCTGATGTTAGTCTGATGTTCCTTTCTAAATAGGTTAGGAATCTCTTATCTCAAGCTGCTTTCAGGCTTTTCTCTTTGTCTCTGAAATTTGAAAGCTTCACTATAATATATCAAGGTATTAATCTATTTTTATTGATTTAGGGAGGAGTCCTCTCTACCTCTTGGATATGAATGTTTGTTTTCTTCTCTGATTAGGAAAGTTCTCAACTATGATTTGCTCAAATATATCTTCTGGCCCTCTTTCTCTCTCTTGACCCTCAGGCACACCAACAATTCTGATATTTGTACATTTTATGGCATCACTAATTTCTTAAGGCCTCTCTTCATGGGCTATTAGTTGTTTTTCTCTCTTTTCCTCAACTTCCTTCCTTTCCATCAGCCTGTCTTCTAGGTCACTTACTCTCTCTTCTGCCTCATTTACCCTAGCTGTTAGAGAATCTAATTTAGACTGCATCTCAGTTAAAGCATTTTTAATTTTGGCTTGATTGGATCGTTTTTCTGCACGAAGAGATTCTCTAGTGTCTTTTATGCTTTTCTGAAGCCCAGCTGTCAACTTTATAATTGTTATCTTGAATTCCATCTCTGACACCTTACTATATCCATATTGATTAGATCTGTGGCAGAGAACATTACCTCTGGTTCTTTCTTTTGTTGTCAATTCCTCCTTCTAGTAATTTTGCCCAGAGAAGAATGGATGAATGAGTGAGCAGAATCAAAAAAAAATCAACCATGACCCAAGCAAAATACACACTAGACAAATCTGAAGAGGTCAGAAACCAAAACAGAAAAGGAAACAAAAACAAAAACAAAAAGGGGGGAGAGGAGAGAGAATATAATCTCACAGGGTGGACAAAACAGGGTGATCCACTTGTTCCTGATTGTATTTTGGCCTGTGTATTAGAAGACACTAACTCTCAAAATTGCAAAGAAAGCAAAACTTATAAAACATATATATACACACAAAAATAAAATTGAATAGAATGAAAGGAGACCAAAAATGAAGCATATATCTACAAAATGTAGATAAATAAAATATAAAAGCAACTTAAAAACAAAGATTTGATAAAATAAGAAACTAGTTGAAAAGGGAAAAGAAAAAAAAAAGAAATGGAAAATTTTAGACTGAAAGAAAAATGAATCATGAGAAAAAAACCTCGAGTTCTTCATACTATTTTCTTACAACACCAGAGTTTTACAGTCTTGTGGGATCCATAATCTTGTTGTGCACCTGTTTTTTCAGTTGATCTTCTGAGGGAAGGGCCTGCTGTGCTGCTTCTCAGGTATCTTTACCTGAACAGAGTTGCACCACCCCCTGCCAGGGGGCTATGCTCTTTGTGAGCTGGTCCTCTGTGTGGCTTTTGCTTCTTGAAGGCTTTCTGTGCCTCTTTAGAGGATCCAAATAAAAATGGCCGTGGCCCAATTTCCAGCCCCAGAGCCAAAAAATGAAGATCCTCTCTCTGCAGTAAGCCCTCTGGGATAAATGGTCTTCACTTCTGTGTGTGCCATACTCCACAGACTCCTGCAGTGCATGCCCACAGTGATCCTCCTGGCAGGAAATCCAATGATCTCATGTCACTGCCCTTTGTAAGGTCCTGGTGCTGAGAGCAGTTGGGGGATCATGCGTGGATTCACTCTGCTCCTCCCAGAGACGATGGGTGGTCCCTGTGTTCCAGTCAGTTGCATGGTGAGCAGGCAGAGAGTGGTCACCCAATTGGCCTGGCTCAAAGTTTATGGTTAACTGAGCTGAGAGCCCCCTCCTGGGCTAGCTGAACATAACCAGTTTCCTGCTCCACTGCTTAGGAACTCTATCAGCTCAGGCAACCCCAGTTTTGTGACTCCTGGGATCCTGAGACCACAGTGACCCATCTAGAATTTTGTCCGTTTTATCCCCTGAGCCCCTTTTAGGCAGGGATGTCTCTCACTGTAGCAGATTTCTTTTTATTTATTTATTTATTTATTTTTAAAGATTTTATTTATTTATTCATGAGAGACAGAGAGAGAGAGGCAGAGGGAGAAGCAGGCTCCCAAGGAGCAGAGAGCCCGATGCGGGACTCGATCCCAGGACCCTGGGATCATGACCTGAGCCGAAGGCAGACGCTTAACCATCTGAGCCACCCAGGCGCCCAACTGCAGCAGATTTCTAATGGCTCTGATTTTACCCTCTGGGGCTATGTCACTTTTTGGGAGCCAGCTTATGGAGGCTCCTTCCCCCCTCTGTTTATCTTCTGATATCCCCCCCTCAGATTCCCTTCTCTGCACCTCCTACCTTGCAAAAAGTGGTTGCTTTACTACTTGTAGAGTTCCAGATATTTTTTTCTTAACATCTCAGGCTGAATTCATGGGTGTTCCAAATGGTTTGATTGTATCTAACTAAATTCAAGAGATCAAATGAAACGAGGTCCCCTACTTTTCTGCCATCTTGCCTCCTCCTCTAATCTTCACAGAAATCTTAGTATGCAAATGTCATCCAACTTTTACATATGAGGAAACAAAGATCAGAAACAGAAAATGACTTGAACATCATCTTTTAGGACACTGAATAATGCAGTTGTATTCTAAAATCCATCTTGTTTTCTTTTTTTAATGCACTTTCTCTGGAGATGCAATTATAAAAATGTATTTTTGTGAAAAAATTAACATTCATGCTATCTTACACATTAATGCTCTTAATACTTCTCAAGCCAATTTTTACGTTTGTTGTTTAATTTAGTAGCTTAATAGTCCATGGCATTGGCAGGGGCAAAATTATACCCATTTTATAGAAGTTGATGATGGAGGTACCTAATCTGATTAAATTTTTGCATTTTACTAACTAAATTAAGTCATCGTGTAATCTCATGGGATTGCTGGATTAAAACTTTAAAACAAACAAAGACAACTACTTTTACTTATCTGCATTTTACAGAGTAAATGCTTTAAGCAAGATTTTTAAAAATGAGAAAATCTTGTACTCTCTGACAATCTTTCTGAGTAAAATTCATTTTAATTTTTCTTAAATTGTAATGCTTGAACCAGTTTTTTTTAATTTGGTTTCAAAATGAACATCAAGAAAAACTTATATAATGCATCCAAAAATTTTTAAAATAAAATACATAAATTTTAAAATTTTAAAATAAATAATAAACTACAGAATGGCACCAACCTGTGAATTAGGACAATTATAGAAGTATAACACTGTTTAGTTAAAAAAAAAATGCTTATCCTTGCCCTTATACTTTTGGTCTGGCTTTATCAATGTCAGTATTTTTCTAAATATCTACTCAACTATGTACTAGAGAGAAAATTGAGCAGCATGCCAGCTCTGCAGGGGCATTATCACCTGTATAACTGAGCCATGTCAGACAAAGAAAAGGACTAAGTGTGTAGATGTAGAATGCCTTTTATAGCCGTGTCCTTCAAAATATATGTTGTGTCCTTGAAAACAGAAAATCAGAGTGATAAAATAGGAAAATTCAAAAAGACCTTGGAAATCACTGACACTGTTCCTTTTGCCAGGTAAAATTATACTAAAACTACCTGGGATTATTTTAAAGAAAGCTATTTGTCTTTGGTTGTCTTTCTATTTTATGTTAGTCAGAATTTGTTCATTTTTAATCCTGAAGTTATTTCATACTTCAACTGTTGTTTACAATCATCAAAATTCTTTGTTCATTGAGTTGCATAATATATTTTGCCTACACTCAATTCTTTGCCCCATTTAAATTATGTATTCTAATTGCCCCTTCTATTACCATGTTACCTCTTTAAATGTCACACACTATGTGAAAGTATGACTGTATTTCAGTTTGCTGTCTTTGATGTATTTCAAATTAATTTTAAGATAACTTTCTTAACGATTACAGCCAAGAGGGAAAATAAAAGAACAATCCAATGGATCTCATAAAAGCTATTAGAACATTAATTCTTTCCAAACTATGGTCACTAAAAATTCAATTGAGATAACAGAGAACTCCCTTCTTAGGAAGATATGAAAGCAATTCAGAGCCTAGTGTTTTCACACAAAGAATATAAAAATATAATTCCTAAAAATGTAAAATGTTGTCAAGCCTTCCAGCTATAACTCATCAAAGCTTTCAGGGATTTCCCATTTGCACTTTTATCTTCTTGCCAACTCTGTGTATATACATAGTGACTTGAACAGGTCCATTTTGTCCTTCTTCCAAAGAAACATTTTAATAGCATAGGTGTTGCTAATTTTAGGATTTTGGGGTGGGGTCACCTAACTACTGACAAACATGTTGGTTTCATGCTTTGGAAATCATTAGCTATCAACATACAGTGAATTATGTAACACAGAGAGAGCTGCAAGTAAAAAACTTTGCAATTCTTTTTTTTTTTTTTAAGATTTTATTTATTTATTTGAGACAGAGAGAATGAGAGACAGAGAGCATGAGAGGGAGGAGGTTCAGAGGGAGAAGCAGACTCCCTGCGGAGCAGGGAGCCCAATGCGGGACTCGATCCCGGGACTCCAGGATCATGACCTGAGCCGAAGGCAGTCGTTCAACCGACTGAGCCACCCAGGCACCCAAAAACTTTGCAATTCTAATGCTGCTAGAATTAGAAGCTATTTCTATAAACTGAGAAAAGTTAAGTCCTGATAGAGAGGGTTATAAACAAGAGCAGCATGTTAGAATACAAAATATTTGCATGTAGGTCTGAAGTAAGAGATAGTTAGATTCATATTATTAACCTAATATACTATAGCATTTATCATGAGATAGTCTTGCTATTCAGGCTGGACTTAGAGAATCTGTAGAGATCTATTGTTATAAACAAAGAAAGCACTAACTAAGCAGTGGTAATATATATCAGTGAGAAAGGATTTCATAAATTGGATGATTTTTTTAACTGACTCTCGATATTTTATTATTTTAAAAAGGATATTAGGAGTGACATCAGCAAGATGGCCGAGTAGGAAGACCTGGATCATCCCTCCTCCCATGAATACACCAATTAAGTGACATTCATGGACAAATTTCCTTTATGAAAATTCCAGAAACCAAATGAAAGATTCCTGCACTCTAGGTGACCATGAACCCATTCACATAATCCTGTAAAGAGACTGGGATACCCTTTTACAGGAGTCCTGTATCCTAACATAGTACCATACAGAAAAAAAAAAAAAAGAAAGAAAGAAAAAAAAAAACCTAGTTCCCACCTTTTAGAAGGTTTGCACATCTAGTGAGCCAACTTTTCCAAGCAGTCCCACCAGAAAACTGACCTTGTCCTGACAAAATCCTGGAACTCAGATGTGTCCACCATAGTCTAGCAGCCTGGAGTAGAATGGAGACAGCACTTTGGGCTCAAACACTATAGCCCCTCCTGTTCAGTACAGATTGGATAGAAGAGAAAATCCAGCTCTTAGTTTCCCCCAGAAAGGGAAATAGTAGAATGAAACTAAAAATCAATAGTAGGAGGAAAACAAAAACTATACAAAAATGGGGTAATCAGCAACATATCCTTGAACAATGGTTAGAGCAAAGAGAAAATATAAAAGAAATTAGAAAATATCTTGAGACAAATGAAATTGAAAATACAACATACCATAACTTATAGAATGCTGCAAAAGTAGTACTAGCAGGGAAATTCACAGTGAAAAACTCATTTAAAAAGAAAAAAAAAAAAACCCTTCAAATAAAACCTCATAAAGCTAAAAAAAGAAAAAGAACAAACCAAGCCCAAATTTAGCAGAAGGAAGAAAATAAAGATTAAATAAAAATTAGAGCAAAAATAAACAAGATAGAAATAAAATTAATAGAAAAAAATCAATGAAACTAAAGAATTTTTTTAAAAAACATAAAATTGTCAGAGCCTCAGCTAGACTGACTAGGAATAAAAGAGAAGGCACAAATAAATAAAATTTGAAATAAGAGAAAAAATATTACAACTATTGCCACAGAAATAATAAAGATTATAAGACACTACTATGAATAATTATATCCTGATAAATTGGATGACCTAGAAGAAATGGATAAATTCCTAGAAACAACCAAACAAACAGCTAAATCATGAAGAAATGGAAAATCTAAACAGACCCATAACAAATATGGAGATTGAATCAGTAAAGTCCAGGACCAGATGGCTTCACTAGTAATTTTTACCAAATATTTAAAGAAAAATTAACATTAATCTTTCTTAATCATTTTTTCAAGTTTTTATTTAAATTCCAGTTAGTTAATATACAGTGTAATATTAGTTTCAGGTATAGAATTTAGTGATTCAACACTTACATACAACACTGGGTGCTCACTACAACAAGTAACCTACTTAATCCCCACCACTTATTTAACCCATCCACATACCCATCTCCCCTCAGTTTGTTTTCTACAGTTAAGAGTCTGTTTCTTGGTTTTTCCTCTCTCCCCCACCCCATTTTGGTTTAATTTGTTTCTTTATTTTAAAAGATTTTATTTATTTATTTGACAGAGAAAGACAGAGTGAGAGAGGGAACACAAGCAGGGGGAGCGGGAGAGGGACAAGCAGGCTTCCCGCGGAGCAGGGAGCCCGTCGCGGGGCTCGATCCCAGGACCCCGGGATCATGACCTGAGCCGAAGGCAGACGCTTAACCGACTGAGCCACCCAGGCGCCCCTGGTTTAATTTTTTTTTTAATTCCACATATGAGTGAAATCATATGGTATTGGTCTTTCTCTGACTTATTTCACTTAATGTAATACTCCAGCTCCATTCACATCCTTGCAAATGGCAAGATTTCATTCTTTTTGATGGTGAATAATATTCCTTTCTGTATATATACTACAATCTTTTTATCCATTCATCAGTCTATGGACATTTGGGCTCTTTCCATAATTTGGCTATTGTTGATAATGCTGCCATAAACATTGGGGCATCACTATTTTTTTAACCTTTGGTTAAATGCCCAGTAGTGCAATTACTGAATTATAGGGTAGTTCTATTGTTAACTTTTTGAGGAACCTTCATACTGTTTTCCAACATAGCTGCACCAGTTTGCATTCCCACCAACAGTGTAAGATGGTTCTGCTCTCTCCACATCCTGGCCAATACCTGTTTTTTCCTGTGTTGTTAATTTTAGCCATTCTGATGGGTGTGAAGTGATATCTCATTATGGTTTTGATTTGTATTTCCCTGACGATGAGTGATGTTGAGAATCCTTTCATGTGTCTATTGGCAATCTGGATGTCTTCTTTGGAAAAAAATATTTATTTATGTCTTTTGCTTATTTTTAACTGGATTATTATTTTGGGGGGCATGTTGAAATTTATATAAGTTCTTTATATATTTTGGATACTATCCCTTTATCAAATATGTGATTTGCAAATATCTTCTCCAATTCTGAAGGTTGCCTTTTAGTTTTGTTGTTTCCTTCACTGTGCAGAAGGGTTTTATCTTGATGAAGTCCCAATAGTTTATTTTTGCTTTGGTTACCCTTGTTTCAGGAGACATGTCTAGTCAGAAGGTGCTGCAGCCTAGGTCAAAGAGGTTGCTGCCTGTGTTCTCCTCTAGGATTTTGATAGTTTCTTGTCTCACATTTAGGTCTTTCAACCATTTTGAGTTTATTTTTATGTATGGTGTAAGAAAGTGGTCCAGTTTCATTCTTTTGCATGTTTCTGCCCAGTTTTCCCAACACCATTTGTTGGAGAGACTGTCTTTTTTTACATTGGATATTCTTTCCTGCTTTGTTGAAGATTAGTTGACCATATACTTATGGGTTCATTGCTGTTTTTTTTATTCTGTTCTATTGATCTATGTGCCTGCTTTTGTGCCAGTACCATACTCTCTTGATCACTACAGCTTTGAAATATAACTTGAAGTCTGGAATTGTGATGCCTCCAGATTTACTATTAGCTATCATAGGTTTTCGGTTATGAAAATTTCTGACCCTACTGAGCAAGAAACACAATGCTTTTCTATCTCCTCTATGTAGGCCAGAGCAAAACTAATAGCCAAGAAAAGACCATGACAAAAGGTTTTCTTAATCCATGTCAGCTGTTTGTTTTGGTTACATTCTCCACTCAGTATTACAGTTAAGGGATTTGATTATAAGAATATAGCTATCTATATCCAAACCTGCTGATGGATTTTCCCTGAGAACATAGGCTTATGGAGGTTAAAGTTGAATGATCACCATATAAGCAAGATGAATTTCTGTAATATTCTACTCAAAGTTCTACAACCAGTAATATTCATAGCATTTGAAGTTCACTGTATTCTAGAAACTTTTTACCATGGTTTATATGAATTCATTTTATTTTCTTAATAAGCCCATGTAGGAGGTATGGTTATTATTCCCATTTTGCAGAGGAGGGAACTAATTCACAAAGAAATTAGATTGCTCATGGTCACAGAGGTTGGAAGTAGTTGAGCTGAAATATGTGCCAATCAGCCTGGTCCCAGAGCCCATTGTATTCTAGTTTCTCACTGGAGGCCTTTAAGAATGTATCTATTGATAAGGGCTAAGGTTTTATTATAATTGCAATAGTTACTGAACCAAGATACCCAGTTGTCACAATTATCTCTTCTTTTCTTGTATTCCTCTTCTATTTTCCTATTTTTTTAAAATGTCTTATCACATTTAAGACCCTAATCACCGTGCCATGGAACTGTATTTGTGCCAAAAGCATCTTTTCTCAGCAGTCAACTAGAAAGATTTCAGAGTAACTGATTTACCACATAATTAAAAATGATGGCCCACTTTGACATCTATTTGTAAATTGCCTCAATTTGGAAGAGAAACCAAATGGCTTCAACCAATTGCTTTTTCGGCTTAACTATAAGGCCCCTAATCTCTAAACTCAATATGTTCACAATATTTTTTTACATCAAAGAATAATACATAGATTACAAAAGAAAAATATAACAAAGATCAACTCTCTCTATATATAGATATATATTTATACTTTATTTCTTTAGATATAGCATGATCATAAATTAATTTATTAATGTTATTTATGATGGTACAATTGTTTTCTTTGTAGCAATGACATATATCTGATGAAAAAATAAGACTCCTGTCTTAACTGACTCATTTATTTAAAAAAAAAAAGAATTCATAAGCCAAAGATTAGTTTGATCCAACATAACCCATTCATCAAATTTTTAATGTATTTTATACTAACACATTTTGAGACGTGGCAAGCTTCTCTTTGACATTATGTTCTTATTCTCAGAAATGTCCATTGACATAGACCTGGAATTCTATGAGATGCATGTGCCAGAGACTATAACAGTAGAAAGACCATGTGACTTCAACCCAGGCCACAAATTGATGGCAAATTGTAGTTTATCACTTCATCTGCATGAGTCAGTTAAGAAGAGAATGCCAATTTTAGCAGATGTGTGTTTTCTGTTTTTGTAATATAATGTGAATGTGAATGATGATTTTCACAAATGAATCTCATCATCAATCTAAGCTGAGCTTCCTTACTGTTGAAAATATTTTGCTGCCTGCATAAATTGACACTGCCTATGGGATAACTTTTATAGCAACCGGATCAGGGTGAAGTAGGTCAAGTTGGCAAGGTGAATAAGAACTTATGGTAAATTAGTAAATTATATGAAATGATTAGTTAGGGGTTGCATATTTAAAAATTCTTTCCAAAGTAATGTAACAAAGAAATCACATTAATACTAAATATTTTAAATATTATTATCAATTTTAAAATTAAAAATAATAGGAAGGGATAAAATAACCTGGAAATTCATGAATAGCCTATTTTATAAGCAGTGAACAGACACTGTGTAGCTTCAAGGAGCTTAAAATGGATACTGACATATAAGACAGCTTTATGTGGAACAACTAGAGAACAAATAGATCAATATAAATAAATTATCATTCAGGATTAGAAAAAGACCACTGCAGTCTGCAATCCACCTCATAAACCTTCCTGGAGAAGCTAAATGTTGACTAAGCTCTTGAAAAATATAGGATTCAGATAAAACCAAAGTGGTGAGTAAGGTGATAATGAATAAATAGATTTTCGTATATGAGAAGGTAATATAACAAAATAAGAAGGCATGGTGCTGTTGTGAGGGAGGAACTTCCGGCATTTAAGAAGACTTTAAGAACATTAACTTAGCACCAGGAACAAGCTGATTTGGAATAGGATGAGAAACTTGAGAGATTCACTGGAAAGCTATGTTCAGAATCTAAGTGTGATGACAGCAACTGAAGTAGAGATAAAATGTTGAATCCAAGCATACTTCATAAGAAGTATCAGCAGAATGTCATATATTGATGGTCTATGATAGTTCAAAGAGGAGATAGTAAATAAACAATTCCCAAGTCAGTTTAGTAAATTGCATGAGAAATGGAGACATTAGTGGATGTGGAAAGATGACAAATTTATTTTTTATACAAGTTTCTTTTGAGAAGAAAGTTGCTTATTAAAGTAATATATTATGTATCTGGTCTTTACAACTCCCCATGCAAGTGCAAGCTCCTGGAAGCCAAAGCATATGTTTTAATGTTTCTTCTGTAACCCCCACAGCATATGTTCAGTAAATATTTAGTGGTGTTGTAAGAGCTGAAAATATTGGAGGAAAACTTAAATAAAAGTTCAAGAATGAAAACGTAGATAAATTATTCATCATAATCATAGAAGGGAGTTGAAAGCATGAAACTGGATCTTCATAAAGAAGATCTAGGGAAGAATGAAAAAGATTGAAGTCATAACACTGGAAGAACAAGATGTGAGATCAAAGTTGAGGAAGAAAGAAATGGGTCCTGTCTTAAAGGTAGGAGGGAAGCACGGAAATAATCGTTGATGCCAAGAGTCTGTTTGAAAGGGCTCCATATAAAAACTCAAAAAAACCTTTGACATTGATGAATGACAGAAGAATATTAATTTTGGCTAAATTGAGTGACAGCAAATCATAGTTTTTAGAAGTGTGGCCCCAGAGAGATAAAAAATTGTCAATGGAAGGGACAGGGTATTTGTACTGGTTTAAATGTATTAGGTCTAAGCTGGCCTTTCACTTAGAATTTTTACTACCAAGACAAGTGTATGTAGCTAATTGCAGGGTTTGTGTAAAATATGTGTCAGCTTCTCAGAGCTCTTGCAATTTGCATAGCATAACCCGAATAAAGACCAAATATTCATGGTTCAGGTAAGATTCTACCAAAGGGTCTGTAGCAAAAAAATTATTTCCTCTCACTCCTGGAAAATTAAAGGCACATTTGAATTTATGACTATCCAACCCTCCCTCTTTGATTTTAATTGTGTCACTTAAAAACAACTGGATATTAAAGAATTGAAACTTTTTGAAAATAAATTATAAAAAGTTAAGCTGTTAAGCACTGTTAAGCTATCATTAGTGGGGGTGATAGCATCAGTGGTAGTGGTAGTAGCAGGTATAATAGTCACATTAGCGGTAGGACCTTGGCAGTGTCAGCAATGTCAGTATTACTAAGTATCCATTGTGGTTTGGAGCATTGCACACCCATAGGACTCCTTAAAATAATGTGACTGCCTTGTGGTGTTACTAAGTTTTATAAATATATTAATCTTTAAATAGGAATACCAACTGAATTATATTCCTTCCTAATACTAAATAATGTCAATATAGGTATTTTTTCCTGACTGACCTTGGGCAGTAAGATGGAGTGATGAAGCCAAGCATCAGAAAGTCCATTTATTAAATATATCTCTTTCTAGAAGGTCAATATTTATTTGAGTTAACAAATTCTTCAGGAATATTACAGAATCCCATAGATTAACTTACCTATACTCACACCTTAAATTCATATGAAATTGATAGCTGTATTGAATCCAAATTTAAATTACATGGGAAAGGAAGAAGAGAGGAAGAGAGAGGAAGAGAGAGGAAGAAAAGGACAGAAGGGAAAGAATGGAAATAACAGCTAATAGAGGTCCAACTTGATTTGTCCTGACCCTACCACAGAAAGTGCCCTTTTAATTTTAGGAATCTCTAGGAAAGCATTTTACAATGAACTTAAATCCATGCTCCTTTTTGATATCTACGAAAACACTCAGATACCCAAGATTTTGTGAAATTTCCCTTGGATGGAAGGGGAGGGGAAATTAGTCATACTCCCCTCCAATCATAATTCTCACCAACCCAGGAAACTTTGTATAATTAATTTTACATTCTATATTTTGTTTTATAAAAAAAAAAAAAAAACAGTTTGAAGAGAATTTATAAGCATCTAAATTTGGGGGGATAGTTTTTCTGGTTATATCAAACCAAAAAAAAAGAAAGAAAGAAAAGTGAAGAGAATATAATTTGGCTGGATGAAGGTGATAATGGCAGGCAAGGGGAAAGATCTGGAAAATGTGTGGTGGGTATTCACAGGCCCACTCCTTTTGAGGACTGGGCTTGAACTCTTTCTTGCTATTGAGATTTACAATCTTGTAGCAATACAAATTTAATATCTGCTTATGTATTCCAAAATGGTACATATAAGTAAGAACAGTGTTTATGATATTGATTTCCTTAGAAACTGTATAGGTAGTTCTGCAAATATATACACACACACATACACACACACACATATATATGGTGTTTATTATTTTATATATATTATATATATGTGTTATTTATATATTTTAAAAAGTCATATATTTATTTTAAGTTTACTATATATTTATTTTATTTATTATATATTTATATATTTATTTTTAAAGTTTTATATATTTATATAAAAGTTATTATGAATATATAAATATATGTATGTATATATGTGTATATATGTATGTGTATATATGTATTCTCCATGCCCAAATGGAAATGCTATTGGAATAGATCTTACATGGGCAAACTTCAAGTCCATTTGAGAACTTTACTTATCCAAGGGGGCTTCATCCACTGAAAGGTGGAATAATATGGATAGAATTGTCAAAAATATTCTTTAATTTCAATTTTTTTGTGATTATTAAGAAAAGTTCTATTATGATCACACTTGAATTTATTCTCTAGGAAGTTAAGGTACTTTGATAAATGTAATATTGTATGGCAGAATAAAATTTATGTGATGTGAAATTCTAGTTTTTAAAACTTTATAATTTCCATTCACTCAATATTCAACTATTTTAAACACATTCAAATATTTTAAACACATAGAAATATATCTCATTAGACAAATTGACAATTAGGCAGAAATTTACTCTAATTTTTAAAATTTCATGCCTTTAAATATAAAAAGATGGCTACCATTAACTCATTTTCTTACTGCAAAATGAGCTATGATTTAGAATTGTTGGCACTTTGTTAAGCTTACTGGTCCATCTGCTTGTTATGGCATTTAGTGGCTAAATGTGATTGGTTTAAGTTAAAAAAATCTTTTAGGGCAGAAAGATAACCCTGAGTGCAGTTGCCTATTGTTCCTTCTAGCTGTTAGGTGTGATCAGCGACTGATTCATATGTAAATTGTTTTCAAAGAGTTCATTTTGTTTAACAGAACTTGCCTGATAATTAGATATGCTCAGTGATTATTTTTAGATCGACAGGGGTCAAACTGAATCTCTCAAATATATCTCATGTTGGAAACTTAATTCTGTATTCTTCTAACATTTGGAAATGGATCAACTGCTCTAGGAGTCATCTTTGTTGAAAAATTTTCAGTTTAAAATGTTGAGAAATACTCCCTTTCTATTCTTGATGATCTTGAAAAACAGTTATTTTTTAGTGTATATTTTTTTCAACAAACAGTTAAGTCAAATATTAAATTGAGTTTGGTCACAATTTGGGACAATACATGCATGGTTTTTGAACTGAAATAATTATCTTTATTTTATTATTTTGTTCTTTTTACAGAGTAACCCATTGAAATCCTACAGTTTTACTTAATGAGACAGGCTAATTTTTACTATGCTAACAAATTAACCCCCAAATCTCAGTGACTTATTAACTAAAATTTCTTATTCATTCACCCATAGTGTGCGCTCTCAAGGGAAGTTGCATTCGGTGCTGACTTGGAAGCAGTAATCCAAGCAGTGGTCCAGCCTATTTTCATTTTGAGGATCTACAATAGCAAGAGGATCACTTTGCAGAGGTTGAAAGAGAGGAGAACTCATTGTTTCAACTGCAAAATGACAAATATCACTTCTGTCCAAGTGGCCAGAACTAATCACACAGCTCCAAAATAACAATAGGAGAGTCTAGGAAAGAAAATCTTTCCGTCTGAGTAGGAACAGGAAACTAACATGAGATTTAGAGAATGACCAAAAATCTTCAACAAAATCCTAGCAGATCAAATCCAGCAACATACGAAAGGATAATATATGATCCCAAATAGGGCTTATCCAGGAAATGAAACTAGTCAGTTCAATATTAAAAATTTAATGTAATTCACCTTGTTGACATAATGAAAAACATGAAAATTTCATAGATGCAGGAACAATTTTTGACAAAGTTCAGCATGTATGCATAATAAAAACTCTCAACAAACTAGAGTTAGAGTCAGGATACTTTCTCAGTTAGGAAATGAGAAAAGGAATCTATTGAAAAAAAAAAAAAAACTATGGCTAACATCACACTTAATAGTAAAAGATTGAATTATTTCCCCCTAAGATTGCGAGAAAGCTATCTACCCTTACTACTCCCTTTAACATCATACTGAAGGTACTTCAGTGTAAAAAAATAAAATAATAATAATAATAAAATGAATATAGAAGAAAGAAAGAAAACTCTATTTGCAGTTGATATAATTATCTCCTTAGAACATTCTAAAGTATCTATAAACAAGCTATGAGAGGTAATGTTTGAGCTTACAAGGTCACAGGATATGGAGTCAATATGCAAATCTCAATCATATTTGTTATACCACCAATGAACAATTGAAAATTGAAATTTTTAAAGGACTCAAAAGATAAACCCCAGGTATAAATCTAACAAAATATATTAAAGGTATATATGCTGGCAAAATAAAATATTGATGAAAGAAATCAATACAGACCAAACAGAGAGAGAGAGAGATACTATGTTCATAGTTGGAAAAAACTCGAGTTGCTGAGATATCAACTGTCTCTAAATTGATTTATAGATTCAACACAATTCTAATCAAAATCTCAGCAAGATTTGTTGTAGAAATTAGCTATTCTGAAAATGTTTGTGGAAAGGCAAATAATCAAACAATTTTCTAAACAAAGTTAAGGTATTAACTCTCCCTAATTTCAAGACTTATTTTAAAGCTATATTAATCAAGACAGCATTTTATTAGCATAAAAATAGAAATAGATAAATGGAATAGAATAGAACAGGGATCAGCAAACTACAGCTTCCAGGACAAATTCATTTATATATTGTCTAAGATTGCTTTCACACTACAATGGTAGAGATGAGTAGTTGTAACAGAGATTGTATGGCCTTCAAAAAAGCCTAAAATATTTGCTACCTGGCCCTTTCACATAGAAGTTGTCAACTACTGGAAAAGAGTATCCAGAAAGACACTTACATATCTATGGTCAATTGATTTTTGACAAAGTGAAAAGACTACTAAATGGAGAAAGAAGAATTTTTTAACAAATGGTGCTGAAACAATTAGACCTTCATATGCAAAAACAAACGTCTTCATTCATACATTGCTTTAATTTTTAAACAAAAGCTCAAAGTGAGACCTGAGCCACCCAGGGACGCCTCTAAATACAAATCCTAAAATGATAAAACTATTAAAATGGCTAAACCATTAAAAATGACAATATACTGAGGAGGATTTGAGGATGCATTTCTGGTGGAAATGCAAAATGTTACAGTTTGGTAGTTTCTCATAAGTCTAAAGATATGCTCATCATATGATGTAACAATCTCATTCCTAGATATTATTAAAAATTTGTGATTATTAATTAATCTCATTCTTAGTATTCTAAGTGAAACAAAAACTATTTTCACACAAAAACCTATATACAAATATTTATAATGGCTTTATTCATAATCACCCACAAATGAAAACAATCCAGCTATCATACAACTGATGAATGGATAAACTATGGCACATTTATACAATGGAATACTAATCAGCAACAATAAGGAGCATGCTACTGAGATAAGCCATAACATGGATGAATCTCAAAAGTATTCTGAGTGAAAGAAGCCAGATTCAAAAGGCCACATATTATATAATTCTATTTTGGTTTTTTATTTGTATTTTTTAAATTTTATTTTATTTTATTTTATTATGTTAGTCCCCATTCAGTATATAATTCCATTTTAAAAAACAAAATTGGTTAAGCGACTGCCTTTGGCTCAGGTCATGATCCTGGAGTCCCTGGATCGAGTCACGCATCGGGCTCCCTGCTCGGAGGGGAGTCTGCTTCGTCCTCTGACCCTATCCCCTCTCATGTGTTCTCTCTCTCTCATTCTCTCTCTCTCAAATAAATAAATTAAAAAAAAATCTTTAAAAAAAAACAAATAAAAAACAAAATCATAAGGATAGAAAACAGATTAGTAAATACCAGGGGCTAGAGGTAGGAAGAAAAGTTGACTTCAAATCATCATGGGTGATATTTTTTTTCCCCAATGATATAACTATTCTTTCTACATCTTTATTTTGTTGATAGTTACATCCTTATATGAATTTGTCAAAACTCATTAGAATTATACTCTAAAGAACATGAATTTTACTATATTTAAACTTAATAAAATATATAAATATTTGTTATGGAGTTCTATAAGACATAAATTCCTTAGAGTATTAATGGTTAATGGCTTAACTTGGAGTCAGACAGCTTGGATGCAAATACTATCTTTACCAATTTTGAGCAGTGTGAACTTGGGAAAATTAGTTATCTTATTGGGCTTCAATTTTGTTCCTTTTAAATGGGGATAAGAAGGTAGGAGAAATAATTAAATGAGATAATGCATGAAAGCTATTTTCAGCAGTGTCTAACAAGTAGTATATATCCAGTCAATTTAGCTGGTAATAATAGCAAGATGGTAGTAATATGGTCAGCACAGATTACCCACTATGATTATCCTTTGTCTTATTTCAACTTCTCTATGTTTATTTTATTTTATTTATTTTTATTTATTTATTTTTTAAAAATTTTATTTATTTATTTGACAGAGAGAGCGAGAGAGGGAACACAAGCAGGGGGAGTGGGAGACGGAGAAGCAAGCTTCCTGCAGAGCATGGAGCCTGATGCGGGGCTCAATCCCAGGACCCTGGGATCATGACCTGAGCTGAAGAAAGGCAGCCTAATGACTGTGCTACCCAGGCGCCCCTCTATATTTATTTTAAATATCTACCATTTGCCAAGTATCAGAGGGAGTCAAATGCTTAGTTCTTGCTCTTGCAATTTATGATATTCTGAGAAACATGAGTTAGGCCCAGAAAAATATTTAATTAATCAAGACCTCATCTGTTCTGCAGCATGTGCCTGGAATGATGTTACATCAAGGCACTGTAGGAGTCTTTGAATGCAGAGATGGGATTTACTGTGGTCCATGCCCCAAGGATGATAGAACCTAGATGTAGAGGTCGATATGAACACAGATCACAAACCACTAGTATATACAAAAATGAAAGTGAAATAAAGGAAATAAAATTTAAATGCTGAAGGATTTGGAAGAGATAGAGATAAGGAAAAAACGTTTCTAGCAAAAGATTGTATATGTTTAAATGTCAAAATGTTCTACATAAGCTAAATAGAGAGGAGGAAAAAGGAAATTATGTTCAAAGACAGCTTTAATTGTTGGAAGAATTCTACCAGACCAGTTGGATCTTAAATGAGTCTAAAAGAGACAAAACTATTATGAATACTTTAGGAAAAAAGGAGGACAAAATTGTGAATAATTTGCACTAGAAGGGAATTTATTAAACAAAAAAGAACACTAGAAAATATAGTATGTTGCTATGTCTCTATGGCATCATGTGGGTAGAAGATATTTTAGCCACATTCTTGTTTTCATTGTTTTGAAAATAGGAGGATTCAAAAGAAATTTGAATGCTCTGCCCTGCCTCCCTACACCAGAAATCTAGCAGCATCTGTTTCAAAATAGTGTCAGGGTCCCTGTGCTGCTTACTGCTGTGACTTGTCCAATAGTTTCTCACTTACTTTTCGAGCAAGCAATTCTATATTTCTTCCCACTGATTCATGCAGTTCCCTCTGGCTCACTGAGTAGAGGCCACAAAGCCCAGATGCAAATGGCTTTTACGCTGTCTGACATTCTATTCACTTCCCACACTGTCTGGGAGTAGCCTTGTCCAGTTAGCAGAAAACAGATTGGAATCTGGATCATTCCAGTTAGCAGAAAACAGATTGGAATCTGTCTCTAGCCCACGGTGCAGAAAATTCTAATACTAAACACACTTAGGTGTGCGTGTTTGTGTGTGTGTGTGTGTGTGTGGTGGGATGAGCGGAAATAATAGGGGGCAGCACTGTGATAGGATTCTATGTGTATATTTAAAAATATGTCACGTGTGGACTTTTATGTGGGAACAACTGTTAATTGTATCCTGAAAGTAAAAATAGAATTTGGCTTATATGGTAGCTAAAGAAATGAATCTGCAATTATAAAAACATTTGTTCTATTAGAGGAACAGGTTGTTTTTATTGTTATGACAATGGATGGTGGCTTTCTTTTTTCATTTCTCTCCCTGCCCCAACTCATCCCTAGCAAAGAAAGTATGAGAATTTGGGTAAATGATTTCTACCTCTCTGGTTTAGACTGTGGTTGTTTCTTGCTAGTGCCAGATTTCCCAAGTCTGAATATTCTAGGACAGAGAGATCACCCAAACAATTGCTGGTAGCTGCTCAACAAATGTCAGTTTCTTTTTTTTCCAAAGTAGTCCCTAAAATTCCTTTCTAGCATGATCCTGCAAAGGGATCTTTGGAAGTAGGAGGAAAAATTGACAAGGGGCAAAACTAACTCTAAAAAAGGGAAGAATTATTACAATAGGAAAGAAGAACTACACACAATCCTCTCAATACCAACTGGGTTTCTAAAGAAAGGACATAAAAAAAAATATAGATGTTCATTGTACAAAAGTTTAGGAGAAAAATGAACATGCACCAGAAATGCAGTCTCCTGAGTTCCTGAGGACTAAACAGAACAGGAAGATCCACATCCCCTCTCAGCCCTCTGTCAGCTGAGTCCTGCAAGTATTACTGTACCACTGTCCATAATGGTAACCCCACAGAGAAACCTAATGTCAGGTATTTAGGATTACACAAAAGTACCAGATGTTGCAATTTTGGCTCATTGCTTATGCACATAATTAGATACACATACTTCAGTTTTGAACACTGCTGATGTACTTTCAACTAAATAGCCCAACCAGCTCACTGTGTATATAGGGAAATAAAAGCTCAAATTTTCCACTGATTCTAGCAGTATGCTATTATGCATTAACTTCTGAGATGCAGTTTATGTAAATGACAAACCTATTACCATAATTGCTGCTAGGTTTACCAAGACATAGCTAAACCATCAGAACAAAGTTATTTATTACACAGAGCCAAATCACCAGTTTGAAGTTTTGAGGGAGATAACCTTTAATCTGACTCTGCAAAAAAAGCAACCAGATAGGATTTAAGTCTTCTATGAAAACAAAATTAATTCTTGCTCTTAAAAATCCCTTATTTACTGAAGAAAAAAAAAAATTCAAGTTTTTTTCTGAAAACACAATTAAAAACATGAAATCTAAAATAATTAAAATTGCTCCCCAAAATAAAATCTTTGGATCTGCCGCATTATTAATGTAACCTAAATATCAATTGTATAAACTGGCATCATTGTAAACAGTGATCATTGGCAGAAGATAAGATATACAAAGACTATTGTCCATGAAATGGGGGCTTTAAACTTGAAAGGGTACATTTTTTTTCACAAGTCAATTAAGGGGGAAATTATGGCATGATCAATTCTAATGAAGAGAAAATACACCTTAAAAGAAAAAAAAAAATAATTTAAGTTGGTTGTTTATCCCCAAACTTTCAGACTGTCGTGTCTGTAGCTTCTGTATTTTTAAGATTTCTAGATTCAAGGAAACAATGACTTTGCACCACAAATATATTTTTTGTTCTCTATTTTCTTAGGAAAGAAATCCAAGGAGAGCAGGAGGAAAAACAAACCTAATATTTTAAAGTCAAGTTCTTTTCAGAGTCTCTCATGGAAATAAACTGTTACTATGTCAGCCAAAAGAGAGGCTAGAAAAAGGAGAAGAAAAGAGTTGCTAGTGGAGACTTCTTACAAGAACTCTAGTCCCTTGTACCCCTCATTAAGATTATGAATTCTAGGTTTTAATAATGAATATGAGAGCTACATCAAGAAGAAAAGCAGGGCATTTGCTTTATTTTGTTTTGACATGTGCCGCAATGCCTCCTGGTCCCACCCCCTCTTAAGCAAGGCAAGCATCAGCTCCACACCGTGAATGTGAGCCAATGTGAACACTGCCAAGAGCCAAGGCAGCGCTGCCTGCCGGGCCTTCCGGACACTTGCCAGGTGAGGCCTTTCAGTGCCTGAGGACATTCACGCAAATGGCTGCTCCTTGTCTACAGGCTGTATTTCTAATCCTGCGATTCTTCAACTGTTATGGGAATAAACATTCACTGCTCTACATGCATCAGTTATATTCCTTTGACTTCCTATTTTCTTCTTTAAAAAAAAGTGGTAATAATTCCAGTGTTTTCTCACCAGTATTGTATTGCCCTTTTGCAGCCAAATTTTACGGTTGCAGAAAGCACTAGAAACCAGGCCAAAAAATACTCTGACTTTGATTTAATTTGAAATTGTACATTACATTTCCAAGTATTTTCATCATTACAATAATTATTTGGCTTATTTCTGTTTTCGCGATGACTGTAAAAAATTTCCATTTTTCAGAAAAGCAGTAGTGTTTGATAATAAACGAACATAGCTAAGATCCAAATAAACAAATTTGTCAATAGTGTAGTCTTACACAGCACTTTGCTAAAAGACTCAGTGTTATGTTACCCACTGAACTTACTTATGTCAAATGCTTTTACATAAATAGCTTGGATTCTGTTTTTATAATTTCCCTCTTCCTTGTAGAAGTAAAACATCTTTTTCTTTGTTTATGTATTTGATGATACTTATTATACATAATAATATGTCATATACACAATATATAAATCATGTAACCTGAATTTCTTGTGAACAAAAATTACTATTAAAATATTTGTACTCGGTTGGATATTTCAAGATAAGACATTGCCAGGTATCCTTCATTTTATCCTCACCCTGGTATTCTTAAAATGAATTATATTTATAATCCCTTGGTTACAAAATAAATCTTTTTATAAATCATGATCACCACATGATAAAACACTTATCCATGTATTAAATAGAAATGGTGATCTTTTATGAAAAATGATGTAATAATTCAAAATAGTGTTATCAAAAAGCACCCTATTTTATGAAGTTAATTGTTGTCTATTTTTCTGAAGCTGTATGTTTTTCTCTTTTTAATAATACCTAGTTCCATCACAATTTTTCTATGCTGTATATGTCAAAGAAATATTCCTAAATGAAAATGAAATTGTAAGTGCCTAAAGTGATTAAGAACTCTATATTTCTGAGAAAAAAAAATAGATAAGTTATCTCTAAAACTCCTGTGAGGCAAGAAAAGTGAAATACAAAGAAAGTTCTAGACAGCATCACCTGGGATATCCCACAATCCATCTCACAAACAAGGAGTTATGCCGTGACCTATTTTGACCACACTACGATTAGATGCCATGTAACAGTTTATTTAAGGGATAAAATTATTGCTAAATCAGAGTGTTCTTCATGACCACTTGAATCTGGGAATTGGAATTGCTCCATTTTTCAGCAGTCATTAGAAATAAACTTTCTGGCTGTGTCTAAATTCATAAAATAGCAAGTGTGTGTTCCAAATTCATATTTACAGCAAAGACTTAGATAAACCTACTGTTCACTCTACATTGTTGGGCCAATAGACTATAACTCATTGATTTGGCCAAAACTTATTGCTCAGGATAAGAATTCTAGCAAGTATATAGCTGAAATTTATATGAAATAGTGTGAATTTCAATAATATGTTACCAAGGAGTTTTTCTAAAAAAAAAAGGTATTAATAGATCTAGAATTATGATTGATTATTAGAGAAAGATAACACAAAGAAGAACTCACTAATATTAGAGCTGTGTAAAGACAGAAAGGGCTGTCTTGGAAGATAACCAAGTAGTTGTCATTGGACGGAATGAAGTCTTATCTTTGAAATGCTTGATGGAGTTCACAGGACAATCTGGTCTTGATACTGCAGATAGGTGGTAACACCAAATGACTTATAAGATCCTTGTAATCTTAATGTTTCAATTAATACCTAGAAAGCATTCCACAAACTGTGTTCCTGCTTCCCATGATCAAATAAGTATAAAAAATGGTGCATGCAGTTTTTCCTAGTTGAAGACTTAAAAATAAGTATTTGAAAATTTAAAGTTCGGAAGTTTTGCAGTAAAAAAAAAAATCTGCCTGTCTAACCCAACATTTTCTAACTATTTTATTTTTCACAAAACATGTTATTACAATGCCACTGAGCACTAATTTTCTGACAAACCCAGAAGATAAATGTCAAATGAGATTTTCCTTCTTAAATCTAGCTGCATGTTTTTGTGGGATTCTTCTTTAAAAAATTTAATTTGTCACTCCTTTTGAACAAGTCCAAATTCTTTAGACTGTCATTCAAGGCCCAACACATTGTTTTTTCTTTCCAAACTATCCCTCCATTCCCTAAAAAGACTATTTTTGGTATATCACAAATTATGTGTTTGCTTTCCCTTCTATGTCAATTATACATATTTTCTTCCACTTTGGAATGACATCCACTTGATAGTCTATTTACAAGTCTCACCTCACATCCCAACTTTTTTTTTTTTTTAAATCCCCCCTCTCATGACTTCAGGCTGCACTAGCACAGTGTAGAATATATACTATATATCTCAATCCATAAATTTCATTTCCTGGGATTTTCTGTCCTTCCTTCCTCCCTCCCTCACTTCCTTCCTTCTTTTTTTTCCTATCCTCCCTCCTTCCCTTCCTTTCTTTTTTGTTTCTTATTTCTTTCTATTTTTCTCCTTTCTTTCTTTTAAATTTGTGCTGATCTTATCTTTCCAAATAGATTTTACACTTCTTGCAAAAAAAGTCATGCCTTATATTTATATATTCCCTAGAACAGCAGCTTTTTGAGGTATATAAAATAGACTCCTTTCCTCATGGTATTTATAATCATAAACATGTGAATTGCGTAAAGAAAACCATCCTTTCAATAAAAAAACAAATAACAATCAAGAAGCCTTTATTATTAATTAGATACTACATTAATAATATGAAGTATGAAGGACATGGTGAATACTCAAAATTGTCTGTTGAATAGGGGAATGAGTGAGTAAATCAATCTGTTTGATATGGTTTTACCTTCTTTTTCATATTTTACCCACATTTCAGTTTATGCATTTTCTTCTTTGGAGGGAGAGGTAGTAAATAATATATTTTTTTCATAAGGTAAACAAAGGTATTAAAATCTGGATAGTCATGGAAAAATTCTTTCTCTCAAGTGTGGGCATGTGTGTATTCTTTTGTAATTTTATGTTTGTTTTATTTGGTTTTATTTTCAATAAAAATCAAAACTGTCTTTATATTAAAACTGTATCTGATAACTTTGCTGAACGATTTTCCTATTTCCAAAGTCATACTAAAATGAAAAATATATACACTCACATCATATGTGTGTATTCTTCTTTAATTTTGGCATTTATTTATATCATTAAATTAAATATAAGTTAGTTTAATTCTAGTCCATGGGGCATATTTACTTGGTTCTCATTGAAACATTATTTCTATTTTTAAACTCTGCAGTAACTTTCTGAAATATTTTTTTCTGAAATATTTTTAAAACAGACCTTTTTAATAATTTATCTAAGTGAATATAAATTTTTATATGCACTAACTGCACATGTTTAATTTCAATATAATTGATCCAAGATTGAAGACTATGGCAACAAAGTGAGCTTATCAGGTCTACATGACCTGTTAAAAAGTTATGATTGTCACTACCTGCCTACCATATCAATGTCTTACAATGTTATTTTCATATAAAATGGTCTTCAATAGGTCTAAAAGTTGCCTATTTTTTTAATTAACAAGTGACTACTATCACCAACATTATCTTACATAATGCGTTAACCACCATAAGTAAGTGTGTATGTGTGTGTGTACAGAGAGAGGGAGAAAGAGAGAGAGAAAGAAATATACAAAGTGTTATTTTTTGTTTTTATGTGAAATGTGTATCTGGAAAAATGGATGAGACACCACCACATCAGCACCACTCCATCTCCTCTATCCAAAAAAAAAAAAAAAGTGCTAATCCAAACATTTTTATTAGAACATGTCTTCATTTTTTTTATTGGGGGTGGATGTGGATTCTACCAGTCTTAAAGTAATAAAGAGCTTAGTTTTCCATAGTGCAATTTTGAGAGTGAATGTTTCCCCCAAATCAGGGCTAAAACCCCTATTATTATAACAATGTTCCTTTTTATTATGAAACTATAAAAATATTCCTTTTTATTATGAAATCAGGGATATAATATAGAAACAGAGATAAATTTACAATTAAAACACAGATGGAGGAATCTCAAAATATTAATATTCCAATTGATTGGAATTGATTGATTACATTTCAGATTCCTCTCTATAATTGTTATTGATGTTTCCATTCATACCAAGACAAAATTGAAGATATGATTTGGTATAAAAAAATATCTTGTATGACTTCAGACTCATACAATTGCTTAACCCTTATCAGCTCCCTGAGGAACCCAAGGCAGGTAAATCCTATAGGTCCTATTTCTTATAGTTCTTAGGAATCTCACATTCAAGTGATTGGGGAGGCTATGGTATATTTGTGAATGAGTGCATGGGTGCATGTTTAAAAGAATAATCCATGTCCTTTCTCAGACATAGATAAACCTTATTGTCAGCCACTTATTGAGTGTGATTTGTGGGGTACTGAAAATTGTATGAACCCAAAAATATCACCCCTATCAGCCTGCCACTCAGTCCAAAATTCTCTAGAGGGAAGTCACTTCTTATCTATTCAAAGTTCCTGTTAAATACCAATAGTTTTTACTTTAGGAGAAGTAACATATCAACCCATTAGGATGTCTTTGTTCTTTTGCAGCCAGCAGGACTTTAAGGGTAAAAAACAAATGGAAGAATGCATGATGCAGATTGATGCAGATCTTGAGACTCTAAATATGGTATAAACCTTGAGTGAACTGCTTTATGGAGACAACTTGAGTAATTGCAGTGAAAATGATTGTAGGGCATCCTGGTCAACATAAGCACCTTGCTATCATGAGGCATGTCAAGATAAGAAACCATCCTTGAGAGTCAAGACTTGCAATAACTATAATGCAACATCCGCTATAATAAAGGCTATAATTTAGACACTAAAAGATGAGTAAAACCTAGCACAAAAACCTTCAAAGAATTGAGAAAAATCAATACAAATACACAAATAATAAAAGCTCAGACATTGATAGGAAGTAAGCAACAGTAAATATGTGTTCAAGTGAACAAGTGTCACAGTAAAAGTACCAGTAATGGTATGATGAATTTTAAAAAGGGTGAAAGTCTATCCAGCTGTATTGTCACTACAGACAAGAAAAATGAGACATTTTTAAAGGCTGGGTAAAACTTCAGCGGGCTGACATGAAGAAAGTAGGAAAGGTAGGACATGTCTCATGGATAAAACAGCATTAACTATGGCTCAGGATAGGAAAGTTGGAAAAAAAATATTTAGGCACATGGTTATGGTCCACTTTAGTTATAATGCAAGAAATACATTAAAAAATGGGGGATAAGGAAAAAGGGCTCTTTTAAGGGAGACTCTTGGAAATCATTAATTGTTGGACTTGGTCTTGTACTCAGCTATGGACAACACCTGAAGTTTTTTCCATTTTTAAACAGAAAATAACATCATTGGTATTCAAGTGAGAAAATATCAGTCTGACAAAGTGGAACCCACATGTAGGTTTAATAACAGGAAGAGACACCAGAACCCATGAAATGCAATAGAATCATAAAATAATGATTTAATCCAAAATCAGGAAAGAAATGAAAGTCAGTGGAGAGGATCAATACCCAGGACATTTGTCAGAGAATCTTTAAGGAATTGAAAAGTGACTAGAATATGAGAGCAGAGAGAAAGAAAGGGGGTCAGAATGATTCTGGAGCTCCAACCCTCAAAGCTAACCTGGATTAGTTTATAGAATGGGAAAGAAGGGCAAGGGAGAAAGCAATATAGTATTGTTTTCATTTGGTTTGTGACTCGGCACACGTAAGAAAATTTTGTCCTTAGAAACCAAATGATACAGTTTAGTAGGTAGTAGAAAATGCGACTTTGGAATTCAGGAAATAGTTCAGGTATAAAAGACAATTCCTTTGTGGAATTTACAAGAAAGTTGACAAGAGTTGACTAAAAAAGCAAAAAGGCAGGTCAAGGTAAGTTTAGGGATCAGTGAAGTAGGAATGGTCTGTAAGGTTTTGGGATATTCTTATGAATAGAAGAGAAAAAAGGCCTTAGGAGTTACATAAATATGAGCATAATCAATTAGCAAGTGTTCAAGTAGATGAAGGAGAGAATCACAGGACAAGAGAAGAAATATCTAAATAATTCAACTGAGTGAAACTGAAAAGTCACAAGGACAGTTGCTTACTGGTAGCTCAATCATTTTCTAGAAATTATGTGATAAGAAGATGCAGTGTTTTCTTCTTGCTTCTTATCTATTGATAAGATCAATAACCTTTTTAAAAAAGAGAAAGCAAATTTTATTTTCTAGCTTAAAGGATAATCTCTACGTTCATGTGCAGCAGGCTTTTAATTAGGCATTTATTCCATGGAACATGAGTGTTCTGTGCTGACCTTTCTTCATCAGGGTTTTCATGACCACTGAACTATCATAATCATCAATAGTGTTGACTTTGCCTGTGTGACTGTGAAAAATTATTCACGTTGAACCTTAACAGCTGTAGAGAATAACAGACTGCAATGCAACCCAAAAGATTAAAAGGAATGTTCCAATTGGCTCCTAATAAATACTCATACTACCAAATGACTGTAAGTGATTGTTTCCTCCATGTTTCTTAGTTTTTCACATGTTTTCTGATTAGAATAAAAGGTTTGAATTAGGAGAGGAAGAAGGGCAGATTAGAAACTCAGGTATTTCTATGATTATTGCAAAATATAAAAAGACGAATGAATGAAAGAAAATTAGTGTGTGTAATGAATTTTAAGGTCTTTGAAATTATCTTTAAAATGGCTGTGCCATTTTATTTTAGTTATTTCAATTATTCATGCAAAATATTTACTGGTTAAATGTTTAATAAAATTAAATAACCAACATAATAAATAGCATATAGGCTGTGTTCAATGCTCTGGAGGAAAAACAAAGACGAATAATATACATAGACAGTGCCCTCAGGGTGCTTCCAGTCTCACAAAAGGGCTGAATATACAAGAATAACTACAATGCAAAGTAAAATCTGATCAAGAGCAACTTCTACTTCTCACCACGATAGAATAATTCATATCAGAATAATCTCGCCACCATAAACAACTATAAAAATGAAACACAGGCAGAGCAGAACTATGTTTCTTCAGAGAATGAAAACATGTGAAGTAAGTGCTATGATTGATCCAACTTTTGCCTAGAGGTATTTTCTAGAAAAGATACAGAAATGTGGTGGTGTCCAAGCAGAGAAAAGGAACCTCATTGAAATGGCACAAATCAGAGTACAGGGCTCTTGGAGGAGGCTGGAATTTGCAGGAAAGGGGAAAGCCTAGGAGGAAACTCTTCTGTAAGGAAACCATGGAAATCTACATAAGCATCTCTGCAAGTTCATGGGGAAATAATAAGCAGCACACAGATACCTCACTGAAATACTCAGGTGTTGATATCAATTTATCTCAATCAGAGCTTCAATTTAGAAATGAGACTATTTTAGACCTATCAGAGTTACTTTACATGCACCCTAACAAAGCTTTAAAATTCATTGAAAAATGAAACAGAACTGTTAATAAATTAACTGTCTGCCATAACAAAGCCAATACTCATACTAAAAATATATATATTGACTTATAACAAAGCAGCATTCATAAGATCCACCCAAATTTCATTTTTCATTACTAGACATGCAAAGAAGAAACAAATGTGACCTATATCATGGAAATTTTATTCCCAAAGTCATTAAAACAGACTCAGAGACGATAGAGATGTAATTAGCAAACAAAGACAAAGGAAACTATGGGCATTATGAGGAAACAGATGCTGAAAGCATAGTACAGAAATAGAAATTATACAAAATATTTAATATTTGTCAGACGGGGAAAAACAAAAACAAAACAAAAAAGACTTCACTATATGCTTTTAACAAGAGCTTCATTTTAAATATGTAGGTTAAAAGTACAATGATGGATAAAGATACCATACAAATATTAATCATAAGAAAGCTAAGGTGGCCAGAAAATGTATGTTTCAAAATATGAAATATCACCCAAGGTAAAGAAGGACATTTTATAATGATAAGGGGTCAATTCTTTAAGGAGACAATATATGTGCACCTTATAAAAGAAAATCAAGATACATGAAGCAAAAACAGAGAATTAAAGGACAAATAGACAAATCTGTAATTATAGTTGGAGATATTAATTTTTCCATCTCAATTATTAATAGAAAAAAACTGAAAGTAAAAGAAAAAATAGTGAGGATATAGAAGATCTGATCATCATTCTCAATAAACTTGACTGACACTTATACAACACTTCATTGGAGCAGTAGAGTACACATTGTTTTCAAGTACACATGAAATGTTCAATAAGTGGGCCATATTTGGAACATACAATAAGTCTTGGAACAAATTAATAAGTCTTATTAATTTAAGAGTATTGAAATAATAGATAGTTCATTTTCTAATAACAGTGGAATTAAAGTAGAAATCAAAAACAGAAAGATAATTGTAGAATACTTCAAATATGTAAAGATTAAAAATCACATTTTTAAAAAACCTAGGAGCCAAAGAAAAGATCACAAGGGAAATTATATTTTTTAAACTAAATAAGAGTAAAAACACAACACATCAAAATATGGGGGATGAATGACACATGTAGCTTTATTTTTTTTAATGTGTAGCTCTAAATGCCTATTTTAGACAAGAAGAAAGGTCTCAAGTCATGATCTAAGCTTCAATCTTAATATACAAAAGCAAAGAAAAATGTACACTAAAGCAATTAAATGGAATGAAACAGTGAAGAATGGAAATCAGTGAAATAGAAAATGAACAAATGATAGAGAAAATTAATTCTCTCAATAGATCAATAAAATCATAACCTTCTAGGTTGATAAAAAAAAATAATAATCACCAATTTCAGTAATCTTGAAAAGAGGGATATTACCATAAAATCTGCTAAAATTAACAGAATAACAACACTACTATAAAAAATAAATTTTGTCCATAAATATAACTACTTTAGGATCAATCTCTCAAAGATAAAAATTATCAGAATGACATAAGAAGGAAATAAAAAATTGGAATAACTCAATATGTATTAAATAAAGCCAATTGTTAATTAAAAACCTCTGAGTACTGGGTGTTCTATGCAAATAATGAATCATGGAATACTACATCAAAAACTAATGATGTAATGTATGGTGATTAGCATAACATAATAAAATAAATAAATAAATAAATAAATAAATAAATAAATAAATAAAAATAAAAACCTCTGACAAAAGTAATTCTGGGCCCAGATGTCTTCTTTGTTGAGCTGTCTCAAACATTTAAGAAAAAATATAATACTAAACACATCCCAAATAATTTATGAAACCTTTATAGTCCTAATTCCAAAATTTAACAATGATATTGCATAAAAGTAGCATTACAGATCTATATTTCTCAAGTAATAAAAAAATTTACAAACTACTAGCAAATCAAATCAAGTACTATATGAAAAGGAAATTTTTCCATAAATAAGTATGACTTATTCCAAGAATGCAGTTAGTTTAACATTCAATCAGAATAATTCAGTACATGTAATAGGTTGTATTTTCTGAAAAAGACCCATCCAATATATATCTTATCCCATATGTTCTTCTTATGGTTCAGTATTGACACTTCTCCACTGAACTAAGAGGCCTATAGACTCTCCAATTGGACCTTGTTCCTGCTCCAATGGACCTTGATGAATAGAATATGATGCAAGTGGTGCTAGATGACTTGATTCTAGATCTAGATGACAATATGATTACTGCCTGGCTCTCTCTTTTAGGAAATGCATATGGAAGGCTTAAGGTAGGCTTAAGGGAGTATATAAGAACTCCAGCTATCTTAACGGTTCTATGCTTGAGAGATGACATACAATTAATAGAGACAGCTTTTACAACATGGATCTAGGTTTAGGCTTCCCTATCTCAGGCAACTGACATAGGAGTATAGTAGCTTTTGAGATGATCCCAATCCAGTAACTATCTAACTGCAACTTCATGAGAGATCCTGAGTAAGAACCACTCAGCTGAGCTGTTCCTGAATTTCTGATCATTCTGTTCTGAATTTAGATCATTGATCTAAATTATTATGTTTGGGGTTCTTTTATGTAGCGTTAGATTACTATTAAAGACTTTGGTACTCACAACTGGGGTAGTGTTATAATAAAAATCTAAAAGTTTGGTAGTGGCTTCAGGATTAGGCAGCAGACAAAAGTTTTAAGTATTTTGAAGAGATTGTCAGTGAAAAGAGGAGGTTGTCAGTGATAGTGAATTCAGGGCAGAGTAGTGAAAGTGCCACCTGGCTTTTTCCTACTACCTATAGCAAAATGTGAGAGGAAAGGAATAATGTAGACAAAGAAATGTTAAACGGGTTAGGGCTTTATTTCCAGCATCTCTAAGATTCTCAAATTAAGAGAAGACATCAGAGCGATAATCAACCCAGCATTATGTTAGGAAAACATTGTCTAAAGACAAAGTCAAGGGCACAATTGTAAAATTTTTTGTTAAGTTTTCAAAAAGAATAGAGGTAGTATCTCAGAGAAAAAGAAGTCCCTTTAAGGTTCTTATGGGTGTGTTTCAAATATCTTCTCCTTTACACATTAAGGTGTAAACCAATATAATATTATTAAGAATAATCTTAAAGACATTGTCCCACAACTGCTTTACAAGAATTGCAATATCATGAAGTGCTTATGTTGAGCTTGAGCTTGATAGCTAGGATTTGTATATAAAGCAGCCAAATACAAAAAAAATTGTAGGAATGCTACTGGTTTTAAAGATAACAGTATTAGCAGAACCATCACCAGATTTGAGGGGGGAGGGAATGATAGTATGAAATAAAGAGAGGTCTTGTAATCCTGAACTATGAAAAGTAGCAATTAGGTTGGAGAAATTATTCAGCTCAACACCAGCTAGATAATGCAGAAAGAGGGACCAAGAACCCAGAGTGTAGATCCAAGAGTAACAGTGAGTTATTTCAAGTTAGTAGAACTGAACTCTAATCAAGAAATTGGAAATGTGTGCCTGTAGATATTTCAGAATTGCTAGGGACCAGAGATTCCTATGTGCCTCTTGTTTTCTTCCTCTTTAAAAAGAACATTTATAGTACTTATTCCATTCCTATCTTATACTTGTATGTTGGGTGTGTGGAAGGCAGATTACATGTTCCTGTAGATCACAGATCTGATTAGAGCAACTGTATTCAAGGAAACTCACCTGTAAGGCCTTATCTGCATTTGCACATGATTTTAGATAATGAGATTCCTGACTTTGGGCTTGAAAAGTTAGTCATAGTAAGGATTAAAACTTATATGTGAGAAATATACAATTTAGGATCTATATAGCCAAGCCACAGACTAGGAGAAAGTATCTGCAATAAATATACCTGGCAAAAGATTTGTACCCAAAAGATATAAGGAACTAATACGATAAACCCCTACAGTGAACCCCTATAATAAAAGATACATAAAAATTTTTTTAAAAATTGGAAGTTTTAAACAGAAACCTCACTAAACAAGCTATATACATTAGTAATAAGTGCATGAAAATTTGTTCAACATCTTTAATCATCAGGGAAATTAAAGTTATAATTGTAATGAATTACCTATATGTTTCTACCAGATAGCTAAAATAAAAAGAATTGACATTAACTATTGATGAGGAGATAGACCAATAGGAATTCTCATGAATTGCTCGTTGGAGTATAAGACATTTCAACAACTTTGGCAAGTGATTTAGCAGTTCCTTAAAAAGTTATACATATGACCCAGCAGATCCAACACTTAAGTATTTATTCATGAGAAATGAAAATGTATATCCACAAAAAGAATGTCCACAGCAGAAAAAACTGCCAATAAACTAGATGTTTATCAATGGATGAACCCAAATTCCATCAATGGATGAACAAACTGCGAAATACTCATCCAATGGAATACAATTAACCATTAAAAAGAATATATTAGTGATATCTGAAAAAAACATGGTTGAATCCCAAATATATTTCAAGTGAAAGAAGACACTAGATTAAGAAAATACTATATAATACTAAAGTATTCTATTTATATGAAGTTTTAAAAATGGCAAAAATAATCTGTTTTCAAAGACATCAGAATTTACCACACATGGGCACAAGGGAACTTTCTCGGTAATGAACATATTCTATATCTGTATAAGAGTGTGGGTTACATAGTTGCATGTGTTTGTTCAAACAGATTGAACTACATTTTTTTTTAAAGATTTCATTTATTTATTTGACAGAGACACAATGAGAGCAGAAACACAAGCAGGGGGAGTGGGAGAGGGAGAAGCAGACTTCCCGCTGAGCAGGGAGCCCAATGTGGGACTCGATCCCAAGACCCTGGGATCATGACCTGAGCCAAAGGCAGATGCTTAACGACTGAGCCACCCAGGTGCCCTGAACTATATTAAGAATTTTGCGTTTTTGGGCGCCTGGGTGGCTCAGTTGGTTAAGCGACTGCCTTCGGCTCGGGTCATGATCCTGGAGTCCCGGGATCGAGTCCCGCATCGGGCTCCCTGCTCTGCAGGGAGTCTGCTCCTCCCTCTGACCCTCCCCCCTCCTATGTGCTCTCTCTCTCTCATTCTCTCTCAAATAAATAAATAAAATCTTTAAAAAAAAAAAGAATTTTGCGTTTTTTTGTATGTAAAACCTTTCTGTTTTGCTGTATGTAAAGAACTTTCTCAATTAAAAATATATATTAAAATGCCAAAAAAGTGGTCAAATATTGAACAAAAATACAGATAAAGTGTTAGGATAGCTATGAAAAGAAAGGAAAAGATTATGGATGTCTTAGAGAAGTGGCATTTCTGCTAGTCTTTGAAGATTATAAGGAATTTTGGACCTTCGAGATTGTGGGGAAATATATTTCATTAAGAGGAATACATAAAGATTTATGAGAGTTAAAAAGAGAGTGGGGGTGTCAGGGGGGAAGAGAGAGAGAGAGAGAGAATCTCAAGCAGACTCCCCGTTGAGCATGGAACCTCACACACAGCACAGCACAGCTCAATCTCAACCTGAGCTGAAATCAATAGTTGGATGCTTAACTGACTGAGCCACCCAGGCACCCAAGAGGAATGCATAAAAGTGAGCAAAAGCCTAGCAGCAGAAGTGAGTGGGATAGTCAGTGAGCAGCAATTAAATCTTTTTATCTAAAGAGTAAAAGGAAAGATGTAGCGAGATTGTTGAACAACTTGAATGTCAGATAAAAAGACTGTATTGTATTCTGTAGACAACTGAGGGACACAAATGCTTTTGCACAAATGAGTAAAATAATAGAACTATTGTTTTGAAAGGATAATATTGATAACAATGTGCATGAATCAGAGGAAGTCAAGAAATTGTGAGGCTATTGAAATATTCCACCTAGATAAAATAAATATAGTTACAATGAGAATACAAAGGAGTGATCAAAGGCAAAAACCGAAAAGCTCTGGGTGTAAACTGGAAAAATTCAGTGTATCTTGGACTTAAGTAACAAAGAAAGAGTAAGGCTAAATAATGATAACTTTGGTTTCAAATTATGCCTGCCCAGGAAAGTGCTGCCAATAGTGCCAATAGAAATAGGATTTTTGTGTCTATTTCTAAAGTTGTTTTCAGTAACAAACAATTTTTAAATTATATATATATATTTAAGATTTTATTTATTTATTTCATAGAGAGAGAGCAAGGAGGGGGGAGAAGCAGAAGGAGAAGCTCTGCACTGAGCAGGGAGCCTGACGTGGGGCTCCATCCCAGGACCCTGGGATCATGACCTGAGCCGAAGGTAGATGCTTAACTGACTGAGCCACTCAGGCACCCCAAATTTTTAAATAATATTTTTAAAAATATAAGAATGGTTTATTTTTGTCATGCTTGAAACAGCTTAAACAATGTCTGGAGCTTTAACTAAGGCCAGTTTTATGTTTAGGCAGTGGCTCTCATAGTTTCTTTATAAGAAAGGAACTCTATAAATGGCCACACTTCCCTTTCACCCCAGCCAAATATGTCTCCTACATTATGTTCATTCCTTTTCATTAATATTTTGCTTCCTTTTAAAATCAAAAATATGCTATAGAAAGTCTCATACACAAACCCATTACTATTTTAATCTGAATGAGTATATGAGAGAGATGAGGTAAATTTCAAGGAAGCAGAAAAGAATCATTTTATGAATCACTGAAGTGGTGAACTCTGGGAAGTTAAGTTGAAGTGGCATCATGAAGACATAGGTTCTAAAACAAATTGCAGTGAAAGGAAGGGAGAACAAAGGAGAAAGAAGCAAGAATGTGGGAGACTTATTTTGACCTACCTTTGTAAAACCAAATAATGATGCAAAGCAAATAGGAAAAACTCTGCTAGCTGTAGAAGAGGCAAGGACATCAGCAGTGGTCAAGTAGAGAAAACAGGATGAGGAATTGACTTTATGCCCAGCATTATCACCTCCACTTAGGCAAACTGTGAAATAGAGGATATAGTATATATGGTACTCACTGGTGTCTTCAGGTTTCTTCCTCTTCTGTCAATCACCATCAAAACCAACTTTCATACTCAGGTAGAGATGAATGAATGACTAACACCTGAAAATGTTGTTTCCTTTTTATATAAAACGCAGTAGTGTAGCACAATGTCTTTCAACTTTTTGACCCAAGAGTAAAAGATATACTTTACAACATGTCTTCAGAAGTATGTATAGGTATATAAAACAGAGACAAAACTGATAACCTATGCTATGCATTGTTATGCTAAGCTACATCATGCCATGCTACTTCACTCCACCCCACCACACCCTACTTCACCCTATTCCATTCCATTCTATCCCATTCCATTCCATTCCATTCCATTCCATTATCTGTTCTACTTTGTTTTCACTAAAAAATTCTGGTCTCTACCATGTTTTGATGTCCTAGCTCACTAAAGGATTTAAACGGACAATTTGAAAAGCTTAGGCATGTTGTTTCAGAGCTCAGGCTGTTTATGTGCGTATATGTGTACCTGTGTGATGCCTCCAAGTGTGTCCATATTTAAGATGTGAAAATTCTCCCTGATACACTGTACATTTTACCATTCCCAGATATGCTGTGCATTTCACAATCCTCAGTCTTATCAGATTTAATAGCCCCTTTTTATAAATAATAGCTTGGAATATCCCTTTACTCTCAAAATAAAATCAATTGATAATGTATTATTTACATAGTATAAATTTTTAATATAAATTATAAATAAATTACTCACAAAATTCTAAACAACTATTCTAATGTCCCAATGTAAAATAAAGCAAAAATAAATAAATAATTTATAACAAAAATATGTACTTTATGCGTAGGCACAACTACACTGGAAGACATTACAAAGTGGTTCCCACACACCTATATCTATAGTGATAATGTAATTGACATAAATTTAGATGGCTACAGGTATGTTGTACTAGATAAACTCACATACTGCAGCTGTGATATTACCAGTGACCCAATTTTCCAAAATGTTGAACAACTCTTAGTAGAGTTTTGAACCAAACAAGGCTTCATTTAGGCTTATCTTCATTTATGTTAAGTTTTTGCATTGTTAAGAAATTCAGTGCATATTAAAATCCTGCAAAAGTTGTTACATTTATATATAAAAGAGATTTAGGTTTTAGGCTTAGAAAATTAGATCATTGCTTACATGAATACCCAGCAAGACATTGTGAAGTTGTGTGGGCTATCTCACTCATTATAGGATATTTAACATCACTGGCCCCTATCTCCAAAATGCATTCTCTCTCCATCTTTGTGAAAATCAAAACAGACCTACATTTTCTAACTGTATCACCTCTTTTGAAACAGTTAACCAGAGTAAGAATTGGTCATATCCCTTCCAGTCCACAGTTGCTGGTCTTTATCAAATGTGACATACTAAAAAGTCCTTGTCATGGAGTCTGGGATATCATGGTAAGGGACTGACAAGGAGAACATTGCAAAATACAATAACAACCACCTAATTTATTTGACCATATTATTTTTTAATATGTATACAAACACATAACAATAACAACATTATTAAATGTTTGTGGAGAACCAACATTTGAAATTTATAAGCTTTATGAGTTTGCTGAGAGCAGAGGCTAAAAACTGAATGGTCATATGTGAGGAAAGATTATAAACAGTTGCTTACAAGCCATTTTCAACTATATTTTTGGAAGGTTCTTAAAAGTTTTCCTTTATGTGCAGTCATACCAGAAATGTGTGTTTTTTCCTTAATGCCAATTCTTATTCTATTTGGCCTCCAAGCCCCAGAGGTGCATACTTGAAGATTGGGAAGGAGATTTTGATGGGCCAAAGATTTCATGAATACATAAAATTGAATCAGGGCCATTCCTAAATATAATGAATTATTTTTATTTTCCAGTACATATAATAACTTAATTTTTAAATCATTTTAAGACATAAAAACTGAGCTGTTGAGTCATTTTCTAAATGTGATGTAAAAATATTTAACTAAAGTGGCATCAAACATCATTTACTTGAGCTAATTTTGCCAATTAAGGCTAAAAGCATGAGAATAAGTAATAATTCAGGTATTTTTTATTCTCCTTTTCAATAAAAGCCCTGTGGTACCTTCCCTGTCCTAGAAGAGAATGCTTATTTCATGTTAACTCCATGTTTCTGGTTTACCTTTTTAACTAATAAGGAAGATATTTCCTTTCTTCTGTTACTCATTCCCTCTTACATATCGCAGTTCTGCAGTTTAAATGCTAATTGGCCATTTTGGCTGAGGAATTCCTAGTTAAAAGGTTTGCCATTTAATCCCAAAGTGTCTTTTGATTTCTTGAGAATGATTAAATGGAAATTCAGCCCTTGTTCAGTATCATAGAAGCCCATGTGCGCTCCCCTGTTGAATTCCCATGGTTTGAGCATCCTGCTGGGAGACCCAGGCTGATATTTTATTGAATCGGGCCCTCCGTACTCAGACTCAAAATAACCTCCAGCACACTGATAAAAATAATGACCCTTTTGCAGTTGTAAAACTTGAAACTATTCCTTGAATGTTAACTAATACCAAAAAGCTGTTTCTGCAAATGAAATGTGGGAATCAGAGCCAAGAAATCACTCCGGATGAAGACCTAGAAATGGTATTCCACTTTCTCTTTTCAGTAATTACAAAATCATGAACTTTTCTTCAAAGCTTGTGAAGCGATCACTCTAGATTCCATTAAGAGAACAATATACAGAGATGACGATGACACTGGGCAGCATCTTAGGATGAGCAGGCATCTCTGCCTACTTAATTCATCAAGAACGACTTCTCAGTCCCTAGTGCTAATGGCTTCTTCAATAATAACATTATTTAGCTGATGGAAAAGAAAAGATATAAACTCAAAGTAAGTGTTAGGAAATGCTGATAACTTGCAGCATTTGACATCTATTTCCCAAAGTCCTCGACATTATAAACACTTTCAGGTAAAACGATTCAATTCTCTCATCTTGCTGATATTCTCTCACAAGCCAGGAAAACTTTTACTTACAGCCAGTTTAATAGGCAATGGGAAATAGCCCTATTAGCTAAGTTTATTTATGCTGACACAAAGAAAACCATGAAAAATCCCAGTTCTAAACTGTAATTTATTCCTGATAAGTAGTAAATCAGCAGGAATCCACTGCCCAAGTAGGGACTTGCCGTTAAACAAGAACTGAAACATAATGAGCCTCATAAATGTTCCCAGTGTTATGGAGCTGTTATTTATACATGAGTTCATTCAACAAACTCTGCTGCTGGTCTGGTCATGATAACCTAGTGTTCCCAAGATACCATAAGATATACAACAATAACAGTGACCAAATTCTAGAGTTAAAATTCAAGAAAAGTTATTTTGGTTTTAATTTTTTTTTCAATTATAATTTCCTCATTCTGCCAGGTTAATCTAATTACTGCTTCCCCAGGTTTTCTGAACATCTGGTTAATTTTTCCATCCCAAGTCCTTTGTTACTATGGTTGTTGATGTTTTTAGAAGGTAGCAATTGTCTAGACCATATTCTATGATATACATTTAGACAAGATTTTGACAATTTTTCTCCAACTAAAACAGAAAATGGTTTACCCCAGAAGAGATAATTAGAACATTTATAGAATAAGATCACAGTTTTCTTATTGACAAAGTTAATTATGGTCCAATACAGCACATACATCAAAAATAGGAATGAGAACAGTTATATATTCATATACAGGGTATAAGGAAAATAATGGGCTATTCAGGACTACTACAGTGGAACATCATATTGAAATGATCAAAAAGAAATCTGCTGGATTAAAAGAAAGATGAATTTTAGTTCCAGATCCTTTATTTTCCAATCTTATGAACTACATTAACTCACATAATCTCAGTATATGTTTTATCAGTAAGAGAAAGGACAGAAAAAAAATGAACATTGAAAGAATTGTGGTAAAAGGATGTAGAGAACATTCTGGAACATGAAAGCACTTTCAATTCAGGGTAGAGCTAAAGGGGACCTTTGAGTGAGGTGGCCTGGTGACCTGGCAACAGCATGAGTATCTGGAACATCTTGGGAGAAGTTGGAACATGAACAAACAAACAAAAAGACAGGGGGTGATGAACTCTGGTGAGTCTCTGGTGAGACTCCACTTCATGAGCTGACCTTGGAGGCTGCAAAATTCCACTGAGGCTGTGATCCAAAACCCATGCTTAGTGTGTAGACATTGGCCTCTGCTTCTAAGACAGTGTTTTCCTGCTCATGTCCAAGCCCTGCCACTGAGGCTTCCACAGTACAGCTCTGTCCATAAATTCTCAAACAGGTCCAGCACACATTTCAATTTCTTGCAGTCCTGAATGAGACACTGAAGAGAAAGTCAGAGTGAGAGAAGAAATAAAGGGGAAAGGACCAGAAAAAGGACCTCAGGGATATTTTATTATACCAAAGTGTACCTAATACCTGTTGCAAAGATGTAGGTCCTATAGATCAAACCCTGGGAAGGGGGTCAGGTGCTTAATTCAGATATGCAAGACAGGGCATATCTGAGCTCTCGTGAGCTCTCTTTAAATAAGAAAACAGATTAGATCACTTTGGAAAAAATGCCCATGAATTAACAGAGTGGTCTGTTTTTATCTCTTTTTGTTTTCTTTCTATGCTGAAGAGCTTGATTCCAGTATCTTAAGTCTATTTTGAGACGTGCTCATGTGAAAAAGCATCCTCAACAAGAGAGGGATTTTAAGGACTAGAAAAAATGGAATCCAAAACAAAGGGGATACTCCTGTAAGCCAGCTTTGGCTGCTCTTCTTGAGTGTCATACGTTGTTTCCAAAATATCCCTGGCTCCCCAGCTGGAGATCTTGTGCCAGTGATTCTTCTTGTGTTGATTTGCATGTCTAAATAGGAACATGCCTATCATTATGACCTCATTTAAAGCCTTTTCCATTTTACCTAAAGTCTGTATGCATTGCATTTCTCAAATGGAAATATTAATACCAAAGGAACGCACCAAATTATAAGACCAGATTATATAAGAAATTTCTTAATATACTTTAAAAAATATATTTCCCTCCCTCAGAAGGACTTGAAAATATAGCTATCTCCAGAACCCTCTCCTTGTCACTCTTGATGTCATCTTCCCTTCCTTTTGCTCTAGAAAATAACTAATTTGGATTGCATATTTGTATGAATGAAAAATTCAAAGAGAACTTTGAAAGCTATAGTCTAAATTTTATGAAAATTGTATAGACTTTATTTCTGCATTAGGAAGAATCAACAACTTAAGTCATTTATTGAATGTAGATTTTTGCAGATAGGGAATCTGTTTAACCTGTTTTTATCCTCTAGGATGAATGAAGTCTTTGAAGCAATAAAACATATACACGTATACATACATATGTGTATGTGAAAGAATAAATGTTCTGTCCTTTACAAACCAGAAAAAAAAAACTAACATAAATAGAAAAAAAAATGTATATTTTAATGAGATGGTTTCTTCCATAAAAGCAGAAATGACAATTTTTAGTAAGAAAATAGCCAAGAGTCAGAAAAAAACTTAAGGATGCTTGAATCTCTGCTGTAGGAGAGATTTGGACTGCGCAGGAACACACACTCCCATATGTACACACAGACCCCTTACATTCTGGATGCAGGAAGAGGACAGTCAGTCTAGATGACTAATCAGATGGGACATCAGAGCAAAGCTTATAGGACAGAAATATTCAAAAATGAAAAGTGAACAGACTTTTTAGTCCCCATTAGTGAATGGCAGGAAGAACTTAAAATATAATGTACAATATGTTTTTTAGGGGATTTACAAATTCAAGTATAGAAGCAGGAAGAATAATTCTTCACTTCTAATTTAAGGTCAGTTTGTGTAGACAAAAGACTGAAATCCTAAAAAAGCACCAGATAGTTTTTTATTGGACAGCCAAATATAGACTCAGATAACTTGATAACCGGTAACACATGCTGTATAAAACTTACACATTTAAGTAAAACTGACATTATGCCTGTTCAGAAAGTAATTCATCTAACTTCTAAGATTCTTTGACAGTGTGTCTTCAGTTTTACTGGAGAATACTGCTGGCCATCCTGTAAGAGTATTCCAGGCCTCTTTGCAGAAGAACCTGTAAATAAACTAAAATGTAATGATTTAGTAAAACAGGATTAAACTAATCAGGAAAATAGATTTTTGTAAAATAGTATAATGTACTTAAATTAATACTGTAAATAGATTTTTAAATAAAACATACATATAATACAGTGAAAAACTCTTAAATGCTAGCTTCATAGATTACAACAAAGATGAATTACCATTAAGCCATTCAGGGAAAAAAATAGAACTTTATCTATACCCCCAAAACTCCCCTTGTGTTCTCTCTCCATTAAACTACTGTTTGTGGGGCGCCTGGATGGCTCAGTCATTGGGCATCTGCCTTCAGCTCAGGTCATGATCCCAGGGTCCTGGGATCAAGCCCCTCATCGGACTCCCTGCTCAGTGGGAAGCCTGCTTCTCCCTCTCCCACTCCCCCTGCTTGTGTTCCCTCTCTCGTGGTCTCTCTCTCTGTCAAAGATAAATAAAATCTTTAAAAAATAATAAATTAATTAACTAAAAAATAAATTACTGTTTGTTTTTTTCTACCCAAAGATAAGCACTATTCTGACTTATAGGACCGTATTGTATTGTATTGTATTGTATTGTATTGTATTGTATATACATGGAATTTTCTATACATGAAATAAGATGATGTGAATTATTTTTAATTGGCTTCTTTCACCTACCATTATGCTTGTGTGATTCATTTTGTTATTGTGCATGGCATTAATTCATTCATTTTTGCTGATAATAGTTGCTATATGAATTTACTAAAATTGATTTCCTTGTTCTACTAGAGATGGGCATTTCAGCTATGTACAGTCTTTGTCTTTTACAACTATTGCTGCTATGAATGTCTTGTATATATTTCTTGATGAATATACACATGCATTTTTGTTGCCTATATTCTGGGAGTAAAATTCTCTGGGCCTGAACTATGTGTTTATTCAAATTTAATTAGTAATGACAAACAGTTTTCCAAAGTGATTGTTACAATTTACTCTCCAACCAACAGCACATTTGAGTTCCATCCTTACCAACATGTATTATTGTTTTTTTAAACTAAACTATTGTGTGTGTAGGCTTTCACATTGTGGTTTTAAATTTTATTTTCTAGTGACCAATAAGGTTGAACGTTGTTTCACATACTTCTTGGCCATTCAAATACATTTTTTTAAAAGATTTTATTTATTTATTTGAGAGAGACAGAGTGAAAGAGATAGAGTGCATGAAAAGGCGTAAGGTCAGAGGGAGAGGCAGACATCCCATTGAGCAGGGAGCCTGATGCAGGACTTGATCCTGAGACTCGAGGATCATGACCTGAGCCAAAGGCAGTTGCTTAACCAACTGAGCCACCTAGGCGCCCCGAATATACTTTTTTTTATATTAGTTGTCCAAATCTTCTGTTTATGTGTTTTTTTATGTCTACTTGTTTTATTAGTAACTGAAGAAAGTGTATTAAAATCTCCAACTATGGCTGTGTATTTGGCTTTTTATTTCTAATAATTTGGGGTTTATATATTTTGAGGCTATATTATTAGGAGCATTCAAATGTAGAATGATATATCTTCTTGATAGTTGATCCTTTGAACTTCATAAATGTCCTTATCAATACTAATGTTTATTCCTTAAAATCTACTTTATAAGATATTGATATAGCTGTGCCAATTTTCTTTAAATGGTTTTTGCATGGCCTATTTTTTTTTTCTATTGCTTTGTTTTCTAATTCGGATTTAAATCAACTCTTTACTATTGGTCTTCTACATCACCACCTTTTCTATGTTCCTTTTTCTCTCCTTTGATGTCTTTTAGATTAATCTAGTATGTTTTATTATTCTAAAATTTTTCTGTTCTACCTTGTTAGTTATGCATTCTTCTACTATCATTTCAGTGCCTCTGTTAGGTATTATAATTTGCATTCTTGAATTATTAGACTTACTATAAATCAATAGTTCAACTGCATCCCAAACAATGAAAAAACTTTATAACTCTAACTGTACTTGCCCCTTCAGGATTCTTGTGTTATTGTTTTTAAATTATTTTTATTCTCTATTTTAAACAATATCAGACATAATTATTTTTGTACATATGACATTCATGTATATAGTCCCATATATAAGAGAGACTATATATAGTGTATACCTTCATGCATCCTTTGCCTCTATTTCTGAATAACATGTGTGAGGTAGTTAACATTTATTTTCTTTTAGACACTTAGCACATAGTTTCTGGCTTCCCTCATTTTTGTTAAGAAGTCAGCCATCAGACATATTGCTTTTTTGAATTTAAAGTTACCTTTGCTCCTCTGGCTACTTTCCAAAAATTTCTTTCTTTGTTATTTAACAATTTTAGAATTTTTGCATAGCTATGGATTTTTCTGTATATATCTTGCTTAAGATTCATTGTGCATCATGAAAAAATATTCAACATCGCTCGGCATCAGGGAAATCCAATCAAAACCTCAATGAGATACCACCTCACACCAGTCAGAATGGCTAAAATTAACAAGTCAGGAAATGACAGATGTTGGTGGGGATGCAGAGAAAGGGGAACCCTCCTACACTGTTGGTGGGGATGCAAGCTGGTGCAACCACTCTGGAAAACAGTATGGAGGTTCCTCAAAAAGTTGAAAAGAGAGCTACCATACAATCCAGCAATTGCACTACTGGGTATTCACCCCAAAGATACAAATGTAGGGATCCGAAGGGGTACATGCACCCTGATGTTTACAGCAGCAATGTCCACAATAGCCAAACTATGGAAAGAGCCAAGATGTCCATCGACAGATGAATGGATAAAGAAGATGTGGTATATATATATATATATATATATATATACAATGGAATATTATGCAGCCATCAGAAGGAATGAGATCTTGCCATTTGCAATGACGTGGATGGAACTGGAGGGTGTTATACTGAGTGAAATAAGTCAGTCAGAGAAAGACATGTATCATATGACCTCACTGATAGGAGGAATTCTTAATCTCAGGAAACAAACTGAGGGTTGCTGGAGTGGTGGGGGTGGGAGGGATGGGGTGGCTGGGTGATAGACACTGGGGAGGGTATGTGCTATGGTGAGCGCTGTGAATTGTGCAAGACTATTGAATCACAGATCTGTACCTCTGAAACAAATAATACAATATATGTTAAAAAAAAAAAAAAGATAGCAGGAGGGGAAGAATGAAGGGGGGGAAATCGGAGGGGAAGATGAACCATGAGAGACGATGGACTCTGAAAAACAAACTGAGGGTTCTAGAGGGGAGGGGGGTGGGAGGATGGGTTAGCCTGGTGATGGGTAATAAAGAGGGAATGCTCTGCATGGAGCACTGGGTGTTATATGCAAACAATGATTCATGGAACACTACATCCAAAACTAATGATGTAATGTATGGTGGTTAACATAACAATAAAAAATTTAAAAAAAATTAGACTGAACCACACACACAAAAAAAAGATTCATTGTGCATCTTGAATCTGTGATTTAATGTATTTAATCAATTTTTTAAAACTATCTCTTCATATATTACTGCTACCTTTTTCTGTCTTTCTCTTCTCCTCAGATTCATATTATGTGTATGTTAGATCCTTTACAATGTCTTATACATTCCTTGTACTTTTTTCCTACATTTTCCATCCATTTGCCTTTCAGCACTAGAGACTCAGAAATTTCTTCTGACTTATATTCAATTTAAAATTTTATTTTCAGTTGTATCTAATCTGATATTAAAACCACTTATTGGGTATTTTTTGTTCTAAAATTTCCATTGGATTCATTTTTATAATTTCTAGTTTTCTGATGGAGTTCTGGCTCTTGTCATTTAGTTTCTTGACCTATTAATCACATATAATGTCAAAATCTGAATTATCTGTAGACCTGTTTCTCCTGTCTTTTTTTACAAAATTAAACAATTCTCATTTTTTCTGTTTGAATAAAACAGTATATATCAAATATTTCAGATAAAATTTTAATATTCTATGTTAAATCATTTATGTTACAAAAATACACTATATTTCTTTTTGAACCTTTAGGAAAATATGCTAATTGTGTGATTGCATGTGTTTGTGTGTGTGTATACATGTAAAAATCAAAGGAAAAGACTCAGCTCCACATTGTAGTCAATGTAGTATTAGATAAGGATACATGGCACATGGTTTGGTCTGGTGTGATGTGTTAGGGTTCTCCAGAGAAACAGAACCAATAGGATATGTAGATGATAGATAGGTAGATAGATAGATAGATGATAGATAATAGAAGAGAGAGAGATTGAGAGAGAGTAGGAGAGAGAGAGATTGATGGACTTTATGGAGTTGGCTCATTCAGTTGTGGGAGGTGGCAATCTGCAGGTCAGATAAGCAGCCTAGAGATGACTTAGGAAAGACATAATGTTCCAGCTTGAGTCTGAAGGCAGTCTGCAGGCAGAATTCCCTCTTTCTTTTTTTTTTAAAGATTTAATTTAATTTATTTGAGAGAGAGAGAGAGTGAAAGAGCGAGCACAAGATGGGGTAGGGTCAGAGGGAGAAGCAGACTCCCCACCGAGCAGGGAGCCCGATGCGGGACTCGATCCCGGGACTCTGGGATCATGACCTGAGCCAAAGGCAGCCGCCCAATGAACTGAGCCACCCAGGCGCCCCGGAATTCCCTCTTTCTTTTTTTTTTTTAAGATTTTATTTATTTATTTGAGAGAGAGAATGAGAGACAGATAGCAAGAGAGGGAAGAGGGTCAGAGGGAGAAGCAGACCCCCTGCTGAGCAGGGAGCCCAATGTGGGACTCGATCCCAGGACTCCAGGATCATGACCTGAGCTGAAGGCAGTCGCTTAACCAACTGAGCCACCCAGGCGCCCGAATTCCCTCTTTCTTAAAGGACCTTAATATTTTTTTCTTTTAAGGCCTTCAATTGATTGGATGAGGCCTAGCGATATGGCAGAGGGTGATATGCTTTACCCAAAGTCTACTGGTTTCTATGTTAAACTCATCTGAACAGAATACAGCAATATCTAGACTGGTTTTCAACCAAATATCTAGGTGTCATGGACTAGACAGGTTGACACAAATTGAGCCATTACATATTGTATGATGAGATGGCTCAGAAAACAAATAAGAACCGTAATTAACTAAGAGAACACACCTCACCTCCTTCCAAGAAATATTAGTGAGATCATTGGATTTTTCACAAGCCTTACAATGGAGTATTTGTCAGTGCTTATAGATATTAAGGAGAGAAACTGATACTGAGTTATAATAATTGATAGTTTATATACATTTTAATATTTTAGCTAATATAAAAATTTTAAAATGCACAGATTTACACACTGCAGTGAATATTGTGGTATGCTTCCAAAATCTCTTTTGATGGCAGTGGGCTCATCCTCCAGCTTCTAGAGATTATTTTTCCTAATGGCCCACAACTCTGTCCCTCATTGGAAAGTGTTTTCAAATTCAGGAGCTGCCTTAAGTTTATGACCTCTTCTAGGTGACAGACAATGCCCAATGACTGGCTTAACCCCCTTACAATTTAGGACAATTCTGAGGGACAAGTCCAGCTCTAGCTTCAAGGTTTCCCATGGGGTGCCTAGAGCTTCATTTGAAGCTGCACTATAAGTGATCCTTTCCCTTTGTTCAATACTGCCTTCCTTACAATTTACAGTTATATTTCTTCAGAATACTTCTCAATAAATTTAGTCCACATGTGTTAGGTCTATATCTATGGGAAGCAGAGATTCACATGCAAAAGCCTTATTGGTGACTGTTCTAAACAACAATATCTTTAAGGGAGTAAGAGTGCAGGAAAAAGTTGAACTGTGATGTAATTGCAGCTAGGACTTTATCTAATCCCACAGGGAGTATAGAGCAGAGGTAGCCTTTCATAGTTGACATGAACTGAAGCAAGGGATTAGACCTTTTTCCCTCTACATAGAGAAGTCATTGAATGCCAGTGTCTCTTGACAAGGACCCATAACTTTGGGTGAGGCATTTTTTTTTTCTTTTCCAAAAAGAGAGCATCCTGGGAAGGGACTCCCTTTTGAACCATCAGCAGGCACCACTCTTAGCAAATGGGAGAATGAGTGCCTTAGGCCTGAAGGGAAGATTCAGGTAGCACATCATAGTGTTCACTAAACAACTGAACTCTCTGTTTCTGAACCGGAGGTGTTCCTAGGAAGCAGACTCTGAAATGTAATTTTGGATGTGGCTGCCTGGCAATAAGGACCTTGTCACTTGAGGTATGTGGTACATGGATAATTACTGCTATACAGTAACATTTTAATTCTAAAATTTCAGTAATGTAAACTGAGAAAGAATACGAGTAAGGGAGATGAGCTGGCTGGTGCAGCATATCCAGTGTAAGGGAAATGATAACTATAAGAATTTGGGAATTTGGTATCTGTTGCTAAGCACTAATGATTTTTAAAAGAGATAATATCAGACATAGGGGTTAATTACTAATTCAGGCAAAATATGAAAGCCAAAGGATCTCCTTGATCTGACCACCCAATAGCTAGAAGGCAAACCGAACAAAGAACCACTCTCAGGATTTAATTTGAAAAGTAATAAAGCTTGGGGCACCTGGGTGGCTCAGTCATTAAGCGTCTGCCTTCAGCTCAGGTCATGATCCTGGGGTCCTGGGATTGAGCCCCACATCAGGCTCCCTGCTCAGTGGGGAGTCTGCTTCTCCCTCTCCCACTCCCCCTGCTTGTGTTCCTGCTCTCTCTCTTTCTCTGTCAAATAAATAAATAAAAAATCTTAAAAAAAAAAAAGAAAAGTAATAAAGCTTCAGAGAAATCTCTCATTCTGAGAGTCTAAATAGGGAATTAGTAAGACCCTGAGACTTGTGATTAAAATACCTGGGTGGACACATATCATAACCTTGAACACCTACATCCCCTTAAACCTGCTGGGTCTGTAAAAGTAGCCCACACACTCATTAAAAGTTAGTTTCTCCCCACCCTTACTTGTAGATCATACAGAAGCCTCAAATGAGACAGGTGCCTTACAAGACAATTCTTGCTCCTACCTCAAGATCTATCCCCACTGCCTCTCCTAGCGACCAGAACAATAGCAACCATCAAATTTCAGCATTGCCTTATGGTTAATGTTCTGAGCCTGGTAAAGGAGTACCAGGACTACCAAAAAAAGCTGCATAATTCAGTTAATTATAAACTGGGAACTAGTGGACAAGCACAGAACTGGATTCTGAGAATGCTGGATTATGTGATGCAGAACATAAAGTTGGAGGAGGGATAGTTCTTTTGATATTGGAGCATTCCTTCATGATACAGGATGTACCACCCTGGGGAAAGCCCAGGAGATATTGCTAATACATTGGTAGGATGGATTGTGGACAACTGGAAAAAACAATCTTCACTAAAAGTAATACTTCACTAACTAAAATGCCATAGTTGCCAAATTAAATGATTAACAGAAAAATCAAAATGTAAAGAGAATAAGACATGCCAGACTAGAGTAAATCTGGATATCCTACCAGTTATTTTCATGGGAGAGGCCAGAGGATGCTCCATTTATCAAAATGATAACAAATGTGATAGTGAGAGGGACAAAAATGTCACTGAGATGCTCAGTAGTGGTTTGCTATTAGAGTTTGGGGTTGATAAGAGGCAATGCTATTATAGACCTGGATACCCTGAGAGCAAAGAGAATGAAATAACAGAAGCCACATCAAAAGCAATGTTTGGCAAAATCATGAAATAACTGGCAGGGTTTAAGTGGCAACCAGAGCAGAGAAGCTCAATGCTAAGAAAACTAAAAAGATAATTCTGAGAACTTAGAGCCATAGGGACAAGATAAACGGATATTCAAAGAAGGTATTACTGCTTAGTTCCATCATGTAAGGAGCTTGTAAATTGTCACTCCATCCTAACAACAGTGAAAAACTGAGTAAACTGAAAAATCAACTCTGTGGGATGACTACATAGGTATAACAAACACATAATGGGAATACCTGAAAAAGAAAAAAAGCAAAGAAAAACAGAAAAAAATAGTTGAAGCAATAATAACTGAGAATTTCCCCAAATTAATGTTAGACACCAAAAGTCCAGGAAAATCAGAGAACAACAAGCAGAACAAATGTTTTAAAAAGAAGTGCAGGGGCCCCTGAGTGGCTCAGTTGGTTGAGCGGCTGACTTCAGCTCAGGTCATGATCCCAGGGTCCTGGGAATCAAGCCCCACGTTGGGCTCCCTGCTCAGCGGGGAGCCTGCTTCTCCCTCTCCCTCTGTCTCTGGCCTCATGCTCTCATTCTCTATCTCAAATAAATAAATAAAATCTTTTAAAAAATTTTTAAAAATTTAAAAAATGTGCATCTAGGTATAGCATATTCAAACTGCAGAAAATCAAAGATATGGAAAAAAATCTTGAAAGAAACCAAGTGGAGAAAAACAACTTAGCTATAGAGAAACAATGACAAGAATTACATCTGACTTTTCCTCAGAAATCATGAAATCAAGAAAAGAATAGAGTGAAATATCTATTGGGCCAGCAGAAGTTCTTCTCAGTGTTGACAGTACACAAATTAATTTATTATTTGATATTAGTAGAATATGTCAACAATGAATTATGGATTTTCCTTTGGAAAGGCAGCTCGTTCTCACCAATCTATATCTAGGCAAAAGCCACATCTACCGTGGAAAAGGAGATAAAATTTTTTGCATGTATTTTTCAGCAACTACAGTTACAAACCAGTACATTCCCCTTTTGAGAAAATAGTAAAATTCAAGTGTGGGTGGTAGTTTTATCTGATATAAGTCTAGCTTTTTCTTGGTGACCAGTTGGTTAGAATGTCTTTTTTCATCTCTTCATTCTCAATCTATGTGTGTCTTTAAGGCTGCAAGTGAATCTCTTATAGATAGCATATTGTTAGATCTTGGGATTTTTTTAATCCATTTAGCAAGTCTTTGTCTTTTAATTGGAGAATTTAATCCATTTACATTTAGAGAAATTATCAAGAAATAAGGGCATCCTATTGTTATTTTATTTATTGTTTTCAGGTTGTTTTGTTGATCCATTGTTCCTTGTCTCTTACTCTGCCTTCTTTTTTGTGTTTTGATGTCTTTTGCTATACAGTATGTTTTGAGTTCTTTATCATGTTCTTTTGTGTGATTACTACTGGATTTTCCCTTATGGTTACCATGATGCTAACATAAAATATCCTAAACATATAACACCCTATTTTAAACTAATAACAACTTAACTTCAGTAGAATGTATAAACTGAACACTTACTTCTTCTCCCAACTCATATTTGGAGTTATTGCCATTACAGTTTATATGTTTTTTATATTGTGCAACTAATAACCAATTATTGCAATTAGATTATTTTTACATTAAACATATTATAATGTTAATGAACATAGTAATATTTTTTTAACTTTTAAACTAGAATTTTAAGTGAATTATACACTGCTACCATATTGCAGAATCTAACTATGAGTATATATTTACCAGTACTGGTGAGATTTATGCTTTTTTATGTTTTTATGATGTTAATTAGTGTACTTTACTTATACTAAAATAACTCCTTTAGTATTTCTTGCAAGGCCGTTCTGGTGGTAATGAACTCCCACAGCTTTTGTTTTTTTTTTCAGAAAAGTCTTTAACCTTCCTTTTTTTTTTTTTTTTTTCCTCATGGACAGCTTTGCTGGGTATAGAAATCTTGATTAATAGTTCTTTTCTTTCAATATTTTGAATATGTCATTCCATTCTCTCTTGGCCTAAAGAGTGTCTGTTGAAAAATCTGTCAATTATCTCTTGCTGCTCTTAAAATTCTTTCTTAGTCTTTGACTTTTGACAATTTAATTATGTGTTTTGGTGTAGTCCTGTTTGGGTTCAACGTATTTAGAATCCTTTAGGACTCATGGATCTGTATGTCCATTTCTCTTCCCTGACCAGGAAATTTTAGCCATTGTTGCTTTAAATATACTTTCTGTCGTTTTCTCTTTTCCTTCTGGAATTCCCCTAATGTGAATATAGTTTCTTTTCATTGAATCCCATAATTCCCATAAACTTTATTCACTCTTCTTCATTCTTTTTTTTTTTTTTTCCAATTGGCTCCTCTGATGGGGTAATTTCTACTGTCCTATCTTCCAGCTAACTGATTCCTTTTCTGCATAGTCATTTCCACTTTTTGAAACTCTCTACTGAATTCTTCAGTTCAGTTATTGTATTTTTCAACTCTAAAATTTCTGGGGTTTTTTGATGGTTGCTATTTCCTTGTTGAACTTCTCATTTTGTTCATTCATTGTTTTCCAGTTTTGCTTAGTTGTCTGTGTGTCCTTGAAGTTTACTAAACATCCTTAGGAAGATTATTCTGAATTCTTTATCTGCCAGTTTTTATATCTCCATTTTTTATAGTCACTTATTAGAGCTTTATCAGTTTCCTTTGGTGGTGTTATCTGTACCTGATTTTTTATGATCCTTGATTCCTTATGTTGGTATCTGCACATTTGAGTAATCAGGCTCCTCTTCAAGAGTTTACAGGCTTGCTTTGGCAAAAACAGTTCTTTACGAGCCAGCTCAGTTTGGGTTCTGGATATGTCTGCTGGTAATATACTTGAGCAGGTGGTCTTGCTTATGGTCTATTTTGGGGGAAGTCAACTGTTCAGGCTCTGAGGATGAGGATGGGGTTTACGTCTCTTGCTGAGAACAGTTGTATAGGACTTCTGGCTTGGTTCCCTACCAAAGTAAGATTGTAGGGTGGGCTTTATGTGCATTTGGATTCTCTGGTCAGGCTTTCTAGATGGTCAGGACTGGGTATCATAATCAGTAATAGATGGGGCAATGAATTAGCTTCCCTGCTCTAGCAAGGCATCAGCACAAGACCCAGGGCTAGTACAGTTCATTGTTTGTGGATCTGGGCCAGAGTATACATTGAATTCCCTGGTCAGTGTGCACTAGTTAGGTTCCCTGGTCAGACAGGATGAAGGTTGTACTCAGCAATGTGTGCAGCTACAAATTAAATTTCCTGCCAGATGTGGCAGAATCATCTCTAAAGCTGGTAACCCTTTGTTGTCTTAATTCAAATGAACCTGCACCCCAAGTTACCTGACCAAAAAGGGCCACTGGCTTTGCTCTCACACTGCCAGTTCTGTCTACCTCTTGGCTCAAGTGCTGCTGGGCTGCACAGCTTCCAGGAGTTGTCACCAGCCCTTCTGCTTAGATGAGGCCAGAAGACACTCTCCCCAGTAGATGAGGTTATGTTTCAGCTTCCTTGCCTGGGAAGGAGGAAGAGGAGCCATTCCAAGGCTACTCTCAATTTCCCAAATAGGCCCCAGGTTGAGAGGGGCCAAAAGCTATCCTCAGCCTTAGCTATGAATTAATCCCCCTGCCTGTGCATGGCATGGGAACACTTCAAGCTCAATATTTCCTTTATTGTGGAAGTGATCAGCTCTGCCTGCCTGCCTCTTTGCTCAAGCGCTACTGGGCTCCACAGCTTACAGGGGTTGTTGCCACCCTGTCGGATGGGGCTGGAAGACATTCTCCAAAGTAGATGGGGCTGTGATTCATCTTCTTGCCAGGCTCTAGGGATAGCAAAACTCCTTGTTTGAGGGCCAACAAAACTCTGTTTCAGGACCAGGAAAACTGTAAAACTGTAAAAAACTCTTTGTCTGAATCAAGCAGATCTGCATCCTGTCAGGTTCTCTGGTTCATCCTGTCAGGTTGTGCCGCTGGCTTGTTCTGCAGATGAACAAAGTTTCTGGTTGGAATTACTAGTTGGGCATTGCAGGTATGAACTCAGGCTGCCAAAATCCATCCGCTGGTTGTTGCAAGCTCTTCCCTCCTTTTCTGTCACATTCAGATTCCCAGTGGTTGAGCCCCAGAGATTCCCCTGCAATCCTCATGGAGCAAAGTCAGACTAGGAACTCCCATAAAGTATCCCACAATGCCTGGGCAGTTGGTTGTCCCCTCTGGGTTCTTTTTTCACATTGGAGGGACTGGAAGCTCAGGGATAATGTGGTCAATGTGTAGCTGCTTATCTTACCCTGTAATGCAGTCTGTCTTGGTCTTTGTGGAGAAAACTTCAGCCTCACTCCTGTGTTTTAGGATTCTCTTAATGGTGTCTTATTCTTGAATAGTTGCCAGTTCTTCTTGTGAGGGAAAGGTGAAATTAGGAACAACCTATGTTACAATCTCAGTGACATCACTCTAAGAATCTTTTACATCAGTCTGTGAAAGCCCACTTTGAAAAGAGAGAAAATGACATGGACAGCATAGGACTAAAAATATTCTCCCTCAAATGCAAGGCAATAACAAAAAATAGAAGCAGAAGAATCAGTTTTACTGAGAGATCTTATGTAATTGCAAATCACTAACTTCTACTGAGGTGTTTTCCTTACTAAGATGGCAGTATAACTGGCCACATATTGTTGTATGTGGCATTTCATCCACTGGGAAGCAAGGGCCATATCTAATAAGCAAGGGCCATATCTAATAAGCTGGGCCGTATCTAATAAGTGTGTGCCACGAGAACTCTGACAAAGCCATTTTTTTTAATTTAATTCCAAATGCCCTGAAAGGTCAAAAACGGTTTGTACCCTTTTTGTTTTAGTCTGGTACAGTCAAGAAAACATTGCTGAAGAGAAAAGATCAAGATTATCTACTATCTCTTTAGCTTCTCAGCATAATTGTCCCATTTAGCTTATAAAATAAAGTTAAAAATAACTATATAGAATTGTGCATGTATTATAAAACTCTATATAATTGTAATCATTCAAGTCCATACATATTAAATGGAAATTTAAATATAATTTAGAGATATATTTAATTATTTTTTGTTTCTTCTTTCCAAAATATTTCAAAAGGAAGATAATCCATTATATAAATTGTAATAGTTCTTTTTCAGATCATAAATTTATTTAATGCTGAATGTTAAAGCTTTAAATATTAAATTAAATTATCTTAAATATAGAAATAGAAGCATATAACTTAGGAAATCTTAATGGTATAGGTTTCAGCTATTTATCAAGAAGTCTACTTTATGTGAAGAGATTTGTAATGTTCAAAAAAATTCCTAGAAGTCTATCTCTCCTTTACCTCCTGCATCCAACAGAATATAAAGCTCAAATTTACTTTATTCAGTTGAACTTCCTTCTGACTCATTATGATTAAAATAGAACAGTATTTGCTTGACATCAGACTGTAACCAGTATGACCAATGAATCCTCGTGATTGACAGTTCCTCCTTCGAAATGCATACTAGCCTCTGTCTCATAACTGGCTTCCTTTCTGTCTACTGATTAGGGTTAGACAACACAGGAAAACATCAAACATTCCTTTAATACCTCCCTCCTGGAGTTCACTTCCTTTCTTTGAAATCTACTCTGATTGAATTTCTCTCTCTTGAAGTCAAAGAAGCCCCAATACTCCAAGTGTATCCTAGCCCTTGGTGCATCTCTTCAAGCTAGCACCTACATGTGCCTTCCACCATAAATAGGAGGATAAGGACTATTTGTATTCTTTTCATTTCTTCCATGAAACTCCTGTTGACCAGAGCTTGAGATGAGAGATTGAGGAGCAGTGAAAAGATGCCATCATTTTCTCTAGTGAGAGAGTATCTTTTGCCAACAGGTTCATAATACAGTGATTCTTCATGATTCCTCTCCATGTGCTTTTGAGGCCTTTCTAGATTTTCCTTAATGTTGACAAAGAAGATGTGAAATTCCAAGTAATATTCCAGATTGGAATTTTGGAATAAGAAAGAATATTGGTTTTGTAAGCTGTATGATAATGATACATATTATTCAATTGGGTATGCTTTGAGTGAAAGGGGATGAGATGTATTCATTATGATTTGTAACTGATAAGCTCCTGGTCTTAGCTCCTATTACAAATACATTTGTGAATATATTTTAAACATATGGTCTAGTAGCAAATTCATCAGAAATCATCATACTAGCACTCCTCCTTCCAACTGTTTTTCTGTTCCCATTTCGAGTTCTGAGCATATTTTTAAAAACCAAGAAGCAAAATTTAAACTTCCTTGGGTAACTAAGTTAACAGAAATACACACCTATGTACAAGACAAGAATATTCTAAAATATTCTAAGTAATATTGTCATGGTGATCAAGATCAATATATTAGCATTTTTTTGGCCCCTTGTCTTTAAAAAGCATGTGAAAACTCAAGTGTATCTGCAATTGCTCTTCAAACTGTGTTATTCTGGTTTGAGACTTGTAAGTGTTTTGGAAAGTTTTCAAATAAATATTTAAGTTGATTATTCTTATCTCATTTGTACATTAGTTTTAAAAAGCATCTGACTGCCAAGTCAATAGTTCTAGAAAGTTCATGTTGAAAAACAGAACATTCCAAGCAGCATATTATAAACAATGAAGTTATTCTGAACAATAAACTGCAATAGAAACAATCTGAATTATACAGTAATAGAAGACCTTACAAAAACTGATCTCCTTTTGAAAATTAACCACTTTGTAGGAACTCATTGCTTTAATAACAGGTAAAAATTATATTTATAGACTACCTCTTAAAAATACAGAATACTAAGGGGAAAATAATAGCACTTTTCTTTCAAAGAGTTCATAGTGTAGTGACAGAATAAATAATCCAGTAACACTTAAATATATTGGTCAAGGAGCAATTTTAGGTATTAAGAAAGTTAGATTTTTAAAATTATGTTAATTTTACTTGTTAAAACTGTTTTATTCCAAATTAAGAATTGACAACCACTTGAATATAAAAAAGAGATGTTTTTCCTTATTATAAGACCTCCATTTCTGTTACCAGTACTTGTATTAGCCAAGATATTAATGATATACAGCATGCTTGAAATCCTTCTTTTTGTGTGTCAAATGTTACATATTTACATGAAATAATCTGCCTCTTTAGTTGATTCTTCCCAAGCATGCCTCCTAAATATTAGAGTTCTTCATTTAGGCTTCTTCTGTGTTGGGCCCTTTTCTCGCTCACACTAATGACTTCAATTACCATCAGTATGGCTCTGCTTTCCAAGCTTATTATCTCCAGCACAGTCATTGCTATGGATTCATCTCATCAAACTTGCTATGTCCCAAACTGAGCTAGCTATTCATTTTCTTCTATGAGCCTTCCCTTTTTCCTGTCACTTCCCTTTTTTGTCACTCCCATCTACCTTCCTGACTAATCAAAGGCCTTTCCTTGCCCCTCCTTAATTCTTATTCCACATCTAAAGTCAAGATACATTAATTTATTTACTAAATCTTTTTTCTTACAAATAGCTTTATTGATATAAAACTCACATACCATACAAATCACCCATTTAAAATGTGCAACATTTTTTTGAAATATATTCACAAAGTTGTGCAACCATTACCACAATCAGTTTCAGAACATATTTATTCTGCTCCAAAAGAAACCTTGTACCCATTAGCAGTTAATTCTCTCTTCTCCCCAACTAGCACTAGACAACCACTATTCTGCTTGCTGTCTCTATAAATTTTCCTATTCTGGACATTTTATATGAATGGAATAGCACAATATGCATTTTTTGAGCTGATTTCTTGTCACATAACATAATGCTTTCAAAATTCATCCATGTTATATATCAGTACTTCATTTCTTTTTATTGCCAAATAATATTTTATTTTATAGATATTTATCATTCATCATTGATGGATATTTGTACTATTTCCACATTTTGATTACTATAAAGAAGGCCATTATAAACATATTTGTACAAGTTTGTGTGCGGACATGTTTTTATTTCTCTAGGAGTATAGTTGCTGGGTCATATGGTAATTCTATTTTAGCCTTTTGAGGAACTGCCTGTTTTCCAAAGCAGCTGCAATATCTTATGCTTCTGTGCATGAGGGTTTATTTTCTCTATATTCTAACCAAAACTAGTGATTTACTGTCTTTTTTCTTAGAACAATTCTCAAAGGAATGAAGTGGTATCTCATTGTGGTTTTTATTTGCATTTTTCTGATGGCTAATAATGTTAAGTATGTCTTCATGTGCTTATTGGTCATTTGTATATCTCCTTTAGATAAATGTATATTCATTTCTTCTGACCATTTTTAAATCAAGTTATTTGACTTTTATTGTTAATTTGTAAGTATACTTTAGTTACAATTCTCTTAATATAAATGATTTGCAAATTTGGCTTCCATTCTATAAGTTCTTACTTTATTTTATTTTTTGATGGTAGCTTTTGAAACACAACAATTTTTAATTTTGAGGAATTCTAATTTATTTATTTTTCCTTTTGTTGCCTGTGCTTTTGGTCTCATATCTAATAAAATTTTGTCTAATAAAAAGTCATGAAGAGATTTACAATATATTTTCTTCTGAGAATTTTAGAGTCTGAACTTTCTTATATTGAGGTTTATGATCTACTTTGAGTGAATTTTTTATGCATGTTGTGACTCTAAATAATTTTTAAATTAGCCTCCTCATCTTCAACCAAGTGGCCACTTCCATTGTCTAAGTCAATGACATATTTTGCAAAGATTACCACATGAATCTTTTCATGGTTCCCTTTGCTTTCAGTATGGCTCACCTCCATTCTGTATGCTGAAATAAATTAGCAATCTTCCTACAATACATACTTAACCATGCCATTCTCATTAGAGAAATATATTTTTAATGATGCAGAGTATAACTCAGACTTTAGCCTTAGAAACACAAAATTAGGGAGGGTGGAGCAAGATGGCAGAGGAGTAGGAGACCTGGATTTCATCTGGTCTCAGGAATTCAGCTGGATAAGGATCAAACCATTCTGAACACCTACGAACTCAACAGGAGATGAAGAAAAGAATAGCAACAACTCTCTGAACAGAAAAGCGACCACTTTCTGGGAGGTAGGATGTGCGGAGAAGTGAATCTGAGGTGATATTTGGGAGGATAGACGGTGGGGAAGGGGCCTCTGTTGGCCACTTCTGGCAAGTGATAGAGCCGTGGAGCACAAAATCAGAACTTTTAAAAGTCTGCTCCGTGGAGGGACGTCACTCTGGTGGCTAAGCGGGGGGTGCAGCCCTCGCGGGATAGTGTGGTCTCAGGACCCTCGGGGTCACAGAAAGACTGGGGTTGCCTGAGTGCCACAGAGCTCCCAGGGATCAGAGCTGGGAAGCCAGCTGCAGAGACGGAGCCCAGGCACGGGCTCTCAGCTCGGGGTTGTCATAAACCATGATCTGCTACACAGTCAGGCCACTGCTCCTCCAGCAGGGACCCAACAAGCAGCAGATCTGGGGAGACTCACCTTCTTCCCCCTGGAGGAGTGGCGTGGGAGTGCACTGCAGGGATCTGCTGGGTTTGGAGACTCCAGATGGGGTTGGGTGTCAGATAGAAACGCGAGGTCACAGGCATGGTGAGCATGGAATGTGGCCGGAGACCGGGGAGAGGGGAGTGAGTGACTGCTTTTCTCTGGGGGCTCACTGAGGAGTGGAGCCCCAAGTTCTCGGCTTCTACGGGGTGGAGATTGGGAGGCTGCCATTTTCACTGTCGGCCTCCAAAGCTGTACGGAAAGCTTGCAGGGAACAAAAGCTCCCGAGAGCAAACCCGAGCAGATTACTTAGCCCAGACCCGCAAGGGTGGGGCAATTCCACCTCCGGCAAAGACATTGAACCACGGCAATAGGCCCCTCCCCCAGAAGATCAGCGAGAACAGCCAGCCAAGACCACGTTTACCGATCAATGAGAACGGCAGAACTCCAGTGCTAGGGGAATACTGCACATAGAATCCATGGCTTTTTTACCATGATTCTGTAGTCTTTCAAAGTTAATTTTTTTAACTGTTTTTTTTTTTATTTTTCTTTTTCCCTTTTTCAACCAAAATCTTATTAATCCCTTTCTTAAAAAAACATTTTTATTTTTCATTTTTAGAGTCATATTCTATCCCTACATAGTAGTTCACATACTTTTGGCATATATATATATAAGTTGTTCTCTCTTTAAAATTTTGAGATAGTTTCTTCTAACAGATCAAAATATACCCTAAATCTCTAGTGTATGGTTTTTTTCTACTCCTCTGCCTGATCACATTCTCTCCCTTTTTTTTCTTTTTTTTTTAAATCCTCTTCTTTCTTTTTTCAAACAACTTCTTATCAATTCCTTTTATAAAATGTTTTATAATTTCCATCTTTACAGTCATATTCCATCCCTTCATCATATCAACCCTTATTTTTGTACATATATAAGTTTTTCTTTCTTTAAAATTTTGGAAGGCAATTTCTTCTAACAGACCAAAATACACCCAAAATCTAGTGTGTGGCACTGATCTGTATATCAGCCTGAGCATATTTGATCATATTCCGTTTTTTTTGTTATCCTCTGTTTTTGTTTTTATCTTTTTCTTCTTCTTTTTGTTTTCCTCTCTTTCCCTTTCTTTTCCCACTGCTTCAGGTCTTTTCTGATTTGTTTAGAGTATATTTTCTGGGGATGTTGTTACCTTGTTAGCATTTTGTTCTCTCACTAATCTATTCTCCTCTGGACAAAATGACAAGGCAGAAAAAATCACCTCAACAAAAAGAACAAGAGATAGTACCGACTGCCAGGGACCTACTCAATACGGACATTGGTATGATGTCGGAACTAGAGTTCAGAATCATCACTTTAAAGATACTAGCTGGGCTTGAAAAAAGCATGGAAGTTATTAGAGAAACCCTTTCTGGAGAAATAAAAGAACTAAAATCTAACCAAGTAGAAATCAAAAAGGCTATTAATGAGGTGCAATAAAAAATGGGGGCACTAACTGCTAGGATAAATGAGGCAGAAGAGAGAATCAGTGATATAGAAGACCAAATGATGGACAATAAAGAAGCTGAGAAAAAGAGAGATAAACAACTACTGGATCATGAGGGCAGAATTCAAGAGATAAGCAATACCATAAGATGAAACAACATTAGAATAATTGGGATCCCAGAAGAAGAAGAAAGAGAGAGAGGGGCAGAAGATATATTGGAGCAAATTATAAAAGAGAACTTCCTGAATTTGGGAAAGGAAATAGGCATCAAAATCCAGGAGGCACAGGGAACCCCCCTCAAAATAAAAAAAAATAGGTAAAAACCCCAACATCTAATAGTAAAACTTACGAGTCTCAGAGACAAAGAGAACATCCTGAAGGCAGCTTGGGAGAAGAGATCTGTAACCTACAATGGTAGAAACATTAAATTGGCAACAGACCTATCCACAGAGACCTGGCAGGCCAGAAATGACTGGCATGATATATTCAGAGCACTAAATGAGAAAAATATGCAGCCAAGAATACTATATCCAGCTAGCCTGTCATTGAAAATAGAAGGAGAGATAAAAACTTCCAGGACAAACAAAAATTAAAGGAACTTGCAAACACGAAACCAGCCCTACAAGAAATATTGAAAGGGGTCCTCTAAGCAAAGAGAGACCCTATAAGCAACATAGACCAGAAAGGAACACAGACAATATACAGTAACAGTCACCTTACAGGCAATACAATGGCACTAAATTCCTATCTTTCAATAGTTACCCTGAATGTAAATGGGCTAAATGTCCCAATCAAAAGACAGAGGGTATCAGACTGGATTAAAAAACAAGACCCATCGATATGCTGTCTGCAAGAGACTCATTTTAGACCCAAAGACACCCCCAGATTGAAAGTGAGGGGGTGGAAAACCATTTCCCATGCTAATGGACACCAAAAGAAAGCTGGGGTGGCAATCCTTATATCAGAAAAATTAGATTTTAAACCAAAGACTGTAATAAGAGATGAGGAAGGACACTATAACCTACTTAAAGGGTCTATCCAACAAGAAGATCTAACAATTGTAAATATCTATGCCCCTAACATGGGAGCAGCCAATTATATAAGCCAATTAATAACAAAAGCGAAGAAACACATTGACAACAATACAATAATAGTGGGGGACTTTAACACCCCCCTCACTGAAATGGACAGATCATCGAAGCAAAAGATCATCAAGGAAATAAAGACTTTAAATGACACACTGGACCAAATGGACTTTACAGACATATTCAGAACATTCCATCCCGAAGCAACAGAATACACATTCTTCTCTAGTGCCCATGGATCATTCTCCAGAATCGATCACATCCTAGGTCATAAATCAGGTCTCAACCAGTACCAAAAGATGGGGATCATTTCCTGCCTATTTTCAGACCACAATGTTTTGAAACTAGAACTGAATCACAAGAGGAAAGTTGGAAAGAACTCACATACATGGAGGCTAAAGAGTGTCCTACTAAAGAATGAATGGGTCAGCCAGGAAATTAAAGAAGAATTTTAAAAATTCATGGAAACCAATGAAAATAAAAACACAACTATTCAAAATCTTTGGGATGCAGCAAAGGCAGTCCTAAGAGGAAAGTATAGAGCAATACAAGCCTTTCTCAAGAAATAAGAAAGGTCCTCAAGTACACAACCTAACCCTACACCTAAAGGAGCTGGAGAAAGAACAGCAAATAAAGCCTAAACCCAGCAGGAGAAGAGAAATAATAAAGATCAGAGCAGAAATCAATGAAATAGAAACCAAAAGAACAGTAGAACAGATCAATGAAACTAGGAACTTATTCTTTGAAAGAATTAACAAGAATGATAAACCCTTGGCCAGACTTATCAAAAAGAAAAGAGAAAGGACCCAAATCAACAAAATCATGAATGAAAGAGGAGAGATCACAACCAACACCAAAGAAATACAAACAATTATAAGAACATATTATAAGCAACTCTATGCCAGCAAATTAGATAACCTGGAAGAAATGAATGCATTCCTAGAGATGTCTCAACTACCAAAACTGAACCAGGAAGAAATAGAAAACCTGAACAGACCTATAACCACTAAGGAAATTGAAGCAGTCATCAAAAATCTCCCAAAAAACAAAAGCCCAGGGCCAGATGGCTTCCCAGGGGAATTTTACCAAACATTTCAAGAAGAATTAATACCTATTCTTCTGAAACTGCTCCAAAAAATAGAAATGGAAGGAAAACTGCCAAACTCGTTTTATGAGGCCACCATTACCTTGATCCGAAAACCAGACAAAGACCCCATCAAAAAGGAGAATTACAGACCAATATCCCTGATGAACATGGATGCAAAAATTCTCACAAAAATCCTAGCCAATAGGATCCAACAGTACATTAAAAGGATTATTCACCACGACCAAGTGGGATTTATCCCTAGGCTGCAAGGTTGGTTCAACATCCGCAAATCAATCAACATGATACAATACATTAACAAAAGAAAGAACAAGAACCATATGATCCTCTCGATAGATGCAGAAAAAGCTTTTGACAAAGTACAGCATCCCTTCTTGATCAAAACTCTTCAGGGTATAGGCATAGAAGGTACATACCTGAAGATCATAAAAGCCATCTATGAAAAAACTACAGCGAATATCATTCTCAATGGGGAAAAACTGAGAGCTTTCCTCCTAAGGTCAGGAACGCGGCAGAGATGTCCACTATCACCACTGCTATTCAACATAGTATTGGAAGTCGTAGCCACAGCAATCAGACAACAAAAAGAAATCAAAGGCATCCAAATCAGCAAAGAAGTCAAACTCTTACTCTTTGCAGACGATCTGATACTTTATGTGGAAAACCCAAAAGACTCCACCCCAAAACTGCTAGAACTCATACAGGAATTCAGTGAAGTGGCAGCATCTAAAATCAATGCACAGAAATCAGTGGCATTCCTATACACCCACAAGACAGAAGAAAGACAAATTAAGGAGTCTATCCCATTTACAATTGCACCCAAAACCATAAGATACCTAGGAATAAATCTAACCAAAGAGGCAAAGAATCTGTACTCTGAAAACTATAAAATACTCATGAAAGAAATTGAGGAAGACACAAAGAAATGGAAAAACGTTCCATGCTCATGGATTGGAAGAAGAAATAATGTGAAGATGTCAATGCTACCTAGAGCAATCTACACATTCAATGCCATCCCCATCAAAATACCATCCACTTTTTTCAAAGAAATGGAACAAATAATCCTAAAATTTGTATGGAACCAGAACCCCAAATAGCCAGAGGAATGCTGAAAAAGAAAAGCAAAGCTGGCGGCATCACAATTCTGGACTTCAAGCTCTATTACAAAGCTGTCATCATCAAGACAGTATGGTACTGGCACAAAAACAGACACATAGATCAATGGAACACAGTAGTGAGTCCACAAATGGACCCTCAACTCTATGGTCAACTAATCTTTGACAAAGCAGGAAAGAATGTCCAATGGAAAAAAGACAGTCTCTTCAACACATGGTGTTGGGAAAATTGGACAGCCACATGCAGAAGAATGAAACTGGACCATTTCCTTACACCACACACAAAAAATAGACACCAAATGGTTGAAAGACCTCAATGTGAGACAGGAGTCCATCAAAATCCTAAAGGAGAACACAGGCAGCAACCTCTTTGACCTCAGCCGCAGCAACTTCTTCCTAGAAACATTGCCAAAGGCAAGGGAAGCAAGGGCAAAAATGAATTATTGGGACTTCATCAAGATAAAAAGCTTTTGCCAAGCATAGGAAACAGTCCACAAAATCAAAAGACAACCGACAGAATGGGAGAAGATACTTGCAAATGACATATCAGATAAAGGGCTAGTATCCAAAGTGTATAAAGAACTTATCAAACTCAACACCCAAAGAACAAAGAATCCAATCAAGAAATGGGCAGAAGACATGAACAGACATTTTTCCAAAGAAGACATCCAAATGACCAACAGACACATGAAAAAGTGCTGAACATCACTCAGCATCAGGGAAATCCAAATCAAAACCTCAGTGAGATATTACCTCACACCAGTCACAATGGCAAAAATTAACAAGTCAGGAAATGACAGATGTTGGCGGGGATGCAGAGAAAGGGGAACCCTCCTACACTGTTGGTGGGACTGCCAGCTGGTGCAGCCACTCTGGGAAACAGTATGGAGGTTCCTCAAAAAATTGAAAAGAGAGCTACCATACGATCCAGCAATTGCACTACTGGGTATTTACCCCAAAGATACAAAAGTAGGGATCTGAAGGGTATGTGCACCCCGATGTTTATAGCAGCAATGTCCACAATAGCCAAACTATGGAAAGAGCCAAGATGTCCACTGACAGATGAATGGATAAAGAAGATGTGATATATATATACAATGGAATATTATGCAGCCATCAGAAGGAATGAGATCTTACCATTTGCAACGACGTGGATGGAACAGGAAGGTATTATGCTGAGCGAAATAAGTCAGTCAGAGAAAGACATGTATCATATGACCTCACTGATATGAGGAATTCTTAATCTCAGGAAACAAACTGAGGGTTGCTGGAGTGGGGGGTGGGCTGGGAGGGATGGGGTGACTGGGTGATAGACACTGGGGAGGGTATGTGCTCTGGTAAGCGCTGTGTATTGTGCAGGACTATTGAATCTCAGATCTGTACCTCTGAAACAAATAATGCAATATATGTTAAGAAAAAAAAAGAAGATAATGGGAGGGGAAGAATGAAGGGGGGAAAGCGGAGGGGTAGATGAACCATGAGAGACGATGGACTCTGAAAAACAAACTGGGGGTTCTAGAGGGGAGGGGGGTGGGAGGATGGGTTAGCCTGGTGATGGATATTAAAGAGGGCACGTTCTGCATGGAGCACTGGGTGTTATGCACAAACAATGAATCATGGAACACTACATCTAAAACTAATGATGTAATGTATTGGGATTAACATAATAAAAAAATTAAAAAATAATTAAAAAATAAAAAAATAAAATGACAAAAAAAAAAGAAACACAAAATTAAATAGAAAATTGTTTAATCATGGAGCGCCTGGGTGGCTCAGTCAGTTAAGCGTCTGCTTTTGGCTCAGGTCATGATCCCAAGGTCCTGGGATCGAGCCCCGCATCGGGCTCCCTGCTCTGTGGGAAGCCTGCTTCTCCCTCTCCCACTCCCACTGCTTGTGTTCCCTCTCTCACTGTGTCTCTCTCTGTCAAATAAATAAATAAAATCTTTAAAAAATTGTATAATCAAATAGTCTCATATATCTGACAGTTAGTTGTGTACTTGCCTAACTAATTAATTTTAAATCTGGTTGTGGGAATATTCTCCAAGATATCAGAATAATAAAGTAAAATTACTATTCCAAACTATAAGAAAGGTAAAAAGAAATTTATTTTTTTTCTGTTGGGTTTAGTAGTTATTATTTCTGACTAGTGTATGTAGCGATAAGTTATATGAAAGGATTCTTTTCAAAAAATGACATCCATAATTACACACACCACATAATACACACAAATACATATGATTAAAAAATAATACAAACTTAGGAAATTTTTTCTTTATATTTTTAGATCTCAAATTAGAAAATAAAAGTAGTAAGTGAATAATGTAAAGTCTTCTTTTTTTGTGTGTGTGTGTGGGGGGGGTTTGCCTTTAGAGTCAAACAACATCACTTTGTGTCCATGTGTCTAGTATTTGGTCTTATACACAATGAGCTGTAAATAAATTGATTTCTAGGTGAATTAATAAAATGTGAGTCTGATAAAATATGATAAATTAGAAAAAATATAGTTGTTGAAATTGCTAAATATTGTGGAATACTTGAATTTCTCAATTAAAGATTTAGCATAAATTGAGCCTATATATATAAATTCAATATTAACTTGTAAAAGTTTGCAAGATAATTTTGAAAAATCAGAAACTTATTGATCTATAATTGTTATAACTTGTCTCATGTGTCTTTAGCCATGGATGTAAATAAAATTTTAGCCTTTTGTTGTATCCTATTAGAGATTATACTACATAATTCAGGAATAAACTGAAATATTTTATTTTCAAAGAACTTAAACCTTGGTTCTCATCCAAGAAATGCCTGCAGGGTTTAAATGATGACCTGATATATAAAGCATTCTTACTGTATTCACAGAGATGTAAAAAAGTTATGAAAGGCAAGAAAGAGAAAGATTTTTAAAATTTACTGGAACAAATATCACATTATGAACAATATGCGATTTTCTCTTGGGAACTTATCTGTGAAACAGAGGCCTGTTTATTATGCCCTGAATGCAACAATGAAAATGTACAGGTTTGGGGCAAATGACATAGGCATGAATGGCCAGAGTGTTAGTGAGATCTGACCCAGAATGATTTCGTATATGAATCTGCCTTTTTCCAAAGAAAACTATGTGAGGCTTACAGCTGGCATTTTTATGCACATATTGACCATTTATTACATATGAGGTATTTTGTGAAATAACAGAAATGAAAGAACTCTCTAGATGAGTGGTTATAGCCAGGGAACTAAAAGTCAGAAGTTCATGCTCAGGTCTGATAATGGCTTTTTGTTTAATAGGCAAGATTCATGACTTTAGTAATTAGGTTATCCATAAATGGACTATATACTATATTAATTTTTATGTTTTCTAATTTCAGAAAAATAAAGTACACTCATTTAAGCAATCAACATTTACTGAGCACTTACTATGTAGAAGACACAGACCCACCAATCTGGGGCATACATACATTCTAGAAAAGAAGTCTATCTTAAAACATTGATATGTAAGCAATTTGATGGAAACAATCCAGTAATATAATCCCTTTGGAATCTTAATTCCAACTTGTAAATGCTCATGAATGGAATAATGGTTTGGTAGGAGCATCTTTCTAGCAGTTTCTGTGAGGTTCTTGAATTCCACTAAGGCTTACATTAGATTATATATTATATATTCCAAAGTTAAGCTTGTAGCACATGAGACTTGAAGAGGTATAGCAGGGTTTGGCAAATGACTGGTCAAACCTTTCTTAACTGATAATCCTGACATGCTCAGTAAAATTGTTGGTATTGCTTCCCAAGTATTGTAGGGCAAGGGACACAGGGCATGGTATGGATCTGATCTCATCCTTACCATTCAAACACTGCATCATCTCAGACAAGTAAACCCATCTCATGCTTTTTCATGTGTAAAATGAACATAATAATAATTATCTCACATGATATGGTAAAAATTACATAAAATAACCACTAGCATTTAGAGGATTCAATAAATATTAGCTCCTTTGTACCTTTCTCTGACCAGAAACACTTCAAGATGCAGCTGCTGCAAATAATTCACTTAAATGGAAATTACATTTTTTGGCCAACCCAGATTCCAGTCCAATATCTTACAGTTGAAAAAAGTAGAAAGAGAACTAAATGTTAGAAAAACTTGAGCTGAGAATGCTTGGCTCTTCTCTGGTTTAATTTGTGACTTTAGGAAAGTAATTCAGCATTTTTGGGCCTCATTTAAGCACCTGGGAATAAAGAAATCAATACTGTTCCAGTGTTTTTTATATGGCTATTGGGTGAGCCAAATGAATTGTGGAAATGGTTCAGAAAAAAAATGCATTATCCATTTGCCAGGTTTCTTGGTCTGAGCAAAAATTAGGAAAGGCAGAAAAGAGAATGAAGCATGTTGAACTGAATCCATTCTTTTCTCCAAGAATTAATTTGCAAATTTATATTATGGAGAAATTAGTTCAATATGTCCACCACCAATTTACACAGAAACAATAATCACTTTTGACATAAAATACTAGACTAGTTGTGCATGTAATATTAGCCAGAACCTTCAGACTGAAAGCTTCCTGTAAGAGTGACAAAATACTGCATTCTATTTCTAAGCTAAATAATAATAATAATGATAAATTATGGGTGTTTGGGAGGTATTAATTAATAATAGTAAAATAAGAATCTGATGAGCTAATTGGGAAAACGTTAGTCACATATGTTTCCACCACACTCATGACACTTCAAATGAGGTGTTTAACCTTACAAAACCTCCCCTTGTTAATCTGGGGTTTCTTGCATACAATGTAGAATTTTTAAAGTCAGCTGGTGCAATGTTTTCCACAAATGACTACTAATATTTTCTTTTCTTCCTTCCAGAAAAAACATCCCAAAGGATTTTATTATGCACCTATTTCTACAAGAATGAAAAGAAAGCAGGCTTTCAGTGGGAAGCTCCACTGGATGCAGCATTAGGCAAGGGAAGAAAGCAAGCCATAAACCCAGACCTGGACACCTAGCATAGAAATAAGCTCTTTCCCAATTTAAAAGAAGGCACACACACTATATAATATTGAGGAGAAACAAACATTAAATCAGAAAGAAATTAAAAATCATCTCCAATCCCTTAGGAAAAAAAACAAATTTAAAATTTTGTTATATTTTATTTTCATTTTTAAGTGTATAAATTCATAAAGAAATGAAGCTTTTATTTTTTTAGATTTTATTTATTTGTCAGAGAGAGGGAGAGAGAGAAAGAGCAAGTGCACAAGCAGGGGGAGCGGCAGGCAGAGGGAGAAGCAGGCTCCCTGCTGAGCAAGCAGCCTGATGCGGACTCTATCCCAGGATCCTGGGATCATGACCTGAGCCTAAGGCAGACACTTAACCGCCTGAGCCATCCAGGCATCCCAAGAAAAGAAGTTTTCTTAAAGTTCTAGCAGTTTGTCAGAATAGTTTAATATTATCATTTCCCACTTTACTGTGTACTGTATTTCTCACGTTATTAAAAATTTATTAAACATACATTTTTAACAACTGGATAATATTCAAACTATGAGTGTTCCATAATTTAGAGATCTTCCTATAGCAAGACATGTAGGGCTTTTTTTTTTCCCCAAGTTTTCAGCATCATAGTTAATACTAACATTTATACATATACATAAACCTATGGCAGTTTTTCTGAAAAAAGTTTACCTAAGTTGAATTACTGTATTAGGCATCTGAACAATTGTAATTTATTAATGTATATCATCAGATTTCATTCTATCAAAGATGCAAAAGCATACTCTTCTCACAGCTTGATGTGAGGAGTGTCCAGCCTTTCTCAATATTGACTATTATCAGAAAACATTTTTTTAAAATTTATGAGACAAGAATTTCTCTTATTCCAAACCACTGCAGTATTAATAGAGGTGAGAATGATATTTAGATTCCAAGAAAAGGCCAAAACTCTCCTCAACTTAGTAAAAAAAAAAAAATGAAAAAAGAAAAAAAGAGGGAAAACAGATTCCAGGATGGCCAATAACAGTTAAATACCAGTAAATAAACAGTAGCAAATAACACACAGGTATTCATAGTTCTACCTTTTCATATACTTAAAGGCAAAATGCATCATCCATTTTATAATTTAACAGAGCAAGCAAATACTTTAGTTTTTTTTTCAAATATATTTTATAATGAAAGAATAGGAAGTACACAAATGGTTTTGATTTTGAACTACATATATGTATAGAAATGTGCAGAAAGACATTTGAATAGATGTTATCTCTAAAAATCTATATACATGATTTTAAAGTAGCTTAAAATTTTCTTTATATGCCACAAAAACAGAAAGAAGAGTATCATCAAAAATACCTCACAGCTTTTTTTGTTCATCTGTTTTTTTAGGTTTGATACTGAATAAACTAACACACTTAGGGAGTGTCACCTCAGGGATTCTACATCTCACACTGTCCTGTGCAGGCACCAGCTTACAGCATTATCACAGTTCTTGGTTCAAAAAGCAAGCATGCAGAAAAGGCTGGGATAAAACATGGCAAAATTTTCAATTTCTAGTCTCATTTCTGCTCTAATTCACCTACGATAAGGTATTTAATTTATAGAAGTGAAATATATAAATGCATTAATAACTTCATTCATTACACTACTCTTCAAATACAAATTCCTTAAAGAAAATTCTTGAGCTGTAGAAAAACTTAAGAAAAAGTATTAAGAAATCATATGGACTCCACAATTATATTGTCAGGCTCAAATAGAGTCTGTATCATTTAGACATGATCAGGAACCAGCCACTAAAATTCTTTAAGCCTGTTTCCTCTTCTGTAAAATAGGGATAATAAAGATACAGTCCTCATAGGGTTGTGAGGATTAAGAGATATAAGGCATAAAATGTACTTAGTAAGCAGTCAATGAAAGTTACAATTTTTCTTTCTAAAATAGGAAGATATCTTTATGAGCTAACTGGACAATGACCTCTAATGGTATAAACTACACCTTAGATATTTTAAATCTCCAGTTCCTAGCACAGCGCAAGCCCAGTATTGTACACTGCGAGATAAAATGAAACCAATAATGTTGTCCACAGTGGAAGACAAGAACCACCAATGCAACTTCTGTAGACATAAACCAATCAATCTCACATTTGTGAAACAAGCCCATCCAAAAACTAGTCAGTCTGGTAGTCTGAAGTTGCCTTACTTGTGGATAAATCAAACAATTAATCTCTAGTATGAAAATCAGGCAGTTTTTGCTGTAGAAAGGAATGGAATAAGTTTATAGTTGTGACCATTTGCCCAGTTTCTATTCTCCAAATCAGAAACTAGGGATATATCACAATCTCCTAAATATAAAATTGGGCATGCTGTCTTCCTTCTTAAATCATGTAGGGTTCCCTAATGTCTAGAGACTTTTTTCAGCTTTACTGAGGTATTACCGACGTACTGTAACCAGTATATACTTAAATTGTACAACTTGATGAGTTTTGATAAAAGTGTGAACCCAAGGAACTATCAACACAGTCAGGATAATGAACATATCTATCACCTTAAAAAATTTCCTTTTTCCCCTTTGAGTCTTTCTCTTCCTCTACTTCCCTACCTTCAACCTTCCACCTGCCCATTCATAGACAACCATGGATCTGCTTTCTGAAATTGTAGGTTTGTTTTTCTACAATTTTGTGTATATGGCATCATATAGGGTATCATCATTTGCATTTGGTTCATTTAGTTCAGTAATTAGTTTGAGATTCATTCAAGTTGTTGAATGTTTCAATACAGAATTCTCTTTGATGTTGAGTACAGATATACTACCACATGTTTATACATTTACTTGTTGATGGGCATTTTGGTTATTTCCAATTTGGGATTGTTACAAATAAAGGACCTACCAACTTTCATGCCCAAGTTTCTAAAAAGTTTATGTTTAGACATAAACCTTTTTGTTTTGGTCTCTGCCTGTTTTACTCTTCTCTTCTGAATACACTACAGTTGTGCAATTCAAAACTTCTCTCCCTAACCCCTTGCCAGGCCAAACTCCTCTTCATTTATCAAATTCAGGTATTGTTTTACCCTAGAAGCCTATTGTTACACCTTCACTTCTACTGTATGCTTTCTATGGTAAAACAGGGAGAAGTGCTTCCTTCTCTGCAGGCTTAACTCATCTTGTAGGACCCCAACTCTCCTATCACATTTGTTTAACTTGTCTACTTATATATTTACTTCTCACCCAAGACTATAAACTCAGATGTTGGAGTCAAGATCTTTTTTATCTCATTTCTCCAGGTCCTAGAAAATAAATATTTAGTGGACTGGGTGTTACATATGCAATGAAATAAGTATAATTATATATTTAAAGTATATATACACTTAAGTCACTTTTATAGATAATTCATTTCTAATTTTTTAATTAAATTAAAATTTTAATATTTTAAAAAACACTGCCTACAGATTTCCAACCTAATGTATTCATGTTTCACAGGAACAAGTGAAAATTGTATTTTTTTAACTTTTTTTTAAGGATTTTATTTATTTATTTGAGAGAGAGAGAGAGACTGCATGAGCAGAAGGGAGAGGCAGAGGAAGAGGGAGAAGCAGGCCCCCTGATGAGCAGGGAGCCTAACTTGGGACTCCATCCCAGGACCCCAGGATCATGACCTGAGCCAAAGGCAGACAATTAACTGACCCAGGTGCCCCTGAAAATTTTATTTTTAAATATGTCATATTTTACAATTCTGCAGGAATGTTTATGTTTCTATTTATTTAAGTGTCAGCATTTGATAAAACTTTGTGATTTGTATGTGGCTTATGAAGCAGCATGAGTATCCATCAGCCAACAAGCCACTTGGGTGCCATTACCAATTTGGACTAGGTATTTTACATTCTTTAATTTTTGAAGTTTATATTCTTCCAAAAGAATATTTAAAAATTAAATTTCTGGGGGTACCTGCGGGTAACACAGTCAGTTAAGCAACCAAATCTTAGTTTTGGCTCAGGTTGTCATCTCATGGTCATGAGATCACCCTACACCGGGCTCAGTGCTCAGCACCGAGTCTGCTTAAGACTCTCCCTCTGTCCCTCCTGCCCCTCCATGTGCTCTCTCTCTCTTTCTCTAAAATAAATAAATCTTTTTTAAAAATTAAATTTTTATACTAAAATTAAAATCTCTATTTCGTGATGGATATTTTCTTTTCTTTTCTTTTAAGACCCAGGACTCAATATCACAACCTTGAGATCACAACCTGAGCTGAAACCAAGAGTTGGATGCTTAACCTACTGTGCCACCCAGGCACCCCTACAATGGATACTTTCTAAGATACTTTGTAGTTAGGCTGCATAGACAACTATATTGTTAAATTGTCCCACCTGCTCCTAAAAATGGCTTCAACTCCTGATCCAGTCAAACCAGTAAACCGGTCAAGCTCATGATTTTCTGCTGATGTAGACAAGTATAGTCTTTAACATGGTTAGTGTTATTTGTGTGTAGAACTGAGCTAAACTAACATTTTTGTATTTTATATTTAATATCTTTAGTCCAGATAAACAACTGCATAGCACATTTTTGTTTGTATTATCTTATTTAAATCTTTCCATCACAACTTCGCAACTTACTATTTGAAGAAACTGAGGTTTTAAGAGATTATGGAATGTGTCCAGGGCTACAAATTCTGGACTTTGATGAAAGTTTTCTGATTCTAATCCCCATAGCCTTAGTACTACACCAATTGTCTTCCTATCAATACAGCCTTACTAAACCATTAAATATGTTGCAATTCTGAACTTTTTTCAGGTTTCATTGGTCCAGGTTTTTGGCTAATGTCTCATGGGTAAAATTAAATGTTCCTTTGTGAAAAAGATGATGATGTTTAAAATATAGATTATATAGTATGATTATTTAGCCCCCAAATCCTGTGATATCCAAGTTAAGGGTTGGTTGCAGAGGTGGAACCCAAGACTGAACAAAACAGCAATAACAAAACCATGACATCACTCTAGTGCTCACTGGTAATGGCATACAGGATGTAACCTGAAGATGCAAAGAGGAAATCCAATGAATAATATTATTCAAACAGTATGAGATTTTTGTTTCTAAATCAAAAAAACAAAGTTTCTTGCTTTCTTAACTTCCATCAATTGTAAATGTTTTACAGAACGTTTCCAGAACACTCAGAAAGGAAATAGGATCTGAACAATGGGTAGCCAGAGCATTTATCTCTCGTACTTAACATACTGATAAAAAGGAATTAACCAAACATTTCTCTCTCAACCCATTCCTTTTTTAGTTTTCTCCACACACTGTTGTTTTCTTCTCCGCTAAATAACCAAGTTAAAAAGCTCTTCTTCCCTACATCATATTAAGCAACCATTGTATACTGTTCCCTTCTGCAAGTATACTTGCTTTTAGAGGTTTCTTATTCTTAAATTATGATAGTCATCAAAATTGTTTTAAAATGTAAGGAAGTTTTTATTGATTTTTTTCAATTTCCATAAGTAACTTGATATTTTAGTTAGTATTAATAACATGAAGGAGGACTTGAGCATTTACCCAGCTAAGCTGTCTCTGTGCATAAAATGTTCACTTTAGAAATTGATTCAATTTACTTCATGTAAATGTCTTGGCCTGGATTTCCATTTTCATGTATGGTGGTGTTCAGAGCAGACCAATGTGCCCATTGAGAACTAGTAGAAAAGCTAGAGATTGTAAATTTTCCACTTGGAGGGATCAGAGAATGAACTGAGTCAAGACTAAAAAGAAAAAAATCCCCAAGGAGGAAGAAGCTTTCAGAGAAGGACTGAGGATCTGCAGAAATGTCTCTGGGGGTATTTGCTGATTCTGGGTATAAGCCACAGGTTGAAGCTGTTCTAGGAAACAGAGAACCTAGCACAGCTTTTGACAATCACATGGAGCTAGACGACAAAGTTAGAAATTTGAAGGTTCTCAAACACATGACACATGTTTGACTTCTGCCTTAAAACACTTGCTGAAGTTTGTGGACATTGCTGCTATGAACATTGGGGTGCATGTGCCCCTTCTTTTCACTACACCTCTATCTTTGGGGTAAATTCCCAGTAGTGCAATTGCTGGGTCATAGGGTAGCTCTATTTTTCACTTTTTGAGGAAACCCCATACTGTTTTCCAGATTGGCTGTACCAACTTGCATTCCCACCAACAATGTAAGAGGGTTCCCCTTTCTCCACATCCTCTCCAACATTTGTTGTTTCCTGCCTTGTCAATTTTTGCCATTCTAACTGGTGTAAGGTGATATCTCAATGTGGTTTTAATTTGAATTTCCCTGATGGCTAATGATGCTGAACATTTTTTCATGTGTCTTCTTTGGAGAAGTGTCTGTTCATGTCTTCTGCCCATTTTTTGACTTATTTGTTTTTTGGGTGTTGAGTTTGAGAAGTTCTTTATAGATTTGTATACCAGCCCTTTATCTGTAGTGTCATTTGCAAATATCTTCTCCCATTCCATGGGTTACCTCTTTGTTTTGTTGACTGTTTCCTTTGTTGTGCAGAAGCTTTTTATCCTGATGAAGTTCCAAAAGTTCATTTTTGCTTTTGTTTCCCTTGCCTTTGGAAACGTGTCTTGAAAGAAGTTGCTGTGGCTGATGTCGAAGAGGTTACTGCCTATGTTCTCCTCTAGGATTTTGAAGCTGAGATGCCCTTCAACAGATGAATGGATAAAGAAGATGTGGTCCATATATACAATGGAATATTACTCAGCTATCAGAAAGGATGAATACCCACCATTTGCATTAACATGGATGGAACTGGAGGGGATTATGCTAAGTGAAATTAGTCAAGCAGAGAAAGACAATTAGCATATGATTTCACTTATTTGTAGAACATAAGGAATAGTATGGAGAACATTAGGAGCAGGAAGGAAAAAATGAAGGTGGGAAATCAGAGGGGGAGATGAACCATAAGAGACTATGGATTCTAGGAAACAAACTAGGGGTTTCAGAGGGGAGGGGGTGGGAGTGGGATAGCCCGGTGTTGGGTATTAAGGAGGGCACATATTGCATGGAGCACTGGGTGTTATATGCAAACAATGAATCATGGAACACTACATGAAAAACCAATGATGTAATGTATGGTGATTAACATAACATAAAAGAACAAAAACAAAAAACATTTGCTGAAGTTTGAAGCAGGGTTGGTGCCTGACAGTTAAGTCATGATAGCTCAAGAGTCATTGTCTCACAATGCTTAGGAGACAAAGGCCTTCAGGGGGTGGAGGGGGGGCACTTTAAGAACAGTAAGTGAGAGTTGAAAGTCCTCCCTGGAGTAGTGAATTAAAAATGAAAATCTCTAATCACTTTTTCCTGGGGGCTTTGCTGATATGGGCATAACTAGATGCTTTGACTCTAGCATAAAAACACTGTTGGAAGAGATTGAAAAGTAGCCTTTGATGGTTGTACAGAGTGGAATGACAAAATTAGAGATTTGAGGGGCTTTAAATTCATAGCAGCTCTCCCCTTTAAGACATTTGTTACATTCTGAAGATGTTCGGGGAGGGAGGCCATAGACATAAGTAGAAAATCTCTGAGAGGCAAAGCAGAAATTCCTGCAATTTCTAGGTACTGAGGAGAAAAAAACATACCAGATTTTTAAGTAAAAACCCTGAGAAGCCATGCTTTTGGGGATAAGGACAAACAAGAGACAAAATTTTACTAAAACTTGACCCCAGCGTTGGTCCAGCTAAATTCATAATTGAATTAAGACAATGAGCTTCCAATCTCTGACTAGCACAGTAAAGTGTTAACCCGCTCTGGTGGAACAAAACATCATCTGAAGCTTCTAAAAATTTGTGTACACAATGTCTAGCATACAATTAAAAGTTATTGAGTCTATTAAGTGTATCAGTTCTCCACTGGCACAATAATGCTATATAACAAATAACTATTCAACTCTAAAGCCATAAACATTTACTTAGACCAGACCAGAATTCTAAAATCAGTGAATTAGACTGACCTCAAATGGGCAATTCTTGGAGTCTCTCCTGAGTAGCAGTTGGCCAAGTAGTGTCTGATTTGGCTGGGAATAACAGATGGTTTGGCTCTGAACCATGAATCTCACCTTACAGCAAGCTGTGTGCTCATTTTCTCATAGCAAAGACAGATGAGCAAGAGGTCCAGAAGAAACTTACAGGCACTTTTTCAAGCCTCTGTTTGTGCTATTTTGCTAACATGGCCAAAGAAAATCCCATGACTAAACCTAAGCCTAAGTTATGGAGCAAAACACCCAATCATATGGGAGAGCACTGGAAACTTAAAAAAAATGTGTGAGAATAAAGAGAAAGATAAACCTCAAGATCATAAATGCAATAAATAGAGAACAACAATAAACAAGGCTACATGAACAATGAATAATAGAGAAAAAACACAAGAGCAGACCCACAGATATTCCAACTATTGGATTATTATACATTTTTTGGGGTCCTGTCTTTATCTGGTTTTGGTATCTGGATAATGCTGGTCTTATAGAATGAATATGGAAGCTTTCCTTCCTCTGTTGAAAATTTTCAACAAAGAATTTGAGTCTAAAAAGTAATTGAATGAACATTGTAAAACTGAGAAATAAAATACATGATGTTAAGACTTACTAAGAACCCATTGGTATGGGCTTAAAAGCAATTTGGACACAGCAGAATACAAGATTAGTGAATTCAAGAGAGTTAAATAGAAAATATAAAAATTCAAAGACAGTAAAGAACAGAACATGAAACAAATGAATATATATGTGTGTGTGTGTGTGTGTGTGTATATATATATATATATATATATATATATATATATATATATATATATATATTCCTACGAAGTTTCTATCATGCAATCATTTTCTTCACAAACCAATACCTTTCTATTTACAGATGCCCCTGCTTGACTTTTTTTTTTTTTAAGATTTTATTTATTTATTTGACAGAGACAGAGATAGCGAGAGCAGGAACACAAGCAGCGGGAGTGGCAGAGGGAGAAGCAGGCTTCCTGCAGAGCAGGGAGCCCGATGCCGGGCTTGATCCCAGGACCCTGGGATCATGACCTGAGCTGAAGGCAGACGCTTAACGGCTGAGCCACCCAGGCACCCCCTCTGCTTGACTTTTAAGGTCTTTTATTAAATATCCTGTAATACCCATTAGATCTTACGTCCTTCTTCACACAGAGAATATGCACACTGTCTCTGATAGTTTTAAATTTTCTAAATCTTACTCATTCTTAATTGGGCCCTCAAGAAATACCTCCAATGAAAATCCCCCATAGTGGTCATTTCTGAAATCCTGTTGGATTTTTTTATAGACAGTGTTGTAAAATTTAACATTCATGTTCTATCTGCTCAGCTGAACTGTAAAATACCTGAGGATTAAGTCTAATATTTCATTCGTAATCATTTAGAAGGTATACTGAGGTATGATTTTTATCCATAGAAGGAGCAAGGGTAGAGCTGCACTTATGGACCAAGAAGAAACAGGGATGCAATCACCACCAAGCAGGATTTTCCCATGTCTCCTTTCTGGTAGGAAACAATTTTCCCCAAAATTTACTGCTTCATCACAAAACAGGAACAAATATCTTAGCTTCAGGCCAAGATTTTTATTGGGTTCTCTTTGTCAGATACTACCCATGATCTGACCAGTAGTAGTTAAGTACTGACAATCCCCATTAGAACTACATGACTGTTTTGTGGAAGGAGGAATCTGCCCCCTACAAAAACCAAAACAAAACAAACAAAAAACCCAAGGCGTTAGTCTTAGAAAAAAGTGTGGAACATTGGAAAAATAATTTCCTAGTTTAAAGAAAGAACAAAGAAAAAAAAAAAAGGAAGGAAGGAAGGAAATCAGCAACATAGGCTACACTTGATAAAAATATGGTTTGGATCATTAACCATATGTGTCTTTGCAGAATGGAATTGTGATCAGTTGAGAGATACATATGTGCAAATCAGAAAGGAGGGTACCTTTCATTGTTTTTTTGATCCAAAGCTGGGAAATACTCCATAAGATAAAAATTCAATTTTTCCAGCCCACCACTTATTTCATTTTGTGCCCTTACTTTTAAGAATTATTAATTTGAATAAGAAGAAAAATTGGAAATGGATGAGGAAGATTAGGCTTAATAAAGTATCAGCCAAGAATGGGGCATATGCAAAAAAATGCATGACTTTGAGGTTTATATATGCACTAAGGATGAGTTAAAATATAACTGACCAGTTACACAATTACTGGGTTCATATGAGACAAGCAAATCAATTGCTGAGGTTAAGTACCACAATTCCTGATTCTAAATAAAAGAATTCTCCAAGGGTCTTCCTAAATATAAAGAATGAGATCAGTCCACAACATTTCAATGGCATCATGCTTTATTTGAAATTCAGTAAAAACCATTCTGTCCCCACAAGGGACAATACAAGGCTAGAACGGAATCATTTAAGCCAGTCCTTCTTAGTGTGGGTAATTTTGACCCCATTTAGTGATGTCTGGAGACAGTTTATTCCATTTGTATTGAGATATAATTGACATATAGCATTGTGTAAGTTTAAGATGTACAACATATTGATCTGATACACTTATATATTGCAAACTGATTACTACCATAGTGTTAACTAACACCTCCATTACATCACATAATTATAATTTCTTTTTTTGTGGTGAAAACATTTAACCACCTGGTAACCTCCAGTCTTCTCTCTGTTTCTATGAGAGTGGCCCTTTTAGATTCCACATATAAGTGATATCATACAGTGTTTATCTATCTGACTTATTTTAGTTAGCATAATGCTCTCAAGTTCCATCCATATTGTTGCAAATGGCAGGATTTCCTTCTTTCTAATGGCTGCATAATATTCTATTGTAGATCTTCTTCATTCATTCACTGATGGTCATGTAGGTTGCTTCTATATCATGGCTATTGTGAATAATGCTGCAACAAACATGGAGTGCAGATATTGCTTCAATACCTTGTTTTCATTTTCTTTAGATACATACCCAGAAATATAATTGTTAGATCATATGGTAGTTCTATTTTAATTTTTTCCACCAATTTACATTCTCACCAAGTACATAAGGGTTCATTTTCTCCACATCCTCACCAAAATTTGTTGTCTCTTGCCTTTTTGATAATAGCCATTCTAAGAGGTGTGAGGTGACACCTCATTGTGGTTTTGATCTACATTTCCCTGATGATTAATGGTGTTGAACAAAATATCTCCATGCACCTGTTAGTCATTTGTATGCTTGCTTTGGAAAAAAATGTCTATTTAGTTCCTCTTCCCATTTTTAATCAAATTGTTTGTTTTTTGCTAATGAGTTTTATGAGTCTCTTATATATGGTATATATTAACTTCTTATCAGATATATGCTTTGCAAATATTTTTCCATTCCATTGGTTGCCTTTATATTTTGGTGATTGTTTCTTTATCTGTTCAGAAGCTTTTCAGTTTGATGTAGTCTCACTAATTTTTGCTTTTGTGCTTTTGATGTCATATCCAAAAAAACAAAAAACAAAAAACCTGACAATATTAATGTCAAGAAACCTTTTTACTATGCTTTCTTCTAGGAGTTTTACAGTTTCAGTTCTTATTTATTAAGTCTTTAATCAATTTTGAGTTAATTTTGTGAGTTGTATAAGAAAGGGGTCCAATTCCATTCTTTTGCATTTAATTATCCACTTTTCCCAAAAACATTTATTGAAGAGAGTATCCTTTCTACACTGAGAAAGACTCTTGGGTCACTTGACAAATAGTTGGCTATATATACAAGGGTTTATTTCTAGGGTCTTGATCTGTTACATTTGTCTGTGTGCTTATTTTTATGCCAGTAACATACTCTTTTGATTGCTATTGTTTTGTAGTGTAGCTTAAAATCAGGAAGTGTGATACCTCCTGTTTTGTTATTTTTCAGGATTGCTTTGACTATTCAGAGTCTTTTTTGATTCCATAGAATTTAGGATTTTTTTTTCTACCTGTGAAAAATGCCATTGAAATTTTGATAGGGGTTACAAATAATCTACAGATGACTGTGGGTAGTATTGACATTTAAAAAATTATATTTATTTATTTTTTAAATTTTATTATGTTATGTTAATCACCACACATTACATCATTAGTTTTTGATGTAGTGTTCCGTGATTCATTGTTTGTGTATAACACCCAGTGCTCCATTCAGTACATGCCCTCCTTAATACCCATCACCAGGTTAACCCATCCCCCCACCTCCCTCCTCTCTAGAAAAAATAAATAAATAAAAAATAAAATAAAATAAAAATTTTTAATCCTTCTGATCCATGAACACAGGATATCTATCCATTTGTTTATGTCTTCTTCAATTCCTTTCATCAGTGTTTTATGACTTTCAGTAGACAATTCTTTACCCAATTGGTTAGATTTATTTCAAAATATTTTATTTTTTTATGCTATTGTGAATGGGATTTTTTAAAAGCTTCTTTTATGAAAGTTTTTAAAAAGTTTCTTTTTAAAGTTTCTTTCTTTTTTTTTTTAAAGATTTTATTTATTTATTTGAGAGAGAGAGACTGAGAGAGAGAGAACATGAGGGGGGGAGGGTCAGAGGGAGAAGCAGACTCCCTGCCGAGCAGGGAGCCCGATGCGGGACTCGATCCAGGGGCTCCAGGATCATGACCTGAGCCGAAGGCAGTCGCTTAACCAACTGAGCCACCCAGGCGCCCCTAAAGTTTCTTTCTTAAATGGAGATCCAGGAATCAAATGATACCGACTTCAAATATTTTTTCTAAAGAAGATCAGAGAGCTACAAGAGAACAGATACATAATTTAACAATATCTGGAAAACAATACAAGAACAAAATGAGAAGTTCAACTAAGAGATAGAAAAAAAAATAGAACCAAACAAATGGATAAATTCCTAGAAACATACAACCTTCTAAGATTGAATCAAGAAGAAATCAAAAGCCTGAACAGCAATAACAAGTAAGGACATCAAATCAGTAATAAAACTCCCCAAAAGTCAAGGAACAGAAGCCTTCAGGTGTGACTTCCACCAAGCATTTAAAGAAGAATTAATGCCAAACATTATCCTGTGTTAATGTATAAAATAACTGATTTCTGTATGTTGATTTTCTATCCTGCAACTTTTCTGAATTCATTGATTAGTTCTAACAGTTTTTTCGGTGGAATTTGAAAATTTTTCTATGTGTTAAATCATCTGCAAACAAAGAAAATTTTACTTCTTCCTTTACGGTTTGAATGCATTTTATTGCTTTTTCTTGCTGATTGTTCTGGTTAAAATTTCTAACACTATGTTGGATTAAAGTGGTGAGATTTGGACCATTGTCTTGTTCTGAATCTTAGAAGGAAAATTTTCAGTGAGTATGATACCATTGAGTATGATTTCAGCTGTGGGCTGGTCATATATGGCCTTTATTATGTTGAAGTATATTTCTTCTATACCCAATTTGATGAGTATTTTTTTTAAAGATGTATTTATGTATTTATTTATTCATGAGAGACAGACAGAGAGAGAAAGGCAGAGGGAGAAGCAGGCTCCCTGCTCAGCAGGGATCCCGACGCGGGACTCGATCCCAGGACCCCGGGATCATGACCTGAGCCGAAGGCAGACGCTTAACCATCTGAGCCACCCAGGCGCCCTTGATGAGTATTTTTATCATGAAATGATGTTGAATTTTGTCAAATGTTTTTTTCTATATCCATTTAAATGCCCATATAATTTTTATTTTTCATTGTATTAATGTGGTATATCATATTTATTGATTTGTGTATGTTGAAACATCTTTGTATCCCAGGGATAAATCCCATCTGACCATTATGTAAGATTGTTTAAATGTCCTTAAATTCTGTTTGCTAATATTTTGTTGAGAATTTTTGCATTGATATTCTTCATGAAAATTTATTTGTAAGTTTTTTCTTTTTGTTTTTGTTTTGTTTTGTTTTCTTGCAGTGCCCTTAACTAGCTTTGCTGTTCAAGGTAATACTAGCCTCAAAAATAGTTTGGGAGTGTTCTCTCCTCTTCAGTTTTTTGGAAGAGATTGAGAAAGTTTGGCATTAATTCTTCTTTAAATGCTTGGTGGAAGTCACACCTGAAGGCTTCTGTTCCTTGACTTTTGGGGAGTTTTATTACTGATTTGATGTCCTTACTTGTTATTGCTGTTCAGGCTTTTGATTTCTTCTTGATTCAATCTTAGAAGGTTGTATGTTTCTAGGAATTTATCCATTTGTTTGGTTCTATTTTTTTTTCTATCTCTTAGTTGAACTTCTCATTTTGTTCTTGTATGGTTTTCCAGATATTGTTAAATTATGTATCTGTTCTCTTGTAGCTCTCTGATCTTCTTTAGAAAAAATATTTGAAGTCGGTATCATTTGATTCCTGGATCTCCATTTTTTTTGAGGCCAGTTACTAAAGGTTTAGTGTATTTCTTTGTGACCTGCATAGCTTTGCATAGGTGTCTGCATGTTTAAAGAAACAGTCAGATTTTTTTCCAGAAAATTTTCCAGATTTTATAGATTGACTGCAGTAAGGAAAGACTTTCACCTAGATATGGGGCATGCTGGAGCATACTGTAACCTGTCTAGTGGTGCAGGATACCTCATGTGGGGACATGTGATGGCTGGGTTCTTGGGGGCACATGATGTCTCTTTGGTTCAGGACAATGGGTTCCATAGCACTGACAACTGTGTGGTTTTCAAGCACTGTGGAGGTCTGCAGTGACATCTCCAGGTCCAGTGTCTAGGGACCAAGGCAGGTTACAGTAGTGGCTAGAACTTGTGGGGTGCACACACTTGGCTCTGGGGTTTATCTTCAGGGGCCTGTGTAGTGGCAGGGCCACTTGCAGACACATAAATAATCATGGGAACCAAGGTAGGCAGCAAGAGCTAGAGACGGCAGCTGTGAAAGCCCTAGGTGTCAGCATGCACTACCATGGTTGCTGAGTTTTGCCATGGGCACATGACAGTAGAGGCCAATGATGGGGGTTGGGCTGGGGCAAGCATGTAAACAACTGGAAGGGTTAGCCATTGCTGATTGTGGTGGTGCAGGCCAGTGACAAAAGACAGAGCCTGATGCAGGCTCACATGTAGCTGTGAGGGTCCTGGCTGTCAGTGTGCCATCCTGTGGCTGAACGGTCTTTTATCTCCCTACCCCCTTTAATGCTCACTGCAGTGGAGACTGGTGATGGGTGTCAGGCCACACCAGCAAGTACACAGCTGGAGGGTTAAGCTGGGCTAGCTGAAGCACATGCATGGTGGCATCTTGCACTTGTGCAACCTCAGAGGCCTGGGGTGGCTTCCAGTGAATTTCCTGGGCTCCTCCCTCCTCCCCCAGCTCCAGGGCGGGGGAAAAGGGAGACAGGAGGGACTGAGGCAGCTGGTGTCAGCAACTGCATATACCTGTGGTATGAGAGCTGGTGAAATCTGTAGTGGGGTATTTGGTAGCTGTTCTGGCCTGGTTTTTTCAGTGGTGAAATCTGCTAGATTTCTCTAGAGAGCAGTTCATTGTAAACCACAATTGCTCTTGTTGTATGGCTGCTATTGGTAACTCCTGCCTTTCTTCCTCCTTCCTAGCCATTTCTATATGTTTTAGTTTTTCAGGTCTGGGCGAGGTGAAAATGAAATGGGACATTCATGAAGGCCCCCAAAAGGCTGGAGAAGCTGGACACTCACCTCTACCCCTTTCCTGGCAAGGGGAACTCTTTCTAGCTAGTAAGTTTCCTCTTGTGGGAATGGAATGATATATTCAAAATAAAGCTATCTTTTTTCTCTTCTTGTGCGTTATCTTCAGGGATTTGGGGTTTTTTTTGTTTTTGTTTTTCCACTATGTTGCTGAAGCTTCTTAGGCAGACTATAGAGTTTTTGTTCATTGGTAGCTGTCTAATTATTGATCTTTGTAGAGGGACAAAGGCTGAGGTCCCCTGTGTTGCCATTTTAGTGATATCATCCTGGACAGTATGCCTGACAGTATTTTTGATTGTCACAACTTGGAGGGAGGGTGTGCTACTGGTATCTAGCAGGTAAAGACTAAGAATTTTGCTAAACATCATACAGGGCATAGGACAGTCCCCCAGTCAAGTAATGATCCAGGCTTTATTGTCAATAGTGCCAATGCTGACAAAGCCTGAGTTAAGTATTTTCTTCCTTTGCTACCTCCTGCCAGTCAATATACTTATCTCTCTCATAAAGCTCTACCAGATGTAAGTGTATGTATGTATTTGTATATGTTTAAAAGACAGAATGTGCACATACATTTTTATCAGTCAGTCTTTGAGGATATCTATTTTGAGAAGTTATTCTAGAAGAAAAACATTTAATCTAGTTTATTTCATTATTTTGTCATACATATTTTTGCAGAAAGAGAATAGCAGTGAAATGAGTTTACTTTATTGTTTAATTTTTGATTGCTAATGGCAAGTATATAAGTCATATCACCCTTTACCAGTAATCACTAAAATATCTGGCCATGGTCTCATCATTTTCCTCATTTGTTTGTTCTGAATTTTGGCCGAGCTTTGTATCACACATCAGTAATAAATCTGTTGTTATAAGTCAATATTTTCATTCAAGCTAATGTGAAAAGAAAGATATTGTTCCAGTGAGGAAGATTTACAATGGAAGCTGTCATTTGCATTCTCATCCCAAGGTCAGATGTCTCTCTGTCAGTTTAGTTACATATAATTTTGACAAATAATTTTTCACAAATGGTAGCTACAAAGAGATCCCTCATGTTGTCTATAGGAATGCATGCATTTGAAAACTGTCACTTAGCTCTTAAATATGTCTTAATCTAAGAGAAGAAAATGATTCTAAAATCACAATAACCTGTGTCAGTTGGGAAGTAAGACACAGAGTCATTTAATTATTCTATCAGCACCTTAACAAGTTAATTTTCCTAATTTTCCTTAGCTCTGCATTTAGTTAGGCCTAACTGGCAACCCCCCTAACCTCAAGCTCTTGGCCTACCCTTGGGATCTTGTCTCTTCCAAAGAACCAAGTAACAGTGCCTGGGTACTTGCAGAACCAGTCTTTCTCTGTACCCTGACCAGGAGCTGTCAGTCTCCAGTTCTGCCCAGCACCCATCCCCAGAGAAGGCCTGTATGCCTTCAGGCTTCCCTTTGGCATGCAAATCATGATGACATCAGAGAGAGGTAGACAGGGAACCTACTGAAAGCTTTTCATTTGGGTTTTTTCCCCATGGAAGGAAGTCTATGGTGCTGTTTTTATCTTGAGAAACTCCTAGGTTGAAAAATAAATGCAGGAAGGCAGATTTGGATTACAGACCATAAAGACTAATTCTACTCTCTCGTCCTTTATGGGAGTAAAAATTGACCTTTTCCAAAGAGTTGTATAGGACTGGCTGACTTGTCAATGACCAGGATACCATGCTCCCAGAATATCTATCAGTGCCTAAAATGATACATTGTATCAAATCCGTAACCAGAATTTATTGAGAGCTTTTCTTTTTTTTCTTTTTTAAGTTTTTAATTAAATTCTTTTCTAAGTACAAGTATCCTGACATGGCTTCTGCCTTCATTGAGTTTGGAGTCTGGTAGATGATTCAAAACTAACAGCCATGAAACAATTAGCAAGCAAAATAAAGTGTATAATAAATCACTCAATTGAAAAGCAGAGCTTAAAAGGCTATAAGAAGTACAGAGAAGAACGACTAAAGAAAATACTAAATTTAATTTGTAAACCTTACATTTCCCTAGAATTGAAGAACTGATTTAAATTATGCTATCTTAGCCAAGAAAAGATGTGATGTTTATGTTTCTTCTAAATGATGCCAAAACATTCAGGTGAAAAGGTAGAATAATTTTGTCCTTTGGCAGAGTTCACAAACTTCTATGTGTGTAGGTGCTAGGAATATTGTGTATATTAGTAAAATGAGCTGGCAAGGGACCATCAGGAGGAATGATCACTATTGCAATCTATAAATCCCTTTGCCCATCCAAAGGAGGTACTAGAAATGCAAACCTAATGTTGACAAACTGTGTCATATATTTTTTTAAAGATTTATTTATTTATTTATTTGAGAGAGAGAGCACAAGCAGAGGGACAGAAAGAAAGGGAGAGAGAATCGGAGGCAGATGCTGTGCTGAGCCCAGAGCCAGATGGGCTGGATCCCACAACCCTGAGATCATGACCCCAGCCAAAAACCAAGAGCTGGCTGCCTAACAGACTATGTCACCCAGTTGCCCCAAGGTGTCATATTTTAAGAAAATCTGAAAACCTACATATTTTTAATGTAAAATCTCCCAATTTGTAAACATTAGCAACAAAGAAAAATATTTTTTAAATGTATTATGGGCCATGTAAAACAATATACCAGGCAGAAGGAGGGCAAGAATATTTAAAGCAAGGATTATTTATGTGTGTGGTAGGTGTAGTGGGAAGAGGTAGGAGCAAAGGGGTAAGCAGGAACCAGATTCTATCAGAACATGCAAGCTATGGGAAGAAATGTGTGCTGTATCCTAATGAAGGATTTTAAACAGGGAAATGATGTGATCAAACTTTCGTTTTCAAAAGTTCCTTCTGGCTGGATATAGTTTGAAGCATGGATTGAAGTGGGCAAAATTGTTGTCAGGAGAATCAGTTAGGAAGCTATTGCAGTATTTAAAATATGTATAGATAGATACAGATATAGATAGACTTAGATATATATTCAGATATTTATCTATATCTACATATAGATATTTGAGTATTATATATAATATATATGATATATATGTCATATATAATGTCAAATATGTCATATATCCTATATTATATGTTATATATAAAATATATGTCACATGTTAAAATATGACATATGTATATTTATAATATATATGGCATATATAATATACCTTATATGTGGTTATATATAATTCTATCTATCATCTATTAATCAATCTATCTTATCTATTATCTATTCATCTGAACTACCTTTGATAATGGAATTATAAGGTATGGGGATAAAACATTGTTTGTCCCAACAAATTAACATAAGAACTACAAAATTTTGGTTTCCTTTTAATAACTTTTTTTCTGATTACAAGTGAATTTGCCACTTTTAGAAAATTACAGCTAAAATAATTACAACAACCCATAATACCACTTCCATCAGTACCAAGTGTTCAAAGTCTGCATCACTGGATGATTCAAAGATCAGGAACAGGAGGGAGAGCTGGTACTAGTATGTATTACTTGACTTAAACTATTTTATTCCTGGCCCTATAAGGACAGATGTTTAAAAAATTAAGGCTAGAAGTTGGAAAGAGATGTAATGTCAACTACTCAAATAACCAGTTCTGGTATGATTATTTGGGCTTATGCCTTCCTCTCTATTCATCATTTGCTTATTGGCATTGACAACTCAGCAAAGAAAAAGGCAAGAGGGTTAGTTAATGATGCATTTTAGGATAAAACTTGCAGTAAATGTACCCAACATAGAGAATTGAAACAAAAGTGTTGTTGAGATTTTGCCAAGGGTCAGTCTCCTGAACTCCCATGTTCATAAGCAGTATTTAATTTCTTCTCAAATTATCATTATTATAGGCACATTAAAAAATATGAATTTCTAGTAGTGAATGAAAAAGTCAAGAAACTAGGAAAAGATCCTCAAAATTGTACTCAAGGCATGGGTCCTAAGTGTCCAATTAGATTTGATTCATTTCCTCACTATTAAAAAAGCCCCTAAAGTTTTGTTTCCTTCCTTCCTTCTTTATTTCTTTCCTTCCTTCCTTCCTTTCCCTCTCTTTTTCTCTCTTTCTTTCTCTCTTCCTTTCCCTCTCTTTCTCTCTTCCTTTCTTTCTTTCTTTCTTCCTTTCTTTTTTCTTTTCTTTCTTTCTTTCTTTCTTTCTTTCTTTCTTTCTTTCTTTCTTTCTTTCTTTCTTTCTTTCTTTCTTTCTTTCTTTCTGTTTTTCTTTCCTTCCTCCTCTCTTTCTTTCTTTCTTCCAATACATTTCCTCAGGAGAGGGAAGGTTTAGGCATCAAGGCATCACTGAGAGGGCATACAGAAAAGATAAAGAAATATCAAAGGGGAATAGTGGGATCTTTTGCCAGGGAAATTACTCCTATTATTTTTTGGAGAAAATACTCCGAAAAGCAAATTTTAAAATTCAATGCTTGCTACACTTCATGCCTCATAAAATTTTTCCAAATGGCATAAAATTATTCAAGAGCCATTTGAATTGCAAGGGTTCATATAGAGTAGCCCTGCATGTTTTCACATGTGTTTACTTTGAACTTTCACTATCCTATATTTATTCAACAGATAGCAAGGCTTGTATCACAAACCTATCAGGATCAGTCTCCTGACGAGAGCAGCTCATTTTGTACAGGGAATCTGTCAGGTAGCCCTCTCTGCTAGGAAACAAATGAATGAGCCAGTGCTGTTCCCGGGGGAATTGAACTGCAATAAACCACAGAAGGGAAAGAGAAGTATCAGAAAAAGCAGCTGAACCCCAGAAGTCTTAATGACAGAAAAAGGTCAAATAAATTATGACTAAGAACTCAAAAATTAAAATTAAAATTGTTTCCTTATCATGTGTATTTTTTATTAAAGGGTACTTTGTATCTGGAACACAAGTTGGTAAATCATAAATAATACATTCTTTTATTTCTTTTAAAATTACTATTATTATTATTATTATTATTATTATTTGAGTATAGTTGACATAGTGTTCTTTAGTTTCAGGTGTACAACATAATGATTCAACAAGTTTATATGTTATGCTATGTTCACCACAAGGGTAGCTACCATCTGCCACCATACAACACCATTACAGTATCATTGATTCATCCTGTACCTTTTATTCCCATGACTATTCATTTCATTACTGGAATTTTGTATATCCCACTCCTCTTCACCCATTTTGCCGATCCTCCCAACTCCCTCCCCTCTGGCAACCATCAGTTTGTTTTCTGTATTTATAGGTCTGATTCTGGTTTTTGTTGTTTATTGAATCTTTTTTTTAATTTTATTTTATTATTTTATGTTAATCATCATTAGTTTTTGATGTAGTGTTCCATGAATCATTGTTCGTGTATAACACCCAGTGCTCCATTCAGTACGTGCCCTCTTTAATACCCATCACCAGGCTAACACCACCCCCACCCCCCTCCCTTCTAGAACCCTCAGTTTGTTTCTCAGTGTCCATAGTCTCTCATGGTTCATCTCCCCCTCGGATTCTCCCCCTTCATTTTTTAAATAAAGGCTAGCATTTATAAAATGACATTTTTATTCTCTTTTATTAAGTCTCCTTTAGAAAAGAAATGCATACAGTGATTAATGGCTATGTGATGTTGGGATTCAAAGGCCTTGCCTTAACTTGGAATGACCATTGGCTCTGAGTTTGGTGTAAAATGGGCTGGGTTTCAGTTGTATCTACTCATCAGGACAGCTTCTCCCTTTGCCTATCTTGCCTTCCTCACTTCCTACAGGTGTATCTCCCAAGAGTAAAAAAAAGTCTCTACAGTAGTAATGGCTTTCAGATTAATAACAGAGCAAAAAGTTTTCAGATTTGAAATAAGACAACACAAAGTTCTCTGATCATGGAAACATCATGTAAGCAGGTGGTTTTCTGTTGTTGATGGTTTTGTTCTTTTGTTTGTTTATTCCTGTAACTCCAACATCTCAACCAGAGTTTAGCATATCATAGGTGGGCAATGAATATTTTTCAAATAAATTAATTAATGGTTTTCTCATTTAACTTTTGGAGCTCTACATCATTTTCTGTTAAGAGAGTTGAGATTTTAAAAAGTAACTATTAGAGAAATGGGATGACAAGAAGTGGGGAGTCTTGTGATCAGCTTGCTTCTTAAGAGAACTTCCTACTATTGGCTTAAAAGTTTACTCATTATGCTAAGAAACTTTGGGTAGAAAGATCTTCTAGGTTATTTGCCAGGAATGGCCAGCAATCCCTGTACTGACGGATGAAAGATGACTCCAAACTTTGCTGCGAAAGCGAGGAGAAAGCAAGGGGGTCAATGTTCAGAGATGAAGACCTTTTGCCCTTCTTTGCTCCTGCTTTTATTGGTCCTTCAGGATAATCACAAATCCTTATCACTGTTTCTCAAGCACGTGATATGTGACAAGGGGTCTTACTGAAACTAGGAGGATCTGTTTACAGGAAAGATATGATATGCTAATCTGCGCGTTCTACGAGTTCTGCTAAACATAGCCTAAGGGACAATGCATACATCACAGGGTGGCTGTTTGGGCTAAGAAAGCTTCAGTGAAGGCAACTCCCCAAGGCATTCCAATGGCAGAGTGGTCACACAGGCCTCGGCATTCCAAAGGCCTTCTGAAACCTTCCCTGGCTTTAGCAAGCCAGGTATTATGGCTGATTTCATGTTCTACATTAACCCCAACAGTTATTTTAACTCTCGACAGTTAAAGATCTTCATTTAAAAATGTAAGTGTACCTCTGTTTCTTTGAATAAAGATTTATAGGGACACATTTAGGTAATTATCCAGAATAATTCCTCCCTATCACCTAGGGAATCATTTAATAGATGGCAAATTAAGGTTATTTGATATCATTACTTAAAATTAGTAACTTGTTATTCAAAAGAAGTAATTTGATAAATTTAATATTTTTTTCCCATTTTATTGTTTTTTTTTTAATTTTATTCTTATGTTAATCCCCATACATTACATCATTAGTTTTAAATGAAGTGTTCCATGATTCATTGTTTGTGCACAACACCCAGTGCTCCATGCAGAATGTGCCCTCCTCAATACCCACCACCAGGCTAACCCATCCTCCCACCTCCCTCCCCTCTAGAACCCTCAGTTTGTTTTTCAGAGTCTATCGTCTCTCATGGTTCGTCTACCCCTCCGATTTCCCCCGCTTCATTCTTCCCCTCCCGCTACTTTCTTCTCCTTCTTCTTCTTCTTCTTCTTCTTCTTCTTCTTCTTCTTCTTCTTCTTCTTCTTCTTCTTCTTTTTTCTTAACATATATTGCATTATTTGTTTCAGGTACAGATCTGAGATTCAACAGTCTTGCACAATTCACAGCACTTACCAGAGCACATACCCTCCTCAGTGTCCATCACCCAGTCACCCCATCCCTCCCACCCCAACCCCCACTCCAACAACACTCAGTTTGTTTCCTGTGATTAAGAATTCCTCATATCAGTGAGATCATATGATACATGTCTTTCTCTGTTTGACTTATTTCACTCAACATAATACCCTCCAGTTCCATCCACGTCGTTGCAAATGGCAAGATCTCATTCCTTTTGATGGCTGCATAATATTCCATTGTATATATATACCACTTCTTCTTTATCCATTCATCTGTTGATAGACATCTTGGCTCTTTCCACAGTTTGGCTATTGTGGACATTGCTGCTATAAACATCGGGGTGCACGTAGCTCTTCGGATCCCTACTTTTGTATTTTTGGGGTAAATACCCAGTAGTGCAATTGCTGGATCATATGGTAGCTCTATTTTCAACTTTTTGAGGAACATCCATACAGTTTTCCAGAGTGGCTGCACCAGCTTGCATTCCCACCAACAGTGCAGGAGGGTTCCCCTTTCTCCGCATCCCCGCCAACATCTGTCATTTCCTGACTTGTTAATTTCAGCCATTCTGACTGGTGTGAGGTGGTATCTCATTGAGGTTTTGATTTGGATTTCCCTGATGCTGAGCGATATTGAGCACTTTTTCATGTGTCTGTTGGCCATTTGGATGTCTTCTTTGGAAAAATGTCCGTTCATGTCTTCTGCCCATTTCTTGATTGGATTCTTTGTTCTTTGGGTGTTGAGTTTGATGAGTTCTTTATAGATTTTGGATACTAGCCCTTTATCTGATATGTCATTTGCAAATATCTTCTCCCATTCTGTCGGTTGTCTTTTGGTTTTGTTGACTGTTTCCTTTGCTTTGCAAAAACTTTTTATCTTGATGAAGTCCCAATAGTTCATTTTTGCCCTTGCTTCCCTTGCCTTTGGTGATGTTTCTAGGAAGAAGTTGCTTCGGCTGAGGTCGAAGAGGTTGCTGTCTGTATTCTCCTTTAGGATTTTGATGGACTCCTGTCTCACACTGAGGTCTTTCAACCATTTGGAGTCTATTTTTGTGTGTGGTGTAAGGAAATGGTCCAGTTTCATTCTTCTGCATGTGGCTGTCCAATTTTCCCAACACCATTTGTTGAAGAGACTGTCTTTTTTCCATTGGACATTCTTTCCTGCTTTGTCGAAGATTAGTTGACCATAGAGTTGAGGGTCCATTTCTGGGCTCTCTATTCTGTTCCATTGATCTATGTGTCTGTTTTTGTGCCAGTACCATGCTGTCTTGATGATGACAGCTTTGTAATAGAGCTGGAAGTCTGGAATTGTGATGCCGCCGGCTTTGCTTTTCTTTTTCAACATTCCTCTGGCTATGCGGGGTCTTTTCTGGTTCCATACAAATTTTAGGATTATTTGTTCCATTTCTTTGAAAAAAGTGGATGGTATTTTGATGGGGATGGCATTGAATGTGTAGATTGCTCTAGGTAGCATTGACATCTTCACAATATTTGTTCTTCCAATCCATGAGCATGGAACGTTTTTCCATTTCTTTGTGTCTTCCTCAATTTCTTTCATGAGTATTTTATAGTTTTCTGAGTACAGATCCTTTGTCTCTTTGGTTAGATTTATTCCTAGGTATCTTATGGTTTTGGGTGCAATTGTAAATGGGATCGACTCCTTAATTTCTCTTTCTTCTGTCTTGTTGTTGGTGTATAGGAATGCCACTGATTTCTGTGCATTGATTTTATATCCTGCCACTTTACTGAATTCCTGTATGAGTTCTAGCAGTTTTGGGGTGGAGTCTTTTGGGTTTTCCACATAAAGTATCATATCATCTGCAAAGAGTGAGAGTTTGACTTCTTCTTTGCTGATTTGGATGCCTTTGATTTCTTTTTGTTGTCTGATTGCTGTGGCTAGGACTTCCAATACTATGTTGAATAGCAGTGGCAATAGTGGACATCCCTGCCGCGTTCCTGACCTTAGGGGGAAAGCTCTCAGTTTTTCCCCATTGAGAATAATATTTGCTGTAGGTTTTTCATAGATGGCTTTTATGATATTGAGGTATGTGCCCTCGATCCCTATACTCTGAAGAGTTTTGATCAAGAAAGGATGCTGTACTTTGTCAAAAGCTTTTTCTGCATCTATTGAGAGGATCATATGATTCTTGTTCTTTCTTTTGTTAATGTATTGTATCACATTGATTGATTTGCAGATGTTGAACCAACCTTGCAACCCAGGGATAAATCCCACTTGGTCATGGTGAATAATCCTTTTAATGTACTGTTGGATCCTATTGGCTAGTATTTTGGTGAGAATTTTTGCATCCATGTTCATCAGGGATATTGGTCTGTAATTCTCCTTTTTGATGGGGTCTTTGTCTGGTTTTGGGATCAAGGTAATGCTGGCCTCATAAAATGAGTTTGGAAGTTTTCCTTCCGTTTCTATTTTTTGGAACAGTTTCAGAAGAATAGGTATTAATTCTTCTTGAAATGTTTGGTAGAATTCCCCTGGGAAGCCATCTGGCCCTGGGCTTTTTTTTTTGGGAGATTTTTGATGACTGCTTCAATTTCCTTAGTGGTTATAGGTCTGTTCAGGTTTTCTATTTCATCCTGGTTCAGTTTTGGTAGTTGAGACATCTCTAGGAATGCATCCATCTCTTCCAAGTTATCTAATTTGCTGGCATAGAGTTGCTCATAATATGTTCTTATAATTGTTTGTATTTCTTTGGTGTTGGTTGTGATCTCTCCTCTTTCATTCATGATTTTGTTGATTTGGGTCATTTCTCTTAAAACTCTTGTTTTAGGATTATTGAAAAGTAGTGTTTGACCCCACTCTCGCCTCGGTCGGGGAGCGGCCTTAGGGGTCTCCTCTGCAAATGGGCTCCGTGGCCTAGTGTCCCCCGCAAACCTGCACCAAGGGCCATGAGGGGTCGCTGCGGAGGTTTCCATCAGCTCACAAGTGACAGCATGGCCACCATCCCCTCCAGTGGCTCAGTCGTGGCCACTCACGACTATCACCTGCACCCCCTGGGTACAGCTCCTGTAGAAGTGCTGAGTATCCAGGGGAAGCCATTCTTCAACAGCCTGGTCTCCTCAAGGCCCACCAGAGTCACTGGTGGGCAAGCTTCTCTTTGGGGACATCTACTCTCCCACACATGGCTATAGTGTTAGAGTCTCCAGAATGCTCAGAATCTCCCCAAGCCCCCAGGGCACCATAACCCAAGGCAGCCTGGCAGCTAGCCTGACAAAACCAACATGGAGCTTCAACCCTGGATGGCCACCACCAGCCATCAGGCTTCAGGAGATTCTAGGCTCATGGAAGCCTCTTCCTTAACCTCCCCATAGACTAGGCAAACTGCAGCAAGCAGAAGCAGAAGCAGTTGGATTCTTTTATATCAAAACAGCAAGGGGTGCCTAGACAGTCCATTGAGCATTGGGCTTTTGGTTTCCACTCAGGTCCTGATCTCAGGGTGGGGAAATGGAGTCAGAGTCCAGGCTCTGCCTTCTGGCAGGAGAGAGGGGTGTTTGCTTAAATTTCTCTCTCTCTCTCTCTCCCTCTGCCCATCCCCTTGCTCTCTATCTAAAATAAATAAATATATCTTAAAAAAAAAACAACACAAAACAGCAAAACACCAAAAAGGAAGTTAAGTGAACCCCACACTACTATCCAAGCCACATACAAGCTTTCCTGACACCCTGGAACTGTATGCCTTGCACCAAGTGGAAAATCAACTCTAAGCAGCCAGTAAAAACAAGAAAAAAAAGAAAGAAAAGTAGTGTTTATGGCCAGGCCTCCAGAAGTTTTCAGTCCTTATTTATTTTCAAAAGCATTAAACTTCATATTGCCTATCATCTATTTTCCAGGATTTTAGTTTCCATGTTGTATATCGGTGATGGAGGCATTGTTTTTTTTTTTTTTTTTTTTAAGCTATATTGAGGTATAACTGACAAAACTATAAGATATCTAAAATGTACAATGTGATGATTTGGTATATGTGTACATTGTGAAAGCATTATCCCCATCAAGTTAATGAACAGATTCATCACCTCACATTATTTCTCTTTTTTAAGTCTATTCTCTTAGCAAATTTCAGTTTGCAGTATAGTGTTTTCAACTATAGTCACTGTGTTATACATTAGATCCTCACACCTTGTTTATCTTATAACTGAAAGTTTGTACCCCTTTTTCAACTTTTATTTCACCACCACCAAACTCCAGACAACCACCATCCTACTCTTTTTAGGTGAGTTCAGTTTTTTCTTCTTTTTTTCTTTTTTTAGATTCCATATATTCAGCTATAACTGATACTAGGTATTATTTGTCTTTCTCTGTCTGGCTTATTTCACTTAGCATAATATCTTCCAAGATCTTCCATATTGTCGCAAATGGCAAGATTTTCTTATTTTTTAAGGCTCAATAATATTCCTTTATATTCTATTTGTAATATTCTAGTCTCTCTTTTTCTCCCTCTCTCTCTCTCTATATATGTGTATATATATACACATATATACAAAATGTATATATTATACTATAATCACATTCTCATTATCCATTTATCCATCGGGGTCACATAGGTGGTTTCCATACCTTGGCTATTGTGAATAATGTTGTAATGAACACGGGAGCAGAGATATCTCTTTGGAAGAATCATTTCTTTTCCTTTGGACAAGTGTAATCACTAGATCATATGGTAGTTCTATTCTTAATTTTTTGAGGAAACTTCATACTGGTTTCCATAGTGGTTGTACCATTTTAAATTCCCACCAACATTGTACAAGGGTTCCCTTTTCTCTACATCCTTGCTAGCATTCATTATTTCTTTTCATAACAGATATCCTAACAGGTATGAGGTAATATCTTATTGTGGTTTTGATTAGCATTTCCCTGATAATTAGTGATGTTGAGCATTTTTTTCATGTATCTGTTGGCCATTTGTTTTGTTTTTTAAGATTTATTTATTTATTCTACAGAGAGAGAGAGAGAGAGAGAGAGCATGAGCAGGAGGGGCATACAGAGAGGAGAAAGAATCCAAAGCAGACTCCACACTGAGCACAGAGCCCAACTCAGGGCTCAATTTCATTACCATGAGATCAAAACCTGAGCCAAAACCGAGTCGGACACAACTGATGGTGCCACCCAGACGCCCCTTCTGTTGGCCATTGGTAAGTCTTCCTTGGAAAAAATAATGTCTATACAGGTCCTTTGCCTCTTTTTAACTGGATTATTTGTTTATTGTTTTTGAATTATATGAGTTCCTTATACATTTTGGATACTAGCCCCTTTTCGAATATATGGTTTGTAAATATTTTCTTACTTTTTATAGGTTACCTTTCATTTTGTTGATAATTTCCTTTGCTTTTTAGTGTGATATAGTTCCACTTGTTAATTTTGTTTTTTTTGCCTTTGCTTTTGGTGTCAAATCTAATAATTCCTTGCCAAGACCAATGTCAAAGAGCCTGTGTTTTCTTATAGGAATTTCACAGTTTCAGGTCTTATGTTCAAGTCTTTTATCCATTTTGAGTTGATTTTTGTGAGTGGTTAAGATAGGGGTCCAGTTTTATTCTTTTGCAGGGCCTATCCAGTTTTCCAAACACCATTAGTTCAAGAAACTATTCTTTCCCCATTATATTCTTGCTCTTTTACCAAAAATTAATTGAATATATATACATGGATTGATTTCTAGGCTCTCTATTTTGTTCCATTGATCTATATGTCTGTTTCTATGCCAATACCATACTGTTTTGATTACAACAGATTTGTAATATAGTTTGAAATCAGGAAGTGTGATGCCTCCAGTATTGTTTTATCGTTTGTTTTTTTCTCTTAAGACTGCTTTGTCCTGTGTGTGTCTGGGTGTGTGTGTGAGTCTTAGGAATTTAAAAATTTTTTCTTTCTGTGAAAAATGTCATTGGATTTTTTTATAAAGATTACATTGACTCTGTAGATCACTGCACATTACTGACATACTAACATTAATTTTTCCAGTCCATGAATATGGAATATCTTTCTATTTATATGTGTCTTCTTCAATTGCTTTTATCAATATCTTATAGTTTTTATGGTACAGATCTTTCACATATTTGGTTCAATTTATTCTAAGTATTTTTTTTATACCATTGTAAATGGGATTGTATTCTTTATTATTTTTTTCTGATAGTTCATTGTTAGTGTGTAGACAGGCAACTGATTTCTGTAAATTGATTTTATATCCTGCAACTTTACTGAATTCCTTTAGGTTTTTTTTTTTTTCATGAGGTTGAGCTTCCCTTTTTATTTTATACATTTCTGATTTCTCACCATAAGTTGTTCTTGCCCAAGGAAAGCAAACTCTCATCTTTCTGAATATAAATATAGTAGATATAAATTCTTGCAAGTATACATTTATATATTTATGAATGTGGGTGTATGTATGAATGTTTATCATGTGTTAGCACACATGTATCCATTGTGGGATGAACTGAAACACCTTTTCTTTTCAGTCAGCAAAAAACTTGAGTTTGTTAGCCCAAGTCCCTGGGCTAACAGGTAGTCCTTCATGGTTAAGGAAGAACCAAATATTTGTAGGCACAATAATCTTAGGGCAACCATTAGACAAGGAATTGAATCAAGTTATGCAAACAAAAGAATGTGCTTTCCTGAAAGAAGAGTAGATTGAGCTTTCTTCAGGAAAAATAATTCTGTGGCGTAAGGAGTGATGACAAGTAAAACCAGTGGCTAGCTTTTCCAACTTTATTTCAGAACCATCAAAATATAAGCACAATAAACTTTAAATTAGCACAGGGCTCTGAAAAGGCAGAAGTTACAAGTCCAAGAAGGATCCTAGACTCCTACCTCCTGTGATATATACTTCCTGTGGAAGGTAGTGGGGCTACAAGGACCAGCTGGGGCTAGTACAAATGGAGGGGAGGATGTCTATACAGAAGGTGAAAAAGATGAACACATCTAAGTAGTGCCACCTGCAAAGGTCCAAGTGATACTTCACATTTTCACTTCCAAGTTAAACGTGTAGTCACGTAAGTTACAACTACTTGTGCTTTTATTCCATCCTGCTTCAGGATGTATTCTTGATCCTTCAATAAAATATGTATGTTCATACCTCCACTGAAATCTAAGAAAGATGGACACGACTTATCTGAGGTAGTACCACCACGAGTTGCCTCCTTCCCATAGATAAGAGAAGGTATTACTGCAACAAAGAGACATGCCCTCTCAGAGCCAGTGACTTCAGTTCTAGACTTCATTCCAGTCACCTGGGATGCCAGACCATCCTTTCCAAATGTTGTTGAGTTCCTGGACAGAAACTGTTCTATTTTCATCTGTGGGTCAGCTTTTTAAAGGCAAACTCTCCACCAGTATGGAGGTTCAAGAGGTTGGCCATGAAATAACAGTTTGGTGGGGGCAAGAGAAATACCGTAATTCCAACTGGCAATTGGGTGCAGAAGAGAAGCAAAGATGAAAAAAAAGATGGGGTGTGGTGTCAGCTACAGGCCTGGCACCACTTGTAATTGCAAATGTTAGGATTATGCCTGTACTCAGGAAGGAAAAATCATCTTGCTCCTTTTCACTAGGCAAAGAACAAACAGATAAACGCAGAGATAGGCGAACTATAGGTTATCAAATAACTTCTACATTCCACTCCTGGTATGGGATCAATTTGTTGGATCTTCCTATTACAGGGTGGGGAAAATTACACACACACACACACATAGACACTCATTATACATGGTTCAGAAGAAAAAACTTTCCACAAAGAAGTAGGCTAAGAGAGGAGGAAGAAAAGACAAAGGAGATAGATCTTAAGAAACGATTATTAAAAATAGCAGTCTGCAGTCATATTTTTGTAATTGTGTCATTTTATATCTCCTAAAGCTGACTTTATGTTTAAGACAATACCTTGAATCTCTCTTTAAGTGGTCAATTAAACTAGAGAATGAAGAAAAGTTAACAGGAGATCAACCATGAGTGAAATTGGCATTGTTAGAATTATGATGACTTTGGGTATTTAACTTCCAAGGAATCCAAAAAAGTCTGGAAGGGGCACTGGAATTTATAGATTCAAAAAAATGTTAACTTCTTTAAATCCCTTGTTCTATGGTATATGTGATTAGGGAGGTGTCAAGCCTGCTTTTGTTTAATATTAAAGGAAATAGTGACTCCAGAAATCTGGAGGACTGAAGCACAAACTGAAGACATCTGGGTTATATTAATTATATACATATGTATATATGCATACATATATATGTGTGTATACTTGTGTGTGTGTGTATATATATATACGCACACACAATACATGTGTGTGTTTATGTGAGTGTGTGTATGTATGTAGTGGTTAAAAGCATGGACCAACTGCATGGATTCAAAACTAGAGTCTGTCTTGCTATGTGGCTCAGGCAAATTACCCATTCCCTCTGTTCCTGATTTTCCCATCTGTAATAATAATGTTATTGACTTTATAGCACTGTGACGTAATGAAATAAGATGATACATGTAATATGCTTATAACAGTGATTTAGTAAGTGATCAATAAGTTTTAGTTGCAGCTATTCTATTATTATTATTGCTATTATTGCACTGCATTTTCTTTTTCTCATCTCTAAAATGAAGGGATTAAATTGACAATCATGCATTATATTGTTTCTAAGACTGTATTATATGATTCTATCACATAGATAGAGTTGTATTTTGTATTATTAGTATTCTGAATTACCCACTGACAGAAATATTTCTTTTAAATTTTTTCTTCATTTTTTTGTGAGGGATTTTTCAATCATACCCTTTGCAGTTTAAATCCTGCGTACATGCTATTACTTGCTTTCCCTTCTGAAAACCTTATTTTAGAGAAAGAAGCATCCATTTAGAGTGATTCCCCATATTCATTTTTAATTGCAGGAACTCAGATTATGCTCTCATATATGGCAACCTAACCCGCACTGCTCTCTCTTAGCTCTCAGTAGATTGAGAAAATCAGCTCAAACTGAAATCAAACTGTATTTAAAAAAAGAAATAGTTATTCCTGAAATTAATGCAATTTTTTTTCAATTCAGAAAATGATGGATTTAATTTTTTACTGATAACAGAAAGACATGGAATTTCAGCTAGGTGAAGTGTAATGGCAATGAGAGAATTTTAAACATGTTGGAGTGTCTAAAGAACCTACAAAGAGGCATTAACATTCAATATATAATGAATTCAAATTTGAAGAAAAATTCAATTAAAACAATGTCTCATAGAATAAGATAATTTGACACAGGTTGGGCAATTTTCAAAACAATTACATAACTAAATACTAAAGCACAACCATTCTAATACCAAATTTTCAGATACCTAGGCTCAATAAAGCAGGTTACCAAAATTGCCTTTGCTTGTTGAGAGTGTGTTTAGGCTTATGAAAAGCTATGAGTCTATAATGCTCTTTTGCTCTGTAGATGCTCAATAAATGGTAGCCTGCTGACAGAGCATTCTGTTGTAGGACCAATTAGTTCTGCAGGGGATTCAGAATAACCCATTGTTCCTGTTTCTAATGCTATTCAGTCCCCCAAGGCCTCAAAAAAGAGGCTTGGCCAGTCTAGTGGGCTGATGGGTTAAGCACATCATTAGTGGCTCCCTCCTGTGTTACACATTGGCTCCATCAGAAAATGGATTTAAAGAGACTAATTCATTACCCAGAAATGATCTGCTCCCCTTCTTCAGGAACATAGTCAAAATAGTTGCTCATAGCCAGGCCCTAACTCCACAGCACAGATGCAAGATTTTCTTAATATGCCTTTTGGAAGATAATATTTGTAGTAGGCTGAAAGATCCCAGCATGGCCTTTATGGACTATTCAAGCATTCCTACCTTCAAGTGGTATTTTCTACACAAAGTGAAATGTGTGTTTCAAATCCTGACAACTACAGAAATAGTTGGGCCAAGGGAATACAATCAGGGTCTGGAGCCAGGAGATATGTATAAAGCTTGTTTCTCTGCCACAACACTACCAATTTATTGCATGACCTTGGGCAAGTCAGTTAACCTTGACTGATGTATTATTTATTGAGCAAAATAGTGTTCTAGAAGATATGAAGTGTTCATAATGGATTCCATGTATATGCCCATAAGGCATACAAAGGAGGGAACTGGGGCTTCCTGACTAAATTAAAGGCCAGGCCCTGTCAAGCCCACATTAAGGATAATCTGCATCTTCTGGAATTAATAAAGCTGTAAGGATATCTGTTAGAGGCTTAGATTTGACCCTTCCCGCTCTCTTAACTGCTCAATGAAAGGAAGATAGGAATTCTCATTCAAAGTGTTATTATAGATTTATTTAGATAAATGAATGTTAAAGTCTCCAGCTTTTTGGAACAAAAATGCACAATATTTGTTGACTATGAATTGTTCTCTTAGGAACACTGTGTTAAGATGCCAGTCAAATCCAATGGGACACTCAAGCATAGGTGTAGTTCAAGAAAATGTATTCTTTTAAATTGAGTATGCTTTGGCCAAAGTAAATTACATTTCCTTCCCTAAAGGTAACAAGAGAAGCCCCATAAGGAGACAGTTGGTCACAATGAAGATCTTGAGCTTTAGAAAAGGAACACAAAGAGCCCAATCCAGGCCCCACAACATGTTAGCTCTGAGGCCTTGAGGATGGTAAATCATCTCTGAACATCAAGTTCATTATTGTGGTTGTTGATGTTTTTTTGTTTGTAAATGAAAATAAACATCCTACTTTGTTGAAGTGTAGAAACAATATTAAAAACTTGGGCAAAAATGATATAAACCAAGCCAAAAACCAAAACCAAAAATATTTACATTATATAATCTCATTCTTCAGTTCTTTTCTTTATCTCTGTGTATCTCTTGGATGATGTAATACATTTTCAAGGCTTTAAGTAAGAAAATCTATGTGTTAATGATGCCTGGATTTATATTTCCAGCCCAGAACTCTCCCCTGATCTCCAGTGTTCTAACAACATCACTTCGATGTCTAATATAAATGTGAGATTTAACATGCCCAAAACTAAATGCCTAATCTCCCCTACAAACCTGACTTTCTTACTGTCTTCCTCATCTCTTTTAGTTGCTTGGATCAAGTACCCTGACATCATTTTGACTCTTCTTTCTTTTTATTTATGTATTTATGTATTTATTTATTTAAAATTTTAAAAACTTTTTATTTAAATTACAGTTAGTTAATGTACAGTATAATACTAGTTTCAGTTGTACAATATAGTAATTCAACAATTCTGTACACCACTTGGCGCTCATCACCGCAAGTGCACTCCTCAAATCCCTATTACATATTTCACCATCTCCCCACCCCCACCCCTTTGGTAACCATCAGTTTTGTTCTCTATAGTTAAGAGTCTGTTTCTTGGCTTGCCCCTCTACCTTTGACACTTCTTTCCTTCATAATCTCCATCTAATCTGTCAGTACATCCTCGTTATCTTGATCATACAAAATATACCCCAAAATTTACCTATCCTCACCCACTTCCCAATTCTATAGTTATATATGCCAACATCACCTCTGTCTGAAATAATTTCAATAGCATGATAGCTAGTGTTTCTCCTTCCTTCTTTGTCCCCTATATGCCATATATAACATGGCAGCCCAAACCTCAGATACAACTCAAATCAAATATGTCACTCATGTGTTTAAGATCCTCTAATGATTACCCTCTTCACCCAGGAAAATAAAAGTCTTAAGATAGCCTATGAGGTCCTGCCCAATCAAAACTTTCACTTCTCAGAGCTCACGACCTCCTACTCTCCCTCTCTCCTGCACAGTCCCAACCATGGTGACCTCCTTACTAAACCCTGTATATGCTCATATGTTTCAGCCTCAGGATTGCTGCAGTTGCTATTCATTCGGAAATCCTCCAAGAAACCCTCACATTTTTGGCTCCCCCCCACACATTTGATTCAATATTACCTTTTACTGAAGTTTTCCATGACTGAATATATATATATATATTATATATATACTTATTTTATATATAATTATATATTATACATATACTTACATATATACACCACACCTTAGTTCACTTTCTAATTTGGTAAAATTCTAAAAATTTATTCCAGGATTTATTTTTTTTTTAATTTTATTATGTTATGTTAGTCACCATACTATATATTCCAGGATTTATAAGAAAATAATTAACTCATAAACTGTTGTTAGTACAAATTGCAAGGGAGATATACAAGTATACAAAGATGTATACATTAAAGCAGTCAGTGCAGCATTGTTTGAAATGTCAATAAAACTTAAAACAACCTACTTCCATCATTAAAGAACTGATTATATAGGTTATATTATATTCAGTAGAGAACTATGATGCATATGTTAAAAGGAAAAAAGCACACACATATATATATATATCTCATACATACGCACATACATACATACTTGGAGATACATTAAATGGGGAAAAAGCAAGTTGTTGAACATACTTAGTATGCTCATTTGTGATGTATAAAATATTTGTGCATGTATACAGGGGTGGGTTCAGGCACATAGAATTTCTAGCATGACAGTGTATACCCCTGGTGAAGGAAACTGAGAGTCAAGGCTTTTAATTTTTATTTTTATTTAATCTCATCTTCACTCTTCTAATATTTTTTTACATACATGTATATTAATTTTATGAATGAAATTACTTTTTGTAAAATTGGGCATGCTTTGGTATTAGATATGCCTCAACTTTAATTGAGCTTTCTTGCTGAATATGTGACTTATTTTTTTCATCCATAAAATGAATTAGAACATCTATCTCATAAGATTGTTGTGAGTATTAAATAAGACAATATATGTGGAATGTTTACCAGGCATGTACTATACATTCAATGATAGAAGCTAATATATGATTTTTATCAAAAGATATAGCACCTTGAAAATGAAAAAATGCATGCAACGCACCCATTGCAATGACTTGACGAGAGGATCTCCATAGTAATAAAAGAGACTGTAATTATTGTTATTAATATTGTAATATTAATAAATACATAACAACAATAATGAAGGAAAGGACACCTTAGTTTTATGTTACCCAAAGTCATGTGGCTAGTGACAGAATCAGAATTAAAACCAGGGTGTGATTCACTGAGTATGATTGATTCAATGCCTATATCATGAGCACCTAAGACCTTGGTCCCTCTATTACAAGATGTTGTCCTCTAAGGGACAAGAAATATATATATATATATATTTGTTTATTTATTTATCACTCTTAAATAAGACAACTAGCAGTAAGTATAAAATGAATACACCTAAGAACAAGTGGATGGACTTCCCAGAAGATGGAGTAGGAGGACCCTAAGCTCACCTCATCCCATGGATACAACTAGATAACACTCACATCAGTGTAAGTAATCCAGAAAATGATCCAAAGACTGGCAGAACAAACTCCATAACTAAAGGTAGAGAAGAGGCCACATTGAAAAAGGTAGGAAGGGTGGAGATGCTCTGGGGGCCTAAATGGAAAGCAGGCCATCAATGGGAGGGAGAGACCCAAGGGCTCAGAGAAGGGAGAGAAACAGACCATCACACTAGGAAGCCTACACAGGGAAGATGAATCCCCATATATTTGCTTTAAAAACTAGAGGGCCCTGATTTCATGAATTCTTAAAACCAGCGGGACTTAAAGCCATGACTTTAAAAACTCAGCTGGCTTAGCTCTGAGAGAGCCCTGAGGGCAATAGGAAGCCAACCTCCTGCCCTTAAAGAGACAGCATGACAAACAGACCTCTGCATCACAGTGTAGAAGCAGCAGTTTGAAAAATGCCTGGGGCATAATGGAGGCAGAGTTATTTAGTAATTTCAGAGCATGTCCTGGAGGGACAGGGTTTGCTGAGGGACATCTCCAGGAACATCTCCTAGCCCCCAGCATAAACACAGGGCCACCTACCAGAACCAGTGCTGGGCTGAAATGTTTACACTAAGGCACCTCCCCACACACTTCAGCAGATCTACCTTTCCCAGTCACACTTGCTTTAATCCCAGCATTGTTGGTCCCTTCTCCCGGAACGCCATAAAAAACCTTGCCAACACCATCTCTTCTGACCCATGTACTTTGTGGGCCTCAGTCTGAGTGACAGTGGTGGCAGTGCCAGCAGCAGGGTAGCAGAAGGCCAACATGCACCATCTTGAAATTGCTCCCTCCCCCTTACACTAGCACTTTGCAGATCCGCCTAGGGCCAGCCTCAGTTCTGGTGGTGGTAGCAGAAGTGCTCACCTCCCAAGTAGACCAGTGCATACCTTAAAACTCTATTCTCCACCATGGCTGGCCTGGTCCTGGTGGTGGTGGGGGTACCACATCCTTTACCATTTGCTCTTGGCCTGAACCCATTCAAACCAGAGCCACAAGCTTGGCAGTGTGTGAGCTGCCATGATAGGGGCCAGCACCACTCCAAAGCAACTCCTGCCCTGGGGTGAAGGGAAGAAAACTGCACACCAATCAAACAGCAGCCCCAGCATGGGTTGGGGACAGGCAGCTGGTCTGAATGCAGATCCTCCCACCAATGAAAATTTCTCTGAGGACAACATAGGAAAAGCATCCAGTAGTTTGGTGCTACTACTTCTCTGGCAAATGCCTGAACTGACTCAACTCAAGCCCAAAGTCGCCCCAGACTGGTTTACTAACACCAAAGGAACCAAACATTGTTCACAATTGGGAAAGAGAGCCACTGCATCTGACTGCCACTACCCTCAAGAACAGAAGACATAGCTGACTTTTCTAACACACAGAAACAAGCACATAGAGTTAGACAAAATGAAGGGACAGAGGAATACGTCCCAAATGAAAGAACAGGAAAAGACCACAGCAAATGACTTAAGTGAAATGGAGACAAGTAATATGCTTGATAGAGCATTTAAAATAATGATCGTAAGGATACTCATATACTCAAAAAAAGAGTGGAGGACATCAGCAAGACCCTTAACAAGCAGATAAAAAAACCACAAATCAAAGATGAAGAACCCAATAAATGACATTGAAATACACTAGATGGACTAAATAGCAGGCTAGAGGAAACAGAAGAACAAATTAGCAACCTGAAGACAGAGTAATGGAAAGTAATAAAGCTGAGCAGGTGAGAGAAACAAATTATGCAGAATAAGAAGATATTAAGGAACTCAGTGACTCCATTAAGCATAACAACATTTGCATTATAGGGATCCCAGAAGAAGAATAGAGAGGAAAAGGGGCAGAAATTTTACTTGAGTAAATAATAGCTGAAACTTCCCTAATCTGCTGAAAGAAACAGATATCCAGACTAGGAGGCACAGATATCGCCCCAACAAAATCAACCCAGGAAAGTCCACACCAAGACACATAGTATTTAAAATGGCAAAAAGTAGTGATAAAGAGAAAATTGTAAAAGCAGCAAGAGAAAAGAAGACAGTGACATACAAGGGAAACCACATAAGGCTATCAGTGGATTTTTCAGCAGAAACTTTGCAGGCCAGAAGAGAGTGGCATGATATAGTCAAAGTACTGAAAAGGAAAAAAAAAATCTGCAGCCAAGAATATTCTATCCAGGGACACCTGGGTGGCTCAGTCGGTTAAGCGGCTGCCTTCAGCTCAGGTCATGATCCCAGGGTCCTGCTTCTCCCTCTGCCTACAGCTCCCCCTGCTTGTACTCTCGCTCACTCTCTCTCGCCTATCTCTCTGTAGCAAATGAATAAATAAAAAATCTAAAAAAAAAAAAAAAAGAATATTCTATCCAGTGAGGATATCAGTCAGAATAGAAGGAGAGATAAAGAGTTTCCCCAACAAACAAAAACTAAAGGAGTTCATGACCCTTGAGAAATAAGCCCTATAAGAAATGTTAACAGAGATTTTTTGAGTGGAAAGCAAGAGCATAAGTGACACAAAAGCAGTAAAAATAAGCATATTTGTAAAAATTGGTCAAGGGACTTACACCTAAACATGGATGGCAGAAGAGTAAAGAACTGGTTCAAACTTAAGCAACCATCAACTTAATATAGACTGCTATATGCAGATGTTATATACAAACCTAATGGACCACAAATCAAAATCAGAAATAGATATGCAAACAATAAAGAGAAAGGAGTCCAGCAAACAATGAAAATGCCAGCAAACTGTGAGAGAACAAAAGAAGAATCAGAGAACTACAAAAACAACCACAAAACAAGTAACAAAATGACAATAAGTACATATCTATCAATAATTACTTTGAATGGAAATGGATTAAACACTCCAATCAAAAGACAGAGAGTGATGGAATGGATTAACAACAAGACCTATCTATATGCTGCTTACAAGAAACTCATTTCAGATCTAACAATACATGCAGATTAAAAGTGAGGGGATGCAGAAATATTTATCATGCAAATGTATGTCAAAAGAAAGCTGGGGTAGCATTACTTAAATCAGACGAAATAGATATTAAAACAAAGACTATAACAAGAAACAAAGAAGGATACTATATAATAATTAAAAGGACAATCCAACAAGAAGATATAAAAATTGTAAATATTTACACTCCCTACATGAGAGCACCCAAATACATAAAATATTTAATCAGAAAAATAAAGGAAGTAATCAATAGTACTACAATAATAATAGGGCACTTTAACACTTCCCTTACATCAATGGACAGATCATCTAAACAGGAAATCAAAAAGGAAACAATGGCTTTGAATGACACTCAGGAACAGATGGATTTAACAGATATATTCAGAATATTCCATCCTAAAGCAGAAGAGTACACTTTCTTTTCAAGTGCATATAGAATATTCTCCAGAGTAGATCACATATTAGGCCACAAAACAAGTCTCAACAAATTCATAAAGATAAAGTCATACTATGCATTATTTCTGAACACAAAGCTTTGAAACCAGAAATCAACCACATGAAAAAAATCTGGGTGTGCCTGGGTGACTCAGTCAATTGAGTGTCTGTCTCTTGATTTTGGCTCAGGTCATGATCTCAGGGTCATGAGATCAAGCCCCATGTTGGGCTCTGTCTGTGCTCAGTGGAGAGTCTGTTTCTCTCCCTCTCTCTCTCTGCCCCTCCCCCCATTTGTATTCTTTCTCTCTCTCCCTCTCAAATTAATAATCTTAAAAGAAAAAAATCTGGAAAGGCCACAGATACATGGAAGTTAAATTAAACAATGAATGGCTTAATCAAGAAATCAAAGAAGAAATCAAAAAATTACATGGAGACAAATAAAAACAAAACACAGTCCAAAATTCTAGGCATGCAGCAAAAGCAGTTCCAAGAGGGACATTTATAGCAACACAAGATTACCTCAGGAAGCAAGAAAAATCTTAAATAAGGAACCCAACCTTACATCTAAAGGAGCTAGATAAAGAAAAACAAACAAAACCTGAGACCAGCAGAAGGTAGGAAATAATACAGATTAGAGCAGAAATAAATTATATAGAAACTAAAAAACAGTAGAACAGATCAATGAAGCCAGGAGCTGGATCTCTGTAAAGATCAACAAAATGGGTATATCTCTAGCCAGACTCATCAAACAAACAAACAAACAAAAAAGAGTGAGAGAGAGGAAACAAACAAAACCAGAAAAAGGAGAAATAACTGACATCACAAAATAAGAAAAGATTGTAAGAGAATATTATAAAAAATTGTACCAACAAATTGGACAATCTAGAAGAAATGGATAAATTTCTAGGCACATATAACCTACCAAAACTACAGCAGGAAGAAATAGAAAATTTGAACAGATCAATTATCAGCAAGGAAATTGAATCAGTAATCAAAACCTCCCAACAAACAAAAGTCTAGGACCAGATGACTTCACAGGTGAATTCTGCCAAACATTTAAAGAAAATTCAAGACCTTTTTTTTCCTTCAAATTGTTCCAAAAATAGAAGAGGAAGGAAAACTTCCAAATTCATTCTATGAAGCCAGCATTACCCTGATACCAAAACCAGTTAAGGACACCACAAATAAAGAGAACTACAGGCCAATATAAGTGAAAAGCATAGATACAAAAATCCTCATCAAAATATTAGTAAACGAAATCCAACAATACATTAAAAAAGTCATTTGCCATGATCAAGTGGAAATCATTCCCAGGATGCAAGGGTGGTTCAATATTCACAAATCAATAAATGTGATACATCACATCAATAAGAGAAAGGATAAAAAACATGATCATTTCAATAGAGACAGAAAAAACATTTGGCAAACTACAATATCTATTCATGATAAAAACCCTCAACAAAGTAAGTTTAGAGGGAATATACCTGAACATAATAAAAGCCTTGTATGAAAAACGCACAGGTAGCATCATATTCAATGGGAAAAAAACTTAAAACTTTTCTCCTAAGGTCAGGAACAAGACAAGGATGTCCACTCTCACCACTTTTATTCAGCACAGTAGCAGAAGTCCTAACCACAGCAATCAGACAAGAAAAAGAAGAGGCATCCAGGGGTGCCTGGGTGCCTCAGTTCGTTAAGCATCCAACTCTTGATTTCAGCTCAGGTTGTGATCTCAGGGTCATTAGATTGAACACCACATCAGGCTCTGCACTGGGCATGGAGCCTGCTTAAGATTTTTTCTCCTCTTTTTCTGCCCATCTCCCCACTCTCTCTCTCTCTCTCAAAAAAAAAAAAAAAGAAAAGAAATAAAAGGTATCCAAATCAATAAAGAAGAAGTAAAACTTTCACTCTTTGCAAATGATATACTAATATATATAGAAAACCTTTAAGACTCCACCAAAAACAACTAGAACTGATAAATGATTTTAGTATGGTCGCAGGATACAAAATTAATGTACAAAAATTCATTGCAGTTCTATACACTAATAATGAAGCAGCAGAAAGAGAAATTAAGAAAACAATCCCATTTATAATTACACCAAAAACAATAAAATAGGAATAAACTTAACCAAGGAGGTAAAAGACGTACTCTGAAAACTATAAAACATTAATGAAAGAAATTGAAAACAACACAAATGGAGACATATTCTATGTTCATGAATTGGAAGAACAAACATTGTTAAAGTATCCATACTACTCAAAGCAATCACATTTAATGCAATCCCTATCAAAATACAAACAGCATTTTTCACAGAACTAGCACAAACAATCTTCAATTTTGTATGGAACTACAAAATAGCCTGAGAAGCCAAAGCAATCTGAAAAAGAAAAATAAAACAGGATATCACAATTCCAGACTTCAAGTTATATTACAAAGCTATAGTAATCAAAACAGTATGGCACAAAAAAGGACACATAGTTCAATGGAACAGAATAGAAAACCCAGAAATAAGCCCATGATATTATGGTCAATTAATCTTCAACAAAGGAGGCAAGAATATTTAATGGGAAAAAGACATTCTTTTCAACAAATGGTGTTGGGAAAACCAGATAGCTACATGCAAAAGAATGAAACTGGACCACTTCTTTACAGCATACACAACCATAAAGTCAAAATGGATTAAGGACCTAAATGTGAAAATTGAGGCCAAAAAAATTCTTGAAGAGAGCACAGGCAGTGATTTCTATGACATCAGCCATAACAGCATCTTTCTAGATATGTATCCCGAGGCAAGGAAAACAAAAGCAAAAAAACCAAACCGAAACAAAACAAAAAACTATTGGGACTACATCAAAATAAAGAGCTCTGCATAGCAAAGGAAACAATCAATAAAACTGAAAGGCAACATATGGAATGGGAGACTGTATTTGCAAATGTCATATCCCATAAAGGGTTAGTATCCAATACCTATAAAGAACTGATACAACTAACAAAATCAAATACTCTAATTAAAAAATGGGCAGAAGACATGAACAGACATTTCTCCAAGGAAGACATACTGATGGCCAACAGAAGCTCAACACTCATCATCAGGGAAATGCAAATCAAAACTACAATGAGATATCACCTCACACCTGTCAGAATGACTAACATCAACAACACAAGAAACAACAGGTCTTGGTGAGGATGTAGAGTAAAAGGAACCCTAGTGCAGTGTTGGTGGGAATGCAAACTGGCACAGCACTGTAGAAGACAGTGTGGAGTTTCCTCAAAAAATTAAATATAGAACTACCCCACAATCCAGTAATGACACTACTGGGTATTTACCAAAAGAATACAAAAACACTAATTTGAAGGGATATATGCACCCCTATGTTTATAGCAGCATTATTGACAATAGCCACAATATGGAAGCAGCCCAAGTGTCCACAGATTGATGAATGAATAAAGAATGGAATATTATTCATCCTTAAGAAGGAATGAAATCTTGCTATTTGCAACAACATGGATGGATCTGGAAAGTATAATGCTAAGCAAAATAAGCCAGTCAGAGAAGAACAATAACATGATTTCACTCATATGTGAAATTTAAGAAACAAAATAAATGAACAGAGGAGAAAAAAAGAAGAGACAGACCAAAGAACTGACTCTTAACTATTGAGAACAGAGGTTTACCAAAGGGGAGGGGATCAGGGGATGGGTGAAATGGGTGAATTGGATTGAGTACACTTATCGTGATGAACACTAAGTAATATATGAAATCACTATATTGTACACCTCAAACTAATATAACACTGTATGTTAACTATACTGGAATAAAAAATAATTAAAAAAAGAAGAACAAGTGGCCTGGAAATTTCAGGAAAATAAATATTAAGCATTCAAAAGCAGAAATAAAAATATGATAATGTTTTTAGAAGTATGTCTGGCAAGTAAGAACAGTCTTCCTATTAGGGAGGATTCCCAGCATGCCAAGGATAAAGGATGCATTCCCCAAGTTGCTTACAGTGATCTCATGAAAGGCCCAGCCAGAATCAAAATCTCTAGGAGCTGCATACCATGTCTGATCCTTATAAACTAGCTTATGTTGTATTTTGGTTGGTTTCCAATGATTTCAGAATAGTCAAGTTAATTATTATGTAATAACTTACTTCAATAATATAACATGACTTTGACAAACTAGCATCCACCTCTCTGAACTGCCACTGATTGTACTGATTGTATTTTTTTCTGATTGTATTATGTATTAATACTCATGGCATTATTTTCTCTTTGTGTGGATATCTTCCGCACTATGAATACCTGAAGGGCAGGGACAGTGTCTTATATTCTAAGTAGTCACAGAACTTAGTTAATGCCTACTATATAGCCCATACAAACTAAATGTTTAATTGATGAATAAACTGATGAATAAGTAACAAGATCTGTAAAGGGAGTCAAAAAAAAAAAAAAAGCAGAGGTTGTAGTTCTATTTGTTAAATGAAGTGAAGGAATAAAATATCCATGGTAGAAAATAAATGTTTGTGGGATAATTTGATGTAAGTGGAGAACTTTCACACATCTCTTAAGGAGTTAGTGAACAGACTTTTTGTGGAAAAAGAATGAACAAGGCTGCTTAAGAATGATAAAGGAGGGGGCGCCTGGGTGGCTCAGTCATTAAGCGTGTGCCTTTGGCTCAGGTCATGATCCCAGGTCCTGGGATCGAGCCCCACATCGGGCTCCCCGCTCCGCAGGAAGCCTGCTTCTCCCTCTCCCACTCCCCCTGCTTGTGTTCCTTCTCTCACTGTGTCTGTCAAATAAATAAATAAAACCTTAAAAAAAAAAAAGAATGATAAAGGAGACCCAGGGATAGCATCTGTGGCAGATATGCATTCTTCAAGTAATATAAAATGTAGAACTAAAACAATGTTTTTAGGATGAGTATTTTCATGTAAAAAAGAAAACATAACTTGGCTTACTGTCAGCACTTATCTCCTCTTTGCCTTGTCCATTATTCCTGCAAAATAGGAAACTGAAATGGTAGACTATTTCCTCTGAGACTAAGAAAGAAAAATCTGACTGCATCAAATCAATCCAATGATATACTGTCTACCACAGTTCTTATAGGATGGGATTACACCAGCAGGGTCATTGTGTGGGAGTGGAGTAGAGAACATTCATAGCAGAACAGCAATACGAATCCAAATGGAATGCTGTGGGAATTTATCAGAGATTTCTCCAATTAGAACTGGAGCCTTGGAGCTTAGCTCTGAATCCACCGCCAGGGATTAGTATCAGTACTAGCTAAATAAATGATAGAGTTGTCCTAAACACTCCTGACATGCAGAGTTTAAGACATGTTCAGACTTTAACCCAAGGCAGCTTATGATGAATATGCAAACTGTTTGATTGTTATCATAAATATCAACACACACTACTGTACCAGCTGTCTGGAGCAGACAGAAATGTTCCAAATTGTTACTGACCTCATGTTATTACTATTTGTATATTGAATATAAAGTGATGCAAACATTAAACTAACATATATGAATGTCACTCATATATTTTTTAGCCTCTCTAGTATGAATACATGAGACATACATCCACATATTTCCTCAGATGGCTTTCTGCAGTTAATTCAATACAAGAAATTCTGAGATATATTAATCTTCCAACAGAGCTATTTAGACTACTTGGAATTGTTATTGAGATCTATATCTCTATCAAGCAAAAGTACATAAATTCATCAAATATTCATGATCATAAAAAGCCTTGTACTGTATATGTGGGATCAGATATTTAAAAAGTCAAATCCCAAGGGTTTGTATTGTTAGCATTCCCATTTAAGAAGAAACATGATATTATGCTTTAAAAAACTTAGAAATTTGCAGTACTTCTCTTCAGAATTAGATAGCATTATCTTTCATCAAAAGAGCCTTATTTTAAGTGGATACTTCATGAAGGAGAAAATATTTACAATACCTTATATGCTACTTTACAGAATTTTGGTTAAGAAAGACCGAATTTAGGTTGTGGGGAAAATAGACTGATACACTTGGTCACAAAAAAAAAAAAAATCCCAGATAAGAGCATAAACAAAATAAAATAAAATAGGACACAAAACAAAACAAAACAAAAAAAATAAAAACTCACACTTCAAAACAAACAGTATAAGTAAATAAGAATAACTAACAGAAAATTACAACTGATATCATAAAGGGTTAATTTCTCTAATGTACAATGAGTTCTACAAATTGAGAAAAGGAGGAACCCAATAGAAAAATAAGCGGAGATCAGAAATAATTTTCTAGAAAAAGAACACAACATTAGCAAACATTTAAAAAAGATGTGCAGTCTCTTAAAATTTTAATGCAAACTAAAATGAAATATAATGTCTCGCCTATCAGAATCACAAAAATGTAAATGAATGTTTGATAACATAGAATGTTTGTATGGCTAAAGGAAAACAGACACTTCCACTTCTGGTGGTATTGCAAAATGTTAAAATCCTTAGGAAGGATATTTTTCAGAATTAAGAATGAATTTACTCTTTGACCCCTTTGACCCAGTGATCCCACTCTGGGGAATTTATCCTAAATGTATATCTGCAAAAGTACAAAGTAACACTGGCACAAGATTATCATGGCAACATTGTTTATAATCACAAAATAATGTTAAGGAACTGCCTGTAAGAAACTACTTAAACTATAGCATTTCTTTACACAGAAATAGAAGTTCTGAATATATGAATATATGCAACTGAAGTTCTTTATGCACTTATACTGAAAGTTCTGCAGGAGCTGCAAGGATACTAAAGGCAATATAAGTAAGCTGCTATTACTGTAAAACAGAATATAAGAAAACATACTCGTGTTTGCATAATATGCATAAACAAAACTGAAAGTATACGTTCAAAACTAATAAAGGTCATTTTTTTTTTAGGGCAGGAGATATAATGGGATGGGCAGAGCTAAGAATGGAAGCAAGTGTTTTCAAAATATATCTTCTTATATAGTTTTCCATATGAGAAACATGCAAATATTACCTTTTTAAAAATAAAATTTAACTTCAAAAGCTACAGTATAATGTAAATTTTAAAGGAAAAACAGAAAGCACCTACTTCCTGTAAGTTAATTTCACACATCAGTTCTTCTCCAAATTAAGATTTTCTATTACAGTATTCCTCAGATTAATCTGTCTGCCAGATAGAACATTATCTGCAAATATAGAGATTATTAATGGATTGGTTCTTCTGTTTAAATCTGTAAATATTGTGAAGCCAATGGGTGTTATGCATTTTATAAATGTTCCTATTATCCTGAATCAAATCACATATATGATTATTCCTTTTAGTTGGATAATTATATGAATGTCTGTGTTCACTGTTGTATGTTTGGCTGGTGAGAGTGATTTGTTTTTTTACTTAATTCTATAGAGTACTTTTAAATTGTCTGCAGAAGTATATTAATTTCATAATCAGAAAAAAACAATAGTTACTCTCAAGACTTTATTTCATTGCCAACAAACCCGGTTCAAAGAAAGACCATTAATATATGGAAAGTGCAATTAAAATGAGTGTAAATGTTATTTGAACTGGGTTGTATTGAAGACCACGTGAACTTCAGCTCTCATGTGGTGCAGGAGGTGGCACACTTCCCTAACAACCTTAAGAAGCTAACCCAGCTCTACCAGCACAGTTAAAATACTGGATTGTTTCTAAAATCAGAGAGATTTCCCAGAAACAAGTAATACTCTGGGCTCACCAGTCAAGGCTGAATTCTGAGTCCACTATTGTACTCTTTGCTAATGATATAGGCTGCCCATTTCCTTAACAAGCTGGGTTTGTTCATTGGAAAATGTAACAAATAATTTCAAGGTTATGTCACTCTTGGCAAGCACAGTAACGCTGGTGGAAAAAGGAAGTTTTCAGAGCAAGGCAAAGACTGAAGTCTTGTTTGGAATTACCAGCTGACAAAGCCTGTAGTAGAACCATATTGTTCAAACTCACAAGATTCTCCGATGCTCACAGATATGGAATGCCAATTGGCTGTTAAAATGATATAAATTAAAACAGATTAATTTGTTTAAATTAAGCTTCCACCCCTAAAGAAATAGCTTTGTAATATACATTTTAGTTAGTGCGTCTTTCCTTTAAATGTTTGCTTTGCGAAGACTACATTGTCTTTGCTTCTAATCACAGCCAACTTTTAATTATTCAGGAGATGGTTATTTGCACGAACTTGATTTCTGTATTTCCTTCCTCTTCTCCACTTTTGTAATTTTACTGTTTATTAGTCCTTCCTCCATTATGTAAGCAAAGAAAGGGAAATTGAGCTAAAATAGTTTGTTACAGGCCAATTTTATGTTAAGTTATTCCCTGACCATGGATAATTACTAGTTCTTTTAGATCAAATTTTTTTATTAAACCTATTGAAATAGTTGTTTTGTGTCTATGTGGATAAGAAAAGAACAGTCATGCATCGACTTGAGCAATCTGATTCTGCCCTCACTTTTGTTCAAATTCAATTTGTGAACGTGAATGAGTCATATGTCTCATTGTCCCTTTGTGTTTTGGGAAGATAGCTGTCCTGCTGACTCTTTAAAATCATTGTGAGGAAAGATTGGGGAAGAGAATTTAAAATGCTTATGAAATACACAAACTCTCCAAAGGAAGTATAAATATGAATTCAAGGTCACGTGCAAGCAGATTTGGTTCTTCCAGGGAATTCTAAACATTGGTCCTTGTCCACAACTACCAGCCATTTTACCATGCATGTAAATATCAAATGGCCCATAGCTTCAAATATTGTGCTTTGCTAAGATTCTACTGGGGAGCATTCTTCTTTTCTTTTTTTTACTTATTTTATTATTATTATTATGTTACGTTAATCACCATACATTACATCATTAGTTTTTGATGTAGTGTTCCATGATTCATTGTTTGCGTATAACACGCAGTGCTCCATGCAGAATATACCCTCTTTAATACCCATCACCAGGCTAACCCACCCCCCACCCCCTCCCCTCTAGAATGCTCAGTTTGTTTCTCAGAGTCCATAGTCTCTCATGGTTCATCTCACCCTCTGATTTCACCTCTCTTCATTCTTCCTCCTGCTATTTTCTTCTTCTTCTTCTTTTTTTTTTAATATATAATGTATTATTTGTTTCAGAGGTGCAGGTCTGTGATTCAAGTCTTACACAATTCAGTGCTCACCATAGCACATACCCTCCCCAATGTCTATCAACCAGCCACCCCATCCCTCTCACCCCACCCCCCACTCCAGCAACCCTCAGTTTGTTTCTGAGATTAAGAATTCCTCATATCAGTGAGGTCATATGATACATGTCTTTCTCTGATTGACTTATTTTGCTCAGCATAATACCCTCCAGTTCCATCCATGTCATTGCAAATGGCAAGATTTCATTCCTTCTGATGGTTGCATAATATTCCATTGTATATATATTCCATATCTTCTTTATACATTCATCTGTAGATGAACATCTTGGCTTTTTCCACAGTTTGGCAATTGTGGACGTAGCTGCTATAAACATCAGGGTACACATAACACTTCAGATCCCTATATTTGTATCTTTGGGGTAAATACCCAATAGTGCAATTCTGGATCATATGGTAGCTCTATTTTCAACTTTTTGAGGAACCTCCATACTGTTTTCCAGAGTGGCTGCACCAGCTGGCATTCCTACCAACAGTGTAGGAGGGTTACCCTTTCTCCGCATCCCCGCCAACATCTGTCGTTTCTGACTTGTTAATTTTAGCCATTCTGACTGGTGTGAGGCGATATCTCATTGAAGTTTTGATTTGTATTTCTCTGATGCTGAGTGATGTTGACACTTGTTCATGTGTCTGTGGCCATTTGGATGTCTTCTTTGGAAAAATGTCTTCTGCCCATTTCTTGATTGGATTATTTGTTCTTTGGGTGTTGAGTTTGATAAGTTCTTTATAGATTTTGAATACTAGCCCTTTATCTGATATGTCATTTGCAAATATTTGCAAATATCTTCTCCCATTCTGTCAGTTGTCTTTGGTTTTGTGGACTGTTTCTTTTGCTGTGCAAAAGCTTTTTATCTTGATGAAGTCCCAATAGTTCATTTTTGACCTTGCTTCCCTTGCCTTTGGCATTGTATACAGGAAGAAGTTGCTGTGGCTGAGGTCGAAGAGGTTCCTGCCTGTGTTCTCCTTTAGGATTTTGATGGACTCCTATCTCACATTTAGGTCTTTCAACCATTTTGAGTCTATTTTTATGTGTGGTGTAAGGGAATGGTCCAGTTTCATTCCACATGTAGCTGTCCAATTTTCCCAACACCATTTGTTGAAGAGACTGTCTTTTTTCCATTGGACATCCTTTCTTGCTTTGTCAAAGATTAGTTGACCATAGATTTGAGGGTCCATTTCTGGGCTCTCTATTCTGTTCCATTGATCTATGTGTCTGTTTTTGTGCCAGTACCATGCTGTCTTGATGATGACAGCTTTGTAATAGAGCTTGAAGTCCAGAATTGTGATGCTGCCAGCTTTTCTTTTCCTTTTCAGCATTCCTCTGGCTATTCGGGGTCTTTTCTGGTTCCATACAAATTTTAGGATTATTTGTTCCATTTCTTTGAAAAAAGTGGATGGTATTTTGATATGGATTGCAGTAAATGTGTAGATTGCTCTAGGTAGCATTGACATCTTCACAATATTTGTTCTTCCAATCCATGAGCATGGAACGTTTTTCCATTTCTTTATGTCTTCCTCAATTTCTTTCATGAGCATTTTATACTTTTTTGAGTACAGATTCTTTGCCTCTTTGGTTAGATTTATTCCTAGGTATCTTATGGCTTTGGGTGCAATTGTAAATGGGATAGACTCCTTAATTTGTCTTTCTTCTGTCTTGTTGGTGTATAGGAATGCCACTGATTTCTGTGCATTGATTTTAGATGCTACCACTTCACTGAATTCCTGTATGAGTTCTAGCAGTTTTGGGGTGAAGTCCTTTGGGTTTTCCACATAAAGTATCATCTCATCTGCAAAGAGTGAGAGTTTGACTTCTGTTTTGCCGATTCGGATGCCTTTTGTTTCTTTTTGTTGTCTGATTGCTGTGGCTAGGACTTCTAGTACTATGTTGAATAGCAGTGGTGATAGTGGACATCCCTGCCGTGTTCCTGACCTTAGGGGGAAAGCTCTCAGGTTTTCCACATTGAGAATGATCTTTGCTTGTGTTTTTCATAGATGCCTTTTATGATGTTGAGGTATGCACCCTCTATCCCTATACTCTGAAGAGTTTTGATCAAGAAAGGATGCTCTACTTTGTCAAATGCTTTTTCTGCATCTATTGAGAGGATCATATGATTCTTGTTCTTTCTTTTATTAATGTATTGTATCACATTGATTGATTTGCGGATGTTGAACCAACCTTGCAGCCCAGGAATAAATCCCACTTGGTCGTGGTAAACAATCCTTTTAATGTACTGTTGGATCCTATTGGCTAGTATTTTGGTGAGAATTTTTGCATCAAGAATATTGGTCTGTAATTCTCCTTTTTGATGGGGTCTTTGTCTGGTTTTGGGATCAAGGTAAAGGTGGCCTCATAAAATGAGTTTGTGTTTTCCTTCCATTTCTATTTTTTGGAACAGTTTCAGAAGAATAGGTATTAATTCTTCTTTAAATGTTTGGTAGAATTCCCCTGGGAAGCCAACTGGCGCTGGGCTTTTGTTTGTTGGGAGACTTGATTACTGCTTCAATTTCCTTAATGGTTATAGGTCTGTTCAGGTTTTCTATTTCTTCCTGGTTCACTTTTGGTAGTGGAGACATCTCTAGGAAAGCATCGATTTCTTCCAGATTATCTCATTTGCTGGCATAGAGTTGCTCGTAATATGTTCTTATAATTGTTTGTATTTCTTTGCTGTTGGTTGTGATTTCTCTTCTTTCATTCATGATTTTGTTGATTTGGATAATTTCTCTTTTCTCTTTGATAAGTCTGTCCAGGGGTTTATCAATCTTGTTAATTCTTTCAAAGAACCACCTCCTAGTTTTGTTCATCTGTTCTACTGTTCTTTTGGTTTCTATTTCATTGATTTCTGCTCTGATCTTTATTATTTCTCTTCTCCTGCTGGATTTAGGCTTTATTTGCTGTTCTTTCTCCAGCTCCTTTAGGTTAGGTTGTATACTTGAGACCTTTCTTGTTTCTTTTTTTTTTTTAAGATTTTTTTTAATTATTTATTTATTTGAGAGAGACTGAGAGAGAGAGAGCATGAAAGGGGGAAGGGTCGGAGGGAGAAGCAGACTCCCTGCCGAGCAGGGAGCCTGATGCGGGACTCAATCCAGGGACTCCAGGATCATGACCTGAGCCGAAGGCAGTCGCTTAACCAACTGAGCCACCCAGGCGCCCTGATCTTTCTTGTTTCTTAAGAAAGGCTTGTATTGCTATATACTTTCCTCTTAGGACGGCCTTTGCTGCATCCCAAAGATTTTGAACAATTGTGTTTTCATTTTCATTGCTTTCCATGAATTTTTTTAATTCTTCTTTAATTTTCTGGTTGACCCATTCATTCTTTAGTAGGATGCTCTTTAGCCTCCATGTATTTGAGTTCTTTCTGACTTTCCTCTTGTGACTGAGTTCTAGTTTCAAAGCACTGTGGTCTGAAAAGATGCAGGGAATGATTCCAATCTTTTGGTACCAGTTGAGACCTGATTTGTGACCAAGATGTGATCTCTTCTGGAGAATGTTCCATGAGCACTAGAGAAGAATGTATATTCTGTTGCTTTGGGATGGAATGTTCTGAATACATCTGTGAAGTCCATTTGGTCCAGTCTTTATTTATAGAATTTATTTATTTAAAGTCTTTATTTATTTAAAGACTTTAATTATTTAAAGTCTTTGTTTCCTTGTTGATCTTTTCCTTAGATGATCTGTCCATTTCAGTGAGGGCAGTGTTAAATTCCCCCACTATTATTGTATTGTTGTTGATGTGTTTCTTTGCTTTTGTTACTAATTGGCTTATATAATTGGCAGCTCCCACGTTAGGGGTATAGATATTTACAATTGTTTGATCTTCTTGTTGGATAGACCCTTTAAGTAGGATATAGTGTCCTTCCTCATCTCTTATTATAGTCTTTGGTTTAAAATCTAATTTGTCTGATATAAGGATTGCCAACCCAGCTTTCTTTTTGTGTCCTTTAGCATGGTATATTGTTTTCCACCTCCTCACTTTCAAGCTGGGGGTGTCTTTGGGTCTAAAATGAGTCTCTTGCAGACAGCATATAGATGGGTCTTGTTTTTTTATCCAATCTGATGCCCTGTGTCTTTTGATTGGGGCATTTAGCCCATTTACATTCAAGGTAACTATTGAAAGATATGAATTTAGTGCCATCGTATTGCCTGTAAGGAGACTGTTACTCTATATTGTTTGTGTTCCTTTCTGGTCTGTGTTACTTTTAGGCTCTCTCTTTGCTTAGAGGACCCCTTTCAATATTTCTTGTAGGGCTGGTTTCGTGTTTGAAATTCCTTTAGTTTTTGTTTGATCTGGAAGCTTTTTATCTCTCCTTCTATTTTCAATGACAGCCTAGCTGGATATAGTATTCTTGGCTGCATATTTTTCTTGTTTAGTGCTCTGAATATATGATGCCTGTCCTTTCTGGGCTGCCAGATCTCTGTGGATAGGTCTATTGCCAATCTAATGTTTCTACCATTGTCGGTTACAGATCTCTTCTCCCGAGCTGGTTTCAGGATTTTCTCTTTGTCTCTGAGACTCGTAAGTTTTACTATTAGATGTTGGGGTGTTTACCTATTTTTATTGATTTTGAGGGGGCTTCCCTGTGCCTCCTGGATTTTGATGCCTGTTTCCTTCCCCAAATTAGGGAAGTTCTCTGCTATAATTTGCTCCAATATATCTTCTGCCCCTCTCTCTCTTTCTTCTTCTTCTGGGATCCCAATTATTCTAATGTTGTTTTGTCTTATGGTATCACTTATCTCTCAAATTCTGCCCTCATGATCCACTGGTTGTTTATCTCTCTTTTTCTCAGCTTCTTTATTTTCCCTCATTTGGTCTTCTATATGACTAATTCTCTCTTCTGCTTCATTTATCCTATCAGTTAGAGCCTCCATTTTTTATTGCTCCTCATTAATAGCCTTTTTTATTTCACCTTGGTTAGATTTTAGTTCTTTTATTTCTCCAGAAAGGGTTTCTCTAATACCTTCCATGCTTTCTTCAAGCCCTGCTGGTATCTTAAAAATCATCTGACATCTTACAAATGTCCATATTGATTAGGTCCCTGGCAGTCAGTACTGCCTCTTGTTCTTTTTTCTGAGGTGATTTTTTCTGTCTTGTCATTTTGGCCAGAGGAGAATAGATGAATGAAAGAACAAAATGCTAACGGGTAACAACGTCTTCAGAGAATATATGCTAAACAAATCAGAAAAGACCTGAAACCAGGGAAAAGAAAGGGAAAGAAAGAAAAAAGAAAGAAAAAGATATAAACAAACAAACAAACAAAAAAACAGAATATGATCAAATATGGTCAGGCTGGTGCATAGATCATGCCATACACTAGATTTTGGGTGTATTTTGGTCTGTTAGAAGAAAGTGTCTCCCAAAATTTTAAAGAAAGAAAAACTTATATATGTACAAAAATAAGGGTTGATATGATGAAAGGATGGAATATGACTGTAAAGATGAAAATTATAAAAGATTTTATAAAAGGAATTGATAAGAAGTTGGTTGAAAAAAGAAAGAAGAGGATTAAAAAAAAACAACAACAAAGGGGAGAGAATGTGATCAGGCAGGAGACTAGAACAAAGCCATATAATAGAGATTTAGGGTATATTTTGATCTGTTGGAGGAAACTGTATCTCAAAATTTTAAAGAAAGAACAACTTATATATATATCCCCAAAATAAGATTAACTACTATGAAGGGATAGAATATGACTCTAAAAATGGAAAAATAAAAAAGATTTTTTTAAAAAGGGATTGATAAGATGTTGTTTGAAAAAAGGAAAAAGAAAAATTAAAAAAAAAAAGAAAGTTAAAAAAAATTAACTTTGAAAGACTAAAGAATCATGGGAAAAAAGCAATGAATTCTATGTGCAGTATTCCCCAGCACTGGAGTTCTGCTTTTCTCATTGATCGGTAAACTTGGACTTGGCTGGTTGTTCTTGCTGATCTTCTGGGGGAGGAGCCTGTTGTTGATTCCCAAATGTCTTTGCTGGAGGCGGAATTGCCCCACCCTTGCCGGGTCTGGGCTAAGTAATCTGCTCAGGTTTGCTGTCGGGAGCTTTTGTTCCCTGCAAGCTTTCCATATAGCTTTGGAGGACGTGATTGAAATGACAGCCGCCCAACCTCCACCCCAGGGGAGCCAAGAACTCGGGGCCCCACTCCTCAGTGCACCCCCAGAGAAAAGCAGTCAATCACTCCTGTCTCCCCTGTCTCCGGCCGCACTCGCTGGTCACCCAGCTTGTGACCCAGCATTTCTATCTCTGGCACACGACCCCGTGTGGAGTCTCCAAACCCAGCAGATCCCTGCGGTGTGCTCCCGAGCTGCTCCCCCCAGGGGAGGAAGGGGAGTATCCCCGGATCTGCCACTTGTTGGGTCCTTGCTGGAAGAGCAGTGGCCCAACTGTGCTGCGGATCACGGTTTATGGCAACCCTGAGCTGAGAGCCCACTCCTCAGCTCCATCTCTGCAGCTGGCTTCCCCGCTCTGATATCTGCGAGCTCTGCCACACTCAGGGACCCCCAGTCTTTCTGTGACCCGGAGGTTCCTGAGACCACACTGTCCCAGAGAAGGTTCCACCCCCCAGCTTAGCCACTGGAGCGATGTCCCTCAGCAGAGGAGACTTCTAAAAGTTCTGATTTTGTGTTCTGCTGCTCTATAACTTACCAGAAGCGGTGGATGGAGGCCCCCTCCCCCACCGTCTGTGCTCCCAAATATCGCCTTGGATTCACTTCTCCGCATGTCCTATCTTCCAGAAAATGGTCGCTTTTCTTTTCAGAGAGTTGTTGCTATTCTTTCTTCGATCTCCTGTTGAGTTCGTAGGTGTTCAGAATGGTTTGGTCCCCATCCAGCTGAATTCCTGGGACCAGATGAAATCCAGGTCTCCTATTCCTCTGCCATCTTGCTCTTCCCACCCAGGGAGCATTATTCTGACAGATAAAATCACATTGTCATCAACTCTTTGGCCAAAATATGATTCAATATGCTTTAGAATACAACCAGGGCTAGGGAATTATAATTTTTGGAGAACTGTTTCTGTTCATAGCATATTCTGTAATTTGACCATTGCTGCCTTAATTATAAGGGTACCTGCCAATAATATTTGGCTAGAAAGATGTTCTAAATCAATACTCTTAAAGGAATACATGACCTCTGTGTTGTGACTTTGAGAAAAAAAAAAATGTTCATTTAAATGTTTAGTTTTCGTGGAAGAAGAAGGGATAATAGTTTCCTTTTTGTATTCTTTCAGGAAACAGAGAAGGCACATGTGTACATAAAAAGTGAAAAAGTGGGTGCCTGGGTGGCTCAGATGGTTAAGTGTCTGCCTTCAGCTCAGGTCATGATCCCAGGGTCCTGGGATCGAGTCCTGCATTGAGCTCTCTGCTCCTTGGGAGCCTGCTTCTCCCTCTGCCTCTCTCTCTCTGTCTCTCATGAATAAATAAATAAAATCTTTAAAAAAAAAAAAGTGAAAAAGTTACCATCTTTGTTTTTCTGGCCTATATATTCTCGGTCTTCCTTATGCAATGATATCCTGACTCCATCAGTGAAAATTGATGACCAGCCAGTGTGAGGATGGTTGGTCGCTGCATCACAACACTGAAGCTTTAACCACATTGTTCCCAAGGAAAGAGAGGCTATAAAAAGAAGCTAAAGAAAACTTGGCGATTTGCTTTTTTTGCTTGCTTTTTTTTTTTTTAAAGGTCCATTATCTATGAAACAGTTTGAGGTATACTAAACATTAAATCATGTCTCTTCACAATATGTGTATTTACCAACACCTATTCCTGGATGAGTATTTTAGTGAACATTTTAGAGAAAATTTAGCTATGTTTTTTCTGGTTAGACTTCTTAGTGGAACATATTAGCTAAGAATTTATTTAGAAAATCAGCGGGCTTCATAGTTGAATAATCGCTTTCATTGGTAATCCATGAGTTTTTAGAAACATTTTATAGTTTCTGGAGGAAGAAGAGGAAAAAGGAAATCAAGTGTGGGGATAACAATAAAAAAAAGTTCTATCTACGTAACTGCATAATCTTATTTTAATAGAAAGTATTAAACTTTGAAACAATAAAAACCTTGGAAAAATCAAAGGTAAATAAGACAGTAATACAAAATGGGCTGGAGAATTATGCCAAAAACCCTCTTAAGCATATACTTCATTTCTGGCCTATAAAATATTTGATATACTTCTCTTACGTCTTATATTCCACATTAAAATTCTGATAAACTGACACATAGTTTACATTTGAAGTAAAACTCAAGCCTGAATAAGCTTTCTATGCCTCCTCATTTTTCCAGACTATGAAGTGGGAATACTGAAATATACCTTTGTTAAAATTAGGAAAAAATGTGGTAAGAATATAAAGTAGTAGCAAAAAAAGTATTCTATATGTTAACACTCTTGTAATGAATTATAAAGCAATACAGGCCCCTTTAAGTGGGCATTTTTCATCAGAATAATTTCATATTTTCTATTTCTATTTGTCTTTTCCTCTTTTCTATTATTATTACTTGAAGATTATGTATTTAGGCTAATCAAAGAATATAATTTAATCATACTGCAATTTTTTTTCAAATTACTCTTCAGTTTATAAACATGAAAATAAAAGTCAACATGTATGACACAGACCCTAGGTATTTTAAAAAATAGGCTATCTAATATGCATCCCTGTGAGTTATGTTATGATACAGGAAAATACTGAGGTTTCTGAAAATCTAATGACTCTTGATAAATAAAATTTTTATTACCCATGAAGAAGAAAAGTTGAGTTCCTGGGAAACAGACTGTAGGAGGCTGTATTTATATGTTTATACACATACATACAGAGGTCTATATAGTTTGTACATATAAATATACATACTTACACAAACAAAAGGATGTCATTTCAGGACGCAAACTGAGAAAAGAACATATTAGAAACAACCAGGTGATAACTCATTAGACAAATTTGTTGACCAGACACAAGAAGTTAAGTCTAGGAGCACTAAGATTTCCTTGCAGCGAAGGGACATTTGTAAATGAAATCCCTAGAAATTAACCCCTAGCTTTATATACACAAACCTGCTCAAAAATTTAACTGACTGGGTCAAATTATGTTACTGAGACCAACCAGACAAGCAGACTCATCAAAACAGCTACTTTGTATAGTGCAAATGATGAAAGCAGGAGAAGGTAAAAATAACAATCTTCCAAATTAATTTTAAAGATGCTGGCAATAGCTTTGAAATTCAGACATAGAACATTACAGCCAGGCTGATAACTGAACAGATACTTGAAATAAGATCTTTTCAAGAAAATTAAGGATCTATGAATGCTAGAGTTTTGGTTTGCTGTCTATATGGTATACATTTACTATTTCTGCTCTTTTTAATCATCACAAGTTGAGGCCTGAGCATGGACAAATGGCATTATATGGCTGCAGCCAAATCACAACACCTATTTGAGCCTGATTTTCTCACACTAAAATGAGAACATTAAAATAGACGATCCTAAAAAGAAATTTTAAAATCTAGAATTCATTTAATCCATGCCATAGAGACTTAGGGCAAAAGAAGAACAAATATAAAAGTGAGATAAGTTTTTTGATAAATATACTCAAACCTGTACATTTGCATGAGTGCAATTTTTAAAGTAATACTATTGCTAGTAATAATAAAATGGCCAAATGTGAGCAGTGCTAACCATACACCAAATACTGTCCTTCTAGTCACACTCATATTAATCCTCATAAAAACCCTATGAGGTTGGCAAACATATAGAACTCAGAGAGGTTAAGTCACTTGAAAAGTTATTAAAAACTAAGTGGGGGAGCTGAGTCAACCCCCTGCAGTCAGAGGCAAGCATGTGCATTAACCCTGGGTTCTCCTGCCTGTCTTAATAGGCATCCTATGCAATTCCACCCATTCCAACATCTGTCTTCCCAAGGTGAATTGAACCATGTTTCTGGTATACCTTCTTCCCTACTTTGCCTTTAGCCTTACCAGAATCCCCTTTCCCCAATTTAGTTTGTACAGATTCTAATTATCCTTTAGGACTATATTTCAGTTCAAGTCTTGCCTCAAACCCTCCTCAATGGAACCTCAAGACATAGTGGCTGAGACTTGGTACTTTTTCTGGAGCCAGTCATATCTGTTTCTCTTTCATATCTACACCTTCAAAATGAGAATAATAATAGTAATTACTACTAACTTTATTGTTAGGATTTCATGCAGATTAAGCCTTAGTGCAATGCCTAGTAAATAAATTAGTGTTAGAAACATTTTAGCTATCTTGTCTGATTCTGCCCATTCAGAATAAACTTTTCCATTTTTTTAGGGGTACAGAAGTTTATTACAACCTAAGATATGTCCTTTGGTGTTTAAATTATAACCATTGTTTCCACTCAACAAACTTTCTTGAGGATCTGGACCCTGTGAAAAAGGGAAGCATAAGACATATCCTTGGTGTGTGCTCACATTCTGATTGAGGCAACAACCATATTAAAAGTCAATCGTGGTAAATGCTTTAAATATTATGAGAGATGTAAGAATAAAAGTCTAGGGCAGTAGAGAGTGCATACTTCTGAAGCTAGTCATACATGAATCAAACCCTGTGTCAATTTCAAACTGTTATCTCACTGAAGTCTCAGTTTTTTCATTAATAAAAGTATGTTTTGTATATTTAAGATAATAAATCTTATTTGCATATAATAGGCAAGCATTTATGGCAGATAAGATGATCAACAACTTAATGTCACATTGACATGTGATGGATCTTCTGGTCATTGGGAGGCCTTCAACATGTGAGTGGACACAAGGATATTTGTGTCAATTACCTTGTGTGTGTTGATTCCCCTGTTTATCTAATTTTATAGACTTCTCTGATGAAAAGTAATTATTTTGTTCTAAGTTTAGTGATACAAATGGAATTTATCCTTGTTGGAAAACATTCGCATTCTCTCTATGTAAGGTCTACTAAGAGCAGGAAAGTGGGAATGTTAAAGGAGTTTAAAAGTCCTGCCATTAATCTTTCCTATTGTAAGAAGCCTTTGATATGTGTCCTAGAAAATCTGTGAATGACCCATAAGGAAGAGGGAACCTGAAATAAGAGAGATGAGAAAGAAGCTATAAAAAACTATGTTGTTTAACTATGGCTAGCCTTTCCACTGGACTCTTGCTAGAAGCTATTCCTCACAGTCCAAAATTATACTTCCTAGTCAACAGAGAAAAGAGGCTCAGAACAAGGAGACCTGGAATTCTAGGAAAATCTAAGAGATATGTTAGTTCATCTGACAGTTAGTTGTTGGTGATATGGATCACTGTAACCAACAGGACAGTGATTTCAAAAATAAGTGATCAGCAGTAAAATCATTGATGCTACTAGGGAACCCCAAAAGAGAAGCCTTACACTTGGATTTTGATAGAGGTCACTGTCCCTGGGCTCTGAAGTCTTACATTGGAGTCTCTTGGAAGACTAGAAAGTTTATTGTTCGGCAAGTGGCAATAAAAGTCATATGACTCAGAGACTATGGTAGATCACAGCAGGAGAGAAAGATATTAAATAGCAAAGAACACAAGCCAAGAAAAAAAAAAAAGCAATAGTAGCAGAAATAGCAGCAATGCCAAGAGTAGAGAAAATTTATTGTGAAACATCAAGTTCTAGCCCTGTAATACTTGTTGAACTGAATTGAGTTGAATACTGAACTTTAAAAATCATTAAGACAACCCAATGGAAAAATGGGGAAATGAGTTAAAGCAGGCACTTCCTAGAAAAGAGCATCTAGATGACCAATAAGCATATGAATAGATTCTCAATATCTTTAGTCATCAGATAAATACAGATTAATACTAGAGTGATATATCATTACATGCTCAACAGAATGAGCAAAATTAAAACAAAACAAAACCTGACAATACCAAGTATTGGTGAATTTTCATGGAAGCTCCATCATAATATCTGAAAAAAACTCAAATATCTATCAGTAGAATGGATGAAAAATTTGCAGTATATTCATATATAGAATTACTGCACAGGTACAAGAAAGAATGAACAACATCAATGGATTACTCATAACATGGATGATCTCAAAAATTATATTGAGTGAAAGAAGTCAAATAAAAAGTGTTTATCATATGATTCCATTTTAACAACAGATAAAATTATTTCTGGGATACCTGGGTGGCTCAGTCGATTAAGCATCTGCCTTCTGCTCAGGTCATGATCTCAGCTTCCTGGGATTGAGTCAGGCATCAGGCTCCCTGCTCAGCCAGGAGTCTGCTTCTTTCTCTGCCTGCAGCTCCCCCTGCTTGTGCTCTCTCACTCTCTCTCACAAATAAATAAATAAAATATTTTTTTAAATTAACAAACAAAATTATTTCATGGGGCTAGGAGTCAGAATAGTAGTTACTGTTAGGAAATACCAATGGAAAAAAGTACTAAGGGAGCCCTCCAGGATGCTGGGCATGTTTTATATATTGATTTGGTTAGCAATCACAAGGGTGCTTACAGGTGTCAAACGGGTAAAAACATACTGAGATGTACACCTAAGATTTGTGCATCTTACCTTATGTATATTATACCTTACAGAATTTTTAATTAATTTATTTTTTCTAAATATTATATTTATCTATTTTTTAGAAAGAGAGAGCATGAACGGGGGGGGGGGGGTGGAGGGGAGGAGGGGGTGAAGCAAAAGGAAAGGGAAAGAGAATCTAGAGCAGACTCCGAGCTCAGTGCAGAGCCCATTAAAGGGCTCAATCCCATGACCCTGAGATCAGGACCTGAGCCAAAACCAAGAGTTGGACGCTGAACTGACTAAACTACCTAGGTGCCCCCAGAATTTTTTAAAAAACAAACCAAACAAAAAGAAAGCTAATTTTAATCAAGAAGTCATGACTGCCAACCAGCAGAGAAAAACATGAATCTCAAGGAAAAGACTACTCATAAGAGGATTGAGCTGTGTTGAAATTTATATCTAGACACATGCAGTTAAGATGTTTTCCCACTGCTTAGTGAGAAGATGTTGAACAAAGCCACATATATCTCATATATGTAATAATTAATTATACATGTGTCTAAGATTAGTAATTTCACCTGTAAGTTTTGGCTCAACTGATTTTTTTTTTTTAATTCTAAGTTAAAGAACTCTACTCAGGTCATTTAAATCTGTCATTAAGTGCTTATAATTAATTTAATGATTTTATAAATAGAAGCACTGTGTTTCTAATTATTTACATTTCCAATTTTTGTGGTAATTCTCTCAATTAAAAAATATAATTCCTTAAGTAAGTAACTAAATATGTTAAGCCCTGCCAGAGGTTAAAAACCAGATGACCGAATTCTGCTCCCAAAATGGCTACTTAGCAATGATGACTACTAGATATCTTTGGATGACTTAGGCAGGTTGGGACCACAGGGCACATTGTGAGGTCCTGATTCAATTATTTTGTCACCACTCCATTCCCCATGGTGTAACACTTATTAGGGTTTTTTTTTTTTCTTTTAGTAAAGAGTTTTTTTTTTTTCTTTCCCTAGACTCTTACTCTTACTGTGAATCAAAACCATCCCTTATTTGATAGGTTATTCTCCTCAGTTTCTAGCACAGCTATAGTTTGTGTTTTCCTTACTTAGCCTCATTCCAGCCATGATTTTGAACAGCATACAATGATATAGCCATAAATATAGATATAGAGGACCTTGTTGATTTCTTAAAGAAGACTAAGAAGAAAAAAAGAGAGTGAGCATGTCAAATTGAGTCAACATGAGATTTAAAATGTAAATCCTAAAATGCTATGTACTTTCCAGGGGCTTCACTTAAATTTGGCTGTCAGATTTCTAGCAGCCAACTCTGATGCTGGGCATATTCTTAATGCTCAATATATGTTGAATATTGCTGAAGGAAAATGAGAATGGAGACACCATATGTATAACTGGGAATCTACACCTAGATCTTTTCCCTTTCTGAGGGACTTTTGAATTCTCTTTTTATAGCTATTTTGATTTGTGAGCTTAAACTATCCTAGTTCCATGAGGCCTTTTGTTTCTGATCTCCTAGTTTCCTGCTCCCAATTATCCAAAGCTAACACTTACAATTCTGGTTTGTTTTTATTCTTTGTATTTAATAATTTGGCTTTGGAATTCTTGACCTTGTAATGGTGAATAAATATTGACAACCCTGTATCCCTTACCAAATTAACAGTAATTTAACAGGACGAACAAACAATTTAATATTAGTATAGTATGTCATGCTAAAGTGTCTTTTTAAATAATAGTGACAAAAATAAAACATTAGTAAAATAATTATAACCTGGCCTCTGTTACCTTGTGCAAAATTACATAAGGACTGGACATGATATTCTATATAATTTACACTCTAGGTAACACAAGTTAATTATATATGAGGAGAAAAAGAGAGAGAGAATGAATTGCTGGCTGTGCACACCAAAGTCTGAACAACTTAACAGTTGTTACTAGATAAGTAGAAGTACAGGGCAATTAGTATTTCTTTCTAATCATGTATTTTTTAATTTTTTTGCAAAGAATTTGAATTTCTTTTGTAATTAGAAAAATACATATTAAACAACAAATGTCTATTGATGAGCATAACTAACAAAAGAAATATCTTTAGTACATAAATTTTCAACCTCTATAAATTATCTAGAAACCCAATTGTATTTTATTGTCATTGCTTTATAATAGGCCAAAAAGGGTAACTAAAAACATTTTATCAAATGAACAGACAGCCAGCATCTCTCTGCTTATTTTCAGCCCAATTCACATAACTGCCCACATCTACACCTATCTGTGTGCCTGCTCACACCTGACTTCCTCTTTCACACTGTTTATATAGATAGATGATAAGATCTTTTATGTTTGGCAGATTAAGGGTTAGCTCTCAGGTGCAACAATGCCCAAAGTAGCTGCCATTAATGACAATTCAGCTAAGATTTAAAAAGAAAGGAAAAGAAAAGAAGAAAGAAGAAAGAAAGAAAGAAAGAAAGAAAGAAAGAAAGAAAGAAAGAAAGAAAGAAAGAAAGAAAAAAGAAAAGAAAGAAAGAGAGGAAAGAGAGGGAGGAAGGAAGAAAGAAAGGAAAAAGGAAAGAACTAAGGACCCTATTCTTCCATAGATAGAGCAGGATTTAGAGGACAAACCCCTATTACTGTTAATGGTAGTTACAGGACTGAATTTCCTCCCACATTCACCCAGGTTAAATAGAAGATTTTGAGAGCCTGCTGCCTGAAACATATACAGCAACAAAAATCTTGTCTTTTCAGATTTTTCTATATGTATCCTCCCCCAAATCCTGTACTTAATGTGTCACACTCATTAAATTTGATTAGAACAAAGTTGAATGATTTTTTTAAAACTCTCAACTAATTGTTTCTTAATGAAGTTGGGTAATTTGTGATTCAAAAAAGATGTTAGATTTCTAGTCAGGTAGGGCTCAGCTCACAGTTACTGATGGAAGAAAAGTAAGATACGGAATTGAGTTTCAGAAATCAATGCAAAATAATAAAAAATTAAAATGGAGAAGCAGTCTATCAATAGTACTGCTGTAACAAAGGGGAAACTTGTTTTATATTGATTAGTTACTATTAAATAATGCATCACTGCTTCCCAACAGTGCAGACTCTAGCTGGGTTGTTTATTGCAAGGGGTAGTTGGACAGAATCAAGCAATCAATACTGGTGCTGTAAATGCACTTGAAAATGCAGTTGTGCAGCTCACATCACAGTAGTTCTCTGGCCATTAAGCTGTAGTGGCCTGGAAGGTGAGTAGGCCACTGCTGCACAAAATTCTTCAGAGTCCCCTATAGAGAGCACTAAGATTTGGTCTTTGTTAAGATATAACTAACTCAAGATGTTATATCTGAATGCTCTCCTACTTTTCATTTACTACATTTCATATACAGATTTCACAGCTCAAGTGAGTTATGTAGACAAACTTTCCCACTATTCAATTATCAACTATGTTTGCAGTAATTTCTTTGAAAAGCCTCCCCACAACAGGATCCTTAGCATTATGATTCTCCTCAAAGCAATTATTTTATAATTTAAAAACAACAGCATACATGGGAATTTAAAAACTAAGAACATCATTATTATCTTCAGGACTCAAAATCCTAGTAATGTTTACAACTTAGCAGCAATTAATATTTCATTTACCATGAAAACTAACTACATCCAAAATAGTATCTAGTGTACCCTGATCTCCCAGGAGAGAAGAGTAGGAATTGTGATTTGTTCTTTAGGGTCTTAATGGAATAAAAACAGGACTGAAGTTTCTGCTACTCACAGATTGTATGATTTTAGGTAAAGTATTTAGACTTTTGAAGCATTTTCATCCATACAGTGAGGATAGTAGTATCTTCCCTTTCTGACTCATAGGACTTTTGCAAAAAAATAAATAAGCTAATGTACCTAGCAGGTTTGTGAATTCTAGAGTGATATACTTAACATTGCATTATTCTTTTTGAAGAAAGACCTGAAAAAATGTTCTAGAGAATCTTTCATGGGAATGATTATCTTCCAGTCATTATTGTTTTTGAAAGCTGGATTTGGCAGGTATCACAAAAGTTATGCATCTTCCTACTAATGAATCAGTGTTTTTTATTTTTATTTTATTTTATTTTATTATCTTACACAAGAAAGAATTGCAGGTGGTTTAATTTTGTGATAAAAATGTGGTGAACAAAACAAAAGCAAAACAAAAAACAAAAAATAAAACAAGGGTAAGAAAAAAAGGAGAGCTAGGAAAATGCATAAATAGTATATGATTAGGACATAAATATAATGGATGGGCTCAGCAGTACACTGGAGCTGGTTCATACCAGTTTAAAATCCAACTGTGCACATATCTTCTCAGCTCCACTATTGTAACATCACATTGGTAGCTTTAGTGGAAGAATTTATACCTCAGAAATTAGAAAATACCACAAAGAAGAACTCTTCTGTTCTCCCCAGAGCTCTAGTTGTGAAACATTTAGCAGCACCAAGATGGGCTAAATATTTGGCTGTAAGCTTGAGAGTCCAAAAGAAAAAGGGAAATACCTGTTACACAGTTTAAAGTCAATAGAATAATTTTATTTAATTTGTAAGGAGAATTTGTGACTCTTCTTGTTACTAAGTATAGGTACTTCTTGCTTAGGGTTCTCACAAAGAAAATACCATATGAGGACAGGGAAAATTCTCTCCAATTCCTGGGCTCCCACTAAATTCAGCAAAAACAACTATGCTATGAGTAGGAGGATTTTAATATCATGCTTTTAAATTGCCATTTTACCAAAGTTATCAGGAAACTAGGCAAGATTTTTCTTATGAAAGAGCATGATTTATTATTTTTAAAAAATCACATTATTATCCAAAACAATTCAAATTGAAACTTAATAGCCATGAGAAATTAAATAATCTTGATTAGAGAGGGATTGCCAGAAAAGAGGAGAAGATAGAAAGTACCACTCCTATGAGTAACACTATCTCTCACAGCCTGGGCATGTTTCCTAACTGAATGGTTAATCCTTGATTATTAATTTGATGGGTATTATTTCTGGTGAGTCTCTACTTCTATCTTCTGTTACTGTCAGAAAATTTTAAAGTAGTTTACAACTTGTTCCATATATATTTACATTGACATACTAGACATAATTTTTAAAGCACAAATTTCATTCTTACTAAAAATAGTAGTCTGTGTTTAAAAATCTTCATTTTAATTGTGTGTATATATATATGTGTACACCTTTCCAGATTTACCTGACCTTTTAGGTCAAAATTTTATGTCTTTTTCATTAAACCAATTTTTATAAAAGTGTAGAGAGAGGAGGAAAAAGAAATTCCATGATATTGATAGATCTCCACCCTGTCTTATAGTTGATTTATTTTAGCCAAACAAATTTGATCTATTTTTCTTCTCTTTTCTGTTTTAATACAAGTGTTATTTGTTCGGGCAAGGGTGTCAGCATCATTGGAATTTCAGAAAAGAAAAAACACTTGTCAACACTTTTACTTTCCTTCATTCTCACTCTTTTATGCATTACAAATGCACCCATTGGAACACAAACATATACACACCTATCTTCCGTGACACTCACATGTAACACTCAATTTCCAACTTCATCTTTTACTCTGCTAACTGTTAAACTACAATCCATTCACACTCTTGATGAACACTGCTTAAAATATTGGACAATCATCAACTCTACCTCTTTTACATTAAAAAGAGTAACGGACAAAAGAGATCTTTCAGGAGTTTGGCAACTACATTACTAACTAAGGGATACAATATATATATTTGTAGAATTATTGGTTGTGGTAATCAATATTTATTCACTATAAGAAATGTTTAAAATAAAGAAATGTACCCCCAAAAAACTATAAAATAAAATTATACAAGAGATACTCACTGCTAATGCTTCAAGACCAGTCATCAAAATATCTCTATACATATGTGTTCAATTTTATAAATTATGATTATAATATGAATGTTATTTCAAAAAGGTTCTTTAGTTGACAATATTGTAGGTGTTTCTTTGTACTACGGGTTTTAAAAGTTGCTTTTTTGATTGTTATTGATGATGGAATCTCAAAGCTTATTGCTTCATATATAAGAAAAAAATTCTTACATGATTTAATAAATAATAAATATAATTATCTATGATTAGAAGATTCCAAATCTCTTTATCATTTAAAACATTGCTGGATTGTCTACTCTGGTTTAGTCAAAGAAGAGCTTGTCTTATATGGTTCATATCCTATAAAAAAGGTATATTTGCAAATGATAAGTCACATAGAACAGAGTGAGTGCTACCAAGTCTTTATATGGAGCCATTCAACAACTATTGATGGAGTTTACACTAGTGTCAGGGATAGATCTAAGTGCCTGATAGATCCTGCCTTCAAAGAGCCTACAGATGAATACAGAGATAGATGTAAAAACAGAAAATTTAAAATAATGTGAGAGAAAAATTGAATCAGGACTCTTTGGGGAGAATTGAGAGAATTTAATGGTTGACTGGATTGAGAAGAGTTTTTCAAAACTCAGTTTCAAGTTCCCAGCTTTAGAAACTCACTGAATGAGGGGTGGAGCAAGATGGTGGAGTAGGAGATCTGGATTTTGTCTGGTCCCAGGAATTCAGCTGGATAGGGATCAAACCATTCTGAACACCTACAAACTCAACAGGAGATCGAAGAAAAGAATAGCAACAACTCTCTGAACAGAAAAGTGACCACTTTCTGGAAGGTAGGACGTGCGGAGAAGTGAATCCAAGGTGATATTCAGGAGGATAGACGGCGGGGGAGGGGGCCTCCATCAGCCACTTCTGGCAAGTGATAGAGCCCTGGAGCACAAAATCAGAACTTTTAGAAGTCTGCTCCGCTGAGGGACGTCACTCCAGTGGCTAAGCGGGGGGTGGAACCCCCGTGGGACAGTGTGGTCTCAGGACGCTCGGGGGCACAGAAAGACTGGGGGTGCCTGAGTGTAGCAGAGCTCCCAGGTATCAGAGTGGGGAAGCCAGCTGCAGAGACGGAGCCAAGGAGTGGGCTCTCAGCCCAGGGTTGCCATAAACCGTGATCCGCGGCACAGTTGGGCCACTGCTCCTCCAGCAGGGACCCTACAAGTGGCAGATCAGGGGAGACTCCCCTTCCTCCCCAGGGATCTGCTGGGTTTGGAGACTCCACACTGAGTCGGGTGCCAGAGATAGAAACGCTCAGTCACAGGCCCGGTGAGCACAGAGTGCGGCCAGGGAGACGGGAGGGATTGCTTTTCTCTGGTGGCTCACTAAGGAGTGGGGCCCCGAATTCTCGGCTCCTCCAGGGCAGAGATTGGGAGGCCGCGATTTTCACTGTCATCCTCCAAAGCTTATGGAAAGCTTGCAGGGAACAAAAGCTCCCGAGGGCAAATTGAGCAGATTACTTAGCCCAGACTGGCAAGGGCGGGACAATTCCGCCTCCGGCAAAGACACTTGGGAACCATGGCAACAGGCCCCTCCCCAAGAAGATGAGCAAGAACAGCCAGCCAAGACCAAGTTTACCGATCAATGAGAATGGCAGAACTCCAATGCTAAGGGAATATTGCACATAGAATCCATGGCTTTTTTACCATGATTCTTTAGTCATTCAAAGTTAATTTTTTTTAACTGTCTTTTTTTTTTAATTTTTCTTTTTTCCATTTTTATCCAACATCTTATCAATCCCTTTTTTAAAAAAACATTTTTATTTTTCATTTTTAGAGTCATAATCTATCCCTTCATAGTAGTTATCCATATTTTTGGCATATATATATATAAGTTGTTCTCTTTTTAAAATTTTGAGATACAATTTCTTCTAACAGATCAAAATATACCCTAAATCTCTAGTGTATGGCTTGGTTCTAGTCTCCTGCCTGATCACATTCTCTCCTTTTTTTTTTTTTTTTTTAATCCTCTTCTTTCGTTTTCAAACAACTTATCAATTCCTTTTATAAAATTTTTATAATTTTAATCTTTACAGTCATATTCCATCCCTTCATCATATCAACCCTTATTTTTGTACATATATAAGTTTTTCTTTCTTTAAAATTTTGGGAGGCACTTTCTTCTAACAGACCAAAATACACCCAAAATCTAGTGTGTGGCACTGATCTATGCACCAGCCTGATCCTATTTGATCAAATTCTGGGTTTTTTTTTTTGTTCTGTTTTTGTTTGTTTTTATCTTTTTCTTTTTTCTTTCTTTCCTTTTCTTTTCCCCCAGTTTCAGGTCTCTTCTGATTGGTTTAGAGTATATTTTCTGGGGACGTTGTTACCCTGTTTGCATTTTGTTCTCTCATTCACCTATTCTCCTCTGGACAAAATGACAAGATGGAAAAAATCACCTCAACAAAAAGAACAAGAGGTAGGACTGACTGCCAAGGATCTACTCAATATGGACATTAGTACGATGTCAGATCTAGAGTTCAGAATCATCACTTTAAGAAACTAGCTGGGCTTGAAAAAAGAATGGAAGTTATTAGAGAAACATTTTCTGGAGAAATAAAAGAACTAAAATCTAACCAAGTCGAAATCAAAAAGGCTATTAATGAGGTGCAATCAAAAATGGGGGCACTAACTGCTAGGATAAATGAGGCAGAAGAGAGAATCAGTGATATAGAAGACGAAATGATGGAAAATAAAGAAGCTGAGAAAAAGAGAGATAAACAACCAGTGGATCATGAGGGCAGAATTCGAGATATAAGTGATACCATAAGATGAAACATTAGAATAATTGGGATCCCAGAAGAAGAAAGAGAGAGAGGGACAGAAGGTATATTGGAGCAAATTATAGCAGAGAACTTCCCTAATTTGGGGAAGGAAACAGGCATCGAAATCCAAGAGGCACAGAGAACCTCCTCAAAATCAATAAAAATAGGTAAACACCCCAACATCTAATACTAAAACTTACGAGTCTCAGAGACAAAGAGAAAATCCTGAAAGCAACTCAGGAGAAGAGATATGTAACCTACAATGGTAGAAACATTAGACTGGCAACAGACCTATCCACAGAGACCTGGCAGGCCAGAAAGGATGGGCATGATATATTCAGAGCACTAAACGAGAAAAAATATGCAGCCAAGAATACTATATCCAACTAGGCTGTCATTGAAAATAGAAAGAGAGATAAAAAGTTTCCAGGACAAAAAAAAAAACTAAAAGAATTTGCAAACACGAAACCAGCCCTACATGAAATATTGAAAGGGGTCCTCTAAGCAAAGAGAGAGCCTAAAAGTAACATAGACCAGAAAGGAACACAAACAATATACAGTAACAGTCATATTACAGGCAATAAAATGGCACTAAATTCATATCTTTCAATAGTTACCCTGAACGTAAATGGGCTAAATGCCCCAATCAAAGGACACAGGCTATCAGATTGGATTAAAAAACAAGACCCATCGATATGCTGTCTGCAAGAGACTCATTTTAGACCCAAAGACACCCCCAGATTGAAAGTGAGGGGGTGGAAAACCATTTCCCATGCTAATGGACACCAAAAGAAAGCTGGGGTGGCAATCCTTATATCAGAAAAATTAGATTTTAAACCAAAGACTGTAATAAGAGATGAGGAAGGACACTATATCCTACTTAAAGGGTCTATCCAACAAGAAGATCTAACAGTTGTAAATATCTATGCCCCTAACATGGGAGCAGCCAATTATATAAGCCAATTAATAACAAAAGCAAAGAAACACATTGACAGCAATACAATAATAGTGGGGGACTTTAACACCCCCCTCACTGAAATGGACAGATCATCGAAGCAAAAGATCAACAAGGAAATAAAAACTTTAAATGACACACTGGACCAAATGGACTTCACAGATATATTCAGAACATTCCATCCCAAAGCAATGGAATACACATTCTTCTCTAGTGCCCATGGAATATGCTCCAGAATAGATCACATGCTAGGTGACAAATCAGGTCTCAACTGATACCAAAAGTTTGGGATCATTCCCTGCCTATTTTCAAACCACAATGTTTTGAAACTAGAACTCAATTACAAGAGGAAAGTTGGAAAGAACTAAAATACATGGAGGATAAAGAACATCCTACTAAAGAATGAATGGGTCAGCCAGGAAATTAAAGAAGAATTTTAAAAAATTCAAACCAATGAAAATGAAAACACAACTATTCAAAATCTTTGGGATGCAGCAAAGGCAGTCCTAAGAGGAAAGTATAAAGCAATACAAGCCTTTCTCAAGAAACAAGAAAGGTCTCAAGTACACAACCTAACCCTACACCTAAAGGAGCTGGAGAAAGAACAGTAAATAAAGCCTAAACCCAGCAGGAGAAGAGAAATAAAGATCAGAGCAGAAATCAATGAAATAGAAACTAAAAGAACCGTAGAACAGATCAATGAAACTAGGAGCTGGTTCTTTGAAAGAATTAACAAGATTGATAAACCCCTGGCCAGACTCATCAAAAAGAAAAGAGAAAGGACCCAAATCAACAAAATCATGAATGAAAGAGGAGAGATCACAACCAACACTAAAGAAATACAAACAATTAGAAGAACATATTATGAGCAACTATATTCTGGCAAATTAGAAAACCTGGAAGAAATGGATGCAGTCCTAGAGATGTCTCAACTACCAAAACGGAACCAGGAAGAAATAGAAAACCTGAACAGACCTATAACCACTAAGGAAATTGAAGCAGTCATCAAAAATCTCCCAACAAACAAGAGCCCAGGGCCAGATGGCTTCCCAGGGGAATTCTACCAAACACTTCAAGAAGAATTAATACCTATTCTTCTGAAACTGTTCCAAAAAATAGAAATGGAAGGAAAACTTACAAACTCATTTTATGAGGCCACCATCACCTTGATCCCAAAAACAGACAAAGACCCCATCAAAAAGGAGAATTACAGACCAATATCCTTGATGAACATGGATGCAAAAATTCTCACCAAAATCCTAGCCAATAGGATCCCACAGTACATTAAAAGGATTATTCAACACGACCAAGTGGGATTTATCCCTGGGCTGAAAGTTTGGTTCAACATCTGGAAATCAATCAATGTGATACAATACATTAACAAAAGAAAGAACAAGTGTCATATGATCCTCTCAATAGATGCAGAAAAAGCATTTGACAAAGTACAGCATCCTTTCTTGATCAAAACTCTTCAGAGTATAGGGATAGAGGGTACATACCTCAACATCATAAAAGCCATGTATGAAAAACCCACAGCGAGTATCATTCTCAATGTGGAAAAACTGAGAGCTTTCCCCCTAAGATCAGGAATGCGGCAGGGATGTCCACTATGACTATTGCTATTCAATATAGTATTAGAAGTCCTAGTCACAGCAATCAGACAACAAAAAGAAATAAAAGGCATCCGAATTGGCAAAGAAGAAGTCAAACTCTCACTCTTTGCAGAGGAGATGATACTTTATATGGAAAACCCAAAAGACTCCACCCCAAAACTGCTAGAACTCATACAGGAATTCAGTAAAGTGGCAGGATATAAAATCAATGCACAGAAATCAGTGGCATTCATATACACCAAAAACAAGACAGAAGAAAGAGAAATTAAGAAGTCTATCCCATTTACAGTTGCACCCAAAACCATAAGATACCTAGGAATAAATCTAACCAAAGATGCAAAGAATCTGTACTCAGAAAACTATAAAATACTCATGAAAGAAATTGAGGAAGACACAAAGAAATGGAAAAACGTTCCATGCTCATGGATTGGAGAACAAATATTGTGACGATGTCAATGCTACCTAGAGCAATCTACACATTCAATGCAATCCCCATCAAAATGTCATCCACTTTTTTCAAAGAAATGGAACAAATAATCCTAAAATTCGTATGGAACCAGAAAAGATCCCGAATAGCCAGAGGAATGCTGAAAAAGCAAAGCAAAGCTGGCGGCATCACAATTCTGGACTTCAAGCTCTATTACAAAGTTGTCATCATCAAGACAGTATGGTATTGGCACAAAAACAGACACATAGATCAATGGAACAGAATAGAGAGCCCAGAAATGGACCCTCAAATCAATGTCAACTAATCTTTGACAAAGCAGGAAAGAATGTCCAATGGAAAAAAGACAGTCTCTTCAACACATGGTGTTGGGAAAATTGGACAGCCACATGCAGAAGAATGAAACTGGACCATTTCCTTACACCACACATAAAAATAGACTCAAAATGGTTGAAAGACCTCAATGTGAGACAGGAGTCCTTCAAAATCCTAAAGGAGAACACAGGCAGCAACCTCTTCGACCTCAGCCACAGCAACTTCTTCCCGTATACAATGCCAAAGGCAAGGGAAGCAAGGGCAAAAATGAACTATTGGGACTTCATCAAGATAAAAAGCTTTTGCACAGCAAAAGAAACAGTCCACAAAACCAAAAGACAACCAACAGAATGGGAGAAGATATTTGCAAATGATATATCAGATAAAGGGCTAGTATCCAAAATCTATAAAGAACTTATCAAACTCAACACCCAAAGAACAAATGATCCAATCAAGAAATGGGCAGAAGACATGAACAGACATTTTTCCAAAGAAGACATCCAAATGGCCAACAGACACATGAAAAAGTGCTCAACATCACTCAGCATCAGGGAAATCCAAATCAAAACCTCAATGAGATACCACCTCACACCAGTCAGAATGGCTAAAATTAACACGTCAGAAAACAACAGATGTTGGCGGGTTTGTGGAGAAAGGGGAACCCTCCTACACTGTTGGTGGGAATGCATGCTTGTGCAGCCACTCTGGGAAACAGTATGGAGGTTCCTCAAAAAGTTGAAAATAGAGCTACCATACAATCCAGCAATTGCACTACTGGGTATTTACCCCAAAGATACAAATGTAGGGATCCAAAGGGATACGTGCACCTCGATGTTTATAGCTGCAATGTGCACAATAGCCAAACTGTGGAAAGAGCCAAGATGTCCATCGACAGATGAATGGATAAAGAAGATGTGGTATATATATGCATATACACACAATGGAATATTATGCAGCCATCAAAAGGAATGAGATCTTGCCATTTGCAACGATGTGAATGGAACTGGAGGGTGTTATGCTGAGTGAAATAAGTCAGACAGAGAAAGACATGTATCATATGACCTCACTGATATGAGGAATTCTTAATCTCAGGAAACAAACTGAGGGTTGCTGGAGTGGGGGGTGGGGTTGGAGGGATAGGGTGGCTGGGTGATAGACATTGGGGAGCATATGTTCTATGGTGAGCACTGTGAATTGTGCAAGCCTGTTGAATCACAGATCTGTACCTCTGAAACAAATAATGCAATATATGTTAAGAAAAAAAAAAAGAAGAAGATAGCAGGAGGGGAAGAATGAAGGTGGGAAATCGGAGGGGGAGATGAACCATGAGAGACAATGGACTCTGAGAAACAAACAGGGTTCTAGAGGGGAGGGAAGTGGGGGATGGGTTAGCCAAGTGATGGATATAAAGAGGGCATGTACTGAATGGAGCACTGGGTGTTATGCAGAAACAATGAATCATGGAACACTACATCCAAAACTAATGATGTAATGTATGGTGATTAACATAACAATAAAAATTTTTTTAAAAAAGAAACTCACTGGATGAATGAGTAGTACAGATAGAAATAGAATGGATCTGGTGAGAAAACTTCTAAAGACTTCAGCTTTGGACTATGTAAGTTTAAGATGCCTATGGGGGGGCTGGCAAAAGATGCCTATGGGATTTAAAACTTTATTAAGAGGGTGGATAACTGTTCTTACCACAACTTAAAATAAATACAATAAAAGAAAAAATGCCTATGAAAGTTCAAGGAAGAAATATCCAGTGGATATTTAAAAAATATAGTTCTAGATTTCAGGAAGGAGTTCAGACCTGAAACAAAAAATCAGCTTAACTGGAACATGTTGATGAGGATGAAGTGTCTACAGATGCGGCAGAAGACCTAAGCAGGAATTAGATCATGATTTGTCTGGCCTTTATCAAGGGGAAAGGGAGACAAACATAAACAAATGCTAGAGAAATCGTTCTGACTCCTACCTGGACAACCAATGGGGTAGAAGACAGAAGGTAGGAAATCAGTTAAGAGACTATCATGTTAATCTGGATAAAAAATTATTATGGCTAGTGGAGTAGAATGGTGGAAATGAAAAGAGGTAAACTAACTCAAAAGGTAATAACAGTTTCCAAAGAATAGTCATGGATTATCCCAAGTTCATGCCTTCAATCAGTTGCAAAATTGGGCTGCAATGCAAAATTTTTCTAGATAGAAAGCTGGTGTTCCTCTCAGTATATTGCCTATATGCCGGGCTGGGAATATTTATCAACTAAATTTACTTATTCTAGCAGCAATCATTGACACCACCAGTTATGTAGCTTATCTCTGAGGGTACTGAGAAAGCATGAAAACAGATGAGTGAGAGTCTTTATTTCACGACACACCTAAACCAGGAATCTGAGATGCTCATTTAGGATGTTTAAATTCAGGGTATTTAAAAATGCCACATAGTTATTGTAATGTCTTTTATGCTCAAGTAAATAAAGCTGTACAGAGTACCCTGTTTCTTTCTGTAGGTACATTCCAATGCCACAAGAGAGACTAGACATGATCAAAGGAATCACATAAGCTCTGCATGCTTTTGGTAAAGGATTACTTAAGGCTTGTGGCTGATAGACATTACCACCACATGGCATAAGGCCAACAAAATATTAAGCAAGTTTCCAAAAGCATATTTCAGGATCCCCTGGAAATTAACAAGAAGCATGAGTTACAAAATTGATTTCCATTGTCAAATGTGTGAAGAAGCAAAAATGGGACCTGTCAGCATATTTTGACAATTATATACTTGGCTTGGTTCTTGTAAAAATGTAATTATGGCCTTTCTAGATGTCTTTCAATATTGTTATTTCACTTTCCACCTTCACCTCATCCCTGTATCCACTTTCTTTCTGAATCCTTGGTCTTCTGGGTGTCCTTACAGTGCCTCTGCTCTCATATAGCAATCCACTCTTGCTATTTACCTCTACTTTCAAATTTTAGTTTCCTCAGCATATCCAATTGCATTTTATACTTTTAGAAGGGAAGTGACTGTTGCAACTCTTTGGGGACTTTACATAGGCATAGGACAACCTTATTTTCTGAAGCAAACACTGAAATAAATCACCTAGCAAACAATTTATTTTTTATTAAATTTAATTAGCCAATATATAGTACACCATTAGTTTCAGATGTAGTGTTCAACAAATTATCAGTTGCATATACCACCCACTGCTCATCACATCATGTGCCCTCCTTAATGCACATCACCCAATTACCCCATCCAGCCACCCACTTCCTTCCAGCAACCCTCAGTTTGTTTCCTATAGTTAAGAGTCTCCCATGGCTTTTCTCCCTCTCTGATTTCATCCATTCCATTTTCCCTCCCTTCCCCTATGATCTTCTGTGCTGTTTCTTATATTCCACATATGAGTGCAACCATATGATAATTGTCTTTCTCTGATTGACTTATTTTGCTCAGCATAATACCCTCCAGGCCCATCCATGTCACTGTAAATGGTAAGTATTCATCCTTTCTGATGGCTGAGTAATATTCCATTGTATATATGAACCACATCTTCTTTTTCCATTCATCTGTTGATGGACATCTTGGCTCTTTCCATAGTTTGACTATAGTGAACATTGTTGCTATAAACATTGGGGTGCAGGTGGACATTCTCATGAGCATGGAATGTTTTTCCATTTCTTTGTGTCTTCCTCAATTTCTTTCATGAGTGTTCTATAGTTTTCTGAGTACAGATACTTTACCTCTTTGGTTAGCTTTATTCCTATGTATCTTATGGTTTTTGGTGCACTTGTAAATGGGATCAAGTCCTTAATCTCTTTCTTCCATCTCACTGTTAGTCTATAGAAATGCAACTGATTTCTGGTGCATTGATTTTATATCCTGCCCTTTTGCTGAATCCCTATTTGAGTTCTAGCAATTTTGGGGTGGAGTCTTTTGGGTTTTCAACATAAAGTATCATGTCGTCTGTGAAGAGTGAGAGTTTCACTTCTTTGCCAATTTGAATGCCTTTTATTTCTTTTTGTTGTCTGCTGAAGCTAGGACTTCTAGTACTATGTTGAACAACAGTGCTGAGAGTGGGCATCCCTGTCATATTCCAGACCTTAGCGGAAAAGCTCTCAGTTTTTCTCCATGGAGAATGATATTTGCTGTGGGCTTTCTGTAGATGGCTTTTTTGATATTGAGGTATGTTCCTTCTATCCCTACACTGTGGAAAGTTCTAATGAAGAAAGGATGCTGTATTTTGTTAAATGCTTTTTCTGCATCAATTGAAAGGATCATATGTTTCTTGTCTTTCTTTTATTAACATTGATTTGCAAATGTTGAACCACCCTTCCATCCCAGGAAAAATCGGACTTGGTCATGGTGAATAATCCTTTTAATGTACTGTTGGATCCTATTGGCTAGTGTCTTGGTGAGAATTTTGACATCCGTATTCATCAGGGATATTGGCCTGTAATTCTCCTTTTTGGTGGGGTCTTAGTTTTGGAATCAAGGTAATGCTGGCCTCATAGAACGAATTTGGAAGTTTTCCTTCCACTTCTGTTTTTTTGAAACAGCTTCAGAAGAATGGGCATTCATTCTTCTTGAATTGTTTGGTAGAATTTCCCTGGGAAGCCATCTGGCCCTGGACTCTTGCTTGTTGGGAGATTTTTGATTATTGCTTCAACTTCCTTGCTAGTTATGGATCTGTTCAGGTTTTCTATTTCTTCCTGTTTCAGTTTTGGTAGTTTATACGTCTCTAGGAATGCATCCACTTCTTCCAGATCGCCTAATATTTTAGCATACAGTTGCTTATAATATGTTCTTATAATTGTTTGTATTTCTTCAGTTTTGGTTGTGGTCTCTCCTCTTTCATTCATGATTCTATTAATTTGGGTCCTTTGTCTTTTCTTTTTGATAAGTCTGCCTAGGGGTTTTTCAATCTTATTAATTCTTTAAAAGAACTAGTTTCTAGTTTTGTCGATATGTCCTACTGTTCCTTTGGTTTCTATTTCATTGATTTCTGCTCTACTCTTTATTATTTCTCATCTCCTGCTTGGTTTAGGCTTTATTTACTGTTCTTTCTCCAGCTCCTTTAGGAGTAAGTTTAGCTTGTGTATTTGAGACTTTTCTAGTTTCTTGAGAAAGGCTTGTATTGCTATGTACTTCCCTTTTAGGACCACCTTTACTGCATTCCAAATGTTTTGAACTGTCATGTTTTCATTTTCATTTGTTTCCATGAATTTTTTAAATTCTTCTTTAATTTCCTGGTTGACCCATTCATTCTTTAGTAAGAAACTCCTTAACCTCCAAGTGTTTGAGTTCCTTCCAAAATTCCTCTTGTGATTGAATTCAAGTTTCAAAGCATTGTGATCTGAAAATATGCAGGGAATAATCCCAATCTTTTGGTATTGATGGCAACCCGATTTGTAACCCAGTATGTGGTCTATTCTGGAGAAAGTTCCATGTCCGCTTGAGAAGAATGAGTATTTTCTTGTTTTAGGATGGAATGTTCTATATTTATCTGTGAAGTCCATCTGGTCCAGAGTGTCATTCAAAGAAAGCCTTTCTTTCTTCATTGATCTTCTGCTTAGATGATCTGTCCATTGCTGTGAGTGAGGTATTAAAGTCCCTCACTATTATTGTATTATTATCAATATGTTTCTTTACTCTTGTTATTAATTGGTTTATATAATTGACTGCTCCCAAGTTAGGAGCATAAACATTTATAATTGTTAGATCTTCTTGTTGGATAGACCCTTTAAGTATCCCTTACTACATCCCTTACTACAGTCTTTGGTTTAAAATCTTATTTGTCTGATATAAGGATTGCTACCCCAGTTTTCTTTTGATGTCCATTACCAGGATAGATGGTTCTCCATCCCCTCACTTTCAGTCTGGAGGTGTCTTTGGATGTAAAATGAGTCACTTGCTGACTGCATATAGATGGTTCTTGCTTTTTTATCCAGTCTGATATCCTGTGTCTTTTGATTGGAGCATTTAGCCCATTTACATTCAGAGTAACTATTGAATGATATTAATTTAGCATCATTGTATTACCTGTAAAATCACTGTTTCTGTGTATTCTCTTTCTCTTTCTGATCTCTGTTACTTTTTGGCTCTCTCTTTGCTTACAAGATCCCCTTTAATATTTCTTGAAGGGCTTAGTGATCATAAATTCTTTTAGTTTCTGTTTGTCCTGGAAGCTCTTTATCTCTCCTTCCATTCTAAATAACAGCCTTTCTGGATAAAGAATTCTTGGTTGCATATTTTTCTCATTTACTACCCTGAATACATCATGCTAGCCCTTTCTGGCCTGCCAGGTCTCTATGGATAGGTCTTCTGCCAGTCTAATGTTCCTACCCTTGTAGGTTAACGACCTCTTGTCTGGAGCTTCTTTCAGGATTTTCTCTTTATCTCTGAAATTTGCAAGCTTCACAATTATATGTTAGGGTCTTGATCTATTTTTATTGATTTTGAAGGGGGTTCTCTGTGCCTCCTGGACTTGAATAACTGTTTCCTTCCCTACATTAGGGAAGTTCTCAGCTATAAGTTGCTTGAATATACCTTTTACTCCCCCTTTCTTCTTCCTCCAGGACCCCAATAATTCTAATATTGCTTCAATTTATGGTATCGCTGATCTTTTGAATCCTCCCCTTATGGTCCAGTAATCATTTATCTCTCCTTTGCTCAGTTTCTTTGTTCTCCATAATTTTACTTTCTATATAACTTATTCTCTCTTGTACCTCATTTATTCTAGCCGTAAGAGCCTCCATTATTGATTTTATCTCAGCAATACCCTTTCTGATTTCAACCTGACTAGATCTTAGTTCTTTTATTTCTCCAGAAAGGGATTTTCTAGTGTCTTCTTTGCTTTTTTTCCCCAAGACCAGCTAGTATCTTTATAATTGTTTTCTGAATTCTAGCTCTGACATTTTACCAATACCCATATTTATTAAGTTTCTGGCAGTGAGTACTGTCTCTTGTTCTTTTTTCTGGGAATTTTTCCTTCTTGTCATTTTCTCCAGAGAAGAATAGATGAATGAGAGAACAACAACAAAAAATAATCAACCACAACTCTAGTGAAATATACACTAGACAAATAAGAAGAGATCAGAAACCAAAAAGGAAAAAAGAGACAATATAATTAAACAGGTAGACAGAACAGGGTGATACACTTGGTCCTGGATGTATTTTGGTCTGTTTATTAGAAGACACTTGATCCCAAAATTGTAAAGAAAGTAAAATTTATACAAAAATAAAAGTGAACACAGTGGAAGGAAGCCAAAAATGAAGAATATATCTATAAAAATGAAAATTAAAAAAAGACTTTAAAAAGAGTTGATAAAATAAGAAACTAGTTGAAAAGGAAAAAAAAGAAAAAAGGTAGACAAACATCTAGTTACACAGACACACCTAAATACAGACAATTATTAATGTAGGGATGTCTGGAGATTGTGACCATTGTGACCATGAGTTTGATGACAGATACAAGAAGTACCCAGCTTATAATCTAATTACTAAACTAATTACTGGTTTGTCAAGAAATTAGAAATATAACAACATGTCTAGTGCACATTTGGAAACAGAAACAAGGATTGCATGTTATCAAGAAGTTACTTAGTGTTAATTATTTGGTGGGGGGGAAGAAGAAAGAGATCTTGTTTGAAATGTTAAATGCATATTTTTCTTTAAAATTAACTTTTCTAATGCATATATATATATATATATATATATATATTCACTTAGGGCAGAGATGAATGTAGTTGTATGTTTTAAATGAAGAAGGAAATAGACCAGAGATACTAGTTACAACATTTCCATCAACCCATCAGTATGAAATCTAGTGTTAGGTGTGTTTCTGTTTCAATATACCTTATTTCATATATTCTTTGATTCATTAGCCTTGAACTCACGGCCAATAGCAGTATAACTGATGCCTAAATGAGGCTTATCTAACCGACATATTTTCTCCTTAAGACACATCACAGGCTTCCTGTTTTTAGGAACATCAGATAGTGTTTCAACACTATCTATGCTGAAGGGCCATTTTAAACAGTGAAATCACCAACCAAAAAAAAAAAAAAAAAACCCACAAAAATTCAAAAAATGTGACACTCAACAGACTGGGAAAAGAACACTTGCTTATGAGTGTGAGAACTGAAACAAGAAGGCAGTGCATACTCTTGGTTTTCAGCTGGGAAAGTGCATGTTGGGCAACTCAAACTTTCCCCTACCCTGCACATGGCTGCAAATGGTGCAAAAGCACTGCTAGTATCAATTTTGGGATTACAAATATATTTATATAAGCAGGTGAATTACAAAATAAAATTTGTAAATAAGGAAGTTTAACTATATATGAAGAAACAATGGATAAGCATTGGACATCATACACACAGGAGGAAAAGGAAGAAGTGAACAAGCTTACTTCCTAAAGGTAGTTTTCAGGCTGCAAAGCAGAGGGGAGAACCCAAATAGAAATGGGATGCTTTATTGAGTCAAGGAGACAGACACAGTTCAGTGAAGCTGATGCAACTAGAAATTATGAAACAGAATACTAGAAAACAGGGACATATATGCACATGCATACACATGCACACACACACAGTTCCAGACATTGGCTGAGGAATCCTCTGTGTCTGAGTACTGGCTTAAGTCAATGTCTGGAATCTCCATAAGTTTGAAAAGAACATCCAGAAAGTAATTGACCAAACAATTCTCAGAGTAACACAAGGATGGGAACAATTTGTGTTTCTTCAGCCAAAGTAAAGAGACCTCATCATATGTGGGGCATTAGAAAAACTCCTCAAAAGGGTGTGGCCATTGTAGTGGGGAAAGTTAGCCCAAGAGTAGAGATTGCTATGTATATGCCATATTCAAGATAATAAGTAAGCTTAACAGAACTGAAATAATATGGAAGTAACGGCATGCTAATACAAAAATTCAACATTTCTTAATGGAATGAAACAAACTCTAGTGCTCAACATATAAATTTACTACATCTGGTAATCAGTAGAAACCTACCAGGCAAAGAAGCAGGAACATACTGATAATAGGAGGAAAAATAATCATTAGTAACAGACACAAAATGAAGAAACAGTGTAATTAGAAGATAGGGTATGAAAGCAGCCCATGTTATCCATAGATGAATAAAGAAGATGTGACAGATATAAATATATATAGATATGTATATGATGGAATATTACTCAGCCATAAAAAAGAATGAAGTCTTGCTATTTGCAAATACGTGGATGAACCTACAGAGTATAATGTTAAATGAAATAAGACAGAAAAAGACAAATGCCATGCAATTTCATTCATATGTGGAATTTAAGAAACAAAACAAATGAAAAAACAACAACAACAAAAGAGACAAACAGAAAAATAGACTCTTAAATACAGAAAACAAACTGGTGGGTGCCTGAGGGGAGGCTGGTGGGAGGATGGGTGAAATAGATAAAGAAGATTAAGAATACTATTGTTTTGATAAGCACTGATAAATGAATGGAATTGCTGAATCATCATATTGTACACCTGAAACTAATATAACACTGTATGTTAATTATACTTCAATAAAATAATAAAATAAACAGCTATTAGAATATTATAAATATGCTTAAGAATGTAAAGAAAAAATAAACATAATAAAGAAAGAAATGGAAGATATAAAAATGATTCAAATGGCAATTTCAGAGATGAAAATATTAAAATCCAATAGAATTCATGGGAGAAATAGACAAATAATAGAGATTTCAATACTCCTCCCTCAGTAATTGATAGAACAGACAAGCAGACAAAAACTTCTGTAGTGCTATAGCCCTGTAACTATTAAAAAATTTAATTCATAATTAAAAATATTCCCCAAAGAAAATTCCAAGCTGAGGTTGCTCAACCAGTGAAGTCTATGAAATATTTAAGAAAAAAGGATACTAGGTCTATAGACATTCATTCAGAAAATAGAACTGGAGACAACATCTCCCAGTTTGTTTAATGAGGACAGCATTACTCTGGTAGGAGAACCAGAAAAAAAGATATAATAAAACTATAGACAGGGGTGCCTGGGTGACTCAGTCATTAAGCGGCTGCCTTTGGCTCAGGTCATGAACCCAGGAACCTGGGATCGAGCCCCGCATCAGGCTCCCTGCTTGTCAGGAAGTCTGCTTCTCCTTCTCCCACTCCCACTGCTTGTGTTCCCTCTCTCGCTGTGTTTCTCTCTGTCAAATAAATAAAATCTTTAAAAAAAAAGAAAAAAAAACTATAGACATAAATATAAAAATGCTTAACAAACTATTAACAAATTAAATGCAACAATATATAAAATAGATAATAGAGCATGACTGAGGTGGGGAATTATACCAGGAATGAAAAATTGGCTTAATATTCAAAAATCAAACAATGCAATTACTATAATAATAGAATTTTTAAAATAGCATGTGATTATCTCATTAGGTGCGCCAAAGCATTTGAGAAAATTCACATATTCATCCTAAAAATTCATAGCAAAATGTGATAAACTGATAAAAGACACAAACAGAAAATCTTCATTTAAAATCTTACTTAACAGTGAAATCCTGATTTCTATGACCCCCACAGACTGATAAGGTAAGAGTGTCCATTCCCATCTACTCCACTCATATTTGTGCTGGAGGACAGTGTAATAAGGCAATGAACAACAACAACAACAACAAAGAGTACTGATAGAAAAGGAAGATATAAAACCTCTTTATATACAGACAACAGTATTGTCTAGAAAAGCATAAGGAATCTACAAACCAACTATTAGCGTAAGTTTAGCAAAGTACACAGGTAACAAAAATCAATTTATTATCATATATCACAAAAAAATTGAAGTTAAATAATACTATTTACAATGACATCAAAAATTAAATGCTTAGATATAGATTTAACAAAATTTATGTAAGATGTATACATAGAAAACTACAAAACATTCCTGACAAGAACTAAAGAAGTCCTAATTAAATAGAGGGATATAACACATTAACAGAAACAGAGCACTCAATATTACTAAGATGCCAAATCTCCCCACATTGAAACTCCATTGTTCAACACAATCACAATTAGGAAATATGACAAGCTGATTTAATATTTTTATGGAAATTCACTGAACTTAGAATAGGCAGAAGACAAAGAGGGAGAAAATTTGGAGAACTTCCAGTACCTGCTATCAAAACTTACTAGAAATAAGTCAGTCAAAGAAAGACAAATATTATATGATTTCACTCATATGTGGAATTTAAGAAACAAAACAAAGAAGGAAGGGGAACAGAGAGAGAAATAAGCAAACCAAGAAACAGACTCTTAACTGTAAAGAACAAACTGATGGTTATCAGAGGGGAGGTGGATGGGGGGATGGGTGAAATAGGTGATGGGGATTAAGGAGTGCACTTGTCATGATGAGCACCGGGTGATGTATGCAATTTTGAATCACTATATTGTACACCTGAAACTAATAAAACACTGTAGGTTAACTAACTGGAATTTAAATAAAAACTTCAAAAACATTTACTAGAATGCTACAATTACCAAGACAGTGTGGTACTAATGTAAAGATAAACAAATAGATTAATGGAGTAATAATATAAAATCCAAAAATAGACCCACACTGATAAAATTACTTGATTTTTGACATAGGCATTAAAACACTTCAAAAATGAAAGAAAAATCTTTCAATAAATAATGCTAAAACAATTGGATATCAGTATAAAAAAGGAAAGAAAGAATCTTGAACATTACCTGACATCATACGTGAAAATTAAATACAGAATTATCATGAACCTACATGTAAGAGCTGAAGCTTTATAGAAACAGGAGAACATCTTTGTGACCTTGAGTTAGGCAAAGATTTCTAACAAGACACAAAGAGCTTGAACTATATAAGAAATATTCATAAAATGGACATCAATAGAACTAAAAACTTTTGTACTCCAGAAGATAATTATAAAAAAATGAAAATGCCAGGGATGGACTTGGAAAAAATATTTTCAAAATATACAACAGATTATGAACTGTATCTAGAATACATAAAAAACACTGTTGAAAAATTATTCTGCCACTTGTTAAAACAGGAAGATTTTGTTCAGAACTATTTCAAATGGTGTTGGGACTATCACAACTGAGAGAGATCTGGCCCAAATCTTAATACAGCAGAGATAGCTGGGGACTTACAGATATCAAGCAGGTGAAGGGGTTGGTGGATGGAAAATCACTTATGAAGGGATATCAAGGGTAGGGTTATTCTTGCTACACTGCCTGTTTAAGACCATCTTGTCTGTACAAGATTCTTGCTGAAGGCAGGCCAAGAGCTTAGACATCAAGAATGGAGGATGAAGAATTTGACTAGATAATCAAGGGTGATCAGATATCAAAGATAGAGGATTCTCTATCAACTAATTTAGCAACATTCTTGCCACAATTGGACTGTGAAGACTAAAGACAAGGACCAAGGATGGGGCCTAATCAAAAAAGAGCCAGGAGTGCCATGGCAGAGAGGTGAAGCAGAAGGAAATGTCAGGGGCAGGCCTGGATTCCCAGGGCTCTCCAAACCCTTCCCCCTCCCCGGGGGCCCTGCCATGCCACCCTGGCCAGTAAGCACCCTGAGTCAGGCCAGAGCCCCCTTCATCCCCCTCCCCACCCCTGTACCCCAGCCTTACAAAGCTGCTGAGCTGTCCTGAGCTCCCCCTGGGCCCAGTGTGGAGCAGGGGTCAGTGCTTCTCTTGGGTCTCGGGACAGGTGAGAACCCTGATGAAGGCCAGGGCCCCGATGCTGGCAGCCTGGGCAAGTGCAAGAGATTGTTGGCACCCTCCGCAGGGGTGGAGGAGAGGCTTACAGGTCATTTCTGATTTTGACTTGACCTTGAGCAGGTTTGCACGTAATGGATGGACCTGTAAGTAGCGATGGACTTCTTAAAACATTCTAGATAGCAGCAAGATTATCAGTGAGCAGTACTGGAATGAGCTCAAGGGGCTCCTTCACTACCATTACCCAGTTGAGACTGACCCACACTGGACCATCATAGAGAAATTACTTCATATGATGGATTGGTGGACCAAAGCAGATGTCTCCCATGCCAGCAGAAGATTCAGAAGTTTGAGATAGCCCAGGTGGTTAAAGAATCCAATGCAATGCTTAGGGAGGGATACAAGACGTTCTTCAATATCCTCTACCAACATAACCTTCCTCTTTTCATCTTTTCCACAGGCATTGTTGATATCCTAGAGGAGATTATCTGACAGATGAAAGTGTTCCACCCCATCATCCACATTGTGTCCATAATTACATGGACTTTGAGAAAGACAGTTTCCTACAGGGATTCAAGAGCCGGCTCATATGCACAGACAATAAGAACAGCTCTGTTTGTGAGAACTCTGGGTACTTCCAGCAGCTTCAGGGCAAAACCACATCCTCCTGCTGGGAGACTCCATGGGGGACCTCACTATGGCTGATGTGATTCCTGGTGTGGAAAGCATTCTCAAGATTAGTTTCTTGAATGAAAGGTGGAAGAGCGGCCGAAGCACAACACAGACTCTTATGACATTGTGCTAGAGAAGGACCAGACGCTGGATGTGGTCAACAGGCTTCTACAGCACATCCAGCACCATGGGTACTGGATAGAGACAGAGGGCTCCTGCATGTGCAGGTGTGGGGCCAGGCGCTGCAGGCCATGGAGAAAAAGGAGCCTCACCTAGAGGCTGCCCTGCTGGGAGCACTGCTCCTCCCTGGGTGTACAGAGAAGAGTCCAGGGTGGTGCAGCTGCTGAGTCCATGTCCCTCTCTCCTTTCCCAGCACCTTCTGTTGTATTCTTCAGAGGCATGCAGGAGGCTCTGCCAGGTGGAAGGGCCAATTAGAGGAACACAAGACCTATAGGGTGTTAGTATTCTAGGGACCAACTGGTCCAAAGATTCCTTTTTCCCCAAAATTTTAAACATGGGAAGCTGTTCTTCAGACAAATCTAATGGGTGAAACAGATCAAAATTTTTAAAAAAGGAAAAACAAAACAAAAAACAAAAGGAGGGCCTGAGAATCTATCTGAAGTTTGGTCAAAGAGAGTCTATGTCAAAAATTACAACTCAATGTTAAGAAGACAATTAACTAGATTCTTAAAAAGAAAGATCTGAATGAAAATTTAACCAAAGATGGTACAAAAAAAAAAAAAGGCAAATAACATAAAAAGATCCAATAGTTTTATTCCTTAAAAATTTCAAAATAAAACTACAATGAGATACTAGTTCATATGTAGAGGGGTTTAAATTATAAAAAATTCAAATTAAAACCACAATGAGATACTAGTTCATATGAAGAGGGGTTTAAATTAAAGTGCTGACTTACATGTGGAGCAATTGAAACTCTTGTATTTTGCTGTTGGAAGTGCAAAATGATAACCACTTTGTAAAATATTTTGGAGCCAAACCCAAAAACAACCCAAATGCCCACCAGCTGTTGAATGGACAAATATATTGTGGTGTATCCATTCCATGGAATACCACACAGCAATAAAAAGAAACAAACTTGTTTGATGACAATTCTCCATGGGGTTTCTATACTTCCAGTGGCAATTCTTTCCCATACTGTCTTTTAAAAGATGTTTGTATGGAAAAATAAAAAATAAAAAACAGCCTGGGAGAACAGAGATAGTGTCTGTATTGTAGTTTTATTTCCTGACTAACATAATGAAGATAATGTCTTCCTCCAGGGTTAAAACTAAGCAAGTTTGCTAGCAGATTTGCTGACAGATTCATAAGCTCACAGGTCTTCCCCTGTGTTATAATCTTTAGTTAAATAACTTATTAGATCTGTATTCTTGGGCCTGTGTCTCTATAGATTTCTCTGAAATCTTCTCAACACAGAATTTTTAAATTATATATTCCTGGTAGGGGGATCTTTTTTCCCCTATGAAGTATATATTTTAGTTGAATAAAGCATTTTGATTTTGTAACTTTGCAAAGCCAAGTATGCAGAGATTAGTAGGTTGTTGAAAAATTAAAAGTATTTTAAGATGAATTTGGTTAACTGAGTAACTTAGGTTTCCCTCCCAACCTTGGCATTTGCCTCATTCTTCACAAACCACTGCTCTTAAATTACATGCTGTCCATAATGGACACAGATATAATGGACAGTTGGTCACAGCAGACAAAAACAGATTTGCCCAAACAACTTATTACATTCAAGATTCTTCTCTGTTTATAACAAACAGAAACTTTGGCTGCATGTGACTAGTTCTGAATTTTTCCACATATTGATATTGGTTTAAAAAAAAGAATATTTTTTAAGGATAGCTACAACAATAGTAATGCAATAAAATTTGATTTCACACAGTACTCTTAGGAACTAAATTATAGTAGTTCTACTTTAATTTGTGGGATACCAGAAAGTTATGTGCAACTTTCCAAATTAAACCAATAGACCAAATCCTGCCACAAGATCTTGGCTTGTCTCAAGAGAGTGCAAACTCTCCAGCACATGACTCCTCTATAGAGTAGTACTTATAATGAAACATGTCAGATTCTAGCAATGGAGTACAATCAGAAGAAAATCTCTGCTATGACTGAATAACATTGGTTTGCATTCCTGCCTTTGAATTTTTATAGTTCACATAAAAAATGGCAATATAGTATCCCTGAAATGTGGATGAATGGAGCATTGGGAAAGTTGAATGCTAGAGCTGGTCCACCCAAAAGCTAGTTGTCAACTTTGTGCCAATCTTTGCATTTTTCTTGTCCTTGTTTTTCTCATCTGTAGAAGTAGAGGGTTAGAATAAATAATACCTAAGCTTCCTCTCATGCTAAAACTCTGAGGTAAAAAATTACAAGCCAACCACCATTCTTGCATTTTACATATATGAATTCAGTCCTCAGAACCATCTTATTAAGTAGGAATTATTATTATTACCATTTTACAGATAAAGAGAAATATTATAATAAAACTTCCAACTAAGAAGTGAACCTGCTAAACATATGAACCTTTATTTGTGTTACCTTGGACTCTTCCCATTTCCCCCCTGCCCATCCCTATCTGTCTCATCCTACTTTCTCACCCTTCCACACAACCCTAAGAGTTATCTCTTGAATTGCTAAAACTTAGATGGATACAAACTTGGACAAAGTGACAGAAATTCAGAAAAGAGATGATGACTGTAGGTAGAGATTTTAGACTTACCAGCTTCTAGGATGATTCCACACCCTGACTGTGGATAAACTCTACCATAATGATCATACACGTAAGAAAAGAGGATTTATAGGGCAGGAGACAACAAAAAGTCACTGGACAAAAGGAAAGCTTGGAGGAGGAGGTATTCCCCACTAGTATCTGTTTTCCTTCCACTCTCAAAATGAGGATTGTATTTCCCTGCCCGGTGGGAGTCAGGCTCGGTCATGTGACTAGCTTTGGCCAATGAAATGTGGTAGAAATGAAATGGCAGAGTTTTTGTGGCCAGTTTGTTCTTTGCTGGGCTCACTTTTCCCTCTGCCACTGTGACCTGCATGCTTCAGAGAGACTGTCCTGACTGCCTGGCTACCTGAAGAGAGTGAGACAACACACTGATTATACAACCTAACTGAGAAAGCAGTCTTTGTTCTCTTCAGCACTGAGATATGAATGCACTGGGGAAAATAAGGAAGGTAAAGGCTGAACAAATGGAGAATTGTGTCACCAAATTCACATTTGAGAGCATGGGGAGCAAAGTCAAGAGTGTCAAATGCTAAAAGAGATGGAGTTAGAGAAGACAATTGTACACTCTTTGGATCTTATTGAGAGCATTTTCAGTGGACGAGTAGGGGCTAAGTCAGACTGCAGTGGCTGGTGTCCATGCAAATGCAGGGAAATGAGAATAGTAATACAGAGAATTTGTTAAAAAATTAAGGGAGTAAGAGAGATAAGGTTACATAGGGAGATAGGGAGAGTTGGGGGACACTGGAGCAATTTGTGTACATGGGAGGTGACAGGGAATCTCATATTTACTGGATAAGCATCATAAGGATCTGGGATTTTATCATGACAGAGTGACTTAGAGTGACTTAAAATGAAGGGGTGAGTTGTGTCCATGTGTAGTGCACAATCAATGATTTTTTTCTAAGCACACACGTCTTTTTCAGTGAGTTATGAATATTCATGTATATCCCTGAATGCCTCTACTACAACTAGGTCACATCTTTATAATTTGTAATAGGCTTACCTCCAGATACACAAGTGTGCAGATACATGAGCCTATAAGATGATAAATAGGATGTCTACTTGTTTTTCCTTTTTTTTTTTTTTAAGAGCAGAGGAGGGGGCAAAGGGAGAGAGGGAATCTTAAGCAGGCTCTATGCCCACTGCAGAGCATGACACGGGGCTCAATCTCACAACCCTGAGACCATGACCTGAGCTGAACTCAAGAGTCAGAGACTTAACTGACTGAGCCACCAGGCTCCCCAATACTTGTTTTTCTTTGATATCTGAATCAAAATGGAATCCAAGAGGATCTTAAGTAAGTTACAGGCCAGTACCCAGCATGGAGTTTGAATTCACACTAGTGACACACACTAGTGAAGTTACTTAACCTCTTTTTATTTCTGTTTATTTATTACCTAGTCATAACTACATAACTAACATACACACACACACACATTATATTCATATTATCCCATTTTTTAATTTAAAGCTTATTAACATATGCCCAGAAATTTTCCATAAGGAAATCTATACTTCTTAAAACCATTTGTTCATTGGTATAGGGTAAAGGACAGGGAAGGAAGCTTGCTGAAAATGCAGATCATACAGGACAAAGGCTACAACCAGTGCTGAAGACTCCCAACCCTAATCACACTTAAATTCCAGAAAAAGCATGGGGAAGGAATTGAATGGTTTGGTTTTTAAAATTCTAGAATAGAAAGCCCAGAGGGAAAAGGATGAAAAATTATTCCCCTTGTAATAATTATGCTAACATTTTGTAAACATTATAGATTTAATCATGATAGTAATAATTCCTGAAGTTTATGACATACTTCTTCCTTTTCTTAAAAACTGCTCTATGACTAATTTAAAATATGTATGAATTTAAGGTAATTTTAATTTGAGGTGAGCACTTCAATTTTTTAAAAATGTGAAAGCAAAGATGAGTGGAGCAACAGCTTTGTAAATTGGTCAAATGTGTATGATACTAGGGGAGTAATTAACTGGGTTTATGTAACTGTTGAGAGAACAGAAACTGACTCTTAAATTACTTTGTTTCATTGTCCCAAGGATTATTATTAAGTCTTGACTTTAATAAGACTCCAATATTAGGAGAATTTTTTCGATACTGCATAAATCATAGAACAATCACTATAGTTTTAATTGGAAGGTGCCTTAGAATCCATTCTCTCTCTTGCATATAAAGACACTGAGGCCCAGAAAGAGTAAATGAGTTAGCCAGAGTCTTGCTTCATAGAAAAAGATTAATTAGTACTAAAAGTGAAATAAATGACCACAAATAGTTTTAATATTGCAGTATCATTATTGGTTAATTATATCATAAGTGAGGCTGTATTTATAGTCCTGCTCTAGTTTCTAATCATAGCTTTTTCAGTTCTACTCTTGCCTCATACAGAAAGAGCCCCTAACTCCATGACTTGATAAAGATTCACATTAATGACAGTACCTTTTTTGTTCTGTGATTTTACCTTCTTTCTTCAGGCAAAAGTCTCTCATGAATGTCACAGGATGCTCTGCACATCTAATGCATTGAGAAAGGTACTCTTCTTTCACCCAATATGCCTGAGATCATTATTAACACATGATTATTTTGAGGAAATAAGCAGAGCATGAATTATAGAACAATAAGCAAACACAAAGGTAACCAACTTTACCCACTAGTGAACAAAGCATAGGAGACAAACAGAGTGTGTGGAGGTTGAGGGACTGCCATAAGGGAGCACCAAGCTGCCTGGAATGTCAGAAAGGTCATCAGACAGTGGGAGGAGGGGTTTAGAACTACGTGCATTCTCCTGTTTACAGTTTCTTGGAGCAAAATTTTGATTCATAAAATAAATTCAACATATTTTCTCTCCAATAAACCTTTCCAAAGAGTGAAATTCAAATTACAAATAACTATTTTATTATTATTACTTGAAATATTATAAATGGTTGCCAGTACAGAAATGGGAAGTGACATAATGAATGGCATTTGATCTATGAGTCCATCCACTGAAAAAGAAATGTCCAGATAGAAGGCATTGAAGGTATATGTGTCCTTTGTTACTTACAGTATATTTCACTCTAAATGAAACAAAATGCTAAGGCTTGTACACTGCTTGAGTGTCCCTTGCAGAATGCCAATTAGCATCAGTGCCCAGTGGCAGCCCAGCTCCAGCACAGTCTATAGGCACTCACCCATTACACACAGCAGGAAGTGGTATTGCTCTAAAACCACAAGCCACTGCTTTGATGGTTCAGGAGACCTTGGCCTTTTAAACGTATAAACAACCTTTCTTTTCTAATCTGGGCCATTAGAGGGAAATGCTGTGAAAGCCTGTATTCTGAAATAACCAGGTTTGCTCAGAGTCATGACAGTTTTCAATCTTGCTTCCAGTAAAAGAAGAATAGCGTTGAACTAAAAATAACATGGGTGCAGAATGTGCCTTGGGCACCTACTGAGGCCCAAAGGGTTTCAGATTAATTTGAAACCAAGTGAAGGTGGATTTTTCTCTCTGCTTTGGCCCTTTTGTGGGTGTTGTAATCAGGGGGAAAATTCATCTGTCTAATGAGCTCTAGGCACAGAAAGAAAAGAAACTGTGTTCAAGACTAAAACCCGCATCAGGCAACCCTATGGCTTTTCTTTTCTATGTTATAATCAGCACTTCTCTATTGATTCTGTGCCATTTCTTAGTAAGAGTTCTTTCCCATCTGCAAAGTATTCATTTGCAATCAAGCACTATAATTAAAATTAATCAATTAATTAATGTGGATCAGGTTTCAATACTTTGGAAGGTGTTAATAAAATTAAAAACAGCTAACGAGGATCATATTCTGGATACCTGATGACACAGACAAATTTCTTAAAGTGAATGAAGTTGTAATTTTCAGACTCATCTTATTGTTTTTTGGGTCACTCAATTGAATGGATAGAATACTCAAATAAGTCTTTGAATGTTCTAAAAAGCCCTGAAACTTAAGATATTTAAACTGTTTTTCCAAAATTAGAGCTATTTGTTTACTTTCATCACTCCGGTGAGTCCCAATTTCTTTCTTTTTTTTTTATTCTTATGTTAATCCCCATCATTAGTTTTAGATGAAGTGTTCCATGGTTCATTGTTTGTGCATAACACCCAGTGCTCCATGCAGAATGTGCCCTCCTCAATACCCACCACCAGGCTAACCCATCCTCCCACCCCCCTCCCTCTAGAACCCTCAGTTTGTTTTTCAGAGTCCATCGTCTCTCATGGTTCGTCTACCCCTCCGATTTTCCCCACTTCATTCTTCCCCTCCCACTACCTTCTTCTTCTTCTTTTTTTTTTTCTTAACATATATTGCATTATTTGTTTCAGAGGTACAGATCTGAGAATCAACAGTCTTGCACAATACACAGCACTTACCAGAGCACATACCCTCCCCAGTGTCTTATCACCCAGTCACCCCATCCCTCCCACGCCACCCCCCACTCCAGCAACCCTCAGTTTGTTTCCTACAATAAAGAATTCCTCATATCAGTGAGATCATATGATACATGTCTTTCTCTGTTTGACTTATTTCACTCAACATAATACCCTCCAGTTCCATCCACGTCGTTGCAAATGGCAAGATCTCGTTCCTTTTGATGGCTGCATAATATTCCATTGTATATATATACCACATCTTCTTTATCCATTCATCTGGCAATGGACATCTTGGCTCTTTCCACAGTTTGGCTATTGTGGACATTGCTGCTATAAACATCGGGGAGCACATACCCTTTCGGATCCCTACTTTTGTATCTTTGGGGTAAATACCCAGTAGTGCAATTGCTGGATTGTATGGTAGCTCTATTTTCAACTTTTTGAAGAACCTCCATACAGTTTTCCAGAGTGGTTGCACCAGCTGGCATTCCCACCAACAGTGTAGGAGGGTTCCCGTTTCTCCGCATCCCCGCCAACATCTGTCGTTTCCTGACTTGTTAATTTTAGCCATTCTGACTGGTGTGAGGTGGTATCTCATTGAGGTTTTGATTTGGATTTCCCTGATGCCGAGCGATATTGAGCACTTTTTCATGTGTCTGTTGGCCATTTGGATGTCTTCTTTGGAAAAATGTCTGTTCATGTCTTCTGCCCATTTCTTGATTGGATTCTTCGTTCTTTGGGTGTTGAGTTTGATGAGTTCTTTATAGATTTTGGATACTAGCCCTTTATCTGTTGTGTCATTTGCAAATATCTTCTTCCATTCTGTAGGTTATCTTTTGGTTTTGTTGACTGTTTCCTTTGCTTTGCAAAAGCTTTTTATCTTGATGAAGTCCCAATAGTTCATTTTTGACCTTGCTTCCCTTGCCTTTGGCAATGTTTCTAGGAAGAAGTTGCTTCAGCTGAGGTCAAAGAGGTTGATGCCTGTGTTCTCCTTTAGAATTTTGAAGGACTCCTGTCTCACATTGAGGTCTATCAACCATTTGGAGTCTATTTTTGTGTGTGGTGTAAGGAAATGGTCCAGTTTCATTCTTCTGCATGTGGCTGTCCAATTTTCCCAACACCATTTGTTGAAGAGACTGTCTTTTTTCCATTGGACATTCTTTCCTGCTTTGTCAAAGATGAGTTGACCATAGAATTGAGGGTCCATTTCTGGGCTCTCTATTCTGTTCCATTGATCTATGTGTCTGTTTTTGTGCCAGTACCATGCTGTCTTGATGATGACAGCTTTGTAATAGAGCTGGAAGTCCGGAATTGTGATGCCGCCGGCTTTGCTTTTCTTTTTCAACATTCCTCTGGCTATGCGGGGTCTTTTCTGGTTCCATACAAATTTTAGGATTATTTGTTCCATTTCTTTGAAAAAAGTGGATGGTATTTTGATGGGGATTGCATTGAATATGTAGATTGCTCTAGGTAGCATTGACATCGTCACAATATTTGTTCTTCCAATCCATGAGCATGGAACGTTTTTCCATTTCTTTGTGTCTTCCTCAATTTCTTTCATGAGTATTTTAGAGTTTTCTGAGTACAGATCCTTTGTTTCTTTGGTTAGATTTATTCCTAGGTATCTTATGGTTTTGGGTGCAATTGTAAATGGGATCAACTCCTTAATTTCTCTTCTGTCTTGTTTTTGGTGTATAGGAATGCCACTGATTTCTGTGCATTGATTTTATATCCTGCCACTTTACTGAATTCCTGTATGAGTTCTAGCAGTTTTGGGGTGGAGCCTTTTGGGTTTTCCACATAAAGTATCATATCATCTGCAAAGAGTGAGAGTTTGACTTCTTCTTTGCTGATTTGAATGCCTTTGATTTCTTTTTGTTGTCTGATTGCTGTGGCTAGGACTTCCAATACTATGTTAAATAGCAGTGGTGATGGTGGACATCCCTGCCGCATTCCTGACCTTAGGGGGAAAGCTCTCAGTTTTTCCCCATTGAGAATGATATTTGCTGTAGGTTTTTCATAGATGGCTTTTATGATATTGAGGTATGTACCCTCTATCCCTATACTCTGAAGAGTTTTGATCAAGAAAGGATGCTGTACATTGTCAAAAGCATTTTCTGCATCTATTGAGAGGAGCATATGATTCTTGTTCTTTCTTTTGTTAATGTATTGTATCACATTGATTGATTTGCGGATGTTGAACCAACAATGCAGCCCAGGGATAAATCCCACTTGGTCATGGTGAATAATCCTTTTAATGTACTGTTGGATCCTATTGGCTAGTATTTTGGTGAGAATTTTTGCATCCATGTTCATCAGGGATATTGGTCTGTAATTCTCCTTTTTGATGGGGTCTTTGTCTGGTTTTCGGAACAAGGTAATGCTGGCCTCATAAAATGAGTTTGGAAGTTTTCCTTCCATTTCTATTTTTTGGAACAGTTTCAGAAGAATAGGTATTAATTCTTCTTGAAGTGTTTGGTAGAATTCCCCTGGGAAGCCATCTGGCCCTGGGCTTTTGTTTTTTGGGAGATTTTTGATGACTGCTTCAATTTCCTTAGTGGTTATAGGTCTGTTCAGGTTTTCTATTTCTTCCTGGTTCAGTTTTGGTAGTTGAGACATCTCTAGGAATGCATCCATTTCTTCCAGATTATCTAATTTGCTGGCATAGAGTTGCTCATAATATGTTCTTCTAATTGTTTGTATTTCTTTGGTGTTGGTTGTGATGTCTCCTCTTTCATTCATGATTTTGTTGATTTGGGTCATTTCTCTTTTCTTTTTGATGAGTCTGGCCAGGGGTTTATCAATCTTGTTAATTCTTTCAAAGAACCAGCTCCTAGTTTCGTTGATCTGTTCTACGGTTCTTTTAGTTTCTATTTCATTGATTTCTGCTCTGATCTTTATTATTTCTCTTCTCCTGCTGGGTTTAGGCTTTATTTGCTGTTCTTTCTCCAGCTCCTTTAGGTGTAGGGTTAGGTTGTGTACTTGAGACCTTTCTTGTTTCTTGAGAAAGGCTTGTATTGCTCTATACTTTCCTCTTAGGACTGCCTTTGCTGCATCCCAAAGATTTTGAATAGTTGTGTTTTCATTTTCATTGGTTTCCATGTATTTTTTAAATTCTTCTTTAATTTCCTGTTTGACCCATTCATTCTTCAGTAGGATGCTCTTTGGCCTCCATGTATTTGAGTTCTTTCTGACTTTCCTCTTGTGATTCAGTGGTCTGAAAAGATGCAGGAAATGATCCCAGTCTTTTGGTACTGGTTGAGACCTGATTTATGATCTAGGATGTGATCTATTCTGGAGAATGTTCCATGGGCACTAGAGAAGAATGTGTATTCCATTGCTTTGGGATGGAATGTTCTGAATATGTCTGTAAAGTCCATTTGGTCCAGTGTGTCATTTAAAGTCTTTATTTCCTTGTTGATCTTTTGCTTAGACGATCTGTCCATTTCAGTGAGGGGGGTGTTAAAGTCCCCCACTATTATTGTATGGTTGTCGATGTGTTTCTTTGCTTTTGTTATTAATTGCCTTATATAATTGGCTGCTCCTATGTTAGGGGCATAGATATTTACAATTATTATATCTTCTTGTTGGATATATCCTTTAAGTAGGATATAATGTCCTTCCTCATCTCTTATTACAGTCTTTGGTTTAAAATCTAATTTGTCTGATATAAGGATTGCCACCCCAGCTTTCTTTTGGTGTCCATTAGCATGGTAAATGGTTTTCCACCCCCTCACTTTCAATCTGGGGGTGTCTTTGGGTCTAAAATGAGTCTCTTGCAGACAGCATATTGATGGGTCTTGTTCTTTAATCCAGTCTGATAGCCTGTGTCTTTTGATTGGGGCATTGAGCCCATTTACATTCAGGGTAACTATTGAAAGATAGGAATTTAGTGCCATTGTATTGCCTGTAAGGTGACTGTTACCGTATATTGTCTGTGTTCCTTTCTGGTCTATGTTGCTTTTAGGCTCTCTCTTTGCTTAGAGGACCCCTTTCAAGATTTCCTGTAGGGCTGGTTTTGTGTTTGCAAATTCCTTTAGTTTTTGTTTGTCCTGGAAGCTTTTTATCTCTCCTTCAATTTTCAATGACAGCCTAGCTGGATATAGTATTCTTGGCTGCATATTTTTCTTATTTAGTGCTCTGAAGATATCCTGCCAGTCCTTTCTAGCCTGCCAGGTCTCTGTGGATAGGTCTGTTGCCAATCTAATGTTTCTACCATTGTAGGTTACATATCTCTTCTCCTGAGCTGCTTTCAGGATTTTCTCTTTGTCTCTGAGACTCTTAAGTTTTACTATTAGATGTCGGGGTGTTGACCTATTTTTATTGATTTTGAGAGGGGTTCTCGGTGCTTGCTGGATTTTCTTGCCTGTTTCCTTCCCCAAATTAGGGAAGTTCTCTGCTATAATTTGCTCCATTATACCTTCTGCCCCTCTCTCTCTTTCTTCTTCTTCTGGGATCCCAATTATTCTAATGTTGTTTCGTCTTATGGTATCGCTTATCTCTCGAATTCTGCCCTCGTGATCCAGTATTTGTTTCCTCTCTTTTTCTCAGCTTCTTTATTTTCCATCATTTCATCTTCTATATTACTGATTCTCTCTTCTGCCTCATTTATTCTAGCAGTTAGCACCCCCATTTTTTATTGCACCTCATTAATAGCCTTTTTGATTTCTACCTGGTTGGATTTTAGTTCTTTTACTTCTCCAGAAAGGGTTTCTCTAATAACTTCCATATTTTTTTCAAGCCCAGCTAATATCTTTAAAGTGATGATTCTGAACTCTAGATCTGACATCGTACTAATGTCCGTATTGAGTAGGTCCCTGGCAGTCGGTACTACCTCTTGTTCTTTTTGTTGAGGTGATTTTTTCCGTCTTGTCATTTTGTGCAGAGGAGAATAGATTAATGAGAGAACAAAATGCTAGCAGATTAACAATGTCCCCCGAAAATATACTCTAAACAAATCAGAAAAGACCTGAAGCAGTGGAAAAAGAAATGGAAAGAGAGAAAAAAGAAAAAGAAAAAGATAAAGATAAAAACAAAAACAAACAAAACAAAACAACAACAACAACAAAAACCCAGAATGTGATCAAATATGATCAGGCTGGTATATAGATCAGTGCCACACACTAGATTTGGGGTGTATTTTGGTCTTTTAGAAGAAAGTGCCTCCCAAAATTTTAAAGAAAGAAAAACTTATATATGTACAAAAATAAGGGTTGATATGATGAAGGGATGGAATATGACTGTAAAGATGGAAATTATAAAAAATTTTATAAAAGGAATTGATAAGAAGTTGTTTGAAAAAAGAAAGAAGAGGATTTAAAAAAAGAAAAAAGAAAAAAAATAGGGAGAGAATGTGATCAGGCAGGGGAATAGAAAACACCATATACTAGAGATTTAGGGTATATTTTAATCTGTTAGAAGAAACTATCTCAAAATTTTAAAGAGAGAACAACTTATATATATATGCCAAAAATACAGGTAACTACTATGAAGGGATAGAATATGACTCTAAAAATGAAAAATAAAAATGTTTTTTTTTTAAAAAAGGGATTGATAAGATGTTGGTTGAAAAAGGGAAAAAGAAAAATTCAAAAAAAAAGAAAAAAAGACAGTTAAAAAAATTAACTTTGAAAGACTAAAGAATCATGGTAAAAAAGCCATGAATTCTATGTGCAGTATTCCCCTAGCGCTGGAGTTCTACCATTCTCATTGATCGGTAAACTTGGTCTTGGCTGGCTGTTCTCGCTGATCTTCTGGGGAGGGGCCTGTTGCCGTGGTTTCCAAATGTCTCTGCCGGAGGCGGAATTGCCCCGCCCTTGCCCCCTCCCGGCTAAGTAATCTGCTCGGGTTTGCTCTCCGGAGCCTTTGTTCCCTGCGACCTTTACGTACAGCTTTGGAGGTGGAGAGTGAAAATGGCGGCCTCCCAATCTCTGCCCTGGAGGAGCCTAGAACTCGGGGCCCCGCTCCTCAGTGAGCCCCCAGAGAAAAGCCGCCAGTCACTCCCGTCTCCCCGGTCTCCGGCCGCACTCCGTGCTCACCCGGCCTGTGACTGCGCGTTTCTATCTCTGGCACCCGACCCCGGGTGGAGTCTCCAAACCCAGCAGATCCCTGCGGTGCACTCCCGCGCGGCTCCTCCCTGGGGAGGAAGGTGAGTCTCCCCGGATCTGCCGCTTGTGGGGTCCCTGCTGGAGGAGCAGTGGCCCGACTGTGCCGCGGATCCCGGTTTATGGCGACCCCGAGCTGAGAGCCCGCGCCTGGGCTCCGCCTCTGCAGCCGGCTTCCCTGCTCCGTTACCTGGGAGCTCTGCCGCCCTCAGGCACCCCCGGTCTTTCTGTGACCCCGAGGGTCCTGAGACCACACTGTCCCGGAGGGTTCCACCCCCCGCTTAGCCACCAGAGTGATGTCCCTCAGTGGAGCAGACTTTTAAAAGTTCCGATTCTGTGCTTCATGGTTCTATCACTTGCCAGAAGCGGCCGACTGAGGCCCCTCCCCCACCGTCTATCCTCCCGAATATCGCCTCAGATTCACTTCTCCGCATGTCCTACCTTCCAGAAAGTGGTCGCTTTTCTGATGAGAGAGTTGTTGCCCTTCTTTTCTTCGATCTCCTGTTGAGTTTGTAGGTGTTCAGAATGGTTTGATCTCTATCCAGCTGAATTCCTGAGAGGAGACGAAATCCAGGTCTCCTACTCCTCCGCCATCTTGCTCCGCCCCTGAGTCCCACTTTCTAACATTTGCATCTACAAGAGCTTCAGTTTTGCTTATGTTAAAAAATGAAAGAAAAAAATGCTACCCTGTGTCCTTCTCAAAACAAAATGAAGCATACCCAAAACCTGACTTTTAGACTTTGTAGGGGGAAAGACACAGAATAAGAGATGCAAAAAATATATGCTCCTTTGGTCTAAATATGAGACTTCAGTTCCATAATTCAAAGCAAACACTTTTCTAGGCAGGTCAATGGGAGAAAGATGGAGTGGCCTCAGTAGATTAGGGCAATGGAACAATCATGGGTGAATCTACAGCAAAAAGCTAGTGCATGAGCCATTGTGGATGAATCTACAGCAAAAAGTACTCCTGTCCAGGTCCAAAGATTGATCAGGTAGAAAGATAGGTATTTTACAGCTTTACTGATGTTGGTGATTTTAGTACTGTATTTCATTTATTAGTTTCCTTTTTTTGAGCCATTTATTTCTCTCCAAAAGAGAACTTTCAAAAGAATCCAGGACTTCAAAGGGGCTAATGTATACAATTTGTTTTATGATACTAAATATACAACTTCAGGTGATTACGGATTTTCAGAATATGTTCAAATAGACTTATCTATGATGAATTATCAATTTATGATACAGAAAAATATTTACCCAAAGACTTAGAACATAAAATGGTCTAACTAAAAGCAAAATGTAGAACCCTTATTTTTTAAACCATGTTTGAAATTCTTTCATAAATACTAACATAATGAATATGTCTTAATCATCTTTGTATATAATGGAGTTTAATACAGTACTGACAAATAGGTGCTTGAGAAATATGTATATGTCAAGTTAAGTAATTAAATCTGATGGTCAAAAAATAAGAAAATAAATCTGATGATCAACATTTGTGAAATGCCTTAGCATACATAGTATTGACTTAAATTTGCATTTTTATATGCAACAAGATTTTATATCTAATATCTCATTTTTTCAATGTCATTATTTATTCTTATAAGAACCCCTAAAAGTAGGGGTTTTACTATTCTACATTGTATCAGAGTTGGTCACATATAGTCCTATAAGTAACAGTTTATGTTGACTCTATATTGAGAAAACATTCATCATTGGTTTGTTTTATGATTTCTTTATTTTCCTTTTAAGTTTGATCAGAGAAAACACAGGCCAGTTAATAGACAATTTTTATTCCTTTTCCTTCCTTCAGTTAATTGAGAATTTACCATACAGTGCACACACACACACACATACACACACAGACACCCTCTATAACTGTCTACGGTAGCAATTCTCAAAATTTTGGTCTCAGGTCCCTTTTACCAGCCTTAAGGATTCTTTTTTTTTTTTAGTTCTTTTTTTTTTTTTTTAAGTTTATTCTTCTGTTAATCCCCATACATTACATCATTAGTTTTAGATGAAGTGTTCCATGATTCATTGTTTGTGCACAACACCCAGTGCTCCATGCAGAATGTGCCCTCCTCAATACCCACCACCAGGCTAACCCATCCTCCCACCCCCCTCCCCTCTAGAACCCTCAGTTTGTTTTTCAGAGTCTATCGTCTCTCATGGTTCGTCTACCCCTCCGATTTCCCCCGCTTCATTTTTCCCCTCCCGCTACCTTCTTCTTCTTCTTCTTCTTTTTTTTTCTTAACATATATTGCATTATTTGTTTCAGAGGTACAGATCGGAGATTCAACAGTCTTGCACAATTCACAGCGCTTACCAGAGCACATACCCTCTCCAGTGTCTATCACCCAGTCACCCCATCCCTCCCCCCACCCCCCACTCCAGCAACACTCAGTTTGTTTCCTGCGATTAAGAATTCCTCATATCAGTGAGATCATATGATACATGTCTTTCTCTGTTTGACTTATTTCACTCAACATAATACCCTCCAGTTCCATCCATGTCGTTGCAAATGGCAAGATCTCATTCCTTTTGATGGCTGCATAATATTCCATTGTATATATATACCACATCTTCTTTATCCATTCATCTGTCGATGGACATCTTGGCTCTTTCCACAGTTTGGCTATTGTGGACATTCCAGCCTTAAGGATTCTTGAGGACCACAAAAAGCTTGAGTTTATATGGGTTATACCAAGCAATATTTACAATATTAGAAATTGAAGGAGAAACTTTTTAAAAATTATATTCATGCACTAAATAAAATGATAAATATGTTACATGTTAAGATGAATGGCACATTTTATGAAAAATAGCTATATTTTTCAAAGCAAAAAGCTTTGGTGAGAAGAATGACATTGTTTTATAGTTTTGCAAATCTCTTAATGTCTTGCCTAATAGAAGATACAAGAGTTTTCATATCTGCTCATGCATTTAATTTGTTCTGTTGTTTTGTTTAAAGCATATGAAATATCCAGCTTCACACATATATGTAGTTTAAAAAAGGAGAAGTATTTTAGTGGCCTCCTTAAAAATCTTTATAGAAATTCTTCTTAGATATTGCATCAAAATTTGACAAGTGAAGTTTCTTAAATGTTCATTACAAAGTAGATCTTAAACCCTTTTTTTTTTTAGATTTATTTATTTATTTATTTGACAGGGGTAGGGGGGAGAGAGAGAGAGAGAGAGCACAAGCAGTGGGAGTGGCAGGCAGAGGAATAGGGAGAAGCAGGCTCCCCTCTGAGTGGAGAGCCTGACGCAGGGCTCGATCCCAGGACCCTGGGATCAGGATCCGAGCTGAAGGCAGACACTTAACCGACTGAGCCACCCAGGTGCCCCTAGATCTAAAACCCTTTCAATCAGCTTCTATGCTCTCTTACATTAAAATCCAGTGGTCTGTCTTATGCTTTGAAGGAATCTTTTAATTTACACATGATTATGTAACATCATGCATTAGTAATTTGGAAAATATTGGTTTGTTAATTTTTATAGATTTTGCAAATGTTGACATAGTACGCTATTTAATATGTAAAAATTACATTGGTTAATATTGCCACTGATCTCATCAGAATAGTCTTTCAATATTGGAAAGCTGTCAAGCTCACAGTGGCGATATAAATTTTCCAAAATTATAATTTTAACTTGAAAGCTCTAGTTTTGTTACTGGCCACGAATACAATCAGCTATTTTTCTTGAAATAATGAGCACACTTCCTTCTTTTTCCCAAAAAAATGTCAGCCAAATATCCAAATTAAATGTATATATCAAGGGGCGCCTGGGTGGCTCAGTTGGTTAAGCGACTGCCTTCGGCTCAGGTCATGATCCCAGGGTCCTGGGATCGAGTCCCACATCGGGCTCCCGGCTTGGCAGGAAGCCTGCTTCTCCCTCTCCCACTCCCCCTGCTTGTGTTCCTGCTCTCGCTGTCTCTGTCTCTGTCAAATAAATAAATAAAATCTTTAAAAAATAAAATAAATAAAATAAAAATGTATATATCAAATCATCACATACTTTAAGTATCTTACAATTTTATTTGTCAATAAAAGTGAAAATAAATTCTACCTCCAAAAAATAAACAAACATAGCCATAGTTTGTAAGTCATTCTTTCAAATAAAATGGTATTCCATTAAAAAAATGGCTAGCTCAGCTTACAACTCAGTCACTCATGTGCTTTTCCTAGATAAAACCATCATTCTGTCATAGATAGCATATGTACTTTATTAGTACTTTCCATTTGGTGTCATGGAATTACAAAGACATATGCTCAAGGGTTGATATTTTATAAAATTTACAATTGTTACTGCTTCATCAAGGGCATTCTTAAGTAAAACTGGCTTTTAATGTTCCTGTTACCACATGGAAGTGAAAAATGCAATGAGTACTAGTACAATATGGGCTGGTGCCCTGATTTGTGCTTAGGTACCAACAAGTTCATATCTCCCTTCCTCTGCATTGCTTTTATATCATCATTGCAAATTACAAGGATTTTTTTTTAAAGATTTAATTTATTCATTTGCCAGAGAGAGAGAAAGAGCACAAGCAGGGGGAGTGGCAGGCAGAGGGAGAAGCAAGCTCCCAACTGAGCAGGGAGCCTGATGCAGGACTCTATCCCAGGACCCCGGGATCATGACCCAAGCGGAAGGCAGATGCCTAACCAACTGAGCCACTTACGTGTCCCAAGGATATTTTTGACCTCATTGGACCACTGAATGTGTTTCATGGACCACACTTTGAGAACCACCGGTCTACAAAACAAAGAGGTCTTTATGAAGGTAACATAATGTAGTTGAAAGAATTTGGAATCATATGGACCTGAATTTTAAGCCCAATAGCATTTCTAACTTGTTAGGTTATTTGTAGAACATTTCTTATATGTTTAGGACTTAGTTATTTCATCTGTCAAATGAAATCACAAACATAACTGATAAAAGGGATTGGCAGACTACTGCTCCTGGGCCAAACCCACCTACTGCTTTTTTTTTTTTTCCTAATTTATCTGAAAGACACTGAGTTAATTTGGATTTATTGTGATGTCATAATTCTCAGTACAATGTACTTGAAGATAAATGCAGATTTCAGTGCTAGACAACTGAAAGAGAAAGAAAATCAGTTTTTTTCTAACTTTTAGAGCTGTGTTCTCCAAATAGTAGATACTAGTCACTTCTGACTATTGAACAGCTGAAATGTGGCTTGCCCAATTAAGATGTACTTTGCTAGAGAACCTTATATTTCTATTCAGCTCTGTGTTGCTGTCTACTATCATTTCATTTCAAATTAAAGGATCTCCTTTAGTATTTATCATAGAACAGTTCTAGTGGTAATACACTATCTCAGTCTCTGTTTGTCTGAGAAAGTCTTAAATTTCCTTTATTTTTTAAAGACAGTTTTGCCAGATACAGGATTCTTAGTTGACAGGTTTGTTTGTTTTTTTCTTTCAATACTTTGACTATATCATTCCATTCTCTATTATCCTGTAAGGTTTCTACTGAGAAATCCACTGATAGTCTTATAAGACATCACTTGTATGTGATGAATTGCTTTCTCTTGATGCTTTCAAGATTCTCTCTTTGTCTTTGACTTTAGACAGTTTAATTATAATGTCTCAGTATGGTCCTCTTTGGATATTTTTTCTTCTTGTAGTTCTTCGAGTTTCTGAATCTATATATCTATCGCCTCAGATTTGTGAAGTTTGGGCAATTATTTCTTCAAATAAGCTCTTTGTCTCTTTCTCTCTCTTTTTCTGAAATTCCCACATTCTGTATATAGGTCTTCTTGGTAATATCTCATAAGTCTCTTAGGTCTCTTTGCTTTTTCTCATTTTCTTTTTCTCCTCTGATTTGATGATTTCAAATGAACTATCTTCAAGTTCACTGATTTTTTTCTATCTTCTGCCTCTGAAGTCTGATGTTATACCCTTCTAATAAATTTTTCAATTCAGTTATTGTATTTTTCACTCCAGAATTTCTTTTTGGTTCTTTTATGTAGTTTCTATCTTTTGTTGCTATTTTCATTTTATTCATTCATTGTTCCTTGATTTTTTTTTTAGTTGTCCACTTTTGTTCTTTTTTAGCTCATTGAATATCTTCATGAATATCTTTTTTTTTAAGATTTTATTTATTTATTTGACAGAGAGAGAGAGCACAAGTAGGCAGAGTGACAGGCAGAGGGAGAGGGAGAAGCAGGCTCTCTGCTGAGCAGGGAGCCGGATGTGGGGCTCAATCCCAGGACCCCAGGATCATGACCTGAGCCGAAGGCAGCCACTTAACCGACTGAACCACCCAGGCACCCCTTCATGAATATCTTTATTTTAAATTCTTTGGCAGGTATGTTTCTTTAGAGTCAGTCTCTGGAGTTTTATTTTGTTTCTTTGATTACACCATGCTAACCTATTTCTTTCTCTGTCTTGTGATCTTTTGTTGAAATTTGGGAATTAAAAAACAAAGCAAAACAAAGCATTGTTTGTGTACTGACTGTGTAGGGGAAGACCTTCACCAATTGCTCTAGCTGGAGATTCTAGGACCTCTGAAACTTTTACTCACATCTTGCTCCCCATGGTCTCTGCCTGAGGAGTGGCAATTTTATTTTTAAAGATTTTATTTATTTAGTAGGGAGAGAGAGAGGAAGCACAAGCAGGGGGAGTGGCAGGCAGAGGGAGAAGCAGGCTCCTCGCTGAGCAGGGAGCCCAATGTGGGACTTGATCCCAGGACCCTGAGATCATGACCTGAGCCGAAGGCAGATGCTCAACCGACTGAGCCACCCAGGCGTCCCAGAAGTGGCAATTTTAATATGCATCATACTTACCTCTGTTTTCAGTGGCTTCCAAACTATGGTGCTGGTTCCATCAACGTTCTGAATCAGGTAAGATGAAAACCAGTCCCTTAAGCAGCCCTTAAGAGCAAGAATGTTGGATACATGGTCCATTCTTTTGTTTCTGTCCTAACAAGGGAGCCCCCTATGAGGGCTTTCCTCTGAGTTTCTATGCATTAGGCTACAAGGGGAGGGCACAGACATATAACAAATGCTGCAAATTTCCCCACCTTTTTCACTAGAATCCCCTCTTGGTTTTATATGGCCTGAGTATTGTAGCTTCTCAGCTGGTCTCTAGAGTTCTCACAGAAGTATTCTTGTTCATCTGTTGTCATTAATTGCAGGCCTGTAACTACTTATTCTGCCGTCTTACTTTTTTTGTAATTAAAGTTTTATTGTAACATAGCCATATTCTTTCATATTTTTTTGTATTATTTCTGGCTGTTTTTGTACTGCAACTTCAGAGTTAGAACTTGTGACAAAGACTATCTGTCTACAAAGCCTAAATATCTAGTCCCTCATAGAAGAAGTTTGCAATGTACAAAAAATGAGGTAGATCTTTTCCAAAGTAAAAACTGAAGTCTTTACCATTCATCACAAGCCCTTAGAGTCTGGCTTATATTACATTTATGACCATCTCCCTTATTGTCCTCCACTTGACTCGGTTCATCCCAACCATACAGGTTATTATTCCTCAAACACTCCAGGTACACTTCTACCTCAGGGCCTTGGTACATGCTATTCCACTGTGTAGAATACCCTACCAACAAATGCCCATGAGGCTAGCTCCAATGCCTTCAGATTTTTACTCAAAAGTCATCTCAGTGACTAGCCATCTAATCTAAAATTTCAACTCCAACTCTTAACATTTCATGTCCTCCCCTGACTTATTTTTCCCCCTAAACATAATTTATTCACTATCTTCCCATCTGCCTTTTAAAAAACTTTCTATCTCTCCCTATAAAATATAATCAATATGTTTATGTTTTATTTACTATAGTACCCCTAACACCTAAAACACTGTTTGGTATATAGTAGGTACTACAAAAAAAAATATTGGATTAATAAATGAATAAATGTGAGAATACTTGTATTATTAAAAGTGCTGAAAAGTTGAGTTACTTATTACTATATTCTTGAATTCAATATGCCTTAATTGTAAAGAGGTTCTAGTATACATTGGAACAATTAAGAGCCCAGGAAAAACATAAATTCAATTTTAAGCTCTAGTTGGTTTTTAACTAAAAGTATTTATCCTACTCACTATTCCCAAAATTCCAAATCATGTCATCATAGCCCTATACAAATGGAGGAAATTTACTTCACTCTCTCTTTTCTTCATCCAAAAAAGAAGAGTTTAATACAAAAAATAAAAATTAAGCAAGGGTTGTGATTTAATTATATTATATATTTTGATATTACACCTATTTGGTATTCTGTACTTCTTAATGCCATCTTTGGCATCTAAAATGGTCGGATGCATTAGGATTTCTGAGTTTCAACAAAGAGATGTTCATTCAATCCCTTTTTTCTCAAAAAATCACAGTGTTCACAGCTGAGCTCCAACTACACATCCTGCAATCCATTTACCTCAGACCTCAGAGGGCCAACTATGTTGTGTGTGACTTCTCTTACAACCCAGCCATTAAACTTCAATAGGTTTTTCCTTTCCTTTTTAATTATATGTCACAAGTTTAATTTCTCTTTAATTTTTTATGCACGTCAGATTCTGTAGGAACACATGCGCATCTAAGCTGTATCTATCCTCTCTTTTTATGAAGAGAACATATTTTTATACAAGAGAAGAAGTATTCAAAATTGCACTTGGCACTTGTAACACAGCAAAAGGTAGCTGTAGTCCTGTTTTATTGTACAACAATCATGTAAACTCCAGCTGTCAAGTCGTCTGATCAGTTCTTCAATAGGAAAAAGGGGCTCTGCTAAATCCTGCCCACATGCTGATGTATACCCGCCTAATAACTGTGTTTTCCCCTCTCTATGAATTTCATTTACAATTTTTCTGGGACTTTCAAGGAATATCTTGAAAGAAAGACGTGACTGGAATTGCTAAGTGATAACATTTTCTTTTGGGGGTGTGAAGAAAACACAATCTGTTTTAATTTATACTGAAGCAAAGTGATGAAACCTATCTGCTGTTCTTGGGGTAGTTTCCCAACTTAGTCCACAAAAGCCTTCTCTTTCTTTGAATTCTTGCAATAAAGATGTTAGAGATTGACCTTAAGACATCAACAGAGCATAGTGGGCAAACAGATCTAAAGGACAGGATCTTTGGGAACTATTATTAAAGAAATCCTCATTAAGCAAAAAGCAGAAACATGGAGCTCAAGTAACTTGTTCAAGTTTTCCCAGAATTTGCTGTGTTTTTTTTTTCTCCAGATCTAGCACTAGGAACCAGATCTTGAGAATTAAAATCAAGTCCAGTTCCTTGAATTTTATACACATACACACCTGTGTGTACACACCTACACACACATTATTAAAAAAAACTGGCTTTGTCACGGGAATGAGAGATGGGCTGAAAATATTGTTGTTTCTGCTATTGCTATTGTTCTTACTGTTATTATTGTTGTTATCATTATTAAGGGATAAGCATTTAGGAAAAGGAAAAAGAATCCTTTTATCTCCAAAGATTGAGAGCAAAGACTTAGTCTTACTCACTTTTGCGTATAAAGGGACTGCCATTATCTGACACATGGTAGATTTTGAATAAATGTAAATGAATGGTACCTCTTTAGCCACTAAAAACTTTTAACTTAGAAGAACTGGCTTATTTAGTTGACATAATTGGAATTCAATAGAGATGTTTTACTTTATTCCTCATCATAGATTTGTATTCAGTGAATTAAGTAACACCCTAATATTTTGGGAAATTTCATAATTTATCACCAAACAAAATCAGGACATCTTCTAAGGATTTTGTAGTTTTTAACCTTTGGAATCCAACTAAGCTGTTGTCTTGCCTCAGATTATGTATGGTTTTATAATTGATACAGTTATGTGGTTATTTTTACTGATACCCATTAAATTAGGCTCAGCAAGAGAACAAAGCAATCTTTCTTTTAATTTCTCATTTTTCTTCTTAAAGGAAACACTGATATTTGTGTATGGGCCAAAGCCATACAAACATAACCTGTCAATAAAGAAATCCATGTCAATGCAAGAGATTATATTAGGTAGTGATAAATAAAACAAAGGAAATATGTTAAATATATTATTTGGACACCAACTTTCAAAGAATTTTTCAGACTAAACACATATTTAAAAACCAGTATGACTTAGTTTCACTTGGCTAAAAGTTATAGATTATGAAATCTGACTAAAACAGTAAGGCTGATTCCACAAAAATCTGTCTTGTCATTTTTCATTTAGGTACATAGGTTTAAATATAATATTCTTATTTCCAGATATGCTATGCTGGTTTCTAAAGTTACTTATAAAAGTGCCATTTTCAATTCTTACAACTTCTGCAGCTCCATTATCTAAACATGAAAAGTTCTCTAAATAACTAATTGCTAACAACAAGAACCTCAAATTTTGACACTAATTTTCATAGTGTAAATTGTATTTTATCAATAGCTATTTGGGCTATAAGATTTTTTTAAAAATTTTATTTATTTATTTGACAGAGAGAGACACAGTGAGAGAGGGAACACAAGCAGGGGGAGTGGGAGAGGGAGAAGCAGACTTCCCGCGGAGCAGGGAGCCTGATGCGGGGCTCGATCCCAGGACCCTGGGACCACGACCTGAGTGAAGGCAGACGCTTAACCGACTGAGCCACCCAGGCGCCCCTGGGCTATAAGATTTTTAAATAATGTTCTCTGAGATACCCTCAGATTAGCAACTATGAAATCATCATGTAAGTTAGTTACTCTTGTATGACCTCCAGATCTTTGTCATAATTACATGCTCATCACTGGTACCTTTGTTTCATAATTTATAGAATTTAACACTGTGTGAAACATGTTTCCTCATGTAAAAGTAGTCATAACGTAGGTTGTATTATAGTAGATGGAATTCCACTGAGATGGTCTCATACTTGGGTTTTGATTTAAAATAAGCTCAGTAAAATCCAAAATTACCTATCTAAAAAGAATAAATAGCTTTTAAAACATGCAATTTTATGGATTCTCCAGCATCACTTAGCACTGGAAATTATTTTTCTAGTATTTGGTCATGCTAATATGGTATTTTTAAAATTAAATATTATGCCAATTGTAACGTTTTTATGGTCACACACATTGATCCTAGAATGGGAAGCAGAAATGTCTCCAACATAATCTCAAATCACTGAGGAGAGACATGCATAGCTAAAATATCATGGATTTGTTAAACAAAGAAATTTCTCAGCAGAATAGACTTTACTTTTTTAATTTCTCAAATAAGCTGTTAAGCTAACAGAAAATTTATTTTGTGAACAGTAGAGTAGTATTGATAATGGCTTGAAAAGGAGAAAATTAGGATCTCCTCACAGTTGACTGATTAAAATTAATTTTACAATATTTGTAGATGTTTACATTCCTTAAGGAAGGGCAGTTTAATTTAAAGAAACCCTGATGGTATATAATATGTGGCTAAGAATTCACAGATAACAAAGATATGATTTTTACACCTCCCTTTTGTTAAGAGGAAACTGAAGACAAGTGACCGTCTGAGGTCTAGTTATGATTGAGCTCATATATAAGGATTTTTATTCCAAACGCCTAGCATGATATGATTGAGTCCATCTCTGCCAACATTAAAGCCACATAATAAGCCTTCTTCAGATTTATTTTGAGTTTGTTTTCTGTAAAAACTATGAGCAATCAATGAACAGAAAAGAAAAATACAAACTAGAGCAGCAGCGGCAACGACAACAGAGCATTGCTATTATTTCCCTTGATGGAAAAGGGACACATCCAGAGATGGGAGAAAGGCACAGAGAATCTACTCAAAGAGCTATCTTTGGCAGCTCAGTTCAGGAATATGTTTTGGATGTTTTCATACCTGTGACACAGGTTAAGAAAGAGTGAAAAAAAAAAAAAAGCAGCTGAGAAAGTGGGACATGCAAAAATAAGATCAGTAATTAACATTGGTATAACGACCCATTAAAGAATACTATAAAAGTGAGAAAATACTATATATGTGCATTCTACATTCTGCATTTGCTGGGCATTTTAAAATCTAAAGTTCAATTTAAATTAGGTAAATATTATACAAATTTTGAGGCTGGTCTTGAGCCTGCATTTTTTCAAATCTGCTGGTTAACATATGGGTAAAATGCAAATAAGAATTATTTCTAGTGAAAATTGAATCTACTTCAGCAATCAGTGGCTGTTTTTGCCAAAAACAAAAACAAAAAAAAAACACAAGTGTTTATGTTAATATTACACAACTACCTTTCTGTGCCCTAGCTGGTATTTCCTTATTTATCATCTTCATTTAGAACCAAACCTCATCTTACAGGGTAATGTCAAACTTGAATGACTCTTTCTGCTTTCTCAAATATTCAGGAAGGCAAAGTGTTGACACAAATAATTAAGAGCTGATTGAATATAACTAATAACAATTGTCCTATGGCTCCTTTCAATTAATTTCTTAAATCTTTCATCAATTTTTTAGAGCAAAATATTTTTTTAAAGATTTTATTTATTTATTTGAGAGAAAGAGAATGAGAGAGAGCACATGAGAGGGGGGAGGGTCAGAGGGAGAAGCAGACTCCCTGCCGAGCAGGGAGCCGGATGCGGGACTCGATCCCGGGACTCCAGGATCATGACCTGAGTCGAAGGCAGTCGCTTAACCAACTGAGCCACCCAGGCACCCTAGAGCAAAATATTTTTCAAAAATAGTAAAAAAAATTAGATTTTATGCCTTTCTGGTGTTCAAAATGTGATAGATGAAAAAAGGAGTAAAACTCAGAAGATGGGCAGTGAAAGGATAGAAAGAAAGAGCATTCTAGACCCTGGATTGTGCATGTGTGGATATAAGGGCCTAGCTTGGTCTGTGGTGTGTGCAACCCACACTAAAATAAATTAGAGCTAAGATTCCTCCTTCTCATGGGAAGTTTTACATAACCCAAAAAAGCAAATCATCCTGGCAAAGAGAGAGAAATAAAAAAAAGCTAATAAAGAAAGATTGACTTTTTTTCTTTATATGAAGTAGTCCTGACAAGTAATGCTTTGATGATTTAAGAACAACCTCATTAAATGTCATATGTTTTTACTTTCCCATTGAAAGCATTTACGTTTAAGGATTAGTGGTGCTTGGAAAATAAATTTGGGTTTTTCCCAATCCAACATATTTAGATACTAAAGAAAAAGATTAAACCGTAATTTAACATTTTTACTGAAAGAAAAGAAACGAAAAAGTCTGCATTAAGTAAAACTATTTTCTGTTTCTGTTCAAATTGTCTTAACATTTCATTTCTTTCATAATTAATCATTTAGTTTAAGATATTCAGTAGCACAGATGAAATCCATGAGTATAATGAGTATTGCATCATTTTTACTACTTATCAAGTGAACTTCTATTTGGGTTTTGTAAGCCTTTCCAAATGCTCCTGAAGTGATTATTACCAAATTAGTTTAGGCATTTATAGTTAACTTTGAGAGATTTGAGATTTAAAGTTAAGAATAGATTTTGGAAACTGATATAAAACTAAAAACACAATGAAACACAAAAGAATTCAAAAAGTGAGGGAAAGAAATAAGAGTAGGGGAAGAAAGTGAAATACTGAATTTATTTTCCTGAAGATTCTGTTAGGAAAACAGATTGTCATGTTGCAGGATTAGTTGTAATTTAAAAGAGGACCACAAAGAGAAGACAATGCTTCTCCAAAAGAAATGAATTGTTAAAGATAGAAATTCAGATTCCAAGGACTTTTTAACTTGGCTTAGGTTAGCTGTATAAGGATCTGACCCTAGTTAGATCTACATGCTTAAAACAAAATGAGATATTGCTGGAGGGGAGATGGGTGGGAGGATGGGGTAACTGGGTGATGGACATTAAGGAGGGCATTTGATGGAATGAGCACTAAGTGTTATATGCAATTGATGAATCAGTAAATTTTACCTTTGAAACAAATAATACACTATATGTTAATTTAATTTAAATAAAAAAATAAAAACAAAACAATGAGATTTGAATAAAAATTCTCATTGGTTTGTTTAACTGTAGATAGACTATCTGGTCCTCCTGTAGAAGCACCAAATGAGTAGTGAATCAAATCAACTGTATATTTCAGGTGCTTACAATCTTTTGTTTTCCTTACTAAGCCAGGGTAAGCTCTTAACTCTCAAAACTTCCATGAATATGCTTGTCCATTCTGAGACATATTTCCTGTTTTGTGCATACCCACTTTGTTTTATTCTTTTTTTTTTTTAAACTTATTTATTCATTTGAGAGAGTGAGAATGAGAGAGAGTACATGAGAGGGGGCAGGGTCAGAGGGAGAAGCAGGCTCCTCGCCGAGCAGGGAGCCCGACGCGGGACTCGACCCCGGGACTCCAGGACCATGGCCTGAGCCGAAGGCAGTTGCTTAACCAACTGAGCCACCCAGGCGCCCCCCACTTTGTTTTAATTCCTAGCTTTGTTTATAAGAAAATTCTAGCTTTCTGTTTCAGAAAAATCTAGCTAGAATTTATGTATCACACCATCTGAAACAAATTTATGTCCTCTATGTTGTCTATTTATCATAAAATCAAATGCTATATTCCAAAAGGAGAGGAAGTGCACAGTGGTTAAGGACTTATACTTGGGAGTTCCACGAACATGGAATGATATCTTCACATTGATACCAAGTATTGGTCCCTTTGGACAATGTATTGAATCCCTCAGATTCTCAGTTCATAGAGTTATTACAAGCATTAAATTATCTAAAGCACTTAGCTCCCTTTCTAGAACGCAGTAAGTCAATGAATGATAACTATTATTATCAAGTTATAATGAAGGAAATAACTCAAGAAGTGCATCAAGTAACACCAAAATTAAAACACCAGCCATGTAGCACAGTGCAGTTCAAGTATGCACAAACTAAGCCTTTGAGCCAAATCTGCCTTATTGCCTGTTTATAAAGACAATATATCTTTACTCTTGACTTTATTTTCTGCACAATTTGACTTTGCAACTTGACTACTTATAATGTCTTTTAATATTGTGTTCACTTCTGCTCTATTTCAGAATATTCTTTATCACTGCTAGCTCTCTATTTTTGCCTTGTTTCTAATCCAACTAATGTTTACCCACCATTTGTTTTGTTACCAGCTCATCCTCATTTACTTATTTGCTAAAGGAAACCATGTCATGTCACATTTAAGTACGAATTTAATTTCTTTCTGCCTTTGGATCAGGGAATTGTTTGTTTGTGTGTTTACAAATGCCTATAATCTTGAGTTCTATTGTTATCACAACACACAGTGACTAAGAATTCAAATAGAACCTTCTCAGTGAGAGTAAAAATCAAAATCAGCATTCAGTCTTGACTACTGAAGTGAGGATGATTGTGAGTCTAGGATCTTTGCCACATCATACTGAGAAGCTATACCACTTCTCTGACAGGTCACTTTCAAGTTGGCCCTAATTTAACGTGCATTCAGAGCTATGTATACGAGAAAGCTTCCAAAGATGCTGGCATTTGAGTAATTTTCTTTTTCAGCTTCTAAGGTTAATCTAGATTTTCTCTTATCTTTATATTCTCAGTTATTTCTTAAAGAGTAGAGTGGAAGATAAATAGGGTGAGGATCAAACATAATGTCCTCAATTCTTCATGTAGTAAGTAGGGCTAAATTATTATTTTTTGGTCCTCTGAAAATTAACATTTTGTCATCAAGAAGTCCTCCATTTTCTTCACCCAAATAAAAATTGACTTTCACTTCAATTGTGCCATTCTGTCCTAAATATATCCTGATGATTGTCTACTGAAGGCTATAGTAGTATGACAGCGGTCCACCAGCTGGTAGTTGGGACCGTCAGCTTCTGGGAAACTTTGGGTACCCTAAAGCACACACCAACACACTCCAGGATCTCTATTACACACGGGTGTCTTCAGAGAGGCAAACAGTTTTGGGGATTGTGGTAAGTAGTGAAACTCCAAGTGTTTTATGCAGACTTGCCTTCCCTCACATTTTTTCCTTAGTATCTCTTTAATCCTGAAACTGTCAGTGCCTGGAGCTTCATGCCATGGGACCACTGTGAAGCATCCTCGATTTCCAGTGCTGTAGAAAGAAGATAGTGATGGTTGCACACAACCCAGAGAAGAGGCCTGCAGAGGCAGGGCTGCTGACTGCCCCATAGGAGCTAAGTAGAAACCTTGTCCCCTGTGCAGGTCTTTGTTTGTCACATTGTATCAGTTCTGGGCTGAAAGACTCAAGGAAATCACCAGCCCCTTGAACAATCTGTTATTCAATGCAACATACAAACATAACCTGAAAGGGCCTCAGATCATGAAAAAAGGCAAGGAAGAATACAGAGGTCTGTGAGAACAGGATCCTTCATAGTCTCTGCAAAGTTCTAGAATTATCTGCTTATGTTCATGCAAATCAGATATATTTTTACCACTACTGAGTATTTATGGAGCTGCTACTAGTATTTTAGCTAGTTTTAAGAGTTAGAATCTGGGATTTTTTGTTTGAAAGGCAGACTCAAATCAGCTGGCAGTTTCCTCATCAATAAAATGAGGATGACAAAAATAACCTTGCCAAACGTTTATGGGATTATCAGTGATCGATGTGAGCTCCTCTCACAACGTCTGGCACTTGGTGGGTGCAGAGTAAAGATGGCTGCCACTCCTCGTCCTGTACTGTCCTCCCTGGCCACACTGTCTCCACCACCACTACTGAAGCACTGAACAAAGTGATACAAGCCATATAGGTTACATTGAAAAAAACACACTGGACCCTAAATATTTAAACCTATAGCAGCAACTCCACAAGTATCAGCAAAGATACACTTCGTGCATTTCAGTTTACAAATGGGATCTGAAGCAAGCACTTAGAAAAGTGACAAAACCCAACAGCCTACTTGGATGAGGGCGGTGGGGAGGATTGATGCACGTGTCTCACTTGTGTAATCACTTGGTGTGAGGTCTGCAAACTGCTGCTCTCTTCTCTGAACCTTACCAACTGAACATTCCCCAAAGTAAAGAGGTTTGGTTTAATTCCAGCACAAGCAACTGAGAAATGGCCTCTGTGAAACAAATACATCCAGATCAGTTTGGATTACTTTATGGGGAAATGGAATGAATTGGATCTAGTTATTGTTCAGAAGGCTAAAGGTTGATTCTAGGTGAAGATCAGTCTGATTTACATTCAGCCTCAAATTTATCTCTTATCAGTGGTGATCCTGCTGCCCCAGGGTTCATGGAATGCAGATGTTGTACATAAACCAAAAGGGAAAGTGAGGATGTAGCAAACCAGAAATTCCTGTGTAAACCAGTTTGTAATATCTGTGAGCAACTATACATGGCAAAATTGTGGAAAATATATAAGAATTATAGTATTTTACTAAAAAGTACATAATTTCATGTTCTAAGTCAGCAAATATAAACATATTTTTAAGTATGCTTGTGGGTATAAATCATAAACAAATAGAATTTTTTTCACTTATATTCATTTCACTATGAATAATTTTAATCCCTAAAATATTGTATTTCTATTTTTTTGCACTTTTTAAATATTCAGGATTGTTCCATTGTGTTTACTCTACAATTTATCTCTTAAATTCCTATAGCCTTAATATTTAATAGTAATTTATACATATTATCTATTTATTTTAAAGGGAGAGTCATGTGAAATTTGTAGAACAGGTAGTTACTTTCTCTATTTACAAAAGAAGTAATAGGCTCTCAGAGGTCGAGTCATTTGCTAAAGACCACCAGCCAGTCTGTAGCAGAGAAGGGCCTAAACACAGTTGTTAGTATTCCCTAATGAGGAGACTTTTCACTCCACCCTGTGCCTTCCCAGAGATTCTGGATAATCCAAAGTAAATTCTGGGAATACATTCAGTTAGTGTGCCCTGAGGGTGGGGTAGTCATTTACCACACCACTGGATTTTATATTCCAGTATGGTAGCAATCCAGAAGAAAAGACTTAATGGCACCATTCCTACAAGAGCATTGCAAAATTCTCTTCAAACACAGAAACTGCATACACGTTGGATATCCTGTGCCTTCAGTAAATGAACCTTTCACATAAGTCCCAGGCCTGACTTTACTCTGAGTCAGAGCCTTGGTTGAGTGCAAAGAACCCACTGGAATAGTCTCCAAGTTGGTAAGTGAGAACCAAAGACCTGCCCTGTCCTGATGTGTGTGGCGGTCACCAGGGGCCCAGCAAGCTGCTAAGCAAAGGAAGACCAAGGATACATATGCCTGGCAGTCTAATTGCAACCACCTGCTAAGGCATTTACCTAAAATACTGTCCTTGGGAAGACTGGGTCCACAAATTCAGGCATGACCCAAAGTGTCCTCTCCTGTACTTAAGAATACACAGAGATCAGAATTTAGCTTGTCATTCCAAAATTGAACTGTCCCTAATTTGGATCTGTTCTTTTGCATTCCAAATACCTCCCATGAAGCACTCTGACTACAAGGCCACATTCCAACACCTCAGCGCTTTTGGTTACATTCCTGTGGGGGTGGGGTGGGGGGGTGCTTGGGCTTCACATGCCACATATGATTCATACCAGAGTAGTATGTTTTCATTATCTGAAGCTAAACAGATTAATATACATTTATGAAACCCATTTGTTTCTTGAAAATTTGGCTGAAGAGGATTTTAATAATCCCACTGGATAGTGGCTTAAATAACCAACCCCAGCATCTGTGCGTCCGCAAGCCAAGGAGCAAGGCACAGAAGAAGAAATGTCAGTAAACAGACAGAACTTTCTCTATTTTGGGGCTTTCTTGGAACAGCTGTTCAGTGTCACGTTTTTAGCTAAACAAATAACCCTCCCATGCTTCTTGTGAGGGATAAGAACTGCTATACTCCAAGGAGACAGAATGCACTAAAAAGTGGTAATGAAGCTTAATATCAGAACTTGCTAATTTCTAGTTGCTTAGTAGATGTAGTGAGGTAATGAAAAAGAGATGTTTTGACAGACTGTACAGAGAACAGGCTTTGTAGGAAATTTGCACTGGAGTGGATAGGAGGTGAGGATGAGAAGGACAATGGGAAAATACGAGCAGGAAATCCTTTTAACCTCATTCTGAAATTTTCAAGATCACTTCTTTGACAAACTGAAGCATAGGAAAACCTCCTACTGGTGTAAATATCTTCTTATTAGTTGGAAGAAAATATTACTCAGCTCAGTATCTAATATGTGTCACATGATAATCACTAAATTTGAATTAGGCGCATGATTTGATAATTTTTTTTTTCTGATTTGTGGCATAAGTATTACTACCTGGTGTAAAAGTAAATTACCTTTGGTTATATACTATATAAATCACCTTTATCAAAAAGACGATATTACATTAAGTTGAAACTGCTCCTGAAAGTTCATCATAAACTTTTAATATGAGATTATAAAAAACACATGTGTTAACTTTACACAAAATTGCACCCTTTGGATTCTACTGCCTATGTTAACTTCGTTCCAATTCCTGAATTTTATGTATAATTTTTTTCTCAATGATTAAAAGAGAAAGAATGGCATGAAAAGGAGGAGTACTATAGTGGAGACCTATTAAAACAGAGAACATGTGATCTTTTTTGTGAGAAACAGAAATAGGTCGTCCAGATGCTAGATTGGCACATCCAACACCCTGGACAAACTGGGATCACATTTTCCCCGGACCTCAGTTTTTCCACTTGTGATTGAGGGGATTAACTTTGTCCCTCCTAAATTGTTCTTCTACTCTTCTTTGATTTTGTGACTGAACTCACACTGTGGGTGTTAGAAATTCTAATTTGCCAACCAGCTTCCCTGTGCATCAGTTTATAGATTTGATTCTGATTTCCCTTGTTCACACCCCTGAACAGGTAATCATAAAGGGTAGGTCAGGCCCAAAGAAACCACTCCCCCAGGTTTTTCCTCTATCTACGTGAAAGTGTGCAAAGAAAATAGGTAATGCAAGCTATTTGTACGGTCAATAAAGGATTATTCATAAGATTTTATTAAATTTTAGTAGAAAATATCATTTACTACCTTACTCAAAGATCTCTTTATAAGGATGGACAGAAAATTTCTGTTTGTGTTTAAAGACAAATGTTTTTTCCACAGAGAAATGTGCATCTGCCAGGAAGTAGAATCTATACACATGACAGGTTTTACTCTCCACTTTGCAGCCAGGAAACTAAAAGCTAGTTTCATTAATGAACTGTATTAATATGACTATCTCGAGTGTCTAGTAGTATCCTTTTTCTCTGCTTCCTTCAAACTGGGTGCATCAATCTATTTTTGCTCCTAATTGCTGTTTTTTCTTTGTATTTAATTTCATTTATTTCAAATACATTAGGAAGAAAATAAACTCTACTTGCAATTAAACAATAATATAATTAGCTGAAATAAATTATTTCCAGTAAACTCAAATATAATATTGATTATCATTTTGAATATTCAGCATATCATGTCATTGGAGAAAATACCCTGGTAAAACAGAAATCATCATTGTAAAGATATTTTCCTGCATATTTCTAAACCATAATGATCAGAAAGTAGAAACAAGAGTCATTTGTAGATTTAAGCCTATGGCACAAAACACTTGAAGTCACTTGTCAACAGTGAATGGGTGCATCAGGGACACTAAAAGACTGCATCTCAATTCTAGCCAGGAAAGGAGGAGGGCAATATAAACATAAATACAACTTGGGAACAATTCAGCCAAGTGACTTGTTGGAGAAACAGAAAATGTAAAAACTCTAGAGTTTTCCAGACATCATTTGCCTAATGTAGAATTTGATGTGATTCAGATTCATCTTAACCTTATTTAGGGAGGTAGGATCCAGAAGCGACAGTGACCCTCAGAATCACATGTAAATATCACAGGCCTGAGAAAAATAGGGCTCCAGTTTTTCTTCCTATGAAAAATATAAGTGAATAACACATTATAAAGGACTAATTTAAGAAAAACTAGAACTTACAAGATTGAAACCTAGGGAGAAATAATAATGAACAAAAAACATACTAATTTGGACCCCCATCCCGTGACAGCAAATCATTTACTAAACAACTTACTGTTCTTCTGACATGAAATATGAATTTGACCTAGAAAAAAATTTTAAGAAAGTGAAAGTAGTATAAAAGTATATAGGGTTTCTGAAAATTGTCTCCCTAAATCCATGTATATAGCCCTTGTAAATTATTCTTTCTAAAGTTCAATTCTGATTATTATTTTTTTTAAAGATTTTATTTCTTTATTTGACAGAGAGAGACACAGCGAGAGAGGGAACACAAGCAGGGGGAGTGGGAGAGGGAGAAGCAGACTTCCAGGGAGCAGGGAGCCCGATGCAGGGCTCGATCCCAGGACCCTGGGATCAGGACCTGAGCCGAAAGCAGACGCTTAATGACTGAGCCACCCAGGTGCCCCTTCAATTCTGATTATTAATGTTTACATTCATTCAAACATTTTCAAAACATTGTATTAGATTCTATAGGAAGAAACAAAGGTGAATAAGATACAGCTACTGTCCTCCAATACCTAATCTAATTTATAGTTAAGGCTTCATGCATATCCAAATGTCTTAAACAAAGCAAGGACTTCCTTTTTTCTTTCCTTTCTTTTTCTTCCCTCCCTCCCTCTTTTCCTCCCTTCCTTCCTTTTTTCCTTCCTTTGTATTGCTGTAGTTATTATTGCTTGTTTGCTTTCTTTATTCCAAGATTCTTTATTTATTTTAGGTTCTCTACCACTACTCCTCAAAATATTCCTTGTTTCAACATAGTACACTTTTTTTCCTTCAACTTTAGAACTTCATTCGCTCTATCTTCCCAGTGAGGACTTATCAACACAAACCATCTCTATGTACTGAAGTCCTACCCATCTTTCAGAGTCCAGCTCAAATCCTTTCCTGTGTTGGGCCTTGACATTTGAAAAATGACATCCAAATTATGGCTTTGTCATTTCCTACCTGTATGACTCTGGACAAGTTACTTTACTTCTCTAGCTTCTGTTTTCTCAGCATAAAATAGAGTTAACACTTGAAGATTATTTTAAAGGTTAAGTGAAATAATACAAGTAAAATGCTTAGCATAATGTGGTACATAGTAAAGTTCTACAAATATTTGCTACCATCCTACCATTTTTGCCAATAACACCAAAAATAAAATGACCACTTCCTCCTCAGAAAACCATGTGTTTATCCCTTTCTAATGTCTTTTATTAGTATTCTTTCTTCCCTTATCAGTTCCTCTCCCATATTATAACCCCTCAAATTATCTTGCATATTGTACAATATGGTATATGTATATATTTTTTCATGTAACGTGAGTATTTTAATACCTTCTTCATAGATTAGTACTTTTGTTTTTATCTTGGCAGAAATTTGACGAATGATTTTTTAGGAACCTATATATTTAGGTTTCCACCCTCCAGAAATACCTCCAGAAACACTTCCATTTATCAGTCTCCAGCTTAGACTCACCCATATAAAGCCATTGCTTGACGTAATTTCTAGCTTCATTAAGAATTCATAAACCTTCAGCCTTAAGACACTTTAACATATCTTTTTTTACTATGTAGTTGTGTGTATCTTTCATATGCCCTAATCTGTTATAAACTCATTAAGGTTGGCAAATACCATTTAGTTTTTAATCCCTTTTAGTTCATAGTTTGTCCATACATTAATTCATTGCTTAATCCATCCATTTGTTTTTCCCCAATCACACTGGAAACAATGGTTGAGAGAGCTTATGGTTGTTGATCACCATGACAAAGAGTTCAGTTGAGTCCTTTGGTCACCTGCCATGTTGTCCCAGTTTCTCTGACAAGGCTTTCTCAACTGTTTTTACGTATGTTAAATTATATATACAAATATACAAATGTTATAGGATCACCTAGCAGAGTCATCATAGATGCTAAGTAAGTGTCAACATTCTTCTATCTTTATCAAGAAATTATTTGTTTAAAAAAAAAAAAAAGAATCCCAAGGAATGTTATACTCAAAGTAAATGTCTCTGATCAGTACTTAAAACCTTTTTAAAGGCAGCAATTGGGGGAAAACAAAGAAACGACAACAACAAAATCTAGGGAACAAGAAGACTGAAAAACCAATATAGTAAACATCAACTCTCTTGTTGGAAACTGTTGTTTTTGTTTTGTTTTGTTTTAAAGAATAAGTAGGAGTAATTTGGATTGTTGGTAAAATAGAACTTCCCTCTTGTGACCTGAGAGCCGGCTGTACTTTCCAGAGATCCCAGTGTCAGACCACATTTCTGATTGCTGCAGGCTAGATCTTTTTTTTTTTTTTTTTTTTTTTTTTGTGGCCTGGGGGATCCCTGAATTTCACTCTCTTCTTTTTGTTTGCTGTGTCAGCAGAGTTGGCGTGGACCAGATTCACATCCAAGGTCAAACTTTACATACTTGATCCAGGGCCTCCAAAATCAAACCAATCTATCAAATGTAGAGTATAAGGCACATTTGCTTTCTGTTTTTCCAACCTAGAATTAAAATATAAACAAGCATATGGGCAGTCTGACTACTGTCAATACTATTTAGAGAATATATAAATTTTGTCTAATTTTTAGTTTACATTTTGGTGATTCAATATTAACAAATAGGAAAGCCTTGAAATCTCATTCTATTCATTTCCAAATCAGCTGTTCCCTTACAGGTGTTTAGATCACTTTAGAAGAAACAACTTTGAATAATAGTAAAAGTTCATACTTTATTTTTTAAAAAGTTTTTGTAGAGAAATTCTAGAATCAAAAAAAATGTTAAAGACAAAGCATTCATATGATTTCACTTAGAAGCTAGAGCCTAGGAAATAACTGTTTATTGTTTCTCCCCACGAGGAAAATCAGATATACAAAACTCTAAATTTGGTCTGTCTTCACTACACTGCACCACTTTGTAAATCTGAGCTGGCTCCAAGAAGTATCACTCCTCCAAGGTATGTTCATTCAAAGAAATTTCATTTGTTCAATATTAAGCTCTTGTCTAATTTATAACACAAAACCATAGCCCTCTTTTTTTTCTGAAGCACAGTACATGCATTAGTCATTTCATGTTACTCTTTGCTATATTTCAAATGAATGTGTCCAGGTCCTCATGTAATATTGTCATTGTACGGTAGGCATATAGCATGATCCAAGAATGAGCTTATAACCATTTATCACCCAAAGATAAAAGCTAAAATGTCAGAAAATTGGCAAACTGTTTTGGCATTTTAAAAAATTAAGTTGTTTTATTCTCATGGTTTTGCATGGAACAGAATAGACCAATATATAGATAATGCTCTTTCATTTGCATTTGGATTGGTTTAGGTTCAGAATGCAAAATAGATGCCAAATATGTATAAGTCAAATTTATAACTTGGTATAGCCAAATGAAAAATTTTATGTGTGGAAAGAAAGATACACAATTGATTATGTAGTATAATTATTAAGGTTATTATGACTGTGTAACAAATTACCCCCAAAACTCCATGACATAAAACAATTATTTATTGTGCTTGCAGTTTCTGAGGGTAAGGAATTCAGACAGGGCATAACATGTGTGGCTTATCTTGATCCATGATGTCCAGGTTCTTAACTTCATAGATGTAAAGACAAGGGTCCAGAATAACCTCTAGGCTTACTCACCTGTCTGGCAGAGGATGCCGTCTGGCAGAGTCTGTCCACATGGGCTTCCTTGCAGTAAGGTGGTTGAGTTCTTTTTTTTAAGATTTCATTTATTTATTTGACAGAGAGAGAGAGAGTGCACACAAGCTGGCAGAAGAAGAGGGAGAAGCAGCTCCCCCCCAACAACCTGCTGAGCAGGAAGCCTGATGTGGGGCTCAATCCCAACCTGAGCCGAAGGCAGCCGTTTAACCAAATGAGCCACCCAGGCGCCCCTGGTGGCTGAGCTCTAGAGGGAAGCATCCCAAAAGAGAGGGAGCCAACCATTAACCTTCTGCCTTTTAATGACCTAGGTTTGAAAGTCACAAGCCCACCCAAGTTTAATGGAAATCAACTTCTCGTATATGTTTCTTTTTTCTTTTTAATTTGACTGTAGTTAACACACCATGCTACATTAGTTTCAGGTGTACAACACAGCAGTATATCAAGTTTATGCATTATGCTGTGCTTATCACAAGTGTAGCTGCCATCTGTCACCGTAGAACACTATTACAATACCACTGACTATATTCCTTATGCTGTGCCTTTTTCCCCTTGACTTATTCATTCCATAACTGGAAGATTGTATCTCCCACTTGCCTTTATCCACTTTGCCCATCCTCCCACCACCCCCTCTCTGTCAACCATCAGTTTGTTCTCTGTATTTATAGGTCTGCTTCTGGTTTTTGTTTGTTTATTTGCTTCTTTTTTGGATTCCACTTTCACATATGAGTGAGATTATATGGTATTTGTCTTAATCAGTCTAACTTATTGTACTTAGTATATTATCTTCTAGATCTGTTCTTGATGAGGATAGCAAGATTCTAAAAGAGCATGTAGAACAGGAAATATTCCTATGGCCATTCTTGGAAAACACAAGTGGTAACACTCTTATCAAGATACAGAACATTCTGGGACACCTGGGTGGCTCATCGGTTAAGCATCTGCCTTCAGCTCAGGTCATGATCCCGGGGTCCTGGAATGCAGTCCCGCATCAGGTTCCTGGCTTGGCAAGGAGCCTGCTTCTCCCTCTGCCTGCCACTCCTCCCTGCTTGTGCTCTCTCTCTCTCTGACAAATAAATAAATAAAATCTTTAAAAAAAGATATAGAGCGTTCCGATCACCCCAACAATTTTCCTCATGCCCCTTCCAATCAATTCTAACCCACCACCTCCCCCAGTAAATGACTTCTTTTTTATTGAGCCATTATTAGTTTTCCCTCTTCTAAAACTTCGTGCAGTATTTGTTGTTTATTTACTTGTACTTTACTACTTTATTAATGTTAATTTACTACTATTATAGTAGTTTATGTCAGTTTCTTTCAGCATGATATATTTCATATATCTTATATATCTTGCATATATAGTAGGTTTTTTCTTTTTTTTCTTCTTATCACTGAGTAGTATTTCATTGAATACAAATTTTTAATCTATCCTCCTGTTAATGGGCATTTGAGATCTTTCCAGTGTGAGATTATTTATGAATAATGATGTTATGAATATTCTTTACAAGTCTTTTCATGATCGTATATTTTTATTTTTTCAAGATAAATAAGAGAGTAATTTTCTGAGTTATAAGATTATATTTAACTATATGAGAAACTGCAAAACCATATTCTGTAGTAGTTGTAACATTTTACACAACCACTAGAAATGCATCTCCACCCGCATTTGTTGTTAGTCTTTTTTGTTTTTAATTTCAGCCATTCTAGTGGATGCATAATAATAGCTTATCATGGCTTTAATTTGGGTTTCTTTAATTACTAATAATGCTGAGCACTTTTTCATATGCTTAATGGATACTCAGATTTCTCCTTTTGCAAAGTGTTAGCCTATTTTTATTGGTTTTTGTTACTGTTGTTGCTATTGAGTTATAGGAATTCTTTTTCTATTCTGAATATGTTTTGTTTTGGGTTTTTTTTGTAAGATTGTTTTGAGACTATTTTCTTCCTCTAGTTAATAGCTTTATTTTTCTCTTTCTTAATGATGTCTCTTGGTGAAGTTTATAATGTGATATAATCTAAATTATGAAATTTTTTCTTTTGTTGGTTACTAGTTTCTGGGTCCTATACAATAGTCACCTACCTTAAAGTCATGAACATATTCTTCTATAATCTATTCTAGAAGATTTATAATTTCAGCATTTATAGTTTGGCCTATAATCCATTTCAAAGTAATATTGTTTACAGCGCCTGCGTGGCTCAGTCCGTTAAGGGTCCTACTCTTGGTTTCGGCTCGGATCATGATCTCAGGGGTTGTGGGATCCCCATGTTGGGCTCCCCGCTCCTGAGCGGGGAGTCTGCTTGATTTTCTCCCTCTGCTCTCCCCCCATTTGCTCACGGTCTCTCTCTCTCTCTCTGTCTCTGAAATAAACAAATTTTTTTTAAAAAAAGTAATTTTGTTTATCAGAGAGGTACAGGCTATAGCTCCAGTTACTCCAGCATCTTTTGTTAAAAGATATGTGTATCCAGTATATGTATATGTATGTGTATATATACGCAAAATATCTATATATTTATGTGTATGTCTATATATCAAGTTGTTTCAGCATCATTTGTTAAAAGAACTTAAAGATTTGTTTTGGCAGCTTTGCTGAAAATCAATTAATCCTGTATGTGTAAATGAATTTATGGACTACCTATTCTGTCCCATTTAAACTATTTGATTATTCTTCCTGCAGTACCACACTGTCTTGATTACTGTTAGCTTTATGGTAAGTCTTAAGTCTGGAATTTTGTCTTCCAAATTTGTTTAATTTTCTAAGTCCTTTGTTTTCTATATAAGTTTTTTTTTTTTTAAAGATTTTATTTATTTATTTGAGAGAGAGAGAATGAGAGGGAGCACATGAGAGGGGGGAGGGTCAGAGGGAGAAGCAGACTCCTGCCGAGCAGGGAGCCGGATGCGGGACTCGATCGAGGGACTCCAGGATCATGACCTGAGCCGAAGGCAGTCGCTTAACCAACTGAGCCACGCAGGCACCCTCTATATAAGTTTTAAAATCAACTTGTCAGTTTCTACAAAATAATTCTAGGATTTTGATTGGTATTGCATTAAATCTATAAGTAAATTTAGGAAGAATTGACATATTAATAACATTGAGTATTCTGACACTTGAAGATGGTTTATTTGTGTACTTTTTGAGGTATTCTTTATTTTATCTCATAAAGGTTTTGTACTTTTTATTGTGGAGGTCTCCTGCTTTTTTAAATATATTAAGTATTTTATGCTTTCTAAGGATATTGAAAATAGTGTTGATTTTTGTTCTAATTAGAGCATTCTAGTATTTAATCCCAGTTCCAAGAATTCACTTTGGGAATATAATTAGGAAATAAGCAGAGATGCTGACAAAAAGTATGTGTAAGAATATTTTCAGTACTATCTATACTAGCAAAACATTGCAAATGACAGCTAAGTGTCCAACACTAGGAGCATGATTAAAGAAACTATGGTGCATCTATATTATTGACTGATAAACTACAAAATTATTTTGAGGAATAATTGGCATAATAAGAAAATGGACAGGATAGAATATTGAATAAATTAGCAAAGTACTAATTTTTCATATATTATGATCCCAAGTATATAAATATTTATCAAGTATAAATAATATTTTTATCTGGAGGGAAATAAAAAAGTATTAATCTTTTGTGATATCATTAAGTTAATTTTATTCCTTATAATTTTCTATATTTAAAAATTATTTTTATTATGATAACATGTACATAGCAAAATTTACCACTTTAACCATTTTTTGCGTACATTTCAGTGATATTAAGTACATTCATGTTGTTTTGCAACCATCACCACTCTTTTCTAATATTTTAAATGGATGATTAACATTTTTAATCAAATTATGGTAAATACTGTTTTCTAATTATTTGACTAAGTCTAGGTTCAGACCTTTGCAACAATTATATCAAAAATTTAAAAGAAAACATTTTTCTCATGGTCAAGAGACTGTCCTAAGTGATGGATTATTAGATTAGGGTATATAATTTTTAAGTCAATATATTTAGACATAAAAAACTGTTTTGGCAAGACGATATTTGGTTTTGGTTTTGTTTTTGCCATATCCATTAACAATTACTCAGGTGGTCAAAAAATATTCATTTTTCTACGGTTATTCTTTAAAAAAAATTTTTAAGACTTTGAAGGTGTGTTGTTTCAAATATTTCGAGATTATTTCAAAAAGTATCTGTCGGGAGTCTGGGTGCTCAGTCAGTTAAGTGTCTGCCTTCGGCTCAGGTCATGATCCCAGGGTCCTGGGATCGAGTCCCACAACAGGCTCCCTGCTCTGTGGGAAGCCTGCTTCTCCCTCTGCCTCTGCCTGCAGCTCCCCCTGCTTGTGCTCTCTCTCTGACAAATAAATAAATAAAATCTTTAAAAAAAAAGTTATGTGTCATAGTTAACATTACAAAATTTATTAAAAAGGATTTTATTTTGGAGGGGCACCTGCGTGGCTTAGTCGATTAAGCGTCTGCCTTCGGCTCGGGTCATGATCCCAGAGTCCTGGGATGGAGCCCCACATCGGGCTCCCTGCTCAGCAGGGAGTCTGCTTCTCCCTCTGCCCCTCCCCCTAGCTCCTTCTCTCTTTCTCTCTCTCTCTCAAATAAATAAATAATCTTTTTAAAAAAAAGATTTTATTTTTTACATTTTATTAAGTTTTTCATTTTAATTCCAGTGTAATTAACAGTGTTATATTAGTTTCAGGTGTACAATATAGTGATTTAACAATTCCATGTATCATCCAGTGCTCATTACAAGTGCACTCCTTAATCCCCATCACCTATTTCACTCCTTCCCCCACCCCCTCCCTTCTGGTAATGACATATTTTTCTCTATAATTAAGAATCTGTTTCTTGATTTGTCTCTTTCTTTCTCTTTGTTTTTTCTTTTGCTCATTTGGTTTCTTAAAATCCACATATGAGTGAAATCACATGGAATTTTTCTTTCTCTGATTGACTCATTTCACTTAGCAAAATACTCTCTAGATCCATGCATGTGGTTGCAAATGGCAAGATTTCATTCTTTTTTTACAACTGAATCATATTCCATTATTCCACTTCTTCTTTATGGATTCTTCTATTGATGGACATTTGGGCTGCTTCCATAACTTGGCTATTGTAAACAAGGCTGCAATAAAAAGAGGGGTGTACGTATCCCTTTCAATTAGTATTTTTGAATTTTTTTGGTAAATTCCCAGTAGTTCAATTACTGGATCGTAAGGTAATTCTATTTTTAACTCTTTGAGGAAACTCCATCCTGTTTTCCACAGTGGCCATCAGTTTTCAGTTCCACCAATAGTGCATGATTGCTCCTTTTTCTCAATATCCTCACCAATACTTGTCATTTCTTGTGTTTTTGATTTTGGTCATTCTGACAGGTGTGAAGTGATATCTCATTGTAGTTTTGATTTGCATTTCCCAGATGATGAGTGGTGTTGAGCATCTCTTCATGAGTCTGTTGTCTATCTATGTCTTCTTTGGAGAAATGTTTGTTCATGTCTTCTGCCTATCTTTTAATTGGATTATTATTTTTTGGGTGTTAGTTGTATAAGTTCTTTATATGTTTTGGATACTAACCCTTAAAAAACGATTTTAGAATAAATAATTGTTTCTCTTACAAAAGCCCCAGGACAGTTAACATTAAGAAGGAATTGATGAGCAAAAAATTATATTCACCTTCATAATTTATCTGGTAACTGAGTTACTTTTTTATCTGTATGTTGATTTTTAATTTTATTAGTCAGATAAATTGGCATAGGTAGAAAAATGAGTCAAATTGATCAAAAAATGTATCACAAAAGAACAATTCTTATCCAATTTTATCTGATCCACCTTCCACCTTCCATTCACTAGTCCATCCCTCCAGAGCAGACACTCTCAACACTTTGAGCAATTTCTAATGGTTCATATTCTAATTATTTCCATTCTAACATTTTCTACACCATATTTAAAATTGCTCCATTATTTTTCATTTGCACTAATTTGCACAAGATTATTTTTTTTTTCCTAAATGATCTAACACATCTATCAAATGCCTGGGTACAGCAAATAATTCATCATATTCTTCTTGGTGCTCTCCATCTTTCTATACTGGTGCCCAGTATAGGCTGAGGTTGCTCTTTGCTTATCTTCTATGCTGAATCCCCTGTTTCTTGCATCCTTCATTTTCTTTAAACATGTCCTCTAATAGCTTCCTAAAGATGGATAAGGAGAATACATTAGGTAGGTCGTTTTTTTTTTTTTTTAAGGTTTGTATGTTGTAAATACGTGTTTAGTCTATCTTCGCTCTTAATTTTTTTTTCTTTTGGAAAAAGAATTATGGATTGGAAAGAACTTTTCCTCTGAATTATGAAGTTATTATTTCACTGTCTCCTAGCTTTCAATGTTGCAATAGGTAGAAAGGTCTAATGCCATTTTGATTTTCATTCCTTTGTATACAAACTAGTTTTCTCTGTGAAAGTGAGTAGGATCTTTTACATTTGTGGTGCCAGGACTCAGTGTCCTTCATCAGGATGAGATTCATGGCATTCAATTCTGAGAGGTGTTTTTATCCATTTATTGATACTTGTTTTCTATCTGACTTTGTCCTATTTCCTCTTTCTGAATTATTAATTTAATTTTGGAACTTCTTAGTTCAATTTCAAATTTTGTTATGATTCTAAACTGTTCGGCATAATTTTTTTTTTTTTAAGATTTTATTTATTTGACAGAGAGAGGGAAAGAGCACAAGCAGGGGAAGCAGCAGAGGGAAAAGCAGGCTTCCCACTGAGCAGGGAGTCCAACGTGCGGCTCAATCCCAGGACTCTGGGATCATGACCTGAGCCGATGGCAGATGCCCAATCGACTGAGCCACCCAGGCACCCCTTGACATAGTTTTGTCATTTTTTTCCTTATTCTCTGGGAGATATTATCACCTTTATCTTCTTCTAGTCTTTTTCTTTATGGTTCTCATTTTAAAAATATGACTTAGCAACAGATATTTTCTTATTTTAAGGACATCTCTTTTGGAATGTTTTCAATAGTGTTCTTTTTTAAGTTTGTTTCTCTGATCCCCCTATAACCTGTTTCCTTCCTTCCTTCCTTCCCTCTTTTTCTTAATTGGTTTAGGTTTTACTCCTTCCAGTTTGAAACTTCCTTTCCTATTTCATATTTTAGTCATTTTATATTTAAGGGTGAGGTAGTAAGACTGCTCAGAAGTACTGAGTGAGCAAGTAGAAATTATTGGATGGGAGTTACTGTGGGGCAATCAAACAGGACACTTGTCTTTTTCTGGAGAGAAATGTCAAATTTGTTAAGAGTTTATTTGTTTGTTTGCTTGCTTGTTTAACCATTCAGTTTCTCCAGGATGGATTTTTCCAGGTTTAAGTCTGGATGAAAAGGGGGCTTCCTCCTATTTTAGTCCCACACAACATCTCTGCCTTCCCTTATGACTGGGGCCTCTGTAGCTTGGTTTCTTGCAGAGAATGAGGCTGTGGTTTCTGACAAGAATTAGGGTCAGGCCAATCCTATTTGGGAAGGGCATGAGAAATGACTTGGAGACAGATTTCAGTCAATGCCCTGTTCTCAGCTACCTCCTGTGGGGCCTGTACCTCAGAATAGTGACCTTCTCAGAGGTTCTGTAGAAAAAATTGACCTTTGCAGACTCTCAAATTATAATTTTTATAATGTCTCCTACTTTGTCAAATCACACATCACTCCTCTAACTCTGTTTTTCTAAAATTAGTGTAAATGTTTTGCCAGCTGAAATCTCCCCATTGTCTTTATGAGTTAATAAATGTTTTTGAAAAATTCCTCTGCTGTCATTTTATTTGGGTTTTAGTCGGAAAAAAAGATTGACACATGTTGTCAATACTCCATGCTTAATCAGGACTCTTTGTTTGAAGATGAACTGATTTAGAGTCTCACAGTATTATGATGTTAACTGAATTAACCTCCCAAAAGAATGCAATATCCAGGTATATTAGTGTTTTAATTAATGAAGATGAACCTTAATAAGAGATATGTATAAATTGAATATCTATGTTCAGGAATGTTAAGCATAACATTTTCTTTATATTAATTCAGAGTATAAAACACATGGTCTCTTTTCACCAATTTCTGATTTCAAATATATTATCTCAATTATCTAGATGTTGGATGGATAGATCATAGATTGATAGATGTGCATGTTGTGTATCGCACTGCTGCTGAAATTTTTAAAATGTGGCAGAGCTATTCTTAAAAGTCATGAATAAAACTGCAGATAGGTGAGGAAATTCTTGTCATTGCTGTCAGTTTCTGATTCATAGATGATAAATATAGCCTTAGCCTAAAAATTAAGTTGTTAGGAAACTCACTTCTCTGTACCAGCTAAGCTGCAAAGGGTAGGCAGTCATAGCATAGATACAGGAAATGGTGCTTAGGATGGACTTCAAGCTGTAAAGCTTCCCTGAGTGGATTGTACAGCAGCTTCATTCCAAACCCAAAACATATAGAACACTGGATATATAATTATGTTTGCATTTGGCTCCTTTTCACTTGTGTTCTTTTTCTTGGCTTCAGACTGTTTAAGAATTAGAATGTCTTTGGTCTTCTATTTACTTACGATGTTCAAAACTGGCAGAGTTTGTAGATTTAGGACTACAGATTAACTGAGCTATTGAATGTCTTTTTGTTAGAATATAAAGGGTTCTATTCTATCCACCAAAACAGATATTAGGTACATTCTTTTCATTAAAGCATGCCCACATCTTTCAATAAGGAAGCAGAATTAGGAATCAAATCCACTGATCTTGTTACAAAAGCAATGTTTACCCCACAACAAGATATTTTGATGTTAGTAATATTTAGAGCAGGTTTCCAAAAGGAATCTGATTAAAGTATAGGGTAAAATTCAGAGATAAATAAACATCCAGGATACATCTTTAAAATAACTGGGACTCCTTCTCAGGACAAAAAAACCATCAGTTCAGATAATTGAAAATTATCTGCAAACCATAGTGAATGGAGAAAAATTGAGTTACTCTCCCAGATTATTGTTTTAGGGTTTGTGGCAAAATAAAACCTAAAGTTTACTTTTTAAACTGATATAAATAAGATCATATTTATTTATTTAATTATATATATGTAAAATATAAATACATATGTATGTTTAGTTCATATAAACAGGTATACTAAAGTTTGGTTTTAATATTGAAATATTTCATGCAGGGCTGTCCTGAAGTGCTAGCTTTCTCTCCGATTAGATCAGTTGAGGTTGTTGTGCAAGTAAATACTCTTCTATTAGTCCTTACAGTTCAAGTGGCCCTGAACAGTGAGAAAATGGTAGATTTTCTTCAAGACTTTCTGACAAGCTGATCCTTAAAGTCCGTATAATCTAGGAGTTACGCTTTTTCAATTAAAGGCGGAGGTAGACTTTCCTGAAAATTTTCCTCAGGCATTCATAAAGTTCAAACTTACAGAACATTTTCTCTTTTACTACTGTCATGATTTTTTAAAAAACAGCATATGCCAGTAAAAATAAATATCGTCAAATTTTGATGAAGAACCTATGGGGAAATGTGGGAAAATATCAAGGATGTATAATAAAACAAATTTTAAATGGAAAAATAATTTTAAAAACAAATATAAATATGAGTCCTTTAAATAGTTAATATCTAACTTTCTCCTTCTTAGGAAATACATGAAAATGTTCTTATTTTATCCGAATTAGTTTCCAGAAACTTAGTGATGGAAACTTAAGAACCTTGCACTATTATTCTACGTTTAAGCCGGCAAATGCACAGGAGTTCTGTGGGAGAGCTACATGGCCACAGGATTAACTTGGTACTCCAAAGTATTCTATCCTATACCTGAAATACACTGTTCTATCAAGGTTCATCCTGGTTATTTCCACTCATGATTAGACAACTCTAAAGGGATGAAAGTAATGGCATTTTATATATGCCTCTTTTCAAACACTGAAAAGTTTTCTGAGTACAGGGCTGCTTCCAGTTTCTAAACTATAGAAATCTGGACAAAGTCATAAATTGTCCACTGTAGCCAATGTTGCTTTCAACTTATTTAAATTCTATTTGCTCAACCATGCAAAGTGAGCAAAACTTGTGAAAGTGATGACTGTGTGAAACAAATTTAGTATGACACAAAATAATTGATTAGTTTAAATGTTTATTTAATTGTATTGGAGAATTGTTACTGGGCTACCGGGTAATTGGAGATAAATGAGAGTCAGCCTCATGCAAGATAGCAAAATGTATTTGCTCTGGACTCCCAGTCAGGCTTAAGTTCAAATTTCAGCTCTGTTACTGACAAACTGCACAATCTGGATATGTTTCTTAACCTCTCCAGGACTCAGTTTCTGGGAAATGGGAGATAAACCTAGTTCTATGTTAAAGGGTTAATAAGGGAACCAAATGAAATGATACAATGGAAGGTTTAGCTTGAACATTGCTAGCATCTTACAGATATTGGTGATTCATTTTTAATATAATTAGTATCACCTTTACATAATCAAACTGAGTATTTATGAAGTCATAAGGGAGAAATAAACTGGAAAGATTCCCTTTCTCAGACTCCCTAAATTTTTTTCCTTCCTTCTTAGAGACCTTTTATTAAGACAGGTGTGAGCTGAATTCTGAAGTTTACACAACCAAGGAAAACTTCTCAGTGGACAATAAACTGAAAGAGAGAAGATCTACAAGGATCAGATTAATCCTGTTGTTGCAATTCAGGAATTGGCTCCAGCTAGTACTATCTCTGTACAAGTAATTTGCATAACAAGCTAAGAGCTTCTGCCCAATAGCTTCCTCTCCTCTCTGGAACTCTCCAAGTATTAATCCTTCTTCTCCAACCAGGCCTACCCCTACCCCCCACCTCGAATCAAAATATATCCTTTTTTTTGTTCAAATTAACCAAGCCTAGACTATTCAGCTAAATTATCTATGAATGATCTGAAAGTTGGAATAAAGCTTAATCCTTCTGGGATTAAGCTATTTATAGTTCCCCCAATTTACCACCTGTTTAGACCTCCACATCTTGTGTGTGCCTCTCTCTCAACCTGTCCCCCTCATTTACCTACTCTGGAAAGGCCATTTCATCCTTCGAGTCATGGTTCTGATTTTACCTTCCCTCTACAATATTCCAGGATTACCTGGGCAAAGTTAGTCACTTCTTCCACTACGTTTCCATAGCCATTGTTTTGTAGTTTAAAATCATAGTATTGATCACCATATAATTAACATATGCATTTCCCCATTAGGCTGTTTGATTCTTCCTTGTAGTTTTTTATGTACCTAGCCCAGGCCTGGAGTACAGCAGGTCCTCAACAACAGCTGTGTAGATGAATGCTGTTGATTATTACTCTTTTCTAAAAAATCAATGGAATTGGCTTTGGACATAGTAAAATATTTACCAAATAGCATTTACTTGCCATTTCAATAATGGGTACAAATGAACCTAAAACCACCTTAACTTCTGGAATAGAAAGGGGTACCTTTGGTTTGTAGAGATGCTGTAGACATAAAGAGGATGGGATGGAGATTTTAAAGTCAGAGAGACTGGGTATAAGTATCATCTTCAACTCTGCCACCTCACAGCTGGGGAGCTTTGCACACATTACCTTCCCCACTAATCCTTAGTTTCCTCTTTCATAAAAATATAGAGACATTGTGAATATTAACTGAAATGATGCATAAAAAGAGCTGAGCAAAGATGTGGCACAATGCCTGAATGAACAAGTGATTGCTGCAAAAACCCTTCCCCTCCAGGAACTTCATCTTGGGCTGGGGGTAAACCTGGTGACAGGGAGGGGTGAAAGTGAAAAATGTGCACCACTAACAAGGAGTGTAACACAGCGTTGCACACGGGCACTAATTAAGGAAAAGCTATACCCAAACGTCTTATTTGGAGAATCAAATTCAAAATGCAAGACTTTATTTTGTGTAGCAGCTACACATTGATGGCATCTAAGCTGTATTGTATGTGTGTTTTGTTTTGTTTAATTTCCAAAACAGAAATATTTATTTTTTTCTCTAGAAATATTTTGATACATTTTGGCTTCCAGTTTAAGAGAAGACATAGTACAATAATATAAGTATTTTATCAGATTCCCGCAAGAGCCTATATTTTTAAATAAGGCATTTAGTATAAGATTATTATGATAAAGAAACTTTTTGAAAAAACTTTCAGCCTGCAAAAACAGACTTCATCTTAGTGAAACAGAATCAAGACATTTCCTTAATCATGAACATGTTATCATGCCATAAGATGCCAGTTGGTAAATTTTTTATGTCTCTTTGTGAATCACTGACTAATTCTATTGTCTTCAGACATAAGCTAACCTTAAACAATAAGGGTGCTCACAACAGTGTTTCATTTTAAGTACTGTTTTACATCCTCCATTTTACACACTGGCCTCTGTTCAGTAGAGAAAACTCTTTTTTAGCCCATATCAGAGCCAGAGAGTCAGGCTACTAGGAGTACAGTGCTAAAGAGGCTCAGCCATGGCTCTGACTTCCCTAGTGGACAGTTGGCTACATGCTGCTCCACCAGGAGACTGTCCCCCTACTTTGGCTATGTATCTGAGGAGAGGAGCTGGGAGAAGAGGCCAGCACCAGCACTTAGAGATTCTCCCCACAGGAAAAGCTGCTCAAAGTAGGTGCTTTACTAAAGGAGATTTGGGAGTGTCATTTTTTTTAAAGATTTTATTTATTTATTTGAGAGAGAGAATGAGATAGAGAGAGCATGAGAGGGGGGAGGGGCAGAGGGAGAAGCAGACTCCCCGCTGAGCAGGGAGCCTGATGTGGGACTCCATCCCGGGACTCTGGGATCGTGACCTGAGCCGAAGGCAGTCGCTTAACCGACTGAGCCACCCAGGCACCCAGGAGTGTTATTTTTAACATACAGGCCCAAACAATATATTAATATTGATTTCCTGCATTGATTAACATCACATAATCCATTTTAAGACTTCATCACTGCCCTGGTAGAAAAAACATGGTAAAAATTTGCCAAAGTTTGTCAGTTATGCAACTACAAAGATAAAAATTCTACTTAGAGATATCTCTTAAAGTCCATCTAAGGTTTCTTCCTTCTTTCCCTCCTCCCAGAGTCATTAGAAAATGACTTTCAGTCTCAGACTATATAAAAGAACTCCCACTTTATTCATAAGACAGCTTTAAACAACTGTGCTTTTCCTTGAGCATTAACAATGCATCTACTTAGGTTATCTAAGGATAAAATACCAAATTTTATGCACTGATTAGAATATTTCACTGAAGTCTATTGCTGTTACTTTTTTGTCTCAAACTCTCTTAATGGCCAGTTTCCCATGAAATCATTTATTCACATAGTCAGCCAGCTGATCAACACACTGATTAAGCACCTATTATGAGCCAGGCACTCTTGTAGGTGCCACTCAGAGTAGCGATTCTCAAACTCTAGGGGGAATCTTGTTAAAACCGATCCTGATTCAGAAAATCAGGGGTGCAGCCCAAGATCCTGAATTACCAAGATGTGAAGTTAACAGTTCTGATCCACAGACCACCTAACCTATTACATGAAATTAAAATAAGATGCCTCAAAAGAGACCCAGTTTTAATCCAATGTTTGTTCATCAAGAAGCACCTTTCATCAGCTATCTTTATTTCTAAAATGATAGAATAAAGACTGTTCCTCCTCAAATATCAGGTTTTATGCAGCCCAGTAAAATGTAAGGCACAGACATCTTTGCCATTCCCCTAGCAAATGTTTATCAAAATTGGCTACTGTCTGAGAGCAACTTTAAAATATGCTAAAAATGTTATGCCTACATTTTTCGGTATTCATTCTTGTGAGGGAAAAGTAGCTGAACATTCTTCGCCAGCCTCTTCAATTTTACTGTGAAAATTCCCTTGTGCTGTGGGTTCATTCAAAGCCAGGAGTATGGCTTTACACAGTTTTTCATTGTACTCAAGGGAAGTTTATGGAAATGTTACAGAAATAAGCTACAAATGGAAACCTGGCCTTCTGTCAAACTGCATCTCTCTTTCCTGCTCTAACAACATTTCTTTTCCCCTTCCATATTCAATGTGTTTTTGCATATAGAATATTTACCTAAAACTAATTTTAGAAATACAAAACATATCAATTACATCTTAAACAAGATTAATAACTAATAGTTATAAAGTATAGCTGTGTGCCAGGCATCTTTCTAAATGGGTTACATTTATTAAATATAAATGATTTTCGGGCACCTGGGTGGCTCAGTTGGTTAAGCAACTGCCTTCGGCTCAGGTCATGATCCTGGAGTCCCAGGATCGAGTCCCGCATTGGGCTCCCTGCTCGGCAGGGAGTCTGCTTCTCCCTCTGACCCTCCTCCCTCTCATGCTCTCCGTCTCTCATTCTCTCTCTCTCAAATAAATAAATAAAATCTTAAAAAAAAAAAAAAATAAAATAAATATAAATGATTTTCTAAATGCTCCTCATAAATTAAGTCATTTAACCCTCATGATTATCCATGAGGTGGGTACTGTTGGTATCCCCATTTTACTGATGAAGAAATTAAAACACAAAGAAAGATTTGCCCACAGTCACTCAGCATGTTGGTGGCAGATGTAGAATTAGAGCCCAAGTCACCCTACACCAGAGTCCAAGCTCCCTCAGTACTTGCCATAAACTGTTCATGACAATTTACCTCAGTCTACAATAAACTTGAAGGAATCAGATAGAACTATTGGGAAAAAGGGGGTAGATCTGTTTTACATTTGACTGATATTACCTAGGTTTTACACTAAACAATTATGCAATTTTTCTTTCAAAGATGGATAAGCATTTTCTTATATTTTTTATTTATACAATATGGCCAAAATATCATATACTACAAAGTGGTTCTTAGTGTAACATCTTTCACTTTACAATCACAATTATTTTTTTGGAAGGGTTGAGGTCCATGGGTTGAAACACATTTTTAAGGAACAAAAAGAAAATTAGAAAGAGAAAAAAAAGAGAAAAAAGGAATGGAAAGGAAAAATATTTTCCAAAATTCTGATTCATATGAATGTATGACACTGGAAATGCCTGTGTTATGCTTACTATGATGTGCTCAGTCATAAAATTAAGATTAGAAACAGGAATTCTCATGAGATTACTGAGCCTTCCAGGTTTGATAGGAAACAAAAACAGAAATAGCTTAGTTGAAAAGAAGAGTCACAGCCAAAAATTCCTGAGTAGTACTCCCCGTCCTGACACTGACTTTTTCAGTGACCCTGGCAATCTGCCAGACCACTGTGATTTCATTTCCTTCTCTGCAAAGTTAGCAGAATACTTACCTACATCCCAGATGTTGGAAGACCTAATTAATGTCAATGTTTGTGTAAAAATGAAATGCTGTTTACCCAGTAAATGCCAAGTAATTCAGATTTTTTACTCCCACTTTTTGCAAGCGGCATAGAGTACAGGAGAAATAACTTACTAAAATCGTTGGTAATATCAGAAATTCTTGAACCTTTCTTTGCAGCAATAATTGTCAAAAATCATTTATTAACCCCTCACATAGTAATGAATTTCCGCATATAGTCACCAAATTCTATATACATTGCACTCTTTAAACATTTATAGCTGAATATGTCAATTATACCTCAATAAACCTGAAAAAATGCATGGCTGTGTATTCGTATTGGTCTCCTTACTTTGCCATGCTGAGGATAGTGTCATGGGTTCCAGCCACAGTGAGCCTGACGTCTCATTATCTCCTCAGGCCACAGACTGTGCATCTACACCATTAACCAGGCATCGTGAAAATGCATGCAATGAATCACAGAGGTACTAACATAAATTGGCATGATTCCATTCACATTGCTAAGAAAACAAATTAATGTTCTTGTCTTACTTTTTGCCTCAGCATCTTGTGTCTACCGACACATGCAATTAATCATTTATTCATATCTTTATGAACTTATTGATTATTTACTATGTGCAAGATACTGTGCTAAGTAAGTCCTAGGAATATATTGGTGAGCAAGAACAAAATAGTCCTTGGTGTTATAAAACATACTCTAAGATGAAATGTAGCCATTAAGCATGTGCTTATTAATCAAATGTTATGTTACCATGATAAGGAAAGCTCAGGGACACCTAGCATGTTATAGAAACTAGGGATTATCTTTGGAAGGAAATGATATTTCAGCTACAGTTTTTTTTTCTGTTGTAAAATTTGATTTTTTTTATTTTTTGACGCATTTTTTAAATTTTATTTTATTATATTATGCTAATCACCATACATTACATCATTAGTTTTTGATGTCATATTCCATGATTCATTGTTTGTGTATAACACCCAGTGCTCCATTCAATACGTTCCCTCTTTAATACCAATCACCAGGCTAACCCATTCCTCCATGCTCCTCCCCTCTAGAACCCTCAGTTTGTTTCTCAGAGTCCATAGTCTCTCATGGTTCGTCTCCCCCTCCAATTTACCCCCTTCATTATTCCTTTCCTACTATCTTTTTTTTTTTTAACATGTAATGTATTATTTGTTTCAGAGGTACAGGTCTGTGCTTCAACAGTTTTACACAATTCACAGTGCTCACCATGGCACATACCCTCCTCAATGTCTATCACCCAGCCACACCATCCCTCCCACCCCCCCCACTCCAGCAAACCTCACTTTGTTTCCTGAGATTAAGAATTCCTCACATCAGTGAGATCATATGATACATGTCTTTCTCTGATTGACTTATTTCACTCAGCATAATACCCTCTAGTTCCATCCACATCGTTGCAAATGGCAAGATTTCGTGCTTTTTTGATGGCTGCATAATATTCCATTGTATGTATTTTCCACAAATTCTTTATCCATTCATCTGTTGATGGACGTCTTTCCATAGTTTGGCTATTGTGGACATTGCTGCTATAAACATTGGGGTGCACGTTTCCCTTCAGATCACTACATTTGTATCATTGGGGTAAATACGCAGTTGCGCAATTGCTGGGTCATAGGGTAGCTCTATGTTCAACTTTTTGAGGAACCTCCATACTGTTTTCCAGAGTGGCTACAACAGCTTGCATTCCCACCAACAGTGTAGGAGGGTTCCCCTTTCTCTGCATCCCATCCCGCCAACATCTGTCATTTCCTGACTTGTTAATTTTAGCCATTTTGACTGGTGTGAGGTGGTATCTCATTGAGGTTTTCATTTGGATTTCCCTGATGCTGAGCGATGCTGAGTACTTTTTCATGTGTCTGTTGGCCATTTGGATGTCTTCTTTGCAGAAATGTCTGTTCATGTCTTTTGCTCATTTCTTGATTGGATTATTTGTTCTTTGGGTGTTGAGTTTGATAAGTTCTTTATAGATTTTTGGATACTAGCCCTTTATCTGATATGTCATTTGCAAATATCTTCTCCCATTCTGTCGGTTGTCTTTTGGTTTGGTTGACTGTTTCCTTGGCTGTGCAAAAGGTTTTATCTTGATGAAGTCCCAATAGTTCATTTTTGACCTTGCTTCCCTTGCCTTTGGCAATGTTTCTAGGAAGAAGTTGCTGCAGCTGAGGTCGAAGAGGTTGCTGCCTGTGTTCTCCTTTAGGATTTTAATGGACTCCTGTCTCACATTGAGGTCTTTCAACCATTTGGAGTCTATTTCTGTGTGTGGTGTAAGGAAATGGTCTAGTTTCATTCTTCTGCATGTCGCTGTCCAATTTTCCCAACACCATGTGTTGAAGAGACTGTCTTTTTTCCATTGGACATTCTTTCTTTCTTTGTCAAAGATGAGTTGACCGTAGAGTTGAGGGTCAATTTCTGGGCTCTCTATTCTGTTCCACTGATCTATGGAGGCTAAAGAGCATCCTACTAAAGAATGAATGGGCCAACCAGGAAATTAAAGAAGAATTTTAAAAAATCATGGAAACAAATGAAAATGAAAACACAACTGTTCAAAATCTTTGGGATGTGGGTGCCTGGGTGGCTCAGTTGGTTAAGCGACTGCCTTCGGCTCAGGTCATGATCCTGGAGTCCCTGGATCGAGTCCCGCATCGGGCTTCCTGCTCGGCGGGGAGTCTGCTTCGTCCTCTGACCCTATCCCCTCTCATGTGTTCTCTCTCTCTCATTCTCTCTCTCTCAAGTAAATAAATAAAATCTTTAAAAAAAAAAATCTTTGGGATGCAGCAAAGGCAGTCCTAAGAGGAAAGTAAGTAGCAATACAAGCCTTGCTCAAGAAACAAGAAAGTTCTCAAATACACAATCTAACCCTACACCTAAAGGAGCTGGAGAAAGAAAAACAAATAAAGCCTAAATCCAGCAGGAGAAGAGAAATAATAAAGATCAGAGGAGGCAGTTTGAAGAAAAAGTTGCAGATAGAGTAGAACATGGGGATGATGGTCGAACTAGGCCATGAGGAGGTCCAAAGCATAGGGGAATAATTCTGTAGAAGAGGAAGAAGGATATCCTTTCCAAATGTAATATATGGAAGGAAGAAAAAAATGGGCATGCATGCAGGCAAGGTATAGATATAGTGATGAAAAGCTAAATAAATTACTTTTAATTAATTTTATTTTCTCTCTGGAGAAGGCCTAGAATGCTTGGGGAGGTGTAAGTCAGAGAAATCTGAGGAATTGAATGAGGTTTAAAATTGTAAATCTGACAAATAGGAAACATAACTGGTTTGGGAAATCTAAGATTGTTGGATGGTGTTGATGGATACAGTTGATGGTATCCTGTAATGTTTATTCTCACTTTATTTTATTACCAAAATAATATATCAAATTATATTACATATTGAATATTGTATTAGAAATTATATATTGGATATTACCCAAATCCTACCCATACAAATTTAAGAAGGTTGACCAGGCATACTTGATTACCTGCCTTCCCTCCCTATTTCCCATTGAAATAACAGTAATATTTACAAAAGAAAAATGTTTCCTACAGTGCCGAGAATGAAAATGGATATCATAAGGAAACCTGAGATATTGGTGTATTTCAAATTGAAGAACTGTTGGATAAACCAGAGTTTAAAAAGTCACAAGGCAGAATAAATAGGTGAAAGACTGCATCAGGGGGGATAGGTTATGCTGGAAGGGCACTGCTTGTGACTGGGAGAATCCAAATAGTATCAGGACATTCAACAAGGAAACTGATTGCAAGACTCTTTATCAACAACTGAAAACACAGAGAACTAAGTAAGAATCCATATAAGTTGGTAGATAGAAAAAGTTACAGATAATGAAATAAATTGAATTGTTATTAGATTTCTCATCAGCAACCCTACAGGTTAAAAAAAATGGAGAAATTCCTTCAAAGTCCTAATGTCAAAAATTTTGAATCTAAAATTCTATATTCCATGAAACTATAAAGTATGAAAGAAAAACAAAGGTTTTTTTACAAGTGCAAGGACTTAGAAAGTTTATTTTTACTGAAAGAAAAAAAGCCTACATAATATTCTCCAACAAAATGTGGAAAAAGGAAACATAGTATCCAAGAAAGAGTAGATTTAATTCAAGATTACAAAGAAAAGTAATTTCAGGTTGGCAGTGGCCAGTTAATTTAAATCCAAGTAGAATGTCTTCAAGATGAATTACTTGAACAAATACTATAATTAAACATTTGAATGATTTTAGTAGTAGAGTGAAGTCATAGACTTTACTTGTCACTAAGAAAAAAAAGGCAATTAGAAATACTAGGGAAAACAAAAATCTGTCTAAGAAATCATTACACAAATATAAAGTGGCATCAAGAAATACCATTTAAATTTGATAGATCAAGAAAAATAAGTTTAAAAGTAATATTTAAAATTACAAAAGTTGTCACTAATAGGTATATTAACAATAGAGTATTAACAAAAATTGGGAGGAAGAGTGAGCAAGAAGAGATGGGAAAAATTTACTTACTGTAAGTTGAAATTCTTAATCTTTCATAGCAGAAAGTTTTACCTTTCCTTTTTTATGTATGCAATAAATGAGCATAGAAGTTCATACCTATACAAATTGAGAACTAGCACTCTTCCTTTACCATGCAGTGGTAGAGTGAAAGCAGCACATATCTTGGAATAAAACAAACTAGGGCTTAAATCCTGGGTCCGTTACTTATAAGCTGTGTGGTCATGGGATATTTATGTAAGCTCTCTGAACCTTAGTTGGAGAATAAATTACAGAGTGAATATTAAGAGCCCTGGACAGTGTTTTCTAAACAGTAGGCTCTCAATGAATATTTATCAGTATTGATATTATTATTTATAGAATCTTCTTGAAACAAGAACTCAGCATATGTTATGGTTGATGACTACTTATCACAAGAGATGTGGCTTTATTGTGCAAGTTGCAAAATAAGAAGGTTTCCTGTTTTGTGGTGACATTTAATATAATGAATTGAGTAAAAGGAACAAGAAGTGATTTACTACCTCAGAGAATAAAGGGGAAATCCATAATACCTTGATCTTTGGAGAGCCGCCAAAGTAGTAATTATTATCACAGACCTAGAGGAAGTATTTAAAAAATTTAAGTAACACTTTAATGGAAGTTAAATAATACACCAAATTTCTTCACTTTTATTTGAAATAATGTTAACTCATTTGTGGAAGCACTGGTGTTCTCTTGATCATCCCCTCTCTGGGCAGTTAGTTTTATATGCCTTGATTAATTAAATTGGAAATTATATTTACTAGCTAATAAATGAAATTCCTTTGGTAAAAACAATTATTAGATAACATGGAGCACACTTAAGGAAAATAAGTGAAGCAGCCTCTTGGGATTTATTTCTTTCCTGCACGTCTGATTACATGAAGGGGAGTTTCCCTGGATACTCTGGCCTCTTGCTCCACCCTTGGATCTCCAGGGAAATAGAGTGGGTGACCAGAGCACTGAGCTTGGGAGGAAGGACTAGATACTCACAGCCTTGCCCCTTCTGCTTCTCCTTCTTGAGCCAGAGGAGAGCTCGTAGTCATCTGTTCTCTTAGTGCCCTAAGAGAGGTTCTGACTCATTGCAGCCTGTCCTAGATGGGCAAGTTCAGTTTTGGTGTTCCAAGAGTTGGGAGATCTTTGTTGCAGAAAACAGAGCCTTATTCAGTTGAAAAATTGAACTCCATCCACCTAACTTCACTGCTTTCTCTCTCTCTTAAAATTTTTAACTAAGGAAGGGCAAAGGAGGTTATATTTGCCAAGCCTCCTAAAATCTCAAAATATTACTAGCTGGGAACAGCTACATTCAAGGCTTACATATCATTGAAACAACTTGTTAAACAATTACACACAAAAGAAAGGAGATAAACATAAATGTGAAAACTGTGAAAATGTAAGTAGTTGACTACTCTGCAAGACAACACATATAACACATAATTAACACAGTTTTGTATCTGTAATAAATTCTATTCAAGATAAATTGGCGTGTTTTGATTTGGGGCATCCTGTCTTAGTCTCAGCAATAAGCTCCCAAATGTCCATCCTCACCTTTTTGCTCTGAATTGTGGAACTCCAGTACTCAAGGGGACCTATCCATATGTTTCTCATTATTATAAATTTAACAACAGATTTGTAGTTGCTGTTTCAGAATTCTTATAAAACCTTTCCATTTTGACCTATGGAACAAAGATTTAGATAAAAACAAATAAAAAAATAACCATAAAAGAATGCATGGTCAGGTTCAGGGTACAATAACATTTGAGGATCAAATATATATTAAATTTTTATGTTAATGTTGATAGTACTAGCCAAAGCTTTAATTTTTCTTTTTAAAAAAGTTAAGTAAATTAATAAAATATAACATCTTCTAGATGTCTTCCTAAAGTCTAAGTATTCTAACAGCTTATTATTAAAAATGTTTTTGATAAATTATTATAAAGATAAGAGGGTTCTGCTTGGGGTAATACAAATTGATTTTATTCTGTAAAAAAATATTTTTTTAAAGTTTGAGATATTAACTAAACCAGATTGGAAACAGAAAGCATGTTTAAAAACTACAGGAGCTAAAAAGAAAACAAAAAAAAAAAAAAGGAAAGAAAGAAAGAAAGAAGAAAGAAAAAGAACTTTAAGACCAGTCTTGACCAGTTATCAGTTAATGATACCAAGGGCAATAATCTCTGTTATTCATATTCTCTACTCAAGGCATTATCAATTATATTTATTTTTAGTTTTTAAAATATTATATGCAATTGATATCTATGTATCTTAATCATTTTTTAATGTAAGAGAATTAATTCAACAACAAAAATAGTATATTAGGATATGTGACATGACATTGAGGCACCTCCATATAATTCTTTAATTTTTGTAAAGTCAATAAATAATTGGTTAATTATGGCTCAATACTTATATAGAACTAGGAACTCAGTTTCTCATAATAGTTATAAATGTATTAAGAATTGATACTAAGAATTTTCTACCATGTGATTTCACTCATATGTGGAATTTAAGAAACACAACAGATTAAACATAGGTGAAGGGAAGGAAAAATAAAATAAGATGAAAACAGAGGGGTGCCTGGGTGACTCAGTTGGTTAAGCAGCTGCTTTCAGCTCAGGTTATGATCCCAGAGTCCTGGAATTGAGTCCAGCATCGGGCTCCCCGCTCAGCAGGGAGCCTGCTTCTCCCTCTGCCTGCCACTCCTCCTGCTTGTGCTCTTTTTCTCTGACAAATAAATAAATAAAATCTTTTTTAAAAATATGAAAACAGAGAGGGAGGCAAACCATAAGAGTCTCTTAACTATAAGAAACAAACTAAGGGTTTCTGGAGAGGAAGTAAGTGGGGGGATGGGGTATTGGGTAATGGGCATTAAGGAGGACATTTAATGTAATGAGCACTGGGTGTTATATGCAACTGATGAATCACTAAATACTACTCCTGAAACTAATAATACAGTATGTGTTAACTAAATTGAATTTAAATAAATTTTTTTTAAAAAAAGAATTTTCTATTAACATTTTGTTGTTAAGAATTTTCTATCATTTTTGATTGGTACTTACCATGCAAATCAGATTTCCTTTTTTTTTTTCTTTTAGAGTTAATTTTGGTTAAATATTTCATTATATTGAAGGGAAATATCTCAGGATTAAAGTTAGATGTCTTCATTATAAAAAGCGGAACTTACTATTTGATGACTACCGATAAAAATCATTCATTTGCTCCAGGAGGTGTATTTAAAATGCAAAAAAGAAGAAGAAAAATAAAAGAAGAAGAAGAAGAAGAAGAAGAAGAAGAAGAAGAAGAAGAAGAAGAAGAAGAAGAAGAAGAAGGAGGAGGAGGAGGAGGAGGAGGAGGAGGAGGAGGAGGGGGAGGAGGAGGAGGAGGAGGAGGAGGAGGAGGAGAAGGAGAAAGAAGGAGAAGGAGAAGGAGAAGAAGAAAGGAAGGAAGGAAGGGAAAAAAGAAAAAGATATTTTAAAAATCAAAATATATGTGACTCTGTCACATGACTCCAAGTCAATTAAATTTTCTACAACTTTCATACTTGGATATAGTAGTCTTCTAGATATTTAAAGACTTTGAGGTTGAACGTATCTTAGTTTGCCTCTAAATAACATCAAAACCACCTACTTAGAATTCAACAATTGCAGCAAACTCTTTGGTCACATACAAACAAACTATGAGCCTTATTTCAACTACAATTAGCTCAACTACTTTGCATTCAAAAAGACATCAGCATTTATGAATATTTTTAGATTGGAAATAGTAAAGCTTCCTTTAAGATAAGCCAGTTAGGGCGCCCGGGTGGCTCAGGTCATGATCCCAGGGTCCTGGGATCGAGTCCTGCATCGGGCTCCCTGCTCAGCGGGAAGCCTGCTTCTCCCTCTCCCACTCCCCCTGCTTGTGTTCCCTCTCTAGCTGTCTCTCTCTCTGTCAAATAAATAAATAAAATCTTTTTTAAAAAAAGATAAGCCAATTATAATATCTTAAAATTATTTAATTGTCAATTATTTAGCTTCAGTAGTGGACAGGATTTAATAGCATTTTAATGATAAAAAACTAGGCTAGGTATTTTTCTATAAAAGATGGTTTCTAGGGGCACTTGGGTGGCTCAGTAGGTTAAGCGTCTGCCTTCAGCTCAGGTCATGATCCCAGGGTCCTGGGATCGAACCCAGCATTGGGATCCCTGCTCAGCAGGTAGTCTGCTTCTCCTTCTCCCTTTGCCCCTCCCCCACTCAGGCGTCCTCTCTCTCTCTCAAATAAATAAAGTCTTTTAAAAAAAATTAGTTGGTTTCAAAACCTTAGTAGCATAAAAGGCAACCAAGCACTTAGAATAGCATAATTGAAAAAAAAAAAACACAGTTTAATTGGGATAGAAAGAAGAGATTTCAGATTCAATTCTGCGTTTTTTTACTGTTTAAATCTATAAAAAACATTCAAAAATGACAATGGGTTTAAATTTTTTTAAATTTTATTTTATTATGTTATGGTAATCACCGTACATTACATCATTAGTTTTTGATGTAGTGTTCCATGATTCATTGTTTGCGTATAACACCCAGTGCTCCATTCAATACATACCCTCTTTAATACCCATCACCAGGCTAACCCATCCCCCAATCCCCTCCCCTCTAGAACTCTCAGTTTATTTCTCAGAGTAAACTTTATTTTTTTTAAAGAAACTTTTCAATCTGCCTAGATATATGTTACCTCACAAGGGCTTGCCAGGCATTCATTAGTGATCCTAAGTGTAAACTTTCCACCTCCCAACTCCATAGGACAAAACTCCATTCATAAACACAGGAAGCCCACACAGATGCATAGGCAACATACAAATTTTATTGGAATTTTAGGAAGAAATTCTGTCAGCTTAGAAACTCTCAGGAATATAAATCAATCAGTCTTAATGTCATACATTAAAATATTTTAAAGTACCTAAAGTGCAAAAATAAAGTCAATCAAATTATTTTCTTAAAGTTTTAAAAGTGTAAAATATGTCACCAGTGATCTGGGAAAAAAAAAAGAAGTCCAAAACATAAACTGGGTGTTTAAACCTATTTCAGTGTGTGAGAGCAAGAGTCAAAGTAAATGAAATGTGAAGGAAAGAAGTTGAATTCAATAAAACAATTAATAAATAACTAGTTTGATCCAATTTTTTGCTTTCTTTATGGTTATGTTGGCATCAAATAGACACACACCATGTGTATGTAACAGGTATATGACTTATCTAGGGCTACAAACCTTCTTTTTAGTGTAAAAGGAAAATAGGTCATCTAGTTTTATGTGCCCAAGTTCCCTGGAAGGCATACTAAGTTCATACTAAGTGAATTACTGGTTTGTGCAAAACACTGTTCAATACACAAACTCTGGAGCATTTCACAATGCTTCAACTGGATATAAAAAAGAATAATTACAAATGATCCCTAAAATATGAAAAATTTTCTTGAAAAGAACACATTTTTCACAGAAAATTTTGAAGTTTAGTCAGTTATGCTAAGCAATTTGCAATTACATATACATATATAATTTTCAGAACTTATTATGATCTTCTGATCCTCTTCCTAAAAGGAATGCAAAATCATTCTCAATGGCTCATGCCTTTTCTACTTCTTCATAAGTTTTATACACAGGGTTTGTTGCATCATTGTCTTATTGGTCATCCTCTAAATGGTATGAGAGTAATATATGAAGAAAATAAGGAAAGCAGACACTTATTTTTTGTTGGCTATTACTACCCAATCTTCCTTCTCTGAGTAACCTGACAAGCTTGTACCTTTACCATCTTTCCCTTGCCAACCTTCATATGCAACACAATTTGAGTACATCACCAAAGTCACAACATAAAGGCTAATTCATAAACACTTAATAATTATCAATGAAGTGTTGTACTGTTAACCAAAATGCATTACTTTCATGTAAAATTTCCTCTACTTCTTTCCTTTTTAACATTTTTACCATCATATTATTTTACTATTGGAAAAAAATATCAAACTACAATATTTGCAACATCAAGGGAGGAAAATGCACAATGTATGATGGAAATAGGAAATAGAAAAGATGTAATCTAAAATCACAGTTTAGGTTAAATTTATATACAAAACTTTACTTCTTGCATTGCTGACTTTATTATTATTTGTAGTCTTCCTCATTCCATGAAAGGAATTGAGGCAACATACAAAGTTATTTACCCTAGAACAGAGGAGAAGAGCAGTATTACAAGGAAAGGGGGAGAAAGAAAGAGAATGGAAATCAAGAACTCCTGATCATATATGTGATTTGAACTTTTTATTTCTAATTATAAAATGATGTTATTTACATTTTAGACATGAGCAAAGTTGTAGAGTTAAATATAAGGGGAAGCAAGATATTCCTGGAGTTTTCATTACTTTAGAGGACATTGAAGATGAGTATACTCACCACATTACAGTGGCTAGGGGATGGGGGAAAAAGGGCTCTCATTGTTTTCTACAAACTTGGTTCCTCTAAATCAAAGGGATAGAGAGGCCCCAAATGCTGTTTTCCAAAGTCGCCTGCCCAGAAGTACTATGAAAAAAAATGCGAGCAAGAAAAATAAATAAATAAAAGGTATCCAAATTGGAAAGGAAGAATTATGATATTATGCAGATGAAATGATGCAGATGACATGACATTATACATAGAAAACCATAAAGACTTCACTTAAAAAACATTAGAACTAATATATGAATTCAGTAAAGGAAAACAAATTACAATAATCGATATACAATAATCAATATACAAAAATCTGTTACATTTCTATATACTAATAATAAACTATTAGATAAATAAATTAAGAAAACAATCCCATTTACAATTATATAAAAAAAAAATCTTGGATAAATTTAACCAAGGAGGTCAAATATCTAAACACTGAAAACTAGAAGACATTTATAAGAGAAGTTAAAGAAACATAAGTGAATGGAAAGATAATCTATGCTCATGAGAATTAATATTGTTAAAATGTTCATACTCCAAAAGCAATCTGCAGATTCACTGCAATCCTATTAAATTTCCAATGATATTTTTCATAGAAATAGAAAAAACAATCCTAAAATTTTTATGGAACCACAAAAGACTCCAAATAGCCAAAACAATCTTAAGAAAGAACACAGCTTGAGGCATTATGCATCAAAGTATTTCACACAGCTATAGTAATCAAAACATTATGGCATTGGCATTAAAATAGACACATAGATAGTGGAACAGAATAGAGAGCCCAGAAATAACCCCACACACATAGGTCAATGAATTTATGACAGAGACGCCAAGAATATAAAATAGGGAAAAGACAGTCTCTTCAATAAACAGTGCTGGGAAAACTTCACAGCCACATGAAAAAAAAATAAAATGACACTGGACCACTCTTTTACACCACACACAAAAAAACTAACTCAAATGGCTTAAAAGTTTGAATGTAAGACCTGAAACCATAAAACTCCTAGAAGAAAACATACACTGAGCTCCTTTGGCATCAGTCTTGCCAATGTTGTCTTGGATTTGACACCAAAAGCAGAGGCATCAGCAGAGCAATAATAAACAAGTGGGACTACATCAAATTAAAAAGTTACTGCACAGCAAAGGAAACCATCAACAAAATGAAAAAGCAGCCTACTGAATGGGAGAAAAAATTTGCAAACATCTGATAAGGGATTAATATCCAAAATATATAAAGCATTCATATAACTCAACACCAAAGAACAAACAATCCAATTAAAAAATGAACAGAGGATCTGAGGACACAATTTTCCAAAGAACATACAGATGACTAAAAGGTACATGAAAAGGTACTCATTATCACTAAACATCAGGGAAATACAAATCAAAACAACAGTGAGATAACACCTCTTACCTGTTAGAATGGCTCTTATCAAGAGGACAAGAAATAACAAGAGTTGGCAAGGATGTGGAGAAAAGGGAAGCCTTGCGCAGTGCTGGTGGAAATGTAAATTGGTACAGCCACTATGGAAAATAGTATATTGGTTCCTCAAAGATTAAAAAGAGAACTATCATATGATCCAACAGTTCCACTTCCAGGTATTTATCTGAAGAAAATAAAAACACTAACTCAAAAAGATATATGTGTCCCCAGGTTCATTACAAAATTATATATAATAGCCAAGATATGGAAGTTACCTAAGTGTCCATACATGGATGAATGGGTAAAGAACATGTGGTATAGAAAAAAGGGGAAGACTTCCAGGGAAGATCACAGAGTACAAGAACCTTAGGCTCACCTTGTCCCATAGATACAACTAGAAAATACTCACATCAGTGTAAATAACCCAGATCACTGGCAAAATAAACTCCATAACTAAATGCAGAGAAGAGGCCACACTGAAGAGGGTAAGAAGGGAAGAGAGGCAGTTGGGAACTAAATGGACACACAGGACTGTCTGCAGAAGGGAAAGACACTGCAGCCATGGAGAGGAGAGAGAAGAATCAGAACCCCACAACAGGGAACCTGCATGGGGAAGACATATCCCCATAACATTTGGCTTTGGAAACCAGAAAGCCTGAATTTCATGAGTTCCTACAACCAGTGGAACTCAAAACCTAGAATTTTTTTTTTTAAGATTTATTTATTTTATTTTAGAGAATGAGAGAGTGAGCACAACCGGGAAAGGCAGAGGGAGAGAGAATCTCAAGCAGACTTCACATTGAGTGTGAAACCTGACTGGGGGCTCTATCTCACAACCCTGAGATCACAACTGGAGCCAAAACCACGAGTCAGATGCTTAACAAACTGTGCCACCCAAACACCTAAAACCTGGAATTAAAAAAAAAAAAAAATGAGTAGGCCTAGCTCTGGGAGAGCCTGGAGGGTGAGAGAAAACTGAGTCCATGCTCTAAAGAGACAGCACAACAAGCAGCAGCTTGAAAGGTGTTTGGGGGCATATAGGAAGGAGAGTTATTTACTAATCTCAGAGCCTGTCCCAGAGGGACAGATATTTCTGGGGAACTCCTCCAGGAATAAAGGAATTGGCAGGCACCTTCCCTCTTCTGCCCCCCAGCATAAACACATGGCCACTTACCAGACTTTCTACCTAACTTGCTAACACTGTTGCCCTACCCCTCTCTACATTTTTTCTACCAATTTACACCTCCAGATAGCCTGCTTCTGTCCAGGTGCTGCAAGATCTCCCACATGGGAACAACAGCATGCAAAGCTTGCTTAGAACCTTAGCCCTACCACCCACTCACCCCCATGCTATGCTTCTGGGGAGTCATTCAGGCTGCTTCAGTCCCAGAGCTGTAGGGCCCCTCCCATAGACAACCACAGGCACACAAAGCATTTTAGCACCACCCCCTGCTGCATCTTGCCCCCAGCACTGTTCTACTAATCCACCCTCTCCAATACTCTCTTGGCCAGAGCCCAACCAAAGTAGTACTGGCAGTGTGCAAGCAGCCAATTCAGGAGCCAAAGCCACTCCAAGTGACTCTTGCCCTAGTGAGAGGAAAAGACCACACACTCCAGTCAGAGTTAGGCCTCAGCAGTGAGCTGGAGGGAGAGAAGTGGTCTGACTGCATGCCCACCCACCAACAGAAGTGTCTCAGGGGACAACACAGGGAAAGTGCCCAACAGTTTGGTGCTACCATATCTCTGGAAAATGTCTAGCCTGACTCAACTCAAGCCCAGAGTGTTCCCAGACTGGCCCACTAACACCAAAGGAACCAAACATTTCCCACAACAGACAAAGCCAGCCATTGCAGACAACTGGACTGAAAAAGCAGCTCAGCCACAATAGCAGGGCACATGTGTCACACATAGCAGACACCTCTGAAGCTCCAGGTTCTGGTGAACAGGGGACACTGCATGGCAGGACATTATCAGACCTTTTCTTATTACTTTCAAGTGCAAGAGACATTGCTGTCTTTCCTACCACACAGAAGCAGACACAGAGAGTTAGACAAAATGAGAAGACAGAAGAATATGCCCCAAATGAAAGAATAAGAAAAAAATCAAAGGAAGAAACTTAAGCAAAACATAGGTAAGTAATATGCCTAATAGAGAATTCAAAGTAATGATCATAAATATACTCACTGGGCTGGAGAAAAGAGTAGAGGACATCAGTAAGGCCCTTAACAAAGAGGTAAAAAAAAGAACCAATTAGAGATAAAGAACACAATATATGACATTAAAAATACACTAGATAGAATAAATAGTGACTGGATGAACCAGAAGAATGAATCAGAAATCTGGAGGACAGAGTAATGAGAGTAATCAAGCTGAACAGGTGGGAGAAAATAAAATTATGCAAAATGAGATTAGACTTAGGGAACTCAGTGACACCATCAAGCATAACATTTGCATTACAGGGATCCAGAAGAAGAGAAAGAAAAGGAAGCAGAAAATTACTTGAATAAATAATGGCTAAAAACTACCCTCATCTAGGAAAGAAAAGAGAAATTCAGAACCAGGAGACATAGATTCTCTAACATAATCAACCCAAAGAGGTCCACACCAACACACATAGTAATTAAAATGGCAAAAAAAAAAAAAAAAAATAGTGATAGAGAATTTGGAAAGCAGCAAGAGAAAAGAAAACATGTACATACAAGGGAAACCCCATAAGGCTGTCAGTGGATTTTTTAGGAAAAATTTTGCAAGCCAGAAGAAAGTGGCACTGGAACAGACAGATTTAACAGATATGTTCAGAACAGCCTATCCTAAAACAGCAGAACACACATTCTTTCATCTGCACATGGAATATTCTCCAAAACAGTTCACATGTTAGGCCACAAAACAAATCTCAAAAAATTTAAAAAGATTGATGTCACTCAATTCATCTTATCTCCCTTTATAAGATTTATTTATTTATTTTAGAGAGAAAGAGTGTGTGTGTGTGTGTTAGCAGGGTGAGGGGCAGAGGGAGAGAGAGAATCTCAAGTATTCTCCCTGCTGACTTTGGAGCCTGATGTGGTGTTCGATCTCATGATCCTGAGATCATGACCTGAGCCAAAACCAAGAGTCAGATGCTCAACCAACTAAGCCACCCAGGTGCCCCTCAATTCATCTTTTCTGAACACAGTGCTATGAAACTAGAAATCAACCACAAGAAAAAGTTTGGAAAGAGCACAGATAAATGGAGGCTAAATAACATGCTACTGAACAATGAATGGGTCAATGAAGAAATAAAAGATGAAATAAGAAAAAATACATGAAAATTAAAAAAATGAAAACCCAGTGGTCCAAAATATTTGGGATGCAGCAAATACAGGCCTACCTCAAGAAGCAAGAAAATCTCAAGTACACAACCTAACCTTACAACTAAATAAGCTAGAAAAAAAAGAACAAACAAAACCCAAAACCAGCAGAAGGAAATATGAAGATTAAAACAGAAATAAGCAAAATATTTAAAAAAATTACCACAGATCAATGAAACCAGGAGCGGCTTCTTTGAAGAGATCAACAAAATTAATAAACTTTTAGCCAGATTCATCAAAATAAAAACAAAAATAAAAGAAAGGTATGACAAAAATAATCATAAATGAGAGGAGAAATAACAATCAACACCACAGAAATACAAAGAATTATAAGAGAATAACATGAACAATTATAAGCCAACAAATTGGACAATCTAGAAGAAATGGATAAATTCCTAGAAACCTATAACCTCCCAAAATTGAATCAGGAAGAAATAGAAAATTTGAATAGATTGATTACCAGCAGTGAAATTGAATCAGTAATCAAAAAACCCCAAACAAAACTCCAGGAACAGATGGCTTCACAGGTGCATTTTACCAAACATTAAAAGAATATTTAATACCAATTCTTCTCAAACTATTCCAAAAAATATAAGACGTACTCTTAAACTATTTCAAAAAAGACAGAAGAGGAAGGAAAACCGCCAAATTCATTCTACAAGGCATGCACTAACCTGATACCATAGCCAGATAAATACACTACAAAAAAAGAGAATTACAGGCTAATATTTCTGATGAACATAGAGTGCTCGCTTTGACAGCACCTGTACTAAAATCTGATGAATATAGATGCAAAAACCCTCAACAAAAGATTAGCAAACTGAATCCAACAATACATTAAAAAAATCATTAACCACGGTCAAGTGGGTTTTATTCCCAGGGTGCAAGTGTGGTTCAATATTCACAAATCAATCAATATGATACATCACATCAATAAGAGAAAGGATAAAAACAATACAATCATTTCAATAGATGCAGAAAAACATTAGACAAAATACAATATCCATTCTTGATAAAAACCCTCAACAATGTAGGTTTGGAGGGAACATACCTCAACATAATAAAGGCCATATGTAAAAAACCCACAGCTAACATCATACTCAATGGTGAAAAATGAGAGCTTTCCCCATATGATCAGGAAGAAGACAAAGATGGCTACTTTCACCACTTTTATACAACATAGTACTGGAAGCCCTAGCCATAGCAATCAAACAAGAGAAAGAAATAAAAGGCATCCAAATTCATAGGGAAGAAATAAAACTTTCACTATTTGCAGATAACATGATACTATATGTAGAAAACTCTAAGCATCCACAATAAAACTACTAGAACTGGTAAATAAATTCAGTCAAGTTGTAGGATACAAAATCAATATATAGAAATCTAGGCCTAAACCTAACCAAAGAGATGAAAGACCTGTACTCTGAAAACTATAAACCACTGATGGAAGAAACTGAAGATGACACAAAGAAATGGAAAGACATTCCTTGCTCATGGTTTGGAAGAAAAAATATTAAGTTTCCATAGTGCCCAAAGCAATCTACAGATTTAATGCAATCCCAATCAACGTACCAACAGCAATTTCCACAGAACTAGAACAAAAAATCTTTTAAAAAATCCTAAAACAAAAAATCCTAAAATATGGAACCATAAAAGACCCCAAATAGCTAAAACAATGTTGAAAAAGAAAAACAGAGTGGGAGCTATCATAATTTCATATTTCAAGTTATACTACAAATCTGTAGCAATCAAAACAGTATGGTACTGCCACAAAATAGACACATAGATCAGGATAGAAAGCCCAGAAACAAACGCAGAATTATGTGATCAATTAATCTTCAACAAAGGAGGTAAGAATATGCAATGGGATATACACTCTCCTCAACAAATGGCATTGGGAAAACTGGACAGTTACATGCAAAATAATGAAACTAGACCACTTTCTTTCACCACACTCCAAAATAAATTCAAAATGGATTAAAGACCTAAACATGAGACTTGAAACCATAAAAATCCTAGAAGAGAATACAGGCAGTAATTTCTCTGATAACAGCTTTTGCAACATTTTTCTAGATATGTCTTCTGAGGCAAGGGAAATTAAAGCAAAAATAAACTATTGACACTACATCAACATAAAAAAACTTTTGCACAACAAAGGAAACAATAAAACTAAAAGACAACCTACTGAATGGGAGACACTTTTACAAATGACACATCAGTAAATTGTTAGTTTCCAAAATATGTAAAGTACTCGTACAATTCAACACCAAAAACCAAATAATCCAACTAAAAAATAAGCAGAAGAAATGAACACACATTTCTCCAAAGAAGATACAGATGGATAACAGACACATGAAAAGATGTTCAACATCACTCATCATCAGGGAAATGCAAATCAAAACTACAATGAAGTATCACTTCATACCTGTCAGAACGGCTACAATAAAAAGAGAGAGAGAGAGAGAAAGAACAAGTGTTGGCAAAGATATTGAAAAAAAGGAAATGTCGTGTACAGTTGGTGGGAATGCAAACTGGTGCAACCACTGTGGAAAACAGTATGGAGGTCCTCAAAAAGTTTAAAATAGAACTGTCCTACAATCTAGTAATTATATTACTGGGTATTTATCCAAAAAATATAAAAACACTAATTCAAAAGGATATATGCAGGGTGCCTGGATGGCTCAGATGGTTAAGCATCTCCCTTCGGCTTAGGTCATGATCCCAGGGTCCTGGGATCAAGCCCACATCGGGCTCCTGGCTCAGCAGGGAGTCTGCTTCTCCCTCTCCCTCTGCCTCTCCCCCTGCTCATGCTCTCTCTCTCTCTCTCTCTCTGTATCTCTGTGTCTCAAATGAATAAATAAAATCTTTTTTAAAAGGATATATGCACCCTTATGTTTATTGCAGCATTATTTACAATAGCCAAATTATGGAAGCAGCCCAAGTGCCTATCAATAGATGAATGGATAAAGAAGTGGTATATACACACAATAAAATATTATTCAGTCATAAGAGAGAATGAAATCTTGCCATTTGCAACAACATGAGATAGAGCTAGAGAGTATAATGTTAAGCAAAATAAGTCAGAGAAAGACAAATACTAGATTATTTCATTCATATGTGGAATTTAAGAAACAAAATGAAGGGTATGAAAAAGAGAGAGAAACCAAGAAACAGACTCTTAGCTATACAGAACAAACTGATGCTTACCAAAGGGGAGGTGGGGGGAATCAGTGAAATATTTGACGGGAATTAAAGAATACACTTATCATGATGACAACTGAGCAATGTATAGAATTGTTGAATCACTATGTTGTACACCTGAAACTAATATATCATTGTATGTTTATATGTATAACTATACTGGAAATAAAATAAAAACCTTAATAATATAAAAATATTAAGAAGAAACAAAAAATATGTGTATATATGTATGTGTGTATATATGTATATAATGGCTTACTATTTAACCATAAAAAAAGGAAATCATGCCATTTGCAGCAACATAGATAGAACTTGATGGCATTATGCTAAGTGACATAAGACAAAGAAAGGTAAATACTGTGTTATCTCACTTGTATGGGGAATGTAGAAAAAAAAATGAACTCATAGAACTCATAGAGAACAGATTGGTGGTTGTCAGAGGTGGGGAAGGGGAATGGGAAAAATGATGAAAGGGTACAAAAAGATCCAAATTTCAGTTATAAAATCAGTAAGTCATGGAAATGTAATGTACAACATGATGACTATAGTTAATAATACAGTATTGTACATTTGAAAATTGCTAAGAGAATAGATTTAAAAAATTTTTATTCTAAGAATAATAAATTTTGGAACTACATTGATGAATATTAACTTGACTTACTATAGAGATCATTTTATAATATATACAAATATTGAAACATTACATTGTATAACTGAAACTAATGTAATATTTATATGTCAATTATGTATCAGTTTTAAAAATCTACAACCCTAGGAATTTTTTTTAAAAAGTGTAGGTTACAACTTACCACCTTTTTCTAAGCAAGAGTACAAGAGGTCCTAGAGCCTACCCTGCCCAAACTTCGTCACAGCCCTCTGGCAGTCTCCATGTAGACATTTCTTGAATCTTCCCCTCTCCATATCCCTCTTTCCTTACATCCAGGTTCTCCTGGGGCTGACTCCACATATGTTTTAAATTAAACTGAATCCCAATTCACCCTCTCTACCACAGCTGAATTGTTTTCACCTTGGCTTTAAGCAAGGTGATTATAATTTTCTTTTGTTCCAGTTCCTTTCTCTGACCTATAGGACAATGATTCTCAGACTCTGTGGTTAAGGGACCTCTTACAACCTTAATTATAACTGAGGACTCCAAAGAGGTTTTGTTGATGAGTGTTGTAGCTATTGGTATTTATCATATTAGAAACTGAAACTGAAAATATCTTTACTATTTATTACTTCATTTAGAAATAGCAGTAAACTCCTAATAAACATATTTGCATAAATAACATTCTAAATATAGCTACATTTTCTTTAAAAAAGAGTGAAAAAACACATTATTTTACATTTTTGAAACTTTAATGTCTGGCTTCATAGGAAACAGTTGAATTCTTATATCTGCTTCTGCATTCAATCTGTTGTGATATATACTTTTGATTGAAGCATGTTAAATCCTGGTCTCACAAAGATACATAGCTGGAAAATCAGTAGTATTTTAATAATTTTCAGATAATTGTGCCAATATAGCAAATCTTGACAAATAGTAGTTTCTTAAAGGTTAGATGAAATATGTAATATGAAAGTACACTGATGAATTCTTCATATCTGTTTTATCAAAATCCATTGGTCTTACACTTCAAAAGAATAGTTTACCCATGCATTATTTGTAGTACTGGTCACTAAGTTGTGCATCTCTTCTGAATATTAGCACATTTCATTATGTAATATCAAAAATCACATTTAGTAGTATCATCATGGAGCTTGTTAGAAACGTCTTGAAGTATTGGAAAGCTGTCAAGATCATGGTAGCAGATACAAGTTTTTCAAAATTCTAATTTTCACTTGGAAAGCTCAAGTTTTATCACAGGCAACAAACATTATCAGTTGTTTTCCTTGAAGTGACAGTCTCATTTTGTTTATTTTTGAGAAAATGTCTTCCATATATTTGTGTATGAATAACCATAGTTAGTCTGTCAGGTATTCTTTCAAGTAAAAAATGTGTACCATGTACAAAGGGGCCCATAATCCCATAATTCCAATGATTTCACAAGTGCTTTCCTGGAGATACTCACCATACTTTGATATACAGCAGAAGTGCTCTATGTGTGCAGCCACTGAATCATATAGACTATTAAAGAGGCATGGTCTCAAGAGCTGATATTTAGTAAAACTAATACTTTTTACTACTTCATCCAGGAAGTTTGTAAGAGAAACTGGATTTTTTTCCTAATGAGAATGGATGAGGATGAAGAATAGAGACTGCTAACACAATTTAGTGTTACTATGTTGAGTCAGGCACCTGCAATTTTGCCCATCCTTGCTTTTGTACCTTCATGTAAAGGTGCACAGTGGAAAAGCAAATAGCATCTTAGTATTACCATGCAAATAGTGTGATCTTACAAACACCATGAAACATTTACAGAGATTCCCAGGGGTCCATGGACAAGGTTTAAAGAAACTCTGGTCTAGAGTTTTCATGCTCTAACCTTTTTCAGCATATTCAAGGTAAAGAAATTTGGAGGACAGGGATTTTCCAGGAAGGTATAACAGTAAAAGAAGTTCCCAAAATAAATCTAGAAAGTTGGAAGATTTTGATCAGATGAGGTTTTGATAAGGGCTCAGTCCTGAAACAGAATTAAGAGTGAGAATTTTGAGCTGATTGGAAATTGGTTCCAACATATATTTTTGACTTTCAGCTGAGATGATAAGCTGTGGTGAAGGCAGCAGGGCTAAAGGGAGGTGGGGACAAAGACACTGATGATTATCATATGTACCTTTTCTGAACAAATTCAGGGAACTGTTAGTGTGGATGGTAATGTGCTCCTTGTTTTTCTGTCTTGGTACCTACCAAGGCTGCACTTTTTACTGTGACCTTATAAATCCATCCTCCAAACTAAAGGTCAACAAACTTTTTCTGTAAAGGGTCAGGTAGTGAAAATTGTATATTTTGTGGGTCATGCAGTTTGTGTTGCAATACTCAACTCTGCTGTTACAGTGAGTTTCAAAAACGTTATGTATGGACACTGAAATTTGAATATCACAAAATTTTTGTGCGTCAAAAAATATTATTCTTTTCCAACCATTTAAAGAACATTCTTAGGCACTTGGGTGGCTAAGTCAGTTGAGCATCTGACTCTTGGCTTTGGCTCAGGTCATGATCTCAGGGTCATGAGATCGGCCCCAGTTTAGGTTTCTGCTCAGTGTTGAGTCTGCTTGTCCTTCTCCCTCTGCTCTCCCTCCCCTCAAATAAATAAAATCTTTAAAAAATAAAATAATAAAGAACATTCTTAGACTGTGTGCTATACAAAAGTAGATGGTGGGCTGGATTTGGACAGTGAGCCATAATTAGCATACCTTGCTCTCACCCAAAAGAAAAACTCTGATGATAAAAATTTGGAGTTCTATGAAGGGTAACTTGGATAAAACCTTTTAATATTCTTTGATTTCCTATCTTTATTTCAGGCTGACCTTATGCTCTCCTCAGCCACATATATGTGATATTATTCTAACATTGCTGATAAGAAGTCACAAGATCCTTTGACAAAAAAGAAGTCATGGAATATAAAATATACAATATAACATAGCATAATGCAATGTAATATATTGTGATAACAAGACAGTTGAAGTTTTTATTAAATTCTGCCAGTTTTCATCTACAAAGCTATTTCACAAAATTGTGTTTGCACAAAAAAAGGAAAAGAAAGTAAACAAACTCCTCTCTGCATTTGGCCCTAGGCAGAATCAAAAAAACTAAAAGCAGAAACATGAGTTTAAGCAACTCAGTTCTGAAGGATCTAACTTATTAAACAATACTGGTATGAAACCTCAGATTAAGTAACTGAGTTTGCTGTATCCCAGGAATACCCTCCCTGCCCACCCAGCCTCTTTGGAGTCTAGAGGCTCTTCAAGTCCTAATTCAAATCTTATCATCTCTGTAAAGTATTCCCTTGTCTAAGCCATCTCTCCTTACCTGAATTCCTAGGCATTTATTTATGGTACTATTTATTTGATAATCATATGGATTTAGTAGGGTCTTTTCTGGTATTTTCTTAAACTGTTTTTTGACTCCTCAAGGTTTAACTGTAAACTTCTAGAGAATCACAATCCTCCTTTAGTTTCTTGTAATTTCTAGGTTTAGTATAATGCCTCATGCACCATAACAGCAACTCACCAAGTACTTGGTTAAAATCAAATGCAAGTAAAATAATGCATTTTTTGTTTATTATTCTTCATGATTTCTCCATTCAATTTCTTCCTTATTCTCCCAGGAAGAAAATTTCCCCATTAGTATTCATCCTGCTTTAGATTTTATTTTTTATCTATTCAAAAAATTTTAAAATCTAACATGAAATTTACAGACTAACATTATTTAATTTATTCAGCACATTGATACTATTGCCTAATTATGTGCCCTTTCATTTTTTTTTCAAATTCTACTAATCTAACTACACTGAGGTACCTTTTGATGTGTACAGGGGTTTTGAGTCATGCTGAGTTGGATTCTTACCATGAACGGGGTTATTTAGATCACTGATGTTCAAAAAACTTCTGAAGTGTAGAATTCAAATACAGGTATATATTTAACATATAGGTAATGGTGTTGAGAAGCATAAAATTGCCATATCGATTTTGAAAAGCAAATAACAATGCCCATCACAATTTTGAATACAGATATCCTTTGACCCATCAAATGCAATTTTAGCATTTTGTTTTAGGTATATACTTACAAAAGCATTTCAAGATATATGAATAAGAATGTTTATTATAGTATAATTTAGAGTAGGAAAAATATGCAACAACCTAAATGCCCATTAAGTATGGAATTTGTTGAATAAATATGCTATTTTCATAAAATAAAACACTGCATTATATTTATTTCTTATTTTTTTCATTTCATATCTTTATTTGTACACTGATTACATCTTTGAGAGCTTATTTTTTTAATTTTACTTTATAATGTTATGTTAATCACCATACATTACATCATTAGTTTTTGATATAGTGTTCCATGATTCATTGTTTGCATATAACACCAAATGTTCAATTCAATATGTGCCCCTCTTTAATACCCATCACCAGGCTAACCCATCCCCCAACCCCCCTCCCCTCTAGAACCCTCAGTTTGTTTCTCAGAGTTCATTGTCTCTCATGGTTCATCTCCCCCTCCAATTTCATCCCCCTCCATTTTTCCCTTCCTACTATCTTTTTTTTTTTTTTTTAACATATAATGTATTATTTGTTACAGAAGTACAGGTCTGTGATTCAACGGTCTTACACAATTCACAGCGCTCACCATATCACATACCCTCCCCAGTGTCTATCACCCAACCACCCTATCTCTCCCAACCCCCACCAGTCCAGCAACCCTCAGGTTGTTTCCTGAGATTAAGAATTCCTCCTATCAGTGAGATCATATGATATATGTCTTTCTCTGATTGACTTATTTCACTCAGCCTGATACCCTCTAGTTCCATCCCCGTCGTTGCAAATGACAAAATTTGGGGGTTTTTTGATGGCTGCATAATATTCCATTGTATATATACACCACATCTTCTTTATCCATTCATCTGTTGATGGACATCTTTGCTTTTTCCATAGTTTGGCTATTGTGGATATTGCTGCTATAAACATTGGGGTGCATGTACCCTTTTGGATCACTACATTTGTATATTTGGGGTAAATACCCAGTAATGCAATTGCTGGGTCGTACAGTAGCTCTATTTTCAACTTTTTGAGGAACCTCCATACTGTTTTCTAGAGTGGCTGCACCAGCTTGCATTCCCACCAACAGTGTAGGAGGGTTCCCCTTTCTCCGGAACCTCGCCATCTGTCATTTCCTGACTTGTTAATTTTAACCATTCTGACTGGTATGAGGTGGTATCACATTGAGGCTTTGATTTGGATTTCCCTGATGCCAAGCGATGTTGAGGACTTTTTCATGTGCGTTTTGGCCATTTGGATGTCTTCTTTGGGAAAATGTCTGTTCATGTCTTCTGCCCATTTCTTTTTTTAAAAATTTTATTTATTTTATTTTTTTATTTTATTATGTTATCTTAATCACCATACATTACATCATTAGTTTTTGATGTAGTGTTCCATGATTCATTGTTTGCGTACAACACCCAGTGCTCCATTCAGTACGTGCCCTCTTAATACCCATCTGCCCATTTCTTGATTGGATTATTTGTTCTTTGGGTATTGAGTTTGGTAAGTTCTTTATAGATTTTGGATACTAGCCCTTTATCTGTTGTGTCATTTGCAAATATCTTCTACTATTCTGTCAGTTGTCTTTTGGTTTTGTGGACTGTTTCTTTTGCTGTGCAAAAGCTTTTTATCTTGATGAAGACCCAATAGTTCATTTTTGCCCTTGCTTCCCTTGCCTTTGGTGATGTTTCTAGGAAGAAGTTGCTGTGGCTGAGGTCGAAGAGGTTGCTGCCTGTGTTCTCCTTTAGGATTTTGATGGACTCCTGTCTCACATTGAAGTCTTTCAACAATTTGGAGTCTATTTTTGTGTGTGGTGTAAGGAAATGGTCCAGTTTCATTCTTCTGCATGTGGCTGTCTGGTTTTCCCAAAACCATTTGTTGAAGAGACTGTTTTTTTTTCCATTGGACATTCTTTCTTGCTTTGTCAAAGATGAGTTGACCATAGAGTTGAGGGTCCATTTCTGGGCTCTCTATTCTGTTCCATTGATCGATGTGTCTGTTTTTGTGCCAGTATCATATTGTCTTGATGATACAGCTTTTTAATAGAGGTTGAAGTCCAGAATTGTGATGCCACCAGTTTTGCTCTTCTTTTTCAACATTCCTCTGGCTATTCGGGGTCTTTTCTGGTTCCATACAAATTTTAGGATTATTTGTTACATTTCTTTGGAAAAAGTGGATGGTATTTTGATAGCGATTGCATTAAATGTATAATTTGTGCTAGGTAGCAGTGACATCTTCACAATATTTGTTTTTCCAATCCATGAGCATGGAACGTTTTTCCATTTCTTTGTGTCTTCCTCAATTTCTTTCATGAGTATTTTATAGTTTTCTGAGTACAGATTCTTTGCCTCTTTGATTAGATTTATCCCTAGGTATCTTATGGTTCTGGGTGCAATTGTAAATGGGATCAACTCCTTAATTTCTCTTTCTTCTATATTATTCCTGGTGTATGGAATGCCACTGATTTCTGTTCATTGATTTTATATGCTGCCACTTTACTGAATTCCTGTATGAGTTCTAGCAGTTTGGGTTTTCCACATAAAGTACCATATCATCTGCAGAGAGTGAGAGTTTGACTTCTTCTTTGCTGATTCAGATGCCTTTTATTTCTTTTTGTTGTCTGATTGCTGTGGCTGGGACTTCTAGTACTATGTTGAATAGCAGTGGTGATAGTGGACATCCCTGCCGTGTTCCTGACCTTAGGGGGAAAGCTCTCAGTTTTTCCCTGCATTGTATTTAAAAGAATGAGACATGTCTATATATGCCAATATTGAAAACTTTCTAAAATTTATTATTTAGTAGTTGAAAAATCAAGGTGGTGTGTGGGGCAAATAGTTTGGTTTCATTTGAAAATATAAAAAGGACATTACTTACACAGGGTTATGCAAAAAAACCCATTACTTTCCCTAAGAATACACACAGAATTGTTAACTGTGATAATATTTAGTAAAAAATATTAAAAGCTCAGAGAAGGAGACCTCTACTTTTTTATTTGGTACCTCTATATAACATGTGTCTAAAAAATATCTCGTATAGAGGTATCGCAAACATTAAATCTGAACTCATAGCAGTGCTTGGCAAGTAGCAAATGCTCCTTTATCTCATCCTCATGTCTAGTCACTACTCCATTTTTTTTCAGAAAATATTTATCCCAAATTAGAAAATACATAAATGGTGATGAATCATCATTCAATTGGTGGTGTTATTCTGTGTATTTAACTTGCAAACCTAGATTTTTTTACTACCCCTACACAAAATTTACTGTTTTCTGGTTTGTTTTGAATTGGCAAAATAAAATAAATCTATATTTTAAAGGTTTTTTTTTTTCTCTTAATCTTCTTGTTTAAACTGGTATATATATCTAGACACAGGCAATTTTTAAAATACTCTTACTTATATTTCTTTAGGTAAAAACACAGTTATAAGATGCTGATTCAGCATGACTCATGAAAAGATAATATTTTATCTCACATCCTAATAGCCTGGTTAATCCAAAATAAGAATTCCCTTACCAAGCCCACATGAAAGGGAACAGAAGTAAAGAAAAGAAAAGGGAGAGTAAAAAGGAAGGAAATAAATTAAGAGAAATCCTCTCTTCTTGGGAGGCCAGCATGATATAGGCCAGAACAGAAATCAGAAGCACCTTAAAGAAAGTATGTACCCATCCCATCTGCATTAACTTGCTACACTTGAATTGTTACCTTTATACTCTAAGATATTTTCACTAAAAAGAAAAAAGGATTTTTCATTATTTAGTCTGGTTTGAGTTGCTTATCAGAAAGCCAAATTACCTAATGTCAGTGTATTTCTATGAGAACCAAGGAAAACCAAATATTGTTCAGCCTTAGTTTTTCCGAAGTGTTAAGACTCAGCCCCTGTAGATATTGACCTTGCCACAATGTGTCTCCTGCCAACTGTACCTCATGGCAACAATAAAGGCTTTGTGAAAGCAGCATGGATTCCTCAGGAGTCTGTATAATGCTTTCCTGGAATGTGGGTGGACAAATCCTAGTAAATACATGAGGCTTATCAAACTAAACCTATACTTAAGGCATACTCAGAGTGAGGGAAAACTTTAAAAAGCAGTATGTTGAAATTCTCTTATAAAAGGTCATAACCTGATATGGTAATGTTACAGAAACTTACTTGGGTACTGTTAGAGCTTGGAGAGAAAAAAAAGACCCACAGAAGAGATCTCTAACATGGCCCTTTCATTTAAAGCTGAATATACAGGAAATTTTTCTGACTTGCCAAAGTTGATACAAGAAGTTAATATATCTATGAAGAGAATTTGAAAGAGCTGCATGAAATGAATGAGAGGTTATTCATTAGAGAATATATTTACCTTCAACTACTCATTATAAAAGTAATCATGGAATACTTGAAATAATCAAATCTAGAACCAACCCTAAATCTTGTTTTGGCCGATTTGACTCCCCTTCCCACCAACCATTTATCAGAGCTAAAATACTAATCTGAATTTACTTTTTCTTTCCAGCATGGATTTAGTAAACTCTATGGAATAAAGCGTAGTTTTAAAAAACTCAAAAGTCATGATCTAATGGACACACTTGTGAACTATGAGAGTATTAACTGTTAGAAGTATGTGTAGAGTGCTAATGTAATGCAGTGCAAAAGAACACTAATGTAGATGGGGGTATCACAAAGGCTTCTTAGAAGGAACACTCTAACACAATTCAAAGAACAAGTAGGAGATGGTCATGTAGACAGGAGAGGACATCCAGATAGAGAAAAAAGCATATGCAATGACCCAGGAATATGAAAGTTTTCGTGACAATTTATATTACAACACAAGTTGCAAAAGAATGATCTTGATTATGAGATTAGATAAGCAGCCACAGAATATACAGAGTTTTTGTTGCCATGTTGAGTTTCAACTTATGAAGGTTGACCTGAGACTTTTGAAACAGTAATTCTGCACCTGTGGTAAAACAAGTAACAGGGCATCTTTCTTTCTTTTTTTTTCTTTTTTAAGAATTTATTTATTTATTTATTTATTTATTTATTTATTTATTTATTTATTTATTTGAGAGAGTGAGAGAGAGATTGAGAGAAAGAGTGGGAGGAGGGGCGGAGGGAGAAGCAGACTCTGCTGAGCAAGGAGCCTGACTCGAGACTTAACCCCAGGTTGGGGATTATGACCTGAGCTGAAGGCGGATGCTTAAATGGACTGAGCCACCCAGGCGCCCAAGGGCATCTTTGCATAGGTGACCAAAATGAGATTAATTCATAATCTAAGGACAAATGAGTATGCTTAGAGAGAAATAGATAATTTTGAGAAAGGTCAAAGGAAATACATGAGTAGCAATCAGCTTTTCTTGATGTAAGCAATGCATCTATAAAGTGGAATATAAAGTGGAATATATAAAGTAACAATGGATAAAAAAGACACTTTCCAATTTTACTCTTGGGTTATAGAACTGGAAGTGTTGCTGAGCCACAGTAATTCTCTCAATATAGCTACATTCACCCTATGGTATTTACTCAAGTTTTGCAGTGCTTTTATAATTTTGTATTTTTAACAGGAAAGTCACCATTTATCCTTTTTTTAATTCTTTTTTACCTACTTGTCTAACCAGATTTTAAGTTCCTATTTTATGGGTAAAAATATTATATAAGTTCATATTTCTAGCATAGCACCTTAGATAATGTAGGATATTAATCTCTCTCTCTCCCTTTTTTAGTTTTGAGATACTATTTGGAAATGGAGATCCACAATGATTTTCTTTTTGCAAACCTCTGTACTAGGAAAATAGCTAAATGTCATTATCTAAAGCATAGACATAATTTCATACCTGTTAGATTTTCTCTTATCATAAGTCATCAGGAAGTCTAGAGCTGTGATGAAGTCTTTATTAACTATGTCAAGCTGTGGGGCAGGCATTTTGTATATTAACTTTCACACTAATTGATTCTCATTTTCTTTTACTCAAGTTCATTTAAATTTAAAAAAATCATGTGTTTGTATAAACTCTCTCAAATCCTTTATGAAAGCAGTGGGGTATAAATTAGAAGATAAACTCTACATACTGCAACATTCAATAAATATTCATGGTTCGCTATCAGAGAATGTGCACAATGTCAACCCAGAATAAGAGAGAATATGACAAATCTTGGTCATGTAACTTCGCTGTGACCATCCACTGCACTGTCTATTCAAGAAAGTATTTCCTCCCATTCTGCTTCACAGAAATAATGAGATACCAGTATTAGAGTTTCTTCCAAGGAAATTTCCTGGACTGAATGGAATAATTAAATAAGCTGAGTATGCTGAGGTTATCCAGGCATCACTACTGAGGAACTTGTCTTTTCCTTAAAGTCTAAACCTTTCAGTTTAATGGGGTTACAAGTGTTATCATAAGCCTTTCCTTTTGAGTGCATATGAAAATAAAATATACCCTCTGCTAAATAAGAATTTAAATAACTAATCCTTATGCTGCTTCAATGGCTGGTTGAGGCACTAGAAATGAGAGAGAAAATAATATTGCACTTTTCAGAAAATGAAAGAATTTTTAAAATATTTGGTCACTGCACTAAAGACTCCTGGCAGAAGATCCTTTTCAGAATGACCCAAGCTCTAACCTTAATATAAACAATTAGTTGGAGTTTCTCTCCATCTCTTCTTCCTTCCCTACTTTTCTACTTATAATAGATTGCTCACTCTATGGTATGCCATCAAGATCCCTGCTCCAGGGGTGCCTGGGTGGCTCGGTTGAGCATTTGACTCTTGGTTTCAGCTCAGGTCATGATCTCGGGGTCCTGGATTGAGCCCCAGGTCAAGCCTACATGGGGCTCTGTGCTCAGTGTAGAGTCTACTTGTCCTTCTCCCTCCCCCTCTGCCTTTCCCCCCTCCTGCTCCCCCATTTATGCATGCGTGCGCTCTCTCTCTTGCTCTCTCACATACATAAATAAATAAAATCTTAAAGAAAAAAGATCCTTAATCTAGAATTGAGGCATTCATCCCCCATCCCACCCCACCCCAGCTATTTAGAATGTTAGGGCTGGTGGCTCACAATAAGTCCCTCTTGAGGATTTCAGCTGAAGACTCCTTAAAGGCAACAGAAGCCAGAAGAAATGGAATAATATGCTCAAGTGCTGAAAGTAAATACCTATCACTCTAAAATTCTACAATCTGCTAAATGATGATCCAAAGGTGGAGCAAACCGAAGAAGTTCAACAAAGGAAGACTGAGAGAACTTATATTTAATTGATCCTCACTGAAAGAACTGCTAAAGGAGATACATCAAGAAAATGAAAATTGAACCTCCCCAAAAAAGAGTGAAATACAAGAACTAATGAATGGTAAACATGTTAGAGAAGCTACCCAATTCAACAGCAATCACAATGACCACTAAAATTAGTATAGAGAAACACATTGGAAGTAAAGTTCTGAACAATATCATATAATATGCTATGATAGGAGGTAAACAGACAAAGTGTTCTGACATCCTTGTGTCAATTGAGAGTTGAAATGAGATACTTATTAACTTCAAACACAAATAAGTAGATACCTTAAAAATGTAAAAGTATCCGTCAAAAATACTGAATGTATAACTTTCCAAGTATTAGTGGGACATAAAGTAGAAAAGGAGAACTTAATCAACCCATCAGAGTGTATAAAAGAAGACACAGATAGCAAGAGTATTTATGGGTCCTGTAATGAGTCTCAGAAACCCCATGATGAGGTATTCATTCATCCCCTCAGATACCAAGCGTTGGCTGTTGATGGCTAATCCTTGAAGGGAGATACCTTTGCACCCTTTCTCTGGTGACAGCCTCTATCCAGTAACTAGTCAAAGCAGGAATATAAATCTCCAACTCATTTGTTTCAAGATGAGATGACTCTTAAGAGCCATTTAGCTCTAGAGCTCCCTGACTATATGATGAGCTGAGAGTTTTGCTACAAACGCATAACAGTTTAATTCCTTGCTTTGTCTAATCTTGCCTCCTTCTTTCCCTTACACATATTAATCACAAAAACAATCCCCAATAACCTCCTAAATATAATTCTCTATCTTTGATTCTTCTACCCAGGAACCTGGACTAAGGCAATTATCCCATATGTGCTAGACATCAGTAGACAAAGATGAGTAGAATTAGAAGATAAGATATATCAAAGGAGTTCAAAGCTAATTTATCAAAATAGTTATACTGTAGGTTCTGGATTCAGACTTGCCACTTACAAGCTACTTCTTGAGCCTCAGTTTCCTTACCTACAGAATAAGGTTGCTGTATGCAATGGACTGAATATTTGTGCCTCAAACCCTATTCATATGTGGATTTTCTAATTCCCAGTGTTATGGTAATTTGGGAGGTAATTAGGGTAATGCAATCAAGAAGGTAGATCCCTCATGTTAGGATTAATGTTGTATGAGAAGAGACAGGAGAGAGCTTGCTCTCCCTCTGAGCTCACAAAGAGGTCATGGTGAGCACATGGTAAGACAATGCACGCTTATATGCCAAAAGAAGAGCTCTCAGAATAAAACCTACCTTGATGGCACCTTCATCTTAGACTCTTCAGTCTCCAGAACTGTGAGAAATAAATTTCTGTTGTTTAAGCCACCAAGTCTATGGTATTTTGTTATAGCAGCCTGAACTGACTAAAACATTGGTAGTTAACTAAGGAAGTGCTTAAATAGTACTTAGACAATATTATTCATCACATATGAAAATCCTGAGAGCATAAAAAGAAAAAAAGCTAAAATCAGAATAGCGTGTTTTGCTTCAAAGAAGACTTTGAAATAAGGTGACTTTAAATTTAAACTTGAGAGATGAATAGGACACTGTCAAATAGGGCAGAATTGAGATACAGTGCCAAGCAGAAGAAAGAACATGAACCAAATCACAGATGTGTGGCAAACTGCAAATAATCTACATGGGATGGTGCATAGTTAAAGGTGGCAACAAGTAGGACTGGAAAGATTTGAGCTAGTCTAGGCAGCTTGGATTTTATTCTGTAGTATGTAATAGGAAACTCCAGTGCCTTTATAAATGAATGTGACATGAATAGATTTGTATTTTTAAAAGGTAACTGCTCACCACAGTGGGAAGGATATATTTAAAAAGCTAAGGAGAATCTGGAAGCCAGAACACATGCAAGAAATCTGTTGCATTGATCTAAGAAAAAGATGAGAAACAGTTTGAACTAGGTCAGTGGCAGAAGAAATTGATAATGAATGATTGATTTTAAAAACACTTAGGAGGCAAAGTCAAAAGGATTTGGGATGCATAGGTGAAAGTAGAGAAAGAAGGAAAAGTCAAAGCCAGTCTCCAATTGTTTTAACTTAAGAGGTTGAGAAATGGGAGAAACTTTTATCTTGAACATGATCAGTTTAAGATATTAGATTAGCAAAGAATTATGTAAGAAAACCAGAGTGAAAAAAGCTAAATAAAACTCAAATAAAACAATACTTGAACAGTGGTGTCATTGTGTATGGAGAAACAGCCTTCATATGTCAGTGTGTCTGCAAAATAATTTTCCACCTGGTTAGATTAGCATATGGAAGTGTGTTTCTTCTCCCATGAAAAAAGAATGCTTAGGCAGTGAATACATAACAAGTCATAGTACTTCACTCTGAATACCTGGATGTGGGTTTTCAATGGACAATTCAGACTGTATTTCATGCACTGTTCACCAATAATTTATACTATGCATAAATAGCCTTCTCTATTAGATTTATATCCATGCATTTAAATTAAGATCCACTTAGTCTGATGCCTGAGAGTCTAGCTGAAAATACGCCAAAAGTTTGGCTTTTAAGTTTTCAAGCTTTGGGGGGATTAATTCATCTACCAGAAGCATAATAATTCCATATGTCCAAGTTTAGATGTATTTGCTACTTCTGAAAGAAACAATGATGACACTATGCTGACTTTCAAAATGAATCAAATAAAAGGAAAAGCATAATTCAAAGCCAAATTGGGATTCATTTGCACATATTTGGGACTTAAAAGATTTTTGTCATCATTTGACTGGAGCCCTGTTGGAAACTATTTATGAGTCATTTCCAGAGAGCTCTTTTCAGGATGCTCAGCTTTAAATTGCACTAAAGCCCTGTTTTGCTTTCCCTGATCATGCAACCAACTGACTGCCTTTTTATAATTGTGTCTCTGATGCCCTGTCAGTAGGACAACTGTAAAGCCATCTTTAAATTTAGTGAAAACATGAAGCCAAGATGAGATTTAGCACTTGAACTCCCAACTCAAGAGGTTGTATTGTAAAAGAAGGCAGACTCAAATGAAATTAGAAAATTTCATCTGGACATAAAACCATTCATTCTTAAGGCCTTAAAATGGCTGCCTGGGAGAAACTATACCTCTTAAATTTTTTAATAATACTCTTAAATATCAAAGAGTTCTAGTGGCAAGTCTGTAGGAAATTTTATAAGTATTTCATGACAAAAATGAGCTTTACTGTCAAATTGTATTTATTGCTGTTTTTACTCATTCAACAATGGCTCTCTTTTTTGGAAGGGTGTGTTATACTGTGTTTCTCCAACCAATCAGCATACATTCACTAAGTTCCTAGGGATGCTGAAATGTTCTTGAAGAAGAAAAAGTAAAATATTTTTATACATGTGTATAAACACTTGTTATGCTTAAAAACAGTAGACTATCACATAAGACAAAATAGGGCAGAGGGGTACTCTGGCAGAGATAATGTTACATAGAATTATGTACATTGAAACAAATAATGCAATATATGTTAAGAAAAAAAAAGAAGAAGAAGGTAGCGGGAGGGGAAGAATGAAGCGGGGGAAATCGGAGGGGTAGATGAATCATGAGAGACGATGGACTCTGAAAAACAAACTGAGGGTTCTAGAGGGGAGGGGGGTGGGAGGATGGGTTAGCCTGGTGGTGGGTATTGAGGAGGGCACATTTTGCATGGAGCACTGGGTGTTATGCACAAACAATGAATCATGGAACACTTCATCTAAAACTAATGATGTAATGTATGGGGATTAACATAAGAATAAAAAAATCTAAATGTAACAAAAACAGAAATTACATTTAAAATAGTTATTTAAAAAAATCAAATAATAGTCAAGTGAATAAATAAAAAACAAATGTCTACCCTGCAGTCAAAAAAAAAAAAAAAAGAATTATGTACATTGATCATTATTTATATAGCCCAAAGTGAACCATCATGGTCATTATTTCAGACAACAGTGCTATTTTTAGAAATTCTATCCATTTGAAGTTTCTAAAAAAGCTTCCTTTATTCTGTATTTCTCTGATTTTCAAAGTCCAGAATGAATAGTATTATATTAGTGCATCTGTGGAGATTTGAAACATGTCCTCAAAGTTCTTTGACTTTTCTTTTTGAAAGGAAAAGTTAAAGTCCTCTCCTAGAATTTGAGCTCTGACTGCTTACCCAGTGGAAGTAATGCTGTCCTAGTGTCTGGACCCAGGTTTGTAAAACTAGGAACTTTCACTTTCTATATCTTAGCACACTCTTTCTTAAAATTCAGACATAACACTCTGAGGAAGTCAAGCTGCCCAATGGAGACACCTATGCAGAGAAAAATCTATAGCCAAAAATAAAGTAGATACTACCACCATAGTTGAGTTGACCCAGCCAATGTCAGGTGAAATGGAGATGAGAGATATCCCCACTGAATCCTGCTTAAACTGAAAATTCATAAGAAAAAGACTTAAAAAACCAAAATTACTAAAAACATCAAAACAAATAGAAGGTCTATAAATTACTCTGTGTGTGTGTGTGTGTGTGTGTGTGAGTGAGTGTTTATACATACACAGTGAAATTTAAAACTAAAATAAAAGTTGAGTCACTGATTAGATGCAATTAAAGGGAGGTTTAATAAAGAAGAAGTTAAAAACTGGAAAACTGCATGTAATGTAACACCAAAAGCAAAAAAAGGATAGAAAACATGAAGGATAAAGAAAAATGGAGTTTTGTGTTGATGAATGAGGAATAAATAACATGGAATAATGGCTGAAACTTATCCAGAATTTAAGAAAGACATATATTCTCCATTAAAATATCCAAAGTATTAATAACAGGATAAATAGCAGGATGTACACATTTAGAATACTTTAGTCTAAGTGAAAACAATAAAATTTTTGAAGTATCCAGAGGAAAAACACAGTTTACTTACAATGAACTGAAAAAAAAATTGATTACCTACTTCTCAACAGCAGTAATAAAAGACAGAAGATAGTGGTAAAATATCTTTCACATACTAAGAGAAGACAAATATCAATCTAGAGTTCTATTCTCAAAACACAATTATTCTAAAACTAAAAAGAAACTAAACAAAAACTTAGAGAATTTATTATTATTAATGGGAAACATTATTGTTCTGTTGTGACATGTCACTCATAATAGCTTCCTCCAAAGAGATATAAACTAGTGCAAATCTAGACCTCCATCTATCCCTTTAATCAAGAAAACTCAGGAAAATTTAAGAGAAACATCTCTACAGAGTGAATCTCTTATTGCTTAGGAGTGAGCTGCCCACAGAAAGCATATCTTCTGTTCAGCTCCTCTAAAGACATCACCTCTGCCACTGTTTTATACCTTCTTTAGCTAATGAAGAAAATATTGTGTCCTTTTATACCTATCCAAATGTCTTTCTCAACTGTCAGAACATGGACAGGGATAAAGGGCACAACTTACAAGGGACCCTTTGAAAACTCCAACAATCACCTACAGACTCTCACTAAAAGAATATGTAAAGGATAAAAATAAGAAAAATAACCCTGGAAGGAAATTCTTGGATTCTAGAAGGAATTGTGAATAAATTAAATTATTTAAAATGTAGGTAAGAATAAACAAATAGTGGTTATATAAACTAATTATATTAATGTTGAATTGGTTGGATTAAAAAAAAAAAAACTCCAGATATTAAGTCTGGATAACATTACTGAATGAACTGGAAAGAGAATGGTGACCAGAATTAAACTTTTATTGTTCAAGGAAAGAGTAAAAATTCTATTAATTTTAGGCATTATAAAGTATGAATATTACAATTTCAATAGCAATGATCAAAAGAATTTAAAAGAAATTATATTGTCCAAACAATAATGGAAAAACAAAATCAGAAAAAAGCATGACAAATCCCAAACAGAGTCAAGAGGAAAAATAAGGACTAAAAAAAGGACAAGTAAATAAAATTCCAAATAAAAATATAGGATTACATATTAATATTATAAACATAAAAATGCTTCAAATACCATAACAGAAATAAACTAGAAATTGATTACAAAAGGGTTTCAGATAAATATCCTAAATATGTGAAACTTAGAAAATATTTTGAGCCAAATTAAAATGAAATTACAACATGTCGAAATTTGACATAGACAGAGACACAAAGGGGGCACAGAGGGAGAAGAAGGTGATGTGAAGATGGAGGTAGAGATCGGAGTGATGCACCTACAAACCACGAAAAGCCAAGCATTACCAACAACCACTAGAAGCAAGGAGAAATACATGGGATGGTTTCTCACTCACAGCTTCCAGAAAGAACCAATCCTGCCAACTCCTTGATTTCAGACCCCTAGCTTCAAGAACCAATTGAGCCAGCTTTGGTATAGTCAGGAAACCATATTAAAGTTTACAGAGGAAACAGTTGTATAGCTAACTAAAAAAAGTGGCAGAATAGCATGTGTAAATGCCCCAAGTGTTTACCAGAAACAGAGAGAAGACTTTTCTCTACACATTTCTGAGTATGTCAAAAAATTTGCATTATGTACACAGGAGTTTGTTTCCTACAATTATAATAATCCATTGGATTTACTCTCAAAAAAATTGCTGCAAGTAGTGTTGATATTGCAATGTCAGATCCTCCCTAACTTTCTGAGAAAAGTCTCAGAAAAATGTCAGAAACCATCAAGTTTGGCAGATGTCAAACTGTCTTAGAGTGAAGATATGTAAGTTTATTTCAAGACATAACCAAAACTTGGCAAGTGAATTTCTCTATTACATGTAATATGATCTTAGGCTACACTGTGAATGCTAGCTACAGATACTAATATATTACAATAAAAGTCTTTGTAGGACAATTCTTTTTTAAAAAATTCTTTTAGTAGATTGAAAAATTATAATCCTCCATTCCAAAACTGGGATTATTCCTGGCCTAATTTTTCAAAATAAGTAATATACTATCTCAACAACAATAAAAACGGTTTGTGGGATGCAAAATAGAGAAAGATCTGTAACATTAAATTATTATAGTAGAAAAAGAAAACCTCAAATCAATAAAACAAGCTTCCATTTTAAGAAAGTAGACAAAGATGAGTAAAATTAATCCAAAGGAAGCAAAAGTAAGAAAACAACACATAATATAGCATAAATTAATAAATTAGAAAAAATAATTTAAAGATGCAGTCAAAATCTCGTTGTTCAAAAATAAAAATACAAATAATAAACTTCTAGCCAGACTATTCAAGAAATAAAGACAGAAGATACAAATTACCACTACCAAAAATGAAAGAAATAATATCACTATAGACAGTAGAGACAAAAAAACTAGTAAGAGAATGCTAAGAACAACTCCATGCCTGAAAATTAGACAATTAGATAACTTAGATGAAATAAATGAGTTCCTGCAATTATATAAAATACCAAAATTTACTTAAGAAGAAACAGATAATCTGAAAGACTTATTATATAAATTGAAATATTAGTTAAAATTTTTCCCACTAAGAAAAAAAACACACAAAAAATCCTCCAGTGCTAAGTGGTGTCATGGGTGAATTGTAAAAAATGATTAAGGAAAAAGATAATAAAAATTCTACACAATCTTTTCCAGAATGTAGACAAGAAAATGAAAATTTCCAACTTATGTTATAATACCAGCATTATCCTAATACCAAAAGCTACCAAAGACATTACAAGAAAACTTCTAATAAATATTCTTCATGAACACAAACACAAAAATCTTCAACAAAACAGTAGCAAATCAAAGTCAGCAACATATAGCAAAGAGTATACATCATGATTAAGTTGAGTTTATCTTGGGAATCCAAGGCTAGTTTAACATTTAAAAATCAATGTAGTTTAATATTGGTAAACTAAAGAATAAAAAGTAAATAATCAATCCATCAATGGAGAAAAAGGTTTGACAAATTTCAGTATCCATTTATGACAAATAGTCAACTAAGAGTTGGAGTGAATCTCCTTAACAACATCAAGGGCACCTACAAAAAAAACCTACCATTGACTTCATAAAATCAAGAACAAGACAAAGATATCAACTCTCACATACTTATTTGACATCATACTGAAAGTCATAACAAGTGTAAAAATGAAACAAAAACAAACAGATTTGAAAAGAAAAAACAAAACGTTCTCCATATTCACAAAGAATATGATTGATTAGGTGGAAAGCCCCAAAGAATTTACAAGAAAACCATTAGAACTCATAACTGAATTTAGAAAAATCACAGGATACAAGGTAAATATATAAAAACAATAGGTATTTTTATATACATGCAACAAACAATTATATAAATAATTTTTAAAAATAGTACCATCTTCAATAGCACCAAAAATATGAATTACTTAGGAAGAAATATAAGAAATATCTGCAGGGATTGGAGACTCCACACAGGGCCGTGTGCCAGAGATAGAAACGCTCAGTCACAGGCAAGGTGAGCACGGAGTGCAGCTGGAGACTAGGGAGACCAGAGTGATTAACTGCTTTTCTCTGGGGGCTCACTGAGGAGTGGGGTCCTGAGTTCTCACCTCCTCTGGGGCAGATATTGGTAGGCTGCCATTTTCACTCTCCTTCTCCAAAACTATACAGAGCTTGCAGGGAACAAAAGCTCCCGAGAGTAAACCCGATCAGATTACTTAGCCCGGACAGGCAAGAGCAGGGCAATTCCGCCTCTGGCAAAGTCACCTGAAAACCACGGCAACAGACCCCTCCCCCAGAAGATCAACAAGAAAAGCCAGCCAAAACCAAGTTTACCGATCAATAAGAACGGCAGAACACCAGCACTAGGGGAATACTGCACATAGAATTCATGGCTTTTTTCCCAGGATTCTTTAGTCTTCCAAAGTTAATTTTTTAACTGTCTTTTTTTTTTAATTTTTCTTTTTCCCTTTTCAACCAATGTCTTATCAATCCCTTTTTTTAAAAAAATCTTTTTTATTTTTCATTTTTAGAGTCATATTCTATTCCTTCATAGTGGTTAACCTAATTTTTGGTATATATATATAAGTCATTCTCTTTAAAATTTTGGGATACACTTGCTTCTAACAGACCAAAATATACCCTAAATCTCTAGTGTATGGCTTGGTTCTAGTCTCCTGCCTGATCATATTCTCTCCCCTTTTTTTTTTTCTTTTTTTTTTTAAATCCTCTTCGTTCTTTTTCAACCAACTTCTTATCAATTCCTTTCATAAAATCTTTTATAATTTTCATCTTTACAATCATATTCCATCCCTTCATCATATTTACCCTTATTTTTGTACATATATAAGTTTTTGTTTCCTTAAAATTTTGGGAGGCACTTTCTTCTAACAGACCAAAATACACCCAAAATCTAGTGTGTGGCACTGATCTATGCACCAACCTGACCATATTTGATCATATTCTGTTTTTGTTGTTGTTGTTATCTTTTTCTTTCTTTTTTTTTCTTTTCCTTTCCCTTTCTTTTCCTCCTGTTTCATGTCCCTTCTGATGTGTTAAGTGTATATTTTTCTGGAGACGTTGTTACCCTGTTAGCATTTTGTTCTCTCATTCATCTATTCTCCTCTGGACAAAATGACAAGATGGAAAAAATCACCTCAAAAAAAAGAACAAGAGGCAGTACCGACTGCCAGGGACCTAATCAACACGGACATTAGTAAGATGTCAGAACAAGAGTTCAGAATGATGATTTTAAAGATACTAGCTGGGTTGAAAAGAGCATGGAAGATATTAGAGAAACACCTTCTGGAGAAATAAAAGAACTAAAATCTAAGCAAGTTGAAATAAAAAAGGCTATTAATGAGGTGCAATAAAAAATGGAGGCCCTAACTGCAAGGATAAATGAGGCAGAAGAGAGAATTAGTGATATAGAAGACCAAACAATGGAAAATAAAGCAGCTGAGAAAAAGAGAGAGAAACAAATACTGGATCACGAGGGTAGAATTCAAGAGATAAGTGATACCATAAGATGAAACAATAATAGAATAATTGGGATCCCAGAAGAAGAAGAAAGAGAGAGAGGGGCAGAAGGTATATTGGAGCAAATTACAGCAGAGAACTTCCCTAATTTTGGGAAGGAAACAGGCATCAAAATCCAGGAGGCACAGGGAACCCATCTCAAAATCAATAAAAATAGGTCAACACCCTGACATCTAATAGCAAAACTTACAAATCTCAGAGACAAAGAGAAAATCCTGAAAGCAGCTCAGGACAAGAGATCTGTAACCTACAATGGTAGAAACATTAGATTGGCAACAGACCTATCCACAGAGACCTGGGAGCCCAAAAGGACTGGCATGATATCTTCAGAGCACTAAATGAGAAAAAAATGCAGCCAAGAATACTATATCCAGCTAGGCTGTCACTGAAAATAGAAGGAAGCTTCCAGGACAAACAAAACTAAAGGAATTTGTGAACACAAAACCAGCCCTACAAGAAATATTGAAAGGGGTCCTCTAAGCAAAGAGAGAGCCTAAAAGTAACAGAGACCAAAAAGGAACACAGACAATATACAGTAACAGTCACCTTACAGGCCATATAATGGCACTGAATTCATATCTCTCAATAGTTATCCTGAATGTAAATGGGCTAAATGCCCCAATCAAAAGACACAGGCTATCAGATTGGATAAAAAAACAAGACCTATCGATATGCTGTCTGCAAGAGACTCATTTTAGACCCAAAGACACCCCCAGATTGAAAGTGAAAGGGTGGAAAACCATTTCCCATGCTAATGGACACCAAAAGAAAGCTGGGGTGGCAATCCTTATATCAGAAAGATTAGATTTTAAACCAAAGACTGTAATAAGAGATGAGGAAGGACACTATATCCTACTTAAAGGGTCTATCCAACAAGAAGATATAACAACTGTAAATATTTATGCCCCTAACATGGGAGCAGCCACTTATACAAGCCAATTAATAACAAAAGCAAAGAAACACATTGACAGCAATGGAATAATAGTGGAGACTTTAACATTCCACTCGCTGAAATAGACAGATCATCTAAGCAAAAGATCAACAAGGAATTAAAGACTTTAAATGACACATTGGACCAAATGGACTTCACAGACATATTCAGAACATTCCATCCCAGAGCAACAGAATACACATTCTTCTTGAGTGCCCATGGAACATTCTCCAAAATGATCACATCCTAGGTCACAAATCAGGTCTCAACTGGTACCCAAACACTGGGATCATACCCTGCCTATTTTCAGACCACAATGCTTTGAAACTAGAACTCAATCACAAGAGGAAAGTCAGAAATAACTCAAATACATGGAGGCTAAAGAGCATCCTACTAAAGAATGAATGGGTCAACCAGGAAATTAAAGAAGAATTTAAAAAAATTCATGGACACAAATGAAAATGAAAACACAACTATTCAAAATCCTTGGATGCAGTAAAGGCAGTCCTAAGAGGAAAGACAAAACAATACAAGTCTTTCTCAAGAAACAAGAAAGGTCTCAAATACACAACCTAACCCTACACCTAAAGGAGCTGGAGAAAGAACAGCAAATAAAGCCTAAGCCCAGCAGGAGAAGAGAAATATAAAGATCAGAGCAGAAATCAATGAAATAGCAACCAAAAGAACAGTAGACCAGATCAATGAAACTAGGATCTTGTTCTTTGAAAGAATTAACAAGATTGATAAACCCCTGGCCAGACTTATCAAAAAGAGAAGAGAAATGACCCAAATCAACAGAATCATGAATGAAAGAGGAGACATCACAACCAACACCAAAGAAATACAAACAATTATAAGAACATATTATGAGCAACTCTATGCCAGCAAATTAGATAATCTGGAAGAAATGGATGCATTCCTAGAGATGTCTCAACTACCAAAACTGAACCAGGAAGAAATAGAAAACCTGAACAGACCTATACCCACTAAGGAAATTCAAGCAGTCATCAAAAATCTCCCAACAAACAAGAGCCCAGGGCCAGATGGCTTCCAGGGGAATTTTACCAAACACTTCAAGAAGAATTAATACCTATTTTTCTGAACCTGTCCCAAAAAATAGAAATGGAAGGAAAACTTCCAAACTCATTTTATGAGGCCACCATTACCTTGATCCCAAAACCAGACAAAGACCCCATCAAAAAGGAGAATTACAGACCAATACCGTTGGTGAACATGGATGCAAATATTCTCACCAAAATACTACCCAATAGGACCCAACAGTACATTAAAAGGATTATTCACCACAACCAAGTGGGATTTATCCCTGGGCTGCAGGGTTGGTTCAACATCCGCAAATCAATCAATGTGATACAATATATTAATAAAAGAAAGAACAAGAACCATATGATCCTCTCAATAGATACAGAAAAAGCATTTAACAAAGTACAGCATCCTTTCTTGGTCAAAACCCTTCAGAGTATAGGGATAGAGGGTACATACCTCAAGATCATAAAAGCCATCTATGAAAAACTCACAGCAAATATCATTCTCAATGGGGAAAAACTGAGAGCTTTCCCCCTAAGGTCAGGAACATGGCAGGGATGTCCACTATCACCACTGCTATTCAACATAGCATTAGAGGTCCTAGCCACAGCAATCAGACAACAAAAAGAAATAAATGCATCCAAATTGGCAAAGAAGTCAAACTCTCACTCTTTGCAGATGATATGATACTTTATGTGGAAAACCCAAAGGACTCCACCCCAAAACTGCTAGAACTCATACAGGAATTCAGTAAAGTGGCAGGATATAAAATCAATGCACAGAAATCAGTGGCATTCCTATACACCAACAAGACAGAAGAAAGAGAAATTAAGGAGTTGATCCCATTTACAATTGCACCCAGAACCATAAGACACCTAGGAATAAATCTAACCAAAGAGGCCAAGAGTCTGTATTCAGAAAACTATAAAATACTCATGAAAGAAATTGAGGAAGACAGAAAGAAATGGAAAAACATCCCATGCTCATGGATTGGAAGAACAAATATTGTGAAGATGTCCATGCTACCTAGAGCAATCTACACATTCAATGCAATCCCCATCAAATACCATCAACATTTTCCAAAGAAATGGAACAAATAATCCTAAAATTTGTATGGAACCAGAAAAGACCCCAAATAGCCAGAGGAATGTTGAAAAAGAAAAGCAAAGCTGGTAGCATAACAATTCCAGACTTCAAGCTGTATTACAAAGCTGTAATGATCAAAACAGTATGGTACTGGCACAAAAACAGTCATATTGATCAATGGAACAGAATAGAGAGCCCAGAAATGGACCCTCACTCTATGGTCAACTAATCTTCGACAAAGCAGGAAAGAATGTCCAATGGAAAAAAGACAGTCTCTTCAACAAATGGTGTTGGGAAAATTGGACAGCCACATGCAGAAGAATGAAACTGGACCATTTCCTTACACCACACAAAAAATAGACTCCAAATGGTTGAAAGACCTAAATGCGAGACAGGAGTCCATCAAAATCCTAAAGGAGAACACAGGCAGCAACCTCTTTGACCTCAGCCGAAGCAACTTCTTCCTAGAAACATCTCCAAAGGCAGGGGAAGCAAGGTCAAAAATAAACTATTGGGACTTCATCAAGATAAAATCTTTCGCACAGCCAAGGAAACAGTCAACAAAACCAAAAGACAACTGACAGAATGGGAGAAGATATTTGCAAATGACACAACAGATAAAGGGCTAGTATCCAAAATCTATAAAGAACTTATCAAACTCAACCCCCAAAGAACAAATAATCCAATCAAGAAATGGGCAGAAGACATGAACATTTTTCCAAAGAAGACATCCAAATGGCCAACAGACACATGAAAAAATGCTCAACATCGCTCAGCATCAGGGAAATCCAAATCAAAACCTCAGTGAGATATCACCTCACACCAGTCACAATGGCAAAAATTAACAAGTCAGGAAATGACAGATGTTGGTGGGGATGCGGAGAAAGGGGAACCCTTCCACCCTGTTGGTGGGAATGCAAGCTGGTGCAGCCACTCTGGAAAACAGTATGGAGGTTCCTCAAAAAAGTTGAAAATAGAGCTACCCTATGACCCAGCAATTGCATTACTGGGTATTTACCCCAAAGATACAAATGTAGGGATCCGATGGGTTACATGCACCCCAATGTTTATAGCAGTAATGTCCACAATAGCCGAACTATAGAAAGAGCCATGATGTCCATCTATAGATGAACGTATAAAGAAGATGTGGAATATATATACAATTGAATATTATGCAGCCATCAACAGGAATGTAATCTTGCCATTTACAATGATGTGGTTGGAACTGGAGGGTATTATGCTGAGCGAAATAAGTCAATCAGAGAAAGACATGTATCATATGACCTCACTGATATGAGGAATTCTTAATCTCAGGAAACAAAGTGAGGGCTGCTGGAGTGGTGCAGGGTGGGAGGGATGGGGTGGCTGGGTGATAGACATTGGGGAGGGTATGTGCTATGATGAGTGCTGTGAATTGTGCAAGACTGTTGAATCACAGATCTTTACCTCTGAAACAAATAATATGTTATATGTTAAAAGAAGAAGAAGAAGATAGCTGGAAGGGAGGAATAAAGGGGGGAAAATTGGAGGGGGAGATGAACCATGAGAGACTATGGACTCTGAGAAACAAACTGAGGGTTCTAGAGGGGAGGGGGATGGGGAATGGTTTAGCCTGGTGATGGGTATTAAAGAGGGCACGTACTGCCTGGAGCACTGGGTGTTATATGCAAACAATGAATCATGGAACACTACATCAAAAACTAATGATGTAATGTATGGTGATTAACATAACATAATAAAAAGAAAAAGAAAAAAGTATATTAGAAAAAAAATCATCATAAGCAAGTATAAAAATGCCATAGAGAAGTACAACTGGCTAAGACAACATATAGTTGCAAGGATACCTAGTTAGGAAAGTCAAGGAATGCTTTCATGTAGGAGGAACACTGGACTGAGGTCCAGTGAAAGAGTACAAAGATTAAGAAAGTACATGTGACAAAGGAAGAGCAAGGCAAGAGAAAGGGTCTGAAAGAAATCTCTGTGTAGTGAGCAAGGGGAGGTCATGGTCAGGATGGAGACATGGATAACATATCCTGCACTATTCAGTGTGAGGTCCAAGACCACAAAATCTTGCCTAGAATAGTACTCCATAAATATTCATCAAATAAGTGGAAGACCATGTAGTACTTGATTAATTGATTAATGGGGGCAGGGGAGGTCTGTTATTCTAACAGTAATTGGAAGTGACTAAGCAGTTCTCAGAAGGGCAGATAGTTGATATTACCAAATTTGGTTTTATCAAATACTATTCTGCTTCAGTGTGGAGAAAAAAATGGAAAGGGGCCCCAGCGCATGATCCTGAGTCATTTGAAGTCTCTATCCAAGTCCAGACAAGTGCCAAGATGGCTTTAGAAGGTAAAATTGGCAGAATTTAGGGATTAATTTCTACTCTTAATCCATCATAACACCAAGAAACCAGTGGAGAAAGGACTTTTTCCAGAGCCCAACATAGCCAGTATTTTATTACCACAATAATGGTGAAAGCCAAGATTAGCTCACAAAAAAGAAGAAAGAAAGAAAGAAAGAAAGAAAGAAAGAAAGAAAGAAAGAAAGAAAGAAAGAAAGAAAGAAAGAAAGAAAGAAAGAAAGAAAGAAAGAAAGAAAGAAAGAAAGAAAGAAAGAAAGAAACAGAAAGAAAGAAAGAAAGAGACATAAAGAAAGAAAGAAAGAAAGAAAGAAAGAAAGAAAGAAAGAAAGAAAGAAAGAAAGAAAGAAAGAAAGAAAGAAAGAAAGAAAGAAAGAAAGAAAGAAAAGAAAGGAGGAGAAAAAGAAATTAAGATAGTATGAAGTGATAATTCAGACAAGAATGCTGGGTAGCCTTACAAGTCTTGCTGGGGCAGAAGTCCTTCTAGTCTATATAATTGTGTTGAACAAGAACCTTCAATCTAGATGGCTAATTACCAGAGTTTATACCACTGTCTTGTCAAGTAGTTTCTCCAATCTACCACACAGAAAATAACCAGAAGATATAATGTACTCCACTTGGGTGATCTCAAAATTGATAGTATCTTTTGCCCTTCCTGACTTGTAGACTCAGCCTAATCACAACAGATGCTCCTTCAAGAGTAAAAGGACTTCAGATTGTGACAAGATTGCACTCTAAATTCTGTGGGAAAATGAAGAATTCTTTACTTAAAACCTAAGATATTACAAATCTGCTTCATTAGTGGACAAAACAGAAATGCTAAGCTAAAGCATGCAAAGCCCTGATTTTTTTCTTATCTTACTCCCAGCACAGGCAAACACGTATGTTCTGGCATTAACTTATAACTTTCACCCAGGGGCTGACAATATATCTTACTGTGTTACAAATAAATAGCAGACATATCCACAGACTGTCAAATTTCTGTTGCAGAACAGGGCTATGATTATATTCCATAAAATAATATAGTGCCCAAGGAATGATCTAAATAGAGGCAACTATGAGTGAAAATCTGTAAAAAGCCTTATGAAACAAAATCTAAAGTTATTATTTTATTGGGTTTGGATATCTTGGGGAATTAGAGGTAAAAGTCTTATACCTCTATGTTTTCTAGCTTAAACAAACTGAAAGCATGAGTAATTTAAAATATCGGAAAGCATATTGTGTTGTCCTAATACTTGGAAAAAATTATGTATCTGAAAAAACATTGTTGTTACTCTGTTTCATGTAAACCTTGGAGTGTTTATTAATAACTGAATTGTTCCCTGAAAAGTTAAGAATTTAGAAAGCTGTGGAGCGCCTGGGTGGCTCAGTCATTTAAGCATCTGCCTCCAGCTCAGGTCTTGATGCCAGGGGTCCTGGGATTGAGCCCCATGTTGGGCTCCCTGCTTAGCTGGGAGTCTGCTTCTCCCTCCCCCTCTCCTTCCCCCTGCTTGTGCTCTCTCTCACTCTCTCTCTCTCTTAAATAAATAAATAAAATCTTTAAAAAAAAAAGAATTTAGGAAGCTGCTTTTTCAATTGAGCATTATTCAAAAACATTGATATTCCTAACACTACAGCCAAACCTATGTTTGTTGAAACATGAAACTCTCATCTATGGAAACAATTCTTATTTTGACACAGATGGCATAAGTAGGTCATGTCTGCATCTTTTGACTAGCAAATGTTTGGATATGAACCATCCTATCCTCCCAATCCCCAATCCCACCATAATTAAATTATCTTTCTGTGGGTGGGATATCTAATCAAGCTAATACTAATATAAATCTTTATCTAAGTCAACCAAGTTGTAAAGTATTTTCCACTATGACCATATGATAAAAAGTAAGGAAAAGAGTCTAAAGACTTGGAATTTTCTATTGCTCTGGTCAATTCAGACAACTGTCATCCCTTTTCTGCTTTTGTTTGTTTGTTTCACCTTTGTGCTTTTAATGTAATTTTCTCGCGTCCTTAACAAAGATTTTAATTCTTAAGGTCTGAAACCTTATCTTCTATCTTCTCAATGTTTTTTCTCTAGCATATAATGAGTAATCCTTATATAGTGAATTAAGAGTTACATAAATTGTAATCTTATGGTAATTTTGTTATAATTGCTTTATTTCTTTTTTATTTCTTCTTTCAAAACACTAATGAATAAAAATGACTTGCCTATATTTAGAGAAGGCAGTAAAACCAATGTTGGAAAGACTAATTAATTCACACTAATTTTTAGAAGTAATGCCCAGTTTAAAAGAGTTGGAAATACAAATTATGGAATATTTTTATAAATATATTGTATTAGTTCGATTACATTCTGTATTTTAATCAAGTAACAAAAATAGCACCAACCTGACATTTTTAAGGGAGATGGATGCCTTGTTTTGTAAAATAGCATACCATGAGGAGTAGGCTTGGAAACCATCTCTTTTTAATATGTTAAATATTAACCAGCATTACTATCTTGCCCTTTTCCAATTCTGTTGCCAGCATACCAGCATACCAGCCTTTGTGTATAGTAAATAAAGCAAATTATTTTGCAAATTAATGATAACATTTTTGTTTTTTAACCATTTGTATGAGAGAGAAAACAAGATGAAAGACAGAAGCAATCAGAAGTCAGAACACTTTATCTACAAAAAACCAGCTAGTAAATATTTCAGGTTCTGAGTTTCTGTTACAACTACTCAACTCTGATGGAAATATAGGAACTGTGTTCCAATAAAATTTTACTTATAGATGCTGAAATTTGAATTTCATATAATTTTTTTATGCCATGAAATATTGTGCTTTTAATTTATTTTGACCATTAAAAAACAGTAAAAAAAAAAAAATCTTTGGCTTATAGGCCATACAAAACATGAGATAGGTTGGATTTGGTCTACGGGTCTAAATTTGCCAATATACTTCAACTGTCTCAAATACATATACATAAAATTCTACCACATTAAAAACAAAACAAAAAAAACAATAAAGAAGACAAAAAGATTGAAAAAAACATTGAAGATGGCATTTAATAGCTAAATATATGTGTGCAAATTAGAGCTGTTGAATTCTATTTTGCTAGCATTTACATATCTAAAACTTTTGTTTCTTTTTTATATAAAGATGATCAACATCTTTTTATCAGAAGTTGTAATCTTACCAAACTATTTTGATTTCCTAAGAAACATTTTCAGGGAGGAAGAACTTCCTTGGCCCTTCAATGTCCTTCTATCAGGACTAAGAACCAAATTGACATGAGACAGATTAACAGGAAAAAATCAAATTTAATAGTGTAAGTATGGGGAATCCACACAGCCATGGAAATTCCAAAGACAAGGGCCCCTACAACATCAATAGGCAAAATGTTTTTAATATACTTAGTTTTCTAAAAAGTAAAAATGATTGCCTATCTTAAACTTTTTACTGTAAAACTCAAATGAAACTCACTCCAATGGGGCAAACATCAGTTTGCTTTCACTCTGATGTTCTCTGCAACCAGGATTCGAATCTTACATTTTGGCAGAACAAATTAAGATACAGCACACCCCTGCACCAAGAAGAAATGTTCAAGGCTTTCCAATGATAGTTTCTTTACCTGCCCTTTTGGATCATTACTTTACAGAAACAGCTTTTAAGACTCTCTCAAATAAGGGTCTCTAAAATTTATAACAATTTATAGAAACAATTTCACAGAAATAATTGATTTGTGACATATGCCATAGAATTATATAAGCTACAGTTTAAAACTCTCTTTAATGGTTATCTACCTGAACCACCATCACTCTACCACTACCACAGGAATTAAAGATTAAAAAGTTAGGACATTTAGAGATTAAGTGATTTGCCAAAGATTATAAAATTAACAAGTGACTGGAATAGCTCTAGGACACGGTGTGGGTGGGAAGAGTCTGAAATGCAATGCTCTCCCATCTGTGAGAACTGATATTAAGCAAACCCTAGAGAAGTTACTGGTGTTCACGCTATTGATTTGCATTTGGTAGCATAGAGTAATACTCTTAGTCACTCTTGTCATTTCACTTTATAGTGACCTTAGGAAGATTCCTTGATGAGCTTTAATTTTCTTCAAGGCATCTATATAAATTGTCCTTTCCAATATGCATTTTGGAAAAGCACCTATAGCTGCTACATCGCTAAAAAAAAAAAAAGCATTTTATAAATACGTAATTTCCAGAAGCATTTAAAAATCTTGATTTTCAGCTTCAGCTAGTTGAAATATCAAGACCTATCACTTCATTTTCCCTTTAATGTTTACTTATGTAGTTATGTGTAGAAAGAGACTAGACCTTAAATGAGGTAGATAAGTAGATTCATTAAATAAAATATTGCTGATATATTATTATATCAAAGAATTGAGCAGACTTTCACTGGGTAAATACATATATTTCAACAATATTGAATGCAACATTGAAAATATCATGGGTCTGTTTATGGGAGAAAGAAAATTAGCCATATTTGAGGCATTCAAAATATCTTGATTTAAAAAAAACTAGGTAAAAATGGAAAGGAGATACTTGCTATAGACTTTTAAGTAGATTTAATTAATGGTAATTATTATAATATAATAGTGCATTTGATGAAGCCAAAATTTATCATATGCTTTCATTTTTAAAGTCATCTAATAAGATTATCACAATGATCATTTGGACTTAATGTTCTATGCTTCTGGGGGCACTTGCAAAGCTAACAGAAAATATTAACTACAGAGTGAAGTTGAAGTGGGTTAATTCCTAAACCCACATTTTACTGTCTGTCTAACCATGGACAAATTACAAAATATCACTTTAACACAGTTTTCTGTGAAAAAAGTAATAAAACTACTTTAAGAGAATTAGAGATATTAAATATAATATAGTTAGAAAACAAAGTTCTTTATAAATGGTAACTGAAGATTATTGAACAATTACTATGTACAAGACTCTGAGTTCTTTTAAGTATTTAATTTACTTCTCGCAATAATTCTATAATTTGGATATAATATTATCTCCAATTACAGACAATAGCACTAGTATTAATTCTTAGGAAGCTTTAGTACTTACCCAATTTTGTACAGCTAGTAACAGGTGAGGCCAGAAATTGAACTTAGGCAGTCTGACACCATTGTCCTTATACCATACATACTACTCAGTACAAAAAAGAATAAAAGAAAAGATCTTCTGAAGAGATAAATATAATCAAACATTCTATTATGAGGAGATTTCAGGCATCTCCAGAAGAACTATCTAAAAGTAGGGGGATAGTGGACAATCTCACATCATCTCATATACTTGCAACTACTACTACTTTGTGCTAGCAAAGCCCTGAAAAGCAGCACATTATCCACGTTTTTCCACTTGTAATGGAGGGTAGGAAGGCTATCAGACTTTCATACACAATAAAGATAGACACTAGGGAAAAAACTTCCTGATCACTTCATTAATTTCTGCACTGGATAATTTACAAAACACAGAATAACAAGAATTGTCTCTATCACCTGGCAATTTTAAAATATCTGACTAATCACTGACATAAATGTTTTTATGCAAGAGGAGTTACTTTCCTTTGGATAATTTTTTTCTTTTTCATAAAGTTAATTTTTAAAAGCAAATTTAAACATAGAGATACAAGTGTTTGCTAAAATCAAACTAATCAGGTAAAAATATGTAGATTAAGGAGGCACTGGATCAGTAATTTGCAGTAATATGTAGATTCATTGTCAAGTAATCAAATACAAAAGATAATTTATGACTTTAGAATCACTTTAGCTGAAAAAAATATGTGCTTTCTACAAAAATGAAGTAAGTTGGGTTGGGGGCAGTGGACGAACCACAATAAACGAGAAGGAAAAGACTAAGAAAAATAAGTGGACTGTTAGAAAAAGGTAGGGGGAGGGTTAGAAAAGGGGGGAGAAAAAGAATATAAGAAAATTAGGGGTACTACCAGGATAAAAACAGAAACTTTGAACCTCTTGGCTCAAGTACCACTGGGTCATACAGCTTCCAAGAATTGTTCCCTGTCCTTCTGGTCAGATGGGATCAGAAGATACTTGCATGATGGATTGGGTTGTGATTCAGCTTCTTGCTTGGGCAAGAGGGGAGGAGCCACACTAGGCTACTCTCAATTTTCCAAGCAAGCTCTCTGGTTGCGAGGGCCTGGGAGCTACCATCAGCCTTGGCTATGAATTAATCCCCCTGCTTATACATAATCATGGGAACCCACTGTACCTAGTACTGGCTTTGTTCTGGGGTGATCTGCTCTGCCTACCCACCTCTTGATTTAGCAACACTGGACCACACAACTTCTAGGAGTTGTCTTCAGCCCTTCTGGTCAGATGAAACTAAAAGAGACTTCACAGCATATGGGGCTGTGATTCAGTTCTTTGCCTTCACATGGGCAAACCAGGCTTGAGGGCCAGCAAAAGTCCTTGTTTGAGGATCTGAATCAAACAGATCTTCACCCTGCCAAGTTTCCTGGTCAGAGTGCACCCATGACTTAGTTCTGCAGATGAGCAAAATCTCTGGTTGGTATTACTACTTGGGCACTGTAGGTATGAACTTGGTCTGCCAAGATCCCTATGCTGGTTGTATCAAGCCCTTCCCCATTCTCCTTCACACTCAGATTTCTAGTAGTTGAAACCTGGAGATTTCCCTACAATTCCCATGATGCCAGATCAGAGAAGGATGTCTCTCAAAGCAATACACAATGTTTGGAGGAGAAGCTTGTTGTCTCACCTAGGTTCTCTTTTCCCACTGGAAGAAGTGAAGGTCCAGGGGAGACCTCTCCCTGTGGTGCTGTGCTGGCCTGGGGAAGGAGAAGTGTGGTCAGTGTGTACCTGTTTCTCTTCTAATGCAGTTTTTCATGGCCTTTGTGGTACAGGGAGGTGCTTCAGCCTCACCCCTAAGATTCTCTCAGAGGTGAGCAAAGCCAGGAAGAGCCTATATCATCTTGGTAGCACTGGTCCTCTGCATCTCTCTTAATAATAGCTAAGAAACTGGAGCATGATATATTCTCATTAAATATTTCTCTCCAAGTTGACTGATAACAACTGCAAGGTGTAAGAAGATACATAATGATGTAATAAAATCAGTGGATTTGATATGCCTGGTGCAGTTAGTAAACTTTTAAAGCTATCTTGAGAACTTGGTGATGATAATACATGGTTTTGTTGCCTAGGGCACATTCTAATAACAATGGAAGTGATTTTCATGAGGACCAATTTTGGTGTTCAAATTAAGTTTGGAAAATAAAGATGATTCACAAAATATAAACAAGTAAATACAAATTTGCATTGGGATTTTCTGGGGCCAAAAACTTAATCCCAACTCTAGTCAGAGAGTTTATGAATACCATATCAATAATCATAAGGAGGATCTAATGATAAAATGTAATTTAAAATTAAAAAGTTAAAAATTATAGTTTGAAGTTCAAAACCTTCAAAAAATTTAAAAATCTTGCAAATAATTGGAAATAATCAGGAAATAAGATTTCTTGCTATTTAAGCAAATTAAAAATTTCTTTAAAATTTTGTTAGAACCGGGACGCCTGGGTGGCTCAGTTGGTTGGGTGACTGCCTTCGGCTCAGGTCATGATCCTAGAGTCCCAGGATCAAGTCCCACATCAGGCTCCCTGCTCGGCAGGGAGTCTGCTTCTCCCTCTGCCCCTCCTCCCTCTCATGCCGTCTCTCATTCTCTCTCTCTCAAATAAATAAATAAAATCTAAAAAAAAAAAAAATTTTGTTAGAACCAAAAAGTCCATTATAGTCATTAATCAATCATATAAATTGGGAGTCTTAAGTATCATTTTATAACCAGGATCAGTGCTTGATTATCCAATAGCCCAACCAAGCATGTACATAATGTACCAGCAAAATAATGACAAACAGAATAAATTTAGATTTTAAATGAAATACACACATTGAAAAAAAATCATTGTGACTGAGGATTTCAACACCCCACCATCAGTATTGGTAGAACTGCCAGACAAAATAGCAAGGATATGAAAAAAAACTGAATAATATCATCAACTAACAAAATGTAGTTGACATTTATAGACCAGGGTCCACCCAACAATATCAGAATACATATTATTTCCAAATCCCCAAGGAATAATCACCAATGGAGACCATCCTGGATCATAAAATTTAGACTCAGTAAATGTAAAAGAATTGAGATTATATAGATTATGTTCTCCAACCATAATAAAATCAAACTAGAAATCAATAAAAGAAAAACACAATAGGAAAATCATCAAACACTTGGAAATTAAACTGAACTTTAAAAATAACCCACATAGACAAAATAGAAGTCCCAGAGGAAACACAAAGATACACAGAACTAAATGAAAATGAAAACACGATATATCAAAATTTGTGGGATACTAGTAACACAGTATTGAGAGGGAAGTTTACAGTACTAAATATTTAACATTACAAATGAGAAAAGGTCACAAGTTAATAACTTAAGTTTCAATCTCAAGAAACAAGATAAAAAGGAGCAAAGTAAACCCAAAACAAACAGAAAGTATGAAATAAAAAAGATAAGAATAGAAATCAATGAGGCTGAAAAATCAATTGTAAATTTTTTTTATTTTGGTTTCCATATGTCTGTTGTGAAATAATAGACAAAACAAGGAAAACAAAAACTTGTTCTTTAAAAAATATCAACAAAATTGATGACCATTTAGCTCTTGCTAGATGTGATATTTTGCTGACAATGATAAAGAGAGAAGATATAACCTATATCAGGAATACAATAGGGGATATCACTACAGACCCTGCAGTCATTAAAAGAATAACAAAAGAATCTTACAAACAACTTTACACTCATAAATTAGGAAACTTAGAAGAAATCAATCAATTCCTCAAAAATTACAATCTACCAAGATTCAAGCAAATGAAATAGACAACCTAAGTAGTCCTGTAGCCATTAAAGAAATTGAATCTGTAATTGAAAAGTTTCTAAAAAAAAAATCCTTAGGACCAGATGACTTCACAGGGAAAGTCTACCAAACATTTAAAGAAGAATCAACACAAATTTTAAACAATCTTTCCCAGAAGAGGAAGAAACAAGTGCCAACTCACTTTATGAGACTAGTACTACCAAACTAGACAAAGGCAGTACAAAAATAAAAATGCAGACCAATATCTCTCATGAACTTCAACAAAAACAAAACCAAAAAGAAACTCATTAAATTATAGCAAATTTAATCCAACAATGTATTTTTAAAAATATGTAACATGACCAAGTAGGATTTATTCCAAGTATAAAAGGTTGGTTTAACACTTAAAAAGCAATCAATGCAATTCATAGTATCAACAGACAAAAAAAGAAAAATCATATGATTATATCAGTTGATGCAAAAAAAAAAGCATTTGACAAATTCCAGCATTTATTCATAATCAAACTCTCAACAAGTTATGAGTAAAGGAGAATTTCCTCAATTTGATAAAGAGCACCTTCAAAATCATATAGTTAATATTATATTTAATGGTAAAAGAGTTCTTTCCCCCTATATTAGGAAAAAGGCAAAGATGTCTATTCTCATCACTCTTAATCTATATAACAGTATATAAATTTGAGTCACTGAAATAAGGCAAGAACAAAAGAGAAAGAAAGAAAGAAAGAAAGAAAGAAAGAAAGAAAGAAAGAAAGAAAGAAAGAAAGAAAGAAAGAAAGAAAGAAAGAAAAAGAAAGAAAAAGAAGAAAGAAAGAAAGAAAGAAAGAAAGAAAGAAAGAAAGAAAGAAAGAAAGAAAGAAAGAAAGAAAGAAAAGAAAAGAAAATACGTATTTGAGGGGAGGAAATAAAACTTACTCCATTTGCAGCTGAAAAAAGTGTCCATGCAGAAAATCCCAAGGAATCTAAAAACCAAAACCAAAAACTCCTAGAACTATTATGAGTTCACCAAAATCAACAAACAAAAATCAGTTGCACTTCTATATACTAACAATCAACATGTGGAAACCAAAATGAAAAACACAATATTATTTGTAATTACTCCAAAGAACATGAAACAACAAGATGTAGAGGAACTGTGTGCCAAATATTTCAAAATACTGATAAAAGAAATCAAAGGCCCCAATTAAGAGAGACACCTCATTCATGGATTTGAAGACTCAATACTGTAAAGATGTCAATTCTTCTAAATTAACATACGAGTTTAATATAATTTCTCTTAAATTTTCAGTAATTTTGTATGTATAGTTAAAACTTATTATAAAATTTATATGGCAGGCACAAGTGCTAGAAGAGCTAAAACTATTTAAGAAAAAGAGAAAGTGGAAGGAATCAATCTATGCAAATACAAGACCACATATAGTAATAAAACCTGTGCAGTATTGCTAGAGGGATAAGCACATGGATCAATGGGACAGAATAGAGAAGTCAGAAATAGACAAACACATATATGTCCACTTGATTTTTGATAGAGATGCAAAAAAATTCAATGGAGGAAGGGTAGCCTTTAAAACAAAATGTGTTTGAACACTTGGGCATCCACAGGCAAATAAAAATAAACATTGATCTAAACTTCACTCCTTATACAAAATGAACTCAAAATGGATCAGGAACTTAAATGTAAATGATAGAACTATAAAACTTTTAGAGAAAGGATAGGAGTGAATCTATGGGATCTAGGGCTAAGAAAAGAGTTCTTAGACTTGACACAAAAAACATGATGAAAAAAGGAAACATTGATAAATTGAATCTCATAAATATTAAAATATTTTTCTGTGTGAAAGACTTTATTAAGAGGTTGAAAAGAAAAACTACAGACTGGGAGAAAATGTTTGCAAATCAACACCAACAAAGAAGAATTACCAAGACTATATAGATAACTCTTAAAACTTAATGAAGGGGGGGAATCGGAGGGGAAGACGAACCATGAAAGACTATGGATTCTGAGAAACAAACTGAAGGTTCCAGAGGGGAGGGGGGTGGGGGGGTGGGTTAGCCTGGTGATGGGTATTAAAGAGGGCATGTTCTGCATGGAGCACTGGGTGTTATACGTAAACAATGAATCATGGAACACTACATCAAAAACTAATGATGTAATGTATGGTGATTAACATAACATAAAAAAAAGTCAAAAAAAAGAAAAAAAGAAAATGGAAATATATATTAAAAAAACTCAGTAGTTGTTTTTTAATTCACTTAGAAAACAGGTGAAAATAAATAAACAATAAATAGCATTATACCAATGAGGATATCCAGATCACAAATAGGAACATGAAAAGATATTTAACTTCATTACTCACCAGAGAAGTGCAAATTAAAACAACAATGAAGGGACTTCTGATTTCTGGTCCAGCAAGTAAGGTGCTTAGAAATTCCCACTCCATCATAATAAAAAGTAAGAAGCTGAAAAAACTGAAAAATCAATAACTCTTTGTAGATCCATCAGAGAAGTAAGGTCACAGGGCAAATTACTGCCTGAAAAATTGCAGAGACAGGCGAACACAGAGAATCACAATTTATCAGAGCAGAAATCCATGGGCAGAAACCTACATGGGAACCAGTACTAGGCTAGTAAAACCTGAACCATAATTGACAAATTGCCAGAGGATCAGTGTGGATAAGCTATAGAGTTAAAAACTTGCAGAGGTACCCATTTTAAGAGGGTCCCACACTTTGGTGAGTGTTACCTCCAGGAACTCTCTACCAGGTTCTCACAGTGAAGATAAGAGAAAAATCCTCTCAGACTTAGGGCAGGGGGGAGGGAAAACTAACCATTAAAAATGATTAAAGGATGACTTCAGTTTTATTTTTCTTAATTTTTATTTTTATTTTATTTCAATTCCATTGTTTAATACAGTGTTATATTCATTTCAAGTGCACAATATAGTGATTCCATATATTACTGAGGGCTCATCAAGATAAGTGTACTCTTTTTTATTTTTGATAACATACAGTGTTTTATTAGTTTAGGTGTACAATATAGTGATTCAACAATTCCATACATCACCCAGTGCTCATCACAAGTGCCCTCTTTAATCCCCTCACCTATTTAACCCATCCCCCACACACCTCCCCTCTGTAACTATCAACTTGCTCTCTAAAATTAAAAGTCTGTTTCTTGATTCATCTCTCACTCTCTCTTTTTTCCCCTTTGCTCCTTTGTTTTGTTTCTTAAATTCTACATATGAGTGAAGTCATATGTTATTTCTCTTTCTCTGACTTATTTTGCTTAGCATAATACTTTCTAGCTTTATCCATGTCCTTGCAAATGGTAAGATTTCATTTTTTATGTCAGACTAATATTCCATTGTATAAATATACTACTTCTTGTTTATCTATTCTATAATTGATGAACACTTGGGCTGCTTCAATATCTTGGTTATTATGAAAAATGCAATAACATAGGGGTGCATGTGTCCCTTTCAATAAGTGTTTTTGTATTCTTTGGGTAAGTATCCAGTAGTTAGATTATTATTATTCTTGGTACATTTGTAAGTGGGACTGTTTCTTAATTTCTCTTTCTGGTGCCTCATTATTAGTGTATGGAAATGTAACAGATTTCTGTACACTGATTTTGTATACTGCAACTTGACTAAATTGATTTATCAGTTCTAGCAGTCTTTTGGTGGACATGTGATCTATCATATTGATTTGTGAATATTGAAGCACCCTTGCAACACAGGGAAAATTGCATTTGATCATGGTGAATGATATTTTTAATGTATTGTTGGATTTGGTTTGCTAATATTTTGTGGAGGATTTTTACACCTATATTCTTAGGGATATTGGCTTGTAGTTCTCTTTTTTAGTGGTGTCTTTATCTGGTTTTGGTATCAGGGTAATGCTAGCCTCATAGAATGATTTTGGAAGTTTTCTCTTCTTTTCTGTATTTTCTAATATTAATCTGAGGGAAATAGGTATTAACTTTTCTTTTTTTTAAATTTTATTATGTTATGTTAGTCACCATACAATACATCATTAGTTTTTGATGTAGTGATCCACGATCCATTGTTTTCGTATAACACCCAGTGCTCCATGCAGTACGTGCCCTCCTTAATACCCATCACCAGGCTAACCAATCCCCCCTCCCACCTCCCCTCTAAAACCTTGTTTGTTTCTCAGGTCCATAGTCTCTCATGGTTCATCTCTCCCTCCAATTCCCCCCGCCCATTTTTCCCTTCCTTCTCTTAATGTCCTCCATGTTATTCCTTATGTTCCACAAATAAGTGAAACCATATGATAATTGACTTTCTCTGCTTGACTTATTTCACTTAGCATAATCTCCTCCAGTCCCATCCATGTTGATGTAAAAGTTGGGTATTCATCTTTTCTGATGGCTGAGTAATATTCCATTGTATATATGGACCACATCTTCTTTATCCATTCATCTGTTGAAGGGCATCTCGGCTCTTTCCACAGTTTAGCTATTGCGGACATTGCTGCTATGAACATTGGGGTGCATATGGCCCTTCTTTTCACTACATCTGTGTCTTTGGGGTAAATACCCAGGAGTGCAATTGCTGGGTCATAGGGTAGCTCTATTTTTAAATTTTTGAGGAACCTCCACACTGTTTTCCAAAGATGCTCTACCAACTCGCATTCCCACCAACAGTGTAAGAGGGTTCCCCTTTCTCCACAACCTCTCCAACATTTGTTGTTTCTTTCCCTGTCCATTTTTGCCATTCTAACTGGTGTAAGGTGGTATTTCAGTGTGGTTTTGATTTGGATTTCCCTGATGGCTAATGATGATGAACATTTTTTCATGTGTCTGTTAGCCATTTGTATGTCTTCTTCAGAGAAGTGTCTGTTCATCTCTTCTGCCCACTTTTTGACTTGATTCTTTGTTTTTTGGGTGTTGAGTTTGAGAAGTTCTTTATAGATCTTGGATATCAGCCCTTTATCTGTAGTGTCATTTGCAAATATCTTCTCCCATTCTGTGGGTTGCCTCTTTGTTTTGTTGACTGTTTCCTTTGCTGTGAAGAAGCTTTTTATCTTGATGAAGTCCCAAAAGTTCATTTTTGCTTTTGTTTCACTAGCTTTTGGAGATGTATCTTGAAAGAAGTTGCTGGGGCCGATGTCAAAGAGGTTACTGCTCCTGTTCTCCTCTAGGATTTGGATGGATTCCTGTCTCACATTGAGGTCTTTCATCCACTTTGAGTTTATCTTTGTGAATGGTGTTAGAGAATGGTCGAGTTTCATTCTTCTGCATGTGGCTGTCCAATTTTCCCAGCACCATTTATTGAAGAGACTGTCTTTTTTCCATTGCATGTTTTTTCCTGCTTTGTCGAAGATTATTTGACCATAGAGTTGAGGGTCCATATCTGGGTTCTCTATTCTCTTCCATTGGTCTGTATGTCTGTTTTTGTGCCAGTACCATGCTGTCTTGGTGATCACTGCTTTGTAATATAGCTTGAAATCGGGCAACGTGATGCCCCCAGCTTTGTTTTTCTTTTTCAACATCTCCTTGGCGATTCGGGGTCTTTTCTGATTCCATACAAATTTTAGGATTGTTTGTTCCAGCACTTTGAAAACCGTCTTCGGAATTTTGATCAGGATGGCATTGAAGGTATAGACTGCTCTGGGGAGCATAGACATTTTAACAATGTTTATTCTTCCAATCATGAGTATGGAATGTTTTTCCATCTTTTTGTGTCTTCTTCAATATCTTTCATGACTATTCTATAGTTCTTACAGTATAGATCCTTTACCTCTTTGGTTAGGTTTATTCCAAGGTACCTTATGGTTTTTGTTGCTATTGTAAATGGAATCATTTCTCTAATTTCTCTTTCTACAGTTGCATTGTTAGTGTATAAGAAAGCAGCTGATTTGATGCATTGATTTTGTATCCTGCCACATTATTGAATTGCTGTATGAGTTCTAGTAATTTGGGGGTGGAGTCTTTTGGGTTTTCCACATAAAGTATCATGTCATCTGCTAAGAGAGAGAGAGTTTGACTTCTTCTTTGCCATTCTGAATACCTTTTATTTCTTTTTGTTGTCTAATTGCTGTTGCTAGGACTTCTAGTATTATGTTGAACAATAGTGGCGAGAGTGGGCATCCTTGCCATGTTCCTGATCTTAAGGGAAAGGCTCTCAGCTTTTCCTCATTGAGGGTGATATTCACTGTGGGTTTTTCATAGATGATTTTATGAGATTGAGGAATGTTCCCTCTATCCCTAAACTCTGAAGAGTTTTAATCAGGAAAGGATGCTGTGTTTTGTCAAATGCTTTTTCTGCATCAATTGAGAAGACCATATGGTTCTTGTCTTTTCTTTTTTTAATGTGATCTATCACATTGATTAATTTGCAAATGTTAAACCACCCTTGCATCCTGGGGATAAGTCCCATTTGGTCGTGGTGGATGATCCTTTTAATGTATTGTTGGATCCTATTAGCTAGGATTTTGTTGAGGATTTTGGAATCCATATTCATCAGGGTTACTGGTCTGAAATTTTCCCTTTTGATGGGATCTTTCCCTGGTTTGGGGATCAAGGTAATGCTGGCCTCATAGAATGAGTCTGGAAGCTTTCCTTCTGTTTCTATTTTTTAAAACAGCTTCAGGAGAATAGGTATTATTTCTTCTTTGAATGTTTGGTAGAATTCCCCAGGGAATCCATCAGGCCCCGGACTCTTGTTTTTTGGGAGGTTTTTGATCACTGCTTCAATCTCGTTACTGGTTTTGGCCTCTTCAGGTTGTCATTTTCTTCCTGTTTCAGTCTTGGGAGTTTATAGGTTTCCAGGAAGGCATCCATTTCTTCCAGGTTCCTTGATTTATTGGTGTATAGTTGTTGATAATAATTTCTAATAATTGTTTCTATTTCCTTGGTGTTAGCTATGATTTCTTGCCTTTCATTCATAATTTTATTAATTTGGGTCCTTTCTCTTTTCTTTTGGATAAGTCTGGCCAGTGGTTTATCCATCTTATTAATTCTTTCAAAGAACCAGCTTCTAGTTTTGTTGTTCTGCTCTACTGTAATTCCGGTTTCTAATTCATTGATCTCTGCTCTAATCTTAATTATTTCTCTTCTAATGTGTGGCTTAGACATCATTTGTTGTTTTTTCTCCAGTTCTTTAAGGTGTAAAGTTATTTGGTGAATTTGGGATTTTTCTATTTATTTGAGTGAGGCTTGGATGGCTATGTATGAACATAGGCCCTTAGGACCACCTTTGCAGTATCCCATAGGTTTTGGACCAATGTGTTTTTGTTCTCATTGGTTTCCATGAATTGTTTAAGTTCTTCTTTGATTTCCTGGTTGACCCAAACATTCTTAAGCAGAATGGTCTTTAGCATCCAAGTGTTTGAATTTCTTCCAAATTTTTTCTTGTGATTGAGTTCCAGTTTTAAAGCATTATGGTCTGAGAAAATGCAGGGAATAATCTCAATCTTCTGGTATTGGTTGAGACCTGATTTATGACCCAGTATGCGGTCTATTCTGGAGAAAGTTTCATGTGTGCTTGAGAAGAATGAGTATTCTGTTGTTTTAGGGTGGAATGTTCTGTATATATCTATGAGGTCCATCTGGTCCAGTATGTCATTCAAAGGTCTTGTTTCTTTGTTGATTTTCTGCTTAGATGATCTGTCCATTGCTGCGAGTGGAGTATTGAGGTCTCCTACAATTAATGTATTATTATCAATATGACTCTTTATTTTAGTTAGCAGTTGACTTATGTAGTTGGCTACTCCCATGTTGGGGGCATAGATATTTACAATTGTTAGATCTTCTTGTTGGATAGACCCTTTAAGAATGATATAGTGCCTTCTGTGTCTCTAAAATCTAATTTGTCTGATATGAGAATTGCTACCCCATAACACACAGACACACACACACATACACACAGATATACACACTCCCTGAACTCAGAATTTACAGTACAGCATAGATGATGTAGAATTCTGGACTCCTATCCATTAAACCCCTGGTGCCCCTCTAAGGCACAGGTTACATTTATCACTTCCTTGCTCTGAAAGATCTCAGATATTCAGCCACCCTCTTATTATTATTATTATTATTATTATTATTATTATTATTATTATTTGCTGAGGCCATCTTTTTTCTTAATTTAGTTCCAACTTCCTAATCCTAACTACCCAAAACTCTCTAGAATAGGATAAACATTCTCAATTTTGCTCTTACTCTCATATTTTCAAAGAAAGCCCATGTCTCTCTTTTTAATAGTAACCCCTCATCTCAGCCCAGATCCAGGGAATGTTCTTTATATCACAGGACTAGAGCAGATTTTAAAGAGTTTGCTTATGTGCTCTTCAGTCCCCAAACTTAGATTAGGTTCTGGAATATCACATTTTCCATCAGGAGAGGATTGAAATAATCACTTCCAGGACAAATCAGTATTCCACTTTGGTTCCCTGAAGCTGAACTTTCAATGTTCATCCCATCTTTTCTTCCCTATCTGTAGTCAGAAGACCAACAATAAACACCTGAACAAATAAAAAAAAAATTAATTCCAGACGTGATAGGTATTTAAAGGAGAAAAAGAAGAAACAACAACAATGGGGTGCCTGGGTGGCTCAGTCATTAAGCGTCTGCCTTCAGCTCAGGTCATGATCCCAGGGTCCTGGGATTGAGCCCCGCATCAGGCTCCCTGCTCTATGGGAAGCCTGCTCCTCCCTCTCCCACTCCCCCTGCTTGTGTTCCCTCTCTTGCTGTGTCTCTCTCTGTCAAATAAGTAAATAAAATCTTTAAAAAAAAAAGAAAAAACAACAACATGTGAATGATGCTGTATAACATATGAGTGTATCAGGTAAGGCCTGTTGATAATTATGACATCTAGAATTTGAACTAAGATGTGAAAGTTAAAGAGCCAATCATAAGAAGATGGACAGGGAAGTGGCAGTAAGAAATAGTGTGTCCCAGCAAAGAACACACAGGGTACAAAAGCCTTGGGGTAAGAACAAGGCCAGGACTAGGAAAGGGACGCAAGGCACCTAGGACGCATAATGTAAGGAGTTGCTCATTCTCAGGGGCTGACTTGGAATATGTACAGGCCTGAGAGTGAGCATCACTTTACATTTTGCAGCCCTGGAACTGGGTCTTAAAGCTGTGCAAGTACAGGGTCAGTCCCTGAGCGTGAGCTCCTTTTTAAATTTTGTGCCTTAGTGCCTTAGTTGCCTCCCCTATTTCCAACCATAGGTAAGGACAAGTTTGTGGTTTTGAGGAACAGAAAAAAAAGCCAGTGTGTCTGTACAATGTTAAATTGTTGCTAAAAGGTAAACATGAGCCAAGTTGAGTATGGGTTTACAGAAAAAGGAATTTATATTTTAAGAGTGATATAAAGTTACCAGTGAGTTTTAAGAGGGGAATGCTATGATCTAATTTGTGTTCTTAAAAACTCACACTAACTTCTTTGTGGATTTAAGTGGGAAACTCTGGAAACAGAAAGACCAATAAGGAGACTATTGTTGGGAGGCAAGGAATGATGATAATTTGAACAATGTAATAGCAGAAAATGCAAAGAAGTGCACAGACTCAAACTGATTTTTGCTACAGCATGAGAGTGATCACTTGTTTGAAATGGATTTCTTGAAGGTGTGGAACGTGGGGAACTGTACAATTGTGAATTGCATTTTTACCACCTTATTTGAAACTCAACTATGGATCAATGGGTACTTAAAAAGAACACACAACCAGGTGAACAAAATCAATTCAAATACATATAGTTTCTTGTAGACATCTCCTTGTACTATGAGGAATTTTCCTCTTGGATAGAAAAGACTGTTAGCATCAGCTGTGCTATACGGTTATATGTGATGCTTCAACTTCATTGAGCATGGAAAAATTGCTCTAAAAGAGTTTCTGTCAAACAATCTTCTAGATGAAACGTTTATTAGCATCACTAAAGAAAGAATTCTAAAGAAAACACATGGTTTTGTTTTAAACCTAAGCTGATCCGTGTTTACTTACAAGTTTAGCCATTTCTCTCCTGCACCCCTTTGGATTTTTGTTTTTTTTTAATACTCTCACCCTCTCCTTTCTATCCTGTCACTTCTGTCGTCATTCAGTATGTAGCCTGGCACACTTTTTTTCCACACAGTAGACTGACTAGATTTGAATCTTTTTTTTTTTCACTTTTTTTTTTCCACTTTTTTTTTTTTCACTATGTTGTGGGACCTTAAGCAACTTACTTTACCTGGCCAGGTTTTAGTTTCCTCATTTATAACATGGAAATAGTAACAATACCTATCTCTGCTATTAGGAATGAAGAATAAATGTGAAAATATATAATAAGCACCTAGAAAATTGCTTGATATAGAGTATATGCTTAATAAATTATTATTACCTCACAGAGAAAAGTGAAGGCTTTGGATAAAAATTCCTAATTTTCTGCCTGTAAATTATCTGGATCATGCTTATTCATATATCCTTTATTCTTGCATAATTGGATAGTGTTATTCTTCTGACCTAGTTTAATCCTTCCAGCCCATTTTGGGTCTCTGTTCCATCAGGTATCTTCCTTTTCTGTATCTTCAGTCTTTCTTAACTCATGTTTCTCCCAGACAGGAAAAATGTAAACATTCAGCCTGCATTCCCTGTTCACAATTTCTCATTCTCCTTAGCTGAGTCTTCCATTGCAATAATTCTCTCTTCGGTTATGTCTAATCTGTTATTTTATGTACCTACAAATTATTTGTTTTCAATCTCAATGATGATATTTTTTATTTGGTTATTTTATTTTTTATTTCGTTATTTTCCAAACATATCTATTTTAACTACATAGTATATTGTTCTTTTTTTGCATTTCTATTCTTTCTTTGATGTCTTCAATCATTTTAAACATGTTTATTTATAGGTTCACATAGCTTTATTATTTGAAATTCTTGGAGGTACAATTCAGCTGTTTATTATATTTGCTGACTCTTGCTCATGGTATATTACCCACTCATATTTTTCATAACTTTCCCATTGTAAGTTCATCTTCAGAGACATTTCATCTGTGGAATTCTTATTTGACCTAACTTGAAGAAGTGAGGTTTACTTTAAGCTTTAGGGGTTATCACTGGCCTGGGACCATGTTTGAGTTATTTCTCAGCTTTGAGTTTCCAAGACAGTGAGGGATGTATAAATTGGAACCAAAAGCCATAGGAGGCAAAGGCAATAGCTATAAACTCTCAGAAAGAGGTTTTTTTTTTCTCCTCACTTACTACACAGAATAAGATGAGCTTCTTTTAGATCCTTTTCTTTTTTTCCTTCTTACCTTGTATTCCTGGGAGAATTTTTTCATGCATTCTTTGACAGATGTTTTAACCCTTCAGAGGTCCTAGGTTTATGTGAGGATGTTAATTCAACCCAGTTGGGTCCAAGGCCTTATCTCATGCCATGTTTGTCTCCTAGTTCCCTAAGACTTGCAAAGTAAATGTCCTCTTACGTTCTTCCATATGGTCCTAAAGAAGTTTCTTTCATTATATCCTGCATGATGTGACAATTCCCTTCCTCATTATCAACAGACACCCTGTAAGACAGGAACTACTTTTCCTCTAGCACAGAGCCTAGCACATTGCAGGCACTTGATAAATATTCACTAAATAATTAAATGAATGACTGAAGTATGATCCATTTAGTCAGAAAATATGGGCAGGATCATGGAAAACTAAGTATATAATAGCCTCAAATTAATCATCTGTGGCTGGTAGAATAATTACTTTGTCAATCCATTCAAGTCCCACAGCATATACAGTAAACTTAATTCTGAACACAATATATGCCTAATATTTACTAAAAAAAGTATTTTTTAAGGATTTTTAAAACTTATTTAATTGAGAGAGTGAGAGAGAGAGCACACCAGCAGGGGCAGAGGGAGAGGGAGAAGCAGACTCCCCAGCTGAGCAAGGAGCCCAACGCAGGGCTCGAACACAGGACCATGGGATCATGACCTGAGCCGAAGGCAGATGCTTAGCTGACTGAGCCACCTGTCGGTGCCCCTAAAAAAGTATTTTTAAATCTTTTTCTTTGATATACATTTGAAAAGGTGTGTAGGTATGGATAAGATGGAATAATGCAGCTTCCCTATTACTCTAATTTAATACAGCTGGACAGGGATATGGAATCTGTGGGAAGGAGGGAAAGAGCCAGAATTTGTGGCTCACAAATATTCTACCTCCTCTGCATATGTCTTAAAGACCTTCTGTTTAGCAAGTCCCCCTTCCAGCTATATTTTTCCAAGAATATGCTCTGTGAAGAACAACAGGAAGAATTCTTTCTTTCTTTTTTCTTTTAAGTAAAGCATATTCTAAATCTCCCAGAAAAGCTTTCTGGTATTGGTCCTTAATCTGTGTTATTGCTTTGCATCAGGGTATTGATTTTGATTTTAATATTCACTGAAAGTGAAATTAGACATTGTTAACTGTGAGCTGTTGTCATCTGTGTATCACTCAGCTATGTTTTAATAACTGCTTTGCAATGAGGTAATATTCCTATCTCTCCTCTAGGGAGACAAATTCTATAAGATTTTCAGAACTCAGCTATCTCACAATGGATTTGCTTCCTCTCATTACCCTTATCCTGTCCCCATATTTCCACCCTACTGTTCAGCATTCTCAGCCTCTGTGCCAAGGTAAATAAATAGCACTTCAGAATATCCAACAACTCTACCTTAATAACCATATGGCCACCAAATTAGAGAAATGCCATTTACCAGACATAGCAACTCACTTTTTCTTTCTTACTTTAATTTCCTTAGGGTCTTTGGCAGTTCAGTCTGGAAAAGTAAAAGCTCTTTACCCAAAAGACATTTAGTAATTTTAAACTCCTCTTTCAGATGGTCTCAAGAAAGAAATGGAACAGAGGTGGAGAGGTGGGGAGGGGCCCTTACACCAGCTGTTAGAAGCAATCTTGGCTTGGAGAGGAATGTCTAATCCAACCACAACACACCGGAAAGGTTGGAGCTGTCAGTATCAGTGGAGCAATTCCACAGAACGCCAAACACCCAACTGCCCGGCTTTTCATGAACAATTCTCATCGTTATTTCTCTCTGTTTAGCTGGACCCCTTCAGCAGGGGCTGGGATTTATACAACAGAAGGTAATGTCAACAACAGCCAAGGCTGCCTCTTCAAATTACCTCTCCACTGCCCTAGGCAGTGCTCAGCTCAGTCCTCTGGCTCATACTTCAAATCTGGAAACCACTGAAAACCCCTGCTAGGCAAACCTTTTTATTTAGATTCAGGTGGCTTTATTTTCACTTTTCTTCTTTCCATTATTTGCAGGATACCCTTTCTGAAAGGCAGATTAGACGTTCAACCACTCTGACTACATTTGACTAAAATCCCAAGAGATCCCCATTAAAAATCCACACAGGCTTTGGGGGAGCTACCAGGGGGGTGTTGTTGCTTGTTTTTGCTTGAAGCATAAATCAGTTTCTGGGCTCTTCTGTGCCTAGTGTTGCCCAGCTGGTGAGAGAGCCCCTGCCAGGCACTGAAGAGTTACATGTTACATCTATTAAGTTCAGCCACCTTTTTTTATCACACAATTAGAGTGTGTTTGGGGATGTGAGGTCTTGAGTTTCTGCATCCTGTTTCTATCGGCTGCTTTTACTCTCACATCTGCGATAACCAACATCTCAACTGGGAGTCTCCGGGGCGAAACTGAGCATCCAGAGGAAGAGCTGTTTTGATTGAGAGCCAGAAGGTCTAAGTGTTTTCCAGTACAGATATACCTCTTCAGCCGAATATTACCACATCCAGCAACAGATGTAAAACTCATCTCTTCCCTCAAGGGTATGAAAAAAGAGCAAAAATCCCAGAAGCCAGACTACATTTTCACCCAGGACAGCTCAAATAAGCTGAGAATTAAATGAAGAATATGTTTCCCATTTGTATTCCCTCCTAGTTTTTCTGACAGGGGAGAGATCACTCATGTGCTTGGATAGAGGTAAAGGGAAGAGAAGAAAGAAAGAAAGAAGATGGTACTTTATCTGGCATGTTCTGTGGATGCCAAATTGAGAGAAATAGCATTTATTGAGCACCAGTTATTTATTCATCTGTAATTTATTGGGCATTTCCTATGTGCTAAGCAGTGTGCCTCATGGTATGTTTCTAAGACTTAATGTGATTACTTTACTTAATCATCAAAATAACACTATATTCTTGTTGTGTCAAGGATGATTCTAGCCCCCATTTTTACCTGAGGCTTTTCCAGCCATACAGGCATTATGTGACAGAACAGACATGTGAAGCCAGGTGTGTTTTGAGTTCAAGGCCTGTGCAATTTCTATCTTATTTTGATGCTCTTATGGTAACATACAAAATAATGTCAAAAAATTAAGGTTACTATTTCACTGAGCTGTGATGTCATTTAAATACTAAAATCACGGTGGAGACATAATCCAAAGAAAACTTGTTGTTAGGGTCATGGGCAGCCATATGTTCAATAATTATCTTTTCAGTATTTGATATAAAAATGAAAGAAAGTAAACTTTAAAAATTAATAATGTTTGTTGTGAATCTGTTTTTGTGCAGGGAGAACACTGCATTAAGCAGTGCTGGTGCTACCACAATAAACCAGGAAGGACCAAGGACACACAGCCTCATACTTAATAACAAAATTACATAATCAAAAAAGATAACCAAATCAACAGCTTGATTTTTTGAATATTAAAAATATAAATATTTCGGGCACTTGGGTGGCTCAGTCGTTAAGTGTCTGCCTTCGGCTCAGGTCATGATCCCAGGGTCCTGGGATCGAGTCCCACATCGGGCTCCCTGCTCCACGGGAAGCCTGCTTATCCCTCTATCACTCCCCCTGCTTGTGTTCCTGCTCTCACTATGTCTCTCTCTGTCAAATAAATAAATAAAATCTTTAAAATATATATATATGTATAAATATTTCTACTTCTAAGTGTACTTAATTATGAAACCATGTTACATAATTCTAAAATCTTTAACTCAAGGAGACATAAGATATTCATTTAATTAGCCAAATAACTAATGAAAATCTACTTCATATCAGGAACTATGGTTGGCCCTGGAAATACAGAGATTAAAGATACCTGTTTTATCCTGAGGGGAGTTATAATTTACAAAACTCTTTACAACAAATTTGCTTTCAATGGTCTTTAATAAAATGTGCTCCAGGGGTGCCTGGGTGGCTCATTTGGTTAAGTATCTGACTCTTGATTTCTGCTCAGGTCATGATCTCAAAGCCATGAGATCCAGCCCCAAGTCTGGCTTCCCACTCACTGGGGAATCTTCTTGGGATCCTCTCTCTCCCTTTGCCCCTCCCCTGTCTCTTTCTCTCTTTCTCACTAAAATAATAGATAAATAAATCTTTAAAAATCATATACTCCAATTGGATGCTGGTTTGTCATAAGCACTATGTCCCTTGGGAAATCAAGGTAGCATGGTGGAAAAACTGTCAAGTTAAGGTTTTGGACTCTGCCCTCAATCCTCTCTAACCTTTAATAAGTGGTGACTATTTTATTTGCTAAGAGTAAGTCTCCTTATATCTTTGGATCATAATTTCCTCATCTATAAATCAAGAGGTTTGATAGATAGGAATGCCCTCTTGGAATTATTATATCATTAATTCTTTAAATCTATATTTTGAAAATGCTTACCCATAAGAGATATTGGAGACTATGTCACAGTCAGCCACTAATATCAGGGAAAGAAAAGCAAGTTAAGACTAATTTTCTACCACAGCTACTTTTCCTACAAAATAATAGAATTCATTTCCTCCTCTCTGCCCATTGCCCCTCTGCATGTCTGTTAACCAGACTTCAACTTGACAGGTTTAAAATTCCATCTCAGAGGGTGGAGCAAGATGGCAGAGGAGTAGGAGACCTGGATTTCGTCTGGTCTCAGGTATTCAGCTGGATAGGGATCAAACCATTCTGAATACCTACAAACTCAACAGGAGATGGAAGAAAAGAATAGCAACAACTCTCTGAACAGAAAAGTGACCACTTTCTGGAAGGTAGGATATGCAGAGAAGTGAATCTGAGGTGATATTCGGGAGGATAGACGGTGGGGGAGGGGGCCTCTGTCAGCTGCTACTGGCAAGTGATAGAGCAGCGGAGCACAAAATCGGAACTTTTAGAAGTCTGCTCTGCTGAGGGACTTCGCTCCAGTAGCTAGTGGGGGGCGGAACCCTCGCGGGACAGTGTGGTCTCAGGACCCTCGGGGAAACAGAAAGACCGGGGGTGCCTGAGTGCACCAGAGCTCTCAGTTATCGGAGCAGGGAAGCGGGCTGCAGAGACAGAGCCGAGGAGTGGGCTCTTAGCTCGGGGTTGCCATAAACTGTGATCCGCGGCACAGTCAGGCCACTGCTCCTCCAGCAGGGACACAACAAGTGGCAGATCCAGGGAGACTCCCCTTCCTCCCCTGGGAGGAGCAGTGTGCTATAGCGATCTGCTAGGTTTGAAGACTCCACACGGGGTCATGCACCAGAGATAGAAATGCTCGGTCACAGGCCAGGTGAGCATGGAGTGCGGCTGGAGACCAGGGAGATGGGAGTGAGTGACTGCTTTTCTCTGGGGGTGCACTGAGGAGTGGGGCCCCGAGTTCTCGGCTCCTCCGGGGCAGAGATTGGGAGGCCACCATTTTCACTCTCCTCCTCCAAAGCTGTACAGAATGCTTGCAGGGAGCAAAAAGTCCCGAGAGCAAACCCCAGCAGATTACTTAGCCCGGACCAGCAAGGGCGGGGCAATTCCGCCTCCGGCAAAGACATTTGGGAACCACGGCAACAGGCCCATCCCCCATAGATCAGCAAGAACAGCCAGCCAAGACCAAGTTTACCAATCAATGAGAACAGCAGAACTCCAGAGCTAGGGGAATACTGCACATAGAATCCATGGCTTTTTTACCATGATTATTTAGTCTTAAAGCTAATTTTTTTTAACTGTCTTTTTTTTTTTTTTGAATTTTTCTTTTTCCCTTTTTCAACCAACATCTTATCAATCCCTTATTTAAAAAACATTTTTATTTTTCATTTTTAGAATCATATTCTATCCCTTCATAGTAGTTACCCTTATTTTTGGCATATATATGTAAGTTATTCTCTCTTTAAAATTTTGAGATACAGTTTCTTCTAACAGATCAAAATATACCCTAAATCTCTAGTGTATGGCTTTGTTCTAGTCTCCTGCCTGATCACATTCTCTCCTTTTTTTTTCTTATTTTTTTTTCAAATCCTCTTCTTTATTTTCCAAACAACTTCTTATCAATTCTTTTTATAAATTTTTTTTATAATTTTCATCTTTACAGTCATATTCCATCCCTTCATCATATCAACCCTTATTTTTGTACATATATAAGTTTTTCTTTCTTTAAAATTTTGGGAGGCATTTTCTTCTAGCAGACCAGAATACACTGAAATCTAATGTGTGGCACTGATCTATATACCAGCCTAATCATATTTGATCATATTCTGTTTTTTTTTTGTTTTGTTCTGCTTTGGTTTGCTTTTATCTTTGTCTTTTTTCTTTCTTTCACTTTCTTTTCCCCTGGGTTCAGGTCTTTTCTGATTTGTTTAGAGTATATTTTCTGGGGACATCGTTACCCTGTTAGCATTTTGTTCTCTCATTCATCTATTCTCCTCTGGACAAAATGACAAGATGGAAAAAATCACCTCAACAAAATGAACAAGAGGTAGTACCAACTGCCAGGGACCTACTCAAAACGGACATTAGTACGATGTTGGATCTAGAGTTCAGAATGATGACTTTAAAGATACTAGCTGGGCTTGAAAAAAGCATGGAAGTTATTAGAGAAACCCTTTCTGGAGAAATAAAAGAACTAAAATCTAACCAAGTCAAAATCAAAAAGGCTATTAGTGAGGTACAATAAAAAATGGAGGTGTTAACTGCTAGGATAAATGAGGCAGAAGAATGAATCAGTAATATAGAAGACCAAATGATGGAAAACAAAGAAGCTGAGAAAAAGAGAGATAAACAATTACTGGATCACAAGGGCAGAATTCGAGAGATAAGTGATACCCTAAGACAAAACAACATTAGAATGATTGGGAGCCCAGAAGAAGAAGAAAGAGAGAGGGGGGCAGAAGGTAAATTGGAGCAAATTATAGCAGAGAACTTCCCTAATTTGGGGAAGGAAACAGGCATCAAAATCCAGGAGGCACAGACAACCCCCATCAAAAGCAATAAAAATAGGTTAACACCCCGACATCTAATAGCAAAACTTACGAGTCTCAGAGACAAAGAGAAAATCCTGAAAGTAGCTTGGGAGAAGAGATCTGTAACCTACAATGGTAGAAATATTAGATTGGCAACAGACCTATCCACAGAGACCTGGCAGGCTAGAAAGGACTGGCATCATCTATTCAGAGCACTAAATGAGAAAAATATGCAGCCAGGAATACTATATCCAGCTAGGCTGTCATTGAAAATAGAGGGAGATATAAAGAGCTTCCAGGACAAACAAAAACTAAAGGAATTTGCAAACACGAAACCAGCCCTACAAGAAATATTGAAAGGGGTCCTCTAAGCGAAGAGACCAGAAAGGAACACAGACAATATTCAGTAACAGTCACCTTACAGGCAATATAATGGCACTGAATTCATATCTCTCAATAGTTACCCTGAATGTAAATGGGCTAAATGCCCCAATCAAAAGACACAGGGCATCAGATTGGATAAAAAAACAAGACCCATCAATATACTGTCTGCAAGAGACTCATTTTAGACCCAAAGACACCCCCAGATTGAAAGTGAAAGGGTGGAAAACCATTTACCATGCTAATGGACACCAAAAGAAAGCTGGGGTGGCAATCCTTATAACAGACAAATTAGATTTTAAGCCAAAGACTATAATAAGAGATGAGGAAGGACACTATATGCTACTTAAAGGGTCTATCCAACAAGAATACCTAACTATTGTAAATATCTATGCCCCTAACATGGGAGCAGCCAATTATACAAGCCAATTAATAACAAAGGCAAAGAAACACATTGACAACAATATAATAATAGTGGGGGACTTTAACACCCCCCTCACTGAAATGGACAGATCATTGAAGCAAAAGATCAACAAGGAAATAAAGACTTTAAATGACACACTGGACCAAATGGACCTCACAGACATATTCAGAACATTCCATCCCAAAACAACAGAATACACATTCTTCTCTAGTGCCCATGGAACATTCTCCAGAATAGATCACATCCTAGGTCACAAATCAGCTCTCAACTGGTACCCAAAGACTGGGATCATTCCCTGCCTATTTTCAGACCACAATGCTTTGAAACTAGAACTCAATCACAAGAGGAAAGTTGGAAAGAACTCAAATACATGGAGGCTAAAGAGCACCTTACTAAAGAATGAATGGGTCAACCAGGAAATTAAAGAAGAATTTAAAAAAATTCATGGAAACAAATGAAAATGAAAACACAACTGTGCAAAATCTTTGGGATGCAGGAAAAGCAGTCCTAAGAGGAAAGTATATAGCAATACAAGCCTTTCTCAAGAAACAAGAAAGGTCTCAAATACACAACCTAACCCTACACCTAAAGGAGCTGGAGAAAGAACAGCAAATAAAGCCTAAATCCAGCAGGAGAACAGAAATGATAAAGATCCGAGCAGAAATCAATGAAATAGACACCAAAAGAACAGTAGAACAAATCAACGAAACTAGGAGCTGGTTCTTTGAAAGAATTAACAAGATTGATAAACCCCTGGCCAGGCTTATCAAAAAGAAAAGAGAAATGACCCAAATCAACAAAATCATGAATGAAAGAAGAGACATCACAACTAACACCAAAGAAATACAAACAATTATAAGAACATATTATGAGCAACTCTATGCCAGCAAATTAGATAATCTGGAAGAAATGGATGCATTCCTAGAGATGTCTCAACTACCAAAACTGAACCAGGAAGAAATAGAAAACCTGAACAGACCTGTAACCATGAAGGAAATTCAAGTAGTCATCAAAAATCTCCCAACAAACAAAAGCCTAGGGCCTGATGGCTTCCCAGGGGAATTCTACCAAACATTTAAAGAAGAATTAATACCTATTCTTCTGAAACTGCTCCAAAAAATAGAAATGGAAGGAAAACTTCCAGCTCATTTTATGAGGTCACCATTACCTTGATCCCAAAACCAGACAAAGACCCCATCAAAAAGGAGAATTACAGACCAATATCCTTGATGAACATGGATGCAAAAATTCTCACCAAAATCCTAGCCAATAGGATCCAACAGTACATTAAAAGGATTATTCACCACGACCAAGTGGGATTTATCCCTGTACTGCAAAGTTTGTTCAACATCCATAATTCAATCTACATGACACAATACATTAACAAAAGAAAGAACAAGAATCATATGGTCCTCTCAATACATGCAGAAAAAGCACTTGACAAAATACAGCATCCTTTCTTGATCAAAACTCTTCAGAGTATAGGGATCGAGGGTACATACCTCAATATCATAAAAGCCATCTATGAAAAACCTACAGCGAATATCATTCTCAATGGGGAAAAACTGAGAGTTTTCCCCCTAAGGTCAGGAACGCGGCAGGGACGTCCACTATCACCACTGCTATTCAACATAGTATTAGAAGTCCTAGCCACAGCAATCAGGCAACAAAAAGAAATAAAAAGCATCTGAATCAGCCAAGAAGAAGTCAAACTCTCACTCTTTGCAGATGATATGATACTTTATGTGGAAAACCCAAAAGACTCCACCCCAAAACTGCTAGAACTCATACAGGGATTCAGTAAAGTGGCAGGATATAAAATCAATGCACAGAAATCAGTGGCATTCCTATACACCAAAAACAAGACAGAAGAAAAAGAAATTAAGGAGTCAATCCCATTTACAATTGCACCCAAAACCATAAGATACCTAGGAATAAATCTAACCAAAGAGGCAAAGGATCTGTACCAGAAAACTATAAAATACTCATGAAAGAAATTGAGGAAGACACAAAGAAATGGAAAAACATTCCATGCTCATGGATTGGAAGAACAAATATTGTGAAGATGTCCATGCTACCTAGAGCAATCTACACAATCAGTGCAATGCCCATCAAAATACCATCCACTTTTTTCAAAGAAATGGAACAAATAATCCTAAAATTTGTATGGAACCAGAAAAGACCCCGCATAGCCAGAGGAATGTTGAAAAAGAAAAGCAAAGCCGGCGGCATCACAATTCCGGACTTCCAGCTCTATTACAAAGCTGTCATCATCAAGACAGCATGGTACTGGCACAAAAACAGACACATAGATCAATGGAACAGAATAGAGACCCCAGAAATGGACCCTCAACTCTATGGTTAACTAATCTTTGATAAAGTAGGAAAGAATGTCCAATGGAAAAAAGACAATCTCTTAAACAAATGGTGTTGGGAAAATTGGACAGCCACATGCAGAAAAATGAAAATGGACCATTTCCTTACACCACACACAAAAATAGATTCAAAATGGTTGAAAGACCTCAATGTGAGACAGGAGTCCATCAAAATCCTAAAGGAGAACACAGGCAACAACTTCTTCGACCTTAGCCACAGCAACTTCTTCCTAGAAACATCACCAAAGGCAAGGGAAGCAAGGGCAAAAATGAACTATTGGGACTTCATCAAGATAAAAAGCTTTTGCACAGCAAAAGAAACAGTCCACAAAACCAAAAGACAACCGACAGAATGGGAGAAGATATTTGCAAATGACACAACAGATAAAGGGCTAGTATCCAAAATCTATAAAGAACTTATCAAACTCAACCCCCAAAGAACAAATAATCCAATCAAGAAATGGGCAGAAGACATGAATAGCCATTTCTGCAAAGAAAATATCCAAATGGCCAACACACACATGAAAAAGTGCTCAACATCACTCAGCATCAGGGAAATCCAAATCAAAACCTCAATGAGATACCACCTCACACCAGTCAGAATGGCTAAAATTAACAAGTCAGGAAATGACAGATGTTGGCGGGGATGTGGAGAAAGGGGAACCCTCCTACGCTGTTGGTGGGAATGCCAGCTGGTGTAGCCACTCTGGAAAACAGTATGAAGGTTCCTCAAAAAGTTGAAAATAGAGCTACCATATGATCCATCAATTCCACAACTGGGTATTTACCCCAAAGATACAAATGTAGGGGTCCAAAGGGGTATGTGCACCCCGATGTTTATAGCAGCAATGTCCACAATAGCCAAACTGTGGAAAGAGCCAAGATGTCCATCGACAGATGAATGGATAAAGAAGATGTGGTATATATAATATACAATAGAATATTATGCAGCCATCAAAAGGAATGAGATCTTGCCATTTGCAATGATGTGGTTGGAACTGGAGGGTGTTATGCTGAGTGAAATAAGTCAATCAGAGAAAGACATGTATCATATGACCTCACTGATATGAGGAATTCTTAATCTCAGGAAACAAACTGAGGGTTGCTGGAGTGGGGGGTGGGGTGAGGGGAATGGGGTGGCTGAGTGATAGACACTGGGGAGGGTACATGCTATGGTGAGCGCTGTGAATTGTGCAAGACTGTTGAATCACAGATCTGTACCTCTGAAACAAATAATGCAATATATGTTAAGGAAAAAAAAAAGAAGAAGATAGCAGAAGGGGAAGAATGAAGGGGGGGAAATCAGAGGGGGAGACTATCCATGAGAGACGATGGACTCTGAAAAACAAACTGAGGGTTCGAGAGGGGAGGGGGTGTGGGAGAATATGTTAGGCTGGTGATGAGTATTAAAGAGTGCACGTTCTGCATGGAGCACTGGGTGTTATGCACAAACAATGAATCATGGAACACTACATCAAAAACTAGTGATGTAATGTATGGTGATTAACATAACAATTAAAAAATTTTTTAAAAATTCCATCTCATTTCTTGCCTACCCTAAGCTCAAGTAGCTAATGAGCAGAAAAATGACCAGAAGACAGGAAAGAGGATAAAAACAAAGTTCTAGGATGATAACAAATAATGTGACAGCTGAGAACTGACTGCCACTTGTTGACCTTTTCAGGGAGCTTCTTGAATAAATACATGTGGTTTAATTTTTTTAAAAAGTTTATTTTTCATGACCCTCCCCCACCAGAATAGGAGAAAAAAGTAAAACATGATCATTTATTAAAATGGTTTCCATCATTCAAAATCAGAAGAAAGAAAGATGAAGCATAAAGAAAAATCTGGGGCTTTCTTGAAAGACAACAGATAGTAAAGGATTAAAAACCTCTAAGTCATAAGCATTCCCTGGCATGAGCTTAATCTGTTGCCCTCTGTGACAGTCCCAGTTACAGCCTCAAAGGAAGTTCCTGTCAGTGGTAGCCAGTAGCACCTATCTGTGTGTGTGTAGTCACCAGTGAAGCCTCCCTACAGTTGGTACAGATGTCACTATGTTGCTCTTATGTAGTGGCACCTATTGATAGCAGTTACCAGCTTTCCAAGCCCTCGTCCTTCCTCCTAACTGTCATTTGGTCACCCACATTCTGAAGCTGTAATTCTGTACAATGCAATTCTCTCCACATCTCCACCTCTACAGAGTCCATCTATCAAATAACCTAGAATTTTAGAATGCTAGTCCTGGAAAAAAGCTAGAGATCCATTTGTTTCTCATATCTCAACCCCATTCCCTGTCAACACCCAACACACACACATGTACACACACACACACATTTTTCATGAGAAAGCCAAGGTCTAGACATATAAAGCACCTTGACTCAGTGCACTAGTCCCTCAGTATTCATTCCACCATTTGCATCTCCTAAGGATGGTAATTAAAAGGAGCTCCTTGACATGCTGCTTCATCACTCAAAAGAGTTACACTAGGGAAGACACATAGTGCTGCACAACATCACACTCCTTGCTTCCACTTCATTCTTATTGCACAGAAACAACATCTGTGCACGTGCCACAGGAAGTCTCCCAAGGAAATGTGCTGTCTATTCTGTCACTTCATAAAGACCATGTCTAAACTTGGGCACTAAATGACAATGACAAAGAGTGGTAGAAAGAGCATGGTACTTGGGGACAGCAGATTGTGTCACTACCACTTATTAATTTTATAACTTTATGTAAGTCACATAAACATCTTCATGTTCTAAACTTAAACATGATATATGAAAATAATTTGTGAATAGTGAATGTGTTGGGAATACCAGATTAGGCAAAAGCTCCATTTTTTTCTCTTTATATACAACCCCCTCTCCAGAAGAAACAAAAGCAGATGTGGAAACAGTTCAAACTACAGTCCTGATTTTTCTACCATCGTCAAACTAGTTATGCAAATTAAGCTTGAAAAGAGACCCTGAGTTTTTAAGAAACAAAGTGGTTTTTAATAATCATAGCAGTTTGTCAAATGTAGCCTAAGAGCTTTTTCTTTCATGAACTGCAGTCGTAGCATTACTAAGCAGTGAATCTGGGCTTGAAACCAGGTCTTCTAACTCTTATTCTAGTATCCTTATCAGTGCATTGGTATCTGAAAATCATGTGGTGAATTGAAATAGATTATGAATTAGGAATGGTGTCCATGTGAATTTAGGACTGTTGTTTTAAGTAGACCAAACAGAATGTTAAAGGTTGAAGGGACCTTTCACTACTAGGAAGTCAATGCCACATTTTATGCACAGATAAATGGAAGCCTGAATAGGAAAGTGACTTTCAAGTTTGCAACTATCTGATGTTACATCCTTGACTGGAATTCAGATATCCTGATTTCAGATATCCTGATGACTATGTTACATCCACCCTGGGCATATGCAGAACCTCAAAGTAGCACACAGATCCCTGATTTAATCAGACACCAAATTTTCTCCAAACAGAAAAAGCCATCTTAGCCAACTCACTTTGAGGATCACATTCCCCTTACCAAAAGTAGACAAATGCATTGGCATGCATTGAAACTCAGGCCAAGAAGGAGGGAGAGGAGGTATGAGGAGGGGTTCCTTGGTACAGTTTCCTCAAAAGATAGGGACCCAAGATGGAGGCAATAATTTCTTCTGCCTATGAATGTTGTTGGCTGTGATGTGGGATGTGATGCCTGTAACTGCTGTACCTAGATTGTAATCCTTAGGAACCAATCTTAGAATGAACTCAATTTAGGAAATGAATTGATCTTGCATTATTTAAATTTAGAGTTTTGTCTAGCAACGTAATGCATTCTTACTATTTTAAATCACTTTGAGTTGTAGTGCCAAGCATTGTGTTTATATAATGATAAAATACCTGGATGGATGGACAATAGATGGATGGGTGGATATATGAACTAATATAATTATGTAACTATAACCATCTATTATTTAATCCTCATGACAACCCAGAGCCAAAATTATTATGTGCATATTACAGAAAAGGAAGATTCAACTCAGAGGAGTTATATGATCTGCCCAAGGTTATACAGCTATTGAGTGACATAACCAATTCATACCCATCCTTACCTGACACAATGCCCATGTATTCTACTGCTCCCTAATATCATTTGGAGATATAGGGAATATCTGAACAATAACAAGTTGTTTCCATTTAAAAGTCTAACAGTACAAATAGTTATTTCATAACAAAAGTAAGGGTGATTACCCAGAGAATAGCTTTCTCTAAACAAAATTAGAACTAATTTCTCTATGTATTGAGCAATTACCCAACAGTTCAACAAGCAAGATAACTAGAATGACTACACCATCTACATTTAATGAAGAATACTTTTGAGAGTGAAAAGACATACTATTACTTAAGCTATCACAATAGGCATATACCCAACTGCCTTATGTTAATAAGGATATATGATCAATCTAAAAGTAGACAAAGTGCATGCCCTGGGTCTCTCTGTCTTTGTTAGAAACATCATCATAAAGAAAAATGCAAATGAAATGATGAGAAATGTCTCATCCTTTCCCTGTGAAACTGAATCACTCTATTTCTGTACCTTTCTCTATTACATCTAATAATTAATAATTTGTTCTGAAATTAAGAGGAAAAAATATAGTTCAGGAGTTTGGGGGTGAGTTGGGGGTTGGAAGCAAATAGTTCCAGAAAGAACTCAAGCTAGATAAGCAGTAATAATGGTACTTAATATTTTACCAACTGACAGGCAGGGAAGAACAATGTAGGAGAGGGGAAACTGTGCCATGAAAAATTGAAATAAAGAAGAAAACAAAATAGAGAGAAAATACAAAAGAGCTGGTCCTGAAAGAGAGCTGGTATCCAGGAGCGTATTTTACTTGCCCTATTTCACCATAACCCTGGGATACTTTTAATTACTTGGCTCTTTTACAAACAGCGCCTGACTATTTTGTCAGAGGGTCAAGGATAACAGCGGGACCTGCCCTTTCCTTGTGCTTAAAGGGACACCACCCCCATATACTTTCAGGGACACCCAACCTGGAACGACTCGTCAAGGACACACATTTTTCCTGAGCGATCTTTCCCCCAAAAAAAGCCTCCCGGAGACTGTGCTTGCTAAGCCCGTGAGAAGAAGTCGGTATCATCAGACACTGTCTAATAACCCAGAATAAGATTTTGTCTGAGGTGCCTAGTCGATCTCATATTTAGCACTCACACTGAGACATGTCCAGACAATGGAATTAGAGGATACAAAAAAAGGAAAACCAATGAATAAAATGCCAACGATAAAAACAAAATAAAACAAAACAAAAACAAACAATTTTGGAGAAAAAGAAGACATTTTTTTCTTTTGCCTTTTTTTTCCCTCCCAGTTGAGAAAATGTGCCTTTTTCCTTAAATGACATAAATTATACTTTACTAACTAAGCCCGTGGATTAAAACATTCATTTTAATAGGATCCAAAAAGATTTAATCTAGGAATTTATTATACAGTAGAGCTCATTAAAAGGATGCTTGTGTAGAAAAATCCAGTCTGTTTCTACATAAGAATAAAAAAAAATCATGTCCACAATAGGGTTAAAAGGATTATTATTTTCATATTTGTTACTTCTTCTTTAAGTTTTATATTTTGCTTCTCTCCTTAACTGTAAATCTTTAAGATTGCATAACCCCAATTAAGAAAAATAAAAGGCAAATTGAGAGCCAGTATTCATAGAGGAATGCTGTTGGCTAAGGCCCCAGATATTTTTTGTATCTCCAGTGAATTGCTTGTAAAATTTCCAGGAAGTTTGGGAAAACTTTGCATTGACATCACTTAGCAAACCTTGGAGAAGTTTTACCAGGGGAAAAATTGGAGGCCAAGCTGACCGTCTAGGGTACTGATCCTGTGATATTTGTAGACTCGCTTAATGCTAATGAATTTTGCAGAAATCTCCATTCCTTCCTTCTCTCTGTTTCTAGTCTACTCAGGAATAAGTTAATAATTTAACAATCTTTTGTTTTATCTTTGTTCCAGTTTTTCTACCTTTTCAGAGTTTTGTTATCTTTGTTAAAATAAATATTTTTTGTTATGTGGAAAAGCAAAGAAACTAAATGTTAGGTTTACTTTAAATTAAAAAATATAGTCAGCCAACACAATTGGTAAGTTTATACATACAAATAGTATTTTTATATTTAAAATTATGATTTGGGGGGTTTCTATTTTAATTTAATTTAATTTTATATGTGAGTCTCACAGAGAAATACTGTATTAGTAAGAACATATTTTTGAGAAAAAAACATATGAACTAAAAAATTATGAGCATTTACATGTTGCATTATTCACTACTGTATATTCTTGGTCAAGGATTTTTGGCAAGAGCTTTATTGAGATATGACACACGTCAGACAGTTCAACCATTTAAAACTGTGCAATTCAACAGGTTTTATTATCTGTACACACAGGCACAGACGTGCAATCATCACCACAGCCAAATTTACAATATTTTCATTACCTTAAAAAGAAACTCCATACCTTTAGCTACAGCCTCCTTTTCTCCCACCCCCTATTTCCATCCTCAGTTCTAGGCAACCACTAATCTACATTCTTTCTCTACAGATTTGCCTATTGTGGACATTTCACATAAATAGAATCAGGTAATATGTGTTTTTTTATGACTTGCTTCCTGCACTTAACTTAATGATTTCAAGGTTTATCCTTGTTATGGTATGTATCAATGTTTTATTCCTTTTAATGGCTGAATAAAAGACTTTTTAAGTATCTAGATTTTAATTCTTTTTTTATGACTCTTTATTAAATGGCTTAAAATGAAATTCTGATAAGTATCTTGGTATTTAGTTGCTCTTTAAAAATATATTGATTTTAAATTCTTAACATTCTAAATTTTTCTGTATTTTGCTAATTCTATAAAAAATAATAATATGTCAAGTAAGGTACCTTCTCTTTTTGAACTCAACGAAGAACTGAGTGTTCAGTAAAAAATATACATGACTATTTGTTCAATAGGGTCAGGTTTTTTTGAAAGAATGAATCAAATAAGATCTATTACAGATATTCTGGGAGAAAACTTTTATAACTGAAAGGATTCCAAGCATGTTTTATGTTATTACATGATAGTCATTATTTATGGAAGAGTTATTATTTATTGAAGTGTTTACATGTGAAGTGCTACAGAATGTGCAGAACTCTTTGTATATTCATGCTTATTGAATCCTTATTTTTATTTAATCTGTAATTTTATGTATTAGATATCAACAACTCCCCCAGATGGGGGTAACTGGGGCTTTCTGAACATTCTGGATATTTCTCAAGACATATAACTAGCAAGGAACAGAGCCTAGGTTCAAACCCAGAACCTAATTTCAAATCCTATTTTCAAATCCTCAGGTTTTACTAGGAAAATCTTCTAACATATAAAAAAGTTGAAAGAGGGGGGAGGAGCAAGATGGCGGAGGAGTAGGAGACCTAAATTTCATCTGGTCCCAGGAATTCAGCTAGATAGGGATCAAACCATTCTGAACACCTACGAACTCAACAGAGTATCGAAGAAAAAAATAGCAGCAACTCTCTGACCAGAAAAGCGACCACTTTCTGGAAGGTAGGACGTGTGGAGAAGTGAATACAAGGCGATATTCGGGAAGATAGATGGCGGGGGAGGGGGCCTCCATCAGCCACTACCAGCAAGGGATAGAGCTGCAGAGCACAAAATCGGAATTTTCAGAAGTCGGCTCCATTGAAGGACGTCACTCCAGTGGCTAAGCGGGGTGGAACCCCTGTGGGACTGTGGTCTCAGGACCCTCAGGGTCACAGAAAGACTGCGGGTGTCTGAGTGCTGCAGAGCTCCCAGGTATTGTAGTGGGGAAGCCGGCTGCAGAGACGGAGCTGAGGAGCGGGATCTCAGCTCGGGGTTGCCATAAACCATGATTTGTGACAGTTGAGCCACTGCTTTCCCAGCAGGGACCCAACAAGTGGCAGATCCGGGGAGACCCCCCCTTCCTCCCTCAGGAGGAGCGGTGCAGAAGCGCACTGCAGGGATCTGCTGGGTTTGGAGACTCCACACCGAGTCGGGTGCCAGAGATAGAAATGCTCGGTCACAGGCCGGGTGAGCAAGGAGTGCGGCCGGAGACCGGGGAGACAGGAGTGACTGATGGCTTTTCTCTGGGGGTTCACTGAGGACGGGGGCCCCAAATTCTTGACACCTCCAGGGCAGAGATTAGGAGGCCTCCATTTTCAGTCTCATCCTCCAAAGCTATATGGAGGGCTTGCAGGGAACAAAAGCTCCTGAGAGCAAACCTGAGCAGATTACTTAGCCCAGACCAGCAAGGGTGGGGCAAATCCGCCTCCGGCAAAGACATTTGTGAACCATGGCAACAAGCCCCTCCCCCAGAAGATCAGCAAGAACAGCCAGCCAAGACCAAGTTTACCGATCAATGAGAACAGCAGAATTCCAGAGCTAGGGGAATACTGCACATAGAATTCATGGCTTTTTCCCCAAGATTCTTTAGTCTTTCAAAGTTAATTTTTATTTTTTTTACTTTCTTTTTCTTTTTTTTTTTTTCAATTTTTCTTTTTCCCTTTTTCAACCAACATCTTATCGATCCCTTTTATAAAAAACTTCTTGGGCGCCTGGGTGGCTCAGATGGTTAAGCGTCTGCCTTCGGCTCAGGTCATGATCCCAGGGTCCTGGGATCGAGTCCCGCATCGGGCTCTCTGCTCCTTGGGAGCCTGCTTCTCCCTCTGCCTCTCTCTCTCTCTGTCTCTCATGAATAAATAAATAAAAATCTTTATAAAAAAGAAAAAACTTCTTTATTTTTCATTTTTAGGGTCATATTCTATCCTTTCATAGTAGTTAACCTTATTTTTGGTACATATATAAGTTGTTCTCTCTTTAAAATTTTGGGATACAGTTTCTTCTAACAGACCCTAAATCTCTAGTGTATGGCTTTGTTCTAGTCTCCTGCCTGATCATATTCTCTCCCTTTTTTTTATTTTTTAGATCCTCTTCTTTTTTCAAACAACTTCTTATCTTATCAATTCCTTTTAAAAATCTTTTATACTTTTCATCTTTACAGTCCTATTCCATCCCTTCATCATATTTACCTTTATTTTTGTACATATATAAGTTTTTCTTTCTTTAAAATTTTGGGAGGCACTTTCTTCTAACAGACCAAAATACGCCCAAAATCTAGTGTGTGGCACTGATTTATGCACCAGCCTGATTGTATTTGATCATATTCTGGTTTTTGTTTGTTTGTTTATCTTTATCTTTTTTTTCTTTTTTCTTTCTCTTTCTTTCCCCCCAGTTTCAGGTTTCTTATGATATATTTAGTGTATATTTTTCTGAAGACGTTGTTACCCTGTTAGCATTTTGTTCTCTCATTCATCTATTCTCCTCTGGACAAAATAACAAGACAGAAAAAATCACCTCAAAAAAAAGAAAAAGAGGCAGTACTGACTGCAGGGACCTAATCAATACGGACATGAGTAAGATGTTGGAACTACAGTTCAGAATGATGATTTTAAGGATACTAGCTGGGCTTGAAAAAAGCATGGAAGATATTAGAGAAACCCTTTCTGGAGAAATAAAAGAACTAAAATCTAACCAAGTCAAAATCAAAAAGGCTACTAGTGAGGTGCAATAAAAAATGGAGGCTCTAACTGCTAGGATAAATAAGGCAAAAGAGAGAATTAGTGATCGAGAAGACCAAATGATGGAAAATAAAAAAGCTGAGAAAAAGAGAGAGAAACAACTACTGGATCGTGAGGGCAGAATTTGAGAGATAAGTGATACCATAAGATGAAACAATAATAGAATAATTGGGATCCCAGAAGAAGAAGAAAGAGAGAGAGGGGCAGAAGGTAAATTGGAGGAAATTATAGCAGAGAACTTCCCTAATTTGGGGAAGGAAACAGGCATCAAAATCCAGGAGGCACAGACAACCCCCATCAAAATCAATAAAAATAGGTTAACACCCCGACATCTAATAGCAAAACTTACGAGTCTCAGAGACAAAGAGAAAATCCTGAAAGCAGCTCGGGAAAGAGATCTGTAACCTACAATGGTAGAAACATTAGATTGGCAACAGACCTATCCACAGAGACCTGGCAGGCTAGAAAGGACTGGCATCATCTATTCAGAGCACTAAATGAGAAAAATATGCAGCCAGGAATACTATATCCAGCTAGGCTGTCATTGAAAATAGAGGGAGATATAAAAAGCTTCCAGGACAAACAAAAACTAAAGGAATTTGCAAACATGAAACCAGCCCTACAAGAAATATTGAAAGGGGTCCTCTAAGTGAAGAGGAGGCCTAGACCAGAAAGGAACACAGACAATATTCAGTAACAGTCACCTTACAGGCAATATAATGGCACTGAATTCATATCTCTCAATAGTTACCCTGAATGTAAATGGGCTAAATGCCCCAATCAAAAGACACAGGCTATCAGATTGGATAAAAAACAAGACCCATCGATATACTGTCTGCAAGAGACTCATTTTAGACCCAAAGACACCCCCAGATTGAAAGTGAAAGGGTGGAAAACCATTTACCATGCTAATGGACACCAAAAGAAAGCTGGGGTGGCAATCCTTATAACAGACAAATTAGATTTTAAGCCAAAGACTATAATAAGAGATGAGGAAGGACACTATATGCTACTTAAAGGGTCTATCCAACAAGAATACCTAACTATTGTAAATATCTATGCCCCTAACATGGGAGCAGCCAATTATACAAGCCAATTAATAACAAAGGCAAAGAAACACATTGACAACCATACAATAATAGTGGGGGACTTTAACACCCCCCTCACTGAAATGGACAGATCATCGAAGCAAAAGATCAACAAGGAAATAAAGACTTTAAATGACACACTGGACCAAATGGACCTCACAGACATATTCAGAACATTCCATCCCAAAACAACAGAATACACATTCTTCTCTAGTGCCCATGGAACATTCTCCAGAATAGATCACATCCTAGGTCACAAATCAGCTCTCAACTGGTACCCAAAGACTGGGATCATTCCCTGCCTATTTTCAGACCACAATGCTTTGAAACTAGAACTCAATCACAAGAGGAAAGTTGGAAAGAACTCAAATACATGGAGGCTAAAGAGCACCTTACTAAAGAATGAATGGGTCAACCAGGAAATTAAAGAAGAATTTAAAAAAAATTCATGGAAACAAATGAAAATGAAAACACAACTGTGCAAAATCTTTGGGATGCAGCAAAGGCAGTCCTAAGAGGAAAGTATATAGCAATACAAGCCTTTCTCAAGAAACAAGAAAGGTCTCAAGTACACAACCTAACCCCACACCTAAAGAAGCTGGAGAAAGAACAGCAAATAAAGCCTAAATCCAGCAGGAGAAGAGAAATGATAAAGATCTGAGCAGAAATCAATGAAATAGAAACAAAAAGAACAGTAGAACAGATCAACGAAACTAGGAGCTGGTTCTTTGAAAGAATTAACAAGATTGATAAACCCCTGGCCAGGCTTATCAAAAAGAAAAGAGAAATGACCCAAATCAACAAAATCATGAATGAAAGAGGAGACATCACAACCAACACCAAAGAAATACAAACAATTAGAAGAACATATTATGAGCAACTCTATGCCAGCAAATTAGATAATCTGGAAGAAATGGATGCATTCCTAGAGATGTCTCAACTACCAAAACTGAACCAGGAAGAAATAGAAAACCTGAACAGACCTATAACCACTAAGGAAATTGAAGCAGTCATCAAAAATCTCCCAAAAAACAAAAGCCCAGGGCCAGATGGCTTCCCAGGGGAATTCTACCAAACATTTCAAGAAGAATTAATACCTATTCTTCTGAAACTGCTCCAAAAATAGAAATGGAAGGAAAACTGCCAAACTCATTTTATGAGGTCACCATTACCTTGATCCCAAAACCAGACAAAGACCCCATCGTAGGAGAATTACAGAGCAATATCCTTGATGAACATGGATGCAAAAATTCTCACCAAAATACTAGCCAATAGGATCCAACAGTACATTAAAAGGATTATTCACACGACCAAGTGGGATTTATCCTTGGGCTGCAAGGTTGGTTCAACATCTGCAAATCAATCAATGTGATACAATACATTAATAAAAGAAAGAACAAGAACCATATGATCCTCTGAATAGATGCAGAAAAAGCATTTGACAAAGTACAGCATCCTTTCTTGATCAAAACTCTTCAGAGTATAGGGATAGAGGGTACATACCTTAAGATCATAAAAGCCATCTATGAAAAACCCACAGCAAATATCATTCTCAATGGGGAAAAACTGAGAGCTTTCCCCCTAAGGTCAGGAATACGGCAGGGATGTCCACTATCACCACTGTTATTCAACATAGTTTTAGAAGTCCTAACAACAGGGGCACCTGGGTGGCTCAGTCAGTTAAGTGTCTGCCTTCAGCTCAGGTCCTGATCCCAGGGTCCTGGGATCGAGTCCCGCATTGGGCTCCCTGCTCCACAGGAAGCCTGCTTCTCCCTCTTCCACTCCCCCTGCTTGAATTCTCTCTCTCCCTGTGTCTCTCTCTGTCAAATAAATAAATCCTAAAAAAAAAAAAAAAAAAGTCCTAACCACAGCAATCAGACAACAAAAAGAAATAAAAGGCATCCGAATCAGCCAAGAAGAAGTCAAACTCTCACTCTTTGCAGATGATATGATACTTTATGTGGAAAACCCAAAAGACTCCACCCCAAAACTGCTAGAACTCATACAGGAATTCAGTAAAGTGGCAGGATATAAAATCAATGCATAGAATCTGTGGCATTCCTATACACCAACAATAAGATAGAAAAAGAGAAATTAAGGAGTCAATCCCATTTACAATTGCACCCAAAACCATAAGATACCTAGGAATAAATCTAACCAAAGAGGCAAAGGATCTGTACTCAGAAAACTATAAAATACTCATGAAAGAAATTGAGGAAGACACAAAGAAATTGAAAAAATGTTCATGGATTAGAAGAACAAATATTGTGAAGTTGTCAATGCTACCTAAAGCAATCTACACATTCAATGCAATCCCTATCAAAATACTATCAACTTTTTTCAAAGAAATGGAACAAATAATCCTAAAATTTGTATGGAACCAGAAAAGAGCCTGGATAGCCAGAGCAATGTTGAAAAAGAATAGCAAAGCTGGTGGCATCACAATTCCGGACTTCAAGCTGTATTACAAAACTGTAATCATCAAGACAGTATGGTACTGGCATAAAAACAGACACATTGATCAATGGAACAGAATAGAGACCCCAGAAATGGACCCTCAACTCTGTGGCCAACTAATCTTCAAAAAAGCAGGAAAGAATGTCCAGTGGAAAAAATACAATCTCTTAAACAAATGGTGTTGGGAAAATTGGACAGCCACATGCAGAAAAATGAAACTGGACCATCTCCTTACACCACACACAAAAATAGACTCCAAATGGATGAAAGACCTCAATGTGAGACAGGAGTCCATCAAAATCCTGGAGGAGAACACAGGCAACAACCTCTTCAACCTCAGCCGCGGTATCTTCTTCCTAGAAACATCACCAAAGGCAAGGGAAGCAAGAGCAAAAATGAACTATTGGGACTTCATCAAAATAGAAAGCTTTTGCACAGCAAAGGAAACAGTCAATAAAACCAAAAGACAACTGACAGAATGGGAGAAGATACTTGCAAATGACATATCAGATAAAGGGCTAGTATCCAAAATCTATAAAGAACTTACCAAATTCGACACCCAAAGAACAAATGATCCAATCAAGAAATGGGCAGAAGACATGAACCAGATATTTTTGCAAAGAAGACATCCAAATGGCCAACACACACATGAAAAAGTGCTCAACATCGCTCAGCATCAGGGAAATCCAAATCAAAACCTCAATGAGATACCACCTCATACCAGTCAGAATGGCTAAAGTTAACAAGTCAGAAAACGACAGATGTTGGCGGGGATGCAGAGAAAGGGGAACCCTCCTACGCTGTCGGTGGGAATGCCAGCTGGTGCAGCCACTCTGGAAAACAGTATGGAGGTTCCTCAAAAAGTTGAAAATAGAGCTACCATACGATCCAGCAATTGCACTACTGGGTATTTACCCCCAAGATACAAATGTAGGGATCCGAAGGGGTACGTGCACCCCAATGTTTATAGCAGGAATATCCACAATAGCCAAACTATGGAAAGAGTCCAGATGTTCATTGACAGATGAGTGGATAAAGAAGATGTGGCATATATATATAATGGAATATTATGCAGTCATCAAAAGGAATGAAATCTTGCCATTTACAATGATGTGGATGGAACTGGAGGGTATTATGCTGAGCGAAATAAGTCAATCAGAGAAAGACATGTATCATATGATCTCAGTGATATGAGGAATTCTTAATCTCAGGAAACAAACTGAGGGTTGCTGGACTGGTGGGGGGTGGGAGGGATTGGGTGGCTTGGTGATAGACATTGGGGAGGGTATGTCCTATGGTGAGTGCTGTGAATTGTGTAAGACTGTTGAATCACAGACCTGTACCTCTGAAACAAATAATACATTATATGTTTAAAAAAAAAGAAGAAGCAGAAGGTAGCAGGAAAGGGAAAATGAAGTGGGGGAATCAGAGGGGGAGATGAACCATGAGAGACTATAGACTCTGAGAAACAAACTGAGGGTTCTAGAGGGGACGGGTTGGGGGAAATGGGTTAGCCTGGTGATGTGTTTTAAAGAGGGCATGTACTGAATGGAGCACTAGGTGTTATATGCAAACAATGAATCATGGAACACTACATCAAAAACTAATGATGTATGGTGATTAACATAACATAATAAAATAAAAAAAAAGTTGAAAGAATTTTAGAGGGGATATTAACCACCTGGATTCTGAAATTAATATTATACATTATTTGATTTATCACATATCTATCCATTTATTTATCCCTTTGCCAATCTATCAGCCCATATTATTTTTTAAAATTCTTCTCATAGCAAAGTCCAGTTTCTGACATTAGGCAGCTCAAACATAAATCATGGCTCACCTTCTTTACAGTTTCTCAGGCTAAGCCTCCATTTCCTTATCTGTAAAGTGGAAACAGTAATAGTACTATGGAAGATTATTTTTAAGAATGGCCACAATATTATTCCTGGAGCTATGCCCTATGGTAGTGTGACTTTATAACTCTTCCAGTTAAGAGGTGGAGTCTATTTCCCTCCCCTTGAATTGGGCTGACCTTGTGACTTGTGACTTGTTTTGGGCAATAGAAAAGCAGCAGAAATGATAGTGTGCCTGTTCTGGACCTACATTCTAGGAATCTTATGTGTGTCTACTCTTTATCATAGAAACATGCCCAGCTGCTATGTGAAGCTTAGGTCAGAATGCTGAAAAGCATGATACCATAAGGGTCTGAAAAAACAATATGGCTCAGTTCATTCTAGACCAGCCAGCTCCCCAGTAACCCAGCAACTGACCACAGATTCACAAGGAAACTCAGCAAGACCAGAATAATCACCCAATAGGTTCTAGCTTAAATTGTCAACCCACAGAAAATAATGAACTAAACAAATACTTCTGTTTTAAGGCACCAAATTTTGGGGTAGAACTCAATAGAAAACTGATACAAGAATCTACTTCATAGAAGTATTGTGAGTATTAAAAAAGATAATACATATAAAATGCTTTGAGTTGTGCTGCCATACAGGAAATAATCAGTAAATATTAACAATCATAGTTATCATCATCATCATAATTTACGCATAAATGGCTACAGTTTCTTAATGGTGACTCTAAGATCCACTTCCTCTCTAACTACAAATAGCTTCCCTTCTCTTTGCTTAGAAATATTTCAAGGCCCAGCTCAAATGTCACATCCTTGAAGAAATCTTTGGGTTACCTGCCAAATTAGCTTTGTCTTCTCTTAAGTACTTTGTTCATTTCACTAAAACCATATTGTAATATACATATTTGTTGCTTTTTTTAAAAGATTTTATTTATTTACTTGACAGAGAGAGAGCAAGCAAGCACAAGCAGAGGGAGTGGCAGAGGGAAAGGTATAGAGAGAGGCAGACTCCCTGCTCAGCAGGAAGCCCAGGGATGGGCTGGATCCCAGGACCCCGAGATCATGACCTGAGCTGAAGGCATACGCTTAACAGACTGAGCCACCCGACACCCCTGTAATATACATATTTGTATCAGTGTCTCTTTCCAAACTATACTGTAAGAATCCAAAGTATATCTCATTCACATTTGTGACCTCAGCAATAGCATAGTACTCAATATTTATTAAATAAATGGATAAAAATAAAAGACCCATAATTATATTCTTTTGTTTTTTGTTTAAGATATGTTTATTTATTTGAGAGAGAGTGTGTGTGCACAAGCAGGGGGAGGGGCAGAGGGAGAGAGAGAGAATCAAACATACTCCTAGTCAAGCTCAAGGAGTCCTCCACAGGGCTCAAACTCACAACCCTGAGATAATGACCTGAGCCAAAAAAAGGAGTCAGATGCTTAACCAACTGAGCCACCCCAGGCAGCCCAGACCCATGATGTTTTATGCCAGAAGCCATATTTGGTGTCCTTATTCTATTCATATAGGATATCACTTTTGTCAGTTCAGTTCTATTTCTTTTCAAACCAAATAGCTTCTTCAGACTGACATCTAAATTCCACATCCATCTTGAAATCCTGCATTTATAAATATATCACACCCTATCTAAAACTTTCATCTGAGCCCATCCATACTTTAAATTGCTTTAAGTTACTTATATAAGAGATATATGCTATAATACCCAAAATTATGGAACAATGTGTGAATGTATCTGTGTGTTGTTAAATGAAGCCTTCACTCATGTCCAGCAAACGACTGGTCTTTTCCCCTCTAGAGAAAAATTCATTTGGTAAATATTTAGTGATAAAAGAATTAGTGAAGAAGAAACATAGCCTAAATCATTAAAGCCCTGGGGGAAAAGGATAATTCAAATCACATACAATTCACCAATCTTCTGACTTGTTAGTTCATCCTTAATTGTTTGTCTTTACGTCCCTTCCTCTCCCCACACTCTGTTTGTCACATGCAACCAGCTGGAACTGTAGGACATAAAAAACACATATAAAGTAGGAATTAAATAGGGTATAGGAAAGGTAAAAGGCATATTGTATTCTCAAGTTTAATTAGTGACTTTTGAAGGTAAGTTTTATAACACTTTTTATAAGTAATATATGTTTAGCCATTATGTTTCATCACTAGATGAGACCTAGCAAAGTCGGTAGAGTATCAGTGTTTACTTTATGGACTGAAAAAAGTAATGAAAGGACTGTCACAATGAATGACTCTTTAAGACCCATCATTCTATTTTGTTTCCTTATTTTTGTTTTTTAATTTAATTTTATTATATTATGTTAGTTACCATACATTACATCATTAGTTTTTGATGTAGTGTTCCATGATTCATTGTTTGCGTATAACACCCAGTGCTCCATTCAATACATCATCTTATTTTGTCTCTATAAAAAGTATATTATCCAAAATATACTTTTGATGAATCCTCAGTAGTAGAAAACAGAAATCTGGAGGCAAGGTGTGTAGTCCCAGCTCTCAAGCTGGCTTCTCCCCTTGGCCTGGGTAACCATAACTTTTCTGTGGCTCCCTTTCATTGTATTCACTTGTCTGGCTACTCTAACTGGCCTTGTGTGGATATTATATCCCCCAAGAAAACTATTATTAAAATATTCTGTATTGAACTGAACTGGGCTCTCCTGTAGCACGTTTTGCTCATCTACCACCAGTAGGACTGCCAGTGAAACAATTAATTTTGGTTTCTGTTTGTTTTGTTTTCTGCTTTTTCATTTTTGGTTCCCTCACCTTCACCAACACCTTGAGCAGAAAAATTATTTGGTAAATGGTGGGAAGATGAATGGAATATTTAATAACTCAAAGCTTTGTGCTGAGCTTTGTAAGGGATCCAAAATGTTTCCATATGCCCCTCAGGACTGTTACAGCCTAGTGGGGGAAACATGACATGCATATATGTAAAATCAAATCATTTCATATATACATCCCTCTTTACTATGTCTACATGATATATTGCCTAAGATATTATTATTTCACCAATTTTGATAAGGAGATAATGATAACATACTATTAAGTTTTAGGAGATATTTAGACTTAATGGTCCTAAAACTGCAGTCAAGTTCTGCACACTATGTCTAAATGTACAAATTAATTATTTAACTGAACTCACTTGATTTTTAATGTAGGTTATTGATTGGTGAATTATTCAGTAAAGTCAATATGGTTACAGCAGGTAGCACAGTCTCATGGTCAACATGCAGCTCCAATTTCCTACTCACAACAATAAAAAGTGGATAGATAAGCATTACCTGCCAGAGCAAGAAAAAAGAAGTATGTCTCCAAGAAAATTTCCCATGTATTCTTTTCAATTTTTTAACCTTTTTTATACCATTTTAACCACTTTTAAGTATGTAATCTGTGACATTAAGTACAGTGTTATGTGATCATCACCACTATCTTTTTCCAGAAGTTTTTCATCATCCCAAAATGAAACTCTTTACTCATTAAACAATAATTTTCCAGGGGTGCCTGGGTGGCTCAGTTGGTTAAGCGACTGCCTTTGGCTCAGGTCATGATCCTGGAGTCCCGAGATCGAGTCCTGCATTGGGCTCCCTGCTCGGCGGGGAGTCTGCTTCTCCCTCTCCCACTCCCCGTTTGTGTTCCCTCTCTCGCTGTGTCTTTCTCTGTCAAATAAATAAATAAAATCTTAAAAAAAAATAAAAATAAACAATAATTTTCCATTCCTCCAGCCCCTGGCAACCACCATTCTAGTTTAATCCTATGAATTTGCCTATTCTAGGTATTTCAAGTAAGTCGGATCATATAGTATTTGTCCTTCTTTTGTCTGCCTTATTTCATTTAGCATATGTCTTGAAGGTTCATTCATGTTGTAGCATGTATCAAAATTTATTCCTCTTTAGAGCTGAATAATATTTTATTGTATGTGTATACCACATTTTGTTTATTCATTCATCTGTGGATGGACATTTGGGTTGTTTCTACATTTTGGCTATTGTAAATATAACTGCTATGAACTTTGGTGTACAAGTTTATGTTAGAGTTTCTGCTTTCAATTATTTTGAATATATACCTAGGAATAGAATTGATAGTGTTATGGTAATTCTATGTTTAATTTTTTGAGGAAATGCCATACTGTTTTCTACAATGGCTGTACCATTTTACATTCCTACAGCAATGCACAAATATCCCAATTTTTCCACATCCTTCTAACACATTTTTTACTTCCCATTCTTTTCTTATAATAACCAGTTTTAAGGATATGAAGTGGTCTCATTCTGGTTTTGATTTGCATTTTCTTTCTGGCTAGTGGTTTGAGTACCTTTTCAGGTACTCATTGACCATTTGTATATCTTCTTTAGAAAGTTGTCTATTCAGGTCTTTTGCTCACTTTTTAGTTGGGTTATTTGTTTTTATTTTTTTCTTGTTGTTGAGCTGTAGCAGTACTTTCTATATTCTAGATATTTATCAGACATGTGATTTGCAAATACTTTCCTCATGCTGTAGGATATATTTTCACCCTATTGATAGTGGCCTTTAATGAACAAAATTTTTAATTTTGATGCAGTCCAACACTTAACTACTTTTTCTTTTATTTCCTATTTTTTGGTGTCAGATCCAAGAAATCGCTGCCAAATCCAATGTTATGAAGATTTTCTCCTATGATTTCTTCCAAGAGTTTTATAATTTTTTGTTATTATAGTTAAATTTTTAAATTCATTTTGAGTTATTTTCTATATAATGTAAGGTAATAGTCCAACTTCATCCTTTTGTATGTATCTATCATTTTTCCCAGTATCATTTATTGAAAAGACTGGCCTTTCCTCATCAAATGGTCTTGCTACCCTCATTGAAAATTATTTGACCATATATGTGACAGTTTGTTTCTGGGCTCTCTATTCTACCTGTATCTCTCTCTTTTTTTTTTTTTCACTATTTCTTATATACCCAGAACTTACATATACTGGTTCTATGTACTATGCAAGAGAGAAAATCAAGTGGAGGAGAAAAGATGGAACACCTTGAAAAGAGGCAAACTTAGTGAAGTTGTGAGAAGAGGGTGTTTTACTCCCAAAATAGGAATAATGGATACTTTATGGACTAAAAACCAGTAGTGAAGGGACTCTTACTTAAGATGACTCTTTAAGAATCTACTGAGTTGCCAAGTATCCAATCCTTGTTTGACTGAAGAGTGGAATTTATTGCTCTTCCTATATTACTTTTTAATTTTCCTTCATAGACAATTATCCATCCAAAAATTGTTGTCTTACTTTTCTCTACCATTTACTTGCTCTATGGTTCTGCTTTATAAGGCATCTTATACTGAATGATTATGAGTATTTCCAATGAAAACTAAATACACATGAAAGGAGCTGCACAAAAAAAATTTAAACTATCTTTATATGCCTTTATTCCTCTTTTCACCACCAAAATTTTCATTCACTATATAAGTTAAGCAGTTATAAATACAGAGATAATAAAAAGCAAATTTTAATTAGTCTAACACAGTTCATTTCACATAGAATCTTCAAGGTTATAATTTGAGGAGAAGAGTGAACCCTTCAGAGTTCCCTCTCATAGAGAAATTCTGACCCTGAGAGAATTCACTGAATGTCTACTCTGACCACTCAGACTGGGAACTGCATGCAGTCTGATCTACTGAAGCCAGCCGCCGTTAGGTTTCTGCTCAAGATCTTAATGATTACCCACAAAATTTTTCTTTCAATGTCCTAAGAATTTCCTACCTTAATAATCAGCACTTGTCAAACATTAACAATAAATTCATCCATGTCTACTTGTTCATAGGTACACACACTTATAACAGTTGTTAACCTTCAAGTCTTACTATGTGCTTTTCTACGTTTCAGAAGAAATTCTCCAACATTTCCCATCCAAAGCCATTGCATTGTTCAAAGCCCACAGGTGGCTTGGCACTCACCACTCAGTGGAACTCTAGATTCTTCAGCTCACTTCCTTCCCTTGAATGCACTCTTGACCCAGCCCTAGGCAGAAAGCACCTCAAGGCAGGGATTGTGTTCATCTTTGGCACAATTTCATCCATTGTACTTGGCCCTAGATGTCTCTGCCCTTATATAAATATTAAATAATAACAAGACAATGACTGTTCTTTCCTCTGGAGGGAAGGGGATGTTTTCCAGTATTTACTTTCACCTTCCTCACTTTTCATTTAAACATTTTAACTGAAATCTTTATTTTTTAAAATAACTGGAAAACATGCATGTATAAATGAAACCTAATTTTCTGCACATTGTTATAGAACTTTAAAGAAAAATTCTAACTTTTATTACACTCTGGCAGATTATCATCAATGTTGTTTTGGATATTTAGAAAAAAAATACTGGGAAAAAAATGAAAAAAAAATACCCCACATTAAAAATGAAATGAAACTTGTTCTAACACAGTCCATGAGCACTCCATACATTCTCATAAGCCCTGCACATAAGCTGTTGCAAGTAGGGTAAACATAAAATTATGAGGTGTAGTGTTCGTTTTTTTAACTACCAAGAAAGGAAAACAGGTCCAAACTCAGGGAGGAAAATGTGAGCATTGTGAAATGCTATGTCTTCCTGCCCCTGGGAGATTTATTTATTGGAAATTATATTGCAAGGAAAAAGTCTAAATAAATTAAGTCCCTAGTTATTATGTCACATGTAACTGCGTTTTAGAATATAGCCACAATTTTGCAGTTATGTAAACTAAGCTGTCAAGCACTTGTTATTTTAAAGCTGGAACCAGGCAGCTCCCCTGACAGCCTTGTAGTCCCAGCTCCCAGCCTGATTCATGGCTGGCGCTGAGACACAGGAAGTTCGTGTCTGCTATAATCTAAACACCATGAAAATGGAACATAAGAAGCAGTGCAGAAAGGTAAAAATAGGCTAAACCTTATAACCCAGACAAGACCCATACAACACACTTGGAAGGAGAAGGGAAAAATTAAGCCTGTGAAGTACAGCATTAGCTTATTTACAATTAGGGATATCCAGGCTCAAACTATAGAGTTTGCAGGCCCCAGTGCAAAATGAAAATGAAGGACCCCTTATTCAAAAATGGTTAAGAATTTCAAGACAGGGACAGCAGAGCAGTAAACCAAGCATGAGGTCCTTCTACAGTGCTAGGCCCTGTTAACTGCATGGGTCACACACGCAGGAAGCTAGGCCTAGGGCTACCTTTTAAACAGTGACTAGTTAAGAAGCAGTGAGATGTTATTGCCTCAGAGAGACACAAAATCCCTCATCTGTATTTTTCTATAACAACATCATGCTTTTAGGGGTGCCTGGGTGGCTCAGTTGGTTAAGCAACTGCCTTCGGCTCAGGTCATGATCCCGGAGTCCTGGGATCAAGTCCCACATCGGGCTCCCGGCTCAGCGGGGAGCCTGCTTCTCCCTCTGACCCTCTCCCCTCTCATGCTGTTTCTCTGTCTCTCTCTCTTTCTCTCAAATAAATAAATAAATAAAAATCTTTAAAAAACGAAACAAAACAAAACAAAAAAAACAATATCATGCTTTTAAATTGTAAATACATAATGATATGCATTCTATACATTTTTAAGCTTTTTAAAAAATGTGTGGTTGTGTAGTGAATGCTTACAGTCAGTATAATTCTTTCCATATTTTCTGCTCAGACATATTAATCTGAATTTCACATCAATTCAACAAGAATATAATCTGAACTCATCGTTTAGGTGGGAATTAGACAGTATTCACTGCCCCAGGAATAGCCACTGGGAGAGAAAGGTTATTTAAGATACACTGTTATAAATCTGTTTGATTATTTGTTTGTTTAGGAGGAGGGAGGTTGACCATTCCTACCCTAAATAAAGCTAAGGTATGAGTTGTTTCCTACAACAAAAATATATTTAACTGCCCAAATGTCCCAATTAAGAAGAAATTATACTTTACTCTTATTATACTGTACATACAAAGAAAAGGAACAAAATTTTGTCCTCAAAAGCAAGAATTTACAAAAGTGAAAAAGCATGAGATTACAGGGGCAGCAGAGCTGAGCAGCAAATATGATCCACAAAGCATCCTTCTTTTTACAAAAAGGTGACTTTTTGGCAGGAGATCCTGAGCCACTGCATCCGGAGCTCAACTCTGAGCAGGGAGACCGGGTGCCCCTCAGGAAGCTCGTTGGAACAGTAACATTATCTGCCATAATTTGCCTGCACCAGAGGCCCTGTCAACAGGCAGTGGTAGGCCATTCTGTTTAAACTGAAGTAATTAAATCTCTCTGCTCTCATAAAAATAAAATAAAATAAAAATACAACTGCCTGCTGCTGGTCAGTGGGATTACATTGAGTGGAGGTAAATTTTAATTTCACGGTGCAAGTGTTAAATTATTGCCTTCTAAACTGACTGCCAATTCTGCATGAAATCTCACCACATTTTAATAATTCGTCTTTTGTTTAGGATGGAAAGAAACATAGAAATAGCACATGTGTTATGATTTGAAGGGAGATTTTATGTGCAATTAGGCTCCAGAGAACCGCAACAACATAATGACATTCAGGTTCCCTAATTGGACCAAGAGGAAACTATCATTTCTGAAATGTTTTGGGGGACTTAACCTTTGTCCAACTTTTCTAGAACACTTGGAATTATTTTGATGGTATCTGCTTATTTTCAAGATTTCAATTTAATTTTAAAACTGCACATTTTATAGATGTGCATCTCCACTAATATGTGAGATTGTTAATAATCAGTCTCTTTCATTACATTGTGAAACTGTTAAGAAAACCATCACTTAGAAATGATTCTATGTGAGTTTTTAAAAAATTGTTTTTTAGCATAACTTTAACAGAACCCCACTCTGTGCCAAGCCTCAGAGCCAAATAAATATCAATAGGTAAATTCTATCTGTATAACTCATCAGTATAAAGTTGAATATTCAGAAAAAGTTTGGAATATTAATAAAAGTCTCATAGGTTCTTACTGATAAGCATTGAAACAGTCTTGAAATAGTCTCATATATATCTCATAATTCTTGCATATCTCCATCTAACTAGTAAAATCAAAATATTAGATAACTTTAAATGAAGAAAGTAGAAAAAACTGCTTTAGTTTGTTTTAATCAATATTTTATATCTTGCAAGGTACTGCACTGTGTTCAAATCAATGATTCAATACATCCCTTGTAGTTCAATTGATTTGCTGTCCTTAGACATTCTGCATAGCTATTAACGTAAAATGGAATTAAAATAGAATGCTGTGCAGTCATACCTGAATAATCTATACATAGTTTATCCCATACCCTAGGGTATCTGAAAAGACTACTTAGGGAGTGAATCAGCCTGACATCCTCCATATACTATTGACTTGTTGAATTCCAAATTCTTTAATCTGAATAAAAACAGCATTTTCAAACTGCCTCACATTGGAGAGATCCAGCTACATCCGAATCAATAACTCCTTAGAGACAGAAGAATGCCTACTCACCGAATAGAACATAGTATACAAGGCAAAAGTGAAGATAATATATATGGCAAGAATTAAAAATCTAAATAACCAGAATTTAATTTATAGGATCTCTGTAACTGGAGTAAGAAGAAAATGTATTAAGTATTAGAAGTGTGGGTGATATGAGAAACCTGGTAAATCAGCTCAGAGTAAAATGTCCTCAGCCATATGTAACTTTATTCAACGGGATTTTAAATTCTCAAGCAAGGAATAATAACCTGTGCTTATTTCAAGTTTTCAAACTATTTCTTGACAGAGGCCATTTTTATATGTTTATTTTAATCATTTTCTTATTTACTATAAGATTTTTCTCTGAATTATCTTCATTGCTTTTTATTTCAGGAAATTCAAGGATGAAAGTTTAGAATGGTCATAATCCTAAATCTAGCTTAAATAAACTGAATTCCCTAGAGCAAATCACCTCCATTCTTCAGCTCCTCACAATAAAATAGGACCCACAGAACATAAATGCAAACATAGATATATATATATATGTATGTATTGGTATGTGTGTGTTTTTATCTACATATCTATATCTATATATCTGCATAGGCATATATACATATATACATATATATTTATGTATTTATTGTGAATGTATATTCATTCAATGTCCACTAAGGCTACAAATTTAAAAATCATAGATCCAGAAGAAACTTTGAGAAGTGTTTGAACCCTATCTATAAATAAATCATTTTCTTGGGTCATTTCAAAAGAGATGGTGGACATTGGATAAATCTTAGTGATTATCAAAGCTGGATGATGTAGTTGGAGTTTAATTGTTCTATTCTCTCTACAAACGTGCATGTTTTATAATGTTTACAGTAAAATGTTAAATATAAGAAATGGCAGTTGTTATTATGGCTTTCTCTCTGTTTTGTTGTTTTGCTTCTGGTAATTGTTTCTCCTCATTCAAAGAATCACAATTTCCATATGTATAGATAATCTCTGGCATAAAATTTAATCAAAATTTGGCAACTGATGTGTTGATATTATTATTTGGACTAACATCACCATTTCTGCAAAATATTTTGTTATTTTGGCATTCATGAAGTCACTCATCAATTATTTGAGAAGAATTACATGTTCCAATTCTTTGAGCATATTTTATCCAATTTAAAATGTCATTTAACTATAAGTCACACCATTATTTTCTATATCACTAGGAAAGAACTCTGCCAATTAAACTACTGAAAATGCTCTCTCATTCCTTTATAATTTATTTTATTTTGTTTTTTTACTTTTATTTTATTAAAAAATTCTAGGATTATGTAGACATCATGTTTATCATATAACACTCAAGCATACATAAAAAAGAAAATATAAACAAAATAAATTGGTGAAAGTATTCTTAAAAATTCTTTACTTCCTAGTCTGATTGGGAGGTGTTAAAGTCTACAACTTTGCACACAGTATCAACCTCCATATCATGAAGAGCACTGATGATGCAATATTTCTTGGGAGTACTCCATTCTTGTCTCCAAGAATTTTTTCCAAGTGCTGACACCTGTTCTGTAAATATGTATGTGTGTATCTATGTGTAAGTTCTACATATACAGCATTATTTTTCCAGCTTTTTATATGTTGAAAATTATAAAGCCTACAGGAAAGTTGAAAAATTATACAATGAATACCTGTAAACCCTGATATATTGTATATATTGCACAGCTGCTTTATCTTTCTCTCCCCATTTGGACTTTGACGGACCATCTGAAAATAAGTTATAGACATCATGACATGTCACTCAAATATTTTAGTGTGCATCTCCTATGAGAAGAACATTATCCAAAATAACCACAATATCATTATCTTATCAAAAAAATTTCACATTAAATCAGTAATACATTCAATCCATATTTAAGTTTCCCTGATTGTCCCAAGATGGTAGCTGTCTGTTCTCCTGATCCAAGGTTCAATCAAGTTGGTTATTACATCTCTAAGTTTCTTCTATTCTGGTATAGTTCTCACAGTGTCCATTTTTGTATTTGTGTGTGTGTGTATCTGTATGTGGTTTGTGTATGTCATTAACTTTGTTGGAAAGTCCAGGCTTGCCTTGAAGAATATCTCACATTATGGATTTGCCTGAAAATTTCCTCACGATTATACTCAGGTTAAACATTTTTGATAAAATGCTACATAGGTGATGTTATATATGTCTAATTACATTGCATCAGGAGGCAAATAGTGTAACTTTATTCCACTATTAGTATTGCTAAGCTTAATTACTTGGTTAATCAGGTGGCTACTACAATCTCATTATAAAGGTAATATTTCCCTTAAAAACTAGTAAGTATCTATTGAGAACTACTCCAAGACTTTGTCAATATTCCATTCCCTCAGCAATCTATTGCATAATAGTTTTAGTATTCATTAGTATCCTCTGTGTAAATCAATCATTATGTTAGGAGGTAGAAACCATGCTTCAAGTTTTGACACAGGTAATTTCTTGATCTTATCCAAAAATATCACCAAGGTATATATTCAACAATTAGGATTCACATAACTTCCAATAGTCTCTAATTATTATGAGGTTTTGATTGTTCTGTCAGTCATCAACAATGATAACCAAGTTTATACTTTCACAACTACCATATGAATTTGTCTGGTGAACAGAGATGGTACGATTGTCATAGGCAGGTCTCTCCCTTGCCTCAACACCAACCTTGGTTCTTAAGTTCAGCTAAGAAAGAATTAAGGGCCAAACTCTCAAGTAAGCAAGAGTTTAATAGCAATTAAAAAAAAAAAAAGTATACTCTCAAGATGGGAGAGCAGGTGGCCCAGAGGTGGCAACTGTGCCAGAGGTCAGGGTTGTTTTGTTTTTTATACTTGCATGGGTTATGGGTCATAGCTACAGTGGTCTCTGACTGAGACCAATCATCTGAGGGACTCCTTCTATGGGTCAGGAGGGGAAGTTTTTGGGCCTAAGTGGTCCTTGTTGAAACTGTCATGGCAGCCCTCCCCTGCAGGGATGGTGGGGGGATGGTCAAAACCTCAATGTAAATGAATTATAATGAAGTTATAGGTTACTGTAGGTCAGCAGTTTTAGGGAGGAACACATGAATATCCCCCCAGGGTCTTTCTGGGCTGTTTGGAACTTGGTTTCTGCCCTTTTTAATAGTCAGAAAGCATTTGTTCCCTACGTATATCTAGTTAACTGCCTACTCTATCAAGATGTTACAGAGATGGTACAATGTGAAAAAAGAAAAAGAATTCATCTCAGAATGAATGAAAGAGGGCAATTCTGATTTTCACCAAGTAGTACTACATGGTTTTTGTAAATACTTTTAGAAATGTCACAAAAGAAGAGATGAATTAGCAAATTAATAAATTAGATGAATGAGTGAATGAGTGTGTGAGTGATGGAATGTGTTCTTAAATAAGTGCATGTGTGATATCAAAAGTCAAATATGTTGTTATGGAAATTCAATCATAAGAATGATTTGAAGATTTAAGTACATGTTATAATGAAAGCTGCTCACAAAGACAATACCCAGACAGGGATTAGCATGCAAGAAGTTTATTAGGAAAAGCTTTTAGGATTAATAGCTGTGGGGGAAGGGAAGGATGCCACAGGAGATTAGCAGAACTGGGTAGCATTGCAGTCACAAACAAAGGCCTAGATAGAGGCCCCTGGGAGTGGGCATGACCTTAAGAAAGGTGGTCCTTTCTTAAGGGTGGTCCCTGGGTGGCTCAGTTGGTTGGGCGACTGCCTTCGGCTCGGGTCATGATCCTGGAGTCCCAGGATCGAGTCCCGCATCAGACTCCCTGCTCGGCGGGGAGTCTGCTTCTCCCTCTGATCCTCCCCCTCTCATGCTCTCTGTCTCCCATTCTCTCTCTCAGATAAATAAATAAAAAATCTTAAAAAAAAAAAAAGAAAGGTGGTCCTTCTTCTGTCAAAGGCAATTCCTAGAGAGATCTGATAGCTAAGGGAATGAGTGCTTTAGTTCTGAAGGAGGTCTGGGTGGCACATCACTACATCACTACAATATATTTGGATACTAACAGGTACAAGCATTTATGGGGTAGGTAGATTTGAGTTGCATATAAATATATGTAATAGGGATTTATATGTAATAGATTGCTTGAAGAAGATGATTTAACTTTGTAATTTTAAATACATTATTTCAAAAAATATAACATGTTAAATCATACTATATAAAATTAAACTCTTAAGTTTTTATCCATAGTTTTGATACACATTATACATGATAATGTCATTCCTATTATGGGTAAATTAACATACTACACTGTTTAATATTATGGTGCATATACAGCAGAAAAAACTTTATACTTGTTTATTAGTTAATTTCTTTCAAGTTTGAGCTCCTGATATCCTGGTTTGTCTGTTTATTTGTTTGAAGGATTTGTTAAATGAGATATTTCATTCAGAGTAAATTAATAATAGTTACTATGAAGCCTTATACTACATTAGAAGTTTTATATAATTTTGGTGAGTATTCACTGATGTTCATCTACCTTGAGAAAACAAAAGTACAATTAAATTAAGCTCTAGATGTAGACAGTTTTCAGTTTTGTTGGTTTATCCTGAACACACTCATTTATTTAATAAATCTTTTCCCTAAATATACTATGGGCAGAGGTAGTAAATATATAATAAAGAACTAAGTTTAGAGAGATTGAGTTTGACAAATAAAGCAACAATTTAAAAAAGGTAGATTACTACCATGGCAATAGGTCTGTAGAAACACAGAAAGAAAGCATCAAAATCAATCAACCTGGCTGAATGAAAACTTCCCAAGGCGTTAACATCTTAATTGAATCTGAAAAGAGAGTAGGAGCCAGCTAGGCAAAGAGGGGATGTAGAGGTGCCTGGGTGGCACTGTTGGTTGAGTGCCTGACTCTTGGTTTCAGTGGGGAGTCATGATCTCAAGCCCCACGTCAGGGTCCACACTCAGCACAGAGTCTTCTTGAGACTCTCTCTCCCTCTGCCCCTCCCCTTCTGTACTCTCTTTCTCTCTCAAATAAATAAATCTTGAAAGAGAGAGAGAGGAAAGAAAGAGAAAGAAAGAGAAAGAAAGAAAGAAAGAAAGAAAGAAAGAAAGAAAGAAAGAAAGAAAGAAAGAAAGAAAGAAAGAAGGAAAGAAAGAAAGAAGAAAGAAAGAAAGAAGGAAAGAAAGAAAAGAAAGAAAGGTGGATGGAGGCAGAGGGAAGACCTTATGGAGGTAATAGGATTTATTATGCATCAAACACCCACCCAAGTACTTTATATGTATTATATTACAATCATCAAAGCAACTCTATTGGTCATATCCTATGATTGCTCTTCCTTTATAGATGAGGTTTCTGAGATTTAAATAAAGAAGGAAGAAGTCCAAACACCCACACAAGTAAGTACCAGAGCTCAGGTTTGCACCTATAGGGAAGTAGAGAGATATGAAACAACATTGTATTAAGAGAGAATGTGAGGGAAACCTGGGTGTCACAGTCAGTTAAGTGTCTGACTCTTGGTTTTGGCTCATAATGTGAACTCATGGTGGTGAGATTGAGGCCTGCATCCAGCTCCATGCTTAGTTCAAAGTCTGCCTTAGATTTTTTTCTCTCTCTCCCTCTGCCCCTCCCACTTATGCTCTCTCTCTCTCTCTGTCTGAAATAAATCTTTAAAAGGAGAGAGAAGAATGTGAGTTCAGGAAAAGAAATTTAAGAGGTAGTCTGAAGCCAAATCATGGAGTTTCTATGTTGAGTTAATGAGTTTGAACTTCATCAGGAGAGATGAGTGATAAAATTATATTTGCATGCTAGAAAGATTACTTTGATAGAACTATGAAGAATACATTGAGGTAGTCAGGAAGGGACTGAAGAATTGTAAGCTGTAAGCAATGAGTGCTGGAAATAAAGCAGTGGCAGAATTAAGGAAAGAGGAGGCAGATTTTTTAAATTAATGAAGTTTTGAAAATAACAGCACTTGGTTTCCAGTTAGCAAAAGAGTGCAAGTTAAAGAACACAATCTACTAGACTCTAGATTTCTGGCTTGGGAAATTTGATGGATTAATGGATTCACTAGGTAATCTAAACACCAAAAGTGTTTGCAAGGAAAATGACTCTTAAATTTTTAAAGTATCATATCCTAAAATGACAGTATTTTTCCTAGAATATCAATGTTACTATTTCTTAAGATCTTTTGACATGATTTCAATTTGAGCCCAAGGTTTCTGCTTCCATTGCTCCATTTCTTTCCATGTTTCAATATGCTTTAGACCTTACTTTCTTGTTTTCTTCCAATTTTCCCCCTTTTCTATGATACTTCAGGAGTTGGGAGAAACTTTTGACAAATCATATCTCCTTGGGTATTAGTTATCTATTACAGTGAGACAAATTATGCTGCAACCCAAAGCTTACATAACAATGGACATTTATTATGTTATATAGCTTCTCTGAGTTCGGAATTTGGGAGCAGCTTAGCTAAGTGGCCTGGCTTGGCATTTCTCATAAGGTTGCTTTCAAAATGTTTGCCAGAGCTGCAGTCATCAGAGGACTAATCAGGGCTGGAGGGTCTACTTCCAAGATGGCTCATTCACATGGCTATTGGCAGGAGGTCTCAGTTCCTTGCCACGTGAATCTCTCCATAGGGCTTCTTGACATGTTGTCCTTGTTACATGGGCAGTTGGCTTCCCCCAGAGCAAGAGAATGAGCATGGAGGAAGCTATAATGCCTTTTATAACCCAATCTTGGAAGTCACATACAATTAATTCTACCACACTCTACTCTTTAGAAGCGAATCACTACATCCAGTCCACAATCAAGGGGAAGGGAGATAATGTACTTTCGTTAATAATAATGTATCAATATTGGCTCAGAGATAATAACAAATGGCCCAACACCAATGCAAGATGTTAAATAGGGGGGAACTTGGACAAAGGGGAGAGGTGATGGGGAAAGTCACTGTACTTTTTGCTCAATTTTTTGTAAACCTAATACTATCTTAAAGTCTAATAATTTTTAAAAAGAAAATTAGAGACATTGGATGAAATGGACAATTCAATTTTGTATAGCAAGTGAACAAATATCAAATATAGGGGAAGGAAAGAAGGAAAAAAGAAAGGGAGGGGATGGATTATGGTTACCTTTTTAAAATTGTAAAAATGTGTTCCTCTTCACTAATTGGTGCACCATCAACACTAAACTGTGATAATTATATATCTATTTATATATTTGACCAAAATTTAATTTTATAAGACACTCTGAGGTCTAAAGGAGATTCTAAGTACACCAGAGGATATTTTCATGATTCACTGCCTTGAGTAGCTTTCTATCTCCCACCACTTCATAATAAAAGAGAATCATACAACTTGGTAGTTAAGAAGGCTCTGGATTCAGGCTAAACGAATTTAAACCTGGTTCCATCATTTAATTAACTGTGCGGTGTCAGGTAATTAGTCCTAGGCACATAATAAGCTTTTAGTGATAACTAGTACAAGAGTTTTGCCTTTAAATCCTCAATATTAACTAGATTTAATAAAAGGATCTAGTTTAAATTTCTTAGCTATATCTTTCCTAGGATATTTCTAACAGAATTCTTTTCATCAATATTGTTCCCATTTAGAAAACCCCTCTATACTTCACATTGAAACCTTCCATTTCATATTTCTCAGGTTCTCTATAAAAGTAGTTTAGTTTTTAATCTCTATTATCTTACTTCCTTACAAAACAGAAATTTTTTTCTTAGTTTGGCCAACACAGGGACAAGTTCAGTGCAGCAGGATCTGCATAAGCAAAGCCATTGATCCCAAACCCATAAACGTTGCACCATGAAGCTACCTAAATGGTAACCTCAGCAAAACCATCCCCCAGAGAGGCTGTGGAAAATTAAATTAAGATCGTATTTTGGGGAATACTAATTTCAGAACACTGATACCTGCAATCACATACATTACATGCAAAGCTTCCCTTCTCTGATGAAGTACTGAGCTCATCCCCCTGAGAAGCTTGGCTATGAGAAGCAACACACATTCCCAACATGAGGTCTTTCTATTTCAATTTTCCAGTTGTAGCCACCTTGAATCCACAAATTTCAGTGATGGTTATTAATAGCATGACCAACCTTGCTTTCATTAACTTATCTAATGTATCTTTGAGAAAGCTTAAATGATTGAGCCAAAAAGGGAGGAAATACATTCTGTCTGGTGACACTTAAGATTCTAGGTCTAAAGACAAGGATTTATTTTATTATTTTATTTTATTTTATTTTATTTTATTTTATTTTATATACAAGGTACTGAAAACCCAGGAGCTATTAATTGATAATGTCTCTGTCACACATAAACCTAATTTACTTCTATTAACTAGTTTCACTAATAACATAAATCACAGACCGTTTATTCCTTCATCTGAAATATGATTGATTAGATTTCCATCTCTGCATGACATTTTTAAATACCAGATATGCATCTTACTTTTCTGGAGCACTCAAAATAGCTTAATAATTCTCTGCAAACTGAGTTGCCAAAGCTACACTGGAATTTTGATGTTTCCATTAATAAAAGATACACGCCTGCAGGAGGTACAGATTTATGATCTCAGGATCCAGAGTTTAGGGGCAAAGGGAAAATGGCTTGCATCTGTACAATGATTAAATGTATGTTCAGAAAGAGGAGCTCGAAAGTGTCTATACAGATCTAACAAGACCTATTTGGACCTGGGGCTTGCCCCTGCAGGGTGTTTTTTGATAGCTCTATCTATGTCAGACACTGAGGCTCTATTCGTTCTCACTTGTCAATATGCCATGGTAGCTTCAGAGCTGGAAACAGGGAGATGGTGAGCTACATGAAGAGAAACCTGAATGTCAGGGAGCCATTACACCAAATCCATACATAGCCTAACCAGAATGCAATGTCAGGGAAAACAAAAAACCAAACCAAAACAAAAAGCACACACACAAATCAAATGTCAGAAAAAAAATTTTAAATGTTACCAATCAAGCCTAAAAATAGACTCTATACTAGTAAGGAACTGAAACTTCTCAAAGAAAAATAGAAGTAAACATACTTAATAATCAAATATGAGTCCTGTGCATTTGCCTCCTGGGTAGGGTAGGAGACAGAACACCATGAAAACATAGACCTCAATATGAATAGAATCTGGAGATACTGTATCTCCATGAAGGTTTATTGTGCTTTTGAGAGTCATTGAACAAAAACCTGTCAATTCATACAATTTAGTCTTTAATTGTTTTAATCAATACAATTTTTATTGTGCCTTTTCTGTACATAAGGCACTATACTAGATATAAAGGAAAAACAATCAGTTGAGTACTGAGCTTCTTTTTTTGTGAATTAAAGTGGCTTTACTTTTGTTCTTATAAAAACAAATACTAATTATAAATATCTAGAAAAAATATGCCCAAAAACCATATTTAATATCTAGAAATAACCACTATCGACATTGTGGGATATATTATTCTAGCCTATCAAATTATATATATATTCACACATACATATATATATATATGTGTATATATATGAAAACATTATATATGTGTCTCTACATAAACATATATAGTATATGTAATATACTTATAATTTATATGTAATATTTATGCACAACACACACATCGACACATGCACACACACAAACATAGAACATGAGTTTGCTAGGGCTACCCTAATAAAATATAACTGGGTGACTTAAACAATGGAAATTTATTTTCTCTAAGTTCTGGAGACTAGAAGTCAAAGAGTAAGGTGTAGGCCGGTCTGTGTTTTTCTGAGTTCCCTCCTTTGGCTTGCAAATGCCTGCCTTCTCATTGTGTCCTCACGTGTCCTCTTCTGTGTATGTCTGCACCCTTGTGTTGCTTTGTCTGTTCAAATTCCCTCTTCTTATAAGAATATCAGTCAGATTTGATCACCCTAATAGCCTCATTTTAATGTAATAATCTCTTTTAAGGTTCTATCCCCAAATATATTCACATTCTGAGGTTCTGCGGGTTAGAACTTCAAAATATGAATTTTGAGGGGATAGAGTTCAGCCTATAACATACATACATATATATATATATATATATATATATACCTACAGAGAGAGGAGGGAGATTTCTATTTTCATATAAAAATGAGACCACATTAGGCACCCTAATTTATAATGTGCTTGTTCCTCTCTCTCCATTGATATATTTTTATCATATTCAATTAGTATGACTATGTAATAGATCATTGTATAACTTTAAGGTAATTTATTTACTAAGTTGCTATTACTCAACACTTAGATTATTTATGATTACTTAATATATATATATATATAAATTATCTATCTAAACTCTATAATAAACCTACTATCATTTGGAATTTTGAGGGTATTATTCCTTAGAAGAAATGACTAAAAATGGAATTGCTGGATTAAAGGGTATGCACATGATACTTTTTTTAAATAGCTCTTTAGAAAGTTTTTATTAACTGACAAAAGAAGTTTGGTTACTTTCCAACACCCTGATTATACTATTAGTATTTTAGTATTTTAGTCTTTGAAAATATGATAGATGGAAAATACTATTTTGGTTTTGTTTTATTTGCATTTCTTTGCTTGCTATTGAATCCAAACATCTTTTTATCATTTATTGTCCATTTTAATTTATTAATTTTAATTCCATGCTATGTCTTTTGCTCAATATTCCATTAAGATGTTCTTTTTTTACTTATCAACTTGAAAAAAATGTTTACATATCAGAATTGGTCATTTGCGTATAGACATCAGAATTTTTTTTCAGATTTGTGGTTTGCTTTCTAGTACCATTTATAGTGGTTTTCTGCCATTCTGAAATTTTTGTTTTATCTCCTTCTGTTTTTATTTAAGGCTTTTGTTGTTATGGTTTTTGCCAATTTATGAACATTTCCCTTTGGTTTTACAGTTGGCCATGACCTCACAGGATAATTGTTCATATATTCACCAATTTGCATCAAGTATTTTATGGATTTTTTGGCAGTTTTTAAATTAGTTACAGTTGAAGTATGCCATAACAATGAAATATTGCCCATAAAATATGGTTAGCTTGTTTTGTAATACCATTAAATAAATAGTTCACTTTTTACTTAATGGTTTGATGGGCTATAATATTATGGCTTAAAATATAGTATTTTAATACCATAATACTTATGGCTTGATGGGTCATATACTATATTTTTATCTATACTTGTCTTAATTTAAGATTATGGTCTGGTTCTAGTCTAATATAATTTTTTAAGATTTATTTATTTATTTTAGAGAGAGAGCATACACGTGAGGAGGGTTGGGACAGAGGGGGAGAATCTTCAAGCAGACTCCTCGTTAAGTGCAGAGCCCAATGTGGGGCTTGATTTCACGACCCGGGAAATCATGACCTGAGCTCAAACCAAGAGTCAAACATTCAACTGACTCAAACACCCAGGTGCTCGTAGTCTAATCTACTTCTAGAAAAATGCTATTTATTTGTTATACCTTCATAATATGTTTTAATATGTGATAGGACAAATTATTATGTTTTTTCAAAAATTTCCTAACCATATTCTTTCATATTTATTCTTCAAGATTAAGTATGATTTTATCAAAAATTAAACTATACCAGGAGTTTTGTATTAGAATTATATCTATAGATTAATTTTTAAAGATTTATACATTTAAATTATTTATTCATACCATACAGGAAAATAGCATGTCACTTCTTTTATTCAGCTCTTATTCTATGACATTCAGTGTAGTTTCATAATTACATATGTCTTATATGTCTTTTATTAAGCTTATTCTTAAGTAATTTAAAGATTATTTGCTATTGCGAATATAATGTTTATTTTTCTATTGTATTTTCTAACTGGTATACAGGAAAGCTATTATGTTTTGGTATATTTACTAAATAAGTGGCCACCTATTTAAATTTTTATTAGTTCAAATGATTTTGCAATTGATTATCTTATGTTTTCTATAATACCAAAAAAAAAAAAAATAGTAACTAATGGTAGGTTCATTCCAATGTGAATGGATTCTTATTTCTTTTTATTCTCTTTTTATACTTGTTAGGACTTTCAAAGCATTGTTCATTGTAGAAGTGAAAGCAGGCATTGGTATTTTGTTCTTGCTATTAACAGAACATCCTGGAGTGTACCCTCCAGTCAGCATATTGCTCTTGGTTCAGATAAAACATCTTATTACATAACTATATCTAGTTACCATGGATTTGGTCTTTTAACAAATTTCATAAGAATGGATGCTGTGGAATATTATGCAGCCATCAAAAGGAATGAGATCTTGCCATTTCCAACCACGTGGATGGAACTGGAGGGTATTATGTTGAGTGAAATAAGTCAAACAGAGAAAGACATGTATCATATGATCTCACTGATATGAGGAATTCTTAATCGCAGGAAACAAACTGAGTGTTGTTGGAGTGGGGGGGGTGGGAGGGATGGGGTGACTGGGTGATGGACACTGGGGAGGGTGTGTGCTCTGGTAAGCGCTGTGAATTGTGCAAGACTGTTGAATCTCAGATCTGTACCTCTGAAACAAATAATGCAATATATGTTAAGGAAAAAAAAAGAAGAAGGTAGCGGGAGGGGAAGAATGAAGCGGGGGAAATCAGGGGGGTAGATGAACCATGAGAGACGATGGACTCTGAAAAACAAACTGAGGGTTCTAGAGGGGAGGGGGGTGGGAGGATGGGTTAGCCTGGTGGTGGGTATTGAGGAGGGCACATTCTGCATGGAGCACTGGGTGTTATGCACAAACAATGAATCATGGAACACTTCATCTAAAACTAATGATGTAAAGTATGGGGATTAACATAAGAATAAAAAAAAAAAAAGAATGGATGCTGAATGGATGTCATGGTGGATTTGCTGAAGAAGACCACTGGCCTTGTGGGATTGGTTATATGTGAAAGTCCACACGAGAGGCTAAGAATATTGTACACAAAGATTCTTGATATTCTTGAGCAAATTCCTAAAAATGCAGTATATAGAAAGTATACAGAACAGATTAGAAATGAGAAGCTAAGTATAGTTAAAGCAGAACCAGATATTAAGAAATTAGAAGACCGGGTGGCTCAGTTGGTTAAGCGACTGCCTTTGGCTCAGGTCATGATCCTGGAGTCCCGGAATCGAGTCCCGCATCGGGCTCCCTGCTCGGCAGGGAGTCTGCTTCTCCCTCTGATCCTCCCCCCTCTCATGCTCTCTCTATCTCATTCTCTCTCAAATGAATAAATAAAATCTTTAAAAAAAAAAAAAAGAAAGAAATTAGAAGACCAAGTTCAGGGTGGCTACCTAGAAGAGGTGCTTCTTCAGGCTGAAATGAACTAGGTCTGGCAAGAAAAATGATACCGTGGAAACCATGGAAGCCTTTAGCGGAGGAGCCTCCTGCCAACCAATGGAAATGGCCAATATAATTATCGTTAAATGTCTAGTGTGTTGATGGGAAACTAATGTATTTAAATGATTGCTGAATTATAACTAATGTTTGTTTTTTAATTAGTTACACAGCCATGTATTTTTCTCACTAATATGAGGAATCACATTACTATATTTGCCAGTGTTTAACAAGCCTCACATTCTTGGGCTAAGTAAAATCTATTATGTATAATCTTCTTTTTTCTCCTGTTATTTTTAATGTAATATTTGATACATGTAAAAGAACTTAAGCAATATATGTGTAAATTGAACATGCTAATGATTTTTTTAGAAATGTTTTATCTATATGCATCTGTATTCATATGGGAATATATAGTGTTCTTTTCTATGCTATCTTAGTGATGTTTAGAAGTATCAAGCCTCAGGAAATTGAAAAGCTTTCAATATTATCCTAATATCATAGAATTTATCTGTTCCTTGAATGCTTGACAGAGCTCATTTTTAAAACCAAATGTTTGGGAATAAATTCTTTTGTGACTTGTCTCATTCTTTATATTTTTTACTCTACTGAGCAGTGCTTTACTTTATTTGTTTTGTTTGGGGGTTTCCTTTTTAACTCTTATTGCTTCACTTTTAGTGATTTATATTTCATACATACCACACACACACACACACACAAATACATTTATATTTCATACACACACACACACACACAAATACATTAGCCCAAAATTTAAATTAATGTTTGCTTTTTATTAATGTTGCCTATGTAGTCTAATTCGTAATGTCAGAACATGAATTTTCATTTGGCTTTCTTGTTAGATTTTCTAGCTCTGGAGTTCAGCTATCAATTCTATTAAAGTCCCCCTTTTAACTTATTAATTTTTCTGTATTTATTTTTTTTAATCCTTTTTAAGTTAACAAATTATTCTCTCTTGGTTCTGGAGTTGATTCTTAATAGTGAGACCCTTTATTCAAGCAAATTGTTACCAAAAACTTCAATTCAAGAGAAAAAAAAGGCAGGGATGTGCTGGTATAAACAAAATGGAGACCTAGAATCACACAGACAATAGAGACTGATAACAAAGTAACGATTATAGTATACTGTTTTCATTGCTATGAATTTTTAAATGGCATGAATTGTTGGTTTTTGTTCTCTCATTAAACGAATAAATATGCATCTAAAGGGTGTTTAAAAAATTATTTTCCAAAGGAAAATGTATTTTAATCTTCAGTTGTGAATTTACAGCTCTGTGGCAATGGTCGCAGACTGCAGTTCTGATTAGGTTTGTCTGTGTGAGGTTGCTTTGTGGCTTGTGAAAATAGTAGTTTTGTATGTTTCAAACTATGCATTGGGGAATGTATTCATGTTTTCCTTATTACCAATTTTTGTAAATATATCTAAATATTTAAAAATAATGTGTTTTCTTTGTGAAATAGATTATCTGTATGTTTATTAAATTAATTTAATTAACTATATTATTCAGATCCTGTACTACAGTGGTTTTTCAACTTCTGGCTACAAACTCCTGCTTATATCAAATTATACAGTGTCTATAATTTTAAAAAATTATATTTACCATCAATTTTATTTTACTAATAATCCAATTTATTTTGAAATTTCAAATAACATGTAAAGATGGTATGAGATTTTTACATTTATCAAAAGGGGGCATTGATTTTTAAAACCATTAGAATCACTACTTAATAATCATTTTTGGCTACTTAATTGGTAAAGTATAAGACAGATAAATTATACCTTCTTACTTTGAGATCTTATAGTTTCTTCTTATATTTATATAACTTATTCCTTTCAATATGGTATAATACTTTAGGTTCATAGTGGTACATTTCTTTTCTTTTTTATTTTTAAAGATTTTATTTATTTATTTGACAGAGAGAGATGCAGCGAGAGAGGGAACACAAGCAGGGGGAGCGGGAGAGGGAGAAGCAGGCTTCCCACGGAGCAGGGAGCCCGATGCGGGGCTCAATCCCAGGACCCTGGGATCATGACCTGAGCTGAAGGCAGACGCTTAATGACTGAGCCACCCAGGCACCCCCATAGTGGTACATTTCTGCTCATCTTCATTCTAAATCATATTTTCTATCTCAAAATAACATTTTTTTTCTCATATTTAATATGTGTCTACTTTGAATTCTTCTTTGTTTGTTGTTGATACTGTCACCTGCTTTCTGGTGGTTCTCATTTGCATTGTATAGCATGATCTATCCTACATTTTCAACATTGTTCTTTCACTTTTGTTTGAAGAGTGATGTCTTAGAGACAGAATATATATGAACTTTCTATTAATATAAAGGCCTAATTTTTCAATTTTTACCTACATTTATTTTAATAATTGTGCTTTTTATTTCAGTCTTCTCATGTTTTTCTTTATTAAAATGTTTTGTCTACTTTTTTGTATTTTTCCATATTAATTCATTAGATCATGCAAAATATTTATTAAGCACCCATGTGCCAATCACCATTGCCCAATTTGTTCTTCCCCTTATGATAACTGTTAACAGTGATAGCCAACATTTATTAAAGGGTTTCCATAAAATAGGTACAGTCTCTAAATTTCAACATATATTAACAGATTTAATGCAACATTAAATTGGTACCATTAATATACCCATTTTGAAGAGGCAAAAGTGATGAAAAAATATTCACAGACCACTCAAGTTGAGTAGTTCAAGTGGTGGATTCGGGAAATGGAATTGGATAGTCTGACTCCAGAGGTCTCTGATTTGGAAGTTCTATTTTCTATTTTTATTCCACTGGCTATTTCATCTTTCAGCATATTTGCACTTATATTTAGCAACATGAAAATAGAAGCAAAATCTGTGTTTATTCTCTTAAAATTTCCATCACTATCTTTTTTCCTAAAAGTCTGGGTCCAGCTCACCTGTAGACTCTAAACTCCATGCTGTCTTTTCCACCACACACCTGGCACACAATAAATAATTGTGAATGTTGCATAGAGGTATAGCCATCAGATCTACCTTTTTGGTTTACCTATTTGGTTTTGTGAGATCTCCAACTTGTTCTTCATTGCTTCTGTTGAGTTACTTAGTTTCTTAAATGTTCCTCATCTCCTATTACTTTACATATTTTCAGGTCACTGGATTTTGATACAGTTAAAACTGTCACTTGAATCTCAATACCTTTTCCATTCCCTATAGTAAGTAACTATGTTTCTGATTTGTTTGAATGGTTCTTCTTTTTAGACTATATCCCTTATATAGGGATCTGAGAATAGAATATCTCATGAATTCACTTTACAAGATTTGGGTAAATATTTGAAATTTTTTGTTATTCAAAAAGAAACAGTACTGCATGAATTATAGCTAGAAAATCGAGATAAACTATTTTTTAACCAATGGCTCTTACTAAAATATGTGTAATTTCATTAAAGGAATGTTACATAGTTTTGCTTAACAAAACCACTAAATGTATCAATGATGCTATAAAATATTTATCCCTTAAGTATTTACTATCCCACAGCTTTAGATAATCCCATTTTATATAGAAGAACACAGAAAAGGGTACCAAATAATTAATCTCTTGAAGTACAAGAATTGCGTCTCCAGTCGGCAGTCACACACCATCACAATCCACCTCAGTACACTTAAACTGGGTCACAATCTCCTCACCTCATTGATATACTTAGTGTAACCATTGTACACTCATGACAATATTCTGTTCTGCTGATTTTCTCCCAACCTATGAAAAGTACATTAGTGGATCTTTTTCTCCTTCTCAATGACATGTTATTTATATCATTTGCTAAGTGTTTCATATGGGTTTTAGGAACTCCATAGCCAGAATATTTTTGTTAACTAGACAAAGAACATGGCTCTTTTCAAATTGCAGGTTAAGTATCCTGTTTGGGGTTGGTACAGAAAGAACAGGCAGAGAAATGCCCTCTTGGCTGGAAGAAGGGAAAAGAATTGAGTACACATTATAAAAGCAATTATTCCCTTTGCTGTAGAGTGTACAGAGAGAAAAGTAAGAAGGCCAAAGAATTACAAAAAAGGAATTTGCTGCTTCAGTGACCCTGTTAGATACCTGTTAAGACCTTTTGCTTCCTCTACCGTTACTAACTAAATCTCAGCAAAAAAGAGAAATCTAAAGAAATGGTGGGAATTATGTTAGAACTGGGCATTTTCTTCTTCAGTGTCACTGTAGCTGCTATTCCCTGGCAACATAATTGTAACTAATTAGAATCTAGTTAGATACAGAGACAGCATTAAAACCCTTTGCTTCTTTTTTCTCCCTTGATGGTCACAGTTTGTGCTTCTATCTGTTCAGGGCAGAGAAGTTTCAGTTTCACAATCACTTTTCAAGTTTAGTTTTATCTGTTTATTTTTTCTTCCAAATACTTTGCACAAATTTTGACATTTCACTGTAGACTATGTGAACCACTTTCAACACTCACTGCCAGGTTAACCACTGAGTCCACTCAAGGCCAGATAAAGCACATCTATTACCCCAGTAGCTCTAATTGCAGGATAGCCAGAGGGTATCCATTTGGTCTATAATTAGGTCATTTCTCTCTCATCCCCTGCAAGTGTGTATAATTATAAATTAATTTAAAATCCACTGTGAGAAAAGAAATTCCCTGTAATATAAAGGAAAGACAAAAGCTGCAGGAAGTACATCTTTAAAAACATTTTTTGGCATTGCCTTCAAAATTGATCCTTGAACTGGTTTTTCATTCACTATTCATTTTCCTGGCTAGGAGCTTCATCGTTGTACATTTAAATTTTGGGTCAATTTAAAGTTATACTGCAGCCTTAAGGTTTTGATGCTTTCTGCAGAATTTACATTTAGCAGATCAAAACTGTTCTTTGGGGAAATCAAACCCATTGAGGGGCCAGCCTCTGAATGACACTTAAAGGCGTGGCTCTGTGCAGGCCCTGACATGAGAACTTGTTATGTTCGACATTTTTCTTTCTCTCTAAGTGCCACACATTGGCCCTTTTAACACTCGCCTTTCTGTTTTCACAATACAAATGTTATGTGTTATCCTAGGTAAGATAAAACATTAAAAAAAAAAAATGGCTCATACTGTATACTACGGTAGCTGTTCTTTTAATCTGTTTGGCTGAGCTGCTCTTTTACTTATGTTATCCAAAACTGTGGTTAAATGTATTACACCACACATTTTCAGAGAGGCGATGCAGGTAAAAACTTGCATGTCTGACAACAAGATAACTTTAACCAAGCTATTGAGGCAATGTTTTGACTTGCTAGACTTCCTGTTTCTGTCAGAAAATCAATCTCTTTTGTGGACTTGGGGAAAATGTAGCAGGTGTTGCCTAGGCCAAGACAGTGTACATAAGACCCAAACTACATATGTAACATTTTTAAATTTCCTAAACACTGAAAAATGAGAGAGAGAGAGCTAGCAAGAGAGAAGTGTTCTGCCATCAGAAGAAGAGGTATTGTATTCAAGTAATTTCCTCTAAGAATATTCTGATGAATCCATTATAATCCTTATAGAATGTGAAAAATTGTTTTTTTTTAATAATTATTTTACTACTTTGCAAAGATCCTTACCTGCTTTTGACATTCCAGTTAGAGGATAATGATGGTAACATTTCACACTTAGACACTGTTCTAAGTTCTTTACATTCAAGTCATCCTATGAGGTGTATACAGACAAGGAAAGTGAAGCACAGGAGATTAAGAAATATGATCAAGGCCTACCCAGGAGGTCACTGGAATTCAGGCCTTCAGGTTTGAGAGGACTGCTCTAGGCACATGATGCTATGCCAAGGTAATAGGAATAAAGCAGGACCAGCCAGATGCCACCACACTCTATTGACCTGGGAACCTGACAGGGTAGGAAAGGCTTTTACTGGTACTCTGTAAGTGCTCACCAAATATTTTATGGACTTAATTTAGCAGTAACTTCTTAAATCTAGTGATAGTACATGACCAAGTTTGCCATTCAAAAGTGTATCTCTAGCCACAGAACACCTCAAGATATTTCATACCATCAGGGAATTCCATAGTTAAAAGCCGCAGAATCTACTTCTGATCAACTAAGTCTAGTTTTGTGCTTATTTGGCAACCAAATAAAAAATGGAATGCTACTGAAATCATCCCCATCATCAGAGGCTTTAAACTATCAACAAGATATTCTGTCATAAAAATAAGCAGTAAAGAGGATTTTAGCATAAACAGAGGGGGAAAGTCCATAAAAGATCAAATTCTGAAAAAAATGCACAACCTTAGATTTTTTTATTTTCAGAAAGTCATAATTCTTACTTCTACTGTTTAAGATTTTAAAAACATTTGGATTCAATTAATTAATAACACTGAATTTTATATTTTATGAGAAGCTAATATGCATAATCTATTTCCATCAAATCACTAACAATCAGGTGTCAGGAAACTTCTGTAAAGGGTCAGATGGCAAATATTTTAGGGTTTGTGGGCTATATGGACTCTGCCACACCTACTCTGTCATTGCAGCACAAAAGCTACCATAGATGGTATGTTAATAAATGAGTGGGGTTATGTTCCAATAAAACTTTATTTACAAAAACAGTTGGTTGGCCATATTAAGCATGCAGAATATAGTTTGCCAACCCTAGGTTTATACCATAAAAAGATCATGTATATTTTTTACTTCTAGTAAATAATAATATATTTATAAATCAAATTATTTTTCCAACATGATAATAAACTCTAAACAAGACTATTTCTATTAAAAAAAAACTCCAAGATTTTACCAAGTAATATAATAGTTCTGCAATTTTCCTCTAATTCCTATGTAATCACTGTGGATTATATTCCTCTATTTTAATTAATTGATATTCAGACCCAACCAAAGTTCTAGAAGGCTAAGAGGTGCTCTCTAGTCTTATACGTAGTGGAGAGATCTGAGCCAACACTAGATGATGCTACATTTGACTCTGTAAGCCTTATCATCAGTATGGTCTGTGGATCCACTGAACATCAAATGCAAAACAAAATTACCTACAGCCATGTGCGTGGCAACCAGCACTTCTGCATCCCTTGCCTTGGTCTGCATCCTTCCTGATGCAAATATACTCATTGTTAGTGTCCAAGCCAAGTTCTGGAAGAAACCAAACTAAACAGGTTCGTTTAAGCCAATGTATTTTACTAAATTCTTCCCGGAGAGAGAACAGAGAGGAATGAAGTGGTAAAAGTGTCTGGCATAAGTGAATTTGATTCTTTGTCTCTAATCAGCTTTAGATTTGGGATACCCACTTTTCCTGTCCTCCATAAATGGTTAAGAATTTAATGATTTCTAGATGAATAAATGGGTCAGGGATTTTTGAACAAATTTATTGGACATGGCTGTGTTTTATGTCTAAGATAAATCTTACATTTAGTAAATTTTTTCAGACAACTAGAAAGATTTACAAGTGACTATTGAAAAAACATAATCACAATGAAATACTCTTTTTAGGATCATTGACTGAAGAGCTTCAGTTTTTTTTCTAACTAGATGCATGACGAAAACAATCATTTCTGAATATAAACTATGGCCAATAAATATAAAGAAATTTGTTCTAAAAATGACCGATTGGCCTTAGAACCATGTTTTTTTTCTTCTTCTTTTCTCCAATACAGATAGAGTGCCATTTTCCTATGGACACCTCAGAGTGTCTATTTATCTCAAATTAAATCACAGAATTCTTGATAGAAAATCACTAGGTTCTGTTAAATTATATAATCAGTACCTTTAGGGCACTAAAAATAATTTTAAAACAAACATAAATTATGATTCCAAAAAGGGTCATAACTGGTGACTTGGATGCAAATAGTTTGTAGTTTGTTGCAGTGGTGGTTTGAAGTAGGAATGGGAGTTGTATATTTGTTTTGTTTTGTTTTGTTTTGTTTTGTTTTAGCAGCATCTATAATTCAAGGCTTTGTCTTGAATGAATTAGCTCACTTTTGTAATTTTCTCCTGGTTCTGGTTAATTCCTCATGAGCCCTCAGATTTGGGGCAGTCCTCTTTGGAGTATATCTGCAAAGGCTTAACTGTTAACATTAAAATCTGCACCTCAGTCCTCCTTGTCTATTTGCCCAGATAGGTCAAAGTCACAGCAGCTCAGGAAAGCCCAAGAGGCTTGGAAACTCTGCAAATATAGCAAGGTGCTCCTTAGTCTGTTGGGAATGAAACAGAAATTTGGCAGGAGGTCAGGAGAATTCATTAGCTAGGCAGTGCAACACAGCCCACTATGAGGCAGGGAGAGTGGGTTTAGAGCAAAAGGCTAATTACTCCAGTACCCAGCTCAATCTCCTGCTAGATTTACTGCTAATTAATTTTCTCTTCATTCTTACCTATCCAGCCAGTGAATCAGGGCCTATGACTCACTTTCTGCTTTTCCCTCTTGTAACCATCACCAGTTTCTTCTCCATTATCAAATCGCTTTTTGAGTTTCTCTTTTCTGAAGGTTGGTTGCCTGGGCTTGACCATGGGAAGGTCTTTGAGCAAAAGGACTCAGGGCAATAAGCTGCAATCAGTTAAAAACAACAAAATGGAGACATAATAATGAATAAAGGGGGTTTTGCTACTTTTTTCTTTTGCTTCCCTCATAAGGAAAGAAAATTATTTTTTCATGTTTCTTATATTTTTCCAATTTTCTGAACAGTTCATGTAGACAAGGCATATTTCTAGGACTAGTGCTGGTCAGGGAAGTAAATGCCTGTCGAATAACCACACAGAGGGCATGGACAGCATCGAATGGAGAGAGAGAAAAAGAAAACAATTTCAAATGCTATTATTTAGATTTTGTAAAGATTTACAAGTATGTCTTATTTTAACCAAATATCAACACCCTTAAATAGGTAAGAAAATAATGCAGGCCCATGTTTATATGTACCATTTAATACTTCTAGAGAATTGCTATCTGTGAAAATAACAACTGTGGGGACACCTGGGTGGCTCAGTTGGTTAAGCGTCTGCCTTCAGCTCAGGTCATGATCCCAGAGTCCTGGGATCGAGTCCCGCATCAGACTCCTTGCTCAGCGGGGAGCCTGCTTCTCCCTCTCCCCCCTGCTTGTGTTCCCTCTACCTCTCTGACAAACAAATAAATAAAATCTTAAAAAAAAAAAAGAACAACTGAGATACAAGTTTGCTATGCCAGAACTACAGCAATGCTCCAATAGCACCAACTAGCAGTTTTCTATAAACCAAAAGGAAGCTTCAGAAAGTATATTTGTTTGTTTGTTTCAAGGATATTCTCATAATGTACCTTATGTGTTTTCTATGGGTTCCTAGATGACATACAACTCTACTATTAGCCTCATTAGGCTATTAGCTCTACTAGCAGCTACTATTAGCTCTACTAAAAGCTCATTAGACATAGGAGCTTTTCAATAGAAATATCATGGTTTTGAATTCAAGCTATATTAAGTTTACTTTCCAGAGCAAAAGTCTGTGGATCAACATGTATCAGTTATGAATTTGGGATTAGAAAGTATTGGAAAATGGATCAAGAAATTAATAAAAATAAGGCTACAAAAATATTGTAGAGGAAAACAAGAAGATGTTCTTAAACTCCTAAGTATTAAATACTGCCTTTAGAAACAAGCTCTACAGACTGTTCATGGTGGCCCCTGTATAATGTGGGCAAAACTGTTCAGACAGGATGGCACTCTACAGATCATGGATACTTTTTTTTTATTATGTTACGTTAATCACCATACGTTAATCACCATCATCATTAGTTTTTGAAAGGTTGTGTTCCATGATTCATTGTTTGCGTATAACACCCAGTGCTCCATTCAGTACGTGCCCTCTTTAAAACCTATCACAAGGCTAAGACATCCCCCCACCCCTCTCCCCACTAGAACCCTCAGTTTGTTTCTCAGAGTCCATCGTCTCTCATGGTTCATCTCCCCCTCTGATTCCCCCCCTTCATTTTTCCCTTCCTACCATCTTCTTTTTTTTTTTTTTTTTAACATATACTGTATTATTTGTTTCAGAGGTACAGGTCTGTGATTCAACAGTCTTACACAATTCACAGCACTCACCATAGCACATAGCCTCCCCAATGTCTGTCACCCAGCCACCCATCCCTCCCACCCCCTACCACTCCAGCAACCCTCAGTTTGTTTCCTGAGATTAAGAATTCCTCATATCAGTGAGATCATATGATACATGTCTTTCTCTGATTGACTTATTTCACTCAGCATAATACCCTCCAGTTCCATTCACATCGTTGCAAATGGCAAGATTTCATTTCTGTTGATGGCTGCATAATATTCCATTGTATATATATATACCACTCCTTCTTTATCCATTCATCTGTTGATGGACATCTTGGCTCTTTCCATAGTTTGGCTATTGTGGACATTACTGCTATAAACATCAGGGTGCACATACCCCTTCAGATCCTTACATTTGTATCTTTGGGGTAAATACCCAGTAGTACAATTGCTGGGTCATATAGTAGCTCTATTTTCAACTTTTTGAGGAACCTCAAAAACTTTACTGAATTCCTGTATGAGTTCTAGCAGTTTTGGGGTGGAGTCCTTTGGGTTTTCCACATAATGTATCATATTATCTGCAAACAGTGAGAGTTTGACTTCTTCTTTGCCGATGCGGATGCCTTTGTTTCTTTTTGTTGTCTGATTCCTGTGGCTAGGACTTCTAATACTATATTGAATAGCAGTGGTGATAGTGGACATCCCTGCTGTGTTCCTGACCTTAGGGGGAAAGCTCTCAGTTTTTCCCCAAGAGAATATTTGCTGTGGGTTTTTCATAGATGGCTTTTATGATATTGAGGTATGTACCCTCTATCCCTATACTCTGAAAATTTTTGATCAAGAAAGGATGCTGTACTTTGTCAAATGCTTTTTCTGCATCTATTCAGAGGATCATATGGTTCTTGTTCTTTCTCTTACTAATGTATTATATCACATTGATTGATTTGCGGATGTTGAACCTATCTTGCAGTCCAGGGATAAAACCCACTTAGTCGTGGTGAATAATCCTTTTAATGTACTGTTGGATCCTATTGGCTAGTATTTTGGTGAGAATTTTTGCATCCATGTTCATCAAGGATATTGGTCTGTAATTCTCCTTTTTGGTGCGGTCTTTGTCTGGTTTTGGGATCAAGGTAATGGTGGCCTCATAAAATGAGTTTGGAAGTTTTCTTTCCATTTCTATTTTTTGGAACAGGTTGAGAAGAATAGGTATTAATTCTTTTTGAAATGTTTGGTAGAATTCCCCTGGGAAGCCATCTGGCCCTGGGCTTTTGTTTTTTGGGAGATTTGTTTTTTGGGAGATTTTTGATGACTTAAACTGATGCTTCAATTTCCTTAGTGGTTATAGGTCTGTTCAGGTTTTCTATTTCTTCCTGGTTCAGTTTTGGTAGTTGAGACATCTCTAGGAATGCATCCATTTCTTCCAGATTATCTAATTTGCTGGCATAGAGTTGCTCATAATATGTTCTTATAATTGTTTGTATTTCTTTGGTGTTGGTTGTGATGTCTCCTCTTTCATTCATGATTTTGTTGATTTGGGTCATTTCTCTTTTCTTTTTGATAAGCCTGGCCAGGGGTTTATCAATCTTGTTAATTCTTTCAAAGAACCAGCTCCTAGTTTCGTTGATCTGTTCTACTGTTCTTTTAGTTTCTATTTCATTGATTTCTGCTCAGATCTTTATCATTTCTCTTCTCCTGCTGGATTTAGGCTTTATTTGCTGTTCTTTCTCCAGCTCCTTTAGGTGTGGGGTTAGGTTGTGTACTTGAGACCTTTCTTGTTTCTTGAGAAAGGCTTGTATTGCTATATACTTTCCTCTTAGGACTGCCTTTGCTGCATCCCAAAGATTTTGCACAGTTGTGTTTTCATTTTCATTTGTTTCCATGAATTTTTTTTAAATTCTTCTTTAATTTCCTGGTTGACCCATTCATTCTTTAGTAAGGTGCTCTTTAGCCTCCATGTATTTGAGTTCTTTCCAACTTTCCTCTTGTGATTGAGTTCTAGTTTCAAAGCATTGTGGTCTGAAAATAGGCAGGGAATGATCCCAGTCTTTGGGTACCAGTTGAGAGCTGATTTGTGACCTAGGATGTGATCTATTCTGGAGAATGTTCCATGGGCACTAGAGAAGAATGTGTATTCTGTTGTTTTGGGATGGAATGTTCTGAATATGTCTGTGAAGTCCATTTGGTCCAGTGTGTCATTTAAAGTCTTTATTTCCTTGTTGATCTTTTGCTTCGATGATCTGTCCATTTCAGTGAGGGGGGTGTTAAAGTCCCCCACTATTATTGTATGGTTGTCAATGTGTTTCTTTGCCTTTGTTATTAATTGGCTTGTATAATTGGCTGCTCCCATGTTAGGGGCATAGATATTTACAATAGTTAGGTATTCTTGTTGGATAGACCCTTTAAGTAGCATATAGTGTCCTTCCTCATCTCTTATTATAGTCTTTGGCTTAAAATCTAATTTGTCTGTTATAAGGATTGCCACCCCAACTTTCTTTTGGTGTCCATTAGCATGGTAAATGGTTTTCCACCCTTTCACTTTCAATCTGGGGGTGTCTTTGGGTCTAAAATGAGTCTCTTGCAGACAGTATATCGATGGGTCTTGTTTTTTATCCAATCTGATAGCCTGTGTCTTTTGATTGGGGCATTTAGCCCATTTACATTCAGGGTAACTATTGAGAGATATGAATTCAGTGCCATTATATTGCCTGTAAGGTGACTGTTACTGAATATTGTCTGTGTTCCTTTCTGGTCTAGGCCTTCTCTTCACTTAGAGGACCCCTTTCAATATTTCTTGTAGGGCTGGTTTCATGTTTGCAAATTCCTTTAGTTTTTGTTTGTCCTGGAAGCTTTTTCTCTCTCCTTCTATTTTCAATGACAGCCTAGCTGGATATAGTATTCTTGGCTGCATATTTTTCTCATTTAGTGCTCCGAAGATATCATGCCAGTCCTTTCTGGCCTGCTAGGTCTCTGTGGATAGGTCTGTTGCCAGTCTAATGTTTCTACCATTGTAGGTTACAAATCTCTTCTCCCAAGCTGCTTTCAGGATTTTCTCTTTGTCTCTGAGACTCATAAGTTTTACTATTAGATGTCAGGGTGTTGACCTATTTTTATTGATTTTGAGGGGGGATCCCTGTGCCTCCTGGATTTTGATGCCTGTTTCCTTCCCCAAATTAGGGAAGTTCTCTACTATAATTTGCTCCAATATACCTTCTGCCCCTCTCTCTCTTTCTTCTTCTTCTGGGATCCCAATTATTCTAATATTGTTTGTCTTATGGTATCGCTTATCTCTCGAATTCTGCCCTTGTGATCCAGTAGTTGTTTCTCTCTCTTTTTCTCAGCTTTTTTATTTTCCATCATTTGGTCTTCTCGATCACTAATTCTCTCTTCTGTTTCATCTATCCTAGCAGTTAGAGCCTCCATTTTTGATTGCACCTCATTAATAGCCTTTTTGATTTTGACCCTGGTTAGATTTTAGTTCTTTTATTTCTCCAGAAGGTGTTTCTCTAATATCTTCCATGCTTTTTTCAAGCCCAGCTAGTATTTTAAAGTGATGATTCTGAACTCTAGTTCCAACATCTTACTAATGTCTGTATTGATTAAGTCCCTGGCAGTTGGTACTGCCTCTTGTTCTTTTTTTTTTTAAGTGATTTTTTCCATCTTGTCATTTTGTCCAGAGGACAACAGATGAATGAGAGAACAAAATGCTAACAGGGTAACAATGACCCCAGAAAAATATACACTAAACAAATCAGAAGAGACCTGAAACTGGGGGAAAAGAAAGGGAAAGAAAGAAAAAAAAGAAAGAAAAAGAAAAAAGAAAAAAAAAGAATATGATCAAATATGATCAGTCTGGTGCATAGATCAGTGCCACACACTAGATTTTGGGCATATTTTGATCTGTTAGAAGAAAGTGCCTCCCAAAGTTTTAAAGAAAGAAAAACATATATATACAAAAATAAGGGTAAATATGATGAAGAGATGGAATGTGACTGTAAAGATGAAAAGTATAAAAGATTTTATAAAAGGAATGGATAAGATAAGAAGTTGGTTGAAAAAAGAAAGAAGAGGAATTAAAAAAAGGGGGGGAGAGGATGTGATCAGGCAGGAGACTAGAACAAAGCCATACACTAGAGATTTAGGGTATATTTTGGTCTGTTAGAAGAAACTGTATCTCAAAATTTTAAAGAGAGAACAACTTATATATATATACCAAAAATAAGGCTAACTACTATGAAGGAATAGAATATGACTTAAAAATGAAAAATTAAAAAAAAGATTTTTAAAATAGGGATTGATAAGACATTTGAAAACGGGAAAAAGAAAAATTCAAAAAAAAGAAAGAAAGAAAGAAAGAAAGAAACTTAAAAAAATTAATTTTGAAAGACTAAAGAATCTTGGGAAAAAAGCCATGAATTCCATGTGCTGTATTCCCCTAGTCTGTCATTCTGCCGTTCTCATTGATCGGTAAACTTGGTCTTGGCTGGTGGTTCTTGCTGATCTTCTGGGGGAGGGACCTTTTGCCGTGGTTCCCAAGTGTCTTTGCTGGAGGTGGAATTGCCCCTCCCTTGCCCAGTCTGGGCTAAGTAATCTGCTTGGGTTTGCTCTCGGGAGCTTTTGTTCCCTGCTAGCTTTCCATACAGCTTTGGAGGATGAGAGTGAAAATGGCAGCCTTCCAATCTCCATCCTGGAGGAGCTGAGAACTCAGGGCCCCACTCCTCAGTGAGCCCCCGGAGAAAGCAGTCACTCACTCCCATCTCCCCGGTCTCCAGCCACACTCTGTGCTCACCCAGCCTGTGACTGAGCATATCTATCTCTGGCACCCAACTTGGTGTGGAGTCTCCAAACCCAAAAGATCCCTGTGGTGTGCTCACACGCCACTCCTCCCGGGAGAGGAAGGGGAGTCTCCCCAGATCTGCTGCTTGTTGGGTGCCTGCTGGAAGAGCAGGGGCCCGACTGTGCTGCGGATCACAGTTTATGGCAACCCTGAGCTGAGAGCCCGTGCCTCGGTTCCGTCTCTGCAGCTGGCTTCCCCACTCCAATACCCAGGAGCTCTGCTGAACTCAGGCACCCCCAGTCTTTCTGTGACCCCGAGGGTCCTGAGGCCACACTGTCCCAGCGAGGGTTCCACCCCCCACTTAGCCACTGGAGCGATGTCCCTCAGCAGAGCAGACTTCTAAAAGTTCTGATTTTGTGTTCCGTTGCTGTATCACTTGCTGGTAGCAGCCAACGGAGCCTCCCTCCCCCGCCATCTATCCTCTCGAATATCGCCTCGTATTCACTTCTCCAGACATCCTACCTTCCAGAAAGTGGTCGCTTTTCTGTTCAGAGAGTTGCTACTATTCTTTTCTTTGATCTCCTATTGAGTTTGTAGGTGTTCATAATTGTTTGATCCCTATCTAGCTGAATTCCTGGGACCAGATGAAATTTAGGTCTCCTACTCCTCTGCCATCTTGCCCCTCCCCCTCCTACAGATCATGGATTCTTGCCATCCATTCCATGGAAACAGGATGTTGAAGATTTGCTGTCTTGCCTGAAAATCAAAGCCCAGTCATAATGGGGAGGGTGGTATTCTCATGGGTTTGACACAGGTCAGTCATTAGGGCTTATTTATTACACATCAGCTACCACAACCGAATAAACTTAACTTCCTGGATTAAATCTTTGTATTTTTGTGTTTGTTTGTTTGTTTGTTTTATTGCCATGGATGTCATTCTCAACACTTCTCTCTCCTGGGATCCCTACTGTATACTTCAGAAGGACATGAGTATCTTTAGAGAGGTAAATGTGGAAATTTTTCAGAGTTTTCTGGGGAATGAGTAATACATAAAAATATTAATGACATAGCCACAATTAAGACAACAGAACTCTACTTTTACAATTACCTAAATAAACCATTTCAGAACCAGTAAGCTAGGAAAACATGCTTTTCATGAAATAATCATAAAAAACATGGTATCATCAAAATATCTGCACATGACACCATAAAGTCTTAAGCTTTAGATGACTACATACATTTGACATTTAATAACAGAATATTTTCAGATGCTATAAAATTATCTAGATTTGTCAACTCAATATAACCTATAAGATTTGTAGTGATGGTATTGTTGGTATTTTGGAGGCAAATAAATGAGTTCATAAATAATTGTTATGGCATCTTCATCACAACAATTTAGAAATGTAAATGGCCCATAAAACTATGGTTTATATTAAGGAGCCCCTGAGTTCTGGTTCAGCTCATGAGAGACAAGTTAGTATTTGGGAACAGAAGATGGAGGAAGATATGGAGGAAGTTAGCTAACACATCCTAACAATATCAAAGGACTCAAGAAACCAGCTATGTTGGAGGCTGGGAGGATTTCTAAGGGGCTGGAATAATCCTAGGCCACTTCCAAAGATTACACCTGCTCTGAGAAAAACATTCAGGGATTTGGTTCCAGAACTGAGTGGATCCAAATATTCATATCATTCAGATAGTCATGCCAGAAGCTAAGGGGATCTCAGAATACCTGTAGAATAGGTTGAAAATATAGCATAGCTTTTATAGTGAAGTATAATTCACTCAGACTTCTTTACCCCTAATGAACTTTAACATTAAACATCCAGCTAAATGTCATATCCAAGGTCAGTTATAAAAGATTCTTAGAAAACAGATTTAAAGAAATTTGTCTTCTTTTATTACCTATCCAAAAGAGAAAGCATTTAGTCTATAGGACATGGTTGGACTCTTATTTATCAATAGTTCTGATGCATAAACAAAAGATTTGGTTCTGCTAGCCTCAGAAATTAAGTAGTATGAAAATAAAAGAGATTTTAAAGTACATTTTTCTCATAGACTAAAGTTGGGTATGCTTTGTCTTGAATCCCTTCCTATCACTCACAAGCTATGGCATCATGGATAACTCTTTTTATTTCTTGAGCTATAATTTTCTCATCTGAAAAGCAGATATGATGATACTTAACTTGCGTTAAGATTAAATAGGATAATGTATGACCTGCCTAAGAAATAGCAGATAATCAAGAATGTCCCACCATTGTCTTCACACAATGGGGATGGATATTATAAAACTGGGGAAGTAAATTATATTTATATGTCAAAAAAGACTTTTATGATTTACTCACAATATTTGTAGAAGTCTAAGAAGATAATTTCTTAGAAATTAATTGAAAGCTGTCATGAGCTTAAACAGAAGATCTTTTAAATAAGAGAAAATTCAGCTTTGTAATAACATGGATTTATGTTACCATAAATAGCTGAAATAAGCAGGACAAATCATATACATATGTGGGCTTATTCTTCAAAAAAAACCCCAGAAATATAAATATTTGGTTAAATTTTGTTTTATTATTTTAAATGAAAATGTCACATTATCTCAGTAGTTAGTATGTTAATGAGCATACCTACTATAAGAGACTCTAGGTTTTCATCACTACAACTAAAATTTTATTGTTCTTGATTATGTTACTCCCTTTTGTTTTATTCTACCACTGCCACTACTGTGATTAATTTAAATAAGTTGCAGAAACCATGGAAAATAACCTGAACATAGTATCGTAACAACTTCTTAGAAAATTTTTAACAAATATATTCAAAATTTCTATTCACTTTGTTGATTCACATTCCCACATTTTAAAAATAGATCACTTTGTAGTTCTAATCCTCCCCATTCCAAGTAAGGCTACCCTTGCCCATAAGTAGAGTGAGAAGTCATCTCCTCTCTTACATAATCAGAAAACGTTTCACATACAAAGATTTTGCCTCTTTGTCTGAAACTCTCTGCAAATGTTAAATTTCAGACAGATATTTAAGGCAACTATGAAAGCTATAAGGTTACCTGAAAGGTATTACACATTAAACCATCATAGGCCCTTTCTTGCCAAAGTATTAGACCTAAAGGAATAGATATGGGAAGGAAGGAAGGAAAACTTAGCATTGGGTGCTGTTGGAGGAATTCTTAAATCATGACACACCAAGTTCCTGAAGGGAAGAGCAGAGTAGTGTGCAAAGTGACTGGAAGGTCCCAAAGAAAACCCAGCCACTTCATAATTTAGTCTTGGGCCAAAACTGATCTCACTGATGTTCATCCTTTCAGTGCCCTTTTAATTTATACACCTGCTTCTTAGGCAAGTGGAGGATGTGAGTGCAGCCTTTGCCTGCTTCCCTTTACTAACACTAATCTCTCAGCTTGATGCTAAAGCTAATTATTTGACTAGAACCATAAATCCTAACAGTTACTGTGGAGTTAACATCATTGGAAAAATTAGAACCATTTAGCTGTAAGAAATCTATAACCTAGTTTGTGCTCAGCTTCTAGGCAATAAGAGCCCACTGACAATTCCAAGTAGTAGTGCAGACATTCTTCTTACAGAGCTTTAGGTAAGAAGCTTTAAAAGCTTCTCTTTTCAGTATTTTACTACCTTATTACCAGGAAAACATTCTTCAAAAAATCCTTCTGGTACAATTTAAGCCAATTTCCTTTTGTCTGGAGGTCAAGTGAAACCAGGTGAATTGCCTGAGAAAGTATAAACTTCATAGGTTTATAGACTGTTCATAGTGTTGGGAAGATCCTGAGAGATCATTTAGTTCATCTCCCTTATTTTTCATCTGGGGATTAAAATGTAGGGATATAGTTACTTGACCAAATCCACACAGTTAGTTAATCACAGGTCCCTATGAGCTTTAATCATATGCAATACAAATAATTCTAAGTCATTAATCCCTGGACTTACAAGCCTTTTCCAGTAGAATGGATAAACAAAATGAGCAGGTTAGTCAAGAGTTAGACCACCTGTGTTCTAATGCTGGCTCTGCCACCTAATGTTGCAACTTTAGGCAAGTTTATTTCATTCGCCCTTTAATTTCCTCATCTGTCTGATAACATCAATGACAGCACTGGGCTTACAAAGCAGCGAAGAGGAGGGGCACCCTGGTGGTGCAGTTGGTTAAGCATCCAACTCTTGGTTTCAGCTCAGGTCGTGATCTCAGGCTCCTGAGATCTAGCCCCGGTCAGGCTCTGTGCTCGGCATGGAGTCTGCCTAGGATTCCCTCCATCCCTCCCCACTCTTTATCTCTCAAATAAATAAATAAATCTTAAAAAAAACCTTGTGATGATGACTAAATGATCCCATGCACAATAATAACAGCTAACATGTTTTTATGTGTCCAGCACTATTCCAAGTGCTTTATGTATATTAATTTAATTTCTCCAGTAAACCCTTTTGGTAAATACTATTTTCTCATTTTAGAGATGACAAAACTGAGGACCTTATAAAAGTGCCAGGCACATAATGAGTCATCAATAAACTTTAGTTGCTGGCATCATCACCATTATCACTATCCTTACTAGTTGGTGATTTACATGCAGATTAGCCTTTGAAAGGTTTTTGAGCGGACTGGTTTGCCACTATGGTACTTCCAACCTAGGGCAGTTGCCAAGCTCAGAAAAGGTAAACATTAAAAAAAAAAACCCTGAAAAAAAAAAAAAACCTGTGGCCCAAAGAAAATCACAAACAGCATTCCAGAGCCAAATGAAAATAACACTGGTATTATTTATTCTTTGGAATTATCTCCATGTTGCTCTCTTTGATTAGTTGAATAATAAAAGCACAAGAAAAAAAAACTTTTCTCCTAATTGCTAATAAAAATCACAAAATTTCAATATGTTACTATAGTATTAAGGTTCATGAAATATATGGCATTCACATGTATTTCTTTTTTCCTGAAATGCTCTTGTGACTCTTGACAGCTCATTAACAATCCATACAAGCCCAAGCTGGGCTTACAAGAGCTGGTAACCAGCTGCTCTCACCTCTCGGAATGTAGCTGCCACAGGCATGGACTGGCCAGTCTGAAGGGAGGGTGTATATATAGAGAGGATGTTGAGGAAGACTTCCTAGCCTCCCCTGCTGGCTTTTACTTTGACATATGGGGCTGTTACCCAAAGTGCACAAAGATTAGAGATGTCATTTTATGTCAGTTGTAAGACAGAATACAACAAAAACTGAGAGCAGATATACCATCATTTGTCAGCAGTGACACTTCCAGAAGGGAAGATGCCATGGTCAAATCAAACAGCCGCCTTTTCAGATAGGGTTTTTCTTTGCCCACTCAAGTTGTCAGCAGTTCTTACTGGGGAATTTCATAAGCTGCAAAACTCAACTTCTTGCAAGAGAATGATTCTACTTCCCCACAAATGGGTAAATGCTGCTGTGAATGGGTGGGTGTAACTTAGAAACTTCTGGAACCCCAGAAAAAGAAAGCCACCGACATAAATCCAAACCTGACATAATTGGTTTCCAAGTAGTTACACCTATCACTTGAAGGGTTCTGCTAGAACACAGCAACTAAATTTAATTTTTCAAAGTATGATCAATTCCAAAAAAAATTGCTTATATAAAGAGTAAACAATAGGGGGCACCTGGGTGGCTCAGTTGGTTAAGCTACCAACTCTTGATTTCAGCTCTTTTCATGATCTCAGGGTGCTGGGATGGAGCTCCACCTCAGGCTTTGCACTCATCTGGGAGCCTCCTCTAGGATTCTTCCCCTCTCCCTTTGCCCCTCCCCCTCCCCCACACCTCCCGCTGTGTGCTCTCTGTCTCTTTCTTTCTCTCAAATAAATAAATAAACTTGAAAAAATAAAGAATCAACAATAAAATTGTATTGAATGATCAGCAGGGTACTAAAAAGAGGATTCTTCCACAGTACATAAATTGGTTAGTAATAGGTTTTTACATTTAAGTAACACCCACTATATGCCAGGGAAATTGCTTTGTATTTCATATATGTTGTCTCATTCCTTCCTTTTATTTTAATTTTTTTAAAGATTTTATTTATTTATTTGACAGAGAGAGAACACAAGCAGGGGGAGCAGCAGAGGGAGAAGAAGCAGGCTCCCCACTGAGCCCGATGTAGGGCTCAATCCCAGGACCCTGGGTCATGCATGACCTGAGCTGAAGGCAGACACTTAACTAACTGAGCCACCCAGGCGCCCTCATTCTGTCCTTTTAAAAAAAGATGAATATTAGCTTCAGAGAGCTGAAGTATGCTACCTATAATCACATAACAAGAAAGTGGCATAGCCAGAAGTCAAACTTTCCTTGCTTGATTCCAAAGGTCACATTCTCCCCTAATGCTCATTCTCTCAAAATGGGGCACACATTTTCCAGAGGCATCTGTTCAGAGGTTAGGGTGCTTTTTAACCATTGGTTGAAGATGGTGCGGCTTCCCAACATTTTACTGTAGGGATAGAGAAACAGCAATTTAAGTGTTTGAAACTTAGAAATATGAAATATTATGTCAAATGTACTTCTGCAAAATCTCCAACTTCTTAGTTCCAGCCAATATGAATATTTGTTTGTTTCCTTGAAAGCTGGGAAAGCAAAAAATATATATATGTAGTAGGGGTTTTGAAAAGTTGGTGACTGACTTACATAGCTAATGTCCAAGTGCACATGTTGACACTTCTGATTTCTTAGAAAGTGGGTGGAAGATCACAAATTGGACTTTAAAATAAGTTCTTACTTTAATGCCTTTTTTTTTAATTTCGGAAAATAACACTGGTTTCCACAAACCAGGTCAACTTCATAATTGATCAACAAAAAATGTATGGACTATGTTTAGTTTCACTTCTCACCACAGGATTACCCTTGGTAACTGAAAAGTACTGAAATTCTAAGGTTTGTGATTTTTGTGTCATTCTTCACTTGATATCTTTAAAGTGATATAATTTTTAAAATATAGTTTCAAATGAGGACAGGATTGGCAGATAAAATTATAAGTTTTAAGTATATTATTAATACCAAGGAAGACCAGACCATCTGAATGGGCCTAAGTGAGACAGATGGTGTGGTTGCTGATGCATCACAATACGTTTGCAGCAGGAAAGGTGGGGCTATGATTCCGGCCACTATAGCAGTCAAAAAAGCAAGGCATAGCTATACCTCCAAGCTTATGTAAAATACAATTAATATTATCTTAAGGATGGAAATGAGTAGAAACCTTGATGTCTCTTATGCAAACAAGGAAAAAAACTACCCTGAGTAATAACTATCAAATTGTCATTCTTATAGTAAATTTAAAACAAGTCATGCACATTTTGAAGGAAAATCAACAGATTATTTACAGCTAAGCCAAAGAGAAGTCTTGGCTAGAATCAAAAAAAAAAAAAAAAAAGAGAGAGAGAGAGAGAGAGCACAGATGAAACTAAAAAAATTTTAAATGCTTCAGGTTTGTTTGATGGCTAATTTCCGAATCACTTTGAAAGATGATGTTTATGAAATAAGAAAATTAGGTAAATTTCTATTTTTAGATATGAAAAATCTTTTGATAAAAAGAGACAGCAAAGCTAAAGAAAAAAATTACTGACACAATATTGATTAATAACACTTTCAAGTGTGCTAAAATCATAATTGAATTGGTTGAGAGACTTTCACTTCTTGGGCAATTAATTCACATTATATCTTAGATTTTTCACTATATTTATATTGGTTTTATCTATGAAGTTATGTTTATTGAAAATGTTTATAGTTTTTTTCTTTTTAATTTTTTTAAATTTAAATTTTTAACAAGAAAAATATTTATGTGAGTTATTTGTCAATCAAGCACTATTCACTTAAAGAATACACAGATATCTACATGGATAGAGAGCAATCTACAAGTGGTTAAAACTATGAGTCATCACTTATATCAAGGCCATCAAAACCCATTTTTGCCAGTAATTCCTACACCACTCAGAAAGAACACCTGTCTCAAATAGTTTTATCTATGATATTGTTCCATATTCATTGAGGTGGTAAAAATGTTAAATGTTCTAAAACAATAAAAATACTGTTTTATATATTTGTGCTTTAGAAAATCTGAATTAAAATGGAAATGAACTTTGGAAGCTTACTGTACTACATAGATCTATTCTGGTACAGTCAGGGGAGATGACTGACAGAATTCTTACACTCACATTTAATTATTATTTTTATTTGTGAAATATAGAGAAGATAATAACATTTTAAAAAGGATAAAATCCTGAAAAATGTATCTGTTGACCTAGAGTTGGCTTGTTTACCAGATATATTTTTAAGGCTGAATACCCTTGGGGCGCCTGGGTGGCTCAGTCATTAAGTGTCTGCCTTCAGCTTAGGTCATGATCCCAGGGTCCTGGGATGGAGCCCTGCATCAGGCTCCTTGCTCAGCGAGGAGCCTGCTTCTCCCTCTCCCTCTGCTGCTCCCCCTACTTGTGCTCTCTCTCCCTCCCTCTCTCTCTCTGTGTCAAATAAAGAAATAAAATCTTTTAAAAAGTAAATAAATAATAAAAAGAAAAGAACTTTTCATTTGGGCGCCCAATTTTTTTTTAATAGGCTGCCAACAGAAAATGACTTACAGTCTAGAATCTGTATTGAAAGATTTCCTAATATGTATTTTACACAATTTAATCTTACCTCACTCCATCCTTTAAAAACATAGACATATCTGGGGGCTGTTGGGCTCCCTGTCCAGTGGGGAGTCTGCTTCTCCCTCTCCCTTTACCCCTACCCCCTGACTCATGTGCTCTCTCTCTCTCAATCTCTCTCTCTCTCAAATAAATAAACAAAAAATAAATAAATAAATAAATAAATAAATAAATAAATAAATAAAAACATAGACATATCTGGAATCTGATTATAGATATGTCTTTCTCAGTTACCTATTTTCTTTCTGTATTTTATACCTTCATGGTTAAGCTAACATCAGCTTTTAAATATGATCATAATTCCATTCAACATAAAGGTCTCAATTGTTTTTCTTGCCTTTCTTGAACTTTATTGACTTCACTTGATTAAAAGAATTTCCACTTTGAGTGTGTGTGTGTGTGTCTGTGTGTGTATGCATGTGTGTGTGTGTACATGTCCTTTCAGTATTTTATGGGGCTGCCTGGCTGGCTCAGTCAGTGGAGTACATGACTCTTGATCTCGGGGTTGTGAGTTCGAGCCCCCCGTTGGGTGTAGAGGTTACTTAAAAATCTTTTTAAAAATCTCTTTTAAAAAAAAAGAAATTATTCAGTTATAAGTATGTGTTTTGTGGTGGACTCCATGATGTACCACCAAGATTCCCCCTTCAGCTATAAAGGATATAATAATATTCAAGCCATTGGGAGAACTGCCAACACATAGCCCTCAGCTATCAGCCCCCTTTGGAGTTTGCCTCAGGTGCAGAAAGCCATCTTACCTAAGGTCACATCCCCATTCCTGTGACAGCCTAAATCCAATGACTGATTGATATGGGTATAAAGTCCCAGTCTTCTCTTTCCAACTGCAGATAGCTCTGATAGTTCACCGCATCTTCAGACCTTTTGCTAGAGTCAGCAGAAGTTCCATTGAGATTGCACTGCAGCTCAGCTTCTCCCTCTGCTCCATCCTGCTTCTATTGTTTCCCTTTTGCAGGTGTTAATCCCAAGAGTACCCTCTAATAAATGTACTACATGCCAATTTCTATCTCAGTATCTGCTTTCCTTGCAACTCATCTTGCAGAAAAGTAGAAGATGGTCTTACTACAGGTAAGTTCCATTAATAGTAGAATGTAAAGAATTTGAACTGATGATTGAAGTCTACTTTTTAAAGATGTTTTGGCAATGCAAGGATAATAAGAGATATAATTTAAAAGGGTGATGAGAGAATTCCCTGTTTTTATATATTTATTTGAGAGGGACTTAACATTTCATGAAGCATACACACAAAGGAGCACATTCTTTAAGAAATACCTAAAAATACTGGGGGGGGGGGAATTTAAACATCTTCTTACATGACAGTCAAACAAGAAAGTAAAGAGGACTTTCAGAGAATAAAAACAATGAAAATATTAAGACTTCAGAGAAGTAGTAAAGTCAAAGCAACAGCCATTCTGGGGCATCTACCAACCCCTGATGGCTCCTAGACTTTTTAATTTTAATCAGTTTGAAGTGGGGAAAGGAAACAAAATGTAGGACCTACTCAAGGTGGGAGATTTGATCAAAATTACCACATAAAGATGGGGCCACCAAAAAAGACTCTCATAATCTAAATGGAGCCCAAAAAAGAGAACAGCCAGACAGATTCTCCCCACCGAGAGAGACAACCTTGGCTTTCATGCATGGGGGAGAAGGGGTAATGCCTACTCTTACTATTTTCCAATCAAATTCACTCTCATACAGGTTTGAGGCCAGATTTTACACCACACCTGTAGCTCCCCCCCAAAACTCAAGCTAAGAATTTAATATAAAAGTTATTTGTAGAGTATCTGGCTGATGCCACCCTAAATCTTTTAAACATCTTATCTCAGTCCATAAAGTCTTATAAATAAAACTGAGATGATTGAAATAAAAAAATCATTTAAAAAACTCATTAAAAAATACTATGAAAAAGAATCAGTAGAAACAGCAAATAGAACTATTTAAGAAATTCTATAGATCTTTTAATGATCAGATATTAAATATAAACTAAATATGCTTAATACATTTAAAAAGTAATATTGAAGGTGTGGCCAAACACTGAAGAAAAATCAAAAAGGGTAAGATAGGTCTGGAAGTCTACAAATGAGATAGAAATTTTAGAAAATATATAATACTTAAAAACTGGAAACCCAGTAGATTGCTTAAAAAGCAAGTCAGAAAACATTTAATAAATTAAAAGATTCAAATGAGGGGTTCCTGTGTAGCTCAGTCAGTTAAGCATCAGACCCTTGGTTTTAGTTCAGGTCATGATCTCAAGATAGTGAGATCAAGCCACCATCCGGCTCAGCGTTGGGCATGGAGCCTGCTTGAGATTCTCTCTCCCTCTCTCTTTGTCCCTCCCCCACTCACACACACACTCTCTCAAATAAATAAAACTTTTTTTTAAAAGATTCAAATGAATAAACCAAAAGATAAGACAAATAATTTTGCAATTAAGGAAAAATTTTGAAGAGAATAACATTTTTCAGACAAACAAATACTGACAGACTTTCTAAAACACAGACTTTCATTAAAGGAAATTCTAAAGGCTGTTCTCTAGAAAGATAGACAAGGCAACATGTCCAGAAATCTAGTCAAACAATGGTTGTATAAACAACAATAATAATGGTAATAATAATATATTTTATAGAATTTAATAAAACAAGGTAGAGTTTAAAATATTGCATTAAAATATATAAAGTGGAGGGTGCCTGGGTGGCTCAGTTGGTTGAGCGTCTGCCTTTGGCCCAGATCATGGTCCCAGAGTCCTGGGATCAAGCCCCACATCTGGGTCCCTGCTCAGTGGGGAGCCTGCTTCTCCCTCTCCCTCTGCTGCTCCCCCTGCTTGTGCTCTTTCTCTCTACTTCTCTCTGTCAAATAAATAAATAAAATCTTTAAAAATAAATACATAAATAAAGTATAAAAAGGGAAAGAAATTGATCACAATTTTAGCACAAGATCTTGAATTTTTCAGAGAGAGGATAAAGATACTGAATAGTATTAGACATTATTAAGCTATGTTTAATTTTATTATGCTTAATTTTTCAGGTAACAATTAAAATATAAAAATAGAGAGGGAAAAATAGAATGACAAAAAACAAGTAATTTGAAACAGGAGAAGAAAAGTGAAACCTAAAAACAGAAACAAATAGAAATAAAAAAATAATATGGTATAAGTAAATCTAAATATCCAAATAATAATAGTAAATAATCTCCATTTAAATAATAATCTCCATTTAAAATACAAAAATTACTTCATTATAAAAAACTGAGTTTCAAAATGTTGAAATTACATAAAAAGATACAACAGGTAAATAGTATTCTCTCCAAAAAATTTGTTGGTGAAGCATATTACCAGACTTAAAGCAACAATTATAACTAGAAACAAATATATAGTCTTTAGATAACAGTGAAAAATTCAGTAGACCAGGAAAATGATATTAAACTAAACTTTAAAATAGATACAGCAAAAATTGACAAAATTATATGGGAAATCCCATCATAGTGGAATGTTTTAATACTCTCCAAGAATATTAAATTTAGTAGATGTTAGAAAATTTGAGCAACACCATTCAGAAACTTAATCTAATAGGCAGTTATAGGATATTATATGGAATGATTGAAGAATATTTTTCAAAACTTTTGAAAACTTAGGAATATTTAAAGACATACTATGCCATTAGGCAAGTATAAAAAATTTCAAAGAACCATGTATCAGGAAGAACACATTCTCTGATTCTAACACAATTAAGTTAGAAAAACAACTTTCAAATCCCATAAATTGGAAATGTGTAAAATGTACTTTTGAATAGCTCATAGATAAAAATATATATAGAATAGAAATTTAACATTCTGAACTAAGTGGTACAAATATTAAATTTAAATACTTGTGGGATCCTGCTAAAAGAGTTAATGGTGAGGAGCACCTGGGTGGCTCAGTGGTTAAGCGTCTGGGATAGAGCCCCGCATCGGGCTCCCTGCTCAGCGGGAAGCCTGCTTCTCCTTCTCCCAATCCCCCTGTTTGTGCTCTCTCTCTCGTTGTGTCTCTCTCTGTCAAATAAATAAAATCTTTAAAAAAATAAAAGTAAAAATAATTTAAAAAAGAGTTAATGGTGATTTTAAAAGCTAAAATTCTTGTACTAAAAAAGAAGGTAAGATAACATTAATATATAAAACATTTTCATTAAAACGTTAGGAAAGGAAAACAGAATAAATGCACCACAAAAAGCAAGCAGAAGTAAGAAAATAATAAACCAAGGGCAGAAGTTAATAAAATAGAAAGAAAATTAGTTCTTCAAAAAGACTAATAACCTTGAAAAACCCCTGACAAGATTGACTGAGAAAAAAAAGATACAAACAATATTGAGAACTAAGAAGAGGACATTTTCAGTCAGGCAGGAGAGACAATCTCTAAGAGAGTATTAGGAATATCTTGATGCAAATACATTTAAAATCTTAGGTTAAATGGACAAATCCCTACAAAAATATAAATTACCCAAACCACCTCAAATTAAGTAGGAAACCTCACCTGTTACATCCATTTTGAAAAATGGATCCACACTTTAAAATATCCTTACAAAGAAATCACTAGGATCAGTTGTTTTTACAGATGTATTCAGTTACACATTCATAGGAAAAAAAATTCTTTCAGAGAAAGGAAAAAGGAAAGAAAGAGAGCCCTCCCTATTTGTTGAAGTCAATACAATTTTGTTACCAAATCTAGACAAAAAGCATGAGATAAAAAATAATTACAGGCCAATTTCATTCAAGAACATAAATGCAGAAATCTAAGTAAAATTAAATTTAAGAAAACAAATTTAAGATAATATATTAAGACCACATGACCTCATTGAGTTTACCGCAAGAACACAAGAGTGGTTCAACTTAAAGACCCTATTAGTTAAATGCACTATCAAAATAAAGTAGAAAAATAGGATTACCTCGATAGATGCAAAATAAATATTGATAAAATTTAATACATATTCACAATAAAACAAAACACTAAATTACAAATAAAAGGAATCTTCCTTATCTGAAAACATTTTCTTCAAAATCAGAAGCAAAACTAAAATGCCCACTATTACCATTTCTATTCAGCATTATCCTGGATATCTTAGCTTTTGATATAGGATATAATAATAATAATAATAATAACATAATAATAATATCTTAATATATAAGGATTGCAAAGGAAGGAACAAACATTCCTTATTTGTAGATGATATGATTGCCTACATGAAATCTCCAAAGAACCTACAGATAAATTAAGTAAGTTAATAAGATACCTTAGGAAGCATTTTGGATATAGAATTAATATCCAAAGTTAGTCGCATTTTTATGCACTTAACAGAAAATACAGGTAGTTAAAAATACCATTAGTCATGGATAAAGAAGTTGTGATGTATATACACGCACAATGGCATATACACAGCCATCAAAAAAATAAAATCTTGGGGCGCCTGGGTGGCTCAGTTGGTTAAGTGACTGCCTTCGGCTCAAGTCATGATCCTGGAGTCCCGGGATCGAGTCCCGCATCGGGCTCCCTGCTCGGCAGGGAGTCTGCTTCTCCCTCTGGCCCTCCTCCCTCTCATGCTCTCTGTATCTCATTCTCTCTGTCTCAAATAAATAAATAAAATCTTTAAAAAAAATTAAATTAAAAAAATAATAAAATAAAATAAAATCTTGTCATTTGCAATGATGTGGATGGAACTAGAGGGTATCATGCTAAGTGAAATAAGTCAATCAGAAAAAGACAATTATCATATGATCTCACTGATATGTGGAATTTAAGAAATAAGGCAGAGGATCATAGGGGGAGAGAGGAAAAAATGAAACAAGATGAAACCAGAGAGGGAGACAAACCTTAAGAGACTCTTAATCATAGGAAACAAACCTAGGGTTGCTGGAGGGGAGGGGGGTGGAGGGATGGGGTAACTGGGGGATGAACACTGGGGAGGGTATGTGTTATAATGAGCACTGGGTATTATATAAGACTGATGAATCACAGACCTGTACCCCTGAAACAAATAATACATTATATGTTAATATAAAAAAAAGACAAAAAAAAAATAATAATACCATTAGTCTATATAGCAACAAAAAAGAAAGAAAAAGTTACCTAGTATGGCTCCAAAATGCTTTGATACTCCTTTCATTACATGAGAGAGCTTGTGACTGTTTCTGTCAATGGAGTATAGCAGAAATGATGCTATGTGTCTTCTAAGACTAGGTGGCAAAAATTTGTGTAGCTTTTACCTTGTTCTCTTAGAACACCTGCTCTTACCCAAAAAAAAAAAACACCTGCTCCTACTACATTTGCTTATGGGACAATCTCTTTGGAACAAAGCCAACACACTATAAGACAATCAATTTGCATTGAGAGACCAAATAGAGAGTTCATAAAGCCTCTATTTTGTAGCTCCAGTTGAACATCTAGCCAACTGTTAGGATCATCTGCTAGCCATGTAAGTAAACCATCTCTTTTGTCTGTTTAGACAATGAATTTCTTTGTTGTTGTTGTTTTGTGGCTGTTCACTTGTTTAACCTAGTTTGAAATGGGTTATAGAGTTATAGGATATATAGCTTTAGGCATTGTTGGATCCAAGTGCTCAAAAGATGTTGTTAGGGCCCTGGCTATCTTGCCATGTCTGGATTCTGCTTCTCACTGTACACTTGTGTTATTCTCAGATAAGTTCTTTCCAGGTGGTGAGAAAGATGGCTGCTAGTACCCCCAGTCTTTTTCCTAATGACTCATGATATAGCCAATAAATCTTAAAATAGGCAGTAAAAGATGGGTAGATTTGTTTCTATTCAAGAGTCTTGTACATGTTTAATAAACATCAAACAATCCACAATTCTGCACATTTGAGCTTTTAGAAGACACTAGCCTCACCCCAGTCACAATTTGATGATCTGATCTGATTAACGTAGTATGAGAGAACCCAAATAAGAACCAGTCCCTAGTTGAACCCTCCCAATCCATAGAACTATAATAATAACAAATTATTGTTTTAAGCCACTAGCTTTGGTGTACTTTATCATACAGAAACTGTAATAAAATACCTATCAATAAATATAATAAAAATTGTGTAAGATCTTTATGGAGAAATTTCAAACTTCTATTTAAAAAACACTAAAGAAGACCTCAGTAAAAGGAGATAGATACAGTGATTTTTGGATGGAAAAGCTTACTATAATAAAGATGCCACTTCTATACAAATTGTTTCTTAAATTGAATAAGAGTCCAAAAGGCAATTTCTATGTAAATGTATAGATAATAGATGATAGAGATGATATAGATAGATGATGATAGATAGATGATGATAGATAGATGATAGATAGATAGATAGATAGATAGATAGATAGATAGATAGATTCTAAAATGCATAAAAAAGAAAAGGCCAAAAAATGCAAAGACAACTGCAAAAAAGGAGGGGGGACAAAGAAGACAAAGGAGAAGGAGAAGGAAGAAGAAGGAGGAGAGATGGGAGAAGGAGAAGGAAGAGAGAGAGGAAGGAGGTGGGGAGGGAGGGAGAGAAGAAAGAGGAGGAAAAATTTGAGATGCCATGCATGCCAGATATCAAGAAATAGAATTAAGCTACAATAATTAATATAATATTAGTGTAGTGGTAGGTAAATAGACCAATGAAAGAGAATAGAGAGCTTGAAAGCAAATCCATGCATATAAGAAAAGTTGACATAGAATATCTGTGGTCAGTGGAAAAAGAATAAATTATTCAACAAATAATACTTGGATAAATGCTCCTACACATGAAAACAAAACACATAAAAATCACTTAACATGGCTGGGCGGAGCAAAACGGTGGAGGAGTAGGAGACCGGGATTTCATCTGGTCTCAGGAATTCAACTGGATAGGGATCAAACCATTCTGAACACCTACAAACTCAACAGGAGATCAAAGAAAAGAATAGCAACAAATCTCTGAACAGAAAAGCGACCACTTTCTGGAAGATAGGACGTGCGGAGAAGTGAATCTGAGGTGATATTCAGGAGGATAGACGGCAGGGAAGGGGGCCTCCATCAGCCACTTCTGGCAAGTGATAGAGCCCTGGAGCACAAAATCAGAACTTTTAGAAGTCTGCTCCGCTGAGGGACGTTGCTCCAGTGGCTAAGTGGGGGGTGGAACCCTCACGGGACAGAGCAGTCTCAGGACCCTCGGGGTCACAGAAAGACCGGGGGTGCCTGAGTGTGGCAGAGCTCCCAGGTATCAGAGGGGGGAAGCCAAATGCAGAGATGGAGCCAAGGAGTGGGCTCTCAGCTTGGGGTTGCCATAAACCGTGATCCACGGCACAGTCGGGGCACTGCTCCTCCAGCAGGGACCCAACAAGCGGCAGATCCGGGGAGACTCCCCTTCCTCCCCCGGGGGGAGCGGCATGGGAGAGCACCGCAGGGATCTGCTGGGTTTGGAGACTCCACACCGGATTGGGTGCCAAAGATAGAAACGCTCGGTCACAGGCCGAGTGAGCGCGGAGTGCGGCCGGAGACTGGGAGTCGGGAGTGACTGACTGCTTTTCTCTGGGGGCTCATTGAGGAGTGGGGCCCCGAGTTCTCGGCTTCTCTGGGGTGGAGATTGGGAGGCCGTCATTTTCACTCTCAGCCTCCAAAGCCGTATGGAAAGCTTGTGGGGAACAAAAGCTCCCGAGAGCAAATGTGAGCAGATTACTTAGCCCAGACCGGCAAGGGAGGGGCAATTCCGCCTCCGGCAAAGACATTTGGGAACCACAGCAAAAGGCCCCTCCCCCAGAAGAACAGCAAGAACAGCCAGCCAAGACCAAGTTAACCGATCAATGAGACTGGCAGAACTCCAGCACTAGGGGAATATGGCAACACAGAATTCATGGCTTTTTTTCCCATGATTCTATAGTCTTTCAAAGTTAAATTTTTTTTAACTGTCTTTTTTTTTTGAATTTTTCTTTTTCCCTTTTTCAACCAACATCTTATCAATCCCTTTTTTAAAAAACATTTTTTTTTTCATTTTTAGAGTCATATTCTAACCCTTCATAGTAGTTACCCTTAATCGTGGCATATATATATATATAAGTTGTTCTCTCTTTAAACTTTTGAGATAGTTTCTTCTAACAGATCAAAATATAACCTAAATCTCTAGTGTATCGTTTTGTTCTACCTCCTGCCTGATCACATTCTCTCCCTTTTTTTTTCTTTTTTTTTAAATCCTCTTCTTTCATTTTTCAAAAAACTTATCAATTCCTTTTATAAAATTTTTTATAATTTTTATATTTACAATCATTATCCATCCCTTCATATCAACCCTTATTTTTGTACGTATATAAGTTTTTCTTTCTTTAAAAATTTGGGAGGCACTTTCTTCTAACAGACCAAAATACACCCAAAATCTAGTGTGTGGCACTGATCTATGCACCAGCCTGATCATATTTGATTATATTCTGTTTTTTTTTGTTGTTGTTGTGTTTTGTTTTTGTTTTCTTTTATCTTTTTCTTTTTTTTGCTTTTTCTTTTTTCTTTCTTTCCCTTTCTTTTCCCCCAGCTTCAGGCCTTTTCTGATTTGTTTAGAGTATATTTTCTGGGGACGTTGTACCCTGTTAGCATTTTGTCCTCTCATTCATCTGTTCTCCTCTGGACAAAATGACAAGATGGAAAAAATCACTTCAACAAAAAGAACAAGAGGTAGTACCGACTGCCAGGGACCTACTCAATACAGACATTAGTACGATGTCGGATCTAGAGTTCAAGATCATCACTTTAAAGATACTAGCTGGGCTTGAAAAAAGCATGGAAGTTATTAGAGAAACCCTTTCTGGAGAAATAAAAGAACTAAAATCTAACCAAGTCGAAATCAAAAAGGCTATTAATGAGGTGCAATCAAAAATGGGGGTGGTAACTGCTAGGATAAATGAGGCAGAAGAGAGAATCAGTGATATAGAAGACCAAATGATGGAAAATAAAGAAGCTGAGAAAAAGAGAGAGAAACAACTACTGGATCACAAGGGCAGAATTCGAGAGATAAGCGATACCATAAGATGAAACAACATTAGAATAATTGGGATCCCAGAGGAAGAAGAAAGAGAGAGAGGGGCAGAAGGTATTTTGAAGCAAATTATAGCAGAAAACATCCCTAATTTGGGGAAGGAAACAGGCATCAAAATCCAGGAAGCACAGAGAACCCCTCTCAAAATCAATAAAAATAGGTCAACACCCCGACATCTAATAGTAAAACTTACGAGTCTCAGAGACAAAGAAAATCCTGAAAGCAGCTTGGAAGAACAGATCTGTAACCTACAATGGTAGAAACATTAGACTGGCAACAGACCTATCCACAGAGACCTAGCAGGCCAGAAAGGACTGGCATGATATCTTCAGAGCACTAAATGAGAAAAATATGCAGCCAAGAATACTATATCCAGCTAGGCTGTCATTGAAAATAGAGGGAGATATAAAAAGCTTCCAGGACAAACAAAAACTAAAGGAATTTGCAAACATGAAACCAGCCCTACAAAAAATATTGAAAGGGGTCCTCTAAGCAAAGAGAGAGCCTAAAAGCAACAAGACCAGAAAGGAATATACAGTAACAGTCACCTTACAGGCAATACAATGGCACTAAATTCATATCTTTCAATAGTTACCTTGAATGCAAATGGGCTAAATGCCCCAATCAAAAGACACAGGCTATCAGATTGGATTAAAAAACAAGACCCATTGATATACTGTCTGCCAGAGACTCATTTTAGACCCAAAGACACCTCCAGATTTAAAGTGAGGGGGTAGAAAACCATTCACCATGCTAATGGACACCAAAAGAAAGCTGGGGTGGCAATCCTTATATCAGAAAAATTAGATTTTAAATCAAAGACTGTAATAAGAGATGAGGAAGGACACTATATCCTACTTAAAGGGTCTATCCAACAAGAATACCTAACAATTGTAAATATCTATGCCCCTAACATGGGAGCAGCCAATTATACAAGCCAATTAATAACAAAGGCAAAGAAACACATTGACAGCAATACAATAATAGTGGGGGACTCTAACACCCCCCTCACTGAAATGGACAGATCATCTAAGCAAAAGATCAACAAGGAAATAAAGACTTTAAATGACACACTGGACCAAAGGGACTTCACAGACATATTCAGAACATTCCATCCCAAAGCAACGGAATACACATTCTTCTCGAGTGCCCATGGAACATTCTCCAGAATAGATCACATCCTAGGTCATAAATCAGGTCTCAACCGGTACCCAAAGATTGGGATCATTCCCTGCCTATTTTCAGACCACAATGCTTTGAAACTAGAACTCAATCACAAGAGGAAAGTCGGAAAGAACTCAAATACATGGAGGCTAAAGAGCATCCTACTAAAGAATGAATGGGTCAACCAGGAAATTAAAGAAGAATTTAAAAAATTCATGGAAACCAATGAAAATGAAAACACAACTGTGCAAAATCTTTGGGATGCAGCAAAGGCAGTCCTAAGAGGAAAGTATATAGCAATACAAGCCTTTCTCAAGAAACAAAAAAGGTCTCAAGTATACAACCTAACCCTACACCTAAAGGAGCTGGAGAAAGAACAGCAAATAAAGCCTAAACCCAGCAGGAGAAGAGAAATAATAAAGATCCGAGCAGAAATCAATGAAATAGCAACCAAAAGAACAGTAGAACAGATGAACAAAACTAGGAGCTGGTTCTTTGAAAGAATTAACAAGATTGATAAACCTCTGGACAGACTTATTGAAAAGAAAGGAGAAATGACCCAAATCAACAAAATCATGAATGAAAGAGGAGAGATCACAACGAACACCAAAGAAATACAAACAATTATAGGAACATATTATGAACAACTCTATACCAGCAAATTAGATAATCTGGAAGAAATGGATGCATTCCTAGAGATGTCTCAACTACCAAAACTGAACCAGGAAGAAATAGAAAACCTGAACAGACCTATACCCACTAAGGAAATTCAAGCAGTCATCAAAAATCTCCCAACAAACAAAAGCCCAGGACCTGATGGCTTTCAGGGGAATCTTACCAAACATTTCAAGAAGAATTAATACCTATTCTTCTGAACATGTTCCAAAAAATAGAATTGGAAGGAAAACTTCCAAACTCATTTTATGAGGCCACCATTACCTTGATCCCAAAACCAGACAAAGACCCCATCAAACGGAGAATTTTGGACCAATATCCTTGATGAACATGAATGATGCAAATATTCTCACCAAATCCTAGCCAATAGGATCCAACAGTACATTAAAAGGATTATTCACCACGACCAAGGGGTTTTATCCCTGGACTGCAAGATAGGTTCAACATCCACAAATCAATCAACGTGATACAATACATTAACAAAAGAAAGAACAAGAATCATATGATCCTCTGAATAGATGCAGAAAAAGCATTTGACAAAGTACAGCATCCTTTCTTGATCAAAACTCTTCAGAGTATAGGGATAGAGGGTACATACCTCAATATCATAAGAGCCATCTATGAAAAACCTAATGTGAATATCATTCTCAATGCGGAAAACTGAGAGCTTTCCCCCTAAGGTCAGGAACACAGCAGGGATGTCCAGTATCACCACTGCTATTCAGCATAGTATTAGACGTCCTAGCCACAGCAATCAGACAACAAAAAGAAATAAAAGGCATCCAAATCAGCAAAACAGAAGTCAAACTCTCACTGTTTGCAGATGATATGATACTTTATGTGGAAAACCCAAAAGACTCCACCCCAAAACTGCTAGAACTCATACAGGAATTCAGTAAAGTGGCAGGATATAAAATCAATGCACAGAAATCAGTGGCATTCCATACACCAAAAACAAGACAGAAGAAAGAGAAATTAAGGAGTCAATCCCATTTACAATTGCACCCAAAACCATAAGATACCTAGGAATAAATCTAACCAAAGGATCTGTACTCAGAAAACTATAAATACACATGAAAGAAGTTGAGGAAGACACAAAGAAATGGAAAAACGTTTCATGCTCATGGACTGGAAGAACAAATATTGTGAAGATGCCAATGTTACCTAGAGCCATCTACACATTCAAAGCAATCCCCATCAAAATAGCATCCACTTTTTTCAAAGAAATGGAACAAATAATCCTAAAATTTGTATGGAACCAGAAAAGACCCCGAATAGCCAGAGGAATGTTGAAAAAGAAAAGCAAAGCTGGTGACATCATAATTCCGGACTTCAAGCTCTATTACAAAGCTGTCATCATCAAGACAGTATGGTACTGGCACAAAAACAGACACATAGATCAGTGGAACAGAATAGAGAGCCCAGAAATGGACCCTCAACTCTATGGTCAACTCATCTTTGACAAAGCAGGAAAGAATGTCCAATGGAAAAAAGACAGTCTCTTCAACAAATGGGTGTTGGGAAAATTGGACAGCCACATACAAAAGAATGAAACTGGACCATTTCCTTACACCACACACAAAAATAGACTCCAAAATGTTGAAAGACCTCAATGTGAGACAGGAGTCCATCAAAATCCCAAAGAAGAACACAGGCAGCAACCTCTTCGACCTCAGCCACAGCAACTTCTTCCTAGAAACATCGCCAAAGGCAAGGGAAGCAAGGGCAAAAATGAACTATTGGGACTTCATCAAGATAAAAAGCTTTTGCACAGCAAAAGAAACAGTCCACAAAACCAAAAGACAACCGACAGAATGGGAGAAGATATTTGCAAATGACATATCAGATAAAGGGCTAGTATCCAAAATCTATAGAAAACTTATCAAACTCAACACCCAAAGAACAAATGATCCAATCAAGAAATGGGCAGAAGACATGAACAGACATTTTTGCAAAGAAGACATCCAAATGGCCAACAGACACATGAAAAAGTGCTCAACATCGCTCGGCATCAGGGAAATCCAAATCAAAACCTCAATGAGATACCACCTCACACCAGTCAGAATGGCTAAAATTAACAAGTCAGGAAACGACAGATGTTGGTGGGGATGTGGAGAAAGGGGAACCCTCCTACACTGTTTGTGGGAATGCAAGCTGGTGCAACTACTCTGGAAAACAGTATGGAGGTTCCTCAGAAAGTTGAAAATAGAGCTATCATATAACCCAGCAATTGCTACTGGGTATTTACCCCAAAGATACAAATGTAGGGGTCCAAAGGGGTATGTGCACCCCGATGTTTATAGCAGCCATGTCCACAATAGCCAAACTATGGAAAGAGCCAAGATGTCCATCGACAGATGAATGGATAAAGAAGATGTGGTGTATATATACAATGGATGATTATGTAGCCATCAAAAGGAATGAGATCTTGCCATTTGCATCGACGTGGATGGAACTGGAGGGTATTATGCTGAGCGAAATAAGTCAGTCAGAGAAAGACATGTATCATATGACCTCACTGATATGAGGAATTCTTAATCTCAGGAAACAAACTGAGGGTTGCTGGAGTGGGGGGGGTGGGGTGGGAGGGATGGGGTGACTGGGTGATAGACACTGGGGAGGGTATGTGCTATGGTGAGTGCTGTGAATTGTGGAAGACTGTTGAATCACAGATCTGTACCTCTGAAATAAATAATGCAATATATGTTAAGAAAAAAAAAAGAAGATAGCAGGAGGGGAAGAATGAAGGGGGGGACATCGGAGGGGGAGACGAACCATGAGAGACGATGGACTCTGAAAAACAAACTGGGGGTTCTAGAGGGGAGGGGGGTGGGAGGGTGGGTTAGCCTGGTGATGGGTATTAAAGAGGGCATGTTCTGCATGGAGCACTGGGTGTTATGCACAAACAATGAATCATGGAACACTACATCAAAAACTAATGATGTAATGTATGGTGATTGACATAACAATAAAAAAATTTTTTAAAAAATCACTTAACATATAAAAATCAGTTCTAGAGGGATTAAGGCTTCATGTGAAAGTCAAATTATTAAAACATTTATAAGAAAATATACTCTTTTGGGCGCCTGGGTGGCTCAGTTGGTTAAGTGACTGCCTTCGGCTCAGGTCATGATCCTGGAGTCCCGGGATCGAGTCCCGCATCGGGCTCCCTGCTCGGCAGGGAGTCTGCTTCTCCCCCTGACCCTCCCCCCTCTCATGTGCTCTCTCTCTCCTCTCATCCTCTCTCTCAAATAAATAAATAAAATCTTAAAAAAAAAAAGAAAATATACTCTTTAATACTTCATAGTAAAGAGTTCTAAATACAAAAAGAAAAGAATAAATCATAAAGAAAAACTTTACTATATGTGACTACGTTTAAATCTGTTGATCAAAGACACCAATGAATTTTTTTTTAAAAAAAGCCATAAATAGAAAGATGGTACTTGTAGCACATATTATTGAAAAAGGATTAGTGACTACAATTACAAAGAATTCCCATAAATTAATGAGTAGCAAGAAAATGGCAAATAACATAAGGAGACACTTTCAGAAGGGGAAATATGTTTAGCCAAAAGTCACAATAAAAATGATGCAAAATGAAACCTTAGTAAGACATTATTTTCCTCCCCATCAAATTTTTTTTAAGATTTTATTTATTTATTTGACAGAGAGAGACACAGCGAGAGAGGGAACACAAGCAGGGGGAGTGGGAGAGGGTGAAGCAGGCTTTCCACTGAGCAGGGAGCCCAATGTGGGGCTGGATCCCAGGATCCTGGGATTATGACCTGAGCCAAAGGCAGATGCTTAACAACTGAGCCACCCAGGCACCCCTCCCCATCAAATTTTTAAAAATCAAGAAGTTTGATCATACCAAGAGCTACTAAGGCCATGGAAAGTAATTTAGAATGTATTTTAGCATTGCCAAATAAAACTTAAGATATGTATACTTTTAATCTAATAATTCCATTCTGGAGAAAATGAACAGATGATAGATAATAATGATTAATAATAATAATAATACTTATGATAAATAGATGTTACAGATGATAGAGATAGATAGATAGATGATAAATAGATAGATGATAGATGATAGAAGCTATTCCATTTCTACATAAGCATGAAAACATGGAAATGTACAAAATTGTTATATAAATGCTATTTGTAAAACAAAAAAACTGAACATAATTCAAATGTTTATTGACAGAGGAAGAGATAAATTACATACACACACACACACACACCAGAATATCTCAGAATATTGGAGTGCTATGTTCATCACTGCTATGTTCATCAACATAAATAAATTTTAAGGCAAAACAGTTAGTGAAAAGACATTAAGTGAAAAGCCACACAGAAGAATATGTACTTTGTTATTCCTTTTCTATAAAGGTCAAAAACACGCAAAGCTATATAACATAGTATTGGTTTTTTGGTCTAGCATGTATGATGTTTGGAAGTTGCCATTTCATCCTAACAAGTGAAAAGTTGAACAAACAGAAAAATCAACAACTCTTCTTAGGTCTGTAAGAGAAGAAAGGTTACAGGCCAAACAGTTGCTTTTAAAATTGGAAAGACAACAGGCAAATACAGAGAATCACAACTCACGAAAGCAGAAACTCAAGAGCCAAATCTCTGTAGACCAGGCCAGAGTAGGGAAACCCGAATTATACTTGGTGAGTTTCCAGAGGATTAGTATGGACAATTCAGAGAGTTAAAAACTCCAGAGAAACCATTAAGTCATGAAGGAGCCTCACCTTCTTCAGGAGCCTAAAATGTTTCTCATGGTGAATGTCAAAGAAAAATCCTCTCATGGTTCTGGTTGGGGGAAGGAGCTTAAGAAAAGAGCTTAAGAGCTTGAATGGGGGTTTAGAAGAGCTTAACAAGGAAATTTGCCATTTCTTGCTACTCATTAATGTATGGGAATTCTTTGTAATTGTAGTCACTAATCCTTTGTCAATAAGACACCAAACCACAGGTCTAGGAAACTCAGAGAACACCAACAAGGACAAATGCAAAACAACAATAACAACAACAACAAACCCCTACACCTAGGCATATTCTTTTCAAACTAAAGAAAACCAAAGATAAAGAAAATATCCTAAAAGAAGCCAGAGGAAAAAAACACCTTACCTATAGTGAAGCAACAGTAAGAATTACAAGTCTTCCTAAGGAACCAGGCAAGTGAAAAGAGAGTTGAGTGATCTATTTAAAGGAAATAGATCAAGGAAATACTCAGCTTCTGCCCACTCTAGTCATCCTGTCTCAACTAATGGATGAGGGACAGCAACAACAAAAAAATCCTAATGTGTGAGTTGCAGGCTCACCAAAGGACTAAGACCTATTCATAGAATTATAGGATGCTTCCCCTCTCTCCAGACATTGCAAGCACATCACTAACGGCCTATTTACCTGAATTCTTTTACCCAGTATATCACATCCAGCTATCAAGAAAAAATTACAATATATAATAAAATGAAAAACAAAACCCAGTTTGAAGAGACAAACAAGCATCAGAATGAGACTCAGATATAGAAGGGATGTTGGAATTATCAGGCTGGAAACTTAAAATAACTATGATTAATATGCTAAGGGCTATAATAGATAAAGTGGACAGCATGCAACAACATATGGGCAATGTAAGCACTGAGATGGAAATCCCAAGAAAGAAACAAAAAGAAATGCTATAGGTCAATGCCTCTGATGAGATTATTAGTAGAGTGAACATGTATGATGAAAGAATCTCTCAGTATGAGGCTATCTCAATAGAAACCTCCACAAATGAAAAGTAAAGGGAAAATATTTTAAGAAAAACAAAAAAGAATAGCCAAGAACCATGGGATAAGCATAAAGGGCATAACTTTTATGTAGTGGGAATATCAAAAGAAGGAAAGAAGGGAATATGTGAAACAGTAATGACTGAGAATTTCCCAAAATTAATGCCAGACACCAAACCACAGGTCTAGGAAACTCAGAGAACACCAACAAGGACAAATGCAAAACAACAATAACAACAACAACAAACCCCTACACCTAGGTATATTCTTTTCAAACTAAAGAAAACCAAAGATAAAGAAAATATCCTAAAAGAAGCCAGAGGAAAAACACACCTTACCTATAGCAAAGCAACAGTAAGACTCTGAGAAACAAACTGAGGGTTCTAGAGGGGAGGGGGGTGGGGGGATGGGTTAGCCTGGTGATGGGTATTAAAGAGGGCATGTACTGAATGGAGCACTGGGTGTTATACGCAAACAATGAATCATGGAACACTACATCAAAAACTAATGATGTAATGTATGGTGATTAACATAACATAATAAAATAAAAATTAAAAAAAAAAAGAAATGCAGGAATAATGAAAAAAAAAAAAAAAGAATTACAAGTCTTCCTAAGGAACCATGCAAGTAAAAAGAGAGTTGAGTGATCTATTTAAAGTGTTGTAAGAAAAAAAACCAACCAGAATTCTGTACTTATTCTGTACCCAGCGGAATTATCCTTCTAAAGTGAAGGAGAAATAAAGAATTTCTCCAGACAAACAAAATTGAGGGAATTTATAGCCTAGCAAGAAATATTAAAATAGATTCTTTAAAGAGAAGGAAAGTGATATAGGTCAGAAACTCAGATGCACATGAAGAAAGGAAAAGCACCAAAAAAAAAAAAAAAAAAAGTGAGGGAAAAAAAATTTGTTCTTATTTTTGATTGATCTAACAGATAAGAGTTTGCTCAAAATAATAATAGCAACAATATATTTATGTATGATTATGTGTAAAAACCTACTCATGTATGCTTACATATAAGTGAATTAAATAAAGGCAATGATCCAAGAAATGGGAAGGAGGAATTAGGATTAATTTGTTATTATAAGGTACTTGCATTACCTGTGAAGTGGTATAGTGTTATTTAAAAATGGTCTTGGATTAGTTGTAAATGCATATTGTAATCTCTAGGGTGACCAATAAAAATGTTTTTTAAAAAGTATAACTAATACCCCACCAAAAAGGAGATGTTGGAGTCACATAAAATTCTCAATTAAAACCACAAAAGGGAGAAAAAGAAAAAAATTAAAATAGGAACAAAGAACAAGGGCACCAAATAGAAAACAGTAACAAATATGGTAGATGTTAATCCATCAATAATCATTTGGAATGTCAATGGTCTAAAAACACAAATTAAAAGACAAAGATTCTCAGAATAGATCAAAAAAGAAGAACGAACTATAGGGTGTCTACAAGAAATCCACTTTAAATATATAGACACATATAGATTAAAAGTAAATGAATGGAGAAACATACTATGCTAACACTAATCAAAGAAAGTGAGAGTAGCTTTAATTTGAGACAGAGCAGACTTCCAATCATGGATGAGTATCAGAGATAAAGAGAGGTATTATGAATGATAAAGGGTCAATTCTCCAAGAAGACATAACAATCCTTAATACATATGTACCTAGCAACATAGTGTCAAAATGCTAAGGACCATTCCTCTAGAGCAATACTGAATGAAACACACTACCAGAAAGGAATTGGACAAATCACAAGAGTGTGCCTCCTGCAGAAAGCTATTGCTTTGGACCTGACCATTCCTTTACTCTAAACTTTCATATTCTATTTTTTTCTGTATTTTGTTTTGTTTCATGTTTGCCAGCAAATGTCATCTAAATACACTAGTGGAGGTCAGCATTTTTTTTTTTTTTTACTTTCAAAAGTTGTCATTGATAACTGTTAAATTTTAGTATCCACTGATTGGAGATATATATATATATATATATTCCACACATGAGCACATACATACACAAATGCATAAATTCTTTGATCTCTAGGTACCATATAGGCTCTGTGCCCTTGACTGCAATAACACAGATAATGGTAAAATTAATTTTCCTTTAAATGCAAGAGGCAAAAATGGATAGAACTACAAGGAGAAATAGATGAATCCACTACTATAATTGGAGACTAAGGACCCCTCTAACAGAAATAGACACATCCAGCAGGCATAAAATCAGTAAGGCATAGCTGACCTAAACAACATTATCAATAATTACATTTAATTGGTATCTATAGCCTACTTGATCCAACAACAGCAGAATACACATTCTTCTCAAGACCACATGGAACATTCACCAAGATAGACCACTTCTGAGCCAGAAAACACACCTTAACAAATTGAAAAAATAAAGATCATACAATGCCTGCTCTCAGGCCACAATGAAATTAAACTAGAAATCAGTAACAAAAAACATAGCTGGAAAATCCAAAAAAACTTGGAGATCAAACAACACACTTCTAAATAACATATAGGTCATGGAAGAAATATTAATTTACAAAATATTTTGAATTAAATGAAAATGAAAATACTTTTCAAATTTTGTGAGATTCCGTAAAAGAGAAATTTATACCATTCAATGTATATATTAGAAAAGAAGAATTTTATACCATTCAATGCATATATACTTAAAAAATCTAAAATAAATCATCCAATCTTCCACCTTGAGAAACTAGGGGTAAAAAAATAAATGAACAGAAAAACAGACTCTTAAATACGAAAAGTAAACTGTTGGTTGCCAGAGGGGTGGGGAGTAGGAGGATGAGTAAATACATGAAGGGGATTAAAAGGCACAAACTTTCAGTTAAACAATGAAATGAAAAGCAAGGAAATATAGTCAATAATAATGTAATAATGTTATATGATGACAGATGGTGACTATGCTTACTGTGGTGAGCATGGAGTAATGTATAAAATTGTCAAAAAAAGGTGTTGTATAACTGAAGCTAATATAACATTGTATATCAATTATACTTCAATTATAAATAAAAATAAAATAAATTGCATATAAAAATTAAACTAGGAAAAAAAAACAGAACAAATTAAATCCAAAGTAGGCAGATGAAAGGAAATAATAAGAATTAAAGCAGAAATCAATGAAATTGAACACAAGAAAGCAATAGAGAAAATCAATGAAACCAAAAGCTAGTTCTTTGAAAATATCAATAAAATCAATAAAAAAAAAAAAGATAGACAACACAAATTGCTAATATTAGAAATAAAAGAGGGGGCATCCCTACAGATTCTTTAGACATTAAAAGAATTAAAAGGAATATTATGAGCAACTCTATGTTCACAAATCTGATAACCAACATAAAATGGACTAATTCCTTAAAAGATAAAATCTTCTGAAATTCACTCAAGAAGAAAGAGACAATCTCAATAATTAATTAAATTTAATTAAATAAATTGAATTGATAATTTATAATCTTCCAAAACAAAAAACACCATATCCAGATGGGTCCACTGATGAATTCTACCAAACATTTAAGGAAGAAATTATAGCAGTTCTCTATAATCCCTTTCAGAAGCTAGAAACAGAGGAATACATGCTAAGTCATTCTCTTTCTATGAGACCACAATGAACCTAATAGAAAACCAGATACAGACATTACAAGAAAAGAAAATTATAGACCCAATCTCTCATAAATATTGATGCAAAAATCCTCAACAAAATATTAGTGAATCAAATCCAACAACATATAAAAATAAATATCCACCATGACCACATGAGATTTATCCCATATACACATGGCTGGTTCAAAAAAAAAAAATCAATGAATGCAATACATCACATCAACAACTAAAAAAGAAAAATCATGTGGTCAAATCAATAGATGCAGAAAAAGCATTTGACAAAATCTAACACCCATTCATGATATAAAAATGCTCCCAGTAAACTAGAAAGAGAGAGGAACTTCCTCAACTTGATAAAGGAATAACTACAAAAAACAGCTCAGGCAGCTGGGTGGCTCAGTCAGTTAAGAGTCTGCCTTCAGCCCAGATCATGATCCCAGGGTCCTGGGATTGAGCCCTGTATTGGGCTCTCTGCTCAGCAGGAAGTCTGCTCCTCCCTCGCTTTTTTTTTCTCTCTCTCTCTCCCTCTCTCTCTGAAATAAATAAAATCTTCAAAAAAAAAAAAACAACTTATGGTTAACAACATTAATAAAAAACTTGAAGATTTCTCACTAAGATCAGAAACAAAGCAAAGATGGCCCATCTCATCACTCCTTTTCAACTTCACGCTTAAAGTCCTAGCTAATGCAATAAGGAAAGAAAGAGAAATAAAAGCTATACAGATTGGAAAGGAATTTGTCTTTGTTCACAGATGACATGATCACCTACATAGGAAATCTGATAGAATCAACACCAACAATAAATTCCCAAAACTAATAAGCAGTTATAACAGAGTTAAAGTGTAAATGTTAATCACTTTCCTATATACCTGATATAAACAAATAGAATTAATATTTAGAACACATACCATTTACATTAATACTCCAAAGTCCTTAAATATAAAGGGATAAATCTAACAAAATATGTGTAAGATCTATATAAAATCAAAGAAGAACTAAAATAAATGGAGGGGTATTTCATGTTCATGGATAGGAAGACTCACTATTGTCAAGATGTCAATTCTTATCCACTTAACCTATAGATTCAAGCAATCCCAATCAAAATCCCAGAATATTATTTGTTAAATGTACAAAAAAATTTTTTTAAATGATTCTAAAGAATATACAGTGAGGCAAAAGACCCAGAGTGCCAACATGATACTGAAGAAGAACAAAGTTAGGAAAATGACACTACGTGACTTCAAGACTTACTGTAAAGTTACAGTCATCAAAACTGTGTGATATTGGTGAAAGAATAGATAAATAGATCAATAGAACATAACTGAGAGCCCAAAAATCAAGTCACACAAATGTAGTCAATTGAACTGATCTTTGACAGCAGAGCAAAGACAATACAATGGAACACAAGCAGTCTTTTCACCAAAGTACTGGAACAATAAAAAATTGAATCTACACACAGACCCATCACTTAAAAATAATTTAAAATGGATCTATACCTACATGTAAAATACGAAACTATAAAACTCCTAGAAGATAACATAGGCGAAAACCTAGATGACTTTGTATATGATGTCTTTTTAGATACAACACCAAAGGCATGATCCATGAAAAAAAAATAATTGACAAGATGGATTTCATTAAAATTAAAAACTTCTGTTCTGTGAAAGATAATATCAAGAGAATAAGAAGATAACCCACAGATGGGAGAAAATATTTGCAAAAGACATATCTGATAAAACACTGTTGTCTGAAATATATAAAGAACTCTTTAAACTCAAATGATTAAAAAAAAAAATTCAATTAAAATGAGCCAAAATCCTTAACAGATATCTTACTAAAGAAGATATACAAATGACAAATAAGCATAGATAAGATCCTCCACATCACATGTCATCAGGAAAACACAAATTAAAACAATGAGATACCTTTACACACCTCTTAGGATGACCAAAATCCAGAACATTGACACACAAAATGCTGGTGAGGATGTGGAGCAATAGGAACTCTCATTCATTGCTGGTGGGAATGCAAAATGATTCAGCCACTTTGGAAAACAAGTAAGCAGTTTCTTACAAAACTAAGCATCTTATTACCATATGATCCAGCAATCATTCTCTTTGATACGTATCCAAAGATGTCTAAATAATATCAATATAAAAACCTGTACATTGATGTTTACAATAACTTTATTCATAATTACCAAAAGTTGGAAGGAACCAAGATGTTTTTCAAAAGGTAAATGGATTAATAAACTGAATTATATTCACACAATGGAATATTATTCAGCACTAAAAAGGAATGAGTTATGAAGCCATGAAAAGACATGGAGGGATATTTTGTGTATTATTTAGTGAAAGAAGACAATATGAAAAGGCTGTATGCTGCCTGATTACAACTATCTGACATTCTCAAAAAGAAAAAAAACTATAGAGACAATTAAAACATCAGTAGTTTCCAGGGGTTGGGGCAGGGGGAGGTATATATAGGCAGAGCATAGAGGATTTTTAAGACAATGAAAATAATCTGTATGATACTATGATAATGGATATATGTCATTATACATTTGTCTGAATCTATAGGTTATACAATGACAAGAGTGAACCCTAAGGTAAACTATGGACTTTGAGTGATTATGATGTGCTAATGTTGATTCATCAATTATAACAAATATACCAGTCTGGTATAGGATGTTGATAATGGAAGAGACTAAGCAATTGTAGGGGCAGGGAATATGAAAAATCTCTGTACCTTTTTTGTGTGTGACTTGAATTTCATTTTTTGTTTTTGTTTTTTAATTCCCATATAGTTAACATTCAGTGTTATATTAGTTTCAGGTGTACGATATAGGGATTCAACAATTGCATACATCACCCAGTGCTCATCATGACAACTGCACTCCTTAATCCCCATCTCCTATTTCACTCATTCCCTCATTCTCCTCCCCTCTGGTAACCATCAGTTTGTTCTCTATGGTTAGAAGTCTGTTTCTTGGTTTCTCTCTTTTTCTTTTTCCTTTGCTGGTTCATTCTTATATTGCACATACGAGTGAAATCATAGGGTATTTACCTTTCTCTGATTTACTTCATTTAGCATTATACTTTCTAGATCCATCCATGTCATTGCAAATAGCAAGATTTCATTCTTTTTTATGTCTGTGTAATATTCCATTGTGTACATATAACACATCTTTATCCATTCATCTATCAGTGGACACTTGGGTACTTCCATAATTTGGCTATTGTAAATAATGTTGCTGTAAGTATAGGAGTGTATGTATTGAATTAGTGTTTTTTGTATTTTTTTGGTAAATACCAAGTAGTGCAATTACTGGATTATAGGGTAGTTCTGTTTTTAACATTTTGAGGAAACTCCATAGTTTTTTTCCACAGTGGCTGCACCAGTTTGTATTCCCACAAACAGTGCAACAGGTTCCTTTTTCTCCACATCCTTGTCAAGACTTTCTTGTGTTTTTTAGCCATTTTGACGGATGTGAGGTGATATCTCATTGTTGTTTTAATTTGCATTTCCCTGATAATGAGTGATGTTGAGCCTCTTTTCATGTGTCTGTTGGTCATCTGGATGTCTTCTTTAGAGAAATGTCTGTTCATATCTTTTGCCCATTTTTAATTGGCTTGGGTGTTGAGTTGTATAAGTTTTTTAATATATTTTGGGTACTAACTCTTTATTGGATATGTAATTTGCAGATACCTTTTCCCATTCAGTAGGTTGCCTTTTAGTTTTGTTGAATCAACAATCCTAAAATTTGTATGGAACCACAAAACACCCCAAATAACCAAAGCAATCTTGAAAAAGAAAAGCAAAGCGGCATCACAATACCAGACTTCAAGTTATATTACAAAGCTTCAGTAATCAAAACAGTATGGTACTGGCACAAAAATAGACACAGAGATCAATAGAACAGAATACCCAGAAATAAACCCACAATTATATGGCTAATTAATCTTCAACAAAGAAGAAAAGAATATCCAATAGGAAAAAGACAGTCTCTTCAACAAATGGTGTTGGGAAAACTGGACAGCTACATACAAAAGAATGAAACTCGACCACTTTTTTACACCATACACAAAAATAAACCCAAGATGGATTAAAGACCTAAATGTGAGACCTGAAACCATAAAAGTCCTAGAAGAGAGCACAAGCAGTAATGTCCCTGACATTAGCCATAGCAACATTTTTCTGTATGTCTCCTAAAGCCAGGAAAATGAAAGCAAAACTATTGGGACTATATCAGAATAAAAACCTTCTGCACAGTGAAGGAAACAATCAACAAAACTTAAATCTCTGTACCTTTTTAATTTTGCTGTAAATAAACCTAAAACTTCTTCAAAGAAATTAAGTCTTAAAAAAACTATTCAGACTTCGGAAAGTAAAAAAAAAAGAGAGAGAGAGAACAAGGAAAGATAAACACAAAATTTAGCTCTGAGAGTAAAGGTAAGAATTTACTAAGAATGGAAACTTAGGTTTTAAAATTATCCATAATATTTTATTAAATTGAACAATATGTACAACAGTGAAGCAGCATCTTTTTGGACTTGAGACCCTATTCTCATGTGTGTTTTGTATCCTACTCCTTCCTACTTTATCAAGTAGGAATTCTTGATTATCAAGAAATATATTATAATAAAATATATTTTTTTCTCTTATATAGTCATTTCTCTTATAAACGTCCTTATTCCATACAGTATGGGACTGTGAAATACAGAAACTAAGCCTTCTACATATTTTAACATTCATAGCACCTAACTGATTGTGAAAGTTACTAAAGATGCTATATTAATAATTTTGCTTATTTTCTGCATTTTATGATTTGACATCTTTAAAAAGCTTCCTGGCCAAGGAGAGATAGACCCTATAAGGGCTAGCCATTTCCTAGAGCACACCTTTCAAATACAAACCAATCAGTCCAAGTCTACACTCCAGCCACCTGCTTATCTAACTACACATCAAGCTCTAAGTCATCTCTGAGCCAGGGACCACCAACCACAGACCATCCCTATAGCCCAAAGTTCCCAAGAATTATTCAATCCTAAGCATTTTACTCTGACTTGCTTTGTTTTTCCCACAGAAACCCCAATAAAAGCTCTACCCTAGACTGTCCCCCTCTTTCTTGTCGTCTGCCACCTGACCAAAACCTGGCACTTCTCCTGGCCAGGTGGCCCTGAGTGGCATGCAGTGACCCTTTTTCTGGTACCTGTGACTATGATAAACCTCTTCTTCCTAAGCCTAGTTCTCATGTCTTCTATGGCTGCACCAACTATACCATACCATCCTTACAACAGATATATAAACATTTCCATAGTCTTGCATTTCCTAACAAATAAATCAAAATTCTTGAAGCCTACATGTGTAACCATAGCTCCTGTAATATTTCAGTATTTTGTGTATTGTGCATGTCATATATAGATGTTTCTTTACATTGGAATCAAAATAAATATTTTTCAAAATGAGTTCAACATTTTAGCCATTTTTTTTATTATTGATGCTTAACATTTGTCCACATTTAGCCAGGTTTTTAAGCCTTCAAATCACAAGATTATTTGTTACAAATATCCAGTTGCTGTACATTGTTCAAAGCATCTATATAGAGAAATTGAGTCTCTCTATAGAAATTTTCATGGATTTTGTCAAATTTGTTCTGGAAATCAATAGATTGTAAAATCAGCTCAGGATTATTTTCAGTTTGACTAAAAAGCAACTTGTTAACCTGGTAGATCCAGAATCAATGTCATTTCCTTGGAACAATAGCAATGAAGGTGGGAGGAAGGGAGAAAGGGGCTTTTTTCTTAAACCTTTGACATAGACCAAGGTTTACCAAAATAATGTTAAGGAATAAATGGTGACCTGGTTTATTTTACTTTAATAAAAATTTGGCAGAATTGTCTAATATAGTTCCTGGTCTGATTTAATTGTGTCTGGGAAGCTCTTATCATCCCACATAAAAATCACTACCAAGTTGCCAGAATGTCCCTGCTGACTTATTTGGCAGCAAGGAGTTTTTGTGGCCTCAGACATGAACCAACAAGAATCTGCACAGACCTGATATGTGCCTTCTGAGCCCCTTTGACAATTAGGGTCATTATAATACATTTTCCATGGGGGGTGGGGGAGGGAGTGTTGTTATAGGAAACAGTATGACAATACTTGACAATAGCAGTACTATGGGACCTGAATATTGATTCTAAATTCTACATTACCTAAATCCATGTAGAAGAGACCCACAGGACAGTTATCAAGAGAGTCAGTTACTTAAGCTGCAAGGAAAACATTCCTTTCATTTTGCTCTATGTGATACTGAAGCATATTTTTCAAATAAGCACAAAAGGTCAAAGCTGTATCAAGTACTTTGTCTTGAAAAAGGGTCAAAAATATGGAGCAAACTAAAGAGCTTACCTAACTTCAATTACCAATAATTTCAAAACTAAAATCTAAATTTTTTAGTATAGATAAGGCTTTGTTTAAAAAGAAAATCAGAATGGTGAATTCTGTGAAAGCAGAAAGGAGGAGAAGAATCTACCCCTTTCCTTTTCCCCATTCCCAGCCCTTGGTTTATACCACAAACCATAAAAAGCAGTTATACTAAGGCCCAACCACAAATGACCTCTGGCTTTCACCTGCAGAGAATTCTACTCTAGGACTCATGGGACAGGAGGACTGTAAGCCTAAATGCAGCTCAGGTTTATGCATATAAGCCAAATAATTGGTGAGTTTGGCCAATATTCAAGTTCATTTCAAAGCATTAAATCAAAGTGTTATAGGTTTGGTTCCAACATTTCGGAATGCCTGTAGCAGTGAATTACAAATCAGTCACCTTCTTTCCCCTGCAATCCATCTAATCTAGATGACAGAAGCAAAGTAGTGCCAGGACCTGGCCTGAATGGCAAAAATAAGCCAAAGAATTAGCACAGTAAATTTCATTGTTAACAGTTCTTCTGAGGAAAGAGGAGGGATTGAAAAAGGAAAGGAAGTAATCCAACAAAGAAGACACTTGGAAGAGAAAGAAAAATCATTTCAGTGCAGAATTGGAGAGAAAGGGCAGGAATAGAAAACAGAGGGAAAGTCTTTTAACACACCCTGAAGTTAGGCTAAATTGTAAGAGACAGTTGGTAGAGTGGCCTGAACTTCAAAAAAAAAAAAAAAAATTAATGGAAGAAGAGAAAACAGAAGAGACAAGAAACAAATTGAAGCAAATGTGCATTTCCCCAAGGATATACTAGAAGCAGAAGCTTATAGGAAGAGATCTATGAGGAAGGTGGGAGATGCCGGGCTGTGGCAAAAACCAGAAAGGACATCTGAAAGCCTGAGACATTAACTCTTTGGGTTTTTAAACATTGAAAACAATGAAGTTGTTAGTTGGAGAAAAAAAATTTTTGTTAAATAGATAAATTGCTTTTTAATTAACCAGAGATAACACTGAAATATATCAAGGGGGAATAAATGTCAATTATACTTTCCAGATCAAGACCATTTTGATAAACAAAATTACAATCTCTAGCACTTCAACTCATAGAACTTGGAGAATATTCAATTAAATCTGAATCTTTTTATAAATAAAAGGCAGATGTGAGGAAATTCTAATAAGCAAATGCATTACACTTTCTTTTTTCAAAACATAAATTGGGATGTCTTGATTAATAGTGACACCAGCCTCCACTTAGCATCTGCAGAGGAAGATTCTTTCAGGTAGGAAGGTTTACTAATGCTGCTAGATGATGCTAGGATTTTAGTCTAAGAGTCTGGGACGGGTGGCTGGAGGTGGCTGGGGAGATGGAAAGGAGGTGATGATCTTAACTAATGAAAGGGATACAAAGAGGGGACTCTAGCAATTCAAGCTTTCCAAAGCACAGATGAGTAACAATGCTAAGTGAAAGCAAGTAACATGCAAGCATATGATATGCTAAATGTACTGCTCTATCTTTAAAATGACATTGTTAAACATCTCACTTTCATGAAAAACAAAGATCAGTTTTTTTCCCCTATTCTCCATGTAAAAGTCCCTATTACTATTAATTAAGGCTGGAACATTTCATCTTTTTATCTGACAGATTTTTCTACTATGCTATAGAAAAGAACTTAACTCAGGGAATTGTACAGCCTTCTCCACAGAGTCTAAATAATCATGACTCCATAGATTATCTTCCAGGCTCTGTGAAGAACAGAAAGCTTTTCCTAGAATTTGGGGGAAGTTGGGGGTGGGAATTCTGAAGCAGACTGAAGGCAGTTTTTCCCCAGCTCTCATGTGATTTTTAAGAGTCAGCCGGTCTGGAAAATGTTGAATTTGTTTGTAGAAAAGGTAAACACTGCCAAAATCAACAAGTTCCTTCCTTAGGGGGCTGTAGAGAAAATTGGTCTACAGATTAAGACAGTTCAGACAACTTATGTTGGAGTAGAAGTGAACCCCTTCAGCACCCAGGTTTTACCCCAGAACTGTATTAGAAAGCTGATAAATCTCTGTTGGAGGAATTACAAACTGTGTACTCCAGAGGTAAAGGAAATTAAAATTGATCTCTTCTATAAATATCTTAGACAAAGTGTTTTTGTTTTTTTTTTTTAAATGAGTAAGTAAGCCAGGAGGCTTAGTGAATTGAGTTAAATGGCTCAGCCACATTGGCTAGATTGCTTATTCTTTGTGACTTAACTGATTAGACCTATATAAAATGGTTTCATAGGTGATTGGTTGCAAGTCAACAAAAATATTTTGATTAAAATGGAATGGCTAAACATTTTCTCCATGTCCTGTAGTTTGGGCTGCCAAATAAAAATGCAGGATACTGGCTACATTTAAATTTCAGATAAACAACAAATAATTTTTTAGTATAAGCATGTCATAAATATTGCATGCAACATATTTATACCAAAAAATTATTCATTTTTTAATCTAAAATTCAAATATAACTGTACATTCTCTATTTTTATTTGTTAAATCTGGCAAATTTACCTGTAATACATATAAAATGGGATATGTGTTTTTTATACTCCCACCCCCAAAAGCACACTGAATTTTATTTGAGTCAGTATAGCCAATACCTATGTATAGAACCCTAAAGATTAAGTATTATTTATGAGGAAAACCCAGGTAGAGTTTTCTAAGAAGTTAGTTATAAGAGTTACTTTAGGGAATTGAATTGCCTGAGTTTTCTTCTAGGTTGCATTTTATAACTGTCTGGGGAGTTTTAAAAATCCCTATGTCCAAGCTGCAGCTCAGACCAATTAAACCAGAATCTCTGGGTGGGACCCAGGCATCTGTACATTTTAAGGCTCCTCAGTGATACCAATGTGCTGCTATCGTTGGAATCACTGCTCTGGATGGCACCAACCTGCCGATATACCAACCTGTGATCACAAAAACAAAAAATAAAAAGGTGATTAATGCTTCCCTTTGAAATGTAATTTAGGTTAGCAGAAAATTTGGTTGGTTTTGTCCCTTCCAGCTTTGGAATTTATAAGAGTATACACTGCTAGTGATGGGAATCAAAGGAAGGGGTGAGAATTAGTAAAGAGGAGAAGGTTTCTTAAAAGTCTAAACTAGATCTTCAAATATAAGCAGGCTTATGAACTTTGGCTGGGTTTTATAAACACAACTGTTAAAGAAAGTCAAATACCCATAAATCTATGCTTTTGTCAAGGGATTAAAATTATATAGAGACATTATATATTTATATTTACTGTCCATACATATATATTTATATTTACTGTCCATGGATAGAAGTCACAAAGTATCTATTTCAAGTACATATTTCCCCATGGTTTTACTGTATTTTTTTTCGAAAAACATTGTCTAACGGTGCCAGTCATAGAACTCTGAAATATTACAGAAAGACCCGATCTAATTCATTACTTTTTATACAAATTATGGAGTCCTTTCAATTCCAATGTGCTCTTAAAATTACTGAATGTTGCAAAGATCACTAAGGTTACTTTTTCTCAGCAAATGTAACTGACAGCTGAGGCAAATGCACTGCCTGAAGATTAATATAGAAAAATTCTTTCTGTTATTTATCCTGGAAGTTGACTGATAAGCCTGCTGCAGTGCTGCATGCTTTCAAGCATTCCTTGTCAGAAAGCCCAAAGAATTGTTATGTTATTGAAACCCCAACCCTAGCACTTACAAGGAGAGTTCCAAAGCAAGCTTCTATATCTTATCACATACCACTGGCTCCACAGTGCATTTTGACACAGAGTATATTTACTTTCAACACTGACAACATTCCCTTTGCTCAACTCATATATCCTAAACTCTCCTGGATTTAAGAATTCCATGTATACTTTTCAATAGCTTGTATTTGTAATTTCAACCCTAAAAAGGATAAAAGAGTTAACTAAATCTTTCATTAGTAATGAAGGACTGATAGTCTCTCTATATATATGCTGATAAAAATTTTAGTTCATCTGACACAAAAAGAGATAAATAATAGAAACCATAAAATTATTTCATGTTTTACGTCATCCCCAGTCCTTTATGAATACTAAACACTGTCTGTGCTTAAATACAAATGTTTTCCTTTGATGGAATTATGCCTTTAAATTAAGGAGCACGGGGCGCCTGGGTGGCTCAGTCGTTAAGCGTCTGCCTTTGGCTCAGGTCATGGTCCCAGGGTCCTGGGATCGAGACTTGCATCGGGCTCCCTGCTCTGCAGGAAGCCTGCTTCTCCTTCTCCCAATCCCCCTGCTTGTGTTCCCTCTCTCGCTGTCTCTGTCAAATTAATAAATAAAATCTTTTTTAAAAAAATAATTAATTAATTAATTAAGGGACACATCCTGGATAAGTGACAAGAGAAGTCATCTGCCACCAGAGGTATCCCAACATGTATATGATCACTATGATTCTTTTCTCCATACTCTTCTCTTCTTCCTTTGCATGTTCTTAACCAAGTCTTTAATCATCTCCTATGTGTGTATTACCTTCAAATATGTATTTCCATCTCTGAATCCTCTTTTAACTTACAATCTCACTTCTCCACTTGTCCATATATCTCATATTCCTAGGCTGAAAATTGTGAAAAAATTTTGACACATCAACCTTCACATAATCAACGAGTTTACTCACCGATTCTTCTTTCACAAGAGTTTCCAATTATGTCCCTTAAAATACATTCCTACTGCCAACTCCCTGAATCGCGGGCTTCATTAGCTCATACCCAAACTATTACTGTAACCTCTTAATTGGGTTCCCTTTATCTACCCCATATACATTCCTGATAATGACACTCTCAGGGCAAAAAGAATAAAACAAATTTTAGAGTATTATCATTTTTTACTGACTAAATAGCACCACACTAAAGATATAGAAATTAGAGTCTGAGAGTACCAATGGAGAGGGATCCTAGCAAATACTTTGGGATCTCAGTAGGCATCCTGGAAGTTTAAACCCTACAATTGTCGGAATAACCAGACATAGACTTAGCCAGCCTTAAGTAAATTCAGTTCTTGATCAGATTAATGTCATCTGATCCTACTGTATGGTTCCAGGGTCTAGGATAAACTAGGATAGGATAAACCCTCTTGGACAAAAGGCAATATTCAGAACCCACACAATGATTGTTGTTGAATAAAAAAATTACCAGGCATACCAAGAATCATGAAGAGAATAAAAGAAAAATTCTAGAATTGAAAATGTGATAAGCTGAAATTTAGACTTTGATAGATGGGCTTAACAGCACACTGATACAGCACAAGAAAGAATAAATGAACTTGTGAAGAGAAACTGATAAAAATATAGGCTGGGGGTGCCTGGGTGGTGCAGTTGGTTAAGTGTCAGACTCTTGGTTTCTGCTCAGGTAGTGATCTCAGGGTCCTGAGGTCAAGCCCTGCACAGGGCTCCAAGCTCAGCATGGAGACTGCTTAGACTCCCTCCCTCTCTCTTTGCCCCTCCCCACTGCATGCTCTCTCTCTCAAATAAATAAATAAATCTTAAAAATATATATAGGCTAAAACATAGAGACCAAACCAAAAGAAAGAGTAATAAAGAAAATATCTCTATCTCTATCCATATATGACATGGAGAAAATTATAACGTATGCAACTGGAGGCTCAGAAGGAGAGAGAGGGAATAAAGAAGAAACAGTATTTGAAAGATAACAGATTTTCAAAAACTGACAAAAGATCAACATACAGATCTTAGAAAAACTATCATCTCAAGCATGATAATCATATATGCACACACAAAAAAGATCCCACAACTAATCGCATCACAGACAAACTGCTGAAAATCAGAGACAAAAGAGAATATTTTAAAAATTCAAAGAAAAATGTAGGAGAATTTATTGCCAACAGACTGAAACAAAATAATAATAATAATAATAATAATAATAATAATAATAATAATAAAACTTTATTCTTCAAATAGAAAGAAAATGATCCCAGGTAGCAACACAGATATGCAGGAAGAAGTTTAGAGCAACAGAATATATCTGAGTGATTGGAATGTATTTAATGATTGAATTTTATGACCAAATAGAAATAGATAGCTCTTCTTTATGTGTACTCCAGTACCAGTCTCCTCAGTTAGTGTTTTATCCATGAGGGCAGGAAATTTGTCTTATTCTCTGTTGTATCACTAGTGACTAATATGGTGACTGCTACAAAGTAAGTACTCAAAAACATCTGTTAATTGAATGACTAAATGATTACGGTCTACAACTTTGCACCATGTTTGAAAGTGCTGGGCAATAATAGAGGACTTTAGGTATCAAGATACAGTGTTAAGGAAATTATGGCCTGAGATGAAAATCCGTGTTTACGTTTTGACAAGGAAAAAAGGAAGGAAGGGAAGAGATAGAAATTCCACATAATCCTGTGGAACTAACATAGAGAAAGATAGGGTGAGGCTTCAACACTAGTAACCTCCAGCCCTAATACATTGGAGGAAAATTTTGTAGGTGGTACAGAAAATGCAACCAGGTTTTCCTCTGGAAATATTTAACCATTTGTCATTTTTGGTTCGATACTCTTTCATAGGTCATAGTAACAATTTTAAGAGCAACGCGGTAAGGCTAATAACGCCTACAATGAGAATCACCATCAAGAAAAGGAATGAAGGATGGTGCGTACATTAGCAGTTTATAATCAGTGAGACTCACTGCTGTTATCCCATTAAGTTGGAATGGAATGGCTGTTACTATAAGTGGATAATGTGACTTCCTGCTACTATCACCTCAGGGTGCCAACAGCATGGCACTACTATTATCATTCCAGGGTGGTCATGAGCTCATGCTATTTTCTTCTACAAGCTTGGGGAAAATTGCTGTCACAAAAGGGTAATAGTAAACAAGTGTCATGGTATTACACAGGCAGGCAGAGAAAAAGGAAACAGACTTGTATCTTTAAAAAAATAACTGCAGCCTCAGAAGTTTCAAAAATAAGTAATTGGTGAATAAGAGCTTAAATTTTCAGATCTCTCATTTAATTGGGCCTTGCATACCTGTCTTTGTGTTTGGATAAATAAAAAAGAATGTGTAAATTACATGCTATGGGATTGTGCAGAGAATAAGCTCCAGCAAGAGTTGTTCCCTTTCTCCCACTAAAGTTTTAGGTAGTTGGTGCTTATTACATGTTATAAAAAACAAATACCTAACTGCTGCTAATATTTATGGATTAAATTTGGATTATTTGAGAAAATCTTATTAGTCTAGCATTAACTGAGCTCAAGTAGGGATAAATTCTTTTTTTAATTCTATCATTTGCTCTCTATTTCCATAAACAAATTTTGAAAGTCTACACATACCCCACCACACACACACACAATCCTATACAAAATCTAAGATCTTCCTCATTAGTAAATAGCATGCTTTCATAATTCTTTCTCAACCAGTGAGTTTGGTAGATTAGTCATTTTAGACTTATGTCTGTCCTTGTTTGTCACGTCTACTACGTCACAAGGGTGTTGGAAGGATTAATTAGTTAACATGCAAGATTCTTTGAAGATGAAAAGCACTCTGAAATTGCTAAGCAGTGCTAGCATTCCTCCATAGTACATATTTTTCCTTTTATATTTGTAAAAATTCATCCACCTCCTGTTAACCCTTTCTGCTAACATTATGCACTCAGATTGCCTTTTAAAAAATTTACTAGGTTTATCTTTTCCTTCACAAGGCTTATAGTATTTATCTACTTATGTCCTCATTTCTCTCCTCTCAGTTTTCCCTATTTTTTGCTTACTAAGAGGTCCTAATATAATTTATGAAATCTTACTGACCTTTAGTTACCTTTTAAATCTTTAGTTACCTTTTACCTACTTACAATTTTTTTGCATTAATTGGAATTCTGGACAGGTATACCTAAGGATCCCTACAGAAAAAGGGAACAATCACTATTACCAAATCTTAGAGGCTTAGATCAGGAGAATCATTAATTTGGATTAAATAGAACAGTCTAAAGGGCAAGCAAATCTGTTTGTGCAATTCACTGAGCAAGAAAGAAGCAATTACTTCCCCCCCCCCCAAGATCTAAATTTTTCATAATAAGGAGTTATTTAAAATGTTAAGTGGTGCCTGGGTGGCTCAGTCGTTAAGCGTCTGCCTTCAGCTCAGGTCATGATCCCAGGGTCCTGGGATCGAGCCCCCCATCTGGCTCCCTGCTCAGCGGGAAGCCTGCTTTTCCCTCTCCCACTCCCCCTGCTTGTGTTCCCTCTCTCATTGTATCTCTCTGTCAAATAAATAAAAAAATAATTAAAAAAAAAAAATAAAATGCCTGTTATGAGACTGAAGTATATATTCAAAGAAATCATGATGAAGTGTCCCCAAGAATTCCAACTTCTGACTCTGGAAGCAGCTGATTGTGTCTGCAGTCCATAAACAGTGGCCCTGGAGACCAGAAGAAGGAAGGTTCCTCTAGCAGAAACAATCTGTGATTAGAAGGCGCATTTCTACTAAGCATCTAAACTTAGAGATATTTATCTAGCGTTCTCACAACTATTTTAACTACCTACATCTGTAAAACAGAGGTGATCATCTAGGCGGAGACTCTGGGGTTTTCTTCACAGCTCTAGCTATGAAGAACCCAGGCATTATTTTTCCACTACATTTTTGGCACTTTCTATTCTAAGTGGGACCATAGAATGTTTAAATATATAAAAAATGTTTGAATGTATCAGCGTTTAAAAAGAGGTGTTTTTTGTTTGTTTGTTTGTTTGTTTAAAACCCTGCGCCCCCCACACCTCAGCCAGTCCCAACACTGTGTTGGCCCGCAGGCTGCCTCCCAAGGCAGAGATGGTGTGGCTGAGGGCTCCGGCCCGGAGGCGGAGGGGGGCGGAGGGCGACAGAGCGGTGCCGGGGGAGTAGAGGGCGAGAGGAACTCTGTCTGAGGAGTGGGTGGTAGAGCTCTGTAGAGCTCTGACTGGGGGTGGCTAAAAGAGATGTTTTACTTTTAAAGAATATTCTCCCAAAGAGATTATGGTACTGACCAATATCTTTATGATAAACAGTTTACAAAACACAGCTACATGCAAATACTTTTGTCTTTGTATAATAAACTTAATTCAGCTAATATTTAAACATATTAGAATAATGTACTTCTCATGCTTCCTGTCTTGAATGAGTAGAAAACTATGAAACACTACAAAATAAAATGGAAAATGATTTTGGCACAATGTATTTACTATTGTATACAACACACACCCACACAAAAATATATATGTTTATATAACATATACATATATATCTTAATTACCATGCTATTAAAGGAAAGCATATTTCAAGAAATACCCCATTTCCTTTTTTTTAATTCACAAAAAGTTTAATTAATATATACAATTTTATGAGTTTGGAGATAAGTGTACACCCATGAAACTATCACCCCAATCAAAGCCATTAAATCTGTCCATCACCTCCTAAAATTTTCCCCTATGCTCATTTATCCTCCAACTCCTTCTCCTCTACTTCCTCCACCTCCTTTTCTTTTCTCCTTCTCCATCTTCTCCTTCTCCTTCCTTCTTCTAGTATTATTAATATCATTATTTTACTGTTACTATTATTCTTTTGTGATAAGAACATGTAAGTTATACCCTCAGTAAATTAAGTATACAATACAGTATCTTTAACTAAAGGCACTATGCTATACAGATCTCTAGGACATATTCATCTTCTATAAATTAAACTTTGTACTCTTTAACTAGTACCTCCTCCCACATTCTGCTTTTCTGAATTTGACTATGTTAGATTCATCATGTAAGTGATATCATATAGTATTTGACTTTCTGTATAGTATTTTTATCTCACTTAGCATAATATCATCCAGGCTTACCCATGTTATTGAAAACGTTGGGATCTCTTCTAAGGCTGAATAACATTTCATTGTATGTATGTTCATCCATCAATGGACGCATGTTTTAACTATTGTGAATAATTAATTAATGAAGATGGGAGTGCACATATTTCTTCAAGATCCTGATGTCATTGTTTTTTTTTTGATATATGCCCAGAAGTGGTATTTCTGGATCACATAGTTCTGATTTTATTTTTTTGAGGAAACTCCATAGTGTCTTCCATAGTAGCTGCACCAATTTACATTCCCAACAATAGTGTACAAGGGTTTCCTTTTTTTTTTTACATCCTCATCAAAATTTGTTATTTTTTTTTTTAATACAAGCCAACCTACTACATCAAAAACTAATGATGTAATGTATGGTGATTAACATAACAATAAAAAATTTTTTAAAAATACAAGCCAACCTAAAAGGTGTAAGGTGACATCTCATCGTGGTTTGAATCTCATTTCCCTGATGATTAATGTGGAGCACATATTTATATATGTCTTTATATATCTTCTTTGGAGAAATCTATTTAGTTCCTTTGTCCACTTTCCAGTTAGGATATTTATTTTTTTTACCATTGAATTATGTGAGTTATTTATATATTTTGAATATTAACCTCTTAGATATATGGTTTGCAAATATCTTATTCCATTCCATTTTATTGCTTTTTTGTTGTTGTTGTTTCCTTTGCTGTGCAAAAGCTTTATAGTTTAGATGTATTCTCTCTTGTCTATTTTCGTTTTTGTTGTGTTTTTGGTATCATATTCAAGAAATAATTGCCATGACTAATGTCCAGGCTTTCCCCTATGTTTTCTTCTGAGAGTTTTATGGTTTCAAGTCTTATGTTAAGCCTCTAATCCATTTTGAGCTGATTTTTGTGAATGGTATGAGATAGGATCGAATTTCTTTCTTCTGTATGTGGCTGCCCAGTTTTCCCAACATCATTTATTGAAGAGACTGTTTTTCCTCCATTATATATTATTGGCACCTTTGTCAAAAGTCAATTGACTATATTATATGTAGGTTTAATTCTGGGCTCTATATTCTGTAACATTGGTCTATATATCTGTTTTTATGCCAGTACCATACTATTTTGATTACTGTTGTTTTGTAATATATTTTGAAATCAGGAAAAGTGATGCCTCCAGTTTTGGTTCTCTTGCTTAAAATTGTTTGGCTATTTGGAGTCTTTTGTGGTTCCATATGAATTTTAGGGTTTTTCCTAACTTATATAAAAAATGCTATTTGGAATTCTGATGAAGATTGCATTGAATCTGTAGATCACTTTGAGTAGTATGCCATTTTAATAATATGAATTCTCGTACATAAACAGGGAACATATTTTCATTTATTTAGTCTGCTTTCATCTTTTTCATTAATGTTTTATAATTTTCAGTATATAAGTCTTTTACCATATTGGTTAGTTTATTTCTAGGTGTTCTACTCTTTTCAATGGGATTGTCTCCTTAATTTTCTCTTTGGATAGCTTGTTAGTGTATAGAAATGTAACTGATTTCTGTACATTGACTTTTTTATTCTGCAACTTTGCTGGTTTCTGTTATTCTAACAGATTTTTGTGAAATTTTTAGGGTTTTCTACACACATGTTCACATCATCTGCAAAAAAGATATAATTTTACTTCTTCCTTTGTTATTTGGATGCTTTTCATTTCTTGTTCTTGTCTATTACTCTGCCTAGGATTTTCAGTACTATGTTAAATAGAAGTGGTGAGAATGGGCATCCTTGTCTTATATTGGATTTTAGAAGAAAAATTTTCAGATGTTAACTGGGTTTTTCATATGTGACCTTTATTGTGTTGAAGTAAGTTCCTGCTATACCTAATATGTTGAGTTTTATCATGCAAGTATGTTGAATATCATCAAATGGTTTTTTCTATAGCTATTAAGATGATCATGTGATCTGTTTTTCATTTTGTTAACATCACATTGATTTATTTGCACATATTGAACTATTCTTGCATCCCAGGGATAAATCCCATTCAGTCACAATGTATGATCCTTGATATGCTGTTGAAATCAGTTTGCTAATATTTTGGTGAGGATTTTGCACCCATGTAGTTTTCTTGTGGTGCCTTTGTCTGTCTTTGGTACCAGGGTAATGCTGTCCTCGTAAAAAGTGTTTGAATGTGTTCCTTCCTCTTCCATTTTTTGGAAGAGTTTAAGAAAATTGCTATTAATTTTTCTTTTAGTGTTTGGAAGAATTCATCTTTGAAGGTATCTGCTTCTGACTTTTTGTTGTTGTTGGAAGATTTTGATTATGCATTCAGTCTGTTTATGTTTTTGTTTCTTTTTTTTATTCAGTCTTGGTAAATTGTATTTTTCTAGGAATTCATCTATTTCATCTAGATTATCCAACTTGTTGAAATATAATAGTTTATAATAGTCTCATGATTTTTTAATTTTCTGTCATCGGTTCTAATATCTCTTCTTCCATTTCTGATTTTAGAGTTTTCTCTCTTCTCTTAGTCTACCTGAATATTTATCAGTTTTGTTTTTTCTTTTCAAAAAACCAATTCTCCATTTAGTCTATTTTTTCTATTTTTTCTCTTTTTTGTTTTAGTTTTTTCTCCTATAATCTTATTTCTTCACTTCTAACTTTGAGCTTAGTTTGTTCTTCTTTTTCTAGTTCCTTGAGGTATAATGTGAGGTTGTTCATTTGAGATCTTTCTTATTAATTTAAGCATTTATTACTGTAAGCTTCCCCCTTTGTACTGTTTTTGCTGCACACCATAGTTTGTTATGTTTTCATTTTCATTTGTCTGAGATATTTCTTGATTTCCCTTTTGATTCCTTTTTGATCCAAAGTTGGTACAAGAATATGCTGTTTTATTTCCATGTATTTGTGATATTTTTTCACTTTCTCTTTTTTACTGATTCCTAGTTTCATTACATTGTTGTGAGGAGAAAATACTTAGAATGATTTTAGTCTCAAAATTTTTAAGATTTGTTTTGTGATTAACATGATCAATCCTGGAGAATGTTCCATAAGTGTTTAAGAAAAATGTGTTCTGCTTCTGTTGAATGGGATGTTCTATATATGTCTGTCAGGTCCATTGGCCTATAGTGTAGTTAAAGTTGTCTGATTCCATATGGATTTTCTGTGTGCATTATCTGTCCATTATTGTAAGTGGGGTGTTAAAGCCTCTTACTATTACTGTATTGCTGTCTAATTTCTCCATTAAAGTCTGTCAATGTGTGCTTTATATATTTAGGTGCTCTGATGCTGGGTACATATATATTTACAATTGTTCTATCTTCCTGTTGAATTGACACTTTTATTATTATTTAAAGATTTTTTTTGGTCTCATAACAGTTTTTGACTTGCAGTCTATTTTGTCTGATATAAGTAACATCTGCTCTCTTTTGATTATCATTTTCTTTCCCTTCACTTTCAGCTTATGTGTGGCCTTATATCTAAAGTGGGTTTTTTGCAGACTGCACATAGTTGGATATTTTTGTATATCCATTTTGCCTCTCTATGTCTTTTGATTAGACTTTTAATCTATTACATTTAAAGTAATTATAGGCAGGTAAGAACTTAGTATTGCCATTTTATCAATTGTTTTGTAGTATATTTTTGTTCTTCTATTCCTCTTTTGCTTACCTCCTTTGTGATTTTTTGTAGCAATATACTTTGTTCTCTTTTTTTTTAATATCTGTAATGTTTTCTTTTTCTTGTGGTTGTCATGAGGCTTATATAAAATTTACTGTTACAACAGTGTACTTGAACTGGTAACAACTTAACATCAATTGCATACAAAAACTCTACACTTTTACTCCCCCCACACACAAACTTTGTTATTGATATCAGAATTTACTTATTTTAATATTGCATGTCCAGTACCTGATTTTTGTAGTTATAGTTATTCTTAATACTTTTCTCTTTTAACTTTTATATTAGGGTTAAAAGGGATTTACACACCACTCTTACTCGTGATACATTATTCTGTACTTGTTTATCTATTTATCTTTATCTGTGAGGTTTATACTTTCATACACCTTCATGTTGAAGTTTTGCCTCCTTTCATTTCAGCTTGAAGAACTCCCTTTAGCACTTATAATAAGGCAGATCTAGTGTTATAAACTCCTTTAGTTTTTGTTTGCCTTGGGAAGTTTTTATCTCTTTTATTTTTAAAGGATAGTTTTACTGAATGTCATATTCTTGCTTGGCAGGTTTTTTATTTTCTTTTAGTATTTTGAATATATCACCATGCCTGCAATATTTCTATTAAGGATATTCACTAATAATCTTATGGGGTGTCCTTGCTTGCTTTCAAAATTCTTTGACTTTTGATAATTTAATTGTGATATATCTTGGTAGACCTCTTTAGGTTCAATCTGAGATCCTTTGGGCTTTATGAATTTGGATGTCAAATCCCCTCCCCAGATTGTGGGACATTTTCAGCCATTACTTCTTCAAAATAAGCTTTCTGCCAATTTCTCATTCTTTTCTCCTTTGGGACTCCCAACAATGCATATATTTATTTTCTTGATGATATTCCCACAGTCCAAGCATGCTTTCTTTATTCTTATTCTTTGTTGATGTTGTCATTGTTCCAAGTAGGTAATTTCAAGTGATCTTCAAACTTACTGTATCCTTCCTCCACTTGATTTTGTCTGTTCTTAAAAGTCTGTATTGAATTTTTCATTGAAGTCATTATGCTCTTAAGCTCCAGAATTTGTTTTGTTTTTTTTTATGGTTTTTATTTCTTTGAACGTCTTGCTTTGTTCATGTTATTTTTTTCATGAATTTAGTTATCACTCTGAGTTCCCTTGTGGTTCACTGAAAAATAGCTTAAAAAAAATTTTTAATATATTTTAATATACCAAATCACCAATATTTCTCCTCAATCATTATACTTAATTAAATATCAATATATTTAAGATTCTCAAAGCTGGATAAATGAGGTATCCAAAATATCCTAAATATAACTTTTCCTGTCATTTCAATTATTCTTCAATAATATGTCAACATTCTTAATAAGAAGTCCAATATATTAAGTATATTTCCCTTTCTATTGTAGGAGATTGAACTACTGTTACTAAGTATTCATCTCTTCTCTATAGCAGAATTATATATCCGTGCCTATTCCCATATGACTTACAGAGATGCCTGTGGGAGAAGTACACATTTATCTTTGGCCAGTAGAGTATGAATGCAAGTGATATATACCATGGCCAACTAGAGGCTTGCAGAGCCATTGAATAATTCATAAATTTGCTATGTTGTTATGTCATTAAAATGACAGAGAATGGAAAAGTGCATATAACTACAAGGATAAACATGACAAAAGAAAAAAAATGGTACATGTAATCAGCAAAAAAATTTTGAAAATGGAGAATGCATTGTTAATGGGTTACTTTCTGAGAGAAGCAGAAAAAGTTGAAACATACATGTCTTCAGAAACAAATGCTACAGAAACAAGAAGCAATCTGATTCCTACTACACACTCTAAAAAGGTGTGGAAATTGGAGGTATCATATAATTTGGAATATTGGGATAAACATATATCCCAGGTAGGAGTTTAAAGAGCTCTTTTCTATAGAAACTGGCCCAAAAAATTTTAACTGGTATAAAGAAATCTACTCTGTATTGACTGGCTAATGTATAGATTAATGATCAAATTTTCTAATTGGCTGTTTAGTCCTTACTACAATAAATGTGAGCAGACATAAAGGTATCATCAGATATTTGAGGAAAATATATATACAAAAAAATAGGAGATTTGGAGACAATAAGAAAATAAGAAAATCTAACATTGTATTCTCTAAGAGCTGAGAATAATAAATATAAAATAAAATAACAGATTTCTATAGAAAAAGCTTTAAAAAAAGTAAGATTTCATAGACATGAAAAGTTTTATGGTAGAAATTTTGAAAATAGAAAAATCAGAAGATGAAGAAAAGACAACAAAAATGTAGAAGAAAAATACAAAGAAATGGAAAATAGGAGATAACTTTTAAAAATAATGATCATGCAAAAAAACTAACATCCAACTAAGAAGGTAAAACAAAGAAGAGAAATAATCAGAAAATCATGAAGAAACTATCCAGATTTAACAATGACTCTTCACCAAAATGAATGAAAAAGACATGCACCAGAACACATCACAGTGAAATTTCAGTACCTTAGGGAAAAAAAGAAAAAAAAAAAACCTTCAAGAGAAAAAGCAATCAAGTCACATTAAATATTCAGGAACCAAATGGTATAATATTTCTTAACCAAAATGCTGGAAGCTAGAAGAAAATGGGACAATGCAATCACATTTTGAGAAGAAATGATTATAAATTTAAAATTTGATGCATAAACAAGTCTTAAAATCCATGTAAAAGTAGAATAAAGACATCATCAGACAGACAACATCCCAACAGATTTACTACTTATACACCTTCTATTAAGAAGCTACTAGAGTATGTACTTCACCAAAACAAGGAGTAAACTCAGTGAATGAAAGTCATTGGATATAGAAGAGAGAAAGACCCAGGGAATGCCTAGGCTGATGCTTTATCCAAATTTAAGAATGACCACTATACACCAGATACAGAGGGAAAGCAGCTCAGACTGGAGCAGTCAAAGTAGTCTAGGCTTTCATCAAAATGAAATATACAGAATACTTGATGCATCTGAGTGCCTTGCAAGGGGAATAAGATAATGAGCAAAGAGTGTGGCTTGAATGCATGGATGCATGGAAATGTAAGAAATGAAAACATAAGATAATTATTAGTGATAGAGAAAACAAAAAGTTTTTTGGGAAAGGCAGAATCATTAATTTAATAGCATTTACATGATTTTAATAACATATAAACACTGAATATTAATCTAACGAAAATTAATACATAATTCTATCTGAGGGATAGAATAGGAAGATCATATTTGATATGGTAGAGATGGGAGGAGGAAATAACTCAAAGACCATCTTTAATTGTGGAAAGCCTATAAAAAATGACTAAAAAGTAGCAATACGAGAGTAATACTTAGGGTGATAACAACAAAATAATTAAATAAAAAGAAAGGAGGATAAAGAAGGTAATAAAAAGAAATCAGAGGAGAAGGAGAAGAAGAGGAAGAAGAAAGAGAAAGAGAAACAAAGGAAGAAAAAAGACAAGGAAAAATAATCGAGGTTTGTATAGAAGGAAGATTTCATCCCACCACATATCAGAACTTTTTTTAAGACTACAATAATTAAAAGAACATAGTAATTACATAGAAATAGAAAAATAAATCAATGGAACAGAATAGATTTAAATTTCTAAAAAATACTACACATATAAGTAAATTGATACTTGATGGGGTGGCCTTGTAGATCAGTCAGAAAATGATGAACTCTAGAAAGTATGATGCGAGAATATGGTTAGCCATACAGGAATAATAAAATTATACCTAACCTTGCAATTTACATAAAAATCAATCACAGGTGGCTTGAAAACAACTCATAAAAATCAGAAGAAAATAACAGTTATTTTTACAACCTTGGTGTAGGAAGAGTCTTACACAAGACAGAAAAAATACGTAACATGGAAAAAGACTGACAAATTTAACTACTTTAAAATTAGAAATGATCAAATGTCAAAAGACATTATAAAGAAAATTAATTGATAAATTATAGCATGGTCAAAAACATTTGCAAAGTTTAAAAGAAATCATTAAAATCCAAAATATATAAAGATTTCCCAAAAATAAATAAGTAAAAGACAAACAAGACCTACAAATGGACAAATCCACAGGTAAAAAAGTCCAATAGCCAATAAACCTAGGAAGAGAAATCCTCATTAATAATTGCAGAAATACCTGGCACGCCTGGGTGGCTCAGTCAATTAAGTGTCTGCCTTCGGCTCAGGTCATGATCCCAGGGCCCTGGAATCGATCCCCACATCAGGCTCCCTGCTCAGCGGGGAACCTGCTTCACCTTCTCCCTCTCCCTCTACCTGCTGCTCTGCCTGCTGTGCACTCCCTCTTTGTCTTTCTCTCTGTCAAAAAAATAAATAAATAAAAATCTTTAAAAATAATAATCGTAGAAGTAAAAAATAAAAGAACATTTCACATGCAAGAGATTGACAAAAAATTTAAGTGTAGATAAGAATAAGAAATAATTAGAAACCATCTTTTTCCCATTGTATATTCCTGCTTTCTTTGTCATAGATTAATTGATCATAAAAGTATGTGTTTATTTTTGGATTCTCCATTCTGTTCTACTGATCTGTGTGTCTATTTTTGTGCCAGTACCATACAGTTTTGATTACTATAGGATAAGGAAGATGTGGTATACATATACAACAGAATATGACTCAGCCATAAAAAAAAAAAGGATGAAATTTTGCCATTTGCAACAATATGGATGGACTTAGAAGGTATAATGCTAAGTGAAATAAGTCAGAGAAAGACAAATACCAAATGATTTCACTCACATGTGGAATTTAAGAAACAAAACAAAACAAACACATAAAGACACAAAATAAAAAACAAAACAGCAGACTCTTAAATACAGAGAACACACTGTGGCTGCCAGAGGGAAGGTGGGTAGAGGGATGGGTGAAACAGATAAAGAGGATAAAGAGTACACTTATCCTGATGAGTACCGAGAAATATATAGAATTGTTGAATCATTATATTGTACACCTGAAACTAATATAATACTGTATGTTAATTATGCTTGAATAAAAAAATAAGTAAAAGAACTATTGGAAACCATTTACAGTGCTAATGGGGTTATAAACTGTCTTAACTACTCAGGAGAGATATTCAACATTATCTATTAAAACTCAGCCCCATGATTTATCAATTCCATTTATAAGTATAAATACTATAACAATTCCACTTTATGGACAAGGAGACATGTACCAGAATTCTTTTTTTTTTTTTAAAGATTTTATTTATTTATTTGAGAGAGAATGAGAGACAGAGAGCACGAGAGGGAAGAGGGCAGAGGGAGAAGCAGACCCCCCGCTGAGCAGGGAGCCCGATGCGGGACTCGATCCCGGGACTCCAGGATCATGACCTGAGCCGAAGGCAGTCGCTTAACCAACTGAGCCACCCAGTCGCCCTGTACCAGAATTCTTGTGACAACATTTTTATAGTTAAATTTTGAGGGTAAACTAAATGCAAATCAAAAAAGTAGGAGGAATAAATGTATTGTGTGTGTAGATGCATGATGGGATATTTATAATAATAAAATGAATTAGAGCTATAATGCATTAGAAAGCTCAAAAACCCATCAATGTAGAAAAATGAGGTTTACACAAATAATAATAATAATAAAATTATATATATAATATACAGTATAATGCAATTACACAAAGTTAAAATATGTAATATGTTGCTTAGGAATATATACTGTCAATACCTCATGGGAATAATAAATAAGCAAAAATTTTATAGTATTTACCTATAATGGGCAGGAAGGGAAATGTGATCAAAAAACTTCATCAATGGCTTCAGTGGTATTTGTAAGTTTTACTTCTTAAATGGGGTGATATATACATGTATATTTGTTCTATTACTTTCAGTACCTGAATATATCTGAATGCCTGAAATTTTAAAGGGAAGTGGAAGGTACAGGCTTCCAGTTATGGAATGAGTAGGTCATGAGGATGAGAGGTACAGCATAGGGAATATATTCAATGGTATTATAATAGCATTGTGTGGTGACAGATAGTAACTACACAGATAGTTAAGCATAACATAACATATTGAGTTGTTGAATCACTTTGTTGTACATCTGAAACTATATATGAAATAAAGGAAATAAAACATAAAAAAACAAATCTATGGTTTTTGAAGACATTTCAATTCTGAGATGAAAATATAAAGATATGAAATATAATCATATTGTCCAAGTATGGATATATGCCTTAGTTTGAACAATACCTATGTAGTCTTAATTATAAACACTGAATAGTGATTTAACCAAAATTTTCAACATGCTTTTATTGGAAGAATGGAGAATGGACATATTTTTGCAGAAAAGAGTTTTTGTAGACAAACTAAATCATCTTCTCCCATAGTGGCAACCTAAGAGAGAATGTCAAAACCCATTTATTTAGGAATATTAAGATACAAGAACAATCAGAAATATAGTTGCTCTGGGAAGCAAGATTCAGGGATTTGAAAGGGTAGATAGAAGACTGCTATTTGAGTGATAAGCTCTGAAGGACTGTTTGAGTTATAAGCTATACATGTATATTATTTTAATAAAAATGAATTTTACCTTTAAAAAGTAAACTAAGAATCTACTTCATACAGAACAGAGTCTGTAACCTAAAGGGAAGCTACGCCTAATACTGACCTATCAATGATTTTAGGCATGGTTTGCGTCCCCTTCTCTCTGACATGCTTGTATTAATATTATCCACAGTTGTCCAGAAAACTAGTATTTTATCTGTCAAATGAACTCAACTGTAAAATTCTAAAACATCAAAATAAATTTTTTAAAAAGCACTATCATCCTCACTACTTGGGAAATCAAAACCAAACAGTAAATCTGATATGGAAAAAAATGAAATCCATAACTGTTACCAGCCATTTGTGGAAAAGCAAAAAATAGAGATGCAACAGATGATTAGGTAATCTCGTTTCCTACAGTATGTATTCTCTAGTGGTTTATATAGCCGGTCTTGTTTTGAATGACTCAAGAAAAAGAGTCCCTCAGCCCCACTACCCAGGGAAATCTATCCTGTGTTAGCAACACACACCTGCAGTGATACCATCATACAGATATGCCAGACAGACTGAGAAATAGGAACAACTCTGTGGGGAGAAAAAAGAGAGATGGAGAAACAAGTTTCTGAAAAAGTGTCCACTGACACTAGCACATCATGTAATTTCCCAGGATTAAAAAAAAACACTTAGAATTTATAGAGAAAATATTTTTCCTATTCTAAATTTTGTACCATTTCACCTACATTAAAGGCAGTCACAGCACAATGCAGATTTAAGGAAAAGTCAGCAAGATCCCTAAATCCAAAATAATTTATTAGAGACGTAGAGAAAGATGAGAAAATGATCCAAACTGCAATAATCACAGAAAATATTTTTATCCTACTTATCTATTAAATATATTTAATATTTAAATATAGTGAGCTGCAATGCAAAACAATTTGTCTTAAAATATTTTTGTCAAATTTTTCCTTCTTCTCTCCCAGAATGATCATTCACTTTCTTATGTTCTTTTAGCAGCAAAGATGATGAATGATAAACTCTGCTTTTTTGCTTTTCTTTCACCAACTTGAGACCTTCATGCAACTTAAGCTTTATTTATTGGATACTGTGCTAGACTCGGACGATACACATAAAAATGAGATCACAATAGAGACTACTACTCTTATTACTAATTGCTAACATTTAAAAATATTTATGTTCTAAGCCTGAAACTAAGTTACCTCTTTTAATTCTCACAATGAAATTTGCACTTCTTGGTTGTATGGCATAACTACTTGGTGCTTCAATTTTCTAATCTATAAAAAATGAGAATGACAGTAGCTAGACAATAGTTCTAATTCAAGTAATTATGAAAATAAATTAGTATATACAATAGCACATATAACCTATTATTATTATAAGTGATAAAATCCAGATCCATGGCTTTAAATGCCATCCATATGCTCAAGCGTTCTAAATCTAGGTCACTAGTCCTTATCTCTCCACAGAACTTCAAATTCATATTTCCAAATGCCTGATTTCATCTTCACATGGATGTCTAGTAGCCATGTCAACATTTACATAGTCAATGGGGCTCTTGATTTCTTCCCCTCCCCAGAAGAGCTAGCTCTTTAGCCAGTGGATCCAGGATGTGACAGCAAATGAGAATCCGGATATAATAGATTACACAACCAAGTGCCCTAAGTTCAAATCCATCACTTAACTAGTTGTGTGACCTTGGGCAAACTATTTACTCTCTTGGTATCCTAGCTCTCTCATCTGTGAATATGGGATATAACGATAGTAGGTTCCTATAGTTGTGATGAGGCTTCAGTGAGTTAGTATACTTATAAATACTTAGAACCATACCTGCAACACACAGTAGTCACTATATGAATTTATATACTATTATTATGATCATATGAATCATCATATTTTTCTTAATTACTTAAATCAAATAGCTAGGAGTTATTTTTTATTTTCTCCTTTACCCCTCACACTGAATCCATCAGTAAATCTTATTGGCTTTATTCCAAAACATGTCTCAAATCCAGTTACATATACACTACTACCATGTTCCCATGCTGGGATCAGCCACCAATACTTCATGCTTGACTGTCACAGTGGCCTCCCAAGCAGTCTTTCTGCTTCCACTCTTGTCTGTCCTCCACTCACAATCCATCTCCAAACCATAATGGCTAACCATTTCAAAGTAAGGCAGATCAAATCGCCCTCCCGGAAAAACTTTCCAGTACAACACTCTCCTCACATTTAGAATGGAATCCAAACTCTTCATTTAGTGGAATGTCTGAGGACTGAGAACACAGAGTGAGATCACCATGGTGTGACCTGAAACAAGAAAGCTATTATAACATTCTGTGCTTTGGTTTCTTCATCTACAATATGAGGATAATGTTAGTACTCAGCTCATAGGCTGTAATGAAGATGAAAAGAGTTCATCGATGCAAAATGCTTAGCCTAGTGCCTGATACACAGTGCACAGGATATGCATGACTACTGTGCATATTCAAATTTTCCTCTTCCTCCTCTTCCCCTCATCTCTTACTCTCCAGCTACTGCTTTTCATCTGTTCTTTGAATGGACCGAGTTCATTCCTGCTTTCAGACTTTAAAGGAGCTCTCCTTTCCACCCAGAATGTTCTTTTACCAGATCCTCAGGTACCTGGCTTCTTGTCTAAAAATGTTTAAATTTGTCCACAAAAACTCCTTTCCTGATTAAGAAATCACTGAATCTAAAGTAGACACTGTGACTCCCTGTCACATAATCTGATTTTATTCTCTGGATAGCACTTCTCAGTATCTAATTTTATACATAACTTTTTTTTGAAAAAGAGAGAGAGAGCACACAAGTGGGGGGAGGGGGACAGAGGGAGAAGAAGAGAGGCAAAGGAAGAGGGAGAGAGAATCCCAAGCAGGCTCCACATCCAGCATGGAGCCCAACGCAGGGCTCGATCTCATGACTCCTGAGATCATGACCTGAGCCGAAATCAAGAGTCGGACAGTTAACCAACTGAGCCACCTAGGTGCCCCTTTATACATAACTTTTTACTTATTTGTTTACTAATTTTCTCCCCTACATACACATAAACACATGAGAGAGAGCAGAGATGGAAAGAGAAACCCAAACTCCGTGAAAGCCAAGATTCTGCTTGTCTTATTCCCTGCTGTATCTTCAAAGTCTAGATTGGTCCTTGTCCTATATGGAGTGATCAATATTTATATTTTTCTGACAGGACACTTTATTTAAGGACATCTTTAGATACTAACATCCGCTAAGACTAATAACATTGGTTCTGATGTCTTTGAAAATTTAAGGTAGCCATAACATAAGGTGTTTAATAAATATATGGATGGTAAAGTTATTTCTATTTTGTGCATATCTAGGGTGAATATATCCTAATAGTATAAATGCTAAGTATACATAATTTTCTGTTTAGGTGCTCTAAGCACAAGATTTCATTTAATCCATGAGTTGTATAAAGACTCTCTATAAGAATAATGTCAATAAACAAATCAATAAATATGTAGCATATTGCATTTGCATATCATATCATATGTGCATTTCTTGACAAAATCTGGGTTTGCTGAGCAATCTCCAGAGTGGCTGACAAACAAGGGGAATTTGTTAGTATTTAGTGAGGCTGGATTCAGTTGCAAATTGTTCCCTCTCCTTGCAGATGTGAATTAGCTGAGGTGTGAAGTCATCGTCATACTTTGGCACATTACTGAGGTGCTTGGATGGAGGATTTCTAAAAAAAATAAGCAAAGAATTAAACTGTGGGAGAGCTTGCAGTGCAGCTGGAAATAGCAGTCTCTGATGAGTGAGCTGAGCCAACAACCAAAATTAAATAATGCTCTGAAAAGCGATCCTGCCTCAAGGCTCCATTGCACTGCTTCTCTGACATCCCCTTGCTAAGGTCAGCAGCCAGGACAAATTTAAGTCTTACAAATACTGCCCTTCAAAGACTGACATGGAGCCAGATTTAAAACCAGATGCCTACTTGGAAAGGAAATTAAGAGGGAGCCTGAAACACATTACATGAGAATATTATTTATTTGATCATGTATTAACTGAAACATCAACCATTTCAGTCTCAAAACTATTGAGTAATCAGGAGTGGTGCTATGCATGTACACAGCAGTAATTAAGTGAAGTGCTGTGTGTTCATGCAAGATGAATGACTATGTTGCAAATATCTCAAGAGGGCATGTAGAAACCATGACTTAATAAGCTACTACCCTAAAATAGTTTTGTCTATTAATACTTTGTACATTTTTATAGAGACATTAATGCTTTATAAATCTAAAAATGGGCCCATACATTTCATAAAGGAGTCATTTCCTTATTTTCTGTGATGAACATCTTTCTTCAACCAAGGGCCCTTAATAGAATTTCTCAGTTCTTGATAACTTTGTTTGGAAACAACCAACCGAATGGTATGGGGTGCAAGGAAGCTCCCTCATTGAAGCAAGAGTCACACACAGTTCACAATCCCGAGCATCAAAAGTAGTGAACACAGAAAATGTAGCATGTGTGACATTTTTTTTTTAAGATTTTGTTTATTTGAGAGAGAGAGAGAGAATGAGAGAGAGAGAGAGCATGGGGGGGAGGGTCAGAGGGAGCAGCAGACTCCCCGCTGAGCAGGGAGCCCGATGTGGGACTCGATCCCGGGACTCCAGGATCATGACCTGAGCCGAAAGCAGTCGCTTAACCAACTGAGCCACCCAGGCGCCCGCATGTGTGACATTTTTTAAAGAATATTACAAATAAGGAGGGTTCTTATCACTTTGGTTATATACATGGTAAAAGCGTGAGCAATTCTGAGTTTTATCAAGGCAGTAAAAGCCCTCTTGGTACTAACATAGTATTGTAATTTGGTGAATGATATTTTTGAGCTATAAAACTTGGGCTGATGGCAAGAGAGAATATTGCCTTTTCACTGAAACTCATTTTTTCATTTCTAATAATCAAAATTGTTCTCATTTTACTGAAATACCACCACCATTTTCTTGGAACTGTTCTCAGCATCCTCCCTTAGAATGTGGGCCAGACTGATTAATCTACAGTATCCTTCCTCTCAGTAGGGAAAAAGTGGTTACAATTTTCCCACTGAATTCTGTCCTGGGTGGGGTGTGGGACAGTCCATACAACAAGTATTTACTGATTAGTCTTTGTGCTCCAGTATGTTTTTAGGCATTAAGAACTATACTAGGCGGGTTATATGGACTCTATGCCAAGGTTATATTCAAGGTCACAGACTTGATCGGGACATATTTGTATCCTCTGGAATGTAAATTTCATTATATCAGGTATAGCATAACTTTGATTAAAAAACAAATGGACAATTATTGGCAAAATGAGGTGAGCAACAAAATTAAAAGTTCTCAATAAGGCTCTGCAATCATAATAATGTATCAGAAACATTAAAATGTGTTTCCAAATGTAAAAATTGGTATGGAAGCAAGAGTTGAGGACATTGTGGGACATTCCTTAAATCTCTAATACTTTTAAGTTACTGAATTTTGACTAGAAGTTTAAATATAGGTAAAAACCTAAAAATTCATTAAATAATGTATCTCCAATTATTTTCACACATCATTTGAAATTGCTATTAAGTTTGAAGCTTATTAAAAACAAACTAATGGCATTTTTATTGTCTATAACAATGTACAGTCTTTTTCTGAAATGAAAAATTCATAATAATTCTTTGTCATAGAATTGTTTTGAGTTGAAAGCACTGGACAGAATGACTGATTAAAATGAGCAAAGATATTGGTGAAGTACAGGGTGAGTAACCAAGTGTGTTCCTGTTGTCCAGAACACGTGCAAATGTTCTGAAGTGTGTTGGTCTTAGTTCTCAGATGCTGTTTTTTTCCTCTTTCTGAATTAAGAATTCCTATGACCTGGTTAAACAAATACTCAGTGGAAGGATAGCCTATATTTCATGATGAAACACAGGACAAAATAATATGCACCTTGTCTTTCTATGACTAATGCAAAAATCTAATCATTCACTCCATCCCATGGCCCACACTGGGTTTAAACAGCTAGAGCCTGTCTGCCAGGTAGAAAGACTTAATGTCCCTCTTGAGAAGAAATTAACTGCTAAAACAGACTGAGGTGAAATGGAGTTTTGTCTTCTGTCCTCAATACAGCCATTTTTCTCTTTTAATCTTGTTCTTCCGTTCAAGCAGAATGAAAACTTGGATTTTTTCCTTGAGCAAATTTCACTTCCAAGGCCCAAATTCTGGGGCCCTGTTTAATTGCAGAGGTGAGCTACCTTTGTAGCAACTCTAAAATCAGTCAAGTCCACCGCTGAAGGGCAGGAAAAAAATGAAGTGGTGTTCTACATCCTAAGTCACACATTCTTCTTGTGGGAACCTGGTGCCTTTTTCCTTATTCAGCAAAGCCTTGCTGGATTAGTTAATACTGCAAAATTAACATAGCCCAGACAACGCAATGGGAGCAAAAAACCAGACTCAGGTGTGTGACTCAGGCTTCCCCAGCCAGCATGGCTATGGGGCAATGGCTTTTTATCCTGGGATATCAGGAAGGAGAATGTGGAAGGGGAAAGTAGTCCTCTTGTAGCCTGCAGCCAATTGACCATAAAGAATTTTTCTGCCAAGACGACTTCTCTCTTACAAAATGATAATTGGGTTCTACAAAGTAGAAATGTATATTTACTAAACAGGAATGTAAAAGGAAATCTGATGTATTAGAAGGAAACAGTAGGAGCGCCTGGGTGGCTCAGATGGTTAAGCGTTTGTATTCAGCTCGGGTTGTGATCCCAGGGTCCTGGGATCAAGCCTGGGGTGGGCTCCCTGCTCAGTGCGGAGCCTGCTTCTCCCTCTCCCTCTGCCATTCCCTCCACTGTGCTCTCTGGTTCTGTCTCTCTCCCCAGCATAGTTAACCTGACTTCAAGTCTACACCTAGTCCACTCTTGGCTCCTATTCACAATAAATATATAGAATGTTTAATGCTTCCTTTCTTTGTTCTTCTCTAACTTGGTGTCAGATCAAACCATTTCTATTCCATGAACCTAGTTATAACCTAGAAGTGTAGAGATCCAGATATGACATTGATTTATTTCATTTCTTTATAAATACCTCCTTTTCTGTTCCTCTTTACCCTTTTGTTTTAATCAATGCTCAGGCAAATTCTCTAAATACCTAATAAATTTTCATTATATATTATCAATAAACCTACAATCTATGAAATCAGTAATTGATATTTCTTGATGTAGTTTCTTAATCAAAAAATGAAGTCACCTGATCTTTGACAAAGAAGCAAATGAAATTCAATAGAGACAGTAGTCTTTCCAATAAATGGTGCTGCAACAATTGTGGGGAAAAATGAACCCAGATACAGATCTTATACCTTTCAGAAAAATTAACTGAACATAGAAAATAGTGCTGAAAGACCATGAAAACCAGTAAAAGTTTTAGGAAAAAATAAAAGAAGAAAATCTATGTGACCTTGGGTTTGGCAATGAGTTTATTGATATAAAACCAGAAGTATAATCCATAAAAGAAAAAAATTGGTAAGTTTGTTTGTATTAAAATGAAAAACTTTTGCTCTGCAAAAGATACTGTTAAGAGAATAGAAAGATAAGTCATAGACTAGGAGAAAATATTTGCAAAACATGTATCTGAAGCCAAATTGTTCTCTATAGGAGTTGGAGTTTATAAATAAGCTAGGAAAAGAGGTGCCTTTGATCCATGTAGTATTAGACCAGAGTTAGAAACACCAGCATGAACTCATTTAGCTTAATATAGTTACACAAATAAATATTACAAATATGTGTATATAAGCAGGTTAATGAATATCATACTTTTCCTTCCCCTGTAAGCTCAGTGGGCCTAAAAGCAATAACATGTAATAGCAATGGGCACATCAAGCACCCAGATCTTGGTTTCTAATACCATTGTTCAATAAAAGGAACCAGGGATATATGGAGAAATTGCTGATTCCAGGACTGAGGCAGGAAAATAATATGAACATCCTGTAGTGCTAGAAAGTAAACTGTTTTAAAAAAAAATTAATGGGAGCCTAGTAGTCAATCTGAAATTCCCAATTACCAAAGCTGGTACAATTTGAGCAATAAGTAAAGTAGTATTGGAGTATAACTCAAAGCATAAATATAATATCTTTGAGTCCATACTGATAATATATGATTGAATAAATGAGGGAGAAGAAACATACCTCTCATGCAGAAGAATTCCAAATAATTTATGTAGATATTCTGCTCTTAAGGAGGTGGAGGATAATTCCTGAATTATGGGCTGCATATAGTGACTTCCTTCCAAAGAGTACAGTATAAATAAGGGGGAGGAAAAGTAACTTTGCAGTGGAAAAACCTGACCAGCACTACCTCAGCCAGGTGATTAAGGTCAACATCAACTGGAATTAGTCATGTTGATAGTAAGTTGGTGAAAATGGCACTTCTGCGATCCTCCCAAAAACTTGTAAGTCTAGTCTAATCATGAGAAAAATAGCAGACAAACCCCATTTGAGGAACATTCTACAAAATACCTGACCAGGATGCCTCAAGATCATCAGTTATAAGGAAAGTCTGAGAAACTGGCACAACCAAGAGAAGCCTAAGGAGATATAATGCTTAAATGTAATATGGTATCCTGGATGAGATCCTGGAACAGAAAAACATTAGGTAAAAGCCAAGGAAATCTGTATAAAGTATGGTCTTTAGATAATAATAATGTATCAATAGTGATTCATTAATCATAACAAATGTACCAAACTAATGTAAGATGTTATTAATAGAAGAAGCTGGGGTGTAAGAACTCTTTGTACTATCCTTACAACTTTTCTGCAAATCTAAAACAGTTCTTTAAAAAAAGATAAATGTGTCATCTAGTTACATGTTACCTTTAAATTCCATTCCAAGAATTTCATTATAAAGACCAATATCCAAAATTTTGTTTTGAAATTTATTTTATAAATATCACTATACTCGAAATAAATTTGTATTATTTATTTTAAGGATTCAATCATACTGACTAATTAATTCATCTTTCTCTCAATTTCTTTTAGAAGATTAAAAAAATAATTTCCAGTGAAAATCTGAAAATTCGAAGTATCTCAGGGGTTACCCTGCCTCCTATAAATTAAAGAGGCTGTTTCACACCAGCCTTATACAACAATGGATTTTTTTTTTAATGGTGCTGGTTGAATTTATTTCCCAGGTTCTAATGCTTTTTAATGTTATGTTTCACAAATGCAAATGCCAAAAAAAACCATAAAATGGAATAAAATAAAATATCAGAAGCCTAAGTAAATCTTTGAATGTACTAAGTTAATCTGTTGCCATCAAGGCGAGACCATATCTAAAATAGGCAAGTAGATGATTCTTATCTCACTTTTGTTGAACCTCTAGAGAAAACATTCAGATTGTCTTTCACATATTTAATAACCCCTTTGTCAGGGTCCCTTTTTAAATATGAATTCAATCTTTTATGCCGCTGCTTTATACCATTTCTTCTTATTATTTTTCAAGTAAAGATAGAAAACAGTTATTGGCCATTTCCTGCATAACAGTCATGCATGTGTATATAAAGATTATCATTAAATAACCATTCTCTTTGGGTTAAATGAGTACAGTTCCTTTAATCCTTTCAATTCAAAGTCAATCCTTTTGTCTTCTTGTGGGCAGTTATTATCTGAACACTTTTCTAATTTGCTCGTCTCTTCTTTAGTCCAGCACCAAAGAATTAAACTTGACATTTAAGACAATATACTTAAAACCCCCTGTGTGATCTTGGAAGAAAAAATAGTCTATGAAAAGAATAAGGTTACCTAATTTTATCATTAAAAATGAATTTTATTGAAAACATTTCCAATTAGAATTTTGACCTCCCTTTTGTGCATTTGGATACAAAAAGGAATGTAAATCTGATAGAATATAACTTTTTAAAGAACATCCCTTCCACATGAATATTAAAATATAGGCTATTTGTTGGGACACTAGTGCAATGGATTGGTTAGCAAATTAATTCCAATATAAAGTAGCAGTGGAAGGATATTTGATATTTTGCCATCCCTGGCAGCTCTCATTTCAGGCAGCAAGATTCCTTGAACTGTGAAAAGGCTTTCCTGCTGCTCACAGTATCTGTAGCCACATAGCTTTTGGAACACAATTTACTGCCTTTGTCAAATAGGCCTAAAGAGACATGACATTGTCCTCTGGGCTCTGCAGGAGATCCTTTCCCATATGGAGGCTTGGTCATTTGGGCCTGTATGAATAGGATTAACTCATCACTTTCACAAACACAATGAGTTACTTATGTGATCACAAAGGAAAATATTATGTAAAGCACTTAGCATAGGCCTGCCATCTACTAAGGACTCAGAAAAACAGCTAGCTCTTTTTTTAAAGGGAATTTGCAAATTACAAATTTAAGGCCTTGTAGCCATGGTAGAAAGGTTTGGGTTTTTTTTTTTTTTTTCCATGTTGTAAATGAGAATTTTTTTCTGATAATTTCTCTGTTTGCTTGGTTATTTGGAATTTATCTTAAATAAACAAGACTCATGTCCTCAGAGATTTATCAGAAGTGAAGGTGACACTCTCAATCTCAGCTCTAAATGGTCCCATACCCTTAACCAGTTTGTAAAACCAAATTCTAACTTGGTGGTTAAGGTATTAAGTGCTCTGACTTTTGACTATCCTTTTCCCCCTCTTCAGAAGGTCTTCTTAGTTCCCTGAAACTCCTACCTGGGAGCTCCTTGCCAAGGACCCTGGCTTCACTCTCCTGTTCCAGCCTCCATTTCCTCCCTTCCCTGTCTCACAAGGCATGGAATAAAGCCTCCTCTTCTCTCACTCACAGAATCTGTGTGAGTGAGTTACCTTCACACTTACCATGGTCCCACCTAGTCCATCATATGCTAAGATACTGACATACCACCAATTCCAGTGCAGCCAGTATTGTGATTGTGTGTGTGATTGTTAATAACAGAGAAATAAATATGGATATATGGGCATAATACCATGTGTCCATGAAGGTGCCAAACACACAGACAGGCTGTTTATCATCCTCCTCTTGGGCTCTCTTAGGAAGCCCCTGAAGACATGGCCCATATCTTTTAAGTACTCAGTGGATCCTCATACAATATAGCATTACATCATCTCCAAGGATAATAAGTACTGGGCTAGAGTTTTCAAGACTACCATAAGGGTAGTCAAGGGTGGACAAAACAGCTAACAGTGCCGGGGATTGGGAAAAAGTTCCTGAGAAAAAGCAGTACCCTAAGTCTCAGTCAAGATTGCTCTGTAAACAATGTGAAGTTGAAGTAATGATTTCAGATCAACAAAATACTTCTGGCTAACTTACCCAGGTAATTGACATACATTTGGCATTTGTCGCATGAGACATCTGGACAACAAAACTTTTCATAAGGACTTATCAAAGAATTTCCTCTTTAGGGACTGTTTAAATTTAATCTCCCCCAACTTTTTACTCATGCTTGGACATGCTCAAACCAAGATGCACAAGCCCACACCTGTTGCTAAATAACAATTCTGCTTTGAGAATATTTTTTAAAAATATATTGATACAGAGGCACCTGGGTGACTCTGTATCAGGTCAGATACAGTTTAACGGTCGTTAAGCATCTGCCTTCAGCTCAGGTCATGATCCCGGGGTCCTGGGATTGAGTCCCGCATCAGGCTCCCTGCTTCGCGGGAAGCCTGCTTCTCCCTCTCTCACTCCCCCTGCTTGTGTTCCCTCTCTCTCTGTCAAATAAATAAATAAAATCTTTAAAAATATATATATATATTCATACATTAAAAAAAATAAATTCAGTGTTCACTTTTGGATTTTCAGTGTATTTGAATCTTCTTGATGGAAAGGATATATCACAAATATGGCTTATTTACATGGTTCTCAATAAGGCAGCCCACTGGAAAAGAACAAAATAGCTATAGCACCAGGAGCCCAAATATCTGTTTCAGGGCTAGAATATAGCTTTAATCTCATACCTTGAGAAGCCTTGTCAGTGGAAAGAAAGCCGGTATGACATCTTGGTCACATCCTCTATCGGGAGCCATGTTCAGAACTGCGGTGTGCATGGCAGGAATCCTCCTTTAGGAATGCATGCAACTTCTGCTCAAACCTTCTTTAGGAATGCATGCAACTTCTGCATTAGGAAAAAAAAAAACCCAAAATGGTATACAGGGGGTCCTACCCTGATTCAGACTTACATCCTTTTACAAAGAGATTGCATTTCTAAGGGGGTATCTAAAGCACTTATCTTCTGCTTCTCAGTTGCCAGTCACAGAGTGTCATCTGAATGAAGAAAGGAAACATTTCCATTTTATAAATAGAAAGGGCATTACAAATATTTTTTGCCTAAAGAAAAATATTAATGAGATAAATAACCCAAATTTTGGTAAAGTGTCAGCCAAAATATGTTCATCACTGTCAGTTTGAGTCAATCATGCAGCATTCTGAAGTTCAGAACAGCAGGAGGCCGTTGCTAAATTGGGATTATAAAAGGTGTCTTCATACTCAGGATCTGTAATTCCAAGGAAGAAGCAGGATGAATTTCCCCCTACTCTGTATAAAAGAAAGACTAAAAATTACCTGGAGGAAAGCCTCTTTGTTGGTGTTTTATTTTAGTAACACTCACCTCCCCCTCCCTACCCTGGCACCACTGCATGCAGAAGTAACTGCTCTACTCCATCTGAGGTGGGAAATACAATGGTTACATTGTCTGGAGCCAAATTGCCTGGGTTTGATTCTTGGATCCCCCAGGTGATTCCATAGCAGTTAGCAAATCATTAAATTTCCCTGAGCCTCAGTGTCATCATCTATAAAATGCAGATAGTAATAAAAACCTCATCAATTTTGTAAAGGTCAAAAGAAATAATGTTTATTGTTCTCAGGTGACTATTCAGGATACAGATTGATAAATATTAGCTATTAATAATAGAAATGCCCATAACATTTTCTCTGGGCTTCTTTTATAGAACATAGCACTCACAACACTGGATTTCAGTCTTTTGTGTGCGTATTTTACCATCTCAAAATATTGGGAGGATCTGTGTGGAAAGTATCTTTAAATTCATCCAGTATGGTGCCTACGACAACACTCTGTGTGAATCAAATGTAAGACTCTCTTTCATTCTTTGTAGTATAAGGTCTTCATATCAAATATTTCACAAATCCCTGAAAACATTTTCATTTTGCTTAATGAAGACAATATTCTTTCAATCCAATTATTGATCACCTATCACTCTACATTAAAATTTACCAGTATTTCATTTTAAAATTATGATAACTTAAATTATAGACCAACATGAAATACTTCTGCTTTATAATTACTAAAATTGGGAATGTGAATTCTGCTCTGTCCAGAATGAGGGCAATGTAGAGCAAGGTAGCTCGGATTGAAATCCCACAAGAACTTGGCAACCAACACTGGAAAGTGCACACTTTTTCTGGAGGTGATTCTCATTTATACCCAATGCTAAGGCAGCCTCATCAACTATGGCAAATATTTAGTGAAAACCTACAGTTCTCTGCAGAACCTGCCATATGTTTATGAAATACATGATTTATAATAAGTGTATTAACCTTCATATCTAAATTGATAATTTCTTTGACTATTTAGGAATATAGTAGTTTCTTGATCAATATATTCAACATATTTATCTTAATAGTCTCTAACACAGCCCATTTTCTTGTTCACATGAGCCAAGGACAGCAATGGGATTAGATTATCTTTCTCTTCAATGCCTGAATACATGTATTCCTGATGACAAAAGGAGGTTTGGACCAGAAAAGATTTCTTCCATTGTGCTCTGTATATCTTTTCCCAGAGGGCATCAAAACTGTAAGTGAAATCCCACACAACTCGGGAAACAGAATAATCTTTACTCATACTATAAATATGAAAGGGGATAAAATCTTTGGGGGATAAAATTTTGTTTTGAATTTAGAGTAAACTAAGCAGGATAACACCTTGCCCTTGAAGGAATAATTTGGTGACAACTGTCAATTAGATTAGATTTTTTAAATTATTATAACCTTAGCTTATACTATAATTATATGAGTAATTGCAACAATCCCACCAATTTATTCCAAAGCTTCAGTTAGGTCTTTAGACCACTAAATGTTATTTTTAACCTAGTTTAAAATTCATGTGGATAAAGGGGAAAAATGGCAGTTTTTTCTTCTCTTAGTTTTATTCATTCTTTTCCTCAGAGTTTTCCCACATCTGTTTTAAAGCTCAGTTGATAAACAAATTTTCTTCCTAGAAACTTGGCACTTTGTACATAAAACAACCACAATACTATTATCTATTCCTTCAGATAAATTGGGAAAATATGCAAAATACACAGACACATCCAAAAAGAGACCCACACAGATACACACATACCCCTCCACACAGAATCAAGAGAATAGTGTTGGCCAGGACCTAAGGTAGAAGGTGAGTTACTGCAGTTTACTGGAATTAACAGCCCAGGGTTGACGCAGACCCAGGCAAGACCTATTGACAGAGGCTCTAAAGAAGCCCTACTAGAAGCATTTCAGATTATTCCCTGGCCCCAGCAAAGGAGCATTTAAAGATCTATTGGGTTTAAAAGACATTTTCCTGATAATTTAACCTTTGCTGGGCAAGAGCATTTATGACTTTGGCCTTTAAATCTGCAAGTCAGTAGTGATAGTTGTTCCAGGTGTCTAACCTGCTTAACAAACCATCCAAAACTAGGTGGCTTAAAACAACAATCATCGTATACTATCTCTCAGTTTCTGGAGGTCAGAACTTCAGGAGTGGCTTGGCTGTTCAATTCTGACGTGGGTGCCCTCACAACAATCTAGTCAGGTAGGGGCTCAGGCTGGGAAATCACCAGGATTATTCTCTCATCTGTCTGATGCCAGCGCTGGAAAGACTCAAACAGTGGGGGCTAGGCAGCTGGGCTCCTCAAATATCTCCTTCTATTTCTGTGTGTCTGTCTGTGGGGCCTGTCTCCAGCCTGGCGTTTTCAAGGAAATAAAACTTCTTACATGGTAGCTCAGGGCTTCGGTCTGTGGAAGGGAGCAGGAGAGCATCCACCCAGAGGTCACCCAGCATCACTTCCACAATGCTCTAATCATTAGAGGCCAGTCAGCGGTTCAGCCCTCATTAGGAGAGAGGAATTATGTTCCCTCTTTTTAAAGGTGTTCAAAGAATTTCCAGATGTATTTTAAAACCATCTCAGTGGTTATGCCTAATAATTACTCGTTTTCATAAGTACTGGATGGGTTTTACCCAATAGAATAGCAAGCATAGACTTTTCTTCCTGAAAAAATTTTAAGCTTAAATATATTTCTTCATTTTTTATTATATGCTAAATAATTCTTAAGCAAATCCTTTGCAAAATGAGGAGAGCTATAAATAAATAGAACAAATAAAATAAACACACAAATATCTGAATGAAATGTTCATAAAGACATCAGAGTGATGGCATGGAAAATGTTATGAGGTTTCCTGGGCTACTTTTTTGCTATTCCTCTGAACACCATTCTTTTGCTATTCCTCTGTATAATATCTCTCAGAAAAGATAAAGGTTGGTGCTTTAAGTAAGTAATGTTCACAATTTTAAACGTGGGTAGAAATGATGGTTGTGGAAAATAAACATCCTCTTACTTTCTCTTATAAAATCATCACCCCTAAATCACTGAGACTGAAAAGTCTGACTTTGAAAATAATTCTAGTTGTAAGCTGATGGAAACTAGAGTAATTATTAACCAAACTCAATAAGTAATAATTAATTTTTGCCTTCTTGTTTGTGCGTCATGAAATATTTCTGCAATCAACTGATATGCCACCACCTGGATTAACACTAAGATGTTTGTTTAGTATTCGACAGGTATTAACACTGACAAAGAATCAGAGCCTTTTAATTAGCAAAACTCATTTTGTGGAGAGCAAGTTAGGCTTTTATCAATTTAAAAAATCCTTTTTGTTTTTTTTTTTTTTTTTTTTTTTTTTTTTTTTTTTTTTTTTTAAAGATTTTATTTATTTATTTGACAGAGAGAGACACAGCGAGAGAGGGAACACAAGCAGGGGGAGTGGGGGAGGGAGAAGCAGGCTTCCCGCGGAGCAGGGAGCCCGATGCGGGACTCGATCCCGGGACTCCAGGATCATGACCTGAGCTGAAGGCAGTCGCTTAACCGACTGAGCCACCCAGGCGCCCCTCCTTTTTGAATAATAATGAAAATTTAGCCCAGAACTTGAGTGTTGCCATAGAGGTGACAATAGGAAAAAAATCGCTAAACCCAGAAAAGAGAAACATAAGCCAATCTTTATACCTCTTTCACAATTTTCCCAGAAAGAATTCTAGTGGATTTCCTGCAGGGAAGTTAAATCTTAGAACTCTGAGTAGCAAAAACAGATAGGAAATATGGAAACTAAGATCAGCCCAAGATTAAAAGGAGTTTGTAAAAAGCAAAATGCACATGCTGAGATTTTTTTAAATTTTATTTTCAAGGTTGAACTTGCCACATAATATAGAATCAATGTACTGATCTATTTTTTCAGATTATTTCCATATTTTTCTACAATAAAACTTGATGGAGAAACTAAAGAGAGAGAAATTCTCAGTTCTACATGTGCCTGATATTTGCCAATACTTGCCACATGAAAATAACCAAAATAATTTGAGAACTAAAGAAAGATACCTTTCACAGGGACAAGTGTCTTTGTCTACCAACTATAATATATAAAATAAGTGTCTATTCTTGTGGAGAATGTCAAGGCTGAGGTCAGAAACCCCAGGTAAGAACTGTTTAGTAAAGGGTTTTGCCTTTGAAATAAGTACAAGATAGAAATTACAAAGTTGAATTGCCAAATATACTATATATAACATCCTTTTATTATGGATAATAAAATTAATTTTTAAAGCTGACGTATTTTCTTCAGGTGTATTATTTTCCTAATTCCTATAGTTTAGAGGCAGATTGGCCCTATTGGCTATTTCACATAAGAGTGCCAAAATGAATGGGATGCTGTTCTTGGAATTCACACCCTGATATTAATAGTCCCCATCATTCTTGAGGCTTTGTCATATGGCTAGAGTTTTAATTATTGTACTTTTTTTTTTTTTTTTTTTAGAGCTGGAGAGGAGGGGAAGAAGGAGAAGGCGAGAGACAATCTTCAGCAGGCCCCATGCGCGGCACAGAGCCCTATGTGGGGCTTAATCTCATGACCTGAGCTCAAATCAAGAGTCAGATGCTTAACTGACTGAGCCATCCAGGCGCCCAATTAGTGTACTTTTAAAATATAATCCAATTTGAAATTATAGTTTTAGAAATGTCTAGTTAAAAACCATAATAGAGGCCAGGACTAAAGTGAGGGTGACCAGCTCTCACTGTTAGCTTTCATTTCTCATAGAATGTAAAAAGCACCATAAAGGAAGTGATAAATCAAGGTTTTTCATCCCCTGGACACCAGGGAGCTCTGAGACTTGGAACCAGGGCTCACCGTTTTCGGTACTCGATTTCTAAATCTGTACACTTGACTAATTGTCTAACATCCTTCCAAGTCTCAACTGTTAGGACTATTTGAAACCAATCCTATAACTTCTGTAATAAAGCCTAAAATCTAAAATTAAATGCCAAAAATGAGATAATCAAGAAACAAACTGTTACTTAAATTCTCCTTTGGAGACACTATTTGGTTATGATATACCAGGCCTGGCACATGAAGACTAGTCAGTTTCTATTGCTAAGTAGACACATTTACAAAGTCACCACTAATTTATTAATAAAACATTTATTGAGGGGCACCTGGGTGGCAGTCGTTAAGTTGTTAAGCGTCTGCCTTCAGCTCAGGTCATGATCCCAGGGTCCTGGGATCGAGCCCTACCTACATCAGGCTCCCTACTCGGCGGGAAGCCTGCTTCTCCCTCTCCCACTCCCCCTGCTTGTGTTCCCTCTCTCGCTGTCTCTCTCTCTCTGTCAAATAAAATCTTTAAAAAAAAAATTTATTGAGGTTCAGCTAGATATAAGACATGGTAGTGGATGCTAAGAAAGAAAAAGGTGTAAGTCAGTTTCTCCCTGGACTTGCATGCACAGGGATCTGAGACAAGCATGCCTCAGAAGATAAACCGATGTTGCACAATTAAGAAATAAAACAAGTGATTGTGATATTAGGGCAATGATACACCGAGGGGAAATATCTAACCATTTTGCTAAATGTAGCAATGGCTGGGAGGGCTATGGTTTTAGTCTCCCTATAACCTCCTTCAGCATCCTGCAGAGTTACCACAAATAAACAAAAACTATACAAGAAATGGTGTGCTTACCATGCAAATGTCCTTTAAGACAAGTCCCATAGTTTCTATGTCCGAACAATTAATCGCATCATTGTGCTATTCCTGAATAAAAAGGCTGGACCTGCTCTTGATTATGGTCACTTTTTAAGGAGATCAGATTTAAGTGTTGAGTGATCAATTCACAATTTGGGGCTTGTATATACTAGCCTAAACAAGCATGCATTAAAAACAATGAAAAGGATATTGAGGGCTCCACCTGAAACTAAAAATGTAGAGTTGTGCCTATAAAGAGGAAGATTTATGAAACCAGGTCATGAATTTAGAGCAACACATTTTACACTGGAACCTAGTCAAAAGTTTCCCCCTCAGTCACTAAGGTCCCTTTCCATAAAGATGCCCTGTTTCCAAACAGAAACTGTCCAGATTACAGACACTTTCTAAAGTGATTTATCTAGTCAGACCATAATAGATGAACAGGTCAGATCTATAGCAATATGTATAAATTAAGGAACAATATTTTTGTTAATGTTTTAGTTTTTACTGTGTGTGGCCCAGTAGCTCAGTCTTTATCCAAATAGTTCTTTAAGTTTATATTTTCATCTTCCTCTTTCCTCTTCTTTATCCCCCCACCACAGACTTCAAAGAACCCAAATAGAAGGGTCCTGGTATATGACAGAGGAGGAATACAACTGAGATGAAGAAAACAAGGGGGCAATTGGCACCTGAGGAAGCTGAAGAGGGAGGCAAGTAGACCATTAGGACAAGCCTCCCAGACCTGAGTGAGAAGTTGAGACTTCATTCTGTGAGTGGTAGATAGCCACTGAAATGTATCCAGGAGGAGAAAAGTGGTAGGGGGAACATTATCAGAGTTTCTACACTATCAGAGTTCAGAATGGAGGCTACACCAGGGCAAGATCTAGAATAGATCATCAGGCTGCCATAGGGGCCCAGCAGTTTGAACAAGACAAGATGGTGGCTTCACCTTGGCTGATAATGGAACAGGAACAATTCAAGAGGAGCTTTGAAGCTGAATTAACAGATTTGTGACTAGACTGTTTTGGGGTCATGAGAGTTTGAGGGTTTAAATGTCATTTCACACTATTCCTGACAGATCTCCAGGACTCTGTTTTCTTTACATGATCTCCTCTCTGGAAGGGGGAGAGTGGGCAGCAATTCCAGCACTTGGAGGTGAAGGTAACATTCCCATTTTTCCACTACTTAGTGCCTTGGAATAACTATGACCTCCTAAGTACCCAAATTCAAATTGAGTATACATTCTTTTTTTTTTTTGAAGATTTTATTTATTTATTTGAGAGAGAGAGAGAATGAAAGACAGAGAGCATGAGAGGGAGGAGGGTCAGAGGGAGAAGCAGACTCCCTGCCGAGCAGGGAGCCCGATGCGGGACTCGATCCGGGGACTCCAGGATCACGACCTGAGCCGGAGGCAGTCGCTTAACCAACTGAGCCACCCAGGCGCCCCTTGAGTATACATTCTTAAATTTAAAAGAAAATATTTTTTAAAAAATTCACAGTAATAAGCCCTTTGTTTTTATTTGCTTCTACCATGTCTGTTACTAAGTAGGATCTGAAACTGAAATTTCAAAATATCCTGAGAAATAAGATGTCTCTTATGTTTCTGACCACATGGAAGCAAAAATAATAAGACAGGCTGAGAGTCATCATGTTCACCGAAGAGTTCTTAAAATAAAAAATAAGACATTAAGCATTTGATGTTCTGAATCCCTTTTCAAACTGAGCCACATTATTTCCATTTCCAAAATCATAAACTTGTGAGGATTTCCTAGTTATTGTTGGCATTATTCAAATGTATGTTTTACAACCAGCTCTCTTTGAGGGCTTTCTGCCAGTTTGTTTTTCATGGTACCTAGCCACAATTAAAATAGGTTGGATTTTGAAAAACACTCAATTCTCTAGCATAATGTTAGTTTTAAGAAAGAGTGTATTATCACCATTGCTCTATGTAGATTAATCTTCTTCCATTAAGTGTTATATCTAGAAAGTATTAACTTCCATGATGAATGTAAACAGTAGTAATAACTCTGAGTAATTTGATGATGGGTTTTTGATGGAATAGTTCTGGAAGATGACTAAATTTACAGGCATAATCTCCTTGAAACTAACAAAGCACAATAGATGTAAATTCTCAATGTGACAAAGAATTATCCTCAAATAACACAATAATAGGAAGTAGAAATAGCAAAATGATGAACAAATACAATTTTTCCAGGAAAAAATCTCAGGAAGTCATTTTCCACAGGCTCTTTTCATGAAACAGATTTGTTTTGAAACATCAACTTACAAACACACACATACAGAAACCACAAAGATACATTAAGGCAAGATTAAGAAGATAGGCACTGTGTAATGCAAAGAGCTCCAGGGAGAGTTACAACTGTCACCACACCAGCTGTCTCCTTCTGGGCCTGAGGAAGAGGCTCTTCTCAGCCACAGTGCATTGTGTAGACCAAGGAAATGTGAGCGGGAAGTGGCACGTGTCACTTCCTAGCAGAGGCAATGACAACCCTACCATGTGATTCTCCAGCTTCTCTCTTCTTGGCTACTTCAGCTGAAGAGGCTGTGGGTTCCCAAGAACAAGAGGTGAAGACCACCTCCACTTGGACATTAGACAAAATATCTGAATGGAACAAAGTTCTTGCCCATCTGCTCAGGGCTTTTTGTTTATTCTACTAAGCCATGGAAATTTGAGGGGTTTTTGTTACCACATAACCTAGACTATCCTGACAAATATTGTTAGTGATTATTTTGAAAAGAAAAAAAAATTGTTCACCAGAGGCATGGATAGATTAACAATGATATAAAGCATACACTAAGTATTTATTCACAAAATGTTATTGAAATATTAGATCATATTTTTTGAGTAGTTATATCTATTAATGCTCTACATGCATTATCTCACTCAATCCAGATGCGGATAGTAGAGTTTAAAGGGATTAAGTAATTTAAATTATTTGAAAGAAATAGAGCAGGACTTCAACTGAATGGGTCTGATCCTAGTGCTGTACTTGGGCCTGTGGTCCCAAAGAAGGTTTACCCAGGGTGTCACCTGGTAAAATTACCATGACTCAGCAAGAGAAAGAAACTTTTTCCTACTTCCGAGTAGACTGGAACTTGGCACATGAATCTTTAAGTAAGGAACATAACAGACCATTTATTTGATAGTAAAAATTAATAAAAAGAACATGGGCTATGAGGTTTGACAGACTTAGATTCTGGAGTGATCACTCTTTCTGAGTGAGATATTTAAGGAAAAAATCAAGTGAATACAGTGTCAGATGAAATCCAGTGCTCACTAAGAGACAGTCTCATCTTTTTCTTTCTCTTTTTTTTTTTTTTACTTTTTAAAAATTTTATTATGTTATGTTAATCACCATACATTACATCATTAGTTTTTGAGGTGGTGATCCATGATTCATTGTTTGCGTATAACACCCAGTGCTCATTTTATTTCAAAGTGTAGTTGAAGTATTTCATAGTATTCTGAAGTAATTTTAAACTTACAGAGTTGAAAAATGACATTCACTGAGATTTAAAATTGTTGACATTTTATCACATTTGCATATTCTCTCTCACACACACAGACATTGTTGGCTTATTATGAAACATTTAAGAGTTGCAGACTAATGTCGTCAAAATGTAACGTAGGAGACCCTAGCCTCCATCCCCCAACAAATATCAACAATTAGACAGTTAGCCATGAACAAAAACAGCCCTGGAAGAGCTCTGGAGACCACTTAAGAAATTTTAGCAACACAGTGGAAAAAAAACCTTGAGAATAACTTCACACTTCACCAACTTTTGCTTCACAGGTATCTGCCATCACTGACACCAGTCACTTGAATTCCTCCCCACCCCCCACTCTCAACCACCCCAGACCCTGTTGGAGCCCTGGAACCAGCAACCAGCTCAGGCCTTGTCGTTTCACAAGTGCAAGATGCCATCCTAAATCCCACAGCTGAACCCCTCTGCTATGTATGGGCTCAGGGCTAGCCATCTTGGCTATATAGTTGCATATGCTGCCGGCCTGATCCCCATCTCCCACCGCCACTGCATTGCACATACCTGGAGGGAGACTGTGCAGCACCAAGAAGGAAAGTCAATAGCCAAGGCCTCCACAGATGCTTGTGGACCCAGACCAGGCCCTGTCTTCTATCATTAGCCTGTACCACGATGCTTACCTGTAGCTAGTCCCTCCAGCTACTCACCTGTGTGTTCTTAGCCTGACTCATCATCAGAATCCACTGTAGTGCACATGCTTATGGGGGAGATAGTGAAGCCATGGGAGAGCATGTCAGTAGCCAGGGCCCCTGCAGCTGCCACTCAGCCTAAAGTTGGTCTTAGACCTTGCTGCCTGCCCTGGTCCCCAGTACTGTATGTGTGTCTGCAAATGGCTCCTGTCACTAAAAGTTAAATACACTTGGCCCCTGCAACCAAGTGTGCTCATCACCAGCTCCCCATGACCATTGCCTGCCCTGGTTCCTTGTTGCCAGGCCTAAGGTTCCACCGAGTGTCTCAGTAGATTTTAAAGCAACTACAGACCCCACACAGTATTTGCTAAGGACCAACAGTCGTCAATGCTATGGGCCCCAGTGGCCTGAGCCCCCATAGATGTGATGGTATCACATGCCCCCACACCTGGCACCTTTCACCATTAAACCTGGGGTCACAACACATTCAAGCATGCCCCCACTCATAGGTAAAAGTCTTCTCTTACCAAAGTCAGTCCATAAACTCTGGAAGAAGTTACTATTCCTTTAAATGTTCAGAAGCCTACCCAAGGCTACAGGAATCGTGAAGAATCAAGGAAACATGACTCTACTGAAGAAATACAGTAAACCTCCTATAACTAGACCCCAAAATGGAGATCCAGAAATTTCCCAACAATAATGAAAATAATTAGAAAGCTAAAGAGAATACAGAAAAACAATTTAATGCTATCAGGAATATAATACAAGAACAAAATGAGAAGTTCAACAAAGAGACAGAAATCATAAAAAGAACCAAACAGAAATTTTGGTACTAAAGAACACAATGATGGAACTGAAGAATTCCACAGAGAGTTTCAACAACCAATTTGGCCAACCAGAAGAAAGAATCAATGAGCTAGAGAAGACCAGTTGAAAGTATCTAATCTGAGGAGCAAAAGAAAAATGAATGAAAAGGAATAAAGAAAACATATAGGACTTACAGGACACTATTAAGAAAAATAATGTATTCATCACTGGAGTCCCAGAGGAGAAGAGAAGGAGAAAGAGGCAGACAGCTTATTTAAAGAAATAATGGCTGAGAACTTCCCAAACCTGGGGAGAGATCTGAACATTCTAAGTTCATGAAGCTTATAGGTAACCCCCAAATTTCAATCCAAAAAAACTCCTCCCAGACACATCAAAATAAAATGGCATAAATCAAAGCAAAAGAGAGGATTTTAAAAGCAGCAAGAGAAAAAACTTTCTCTCCAACAAGGAAACCCCCATAAGGCTCTCAGCAGATTTCTTAGCAGAGACCTTGCAAGCCAGGAGAGAATAGGATGATATATTCAAGGTGTTGAAAGAAAGAACTAGCAACCAAGAATACTTCATGCTGCAAAGTTTCCTTCAGAAATAAAGGCAAGATAAAGGCTCCCTAATAAACAAAAGCTGAGGGAATTCATACCACTAAATACCCCTTATAAAAAATGCAGAAAGGAGTTCTTTAAGCTGAATTGAAAGGATGTTAATCAGTGACATGAAAATATATGGAAATATACAACCCACTGGTAAAGGTAAGGGTACAGTCAGATTTTGAACACACTAACACTATAATATGATGATGTGTTAACTATTTAACTAGCATAAAGATTAAAGGACAAAAGTAATAAAAATAGTTATAACTACAATAATTTTTAATGAATATGCAATATAAAAATATAAATTATGACATCAAAAACATAAAAGTGGGGATTTAAAGGTGTAGGGCTTTTGTACATGATTGAAGCTATCAGCATAAATATCAGCATATATGTTAGATTATATATGTATATATCTAAAATCTATTTTAGATATATGTGTCATCATATATATATATGATGTTTTCTACAAGATTTATAGTAACACAAAGCAAAACCCTGCAGTAGATTCACAAAAGAGCATAAAGAGAAAGGAATCAAAGAATACCAATACAGAAAAATCATTAATTCGCAAAGGAAGGCAGCAAAAGAGGAAGAAAGGAACAAGGTAACTATAAAGCAGTCAAAAAATAATTAATAAGATGCCATTAGTAGGCCATTACCTATCAACAAGTACTCTAAATATAAATGGATTGAATTCACCAACCAGACATAGAGCTACTGGACAGATTAGAAAACAATAACTAACTATACGCTGTCTACAAAAGACTCACTTCAGCTTTAAGGACACATACAGATTCAAAGTGAAAGTATGGAAAAATATATCCCACGCAAGTGAAAACTAAACGAGGGCAGGGGTAGCTGTATTTATATCAGACAAAGTACATTTCAGCCAAAAGGGGTAACAAGAGACAAAGAAGGTCATTATATAATTATAAGGGGGTCAACAATCATAAATATGTTATAAATTATACATACATATGTGAAATTTACAACATTACACCCAGTGTTATAGCACTTAAGTATATTAAGCAAATACTAACAGATCTAAAGGGAAAAGAGAAAGAAATATAATAGTAGGGGACTTCATACCTCACTTTCAATAATGGCTAAATCTAGACAGAAAATCAACATAGAAATGTTGGGCTTGAACCATACTTTAGACCAAATCGACCTAACAGATATATACAGAATTTTCCATCCAACAGCAACAAAATACATATACTTCTCAAGCATCCATGGAACATTCTTCAGGATAAATCATATGATAGGTCACCAAAAAAATCCTAGAAAATTTAAGAAGATTGAAATCATACCAAGTATCTTTTCTAACCACAATGGTATGAAACTAGAAATAAATAACATGAGGAAAGCTGGAAAATTCACTAATATGTGGAAATTAAGCAACACATTCCTAAACAATCAACAGTTCAAAAAAGAAATCCAAAAAGAGCCAACAAAATAAAAAATTAATGGATGGAACTACAGCCAACTAAAAAGATTCTGACCAGCAAAACAAACTGTCAACAAAATGAAAAGACAATCTATGACAGGGAAAAATACTGCAAATTATATATCTGATAATGGGTTAATATCTGAAATATATAAAGAACTCATACAGCTTAATAGCAAAAAAATAATTAAAAAATTGGCTGAGGTACTAAATAGGCATTTTTCTAATAGACATACAAATGGTCAACAGGGGGGCGCCTGGGTGGCTCAGTCGTTAAGTGTCTGCCTTCAGCTCAGGTTGTGATCCCAGGGTCCTGGGATCAAGCCCCACATCAGGCTCCCTGCTTCACGGGAAGCCTGCTTCTTCTCCCATTCCCCCTACTTGTCCCTCTCTCACTGTATCTTTCTCTGTCAAATAAATAAATAAAATCTTTAAAAAAAAAAACAAACACAAATGGTCAACAGGTACATGAAAAGGTACTGGACATCAATATTCATCAAGGAAATGCAAATCAAAATCATAGCGGGACATCACCTCATACCTGTTATAATGGCTGTTATCAAAAAGGCAAGAGATAAATACCAGCAAAGATACAGAGAAATGGGTTTCCTTGTGCACTGTTGGTGGCAATATAATTTGGTACAGCCACTATGAAAAACAGTATGGAGGGTCATCAAAAAATTAAAAATGGAACAACCATATATCCAACAATCCCACTTTTGGGTACATATCCAAAGGAAATGAAAACAGGATATTGAACAGATATCTGTACTCCTATTTACAATAACTAAGATATGGAAAAAACCTAAGTGTTCATCAACGGATGAATGGATAAAAATGTGACATATATATACAATGTTACATTATTCCACCGGGAGAAAGAAGGAAATTCTTCCATTTGTGACATCATAGATGAACTTTGAGGGCATTATACTAAGTGAAATCAGTCAGACAGAAAAAGCCAAATACTGGATGATCTCACTTATATGTGAAACCTAACACACTCAGAAAATAGAGTGGTGGTTATCAGGCGTTGAATGTGTGAGAAATAAGATGTTGGTCAAAGTTATTAGGTAAGTCAATTCTGGGAATCTAATAAACAGCATGGTGATTATAGTAATAATTTTGTATATATTTGAATGTTGCTCAGAGAGTAAATTTTAAGTGTTCTCACCACAAAAAGAAATGGCAATTATGTGACATGACATGATGGAGGTGTTAGGAAACAAAAGGGTGGTAATCAGTTTACAATATGTAAGTGTATCAGATCAAAAGAGTGTACACCTTAAATATAGAATATTATAGGTCAATTATATTTCAGCGAAGCTGGGGTGGAAATGAGTTAGTTGCAGACCTCATGTCTAGATGTATACTTCATAAACACAAAGATATATTGTTATGTACCTAAAGTAGAATTATAATATTCAGGAAATTGAACATTGATCTAATATATATTCAAATTTTGCCAATTGCCCCCACAATGTTCCCTAATCTGGAACATTCATCATTCTTTATGTTTTCATGACTTTGACATGTTTTAGGAATAGAGATCTGTCATTTAGAGGAATGTTCTTCACTTCAAATTTCCCAGATAGTTCCTTCTGTTTAGATTCAGGTTATGCACTTTTAAACAGAATATCACATAGTGTTGTGTTCATATTCACTTGCTTATCTGTTTGTTATCTTTCCTATTATTTCTGCTGCTTATATTACAGGACCTTTGGAGTTCCAATGTTATGATATAAAAGCCATAAAGGACTTTACTTCCAAACACATAACAAATGGTAAAAATCATGAGTTGCATAAACATAAATGTCAGATTTTTTTGATGTAAAAGTAACAATTTTAAAGAAAATGAATTTGAAATGAATGCCCTCCATTTTTGGAGGAAAAAAAATCATTATTGTCTTAACTGCATTGCATACAATGCATTATTGAAAAAAATGCCCATGTGAATTAGTAAAAAAAAAAAAAGAAAAGAAAAATTAAGCAACTCACCCAAATATTTTGAAGTATCTCAAGTGAAAGAGAATGCTTGATCTAAACTATTATTCATCTCTTATTCATTTTTCTGCTCCATTTAAGTGAATATAGAGTCCAAAAAAAACTGACCTTTGACCAAAGTGAAGATCCAAAATATTGGCCCTATCACCCCCACATTGAGAGGACAATCACTCTCATAAAACACAACGTACGTGAGGCTTACTGATGACCTTGATGCCCAGATGTAGAGAAACATGAGCACTTCATGTGACTGAAGGATCTGCTTTCTACTGCTTAGAATGCATATGAAGGTTTCTGTGATAGCATCCCAACAGGTTGAGTACAAATACATACAAAATAGTCTGAAAATGCTACCTATGTTCCTGACACTCATTGTCCAAATTGGTAATGGAGATGCATGAAGAAGAGTTTACAGTTGGGCAACCTCAGAAAACTGTCAATAACTTTCCCTGTCTGGCTTATTGTGTTTTGTTTTGTTGTTGTTTTGCATTGTTTTGGGTTTTTCAGATAGGTAAAAGAAATAGCAAGGGGTTATGAAAATCCCTCATTAGTAGGGGAAACAGAAACTTATGAATTTGCCTGATTTATCTTCAGAATCAGGTAGATGCAGTATATGATAATTAACCTTCAACCATGACCATCTGGTAAGATGCAGATCTCCTAACCAAAAAAGGCTTTGCATCAAATAAGAATAGTTTTCATGTTGCAGTTTATGGACACTTAGAGGATTACCAGCAATGAACCATGTCCTCAAACTGCAAGAAAAGTGTACATGTTTTTGGAGAAGCTCCACAGCATTAATTAAACTTGCAAAATAGCCCAAGCTGGACTAAAAAAACTTCAGTGATGTCCAGTGGTTGGTGTGGTGTGATCACAGGTGTCCTGACCCACTTCCCTCATTAAAAATGACTGGTCTATTTTTTGCTTCTCTGACAGCTGATTTCTTATATCTACCAGGCTCTTTATCTCTATTTGACCCCCTGGATGTTCCCAACCCCTGGCTATTGTATACTATTCACCCTTGCCTTGTCTTTGCCTAGATTCTGGACTCTGAAAGCTGCTCCCAACTCTGTGATCTTATATGCTGTTTTCTGCCCATCCATCCCTATGTCAGACTGGCAAATCCTATCTCACTGAAGGAAGATTCTTGTTCTGTGAGTTATTAAAAATATTTATGATAGACTTTTGCAATATGCATCATTAAGGTCAATAGAGACATTATGAATAACTTATACAAAGCCTTCAAGTGTATTTAAGCAAAATATAATGGTTGTAATTTCTTTTTAAATCTTTGAACACACGTACATTACAAAATAAAGTTAATACACTCTGTTATTTAACTGGGTAATTTCAAAATGAATATACTCTTGGATAGTTGCCATAATTGACTGGGTCATATATTTATGTACTTTTTAAATAATGGAGAAGTTATCATTGTTTATATATGAAATATGGATAGCACAGGTCAAATACTGGCTTGGTGAAGGACCAAGCAATGAAAATTACTTTGTGCTTGAATTTCTTTGCAGTGATAAATGTTTGATTAAGTTAAAACACCAAGCTACAGAGAAGTGGAAATTCAAGGATTCAGCAGAAGAAATGATGGTATTTTCCATGGAAGATTAAAAATTATATAATACAATTAAAACATTTTATTAAGGGGAAGGCACACGTTCTAAGAACTGTCCTAGAATCACAATTACGACCATAGGCTTCAGTCACACTAACATTTGACTGGTTCAGTAACTGTTTTTGCTGGGGGCACAGTAAAAAATCTTAATTTCATTTTTTCACTATTTTCAGGGTCAGATATCCCCAGCAGGCCCTGGAGCATTTGCCCACTGACCTGCACTTTTCAGAGGAATGTGAAGGAGCAGTGATAACTAGAAATCTACCGAGCTTTGATTCTCACCCTCCATACTCCCCCTGGCAATGCATTTAAGTCCCAACCATAAAAAACTGAATCTCTACTCATGGACTGACATTATGAGAATTATGCCAGCCTGAAGAGAAACTTAATCAATTCTGAAAGAGGAAAGACAGAGTAAAAATGTTATGTGTAAGGTAGTCGGCGTTTGTGAGAACATCTTGCATTTGTGTACACTTGTTTATAAAATATGTTACATAGATTACCTCATTTGATACTCCCACCACTTTGTGAGGTAGAGTCGAGTATTTTTAGCCTTTCTGACAAATTATAATTTTTTCCTTAATTAGCATAAGAGGAAACATCAGGGGGTTATGGTGTTACATAATAACCCTGTATAAAATGGGATGAGCTCCCCAAACAATCCTCCTGGTATCATTTCTACATCTTCCCACCACTGCTAATGTGAGCAGGGAGTCAAGTTATGGTACTGAGATGGCAGTTCTGAGCATGTAAATGTGCAAGATTCCCTTCCCCATTCCTTGCCTCACACTTCAGAGAAGTTGCCACATATTTAGCACTCTACTTTCCTTTACTCAGCAGCTTCCTTTTAAAGCTGACCATCTGGGGAGGAACCTGCCTTCCAGTGAGTAACATGGGCACACTTGACCACTGTCATTCCACGCCTGTTCTCCCAGCTTTGTGGAAGAGCCAGAGGAAATGAGAACAAGAGCAAGTATAGAGGCTGGTCATGTTTCCCTTTCTGGGATTTGGTTTCCTTGTATTTAAAATGAGGGTCTAGGACACAATAAATCTCCGAGATCCATGCCAATTCAAACATGAAAGTTTTGCAGTTTGTTAAAAAATATTTGTAAGTCAATCTTTCTTACAAAACTTATCTGTAAGGCCACTGGAGAGTCTTTAATGGTTCCATTAATTTATACTTTCACTGCCAATGAACATTTTGATCCAAACTCACATCTAAACAATACCCCAGCTATTATCACAGCCTTGTAAAGAGCATCTGAAATGCTAGTAGAGACAACCCTTACCTATAAATGACTCAGGAATATGAACAGCATGTGCAAATGCCCCTTCCTCCCTTTGTCTCCTCACCTCTGGAACCCCTGGTGCTCCTGCCAAAAAGCCACTCTGGGCAGGCAAAAAGCTTTAGAGAAATTGGAGGTTCAGAAGTAAAGAAAGGAAAGATACTGTGAAAAAGGAAATGCAGCATGGAGCTGACCAGGGACAGGTACGCAGAATGAGCTGACCTTCACCAGCCCAAAAATATCTTTCCCCTACTGTGCCTGAAGTTTTGACTTCACTTTGGCATGCTGACTGAAATCGCATCACTGAGACATGCTTTCTGGATAATAAGCAGGTTTTTTTTTTTTTTTTTTTTTTTTTTTAATGCAACTAACTTGAGGAGATTTCAGAGACTGTCAAGCCTTCATGCATTTGTGTGAATTCGTTGTTTTCCTCCTAACACCCAGCCAAGATCAACAATCCTGAGTTAATTAGAGTTTTGAACAGCTCGAAAGGAAAGGCAGGTAATTTCGGTGAAAGATAATTTGAGAGAATGTGCTAATTTTGGCTAATGTTGATGGAGAAGTTTAAAAAGTCTGTAAATTAGGGCACTAGAAAGTGGAGGAGTTGCAGAAAGTTCCTACCTAAGAAAGCAGGTACTGGCCACTTTGCCAGATGCTTCATGCTTTTGAGAGTTATGTAACATTATTTCTTTTACAGATAAGGAAACTGAGGCTCACAGAGATAAAGGAACTTGCCCGGGTCAGGGTCAGATCATGTTACTGCCAGCATTTTCCACTGCTTTCCTGCTTACTCTCTTTCTTACCCTCCTCCTTTCTGTTTTCTTACCATCCTCTTCCTCGCTGCTACTAGGACTTAAATGAAGAGGAAAATGTCATTCAGCTGCAATTTCTGTGATCCAACCTGGAAAAAAAAATATGTTTTGGGTTCCAAATAGTCAGTTTATAAATGAGCTATTGGGATACAATTGTTCTTAAGTTGAATAATTCATACACTCTTGATTTTTTTCCAACTACATAATTAATTGATGAAAACTGTTGAGATAATTCCTTGTTTGGAATCTTGTCTAATTATTACACAGTACCATAGTCATGCTAGACTACAAACTCTTCTAGTAGGAACTTTCCTGCATCCATCATACTAGGAATTCAGAAAATGAATGAATAAATAAATGTGAATAAATAAAATCTAATCAAAACGGCCTACTCAATAATACAGTTGTAGGCAGTTATTTTCATACTGGACACCACAGAAAACCACGGGCTAGTGCTGGCTCTGACTGCCAACAAAAGACCGGTCAAAAGCAGCTACGGTGGCATCAGTTATATGGCTTAGAATGGACAGTCTCAAAATAGTTAAACTTGAAATTTTAAGGGCATTGGCAATTTTCAGAATCAGAATAATGCATAGAGGGGGCGCCCGGGTGGCTCAGTGGTTGAGCGTCTGCCTTCGGCTCAGGTCATGGTCTCAGGATCCTGGGATCAAGCCCCACGTCGGGCTCCTTGCTTGGTGGGAAGCCTGCTTCTCCCTCTCCCACTCCCCCTGCTTGTGTTCCCTCTCTTGCTGTGTCTCTCTCTGTCAAATAAATAAATAAAATCTTTTAAAAAATTTTTTAAAAAAGAATAATGCATAGAGGGTACATTGTATCATAAGTCATGAATAAAAAACCCCACAGTCACATGGAGTTCAGTAGCTGGAATGGAAAGTACCATTGTGGAGCATTTTAGGAGCAAAAGCTTGAATCTTCCTCTATTTCCATGATCAATCTTTGGTTCAATCTAAGGGAAAACATTGACCACTAGTTAATGATAGATCTTTTGTAAATTGAGCTATCTGAAGCAACAGATCAAAAAAAAATTACTTAATAAGGCAATATCTGCAGTAACATCATTATCTCCAGGGTATGCTATAAATGTGGGAGAACAAGACAAATATGATTTGAACCATGATCTCCTTGCCTGAAGGAAGGGGCAAAGATGCCCTATCAGACAATAGGAACTGGATGCAGGGGAAAGGATTCAGGAAACTTGGCAGCACTAAATGCAGTTAGTTAGGAGCTATGCGATAAAACCGCTTAGGTTCAAACCCCACACCCACCACATCCTACCTGTGCAGCCTGGGCAAGTTATCTAAACTTCCTTCATTTCAAAATGGGGGCTGATAATAATAGTACACACTGTAGGGAGGAATCCTGAGACCTAAATTAGTTAATATGTTTAAAGTACTTAGAAAAGTGCTTGGCATAGAGTAAGCCCTCAATCAACGTTAGCTTTTCACTCCATGCCTCAGTATGTGTAAGACCTTAGTGAACTCCCTGCTTCTCCGGATCTCATTTGCCTCATCAAGATGATACAGTGAGTCAGCACTGAGCCCAGGCCATGCTCTCCAAGCAGAATTAGTGACGCTTTCGGGGGAGTAGGCACTCACCTTTGTACCCCTCAAAATCATAGCATAGAATTAAAGTGGGGGAGATTACAAAGTTCACTGCAAGCTTTTCCCAGTTAACAAAGGAGGTTTCTGAACTGCTGCTCAAGTTCAATGACATGAAATCTACTACTACCTTGTGGCCAGCCCGCCCCCTTAGCTTAAAGATGTGAAGTCTAGGCGAAACATTGCCCACGGAATTGGAAATTTAAGCTTTTGCTCCTAAGAAGTTCTAAAATGGTATCAGTTAATCAACGCCTCAGCTACTCTATTGTAATGACTGACGTGTGGCAGTATTTTTTTAATTCATGATTTATGATTCAGTGCACCTGCTACAAGTTATTCTGATCCTGAAATTTTCTATGCCCTTAAAATTCCAAATTTGACTCTCCTTCTTTGCCTCAGTAATGTCCTTCCCTGAAAGCATTCCTTTGCATACCCATGAATTTCACCTCCAGTCACAATTCGTTGCCCTAACAGTCACTCCAGAGGCTGAGTCTGTCATAACCTCTTTATGTAGAACTCTCCCATCAGCATTTGAGCCCAGAAAACTCCAGGCACAATTGCCTTCTGGGGATCTAAATCAGGTTATGGTAATGTGACAGCTCATTCAATATCCTGTAACTCCCCTGCCTCTCGCCATCAACTCCCATTCACAAATTCATATTTTATAGAAAAACTTTAAATGAAAGCTTAGATTAAGCAAAGATTGTAGTTTGTTCCAGATACCTGCCGGGATTTACATACTCCATGGAGGAATCTGACTAATTCTAAACAGCAATTAAACACATTCAACATTGCTTAAAAGGTTGGGTTTGTCAGAGAAGGCAGTCTGACTGCATACAAAGGACAGTGGTCTGGAATTTGAATGAGGCACCAATAGATTTCAAGTTTCAAACTTACTTTGAACTCCATGGTTAATGCCACAGCTCTTTTGGTTCAGGAAGAAAATGTCTATGTTGAGAGCATGTTCAGGTAGATCATACTTTTGAGAATCTTGGAATATTCGACTATGGAAAGAGTATGGTACATGGGCTAGCAGCTGAGTGGAAGTCAAAAGCTTGAATCAATGAGTTTTGCTGTTAAACCACTGAAATGGCTATGTGTTCTTGGACAAGCCACACTCTCAGAGCAATCATTGTTCTCATTTATGAAATGAGGGCAGGGCAAGATGGCTCCTAAATCTCGACCCATGATCCTATACTGAAAGGCTTTTCCATGTACATTCAGCAGCCAAACCCAACTGGCAAATCCTAAAGAGCCAGAGTCTAAATGTAATTCTCCTAGTGAAACTGGCTCATGCTGATGGTTCTATACTTGTCCAGTCTCTTTGGAAGTATATTTATAAGATCTTATCCTAATACCAAATTGATATAAATTATATTTTTCCTTTTATAGGAGTAATGAGATAGGTTTTCAGTTTTGAAAACATGTCTATAGGTCATATCTGAATGTGAACTTACTAGTTGGATCAAGAACAAAGATTGTTTTTGCCCAAGTCAGTAGAACTTGTCCTAAACTTGTTTTTAAATTCTCACTTATGAAATCATGGTTTCACATAGAAAGACACTAAATAAGAGCACAGGCTAACTCTAGAAAATCTAATCCCAGTTCTACATCCCAGATAAGTGGTCTTATGTCTGTTACTTAGCTTCCCAATAGTAAATAGAGAAGTAGAAGTGGTCTTTAACATATATTCCTGCTATAAAATTCTGTTATTCAGGAAAATAAATTCCCCTCATTTCAGCCTAAACTCTTATGGGAAAAAAATCTCATGTGGGAAAAATGAGTGTCAGGTAGATAAAAAGCTATCTATACATACTTGTTTAATATAAAACAAGTGAAACAGAAGTACCCACTGAATTCTACTGCACTCAAATTTATTATGAGCATGAGGAAGAACAGAAGATTTCAGGGGAAGATTATAAACATGTACCATTGTCTTTTCTGGCAACTCCTTAACTAGTCACTTATAAATCCACATTAGGAGTGAGTTTATACCTCCCACAACAAACTCAGATGGCTTATATGCCATGTTTTCAGCTAAACAGAATATTTTTTAAATTATATCATGTTTTTTGCACTATCACAAGATGAGTCCTGTAGCTATATCCTTTGAGATTTTCAGTTGCCACAAATGTACCTACTCTCATGCATGGCTAAAAGATTCCAGAAAGCTTATTATTGTGTTTGGGATTGTTCGAGAAAAGACAGGCATTAAAGAAGCTGCCCAAATCAGGACTGTAGCCAGAGAAATCTCAGCGATTTCAGAACTGATGTGTTTTACAGTGTGGTTAAAAGGTAATCTCCCAAGATACTAAAAGCTGTTGCGTAATCTAGGGAGAAATGTTAACGGGCTGTGTGACCTTGAGCGAGTCCCTTAGTTTCCTATTTATAAAAACAGGAACCTAAATCAGATATCTTTTCCAGCTCTAAAATTCTATACCTCTGAGTCTAAGAATTAATGCTTTCTTGCAGATGAAGTTAATCCTGACACAGACGATACAGTGTAGTTCAGATATAACCCAAACAAAATCACATCTCCCCAGCACAGAAACGTCAAGAGCAAGCAGGATTTACATGGGAATTAGATCTAGCCTCAGATTTCAACATTATTATGGGTTCTCATCAGAGTGCCCTGAATTATTCTCCACCCTGTTCAACCGTGCAGTAAATCTTCGGATGTGAGATCAGTGCTAGCTCAGATAAATAAATGAATCAATGTTAAGCAAATGTCGTAAATCATCAGCTTCCCTCACCTCAGTCTCCCTTCCCTGCCAAATTCCTATGGAAACAAACAAACAAAAAAGTCAGAGGAGAAAGGAAAGCAGAAAATATTTTTGGCCTACTACATGATTTGTGTGACCAAGATTGCCCTACATTTTGTCAGCATGGCCTCCACCTGCCCTCCCACCTAGCAGAACTATTTTCAGCACATAGGCCAATGCTTATTTTTGTAGATGTATTAAGCCATATCTCCTGTTATGCAGTTTTTGTTAAGGAAGTTATTCCTTAAGCCCATCCAGCTGTTTTCTCAATTGTACCTTTAGGAATAAGGGGACAGGAAGCCTGAGAAGACATAGCTAATTCAGCACTACCCCTCACAACTACAACCCAAGAAAAATATCTCACAGGAACTTACCTTGTTACTAGCAGATCAGCAGCACATCCTTGCATAAAGGACAGTCATCTCAGTTTCTTCACTTGGCCATTGTTAGGTTAAGTCTTGGATAATTACTTTTCTCATTCTAATTTAATTTGCATTAAGCCCAGTGTGTTTAGTTTTTGAGACCTAACACTCAAATCTGGCAGACATTGGCCTGTGATTAGGAATGCAAGACTCCTGGGAAAACATCTGGTCTCATTCTGAATAAATGCCTGAATTCACTATATTCTCATCTGAGAACTCTCTGAAAGCCCTTCCTAATGAAGTATATGCTGTACATACACTATTTTAATATAAAAATAGATTAACAAATGACCACTGAGAGAACGATGAATAGGAGAATGTTTGATACCTTAATATGAATTAATCATTAAAATCATTCATAAAATTATCCTATTATTTTATTTTATTTTTTTTATTTTTTAAAAGATTTTATTTATTTGCGAGAGAGAGAATGAGAGACAGGGAGCATGAGAGGGAGGAGGGTCAGAGGGAGAAGCAGACTCCCCGCCAAGCAGGGAGCCCGATGTGGGACTCGATCCCGGGACTCCAGGATCATGACCTGAGCTGAAGGCAGTCGCTTAACCAACTGAGCCCCCCAGGTGCCCTATCCTATTATTTTAAAGAACCACATGCCAACTCAAGGCATTCCAATTTGACAAATAATTTTGAATGGATTGCAGGCATTTTTAGCTTTCTCCTTTATCCTCATGTTGTCATACTGCAAAGTGCAAAGTGCTGAATAACATTTTTATATATAGTACCTATCATGTGGCTACTAAGGGATGCAAAACATAATAAAAAAACTATAAGGATATTTAGCTATAAATTAACTAATAGGCATCTGATACTGTTAGATTTTCACTAACATACAAACGTGCACACATATGTACCGATATACATGCGTATGCATATGCATACAAATACATGTGTGTACATATACACTGGACAATAAACTGGGAGTGTTTTCATTTTAATTTATGGCCAGTATTTGAGGAACAACATTTTTTTCCAAACATCGATGGATTTCTAGCTAAAGTCTTAAGAATACTGTGTGTCTACCTTCTTTATTGTAAACAGAATCTCCAAGAAAAAACTAACTTAATTCTAACGATTTATCTTTGTTTAAGTGCTAGAAAGCTGAGAGACTGCACACTTAAGTTGATAAAATGTTGCTGAAGCATCCAATGTAAGTGGATATGGAGTTCAGCTGAATTTAATGAGAGCAAGAATGATATGACCTTTGTATTTCTGCATTTTCTCCTTCAGAAGTTTTGACCCCCAAACAGCACTTGACATTTGTGGTGTGAGAAAATACAAATGGCCCAAAGCACTGTGTGTCACACTCAAGGCCTTAGCCTTCTATCTTGATTCAATAATTCTCATGAGTTAACATTAGTTTTATTCTAATCTGGCACAGACAATTGGCTGGTATTTTATTTTTTGTAATACATAAATATAGTAATATTGTTTCACCCCATTATTATTTTTCACTAATTGTCCATAGCAAGTAGTTCCACTGAATAACATATTCTCCTTTTCCAGCCCTCCTGAAAATATTTAAAATTTATAAAAATATCTTATTAACGGAAGAACCAAGCCACAATATTCTAATATTTAATCTGAACTGCAAAGAATCACTGAAAATTCCTGGATTATATTAGCTCATAAAAGTCACACCACCTCACCAGATAGGATCCCTGAATTATGTGATCCTGGTGACACACTCCCAGTTTCCTCATTTTCTGAGATTTGCCTGAACTCCCTGAAATTTATCCTCTTCACAAGGCTCTCTGAACACCTCAGTGGTACACATCCCTCAATCCTTCCCCTCCCTCACCCAAATCCCACCAATGTCTAGGGTTTGCTAAAAATCTCTTCTCTATGGAACATATTTGTAATAATTTCGACCTGGTGGTTCCATTACAAGCATTTCAATGCCAGGGGCTCTTTGACATTGTCATAGGCTATTTTGACCCTCAACATTTTGATACAACCTAAAAAAATAAAATAGGACATTAAAAGATAAGCTTTTATACTCGTAACTTAGGTGCAAAGCCATTCTGCCCCTGAGTCTTATCTGTTTCAGACCTGCAGCCTGTAAGGTGGGCATCAGCAAAGAAATGTGGGTCAAGAATGCAGATTCAGAGATGGGACAGAGGTTGGTCAGACCAAGTACAGAGGACTGAGAGCTATGTTCAATGATAATGTCTCACCCCCAAATCAGACAACCAGCCACTCTGAGCAAACTATCTGCCTTTTCTCTGAGAAGTCATCTATATTTTAAAAGCTCTATATCACAGCTTCTCAGATTGCTCCTTTATATTCAACAATACATAATTAGAGAGAATGATATAAAAGCAAAAAAGCCATTCAGGTTGTACAAGAAATCTGCAATTACATTTCTCTTAATAATATAACTCATATATAGAACATCTTTTACTATGGAGAATAGGACCAATAGCTCAGCTGGAGGCAAATCCACTTTAAAAATGAGATTTCACTTCTGGCATGACAGCATGAGACCCACTCCCCAGAAAAACTGGTCAAAATTATTAAATATATGTTAAATTATTAAAATTATAAAATGTATATTAATAATTTATATATTTAATTTACATTAAATATATACTACATATAATATGTTTTGATATAGATATACATATAGATATACACATACATACTAGAGTCTTGACTGCCCTGTCTCAGCAGGAAAGATAGAGATTTTATATCCAAAGAGGCAAGAAGACCTGAGGATATTTTCCTGCCTCCTGCAACTGAGCACTAAGTTCCTACACAGAGAGAAGCCTGGCCTTGTCTCATCCCCAAGTCCTAAGTCTTGGCTCAGAGATTTTTGCCTGGGAAGCCATAAAAAACTATTCTCTTCTGAAAGAACTGACTTCACTTGCAACAGAGTGCAAAGAAGTTAAAGCCTAAGGACACTCAAAAACAGCAGCGGTTGGGCGCCTGGGTGGCTCAGTTGGTTAAGCAACTGCCTTCGGCTCAGGTCATGATCCTGGAGTCCCGGGATCGAGTCCCGCATCGGGCTCCCTGCTCGGCAGGGAGTCTGCTTCTCCCTCTGACCCTCCGCCCTCTCATGTGCTCTCTCTCTCTCTCACTCTCTCAAATAAATGAATAAATAAAATCTTTAAAAAAAAAAAAAAAACCAGCAGCGGTTGCTGCAATGGCAATTAGGAAGAAGTTGGTGGTTCATTGACAATAGAAGCTAAACTACAACCTGAGTAGTTTGCAGGAGCAAACTGTGGAAAGACACAGTAGGGAGGAGCTTTCAGGGGGTGGGAATGTATTTTCAATACTTACCAGATAGCAAGGTGTGGTCATGGTAAGAGGCAGTTAAAGAAAACCCTAACAAAACACTGTCATCCCAACATGACCATGGACAAAACTAAGACTGTAACCCTGAGGCACATCATCAGAGGCTTCACACTGAGGGATAGGGGTGGGGCACGGATCTCACCACAATAATGCAGCCATTCATTAAACAAACTAACTAACAAAAAACAGATAAATTAACAAGGTCCCAAAGCCCAAGAGCTGCTACAATATAAGATCTAAAATATCTGAAATGTCCAAATATGCAGGAAAACAGGTATTACCTTTAAACTGGAGGGTAGGCAGGCAATAGAAACTCTCTGTGAGAGTGATTGGGTATTGTCATATTTAACTGACAAAGCATTATAAATATAATCAAAGAATTAAAGGAAAACCACTATTAAAGAAGTAAAGGGAAGTTTGGTTACAATGGTGCCTCAAAAAAGAATATCAATAAGGATATGGAAATTATTTTAAAAGAACCAAATGGAAATTCCAAAAAATTAAAAATATAATAACTGAAATATGAAAAATTTCCTAGAAGGGCTCAACAGCAGATTTGAATTCCAGAAGAAAGAATTCAAAAATTTAAAGATAGATTGAAAGAGATTATGCAATGTGAAGAACAGAGGGAGAGGGGGGAAAAAAAAAAAAGAATCAAGAAAAATGAAGAAGGCCTAAGGAAAATGTGGGACGCCACTAACTGTACCAACACACATTTAATGGAAGTATCAGAAAGAGAAGAGGGGAAGAAAGGAGCAGAAAAAAATATTCAAAGACATAATGGCTGAAAAATCCCCAAATTTATTAAAAAACATAAATGTACATATATGGGAAGCTTGACAAATTCCAAATAGGACAAACAAAAATGATTTGCTTTCATGAATAGTAAATATGCTCAAAACCAAAGACAAGAAAAAAATCCTGAAAGCAGCAAGAGAAAAGTGACTCATCACTAACAAGGGAAACCCAATAGGAATAATAGCTGAGTTCTTATCAATGAAGGCCAGGGGAAGTGGTATACTATATACAAAGCCCTCAAAAAAACAAAACAAAACTGTCAGCCAAGAACCCTATATCCAGCAAAGCTATCTTTCAAATATGAAGTTAAAGACATTGCCATATTAAAAAAACTGAATTTGTTGGGGCACCTGGGTGGCTCAGTTGTTAAGCATTTGCTTTCTGCTCAGGTCATGATCCCAGGGTCCTTGGATCAAGCCCCGCATCGGGCTCCCTGCTCTGCAGGAAGTCTGCTTCTCCCTCTTCCACTCGCCCTGCTTGTGTTCCTGCTCTCACTATCTCTCTCTCTCTGTCAAATAAATAAATAAAATCTTTAAAATAAATAAATAAATAACATAAAATAAATAACATAAAATAAACTGAATTTGTTGCAAAAAAAAAAAAATACTACAAAAATACTAAAGAAAATTCTTCAGGATGAAGGCAAATGATCCCAGAGGGTAAAGACATGAAAAACAAAGAGGACTGATAAAGGTAACTGTGTAATTATAAAACATATGCAAATGCATATGTCTTCTTTTCTTTTCCCAACTAACTTAGAAAACAGTTCTATAAAACAAAATACATATATTTTCAAGCCTACAATATATAGAAATGATATATTTGCAAATAATAGCACAAAGGAAGTAGGTGGGAGCAAAGCTATAGTGGCCTAAGGAATCACTCCAGATAGTTACTCAAATCCACAAGAACAAATCAAGAGATCCAGAAATGATAAGTAAGAAGGGTAATATAACAAAAGCTATAAGTATATACTTGCTCTCCTTACTTCTCCTAGCTTCTTTAAAGAACATAAACCTATATAAAGCAATAATTAAAACAATGTAATGTTGGATTTGTAACTTTTATATAAGTGTAATTTTTATGATAAAAATATCACAGAATGAAGGATGGGAATAGAACTCTATAGAATTAATATTTCTATATTTCGTTGGAATTAAGTTAGTGTAAATTTGAAGCTGATTCTTATATGTTAATATGTTTATGGCAAACCGTAAAGTGACCATTAAGGAAATAAATGTTGGAAATATCGAAAAAAATCATTAAAGGAATTAAAATGCTACATTAGAGAATATTCACTTAAAGAAAAAGAAAGTAGAAAAAGAGCAATAGAGGGTGCCTGGGTGGCTCAGTTGGTTAGGTGACTGCCTTCGGCTCAGGTCATGATTCTGGAGTCCAGGGATCGAGTCCCACATCGGGCTCCCTGCTCAGCGGGGAGTCTGCTTCTCCCTCTGACCCTCCCCCTCTCATGCTCTCTGTCTCCCATTCTCTCTCTCAGATAAATAAATAAAATCTTTAAAAAAAAAAGAAAAGAAAAAGAGCAACAGAGGAACAAAAAAGAGACATATGGAAAACAAAAAGTGAATGACACATGAAACTCCAACTATATCAAGAATAACATTAAGTTTAAATGGGTTAAACAATCCAATTGAAAGGTAGAGATTGTCAGATTGGATAAAACACACAAACAAACAAACACAAGATCCAACTATATACTGTCTACAGAAGACACACTTTAGATTCAAAGATATAATTAGATCAAAAGTAAAAGAATGAAAATGTATATGTTGTGCAAATAGCAACCACAAGAAAGCTGGAATAGCTATCCTAAGACAAATATACCTTAAAACAAACAAAAAGTTACTAGAGATAAAGAGCAATATTTCATAATGATAAAAGGGTCAATCCATCAGGAAGATATAAAACCAGAAATATATACATACATAACAAATGTGCACCAAAATACATGAAGCAAAAAGTGATAAAAATTAGGAGAGAGATAATTCAACAATAATAATAATTATTAAATAATTGTTTATTAATTTACTTAATAAATAATAAATAATACTTCACTTTCAATAATGGATAGAACAACTAGGCAGGTCAACAAGGAAACAGAACACTTGAACAACACAACGAACAAATTAGACCTGACAGACATCTATAGAATGCACTACCCAACAGCAGTAGAGCATACATCATCCTTAAGTGCACATGGAAATATACTTTTCCAGGACAGACTATATGCTAGGTCATAAAATATACCTCAATACATTTAAAAAATGTTTTTATTTAAATTCAATTAATTAACATATAATGTATTACTAGTTTCAGAGGTAGAGTTTAGAGATTCATCAGTTGCATGTAACACCCAGTGCTCATTACATCAAGTGCCCTTCTTAATGTCCATCACCCTGTTACCTCATCCCCCACCCAACTCCCCTCCAGCAACCCTCAGTTTGTTTCCTATAGTTAAGAGTCTCTTATGGTTTGCCTCCCTCTCTGTTTTTATCTTATTTTATTTTTCCTTCCCTTCCCCTATGTTCATCTGTTTTGTTTCTTAAATTCCACATATGAGTGAAATCATATGGTAGTTGTATTTCTCTGACTGACTTATTTTGCTTAGCATAATACCCTCTAGTTCCATCCACATCGTTACAAATGGCAAGATTTCATTCTTTTTGATGGCTGAATAATATTCCTGTGTGTGTGTATCACATCTTTTTATCCATTCATCTGTAGATGGACATCTGAGCCAATACATTTTAAAGGATAGAAATAGTAAGAAGAATGTTTTCTGACATAATGGAATGAAATTATAACTAACAATATAAATTTTTTTTTTAAAGATTTTATTTATTTATTTAACACAGAGAGAGAGAGAGAGAGACAGCGAGAGAGGGAACACAAGCAGGGGGAGTGGGAGAGGGAGAAGCAGGCTTCCTGCTGAGCAGGGAGCCCGATGTGGGACTCGATCCCAGGACCCTGGGATCATGACCTGAGCCGAAGGCAGACGCTTAACGACTGAGCCACCCAGGTGCCCCACAATATAAAATTTTTAAGAACTCACAAATAGGTGGAAATTAACATAATCTTAAATAAGCAATAGGTCTAAAAAGAGAAATTAAAAAATGCTTTGAAAAAATGAAAATAAAAAACATACAAAAACTTATGGGATGTAATTAAAGCAGTACTGAGAGGGAAATTTATAGCAGTAAGTGCCTGTATTTAAAAAAAAATCTCAAATCAATAGCCTAATTTTCCATCTCAAGACACCAGAAAAATAAGAAGCTAAACCCAAAACAAGCACAAAGATGGAAATAATAGAATGGAAATTAAGGAAATAAAGAATAGAAAACCAATAGAGAAAATTGATAAGACCAAAATCTGGTTCTTTGAAAAGATGAATCAAATGGACAAACTTTTAGCTAGATTGATGAGAGTGAAAAAAGGGAGAAGAGTCAGATTTCTAAAATAAAAAATAAAAAGGGGTATTAACCACCATCCAACAGAAATAAAAAAGGGATTTTACAGAAATACTACAAACAATTGTATACCAATAAATTAGATGAAAGAAGAAATTCCTATAAGGACACAAACTACAGAAACTGACTCAATCTGAATAGACCAATAACGATAGAGTGAATTAAGAAAAATAAATAAATAAATAAATAAATAAATAAATAAATAAATAAAACCTACCCACATAGAAAATCCTAGATCCATATAGATGTCTTCCTGGGTGAATTCTACTAAACATTTAAAGAAGTATTAATACCTGTTCTTCACAAACTCTTCCAAAAAATAGAAAAGATGGTAATACTTATCAACTCATTCTATGAAGTCAATATTACGCTGATACCAAAACCAAAGACATCACAAAGAAAACACACTACGGACCAATATCCCTTATATATATGGAAACAAAAATCCTTTACAAAACATTAGCAAATTAAATCCAGTAACATAAAAGGATTTATCAAAAAATGTAAGATTGGTTTTAACTTCTGAAAATCCATTAAGGCAAAGCATTGTATCAATTAACTAAAAAAAACAAAATCATATAATTATATCAACAGTTGCAGAAAATACATTTGATAATATCCAACACCTTTTCCTGATTTTATATATAAATATATATTTATATTTATTAATATAAATTTACATATATATTCAGCAAACTAGGAATAAAAGTGAAATTTCTCAGTGTAATAAGGGGCATCTATAAAAAACTAACATCCTATTTAATGATGAAAAACTGAGTTCTTTTTCCTTAATATCAGGAACAAGACAAGGTGTCTGCTCTCACCACTTCTATTCAACATTGTACTGAAAGTTCTTGTCAGGACAATTAGGAATAAAAAAGAAATAAAATGCATTTAGGACAGAAGGAAAGAAGTAAAACATTCTATTTGCATATGACATGATCTAGATATCGACAATTCTAAGGAATCCATTAAAAACTGTCAGAACTAATAAAAGAGTTCAGCAAGGTTGCAGGATACAAATCTATATAAAAGTCAATTGCATTTCTATACATTTGCAATGAACAATCTGAAAATGAAATTAAGAGTACAATTCCATTTACAATAGCATTTAAAAAATAAAATACTTAGGAATAAATTTAACCAAAGATGTCCAAATCTTACACTCTAAAAACCATAAAACATTGTTGAAAGAAATTTTAAAAGATCTAAATAAGTGGTAATTACTCACATTCACAGATTGAAAGATTTAATTTAAGATGGCAATATTCCCCAAATGGATTTACAATTCAGTGCAATCCCTATCTGAATCCCAGTTGGCTTCTTTGAAATTTGGCAAGCTAATTCTAAAATTCATGGGTTAGCCTGGTGATGGGTATTAAAGAGGGCACATTCTGCATGGAGCACTGGGTGTTACACACAAACAATGAATCATGGAACACTACATCAAAAACTAATGATGTAATGTATGGTGATTAACATAACAATAAAAAATTAAAAACAAAAAATAAATGTTTTATATTAAATAAATAAATAAATAAAATTCATGTGGAATTGCAAGTGACCTAGAATAGGCAAAACTATCTTGAAAATAAAGGATAAAGTTGGAAGACTCAGATATCTTAATTTTGAAACTAACTACAGAGGAACAGTAATGAAGAGAATGTGGTACTAATGTAAAGGTAGACATGTAGATTAATTGAATAGAATTGAGAGTTCAGACATAGACCCTTGTGTCTGTGGTCAACTGATTTTGAGAAGGGTAAAAGATAGTTCTATGGGGAAAGAATAGACTTTTCAACAAATGATGGAGAACTTGATAGCCTTGTGAAAAGAATTAATTTAGATGTTTTATTTCATACCACATACAAAAATTAATTCAAAGTGGATCAGAGACCTAAATGTAAAAGCTAAAATTTAAACTCTTAGCAGAAAACATAGAGGTAAATCTTTATGACCACAGATTTGGCAACTAGTTTCTTTGCTATGACACCAAAAAGCACAAGCAACAAAAGAAAAAAATTAGACAAATTATACTTCATCAAAATTAAAAACTTTTGTGCCTTACTTTATTTTTTTAAAGCTTTTATTTATTTATTTATTTATTTATTTATTTATTTATTTATTTATTTATTCATTTATTTATTTAAGAGAAAGCAAGAGAGAGAGCACAAGCAGGGGCAAGGGGGAGGGGAGAGGGGGAGGGAGATACAGACTCCCCATTAAGCAGGGAGTCTGAGGCAACTCGAGGCTCAGTCTCAGAACCCTGAGATCATGACCTGAGCCTAAGGCAGACGCTTAACAAACTGAGCCACCCAGGCACCCCCCCCAAAAAAACTTTTGTGCTTTAAAGGATGCTATCAATAAAGTGATTTTGTTCTTCAAAGAACACTCTCAAGAAAGTGAAAACACAATCTTCAGAATGGGAAAAAATGTTTACAAACTACATATCTTAAAAGGTTTTTGCATCCAGAATATATAAAGAACTCTTACAACTCAATAATAAAAAGACAAATGACTCAGATAAAAAGGGGCAAAGTATCTGAACACACATTTCTCCAGAGAAGACATACAAATGACCAATAAGCCCTATGAAAGAATGTTCAACATTATTAGTCATCAAGGAAATGCAAATCAAAACAACAATATTATACCATTTCATCTAAACTAGGATAGCTATAATCAAAATGTCAAATAATAATAAGGATTGAAACGAATGCAGAGAATTCCCTCATACACTGCTGGTAGAAATGTAAAATGGTAGAGACACTTTAAAAAACACTCTGGTAATTCCTCAAATGGTTAAACTTAGAGTTACTATAAGACCTAGAATTCCACTACTAGATATTTACCCAAGAGAAATGAAAACATGTCCACACAGAAACTTGTACACAAATGTTTAATAGCATTATTCATAATAGCCAAAAGGTGGAAACAATCCAAATGTCCATCAACTGTTGGGTGAATAAAAAAAATGTGGAACTGCCCTACAATGGTGTATTGTTTGACAGTGAAAAGTAACGAAGTACTGATACATGCTGTAACATGGATGACCCTTGCAAACATTATTCTAAGTGAAAGAAGCCAGTTGCAAAATATCACATAGCATATGATTCCATTCATATGAAATTTCCAGAATTGAAATACAGTGCAAAAGTATGTGTGGTTGCTTTGGGCTTGGGAGAGGAATGGCAGAAAAGTAACTAAAGGATAAGGAGTTTCTTTTTGAGGTAGTGAAAATTTTCTAAAATTGACTATGGTAACAGTTGCACATATCTGTAATACACTAAAAATCACTGAATTGTACACTTAAAAAGAGTAAATTTTATGGTATGTGAATTGTATCTCAATAAAATTGTTAACAATCTATAAACTCTAAAATTATCTTTTTTTTAATTATAAAAATTACATAATTTAGTACTGGTAATAATAAAAATAGTTTTAAAATCTTCAAAATAAATAAAATGTAGTTAAATTAAAAGAAACAATAGCTGTTTATAAAAAATGTAAACAATGCAAAAATGAATAAAAGAGACTCATAGACTTGTGGGTGGGGGTACAGCAAGAAGCAGGGATATAACTTTAAAACATGACTTTACTCTTTGATAGGGTCATTTTTGTGCAGTTCTGTCAAAACTGATTATTTAAAATGGTTTTGTCAAAATGCCCCACATTGCTGTGGAATTTCCCTCTTTGCTACAATCAATTCATCTCCCAGATTTTTTGATCTGCTAACAGCTTTGTTGCCACCTTCCCAGAATCTGTGGCCCATTCTTTCATTTCAGGCCATTAAGTTAGCTTTTTTAAAATCCATGGTTCAGTACCATTAAGCTTCTATTGATTTTATTGAGAAAAGAGAATAAGTAAATTGTCTTACCCTAAAACTTAATCATTCTCTGTTCTCTTTATCCTTTTGCTTTGCTGGCCAAAGACTCACATCCTGTTTTCTTTGAGGTTTGGTTTTTTGGTTTTTTTTCTTTCTCAGTCAGCCCTTCAAGGCACTCTGCCCATATTTTTCCAGTTCTGTTTCTGTCTCTATTGTAAATGTTTACATATGTTTTCTAAATAAAATATTAAAATTTTAACATCTTTATTAAATAATTGTATACATATTTATATAAAATTGTTACATAATTCTATTCAGCAATGACAATGTAGTTTTAAAAAATGTAATATTAAAATAGAACCTAGACTAAAGGGAAAGCCTAGACTAAAAGATATAAAAAAAATTAGAGCATCAATCCAAAGGGTCACATATTTTGTCTTTTTATAAACCAGGAAGAGAGCTAATTTTGATTCAGCTTGTAAAACTGCGTGCTGCACCATTGTTTGCAAAGTAGACTTCTCTACTCTGGACATTTACAAAGATTTTTTTCAACCCACAACTGCTAAACATGTTCTCAGCTACTGGGAGGGTTGCCTTGGGATTATTCTTGGCTTTATTTGTTGGGGTTTTTTTTTTCCAATTACAAAAAAATACATCCACTGCCCAACTTTTATGTATAAATGCTACTAAGCTTACTACTTCTGCTCTAATGGCATTATTTAACATAATTCTCAAAATGACATGATAAGCATTGTTCTCACTAAAATTGCAACAATAAAGCCAATGGCCTATTATTTCAGAGGTAACACTACTAAAATAACACAAATTTAAGAAAGAGTAAAGAACAGAAAGAAATCCAATGCCGATGTTTCAAATAAAAGTACTTTAGTAAGGGAGTTATACAAAGAGTTATAGAAAATGTTAAGGTATCTGGCAAGGAATATTGAGACACCCAGACTTGGAACAGTGAAACAGTGTTAACACCGGGAGGTCTGAAAAGGCAGGGAGATGAAAATGTGTTGTCAAAGCCCTGTGAGAGCAACTGCAGGGCAGAGACACCCAGCAGGAGCTTCTGTCACTGAGGAACATGGGCACAGGCAGAGACAAGGGAGAAAGCAGGGAAGATCATCCAGATCTACCTCTTTCCTCTGGGTCTTTGATCTTCAGCGAGTATCTCCCATTAGCCAAATCTAAGAGAAAACTGCCAACTACAGAACCCAAGAAACAAAGCCTATAGGAATAGCTCCCTTACACATAAGGGAGAGAAGGCTAGGACAGGGAATTTGCCTGTGGAGGCAAAGATAGACTAAGCTAGCCTAGGTACTAGGAAAAAGGAATCCAGGAATCTCAAGAGATTTCCTGCACCAAATAGGCAGGACCAAGAGGTAGCTGCCAATTTTTAGCTCTTCTGCAAAAATAGTATAGCTTCCAAAAGTATTTTCACTGATAAATAGAATGTTCATTTCCCTTTGCTGTCTCCTCGAGATTTCACCTCTGATGAAGAAACTTTTTTCATGGTCATCTTCTAGTTATCTAGATGATGCATTAAAATTCTCCTGGGAAGAAATTCAGAAGTTGAAATAGACATATGACATTCCTTTAATGGGGTCTGGATTGAATACTAGAATGGTCAATCAGACTGGGGAAGTCAGGTTATCGGTCAAGAGCCACTGTCTCTCTTTTTCATGAAGCTACTGCCTGTACACGGAATAATTATCACTGGCATCCTTCACCAATTTGGTCTGAAAATGTAGGGCTACCTGACCATTACCTCATAATTGTCATAATAACTAAGCTATTACTATTACTGAGCAGTGCAGACGTCATCACGGAATAGACTCAAATCTCTCTAGTGCCTACAGACTCAATCAGAAAGCAAGCACTTGTGAAGTACATCATGTTATTTGGTCTGTCATTCAATATCAGCATCATTTATGATGCTTGTGCCAGTCAGGGTGGCAGCAGGAAAATAATTCCACTCTGATGACTCCATTGAAGAGATTTTAATGAGACAACTGCAGAGGTGAGCACAGGGTCAGGGATACTTGCAAAGGATTGAGGCACCCAGACATTTTCAATCGTGGGAAGCTATTACCACCCTTTGGGCAGAAGGGGCAGAAGTGGGTGGTAGATAATGTGACCAGATCCCTGTGAGAGCTGGAACTCTCAGTTCCAGACAGACAGAAGCTGCACTCATGTGGGGTGGCACAGCTGCTTCCAAGTATAAAACATAGAAACAGGGAGGAGGAGGTAAACTCCCCCACTTCTCTCTCTTTCTCCATCTAGCCTCTGGTTGACCCCTAACCCTGGCTGCACCTCACTACCTGACAGTGGCAGGCACTCAGGTAGTGTGGTCCATTGAAGCCAGCACACCTGGTACATAGCAAGACAGAGAAGAGCAGGTTGGGGTGGGGTGAGTCTAATGGAAAGTAGCCAGCATGGCATCCCTTCATAATAACTCACTAAAAGTACCACATAATAAGTAAAATATTGGGAGAAGCCTAGATTTGACTTTTTTCCAAGGGGACTTAATTACTGAAGCGCCAAAAGATATTGCTAGGTATATAACAAATGCCTTAATCAAACCTAAAAACAGCTGCTTAAACTTTCCATTTTAGGGCTGACAGTGTGGTTCAGACATAGAAATACTAAGAATACAATCCACTTTGTGTTCTGTATGTAAAGTACATATATAGTGTATATCTTCTATTTTTGTCTTATCAGTAAACTCTTTCAAAAAATTTTTTCAAATAACTCAACTTTATTCCCTAAACCAACTAAAGTATGATATATTATTTTGAAAGAGCAGGATCATTAATTATGGAAATTACTTCAAATATAAATTGAGTACTATGATTTGGCATCAAAGCACAGTGGCAAGGGATTTTCTATGTCACCTTTTTTTTTCTTGTTTAGTATGCACAAAGTTATATGCCTCCTTTCCACTCCAGCTTTATTGCATCTGCCACATCACAAATAATATGATCAGTCAGAATGTCCCCATGGTCAGATACATTGTTTTTCTAAATTTGGCATTTTAACTGCTTTTTCATTTTATAATGCAGGCAGGAAAATTGGTTACAGATCCAAAAAATAAACCATATTAGTAAACTGTAAGAAGAAATATTACATTACAAATGAAAATTTCACCAAATAAAGTTTCATTTAATTGTAGCCTTTATAAGGACAGCATCCTTCCAGTTTAATCTTCAGATACAATTGTTGGCCATGCCTTTTGCTCTCTTGCTGATAAAGCTACATCTAATAAGATTAACTCTTCCTTTGATATTATTTGAAGCAAGCTGTTTACACAGTTGTAGCTATAATGACTCCAGAGACTTTTGGCTTCTTGATATTTTTATTAACATTTTAACATCTAGGACTAAAAGTAAAATATATCTTATATTTTAAATATTTACTTGGACCTCTTATGATTGGTAATTTTATAATCTTGTGTGCCTTTAGAGAAAAATTTTAAAGAGTAATTTAAACATCTTTCCTCAAAACACAATGAAACTTTTTAAATGGCTTCAACTTCAAGACAAGTCCACAGTTACCTTTCCACTTTTCCCACATCTCATTGAATGGTACCTCTCACATCCTCATGTAAGTGCATGTGCAAATGCATACACGCACACATACATACACACAGAAATCCGTTATAGCACAGGAAAAACAGATAGATTAAGATTATATTGATGATTCAGAAACTGTATAATTTCTGTAAAATAAAAACAAAAAGGATCGTATTGCCAGAACACCTAATTATATAGATGAATGGCCTAAGACCCAATTCAGGTCAAGGAGGGACCTCTAGATAAGTCAAATGAATGCATTTTCTTAACTAAACTCCAGAAAAACCTCCCACTTTGAGCATGTTGTGGAACTCTGCAAGCCCACGGAAGGCACTGACAGCTGAGTTCATGCTATGTTCTGTGCACACAGAGGGCAACTGTGAAGTTTGTCATTTTGAGTCTGGCAATACTGCTCCTCTGAAATAAACGTGTCACAGTGGACCCCTAGCATGGACATTAAGACTAGAGAAACACAAGGCAGTCCTCTCTCTAACTTTAGGCTTTTCACACCTCTGTCGCCAAAGGAGCAACAACCTGTCAAAGATGGTAGAGATACCTCCCAAAGTGCTCCACTTGTAGGGGCTTTTCTTCCTACTTCCTTACTTGAGGGAGTCCGTGGTCCATCAACATACTCCCCTCCCACACAGCCTAAACAGAAACACACCAATCAGTAGGTCCAGGAAAAGCCACCTGTAAGCTTGGAGTTTGGACTTCTTCTCCAACTACACTTACTTTTTTGGTGGATTCATAACTTTAAATACCAGCATTAAGCCTGTGACTCACAAACTATTATCTTTACTCTGGGTGTCTCCCATGAACTGCACATGAACACATCCAAATGTCAGTCTGTATTCGGATGTCTAACAAGTATTTCAAATATAGCATGTACAAAACTCAACTCCTACTCTTTCCCTAAAACCTTCTCTCAGGTCTCAGTAACAGCTACTCTTCCTTCTTGACACTTAGACCTGAAATCTGGGAGACATCCTTGACTCCTATTTTTCTCCCATACCCCACAGGGAATATACCACCAAATCCAATTGTTTTCCAACTCATCTAGAATCCCACTGCCTCTCACTGCTGGCTCTGCGACGACCTAGCCTGAGCACCATTGCTGTTCCCATAGGATAACTGTAATAGCCTTCTCTAACTGGTCTTCTTGCTTTCACTCTTGCACTCTTGTTATTATTATCAACAGTGCAGCCAGTGTAATCTTCTTAATATTAATCAAATTAAGTCATTGCTTTACTCAAAACCTTCCGATGGCTCTCCACTTCAACCAGTCTAAAAGCAAAAGTTCACAAAATCTCAGATTATTTAGTTCTGTATAAGTCCTTGACCTTATCACCAATTCTTCTCCCCTCAATCTGATCACTGCAGTCATAGTTGCCTCCTTGCTGTTCCTGGAACATTCTAGGCACATCCCAGCTTTGGTCTCATCACACCTATTGTTTCCTTGGAATGAAACACTTTTTATCTGATATCTCCTTGCCTTGTTTCTTCACCTGCTTTGGACAGGTCCTTGCTCAAATGTCTTCCTCTCAATAAGACCCACCTGATTCCCCTATTCAACTTAAAGTTGCAACCCCTTTCCAGCCAGCACTTCCAATACTCCATACCCTGCTCTATATTTTTCCATAGCACTTATCACCTATGTTTTCTATGTTTATTGCCATGACCTCCTCTCCCCACTAGAATATAATTTTCCCATGACCAGGTATTGTCACTTATTTCTTTTTAATTATTGTTTCCTAACTGCTCAGAACAGTGCTTAGCTCACAGTAGCTCACAAATTTATTATATGCAATAAATACCTGTTGAATGAGTTAAATGCAGATCTCAAAAGTCAGTCTCAGGGCACCTGGGTGGCTCAGTTGGTTAAGCAACTGCCTTCGGCTCAGGTCGTGATCCTGGAGTCCTGGGATCGAGTCCCACATCAGGCTCCCTGCTCAGCAGGCAGTCTGCTTCTCCCTCTGACCCTCCTCCCTCTCATGCTCTCTGTCTCTCATTCTCTCTCTCTCAAATAAATAAAATCTTAAAAAAAAAAAAAAAAAGTCAGTCTCCATCCTCAAAGGGAAATTTAATAGTGATCTACAAAATTCCTGGTGGCCTCTAGTACTGATCAACCTAATCATTGATCTATAGATACAAATAAACAAGACACTTTTGGTCATTTATGGAAAATTAGCAACCTGAAAGAGGGTGATCAAACTAAATAGACAATAAAAATCCTCCTGGTAGACAAACAAGACATTAGAACCATATGATAATTTCAATAGATGTGGAAAAAGCATTTGACAAGGTACAACATCCATTCATGGTAAGTCCTTCAACAAGCAGATATAGAGGGAACATACCTCAACATAATAAAGGTCATATATGAAAAACCCAGAGCTAATATCATCATCAATTGGCAAAAACTGAGAGCTTTTCCTCTATGGTCAAGAACAAGACAAGGATATCCATTCTTACCACTGTTATTGAACACTGCACTGGCAGTCCTAGCCACACCAATCAAACAATGAAAAGAAATAAAAGGCATCCAAGTCAGTAAGGAAGAAGTAAAACTTTCACTATTTGCACATGACATGATACTCTATATGGAAAACCCAAGAGGGCACTTGCGTGGCACTGGCCATTAGGCCTCCGACTGTTGGTTTCAGCTCAGGTTATGATCTCAGGGTCCTAAGATGGAGCCCCACATCCAGCTCCCTGCTCAATGGGGAGTCTGCTTCTCCCTCTCCCTCTGCCCCTCGCCCTCCCCACTCATGCACTCTCTGTCTCTCAAATAAATAAATAAAATCTTAAAAAAAAAAAAGAAAACCCAAAAGACCCCACTTAAAAACTGTTAGAACTGATAAACAAATGCAGTAAAGTTGCAGGATACAAAATCAATGTACAGAAATCTGTTACATCTCTACGCACCAATAATGAAAGCAACAGAAAGAGAAATTAAGAAATCAGTACCATTTAAAACTGCACCAAAAACAATAAGATACCTAGGAATAAACCTAACCAAAGAAGTGAAAGACCTGTACTCTGAAAACTATAAAATACCAATGAAAGAAATTGATGATGACACAAAGAAATGGAAAGACATTCCATGCTCATGGATTGGAAGAACAAATATTGTTAAAATGCCTATACTATCTAAAACAACCTACACATTTAATGCAATCCCTATCAAAATGCCAACCACATTTTTCACAGAGCTAGAACAATCCTAAAATTTGTATGGAACCACAAAAGACCCTAAATAGCCAAAGCAACCTTAAAAAAGAAAAGGAAAGCTGGAGGCATCACAATTCTGGACTCCAAAGTTATATTACAAAGCTGTAGTGATCAAAACAGCGTGGTACTGACACAAAAAATAGATCAATGGAACAGAGTAGAAAACCCAGAAATGAACCCACAATTATAAGGTCAATTAATCTTCAACAAAGTAGGAAAGAATGTCCAATGGGAAAAATACAGTCTCTTCAGCAAATGGTTTTGGGAAAACTGGACAGCCACATGCCAAAGAATGAAACTGGACCACTTTTTTACATCATACACAAAAATAAAACTCAAAATAGATTAAAGACCTAAATCTGAGACCTGAAACCATACAAATCCTAGAAGAGAACATACAGCAACTTCTTACAAGATATGAATCCTGAGGCAAGGGAAACAATATCAAAAATAAACTATTGTAACTACATCGAAATAAAAAACTTCTACACAGTAAAGGAAACAACCAACAAAACTAAAAGGCAACCTACAGAATGGGAGAATATATTTGCAAATGACATATCTGATAAAGGATTAGTATCCGAAACATATAACAAACTTATAAAACTCAACACCGAGGGGCGCCTGGGTGGCTCAGTTGTTTAAGCGACTGCCTTCGGCTCAGGTCGTGATCCTGGAGTCCCGGGATCAAGTCCCACATCAGGCTCCCTGCTCGGCGGGGAGTCTGCTTCTCCCTCTGACTCTCCCCCTCTCATGCTCTCTATCACTATCTCTCTCAATAAATAAATAAAAATCTTTAAAAAAAAAAAAAAAAACAACTCAACACTGAAAAACCAAATAATCCAATTAAAAAATGGGCAGAAGACATAGATATGTTTTCAAAGAATACATACAGATAGCCAACACACACATGAAAAGATGCTCAACATCCCTGATCATCATGGAAATACAAATCAAAAGTATAATGAAATATCACTTCACACCTGTCAGAATGTCTGAAATCAATGACACAAGAAACAGCAGATGTTGGTGAGGATGTGGAGAAAGGGGAACACTCTTGCACTATTGGTGGGAACACAAATTGGTGCAGCCACTCTGGAAAACAGTGTGGAGGTTCCTCAAAAAGTTAAAAATAGAACTACCCTGGGGCACTTGGGTGGCTCAGTCGGTTAAGCAGCTGCCTTTGGCTCAGGTCATGATCCCGGGGCCCTGGGATGGAGCCCCACATCAGGCTCCCTGCTGCCTGCTTCTGCCTCTGCCCCTCCCCCCCCCACTTGTGCGCACTCTCTCTGTGTCAAATAAATAAATATAATCTTTAAAAAAAATTTATCTTTAAATCTTTAAAAAAAACTACCCTATGATCCAGCAATTGCACTACTAAGTATGTATGCAAAGAATACAAATATACTAATTCAAAAGGAACATGCATCCTGATGTTTATAGTAGCATTATCTACAGTAGCCAAATATGGAAGCAGCCCAAGTGTCCATAGACTGATGAATGGATAAAGAAGATGTGGTATACACAATGGAATATTGCTCAGCCATAAGAATGAAATCTTGCCATTTGAAAGGACATGGATGGGGCTACAGAGTACTATGCTAAGTGAAATAAGTCAGTCAGGGAAAGACAAATACCATATGATTTCACTTTATATGGAATTTAAGAAACAAAGGAGCAAAGGGTAAAAAGAGAGAGAGGCAAACCAAGAAACAGACTCTTAACTATAGAGAACAAACTGATGGTTACCAGAGGGGAGGTGGGTGGGGGATGGGTGAAATAGATGATGGGGATTAAGGAGTGCACTTGTGATATATAGAAGTGTTGAATCACTGCATTGTACAACTGAAATTAATATAACACTGTATGTTAACTAACTGGAATATAAATAAAAACTTAAAAAAAAAAACACAGAAAATGAAGGGACAGGACAAGTTACTTTTTAAACAACACTCATGAATCTTGGTTTCAAAGACTATCACATCCACAAAGGAATAGGCTGCTATACCAAAAGAATCATCAGAGAACCAGATAGTCCTTTTGGAATTTAAAAATGTACTTGATAAAATTTAGAAACCAAAAAATGGCTGTAATTGCATAACAGTTGCTTCAGAAAACTGAATTGGTGATTCAGAATCTCATCTTGAGCAATTTTTCCATAACTTAAAAAGAAAACAAAATAGAAACTACATAAGAGAGCTTAAGAGACAAGAAATATGGATCTAAAACATGTAATATTGACTTATTAAAAGTATCAGGAGAAGAGAATGGAGTAAATGTTAGAGAATAAATAATCGAAAGAAAGAGAGGCAGAAAGAAAGAAAGATAGAAAGAAATAAGAAAGAAAAGAAAAGAAAAGAAAGAAAGAAAGAAGAAAGAAAGAAAGAAAGAAAGAAAGAAAGAAAGAAAGAAAGAAAGAAAGAAAGAAAGAAAGAAAGAAAGAAAGAAAAAAGAAAGAAAGAAAGAAAGCTCTTGAGCTGAAGATGGACTTATCAGGACAAAAAAGTGCACCCCAAGTATCATAAGAAAGAGTGCATTAAATTAAAATAAAATATGTATATAGATATCTTGTCAAAATTCTATAAAGAGGGGGTGCCTGGGTGGCTCGGTCGTTAAGCATCTTCGGCTCAGGTCATGGTCCCGGGGTCCTGGGATCGAGCCCCGCATCGGGCTCCCTGCTCCGCGGGAGGCCCGCTTCTCCCTCTCCCACTCCCCCTGCTTGTGTTCCCTCTCTCGTTGTGTCTCTGTGTCTCTGTCAAATAAATAAATAAAATCTTTTTTTTTAAATCCTATAAAGAGAAGAATCCAATTTTCTAGAAATAAAAATAGTTATCTAGATGAGAAAGACACTCAAATTAACATTATATGTCTTAATTTCAATTGTAAATACTAAGAAAATACCTAGCTGCGGGGCTGCAAGATGGCGGCGCACAGCAGGACCGTGAGGGTGGTTCGCAGCCAGCTGGGCCCACAGTGGAGGCCGACCCGCTGGGCCACTTCACGTGTCCCATCTGTTCAGAGGTGTATGAGAAGCCGGTGCAAGTGCCCTGTGGTCACGTCTTTTGCTCTGCATGCCTGCAGGAATGTCTGAAACCAAAGAAGCCTGTCTGTGGGGTGTGTCGCAGCTCGCTGGCACCTGGCGTCTGAGCCGCGGAGCTCAAGGGGCACATTGAGAGCACAGAGACTTCTTGCCATGGCTGCCATAAAAATTCCTTCCTGTCCAAGATCCGGACACACGTGGCTACCTGTTCCAAGTACCAGAATTACATCATGGAAGGTGGGAAGGCCACCACCAAGGATGCCTCCCTTCAGCCAAGGAACGTCCCAAACCGTCACACCTTTCTTTGCCCTTACTGTCCCGAGAACTTTGATCAAGAAGGACTAGGGGAACACTGCAAGTTATCCCATAGCACCGATACCAAATCTGTGGTTTTCCCCATATGTGCCTCAATGCCCTGGGGAGACCCCAACTACCGCAGCGCCAGCTTCATAGAGCACATCCAGCGCTGGCACCAGTTTTCTTACGACACTTTTGTGGATTACGATGTTGATGAAGAGGACATGAGGTGTTGCAGCACTCCCTCTTCGATCAGTGAGCAGTCTCTGCTGTCCATCTCCTGTTCCAGAGCTTCCATTGTGTGTTAGGCGTGAAACATGTGACTCATACACCTTAAATGTACAACAGACCTGGAAGTGAGCTGTGGTGTTAGGACAGGGTCCCTTCTGACAGAGAAAGAGGTCTCCAGGTCAGAGCTGTCCTTTCCTTTCCTTTCGGGTCTTTCCTACTGTTCATTCTGTCACATGTCTGGTCTTTGATTGTTCCTCAGCTACTTCCTGGAGCTTCTGCTTCCTCTTCTGGAAGAGAACCCAGCTTCTCCACCTATCTTTGTTTCACACTTGTTCCTCCGATCTAGTGTTCGTCTCTCAGGTCCTCTGAGCCAGCCAGAACCTTTTCTGGGTCATGAATAGCACAAATGAGACCAGCATCTTCTCTCCTTATCCCTGAGGTGTGTGTATCCGATTGGTGACGGAGCTCCTTCTGTGCTCTGGAAGTTCTTGTTTGTTGGCCCTTAGCAGCAGCTGCCAAAAGCTGGAGTTTACCTCCTGGGAAACATTTCAAAAGGCCTGTTGGGGTGAATGTTCTGGGTTTAGCATGATCTGATGCTGGAAGTTTTGATTAGTGGTATTTTCCTACCACTCCTGCACACCCTTAGAATTAACTGGTTCAAAGGGGAGCCCTCCTACACTGTTGGTAGGAATGCAAGCTGGTGCAGCCACTCTGGAAAACTGTATGGAGGTTCCTCAAAAAGTTGAAAATAGAGCTACCATATGATCCAGCAATTGCACTACTGGGTATTTACCCCAAAGATACAAAAGTAGGGATCCGAAGGGCTACGTGCACCCCAATGTTTATAGCAGCAATGTCCACAGTAGCCAAACTGTGGAAAGAGCCAAGATGTCCATCGACAGATGAATGGCTAAAGAAGAAGTGGTATATATATACAATGGAATATTATGCAGCCATCAAAAGGAATGAGATCTTGCCATTTGCAACGATGTGGATGGAACTGGAGGGTATTATGTTGAGTGAAATAAGTCAAACAGAGAAAGACATGTATCATATGATCTCACTGATATGAGGAATTCTTAATCGTAGGAAACAAACTGAGGGTTGCTGGAGTGGGGGGTGGGGTGGGAGGGATGGGGTGACTGGGTGATAGACACTGGGGAGGGTATGTGCTCTGGTAAGCGCTGTGAATTGTGCAAGACTGTTGAATCTCAGATCTGTACCTCTGAAACAAATAATGCAATATATGTTAAGAAAAAAAAAAAGAAGAAGAAGAAGAAGGTAGCGGGAGGGGAAGAATGAAGTGGGGGAAATCGGAGGGGTAGACGAACCATGAGAGACGATGGACTCTGAAAAACAAACTGAGGGTTCTAGAGGGGAGGGGGGTGGGAGGATGGGTTAGCCTGGTGGTGGGTATTGAGGAGGGCACATTCGCATGGAGCACTGGGTGTTATGCACAAACAATGAATCATGGAACACTTCATCTAAAACTAATGATGTAATGTATGGGGATTAACAGAAGAATTAAAAAAAAAAAAGAAAAAAAAATTAACTGGTTCAGTCTTAAATGCCTGCATGGTGCCTTTTTAGGATAAGGTGTAACCATATATTTTTAGTGAGAATAAGTGTTTCTAGGTTAGGAAAGTTAAACTCCATTTATCCATAAGTGGGGAGGAGGGTCAGCTAAGAGCAGTGTGAGGGCCATAACTTTTTGGTTCTGATTTTCAAACTAATGCCATATTTTCAAATGACTGAGTCATGTTTACCACTCTATATGGAGCTTGCTTACATTCTTGTCCTTGAAGCACAAGAAGGAGTCCTCAAATGAATAAGAAGGAAAAGGTTTAGGGGCTCCAGTGGATACTATAGTTAATTTATCTTTTATTTGGTAACTTAGATTAAACTGAGTATTGCTTTTCTATCACAAATGGTTTCCACGTGTAAATCAGTGTGTGAAAACCTGCCTTCTAAAGCAGAGGTTATAGGAAATCTAGTATCACAGCCTGCTATCTCTTTTTGACAAGACACACTGTTCAGAAGGTAAACATGTCTCCTGTGAGCATTTGTTGATGGAAACTGTGTACTGGAAGCTTGCTTTGTTAATAGCTCAAGAAGCTTGAAGTTCACCATGTTTCACGAATATTAATAAATACAAGGCTAAGAGCTGTCGGTCTAACATGTAGGAGCAGAACCTCTGATTGACCAAAAGGCATGTGGCTTTAGGTTCCCTTTTTCATGTCAGACCTCTCTACACTGAGCATGGAAAGTTTTTCTGGTCAGTGGCTGAGGTTGCAAGTGACAGCGCGCTTTGGGCCTGTGTGTACTGCTGTTGGGGGCTTCTCCCTCTGCCAGTCGGGGCTGCAGATGCCTAGTAACCAGCAAAGACAGTGCCCTTTGGGGGCAAAATAATTTTTTCTAATGTGATGTTGCTTGGGAGGGCCCAAATGTTAAGGTCCATGTCTTCACTGTAATTTCTGGAAAAAGTTCACTCTGACCTCCCTGAATTGAGAGGTCTCAGTTTGGAGGGAAATTTGACAAAGCCTTCATTTGAGGGAATGGATGAGAGTGTGTCCATTTCACTGGTGGTACCCAGAAACCAATTTCTTTGTATTAAGTGAACTTCATGTATTTCTAATAAGATGACTTTCGAGAAAGTGAAATTTGTTATGTTCTGGCTTTTAAATGGTGAAATATAAATAAATTTCATAGTTTATCTGAAAAAAAAAAAAAGAAAATACCTAACAGTTGACAGAGTACTGAAGAATGTGTCTCTAAATATATAGATTTAATGTATGTTTCTATGCTCTGACATAAAAGTAATTAGTTAAAAACAATTTAACACTTACGTGAAATACGTTCTTCAATTGCCTTTTCTCACATAAACATTTTAAACTGAGCTAAAGAAACTCTTCAGGAAAGAAATTATTGTTATTTCTCTCCTCTTGGATAAAAATTCTTAATTATCTTAGACTTATATCTATGGACCATAGTAAAAGGTAGTAGGAAGGAACACCAAAGCACATTAAAAGTATAACTACATTTTAAAATAGAAATAAGCATACTACGTCATATTCATGCACTCAGATCAAATAAGACTGATTCACGATTACTCACAAATCTTGTACATTAATTTGAAACAAGATCCATGTAGTTAATAAATGGAAGCTGATTTACATTAATCATGTGGGAAAGTATGAAATAACTATAATTAGAAGAATGAAGTATACATTTGTATACAAGATATATGTAAATACGTATACACACACACACACACACACACACATCACTTAACAGTTACTGAGAACATTCCCTTTACATTTTTCATTCCTCTAATTATCCCATGGAATCATTTCTACTGTCTTGGGGAATCCCCTCCCTTATTCATTAATAATAAACCAAAGACATAATTAATAGATAATTATGTTTCCTAGGATTTTAGCTTTTGCAGTTGATGTAGCTCACCCTATTTTATATTCCCCAAATCATAAAGGTTCTCAGACATATCATTCATCATTATGTCCACCTATTTATGGCTTTAGTGAAATGACTATTATTAGATTAGGGGGACATATCATTTCAAAATATTTATTTTATATTCCCTAGAAATAGTCTGAACAGAAAAATGATTTGTACAACTATGAATATCAGCATAAAGCAAATAAGAAAAATCACTTATATTACACAAATTTTAAGTATTCAAATAAATGACATGCAAGTTTAACTTATTCTACTTTCCTACAATGATAGCTATCACACTGAATAAAACACGTTTCACATATCATGTCCAATAACTTATTTAGGTTCATAACACACATATGTACACATATATATACATATCACCTTTCCCAGTTTACAATTTTCAATTTAACTGTGATAAAATTGTACTTATCCTCATTTACACAGTACAGAAATAACTGTCTATACACCAGTGTCACAATTACTGCAGGCATTCTGATATAAGGATGAAAGAATCTATGTTTTACAGATGCCACCTAAACATTTAGGTGAAAGATGCACTACAAAACCAATACTATATTCCCGGAAAAAAAATCATGTGCAGAATAGTTTTCCATCTATACCTCTCTTGTGATCATTTTAGGTAGACAACCTAAACATCAATCCGAGTTTCCTTTCTGTATGTATTGTTAAGTGTTTCCCAGTGCTAGAACACTTCTTTGAACCAATGTTCAGGTAAGACCCTCATGCTTCTCAATGGTTTTGTCTGATCATTGAATACCCACTGAGTGTGGCTTTTGTTGTCTTTCCATTAGAAAGTAAGTGTAACATCCATAACCAGTGACAGTTGTCATCCCTATCAGATCCCTTTCACTATCTTTTGAGGTCGGGGAGAGGTCATCAGGTGTACATTTCCTATTCTACATTGTTTTACAGCTTTCCTCACTTGTAACAAATACTTCAGTATCTTTTAGCTTCTCTAGTAGCACTAAATCTCTCGAAGTTTCTTTAAAAGAGGTATTCTCAGATTAAAATCAGTTCTTTCGGTGTCTTTACTGAAAGAAGTGAAAGGAATTAGATAGTGAATGTCATATAGTTTGGCTGATGATATCTCCTGTACAGCTGAAGTGATAGAAGCATTCTGTGCTCAGATCCAGTACATATCATGTGTATTCCTCTGAGCTCAAAGCAGAAGAGCCTATAGTCTATGTTGCAGAGGCTGTTCCTTTCAGTTACAATAAATTATCATCGAAGATGTGCAAATTATAAAGATAATTAGAACATACCATCCTTCCTCTCTTATATTCCTTGAAATGAGCACATAGGAACACACTTTATATTTTGAAAACAAACTCATCTCCTCAAAGCACATGCTTCAAATGCTTCTCTAGGATATTTTGAGAAATGGTGATGCCACTTACTGAAAAGTGTGATTTGACATTGGAGAACAGAATAGACTGTGGAAATTGTAGCTGTTTCAACAAATTGTGTTCACCTAAAGTGGCCTTTTATCCAGATACTACACACCTATGACAGAATAGATAAAGAGAATTTGTAACATGGAAAGGGAACTGCTATGGCAGACAACCTAATATCAATCCACTTATCTTTCTATATTTTAGTTTTCCCAGACATATACTTCCCTCATTTAACAAATAATCATTGAACAACTACTCTGTGTCAGGGAGTGCACACCCTGAAGATGGATAGGGAGCAAAGACAAATAGTCCCTTTCACAAGATCACTGATGCCCTAGTGACAAGGCCACTCCATTAAGGTGCTCTGATGAGACAGTGCTGAACATGGCCATCACCATGGGACACACCCAGTTTTCAGAGTGAAGCCCATCTAAATGAATCTGGCTCACCAGCTGGGAAATCTGGTGTCAAGAGACCTTAATAAAAAGGTTGAAATATAAATTTTGGAAACCTCTATCTCTCCAAAAGCTGCCTGTCAGACAATTTCTATAAAATTCTAGCAAATCCCATAAACTAGAGATAAACAACTTTCCCATGAGATCCATAAATTATGAGAAACATTAAACTAAAGAAAACTGCCAAGTTTCCAAAAGTTACATGTTTTTCTAAGCTTTATCTGAAATTCTGGTCATACCATGAAGCCAGTTAGAAAATAAAAAGTAACCTATCCATGAACCTTGCATGTCATAGTTGTCTAATATTTCCAACAGAATTCTTAGACAGGACTACACTTTGTTTTTAAGTTGTATATGTAAACTTAACCACTTGTACTTACCTTTAATCTGCTTTAAAGATAAACCTTAGACCTAAGGTTGAAGTTTGGGTCCTCTTCCTCATATCCCACAGCCTGCTGGACTTCACCTTGAGAGGCTTCACCCCACAATCCTGTGGCAGTCTGCTTTCCTGCCAGTCCCCTCCACAGTCCAACCTCTTTATGAAGGTAAGGTCCATGTCTACCTTAATCACCACTGTATGTCCCAGTACTTGACAAATAGAAAGTACTTATAAATATTTCTGAATAAATAATACATTAATGTGAACCCTGGATTAAAAAGATATTGCATAGTTATCTGTGAGTTAGTATCTTACTCAAATAAAATTGATTTTGTTTAAAATTTCCTTAAGAGTTTCTTTTTTTCTTTTTTTTTTTTTAAAGATTGTATTCACTTATTTGAGAGAGAAAGAGAGAAAATGAGTGAGAGAGCAGGAGCAAGGGAACAGAGGGAGAGGGAGAACCTGTGCAGGGAGCCCAACCTGGGGCTCGATCCCGGGACCCTGGGATTACGACCTGAACCAAAGGCAAGATGCTTAACTGACTGAGCCACCCAGGTGCCCTGAATTTATTTTCATCTTCATATCTATTAAAGTCAAGATAACTAATGTCAAGAGCATGACTCTGGAGTCAAACTTTGTAGATCCAATCCTGGTTGCATCAGTGACTTCAACTTACTTATCTGTTACTTCAAAGCAGTTCCTTTTAAGGTACTGGGGAGCATAAAATAAGAGAAATACTGTATTGAGCCCAATACTATTTAGCTGCTACTTTTATTGGTCCATGCTATTTTTACTAGCAAAATAAAGTGCAAGGTGGTATTCCACCATACAGGGAAACAAGCTTTGGTACACACCGTGGGTTTCCCTGTGCAGCATTTTCAGGGGCTTTGCCTCAAAATTAAGCATGGGTCTCTGCCCAAAATTAGGCATATATTTTCTTCCTTTGTCCACTCAGATGAAGTGGCTTTTTAGAAGTAGCAAGAGACTTTAACAGAACAAATATTTCTCTAGCTAGCCCCTCCTTCAATTTTTGCATAGCGTATCTACAGAAACCTAAAAAGAACAAAACAATAATAATCAACTTTACTTGAACCACAAAAGGCCATGCTATACCTGATACGCTTTCCTTCACAGAGAGCACTTGTGTAAGGTTGGTGGTGCAGCTTTACACAGGGTGGTTGAATAATTCCACAATAATTCCACACCTGGAAAAGGCATACACCAAGATATCAAATATGATGTTGTTTAATACAGCAAAAACAATTTAAAATCTAAACTTCTGTTACTTGGCTACATTAATAATTTAACAAAACCATCCTTTGTTCGAGGCTTCAGAATTTTTAATTTATTATGATCTTGTGTATATTTTTAACATTTCTTATGGAGAAGCCTTTATCTTCCTATCAGAAATGTATTTAAAACCACCTAAATAATGAACAAACATAAGAAAAAGAAAGAGAAAGAGCAAGCAAAAGAGCAGTTTTGGGAAGGATGTTCACCAGAATGTTAACTTGCAGGTGTTCATATTTTTAATTATATAACATTATAATGAATGTTTAAGTTATTAAACATATATATTGCCCTTTCTGTTACACAGACACATTTGAAAGCCATTGATATATAAGACAAGATCTTCACTTGTCCATCTCTATAGAACTGATTGCAGTGCAATGATAATTATTTGTTGGGTAAATATAAGCACATATGAATCAATGAATAAACAGAATCATAAAAATATCATACATTTTATCTGGAGAAAAAGCAATGAACTGGCAGGCTTGGTAAATAATAAACCTTGACAAGAACATTATGGGCCAAGATCCCCTTTGCACTGAGAAGAGAAACAGCCAAACTGAGCAAGTTCAAATAAAGTTGAGAACTAGACAGAGTTGTGTTTTGCATCCTCCCATTCTCCCCCTCTCAGGTTCACACTTGGACACTCATTCTACCGTTTTCTCCCGCTTTTAACAAAACCTGCTTTTACAAAATTGTTAGTATCGGTCATGTACATGTTGCCATGAATTCAGTTTATTGTTCCTCTTCCTAGGTGTCTTGGTGAGGTTTAGCTTTGCTAATCTCCTTTTGCTGTAGTCAGGTTCTTTGCTCATCAGACTCCAAAGTCATGCCTATGGGCCTAAGATGTAAAGGTGACTGATGCAACTTGCTTAAAATACAGCAGTTTATGCACGAATGCTATGTTTGAAATATATGTGAGTAGTTGGCTTTTAGTTATGTATTCTAAAAGGATTGCTAGGTTGTGAGACTGTTCACAGGTGCAGCTTCAACATCAATGCTTAGACCCATTGACAAGAAAAAACAGTTCATTAAGTACCTACGTGGTCCCTTGCAAATGATATTGGCTGATTTGATCCCTGACACTTGCCCTTTGTTTCCTAGTTAGGAGCATATCCAGCTGGCTCTATGCGAGAGAAGACCTAGCAGCTATGTCTCAAGATCAACTGAAGGCTGCAGGACCTACACCAGGTCCTGGCTTGCTGCTTCTACTGAGTCCCAGTGGTGGAAGAACTGTTCCTCCTTTATGCAACCAAGACTCACTTTCTATGTGTACCCTTTCAGGATGACTCCACCTGCCTCTTTCCTCTTCGGCATAAACAAATCTGATAAAAAGTTGAGAAACCAATACTTTGGACTTGCCTCTTTGGCAAGACACATAGTACATTTTGCCTGTTTAAGCCATACTCTGTGAGACTGTATTTTTATGTAAAGATTCATGTATTTAAAGGAAAAATATATTGATTTTTCTCTACTTCTTGAACTAGAGCACTGTGAAAATTATGGAATGAAATGTTTTTAAAATCCATTACCAGTGACCAGGATCCTGCCTCAGTACCCTTGGACTTGCTCTTCTCACTTCCCCAAATATCTGCTCCTCATCTCCTTCAGTTTTTATTGAAATGTCAGATCCTATCATGGGCATTCTATGTAAATATACAGCTGTTGACCACTACGATTTTGTATTTCCCTATTCGTTCCTTAATTTTCTCCATAACAGTCATTAACATGTTACTTCTATATTCATCTTATTTATTGACTATTTGCCTTCAGTGAAGCATAGACTCCACTAGGGGGCATATTTTTGTTGTTTCATCTACCGCTGTGACCTCAGTGCCTAAATCTGTGTCTGGTACCTAGTAGGTATTCAATAAATGTGTTAAATAAACAATTGTACAAATATTTTATAATTACAACAGTTATTGGTGTAGAGTTTTATGAGAGAGGAAGTTAAGTCAGTTAGGAGGGGCAGAAAAGGCTTCACTGAGGATGTAACAATTGAGGATGAATGATTGGCAAAGTCAGTCAGGTGGAGAGGCTGGGAAAGAATATCTGGCAGAGTCAATGCTAGTAGCTTTGAGGCCAGAATTATGTGGTCTAAGACCTGAAAGACAGATGTTGCTGGAGAAATGAGCAAAGCAGAGGGTGGTCTGAATCTGGACGGATGTGTGGGCAAGAGCCCAATCATGAAGGGCATGTGAGCCATGTAGGCATTTTGGGTTTTGTCCTAAGGTTGGGGGGTGGGGGGGCAATTAATCATTTAAATAGAAGAGTAGTGCGATTGTATTAGTGTTTTAGAAAGTTTATTTTAACTCCAATATGGAGAATATTTGAAGGGGGTCAAGACGAAGTAGGAGGTCTCTACTCTCATGAAGCATACACTCTCATGAAGACACAAAGTAATAAATAATCAAATGTTGTATTTCATCAATTCAGAGCACTTGTTTTTTTCATATTTTAAAATTTCTGGAACAGGAATGGATTACCACCAACAATGTCTTAGATGTGATAAACTGTGGTGAACAAGAAAACATGAAATAATGATATGAGGAAAAACATAATGACATGACAGAGAGTGAATATAAGACCCCTTTGGCCTTGTAGTCAGACAAGGCCTTCTACATGCTGTGGTTTAAAATATCTAATTGACCAGAAAGAGCTTCTACAGCAGATATGGAAAGAGAACATACCAACCAGAGGGGACAACTAGTATTAGGACCCAGGGATAGGAATGAGCTTAGTTTGTAGCAGCTATCTTTTGCTTAGTGACTTAGTGGCTTAATACAGCATCTGTATTTGTCACAAAGTTTAGCAGCTTGGGCTGGACCGAGCTATAGCACCTTATTCCATGACCTCTGAACTCACTCATGTGCTGGGCTCACTGCATGTCTGGAGGTTGAGTGGAGGTTGGCAGAAATAATGAAGGAAACTGAGCCATGTGTCACTCATGAAACAGCAGGGTAATTCAGGCTTCTTCTACAAGCATCCAGGGAGAGAAAGTTCCCAATATGTAGTATTTATCAAGCCTCCTCTTATATCACATTTGCTCTTGTCTCAGAGGTCAAAATAAGTCACAGGGGCAAGTCAGTCAATGTGGGAGGGGCAAAGAAGGGTATGAATACAGGGAGAGGTGACTTATTGGGACTCTTTCTTTGACAATATCCCACAGTGAGTTGTGAGGAACAGAAAGAAAGTTAGTGTAGCTAAAGCATAATCAACCAACAGAGGGAGGTGGGAGATAATGAATTCAAAAAAGAAGGCAAATAAGAGTCAAATCATGCAGAGACTCACAGGTCAGAAAAGGTCTGATTGTTTTCAAAGTGGTTGGAGAGACACCATAATGTTCTAAGCAGGAGAGAAAATTGATTTAATTTACATAGTTCAGTCTGGCTACTTATAATTCATAATTATAGATATATATACTTAATAGGATGAGAATGTAAATAGGAAGCCAGTGATCCTGGGCAGGGACAATTTGTGGTGTGCCCAAGGGTGGTGACAATGAGATACATGGATGAACAGAAGATCCTTAGGAGGTAGCATTGAGACCTTGGTTACATCTGGAGGATAAAGACCATTGGGAGCCTTGGTCTCTGTCTAGTAACTCATTCTGGTTCCTGCAGCTCACATGGTTCTCAGGACCCATGAAGGGCCTTGTTCAAAGCTAGCACTTAGTACATTTGCTACAAAAATGGATACATTAACAAATTAATCACCCCATTGATTTTTAGCATCAACTGTAATTGCCTAGACACAGACAGGGGCTGCTAACCAATTCAAGTTTTTCATGGCACTCTGGGGTGTTCTGCTGCTATATTTACTGTACTCTTTGTCTTTTTCTGTGTGCAAATTACCTCAAAATGTAGTGACTTACAACAAGAAACATTTATTATCTCACAGGAATCAGGATGGTTCTGACTCAGGGTCTCTTGGGAGACTGCAGAGATGTTGGCTAGGACTGCAGTCATCTGAAGGCTTGATTAAGATGAAGGATCCACTCCTAAGGCAGCTCACTCATATAGCCAGCAAGCTGGAACTGAACGTTGGCAAGAGATCTCAGTTTCTCTCCAAGGCTGGCTCCTCCATGCATACTTCTCCACAGACTGCTTGCACATCATCACAACATGGCAGCTGACAGCAAAAGTCTCCTCTTTAGGACCTAGTCTTGGAAATTACACATCATCACTACAACCACATTCTATTAATTACAAGTGAGTCACCAAGTCCAGTCTACATCCAGAGGGAAGAGAATCAGGTTCCACTTTCTGAAGGGAGATGAGTCAAACAATTTGTGGGCAGATTATAAAAGCACTAGACTACTAACGATAACCACCATCTTTTGAGTACCTAACAGGTATCAAGAACTGTGCTTGCTCTTTTATATACACTCTCTCACCTTCACCCTCAGACTTGCACTTTACAGATAAGAAGACCTAAGGCTCAGAAGGCTTACTGACTTGTCTAAGATATCAAGGCTAGAAAGTGATAGAGCCAGGACTCTGAATCCAGTCATTGTGGGCCTTCATCCTTTCCCCCAACCACATACAAAACTTTAAGAAAAAGCTTGGCATTTCAGAAAACTAATCACAAATAATTCATCATCTGTTTATTTTAAGCCATCTACTACACAGAAGCACTGACCACTTTTTTAAAAACATAAAAGCATATTGATTTGATTCTATCTAGAACTGTGATAATCATTAAGACTTATAATTTAAACTCATTAAACAAGTCAATGATATGAATAAGATTACATTTAAAATGTGATCGTTTTCACAGACATTAATTGTGCAAAATTAAAAATCATAATATTTTCAGTAAAGCAGGTCTAGTAAGACTCATATGGTCTAAAACTCTTGATGAATTTGTCTCTTGTACTGGAAACAATTAATGCTAAAATTTCTCCTAAGACACATTTTTTATTTTTTTAATTTTTTATTGTTATGTTAATCACCATACATTACATCATTGTTTTTGATGTAGTGTTCCATGATTCATTGTTTGTGCATAACACCCAGTGCTCCATGCAGAACGTGCCCTCCTCAATACCCATCACCAGGCTAACCCATCCTCCCACCCCCCTCCCCTCTAGAACCCTCAGTTTGTTTTTCAGAGTCCATCGTCTCTCATGGTTCGTCTCCCCCTCCGATTTCCCCCCCTTCATTCTTCCCCTCCTGCTATCTTCTTCTTCTTCTTTTTTTTTAACATATATTGTATTTTTTGTTTCAGAGGTACAGGTCTGTGATTCATCAGTCTTACACAATTCACAGCGCTCACCATAGCACATACCCTCCCCAGTATCCATCACCCAGCCACCCATCCTTCCCACCACCCCCCCACTCCAGCAACCCTCAGTTTGTTTCCTGAGATTAAGAATTCCTCATATCAGTGAGGTTAAGACACATTTTTTAACTGGTTCACTATTTCCAGCTGACTTTCTTCCTCATCCTCTTTGATTATATGTTTCCTTTATTTTTATTTAAATGTGATGTGATTGAGACTATTTCAATGCCTTGAATCCAAACTACTAACAATGGGATGCTAATAAAGAAATATCTTTTGAGGAGTACTTCTGACACTTGTAACCATGCTAAGAAATGTAAGCTACAGCTGCACACAGAAACCATTCTGCTGAATTTGGAGATATGCTCAGCTCAGATAGTGCCTGCTATGAAAAAATAAGCTTATTTTAGAGGGCCCTGAATGTCTATCCTGAACAGTGTTAGCTGACATAAAGAAAAATGCACTAGAAATAGTGCCTCCATAGCTCTAGGAGAATGAGTTAGAATCGCATTCGCCAGTCTCTAGCCTGTGGCAGACACCTGCCTTCCATATCAGCTCATACCTGCATCTGAGTGAGGACCAGGCTAGCCTGAGAGAGGCCAGGGGCATGTCCATTTGCCTTCTGGGTTTCCTTTTCAGATCTCCCACTGGGAGTTTCAGATCTTCCCCAGAATGCATTTTCCATTTTTCCCTGCCAAGTCACTACTGTCTCTCTCTATGAGTTTTTGCCTAGTTCATGTAGAGTACTTATTCCTTTACATTTTCTCCCTCACTCCTCTGTCTCCCATACTTCCCTTCCTCATACACACCTATTAGGGAAAAATCTGCCTCTGTCTGCCTGTTTTAGATGTTGTTTCTACTAATTTTGAAAAGAAAGTATATTCTGGGAGAGCCTGAATAATAATAGCTGATATCTATAGAAAGAGCTCACAATGTGCCAGATACGCTTTCAAATGCTGGTCACATTATCTTAATCCTTATCACAACCTATAAGGAAGGTAACACTATTGCTCACGTTTTATAAATACAGAACCAAGGCACAGAGAACAAGTGATATTCCTACTATCCTGAAGCTAATAGTGGCAGAGCCAAGGTTCAAAGCCCTGTTCTTAATAACTCTACCCCAGCTGCTTCTCAAGCTGTCCTTGGCTGAAACAAAAAAAGATGCAATCTGAGTGCTGAAAAAGGTTTAACCTTGATCTCTAATGTGCGGATTGCTTTTGGTCTCTCAGCTCTACATTTCAGGAAGTTTATAATCCTATTAATGCATGGTTTATTATGCCATGGATTTGAATAGAACATGGGTCAAATCAAACCCCTCAAAACACAACTACACACTAGCCAGTAAAAGCCAGTAAAAGAATGGTATATGTTTAAATCTACATCATCCTGAATACTATAATATCTAATATTTCTATTTTACATCAGAGCTAAAGAAACAATTTGACCTGAACAACCATCCTGTGAAATGCATTGGAGAATAGGTGTATCTTCCTGGTTTTGGAGTAGATGTCCTGAGTAATTATAATTCTACCACTTACAAGTTGCTTGTTCTCTGTGCCTCAGTTTTCACATCTGTAAAATGGGCGTAATACTGATACTGACTGTGTGGGCTTGAAGATGAAAGGAGTTAATAATATTAAGCTATCAGAACACTGCCTGACACATAATAAACTCTTAAATCTCTTAGTTGTTATTCAACTTGAGCAGGTACTATTCTCACCCCCATTTTATAGATAAGGAGACTGGAGGAAAGAGAGATTAGATGGCTTGCATCAAATCATAAAGCAAGTAGTTAAAGCAATTTTTGACCTCAAACCAAATATTCTTTTCACAACACACAGTCTTATAGACAGGCTAAAAGAACACAGCTCCATTTTACAATTTGCATCTATCAGTCTCACCATATCCTTTGTCTTCTCTCCACCAAACGCCCTAAAACACCATGTTATGGTGCCATGTTTACAACATTATTTCACCTGCAGAACAACTCTGGTGAAGACAGTGAGGTTGCTGATTTACCGTGTACACTTTTTGTAATTGCCAAATTATGCTAACAATTAATATTTCCCAAGCATACAAGCACCTCTAGATTTAGAGACAATATCCTAAATTATTAAATGTTCCACAGTGAACTCCTTAATTATCCAATGCCATTTTAGAAATGCTGCTGAGTGGCAGACTGTCATCAGAGGCAACCATAGGATAAGAAGCAGAGAGAGACAGCTCAGCCTAGGGGATTTTGACCTTTTGCTCTTGCCTGTGGCTGGATAGTGACTCTATCCGTGGAGTCTACAGAGAGGCTGCCCATGGGGAGAGGAGGTCATGCTCTGCTAGACATAGAAGTACACACACAATCAACTGATAAACCCCACTGGTGACAGCCCCTCTTCCCAGAGGTCCTTCAGGCAAGTCGTGTGAGACACACTGTCCCCTTTCAGCTTTCCTGTAGTGAGCCTCTTGTTTTCACATGTGCACAAATATGAGCAGTTTCGTTGGGGGGAAGGGATAGGAAAATCATCACTCCTAAGTATGGCCCTATATGAATCACGGACTTCTAAAAGTTGCCACGTTCAACAGGTACAGAATGTAAAATAATGCAAATTCTCCTCTAGAATCTTACAACATACTAGGAGCAATGTGACCAAATTCAATTTCTGCAGGAATGGGATCAAAAGAAGCTAAGTTAATGTGTAAGCAGGAAAATATTTTTTTAGAGGGTGGACTTGAAATATGACCTTACTATTGAGGAAAGAGTGGGAAACAGAAGACTATTCTCACATAGTAAGAATGACTGCCAGTACAGAGGGGGACCCAAGAGGCTAAAGTGCTTGGGAGAGCTGAGGGGCTATTTAGTGATGTGGGTGTCTATGTTGAGGAACTGAAGACCAAAAAGTTCAGAGGTTATGGGAAGATAAATGGATGGTTATTCAATGGAAAGATAATTTTCATTTGGATGCCCCTGATACTAAAAGGTTTTCAAAATGCTAAGTTGAGATACTCCAAAGACTCCTCTTTGGGCTTCATTTAGAACAACATGATATGAGTGTTACCCAAGGCATGTTGACATACTTCATCTGAAAGAATGATAATTTTAAGTTTTATATAAATATTTCATAGTTCCACATTCTATTCTGGCTAATGGAGAAAATGATATCTTTATTAATCAAGTAACAGAGAGTAATCAAACACGCATTAGTGACATATGTTCATTCAAAGAAAAAAAATGTAGCGTCATCCTATTTTTGACCTATTTCTATTTTATAACTTTAAACATATTTGGAGGCATGTTTTAGATAGCATCTCTTAGAGACTGGGTCAGAAGATTACCTCTCAAAATCAACTGGGAAAAGCATGGTATCTCTAGACCACAATACAAAAAAGCACAATGTCATAATATAAATAACACTGTACAAAATAGAAACCAATGTCAAAAGCTGAGTCTTACCAAGAGAGGGATATTTAACAAATGATAAAATTCACCATGAGGTGATTCTTGAAACTTTATATTGCCCAGTTTTCATTTTAATACAGTTTCTTTGCTTATTTTGTAGTAAAAATATTTTATATTTTCCCAAAATAAAAATAGAATGTGATTATATGTGAGAGTATTTCACATATGCATGGATTCCAGTGTAAGAGAAAAATATTTATTGGGGAATACAAAAGTTGAAAAAGCAATAAAAATGCACTTGAGCCAATATTCAAATTATGTACCCTTTAAAAGAGCAAATTTGTACATAAAGTCCTTTAAACATAAAAAATCTTACATAATTACCTTTGTAGTACCATTTTGGGCACATTTTTTATTTCAAGTTTTTATTTAAATTCAAGTTAGTTAACATATAGTGTAATATTAGTTTCAGGAGTAGAATTTAGTGATTCGTCACTTCCATATAATACCCAGTGCTCATCACAAGTGCTCTCCTTAATACCCATCACCCATTTAACCCATCCCCCTGCCCGCCTCCCCTCCAGCAACCCTCAGCTTGTTCTCTACAGTTAAGAGTCTGTTTTATGGTTTGGGGCACCTTTTTTTGACCAAACATTAAATATGTATGAATGCATGCACACACACACACACACACACACAACCAAGTCCCAAAGTAAAAATTAATTCAATTATCCAGTTAATATGAGCTTCTCTTCCCAAACTCTGCTTCTTTCCTCAGTTCATCACTGGCTCCATTTTTAGGATATTTTAGGCAAAAAAAAAAAAGTTTTTGGCTATCTTCTCAAAGGTAATAGGCTCATTTCCCTTCCCTCACATTGACACAGCCCCAGGTTGCTTTGGCAAGGCAAGTGACAGGCTCAGTGTCACCTCTCCTTTCCCTGATGATAATGATCCTCCCTTACATGCTTAGCTGCTTCCTCCTGAAACCTGAGGCATTTTGCCTCAGGCTGTCTCTCTTCTTAAGAGAAATTGGACACAGCTTAAAGATTTGATTGTTCTGACTTCCACAGTTCATTAAGATAACACCACAAGCACTGAGTCCAGGGACACCCAGAATTGCCCCAGTTCTGCACAGCATTTAGCTTCTATTTCTGGTTATTTGCATCTGTCTGGAAAGTGGACCATATAACCCAATCATGAACATCATATACAGCATCTATTAGTTTGATAGAACAGAGGTCATCCCATTTGTGCTCAAAGCTGGTAATTATTTCACCTTCCCAAATCTCATAGTCCTTTTTCATGCCATCACAGACCAACAGTTAAAAAAAAAAAAAAAAAAAAAAGATAAAGAACAGTAGAACAATGCATACACAGGACTAACAGATGTCATAATCAACTTCCCACCTCCCCTGACTATTAGCAACAGCAATGTCTCCTCAACCATGATGGGCTGGCTGTTACAATGGATCAGGAGGCCTAAGTGCTTCACCTGCTAGCTAGGGTCTGTCTTCACAGTCCTCCCCTACTAGGAGTTTTTGACATTTCTTCCAGAAAACATTTTTTGAAAAGAGAGAGAAAGGGTCTAATGTACCATCTGAGTTCAAAGCTTCATCTGAAGTAAATACACTGACAATTCTTCCAAACCATCAGTTCTGCGTTTATTGCTTTGCACTGGTATTTTTACTCCAATCTTTTCAAACAACTGGCAACTCAGCTCCCAGAAACAAGATAATTGCCAGCCCTCTGGTTGCCTCCCTTCCCACCTGAGCTGACCACATGGGAAGTTAGGGCTCTGATGAGGCATCACACACCTATGGCAGAATCATAGTCTCCAGTTCCTCTGGACAAATGAAAGAATTCCAAATTATCATAGCTCCAGAATTTGGAGAGGACAGCTATAGACTCTGCCAAAAAGATCCAGCCCCCTGACCAATCATTTTCTATTAATTAATATGTTTAAATGATTACTCAATATCTTGGAAAGAAATGGGGAATAATGCTGCTCAGTCTGTAAAAACAAGGCACTGTCTATACAGAAACAAGACACCCTGAATTTTTTTTTCAACTCCACACTTAAAGAGAATCCCAGACCAGAATGCAGGAAGATCTCCTGGATGACCTCCTCTCCATTTCCTGCCAAAGGAGGAATAGGCTCCTGAGACCATCCAGCAGACTGTGAGGAAGTCAGGGTTGCACTGCTCCAAAAATCTTAGGGCTGAGCAAGGTTTCGTATTAAGACAAATCTTGGCACTCTGACCAGGTCATTGTTTAATGAGAAAAGAGATAAATGCTTAAAATTTCACCATGGATTCAGAGTCAAAATGCAAGAAGGCAAAGAAAAATGTCTTTTTACAGACAAGCTTTAGAAATATAAAAGAGCTCCCAGGTAGAGCAGGGATCTACCAGATGAGTAGTTGGTAGAGACTGGAACTTAGGAATTAGTCAAAACAGTGCTGGATGTGAAACAGAATTAGAATGTGGCTATGTAGCTGGTGCACAATATAGTTCACAAACCCTTTTGATAAAGGGAAAGGAAATGAATGCCTTTCTAATACTCTCATCTCCTACCCTGCCTGTGATGTGCCTTGGCTCATTTAAATTAAAAATAGCAGAAGTATTTATTAATTCAACAGCATTTTGATGGTAGTAACAAAAGCCAGCATTTTTTTTTTTTTTTTTTTTTTTAGATTTTATTTGTTTGAGAGAGAGAGACACAGTGAGAGAGGGAACACAAGCAGGGGGAGTGGGAGTGGGAGAAGCAGGCGGGCTCTATTCCAGGACCCTAGGATCATGACCTGAGCCGAAGGCAGACACTTAAAGACTGAGCCACCCAGGCGCCCCAAAAGCCAGCATTTACATGGTAGATTTGATACTTATAATAATGATGTGACCTAGGAAATATTCTCATTCTCACCACTGACTCCTGAGGAATATTTCTTACCCACCTTTTTGACAAAGATGGCCTTGGTTTCCCAAGTTTGCCAATGTCTTTTTCCTTAGTGTCTTAGCTAACACCCCTGTCTTCCCACTAAATCTGAGTCCTGAGCATTTTATTTTTAGATTTCTGCATACTGCCTAATTAGTGGGCTTGTCCATTTTGTCATATTTGTCTTTGTCCTCCAAATGTGGCTTCACCCAGCATGGACCCCCCCCCCCAAAAAACAAATAAACAAACAAAAAACCAGTATGGAGTATAAGTATGATATATTCATATCATCACCTACAAAGTACTCTTGAAACTCCCTTTATACATTCCATATGTCCACTCACCCCCCACCAATGTAAAGTGCAAAGAGAAGACATAAGAGTAGATATATAATAAACCAGAACCAAAATTCACTGCTTTCTGTGAAATGGCTCATGTCTTAACTTGCTCATTAACAATGACCTTTGTTTAGATTGCTCGCTGCCCTTTATTGATAATGACAAACTTTACTGATAATGACAAGTTAAATCAACCAACCTCAGTATTTTTAATTTAAAAATTCTCAGTGTATAATAAAAGAATAGTAAAGGAAATCAAACACAAGTAACAATGAACAGAACCATAACATTACCATAGCTAATATGGATGAAGTCAATTATTGTGAAAAATAAATAATTAGGGCATCTGGGTGGCTCGATTGGTTAACCGTCTGCCTTTAGCTCAGGTCATGATCCCAGGGTCCTGGGATGGAGCCCAGCATTAGGCTCCCTGCCCAGCAGGGACCCTGATTCTCCCTCTCCTTCCTACTCATGCTCTCGGTCGCTATCTCTGACTCTCAAATAAACAAATAAAATCTTTTAAAATTAATTAATTAAAATTAATTAATTATTGTGAAAAATAATTAACCATATCACTATCCTAATTAACTAGTGGGTATACAGCTGTCATTATATGATATAATATTTTGATAATAATATTTCATGTATTATATATAATAAATTATATAGCAGAAATGTCATATTTTATATAGATCATATTTAATGATCTAAGGAAGGAAGGGAAAAAGGAAAGAAGGAAAGTTGTTCTATATCATTACTCAATAACTCATCACAGGTGCAGGCAGAGAGCTGGTCCCTCTGCCCCCACTTCACACTTCTTTTCAATTCATCCTCCACACTCTTGTCAGGATGACCTCTAAAATAAATATGATGATTCTATGCCCCCCCACCCCAGCCTTCAATCTTTCTGTAGCATGCAGTGGTAGTTTTCAATTTTTTTGACTGTAGCTCACAGAAATATATTTTATGTCTTGACACACATGTGTGCACACAAATAAAAAGTATATTTCATGGAGAATGGATTGGTGGTTGACAGGAGCTGGAGAGTGATGCAGGTGGGTGTAGCTAGAAGGGGATAGCACAAGGGAGCTTTATGGTGAAGGTATAGTTCTGCATCTTAATTGTGGTGGTGAATACATGAGGCCACACATGCAACAGAATCACATGGATCTCTATATGCACATTCAGACAAATGAATGTGTGCAAAACAGGTGAAATCCAAAGAAGCTGTACAGATTATGCCAATGTCAATTTTCTGGTTTTGATCATACTGCAGTTGTGTAGGATGTTAACACTGGAGGAAGCTGAAAGAGAGGTGCACAGGAACTCCCTGTGAATTTCTTTGCAATTTCCTGTGAATCTATAGTTACCTCAGAATGAAAAGCATTTTTAAGTTAATAAAAAGAAAAAGAAATTTCACAAACAATACTTAACCTTAGTATAGGTGAAGTATTCTGATATTTTCTATTCTCTTCCTTTGTATTTTATTTAACACAGGCTATAATCTGACAAGTTATTTCATGACCTGTGACTGGACTTTGAGACCGACAATTTGAACAACACTGACCTAGAGAAGCAAGCCCTAATTATTTAGCATAATCAGAAATCAACCTTTCTGATTTCATCTCCCATCACTCAACATTGGGTTTCTATGTTGTACAACCTTGGGACATACTAGTCTCTCAATAAATGCTGAACAAATGAATGAATGACAGAACATGAAATATGTTGGCCTTTTTCTACCTCATCTTATTTCTAACTAAAACTAGTAGGACAAAATTCATGGGGGTCTTCTGTGTATTTTAGTAACATTTGGGTTTATTCTAGTGATAAAAATATGTTCAGTGTAAAGAATTTAAGAATATAGACAAGTAAAAAATTAGAAAAGAAAATCATCATTAACCTCATACTCTCTGGAGCTAATTATTAATATTTTGCTATTTCCCTAAAGAGTTTTTATGCATAAATACATATATAAACACACACATTTTATAATGTTGGAAACAGTGGTTATATGAATTTATGTTATTGTTTCTTGATTTACCATCTATTTTGAGTATTTTCCATGTCATTCAATATTCTTTGAAATACCATTTCTAAAAACTTCACTATAGGGTTGTACGTTAACCTGTTTTCCTGTTTGAATATCTAGCTTGTTTTCAGCTTTTGCCACTATAGTTAATGCTATAGTGAGCGTCCTTGAACATGCATTTTCATAAAATTTTCTCACTATCCTGGAGTAATACCATGTTTTCATTTCTAGTTTGATAGGCAATACAATAGTATTAGTTTGCATTGGTGTTTGGGAGATGATAGTAGTTGATGGAGTCTGTGGGGTGACAGAATCCCAGACCCCCTTGACATACTCACTGGGGTCAGGCTTTGGAACAATGTGATCTGGACTGAGGGAGTGTGAGGTGGCTTCCTATCAACTGAATGCTGTTCTCCTCTTATTAATGTTGAAGGTAACATTCTTGTAATAATAAACATTGCTCAGATTACAAAGGAAAACATGTAGTCCCACCATTTCTGGGCCATACAAATGCACACCCAATTTCACTCTTGGCAAAGCTCTGTTCTGCCACCCACCACACAAGGCCTCCAGCCAGGGCCACCACCACTCCAGTGCAGGCTCGCCTTCTCCTGGCTCCCTCTCTCCAACCATGTCCTACCTGCACTCATCCTTTCCATGTTCTCCAGAGCAGCAGTGAATGTCAGCCTCTCATCGGCCCCCTGGCCCTTTCCAGCCATGGGGACTCTCCAGACCTCTAAGGCCCGTCCCTGCCAACAGTGAAGTCAGGTTGCCCCAGAAGCTACTCCGCTCCTCCACTGCCTGGCAGGGCCTGTGAGCACTAGGGCAGTACCACGTTCTCGTCACCCTTCACTGGACATTACAGGTGAGGAGCCGCTCAAATACCACCTGCTCACAGACACCTAAAGCAAGGGCACTGGCAGCTGCCCTCAACATTCCTCTGCCTCCAAAGGACCTTTCTTTCTCTTTCCAAAGATATGCACAAATAACACCTCTTTCCTGGTAAAGAGAAGCAGATAAATATAGCATTAACTTCAAGAGTGTTGGAATAGGAGTTGGGTCAGGATTCTAGCCCTAGGGCTTCCATTCCCTAATCATGTGAGGACAGGCACAGAACAGAATGTCATTATTTCTCTATGATTTTCTTTGCCCCCAAATGGTGATATTTGTAGTTGCCTGAACAGAATGAGAACAACATGAGGTTATCATGGTGCCCATGCTCTGCAAAGTGGTACCATTGTTGCAGGTGGGGGCAATAGCATGGCAAGGTCCTCCACAGTGCACACAGGTATACCTTTGCAGGCCAGGCACCTCACCTGGTAGGAAATGTGTCTGGGAGCAAATGCATAGACAAAGAACAAAGGCGAACACTCACGTCCCTTGCAACTTTGCTGCCCAGCACACTCCTTCTCCATGTAGTGCTGGCTATCTTTGTGCTCAAAAGGTAAAAATAGCTCCACTTTCAAGCTTCACCTCAATAAATTAGGACAAGGGTTAGAGGCCAAGGTTCTAGCAGAGGGAACCTTGTAGCAACAATGGGATGGCCCCTTAGACCAAGGAGAGGTTAGTCCGGGGGCACAACCTTCACTAATTTGTCTCCATTCACTTCATCTGGCTCTAACCGCACCACCCACCTAAAGATCAGATGCATATTCCTTGATATTGAATGGTCTTTGAAAAATGAATATGTTCAACAGAATCTATTATCTTGGGAGGAAATGAAAATAATTCTAGTCAGTGTTCAAAAGACACTATTTTTTTAGCCTGCACAGTAGCATATGGTTAAGATAAGGTAGCGTGTCAAGCCAAAGTCTTTTGTGAATCCAGGGCAAAGCTCTTTTCCAATGACATAAGGTAATTATGAATAGAAGGGTGATCCTTCAAGTCCAGCAGGAGATCAATTCTGACTATTCATGTTGGTCATACCCACTCAGAATGACAAAATCATTTGATGGACAGTAGACAGATATGCATTATTCACAGAGGCATCTTCAAAGGAATTCCATAAATTATAGGTTTCCTGAAACTGAAAGTTCCAGTGAGCTGGCAGTGAATGCCAGGGGTGAAGAGGTGTAATCAGCATGAGTATTGTTCCCGGTTAATTTGTCCCTTATAGGTGGCTGCATTTTATGCTCCAGGAAGAAGGGCTCTCTTTGTGTTTTCTCAGAACTGGCTTTAGCTCTTCCCAGAGACTGCCTACATTCACTGATTCTTGACCTGGGCTGCACATTAGTATTGCCCTGGAGCTTTTTAGAACCCCACTGTCAGGGTCACTCCTGAAAGATTCTTCATTGATCTGGAGTGGGCCTTGGACATCAGTATTTTTTTAATTTCCCTAGTTGATTCTAATGTGCAGCCAGGCCTAAAAATAGTAAACTAACCATTATAATTCCTTAAGAGATTTGCACATTTTTTGTAGCCAATCAAGTTGTGTCCTTGAATAACTTGACCTGTATATTTAGATTCCAAATACATAAATCAATGTCCATTTAAGTCTGGGTTCTCCAGAGAAACAGAACCAATAGAATGTATATACAGAGAGAATTATTTTAAGAAATTATCTCATGTGATTACAGAGTCTGTCAAGTCCAAAATTTACAGGGCAAGCCAGCAGGCTAGAGACCCAGGGAAGAGTTGATGCTAAAATTCGAATCCAAAGGCAGCCTGGAGGCAGAAATCCTTCCTCCTCAAGAGACATCAGTCTTTTCTCTTAAGGCCTTGAAGTGATTGGTGAGGCTCATCCACATTTTGTAGAGTAATTAGTTTTGTTTCAAGTCTACTGATTTAAATGTTAATCATATCTAAAAAGGACACTCATAGCAACAGCTAGACTGGTGTTTAACCAAGCAGCTGGGCATCATATCCTAGCCAAGATGACACAAAAGATTAACCATCACAGTAACCTTCAGTGGATGTATCTGGACAGTGCATAGATGCCTCAGTGCCTTGGCCATCTGGACAAGTGCTTTAACTCTGCCCTCTTCCAATTCTTCTTTAGTTATTTACATTATTTACTAAAGACTAATTAGTTAATGTTTGTATCTCCAAAGAGAACAGGTGTGGTTACTACTAAGTGATGGGGTTAGAGAGTGCTGGGGAGCAGTGCAGAAAGCATTTGACATTGGAGTCTTTGAATCAGTCAAAGAGAGAGAACTGACAAGATGTCAGACAAATGGACACATGAAGTTAGGTTCTAGAAATAAAGTAGCAGCTTCCACTGCCACTTAGGTGCTTCAGGCTGGGAGCTGAAGGCTCTCCATCCTAGGGCAATTCCTGACACAATAGTTTCAATCCAGGCAGATAGGGAAGGGGAAACAAGTGGGTGACCATATGCAAACCCTGTAAATGAGGAGCCAGAGCCAGACCTATAGGAAAAGATCTACTCACCATGCAGGCAGTAAGAATCATTGTGACATCTAAAATATGTCTTCAACACGGTTGTAGATCAATACAGTTTATCCTCCAGGTGTATGAATAAAGTATAAGATATGCCAGTCAAGGAACTCTTACAAGTTCATTGTGTTAGATACCTTCCACTACATCAGGGAACACACTTGTTTCCTGGCTTCCCGCAGAAGGTGGATTAGAAAAATGAAGGCATGGAGAATCATGAGGTTGGTGAATACATTCCCCAGGATCCCATTCTAGGATGACAGCATCCCCCCCCACCACCACACCAAAGTTGCTACAGACAAACTCCTTCACACAATCCTCTTTTTCTCTCCAGGCCCAGTCTAATAAAGGTACACATTGGCACTTACTCTAAGGGACTACAATTCAACAGGGTTAGGGAAAGGGTGGGGGGGTCAATTCTGAAGGCAGTGGAAGGTTATCTAGCAGATGAAAATTTTAAGAGTTTCCTACATTCCCATACCTTTCTCATTTGTTCCTCTTTCCTATCAGGACACTGATGATACAGGACCATCTATCATAAATGTGAGACTCAAGCTGCATATACTCAGCCCCGGGTTCAAAACAAATGGCAATTATTGGTTCAGAAACGAGGCCACTACACCAATAACTTAAAGCCAGATAATGCCTCTGTCATGTCCCACCTGTGAGACCTTGGACATGTAACCCCCGGGCCTGAGTGTCCTTATGGGTAAAGTAGGGATAGCAATAGGATCTCCTAAAGAGAGTTGTGAGAACTAAATAAGTTAGTACATTTAAATCACAGCAAAATACCTGGTATATAGACATACCTTCTAAATCTAAGCCAGAGGTTTTCAAAGTACATTCTACACACTCCTGAGGGTCCCAAGACTTTTTAAGGTGGAGGGGGTGGGGGGGGGCGTTGTGGTCAAAACTATTTTCATAATAACACTAAGACATTATTTGCCTTTTTCATTCTGACAACATTTGCATTGATGAAACAAAAGCAGTGGTGGGTACAACTACTGATCACTTCACACAAATCAAGACTCTAAAAGGTACTAGGGGTCAGTTATTGTAGTCTTCATTGCCATACAGTCAGTAAAAACAAAGTCAATACACATAAGAACTTAAGAATGCCCTCAATATGACAAAGAAGTAAATTGATTAATTTTATTAAGTCTCAACTCATGAGTGCATGTCTTTTTAATATTTAGTATGACAAAACAGGAAGTATGAATAAAGCACTTTTGCTGCATACCAAAGCAAGGAAAGTACTTGTGCAATCATTTGAACTGTGGACTGAACAAGCCACTTCTTCATGGAATAGATTTTTACCTGGAAGAACTATTTACAGATAAATTATGGTCCTTCAGATTTGAGTATTTGTCAGGCATTGTTTCTAAAATGAATGACATGACCTTGTCAGCTCAAGGGAGAGGGCTGATGGAACTTGCCAATGATAAAAATCTAGCTCTCAAGTGAAAATGAGAATGCTGGAAAACTTTATCTGCCACCATGGGCTTGACAGCATCCCAATAGTTAGAGCCTATTCTAATGAGATGGGAGGGATGATATAACAAATGTGATCTTTCGATGTTGTTTAATGGAATATGCCAGCATTTGGAAGATCAATACAACTCAATGAACTAATATTTTCCAAATAACCAATGTATGAAGTTACAAAATTACACACAGGTAAAAGATCCATGCAAAGTGCACAATAGACCAATGGGTTATAATGGAGCTGAATATGAAAAGTTTATTGATATGGTTTCAGATTCTATAATTGCAACTAACTTTTATTTCTTGTCAAATTCTAGTGTAATATCACAGAACAATATTCACAATTATTTGAAAATGCTATTAAAATACTTCTCCCCTTTCTAACCACATATCTATGTGAGGCCAGATTTCCTTCAGCTTTTTCAACCAAAACAACATATTCCAACAGATTGAATGCAGAAGCAGATAAAAGAACCAGCTGTCTTCTTTTAAGATTTGCAAAAGCAATGCCACTCTTTTCACAAAAATGTTTTGTTTTAGAAAATGTAATTGTATTTAATTAAAATATTTATTTTAACTTGTAAGAGATTTAGCATTATTTTAAATATAGTAATAAATTTTTCCAAATTTCTCATTTTTAATTTCAAATCTAATAAATACTGATAGAAATTACCCACAATAAGCAAAAATTCTTTGGCATGTTCAATAATTTTAAAGACTGTGAAGAGAGCTCAGTATCATAAAGTTTGAGAAATAGTGATCCAAGTTATTACCGCACAACTGAAGCTAGTCTGTGAGAACACCCCCCAAAGTAACATTCCATTTCTATAGCATCTGTGTTAATATTGGCCCCTCAATTTGCTTTCCCTGTTTCTCTTCATCCACCCAAATCCTGCCCATTCTTCAGCAGGCACATCTGAAGTGCCCTCATGTCCAAGGAGCCCTTCCTGGGCACTGTAATACACAATACCCTGGCCCTTATTTCTACTGATTTTATGTCTATGCCTATTATGTTCTTCAGTTGCCAATGTTACACATCTTATCACACCAACCTGACTGTAAAATCTTTGAGAATAGAGACTCTTCTCAGTAATAATTTTCCTGTATCAAGCATATGGATAACATATCTGCATAATTTAATTTAAATGTGATCATACAATTTGAATGTATGTATCAGAGTGAATCATAAACAGGCTTTTGCCACACAGCTTCCCCCTTAGAAAATGACCTTCTCTCATGACCCTTACATTTCATCTTTGTGTAAATGAATAAACTTCTATATACAATTGTTCTTTATTTGCTAACAGGACCTTTCTTAAGTTGGCTAATGCTTAGCTCCATAAATGCTAACTGGAAGAGGGAGCATTATCTGATCCTGGCTCTTTATTATTCCACACTTTTGAAATGTACCTCCCAGAATCTCATGACCAATTGCATTCTCTGAAAGAGCTACAGTCCCAAAGAGAATCTTTTTAAAGCTGGATGAGACATGAGAATAATTGTAGAAACGTGTATAGGTTAAAAAAGTAATTTCCAAACCATAAATGTGTAATAATTATATTAGAATTCTGTGACTATGGATGATTTTTTCTATTTCACAAATTTTCTTTAATGTGATTTGTATTAATTTTTTACAATTCCATTGTAGATTTAAAATCCAGTTATATATTTCTTAAAGGGGACTTGTACCAGGTGGGATTTGTTAGTACATATATCAAAAGCCAACTGTGAGAATTATATAGAATATAAATGGTACTTCAATAATGTTGTTATATAAAAAAACAACTGTGGCTTACTTGATGGGAATATATATGTGTTAAATGTTGGGGAGTGGGAGTTCGCAAAAAATTCTGAGAAGTTTAGGAGATAATGTTGGCAGAAAACTGAGCAAGTGTAGTAGCCCAGAAGCCAGCCAGGTCTGCACCAGAATGTCTGGCTATGGCCCCAGGGCTGGTGCAGCCTCCCCTGGACACTCACCAGGGCTATAAACTTCTACAGATCACCTCACACGGTTGGGCGGAACATCCGATTGGCTGAGTCCAGGTCACACCAGTGGCAAGAAGTGGGGAAAGGGGATTATTGGTCCCCTCCTTTTGCTTTTGTTGGGGATCTTGGCCCCCCTTCCACCAAGATCTGCATAATGAAGGAGAGCCCCCAAGTAAAAGAGTGTTCAAATGCTGGAAAGCCAAAAACCGACACATGTTCATGCATAGTACTATATAAAACTAAGGCGTTCAAAAGGGCCACAAATAAAAATTATAGTAAAATTCATTGCAGTGAGTTAAATGAATAATGCTCTCCAGTCACTTAAGAAGAAAACCATTTTCTGCCTTTTGAAGATAATGTTGAAAGGCTCAGTTCCTTTAGGCTATACCCTATGGCAGCAGATTCCTCAACTTACCATCATCACTCCTTTTAATTATTCCAAACCCTGTCCATTCTTCAGGCCAATTTGAAGTCCCTGCTCTTTCATGAAGTGACATTAAGTTTTTTTCTGCTAAAACAATCACCTACCCATCAGCTCAAATACGTGTATTTGCAAACATTCTAGAATTTAAATAAAAGCAAATGTTAAGATGAGAAGAGTAATACTGATGTCAATAACACCTGTTGAGAAAACAGTATCCCAGAAGTTGGTGTTAAGCAGTTGGCAGTCAACAGGAGCATGTTTCAATCCCTAACAGTCTATCTGGAAATATAACACAGTGGCTTACTGGATTCACCTGGAGCAAGTAGGCTCCAGTTCAAGTCCTACCTTGTCTATTTCCTGGCCATGTAACCTTTTTACTTAACTCTCTAAACTAGAGTTACCTCAACTATAAAATAGTAACAATAGCACCTACTTCTTAGGGTTGTTGTGGGGATTACATGAGATAATGCATATAACGTAAGTAGCAAGTGTCTTATTCATAATCACTTGATAAATGTTAGCTATGATTATTATACATTGACCTCAATTCAGATTTAAAGCTTAATTCCTCCTGTAAAGTAATAAGCATCCCTTTCAATACTTCTAGTTTCAGCCTGAGTTGTAGGCAACAGCAATTTACTCTGCTTGATATTTAAGTAACCACTTAATATTAGAAGACAATCGGGGTGCCTGGGTGGCTCAGTCAGTTAAGCGGCTGCCTTCGGCTCAGGTCATGATCCCGGGGTCCTGGGATCGAGCCCCACGTCAGTCTCCCTGCTCAGTGGAGAGTCTGCTTCTCCCTCTCTCTCTGCCTACTTGTGCTCTCTATCTCTCTGTCAAGTAAATAAATAAAATCTTTAAAAAAAAAAGTATTAGAAGACAACTTCGCTATTAGGTAACTTTTTTTTTAATGGCTTGAATTGTTTCATTGTTTTGTCCCAAGTTTTAACTGTTTCACATAAAATTCAGTCCTGTTAAATGGTTACGTCAAGCATTTATACCGCAGGGCTAAAATGCAGGACAAAGATGTGATCCCTTCCTTGGAAAATGATACTCAGGCAAGCAGGAAACATTACAATCGGCTTAGGAAAAGGAAGAGGAAATGAATTTGCATGCTAGGGAGGGAAGTGGGGACCAATCACAAAAAATGCACTGCACTTGTGGGCACCTCCAAAGTATTCTGAAATGTTATTCACTGCTGAGAGAAGAAATCTGAGTTGACATGTTATTTTCTGAGCTGTTTATTAATGCATTGACTGGGGAAGAAGCTGATCAGTCTTCAATCCCATCCCCCAATTAAAAGTCAGTGTCTTGTCACCAGCTCTCTCTGTTAGCTGAGAGAAGGGGAAAACTAAGATTCTGAAAAAGCTGTTAAGAACAGTTAAGAGAAGAAACCTGATCTTCACTCCCCCCACCCCTTGCATGAGTATAACAAAGCTTATGTTTTCAGTGGGAGCATCTGAAGTGGAATTTCCATTAATCTTGGGCCAAAAAAAATGCCTTCTGTTCAGCTACCAATCAATCAGCTCAAATGAAGGAGGCAGTTAACGTTTTTTACCAAACTGAACCTCTCTGCCTCTGGACTAATATCAGAACTAAAGAAGTTAATCAGGCACATAGTGAGGGCGGAGCTTCAAAATGTAATCTACATTGATGGCTTCTAACTCTGCAGTTCACCAGTTAATGGGAAAAACAGACCTTACCAGGGGCTAAAAGGTAATCTTGCTGCCACGGTAAAGCGCATAAATGTTATTTCGACATAACATAGTAAAGTGACCAGAGCCCATCTCTCCCTTGAGAAAAGGGAAGAAAAAAAGGTATTAAAATGTATTTTGTGAGATGGGAGTTAGACAGAAAGAAGGATTTACTGATACCAAGAGGTGTTCAAAATTAGAATCAGTCGCCTCAGACCTGATTTCAGCTCCTTTGATTCCTCCTCCTTTGGCATTTTTAAAAAATCAGACTAGCTTGGGTGCCTCTCCAACTACAGCTCCTGACCAGAAATGCACTCAAGCAATTTTGTTAAATGCAAAATGGGAGTCCATAGATTTAAAGAGTCCGTTTCAAACTCTCTCAGAACAAGCACAAAACCTACTCCCAATCTCTGCCTATGCTTTTGGCCAACTGTTGAAACTGCAATCCACGGAATAAATCTACAGGACACCATATTTGAAAATTCAACTCAACAAGCATTTATTAAGCAGCTATTAGTGCAAAGTGCTGATGTATTATGCTAAATGCTATAGGATGAAGTGATAAATGCATGTCTAGTTTATGCCTTTATACAGCTTAAAACTTTATTGTAAGAGAGACAAATATGCAAGCAACTATAGTAAAAAGCAAAATTATGTAAGGAGTAGAAACGGAGAAATAAGAAAATGCTATGGAACATAATTGGGATGACTCTCTTTTTCCTTCCACCACAGCTCTGTCACCCGCATTAGATAGTTGCCAAAGTAAATGACCCAGTGGTTGAATCACTGCCACCTTCCTATTCTGCACATGTCACTTTCCTGCTGAGCCCTTAATCAGCACTTTCACTTCATTCACCATGATTGCAAAGACCAGACTGTAGAATATTTGCAGAAAGTTGTTTTTTCACCCCTGACCAGTGTAGTTTGGGAAGTTACTATCTTCAGAGAAAGTAGAGGCTCATAAAACAGTGCAATTTTCCTCTTCAAAGTCTTTGCAAAAATACCTGATATGTATTGAATAATATTTGCAAATCAACATATATGAAAATTTCTAATTAGCATATTATGGGATCATATACCTCATCTTTTTTCTTCTCTCTGATCTCTTCCTAGTTGTAATTAAACCAGCTGTGGCTATTTATGTCTTTTTCATGTTCCAAGAATAACCTTCCACTCTTTCTATCAGAACCATTAGAAAAAAATAAAGTCTTAACATTGCCTTGGATGAATCACACCAGGATCTCATTTGAGCCCATAATTAAAATCCAGTTTAATCCATACCACATAATTACTCTAATCTAGCAGGCCTCAGTGAGAGCCTACCATAATAAATATTCTTCATGTACCCGATGGAAATGACTAAAAAGAACTATACCACCAACCACCTTCCGCAGCTTCAAAAGATCCATAAAGCATTAGAACCACAAAGAACATTAAAAACTTTCAATTTATAATCCAAAAGGAGAAATAGTTACTAGGCACTATGCTAGAAATCTATAACTTTACCCTACCTGTACCCAATAATTTCCAGAGTGTATAAAGAACTCCTATAAATAGTTAAGAAAAGGGCGCCTGTGTGGCTAAGTTGGTTAAGCAACTGCCTTCAGCTCAGGTCATGATCCTGGAGTCCCGGGATCGAGTCCCGCATCGGGCTCCCTGCTCAGCAGGGAGTCTGCTTCTCCCTCTGACCCTCCCCCCTCTCATGTGCTCTCTCTCTCTCAAATAAATAAAATCTTTAAAAAAAAAAATAGTTAAGAAAAAAGCACTACATTGAAGAGAATACAATAATCTTTACAATTGAATGTGATGCTTTCTTTTGTCTATTTATTATAATTAGTCACAGTAATATATTTTCTAATGTTGAACCATCCTTGTAGTCCTAAGTTCAATACTTCATAATCAAGTAAGATTTTTCTTTTAATAAATTACAATTAAATTTCTTTTTTTTAAAGATTTTTTTTTAAGATTTTATTTATTTATTTGACAGAAACAGAGACAGCGAGAGCAGGAACACAAGCAGGGGGAGTGGGAGAGGGAAAAGCAAGCTTCTTGCTGAACAGGGAGCCCAATGTGGGACTCGATCCCAGGACTCTGGGATCATGACCTGAGCCAAAGGCAGCCGCTTAATGACTGAGCCACCCAGGCATCCTTAAATTTCTTTAGTACTGCATCAATTTGTTCATGAGATTGAAGTATAGTTTATTTGAGGGGAAAAACATTATTATTATTATTTTCAACATTTTTCTGTTACAGTGGTTTTTGATGTGTTTATTGTCTGAAAGTGATCATTTTTGAAAAGCAGAACTTAATTCACATTTATTAGAACTTAATTCTGTAATATTCTTTTCTATTTAACATTCATTCTTGTTGGTTTCTATCTGTTTCTTTTTTTTTTTAAGTTCTTTCTTTATTTTTGAGAGAGAGAGAGCATGAGTGGGGGTTGGGGGGACAGGTGCAAAGGGAGAGAGAGAATCTTAAGCAGCCTCCATGCACAGCATGGAGCCAGACTGGGGCTTGATTTCACAACCCTGCGATCATGACATGAGCCAAAATCAAGAGTCGGATGCTTAACTGACTGAGCCACCCAGGTACCCTGTCTGTTCCTTCTTTTTAATTTTTGTTTTTATTTCTTTTATTCTCTTGCATTTGGTACTATTGACCAATTTTTCTTTATTGCATTTTTCCCCTCTAGTGATCTAGAAGTGATAAATTCTAAAACTGTTTTAGTAACAGTCACTCTTAAAATTTCTACACACAAAACTAAGTATGTTTATTTCAGTATTCTCTTTAGAAACAGAAGGAATCTTAGTGTGTTGCCACATTCACCCTTCCCTCACCACTGCTGGGTTGGTAAATATTACTGATTACTGGATGTTCCTTATTCTCTTCATATTACACATCAATATTTATTTAATCCTTTCCATACTTCTTTGATCACTACCAAGATCATCATCATTTCTTAAATTTATTTTTCATTTCAATTATTATTGAATAATTTTTTCAGAGACGGTTAGTGTATGGTAAATCCTGAGTAGTCCCTGCATGTCTCAAATTATCTTTATTTCTCCTCATGAACTTGAATGCTGCTTTACCATGTGAAACATTCAAGGTTGAATATATTTTCCCCTCTTTTGGCAGGGAAGGAAGTAAAGAAGGAGTATGTGCTTAGTCAGCTAGGTGGACCCACTTTTGGAAAGGGCTTCACTGTCTTCATTAATGAGAACTCTGACACCAGTGGGATTCTTATTCTTCTGTAGGTAAGTTGTTTCCCTCTTTTCTGAAAACCTGTTTTTTTCTCCAGGTGGTCTCCAGCTTTGGTCTTTTGTTACTCATTGTGCATAGTACTGGCAGTATTCTTTCATTCTTAAGGCTGACAACTGTCTCCCCTTTGTGGAAATTATCTTTTACTATTTCTCCAAACAGTTAAGAGCACAGGCTTTAGAGACAAACAGCTTGTGCTTGAATCTCCTCCACTACTTACTATCTGTGTGGCTTTAGGCAAATTGCCTGACCTCTCTGCTCCTCAGTTCCCTCATTTAAAAAATGGGGTAGTAATAGTCCCTATCTCTTAGAGTTGTTAAGAATGAAAAGAGTCCATTTATGAGAAGTTCTTAGAAGAGTGTCAGGCACATAGTAAGTGCTCAATAATTCACTTCTTTTTCACAGTTCTGTTCACTGAATCATTTCTGTTTTCTCTGGAATTGGTCAGCACTAACCCCCATGTTGGCTTTCCTTAAATATATAACAATCCTTGATTATTTTTATGATTGAAAAACTAGATTAGCTAAGTTAATGAGTACAGATGACTGTCATCTGTTTTGTCCATGGTTTTGTGGCATTGTTTTCCCAAAATATGTCCCCCTGAATATGAGAGCTGACCGTTCTTACTGCCCACCTGTTTTTCCCCATGCATGTTTTAGGCTTTGCTTCCTCACCCTTTCTAGCTTCCAGGAATTCCTCACAGGTTATCCAAAGATAACTTACTCTTTAGCCTTCTAGTTCTCTTATCTACATATATTCTTTTAAAGACTTATTTTATGCTATTTTTTTAAGATTTTATTTATTTATTGAGAGAAAGAGAGAGATAGTGAGAGATAGAGCACGAGCAGAGGGGAGAGGGAGAAGCAGGCTCCCCGCTGAGCAGGGAGCCTGATGCGGGGCTTGATCCCAGGACCCTAGGATCATGACCTGAGCCAAAGGCAGCCGCCTGACCGACTAAGCCACCCAGGCTTATTTTATGTTATTAAAAAGGAATAGAGTTAAGAGGGAGAGCAACATGTGTTCTCAGCCCTCTAGATGTAGCCCCTTTTTGACTTCTGCTCTTTTGTGCACCTGTAGGATAAACTCCCCAATCTGTGGCATGGCTTCTAAGACCTTCTTCTATTCCCAGGTTTGGTTTCTACTTATCTCCTCCAATTTACCTCTCACTACCTTCCTTCTATCATACTTTATGCTGTAACCATATTGAAAGTCTTTTATTTCCTAATACAATATGTCTCCTTTCAACTCCTTGGTTTCACTCTTACTCCTTTCTTCATCTAGTAACTAATCTTTCTTTGGGCTTCTGATCTTGTTTCCTCATCAGTAAAATGAAGCCTGGGAATCAATCATCTTTAGGAGTCCCTCTAGCTCTTAAAGTTTATAGTTCTATGCAAATATGCTCATTGATATCTGAACATTTTTACTTCCTCAGTATAGTTTAGTGTCACATAGTCTAAAGAAACGTGCAGGATGCAAATGCTTAATCTTTACCTTAGTTCTCTATATAACACCTCATACTTACAGAACTTTTAACTGCAGCCAAAGTTGTCTCAAATGCTGAGTAAGAAATTAATATGTCAGCACAGCAGGTCAGGAGGGGGATTACTAAGAATAGGAGCCCAGCTACCTAGTTAACACCTCTTTTAGTTTGGAGCCCTGATGAAGAAATGGTTTTTGACAGAGCCTAGCAAATTTTCATCAATTAATAGAAGAAACCCAAATCCTGACTTTGAATTACAACACTTTTAATAGACATTTTTAAATTTTCCTCTCAACACCAGGGGCAATATATGTGAGCATGGGCAGTCTTGCTGATAACAATTTGCCCTCTTGTAGCTTAACAGAGAGAGCAGGCAAACAGTTTGCCTTGGATTCCAGTCACACAGCCATTTCATCCCATGCTATGAGGCCAGAATAATTTTCTATATCCTGCTGTAAATATCACTTCTCCGGGACAACTCATAATGTCTTCTTAGGTTCTACCTCTATCCCCCACTCCTCAGTTTGTTTCTTATGTTTCCCTTCCCCCAGGAATGCCTTGCTCTCTGGAGACTTAATACCATCATAATCCCTATGTCATAAAAGACAAAACCTGTCAATAAATGTTACAGCTGTGGTCATGGAAAAGGAGGAAATTCTCTTTAAATCACCATCTCTGAAATGAAAAAATGTCTGGTCCAGAAAGACATTATATGCAGTCTGGAAAGGTCTTCACCAAAGTCACACGGGAAGTAGTGGTTTCGCATTGCTGCAAACACTGTCGTTATTGTTCACACTGATGAATAGTTTCAGTTCTCACTAATATGAAATTCCACCAACTGAATATCCTGGAAAATAATCTGAAACTCCAGGAACAACACAAGTGTGAGTTTACTGTCAGGGTATCTAAGGAGATTCAATCTATTGACCTCTTCATCCCCAGAAGCTATGGGGACCATATAATTTATCATCCACACTGAAATAGGGTTGAAAGTAAAAGGAGTTTTATTAGCAGTTATATCAGGCCAACAGGCACAAATAAGACTATCTTGGCAAAAAGGAATATATTCTACCAGAGATAAATACACTAACTGCAGAATTAAATCTCTACATAAATGGTTTGTCTTACAGCATATTGTGGTTCAAAGAAATTAATGAATTCTATTTACTCTTAGAGAGGAACATTTACTCACCACTCTTCATGTTTCCACAAGGAGGCATTTGAGTGGGACTTGCCCTCCCTGCCTCTCATTCCTGTCCCTCAGCTCATTTGGGCATCTGGTGATGAGTAATTTTTAACCAATGAGTCAGTAGAGGAAAGTAGAGGTAACTGACCTCAGTGTTTTCTGCTCACCCTCCTGAAAGCCAGCCTCCCTGCAAAGGGCATAATGCTTGATTCTCTTGTAGTTGGTGCCTGCTACAGGTAGTGACCTGGAGATGCCCAAGGCCACCAGTGACAAGGGCATAATTCCATATAATCCAGGTGGAACATTTGAACAAGCCCTTTTGCCCACAAATCAAGAGCCACATTCTCCAACTGACTTTATCAGTAAAGAAGCTGACTTTAGATCTATATTTATTTTTCTCCTGGTTCTTAATTCTCAATTGCTGAACTTGAAAGGAAGAGTAATGGGTGTTATGTTTTGACCCCTAAGACCATTTTTGTTTGCACTGCTGGCTAGAAACAGAAGCTGGAAACAGAAGAGAATTCTGGGGATGTATAAGAAAAAAAGCAAGCATAAAATTAGGTACACAAGTATCTCTTATCTTTTATGGTAAAATAAATACCCTATATTTTCTTTAAAAAGTAATTTGAATATAAGATTTTTAAAAAGATTTTATTTATTTATTTGACACAGAGAGAGATAGCAAGAGAGAGAGCACAAGTAGGGGAAGTGGCAGGCAGAGGGAAAGGGGGAAGCATGCTCCCCAGTGAGCAAGGAGCCCGATGCGGGGCTTGATCCTAGGACCCTGGGATCATGACATGAGCAGAAGGCAGACGCTTAACCGACAGAGCCACCCAGGTAGTCCTGAATACAAGATTTTTTAAAGGACTCAATATCATATTAATTTTCTCACACACACACAAACACACACACACACACACACACAACCCTAAAAAGATTCAGCCATAAGAATTTTTCTTTTTAAGGATAGAAATCCTGGCAGAAGTACTGGAGAGACTACATAAATATCTTCAAGTAGTTCTAAAGGTGGGAGTTTCCAGAAACACAAATCCCATGGACACATCATTACAGAGAATGTTGCAGTACCTATTTTGCATACACATACACACTCACACACACCATGCATGCACACATATACACAGTCATACACACACATCTCTCTGAACATTACCACAAGACAAAGATATCCACTCTCATCACTTTTATTCAACATAAAAGTAGAAGTCTTAGCCATAGCAATCAGACAATAAAAACAAATAAAAGGCTTCCAAATTAGTAATGAAGAGGTAAAACTGTCATTACTGGCAGATTATTATACATAGAAAACCCTAAAGACTCCACCAAAAAAAATATTAGAAGTAATAAGTGAATTCAGTAAAGTTGCAGGATAAAAAATTAATATTCAGAAATCTGTTGCATTTCTATACACTAATAACAAAAGAGCAGAAAGAAATTAAGAAAACAATTCCATTTACAACTGGATCAAAAAGAATAAAATACCTAGGAGTAAACTTAATCAAGGAGGTGAAAGACCTATACTTGGAAAACTATAAGACATTGAAGAAATTGAAGATAACATAAATAAATGGAAAGATATACCATATTCATGGACTGCAAGAATTAATATTGTTAAAATGTCCATACTACCCAAAGCAATCTACAGATGCAATTCAATACCTTTCAAAATACCATTTTTCACAGAACTAGAAAAAAATAATCCTAAAATTTGTAAGGAACCACAAAAGATCCTGAATAACCAGAGCAATTTTGAGAAAAAAGAACAAAGTTGGAGGTATTATAATCTCAGATTTCAAGATATACTACAAAGACATAGAAACCAAAACAGTGTAGTACTGGCACAAAAATAGACACATAGATCAATGGAACAGAATTAGAGAGCCCAGAAATAAACCCATACGTATATAGTCAATTAATCTATGACACAGGAGGCAAGAATACACAATGGGGAAAAGAGAGCCTCTTCAATAAATTTTGTTGGGAAAACTGGACAGCTACATGAAAAAGAATGCAACTGGACCACTTTCTTACAGCATACACAAAAATAAACTCAAAATGGATTAAAGACCTAAATGTGAGACCTGAAACCATAAAACTCACAGAAGAAAATCTAGGCAGTAATCACTTTGACACGGGCCTTAGCAATATTTTTCTAGATAGATCCCCTCAGGCAAGGGAAGCAAAAACAAAAATAAACTATTAGGACTACACAAAAATACAAAACTTTTACACAGTGAAGGAAACTGTCAATAAAACAAAAAGTCAACTTATTGAATGGGAGAAGATATTTGCAAATGATATATCTGATAAGAGGTTAATACCCAAAATATATAAAGAATTTATACAACTCAACACCCAAAACAAACAATCCAATTAAAAAATGGGCCAAGGATCTGAATAGACATTTTTCAAAAAAGATATACAGATGACCACCAAATACATGAAAATATGCTCAACATCACTAATCAGGGAAATGCAAATCAAAACCACAATGAGATATCACCTCACAACAATCAGAATGGCTATATCCAAAAGACAAGAAATAACTGTTGGCAGGGATATGGAGAAAAGGGAATCCTTGTGCACTGTTGGTGAAAAGGTGAAAATTGATATAACCACTGTCTAAAACAGCATGGAAGTTTCTCAAAAAATTAAAAATAGAAATATCATTCAACCCAGTAATTCTAGTTCTGGGTTTTTACTTCCCCAAAAATGAAAACATTAATTTGAAAAGATATATGCACTCCCATGTTTATGACAGCATTGTTTACAATAGCCAAGATATGGAAGCAATCCATATCCATTGATAGATGAATAGATAAAGAAGATGTGGTATATATATGCATCTATATACACAATGGATTACTTGGCCATAAAAAAAAAAGACTGAGATCTTGCTATTTGCAACAAGGATGGACCTAACGGGTATTATGCTAAGTGAAATAAATCAAAGACAAATATCATATGATTTCATTTATATGTGGAATCTAAAAAACAAAGCAGAAATAGAGCCATAAATGTTGAGAACAAACTGGTTGGTGGTTGCCAGAGGGGATGGGTAAAATGGGTGAAGTGGGGGACAAGATACAGACTTCCAGTTATGGAACGAATAAGTCATAGCAATGAAAGGTACAGCATAGGAAATATAGTCAGTGGTATTGTAATAGCATTGTATGGTGACAGATGGTAGCTGCACTTGTAGTGAGCATAGTATAACACATAGAACTGTCAAATCATTATGTTGTACACCTGAAACTAATGTAATATTGTGTGTCGACTATACTTCAATTTAAAAAAATCAAGTTTGTATCATTTTCCTTTATTTCTAAAGTGAACAATAGCTGAAGTTACTAATAGACTTGGAAAGAAAATATCCCTAATGAGTGGTTACCAAGAAAGGAGCACAATTATCAGGGCATATATTAGTCATTTTTCCATGTCATGTCACAGGATACAATAATCTTCAAATGTCCAGTACTCCTAAATGTTGCTCTGTTGTTGATGAGACCAAACAAAAAAACTGTTTGTTATAGCCATCCCAGCCATCTTTTAAAATGACTAGCTATTGCTAAACAATTCCACAATACAAACTATTCTCAGTGTAATATTACTTCAAAGGATACAAATGAAATATCAACTACATTTGTCAGATTTGCTTCAGTTTATTCTAATTCTTTCATTTGCTTTATTATTTCTTAGAATTGGGAAAGGCAAATTAATTAGTAGCTGTTTGAATTAAGAAACTTCTAATTTCTCCTGATAAGTTATGGCAGTTGTATAATTAATATTTTAACCTGCTGGCTGCCCTACCAATTGGAACAGCAAATGGCTTTTAGATAAGGATCAGTTGGCACTAGGTATCACCACACACATTTACCCAAATGCTCACATAAACTTTGTGTTCAGAGAGCTGTAGGTGTTATTTTATATAAATCTACCAATAAGTTTGTACTTTTAAAATATAACAAGGGTGGGAGAAGAAAGGTAGCACACCAAGAATTGACTCCAGATTTAGATTTGTACAATTCTGGGGTACTTATCTTCCCAGGTCTTTATGTTTCTGCTAAAATATTTACCCCATTGGTCTAATTATAGCTCCAGAGGAAAATGGAATATATGCAGTGAGTGGGAGTGCAATGCTCAAAGATTACCCACGTGAAAGAAACAGGCAAATGTGACTTTTTGCCAGCGTCGTCACTGAGCAAAAACACGTACTTTTCACTTAGTGAAGGTTTGCAAATTTTGCCATAAGCAAAACACATTTTTATTCCATCCTGAGTAATCCCATGATAGAAGAATATTTCCACCTCAATTTAGAATTTTTGTGTCACAAAATACTAAAACTTTGTCAAGATGTAAAATACCTAACCCCAATTAATTTGGGTAACAAGAAAACTACAGGATGAAGGGGGGCAGTTTCCACACTCTTCCATATAATTCTTCTGGAAATGTAAAAGACAGGACATTTGGAAAGCCCCAGCATAAACCAGGTACTGTCTTGGGAGGTTTGGTAGCTTTCCATGAGCACAACACATTGAAACTTCTGGATCAAGAGGGAAGAAACTAAATAATATGTTGTCCTGACTCTCAGCCCAAAACAAGTCATATCTGCAACCCTATGCACATAGCACTAGAACATACTCAGCAGAACTGCCCCCACCAATCAACACTTGTACACACCACTTATTTGACAGAGATGCAGATTAAGGCCTGATGGGTGTTCAGAGCTCCCCAGTGAAGCTCTGTAAGCTGAACAAGTGTCCCAGAAGCGCACCAGATCAGGCTTTTTACCGCACATGAGGGAAAATAACCCAACTCTCATACACACCTTTCTCTGTTACTGTACTACAAAGCTCATGAAGAAATAGACCAGGTCTTATTTATATTCTCATGTCCCAAAATGCTGAGGAGGCTCTGGCACATGACACATAATGGGTTCTAATGAACGGTTTCTGCTTTGTTGTATTTTTCTGTGCCTGTGTCTTTTTTTTTTTTTTTTAAGATTTTATTTATTTATTTGAGAGAGAGAATGAGACAGAGAGAGAGAGCATGAGAGGGGGGAGGATCAGAGGGAGAAGCAGACTCCCTGCTGAGCAGGGAGTCCGATGCGGGACTCGATCCTGGGACTCCAGGATCATGACCTGAGCCGAAGGCAGTCGCTTAACCAACTGAGCCACCCAGGCGCCCGTGCCTGTGTCTTTTTAAAAAATAAATCAATCTTAAAGAGATCATGTTTCCTGAACCCGATTAAGAGAATTGACCCCATGTTTACTGGAGATTTTCCCCTGAGAGATTCATCCCACCAAAGGAATTGGTCCCAAGGTCATCTTCACACATGAGTTTTCAAACTATGGGTTACATCCATTCTTTAATAATTTGAATAATCCAGATAATACCAATAGTGGAGTATAAGTTAAAGAGTGCCTTCTTAGTGTAGAGGGTGTACCTGAATGTTTGAAGTACTCCATAGGTCTTGCCATATGCCTGAAGCTGTGCATGCACCAAAGCCATAATGTCCAGTCCCAACAGAACGAATCAAGGTAGTGAATGGAGCCATTGCACATCCTGGTGAGGTGTCAGCATACTTGCAATGCCCATTTTGTGCTTAGACAACTTAAAATGGGGTGAGAATGCTTCCCTATATCATTGTAGAAGTGTAACTGGCAACTAGAAAAATTCCCAGCTCTGTCTTTAGGGAAAATATGAGAGGACAGAGGAAGAGCAGAGAAAGGTAATCAGAAGCTCTCTTTCTACACATGCTGGTACAAGTGTTAATCTAGGAAAGAAGCAAAAGAAGCAGATCTCCAAAGGCTATTTATCTTAACAGATAAAAAGCCTACTCTGAAACAGAAATAGAAGACAGAAATTCCTCTCTAATTGTTTTCTAAAGAAAAGAGAAGATTGATAAGATTAATAAGATCTTTTATTATCTTTTATTAATAAGATTAATAAGAGTCTCTGTCACCATGAAATTAGGTATTTTCCACAATCAAAAATTATTTGGAACTTCTGAAGGGGAAGAAAAAATCACGGAGGTAGGAAATAATGGATATGGACTATTTTGTCCACCTACTTCCTTCAATATGGAAAATATGAATCTTTTTCTTTTTTAAAAAGATTTTATTTATTTATTTGAGAGAGAGAGAACATGAGCAGGGGGAAGGGCAGAGGTAGAAGCAGACTCCCCAGTGAGCAGGGAGCCTGATGTGGGGCTCAATCCTGGGACTCCAGGATCATGACCTGAGCCAAAGGCAGAGGCTTAACCAACTGAGCCACCCAGGTGCCCCTAATCTCCTTTTTCTTAATTAAAAACAATAAAATAAGTAAGTACATTTTCTAAATATATCAACAGTCAAAAACTAAGCCAACATTGGTGTCAGATATTTTTCAAACAATATTTCACTTATTAGTTTGGATAATCACTTAGTGCTCTAAACCAGTCTAATTCAAGGACACCATGGAAATTATTCTTGGGTCTCAGAAAAGTTAAATTTACAGTTTAACTCATTAGACTTTTGTCTCGACATAGAACACATAATGGATAGTTCCACTGCCTTGCTCTTTCTTAATAAAAGAATGAGAGAGGTATCATGAAAACCTAGATACTAAAACTCTTAAATTTATCTTGATTGTCTTAACAACATTTTTCCTACATATCCAAATCTATACACTAAACATTAATTTCTACAAGGAACTGTGAGAGTTGTATTTCTAGTGATATACAATGAGTTTCTCAGACATAATGAGAGAAAGGGAAATTAACTTGGTATTAAAGACATCCAAAGGAATATTTGATATCTCAAGCACAACAAAAATACAAATTATTTCAAAATTTTTAATGGAGTGGTGTACAAGTAAACTCTTATCAGAGTATAACTCAGAATTACATAGCCTGAACTAAAGCTTAAACTGAATTTATGAGCTTAGCAACCAAGTATAAAATAAAAGGGAACTCATTGAGGTTTTTAATCATAGTTTATATAGCCACATCACCTTCCTATAAAGGGGAAAGTATATATTTCAAGTTAGAAGAATAAGGTTGAACTTAAAATGATGTTTATTCCATGCCTGACCATAGAGCAGTCAATTAATAATAAGAATTTATTGAGGAGCTAAAATGCTCTAGGTACTTCTCTAATAATTTTATATGTGTAAAGTCATCAACATTCAAAATAATCCTATGACATAAACATTATGAGCCTCATTTTATAGATCAAGAAACTAAAGCACAATATGGTTAAGTAAGTTGCAGAAAGTTGCAAAGCCAGTAAGTGGCAGAAATGGATTTCAAACCAAGGAAGATTCAGACAACAGACCACACACTAACACTGCCTCTCAATTTAAATTCATTGAGTCTTAATCTCAACTGCAACATGTGGAAAGATACAATCTACCTTACTGTCCTGAAGCCAAAATTTGAAGGCGTCTTGGTAAAGAGATAAGACTCAGAAAGATATAGGGCACTATTATAAATGAATTGTTAGCATAACAGTATCCATTGTATTGCCTAGTAGAAATCCCTGATCAAATCTACATTCTTTGATGTAGCAAAAATAGGGGTTGTGAGAAAGGAAGGAGAGAACAGGATTAACAGAAAGGACATCATGCTCCCATATATTCCAGAAAATTTAAAGATACATGGCTAGAGAATGAGAGGGTCACAAGAAGAGGAAAGAAATCCTGTAACAATAGGTAATAACATGTAAAAATGCTTGTAATTGTTAGGTCAAGGGGAAAAAAATAACAGGTCTGCACGATATTATCCTAATGTGAAAAAATATGTGTGTTCTTACACATAGAACACTGGAAGCATCAAGAATGGAAAAATGGATTGGGGGCGGAGCAAGATGGCGGAGGAGTAGGAGACCTGGATTTCATCTCCTCTCAGGAATTCAGCTGGATAGAGATCAAACCATTCTGAACACCTACAAACTCAACAGGAGATCGAAGAAAAGAAGGGCAACAACTCTCTCATCAGAAAAGCGACCACTTTCTGGAAGGTAGGACGTGCGGAGAAGTGAATCCGAGGCGATATTCAGGAGGATAGACGGTGGGGAGGGGCCTCCGTCGGCCACTTCTGGCAAGTGATAGAACCACGGAGCACAAAATCGGAACTTTTAAAAGTCTGCTCCGCTGAGGGACGTCACTCTGGGGGCTAAGCGGGGGGTGGAACCCTCCGGGACAGTGTGGTCTCAGGACCCTCGGGGTCACAGAAAGACCAGGGGTGCCTGAGTGTGGCAGAGCTCCCAGGTATCAGAGCACGGAAGCCGGCTGCAGAGGTGGAGCCCAGGCGCGGGCTCTCAGCTCGGGGTCGCCATAAACCGTGATCCAAGGCACAGTCGGGCCCCTGCTCCTCCAGCAGGGACCCAACAAGCGGCAGATCCGGGGAGACTCACCTTCCTCCCCCTGGAGGAGCCGCGTGGGAGTGCACCGCAGGGATCTGCTGGGTTTGGAGACTCCACCCGGGGTCGGTGCCAGAGATAGAAACACGCGGTCACAGGCCGGGTGAGCACGGAGTGCGGCCAGAGACCGGGGAGACGGGAGTGACTGACGGCTTTTCTCTGGGGGCTCACTGAGGAGCAGGGCCGAGTTCTCAGCTCCTCCGGGGCGGAGATTAGGAGGCCGCCATTTTCACTCTCCGCCTCCAAAGCTGTACGGAAAGCTTGCAGGGAACAAAAGCCCCGGAGACCAAACCCGAACAGATTACTTAGCCGGGAGGGGGCAAGGGCGGGGCAATTCCGCCTCCGGCAGAGACATTTGGGAACCACGGCAACAGGCCCCTCCCCAGAAGATCAGCGAGAACAGCCAGCCAAGACCAAGTTTACCGATCACTGAGAACGGCAGAACTCTAGCGCTAGGGGAATACTGCACATAGAATTCATGGCTTTTTTACCATGATTCTTTAGTCTTTTAAAGTTAATTTTTTTTAACTGTCTTTTTGTCTTTTTATTTATTTTGAATTTTTCTTTTTCCCTTTTTCAACCAACATCTTATCAATCCCTTTTTTTAAAAAAAAAAAAACATTTTTATTTTTCATTTTTAGAGTCCTATTCTATCCCTTCATAGTAGTTACCCATATTTTTGGCTTATATATATAAGTTGTTCTCTCTTTAAAATTTTGAGATAGTTTCTTCTAACAGATTAAAATATACCCTAAATCTCTAGTATATGGTGTTTTCTATTCCCCTGCCTGATCACATCCTCTCCCTTTTTTTTCTTTTTCTTTTTTCTTTCTTTAAATCCTCTTCTTTCTTTTTTCAAACAACTTCTTATCAATTCCTTTTATAAAATTTTTTATAATTTCCATTTTTACACTCATATTCCATCCCTTCATCATATCAACCCTTATTTTTGTACATATATAAGTTTTTCCTTCTTTAAAATTTTGGGAGGCACTTTCTTCTAAAAGACCAAAATACACCCCAAATCTAGTGTGTGGCACTGATCTATATACCAGCTTGATCATATTTGATCACATTCTGGTTTTTTGTTGTTGTTGTTGCTGTTGTTTTGTTTTGTTTGTTTTTGTTTTTATCTTTATCTTTTTCTTTTTTTTCTTTTTCTTTTTTCTCTCTCTCCCTTTCTTATCCCACTGCTTCAGGTCTTCTCTGATTTGTTTAGAGTATATTTTCTGGGGACGTGGTTACTCTGCTAGCATTTTGTTCTCTCATTAATCTATTCTCCTCTGCACAAAATGACAAGACAGAAAAAATCACCTCAACAAAAAGAACAAGAGGTAGTACCGACTGCCAAGGACCTACTCAATACGGACATTAGTACGATGTCAGAACTAGAGTTCAGAATCATCACTTTAAAGATACTAGCTGGGCTTGAAAAAAATATGGAAGTTATTAGAGAAACCCTTTCTGGAGAAGTAAAAGAGCTAAAATCCAACCAAGTAGAAATCAAAAAGGCTATTAATGAGGTGCAATCAAAAATGGGGGCGCTAAGTGCTAGAACAAATGAGGCAGAAGAGAGAATCAGTAATATAGAAGACCAAATGATTGAAAATAAAGAAGCTGAGAAAAAGAGAAATAAACAACTACTGGATCACGAGGGCAGAATTCGAGAAATAAGCAATACCATAAGACGAAACAACATTAGAATAATTGGGATCCCAGAAGAAGAAGAAAGAGAGAGAGGGGCAGAAGGTATAATGGAGCAAATTATAGCAGAGAACTTCCCTAATTTGGGGAAGGAAACAGGCATGAAAATCCAGGAAGCACCAAGAACCCCTCTCAAAATCAATAAAAATAGGTCAACACCCCGACATCTAATAGTAAAACTTACGAGTCTCAGAGACAAAGAGAAAATCCTGAAAGCAGCTTGGGAGAAGAGATATGTAACCTACAATGGTAGAAACATTAGATTGGCAACAGACCTATCCACAGAGACCTGGCAGGCCAGAAAGGACTGGCAGGATATATTCAGAGCACTAAATGAGAAAAATATGCAGCCAAGAATACTATATCCAGCTAGGCTGTCATTGAAAATTGAAGGAGAGATAAAAAGCTTCCAGGACAAACAAAAACTAAAGGAATTTGCAAACACAAAACCACCCTACAGGAAATATTGAAAGGGGTCCTCTAAGCAAAGAGAGAGCCTAAAAGCAAAATAGACCAGAAAGGAACACAGACAATATACGGTAACAGTCACCTTACAGGCAATACAATGGCACTAAATTCCTATCTTTCAATAGTTACCCTGAATGTAAATGGGCTAAATGCCCCAATCAAAAGACACAGGCTAACAGACTGGATTAAAAAACAAGACCCATCGATATACTGTCTGCAAGAGACTCATTTTAGAACCAAAGACACCCCCCAGATTGAAAGTGACGGGGTGGAAAACCATTTACCATGCTAATGGACACCAAAAGAAAGCTGGGGTGGCAATCCTTATATCAGACAAATTAGATTTTAAACCAAAGACTGTAATAAGAGATGAGGAAGGACACTATATCCTACTTAAAGGATCTATCCAACAAGAAGATCTAACAATTGTAAATATCTATGCCCATAACATGGGAGCAGCCAATTTTATAAGGCAATTAATAACAAAAGCAAAGAAACACATCGACAACAATACAATAATAGTGGGGGACTTTAACACCCCCCTCACTGAAATGGACAGATCGTCTAAGCAAAAGATCAACAAGGAAATAAAGACTTTAAATGACACACTGGACCAAATGGACTTCACAGACATATTCAGAACATTCCATCCCAAAGCAATGGAATACACATTCTTCTCTAGTGCCCATGGAACATTCTCCAGAATAGATCACATCCTAGGTCATAAATCAGGTCTCAACTGGTACCAAAAGACTGGGATCATACCCTGCCTATTTTCAGACCACAATGCTGTGAAATTAGAAGTCAATCACAAGAGGAAAGTCGGAAAGAACTCAAATACATGGAGGCTAAAGAGCATCCTACTGAAGAATGAATGGGTCAACCAGGAAATTAAAGAAGAATTAAAAAAATACATGGAAACCAATGAAAATGAAAACACAACTGTGCAAAATCTTTGGGATGCAGCAAAGGCATTCCTAAGAGGAAAGTATATAGCAATACAAGCCTTTCTCAAGAAACAAGAAAGGTCTCAAGTATACAACCTAACCCTACACCTAAAGGAGCTGGAGAAAGAACAGCAAATAAAGCCTAAACCCAGCAGGAGAAGAGAAATAATAAAGATCAGAGCAGAAATCAATGAAATAGAAACTAAAAGAACAGTAGAACACATCAACGAAACTAGGAGCTGGTTCTTTGAAAGAATTAACAAGATTGATAAACCCCTGGCCAGACTTATCAAAAAGAAAAGAGAAATGACCCAAATCAACAAAATCATGAATGAAAGAGGAGAGATCACAACAACACCAAAGAAATACAAACAATTATAAGAACATATTATGAGCAACTCTATGCCAGCAAATTAGATAACCTGGAAGAAATGGAGGCATTCCTACAGATGTATCAACTACCAAAACTGAACCAGGATGAAATAGAAAACCTGAACAGACCTATAACCACTAAGGAAATTGAAGCAGTCATCAAAAATCTCCCAAAAAACAAAAGCCCAGGGCCACATGGCTTCCCAGGGGAATTCTACCAAACATTTAAAGAAGAATTAATACCTATTCTGAAACTGTTCCAAAAAATAGAAACGGAAGGAAAACTTCCAAACTCATTTTATGAGGCCAGCATTACCTTGATCCCAAAACCAGACAAAGACCCCATCAAAAAGGAAAATTACAGACCAATATCCCTGATGAACATGGATGCAAAAATTCTCACCAAAATACTAGCCAATAGGATCCAACAGTACATTAAAAGGATTATTCACCATGACCAAGTGGGATTTATCCCTGGGCTGCAAGGTTGGTTCAACATCTGCAAATCAATCAATGTGATACAATACATTAACAAAAGAAAGAACAAGAATCATATGATCCTCTCAATAGATGCAGAAAAAGCTTTTGACAAAGTACAGCATCCTTTCTTGATCAAAACTCTTCAGAGTATAGGGATCGAGGGCACATACCTCAATATCATAAAAGCCATCTATGAAAAACCTACAGCGAATATTATTCTCAATGGGGAAAACCTGAGAGTTTTCCCCCTAAGGTCAGGAACACGGCAGGGATGTCCACTATCACCACTCCTATTCAACATAGTATTGGAAGTCCTAGCCACAGCAATCAGACAACAAAAAGAAATCAAAGGCATCCAAATTGGCAAAGAAGAAGTCAAACTCTCACTCTTTGCAGATGATATGATACTTTATGTGGAAAACCCCAAAGACTCCACCCCAAAACTGCTAGAACTCATACAGGAATCCAGTAAAGTGGCAGGATATAAAATCAATGCACAGAAGTCAGTGGCATTCCTATACACCAACAACAAGACAGAAGAAAGAGAAATTAAGGAGTCAATCCCATTTACAATTGCACCCAAAACCATAAGATACCTAGGAATAAATCTAACCAAAGAGACAAAGGATCTGTACTCAGAAAACTATAAAATACTCATGAAAGAAACTGAGGAAGACACAAAGAAATGGAAAAACGTTCCATGCTCATGGATTGGAAGAACAAATATTGTGAAGATGTCAATGCTACCTAGAGCAATCTACACATTCATTGCAATCCCTATCAAAATACCATCCACTTTTTTCAAAGAAATGGAACAAATCATCCTAAAATTTGTATGGAACCAGAAAAGACCCCGCATAGCCAGAGGAATGTTGAAAAAGAAAAGCAAAGCCGGTGGCATAACAATTCCGGACTTCCAGCTCTATTACAAAGCTGTCATCATCAAGACAGCATGGTACTGGCACAAAAACAGACACATAGATCAGTGGAACAGAATAGAGAGCCCAGAAATGGACCCTCAACTCTATGGTCAACTCATCTTTGACAAAGCAGGAAAGAATGTCCAATGGAACAAAGACAGTCTCTTCAACAAATGGTGTTGGGAAAATTGGACAGCCACATGCAGAAGAATGAAACTGGACCATTTCCTTACACCACACACAAAAATAGACTCCAAATGGTTGAAAGACCTCAATGTGAGACAGGAGTCCATCAAAATCCTAAAGGAGAACACAGGCAGCAACCTCTTTGACCTCAGCCACAGCAACTTCTTCCTAGAAACATCGCCAAAGGCAAGGGAAACAAGGGCAAAAATGAACTATTGGGACTTCATCAAGATAAAAAGCTTTTGCAAAGCAAAGGAAACAGTCAACAAAACCAAAAGACAACCGACAGAATGGGAGAAGATATTTGCAAATGACATATCAGAGAAAGGGCTAGTATCCAAAATCTATAAAGAACTCATCAAACTCAACACCCAAAGAACAAAGAATCCAATCAAGAAATGGGCAGAAGACATGAACAGACATTTTTCCAAAGAAGACATCCAAATGGCCAACAGACACATGAAAAAGTGCTCAATATCGCTCAGCATCAGGGAAATCCAAATCAAAACCTCAATGAGATACCACCTCACACCAGTCAGAATGGCTAAAATTAACACGTCAGGAAACGACAGATGTTGGCGGGGATGCGGAGAAAGGGGAACCCTCCTACACTGTTGGTGGGAATGCAAGCTGGTGCAGCCACTCTGGAAAACTGTATGGAGGTTCCTCAAAAAGTTGAAAATAGAGCTACCATATGATCCAGCAATTGCACTACTGGGTATTTACCCCAAAGATACAAAAGTAGGGATCCGAAGGGGTACGTGCGCCCCGATGTTTATAGCAGCAATGTCCACAATAGCCAAACTGTGGAAAGAGCCAAGATGTCCATCGACAGATGAATGGCTAAAGAAGAAGTGGTATATATATATACAATGGAATATTATGCAGCCATCAAAAGGAATGAGATCTTGCCATTTGCAATGACATGGATGGAACTGAAGGGTATTATGTTGAGTGAAATATGTCAAACAGAGAAAGACATGTATCATATGATCTCACTGATATGAGGAATTCTTAATCGCAGGAAACAAACTGAGTGTTGTTGGAGTGGTGGGTGGGGTGGGAGGGGTGGGGTGACTGGGTGATAGACATTGGGGAGGGTCTGTGCTCTGGTAAGCGCTGTGAATTGTGCAAGACTGTTGAATCTCAGATCTGTACCTCTGAAACAAATAATGCAATATATGTTAAGAAAAAAAAAAAAGAAGAAGAAGAAGGTAGCGGGAGGGGAAGAATGAAGCGGGGGAAATCGGAGGGGTAGACGAACCATGAGAGATGATGGACTCTGAAAAACAAACAGGGTTCTAGAGGGGAGGGGGGTGAGAGGATGGGTTAGCCTGGTGGTGGGTATTGAGGAGGGCACGTTCTGCATGGAGCACTGGGTGTTATGCACAAACAATGAATCATGGAACACTTCATCTAAAACTAATGATGTAATGTATGGGGATTAACATAAGAATAAAAAAAATTAAAAAAAAAAAGAATGGAAAAATGTGCATTAAGATGCTGAGTGATGGCACTTTGCTTAAGGCCATGATGAAAGAACAAGACCAGACTTACTCTCCTACCTTAACCAAGTAGAAAACTAGATAAAAATGTATAAAACAACAGTTTTCAAACATTGGGCAACAGGAAGTACAGGACAGTGATCCATGAATGAAGGAAAACAAATAAGATGAGTCTTGGAAATGCCCCAGCTCACTGCCTGGAGAGTTGCCAGGTGTCATTGCAAAAAGGGAGAGCCAAAACAAAGTCTAGCAATCTCACTAATTGGAGGAGACAGACTTTGGAATTTGGGGAGGCTAAGGTAGACAGATTTTACAGGGTAGAGTAACAAAGAGGTGAGAGATACGTTAAATGAAAGTCATTTGCCTGATACCATCTATCCACACATACATGTAGAGAAATTACTGAAGCCAGAGAAATAACTACTGAAAAGTAGATAGAACAATACTGGAGTACACACATAGCCAGGAATGGTTGGCATTTGCATCAGTCAAAGTGGAAAGTTATATGATACATGGGCATCAAGTACATTCTACAAAATAGTATTACCTTGGTAAAGAGAACAAATTAGCCCCAGACAAAAGTTTGCTCTGGACTTACCTTAAAAATGCTTACAAATATTCTTTAAAAAATCAAATGATTTCCAACTATCAAAATCGGGTACCAGAACAAAGCCCCCAAATAATTAAAGGAATACAAAACACACCCGACATTCACCAAAATCCAACCAAAAATTGCCAGGCATGCAAAGAAGCAGAAAAAATAATCAGAAAGCAAAAAATCAGCTAATCATAATAATAATTTCAATAACAATAATAATTAACAGACCCTGAAAGTACACATATGATAGATTGGTAGATGAAGGCATCAGCATAGCTATTAAAAACATACTCTATCTGCTCAAAAAGGTAAGAGAAGCATACATGACAAAGAGAAAATTGGACAATATAAATAATACCCAAATGGAACTTCTAGAGATGAAAACTAAATTATTTGGAATGAAAAATCATTGGATGTGGGTAACAACATGTTAAACATTGCAGAATAAAAAATTAGCAAAATTGAAGGCAGCAAAAGAAACTATCTAAAATCAAACACATTAATAAAAAAGACTGAAACCATAAGAACAGAGCATTAGTGATATTTAGAACAATATCAAGTGGCCTCATATATATTAATTGGATTCCTGAGGACAGGTGAAGGAGTGAAGAAAAGACAATTTAAAGGATTTGATTAAAAGGTGTAACCTCAAAATTTGATGAAAAATATAAATCCAAAGTGAAAAAAATGTAAAAACAATACCAATTCTCATTATAATCAGATTTCAAAAACACAATAATAATGGGAAACACTTAGTAGCAATCAGAAAAAGGAAAAAGTCTAATACAGATAAAGTTGAAAATAATAGTGGAAAAATAATAAGAATTAGAGAAGAGATCAATGAAATTGAAAACAGGAAATCAATAGAAAACATCAAAGAAACCAAAAGCTGATTCTTTGGAAATATCAATAAAATTGAAAAGCCTCTAGCTAGGCTACCTAACAAAAAAAATGAAGATATAAATCACTAATACAGGGGACATCACCAAAAACACCATGGAAATTTAAAGGATAGTAAAGAAATACTATGAACAATGTTATGCCCACAAATTTGACAAGCAAGATAAAATGGACCAATTCCGTGCAAGACACAACTGGCAAAAACTATACAAGAAGAAAATAAGATCTGCATAGGCCTATCCCTATTAAAGAAATTGAATCTATATTAATAACTTTCCAAAAAAGAAATCACCAGACCCATGTGGGTTCAAAAAAGAAATCACCAGACCCATGTGGGTTCACTGGTGAATTCCACCAAAAATGTAAGGAAGAAATTATACCAGTTCTCTATAATTTCTTCTAAAAGATAGAAGTACAGGGAATACTTCCTAATTCATTCTATGAGGCCAACATTACCCTAATAACAAAACCAGCCAGATACATTACAAGAAAAGGAAACTATAGATCAATACCTCTTATGAACATAGATTAAAAAAATCCTCAACAAAATATTAGCAAGTTAAATCCAACAATATATAAAATGAATTATATACCAAAACCAAATGGGATATGTCCCAGGTATGCAATGTTAGTTCAACATTCAAATATCAATGAACATACTCAATCATATCAATAGACTAAAGAAACACCCATTCATAATAAAAACTCTCAGAAAGCTAAGACTACAAGGAAACTATCTACCTGATGAAGACTATTTACAAAAAAAACCTACAGCTAACACCATACTTAGTCATGAGAAACTTGACACTTTCCTACTAAGATCAAGTACAAGGCAAGGATGCGCCGTCTTACCACTCCTTTTCAACATCACTCTGGAATTCTACCTAATGCAATAAGACAAGAAAAGGAAATAAAAGGTATACTAACTCAGAAGGAAGATATAAAACTGTCTTTGTTTGCAGGTGACATGACTGTCTATATCTGGAAGAATTAGCCAAAAAAACCTCCTGGAACTAATATTATAGCAAGATTGCAGGATACAAGGTTAATATACAAAAGTCAATTGCTTTCCTACATATCAACAATGAACAGGTGGAATTGGAAATTAAAAACACAATACCATCTACATTAGTATCTCCAAAGATGAAATATTTAAGTATAAATCTTGCATAATATATATAAGATCTATACAACAAAAACTATAAAACTCTGAACAAAACCAGAGGAACTAAATAGATACTCCATGTTTATGATTAGGAACACTCAATGTTATCAAGATGTCAGTTTTGTCTAATTTAATCTACAAATTTACTACAATATCAATAAAAATCTTAGCAAGTTATCTTGCAGATATTAACAAACTGATCCTAAAGTTTATAAGGAGAGGTAACAGAACCAGAATAGCCAACTTAATATTGAAGAACAAAGTTAGGGAATTGACACCATCCAACTTTAAGACTTACTATAAAGGCTACAGTAATCAAGACAATGTGGTATTGGTGAAATAATAGATAAATAAATCAAAGGAACATAATAGAGAGCCTAGAAATAGACCCCACATAAAAATAAACAACGATCTTTGACAAAGAAGTGAAGGCTACATAATGAGGAAAATAAAATCTTTTCAACAAATGCTTCTTAATAACTGGACATCTGCATACAAAGAAACAAATCTAGATAAAGGCTTTAAATCCCCTGAAAAATTAACTCAAAATGTATCATAGACCTAAATATAAAATACAAAACGATAAAACTTCCAGAAGATAACATTAGAAAACGTAGATGATCTTGGATATGATGATGCCTTTTTAGATACAACACCAAAGACAAATCCATGAAAGAAATAATTGATAAACTGGACTTTATTAAAATTAAAAACTTCTGCTCTGCAAAAGACAGTATCAAGAAAACAAGCCACAGACTGGGAGAAAATATTTGCAAAAACACATCTGATAAAAACCATTATCCAAAATATACAAGGAACTCTTAAAACTCAAAATAATAAAACAAACAACCCAATTAAAAAATGGGCCGAACAGACACCTCACCAAAGAAGGTATAGAGATGGCAAATAAATGCAAGAAAAGATGCTCTACAACATATGTCACCAGAGAAGTGCAAATTAAAACAACATTGGGATACCACTGCACACCTATTAGAATGGCTAAAATCCAGAACACTAATAATACCACTGGAGAAGATGTGGAGCAACAGGAACATTCAAATATTGCTGGTGAGAATGCAAAATGGTTCAGCCACTTTGGAAGACAGTTAGGCAGTTTCTTATAAAACTAAACATACTCCTACCATAAAATACAGCAAACACACTCCTTGGTATTAACCTAAATGAGTGGAAAATTTGTGTCCACAAAATACCTGCACACAATGTTTATAGCAGCTTTATTCAGAATTACTTAAACTTGGAAGAAAAAAAAATGTCCTTTAGTAAATTAATGGATAAATTCACTGATATACCCAAGCAATGGAATATTATTCAGCACTAAAAAGAAATGACTACAGAACTATGAAAAGTCATGGAGGAAATTTAAATGCATATTACTAAGTGAAATAAGCCAATCTGAAAAGGTTACCTACTGCATTATTCTGACTATATGACACCCTTTAAAAGGCTAAATTATGGAGATAGTAAAAAGATAAGTGGTTGTCAGAGGTGGGATAGGAAAGAGAGATGAACAGACAGAGCACAGAGGATTTGTAGGGCAGTGAAAATACTCTATATGCTATTGGAATAATGGACTTTATCCAATTTATCCAAACCTATAGAATGTAGAATACCAAGACTGAATCCTAGGGTAAACTATGGACTTTGGGTGATTATGATTTGTCAATGTAGATTCATCCTTGGTAAAAAATGTACTGTTTTGGTGAATGATATTGATATGTTGATAATGGGGAAGGGAATGCATGTGTGGAGGAAAATCTCTGTATCTCCCTTTCAACTTTGTTGTTAACCTAAAACTGTTTTAAAGAAAAGTCTTTGAAAAAATATATGGTGAGAAAACAATAGAAATAGATCTTTAAAGTATAGAAAGAAAAAAATATATCAACCTAGAATTCTACACCCAGCATAAATTCCTTGCAAAAATTAAGATGAAATAAAGATGTTGATAGACATACAAAGTTGATAAATTTATTACCAACAGACCAGTGCTATAAGAAAGGTGTAAAAAAAGAATCTTCAAGCAAAAGGGATATAATACCAGCTGGAAATACAGTTGACCCTTGAATAATGTGGAGATGAGGAGCACTGACCCCACATAGTCAAAAATTCATGGATAACTTTTGACTTCCCCAAAACTGAACTACTAATAACCTACTAGTGACTGGAAGCCCTATGGATAATATTAGCAGTCAATTAACACATAGTTTGTATGTTATATAGATTATATATTATATTCTTATAATAAAGTAGCTAAAGAAAAGAACATGTTATTAAGAAAATCATAAGGAATAGAAAATACATTTACAGTATTATACTGTAAAAAATCTGGATATAAGTGGACCTATGCAGTTCCAACCCATGTTGTTTAGGGATCAACCATACACATCTATCCTGTGTGATAAAAAATCACTGGAAATTATCAATGCAGATAAGTATAAAATAGCATTTTTCTCATGTTTTGTATCTCTTCAAAAAAAAAACTGACCAATGAAAGCCAAAATTCAACAACTTTGATAAATGGATAAATGTCTTGATATTTACAAACTACCAAAACTCACTCAAAAAAAAAAAGTAACAATACATAACATGTACAGTCTTAAATGACAATAAAAATAAAAGAAAGTTAACTTATTTATAGTTAAAATTCTTCCCATAAAGAAAATTCTAGGACCAAATGGATTTACTGATGAATTCAACCAAACACTTAAGAAAGAAATAATACCAATTCTATTCAAACTGTTCTAGAAATTAGAAGTGGGAAGGACCCACTTCCAGCTGACATAAGGCCAGTATTGCCCTGATGCCAAAACCAGATAAATATATTGCATGAAAGGAGCATGTGTCTTGTGAATATAGACACAAAGTCCTTAACAAATTATTAGCAAATAAAGTCCAGCAATATACAAAAGGATTATATGTCACCACCAAGTGGAGTTTATACCTGGAATTTAAGATTGGCTCAACTTTCACGCAGCAATCAATCTAATTCATTCACCATATCAAGAAACTAAAAAAGAAAAACTCATAAGAATCTCAATAAATATAATTAAACAAAATTTTGACAAAAGTCAGCATTCACTCATGATTAAAAAAAAAAAAACCCTCTGCAAATTAGGAATAAAAGGAAATTTCCTCAACATGGTAAGTGACATTAGAGCAACAACAACAACAACAACAAACACCTGCAGTTAAAACAAAACAAAAAAACTTCAGCTAACATCATATTTAATGGTGCTAATAGATGTTAATAGAGTGACTGAATTATTTCCCTTCCCCTGAAGTAGTGAGCAAGATAAGAATGTCTGTTGTCATTATTTCTACTCAACATTATAATGAATGGCCTATCCAGTGTAATAAGGTGAGTAAAAGAAATAAAATGCATATATATCAGAAAGGAAAACTCTTATGCAGAGATGACTTGATGATTTATTTAGAAGATCCATTTTATTGCTTTTTACCAATAATGCTCAATCCAAAAATAAAATTTTAAAACAATATCCTTTATAAAATTATGAAATATCTATTGAAAAATTTAACAAAAAATGTGTAAAACCTGTACACTGCCAAAATTAAAGAAGAGCTACATAAATGAAGAGATACATCAGATTCAATATTGTTAAGAAAGCAATTCTTCCCAAATTGATCTATATATTCAATATAATTCCAAACAAAATTCTAGTAGGATTTTGGTAGAAATTGCAAGCTGAACCTAAAATGTATACAAATATGCAAAGGACCTAGAATACCCAAAACAATTTTGAAAAGGAAGAACATAACTGGAGGCTTTACACTACCTAATACTTACTAGAAAGTTACACTGTCATAAGACAATGTGATGTTAGCACAATGATCATTTTTCAGTAGAACAGAATATAAAGTCTAGAACTAGATACATGCTTTTAAGATGCATTGCTATTCAACAAAGGGACCAAGGTAATTCAATGGGGAAATCATCTTTTCAACAAACTGTACAGAGACAATTGGATTTTCATATGTAAAGAGAGAGAGACAGAGAAAGGGAGGGAGGTAGAGAGGAAGGAAGAGAAAAGAACAGAATATTGACCCTCATTTACCTCACATCATACTCAAAAATTAATTCAAAACATGGCACAGACTATAAAACTATAAAACTTATAATAGAAAACATAAAAGAAAATCTTAGTAGATCTCAGATAAAGCATATGTTTTTTTTAACAGACTACAAAATACACAAAGTATGAAAGAAAAATTGATAAATTTGAATTCATCAATATTAAAATATTTTGCTCTTCAAAAGATATGATTGAGAAAATTAAAGGTAAGCCACACACCTCAAGAAAATACTTACAAAATATTTATGTGCTAAAGGACAGAGATGTAGAATAGAGTTGACCCTTGAACAACACAGGAGTTAAGGGTGCTGACCCCCACACAGTCAAAAATCCATATATAACTTTTGATTCCTCAAAAACTTTACTAACAGCCTACTGTTGACTGACAGTCTTACCAATAGCATAAATAATTGGTTAACATATATTTTGTATGATATATATATATACATATACAGTATTCTTACAATAAAGTAAGCTAGAGGTAGGAAAATATTAAGAAAATCATAAGACAACTGTATAAAGAATATTTACAACTCCATCTAAAAAGATAACTTTTTTTTTTAAGATTTTATTTATTTATTTGAGACAGAGAGAATGAGAGAGACAGAGAGCACATGAGAGGGGGGAGGGTGAGAGGGAGAAGCAGACTCCCCGCCGAGCAGGGAGCCCGATGCGGGACTCGATCCCGGGACTCCAGGATCATGACCTGAGCCGAAGGCAGTCGCTTAACCAACTGAGCCACCCAGGCGCCCAACATTTTTTAATGGGCAAAAGATTTGGATACTTTACCAAAAATCATATGCCGATGTCAAAAAACTACATGAAAAAAATGCTCAAAATTAATATTCATTAAAATAATGTAAATTAAAACCAAAGTGAGACACCACTACATACACACTAAAATGACTAAAACTAAAAAAGTATTACACTAGCAAGAGTTGGTGTTACTGGGAATTCAAAATGAAGCTACCACTTTGGAAAAGTTTGGCAGTTTCTTATAAAGTTAAATATAAACTTACCATACAACTGAATAATTCCAGTCCTAGGTATTTACCCAAATGAAATAAAAATATATGTCTAAAGAGGTCTTGCACACTACATGAATCTTCAGAGTAGCTTTATTCACAATAGCCAAAAATTGGAAACAACCCATATGTCTACCAATTGGCAAATGCATAAACAAATTTTGATATATCCATATAGTAAAATATTACTCAGAATCTAAAACGAGGATCAGACTACTGATAAATACAACACTGAATCTCAAAAGCATTATGGTAAGTGAAAGAAGCCAGACACTAAAGACATCATACTATATGATTTCATCTTTACAAAATTCTAGAACAAACAAAACTATATTGATAGTATATGAGTGGTTGCCGGGGCCAAAAGTTGGGAGGAGTAGTGTTTGAAATACTCTAGATTATGGTTGTGGTGGTGGTTATGCTACTGCAAATATTTGTCAAAACTCATATAATTATAAAGTTAAAAGAGATAAATTTTATGTGTAAATCATACCTCAATGAACCTGACTGTGCCCCACCCAAAACAAACACTAAGTGATTCTTACAGGTTATTATGAAAAGTTTTTCTCCTCATTTTGCTGTGGTTTTCAAACTTTCTACAATACATATGAACTGCAATAAAATACAATACATATGAAAATTCTATAATCATTAAAATTTTAATTGTCTAGGTAATTGTAGCTTAAATAAGTAAGAAGAACATAAAGAAATAAAGGAGAGTAATAAAGATACACATTATATGTGTATAAAGAATTGAGAATGGGACTTCCATTCTCAGAAAAATATCATGATAGATGTGTGAAGAAATCCTCTAATCATGAACACATAAATGATGGATAAAATATTTTTTAAAAAACCTTTCTAAGTTTATGGGAAGGAAGAGAATCATCTGAGGCTAAATAAAACAAGTAAGCCAGAAGGAAAAGAAAACAAAAACAACAAACAAAAACAAAACAGGAGAAGAAAGCAAATAAAACAAAGAATGGAGTAAGATCTGAAATATGCAGTTTCATTTGGGCATCTGTTCACCTCTGAGTCTCCAAGGCCTTGGTTTAAATAGGCCACAACTTCAAGAAAACAAGAAACCATGCTGGGATTTCTAAGCAGAATATGAGATCAGGTCAGGAACTTTTCAATACCCAGAAGTCCTGAATGAGAATGCCCTCCAGTGGGTTCAGTACACAAAGTTCATTTTATATTGACCAAAGTTACAACTCACCAGAAATATACAAAAAGTCTAAACTTCTGTACACATAATAACACTCACAATATATGAAGCAAAAATTGTCAGAACCTATAGAAGAAAGAGAGAAATTCTCTATCATAGTAAAAAGTTTTAGAATATCCCTCTTAAGACTTGATAAATCAAGCAAGCCAAAACAAACCAAACAAAAAAAGCCTCAGAAAATATATAGAACACAACAAAATTAACAAGGTTGATTTCATGTACACATACAAGAAAAGTACATTTAATAAATAAGGAATATGCATTATTTTCAATACCCATGGAATATTTATAAGAGTTCACTATGAAGAACTCTCAACAAATTTCAAAGAATTGGTATCATACAGACCACATTTTCAGTTTGTCTATAATGCAATTAAGATAGAACTCATCATCAAAAATATAATATTAAGGGGCCCCTGGATAGTGCAGTTGGTTAAGCATCTGACTCTTGAGTTAGGTTCAGGTCATGATCTCAGGGTCCTGGGATCAAGCCCTGTATCAGGCTCAGCACTCAGTGTGGAGTCTGCTTGTCCTTCTCCCTCCCCCTGCTTGTGTACATTCTCTCTCTCTGTCTCTCTCAAATAAATAAGTCTTTAAATATATATATAAATATATACAAAAATAATATTAAGAGAAGAGTTAATGCCCATTCTTCTCAAACTATTCCAAAAAAGGCAAGAGGAAGAAAAATTTCCAAATTCATTCTATGAGGCCACTATCACCCTGACACCAAAACCAGATAGAGACACCACAACAAAAGAGAACTACAGGCCAATATCTCTCATGAATATAGATGCAAAAATTCTCAACAAAATATTAGCAAACCGAATCCAGTAATATATTTTTAAAAACCATACACCACGACCAAACAGCATTTATTCCCACGATGCAAGGGTGGTTTAATATTTGCAAAACAATCAACATGATACATCACATCAATAAGAGAATAAAAACCATATGATCATTTCAATAGATGCAGAAAAAGTATTTGACAAAGTACAACATCGATTCATGATAAAAACTCTCTGCAAAGTAGGTCTAGAGGGAACATATCTCAACATAATAAAGTCCTTATAAGAAAAACCCACAGCCGATATCATACTTAATGGTGAAAAACTGACAACTTTTCCCATAAGGTCAGGAACAAGACAAGGATGTCCACTCTTACCACTTTTGTTTGAGTCCTAGCCACAGTAATCAGACAACAAAAAGATTTAAAATGCATCCAAATCAGTAAGGAAGAGGTAAAACTTTCGCTCTCTGCAGATGGCATGATACTATGTATAGAAACCCTGAAATACTCCACAAAAAAAAAAAAACAACCACCAGAACTGATAAATTAATTCAATAAAGTCCCAAGACAACAAAATCGATGTACAGAAATATAATACATCCTTATAAACCTAATAATGAAGTAGCAGAAAGTGAAATTAATCCCATCAAATGGGAAACAATCCCATTTACAATTGCACCAAAATCAATAAAATAGCTGGAATAAACCTAATCAAAGAAGTACACTGAAAACTATAATACATTGATGAAAGAAATTCAAGACAACATAAAGAAATGGAAAGACATTCCATGCTTACGGGTTAGAAGAACAAATACTGTTAAAATGTCTACATTCTCAAAAGCATTCTACACCTTTAATGCAATCCCTATCAAAATACCAACAAAATTTTTAATAGAATTAGAACAAAGAATCTTAAGATTTGTATGGAACCACAAAAGACCTTGAATAGCCAAAGCAATCTTAAAAAAGAAAAAACGAGTTATCACAATCCCAGATTTCAAGTTATATTACAAAGCCATAATAATGTTTTCTAGGCAAGGTGGCGGAAGAGTAAGGGACCTTGCTTCATCTAGTCTTTTGAATTTAGCTATATAACTATCAAATCATTCTGAACACCCATGAATTCAACCTGAGAAGTAGGAAAAGAATATCTGGAACTCTACAAGTAGAAAAGTGACCACTTTCTGCAAGGTAGGAGGTGAAGAGAAGTGAATCTGAGAGGATATATTGGAAGATAAATGACAGAGGGAGGAAGCCTCAGTAAGCCAGCTACTGGAAAGTGATACAGCCCCAGAGGGCAAAATTGGAACCCTTAGAATCTGCTCCAGTGAGAGACATCCCTGCCTGAAAGGTGCTCAGGTGGTGAAAAGGGGCAAAATTTTAGATGGGAGAGTATGGTCTCAGGATCCCCAGAGTCATAGAAATAACAGGGGTACCTGAGCCAGTAGAGTTCCCAAGCATTGGAGCAGAGAAACTGGTTATGGTCAGTGAGCCAAGGATGGGGCTCTCAGATCGGTTCACCATAAACCACAAGCTGCTGCTCCATCGGGTGACCACTCTCCAAGTGGGAAATGTTCAAAGGACAGGAACATGGGGTCCCTCCACCTTCCCTCAGAAGGATCAGTATGGGCGCACACCACAGGAGTCTGCAGAGTTTGGCACACACAAAAGTGAAGACCACTTATCCCTGAGGGTTTACTTAAGAGATGGGACCAGGATCTTTTGGCTCTGGTGTTGGAGATCGGGCCTGGCAATTTTTATTTTGATCCTCTAAAGAGGCACAAAGGCTTTGGGGAACAAAAGCAACACAGGACCAGCTTACACAGAGCCCAGCCCCCTGGGAAGGCCTGTGTAACTCTGCCCAAGCAAAGACACCTGAGAAGCAGCACTCCAGGCCCCTCCCCCAGAAGACCAAATGGAAGAACAGGTGCACAGCACGTTTACAGATCCCACGAGACTGTAAAACTCCAGCACTAGGGGAAAATAGTATATAGAATTCGAGGTTTTTTTCTCATGATTCATTTTCAGTTTAAAATTTTCCATTTCTTTTTTTTTCTTTTTTCCCTTTTCAACTAGTTTCTTATTTTATCAACTCTTTGTTTTTTAAGTGTTTTTTAACTTTTATTTTTTACATTTACATTTTATAGATATATTTTTCATTTATAGTTTCCTTTCACTCTATTCAATTTTATATTTGTATATATATAAGTTTTGCTTTCTTTACAATTTTAGAATTCAGTGTCTTCTAACACACAGACCAAAATACACTCAAGGACCAACTAGTTATCCTGTTTTGTCCACCCTGTGAGATTATATTTTCTCTTCACCCCCCTTATTTTTTTCTTTTTCTTTTTCTTTTCTTCTTTGGTTTCTAACCTCTTTGGATTTGTCTAGTATGTATTTAGCTTGGGTCATGCTGCTTGACATTGTTGATTCTGCTCACTCATTCATCCTTTCTTCTCTGGGCAAAATGACTACATGGAGGAATTCACAACAAAAGAAAGAACCAGAGGCAATACTCTGCCACAGATATAATTGATATGTATATAAGTAAAATGTCAGAGCTGAAATTCAGGATAGCAATTATAAAGTTACTAGTTGGACTTGAAAAAAGCATAAAAGACACCAGAAAATCTCTTAGTGCAGAAATGAGATCCAATTAGGCTGAAATTAAAAATGCTCTGAGGTACAGTCTAAATTGGATGCAATAACAGGTAGGGTAAATGAGGCTGAAGAGAAAGTAAGTGACATAGAAGACAAGTTGGTAGAAAGGAAAGAAGCTGAGGAAAACAGAGAAAAATAACTAATAGGGCATGAGGAGAGACGTCAAGCAATCAGTGATGCCATAAAATCAACCAACATCAGAATTATTGGGGTGCCTGATGGTGAAGAGAGAGAGAGAGAGCCAGAAGTTGTATTTGAGCAAATCACAGCTGAGAACTTCCCTAATCTGGGGAAGGAAACAGGCGTTCATGTCCAAGAGGTAGAAAGGACCCCTCCCAAAATCAATAAAAATAGATCAACACCCTGATGTATAATAGTGAAGCTTGCAAATTTCAGGGATGAAGAGAAAATCCTGAAAGCAGCTCAAGACAAGAGGTTCCTAACCCACAGAGGTAGGAACATTAGACTGACATCAGATTTATCCACAGAGACTTGGTAGGCCAGAAAGGGCTGGCATGATGTATTCAGGGTAGTAAATGAGAAAAACATGCAGCTAAGAATACTTTATCCATCAAGGCTGTTCATTCAGAATGGAAGGAGAGATAAAGAGCTTCCAAGACAGATAGAAACCAAAAGAATATGTGACCACCAAGCCAGCCCTAGAAGAAATATTAATAGGGATCCTGTAAGTGAAGAGAGAGCCCAAGAGTAACATGAACTAGAAAGAAACAGAGACAATCTACAAAAACAGGGACTTTACAGGTAATACAATGACACTAAATTAATATCTTTTGATAGTTACTCTGTATGTAAATGGGTTAAATGCTCCAATCACAAGACACAGGGTATCAGATTGGATAAAAAAGCAAGACCCATCCATATACTGTCTACAAGAGACTCACTTGAGACTGAAAGACACCTCTGGACTGAAAGTGAGGGGATGGAAAACAATTTATCATGCTTATGGACCTCAAAAGAAAGCTAGGGTAACAACCCTCATATCTGACAAATTAGATTTTAAATCAAAGACTGCAGTAAGAGATGAAGAGGGACACTATATCATACTTAAAGAGTCTATCCAACAAGAAGATCTAACAACTATAAATATTTATGCCCCTAATTTGGGAGCAGCCAGTTATATCAACCAATTAATAACCAAATTAAAGAAACACATAGATAATAATACAATAATAGTAGGGGACTTCAACACCTAACTCACAGCAATGGACAGATCATCCAAGCAGAAGATCAACAAGGAAACAAGGGCTTTGAATGACACATTGGACTAGATGGACTTCACAGATATATACAGAGCATTCCATCCTAAAGCAATAGAATACACCTTCTTCTCAAGTGCACATAGAACTTTCTCCAGAATAGATCACATACTAGGTCACAAATCAGGTCTCCACTGATACCAAAAGAATGGGAATATTCTTTGCATATTTTCAGACCACAGTGTTTGAAACTTGAACTCAATCACAAGAGGAAATTTGGAAGGAACTCAAATACTTGGAGGTTAAAGAGCATCCTACTAAAGAATGAATTGGTCAACCAGGAAATTAAAAAAGAATTTTAAAAAATCATGAAAAAAAATGAAAATAAAAACACAACTGTTCAAAACAGCAAAAGCAGTCCTAAGAGGGAAATACATAGCAATCCAAGCCTCTCTCAAGAATATTAGAAAAATCTCAAATAAAGAAGCTAACCGTACACCTAAGGGAGCTGGAGAAAGAACAGCAAATAAAACCTAAACCAAGCAGGAGAAGAGAAATAATGAAGATTAGAGTAAAAAATCAATGAAATGGAAACCAGAAGAACAATAGAACAGATCAACAAAACTAGAAGCTGGTTCTTTGAAAGAATTAATAATATCAATAAACCCATAGAGAGACATCAAAAAGAAAAGAGACAGGACAGAAATTAATGAAATCAGAGCAAGATGGCGGAGGAGTAGGAGACCTGGATTTTGTCTCCTCTCAGGAACTCAGCTGGATAGGGATCAAACCATTCTGAACACCTACAAACTCAACAGGAGATCGAAGAAAAGAATAGCAAAAACTCTCTCATCAGAAAAGTGAGCACTTTCTGGAAGGTGCGGAGAAGTGAATCTGAGGCGATATTCGGGAGGATAGACCACAGGGGAGGGGCCTCTGTTGGCCAATTCTGGCAAGGGATAGAGCCGCGGAGCAAAAATCGGAACTTTTAAAAGTCTGCTCCGCTGAGGGACGTCACTCTGGTGGCTAAGCGGGGGGTGGAACCCTCCGGGACAGTGGGGTCGCAGGACCCTCGGGGTCACAGAAAGACCAGGGGTGCCTGAGTGTGGCAGAGCTCCCAGGTAACGGAGCAGGGAAGCCGGCTGCAGAGGCGGAGCCCAGGCGCGGGCGCTCAGCTCGGGGTCGCCATAAACCGTGATCCGCGGCACAGTCGGGCCACTGCTCCTCCAGCAGGGACCAAAACAAGCAGCAGATCCGGGGAGACTCACCTTCCTCCCCCGGGAGGAGCCACACGGGAGTGCACCACAGGGATCTGCTGGGTTTGGAGACTCCACCCGGGGTCAGGTGCCAGAGATAGAAATGCGCGGTCACAGGCCGGGTGAGCACGGAGTGCGGCCAGAGACCGGGGAGACGGCAGTGACTGACGGCTTTTCTCTGGGGGCTCACTGAGGAGTGGGGCCACGAGTTCTCAGCTCCTCCGGGACAGAGATTGGGAGACCACCATTTTCACTCTCCACCTCCAAAGCTGTACGGAAAGCTCGCAGGGAACAAAAGCTCCTGAGAGCAAACCCGAGCAGATTACTTAGACGGGAGGGGGCAAGGGTGGGGCAATTCTGCCTCCGGCAAAGACATTTGGAAACCACGGCAACAGGCCCCTCCCCAGAAGATCAGCGAGAACAGCCAGGCAAGACCAAGTTTACCGATCAATGAGAACGGCAGAACTCCAGCGCTAGGGGAATACTGCACATAGAATTCATGGCTTTTCCCCTTGATTCTTTCAAAGTCTTTCAAAGTTAATTTTTTTTTAACTGGCCTTTTTTTTTTTTGAATTTTTCTTTTTCCCTTTTTCAACCAACATCTTATCAATCCCTTTTTTAAAAAAACATTTTTATTTTTCATTTTTAGAGTCATATTCTATCCCTTCAGAGTAGTTACCCGTATTTCTGGCATATATAAATAAGTTGTTCTCTCTTTAAAATTTTGAGAGAGTTTCTTCTAACAGATTAAAATATACCCTAAATCTCTAGTATATGGTGTTTTCTATTCCCCTGCCTGACCACATTCTCTCCTTTTTCTTTTTTCTTTTTTTAATCCTCTTCTTTCTTTTTTCAAACTTATCAATTCCTTTTATAAAGTTTTTTATAATTTCCATCTTTACAGTCATATTCCATCCCTTCATCATATCAACCCTTATTTTTGTACATATATAAGTTTTTCTTTCTTTAAAATTTTGGGAGGCACTTTCTTCTAAAAGACCAAAATACACCCCAAATCTAGTGTGTGGCACTGATCTATATACCAGCCTGATCATATATGATCACATTCTGGTTTTTTTGTTGTTGTTGTTGTTTTGTTTTGTTTGTTTTTGTTTGTTTTTATCTTTTTCTTTTTTTCCTTTTTCTTTTTTCTCTCTTTCCCTTCCTTTTTCCACTGCTTCAGGTCTTTTCTGATTTGTATAGAGTATACTTTCTGGGGACGTGGTTACTCTGCTACCATTTTGTTCTCTCATTAATCTATTCTCCTCTGCACAAAATGACATGACGGAAAAAATCACCTCAACAAAAAGAACAAAAGGTAGTACCGACTGCCAGGGACCTACTCAATACGGACATTAGTACGATGTCAGATCTAGAGTTCAGAATCATCACTTTAAAGATACTAGCTGGGCTTGAAAAAAATATGGAAGTTATTAGAGAAACCCTTTCTGGAGAAGTAAAAGAACTAAAATCTAACCAAGTAAAAATCAAAAAGGATATTAATGAGATGCAACCAAAAATGGGGCACTAACTGCTAGGATAAATGAGGCAGAAGAGAGACTCAGTAATATAGAAGACCAAATGATGGAAAATAAAGAAGCTGAGAAAAAGAGAGAGAAAAAACTACTGGATCACGAGGGCAGAATTCGAGAGATAAGCGATACCATAAGACGAAACAACATTAGAATAATTGGAATCCCAGAAGAAGAAGAAAGAGAGAGAGGGGCAGAAGGTATAATGGAGCAACTTATACCAGAGAACTTCCCTAATTTGGGAAAGGAAACAGGCATCAAAATCCAGGAAGCACCGAGAACCCCTCTCAAAATCAATAAAAATAGGTCAACACCCCGACATCTAATAGTAAAACTTATGAGTCTCAGAGACAAAGAGAAAATCCTGAAAGCAGCTCGGGAGAAGAGATATGTAACCTACAATGGTAGAAACATTATATTGGCAAGAGACCTATCCACAGAGACCTGGCAGGCCAGAAAGGACTGGCAGGATATATTCAGAGCACTAAATGACAAAATATATGCAGCCAAGAATACTATATCCAGCTAGGCTGTCATTGAAAATTGAAGGAGAGATAAAAAGATTCCAGGACAAACAAAAACGAAAGGAATTTGCAAACACAAAACCAGCTCTATAGGAAATATTGAAAGGGGTCCTCTAAGCAAAGAGAGAGCCTAAAAGCAAAATAGACCAGAAAGGAACACAGACAATATACGGTAACAGTCACCTTACAGGCAATACAATGGCACTAAATTCCTATCTTTCAATAGTTACCCTGAATGTAAATGGGCTAAATGCCCCAATCAAAAGACACAGGCTATCAGACTGGATTAAAAAACAAGACCCATCGATATGCTGTCTGCAAGAGACTCATTTTAGAACCAGAGACACCCCCAGATTGAAAGTGACAGGGTGGAAAACCATTTACCATGCTAATGGACACCAAAAGAAAGCTGGGGTGGCAATCCTTATATCAGACAAATTAGATTTTAAACCAAAGACTGTAATAAGAGATGAGGAAGGACACTATATCATACTTAAAGGACCTATCCAACAAGAAGATCTAACAATTGTAAATATCTATGCCCCTAACATGGGAGCAGCCAATTTTATAAGGCAATTAATAACAAAAGCAAAGAAACACATCGACAACCATACAATAATAGTGGGGGACTTTAACACCCCCCTCACTGAAATGGACAGATCGTCTAAGCAAAAGATCAACAAGGAAATAAAGACTTTAAATGACACACTGGACCAACTGGACTTCACAGACATATTCAGAACATCCATCCCAAAGCAATGGAATACACATTCTTCTCTAGTGCCCATGGAACATTCTCCAGAATAGATCACATCCTAGGTCACAAATCAGGTCTCAACCCGTACCAAAAGATTGGGATCATTCCCTGCCTATTTTCAGACCACAATGCTTTGAAACTAGAAGTCAATCACAAGAGGAAAGTCGGAAAGAACTCAAGTACATGGAGGCTAAAGAGCATCCTACTGAAGAATGAATGGGTCAACCAGGAAATTAAAGAAGAATTAAAAAAATACATGGAAACCAATGAAAATGAAAACACAACTGTGCAAAATCTTTGGGATGCAGCAAAGGCATTCCTAAGAGGAAAGTATATAGCAATACAAGCCTTTCTCAAGAAACAAGAAAGGTCTCAAGTATACAACCTAACCCTACACCTAAAGGAGCTGGAGAAAGAACAGCAAATAAAGCCTAAACCCAGCAGGAGAAGAGAAATAATAAAGATCAGAGCAGAAATCAATGAAATAGAAACTAAAAGAACAGTAGAACAGATCAACGAAACTAGGAGCTGGTTCTTTGAAAGAATTAACAAGATTGATAAACCTATGGCCAGACTTACCAAAAAGAGAAGAGAAATGACCCAAATCAACAAAATCATGAATGAAAGAGGAGAGATCACAACAAGACCAAAGAAATACAAACAATTATAAGAACATATTATGAGCAACTCTATGCCAGCAAATTAGATAACCTGGAAGAAATGGAGGCATTCCTAGAGATGTATCAACTACCAAACTGAACCAGGAAGAAATAGAAAACCTGAGCAGACCTATAACTACTAAGGAAATTGAAGCAGTCATCAAAAATCTCCCAAAAAACAAAAGCCCAGGGCCACATGGCTTCCCAGGGGAATTCTACCAAACATTTCAAGAAGAATTAATACCTATTTTTCTGAAACTGTTCCAAAAAATAGAAATGGAAGGAAAACTTCCAAACTCATTTTATGAGGCCAGCATTACCTTGATCCCAAAACCAGACAAAGACCCCATCAAAAAGTAGAATTACAGACCAATATCCCTGATGAACATGGATGCAAAAATTCTCACCAAAATACTAGCCAATAGGATCCAACAGTACATTAAAAGGATTATTCACCATGACCAAGTGGGATTTATCCCTGGGCTGCAGGTTGGTTCAACATCCGCAAATCAATCAATGTGATACAATACATTAACAAAAGAAAGAACAAGAATCATATGATCCTCTCAATAGATGCAGAAAAAGCTTTTGACAAAGTACAGCATCCTTTCTTGATCAAAACTCTTCAGAGTATAGGCAGAGAGAGTACATACCTCAACATCATAAAAGCCATCTATGAAAAACCTACAGCGAATATCATTCTCAATGCGGAAAAACTGAGAGCTTTCCCCCTAAGGACAGGAAAGCAGCAGGAATGTCCACTATCACCACTGCTATTCAACATAGTATTGGAAGTCCTAGCCACAGCAATCAGAAAACAAAAAGAAATCAAAGGCATCCAAATCGGCATAGAAGAAGTCAAACTCTCACTCTTTGCAGATGATATACTTTATGTGGAAAACCCAAAAGATTCCACCCCAAAACTGCTAGAACTCATACAGGAATTCAGTAAAGTGGCAGGATATAAAATCAATGCACAGAAGTCAGTGGCATTCCTATACACCAACAACAAGACAGAAGAAAGAGAAATTAAGGAGTCAATCCCATTTACAATTGCACCCAAAACCATAAGATACCTAGGAATAAATCTAACCAAAGAGACAAAGGATCTGTACTCAGAAAACTATAAAATACTCATGAAAGAAACTGAGGAAGACACAAAGAAATGGAAAAACGTTCCATGCTCATGGATTGGAAGAACAAATATTGTGAAGATGTCAATGCTACCTAGAGCAATCTACACATTCAATGCACTCCCCATCAAAATACCATCCACTTTTTTCAAAGAAATGGAACAAATAATCCTAAAATTTGTATGGAACCAGAAAAGACCCCGCATAGCCAGAGGAATGTTGAAAAAGAAAAGCAAAGCCGGCAGCATCACAATTCTGGACTTCCAGCTCTATTACAAAGCTGTCATCATCAAGACAGCATGGTACTGGCACAAAAACAGACACATAGATCAATGGAACAGAATAGAGAGCCCAGAAATGGACCCTCAACTCTATGGTCAACTCATCTTTGACAAAGCAGGAAAGAATGTCCAATGGAACAAAGACAGTCTCTTCAACAAATGGTGTTGGGAAAATTGGACAGCCACATGCAGAAGAATGAAACTGGACCATTTCCTTACACCACACACAAAAATAGACTCCAAATGGTTGAAAGACCTCAATGTGAGATAGGAGTCCATCAAAATCCTAAAGGAGAACACAGGCAGCAACCTCTTCGACCTCAGCCACAGCAACTTCTTCCTAGAAACATCGCCAAAGGCAAGGGAAGCAAGGGCAAAAATGAACTATTGGGACTTCATCAAGATAAAAAGCTTTTGCAAAGCAAAGGAAACAGTCAACAAAACCAAAAGACAACTGACAGAATGGGAGAAGATATTTGCAAATGACATATCAGAGAAAGGGCTTGTATCCAAAATCTATAAAGAACTCATCAAACTCAACACCCAAAGAACAAAGAATCCAATCAAGAAATGGGCAGAACACATGAACAGACATTTTTCCAAAGAAGACATCCAAGTGGCCAACAGACACATGAAAAAGTGCTCAATATCGCTCGGCATCAGGGAAATCCAAATCAAAACCTCAATGAGATACCACCTCACACCAGTCAGAATGGCTAAAATTAACAAGTCAGGAAACGACAGATGTTGACGGGGATGCGGAGAAAGGGGAACCCTCCTCCTACACTGTTGGTGGGAATGCAAGCTGGTGCAGCCACTCTGGAAAACTGTATGGAGGTTCCTCAAAAAGTTGAAAATAGAGCTACCATATGATCCAGCAATTGCACTACTGGGTATTTACCCCAAAGATACAAAAGTAGGGATCCGAAGGGGTACGTGCACCCCGATGTTTATAGCAGCCATGTCCACAATAGCCAAACTGTGGAAAGAGCCAAGATGTCCATCGACAGATGAATGGCTAAAGAAGAAGTGGTATATATATACAATGGAATATTATGCAGCCATCAAAAGGAATGAGATCTTGCCATTTGCAACAATGTGGATGGAACTGGAGGGTATTATGTTGAGTGAAATAAGTCAAACAGAGAAAGACATGTATCATATGATCTCACTGATATGAGGAATTCTTAATCACAGGAAATAAACTCTGGGTTGCTGGAGTGGGGGGTGGGAGGGATGGGGTGACTGGGTGATGGACACTGGGGAGGGTATGTGCTCTGGTAAGAGCTAAAATTGTGCAAGACTGTTGAATCTCAGATCTGTACCTCTGAAACAAATAATGCAATATATGTTAAGAAAAAAAAAGAAGAAGAAGAAGGTAGCGGGAGGGGAAGAATGAAGCAGGGGAAATTGGAGGGGTAGACAAACCATGAGAGATGATGGACTCTGAAAAACAAACTGAGGGTTCTAGAGGGGAGGGGGGTGGGAGGATGGGTTAGCCTGGTGGTGGGTATTGAGGAGGGCACGTTCTGCATGGAGCACTGGGTGTTATGCACAAACAATGAATCATGGAACACTTCATTTAAAACTAATGATGTAATGTATGGGGATTAACATAAGAATAAAAAAAAAGTTAAAAAAAATTAATGAAATCATGAATGAAAAGGGAGAAATCATGAGCAACACCAAGGACATACAGACAACTTTAAGAACATATTATGAGCAATTATATGCCAACAAATTAGGCAAACTGGAAGACATGGATACATTCCTGGAAATTTATAAACTACCAAAACTGAAACAGGAAGAAATAGAAAATCTGAACAGACCCATAACCAGCAAGAAAATTGAAGCAGTAACCAAAAACCTCCCAGAAAACAAGAGTCCAGTGCCAGACGGCTTCCCAAGGGAATTCTACCAAACATTTAAAGAAGAAATCATACCTATTCTACTGAAGCTGTTTCAAAAAATAGAAATGGAAGGAAAACTTCCAAACTCTATGAGGCCACCATTACCTTGATCCCAAAACCAGACAAAGACCCCATCAAAAAAGAGAATTACAGACCAATATCTCTGATGAACACAGATGCAAAAATTCTCACCAAAATACTAGCCAATAGGATCCAATAGTACATTAAAAGAATTGTTCACCACGAACTAGTGGGATTTATTCATGGGTTTTTCTTTGGATTTATTCAAGGGTGGGTCAACATCCACAAATCAATCAATATGATACAATACATTAATAAAGAAATAATAATATAATATTAAATACAATATAATACATAAATACAATAATAGAAGAAAGGACAAGAACCATATGATCCTCTCAATTGATGCAGAAAAAGCATTTGACAAAGTACAGCATCCTTTCTTGATTAAAACTCTCCACAGTGTAGGGATAGAGGGAACATACCTCAATATCATAAAAGCCATCTATGAAAAACCCACAGCGAATATCATTCTCAATGGGGAAAAACTGAGAGCCATTCCCCTAAGGTCAGGAACATGACAGGGATGCCCACTCTCACCACTTTTGTTCAACATAGTAGTATAAGTCCTAAGAAGAAGTCAAACTCTTACTTTTCACAGATGACATGACACTTTATGTGGAAAACCTAAAAGATTCCACCCCAAAATTGCTAGAACTCACACAGCAATTCAGCAATATGGCAGGATACAAAATCAATGCACGGAAACAGTTGCACTTCTATATACTAAAAATGATACTAAAGAAAGTGAAATTAAAGAATCAATCCCATTTATAATTTCATCCAAAAACCATAAGACACCTAGGAAAAAACCTAACCAAAGAGGTAAAGGATCTGTACTCTAAAAACTACAGAACACTTATGAAAGAAATTGAGGAAGACACAAAGAGATGGAAAAACATTCCATGCTCATGGATTGGAAGAATAAATATTGTTAAAATGTCTGTGGTTCCCAGAGCAATCTATACATTCAATGCGATCCCTATCAAAATACAATTGACATGTTTCACAGAGCTGGAACGAATAATCCTAAAATTTGTGTAAAACTAGAAAAGACCCCAAAAAGCCAGAGGAATGTTGAAAAAGAAAGTCAATGCTGGCAGCATCACAATGACTGACCTCAAGCTATATTACAAAGCTGTGATCATCAAGATAGCATGGAACTGGCACAAAAACAGACACATAGACCAATGGGACAGAATAGAGACCCCAGAAATGGACCCTCAACTCTATGGTCAACTAATCTTTGACAAATCAGGAAAGAATATCCAACGGAAAAAAGGCAGTCTCTTCAATAAATGGTGCTGGGAAAGTTGGACAGTCACATGCAGAAGAATGAAACTGGACCACTCTCTTACACCATACACAAAGATAAACTCAAAATGGATGAAAGACCTCAATGTGAGACAGGAATCCATCAAAATTCTAGAGAAGAGCACAGGCAATAACCTCTTCAACATTGGCCACAGCAACTTCTTTCAAGACACATCTCTAAAGGGAAGGGAAACAGAAGCAAAAATAACTATTGGGACTTCATCGAGATAAAAAGCTTTCTCACAGCAAAAGAAACAGTCAACAAAACTAAAAGCCATGCTGTGGAATGGGAAAAGATATTTGCAAATGACATATCAGATAAAGGGCTAGTATCTAAGATATATAAAGAACTTACCAAACTCAACACCCAAAAAACAAATAATCCAGTCAAGAAATGGGCAGAAGACATGAACAGATATTTTTCCAAAGAAGCAATGCAAATGGCCAACAGACACATGAAAAAATGCTCAACATCACTTGTCATGGGGGAAAAACAAATCAAAACCACAATGAGGTACCACCTTACACCAGTCAGAATGGCTAAAATTAATATGACAGGAAACAACAAATGTTGGTGAGGATGCAAGGAAAGGGGAACACTCTTACACTGTTGGTGGGAATGTAAGCTGGTACAGCCACTCTGGAGAACAGTATGGAGGTTCCTCAAATAGTTGAAAATAGAGCTACCCTACCACCCACCAATTGCACCACTAGGTATTTACCCCAAAGATACAGATGTAGTGAAACAAAGGGGCACCAATGTTCATAGCAGCAATGTCCACAATAGTCAAACTGTGGAAGGAGCCAAGATGTCCTTCAACAGATGAATGGATGAAGAAGATGTGGAATATATATACAATGTACTATTACTCAGCCATCAGATATTATGAATACTTACCATCTACATCAACATGGATGGAACTGGATGGTATTATGCTATGTGAAATAAGTCAATCAGAGAAAGACAATTATCATATGGTTTTACTCATGTGGAATATAAGAGAGTGCACAGGATCATAAGGGAAGGGAGGGAAAACTGAATTGGAAGAAAGCAGAGAGGGAGACAAACCATGAGAGACTCTTAACTATGGGAAACAAACTGAGGGTTTCTGAAAGGGAGGTGGGGGGGGATGGGGTAACTGGGTGATGGGCATTAAGGAGGGCACATGATGTGATGGGAACTGGGTGTTGTACGCAACTGATGAATTGTTGACACTACATCTGAAACTAATGATGTACTATGTGTTGGCTAATTGAATTTAAATAAAAAATAATGCAGTAGTAATTAAAACAGTATGGTACTGGCATAAAAATAGACATATAGATCAATGGAATAGAACAGAAAACCCAGAAATAAACCCACAATTATACGGTCAATTAATCTTCAACAAAGGAGGAACGAATATACAATGGGAAAAAACAGTATCTTCAACAAATGGTGTCAGGAAAAGTGGACAGCCAGCCACATGCAAATAAGTGAAACTGGACCACTTTCTGTCACCATACCCAAAAATAAACTCAAAATAGATTAAAGACCTAATTGTGAGGCCTGAAACTATAAAAATCCTTGAACAGAGCACAAGCAGTAATCTCTCTGACATTGGCCATAGCAGTATTTTCCTAGATATGTCTCCTGAGGCAAGGGAAATAAGAGTAAAAATAGGGGCGCCTGGGTGGCTCAGTTGGTTAAGCGACTGCCTTCGGCTCAGGTCATGATCCTGGAGTCCCGGGATCGAGTCCCGCATCAAGCTCCCTGCTCGGCAGGGAGTCTGCTTCTCCCTCTCCCACTCCCCGTTTGTGTTCCCTCTCTCGCTGTGTCTCTCTCTGTCAAATAAATAAAAAAAATAATAAAATCTTTAAAAAAAAAAAAAAGAGTAAAAATAAACTATTAGGTCTACATCAAAATAAAAAGCTTCTGCACAGTGAAGGAAACAGTCAACAAAACTAAAAGGCAACCTATGGAATGGGAGAAGATATTTGCAAGTAACGTATCCAATAAAGGGTTCACATCCAAAATACATAAAGAACTGATACAACTCAAAACCCAAAAAACAAGTAACCCCATTTAAAAAATGGGTAGAAGACATGAACAGACATTTCTCCAAAGACTACATCCGGATGGCCAATGGATACATGAGCAGCTGCTCAACATCACCTTATCATCAGGGAAATAAAATAAATCAATGAGATTATCACTTCACACCTGTCAGATGGTTAAAATAAAAAAACACAAGAAACAACAAGTGTTGGTGAGGATGTAGAGAAAAAGGAACCCTCTTGCACTGTTGGTGGGAATGCAAACTGGTGTAGCTATTGTGGAAACCACTATGGAGTTTCTTTAAAAAGTTAAAAATGAAAGTACCTTATGATCCAGTAATCACAGTACTGGGTATTCACCTCCAAAATACAAAAACACTAATTCAAAGGGATACATGCACCCCTATGTTTATAGCAGCATTATTTACAATAGCCAAACTATGGAAGCAGCCATAGTGTCCACTGATAGATGAATGGGTAAAGAAGAAGTATGTATATATGTATATATACATACGTATATATATTTGGTATATTTTGAAATGGTCATGTAAATTTTTGGCTTATATGTCATGAAAATAATCATAACAATTTTTTTTCCTGATATTTGCTGTAAAACATTCAGGGGTCCTACAATTTCTGTTCAGGAAATCTTGTAGTTTATTGTTATTTAACAGTATTAAGTGATTTTTTTGTATATTTCATTTTAACTTTGTGAATAGTGACTATGGCATGTTTGGGTGTTATTTTAGTATTTCATGATACAGAAATTTTAATTTTTTAAAAAAATTTTCTGGAAGAAACAGATTCATGTGTAATGGTGAATATTTAACACTGCAGCTTTTCACATTTGTAAATTGGTTTTATGTTAAACCTTATAGCCTAACAAACTGGTATACTAATATACCAATATATATATACACAATGGAATATTACTCAGCCATAGAAAGAAAGAAATCTTGCCATTTGCAACAACATGGATGGAGCTAGAGAATATAATGCTAAGAGAAATAAGTCAGAGAAAGACAAATAACATATGATCTCATTCATATATGGAATTTAAGAAATAAAACAAATAACCAAAGGAAAAAAAAAAAGAGAGAGACACACACAAACCAAGAAATAGATTCTTAGCTATAGAAAACAAACTGATCGTTACTAGAAGGGAGGTGGGTGGAGGGATAGGTGAAATGGGTGATGGGGATTGAAGAATATACTTATTGTGATAAAAAAATAAAACAAAAAGAAACATTAAAATGTGTATATGTACATACATGTAGTAAGAAATTTTAAAACAGCTAACTCATGGGTCAAATAAGAAATAATAATATAGGGGCGCCTGGGTGGCTCAGTTGGTTAAGCGACTGCCTTCGGCTCAGGTCATGATCCTGGAGTCCCTGGATTGAGTCCCGCATCGGGCTCCCTGCTCGGCAGGGAGTCTGCTTCTCCCTCTGACCCTCCTCCCTCTCATGCTCTCTGTCTCTCATTCTCTCTGTCTCAAATAAATAAATAAAATCTTTAAAAAAAAAAAATAATAATAATATAAAGACTTAAAATTGGTGATAGAAAATACTACTTCTAAAAGCTGTGAGATATATTTAAAATTACATAGACAGGGTTATAGTCTTACACATACATTTGTAAAGAAGGACTGAAAATAAATAAGCTGACCATATCATGTAAACATTTTCCTTAAAAAGCGTTTTGTTAGAATAACTCTTCCCAAAAAAGAAAACAAAGAAAAGAATAAAGGAGAGAAAATAATGCAATGAAAAGGATTTTTTTAACATTATTACAATATTAACTATATTCCCTATGTTGTACTTTCATCTCCATGACTAATTTGTTGTATAACTGGAAGTTCTCACCTCTTAATCCCCTTCATTTCTTTTTTTTAATGGCCCAAAGTTAGTTTGTTGAAAAGACAGGTATTGTGGTCAAATTTGGCAAGCTATATAAAGAAAATATTTGGGAAGACACAATATAGGAAACAAAAAGGGGATAGTGTGACTTTGCAGAAATAAAAAGGATGTGTTTGGAAAGGTACACATGAGAACTTTTAAAATTTGATGAGTACTTTTAAATTTGATGAGTACAGTATTGGTGCACATTTCTTATAAATTGTACATATGTCATAGATACTCTTGTATATATGAGTGTGACTTTTGTGTGTGGATATGAAATATTATTACTTTATACTCACACTTTATACATGTGAACAGCATGAAGTATCTGTATAGAGATAGGCATTTGCAGTGAGAGAGAGCTAGAGAAGGTGGGAAGAGAATGAAAGGGGGGAAGGGAGGAACCATGAGAGAATTAAAAATAAAGAGGAAATGAGATACAGAGAAGGCAGCACAGAGGGAAAGGAAGAGAGAGACAGAGACAGAGCAAGCCCAGGATTTAAAGCAAGAGAGTTGGTGAGGGTGAGGGTGACCAAGGAGCAGAGTTTTAGTCTTTGTTTCTGTTTGTGAGGCAGGCATGGCACAAAGAGAAGGAGGCTGTGACTGGGCTTCTAGACAAGGGTTCCTTATGTTCTTCATCTCCCATCTCATAAGAAAATCTATACTTATTCTTCCTTTTCTCAAAGTGTGATATGGGGACCCCTGGGACTAAGACCTTTTTTAGGGAATCTACAAAATAATTTTTTTTTTCAAAATAATACTACGATATTACTTGCTTTGTTTTATTGTTATTCTCTCCCAAATAGACAGTGAAGTTTTTCAGAAACCACATGAAGTGTGATAATGTAATGGAACATGGGCTGGTTAATTATTATACTTTACATTTTTCTGTTTTAAATTCTAATATGCTAGATATAGATACATATGTTCTATGTAAACACAAGCTCAGTTAACTCACCTGACCAGAAGTCTCCCCTGTTCTATATGAGCAGCACTCATGTATTCTCTTTGTTCTTAATTACTTGTCTCACTCCCACACCAGCATACAAGTGCCCTAAGATTCTGTTATGGCTCCTTAGACTCACCCCCATTCCATCCTCTCCCACACTCACACTCCTCCACCCAAAATGCCTAGATCCTGCTCCACATACAGTTGGAGTCTAATAAATGTCATTGACTTGACAAATTCACATTCCATTAGCAGGTAAGATGAACTGAGTGAAGAGGTTGACTGAGCCCAGATCCCTGAACTTGAGCTTTCTTCCAGCTTGACCACTGTGAACATCTTAAACTTGATGTAATCACTTCATTTCGCCATACCTCAGTTTCCTCACTTCCAAATAACATCCTCCATTTACCTGAGTTCAGGCATCTCTGCTGGAGGGCTGCCTCTCCTGCAAGCACAGACCCATCCAAATCCTCACCTCATGTTTGATCCCCACCCTTATTGCCTTTGCCAGTGAGACTGGCACTCATAGTTTTCTTCCTTCTCTCCCTTGTCATTTGCCAAGTCACATCACTTTCCAATTTACAAACTCCTAAAACTCCACATCCATTCAGAAAGCTTAACCTTAGTTTAGATTAGTTGAGAATAACCACCCTTTTCCTGATACCCAATTTATTTACCTAAACTGCCCTTTCCTTGCTCCTCCTCATTTCTGCCAGGTGTTCCAAATAAAAACAGGAAGGAAGGGATGGTAAGAAGGAGAGAAAGGAGAGAAAAAGGGAGGGAAGAAGGAGAAAAGGAGAGAGGAGAGGAGAGAGGAGGGAAGACAAAGAGAGGTGGAAGGAGAGGAGAGGATAGAGAGGTCCAGAAAAAGTGGCTTGTGTAGTAACTCCATGAGAGAAGCCACGTACATGCCCACATACAGATGTGTGCCCTGAAGCATCTTGGGTAGACTTTCTCACAGTTAACAACCAATCAATGAGCAGGAGTCTTCAATCAGTGCATCCTGAGATCTTATCTGTATTTATACACCCTATTCTGCACCCACAGCTTTGTTACTTAATTCTCCTCATTAGGAATTACCAACAAATCAAAAAAGAGTTTTACAAAAGAGCAATTAGACTGATAACAAGAGTAAACATCAGCACAACTGGTGAGCCCTAATGAACATAGAGACCTTCATTAAATCAGCCATTCTGCAGGGAGTAAAGTGTCATTGGAGAAGTAATCTACCTGAAAGGTCACACTACTCCTCCCCCTTGTCTGTTATTTGTTCTGGGTCCCTGGGTAAGGTATGTGGTTTGTTTCCTTGGGTATAACTATGTTGAATGGAGTTTGAGTTTCCTACCTTTCTGAAAAAGGAGGTACAGTGAAGTGACCCATAGTGACTAGGGCTTGGATTAAAATTCTGAGGAAAACCCTGGCTGCCAAATACAGAATCTGCTACTTTTGAACTGCCATGACATTTAAACAACTGTATATGTCATGGAAAGATCCAGTAGAACTGCAGATAAATGCAATCATTGAGTTTAGTTTTTAAATACATTAATTATTTGAATGGCAAATTGTCCCAATTGATGTATTAGATTAGTTCCTAAGTGATACAGACAAACTAACCATAGACACCATAAGAGACTCTTAATTCTAGGAAACAAACAGGGTTGCTGGGAGGCGGATGGGAGGATGGGGTAACTGGGTGATGGGCATTAAGGAGGGCACTTGATGTAATAAGCGTGAGTGTTATATGCAACTGATGAATCACTGGATTCTACCCCTGCAACTAATAATATAGTATATGTTAACTCAATTGAATTTAAATTAAAAAAAAAAAAGAAATCATCTGTATTAGATCCTATACTCTGTGAGTTCTTTAGTCCTCCTCATATCAAGGTATCAGATACCAAACCAAGGGGGCTCCAGCAACAGAATCCTCACAAAGAAAGGGAAATAGGCTCTTCGTATAAAATAATTTAATAGGTGTTTATCAAGGAGCCCACCCTGTGCTATTCTATGTCTTAGGAGAATATAAATGAAGCATGGGCCCTACCCCCCACTACCAGAAAGGATTCACACAAATTGTTATAAAACAATATAATAGTATATAAACAAATGCTACATGTGCAGTCAAGGCAACTACTATAATTGGGAAGGGGGATACTTGTGGGCTAGAGTTTGAGGGAAAGATGATTTCAATACCTAATGCTTGATCAGAATACAAACAGGTGAGAACAGGAGTGATGGGCCTCAAACACCAGAAAGCCCTCAGTGATAGAATTTGTGCAGAACATCTATAGGCCACCATTCAAACTGGTGGTTGATAGGAGGTGAGGGGGCCAGGGAAGGCAACACAAACAAGATTGTCACCTGTATCTTAAGAAATGTGAAGGAAGTTTAAGAGAATGTGAAGTGCTCAAGAAATGATAAGCTCAGTATAGCCAAACTTCATGGCTTAAGAAGAAAACATTGGAGAAGTGGGAGATGAGGTTGAGAAAGTAGACCCAAAGTCCTTCAGTACCATGCTCAGACATCCAATTATGTCCGAGCTTCTGCAAAGATACAGTTTGCTTCAGGGAAATCTGACAGGCCGCAACAGAAGAAAGGCCTCTTCTTGTTTGAGCTCCTATTATGCCTCTATTACCCCGTAAGTATCAGTAAAATAAAGAAAAATAAGGTATCCAGGACTTCAGTGACACAGACAGTCTGTAGACCTGGTGGGTGGGAAGTTAGCCACAGGCAAGGAGGGTATTGGGTATACAAATATAATTTTTATCCTGGAAAGCCTGGGAGATCCAAGGCAGAACCAATACCTGAGGAGATAGAGGGATTGAGCACAGACCAAAGGAATAAAACAGGAGCCTGGTTTCTGTACTGGGTTAGAATAGGGTTTTCAGGGCAAAAGTCCATTCTTAAACAAGAACAAAGACTAGAATGCAGTACCCAAGCAGGTGCAGCAGCCAAGATGAGCTCTGTTAAACCAATTGGTAAATAAATGACCAAGAGGTAGCCCCAAGAATCTGCGGTGAGGCTGAATCTACAGCATTCTCTGTGGAAATGAGAGGCTGGAGTGACCTGACACCACGTCAGTATGTAGCATGCTGTTTGGGGCACCAATGGAAAACAGGCTGTGGGTCTGGGGAGTAAAAAGGGAGCATGCTGCAGGGAGCAGAACTAGCACAAAATGTAAGATACAAAAAAGACAGACTCATTTTGCAAAATCTATCACATTACCTTTATGGGTACATAAATTTATTTTTTTCTTTTTGGAGCCTGGGTCCTGCTGTGGAATGTACATGTTGTGAAATTCCAGCACATTATGAGAACACAAACTTTTTCTCTTACCAGTGGGATTTATCAGCACAGAATCTTTTACTTGAAGCCAGCAAAATTTTCAGCATAGGCAGGAGCAGTGTAATGAACCTCTGTTCATGAATAAAGGCATTTTTCACCTGCTGAGGCCATTAGTCATTATCCAGGGTCTCACTGTGACATGCCTGGTGGAGAAACCAGTCCACTGAAAATAAGATAAATTGATAATTCCAAGTTTGCAGGATGAGTGAGCCTCCCATCAAGTCTCTTCTTTTTTACATTTTTAGGTTAAATGAACAGGTGTTATCATTACCATCTATATATTTACATGTACACCTTTAAAAATTCTAGTCACTCTTCCAGGGAACAAGCCAGTATGGGATATAAAAGAATTAGCATTCCTGAGCACTTTGTTGGCTGTCTGGGGTTGGCAGTGCCATTCATGTCTCTTCCCTGGTGGAAGTCTGATTGGGGGAGCATAGACATAAACAAAAATTAATCCCAGTCATTATCAGTTTATAAGAATCCACAACTCCAGTTGCAGGAATCTCTGGTAAACCTGGGTTGGAAAACAGCTTAGGTCAGGTATTTCCTTGAATTTTTATCTTGGAATCAGCCTACTTGGTCAGGTCTGCAGAGACAGGATAAAAACCTATCAAACCCCAAGAAGTCTGACGTAGTCAACTGTGGAATGTGGAACCTAGGCCTGTCTCACATGCCCAGATGCCAAGTGGATCAAGATAAAGATAGGCCAACTACTCCCAAGGAAAAGGAAGTGGGAAAGAAGGCAAGAAAGCCTGATGTCACCTTTAACACATGCACTGAGCCCATCATCAGGGAGAATGACCCTGTGAATGTCAAGTGCTGACTAGGCAGATGACCAAGACTGAGGAGAAATGAGTAAGGAGGTTGAAAGAAAACAAACATTTCCAGTGTTCCCTCTTACATCTTTGGCATAGACTGAGGTAGGAATGTGAGAAGAGGAAATACAGAATAGTTTCAAATGTCCTGAAAATCTTCTGTGTTCTGCATATTTATGCCTCCTTCCCACTAATTCCTGGCAACCACTAGTTCTTTTACTGTCTCCATGGTTTTACTATTTCCAGAATGTCATGTAGTGGAATTATACAGTATGTAGCTTTTTCAGATTGGCTTTCTTCACTTAGTAACATGCATTAAGTTTTCTCCATTTTTTTCATGACTAATTTTTTTACTGCTAAATAATATTCTATTGTCTAGACATAACGCAGTTTATTCATTCATCTACTATAGGACATCTTCATAGCTTCCTAGTTTTAGCAATTATAAATAAAGCTGCTATAAATATTCATGTGCAGGTATTTTATGGACGTAAGTTTTCAACTCTTGTGGAAAATACCAGGGAAAGTAATTGGTGGGTCTATGGTAGGAGCATGTTTAGTTTCATAAGACACTACCAAATTCTTTCAAAGTGGCTGAACCATTTTGCATTCCCACTAGCAATGAATAAGAGCTCCTATTGCTGCACATCCTCGCCAGCATTTGATATTATCAGTGTTTTGGACTTTGGCCAATTTAATAAGTATGTAGTGATATGTCATTGTTTTAAGGTGAATTTTCCTAATGACATATGATGTAAAGCATATTTTCATAGTATATTTGCCATCTGTGTTTTATTTGATGAGGTGCCCCTTTAGGTCTTTTGCCCAATTTTTTAACTGAGATGTTCTTTTTACTATTGTGGAGTTTTAAGACTTTTTATATATTTTGGATAAGTCCTTTATTAGATACATTTTCTGCAAATGTTCTCTGCCAGTCTGTTTTCTCATTCTCTTGACAGTGTCATATTACATAGATCAAAAGTTTTTAAATAAAGTCCAGCTCCTCAGTTATTTCTATCATGGATCCTGTCTCTGGTATTGTGTCTTAAATGTCATGGCCATACCCAAAACCAGCTAGATTTCTCCTACATTTTCTTCTAGAAGTTTTAAAGTTGTGTTTTACATTTAGATCTATGACCCATTTTGAGTTAAGTTTTCTAAAGGATATAGGGTGTGTATCTAGATTCTTTTTTTTTTTTTTGCATGTGGATGTCCAATTGTTCCAGCAGCATTTCTTGAAAATAATTTCTCATTGTATTTCCTTTACTTTCATCAAGGTCAGTTAACTATATTTATGTGCGTCTATTTCTGGGCTCTCTATTCTGTTTCATTGATTTGTTTATTTATTCTTTCACCAATACTACAGTGTCTCAACTACTATAACTCGATAGTAAGTCTTAAAGTCAGGTAGTGTCAGTCTTCTAACTTTGTTCTCTCAATATGGAGGTGGCTATTTTGGCTTTTTGACTCTCCATATAAACTTTAGAAACAGTTTGTTGATATCCATAAAATAACTTGCCAGGATTTTGATCGGGATTGCATTGAATCTATAGACCAAGTGGGACAGAAATGACATCTTGACAGTGTTGAGTCTTCCTAACCACAAACATGGACTCTCTCTCCACTTATTTAGTTCTTTGATTTTATTCATCAGAGTTTTATAGTTTTCTCCATATAGATCTTATACATATTTTGTTGAATTTATATCTAAACATTTTTTGGTAATGCTAATGTAAATGGTATTGTGTTAGATCAGCCATTGCATACCTGGGATAAACCCCATTTGGTTATGGCATATAATTCTTTTTATAGCTTGTTGAACTTTATTTTCTAATATTTTGTTGAGAATTTTTTCATCTATGTTCAGGAGAAATATTTGTAGTTTTCTTTTCTTGTAATGCATTTGGATGGTTTTGTTATTAAAGTAATGCTGACCTTGTAGAATGGATTAGGAAGTAATCTATTTTCTGGAAGAGATGGTTAAGAGTTGGTATCATTTCTTCCTTAAATGTTTAGTAGAATTCACAAGTGAACCTATTGGCGCCTGGTACTGTCTGTTTTAGAAGGTTACTCATTATTGATTCATTTTTTAAAATAAATATAGGTCTATTCAGATTCTTCATTTCTTCATGTGTGAGCTTTTGCAGATCCTGTCTTGCAAGGAATTGGTCCACTTCATCTTGATTATCAAATATGTGGGCACAGAGTTGTTTATAATATTTATTATCCTCTTACTGCTTATGGGATCTGTAGTGCTATCTCCTCTTTCATTGCTGATCCTAGTAATTTGTGTCTTCTCTTTTTTTTCTTCCTTACTGTGGCTAGAAACCTTTTTATTTTATCGATCTTTTCAAAGAACCAAACATTGGTTTTGTTGATTTTCTCTATTGATTTCTTGTTTTCAATTTCAATGATTTCTGCTCTAATTCTTATTATTTCTTTTTTCTGCTTATTTTAGACTTGATTTTTCTCTTCTTTTTTGAGTTTCCTAAGGTGGAAGCTTAGATTATTGATTTTAGATCTTGCTTCTTTTCTAACATATGTATTCAATGCAATGATTTTCCCTCTGACCACTGCTTTTGCTGTATCCTACAGATTTTAACAAGTTGTACTTTCATTTTTGTTTAGATCAAAATATTTTGTAATTTTTATTGAGATTTCTTACTTGACCTTTGTGTTATTTAAAAGTATATTATTAATCTCTACATATTTTTGGATTTTCCATCTTTTTTTTAGTTATTGATTTCTAGTTTAATTCCATTATAGTCTGAGAGCAGATATTATATGATTTCTATTTTTAAAAATATGCTAAGATATGTTTTATGGCCAGGAATGTAGTCTGTCTTGGTGAATGTCCCTTGTGGGCTTGAGAAGAATGTATATTATGCTGTCACTGAGGGAAGCATCCTATAAATATCAACTGTGCCCACCTGATTGGTCAACTATGTCCTTATTAATTTTCTGCCTGCTGAATCAATCCATATCTGACAAAAGACTGATTTCTCCAACTATAATAGTGGATTCATCTATTTCTCCGAAATTTTATTCATTTTTACCTCATGTAGTTTGCTGTTCTATTGTTAGTTCCATAAATGTTAAGGATTGTTATGTCTTCTTAGAGAATTGATCTCTTTATCATTATGTATGCCCCTCTTCATCCTTGATAATTTTCCTTGCTCTGAGGTCTGCTCTGAAGTCTGAATTTAATATAGTTACTCCGTATTTCTTTTAGTTAGTGTTAGCATGGCATATCTTTCTCTATCCCTTAACTTGTAGTCTATATGTGTCTTTATATCTAAAGTGGATTTCTTACAGAAACCTATAATTTGGGTCTTGTTTTTTGACAATCTCTGTATTTTGATTGGTATATGTAGATGACTTACATTTAAAGTGATTATTGATATAGTTTGATTATATCTATAACATTTATTACTGTTTTTTATTCCTTGCCCTTGTTCTTTGTTTCCATCTTTATTTTCCACACCTTTTCTCCCTTTTGTGATTTTAATTGATTACTTTTTTAATGTTATTTTCTCTCCTTTCTTAGCATATCAGTTATATTTCTTTTTTCTTTTTTTCTTTTTTTTTTTACTGGCTACCTTGTAACTTGCAATACATGGTTACAACTAATCCAAGACCACTTTCAAAGAACAGTACACTACTTCATGGGTATTATTATTTCCCCCCTCCTCTACCTTGTATTATTGCTGTCATTTATTTCATTTATACATAGCTACAATTATCAAATACATTGTAGCTATTATTATTTTGAGCAAACTGCAATCTGTTAGAACAATTGAAAGTAAGTAAAATAGTAAAAGGTTTTACTTTACCTTCACTTATTCCTTCTTTAATGGTCTTCTTTTCATTTTGTGGATCCAAATTTCTGACCTATATCACTCTTCTCTAATAAGAACTTCTTTTAACATTTCTTGTTAGTCATGTCTACTGGCAACCAATTCCTTCAATTTTTGTTTGAGAAAGTCTTTATTTCTCCTTCACTTTTGAAGAATAATTTCACAGGGTACAGAATTCCAAGTTGATAGGTTGTTGTGTTTTGTTTTGTTTTGTTTTCCTCAACACTAAATATTTCACTCTAGTCTCTTCTTGTTCACATGGTTTCTGAGAAGTCAGATGTAATTCTTATCTTTGCTCCTATATGGGTAAGGTGTTTTCTACCTTTGACTCATAAGTTTTCAGGTTTTTATAAATCTTTTATTTTCTGCATTTTGGATATGATATGCCTACATATAGTTTGGGGCTTGGAAGGGGTTGTTTTTGGTTTTTTTGACACTTAACCTATTGGTGTTCTCTGAGCTTCCCAAGTCTGTGGTTTAGTGTCTCGCGTTAATTTGAGGGAATTCTCAGTCATTATTGCTTTAAATATTTCTTCCGTTCCTTTCTCTCTTTTTCTGATCTTCCCATTATGTGTATGTTACACCTTTTGTAGTTGTTCCACAGATCTTGGATGTTCTGTTGCATTATATTCCATCTTTATTCCCTTTGATATTTAGTTTTGGAAGCTTCTATTGACATATCCTCAAGATCTGAGATTTTTTTTTCCTCAGCCATGTCCAGTTTGTTAATGAGCCCATCAAAGACATTCTTCATTTCTGTTACAATTTTTTTATCTCTAGCATTTCTCTTTAATTCTTTCTTAGAATCCCTTCTCTCAGTTTGGCTAGACTCTGGCAAAACCCCAATAGTTTAGGCTATCGTAAAATACTTTCTCCTGAGGTCAGGCTTTGTTAAGAAAACAGAATGATATGGTGTATTTCAAAGTGACTACTTTTCTCCCTGCTGGAAGCATGGGGAGATTATTTTCAGATAGTCATTGTAAAAACCTATTAGAACTCCTGGAAGTAAAGCTCAACAACTCACTTAATAAATAGTCTGTAGGTCTATTTTTAAGCCTATTCAAAAACACTGTAACTATTTCTAAACAATGTTTTTTAATATACTTAAAAATAATACAATTCTATTATTATTTAATTTTATTCTATTTTATAGAGAGGAAGATAAAGTGGGGAGGGGCATAGGGAGAAGGAGAGAGAGAACCTTAGTGGGGCCCGATGTGGGGCTCAATCTGACAACATGGGGATCATGACTTGAGCCAAAATCAAGAGTTGGTTGCTTAACGAACTGAGCCACCCAGGCACCTCAATGCAATTCTAACATTAAGTGCAAGTGAAATGGTAGATGTTGGCTAAAATCTAGAAAGCTTATACATTCCTTATCAAGTTTATCAAATGAAAACAGATAGATGACCAGTCAAAAGAATTCTGGGGATATGCCATTATTTAGATAGATAGATAGATAGATAGATAGATAGATAGATAGATAGATAGATAGATGATAGATAGATAGATAACCACATATAGATAGGTACTACATCTGACTTAGGTCACTGTGACAACATGGGTGGACCTAGAGTGTATTATGTTAAGTGAAATAAGTCAGACTGATAAAGAAAAATACTATACAATGTTACTTGTATGTGAAATCTAAAAAAAAAAAAAGTGAGTAAGCAAACAAAAAGCAGAATCAGACCCATAAATATAGGCAACTGATGGTTGCCAGAGGGGAGGAGGTGGGGGTTGAACAAAATGGATGAGGGGGGATGGGAGAGGCAGTCTTCTGGTTTTGGAATGAAAAAGTCATGGAATAAAGGGCACAGCATAGGGAATATAGTCAGTGATATTGTAACAGCATTGTATAGTGACAGATGGTTGCTACACTTGTGGTAAGCATAGCATAACATATAGAGAAGTTGAATCACTATGTAGTATACCTGAAACTAATGTAACATTGTGTGTCAACTATACTCAAATAAAAAATTTTTAAAAAGTAATCCTGGGAAATGTAATTTTAAAGGGCTTAATTATCATCAGAAATAACTCCCATAAACATCTCAGTCACATATCTTCTGGATTACACCACATCATAAAATAGAGGCACCATTCTCAGTTATCAACATTTACCAATTTAAGATTGAATACATTAGATCCACAGCATGATTTATGTACTTTCAGAAACACATTCAGTGAGAAACAAGTGCCAAGCGATCTATTTTTTCTATGGACACCAAGACAGGCTCACCTTATCCTCAGGGTTAACACATCAATGAGAATTACAGGCACTTGTTCTTGTCCATCTTCTTGGATCTGAATATTGCCCCCTTTTAAATGTGCTCAAGGGAAAACTAAGGAGACAGTAAGATTTCTGTGTTCTGAGGATGGTATTATTTTTTACATGTTTTTCTGCTACTGTTAGTTTTAGATACCAAACTCTTTCTAATATCAAAAATTCCTGGGATGCCTGCGTGGCTCAGTCTGTTAAGCATCTGCCTTCAGCTCAGGTCATGATCCTGGGGTCCTGGGATCGAGTCCTGCATCGGGCTCCTTGCTTGGCAGGGAGCCTGCTTCTCCACTTCTCCCTCTGCCTGCCGCTCCCCTCTGCTTGTGCTCACGTGTTCTCTCTCTCTCTGACAAAAAATAAATAAAATCTTTAAAAAAAAATCCTGGGTCTTATTTTCTTTCAAAAAGTGGTTGATTATGTTAATGCTCCAAGGAGCAGTGTCACAAAATAGATTTCAATGCTATCACTTATAAAATCCTATGAACCATGAGAGACTATGGACTCTGAGAAACAAACTGAGGGTTCTAGAGGGGAGGGGGCTGGGGGGATGTGTTAGCCTGGTGATGGGTATTAAAGAGGGCACGCTCTGCATGGAGCACTGGGTGTTATACGCAAACAGTGAATCATGGAACACTACATCAAAAACTAATGATGTAATGTTTGGTGATTAACATAACATAATAAAATAAAATTTAAAAAATAAAGAAAGAAAATTAAAAAGAAAAATTAAAAAATAAATAAATAAAAATAAAAAATCCTATCTCCTTCTAAACCAATGTTTCTTAACTAGTATTCACTCTCGCCCCCTTAAGGAACCTTTTTAGACATTTTTTCTCTAATCCCAACTCCAACCACCCCATAAAATTTTAATACCACAGATATACTGTATGTATACTATATGTATTGTGGCCTCTTGGGGGACCATGCAACACTGAATATCTAAGTTTTTTTGCTCTACTCCCAAGAACTAATTTTTGTCCCTTGGGGGTAATATATAGCCCTTGTTGAGAGTCATGCTCTAGATGCTAAGGCTATTTCATACCAGTTTTGGTGGAATACTTTTATGACAGGGCCTATATCCAGATTCTTTCACATGTAATAATGACACTTAAAGACCAGAGTGTTTATGTCAGATTTCCTGCAGGAGGTCAAACTCAGGGAGACCTGTACCTTAGGAAGAACAATGGGTGTGGAAGAGAGCCTCTGGTTATGCCTTTATCACCAACTTTGCAGTCAACTGTCTAGAAGGTAAGTCCTCTTCTGTGAATTCCCCAAGGACTAGAACAACAGTGAAAGGGAACTGGGAGTGTCTCCCCTGTTCACTACTCTGAATTTACCCTATTTCTGAGAATGTCATACAACTGGATTCTCTGTGAGTCTGTGGCTCAGAGTCTGTGGCTCCATCCAAAGCTGGACACAAAGCTCATGGAAGAGGTTGACATAAGTCTGGACCACTAGTCCTGTGCCTAACCCAGACCCAAATTTAATAAACTTAAGAGGACAATGCAGATTCAAGGAGGGAATAAACACATGTTAAATATTTCATCTCAGGTAAACAGGGGTGATTGCTGGCCCAATACATTAATTAAAGCTGAAACCACTCAGGGAAACACACTTGTTTCTGCCTTTCCCACCCAACACCAACTCACCACTCCCATACTGTCCACATATTTCATCTAGTTTAGTTTGCCTGAAAATCTTGCAAGCAAGTGAACCTTGAGGTAAGTAAAGCTTTTTACATCTTCAGTGCTGATGACTCTAGTTGAGACCACTGTGGTTTCTCCCATGCCCAGGGCTCTGGAAACAACTATGACCAGTAACATGAAGAACGATTTTCCCACTGACCAAAACTCCTAGCTCCTTTCTAGAGGATCTCAGAATTCTAACACCAACAAAATTATACTGTAAAGTAAAAAAATATCATATTCATCCTATAACTATGAAAAATGTAATAAAATGTTGTATAAGTAAAACCAACATATTAACAGTCTCCCCAAAAAGAAGAGATTAGATTTTATCTGTAACATCTATCAATGGTGTGAAAAAGAATTACATCTTAGGGGGCAGAGCAAGATGGCGGAGGAGTAGGAGACCTGGATTTCGTCTCCTCTCAGGAATTCAGCTGGATAGGGATCAAACCATTCTGAACACCTACAAACCCAACAGGAGATCGAAGAAAGGAATAGCAACAACTCTCTGAACAGAAAAGCGACCACTTTCTGGAAGGTAGGACGTGCGGAGAAGTGAATCTGAGGTGATATTCGGGAGGATAGACAGTGGGGGAGGGACCTCCGTCGGCCGCTTCTGGCAAGTGATAGAGCCGCAGAGCACAAAATCGGAACTTTTAAAAGTCTGCTCCGCCGAGGGACATCACTCTGGTGGCTAAGCGGGGGGTGGAACCCTCCGGGACAGTGTGGTCTCAGGACCCTCGGGGTCACAGAAAGACCGGGGGTGCCTGAGTGTGGCAGAGCTCCCAGGGATCGGAACGGGGAAGCCGGCTGCAGAGGCGGAGCCCAGGCGCGGGCTCTCAGCTCGGGGTGGCCATAAACCGTGATCCGCGGCACAGTCGGGCCACTGCTCCTCCAGCAGGGACCCAACAAGCGGCAGATCCGGGGAGACTCACCTTCCTCCCCCGGGAGGAGCCACGTGGGAGTGCACCACAGGGATCTGCTGGGTTTGGAGACTCCACCCGGGGTCGGGTGCCAGAGATAGAAATGCGCAGTCACAGGCCGGGTGAGCACGGAGTGCGGCCGGACACCTGGGAGACGGGAGTGACTGACGGCTTTTCTCTGGGGGCTCATTGAGGAGCGGGGCCCCGAGTTCTTGGCTCCTCCGGGGTGGAGATTAGGAGGCCGCCATTTTCACTCTCCGCCTCCAAAGCTGTACAGAAAGCTCGCAGGGAACAAAAGCCGCGGAGAGCAAACCCGAGCAGATTACTTAGCCAGGAGGGGGCAAGGGCGGGGCAATTCCGCCTCCGGCAGAGACATTTGGGAACCACGGCAACAGGCCCCTCCCCAGAAGATCAGCGAGAACAGCCAGCCAAGACCAAGTTTACCGATCAATGAGAACGGCAGAACTCCAGCGCTAGGGGACTACTGCACATAGAATTCATGGCTTTTTTACCATGATTCTTTAGTCTTTCAAAGTTAATTTTTTTTTAACTGTCTTTTTTTCTTTTTTTTTCTTTTTGAATTTTTCTTTTTCCCTTTTTCAACCAACATCTTATCAATCCCTTTTTTAAAAAAAAAAATTTTATTTTTCATTTTTAGAGTCATATGCTATCCTTCATAGTAGTTACCCATATTTTTGGCTTATATATATAAGTTCTCTCTTTAAAATTTTGAGATTGGGATGCCTGGGTGGCTCAGTCGGTTGGGCGTCTGCCTTCGGCTCAGGTCATGATCTCAGGGTCCTGGGATCGAGCTCCGCATCGGGCTCCCTGCTCCGCGGGAGCCTGCTTCTCCCTCTGCCTCTCTCTCTCTCTATCTCTCATGAATAAATAGGTAAAATCTTTAAAATAATAATAATAATAAATAAAATAAAATAAAATTTTGCGATAGTTTCTTCTAACAGATTAAAATATACCCTAAATCTCTAGTATATGGTGTTTTCTACTCCCCTGCCTGATCACATCCTCTCCCTTTTTTTTCTTTTTTCTTTTTTTAAATCCTCTTCTTTCTTTTTTCAAACAACTTCTTATCAATTCCTTTTATAAAATTTTTTATAATTTCCATCTTTACAGTCATATTCCATCCCTTCATCATATCAACCCTTATTTTTGTACATATATAAGTTTTTCTTTCTTTAAAATTTTGGGAGGCACTTTCTTCTAAAAGACCAAAATACACCCCAAATCTAGTGTGTGGCACTGATCTATATACCAGCCTGATCATATTTGATCACATTCTGTTTTTTTTGTTGTGGTTGTTATTTTGTTTTGTTTGTTTTTGTTTTTATCTTTATCTTTTTCTTTCTCTTTTTTCTCTCTTTCCCTTTCTTTTCCCACAGCTTCAGGTCTTTTCTGATTTGTTTAGAGTATATTTTCTGGGGACGTGGTTACTCTGCTAGCATTTTGTTCTCTCATTAATCTATTCTCCGCTGCACAAAATGACATGACGGAAAAAATCACCTCAACAAAAAGAACAAGAGGTAATACCAACTGCCAGGGACCTACTCAATATGGACATTAGTACGATGTCAGATCAAAGGTTCAGAATCATCACTTTAAAGATACTAGCTGGGCTTGAAAAAAATATGGAAGTTATTAGAGAAACCCTTTCTGGAGAAGTAAAAGAACTAAAATCCAACCAAGTAGAAATCAAAAAGGCTATTAATGAGGTGCAATCAAAAATGGGGGCACTAACTGCTAGGATAAATGACGCAGAAGAGAGAATCAGTAATATAGAAGACCAAATGATGGAAAATAAAGAAGCTGAGAAAAAGAGAGATAAACAACTACTGGATCACGAGGGCAGAATTCGAGAGATAAGCGATACCATAAGACGAAACAACATTAGAATAATTGGGATCCCAGAAGAAGAAGAAAGAGAGAGAGGGGCAGAAGGTATAATGGAGCAAATTATAGCAGAGAACTTCCCTAATTTGGGGAAGGAAACAGGCATGAAAATCCAGGACACAGAGAACCCCTCTCAAAATCAATAAAAATAGGTCAACACCCCGACATCTAATAGTAAAACTTATGAGTCTCATAGACAAAGAGAAAATCCTGAAAGCAGCTCAGGAGAAGAGATATGTAACCTACAATGGTAGAAACATTATATTGGCAAGAGACCTATCCACAGAGACCTGGCAGGCCAGAAAGGACTGGCAGGATATATTCAGAGCACTAAATGAGAAAAATATGCAGCCAAGAATACTATATCCATCTAGGCTGTCATTGAAAATTGAAGGAGAGATAAAAAGCTTCCAGGACAAACAAAAACGAAAGGAATTTGCAAACACAAAACCAGCCCTACAGGAAATCTTGAAAGGGGTCCTCTAAGCAAAGAGAGACCCTAAAAGCAACATAGACCAGAAAGGAACACAGACAATATACAGTAACAGTCACCTTACAGGCAATACAATGGCACTAAATTCATATCTTTCAATAGTTACCCTGAATGTAAATGGGCTAAATGCCCCAATCAAAAGACACAGGCTAACAGACTGGATTAAAAAACAAGACCCATCGATATGCTGTCTGCAAGAGACTCATTTTAGAACCAGAGACACCCCCAGATTGAAAGTGACGGGGTGGAAAACCATTTACCATGCTAATGGACACCAAAAGAAAGCTGGGGTGGCAATCCTTATATCAGACAAATTAGATTTTAAACCAAAGACTGTAATAAGAGATGAGGAAGGACACTATATCATACTTAAAGGATCTATCCAACAAGAAGATCTAACAATTGTAAATATCTATGCCCCTAACATGGGAGCAGCCAATTTTATAAGGCAATTAATAACAAAAGCAAAGAAACACATCGACAACCATACAATAATAGTGGGGGACTTTAACACCCCCCTCACTGAAATGGACAGATCGTCTAAGCAAAAGATCAACAAGGAAATAAAGACTTTAAATGACACACTGGACCAAATGGACTTCACAGACATATTCAGAACATTCCATCCCAAAGCAACGGAATACACATTCTTCTCTAGTCCCCATGGAACATTCTCCAGAATAGATCACATCCTAGGTCATAAATCAGGTCTCAACCGGTACCAAAAGATTGGGATCATTCCCTGCCTATTTTCAGACCACAATGCTTTGAAACTAGAACTCAATCACAAGAGGAAAGTCGGAAAGAACTCAAATACATGGAGGCTAAAGAGCATCCTACTGAAGAATGAATGGGTCAGCCAGGAAATTAAAGAAGAATTTAAAAAAATTCATGGAAACCAATGAAAATGAAAACACAACTATTCAAAATCTTTGGGATGCAGCAAAGGCATTCCTAAGAGGAAAGTATATAGCAATACAAGCCTTTCTCAAGAAACAAAAAAGGTCTCAAGTACACAACCTAACCCTACACCTAAAGGAGCTGGAGAAAGAACAGCAAATAAAGCCTAAACCCAGCAGGAGAAGAGAAATAATAAAGATCAGAGCAGAAATCAATGAAATAGAAACTAAAAGAACAGTAGAACAGATCAACGAAACTAGGAGCTGGTTCTTTGAAAGAATTAACAAGATTGATAAACCCCTGGCCAGACTTACCAAAAAGAGAAGAGAAATGACCCAAATCAACAAAATCATGAATGAAAGAGGAGAGATCACAACCAACAGCAAAGAAATACAAACAATTATAAGAACATATTATGAGCAACTCTATGCCAGCAAATTAGATAACCTGGAAGAAATGGAGGCATTCCTACAGATGTATCAACTACCAAAACTGAACCAGGATGAAATAGAAAACCTGAACAGACCTATAACCACTAAGGAAATTGAAGCAGTCATCAAAAATCTCCCAAAAAACAAAAGCCCAGGGCCACATGGCTTCCCAGGGGAATTCTACCAAACATTTAAAGAAGAATTAATACCTATTCTTCTGAAACTGTTCCAAAAAATAGAAATGGAAGGAAAACTTCCAAACTCATTTTATGAGTCCAGCATTACCTTGATCCCAAAACCAGACAAAGACACCATCAAAAAGGAGAATTACAGACCAATATCCTTGATGAACATGGATGCAAAAATTCTCACCAAAATACTAGCCAATAGGATTCAACAGTACATTAAAAGGATTATTCACCATGACCAAGTGGGATTTATCCCTGGGCTGCAAGGTTGGTTCAACATCCTCAAATCAATCAATGTGATACAATACATTAACAAAAGAAAGAACAAGAATCATATGATCCTCTCAATAGATGCAGAAATAGCTTTTGACAAAGTACAGCATCCTTTCTTGATCAAAACTCTTCAGAGTATAGGGATCGAGGGTACATACCTCAATATCATAAAAGCCATCTATGAAAAACCTACAGCGAATATCATTCTCAATGGGTAAAAACTGAGAGCTTTCTCCCTAAGGTCAGGAACACGGCAGGGATGTCCACTATCACCACTGCTATTCAACATAGTATTGGAAGTCCTAGCCACAGTAATCAGACAACAAAAAGAAATCAAAGGCATCCAAATTGGCAAAGAAGAAGTCAAACTCTCACTCTTTGCAGATGATATGATACTTTATGTGGAAAACCCCAAAGACTCCACCCCAAAACTGCTAGAACTCATACAGGAATTCAGTAAAGTGGCAGGATATAAAATCAATGCACAGAAATCAGTGGCATTCCTATACACCAACAACAAGACAGAAGAAAGAGAAATTAAGGAGTCAATCCCATTTACAATTGCACCCAAAACCATAAGATACCTAGGAATAAATCTAACCAAAGAGACAAAGGATCTGTACTCAGAAAACTATAAAATACTCATGAAAGAAATTGAGGAAGACACAAAGAAATGGAAAAACGTTCCATGCTCATGGATTGGAAGAACAAATATTGTGAAGATGTCAATGCTACCTAGAGCAATCTACACATTCAATGCAATCCCCATCAAAATACCATCCACTTTTTTCAAAGAAATGGAACAAATAATCCTAAAATTTGTATGGAACCAGAAAAGACCCCGCATAGCCAGAGGAATGTTGAAAAGAAAAGCAAGGCTGGCGGCATCACAATTCTGGACTTCCAGCTCTATTACAAAGCTGTCATCATCAAGACAGCATGGTACTGGCACAAAAACAGACACATAGATCAATGGAACAGAATAGAGAGCCCAGAAATGGACCCTCAACTCTATGGTCAACTCATCTTTGACAAAGCAGGAAAGAATGTCCAATGGAACAAAGACAGTCTCTTCAACAAATGGTGTTGGGAAAATTGGACAGCCACATGCAGAAGAATGAAACTGGACCATTTCCTTACACCACACACAAAAATAGACTCCAAATGGTTGAAAGACCTCAATGTGAGACAGGAGTCTATCAAAATCCTAAAGGAGAACACAGGCAGCAACCTCTTTGACCTCAGCCGAAGCAACTTCTTCCTAGAAACATCGCCAAAGGCAAGGGAAGCAAGGGCAAAAATGAACTATTGGGACTTCATCAAGATAAAAAGTTTTTGCAAAGCAAAGGAAACAGTCCACAAAACCAAAAGACAACCGACAGAATGGGAGAAGATATTTGCAAATGACATATCAGAGAAAGGGCTAGTATCCAAAATCTATAAAGAATTCATCAAACTCAACACCCAAAGAACAAAGAATCCAATCAAGAAATGGGCAGAACACATGAATAGACATTTTTCCAAAGAAGACATCCAAATGGCCAACAGACACATGAAAAAGTGCTCAATATCACTCGGCATCAGGGAAATCCAAATCAAAACCTCAATGAGATACCACCTCACACCAGTCAGAATGGCTAAAATTAACAAGTCAGGAAACGATAGATGTTGGCGGGGATGCGGAGAAAGGGGAACCCTCCTACACTGTTGGTGGGAATGCAAGCTGGTGCAGCCACTCTGGAAAACTGTATGGAGGTTCCTCAAAAAGTTGAAAATAGAGCTACCATATGATCCAGCAATTGCACTACTGGGTATTTACCCCAAAGATACAAAAGTAGGGATCCGAAGGGGTACGTGCACCCTGATGTTTATAGCAGCAATGTCCACAATAGCCAAACTGTGGAAAGAGCCAAGATGTCCATCGACAGATGAATGGCTAAAGAAGAAGTAGTATATATATACAATGGAATATTATGCAGCCATCAAAAAGAATGAGATCTTGCCATTTGCATTGACGTGGATGGAACTGGAGGGTATTATGTTGAGTGAAATAAGTCAAACAGAGAAAGACATGTATCATATGATCTCACTGATATGAAGAATTCTTAATTGTAGGAAACAAACTGAGGGTTGCTGGAGTGGGGGGTGGGGTGGGAGGGATGGGGTGACTGGGTGATAGACACTGGGGAGGGTCTGTGCTCTGGTAAGCGCTGTGAATTGTGCAAGACTGTTGAATCTCAGATCTGTACCTCTGAAACAAATAATGCAATATATGTTAAGAAAAAAAAAAAGAAGAAGAAGAAGGTAGCAGGAGGGGAAGAATGAAGTGGGGGAAATCGGAGGGGTAGACGAACCATGAGAGACGATGGACTCTGAAAAACAAACAGGGTTCTAGAGGGAAGGGGGGTGAGAGGATGGGTTAGCCTGGTGGTGGGTATTGAGAAGGGCACATTCTGCATGGAGCACTGGGTGTTATGCACAAACAATGAATCATGGAACACTTCATCTAAAACTAATGATGTAATGTATGGGGATTAACATAAGAATAAAAAAAAAAAAGAATTACATCTTATATTTCACTTTCCCATATTTTGCCTCATGACTAGATTTCTAAAATTTAACTCTGACTTTTGTAATTTCCTATTAAAAATGTACCCAAAAGGTGTTCTACCCTTCCTGCAGATATATACCTATCCATTGTGTCCCTTCTTCCTATCCCACCATGCTCTTTTCAAGATCCAAAAAACAAAATGAATTTACCCCCATGCCCATCATCCAGCCTTGTCCTTTAACTATGGATTCACCCCCTTCCTCTCATACAGAAGCATGATCCAATCATCTTAATCCTATATTCCCTTGTACAAATGAATTCAGCATCCAGGAGGATCTGATTCCTTGAAACTCTATATATTTCATTCATCAGGGGTTAATAGAAATGTTTTTCTTCTTGGAAGACGAAGAACTGAGTGGAATTCCCACCATGGTAGAACTTCACTATTAGATATTAATGCTCTACCGACCCAATGTGAATTAACTGATTTTATGATTTAGCAATTATAATGTGAACACTCAAAACTATATCCCAAGAGTTATTATACTTAGTTTAATATAGTTAGATAATATAGTTGAGTTTTAATTGCAGTGAATTTGAAATAGGGTGGTGTATTTTTTAGACATAAAATTCCACTTATGGATAAATTGCCTTTGTAATAGGTCCTGCCTTCATTCAGAACATCCCTCCTTTGTCCTCCAGCCTTCACTGACCCTCTCTTGTAGAGGATCCCAATTAGACTAGGAAATCTACTAAAATGAACAAAAGGGTCAGGGGAAATGAGGGAAGGGTGAGACAAAAAGGGAATGGGAATAAAAGAGAGGGGGAAAGATAGGACAGCACTTCCCATACTTCACCCAGAGGGGATCTTTTGCCAGACATTGAATTTCACTCCAAGTAGCTTTAGCAAATATGGGTCCTTTTCACACAGTACCTCAAGGGATTTCATTTGGAACTTTGAAATACTTTGCTAGTGCAGAATTTCACAGCTTTGCTACAAACAGGAATCTGATATTTATGACTAGCACTTTCACAGAAGCTCCAGGCCACAGCCTGTCGGTGATCACCAGCATAGAAAAATAGTCAGCAGAACTGCAAGATCCATGCATTGCCTTTAAACCACACTTACTGTCTGGACCACACGTATGGTCCTAACTGTCTTGGTAAACTTATCTTTTTATATATGTATTCCTTTTCTTCCCTAAATTAGAAGTTTCTTGAAGGTGGGGACTGTGTTTGTTTTTACTTACATATTCCCTACAAGGCCCAGCAAATGTTACAGTAAATACATTATAACTATTTTATCAGTTAATAATTATTGGTGTATGATATTGAAATAATAAACAGGGAGTTCAGCATACTGAAGTCATCTCAGTCAAGTTACCTAATAGATAAGCCTTTTGACATGCTCTTATTGGCATCACCGTAAAAGACAGATTTAATTAAATACTAACTAACCTCCTCCTCCCCCCAAAAAATAAAAATAAAATAGTTCGGGCATAAACAAGGAGATGACAAGAAGCTAATAATAATAATAATGGTAATAATTTAAGGTTGTTTCTCCTTCACCCCACTACCCCCTGTAGACTACCTGCTCCAACTGTGCACCTTGAAGATAAACTTTCTCTCTGGGCATTTAATTATGGAAGGCAGTGATATCTGACTAAGAATGAGTTGAGGAATAAGAATACACACCTTCCAATCTATCTCCTTTGCTCAGTTACAATTCATGGGGAGTCTCCTTAACAGGACTCACGTGTTTGTATATTCTCTGTGTATAAATGTCAGAAAATAAAACATGCAGATCTGAAAGTATTTGGTCTTCTCCAAATTATTAATGAAGTCCCAAGAAAAATACTCACCCAAATGGACTCTAGTTTAGTTTAAAGATAGTGCATTTGCCTCAAAAGCTACTATCTTTTGTTTATTTCTACTTATTTCCAGGCTTGAATACCTGGGAGAGTTACTCATGACTTTATGTTGCAAATCTGTCAATGGCTGATTTACGACTTAAAAGGAGGCAGAATACCAACAGTTGTATGAATGCAGATCTAGCCAGAGACTCTCCTGAGGCTTTGGGTAATGTTCACTCAGGGTTCCATGAAGGCTTAGGCCAGTGCTAGAGGCAGATTAGCAAAGAAATCTCTGAGAACTGAAAAAACTGTCGATGTAGCTATAGGTTTCCCCATATCTTTAAAAGCATGGATATTAAAAAAGGCTCTCTCTACAAGCTAAGAGGCTATGGGGAAGAGGTGATTCTCTTCTCTTCTTTTAAATATGTCAACTAAAAAATATATATGTATACTGTTTTGATAAAACACATGGGGAAATGGTTTTTCTTCCTTTTGCAAAAGAAGGGTAAAATAAAACAAAGTAACAGCCCTGGTGCTTTGTGTTTTATCACTGATCCCAGGCACTGTTGATCACATGAGGTCCCTAGGGCCCAGGCAAGCAGAACTACCCAGCCTGAAGATTGGCAAGGATTCAGAGAGGCCTGCAGGGGAGCTTTTGCACCCTTGAGGCCAGGGTCTCAAAAAATGGCATGCACCCAGGTTACAGAACCTTAGAGATGCAAATTACTGCTGTTCTATTCCAATTGGCTCTCCAGAACTAAAACTGAAGGAGGGGGAGATTTGTTAAGATCTACCCAGAGATATAAGACCTAAGAGCAAGAATTCAGTGGGGTTTCCAGTTTCCATTTTGGCAAAGCAAAAGGAGGTATAGCAAAGAAAAGTAAGCTGAGCACCTGGGGTCTGAAGAAAAGTTTCACGTTTCTTTCAGGATTTGTGAGCAGCTAGTCTTTTTTCAAATGGTCCCAGAGTTTAATATTAGGGAAATCTTTGTGGGGATCTGACCAGAGGCAACAATATATACCACACAATGCTTCAAATCACTCAAGACAGGTAGTTACCTACTTGGTCCTTGCAAAGGACCCCTCATTCACTTGTTCATGCAACAGTAGTCACTGAGTACCTACTCCGTGCTAGCTGTTGAGATGCCCACAGAGAGCAAAACCCACAGAGCCCTACCCATATGAATCTCACAACACAGCAGGGGGAGAAAACTAGTCAAATCACCACACTAAACATTACAAGCAATTTCTATAACAGAAAAGGATAAGATGCTATGAGAGCATACATAATAGGATCCCCAGAAAAGTGCTGATTGTAGAGAAATTAAATGTGCATATGGAGGTGGAAAAGAATGTGTCGTAAGATGAGACAGCACCTTATAAAAGAGGAGTTGGTGTTTTTTGGTTTTAGCCAAATGCTTCAACCATCATCAAATGTTTCAATACTGGTCTTTATGGCATATTCAAATTACTGTAACCTCCAATAAATCTAAGCAAGACCAATGACTACTATTTTAATAAACATTTGCTAACAGAATATTCCAAGATCACATCTCAAGTGTACCTTGAACTAATTAACAATTTAGCTTGAGTCGAGAAAAAGTTCACTGCAGGCACTTTTATGGTGAAGACAAAGTACAAAGTTCTTTTGCATGCCTTAACACATTTTAAAAAAATGAATGTCCTGAAGGAAGCTTAATACCAGGAATGATTTTATAGAGGCAGAATTTAATTTTAACCTTCACATTTTATATCTTGAAAATGCTTAATGAATTCTTACTGAGATCAGTAAAATATATATGCACCAAAAAAAGGAACAATGAAAAATTAGTATTTCTTGGTCTAGTTCCTCAGAGTCATTTACGGTTATTAAATTAGTTTTGATTAGATAATATCAAGCATTTTAAAGAAAAAAGATATGAGTGATTTTTTTCACATATTTGGTCCTACATTTGCAAAATATTTATTCCCTTGTAAGTGTGATTTCAAAGGACATGAAGAATTCCTTGACAGCTATTATGGTAGACTGCAAAAATGGCACCCATTCTTCACCTGCACTGTGCCCACACTCTGAAGTATAACTTTGTTTTGCTCTTATACTTTGGTTATGTCATTCCAGCTGAGGACACCAGGGTCAGCAGGCAGCCAGCAAATCCCAGACATGTGAAGGAGCCCAGATAAGGCCAACAGTAGTATTACCTACCCACATCCCAGACACGTGAGCAATAAAGCTTACTGATGCAGGTAGTTGGGGATCATGGGTATTTGTTATATAGCATTATTGTAGCAATAGTAAAGCAACAACCATCCCAAAATAATCATCATCTTTCCAGCACACTCGATTCTCTTGCCTACATGCTCTACATTGCCCTCCTGAAAAATTCCATCTATTAATCTAGCTTTCTCCTCCTTCCATTCCAACAGCTCAGTGGCTAAGTAATGCTGGAGAAAATCACAAAATCAATCATATAGGGACTTTTAGAAACTGATGCTATCTCATCTCACCCATTATTTCACACAACTGAGCAAACTTATTCTATGTCTCTGATGAGATCCTACCCCATTTTCCTCAGAAGCTGCTTCAAACTTTCCTGGTGTTCCTCAAGCCCCTAACTTCTTCATTATATCCTTTATCCTATGATAAATTTGACTCCATTTTTCTTATAACCCTAAGTGAACATAGAGACCCATGTAGTCCAATTTTGGAGAGATGTCTAACTCAGTAAAACATGGATGTCTAACTCAGCAAAACATTTCTTTGCCTCCAGAAGAAATTGTAGAGTAACTACAATTCTTCACTGTCTTTTTCTTAGAATGTAAAAAGAGAATTCAAATGTATAACTCACTACCACATTTATTACAATTCTTTCTTCACAACCTTAATTATTTAGTCCATCTCAAACAACAACAACAAAAAACCCTCCAGAAATTTTAACCAACCTCCCCAAATCTCTCTCATCCATTCTAGATAAACAACCTCTTTTTCCAGTTTCTTCTCTGTGTTCAAAATATACAATCTTAGGCCCAAAGCTAGACTTGCTGAATCCAAATTTCTATGGAAGAGGATGGGAAATTTGTGTAGTTAAAAAGGACCATGGGTAATTCCTATAATCAAGTGAGTTTGGAAAGCACTGCTATCTTGAACTCTGGTTCTCAGTCTTGGTTGCTTATTGGGCTCTCTTGGGAAGTTTAAAACACTCCTGATGCTTGTGCCTGCCCCTGCACCACCACCTCCCCGCCCCCCTGACCCCAGGTTCTGATTTAATTGAAATGGAACAAGTCCTGGACATTTGTACTTTTAAGAGCTCTCCAGGTGATTCTAATGTGCAGCACAGTTGAGAACCAGCGGTCTTGTGTAATATCATACATATATTGCCCCAGGTGTACAGGGGAAAACACTGCAGTCATAACTGAGCATATAATTGGAAGAAACCAAAAAACTCACATATGTAAATCTTTCCCCTACTAAAGTCCAAACAATTCCCTTTAAAATGACCAATAAATGAAGGTCATCGGTTTCCTACTTGTATCCAGAGTAATTTCTAGAACTTGGGATGTCAGAGAAGGAAGGAAAGGGAAGAAAGAGGAGAGAGAGAAAAAAGGGAAATGAAATAATGTAACACATTATTAAAGGTTTACTGGACACACATAGTAGAGACCATAATTCATTATTTTATCATTAACTAAAATACCTCAGGGTTGCACATTTTCTCACAAAGTATACAAAGAGAATGTAGCTTCCTTCCTTCCTTTCCTTCCTTCCTTCCTTTTCTTTTTTTTTTCTTCTTCTTTTTTTTTTTCTATAACAGATCTAATCTTCCACTTAAGCCTCCTTGTTAAAGAGGGGAGCAGATAGGAGAGCAGGTAGATCTACATAGATAATCTTACATACTCAGAATGATTCAATATGCAAAGAACTTGTGGTAACTAATCTCTTTGTCAAGTTAACTTTTTAAATGTTGAGCTCACATGGTCCTCAACATCATGGGGGAGAAAATGGTATGGAATCCATGTGTGTCCACAGGATCCTTGGTGCCCTTTGCTGAGAGTGCCTTCTCTGGTCTTGTTCCTGATATATAACCTTGAGGCATGTGGCCACTGTCATTTGTCCTTGCAGAGTGACATTCTGGCTCCTATGACAACACTGTCCCAACTCTCACCCTCCAATCTCAGAGTCCCTCACATATATTACAGCCTCTTCATTCTGACCTCTAGCCTCCACCATCCAGTGACCCCCTCAGTGGCTCAGCAACCCCTCAGTAAGGCACACAAATCCTGTCTGAATCCTCTGTATATCATGTACATGCAGGGGGAGCCACCAGTGCTGCCCCAGGATCAAACTGTTCTGGCCTCCTCCTGCTGCCATAGTCACTCATCAGCCCCACACTAGGTTAGATGAGTTCTGACTCAAAGTCTGAGTTGTTCTTAGATATTGTCAACCTTCGCCAGGCCATGTCCAGGGAGCAGGCTGCTCATCTGGTTTTCCAGAGGTCCTTCATGCCCCTGTGATACTTCTAAAAGCACCACCACTTCTATTCTTTCCACTGTCCTCCACACACTGAAGTGATAGGATTCTCCTTTAGTTCTCTTCACTTGTTTCATAACTCTATCCCAATCCCTGACTCATGGCTCATCCTTAATGGAAGAAAAGGTGCAAAAAGAGAAATTGCCTTAAACATAAGAGAATATAAATCATGAAATATTTTGAAAAATAACATTTCTCTTATGCAAGCATTCATCCTAGCTATCTTAGAAAAAAAAGTGTGCAATAAATAAAGTCAATATGTCCAAATACTGCTTGCAACCTAATCTAGCTACATAACTTGTGGAGCCCAGTATAAAATGAATGTGGAGCCCCTTTTTTAAATAGTATTAAGAATTTTAAGACAGTGATTTAGAGCTTCAACCAAATGTGGGAACCTCCTAAGTCTTATAGGATGCAATCATACAGGTTGCACATCCATGAAGTAAGCCCTGACTGTAATCATACTGGAAGATAACCTCTGTCCCTTTACCCACCAGATTTGTGGCCAAATCTGAGAGTGGAAAAAAAATCAAAGGAATCAACTTGTAGAATTTCATATATGATTATTTTTTTCCAGATGCTAGAAAAAAGATCCCCAAATTACTCAACATAACTGTCTTATTTTTGAAGATTTCTTATAGTCATTTATACTCTTAAGTTCTTCAACCCTCCTGTTATATCCATCCTCCAGTTAAAGAGGAGCTCCCTGAGCTAATCAAAATGCAAAACATAAATGTTTCCCCTCTTTTCCCCTCCCTCCCTCCCTTTGATACTTGAAATAAAGTATGTTAATCTCAACACACCTCTACTTTTTCATCCAGTTAATTATAAGGCTGTCAGAGATTCCCCTTTATGGAAAAGTGTTGTTCAACATGCTACATTCACTCTGAGCATAACAACCCCTCAAATTATAGAGCAAATGGAAGCTAAATGAAAAATGAGAAGAATTTTTTAATAACAACTTATACCAGCTTTCTCAAGATTCATCTGTTCCTCCTACTCATATCCAGGACATGGCAAAAATGGAAAGTAATGCCACAACTCATTCAGATTGCACTGTCTTGTTTCCTTCAGATCTAAGTATATTTTCATGTTGTTATAATTACTATTCTGCTGAGACTCTCTGTCAATAACAACATATGATCAAAAGATAAATTCACTTTATAATACAAGGGAGAATTAAGCCATTGGAAAAAGCACCATTATTCTTTGTTTAATGGCATCAGTAGTGCATTATGGGGAATATCTAACAGTAAAAGGGATATATGAATGATATAAATATGAACTACACAAGAATAGTTTGGAGTTCATTTAGCCATCAAACAGCTTATTGTAAAGCAAATGATGAATCCATCAGCAGATGCTTCACCGTGGTACAGACTTTAGTATAGTGCAGATGTCTAAATATTGATGATTAAAGAGATTGGGTAAATTGTCAAAGGGACAATTACCCCACTGCTGACTTGGCATCTGGTTAACAAATTGAAGTCCAGACTACTATATGGTAATAACTTTGTGTGAAGACAGATCTAGATGTTTACCATATAAATGGTTATAAGGCAAAGCACCAAAATAATGAGCAATAATAATAACAATAATAGCTAATGTGAATTGAATTCTAAGACTTTTATATATACGTACTCATTTTATCTTTTAAGAACTCTATGAGGTAGGTACTTTTATTATACCTATTTTACAGATTAGGAAACTAACATACAGAGTGGTTGAGTAACCTCACCACAGTCACACAACCAGTATAGTCCAGAAACAGAATTCAAAAGGACTCTATCTCAAAAGTCTGTGCTCTAATCCATATGCTATACTCTGTCTCATAAGAAAGCAGAAGACAAATTATACCATAATAGCACAAAAGTCAGAAATCTAAAATTCTTGCTCAGAACCAATGGCATGGCCTTAAAACATTAGATGTACAAGCAATCATAACCAAGGACTTGGCATTTGAGTTTGAATACAATAGCATTGTTAATCTGTTCTTCACATTATGCTCTAATCATAAACAGTGAGTTTATAAATGATTATAACCTAGCTCAGCTTTATAAACATGTCTCCTTCAAAGTAATTTGAACAATTTTATGATAATTTAAATGAATTAACAAAAATAAACAATTGATTATAAGTTTTAATTAACTGCTTTCACGTGCAATTGCCAATGATTTCTTTCCTACAGCAACTCACCAGCTTGCACATTTCTAACCAGATGCTAAAATGTGCAAGCAAACTCTTAGCCTGCTCTCATTTTCCAAGTTAGAGGTGAATCAAATCACCGTGAGAATTGGGGTCAGTTGCCTTGGTAGGAATTTGAATCATGACAGAGAAGTACACGGTGTAAAGCAATTAAGTCTGACCAGCCATGATGGCCATTTAATGAGCCTCCTTGTGGCAGAAGGGAGTTCACTCTACCTGTCTCAAATAGGTTGTGATATGTCATAAAGCTAATGTAATAAATAATTTAAATACTGAAATATTCCAGTAGAAAGGCTTTCTTGCCGACTGTGTAGTACCTGGCTGTACTGTCATAAATGGAGACAGTGGTTAGGAACCTGCCCACTGATTGGTTAACTAAGGGATGGGAAATACAGCACCTCTTTTTATGGGGAAAGAATTAAAACACTGGTTAAGAGTTGAGGATATTCGTGCTTGTACTTTACATCATTTATCAGGCACAATGGACAGGCCCTGTCTCCTGTGTCAGGCACCTAGAAGGCATGGCCCTGAGACTGAATTAATGGTGAGAAGAAGGATGTCCTATAATTACACAAGAAATCACATACTATGCTATTTAGCCAGCAAAGCTGAGTGGTTTCTGTAGATGGTAAATTAACCCAGTGGGGATTGGACGAATATATCTGTGCAAGATTTCTTTATTCATGAGAATAATTGGATATTGAAAAGCCATCATGTATTGTATCTTGATTTGAAACTGTCAACTGATAAGTGAAATCCCCCTCCCTCCCTGCCCCCTCTCCTCGGCCCTGTGTGTCTTTGCTCAGCCAATTATGGAGTCGCCTAGCTGCAGTGATGCCCAGAGCCCAGGACCCACGATGGCTCCCAAATCACACAGGCTGGGGCACAAACCCTCCAGCTTGAGAAGCCTGTCCTGATCTGCATTGTCCATTTGGGTCATTAAAGTGACCCAGGAAAAAAGAGGAAGAATAATATATTTTTATAAAGCAGATAAAAGAACAGTCCACTTTTAAGGCAGAAACATGAGCATTAGCTTCAAAGTAGCATCCTCTAGGAATTAAAGAGAGTGCTTATTTTTACAGTTACTGCATTTGCAAGCATTTTCTTTCCACATCCACATTCCAAATATATCATTTAGAGAGAAAACACCAGACAAATGCACTGGAAGTTCACAAGTTATGAGGTAATTGCATTAGCACATAGAGAAAAGGGAAAGTATGCACAAAATCCTGATTGGCATTTCTCTGTTTAAAAGGCATTATTTTCCAATACCTGAGCATGCCCAGAGGAGCTGTCTCTGAGCAGCTGTGAAACAGAACCTTTTTACTTCAGGGTTAGTGCAGGGAGCTCATTAGCACTGGCTCTACCCTCAGCTAAACAGCCTTGTTTGCATATTGAAGCAATAGAATGTGAAGGTGTTAAAAAGGAAGAATTGCTGCCTCTACTCCTGACTGACATGTCTATCTGGGCTCTTGTGTTTACAAGAGAATAACGAAGCTGCCCCAAAGCCCCTACTGGGCCTGATTATTATGCAGAGGCTTCTTAGATTATGTATAATTGATATCCTTTTTCCCTCCAGCTAACCAATGGCAGCTCTCAAGAGTAATGCTAATTCTCCTGCATCTTACCATCCAAGCAAACACTGGAAATTGCTATCTTTCTCTCTGCTTAATAATTTTAAAGACCAAAAAAGTGACATTTATGTTTTTTAGAAACACAATGACTGTACAGTTGGTATGGGTTTACTGCTTAATAACAATCATTGAATCAAAGAGTTGAGAGACAGTATTCAGGACTTGCTTAGCGTGTGTGTGTGTGTGTGTGTGTGTGAATGTGTACTATGTGCTTAATAGAAATACACTGAACAACAGTCACTCTTTCTTTAAGGCAAAGTATTGCCTCTAATAATCTGCCTCCATTTGGGGTGGGGGAGGGGAGCAAGTCCTTCAAGTCAGTGAGCCCTGTGCATTTGAATCCCAGTTTACATTTGAAATGCTTCAAACAGAGCCACTATTACTTGCAATTTCTAAACATACCCACATCTTAGCATGGGCTTCCATTGGGATGGTTCTTCGGTGCTTTAAGTCTTGGAAGTTAATTTTTGAAGGGAAGAGTCATAGATATGCAACATAATTAGGCGAAGGGGACACAGTACAGCTGGGTTGCATCTCTGATCTCAGTCTGTAGCCTGCTCAGAAGAGAGAAATGAAGGAAAGATCTATTGGTGGTATGAAGACCCCATACTTCAGCCTCCTGGAGACCACTCAGTCTCCAATGCAGTCACACCTCCCAACCTCCCAACATAGGTATCAGTGTGCTTCTGGGAGATTGGAGCATATCTGCTTAAGCATGCCTACCAAAAGACAACAATGACAATCAGTTCAGCTTAAGGGCAGCTCCCAGCATGATTATGGCACCTAGGGAAGTATCCTGACAGCAGAACACCCTCAGCTCTTGTGCAAATCTAGACACAGTTCCTTAACACCTTCTTTGGAAGAAACAAGGAAGTTTGGATTCAAACTTGTGATACATATTCATTTTATAAATTTTATTGAGCAAGTTTTCAGTGTCAAAAATAGTCTAGAAGCTAAATGTGAGCAGGGTTGAGTTTGTACCTCATTGAGCTTACTGTCCAGTGAGGAAAAGAAACAATTGAGTAGGCAATTGGAATAAACTATGGTGTGAACCAAAGTAAAGGAGGCATAGCATGCTCTAAGAGCACTCGGGGAATAAATCTTAGACTTTAGTTGACTTGTGTAATCAACTTTTACTCCAAGCCAGGCAATCCAGAAGACCTCTCATGTGTCCAGAGTGACTTAATCTTAAGACCCAAAATGTAGGAAATGACAAAAGACCTAGGGAAGAATGACGCTATTCCAAACTGAGTGGGCTCAACCTGACAGCCTGTCCATGCCATGGAAGAAATTATGGAGAGGCATGATTCTTCTCAGTGGTAAACTATATACCTTCAGACCTTCCCCTAAATTACTTTTTGTAGACTCTCCATAAATTTTATTTAATTGGTTTGAACTTATTTGTATTTCAGTTGCTACTATTGGGGAACTGCATTCCCCAGAATTACACTGTTGTGTAAAGAAGGGCTCCCACATGGACAGAATGGAAGTTGGGTACACAGTGAAGAGTGAGTCCATTTTTTTCCCCATAACTTATGCTCGTTTCAGTCTATTCTCAAAGGAGAATGAATGTAAGGTGTAACGTCATCAATGGCTCAATTCAGCTGAATGATGTGATGAAGAAAGAACTAAAGTATGAGAAAAAATAAAACAGAAAAGATAATTGTATTTTCATCCAAAATGATTTGGCCCACGATATTAGTATGAGTCATAATGTACCCCCAAATTCCCGATGCTTAACCAACCTCTGAAATTTAAGATAGAATTAGATCATTAATCTCAATCATCCCACTCATCGGTATGCACACACCTTGAGGAAATACCAGCACTTTGTGCTTTGAGTTGGAATATTAAGAAAATAGCCATTCTCTAGTGCTGTGACAGCTCCATTTCTAATGCAGAGACTTACAGTAACGAGGTCTACACTGGCTTTAAGGTAAGGCCAGGGTGGGAGTAGGTCTCTTTGAAACTCTAAGGAGAAGGTAAGACTTGACCTAGGTTTCCCTAGTCAAAGCACATTCTTTTTCCAGGACTGCCTTTAGGGAAGAAAGAAAAAAGGAGAAGCCTTGAGCCCACAAGCCACTTAGTTGCCAGTTTTTACCCAACTCTCCAACATCCACAGAGTTTCTTCCTCTCCTACAATCCAGCAGCCAAAGCTACCAAGGACATGAAATTTCAGCAAAGCCAGAAAATTAAAGCCTTTGAGAAAACAACTCAGGTATGTATTTGCTTATTTGTCAGTCTCTCCTTTAGACTGTGGGTCAGCAGCTATAATTCCATATTCCATGAACACAGACATCTGCATTTCTTGCCTGTGTTTTAATATTCCTCTCTTTGAATGAACTTCTTTAAGGCTAAGGTCAATTGCGTAGATTTTATTTTTAAGTTAGTTTAATTTTTTTTGGCCTAGATTTTCTTCCAGATCTGTTCTCTCCAATTATCTTCAAAAAAGAAGACAATAAGAATAAGAAAAAAGACAGATTGTCTCTACTAAGTTACAAAAAGGATTAAACAATCATCTGTGTGCAAGCTTCTGTCAGGTCCCATCCTCACTATGTTGCAGCAAGAATATCAAAGCCCTTCTCTTTTCATTACTGTGACTAACAGAATGTGACGGTCTGGTTCAGACTAATCTGTGTTAGCAGTGCTAACGATCACTTTGGAATTTCTCCACAGCATCTCTTCTACAGAATGATAGACTCCAGGAAGGAAAGAGAGAGAAAGTTTGCTTCAATTTTAATCAAACAGAAACAATAAGGATTGCTAGCTATTTTAACCATTATGAAACAATAAGGATTGCCAGTTATTTAGCCCAATATGAAGAGTTTCCTTCAGAAGCAAAGAAATGAATCAATATAAGGACCTTACTCTGCCCTATATAGTAGATGAAGAAAACCAGTGAGGAGTTTAAGACAGTTGTGTGCATACCAACAGGACAGTCCTATATAGGGAGTCTCTATAAAGTGCCAGAGCTATCAGAATTGAAAAAGATGAAGTTCCCTCCAGGAATGTCCAGCCTGCTGGGTAAGAGAATTTTACAGAGATAAAATAGAATAGAGGAAATTATATGGGGTGGGTGGAACTCAGGGCTATAGGCAGTCAGGGGAAGAAGAGAATGACATTGAAGACATTCAGGATGATTTCACAGGGAAGGTAGGAAACCATGCTTTGAAATATGAGTAGTGGGAGAAGGCAACCCAAGGAGAGAAATCATTCTGTGAAAAGGTAAGAAGATATTAAAGAAGATAAAATCTAGAGGAAACAGAGGGCCTAGAACCTGATAGGAGTAGAAGGAACAGACCATCACATTAGAAGTCGACCATCTCATAAATGCCTTTTTGAAAATTAGTAAATAGGCCAATAGTAGGGGTTTATTGGAAATTTGTCCTAAGTAGAACATCCTAAAATTCAGAGTGCCAATCAATGAACCCAAAGTTCATTGCCTGGTAACCTGAACTCTTTGAAATATAGTCAAGATTTAGAAAGACTTTTGAGCAATTACAGGATTTTCCCAAAGTTGTTTGCCTAAAGCTCTTACATGTCCTTCATAAGAGAGTGTCTCCAATTCTTAACAAGAGTCATTTGTGCTTATGTTGAAGATAATTCTAATAAATTAGACTGTCTTCATGGATTTGAAGTAGTAAATTGAAGGGATGGGAAAGGCTGTTAAATTCACTTTAACAGTATTAATAAATAATATTTAAAGTGAAGAAAGAAAAAGACTTAAAAGGCCCAGTGATCTGACATAATGAGCCTTAATTTTCTTGACTGAAGAACATTTAATTTTTAAGGTTTTAGAGCAGTAGAGTGCTAAGTTTCAATGACAAAATCTGAATACATATTTAAAAGTAACATCTTACTTTCATGATAGTGCTGATGATAAAGTTATGCATGTTATTAAAATGTCTCTAAGCATTCCAAGGACTGTACTGTTATAATTTGAGAACTGAATTTCTAAGAAACTGCACGTTATCAGATGGCACTATAAACACAATTGTTTAAATCAGTATTCCTCAATAGGGGGTGATTTTGTCCCCCAGGGGCCATTTGGAAATGCCTAGAAATATTTTTGGTTGTTACAACTGAGGAAAGGAGTGTGCTACAAGTGGATAGGAGCCAAGAATGCTAGTAAATATCCCATAATGCACAGGACAGCCCTTCACAATTATCCAGCCAAAAATATCAACAGTGCCAATGTTGAGAAATCCTGATTTAAATGAAGGAAAAGGTGTTAGGGTCCTAACAGTTTCATATTTATGACATCAAATTTAGTTTTTCCTGAAGAACTTTCAACAATAAAGAGGATTAATAATTATATATAGTTGTGTGTGAATTTCATTTAGTAACTAAAATAATAAATTGTTTATCAAAAATGAAAAAATAAATCTAAACATAACCAAGTAATCACCCATGTGAAAGAGCACATAGACCAAACCAAAATCAGTGAGTCTATCAAAATCAGTCAGAGTAGTACACGGTTACCATGATAAACAAAATCTGTGCCAATTGAGAATGCAGCTTCATGTTCTGGGATACAACATGTAACAGCTGCTAGGCCCATGTGAAAGAGGCTGGTTCCCAACCCATGAAAGTCTCCCCGTAACCAACAATTGTCTCTAGATTGTTAAATCATGTCATTAATTAATCAAACTCCATTGGAAAATATGGAAAGTAGAAGAGCTACCTCTACCATAGACTATCCTCACAAAGGAAGGTCTCAAGCTAATCTAGTGCTTAGTGAAAAACAGAAGTTGTCTGCTTCTATGAATTTAGATTAGATTTATTTAAACTCATCTCCAAAGTCATCAAATACCAGCTTTAAAAAAACCCTTAAAAGATTTCCAAGTGTCCTCAAGAAAGGTCTGTTATGAGAATTACCTCAATTTATTTTGAGATTTATTGACTGTAAGATTTCTGATAAAATAAAAAATGCTTTGAAGGTATGGAAATATGCCATGAATATACTTACTCATGGGAATCACACATCAATCCACAACAATCATCATTGACCAAATGTCCTGTTTAACTTATTCCTCTACTGATCATAATAGTGTATACCTTATTTTATAGAAAATCTAAGGATACAAAAATACAAATATACCAAATGTATATTATGTCATTCATTTTATTTTATGAAATTATCATTATCATTTTATGAAAATGAAAAAGAAAGCAGGCATGAGATGAGGATAGATTGCTCTCCTAACGTGTTTCTAGCATTGCACTGGATGAAAAGTGACTCTGGGATCAACTAAGGAGCCTTTTATGAGATCTTCTAAGTTATAATGTATCTCTAATGAAGGAGTAAAAGACCCAAAAGAAATCTGTGATATTTCAGCATGCTTTCAGGGCAGGGTTGAAGTTATGACAGCGTCATGGCCAAGCCTCCAAATGGTTTCCAAAATGAGACTACAGCCCCCCGTTTGGTGGACTGTAGTCAGTTGTCATCATGTCCCAGCACTACTGGACATGAGGGAAGTCAGGGGCTAAAAAGCACTGGAGGATGCCATTTCACCTATGTACCAATAACCACAAGTTTTATGGATTCTTTTCATTTTTATGAACCTTGCCCCCTACTACTCATGAAGTCAGAAAGCCTTCATACCACAAACCACTAGAAGTTCAACTCCTATGAAGAGTGAGTCCATATTCCTCTGATGATTAAGATTGAGATCTACCTTCACCCTCTTTCTTAAAGTGATAACTATGAGAGAGTATGGACTCTGAGAAACAAACTGAGGGTTCTAGAGGGGAAGGGGGTGGGAAGATGGTGATGAGTATTAAAGAGGGCATGTACTGAATGGAGCACTGGGTGTTATACGCAAACAATGAATCATGGAACGCTACATCAAAAACTAATGATGTAATGTATGGTGATTAACATAACATAATAAAACAATTTAAAAATTAAAAATATATATAATATTAATATTTAATAATATTAAATAACATCCCAATTGATTATTAGAACTAGCTCCCCTCCTGTGGTCAAAATCTGCAATAACATACACACACACACACACACACACACTCAGGTGGATAATTTACTTGGATTTTTCCAAATCTTTATGATTGGCCAAGAATTCTAGGGAACATTGGGTTTTTAGAATATATTTCCATAACATGTCCTCTTCTGAAATAAGACATTAGTGATTAGAAATTAGAAATAAAATAAGTTTATTCTTTTTCAAATTAATAAATGTTTTTCCCTTTTGTTAACTCCAACAAACTCCTAATAAAGCAATCTTATAATATTTTTCTGAACATGTACGCTACTACCAATTACTTATTTCTTGTCTGCATGTGGACATTTTGCCTCACACTCATGGACAAAAGGATTTCTGCTCCTTTTAGGAATTGTCATTAGTAGGGGTGCCTGGGTGGCTCAGGTGGTTAAACATCCAACTCTTAATTCAGCTCAAGTCATGACCTCAGGGTCATGCGATTGAGCCCTGTTTCGAGCTTCCCACTCAGCATGGAGTCTGCTTGAGATTCACTCCCTCACCCTCTTCCTCTGCCCTCCCCCCCATAAATAAAAAATCTTAAAAAAAAAAAAAGAATTGTCATTAGTAATAATCAAAACAGTATGGCACTGGGACAAAAAATAGACACATAGATCAATAGAACAGGATAGAAAGCCCAGAAATAAACCTATGATTATATGGTGAATTAATCTTCAACAAAAGTAGCAAGAGTAGGCAATGGGAAAAAAACAGTCTCTTCAACCAATGGCATTGGAAAAATTGGACAGCTACATGCAAATAAATGAAACTGGATCACTTTCTTACACCATACACAAAAACAAATTCAAAATGGATTAAAGACTTAAATGTGAGACCTAAAACCATAAAAATCTTAGAAGAGAGCACAGCTCATAATCTCTCTGACATTGGCCCTAGTAACATTTTTCTAGATATATCCCCTGGGGTAAGGGAAATAAAAGCAAAAATAAACTATTGAGATTACATCAATATAAAAACTTCTGCACAGCAAAGGAAACAATCGATACAACTAAAAGATAACCTACTGAATGGGAGAAGATATTTGCAAACGACAGATTCCATAAAGGGTTAGTATCCAAAATATACAAAGAACTGATACAACTCAACACTCAAAAAACAAATAATCCCATTAAAAAATGGGCAGAAGACCACAGACATTTCTCCTAAGAAGATACACAGATGGCCAACAGACACATGAAAAGATGCTCATCACCACTTATCACCAAGGAAAGGCAAATCGTAACCACAATGAGGTATCACCTCACACCTGTCAGAATGGTTAAAATCAAAAACACAAGAAACAACATGTGTTGGAGAGGATGTAGTGAAAAAGGAACCCTCTTACACTGTTGGTGGGAATGCAAACAGATACAACCACTGTAGAAAACAGTATGGAAGTTCCTCAAAAATTTTAAAATAGAACTGTCCTATGATCCGGTAATCACACTACTGGGTAGTTACCCAAATGATACAAAAGTATTAATTCAAAAGGATATATCCAAGCAGCCCAAGTGTCCATTGATCGATGAATAGACAAAGAAGAAGATGTGGTATATATATTATTCAGTCATAACAGAAGGGAATCTTGCCACTGGCAACAACTTGGATGGAGCTAGAGAATATTATGCTAAGCAAAATAAGCCAAAGAAAGACAAATACCACACGATTTCACTAATATGTGGAATTTAAGAAACAAAACAAATGAACAAAGGAAAAAGAGAGAGAGAGACAAACCAAGAAACAGACTCTGAACTATAGAGAACAAACTGATGCTTACTGGGGGGAGGCAGGTGGGAGGATGAGTGATGGGGATTAAAGAGTACATTTATCATGATTATCACTGAGCAATGTACCGAATGTTGAATCACTACTTTGTATACGTGAAACTAATACAACCCTGTATGTTAACTATTCTGAAATTAAAATAAAAACCTTAATAAGAAAAAAAGGAATTGTCATTAATTTGGATGTCCCTCAATTCCAATTTAAAACCAAAAGTTGTTGATAAATTGCAACCACAATGATGGCTTTGGAAATAAATATGAGGCAAAGCCAAGTGTTCAATGGGTCACTGAGACTTGCTTCCTTTTTCTTGTTGTTGTTGTTGTTGTTGTTATTGTTGTTATTTCTGGTACCTTAACTTAGTAATTTAAGGTGACTTCTCCTGCTATAAAAGTCAGAGGTATGTAGTGCTGGTAGGTTTCTTGGATATTATTCTTTTCAAAACTTTTATTATTTTTTCTTATCACAAAAAGGAAGCTGGCATTTGGAGAGGTTAAGTGATTCGCAGAAGGTGCTAACCAGCAGCAAGACTGAAACTCCAGTGTCTCACTCCAATCCCTGACCAGCCCCAGCACTGTGCCCTGCCTTCCAACCCCTGGGTTATTTTCTTACCAGCCCAGCAATCTCTTAGAGGAAGAACACACCCTTCCCCCAATCCCTAAGTACCCAAGAATGGCAAGGAACTAGGGAGTGGGAGTGCAAAATAAGGCTTTCCTCCTTGGTTAGAGCAGCTGCTTCCTGGGAAGGCAGGAAGGTACCTGCCCAACCCTGCAAGGCAGCAGGAAGAAAACCAGCTTTTCTGCAGAGCTAGATTGTGACAGATCCATGCTCACCTCTCAGGGAACACTGTCTGATCCATCTGTAATGAGTGACAGCTGTGACAGGTGTAAATACCCCTGTGTTGTAAATTTCATGAAAGCAATACACCTGGGCCATCTGGCTCAACACTGCAGCCTGCTGTGCACTTGTCCTCGACACCACAACTGCTGGGGAAAGCACAATACATAGCCCATGCCTGACAGTGAAGGAAAAATGGGGGAAGTAGGCAAGGACTCCATACTGGCAAAATATTACAGTTACTGTGTTTGGATGACTGACTGCCCCAGTTACTGTCTGTGCGCATTTTCTAATTTATATACATTCACTTAAACTTCAAATTGGCTCTCTAACTTAGATAATATCCTCATATTACTGATAAAGGCACAAACTCAGAGAGGTTAAATAGCTTTCTCAGTGTCCTGAACTAATCAGCAGCTGACCCATGATTTAAACCCAGGTCTGTTGACTCCAGTGCTCAAGATTTTTATTACTATACTAAAACATTTTTATCCTTTGTTTCCTCCCTATGTTCCTCTGCTCCATTGCTCCAAGAGGTGATAATAAGCGTTTATTAATGTAAGAAAAATCAGTGATCTGTAAACTCTCAGCCCTAGAAAGTCTAAGCAGAACGTTTTTGTAGCCTTTTAGAGGCTGCGAAGGGGCCAGACATAATAGTTAAACAGCTGGAAGAATCACTTTAATGACTCACTACAGCTGTACTTTCTTTTTTTTTTTTTTTTCTTTCCTTTTTTTTGGCATTGGCTGTTTGGATTAAAACATGGAAAATGTAATGAAATCTTTTCAAGAGAGGAGTGAAAAAATTACAACAGAAGCTGAATTCTGAAATGCATTGAGATATGATGACAGACAAAAGCCATCATAGGGGTTAAGTACAGCGGGGTGTTAACACTGCATCTGTTGAAGAGCAGGGTCCTGAAAACCATATGGCACTTTGTGCCAAACACCGCCAAACCCCTACAGATCCTGCCGATGTGTTTACCCATCAGTCATCAGTTCATCATTATGGCTGTGGAGATTCAGAAGAACACTGTTTCAGAGATAAGGCTATGATTATAAATTATTCCTATACATGATTCAGGGTTTGTATGGCATTAGGAAGCTATTTAAAACAACAATATATAAAAAATTAAGAATAAAAGACAACTCTGAAAATCATATTTTTTAAAGAATTCTCAGGAAAGGATCATATTTGAAAAGGTCATTACAATTCCAGCTACATTTTAATGTATCTGACAGTGACAACATCCATTTCTACATAGCACTCATCCAGGCACAAAGTGATCATTGAAAACATGGTCATGCTAGTTAGTGGTGCTTATTATTCACTCTCCTTTCCTGTACATCTCTATTCTGCCCAGAGTCTCTCAGCTGCCGCAAGGGAAACCTGGTTGTCAGCTTCAGTTTCTACTCCAGTCTGTGCTCAAGCCAATCCTTCCTAAGCCTTGTAGAACATCAGAGCCTAGCCCATCTCTCAGAAGTTTTGGAAGATGTCTTATGAGTTGGGTAATTAATGTTCCAAAATACCACTACTATGTCTATCAAGTTATGTTTAGTTATCTATTGCTGCAGAACAAACCACCCCACAACTTAACACTGCAATATAACCAAACATTTATCTAGTCACATTTCTGGGGGTTGAGAGTGAGAGTGGAGTGCAGCTAGGATAGCTGGAGTAGTGTTGTGTTCATGTATTGTTGGCTGAGCTGCCTCACACACTTGCAGTCACCTGCCTCATCCCAGGTGACCTTACTCACATACCTGGCAGGTGCCTGGGGCTGTCTGGCTAGTGCACTTTGGTACTCTTCCATATGGCCTCTCATCTTCTAGTAGGCTAGGCAGGGCTCTTTTTTCATGATGGTAGAAGCATTCCAAGATGGCAAGAGCAGAAGCTCTAAGAACTCTTAAGGTCTTGCTCAGAAGTCATCCAATATATCATATACTGTATTCTATTGGGTGAAGCAAGTTACAAATTCAGTCCAGATTCAAGTAGTGGGGAAATAGACTCCAAGTCTTAGTGAGAAGAGCTGCAAAGAATCTATGAATATTATTAATCCACCACAACATGTTTACAACATTAGGTAATATCCTCTGCTCTGTACTTCTACATCCTTTAATTGTGATATTAAATCCTTTTTCTGATGGACATTGGTTACTCTGCTGGGTCTAGAGTCCTATCCTGAGCCACAGCCTATTGGGTTCTGGCTGTCCCCTGTTCCTAAGAGAATATCTGTACCCCTAAGGCCCTAGCTAGAATGTTGTTTCAACGAAGACATTCTCTAATCATGGCAAGAAACTCTTGTGGCTCCTATCCTTATAAGATAAGATACAGGATATTAAATTCGGGCCCAGATCATTCATCCAATAAGTGTTTACTAGGCTTCCATTGTGTGTCACTAGACACTAGAAACTTGAGGAGTTTCTGGTCTTTTGTAGAGACAGATAAGCATATGTGTAGCTAAATTGCATTTAATATAGTAATTTTGCTATAGAAATATGACTGACAAACTGACAGGCACCAAGAGCTGAGGGAACTTGACCAAAGAGGGGATATATAAACTAGCTTCTAAAGGATACATAAGAGTTTGCCAGTTGATGATAGTAGAGAAAGGATTTTAGGTGAAAGAAGCTGCAAACTTATGGTAAGATCATACTTAGTAAAGCCTAGTAATTATTGTCTCATAGACATGAAGACAAGCACAAGGGCTGAGACAGAAGAGGTGGGTTGAGAGATATGATGAAACAACTAAAGCTGAGAAGTTTGTTTTTCATCCTGCAGGCCTAGAATCCAGCTGCTAGGTGTTCCCAGACTTGCTGGCTCTCCCAATAACTGGGATCTCAGCCCATGCTAGTGAATCAGGAGAGCTTTGGAGCCTGGGAGTCTGAGTTGTTAAAAACTACCCCAGTTACTCTGATGACCAGCCTTACTGGGAGGCACTGTCCTAATCTAACAGGGAAGCTCACAGAAGTGCTTAAAATAAATAAACTGATTACCCTTAGATTTTGGAAAAATGACTCTAGAAGCAGAATGGAGTTGATTGGCAGCGTGGAGAGATGAGAGAAACCAGCTGGAAGGATGTTGCAACAACCTAAGGAAGAGAGTAGTGATAAGAGTTTGAACAAGGACTACAGTTCTACAGGGAAGAGAAGTGTCAGACTGAAAAGATATTTCTATGGAAGAATTACCTGGATTTTATGGGGAGGAGGGTGAGGTAAATGAAGAGGAGAAATAAATAACTTTACTGTTTCCAGCTCTGAACTGTAAGGAGATAGAAATGCCATTAGCTGATATCCAGTATTTGGAGAAACAATTTTAAGGAGAATGATAAAGCATTTGACCTTAGACATGTGGAATTTTAGATATCAGTAAAACATCAAGGTAGATATGTCCATATGATAGTTGGTAAGTGTATTTGGAGCTTAAAAAATAGTAAAGGACCCGAAATTGAAAGATATGAACAAAAGTGACAGCCCCTGAAGCCAGGGCAGTAAATGAGTGACCAGGGACCATGCAGAATACTAGTTCTCAGACTTTAAAGGGAAAGTGTATCATTGAAGAGGACTGTTAAGAGGCATGGTCCCCAGGCCATTCCCTACAGATTCTGATCCAAGAAGTCTACAGTGCAGCTAAGGGATAAGTATTTGTAACCAGAAATACAAGTATAGTTCTGGAACCATATTTTGAGAAATACAGATGTAGACAGAGCATAAAGATAAGTCTGAGACAATTCCTAAGAGCACTAGCAAATAAGAGAGGCAAAGAGGGAGAACCAACAACGGAAGCTGTTGTAGATTGAATTGTAAACCCCCAAAATTCGTATGTTGAAGTCTGACCCTCCAGTACCTCAGATTGTGACTGTGTTTGGAGACAGGGCCTTTAAAGAGGTAATTAAGGTAAATGAGGTTATGTGGGTAGGCCCTAATCCAACAGGACTGGTGTCCTTATAAGAGGAAGAGATGGGACACAGCCATACATGGAAGGAAGACCATGTGAAGACACAGGGAAAAGATGGCCATCTATAAGCCATGGAGAGAGGCCTCAGAAGAAGAAGCCAACCCTGATGACACCTTGATCCTTAAACGTTTAGCCTCCAAATCTACAAGAAAATTAATTTCTGTTGTGTAAGCCACCCAGTCTGTGCTACTTTGTTATGGCAGCCCTAACTAACTAACACAGAAGCTAAAATGGAATGTCAGAAAGCAAGAACAAAAACAAGATAAATATACCTCCAGAAAATTAGGAAAGGGGACAATCAACAGTATCTGATTCATAGTGCCTGATTCTATGGAGAGATCAAGATGATGAGATCTGAAAAGAGGGCAATTGCTAAGTAATCTCAGCAAGATGAGCAGGAACAGAGTGATGAGGCATAAAGTGGATTGTCATAGGTCAAAGATTGACTTTGGCAGTTGTGAAGTGGGATTTGGGCTGAGACCTTGAAAGGTAGGCGTATTTGAGGGGAAGTATTTTTAAATAAAGAGGGTTGAATATGTTTGAGACTAAGAAAAGAACCAGCAAAGAAGGCTATGTTGAAGGTTAAACAAAAAAATTAAGGCAAGGGACAATGAAAAAAAATATAGCAAGAAGAGTACATGTTTATAAGGAGGAGGAGAAAAAGGAGGAAGTGAAGAAGATAGAGAGGGAGAGGAGAAGGGGGAAGGATCAGAGAAAGTTACACCCTTTTCTACAACAGAAGAGAAGAGAAAAGGATAGGTGATACTGTAAACATATTTTTGATGGAGGATTAGACAGAGAGGGAGTTGATGCTCTGTATTTCTAAAAATAGAAATGTACATTCCTAGTAAAGTGAAAGGTGTGGTTATCAGATGAGAGTTAGGGTTTGGGGTGAGATTTTTTTTTTCCCAGTCAATACTTTTATTTTTCTGATAGTAGCCATCCTGATGAGTATGAAGTGGTATCTCATTGTGGTTTTGATTGTACTTCTTTTTTTTATTATTCTTATGTTAATCCCCAAACATTACATCATTAGTTTTAGATGTAGTGTTCCATGATTCATTGTTTGTGCATAACACCCAGTGCTCCATGCAGAACGTGCCCTCCTCAATACCCATCACCAGGCTAACCCATCCTCCCACCCCCCTCCCCTCTAGAACCCTCAGTTTGTTTTTCAGAGTCCATCGTCTCCCATGGTTCGTCTACCCCTCCGATTTCCCCCGCTTCATTCTTCCCCTCCTGCTACCTTCTTCTTCTTCTTCTTCTTTTTTCTTAACATATATTGGGGTGAGATTTTTATGTAGATTGGGTAAACACGGGATATGTTGAATGGGAACCTATACTGATGAAGTGTGATGAGACCAGGGCTATCTAATTTTATCCAGTTTACAGAATAAACAGGGGATACTTAGAGACAATAGTTTCTGTCATCCTCTCTTCAGTAGACTGAATGCATCTGAAATTAGTTACTTCAGATTTCACAATTAACTGCTTGGTCAACACAATATTGTCTTTAAAATTTGAGGGTATGAGATGAGAAAATGAAAAGTCAAACAAACTGTGACCCAAGTAACCAGCCATTTAGTAGAGTTAAGGATTGGCTTTATGCATTCTGTTTACAACTCTTTATTGAGTTTATTATGTATGTCAGTATGGTCACTGTCAATAAGGGATAGGAGATACAAAATGAACACAGATCTAGTCTTTTATCTTACACAGGTAATAATCTAAGAGGAAACGTAAAAATTGCATTCAGCATAAGTGGGGAAGTATATAGAGAAACATAAAGTAGAGAGGGAGTGAAGAGGAAAGATAACAATGACTAACTCTGTCAAATGAAGTCAAAGGAACTCCTCAGTGGGAGTTCACCAGGAGATTAGGCCAGGAGGAGGGGAATCCAGGCAGTGGGGACACACAAACAAAGGCATGGAGAAAGTGAGCAGCCTGATTTGTGCAAAGAACCTCATATAACATGAAAGTGCTGTAATTTTGGACATGAGGAGTTAAATGGTAAAAGATAAAAATGGAAGTCCAACAAAAAAGCATGACACGAAGCCAAAGGCTTTATTTGCTTTGTGAAGGGCTCCAGTCTTATTTCGTAGGCAGGAGAAGCCATGGGCACATGGAGGATTACTTGGGACAATGGACTGAAGAGGAAAGAGAAAAGGTCCAACAGTAATAAAATCTTTTTTTTTGAAGGATGATTATTCTATTTTTTCTTTTTTTATTATTATGTTAATCACCATACATTACATCATTAGTTTTTGATGTAGTGTTCCATGATTCATTGTTTGCGTATAACTCCCAGTGCTCCATGCAGAACGTGCCCTCTTTAATACCCATCACCAGGCTAACCCACCCTCTCATCCCCCTCCCCTCTAGAACCCTCAGTTTGTTTTTCAGAGTCCATCGTCTCTCATGGTTCGTCTCCCCCTCTGATTTCCCCCCCTTCATTCTTCCCCTCCTGCTATCTTCTTCTTTTTTTTTTCTTAACATATATTGCATTATTTGTTTCAGAGGTACAGATCTGTGATTCAACAGTCTTGCACAATTCACAGCACTCACCATAGCACATACCCTCCCCAATGTCTATCACACAGCCACCCCATCCCTCCCACCCCGATCACTCCAGCACCCCTCAGTTTGTTTCCTAAGATTAAAAATTCCTCCTATCAGTGAGACCATATGATACATGTCTTTCTCTGATTGACTTATTTCGCTCAGCATAATACCCTCCAGTTCCATCCACGTCATTGCAAATGGCAAGATTTCAACCCTTTTGATGGCTGCATAATATTCCTGTGTGTGTGTGTGTGTGTGTGTGTGTACCACATCTTCCTTATCCATTCATCTGTCAACAGTAATAAAATTTTAGAGAATGTCAATATTCAAAGACTGCAAGAAGGAAGCCTGTGGAAAAGCCTGTAAAGAAGCAATCTGCACAGTGGAAGGAGAACTAGCAAAAGGTGGCATCAGAGACGGAAATGGAGAAAAGAGCGAGTTAGTCAACAGTGTCAAATGTCACAGAAAGGTCAATGAGGGACTGAAATTCTTCTGTTTGATTTGGCCAAGAGGAGGCAATAGATATTAGCGAGGGTAATTTCAGTGGTGTGGTGACAGCTAAGGGGTTAGTACCTATTGGGCCTTTGAAATTTTCTCCAGTGTCCTTATACCACAGTCAGCATAAAGTGCCACCAGATAAGCAATTCTTTCTTGTGGTCTAGGCACTTCACTTCCCACAGACACAGTTATCTGAATCTGAGAACATAGGACACAATACTATCAAAAATGATTCTAAAAAGAATATCCAATATTTAATCAAGAAATCATTTAGAAAAAAATCAAACCTGTAGGTACAATTAGATAGATTTCTCTTTTTGAAATTGCGGCAAAAGCTGTTAATATGAGATGTACCTTCTAAACAGATGTTTAAGTGTACAATTCAGTATTGTTAACTGTAGGCACTATGTTGTACATCAGATCTCCAGAACTTAGACATTTTGCACAACTGAAAATGCTCAGATTTCTTACTAATTTAAAGATGTTGACACCTCCATTTTGGTCAGCATTTGCCCTGGTGTTCCCTGGTCTTGAGTTAACTAAAGCCTGCTAAACTCTTCTCAGTCCCACCAGAGCACATTCAGTGGTGAGATGTGCCTTTTTTTTTTCTTTCAGAGAGCTTCCACTTGCCCTTGATCATGTATGTCCAATAAGAGAGACCTAATCACTTCCAACTGAGTAAGAGGAAACCCACTAGTTTTATGAGAATTCTCTCTGACTCTAGTGAAGTTTGTTTTGCCCTGTGGCACAGCAAAAAAAGCAGAAATGATATAAGAGCAGAAATCAAGTTTTGTAACATTTGATTATATCCTTCCAATCAGTCAATCCCTATCCTCTAGCTCCTAATTCTTTTCCAGTTCTCCCTAATATCAGGACCCAGAAATCTTAACACTCACTATCTCAATTACAACCTCTGCTGTTTCCTATTGGTAGAGGCACTACATACGGTCTAACATTTTTTAACAAAATACACAGTGTATATTTTTAACATAACAAAATCTTGCCTTATCTCAATAACAACACTTTAATACTCTAGTTGTTTTAGGGAGGTTATAAATTGGAATGACACTGTATGAGGTGTGGCCACGGACTTGACTTTGAACAAAACTGAGTTTCTCTTCCATTGCCCTATCAACCAAGACTTAAATGGCTTTCTTCCACTCCTAATACCCACGTACCCTGTGATAAGAGTTCTAACCTCATAACTTATAAAGGCAGCTGTTTTAACAGAGGCTCCTGAAAATTTTGCTAGATTTCAAGATCCTCAAGATCCAAGTATTGAATTCCTAATGATGAAATTTCAGACCCTGTGACAACTGAGTGCAATTTGGAAGAAAGAGGTGTTGTCTGTTGCCTGTTAATCAACCTAAACATGTATACTGATATATTGGGGTTAGACAGGGTTGGACTGGTCTGTCACATGATCTGACGGTGCCTACAGTGGTTGAAACTGGGACCACCCAATTGAAACTAGGGTATGGTGGTGTCTCTCCCTTTCAGGGTGGCCACACTTCCCCTGCCATGCATAAAGCATCCAACTCCTCAGAACATTTGTAGCTAACCAATCTATTTCTTGGCAATCAGAAAGCAAGCTGTTGAGTCTGCCAGCCTTACCCACCTGTCATGTGTCTCGATCTCCAAACAGCTGGTGAAAACCAATATCACACTGAGCACCAGCCCTGCTGTGGAGGCGGATGTGGCCGGGGAATGAAACACACACATGTTCATTCAAGCTCCTTCTGACTTTGCAAACACATTTTGACAAGTCACACACCATTCTGAATGGAACCATAAAGACTTTGGTTTTGATTACATGAGCTGTCTCTGGTGTAAAAAAAAAAAAAAGAGCTATTTTTCAGTGGCATGTGGTGTCTGACTCCAGATTTTGGGTGGAGCCCCATGGACTCTGCCTGTAGAGTCTCTCTGTCCCACTTCCCTATACTCTGAGCTGAATTCTGTCCTGGATTAGGCCAACCCTCTGAGCAGCAGGGAGCCTGAATGGGAATCTTTTCCCAGACATAGCCCAGTAGGGCTAAGATTTTCCGAGGCAAAAGAAAAAAGATGATTTTCCCTCATCACTGGCTTCATTTATCTTGAAGGCAAATATTTGACATGTTGCATTTCTCTGTTGTAAATAAACTCAGTGATGTGAGCCTTCCAGGTTATAGCTTTACTGTCAAGTATCAAGTGTCACAATCCATATCTGGATACAATAAATTTAAGACTCTAAATCTAGTTGGGACTACCTGTCAAAAGAGCTGAGCTGTTCCAGACGAACAGCCTGGCAGGACTGGTACTATGTCTTTAAGGAGAAAAGGAGTGTAAAAATCAGTAACAGGGTTTTTGTTTATTCGTTATGATTTTTAGGGTACCTTGCAAGGAGATAAGGAAATGGCAAAAGACAGGCATAAAAAGGCCTTTTTATCAATTACTGTGTGCTAAGTGTGCCACCACTTTCTGGTGAGACTTACTTATCTAAGTATGGCTTAAGGGCGCCTGGGTGGCTCAGTTGGTTAAGTGACTGCCTTCGGCTCAGGTCATGATCCTGGAGTCCCGGGATCGAGTCCCACATCGGGCTCCCTGCTCAGCAGGGAGTCTGCTTCTCCCTCTGACCCTCCTCCCTCTCATGCTCTCTGTCTCTCATTCTCTCTCTCTCTCTCAAATAAATAAATAAAATCTTAAAAAAAAAAAAAGTATGTCTTAAATATTCCTAACCTCCCCTTTCTGCATCCACCCATCACTCCGCCACTCCTTGTATTTACTTCATGGCATCTTTATCCTAATTCAAGCAAAACCTGCATGTAGGAAAGGACCAATTATTTACACATGAATGTGCAGTTAAGTCAATATGACCCCAATTTCCATTAGATTTTAAACCTCATCTCTGAGGGGGATGAGAGAAAGGAAGACTTTGATGTTGTCTCATTTACCTTTGATTATTTTCCTTTGCCTATGAAATAAAGTCCAAATTCCTTAACAAATATTTGAGTCCTAACATGTTTATCATGAAGCCCTAATAGTAGGGAGGAAGTAAAAAAGCATCTACCAACAGAGGACATGGTATATAACCCATAAATACTTGCTGAAAGAAAAAAAGAGTGAATGAACCAAGGAGTGGATGTACATTGTCCACTCATCCCTATTTGTGTTTGTGGTTGCAGAGGTAAAATATTTATTTGGGGTTACCACAGCTATGTTCTGAATCCATTAAGAAATGGTCAAGGAGTAGGAAAATGAAGATCAAAATAATACCTTCATTACTGAGAATGGCTGGGTTGGAAAATGTGCCCTTGATGTGTGGCCATAATGGGCTTCTTAATATGAAACACCCAGAAGTAGACAAAACCACCCAGTCATAGACACAGTGGACACCCACAGGATTTCATGTTGAAGCTGTCCTCAAAAACTTTTCAAGCAGCAAATCAAAGAATAATGTGTAGGGCAGCCTGGCTCCCAAGAGAGAATGAGAGAGGAAGGAGCCAAGCCATGAGTGCCCAGTTTCTCATCCCAGGCTCACCAATCAGGGCAAGCAGCCAGTGTGTTTAAGGAAAAATCCTTCCTCCTGGAAACAAGAGGAGTTGAGAGTAAATATCCTTCTCCCTTGACCATTCACCATGAAAGCTGTCCAATATAATATGTAATTACATGACAAGGAACTAGTGTGAACAAGAATTTTATGGGAGGTAGACATCATCTAACACGTTGCAGTAATAGAAACATCTGGGCCTGAATCCCAGTAAAAGGATTTGAGTGGAGGAAGAGGTGTTCGTGGGTGGTGCCAGGGGCAGAGCAAAATTAGAAACGAGCATAGGATTATCCAGTCTTACTTCCCCTCTTCACTCCTGTCCTCAAAGTGCTGTCATCATTCCCTACATGTGCCCTCACTGGTCCAGCTTATTTTCACACATTCATTCAACATATCTTTCTGAGTCCCTACTAACTGCTAAGCATGTTCTACCCCAGAATTGCCTCTGTTAAAAAGTCATTATCTTATACTTAGACTGTATTTCACCAAGCAAGTTTGAGGAGAAATGCCAGCTATGGAAAATGTATCCCCATGCCACATCACGGGAATTTAGCACACTAAGACTCCATAGAAATTTCAGAAGAAGGTCAAATGCAAAAGGATATATAGGAAGTTACATGCTATACTAATTCTTAGTGAATAAATTTCATGTAAAATTGAAGAAAAATTGTTATAGAATAGGTATTTGTGAAGGTAAATTCTAGCTACACTATATCCATAATTTGCATGAACAAATCAGGGACAAAAAGCAGTTGTTACTGGATATTTTGTTTTGCTTTTTATACACAGAACTTAAGATTTCTTTCTATTAAAATCATATCCTCTCAAACCTTAAAATAGTCTAAGTCACTTAATTGTAGAATTAATCAATAAGGAATTTTAAACTAAACCATAAAGACGTACAACACTAGGATGGATGGAGTGCAGCGATGCTATTCCCCATGGTGAGAGAGAGAGAAAGGTTTGCATCACCAAGGGCGAGTCTGGGTGACTGAGAGGTCACCACTTGATGAGTGGAGATAGAGTTAAGACAAAAAATAAAGTCAGGAAAGTCAGTGCTGCTGGGGAAACAAACACACAAAACATAACTCACAGTATTGGAAAACCCCCAACATTTTCAGTCTCAGTCAGGATATAAATCAGATTTGCAGTTAACCATTTGAGCCGTTTACCTGAAGCCAATAAGTTTCAGAGAAAAGCGTGCCACACATGCCTTTTCACTGGGTTCTAGAATCTCCCCTCCTTCCATTTTCCAAATATGTATCAGTCTAATGTCTTAGCAGGGGATTATAGAGCAAGCAAGAACTATACATAGGCATCAGGAATGGAAGTTTATGTATTGTTGGTTGTGTAACTAAGACTACACCACATTAGAGGTAAGCACAGGGTAGTAGCTGAGACACAATTTTAAAAAACTTCTCCATGGTGTATGAAAAAGCCAAAGGAAGCTTCATATGCCTTTCAGAACACAATCATGCATCCTTGAAGTGCTGCTCCTATTTCTTACATAGCAAGGCAGAGCCAACAGACCTAGCATTGTTGGAGCACAAAAAGCAGGAAGGAACTTGCAGAAGTCAGTTAAAGGGAAAGATAGTAGTCTCAAAAGGAGCCCGACACAGGGAGAGGCTCACATACCAGACAAGAGGCAAGGGAGTGCAGCTCAGCCTCATCAGCTCTAAGATCAAGAGCAAGTCACACAGCATCCTCGTGCATCAGTTTCTTCAGCCATAGATGGACTGGGAATCCTAGATAGGTTTTACTTACTTAATGAACATAATGGTTTGACTGGAGTTTGCCAGTAAATACAGGGGAGTATAATATTAGGTCCTTTCTTTGACAGTAAAGTGTTTTCCTAAAACACAATTAAAAACAATGAACTCCAGGGGCGCCTGGGTGGCTCAGATGGTTAAGCCTCTGCCTTCGGCTCAGGTCATGATCCCGGGGTCCTGGGATCGAGCCCCGCATCGGGCTCCCTGATCCGCGGGAAGCCTGCTTCTCCCCCTCCTTCCTGCTCGAGCTCTCTCTCACTATCTCTGTCTCTCTCAAATAAATAAATAAAATATTTTAAAAAAAAAAACAAAAACAAAAAAACAATGAACTCTGGTTGATTAAGAACGCTGCCTTAAATAATTTGCAAATCCTAAAAAAATGAAGAATACTTTCTAAAATGTCTTTCAGAACAAAATAGAAATAAACATACAAAAAGAATTCAGCTCACAAATAAAGATAAGCAAGATTTGAAAAAAAATATCAAAGACTCAAAGTAATATGATGCAGAGAAATTTTTGGCAAGCAGAAGGAAATGTGGAAGTACTTTGTCTCTCTTAAAACCCAGCCCTAGGCTATACATGAAAATCCAGTAATGATAAATTAGGCTAACCCAATAAGTGGGTGTATGTACACCTGACATTTGTATCAATAGGATATACACTAGACACAAATTATCCAGACTGCATTTCTGCAAAGACTAGTTAGAAAAAAGATCAAAGTCCATTTGAAGTGAAAGAATTGTAATTTTAAAATTAAGGAAAAGGACAACAAATTAAATTGAGCAGTTCCTGTTGCCCACTATGATAAACCCTTCAAAGTCTTCATTACTCTTTCTTCTAAATTCAACAACCAGGACAACAAAAGTAAAGGTGTTTGGTGGGATTCCCCCCTATCCTGCCCCCTACCCCAACCAATGCTCCTAGCTTTACTGGGGGAAGGGAAGTTTAGTGGGGGTTGAGAAGGAAACAAGTTCTGAATTTTCTGGCCCTGCAGGAAAGCAAGTCACTCAACATTTTATCCATGATTAATTTAGTTAACTTTCCTTGAAAACGGGATTTCCATGCCTGCTACAGCTGGCCAATTTACCTACCAAATAATGCCTCTACATTTCACTTGATAAACAATTGTAACTTAGCAAAATACATAAATTTATCTCAATTGCCCCATAGTTCCTAGCATCTTTGAAAGTTCTTCCTTTATTCATTGGAATATCCCTAATCAATACTAGAGCCGTGTATTCCCATTGTGAAGGTAGAATAAATATCTGACGAGAGAAGAAACAAATGCACCAAGAAGAAATGAATACACTGACAAAAGAAAGACTGACTGATGATCGTGGGTTACAGGAATGTTTAAATCCATCCTCTGGCTTCTAATTTCTCCTAGTTCACAGTCAACCCCACCTCTTTATCCCTCCTCCAATCCCTCCACTCCTCTAGAATTTCTGGGTTCTTTTGTCTCCTTGTGAAGGAGAAATGGCCAATGCTTAAACCCATCCATTTTATTACATTTTTTTAAAACTTAATCAAATAGGGGAAAACTTTTGTGTAATCTGAGACTAAATCGGGAATTGGGGTCTGCTCTAACCCTTCACTTCTTTCTCAGTTTCATGTTACTAAACTAACAAAGCATTAGCTGTGGTGTTGTTAATGATATTTGGGCCTTCCATCCGGCCTGCAGTCCTCAAATTGTCTATTTGCAGCAAAACATACAGAATCATGTGCCACTATGATTGGGTCTTATCCTATTCCCTCTATTATTTTGTTGACATTACTTCCCCACAGAGCCTCTCCTTTAGCTTACCCCTGTCATGACCCTAAAATGTTTTTCTCAAAACCCCTTCTCCTTCTTTGCCTCTTGAATGCCCCACTCAGATGCTACCAGTGATTTAATAATGACTTACGCACTCCCTTTTCTGACTTTTTTTTTTTTTGAGATATAACTGACACACAACATTAGTTTTCAGGAGTACAACATATGATTTGATGCTTGACTACATTACAGAATGATTACCACAGTAAGTCTAGTCAACATCTATCCTGAAACATTATTACAAAATTTTTTTCTTCTGAGGAGAACTTTTAAGACCTATTCTCTCAACAACTTTTAAATATGCAATATAGTATCATTAATTATAGTCACCATACTGTACATTATGCTTTGCATTATTACATCCACAACACTTATTTATTTTATAACTGGAAGTATGCACCTTTCTCCCCCCTTTACCCATTTCACCCACTCCCTCTCCCTACGTCTGGCTACTACCAGTTTGTTCTTTGTATCTATGAGCTTAAATTTCATTTTATTTTGTTTTGTTTTATTTCTTAAGTTTCCACGTATAATTGAGATCATATGGTATTTGTCCTTCTCTATCTGACTTATTTCACTTAATAAAATGTCCTCAAGATCCATCCATGTTGCTGCAAACTTTTTTGACTTCCTATAACTTTCAAGCAATACAAGTTCAGCATTACTGCATGCTTGCTGCTTTGTACTTTCCTCTGATTATCTAGTGAGTTTCAGCTTTGTCTGTGCTTGAATACAGAGTTCATGTCTTACGCTTCTTTCCAATACAGCATATACTTATTATCAGCAATATGTGTCTACCTGCTAATCCATTGAAAGCACAGATCTATCTCTGTTTTTAAAAGGAATGTTATAACTTGTCTCATATCATGTTGGTTGTTTCTAGTAAAAATAACATCAAAGGACATAGCTTTCCGAGTTGCTACATCCCTAAAACTGTTATACAGCACTCTGCATTAAAAGGATCAGGTATACCTCTGACCAAATTAGGATCATCTCTGTCTAACAAAAATTGTACAACATTCTTGGACCAGGCCCTTAGTCAACAGTATCTACTTTATTTGCTTCATCATTTACTTTTCATTCATTTATTTATTTATATATTCAACATAGACTTTATAAACACCTATGTGGAAGACACTTTTTAAAGTCATTTCTTTCTATTTATCTACCTACCTCAATCTCTCTCTCTCTCTCTCTCTCTCTCCACTCCGGAGAATGTCAACAAACTGAAAATCATGTTGTCTGATACACACAGAGCTGCATAAACACACAGGTGCAAATTACAGGGAGCGACCACAAATGCTGACGCCAGATCTGTGGTGTGGTTCAAGGAAGCATCTCGACACTGCAGACTTCACAAGTTCTAAGTTTATAGCTGCACTGACTGGGTCCAAGCTGGTGTCTAGAGGAGGTCTCACAATAGCATGTTGACAAAATATGTTCAGTTAGGTTGGTTAATGCGTTTGGCACTTTTTTCCCCACTCTTGTCTGCCTTTTGATGTCTAGAAAAGTGCCACTTGCTAACCAAGTTACCGCATTCGAAAGAAACTCCCCCTGATTTGGAGCTTTGCATGGCCAGACTTGCCTCGTCTCTTTTAACTCCATTTAAATCAGGTCTGGTCTCTAACTTTAAGGCTGCAAACTTCAAGGGGGTTGACAGGAGAAGGGAAGAAGGGTACAAGCCTGCCATCACATCCTCTTTGCCCTTGAAAACTATTTGAATGGTTTCTTGGTCCATGGGTTTATTTGCTTTCTCTTTTAATTTTCCTCTTCTCTCTCTCTCTCTCACCAACTAGTTTGTGAATCATTTGAGGGTGTAGTTGCAGTTTTTAAAAGAGTAATCCCACCTGAGACTTGTGTGATCATTTAGAATCTAGCCCTCAAAGAAGGGAAATAGGTAGCCTGGGTTCTAGCCCTGACTCTGACATATATTAGCAAAGAACAGTAGCTAAGGCAAATGCTACCATTATATATCATTTATTCCATCAATTTGATTTTCTCTCCTTTAAAAACAATATCAAAAAAATAAAGAAAAACAAGGAACTGAGGTGATTTACAGTACTGTGCATGAAACAGGTTAAAAATAACATGGATAAGGAAAATGTAAGAAAAGATGAACAAAATAAATAATTTACAAAACATATATACTCTGGGTACCAGTTGGGGTTTTAAATTAGGTGCTAAGGTTCTTAGTAGTCAGAGCAAATAACATCACTTAGATTGCATTTTTCAATTATCTGTACAACTGGAACAAAAAATACACCTAAATTAATAGATAATACGGCTGTTGTGTCTAAACCGACAACACCCAAAAATATATTAAACCTAAATATTTTTGAGCACCTGCTATATAGCAAGATCACTTTGAAAGTTTAAAATTCTATACAATACTGGGCGCCTGGGTGGCTCAGTCGGTTAAGCGACTGCCTTCGGCTCAGGTCATGATCCTAGAGTCCCTGGATGGAGTCCCGCATCGGGCTCCCTGCTCGGCGGGGAGTCTGCTTCTCCCTCTGACCCTCCTCCCTCTCATGCTCTCTCTATCTCATTCTCTCTGTCTCAAATAAATAAATAAAATCTTTAAAAAATAAAAATAAAAATAAAATAAAATAAAATTCTATACAATACTAAGATGTTATTTTGTTAACCTGTGTGTCAGAGCCATAATATGCTAAAAGGGGGTTCATTGCTTCCAATTATCTCATCACCAATTGTGGCTAGAAAGCAAATCTCAATATGATTTTTATTTTCCTGTGAAGAATTTGAAATTTCACAAGAGACTTTCACTATTTCTATAAATCCAGGAAAAGCTCATACCAGTGGCCACTTTACAGCCAAAATGTCTTCTCCATGTGGTCTTCAACGCTCCCACTTATTTCTAGTTCATATTTTATAAGAGTTGGAATATGCTGATTTGCTGGTAATTTTTCTTGTTTAAAAATAATTAATAACATTACTTATTCAATACTTTTAATTATTTTTAAACTTTAAATTCACAGAAAATGATATAATTGGGGCATTTTTAGGATATGATTACAGCATCTCAGTTTTAACAGGAGATATTATGGGTCGTTTTTTGTAAATTTGAGGTTTCATAAGATTGAAGTTTAACTCTGAGCTGTATAAAGTCCCTGAGGATCACCAGGTACAAATCTAGTGGCCACTGTAGAGCTAACACAGTCACTACTCTACTGAATTTACAGCTTCCTCTCTCTCCCACACACCACACACAAAGATGTTCGGTGGGATGTTTACATTAGGTGGGACCTTTGACCTCTTTCCCATCCTCCTATATTGTGACTGAGGAAAACGTAACCTTGTTGGGTTGACACAAGGAGTTACTGGTAGAAGTTAGGCTCTACTCAGGTCTTCTGAATCCAAGTCCTGTGCTCCATCCACCTGTATGTGGAATTTTCAACGTTTATGGGAAAACAGTAGGTTCTATAGTTTCCTTATGTAATGGCCTCGCTAATGCAACAAAAAGATTCTTTTCAGGAAATGCCTGAAAAGATCTAGGAGATGATCTATTAGGTCCTTTGAATTCAAAGAGGGAACCTGAGTAAAGCAAGGCAGGATGAGTACACATACACAAAAACACACTCATAGGTACACACAAACACAAACCTACATGCAATATGTATACATACTCACACATATACACATACCTATATACACACACATACATGTACACAGAGACAGACTCCTTCACCAATGCACACACTTACATACGCATGCACATACATATATACACATAAAAGAACATACCCACACAATACACACACCACACACACAGTAATAGCTAGAATCAATGATGAAAATGTTCAAGGATAAAGAATTAAAAGTTTGAGATTACTGAATTTATTTACAGTACACCTGATTCATATAAACACTGAGAAGACTTTGCTTCACTCATGTCATACTAGCTTTACTATAACTTTCTATTGTTTGTGGTCTAATCTACACATTATAAACACTTTGTCTTGTTACTTTTCAAACTTTCACATGTGCTGAAATTAGACAGCTGGGCATTGCCCTCTAAGACCCTATAAAGCTTTGAAAAGAAACTTTTACAGTCCATAAAGAAAGAGTAAACTATGTCCCACTACACTATATAATTTTTCACATTTTGGAAGAGACCACAGCTTCAGAAAAGTCTGAAAGGGGTGATTGTTAGGCCCAGAAATTGTACCTTAACTGCTGGGAAGTAGAGGATGCCGCATAATCTTCCTTTCAACATGCTTCTGAGAACGTCTTTAATGCTGTTTGGGAATGTCCCCTGGCTCTGCCTTGTTCCTCTCGTGACTAGCCCAAAGACTGTGTGACTCTGTTTAATAAGCATGAGATAATAACAATCACACCAGATTGTTCATCTGTAATTTGAGAATCCTGGAAGAAAAGTAATGCACAGTAGCTTATGTTTGACTTTAATAGTTGAATTTCTTTCAGAGTGTTGATGATAGAGGAAATATTTCTCATGCTCCACTGGCTGGCATGTCAGAGTTAGGCTCCAGAGTCAGGCAAGTGTGGGTTCAGACCCCCAGGACTGCTACTTGTTAGTGGTCAGAATATGAGTGAATAATTTAAGCACACTTGAATCATTAACAGTCCTCATTTTTAAATGAGGGTAATACTACACACCCCACAGGATACACTGCAAGTGACTGGCTCATAATGGACTCTAAAAATATTTGTTTTATTTTTTCAATTCATTATTCACAGCATCAAAACAACTCTTATCTCAGGGAAAATGATGAGTCTTATGTAGAAAAAGTAATTATTTTATTGTCTTTCATTTTTCAACTATCTGCTTTAGCAAATTACAGAGGGACTTATAAAAGATTAGTAAAATATTTTCAAACTACAGTCATAATGTTTATTGATAATACTATTACTAATTAATAATAGCATCTTGATCAGTTCTTCATTTATGCCAACTAGAAAATCTATTAGTTATTTATTGAACAAAAAATTAAAAAAGAATGTAACCCCTTATCAATTTTTGAGCATTTTCCAGCTGTTAGTTTAGTATGAATGTGAGAGAAATTTTAACTCTGCCCCCAGCACTATCTAACTATAAAGACAATTTTAGCAAAATGTAAAGGCAATGTTTTTGAATTGTGTTCAAGTCATAGTTTTGACTTGGTTTTGAGTTTTGCTACATACAACACCTGCTTTTATGTAAAAGATATCTAAAGTTCATCTGAGTGTCTATGACAGTCCATCTAAAATCTAACAGAGACCAAAAAACTAGCAGCTGCCGCCATCTTCAGACAGACAGCCTGGGACTTCTATCCATAGCGTGGCAGTGATATCTTCTTCTTTACCTGGAAATTTGTTGTTCCAAATGGTTAAATTTTTCCCCAAAACTTGATTCAAATCTCCAATGGGTAGGCTTAAATAATTACAGTGCCACATATTCATGAAAACTTTGACAAGGATCCCCTTTCTTTGAAACTATTATTCACTCATTTGATAAGTGCTGTTTGTGGGTTAGGCTTGATTTACACTAATAATCAACTGCAATATTGTAATCTATTTATATATATATATAAATCTATGTAACGTATTATATATATATATATATATACACACACACATATATATACATACACATATAATCTATTTAATCTATTACACATGTAATATATATACACAATGTCAAGCATCCAGAGAAAGTTTAAAATTTGGGACATGTAAGTAGACTTTTGTTCTCCATCCTACAAGTTCAAATACTTATAAATAGATTTTTTAATTTTTTTCAAATAATCATTTTAAAAGAAATTTTCTTACAGATATGTAGCCCTAGTTAAACTACAGATGTAATATAGGAACACACATCTACTTAGTATCAGAAAATAAAAGGGGTGTAAAACTCTGTGTTTTATTATTTTTAGGAAGTAAAGGATCCAGTTTAAGATGTTTCCCCCAGATGTTTACTTCAGGGAAAGAAGCCAACAGTGACAAGAAAAACCTGACTCTGTCCAAGATAATCATTATTAAGCAATGTGTCTGGAAATGTGTGCTATAAACCTGAAAAAATTAAAACAATTATAGACATTTCTGTAACTACTTGCTGCATATTTCCTTTACTGGAAATGGGGTTACTTTTTTAATTTGTTTTGCTTTCTATTTCTGTTAGACATTTTTTTTTCCTTACAGGAAAAAGGGATTTAAAAAAGATTTTAAAAATTTGATATAGTGTATTTCTATCTTAATTCCATTTAAATATTTAGAATTAAATCCATTGTACATCCTAAAAGTCAAAACCTAATAATTTCATTCACATTTATTTTGTAGTGCTCACTGGTCTCCTCTCTAATCATGCAAATGCACATTTTCCAGACTTCCTGGATTTCTCTAGCCTTTTAGCCTGAGTGAGAACTTTTCCTCCCACAAGCCTTCCTTCTATGAAACTGAACTCAGTAAGATTTTCCTTTTGGATCATGCACCTCACGAATTATTACTAGGGCCTCACTATTAATCACATCAGGCCAACAGAGGAAGGTCAGTTGTGAAGCTGAAGCAGCTTGGAAGGATGGGCCTGCACACTTGGGCCCGTAAAACTAGCTCCATTACATACAGTAACACCTGGATGGAAAACACGCCACCAGCAATTCATTGGTATATCAGGAGCCTCCTCTCTGAGACTTTATCATCAATTAGATCATTTAAACAAGAGTGAAGGCCTACAATACTCCTAGAAGAAATGTCAGAGATCATGTACTTATTTTGTACAAACAGCTTGAAACCAGACCATGTGAGCAGAGCTGGCACTTGAGGGCCCACCTCTCATTCTTTGTTTTGTCGTAAGTGGTCCCATTTAAATCAAAATGCAAACTGTTTGAAGTGATACAGTCCTCTGAAAAGCTTGGCCAGAGTGTGGAATTCTGAAGACTGTCAGGAATGGAAGAACGCAGCAGATAGCTGTTGGTCGCCTACTCATTCCTCATTCCTCCAACTACTCCTTGGTCCAGAACTCCAATTCAGCTGGGTGTGCACCAGGAAAGATGGGCCTTCTCTGAGCCAGGTTATCCCATTCCCCTTGCTGGTGAGTAGGTCAGGAAGGACATAAGTTGCAATTCTGGCCCATGAGACATGAGATTTCCACCACTTCTTCTAAGAACACTTCCTCACTCCTAAAATGAGACATGAAAAGCAATGAGCCCTCTTTCCTCCATTGGCCTCTAGACAATGTTGTATGAGGATGGGACAATTTTGAGTTGCACCAGCCATCTTGCAATTATGAAAGAGCAAATCTGAGAACAAACAGCAACATGTTGAAGATAGCAGAGAAAAAGATGTGGAAAAAAATCTGGCCCTTGATAATTCTGCTGAGCCTCTGGATTAACTTCCCATGGGCCTGTTCTTCCTCCAAGCTTCTTATAAGAGATGATAACTTTTCCTTATTGTTAAGTCACTTGACTTGAGTTTTCTATTGCTCATATCTGAATACCTTCTTTTACAAGGTATTTCAAATACTGTTTTCTTATGAGACCAACTATTGAATCATGTGCCAAATTTTGGTCAAAGGGTACAGAGTTTCCATTATATAAGATTAATAAGTTCTAGATTTACAGAATGGTAATTATAGTTAAGTACAGTATACATTGTATACTTGAAATTTGCTAAGAAGGTCGATCTTAAGTGTTCTCATCACATTAAAAAAAGAAAGTCTCGGGGTGCCTGGGTGGCTCAGTCATTAGGTGTCTGCCTTCGGCTCAGGTCATGATCCCAGGGTCCTGGGATCGAGCCCCGCATCAGGCTCTCTGCTCGGCGGGAAGCCTGCTTCTCCCTCTCCCATTCCCCCTGCTTGTGTTCCCTCTTTCGCTGTGTTTCTCTCTGTCAAATAAATAAAATCTTTAAAAAAAAAAAAAAGTCTCATGACTTAGTAAGATGCAATCTTCCTTTTTTTCTGATAAAGGTATAAGACATTATATCAATCTATTAAGTTTCATTTAAAAGTATTTATCAGTCTATTGGGTTCTATTAAAAAAAATGACCACACAAAGAAACAGTGCACAAACATTGCTGTCCTGAGGACAGAAAGTTAAGAAGATATTTGGGGCCTGGGATCTTCCTAGTGCCCCTCACTTCGCTCACCTCACCAGATAGCTGTCTGCTCAGTCTGCAGTGCAGCTGACCCTGACTGACCTTGGCCCAAAGGAAGAATCCTCAAGGAACATTTGGACATTCACACATTTCAAAAGGAAACTTCTGAATGTTCTATACTGGGCCTTCTCCTTTTGACTGAGGTAAAATAGAAACACAAAAAAATCAGCTATTTTGTAATGATTTTTAAAATTCTATTACGTGACTAATCAAATGGGATCTATCTCCTTTAATCAGCTCAGCCATGTCATAGCTTGACTTCAAGGGTTTAATATATACAACTAAGAAAAATAATAGAATTATAACATAGTTTTTTATTTTTGACAATATGAAATATTTCAACTGTTGGGGAAGTGAACACATTTTTCACTGGATTACCTAGGTAACTGCTTCACATGTCTGCCTCTCCCCACTCCGCCACTTTAGACATAGCCAGAGAGGAAGATAAGTATGCCAAACAATGTTACTATGATAAAGAATGTAAATATTGAATGGCCAAAAATTTTTTTTAAAGATTCATTTATTTATTTTAGAGAGAGAGAGCACAAGCAGGAGGGGCAGAGGGACTGGGAGAGAGAATCCCAAGCAGACTCTGCTGAGTGCAGAGCCCATCAAGGTGCTCAATCTCACAACCCTGAGACCATGACCTGAGCCAAAACCAAGAACTGCAATTTTAAACTGACTGTGCCACCAAGGTGCCCCAAATGGTCAAAAATTTTTTAAGAATTCTAGACTGTGGGGCGCCTGGGTGGATCAGTTGGTTAAGCGACTACCTTCGGCTCAGGTCATGATCCTGGAGTCCCGGGATCGAGTCCTGCATAGGGCTCCCTGCTCAGCGGGGAGTCTGCTTCTCCCTCTGACCCTCCCCCCTCTCATGTGCTCTCTCTGTCTCATTCTCTCTCTCTCAAATAAATAAATAAAATCTTTAAAAAAAAAAAAAAGAATTCTAGACTGTGAAAGCATCTTCACAATATTAGCAAACTAGAACATTTCTGGGTATTCCTGCATGGCTAAAGAATATCTTGTAGAGTCCTAGGCTGGAGGTCACATGCTGACATGATACCTTTCTGGAGTGTGATCTGAAACGAGGTAAAATACTGGTTTCTAGTTAGAGTCTTATGGCCCCAAACAGAGCTGGTGGACTAGTGTGAAAAGGTTCTCATCAACCTCCAGATTCCCCAGGGAGGCTTGAGGATGTCCAGTAAAAATGAGGGGGGGTGGGGAAATGATTCTTCTTTCTTTTTTTATAGGATTTTCTAAACCTGAACTCAACCCAAATACTGAATGTAAAAATTCAAAATTTACTCAGCAACAAAAACAAGGGGATTAAGAGCAGTGAGAAGATCGTGTACTGAGAGGAAGCACTTCTACTTCTGGTTCTGTCACTGATTCCCTGAGGACCCTACAGGAAGTCACATTAATTCTCTAGGCCTGAGGTTCCTCAACTCTAAAATGAACAGATGCTCTCTTGCCTGCTTCCATCTATCACACTGCAATTGTGTTCAACAATCCTGGTCTAAATTTAAAGGATTTACATGTAACTCTGTAAAACATTTCACAATACCTTAAGGTCAAATCCAAAATTGTTGCGAGCAACGTAAGTAATTTTTCAAGAAAAATCTTAAATCCATCAGATCTTAACACCCACTCTCTCACTACGATCCCCACCCTGGCTTTTGAACCTGATCATCTTCTAGTCCTCTCTACCTCAGAGAAGACAGCATCAAAATTCACCTATCAGCTCATGCCAGCAATAAGGAGGAATCTTGGCACCTCTTCTTTCCTCATTTCCCATTTCTAAACCAACCCCAGTTCTCTCAAATACCTGTAACTCATTGTCTGGGCTTAAATGTCTACTTCAGCACCCCCGAGGCTCTAATCAACTCTGGCTTTTCGCGCAAACTAGTCACTATACTGCAGCAGAGAAATTCTTCGTAAATGTCCGTTCTGCTTGTGTCTCTTGGGTGCCTGTGCGCGCATGTGCACACACACACACCCTCCTAAAACCCTTCAGTGATTGTGTTCACTCTCAGTACAAAAAAAAACATAACAAGGAGTGCCTCCCTCTTCTTACTAGTCAAAACCTCCTCCCTCTCAGAGCAGAGCCCCCTTCCTCAGAGAAGCCTTCTCTGGTTTTCCTGACCAGTCAGATCCCTTTATCATGGTCCTCAGAGACTGTTCCTCTATGTTATACACTTGTCACTTTTGTAACTCTACCTGTATTTTTGTTTTTCACTTAGCATCCCCAAAAGACCACAAGCTCCATGAAGACTGAGTGAGATCATATCCATTCTGTTCAATTGTAGCCTTAGCAGCTAGTACAATGCTTGGTATGTATTGGGTCTTTGATAAATACTAATGAAATGCATGTTGGATGTCACATTACAAAAGTGCACTTGCTAAAGCCTAAATGTTCCCAGAATGATTCCTGGATCATTGTTAAGGGTCAATCATCAAACAAATATTTACTGAATATTTATCCAATGTTAAGCAATATTCTAAGCAATAGGGATGTAGTGATCACCATAACATCTATCCTCTGCCTCATGGTGTCTACAATCTAGGGTCCATTATAAATTGACCACTGGATTTTATGGTACAGTTCACCAGTCAAGTTGCCTGGACTACAAGAATCCTGCCACTAACCAGCTGTATAATCTTGGAAAAACTCCTTCAGTTTCCTCATCTATTACATGAAAAATTTACATAAGGTGTTCTCTAAGTTCTCTTCCATCAATTAATGTGTTATTTTTGCTTTCTAAATGATAAGGGTCTATAGGTGTTCCTGATAAAAAGTAATGGCTTATCAAAAATAGCTATCCCCTAATTTATGATTCAAGCTCTTAGTGAGTCACAAATGGGGTCTATAGCTAATGAGGTACTTCTCCTGAGTCTTTAGTGGCAGTCATATGGTCCTGGAACAAAAAAATCTTAAAAAAAAAAAAAAACTACCCTAAAAACTTCTTCTGTCTAAGGAAGATAAGCCTGCTCATTTGCCCTACTACATAATGCGAAAAATAAAATTAAATATTTACTATTTCCTTCTACCAAAGTATAAAATTATATATTGTTTGAGGAAGGAAGACTTAGTCATGGAAAATACTCCAACAGAAATTTAGGAAAGATGTCAAGAATGGAGAGGAAAATAATACCACCCAAAACTAGCTTGTGATACTCACTGGAAAATGATTTTTAATTTTTTTCCTCTCTGTCTTTTTTACCAGCTTCAGATATAATAGACAAAACTGTAATATATTTAAAGTGTACAGTGTAATGATTTGATATATGCAAACATTGTGAAATGACTACCTCAATCAATTCACACATCCATCACTTCACATGCCTTTTTTTTTTTTTTTGTAAAAGCATTTAAGATCTCCTTAAGATTAGCAAATTTCAATTATGTAATACAGCCCCCAGCCCCTGGCAATCACCATTCTACTATTTGTTTCTATAAGTTCAACTCTTTTTGGGGGGGGGGCGTAAAATTTCAAATATAAATGATATCATAGAGTATTTGTCTTTCTCTGTCTGGCTTATTTCACTTAGCATAATGCCCTTCAGTTTTATCCATGTTGTCACAAATAGCAGAATTTTCCACTTTTGGGGGGCTGAATACTATTTCATTATAGATAGATACATAGATACATAGATAATCACATTTTCTTTATCTTTCATCTGTCCATGAACAGTTAGGTTGTTTCCGTATTTTGGCTATTGTCAATAATGCTGCAATGAACATGGAAGGGTAGATAGCTCTTCAGATAGTGATTTCCTTTCCTTTGGATATATACCCAGAAGTGGGATTGCTAGATTCTATGGCAGTTGTGATGTAGGAAAAGACATTAGGGTTCAAAGCCGATGGCCAAGAAAGAATTGTTGGGATGTCTTTGGTGCAAAAAGGTGGTTTTATTAAAGTGCAGGGACAGGACCCGTAGGCAGAAAGAGCTGCATGGGGGCCATGAGGAGTGGCCCATTATAGACTTTCAAGTTGGGAGGGGGTTAGAGATAGGGTAAGTGTCTCAGGAATTTTGGAAGCCAGGTTTCTAGGACCTTGAGGGGGCTGGCTATGGTTGGGAAAATGTCATTTATTACTGTCTAATAAAACCTGACTCATGAGACCCTTCAGATGTATATATGGTCATATGCTTGGGGGATGATTGCCAGCATGTATCTTGGGGGGTGGGGGGTGGTAAGAGATAAAGAAAGTTTCCAAAGGAATTTTTATATGTTAAAGTAGACTTTCAGGAACGTGGGGGTTGGGCTAAGATTGCCTTTTGCCCTTAGCAAAGTATTAACATCAAGGCAGCTGAGTCCCTAGAGGAGTGTCACTCTGCCTGTTTCAAGGACTTGTCAATGTAACTGTATTGTAAAATATAAGTAGTAAGGAGTAGTAGTAAGGAAATTTAATAATTTCTCTTCTGCCTTTGTCTCCCACGTCGGTTCTATTTTTAATTTTTTTAGGAACCTCCATAATGTTTTCCACAATGGCTATACCAATTGACATTCCCACCAACCATGTACGAGGGTACCCTTTTCTCCACATCCTCACTAACATTTGTTATTGCTTGTCTTTTTGATAATAGACATCCTAACGGGTGTGAGGCAATATCTCATTGTGATTTTGATTTGCATTTCCTTGGTGATTACTGATGTGGAGCATCTTCTTATAAACCTGTTGGTTACTTGTATTTCTTATATTTTTTCTTTGGAAAAATGTCTATTCAGGATATTTGCCCATTTTTAATTGAGTTATTTGGGGGGTTTTGCTATTGAATTTTTAAAGTCGCTTATATATTTTGAATATTAACCCTTTATCAGATATATAGTTTGCAGATATTTTCTCCCATTCCCTAGGTTACCTTTTCATTTTATTTATTGTTTCCTTTGCTGTGCAGAAACATTTCACTTGACATGGTCCCACTTGTTTATTTTTTATATGAGCAATAATTTTTAGGATCTGACACCAAAAGCAAATCATTGAGACTATATTATATCTTGATATGTAAATCACTTTACTGATGCACTAAGTTCAAACTTTTAATTTTTTAATATGAAGAAATAAGGGCCCAGAGGTAAAATAATTTGTCCAAGGTCACAGGCGGTCATTGATGCCTGTGCCTGGCATAAATTCCTCTACTTGGGGGTATGAGAACAGCAAAGTTGCATAAACTCCCAGATATAACATAAGTTACTTTTATACATTCTACCAGCTAGTCATTAATTTATTTGATAAACCCTTTTTTGAAAATGCAAAATTATACGGAGAGGATTGAAGTTAATAATAAATTTTCCAGTGCTGCAGAATTCTATGGAGTTGATGAAAGGCAGAGGAGGAGACAGAAGCTACCAGAAGAGCAAACCAGAAGCTGACAGAACAGCTAGGTGGAACCTTTGAAAGCAAAACACCACCACCATCCCATGGATGCCTATATATAGGTTCTTAAGTTTTTATCTACGAAAAATGGAAAGAAAAAAGTCACATTTGTCATTTAAAGCCAAGTATCACTCAGCATTTTGGTGTATTTTCTTCAGGTTCTGTCTATATATTTTTATGGAGTTTTCATGATCAGTCATTTAAATGATTTTACCAGCCATTGAGCAGCAACATGTTACACTAAAATGATGTTGCTTTTTACTAAAATATAATGTAGGTGTCGAAAAATAATACCACAAATTTTCTGGCCTCTGTAGTGAAAGGTCACAAAACGTCATGTGGTTCCCCTTCATCATTGTTGGAGAGTTATAGTTGGGGATGTGAGAAGAGTAGAAAAAGAATATGCTTTCTTTACATAAAAACAAACTTAAATAACAAAGTAAGCCATGAGTGTAACTGACCCAAGCTAACTTATTTCCACTTTCTGAACAAGTCTGAGGGCATGTCCTTCACTAACAAATACAAAAACCCACATTTGAATAACGTGAAGAGCAATTAAGGACAAGTCTTTTCCTCCAAGTTGTCATTACATGAATGAATTACTGCCAATTAATAAAAATATTCAGTTAACCAGAATAACACACTAGCCAACCATGCTGATTAAGTTAAAGTTTTTACCCAATGTAACTTCAATTGCTTTAAAGACAAACTATAAGCTTCCAGATCTAAAAGGAACCGAGGCACCTTAGAGATATGACCGATTCTAGGATGGGAGCAGGAATATATGAGATGAGCCTGGAGCACCTTGCAGTACTAGAAAATAAAGTAATAAAAAAAAAAAAATCCCACAAGGATGACGGTACCTTAAAGGGACACGGAAACCAAGTGAAAGAATCCCAATGTCCAAAGTTGGCACAATTTGAATAACAAAATTAAGTAATATTGAATTATAACCCAAAGTATAAAATAAATATCCTTAAACCTACACTGATATAAATAAATAACTGGATAAATTAATAAATGGGGGAAATAGAATAGACAAATCTTGCAAGTGTAAAAACTTCAAATAAATTATGTAGATACTTCGCCCTAAAGGAAGAGGAGCATAACTCCCTGCTCCTTAAATGTGGGCTATCTCCTGACCTCCTTCCAAATAGTACAGTACAGAAAATGGGGGGAGAGCCATTTTAAAGTGGAGAAATTTGACAAATGCTACTTCAGCCAGGTGGTCCAGGTCAACATCAACAACTGATATTATGTACTCTGGATACGATATGATGAAAACAGCACTTTGCCCCTGTGATCTTCCTTCTCAAAACCTATAAACCCAGTCTAATCATAAGAAAAACATCACACAAATTCCAAGAGATGGGCACCCTACAATATATCTGCCCAGTATTCCTCAAAACTATCAAGATCATAAAAAATAAGGAAAGTCTAAGAAACTATCACAACTAAGAGGAACCTTGCCTAAATAAATGCAATGCAGTACCGTGGATGGGATTCTAAGACAGAAAAAAGGTATCAGACAAAAACTACAAAACTCTGAAGAGTCGTTAGTTAATAATAATGTATCACTGTTCATTAATTGTAACAAGTATTAAAAATAGGGAAAACTAAGTACAGGGGGATATACAGTATAGTGAATCCCCTATACTATCTGTGTGATTTTTCTATAAATCTAAAACTTTTCCATTAATAAAAAATAAACTATAAGATTCATAATAAGTCTTTAAATTAACAAAAATGTCCTACTTAGTTTACTTCTCACACCTAGCTCCTAACAAAATAAGTGCAGTGCCTCTCAGCCCTGGTAGTGAATGTAAGTCAGCTAATGTGCTTAAATAACAATAAATCAGAATCTTTGCTAATGGGCATCAGTAATTTTTTAAACTAAAAGTCTAGTTTTTGCCAACAGAAAAATCTCATACTCCAAAATCATAAAATTGCACCTTTTGCCATCAGCATGAAATGTCTCTTTTTCATGGTAGAAAGCAAAGATGCTCCGTTTTTCTTTCTCCCTTAAGAGACCTAGGAGATTCAGCAATGATTCTGGCAATATAAAGATAAGTAAAATAGTGACTATAACCAACTTAACAAATTTTAGAAACTTAAAGCAGCAAATTACAGAATCTCTCTTTTTTTATTTCTTTTATTTTCTTGGAGAATCATTTCTTAGGCTATTGAAAATTCATGTGGTTTAAAAAGAAAGATGAGTTTGAAATAAAGGAAGAAAAAATGAAATTTTTTATCTTAAAATTTAAATTCAAGACATCTAAATTTCGAATGAGCACAGACAGGATCCCTGCTAGCATAGGAAAGTGCTATCAAGACCATGCTCTGAGAAACAAAACACACACAACTTCCCAAGTGCATCCTGGACAGTAAATCACAAGACGAGCCCCAAGCTCCTGGCATAAGACCACAGGGTGTGTTGATCTCCAGCTCCCAGCTTGGCCTGCCTAAGGAAACAGGGGCTTCCCAAATGCTTGGATAGCCTTGCCCTGGCTAGGAGTCTGTCTCCATCCATTTTCATAATGCTGTTTTAAGAATTGGAGCCCGTCTTAGCCATTCAGCTACAAATGTGGCAATTATATGCTAACTAATTGAACTCTCCTATGTTCTGAAATCGAGAGGCCGAAAACCACCAGGAGACAAATATGAAGAAAGGAATTCAGAGCTTGTCTTCCTCCCTGCACTGCACTTTCTCACTGATCATGTGATCTGAAGAGGTCAAAAGAGTGTGAAAAGTCCGGGGGATGGCAGGGTCTAGCTCAACAACAAGCATTAGCTGAGGTTTTTCTTTTTTAAGGGGCCTCCATCAGAGCACTGGTTGCTTAAGACAGCCAGAGAAATACTGAAAGGATCCATAGGCCCTTCCTAGATGCTTCTCTCATCCAATTAAAACTCTGGTTTGTGTACTGTGGTTAAGTGGAAATTACGGTCATTTTGAAGTCAGAAAACATATGGGCCAAGCGCCAATACCAGCATGACAAGCTGAAAGTCAGTTTGTTTGAACTTCTGTGCCTCAGTTTCTTCATCTGCAAAAAAAAGCTAAGTGAATGGGATCCTAAAGATCAAATGGATAGCCTATGACCTCACTTTATACAGCATAAGTAGACAAAGGGCATACACTGTTAATAATATTGACTGTTTTAAGGTCTACCAATAACTGACACCCTCATCTCTCACTGACCTTCAACCTCAGCTCATATATATTCCAACCAAAAAAACTTACTTTCCACCCTCCACCCACATGGTGGCATTTCTTTGCCATTATCCCCACCCCCTACATTCTTTAATAACCCACATCCCCCCTCTTCTTCAGCACTCTGCTTGATATCTGCCTCCCTCAGGAAGTTATTCTACTCAATGACAGTCACTTCACCACCGAGACTCACAGGTACCCTTGCATGTATAATCAAAGCTTCCATGGCCCACTTGTCAAAGAAACATAAATTCGGGGTGCCTGGGTGGTTCAGTCAGTTAAGTGTCTGCCTTCAGCTCAGGTCATGATCCCAGAGTCCTGGGATCAAGCCTCACATTGGGCTCCCTGCTCAGCGGAGAGCCTGCTTCTCCCTCTCCCTCTGCCTGCCACTCTGCCTACTTGTGCGCACCCTCTCTCTCTGTCAAATAAATAAGTAAAATCTTTAAAAAAAAAAAAAAATCATAAATTCATTTTAGAGCTGAGAGAAATTGTGGAAACCTAGTCCAATGTCTTAATTTTACAAATGAGGAACCAGACACTCCCATCATCATTTAACTGGCCTACTAGTTGGTAGCAGAATGGAGACTAAAGTCCGGATCTCCATAGAATATTTGCCAACCTTTGGATCCAAATTGACAGCATTAATCATGACAGTATCAATGTTATTTACTAAAATACATAAGCAGAGTTCTTAAATACAAAATATGGATCCCCAAAGTCTCATTGTCTAAGCAGTAAATAAAACAAAATAAAATAAAAATAAAACAAAATTAAAATTAAATTAAAATTAAAAAATTTTTAAAAATTTTTAAAAAGTCCATTATAACAAAGGAATATAAACAGGTGAGTGAAGTAGAAGCTTGGAAATGTTTCTTGACATTTAGTATTTATTACATACATAGAAGGGGCTCAATATTGTTTGGCAAGTTGGTATGCGCACATATGAATGATTCAGGACTCACAATGGAAGAGTTTATCAAAACTTTCACCAAAAGTATTCCACCAAAGAATGTGAAAGCTTGGTTCAGCACAGAAATGCGTTCCTTCTCTAGAAATTTAGACCCTTTGAAATTAATTTTGCAGACTTCGTGCTGTTTAAGACAATATTCCGTGTGTATAGAGGTAGAAGGCAAAAAAGGTACCAAGGATTATATAATAAACCAATGCAGTTCCAATCAAAATTCCAGCTGGATTGTGAAAAACAAGAGAAATATAGGTAGAATTACTCTACAAGACATTAAGACATTATGCCATAATGCTTAAAAGATTATGTTTCTGGTCTAGTTATTTAAGAAACTGAGCAATGGAACAAAATGGAGAGTTTATTTTTTTTTTTTAGATTTTATTTATTTATTTAAGGGGGAAAGAGAGAGAGACAGAGCAAGAGTATGAGCAGGAGGAGGGGGAGAAGCAGAGTCCCCTAAGTGGGGAGCCCAACGTAGTGAGGCTTGATCCCAGGGCCCTGGGATCATGACCTGAGCCGAAAGCAGACACTTAATGGACTGAGCCACCAAGGCACCCCACAAAACAGAGAGTTTAAAAACAGATCCATACTCGTAACATAATTGAGCTGTAATAGAATTATATCACACATACATAGAGGAAACATAAATCATGTAATCAATGGTGTTGGGGAAATTAGCTCATCAAAATGAATATTCAGTTATATACCCATCTCATTCTATAAACAAGAATAAATTCAGATGGGTTTAAAACTTTAGTATAAAACAAACTATTAGAGGGGGGGAAATAGGAGAATAGCTTTATGACCCAGGGATCAGGAAAGATGTCCAGAAAAGCACTACTATAAAAAGATGGGAAGGTCTGATTACCTCAAAATTAAAAGATTTCTGCTCCACAAAATACACTCCAAAGTTAAAAGACTGGTGATAAATGGGGAGAAGATATTTCCAATGTATATAACCAAGAAAGTTTTAATACCCAGAGTATTTAAGAAACTCCTATAAATTAGCAAAAACAAGAGGCAACCCAATAAAAAAAAAATGATAAAGAAGATATATGCTCAAATTGCTGACATACAAGCGGGTTGGCTGATATGAAGAGATGTTTGTCCTCATTGGTAGGTAACCAGAGAATTCCAAAATATAGGCATCAATTTAGAGCTACACTGACAAAAATCATCAGATAATAGCCAATGTCAGCAAGTATGAGGGGAAATAGGAATTTCACATGTGTTGGTGACTTTGCAAATACATATTACAGCCTTTTTTGGTGGGTAATCTAGCAATATGTAGTAAAATTGTGTTAGCAAATGCCTAATAGCACAGGAATTTCTGGGTATTACCTCCAGAGAACTCAATAAACACAGACATGCGTCAAGATTGTATGATAGCAAACTAAGGGGAAAATATCTTTAAAGTGTATTTTATGCATGCATATTAATTAGGGGTCAAAAAATGATTAATTACCAAAGACAGGGCTGAAAAACAATGTTGAGAAAGTTCAACCTGGCATATAGTACACTAATATTTAGGTCAAGTTCAGAGCATATGGAAAACATATATTTTTCACAGATACTCATATATAGAAGGAGAAGGCCCATGAAGCATATGAGAATGAATACCTTATGGAAAACGACAACTGGTAATACAGTTGGGAGACAAAGGGCGGGGAGTGGGAAGAGTCTGAGGCTGGAATAATTATTTTAATGGACACAAACCAGGGAGCTGCACTGGTCCTATTGATACAATTTCGTGCATGAAGAGGCCAAAGCAGTTACAAATAATAAACAGAACAGTTTAAAATGGGGGGGGTGTGGCAGAGAAAGTAAATTATCTGTCTTTAATTTATGGACAGTTAATGTAAAGAAAGGGGTTAACCTAAAAATTCACCGAAGTCAGAAATTTCTTTGGATGAGTGGCAACCCCCCTTGATAGCCCTTCCTCGTGCAGGGGTAATGGAGTGTTAATTCTGCTGACCTTACTTGCCGCAGTGCCTCTGTTCTTGGGGCATCCCTGGCTGTCAGGCGGCATGCTTTACATAGCTGTCCACTTAATGTTTTTCTTTTGACTGAATTTTTTTACCTGAGGCATTTCAATCCTGTACCTCCAGCAATCGATTTAGGCCCAAAACAGCACAGGCCTCTGTCCCCTCCAACCAGGTGTTTGCATGTGAGCTAACAGCTTAAGCACCAGGGACATGAGCTAAACCCAAACAGACGTAAGAAGTAGGGCTGTATGTTAAATCACTACACACACAGCTCATTTACCTGCCCCTGAATTACACTTTGTGTGTGAAAGTAGGACTGAGTGTGTGTGTGTGTGTGTGGTGTGGGAATATGATTGGTTAAATTTTTATACTATTTTTAAAACTAATAAGCTATTTTTAATGGTGTTTGTTTTAATGATCCTAAGCCAATGTTTTAAGAAGAAGTAATCATGAAATTCTAATAGCTAGATATGTCATAAAAGGAAAAGTAGTTTGAAACATAAGTGAAATTATACTAAGAAAATCAGAATTTTTTTTTTTAGTCTTTAGGCAACTCAATTTCTTCAAAATAGAACCCACAAAGTGTATGTGATAGGCATGCACTGTCAAGATATGGAAGGTAACTTATATGGAGAATTTGTCATTATATATTTAAAATTCTTAACCTCCAAAATGACATAAAAGCCATTTTCCACTCATTAGAAGGAATTCTGGATACAGAAGAAGACAATTGTTGGGATTACGCAAGCAAATCAGTAGCATGCACCCAGATCTTTTAACCAAGGGAGAAACTGTCACATTTATTGCCATTATTTGTGAAAGAAGTAGCCAGAATCTCAGCTAGAAGTATCCTATATTCTCCTAGCTATGTTACGGACTAAAAATCTAGTCTAAATAATCAAGCCTAATGTGACTGGCATAGAAGGAATCTCAGATCCAGGTATTTTTTGTGGGTGTTTGAAAAGAGAACACCTCATCTCTCAGCTGTACTATAGAAGAGAAGATGATGTAATGCATTCTCAGCTAGCCTTCATGGATGACAATCAGTATTCTTAACTCCACTTAACACACTGAAGGAATTGAGTCCCTACTAAAAGTCACAATAAAATAATTTTATTTACTCCATTGACCAGCAGGTCAGCACCGAGAAAAGAAGTAATTCCTTAGTAAAAAGCAACACACCCATTTATGTAAGGCAAGAAAAGCCTAGAAGCATATAAAAAACCTAAACTCAGTAAAGAATAAGTTTGTCTGAAAACTGAACTTAACATGTTTCAGTCCACACTATTGAGATTAGTTACTTAAGATACAGAAAAATAAAGACAGGCATTGTGTAAGCCACAAAGCAGAGGGTAAATAATGGGCATTCTTAGCAGCAACATTTGCCCTAATTTATATGAGGATTAATAGGAAAAAACTTTATATAGGAGCAAACATGTTCATGGGTAAAAGACTGCCTTTAAAAATGAGCGGGGCGGGACACCTGGGTGGCTCAGTCGGTTAAGCATCTGCCTTCGGCTCAGGTCATGATCCCGGGGTCCTGGGATCAAGTCCTGCATCAGGCTCCTTGCTCAGCAGGGAGCCTGCTTCTCCCTCTGCCTGCTGCTCCCTCTGCTTGTGCTCTCTCTCTGATAAATATATAAAATCTTAAAAAAAAAAAAAATGAGCATTGCCTCTTGCCCATAGGGCTCACAGCATCTATCAGAAGACATGACTACTGACCACGCTGTCCCTGCATCTTACACACAGCACTGCCCCCTCCGTGAACCACCTGGATCACCAGCAGTAGGAAAGCAGGTTAGCAGTCAGTTTCTCCTTCCCATTTAGCATCCATAATAGCAACTCAGAGTGCCCAACTGAAGATAAGATCATTTTGCATTTGAGGTTTTAACAAAGTGACTATGATGTAGACAGAGGGAGGTGGAGGATGAGATAGTTCTAAGGCAGCATTTCTCAAACTGTCACGTGCATATGACTCAGCCTGGGATTTGTTGAAATGCTGATTCTAGATTGGCAGCTCTGAGATGGGACTGGAGATTGTCTAACCAGCTCCCAGCACTGATGGGCTGACACTTTGAGTAACCAAGTTTAAAGAAATAATGGAAAAAAGCGAAAGGGGATGATAAATGCCGAACTCCTCTAATGTGATAAAATGATAAGGGAAGACACTGTAAAGTAAATACCTCCACATCGCCTGGCCTCAGGAGCAATGTGTTCCCTGGAGGTACTTAAAATCCATCATCGGCAGTCCTGAACTCTTCATCTTACCCAGTCCTGCTCCTTTCTCCATGTGCCTAGGTCTGTGAGTGGTGTCATCAGCCTCCCAAAGCCTTGAGACAGAAAACTCCCAATAATTCTCAACTTCTCTCAACCTTGCTCGATTTTCTTTCCTTTTCAAGCAGCCTCCCATGCCTCCATGTTGCTACAAGTATTATCATTGTAAATCTCAGAAGTAATCTCTATTGTTTCCCTAGTAAAATTCTTCCTGCCTGACACAGCTTCCCACTTCCTAAAGGATAAAGAACGAAACCCTTAGCAAGGTTTCCAAGACCTTTCACAACTGGATCCCAGCATTTCCTTCTGGCCTAAATTACTATCTTTTGCCCCACTCTATATTCTGCTCCATTTCAGGGATCTGCCCTCATTTAGACTCAGGTCCTGTTCACAGTCCCATAAATTCAGCCAGGCCCTACCTTGGCCTGGAGCAACCTCATCCCAGCAGTCAGTCTCCAGTACTCTTGGCCTGGAAACCACCTTATTCCACAAAATGCAGCTCAAAAATTGTTTTCTCCTCTACAGAGTCACCTGGCAGTACTACTTCCTGGCACACAGTAGGCAAACAAGCAATATTACCAAATAGTGCCAGAGAGTTGCAGTCTGATTAGAGTGGCTTCCTCTAAGTTGCTCCAGCCACACAATTAGGATGCTAGCTCAGGTTTGGAAAAAGGGAATTTAAAAAAAAGGGGGGGGGATTAATTTTCATGTTCTATCGATTCTCATTCTAGGCATCAAAATTTTAAAACTCCTATAAATTAGGGCTTACAAAGCTTTTTTCTTGATCATCAAGGAAATGTCTGGAGCAAAGAGATTCTTTAAAGCACCCATATAAGCACCTAGACATAGAGGATCTGAGGGGGTATGGAGTAAGAGAGTATTTTTACATCTTCTCAACATCAAAGTTGTTATTCTTTTATTGACCACTTTACTCTAAAATAGACCTCAGAGCAATTTAGAAGCTTGGACAAAGTTTCTAAAACCTTGGTTACCTGGCCGCAGCAAAGTGGTACATTAGCAAGAAATGAACAAGAAATAAGAGGCACCACTGATGTTGGACAATCACACTTGTTTTTTTTCAGATGCCAGTGGGGGTTCATTAAAGCTAATGCTATTAGATATTTCTGGGGCAACCACAGAAGGAAAATAATATCTAAAGAAATGAAGTTTGTCCGCCTGGGTGGCTCAGTTGGTTAAGCGACTGCCTTCAGCTCAGATCATGATCCCGGGGTCCTGGGATCGAGTCCCACATCAGGCTCCCGGCTCAGCGGGGAGCCTGCTTCTCCCTCTAACCCTATCCCCTCTCATGCTGTTTCTCTCTCAAATAAATAAATAAATAAAATCTTTAAAAAAAAAAAAAGAAAGAAAGAAATGAAGTTCATAACCATTAATTTGAGTCCATAACATGGTCTTATGAGAAGGACAAAAGAAACACATATTTTCCCATGAGTTGTAACCATGTTAAAAAAATAAACAAATATCTTTGGTGTGTTGAAGGAACAGTAAGAAATTTTCAGTCCACTATTATATTTCCTCTCTCTCATATTGGAAACAGTAAAAATGTCCATACATCCCTTTATTCAGTCAACAAGTACTTACTGAGTACTGTGGTGGTTTTAAAACATGTCCACAAATTCACTGACCCTTTCTCCTCTCAAGGAAGCAAATTCCCCTCCCCTTGAATATGTTCTGGTGTATGATACTGTTAACCAACAGGTCAGTGGAAATGATTCTACTTGACTCCCAGGATATGTTAGAAAAAGGGCATAGAGTTCTGCAACATTCTCCTGGTTATATGCCTTTACAGCTTGAGTCACCATGGAAGAACTCAAGCTGCCCTGAAACTGACATGTTGGAGAGACCACATGGAAAAAACAAATGGAGATAGAGAGATAAACCTAAAGAGCTTTGGCTGTTCCAGTTTGAGCCTTCCCAGTCTAGACAATAGATGTGTAAATGAAAAGGACTTTGAGATAAATCTAGCCCAGTCACCACCTGACTGCAATCAGATGAGAGACTCCCAGCAAGAACCACCTAGCTGAGCCAAGTCAACCTCAGGACCATGAGTAATAATAATAATAATAATAATAATAAATAATTGTTATTATTTTATACCACTAAGTTTGGGTTATTTGTTACTCAGCAATAGATAACTGGAATAAGCACCTAATGTATGTCAGGATATTGAGGTATCTTCCCCTTATGGAGTTTAAAATTTGCTAACCCTGTGCTCTATGTGAGTGTAAGAAACAACCCTTGGCCTCTCTAAATTTGCAGTACACATAGCAACACAGGAAATGTTCATATATACAGATAAGAATATAACCAATATAAGAAATTACAGATAAGTGCTGTAGGTTTGAACAGCAAGCAGAATGGACTGAAAAAGGGAACCCTTGGGACCTACACAATCAGAGAGTGTCAGCAAGGAATTAGGAGCTGGGCTGAAAGTCCAGGATTTGTATACATAAAGGTGTTGGGGGAGGGGAGAGACATTTTTCGTGAGTGTGGTGTGATAGCATATATTAGTCTGGGAAAGAGTTCCCACATAGCGAGTGTGTGAGGGAGAAGAATAGGAAGATCAACAGAAGGCAGATGATAGAGGGTCTTGAAAGTCACAGTAAGGGTTTAATAGGACTAGATTCACTTTCTAGGCAAGGAGATAGTACTGAAGGTTTACAAGATGTAGCTATGCCATGATGAAAAATGCAATTATTACCCTGATGGTGGAAGGAACATAGATTGGAATTTGCACAAGAAGCAAAGAGGCCAATCAGGAAACTCCTGAAATAATTTTCAAACATGGTAAGAAGGGTCTTTCACTCTACGTAACCCCCATCCCATGACAAGCCCCACACAAGCTCTTCCAAATGTCATTTTTTGCCCCTCCCATCTGTTACAGTTGTTTCATGGCCTATGGACTCATGGCTTTCTCTTCTGACCCATGTTCCCATGTGCTGGGATCCAGTTACCTGAGCACTGCCGGCAGCTAGCTCCTGAATGGTTGGGCTATTCCATCGCTATGCCCTTGGACAGCTGCTTCCTAGTAATCCAAGGAGCTCTTAGTGCCTGCTGTTTGTTTTGACCCCTTTGATCCTCTGTGTTTTACCCAATATCATTAGTTCACTGATGCCTGACAAGTTTTATCCTAAAGTGAGTGATAACATGTAAAGACATGTTCAAGTGTTCCCTGAAGTAGAAGCATTCCTGGTTTCTGGAAGAGATTATATGTAATAACAATTATATGGTGCTTTCATCTTCAAAGTCTTATGCAAACATTATCTAATTAACCCTCATTACGTACCTAGAAGGCAGGGAAGCATCATTAAACCTGGGTTTCAGGAGAGGACATTGGAAGCTGCAAGTTAAATAGCAAACTCTCCACCAGGCAGGTTTAACTTTGGTGGCAAAACTGTGAGGAAGAGCCCCTAATTCTTACTCCCATGCTGAGGCCAAGGACGAAACTCAACACTGAGGTGTTTGACTTATTACCAGGGTCATAGGCAATACTGCCTTGTAAAGTTTATCAGAGCACAGGGAAGCAGATTGTATTCACACAGGGAGGTGGGATTCTAGGGTGAGAGCACTAGGTTTTTACTGTCTAGTCATCTGACCTCTCTGCACTTTGAATGCTTATCTGTGAAAGAAGTCCTATTAGTCTGTGATTGCCATCACATAAGAGCACTAAAAGAATTCATTCTCATGAATGCTCAGAAAATGAGCCCTAATGAGGTTCTACGATACAGATCATTTTAGTAGCTGGGAAAATAGATGAGTCTTCATATTCCCTTTTTACAAAATTTCTACCACATTCTACCACATCCCCACCAACAGCAATGTCCCTCATTACCTCTCTGAGCAATGACCTTAAGATCTCTCTCCCTCTCCCCCATCAAACCTGCCTCACAGTCACTGAAATGCAAAGCAAGTTAAGGTTGAATGTAGGCTGTCCCAGGGGGGCTTTGCATTTTAACAGGGGGCAAAAGTCCTTTTCAGCCAAACTGAAGTCCTGACCATGGTATTCTGGCCACAGGAAACTAATTTGTAGAGGAGGTATCTAGGGTGGTGGGACTCTGAGATCTTACCACCTCCAACCGATAACAATCACAGTAGCAGCCAACATTCTTCGATTGCTTACCAGGAGCCAAGCTCTGTTTTAAAAGGAAGTCTGGTGTTGTGGTTAATAGCAATGTCCCTGGTCTTTCTACCCCTAAGAGATTGCTTTGTCTCTCTGTGCCTCAGTATATTCATCTCTAAAATGGGAATGAGAATTTATCCCCTAGTGTTGTTGTGATGATGAAATAAATTAATGCACATAAAGAGCAAAGCACAGTGCCAGGCACAGAATGAGCACCAAACTGTAGCTGCCGTTATTATAGGCACCTTACCTGTACTAACAAGTTTGTGGTAGTACAATCTTATGAGGTGGGCACTATCTCTAATCCCATTTTATAGATTAAAAAAATTGAGGCACACAGGTGAACACATTTGTCTCAGTTGCGTAGCTGATCAGTAGTGGAGTTGGGACTCTTTCCAGGGCAGCCTGGCTGCAGAGCCCAGACCTTGCCACCATGTGCACTGCCCAGATCACAGTGTCCAGGGCCTCTTGGAGGTAGGGTCCCGAAGTAGCAACACCGGGCCGGTGGTCACAAGCCTGGATTCAAGCTGTGACTCATCCACATCAGATTCATTCCCTATCTTGGTGTCTTTATCTTCAAAACAGACATAATATCTACTATACAAGGTGGCCAAGAAGATCAAATAATGGGTGCAAGGAGATTTTGAAAACTCTAAAGTGCTCTCTTTTCAAATGTGAGGAATCGTAATCTACTGCAGGATGAGCTAAAGTGGGGCAACTATAAGAGGCTAAAGGAAGCCAAGCTCTGAAAGCCTCGGAAGGTCATTTATGCCACAGTGGATCCTCAGTTCTTGGAGATCAGCAGCCAGAGGAACCTGGTCAAAGCTAGGCTGGGGATGTGAGAGCCCAGGTACCTACAGGGGGAGGGGGATCCCAGGGCAGACACCATGCTACAAACTATTTTGATCCTGCCATGCAGCCCTCCCATCTACCCTATAAATCAAGAAGCCTGTCGTGTTCCAAGCACTGTGGGAAACTGCCCTTCATTCCCTCCCAGGAGCCCCTCCAAGGCTGAGCATCCATAGGAAGAGGCCCTGGGTACTGTGGAACCCAGAGGTTTCTGAGAAAGGTAAGATAAAAGGGCTGCCTTTGCAGAGTCTGCAGGGCCCCAGTGTCCTGAGTCCCCACCATGAGGACTTCACCAGCCCCCCTGTCCCTTCTGTTTTATGGGAGAGCCATGCTGCAGTGCCCAAGTGCTGTGGGCCACTCTGGTTGGTGCCCTGTTGAGGGTCTGAGGAGAATGTACTGCCTAGGACTTTGAAGAAATTCACCTCAACTTCTGGAGACCTGTTGATCTCAGTGCATGGCCTTTTAAATTCCTAAAGGCAAATGACCCAAACTGCTATACTGGGAAGGTTAGAGGTTGTACATGTACATTTTCAAATTACTGATTAGTTTTCTCTTATGGCAGCAAATCTGCTTTCACAGCTAATCAGAATGATCTCTTTTAAAAGTCATTACTTTCCTATATTGTGCTTTGGTTAACAAGAGCCACCATCCCACAGCTGGTATAAGAACAAAGAACAAAGGGAAGACCTGAAAAGACAGCATCCAGCCAACACTCCCAGTTCCATCTTCCACCTGCAGTCTCGGCCCAGGTGCCAAACTGGCTAGGGTGACTAGTCGGGATAATTACCCTGGCAGCTTCTGAGCTGCTCTGGGATCCGTCGCACCATTAGGCTGCTCATTGGCTGCCACACCACTGGGCTCCTCTGAATGCTATTTCCTGTCCTCACAGCTTGATTTCACTACAATCTGCACATACTTTGCCGCTTATGAATAATGCCCCCATTCAAATCTGTCACAGGATGCAGTATATTTTGGAAGCCACTTAATGGCAAAGGTGAGTGCTTCGCCCAAACTTGTATATATTTTCAGACTCCTACTTCCCACTGGTTTTCTGAATGCCACCTCTGGTTCACAGTCTTTGCCTTGTTGTTGTTGTCACAGTATTACCATTTAACATGTATCAGGTATGCTCTGTGTACCCAGCGCTCTAGCAAATAAATAGAAACATAATGTTCCTACCAAGTTGACTTTCTATTTAACCAGAGTGAGCAAGAGAAGAAACAAACAGTAGGAGAAGATGTACCACTCACACTGAGGTTAGGCCATGGTAAAACTGGGCCAGATGTCTTTGTTGTGCAGCCTTCTGATACCTCCCACAGACAGCTGCTTCTCCCAGGGAGACTATTGTGGGGTGAGCTTTAAGGAATTTTTTTTTCCTGAAATAAGGTTACCACTCTATTTGGGACATCCCCTAAAACAGGATGCTGGTCCTGCTTCGGGCAGCCTCACTCATCCACCATGACCCTAACCCACAACCTCTGATCCCCTTTGGTCTGCCTCCCCCATCCTGTCCTTCAACCAGGAAAGAAGACAGATTTGAGAGTCCTTTATACACTCAGGGGGAATATTTACAACACCTCTTTTGTGAGAGCAGACTTTTTGTGTATCTGGGTCCTTACAGCCAAAAGTAAGCCAATGCCACCTTCTGGAATTTCTCCCCTCAACTGGCAATTGTGTGACATTGGTACTTTCAGCTGCATTAACTCTTAAAGTTAATATTGGTCCCAATTATGAAATAAATCTAAGAAACAGCCAGGGCTGGTAGAGTTTATTATCAGACAAGCTCTCACAAAAATAAGGTCTTACATAAACAGATTCAAAGTCAGCATAGGGCAGGGGGATCTGAGAGGAACTGGCAGGTACTCCATGCCCCAAAGCCACAAAGAAGAGTGTTGTCCAAAGCATTTCCCCACAAGGGTGGAGCCAGACACCCAAGCCTGAGGATAAGCCTCAGAACAGACCTTCCCGGATCTTAGCTGGAATTTTGGCCCAAGCCCCAGGGTTTATTCCTCCCTAGTCATTGAGTCGGGAATTTTGAGTTGCTCTACATCAGGACTCAGTGGTGTTTCCTACTCACATGGACAAACTTCTTAGCAGAACATGAGGAGTAATTCATTAGGCCAGAGGCAAGCTGGGCCCAGGGTGTCTGCCTAAGAGAAAAGCAGATTGTCTGGTTTCCCACCTTGGGTTATATCATTTGACAATTCTGGCCCACTTCCCCTACTGTAAGGGTCTCCAGACCCTGTCAGAATCCTCTATAACCTCTGCTCTGTGCACTCCTCCAGGTTGAGGCTAGATATACTATATGTGGAGTTCCTGCAAGGAGGAGCAATTGCTTCCTGAGAACAATACTATAACCGTCCAACCCAGTAGCACCTCCTTTGCACCTGGAGTGGGTGCCAGCTGCTAGCCATTTAAATGTGATTCTCCTCAGCAGCTCTAATCAGCTCATGCCCAGAACCTGCACTCTCCATTTACCCTTGGAGAAGGGGCAAGTATGTTTGCCCTACCCAGTAGAGCCTTACAGTCTATAAATGTTTACAAGAACCTATGAAAGAGAGACTATTAATTTTAGCTTCATTTTAGAGTTTTAAAAAAAATGAGGCTTAGAAAGTCTAAGAAATTTCCCCCAAATTCATCCAGTTAGCAAGCAGTGGGGACAAGATTAGAACCCAGTCTGCCTGGCTCTTATATCAAACTCAACTACCTTTTAGAGCTACAGTGGTTGTGGAACAGGGACCTTCTCCACCAGAATGGGAAGTCAGTCTTTTTTACAGAAAAAAAAAATCAGGATAATTCTTAGATTCTCATTACATACATTTTTATTTACTGAAATGTTATTTGGTCATGTTCAAGTCATTTTAAGTCTGTCTACTTCATTTCCTCATTAGGCTCTCAGATTCTCAATGATAAACACCACATTTTCTTTTAAATAGTGTTCTTCCTTGACTAGGTCCTCTAAAATAATCTTCAACCAAATTAACTGACAGGACAGGGCTTAGAATTCAATCTCTGGAATTTTGTTCCTTTTTTGTAAAAGATTTATTTATTTTTTATTTTAGAGGTGGGAGAGGAAGAGAGAATCTCAAGCAGACTCCCCACTGAACACAAAGCCCAACATAGGGCTCGATCTCACAACCCTGAGATCATGACCTGTGCTGAAATCAAGAGTTGGGCACTTAACCAACTGAACCACACAGGCGCCCTGAGCTCCATTTTTTTTAATATATAACATTCCCATTGCACTAGCTAAAGCTTCACCATGGGATATATCACTCCTGAGAGAAAAATTTATTCCTAATTATGCTTATACACTTACCACAAAGATATCTGTCTTAGTCCATTTGGGCTACTATAACAAAATACCACAGACTGAGTAGCTTACAAACAACAGAAATTGATTTCTCACAGTTCTGGAAGCTGGAAGCCTGAGAACAGGGTGCCACTGTGGTGGGGTGAGGGCCCTGTTGTGGGCTGCAGATTTATTGTACCCTCTCCTGGCAGAAGGTGGCTAGAGGAGCCCTTTAGGGACTGTTTTATAAGGGCACTAATTACCATTTATGACCTAATCACCTCCCAAAGGCCTCATTTCCTCCTCAAATTGGACAACTTAGAAAAAAATGGATAAATTCCTAGAAACATACACCTACCAAGACCAAATCATGAAGAAACAGAAAATCTGAACAGACCCATTTCTAGTAAGGAGCTCAAATCAGTAATCAAAAACCTCCCAAAAAAACAGAAGTTTAGGACCAGATAGCTTCACTGGTAAATTCTATCAAATATTTAGAAGAAGAGTTCTAACCTTTTCAAACTCTTCCTAGAAAATAGGAGGGAACACTTCTAAAATCATTTTACAAGGCCAACATTACTCTGATAACAAAACCAGACAAGGACACCACAAGAAAACAAAACTACAGACCAATATCCCTGATGAATATAGATGCAAAAATCCTCAAAAAATATTAGCAAACCAATTCAATAATACATTAAAAGTTTCATACACCATGATTAAGTGGGATTTACCCCTGGAATGCAAGGATGGATCAACATCTGCAAATCAATCAATGTGATACACCACATTAACAAATTGAAGGATAAAAAAAAAATACTACTGGAAGCCCTAGCCAGATACATTAGGTAAGAAAAGGAAATAACAGAGGAAAAAGTATAATTGTCTTTGTTTGCAGATAATATAATCTTATATGGAGAAAATCCTAAAAACTACACCAAAAAACTGTTCAAACTAATCAACAAATTCAGTAAAGTTGCAGGATACAAAACCAATATAGAGAAATCAGTTGCTTTTCTATACATTAATAACAAACTACCAGAAATAAAAATTAAGAAAACAACCCCATTTACAATTGCATCAAAAAGAATAAGATATTTAAAAATAAATTTAACCAAGGATGTGAAAGACCTGTACACTGAAAACTATAAGGCATTTTTATTTAAAAAGGGAAAGAAATTTAAAAAGACACAAATAAATGGAATGGTATTCCATGCTCAAGGTTTGTAAGAATATTGTTATAAAGTCCAAACTAATGAAAGAAATCTACAGAATCTATAGATTCATAACAATCTCTATAAAAATTCCAATAATAGTTTCCACAGAAATAGAACAAACAATCCTAAAATTTGTGTGAAACCGCACAACACCCCGAATAGTCAAATCAATTGAGAAAAAGAAGAAAGCTCGAAGCATCATGCTTCCTGATTTCAAAGTGTATCATAAAGCTATAGTAATCAAACAGTCTAATATTGGCATAACAATGAACACATAGGTTAATGGAACAAAATACAGAGACCAGAAATAAAACCATGCATATATGGTCAATTAATTTATGACAAAGGAGCCAAGAATATACAATGGGGAAATTTTAGTCTCTTCAATAAATGGTACTGGGAAAACTGGACAGCCATATGTGAAAGAATAGAACTGGACCACTCTCTTATACCATACACAAAAATCAGCTCAAAATAGATTAAAGACTTGACCATAAGACCTGAAACCATAAAAATCCTGGAAGAAAATATAGGGGGTAACCTCCTTGACATCTACTTTGGCGATGATTTTTTCTATTTGCCACCAAAAGCAAAGGCAACAAAAGCAAAAGTAAGCAAGTGGGACTGTATCAAACTAAAAAGTTTCTACACAGCAAAGAAAACCATCAGCAAATGGAGAAGACAACCTATCAAATGGGAGAAAATATCTGCAATTATGTATCTGATTAGGGGTTAATATCCAAAATATATAAAGAACTCATGCAACTCACTAGAGGAAAAAAAATCCAATTAAAAAATGGGCAGAGGATCTGAATAGACATTTTTCCAAAGAAGACATACAGGTGGACAACAGGCACATAAAAAGTACCCAACATCATTAATCATCAGAGAAATGTAAATCAAAACCACTTAACAGTACTTCATATCTGTTAGAATGGCTATTATCAAAAAGACAAGAAATAGCAAGTATTGGTGAGGATAGGGAGAAACGGGAACCCTTGTGCACTGTTGGTAGAAATGTAAATTGGTACAGTCACTATGGAAAACTGTATGGATGTTCCTCAAAAAACTAAAATTAGAACTGCCATTATGATCCAGCAATTCTACTTCTGGGTATTTTTCCAAGGAAACAAACACTAACTCAAAAAGTATCTGTACCCCAGTGTTCATTTCAGCATTATTTACAATAGCCAAGATATGGAAGCAACCTAAGTATTCATTGATGAATGAACGGATAAAGAAAATGTGGTATGTATGTGTGTGTATATATACATACAACATGGATGGACCTGAGTGCATTATACTAATGGAGATAAGTCAGACAAAGACAAATACTGTGATCTCACTTATATATAGTATCTAATAATAAAATGAACTCACAGATACAGAGAACACATTGGTGATTGCTAGAGGTAGGGGGTGGGGGTGAGTGAAATGGGCGTAGGTGGTCAAAAGGTACAGATGTCCAGTTATAAGTAAGTCCTGGAGATGTAATGCTCAGCATAGTGACTATAGTTAACAGTACTGTATAGCACATTTGAAAGTCACTAAGAGAGTAGATCTTAAAAATTCTTATCATAAGAAAAAAATTAGAATGGTGATAGATACTAACTGATTTTTTGTGGTAGTCATTTCTCAATATATGTAAACATATATATAACAAATCATTATTTTGTACACCTAAAACTAATGCAATGTAATATGTCAATTATACCTCAATCAAAATAAAAAGAATTTCAGCAAAGGCATGAAAAGTGCCCTCTAAGAATTCGAAACACAGATTCTGAAGATAGACCTTGATGTACCACGTATCATCTGGAAGAGCGTAGACATGCCATTATAATGTTAGGGTAGGGTTTGATATTTTTAATACAGCATCAATAAATTAAAAGAAATCATGATCCCATAGAGTATTGATCAAAAGCTTCATCCCCTTAACTTATCAAAGAAGTCATTTCTTAAGAACTATTTTGGTGTTGACTTACTTTGGTCACTCAGAAATAGAAATTCTTGAAAGATACTATTTTAATTGAAGACAAAGGATATTATCCTTAAAGTTAAAGCCACATTTAAAAAAAAAAAAAAACATGTAAAGTAAAAATGCATGTAGGCCTAAAAGACTATTGTCCCAATTTGAAATAGACTTTCTGTATACAGAAAGGACCTAGAAATATCTTTTCTATGGATCAAAAGGAAAGCCATTAATGAGTCCAAGTAAATCCCAATATGAGAATACTGAGTAAAGCCCAATTTGACCGTGAGTTTCTGGATACTGTCTCCAGGGAAGAATTTAGAGAAATTGCGCACCATCTGAATACATAAGAGCAGGAAGATCATCAAAGCAAGGCAAATATATCAGCTGTAATTTTTATAGAAACACTATACTAGGCATACTAGAAAAATACTACAGAAACATACTATACTAGAATACCAGCAGATCTACACCAATATAATAACAACTTTTTCTTCACCTCAGTGTCTCTTTATATATATATGTATAATATATATATAAAATTCACATTTACTTTGAAAACATAAAAATTAACAGACACAAATTTAAGAAGTAAACTTCTCCATGTCAAAGTCTGCTTTTGAATAACTCAAAAGTCTTACAAATATGATTACATGTAGACATTTTTAATGTGCACTCCTTGGTTTATTTTGCTCTCTTTTCAAGTACCCAGTGTCCTACAATAACTAAATCCTTGAATTAGAGGGTGATATTACTTTCCAAAAGTCTGGTGACTCGGTGCTTCCTCTTCCTCCATCATCATGGAGTGAAAGTGAAAAGGAAACAAAGCTGACCTGAATATTCCTGCCACTTATTGCTCATGATCCCCTCCCATGCTTAAATGTGGCTCTGGAGAAGAGGGGTGGGGAGAAGTAAATCTCTTCCCCAGCACGTAATGTGCTTCTCTTACCTCCTCTATTTCTGAACCAGTGTGGTTAATGAGTCAGTTTGGAGTTTGGGTATAACTTTTTGTGTAAGATTTGACAGTAATTTTGATCTTTAAAAACAAGCAAGAAAAGGACAATATTTTGACCACTACTTGTAGGTTTGCTTTTCTTCTTTGGACTACATTAAAAAAAAAAAAAAGTAATGCTTCTTGGTTGTGGCTGAAAGTGCTCATTATCTTTATCATCAGAAAGCACTCATTAATTCCTAATTGGGCCAGGTGCTTCAATTAGAGATGGTACCATTAAATTTGGAGTTATAGAAAGCTTCTCATTGTACTCCTAATGGAAAGAGGCATGTGTCTGAGAGGGGTTTGGCTTCACATATTTGAAAGTATGTTCAATCCCAAGGGATTTGTTTTGTGTGAGTCTCTAGATAGCAAGATGTAAGATGAGAGGGGAAAAGAGGGGGATGGTATATTCGCTTGCTTGCAAACAGACACTGGTGTCTATCACTAAAATATAGATATGTACATATCTATATTCCCCTGAAATAAGTCCCTATAATGAAGGCATCTGCCCCTAGAGAGTAGCATATTTAATTAGAATGGATTTATGTGCGGCTTGGCTCACCAAGATAGCCTCAAGAGATGAACATCTTGTTATGGGAAAGCCCAAGAGGTGTAGCCGCCAATCTTCCTCCAGCAGACTCCACACGAGATGAGCACTAAGTACAGGGCGTTCTGCTTGTAATAAAGACACAGGGCCAGAGTCACTGGCTTCTGCTCATTTTACAAGAATGGCCTCTCAGAACCCAGATTTCCCTCCTTTCCTACATTAGAGAAACCTGCGTCTGTGTCAAAGCTGAAACTTCAAGAACCTACCCCTTGGCCTCTTGGCAGCTGTAATCAGCAAGAAGGAAGTTCTCTACCCAAGTTCATATCATGAAGGATTCCTAAATATAAAGCACCTAATTCTTTAAAGGCAAATATTTCACTCTTTTCCTCTATAACTAAAAAGGCACTCTTGATAATACCTCAACTAGGCCCTTTTTTTTTTCATTAATCCCTCTAGAAAACAGTAATTTTCTTTAAAATTTTACCTTGTAGATTACTGCATAAAAAGAAAAATGTAATGATTTTTAAATGTTGCTATTTTATATAACTTCCGTTTTTAAAACTAAAATAATGGGTAAACATACTATTAAAATATTGAATAATGGAATGTCAAAATAGCTTATGTTTGCACAGCTCCTTTCAGCTGACAAAAATCTGATGAATCTTTGCAACTCTTTGAGTAGGGCAAGGAGGAGATTATTATCACTCACACTCCTCCAGCAAATCATATTGTTCTCTGTTGAGTTCAAAACTATGAAATAGAGACTGCTGCACTAAATTATAAGAATTTTAAGTTCAATTGTAGATTGTGTTAAACTAAAATGTGATGGAAACTGCCATTTATACATGCATCTATTATCCCAAACCGCTCTGGTCATTTTTATTGGCTGACTAGCAACTTCTAATCCAAAATGTATCTAATCATTACTAGTGTTTATTTAAAAGTGACCACATGGCCATGTGAAAAGTAATAGCTTGGGGTTTTGGGTCACCCCACTTGTCCAGCCTGTGTCATCCGTAACAACTCTTTGAAAACCTACCAATTTAACTGAAACACTTCATTTTTTTTTTTAAGATTTTATTTATTTATTTGAGAGAGAGAGAGAGCATTAGCAGAGGGAGTGGCAGAGGGAGAAGTAGACTCCCTGCTGAGCAGGGAGCCCGATGCGGGGCTCAGTCCCAGGACTCTGGGATCATGACCTGAGCCAAAGGTAGACGCTTAACCAACTAAGCCAACCAGTCGGCCCTAACTGAAACATTTCATATCAAAAAAGGTTTACCAAAATGATTCCTGTCTCCTACTGTGCACATACACTCAGCTACCCTGGTGATCATTAGCAATTCCGGTGAAGCTGCAGAAAAGTGCTTTATCAGGAGACTCACCAAATAAACCACAGATTAGTTAGCAAAACTGAAACAGGAAAAAAAAAAAAAAAAACTTTCCAGGGTTTAGCAAAAAGACACAGGCAAAGAACACAGGCTGAAATAATGAACAGGCAGCTCAAGATGAAGAGGTAGAAAGAGTAGCAAACGCCCTCCCAGGGTTCATTATGCCTCTTGAGCTGCTGGTAGTAAAGTTAATTTTTAAATGCTTTGAGGTGATTAAGAAGCTGGGCATCACTCTAAATGTAAATAAGTCCCGTTTCATTTCCTTGAAGCTGACTCTGACTGGGGCAGTCACCAGCTACTTAGCCTGCTGATAAATTTAAGATCCCATAGTCTAGTTCATAATTAACCCCGTCTTCTTATGAAGTCAAAGCTTAGCAAACTCATTTGTAAATACAAGCACACCCAGAGACCTCGTTCTCAACATTTCCACTGGGGAAAAGTTGGTTTGTCACAGAAAGCCATATTAAGATCTAAAAGCCTTCTTGTGTTGATGATGGAGTGCTGACCAAATATTTGGTAGAAGGTGGTGTCATTTCCTTCAACCAACAAATCTGCAAAGTAATTGGAGAGATCATCCTAGCAAATGAATTTTGGTCCTCTTTTGATAACAAGATTCCTGTCCCTTCAACTTGCAGGTTCTGGAAGGAGCCCAATGAATTATTTATTTCCCACTCACTTGCTCTTTCTCCCTGTGTAGGCTCTATTCATTCCTCTATCTTATCGTAATAAGCCAGGTCACCGCTGAACTGAACTTAAATCACGACTGCTTGGCATTGCCTGCTTTACGGGCCTGGATGGCCTACTTTATATTGTTTGTACTTCACTGAAGTCGGTGTGCGGGTGTAAGATTGTATAACTGCTTTACCCCGGGGACCCTCATAAAAATGAGAGGGTTGGCTCATAAAACTGTCCCACTGTGCAAAACTGTAAATAGCTTCCTTAGAGGCAGGATGAATCCCAGGCTGCAAAAAGTACAAGCCATCAGTGCCAGAGAACAGAACCGCCCCCTCGAGAGTTTATACCCCCACAATCCAGTGGGGTCCTGTTGGTCCTGGGAATTGCAATGCCAATTGTTTTATCCGTGTTTTGCAACTCAACACCATTTCCTCACTCGTACTTCCCTTCTGTTTCCTCTTTGCCACTGTTGGCAGATGCAGGAACAGGCCAGTGGGCTCACATGAGGACAAGGCCCCTGCTGGAGCCCGGGCATGTTGACAGGCCAAGTGATGATCCGTCATCATCACTGTGTTTACGTGAGGGATTAAATAAATAAACAGTCTCTGTACAGCTGCTGTTTTTACTATCTGCTTTCAAGATCCAGAATGGCGTTCCAGAATAGCTAGACTCTGACCCTAGTATACGGAGCAGACATGAAGGGGGGTATTACTTAGATGCATGCACTGTTTGTAATTCTGCCACCACCAGCACACTGGGACTTACTAAAATGCCTGCTTCAGCCAGAATAATTTCTTAGGAAGCACCAAGGGCATAGTAGAATCCAAGACAACTTCACAGGTAGAGATGTGGCAGCTGAGAAAGCTGGCTCTTCCTTTTATGGGTATTGTGAATCTGAGCTGCAAATTAATTGCAAGCATCCCTTTCACCTTTCCTAAAGCCACTCTACCACAGGCGGAAGGTACAAAAAGGTAGTATACCCTTGAGCAGTAGTTCTCAAAGTAGGGTCCCCATTAACATCAGCTGGAAACTCATTAGAAATGCAAATGCTCAGACCTATGCATCAGAGATTTTAGGAGGGAAATCTGGAAATCTGCGTTTTTAAAAGCCCTTCAGGCAGTTTTGATGCAGCTGAAGTTTGAGAACCACTGGCCTAGAAAGAGGAGAACATAGAGCAAAGTAGGGGTCTATCATCAAACTACTGTGTGCAAGTGGGGCTCTGCTGACCTGGGATTAGTTACATTCTTTAAACCTCAATTTCCACATGCAAAACAGGCAGTCATAATTAAGCTGTCAGGACCATTTAGTGAATATATATGGCCTACTGACACTTAGTATAGGGCCTGCTAATAGAAAGTACTCAAATATTAGTTATCACTGTTTTTATTCTTTTGAAAACACTAGGACTGGAACAAAGTGTATGCTCGACAAATAAAACGAACAAATGAATCCATGAATGAATGACAGGATTACAGATGGTCAGTTTGTGTTGAGAAGGAAAATACTAATGGAAATACATAACTAGGCCTCTGCTTTTTAAAAGATACATTAGCAAAATAAATGTACTCTTCTCTGAGACCTGGTGAATATCACATTGTATCTAACAAATGGAAAGGATAGGAGGAGAGGGAGGGACAGAAAAGAAGAGAGGGAATGCAGAGGCTAAGAATTAAAATTAGTTGCTTTCCTGCATTGCATCATAAATGCAGACTGTGGCTCTGAGCATTCATTTCTCCAAGTAAGATACCCTAGAGCTGTGAGACCCTGATGCCTTTAGGGTCTTTACTCTCTTTTCCTTTACCCTTCTCCCTGCAGTCCAAAGCACATTCTTCCTACAAAAGAGGTACCTAGGGTTTCCCCTAATTCTGATGCTTGCAGAGTAGGAATGCTGGATGGATTCGGAGAGTTCCGGGTAATGGGGTAAAAGGAGGTGGAGCCCAGGGGCTCTTGAGGGGCACTGAGACTTCTACTCATGGGACCATCACAGCATCTCTCTATTGGATCCTAGTGCCCATCTAATCATGGCTTCTGAAAACAGCATGGCCACTCCCAACCCAGGTTTAAAGCTAGATCAGGTGAGGAAATGAAAGCTACTAGCTGGAAGTCTCTGTAAAAACCAGCTGAATCCAATAATGCTGCTGCCTTCACTTTGCTTATGAGAAAAATCTGCAGTGACTCGATAAATTGAGAAAGGCTTTTTTTTTTTTCCCCTAGAGATAAAGTCATGAATTAACATCCAGACCCAAATGGAGACTGTCTGTCATTCAAGCCAATAGTATACTTCCTGTGCTGGACACAACTACCAAATCCTAGAGGATATAAGGAAGCAAAGAGGCAGCTGCAGAAGGGACAGGTAGATCTTCGAAGGAGTTCAGCTGGGCATTTCTTCATTTTTCTACCCAAAGCAGGTCTACTCAGATCAAAGAACAAAGAAAAGAGCTTATATAATTGTGAGGTAAAGAAATGTCTTGTAGGGGCGCCTGGGTGGCTCAGATGGTTAAGCGTCTGCCTTCGGCGTCTGCCTTCGGCTCAGGTCATGATCCCAGCGTCCTGGGATCGAGCCCCGCATTGGGCTCCCTGCTCAGCGGGGAGTCTGCTTCTCCCTCTCCCTCTGCCATTCTCTCTACTTGTGCTCTCTGGCTCTGTCAAATAAATAAATAAAATCTTTTAAAAAAAAAAGAAAGAAAGAAATTTCTTGTAGGTAAAAAGCATTGTACTCTGAAGGAAGATCAACAGGCTTGACCCAAGGCTTTAAGGGAATAGAGTTGCCTGCTCTCAGTAGTATATTTACAACAATGTCTTACAGCTATGGCCTGTGACCACTGACCCACCCCTGCCCTGAATCCAGTTTCTTCAAAGAAAGCACCATAACAGTCACAGTCTATTCTGATCAGACTTTCTTCATTAAGGATGTGACTGTGAGTCAGGGTATAAACTACCTTCAAGTTAGAGTAATTGTATAACTCTAGAATCGACACAGGATGCGGTCTGTCCTGAGTAGGAGGTGTTTTATGGAGTTCCTCCCATCTAGTTATTGCCATCTTCCAGCCTCTGAAACTATTTGACCTGACAACTCTTCTCAGTGGAAGACTTTTCTGTTCATCTCTCTCAAAAGTAATTTCTCTTCATCTGGCCCCAGTGAGCAATTTATATCCCACCCAACCCCTAATGCCTCCCCACCATCCAGACCATTTTCCCATTACAAAGTGAAGTCCAGCCCAGAGCTTCTAATATCCCTTATGCTGAGGGAGCTGATGGTGCTCAGTAAATGGCTGGGGGGTTGTTTTTGTCCCCAGAGCACAAATTGCTTCTACTGAAGGAAAATCCTTTTCTCTGTTCCTTTTTTTTTTTTTAATCATTACTTTATGGCTTCATTGTTTCTTTTTTCTTCCCTTTTTTTGAACAAATAATATTTTTTATTAACATATATTATTTGTTTCAGGGGTACAGTTCTGTGATTCATCAGTCTTACACAATTCACAGAGCTCATCATAGCACATACCCTCCCCAATGTCCATCACCCAGCCACTGCATCCCTCCCACTCCCCACCACCCACCACTCCAGCAACCCTGTTTGTTTCCTGAGATTAAGAGTCTTTTACGGTTTTTCTCCATTCTTAAATCATTTCATTCTTACGTCCAATCCCTTCCTCCCACTTTCTGGTCTTTACTATTTTTTATCCAGAATCACTGGGTCTGTTCTACATAGAAAGTCACCCCCTGCTTCCACACAAAAACTATCAGATAGAAAAGAAAGTGAAATGAGAACCAAGAGAAGTGACAAGCTTCTCTTCTAATGGTATCATCTAATAACAAGAGAGCAGATTCTCTAAGGCCAAAATGAATAAATACATAAATAAGTCACAAGTATCCATGTTCAACTTATAAATTCAGCCCTCTGTGACAAAAGTCTTTCATGAGAGCTCCTGACATAACATACCTGTGTTTGCCTTTGCTTTCCTTTTCTTTTACAAATGACCATGGACAACAGAAAGGAGTCTAGTATGTGATAAACTCATTTCCCAAAGATCTTACTTACATTCAGAATGTAATCTACATATCTGGTAATGAAGACTCAATAATTTTATTCAAGCAATAGAGCTAATTAATGAGGGGGTACTTACTGAAACCTTACAGAAAGAAGCTCACTGAAACCTCCCTTCTCGTGGTCTCTTATTACTTAACATCTCATTAAGTACAGTCATAATTGAGGAATATAAAAGTTGCCCCAGGAAGGGAATATTATCAGGATCAACCATAAGAACCCTCATCTCTAAGAAAATAACACCCTCTGTGCCTTCTCTAATCATTGTCATTTACTGAAACACTATAAGCAGCAAAATAGTATCCACGGCTGTGTAGACAGTGAATAAAAACACCAGCCCAGGAGTCAGAGATGTGTTCCAATCTTGGCTCCACTGGTTAGTATGTGGTTCTACGTCTCTGAGCCTTAGTTTTCTGAACCAGAAAATGGGAAAATAGCACTATTTCCTTCAAAGGGTTTTGTGAGGGTTAAAGGGCACATTATGCACACTGCATAATTACTGGCACCTAGCAAGAATTTATATGTAATATACTACCTCTACAGTTTTACAAAGAACGTGCACTTATGTGTCATTTGATCCTGACAGCATCAGTATGAGGCAGGCAAGGCAAGTATTATTGTCACCTCCATTTTACAAATTAAAATGAAAATTGGATCAGATTGATGAACTGACCTGCATTTGCTCACATAGCGGGTGGCAGAGCCAGCACTTAAACCCAGGGTTCCTGACCCCAAAATACATGCTCATTTTTACTACACTGTTTTATACTTTAGCGTTAATATAAATTTCTTTCGCGACTCACATAAAGTTATTTTACTTGATTCTAACAACAATCACATGAAACAGGTGGGGCAGACATTATATTTTGCAATTTGTCAAATGGGAAATCAAGTTAGGGCTCCAGGGTTTTCTACCGCAGCCGGGCAGCCCCGAGTGTGCCGCCTCTTCACCTAGTGAAGCACCCCTGAGAGAAGAAACAAACTCCCACTTAAACGAAAACGGATCTAGTTTTTCAATGACTGCTTTAAAACTTTCAAAAATTAACTACTTTCACTTTACAGAAGGCACTTCCAGCAAATCAAGTGCAGTTAACGCTTCAGAACTTTTTAAAGGGCAATTTAGAATCAAAGGTGGGAAAGATAAACTATCTAACAAACATATGTCCCCCGGGTTCCACCTTATCTCAGGCTCTCACTTTGCAGGCTCTGGAGTTGAGGGCTGAGGTGGGGGAGGCATGCAGAGGGAGGGCAGGCGGCAGGTGTCCCCTGGTCCCCTGGCTCCTGGAGCCACCTGGGCTGGGGGAGCGTGGTGGGGAGGAGGGGAGGCCTCCCAGCCCCTGGAGCTGGAGTTTTCCCAGGAGAGGCCGCCTGCTCAGGTGTCTCGGGATAGCCATTTCCCAACGGGAGCAGGGCAATTGTTCACTGAATGCGGCCCAGGGAGAGGAGAGGCTGTGGCGCTGCAGGAGCGCTGGTAATTTTGTAACCAGCAAATGAAAGGGCTGAGAAGAATCCCCAGGAAACCTTTCATTCCAAGGTATCTCTAATTTGTGCAATTATGTAAATGCATTATGCAGCTCTCCTTAGATTCTGTTCTGCCGGGATAACGGATATTAAAGCTGCCTGACAAGGCTCATTTGGTCTGTTTGCTATGTGTTTAGTTGGAAGACAGAGGGGTCAGAGGAGAGAGCTTTATTCAATTCAAATATTTCATAGTTGTGGAATCTTTTATTTCTGCTCCATGTTTTAAGTTTTAGACTGAAGCAGAAGCTGAGACTTTAGTTCTGCACTACTATCCAGTTTTATAAAAATTTTGTACAGACCGACAGTCCCCAAATAGAGGTATTTCTCTACAACAAGCAACATCAAAGAAGGCAAGTGCATGATTTGACAATAATGGAGAAGAGAAGAGGATTGTACACCCACTGGAGGAAGGCTGGGGGTTTGGGAGGGCTGGCAGTGCATGACCCAGCCAGAACCCTATCAACTAGGTCTTGGCCACTATTTGAAGATAAGATGTCAAATTGAAACTAAAATACAAGATAATAACAGTCTTTGTAATCATTTTGCAATGACAATTACTAGTTTTTAAAAATTTCTTGGCTTGGGATTCACTTTGCTTTGGGTTTCAGAAATGTTGAAACTAGATTTGATGGTCGAGTAAAGTAACATCTCACCTCTGGTAAAAGAAACCCCTTTGTTTTATATACAATTTCTGAACAGGTTTTCTGACTTCATTCCCTAATGGGTGAGCCTAAATACAGTTGGAGTTCAGAGAAGGGATACAAAGAGTACTCTGGAAGTCAGGTGTGGGGAGGGAGAGCTCTCCAGAGGCGACAGGGACTGGGAGGCAGGACTGGTGGTGATGGACCATGGTCAAGGTATCAGCCTATGGGTGAAGATAGTAAAAGAGTGAGGTGGGATATCAGATTGGGGCAATTTGGTGACTGGACAGTGGAGAGACTTAAGAACCTGGCAGTAGGTATGAGAAATTTGTAATTATTGCATTTGTGCCTCAAAACATCCCTAAAAAGTGTTGGTTTTTTTTTAATATTTTATTTATTTGACAGAGAGAGACACAGCGAGAGAGGGAACACAAGCAGGGGGAGTGGGAGAGGGAGAAGCAGGCTTCCCGCTGAGCAGGGAGCCCAATGTGGGGCTCGATCCCAGGACCCTGGGATCATGACCCGAGCCGAAGGCAGATGCTTAACGACTAAGCCACCCAGGCACCCCTAAAAAGTGTTTTAATCTCCATTTTGTAAGTGAGGAAATAGGCTCAGAAAAGTAAGGGGTTTGCTCAAGGTCATGCAGCGACCATAGGGTAGAACAGGTCCTACCTACCAGGCCTAAGTCCAGTGCTTTTCTGGATGTTGATGAAGACTGTTGCATAGAATGAAATCAATACTCCAGGCTGGGTTGGACACAAGGTTGACACCCAATTCCCATTTCCTCCTTCTTTTTCCTATTAGATTATATTCCATCGATGTGCTGGTTAGTCTGCATTCATACCTCCAGAACGAGTCTCTTTCCTTTCTCACCCTCTTCTCTGCATCACATGGCCTTCCTTGCCCTTTGGCTTCTGTTTGGGGTCAGCTTTGGGAGGCCAGCAGCTGGCTTCCTCCCTTGACCAAGGCTCCTGTCTGCTGGACTCTCCACACCTACAACTCTCCTTGTGTTTCAGAAACACTGTTCCCTCCTCCTGCACCTCAGGCTCAGGGGTGGCACTAGCTCCCAAAATTACTAGCCCCCAGGAGCTTTACAATTCTTTACTGGCCCCCTTAACCCTGACCCTTCTCAGTACTTTGCTGGTCTATTTAATTCTTTTGGAATCATGTATGCCATCTGATTCCTATAGAGACTGTGGCCTTATCCCCACTTCCAAAAGGTAAGTCTAAGCCAGTCAACATATAGCATTCTCCTGACCACTGTTCTTGGTCCAGAAATTGTCAAGAGACTCAATCTGAGCCAATCAGTCTGAAGAGAATGATGCATATTGCATGTTTAAGGGAGCTCACTCTGTCTGTGTTTGTTTCTCATTCTCTCTCACTCTCTCTCCTTTATTGAATATGCAATTTCCATTGCCAGGAGCCACCTCAGCCAGCACCATAATGAAGCTGATCCTGAGGGCAGAGTAGAAGGACAGAGCAAGCCTTGGGTTCTTCATGCCATTGCTCAACTACTGATGATACTGCATCTTGAGCCAGTTCTACCTTTGGACTCCCAGTTGTTTGATATAAATAAGCTTTCCTTTGTTTAAGTCCATTTAGGCCAGGTGTTTCAGTCACTTGTAGCCAAAAGCATTCCTGAACATAGTAAGGGGAAAAAGAATGGAAACAAAGAGACATAAGAGATTATCACATTTGTCCAAATCATAAAAAGAAAAACCAAAAGACAAAAAAAAAGAGAGAGAGAGAGAGAGAGAGAGAGAGAGCCTAAAGTAGGACAACTGGAAGTGACAATGGGAGTGAGAGAAAGAGACAAATGCTTAGTAGATATCTTTTCTGTATGTTGTATGTATGGTAAATACAGATCACCAAACCACTGATCCAGATAAAAGCCAAAACAATGGGTAGAAATCATCACGTTGTCTAAATACCCAGATAAACCATGCTAAAATTTGTTTTAGAGATCAAATGTGAACATGCTATAAGTAATATAAGGAATTATCTTTAAGATAGCTTTATGATTTCAGGACATTCTAAAATGCTGTTTCAATTTTGTCAGATATATTATTGTCAGAGTTGGAGACGTGGTCTTCTAATTTATTACTGAATATTCTAATGATGTTGGATGCATTATTTATATGTCATGGGTAATATGATTTTCTGTAAATAATGGCCACACATTTTGCATCTTAAGTCCTCTAAGGGTGCATTTTTAAAAATAAAATCTGCACTAAAACTTTTTAAAAATGTTTATTAAAAGTAAAGAATTCTCTCATAAAGCAAATAATCACATTCTTGATATGGGTGCTCAGATTTATAAATTCCTGTTTTCCCCCACAAAACATTCTCAGAATAGAACATAGCTTTACAAACTCATTCTCGAAATTATATTACTCAATCAACAAAGATTTATTGTTTATGTGATATGTTAAGATACCTTTCCAGGTACTCTAATGGTAAAAAAGTCCTCAAATACTTTTTCAACAGTCTAGTTAAAGGAATACAGCAAATAAGCTTTACCAGAAACCAAAAACCATAAGTGAAAATGCATTAAAAGATGTATAGTGCATAAGATCTATGGGAGTTCAAAGTAGGCAGAAATCATACGGGATCAAAATAGTCAACTACAGCAGATATGGATTGACTTCCCCAACTCTTTCCAAATGCTTCCTAGAACACCAAGCCAAAGTTACAACCTGCAATGCTCAGACACCTTTGCAGCTGTGGGTTCTGGATATGGTCTAGGTGCTGCCAAAGAGCTGCACTAACTTGAGAAGTCTGTCCCATTGAAGAAGCAATCACACAGAGCTGGGCTATTCTTGCTAAAGCAATGGCATAAGTGTGGGCTTCTGGGGTAACACTGGTTGAAGTTCTCATGTCCTTTCCTAAGTATCATGGGTGCAAAGTGGCATGAGGGTGTGGCAAAGGGATTTTCACTACATTCTTATATCTCCTGACTGCTGTGGTTACCAGATGCTGTGCAGCATCCAAACCTGGTTTTCACACCCCCGATGGGGATTCTGTAAGCTATTTAATACGTGTGCATAAATCTCTATGCTTAAACTAGCTAGAAGGAATCCAACAACCCTGTTACATAAAGTCAGGGAAGACTACAAAAAACAAGGAATTTGGACTAAGCATTTGAAAACTGGATAGGATCTGAATACTGAAAAAGAGAAGAGGTAATTCCAGGTGACGAGAGACAAAAAAGAAATGGGGAGAAAAGACATGTGGAAAATAGAGTAGTCAATGACACTGGAGTAGAGAGTTCATATTGAAAAGTTGCAGAAATAAGATGGAAGGAGAGGTCAAGCTCAGATTACCCCCTTGATCTGTACCTGACAAACTAACATGGGCGGCTGGCTCTTACCCTAACTCCAACATAAATGGTGCTAAAGAAAGGTAGATATGATGTACAGCCATCAAACTAGAAAACAAAATTGATCTAAGACTGGAAAATATTAAAGGAGGAAATAATAGACAATAAGTAAAAGGCATAAATAAGAGCGAGCCCCTAATCAAACTCTAATTATAACCCAGAGGCACAAAAGCATAAACGTTAGAAATGTGAAGTCAGAACCAGATTCCCTGAGCTTGTATCCTAACTTCTGGCTGTACCATTTCCTTGTGGTGTAAACCTGAACAAGTTCCTTAGCCTAATTGTGCCTCAGTTTCCTCATTAATAAAAAGATATTTTATCTACCTCATAAGGTTAAGGATTAAGTATTTGAGGATTAAGTGTCACTATATATCAGGTTCTTGGAACCATGTCTGGGATGCAGTAATCACTATATAATTGTTATTATAATTAATACATAGATATAAAAAATACGTAAATTATTACACTAAAATTCAGCTCATCAATTAAAAAAACCTGTTGCTCAGATCAGATTAGAGAGACAAGACAACCATTTTCTCCATTTAAAACTTAAGAATACAATGGTTGAAATTAGTGCAGCCACTCTGGAAAACACTATGGAGGTTCCTCAAAAAGTTTAAAATAGAACTACCCTTCAATCCAGCAATTGCACTACTTGCTATTTACCCAAAGAATACAAAAATACTAATTCAGGGGCGCCTGGGTGGTTCAGTCGGTTAAGCGGCTGCCTTCGGCTCAGGCCATGATCCCAGAGTCCTGGGATCGAGTCCCACATCGTGCTCCCTGCTCTGCGGGGAGCCTGCTTCTCCCTCTCCCTCTGCCTACTTGTGTTCTCTCTCTCTCTGTCAAATAAATAAATAAAAATCTTTAAAAAAAAAATACTAATTCAAAGGGATACATGCACCCTGATGTTAATAGCAACATTATTTACAAGAGCCAAATTAGGGAAACAGCCCAAGTGTCCATCAACTGATGAACGCATAAAGAAGAACTGGGATATATAAACAATGGAATAATACCCAACCATAAAAAAGAATGAAATCTTACCATTTGTAACGAGTATTATTTTTTTTTAATTTTATTATGTTATGTTAGTCAACATACATCATTAGTTTTTGATGTAGTGATCCACGATCCATTGTTTTTGTATAACACCCAGTGCTCCATGCAGTACGTGCCCTCCTTAATACCCATCACCGGGCTAACCAATCCCCCCTCCCCCTTCCCCTCTAAAACCCTGTTTGTTTCTCAGGTCCATAGTCTCTCATGGTTCATCTCTCCCTCCAATTCCCCCCGCCCATTTTTCCCTTCCTTCTCTTAATGTCCTCCATGTTATTCCTTATGTTCCACAAATAAGTGAAACCATATGATAATTGACTTTCTCTGCTTGACTTATTTCACTTAGCATAATCTCCTCCAGTCCCATCCATGTTGATGTAAAAGTTGGGTATTCATCTTTTCTGATGGCTGAGTAATATTCCATTGTATATATGGACCACATCTTCTTTATCCATTCATCTGTTGAAGGGCATCTCGGCTCTTTCCACAGTTTGGCTATTGTGGACATTGCTGCTATGAACATTGGGGTGCATACGGCCCTTCTTTTCACTACATCTGTGTCTTTGGGGTAAATACCCAGTGGTGCAATTGCTGGGTCATAGGGTAGCTCTATTTTTAAATTTTTGAGGAACCTCCACACTGTTTTCCAAAGTGGTTCTACCAACTTGCATTCCCACCAACAGTGTAAGAGGGTTCCCCTTTCTCCACAACCTCTCCAACATTTGTTGTTTCTTTCCCTGTCCATTTTTGCCATTCTAACTGGTGTAAGGTGGTATTTCAGTGTGGTTTTGATTTGGATTTCCCTGATGGCTAATGATGATGAACATTTTTTCATGTGTCTGTTAGCCATTTGTATGTCTTCTTCAGAGAAGTGTCTGTTCATCTCTTCTGCCCACTTTTTGACTTGATTATTTGTTTTTTGGGTGTTGAGTTTGAGAAGTTCTTTATAGATTTTGGATACCAGCCCTTTATCTGTAGTGTCATTTGCAAATATCTTCTCCCATTCTGTGGGTTGCCTCTTTGTTTCATTGACTGTTTCCTTTGCTGTGCAGAAGCTTTTTATCTTGATGAAGTCCCAAAAGTTCATTTTTGCTTTTGTTTCACTAGCTTTTGGAGATGTATCTTGAAAGAAGTTGCTGGGGCCGATGTCAAAGAGGTTACCGCCTATGTTCTCCTCTAGGATTTGGATGGATTCCTGTCTCACATTGAGGTCTTTCATCCACTTTGAGTTTATCTTTGTGAATGGTGTTAGAGAATGGTCGAGTTTCATTCTTCTGCATGTGGCTGTCCAATTTTCCCAGCACCATTTATTGAAGAGACTGTCTTTTTTCCATTGCATGTTTTTTCCTGCTTTGTCAAAGATTATTTGACCATAGAGTTGAGGGTCCATATCTGGGTTCTCTATTCTGTTCCATTGGTCTGTATGTCTGTTTTTGTGCCAGTACCATGCTGTCTTGGTGATCACAGCTTTGTAATATAGCTTGATATCGGGCAACGTGATGCCCCCAGCTTTGTTTTTCTTTTTCAACATCTCCTTGGCGATTCGGGGTCTTTTCTGATTCCATACAAATTTTAGGATTGTTTGTTCCAGCACTTTGAAAAATGTCATTGGAATTTTGATTGGGATGGCATTGAAGGTATAGATTGCTCTGGGTAGCATAGACATTTTAACAATGCTTATTCTTCCAATCCATGAGCATGGAATATTTTTCCATCTTTTTGTGTCTTCTTCAATTTCTTTCATGAGTGTTTTGTAGTTCCTAGAGTATAGATCCTTTACCTCTTTGGTTAGATTTATTCCAAGGTATCTTATGGTTTTTGGTGCTATTGTAAATGGAATTGTTTCTTTAATTTCTCTTTCAACAGTTGCGTTGTTAGTGTATAAGAAAGTAACTGATTTCTGTGCATTGATTTTGTATTCTGCCACATTACTGAATTGCTGGATGAGTTCTAGTAATTTGGGGGTGGAGTCTTTTGGGTTTTCCACATAAAGTATCATGTCGTCTGTGAAAAGAGAGAGTTTGACTTCTTCTTTGCCAATTTGAATACCTTTTATTTCTTTTTGTTGTCTGATTGCTGTTGCTAGGACTTCTAGTACTATGTTGAACAACAGTGGTGAGAGTGGGCACCCTTGATGTGTTCCTGTAACGAGTATTATGCTAAGAGAGTATTATGCTAAGCGAACTAAGTCAGTCAGAGAAAGACAAATACCGTATGATTTCACTCATATGTGGACTTTAAGAAACAAATGAGCAAAGGGGAAAAAGAGAGAGAGGCAAACCAAGAACAGACTCTTAACTATAGAGAACAACTGATGGTGACCAGAGGGGAGGTAGGTGGGGAGATGGGTGACATAGGTAATAGGGATGAAGGAGGACACTTGCTGTGATGAGCACCAGGTGCTGTATGGAAGTGTTGAATCACTATATTGTACACCTGGAACTAATATTACACTGTGTGTTAACTAACTGGAATTATTATTTTTTTTTTGAGAGAGTGTGCGTGCATGCAAGCCAGGGGAGGGGCAGAGGGAGAGGGAGAGAGAGAGAATCTAAAGCAGGCTCCATGCCCAGAGCAGAGCTCAAGGCAGGGCCTGACCTCAAGACCTTGAGATCATGACCTGAGCTGAAATCAAGAGTCAGAAGCTTAACCGATTGAGCCACCCAGGTGCCCCATTAACTAACTGGAATTTAAATAAAAACTTTTGTGTAAGACTGATGAATCACAGACCTGTACCTCTGAAACAAATAATACATTATATGTTTAAAAAAAAAAAAAAAAAGAAGATAGTAGGAAGGGAAAAATGAAGGGGGGTAAATCAGAGAGGGAGACAAACCATGAGAGACTATGGACTCTGAGAAACAAACTGAGGGTTCTAGAGGGGATGGGGGTGGGGGAATGGGTTAGCCTGGTGAAGGGTATTAATGAGGGCACGTACTGCATGGAGCACTGGGTGTTATATGCAAACAATGAATCATGGATCACTACATCAAAAACTAATGAGGTAATGTATGGTGACTAACATAACATAATAAAATAATATTTAAAAAAACTTAAAAATAAGTAAATAAATAAAGATTGAAACATAGAGATAAAAAATAAAAATAGATCATAAACCTATGCATCTGACATTATAGCTTATGAAAGAGATTTAACAGTCCTTTTAGTCATAAATCAAGCTGTCAAAAATTAGCATACATAGAATATCTAAACAGTATGACTAAGTTTGAAATATTAAACATATGAAGAATCTTATACCTACCAAACATAAGAATATGATTTTTTAAACATATATATATTTACCAAAATCGACCAGTAACAAAGAGAACACATAGTAATCCTCAATAAATTATACAGAAAACCTGTATAGACTGTTTATCACAACAAAGTAGAAGTGGAAATCATTAACAAAAATGTTAGCTAAAAAAAAATAGGCCATATGTCTAGAACCAAAAACACCACTAAATACATCTTTTTTTTTAAAGATTTTATTTATTTGACAGAGAGAGAGAGACACAGCAAGAGAGGGAACGGAAGCAGGGGGAGTGGGAGAGGGAGAAGCAGACTCCCCGCTGAGCAGGGAGCCTGATGCGGGGCTCGATCCCAGGACCCTGGCATCATGACCTGAGCTGAAGGCAGACGCTTAATGACTGAGCCACCCAGGCACCCCCCACTAAATATATCTTATTGGAGGAAGAAATTATGTGAAATTTTGAAGTACTTAAAACTGAATAATAAAAATGCTTCATGTCGATATCTATGTGATAAAACAAATGTAATACTCAAAATGAAATGTATAGTTGCAAATATATTTACCAGAAAATAAGAGATAAAAAAAATCACTGAAGTGTACTAAGAGTACATGTAAATGTTGGGCTTATTTGTACTAAAAGCTTTTCTCTGTAGTTTCAATTCAACGCAGGGAGATTTAAGGCGACATAAAACCTTCTTAATTTCTCCTTATTGAAGATCTTAATTTATGTTCTTCTGGGGGCTGGCAGAATCATGTTCCCAGAGTATTTCTTTTCTATCATTCTATCAAGACCTGGTGATATGACTAATTTTGCCCACACCCTGCTCCTTATCTAGCAACAAGGCACCAGCTGCAAGATTCAGTACCAGCTCCTCAGCTTCCACTTGCCAAGGTCCTTAGGATTCTTGCCCCAAGACTTCTGTGCCAGAAACCTTGATGAAATCACCTGACTTCTTCCCACGCAGCCCCAGACATGCAACACTTACACAAACTTGTCAGGTCTTTCTATTCTCCTGGTCTTTTTATTTCCCCTCATTCTTTTCCAAATATTGATTTGGAAATATTAGTGATTAATACAATAAATTATCTAGTTACCACTTGTGTGACATTTCCTCCTTTCTTCAAAAATTAAAAAATATTATAAAATATGACTAAATGCTCCGGAGATAGATGTGTATATATTTACAGATACATATATACATTAGAGACATATATACATTGGAGAGACAGAAAGAGTACACTTAGTCCTTTTTTTGCTCTAAGTTCTAAGGATACAGGAAAAAAAAAAAAAAGATGACAAATATATCCCTACCCTGGGACTTGACAATCTTGTTGGGGGCAAAAACCAAATAAGTATATCATATAGTAGGATGATGCTGAGGAAAAATGTAGAGCAAGTGATGGATAAAGAGTACCAAAGAGTGTGAGAGAGGTGGGTGACAATGATTAAGGACAGATTTAGAACTTAATTCTGACTCCAGTCAGGAGAAGGGACAGTAGCATCGTTCTCTAATCAGCCAACACCAGAACCTCCATCACTGTAGATTCCTCCTTTCCTTCATCCTTACTCCCATCAAGGGATCCACCAATTTCTTTAGTTTTTTTTTTTTTTCTAATGTCTTTGCAACCCATTTCTCCTCCTCATTCCCCAAATGTGGATGCCTTTGTCCTCCTTCCTCTCCCCAAGACCCTACTCACACCTCTGCCCATCCAGAAGACTCCCAGGAGCATTGGCCTGGGCCTATCTCCCTGGTGTCTGCATTCCATCTTATTATCAGCAATTTTTCTGGGGCACTTAGCATCACTGCTGTGAACTCTTGCTATGAATTCTTGGCTGTTTGAGTACAAAGGAAAAGCTCAGTTAGTAATACTTTTAAGTATGAAATTTTCTCTGTATCAGAGTACATGAATGAGAAGAAAAAAAACAAATTAGAAACTATTAAAGCTATGCCACAAAGGTCCACAGAGCCTCCTGGAAAATTAGGAATTTCACCATGTGGCTTCTGAAGCCTCTGCTTCCTCATCTATGGAATGTGGGTAAATAATCCCTACTTCATAGTATTGTTAGGACTGAGCAGAATTAAGTTCTCAGCATGCGCCTAGTACATAGTAAAACAATTGATGTTTCTATTGTCATCATCATTTCAGATGTGAGGTTTCTCTTCTTTGACCTCTTGATAATCCTTCTCCCTGTGTTCGCGTTCCCACAGTTACCCTAAATTCCCTCCCTCCGCCACTCCTTATATTAAAATTTACAAAGCAGGTCTGCTATCACTCATTTGTACTTGACCAGTAGTGTGATTCTAATTTACTGGGGATAAATGTCAGTGTGTCACCTCAACCACTATTTGCATTTTAAAATTGCAGTCTAATTTCAAAAGATCTTCTACCTCACAGAGTAAGTTGGGAGAAATATGGGCAATTAAAGGGGTTCAGAGTGAGCTTTCAGAAACTCTCCTTCCCGCTTCCCTAATATGGATAATTAAGGGTTCACCCATTTGCAGCCATGGAAAGCTGCCCTTAGGGTCAGGGGCACTTTCCAGAATCTAACATTCAGCCCCCTGAGAGTCCCTCCTCACTTCTCCCCTCCTGAATCAGCTGAATATAGGTTTCAATCGCAGAATGCCCAGAGTTCTGGACACTGTAGGAGACACCTTCCCTTTTGAGAAATGCAAAACATATACTATTTGCATCTTTTCTCAGGAAGAACCCAGCTACAGAAATGTCTGTGTGTGATGTTATTATAAATGGTATCCCAGGCTTCTTTGAACTTGGGTTTCTCACCATAAATGAATATTCAGTATCAAGTTTATCAAGTTCCCTCTTTTGGTGTGAATTTGAGAAGCTCGAACCCAAGACCCAGGAGCTGACAATTCCCATAGAAGAAACAGCCAAACGAGTGTCTTCTAAATCTGCTCATGGAGCCAAAGCCAGGATGGAGCTCCAGGTACACCATCAGTGGGAAGCCAAATCTTGTTCTGACTCCACATTTTTACAACAATAGTAAGATGATGAAATACATTTAGGATTCATTACATAATAGGGCCTGGTCTCCCCACTCCAAATACAAGTTCTTTGAGGGAAGAATGAGTTTCCTGTGTGTTCCATCAACCCTTAGCACCTTGTACATGACATAGACTTTGTCACCACTGGTTAATTAATATACCCAAATATAAAAGCAGTGTTTTTCCACACTCCACATCCCATCAGACATTGAGGATGGGCCCCTAATGGGAGGAGGCAATCTCCTGGTGTCTTCAACTCTTTAGTTTTGGTATCATGCACATGATGAAAAGAAATTTACAGTGTCATCCCATGGCCGACTGGAAGGAATTCCAATGTTAGCAACAACAACCAAAAAAAGAGTACAATAAAGTTCTGAGGCTAATATATAGTGTCTTTTATTGAAAGAGACAAACTCATGAAAAGTTTCTACCATTTGTGCAAGCTTTTCCTTATAAATCACTGATGGGAAACATGAGATTGTAAATTACTTCAAGCTGATGGGGCCAATTTTTAGTGCTGCCAATTACCAGAGACTCTGGATTAACAATGCTGAGACATGTGTGAGCAAGTTAACCCTCTGTGGAGCTGCCAATGGTGAAACCAATCCTGAGGGAAGAGCCACCAAGAAATGGGATTATTAACTACATGGGCAAGAAAAGAAAATGCTTAGTGAAGAAGGAAAAAAAATTATTTTAGAGAAATCACCTGAGCAACAAAATTTCTTGCTTTTAGCAGCTTTATAGACTAATAAGCACCAAGCAGCTGAGGCTTGTTATTCTCAGCTGCATCTAATCGCACACCTGTTCACACTCATTAACCCTTAATGTCTGATAGCATTTCCATAATTTCCATGGAAGCCAGCATTTTCTCCTCACCTCAGTAATGAACTGTGCAGGGTGTGCAGCTGAAGAGAAAGCCAGTGAGCGCCTGGGGATGATAAGCCCGTCCAGAGTCCAGACGTTCCTAGCTGCACAGGAGGTGGGTGCCCTGGTCCATGGGACACCCAGGTAAAAAGAAAGACCTTTTCTGTCCAGTGGCCCCAGGAGGCTGCAGTTTAGCACCACTTCTTGCTGAGCCAAGGGCGAGAGCTTTTTCCTCACCTAATAAAATGCATTCTCATTACAAGCTTGACATTATTTACAGATAAACGACATTCCCATTATTTAATTTTCTCCTTGGAAGCCTAACCCACACTGACAGTAATCGTGGTTAGCAGGGTGTCCAAATTAACTGGGACCTGACAGTTTCAAATGACCTGCACAGTCTAATAAATTCTTGTACCAAAATTATGAGAATTAAACACAAAGTCTCAAAGATATTCGGAGCCACAAGGGGTGATATTGAGGAGGGAGGCACAGATACAGTAAAAGTTATTTCTGTAATGCACTTCTTGCAATTTCCCTGACTCAGTCACTCAATATTTTTAAACATTGATTTTGCTCTAATGCTGTCCTTGCTTATATACTTCTGTCAGTGTTCTTACAGACCAGTTAGTGTTAGCTTCTAGAGAAGGCCTGACATCTGTGGGAATGTCAGGAAAACTATGGGCACTGGCTAGGGCTCAGAAAAGTTTTCAGTGCCTAATGTTGGAAACACCCTCCACTGGGGCTCAGTGCCATGACTGCCTCTGCTCGCTCTCTCTCTCTCTCTCCCCTTTCTTATTCTTTTCCTACCTGTAACAGAGAAAAGCAGGAAAGAGAAGCTGATTTTGGTCACCAGTGGGGAAGCTTTGCCAGGGCTGCAACATAATTCTGAGAAAACCTGCTCTCCACTTTTGGCTCAGAACCAAAATGTGCCTCCTCCCTGAATCCCCGGCTGAGCAGCACTTGGGAGGGAGATACCTGAAAGGGACAGGCTGCATTCCCAGCCAGCTGACCTGGGAAACAGTGCCTCAACCAGCCCACAAAGCTCCCTCACGCTCAGAGGGCACATGCTGTTTTTAATTCCATCTTAGATATGTCTACTTATGTATCTGTCTTGGGAACTGTCCTGGGAAGCAGAGGGCTTTCTCTGCTCACATCACATCCTCAGACTTCACACAGGGCTGGCACAGAGTAAGCACTTAAGGGATGTCTTTTGAGTAAACAAGCAAATGTGCCGGTCTATGGATTCCCTTCCTCCATGTTCTTCTGTCCCTCAGGCTTCACTTTGGCTCTTTACTATTCCCCTTTCCCTTCAGCCTCACCTGGCAATCTGATTTTACCTGAATGAAAATGCTGGGGAAGGAGCAGAGATCACCTTGAGAGCTTATCACAGAAACTCTTCCTGTTGGTGCCAAAAGACACAAATTCAAGGGTAGTTCAAGTTCCATGCTTCAGTGGTCCAATGATTTGCATTTAAATTACTATTATTAATACTATTAATATTATTGCTATTAAACTAGTTCCCCAGATTTCATGAGGAAAAGAATTAGATCTATCACTCTACTAAATGCTCCCAAGTTTAACAGCTCCCGCCAGTTCAAAACAAGAGATTGATCTGAAAGACCCGGTAAATATTTGGGATGTTGTAGTAAATTAGAGGGGACACTGTAATGCCACCTTTTTGTGCTAAAAACTTCCCCCCGAACTTAGTTCATCCTTTCTTAGCATCTATAAACAGATGCAAATGGTTTTGGGCCCTTCGTTGCTGTAATTTAATTTTACACAGGATTCACCTACCTCTACATTTTACTCCTCCCCAAATGCAGCAGCTGTAGCTGCTTTGAAGCCCTTGAATGGGGTGTATGAACACCATAAGCTTCCTTAGGAGGACATTGAATTGCAAATTGTGTATCACATTGAAAGAGTGAGAAATTGTTCATTACAGACTTCTCAAATAGGGAGCTTCTAGAAAGAGTTAGAATGGGAGAAGGAGCCTCTAGAAAGTTTCTCTTCTGTGCTTGTGAGCCACCCGTCTTCAATGGCAGTTCAGAAGCCCACTTGATCTTAGACCGTAGAGGGAGCTTGGAGGTGGTGTGGGAGGAGGGGCTGGGAGGCTGAGAAGAAGCTCACAACCCTCCCAACCCCAAAGAAGAGACCCAGCAGCCATCCAGGGCCCCTCCCCAGTGTGACCCCTGCCAAGGTCCTCTTCCTGAACACATACCCTGGACTACTGGCAACTGTGAGCACTATGGAATGAGCTATGGGGGAGAAAAACAGTGAAGAGGAAAGACGTGGAAGGGATATTTAAAAATAAAAGTGAAGAATTAAAAAGGAACAATGGAATAAGAGCAAAATGAGAGGGATAAAACTTGGGAAAGCTCTATGTCCAACATAGAGACATCTGGAGGAAGACACTGCTCCATCTCATTATGTGAAAAACTCCTGTGGTTTCTAGCAGTTAGATATAAGTTTCATCAGTAAGCTTCTTTTGTTTCCACTGCTATCCCCCAAGTCAACTCAATTGGACTATAAAATAGCCATATAACCTGCCTCCCTACCTTCCAGCTGTGGCCCTCAAACTGTTTTACGTGGCAAGCCTTCTGGTTGTCTAATTATTCTATCTAGAATTATACATAATTCTATCCAGTTATTCCCTAATTAAGACCTATTAATGGGACACACCTCCCTCAATCCAAACACAGATCAGAAATAAAACTAAAACCATTAATGAAGCTGTAAAAACAGGATAAATCTCTCTATGAACCAGAAACAGAAAAGAAACACAGGTCAGTGTGCTCTGCTGAAGCTGGAGCCTGCTGGATGTCCATTCTGGAAGGAGGCTGTAGCAGTCTGAAGTTTGGGTCCAGTGGGGGATAAAGAGGATAAAATTACTCCACTCAAGAATGGGGATCTAGGCCGGCATTACTTAACAGCTCCCACCGTACTCCCAGTACCCTCAAAAAAAGAAACTAAAGAAACTAAAAGGTGTAGCTAACCATCCCCTGAGGGCTAGAATTTTTAGTAAGCTACAAGCCCGGGAAGAAAAAAGAAGATAGAAATGCAGTCCCTAGTCAAGTCAGGCACCAAGCCATGATACCGTCCCCAATACCACTGTGGGACAGGAACCCTGTAAGGCCAGGTTTAGGGCAGGGAGTCCTGAGCAGCTGGGCAAAGGGAACCACAAAACCACTGGCCTAGGAGGGGTAAGCACAAAAGGAAACAGAGAGAAGAAAAACAAAAGCCTCCCACACAAAATAAGCCTGCAAAGCAAAATTCCAAAACAGAGGAAGAAATCTAATACTGAGATAGACAGCCAACAAAATCAACATTCAAAACATGAATATGCCCTGTAGGAAATTAAATTTGTGGAATCATGTGCCAAACTTTAAAATAGATGTTTGAATTGTCCAGTGAGATAAATGAATAACTTCCATTTTAAAGGAGTGGAAATTTTTTAAATAGAAACAGAAATAAATGAACAATATAAAAGCACTGAGTTAAAAAACTGAATAAATGAGATATGTCCAGCCCTGACACAGAGAAGGAGTGCATTGCAAGGAATGTTCCCTGAATGTACCACAGAAAGATTAAATGCAACACAGAGAATGGACTGAGCAGCTCTAAATACCCAAAAGGAGTTCTCAGACAGGGAAAGCAACCACTATCCAAAATTTAAAATTGTCCAAATTTGAAGAAAGACTTCAGACGAATCTTCAGGTGGAAAGTACATTCCAAGTACCAACCAGGACAAATAATGGTAAAGCCATTCCCAGAACCATCATAGGTTCAGTAAACCTGAACATGAAGAATAAAAAGAAAATGTTTACAGCTACAAGAGAGAAGACAGATTATCTACAAAGGAACTACAGTTAGAATTACACCAGAATTTCTCATCAGCAACAAGAGTGACAGAAGGGGGGGGGGCGGAGCAAGATGGCGGAGGAGTAGACCTGGATTTCGTCTCCTCTCAGGAATTCAGCTGGGTAGGGATCAAACCATTCTGAACACCTACAAACTCAACAGGAGATCGAAGAAAAGAATAGCAACAACTCTCTCATCAGAAAAGCGACCACTTTCTGGAAGGTAGGACGTGCGGAGAAGTGAATCTGAGGTGATATTCGGGAGGATAGACGGCGGGGGAGGGGCCTCCGTGGGCCGCTTCCGGCAAGTGACAGAACCACGGAGCACAAAATCGGAACTTTTAAAAGTCTGCTCCGCTGAGGGACGTCACTCTGGTGGCTAAGCGGGGGGTGGAACCCTCCGGGACAGTGGGGTCTCAGGACCCTCAGGGTCACAGAAAGACCGGGGGTGCCTGAGTGTGGCAGAGCTCCCAGGTAACGGAGCGGGGAAGCCGGCTGCAGAGGCGGCGCCCAGGTGCGGGCTCTCAGCTCGGGGTGGCCATAAACCGGGATCCGCGGCACAGTCGGGCCCCTGCTCCTCCAGCAGGGACCCAACAAGCGGCAGATCCGGGGAGACTCACCTTCCTCCCCAGGGAGGAGCCACGCGGGAGTGCACCGCAGGGATCTGCTGGGTTTGGAGACTCCACCCGGGGTCAGGTGCCAGAGATAGAAACACGCGGTCACAGGCCGGGTGAGCACGGAGTGCGGCCGGAGACCGGGGAGACGGGAGTGACTGATGGCTTTTCTCTGGGGGTGCACCGAGGAGCGGGGCCGAGTTCTCGGCTCCTCCAGAGTGGAGATTGGGAGGCCGCCATTTTCACTCTCCGTCTCCAAATCTGTACGGAAAGCTCGCAGGGAACAAAAGCTCCGGAGAGCAAACACCAGCAGATTACTTAGCCAGGAGGGGGCAAGGGCGGGCCAATTCCGCCTCCGGCAAAGACATTTGGAAACCACGGCAACAGGCCCTTCCCCAGAAGATCAGTGAGAACAGCCAGCCAAGACCAAGTTTACCGATCAATGAAAACGGCAGAACTCCAGCGCTAGGGGAATACTGCACATAGAATTCATGGCTTTTTTACCATGATTCTTTAGTCTTTCAAAGTTAATTTTTTTTAACTGTCTTTTTTTCTTTATTTTTTCTTTATTTTTTTTTTGAATTTTTCTTTTTCCCTTTTTCAACCAACATCTTATCAATCCTTTTTTTTTTTTAAACATTTTTCTTTTTCATTTTTAGAGTCATATTCTATCCCTTCATAGTAGTTACCCGTATTTTTGGCATATATATATAAGTTGTTCTCACTTTAAAATTTTGAGATAGTTTCTTCTAACAGATTAAAATATACCCTAAATCTTTAGTATATGGTTTTTTCTACTCCCCTGCCTGATCACATCCTCTCTCTTTTTTTTCTTTTTCCTTTTTTCTCTTTTTTTAAATCCTCTTCTTTCTCTTTTCAAACAACTTCTTATCAAGTCCTTTCATAAAATTTTTTATAATTTCCATCTTTACAGTCATATTCCAGCCCTTCATCATATCAACCCTTATTTTTGTACATATATAAGTTTTTCCTTCTTTAAAATTTTGGGAGGCACTTTCTTCTAACACATCAAAATACACCCCAAATCTAGTGTGTGGCACTGATCTATATACCAGCCTGATCATATTTGATCACATTCTGGTTTTTTTGTTGTTTTTTGTTTGTTTGTTTTTGTTTGTTTTTATCTTTTTCTTTTTCTTTTTTTTTCTTTTTCCTTTTTCTCTCTTTCCGTTTCTTTTTCCACTGCTTCAGGTCTTTTCTGAATAGTTTAGAGTATATTTTATGGGGACGTTGTTACTCTGCTAGCATTCTGTTCTCTCATTAATCTATTCTCCTCTGCACAAAATGACAAGATGGAAAAAATCACCTCAACAAAAAGAACAAGAGGTAGTACCGACTGCCAGGGACCTACTCAATATGGACATTAGTACGATGTCAGATCTAGAGTTCAGAATCATCACTTTAAAGATACTAGCTGGGCTTGAAAAAAATATGGAAGTTATTAGAGAAACCCTTTCTGGAGAAGTAAAAGAACTAAAATCTAACCAAGTAGAAATCAAAAAGGCTATTAATGAGGTGCAATCAAAAATGGGGGCACTAACTGCTAGGATAAATGACGCAGAAGAGAGAATCAGTGATATAGAAGACCAAATGATGGAAAATAAAGAAGCTGAGAAAAAGAGAGATAAACAACTACTGGATCACGAGGGCAGAATTCGAGAGATAAGCGATAACACAAGACGAAACAACATTAGAATAATTGGGATCCCAGAAGAAGAAGAAAGAGAGAGAAGGGCAGAAGGTATAATGGAGCAAATTATAGCAGAGAACTTCCCTAATTTGGGGAAGGAAACAGGCATCAAAATCCAGGAAGCACAGAGAACCCCTCTCAAAATCAATAAAAATAGGTCAACACCCCAACATCTAATAGTAAAACTTATGAGTCTCATAGACAAAGAGAAAATCCTGAAAGCAGCTCGGGAGAAGAGATATGTAACCTACAAGGGTAGAAATATTAGAATGGCAACAGACCTATCCACAGAGACCTGGCAGGCCAGAAAGGACTGGCAGGATATATTCAGAACACTAAATGAGAAAAATATGCAGCCAAGAATCCTATATCCAGCTAGGCTGTCATTGAAAATTGAAGGAGAGATAAAAAGCTTCCAGGACAAACAAAAACGAAAGGAATTTGTAAACACAGAACCAGCCCTACAGGAAATCTTGAAAGGGATCCTCTAAGCAAAGAGAGACCCTAAAAGCAACATAGACCAGAAAGGAACACAGACAATATACGTAACATTCACCTTACAGGCAATACAATGGCACTAAATTCATATCTTTCAATAGTTACCCTGAATGTAAATGGGCTCAATGCCCCAATCAAAAAACACAGGCTACCAGACTGGATTAAAAACAAGACCCATCGATATGCTGTCTGCAAGAGACCCATTTTAGAACCAAAGACACCCCCAGATTGAAAGTGAGGGGGTGGAAAACCATTTACCATGCTAATGGACACCAAAAGAAAGCTGGGGTGGCAATCCTTATATCAGACAAATTAGATTTTCAACCAAAGACTGCAATAAGAGATGAGGAAGGACACTATATCCTACTTAAAGGGTCTATCCAACAAGAAGATCTAACAACTGTAAATATCTATGCCCCTAACATGGGAGCAGCCAATTATATAAGCCAATTAATAACAAAAGCGAAGAAACACATCGACAACAATACAATAATAGTGGGGGACATTAACACCCCCCTCACTGAAATGGACAGATCGTCTAAGCAAAAGATCAACAAGGAAACAAAGACTTTAAATGACACACTGGACCAAATGGACTTCACAGGCATATTCAGAACATTCCATCCCAAAGCAACGGAATACACATTCTTCTCTAGTCCCCATGGAACATTCTCCAGAATAGATCGCATCCTAGGTCATAAATCAGGTCTCAACCAGTACCAAAAGACTGGGATCATACCCTGCCTATTTTCAGACCACAATGCTTTGAAACTAGAACTCAATCACAAGAGGAAAGTTGGAAAGAACTCAAATACATGGAGGCTAAAGAGCATCCTACTGAAGAATGAATGGGTTAACCAGGAAATTAAAGAAGAATTAAAAAAATACATGGAAACCAATGAAAATGAAAACACAACTATTCAAAATCTTTGGGATGCAGCAAAGGCAGTGCTGAGAGGAAAGTATATAGCAATACAAGCCTTTCCCAAGAAACAAGAAAGGTCTCAAATACACAACCTAACCCTACACCTAAAGGAGCTGGAGAAAGAACAGCAAATAAAGCCTAAACCCAGCAGGAGAAGAGAAATAATAAAGATCAGAGCAGAAATCAATGAAATAGAAACTGAAAGAACAGTAGAACAGATCAACGAAACTAGGAACTGGTTCTTTGAAAGAATTAACAAGATTGATAAACCCCTGGCCAGACTTATCAAAAAGAAAAGAGAAATGACCCAAATCAACAAAATCATGAATGAAAGAGGAGAGATCACAACCAACACTAAAGAAATACAAACAATTATAAGAACATATTATGAGCAACTCTATGCCAGCAAATTAGATAACCTGGAAGAAATGGATGCATTCCTAAAGATGTATCAACTACCAAAACTGAACCAGGAAAAAATAGAAAACCTGAACAGACCTATAACCACTAAGGAAATTCAAGCAGTCATCAAAAATCTCCCAACAAACAAAAGCCCAGGGCCACATGGCTTCCCAGGAGAATTCTACCAAACATTTCAAGAAGAATTAATACCTATTCTTCTGAAAATGTTCCAAAAAATAGAAATGGAAAGAAAACTTCCAAACTCATTTTATGAGGCCAGCATTACCTTGATCCCAAAACCAGACAAAGACCCCATCAAAAAGGAGAATTACAGACCAATATCCTTGATGAACATGGATGCAAAAATTCTCACCAAAATACTAGCCAATAGGATCCAACAGTACATTAAAAGGATTATTCGCCATGACCAAGTGGGATTTATCCCTGGGCTGCAAGGTTGGTTCAACATCCGCAAATCAATCAATGTGATACAATACATTAACAAAAGAAAGAACAAGAATCATATGATCCTCTCAATAGATGCAGAAAAAGCTTTTGACAAAGTAGAGCATCGTTTCTTGATCAAAACTCTTCAGAGTATAGGGATCGAGGGCACATACCTCAATATCATAAAAGCCATCTATGAAAAACCTACAGCGAATATCATTCTCAATGGGGAAAAACTGAGAGCTTTCCCCCTAAGGTCAGGAACGCGGCAGGATGTCCACTATCGCCACTGCTATTCAACATAGTATTTGAAGTCCTAGCCACAGCAATCAGACAACAAAAAGAAATCAAAGGCATCCAAATCGGCAAAGAAGAAGTCAAACTCTCACTCTTTGCAGTGATATGATACTTTATGTGGAAAACCCCAAAGACTCAACCCCAAAACTGCTAGAACTCATACAGGAATTCAGTAAAGTGGCAGGATATAAAATCAATGCACAGAAATCAGTGCCATTCCTATACACCAACAACAAGACAGAAGAAAGAGAAATTAAAAAGTCTATCCCATTTACAGTTGCACCCAAAACCATAAGATACCTAGGAATAAATCTAACCAAAGAGACAAAGGATCTGTACTCAGAAAACTATAAAATACTCATGAAAGAAATTGAGGAAGACACAAAGAAATGGAAAAAGGTTCCATGCTCATGGATTGGAAGAACAAATATTGTGAAGATGTCAATGCTACCTAGAGCAATCTACACATTCAATGCCATCCCTATCAAAATACCATCCACTTTTTTCAAAGAAATGCAACAAATAATCCTAAAATTTCTATGGAACCAGAAAAGACCCCGCATAGCCAGAGGAATGTTGAAAAAGAAAAGCAAAGCCAGCGGCATCACAATTCCGGACTTCCAGCTCTATTACAAAGCTGTCATCATCAAGACAGCATGGTACTGGCACAAAAACAGACACATAGATCAATGGAACAGAATAGAGAGCCCAGAAATGGACCCTCAACTCTATGGTCAACTCATCTTTGACAAAGCAGGAAAGAATGTCCTATGGAACAAAGACAGTCTCTTCAACAAATGGTGTTGGGAAAATTGGATAGCCACATACAGAAGAATGAAACTGGACCATTTCCTTACACCACACACAAAAATAGACTCCAAATGGTTGAAAGACCTCAATGTGAGACAGGAGTCTATCAAAATCCTAAAGGAGAACACAGGCAGCAACCTCTTTGACCTCAGCTGAAGCAACTTCTTCCTAGAAACATCGCCAAAGGCAAGGGAAGCAAGGGCAAAAATGAACTATTGGGACTTCATCAAAATAGAAAGCTTTTGCACAGCAAAGGAAACAGTCCACAAAACCAAAAGACAACCGACAGAATGGGAGAAGATATTTGCAAATGACATATCAGAGAAAGGGCTAGTATCCAAAATCTATAAAGAACTCATCAAACTCAACACCCAAAGAACAAAGAATCCAATCAAGAAATGGGCAGAAGACATGAACAGACATTTTTCCAAAGAAGACATCCAAATGGCCAACAGACACATGAAAAAGTGCTCAATATCGCTCGGCATCAGGGAAATCCAAATCAAAACCTCAGTGAGATACCACCTCACACCAGTCAGAATGGCTAAAATTAACAACTCAGGAAAGGACAGATGTTGGCGGGGATGCAGAGAAAGGGGAACCCTCCTACACTGTTGATGGGAATGCAAGCTGGTGCAGCCACTCTGGAAAACTGTATGGAGGTTCCTCAAAAAGTTGAAAACAGAGCTACCATATGATCCAGCAATTGCACTACTGGGTATTTACCCCAAAGATACAAAAGTAGGGATCCGAAGGGGTACGTGCACCCCGATATTTATAGCAGCAATGTCCACAATAGCCAAACTGTGGAAAGAGCCAAGATGTCCATCGACAGATGAATGGATAAAGAAGGTGTGGTGCATATATACAATGGATTATGCAGCCATCAAAAGGAATGAGATCTTGCCATTGGCAACAACGTGGATGGAACTGGAGGGTATTATGTTGAGCGAAATAAGTCAAACAGAGAAAGACATGTATCATATGATCTCACTGATATGAGGAATTGTTAATCACAGGAAACAAACTGAGGGTTGCTGGAGTGGGGGGTGGGGTGGGAGGGATGGGGAGACTGGGTGATAGACACTGGGGAGGGTATGTGCTCTGGTAAGCGCTGTGAATTGTGCAAGACTGTGGAATCTCAGATCTGTACCTCTGAAACAAATAATGCAATATATGTTAGAAAAAAAAAAAGAAGAAGAAGGTAGCAGGAGGGGAAGAATGAAGCAGGGGAAATCGGAGGAGTAGACGAACCATGAGAGATGATGGACTCTGAAAAACAAACTGAGGGTTCTAGAGGGGAGGGGGGTGGGAGGATGGGTTAGCCTGGTGGTGGGTATTGAGGAGGGCACATTCTGCATGGAGCACTGGGTGTTATGCACAAACAATGAATCATGGAACACTACATCTAAAACTAATGATGTAATGTATGGGGATTAACATAAGAATAAAAAAAATAAAAGAGTTGACAGAAGACAATGGAATTATATTTTCAACTTGAGAAAAATTAGGAACTCTCAAACTCAAATTTCATACCCAGATAAACTATAATTCCAGATTCAAGGGTGAAAAACATGTATTCAGACATAGAAAAATCAAGACTTAGTTACCTACAGACCCTCACTTAAGAAATATTAAAATATTATTTCAGGAAAAAGTAAAAAAAAGAACTCAGAATATATAGATAATTTAAAAATGAAAGGTAACCGGAGAAAAAGATAAAATGTTTTGGTAAATCTAACTATTAACAGAAAAGAAAAAAAAAACTTTTCAAAGGAAACTAGAAACAAAGATAAGATGCATAGAATATTCTACAGTTGGTTGATATGTGCTAAGGACCACATCACATTCAGGGGCAGGACAGACATACTCTGTTAGAAAAATGTATAATTAAAGATGTTGGTTTAAAAGGTTAAGAATAACTGACAAAAGAATGGAAACAAAATGTGTAGCTTCTGAGATGGAGCTTGGGAAGATGGCAGAGTAGGAGGACCCTGACCTCACCCCGACCCACATTTACTAGATATCATCTACATCCAAATCAGTAAACAGGAGAGTGAACCAAAGACTGGCAGAACAAACTCCACAGCTAAATATAGAGAAGGAACTACATCTAAAATGTTAGGAAGATCAGAAAGGCAGGGAGAGGCTACCCACAGGAGGGATAGGGCTACATGCATGGAGAGGACAGAGAAACAGACCCTCACACCAGGGACAAACAGACCCTCACACCCTCACATGGGGAAGACTAATCCCTATAGCATTTGGCTTTAAAAATCAGAGGGGCTGAATTCCGTGAGTGTTTAAAACCAGTTGGACTTGGAACCTGGAGCTTTAAAAGTCAGCTGACTCAGTACTGGGTAAGCCAGGAGGGTGATAGCCCGGTCTCTGCCCTTAAAGAGACAGCAGTCTGCACAGAAAGGAAACATAAAAACAGCAGTTTACACAAAGCGAAGGGCAAACAGGAGACAGATCTGTTCATACTGATTTCAGAGCATGTTGGGGTACATCTCTGAAAATGAGAGCACTGACAGCAGTCATTTTCCTCCTCAGCCCCCCAGCATAAACACGAGCCACCTGCAGTAGGTGGCACTGCAGAGACACTTGCTATCTAACCTGCTAGCAGTGCACCATGCCCATGAGTTCTCCTGCCCACTCCAAGCCTGCTAGCCTCAGCCCTGGGCTCAAAGCAAATTTTGTTAAAGCTGCATGTGCACCCCACCCAGCATCAGGTGCACATCTGCCAACAGGCACCACACCAGCCTCCAGACAGTGAACAGGCCCAGCCCCACTCTGCAGTTACCCACTCTGCACCACACCCAACCTCATGCCCCTCACTGCCCCTGCACACAGCCCCCAGCCATTCACTTTGGGGAATCTGTTATAAGACTAGTGGCCCACTACAAATTTTGCTAACGATGCCATCCTGCTTCCAAGTTCCCTGGCAGGCATGCCATCCCCAAACTTGCCTGCCTGGGTCCCACTAACATCAGAGGGCAAGCACAGCCCACAACAGGCAGAAAGTCAGTGCAAATGACTGCACTGAAAAGACAAGTGATTCAGACACAACAGCAGGGTGTAAGCAACACACATAAGATACTCTCCTGAAGTGTCAGGTTCTGGTGAACAGGCAACACTGCACTGCAGGGCACTCCAGGACCTCTTCTTCATAAAGTCACTACTTTCAAGAGCAGAAGACATCACTGACTTTCCTAACACAAAAAAACCAGACACGAAAGGCAGACAAATGAGGAGACAGAGAAATTTATCCCAAATGAAAGAACAGGACACTGACATGGCCAGAGATGTAAGCAAAACATATATAAGCAATATGACTGATAGAAAGTTTAAAGCAATGATCATAAATATACCCACTGGACTTGAGAAAGAGTGGAAGGCATGAGCAAGATCCTTAATACAGAGATAAGGAATAACGTATCAGAGATAAAGAGCTCCATAAATGAAATGAGAAACATGCTCAATGGAATAAACAGGATGGAAGAAGCAGAGGAATGAATTAGTACCTAAAAGACAGAGTAATGGAAAGTAATCAAGCTGAACAGAAGAGAGAAAAGAGAATTACGCAAAATGAGAATAGACAGGGAAGTCAGTGACCCCATCAAATGTAATAACATTCATATTATAGGAGACCCAGAAGAAGAAGACAGAAAAAAGGGGACAGAAAATTTATTTGAAGAAATAATAGCTGAAAACTTCCCTAATCTGGGGAAAGAAACAAATATCCAGATCCAAGAATCACAAAGAACTCCCATCAAAATCAGCAAAAGCAGACCCACATCAAGACATACTATAATTAAATTGGTAAAATATAGTAACAAAAAAAATTTTTAAAGCAACAGACAAAAGAAGAAAGTAACCTACAAGGGAAAACCCATAAGACTAGCAGGAGATCTTTCACCCAGAAACTTTACAGGCCAGAAGGGAGTGAAATGATATATACAAAGGGCTGAAAAGAAAAAAATTTGCAGCCAAGAGTATGCTATCCAGCAAGACTATCATTCAGAATAGAAGGAGAGAAAAAGAATTTCCCAGACAAAAACTAAAGGAGTTCATGACCACTAAACCAGCCCTGCAAGAAAGAGTCCCCTGTAGGACTCTGAGTGGAAAGGAAAGACCAAATGTGACAGTATAAAGGTAGAAATTACAAAATCATTTTTACTGCTGTAAAAAATCAGTCAAGGAATTCACCAAAAAAGGATATAAAATATAATAACATCTACCTAAAACATGGGGAAGAAAGGAAAAAAGAATGGGTTCAAACTTAAATGACTACCAACTGAATATAGACACCCACCAGGGGTGCCCAGATAAGCATCTGCCTTTGACTCAGGTCATGATCCCAGGGTCCTGGGATTGAGCCCCACATTGGGCTCCCTGCTCAGTGGGGAGCTTGCTTCTCCCTATCCCTCTGCTGCTCCCCCTGTTTGTGCTCTCTCTCTGTCAAATAAATAAATAAAATATTAAAAAAAAGACTCCACCAAAAAAATTGTCAGAACTGAAAAAGGAATTCAATAAAGTCATAGGATACAAAATCAATGTACAGAAATCCATTCCATTTCTTTTTTCTTTTTTTTTATTATGTTCAGTTAGCCACTGTATAGTACATCATTAGTTTTTGATGTAGTGTTCAATGATTCACTAGTTGCATATAACACCCAGTGCTCATCACAACACATGCCCTCCTAAATACCCATCACCCGGCTACCCCATCCCCCCACCCCCCTTCCCTCTGAAACCCTCAGATTCTTTCCCAGATTTCATAGTCTCTCATGGTTCATCTCCCTCTCTGATTTCTCCCCCTTCAGTTTTCCCTTCCTTCCCCTATGGTTCCCCCGTGCTATTCTTTATGTTCTACATATGAGTGAAACCATATGATAATTGTCTTTCTCTGCTTGACTTATTTCACTTAGCATAATCCCCTCCAGTTCCATCCATGTCAATGCAAATGGTGGATATTTATCCTTTCTGATGGCTAAATAATATTCCATTGTATATATGTACCACATCTTCTTTATTCATTCATCTGTTGAAGGGCATCTTGGCTCCTTCCACACTTTGGCTATTGTGGACATTGCTGCTATGAACATTGGGGCGCATTGCCCCTTCTTTTCACTACATCTTTATCTTTGGGGTAAATATCTAGTAGTGCAATTGCTGGGTCTTAGAGTAGTTCTATTTTTAACATCTTGAGGAACCTCCATACTGTTTTCCAGAGTGGCTATACCAGCTTGCATTCCCACCAACAGTGTAAGACAATCAACATGATAGAGCAAATTAATAAAAGAAAAGACAGGGGCGCCTGCATGGCTCAGTCGTTAAGCGTCTGCCTTCGGCTCAGGTCATGATCCCAGGGTCCTGGGATCGAGCCCCGTGTCGGGCTCCCTGCTCTGCGGGGGGCCTGCTTCTCCATCTCCCTCTCCCTCTCCCGCTGCTTGTGTTCCCTCTCTCGCTGTGTCTCTCTCTGTCAAATAAATAAATCAAATCTTTAAAAAATAAAATAAATAAATACAAGAACCATATGATCCTCTCAATTGATGCAGAAAAAGCATTTGACAAAATACATCATCCTTTCCTGATTAAAAGTCTTCAAAATATAGGGAGAGAGGGAATATACCTCATTATCATAAAAACCATCTACGAAAAGCCCACAGCAAATATCATTCTCAATGGGGAAAAACAGAGAGCTTTTCCCTTAAGGTCAGGAACACGACAGGGATGCCCACTCTTACCACTTTTGTTCAACATAGTACTAGAAGTCCTAGCTTCAGCAATCAGACAACAAAAAGAAATAGAAGGCATTCAAATTGACAAAAAAGAAGTCAAACTCTTTCTCTTCACAGATGACATGATACTTTATGTGGAAAACCCAAAAGACTCCACCCCAAATTACTAGAACTCATACAGCAATTCAGCAATGTGGCAGGATACAAAATCAATGCACAAAAATCAGTGGCATTTCTATACACTAACATTGTAACTGAAGAAAAAGAAATTAAGGAATTGATTCCATTTACAATAGCACCAAAAACCATAAGGTACCTAAGAATAAATCTAACCAAAGAGGTAAAGGATCTATACTCTAGAAACTACAGAACACTTACGAAAGAAATTGAGGAAGACATAAAGAGATGGAAAAACTTTCCATGCTCATGGGTTAGAAGAATAAACATTGTGAAAATGTCTATGCTGCCCAAGCAATCTACACTTTCAAAGCAATCCCTATCAAAATACCATTGACGTTTTCCACAGAGCTGGAACAAACAATCCTAAAATTTGTATGGAACCAGAAAAGACCCTGAATCGACAGGGAATTTTTGAAATAGAAAACCAAAGCTGGGGGCATCACAACGCCTGACTTCAAACTATATTACAAAGCTGTGATCATCAAGACAGCATGGTATTGGCACAAAAACAGACATATAGACCAGTGGAACAGAATAGAGACCCCAGAAATGGACGCTCAACTCTATGGTCAACTAATGTTTGACAAATCAGGAAAGAATATCCAATGAAAAAAAGACAGTCTCTTCAATAAATGGTGCTGGGAAAATTGGACAGCCAGATGCAGAAGAATGAAACTGGACCATCCATTCCATTTCTATACATCAATAATGAAGCAGCAGAAAGTGAATTTAAGAAAAAAATCCTATTTATAATTGCACAAAAAATAAGATACCTAGGAATAAACCTAACCAAAGAAGTGAAAGACTTGTACTCTGAAGACTATAAAACACTGATGAAAGAAACTGAAGATGACACAAAGAAATGGAGAAATATTCCATGCTCACGGAGTGGAAAAACAAATATTGCTCAAGTGTCTATAATACTCAAAGCAATCTACACATTTAATGCAATGCTTATTAAAATATTAAAGCATCTTTCACAGAACTGGAAAGAACAATCCTAAAATTGTATGGCACCACAAAAGAGCCTGAATTGCCAAAGCAATCTTGAAAAAGAAAAGCAGAGTTGGAGGCATCACAATTCCAGCCTTCAAGTTATATTACAAAGCCATAGTAACCAACAGAATGGTACTGGCCCAAAAATAGACACATAGATCAAGAAACAGAATAGAACACCCAGAAATAAACCCACAACTATATGGTCAAGTAATCTCAACAAAGCAGGGAGGAATATCCAATGGGAAAAGGACTGTCTCTTCAACAAATGGTGTTGGAAAAACTGGACAGCCACAAGCAAAAGAAGGAAACTGGATCACTTTCGTATGCCATACAAAAAAATAAATTCAAAATGGATTAAAAACCTAAATATGAGACTTGAAATCATAAAAATCCTAGAAGAGAACGCAAGCTGTAACCTCACTGACATCAGCGACAGCAATGTTTTTCTCCCTCCGGAGGCAAGGGAAACAAAAGCAAAAATAAACTATTGGGACTACATCAAAATAAAAGCATGTGAACAGTGAAGGAAACAATCAACAAAACTAAAAGGCAACCTACAGAATGGGTGAAGATATTTGCAAATAACGTATCTGATAAAGGGTTAGTATCCAAAATATATAGAGAATGTTTACAACTCAACACCCAAAAAATAAATAATCCAATTAAGAAATGGGCAGAAGACATAAACAGTCATGTCTCCAAAGAAGACATACAGGTGGCCAACAGACACATAAGAAGATGTTCATCATCACTTACCATCAGGGAAATGAAAATCAAAGCTACAACGAGACATCACCTCATACCTGTCAGGTTAAAATCAACAACACAAGAAACAACAAGTGTTGACGAAGATGTGGAGAAAAAGGAACCCTCTTACACAGCTGATGGGAATGCAAACTAATGCAGCTACTGTGGAAAACAATATGGAGGTTCCTCAGATCTAGCAATCTGACTCTATGATCCAGCAATTGCACTACTTGGTATTTCGGTATTTATCCAAAGAATACAAATAATAAAATAATAATAATAATTCAAAGGGATGCATGCACCCCTATGTTTATAGCAGCATTATTTACAATAGACAAACTGGGAAAGCAGCCCAAGTGTCCATCAATTGATGAATGAATAAAGGAGATGGGTATATATATTATATATATTATATATATTATATATTTATATATATAATATTATTCAGCCATAAAAATGGTTGAAATCTTGCCATTTGCAATGACATGAATGGAGCTATAGAGTATAATGCTAAGCAAAATAAGTCAGAGAAAGACAAATATCATATGATTTCACTCATATGTGGAATTTAAGAAACAAACAAGCAAAGAGAAAAAGAGAGAGAGAGACAAACCAAAAAACAGACTCTTAACTATAGAAAACAAACTGATGGTTACCAGAGGGGAGGTGAGTGGAGATAGGTGATGGGGATTAAGGAGGGCACTTGTGATGAGCACAAGCTGATGTATGGAACTGTTGAATTGTTATATTGTACACCAGAAACTAATATAACACTTTATATTAACTGACTGAAATTAAAATAAAAACTTAAATTTAAAAAATAATAATAAAATAAAATAAAAACTTAAAAAAAGAAATGTGTAGCTTCCAAATCTATAAAGATTTAAAAGGGGGAATCTGTAAAACTTTATCAATCTAACAGAAAGTAGGAAAAGATGCTGGTAAGGAGTGATAGTCTAAAAAAACTAAAAATTGGTTGGTTAAACTATATCAGTAATAATAATAAATGGGAAAGATTCATGCATTTATTAAAAGAGATTATCTGATTTGCTTAAGAAAATAACTCCCACTATATGCTACTTTCAAGAGATGAAAGAAGAAAGAAAGAAAGAAAGAAAGAAAGAAAGAAAGAAAGAAAGAAAGAAAGAAAGAGAAAAGAAAGAAAGAAAGAAAGAAAAGAAAGAAAAAAAGAAAGAAGAAAGAAAAACAGCAAGTTTAAAACAAAGAGATAAGTAATATGGCATGCAATGATATTTTTTAAAAATGAACTTCTTACAACAATTTTAGTACTAGGAAAAAATTAATTAAGAAAAAATGGGTAAGGACGCATGGATGTAGGATAGAAAGAAATAGAACTATATATAATTCTGTACCCAAAGAACTGGCTACATACATTTTTTTATATCAATTATTTTCTGATGATGACATTTTAAGACACAAAGGAAGTCTCAATGAAAATTAAAGATTTAGTATCCTATAAACCACATTTTCTGACCAAAATGCAATTAAATTATATATGAAAATTAAAAGATGGCACCAAAAAAATGTGTAATTAGAAAGTTCAAAGTGCACACAACAGCAACTCAGAGGTGAAACAAGAATTCACAATAGAAATCAGCAATGTTTAGAACTGAACAAAAATGAATTAACTGTATAAAAAACTTGTGAAGCCATAGGAGTATTTAATTATAAAATTAAGATGTTAAACATATTAATTTTAAAAACAAGTAAGATAAAAAATATATGAATTAAGCATTCAATTTAGATGCTTGGTGGGGAAAAATACATCCAAAAAAGATAATGGAGGGAAATTAAGAGATTCTTAAAATAATAAAATAGAAAACAAAGAAATAACAAAGTAATCAAACAGTTGGTTCTTTGAAAAAGGTAATAAAATAGACAAATCACGTATAAGACTGGTTAAGAAAAAAGAAAAAACACAAATTAATAATATTAAGAATAAAAAGAAGCCATGATTACAGGCATATGTAAAATTGAGAGAACTCAATAAATAATTTATGAAAATGAATTTGAAAGTTTAAATAAAATATCTGTTTAGACATTAAAAATTACCAAAGGCAAGGGGTGCTTGGGTGGCTCAGTCGGTTAAGCATCCGACTCTTGGTTTCAGCTCAGGTCATGATCTCAGGGTCATGGGATCGAGCCCCACATCAGTGTCCATGCTCAGTGAGGAATCTACTTCTTTACTTCTCCCTCTCCCTCTGCTCTTTCCCCTGCTCATGTTCTCTCTCTCTCTCTCTATAGTAAATAAATAAAATCTTTTAAAAAATTATCAATATTGACCAGGAGAAATAGATAACTGAATAAATCAGTAACCCATTTTAAAATTAAATTAGCAATCAAATCTCTATCTCAAAGTCATCAGACCTACAGTGTTTTAGGGGAGAGTTTAACCAAACTTTCATGCATCAAATAATTTCTCTTTTACTGTTTCAAAGTTAGATGAGAAGAAAAAGGTACCCATTTATGAATATTGGTAAATATCAATGTCAAGAGAAAGGAGCAATGGCATAAAAGAAAATTATAGATAAACCTCATGTATGTACATACATGCAAAAATCCTTAAAAATTAATTTTTAAAAAGCAAGTCAAATATAAATGTTTGGGAAAATATTATATCATATAGTAATATAATTATTACCAAGACAAACAGATACACAGGGATTTAAGTGGTATTTCAAATTAAGAAAAATCTACTGATGTAATACAGAATAATCAAATTACAAGGAAAAAAATTTTCAACTCAATAAATTAAGGAAAAGCATTTGATAAAATTCAATACCTTTTCATTATTAAAATGTATTTGAAAGCAGAAAGAATTACAAAAATTATTAAACTAAATAACTTACCAACAACTAAATCAATATTATACTTTGGTAAAAATTTGATAAATTTTATTCAAGTCAGGGAATTTTTTTTTAAGTTTCCAGTTATCACCATTTGTATTCAACATTGCACTGAATGTTCTACTCAAATCAATGAGACAGAAAAAAGTAAATATAAGAATTAGATGAAAAGACAAAATTTTCCTTTCTTTGTGATACTATCATTGTCCACAGAGGAAATCCAAAAGACTATAGTTAATATTGTAGTCCTTCATATATAATACAGAAATTTTGCAATGATATCGACTTATTTATTTATCTATTTGAGAGAGAAAGAGAGAAAGAGAGCGGGGGAGGGGCAAAGGGAGAGAGAGAGAAGCAGTCTCCTTGCTGAGTGAGAAGCCCAGTCTCACAACCCTGAGATGATGAACAGAGCTGAAATCAAGAGTCAGTCACTTAACCAACTGAGCCACCCAGGTACCCCGACCCTGTGTTTGTTTTAAGTTTATTATATAATGTGTTCACACAGCAACACTTCTATATATATAGCATAAGCTAGTATTTTTATTTTGACCGTGAGTGCTTAATATTTTGCTACTTGACAAATCTCACGTTTCCTATCTTTTAGTTATCACACGAAATAAAGAGAATAAATTAAGTCATATGCTTAATACCTTGTAACAAAAAGAAAGACTGTGTGTGATTTTTGTAACCCATCCTTCAACAGATGCCATCCTGAAACACCTGACACTGGATGTTGAATATAAGTTCCAACCAGTGGGGAGAAAGCAGTTATTTACTGAGCTTTCTGGCCATTATGAATTGCTGGTTGTGGACAGCAAGTCAAGAGAAGAAGAGGAGGAAAGACAAAGATAAAGCAAGATTATACCCAAGATAACTTCAATTTCTTAAAATCTATATTGGAAAGAGCTTGGGGGCTGGTTTCTATTGGCCTGCACTCAGTTTTCCAGGGTTCAATTAGCTACAATTACTGATCTATAATTATATATTTCCAACAGGGGCCCAGTTGTAGGAAGCCATGATTAAGGGTTCCTGCTAAATTGGCCCCTTGTGTATTAGTCATTATTTTAACATTCACTGTAACGACACATTCAATAGTGTATCTGTATATTTAAAAGGGAAGACAGGAATTATTCTACATTAATACCAAGCATTAGTTCAACTGATGAAGCAATTAATTTAAATGAAGTCTAATAAGATCAAATAGAGTTTTAAAAACTTGGATCTGCTAAAACACACAAGTATACTCAAATATTCTCATACACCAACACTCACACTCACACTCATACACATACACTTTTTAATTTATTATTAATGCAGTAAATATCTATTAGAAAATAAATCTAAAGAAGGCTATTTCTGAAGGATTTCAAAGCTCTTTTGTATTTTAAAATAACAAAAATGATGATGCTTATTATGATGATAATGATGATGAATATTGATAAACAAGAGTGACTAACATTTCCATTTAATTATGTAAACACATGCATTAATTATCAATCCTCATAAGATATTATAAGATATTATGATATACATAATTTTATTAATCCCTTTTACAGTAGGTAAAAATGAAGTATTCCTATCCCCAAATTATCTAACTTTAAAGTCCATTTGCCCAACCACTTTGCTAACTGTCCTTACCTGCCCCACACTGCTCCCCACAAAACTGTCACATGCACATGTAACACATCACACACACACATACACACACAGCTCTCAGAGTTCACTTCTACAAGTATACAGTGGAAACTGAATGTGGAAAACTTTCATTAAATGTTTCAAAATAGGGGTGCCTGGGTGGCTCAGTCAGTTACGTGTCCCAATCTTGATTTCGGCTCAGGTCATGATCTCAGCGTGGTGAGATCAGCCCTGCATCAGGCTGTGGGCCGTGGAACCTGCTTAAGATTCTCTCTCTCTCCCTCTCCCGCTGCCCCTCCCCCTCCCTCTCTCTTCCTCCCTCTGTTAAAAAAAAAAAAAGTCTGAAAATAAACGGAAAACAAAATACAAAGCAAAAGCAGATCTACATATTGAATTCTGCAGGTTCTAGAATAACTAGTCTAATTTCCCTCCTCCATATTTTAATTCTGAGCACATGACTGCACGAACTCTTTAGTCCTATTGGTTAGTATCAAATATTCAGACAATTCAAAGTCCTGACAGATGTTTCAGCCTAAACATCAAGATTTTATAACATTGGCAGCCTCCCATTCCCAATTTTTTGTGCATTACAAAGAATCATTACATCACATAGTTGGTTTGTTTATTTTAAAATAGAGTTGTGGCATTTTATTGCAATAACACATTGACACATTTTCAGGTAAAGGGGACCACAAACTGATAAAAGTGAATGGAGGTACAGCAATCCGTGTCTGAGGAGGAAGGCTAATTTCATACAATCTCTGTGAGTATTCAGAAGCCACACAAATGGAAATAGCCTGTTTCCCAACATTGGATAAGAGTTCAAATGTGCTCATTGAATCCTGCATGTCCAGAATTCTCAAACAACCTTCATAGCCATAAAATACCCAATTTCAAAGGCATCCTGTGCTCAGATGAATTTTGAAAGCAAGGCAGGTGTCTGTCCTTGCATGTAAATACAGAATTTTGAGAGTGAATTTTCTTCTTCTTGTAGTATTAGAATAAATAAAGAATTGGTATTAAACTTACAGAGTAAAAAAAAAAAACCAAATAGGCGAAATAGGAGAAGGGGATTAAGAGGTACAAATTTCCAGTTATAAAATAAATAAGTCACAGGAAAGAAAAGTAAATCATAGGGAATATAATCAGTAAAAAGGACTTAATTAAATGGAAGAAAAATCCAAATATTTTCATAACTTTTCAGATATATTTTTTCTCCTTTTTGCTTTTTCCCCTTCATACCCCCACCAGCAAAAAACAAACAAACTCTTAACTAGGGAAGGAGGAAAAGGGATCATAGTTACCACATTTAGTTCTCAGATCTCAGATACAATGATCAATACTTCCAAGCCAAAGGCAGTAACTTTATTGTCGAACAAAGAATGACATTCCCAACATAATTCACTGAAAGCTATTGATGCATTATTATAATACAGAACTCTGCAACAGATAGGAAGAGTTACACAGGCAAATTTAGTTTCTCCTAATCTTTCTCTTGTTATGTGTGTGATTTTGGACACATTTTTAATCTGTTTGAGCCTCAACTTCTTTGGCTATAAAAAAGAGCAATACTGCCTACCTTCTAGCACATGAAAGCACCTAGGACACCACTGGATTGACAAATGGTATACTGCCAACAACAAAATGTAGCTTGTGTGAGTTGAGTTAACCCAAGGAGTAGATTTTTTAGAGTACCACAGAAATCATGGAATCAAAGAATTTCAGAATCAGAAGGAAACTTATAGATCATTCTAGTACAACCTCATTATTTTAAGGGAAAGGAAACTAAGAACCTTACTATTCTTTAGAATCTTTTAATATTGAATGGGAGCACATTAAAATGATAACTAATAAATTAGCTGATTGTAAAAGATGGTATTGACACACAGTAAAGTCCCCAATGAACAGGGCAAACCAAGGGCTCAATACATTTTAGTGGAAGAATGACTTCATAGAAAGACTTTGCCAATACAAATCTTATAATCCCTAGTTTCTCAAGAGAACTCAAGGTCAGCCCATTGTTTTTAACTAAGGCGTCTGGCTACTTGGCTTCCCCTTAACTGGCACTGAAATAGGGGTTCTTTTTCCAGTGGCTTGCTTCCAATCCTTCCAGTCAGAGCCCCAGTTATTACAACTATGTAAAAAAAAATGCTATTTATTTCGATTGCTGAACTGTTGGCTTTTTAAATTAGTTCCTTGAGAAATTAAGGAGTAGAACACAAAGAGAAACAATTCCCATATAAATTTTTTCATAAACTAGACCTGCAATTAACTATAGAATAATAGAATCTATGATTTGGGTCTTATTCCAACCTCCCAGTCATTAAAGGAATCCCACCTAAAACATGAATGACCTGGTTATCCCATCTCAGAATATATCTGGATTCAGGCATTCCCTGTTTGACAAAGACATCTGTTCCACTTTTGGATAGCTCTATTTCATGGAAATATTTTTTTTCCCTAAAATCTGCATCCCAAAACTTCTTCCCATGGTTCCTAGTTCTTCCCCTAGAGCTACAGCTTGTGCCCTGATGTTTTAATCATATTTTTTACTTTCTACATTTACGATATGTTGACATCTTGTGGGGGCTTGGCTAGCTAGCCAGGGATAGACTGCCCCTTCCAGGGCTAATTCCTAAGGTAACAAAAAACTCACTTCTGAACATGTTCTTCATAATCAAACCAATTGATCCCAGTCCATACAGCAATCACCTCCTTATCTAACTCTCAAACACCAAACCCGTATTTCCTCTGCCCTAAACCAACCCAGAGCCACGTTTTAGACAACTAGGTATACCCTAAAGCCTGCTTGAATTTTCAACCTAGCCAATCCTAAACAGTTTCCCCCACTCTGCCTTGCCTTTCCCATGGAAAACACAAGAAAGTCGGTGATTTATGCTTTTCCCTCACTCTTTTCTGCCTCTTGACCCACACTGTTGCTTCCCCCCATGGCCCTGCATGATGTGCCATGGCCCTCTTCTGAGGAATGTAAGTAATGAAAATCTTCTTTCAATGGCATTAGCCTCTCTATGTTGTCACTCGATCACTTCTGTAAGTTAAAATCCCATGGGTACAATTATTGAGACACCAGACAACCCATTTAAGGCTGTTACCCTGTCCCTTCCAAATTTCCCCTTTATGACCTGCATTCTTAGTCTTCATCACCTTGCTCAAAACTCGAGAGGTACTCTAACCCATCCATCTCAGAATCTGCTACCCAGAGCCAAGCACAGTCCTTCATACAGGGGTTGATTATTTAGAGTACTAACAGATTCTTCTTTGACCTGAGCAATATGCTCTTATCAATTCAGCCATTATCTTTTTCAGCAACTAATTTATACTACTGGTTAAAATAAAGCCTTCTTAAAAAAAAATCCAACTCCATTTCATATGAACATTTGTTAATCAAACTTTCTCAGTCCTTACTTGCACATTCATTTGTTAAACCAAATATTAAAATTCATCATTATCTCCATTAAATTTTCAGTTACCCACCAGGACAGTATACCTCTACCATAGTAACGCGCTACTCTAACAGTAATCACTTTATTTTTTTAAAAAGGAAATGGGTTTGCTTCCTTTTCTTTGTGTACCAACACAGGCTCACCCATTTCTATTCTGAGCACTCTTTCTGCATTTAATAATATATTCTAGCTTCATTGATGCAGATTGTGATTAAATTCACCAGAATAACTTTTCCATCGTTTTTATGCCTAATGTTCCAATGGTGCTTTGCAATTTAACCCCCCCCAAAAAAAGAAAAAGAAAACTTTCACAAAATGTGAGAGTGAAATGAATCCCCTGCTTGAAGATGTCAACTCTAGAAGGCACAGCAAATGGAATTCCTAAATTTAAACTCAATTTTCTGTCTGTATGTCCAGAGACCCTTGAATCCTACCATGACAAAGAGGAAACAAGACAACAATTCAGGCTCTGTGATTTCATAGCAGCCTGTAGAGGCCATCATCTGGAAGTGGAGATAGGGGCCCATTTTAAGTGTTTGGGAGGCTCCTGCAATCATCTCTGCATCCCTCTTGTGTTTCAATCCCCTCCTTGTGAGGCTTGTTCCCTACTTCCAAAGGTAGAGGTCACCATCCCTGATTACAAAGATGAAAGCCCTAAAATATATATTTACATGCACAAGATTTTACATTCTTTTCAATATTCTTATACCTGCAACTTTTGACCTGGAAAATCTCTCCAAAGAAGGATTTCAAACTGCAGCATTCAACATCGAAAACATTGCAGAAAGCCTTCCAAGAGCAATAAAAGTAGAATTTGTAACACTTGGTTGGTGGGGAGGGCGGTGTGTTTACAGCTCTAAGGTAGAGCCTAACACAGCTGCTCTGTGCTTTTTCTCACGGGGCACAGTTTCAAAGCCCTTCCTTCCTCTGTGCCCCAAACCTGTTTACAATTGTCTCTCTCCTCCATAGTACTTGCCACAGGTAGTTAAGTGTGAATAATGACAACCAAAAAAAGAAATAAAACTAAATTCCCATTACTAAAGAAAAACTCAAGCTAGCCCTCTGGGGGAGATGCTCACAAGGATTAATTATATTGGAGGAGTTGATATCTTTCTTCATTTCCCTTTCCAGCAGTTTTGCAAATACATTTTTCCACATTTTTAAAGAAATGTAAGAACTCCCAAGTTCCATAGCCAGAAAATCCTGACAGTCTCTGATAGCTGAATAATGGATGAAGCTCCACTGTTTACTTAGCAGGGGGAGGGAAAAAAAGGGTGATAGAGAGGTCCAGATAAAGTGCAGGAATCTGACATCCTCTTGTGCTGGACAATGGTGAGAAGAATATCCTGGCTTCTTTTCTCTTTTTTGTCCATGAAAAAAAAATGTATATGGAAACAACAGTTCAGTATAAGATTCATTAGCATTTCAGGCCTGTACCTAGGAGTTAATCCTGATTCTACTCTGCTTCCTACAGTAAGGTGGTAAGACTTGGAACACTGATTGCTAAACATTTGCATCCCAACAGGCTCAGATCTCTCTTGCACACACTCAGAAATCTTCCCTAAGATATCCCATAATTTTCCCAGCTAGAAAATGCCTCCACTGTTAACACATATCCACTTATTGGAAAATTGATTATAACGTTAAGTTATAATTAGCAAAGTTTAAGGTTTTCTTTTCAGTAAAGTTCAGTATTTCATTGCTGATTAATTCATTCCCGTACTCCTTTGTAGGGCCAACCATACCAAGTCAGTGGAGTTGAAGGCTGTCAGGGTGTTTGTCTTCAGAGAGAACCCTCCCCATAAAATCTCCCACAATGCCTGTCACAAATACCTAAAATTCCACCATTAGAGATTCACTCTTTTGGTTCTGGAGGCATTTTAATCCCTGGGGGCCCTATTAAAATGCAAAAATTCTGAGAAGAATAACAGCATTGAAAGCTATTATTAACTGACAGCAAGGAGGCCCTCGGGAATCGGACACAGGATAGAGCCTGAGGACTAACTACAGGAAATCAGGACACAAGGAGAGGGAAGGTAAGATGGTAGTAAAAATAAACTTTACCTATTGCACAATTTTTCAGGGGCAAGGCAACCCTACTTTTGGTATTCCCTACACTAACGGAATTCCACTCAGGGTAGGATGATAGGCACATTATAAGCAATTTATTTTTGGTTGTGCCAAAGGAGAAAATCAGCACTGACACAAAATAATATTTATGCAGAACTCTGACTTTAGTTGGGTATGTTTAATCAAAATGTTGCCCCTGGACTTTCTCCTCTACTGCCTTGAAGTAGTCACTTGGGCTTGTCAATAAGGGTTGTATCTAAATCATATGATTATATGCTCATGTTCTTCTATTCCCTCATCCTCCTGAGAAAATACTAGAATCAATGCTACCATGATGGAGCTGGTGAGATGTATAGAATATTTTTCTGTCTTTGGAGACAGCAATTTGGGAACTTTTCATTTGCTTTTAAAATTGTGTATTTTAAATACACCAGGAATGTTTCTTTAGAAAACATGGAACTGACTTAACTAATAAGGTCTCTGGAAGAGAAGGACTTAGAACCTACTGAACTTGACTTTCTGAATTTCAGGAAAATCTGTCTCCATCCAACAAGTTGTTGGTTTGCTTTGCATCAGCAAGAAATGGCCCTGGAGTAGTCTCTGCACCCTTGAGAGAGGCTTCTTTCCTTCGAAGAGTAATCTGGACACTAAAAGATTCAAAAATGCCAGAAAAGATTGAAATTCTGTTATTATTGTATAGTGGTGTGTGTGTGTGTGTGTTTAAAGATATTGATGCACAGTGGACAAAACTGCAGTGGGAGATAAAGTTTTTTTCCCAGAAAGATAAAGTATTTGAAGGTGTTATGGCTAAAGGGAGAAGAAATAGGATGAGGAAATAAGTTTTTATACTTTTCTTATATACCTGGAATAGAAGGTTATGGAGGTATTTTCCATGTCTTGTTTATTGTCAGTGTTGTCATTTTTATAGTAAGAAGACAGAAGTGTTTGACTTAAACCCAGACCCACAGCAGGGCACTTTTAAGTGCATTTAAGGCTCTATTCAGTTCAATGTGATCAGTCAGCAAAGGGCTTCTGACCAGAGGAAAGGTATGGCCTAGGAAATAAATCCCTAGAGAAATAAAGCAAGTAAGCCTTAAGAAAATTGTAGATTTGAAAAGAAAGGGTAGATTTATTTCTTTAAATCTTGCTTCAAATAGTGCCTTCACTCTAAGTGAATAACAATGTAACTATAGTTAATTATGGATTGATGGTTATATTATTTTTTTCTTCTTTTTTCTTTTTTTTATTATTATGTTAAGCACCATACATACATTACATCATTAATTTTTGATGTAGTATTATTATTTTAACAAAGAGTTATACTTTTGTTCAGAAATCCTAATCAAGATGCCTTTGCCACTCATCTGAGTTATCTGAGCCTGATATCAGTTTCACCACTGACCTACACTACACCCTAACAAAACAGGTACACCTCAAACATGACGTGCTCCATTTCTGATGCCCCAGAAGAATGAAAAACAAAAGTTAGAAGTGCCTAAGAAAAATCCAGAAAAATCATAGGCCACTATAAAGGTTCAGAAGCCCACCTACCATGACAAAACAAAACAAAAAACCCACAGTTAATGTCCTTCTGACCATGGTTTGACAGCCTCTACATATGTGAAAAACAGCAAGGTCATCTTCCAAAACAGCAAGCTTATTTTCCTCTGAGCGCTGGGCGATGGCCTCACTCTACACTCTACTCTCTCCTGTGTAAAGAAGGAGGAGCAAGTATCCAGAGGAGTTTCCTGAAGTTGTCTTCAATAGGTGCTTCTGAAATGAATCCAGTGACTAGGGATTATCAATATATTTGTCACGGATATGGAGGTACACGATTGCACATATACATGCTGTGTTTATGACTTCAAAAGGCTGTTGCTGTTAATAGTCACAACCATTCTTTCAGTGAACAAATATTGAGTACCAGTTGGATGTCAAGGCATACCCTAAATACCAGGAAGGAACAAATAAATCAGAGTGTCTGACATTTAGTCTAGCCTAGGCAACTATTCAATGGAATAATGACAGTACAAGTATTAGCTATTATAATAGATGTATGCATGAAGTGCTGTGAGCTTTAAAAGCTATCACTATAAGAATTATGACTATATATTGTGATTCGTTTTTTAAATAATATATGAATACTCTGTAATGAGCAGTCCCTCTGTGGCAAGCATACACATAATATCTCTTTTGTTCTTCATAACACCCCCCTGAGATGACTACTATAATCCAGCTGAGGAAACTGGAGCTTGTGAGGTTAGCTGATTTTTCAAAATCAAACTGCTATGGTAAAGCTGATGATATCTAAAGCCAGGTCAAGCCTGACAATGGCCATGATCCTAACCACTAAGCCATACTAAGCCATAGATCCAAATTCTAAAATATATTCTGTCCTCTTTACCTTGGTCAGTGCTACTGTCCATTGCTCCAAAGACTTCTGGAACATTCGTCTTTGAAAATTACACCCACTGTCTGTAGCACATATTGTTTAACCTATTTGTCCTGGGTACAATTGACCCCCAAAGAGATGCCCCTGGTACCCTAAGAATGAAACAATCTTAAGTAACTAAAATAAAAAGTCAGCAAACTTCAGCAAAGTATCCCAGTCGAGAGCCATGTGCAAGGAAATATTTTGAGGTCATATAGGAGACAGTAATCTTTGTTTGGGAGCCAAAACACACTTCCCTAGTGAGGCTGCAGGATACACATAAATAATCCAGCCTGGAGAAAGGTCACCTCTGAGGCTAGAGCCAGGGTTAGCAGTGACAGCTTGCAAACCAATTGCTCTAAAAATCTTCAACAAGTCTGGCTAAGTACCACAGGGAGAGTGGTGCTGAAAGCAGATAAGACTTAACTCCTCTGCAGGAGGAGCCAACCTTGAACCCTATTGTTGCTTGGTAGATTTTATTAGGCATCACACTGCCTTCCCTGCTGCAAAGGAAACCACAGAGCAGACAAGTATGCTCCTTGAGCGACAGGAAACACAGGCCACAGGGCATTCAGGGAGGTCACAAGACCACAGGGCAGCAGGCAGGAATCAATAGCACTGAGCTGAGTCCAGGGGGATCAATGACCCCTAGACTTTGTGGCAGTTTAGCAAACTTGATTAACAGTGCATGTGGGGTTGGCCCAAGGCTGTGCAGGCAGTTAGAGACACCAATTTTTAGAGAATCAGCAGAATCATACTGAATACACAGTGAAATAGATCTGTTAAAAGCATAATTCCTAAGCAGGGATGCCCAGCAAAGGCAGACCAGATGGTAACCTATGTATGATTTGCAGAACCCAGGAAAGCATTCTTCCCTGGTACCTCTAGGCCTGAAATTACTCTATCCATTCTCTGGGTTAAACTGTTTTTCTCTCTCCGTTATACTATTTTTAACTCTTTTACTTTGAGAAATTTCAAACATATACAAAAGCAGGGAGAATGGTATAATAAACAAACCACCACATATGCATACCAGTCATCAATATTTACTAACTCATAGCCAAACTTGTTCATCCCTACCCCATCCCTTCTCCCCAACCCATGCACACTCTACTGCATTAGTAAGGGATAAATCCTAGACATAATAATATGGTTTTATCCGTAGTACTTCTGTTTGAATCTCTAAAAGGACTTCTTTTTTAAACATACCACACTATTATCACACCAAAAATAAATCGAACAATTCCTCAATGTTATCAAAGATCTAATTAATGTTCAAATTTCCTCAATTGCCTCAAATGATATTTTTACAATTTGTTTTTTTGAATTAGAACTTAAATAAGGACCATACATTACAAAGGATTGATATGTCTCTTAAGTGTTTTTAAATCTGTGTGTTTCCCGCTTCCCCTCTTTATTTTTCTTTGCAATGTATTCATTGAAAAAGCTGGGTCTTATGTAAAGTTTATCAAGTTCTGGATTTTGCTTATTGCATCCACATGGTGTCATTTAATGTATTCCTCTGTCCCCTGTATCTCCTGGTAATTGAGTCTAGATACTTGGTCAAGTTTAGGTTCTATTTTTTTGGTAAAAACACATCATGGGTGGTAGTGTGCACTTACATCAAGAAACACATAATATTGGGTGCCTGGGTGGCTCAGTTGGTTAAGTGTCTGCCTTCGGCTCAGGTCATGAACCCAGGGTCCTGGGATCGAGCCCCACATCGGGCTCCTTGCTCAGCAGGGAGCCTGCTTCTCCCTCTCCCTCTGCTGTTCCCCCTGCTTGTGCTCTCTTGCTCTCTCTGTCAAATAAATAAATAAAATCTTAAAAAAAGAAAGAAAGAAACACATAATATCAGGTTGTCTCTCATGTTTTAATGTTAGCTGCCATTGATGATTATTGTCTGGATCTATTACTTCATTTGGGGTTGCAAAATTATATTTTAATTCTATTATTTCTCTTTTATCTAATAGGTAGAAAACTTGCCCTCATGTAGAAACTTGCTCTCATCAAGTATCTGGTTACTCAGAGATACAGGATAAATGTGCCTCTGAGGAGCCAAGTTCTCTTGATTCCTCTCCTTTATTTACTAGTTTCCATAATAATCAGATGTTTCACCAGCACCCTTAAAAGAGTCTTTTACTAGTATTACTATGATCCCACTGATTTATCATGTTTGATATATTCCAATCCATTGCTGCAACTATTCTCATCGATACCCAGGTTACCCCATCTTTTACCAGTGGTAGCCTCTTCAAGTTGCCGCAAAGTTCTTTTTGATATAACTTTTGAGAAATTATTTGTTCACCTTTTATATTTTCTGCCCCCAACCTGGAATCAACCACTTATCTAACAAATGCTGGTTCTTGGATATGAGAAGTAATATTCGAGACCACAATCTGAGCCTAGAGGAAATAATGGATGATGAATTGATCATTATTTCTATGTCTAGGACTGAACCAGGGTATATTTTTTTTTCAAAGAAAAACTATTTGATGAGTTTATACAAAGGTTGCCAATTAAAATTTACAACTGCAGGGTTTTTATTTAATCTCTGATTTTATATTCGTACACTTATGTTGAGATTAGTTCCTTATAAAAGTAATAAAATTATGCAATTGCTTTATCTGATGTTTCTCTAGTAGCTTTAGAATAGCAACACCAATATTATTCCTAACAATATGATTATGAAAAACACTTCAAAATTGTTCAACAGTTTGTTGTTGTTTTGTCTTAGGGTATACTTTTCTAGAGTTGTATAGACAAATCAACATGTTTGAAATAATTCTCTGTGCAATTATGGCACCAGTTTGATACAAGGTTAGATTTATTCATTCATTTTGGTTTTCTTTTTTTTTCTTTTTAGGAATTTCTTATTAAATTTAATTTTTAATTTGATAAAACATTTACATGGCTTCTAAATTGCAGCTACAAAACAAAGTATATTCAGAGAAATCTACCTTCTCTCTCCCTTCTCCATTCTGTTTCTTCTTTCTCCCTTGAGTAATTTTTGTTAGGTTTTGGTTTATTATATATAAATATGTATATTTGTTATATAAATAAAGGTGTATTTCGATAGATATAGATAGAAATACACTCATACAAATATGTATATATGTATTTTAATTCCTCCTTTTTAGATTATAAATTAGTTTACTATATACAGAGTTTTTTAAATCTTACTTTTTTTCACTTAAAATATCTTGGAGATTAATTCATAACAGCATATAAAATATTTCTCACTCCTTTTTATAGCTATATCGTGCTCTACTATGGGGCTAGGTCATAGTTTTCAACTAGGTCTGCCTGTACTGATGGGTATTTGAGTCGTTTCCAATCTTGTGCTATTGCAATCCAATGACTAATCTTATGGATATATCTTTACCTCTTTCTTTCTTTCTTTCTTTCTTTCTTTCTTTCTTTCTTTCTTTCTTTCTTCCTTCCTTCCTTCCTTTCTTTCTTTCTGACTGCCTGTCTGTCTTTTGTTGTTATTGTTGTTATACATTTCTAGGATACAAATAATTCTCAGAGAGACATACTTATTAGTGATTCTCACTTTGGGTGAATTGGCTTATCAGATTCTAGCCTAGGATATGCATTCAACTGTTTGTTAAAATAATCAGAATCACTTATTTTCCACCCAGGATTTAGACAGGATGAGAGCACTTGGCACAGAAAAGGAGGTTCAGCATTGGAATTTGGGAAGCAGGACTCATAAAGGAAAACTAAGGGATTTACTAGCCCATTTTATGATTTTGCCTTTATTAGGAGATTAAATGAGACCAAAATGCTTACATGAAATCTTTAGGTGCTTTCCAGATAGAATATAATTCACTTGAGGTTACTTTTCTTTCAGATTAGCAGGAGTCAAGCATATGTTCCTTTTGGTAGCCATTTGGCATAGTATGAGTTGCTTTATTACAATCATATAGATATACTAGTGAGTATTAGTGCTAAGACATGGCATAGGCATGCATTTACCCCCTGAACAGCTACTAAAAAAAAAAAAGAAAAACTGCAGGAACCTTCATAAATTGCAGGTTCCCCTTTAGTGAAGAATCACGGATCATCTACAGTTATAGGGCAAGATAATTGGAATTTAGCTGTGCCATTTTTCTTTTTTGTTGTTGTTGTTCTTTTTTTTTTTTTTAGCTGTGCCATTTTTCACCCTTTTAAGAACCCTCCTCAAAATTCCTGAAAAGAGCCACCAAGACAAAAGAATTTTAAAAGCAAGCCACTTGTTTTTATGAATGAATGACAGAGAAGGAGAGAAAGAAGATTTGCAAAGTGACAACTATAGCTAGAATAATTATTTTTTCTTTCCAAATTTTAGGTTTGAGCCTTAATTACATTTCTGCTAAAAAAAAGACCAGATAGAGAGGTGGAGTTAGAAGGCCCAGTAACCCTCCTGATCTCTGCATGAGGTTGGAGGGGCTCTGGAAATTTAGCAGGACTGAATTTCATCCCAGGAAAAATTACAGGGTGACAAATTAATAAACAGAAAGAGGAAGAGTATACAAGTGCAAGGCAGTATAGAAATGAGGAAACAGTAAAAGTTTTGAAGTGAGGAATATCACAGAGCAGCTTTTACTTTGGGAAGAGAATAAACAAGGCAACCAAATCCCTGACCAATGTCCACCAGATGCTGAGTGCTAGCCTAGCTTCTGATCATTTGTTTGTATTCCGTCAGATGGGAACTCCTGTTTACCTTTCAATACTGACCTGAACATGAGGTTTGTCCCTAATTTCTACTAATTTATGGACATTAGTTTGTTCTGGCATGGCTGGTTTAAATTCTTTTGGGTATTTCTGCTATGCTGTTGTCATGGCAACCTCCACATTATAAACCTCTGCACCCAAGGGAGGTTGATTACATCTGGAAGGAGGAGCATATTTAACCAGACAAGTGGGGCATTAGCTCAGGCTTCCAGACTGGGCAGAATGGGCAGACTAGTGGAGGAGGGATGGAAAGGGCATGATGAGGGTAGGAGGGAGGGAACAAGCACTCTAGGCATCCTTCTCCAGAGAGATGGACATATTGCCTATCCCATGAAATCCAAATGCCTCAGCTCACCCTCAGATGTCTTCCACCAATATCCCCTTCCCTTTTTAATATGGCCATTTCTCGAGTCCCTCAGAAAACCTCCTGCATTAGCCAAACTTAACTCATTGGCCCCAAACCTTGCTTGTCCATTGCTTGGGTCCTCATTCAACCCAAGCTACTTTCTCAGCTTCTCTCTGTGCCCTACTTCTAGACCCAGAGAATAATTTTCCCCCTTCAGGAAGCCTGATGCACCGAATCACACCTCACAAGTCTTCAGTCAGCAGGCACTAGGATTGTACCTGGTGCACAGGTTGCACAACAGTGTATATTTGCAGACATCCACACGCCCTCCCCCCCTTTGTTTTCCCAAGTAGGATGAGGAACTGATGACCAAATCTGAACTTCTGAGATATAAAGTTGGCTGTCTTATGTGTGGGAATGCATCTGCCTTCTGGATGTGTACCTCTAACTATATGTTCAAAGACAAACATTCATCACTTTTGAATTAGCCACAGTCTTAGAATGCTCATTTCAATGTTTCTTTCCACTAGCACAGATAACTAAGACAGATGCCTGTCTGACTCCTCCAGTTGCCATGCTCTTCCCCATTCCTTGTGTGACTGGCTCCTGATCATCCAGAATGAGATCCAAACAATACCTCCTCAGAGGCCTTCCCTCACCTTCCAATCTACAGAAGCCTTCCAGTCATTCTAGCTGCCTGCTCCCTGTTTTGTTCTCATTGTAACACTACTGACTTCTTGTGTACTACTGCATTATTTCTTTATTATCCCTGTTTTCTCACTAGAATGTAAGACCCAGAAAAGAAAGGAGCTCATCTGTCCTGCCTGCAACTTGCCCCTGGAATAGTGGCTGGTATATATTGCATAATCATTAAGGGTTTGTTGATAAATCAGTGAATTCACAGTGTAAAAAAGAAGTTGTGATTTTTCTTTAATTATTTCAGCCATTCATTTACAAATAAAGGAACCACCTGATATCATGGGAAGTTTTCTAATTCACTTTAAGGTTCTATTCTTTTGTTATTGTTATAATGATAAAGACCAAGGCAACAGCATTTCCAGAGCTCTAGCACCCAGAATTTCTCCCCACCTATCCTTCTGGACCACTCTCTTATATAGGAAGTGCTTAATTAATAAACTTGTCAGATGCCAAATGCAGCTGACTTCAAAATTTTTAATAGTCTTGTGAGGTGTTTTACAAGCCTATTTCTATGCATTTCTTAATTCAATCCCTCTAGTAATCCTATGCAGGAGGAATGGTGTAGCTCCACATGACAGAAAATGGGACAAGGGCTCAGAATGTTTAAATGCTCAGGTGATAGGAGTAGTAAGTAACCAGACCCGCATTCTAACTGGGTCTTTTGATTTCACGTTATCCCTTTGTTCCTCACATGTTCTAACACCAGTTTTCAAGAGGCAGTGTCATGTCATGAAAGGAACCCTAGACCAGGACTCAGAAAATCTCTCCTCATTCAAATGTTGGCTTGCCATATGCTGGCCATGTGACCTTCAGCAACTTCTCCATCTGTAAAGTTGGTGTCTTAGCTCAGGCTGCTAAAACAAAATACTCTAAACAGGGTGGCTTATATACAACAGAAATTTTTTCTCATAATTCCAGAGGCTGCAAGTCTGAGATCAGAATGCCAGTATAGTCTGGTTCTGGTGAGAACTCTCTTCTGCTGAGTGCTGCAGATTGCTGACTTCTCATTGTATCCTCCCAGGTGGAGAGCATAGATGGGAAGCAAGCTGTCTTGTGACTTTTTATAAGTGCACTAATCCCAATCATGAGGGCTCTATCCTTACGATCTGATCTCATCCTCATTACCTCCGAATACCATTGCATTAGGGCGTAGGGTTTCAACATATGAATTAGGGGGAGGAGGTACAAACATTCAATGCATAACTGTTCGAATAGCAAAAAAACCATACCTCCCTGCCAACCTCATATGGTGGATGGGATTAGCAGATGGGATATGTACATCAAAACACAGCACTGCAAGCAAAGAATGCATTCCAGTGGGTTTGTGTCCTGACTGCCTGCCATTCTATCCCCTTTGCTTCAAGTCTATTCCAGAATCTAATAAAGCAAGAGAGGAGTCACAAGTGAGAAACTCAATGGATTGGGGCAGTGGGGAGTGGGGAGTAGAGTGTCTAGAGAAACCTCTTCTGGAAGAATAAAAAAGTAAATAGCAACTAGCACACGGCAATGCTGCTGATTGAAGTGAATATCAGCTTGAGTTCTCTTGGCAAGTCCTAGAGATACATTTCACAGGGAGAACAGGAGTTAAAGATGGCATGCTCTAGCTAGCACATTTCAGTAGGTTTAACACAACAAACCCAAAGGAAACAAACCAGCCCCAAAGGGAACTGAGCTCATAGTTCTCCATCCCCGTGACTGACAGTTAATACTCAATATGGCAAACTGCTGGAGGATATTCAGCAATTCCATCCTGTCTCCGGCTGAGGATTCAGATCTGACAGGTCAAATGAAACAAAATCGTCCTCTACTCCTCCCTGATCAAGTTTTCCAGAGAAACTGGTGAGAGAACAAAAACAAATCCCTAGAATAATCTTTTTCACAGAATCCTTTTCATGCCTCTAACTAAACTAAAACAAAAGCCAATAAAAAAAAAAGCTGAAAGTTTTTTACATTTTAGTTGAATCAGAAGGATTCATGTTATGACCTAGATAAGAGGTTCTTGTATTTTTTTTCTTTTTCCTTAAGACACTATTAAAATGAGATTCTTAATATCCTATCATAAAAAGACTTGAACAAATCTATAATTTATGTTATGATTTTTGAGAGATTTTACCTGAAGGAAGTGCCAAGCCTATCAGAGCTCTATCGAGCTCTCCTTGAAAATGCTTTCCATTACTAATAGACAGAACCTTTTTTCTTATTATTTATACAAGGGCTTCTTTGATTTTCTGTGTGTGACACTTTGGGATGAAAAATTGGTGACTGCATTAATTAAAAACAAAGATGAGATGTCTTATTTTTTTCTCTCCAGAAAAATTCTAGTCAAAGTCCCTGGCAAGCAAACCTCAGTGTAAGCCTGCAGCCTGCCAAGCAGGGCCCAGCACTCAGGTTTTTGTCATTCCATCTAATACAAGCTTAAGTCACTGATTAGAACCATTAATTGGTGAGTAAGATGAAGCAGTTAAGCGCTAAGCAGTAGAAATAGACTTAGGTGGCAGTTTGATCAGTCAAAATTTAAAGAGAAAAGAGTTGACTCCACCTACCTCCTGCCACCTCCAGCTTTTTTCCCCTCTTCTTCCCTTCCCTACCCCAAAGGGCTGGATCAGACTTGAGAAGGAAGGAAGAACAAAGGATGGGGCTTCTGCCTCCGAATGCCCTAGGAAGAGCCTGTCCTTCACTTTGTGTCATTTGGAGGCACCCCAGGTGTCTGGGAGACAGCATTATCTGGATGCAAATCATGATTAAGAAGTCCTATCTTCTCCTCCCTAGGAAAACCACTGGTCAGTAAATGATAATACCCTTATATAAGAGAAATACACATGCTTTCAGCTTTATCATCCCACTGGAACCACACAACATTCTTGAGAGGTCGGTATGGAACTTTTGCGGTCTCAAGGATGAAGGATGGTGGGTTTGCCCAAGATTCCCTCCTTGGAGAAAGAAAAGACTCAATTCCTAGAACTGAGAAAACAGAAGGTGTTGTTTTTTTTTTTTTATTTCAGGGTCAGTGCTCTATCTTACCTCTCTGCCTCTTTTAAATGAGTGACTATCATAGGCAAAGGAAAAACTAAATACTAGACCTGATCTCTCTCAAAGGGCTTCCTATTCTGTTTAGAAATACAGAATTCCATGTCTATGTGAGTTACTGGCTGCAATCTCTCAGTATAATTGCTGTGGTGCTGCGTAAGAGACAGCGAGTTTACACTTCCATTGTGGGAATGGTCAGCTCCTGTATGCTCTTCAGAATGCCCTGTTCAGAGAAGGTTGGCAGTACTGTGCCACAAAGAGCCACAAAATGTGTTCTTCTGTCATTATTTCCACTGAAAACTGGCATTTTGCAGAACAGTATAGCAATTCCTCAAAAAATTAAAAATAGAGTCACCCACCCTAGGATCCAGCAATCCCAATTCTGGGTATATACCCAAAAGATCTGAAAGCAGGGTCTTGAAGTAATATTTGTATGTCCGTGTTGATAGCAACATTATTCACAATAGCCAAGAGGTAGAAGCAGCTCAAGTGGTTATTGAAAGATGAATAGATAAATAAAGTGTGGTATATACATACAATGGAATATTATTTAAGCTTAAAAAGGAAGGAAATTCTGACCCCTGCTACAACATGAATGGACCTGGAGGACATTATACCAAGTGAAATAAATTAGTCACAAAAGGACAAATGCTGTATGATTCCACTTATATTAGATACTTAGAGTAGTCAAATTCATAAAGACAGAAAATGGAGTGATGATTGCCAGGCACTAGGGGGAGGGGGGGGAAGGGTGCATTGTGTTTAATGGGTTCAGAGTTTCGTTTTGTAAGCTGAAGAGTTGGGAGATAGTGATGATGATTACACAACAATGTGAATGTACTATCGACACTGAACTGTAAACTTAAGAATGGTAGATGGTAAATTTTATATTATGTGCTTCTTTATCACAATTTATATAATACTAAACAAATTTTTTAATATTTTTAAGAACTAACATTTTGTGGGACAGCTGAGTGGCTCAGTCAGTTGGGCATCTGCCTTCGGCTCGGGTCATGATCTCAGGGTCCTGGGATTGAACCCCACATTGGGCTCCCTGCGCAGTGGGGAGTCTATTTCTCCCTCTGCCTCTGCCACTTCCCCCCTGCTTGAGCTCACTTGCTCTTTCTTTCTCTCCATCAAATAAATAAGTAAAATCTTAAAAAAAAAAAAAGAACTAACTTTTTGTGGGTGCCTGGGTGACTCAGTTGGTTAAGAGTCTGTCTTCAGCTCAGGTCATGATCCCAGAGTCCTAGGTTCAAGCCCCTCATCGGGCCCCCTGCTCAGCCAGGCATCTGCTTCTCCCTCTCTTCTGCCTCTCCCCCCACTCAACTCTTGCACTCTAGCTTGCTCTCTCTCTTTCTGTCAAGTAAATAAATAAAATCTTTAATAAATAAATAATTGAATAAATAAATAAGAACTAACAATTTGTGAATGAGCATACTGGGTATCAAAAATGGGTTTCATTGGTAAAATTAGTGACTTTTAAGTAGCATGACAAATATTAGAAATTGCCTTTCATCAGTGAAATTAAAAGTATTCAGGGTATGTGGATTCACTAAAATTGTTTAGAAATACTCCCATCCTTGCATGAAGTGGGCAGAGCCGAGCACAGGGCCTGCACAGGGTGCCCCTAAGGAATACACTCGAAGTCGGACTCAAGTCAGTACAGGGTGTGGTCCAGTGCTTGATGCCCACTAGAAGGTACAGAATCCACCTCAAGGGTGCTGCTGGGCTTGCCTTGGCAGACCCTTAAGGTTGGAACCTCTAAAAGGCCAGGCGCTGGGACTTCACTGAGTTACAGAACATGTTTATAAACTGTTTTGTGCCTACGTGGGATGAATATTTAGCTAATAAATGTCTGTATAGAAATGTCAGTTCATTATAACCTTATAGAGAAGGTGTGAGGGAGTAGCCATCCCTTACCACCTCCAACTCAGTGGCTCTTTACCAAAATTAAGCTAAAAACTGCCGAGGGACAGATCCACTGTGAAGCCAATAACACTTCAGCTTGAAAGCCCCTCATTGTATGGGCTTCTTCTCAGGCTCTGTATCTAATTTGCTGGTCACAGTTTTGTAGTCATTATCTTAAAAAGGGCCCCCTATTGAATACATTTCAGGCTTAACAACACTTGGCTAGCTCTCTGACTGCAGAATGACTAAGTTACCTTAGGTCAGTTCCAAGGCAAGTTATCTGGAAGTAGCAGTCTGCTTGCTTTCCCCTTCTTTCTACCTTTGCTGGACTCTGAGGGCATTTTCTCTTCCCCAACCCTTGAGATTAGGCAAAATGTGATCTAAGTTTGAGGAAGGATCCTCTGCATCATGTTTGCAGAACCAGATATCCCCTCCAGGATTAGATAAGACGTGGCTGGGGGCAAGGAGGAAGAACTCAAGAGGATCCCTAGAGTCCCCAGATGAGACTGATGAAAGCCTTCTGGCATAAGGACAGGGAGCATGATAGAGGAACCCAAAGGAAAAACTGTCTGTAGGCATGGAAACCCCAGTCACCTGTGGACAACTGACATGTCAGTCCCCTGAACAGGGATAAGGACCTTGAACGCCCTGTGAGGCAATGTGGGAATAAAGCAAATCTATGGTGAAAGCCAATCTAACCAATGGAGAGTTTCCCTATGAGTTGGACATGGTGCTGCCATTTTTACACATACAGTAAAATGATACAGAATGCTATGAAGCAGCATCTCTGGTCATAGCAAAGAAATTCAGGGTTGAACATCCAGCCGGAGTTCAAATCTCTGTCTCACTGCTTACTAGCTGTGTTGTCTTTGGCAAAGCAGTCAACATTTTAGAGTTTCAGTTCCCTCTTCTGAAAGTGGGGGGAATAGTAATCACTTTTTAGGATTGTTTTATGTCTTAAGTAGAAATGAAACATGTGAAATGCCTACATGTAACAGCTACGCAATAAGTACCAGTAATTACTACTGAGATGGCCTAAAACACTCTGCTTTGGGGAAGCTGCACCAGCAAACACTGGTTAGGGTAGGATCATGATGGCAAAAACCTCTGCTTTGCTCTCCATAATTGAGTTTACTCAACCCTAGGCATTATTTCACTGTATCACAAACCCAGAATTTTTTACAGGGCTGGAAAAACTATATTAAGTATTTTAGGTGAAAACTAGGCCTCTATGTTTCTATTTTTAAATGGCCATACTTGAAGTTTGGAACCAAATGCATGCATTTTTTCCACCATGCAGCACTCTCCTTCCAGCTTTTACATGCCAGGACCTGCCCAAGCCTCCTGGCCATCCCCACTGCAGTCCTGTTTCTGGGTGGGCATAGATTTCAGGCTGACTTACTCATGCACTACCTCCTTCCTGTTTCCTGTGTGTGCTTGGCCACTCGAGGTTCCACAAATAGTTGCCTGGAGCCAGATTATGACCGCCCAAGACCAGGAAGAAACAAGGCAGAGACAGAATAGAAAGGACTTCCTCTAAGCTCCCCAACTACCCAGGGAAGATTGAGAGAAGTCCTGGCAAGAGTCCCCCAACCCTAAAACCAGTCTATCCCTTGTCTTTCCAGAGAGAGAAAAGGGGGAACACAGATTGTGGGGTTATACTCATCTGGGTTACCCCAGATGCTCCACTTAAAATTGTGTGATTTTGGTCATACAACTTAAGCTATTTGAGCTCCATTTGCCTTATTTGTAAAATGAAGAAAATGATATATATGCCACTGGGTTCCAGAGAGGATTAAACAAGCTGTACTATGCCTAATAAGTACCAGGTATCTAGACAGCACAGTGTCTATGCTAATTTTTATTATCAGGAATGTTCTAGGGGCACCTGGGGGGCTCAGTCGGTTAAGCAACCCCTTGATTTTGGCCCAGGTCATGACCTCAGGGGTTGTGAGATCAAGCCCTGCATTAGGCTCCACACAGGGTGTGGAGCCTGCTTAAGATTCTCTTCCTCACCCTCTCCCTTTGCTCCTTCCCACCCGGCACTCGCTCTTGCTCTCTCTCTCTCTCTAAAAAATAAGAAAGAAAGAATGTTCTCGAATTGTTGAAATCACTACATTGCACACCTGAAACTAATAGAACACTGTATCTTAACTATACTGAAATTAAAGTTTAAAAAAATAATTTATTTTAGTGATGTTCTCACTGAGTAGTAATTCAGAAGTTTAGGAACTGCAATGACAACAGGGGACGGTTTGGGGACACCCAGGGAACCATGCACCATGAGCATGGCATGGGAGATGAGAGAAGCAGCAGAGTAAGGAGCAGGGAAGGAGCACAGACTGGATGATGAGAGAAACAGTTGGTGCCTATCCTACCCGCCCGCCCCCCCCCCCGTCTGGGATGGGTTATAGTCACTGCAGGAGCACCAGTCAGCCAATCCTGCTGGAACAGCATTGACAAAAATACCAACTATTTCCATTGTAGCTTGACAAGTAATAGTGGCACAACGAGCAAAACTGACTTCATAACACAGCCTTTGGAGAAAGAATTATTTTCTATTTTTCTCCTTTGTAAAAATGTGTCGTGTGCTATTTACCAACTCCAGGCAGTACAGCTGGTGTCGCTGGCCTCCAACAGACCCCATCAGGGCTGCCTTCCTTGTAGCAGCATAATGTGGTTCTTTTTCTCCCTTTGGTGCCCAAACCTCCATTCCAAACTCAAAGAAAAAGCCAAACAGCCTATATTCAATCAAAGGTAGCAACAGTAATTGAGAGACGCTTGGCTCACTTTTCATATTCTCTTAATTTCAAGGCTATATTCTTTTCTCTCTGGCTAGTCCCTGAAATAATTTGAAAACTTATTCCTTTGCCTTTGCCTTTCCCAAGGTCACACCTTTCCTGGCATCTGTGGAGAGCATTCATATTGAGGAGGAAGGGGATGTGCCTGGCTTTTCCCTCTTGCCTTTGTGATTTCTTTCTGTTTGGGCCACAGAGGGCTTTGCAGGAGAGCAGAGATGTTCTTTTTTTTTTTTTTTTTAACTTCATCCATTGAATATTCATCAGGTGATGGATTCTACCTCAACGATCAGCCAAGGGAATAAAAATAGTTTGCAGCCAGCACTCTGCCACAGATAGAGCTCCAAACCATTGTAAGGTGGAGTTTTTCCTACCGGGTGAGGTTACGACAGGCAGCTGTGATTTCCCCAGACATAGCCCCGTGCTCAGAGCAGAAGCCTGTCAAACCAGCCCCCAGTAAGTGGCAAGAGTGATCTCACTTCCTTTCCCTAAAGGTAACTGTCCTCATTACTCTCATTACCGAGCTGAGTGAACCTTGGGTGCATAATAGAATTTTCTTTAAAATATTCATCACCTGACAGCTGATATTTCAGCCATATTTCCTTGAAAACTACATTGGGAGAGGAAGGCTGAGCAGCAGTGCTCAATTAACTTACTATTTTGCTCACCTTCTGAAACTACTTTTCAAGCCCCAGTCATTAAAAATTCATGGGACCATGTAACATGTTACTCTCCTGTGAGCTCTCCGAGCAGGACAGAGGTGGCCGCTGATGCACAAGCTGTCCCTCCTGCATACACAGCATCAGCTGGAGAAACTGGTGCTTCTCCTGCCAGGGATAAATGGAAACTCTCCCTGTCTTTTCCCCTTTGTCCCCACAAGTGCATCACTATGTGCAAGAGGAATCAGCACCCTTTTCCAAGTCTTTTATGGGTCTTCCAAGAAAGCAGACCAGCCTTTTCTTGGTTTCCAGATAAAGAGGAAGCCATGGGTACAAAGGAACACATTTGAAACATGGTGTGTGGGAAAAGTTGTAGACAGACATATCTGGATTCACATGCCAGTTTTGCCACATATTTATCTGAGCCCCAGTTTCCCCATCTGTAAAAAACCCACAGAGTTACAGTGAAAGGATTGGGAATATCACAGAGAACATGCATTGAACAGCTTATGGCACATCACTAATGTAAAACAAAAGTCCTCCCTCGTTATGGGGGCAGCACTTGGTGGCATCTAGACCACACGCATTACACTATACGCCACCAGCTGCCCACTTGTCTGCCTCCCCTAACAAGGGACAAGATCCCTGAGCCGAGGTCCCATGCCCTGTTCACCTCTATCCTCAGTGTTCAACATTGTCTGATACATAAAAGGGACTCAGTGAAAGTTTTACAAGGTAGTTATAACTATTTATTATAGTTATTAATTAATATAATAATTACACATAATTTGCACAATGATACATTATAATTATTCACCACTAATCCATTATTATAACTTTTGAATATATAAGAATAATATTACATAAATAATAAAATTATATATAAAATAATATATAAAACTGTAAAGTGAGCACAAATTAGTTATTACCAACATCATAATTTTTAAGCAAAGTTTTAACAGAAAACTGACCAAAATAAGTTGTACTTCTAATTACTATTGCTGCCAGGTCCTGGGCAAGCAGGAATTTCACTTCAGAAGAGAGCCACTGAAAACAAAAACTGGCCCTTTGGACATGGTCTAAAAACAAGCTTGATAATTGCATCCTACTTGCTAGTGGACATTTGCCCATAGCCCCTAAACCATCTCATAATTTGAAAATTTTCAGTTTGTTTGTCATTTCTCAGTTTGCTGAGGTTCAGTTTTGTCTCCACATCCAAACGTTCAGAATCTTGTTCAAACCAATCCAAACCACTCTGGTCTAGAAATAGGACTTGAAATCTAGCCAGCCTGGGTTTTTATGCAATATTTCCAGTACTTCTGCTTTCAAAACAAGTTGGTGGAAAGAAAACACTAGACAAGCCATACTGTGGTATTCCAGAGCTTTCCCAGTTCAGCCTGGAAATTTTGGTGTTCTTCAGAGAATTGTGAGATACAACCAAGAAAAATAAAAATAATACTACCTTACATTGGTATAATATTTGATGGTCTATGTGGTTTATTTAGCACATTGCATTTCACAGATAATATCTGTAGAATCCTCCAAACAACCCAGTGAAAAAGGTATTTCTCCTTTTCACAGAGGATCCTTTTTACAGGGAATTAAGTACCAAGCCCAGGTTCTTGGTTTTCTTAAAGCTTCCACATCATTATCTTATTCAGTCATCTGGGAACAAGGGACAGCAGGTAATGTGAGCTCTGCCATGCAGAAACAGGGTCAGAAAGGCGACTTTCCCAGCATCACACAATCCAAAAAAAAAAAAAAAAAAGGCAGATCTGTGGCTAGAAGTCAGTGTTCTGACTCCTGGGTCTGTGCTCCCACATATCATGCGTACATGCATATATATATGTATATATATATATATAATAAACACTGTTATACTGTAACTGCCATCACAATGCGTGTGTGTGTGTGCACGTGTATGTGTGTTTAATTATTTGTAGAATATAGGTGTGCCATATATAACTAAAAGAAGTAGCCTAGGTTTAAGTCAGCTTCTGGTGTGTTCCAAAGCAATTACTATAGCATTTTATTTCCACCATGCTGTGAAACAAGAGTTCAGCAATGTTGATATTAGGCCTACACCCCCAAACTGGATAATGAATAACAATTTCTATTGACTACAACTTAAACAAATTAATGAGCCCTGAATGGGTTGGTAGAATCCAGGCCTCATTAAGTCTAACTTATTTTTTTAAAGGCATGGTAGGGTAGTTGTTAGTCACAGCCTCTAGATCCAGACTTCCTGGATTTAATCCTTTCATCTCCTCACTGGTTCAGATATTGCTGGTGGGGTAGGGAGGGGCAGTATTTAAACTCTATGTCCCTGTTTTCTTGTCTGTAAAGTAGGGATACTAATGTTGCCTACCTCATGTAGGTGTTATATTAATTACTATATTCAAGGCCCTAGAATAGTCCTTAGCGAATGGTAAGCACAATATAAGCATTCGCTGTTATTGACTACATCGATCCTCTAAAGGAGCATTGTTGCCTTCTCAATTGTATGCAAAGACAATGATCTCTGTCACACATGTATGCATACTTTCTATCCCCAGGGAGACTATACATTCCCTGAGGGTAAATATGGCTTGTTATTAATTTGGTCTCCCTAAATGCCCTGCACAGTGGCAGACATATAGTAGGTGATTAATAAATACTCTTGGAAATGGTAAGCCAATTTTAAAATCTTACACTGCCGTGTACCAACTCAAAAATCTCCAATGATATCTGTTGCCTCAGGATCAGGTCTGACCTTCTCAGCTAGGCAGCCAAGTCTCTCTTATGAGTCCTGATATGTCGTCCCCTCATCCCCCATTTGGCCCCTGTTGATTCATTCACCACACCCCAGGCATGGGTAACAGTCCCTACCTTGCTGCTTCTGCTTATTTTCTTCCTGTACCTGGAATGCCCTTCCTCCTATGCTCTGCCATCTAAATCAGTCACCACCTTCCTTCAAAGCCCACCCAAGCCCACTTCATCCTAGGATTTGTTCTCCAACTCCGCAAGTCAAGCAGCTATGTTCACCTTCTCTTGACTCCTATAACTTATAACTACAATTCACTTGAAATGTCTCATATTTAGTCTTAATTGTTGGTCAAAATATTATGGATGGCTCCATCATATTTATTCTATTCCTTTTTTGGCTTTTTTTATTGTGGTAAAATACACGTAAAATTTACCATTTTCACCATTTTTAAGTGCACATTTCACTGGTTATTAATCCAAAATTTTTTAAGTGCACATTTTTAAGTGCACATTTCACTGGTTATTAAATACATTCACGTTGTTGCACATCCATCACCACCATCCATCCCATAACCCTTTTCAGCTTGCAAAATTGAAACTCTGTACCCATTAAACAATAATTCTCCATTCTCCCCTCTCCAACCACCCTCTATCAACCACTATTATACTTCCTGTCATTATGATTTTGACTACTTGAGTACCTCATGAAAGTGCAATCACACAGTATATGTCTTTTTGTGACTGACTTATTTCACTTAGCATAATGTCTTCAAGGTTCATCCATGTTATTGCATATGTCAGAATTTCCTTCCTTTTTAAAGCTGAAATAATATTCCATTGTATATACATATATTTATTCATTTTGTTTATCCATTCATCTGTTAATGCACTTGAGTTGCTACCATATTTTAGCTACTGTGAATAATGCTGCTATGTTCATGAATGTACAAATATCTCTTCAAGACTCTGCTTTCAATTATTTTGGTTATATATCCAGAAGTGGGATTGCTGGATCATATAGCAATTCTATTTTTAATTTTTTGAGGAAAACATACTGTTTTCCACAGCAGCTGTACCCTTTTACATTCCCACCAACAATTCACAAGGGTTCCAATTTCTCCACATCCTTGCCAACATCTGTTTTCTGTTTGTCTTGCTAGTAGTCATCCCAGTGAGTGTGAGATAGTATCTTACTGTTTTTTACATTTCTGTAATGATTAGTGATGTTGAGCATCTTTTCACATGCTATTGGCCATTCATATATCATCTTTGGAGAAATGTTTATTGAAATCCTTTGCCCATTATAAAATCTGGTTGTTTGGTTGTTTGCCTTTTGTTGTTGAGCTTCAGTAGTACTGTATATTACCTGGATATTGATCCCTTATCAGATATATGATTTGCAAGTATTTTTTTCCCATTCTGTGCGCTGCCTTTTAACTCTGTGGATAGCATCTGTTAATGCACAAAGTTTTTAATTTTTATAAAGTCCATTTGGTCTACTTTTTTCTTATCTGGGCTTTTAGCACCATATCCAAAAAGTTCATTGCCAAATCCAGTGTTGTAAAGCTTTTGTCCTATGTTTTAAGAGTTGTATTGTTTGGGGTCTTATATTTAGATCCTTATCCATTTTGAGTTAATTTTTTATATGGTGTAAGTTAAGGGTCCAATTTCATTCTTTTGCATGTGGATATCCAGTTTTCCCAGTACCATTTGTTGAAAAGACTGTCCTTTCCAAACTGATTGGTCTTGGCACCCTTGTCAAAAATTATTTGACCATATGTAAGGGTTTATTTCTTGGCTTTCTATTCTATTCCATTGGTCTATATGTCTGTCTTGATGCTAATATAACACTATGTTGATTGCTGTAGTTTTGTAATACGTTTCGAAATCAGGAAGTATGAGCTCTCCAGTTTCATTCTTTATCAAGATTGTTTTGGCTGTTTGGAGTCCCTTGAGATTCCCCATGAATTTTGAGTTTTTCTATTGCTGCAAAAAAATGTCATTGGGATTTTGATAGAAATCGCATTGAATCTATAGATTGCTTTGTGTAAAGTTGACATTTTAACATCATCTTCCAAACCATGAACATGAAATGTGTTTTTATTTACATCTTTTATTTCTTTCAGCATTGTTTTGTAGATTTCATTATACAAGCCTTTTACCCCCTTGGTTAATTCCTGAGTGTTTTCTTCTTTTTGAAGCTATTATAAATGGAGTTGGTTTTGTAATTTCCTTTTTCAGATTATTCATTGTTTGTGTATAGAAATGTGACTGATTTGGGCAAGCTGAGTTTGTATCCTGCTACTTTGTTGAATTCATTTATTAGTTTTAACAGCTTTTTTGTGGAATCTTTAGGGTTTTCTACATATAAAATCATAGGTCTACAAATAAAGATAATTCTACTTTTTCTTTTCCAATTTAGATGTTTTACTTATGTAATTGCTCTAGCTAGAAGTTCTAGTACTATGTTTAATAGAAGTGATAAAAGTGAGAATTCTTGCTTTGTTCCCAATCTTGGAAGAAATGCTTTCAACCTTTCACCATTGAGTATGATATTCACTATGGGTTTTTCATATATGGCTTTTATTATATGGAGGTAGTTTCCTTCTATTCCTAGTTTGTTGAGTGTTTTATCATGAAAGGGTAGTAAATTTTGTCAAATAATTTTTCTGTATTGAGATGATCATGTGGGGTTTTTTTCCTTCCTTCCGTTGATATGGTGAATTCTACTATTGATTTACATACACTGAACCATTCTTGCATTCCAGGAATAAATCTCAGGTGGTCATGGTATATAATTTTTTAATATGCTGCTGAATTCTGTCTACTAGTATTTTGTTGAAAATTTTTGCATCAATGTTCATAAAGGACATGGTCTATAGTTTTCTTTTTGTAATATCTCTGTCCAGCTTTGATACCAATGCTGGCTTCATAAAATGAGTTAGGAAGTTGTTTCTTCCTCTTGAAATTTTGGAAAAGTTTGAGAAGGGTTGGTATTAGTTCTTTAATGTTCAGGGGAATTCACCAGTGAAGCCATTAGATCCGTGGCTGTCTTTGTTGGGAGATTTTTTATTACTGATTCAATCTCCTTACTAGTTGTAGATCTATTCAGATTTCTTATTTCTTTGTGATGTAGTCTTGGTAAGTTTTGTGTTTCTAGGAATTTGCCCTTTCATCTAGGTTATCATACAATTGTTCATTATACTCTCTTAAATCATTTCTATATCTGTAGAATCAGTAAAAATGTCCCATTTTCATTTCTGATTTTAGTAATTTGAGTCTTCTTTTTTTCTTTGTCCATCTAACTAAAGATTTGTCCATTTTGTTGGTCTTTTCAAAAACCAACTTTGGTATCATTGATTTTTCTCTGTTGTTTTATGTTCTGTATTTTGTTTATCTCTGCTCTAATGTTTATCATTTTCTTCCTTCTGCCAGCTTTGGGTTTAGTTTGTTCTTTTTCTAGTTCCTTAAGTTAAATAGTTAGATTGTTGCTTTAAGATCTTTCTTGTTTTTTAATTTAAGTGATAAATTTCCCCCTTGGCATTGCTTTTACTGTGTCACATAAGTTTTGGTATGTTGTGTTTTTTGTTTTCATTCCATCTCTAAGTGTTATTTAATTACCCTTATTTCTTCTCTTATCCATTGGTTGTTTAAAAATGTGTTATTTCCAAGTTTGTGAATTTTCCAGGTTTACTTTTATTACTGATTTCTAACTTCATCTTGTGATCAGCTATACTTTGTATATCTATCTTTGTAAATCTACTGAGCCTAACATATTACCTATCCTAGAAAATGTCCCATGTACACCTGGGAAGAATGTGTATTCTGTTGTTGCTAGGTAGTGCTCTGTATATATCTGTTAGATTTAGTTGGTTTATTGTGTTTTTAAGTCCTCTATTTCCTTATTTTTCATCTGTCTGATTGTTCTATCCATTATTGAGTGGAATATTGAAATCACCAACTATTATTATAGAATGGTCTATTTCTTCTCTCCATTCTGTCAGTTTTTGCTTCAGATATTTTTATAGTCTGTCATTAAGTGTATGTTTATAATTGTTATAGCCTCTTGGTGTATTGAATCTTTTATTAATATATAATATGTGTTTTGTCTCTTGTAATCTTTTTTCATTTAAAACCTATTTTGTCTGATATTAGTATAACCACCCCTGCTCTCTTTTGCTTACTATTTACATGGAATCTCTTTTTTCCATCTTTTCACTTTCAACCTGTATATGTCTTTGGATCAGCATATAGTTGGATCGTCTATTTTTATCCATTCTGCCCCTTTCTGTCTTTTTTTAAATTTTATTGTGTTATGTTAATCACCATACATTACATCATTAGTTTTTGATGTAGTGTTCCATGATTCATTGTTTGCGTATAACACCCAGTGCTCCATGCAGAACATGCCCTCTTTAATACCCATCACCAGGCTAACCCATCCTCCCATCCCCCTCCCCTCTAGAACCCTCAGTTTGTTTTTCAGAGTCCATAGTCTCTCATGGTTCATCTCCCCATCTGATTTCCCCCTCTTCATTTTTCACTTCCTACTATCTTCTTCTTTTTTTTAACATATAATGTATTATTTGTTTCAGAGGTACAGATCTGTGATTCAACAGTCTTACACAATTCACAGTGCTCACCATAGCACATACCCTCCCCAGTGTCTATCACCCAGCCACCCCATCCCTCCCACCCCCCACCACTCCAGCAACCCTCAGTTTGTTTCCTTCTGTCTTTTGATTAGAGAGTTTAATATATTTATATTTAAGTAGTTATTGATAAGTAACTTACTTCAGTTATTTTCATTTTCTATATACCTTAAAGCTTTTTTTGTCCCTCATTCCCTGCATTTCTGTCTTGTATTTAGTTGATTTTTATACTGAAATGTTTAAATTCCTTTCTCATTTCCTCTTGCATATATTCTATAACTGTTTTCTTTGCAGTTACCATGGGGATTACATTTAACATCCTAAAGTTATAAGACTCTGATTTAATTTTAGAACTGTCTAACTTCAATAATATACAAAAACTCTGCTCCTTTACCACTCTGTCTCCAATCCTTTCAGTTGTTGATGTCCCAAAATTACATCTTTATGCATCATGTGCCTAAAGACATAAACTAATAATTCTTCTAAATGCATTAGCCTCTTAAATTATGTAGAAAACAAGATTAGGAGTTACAAACCAAAGTTATAGTAATCCTGGCTTTTACACTAATAACTTCTTTTTCTTTAAATTTATTAGTCTCTTAAATAATACAGAAAACAAAAAATTGTTATAAACTATTGTTACAATAATGCTAGTTTTTATAATCACCCATGTATTTACCTTTGTTGAGATCTTCATTTCTCCATATGGCTTCAAGTTACTGTAGAGTATTCTTTCACTTCACCTTCTAGGACCTCCTTGATAATTTTTTTCAGAACAATTCTAATGGTCACAAAACCCCTCAGCTTTGTTTATCTGGGGATGTCTTTAATTTCTCCCTCACTTTTGAAGGGTAGTTTTGCCAGAAATAGGATTTTTGGTCCACAGTTTCTTTTTTCTTTTAGCATTTTGACTATATCATTTCACTGTCTTCTGGCCTCCAAAGTTTCTGGTGAGAAATCTGCTGATAATCTTATTGTGGATGCCTTCCTTGTATGTGACAACACTTCTCTCTTTCTATTTTCTCCTTTTGCTTTTGAAAGTTTGATTATAATGTGGGTTTCTTTAAGTTCATCTTACCTTGAGTCCTTTGAGCATCTTAGATGTTTATATCTTTCATCAAATTTGGAAAATTTTCAGTCATTATTTCTCCAAATATTCTCTCTGCCCCTTTCTAGCTCTCTTCTCTTTCTGGGACTTCCATGATACATACAATGATGCAACCATAATGTTGCTCCACTCAATGGTGTCCCACAGGTCTCTTAGGTTCTGTTCACTTTTCATCAACCTTTTTTCTTTCTGTTCCTCAGATTCAGTAATTTCCACTGTCCTATCTTCAAGTTCACTGATTCTTTTGCCTGCTCAAATTTGCCTTTGAATCCCTCTAGTAAATTTTTCATTTTAGTTACAGCACTTTTCAGCTCCAGAATTCTTTTTGTTTTCTTTTTATTTTTCCTGTCTGTTAATATTTCCATTTTGTTTACACATTATTTTCTTGACTGCCTACACATCTTCTAATTCCTTGAACACTTCTAAGGTGGTTGTTTAAAGTCTTTGTCTAGTATATCTGCCATTAAGTCCTTCAGGGACATTTTCTGTTGATATATTTTTTTCCTTTGTATGGACCATACTTTCCAGTTTCTTTGTATGCCTTGCAATTTTTTTTGTTGAACATTAGACATTTGAATCTAATAATGTGGTAAATCTGGAAATCAGATTCTCCCCCACCCCCTGGGGTTTGCTGGGTTTCTTTAGTTTTTCTTTTTGTTTTATTGTTTTAGGCTGTCTCTATGCTGAGGATCAGCCTGAGGTATAAACTTAAGATTTTCTCAAGTCTTTTCTGAGACTTTCCCTGGGCATGTGCATTCACTTTCTAATTTTTTCTGTGTATGCAGTTTTCTAATTTCCTAGTCTTTAATGTCAGGCTTCCAAAAGGGGAAAAAGCAAAAAATTAAAGGGGAAGAGAAAATGACCAGCTCTTTAAATACCCCTGGAACTCACTTCAGCCACAGAGGGAGGGCTTGCAACAATTGCGGGGGGGGGGGGGTGCAAAAACAAAGGCTGCCAGCCTCCTTGTCTAAACCTTTGTGATCATCAGCAGCAATTAGCAATCAGAGCATGGATCCCTGATATTTGGAGGATGGGGTTGTTTTTGTCCACCCTGCCTCCCAAAAGCTGTGTACAAGATGCTGTAGGAACACATACACAGCTGCCTGCCATGTGGGTAGGGGTGAATGATGGATAGCTGCTACTGTGCTAAAAGCTGAAAATGATCTCAATTAACCTCAATTTACCAACCAAGTCCTCCCCTGGAAATTTCAAGGCTTCAACAGACTCCAGTGTTCCAAAAGGGTTACATCAGATTCTGACGTGTGCAATCATTGTCTAAGTGGGGAGACAGATTCATGGTGCTTCCTACTCAGCCATCTTTACAGAGTCCTCTCCCATGTTTATTCTTTATTTCCTGATAATTTATAAGCTGGGAGGGGGACAGACATTGCCATCTTGATTACCATTTGACCACCCAGAATAGCACCTTGCACATACTAGATCCTCAGTCTAATAGCTATCTGTTGTTGCGTAACAAATCGCCCCAAAAATTGCTTGCTGAAAAGAAAAATAATCACTAATTGCCTCCAGTTTCTGTGGGTCAGGAATTCAAGAGAAGTCCATCGGGAGGTCTGGCTCAAGGTCTCCTCTGAGACTACAGCAGGTATTGACCAGGACCACAGGGATCTGAAGTCTCCTAGGGCTAGATGATCCACTTCCAATATGGCTCACTCACCTGGCTGGCAAGTCAGTGCTGGCTCTTGGCAGAGGCCTTGCTGCTTCCCACTTGGGCCTTCCCAGAGGGCTGATCAAGTATTCACCCAGCAGAAGTCTGGTTCCCTCCAGAGTGAGCAATTCAAAGACCAAGGCAGAAGCTGCAATGTCTTTTATGACTTAGCTTCAGAAGTCATTCGATGTCTAGGAGGCTGGCTATTATAGTAAATAGATCATTGGTTTTGGTTGAGTGTCTCCTCTTTCACTAGTTTATATGCTCTTTGAAAGCAAAACTGTCGAAACTTCCTTGTAAGATCTGGCACAATGCTTTGTATCTAGTAAGCGCTCAGATCTTTAATATATTCACAATTAATAGGAAGATATTTACCAGTCTATAATTATCAATATTTTCATAATCAGCCAAATTATGACTTAATTTTTAGGTTTTCAATGGACAATTATTTTATTCAGATGAATAACATTTGAAGAAATAGAATTCCCATCTTCAAAATTCTTTAAATTAGCCAGGAATTTTGATGGACACCATCAGGAACAAGTTGCATAGCTACTGAGTATAACACTTTGTGATTTCTTCATTTAAGTGTTATGTCTTCACATTTGAGGTTTTCATTTGCTTTTGTTGGCATAAACTCACTGTTTCTAGACCACCAGTACTCCTAAAGACCAAAATTAATTGCTAGTTTTATATGTCTAAATGATAGGGATGCCAGATTGTTTCAAAATAAAACACATCTAAATTTAATAAAGTTCAAAGGAAGAAATGTTTATTTATGGATTAAAGTATATAATGATCTGTTGCTTGTAGTTATTGAAATAGTGACAGCTCATCTTAGTAGGAGTAGGGAGGGTGTGCAGGGAAGAGCAAGGGAGAAAGTCCTTCTCTGATGCTGAGAGTGTATCAACAAACCAGAGAGACAAATAAAAATCCCTGGATCTTTTGACACCAGTTAAGAATACAGATGATATACAACTGAAGTCTGAAGAAGGGAGGGGAGGTTCTGGTAAGTGGGTAGAGGTTTTGTTCTGTCAACTCATCACACATTTACACAGGGATGTCTCGACATGTTTTCAGGAAGAGAGCATACTTTGTCCCTTTGGGGCACAGCTTTTGCTGGTTGTGGAAGTTCAATGATATCATCAAGCATTCCCAAAATTGTTGGAATGGAAGGTACAGAAAACCTAAACTATAAGGCCACCAAAGAGACTTATTTCCATGTCTTTTATGGCAACCACATCCCTGTGCACGCATTGCTTAAAAATACATCATTGGGTACCATGTTTGCTGGAGCAGAAAGAACTGGACAGCTGTTGTAATTGAGCAGAATTCCTGAACTGTTCTCTAAAGCTTTTCATTGTTTCCAAGGACTTAAGAGCATCTTAACAATACTTTCCCCATTGCAAAATAGATCAACATATAATTACACTTATTTTACAGTAAGACACTTAAGCTATTACATTCCTCAATTTGTTCAATCTAAACTTGTGTTAATTCTAGGATTTGTGAATATTGCACAATGATTTGATTATTTAACAATTGGGTACATAATTTTTATTATCTGACTTTTAAATTTATCCAAACTCTATATTAGCTTTCTTTTAAATGAATTGCAGTTTTCATTAGGTAGAAAGAACATGAGATTTGGAGTCAGAAAACCCATGCCCCAATCCCAAGTTTGCTGCATATTTCCCATGTGATCATGAATATATCACTTAACTTCTCAGAGTTTCATCTCAGTTCCATCATATATAAAGCAAGGATAAACTTATTGCTGTTTGTATTCCATAAGATTCTGTGAAAATCAAAAGTCATTGATATAGGTGAAAGCTCCTTGTAATGGTAAGTGTTTTGCAAGAGTGAGATATGTTAATATTTTTATCTTACACATAAGATATGCAAGCAAATGCTTCCATGTACATCCAGTATGTCCTCTGCTTCACCTTCTACTACCACCACCACCAGTTGTCCCAGAAAGCTAAGTCACCATGTTATCTGATCTATTATAAGGTCCTGATTTTATAGATAGAAATTGCTCATGGGTCAAACTGTGTGACCTTCATATAGATTGTAGACTATTGATGCCCCTTCAAAGCCTTGGTCATAATACATTACTAACAATTTGAGAGGACAGGAATAATTTTCTTACAGATCCAATTTTAATCCCAAATGGCATGAAATGAGACTATTTTCTAGCCCCCTTCTTTCTCCATGTTTAAATAATTTGATGCAGCTTTTAGATGGATTAGAAACATGTTTTTACTAATGTGAACATGAAATGGGCTCAAGAAAAAAATTAGACCTGACATATAATTACCATCTAAAAGAATAACTCAGTAAAAATGATGCTGGAATCAAAAATCACAATTTGGGGCATACCATCTTCATTGTTCAAATTAAAGATACTAAATAACTCCATCCTAGAGGCTAGTTTAGTTCCCTTGATGTACATTCTGTAGCTAATTCTCAGTGTAGACAGGCAAGAGTACTTAAGATCAACTGGTCCACAGGAATCATGGCACAGTTCTTCCATGCTCAGGCCAGCCAACTGGCAAAAACTGTCCTTTGACATTTTCCAGGCCCTACTCATCTCTTCCATGATCTATGGCATGAAACAACGGGGTTTTAACCAAGGAGACAGATCCAAAGCTGCTATATCAGGAAAATGTGCCCGAGCCCAGTTCCACACTGGGGTGAGAATGGCTTTCCTAACAGGGAAATATTCAGCTGGTGCTCCTTAGCTTTCACAAAGAAATGTTAGCTTTGCCACCCGTGTGTCTGGTGTCTGATGAATTAGGATGTCCCTTCAATCAACAACAGAGGCTCTGCCCTCCAGGCACTTGCCAAAGAATACAGGTTTGAAATCTCTGCTCAGTGTTGCTAAAAGCCCATGGAAACAATATCTCAGAAAGGAATTGCTCAAAGTCCCTTAAATAGCTATACACACAATACATTCCTTTTGGAATTTGGTACAAGGAAAAGTCTATTTCACCTGATGAATTACCATGTTTTATTTTATCAGGCAAATAGAACTATAAAATAAATCTATGCCTTGGCATAGGTGTATTTAGAGCTAAAATTAGTATTGAATTATAAAAACTTCATCTACAGTTTTAATGCCACCCCCTCTTTTCACTCTATGGTGTTTAATTTTCATTTAGATATTCTTTGTGCGTGTAAATGTACACACACACATCATCATCATCATCCTCATCCTCATCCATGTAAGCAATTTTGGAAAGTAGATAAAATATAAATAAACTGATCTTACAATTCTAACTTTTATCACACATGTTATAGCAAACTCTGAAAATGTAATAACAATGTATACATTATTTGCATCAAAAGTAGCCTCAATATCTCCCGAAAACAAACCCCTAACCCTAACTCGACTAATTCCTACTCAACACAAGACTCATCTCTGGAGTTACCATATCCACGAAGCTTTTCAATTCCCCAGAGCTCTAGCCATAGTTGGAGCCTCTGCCCTAAGGCAATGTAGTCTGTCATGACCCAACCATACCCTCTGCTGTGACATGTGAGCTTCCTGAGATCAGAGACTGTGTCTCACCTCTGAATCCCCAGCACCTACCAAAAGGCCTGACATATAATAAACAAAAAATGTTTATGGAATAAATATGAAAATACTTATACCATTTCTCTTATTTCTCTTAACTCTGTAAGAAGCAACTTTGCAAGAAAGATAATAGAGACCAAATATTTGGTTTTTAAACTTAAATTACAGTTTTTAAACTTAAATTACAAGTATACACTGAAATAAATGAGTTCTTTGTATGTTGTTCAAACATCAGTCTCAATCTTGTTTATTTGAAAAAGGAGAATTGGCATGATTCTAATTAGTACACTCTTAAAATATTTTTTAATTCATTATATTACTATACACAACTGCATAAGTAAAAAATGTAAGGTAAGAGCATGTATAATCTTAGCCAAATGTAGTATAAACCCCAAAGCAGAATTACCTAAGCGATCTTGATATTAACCAGAAAATCAGAAGAATTTTTGATCATTAAAAAAGCACCTACATGGAGCAGAAAGACCATAGGTGAAGAATGGTTAATAAAATGAGATGAGATGCTAAGATCCTATTTATTTCCCCAAGTTTTTGATATTACATACTCACAGTAGCCAAGACATGGAAGAAACCTAAAGGTCCACTGATGAACAAATGGATAAAGAAAATGTGGCACACACACAGAATGGAATTTTATTTAGCCTCAAAAAAGGAAATCCTGCCATTTGTGACATGGATGAACCTAGAGGACACTACGTTAAGTGAAATAAGCCAGACACAAATACTACATGATATCACTTTTTATGGAATCTACAATAGTCAAACTCATAGAAACAGAGAGTAGACTGGTGGTTACTAGGGCCCAAAGAGAGAGGAAAATGAGGAGGTATTAGTAAAAGAGTACAAACTTTCAGTTATGCCAGATGGAGAAGTCCTAGAGACCTACTATACAGCATAGTACCAATAGTTAACAACACTGTATTCTATACTTGCTAAGGAGGTAGATCTTATGTTAAGTGTTCTTATCACAATATTAATAGTAACAAAAAATAAAGAGGACAGGAAGAAACTTTTAGAAGTGATGAGTATATTTACAGCATAGATCATGGTGATGATTTCATGGATGTATATTTATCTCCAAACTTAGCAGGTTTTAAAAAAATAACAAAAAATAGCTTCAACATATACAAACACATAAATGCACAGACACAAAAGCACACCTTCTTGTTTCTTCCTGTTTATGAAAGTTCATGTTGCCCTTTTCCTCACAACTATAATGTTCCAGAAGTTCAAGTCTGTATCATAAGAGAAATAGAAGAAATGGAGATTTTTCTGCCATCTTAGGTAGTACTTCATTATTGATGTGTCTGTCAAATGTGCTCACATCAATTGAGGAATTAGAGGGACTGGAATCTGTCCTATTAGATATCTGTTAAAGGACAAGAGAGCTCAGGGACAGAGAACCATCACTTATCAAGAGTAAAAGAGGCAGTGACAGGAACTGGATGAGGATGAAGGCTATAGGCAGCATATCCAAATGTCTCCCAGAGCAGCTCACTGCAGAGAACGCCAAGGTCCGACTTCATATTTAGATATCTTGTATAAAATGCACAGCTTTTCATACATGTAGAAATGTCTACTTACATGTGCCGAGGAGAGAGAGCCTTTAATGTGACAGCTCTAACTGAACTGAGGTTATGTAAAGAAGACCTAGAAGCTGAGGAGAAGATGTAATGGGAAAAGTCAGTCAAATAAATGGCACAGGAATTTGTCCTTCTTAATTTGAACTCATCTCCGAAATAAATAGGAAACACACCACTCAGTCCCCTTACACATTCCAGGTCTGGAAATGTTACCTTTTCTCTTTTCTCTCTCACTGTATCTGTTTGTCTTCCTTTCTGCCCTTCTCACACACAGTCACCCCCACTACCACCACCACATACACACAGTTTACAAAAAAGAACTGCTTATTTCCTTTATTAGTCCACTGAGTATTCTATCAAATTGTCAATAAGACTCCTTCACCCCACGCCCTGGGATAAAGTGCATGCAGGTACCCATGAAAACCCATGCAAGTTTGGAGAGAAAAAGGAGTGGACCGTGGGGGGGGGGGGGGTGCGTATGCATGCACATTCATGTTTTGTGTGTACATATGCATGCATGCATTTGTGTGTTTGTGCATTTGTGTGTAAACGTGTAATGTGTGTGCATATGCATGCATGTGTAGGGTGGAGCATAATCAGAAGGGAGAGAGAAAAAGAGGAATCAAGAGAACAAGGCTGCCTGCATACCTAAGGAATTGTTGATGAAAATGGAATCAGCTCCTGCAATAACCCATCCACCCACCACCCACAACAAAAACGAAGTAAAATACAATTAGGGATGGAGAAATGCCCTTTTATCTAAAGAAGGGGGAAGTATAATACAAAAAGTAAGCAAGCTAAGAAAAATAGACCTCTATCTCAATTTTTTTTTACCAAATCCAAAATGTACTGCCTATTACATTGGCCGTTTACAATGGCAATTAACATCAATCCTAGGGTCTAATTAACCTCAATCAACAAGTCTAAGTAGGTTAATTAAATAGGATTTGGCTAAGCATGAAGCGCAAAAATACAGCTGTCTCATTTAAATATGATTTACTAAGGAAAGTCACCATTTACCAAAGTTTTTCAATTTCTTTTTGGGCAGCAAAGCATGTTGGAGGGTAGGCTGGGCTGGAGGTGTCATTCAGAGAACATCCCCTGGTCTGCCTCTTTTCAGGTTTTTTTGGTACTAGCCGGTAGCATATAATTCAAATATTACCTCCAAGTTATCTGCATTTATCTCAATCTAATCTCCTTTGGAAACATGGACTCATCCCTTTGTTGTTTATTTTGTGTCTGTCCTACCCACCCCCACTCTCTTATATTATAAATTCCTTCAGGGCACCAAGCCTATTTGATTCATCCTTGTCTCCTTAAAATCATCAAGCAAAGTGCTTTGTGAGTAGTAAGTGCCCAATTAATTGTTTTTTTAATTGGATTTTCATCAAAATGCACTTTTTTCTCACCATATCCCCAATATAATTTGAATTCCTGGACTTCAGGATAAAAGTCCAGATTCTGTGTTGGAGGATGGTGTTCCAAGCTGTATTGCCTCTGTGGTGCTTACTCAGCCTCATATTACTTCCTCACAATCATTCTACCTTTGTCATTCACCATGGAATCAAGGAGGCTGCTTTAGTCAATGGTGGCGTCAAAGACTCTAAAGGCTCTAATTTCAAAAGGACTCATCAGTGTCCACATTAGGAATTCCATGAACAGAGGCCACAGCTAGGGCTTCACAAGGTCAGATGGGCCAATTCTTATTCTGCATTGGTTCTGTCATCTAGATGAATACATGTTTTTTTTCTTTGTATTAGAAGCATCGCAAGTTGCATAAGCATATCTGCCTTCTCAATCTCAAATCCAAATAAGGTCCATCTGACAGTTGACACTCTGGAAGTGAAGATAAGATCCTTCCTGAGTCTAAGCTCTGAGATCCCAGAATCTAGATCAGAGGAGATCCTAGGAGTCAGCCAGTTCAGCCTCCTCATTTTACAGATGTAGAATTACCAAGTGGCCAGGCCACACCACCAGGAGACTGACTCCAGTCTAGAGCTCATTCTCTGCTCCCTGTTGTTTCTCTGGTTGGTGGGAAGCTGCTGTCACTCCATCAGGAGGGAGAGCACAGTGTCACACGGGCTTGCTACTGCTCCACGGGAGACACAACTGCAGAATCCCACTGAATCATAAGGTATTCATCAGGGATTTGATGTTGTCAGCACTCATGCTAGAGAAGGAGAATGCTACCAGTTATGGATTGCCCCCTCAGGGCCAGTGACCATTCTGGGCACTTAACAAACCATTTAATCTTAATAAAAACTCAAAAACATCTTTTTAACCCTTATTTTTAGGTTTGAAAACTGAGGCTCCATTTTTTTTTCCAAGCCCAGATCTTCAAATACTACATGTTTAATACCAGTTGAGCTAGACACTCATGCAAGTTAGGTCAAGAATGATGTAGGCAGTCTTGTCTAACACTTTGGCTGACTAACTCATAAGAAGCCAGTTATCCCGGACAAAATAGATGCTCTCTCCAATCTCTTATCACCCACTGTTTGTTAAGCATCTTTACTTGCTTTCTTGTTTGTTTTGAACCCTTACTATATGGCCCTGAAAACTGCTCCTTCTCTTAACTCCCCAGTACCTGTTTAAGGTAGCTTCATTCCTTGATCACTCAGGCTAGAAGCTCAGAGTCATTTATTACTGGCTGCAGCTTCACATGTGATTCTGCCTATCCTGCCTTCTGCAAGAGCATTCTACATTCCTATAGCCACTGTCCTGCTTAAGATCCCTCCTCCCTGGGTCAAGCATCTCCTCCCCCAAATCCAGTCTATCCATTGAGACGAAGTTATTCATCTTAAAGACTGCTTTCAACCTAAGTATTACATTCTAGGATAGTGTAGTCCAACAAAACCTTTTGTGATGATGGAAGTGTTCTATATCTATTCTGGCCAATACGATAACAAGTGGCCATATGTGGCTATTGAGTACTTGAAGTGTGGCTGATGTGACTGAGGAACTGAGCTTTTTGCTATTTTATCTTATTTTATTTTAATGAATTTAAATTTGAGTAACCATATGTGGCTAGTTGCACAATATTGGATAGTGCAGTTCTAGGCAAAGTGATCAATCCACTCACTGTCTCTGGAATATGACTTGCTATTTCCCTATCCTCACATATCCATAATAGCAGGAACAGTGCCTGTTTTGTCCACCGCTGCAGCTCCAATGCCTACATAAAGTCTTCACATGTGGTAGGTTCCCAAGATCATCTTTCAATGAACAAATCTGTCTCTTCCTCCTATCTATCTCTTTCCTATTGTTCAAGCTTTGCTAATGTTTGTATTTTTCAAAAAACCAATAGCATGTGGTATTATGTACCTCATTTAGCATACAAAATATAGTATAATTTATATTGTTAAATGTATTCTGATGTGTTTTGCTTTGATTTTTCAAGTTTCTTAAGAGCAGAGACCAAGTCATATAACCTTTGAATCCCACAGCACCAAACACTGGACACCACATGTAGCTGACACTCAGTCACTATTGGTTCAATGGAAAGACTGTTTCCCTAGTTCATTTATCCCACTGAGGCCTCAGGGCACTGGCACATCACATTCCCTTTAGCTGAGGCTCTGGCTCATCCTAATCCCTTGCTCCTGTGGCAAATGGAATAATTCTGCCATTTCTCAGGCCACAAAATTGAATCCTAGCTGGTCTCAATCCAGCAGTGGCTTCTTACTCATAGCAGCCAGAGATGCCCTTGACCACACTTTGTCCTGACATCCAAGAAAACAGCAGAATCATTAGAGAGAGACCCATGGGGTGGGTATCACAAAACTCATGTTCCCTCTCTCATTAATTATGTGACCCTAACTAGATTTCCTTATATAGAAGATCAAAATAATCAGAGTTGTCATACCAAATCCCCTAGGCTATTGTGGTTTAATATACGTGAAAGAGTTTTATAAAATATAAAACCCTATACAAATACAAAATATTTAAGTCAACACATAGATGAGGCACTGAGATTTTAGGCAAATTATTGGTGCAAAATATTTAGGCCATTTGTTCAACAAATATTTGCTGAGCAATACCACTTGTGCTAGATACTGAGAAAACAGCAATGAATAAGAGCCACATGGTTCTATGCTCAAAGAGGGTCATTATAGTGTTAGAGACAATTTTAAACAAGAAACATAACAAATTATGTAATATTGTGACATGAAGGGAAATGCAAGGTGTTATATGCATGTATGAGTATAGGAGGAATTAACTAGGCAAAGCTGGACAAGGAAGAGCATTTCAAGCAGATAGGACAGCATTTCCAAAGACTCTGAGGTGTGAAGGAGTGTGTACACTTGAATGCTCTTCCTTTTTATGTTTACCAAAACACTGCCAGAGTGAAAATATGTTTTTTCAGAGTAATTCTAAGGTTCTAAAAGTCTGTCAACTAAAGCCCTTTAGATAGCCCTGGTCTCACCTCACAGGATGTTCGGTATGGCATTGTTGTTACCTGTATATTCTACATATCAAGAGGAAACAAAATACTTTTTATAGCCATCAAAATCAGATGAGTGTTCTTAAACATTCTTATTTAAAGCTTAAGACAGAGGTTGGCTTTCTGTCACATAAAGACAGTGCATAACCTATAGAAGCTTATTCCTCATCTTCTGCAAATTCTGCGAAAATGAAAATAAAAGAATGAGAACGGTAATGCTTAAAATCAAGCAGGAGAGGGGACATCAGTGGATGAAAAATCTTGACAAATTTTGCATGGCATCCTGGACAGAACGTAAAACCTGCCTTTGCAAAGCAGCCAAAGCCACAACCTAAAGGGAATGTAGTTAGCCACATCATTTAGAAACAAATTACCTTGTTCAGCAGAGCCCCAGACAGATGCAGGTATTGGAGTCATCAAAAACAGGGAAAAGCAGTATTAAGGCCTCTTCCTCCACCTCTTCCCAGAATACTTACACACAAGTGCTTCCCCAATTCACCCCACCACACCTAAGTGGGAAAATGGAGGTATTTCTCCTACTGAAAAAGTTAAATTAGGGAAGCTTGGGATCTCGAAGCACCAGCCTTAATAGAAAATAGAAGTGCAAAATGGGTCTGTAACAGGGATATTCATTCAAAACATGCATATGGCATGGTCAGACCCCTGGCCCCCTGACAAACAGCCCTCTAGTTGCCCAGAAATTTCAGCAGAAATTGAACAGCTACAGAGAAAAGCCCTGAGATTCTGATCTGTTGAAGTCATCCAATAAAAAATCCAGCTCCCTACTAGTTACCCAAAGTGAAGTCTCCCAGCTGGCAATCCCCACCCAAGTCCACAGAAGATGTAAAACAAACAAACAAACAAACAAACAAACAAACAAACAAACCAACATGAGGAAGAGAATACACAAAGACAAATGAGCCAAATAAAAAAGAGAATGCAAGAGCTAAAAGAATACTTCAAAAACACTAATATCCTCAGAGAAATACAGAGTATTATATTTCATCAATGAAATGTGAACAAGATGTTATAGTACAAAAATCAGAAAACAAGAAAGAATTCTTGAAAAGCAAATTATAGAAGACATAAAAATATAATAGTTAACTGGAAGAAATCAATTAGATATAGAACAGAAAGAGAATATCAAGTAAATATTTATTGAGTACCTCCCATGTTCTAGGTACTCTTCCAGGTAGTAGGAATACAAAGTGAACAAAAATCTCTGCCCTCATAGAACCTATATTCTACACAAAGAAATAAAATATGTGAGGAAAAGAATAATGTTTGAATCCAGGTGACCAAACTCCCAAGAAATATGAATTCCAGAAAGAGTAAATGGAAACAAACAAACAAACAAAAAAAGATAGAGATGGAATGAAATTACTAGAGAAACAATACAAGAAAGCTTTCAGAATTAAAGGATACAAGTCTCCAGATTAAAGGGGCTAAACAAATGTTTAGCACAACAAAAGAGATAAAGTGCACATTATAATGACAGGTCAGAAAACCAAATATAGAGATTCCCAAAAGCTTCTAGATCTAAGCAGTGGATTACATTTAAAGGAAAAGAAACAGAATTCTCAACAGAAATAATGAACACTGGGTTAATGCCCAAAATATCTTGGAGAACATTATTTTTAGCCTAGATACCTATAACCAAATTATCAAGTTTATTGTGATAACAGACTAAAGATACACTCAGATATTTGAGGACTCAAAAAAACTAGCTTTCAGACTCTTCCAAACATTGCAACTGAAGACAACAAAGATAAGAAATCCAAAAATAGGAGAGTTTCAAAAAAAAGTTCAAGACTGATGGGTAGGGATGCCTGGGTGGCTCCATTGGTTAAGCAACTGCCTTTAGCTCAGGTCATGATCCCAGAGTCCTAGGATCAAGCCCCACATCAGGCTCCTTGCTCAGCGGGAAGCCTGCTTCTCCCTCTGCCTGTTACTCCCCCTGCTTGTGCTTGCTCTCTCTCTCTTTCTCTCTGACCAATGAATGAATAAAATCTTTAAAAAAAAAAGAATGATGATAATATAAAATAACTAAATAACAACCAGTCCAAATTGAAGGGCCCCAGGAATATAATTGTGAATGTTATAGTATAGACTTTGAACGTGAATAAAACTCCAGAGAACACAGCCAGAAATTTCCAGCAATAAGTCCTATGGCACATCAAAAGCACAAACCTGCTCTGAAGAAGACATACCCGCTAAAAATTATCTTTATTATATAGTGACCTTGAAAATGCTGAACTGAGAAGTTATCCACCTAACCATAGCATAGAACTCTGCAGTGTTAAAAAGAATGAAGTAGACCCACATGTATTGATATGGAACAATCTCCAGATATACAGGTAAGTGAAAAAAGCAAGGTGTAGGACTTTTTTCAGTATGCCAACACTTATGTCAGAAAAGTGAAAAGGCACATTTGGAAGCATGCTTATATCCACAGAGAATATCTCTGAAGAAAATGCAAGAAACAGAGTGGTTTTCTCTTAGAAGGGGATTAAGATGTAGGAGACAGTAGAAAAAAGACTTAGTTTCACTATATTTTTACCATGCACATGTATTATCTAATCAAAAACTAATTAAATTTTTAAACAATGTTAGTACCTGCTCTATTTAAACAGATTGCAAGAGGCTGAGAGGGTTACAATCTTAGAGATTCCTATTATAAGTACTCGGGATTTTTTAAATTTCTCTTATACCTCAGAATTATCCACAAAATTCCATCTATTTTATCCAAATCATTTTTCATTTGGTTATTAGAAATCTGGTTTGCAAAAACATTTACACATGCAAAGAACTTAAAACTGTAACTTTCAACCTCATCACTTCCACATCACTATTAGCTGGTAAATTTTATCAATCTGTGTTAATATTATCTTAATTTAAAGATATATCTTTGTACTTATATTTGGTTGTCAGATTTTATTGATTAATATTCTTCAAACATTTGCATCTTCAAACATTTGCATGAGTTAATTACTAACCATATTAGAAAAGAGAAAATAAGATATTGGACAATAAGTCAATGTCCTATTAAAATGAAGTCAGGACAATGAAATATATAACTGGAATCTAAAGATTTGGTTTTCTGTCAGTATCATTAAAATGTGTAGCCTTGAAAATGAGCCAAGCTTTCCAAATATCAGGCTCCTGGCAAATGCTTATTAAGCATCTACTGCACAGAACACCGTGCAGGAAGCACATGAGGAAAACATTTGAAGCATGGCCCCTCCCTTCCTAAGAAAAATGTCTATTGGGAGATATGAGACATGTATACCCATGAAAATAGTCATGTGAAATAGAGCTCCATGAGATTAGTTTCAAGTGAATAATATGGTCAAAACATGTAAAGAGAACTAAATAAAGTTCTGGCTAGGGCGCTCAGAAAGGGTTTTGTTGAGGAGATAAGATTTAAGCCAATATTAAAGAGTAGATATGACTTTTCTAAATATATGATCCAAGTGTTCAATATAATTCAAATAGGGTAACATTTACATGAGTTTATCTTGGCTACATTATTTCAGACACCTTAAAGGTCAATCACCATCATTCACCAAATTAGATCAATCACTGTTAATCACCATTTTGTAGCAAGGAATTGTTAAGGCAACACTTCCCCTCCCTTTCCCTGCCCTCACTCTTCCCTTTCCCTACCCTCAATCCCTGTTCTATTTTTCTCTCTATCCCCTCGCCCCAACTATCAAATAAATGAATGAATTGCAAAGTTGTTTAAGAAACAAAAGAGCAAAAGTATTCAAGGATGCTATCCTTGCACATTCTATTAAGTTTTTCACATGGATAGAGGTATAGTTAAAAATGCAATTGCATTTTCTGTAGGGTTTCCTCATTTCATTATAGCAATAGGATTTTTTTATGCTGAATTTCACACAATGATGTCAGCTTGAGTTCTTCCAAGTTTACCATGGAGAAAAAGACCTGGGGGAAGGGGCTACAAATGTTAAGAACTCCCTGCTTTATTTAGTAAACTGCTTGATCACATTTCATATCAGCCTCCCATGCCCCCAAAGCAGGTCCAATGTAGAAGCATGTAGATGTCATCTGTCAAACTTACTGTGGCTTCCAGTCCAAGGGCCCAATTGAGAGAAAGCCATTAGTGGTATCAGGGGTGCTAAAGTACCAGACATCACAAATCCAGCCCTTTCAAAAGTGATTTTGTTCTCTCCTTAACATTGTAGTCCTGCATCCTGCTTTCCCAGAGTGAATGTTCTTTCGTTAAACAGATTCATTCTAAATACCATTGCTGCCTGTCTCAGGGACCATTTCCTAAGACCCGACCAGATGTGCTGCATCAGGCCTCATGACATTTCTGCCCCCAAACCAACCGCATCAGCTTACCATCAGATACCCATAATTCATGTGTTGGTAGAGCTTTCCAGGGGGCACAGGATCTCTTGTTGAAGGGACGTCTTCACTCCAGAAACTTCATCCTATCTTTGCTTATGTATACTAACATGCCTTTGGCTAATGCTAAAGATGTTTTGTCCAGAATTGCATCTGCTGGTTGTGATGGTTTCCAAATGTCTCTTGGTTGCTCCAATACTATCTTTCCTATTGATACCTGGCATGAAGGGTGATGGTGGAGATGGGCAATATTAGAGCTAAGAGTGAGAAATGCTAGCATTCCACCCTGCCAGTCACCCCTTTTGTGATGAAATTCCCAAAGAAGTACTTTCACAAGGAACTCTAGCCAATAAAGGAGATTGAGGTGCTCTTGTATTGCCACCTGGACTTGGAACTCACACCCCAAGGCTGAGCCTCTCTGTTAACCCAGGCTGGACCACTTGGCTCAGGCTCAGGCTCCAAGCAGGGCCTTTCTTTTTTCCTCCAAATCTCAATCTTGCGATCAGAAAGTAACTGACCAGAGCTACAAGCAACATTCCCAAACACCCAAGCCCACAGTTAAGCAAGAACAAGTTGGATGTTCAAGAAGGGGCAGAGCCTAGTGACCTCCAACAATGGGAGGTCACATGGGTCCTTGACCTTTTAAGCATGTAAAGTAGCAGACCAAAGTCTTAGGATGACTCTAATTAGTGACCCCTACAGTTGGAAAAGGGAACTAGGAGGGAGGGAGAGGCTCAGAACTTTGCTGTCCTTCAGTCAACTTACAACTATACAATACTTGGTACAATATGTGAGGAATTTCTCCCCCAAGAAACCATAAGCTTTTTGAAAGCAGGAGCCAAAAATGTTCCTTGAATTTCTTTGAATCCTACCTTCAGGAGCACGGGCACAAGCCTGGCTATGAAAACAAACATACATGAATCAGATTTCTTACCAGACTGTGGCCTGGTTGTAGCCACCCTGATGCCACCCAAGACCTCTCTGATCTCGTCTTTCCCTTCTTTGTGCCCAGGTTTTGCTTAGTACATCCTGCTGCAGTTGTAGGACGCTATGGCAATTTTTCCAGGATGGCCTTGGGCTGAAGGAGACTTACTCACCGCAAGTTGGTGCACACCATAGTCTTCCTCATGCATGGAGCCTGGTGGGTATGCAAAGCCACAATCCTCTGGAGCACATGGGACTTTGCACCAGGAATCTTCTGTTGCCTTCAAGGAACAAAGACATACAAGAAGATTTAATGGGCCAATAATTTTGGATATTCTCGAGTTTAAAAATTACAATAAAAATAAAGTAAGACAAGGAAGTAACCATCAATTTGCCCAAAATGATCACAAGCCTAAATCTATTTAGCAGTTGCAGAGGGATCAATCATTTGTGGGGCAGAGATTTGTGTTCTAGTTCTGACTCATCCACTAATTAGCAATTCGATTTCAGGCAACTTGATCCACTGGGTCTCTGCTTCCTCATCAGTAAATGAGGAGGTAAAAAGTCTAAAGTCACTTTCAGCCTCATAAATTTACTAATTTTGGAAATAGCCCAGAGTTTTAGTTAGAAGTGTGATAAAATAATTTAGTTCATGCATTTCAACATTTAGAAATGTAAATTGATCATTAAGATGAATAGTCTTGGCTACCAAGAGTAAAGTCTCTTCTATCATTTTATTCATATAAAGTTAAAAACATTCAAAGTCTACACAGATCAATTTTATATGAATAACTTTTAGGTTTTTTTCTTTATTTTCCTTTTTAGAAATAAGAAAACCAAGTGGTGGGAAACACTAGTAATGTGATACTAAGATCAATGCCAATAACAACATTATGATTCTGACTGTAACCTTAAGTCACCCACAAGCCACGTAAGCCACTCATGAGAGCACATAAGAAGCTTTATATGTTTCATGCAATGATGAAAATTCACAAAAATTGTACTCATATTAACTTATGCATTTCTACTGTTGGTGAGGTTATTTAATATATTTAATCTACTGCATTAATGTGGAGGAAGTTGCATTTGACAAGTACACTTGTGTGTATTTGGAAAGGTTAGTTTGGGAAAATGGCCTTTCTAGGTATTTTACCAATAAGAAAATATTTTCCCCTGAAGAATTATAAATTAGGTTTAATCCCTAACAAAAGTATTTGGCTTCTCTCTAAAATAGTTACCTAATTAAAAAAAACAAACAAACTATTTATTTAGTCCACCCTCAACATTCTCCCACCAAATCTTCAAGTAGTGAGGGAGGAGATCACCAAACTTTGCTCAGAGCCACCTTATTCCTGGCTGCCTTCTTCTGCCAGAGCCATTGCCTTTGACATCTCTGACATATTTCCATCATTGCTGCAGGGAGAAAGCATGAAATGCTCTCCAAAGAGACTCAGGGAAATGCAAAGTGACAGCAGGGGGAGCAAACACTGTCACACAGACCCAGAAAGGCAACAAGCTCTGCAGGAGTGCAGGAGTTGTAGCAACTTCTACACTTTTTATTGGCATGCATACCGTAACTTAGAGGTACTGACTTTATTAGGAATTAAATTGTGCTCACCACTGCTCTGCTCCTTCAGGCCACAGTAATGTTGGAGGCTTATTTTGAAAATTTATTTCAGCAGCAAACTCTGGGCAAGGCAACTATGTAGGGGAGGTGGCTTCATGCAAAGTCTGCACAATCAACAAGAAAAATGAAAAGCCGAAGCTGGGTCTAACTTGGGGAAATGCACAGCTAGAGAAGATGGAAGTAGGGCAGGAACTGTTTCATCCCTGATTGGATTTCAGGGCAAATAACTAGACAGTAAGAAGAAAATTAGAGATTTGGGTGAAGGGGCCATAGGAAACGGCTGGGAACTCTTCTCAAATAATACCTATGGGACAGTCACCCCTGTGATCCAAATGTCTCTTGAGATCTTCAATTCTAAGAAAACAAAGGCATATACTTATGCACAGAACTCAAATTTTTAAAACTACATAAAGTATATAATAACGGGGGAAAACAAGAGCCTCTGGCCTTAAGACAGGCCTGGTTTCCAATCTTTCGTCCAAACATTTGCAAACCCAAGCAAGTGTCCTCAGCTCTCTGGGCCTCTGTTTCCTTTTTGGCTTCTATTCTTTCTTTTCTGTTCTTATTGCTACCTTTCAGATCTGATGGGCATTGACAGGTAATGCATGCACAGGGCTTAGAGTAAGCTTTCAAGAAGGAGCAGTAGTTATTACTGCATCCCTGTGATCATCAGGAGAGTGCAAAGAGCTTAGTGAGGATGGTGGCATCTGCCTCAGCTGATGCTCTGTGGTGACATGAGCAAGCCTTTCAGATTTGAAGGATGTTACCCAGAGCCTGGCAGTCATTCAAACCCCTTCCAAGGCCAGGAGGTGTAGCAAACTCTCCCCCCACCCCAACCATCACCACCACCATTCAAATGTTGTTTGCCTCGTCGTTCACAACCCACAACCTTATATCAGTTTCCTGGAAGGTGAGTCATGGTAACACAAGGGCACAGAGAAAAGAACACACAACAGTAATTATATAAACTACATTTCCTTCTCCAAAACAGATTAGGAGTCGCAGTGGTGTGGACCTATTCAGATTGTCTGTTCGTGCTGAACGGCACACACAAGCCGAGGAGCCAAGAGGTGCCCAGCCAAGCAGAGGTGGCTGCACCAGCATTGGCCTCATTTACTCCATTGACCTGCCTGGCCTTTGGAGCAGGAACCCGGCCAGGAGTGTTATTCTCACAGGGACCCTTTTGTTTTATCTGTCAAGTCAGGGCCTGCTGTTTCAAGGATTTCTCCTGCTGTATCTCATTTTGGTCTCTCAGGGATCTATTCTCTGACAACGTGCGTGTGAAACTCGCCTCAACAGGAATCAGAGCTGCTGCAGACAGACTGACAAGCCTCCCTGAAAAACTGCCAACCCAGGCTGGGGGCTTTGATAACAGACTATGAGGCTGAAAACAGACAGCCTGAGAGCTGAGCTCAGCTCCCTCCACCAAGATGGGCCTCTGTCCAGTCTACACCAATCTAAAAACAGTGTCCATTCATCCAGTGGACATTCGCTTACAAGCAATCCTTCCCACGCTTTCGACAGCATCCCAGAGTGCAGCCCTGCAAAGCACCTTCTAGAGACGGAGGGGCCCTGAACCCCAAGCCACCGGTTACCCTTCCTGCTGCCTGCCTCGGGAGGCTGAGCTGGGCAGGGAGAGGGGTGAGGGAGGAGAACCGTGCTATTCCCCACACTCTGTCCTTGGCCAACCAACAGAAAATTGTCTGGTTTCACAGGAATGTTCTGTGACAACAGCCCACAGTCTGCCCAGCCCCCTCACAAAAGGGACTGTTGATGGCCGTGTCCAGCACTGTGGTAAACTCTACCTTTAGGCCTTTCACTGTACCTTCGTCTCCACCCCCACTCCCAGACTGAAGGTCTCCCCAGGGAAGCCTTTCCTGATCACTCCCAAGCAAGTTTGGCCTGGGTCTGTTCTCCCTCAAAGCTTCCTCACATCCCTGCTACATTGCCTGGCCTCTGTTAAACAGTGTGTTCCTGGACACAGGGTCTCAATCATATTTTTCTCTGAACCTTTCTACCTGCCATAGTTCCTGATTTAAAATCTAAAAGTAATTAAGCATCTAATATGTGGTTGACATTTTACGAATTCAAAGCATTTGATTCTCACAATGATCATCACTGGTTTACAACCTGGGGACACCCAGACCAATTAAGTAATTTGTGCAAGAGCACCCTGTGACTGATTCCAGAGTGGGACGTTTCCATTAACACCTATAATTACACATAGTAGGTACTCAGGAAATGGCTGGCAAATTAATAAATAGATGCATAAATGTGTTTAAACGTTATCTACTGGGACGCCTGGGTGGCTCAGTCAGTTACGCGTCTGTCTTCAGCTCAGGTCATGATCCCAGGGTCCTGGGATTGAGGTCCCACATCGGGCTTCCTGCTCAGCGGGGAGCCTGCTTCTCCCTCTCCCTCTGTCTACCGCTCTGCCTACTTGTGCTCTCTTTCTCTGTCAAATAAATAAATAAATAAATAAATAAATAAATAAATAAATAAAATATTTTTAAAAAATAAATGTTATCTACCTACTACACAGCATTTCATTTAATATAAATTTTCTTAATTTTAGGGAAACACTCAAAGAGAATGGATTTGCTCAGATATGATTACACAATGACTTTTTAATAAGGTCAAATGTAAGAGTGTTTTTCTTGAGACAGTACTGATGAATAGCTCCCCCTCTTGCAAAGGAATTAAACAAGTGGGAACAATTGTCAGTTAAGCAGGAAAAAATTTCTCTTCTCTGAGTGCTCAATCACTGAAAAGAGATATTTTGGAATCTCCATCACAAGAGATTTTCAAAGAAGAGAATGGAGAAACCTGCTGTCTTGAACAGATTAGTCATTGACAAGGTCTTGGTGTCCATGGGCTGAAAGTTTGTTCTAATAAGAAGCCCCCTTTGAGAGTTGTCATTCATCATTCATCTTTGGTACCTGAGGCCTGAAGTAGCAAACCTTTCCCTTGGAGACAGGGGGGCTTCTTGGAAAAGTGGAATTTCGGAGCTAGAGTTCCACAGCAGACAACGCCTGGTGCCATTGCACAGCTTTAGTTCTGGACAAAATTGAGATACAGCATTTTGAATTTGTTTTGAAATGTCAGCTTTCTCTTTCCTCACAAGCCTGTTGCCATGCCCTCCTCTTCTCATTCACCTCTCTCCTCATTCTTTCCTTTGATCGAATTCTTCCCCAGAAGGAGTTTTTGCTGCTTCCATAGTTACAGGGTAATAATTTGCCATAGTATCTGCCTTTTAAATATCTCTCTTCCAGAGCCCCTCTTTGGCACCAACCAGGCTTATCTGTAATTCATGGCTCCCACCACAAACACATGACAATCGATGCTTTTCGTCATTGTAATGTTGACTTCCACGTGATGACAGCCACCCAGGCATGCTTACCCAGCTTCACGCCGTACACACAACGCACCCAAGTACCCTTGTCACACTCGAGAAAAACGAAAACACGCACTCTTTATCTCTCTGGTAATAATTTCATCTTCAAGGCAATTGGTATTCATTTAATCATTACCTTTATGAATAGTACCTTACATGAATTCTCATGTGGAATCGGTAATCAAGTTTATAACAGGATATACAAAGACTTCATCAGAAGCTTTTATCCTACACTGAGATCATAATTAAGCACCGTCACAGAAGTGAATAGTTTGAGACTGATCTGGTAACAGCTATGCTCCCATTTTGAAGTGAATCTATCTAATGATAAATGGTTGTGTTTTTAAAGCAGGGAAGATAAGAGGTGTATCTGCTGCTGCAAGCAGGAGCCATGCTCTAAGAGAGGCCCCCTTTGCCCTGCTGGTGCAGTCGCAGCTGTCTGATACTATGCTGGATTGACACATTTACTCTAATTGTGAAGGACCCTATTGAAACACAAATTGGAGTTAGCTATGGCAAGTCTCACTGAAACCTGCACATTTTTAGGACCCGTTAGGAGAAACCACTGCAAGTGTTTCTCTGGCTTCTCAGGTCTCTCTGTCCCCTGCCACGGGGCTGTGTGGCCATAAATGACCTCAGGACTCAGCAACAAGCCGGACAAGGAGAAGCACAGACCCAGTAGCTGGTAGTTGTTAGGCTTAGCAATGATAAATCACTTGTTCTACTGTCCCTGTTAAGGCTCTGAATTCATAACAGCTTTATACTGGCAAGTCCCAGGTAGGATAAGTTTAATTATTTATAGCTGCTGCTAGATTCAATTTTTATAAGACTTGAGCATATGTATAAGTATTCTATAGTCAATGAAGCAAATAAGGTAATATCAGGTTGAATATAATGCAAAGGGGCTTTATTCCAATAGAGAGAGAAAAGCTTTCTCCATATTTAACCAAAGTCCACTGTCTGCTATCAACTACTGAGTCTCTCAGTTCTCGGCTTCCCAGTACAGCGACAGCACAACATGAAACAGAGTTAGAACAAGCATCTGGTAGCACAAGTGAAACAGAGCACACAAACTTACAGCAAAGCAAAGTGCGGAATTTTAACCACAGCAAGACTGGTAAATACCCTCTTGGGTCACACTTACTGTCTGAAATGATGAAATCGATTCTTCCAACAACTCAATCTGCATGTTCCAACGTCTAAATGATGGTTTCTTGCTTTTTGTTTATTTATTAATGTGCTCTAAAACATTGCTATTCGAATCCTTGGCATCAATGGTTGTTGAACACTCCTGATTAAGCACTCCACATATTCTACCATTTCTAAAAACAAAAATTTCTTAAAGGGTAAGCATCATTTGGTTTAGAAGTCCTACTTTGAAAATGAGAGGAGAAAAGGGATGACTTGTAGTCAAATAGCATTACTGAGTCTTGGGAGTCAAAGTAGGTGGGTACCTAATTTAAAAATGTCATTTAAGTCACTATCAGTTCATTTTGTTTGTTTACTATTCACTTTTTCGAATTGCTATATATATTACCTCTTCGATCTGTGACTAGGCACAAGACCTAGAAAAAAAGTAAACACTCAGTTGATTCATCTATTTTTTTTCCCTCAATAAATATTCACTGAGCATTTACTATGCGCAAAACACTCTGCTAGACACTTGATAGTTCAATAATGACTCAGCACTGGTCCCTACCCTCAGAAGAGGAGAGACATATAAGTAAGAACTCAAATAGGTTGTTGCCACATCATCATAGAAGGACATGTCCAAGGTACCATGATAGCTCAAGAAAGAGAAAGTAATGAGCTCTATCCAGGGTATTAATGAGATCATCACACTAGAGGTAAACCATCAAAAATGAGTAGGAGTTCACCTGGCAGACACCGGTAGGGTGAGTCAGTCCAATGGAAGGAGACACACGAGAACATGCACTGAAGGCTGGACACCAGGGCACACGCTCAAGGACCGAAAGGTATGTGCCCCTGAAATGTCACATGCCTACAGTGAAGCAGCAAGTGGTGAGAGAGGCAGAGCCAGCATGCAGGGCATTATATGCCTTGCCAGACATTTGGGCCTTAACCCTGAACATGAAAGGGAGCCTTTGCTAGACTGCAAGCAAAGGGGCAGAACACTCCCATTTGCATTTGAAGAAGGAGGGGCTGACAGTGGTGTGCAAGGTGGAGACAGGTAGGAGACCACTGCAACAACATAAGGGGTGGCTGGAAAGGGCTCAGCCAACACAGGTGACGGCAAGAAGGGGTGGAAAGTGTAGCTCAACTCCCTTCCTTTTTCTATAATGCATGAGTTATAACCTGCGTAGGAGGGAAAACAAACATTTGAATTAAAAACAACAGTCTCTTACAGTTTGAATATTGTCTTTAAAGTAAGTAATCAATTCAAGATTCAACCCCCTATCAGCACTGGTTTAATCTCTTTGGGTAAGTCCATCCCTTTGGGGAAATTTTAAGTCTTTTAACTCTCCAACAGAGGGTCTGGGTGGATGAGAGGGACCACCTCTTAGTGGAAGATAGAGGTCTTAAGAAGCACACATTGGTGACCCCTCACAGTCTCTGCGGAGGCATTGCCGAGCAGGTCTCATGCCTTGGTCCCACCTGGCTTTTCAAGGTATCCTACTGCTTCTGGCAGCTGGAGTCCTGGCCAATTGCTCTTTTACAACAGAAGAAAAGATATGGCATACTGATCCAGAGGCAGGTAGGTAGGCAGACAAAATGAAGAGCATGTGCAAGTTCTCTTCTGACGACCTCTGCCTTCTCAGTTAAACAGGAAGCAAGACTATCAGCTAAGTGAAGAAGGCAGGAGAGGAGGCAGAGTCCTGGACAAGGGCCAGGAGGAGCAGGGAAATATGGTCTGACTGCCTCATGCACTAACGCCCACTGCAGGCTTGTGATCATAAATTCGTGTTAGCCCAGTCAGCCTGGGCATATGGGTTTCTTTCTCTGCCCACATTGAGCTACTCGGTACAGGCCCAAAGTAGGTAGAAATTGGGTGTAACCAATGTTCAGGTTTTGCAAGGTAAGTCCAATTAGAAGAGATGGGAAAGGAATAGAGGATGATACAAAGGAGTAATTCTAATGATGAAACTGGAATCTAAGCTGGGCACTGAGGGGGAGGAAGACAGCAAGGGGATGAGGCGCAATGAAAGGGCAATAGGACAAATTAACTGTTTGGTCAAAGTATTGTTGGAGACAGGGTGGGAAAAGGAAGTAGGTGAAAATGGAAGGAGGATGTGGCTGGAACTGGAATGCTTGACATGGAGGTTATGGAGACTATATTACTACTATAGGCTATGACTGTGGAATAAGGGACAGACGTGGTGTCTAGACTGAGATCTTTGGAGGAATGAGACAACAGAATTTTGAAAGGGTCATTTGCAAGGATATTTAAATCACCACAAATTAGGGTAATAGTTGTCTTGAAAGAGCAGCCGTGAGCCAGGGGAGCCACCCTGGGGCTCGCGGTGACTGCAACAGTGGTAGGGCAGTGACAGGACATTCAAATCCAGGGCTTCTGAGAAGAGGAGGGAGGGAAGGGAGAGTCCGGAAGTGGTGATGCAAAGAGGAACAAGGTGTCGGCCGACCCCACGCAGAGGCCCAATGCTAGAAGAAGTGTAGGAGAGGCAGAGCTGTTTTTTGAAAAAGCAGCAGGGAAATGAAGCATTAGCTTCCAAGATATGAAATGAAGCAATAGTACCAAGAAATGTGCTATTTATCTGAGATATTTCTTCCCGCTCAGCAGGCTGCCTTGTTCACTATTTGTAAAGATTTTTAAAAGAGAGATGATTCTGAGGCTAAAAGACAAAATGTGTTAAGTGTTAGCTTTGTGAAGAAGGGCGTTACCTTAGCTCAGAGCAAATGCGAGAGTCTGTTAACACTAAACTGTGCCTACTGTATTTGGCTTCAGAGGCAAGAAATCTGGAGCGACAGATCTGAGTTTTCCATTACCACTCACTTTAGTCTTTGTCTTGAGGAAATATAATAGGCAGCTTGGAACAGTGTACTATTGTTCACATTTTATGGGTGGGAAGATTAAGCTCTTAATTAATCAGGGAATGGGTAATTGATAATTCTAAGTCCCTGAAAGTAGTCACGATCACTTATGAGTCCATGAAATTGATAATTGTGTCTTTCCCTGAAAATGATCATGATTGCTCATGAATCATTTTGTAATGAATGCTGAATCATTGTTCACCTGCCTGGGAATGGAAGCTCAGGATTTTCTCAATGTGGAAGCCTTCCCACTATTCATATCAGCTTCTTTTGAGAGGGAGATTTCCAGATTTAAATACACCTAGAAGAATAAAGGAGCAACAGGGGAAAAAATTAATGAAAAGGAAACCAGTTTTTCAAACAAAAGTGATTTGAATTCAATGCCCAAGGAAACCTGGTGGCAAAGTCACTTTAAAGCTCAGAATTCAGAATCACAATATTGAACCTTGTTCAGAACTCTTCCCTCACTGGCATCATCTTTGTGGGGAAAAAAGAAAAGAGGAGAGGAAGGGAAGTAATTATGAGTATGAACACGGAATAACTGCCAACAAGATTTTTAAATTCACCTCCATTTCCTGGCTTTAATGGTCTCAAGTTAAGGATTAACTTTATCCACGTTCTTCAAGTTATTGTTTTCTGACAAACCTGCTTTCTTGGCTATGTTGAGTCAAAGAATGAATCAAAGAGGTTCTTACAAGTCACAGATTCCATAGCACATCTTCAACAGGACAGTTCCTCTCCTTCTGGCAGAGCTGCTGCTACCCTGGTGGTAAGAGCATCCACACACGTCCACCTAAATGGATACAAGCATGTAGCTGTGTTTTATAAATACAGACAATCCTAATGTGTAATGTCATAACTTGAACTGCAAAAATGGCTCATCAGGAGAATCTTCCTGAAGAGATGATGTAAATCATCAGCACAGGACATGGTAGTTAACACACAGTGCCTTGATCAGCCATTGTACTAATGTTTATTCAGAAAGATTTAGAAGGAGAATTATTTATTCAGCCAACTGCACTTGCATGTATGGTCAGGCCAAACCTTGGATTCTGTGCGAAACTTAAGAGCTGTTCAGATTACCCTGACCTGCTGAACTAGAACTCTGGTTAACTGTGCACAGCATGTTCCCAGTGGTTGGTAAAATCAATGCAGGTATGCTCAGCAAAACTGAAACCAGGCAGTAAAGATTTACAGAGCAGATGCAGTAAAGTTCTTAGTCACTTAACAATGACAAAAGATTGTTTGCATGATCCAAAACAGAGTCACCACAACATTTCTTTGAATAGCAACTTCTCCTGAAGCAATTTACAACTTAGTTTTCATTGAGAACATTTTATTGAACTTTGTGGGAAATGAAGCATCCCCATTACTAAGGATTAGCCTGTTTTAACATCCTCAGTCCCACCTCATGCCACCAGGATCAGGAGAAGTGAGTTGAAACAAAGGCTGAATTTCCTGGTTCCTTTTTTCTGCAAACACATAAGAATTCATATACATTCCCAGTTGAGAGCATATAATCTTTTCACATAAGGTTTGTTCAAACATACCTTTTAAAAGAGAACACATTTGGTTTAGGTGTCCCTTCTGCCTCACATCTTTTGCTCTCCTTCGTTTTGTCACTCTTCCTTCAGCTCTCAAAGCTCCCCTGACTGCCCCTGACCAACCAACAGGGACCCCATGCAGGCCTGCCATGGATCCATGCTGCCTCTTCAAAACTTACCCATCCTCTGTCACTTTCTTCCAGCTCTAATGTCTATAAGTCTAATTTTGGAAACAAATCCATGTGTAGGTATTAATGGATAATATTTTTATAGCATTAATTCTTTTATGTAATATGTTTGCATTTAAAGTTGACATCAAGCTAAAACACTGGAAACCTAAATCCTCCAGATTGCAGGAGCTGAGGATTTTCTCAATGTGGCAGCCCTCTCACTATTCGTATCAACCTCTTTTGAGAGAGAGATTTCCAGATTTAAATATATCTGGAAAAATAAAAGACCCATGGGGGAAATTAATAAAAAGAAAACCAAACTTTTCAAACAAAAGTGATTTTGTTTACCGTCTCTCTTCCTGCTCCTAGGACAGATGAAGACCCTCCCATCAGTAACCCAGGAGGACACTCCTTGTGGGGTGATGAGTTCCAAAGGAAATGAAGCTGCCATGCGCATGTCATGGGTCACATGCAATGGTTTCATGTCTCCTGCACTCACTGATGCCCACCAAACTGTGATAAAGACTGACACAGTTTTCTTTATCATACTTGTGACTCCAGCCCAGATGAATGAAGATTAATTCTGCAGGAAGCAGACACCAGAACCTCTCTCCTCAGAAGAGATTGTCGTATATAATACTAGGATGGAGCATTGAGGGTTAGAAGTTCAGATCAATCCCAGAGAGCTAAGTTTTTTAAAAAGGCTTATGAAGGGGGAAGTTGAATGAAAAACTGTTGACTATAGAAACACCTGATCAAGGTGGTTCTAAGTGAAAGAAGCAGATACTGAAGGACTGATGAGACCAGGCAGAAGTCAGAATGGAATACCAACCAAGAAGTCATTCCTTGGAGGACTTCTGACACCAGAAACAGAAGTCTGAGTTCAAAATATGTAATCCAGAAAAGAGACTATGTGATCAATGGAAACCCAGGTGCAGAGTCAAAATAGGAAAAGATGAACAGTCAGAAAATCTAAGAATAAAGCATGGAAAAGCTTATGATGGTGGCTCTTCAATTATTTGTGTATTCAACAAATATTTCTTAAATTACTTTTATATATCAGAAATTACTTTAGGACTACATCTCATAATGGTGAAGAAATGTACCTCGTCCCTACTCTCATGAAGCACATAATCTATCAGGGATTCTATCTATAATAAAATAAGCAATAACCATAAAGGAAATACACAGGACACTCTGTGGAAACACAAAGCACTTAACCACTCCACATGGGTAGGAAATAGGTGAGGTCAGGTGGGGGTTTCCCAGAGGGAGTAGCATATAAACTCAGGGATTAGATCAGCTGTTCTCAATTCAATCAGACTCTTGCCCTCTTTGCTACAAATACTTTAGAGCATACTCCTTATTATCCTGAAATGAAATTAACAGGTAATGTAACCTTCCTATACATATAACTTAATTAATATTATTTCTTTGCTGTAATAAAGGAAAGGGCAAAAGAAAAATCATTCATAATAAAATGTATTTCAATATGCAAATATATTGCTCATTTAATCAGGAAGTCACAAAATCACCATGAAAATGACAGCCTCAAATACAGACTGCTATCAGGACTAGTAACCCAAATACTATGAGGCCATTGCTATTCGTGAAGTGATTTCTTTAGATGATGAAGAGTAAAGTTTAAAATAAAAACAAAATTCTATCTTCCTTTGTTTTGTACAGATGAACAGGGAGCATGGGCTTAGTGACACCTGCCCTCAGACTTCAAACTTCTAAAACTGTAGACAATAAATTTCTGGTGTTTTAAGCCATCCAGCTTATAGCACTTTATTACATTACCCCAGCAAACTAATATACTCACCCCTGGGAAAGGCCTGCCTCAGGCAGGGCGATGTGGTGAGTAGGTCAGCCTGCCTCTGAGTCCTGGACTAGCAAGCCCACTTGGCTACCAAACCTAACACCACATTCTCCAACTTTGCTCTTCTTAACTCAATATTTTGGCCTCTATCTGTCCCACCTAGTTTAAAATCTCAACTTCTTTAGAAGCCCAACAGGGTCGAAGGGTAACATTTGTTGGGAGCCCTTCAGAAATACCAATGGCTGCATATGGTATACCACAAATCTCCACGTTGTGCAGAATCTCTTTGGGGACAAAAATTATCTTTTCAAGAGCACATTTCTTGTCATCATATAACTTCCCCTGGTATTCCATACATTTGGCCAACAACACTGCTAAATGAAAAGTTAATGAAGAAATAAAATTATTGAAATCAAGCAACTGTTGAAATGATGAATGCTAAACACAACTGCCATACTGTGATATATAACCTAATCTTTAGGCTAAATATATTGTTATAACTGGCATTAGGATAAAAAAAAAAAAAACCTGGGTGTTTCAAAGTGAGGGTGAATCTTGAGGACAATGTGCAGTGTGCTGTGAAGACCATAGAGAGTGGCAGCACTAGTTGGGGCAGGAGGCACTCCTGCATTCCAAAAATACTGCATTTAGAGATGAGGATAGAGGATCCTTAAATTAGCAAATAGCAGAGATCATTTTCTGATTCTAAGGTCAGTCACCTTTCCAGTACACGCAACCTGTTAGAGTGAAAATGCAGAAATAACTTCCAACAAAAGCATTTCTATTTTATATGACATGTGACTTATTTGTAAATAGTTGCTTCTCAGATCTTCCTGCAGCCTCAGGAAATGTGAGATGTGGACTGCTCAGGTACTGATGAGGCTGAAGCATCAGGACAGAGCCGAGAAGAGAGATCAAACACTGGCAGCCCAGCTCCTACACTGACCTCAGAAAAGCAATCAGCAGGGAAATGTGAGCCCATTTGTCTTCTGCCAAATTTGAAGCCAATATCTATTCCTTCTTCAGAAGCATCCTCCATAGCAAAGTGGGAAAAACTATGGCTCATTGCTCTGCCCACAATGGCCCACTGTGTCTCTGCATCTCCCACTTTGGAAACAGAACTCTCCAGGATTTCACATCTGGCTACAGCATGGGTGAAGTGTGAACAGCAGGAGAACAATTCTATTCATCTCTGGAAGTTGCACTTACCAACAAAATTACTCTGAAGCTTCTAGGGAAGCATAGCAGATGTATTTCCCTACTTTTCTATCTCCATGATAAAGAATTACTGGCAGCAAAACATATGCATACGTTTCACGTTTAGAGCTGGATATAGTTCCCAAGTCAGCTGAGAACACACCTTCTGTGTTTTGTATACTTCAGCTTTTAAAAGCAGATAACCTTCTAAGAAAAAATTGTTTGTTCAACCATTTAAGTATTGAAGTACCTAATCTCTAGAAAGTGGAAAAAGTGAACCTGTAATTAAAGTTAAAAATGCATTTTGCATCCTTCTCACTGCTCCCATCATTCCCTAAAGCAAGCAGAGATCAGGGAGAATCAAATGCTCCTCTAACAAGCCTATGGCCATAGTCCCTTAACTGTCAGCTAGTTCCATATAGAGCTCATAATAGTTAATCGCTCATCTTCAGATGGATCTTAGCTGGGAATTAGCACAGACTGAATTTAGACACTTCTTGGTTTGAGTATGGCCTCCACCAGTTCTAAACAGTTTGATGTGATATTTAAGCTTTGTGAATTTCAAATTTTTCATCTCTAAAATGTAAATAATAATATGTATTTCCAGGAGTTATTGTGAAATTAAATAAAATGTATGCACCCCCCCCTTCTGTGAGTGAGTTTGTGAAATGTAACACTTATTTGCCCATGCCAGTATCCTTGGAGAATAATCAAGCACAGGGATGTTGATGGTGGTGATGATGATGATAAATGATTCTGTAGCATTTACAACATGCTAGACACTGTTCTAAACTCTCAATGTATATTAATTCACCTAATCCTCACAGTGGTCCTACAGGATATTCTACAGGTAATGAAACCAAGACCCAGGGAGGTTAAGTCACTTTTCCAAGGTCACAGAGCTAGCAAACAGTAGAGCTAGGATTCCATTCTAGTCACAGGGATTCCTTTGCAGGTAGTTGCTACCTACTCTGCACTCTTAATTTTTTAATTAAGTCTATTTTAAATATTTAAGTACTTAAATATTTAAAATTTAAATGATAATTATTATTTCTTTAGTTCTTGAAGGCTTCCTGGCCTTTTAAAATACCACTTGAAGGTATTAAACCTTATCAGTTCATAGCTTTGTTATCAGCCATGTTGTCTCTTGTGGATTGATAATAATCATAGTGGTCTTTGACTAAAGAAGGTTCTTGAATGTCCCTTTTCCTGTTAGATTGGAGAAGGTGCCGCTGTATGTCTCTTGCAATCATTGGTCTTTCTCCAAGGGTCTGAATGGTCTGCCCAGTCTTTCTTCCTCATCTCGAAGCACTCGCCTTCCTCTCTGGGCTCCAACCACACTGGCTTCCTTTTGTTCCTCACACACAGCATACTCCCTCCTCTGCATGGAGCACTCTTTTCTCTGCCCTCTTTTCCTTGAATACCCTCTATTCATCTCTCAGGTATTAGCCCAATTATTATCTTCACAAAGGAAGCCTTCCTGGACCTCCCTGACCAGGTGACCTTCCTCATATGCATAGCTCCATGGACCTCTTCTGAATAGTACCCATCCATGAGAATACAGGTTGTGTGCCTTTTTTGCTCACCATGTGTCCATAAAGTCTGGTCAAATGCCACACACATAACAGCCAGCTCAATAAATATTTGCTAATTGAATGAATGAATGAAGCTTGCTCTGTGGCTGAAAGTGGCCAGCAAAATCAACACTCTCTTAGCTTCTAACTTACCTCTGCTGTTCCCATTGGGGTCAGAAACCTTCAGAAAGTCCTTAGAAATACAGAAAGTGTCCTTCTATTGTAGTAGAGGATTTAGGGGTCACCTCTCTTTCATCATTCAAAATATAACTCAAAATACTACTAGTCGCAACCCTCAAAGCATTATTATAATAAATATTTAAAAGACAATATACACACATACTTGAGGTCGTATCCATGCTTACCTGTGGCTACACTGTAATCAACAAATTCTTGCCCAATCAAAATTAGTTGAATATTTGTAAATCCTTTACAAGAGAGTTCCCTGGAGGGTTGTATTTTCCCCCAGCTTGTACTGTAACATTATTAGATTTCAAATCTCCTGAGCATGGTTTAGCTTGTAGCAGGCAGCAGCTTACCATTCTGGCTTAATTTGTCATATGCATGGCAAGAGAGAGATGAAATTCCAGTTAAGGAAATATTATGAGCTTTTGCCTTCTTATATTTACTGTTCTCTTAACTTGGACATCTTCAATTTGAAATACTTGGTAAGCAGTTTATTCTTAAAGGCTATTTTATTTTTTATTCTACTCTTCGTGACTATCCTATTTCTGGCCATGGGGTGAGTTACTCTCTTGTTCAATTACAGAGAATGTGTCATATAAATATTTTAACATTTTAATTAATTGTATTTTCATTATGCTTGTCCTGAGGCTTCCTTGGCTAAGAGTAAAATGTATTAAATCTGAAATAGAAAAACCGTGACTTCAATTAATTCCTAAGTGGGATCAGTTTCAGTTTTAGACCAAAGAAGCTGCTTTATTGTGACTGAGGTGGCACAGATCGTCTCTGTAGGGTTTATTCTAATGACAGTCAAGGCTCCTGGCCCCAAGTTAGCAATATCTCCCCAACACACACACACACAGAGTTAATGCCTGTCATTACTCTATTATTTCTTTAGTTCTTGAAGGCTTCCTGGCCTTTTAAAATACCACTTGAAGGTATTAAACCTTATCAGTTCATAGCTTTGTTATCAGCCAACACCTTAGTTGACAACCAGCTGAGAGTGAGAGCTTGCCAGGAATGTGACCTGCATAGGTGCTGGACCCCTGGGAGGAGAGAAGGGGTGTCAGGAGGGAGAAGGAAAATGCTATGGGGGCAGAGGGAGGCTCTGGTGACAGCTTGGTGCAGGATGCAGCTGGCCTTGTTGTCATTAAGTGTGTTTGGCTCAGTGCTAGACTTCAGCTTCCTGAAGAAAACATCCTGGCCTATGGAGTGGAGCTAAAGAGCGAGGCTCAGTCAGAGGCAGACAAGGTTGGAAAAAAGGTTCACTCAGCTAAGGGCAGGAGTACAGAGCCTGCTGTAGTCATCAAACAGTTCCCTACACTTTTCAGACTGCTGACATCAATACCCTCGTCCATATTGACAATGCAATCATCTATGTCATCCACATAAACTAGCTAGAAGTTGTATAATATTACTGCATCCCAGACACCATTCTGAATGCTTTACATGCTAGATGACAGATGATGTGATTGGCCATCTTTTACAGATTAGAACTCAGTTTTAGGAAAGTAATGTAACTCCCCAAGAGCAAACAGCTAGTAAATGGGAGAAGTAGGAATTAAACCCAAATTTGTCTAACTCCAAAGCCTATGATTTTAGCCACTATGCCTCTGAGCTTCTTTGTTTATAAACCACTCTTTAAAAAACTATTATTTTACAAAAAAAAAAAAAAGGGTGGGGGGCACCTGGGTGGCTCAGTCATTAAGTGTCTGCCTTCAGCTCAGGTCATGATCCCAGGGTCCTGGGATCGAGTCCCGCATCAGGCTCCCTGCTCAGCGGGAAGCCTGCTTCTCCTTCTGCCTCTGCCTGCCGTTCCAACCCCTGCTTGTGCTCCTTCTCTCTCTTTGTCTCTCTCTGTCAAATAAATAAAATCTTAAAAAAAAAAACTATTATTTTACTTACTATCAAAACATCCTGGGAAATACAGAGGCTGTGCATGCTGTTATTTCCATTTTAGAAATTAAAAAGCAAAGACACAAGGGGACATAAAGTTAATCACCCTGGGTCTGCAGTCACTTGCAGAGCACAGATAGAAACATGTTCTCCAGGTGCCACCCAAGATTTCCTGTAGAAGGTGGTATATGTTCCCTCACCTCCCTCAGTGATGCACACCATATCTTTATTCATTTGTTTTTGTGTTAGCATTTGTTCTTTATCTACCATTGAGAATATATCTTTGCCAGAGATAAGCCTCTATATCAAAACATGATCTCCAATTTGTTCATGGATCCAGCTCTTTGTATACCACTTAGGTAAAAAATCATTACATTAGGAAATTCTAATCAGGGTAAAGTACAACAACAATGATTATTATAAGCATTTCTGAGAAAGCCCTCCAGTGATCATTTAGACTCAGGAAAGTCCCCTGAAGAAATGGAACAGAAGGCCCACAAAGTGGCTGCCAACAAAGCCTTCCAACAGTTTTAACAAGCAGCCCTAGTTTTTTATTGACTTAAAGGGAAATGGAGTCAAGAGGGAAATTCCAATAAAAGTGTAGGTAAGTCAAAGGTTTGTTTTTGTTTCTATGGATTAGTTCTCACACATTTCCTGTGACTAGACTTTTTTTGGTAATGTGTAATTTTAACCACAAACTTAGCATTAAGCAATGTGTACCAAAGTCTATTTCCGGATGAACTTGAGAAAGGTCAGAGGTTAATTGGGCCATGCCTGGTTAAAACACCATAAACTTGAAGGTACAGCTTCTCACCTCAGCGTAGTGCATTACAACAACGTTATCAGAACCTTGGGTGGTTCAGTGACTTCATAACAAGTAGACATGTGAATGTCTTAGGTTTAGAGAAGCCAATCTAATTTTGTCTTAACTGAGCTACATTAAATAAATGACTCAAACTTCCTGAAACCTTAAGAAAACACAAAAGGCTCTTAGTCTGAGAGTCTAGGCCTCACCAATATGACCTACATCCCTATACGCACTGCAGAGAACAGATGCAACTGAAATTTATACTCATCATCAACTATACAGAATCAGATCTGTCATGAGGCTCCAAAGCTGAATTCTACTAAGGAAAATTAATAACATATTAACAAAAAGTCCAAAGGGAATTTAGAAGGGACCTCCAGAAAAAAGCTACAAAAAGCCCTGTGTTGAACCACAGATTCCAGTGAAAAGTTAAGTTCTAAATCAGACTTACCTTTGCTGTCTGGAAACTCAATGCATCTAAAGAGTCAAAAAGAACAGATTTTCTGAAACACAATTATGGATTTCCCTTTAGAACTTCAGTAAGAGAATAGTCAGGAGATGAGACAAGATAGAACAATTCAACGTCTAGATGTTCTTTCCAAAATTTTCTGTCTTGAATTAGCAAAACTGACAAGGGAATGGTAATGAGGAGTCATGTGAAAGTAGCACTGGAGTCCAAAATCATAATAGGTATATAACTGCTGGGACAGGGATTTATAGCTAACTTACAAATAAGGTAAGCTATGACAACTGCCATACAGACTTTAAATCATATTTCTGTTTTCAATTAATTGCTCAAATTCCTTGTTTCAGCCATAATTTAGAAGAAGAAGAAGAAGAAGAAGAAGAAGAAGAAGAAGAAGAAGAAGAAGAAGAAGTAGAAGAAGAAGAAGAAGAAGAAGAAGAAGAAGAAGAAGAAGAAGAAGAAGAAGAAGAAGAAGAAGAAGAAGAAGAAGAAGAAGAAGAAGAAGAAGAAGAAGAAGAAGAAGAAGAAGAAGAAGAAGGAGAAGGAGAAGGAGAAGGAAGAAGAAGGAGAAGGAAGAAGAAGAAGAAGAAGAAGAAGAAGAAGAAGAAGAAGAAGAAGAAGAAGAAGAAGAAGAAGAAGAAGAAGGAGAAGAAGAAGAAGAAGAAGAAGAAAGGAGAAGGAGAAGAAAGAAGAAGAAGGAGAAGGAGAAGGAGAAGGAGGAGGAGAAGAAGGAGAAGAAGGAGAAGAAGAAGGAACTAAAACAAAGCTGTGCTAGAAGCACTGGGCTGCAAAGAGCTTTCAAACCTCTCCAGAGTCAGCTCAACATATTCCTGAAACCCACATTATCTGGGACAAGAGAAGAATGTGTCAACAGAGTAGACTTGTGAACTGATTTCTCACAGTGACAAATAAATTCAATGTCTTTGACAGGAGAGGATTATAGCTAAAGGAAGATTTTTATGTTTCTATGCATGTTCTAAGGCCTGGTCTATTCATTTAGAGCTTTGGGGACAATCTTTCAAACAGAGTAATATCTTACTTCTCCTACTGAAAGGTAGTCTGAGGTTTTAAATAATTTTAATCACCAGTTTTTTAAAATTCTACTTTAACTAAACAAATTGAAGAATGCTTGGGAGGAGGGTGGGGCAGTGATGTTATTCATATCTGGGAAGATAAACCAAAGCTACAAAATTTTTCTTGGCTTATATCTTTATATATTTTTACTCTTAGGATATAAATCTCTGGATATGAAGTATAGTGCTTAAAATGTTACTTTTGTGTCTTGCATGCTAGGGTGTTTTTCTCTTTTTAGCCAGATTCTCTTAGTAAGTGAATTACTCAAAGGGGTGCTTTGGGAAGCTCTAGTCACACTCTATGACACTTTCTGTAGCAATAGCTTGAGCTTGAGTTATATATAATCAAACTGAGAAAGACCAGTCACACTGCCTTGATCATTTGAACACTCAGGACTTCCCTACTGCTATGGCAAGGCCACAGAGCATAAATCAGCTAACCAAGATGAACCATGCATCCTGCTATGCCCCTGTCTTCCAAAAGAAGCTTTCTGTCCCTGATAAAATCCATTTAAATAGGAATCCACTAAAAAAATTAAATTTAAATTTAAAAAATTTTAAAAAAGAACATGTCCCTTAAGCTCAGCCAACAAACAGAATGTAAAAATAACACATTAAAAAAAATACACTGAATAAAATAGGCAAGACTATGCCAAAACATAAGTGATTGCTGCAGGGATAGACACTTTTTTTTTTAAAGATTTTATTTATTTATTTGACAGAGAGAGAGAGAGAGCAAGCAGGCGGAGAGGTGGAGGGAGAAGCAGACACCCCACTGAGCAGGGAGCCTGATGTGGGGCTCCATCCCAGGACCCTGAGATCATGACCTGAGCCGAAGGCAGAGGCTTAACTGACTGAGCCATCCAGGCACCCTGGCAATATTTTTCTTGATGTTTTTCTTAAATTCCCAAATTTTATACAGTGAATAAATGTTACTTTGAAAGTCATGAAAAACATAAAGTAGAAAGCAAACCCAGAAATTCTAGTAAAGAGGGCATTGTAAGACCATGATTTGAAAAACTCCTCTGTTCCATATACATATTTTATCACAGGTAATATTTTTAAAAAGAGAGAATTAGAAATACAAAGCAATATTCCAAAGCAATAGTAGATTAGTAGTCATAATGTAGAAAGAACCCCACATAATAAAAAAGTAGATAAAGAATGCAAACAGAAATCCAAAGGATATAAAAACAGTGATTCAAGGGGGCACATATACCCCAATGTTCATAGCACCAATGTCTACAATTGCCAAAACATGGAAAGAGTTCAGATGTCCATTGACAGATAACGGATAAAGAAGATGTGTGTGTGTGTGTGTGTGTGTGTAGTGAAATATTACTCAGCCATCAAAAAGAATAAAATCTTGCCATTTGCAATGATGTGAATGGAACTAGAGTGTATTATGCTAAGTGAAGTAAGTCAGTAAGAGAAAAACAAATACCATATGACTTCATTCATATGTGGAATTTAAGAAACAAAACAGACGAACATAGAAGGGAAGGAAAAATAAAATAAGATAAAAACAGAGGCAAACCATAAGAAGACTCTTTTTTTTTAAATATTTCATTTATTTACTTGAGAGAGCAAGAGACAAAGCACAAACAGGGGAGGGGCAGAGGGAGAGGGAGAAGCAGGCTCCCCACTGAGCAGGGAGCCCAATGCAGGGCTTGATCCCAGGACCCTGGGATCATGACCTGAGTTAAAGGTATATGCTTAACCAACTGAGCCACCCAGGTGCCCCAAAAGACTCTTAACTATAGGAAACAAACTGAGGGGTTGCTGCAGGGGAGGTGGGTGAGGGAATGGGGTAATTGTGTGATGGGTATTGAGGAGGGCACATGATGTAATGAGCCCTGGGTGTTACATGCAACTGATGAATCACTAAACTCTACCCTGAAACTAAAGAAAGAGAAGAAAAAAGAATGCAAACAGAAAATTTACAAAAAGATACCCATAGTCTCTAACAATGAGATCATTGTAAATTGAAATAAGATATCATTTTATATCCATAATTTTAGAACAGATAAAATAAGACTACATATTGAATAAATACCAGCTTCATAATATTATTATCTACCTGGCAGAGAGGAGAGGAAATGGATGAAGAATACACAGTTTTTCAAATATAACTCTGTAACATTTTATTGCTAAACAAACAAAAAAACCTTAAATGCCTAAACAAATATAGCATTTGTTATATCTGGGTTTGCACATATGAGACTGTGTCTTATTAATATCTGTACTCTTCAAAATGTTTGATATATTTCATAATTTAAAATGTCATAATTAAGTGTCCATGGGATTTGTCAATTAATAGGTCATTGTTGATTTTAGCTGAATAAATTTGGGGAGTGACAATGTCCATATTTCAGAGGCTAGAGAGGGAGACAGAGTTGAGATAAAGGTTTGTTATTAACATGGAGAAAAACCGAGCCTCATATAGACACAGTGTAGTGTAAAGAGAGCTGATGTAGATGGGGGGATGAGGGAGGCAATGATTAATCCCTGAGCTTGTGAAGGATAATTGGAGCTGGAGACTAAAGAGGAAGAGATAATGTACTTAAGGTATGTGAAATAATGGAACTTGTTTTCTGTGCTACATAGCAAAAAAGATTAAGGTCATGGAAGGGCTGCTAACACTGAGAAGTGAGGGGATTCAAGAGTGTGGAATGTTCTACAGTGTGAAAGAATAGGGGTCATAGGGTTACAACAAGGTAACTGTGAGAAGGTAGGAAATTGTGGTCAGGTAGCAGAAATCGGAAGCAGAACAATTCTGGATGATGTCCCGATCTGAGCAAACACACAGTGAACACTGTCAAGTGGGAAAAGCTGCTGCTGAGGAGGTTACACTGAGTGGACAAGGTGAAGAGAGATCAATTTGGACTCTGAGGTCATCAGGATTGAGCCAGGATTGGGGAAGGGAAGGAAGCAAAGAAAGACTGAGCTAAATGCCAAATGCCTCAATGTAGCTGATAGTGGCGGAAGGAAGGAAATAGAAGACATAGATGATCTTCCCAAAAAGGCTGTCTGACATTACTTTTGCCCCCAAGAAAATGTTATTTGGAAAAGTAAACATGATTAGCAGAGGTGCTTTACCATTTCTTGTCCCCCTCATGTGCACAGGCCCTTCTGAAGATCAGGGAGGAGCCCCAGAAGTACGTTCACAATGGCACATGCTTCATCCAAGTTGCAGAGGTAACATATTTTAAGTGAGATCAAGTGAAGTTTCCCTCTTTCTTCTCCAGCTTCCCTTCTGTCATATTACAAAAGTGCCAGGCAGAGTTGCAATGGTCTTGGGCATTTTTGGATTCTGGTGAAAGAGATGAGTTGAGGATACATTTAATTTGGATCTAGGACATATTTATATGGTTTGCTGTCACTTCCATGTTGTTGTTGATAGCCATCACAGGGTAGGAATGGCTTCCAGGAATAACTCTACTGTCCACCCGGCCGACTCACTTGGCATCATGATATTAAGGTCAAGGCCAGAGGTTTCCTTGCAGGAATGAGTCCCATGGTGCTCAGTGATAAAAAAAAATGAGAAACAATGTTTGAAACAGATGGAGGCAAGAGCTAATTTGGGGGAAAACCTTCAAACCATCTGATGTAAAACTGTAAATTAAGGAAATGTAGTGAAAAAAGCACTTTAGCAGCATGTTGTGGATTAGTCTAATACATATATTGTTTTCTGCATTTGTAATGTTTGTGGTATTTGTTAGCTTTTGTACATTTGTGATTTGTTGTACTTTTTCCATTCTAAATAAATATTCAATTCCATACCTAATTTTATATTCATAATTTAAAGAGGACCCTCCAAAATTGCACAAGCTTTCCCAAAATTTAGATCCAGTTCTTTCTGGTGTGGTTAAAAATTGGATTCAAAACAATAATAAAAAGTAATTAAGAATCAATTTTGCTTCTCCATCTTCAGTTCACAAGATTTTGTCTTTCTCCCAAAGAAATATAAAATTTAGCCAAACATCACTTACTGTATTAAAATTTATGTAATCACTGTTTTCTTAAAATGAAATCCAAAGACCAAGGAATGAGACCAAAATCTTGAATATAGCAATTCTTGCCAAGTTTGATGACTTCTTAATGGTATGAGATTTTCCATGATTTTATATTTCTAATTGCTTTTTTATTATTGTTTGGATGAACTCTGCAAAACAAAAAAAAAATAGTATTAATAATAACCATAGCCTTTTTTTTTAATGGAGATGCCAGAATTCTACTCATTATATAATGACTCAAACAATCCCATAAAGCACTCGGTCCTTATGGAAATAATCCAGAAGTAGGAGGCAGCATCTCAGAATCCACCTAAACATGGAAGAAATTAAATCTGTCCATACAAAAAGGGAGACGACAACTGCAAAACCCATCAGAAATGGAAACCCACTCAGCTCTGCATGTCATTCTTCAACAGAAAACTGAAACAGCCTCAGTAAATGACGGTGATCTGACTTACAGAAACATTCTTTAAGTTAATGCCAGGCTTTCCAAACACCTAGCCATTCAGATTGTAGATTTGTATTAGAATATGCTCTTTAACAAACTTTCAAATGATTTACTCACCCTAAAACCAACAAAGAGCTAATCTCCTTGTCTTTCCAACAGACATCCCTGCATATTTTAAAGAAATCTTTTGAGATAGTCTGGCCTTTCTTCTTAAAATGTCTATAAATCTGTTTTGTTTTGTTATTTAAAAGAAAGCAATGACTTGCCTACTCAAGAAGGGTGTTGGCTGCTCACTGTGTTCATTCTCAAATACTCCAGTGCCCTTTCTGCAAAGCACATTGGAACATAAAGCTCACCAGAGCTTTGCCTAATACCTTCCCCATCTGTTCTCAGCTTTGGGGGCCCTTGGTGAAATTTGCTGCTATAGGTGGTGAAATTTGAAGACCACAAACAAAACCTGCTCCAAGACAAGGAGCATTTAATGAACAGAATGTTTTCTCTAACCGCTCTTTCCCAGCCACTGGTATTTGGAGTGGGAGCAGGGAAATGGTGTTCCTTTTGTCAGAATTTACTAATAACTGGGAGAATTGATTTTTATTTTCTCTTGGAATGCCTGCCTCTTTCTTTCCTTCTTTCTTTTTCTTTCTCTTCTTTTCTTTCTTCCTTTCCTTCCTTCTTTCTTTCTTCTTTTTCTTTCTTTTTCTTTCTTTCTCCTTCCCATTCTTTTTTTCTCCCTCTCTTCCTTTCTTTTTTGTACAGAAATAAAAAAAAAAAAGAAATCAGTGCCTTGCTTATTTCTCCAAATTACAGATCATTTGCTTTTCAAAAATGATCCATTTATGGAATAACAAGCCATATCACTCAGGATACCTGGCAATGACCAAAAGGGAAACAAGATCTTAGGACTGGATGAGACCTAAAAGGCCATTCGTTCCTATGCTTGCATTTTACCTGAAAGCTGAGAAGGGATGGGATTTGCTATAGACTGCTAACAGTGGCAGACTCCAAGACCTCTAATTTCCAGTTTATTTTATTGCCCCATTATACTAAGCTACCCCTTGCGAATTGAAGTTAAAATTAATAATTATAGAGTTTAAAAGAACACCTTACTTCTATTTTGTTTTTACCTGTTTGCTCTTTAAGAGATAGGTAATCTAATTATACCTTTCTAGTCTGGCCCCAAAGTGTCTTCCATTCTCACCTCCACCCCCACCCCTCTACAATCCCTGTGCAGCAGTACAACTGTCTTACTCAATACCCTCAAACTTTTTTGATACCTTCCAGCCTTGGGGATTTCACTCATGCTTGAAACCTCCAGTTCTTTCCCCCCTAATTATGTGGATGGACTAGGCAAATCCCATTAGCCATTCCAAATGTTAACTAATTCCTGCCTCCATAGCCCTGTAGTGGTCCCAGTGGTGTGCAGGTATCTGCTCCCCTGGTGACACCATTACTTTAACAATGAATCTATAATAGCATGTGGAACTCTTTCATTGCCACTTTGAACTATGCTTACCACACGGGGTTTTATTTAACTTTTTCCATATTTTTGTCTTAGTTTCTCAACTAGAAGGGAAGATGCTTGAAGACAGAGCTATTTTTGACATAATTCTCTGAACTCTCCAGAAAAGTATTTAGCACAGTTCCTTGCTTATAGTGGGTACTCAATAAATATTAATTAATTCAACATAATTTGTAGGATGGATGGATGAAAAGTAAATTAATACATAACCATGTGTAAATGAATGAGTTTAGGTCTGTGAATTCCAAAACAATCTTTAACCTGAAATGTATCCAAACAGAATTCTATTTATCTAGTTATCTAGTTTTGTCTACCTCTGACACTGATTCTAATGATCAGGTAGAATTCCACTCACTGTGGTATGTATATATATTTAACAATATCTGGAAGGATTCGTTACCTCAGAATGTTATGAAGATGATAAAAGAATTTGTTGGGAATGACTGAACACACTGTCTGCAATGAGAATCCTGACAATTTAGTAGGCATACTTTCATATAATGAATTATAAAGGAAATACAGTTGTTCTGATATGAGTCCCCAGTTTCTCTTGGTTAAGAAACTACAGATCCTCCCCAGCATGGCTAGAGATATCACTTTATCTGGATCTTCTGAAGGACCCCCATTTCTCCTATGCCACAACTGTTGTACTAAAATCTTTGTTTCTTGCAAGGACCCTTGTAATTGTTAGCCTTTGTTTATGCACTAACTTTAAGAGAGGGGGTAAGTACTGAATCCTTATCAACTTTACCAACTGTAGAAGACTCTATAGATGCTGTTCAACACCTGGTTGAGATCGCAGGTGCTTCTCCTTGCTGGCACTCTTGGTCTGTGATTTTCTTCATGGCTGTAATCTCTCCTAGGATCAGACTTCCCTCCTGCCTGGTAACTGTGGGAGTCAGGCCTTAACACCCCTTTAGTGGGAGATCCCAGTGTGCAGGCACGTGTTCAGTGGAATCCTCCTCTGCAACACAACTACTTGGCCCCCTGGGAACAGTAGCTTCAGTTCTTCTTAACCACTTTGTACCCAATTTTGTGTGGGCTTCAAGTCCATTCAAAGGAAACAAAGGGCCAGCAATTATCAGGCAGATGACAAAAATTCAAAATGCTTGAATAAAGTTGTATCTTTCTTTGTGAAAATTTGGTGAAAACGTCAAGAAAACCAAACCTCCTTGGACTTTGTAACAGCATTTTTATATTTAAGAGTCCCTTAAAGTCTATTTTAAAGCTTCCAACATAAATGACCTCCATGTGAAATTCAAAATCAGTTCACATTATGAACTAAAAGTCTTCAAATGGGCCCTTCATCATACCAAAAATATACACTTCATTATATACAAAAAAAGAAAAGCTACTTCTTTTAAATGAGTATTTCAAAACTGCCTCCTTCTCATCTGGTATTGAAGCATTGACTATGCACCAAAGCTCTACTCAAGTACCTCAGGCACAGATCTTTTGTGACACTATATACCTGGTTCATGATTATTGTGACATCATTATCACCCTACTGGGTCTCCGTTGAGGGTTGTATTGTATCAGATTCATCTCTGTTCTTATATAGTGACCAACTTTGCACATCGAAGCTACTCAGTCAATATGGCTAGGATGGATATATGAATGAGTGCTTTCTTATATTTGGCCAGACCAGAAGTAAAACATATATTTTGATGCCAGAAGTAAGATGTCCAGAGCCAACAACCATCCAAAGGTAACATATCAGTATTACTCTCATTGTATAATTCCTGCAAAGGAGAGTCACACACCACACACACAAGCAAGTGTGCTCAATATGCAAGAGCAAGCTAAGAACTCCCAACCAATGAGTCTATTACCTTTTACTCCAAGGATGGGCATTCTGTGAGTAACTTGCATTTGTTCCTTCAGTCATTCAGTAAGTACTTGCTGAAGATATAAAACATGTTGGGCACTGTGCTAGATCCTGAACATACAGAAATAAGTAAAGCACAGACTTTATCTTCAAGAAGCCCCCAGTCTATTGGAGAAGACAGATATGATGAAAATAATTCCAATTCAAGTGACAGATCAAAAAAGAGCAAGTGCTACCGAATCCCAATAGAGGGAGCATTAAAAAAATGGAGTCTTCGTTCATATAGGGATCCAGGACAGGTTTCCAAGAAGAGATGGTGTTTGGGCAAAATTTTGTAGAATATTTTAGGATTAGGAAATAGTCCATGCACTGGTGGGAAGGTTAGGGTGAGAATGACAAGGTCAGGAAGATCAGTTTACTGTGGCTAGAATATGGAGTGGGGCAGGGCTAAGGGCTGAAAATGAAACTGAAGGAAATAAGTTGGGACCAAATTGTGATAAACACATGATAGCAATATACAAAAATTTTGAAATCTACTAAAAAATTATTGAAGTGCAAGACAAACTTGGTGAAAGAAAGATAAAGCCTTGAAAATAAGAAAATAAACAAGAAAGACAGATCAAAAGATGCATCCTATGCATAAGTGTATCAGCTATATTTCTTTGGTTGCTTACATTCTTGAGAAGCAGCTGTGATTAACATAGGCCCAAAGGGGAGCTATTGGCAAGATCTGGGGAACTCACTGTGTCATCCAAGTATGGCTAGAGATCTAGGCTGGACAGAAGCAGAATGTTTGCCCAGGTTAGGGGGACAGGGACTGCTCCATTGTCTCATCCTGACACAATCAAGGAAGAAAATGTACTCCAATCCCGGTTGGTCTTTTAATCACTCTGTTCAGAATTCAAATTCCACAGGGGAGGACTCACATTCCATAGCTAGGGGAGGGCAAAACTCCCACATAAACAGTCCCACAGAATGCATCCAGTGAGGGAAGTACAATTCCCCAAAAAGAAATCAGGCTAGGGTCAATGACAGACAGCCAAAAGCACAAAGACAAAAAGTTCACTGCAATAAGCAATACTGCAGAAGGGGAAACTAGCACAAAGAAAGGAAATACTTAAAGACTTGAGAGGAAGAAATCCCTAGACTAAAGAACAGCCTGAATCTGCACATCTGTAGTTCACAACCAGGAACTGTTTTAATTCCTGCAGGTGCAACCTGGGAACCTCTCTTGCCATGCCTCTGGATCCTGCTCTGTGCAAGAGGAAAAATAAAGGCATCTATTGTTCCCATTACACTTAGAGAGATGGATAGGGAGAGAGGGAGCCAGGCCCACAATTGGAACTGTCCTTAAATGAAGAAAAATTAATTCTTGGGTATCTAGCAGTCATGGCCAGAACAGACAGTGGTCAAATTGAGAAAGCACAGTCGGGGCACTGCTTCTATGTACTGGGGCCTTGATGGAGGACAGGAGAAGATAGGGTCCAAATAACAGCTTCGGGTAATAATATGAAACACTACCTTCCCCAGGAGCAGGAAAACCTGTGCATGTTAGCCTTTAGGAAAATAGTTACCTGAGTTCATTTTAAAAGATTTTAAAAGACTCTCTCTCTGCAAGTTATTGTTTGTCCTTCGAAAGGATGAATGGGTGCAGTGCAAGAGTTACTCACCGACCAAAAATCCAAGTGAAGATGAAGGAAGCTCTCAAATCTTCATGCTACACTAATAGAGACACTGGGAGGGACTGACCAGTGTGGTACAAAGTGCGCTCTGGATTATTTTGCTTGTCTCAGAAGCCCAAACCCACCAGGGTCTACTGTGCTTAAGTCCTGTGTGTTAGCCAAACTTTATAAGGCATGCTCTGGGGAATTTGTGGCTGGGTGCATTAGTGGGTCTTCTGAAATGCCCTGGGGGAAAAGGCACCCATGGAAAAATTAATGGAGCTCTACACTTAATATTTGTTTATTGTGTGCAAATTGTACCTCAATTAAAAAATATCTGCTAAGGCTTGGGAATGGGATGTCTTAACAATGTGGCAATGGGCACTATGAATATTAAAGGAAGGGCTCTCTCAGGACAGTGGAAAGGCTGGGTGAAACTCAAGGCAGAAAAACAAGAATCAGGGTGAAGCAATGAAAGAACTCCAGTGAAATATTTATCTTTGTTTTATTCTCTTCCCTATATGGAATACTAGGCGTGGCAACCTGTGTAAGAATTTTTTCCGATTTTATAATATCCTCTAGTTACTCTCAAATTTTTGGTTAAAAAAAGTTGTAAGTTAGTCTTGTGGGGAATTAAGGAATCAGGAGGAAGGAAATGTTAGCCTTTGTTATCCTGCTGAGGCATGAAGGTGGTGGTAGGAGCTTCACAAGGATGGACAGGGGATTCAAGGACTAAGTGGATCAGTCAACACTGAAGAAAGCAATGACAATGCTGAAGGACATACAAGAGCAAAAGTTTATTCCCCTAAAATCTACTGCACAGAGAAGATCCTTGTGATGCTAGGCTGGGAGCTGATATCACAGATCTTTTGGTCATTCAGAAGGTACAGAACAAAACTTATGAGCATCCAAGCAGAAAGAGCAGGTTACTTAGGATAGAAAAAAAAAAAAAACATGCCCATGAAAGTTGCTTCAGACTTCTCTGCAACTCTAAATACAAGATAATGGATCCAAGAAATGTAGACTCATTCAGATTATTATCCAAATGTAAGGAAAACAGAAATGCAAACTCTCTCTCTCTCACACACACACGCACAGAGTTTGGGAAAGTACTACCTACCCTCTCTGAAAGAGGAAATTACTGAAAGATACAATCCAAAGAGATGGATACAATTAAGTAACTCAAGATTAGGAAATTTGTAGTAAAAATTATAGGTAAAAATAATTACCTCAAGAATAGAAAAGATACAGTAAAAATTATAGCTAATGAGACATAAAACCAGTTCTAAGTCCCTATTTATATGGTCATATAAGTAAAAGCAAGTGTCAAAAATATTATCATATATGATATAAAGATAATTTAATAAAAGTCATCTGTATCTAGAATTAAAATTTTATCAAAACCAACTAGAGAATGGAGTGCGTGATAAGGAGGAATTATCTCTTTCTAAATCTGTCTCCTTATAAGGAAGAAGTAGGCAGTTATTATTTCATTCATGTGAACCTTAGAGAAAACTGTATTTAAATAATTTTTTTAAACTTAGTGACAAGGGACGCCTGGGTGGCTCAGTCGGTTAAGTGGCTGCCTTCGGCCCAGGTCATGATCCCAGGGTCCTGGGATCGAGTCCCATATCGGGCTCCTTGCTCAGTAGGGAACCTGCTTCTCCCTCTCTCTCCCTCTGCTTGTGCTCTGTCAAATAAATAAAATCTTAAAAAAAAATAAAAATAAAAATAAACTTAGTGACAAAAAGGGAATAAAAATAACATTTAAAGCCACTAAATCATTAGAGAGAAAAAACAGCTGTAAGAAAACAACTCTCATATTAAAAGACCTAAGTTTTTTTAAATAACAGCAACCTCTATAATTTTTGTTTAATGTTTTTCATGCAAAGTGTTTTCATTCATATTATCTTACCAAACTAATATTTCATTCCTGGTATCAAATTCTTTTTGTTTATCTTAACAAAGCTTTGATCTTTGCTTCTTGGCCACAAAGTTGTGGGGAAAAAATTGTAAGACTTTCAAGATGGAAATCTTAATGTTTCTTGAATTCTTTTCTTAAGTAGCAATCTCCAGGATTGAAATTTTGACCACAGAATGAAAATTTCACCATCAAGGGCAGAAAATAGGATAATTTTTCATTTTGTTTCTTTCCTTCTATTTATTTTTTTCAGCTTTATTGAAGTCCAATTGACAAATAATCTGTACATATTTAAAGTATACAATCTTATATTTTGATATACATATATAGCAAAATGACACCCCAGTCAAGTTAATTAAATTACCCATTACTTTGTATATTTACCTTTTGTGTGTGTGTGTGGTAAGAACATTTAAGATCTACTCATAGCAAATTTCAAGTATACAACACAGTATTATTAGCTGTAGTCATCAGGTGTACATTAGATGCCAGAACTTATTCATCACATAACTGAAAACTTGTACTCTTTGACCAACATCTCCCCATTTCTCCCAACCCACAGCTTCTGGCAACCACCATTCTGCTCGCTGTTTCTGTGAGTTTGACATTTTTAGATTCCACATATAAGTGAGATCATGCAGTACTTGTCTTTCTCTGTCTGACTTATTTCACTTATTTCATAATGTCCTTTACATTTATCTGTATTGTCAAAAAAGGGCAGGACTTCCTTCTTTTTTATGGCTGAATAATATTCCATTATTCCAATATTCTATGTATTTTATATAACAATCCTACCAATAGTGCACAAGGGTTCCCTTTCTCTACATCTTTGTCAAGCCTTGTTACTTTGACTTCTTAATAATAGCCAGTTGAACAGGTAAAAGGTGACATCTCACCGTGGTTTTGATTTGCATTTCCCTAATAATTAGTAATGCTGAACACTTTTCTATACACCTCTTGGCCATTTACATGTCTTCTTTGGAAAAATGTCTGTTCAGGTCCTTTGCCCATTTTTTAACTGTATTATTTGTTCTTTTTGTTGTTTGTTTTGTTCTTGGGGTTTTATTTGTCTTCGCTATTGAGTCATATGACTTTCTTGTATATTTTGAATATTAGCCCCCTCTCAGATGCATGGTCTACAAATATTTTCTCCCATTCTGTAAGTTGCCTTTTCATTTTGTTGGTTTACTTTACTGTGCAGAAACTTTTTTATTCTGGTGTAGACCCACTTGTTTACTTTTGCTTTTGTTCCTGTGCTTTTGGTGTTATATCCAAAAAATTATTGCCAAGACCAATGTCAAGGAACTTTTTACCTATGTTTTCTTCTAGAATTTTCATGGCTTCATGTCTTACATTTAAGCCTTTAATCCACTTTGAGTTGATTTTTGTATATAGTGTAAGTGTCCAATTTCATTCTTTTACATGTGACTATCCAGTTTTTCCATCATTTATTGAAGAGACTATTTTTTCCCCATTGAGTGTTACTGGTACCCTTGTTGAAGACTGTATATGTGTGGGTTTATTTCTAGGCTATTTTGTTCAACTGGTCTATGTGTCTGTTTTTGTGCTAGTACCATATTGTTTTGATTACTATTTTGAGTACTATAGCTTGGTAATATAATTTGAATTCAGTTTTGTTCTTTTTTCTCAACATCTCTTTGACTATCTTGATCTTTTGTGGTTCCATATGATTTTTAGAATTGTTTCTATTTCTATGAAAAATGCCATTCGAATTTTTATAGGGATGTATTAAATATGTAGATTTCTTTGGGCACTATGGATATTTTAACAATATTAATTCAGCTAATCTATGAACATGGGATTTATTTATGTCTTCTTCAATTTCTTTCATCAATGTCTTGCAGTTTTTAATGTATGGGTCTTTCATATTCTTGCTTAAACTATTTCCTAAGTATTGCATTCTTTTTGATGCCATTATAAACAGGATTTTTTTTTCTTAATTCATCTTTTGGATAGTTTGTTGTTATGTTATATAAATATAATCTATATTTGTATGTTGATTTTGTATCTTGCAACTTTACTGAATTTTGCTGATTAGTTCCAATAGTGTTTGGTGGAATCTTTAGGGTTTTCTATATATAAGAGCATATTATCTACAAACATATACATTTTATTTCTTCCTTTCTGATTTGGATGCCTTCTTTTTCCTCATTGCTCTGACTAGGATTTCCAATATTATTTTGAATAAAAGTGGCAAGATTTGGCATTCTTGCTTAATTCTTGATCGTAAGAGAAAAGCTTTCAGTTTTCACTATTAAGTAGTCATTACCTGTGGGCTTATCATATATGGCCTTTATTTTGATAAAATATATTCCTTCTATACCTAATTTGTTGAGAGTTTTTTTATCATGAATGGATGTTGAATTTTGACAAATGCATTTACTGTATCTATTTATCATATGATTTTTATCCTTCATTCTACTAATGTGGTGTATCATATTTATTGCTTTGCATATGTTGAATCATCCTTGCATCTCAAAGATAAATCCCACTTGATCATGGTGGGATTTAATATGCTGTTGAATTTGTTTTAGTAGTATTTTAAGGATTTTTGCATCTATGTTCATCAGGGATTTGGCCTGAGTTTTCTTTTCTATAGTATTCTTGTCTGGTTTTTTTACCTTTTTTCTCCAATACTAAGAAGTCTGTGAGTTTAATTTTTCTGTTGTGAACAATATGGGTATTTTCCCTTTCCAACCCATCACTGAGAGTTGGAATTATAAAGGTTTTCTTGACCTTTAAGAAGAATCATATGGGGCACCTGGGTGGCTCAGATGGTTAAGCGTCTGCCTTCGGCTCAGGTCATGATCCCGGGGTCCTGGGATCGAGTCCCGCATCGGGCTCCCTGCTCAGCGGGGAGCCTGCTTCTCCCTCTGCCTCTCTCTCTCTGTCTCTTATGAATAAATAGAATCTTAAAAAAAAAAAAAAAAGATTAAAAAAAGAAGAATCATAGGTTTTTGCCTATGTTTTCATACTGTGAAATATTACCATGTATGATTTATACAAAAATTCTTATATTCAGCTTCACAAAAATATTTTTTCAGTTATAAAATCATAATCTCATCCCAATGCCATGACTATCAGCTATGACTTTTATAGTATCTGACTATGATATTTCTATAATGCCTATCAAATACAAAAAAGTTAGGTAGGTGCTTCCTCACTTTTTCTTTTTACAAGCTAAACCCTAGCCTAATTCATTTGGATTTTGGTGATTAAAAAGAGAAATATGTATAGCTCTGTTAACTGACAATTACAGAAGGTAACATATACTCAACCCTTGAAATCAATGAATTTTTCTTAAGTTTCTATCACCACTCTTAGTCGGAAAAAATTATATTGGCAAAAGTCTTAGGTCATTCTTAATACTCTACAGGCATGTTGGACAAGAAGACTTTCCAAATTACCAAAAACAAAAACAAAAGAAAGAAATCAATCAATTTGAATTAAGTAAGGTTAAGTTGGCTTTTAGTCTAACAATGAAGCTCTAAGTCTAAAAAAAGCTTTGATCTAAAGATTCTTTCTATACATTTAGTAGGCTTGAGTCTAGAATAATTCCTGAAAATTAAGCAAAAATCCTGCTTTATGATAAAGTTTCCAGGAAAGAACAGTTAATTTAAGCCCCAGCCTTCATCAACATAGTTTTATGTTGCTTTCTTCAAGCTAAATGAACAGAAATCCTGCAAAATTCATTCTCCCTCAAGAAAACTTATTGTACTTTTGGATGTCAGTTGTTCAGATTTTTTCAGTTGTGGTCAGCCATGACTTAATGAACATGAATTAGAATTTGGCATTTCCTAAAATGCCTTTCCTATATATTCAGGCCCAAATCATGTAGTCCATATACAGAAATAGCCATATGACCCACCCACCATTGTTGGGACTAATGGCACAAATAGCAGAATTAGTAGGCACAGTCACATAGTCACATAGATATAACTATTGACTTACAGATAAAAAATAAATAACTGAAGCTCACAAACCACCTGTGTGCTATGCAACCTGAAATTCTTCTAAGTGTTGTCTCAAGACACCAAGAGTGAAATGATTTAGGCAAGCCGTGGAGGAGTGTGGAAATAATGTAATATTTATTTCATAAGAAATACCTTTTTAATACCCAATTTCCTGGGTTTATCAATTAATATTGATCACCTATTTTTCTATGTTCATTCCTCCTTGCTGATCAAACTCCTGTATCAGCCCTGAGCATTAATTGCGCATATATTGTACAATACACACTATGCTGAGCACTTGACTTTTACCATCTATTCAATATGCCATGGGTTCAGGGCTCTTTTTTTTTTTTTTTTTTTTTTAAGTATTGTTGTTTCGTGGGGTTTCCCTCTAGTTTCACATGCCTTGGTCACTTCTGCTGTTGTAGAAATGTCATCCAAAGATAGGGTGCAGATGCGTCTTTAAAAAATAACCCAGCTTAGAATTAGAGTTTATTGTACACTTACCAGCTACTGAAATGTCGAGAAAAGCATGCCATGACATGTTCCAATCCAAATGGATCTGAACAAAGAAAGTTGGAACTTAGGTCAATTTATAATCATTTAACATTTTGGACAAACTTGATTGAATTAAGCATTCATTTCCATTTCAGTATAGTTAGTTATTCAATAAAAAAAAGTAAGGGGAGGGACGCATAGGTGTCTCAGTCGGTTAAGCGGCTGCCTTCTGCTCAGGTCATGATCCCGGGGTCCTGGGATGGAGTCCCGAGTGCCCCATCTGCATCTGACTCCTTGCTCAGCAGGAAGGCTGCTTCTTCCTCTGTCTCTGCCTGCCACTCCCCTTGCTACTACTCCTCCCTAAGGGGAGCTTAAATCAAGGTGGGGAGATGGAATTTTTCTCCATTAGAATTAATCTTCCATGTATTTTAAGCATTGAGGCTCAGATTCAGACTCTGCCAAAACAATCATATATTTGTCCCTCAGGAGTTACTGAACAATTAGGAAAATAGACTGGGGATGTTTCCTGGGAATATACATTAACGACTTTCCATCAAGGAGTTTGGCTTACCTTGGTTTCTGAAAGAGGAATCACCTGACCTGTACCAGCCCCTATGACATGTGGATATGATGGAAAAACCTCTCTCTCTCCAAATCATTTTGAATTAAGTGAAGTTAAATTAACTTTTATCCCAGCTGTGCTTACTGTAAGTGTGAAAAGAATAGATTTATCTAAATTTATATTAAGTAAATTTCTGGAGATGAATGCAGTGTGGAGCACAAAGCAGCATGGATGTTAGCCCCAACTCACCTATGTGGCCTGGAGGCCTTGTGCCTGCACAGCGTGTATCTTACCTGGCTTACTGGGGCCTGAGATAGTCCAAAAATGCTAGCGCACAAGGGACTGTATCAGGCCATCTTGGTTATTATTTTATTAAGATTTCATGCTAACACTTCATGCATGCTCTCTCTCCAGACACAACCCAAAGTCACATTATACTTAAAAGTCTGCATCAAAGTAAAAAATATTACTTATGTTTTTATATTCTTCAAAAGGACTATAACAAACTGCTAAAATGAAAAGCATTACTACACTACCACCACCCACACACATACACCCCCTACACTAAGCCTTTGTCAAATTTCTAACTATTGTTGAGTTTGGAAGGCAAAATTATGGTTTCTGGTGATGAGTAAATAACCGTGCTATAAGAAAAGGCTCCAGCATGTTCTGAGGAGATCAGAAAGGCAAGGGTATTAGGAAAACAGAAACAACATCATGTTTTTTCAACAGAGGGGAATGAATACACTGAACTGATTACAAAATTATTGGAAGGGTTGAGGAAACAAAAATGCACAGGTAGGTTAACCCAGAAAGCAGCAATTTTAGGAAGACTCTTGGTGGTCAGAGACCAAGGCTATTGTTGACGCCATCCTTCCAATAGGACTTTGTGCCTTTTGGCAGACAGGGTCTCCTAGAGGAATGTCAACCCCTCTCCCTCACTGATAGAAGCTGAGACCAGTTGTGACTCACACACCGTAGTCACCATCATCTTGGATGATCTGTCCAAGTTTAGCAAGCACAAACAATAACAGCATAACAAGGGGCCAGTGTGAGAGGATGTGGTCATATCAGCGTGAAATGAGGTTTGCATAAGAAGCAAGATATCCAAAGGGAATAGGTAGTTGAAGAATGGATTGATTTTTTTTTTTTAAGAGGACAAAAAGCAAACATTAGACTGTTACACCAAGTTAGGAACACTTTTCATTTGGATAGCTATCTATTCCACTAAGTATCTTTACAAACATCACCTCATTCAATCCTCACAGATTAGAGGGCACTAGGACATGGCTCACAAGAAATACCAAAGGGTGGAAGAGCTGGAAATATAAAAAGACCATGTGGTATCTGTCATGAGCACGCCATGAAGGCGCACACATGAGTTGTGTCTCTCCACAATGTCAGCTTTATTGAATCATAAAGCAAAAGTTAAATCACAATGATAAAGCAGGTTCAGGATTCCAATCTCAATGACAATTCACCATGTGATTAAACTGGCTTCTTACACAGAGCAGGACAGAAGACAAGCCACATAACAAACAAGATAACAAAAAGTTGCAGGAAGTTTACAAAACAAATGCGAAGTCAGTCTGTGGGCACGCAGTTGAGATAAGGCCTCAGTCTGATCCGGGTCAGTTCTGGGCACTTACTGCTTCTTATTTTCAGGCAGTGAAGGATCTTGTTCTGTTTGGAGATCCATAGGGCTAAGCCTTCAGAGGCAGTTGGCTTTTTTAAGTGGTCAAACATAGAGGGGTCAGGTCTGAAGAGTCTGACAGTTTGCTGCAAAAATCCTTCCCTTTTTAAAGGGATTTAATCAGTTTTGGGGTCTCTGCAGACCTCCTCTGGTTCTGCTCCTTATCAGTTCTGGGGTGTCGGCTGACATTGGTCCCAGCGATATCTCATAGCTGCAGTACCTTAACTGCTTGCGTCATTGCTTGACACAGGGCCCTACTTGACATGAGAGACTCCATTTTGCTCCCTACAGTACCCCAGCAGCAAGGGGAAGACAGAGCTTCAGGAAGAAGGTGGTGGTAAAATATCAAGAGACATTAGGAGGAATGAGGCTGCAGAAAGGCAGAAAAGGAAGCCACTGAAAACCTTGAAAAGTTCATTCATGAGACCAGAGGGGACAGAAGCTGGACTACAAAAGCAAAAAGGGAATCAGAATAAATGCAGGTAATAGATCTTACACTTTTGCACACATGCACACACGCACGTGAGTGTGTGTGTGTGTGCGCGCGCACGCGCGTTTGGTTTTGTGGAGTTGTTGGTTTTTTTACTGAAGCCTCCACTAACTGCCTCAAATTATAATAACATTTACATTTTGATGTTTTGAAGACTGAGATTCAAATTCTTTCTCTCTCTCCTCCCTCCCTCTTTCCCCAAGCTGAGAGTGGAAGGGCTACCAGGGAGGGGCAGGGAGAGGATGTGTTTGTTTTCTCCTTTTGAGTTTTTTAGGCTTTTTACATACAAAGAGTATTGGTCAGCACAACTTAACTGGTTAATTACCAAAAGAATTCAAACTTTAACATATAAATATCCTTATTGATTATAACAATTATTTAATTTTTTCAAAGTTCTGAAGTTCTCAGTTGTCCCTATTAGTAGCTCACATACAGGGACACAGATCCTGCTCCAAGAATCTATCTGGGGAATCATTCTAGACAGCACTACCATCTCTGGTAAAAGGTAAGTTCAAATCAAAAAGAGGGCATTTAAATAGCCTCAGGTTTTCTTTTCCTTCTTTAGAAGTGGGCTTGAGGCATGGAGGATTGGACAGTCTTCAGACTGGCAGAACCTAAGGCCTGAATGGCTCTTGTTGGCATCGTCAAATGCCTGCAGATTTGGAGGCCTTGCCCAGTCGCTGAGGGGTGCGTTTCCCAACCACTGAGGACTCCGGGCTTGGCTTCATCTACTGACCAGGTTACAGGCTGTTATGCTGTGGCCGCGTCGCCTAACTTCAAATGATGGATTTCCTGCCAGAGCAACATTATTTCACCAGAACCCGCTCCTCCTCCCACTGGGGCATTTTCCCCCACTTTTGGCAGACAGTGTGACCTCAGGTAAGGTTCCTATTCTCATTGAGTAATTCTTTCCAAACAGACCAATGAATTGGCCCCTGTCTATTGCCTGAGAAAAAGAGTTGCTGCCTGACATGGGTTCCTTTACGTGACATTGAGCATTAAAATCTTACACAAACCGCGTCAGAAGTTTGCCTGCCCAGCTCTATGTCTACAAAGACATTTTGAAAGCAGCCTTACCCTCATTTTTCAGAAAAAGACCAAACATGACCAAATCAGTCACTAACGGAGGCTTCTTGCAGATAGATCAAATAACACCCGCCCTCTGGTATTATCTGGAGCCCGTTGGATTTCGTCAGCCTCACCCCGTATTGCCAGCCACGTAGGTCTGTTTCATACTTGGTTAGCCATCATCATTACAGGGGGGACCCCAACAATTGCAGGAGAGACAGGAAAGGGGGTTGAATTCTAAATCACCCTCAGGGATCGCCCACCTGGGAGTATCTGGGGTCTGTGTCTTTGCACAGCATTCTAATTCTGAATTATACTCTCACCTCAGTAACTGAGTACAAACACCACCTTTCCAGTGAAACGTTGACCAATTGTACTAGGTCAGAGTAATTCTCAATTTTAGTTGTCCTGAGGATGTCCTGGTTCACAGTACAACTGGATTTGAGCACACCCCGCCCCTCTAGTCTCTTATTCTGGACCTCCAAATGGTCTAAGATGTGTAAATCAACCACATTCATCACCAAAGCAGTTGGCCAGTCTGACACGGGAAGAAACATGTGAACTTGCAGGCTGCTATATTAAAAACCAGCATCCAAACTGTTGAATTACGAATAGCTCAAATTTGTGCCTTTTGTACTTCAAATAACATTTTAAGCCAATGAGAAAACATAAATATACTAGTTCTAACTAGTATTTGAGGGGGAAAAAGAAGATGCAAATATCTGAAATGAATAACTTTAGACTTCAACTGTGGATAATGTGAAATCAATTCCCTAATACATCATATATAATAAATTATTTTCCCCTCAGCAAGAAAACTAATTAATGAGCAAAACACAGGCAGACTATCACCATCCCTTAACAGATGCTTATTTATACTTGTCAGGATACCAGAAAAGGTTGTGTTCAGAAGGAACAACTTCCAATTCCTTCCATTTCCAGGCTTCCTGTTCCGGTTAACAATTGTTATACTGAAAGCCAGAACTCTCCTGAAGGAGAATAATCGGTGCATTGGCAGCTTAGGACCCCAGATACTGGTTAATAATTCAAGAGCAAGCTAACTATCAAGTTGTTCTCATGTGATTTTCCCACAGAAATTCCTTTAGGGGTGAAGGATGTCTTGGAGAGGTTTCCTTCATTTCCACCAGAGAGGAGACCAGTCTGAAAATGCCAAATCCAGACCCATAGAGTGAATTCAGAGCTACACTGCAGGCCTCACAAAACAGAGGTCATATTTTTAAGGATTTTACTTCTCTTTAATGACTAGCTGGCCTCAAAAAAAAAATCATGTTCATCCTCTTGACTACTTTCTTTAATTTGAATGATAAATATTTCTTGTACCTGCCCAGGCTCTTAAATGTTTATAAGAGACCTAAAGTGACGAACTGATTCCATCTAGCCTACCCTGCTTGCCTGCCTGAGGGTGATCTCACCTCTCTCTGACCCCTCATTCCCCCCACACCAGCACTCACTGCAGCTCAGCTCAACCCATCTACAGCTAGCTCCTTGCTGGCTCTCTCCTTCAGTCTGTTCTGTTAGTGAGCTCTGCAATATCATTTAACTCCCCGTGCATTTTACATCTTGGCTCCTTAACTGGACTGAAGACTCCCAGAGGGCAAGTGTTATATGAGTGGGTCTATTAGTTAGCAGCTGTTTCTTCAGACTAGTTTCTAAGAAATTAACCCCTCTTTATCAATGGTCAGGCTCTAGCTTCTCCTTGATAATTCATAGCAAAAGGGATTCCACGCAAGTAACAGGAGAATATAGATGCATGTGGGTTATTCTGGAGATGGGAAGTAACTGAAATCTCAATAATTTGAAGGGAACTTAACTTCTAAGGCTAAGGATTATGAAATTCAGATCCCTAAAAGTTTCCTGCCTAATTCTGTGCTCTAGCCAACTTTCTCAGAGCACTGGGTTAATATGAAACAGAAATGGCTTTCAATCTTCTTGTTAAAAAACAAACAAACAAAAAAACATAAAATAGCTAACATTTATTGCACACCACCATGTGCTTAGCACTGCTCTAAGTGCCTCACAGGTATCTTATTTTGTTCTCAGTGGCTCTATGAATAGATACTACCATCACCTCTGTTTCACAGGACAGATGATTGAGCCATGAAGAATTTGCCCATGCTCACAGTGCTGGGATAGGAAGAGCCAGGATGCAGGGCCAGCAAAGATGCAGCCAGCCCTGCACAACACCTTCCCTCCACCTACTTCCAAACACAAGGGCTCCTCTCCTTGTCTTAATGTATCTTCCAGTGCAATAATTCACCACAGAATTGATGAAACTGATCAAAATTCTCTGAGTGGAAAGAGTGGATTTTTTTAAAGCAGTACACCCTTTCTACCTTAATAATTCCCAGTTGAGTTGCTATACACCTACAGGGGTGCCATTCACACTGTCTTCTACATAAATATGGCTCTGGATTTGTTTAGGGTAGCAGCCCCAAACCCAACATCCTGGCCTGCTTCTTTCCACTTTCTTATTAAAGAATCAATATGTGTTATCCATTTGAACATTGTTGATGCACAAAAATGCTTGAGATTCCTGTGTTCCCTGGGTACCATATAACCTAAGATTCTGTTGTAGAGACCAATTCCAACTAACTTCAGCATGAAGAAAGAATTTACTTGTTCATGTAATTAGGAAGGCATCTGGAGGTACACCTGACTTCAGGCATAGTGGAATCCAGACATTCAAATTTCATCACAGCACAGTCTTTCAGTTTATTCTAATTTCTTCTGTATTGGCTTCATTATCTTCAGACAGTCATCAGCAGTTTTAGGCTCAAAGCTAGCAATTATATAGGACAGAGTGTACTGCTTTCATATAGCTGTAACAAAGGCTTGCAAGGGCTGTCCTGTACACATTCTTCAACTCACTATGTGGCCTGAAGAATCCAGAACTGCCAGTGGCCAAGCCAATGTGCTCTGGCCCCCTGTAGAGAGGTTACTCCCACCTGAACCCACATGCAATGGGTTCTGTATAAGAAAGAGAAAAGAGACGGTGAACAGATAAAAACAATAAATTTTAATAGAGATACCATCAACACACATATCAGAACACTTAAAATTTACTCCCAATTATGTTCTTTACATGCAATACTTTATTCTTTGTAGAATCCAATAGATCTGTCAAACTAAAAAGGTGTGTAAGCCTAGATAAGTCAAATACTCTGAGTCTCAGTTTCAAGTAAGTAAACTGTTCTAAATGGCCATTAAGAACCTTCTCCTAATATATTAAAAATAAATAAAAATTAAAAATTACATCATTTAAGTCATTTTGTCCATTAGAAGTAGACCAACTCAAGGAATTATACTGTACTGACAATTAAAATTACATTCTGCCTGGGCTTCTAGGTCACAGAATTATGTAAATTCTTTAATGCTTTCAATAATTAGAATCACAAGTTAACACAACAACTTTCTAAGAAAAACACTGCAATTACTAATGTTTACAGAAAACTTTTATCTCTAAAGTATCACACATGGCAGCAGTATCTGACTTTAAAATTTTGAAATATGTCCTTTGAAAACTACTTAGATTTAGGAGCATAACGATTTTGTTTTGTATATCCATTCATCAAGTGAAACCATCTTCTTTGAAATGTTTCTTCCTGGGAAGAAATATAATAATATGCACTGCATCATTCAGACCATCTTTCCCTGTTCAGGGTGCTAGAACAAAATACCACAGACTGGGTAGCTTATAAACAATAGAAATTATTTCTATTCTGGAGACTGGGAAATCCAAGGCACCAGCATGTTCAAGTTCTTGTGAGGGTCCTCTACCTGGTTCATAAATAGCACCTTCTCACTGTCCTCACATGGTGGAAGCGGCTAGGGTTTCCTGTGGGATATCTTTTATAAGAACACTAGTCCCAATTATGAAGGCTCCATCCTGATGAACTAAGTACATCCCAAAAGCCCCACCACTTAATACCACCACCTTTGGGGGATTAGGATTTCAATATATGAATTTTGGGGGGACATAAATATTCAGACCATGGCAGACTACATTCCCAATCTGTAGCTCCATGAATTCTAACAAGATAGATGGACACATATCATAACAGAAAAGATATGTGCACAACTGAAGCCAAATGCAAGGATGCACCATGTATAACTAGGAAAGTCACATTTTGATCTTAATCTATATCATTAAAATATTTCTTTTAAGGAATTAAGTTGGTTGATTATTTTTCTATAAAAATCATTCTAGGGGCACCCGGGTGGTTCAGTCAGTTAAGCATCTGCCTTCAGCCTGGGTTCAAGCCCCATGTCAGGCTCCCCACTCAGCCGGGAGTCTGCTTCTCCCTCTCCCTCTGCTCTGCCCCACTTGTACTCTCTCTCTCAAATAAATGAAATCTAAAAAAAAAAAAAAAAATCCTAATGTGAAAATAGTTATGATAAGTTCCAAAATGTTTGAAGAATAAATTATAAAGCTCTCATTTTGCCTCCAAGCTTTCATTTTACCATTAAAAAAAAACTTCCATCATTGCTGAAAGTCAGGGCTTCCAGACTTATATTTAATAAATCCAGTAAGAGCACACAACAATATCTAGATCCAAAACTATCAGTCAAGCATCCGAAGGATCTGTTTCTTCTACCAAGACTAATGCCTATGTGTGGAAACCTCCAGAAGTTCAGGGCCACGTAGCCAGAGCATAAATTTATTCAAAACTTGCTCCCTCTCCTTGGTATATAAACCCCTTCAAATCTTCCATTTTCCTAAGGTTTCATTTTTCATACCAGTTACAATCTTATTATGTAACACTTTAATGTTGAATTTAACTCTGTATTTCCATTATCTTAGAGCATACCTTTTTTAATATTTGTAAATGAAAAAGGTTTGGGGAAATAAAATCCACACCCTAAGACTACCTGTCTTTTATCTTTTTTTTTTTAAGATTTTATTTATTTATTTGACAGAGAGAGACGCAGCAATAGAGGGAACACAAGCAGGGGGAGTGGGGTAGGGAGAAGCAGGCTTCCCACCGAGCAGGGAGCCCGATGCGGGGTCAATCCGAGGACCCTGGGACCATGACCTGAGCCAAAGGCAGATGCTTAATGACTGAGCCACCCAGGCGCCCTGCCTGTCTTTTATCTTCTTGAAAAGTCAAAATGGTAGTATTCAGCTCTTATAATCATTCCCAAGCATGTTAATATTTGGCTGCTTTGTTCTATGGTCAAAAGAAAATGTGAGACTTCCCAATGACCTACAGCTGAGCAATGTGCTGGCATTTCAAATGACAGCTCAGAAACAGTAGCCTTCGGAAGGTAACCCACTGCTCTCTCAAACCTAGAAATTCAAGCTTTTCTTACTGATTTAGCCAAAGGATGTCATGACACCCATCATTATTCCCAGTATGGAGTCAGGATGAGTAACTTGGTCCAAACAAGAACAGTTTTATTATATGAAACTGATTGTGAATTTTATAATAGCATTTAAGTTCTTTTTAAAATATTAGTTGATATGTGCTGCTTTGACTCCAAATTCCTAAAAAGGAAGATTGTTCTCACAATGTTTCCAGATCAATTTTTACAATATTTGAAGCCCTTATATAGCATATCCTATTTTAAAATGCCAGACAACTCTTTGTTTTATTGATGCCTGAAATTTGAGGCTGGCTTGTACATATTCCTTCTACTCCTATTTAAAATATGTAAATGCAGATCCTTCTCTAATACTGAAAGATAAGAGGTTTTGAATTTTTTTAACTTATCAAAATCTAACAGTGAAAGAAAATTGTTCCTAGTTTAAGGACTTTCATCAAATCCTATCCATTCTAATTCCTAATCATCATCTGAATTCTGCTTCTACTCACTGACCATAATTGCCACAAACTTCTCACTTAGATAACTGCATCAGTAGGTTAACTAGTCTATCTGCCTACTGTCTCACCTATCTACAATCCATCCTCCTTACCATCACTGGAAAGCTCTTTAAAATTTCCCTCCAAGGGGGCCTGTAGCTATAAAACAAATGTTAGGGGTTGTACACACTGTAATTTGCCTACCCATTATTGATTTCCCCTTCATTCATACTAATAAAAATATTTATTTTTATACAGGGGCAATGTGCCCAGTTAAAAATACACATTTCCCTAGACTCACCATGACCAGTTCTGGTCAATGGTAGAGGTCTCCGGGTGACACTTCTGGATAGTTAAGGACATGGAACCTTTGTCCTTTTTCCTTCCTTCTCATTTCTGTCTGGAATGCATCAACAATGGCAGGAGATTTGACAGCCACTTTAACACTATCAGGAAGAAGTATACCCACCAAGGTTGAGGAGGAGGCCAACTGAAGAATTTGAGTCTCTGTCAGTACCTTGAGTTGCCACATCAACCCTGGCTGCACTGCACACCTCTGGCTTTACTTCCCACTTCTTATGAGAGAAAAATTACCCTTATTTGTTTAAACTATTGTTTTCTGAGTTTCTGTTTCTAGCCATCAAACACAATCTAACTGATAGAGGGGTCAGGATAAAAGTCTCATACATTCCAGGTCAAAGGCCAATGGTTCCAGGATTCAGTGTAAATTCATCTCATCAATAGGATTAGATCAAAGAAAGCTCATGCCAGGTTGTTTTACCTCTAACACCAAAATGTTCATTTCCCCACATCTAGAGGCTATATCCTGATCAAATGGTTTCCCTAAATAGAGCTCATTAACACATGCTCTTTATGTAGAATAATCAATGCACAGAAATATAGAGAATATTAATTTGATTCAAAGCTTTATTCTATGCACTGTAGAGTAGTAAAGGAAGTAAAATAGAGTCTTTACACTTAAGAAACTCACAATCCAGTTGGGAAGATAAATAACAAAAATATATATATTGTAATGAAAATAGTCAATATCAAGATATCAAGATAAGAATAGAAAAGACTTCATAAGACAGAATGCAGATTAATCTTTAAAAAAAAAAACTATAGAGACAATGAGAGTGTTAAAAGGTTAAACCAGGAGGAGTGCTCTTTAACTAAATATTAAAAGGAATAAACAGGCATTAGAAGTGTTTTTTTAGTCTTCTAGCCACAATAGCGTGGTACATTCACACTTTGAAGTATCTTCTCTCTTTCAAACACATACCAATTATAAATAAAATGTAGAAATTAAAATGAAGAAACAGAACCAGTTTCAAAAATAAGAGAAGGATATCCACAGAAGACAGAAGCAAACCAGCAAATCTGATTAAAGCCACAAACCTGCTGGTGGTGGTAGTCAGAGGTTAGTTAGTTCCTGTAGGTTAGAAAAAAAACAGGTGTTTTTTTTACGTCACATGACTGGTCAGGGTGAAGGTGGCAGACAGAGGATAGTTTGATGCTCTGTGCTGGCAGATAAGGAAACAATACTGAACGTTACCTAAAAAAACACATGAACAAGCTACAGGCCTAGAAAGATGGGAAAGCTCAGACACAGCCTCATGACCAAAAATTAAACAAGCCGCCTGGTGACTCAGGGACTGGATCTGCAATATTTTTACTATGACTTGGGATAAGTATCTCCAAAATTACCTTATAAAATCTGGTCTGGACTGTGGCCCAGAGAACCTTGTGGAGAAAACTGAAAAACCAGTGACAAGTAGGAGTAAGAATAGAGAAAGAACAACAATAATAAAACAATTTTAAATAAATAATTTACCATTTAAAATGAGCCTGAAAGAGGGCACGTACTGAATGGAGCACTGGGTGTTATACACAAACAATGAATCATGGAACACTACATCAAAAACTAATGATGTAAGGTATGGTGATTAACATAACATAATAAAATAAAATTTAAAAAATGACCTTGAAAATAGCCATTCTAACAGGTGTGAAGTGATACCTCCTTATAGTTTCAATTTGCATTTCCCTGATGATTAGTGATGTTGAACACCTTTTCATGCACATGTTGACCATCTGTATGCCTTCTTTGGAAAAATGTCTATTCAGATGCTATGCCCATTTTTTAATCAGTTTGGGCTTTTTTTTATATTGAGTTATAGGAGTTCTTTACATATTTTGGATATTAACCCCTTATAAGATATAGGATTTGCAAATATTTTCTCTTATTTGGTAGGTTGTCTTTTCATTTTGTTGTCCTTTAGCTGTGCAGAAGCTTTTTAGTTTGACGCAGTCCCACTTGTCTATTTTTGCTTTTGGTGTCAAATCAAAAAAATCATCACCAAAACCAATGTCAAGAAACTTACTGCTTATAAATATAAGCATATTATAAGAAACATTAATAATAAAGAGGAATTTTAAAAGCCACTAGAGGCTATTTTCCCTACAGAGGAAAAATAATTAAACTGACATCAACAATAATAGATTTCAAAAGACAATGATGTAAAAGAAATGAAGTAAAGCAACTCTTCATTTAGAATTTTACACCAATCTCTCAAAATTAAGAGCAAAATACAGGTACTTCCAGACATGAAAAAACTAAGAGTCTATCTCCCTAGATTCTGACTTAATGAAATTTTAAAGTATACCAAAAATAATATTGAGTGCAACATATGATAAAAACATGCTGGTTAATTTAATTAAAATTTAGTGGAAAAATTAATTTAATTCTTTTTGTATTAAAGAAACACATCAAAACAAAACCCTAGATAATCACAAAAGGAAGGTTAGGAAGTGATATTTAATGTCATGTTCAGAAGGAGAAGAGAAATACTGAATAACTGTAACTCTCATTAGAAAAATTCATAATTTAATGGGGTGCCTGGGTGGCTCAGTCAGTTAGGTGTCTGACTTCAGCTCAGGTCATGACCTAAGGGTCCTGGGATTGAGCTCTGCATTGAGCTTCATGCTCAGTGGGGAGTCTGCTTGGGATTCTCTCACCCTTTCCCTCTGCCCCTCCCCCCTCAAATAAATAAATAAAATCTTATTTAAAAAAAGAAAGAAAAATATATGATTTAGGTTGTGCTTTTAAAAATATAATAAATACAGTAATACAATCTATACCATCTAAACCAGCAGACATAAAAGAAATAATTTTTTGTCAAGAAGCTTTGCATTTTCATTTCACTAGGACATGAAAATTGTAGAGTCTGACCTGGCCAACCAAGAGGGATAGTGGCTCTACTTATCTAAGGACACAGTCATGGTAGAAGCAAGCAATTAACCAGCAGACTACTCAGAGGCTTAACAGGGAATTCCAGGAGGTGAGATAGGCATTGGGGGCCTGATAAGGTCTCCACATATTCCAAGTTGACTCAATTTCCAAACTTACTATAAAGCTACAGTCATCAAAATTGTGAGATGTTGGGGGCAGCTGGGTGTCTCAGTTTAGTGTGCAAATCTTTATCTCAGTTCAGGTCTTGATCTCAGGGTCATGAATTCAAGCCCCCCATTGCGCTCTGTGCTGGGCATGGGGCCTACTTAAAAAAAATTGTGAGATGTTCGTGTAAGAACAAAGATACAAAGATTATGATCAGAGATCAATGGAACAGAATTAAAAATTCACAAACAAATGCTTACATTTATGGCAAATTAATTTTTCACAAAGATGTCAAGACAATTCAATGGAGAATTGATAGTATTTTCAATAAATGGTTCTGGGACATTTGGATATCAATATGCAAAAAGGAAAAGGAAAAAGAAACTTAGACTCCTACTTGACACTATACACAAAATAACACAAATTAGATCCTAAATCCAAATTAAGTTTTAAATGATAAAACTACTAAAAGAAAATGGGAAAATCTTTGGGACCTAGTAACCCTAGGTTACTAGGCAAAAAGGTTTTAGGTACAACACTAAAAACATAGTCATAAGAAAAATGTTAAATTGGACTTTATTAATATTAAAAATATTTTGCTTCTAAAGACACAATCAACGACCTCAGCCACAGCAACTTCTGGCTAGACATGTCTCCAGAGCAAGGGAAACAAAAGCAAAATTGAACTATTGGGACTTCATCAAAATTCTCCACAGCAAAGGAAACAGTCAACAAAACCAAAAGACAACCTACGGAATGGGAGAAGATATTTGCAAATGACATAGCAGATAAAGAGCTGGTATCCATGATCTATAAAGAACTTATCAAGCTCAACATCAAAAAGAAACAAAGATTCTAGTCAAGAAATGGGCAGAAGACATGAACAGACATTTCTCCAAAGAAGACATATAAATGGCCAACAGACACATGAAAAAATGCTCCACATCACTTGGCATCAGGAAAATACAAATCAAAACCACAATGAGATATCACCTCACACCAGTCAGGATGGCTAAAATTAACAAGACAGGAAACAACAAAAGTTGGGGAGGATGTGGAGAAAGGGGAACCCTCTTACACTGTTGGTGGGAATGCAAGCTGGTACAGCCACTCTGGTAAACAGTATGAGTTTCCTCAAGAAGTTAAAAATAGAGCTACCCTATGACCTAGCAATGGCCCTACTAGGTATTTACCCCAAAGATACAAATGTAGTAATCTGAAGGGGCACCTGCACCCCAATGTTCATAGTAGCAATGTCCACAATAGCCAAACTATGGAAAGAGCCAAGATGTCCACCAAAAGATGAATGGATAAAGAAGATACATATACACACAGAATGGAATATTACTCAGTCATCAGAAAGGATGCATACTTACCACTTATATCAACGTGGATGGAACAGGAAGGTATTATGCTGAGTGAAATAAGTCAGAGAAAGATAATTATCATATGACTTCACTCATATGTGGAACATAAGAAACAGGGCAGAGGACCTGTAGGGGAAGGGAGAATGGCAAGTCATGAGAGAGGGAGAAAAACCACGAGAGACTCTTAACTATAGGAAACAAATTAAGGGTTGCTGGAGGGGAAGGGAGGTTTGGGGTAATTGGGTGATGGGCATTAAGGAGAGCACATGATGAGCACTGGGTGTTATACAAAACTGATAAATTATTGAACACTACATCTGAAACTAATGATGTACTATAAGTTGGCTAATTTAATTTAAATAAAAAAAATAAAGACACAAAAAAGTAAATGAAAAGATAAGCCACAGACTGGAAGAAGATATTTGCAAATCATATATCCGATAAAGGGCTTGAATCTAAAATATATAAAGAATACTTACAACTCAATATAAAAAGAAAATCAACTCAATTTTTTAAATGGGCAAAAGACTTGAATAGATTTTTCACCAAAAAGACATATAAATGACTAATAAGCACAAAAAAAGATGTTCAACCTCATTAAGCATTAGAGAAATGCACATTAAAACTATAATGAGAATACTGCTATATATTCACTAGAATGACAATATCCAAAAAGACAGGCAATGCCAACTGTTGATAAGGATGTAGAGAAACTTAAATCCTCATTAATTGCTGATGGGAATGTAGAATTGTACAGACACTTTGGAAAGCTGTTTGGCAGTTTGTTACAAATCTAAATAGAACATTACCATGTATTTCAGCAATTCCACTCCTAAGAGTATACCCGGTGGAAATGGAAATATGCCTATCCTAAGACGTGTCCCAATATTCATAGCAGTGGTAGTCCTAATAGCTACAGGCTGGAAACAATCCAAATAATCATCAACCAGGGAAGGGATTAAAAAGTATCATATCCATACTATTCGGCACTGAAAAGGAACAAAATATTGACACATGCTACAACATCGATGAACCTCAAAAACATCATGCTAAGTGAAAGAAGCCAGACACAAAAGACTACATATTGTATAAGTCCATTTATAGGCAATGTCCAGAAAAAACAAAATTCTTAGTAACAGAGAAATCAGTGTTTTTCTAGGACTTGGGAGATACAGAGTGAGAGCAAGGATTGACTCCACAAGGGCTTGTGGGAAATTTAGGAGGTAAAAGAAATGTTCTGAAACTACATTAGGTGGTGGTTATGCAACTCTACAAATTTGCTTTAAAATCTCGTAATTATGGGGTGCCTTGGTGGCTCAGTTAAGCATCTGCCTTTGGTTCAGGTCATGATCCCAGGGTCCTGGGATCAAGCCCCAAATTGGGCTCCTGCTTAGCAGGGAGTCTGCTTCTCCCTCACCCTCTTCTCCCTCTCCCCTCCACTCATCCTCTCTCTAATAAATAAATAAAACCTTTTAAAAAAATTTAAAAATCAAATCTTATAATTGCTAACAATGGATGAATTCCATCATAAATTATACCTTAAAAATGTCATGAGGGTGCCTGGGTGGCTCAGTCGTTAAGCGTCTGCCTTCGGCTCAGGTCCTGATCCCAGGGTCCTGGGATGGAGTCCCGCATCAGGCTTCCTGCTCAGCAAGAAGCCTGCTTCTCCCTCTCCCATTCCCCCTGCTTGTGTTCCTGCTCTCGCTATCTCTCTCTCTGTCAAATAAATAAATAAATAAATAAAATCTTTAAAAAAAAAAAAGTCATGAAAAAGTTTTTCTGAACAAAGATAACTAGAAAGAAGGACCACAGATAAATCTACAGAAAGCCAAAGGAGTGAAAATAAAAGAGATATATACAAATACATATAGAAATCAGTAAAAAAGAAAAAATTAATAAAGAGAAACAACACAAGAGTTCATTCTTAAAGAAAAAAAATTCAAAATGGATAAACCACTGGTAAAACTAATCGAACAAAAGAGAGGAAACAAAAAATTAAACACTTTGGGAATAACAAAATAACACAGACAGGGTGCCTGGGTGGCTCAGTTGGTTAAGCATCTGCCTTTGGCTCAGGTTCTGATCCCAGGGTCATGGGACTGAGTCCCGCATCAGGCTCCGTGCTCATCGGGGAGTCTGCTTGTCCCTCTGTCCCTGCCCCTGCTTGTGCTCTCTCTCTCTTTGTGTCAAAATAAATAAAGTCTTTAAAAAAAAAAATAATAACACAGACACAATAGAAACAAAGAAGGATGAAGGCATATATACAGGCCAGGGAAAACATGAACAAAGTTATACCAGAGTGTTCTTACTAAAGCAAGTAAGCAAGTAGTGAAAATTCAGCTTGTGAATGTAAGCAAAAAATTACATACTTAAGAATATCAAATTAGGGCACCTGGGTGGCTCAGTCGTTAAGCGTCTGCCTTCAGCTCAGGTCATGATTCCAGGGTCCTGGGATCGAGCCCCACATCGGGCTCCCTGCTCCGCGGGAAGCCTGCTTCTCCCTCTCCCACTCCCCCTGCTTGTGTTCCCTCTTTCGCTGTGTCTCTCTCTGTCAAATAAATAAATAAAATCTTAAAAAAAAAAAAAAAGAATATCAAATTAAAGTCATGGAGAAAAAAGACAAACCTAAAAATAGATCTTAAAATATGATTATCTATCTAAAGACCATATATATTCTGCCCACAAAATATAAACAAAACCAACTCAACTCTGAAATCCTGGGAAATTTTATGTGGCATTTGCCATTATGAGTTTGTAGAAGGAAAGTGATACTCAGAACAACAACTCGTATTGAATCAGTATGCAGAAATTATATCAGAATTCATGGTCCATCATAAAATGTGACTATAAGAGTTCCACACTGCATATCCAACTGGACCAAGATTTTCCAACAAGCCACTTTTGAGCAAGCCTAATTTCCACTTTGTTATAATTATTGATATTAATATTTATCTATCAGAACTGCCAAGCACAATACAAAAGCCGTATCAGCAGTTCATTTATTACCATAATCAGTAACAACTTGAGTAGCCTAAACTGTAAAAACCACTCCGAGAAGCAAGTTAGCTTTTCAATGCCTCCATAGTTCATTCAGATCCCAGTCACTTTGTCTGGTTACAGCCTGAGACTTCATGGTATCCTAAATCTTGACCAATGGTACAAATTGGCATTACGTATTGTTAGTGTTGGTTCCATTTACTCAATTCAGTTAATATTTGTTAAGGGAGTCTTCTGCACAAAGGACTTTCAGGTCTCATAGGGTAACAAATGACTCCTGAATGAGACACCCATCTAGATTTCAGTCTGTTTAGGAAAACTGACATATAAATGAATGCTTATGTACAAGGTAGATGGCAAGATGTATGGCAGCTCTGGAGTTCAGCCCTGCTGAAGTGACTTAGGAAGACTTCAGGAGGGAGCAGCAGACTGGAACTGAACAAATGGATCTGCAGGTTAAAAGGCGAGAAGGAGAATATTTTAAAAATAGAAGACAACTTGAACAGAGGCCCAGAGGAAAGGAAATAGAAATGATGTGGGAACAATAGTGAGCAAACCTATAGGGTTAAATCTCAGGGTTCACAGATGAAGAGGTTAAGAACTAGAGGGGAAGTCCTAGAGAGCTGAGGAATTTGAACACCAAGGAGAGAAGATGAATTTAAGTCTCTAAGGAACTGGAAGTCACTCAAAGTTTTCTAGGAAGAGTAGGGGAACACTGTAATCAGATCTCTGCAGGCTGGATAAGTGGACAGGGAGACTAGGGCATCAGCAGTGATCTAGGCAAGAGGGAACAGCAGTCAAAGCTCAGGGCACTGAAGACAGGCACAGAAAGTTACAGGGGATATACTTCAGAAATAGAAACTCCTCTTTGAAGATCCAACTAAGTCATTACTTCACAAAAAGCCATTTTTGTCGATTCAGATCAACATCATAACTTGATAGTGTCTTTCTTTTTCTAGGATATAAAGTAATACCACTAAATATTCTTCCTCAGTGTAGAGAATTCTCTCAACCTAGATTTGTACATCTTCCCAAAGTTAGAAAGCATCACTTGCTTTGAACAAACCCCACACTGTACAACTGAATACAGACATTTTACATGAAAGTCCTCAACTACACAGTTCAAGACTAGAAACCTCATTCTCCAAAGTTCAAATGTAGGGTTTGAACATAAACTCCTAGGTTTCTGAAGACAGAAAGTGGCAGGTATAAAATCTCAAAGCTCATATTTCTGATAAATTCAAAAAGCTAATGAGTGCTAAATCCCTTGCCTTTGTTTCCTTGGGTCAGCTTTCTATATTCCTGGCATGCAGAAAGTGCTTGGGGAGCCCCCAACTTTGTCATAAATGTGCTCATGGCAAGAATGATAATGCAATGTAATTATAATTCAGACTTGCCAGTGTGCAAAATTTATTTAAAGATTTCTATCAAAAGATCTCACAGCACATTGAGTATCTTTGGATCACTTCCCAACACTAGGTATTTTACAGTTCTTCCTGTGGATCACTCTCACAGTGACTTGGTAAAAAAAAGGGGGGGGGGGTAGGTAACTTTATTCCCATTTTACAAAAAAGAGCAAGTCTCATATAAGGTAGATGAGCAGCACCCTGCTAAGATATTTGACAATAATGGTAACTCTTTTCCATTGTGAAAATAAATAACAAAAACCTCATTTAAAATAGAGTCAACAAAGGGCACCTGGGTGGCTCAGTTGTTAAGCATCTGCCTTCGGCTCAAGTCACGATCCCAGGGTCCTGGGATCAAGCCCCACATCGGGCTCCCTGCTCCACAGGAAGCCTGCTTCTCCCTCTCCCACTCCCCCTGCTTGTGTTCATTCTCTCGCTATGTCTCTCTCTGTCAAATAAATAAATAAAATCTTTTAAAAAAAACAGAGTCAACAAGGCCTGAACAAGGAGCTCTCACACACTCCCATTCATGCCCAAAAAAAGAAGCCTACTTTACACACCCCAGCAGAGCAAGAACTATTTCTCTTTGCCCAGCAACATCCCAGCCAATAGAACTCAGTGAGACAGTTACTCCCAGCTTGCTCTTTTCCCCTGTAAAAGCAAGCCACTTGCCTATGGTTCTCTATAATTTGCTTGTCCCAAGTTGTAGGTCTCTATTCCCAAATAAATTCATTTTGCTGGCAAAATAGCTGGCTTTTCATCTTTTAAAGGCAACATTACATGGTGTCCAACGCTGGATAAAAACAGCTAATTGGGATGATCCTGAAAATCTCTAGAACTTCAAATGGAAGACTAACTTCCTGTCTTGTTATATGATCAGGCTCGGCAATCACTAAATGACCTCATCTGACAATCCCAATGGATTTCCCAAAACGTCTTGACTGAAATAAGATTCATGCTTGTACCCAGAAACCCAGTGAGCCTGTGCATGATTATTCTCAGCTACTCCAAATTGTTTTTCAGGAAAGTTCTGGCCTTCCAATGGATGTTGAATACATTCAGGTAGCCTTTAAGTCTATGCTTATTAACAGGCTGAACCAGAATCTTTCCCTTTTAGTTAAAAAGACCAAGATAGAATGAGAAACCATGTCCACTCCAGATTTAGTTAATTTAGCAAATCTGCTTGCCTGCTAGTTAATTTAGCAAAGTTGCTTGCCTGCACCATACATTCAACTGAAAGACCACTAAAATCCATAATTTTCAGTTTCAACAAATGGAGGCCCCTAAACAAGATAAAACCCCTCCTGGTCTGTGTCATTATTGCAAAAAGTCAGGACATTGGAAAAAAGATTGTTAGAAACTTAAGTGTTACAAGCACCTTCAGCCCTCTAATTAGCATTTCCCTAATTATGGGGCTCTGAAGAACTACAAGGGCTTTTTCCCCAGTGATTTGTCTTAACCAGCTTGGAGAAACAACTCTCCAGATTGGGGATGAAACTCTATGTGTCCTACACTGGAGCTACACTCTCAGTCCTCGACTCACTGTTATTAAACACCTCCTGCGTCATAGTACGAAAAGAGCTCTTCTTGGTTCCTCTGGCCCTATTCATTTATTGGGCCAAGATCTCTTAGAGAAATATCGTGCTGGAATTTCTTTCCTCCTAAAGGGGGAGATAATTCTAGAATTTTATAGCAGCAACCAAAATAGCCAACTAGGTAAATCAAATGACCCTTCCACATCATTTTTCTGTCCCATCTCTGATGACACTAGAGCTAATTTTAGAAATACTATGTGTCCCAATTGGATCAGCTGTAAGACATCAAGCCCAAACAGAAGAGTATAAGGCTCAAGGCATCATTGGCCCTTGCCCCAGGTGAAGGCCAACCAATATCATTTTCCTTTACTTGGGAAGAAAAGCAATACACCTGATAGTAATGGTCAGGGTTTTACTGAAAGTCCTTCCTACTTCTTCCAACCTTAAAAGAGGATGTAGATGATGTAAAGTTACCTGGACTTTATTACAATATGTAGACTACTTGCCTCTCTGCTCCCCTTCTCATACCTCTTCACAGGAAGACAACATCTACCTGTTAAAACTTTGAGCCTTAGAAGGACCCAGAGTCTCCTCAGAAAAATTGCAATTTGCTCAATGTTGGGTTTGATATTTGAGACACCTGATCTCAGAACAAAGGCTACATTTAGATTCAAATAGGCTTCATGGCATCCTGAACTTCCCAAAACCTAAAAATAAAGGGGGAAAAATTCTGACCCTATTATTTGGGGAGATCAAGAAGGAAAGTTCTGAAGGAAATCTTGATAAATCTCCCTGCCCTTGGACATCTCAGTTATCAACTTCCCTTTTTCCTTTTTGTATTTGAAAAGAAAGGGAATGCCCTTGGAATACTCACCCAATAACATGGGAACTACCATCGACCCATAGGGTATTATAGCCAACAGCTAGACCCTGTGGCATAAGGATACCCCCCTTGCCTCAGAGCCATTCCTGCCACTGAAGTCAAAGCCACTGAAGAGATAGTCATGGGCTCCCCTCTAACCATTTTTGTACTTTATGCAATAGAAGCCCTCCTGAACTCTCATCACACTCAACACCTTTCAGCTGTCATCTCACCCACCAACTACGAAATCCGCTTGCTATTCACTTCTCACACAACTCTTTCTCAAATCCTAATTCTGCCACCCTTCTTCCCTCCTCTAAGGGCTATACTCATGACTGATTCTGATAGATCACGTCTTGACCCACTTGACTTACAGAAAACTCCTTTGGATAACAATGACTTTTCATGTTTTACTGATGGTTTTTATTTAAAAGGTAAAATGGTAAGTATTATGCTGGGTATGCTATTACAACTCCTTTTGAACTCATTCAGGCATCACCTTTGCCCTTGGCTACCTTGGTCCAACAGGCTGAATTATATGCTCTTGCTTGGGCCTGCATTTTTAGCCAAGGGCAAAACTGCAAATATTTATGCTGATAGTAGGTATACCTCTCTAGTAGCTCATGATTTTGGAAAGAATGCTGCTTTCAAAGGAACCAACAACCAAACCTTTGCTATGATGCTAAGATATGTTCCCCCAAATGATAATCTAGAGGGCGCCTGGGTGGCTCAGTCATTAAACATCTGCCTTCGGCTCAGGTCATGGTCCCAGAGTCCTGGGATCAAGCCCGGCATAGGGCTCCCTGCTCAGTGGGGAATCTGCTTCTCCCTCTGCCCTTCATTCTGCTCATGCTCTCTCACCCCGCTCCTGCTCTCTGGCTCTCACTCTCTCAAATAAATAAATAAAATCTTTTAAAAAATATGATAATCTAGAAAAATTGACTAAAGATACACAACAGTTCAGAAAAGGAATTATCAGTTCAATGAAAAAAAGAAAACTCTGGCTTGGGCCAAATAATAATCCAGTCCAGCCAGGGACTCTGAAGTTCCCATTACTGACTACTATATATGAATTTGAATCATTGGTGTACTGATAAAATGATAACCTTTATGAACCAAAAAGCTATTAACAAGATATTAAGGCTGCAAAGACTATGTACCTTACTTGCCCCACCTGCCTGAAATAACAATTTGGGAAAAGCTGTCTTCACTGCCCCTGGACACTTTAAATTGCCTAATGGACCATTCGAGTTTTGGCAAATGAATTTTATTCAGCTTCCCCCATCTCATGGATATAAATATATCTTGGCAATGGTTTGTATGTTTTCTCACTGGACTCAAGCTTTCCCTTGTAGATATTTGTGGTGGCTAAAATCCTACTAGAAAAGATTATCCCTACGTGGGACTTCATAGTGATCTCAAACTTCATAGTGGCCAGGGAACCCACTTCACTGGTCAAATGCTTTGCTAAATCTCAGGTCTACCCTTTTTGGAACCCATAAACTCTCACCCTTTGAGATAATCACAATATGCCCAATGTACTTGGTTCCTGCTTCTTTTGATTCACAGCTGGTAAAGAGGAATATACTTCAATATTGCAAAGGCCTAAACGCATCTGTGGAGGATCACCATGCTTTAGTAGGACAGTCTTTCCACAGCATGCTCCCAGGAAACAAAGACCTTACATATCACACTTTGTAGCCCAAAAAAACAATCTATTGGAAAAAAGTATTTCTAGAAAGATTCTCTCCAACCCTGTTGGAAAGGCCCCCATAGAGTACTATTAACCCAACCCTTGTGCTGCCAAACACCAAGGAAAAGACTCTTGGATCCATTGTCATGTCTAAAGAAAGGACCAAACCCTGACTGGACCTACACACCAACTATTGACCTGAAAATAACGATTTTCAGGAATTGAAGCTGACAACAGGTGAAGGCAACAGCTTTGCCAAGATGACGAGACGAAGCCTGTATACTTTTATCTCACTGTTGCTTCTTAGCTTATTTCCTCCCTTTCTTTTTTGGCCCAATCTATTACAAAAGGGGGAAATCTTTCTGACTGTTAGATCTGCTACCAGAAACTGATCTGTTTATGATGTCAGAAATCCCTTGTTCTTCCATATTTAAATACAATCTGTTCTCCTGCACCCAAGAGAAATATAAATGAGCTAATTCTTCTTCACAAGTCTTTTGGAAGACCCTTATAGGCTGGAATGGTTCTTTGAAGAATGTCTGCTCTTCATCTTGTTCTGTATAATTATTTTTAAGCTTTATACCTAATGCCTGTCAAACCTTTTGTAGAAACAACTTGCCCAATAGGGTGATGTTAGCTCAGCACCTCAAGATGATCTCCAACACTTATGACCTTGATAAGATAAAGACCTCAGATGGGAAATGCCTGAGAATTCTTCCTCCTACCCTTCCTTGTTACTCAAATGTGGCCTCAATCATTTCCAATCTATGTACCTTCCTTCTGACAGGGGACAACCAAGAAAGGTCCTTCTTGGCACTGAGGGATGAAATTCCTAAATATGAAAAAACTTGACTCGACCCCAGATACTTTTGAGGAAAAATATATATATATTTTTAAGATTTATTTATTTATTTGAGACAGAGAGAGAGAGAAAGTGTGTGTGTGTGTGCGCGCGTGTGTGTATGTATGTGTGTGTGAACAGGGGGAGATGCAAAGGGAGAGAATCCTCCAACAGACTCCTGACTGGCTGAAAACACAGGGCCGAACAAGGCAATGGACACAGGGCTCCATCCCAGGACCCTGAGATCATCACCCGGGCCAAAATCAAGAGTCAGATGCTTGACCGACTGAGCCATTCAGGCAACCCGAGGAAAAATCTTGATCAAAAGGGGAAAATATGAAAACAAATACAGAAGGTCTCCAACTTATGATGGTCCAACTTACAATTTTTTGACTTTACAATGATGCAAAAGCAATATACGGTTTCAGTAGAAACCGTACTTTGAATTTTGATCCTTTTCCAGGCTAGCAGCATATAGAGCAATACTCTCTTGTGGTACTGGGCAGTGGCAGCAATGATTTTTCCCAACAGTAGGCTAACAGGTGTTCTGAGTGTGTTTAAGGTAGGTTAGGCTAAGCTAGTTCAGTAGGTTAGGTATATTAAATGCATTTTTGACTTATATTTTCAACTTACAATGGGTTTATTGAGACATAACCCCATTGTAAGTTGAGAAAGATCTGACTTTAAAGACAGAGATAGCAGAGCAGTAAGCCCTGAGGTGAGGGCCCTTCTAAATGAGCAGAGCTCATTTAAAATGAAGTCAGGAAGCCCTGAAAGGGGAGCTCTCACACACAACCACTTAGTCCCCAAACAGGAAGAAGCCTATTTTACACACCCCAACAGGAGGAAGGAAGAATTTCTCCTTGCCCAGCAATAGCCCAATGAAAACAGCCCCTCCAGCTTCTTTTCCTGTATAAAAGGAAGCTCCTCTCCTCTGTTCTCCAGACTTACCTAGGGTTCACCATAGTTTACTTGTTCTGAATTGCAATTCTCTGATATTCCCAAATAAACTCACTTTGCTTATAAAATAGCTGGCTCTTTTTTTTTTTTTCAGGTCAGCACAACAAACACAAAATTTATATCTATATATTGTTATGGACTAAATTGTGTTCCCGCAAAATTCATATGTTGAAGTTCTAACCACCAATACCTCAGAATGGATTATATTTAAATATAGGATCTTTAGGGTGCCTGGGTGGCTCAGTTGGTTAAGCGACTGCCTTCAGCTCAGGTCATGATCCTGGAGTCCCGGGATCGAGTCCCACATCAGGCTCCCTGCTCAGCAGGGAGTCTGCTTCTCCCTCTGACCCTCCCCCATCTCATGCTCTCTCTCTCATTCTCTCTCAAATAAAAAAAATAAAATAAATAAATCTTAAAAAAAAAAAGAAAAAATAAATATAGGATCTTTAAAGAGGTAATTAAATTAAAATGAGATCATGAAGGGGGCTTTAATCCAATATAACTGATATCCTTATAAGAAGAAGAAATTTGGACAGACAGGTATAGAGGGAAGACACAGGGAGAAGATAGCTATCTACAAGCAAGAGAGAGGATTTAGAAAGAAACTCTTACAGCCTTAGTAAATTTATATGTGATTTTATTATCTGTTTCAATAGACCATATAGGTATACTTTGGTGAAATTTATCTGGAAAAAAAATAGGCAATAATAAGCAGTTTAATTGTATGTTCTATTTTGGAAAAGCACTGAATTGGAAGGCCTTGTTCTGTCACCAGCCAGCTGTGCAATCCTAGGAAAATCACTTAATCTCTCTAACTTCCCATTTTCTCATAGATTGACTGAGGAACTGTTAAACTACATGAATATTTTTCAAACTTTGTTGAACAGAATCCTAGGTTTTCAGAAAGGTGTCCCAGGAACTGCCTGAAAAAGCAAGAGTAGTCACCTCTCCCTCTTTTCTCCTTGGGATTTGGCATAAAAACATAAGAATTCATTTTTAATGAGGAAATTTGAAAAAGAAAACCACCACCAGATGATCTTCAAAGTTACTCCTAGCCTTATGTTCTATATAATTCTATTAGCCTACAGAAGTATCTTCATTTGTTAGTCCTATGTTTATATAATATTCAAGTATTCAAAACAAAAGTGCAAGGTGATAAACCTTGAGAATACATATTACAACATTGCACAGGGTTTTTCATCACTTGAAATTCTGGCCTGCATGATTCTTTGTTGTGGGAGGCTGTGCTGTGTGTTATAGAACACTTAGCATCATCCGGTCTCCACTTATTATATGCCAGTAGCAAAAATCGCCCCCCAGGTGTGACAACCAAAAATGTCTCCAGACATCACCAGTGTATTTTGGGGAATCCAAATTGCCCCAGACTGAGAACCATGTGTTATAGTAACTCAAATCTTCTCATAACCCATTAAGAAAGGCCAGGAAGATGTGATCTCAACCCATGATTCTCAAATATACTCTCATGCACTTGGGATCAATGAGCATCTCCCACAAGTAAAAAAAAACAAACAAACAAAGAAACAGTAACAAAAGAACATTCATACACTTTTTTTCTTTGATCTGGAGAAGTTAACAGGTGAACAGTTGCCATACTTGTCACTTAAAGGAAGATCAGTAAAGAAATTGTGTTGTCCCGCAGAGGCTGGCCTCGTGGCCTCCCAATCTACAGGTTCTCGTGGAGCTCTGCTCTTTTAGAAGGGCCCCAACCTCAGGGCTTACTGCTCTGCTCTCTCTGTCTTTAAATTCTTTAGTTATATCTTTGAATTTTTATTTTGTGAGTAAATTCCCATGGGACAGTGAAGTATGGTCTCCCTCTCCCTGCCTCCCCACCTCTCTGGGACTAGTTTTTGTCCTCCCCCTTCCCACTCCTGCATCAAGTGTGCCCCCATGGCATCTCAAGGCCAGACAAGGCATCATGGTGTCAAATACCATTTCTGTGCTTGGACTCTGGAACCCTTGCTCCAGCTGCATAACGTGCAAAGCTCGGTGCAAAATGAAAATGTGGGCCCTCTATCCAAAGCACAGGACAAGGTGCTGTTAAAGGTTCTAAATGAGAAAACTTTTCCTTTCTTTTCTTTTGGCACTGTCATTCTTTATTTGGCATTATGGGTTTCATTTCTTATTTAATGTCACCCTAAAGAAAAATTAAAATTTTGAATTATTGCATTAATTTCACCATCATCTGTATATTGTTCAATGACGGTTTTAAATGCAAATACATGGGGCATTTAACTCATATGCAATGTCACCAAAATTTCATAATACATAATTCATAGCTTATACATGAGTATGTGGAGTCTCCTCTTCTCACATGCTCCATTGTCCCATCAGACTTCATAAGCTCCAAGATAAATTAATAAGAATTTCAAGACAGGGAAAGCAGACCATTAAACCAAGTGCAAGGCCCTTCTCAGGCATACACATCTCCAACCCCAGACCACTTATATAAGCAGCAAACTTGAAGTACCTCACACCTCCTACAAATGTTTAGCTCAGTGTATAAAACTGAGCTCCTCACCCAGCTGCCTCCCTATTTCCTAACTCAGTAAAAGCCTTTGCCCTTTCGCCTCCCCACTGCCATTCTTCTAAACCAGGACAACTAGACTCTCTCTGCTCTCCTCCTTATGCTCAATTCTAGTCATCACCTCTGGAGTTAGCTTTAATGTCTGAACACCTCACCTAAACATATCTTCCCTGATTACTCCTGCCATGTTTCCCTGCCTCCTATCCCATCCTTCCATCTATCCTCCATTTCAGAGATGTGCCTTTCCAAAAGTGGTTGGATTTCTTTGCTGCATAAAACTCTTCCTGGCCATTCCATTCACATTTTGGTGGTTGGGGGGGGGGGGCGCGGGGGGGGTTGGTGGAGATCATTACTAGTTCTTTTCATTACATATATGCCCTTTTGTGATCTGGGCCTGACTACATTTCCAACACCAAATTGTCACTCAACACTGACCTTCCTTTGCTAATATCCTAGTTATAAATTTCTGGAACTTCCCCCCCCGAATATGTCATATTCTGTCAAAGCTCTCTGTGCCTTGCTCATATTATTTCTTCTGCCTAGAGAGTCTTTCCCCCAGCTAATGCCTACTCATCTTTCAAGACAGAGTTTAAACATACTTTTCTCTGGAAAATCTTCCCATATCACCCCACTGAGGCTGTTAGCTGGCCCACATTTACAAATCTTTTGCAATTACTTCTACTTCCAGTGATCATAATGCATTACTAACTTACTTATCTGTTTTCTGTCAAAGTTGTGAATGTCCCTAGTGCAAGGGCTGTGTCTTGTGCATCACTGTATCCCCAGCAGATGGCATGGTGCCTGGAACATGCCAATTGCTCAATAGTCTTCATTGACTGAGAGATGTGATAAGAATAGATGAATCACAGAGCATCTAGTTGACTCCAGCCTAACTATTCCACTTTTAATTGTATTGTTCTGTAACCTTTCCTCCTAGCTAATTAAATAATTTATTCTGTTTCCTGGGAACCATAGTTAATTAGGCTGATGTTTTTCAGAGACATTCTTTTCCCTGTAAGTACCTAGGAATGTCTCATGGACCCAGAATATGCTTGCTTTTGCTGTGTCCCCTGGAACCTAGCAAAGTGTCTGGAATATAATAGGTTCTCAATAAATATTGAATGAATGAATGAATGGGACCCACCCTCCAGTACCCAATTTTACTCCTCAGGAAACTCTTTTTTTTTTTTTTAAGATTTTTATTTATTTAACAGAGATAGAGAGCACAAGTAGGCAGAGCAGCAGACAGAGGGAGAGGGAGAAGCAGGCTCTCTGCCGAGCAGGGAGCCCGATGTGGGGCTCGATCCCAGGACCCTGGGATCATGATCTGAGCCGAAGGCAGCCACTTAACCGACTGAGCCACCCAGGCGCCCCTCCTCAGGAAACTGTTTAGTGTCCTGTTAAAAAAAAAAAAAGCAGGGAAAACTAAAGCACAGAATTATTTTTATATTTGGCTCCAAAAAAGTATCAATGGCAAAGCCAAAAATAATAGGCATTTATTTTATCCCCACACACTGAAGAAAGAAAAAAAATGCTTATAAAAAAAAATCCTGTGAATGCTTTAATTTTCTGCCAAAGTCAGGAGATACACCAATGAGCTGGATTACCACATTACCACAAGGTAAAGAATGCCCTCATCTCTGGGGTCAGAGCAATCTCTGCATCATGGTAGAACTTGTATAATGCTGGTGTAGTTATGGACTAAAATTAAATTGTTGCAACTGAGATTAATTGACCATTTTCTGTGACAAAGTGCTCTAAGTGTTACTAAAGCCCAAAAAAACCCCTATGGTTGGAGTTCCACCAGGAAATTCTTACTGGAGAAGGGTAGAATTTTCATCAAGTTCTGGACTGGAATAATCATAATGTTTTATACAATTTCTAAATGATAAAAGGGTCATTTTATAGGTCAATAATCATAAGCACTGGTTTGTTTGTTTGTTTTTTTACTCTGGGAATTTTCCAAAAGTCTACTAATGAACCCAGAGCATTTTCCCATTATCATTAAATTGACTGATATGGGTCATGCAGCAATAGGTCAACACAGAATTAATTCTGAAACCAAATTTTCACTGGGAAGTAAGGGAGACCATGCAATCATCACTCACCTTATACTCTTTTCTAAAGAGAGAAAACAAAAGAAATGAAATTTCCTATTGTCCAGGTTCACCAATGACTAGACCAAGAAGACTGTACTAGGTCATTCAAAATGTATTGCAATTGTCACAGGTAATGTCCACTTCCAGGATGTGCTCATGTTTAAAAGACACAGTAAATACTGACCGCTGCCTCCAACAGATCAGGTCCCAGCACAGTAAGAAAAGAGAAAAAAATGGAATTGTACCAAATTTACCTCAAAAGACCTTTCTTTACAACAACAACAAAGAAAGTATTTCTGCTTAAGCAACTACTTCAACAGACAATGAAGTCATCCTTCATACATAGTGAACATGTGATCTGCTCTGAGTTTGTAAATAGAAAACACATTCTTTACATGCAGTATCAAAATATTCCTGGTAAATGATATATTGAAAATTGACCAAAGCCCCTGGATTCATTTCAGCTCCATTTTTAGTATGTATTTTCTTATAACTGCAAATAGATAAAGCTCAGTAATACACCAAAAAGATAAATTTGAATACAGAGATCAGAATATACAAAACACTTGTTCACAGAAAACAGTCAGTGCCAGAGGGGAATTGAAAACACAAGTATTCTCAGCTACTTTTCATCCAGCATTGCTCATTCAAAATGTGCTGGTAAGTCATTAAGGACAAATAACTCTGCCTTTCATATTTACACCATCATACAGAGTCTAACCTATTGCCTTATATGCAGTGACTGCAAATAAAAATTACTTAAATCAAATTTTACTTCTCATCACCACAAAAAGGAAACTCCTATGTAAAGATTCCTTTGACGAAAAATAATAGAAGCCTGACACAAAGTAACTATAACAATAATTTTTTTTACTAATTATTACATTAAAAAAAAAAAGTTCGGAAGTAAGCAGGCTTCCAGGTTTCCTGGCAATCATGTCCAGTATCCCATTGCTTTACATTTCTTCATTTTTTTCACCCTTAGGATTGGCTTTAACTGTAACTGGTAATTGTTACTGGCATCATATTCACGTGTAACAGTCTAGAGAAAAAAAAAGAAAAACAAAACTCTTTTCTGGCTCTGTCTTAAGGGAAAGAAAACCCTTCCCAGATATTCTCCAACAGATTTACCTTCAGCTATCTTTTTTTATACTGGTTCACAGACCACCATGGTCTGAATGTTTGCACCCCCCAAATTTCATATGTTACATCCTAACCTCCAAGTGATGGTATGAGGAGGTGGGGCCCTGGGGAGCTCTGCCCTCATGAATGCGATTAGTGCCTTCTAAAAGAAGCCCCAGAGAGCTTGCTTGCCCCTTCTACCAGGTGAGAACATGACAAGAAGTCTGTGACTAGGAAGAGGGCTCTTACCAACCATGCTGGCACCCTGAGCTAGGACTTCCAGCCTCCAGAACTATGAGAAATGAATTTCTGTCATTTAGAAGTCACCCAGTCTTTCGTAGTTTGTAATAGCAGCTCAAGCAGACTAAGACACAGGCACTAGACTAAACCAAGCACTAGAAAAAATAAATCTGATCAGGTCAGATTTATCTTCTGAGGCTGTATTTGGTGATAAAGTGTCACCCACAATGACCAATACAAGCAAAACATCACTTCCCCATCTGGAATTTCATTGCAGAAAGTCTGAAACCCTAGGACAGGACAGACCCACAGATGGAAGGAGCTGAGTCCCTTGACGTCCCTGCTAGCTAGGAACACCTACACCAGACTTCTAGCATGTTACGTTACTGAAACTTAGGTTGTTATTTGTTGTAGCAGCTAATGTTAGGGTATTTATGAGGGATTTCTGAGACAACACAAATTTGTTGAGAATAACTGAACTCATATTCAGGACTCGGGATAACAGAACATGCAATTATAGTCAATGTATCCCAAAGAACTTACAGTAGGTGTCTGTTTCCTATTCTCTCAGGAAAGAGCCTATGAAATCCCTCCACGGTGGCCAAAGACTGCTCAGCCTTTCTGGAATATCTACTCCTTGATTCAGGGAACCTGGTACTTGGCCTTGGCTTTGCATATGCTCATCTCATGCTTAATGGATTTCTACAGAAGTTTCTGCTCTCCCCTAATACCCTTGAGAAATTCTGAGCAGAAACCTGTATTGCTGTAGCTGACTATTTAACAGGAGAATGTAATGTTGATGTTCCCTCTACCAAATCAGACTCTACCCTGTGGTAACTGGCAGGCGACAGAGAGGGTAGCAGAGCTGGTAGGCAACATGATGTGGGGTGATAGTATCATTTTATAGAGAAGACTTGCTGCCTGCTTCAAGTTGGAAACTAAAACTGGTCCTCCAATTTTTGCCACACTGACCCATCAAGGATTCTCAAGCATCTTCCTGCAGCAGTCACATGAGATGGTTATTATTTCTTCACATCCGACCCAGCTTTCTCTAGTTTATAACTGCATGAAAATCATACTCTGGGTTATATGCAGATTAAAACTGAGTAAGGAAAAATGTGGAGTTCAGGTACAGGTAATTCACTTTGGAGAACACCCATTTTGAAAATTAAGTTAAAACATTCAAGAACATTTTCCTCAGCTTTGGTGAGACTATATCCCAAGAAGAATAGACACAAGAATGGTTTTTAACCTTTCAGAAGCACTGAGGTGAATGAAAATTCTTCAAAGCAGAATGAGTATATTATTCCTTCTTTTATTCTATTCCTGCATCAAAACCAAGGGTTGAAAGGGAGTAAAGAGGAGAGGGTATTGGAATGCACCAATTGTTATCCAGTTTGTTGAGGAAGGGCTTTGTGAAATAAGTGGAGTTTTAGGAGTTTAGGTAATGACACAGAGAAAAAATTAAGCAAACCAAGGTTGAAGGTAGTAACTCAAGAGTAAGATGTCCTGACCCAGGCAAAGCTCAGAGATGAAACAGGATGAATAAATAGAAAAGCCAATCTTATTTTCCCTCATCCATTCAACCAAAAGCTTGGATTCAGAGCTAGACACAAACACCTCTTTTCTGAGTTTACAAAATCTATCTTAATGGCAAAATCCTGACTCTCACCACAGTTTGCCACAAACTTTAGCAACAAAATGTAGCAACAAGATACATCAACAAGACATAGATTTTCTACTAAACTGTCATTATTCAGCTAGATCTTACTTTCTTCTAAGGTTGAATTAGAAGATACTAGTCATGATTTCTGAAAAAATTCAAGAATAAGGATTTAGAGGAAAAAAGCAGAAAATTTATGTTTGCTTTTGTTCCAAAAGCAACCTTGACAGAGAAAGAAATTAATTTGTAACAAAAATATAAGTTCACCAAAAGAATAAAGCTCTAAAACAAACAAAAAACAAAAAAACAAAAACAAAAACAATAGATGTACATCCTTTTGGTCTATAATTTAGGCCAAAAGATCCAAAGCAACTCACTGCCCCCATATTTGCCATAATTATCTGTTAAACACTTAGCAAGTAGGTCAGCATGAGATGCCAGGAGGGACCACAGGGGGTTTCTATTTCAACCACCCTATTTTGCAGATAAGGAACCAAAGATCCAATGACTTCCCCAAAAATAAATTGGGGACTTAACAGCACCTGGGCAAGAACTACAACTCAGGGTCTTCCCTCTACAATAAACTGCATTCCTGGAAAGACATTCCTCAGTCAGAGAAAAAAAAAAAGTACCCAGTGTCATCACCAGAACATTTTTAAATTAGTGGTTTTTAACCGAGGGAAAGAATAAGTGAAGTTGTAGGATTTTGATCAATTTGCTTGAACAATGTTTACTTTTTTCTGGGTAAAGTCTTGCCAAGGGGCCACTTGTTAGGAACTTATTTAGTAAAACAGATTCTCAATATGCCTTTGGAAACACAATTCAGTACTCTTAAGCATAATAAATGCAAATCTGCACCAACTGAACTGAATATATTCTCCTTGTCTTTCACAAGAATTTGTGAAGTCTGGACCACTTCCTTCAGAAGTCATCAGGATATAGTAAATGGGCTCACACACTAATTCCATTGTGTTTCTAATTCCATCAGCAACTTTATATGTACAAAACCTGTGGTCCAAACCTGAGATTTTGTCTTTAATCTTCTACTTCCACATAATTATTAAATATGTAGCCTCAAAACATGCAAATTTCTACTACTGAATAGAGAGGGAAAAAATCTAGTTAGAAATTCTGCAAAACTCCTGGGGAAGAAAAAGAAAAAGTTTATTCTAATAGCTTTTGCATATTGGAATTTGCTGCATCTTCTGAACAAATATTTATGGAAACATAATCAAGACTTTTTCAAACTTCCTGCTTCCTTTTAACATTCTCTTCCAATGTTGTCATAATAAATTCAGCATTACATTCATTTTTCCACCTTGCCTCTTACTTAAAAACCATCTGAATGTACAAGAAGCAAAATCAGATTGATATTGTTGAATTTAATATTTGTAAGTCCAAATAAAAATAATCATTGGTTCAACAAAAACTGCAAGATGCAGACATTTTATGGATTTCAATTATAGAAAAAACTGTAAAACAAGGCACAGAAACTCTGGACAATTTACACCATTATTCAAATTGCTTTAGCAGTTAGCCTAAGCACATGAAAAAAATCTATAATAGACCACAGGCTGACAAATAAGATATACAAAAGATAAATATTAAGAATAGTATGAACATATCATCTCTTTCTAATCCAGTAAGAATTCCTTTCATAATAGACCAATGATTATATATGGAGACTTCAGGGTTTTGTTTAAAATGCTACAATTCCTTCCCAACTTCTGTCAAAAATATATTGCCCTCTCCCCAAATTAATTACTCTACCCCTTGCCTTTTTCTCTGAACCCATCAAAAGAATATTATTATAAAATAGGGGGAAAATTAATGGAAGCTTAAAAATGAGAGAGAGAGGGAAAGAAGAAAAGGAAAAACCCCAAATCTGAGAGACTCTATATAATTAACTTTCAACCTTCAATTTAATTTGCTCAGCTATTATGACAGTAAGTGACCCATTGGATCCTGCACAGTCAACCTAAAATGACCATTTTGTGATTGATGCATTCATAGCTAATCTGATTGACCATGTTGATTGGCCCTAGAGAAATATCTACTGAGCTAAAACAAGTCCTGGGCTTATATATTTATGAGTCCATAAGGAATACCTAGTTTCACTTGGCAACATTAGATGGAAAAAGCATACTATTAAGAAGGTCAGCAATCAAGCAAATGAACATCTAGAATTTTGTTTTCTCTTGCCAACCATTTAACTCATTCCCTCCCTTCATAAATACAGAAATGTTATACAGAATAAGCAGTCAGCCTGGCCCTTGGAGATCTCCTATGGTTCCTTAAAGGTACTTTGGTACCAACTATACACAAATATTTCTTTGCAGATAGAAGGTTAACAACCCTACCTTGGGTCAGCCTATTTCTCTAGCTTTGTGTTTATTTTGTAAATTGACCCAATTCCTTGAGTATTCACACCAATTTCCTTCTTCTCTATGGGCATTATTTCTAGCCTTCCTCTTTCATGATCTATGCCAGTGATCCTCAACCAGGGTAATTTGGCACCCCAAGGGATATCTGACATTGTCTGGAGACACCTCTGGTTGTCACAACTTGGGCAGCAGGGGATGGGGGCAATGCCACTGGTACCTAAAGGGTAGAGGCCAAAGATGCTGCTAACCAACTTACTCTACAAAGGAAAACCTTCCCCAAAGAGAATTATCTGTCCCAAAGCTCAATAGTGCCAATGCTGAGAAAGCCTGACCTATATGATGCTGTTCATCTAGCCTTTGAGACCAATAAATGTGATGGGGTGCTCTGCCTTGGCTCTCCCAGAAGCCATTTAAACACAGACCAAATCTCTCTCTTCCTTTTCATCAACATATCAGGGGGATTTGAAGTCATGAGCCTGCATGAGCTGTCCCGGGAAATGAGTATAGATAGTAATTTTTACATTGTTTTAAGAGGTCCAAGAACTGTGTCCTGGGCCAACCCAGCATGCAGAAGTTGAAGAGATGAGGAGGATCCAGCAAAGGAGGCTGAGAAAGGAGGCCAGGGGGGTGGCAGGAGGCCAGGGCAATGGTCCTGGAAGCCAAGGGCAAACAGTGTTCCAGCAGAGAGTGATCAACTGAGCCAATGCCTGAGAAGTCAGGTAAGATGCAGACTGAGAAGTAGCCAGTAGATACCACTTCGTGGAACCATGAATGACTTTAGTTACAGCAGTTTGATGAAGCAGCAGGAGCAGAAGCCCAATTAGGAAGTGTTCAAGACAATACCCAGGTGAAAACTGGGAAGGGCATCCACAACTTTCAAGGAGAATGCCCCTTAGCTCCCATCCTGCAGAGTTCTTTTTGCTACCCTTTTTGTTACCTTTAGGAGATACTTTCTCCCCATCAATTATTTCAGAAGTATCTCCTATAGACAACATCTTTGATTTGGCTTTATAATTTAAACAGCTCTTTCCTAATTACAGCAAAACAAAAGGTATTTTTTTTAAGATTTTTTTTTTACTTATTTATTTTACAGAGAGAGACACAGCAGGAGAGGGAACACAAGCCGGAGGAGTGGGAGAGAGAGAAGCAGGTTTCCCGCCGAGCAGGGAGCCAGGACCCTGGGATCATCACCTGAGCCAAAGGCAGACACTTAATGACTTAGCCACCTATGTGCGCCAAAAGTTATTTTTTTAAGTCTTGCTATGACCCAATGGTTTAAGAAATAGTTTCAGATTTCATACCATAACACTTCATGCTGAATCTCCTTGCACCTGTCAAGTGACCCTGACATCTGTCTGGTTGACTTGTATCTGCATCCTGCCTCAATGTCTAGCTTCTTAGAATAACACTTTGTTTGGATATTGCCTACATTTCTGTTTAAATTTTTTTATCCTAGATTTTTATTTCTTGGGTTATCACCAACTCCTTACTTACAACCTGTGGACCCCAACTCAGACTCCAAGGTGCCCCAACCTTAATACAGCATTTCAAGTTCCTGTACTTCCAGGCTTTTTAAAGAGTACAATTAAATATTGTCTTTAATTTAGTTCCAGACCATAAATTTTTTAATAAAGCATATATCTCATTTTGGATCTCTTATGACTGTTTGACTTGATCTTACTTACATCATCTTATTTTATACTTATTTTAATAATGTTTCTTAGGTGTTTTTTGTTTGTTAAGGGTGTGTGTGTGTGTGTGTGTGTGTGTGTGTGTGTGTGTTTATAGACCGCATAGTTTGCTTTCCTTCTACAATGATTCAGAAGGTAGAAATTCTGTTTTTAATTCTTATGATGGCAACCAAGTTTTCCAAAAACAATTCTTATATATGCATTTAATTAGCAATAACAAAGCAATTTTTATTGAAGTATAATTGATATGCAATATCTTACTAATATTGATATTTGATCCTATTGATATCCTGATTTGATATTTTTATGCAAATATCACATGCAAAAATGTACAAAATCCCCATAAGTCTAGTTATCATGCAAAGTTATTACTTATTGACTATATTTCCTATGCTGTACATTATATCCCCAAGACTGACTTATTTTATAATTGGAAATTTGTACCTCTTAATCCCTTCCCCCATTTCACCTGCCCCGATCCCTGCCTTTCTGGTAACCAACAGTTTGTTTCCTGTTTCTGTAAATCTTTGTTTTGTTTTTTTTGTTTTGTTTTTTAGATTCCACATACAAGTGGAATCATATGGTATTTGTATTTCTCTGTCTGACTTATTTCACTTAACATAATATCCTCTAGGTCCATCCATGTGGCTGCCATATGTATATATACCACATCATCTTTATCCATTCATCTATCAGTCACTTCTATATCTTAGCTATTGTAAATAATGCTACAATGAACATAGAAGTGCATATATCTCTTGGAATTGGTGTTTTTCTTTTCTTCAAATAAATATCCAGAAGTGGAATTGCTGTATCATATGGTAGTTCTATTTTTGGTTTTTGGAGGAAGCTCCATACTGATTTCAATAGTGGTTGCACCAAATTACATTCCTATCAACAACATACAAGGGTTCCCTTTTCTCCACATCTTCACCAACACTTGTTTTTTTGTTGTTGGAATAATAGTAAATCTGACAGGGGTGAGGTAATATCTTCTTGTGGTTTTGATTTGCATTTCCCTGATGATGAATGATGTTGAGCATCATTTCAGGTGCCTATTGACCATCTTATGTCTTCTTTGGGAAAATGTCTATTTAGGAACTCTACCAAGTTTTTAATTGGGTTGTTTCTTTGGAGTTTTTTTGATATTAAGTTGTGTAAGTTTTTTATATATTTTGGATATTAACCCTTTATCAGATGTATGATTTGCAAATATCTTCTCCCACTCAATAGGTTGTCTTTTCATTTTGTTGATCATTTCCTTTGCTGGGTAAAAGCTTTTTAGTTTGATGTAACACCATTTGTTTATTTTCTCTTTTGTTGCCCTGGCTTGAGGAGACTGGTCCAAAAAACTATGGCTAAGATCAATGTCAAAAAGCTTACTGCCTGTGTTTTTTTCTAGAATTTTAATGGTTTTAGTTTTTCATTTAGGTCTCTAATTCATTTTATTTTTGTGTATGGTGCAAGAAAGTGGTTCCATTTCATTCTTTCATATGCAGCTGTCTTTTTCCCATTGTATATTCTTGTCTTTGTCATAGATTAATTGACCATATAGTGCTGGATTTATTTCTGAGCTCTCTGTTCTATTCCATTGATCTGTGTGTCTGTTTTTATGCCAGTACCATGCTGTTTTGATTACTATAACTTTGTAGTATAGTTTGAAACCGGGGAGCATGATACCTTTCTTTGTTCTTCTTCCTCAAGATTTCTTTGGCTACTCAACGTTAATTCAAGTTGTTTTATTTTTTTTTATTTTTATTATGTTATGTTAATCACCATACATTACATCATTAGTTTTTGATGTAGTGTTCCATGATTCATTGTTTGCATATAACATCCAGTGCTCCATTCAGTACATGTCCTCTTTAATACCCATCACCAGGCTAACCCATCTCCCCAACCCCCTCCCCTCTAGAACTCTCAGTTTGTTTCTCAGAGTCCATAGTCTCTCATGGTTTATCTCCCCCTCCAATTGCCCTCCCTTCGTTTTTCCCTTCCTGCTATCTTCTTTTTTTTTTTTTTTAACATATAATGTATTATTTGTTTCAGAGGTATAGGTCTGTGATTCATCAGTCTTACACAATTCACAGCGCTCACCATAGCACATACCCTCCCCAATGTCTATGACCCAGCCCTCCCATCCCTCCCATCCCCCACCACTTCAGCAACCCTCAGTTTGTTTCCTGAGATTAAGAATTCCTCATATCAGTGAGGTCATATGATACATGTCTTTCTCTGATTGACTTATTTCGCTCAGCATAATACCCTCCAGTTCCATCCACATCGTTGCAAATGGCAAGATTTCATTCCTTTTGATGGCTGCATAATATTCCATTGTGTATATATATATATATACCACTTCTTCTTTATCCATTCATCTGTCGATGCATATCCTGGCTCTTTCCACAGTTTGGCTATTGTGGACATTGCTGCTATAAACATCGGGGTGCACGTACCCCTTCAGATCCCTACATTTGTATCTTTGGGGTAAATACCCAGTAGTGCAATTGGTGGGTCGTATGGTAGCTCTATTTTCAACTTTTTGAGGAACTTCCATACTGTTTTCCAGAGTGCCTGCACCAGCTTGCATTCCCACCAACAGTGTAGGAGGGTTCCCCTTTCTCCGCATCCCCGCCAACATCTGTCCTTTCCTGACGTGTTAATTTTAGCCATTCTGACTGATGTGAGGTGGTATCTCATTGAGGTTTTGATTTGGATTTCCCTGATGCCGAGTGATGCTGAGCACTTTTTCATGTGTCTGTTGGCCATTTGGATGTCTTCTTTGGAAAATGTCAGTTCATGTCTTCTGCCCATTTCTTGATTGGATCATTTGTTCTTTGGGTGTTGAGTTTGATAAGTTCTTTATAGATTTTGGATACTAGCCCTTTATCTGATATGTCATTTGCAAATATCTTCTCCATTCTGTCAGTTGTCTTTTGGTTTTGTTGACTGTTTCTTTTGTTCTGCAAAAGCTTTTTATCTTGATGAAGTCCCAATAGTTCATTTTTGCCCTTGCTTCCCTTGCCTTTGGTGATGTTTCTAGGAAGAAGTTGCTTCGGCTGAGGTCAAAGAGGTTACTGCCTGTGTTCTCCTCTAGGATTTTGATGGACTCCTGTCTCACATTGAGGTCTTTCAACCATTTGCAGTCTATTTTTGTGTGTGGTGTAAGGAAATGGTCCAGTTTCATTCTTCTGCAGGTGGCTGTCCAATTTTCCCAACACCATTTGTTGAAGAGACTGTCTTTTTCCAATTGGACATTCTTTCCTGCTTTGTTGAAGATTAGTTGGCCATAGATTTGAGGGTCCATTTCTGGGCTCTCTATTCTGTTCCATTGATCTATGTGTCTGTTTTTGTGCCAGTACCATGCTGTCTTGATGATGACAGCTTTGTAATAGAGCTGGAAGTCCGGAATTGTGATGCCACCAGCTTTGCTTTTCTTTTTCAACATTCCTCTGGCTATGCGGGGTCTTTTCTGGTTCCATACAAATTTTAGGATTATTTGTTCCATTTCTTTGAAAAAAGTGGATGGTATTTTGATAGGGATTGCATTAAATGTGTAGATTGCTCTAGGTAGCATTGACATCTTCACAATATTTTTTCTTCCAATCCATGAGCGTGGAATGTTTTTCCATTTCTTTGTGTCTTCCTCAATTTCTTTCATGAGTATTTTGTAGTTTTCTGAGTACAGATTCTTTGCCTCTTTGGTTAGATTTATTCCTTGTATCTTATGGTTTTGGTGTAATTGTAAATGGGATCGACTCCTTAATTTCTCTTTCTTCTGTCTTGTTGTGGGTGTATAGGAATGCCACTGATTTCTGTGCATTGATTTTATATCCTGCCACTTGACTGAATTCCTGTATGAGTTCTAGCAGTTTTGGGGTGGAGTCTTTTGGGTTTTCCACATAAAGTATCATATTATCTGCAAAGAGTGAGAATTTGACTTCTTCTTTGCCGATTTGAATGCCTTCTATTTCTTTTTGTTGTCTGATTGCTGTGGCTAGGACTTCTAATACTATGTTGAATAGCAGTGGTGATAGTGGACATCCCTGCCGTGTTCCTGACCTTAGGGGGAAAGCTCTCAGTTTTTCTCCATTGAGAATGATATTTGGTGTAGGTTTTTCATAGATGGCTTTTATGATATTGAGGTATGTACCCTCTATCCCTATTCCCTGAAGAGTTTTGATCAAGAAAGGATGCTGTACTTTGTCAAATGCTTTTTCTGCATCTATTGAGAGGATCATATGGTTCTTGTTCTTTCTTTTATTAATGTATTGTATCACATTGATTGATTTGCGGATGTTGAACCAACCTTGCAGCCCAGGGATAAATCCCACTGGGTCATGGCGAATAATCCTTTTAATGTACTGCTGGATACTATTGGCTAGTATTTTGGTGAGAAGTTTTGCATCCATGTTCATCAAGGATATTGGTCTGTAATTCTCCTTTTTGATGGGGTCTTTGTCTGGTTTTGGGGTCAAGGTAATGCTGGCCTCATAAAACGAGTTTGGGAAGTTTTCCTTCCATTTCCTTTTTTTGGCACAGGTTCAGAAGAATAGGTATTAATTCTTCTTGAAATGTTTGGTAGAATTCCCCTGAGAAGCTGTCTGGCCCTGGGCTTTTTTGTTTGTTGGGAGATTTTTGATGACTGCCTCAATATCCTTAGTGGTTATATGTCTGTTCAGGTTTTCCTTTTCTTCATGGTTCAGTTTTGGTAGTTGATACATCTCTAGGAATGCCTCCATTTCTTCCAGATTATCTAATTTGCTGGCATAGAGTTGCTCATAATATGTTCTTATAATTGTTTGTATTTCTTTGGTGTTGGTTGTGATGTCTCCTCTTTCATTCATGATTTTGTTGATTTGGGTCATTTCTCTTTTCTTTTTGATAAGTCTGGCCAGGGGGTTATCAATCTTGTTAATTCTTTCAAAGAACCAGCTCCTAGTTTCGTTGATCTGTTCTACTGTTCTTTTAGTTTCTATTTCATTGATTTCTGCTCTGATCTTTATTATTTCTCTTCTCCTGCTGGGTTTAGGCTTTATTTGCTGTTCTTTCTCTAGCTCCATTAGGTGTAGGGTTAGGTTGTATATTTGAGACCTTTCTTATTTCTTGAGAAAGGCTTGTATTGCTATATACTTTCCTCTTAGGACTGCCTTTGCTGCATCCCAAAGATTTTGAACAGTTGTGTTTTCATTTTCATTGGTTTCCATGAATTTTTTTAATTCTTCTTTAATTTCCTGGCTGACCCATTCATTCTTCAGTCGGATGCTCTTTAGCCTCCATGTACTTGAGTTCTTTCCGATTTTCCTCTTGTGATTGAGTTCTAGCTTTAAAGCATTGTGGTCTGAAAAGATGCAGGAAATGATCCCAATCTTTGGGTACTGGTTGAGACCTGATTTGTGACCTAGGATGTGATCTATTCTGGAGAATGTTCCATGGGCACTAGAGAAGAATGTGTATTCCATTGCTTTGGGATGGAATGTTTTGAATATGTCTGTGAAGTCCATTTGGTCCAGTGTGTCCTTTAAAGTCTTTATTTCCTTGTTGATCTTTTGCTTCGATGATCTGTCCATTTCAGTGAGGGAGGTGTTAAAGTCCCCCACTATTATTGTATTGCTGTCGATGTGTTTCTTTGCTTTTGTTATTAATTGCCTTATATAAGTGGCTGCTCCCATGTTAGGGGCATAGATATTTACAATTGTTAGATCTTCTTGTTGGATAGACCCTTTAAGTAGGATATAGTGTCCTTCTTCATCTCTTATTACAGTCTCTGGTTGAAAATCTAATTTGTCTGATATAAGGATTGCCACCCCAGCTTTCTTTTGGTGTCCATTAGCATGGGAAATGGTTTTCCACCCTTTCACTTTCAATCTGGGGGTGTCTTTGGGTCTAAAATGAGTCTCTTGCAGACAGCATATCAATGGGTCTTGTTTTTTTATCCAATCTGAGAGATTGTGTCTTTTGATTGGGGCATTTAGCCCATTTACCTTCAGGGTAACTATTGAAAGATATGAATTTAGTGCCACTGTATTGCCTGTAAGGTGACTGTTACTGTATATTGTCTGTGTTCCTTTCTGGTCTATGTTGCTTTTAGGGTGTCTCTTTGCTTAGAGGACCCCTTTCAAGATTTCTTGTAGGGCTGGTTTCTTGTTTGTAAATTCCTTTAGTTTTTGTTTGTCCTGGAAGATTTTTATCTCTCCTTCTATTTTCAATGACAGCCTAGCTGGTTATAGTATTCTTGGCTGCATATTTTTCTCATTTAGTGCTCTGAAGATATCATGCCAGTCCTTTCTGGGCTGCCAGGTCTCTGTGGATAGGTCTATTGCCAATCTAATGTTTCTACCATTGTAGGTTACAGATCTCTTCTCCCAAGCTGCACTCAGGATTTTTTCTTTGTCTCTGAGACTAGTAAGTTTTACTATTAGATGTTGGAGTGTTGACCTATTTTTATTGATTTTGATGGGGGTTCTCTGTTCCTCCTGGATTTTGATGCCTGTATCCTTCCCCAAATTAGGGAAGTTCTCTGCTATAATTTGCTCCAATATACCTTCTGCCCCTCTCTCTTTCTTCTTCTTCTGGGATCCCAATTATTCTAATGTTGTTTCATCTTATGTTATTACTTATCTCTCGAATTCTGCCCTCATGATCCTGTGGTTGTTTATCTCTCTTTTTCTCACCTTCTTTACTTTCCATCATTTGTTCGTCTATATCACTGATTCTCTCTTCTGCCTCATTTTTCCTAGCAGTTAGAGCCTCCATTTTTTATTGTACCTCATTAATAGCCTTTTTGATTTCGACTTGGTTAGATTTTAGTTCTTTATTTCTCCAGAAAGGATTTCTTTAATATCTTCCATGTTTTTTTCAAGCCCAGCTAGTATCTTTAAAATCTTCATTCTGAACTCTAGTTCTGACATCTTACTAATGTCCGTATTAATTAGGTCCCTGGCAGTCAGTACTGCCTCTTGTTCTTTTCATTGAGGTGTTTTTTTCCATCTTGTCATTTTGTCCAGAGGAGAATAGATGAATGAGAGAACAAAATGCTAACAGGGTAACAATGTCCCCAGAAAATATACACTAAACAAATCAAAAGAGACCTGAAACTGGGGGGAAAGAAAGGGAAAGAAAGAAAAAAGAGAAAGATAAAAACCAACAAACAAAAAGAAAACAAAACCAAAAAACCAGAATATGATCAACTATGATCAGGCTGGTGCATAGATCAGTGGCACACACTAGGTATTGGGCGTATTTTGGTCTGTTAGAAGAAAGTGCCTCCCAAAATTTTAAAGAAAGAAAAACTTATATATATACAAAAATAAGGGTTAAAACTATGAAAGGATGGAATGACTATAAAGATGAAAATTATAAAAGATTTTATAAAAGGAATTGATAAGATAAGAAGTTGGTTGAAAAAAGAAAGAAGAGGATTTAAAAAAAAGGGGGGGGAGAGAATGTGATCAGGCAGGAGACGAGAACAAAGCCATACACTAGATATTTAGGGTATATTTTGATCTGTTAGAAGAAACTGTATCCCAAAATTTTAAAGAGAGAACAACTTATATATACCAAAAATAAGGGTAACCTCTATGAAGGGATAGAATATGACTCTAAAAATGAAAAATAAAAAAGATTTTTTTCAAAAAGTGATTGATAAGATGTTGGTTGAAAAAGGGAAAAAGACAAATTAAAAAAAAAGACAGTTAAAAAAACTAACTTTGAAAGACTAAAGAATCATGGGAAAAAAGCCATGATTTCTACGGGCAGTATTCCCTTAGCGCTGGAGTTCTGCCGTTCTCATTGATCGGAAAACTTGGTCTTGGCTGGTGGTTCTTGCTGATCTTCTGGGGGAGGGGCCTTTTGCCATGGTTCCCAAATGTCTTTGCCAGAGGCGGAAATGCCCTGCCCTTGCCGGTCGGGCTAAGGAATCTGCTCAAGTTTACTTTCTGAAGCTTTTATTCCCTGCAAGCTTTCCATACAGCTTTGGAGGACAACAGTGAAAATGGTGGCCTCCCAATCTCCGCCCCAGAGGAGCCAAGAACTCCGGGCCCCACTCCTCAGTGAACCCCCAGAGAAAAGCAGTCACTCCCGTCTCCCCAGTCTCCGGCCGCACTCCACGCTCACCCGGCCTGTGACCAAGCGTTTCTATCTTTGGCACCCAACCCGGTGTGGAGTCTCCAAACCCAGCAGATCCCTGCGGTGCGCTCCCGCGCCACTCCTCCCAGCGGGGGGAAGGGGAGTCTCCCCAGATCTGCCGCTTGTTGGGTGCCTGCTGGAAGAGCAGGGGCCTGACTGTGCTGCAGATCATGGTTTATGGCAACCCAGAGCTGAGAGTCCGCGCCTTGGCTCCCTCTCTGCAGCGGGCTTCCCCGCTCCAATACCTGGGAGCTCTGCCGCACTCAGGCACCCCGGTCTTTCTGTGACCCCAAGGGTCCTGAGACCACACTGTCCTGTGAGGGTTCCACCCCCGCTTAGCCACTGAAGTGACATCCCTCAGCGGAGCAGACTTTTAAAAGTTCCGATTTTGTGCTCCGTGGTTCTATCACTTGCCAGAAGCGGCGGATGGAGGCCCCCTCCCCCGCCGTCTATCTTCCCGAATATCGCCTCGTATTCACTTCTCCGCACGTCCTACCTTCCAGAAAGTGGTCGCTTTTCTGTTTAGAGAGTTGTTGCTATTCTTTTCTTCGATCTTGTTGAGTTCGTAGGTGTTCATAATGGTTTGATCCCTATCCAGCCGAATTCCTGGGACGAAATGAAATCCAGGTCCCCTACTCCTCTGCCATCTTGCTCTTCCATCTTAATCTGTAAGTATTTTGAGATTTTCCAGCTATCTGGTTATTTCTAGGTTAATTTCATTGTGGTCTGAGAGCAGACATTGTATGATTTCTATTCTTTTAAATGTATAATGGTGTGTTTTATGGCAGAGGATGTGGTCTGTTTTGGTAAATGATCCAGGTGAACTTGAGAATAATATGTAATCTGCTATTGTTGAATAAAGTAGTCTATGGATGCCAATTATATCCAGTTGATTGATGTTGCTATTGAGTTAAACTATGTCCTTATTGGTTTTCTGCTGCTGCAGAAACTGTAATAGTGGGGCCATCTATTTCTCCTTTTAGTTCTGTCAGTTTTTGCTTCATATACTTTAACACTCTGTTATTAGGTATATGCAGTTAAGGATTGTTATATACAATTAAGGATTATTATATCTTCTTGAAGTATGGGTCCCTTTATCATTATGTAATGCCTCTTCTATTCCTGGTAACTTCTGTGATATAAATGTGTTCCAAAATTAATATAGCTATTCCCACTTTCTTTTGATTAATGTTAGCCTGATATATCTTTCTCCATTCCTTTACTTTTAATCTGTATGTGTCTTTATATTTAAAGTGGGTTTCTTTTTTAAAAAGATTTATTTATTTTAGAGAGCAAGAGGGAGAGGGATCATGATTGTGGGGAGGGACAGAGGGAGAGGAAGAGAGAGAATCTCAAGCACACCCCATGCTGAGCACAGAGACCAAGGAGTGCTCCATCCCACAACCCTGAGACCATGACCTGAGCCGAAATCAAGACTGAGCCACCCAGGCACCCCTAAAGTGGGTTTCTTATGGACAAGCTTTTTGATCCACTCTGACAATCTCTTTTAATTGGTGCATTTAAACCATTGATATTTAACATAATTATTGGCATATTTGGGCCAATATTTCCCATATTTGTTGTTCTTTTCTATTTCTTGTTCTTGTTCTTTGTATTTTGTCTTCCACACTTTTTCTGTCATTTGTGGTTTTATTATTTTTTAAAAAAAGATTTTATTTATTTGAGAGAGAGAGAGAGCAGAACCAGGGGGAGAGGCAGAGGGAGAGAAAAAGGGAGAAGCAGACTCTCCACTGAGCAGGGAGCCGGATGTGGATCTCTATCCCGGGTCCCTGGGATCGTGATCTCAGCTGAAGGCAGACACCTAAGAGACTGAACCACCCAGGTGCCCCTCTCATTTGTGGTTTTAATTGGTCATTTTATATGGTCCCATTTTCTCTCCTTTCTTAGCTTGTCAATTATATTTCTTTTTTTACTTTTTAAGGTGGTTATCTTAGGGTTTGCAATATATATTTACAACTAACCAAAGTCCACTTTCAAATAACACTATATTGCTTCATGTGTAATACAGGTACCTTATAATAATGAAATAGATCTAATTCCTCTTTCCTGTCCCTTGTGCATTGCTATCATTCATTTCACTAATTAATACATAAGTATATATATATCTATAGTATATTTCTATATATAGCAAATAGATTGTTGCTATTATTATTTTAAAAACTTATATTTTAGATCAATTAAAAATGAGAAAAATAAAAGTTTTTATTTTACCTTCACTAATTCATTCTTTGATGTACTTCCCTTCTTTATGTAGATCCAAAGTTCTGACCATCACCAGGCTAACACATCCCCCCTCTCCCCTCTAGAACCCTGTTTGTTTCTCAGAGTCCATAGTGTCTCATGGTTCATCTCCCCCTCCGATTTCCACCCCCTTCATTTTCCCCTTCCTACTATCTCTCTCTCTTTTTTTTTTTAACATATAATGTATTATTTGTTTCAGAGGTACAGATCTGTGATTCATCAGTCTTACACAATTCACAGCGCTCACCACAGCACATAGCATACTTCATTTTTATAAGTGTTTTTGATTTCTAGCATTTCTTTTTGATTTTTCTTAGAATTTCCATCACTCAGCTTACAGTATCTGTGTATACTTTCCATTAAAGCACCTAGGATAGTAATCATAGTTTTAAAAATTACTGGCTTGATAATTCCAATATTTCTGCCATAATTGACTATGGTTTTGATGCTTATTCTATTTCTGTATTTTGTCATTAGCATGCCTTCTAATTTTTTGTTAAAAGGCAGACATGATGTACTGGGTAAAAGGAATTGTAGTAAATAGTCCTTTAGTAATGGAGTGGTAAGGTGTGAGGGGAGGGAAAGCATTTTATCCAATAATTAGATCTCAGTCTTTTGATGGGCCTTAGCCTGTGAACTTCAGCAGTGCTCCCCAGTTTTTTTTAAACCCCTCTTAGATGGGACAGAATGATTAGAGTTAGTTGGGGTGGGCTATTCCCCTCCCCCCCCAGGTAGGTTAGACTGATAAAATCCTAGCAGGTTAGGTTCTGGTTAACTCGTTTCTCCTGATAGCAGGCCTGGGGAAGAAGAATAGGTGCTTGGGCATGTTTCAAAGTATTCCTTTTTCCCTTCCCCCTGCCAGAAGTTCAGTGGGATTTTTCTCCGATATTAACTGTGAAGACCTGGTAGAGTTCCTGGAGCTGAAACACACAAAAGCTTCGAGGTCCCCGCAACTGGGTTCCTCTGGAATTTTTAACTCACTGACTTGTCCACACCGAGCCTGCGGAAATTTGTGAAGTAGGGTTTAGACTTTCCTACCTCAGCACTGGTTCCGCGGGGGAGGCTTCTGCTTGTAGGTTTCTACTCAGGTAAATTTGTTTCTCTGTATCCACTCGACCATCTCTCCATCTTCATGGTAGCAGTTTGTCCTGTGACCTTGCTTCTCTGACAGAGCTAAGAAGGGCTGTTGACTTTTTCATTTGATCAGCTTTTAACTTTTTAGGTTGCAGTGGCAACTTCTTAGTTCTTCACATGCCGGACCAGAAACTGGAAGTTACTAGGTTTCATTCTTGGAGTTTGACTTACATTGTCAACATTATCTGTACATAAGACCAAATATACAAAATATAAACCTGCATGAAACTTCACATTGCACTGTGGTGGGGAGGGGGCCAAGTGACTGTTTTGGAACATGTAACAGCATGTATTAAAGCTGACATTTGATTCCATTATGGAGAGTCCAGCTAGGTGTAGATTGCTTAAATATTCATGTTCATGCACTGATATTTATATATGTGTTTAAATTACTTTCACAAAGTGGGTTTACAACCGATATTTTAAAATATAAAAACAGATCTGTGCCACTGAAATACATTAAAATCCAATGAGTATGTTACTTAAAGAGTCTAAAAGTTACTTTGAGTAATGTTAATTAAGAAATTCTAAAATTATTCTCATTTTCTTTCAGTATAGCTACAAGTCTCTTCTGGAGCTTTTTTTGAATATAGAGTAGAATGGAATTGAGTAATGATAGATGTGGAAATAAGCTAGTTAAAACCTGGACACTACATCAAAAACTAATGATGTAATGTATGGTGATTAACATAACATAATAAAAGAAAAAAAAAAACCTGGAGTTTGAGAAGGTGCCTGATAGCTCGTGTGGGTGTGCTTGTAATGTTTAGTATGCTGCTCTGGAGGAAAAATTCACGTTTCTTGGTAGTAGAATTGCTGACCTTAACTGGGAGAGCACTTAATCTTTATATTTTAGCTTTTTTTCCCTGATTACACAAATAGTATATTCTTGTTATAAAAAATATCAAAAGAGCACAGAAATGTGTAGCATGGAAGTAAATTGGCTCTTGTAATCTTTTCTCTGCCTACTCACCACTCCTTCATGATAACTTATGTGTATTCTTCCAAATTTTGTCACATATGCTGTAGTAGTTAATATATAATTATTATTGATGCAAATTAATATATCATAAATACATTCTGGCACTAACTTTTTTCTAACCATATTTTGTACATTTTTTGGTTAGTCTATATAGATTATAAGTTCATTAAAAATGTATTATCTCATTGTTTATAGTTTGCCATAGTTTATTTTACCAATTGCATATTGTTGAATACGTGCACTATTTCTGATTTTCCCACACTTAGAAATAAAGCTGAAAGAAATATCTTTGTGCACTTGTGAGAACATTTTATTAAGAAAAATTCTGTAAGTAGAATTGTTGATTAAAGGATGTGCATATTTTCAATTTTAATAACTAGTGACAAATTCCTCTCCAAAGGCTTACACGAATTTAAACTTCTGCTTACCAGTTTGTTAGAGGACCCTGGTTCTTGTGCATCTTCTGGAATCAATTTAATTATTAAAAATTCTTATTTGTTTTTAAACTTCACATATACATATATAAATGTAATATAAGAATACTATTAGTGAGGTTGAGCATTTTTTGAAATCCTTGTTTGTAATTAAAACAATGTTTTAATGAATGTAATTTCTATTTGAATATTTTACTGATAAAGTTAGTTGACTTTCTTAAATTAAGTAGCCAAGGTGATGGGATTGGTCTTGTTCTGGTTTTAGTTGATGCTATTCTATAAATCCCTGTAGCTGATGAGTCTAGCTGAAAACCATAACTAGATAACGCTTAATTTATCTGATAATTTAAACTAATACAACATCCCCAAAGTTATGAAATCTTAATTCTGATGGTGTTGACAATATACTAAATATCTGGATGTACAGTGAAAATTTAGTTTGACAACCTATAGACTACCACAACAATCTGGATGGTGGGCTTTATGTACTCCTCTCTTCAAAATTCTTTATCCTCTTTCTGTGTGTACTTGTCCCTAATGCTGCACTTTTCAATGTGCTTGTCAGAAATAAATGTGCGTATTTTGTCTTACCCCTCCGCATTGAAATTCCTTGAAATTTCAGATTTATTTAAGATTATTGTTTCCTGTCCAGATTGAATACCTACTGACATATTAGTGTTTTAAGAAGAAACTGAGGTAGCCTGTCCTCTTAGGTAGCCTTACTTTAGTTTCTTAATGTGGCACCAGGACTGATAACCATTAGCTGCGATTGTTTGAAAGCTGACTGAAACTGGTTGCCTTGAAGAGCTAAGGCAGCTCGTTCTATCTCTCCTTCTGTGCTGTTGTTCACTTGCAGCTGTGTACTCCTTTCTTCTCACAATATTCTCTTCCTCCTCCTTCCTTTCCTAAAGAACAAGGAAGCTACATACTGTGGGCTCACCTATCCATCTTCACTTCATTGCCTCCACATCATTTGTTCTTAATTTAGATACTACGATGAACATTCTCCTTGGATGTTTGCATGGGCCACTCCCTTTATATCTGTATCAATACCCAAAATCTTTGCTTTCAATCTCTTTCCCGTCTCACATCTCATCTCACAGCAATTCTGATTGCCCGACTAATCCATTCATTTGGTCATTTCCCCTCCCTGTAATGAGTTCTTGTACTTCTAGAGCTCCAGAGGAAACCCTCTCCTCCCTCAAAGTCATTCAAAAGCCCCCTCCCCTGAAGCATATTCAAATAAAAGGGATCTGAGGAAGACATTGGGTCCCTAACCCTTAGCCAACTGTCTTTATATCTGTTCATAGACCTCTTAGCGTGTTAAATCATTCCTGTTTCTTATCATCTACTTATTCACTCCAAGTGCCTTTTTCTACACTGATTGATTTGTTCATGGATTTATTTATTCCTAAGATATTTATTAAGTTCTCATAGGTATATAAGACAATGCTAAGTGCCTCTAGGGGTGGAGGGTAGCAGTAGTGCGGGGCTGCGGGGGAAGGGGGTTTCTCTCCTTTCTTTAAGGAATTTGCTGTCTAGACAGAGACCCAGGCATTTATTTGCAGAAAAGTTGATACTGGGGTGCCTGAGTGGCTCAGTCGTTAAGCGTCTGCCTTTGGCTCAGGTTATGATCCCAGGGTCCTGGGATCCAGCCCCGCATCGTGTTCCCTGCTCGGCGGGAAGCCTGCTTCTCCCTCTCCCACTCCCCCTGCTTGTGTTCCCTCTCTCGCTGTGTCTCTCTCTGTCAAATAAAGAAATAAAATCTTTTTTAAAAAGTTGATACTGCATATGATTAAATGACAAACGTTTGGTACAAGTTGGTACAAGCAATATGTGCCTTGGGATGTCAGAGGAGAGAGTAATTTCTTTTGATGGGAGGATGGGGTTGGGAGGCAGGTTGTAAAGGAGCTGGCCTTGAAGCACGGATAAGATTTGAGAGGCAGGGGAGGGTGAGGGAATTCTGCAAAGGAGGAAGGAGATATGGTAGGTAGACACAGTCCTGATGGGATGGACGGGGTGTGTGGATACACAAACCTCCTCTGAGAGTGCAGCAATAATTCGTTTGAGATGCGCATATATATGCATGTAAGTATACAAATATATCCTTATTTCGGGGGAAAATTGGATTAAAATAGGACTTTTTATCAGACTGATGATAAAGTAACTTTAATAGAAATGTATGAGAACCAAATCATTATATACAAAGAAAACCAAGATAAGTAAAACCTATAAGGAGTCTTAGAATAATTGTGATTTAAAGGATCCTGGAATTATTTCCACACTCAGATTCAATTTTTCTTTATTTGAAAAGATTTGGTAAAGGGGAAATTACTTCTTTTTCCTCCACTATATAAAGAGCCATCCCCTCTTGGGTCACTTGGAATTCTTCCACAAAACTAGGCAAATGAGCCATGAGTTCTAACGAACATCAAGTTCCATGAGTTGAGGAGTATTAATACAGCTCAGAACTTTGGGCAAAATATTGGACAAAATATTTGTGTGGGGGACAAAACTAATCTTGCAGTGTGTTTCTGTGTACTATATGCTCTACTTAAGCAGCTGATTTCTTACTGGTTTTATGTACAATTCACAGCATTGATTCTGTTGATTTTTCTTACATCTAAGTTTTTCTTACATCTGAATTACGTATGTTCCTTTGCATGCACCATGATTTCTCAGGGAAAGTTCATGATTTCCCAAGTCCTTCATCCATTCTTTCTCTTTCCTCTTACCTTCACCCCCTGGGCCTAATTATGAAACGACTTCAAATAAATACAAATTTTTAAACAAAAAAAATTCTGCTTCCTGTGAACAATTGACTAGTTTTTTTTTTTTCCTCTTTTCTCTTTGAGAGTTCTAATTCACTTGGAGGACTATGCAGTTGGCTAGGCCTGAGATTTCTGGGAGCTGTAATTGTGTCTCATTAATTCTTACAGTAATGGAGGGTAACTATAAGGAACATGCAATTAGTGGTTTGGTCAATGAACAGAGCAGTTAATCAGCAGACAAAGGATGGGGCTCAGGGCCCATTAGGCTGAAAGGAGGTGTTAGTGCCGTCCCAGGCTTCAGGAATGCACTTGGACATGCCCGCCCATTGGACAGCCTCAGAAGACTATGTTTGTCTTTTTGCTAAACCGGCTCTTTTTTTTTTTAATTGGTGTGGTATGTGTTTATTCAAACACTTGAGAGATTCCTGAGTATCCTGCTATAGTACACCATGCATTTTTCTCACCTCATGTTAACTGGCGTGTTTTTTTTATCTCCCATTGCACAAATAAATGTCAAAAACACACACAACAAAAAAACAGAAACAAGCCAAAAACCGACCAACCAACCCTCAACAATAAAAAAGGAAGAAAAAAGTATAATACTGCTTTAGTGAAACATATTAGAGGTAAAGTTCCTGAGCTGACCCCTCTGTCATCAGAAAATAAATGAATGCAGAGACCAATAATGTTTAAATAAGCCTTTGTGTTGTCACTCAGTCATGGCCTCCATATTCATCTCTATAAAGTAGACCTTTATACTTTTGAATGGAGGCGCTCTAAATACATGTAAATGTATGCAGATAAGCATATGAGTCTTAAAATGTTGCAGGCCTTATAGCTACAAGTAACCTCAATTGTGTGTTTTCTGTGAGAAAGTCTTGTCAAATTATTCTAAGGCCTCGAATACAGAAGTTAACCTAGTAGAATAGGGTTGTTTTTTTCTGAGCAACATGGACCATAGCACCCTTGCCTAGGAAAACCATGCAAAGGTTACAGATAGAATCGTACAAAATGCTGTAAATGTGAAGTGGTGATTATATAAGAAAATGGATTTATCAATAATACATTGCCCTGGGGTAATTCTGCGCTCAAGCAAACAGTTCTTCAAATAGAATGACATCTCTACTCCTAAGTAAAGCATACATTTGGAATAAAGAAGGAATGATTACATTTGCTTTTTAAAAATGAAACTAGCTTAATAATTAACTCATTTCCTGAGTCAAGTGCGGGCCTGAAAATAAAGGTAGGGTTTTTTTCTTTCTCCAAACCTGTCTACTGTTTTATCTTCCTGGGATTTACATTGGAAATGTAGAAATGTTCAAAAAATGAATTCTCTTAGGCGTTATATTAGAGATTCAGCTATTTTTGAATAATTAGCTTCATTTTTTAAATATTTGAAACATTTTCTACTCTGAGGTAAAGAATAGCATAGTGGAAGATGAGAGTTACAAATGATATGCATTTTTCAGAAGAATCCTTCTTATCAATTAATAAGGAAGGGAGAGTAAGCCCATTCTACCTTCTATTTCTCTTATTTAGATTTTCTTCTCTAAAGAGATATTTTTTATTCAAGGCATCACAGAATTTCCTATTTCCTTGAGTGACATGCTGTGCATTGTTTCAGAAAGTGGAAGGCTGAAACAACAGGAGGTGAGGAAGGCGGTGCTCATCTCAGCTCCCTGTTAGCTAGCTGTGTTATAGCCAACAAAGTTACCTTCTGAGCCTCAGTTTCCTCATCTGTAAAATGAGGATTTCTAATCTAGGTGATCTCCAAGGTCCTTTTAACTGTGCTCTTTTTGATTTTTTTTTTTTTTTTTTTTTTTAGGACAAACAGTGAAACAATTTCAAGTGTTATTTGTGTCTTGCAATTTAAGTAGGATTCACAAGCCATGGAAAGCGGGATTGCTGTGGGCTATGGCATTGTTAAAAGCTGGTATTAGTTGTGAAAGGGCTTTCTCTCTGATCATTTTTTCCTCTGTTGTCCTGATTTGCCTAATTGCTGACAATTTACCTTGTTTCCTAGTGAATAAGACTCCTTCAGATTCTGGAGATTGTTTTAATTACCCTGGTCTTTTCGATAGCATATTGTCTACCTGCTTGCATCTGCCAGGGGTCTCTGCTGGGCTAGTTTTTCATGCAGTGTTTTCATGAATCAGGGACAGGTTGACTTCAAGACTCTTTGTAAGACTGAGGGGATTTTTTGGTTGTACATTGCTTTATAAAACAATCTGATTATGGAATACATCTCAGAACCAAAAATGTGTTTGGTTTCTCATCAGAATGGTTTGGTTTCATCTCAACCCCTTGCCCCATTCAGGAATAGAGTTGTTCACATACAAAGTGGCTGCATCACCTCCTGGCTAGAATTTCTGGTTATGTTCAGCCCTATGGTCAACTCTATCCTCTTGGTTCTCAAGTCTTAACGTGACCACTCCTCTTCCTCCAAGTCTTTAATAACCTTTCACATTCTTTGGTATCCTTTCTTCTTTGTAGATTGTGCTAGGCAAAAAAAGCCTTTCTATTTTTTCTGCCAAGATTTTCTTTAGAATTAGTATGACCTTTAAAGAACACCTGAGAGGCCCCTGGGTGGCTCAGTCGGTCGGGTGTCTGACTTTTGTTTTCTGCTGGGGTCATGATGTACAGTCATAGGATCAAGCTCCACATGAAGCTTCACTCCCAGCATGGAGTCTGCTTGGGCTTCTCTCTCTCCTTCTCCCTCCTTGCCCCAGCCCTTCCCGCCATGCTCAATCTCCCTTTCTCTTTCAAATAAAAAATAAATTTTAAAGAACACCTGAAAAATCAGTGAATATTAAATATACTTATTACTTATTTATAGCTCAGCCAGAAGCTCTCATGCCAACATGGGCCAAGCAGATAAGGTAAGAGGCAAGTGAGCCAGATAGAAAATTACCGAAGGTGGGGGGAGGCAGTAGAGCCCTCAAGAGTACTGGCTTCTGCTACAGAGGTTGGCCTGTACCCAGTCCAGCCAATTATTGTCATGTTGGGATGTGGCCTGATATTGTCAGAGCTTCTGATTTTTAAAAAGAATTTGGAACTGCAGATTTTATATGAACTCTCCCAATTTTTAAATTCTGGCCATAAAAATCTATATACTGTTCTAGCCAAATAAATTGCATATATGTCCAGATCAGTCATTGAGCTGCCAGCTCACCTTAGCACAAGGCAATAGCAGGGGCTCGGACTATTCCTTTCATTAAGGAGTAGATGGGGGAAGCTGAGTTATCTAGTTATTCCCTGTCCTTCAAGATTCAGATGCTCAAGGTACATTTAGATCTGTTTTACTGATTAAATAAACCAATCTGATTGAATCTTGTGAAGAAATTTGAACACTCCACTCTGGAGGGAATGTGTTTTCTCATGTATTTTGGTGGAACTTCTCTTTTACTGTGAATACCCTATCATGCATACCTGACTTCATGTTAAATACCGGGGCAGATGATGACTGGTTTGATATTAGAGAGACCTCCCAACTGACACCCAGCAACTCAGTTTTCCAAGAACTTATTAAAGGACTATTATGTGTTGAGCACTGTCTAGGCTGTGGTTATGTTATTCAGTTTCATAGGTGTTTGCAATGGACTGAATGTTTGTATCCTCTCCACCCCCCATTAATATGTTGAAATCTTAATCTCCAGAGAGATGGTATTAGGAGGTGGAGCCTTTGGGAGATGATTAGATCATGAGGGTACAGCCCTCATGAAGGGGATTCATGCCCTATGAAAGGGATCCCAGACAACTCTCTTGCTCTCTTTTCACCATGAAAATACAAGGAGAAGTCAGCAGTCTATAACATGGAAGGAGGCGCTCACCAGGACCAGACCATGCTGGAACCCTGATCTTGGACAGCCAGCCTCCAGAACTATGAGAAATACATTTCCATTTTTTCTAAGTCACCCAGTCTATGGTATTTTGTAATAGTAGTCTAAACTGACTAAGACAGTATCTCTTGTTAAATTATTTAGCCTGAGGTGGTTCTAGTACCTTAGCAGCCTATGTAAAGAAACCAAAACCCAGCCACTCAGAACTTGCCTACTGAGCTCTATTACCTAACCTAGTCAAGTTCCTTGTTTTTCCAAATAAGGAAGGCAATCCTTCATCAGCCAATCCATGTTTGCCTAGTATAACTTCTTGTTCATGCTTACCTTGGGCTATAAAACTCTGTAGCTTTGTATAGCTCTTCAGAGCTCCTTTCTGTTTTCTTGACTGAATGCTTTCTGATTCATGGAATTGCTAAGTAAAAGCCACCTAAATCCAAAAATTAAGTTTCTGTGATATTTTCTAACACTCTTTTGAAATGAATTCCATTTTTTGGATATAAGTGTGATGATCAAAATCTTCTGTTACATTGCAAGTCCTAGAGAAAATAGTACATGCACATATCATTAATTATTACCTATTTTTCATAATAAAATTTAAAGGAACACTGATTATATTAATTAAGATATTTCTGCTGTGAGATTTTGGGTGGGGAGAAGGGGCAGAAATCCAGTTCTGACATTATTTCTCAGAAAGATCATTCATTAAGTTTACTCTTTCTACGATATTCTCAATGAACTGATTTGGAAGTTACCAAATGGAAATGGATTATGAATCTTAGAGGAGATGACTTTGTGACCAGTGTAATAGTCAGAATGCTGCTAGATTGCCAAAGAGCGCAGAGGGTGAGTTACACCAGAAATATTTGGAGAAGGACAGAGTTATAGATTAGAGCACTCATTCTGGGCTGGTAGCTCATACCAGTGGTTGCCAGATGCTCCTTCACACTGGAGTGGAGCGCAGCATTCTCTGCAAGAATTGATAAAAGATCCGTGCTATTAAAGGATACACTGTGTAGTTTTAACATGTGAAATCTGGAGCTCTGAAATGGGTCCCCAGAAGTAGAATTTTCGGGTTAATTTAGCTGCAGGGGAAGAGAGGAACTGAAGATTTTGGAAACACGGTCCTGCCAGATGAAATTCAGTCCTAGGGCAAAGACACATCAAGTTTTCCCCTGACATTTCCTCTTATCTGCTGCCAATGGCACGTGTGTATTTCAGGTTGGAATGTCAGTGGTGGAGGGTTCCATATTCATGTGTGGTGTGGCGAGCGTGAGAGCTGGATCTGCAGCTCTGGTATCAGGAGAAAGTTGCTGTAGCTTGTGCCCACTATCCTCAAAACCAGCCTGGACCTGGAGTCCAGGCTTTCTCCCTCTTCTGCCCCACCGTGCCTCTTTTCCACTTCTCCTGCTTGTCCTAAAATCCTTTGTGAGCCCAGGCTCCCAGCATGATGGCACTGATTAATACCAGAAATTCATAAAACTTTTTTTTAGTTCCTGTGGGAGGAGTTTTATTTTGTTTTGAAAGTGTAAGCTAAATGGGAAAGAGATCTTCAGTTTTTAGGTTGGTGGAACCGGGATTTGCTTATGTCTTTAATTCTGCGGAGTTGAGTGAGACAATAATGTGCAAAGCCAAGTAACATGCAAAGTTGGTAAAGCTGTTCTTTAACCATTCCTGGATTTACTTGACCAATAAAGTACTTGAATGTCAGATATTTTTTTTTACCTTTAATCCTCATACCACCTTGTGATGTTCTCTATCTTACTCATGTAGAAACCAAGACTTGTCACAGAATATTAAGAACCAGGTGCAAGCTCAATGTCTCCTTGACTCCAAGGTGCATGCTCTTAACCTTCCCTGCAAAGGGGTCTGGTCTGTGATCTCAAAGCCTGACATTCAAGGATTGCATGCTGGACAATTACCCTCAGAATAACAAAGTCACTTTCTATTTTAAAACACCTATTATTTTAAGAAATTGAAGCTTTTGTTAGATATTCAGTTGAACAGGTCAGGGTAAGTGTAGAGAATTCCCTCAGTGTATTCCTGAGGGAGGTCTTTCTCCCTGAAGGTCTTGAAGAACAGAAAAAATGGAAGGCCAGACTTACATTTCATTTGGGCAAGTGGTCACACACTGTGTATGATTGTGTAGCTGGATTGCCAAGGGCCTCCTGCCACTTCCAAAATAATTCTATCACCATGATGCCACATTATTAGCCATTCTCACCATTAGAAATTCATTCCTTTGAGTTAAATTGATCTCTAGAACTCCCTTGAAGATCTACAAGTCGCAAGAGACTGGCTAAAATAATATGATAAAACTTTAGCCTGAATGATTTGATATTAGCAAACCTTGAGATAATAGGAAAAAGACAAATAAATTAGAATATATAAAAAGTATTAAACAGTGGTTAAATAGTAAAATAGTAAAAAGAAGGAAAATTATAAATAGTAAATAGCTAAACACTGGAGAATGAATGAAAACAAGGGATGGGATTTTGGAAAGGTGGGGGAAGCAGAAGCAAGGTGTGGACATGGTGGTGACCTGACGGTATGGGACATTGAAAGGCGCAGGGAGGTGAAGAAAGGGAGGGAGGGTGCCTGGGTGGCTCAGCTGGTTGGGCGACTGCCTTCGGCTCAGGTCATGATCCTGGAGTCCCGGGATCGAGTCCCACATCAGGCTTCCTGCTCGGCGGGGAGTCTGCTTCTCCCTCTGACCCTCTTCCCTCCTGTGCTCTCTGTCTCTCATTCTCTCTTTCTCAAATAAATAAATAAAATCTTTTAAAAAAAAAAAAAAAGAAAGGGAGGGAGAGACAGATATGACCTACTACAGAGGTTAAACTCAGCTAGGTGCCCTCTCTGTTACCCCAGCAGAAATTAGGCAGAAATATGGCCATGATCTGTTACAGGCGCTTTTGGTTTCAGTGTCTTAAGCCACATAGAGTTTTACTTTAGCTATTTAAACTTACACATTTCAGACAAGGTGATCACAGACTTAGGGAAATTAGAGAAAGAAATACATGTGATACTAAAAGCAAAGAAATAAAAATTCTAAACTTCCTTTGTAAAACATAAAAGCCATAAGCTCATAAACCCAAATTCTGGAAGAATCAACTATAATGGGTTATTCAGACAGGGTGAAATTTATGTGTACCTCCAGCAGATGATCATTTAGCTTACTGTGTATCCTCTATATAGTGTTTTAAATTGAAAGCAGTGTGATAGTGAATACTTCTTTATTATTTTAGAGCTGTTGTAGAAATAGGCCAAATGTTGATGTATAAAAGGTGCCTGCACCTGAAAAGAGCCAAAGCAAATATGAAGGGGCCCATAAGAGGAAGATTTAGAAAGAACATGCATACAGACTTATGGGACCATGTAAACTTGACTTTGCAAAATGTGTCACAACAGTGGTAGGCACGTAGTGGGCTAAAGGAACATGATTGATTAAAATGGAGATAGTTCCTCCTCAGGCTCTGGTCCATTCTGAAGCCACTGGGATTGGAGATGATGCTGGCCTTCTGGGGAGCCATGTACCTGAACTAGTCGATCCCAGGACTCAGGGACCATGACTGAGCCGAAGGCAGACGCTCAACTGACTAAGCCACCCAGGCGCCTAGGAGCCAATCATTTGCACTCTCTCCTCACCTTACACTTGCTCACCATAGTGGCAGCATACTAAAAGCTTATGGAATGAAAAGATGGATGGGCTTCTGGGGGTGTGTAGAGGGGGGCACCACAGCCTTCTCCCACCTCCCTTTCAGGAGCATACTTTTCTACTGAAATAATATTTAAAGACTTCCTGAAAGTGAGCTTAAATGGTGGGAAGAGGAGTCAGAGATGGCTAACCCTGAATTATTGATTCAGGATGCATATCAGAATGGGCCCAAAGCCAGGCAGATCCATCTTTTCATTCCATAAGCCTTTAGTCTGCTGCCACTATGGTGAGCAAGTGTAAGGTGAGGAGAGAGTGCAAATGATTGGCTCCTGGGCACCTGAGTGGCTCAGCCGGTTGAGCGTCTGCCTTCGGCTCAGGTCATGGTCCCTGAGTCCTGGGATCGAGCCCCACATCAGGCTCCCTGCTCAGTGGTGACTCTGCTTCTCTCTCTGCCCTTCACCCTGCTTGTGCTCTCTCTTGCTCACTCTCTCTCAAATAAATAAATTATAGTCTTTTTTTAAAAAAAAAGATTGGCTCCTGGCCTGTCAGGAACAGTCCAGACAGAGAGCTCCAGGCAATGTAGGGTCAAGGCAGAATTACATATGTGCAGATACTGGTCTTTCTGATGTAATCCGCATTTAGAATACAAATATAGGCATCTGTACCATCAGGTTTGTTCCCACCCAAGATGTAAGGGCCAAAGAAGTTGGCAATTCAAGATTTGCTTTGTGACTGACTGAATCGCACATTGGGGGGGTTAAAACTCAGTTATCCTAAGTTTGGACCAGACAACAAAAGGTTGCCCCAACCTTTTGAAAGACAAGGCCAAAGGGGCTGGTGTGTGTATAGGGTATAGGATCCTCTCCTCCTCTTTAGTTTGCCTTCTTCCTGAGGTTCAGTGAGTGACCGCTGGTGGAAATATGTATCTGGTACTAAGTGACACAGCTGCACGCATTTCCCCAGGCTTCAGAGTTTATAAATTTGTGGTAGAACTTCGGAGAATTTCAGGGAATCCCATCCTAATAGAATAGGGAAGGAAAATTGATATAGCCCTGCATGCCTACTTTTCATTTTAATGAGTGGCTCGGAGAAACAAGCGGGCTGCTAAACCATTTATTTTTCAGATAATACCAGAACTGACTAGAAATACATTCAGAAGGAAAACACAGTAATTAATTTGTCACTGAAACCTGAGGGATCCGGCTCCACTTATAGGTGATAATGAATGTTTTGCATGTAATTAGCAAGAATAATTAGCACATTCCTGGTAACAAATAGACTGACTGGTACTCTGCAAACAAAATTAATTGTTGTGCTAACAGAGGCAATTGTGTCTCTTTATTGTCTGACAATGTCCCTTATTTGCACTAATACCTACTTTAGACCTCTGTGGCTTTGTGTGGATAGGGAGGGGAATCTATAAAATTGTCCCCCTTCCATCTGCTTCTCAGAAATTTCGGGACCACCAGGGGACTTGTTTGTCAAAACTTGTTAAACAATTTGTAATCTTTAACATGTGTTTTACTGTATTAATGGATGAACACATCAAATCAACTTACTGGTTAAGCCAGGAAAGCTACTCTAATCAGTCAAATGCTGACATTTTTAAACTCTGGAACTTTCTTTCTTTTTTTTTTTAACCTTCCCTTCCAGTTTCCAATGTTTCCAATGAAAGCATTGAACTAGAAATGAGAGGGGGAAAACTTCCAGTTAAACTCTCCTGATGCATGCTGAGATGACTTTCGCCACCTTAGAGTGAGTGTGCACTTGCAAGTCTGCTTGTGTTTGCAGCATTGCAATTGTGCTGCTAAAAAGAGAAAAGGGGAATTCATTTTATAGTCCTGGAAACCACTTTAAACAACATTTAAAATTTATGCACACAGTAGGCTTCTTTCTCCCAACTTTGAAACACATTGTTTAAACTTCTAAGACTTACAATAAGGGAAATAATTTCAATAAACTTAAATATTCTAGTAATTCTTGGGATATTTGCAGAAGCTGAGAACTCTGGCGTACTTTCAAGAGGACCCTCTAATAGGACTGCATCCCTGTGAGTGCTTCCCCACACCATCGGTGTAATAAATGATCATATCAACTGAACAGAAATTGAATTTAGGCTGCTGGTGGGTGCAGTGACAATTATTTTCCTATGATTCTCCTAATAGGAACCCAAGTTTCTGAACTTTTACATTTGGGAGGTGAAACAAATATTTTGTAAAAATTGAGCTCCTACTTTAAGTAAATTTGACAAGGGATTCTCAGATAATGGTGCACTTGCAGTACTTGGTTCTTACCTATATTACAACTTATATCACATGGTCCTAAAATTAGTTCTATATTTATCTGGTAGTAAACCCCTTGAAAGAAGAGGCCACATCAAATTATCCTCATATTTCCAGCACCTAGCAAAGTGTCCTTTGAGGAGTGTTTTGTTTTTATCTTGTTTTGTTTTTTTTTTTAATGAATAATCATGGAAAAAGGGTTAGGGCCAATCATTTCCAAGTGATTCAGTATAGATGTAAAAGGACAATGACTATCCTATTAGGAACCTGAGTTTTTGAGCTCTTACTTTTGGAAGGTGAAACAAATATTTTGTGGAAATTTCCTGCTTTGATAAATTGACCACCAACTTTAAACAAAATAAATTATAGCTAATCATTAGGCCCTTAAGTTTTTCTCTTATGTGACAGCATGCTATGAATTTTGCAGTTAGGTTGCTTGATATTGACCACTTCTTACACTGATGTCACATATATGCCCATGCCCAGGATTTCCATTAATCTGGGTGAAATGATCACATGCAGCTTTGGCGAAAATAGATTGTGATGGATTATGTTCTTCAGCAGTCAGTCAGGAGGAGGAAGACTACTCTAAAATGGAGAAAGTTGCATAAACCAAAACTTCAACAAGTGGAGAGATAAACCATGATCTACTTTGTATTGGAGATAAACTGGTTTTATCTTCTAACTGGGTCCTTAACCTCAAGATTAGAAGTGACCCCTTGTTCTCTATTACAGCTGGATTTGCATTTCCTGTCCCTCTTACATTCTCATTTGTAATCCTTATTAATTAAGAAGATGGCATTGACTAAAGTCTTAAGTCAAATTTAGAGATTTTATTAGGCTAAAAAATTACTTTGATTTGTTTTACTTTGTTTAGTATTCAGTAAGGGTGAGTGAATCAAGAAAGCTTTCTTTGTCCTGGGAATAACCTCCAGTAGGGTTTCCACTGGGTGTTCAAGAAAAGAAAACAAATGTTTGGTTAGATTTGGGGGAGGTACAAGCAGTGGGAATTGTAAGTATTTGGTATACATGTAGAATTCAGCATTTTCATGGTTTTAGGTAAAATCATAAGTTTGTAAATGTTTCTAGTTTGTCTTGTCATTCACCATTTCTGTGTGACCTAACTTCAGGTTTGGACTTTTTCTTTCTTCCTCTTCTTTAGCCACTCTTGTCATTTCTGTGTCTTGCCCATAGCACAAGTGGGTGTTAGGAGCCATCTTGGGGTCAGAGGATAGTTTCTGGCTGCTGGGAAGTTGCTGGGCAGCTAGGGGACTGTTTTCTAGCTGTGATTTTTTGCATGAGTACAGCAGGAATCATTTCCATGTGCTGAGTGGAAATGGAAAAGTGTATTTTATGAGGAATAAGTTGCAGTGGAATTTGGTCAGTTGAGAAGAGTGTAATCAGGTGTGTGAGTCCAGCCTTTCAGAATTCTGAAACATCTTTAAGTCAGGAGTTCCTGGAGGTACGTGGAATTGATCAGACCTTCCTTAGTCTGCATGCTATTTTGTTTTTTCACTTATATTCAGACTTACTGAAAGAACATAGTGGATGAGTAGTAGAAGGAAATTAGGTGTAGAGGGTAAAGAAATCAGGACGAGATCATACTCTTTACATGCATTTGAAAAAAAAAGGACATATGTCTGTTCTTCTCTGAATCTGTTGACACTAATGAATGGTCCTTTAGGTCTCAGGAGTTAGGCCTAAGAAGTTAGAAATAATAGCTGACTTGAACTTGAAACAAGGAAGAAACTCTTTTAATATTAAAATCCCTATTAAAATTCTTCATGGCAAAATTTGAAATCACTTTCAGTAAGAGCCTTTTCGATTGCTTGTACCTGATTCCTCAAGCATGCAGGGAATCCTTCATTCTTCCCATCCAAGTTTATGTACAGACACAGCTTTTCAGTGCACTAAGTCCTCGCTGTAGTGTAATGGGGCAAATGTGCTCTTGGATTAAGTCCATAATCATGAATTCCTCCCTCATTGCTCTCCCACAACCCTCTGCATCCTTTCTTCTCCCAGCCTGGTATCTTGAACTGAAGTTTGACTTTCCCTGAACCAGAGAAATGAACTCATAGAATGATTTTAAGGTTGAGTAATCATATCTCCAGGTGTTTGACATTTAACCCTTGAAGCTGAAACAGGAGTCTGGTCTTTCTGTATCCACTTACGATGAATGTCCTTGAAATACTCCACTTAAATCCTCAGCTGTAGTCAGTTTGTACTTCAACTGTGGACATCATTAGGAAATGGAAAAAAGGAGTCTTTCTTCATTAATAATTGGGAGGGCAGCCAGTCCTGGAAGCAAAAACTTTCTTTTGAGTTGGCATGGTCTGACTCCCCACCCCCACCTCCCTGCCCAACCCCCGCCCCCCCATCCCACTGCTCTCTAGGTCAGAGTAGAAACTGGTGAACTCAGCAATGGTGACTTTCTTTGTTAAGTTGTCCGTATGTTGACTGATATTTGGCAACCAAATGTTTTAAAACATTTATATACTGTTAGAGTAAATAAGTTAATAGGAGCAGCCCTGTGTGAAGCTTCTTGGCATTCCAAAGGGGTAAAACAAATCTCCTTGACTCTTGGACTACAAATGTCATCACACTAATGGACAGTTCTATCAATTGTAGGAAATGATCTAAATAATTTTTGAGCAAGATTGAAACAAATATTATAATAGTTACAAGGCTGATTCTAAGGGGCGGTCATTTCCTTTACTTCTGAAAGCCTCCAGAGAATGATTTGCTTTATTAACTCTGACTTGGGAGTCTTACTGCTTACGTTGGTTAACTATTCAATTTGATAACTTTCCAAAAAAATGTAATGTTTTCTTACTTTTTAATTTTTATTTAAATTCAATAAATTAACATATATTACTAGTTTTAGAGGTAGAGGTCAGTGATTCATCAGTCTTATATAATACCCAATGCTCATTACATCACATGCCCTCCTTAATGTCTGTCATCCAGTTACCCCATCCCTCCAGCCCCCTCCCCTCCAGCAACCCTCAGTTTGTTTCCTATGATTAAAAGTCTCTTATGGCTTGTCTCCCTCTCTGATTTCGTCTTGTTTTATTTTTTCCTCTCTTCCCCTATGATCCTCTGTTTTGTTTCTTAAATTCCACATATGAGTGAGAGCATATGATAATTGTCTTTTTCTGATTGATTTAATTTGTTTAGCATAATACCCTCTAGTTCCATCCACATCATTGCAAATGGCAAGATTTTATTTTTTTTGATGGCTGAGTAGTATTCCATTGTGTGTGTGTATCTCACATCATCCTTATCCATTCATCTGTTGATGGACATCTTGGCTCTTTCCATAGTTTGGCTATTGTGGACATTGCTGCTATAAACATTGGGGTGCATGTACCCCTTCGGATCACTACACTTTTATCTTTGGGGTAAATCCCTAGTAATGTAGTTGTTGGGTTATAGGGTAGCTCTATTTTCAACTTTTTAAGGAACCTCTATACTGTTTTCCAGAGTGGCTGCACCAGCTTGCATTCCCACCAACAGTATAAGAGGCTTCCCTTTTCTGCATCCTCGCCAACATTTGTTGTTTCCTGTTTTATTAATTTTAGCCATTCTAACTGGTGTGAGGTTGTATCTCTTTGTGGTTTTGATTTGTATTACCCTGATGCCAAGTGATGTGGAGCATTTTTTCATGTGTCTGGTGGCCATTTATATGTCTTCTTTGGAGAAATGTCTGTTCATGTCTTCTGCCCATTTCTTGATTGGATTCTTTGTGTGTGTGTGTGTCTATGTGTGTGTTTGTGTGTGTGTGTGTGTGTTGAATTTGATAAGTTCTTTATAGATCTTGGATACTAGCCCTTTATTTGATATATCAATTGCAAATGTCTTCTCCCATTCCATAGGTTGCCTTTTAGTTTTGTTGACTGTTTCCTTTGCTGTGGAGAAGCTTTTTATCTTGATGAAGTCCCAATAGTTCATTTTTGCTTTTGTGTCCCTTGCCTTTGGAGATGTGTCTAGCAAGAAGTTGCTGGGGCCAAGGTCGAAGAGGTTGCTGCCTGTGTTCTCTTCTAAGATTTTGATGGATTCCTGTCTCACATTTAAGTCTTTCATCCATTTTGAGTCTATTTTTGTGTATGGTGTAAGGAAATGGTCCAATTTCATTCTTCTGCATGTGGCTCTCAAATTTTCCAAACATCATTTGTTGAAGAGATTTTTTTTCCACTGGATATTCTTTCCTGCTTTGTCAAAGATTAGTTGAGCACAGAGTTGAGGGTCCATTTCTGGGCTCTTTATTCTGTTCCATTGACCTATGTGTCTGTTTTTGTGCCAATACCATACTGTCTTGATGATTTCAGCTTTGTAATAGAGCTTGAAGTGGGGGGTTGTGATGCCACCAGTTTTGGTTTTCTTTTTCGACAATCCTTTGGCTATTTGGGGTCTTTTCTGGTTCCATACAAATTTTAGGATTATTTTTTCCAGCTCTGTGAAAAGAGTTGATGGTATTTTGATAGGATTTGCATTGAATATATAGATTACTCGAGGTAGAATTGACATCTTCACAATATTTTTTCTTCCAATCCATGAGCATGGAATGTTTTTCCATTTCTTTGTGTCTTCCTCAATTTCTTTCATGAGTGTTCTATAGTTTTCTGAGTACAGACCCTTTGACTCTTTGGTTAGGTTTCTTCCTAGGTACCGTATGGTTTTTGTTGCAATTGTAAATGGGATCTACTCCTTAATTTCTCTTTCTTCTCTCATTGTTAGTGTATAGAAAGAGAACTGATTTGTGTGCATTGATTTTATATCCTGCCACCTTGCTGAATTCCTATATGAGTTCTAGCAATTTTGGGGTGGAGTCTTTTGGGTTTTCCACAGAGTATCATGTTATCTGTGAAGAGTGAGAGGTTAACTTCTTCTTTGCTGATTTGAATGCCGTTTATTTCTTTTTGTTGTCTGATTGCTGAGGCTAAGACTTCTAGTACTATGTTGAATAACTGGTGAGAGTGGACATCCCTGTCATGTTCCTGACCTTAGGGGAAAAGCTCTCAATTTTTCCCCATTGAGAATGATATTTGCTGTGGGCTTTTCATAGATGGCTTTTATGATATTGAGGTATGTTCCCTCTATCCCTACACTGTGGAAAGTTCTAATCAAGAAAGGATGCTGTATTTTGTCAAATACTTTTTCTGCATCAATTGAGAGGATTATATGGTTCTTGTCCTTTCTTTTATTAATATAGTATATTACATTGATTGATTTGTGGATGTTGAACCACACTTGCAGCCCAGGAATAAATCCCACTTGGTTGTGGTGAATATACGGTGGGGTCCTTTTGGCTAGTATCTTGGTGAAAATTTTTGCATCCATGTTCATTAGGGATATTGTCTGTAATTCTTCTTTTTGATGGGGTCTTTGGTTTTGGGATGAGGGTAATGTTGGCCTCATAGAAAGAGTTTAGAAGTTTTCCTTCCATTTCTATGTTTTGAAATAGCTTCAGAAGAATAGGTATTAATTGTTCTTTAAATGTTTGGTAGTATTCTCCTGGAAAACTGGCCCGGGATTCTTGCTGTTGGGAGATTTTTGATAACTGCTTCAATTTCCTTGCTGGTTATGAGTCTGTTTAGGTGTTCTATTTCTTCCTGGTTCAGTTTTGGTAGTTTATACATCTCTAGGAATGCATCCATTTCTTCCAGATTGCCTAATTTATTGGCATATAGTTGCTCATAATATGTTCTTATAATTGTATTTCTTCAGTGTTGGTTGTGATCTCTCTTTCATTTATGATTTTATTTATTTAGGTCATTTATCTTTTCTTTTTGTTAAGTCTGGCAGGGGTTTATCAATCTTATTAATTCTTTCAAAGAACCAGCTCCTAGTTTTCTTGATCTGTTCTACTGTTCTTTTGGTTTCTATTTCATTGATTTCTGTTCTAATCTTTATTAATTCTCTTCTCCTGCTGGGTTTAGGCCTTATTTGCTATTCTTTCTCCAGCTCCTTTAGGTGTAAATTAAGTTGTCTGAGACCTTTCTTGTTTCTTGAGAAAGGCTTGTATTCCTATATACTTCCTCTTAGGACTGCCTTTGTTGCATCTGAAAGGTTTTGAACTGTTGTATTTTCATTTTCATTTGTTTCCATGAATTTTTAAAATTCTTCTTTAATTTCCTGGTTTACCCATTCATTCTTTAGTAGGATGCCCTTTAGCCTCCATGTATTTGAGTTCTTTCCAAATTTCTTATTGTGATTTAGTTTAAGTTTCAAAGCACTGTGGTCTGAAAATACACAGGGAATGATCCCAATCTTTTGGTACCAGTTGAGACCTGATTTGTGACCCAGTATGTGATCTATTCTGGAGAATGTTCCATGTGCACTCGAGAAGAATGTGTATTCTGTTGCTTTGGGTGGAATGCTCTGAATATATCTGTGAAGTCCATCTGGTCCCATGTGTCATTCAATGCCCTTCTTTCCTTGTTGATTTTCTGTTTAGATGATCTGCCCATTGCAGTGAGTGTGGTGTTAAAGTCCCCCAGTATATTGTATTATTATTAATGTGTTTCTTTATTTTTGTTATTAATAGGTTTATATAATTGGCTGCTCCCATGGTAGGGGAATAAATATTTACAATTGTTAAATCTTCTTGTTGGATAGACCCTTTAAATGATATAGTGTCCTTCCTCATCTTTTATTACAGTCTTTGGTTTAAAATCTAATATTTCTGATATAAGGATTGCTACCTCAGCTTTCTTTTGATGCCTTTTAGCATGATAAATGGTTTTCCATCCCCTCACTTTCAATCTGGAAGTATCTTTCAGTCTAAAATGAGTCTCCTGCAGACAACCTTTAAATGGGTCTTACTTTTTTATCCAGTCTGATACCCATGTCTTTTGATTAGGGCATTTATTTTTTTTGCTTATTTTTAAAAAAGATTTTATTTATTTATTTGAGAGAGAGAGAATGAGAGAGAGCACGAGAGAAGGGAGGGTCAGAGGGAGAAGCAGACTCCCCACTGAGAAGGGAGCCCGATGTGGGACTCTATCCCGGGACTCCAGGATCATGACCTGAGTCTAAGTCAGTTGCTTAACCAACTGAGCCACCCAGGCGCCCTTGATTAGGGCATTTAGCCCATTTACATTCAGAGTAACTATTGAAAGATATGAATTTAGTGCCATTGCATAGTCACTGTTTCTGTATATTGTCTCTGTTCCTTTCTGGTCTATGTTGCTTTTGGGCTCTCTCTTTGCTTAAAGGATCCCCTTTAATATTTCTTGCAGGACTGGTTTAATGATCATAAATTCTTTTAGTTTCTGTTTGTCTTGGAGCTTTTTATCTCTCCTTCTATTTTGAATGACATTATTGCTGGATAAGGTATTCCTGGCTGCATATTTTTCTTATTTCTCATATTTTTCTGCATTTCTCTCATATCACACCAGTCCTTTCTGGCCTCCCAGGTCTCTGTGTGTATATTTGCTGCCAGTCTAATGTTTCTACCCTTATAGGCTATGGACTTCTTGTCTGGAGCTGTTTTCAGGATTGTCTCTTTGTTTCTGAGTTTCACTATTCAGTTTCACTATTATATGTCGATGTATTGACCTATTTTATTGATTTTGAGGGGGCTTCTTTGTGCCTTCTGGACTTGAATGCCTGCTTTCTGCCCCAGATTAGGGAAGTTCTCTGCTATAATTTGCTCCAATATACCTTCTGCCTCTCTCCCTCCTCTTCTTCTGGGATCCCAATTATTATAATATTATTTTGCTTTATGGTATCATTTATCTTTCAAATTCGCCCCTCATGATCCAGTGTTTCTCTTTTTCTCAGCTTCTTTATTCTCCATCATTTTGTCTTCTATATCACTAATTCTCTCTTCTGCCTCATTTATCCTAGCAGTTAGAGCCTCCATTTTTAATTGCACCACATTAATAGCCTTTTTGGTTTTGACTTGATTAGATTTTAGTTCTTTTATTTCCCCATAAAGGGATTCTCTAGTGTCTTCTATGCTTTCTTTTCAAGCCCAGCTAGTATCTTTATAATCGTTATTCTGAACTCTAGTTCTGACATCTTACTTACATCCATACTGATTAGGTCCCTGGCAGTCAGATACTGCCTCTTATTCTTTTTTGAGGTGAGTTTTTCTGTTTTGTCATTCTTGAAGAAAGTGGTCGCTTTTCTATTTGTAGAGTTGCAGCTCTTCTTTTCTTAGATCTCTTGTTGAATTCACAAGTTTTCAGAATGATTTGATAGCTATCTAGCTGAATTCCTGGGACCAGATGAAACTAATGTCTACTCCTCCTCCACCATTGTGGACTCAAATGAGCAACTGTAATGTTTTCTTATTGATATTTTAATTCTCTTCTGAGGGAGAAACATTTTGTTTGCTCAAGGCTGTCAAATGTATTTTATAGGTGTTTGGGACATATATGGGCCACTGCTACATTCATGTTTGGCTTTGTCTGGAATATACTACTCATTCCTGACTGGCCATTTATGGGAAGGATGTGGACAAACTGAAAGGAATAACTGAAATCAAATTTAACTAAAACAAATTTAACAGAAATATTAGCTTGGATATTGGAGAACTCCATGGCATAAGCACTAAGCTTGAAAGTCCCAGTGTCTCACCCCTAAGGAGGTGTTTCTGATCTCATTAGTTTCACAAGTAAATTTGTGCTCATTGACTTAGGCTTCTTGCATTGGATAGATACCACTTTGAACTTTAAAGCACTTTTCAGTCTCTTCTTTGACTATTACTTTACATTAACATCCTAGGAATAGTAATGTGTACATCCACAACTAACACTTGCTCAGCACTTTACAGCTTACTGTAGCACCTGGTGATGACTTTCACATGAATAATCCTCTCCATTAGCCTGGCGGTTTCCAGAGCAGTCCAGGCCAGGGAGCAGTAATCAGCACAAGGTAGATGATAAGTGTATATTTACATTTGATCATCACAATAACCTTGAGACAAATAGAGCAGAGATGAAGAAACCTAGACTCAGAGAGAGGGAATGCATTCCTCATGGCTGTAGTAAAAAATGACAGAGCCAGAAGTCAAACCCAGTTCTTCTGACCTCCAATGCAGAGCTCATTTCATGCCACTATTACTGATGAGGAACTGTCATTAATAGTTTAAATAGTTGGTAGGCATACAGGATGTTCTGGAAAGCCCCTAAGTCTTATGTTCCTCTTTTGTCAACCATACCCATTGACTATATAGTGAAATCATATGAGGTCTACCATATGCCATGTTCTGGGGCAAGTGTTTTCTACACATGATTTTTTTAATTCTTGCAACAACCTGGGGGTACATACAATGATTATCCTAATGTTACTGTTGAAGAGACAGAGGCACAGAAGGGTGAAGTAACTTGCCCAACTTTCAGCCGGAATGGGACCTCAAGTTATTTGTCTCTAGAACCCATGCTCTTAAGTCAAGAGACCTCATGTTTTCACTTACTGCAGTGCAATGTGGTGTTGACTTCTATAGTATGATGCCTCACTAAGCCCATTTTCACCAGGAAACTAATACCTGAGGTTGAAGCCTTCTGAGGGGATCCTGAGTTGGTTAGCTCATATCAGGATGTGTTCTCTAACAGTCACCCTTATCCAGCACCCCACCTTTTAGTGCACAAATCCATTCTTTCCCCCTTGAGGAAGGTACACAGAGGAATCATCTTTTCCAGCCCTAAGAGATAAAGCAGATTCTTTTCTGCTTTCTACATCCAGTCAAAACAGCACCATCCCAATTTTTCTCTATCAGGCCTGCTTTCTGCATTTTGGTCAGTCTTTAGTCTTCCCTGGATCTTCATTCATGTCTACATATCCCTTTTAAGATATGGAGACAAAAATTGACACAATAGCTTTAATAGACAATTAACTAAAACTAATTAGAGCCTTGGGTCTATTTTCTAGCATTTGCATATCATTCCTCTATTACTGTACCCTGGCTCCATGCTAGCTATTCAGTAGCAGCACTGGCTGATGTTCAATGTGTGAACACTCTAACTCCTTGGGTCTTGCCAGTCTTGTTCAGGTGGCCTTATTGAAGGATTTTTTTTAACCTCAAGATATGATGACTTAGATTAAACTCTTGGACTTCATTCTGGTTTTCATGAGCTATTAATAAATTAATAAATTTATTAATTCAATATAAACACCCTTCCATTAAAAGAAAGACTTTTGATAAATGATTGTAATCGCATATACACTTTATAAATTGTGTTATTTTGTGTAGAAATCTAAACACAGATTGCCAAGACCGTACACTTTCTTGAGCTAGCTAACTCATTGGATCACACATACACACAGACACACACACACAAAAGTTTGAGAAAGTTTTTCTCCACAAATCCAGGGTAAGTTATAGCATGATCATATGCAACTTTGTGTTTTACTATGCTATGAAGGAAAGTGGTGAAAAGTACAATTATTTTAGACTCATGACTGAGTTGGGAAAATACTAGAACAGACAGGGAATTGCTATATATTGGCATAAAGACAAGCAGATAATTCAGAACATTGTTGTGGTATGTTCTACAAGTGTTGGATTCTCTGTGCTAAAGATTTCCTATTCAAATTTAATAGTATTCAATGGATTACACAGAAATATGTTTTTTATTATATAGCTATAATTTGACCATAAGTATAATATAATAAAGTAATAAAACATTTCACTGTCTGTTTGGAGACAATTTTTTAGTTATAAAATTACAATCATTGTATTCTCAAGGTACATAAATGAATTCATTACTCAGGACAGATTCAAGCATAGAATACTATTTGAATAATGTAAACCCTTAAGAATACACTTAATTATTCCTAAAATAAATTTAATATTGATACAGCTCATTTTTAAGATTCAAATATTAGGAAGAACACAAGAAATATAAATACAGATTTAAAATAAAGCTAGATATAAGGACATCTGATTGTTGTTAATTGCTGTTTAAATAATTATTTTGCTGTTAGGTGTGTTTGTGCAAGTGTGTACGTACGTATGTTGGTTTGCGTGTGCACGCATGCATGTGGTATATGTGTACACACGTGTATGACATATGCCTGCATGGGTGGTATGTGACCATGCATATGCTGTGTGCATGTGATACATGCAAGTATGTGCACATGTTTCCGTGCAGGCATGACACATGTGTGTGTTGTGGAGTGCATGGTGTGTGAACATGTGTGCGTGTGTGCACACATGTATGGTATATGTGCTGTGTGCATACAAGGCACGTGTACACACATGTGCCCATGTACTTGCAGGTGTGTATGTGTGGTGTCTGTGCATGATTATGCCAGTGTATGCACGTGTCTGTGCATGTGATGTGCATGTGTGCCTGTATGTGTATATGTATATGTGTGTTGTGAATTCAGAAACAATGTGAGTTTAGGCTTCTGCTCTGGCAATTGGCTCTGCCTTCCTGGATCTTGCAGCGTTTTGACAATATCTGAAACAGAAGCTTTATAGCCTGAAGCTACTAATTACACAGACTACATTTTTCTTGCTGGATTTCTCATGACATTGCTTGTGACATACAACATTAATGTCCAGACTCTGAAAAAGTTTCTTCTTTTTTTTAATGAGATAAATGTGCATACAGCTGTTTTCAGATACAGATGTTTTCTCATGGTAACCACTGACTTTCAGCAATACATCCTGGAGGGACAAGAAAGGTTGAGAGGAAATCGAACACTAAGGAAACCAGAGGCATTCCCCAGCCAGCCCACCCACCTGTGTTCCACCCCAGGCCTCTCATCTTCATAGTTTTGTCTGTCTTTGCTCATTTTTTTCCTATTTTCTGTCCTTCTTACTGTCTTAACTTCTCTAATTCCACCCACCTATTCCTTACATTCAAGAGTTTTCACAGTCTAAAACCTGCCAAAACTCCTTCAGTCCACCCTAACCGTAATTTCTCTGTGTGTATCCCAGTGCCAGGCACTGTTGTAAGCACTTTCCATATTTTATCTTGTATGATCCTCCCAATAACTCCACGAAGTCAGCACTATTATTATCTCATTTCTATTGCTTTTGAAAGTAAAATTCACATTAAACATTTGCTCAAGATCACACAGATATTGAGCAGAAGATTGGAGCCAAATCATGTTATGTCTGTTGCCACCACATTACACCACCCACTCTCTCTTCTCTGCACACTTTTAGCATATGTGTTAGTAATGTGTATTCTAATTTTTAGTAATAGGTCATTTGCTCTCTGGACATTGCTTTGTTTCTTGTGTCTAGATCCCATTTATTCAAAGAGATTGTGATCATCCTGTGTCTCTCAACTAGGAAGTTTTCTGATTACCTTTGGATTTTTTTTTACCATTTTATTTAATTTATCCTATTTTTATTATGCTTCATACACCCCCTTCCTTCTTTCTGTCTTTTGTATAGCCTCCCTTTTCATTTCAGTGCTTATTGTATGGAAATTAATTTTATTTCTGTCATTTATTGGTTTCCTTTGAACTTGTTAAATGTAAAGTAAATCAGTAACTTTCTTGCTCTTCTAGAAAAATACAAGGACTTATAACCAAACTCCAATAACCCGAACATGCCCATACACTATTGCTGCCCAGTCTTTGAGATTGATCTTCTATTTTGTAAACCTCACAAATTAGATGTTTACCAGTGTTGATTTTTATTATTTAAATTCCTTGTTTAGTTTTATTCTAATTTACCAATCTGAATTTACCGATTTCTTTGCTGGTCATTTCTTTTAATCATAGATTTCATCATAGATTTTCCTTCTGAATCATTTTCCTTCTTCCTAAAATTCTTCCATTAGAAATTTTTCAGATTTTTTAAAGTCTGAAAATGTTTTGATTATTGTAAAAAAAAAAAGAGAGAGAGAGCTTTGCTCATGAGACATTTGCTTGACATATACCATTCTATACAAACAGAAAATGTCACCATTTTGAAGGCATTCCACTCTTATTTGTCTTCCACTATTGCTGCTGTGAAGTCTGCTGTCTGTCTAATTGTTCTTTGGTTGGTGATCTAGATTTTTTTTCTGGGTGTTTCTAAGATCTTTTCTCTCCTTAAAACTGTTCCTCAATTTGACTAGGTTTTGAAGAATTAATGTTTTCTTTTTGTCTACTTGCTTGGGACACTTTGTATTTCTTTTATTTGTGGATTCATGATTTTAATTGATTCTGAAAAATTTTCAGCTGTTATCTCTACATATTTCCTGTACTCTATACTTTTACTCTTTTGCTAAGATTCCAATTACATGAATGTTAGAGTTTCTCATTCTTTCCTCCACATCTCATAACCTCTCACATTTTTCCTTCTTTTTCCCCTCTGTACTATATCTTAGTAATTTATTCATATTTATATTCCAGCCTAGCTGAGGCATGTGTTTAGTTTTTCAGGGCAATTTTTTCAGTTCTATCTTATTATCTTACTTGTGATTTTCCTCTTATATTTTAACCTCTAAGCTTCACTGGCATGTATGTATGTGTGAAGCTGAGAATGTTGAAATAAATGCAGCTGTTCTTACTTCAATAATCAGGCATGTGAATACTGGCCCAGATTTTCATCCTATGTAACTTTATGGGAACTCTCCCAAGACATGATTCAGATGACTGACCTTAAACAACCACCTCCCTGTTCATCCATCAATCATTCACAAATCCATCTGTTTCTGAGTAGGTTATTGCAATTGCACTGAAATACCTAGTGTCTACAGTCTCAGGGGAAATGTGTTGCAATCCTCATCAATGGTAATTTTCTTTAAGGAAATGTTAGTACAGAAAACAAGACTTTCACAATAAATTGTAAGTATGACTGCATTATCCATACCTACTTCAACAAAACCAAGGACAATGATTATAGTGGTTTGGACTGCACATGGTGGAACTAGTAGTTTACCAGTAAGGAAAATTTTTCTTGAGGTGAAGGAGAAAAGGTCCATATTTCCCATCTGCTCATGCCTTGACCATAAATATACTGTTTTAACTTTTGCTTTGCTGAATTAGTATGCTTACCTTAGATTGCTGAGTTGCCAGATTATTTTCTTCAGTTGAATCTGTATATCTTTATTCAGAAGATGTCTTTGAATGGAGACATTTGGAAATGTTCCATAATGTGGGAAGCTTATGTTAAGGTGTGTGTGTGTGTGTTTGTGTGTATGCTGGGTATTGAAGGGCAGTGAAGGACATAGGAAGAAAGAATGAAAAAGATGTGACTGCTGTCTTCATCTTCATTTTCATAATTATATCACTTCTAATTGGGATTTCATTTTGAAAATAAAGTACAGCCACAATCCTAATCACCAACACCAACCATCTGTCTCAGAAGTACAAGAATCCACCATTTCTACAGGTACTGCTGATTCCTCTTCCTCTTAAATCTCCTCAACTCTGGGACACCTTATAAGCCTTCTCTGTTAGTTTCCAGTGCTTCCCTCTATAATCCACTTCCTTGGGGAGATCATTCACTTCATGGTTTTCAATAACACCTTTATGCCATTGATTTTTAAATATTCTTGAACATAGATGGTACTTTGCAAATTATTTACTAGCCATCTTCATTTGGATTCCTTTAGTCACTTCAAGTTCCACATGTACAAATCAAAATTATTAGCTTCCTCTTCAAATTAATTTCTCTTCTTAACTTCCTAACTTCTTTTAGAGATCCTACCACGTTCTCTTGTTAAAACTTTTGTAACCATTTAAAACTCTTATCTTCCTTTTATCTCCTCAGCTAGAACAGATTTGTCTATTAGGCATAGTAAGCACAATGGACAGGTCTTATGATAGTTTTAGAGGACCATGAAAATGTTTTAATTTCTTTTAAAAGATAAAGAAAAAATTAGGTTAAAAAACCTGTTTTAATATATAATACTGATATATTCCTCTTTATACCAACGAAATAACTATATATATACATTTTGTGGAAGAAGGAAATCATGAAGGTGAAAGTACCTAGTCCTCCGTGATTAATCAGTCCTTGAGTCTTTTGATTATTTCATGGCATGTATCTCTTTCCTTTTTAATTTTTCTTTATTGTGGTAAGTCTAACTTATTCTTCATTGCTTCATTTCTGAATAATATCTGCTGAATGCTGTTGGAAACTTAGGATAACATATGTGAATGGATTGGACAGAAAGGAAGTCTTCCATAAAAGCTAAGTGAACCCAACTTTATGACTCAATAAATAAGCAAAAGTAGAAAGAAGACTGGCCTTAAAATCAAGAAAACTAGTGGCTGGGGACTTGATAAATCTGAGTCTTGATTTTCTTACTTTTAAATTGGTTTAATAATCAGTCTCCATTCCTTACAGTGTGGTGGTGAGAACCAGTACTTAATGGAGTTGAAGTAATTATATAAACTTTTAAGTGTTATATTATGACATCCTTCAAGTTGATTCTTGGACCAAGAATACACACAGATTCCCTGAATTTAACAAATTTAAACCCTAACTGACTTCAAGGCTTTTAACTTCATCCCACTTTCTTTCACCTATTTTCCCACCAGACTCCCATGTGCAGATCTCTAAGTCCTCTATCATCCTCACATCTACACCTCTGCTTATAGCAACCCTCTCACTGAAATTCTTGTTATGGTCCCCTATAACTCTGAAATGTATTGCTAACTTTGTGTGTATTTTTCCAACAAGTTTCCATACTCCTTAAGGACAGATTTTATTCTCTTTGTTTATCTCATAGAGGAACATCTTGTATATGTTTGATGTAATTACTTGATTCCCATGCCTTTGTATATGCTTTTCCTCCAATCACAACACATCCTCCTTCCCAGCCACCTCTCTGTAGCCCACTTATCTTTCAGAGTCTCACTCAAGGCCTGAATTCTTCATAAAGTGCTTCCACTAGTGTGCCCCTGGGACTTCTTTCTTCATTGAACTTCTGTTGCACTTCCTGAATAGTTTAGCACCTGGCTGCACAGCGTGTGCCTTTCTAGAAGTGAAAGAAGAGAATGTGCTTAGGTAAAAGCATTGTCCACATTGTAAAGGGATTAAAAAACGTATTGGATTGGCATATTTTGAGCCCAGTATACATTTTGCATAATTAAAAATGACCAGTGTAAGATTATCTTCATTAAGAAATGCAACATAGAGGGGATTTAGGTGACCCAAATGCAGACTAAAATAGTATTTTTTGTTGTCATTGTTGAGAGAATAGAAGTTCAGGATTTAAAAACTACCAAGAAAATTAAAATATAGGCATTTGAGGTCCCAATATGGCCTTAAGGAAGCTGACTACAACAATATTCTGTGTAATACATGTGTGGTAACCTAACTCTGCTCCAGGAACCATAGTTGGCTTGACACCTCCCTTCCCTGCCTAATTGCTATGATTAATTTTTGCACTTGTAATACAATACTTGACTCTGTACTATAACAGGAACCCAAAGGTCTCAAAGCTGTTCAATTCCTGAATAACTAAAGAAATTCATGAGTGACCTGAAGGTGCTGAACAGCCTTTATGAATAGCAAATGGCTATAAGGGTTGAATGTGAGATCTTTCTAGATTCCTGATGGTATAGGTATGGTGTGTGAATTCTTTCTATGGTACGAGGGAAATATCTAATGACAGCAAATTGCTTATTTTGGACCATTTTGAACCTGGTTTTAACATTAGGGGGAAAATACACCATCTCTGCTAAGTAAAGAGTCAGACAAGGCATTTTATTGCAGTCTGATCCCACTGAGTGCCTGTCGCCCACCTCAAGCTTTGAGTTTGGAACCTGAGGAACATTGATGGCTGACTACTGGGGCATTGGGACTGGAAACTATAAAACCAGGGGGAGGTAGGCCTGGAGGAGGGAGGAATGAAAGGGGTACAATTGAACAGATCAATGCCCAATTTAACTATAGGTGACCATTGATATACTGCATTTTGGAGATACTTGGATGTTTTAAGTAGTAGGACAAGATATTAGGGTAGTCTAGAGACATAGAATTTCCCCACTCATAAATACCCTTATAAATAACCAATTTCCTCTCTCTTCCTCTCTGACTCCCTCCTCTTTCTCTCAAACTTTCTGATATATACACATAAGAGAAACCTAGAGAAATTTCTGCTACATATCTGTTATGGGCTTGGAATGAAGGGGAAAAAAACCCTCAAAATGACAAAATAATAACACTACTCCTGAGCAAAATTATGGTATAGTCACAGGAGTGCCCAACATAAATTATGGATAAATCCTGCTACTGAAAAGTGAGAACATCCTCATCAGGAGCACAGGTAACAAATGGAAATAGATTGACAGAACTTCAGGATGTCTAATTCTTAGGCTTCTCCTGACCTCTGTGAAGCAGTAGTCTTAGGATCCCAACAGTTTTAAGGCTCCTTAGCTGATCCTAACATAGCTGCCACACAAAATGGAAACCTGGGCATGGAGGAGGGCTTCCTTTGGAGATTCATCTATTTAATATAGAGATGGGGCTTCCTGTGTGGTTATACTATGATATGCTCTGTAAGGTGGCCATTCCACCTGGATTAAGAGCAGAGTATCTACCTTCCAAACTATAGCAGAAGATAAGAAAGAAGGAAAAAAACAAGACCTCCTTCCTCTACCCCTTGCCCCAAACAAAACCATTTTGTACTGACTCAATTTTCTTTTCTTCTACATTGGATCAGAGGTTTTGTGAATTTGGAACACAATCAAATTCATTTTTATTTGGCAATACTTAATAACTGGAAAGCATAAATCTCCCTATGAATGGAGGGAGCATAGAAAGAGTATGCAGCTGTACTTTTCTTGACTAATTTTTGAAATGTTCATTTTCTGAAAAAAAGTTATAAGAAACAAGAAATTCAATTAGTGCAGTGGATAGATATTATCTAAGTGAAGAAAATCAAATCAGTGAAACAGAAAGCAAACTTGAAGAGTTTTTAGAAAATAGAAAGGAAAAAGATAGAGAGATGAAAACATAAGAGAAAAAAATAATAGTTATGGAGGGCATTTATCAGAGATGCAGTCAATGGATAATAAGGATAAGGATAATAAGTCAAGGGATAATGAGCTTGCTGATATAACAGAACAAATTTCATATAAATAATAAGAAAACATTGAAAAATTTTCTTGACCTAAAAAAAGACTTCAGTGAAAATATTTAAAATGATCTAGGTAAAATTATTAAATTATTAAAGACCTACTCTTAGAGATCATACCAAAAATTTTAAACACTGGAGACAAAAAAAATTATGCAAGCATTTAGGAAACAAAGCCTTGAGGCCATGAGGATAACTACACACTTTTAAATACAAGGGGCATCTGGGTGGTGCAATCCATTAAGCATCTGATCCTTGGTTTCAGCTCAGGTCACCATCTCATGGTTGCCATCTCAAGGTCATGAGATTGGGCCCTGTGTTGGCCTCTGCACCTAGTGTGGAATCTGCTTGAGATTCACTGTCCCTTTCCCTCTCCTTCTGCCCCTCCTGCTTGTGCCTTCTCTCTCTCTAAAATAAATAAATAAATTTAAAGAAAACCCCAAAACAGTAATACCAGAAGAAAATTTGGCCCAATAATGAGAACTTTGAAGAGAAATATGCAAGCCCGGTGGGGAAGAAACTGAACACTGTCCCTAGCATTCACTCTCCCTTTCTTCTTTTTCAGAACAGAAACTCTTGATTTTAGCTGGTCACCTGACTCCCCGCATGGAAACTACATTTCACAGCCTTGCTCGTACTTGAGTGTGGTCATATGACAGTGCAGGTCAGTAAAATAGCATTAGAATTGATGTGTCAAGTCATCCTCTTGAAGATGAGCCTGCTTGGGTTGGGCTCTTGTGTTCCTTCCCTCAAATTGGAATGTCCCTCAGACCGGAATGTCCCTCAAATTGGAATGCCTAGACCTTTGGGAGGACGTCAGTACCTGGAGGACTTGTTGGGTCTGCACATGAAAGGAGCCTGGGTCTCTGAGTGACTCTGGGCTGTTGGACTTCCTACTAACTGCTGATTGCTCCCTTTGGACTGTTACATGTAAGAGAAGTAGACTTCTTCCTTGTCTGAACATATAATATTGTTAGGGAAATGTAGCCTGTATGCTAACTGAAATACCCAAGGCTTGTGCATACAAGCAAGTTGTTAATTATGAATGATGCCAAAGAAAAGCTTTACTAAAAAAAGGAGTAATAACCTTTCAACAAATGTTTCTGTAGCAATTGGATATCTATAGGCAAAATAGAAAACTCAACCTAAAACTTATGCCTTATATAAAAATTAACTCAAAATGGACTACAGACTTAAATGTAAAGTGTAAAACTATAGAACTTTTAGAAAAAATAAAAGGAAATCTTTGGGAGCTAGGTAAAAAGTTTCTAGCTGTAACAACAAAAGTATAATCCATAAAAGGAAAAATTGACAAATTGGGCCCCATCAAAATTAAAAACGTTTACTCTGTGAAAGCTCACGCAAAGAGAGGGAAAAGACAAACTACATACTAGGGCAAAAGGATTTGTAAACTACATAATGAACAAAGGATTAGTATCTACAATATATAAAGAACTCTTAAGACTCAAGAGTAAAAAACAAAACAATCCTGTTAGAAAATAACTAATATACATGAACAGGCATTGCAACAGAGTCAATATACAGATGGAAAATCAGCCCATGAAAAGATGTTCAACATCATTGGCCACCAGGGAAATGCAAAATAAAACTACAATGAGATATTACTATACATTTATCAAAACAGCTAAAGTAAAAAAAAAGTGATGATGCCAAATGTTAGCAAAGATGTGAAAAAAAACTGGATCACTCATACATTGTTGGTGAAATGTAAAATGGTATATATAATCACTCTGGGAAACAGGTTGCCTGTTCATAGAAGGTTTACTTTTAATAGCTCCAAAATGGAAACAGCCTTAGTGACCTTCAGTAGGCAAATGGTTAAACAAACTGTGGTATACCCAGAATATCAGTCAGCAACAAAAGGGAACAAAATTTTAATACACTCAATTAATTATTAAAACAACTTGACCTATGAACTCAACAGGAGATTGAAGAAAAGAATAGCAGCAACTCTGAATAGAAAAGTGACCACTTTCTGGAAGAATGACAAGACGGAAAAAATCACCTCAAAAAAAAAAAAAAAGAAAAGAAACAGTACCGACTGCCAGGGACCTAATCAATATGGACATTTGTAAGATGTTGGAACAAAAGTTCAGAATGACGATTTTAAAGATACTATCTGGGCTTGAAAAAAACATGGAAGATAGTAGAGAAACCCTTTCTGGAGAAATAAAAGAACTAAAATCTAACCAAGTCAAAATCAAAAAGGCTATTAATGGGGTGCAGTAAAAAAAAGGAGGCTCTAACTGCTAAGATAAATGAGGCAGAAGAGAGAATTACTGATATAGAAGACCAAATGATGGAAAATAAAGAAGCTGAGAAAAAGAGAGCTAAACAACTACTGGATCACGAGGGCAGAATTCGAGAGATAAGCGATACCATAAGACGAAACAACATTAGAATAATTGGGATCCCAGAAGAAGAAGAAAGAGAGAGAGGGGCAGAAGGTATATTGGAGCAAATTATAGCAGAGAACTTCCCTAATTTGGGGAAGGATACAGGCATCAAAATCCAGGAAGCACAGAGAACCCCTCTCAAAATCAATAAAAATAGGTCAACACCCCGACATCTAATAGTAAAACTTACGAGTCTCAGAGACAAAGAGAAAATCCTGAAAGAAGCTCAGGACAAGAGATCTGTAACCTAAAATGGTAGAAACATTACATTGGCAACAGACCTATCCAGAGAGACCTGGCAGGCCAGAAAGGACTGGCAGGATATATTCAGAGCACTAAACGAGAAAAATATGCAGCCAAGAATACTATATCCATCTAGGCTGTCATTGAAAATTGAAGAAGAGATAAAAAGCTTCCAGGACAAACAAAAAAGAAAGGAATTTGCAAACAAGAAACCAGCCCTACAAGAAATCTTGAAAGGGGTCCTCTAAGCAAAGAGAGACCCTAAAAGCAACATAGACCAGAAAGGAACACAGAAAATATACGGTAACAGTCACCTTACAGGCAATACTAAATTCATATCTGTCAATTGTTACCCTGAATGTAAATAGGCTAAATGCCCCAATCAAAAGACACAGTCTCTCAGATTGGATAAAAACACAAGACCCATTGATATGCTGTCTACAAGAGACTCATTTTAGACCCAAAGACACCTCCAGATTGAAAGTGAAAGGGTGGAAAACCATTTCCCATGCTAATGGACACCAAAAGAAAGCTGGGGTGGCAATCCTTCTATCAGACAAATTAGATTTTAAACCAAAGGCTGTAATAAGAGATGAGGAAGGACACTATATCCTACTTAAAGGGTCTATCCAACAAGAAGATCTAACAATTGTAAATATCTATGCCCTTAACATGGGAACAGCCACTTATATAGGCCAATTAATAACAAAAGCAAAGAAACACATTGACAACCATACAATAATAGTGGGGGGCTTTAACACCCCCCTCACTGAAATGGACAGATCGTCTAAGCAAAAGATCAACAAGGAAATAAAGACTTTAAATGACACACTGGACCAAATGGACTTCACAGACATATTCAGAACATTCCATCCCAAAGCAACGGAAAACACATTCTTCTCTAGTCCCCATGGAACATTCTCCAGAATAGATTGCATCCTAGGTCATAAATCAGGTCTCAACCGGTACCAAAAGATTGGGATCATTCCCTGCCTATTTTCAGACCACAATGCTTTGAAACTAGAACTCAATCACAAGAGGAAAGTCAGAAATGGACTACAGACTTAAATGTAAAGTGTAAAACTATAGAACTTTTAGAAAAAATAAAAGGAAATCTTTGGGAACTAGGCTAAAGACCAACCTACTAAAGAATGAATGGGTCAACCAGGAAATTAAAGAAGAATTTAAAAAATTCATGGAAACAAATGAAAATGAAAATACAACTGTTCAAAATCGTTGGGATGCAGTAAAGGCAGTACTGAGACGAAAGTATATAGCAATACAAGCCTTTCCCAAGAAACAAGAAAGGTCTGGGGTGCCTGGGTGGCTAGGTCGTTAAGCGTCTGCCTTCGGCTCAGGTCCTCATCCCATGGTCCTGGGATCGAGCCCCACATCAGGCTCCCTGCTCAGCGGGAAGCCTGCTTCTCCCTCTCCCACTCCTTCTGCTTGTGTTCCCTCTCTCGCTGTGTCTCTCTTTGTCAAATAAATAAATCTTAAAAAAAAAAAAAAAAGAAAGAAACAAGAAAGGTCTCAAACACACAACCTAACCCTACACCTAAAGGAGCTGGAGAAAGAACAGCAAATAAAGCCTACACCCAGGAGGAGAAGAGAAATAATAAAGATCAGAGCAGAAATCAATGAAATAGAAACGAAAAGAACAGTAGAACAGATCAATGAAACTAGGAGCTGGTTCTTTGAAAGAATTAACAAGATTGATAAACCCCTGGCCAGACTTATCAAAAAGAAAAGAGAAAGGACCCAAATAAATAAAATCATGAATGAAAGAGGAGAGTTCACAACTAACACCAAAGAAATATAACCAATTAGAAGAACATATTATGAGCAACTCTATGCCAGCCAATTAGATAATCTGGAAGAAATGGATGCATATCTAGAGATGTATCAACTACCAAAACTGAACCAGGAAGAAATAGAAAACCTGAACAGACCTATAACCACTAAGGAAATTGAAGCAGTCATCAAAAATCTCCCAACAAACAAGAGCCCAACACCAGATGGCTTCCCAGGGGAATTCTACCAAACATTTCTTTTCTTTTCTTTTTTTTAAGATTTTATTTATTTATTTGAGACAGAGAGAATGAGAGGGAGGAGGGTCAGAGGGAGAAGCAGACTCCCTGCCAAGCAGGGAGCCCGATGCGGGACTCAATCCCGGGACTCCAGGATCATGACCTGAGCCGAAGGCAGTCGCTTAACCAACTGAGCCACCCAGGCGCCCTCTACCAAACATTTCAAGAAGAATTAATACCTATTCTTCTGAACCTGTGCCAAAAAAAGGAAATGGAAGGAAAACTTCCCAAACTCGTTTTATGAGGCCACCATTACCTTGTTCCCAAATCCAGACAAAGACCCCATCAAAAAGGAGAATTACAGACCAATATCCTTGATGAACATGGATGCAAAACTTCTCAACAAAATACTAGCCAATAGTATCCAGCAGTACATTAAAAGGATTATTCACCACGACCCAGTGGGATTTATCCCTGGGCTGCAAGGTTGGTTCAACATCCACACATGGAGGAGTGGAGCAAGATGGTGGAGGAGTAGGAGACCTGGATTTCGTCTCCTCTCAGGAATTCAGCTGGATAGGGATCAAACCATTCTGAACACCTACAAACCCAACAGGAGATTGAAGAAAGGAATAGCAACAACTCTCTGAACAGAAAAGCGACCACTTTCTGGAAGGTAGGACGTGCGGAGAAGTGAATCCGAGGCGATGTTCGGGAGGATAGATGGCGGGGGAGGGGCCTCTGTCGGCCGCTTCTGGCAAGGGATAGAGCCGCAGAGCACAAAATCGGAACTTTTAAAAGTCTGCTCCGCTGAGGGACGTCACTCTGGTGGCTAAGCGGGGGGTGGAACCCTCCAGGACAGTGTGGTCTCAGGACCCTCAGGGTAACAGAAAGACCAGGGGTGCTTGAGTGTGGCAGAGCTCCCAGGTAATGGAGCAGGGAAGCCGGCTGCAGAGGCGGAGCCCAGGCGCGGGCTCTCAGCTCGGGGTGGCCATAAACCGTGATCCAAGGCACAGTCGGGCCCCCGCTCCTCCAGCAGGGACCCAACAAGCGGCAAATCCGGGGAGACTCACCTTCCTCCCCCGGGAGGAGCCGCGTGGGAGTGCACCGCAGGGATCTGCTGGGTTTGGAGACTCCACCCGGGGTCAGGTGCCAGAGATAGAAAGGCGCGGTCACAGGCCGGGTGAGCACGGAGTGCAGCCGGAGACCGGGGAGACGGGAGTGACTGACGGCTTTTCTCTGGGGGCTCACTGAGGAGCGGGGCCCAAGTTCTCGGCTCCTCCGGGACGGAGATTGGGAGGCCACCATTTTCACTCTCCGCCTCAAAAGCTGTAGGGAAAGCTCGCAGAGAACAAAAGCCCCGGAGAGCAAACCCGAGCAGATTACTTAGCTGAGAGGCGGCAAGGGCGGGGCAATTCCGCCTCCGGCAGAGACATTTGGAAACCACAGCAACAGGTCCCTCCCCAGAAGATCAGCAAGAACAGCCAGCCAAGACCAAGTTTACCGATCAATGAGAACGGCAGAACTCCAGCACTAGGGGAATACTGCACATAAAAATCATGGCTTTTTTACCATGATTCTTTAGTCTTTCAAAGTTAATTTTTTTAACTGTCTTTTTTTCTTTTTTTCTTTTTGAATTTTTTTTTCCCTTTTTCAACCAACATCTTTTCAATTCCTTTTTTTTAAAAAAAATCATTTTTATTTTTCATTTTTAGAGTCATATTCTATCCCTTCATAGTAGTTACCTGTATTTTTGGCTTATATATATAAGTTGTTCTCTCTTTAAAATTTTGAGATAGTTTCTTCTAACAGATTAAAATATACCCTAAATCTCTAGTATATGGTGTTTTCTATTCCCCTGCCTGATCACATCCTCTCCCTTTCTTTTTCTTTTTTCTTTTTTTAAATCCTCTTCTTTCTTTTTTCAAACAACTTCTTATCAATTCCTTTTATAAAATTTTTTATCATTTCCATCTTTACAGTCATATTCATTCCCTTCATCATATCAACCCTTATTTTTGTACATATATAAGTTTTTCTTTCTTTAAAATTTTGGGAGGCACTTTCTTCTACAAGACCAAAATACACCCCAAATCTAGTGTGTGGCACTGATCTATATACCAGCGTGATCATATTTGATCACATTCTGGTTTTTTTGTTTGTTTGTTGTTGTTGTTTTGTTTTGTTTGTTTTTGTTTTTATCTTTATTTTTTTTCTTTTTCTTTTTTTTTCTTTCTCTTTTTTCTCTCTTTCCCTTTCTTTTCCCACTGCTTCAGGTCTTTTCTGATTTGTTTAGAGTATATTTTCTGGGGACACTGTTACTCTGCTAGTATTTTGTTCTCTCATTAATCTATTCTCCTCTGCACAAAATGACAAGACGGAAAAAATCACCTCAACAAAAAGAACAAGAGGTAGTACCGACTGCCAGGGACCTACTCAATACAGACATTACTACGATGTCAGATCTAGAGTTCAGAATCATCACTTTAAAGATACTAGCTGGGTTTGAAAAAAATATGGAAGTTATTAGAGAAACCCTTCCTGGAGAAGTAAAAGAACTAAAATCCAACCAAGTAGAAATCAAAAAGGCTATTAATGAGGTGCAATCAAAAATGGGGGCACTAACTGCTAGAATAAATCAGGCAGAAGAGAGAATCAGTAATATAGAAGATGAAATGATGGAAAATAAAGAAGCTGAGAAAAAGAGAGCTAAACAACTACTGGATCATGAGGGCAGAATTCGAGAGATAAGCGATACCATAAGACGAAACAACATTAGAATAATTGGGATCCCAGAAGAAGAAGAAAGAGAGAGAGGGCCAGAAGTTATAATGGAGCAAATTATAGCAGAGAACTTCCCTAATTTGGGGAAGGAAACAGGCATCAAAATCCAGGGAGCAAAGAGAACCCCTCTCAAAATCAATAAAAATAGGTCAACACCCCGACATCTAATAGTAAAACTTATGAGTCTCAGAGACAAAGAGAAAATCCTGAAAGAAGCTCAGGACAAGAGATCTGTAAGCTAAAATGGTAGACACATTACATTGGCAACAGACCTATCCACAGAGACCTGGCAGGCCAGAAAGGACTGGCATGATATATTCAGAGCACTAAATGAGAAAAATATGCAGCCAAGAATACTATATCCAGCTAGGCTGTCATTGAAAATTGAAGAAGAGATAAAAAGCTTCCAGGACAAACAAAAATGAAAGGAATTTGCAAACAAAAAACCAGTCCTACGAGAAATCTTGAAAGGGGTCCTCTAAACAAAGAGAGAGCCTAAAAGCAAAATAGACCAGAAAGGAACACAGACAATATACGGTAACAGTCACCTTACAGGCAATACAATGGCACTAAATTCCTATCTTTCAATAGTTACCCTGAAGGTAAATGGGCTAAATGCCCCAATCAAAAGACACAATCTCTCAGATTGGATAAAAAAACAAGACCCATTGATATGCTGTCTGCAAGAGACTCATTTTAGAACCAAAGACACCCCCAGATTGAAAGTGAGGGGGTGGAAAACCATTTACCATGCTAATGGACACCAAAAGAAAGCTGGGGTGGCAATCCTTATATCAGACAAATTAGATTTTCAACCAGAGACTGTAATAAGAGATGAGGAAGGACACTATATCCTACTTAAAGGGTCTATCCAACAAGAAGATCTAACAATTGTAAATATCTATGCCCCTAACATGGGAGCAGCCAATTATATAAGGCAATTAATAACAAAAGCGAAGAAACACATTGACAACAATACAATAATAGTGGGGGACTTTAATACCTCCCTCACTAAAATGGACAGATCATCGAAGCAAAAGATCAACAAGGAAATAAAGACTTTAAATGACACACTGGACCAAATGGACTTCACAGACATATTCAGAACATTCCACCCCAAAGCAACGGAATACACATTCTTTTCTAGTCCCCATGGAACATTCTCCAGAATAGATCACATCCTAGGTCATAAATCAGGTCTCATCCGGTACCAAAAGATTGGGATCATTCCCTGCCTATTTTCAGACCACAATGCTTTGAAACTAGAACTCAATCACAAGAGGAAAGTCGGAAAGAACTCAAATACATGGAGGCTAAAGAGCATCCTACTGAAGAATGAATGGGTCAGCCATGAAATTAAGGAAGAATTAAAAGAATACATGGAAACCAATGAAAATGAAAACACAACTGTTCAAAATCTTTGGGATGCAGCAAAGGCAGTCCTAAGAGGAAAGTATATAGCAATACAAGCCTTTCTCAAGAAACAAGGAAGGTCTCAAGTACACAACCTAACCCTACACCTAAAGGAGCTGGAGAAAGAACAACAAATAAAGCCTAAACCCAGCAGGAGAAGAGAAATAATAAAGATCAGAGCAGAAATCAATGAAATAGAAACTAAAAGAACAGTAGAACAGATCAACGAAACTAGGAGCTGGTTCTTTGAAAGAATTAACAAGATTGATAAACCCCTGGCCAGACTTATCAAAAAGAGAAGAGAAATGACCCAAATCAACAAAATCATGAATGAAAGAGGAGAGATCACAACCAACACCAAAGAAATACAAACAATTATAAGAACATATTATGAGCAACTCTATGCCAGCAAATTAGATAACCTGGAAGAAATGGAGGCATTCCTAGAGATGTATCAACTACCAAAACTGAACCAGGATGAAATAGAAAACCTGAACAGACCTATAACCACTAAGGAAATTGAAGCAGTCATCAAAAATCTCCCAAAAAACAAAAGCCCAAGGCCAGATGGTTTCCCAGGGGAATTCTACCAAACATTTCAAGAAGAATTAATACCCATTCTTCTGAAACTTTTCCAAAAAATAGAAATGGAAGGAAAACTTCCAAACTCATTTTATGAGGCCAGCATTACCTTGATCCCAAAACAGACAAAGACCCCATCAAAAAGGAGAATTACAGACCAAAATCCCTGATGAACATGGATGCAAAAATTCTCACCAAAATACTAGCTAATAGGATCCAACAGTACATTAAAAGGATTATTCACCATAACCAAGTGGGATTTATCCCTGGGCTGCAAGGTTGGTTCAACATCCGCAAATCAATGTGATACAATACATTAACAAAAGAAAGAACAAGAATCATATGATCCTCTCAATAGATGCAGAAAAAGCTTTTGACAAAGTAGAGCATCGTTTCTTGATCAAAACTCTTCAGAGTATAGGGATCGAGGGCACATACCTCAATATCATAAAAGCCATCTATGAAAAACCTACAGCGAATATCATTCTCAATGGGGAAAAACTGAGAGCTTTCCCCCTAAGGTCAGGAACGCGGCAGGGATGTCCACTATCACCACTGCTATTCAACATAGTATTGGAAGTCCTAGCCACAGCAATCAGACAACAAAAAGAAATAAAAGTCATCCAAATTGGCAAAGAAGGAGTCAAATTCTCACTCTTAGCAGATGATATGATACTTTATGTGGAAAACCCAAAAGACTCCACCCCAAAACTGCTAGAACTCATACAGGAATTCAGTAAAGTGGCAGGATATAAAATCAATGCACAGAAGTCAGTGGCATTCCTATACACCAACAACAAGACAGAAGAAAGAGAAATTAAGGAGTCGATCCCATTTACAATTGCACCCAAAACCATAAGATACCTAGGAATAAATCTAACCAAAGAGACAAAGGATCTGTACTCAGAAAACTATAAAATACTCATGAAAGAAATTGAGGAAGACACAAAGAAATGGAAAAACGTTCCATGATCATGGATTGGAAGAACAAATACTGTGAAGATGTCAATGCTACCTAGAGCTATCTACACATTCAATGCAATCCCCATCAAAATACAATCCACTTTTTTCAAAGAAATGGAACAAATAATCCTAAAATTTGTATGGAACCAGAAAACACCCCGCATAGCCAGAGGAATGTTGAAAAAGAAAAGCAAAGCCGGCAGCATCACAATTCCGGACTTCCAGCTCTATTACAAAGCTGTCATCATCAAGACAGCATGGTACTGGCACAAAAACAGACACATAGATCAATGGAACAGAATAGAGAGCCCAGAAATGGACCCTCAAATCTATGGTCAACTCATCTTTGACAAAGCAGGAAAGAATGTCCTATGGAACAAAGACAGTCTCTTCAACAAATGGTGTTGGGAAAATTGGACAGCCACATGCAGAAGAATGAAACTGGACCATTTCCTTACACCACACACAAAAATAGACTCCAAATGGTTGATAGACCTCAATGTGAGACAGGAGTCCTTCAAAATCCGAAAGGAGAACACAGGCAGCAACCTCTTTGACCTCAGCCGAAGCAACTTCTTCCTAGAAACATCGCCAAAGGCAAGGGAAGCAAGGGCAAAAATGAACTATTGGGTCTTCATCAAGATAAAAAGCTTTTGCACAGCAAAGGAAACAGTCCACAAAACCAAAAGACAACCGACAGAATGGGAGAAGATATTTGCAAATGACATATCAGATAAAGGGCTAGTATCCAAAATCTATAAAGAACTCATCAAACTCAACAAAGAACAAAGAATCCAATCAAGAAATGGGCAGAAGACATGAACAGACATTTTTCCAAAGAAGACATCCAAATGGCCAACAGACACATGAAAAAGTGCTCAATATCGCTCAGCATCAGGGAAATCCAAATCAAAACCTCAATGAGATACCACCTCACACCAGTCAGAATGGCTAAAATTAACAAGTCAGGAAACGACAGATGTTGGCGGGGATGCGGAGAAAGGGGAACCCTCCTACACTGTTGGTGGGAATGCAAGCTGGTGCAGCCACTCTGGAAAACTGTATGGAGGTTCCTCAAAAAGTTGAAAATAGAGCTACCATATGATCCAGCAATTGCACTACTGGGTATTTACCCCAAAGATACAAAAGTAGGGATCCGAAGGGGTACGTGCACCCCGATCTTTATAGCAGCAATGTCCACAATAACCAAACAGTGGAAAGAGCCAGGATATGCATCGACAGATGAATGGATAAAGAAGAAGTGGGATATATATACAATGGAATATTATGCAGCCATCAAAAGGAATGAGATCTTGCCATTTGCAACGACATGGATGGAACTGGAGGGTATTATGTTGAGTGAAATAAGTCAAACAGAGAAAGACATGTATCATATGACCTCACTGATATGAGGAATTCTTAATCGCAGGAAACAAACTGAGGGTTGCTGGAGTGGGGGGGGTGGGAGGGATGGGGTGACTGGGTGATAGACACTGGGGAGGGTATGTGCTCTGGTAAGCGCTGTGAATTGTGCAAGACTGTTGAATCTCAGATCTGTACCTCTGAAACAAATAATGCAATATATGTTAAGAAAAAAAAAAGAAGAAGAAGAATTTAGCGGGAGGGGAAGAATGAAGTGGGGGAAATCGGAGGGGTAGACGAAACATGAGAGACGATGGACTCTGAAAAACAAACTGAGGGTTCTAGAGGGGAGGGGGGGTGGGAGGATGGGTTAGCCTGGTGGTGGGTATTGAGGAGGGCACATTCTGCATGGAGCACTGGGTGTTATGCACAACCAATGAATCACGGAAAACTTCATCTAAAATTAATGATGCAATGTATGGGGATTAACATATGAATAAAAAAAATTTTTAAAATAAAAAAAATAAACACACATGAATCAATGTGATACAATACATTAATAAAAGAAAGAACAAGAACCATATGATCCTCTCAATAGATGCAGAAAAAGCATTTGACAAAGTACAGCTTCCTTTCTTGATCAAAACTCTTCAGGGAATAGGGATAGAGGGTACATACCTCAATATCATAAAAGCCATCTATGAAAAACCTATACCAAATATCATTCTCAATGGAGAAAAACTGAGAGCTTTCCCCCTAAGTTCAGGAACACGGCAGGGATGCCCACTCTCACCACTGCTATTCAACATAGTATTAGAAGTCCTAGCCACAGCAATCAGAAAACAAAAAGAAATAGAAGGCATTCATATCAGCAAAGAAGAAGTCAAATTCTCACTCTTTGCAGATGATATGATACTTTATGTGGAAAACCCCAAAGACTCCACCCCAAAATTGCTAGAACTCATACAGGAATTCAGTAAAGTGGCAGGATATAAAATCAATGCACAGAAGTCAGTGGCATTCCTATACACCCACAACAAGACAGAAGAAAGAGAAATTAAGGAGTCGATCCCATTTACAATTACACCAAAACCATAAGATACAAGGAATAAATCTAACCAAAGAGGCAAAGAATCTGTACTCAGAAAACTACAAAATACTCATGAAAGAAATTGAGGAAGACACAAAGAAATGGAAAAACATTCCACGCTCATGGATTGGAAGAAAAAATATTGTGAAGATGTCAATGCTACCTAGAGCAATCTACACATTCAATGCAATCCCCATCAAAATACCACCCACTTTTTTCAAAGAAATGGAACAAATAATCCTAAAATTTGTATGGAACCAGAAAAGACCCCACATAGCCAGAGGAATGTTGAAAAAGAAAAGCAAAGCTGGTGGCATCAGAATTCCGGACTTCCAGCTCTATTACAAAGCTGTCATCATCAAGACAGCATGGTACTGGCACAAAAACAGACACATAGATCAATGGAACAGAATAGAGACCCCAGAAATGGACCCTCAAATCTATGGCCAACTAATCTTCAACAAAGCAGGAAAGAATGTCCAATGGGAAAAAGACAGTCTCTTCAACAAATGGTGTTGGGAAAATTGGACAGCCACATGCAGAAGAATGAAACTGGACCATTTCCTTACACCACACACAAAAATAGACTCCAAATGGTTGAAAGACCTCAATGTGAGACAGGAGTCCATCAAAATCCTAAAGGACAACACAGGCAGCAACCTTTTCGACATCAGCCACAGCAACTTCTTCCTAGAAACATCACCAAAGGCAAGGGAAGCAAGGGCAGAAATGAACTATTGGGACTTCATCAAGATTAAAAGCTTTTGCACAGCAAAAAAAAACAGTCCACAAAACCAAAAGACATCTGACAGAATGGGGAAGATATTTGCAAATGACATATCAGATAAAGGGCTAGTATCCAAAATCTAAAAAGAACTTATCAAACTCAACACCCAAAGAACAAATGATCCAATCAAGAAATGGGCAGAAGACATGAACAGACATTTTCCAAAGAAGACATCCAAATGGCCAATAGACACATGAAAAAGTGCTCAACATCGCTTGGCATCAGGGAAATCCAAATCAAAACCTCAGTGAGATACCACCTCACACCAGTCAGAATGGCTAAAATTAACATGTCAGGAAACGACAGATGTTAGCAGGGATGCGGAGAAAGGGGAACCCTCTTACACTGTTGGTGGGAATGCAAGCTGTTGTAGCCACTCTGGAAAACAGTATGGAGGTTCTTCAAAAAGTTGAAAATAGAGCTACCATATGATCCAGCAATTGCACTACTGGGTATTTACCCCAAAGATACAAATGTAGGGATCTGAATGGGTACGTGCACCCTGATGTTTATATCAGCAATGTTCACAATAGCCAAACTATGGAAAGAGCCAAGACATCCCTCAACAGATGAATGGATAAAGAAGTGGTATATATATATATACAATGGAATATTATGCAGCCATCAAAAGCAATGAGATCTTGCCATTTGCAATGATGTGGATGGAACTGGAGGGCATTATGCTGAGCGAAATAAGTTAGTCAGAGAAAGACATGTATCATATGACCTCACTGATATGAGGAATTCTTAATCTCAGGAAACAAACTGAGGGTTGCTGGAGTGGTGGGGGGTGAGAGGGATGGAGTGGCTGGGTGATAGACATTTGGGAGGGTATGTGCTATGGTGAGTGCTGTGAATTGTGTAAGACTTTTGAGTCACAGACCTGTACCTCTGAAACAAATAACGCAATATATGTTAAAAAAAAAAAAAAAAGGAAGAAGATAGCAGGAGAGGAAGAATGGAGGGGGGGAAATCGGAGGGGTAGACGAACCATGAGAGACTATGGACTCTGAAAAACAAACTGAGGGTTCTACAGGGGAGGGGGGTGGAGGGTGGGTTAACCTGACGATGGGTATTAAGGAGGGCACGTTCTGCATGGAGCACTGGGTGTTATACAAAAACAATGAATCATGGAACACTACATCAAAAGGTAATGATGTAATATATGGTGATTAACATAACATAATAATAAAATAAATAAATAAAAATAAAAATAATAAAAAATATGTAATGTAAAAAAAATACAAATTAAACAAACACTTTTCAATAAAACATGGATTAAAGAAGAAATCTTAAGAGAAATTGAAAAACATTTTCAACTAAATGAAAATAAAATTGTAACATCAAAAATTCACAAAATGTAGTAAAAGCAGTGCTTAGAGGAAAATTTATAGCATTGGATGTATATAATAGAAAAGAAGAGTGGTCTAAAATCAATAATCTATGTCTCCACCTCAGAAAACTAGAAAAAGAAGAGCAAATTAAATCCAAAGTAAGCAGAAGAAAAGAAATAAAATTAGAGCAGAAATCAAAGAACTTGAAAACAGGAAAGCAATAGATAAAATTAACAAAACTAAAGCTATTTATTTGCAAACATCAATACAATTGATAAACTTTTAGCCAGACTAAGAAACAGAGAAAAGATATATATTACTACTATCAGAAATAAAAACGGGAATATCACACGGATCCCATGTGTTATTAGAGTAGGCAGCTAGTTAGGTTTTAACAGGATGCCTGGAGGCCAGAAAAGGGGAAGTCAGGACCAGCCCAGCAGTAAGAAAGTCAGAGGCCTGTCCTCTAAGAGTGTACTGGTTCTTGAATTCTTTCTTGTAATGAGACCAAGAGCCTCTGGCAACATCTTTGGGTTGAGTTGGGTGGAGGCCTCAGGGCCTGGGGTCTTCCTAGTTCCCCTGGAAACATATGAATATTAAAAGGAATATTATGAAAACTCTATGTCCACAAATTTAATAACTTAGATGAAACAAATCAATTCCTTGAAGGACACAACCTGCAAATTCACACAAGAAGAAAGATAATATGAATAGATCTATATCTATTAAAGAAATTGAATCAATAATTAATGACCTTCCAAAACAGAAAACACCATGTCCGGATAGGTTTACTGATGAATTCTACCAAATATGTGAGGAAGAAATTATACTACTAGTAGTCTACAATCTCTTTCAAAAGATGGAAGGCAAAGAAAAAAAGAGACAAACCAAAAAACAGACTCTTAACTATAGAGAACAAACTGATGGTTACCAGAGGGGAGATGCATGGTGGGGGAGGAGGGATGAGTGAAATAGATGATGGGGATTAAGAATACATTTATCATGATGACCAGTGAATAATGCATAGAATTGTTTAATCACTACACTGTACACCTGAAACATGTAACACAGTTATATTACTTAACAAACTATACTGGAATAAAAAAAAAAAAAAGATAGAAGCCAAGAGAGTATATTCAAACTCACTCTTTGAAGCCAGCATTACCCTAATACCAAAGCCAGAGGAAGACATTACAAGAAAAGAAAACTACAGACTGATATTTCTCAGGAGCATAGATACAAAACTCTCAACAAAATAGTAGCAAATAGAATCTAACAATGTATAAAAATAATTATACACCACAGCCAACTGGGATTTATCCCAGGTATGCAAGCCTGGTTCAGCATTTCAAAATTAGTGTAATCCATCACATCAACAAGCTAAAGCAGAAAAACATGATCAATATCAACAGATGCAGAAAAAGAATTTGACAAACTCCAATACCCATTAATGATACAAACTCTTAGTAAACTAGTAATGAGGGGAACTTCCTCAACTTGAAAAACAACATCTACCAAAAACCTATAGCTTAGTGACTTGAAACTCAAACTTTCCCTCTAAGATCAGGAATAAGGCAAGGATATTGCCCCATTGTTTTTCAACATTGCATTGGAGGTGCTAGCTAATGCAAGATACAAAAAAGAAATAGGAGGTATATTGGGAATAAAGAAATAAAACTATCATTGTTCACAGATGACATAATTGCCTATGTACAAAATCTTAAAATATCAACAAAAAATTCCTGGAATTAATTAATGATTATAGCAAAGTTGTAGGATACTTGTATCCCTTGGGTAAGTAATATACAAATCTTGATCACTTTCTTAAATACCAGCAATGAACAACTGGAATTTGAAATTAAAAGAACATTATAAAAAAAAAAGAACATTATCATTTATATTAGCACCTCCCAAAAATGAAATATTTAGGTATAAGTTTAACATAATATGCGTAAGATCTATAAGAGGAAAACTGCAATACTCTGATAAAAGGTATCAAAGAAAAATTAAATAAATGGAGAGATATTTCAAATTCATGGATAGGAATTCAATATTGTCAAAATGTAGATTCTTCCCAACTTGGTCTATAGATTCAACATCATCCCAATCAAAATCCTAGCAAGTTATTTTGTGGATATCAATAAACTAACTCTATATTTAGAGAGGTAAAAGATGCAGAAGAACCAACTCAATATTGAAAGAGAATAAAGTTGACTGACATTAGCTGACTTCAAGACAGACTTAATCAAGACAGGGTGGTATTGGCCAAAGAACAGACAAATAGATCAATAGAACAGAATAGAGAAATCAGAAATAGACCCATATACATACAGTAAACAGATCTTGGACACAGGAGCAAAGGTAATACAACGGAGGAAAGATAGTCTTTTCAACAAATGGTACAAGACAAACTGGACATTCACCTGCCAATAAATGAATCTAGACAGACTTAAACCTTCACAAACTCAAATGGATTCTATAATTCATTTCCTCTATACCTAATTATAAAATGCAAACCTATAAAACCCCTAGAAGATAACATAGGAGGAAATATAGGTGATCTTGAGTTTGGCAGTGATTTTTAGAGACAACGCCAAAGGCACTATCCATGAAAGAAGTAATTGATAAGCTATACTTATTAAAATTAAAAACTTCTGCTCTGTGAAAGACATTGTCAAGAAAATGAAAAGACAAGCTACAGACCAGGAGAAAACATTTGCAAGAGAAACAACTGATAAATAAATGTTATACAAATTGTGCAAAGAACTCAACAATAAGGGGCGCCTGGGTGGCTCAGATGGTTAAGCATCTGCCTTCAGCTCGGGTCATGATCCCAGGGTCCTGGGATCGAGCCCCATGTCCAGCTCTTGGCTCAGCGGGGAGCCTGCTTCTCCCTCTGCCTCTCCCCCTGCTCATGCTCTCTCTCTCTCTCTCTGTATCTCTGTGTCTCGAATGAATAAATAAAATCTTTAAGAAAAAAATAAGAAAAAGAACAACCCAACTAAAATATGACAAAAGATCTGAATAGATGCCACACCAAAAAGATACAGAGATGGTAAGTAAGCATATGAAAAGATATTCAACATCATATGCCATTAGGAAATTGCAAATTAAAACAAGGTAAAACATTCTAACACATTGTTAGAATGGCCAAACTCAAAACACTGATGATACTAAATGCTGGCAAGGATGTGGAATAAGAGAGACTCTCATTCATTGCTGGAATGAACGCACAATGATATAGCCATTTTGGAAGACAGTTTGGCAGTTACTTACAAAACTAAAAAGATCTTTACCATGAAATCCAGCAATCGGACTCCTTGGTATTTAACCAAATGAATTGAAAACTTATATCCACTAAAAACCTATACATGAATGTTTATAGCAGCTTTACACATAATTGCCAAAATTTGGATGCAACCAGGATATCCCTCAGTAGATGAATGGAAAAATAAACTGTAGTACATTGAGACAATGGAATATATTAATCAACACTAAAAAGAAATGAACTATCAACCCATAAAAAGACATGAGGAAACCATAAATGTTTATTACTAAATGAAAAAAGTCGATCTAAAAAGGTTACATATTTTATGATTCCAACTATATGATATTTTGGAAAAAGCAAAACTACAGAGATATCCAAAGGTTAATGATCACCAGATATCAGTCAGGAGAAGGATGAACAGGGGGAGCACAGAGGATTTTTAAGGCAGTGAAAATACTCTGTATGATACTATCATAATAGATACATGTCATTATACACTTGGTCAAACCCACTGAATATACAACACTAAGAGTGGACCCTAATATAAGCTATGGACTTTGGGTAATAATGATGTGTCAAGATGTAGGTTCATCAGTTGTAAGAAATGTACCACTGTGATGTGGGACCAGGGATAATATGAGAAATCCCTGTACCTTCTGCTCAATTTTTCTATGAACTAAAATGACTGTAAAAAATGAAGTTTATTAAATAATAAATAAATAAATAAAGCTTATTAATTTTTTTAAAAATGAAATCATAGGACACCTGAGTGGCTCAGTTGGTTAAGCGTCTGCCTTTGGCTCAGGTCATGATCTCAGTGTCCTGGGATGGAGCCCCGTGTCAGGCTCCCTGCTGACTGGGGAGCCTGCTTCTCCCTCTGCCTCTGTCCCTCTCCCCCATTCGGGCTCTCTCTCTCAAATAGAAGTAAGTAGTTTTTTAAAAAAAAATGAAATCATAACTATTCTACAATCTAGAAAATGCCCAAGTTCACTGTGTCATGCTCAAAGTAAGTTCCTCAATTAGAGCAATTATTGTAAGTAATTGGAATTTGTCTAGATTCATTATATTATAAATTCAAATTATTTTGAGTTTAAGATACTAAAAATATTGACTCCTATTAATGTGTCATGAATAAGAATGTGAAGTCAGCCTTTTTCACAAGACCTTGTGTTTGTGAGAGTCTGGGAACCCTGAAGATGCAGGAGATCCAGTCCCCCAAAACAATTCTGTGATTAAACAATGTGCTGTCACCTATTTCAAAGGAAAAATAGAACTATTTGTTAAAAAACATGGATCCCTGTCAACTTTATTGTTCACACCAGGGATTTGCTTTTAAAAGCACAGCTGTTTTTATTGTTGTTTTTGTTGTTGTTGCTGCTACTACAGTTCCTGAGCAGATAAAATTTTTAAATTAAAGTGTAATGTGGAGGCATACCTTGGTTTGTACCAGAGCTGGGTCCAATTTACTCCATGTGGACATGGACAAGTGTGTCTCATACTTTCTGTCTCTCTCATACTTTGTGTCTACACACTCAAAGGAAAAGGAAGATTAATCATCTATTTCTAATTAAAATATAAAATATTTCTATCTGAAATACTGCAGATTATTTCATCACATTTCAGCTTATATTTTACAAACAATGGAAAACTTTCATTTACTAGTCAAGTAACCAACTCTAGCAATGCTTCCATGAAGATTCAGAGACCATATTAAAATAATGCATATTGTGAGGCAAGGATAGTATCTTTGTACATCTAGCCCTAGCACAAGACTCAATAAATATTGTTGATATCCTTTAAATTTAAAAGATTTCACTAAATAATTTAGTTCTCTGTCAGATAGTTTCTCTAAGAAAATCTTGGCCTAGTCAGTTCCACCCGCCATAGCTCTGAGCTTCTCTCTCTCTTGAGAGAACCATTAGCAGTGAAGAACACAAATAGTCTGGGTCCTAGAGATCTGTGAGGAGAAAACAGTCTTCAAAAGTCACTAGCAGAGATTCTCAATGCTGTTGAAAAAAAAAAAAAAAAGCGGTCTGCCAGCCTCAAAAGGCCTCACTCGGCACAGGTGTCTTACTTCATGGAGCCATCACTCTAACCAGACCCCTTATCTCTATCTTTGGCCACTTGCCAAAATGCAAGAAACTCTAGGCAACCATTTTCTTACATATTATCATTTTCAAACTATGTTTCTTCTCACCTACCCTACCTTCCAACTTCTGCGGATCTTCCTTCCCATTGTTTCTATAGTATCTTCTGGCCTTTTATTTCATTGTAAGTAAAGTATCTTATATCCTCAACCTCTTGTATCTTTGTCCATTCATTTTTCTGAGTTGATGAATTCTGGCTACATCACACCATTCTTTTCCTTTAAAGTCATCTACTAATCCAATAATCAAAATCATCACAGCTTACCTCCTCCTCCCACCCACCCACACACAGTCATTTATTTTGTAAGGACTTTGGCAATGGTTCAAGTTTTTATTTTCACCCCAATATCTACTGTCATGGTCACATGGCATCAATGTCCATGTGGAGGAGTTGCATTTTCTGTTAAAATGTAGATCATGAAAGATCTTTACTCTTGTTCTAAAAAGAAGACATTAGATAAATCAAAAGTATATCATTAATAATTGGTGGCTCCAAAGCAGTTTAAATAAACTAAATTTCAGAGAGGAGCAAGCCCTTCATAGATTAGCAGCGCTCAGTAGCTGCCTCCATATTTGGGACGGGGCATTGCCTCATCTGGGCATGAGTGGACAGAGATCAGGGCCTGCCATAAGTAGAAAGACTTTTCTGGGATGAGAGGAAGCAGGCCAAACTTTTAAGAACAACTGGAGCTGGCATGACAGATTGAATTCTGGAAGAGTCCCAAATACAAAATGAATCTATTAGCCTAACAATTCCACCCAGCGGGAGTATTGTTGAATAAATTGTCTTCGGAGTGGAACTAGAAAGTAGAAAGCAATTTTATAGTGTTATTTAGTGCTTAAGTTCCAGGGCGCTGCTGCTATTGAATTTAGAGAAAAACTGAAACTAACTAAAGCTGGAACCCAACTTCCTGCCAGCCCAAATCCTGATAATATCAGCGAGATAAGTCTCTCTGTGATGGCGGGGGTAATTAAGCTGAAGGGCAAAGAGAGATCCCTATAATCTCATTTGAAACCACAGGATAACTGAAATTGAATAAAGCTTTAGCTAATCCCCAGCTCAGCTTGACTCAGGGTGGGATCTGAATGGTTACCCTCTTACCCTGTCTTACAGAGGAAATGGAATAAATGCCCTATCTGAGAAAAATAAAGCAAAACAAAAAATATCTAGTTTAACCTCTGCTGCTTTTTTGTTTTTTAAAAATGTATACTAACACATTCAAAATTTAAGGATTGGGAAGAAGCAGAAAATTGACCAATAATCAAGAGAAAAAAAGTCAACAGAGGCAGACTGACAACTGACCCTACTGCTGAAATTAGCCAATAAGGATTTCAGACAATAATTATCATAAAAATGTTAAAGAATTTAGAGGAAAATATGGATAGAATGAATGAACAGATAAGGAATTTCATCACAGAATTAGGAGTTCTAAAATTTCAAATAAAAATTCTGTACTGAAAGATCTAATATCTGAGATGAAGAATTCAGTGGATGAGCTAAGAGACTGACACAGCAGAAGAAAGGATCTGTGAATTCAAAGACAAATGCACTGAAAATAACCAAACTGTAACATGGATTAAAAAATGAAAAAAATAGGGGCGCCTGGGTGGCTCAGTCGTTAAGCATCTGCCTTCAGCTCAGGTCATGATCCCAGGGTCCTGGGATCGAGCCCCTCATCGGGCTCCCTGCTCTGCGGGAGGCCTGCTTCTCCCTCTCCCACTCCCCCTGCTTGTGTTCCCTCTCTGTGTGTCTCTCTCTGTCAAATAAATAAAATCTTTTTTAAAAAATAAAAAATAAAATAAATAAATAAATAAATAATGAAAAAACTGAACAGAGCATAGGAGACCTCTAGGATCATTCTGTAATGTATGCAGTTGAAGTCCCTGAAAAAGGATAAAGAGAATGGGAAAGAATAAATATTATCAAAAAAATTTTTCAAAACTTAAAAATGACCCCTCAGATCCAAGAATATTAGCAAACCTCAAGCAGAATTTAAACATTTAGGTACATCATAGTCAAATTTCTGAAACTCAAAGAATAAACAGTTGACTCTTGAACAACATGGAGGTTAGAGGCACTGACTCACCAACTCCCATGCAGTTAAAAACTCTTGTATAATTTTTTTTTAAGATTTTATTTATTTATTTGACAGAGAGAGACACAGCGAGAGAGGGAACACAAGCAGGGGGAGTGGAAGAGGGAGAAGCAGGCTCCCTGCAGAGCAGGGAGCCCGATGCGGGACTCGATCCCAGGACCCTGGGATCATGACCTGAGCTGAAGGCAGTCGCTTAACCAACTGAGCCACCCAGGCACCCCAAAACTCTTGTATAATTTTTGACTCCCCAAAAACTTAACTACTAACAACCTACTGTTGACCAGGAGCCTTATCAATAACACAGCACATATTTTGTATATGTATTATATATTGTATTTTTACAATAAAATAGGCTAAAGAAAAAAATGTTAGGAAAATCATAAGGAAAACAAAATATATTTGTAGTACTGTACTGCATTTATTTTTAAAAAATCCATGTACAAGTGGGCCTCACAGTTCTAACCTGTCAACTGTATAAGACAATGGAATTACACTTTTAATGTGCTTAAAGAAAAATATTAGCAACTTATGATTCTATATCCAGTGAAAATATCCTTCAATGTCCATGTCAAAAGCCCAGCCAATACCCTTCAAAGTTCTTAAATCTCTGTCAGCAACCCCTCCTATGATGACAGTCTGTCCTCAGCCTCCCATAACTGAATTATCTCTGAAATCTTAAATTCTAATAAATCACTCTCTAACCATAGCAGTCTCTTCTTTGAATATGATCATTATTCTTACTATGCTCATCTTTGCACCACCAATTTGAAATATTCTTAAAATATTTTCATCATAAAAAAAGAAAAAGCATAGTGATCCTGTATCTTCTTTTAGATAAAACACTTTTTTCTTATTTCTTATAGCCAAGTTCTTCAAAGGAATGATTTGCATGTACTGCACTTATAAATACTACACCTTATCTGTCCAACCCAGAGCAATGTCCCACACCACACACATTTAAACTACTATAAGATCACTAATGGCATATTGTCAAATTCAATATCATCTGAACCTTTCAACAGCATTTAACCCTGTTGACCACTCTTTCCTAGGAATTATCTCTTCCTTTGGCTGTCTCTTTCTGTCTCTCCTCTGGTATCTCTGATAATTTTTTTTTTCAGTGTCCTTTATATTTATTTTCCCTTACATGTTCTTTTTTCCTGCTTTAAGTAAGTGTCTGGGAGTATACGACCAGCTCTAAGATTCTAAGATTTTAAGAGAGTTGGTAATAAAAGATAATGCATCATTTGTCTATACATGAGTATTTCAAAGTAGTAATGACTTTACTATAAGAAAAAGTGACTGTTTGTACTGCAGTTAATGCCATTGATCAAGTAAATCACAGGGGATAATGACAATTCAAAATGATGATTCTCTAAATTTTGAGAAGGTAGAGAAGTAAAAAAAAATTTTTTTACATTTTTATCCTTGAGTCAATAGCTATGTTAACAAAAATCCCAGTTTATTTAAATTATATCATTTTTTCTTACTGCCAGTTAGATGCTACTATTCAGTTACTATGGTTTAGGTCATCCATGAGATTGACATTCCTTCAAATTTATTTTTCTGTTGTTTTCTTATTCTGACTTAAAATACATTAAAATAAAATATATATATATATATATATATATATATATATATATATATATATATATATAATATTAAGAATAGTCTCCACATCCTGTGGCAACCTGTATCTTTTTTTTAAAGATTTTATTTATTTATTTGACAGAGAGAGAGAGAGAGACAGTGAGAGAGGAAACACAAGCAGGGGGAGTGGGAGAGGGAGAAGCAGGCTTCCCACCAAGCAGGGAGCCAGATGCGGGGCTCGATCCCAGGGCCCTGGGATCATGACCTGAGCCGAAGGCAGACGCTCAATGACTGAGCCACCCAGGCGTCCCTATTTATGCAATCAATTTATCACAGTTGGTCAATTTTATTTTTTACTATGGCTTGGTTTATACAGATATCCACTAAAAGTTGTTACCTGTAAATTTATTCTGTTTCACCATTTGCCATACAGACACATCATATTCATATATATATATATTAAAAGATAGATATATCTGTGTGTGTGTGTGCTGTGTACAAAGTTCACACACATACATACACACATATATATTAGTATATAAAGTTTTACTTTTTTTATATGGGTGGTAGACTATTATTACTGTGTTCTAAGAACTTATAATAGACTCAGTTATACTGTGTTTACTTGAACAAATGTTTTCCCTAAAGAATCAAATTTAAATCATTTTCAATGCATGTATTTTTAAAACTTTTCAATTTTTCTGAAAAAAGATTAGAATGTAGTTTTGTTTATTTTTTTATTATGTTATGTTAATCACCATACATTACATCATTAGTTTTTGATGTTCCTTAATGTGTTCAGAAAAAAATATTAGCACGTATCTTCTATAAGTGTATAGTCATATGTAGAAGTGAATATAGTTTCTTCTTTCCCCTTTCTCACTTGAAAAGTTTTGACTTTACTTGCTCTCTATTTGTATTATGGTTTATGTAAACTTGTTGCTGTTTAAATATCATCATGTTGGACATTAAGAAAAACACAAGAAAGATCATTGAAAGCATGATATTAGAATCCCCCAGGCCCAGCTTTTTACACTCTCTGAGTCTATGGTCAGACACTGAGCTACGACTGCCAAAGGAGTAGGATTCCCCGATGAGACTTTTAAGAAAAACATCTCTGAAATGGGTACACAAGTCATATCTATAAGCTCATCCCTGTTCCTCATCACTTGTTATGTAGATGGTGGGGGGGTGGGGGGTGCCAACCTGGGAAGAGGTAATCAAAGATGAACAAGAACGTAACCGATAAAAAAATTTATGAAAAGTTTTATAGATGAGCATGGGGCCTTCCACCCCCCATTCCCAGGGGCTAATGCCTATTAGGGCATTATTAGACCAATAAATTTTCCTATGATTCAGCAAAGCAGACTGACGTACTGCCCCTGACCAATGGGAGGCCCTAATTACAAACATTACTCCCACATAAGCCCTTCTCTCCATTTCCTCCAAGGAAGTCTTGACCCAAGACTTCAGTGCCTTTCGCCCTGATAACTGCAAGTCTTGAAATTAGTGTTCCTGTCTCTGTTCTCACTTACAATAAGTCACGTTGCTGGTCATATCATCCTCCTACCTGATGTTCTTCAGTGACTCCCAGTGCCTACATAATAAAATCCAATATATTATCACCTGCCACCTCCCAGCTACCAAGGCACATTCCTGCTTTTGTACTTTGTTTACACTGTCCCCTTATTAGGGATTGCCCCTCCCTACTCACTCTCCCTGGCACTGCTTTGAAGATGAGACCCAAATGTCACCTTTTCTATGAAGCTTTCATGACCTTCTCGCCCTCCCACTCTCTACTCCCAGTAAAATCCTGCACTCCCTCTGGTGAGGCAGTGACCGGCTCTGGCATGGTACTTGCAGAACTCCATTGCACTTTTGTATTACAAGGTGGTGTCTCTCCAACCTGGCGGCAGCTTGGGAGCAGAAGCCATGTCAAACTTCTATTGTAACTTGAGTGTGTGGTTACAGTCTAACTGCCTGCCATATATGAATTTATGGTGGTAAATGAATGGATGAATTCTTGGGACTATAGCTGTACCTAGATGCTTAAGCATTATGAAAATTTTCAGTAAACTCCTTAATATTCCCTCTTTAAGCAAAGGATTTTGATTATAATCAATCAATATAGTCAATGTAAGACTTTCCTAAAATAAACAACCCCCCAAAAAAGATGCCACTTACCACAAGCATAATAGTATCAACACATGGTTAATTAATAAAACCAAGGAAAGACATCAACAACTGAATCCCTAAAAAAACAAAACAAAAAACTGAATTCCTGTCGGTAACCAAACTTATAAAGTATTTAAGTATATTCTCAGAAGCTAGAAAAATAATTCTTATTTTCTGGAGGCATTATTAAAAATCCATTAATTCCAGGTCTTCAAAAAGGGAGAAATAAACACATTACAACCAAAATTATTTTCCGTATTTGTAAAGAATCTCATTCTTGAAGATTGTAGTTTTCCAGAATGTAAGAGCGTGAGACCTCCCTATAGTTTTAAGCCTGAAAGTGTAACAGTGCTTGTTAGCCTGGATGTCCCTGAGAGCAGAACTTGAGACAAAGGCGTGTGTGCAGGTAGTTTAATTGAGAGGTGACCCCAAGACATAGAAGGGAAGGATTAGGGAGGATGAAACAGGGCCAAAGGGATAGCAGCTATAGGGATGTGTAATTGAATTGGCCACTGCTGCAGGCAGTTGGTGCTGGATCCTGCCAGGACCTTCTGAGGCACCTTATTGAGATGCGGGTCATAACTGCCTGCCTGGGGGAGGTAAAGGGGAAACGTTTATTCATTGGCTTTTGCCCCTGTTGGTAAAGGGTGGACCCTCAGGCAATACTCGCTATTAACTCCTCCCTACCCCCAACACACACTCACACTCCTGGTTGCTTATGCCTGAATGTTGAGCCAGTTCCCACGGTTAGGTATCCCACTCAGGGAAGCTCCAAGACTAGTAGAGACAGGAGCTGTCACATATGGAGGTGATTACACCTGCACAAAACTGGTTGGAGCTTGCACAGGACTGGTCATTACAGTAGCAGCTGCAATAAGATGAAACTGAGACAGTGGTGGACAAGCTGTACATGATACACACTCAGGAGCTATGTCCCCACCCCACCCCAGGTTTCTAATATGTTCAAGACACATGCTTGCATGCTACATTATAATACTTATGTTTATTATTAACACACTTTTGAATATAGTTCTATCCAGATATCCAGAAACCTACTGTAAGATTTCTGTTTCTCTCCCAAGTATATTCCTCTCCTTCATTTACTGAATGGTGTCTAACCCACACAAGAAATGTAATGGAATATTCATTTGTTTATTCACTCAACCAGTGTTTATTGTGAGTCAGGTATGTGCCACCTGCTGGGAAATCCAGCAGTAGACAAGGCATAATTCCCACCCTTACCATCCAGGAGGGGAAGTTCACAAGAAGCTCTGCCATTTTGATGGAGCGTAAATGTTGTAATAGAAGATGAACGGAGGGGCGTCTGGGTGGTTCTGTCTGTTGAGCCTCCGACTCTTGATTTTGGCTTGGTCTTGATCTTAAGGTTGTGGGATCCAGCCCCCCGTCAGGCTCCGCACTCAGCAGGGTGGGGAGTCTGCTCGAGATTCTGTCTGCCTCTACCTCCTCCCAACACCCTCACTCCGCTGCCCGCTAACTTGTGCTCTCTCTCCATCTCCCTCTCTCTTAAGTAAATAAATAAATCTTTTAAAAAAAGAAGATGATGATGAATGGAATCCCAGTGGCCAAGTACAGAGGAGGCACTGATCAACAAAGTGTGGTGGGAGAAATGGGGCTCAGGATGCAATTCCAAAAGGAAATGATGCAGGAGCTTAAATTTGGAGAATAAATTTAAGTTAGCCAGATTGGTGAGATGACGAAATAAATTCCAGACAGGAGACACATGTGAGTAAAAGGCACAGAAGCAGGAGAGACTGATTGATCCAACTACAGTGGGTCTGTGCAACTGAAGCCAGAGTGCAAGGGTCCTACCATCAGGAGATGTACATGAAAGGGCAAATTAGAGGCCTCTGTATATCAGACCATGATGGGACTTGAGGAATGAAAACACTGGATTTTAAAAGGAGTGCCATGATCAGATTTCTGTCCTGTGGAGAATGGTTGGGAATGAAATGGAAGAATATCAGTTAGGAGGCGATTGTCAATAGTTTAAGTTCACCGGTTCAGCCAACAATCATGGTCTAGTATGTGCCAGGCATTGTTGTGGGAGGGAGGGGCTGGCCATGGTGGTGATGGTGGTTGTGATAGGAGTGATGGTGGTGGCATGGTGTTTATGGTCGTGGTTTAATGGAGATGGTAAAAATACCTAACTTTAGATAGCATTGTCTCTGTGCCACGTCATTTCTAAGTACTTGACATATATCAGACTCATTTGATGTTCCCAACAACCCCCTTAGGTAGACAATATATTACCTTCCATTTTACATGTGAGGAAACTAACAATCAATAAAGATGAAAATAGAGAAAAATTATAGGGTGTAACTTTAAATTGGGTAGCCAGGGAAGGCTTTTCTGAGAGGGTAATTTTAAGCTCAGAGCAGAATGACAAAGAAGTGCCCAATACACAAAGTTCCGGTTAGGCAGGGAAGGTTCATTTAGGGAAGGGGCAGTATTCCAGGCAGAAATATGCAGGGCAAAGACCCAACAAAGCACATGCGCCTGGTGAACCCAAGGATCACAAAAGGCAGCAATGCCCTTCAGTTGGTCACAAGCTGAGCTTGTGACAATATCTTAGGTTCAAGTGAGAAATGGCCAGGGCAGTGGGACTGGGACTGTGAAAAGGGGGTATGGATCTGAGGGATTTTGGACGTGGGCTTGGCTGGTACTTGGGTCAGGAAAGTGGATAAGACTAAATAGTTCTCAAACATCAATACACACAGCAAAGCACAGGCCAAGTTTCCTCCACTGTCATCTCCATTCTTTACACAACTGATATCTCACTCAGACCCGCAAACAGCCTCTCTAGTCAGGTACCATATGCCTATTTGTCTCATGAGGACACTGAAATTTAAAGAAAATGAATAATTTGACCAAGACCACACAACTTGTAAGTAGTGAGGCAGGCATAATATTCAATATGTTTGATTCTAAAATCTTTCTTCTATAATACATATTTCTTTAAAAATTCAGAGACTTAAGCCATTTTTATATGTGGCCATTATAGAGGATTATATCCTGACTTCTTTCATTTTTGCCATTAATTCATAATCACCAGAGTTGAACAGATTTTTCAGCAATCGATGTAAATAGTTGAGTAATTTGTTTTCTTAACAGTTGTAGAATATCAATTTAAAAATAACAAAAATGGTCAAAAATCAAAATTTTATTTAAAATCTTTATTAAGATGCCATAAACACTTATCCATGATGAGATATATACAAACTTCTTTTTTTTTTTTTAAAGATTTTATTTATTTATTTGTCAGAGAGAGAGCACACAAGTAGGCAGAGTGGCAGGCAGAGAGAGAGGGAGAAGCAGGCTCCCCGCTGAGCAGGGAGCCCAATGCGGGGCTCGATCCCAGAACCATGGGATCATAACCTGAGCCGAAGGCAGATGCCAAACCGACTGAGCCACGCAGGTGTCCCATATACACACTTTTTTAAAATACATTATCATGGGGGGCGGAGCAAGATGGTGGAGGAGTAGGAGACCTGGATTTCGTCTCCTCTCAGGAATTCAGCTGGGTAGGGATCAAACCATTCTGAACACCTACAAACTCAACAGGAGATCAAACAAAAGAATAGCAACAACTCTCTCATCAGAAAAGCGACCACTTTCTGGAAGGTAGGACATGCGGAGAAGTGAATCCGAGGCGATATTCGGGAGGATAGACGGCGGGGGAGGGGCCTCTGTCGGCCGCTTCTGGCAAGTGATAGAACCACGGAGCACAAAATCGGAACTTTTAAAAGTCTGCTCCGCTGAGGGACGTCACTCTGGTGGCTAAGCGGGGGGTGGAACCCTCCGGGACAGTGTGGTCTCAGGACCCTCGGGGTCACAGAAAGACCGGGGGTGCCTGAGGGCGGCAGAGCTCCCAGGTAACGGAGCAGGGAAGCCGGCTGCAGAGGCGGAGCCCAGGCGCGGGCTCTCAGCTCGGGGTGGCCATAAACCGTGATCCGGGGCACAGTCGGGCCACTGCTCCTCCAGCAGGGACCCAACAAGCGGCAGATCCGGGGAGACTCACCTTCCTCCCCCGGGAGGAGCCGTGTGGGAGCGCACAGCAGGGATCTGCTGGGTTTGGAGACTCCACCCGGGGTCGGGTGCCAGAGATAGAAACGCGCAGTCACAGGCCGGGTGAGCACGGAGTGCGGCCAGAGACCGGGGAGACGGGAGTGACTGACGGCTTTTCTCTGGGGGCTCACTGAGGAGCGGGGCCGAGTTCTCGGCTCCTCCGGGGCAGAGATTAGGAGGCTGCCATTTTCACTCTCCGCCTCCAAAGCTGTACAGAAAGCTCGCAGGGAACGAAAGCTCCGGAGAGCAAACCCGAGCAGATTACTTAGCCGGGAGGGGGCAAGGGCGGGGCAATTCCGTCTCTGGCAGAGACATTTGAAAACCACGGCAACAGGCCCCTCCCCAGAAGATCAGCGAGAACAGCCAGCCAAGACCAAGTTTACCGATCACTGAGAACGGCAGAACTCTAGCGCTAGGGGAATACTGCACATAGAATTCATGGCTTTTTTACCATGATTCTTTAGTCTTTCAAAGTTAATTTTTTTTAACTGTCTTTTTTTCTTTTTTTTTTCCTTTTTTTTTTGAATTTTTCTTTTTCCCTTTTTCAACCAACATCTTATCAATCCCTTTTTTTAAAAAAACATTTTTATTTTTCATTTTTAGAGTCATATTCTATCCCTTCATAGTAGTTACCCGTATTTTTGGCATATATATATAACTTGTTCTCGCTTTAAAATTTTGAGATAGTTACTTCTAACAGATTAAAATATACCCTAGATCTCTAGTATATGGTTTTTTCTACTCCCCTGCCTGATCACATTCTCTTCCTTTTTTTTTCTTTTTTCTTTTTTAAATCCTCTTCTTTCTTTTTTCAAACAACTTCTTATCAATTCCTTTTAAAAAAAATTTATAATTTCCATCTTTACAGTCATATTCCATCCCTTGATCATATCAACCCTTATTTTTGTACATATATAAGTTTTTCTTTCTTTAAAATTTTGGGAGGCACTTTCTTCTAAAAGACCAAAATACACCCCAAATCTAGTGTGTGGCACTGATCTATATACCAGCCTGATCATATTTGATCACATTCTGGTTTTTTTGTTGTTGTTGTTTTGTTTTGTTTGTTTTTCTTTGTTTTTATCTTTATCTTTTTCTTTTTCTTTTTTTTCTTTTTCTTTTTTCTCTCTTTCCATTTCTTTTTCCACTGCTTCAGATCTTTTCTGATTTGTTTAGAGTATATTTTCTGGGGACGTTGTTACTCTGCTAGCATTTTGTTCTCTCATTAATCTATTCTCCTCTGCACAAAATGACAAGATGGAAAAAATCCCCTCAACAAAAAGAACAAGAGGTAGTACCAACTGCCAGGGACGTACTCAATATGGACATTAGTACGATGTCAGATCTAGAGTTCAGAATCATCACTTTAAAGATACTAGCTGGGCTTGAAAAAAATATGGAAGTTATTAGAGAAACCCTTTCTGGAGAAGTAAAAGAACTAAAATCTAACCAAGTAGAAATCAAAAAGGCTATTAATGAGGTGCAATCAAAAATGGGGACGCTAACTGCTAGGATAAATGACGCAGAAGAGAGAGTCAGTAATATAGAAGACCAAATGATGGAAAATAAAGAAGCTGAGAAAAAGAGAGCTAAACAACTACTGGATCACGAGGGCAGAATTCAAGAGATAAGCGATACCATAAGACGAAACAACATTAGAATAATTGGGATCCCAGAAGAAGAAGAAAGAGAGAGAGGGGCAGAAGGTATAATGGAGCAAATTATATCAGAGAACTTCCCTAATTTGGGGAAGGAAACAGTCATCAAAATCCAGGAAGCACAGAGAACCCCTCTCAAAATCAATAAAAATAGGTCAACACCCCGACATCTAATAGTAAAACTTACGAGTCTCAGAGACAAAGAGAAAATCCTGAAAGCAGCTCGGGAGAAGAGATATGTAACCTACAATGGTAGAAACATTAGATTGGCAACAGACCTATCCACAGAGACCTGGCAGGCCAGAAAGGACTAGCAGGGTATATTCAGACTAAACGAGAAAAATATGCAGCCAAGAATACTATATCCATCTAGGCTGTCATTGAAAATTGAAGGAGAGATAAAAAGCTTCCAGGACAAACAAAAACGAAAGGAATTTGCAAACACAAAACCAGCCCTACAAGAAATCTTGAAAGGGGTCCTCTAAGCAAAGAGAGACCCTAAAAGCAACATAGACCAGAAAGGAACACAGACAATATACAGTCTGTATATATATATGTATATAATAGTATATATATATGTATAGTATATATATATTATATAATTATATAATAGTATATATATATTATATAATATGTATATAATAGTCACCTTACAGGGAATACAATGACACTAAATTCCTATCTTTCAATAGTTACCCTGAATGTAAATGGGCTAAATGCCCCAATCAAAAGACACAGGCTCTCAGATTGGATTAAAAAACAAGACCCATCGATATGCTGTCTGCAAGAGACTCATTTTAGACCCAAAGACACCCCCAGATTGAAAGTGAGGGGGTGGAAAACCATTTACCATGCTAATGGACACCAAAAGAAAGCTGGGGTGGCAATCCTTATATCAGACAAATTGGATTTTAAACAAAAGTCTGTAATAAGAGATGAGGAAGGACACCCTATATCCTACTTAAAGGGTCTATCCAACAAGAAGATCTAACAATTGTAAATATCTATGCCCCTAACATGGGAGCAGCCAATTATATAAGGCAATTAATAACAAAAGCGAAGAAACACATCAACAACAATACAATAATAGTGGGGGACTTTAACACCTCCCTCACTGAAATGGACAGATCATCTAAGCAAAAGATCAACAAGGAAATAAAGACTTTAAATGACACACTGGACCAAATGGACTTCACAGACATATTCAGAACATTCCATCCCAAAGCAACGGAATACACATTATTCTCTAGTCCCCATGGAACATTCTCCAGAATAGATCACATCCTAGGTCATAAATCAGGTCTCAACCAGTACCAAAAGACTGGGATCATTCCCTGCCTATTTTCAGACCACAATGCTTTGAAACTAGAACTCAATCACAAGAGGAAAGTCGGAAAGAACTCAAATACATGGAGGCTAAAGAGCATCCTACTGAAGAATGAATGGGTCAGCCAGGAAATTAAAGAAGAATTTAAAAAAATTCATGGAAACCAATGAAAATGAAAACACAACTGTTCAAAATCTTTGGGATGCAGCAAAGGCAGTCCTAAGAGGAAAGTATATAGCAATACAAGCCTTTCTCAAGAAACAAGAAAGGTCTCAAGTACACAACCTAACCCTACACCTAAAGGAGCTGGAGAAAGAACAGCAAATAAAGCCTAAACCCAGCAGGAGAAGAGAAATAATAAAGATCAGAGCAGAAATCAATGAAATAGAAACTAAAAGAACAGTAGAACAGATCAACGAAACTAGGAGCTGGTTCTTTGAAAGAATTAACAAGATTGATAAACCCCTGGCCAGACTTATCAAAAGGAAAACAGAAATGACCCAAATCAACAAAATCATGAATGAAAGAGGAGACATCACAACCAACACCAAAGAAATACAAACAATTATAAGAACATATTATGAGCAACTCTATGCCAGCAAATCAGATAACCTGGAAGAAATGGATGCATTCCTAAAGATGTATCAACTACCAAAACTGAACCAGGAAGAAATAGAAAACCTGAACAGACCTATAACCACTAAGGAAATTGAAGCAGTCATCAAAAATCTCCCAAAAAACAAAAGCCCAGGGCCACATGGCTTCCCAGGGGAATTCTACCAAACATTTCAAGAAGAATTAATACCCATTCTTCTGAAACTTTTCCAAAAAATAGAAATGGAAGGAAAACTTCCAAACTCATTTTATGAGGCCAGCATTACCTTAATCCCAAAACCAGACAAAGACCCCATCAAAAAGGAGAATTACAGACCAATATCCCTGATGAATATGGATGCAAAAATTCTCACCAAAATACCAGCCAATAGGATCCAACAGTACATTAAAAGGATTATTCACCATACCCAAGTGGGATTTATCCCTGGGCTGCAAGGTTGGTTCAACATCCGCAAATCAATCAACGTGATACAATACATTAACAAAAGAAAGAACAAGAATCATATGATCCTCTCAATAGATGCAGAAAAAGCTTTTGACAAAGTAGAGCATCCTTTCTTGATCAAAACTCTTCAGAGTATAGGGATCGAGGGCACATACCTCAATATCATAAAAGCCATCTATGAAAAACCTACAGCGAATATCATTCTCAATGGGGAAAAACTGAGAGCTTTCCCCCTAAGGTCAGGAACGTGGCAGGGATGTCCACTATCACTACTACTATTCAACATAGTATTGGAAGTCCTAGCCACAGCAATCAGACAACAAAAAGAAATCAAAGGCATCCAAATCGGCAAAGAAGAAGTCAAATTCTCACTCTTTGCAGATGGTATGATACTTTATGTGGAAAACCCAAAAGACTCCACCCCAAAACTGCTAGAACTCATACAGGAATTCAGTAAAGTGGCAGGATATAAAATCAATGCACAGAAATCAGTGGCATTCCTATATACCAACAACAAGACAGAAGAAAGAGAAATTAAGGAGTCAATCCCATTTACTCATGAAAGAAATTGAGGAAGACACAAAGAAATGGAAAAACGTTCCATGCTCATGGATTGGAAGAACAAATATTGTGAAGATGTCAAAGCTACCTAGAGCAATCTACACATTCAATGCAATCCCTATCAAAATACCATCCACTTTTTTCAAAGAAATGCAACAAATAATCCAAAAATTGTATGGAACCAGAAAAGACCCCGCATAGCCAGAGGAATGTTGAAAAAGAAAAGCAAAGCTGGCGGCATCACAATTACGGACTTCCACCTCTGTTACAAAGCTGTCATCATCAAGACAGCATGGTACTGGCACAAAAACAGACACATAGATCAATGGAACAGAATAGAGAGCCCAGAAATGGACCCTCAACTCTATGGTCACAAAGCAGGAAAGAATGTCCAATGGAAAAAAGACAGTCTCTTCAACAAATGGTGTTGGGAAAATTGGACAGCCACATGCAGAAGAATGAAGCTGGACCATTTCCTTACACCACACACAAAAATAGACTCCAAATGGTTGAAAGACCTCAATGTGAGACAGGAGTCCATCAAAATCCGAAAGGAGAACACAGGCAGCAACCTCTTTGACCTCAGCCGAAGCAACTTCTTCCTAGAAACATCGCCAAAGGCAAGGGAAGCAAGGGCAAAAATGAACTATTGGGACTTCATCAAGATAAAAAGCATTTGCCAAGCAAAGGAAACAGTCCACAAAACCAAAAGACAACTGACAGAATGGGAGAAGATATTTGCAAATGACATATCAGGTAAAGCGCTAGTATCCAAAATCTATAAAGAACTCATCAAACTCAACAAAGAACAAAGAATCCAATCAAGAAATGGGCAGAAGACATGAACAGACATTTTTCCAAAGAAGACATCCAAATGGCCTACAGACACATGAAAACATGCTCAATATCACTCGGAATCAGGGAAATCCAAATCAAAACCTCAATGAGATACCACCTCACAGCAGTCAGAATGGCTAAAATTAACAAGTCAGGAAAGGACAGATGTTGGCGGGGATGCGGAGAAAGGGGAACCCTCCTACGCTGTTAGTGGGAATGCAAGCTGTTGTAGCCACTCTGGAAAACAGTATGGAGGTTCCTCAAAATTTGAAAATAGAGCTACCATATGATCCAGCAATTGCACTACTGGGTATTTACCCCAAAGATACAAAAGTAGGGATCCGAAAGGGTACGTGCACCCCAATGTTTATAGCAGCAATGTCCACAATAGCCAAACTGTGGAAAGAGCCAAGATGTCCATTGACAGATGAATGGATAAAGAAGAAGTGGTATATATATACAATGGAATATTATGCAGCCATCAAAAGGAATGAGATCTTGCCATTTGCAACGACGTGGATGGAACTGGAGGGTATTATGTTGAGTGAAATAAGTCAAACAGAGAAAGACATGTATCATATGATCTCACTGATATGAGGAATTCTTAATCGCAGGAAACAAACTGAGGGTTGCTGGAGTGGGGGGTGGGGTGGGAGGGATGGGGTGACTGGATGATAGACACTGGGGAGGGTATGTGCTCTGGTAAGCGCTGTGAATTGTGCAAGACTGTGGAATCTCAGATCTGTACCTCTGAAACAAATAACGCAATATATGTTAAGAAAAAAAAAAAAGAAGAAGAAGAAGGTAGCAGGAGGGGAAGAATGAAGCGGGGGAAATCGGAGGGGTAGACGAACCATTGAGAGACGATGGACTCTGAAAAACAAACTGAGGGTTCTAGAGGGGAGGGGGGTGGGAGGATGGGTTAGCCTGGTGGTGGGTATTGAGGAGGGCACATTCTGCATGGAGCACTGGGTGTTATGCACAAACAATGAATCATGGAACACTACATCTAAAACTAATGATGTAATGTATGGGGATTAACATAAGAATAAAAAAATAGAAAAAAAGAAAATACATTATCATGATGTGAAAATACATTATCACAGTCAACTTAAATCAGACTAAGTAAATAATCATAGATGTGCCTAAGGATACATTGCATGGAGACTTTTCCCTATAGCATTGTTACAATGATTAACAAAAATGGAACAAACCAAATGCCCAAAAATATGGTTCTAGTTCAATAACTTATGGGTGGTTTTTTAAAAAATAAAATTAGTATCAATCTTTAATAGAATATCTAATAATGTGAAAAAAGTCACCATGAAGCAATTGAATTTAGAAGTTTATAAAAAATAACTACTTCATGATTTTCTATTTGCTAATGGATGGTTAGATGCATGCATATATGCAGGTGTGCACAAATGAATGGCTAAGTGGCTAGAAATCTAACCGAAAGTGAATAGAGGTACATCTGAGTGGCTGGAATATGGATAGCAGAGTGTGTGTGTGTGTGTATGTGTGTGTAAACATATATATATATAAAATCCAAATTTTATAATGTTATATAAATTTATAAATACTCTATAAAGAACATATATTTTATATATCTTTGGCAAATAAAAATAAAAGCTGATGTATTTAAAAAATTTTTAAATACATCATTATTTTACTCCAGACTACATATAAAGAAACTGAAGTATTGAAAGGCTCCAAAATGCCTATAATGTAACATAACAAGATGAGCAAAAATGTCAGAATTGAAAGCCTGGTCTCTAAATCCCTAGTCAGGTCTTTAGCTACTATACTCTTTAATTGTCTGGAAAATTAAAAATTGATCAAATCTGTCTAAACAATGTTGAACTCTACTTCAGTTAAGACTCTTTCCCTCATTTGTATATATTAAAAACAACTTGAATTCAAATGAAACAGAAAAAAAAATGTTAAAAGCTTTTCTTACTGTCAGAGTAATATGAATGTAAACAATGTGAAAAAGCCCTAGAAGGTTTAATCTAAACAAACAAAAAAAATTAAGAATTCAGCCTTGTTTCACTTTTTCCCCAGAAGATAGACTCATAATTAAACTTTTCACCTTTCCAAATTACTAACTCTGTATCCTGCACAGTGGGTGGTTTTCTTTCCAGACATTCTGACTTGGAACAATGTATAAAAGCAGGAGTCCCTGAATGGAATTTATAGCTAAATTTAACTAGGCATATTTTAATAAGATTAGCATATCTTTGTTTTTCAACACTAAGTACCTTGCAATTAACTGAATTTAGACAGCATATTGTTTCATCAGAAGTGAGATTTGAAGCTTTAATTTCCATATTTATTGATGTTGTATGTGGAAAGAAGTCTGAGTAAAAATTCCTCTGTCTGCCCTAAAGAGATTTCAAGAAGGAAAGTGTGTTAACCTTTCCAGGAATCTCATGTAGACACAGAATCTCACCTAGTCAATTCTGACTTCTGGAAATATTCAGCGTGGCTTTTCCTGGGGGGGGCGGAAATAATTAAATAGGAATGCCTAGATGTTACAACTATGGGTACTCTGTCTAGACAGAAAGGAACTCAAAAGTCGTCAGTGAGAATATGGCAGCACGTAAGGCTGCCCCCCAGCTCTGTGAAACACCTATGAAAGAACACTGTCAGAACATACTGTCTTCTTCATTATCATCAGGTGACCAGATAAAAACCCTTAGTATAAACAAATCAATATGTCTTGCTTTCAATAAATTCAAAATTGGCCAAAGCTCTTAAAAAAGATATCTACAACATAACCACAAGAATACAATTTTCAATAATCTATAAAAATCGGTCACAAGTGATAAGAAAGATGCTCCTTTAACATCCCCAAATTTTCCATCTTGGATAGCATACTTGTAAGAAGATATCCAGTTAAGAGTGCATATACGTAGGCATTACCCACCGAGAACTACCTTGAAGGGGAGAAAATTTACTTGGCAAATTGCTCAATTCCTCACTAGAAGCTGTGAACGCAGCAGTTGGTCCCTGAAGGACAGGCTCTGTTTGCTGAAGGTAATGAGTGAAAGATGAAGTTCCTCCCAGGTATGGGGACTGGCTTTTCATGGGGCCACAACCAAAAGATGTACAGAAATCTCCCTCCTCCGTCCCTGAAGCTAATTAGCAGCGATGCTGCATGTAAATAAACCCAGGAGGAGGTAAATAGAAGTGAAGGGAAATTAGAGCTGCAAGTTATCACACACAAATAACTGTATGTCAATAATACAGTATATAAGATAATGAAGGAGTTCAGAGAACACCAAAATCAATATCGCCTATGTGTGTAAGTCTACACTCTTTTAACACATTATGAAATGGAATAGTCTTCTAAATATGCAAGCAGTGTCTACCAAAATGAAGCAGATAAATCATCTTTGCTGAATGAAAAATTGGACCTCCTTAGAATAAACACACTCTCAGAAACGAACATGTCAGTATTAATTGAAACTTTTAGTGGTGGACTTGATATAAACATTAAACTGCATTTAATGGACTAAAAAATGTGGCTACAGAATAATCTCATCCACTTTTAGGAAAACTGAGTGAACTTAAAGTTAAATATTTACAGAATTCTCACTATAATATCCAAATATTTAACAGAAAATGAATTTATCAAATAAGGAAAGCTTTATGTATATGTTAATATTTCACTGACATGTGGGAAACATTTTGGCAAATTACAGATTCTTGACTTTACTTTCCAGAATATTTGTGTCAGACCAATTGTTTGGCTTTCAGTTGCTGCCAATCAGTAATAGTCATCTTCTAATTAATTTGTAAAATGTTTTAATAGTTTTCTGATTTTTAACCGATTATTTTAGTTAGTGTATGGCATCATTCACTGAATCGGAAGGAAAATTTAAATGTTAGCAGCAAAATATTTTACACCTGTATAGGTTGCAATATTATTTCACCAAATAAGAACTCTAGCGCTTGATGAAGGACATGTGGTACTCTAAAAGTTACACTTCAAATAGGAACCCCACACACCTCTCAATCAAGAAGCTTTATGGAAATCACTGTATGCTCCATCTTATAAATCACAGATGTGTCCATATGCAGTTAGTACCAGTGATTCTGTGATCAAACCAAAAAATCAAAGAGGCTAACATTTTCTTAGAGATTGGGCAATCTCTCCAAATGTAGAATGATGACATGAATCAATGTGTATATGAGCAGTGCACTCTATCCTATCCTTGTAGGAAAATGGTCTTCTTTACAGATCTAGTGAATAATATGTGTGTGTGTGCGTGTGTACACGCACATGTATATGTGTTCTACAGTAAAACTGTACATGAATTTATACAAGAAAAAGAGACTAGAAAAGGGAGCACAGAATTTTAAAAACTGCAAGTTGACAAGTGAAAAACTCTATTTGTAAAATTTTGTTTTGTCATAGTAGTTTAAATTTTTCCTTCAAGATAAATAAATATATTGGGGCACCTGGGTGGCTCAGTTGGTTAAGCCACTGCCTTCAGCTCAGGTCATGATCCTGGAGTCCCAGGATCGAGTCCTGCATCAGGCTCCCTGCTCAGCAGGGAGTCTGCTTCTCCCTCTGATCCTCCTCCCTCTCATGCTCTCTATCTCTCATTCTTTCTCTCTCAAGTAAATAAATAAAATTTTTTTTAAAAAAAGATAAATAAATATAAACATATCATTTAGCACAGACACAAAGAAGAAGAAAATAATATTACATAATTATCATCACTAATATTCAGTAGTTTCTGAAACAAATTTACAACTGTTATGATAAAACTATAGTTTTTACTCTTAGTTTCTGTGTGTTCTAATCTAATTGATCAATAAAACGAAGCATTCTTTGCCCTACTTTTTGTAAGTTATATGTGCATGTCAAAGAGATAACTTTAATATTTTGTCTGGCAGTACTCCTTTCCCACAGAACCCCAAAGGGGTGGTATAGACAGATAAAGAATAATGAAATAGTCCCTACTGACAGTGAACTAACTTTATGTGATACACTGTGGAAACATCCGAAATTGTAGAAGGCTAAAAAATTTGGACTGGAATGAACAGGAAGTGGCAAAAATTTAATCTCTACTTGTGTCAGTTTCCAAATTATAATTCACTAAATTCTGAATGTTTCACAAAAGAGTAATTACTAACTGAATTCAGACTATATTGAAACTATTTAGGAAAAATGATACCATAACATCTTGTGTGGTATTTGCAGACAGAACTCCAAAACTACAAAGAAAAAATTATGCCAGCTGACACTTTGGGCACCATGATGACTAGGCTGAACACTGTATTTTCAAGAGGACAAGTCCCAGAAATTTACCCTTTCTTGGATCCAGTTTACTAACCCTGAAACACAAAAAAAAGATATCTCAGGAAGAAACTGAACACAGAAAAAAGCAGCAATGTGTTTTGAAGAAGCAGATATAAGGAGTAAAGCTAAGGAAATCCATTGTTAGAGGTGTGGGTAAATCTGAATAAGTATTGATCATAAAAAATCATGACAATACTAATGATGATGACCAATTTGGATGATTAAAAACAAATTGGAACCGGGCACCTGGGTGGCTCAGTCATTAAGCGGCTGCCTTAGGCTCAGGTCATGATCCCAGAGTCCTGGGATTGAGTCCCACATCAGGCTCCCTGCTCAGCGGGAAGCCTGCTTCTCCCTCTCCCACTCCCCCTGCTTGTTTTCCTGCTCTCACTGTCTCTGTCTCTGCCAAATAAACAAATAAAATCTTTAAAAATAAATAAATAAATAAATAAATAAATAAATAAATAAATAAATAAATAAAAATTGGAACCATAGTACTAGAAAACAACATATGAGATGAAGAGGGAGTAGAGTCAAAGCAATAAATGTAGTGAATTTTTAAAAGGTGACTAGACATCATATTAATGGAATGGATAAACACCATCTCAATACATGTAGAAAAACCATTTGACAAAATTCAACATTCATTCATGATAAAAACTCTCAACAAAATTGGTTAGAGAAAACACACCTCAACACAATGAAGGCCATATGTGACAAACCTACAGTCAACATTATACTTAATGTTGAAAAACTGAGAGCTTTCCCTCTAAGATCAGGAACAAGATAAGGATGTTCACTCTCACCACGTTTATTCAACATAATACTGGAAGTCATGGCAACAGCAATCAGACAAGAAAAAGAAATAAAAGTCATCCAAATTAGTAAGGAAGAAGTAAAATTGTCACTATTTCCAGATGACATAATACTATATACAGAAAATTCTAAAGACTCCATCAAAAAACTATTAGAACTAATAAATAAATTCAGTAAAGTTGCAGGGTACAAAATCAGTATACAAAAATCTTCATGTTTCTACACCAATAATGAAGTAGCAGAAAGAGAAATTAAGAAAACAATTCCATTTACAATTGCACCAAAAAAAATAAAATACCTAGGAATAGATTTAACCAAAGACCTGTACTCTGAAAATATAAAGGACTGATGAAAGAAATTGAAGATGACCCAAGCAAATGGAAAGATATTATGCTTATGGGTTGGAAGAATTAATATTGTTAAAATGTTCATACTACCCAAAGCAATCTACAGATTCAATATGATTCTTATCAAAATTCCAATAGTATTTTTTACAGAACTAAAACAAATATCCTTAAATTTATGTGAAACCATAAGAGACCCTGAATAGCCAAAGCAATCTTGAGAAAGAACAAAGCTGGGGGCATCACAGTCCCAGATTTCAAGGTAAACTACAAAGCTACAATAATCAAAACAGTATGGTACTGGCACAAAAACAGACACATAGATCAATAGAACACAATAGAGAGCCCAGAAATAAACCCACACTTATATGGTCAATTAATCTATGACAAAGGAGGCAAGAATACACAATGGAGAAAAGAGAGCCTCTTTGATAAAACTGGTGGTGTTGGCAAAACTGGACAGCTACAGGCAAAAGAATGAAATTGAACTACTTTCTTACACCATACACAAAAATAAATTAAAAATGGATTAAATACCTAAATGTGAGACCTGAAACCATAAAACTCTTAAAAGAAAACCTAGGCCTAATTTCTTTGACATCAGCCTTAGCAATATTTTTCTAGATAGGTCTCTTCAGGCAAGGGAAACAAAAGCAAAAATGAACTATTGGGAATACAACAAAATAAAAAGCTTCTGCACAGCAAAGGAAACCATCAACAAAATGAAAAGGCAACCTACTGAGTGGGAGAAGATATCTGCAAATGATATATCCAATAAGAGGTTAATATCTAAAATATATAAAGAACTCCAAAGTCAACACCAAAAAAAATGAATGGTCCAATTTAAAAATGGACAGAGAACCTGAGCAGATATTTTCCCAAAGAAGACATACAGACAGCCAACAGATGCATGAAAAAATGCTCAACATCACTAATCATCAAGGAAATACAAATCAGAACCACAATGAGGCACCACCTTAAACCTGTCAGAACGGCTAGTATCAAAAAGACAAGAAACAAGTATTAGGGGAATATGGAGAGAAAGTAACCCTTGTGCACTATTGGTGAGAATGCAAGTTGGTGCAGCCACTAGGAAAAGAGTATTTCAAATTTGAAATTGAAAAAATTGAAAATAGGAATTGAAAAAATTGGAAATAGAAATGTCATCCAATCCAGTAATTTACCCAAAGAATACTTAAATACTAATTCAAAAGGAGATATACACCCTTGTGCTTATTGCTGCATTGTTTACAATAGCAAGTTTTGAAAGAAACCTGTGTCCAGCAATAGATGAATGGATAAAGAAGATGTGGTCTATATATTTACAATAGAATATTATTCAGCTATAAAAAAGAATAAGATCTTGCTATTTGTAACAACATGGATAGACCTAGAGGATATTATGCTAGGTGAACTAAGTCAGACAGAGAAAGACAAAGACCATATGATTTCACTTGTATGTGAAATCTAAAAAACAAGAGGGCACGTGGTGATGAGCACTGGGTGTTATACACAACTAATGAATCGAACACTACATCAAAAACTAATGATGTACCATCTGCTGGTGAATTGAACATAATAATAAAAAGAAGAAATCTAAAAAAAAAAACAAATAAAAACAGAAGCAGACTCATAAATACAGAGGACAAACTGATGGTTGCCAGAGGGGAAGAAATTGGGGATAGACGAAATGGAAAAGGAGATTAAGAGGTACAAACCTCCAGTTATAAAATAAATAAGTCATGGGGATAAAAAGTACAGCAAAAGAGATATAGTCAATAATATTGTAATAACATTGTATGGTGACAGATGATGACTATTCTTATCGTTGTGAGCATAGCTTAATATACAGAATTGTCAAATCACTATGTTGTACTCCTGAAACTAATGTAACACTGTGTGTAAACTACGCTTCAATTTTTAAAAAAGAAGTGAAGAGAGATATTAACTTTATTAAATCAAATATTGATGTCAAAAACTTAAAGTTTACAAAAAGAATAAAAATAAATGTGTAACTTCCAGTCTAGTAATGGAAACTAAAGAAAACTTGATCCAGTAGAAGGCAGTAAAGGAGGGGAACATATTCCAGAAAAAAAGATATGTCAAAGAGAAAGCAGAATAAAGCATAAAATAACTTTCATATCTTTATGTATAAGTAAATTATAAAATGCTTCATCAATTCTAAGGTGCACATGTGTTCACCTTTAACATGTCTGGAATCAGAATGCATATTTCAATTGATGGTGTTTTAAAAATTACTGTTGGCCACGCAGCAATTGTAACATGGATGTCAATAACTATGCATATGTGAACATCAAAGTACCAGCATCAAAACTTGCATAATGGGTGGCAATACCTCAGAAGAAAAACCTGAAAAAAATAGTAGAGTAGTATTTTAACTCTTAAGAACCAAATAGTTGTGGGGAGGGAGGAGAGGGAGATGAATCAAACAGGTTTAACAACATTCCCAAAGCTAGACTCAAAAAGAGGTTTATTCTACATAATTGCAAAGCCAGCATGATAGCCACTGCTATTGGCTTTTAGTTCTTTTGAGAAATGCTGCTTTTGATAGCACAGAGGGTGACCAGGCCTGGAAAACACAAACATTGATGACCCTACCTCAAACTAATTGAGAAGAGTTAGACTCTGAATGTGGTAATTTTTAGAAATACTTTATTAATTTATTTCACCTATATTTATGCATAAGATCAACATATTATTTTTAAATATCTATAATTAATTATAAGAGCTCTTTTAATAAGGTCCAAATAAGCATTGTGTCGCTGTTTAATTGCTATAATTTTTGTTTCTTTTTTTTTAAGATTTTTACTTATTTATTTGAGAGAGAGAGAGAGAGCACGAGCCGGGGAGAGGGGCAAAGGGAGAGGGAGAAGCAGATTGTCCGCTAAGCAGGAAACCCTTGGCACAGGGTTCGATCCCAGGACCCCTGGATCATGATCTGAGTCGAAGGCAGACACATAACTGAGCCACACAGGCGCCTCTATTTTTTTGTTTCTTAATGGTAACTAAAATGATGTTGTATCATTTAATAAATGTAAAGGAACTAGACCTTCCAAATAAAATACAGAGATTTGCAGATTGTATTTTGAAAATCTAGTTAGATGTTGTTAATAGGAGACTCCTTTTAAACATAATGACACAGGAAAATTGAAAGTAAAAGAATGGGGGAGTATATCTGAAAAATGAAGGAAGAAAAAATGGACAAAGAATAAGAAGAGGTAATTTGTAGAAAAGGTAACCCAAGTAGCCAAAAAACATAACCATTAGCAAACAGAAACACAGATTTAAACAATGAGTTTCCTTTGTAAACTCATTAGACTGATAGTCTGATCTTCCCAATGTTGGTGAGACTGTGGGAAATCAGAAACTCCTGCATAGTCAATTTGATATTAAACAAAGTCTATACAAAGATAAAGAAGATGTAAATAATATAACACAGCCATCAAAAAAAATGAAATCTTGCCATTTGCAACAACATGGATGGAACTAGAGGGTATTATGCTCAGTGAAATAAGTCAATCAGAGAAAGACAATTATCATATGAGCCCACAGATATGCGGAATTTAAGAAATAAGGCAGAGGATCATAGGGTAAGAGAGGAAAAAATGAAACAAGACGAAACCAGAGAGGGAGACAAACCATAAGAGACTCTTAATCTTAGAAAACAAACTGAGGGTTGGTTGCTGGTGGGGAGGAGGGGGGGGGATGGGGTGGCTGGGTGATGGACACTGGGGAGGGTATGTGTTGAGGTGAGCGCTGGGTGTTGTGTAAGACTGATGAATCACAGACCTGTACCCCTGAAACAAATAATACATTATATGTTAATTAAAAATAAAACAAAGTCTATACATCAGCCATTCAATTTCTACTTTAGCAGTATAGATATCTTTTTTAGAAAAGCTCCAGAACATGTGCACAAGGGCACATCTGCAAAAAAATTCACTGCAACAATAAATGTACTCCTGAGAATGTGGGAACCCCCAAACTGCTGGCCAGTAGTGGAGCAAATAATCAAATGTGGCTTATTCATACAAAGGAATACTATGATCAGTTTTCAAATTTTAACCAGATCAATATTAAGCAATATGATGTTAAGTTTATTAAGCTATTTATAAAAGGATAGAGATAATACCACCTGCAAAATATATAAAATCCATCCAAAACAATACTATATAGTTTATGTATATGTATATGTACATGTATATATACATATGTATAAAAAGTCCAAAAACATTCAAGGGTTCAATTCATAGCATCTTTAGTATACTGTTTACTTTTAGGGTAGAGAAGGATGGAGGGTAAGATTTTATTCATATTTGTAAAGTTTTATTCATTTGAAAGAAAAGAGATCTCAGACAAATATGTCAAAATGTTAACACATTAAATATGGCTCATATATTTGTTGCATTTTCTATTGTTTCATAATATAATTTTTTATAATTATAAAGTTATGATTTTATAATTTTTTTGTTTTTATAAAGGAAAACAAACCAAAGTATCACAATGGGAATCAGGTGGAGAGATAAAGAAGAATTATATTATTTCCTGGATTACAAAATAATTGAAAAATAAGATACAAGGCAACTGATGGAAGATAAAATACATCTTTATAACCAACAAGGCTGATTCCACTGTTTAAAAACACTTTGATATAATACGTGGTACTGGAATGAGCCCCATCTGTAAAATATCACTTTTAATACCTATCTTGCAGATTTTCCATGAGGCTTAGACATTATGAATACAGAGAGACAGAGATAAAAATAGATATGGACACAGTCATGTAGCAGATTGTTGGTTGCTAGCCAACATCCATCTCTACTTCTTTCTTTCTTAGAAACCCTAATTTCACTCAGGTATTCACCCTCCTCCACATGGCCAGGTACTTTAGAAGTAATTCCCAGCTCAGGAGATGGGGTAATTTGACTTCTTTAAGCCAGTTGTGGTAATCCCATTTCTCTTACCTATGATTGGTTTAGGAATGGGGATCCAGCCTAATACAGCCCTGAAGTATTCCAGAAAACTTTTGGGAAAGATGTGTCCCTAACAAAGGGAAAAGGAATGAAAGAACCCCATTGTTGTTTGCTTGTTTGTTGTACCTCATGGGATGTTGTCGCTGGATGTGAAGTCGAGAATGCCGCAGCCATCTTCTGACCCTGAGGTCACCACTGTTAACACAAAGGGAATCAGAAAAATAGAAAGAACCTGACTCTTTGATGATATTTCTGAAAATCTGTATCAACCAGCCTGGGAATCTACCCTTCTTCTGTACTTCTTATGTGAGAAAATAAATTTCCAACTTGAATGAACCGGTTTGAGTAGGGTTAACTTGTTATTGGTTGCCAAAACATCCTAAATGATAAAAAAAAAGTTCAAGCCCAAAGCTTTGCACATCAAAGGCAGGCTATAAATGGCAGCTAACATTATTATTCCCGTCCAGCCTTGTCCATCCAGACTCCCCTTACTATCCTACAATACATTACCAATGCAACACAGATCAAACTATTTCCATCTTTTTTCCGGTCACTCCTATGCTTAAGTGAAGTGACTATTCCCTATTGTAACTATTAGCATAGAATCCAAACTTCATTTCCTAAGTACAGTTTTTATTGCTCACTTGGGGAATTTAGGAACAAGGCTCACATTCATCACTCTGCAATTATGAATTATAGGTTAGGATTCACTCTGTTTAGTTTTACCTACATTTTTTACTCTAATCAAAAAAAAAAAAATCAGGAAGTATAATTTCAATGGATTACCTTCCAGCAGAAACCTTGGTATGTTACTACCATGAGGCAACCAAACTCCAATAGAATCCTAATAGAAAATGGATCCTTTCAGATTTTGACAGATAAAACATAAAGTGAATCTTTTTGTTCTATTTATTTCAAGACTGGAGGACAAGACCAAAGACATCACAAAATATGAAGATAGACATATTTTTTGAAATAGGAATCCAGAGACTACATGGATCCCACTGGAAACCATAATGAATCCTTCCTTTTTAGCCCCCAAAAGTGGCAGAACATGATAAAGCAAATACATCTGAAGAAAAGATTCTCCCCCAAGAGTGACAGTGGCTCACTGAAGCACAGACTTACAAATGGGGGTGGGAGCAGATATGTAACATGAAAAGCCACCAAAAGGTGAATCTGGTTTACCTTGGGTGAGACAGGGGAATCTCCTGCTAGAAAACCCTGCCCTAACAAGTTTAATAATCACATTCTGCTAAAAGACTTGTAGGCAAGAGTTGAGGTAGCAGCTACAGAAGAAAGGTAACTGCCAAGATCAATACAGAAACATTGCTCAGCCATTATGCCACCAAGATATTCCTAAGAAACATGAATGATGTAAAGATAGGAATAATGTATGGAAAGTGAAATTGAATTAAGACATGAAATGCTAGAGGAAAGATAAAGAAATAAACTTGCATGGGGCAAATTCTCTACACACTGGATTATTTGGGGGCACTGGCTGCAGGCAGGTGGACATAACTACAGACTGAAACACCCATATGGTTCCCCTGGATTCCATATTCTCTGCAGCTTCTTGCAAGCTTTTCGTTACTCGGCCCCACGTGGTTCTGGAAACCACACAGGTGAGAAATAAATTTTCATCTCTGGCAGTCTTTAATAGTCATGCTTCCCAGCTGTTCAGTAAGGTGTTCCTTCAAGTAATTGCCCTTCAGGGAGTTTGTAGTGAGACAGGGACATGAGCAAACACTACAAACCACCCAACTCGTTCTGCCAGACAGAGTCATTCTCCAACCTGGCCTGGCCAAGAGGCCCTAAAGGCAACTGGATTTCTGAAAGCAGGAATATACTATCCTTTTAAGCAAAACACATTGCTCTAGTGAAATAAATAACTGGAACCTTATTAACAGATCCCACCTGCATGCAGTTGTCGGGAAAGGAGAAGGAGAATAGACTTAAGCTTTGCTGGTAATTAACACACAAAAAGCACAAGAATCTTCTTCAAAGACTGCTAGGCTGTACCGTGTCTGACCTTGGACAGCAGGAGTTAGACCCAAAGAAATACTGCCCTCTTACCATGTGGTCTAACAGGACTTGGGGGTTCCAGCAGACACCTGTGGTTACCTACACAAGGCCGTCCCCCTACCCTTCTTCCTCATTGGCAAAGCCCTGATTTTCAGTGATCCCTCCTCAGCGAGCCAGATCTGAGTGTTGTGGCCGGTCACCCAATTCTGTTCCAGGAAAGGCTGGAAACACAGAAAGATTGTCCCTCTTTCTGCCTCTGGATATTGGTATGTGAAGACATGAGCTGTAACCAGCAATCTGAAACCACTTTGGAACCATGAGGGAAACTAACCAACACACTGAGGCTAACAAAGAAATAACTAGAAAGGACCTGGTCTCAATAGTGTCATAGATTCACAGAATTAACCAACTTTGCAGCCATCCCACCCCCAGATCCCAGGTAATGTGAAATAATGTGTCCTCTGGGCCACTTTCAGCTAGCATCCTCTTATTGAAAGCTGAAAATACAGTAACAGATGCTGAACTCTGTCTATCCAAATGTAACCTGCCAAAGATGCAAATTATATCTTGATTAAATGCAAATAAAAATGTTTCTGTTCAAGGAATGGTCTTACTGTTACATGAACAAATGTAACAAATGCAAAGGCAACTCATCTTCCAGATTTATAAATGCTTTGTCACATGCTTAGAACATTAGGCCTCTCCTCAAATTAGCAAACTCAGTGATCATTCTCCAAAATCTCTGTGAGGGCCTCTCCCAGTTTTTTTGAGCACATTTTGTTGTTCCCTAATATTATTTCTGTGTATTTTGTAAATACTTCTACCAAATGGCTTGTAGTTGTGTATCTGTTGCTGTCGCATGTGAGTTCCCTACAAAAGAAATAATATCTGTGATGGTTAATTTTATGTGTCAACTTGACTAGATCACAGGGTACCCAGATATTTGGCTAAACATTATTTCTGGGTGTGTCTGTGAGGGTCTTTCTGGATGAGATTAACATTTGAATCAGTGGACTCTGAAGTATATTGCCCTCCCCAGTGTGAGTGGTCATCATCCATCCATTAACGGCATGAATAGACCAAAAGTCAAAGGAAGGGAGAATTCACCCCTTTTCTGTGTGTTTGACCTGAGACATCAGTCTTCTCCTCCCCTGAGATTGGGAATTACACCATTGGCTCCCTTGGTTCTCGGGCGTTCAGAGCTGGACTGAACTACACGAGTGGCCTTCCTGAATCTCCAGCTTGTAGATGGTGGATTGGGGGTTTCCCAGCCTCCATAATCACATGAACCAATTCCTTATAATAAATCATATATACCCCATTGGTTTGGTTTCTCTAGAGAACTCTAATACAATGTTTCATCTATCTTTATAGCCTTAACATTTAACATAGGAACATTAGCTGGTGTGGCCATTTTAAAATATGGCCCCCCAAATTCCTTCCACTTTGAGGAAAGTCCATACCCCTGCCCTTAAATCTGAACTGGCTTTTACATCAACTGGTAGCTGCATGAGTCAGCCAGCTTGTCATTTAACCCTGCCAAGTCCGCAGATGACTGCAATCCTACAGATATCTGATTGCAACTACAAGAGAGATACCAAGCAAGATCGGCAAGCCCCTCCTAAATTCCTGACCCTTAAAATTGTGAGTACAAAAAATGGTTGTTTTAATCCACCAAGATTTGGGGTCACTGTTACACATTAATAGTAACCAGAACAATTGGTACTAAATATTTAATGAATTTATGAATGAGAGGTAGAAGAGATCTTCCTACCATTAAAAAAAAAAAATGTTTTAAGTGTAAGTTCAGGATAACTTCATCCCGTGGCAATTTTTGTGGTCAAAGATACCTTTCCTATCACTCTGTGCATTAAGAGTAAACTCTTACAAAGCTCAATTCATGTATTAAAGTCTAGACCTTCTGCTTGGTGCCTGTAGCTTTTACCTCATCTAACTCTCAGAACCAAAGGGGGGACTCATATTTGTCATTACATACTTTAAGCATGAAGAAGTGAAGCTCAGAGAGGCTATAGGTTACCTGTCTCCATGGGTAGCAAATAACTGAGCTGGAATTCCCCCCAGGACTGCCTGTTCCAAACCATGTCTTCTCTTCACCACTGCACACAATCTCTTTAACTAACTTGTACTTTACCCATAACCAGTAAAAACAAAAGTTCAAATAGTTTGGCATATCACTATGTAATACCACAGGGGTGGTATTAGTCTAGGGCAGACCTGGACATTATGCCAAGAACAGATAAGGCTAGAGCCATCAGAGTTCTACTTCTTTTTTTAAGATTTTATTTATTTATCAGAGAGAGAGAGCACAAGCAGGGGGAGCGGCAGAGGGAGAGGGAGAAGCAGGCTCCCTGCTGAGCAAGGAGCCCAATGCAGGACTCGATCCCAGGACCCTGGGATCATGACCTAAGCTGAAGGCAGACACTTAACCAACTGAACCACCCAGATGCCCTAGAGTAGGATTTTTCAAACCAAACCCTACTGGATTGTGTTTTGAGAAAGCAGGAGTTCATATTAAAGTGATATGATTTCAATAAATTCCACCTACTAATGCATCCTTTTTTTCTTATGCTGTCTTTATAAATTATTATACTATGAATTATACTTATTATAAACTATAAGGTTAATCCTATAAAAGTACATTTTCTTCTGAGAGAGCATGTGAGACACACCAGACAAAAAATCAAGTGCTATCACCTCTCGAATAAAAATTACATCTGACTACCTGAACCTGGTCAAAGATAAACAAAATAGAAAGAAATGCTATTGTCATCCCATCACCTCCATGCCCTTAGTGCCCTTATAGCTATTATTGTATTACTAATGTAGAAGACCATCATTTTAAATGGATCATTGTTACCAGAAGTAAACTCTTATACACCGACATTTTTTAATATATTCTTTGACTTACATGAGCCCTTCAGAGTTGGGATTCAGTACAGTTTCTCCTACAGTATACTTTACTGTCTATTTTTTAAAATTACATGGTATAAGACTAAAAGAAAAAAAAATCTAAAATTCCAGAATTGTGTCATTGTTTTTAATGAAGTTTCCAAAAGGGAAGGGAGGGGCTTAACAAAAAGGAACTAAGCAGTTATATTACCCAGTATATACACATTATAAATCAAACAAGTAGTAAACTGTTTAACATTTATTTCACACCAACCGTACAGAGAATTGTATTGTGTGATTTTCAAAAGGAAAAAAAAAATGTAGATATCAAGGTTTTCTTGGATCTAGATCATACTTAATAGCCTGAACAAAATACTCTGGAAGACTAGGCATGTTGTTAAATGATATTGCTTGAAAGTTCATTTTCACCAGTGATGTGCGGCTGACTGTGGTTTATCTGCTCAGTAGCCACTCTCACTGCCTTGACTTCCCTGCCACTAGAGCCCACCTGTCGCCAGCCACCCCCCAGATCCTCGCTCTCCCATCCTCCCTTGCAGCTAAGAGTGGTCTGATGGGTTCCAATAGTGTGACCTGAGAGGAAGATCTTCAAGAAACGGTTTTCTTTTCTAATAGGACAGCTGCACAGGGCTGGGTTCTGCCACCCTTCTTGCCTCTGCTGCAGTCCTATGACATGTGATGACCTGATAATGGGAGGCCCCATGTAACCAAAGGGGAAGCCAAGGGCCTAGAAGCCTATGTGCGGGCCTAACACTGAGTCACAATGGTGGAACTTCCTGCTTCCAGATTTATTGACATATGGTATTAATTAAGTGTCCTTAACTAAGCCAGTTTTACTTAGTGGCCTATTGCCCTGAAAGTGACCAAACTAAAGCACAATGCACCCTACGGCATCAAGAGTTTTGGTATCTGGCCAATATTCCAATGTGAATGAGGAAAAAATAATAATTATTGATTTTTAAAACATATTTTAGAAGAATTATAAAATGAAATAATGGCAGTGCAACTGTCATTTTTTTCAAAATGGCAGCTGCATGTAAAGTGAGAATCTGACTCCTGGCCCATAGTGTATACTTGGCTCAGTCATCTCCATGCATTCACAACAGGGCCTTCTTACAGCAGACGCAGCAAAGATACTTCCTTCTGACAGCATCCTTTCCCTAGTGGTAGAGAAAATAGAAGAGGATGGTGGTTAATAGAGTTTAATGTTAATATGGAAGAATATAAAAATAATCTCACCCATTTTAATTCTAATAGAAATTAAAGCAGGACCAACTGACCTCTACCTTCTCTTCCATCCATGTAGTGAGTGATTCAAAACATAATTTTCGGAAAGATTTTAAAACACCAAGAAACCCCAATATTACCCTATCAAGTTTTATATTCTCCAATGATTTAATACTTGGTTGTTGACCTGAAAGAAAATAAGCTTTTAGAAGAAACAATTGTTGTTTTATATAATGTCTAAGAACTTTCATTAGTTACTAAAGGGTTCTACATTTAATCTTGAATGAATCATTTTATCGATGTTGGTACGTGGGCCACACTGGTATCAAGATTTTTATATTGGATTTTTTTTTTTTTAAGATTTTATTTATTTATTTGACAGAGAGCGACACAGCGAGAGAGGGAACACAAGCAGGGGGAGTGGGAGAGGGAGAAGCAGGCTTCCCGCCGAGCAGGGAGCCCGATGCGGGGCTCAATCCCAGGACCCTGGGATCACGACCTGAGCCAAAGGCAGTCGCTTAACAACTGAGCCACCCAGGCGCCCCTATATTGGATTTTTTAACTATAATCCACTGAAACATAATTTCCCCAAAGTTTCTTATAGTCGAGACATATACTATATTGATAATCTCCTATCTAACTTGGTATCCAATTTTTTATGAAATATTCCCTCCTATGAGTTAGATTCCTGCCTCAACTGTATATATTATTTTGCTCATAGGCTATTCAGTAACAAGACATCTGTTCAGAAATCCCTCTAGAAAGTTTCCTACATTATTTATGTCACTACTAAAACTATCTCCCCTCCCTTAAAAAAACAGCTGCTTTACATACAAGAGAAAAAAAGATCGTTATTTAGCCAGCAATGTTGATAAATGATTCTGGTGTCTTTTAGCTAACTGTCATTGCTTTCTATATACTAATTAGCTTTTTATACACTAATAAAGTCTCTTCTGTTCTCAAAGATTGTCAAGTAGCCATTTAACAGTAAATTTTAAATGCTATTCTTATATCCTCTCAATTAAAAGTAAATTTTAATGGTTTTTATGTAAATGGTTTCAACCTCACAAATCATTAAGATCTCTCCCAAAAGCTTGTACCATGATTTTTGAAAGCTCTGAACTTTTGTCTGCTTATTTTCTCCTGCAAGCTTAATATACTTACCAAAAATTTCCACATTCCACATCATCAAAGCTTTCATCTTGTCTCAAAAGAAAAAAGAAAAAAAGTTTAAATGCCGATTAAAAGCCAAAATCAACTATTTTCAACCTCAATTTTCAAATGTCAGTTTGTTTTTACCTAATTCTAGTAAATTTATATAGTGTAATTCTAAACTTCACTATTTGACGTTTTCCCGCTGAAGAAAAGCAGTAGAACTTTTCACCACCTGTGTTGCTTTTGGAAACTAGCCCCTCCCATCTGTGGTCTGGACAACATAGTGCCCAGGCGGGTCCTTACTAAGGGGACTGCCTACACACTGCTCTCAGGACTCCAGCAATTACCTGTTGTTGCCTGGCAGCTGGATGTCCTGGAGAAGGGCCCTCTGTGAACAAGATACCAACAAAAGAGACAGGTGACTTTCTACATTCAGCACACCATAAAAGGGAATTTCGAATAGGAAGAGAGGGGAAAGGAATCCATAAAAGAGACCAACTAAAGGTCAAGTCTTTGCATTTTTGAATAGCAACCATTTTCTGCTGAATTAGCTAATACAGTATTTCTCAAGCCTTTGAATTTATTCCTATAGTTTAGCTTTTCCAAAACAAAAGTGGGAAGGAAGTGTTGTTTTTCAGTATAAAGAGGTTCTAACTAGATTTCAATTAAAAGAAAAAGATATACAGCTTGATGAATATGCCTAGAATTCTTGGCCTAAATACAGAATTTGCCAAAACTCGGAGGCCGGGAGTGGGCGGGGGGAGCTGGGGCTGGGGGGTAGGGGGAGCTGGGGCTGGGGGGGGGGGTTCTGCCTATTTAGAATATGGTGCATAATGAGGTTGCTGAACTAAGCTAGAGAAAACAGGAGGAAGACACAGATTCCATTAGCTCAAGCAATATACAAATGCTGCTAATTATTTTTGTTCCATGACAAGAGTTGTTTTTATAAAGATAACCACCAACTACCACCACCATCCCCCCAAAAAACTGAACTGGCCTCAAATGTACCCTTAATTATTCTTCTCTGTTCCCACACCCTCAACAACTTTGGTTCTCTAGCCCCACTCGTTCCTGCTATGAAACCTGACAAAAATCTTGAAACAGAAAGAGAGAGAAGGGGGAGGGACACAGAGAGAGAGAGAGAGAGAACGTATTTTGCCACCCTCCTGGCTAACTGAAATGCTTGTTCCCGAGATTACAGTAATTACAACCACAGCATGAGTTCCATACAAGCGCTAAATGAAACAGCACATCAATTAAAAAATAAACACTCCATTCTAGGAGAAAGACAACCCCCTGGGACGTCCTAACAAGCGTAAATGAACCTGCCAGGCCGCCGGCCCCTCGAGCCTCCCCCCCCCCCCCCCATCTTAAGGTAGTTGCGGAGAGGGCGGGGGCAAGTACTCCTTGGCGGTGTCCCAAGTGGCTGCTAAAAGCAGCTCAGGTCCCGCTCTGCTCCTTGCGGATCACTGATACGTGTCGGTGCGTCAGTGCCAGGGCTCAGCACCGCCTCCCACGGTAGAAAAGGAGGCTCTGGAAAAAACGTGAACTTTGGATAGACATGTATTTGTTCCAAAAGTACGAGGCGAAGAGAGAATCCAGCCGCAGTCTGCCCTACTTATAAGTTCTTTCTTTCTTTTTCTTTCTTTCTTTTCTTTCTCTTTTTCTTTTCCTTTCTTTCTTCCTTCCTTTCTTTCTCCCTCCCTCTTTTTCTTTTTCTTTCTTTCTTTCCTCCTTTCTCTCTTTTTCTTTTCTTTCTTTCTTTCTTTCTGAAAGGAAATTATTTTTTTCATAAAGAAGCACTGTGTCCTAGATGCTTTACATACTTTATCCCACCTATCGGAACCCCCTTTGAAATCCGTACTATTACCCCACTCTTCAGGTAAGGAAACTGAGGCTCCCCTGGCCACTCAGCGGAAGCTAGAGGAGAATACCGGGCCCGCCCTTGTGCCTGGCGCCTCTCGCACCCCTGGGGCGAGGGCGGCTGTGCTCCCGTACACCTCCTGGGGCATACCCCCCCACACACGTACAGCCCCACCATCCAGAATGAACTGCGTCCTTCCACTCCTCCCACATTTCCAAGCCTCAAACAGCATCATTCTAAGAACCCCAAAAAGAGCACCCCTTCCCGGTTCTGCCGCAGAGTCTGACCCCAGTCAGGCTCCCGCGCACTCGCGTGCGCGTAGGTTCCCCACCGACCCAGCTCACGGAGGGGCGCGGGGTCACCTATATTCGGGGCATTAGTAGGCAGCGACGTGACTTGTTTGAACGAGCCTGGAAAAGCACGCGCATGCATAAAACCCCCATCCCGGTCCACAAAAGCAGACTCGGGAGAAGGGAACCAAGAACTCAAAAGCACTGAGCTATGTGGCAACAATCGTGGCAAAACCTCGGTCTCTGCGGTCAATCCCAAGGTTACCAAAACTCTCCAGCCGCAGAAAGCGCGCATGGCCGTGGGGACACTCCGGACCGCCTTAAGGAAGGCTGAGTCTTGGGAGCGCATAGACTCCGCCCCGTCACCCGGCGATTGGTGCACCCGGCCGAGGGCGGAGACCAAGTCCGCGCTGTATAAATATTCATGAGCCGGCCGGGCGGCGCGAGCGGGGCCGGAGCCGGGAAGTTGGGTGAAGGGCGCTGCTCCCGCCGAGGAGGAGGAGGAGGAGGAGGCGGCGGAGGCGGCGGAGGCGGTGGCGGCTGGGCGCGGGCCGCACCGCTCAGGTGTCTACTCCGCCTTCTCGGTCTGGATCTGGTTCTGTGTGTCTAGCAAGAAGGGGTCTGCCTACACCTCGCCCGATTGCCGGCCGGAGCGCGGAGCGGACTTTTACCGGAGGCGGAGTCTGTCAGTCCCGGCGGTGGACAGACGGACCGACGCCGGGGAAAGAGGGCGGCGGCCTCTGCGGAGGCGGGTCCCGAACTCCGGCGGCAGAGCTGCGCAGCTTTGGGGGCGAGCATGAGTCCCCGGGGACAGAAAGGGGGCTACAGGGGCTGACCCGGCGCGGGGAGCGGCCTGCCCAGCCATCTTGACTGCGCACCGCGGCCCGAAAGGAAACTTGCTGTGCAGCCGCCCTCTGTGCCCGGCAAAGTCACCGCACCGTCGCCGGCGCCTCGTGGAGAAGTGGCCGGGCGCGCGGGAGAGAAAGCGAGCGAGAGAGGGACGATGAGCCGGGGACCAGCCACTGTGCTGCGAGAGGGCTGAGTTCGACCGGGAGTCAGCAGGGCAGACTCTCGGGGACTGTGGTGCACGCCTGCAGAACCCTCACCGCCGCTGCCCAGGCTTCGGACCCCGCTGTGCGGACGCGTCCCGAGAAGGGAATAGGTTATCTGCAGACCCCCTTTCCGGGAGAGGCAGGAGAGAGACCAACAGGGCACCCGCTTTCCCCTTCTCCGGCTCCCTCGCCGAATACCCCGGCGCCCCTCCGCGCGCCGCCTGGAGGGCGAGGGCGCGGGGCCGAGGCGCGCAGCATGGAGTGGGGTTACCTGTTGGAAGTGACCTCGTTGCTGGCCGCCTTGGCGCTGTTGCAGCGCTCGAGTGGCGCGGCGGCTGCCTCGGCCAAGGAGCTGGCGTGCCAAGAGATTACCGTGCCGCTTTGCAAGGGCATCGGCTACAACTACACGTACATGCCCAACCAGTTCAACCACGACACGCAGGACGAGGCGGGCCTGGAGGTGCACCAATTCTGGCCGCTGGTAGAGATCCAGTGCTCGCCGGACCTCAAGTTCTTCCTGTGCAGCATGTACACGCCCATCTGCCTGGAGGACTACAAGAAGCCCCTGCCTCCTTGCCGCTCGGTGTGCGAGCGCGCCAAGGCCGGCTGCGCCCCCCTCATGCGCCAGTACGGCTTCGCCTGGCCGGACCGCATGCGCTGCGACCGGCTGCCGGAGCAGGGCAACCCCGACACGCTGTGCATGGACTACAACCGCACGGACCTCACCACAGCCGCACCCAGTCCGCCGCGCCGCCTGCCGCCGCCGCCTCCGGGTGAGCAGCCGCCCTCTGGCAGCGGCCACGGCCGCCCGCCGGGTGCCAGGCCCCCGTCCCGCGGCAGGGGCGGTGGCGGCGGGGACGCAGCGGCGCCCCCCACGCGCGGCGGCGGCGGCGGCGGCGGGAAGGCGCGGCCCCCTGGCGGCGGCTCAGCGCCCTGCGAGCCGGGCTGCCAGTGCCGCGCGCCCATGGTGAGCGTGTCCAGCGAGCGGCACCCGCTCTACAACCGCGTCAAGACTGGCCAGATCGCCAACTGCGCGCTGCCCTGCCACAACCCCTTTTTCAGCCAGGACGAACGCGCCTTCACCGTCTTCTGGATCGGCCTGTGGTCTGTGCTGTGCTTCGTATCCACCTTCGCCACCGTCTCCACCTTCCTCATCGACATGGAGCGCTTCAAGTATCCCGAGCGGCCCATTATCTTTCTTTCGGCCTGCTACCTCTTCGTGTCAGTTGGCTACCTGGTACGCCTGGTGGCGGGCCACGAGAAGGTGGCGTGCAGCGGCGGCGCGCCGGGCGCTGGCAGCACGGCAGGCGCGGGTGGCGCGGCGGCGGCGGCGGGCGCGGGCGCGGCGGGCGCGGGAGCAGGCGGCCCGGGCGGGCGCGGCGAGTATGAGGAGCTGGGCGCTGTGGAGCAGCACGTGCGCTACGAGACCACGGGCCCGGCGCTGTGCACCGTGGTCTTCCTGCTCGTCTACTTCTTCGGCATGGCCAGCTCCATCTGGTGGGTGATCCTGTCGCTCACGTGGTTCCTGGCGGCGGGCATGAAATGGGGCAACGAGGCCATCGCCGGCTACTCGCAGTACTTCCACCTGGCCGCGTGGCTCGTGCCCAGCGTCAAGTCTATCGCCGTGCTGGCGCTCAGCTCCGTGGACGGCGACCCGGTGGCTGGCATCTGCTACGTGGGCAACCAGAGCCTCGACAACCTGCGCGGCTTCGTGCTGGCGCCGCTCGTCATCTACCTCTTCATCGGCACCATGTTCTTGCTGGCCGGCTTCGTGTCGCTCTTCCGCATCCGCTCAGTTATCAAGCAGCAGGGCGGCCCCACCAAGACGCACAAACTGGAAAAGCTCATGATCCGCCTGGGTCTCTTCACCGTGCTCTACACCGTGCCCGCCGCCGTCGTGGTCGCCTGCCTCTTCTATGAGCAGCACAACCGCCCGCGCTGGGAGGCCACGCACAACTGCCCGTGCCTACGGGATCTGCAGCCAGACCAGGCGCGCCGGCCCGACTACGCCGTCTTCATGCTCAAGTACTTCATGTGCCTCGTGGTGGGCATCACCTCGGGCGTGTGGGTCTGGTCCGGCAAGACGCTGGAGTCGTGGCGTGCCCTGTGCACCCGCTGCTGCTGGGCCAGCAAGGGGGGCGCGGGCGCCGCGGCCGCGGGGGGCGCCGGGGGCGCCGGGGGACCCGGGGGTGGCGGGGGCGTGGGGTCCGGTGGGGGCGGGGGCCCGGGCGGTGGGGCGGGATCCCTCTACAGCGACGTCAGCACCGGCCTGACGTGGCGATCTGGCACGGCCAGCTCCGTGTCTTATCCAAAGCAGATGCCATTGTCCCAGGTCTGAGTGGAGGGGAGGGGGCACCCGGAAGGAATGGGGAGGGGGGCGAGGAAACCAAGTGCGGCGAAGGGACACTCGACGGGCTGAGGTTCCCACCCCTTCACCGTGTTGATTGCTATTAGCATGATAATGAACTCTTAATGGTATCCATTAGCTGGGACTTAAATGACTCGCTTAGAACAAAGTACCTGGCATTGAAGGCTCCCAGACCCAGCCCCCTTTCCTCCATTGATATGCGAGGAGCTCCTCCCGGCAGGCGTTAATCTCTGTTGGCAGAGGAGGGTGGACTCTGCCGCGTTTCAGAACGCCAGGTTTGGAGCCCTCGCTGGTTGCCGTTTGCTGAGCTTGAAGCCAGATCTACTACAGATTTCATCTGAGGGACCTATTTTTCTCCCTCGACTCTCCTATGTAAACTCTTACTCCTAACATACCCTAGAGGAGGGATGACCGCGACCTAATGGAATTGCACGGTTTGGGTATTCTTAATGACCAGGCAAATGCCTTAAATAAACAAACAAATAATGTCTTAATTATACACCCCAAGTAAATACGGGTTTCTTACATTAGAGGATGTATTTATATAATTATTTGTTAAATTGTAAAAATATGTAAAATATGTACATATCCAAAGATATACAGTCTGTACATTTTTTGTAAAAAGTTTAGAGGCCACCCCTGTAAGAACAAATATAAGTATTCTATTTTGTCAATAAAATGACTTTTGATAAATGATTTAAGCATCACCCTTTCCCCCTGCCTCTTCTAAGCTGTTACCTTTAAAGTGCTTGCTAAGGACGCGTTGAAAAATGGACATTTTCTGGTTTCTCATTCTGTACACTGACCTTAGGCTGGAGAAAATGACCTGTTAAACTCTAGTTCTTAAGTTGTTAGCAAAGTAAATATCCTTGTTGAACTGAAATCAAAATTGAGTTTTTGCACCTTCCCAAAAGACGGTGTTTTTCATGGTAGCCCTTTTCTCATCCATGGATAACAACACTCACCTTAGTGTGTGTAAATGGAACTTTTGCAAGGCAACAATTGGACTCAGGCCTTGTTATTTATCTTGTACAATATCACTAAAGGCTTCAAACCCCCACATTTATTTCTCGATGTCCCTGATTTTGAAAGCACCTGGGTTTTCAGGGACTGAACACACTGCTGAAGTGTAGAGGTTAATGTTTTAAACCATAGATCACACTTTACAGTATAAGTCACTTGACTATCTGGTAGTGGAGCAGGCACTCTTTAATGGATTAGACTAACGGGTTAACATCTTAATAACCTTCCAGGCTTGTGTATATCAAATGTGCTGCTTTTCCTAAAGAAAAAGCTATTGTTCCTCTGTCAAGACTAAGCTAATTTATTTGAGCAGAAGGCTGTTGAATTAGCAGAAGAATGCTTTGGCAATTGTTGAACTTTTTACCTGTCTGCCCAGTGGCCCAGCACATCATTCCTTTAAGAGGAGCTAAATGAATAGGGTTAATCTGTAGGGAACTTGGTCTTTTGAGTTTGAAAAACTTTGATCTTTTCTCCTCTCCAAATGTGCTGTATAGTCTGAAGTTTCTTTCCCTGCTGCCCGGCTCCTCTTGGTGCAGACCAATTGGCCACCGCGGAGCCTTAAAGTTCTTCCATTAAAGGGATGTGGGACTTTTACTTTAAAAAGGAGAGAGAGCGAGGGAGAGGAAGACTTGTAACAGTTAGTGAAGACCAGAGGCACAAGTGCGCTCAGCCTTTTAAACAGCTTTTCCCGGCATTGTTAGCCAGCCTGCAGGCAGCTAGGCATGGGTTGAAGCATTATAGAAAAGGGCTCTGAATGCCCTACAGGTGGTCTGTGCACATAATCCCCCAATTTAAAGCGTTTTCCTTTGCTGGACAATTGCATTACAAAACTCCCTTCTTTTTCGCCCCTAATTGAACCAATGAACTATTATAAACTACAAGTTTTTCTTAAAAAAAAAAAAAAAATAGGAAGAAAGAAAAGAAAAAAAAAAAACCCTCTGCCTAAATTCTATTGACTAAATTCTGGCAAGTTTTCTGAACTGAACCTTTTAAAGCACCGGAAGTAAAAGCTTCTTCAGACATTTCAGTTTTGCAGATATTTTTATTCCCCATGCTTGTTATTTTCTGACAGATTAGCAATAATTTAAAAGTAATTGGTAAGGGTGTGTGTTCATACTGAAAAGATAGCCCCAGGTCCCTTATTAACCTGTCAATCAAGATAAGAAATGGGCAGCTACGCTGCTAATGATGGGGGGCATCAAACACTGCAGGGTGGGAAAGGACATGTTCTCTGCATCCTGCTAAAATGTTTGTTCTCTTTACTTTTCCTAATAGGAATATTTATTGGTTAAGAAAAAAATTTTTTAATTAATAGAATGGAAACTACTTCCTTGGCTGATCTTGCTCGCCTGAGAGGCTTTTAAGAGTTTCTTGGTAGAAACATTTTGCAAATCCTTTCCAGAGTCATTCTTGGCGTTAAATGGATTTTTTAAATTAGATATGCAATAAGAACACCTACGTTAACAATAAAAAATTTAAAAAAAAAAAAAGAACACCTAGTTAGCTATCATGCTGATTATATTTCTTAAGGTCAGAGGCATTGTAAAATCTTCACTTCCCAGCAGTTTTATTAAAGAATTAACTATTTTGTGACGTAGGTACCAATAAGTGGCCTGCATCTAACCCAGGTGGTGACCCTCATGTACTGTAGTGTACATAAACCACAAACTTTACATGTTCAGTTACAAAGTGTGAGAGGGCACTTTCCATACTCTACCACATATATGGGATGGGGAGAGAGCTACAAGCCACTACTTAGCATATTGGTTTTCTAATGTAGCAGTATTCTCATTATTGACACATTTTCAACTCCGTGACATGGTGGGAGATGTCCAACTTTGAAGCTTTTTTTCCTTTATTAATCTTTCAATATAGCCTTGTAAAAAGTCGTATTTGATAGCTTTTACAAGATGGCTATAAATGTGCTCAATATAAACAGGCTTATTAAACAAGCAAAAATCCCTACTATTCTAAGCACAACTCTTAGTAAAAAGACCTACCTCTGTAATCACTAAAAACTGATTTTAGAGACTGATACTAAAACACAAGTGCTGGTTCTTTGCCTTTAAAACTAAAACTTGAGTTGCAAATTTACCAACATCCAAAGGGTAGATAGACGCAAAATTGATTTTGGGGGTGGAAAAATGGAAGAAGAGTCTCAATTTGGCAATTTGCATTAGACAAATGACAGGTCCCTTGCCTGAATACCCCCCTTTGTGCTCTACAGGTGTGTTCTTAATTAACTATATGGAACAAGTGTTAGTTTTTTTAAATTTTGTCAAACATGGGAGGTAGGGGACTGGGGAGGGGATATGGTTACTGTGTGGCTAGAAGATCAATATGAATAAAGTCTAATATGGTTAAATCCGTTAGTAAAGCCAAAGCTCGTTATAATTACTTGTGGGAAAAGCTATGTGAAACACTTTCTTTTTGCTTTAAAATAAATGCAATTTGAAAGTACCATAAAACAAAGGGGGGGGGAGTGGAAAACGTGTAAGAAAGTTTAAGGTACAAACGATGTCACCATTATAGTTTCTTAATCTACACTGATGGTGTTGCAGGTTCCTGTAATCCTTGAAAGTTGGGGGGAAGGAAATCAGATTGTCTCGCCAAAACAAAAATTACACAAAGAGACTCAAGTAGTTGCAGAGTACAGGATGTAATTGAAAGTATAGGTGCAAACATTGTTAAGTCTCCAAATCACGTGTAGCCATCTGCTTTCCCACGTGTGATACCATACTGCCACCTTGTGGCACCCAAAGTTCTAGAACTGGGAGGAGGGGCAGGTTCCTTCGTTCAATTCATTCAGAAATAGTGAGCCCCCACACTGCTGGCCTTGTCCCCCACACAGAACCCACCCAGAGGGCCTGCAAGCATTTTGTATTCATAATTTTGAATACTTCCTCTTAAGGATCCCAAAAGTGCATCAGTTCAAAGTCCCACAAGATCTTAATGAATTAAATCCTCAATATAAAGGCTATGCTAAAAATGTAGTTAAGCTGTATTGAAATCAAAAAGTCTTTTTTAAATCATCTTTTGAGTAACTTTTATTTAAAGAATGGGCTATTCACCAAAGATCCACCACCTAACGGGAGAGGATCCAAAACTTAATGGGAAAAAGAATGAGTCACGAAGAATATTTTGAGGTGGCATGTAGTTGGCTTGCTTATTTAAATGTACTACTTTCCAATTTCCCACATAGACGTTGATCTGCTGAGTTCAGTGGACACCTTCAATGCTGAACATAAATGCTATTGGTTTGGGTGGGATGCAGGTTGTCCCCGGTTATCTAGCCAGGTGTTTGTGGAAACACACTGCCGGGATAGAAACTGTGCTGGGAAACAAGGTCAACCAAAGGGAGGAAGGGGGAGGCATCTGCTCTGGAAAATCTGAGGCCTGAGGGAGGAAGATTTCCATACACAGTAGTGTGGGAAAACCAGGCCTCGAAGGGGGAGTGGAGGATGGAAGGTGCATATAGGGAAGAGGCAGACTTACAAGGCCCACATCTGAAGACCCCTTGTTCTGAGAATCAGAATGGCTGGTAGGGATGGGAGAGAAGGAGGCAGCACTGGTCAAGGAGATACAGATCAAAGACCTTGGAGGTCATATACCAAGATCGTGGGACTTTAAAGACCGAGACCCCAGCATCATCAAGAACCTTGCTGCTCCACAGACAAGTAGCAGGGGCAAGATCCAGGAGTATGATGGAAATATGGAATCTCAGGTCTTTCTTGCTGAATCTGAAGCTGTGCTTGACCAGATCTCCCAAACCAGGAGCCCAAAGAGGTCTGGACTTGCCAAAGACCATACAGTCAAGAGTGGACATGGGCCTAGAAGCCACTGATCCTACTTGCCACTCCTATTTCTATAGGCCTCTCCTGGCTGCCCTGCTGTCTCTAAATCCCTAAGACCACCACTCTGTGCATCCATCCCTGAACATCAGCTCACCAGGGCTGTGCTTACCTTGTTACACAATCAGACCAGAGTAGATTTCCCCGTGATTTGGTGCTGACCTACACACAAGAACGTACAAACACACAGTCTGAGAGGCTGCCGGGACAGCTTTGGAAAGGTTTGCTCTCAGGCCCCTGGCTGACTTGGGCCAGTTCACCTACTCCGTGCTGCCTGTGGTCACAGAAATGCAATCATTGGCATAGTTAGCATTTTCCAAGTTGATACAAAAGGCCCAAGGACAGTCTGCCTGCTAGCTTAGTGAGCAGCAGCAGTGACCTGGAGAAAGGAGCTGATAGAACTGGTAGAGTTCACACTGGGGAGAGGAGCCAGAAGTGGAAAATGCCTGCCCTGCTCCGCACAGGCTCTGGGGGCCTTCAGGGAGAGCCCAGCACGGTCAAGGAAGGAAGGCAAACGCAGAGCCACTGGCAGGGAAGGGAAAAGAAAGGAGCAGGATACAGAGCTCGGGACCCCTGGATCCAAGGAGAGCATCCTGGAAATCTCTGGAGTGAGAGAACAAATCAAAAAGGAGATTAGTTCAGCTGATTTAAACCACAGGCCCTAAGAGGCTGGGTGGTACCCGAAAAGGACAGATGGTGGCTAGAGGAGGATGGAAGTAAGGGAAGCCTCCTGCCAGGGCAAGAGCAAAGTAAGGATGACCTTTAACTAAATGACCAAGTTGTAATGGCTTTCCAAGCCTTGGCAGAGAACCATTATTCACAGAAGACAAAGGTACCTATTTATCTTGCCTTATTTAACACCCAGGTGAGCCACACACTAATTTAAACAGAAATGCCATCTCCCGCATTGGTCCCCTAACAAACCTATTCCTAATTAAGTAACACTCGGCAGTAGTTCTCACCCCTGCCTACACATCAGAAGCACTCGGGGTGCTTCTTAAAAATACCAGTGCTGTGGGGGAGCGGAGCAAGATGGCGGAGGAGTAGGAGACCTGGATTTCGTCTCCTCTCAGGAATTCAGCTGGGTAGGGATCAAACCATTCTGAACACCTACAAACTCAACAGGAGATCAAACAAAAGAATAGCAAAAACTCTCTGAACAGAAAAGCGACCACTTTCTGGAAGGTAGGACGTGCGGAGAAGTGAATCCGAGGCGATGTTCGGGAGGATAGATGGCGGGGGAGGGGCCTCTGTCGGCCGCTTCTGGCAAGGGATAGAACCACGGAGCACAAAATCGGAACTTTTAAAAGTCTGCTCCGCTGAGGGACGTCACTCTGGTGGCTAAGCGGGGGGTGGAACCCTCCAGGACAGTGTGGTCTCAGGACCCTCAGGGTAACAGAAAGACCAGGGGTGCTTGAGTGTGGCAGAGCTCCCAGGTAATGGAGCAGGGAAGCTGGCTGCAGAGGCAGAGCCCAGGCGCGGGCTCTCAGCTCGGGGTGGCCATAAACCGTGATCCAAGGCACAGTCGGGCCCCTGCTCCTCCAGCAGGGACCCAACAAGCGGCAAATCCGGGGAGACTCACCTTCCTCCCCCGGGAGGAGCCGCGCGGGAGTGCACCGCAGGGATCTGCTGGGTTTGGAGACTCCACCCGGGGTCAGGAGCCGGAGATAGAAACGCGCAGTCACAGGCCGGGTGAGCACGGAGTGCAGCCGGAGACCGGGGAGACGGGAGTGACTGACGGCTTTTCTCTGGGGGCTCACTGAGGAGCGGGGCCCAAGTTCTCGGCTCCTCCGGGTCGGAGATTGGGAGGCCACCATTTTCACTCTCCGCCTCCAAAGCTGTAGGGAAAGCTCGCAGGGAACAAAAGCTCCGGAGAGCAAACCCGAGCAGATTACTTAGCCCAGACCGGGCAAGGGCGGGGCAATTCTACCTCCAGCAGAGACATTTGGGAACCACGACAACAGGCCCCTCCCCCAGAAGATCAGCGAGAACAGCCAGGCAAGACCAAGTTTACCGATCAATGAGAACGGCAGAACTCCAGCGCTGGGAGAATACTGCACATAGAATTCATGGCTTTTTTACCATGATTCTTTAGTCTTTCAAAGTTAATTTTTTTTAACTGTCTTTTTTCTTTTTTTTTTTTTTGAATTTTTCTTTTTCCCTTTTTCAACCAACATCTTATCAATCCCTTTTTTAAAAAACATTTTTATTTTTCATTTTTAGAGTCATATTCTATCCCTTCATAGTAGTTACCCATATTTTTGGCATATATATATAAGTTGTTCTCTCTTTAAAATTTTGAGATAGTTTCTTCTAACAGATCAAAATATACCCTAAATCTCTAGTGTATGGTTTTTTTCTACTCCTCTGCCTGATGACATTCTCTCCCTTTTTTTTTCTTTTTTCTTTTTTTAAATCCTCTTCTTTCTTTTTTCAAACAACTTCTTATCAATTCCTTTTATAAAATCTTTTATAATTTCCATCTTTACAGTCATATTCCATCCCTTCATCATATCAACCCTTATTTTTGTACATATATAAGTTTTTCTTTCTTTAAAATTTTGGGAGGCATTTTCTTCTAACAGACCAAAATACACCCAAAATCTAGTGTGTGGCACTGATCTATATACCAGCCTGATCATATTTGATCACATTCAGGTTTTTTGTTGTTGTTGTTTTGTTTTGTTCTGTTTTTGTTTGTTTTTATCTTTATCTTCTTTTTTTCTTTTTCTTTTTTCACTCTTTCCCTTTCTTATACCACTGCTTCAGATCTTTTCTGATTTGTTTAGAGTATATTTTCTGGGGACACTGTTACTCTGCTAGCATTTTGTTCTCTCATTAATCTATTCTCCTCCGCACAAAATGACAAGATGGAAAAAATCCCCTCAACAAAAAGAACAAGAGGTAGTACCAACTGCCAGGGACGTACTCAATATGGACATTAGTACGATGTCAGATCTAGAGTTCAGAATCATCACTTTAAAGATACTAGCTGGGCTTGAGAAAAGCATGGAAGTTATTAGAGAAACCCTTTCTGGAGAAGTAAAAGAACTAAAATCTAACCAAGTAGAAATCAAAAAGGCTATTAATGAGGTGCAATCAAATATGGGGGCACTAACTGCTAGGATAAATGAGGCAGAAGAGAGAATCAGTGATATAGAAGACCAAATGATGGAAAATAAAGAAGCTGAGAAAAAGAGAGATAAACAACTACTGGATCACGAGGGCAGAATTCGAGAGATAAGCGATACCATAAGACGAAACAACATTAGAATAATTGGGATCCCAGAAGAAGAAGAAAGAGAGAGAGGGGCAGAAGGTATAATGGAGCAAATTATAGCAGAGAACTTCCCTAATTTGGGGAAGGAAACAGTCATCAAAATCCAGGAAGCACAGAGAACCCCTCTCAAAATCAATAAAAATAGGTCAACACCCCGACATCTAATAGTAAAACTTACGAGTCTCAGAGACAAAGAGAAAATCCTGAAAGCAGCTCGGGAGAAGAGATATGTAACCTACAATGGTAGAAACATTAGATTGGCAACAGACCTATCCAGAGAGATCTGGCAGGCCAGAAAGGACTGGCAGGATATATTCAGAGCACTAAACGAGAAAAATATGCAGCCAAGAATACTATATCCATCTAGGCTGTCATTGAAAATTGAAGGAGAGATAAAAAGCTTCCAGGACAAACAAAAACGAAAGGAATTTGCAAACACAAAACAAGCCCTACAAGAAATCTTGAAAGGGGTCCTCTAAGCAAAGAGAGACCCTAAAAGCAACATAGACCAGAAAGGAACACAGACAATATACATTAACAGTCACCTTACAGGCAATACAATGGCACTAAATTCCTATCTTTCAATAGTTACCCTGAATGTAAATGGGCTAAATGCCTCAATCAAAAGACACAGGCTCTCAGATTGGATTAAAAAACAAGACCCATCAATATGCTGTCTGCAAGAGACTCATTTTAGACCCAAAGACACCCCCAGATTGAAAGTGAGGGGGTGGAAAACCATTTACCATGCTAATGGACACCAAAAGAAAGCTGGGGTGGCAATCCTTATATCAGACAAATTGGATTTTAAACAAAAGTCTGTAATAAGAGATGAGGAAGGACACTATATCCTACTTAAAGGGTCTATCCAACAAGAAGATCTAACAATTGTAAATATCTATGCCCCTAACATGGGAGCAGCCAATTTTATAAGGCAATTAATAACAAAAGCAAAGAAACACATCGACAACAATACAATAATAGTGGGGGACTTTAACACCCCCCTCACTGAAATGGACAGATCGTCTAAGCAAAAGATCAACAAGGAAATAAAGACTTTAAATGACACACTGGACCAAATGGACTTCACAGACATATTCAGAACATTCCATCCCAAAGCAACGGAATACACATTATTCTCTAGTCCCCATGGAACATTCTCCAGAATAGATCACATCCTAGGTCATAAATCAGGTCTCAACCAGTACCAAAAGACTGGGATCATTCCCTGCCTATTTTCAGACCACAATGCTTTGAAACTAGAACTCAATCACAAGAGGAAAGTCGGAAAGAACTCAAATACATGGAGGCTAAAGAGCATCCTACTGAAGAATGAATGGGTCAGCCAGGAAATTAAAGAAGAATTTAAAAAAATTCATGGAAACCAATGAAAATGAAAACACAACTGTTCAAAATCTTTGGGATGCAGCAAAGGCAGTCCTAAGAGGAAAGTATATAGCAATACAAGCCTTTCTCAAGAAACAAGAAAGGTCTCAAGTACACAACCTAACCCTACACCTAAAGGAGCTGGAGAAAGAACAGCAAATAAAGCCTAAACCCAGCAGGAGAAGAGAAATAATAAAGATCAGAGCAGAAATCAATGAAATAGAAACTAAAAGAACAGTAGAACAGATCAACGAAACTAGGAGCTGGTTCTTTGAAAGAATTAACAAGATTGATAAACCCCTGGCCAGACTTATCAAAAGGAAAACAGAAATGACCCAAATCAACAAAATCATGAATGAAAGAGGAGACATCACAACCAACACCAAAGAAATACAAACAATTATAAGAACATATTATGAGCAACTCTATGCCAGCAAATCAGATAACCTGGAAGAAATGGATGCATTCCTAAAGATGTATCAACTACCAAAACTGAACCAGGAAGAAATAGAAAACCTGAACAGACCTATAACCACTAAGGAAATTGAAGCAGTCATCAAAAATCTCCCAAAAAACAAAAGCCCAGGGCCACATGGCTTCCCAGGGGAATTCTACCAAACATTTCAAGAAGAATTAATACCCATTCTTCTGAAACTTTTCCAAAAAATAGAAATGGAAGGAAAATTTCCAAACTCATTTTATGAGGCCAGCATTACCTTGATCCCAAAACCAGACAAAGACCCCATCAAAAAGGAGAATTACAGACCAATATCCCTGATGAACATGGATGCAAAAATTCTCACCAAAATACTAGCCAATAGGATCCAACAGTACCTTAAAAGGATTATTAGCCACGACCAAGTGGGATTTATCCCTGGGCTGCAAGGTTGGTTCAACATCCGCAAATCAATCAACGTGATACAGTACATTAACAAAAGAAAGAAAAGAATCATATGATCCTCTCAATAGATGCAGAGAAAGCATTTGACAAAGTAGAGCATCCTTTCTTGATCAAAACTCTTCAGAGTATAGGCATAGAGGGTACATACCTCAATATCATAAAAGCTATCTATGAAAAACCCACAGCGAATATCATTCTCAATGGGGAAAAACTGAGAGCTTTCCCCCTAAGGTCAGGAACGCGGCAGGGATGTCCACTATCACCACTGCTATTCAACATTGTATTGGAAGTCCTAGCCACAGCAATCAGACAACAAAAAGAAATAAAAGGCATCCAAATCGGTAAAGAAGAAGTCAAACTCTCACTCTTAGCAGATGATATGATACTTTATGTGGAAAACCCCAAAGACTCCACCCCAAAACTGCTAGAACTCATACAGGAATTCAGTCAAGTGGCAGGGTATAAAATCAATGCATAGAAGTCAGTGGCATTCCTATACACCAACAACAAGACAGAAGAAAGAGAAATTAAGGAGTCGATCCCATTTACAATTGCACCCAAAACCGTAAGATACCTCGGAATAAATCTAACCAAAGAGGCAAAGGATCTGTACTCAGAAAACTACAAAATACTCATGAAAGAAATTGAGGAAGACACAAAGAAATGGAAAAATGTTCCATGCTCATGGATTGGAAGAACAAATATTGTGAAGATGTCAATGCTACCTAGAGCAATCTACACATTTAATGCAATCCCTATCAAAATACCATCCACTTTTTTCAAAGAAATGGAACAAATAATCCTAAAATTTGTATGGAACCAGAAAAGATCCCGAATAGCCAGAGGAATGTTGAAAAAGAAAAGCAAAGCTGGTGGCATCACAATTCCGGACTTCCAGCTCTATTACAAAGCTGTCATCATCAGGACAGTATGGTACTGGCACAAAAACAGACACATAGATCAATGGAACAGAATAGAGAGCCCAGAAATGGACCCTCAACTCTATGGTCAACTCATCTTTGACAAAGCAGGAAAGAATGTCCAATGGGAAAAAGACAGTCTCTTCAACAAATGGTGTTGGGAAAATTGGACAGCCACCTGCAGAAGAATGAAACTGGACCATTTCCTTACACCACACACAAAAATAGACTCAAAATTGTTGAAAGACCTCAATGCGAGACAGGAGTCCATCAAAATCCTAGAGAACACAGGCAGCAACCTCTTCAACCTCAGCCGAAGCAACTTTTTCCTAGAAACATCGCCAAAGGCAAGGGAAGCAAGGGCAAAAATGAACTATTGGGACTTCATCAAGATAAAAAGCTTTTGCAAAGCAAAGGAAACAGTCAACAGAACCAAAAGACAACCGACAGAATGGGAGAAGATATTTGCAAATGACATATCAGATAAAGGGCTGGTATCCAAAATCTATAAAGAACTCATCAAACTCAACACCCAAAGAACAAAGAATCCAATCAAGAAATGGGCAGAAGACATGAACAGACATTTTTCCAAAGAAGACATCCAAATGGCCAACAGACACATGAAAAAGAGCTCAACATCGCTCGGCATCAGGGAAATCCAAATCCAAACCTCAATGAGATACCACCTCACACCAGTCAGAAGGGCTAAAATTAACAAGTCAGGAAAGGACAGATGTTGACGGGGATGCAGAGAAAGGGGAACCCTCCTACACTGTTTGTGGGAATGCAAACTGGTGCAGCCACTCTGGAAAACAGTATGGAGGTTCCTCAAAATTTGAAAATAGAGCTACCATATGATCCTGCAATTGTACTACTGGGTATTTACCCCAAAGATACAAAAGTAGGGATCCGAAAGGGTACGTGCACCCCGATGTTTATAGCAGCAATGTCCACAATCGCCAAACTGTGGAAAGAGCCAAGATGTCCATCGACAGATGAATGGATAAAGAAGAAGTGGTATATATATACAATGGAATATTATGCAGCCATCAAAAGGAATGAGATCTTGCCATTTGCAACGACGTGGATGGAACTGGAGGGTATTATGTTGAGCGAAATAAGTCAAACAGAGAAAGACATGTATCATATGACCTCAGTGATATGAGGAATTCTTAATCGCAGGAAACAAACTGAGGGTTGCTGGAGTGGGGGGTGGGGTGGGAGGGATGGGGTGACTGGGTGATGGACACTGGGGAGGGTATGTGCTCTGGTAAGCGCTGTGAATTGTGCAAGACTGTTGAATCTCAGATCTGTACCTCTGAAACAAATAATGCAATATATGTTAAGAAAAAAAAAAAAGAAGAAGAAGATAGCAGGAGGGGAAGAATGAAGGGGGGGAAATCGGAGGGGTAGATGAACCATGAGAAACGATGGACTCTAAAAAACAAACTGAGGGTTCTAGAGGGGAGGGGGGTGGGAGGATGGGTTAGCCTGGTGATGGGTATTGAGGAGGGCACTTTCTGCATGGAGCACTGGATGTTATGCACAAACAATGAATCATGGAACACTACATCTAAAACTAATGATGTAATGTATGGGGATTAACATAAGAATAAAAAAAAAAAAAATACCAGTGCTGTGGCACCACCCCAGACCAACTGAATCAGAATTTGGGGGGATGGAATCTGGGAAGTCAAAGTGTCTAAAACTATCCCGGGTCATTCTCATGTGTAGCCAGAGTTGAGAGCCAGAGAATGTAACCAAAGCTGGTATTTTGATCTAAAATGAAACAAAATAGAAATTAACTAAGCAAACTAGCTACTGTCATCCAACTTGACTAATTTAAATAGATGCAGTTACTTTTTTTCTGTCACCTTGAGTGAGTAAATATATGGAAGAGGACAGGAGTGCCCTCACCTGGTCTAAAGGGAGAACTCCACGCTTTGTTGTTTGGAACTGAAGATCTTAACCACACAAAGCAGTTTTGGATAACCCCTGCGTTTTCTTTCACTTGTAAAGAAATAACAAAAAATTGTTCAATGATTCTATTAAACTAGAAATTTAACCCAACCTGTGATCCTAAAAGGAACCAGCGATGTTGATGTATTAATTAGGAAAGATATTTAAAATGTTTTTTCTTCAGTAAATGCTTATTCAGTGAAACCAACTCAGCTAGAAATGAAAGCTCATCTTGTAGTGACCTAACAAAGGCATGACTTGCCAAAACCAGGTGGTCTGTCATATGTCCAGGAGGCAGATTGGCTGAAATCCTAAATATGTGTTAATATGTGTATATATCTTTATAGGGAACTTGATACTATCTTACCTAATAATGGAACTTTGCTCAAGTTTTAGATTTTTAGGATAATGTTTATTCAGTGCAGAAATTTACTCTTTCTCTGGATCCCCTGAAAGACGTGAGAAGTCCTTAACCAAAGACCCAGAAAATGAGAGTCATTTCCACAAGTAAACTCTGAAGTTTTCCTGAGTCCACGTAATAAATATGATTTTAGATCTTGACTGGTAAACCTCATGCAATTTTTGTAAGAAAAAGTCTAAGCCAAGGGCCATAGGTCATAGGTCATGAAAGACCTAAGAAACTTTGCATAATATCATTAAAGGGCATCTTGTAGCTATACTTGATGGGAATGAAAAAGAAGCTAATAACTCAATTTAATCATTCTGGAAAGGATCTCATAATGAACATTATTTTTACCTGATTAACTTAGAGCGTCTCCAGTAAGATGCAGAAAGGCAATAAAATGGAGACGTTAAGAACATAGACTCTGCACCCCCTCGCCTGGCTCCACTCATGTGTGTGTGATCTTTGGCAAATGACCTATCCTCTACCTGCCTCAGTCTCCTCCTCTGCGAAATGGTACAAGAAGAGTGCCACTTCACAGGGTTAAGAGAATTAAATCCTAATACAGATAAAAAGCCTGAAGCGGTAAAAGCCAGCCACCATCATTAAAGAGCCAGTTTTTATTGTAGCAACGTTTCCATATATACTTTGCATCTTGATTATTTTTTATTGTGGTAAAAACACACAATGTAAACTTTACCATCTTAACCAGTTTTTAAGTGTACATATTTGCAATGTTAAGTATATTTACATTGTTGTGAAACAGATCTCCAGAACTTTCTCATCTTACAAACTTAAAACTCTACAGATTAAACAGCTCCCCTTTTCCCCCTCCCATAAGTCCTGCAACCATCATTCTTTCTGTTTCTATGAATTTGACTATTTTAGGTACCTCATGTATAACTTGGACTCATACAATATTTCTCTTTACATGACTGATTTATTTTACTTAGCATAATGTCCTTAAAGTTTGAGGCATGTCATAGTATTTCCTCCTTTTTTAAAGCTGAACAATAACCGGTGGATGTATATACCACATCATCTTCTTCATCTGTTCATCGATTGATGGGACACTCAGGTAGCTTCCACCTCTTGATTATTGTGAATAATGCTGCTATGAACATGGGTGTGCACTTACCTCTTTGAGACCCTGTTTACAATTATTTTGAATATATACCCAGAAGTGAGATTGCTGGACCATAAGGTAACTCTAATTTTAAGGAATTGCCATACTGCCTTCTATAGCAGGTCCACCAATTTATAATCTCACCAGTAATGCACAAGGGCTCCAGTTTCTCCACATTCTTGCCATTACTTGTTATTTTCCCTTTTTAAAAATTTTATTTTAATTCCAATGTAGTTAACATACAATGTTATAAATTTCAGGTGTAGAATATAGTGATTCAGCAATTCCATCTATTACTTGGTGCTCATCATGATAAGTGTCCTCTTAATCCCCTTCACCTATTTCACCCATCCCCCCACCCGTCTCCCCTTTGGTAACATCAGATTGTTCTCTGTAGCTGAGAATCTGTTTTTGGCTTGTCTCTTTTTCTTTTCATTCGTTCATTTGTTTTGTTTCTTAAAGTCCACATATGAGTGAAATCATATAGCATTTGTCTTTCTCTGACTGACTCATTTTGCTTAGCATTATACTTTCTAGCTCCATTTGTGCTATTGCAAATGGCAAGATTTCATTCTTCTTTATGGCTGAATAATATTCCATTATACATGTATATATCACATCTTCTTTACCAATTCCTAATTCCATAGTTTGGCTATTGTAAATAATGCTGCAATAAACATAGAAGTACATTTATTCCTTAACTTAGTGTTTTCACAAATACCCAATAGTGCAACTATTAGATCACCTGGTAATTCTATTTTTAATTTTTTTAAGGAACCTCCAGACTCTTCCCCAGTGGCTACACCAGTTTGCATTCCCACCAAGAGTGCACAAGAGTACCTTTTTCTCCACATCCTCTCCAACACTTGATGTTTCACGTGTTTTTGATTTTAGCTATTCTGACAGATATGAGGTGATATCTTATTGTGATTTAGATTTGTATTTCCCTGATGATGAGTGATGTTGAACAACTTTTCATGTGTCATTGGCCATCTGTATATCTTCTTTGGAGAAATGTCTGTTCATGTCTTCTGCCCATTTTTAAATTGGATTTTTGAGGCTTTGGTGTTGAGTTGTATAAGTTCTTTACATAATTTGGATACTAAGCCTATATTGGATATGTCTTTTGCAAACATCTTCTCCCATACAATAGGTTGTCTTTTAGTTTTGTTGGTTGTTTCCTTTGCTGCACAGAAGCTTTTTATTTTTGTGTAGTTCCAAGAGTTTATTTTTGTTTTTATTTCCCTTGCCTCAGGAGACATATCTAGAAACATGTTGCTACAGCTGCTGTCAGAGAAATTACTGCCTGTGATCTAGACTTTTTATGTTTTCAGATCTCACATTTAGGTCTTTATCCATTTTGGCATGATGTGAGGAAGTGGTCCAGTTTCATTCTTTTGCATGTAGCTATCCAGTTTTCCCACAACCATTTGTTAAAGACACTGATTTTATCCCATTGTATATTCTTACCTCTTTGTCGAAGATTAATTGACCATAAGATCATGGGTGTATTTCTGGGCTTTCTGTTCTGTTCCATTGATCTATGTGTCTATTTTTGTCCCAGTATTTTGTCCCATACTATTTCAATTACTACAGATTTGTAATATAACTTGAAGTCCAGAATTGTGATGCCTCCAGAAAATGTTTCAAGATTGCTTTAGCTATTTGAGCTCTTTTGTGGTTCCATTACAAATCTGAGGACTGTTTGTGTTAGTTCTGTGAAAAATGTTGTTGGAGTTTGGATAAGTATTGCATTAAGTCTATATATTGCTTAGGTAGTATAGACATTTTAACAAAATCTGTTCTTCCAATCCATGAGTATGGAGTGTCTTTCCACTTGTTTGTGTTGTCTTCAATTTCTTTCATCAATGTTTTACAGTTTTCAGAGTACAGGTCTTTTCATCTCCTCAGTTAAGTTTATCCCTAGGTTGTTGGGGTTTGGGTTTTTTTTTTTTTTTGGTATAATTGTAAATGGGATTGTTTTCCTAATTTCTCTTTCTGCTGCTTCATTATTAGTGTATAAAATACAGTGGATTTCTGTACATTGATTTTGTATCCTATGACTTTACAGAATTTATTTGTCAGTTCTAGTAGTTTTTTGGTGGAGTCTTTAGGGTTTTCTATACATACCATCATGTCATCTGCAAATAGTGCAAGTTTTACTTCTTTGCTGATTTGGTATTGGCAGAGTTTACACCTGTCTTTTGGGAGAGGGGGCTCACAGTGCCAGGAATGGAGCAAGCCTGGTGCAGAGAGCAGATCCCTGAAGACTGGACAAGCTGGCAGTGGCAATAAATAAACAAAAGACATAGCAGAAAGCTTGCATAGCAATAGATTTAGGATAAAGATGTTAGAGTGTTTGCTGGCCCTTTCTAATAACACTCCTTACTTCATATGGAACACCTGCCTGTATAGGAAAAAATTCAATATTGATCTTGCCCAGAGTCCAGGCCCAGCCTAATGTTCTACTGTGAAAATAGCTCTCCGTTGGAAAATAAATCCCAGGGCATAGTCCAGGCTTGGAAGTTGACTGTATTCCCAACCCAGGGACAGAACTTTACACCACCGCTAAAGCCAATTTCAAAGATGATGTTACCTCATTTCCTGAACTTATGCAGATAATTTATTTTCTCTTAGAAACCATAATTATCTTAAAATGTGTCTACTCTTAAGAAGCATAAAATATTTGTTTATGCCTTTAAAAAACAAACTTTAATCAAATTTGGTTATTAAAATTCTATTTTTAGAAATAATATTCTTAAAATGGAAGTCAATATTAAAAAGCAGTTTGTTAGAACCAAATAATAGGTATCATTTCATAGCATCATGCCATTTCAGATCTAGAAGGAAATTGTGAGCCCATCTAGGTCAGTGTTTTTGATCCTTGTTGTGAAATAGAATCTGTTTATAAAATGCCGCTGCCTGGATCCTAGCCCTCCTTCAGAGGTTCTGATTCAGTAGGTTTGAGAACCACTCGGCTTGTACAAACACATCTGTACGTGGGAATGAAGGCATAAAGCAGGTGACCTGTCCCACCTTCCCTGAGCACTTTCTGTTCCAGTTCTCACTGTTTTGCAAATACTCCCTGCACTCACACCATGCTTTTGAATGTGTTACCCCCTGCCTGGAAGTCCCTTCTCTATTAGCAAACTGCTGGTTAGGGGTCTTTCATTTTTAAAGACCCAGGCAAATTTTTAAGTCCCCTCTGAAGTCTTCCTTGACCACCTCACACTGAGTTATTGTTCCTCCCTTCTCAATTCATTCCTTTCAATTGTATTCTCAATTCATCCTTCTCAATACAACCCTTGCCACACTATATTGTATTTGTTCATCTTTCTCTCTCTCTCTCTCTCCCTCTCTCCCAATGGACTGTGTGCTATTTGAGAGCCATGACACCATCTTATTTACCTTATAGTAGTCTCTCAAAATTATGTTGTACAGAACATTACTTCCTTAAAACATTGTGTTGGTGCCTAGACAGAGATGCAAAGAGACTTAAGACATTCTCCTGTTTCCAAGGACTCTAAGGACTAATGGGTGACACAGGACCTGGTCCACTGTCAAAGGGATTAACAGACCTAGAATTCTCTCGCATCTGTGATGGTGCCAAGTGACAATTTTCCTGTGGTGCAATGGGTAATTGATTTATTCTAGTAACAAACAAATATCTAGTAATGCAAATTCAACTTTTTTGAGAACTCTAAGGCAGAAGAGGCAAATGTAATGAGAGTGTTCCCATCGATAACAACTTCAGGAACTTTTAGTGCCACCTTGGGATGGTAGGGTCAGAGAAAACTTACCCATCTGAGCTGGGCTTTGCTTGAGCAAAGTTTACAGATCATGTAGCATGTTTCCCCCAGAAGTGGTCATGGATTTGCTTTGAGTTTCCTGTATTCTTCTGCTAAGAGATTTGATCTCTTGAGATTAAATATCAACAAAAATAAGTAATTGGGTGTATTCACTTCTTATTGCCACTCTAATAAATTACCACAAACTTCATGGCTTAAAACAACACAGATGTATTATCTTGTCATTCTGGAGGCCAGAAGTCCAAAATGGGCCTTACTGGGCTACAGTCGTGGTGTCAATAGAGCTACGTTCCTTCTGGAGGCTCTAGGGAAGAATCTGTTTCCTTGCCTTTTCCAGCTTCTAAAAGCCATTTGCCTGCCTTGGTTCATGATCCCTTCCAGCAATTGCATCACTCCAACCTCTGCTGCTTCCTTTTTTTTTTTTTTTTTAAGATTTTTATTTATTCATTTGAGAGAGAGGGAGTGCACGCACACAAGCAGTGGGAGGGGCAGAGGGAGAGGGAGAAGCAGACTCTCCACTGAGCAGGGAGCCCCATGCGGGGTTCAATCCGCAGATGCTAGAATTGTGACCTGAACTGAAGGCAGACACTTAACCAACTGCGCCATCCAGGCGCCCCTCCAACCTCTGCTTCTGATGTCCCATCTTCTTCTCTGACTCGTCTGCCTCCCTGTTTCACTTATAAGGATCCTTGTGATTACATTGAGCTGACTCAGATAATCCAGAATAAGAGATAATCCCATCTCAAGATCCTGATTTGATTATATTTACAAAGTTCCTTCACCACGTAAGATAACATATTCACAAATTCCAGGATAGGAATAGGGCATGGATACTTTTTCAGGACCATTATTCTGCCCGCCATACTGGGATTAGAAGTACAGTATGTAGCTATAGATACTTTGCTTGTGAAAATGAACATATGAGTGCATCCTGATTTATAAGAATACTCTTCTAGAATCCAGTGGTTTGCACTTTATTTGAATCAGAGCATTTAGGATATTGGTTACTATGTCACTAGTTACTATGTTCATCCATCCTTTTATTCATCTAACCATCCATCCATCCATTTACCCATTGTTCCGTGCATTCTTTACCCATTTATGCTCCTTAATTTCTGTATAAATCCAAATAAGTTAGGCTTTGCTACAATAACAATTCCAAAATCTCAATGGCTTACCACAACAAAAAGTAATTTATCATTTACATGTGTCCATCACGTGTCAGCAAAGGGCTTCTATTCAGCCTAAGTGCTCAGAGATCCAGGTTGGTAAAAGCTTTGTCTTGCCATGTACTTCCATTATCCTAGGTTGGGAAGGAATATATTAACTGATTCTTACTTTCTGCCTGGAAATAACGTGTCATATCCAAATGTGTCATTAGCGATGGCAAGTCATATGGCTATATGGTACCCCAAAGGGCACAGGGAAGTAATCTTATCATGCACCCAGAAAAAGAAAAACTGGAAATATTTATTGAATGCCATTAATGACTGCCACAGCTCCCCACACTAATATAGTCACATGTCATCTTTGTCTTCATCACATTTAAGTCTGTCTTCAACTGAAAGTAGTGAAGTAAAATACAAAAAAAAAAAAAAATAGAGGGCGCCTGGGTGGCTCAGTTGGTTAAGCGACTGCCTTCGGCTCAGGTCATGATCCTGGAGTCCTGGGATCGAGTCCTGCATCGGGCTCCCTACTAAGTGGGGGGTCTGCTTCTCCCTCTGACCCTCTTCCCTCTCGTCCTCTCTGTCTCTCATTCTCTCTCTCTCAAATAAATAAATAAAATCTTTTTCCACTCAAAAGAATTTCATTTTTAAATTTAATGCTGTTCTAAAAATTCACTCAATCAGCACATAGTTTTTGAGAACTGAGAATTACTTTATCTCCACTGCCATGATATGGGAGGGGATTTTTTTGTACCATATTCAGCTGTAGATACTTTCTTCATGTGAAACTAACTGACCATGGAGAAAATGAACTAAAGCTATTTAGCAAGAAGAATAAAGAAGCAAGAAAGAGTAAAGAAGAAATTTTATGAGAAGAAAAGCTCAGAAGAAGCAAAATAAAACATTTAAATCAGATTTGCAACAAAATGCTGCAGTCACAGCAATATTACATCTAGGCACAGTTTCCATGTTTTAGACTTGTAATTCCATACACTGGAAAACTTTACACTTCGTAATTTTTATGCTGGAAAGTTGGATTTCATATGAAGGAAATGACAAAGTCCAAAATACTCTAGGTTTAAAATGACTCACATACTCAAGATTAACAGAACCTAACACTGTATTATGATTTGTATATTTGCACTTCAAAATTCTCAAAGGATTTGGCAGTCTGAGACTAAAGATTGAATTTTTCCAAATCACACAGAAGCTTTTAAATCCAAGTTTAGTCTAATTAAAGGATGAATGTGGTGAATTCCATGAGTTTCCAACACAATCATATTGCCCAACTCAAAAAGGATTAGTACAAGACTAACACAGATGTTTCCAAGTTCAATAAAGTAAGGGTGGGCCTGATGTGAGTTGGTAACTCTTTTCTAGGCCCTAAAGTTACTGATTTAGTTTTATTGGAAGCTGTTCATTAACTTGTGTGAGAAGTGTCAAGTTAACAACAAAAGGTGTTAATTCCATTTGGATTATCAGCAGTGTAATTTCCCTAGCATAATCAAGACTTTACTGAAACAATTTGGTTGCCATTCTACCCCCTATTTTATGTGATGCTCCAGACCTATATTTGCCTCTAAATCTCCCATAATATCCCCCATTGGGCAAGAACCTGTTTGGAGGCACACTGCTAGGCTTCGGGCAAGGACCAATTAATTTGAGAAGAAGGTGAGATGTGTCTTTGGGGTCCTGTGAGCTCTTGTTCTGCATCCTGCTCTTTGATGACTTCCATATTCCCTTCTCAGGTACCAAGTTCTATCCTGCATCCTCTTATTTACAATGAAATTTATTATTAGTCTCTTCACTAACCAAACCCAATAAGAATCCAAGGAAAGGAATACAGAATAGAGTACACACCCTGTCCATACCAGAATTTCTGTGAGACATAAAAAAATATAGAAAGTATGCTTTCTGACCCAATAGTACCTAAATGAGTGACAATTTATTAGGAACCATTGCTGTTAGAAATACATCCAGGGTGACTGACAAGTTCCACTGGGGAGTTATACCTGGGCGGAGTTTTCTAACACCCCTTCCATCCTACCACAAAGGAGATACATGCACTCCTTTACTTTTGACCAACTCAAAGGAATCTTTTCTGGACCTTTGATGGTCCCATTTAAAGATATGGAGTTATTAACATATCAGGCCCTTTAGACCTCTTTGATCTACATACACACAAAGGCAAGCCACCATTCCTCCACTTCCCCAAATGTTCAGAGCTACCATGTTCCCTCTTCATCCTATCCCAGCCTCACTCTGATTCCAGACTCAAACTCAGGGCCTTAAATTCTGCCTCTTGCCCTCTGGTCCTGGAGTTTGCCCTTGATCTGCTCAAGCACAGAAAGTTCTATGTCCTAGTACACCCTGCTCAGGCTTCCTTCTCTATTTCTTGGCATCTCTTACACAAAGCACCTCTGTGACTCCAGTCTCTCCTCGTTTTCTCCCTCTTCCCTCTTTGGTGCCAACAACTTCTCTTCTCTCTCCCCAAGAAATCTGGGCTCTCCCTCATCTTATCTTCCTCCTCTTCCTCCTCCTATCTCAGTCATTTCTCTGTTCTGTCATGCTCACCAATGCGATTGACCCGTACATGATGAGCTGTTCCTCCCAAGGCATTTGGACCTTAAAAAGTATCCAAGCGTGGGCCAAAAGACACATGAAAAAGTGCTCAATATCGCTCGGCATCAGGGAAATCCAAATCAAAACCTCAATGAGATACCACCTCACACCAGTCAGAATGGCTAAAATTAACAAGTCAGGAAAGGACAGATGTTGGCAGGGATGCGGAGAAAGGGGAACCCTCCTACACTGTTGGTGGGAATATAAGCTGGTGCAGCCACTCTGGAAAACAGTATGGAGGTTCCTCAAAATTTGAAAATAGAGCTACCATATGACCCACCAATTGCACTACTGGGTATTTACTCCAAAGATACAACAGTAGGGATCCGAAAGGGTACGTGCACCCCGATGTTTATAGCAGCCATGTCCACAATAGCCAAACTGTGGAAAGAGCCAAGATGTCCATCAACAGATGAATGGATAAAGAAGAAGTGGTATATATATACAATGGAATATTATGCAGCCATCAAAAGGAATGAGATCTTGCCATTTGCAGCGACGTGAATGGAACTGGAGGGTATTATGTTGAGTGAAATAAGTCAAACAGAGAAAGACAAGTATCATATGATCTCACTGATATGAGGAATTCTTAATCGCAGGAAACAAACTGAGGGTTGCTGGAGTGGGGGGTGGGGTGAGAGGGAGGGGGTGACTGGGTGATAGACATTGGGGAGGGTATTGCTCTGGTAAGCGCTGTGAATTGTGCAAGGCTATTGGATCTCAGATCTGTACCTCTGAAACAAATAATGCAATATATGTTAAGGAAAAAAAAGGAAGAAGAAGAAGGTAGCAGGAGGGGAAGAATGAAGGGGGGGAAGTCGGAGGGGTAGACGAACCATGAGAGACGATGGACTCTGAAAAACAAACTGAGGGTTCTAGAGGGGAGAGGGGTGGGAAGATGGGTTAGCCTGGTGATGGGTATTGAGGAGGGCACATTCTGCATGGAGCACTGGGTGTTATGCACAAACAATGAATCATGGAACACTACATCTAAAACTAATGATGTAATGTATGGGGATTAACATAAGAATAAAAAAATAAAAATAGTTGAGCTCCACTCAACTAGAAAAAAAATTGTAAGAGTTATTGAAATAACATTTCACACCTCTGTTTTAAAGACTGGTTGGATTCGCTTTATGAAAAGTGAATATTAGAAGTTTTATATAACTTTTGAAATTTAAGTTGTGGGAAAAGACATGGTTGAAGTTACTTATACCCCATGCAGACTGATTCTGTGCATGTTGGGTATCTAATAAAAAACATCAAGTGCAAACAAACTTCTACGTACCCGATTGGAGATACATAGAATGGGTTAATTAAGCAGCTGAGAAATCCTCTTTTGATTAAAAAATCAGCAGTTGGCAAGGTAGTATTTCTGCAACCGTAAGCGTCCTTTCTGTTCCTGGCCCAGAAAAGGAGTGATTAAAAAGTCTTGAGCTGGCCAAGAGTTGATTACAGTGTGGGGAAAGCTTTTCCCCATAATGAGCCAAAAGTTCACAAGAAGCAGTAGGGTGTGAGAAAAGAACACAGGTTTTTGGAGTCAGGTTTAAATTCTGACCCCAGTTTCCTCCACCGCTGTGTGACCTTGAGAAAGTTACCAGTGAACCTCAGTTTCCTTATCTATAAAATAGTATTCACAGGGCTACTGAGAAGATCAAATGACATGGCCTGTGCTCTTGACATGCAGTAGACACTCAATAAATGCCTTCTTTCTCCAGGTACAGGAACTCCAGGTGACTCCTTTTGTGTGTCCTTGGTCAGCTTCCTCCCCTATTTCTTACAGTGGCTACTCCAGACTTAAATCTTCTTCTCAAGCCACCATCCTTAGTCCCTCAATTCTCTCTCCAAACACACTTGGCCTACAGAAACTCTCTTACCCTCCAGTGAACATCCTTATTTGCTCCCACCCTTGCCCTTTGTCTCTAGTCTCTAAAGATATCACCTTTCTGCTCAAAGCCAATCCTCTCACCTGTGTTCTCTGATTGTCTGTCAACTTGTCAACTCAAATAGCTAATCTGTTATTGATTCCCTATCTGATGTCTTCAAATTTTCCCTATGTACTGCCTTTGCCCCATAAGCTTTATGTTAAAATCAATTTTTAAAATTGTTTATTTTTAATAAGGGTACCTAGCCAGTCCCAGACACTATACCATATATTAGGGCTACAGTAGGGAACTTGGAGCTTATAGAACCTTCTCTAACCACAGCTACTTCATCTGTACATTGAATACCACTATTCTGCCTACGTCGTGGAGGATAATGACATATTAAATTAGAAAATCCAAAGAGGGCACAAAACACTACCTGGCACTCAGTAAGTCCTTATTCAGTGTTAGAATCTAGTGAGAGATACAGTCATGCAAACAAGAAGCCAGGGAACAGGGTAAATAGTTGTGGGCAGAAGTTCCCATGGGATGACTTCTCCATACAGCAAGAAGCAAAAATATGAGGAGAGAAGAAAAGTTTAAAATGGTTTTTGGGAAGCACAGGAAAGTGAGCTAACTAGGAAAACATGGAGTTGGGGAAACAGTGTTAAAGGCCCTACTGGAGACCCTGAATTTATAATGGCACCCATTCGGGAGCTAGGGCCATTTTCTCCAGAAAGATCAGCTGCCAGACCCCTTCAGGCCCCTACCCTGGCCATCTTCTCTTCCCAGCAACTTACACACTGTCCCTGGGGCATCTTGTCCATTTGTGTCTGGAAAGTAAAGTTGGCAATAAAATATATTACCATGTTGAAATTTAGTATTTCAAAGAAAATGGTAAATTTAATCTGAAAAAAAAGACAATTTGGCAACAAGAACAAAAAAATGAAAAAAAAACAGTTTTAGAACAGTTTCAAAAAATGATTGAGTTTAACACTAACTCATGCTTATACAATTAATAAGTAACTCTCTGCTCTATCTACCAAATAAGGTAGTGTAGGACACCCTCTTGCAATGACATAGCAATACAAGGGGGTAGAGAGTCAGGACCTCTTTGGCCCAGGGAGGAAGCAAGGCTGTGAGGCCACCTGGGGTGCGGTAAAGACCATTCATCCTCTCAGGTTTGGGGTGGAAGGGGAAACACAGAAAGAGTTGAGAGTCTTAAACTCAAACATGGATATTTGAGAACTTCTGGAGTTCTGACCCAGTCAGTGCTCAGAGTAAATAAATCAGGGCTGCTTTGCTAGAAGGTCTGCTTCCTAAATTGGAAAACAAGAGATTCACTCCCTTAGGAGTGATTGTAAGGAGCCTGATAGCCTTGCTGACACCATTCACTTTTCCTGTCAGTTAAGGTCACCAAGGAGATGTGGGGTCACCTGAAACAGAGGCTAGAGTCTGTGGGCAAGAATGCCCAAGGATTTAATAGCAGCTCTATATTGATTATTCCCAAATCTACTCTTGTCATTTCACTTTCTGAGCTCTGGCCCAATAAGTCCACCTTCCCTCTAGGCATCTCCTCCTAAATGCTCCACAGAAAACTCAACCTTGGCACCTCCAAACCAGAAACCATTAGCATCCATCTTCTCCACCAGGAATTCCTCTTCGGGGATGCAACCCAGTAAACCAAACCAGGACCTCCTCCTCCTCCTTATTCCCCCAATCCAACCAGTAACAGAGTCATGTAGATGCTGCCTCCTAAACATCTGTCTCCTCTAGACAAATCCTTCTCAGCATCCCAATTTCCAGGGTATGGATAAGGTGTGGGGGCTCCTGAGTTGAAATAAAGTAGATCAGGCAGAGAAGCCAGGGAACATGCCAAGACCAGCTCTTAATCAGGGCAGTTGGGAGCCATAGGCTGAAAAAGATAGAATTGAGTTCTTTTAGTTTATTCTGGACTGAAATTTATTCCAGAGAGGTAATTTTCTCATGCATGGAAGGAAAAAAATCATGATTTAAGTAATTACAACCTGGAAGGCATTTAAACACAAGCTGACCAAGTTCCTTTAAAAGTTGGCCCAATTTGTAAATCTTATTGAATTTAAAATCTTTTATATGTAACTATTTTAATGACCAGTTAATTACTAAAATATGATCAATGTGCTTCACTGTGATTCAGTTATGTGCCCACTGAGAAACTTCACTGACAGGCTTAGTGGGGAGAGCTCAGAGAGCCCATCTACCTGGAGGGAGGTCACCTAAGTTCTAGACAAAGCACCAGGGGGAAATGGCATTTTCAAGGTTAGCATTTTAAATTTAACCCATGAAATTATGGCAGCATCCCAAACACCAGTCAGAATGTGGTTGAAACTAGCTTAATAGTGCAGATTGTATGAGAACTTAAATTTTAAAACCTAAGAAGCTAAGAACACAAGCAGATTATGCTATTTCACTGTGGACAAATGATAAGGGTGCTATTTCAAAACTTCTGTGTTCTTATATTTCCATTATAATTCTTTTAACTTCAAGAAATGTTTGATCTAACTTGTAACTAAACACCAATTTCATTCTATTCTATAGAGCTACTGTAGGACCCTCATTTTGCCTCGAATACCACTAAATACTACTAAAGTGCCCCTGAACCCTCTGTTCATTTGTTAACACTCCTGGAAATCTTACACTGTTGTGAACATTAAGCTTTATGAACAATAACCGCTTCTATCTGACCTTCAAGAAGGCATCCTGAAGCAATAAAAGGAGCCAAAACCAGGCAGGAGAGAGAAAGGTTGGCTGCTAACTGACCAGATTGTCTTAAATGAGTTACCTCCCCTTCCTGGACCTTCATCTCCCCAGGTGTAAAATGAGTCATTGACTGGAGTCTCTAAGGTCCCGGACAAATGGAAGATTCCATGATGCTGAGGTTGGTGCTAAGGGGAAGTGGCTCAGGATGCCTCCTGGGGGTGGGGTGGGATGTGAAATGTGGGTTATCTGGAATTAGGAGTCATGATCAGATAGGGCAGAGAAGAAGCAGGTGCCCAGAGGAGAGGCACCCAGAAGGAGCCGAGGGCTGCAGGAAGGTGAAGAAGGATAGATAACACCGAAAGCTCAGCCTTCTTCCATTCCCCAGATGAGTAATGGAGGGGGCCCAATTCCTTAATTTTATGCAAGAACTTTTGCTATTTGGCAAAATGGCAGTTTACTTATTAAAAAAAATAGATATTTTTTGGTGAAATATTCAAGTCTGGAGCCATGAAATTTAATTTTTGAGTATATGTTGCCCTCATGTATTGCCTAATTGTCTCATTGGAAGAGATTCTCAAATGCAAAGATGATCTTTCCTTATCTTTCTTTTGTGACTCATCCCATGCCTTGCACAAGTACCAGACATACAAGAGATGCTCAATAAATACACGGACATAATGAGTAATCTTCAATATTTACATTTATCTTCCCTCAAAAAAGGTAAAAAAAAAAAAACTCTGCAATCGACACTCTGACAAATATCACATTTCTAGGTAGAAAGGTGGCATTTCTCTTTATAGATGAGGAAATAAAGACACACAGAGAAAAGTAATGCTCTCAGAGCCCTTAGGAAGTGAGAGAATGGAAAACTTTCCTTGTCCCTGGAGTACAAGTTTTAACCGTCCTCTTTACTTCTCTCTGAAGAACCACTGTGGGCACACAACAAAGTTGGATGAACTTGCTTTAGCATAAGACTTTATTTCCTTCTAATGGCGAATCGCATATACCACCTCTATAAAATTACTGAATTTTCATTTCTGGAGGAAATGGCAGTGGGTAAGCTTAGTGTAAACTTTAATAATGTCTTAGGCTTTATTCGGATCAAATACCCCAGGTGAGGAAGACAAATTTACGGACATTTAAATTGCTTCTCAAATACTATTTCTGAGATCAAAAGCACTTCAACTTTCTAAGCACAAGAAAAGGAGAAAAAGAAATTCTTACACATAAAATAACACATCATTTCATAAACCAAGGGGAAAAACCTCATGCACCTTTGCAGATTCCTTATTTGACAACTTAAAACCAGAAGGAATTTTTTGTAGCTGTTTAGTACACAGCTGAGGAATCTTATGTGACAAAAGAATATTTGCGTTCTGTTGGCACCCACCACACACCTTCCTGAGTGGTCACACCATAGGGTTTGCAATATTTACCCAGTTCCCCCATTGTCTGTCTCGGCTGTCATCTTTTATTATGAATCTACATCTCAAGCTAAACCTTTGCAGTTGCCAGCCTGATCAGGTGAAAAGCCGGGGTAAAGGACAATCTGACACTTGTGAGCAAAATAAAGAACTTTCATTAGAAATAAGGGACTGAATCTTAACCCAAGACTCATTGTCTTTTTAAATTATCTTCTTCCCATGAGGCCAGATTGTCCACAATTTCTTCATTATCCCTAATTTCTCACCCCCTCTGTTATCCAAAGTAACTTAATACAATTCCCAGGTCTGCTGCTGCGAGTTCCCAAATCCTGCTTTTTCTGGGCAGCTAGAAGCAAATATAGAGAAGCATGGAAATGGTCAAGATGTACCACCAGAAATAAATCAACATTTTTGTGTTCATAAATAAGAGAGGCTTCTGTTGGTAAGAAAGGCTGTGGGAAGAAGGTTGGGAGCATCCCTATGTCTGTGGACATCTTTCTCCTCATGCAAATATCACAGATTCCTGGAGAGACCTGTTTAGTGTGATCTGTCAAGCATGGACCAGTTTACAGCCCAGGGAACACCTTCCTGTGACACACAAGTCTGTCTCAGGGGGGTCCCACACCCACTCCCTCTCATCTGAGCTTCCCAACAAAGCCCACAACATAACATAGTCCTTCTAGTGCCCAGTTCAGCACTGAGAAAATGAAAGGTGACAGGAATTGGAGTTGTTTGAACAGTGGTACTGAAACAATGACATTTTGCTAGAACCCACCAATTTGCTGACCTGTCACATGATGAGGTTTTTTTAGCTTCATAGAAAGAAACAGAAGCAAGAGATTTAATCCCTGGTACAGAGGCAATACTCAGTAAATACTGGTTTATCAATGTAGCTCCATTGGTGTGAAATCTGATGTCTCAGTCTGTTGATAAAACAGTCACAGGGGCTGTGTGAGGAACAAGAAGCACCACCAGGAGGGAGAAGAACGGAACCAGTGACACACAGGTGACAGCCTGGGGAGTCTTTCAGCTTTGAGATGGCCAAGGAAATGAATGGCCAATCAACATCATGGCCAGGCAGGCACACTCTTCATAATCACTCAGTATTTTAAACATGTCATGTCTCTACCCTGCCTGTCTGGGGAGGGAGGAAACTCTTCTTAATACATCTAGTTTTTGCATTTGACTTTTAATTTCCTGAATTCTCCATGAAACTCATTTCATCCAAGTTCAGTTTATGAGAAAATTTAGTCACTTCTTTCGGCTCTATTGTCTGCCACTCACTCTCTGAGGTCACAACACAGAGAGAAAGTTCCCAAGGAAAAGATTTGTTCTGTGATTGACAGGAGAAAGGAAAAATATATATACATATATTTCCAATGGTCGGTGGGGAGACATCTGTTTGGTTTCTAGGAAGCATTTACCCTACAGCACAACCAAAATGCAGCTGGATCCGCAGCTGCCCCTGCCCCGGAAATGCTCTCAGGTTGGGGGGGCGGGGGCGGCGTCTCCTTTGTAGGAGACCTTCGGCAAGTCTGTGCCTCAGAAGCCTAGATGCCCCCTCTCTCCATCTGCAAAACACCACCCTCCTCCTCATTTCTTGCCTGAAACCAAATTTACACTCAGAAAATTCGTAATAGGGGGCACCTGGGTGGCTCATTAAGTGTCTGCCTTCAGCTCAGGTCATGATCCCAGGGTCCTGGGATCAAGCCCCACATCGGGCTCCCTGCTCAGTGGGAAGCCTGTTTCTCCCTCTCCCACTCCCCCTGCTTGTGTTCCCTCTCTCGCTGTGTCTCTCTCTGTCAAATAAATAAATAAAACCTTAAAAAAAAAAATTCGTAATAGGTTCTTATAGTAGATTGCAACATGCTAGAAAAAGGGAGGCACATTTATTAATTCTGTAAATAATACTTTTCTTGACTAAGCACAAGCATAACCTCATTGATCCTCATGAGCTTTCTTTCGTGTTTCTCTCGGCAGCCAGCCAGCTGCAGTACATGTGGATTCAGAGTTTGGATTCCACTAGTGGTCGCCCGTCACTGCTGGACCACCTGAGAATCACCTGGACACTAGCAGGTCAAGATTTCTGCATTAAAGTTCCTGGAAAGTTTGACAGTATCTAATGAGCCCTTCTTCCTGTGCAAACACAAAAGAACTCCACTACAACAAGGCACACGGGCAGACACTCAAACAAACTAAGATCCTTTCTTTTTTTAAATTTTTTTTCAAAAGATTTTATTTATTTGAGAGAGAGAGAGACAGATAGTGACAGAGATAGCGAGAGAGAGCACAAGCAGGGGGGTGGGAGAGGGAGAAGCAAGCTCCCCGCGGAGGAGGGAGCCCAACGTGGGGCTCGATCCCAGGACTCTGGGATCATGACCCGAATGGAAGGCAGGCGCTTAACCTCGACTGAGCCACCCAGGAGCCCCTAAGATCCTTTCTTATTTAAAATGACCGCAAATTGGTGACTAATATAACATAATAAAATAAAATTTAAAAAAATAAAATAAAATGATCGCAATTAAGAGGACAGTCCCAAAGTGCAAGAGATTTGGGTTCTAGGCCCAATTCAGTCAGTTCTCTTCAGACTTGTCATCTCCTTTTTTTTTCTCTCCAGCCCCAGTATATCTAAGGACCTGAGCTAATGTCCTTGCTTAGCTTCCCCTCCTCTGAGACTCGTCCTGTCCTGTTCTTACCATCATTTTCATCTTATCAAAACCTGTGCTTAGGCAGTTAGCAACGGAAAGGTCTAATGCATTAACCCTCATTAATGTTAAAATGACAGCTCTACATGGCACACAGCTTTGGCAAATTTCTAAATTTGTAGAGCACTAAGGAATCATCTAGTCTAGGTTCCTCTTCACTCAGAGAAGGAAACTGAGGCCCAGAGGGATGAAGTGGCCTGCCCAGTAATGGGGACATGGGATGAGAACACAGATGTCCTTCCCTTGGCTCCTTACCTCTCCTCTTCTCTCTTGGCACCCATTGTTCTCAATAGTATTTACAGTTTTCCATGAAACCTCAAGGCTCTGGTTCTCTGATAGTGGGACTTTGGATATCAGTAGAGAGGCAAAAGCAGCCTTTCCCAGTGCCACCCAAATAAAATCACACTTGCCTGCAAACCCAAACTTGAGCATAGACTCCAGCGGGAGAAGGAATACAGACACACTCTGCCCAGTTCTCTCTGGGGACACGGCCAAGAGGAAACCCCAGCGCAGCCCTTGCCACCTTGCTTTCCCAGCTGTTGACCAGACATCCTGCATGGACACAGGCCACCACATGTGTTGAGTTGATTTTGTCACTCAATATTATCAAGGCTAATACTGGGGGCTTGAGAGACCCGTGGAACTTATTTTTAAATAGTAATGAAGCGCTAGACAATTCTTATATCTCTAAGACTAGACCCAACCTTGGGCGGTCCACCAGCATGCTAGAAGGGACAAGAACCAAATTTTCCCTCAAATGCTTTAGGAATATTAGACTCAAAAAATCACATTTACTGAGCACTTGCTATGTGCCAGACATTGATCTAAGTATTGAAGAAAGGGGTCTGAGTCATGGCTCACTGTTTCCAATGAATGGAGGAGCAAGAGAGATTTACTGCATATGTTAAAAATAGCCATATTCATTCAAATATTTTTATGCCAGAACCAATTTTGGACGATTTAAGTTTTAACCAATTGTTTTGATATCCCGTAGATTTATCAAGCAGGATGTTATTCTCCATCCTGGCAGATGTTTCATTGTCAAAGCCTTCTTTAGAACAATTAAAAGTGGCCATTGGTTTCATGAATGCATCAGTGCACTTTTTTTATTATTTGCTGGAGTGAAGGGCAATTCCTTGTCCTTAGCCATTTTGTGTTTGGAGACCAAAGGCTATTCATCAATTCTGGAAGTACACCCAGATGGCTATTTCTCCTCTCTTGATAAGATAAGCAGGTTTATCCTGCCCCATAGTAGCTCTTTCTGCTACTCTGTGTCCATCTATGTGGCATTTAAAGGCAACCCTAAATCTCTCACCAAGTCACCTCTGACTTGGGCAGCTCCTAGACCCAAACCAGAGCAACTGAGAAGTGCAGAGAATGCTTATATGAAGCTCATCTCTAGACATGAGGATGTTTTCTGTTTCTCGTTTACAGCCAAAAAGCATGAACACGGACTGCGAGGCCAGGACACCAGCATCATTTCTCATCTGCTCCACTGAACAGGGAAACCTGAACTGTACAGCTCTCTAAAGGACAAAACCCAGACTAGAGAACATGTAACAACTCTGCCTCCACTCATCCACAGATGCCTCTTCTCTGTCAACGACACTTCAATTAAGGATTAAAAATAAAACAAACAAAAATGTGCTCCCTCAAGTCAGTGAGGACAGCCACTCAGAAAACACACAGGAACAGCACCCACGCCGGGGATCCCTCTCATCCTGGGCACCTATACTCACAAGCAGAAACAATCTAAGAGGCCTCCACCCAAATCCCCAAGTGCTTAGGAGCCATATTTTCTGCATTTGTCATTTCTCCCATAACACTGAGGGGTGATATTACAATTCCATCACGATTAATTTTATTAAAGTCATCAGGAGAAGTTAAATTAATGTCTCTCTATTGATAACATGCATATCAGATGCCTCTTTTATCCAAACAGAAAAACAAACCAAAACCAAAAAAAAAAAAAAAACCACCCAAAAACTTCAAATAACTCACCAGAAAACATTATAACATGAATGAGCTCTATTAACGTAAGACAATATGCTTTAATTAAGCACATACTACGGTAAAAACAAACAAACAAACAAACAAACAAACCAAAAAAACAGAGTGTAGCATCATCTGTCACCTGACACTCTCCAATTAATCATTTTAGCTTCCAGTCACATTGTCAAAAGCACAATGTCAAGTGCTTTTGTCAAGAGAAATTATCTAAATTAAATCTGTATCTCGAGGATAATTAGTCTTCCACGAAGTCCATGTGTCCCATGGCAGCTCGCCTTTCTGCCTGTTGATGTTCTCCGGGAACCTAGTGGGTAAACTTTCACACGGGCCAAAGTGAGTCTGCGTCTTCGTGGGCCACGTCTCCATTTGGAGAGGACGGTGCGCCCGGGGGCTGCCCGGCATTCCCTCTTCAGACCCACTCAGACTTTCTGGATCTGGAGTTGGCGAGCCCGTCGAGGGGCTGTCGCTGACAGGATGGATAGCGCCGGCCCAGCCGGCTCCGAGGCGATGAGGGATGCTCCTCTGATCTTGTGGGACCCTCGCCCCTGGGGTCCTGGGAGGCCTCTCCGCGCGGCCTACTCCCAGGCTCCTTGCAAGTCGTGGCCAGCTTCTCGCTGGCAGAGGACATCACCTCGCTCTCATCTTCATCGGGAAGCCCCATCCGCCCTGATACAGCGGACTTACCGCTGGGGCTGTCGGCACCCACCCCTCCATTCCACAGGCCGGGGTGGATGGGCGCCCCCTCCCCCACCCCCCCCACCGTCGCGGGCCATCTGACCCGGCCTAGCGCCCAGGCTCCGGGAGAGCCGGCGGCCGGCGGCGGGGCCCGGGGGATCCTCGGCGGGGCCCCAGCCCCCGCTCGTCCTCCCCTGCACGCTGCAGATGAGGTCAGCCACACTGAGCAGCAGGGAGAGCGCACTGACCGCCCACATGAAAAGCATCATAATGGACTTCTCCGTGGGCCGGGAGACGTAACAGTCCACCACGCTGGTGCAGGGAGATTGGGTGCAAGAGAATCTCTTGGGGACCAAGAATCCAAAGAGGAGGTAATGCGAGGCACCAAAAGCTGCCTCGGTCAGCATCCGAAGAAGGAGGTGGACGATGTAGCCCGAGGAAAAGTCCGGCACGGTCAGGTGGCGCGGCTCCCTGCAGGGCGGAGGGCGGCGCCTGTCCCCAGGGCTCTGGTCACAGGGGTCAGGACGGGTGGGACCGCCGTCTGGCCCGGAGAGTCCACGGGCGGCGAGCACGGCCCCTCTGTGGAGCACGTAGACGCTGAAAACGGCAGAAGGGAGGAGAACAGACACGCTCTGGATCAGCCAGAACCGCAGGTGGGACACCGGGGAGAAGATGTCGTAGCAGACATTGGCGCATCCTGGCTGCAGAGTGTTACACACAAACCTCTCCTGCTCGTCCTGGTAGACGGGGGAGCCTGCCAAGATGATCACCACCATCCTCAGCAGTATCATGAAGATAAGCCAGATCTTCCCTAGAAAGGAGGAAGCAGGAAGGGCACCATCACCAGCATACAAACATATGCCCGTCCGACAGTAGTTTTTAAGTATTTTCAGGGGTGAGACTGGAGAACTGCGAAGTCACTAAGCATGCATTTCAGTCCCCGAAGCAGCGGCGGCTAGTTAGCTCATCTGCCAAGTATTTAAGGAAGCCGTACAATGTGTCAGACACTGTGCTGTTCTAGTTGTTTGCAAAATGCTTTGCAACTGACAGATTTTAAAGAAGCCTTAGAGACTAAAGATGTTTGATCTGACTCCACTAGTTCAGACTCTTGGTAATGTCTCCTGGACTGAAAGTTCTAGAAAGAAAGTTGAGCTGAGGAAATTAATGATGCAAATAAGACCTTACTCTCTGCAGATAATAAGCTTTCTAAAGAATGTTAGCACATTTGTGTAACTCTGTGTAGCAAATACAAGCTGCTAATTATAGTTCAGTCATCTTTATTTTGGTCCATAAGATCTTTATTTAATTGTTGCTTTATGGTCCTTGAAATCAAATTTCCTTAATGACATTCAACTTTTCCAGATTTTTCAATGATTTGGAATTCCTTTTCCTCTATTACAGTTATTATGAAATAATGAGGTTCCTCTTTCTTCAATTTATAATAAATGAGACCAACCTAGGAAATCAAAATAACGTCAAAGTCCTATTTTCATATCACAGGTTAACTCTTTTGGAACACGTCTAAGACTCAGTTAAAATAATCTGCAAATATTTTGTTTTGTGACACGATACAGAAAACATCACCTGACATCAGAAAAACAGAACTCTATTATAAATGAAGGCAGTTAAGCTCAAAGAATAGCATTATGTGATCAAGTCATTGAGTCAAACTTGTAAGACCAAGTTGATTTTGTTTAAATTCTACAAAAGAATAAGAAAAATATCAACCACTTCATAGGCGTATTTTAATCCTTTTCTCAAGTCTTTTTTTTTTTTTAATATTTTATTTATTTTGACAGAGAGAGAGTGAAAGAGAGAGCACAAGCAGGGGGAGCAGCAGGCAGAGGGAGAAGCAGACTCTCCGCTGAGCGGGGAGCCCAGTGCGGGACTTGATCCCAGGATCCCGGGATCATGACCCAAGCCGAAGGCAGATGCTCAACCAACTGAACCACCCAGGTACCCCTTCTCAAGTCTTTTTTCTAGGACACCCATACTTCTCTAAAAATTTGACATGTCTGCATCAAACTCAGAAATATTTATTACTTTCTTTTTAAAAAAAATAATAAACTAAAATTTGGATTTGGCTTAAATTGCACAAGAGAAATGACTAATCCTTACAAATTAAGCTTCAAGGAAAAAGATGAACAAGAAGAAAGTGTAATCAAGGCACAAATTTCTCTTTAATTTTTACTGTATTGTTCCTTCTCCTGATCAGGTAGTCAGAGAAGAGTTACTCAAAGATACTCCTTCCACTGGCTTCAGTCTTCAGGCTCAGCACCTAAACATCAGTGAGAACAGCCCCCAGGAGAGAACACTCAATCCAAGCCTTCCTTAAATGATGGTGGAACTGGGGAGCGATTAAAAGAAAGCTTGAGCACACAGCTCCCTTTCTTCCAGCAACAAAGAGGCCAAGGAAAGTGGTGAAAACAAAATGCAAGAGCTTTGGAGCTATTTCCTATACTCACCCACAATGGTCATGTTGCAGTTGACAGTGATGAGAAGGAATCCCAGCAGGTCCAAACGTTCCATGTCTCCCGAGTGTCACAGACTCAAGGCTGCTGGAGACATCGGAAGCCTGTGTTCTCCAAGAAGGTGGAAAATCTTTGCAGGAATAAACGTATCTTCGCTACAAAAGACGTAAAGGTGAGAGCTGCACATATAAAGGGAAATCTGTGAGCCCAGGAATGGGAGGTCAGTTTTTCTGTCTCCGAGCAGAGACGGCCCTGAGCTGTTGGCCTCTGAGGCAAAGCGTTCTTGACAACTGCAGTGACCAGAAGACAGCAGGAGTCATCTCTCATTGCGGGCTATTCTTACCCTCTTGAGACATTCCAGGCCCGTGGCAGTGCTCACATGTCTGTACTGGGGGAGCCAGACGCTTCAGGATATAAGAGAAGTGACTACATTTAACCCAAGAAAGAAAAGGTTCTGTTAACTAGCCAAGGAAACTTCTCTACTAAAAAGGTGTTTCCTCCTTGCAAATATTTCCACAACCACTTCACTTATTAAAGAAGCACTGAAATGCTCATGTTTTGTCTTCTCTATGAAGCGTAGGTGAGAACACTGGCCCACAAGGGTCTGGCTCTTGTTCTGAATTCTTGCATCATGGCTGAAAGCAAAACTCTGCATCTTAGACACGTGTCCCAACTTTAGGCTGTGACTCTGTTTTTCTCTAGCTATTTCCTGTCTGGCTGAGAGACAAGAGCTTTTTAGTTGGATACAAAAGGCCTGGGGCAGCCGCCTCGTCCCTGGGGAAGTCACCAAATCTCTCCACGTACCCTCACCTTGGTTTAGGGAGAATCATGCTGTTCAGTCAGGGATTGTGGGAGGCAGACACAAAATGATGATGTTGAGAGCACCTGGCATGGAATGAGGGTGCAACAACTCAAATCAGTGGAATTTCCATCCCTAACTGGCCCCCGAAACCTTCATAGATTGCATCTTCCTTTTGTATGTCCTAGCCCCATCTAGCCCAGGGCTGCTCCCATTGAATCAGCTTAATAAATGTCCATTAAATTCGTAATAAAGTATCACTGTCTGGACCTGCTGACATCAATCACAGTTGCATCAAAATCCTCTCGTAGCTGTCACCTTTCTATCTAGGAAGAACCCATCCTGCAAGGCTGGGGATCTATCATCAGGGTGGAAATTGTGAACTTTAAAAGGAATGATTTCAATTTTCCATGAAAGCTATTCTTTTATTCCCATCTTTTCTTCATTTCTGATCTATTCTTGACTTTAGTAATATCCCTAAAAAGATTCCCAGAAGAGGAGTACAACAAAGCTGCTTTCATCTTTATTCACATGACACGTTTCCATCCACAGAAAACATTTTGACCCCCTTGAAAGGCACAGTAGTTTTGCTATATTTTAGTCAAATGCTTCAACATGAACAATGAAATTTAGAGAAATTGTGGTTAAGTAAAAAAATATTAAAATAGCCATATGGTTCAAGTATAAAATAAAGGAAAATATCTTTCCTTCCTAATAGTCTATTCGTGACACTGGTTTAAAATTTAAAATACCCGGAAAGCAATTTCTGAATTTGCTGTGTGATATAAATAATCTATCCTGAACATGGAATAAAATAGAATTTTGTGACCTAGAGTAAATTGCTACAGCTTTTCATGCCTCAGTTTTCTCATCAGTAAAGTAGAAAAAAATGTGTCCTCTGCATACACAGAGTGGCTGTGATATGCAAAATGAGATCATAGACATGAAAATGATTTAAAAATATAAAGAATTACCTGTGCATCTCAGGGTCTACTCCTCTGGGTTCCCATCTTTGGTCTATCCCTTTGCTCCCACAGCATTTTCTGAAAAGGTAATGCTGCCTGTTGTCTCTCCACCCTTATCTGTTTTGCTCTTGCTTCTCTAAGTCCACACCATCTCCATTCTTTGCCTTTTTTCCTACTAAAGGATAGTTTTGCTCTGCCTGGAAATTTAAACCCCAGTAGCTGCCAGAAGCAAAATGTGGACAAAAGAGGAGGATGTGGCTGGAGCATCAAACATGTGGCTCTCTATACAATTATCCCAGCCCCCCATCCCAGCCTCCCTGGCCTCCCAGCCACATGTGGCACTGGAAATAACAACTTGGATTTCCTTGACTGAGAGCAGTACTGAGACCCGTGGCGGGACGCAGCAGACAAAGTGGCCGGTGTGTATGAAGCCGAAGGCTTTTTCCTAGCCTTAGAGCTTATCCCTGGAGCCTTGGAAGCCATACAGGAGATGAACAACATGCAGAACACTGAGGTCTTCATCTGTACCAGCCCTCTGATGAAGTATGAATACCGTGTGGGTAAGAAGTACCGCTGGGGGAAGAATCCACTGGGGCCTCAGTTTGTGGAGTGCAATATCCTGAGGAGGGACAAGATGGTGGTCTTGGGGGACCTGCTCATTGATAACAAGGACACCATTCGAAGCCAAGAGGAGACCCCAAGCTGGGAGCACATCTTGTTCACCTGCTGCCACAACCAGCATCTGGCCCTGCCCCCCACAAGGAGACGGCTGCTCTCCTGGAGTGACAGTTGGAGGGAAATCATAGGCCACAAGCAAGGGGCCAGGACAGTGGATGGTAGCTGAAGGAAAAGAAGGAAGGCCCCCAGGGAACCCCAGCAGAGCTGAATGACAGGCAGTGTCATGGCGGTAGCGCCCAGCACTGTGGAGCAGGGAGACACAGTAACATCCATTCTCACAAGCCAGCCACCTGGAAACTCACAAGATGGCTGGCAAGGAAACATGGTGGGAAACTCACTCAGGAACATTTTTAATAAAACACTTTGGCTCAAAAAAAAAAATTATCCCAGGGGCGCCTGGGTGGCTCAGTCATTAAGCATCTGCCTTCAGTTCAGGTCATGATCCTAGGGTCCTGGGATCGAGCCCTGCATCGGGCTCCTTGCTCTGCAGGAGGCCTCCTTCTCCCTCTCCCACTCCCCCTGCTTGTGTTCCCTCTCTTGCTGCGTCTCTGTCAAAAAAAAAAAAAAATTATCCCAGAATCAATAGGGAGGTTTCTATTTGTGTGACTGTAGAGCAGAGAGAAGCTTTGGTGGAGTATTGTGTTCAATTCAATGGAAAAGAAATCCAGTGGGAGTCAGGGACATGGATATGGCTGAATTGCACAAGATGGCATCCTGGGATTTGTTCACAAATGAACTGAGCAAAAAGGAAAGAGAAAAGCAGAGCCATATGCTATCCAGCCTTGGCTTACCTCCCTCTAGCTTAATGACATTGCCAAATTAATTAGGCATGAGTTTTACCATCTATAAATTAGAGATGACACTTTGTTTTTGGAATTGTTGAGAACTAGAGTTACTTTAAATGAGGTTCTAGCACATTATTTGGCCTATAGGAGGCTCTCAATAAATAGCTACAGTCATTTCTCATTATTCGTGGTAGTTGCATTACATAAAGTTGCCACAAACACGGAGTTAGAGATTGCTGGGGACTCCATTTTTTTTTATTTTATTTTATTATGTTATGTTAATCACCATACATTACATCATTAGTTTTTGATGTAGTGTTCCATGATTCATTGTTTGCGTATAACATCCAGTGCTCCATTCAATACATGCCCTCTTTAATACCCATCACCAGGCTAACCCATCCCCCTAGCCCCCTCCCCTCTAGAACCCTCAGTTTGTTTCTCAGAGTCCATAGTCTCTCATGGTTCATCTCCCCCTCTGATTTCCCCCCCTTCATTTTTCTCTTCCTACTATCATTTTTTTTTAACATATAATATATTATTTGTTTCAGAGGTACAGGTCTGTGATTCAACAGTCTTACACAAATCACAGCACTCACCATAGCACTACCCTCTCCAATGTCTATCACCCAGCCACCCCATCCCTCCCACCCCCTACCACTCCACCAACCCTCAGTTTGTTTCCTGCGATTAACAATTCCTCATATCAGTGAGATCATATGATACATGTCTTTCTCTGACTGACTTACTTCGCTTAGCATAATACCCTCCAGTTCCATCCACGTCGTTGCCAATGGCAAGATTTCATTCCTTTTGATGGCTGCATAATATTCCATTGTGTATATATACTACATCTTCTTTATCCATTCATCTGTCGATGGACATCTTGGCTCTTTCCATAGTTTGGCTATTGTGGACATTGCTGCTATAAACATTGGGTGCACGTACCCCTTCGGATCCCTACACTTGTATCTTTGGGGTAAATACCCAGTAGTGCAATTGCTGGGTCATACAGTAGCTCTATTTTTCAACTTTTTGAGGAACCTCCATACTGTTTTCCAGAGTGGCTACAACAGCTTGCATTCCCATCAACAGTGTAGGAGGGTTCCCCTTTCTCCGCATCCTCGCCAACGTCTGTCATTTCCTGACTTGTTAATTTTAGCCATTCTGACAGGTGTGAGGTGGTAACTCATTGAGGTTTGGATTTGGATTTCCCTGATGCCGAGCGATGTTGAGCCCTTTTTCATCTGTCTGTTGGCCACTTGGATGTCTTCTTTGGAAAAATGTCTGTTCATGTCTTCTGCCCATTTCTTGATTGGATTATTTGTTCTTTGGGTGTTGAGTTTGATAAGTTCTTCATAGGTTTTGGATACTAGCCCTTTATCTGATATGTCATTTGCAAATATCTTCTCCCATTCTGTCGGTTGTCTTTTGGTTTTGTTGACTGTTTCCTTTGCTGTGCAAAAGCTTTTTATCTTGATGAAGTCCCAACAGTTCATTTTTGCCCTTGCTTCCCTTGCCTTTGGCGATGTTTCTAGGAAGAAGCTGCTGCAGCTGAGGTCGAAGAGGTCTTTTTTCCATTGGACATTCTTTCCTGCTTTGTCGAAGATGAATTGACCATAGAGTTGAGGGTCCATTTCTGAGCTCTCTATTCTGTTCCATTGATCTATGTGTCTGTTTTTGTGCCAGTACCATGCTGTCTTGATGATGACAGCTTTATAATAGAGCTTGAAGTCTGGAATTGAGATGCCACCAGCTTTGCTTTTCTTTTTCAACATTCCTCTGGCTATTTGGGGTCTTTTCTGGTTCCATACAAATTTTAGGATTATTTGTTCCATTTCTTTGAAAAAATGTGTAGATTGCTCTAGGTAGCATTGACATCTTCACAATATTTGTTCTTCCAATCCATGAGCATGGAACGTTTTTCTATTTTTTTGTGTCTTCCTCAATTTCTTTCATGAGTATTTTATAGTTTTCTGAGTACAGATTTTTTGCCTCTTTGGTTAGATTTATTCCTAGGTATCTTATGGTTTGGGGTGCAACTGTAATTGGGATAGACTCCTTAATTTCTCCTTCTTCTGTCTTGTTGTTGGTGTATATAAATGCCACTGATTTCTGTGCATTGATTTTATATCCTGCCACTTTACTGAATTCCTGTATGAGTTCTAGCAGTTTTGGGGTGGTCTTAGCAGTCTTAGAACTAGAAGTCCTAGCCACAGCAATCAGACAACAAAAAGAAATAAAAGGCATCCGAATCGGCAAAGAAGAAGTCAAACTCTCACTCTTTGCAGATGATATGATGCTTTATGAGATTGCTGGGGACTCCTAGGGGAAATACAGAGTTGGTCTGGTCACCACATTTTAGTCAATCAATCAATGCATAACCTTGTTTTACGTGTGCTTCTGTTAGAAGATACCTTATTTAACATGTATGTTTTTTTATATGTATTTAATATAGTTGGCCTCGTAGCCTAGAGAGCTGTAACTCATGCCTGAACGAAGCTTAACTAATGTGTTTTGTCTGTGAGGCACATCACATCCCGAGGCTTCTTGCACTCGGGAACATTAGCATTTCAGCACTATGTTTGAGAGACATTCTAAACAGCAAAATCACCAACAAAAAGCACAAAAGTTTTAGGGGCACCTGGGTCACTCAGTTGGTTAAGCATCTGCCTTCAGCTCAGGTCATGATCTCAGCGTCCTGAGATCGAGCCCCGTGTCGGGCTCCCTGCTCAAGGGAGTCTGCTTCTCCCTCTCCCTCTGCCTGCCACTCCCCCTGCTTGGGCTCTCTCTCTCTGTCAAATAAATAAATCTTTTTTTAAAAAAAAGGGCACAAAAATTTGAAAAACATGGCACTAAGTAGACCTACACTCCCCCCAAAAAAGCTTGTTTACAGTTCCTGAAACAAGAAGGCAGCCCATCAGCATCTTCCACCTCAGCTGGGAATGCACGTGCTGGGTGACAAACTCTTCAGTGCTCTGTGCGTGTCCATGAATACCATGACAGCCCATAGGTGGTGATTCTGAGTTTACAAAAAATATCGTAGCAGTTAGGCAAATTTGCAAATACGGCATCCATGAATAATGAGGATTGACTAATAATAAGGATCTACTAGAGGAAAGAGAAGCTGAAGCTGATGAAGGGTGGATTCAGAAAACCAATGTGTCTCTCGGAGCCCCAGGGAGGGCAGAGTTATGATCATGGAGGGAGGGGTCAAGGTACACACCCCACCCACTCCCGTTCTTACTTCAGTCAGAACACCTCCACTTCTATCTTCATTATTTTTATGTTTTGGTCAAGATCCCCCTTTAATAAAGGAATGTTCCTCTAAAAAGAAATGTTAGGAATGTGGCCTATGTGAAAATAAGGATGAAAGGCAGCCTAATATCAAGGTTTAGAACACAAGTTCTGGAGTCTGACGACCTAGATGAAAATTCTAGTTTCTTGACCATGTGACCTTGGGAAGTTACTATCCTCAGTTTCCTCACTGTAAAAGCACATTATCTAACCCCTACCTGGAATGATTGTGAAGAACAGATGAGAGAATACTTAAAGCACAGAGAACAGCATCCAGCCAATGATGTGTACTCAAACTATCCGTCCTTATTCTTATCACCCCAAGAATCAGGTGCCAGTGCCATTGATCTATGTGTCTGTTTTTGTGCCAGTACCATACTGTCTTGATGATGACAGCTTTATAATAGAGCTTGAAGTCTGGAATTGTGATGCCACCAGCTTCGCTTTTCTTTTTCAACATTCCTCTGGCTATTTGGGGTCTTTTCTGGTTCCATACAAATTTTAGGATTATTTGTTCCATTTCTTTGAAAAAATGTGTAGATTTCTTGCAGTGGTTTCTCCTCCTGACGATGGGTGCCCCAGGGCCCTGAGCAACCAGCCCAGAAACCTGGCCGGAGAAGGATATATTTCCTCCCAGGTTCAAAGTGGCAAATGGCTACTAGGGAAATAGAATTCAGCTTCTAGAGGCTTGGAAATGATGGCATCTGTTTTGTTTTGCTCTGTGTGTGTGTGTGTGTGTGTTTTAAGGAATAGATTATCTAATTTGGGAAATGAAGGTTTTCATTGTTCTCAGGATTAAATTACTTTCTCAGGACTGGATAGAAAGCAAAGGTTCAGCACCAGACCAATCATGCCCGCAGTCACATTTCATGTGCATATGTAAATCCAGTAACAATTTATTATAACCACTTACTTCTCTGGCAATATAAGCCTAGGTAATCCAGGGTGAACCAGCTCTGTGCAGACCTTCTACCACCCAAACCCACACATTCCCCCACACCAGACTTACAGCTAAAAATTAACAACCTAGGCAATAAGAGATCCCAAAGAACAGGTACAAGGTGGAAATTTTCTGCTGCTGAGGAATTTTCTGCTCCTATGGTCCAAGAGCTGCCATTCTTAGATTGTATTTTCAACTCCAGTTCAACTCAACTTCATGGCTTTTGGTGAAGACACCAAGGCAGATGCCTTCTCTCTACCCAGATGGCATTTACAGTGCCCCATGGAATTTGTTTTGCGGCCCTTAGGCTGGTTCTTATAAGCAGAGAGGTATGACTTCTCTCACAAAGGAGGAAGAAACTTTCAGGTCAGATTTTCTTTGTGAAGAAAGTGAAAGCTTCCAGCATAAGCTTGCTTTATGTTCATAGGTCTTAGGAAGTGTATCAGAACACCCTCTGAAGGCTGAGTGCTATGGTTTAAATATCTGTTCCCCCCAAATTCATATGTTGAAATTCTAACCCCCAAGATGATAGTATTAGGAGTGGGACACAGCAAAAAGAATGGCCTTCTCTGAGCCAGAAGCTTTCCCTAACTAGACACCAAAATTGCCAGCACCTTGTTCTTGGACTTTAGCCTCCACAACTGTGAGAAAAAAATTTCTGTTGTTATAAGCTACCCAGTCTATGATAGTATTTTGTTATAGCAGCCCAAATGGACCAAGACACTGTGATGTCAGTTGAAATCAAATCCCATGGATTTTCTCACCCTCTAGGCAGGAAGGAGTCATCATCTCCTCATTACTGTTACTATCACTACCCTTTGAACTTAGTGATGCCTTTCAAAATATTGTTGATAGTGTGATGAACACAGGTAAGTCAACTATTTACTGTGCACCTACTATGTCTCAGGCACTATTCTAGGCATTGGGGTAATGGCAGAGAATGAAACAGATGGACATTTCTGCCCTCTGTCCTTGTTGAACTTACATTCTAGTGGAAAGAACTGACAATAAACAAAATAAACATCTTTGGCAAAATGAATTACTAATTAGATGGTGATAAATCCTAAGGAGAAGAATAATGCAGAGAAGGAAGTAGAGGATGTCAAAGTTTAGAGGGGTGACCAGGACAGCCTCCTTAAGAAGAGCACATTTGAACAAAGACTGAAGCAGGTAAAGCGGGGAGTCACACGGATATCCTGATCCACAAGACCTTCCAGATTAATTCCTATTCTCCTTTCTACTCTTTGTGGGCTTACACCACATAGCACATTTTGAGTGTTTCTAAATGTCAAAAAATCCTTTATAGGGCATGTGTATGGACCATATTACCTAGTGCAACCTCCCAGGAACATCATTTACCATCTCGGTCACAGGTTGAAGCACTCAAGCCACCCTACAGAGCAGGGCCCGGGGCACATAGTCGAACTGTTTCCGGTTGTCCCTGCCGTTTCTTCATACGACCACCACAGGTGTCCAACAGGGTCTGCACTTGCCACAGATACGCCTATTCTTTTCACTGGAGGCTTGTGTGTTTGTTTTCAGGTAGCGTCAAATCAGTGAAAAATTATTCATCAAAGCAGTTGCTAGTAGTCAAAGGAAAGAGCACAGACTTCGAGGTTAGAAGGACTAGATGCAGTCCTGGTCCCAAGCACTTACCAATGTTTGGCCTTGAACAAATATCAACTTCCCTGAGCTTGTTTTGTTATCTTCAAAAGGGAGATGATAATACCTACTTCATCGAATTGAGGATTCATTCATTTCAAATGTATTGAGCACCCACTAAGAACTCTGCCAAGTCTTGGGAATGCAATCAAGAAAAAGCTAATGGGCTCCTGCCTGTGGCAGAAAGATAGTTTTAAGATGCAGTAAATGAGGGACGCCTGGGTGGCTCAGTCGGTTAAGCATCTGCCTTCAGCTCAGGTCATGATCCCAGGGTCCTGGGATTGAGCCCCATATCGGGCTCCCTGCTCAGCGGGGAGCCTGCTTCTCCCTCTCCCTCTGCCGCTCCCCCTGCTTGTGCTCTCTTGCACTCTCTCTGTCAAATAAATAAATAAAATTTTTTTAAAAAATAAAATGCAGTAAATGAACAGTTACAGTAAAATGTCAGTGACATAGCATAAAGAAAGTATGGGGTGCTGCTTTGTGGGAACATGTGAAAGAGCACCAGCTCACAGCGCATTAGAGAGGACCTCCCGGAAGAGTCTAGTCTCTTAGCTACTAGCATCTGAGGGCAAGTTATGAGGCAGTCACCAAATTCCTCCCTGATTTCATGATGTGCCTTTATTATTTTGGAAAAGGTAGTGGAAAATTGAAAAATAAAGGTGATACTATTAGCAACCTGAAGTAAAGATCTCGTCAACTTCACAGATTTGAGTCACAGATAGGAGTCACTGATCAGACCCAAAGGGGCAAATCTTTGGCCTCAGCAAAGAGCTAATTAAAGCTAGTTCAGTCTAGAAAGGAAAGAAAAAAATTACAATTGCATCATAAACACAAATATCTCAGGATGACTTCTTCAGAGCTCTCCAGAAATAGTAAGATGATACTGGTCTGTCACATATTTCAGTGAGAATTTTCAGAATTGCATTATGTGGGAAAATAAGAGACTCCATTCTGTCAGCTCCATTCCGGACATCACCTGGAGAGCTTACACCTCAAACTCACATGTCCAACCAAACACGCTGCACTTTTTCCTGTGTTCTCTCTCTAGGTGAATGACACCAAGATCCACCTCACACAAGGCAAAATTGCAGCATTCGACTTGTTTAAACACTTTTTAAAAAAATTTCACTGCTTAATGTTCTTTAGGATCTCCCCATTGCCTCCAGGATGATGTCAAGTAGAGCTCACCAAGCCCTGCGAGGCCTGGACTCCTCTCTCCCCAGCCCTGCATTCTGCCTGCCCAAAGACCTGAATTTCTTGCAGCTCCCCTGACCTGTGTGGCCTCGGAGACCTGCCACAGCTGTTTCCTACATATAGGGCACCTTACCGTCTCTGCGGCTGGCTTCCAGAGACTTCCTCCTCCTCCGCCCAAGACCAGGTTAGGTGTCCTCACTGGTGCTCACGTAGCATCCTGTGCTTATGCTCGTGATGTGCAACCCTGGACAGTATCGACTGTGTATGGCCCTGCCCAGCCTCTCTGCCTCACCACCTCAGCCCCCTCAAGATCACAACTAGACTCTGGTTCTCCTCACTGCCCAGCAATCTTCCTTTACACTCATTGTTTCTCAGCTGAGCATCAGTTCAACTTAGCAATCAAGGGTAGAAGGAATATAATAGGAATACAATAGAAAAACGTGGATTTGAGTCTGAGACCCATCACTTACCCTGGGTCTTATTTCCTCCGTTGTAAAACAGGGATCATAATGGCACCTACCTCTTAGGCTGTTAAGAGAATTAAACAAGATACAACATGCAAACAGCCTGGCACAGTGGAAACATTCAATAAATGGTAGCTGGAATTAAGGTCACTTTGTCTTGTGTCTCCTATGTCTTTCACTTCATTCATTTTTTTTTCATAAAGTGCTGGCCTTTTTTGGTGAACCAGCTAGAGTGTTCCTTCCCTTTGCTCAATGAACAGGGCAGTCACAGCACCCCCGAGGGACTTTGAACACTTCCTGACTCAGTTTCCTTGGGATTGGACATTTGTCATCAACCATTTTGTCCCAACTTTTCTGTGTGGAAGGGAGGAAGACACTGGGTGGCTGGGACGTTCTGTGAGCTCAGCATTCAGTGAATAAAGAACAAACCAGTTCATGCCCGCCCCACCCCCCCATGTTTCTCTCTGCCTCTTCTCTACCATGAAATACTAGAAGGGGGAATGAAGGAATTTGATCTATTTTAAAACTCACAACTGTTAAATGCTAACCCTCCAAATATTCACAACCTCTTTGATTGGTAACAAATGATTAGCCTGTTTGTTACAAATGAAGGATATATTCAGAAGTCCTAGACAGCGGTGTCTCAAAGAGCAGGCAACAGTTCATTTGTCTCTGAGCCAATATCCTACCCTGCACCCCAGCAATTTGAGAGACAGGGGCTCTCCTCAGGCAGTCTTTTATTTTTTTTAAGATTTTATTTATTTATTTGAGAGAGAGAAAGAGCACAAGAGGGGGTAGCGGGAGAGGGAGAAGCAGACTCCCTGCCGAGCAGGGAGCCCGATGCGGGACTCGATCCCGGGACTCCAGGATCATGACCTGAGCCGAAGGCAGTCGCTTAACCAACTGAGCCACCCAGGCGCCCTCAGGCAGTCTTTTTAACTCAAGTTTTCTCTTAAGGAACAAAATGAAAGGAAGGTAGGGAGTATCCATTTCATTTGCTGGGATGCAGTTGGTACAGCCAGGACCTCCACAGAAACTAGCCGTGCAATTACGAAGCTCTATTTCCATATGAAAGCAAAGAAAACAACAAAGCACAAAAATTAAGTGTGAGGAAAATGGACAAGGGTTTAAAATAGAGTGACTGGGTGATAATGCAGAGTTGGACCAGGCAGCATCAACCGTCAAGAATATCACTTTTATATCTAAGAACGTGATTTGTTTAAGAGTAGGGGACAGCTCAGAGAAAAAAAAACACACTGTGTCCTTCCCATGAGCCAGGCCTGACCTGGCCAGTGTACACACATTCCTTTATTTTTTTTAAGTTTTAATTTAAATTCCAGTTAGTTAAAATACAGTGAAATATTAGTTTCAGGTGTACAACACCCCCTTGCAACACCTGGTGCTCATCACAAGTAAGCTCCTTAATCCTCATCACCTATTTAACACCCTCCCACCTCCACACTGGTAACCATCAGTTTGTTCTCTATAGTTAAGAGTCTGTTTCTTGGTTTGCCTCTCTCTCTTTTTTCCCCCTTCGCTCATTTGTTTTGTTTCTTAAATTCCATGTATAAGTGAAATCATATGGTGTTTGTCTTTCTCTGACTTATTTCGCTTAGCATAATACACCCTAGCTCCATCCACATTGTTGCAAATGACAAGATTTCATTCTTTTTTATGGCTGAGTGATATTCCATTATATATATAAACCACATCTTCTTTACCCATTCATCAGTTGATGGACATCTGGGCTCTCTGCATAATTTGGCTGTTGTAAATAATGCTGCTATAAACATCGGGGGGCGTGTATCCCTTTGAATTAGTATTTTTGTATCTTTTGGGTAAATACTTAGTAGTGCAATCTCTGGTTCATAGGGTAGCTCTATTTTTAACTTTTTGAGAAACCTCCATACTGTTTTCCAGAGTGGCTGCACCAGCTTGCATTCCCACCAACAGTGTAGGAGGGTTCCCCTTTCTCCGCATCCTCACCAACACCTGTTGTTTCCAGAGTTGTTGAGTTTAGCCATTCTGGCAAGTGTGAGGTGATATCTCATTGTAGTTTTGATTCACACATTCCTTTATTTGATGGCTCAAGTTTACCCAACTAGTATGTGGAAGAACAGGAACTTGAACCGAGGGCCTGACATCAAAGCTCTTCACCCTGTACCCCCATAAGAGCACTATGGCTTCAGCTGTGAGGGAGCTATAAGAGAAACCTGGAGGAGTTTTAAAATTTTGTTTTGCTTTGCTTTTTTCTTCTCTAAAGAAGGTAATGGAGGGCTTATTCAGTGCTTCTGAAGGAGAGTGAGGGTTTCATTCAACAATAATAATACCATCTACTCTGTGTCAGACACTGTGTCCAGATAAGGACATAGGTGAATCAGACACAGCCCTTTCCATCAAGGAGGGGGAGGCAGACAAGTACAATTCTAACAGTAAGAACAGTGACCAACTTTCCAGATTCCAGAAGATCTAAGACATGGTCATGTAAGAGTAATGAATGATAAGGCCTATAATAGAGGTATATGGTGAGCATTGAGGAGAGAACTAGTTATTTGTAGTGTGTGTGTACACAGCCATGTTATAGATGAAGAAAATAAGGCTCCATGATATTTCATGACAGCCTAGGACTACACAGGTTATAGTGGCAAAGCTGGGGTTCTTTCCCAATTTATTTGACTCCAAAGTCCCTAGTCTTTCCACGTTACAAAGAGATGGGAGCAACCGGGAAACCTGGGGAAAACTTCATGGAGAAGCTCACATTCCCAGGCCACACTAGATGAGACTTATCTTTTGGGCAGTTCCTTTCTGGAACCAGCTAAGATCTATAGCAGGTTTGTTGGTAAGCTACTTTGATCTTTTTTGGAAAGAAGTGGCATAAATAAATTCAATCATTCATTAAGAGGCAACAAAGAGCGAGCTCTTCCTGTTAGCTGAGTTTGGATTTATGGGAAAGATCTTTTAGGGATAATCCATTCTAATCCCAACACTACCTCCAAGCAGTTTTCTTGGGAAATATGACTGAATTTTAAAAGATTAAATTGTGTGTATAAAGTGGATTTTTAAGAATGATTTTTCCCGGGGCGCCTGGGTGGCTCAGTTGGTTAAGCGACTGCCTTCGGCTCAGGTCATGATCCTGGAGTCCCTGGATCGAGTCCGCGTAGGGCTCCCTGCTCGGCAGGGAGTCTGCTTCTCCCTCTGCCCCTCCCCCCTCTCATGTGCTCTCTCTCATTCTCTCTCTCTGAAATAAATAAATAAAATCTTTAAAAAAAAAATGATTTTTCCCAAGGAGTGGCTCCTTTCTCTTCTTAAATCTTTTTTTTTTTTTTTAAAGATTTTATTTATATAACAGAGAGAGACACAGAGAGGGAACACAAGCAGGGCGAGTGGGAGAGGGAGAAGCAGGCTTTCCGTGGAGCAGGGAGCCCGATGTGGGGCTCGATCCCAGGACGCTGGGACCATGACCTGAGCCAAAGGCAGACGCTTAACGACTGAGCCACCCAGGCGCCCCTCCTTTCTCTTCTTAAGTGGGACTGGTTTAATTAACTATAATGAGTGTGAATCACCCTGAGAACTAATCTTTTTTTATTTTTTTCAAAAGTATTCTCCTAATGTGAGTGAACTGAGGACTCACTGCTTGCCTCCAGTGGATAGAAAGCAGGGTAGAGGGCCTGCAGCAGCTTATTGCAAGACTTATTTGGACCCTAAAGTAGACTTCCATCTTAAGTAATATTAACAATGATCCTCTACCAGGTTCCCAATTCTGAGGGTTGTAGCTGAACCTAGAAGTAAGTGTCAAGTAGCAACTTGGACATAGCAGGGATGACTAAATAGTTACTACAATGTTTTTAAGACCAGGGACTAATACCTAAAGATGGAAAACAGCCAACAAGAGCTAATGATGTATTGGATTCAAAAACTGAAAGGCAGATGCTTAAGGAAAAATACATGAGACATATCTTTTAATCTTTTAATTGCTGTGTGTGTGTGTTCTGTATTTCAGCCTTATTATGAGCTCCTTGAGGTCAAAGCCTAATCTGTTAAACTGTTTTTCTGTCCCCTTAATAATGCCCTAGGATAATTTACTCAGTAAATCCATGGTGGTAAAGACAACCTTGCAGGTAGCCGAGTAGTATTTCCCTTTTTAATTTAAAACAGCAGCTATGGATGTTATTTCATGATTGACTCATTTATGTAAATTGAAGTTTTGTTATCAGATGCATACCTATTAAGATTTTTACATCTTATTGATGAATTGACCCTTTTATCATTATGAAATGTCCCTCTTGATCTCTAGTAATGTTCCTTGTCCTGAAGTATATTTTTCTGATGTTAATATAGTCATTTTCCTCATTATTTTTGTTTTCTTTTAAATTCTTGAGTTTATTTAGAATAATTGGTCTTATAGTCCTTTTCTGCTAATTCCATCATCTGGATCTATTATATCTGGGTCTATTAATATTGACTGATTTTTCTCCTCATTGTGGGTCACATTTTCCTGTTTCTTCACATGTCTAGTTATTTTTATTGAATGCTGGACATTCTGAGTGTTACATCGTTGAATGCTGGGTTTTATTTTCCTTCAAAAAGTGTTGAATTGATTTGACAGGCAGATAAATTGTTTGATTATTAGTTTGATCTTCCTGAGGCTTGTTTTAAGCTTTGTTAAAGTGGATCTAGTTCAGCTCTTTTGAAGGTATTACATTTCTAAAGTCTTTACTGACTCTTTCAGTTGTTTAACAAGCTAGCTTCACTTTGGCTGGCCAGAACCTAAATGTCTCCCTACCCTAGATGAGGCCTAGGAATTGTTCAGCTTAAAGCTTCCACTTCCTGACCATATGGAGTTTTACTCTTTGTATTTGCAGCTTAGTATTCAGCCAAAGACTCAAGGGAACTTCTATGCACATTTCTGGAGTTCTATATAGCTCCCTTTTCTCTGGTATCTTACTCTACACTCTCTGGCTCTGTCAGTCTTCCCAAACTCTGATCTCTGTTTTCTCAACTCAATGAGACCTCTATGCTCTGCTTGGGTTTTCCCTGGGTCCAGTCCAAAAACTGCCTCCAGATAAAAAGCTGAAACAATTGTAGGGTTTACTTCATTTCCCCCCCTAAAGTCAGGGATCGCAGTCCTTTGCTGACTATTTTCAATAACTGAAAACTTTTGCTTCACATATTTCATCCAGTCTTTTTAGTTATTTACAGTGGGAGGTCTAGTCCAATATCATTTATTCTGTCATGACTATGGGCAGAAACCCTGCTTAATGATCTGTGTCAAGCTTGACCCCAATATCCATAGAGAAAGAGCAATATTTTTCTCCCAGTAATCTTTAATTTATCCTTGCTATATGGAGATGTGTACTTGCTGCCAGGATTTTGCAAGTAACTTGATCTGAAGTATCCTAACCAGGCCATGAAAATGATAGGTAAACCTGGCTATCATCACGTATGAAGCAGACTGAGTACCCTTAAGAAAGAAAAATGAAAAGCAAGAAAGTGGAAGAGGAGAAAGAGCAAAGGAAAGAGGCGGGGAAGAGAGAAAATCACATAAGAAGAATGGAAAAGGAAAAGAACAAGAATTTTAAATCTCCATGAATTAGGTTTTTCAGAAGAATAACACTTCTGCCTACAGCCAGGGGTGCTGTGAGCATGGAGGCACAGATGAGAAAAAGGGGACAAAATATTTCTCTTTTTATTCATTGCATTTTCTTTCTTTTGCAAGGAAGGACAAATTTATAAGAAATCTTTATAATAAGACAATGAAAAGTGATAATGAGAGTGGAATATTTTAACTTAAGAATTTTTTTAAGTTATGAAATGAAGACAATGGATTTTGGCAATGGAGTGAAGGTGGGTACTGAGTGCTGGAGATGTCAATGAATAAGTATTCTAGCTGTGCCAGATAACACAGCTCATACACTTTAGCTCCTTTCAGCGTCCTCAGCAAAATGGCTTACTATGTGCGGTCTATAACATCAGTAAATAATCCATCCTAGAAGGCAACAGGTGTTGAGTTCTTTACTTCTTACTTGTATTTCTAATTTATTACTTGTAGTCCAGACTTAGCTCTTTGGAAACAAAGCCCATACTGTGGCTATAGTTGCCAGAGTTATCGAAGCTAAGGGTATTTTTTTCTGACAAAAGACAAATGGCTGGAAATTAAATGTATTTTTGTTATTGATGTTGTTGTTTTGTTTTGTTTTGTTTGGCTCAGTGGGAAAAAATTCTACAATTCAACAAAAATCCTCAGCAGTGGACCGAACAGGCTGGGAATGGCAGGGGATTTCCTAGAAGTGTTTGCTACCATTTCTCAAGGACAATCAAAATCTAAAACTAGTTGTTTCCTGTTTCTCCCTCTTTTTTGCTAAATTGGAACACTGAGACAGACCAGAAATTGAAGATGTGAAAAAATGTCTCAAAGTACAGCTGTTTTAAAACGGCCATTAGGAGCAACTTAAGTGTCCAAAGTTAGTATGTGCATGAGCTTCTGACATTAGCTATGTGGATGCTTCCTCTACTTGGAGCTGAGAGGAGAAAAGCCTTCCCCTAAAGGATGCTTTCAAGCAAGAATTTATTTTGGCCATCGACATGAGAGCTTGCTGAGTTTTTCTGCCTCCTCCACCACTCTCTCTACTATAAGTGAGGGTAGCTCAGAAGGAGGTGACACTCATTGATTCTAAACTAAGGAAGGGAATTTCAGCAGATGTGGGGTGGGAGCACATTTCCTGATCCACACTGTCAAAACAAGGATTTAAAGAGAGCAGGGGTATGCCTGTGCCTCCCTTCCATGGTGCTCTTAATATGTCTGCAACAAGTGGGACCCTAATTTAAAATGATATTTGTGACGGGGAACCAGAGCACACAGCAGCTGCGTGTGGCTGGGCTCAGTCCTCTTATGAGTGCTCTCTGTTTGTTGACTGCCATTCTAAAGTCTTAGCTAGATAGGGGGCCAGTTCAGATGACTTTGGCAATGGCAGCACCAGCAACCGACAATGGATGGAAGGGGACGGGTGTTATCTTCAGATGGGGAAGACAACGTGACTAGTGCCATCTAAGTATTTATAATCTCATGAGAGAGAGAAGCACACATTCCCAGGCAGCACTGCGAGAGCAGGGAAAAGACCTCAGACATCATTCATTGGCTCATCTGAAGGAATTCTTCACACGTAAAAGAGCAAAAATGAAGTTAAGAAAATTGTTATGGGCTGAATTGTGTTTCCCCAAAATTCATATGTTGAAGTCCTAACCCCCAATGCCTCAGAATGTGACTGAATTTGGAGACAGAACCTTTAAAGAGGCAATTAAGTTAATGAGGCCATTGGGATGGGCCCTAATCCATCCAACCAGTGTCCTTAAAAAGAGGTTAGGATATACACCTGGGATACAGGAACACAGAGAACGACCATAAAACGACACTGGGAGAAGGCAGCCATCCACAGGCCAAGGAGACAGGCCTTCAGAAGAAACCAACCCGACCTACACTTTGATCTTGGATTTCTAGCCTCCAGCACTGTGACAAAACTGATTTCTGTTTTGTAAGCCACCCAGCCTGTGGTACTTTGTTCTGGTAGCCCTTCCAAACTGATATACAAGGTAAAGGAATTTGTCCAAGTTCACATAAGAATTTGGAGTCAGAGCTCTGAATCTTCCAGAACTGCAACCTTCCCGTTTAACCACAGAACTCACACATACGTACATAACAGAGGAGTCACTCAAATTTTCAGAGGGTTTTTTCTGTATACTTCTCTGAAGCCAGAGAGCCTATAATGGGAAAATGTGTGCAATTCACATGCTACTTACAGTGGTCACGAGAAACCCACCTCTGGAGACTCACATTGAAGCAGAGCTGGTGTTGGCACAGCAAACACTCTGAATCTGACGTCTTGGGCCACAGGCGCTGGCGATGGGGACATGTGTGACCGAGCCCGAGAGAGCGCCGCCAAGGGGGGGCCTGTGGCAATGGGCTGAGTGAAGCTGCAGGACCTCTGGCCCCTTCCCAGCCGGTTCCAGCCTGTTCTGGGTGCTAAGTGCCCTTGCTACCGCCACCAAATACGCCCAGCTTAAGGGTAAATGCCTCCTGGGTTCCTGTGGTGCCTTAGAGCTTAGATCAGGGCTATTTTGGAATGACTGTGCACAAAACGAATAAATAATTCCTGCTTAACTGCAAGCTGCTTCAAGGCTAAGTCCCTAAATCTTCGGATGCCCTTCTCATAGAGAATGTCCACAGGGCACTCTCTCTCTCCCTGTACATTTGGGCAGAACTTCCACACCTCACCTTTTCTTCAGGCCTCCCACCCAGTATCAGGCCACCAGCACGGGCTGCCTGAGAGTGTCTTTAGCCTTGTTGGTGGAAGAGTCATTTCCCTTTAAGTTGGTTAGCTCATGTGTTTTCACGCTGTAACTCTCCTCTGTGAAATGCCTCCTCCCTCTGGCTTTATGGCACCACTCGCCTACCTTATGTCAACATGGTGATTTGCTATCTGCAGGCTGTTTCCCCTCCCAGCTGACACGTGTGCTGGGCTGGGGGAGTCTCGGAGGGAAGGAGTCTCCCGCCTGGGCAACTGGGCAGATGGGGCTGCCATTCCCTGAGACGGGCACATCAGGGAAGGATTGTGGGTGGGGAGGGAGAGAGAGCAGAGATGTCTGTGACAGTTGGATGTGAACCTGCCCTGGGCTGGAGGCAAGACTCAGAAAGTCTCAAGCAGAAGGCCGACTGGTGAAGGACCTGCTCACTGGAGGCATTTCCTTGATTTCTCAACACATCCCTGCCTTTATCAGCTGTATCACAGGTCCCCACCAAAGGCAACTCCCCTTTTTGTAGATGTACAGTGAGACGTCCATTTTGATACATAAGGTATTGGCCTCTCTGCAGAAGCAGGCATAGGAAATACCACCATCCCAACCCACTGCGAAACGCCCTTTCCCTAACTTCGACTCCGGCTGCCACCTTCTCCCGATTCCTCTTTCATCCTCCCTCTCCAAAGGCAGCTACCCGTATGCACCCACACGCTACTTGTTCAAGCCTCCTTTGCCAAAGGGAATGAGGTGTGTGCTGCACATCAGCCAGTTTGCACTTTTTCTGCTACGATCATCAGTGGGAAGCTGGAGCAATCTTGTCTTCAGACGCCAGCCAGGCCTTTGGGGACTCGCTGAGGAATAATGCTCAGTGGGTGGCAGTAGGCGCAGCTTGGATGACTTCCTCCAAGCAAAGCCAGAGGGATGGGATCATTAAGACCTCTTGAATCAACAGGGAGTAGATTTTCATAAATGAGTCAGCTCTCATAAAGCTGGCACGTCTGCATCTAGCCCTTATCTGTGCCTTTCTGGAACCTCCTACCACCCTCAAGGCCCTGAGCATCCAGCCTTGGGCTTGGGCTAGGACTCCACATAAATAAACTGCAATGCTGGAAAATCCAGTGTTATGCCCAGTTGTTCCAGTTATTTCGGGACATTTTCCTGCTAACAGGTTGTCCCTGATTACCACACATTCCCCCAGGAGCGTCAAGTTGTCAACCCAATTCATCTGAAGCTGACAACTCTTTGATCTGAGGGCTTAAGAATAGAGCTTGTTTACTCTAACAAGTATCATATGCAGTCAGAATCTGGATGGGGAAAACGTCTTAACATAATTTAATACCAAAATTCTTTATAATAGGTAACATACACAACAAGATGCACAAGTACCTGAAAATTTTTATTCACAAAATCACAGATATTTCAATAGCTAGGGACATTTCTCCAGTATTTGGTTCCAAGAGATTTGATCACTGAGATTCAGGGGAGGTTGCAAAAAAAGCCATACACCCTGATCAGGGGAAGTAGTGGAATGAGTCTGATGTTGTACCGAGTTAGGCTAATTGTGTACGGTGGACATAGATTTGCTGCAGGGCAAATCTGTATTCTATGTAAACTCAAAAGAACAGGCCTGGGAAGATGAAAAGAGTCATCAGGAGGATTTAGAGACTATCTTGCCTTGTTAGTATTAAAGTTTTCTATTGTAGCAGTGTCCCTAGACCTTGTGTTTGTAACACAATTAGAGCTTTTAAAAAGTTTTGGAAAGCGGCAAGTCACCTCTAGTGGAAACAACAAAGTAGAGTATGCTAATTGGAGCTAAAAACCTCAAGCACCCACAAGTGTCCAATTTCACGTTCAAAATGCTGTGTCTAGGACCAGCCAGTGGGTTTTTCAAAGCCCCCATTTATTAGAGCATGAAGGTAGTGAGGGAAGGCAGTGCTGTGGATTAATGAGCTGGACACCTAAGAGGGCAATGGGTGGGAAAGTATTTTCATTGGTATTCAGTACTAGGCTCTTTAATAAATAGACCATTGACAACTGGGAGAACTCTTTTCTATTTGCTCAATTCTTTTCAAGCAGTGGATTTGCACTCACAAGACTTTTTAAAGCAATATTTTCTTGATGCATCTCTGTTGTTAATGTCACCAGGATGTCTAGGGAAGCAAAATGATCAGAATCTGAAAATCCAAGAAATCACATGAAGCTTGTTCTTCTTCCTGGCAGACTTTTTAACAATGGACTGGTTAAGAATCAGCTTGGCGTGAGTTCAAATCCCCGCTCAGCCCTCCTCGAGTTAATTAACTTTTCTTCACCTAAGTTTTCTCAGCTGGAAAGTGGGGGAAATAATACCACTGCAGATGGTAACTGGGGAATTTAAAGATTAATGTGAAAAGTGATTCTTAAACTTGTTTCTTAAGACCCTGAGGTTTGCTCGTGGTATTGCAGGAACGGCTCAGTGGGTGGAAAGCGGCCGTGCATGATTTCTTCCACTAGAGCAGATCCGGGTGTCTGTGCCCTAAGTACCCCGGGGGTTCCAGAGAGGAGTTCGCTGTGCGAAAGCGCTGTGCTGCGGGCGCAGACAGCAGGAGCCCTGGTGTGTGCATGGCTGGCGGGAGCTCGCGGGCAAACGCAGCTGCTAGCACGGACGGAACCGGGACCGTGCCTTAGGCCGGTGGTCCCCACCCTGTTGGCCCCGCGGCCTCGGACGGGGACAGGCGCCTCAGCCGCCGGGCTGCGGGCCTCCAGGGCACAACGTCGTCTTTCTCACAACCCTGAGTGCAAACTGAGGATGATTCTGGTAGAAGGGTAAGGGCGTTGCATGGGACGGAGGGCACGTCCGAAAGCTTCCTAACTCCCAGGGTTCTTCCGGAGAGCCTGGTGAGCCCATCCAGTGAGTAGTGGGGCCAGATGATCCTCCCTCCCGGAGTTGTACTTTATAATCATTAACGGGGAGCAGCAGCTCGTGAGCTCCAGTCGGGGCCGGAGCCACTAGCGGGCTCGGGGACCCGGCAAACGCCCCCACGTGGCCAGAACACCTTCGCCCGAAGGACGGAAGGGGCCCACCGCTCCGCCGTGCGCTTTTCCGAGGCTGCGTCGTGGCCCGCTGTGCCCTCGCGAGTGACGCTGGCAGACGCTCCGGGCTCCCGGCGGCGAGCAGCACGAGGAGGGCTGGCAGGGCTCGCTCAGACCCCCAGCAGCCCCAAATACTTGTCCCTGCCTCGTGATGTAGACCAAACTCTGACTCTTCCTCCTCTCCCCCGGATGCCGGGGAGGTCAGCGCGAACGTGGTGAGCACGGATTCGCCACCGAACACAGACCACGCGCGTCCTCCAGGCGCCTTGTGCTCCAGGTTGGACGGAGCTGCAGAGACATTCGGGCAGGGGCGTCTTCTAAAACTCCAGGGGAGAAGCCACGGAGCGACAAAAATAGGTCATTTATAAATGGATGGCGGGAAACCTGCTTGGCGGCGGCCCTCTAAATTCCCTCCTTTCGCCATGGCTCAGTCTACACATTTGCTCAATTGTCTCCAGACCTTTTAGGGCTGGAAGGGAGGCTTTCTGCCGGGACAGGAGAAAGTTTCTGATCCACGGCTTTGCAAATGGTAACTGGGAGCTGGTGCCAAACATCTTGATTCCAGCCCTCTGGTAACTACAGTAGGAAAGAGAGGCAGCGTGGCAAAAGCACCCTACTCGGAGGAGAAACCAAATACTGTCTTTGACCACACATCCCACCCAAGGGATTGCTGAGACCGCCAGGCCCCTGCCCAGTTGGTGAGGCATCAGACAGGCCCCGGGAGGCCCTCAGCGGCCCAGCCCCTGCCCCAGCAGTTCTCAGTTGACACCAGGACAAGCCTGGCATCTCCAGCCCTGCACAGCGGCCGCTCTTCGAGGGCCTTCCCTACACAGAGCGGACATGCACGCTCGTAACTAGTACTGACCGCCGGGTCCAGTTCTCCCCTCTAGAGCCTCTACATCTACTCCATCTTTCAGCGCCTTCATTCAGTCCTCCCAAGTGCAGATCTCACAGGCCCTCCCGGCATTGGGAGAAGCTGAGACCAGTTCCCCATTAGGGTATTTTATTCCCTTATCCCATCAACAATATTTACGGAACCTAGAAGGGGCGTTTTTCTAAGCTCTGGGGATACAGTGGCGAACAAGACAGAATATCCTTGGTTTCAGAGAGCTTATGGGGCAGGGTGGGCAGTAAAAGTTTCTATCCGCTCAGGATAGGAAGGACTGGTCACACGAGTAACCATCAGAACTGGTTTAAAACCCATTCTCACGGGTGGGTGAGAGCTTCCCAGCAGCAGCCTGGCCAGGCATGAGCGCCAGCGCCACCTCAGTAACCACGCCTCCACAGGTCAAGGTCAAGCAAGCCCCGGGTGCTCTGGGAACTGAAGGCGCCGGGCCCCATGCTCCCCAGCAGCCTCCAGGAGATCCGCTCTGCCCTGGGCTCAGAGACAGCGCCTCAACAGCTGTCCGTCCCTCAGCAAGCGGGAAACTCAGCTTCCTGTCACAGAGGGAATGACAGCTCCGCCTCGGGTGGAGAGAGGGGCCACCGGAACCCCAAGTACAGGGCTTCTCGCACCGTGCCGTGCCGCGGAAGAAGTGAAATGTGGAGGCTGGTGGGGTGGGAGGTGGGGAGACATGCTACGTTAGGGGCCACCGATGGGATGACTGAAACATGAATAGTGAGGAAGAACAGTCCACACTAAGACACCCACTGAAAGTCAGAGGCTGGGCATTATTTTGAGCTAGAAAATGTACCTCAGACTTAAAAATGAGAAATCACAAAACCACAGCCCAGCAAGACCCATACATGCCAGAGGAGGAGCCGTGCCTCAAGGGAGGAGACAGTGCGGGGCTCGGTCACAACCCGGTCCCTGTGTTCCAATTGTCTAAAGCACTTAAACGGAGACCTGAGGGGTAGAGGGTATCACTGGAGGGCCAAGCAGTAACTTTGAAATAGCAACTCCTCGATTTCTGCGAAATGCCTATTAACAGGCCAGACCCACCATCTGCATGGTTCCTATACTTAGCAACCATAAAAATAGCAACCCCTATATCCATGCTTTAGGTATTGCTAAGCTTCATTTAAACAGCTAAATATTGCAGCTGTCTCTTCTCCAAGGGCACCGCGCCTGCAGATGCATGCGACAGGTGGGGCTTGCGTCCTCGGCAGTGTTTGGGGCCAGTGTCGCCGAGCTGGACGCCCGCGGGGTGCTGTGTGAGCTCAGCTAAATCACTTAGCCTTTCCGACTTCAGCTCCAGCTGGAAAACACCGGACAGCATCTGCCCCACTATCACCAGGGAGCTGCTGAGGTGAGGAGAAAGCTCAGTACATTGAAAACACCCAAGATATAAGGCGTAAGGATGTTTCTGGGGGAAAAACGTGATGTTTAAGATTGACACTGTTCCAACCTCCCGGGTTGGTTTCCAAAGCCTGTCATATGTACATGTACATCTCTACTGAGAGTCCTGCCTCCCTAACACCATCCCTCGGCAACATTAAGAAAGAGAACTTTTTTTTTTTAAAGATTTTTTTTTTAATTTATTCATTTGAGAGAGATATGGAGACAGAGACAGAGACAGAGCACAAGCAGGGGGAGAGGCAGAGGGAGAGGGAGAAGCAGACTCCCCGCGGAGCAGGGAGCCTGACGTGGGGCTCAATCCCAGGACCCTGGGATCATGACCTGAGCCGAAGGCAGACAAGCTCAACCATCCAAACCACCCAGGCGCCTCAAGAGACAGAACATTCTTGAGCGGAATTCTTTTCCTTTCCTATTTATCCAGGTCCCACCCACATCCAGTTCAAGTTCTGCTTCTCTCCTTAAGCCTGCCTCAAGGTTGTCCTGAGCTCTCCTGGGAACGCCGTTCCCTCCCTCTAAAGGAGGAGGTCTAGGTTCAGTGTGGACACAGACAGGACCTCGCCCTCTGGAGCAGCGTTGCAGGGGCAGGAGGCCCGTAGAGAAGTGACCAGAGAGCGTGGCGCAATGGCAGCCACAGAAGGCTGAAAGTGGGGTGCTGCGGGAGCCATCGGGGGGGCGACCTTTGAGCGGAGCGAGGTCACAGCAGGCCTCTTGGACATGTGACTTTAAGTAGAAATCTTAAATGTTCTGGGGGAACATGCCAGACAGAAATCCCAGCTCAGAGAAAGGTCCTCACCTGGGACAGAACTGGGCATGCTTAGCATACACTGACCAAAGGGGAGAGTCGCATGGAAGAAAGCTGGAGGCGGGACATTCTCCTAGTACCGTGACTTCCCACTCAGGAACAGTGTGTCTCTTCAGGTCTTTATGATGCCTGCCTGTCAAGTTCAGTGGTCTCTTTATTTAGGAATCGTACATGTTCGTTTCCCAGAGCTGCCACGACACTGCCACACGCTGGGTGGATTCCTGCAGAAGCTGACGCTCTCACGGTTCTGGAAGCTAGAAGTCTCAAGTGAGACATCAGCAGGGCCGTGCTCTCTGAAGACCCCTTCCTTGCCGCTTCCAGCCTGCCGGCCAGCCTTACCATTCCTCAGCTTATGGCTGCTTTGCTCCATCCTCTGCCTCTGTTGTCACATGACATTGTCCCTAGGTCTGTCACCAAATCTCCCTCTCTTTAGGACACCAGTCATTGGACTGATGGCTCACCCTAATCCAGTATGACCTCATCTTAACTAATTACATCTACAAAGGCCCCATTTCCCAATTAAGGTCATATTTGCAGGTTTGGGATTGGAACGACTTCAGGGGTGGGGAGACTAGAGCACATCTCTCAATAGGTTTCTTCCCTAATGAGGCCGTGAAAGGCCATATAGCAAGGTGGTTAAAAATAAGCTCTGGAGTCAGGCTTTCTGGCTCTACAACTCTCTGACCGTGGGCCCAAAGCAAGGTTTTAACTTCTGCAAACCTACTCATCCTCATCTGGGAATAATAATAGCAGCTACCCTGAAACCTCGATGAGGATTAAATGAATTAAAGTATGCTAGATGCATTGTAAACATGTCATGTTTCTCTTCTCGGGTAGGTTATAATTGGATCCCATTTTGAATGGCACCTCTTCTCCACTATGTTCTCTAATTGGTTACTGCTGGTGACTAGGGAAACTATCACTTTTGTACAGTGATCTTCTAACTGCGATCCTACTAAATTGATTCTTTTCCAGTGGTTTCTGCCTCCATTTTCTTGGTAGCCATCACATGACCTTTAAGGTCCCCCTCCCCCCCAAAATACCAGAATGTAACACTAAATGATTGTGGAACTCCATGAATGTCTTCAGGGAGAAATGATGTTCCAGAAGCACCTCATATACTTGTCTATACCAGAGACGGGTTTAGATATTCTGCTTCATGCTCACGACAGGATGAAATGTGTCTCTATTTTCTGTACTGTTATGTTACTTGATCCAGACCAAATCAATTCAGCTTTATGTGGACAGGGGCCAGCTTTTAGTCCTCACAGATTCCCATGTGTACAATGCCTGGTAGATAGGGGGTTGGTACTTCTGACTAACCCTGTGAGCAGCTCCTCTGCAGTCAAAATGACTGACACAGGGATGGAGGGTTCTTCCCAGTCACTGCATAGTAAGAACCCTATCTCATGAATTTGCTAGCTGTTCTTTTTCCACGTCTAATCAATGAAGGGTACAGGATTATTCTGGAATGCCACTCTTTTACCCTGTATTTGAAATAACTTCTTTATATAAACAAAGTTCTTAAAATAAAGACCTCTACCTAAATCAATCCACTAAAAGACACAGGAAAGCTTATAAAGACCTGTGAAATCTGAACACCATTCAGTCAGATCCTTCTGAGCTCATTTCTTACCGTCACAAGCTCTTCCAGAAGGCCTTCTACAAAGACTACAATGGACAGCACAGTGACCAGGGCAAATCCTCAGCTGAGTGCTTGCAGCTTAGACCTGCACGATGCAGACACACGGTGCCCTTTAAAGACTTTCAGTTGAGAGATGAATAAAAGCAGACCATGCCAGTGCTGACCACTGAACTCACTGGAAAGTGACTCAGTATTCCTTTAGCAGCTTCACAAATACAAACTTGGTAAGAAAATCCAATAGCAAAACTGGAAAGGAAGTCCGCTGAACTAGTCAGCCCACAACCCATCCCCCATTCTGTGACTGCAAGCACACTTCTACAACTCCCTAATCTGAACTGAGGTGGGGGGTGGGAGGGGAGTAGCATTTGTTTTCAGATGCAATAGCTCTAGTAAGGCTCTGCATTCAGTAACAGCAAATCATGACCTTAATGAAGTTGTGTGTAGTGTTTTCCTGGCAATCCATACAGTTTAAAAAATAAATCTTCTCAAGTCTCCTTTTCCCATTTCAGCTTGAGGGCATGTTTCTGATTTCTTCTCTTTTTGGCTCTCTCTGGATGGCCTTTCAAAAGATGATCCATGTCTCTAAGATCCACCCAATACAGTCTTGAGATGTTGATGCCGATGAAGTCAAAGGGGATAAAGTTATTCAAATAAAACAGGGTATCAATATAAAAGTGACATGCTCTGATAGGTCTCTGTCATGCAACATCGCAATAAGAGGTTTCTAAGAGGTGTTCAATACTTCTGTGAATTGCTTAAGACTTACAGGACTAATAAGACTTTTCCCATTGCTCTGACAAAGAAGTGGTTCACACTCAGTATCCATAAAACCTGTTGAATTTTATCTCAATATAGCATTCCAAAAAATGCAGCAGGAAGGCAATATTTGTTCTATGTATTTATTTATTTAACACTTATTAAGTACCTACAATGAACCAGGAATTATATTTTATTGTTTAAAAAATTCAAAGCTGTAAAATACGGCCCCAGGTGAGAGGTTACCAAAAGCAGCCGGAAAGGATCAAAATTGCTCACTCCCAAAATTCTGCTTTGCAGTTCTGCTGAGGATCAAAATGCCCAGAACCGAGGGAAACCCCAAGATGGAGATGCCCCTGCCAAAGACCAAGAGAAGGAACTCGGGAGAGCCAGCCCAGGAGAGGAGCCAGATGATGGGTACAAGGCTCTGACACGGGCCTCACCTAGTACATTAAGGCATAGGAGTCATCTCGGATCTTGGTAGGATCTCCCACCTTGCTCTCCAATTTGGTTTTAAATCCCTGACTTCTTTCCCTTTTCCCAGTGTGTGTGTGTTGGGCGGGGGGGAGTAAAACAAATCAAAAAATTTCACTGGGATATATACTTATTCTCCCAATGACTTTGTTGTTTAAGTCTACTCTAAAATTAAAGTCAACAAAATGTGTGGTTTTCTTCATCCTCCATTAATGATGAGAACTGTCCATTCAAAAACTCCACTAAGACAATGTCATCCTAAATTGCAATCCGGCTTTAATTGTAGGGCATTGAATCACCTCGCAAACAAATTACAGTCACTATGATTTACCAATAGGTACTGTACTGGGTGTTGTTGGGGTTTCTTTTTGGCAAACTTAGAACAAACCAGAGAACAAAATTTAAGTCTTCACCGTCATGTAGAAAAATAAAATAAACAAACCTAAAGTATCTACCTATGTGTCAAGTGATTCATACTGCAAAAGTTAAAACTAAAATCTACACTTAACAGCAGAGTTTTAAAAATCCTTAGTGCAAGAAACATAACCAATTAATACAGATCAATACTTATTAATGAATATGGAAAATTTTCCTATACAGAGGTAGAGTCCAGTGCACAAGGCTAAAACAATATTCAATAGTCTAAACAAGACTGAGTCAGGTTTTACGGAATCCACTTTAAATTTTAAGTTATCAGACTGTATGTACATACATACAATAAATAGACTATACAATTTTTTAAAGTAGTTTAATAAACTCCACAAAATAATAGCAGATGCATTGAAATATTTACATAATTCAATTTTCAAATCTCTCTCATTCAAATAAAAGGGATAAAAATAAGCCTTCTGCTTTAAAGGCAGCAGAACCTCTTTCCTGAAATGGATCAGTAAAATAAGATACTTTACATGAGTGGAACTAATTTATGCTTGAGAGGTATTCATATTCAGCTAAGAAAATATGTCACTTTTTAAGCTATATAGATTAGGGAATATAAAATGATATTTTCTACATTTTTAGATCTCTATTTAAAGTTCTAAATCCAACTCTTACTTGAAGAGAGAAGCTGATTTTGGTACCCATACAGAGTATATCAACACCACTACAATGGAAAGATAATTAACTTTTCAGATTCTGCTTGTTTGCTTTTAAAAGTTTAGGCCAGAAAGAACTTGACAATATTTCTGGGCCAAACAGCTGTTTACACATGATACAAATCTCACTGAAACCTGACTAGCACTTTTGGTCTGGGGATCTTGGGATTTCACCTTTCTGAGTCTCTTCCATTTCCAAGGTATGTTTCATCAGAAGCAGGCATGTTTGAGGATCAGGCATATGACTTTAGGGTACCCAAGACTAATATTCCGTAGTTTCCACATTCACAGAGGAAGAAGGTGAAACACAGAGTATCTGCTGCCATTTGCCTCGCACAGATTTGAAAAGGGAAAAAACTTAGAAGCCTATCATTGTGACCCAAGAAAATATGCAAACACCCAAAGCATTATATGCTTCATTGACTCAGATTCTTAGACTTAATATCAAATTTACTCTGATATTCTATCATTAACCCTTTTATTTTACTTGATATAAAAGATTCTTATCTAGCCCATAAGGAAATTAGGGATGGTCAGAAAATGAAAAAGTATGGTCATAATTAATGAAGCATAAACCTTCACAGTTTGAATTTTTGTATAACTTTGCTAAGCACCCACAATGAAAATGCAAGTTGAGTTTTTTATTCAATCGTCCTGTGAAAAATACCTCAGTAAATAGTAACATTTTGCCCTTCAATGATCTTCCCACGGGAATAACCCACCCCCCCTTTTTTTTAAATTTTAGATTTTTAAAAAATTTTATACAAATAGACTAACTTTGATTTAAAGTAAACATATAAAAGTTGAGAAGAATATTGCTTGCAACAATGGACATGGAAGTAGAGGAATGAACTGGGCAGGGGGTACAGAGAAATGGCTCCTACTCAGTAACTGCAGGCAGACACCTAGCACTCTGGAAAAAACCTCACCCAGAGGACACCCTCTGCTGCACACTGTTTCCTTCAGCCCACAAAATCTGACTGATTTGTAACTACGACTTCAGGTCAGAGAACAAAATAAAAAAACAACTGCAAATAAACTGGAAGGCACAAGCACCCATGTGATCTAGAATTTTCTTGGGGTGGGAAATAAGGAGGGAAAGGGATACTTTTGGTTCAGCACTACAGTCAAGTTAATTTTGCCACCGTTGAAGAAAAACTGTATAAAATGAAGGAGTACAGAAATATAACAAGCGCATCCCACTTGTGAGGAAGAAAGCTCAGAAGACAGCTCACAGGAATAGTGCAGAGAGAAACAACCAGTACTATTTATTTGGATGTCTGTGCCATGGTGGGTACAAACTATATTCTCTGCTCTGTGGGACCAAAACCAAAACAGAATAAAAACAAACAAAAATCCCCCAAATCCCAAAAAGCAGCTAGAAGGAATGCAAGAAGTCTTACAGAACATACTGATCCAGATGGAGGTGGATAAACGCACACTTTTGTCTTTAATGCACATCCAACTTTGTTACCTACTGCTGTGTTTTTCCATCGTATTCATCTACAGACCAGACGGGACTTAAGAAATGGCCAAGCCATTTAACCTTTTCCCTGCCTCTACACGACTTCCCTTTCCCTTTGTTTCCTTCTCCAGGATGAGAGTCTTTTTCCTCCATGAGGGAAGTGCTGTTAATGACGATGGGGAAGGGCATGAAACAGGATTTCCAGAATACGGATTTCGCTTCCCTTGAGGCCTTGCTGCGTGGGAGTGGGCCACACAGCTTGGAGGCGGTCATCAAGGCAGCCTGACAGAGCTATGAATTAAAAAAGAAAAGGAAAGGAAAACAAAAACAAAACCACCCCCAGTCTGTCTTTTCTCACACTAAAGGAGAAACTGAGGGATGGCACGGCCTCCAGTGGGGACCCCCACGGTTAGGAGATGATGGCGGGGGACCACCTTGGCAGAGTCAGATTGTCAGCACTCGCTGACCGCTTCCTCGTGGGTCGACGCAGGTCCTTGTACTTGTCCTCACAGAGGCGAGAGATGGCCTGAGGGGCAGAAGAGAGACAATTTGGGTCAGGGCTGGACTCGGGAGCAAGTACCACTGTCCTCTAGGCGCCCTCGGCTCCCTCACTCATCAGACACCACCCACCGCTGGGTGCCAGCATCGTTCTAGGCACTGAGGACACGCCAGGCCAATACTGACAAGAGTGCCTGCCCCGGGCAGTTTCCACATGTGGGCCACTCACAGTGGGGGCCACAAAGGAGGTACAGACACAGGCCCTGTCTCCAAAGCGCTTACAGTCTGAGAAAATCATCACAAAATGTGAAACAATTATAGGACAGGGTAGCCTGGGGCTCAGCTAGACGCAGGTTCAATGCTGGCGAACCACTCGGTGGGGAGAGGGGGTGTGACCCGGGCCTATGCCTATTTCAAGTCCTGCATCCTCGTCTGCAAACGGGGTAAAGAGCACCCCGCCTTGCGCGGCTGTCGTAACGCATCAGGGCTTCGTGCCAGGCAGTGCTGGGAAGACCGCTCAGTACAGTACTTGGCGGCAGTCAGTTATCTGAAACTGAGTCAGAGCAGATGACCCCATGTCTGAGGCAACTCTAGACGACTGATGAAGAAAGGAACCGGGAGGGGACAATGTAGGAACAATTCACACTGTCCTCGTTTTCTTGATGAAGACAGTGAGACTCTCGGGGGAGCGTCTCAGCCAAGAGCAAGGCTCAGCCCTCCCTGGGGCTCGGAGCCTGGTCATGGCCCTTTCAGGGCTGCTACTGGGTGCAGGTGGAGAGCACGTGGATGACAAAGTGGGAGCCAGCTCACATCACCCCAGATGTCCTGTCCCCGTCACATTCACCTTGCCTTCTGTCAAAATGACCCAGGAGTGGGGAAGTCACCATCAAGGGACAAAGGCACAAGAGCAGCAGACCCTGATCACATCATCATGGCTCTCACTGAAGTGACAATAATGCTTCTAGCTGCTCTCCCTGCTTCCCCTTTAGCCTCCCCTTCGGCCCCCCATCACCTGAGCCTGAGCTGGCTCCCACTGTAGGTTTTGAAGCAGCTCTTCCCTCAGCCTGGAGGTTTCTGCGAGGCTAAGATGGCCCACGCTAGAGTCCTCACGCAACCATGGCCGACTCAGTGAGGCTACCGACAACGGCAACCCCCTACACCCTGCTGCTGCTTTTGTACTCACCTTCTAACATACTAGTTTACTTATTATGTTTACTGTTTACTGTCTGTGTCCTCCCAGCAGAATGTAAACTCCAAAAGGGCAGAGTCTGTCGGTTTTGTTCATGATGGTGTCTGGTAACCAGTGCCTGGTATCAGGGGACCCTGAGTGAATATGTGTCGAATGGATGTGGAAGTTCCAATCAAGATGTGCACATAACAGAGCATGCACATATCAGGCTAGGGTCAAAGTACTGGAAACCTAGGGTACTGGCAACCGATTCTCATTTATTTTCCAAAACCCACAAATGCACTTTAGAACAACGACTCCAGTGGTAGCAGGGAGGATGGATTAGAGGAGAGAGACAGGAGTTGAGGACGTCTTCCTCCAAATGACAGATGAATGAGGGCAGGAGATGGGCTAGATCACTGGGAATTCCCCATGTGAAACATACTGCATGCACTTAATATAGGTGACATACTTCAAGAGAAAATCTGATCCCTTACAGATATTAGAGCAATGATTTTTGAAAGTACATTATTTTCATGTATTTAAACTCCCTGAGATTACTGTGTGTGGTTTCTCAGCTTATAAACAGTACACGGGTCTGAATGTAATATTATAATAATGAATTAGCTATGTACGATCTTACTCTAGATTTCATAAGGCAAACTCTTAGCTTTCATCCCATCTCCCACATGCATAGAGAGATACTAATTTATTTCAAAGAGAAATGGCCAGGCTAATGAAAAGACCACTTTGCATTTGCCTTGGTTCCTGGTGCACTCTAGCGTCCACACTCTACCTTGCAACCCGCCTATCAAGTCAGCCCTTTGGTGGTACGTGCGAGCAGGTACAGAGCCTCAGGTAACAGCCACTTCTAGTATGCCTCACCCCCACCTTGCTTTCCACGATGGGGTTCAAGTTTGCTAACCAAACGGACTACGAGGGATACTGGGGTATGGAAAATAATGAAATCCCATTCCTTAAAAATTATTTCAGGGCGCCTGGGTGGCTCAGTCATTGGGCGTCTACCTTTGGCTCAGGTCATGATCCCAGAGTCCTGGGATCGAGCCCCGCATCGGGCTCCCTGCTCCGCAGGAAGCCTGCTTCTCCCCCTCCCACTCCCCCTGCTTGTGTTCCCTCTCTCGCTGTCTCTCTCTCTGTCAAATAAATAAAATCTTCAAAAAAAAAAAAAAATTATTTCGAAGAGGGGGTGCCACGTGCTTTTCCAGATAGTGCTTCTGTCCAGACCTGCAGAGGAGTGGGGGTCTGCATCTCAGGAAGCTCCGGTTCTTGGGAGGACAGAGAACAGTCTTGCCAGAACTACCAGCCCTCCTCGGCCCAGTGAGCCTGAGCAGCACTTGGTGCGGCGGCCCCTGGGGCAGGTGAGCACTCTCTCTTCCCACTCAGATAACCTGCCGGAGGTCACAGCGGGCACCAGCTACCCCGTCTCAGCCAGCCTGTGTGTCCGCAACGCGAGATACTCTCCCTCTGAGAACCACAGACCTGCTTTCCTGCAGGCTAAGCGGCCGCTTCCAGGAGCTCCACACTCTTCCCTCAGCAGGAGAGGAGCACTGCTCGGGCTGAAACAGGGCACCTGCTCACCGTGAAATCGAATCCTATTTCACGCACGTGCCCGCAAGAGTCTAACACTTGTCTTGGGGCACCTCCTTCAGAGGAAGGGTTTTCCATATCTTGCTCCAGAGAAATGGGAGACTTTAAATGAGCAGTTGCATCCCAATGGCGAGCACACAATTACAGCAGAGTGACCGAGTTCGGACAACCTCACTGGGTTTTTATTTTAAACACCATTCTCCATATCCAGTCTGTTCCACAGTTTTACAAAGTTTTTCCTTGGGATTAGCATACTATGTACTTTTTACAATTTTATTTAAAATTTTGGCTTTCTTAAGCCTGCAAACCATAATAATCTCTTTCCCTCCACCTCTAGCCTTTGTGTGGTTCACAGCTATTAACCCTGTTAGACCAGCACTCTAGCTATCCTGACCCTGTACTGAATTGGGATAACGTGTCACTCAGATTGGACAATGGGGCAGGCAGCACAGACCTCCTGGGTCTCACCAAGCTGGGGACATGACTGTACCATCGACCGCTTTGATCAAAGGGTCTATGGGATGAGACCACAACAGTGCCTGAGGATGAAGGTACAGAGGGCCTCAGCACAACTTCTCTGGAGGAAGGGGTTTCACCCTTCCTCGTTACCCCACCACTTTTCATCCACTCAACAAGTCAGACGGGAAGAGCTAGGTGCAAATAGCTATATACACAGGTCATGAGCACAAAAGTTACACAGCTTAACAGTGAGGGCCCTAAATCCAGACCAAGACCCATGGGGCTGGCCCCAGCTCTAACTGGGCTGTGGGGAAAATATTTTGAATAAAAAATAAAAAGCAGAATATAACCTTTTGGGATTCCCAATCATTAGGGTCATCTGGTATCTTTTTCCTTATAAAAGTGCATGTCGAGAAATACCTTTTTGTGAGTGTATTTTTTAAAAAACAGATCTTTATAAGATTTGAAGAATAGAATCAATGCACGTTAAATAAAAGATATTCAGAAGGTTATTAAAACTATGGTTGGATGAATTACAATCAACTAAATAAACTGGCCAACTCTAAATCCAGGATAACCTGTCTATATTTCATAACAACACACAGTGGGGAAAATGAGCGTGGTGACCTCCCACTTCCGGGAGACCCGGATGAGGCATCTGCAATAGTGCATCAAAAACCAGTACGTGAAAGCATCTTACCTCAAGCTTGTGAGCCCTCTCCCTGCTCAGGGGCTCCAAGGGAAAGCTCAGGTTGTTTGCTTCTGCCAGAGAACGAAGATCAAAATAATACTTGGCATAAACACTGGAAGGAACATTGATGTTGAACTGGAGCAATTCAAGAAACTGTCGCTCTAGCTCATTCCTGCAAAGACAAAAACAGCACATGTCTAGCTGCCATATACCAGGCTGCGTGGCCCACCAAGGCAAGCCGCTAGAGACCAGGCTCCAGAAAACTGCAACCTCCAGGGAGAAAAGCTATCTAATTAATTGCCTGGTTGGACACCAGAGTTGCAGTTTAACCACCAAATGGGTACTAAAAGCCAAATGATCAAGTGCCCAGAAGGATGAGGCCTGATTAGTTGGGACGATCACCAGGAAGTGCTTCAGGGTGGTGCGTTTCATTGAGACCCAGCCACACACACAGCAGGCTCTGGCTGCAAATCCCAGCACAAACCATCAACCCTGGGGCAGATGAAGCAGTCAAGAGCTGTCAAGTGGAGCCTAGTGAGGGGCCCACACAGGAGCCCAGGGGAAAAGCCTCTGTTACACCTAGAGGCCTGTCTTTCCTCAGTGGCCTTCCCCTTCCCTACCTCCTAGGAGAAGAGTGGAGGGACTGCTGTGGGGGCTTCCTTAGGCAAAGCGGGGAGTAGGGGAACGAATTGCAGCCCTGGACTCACAAAAAGGGACCCCCGCCAACTCTCAAGACTGAAAGCAGTAGTCCCCACACCTGAGCCTGCATCTAATCACATGCAGGGCTCGTTAACACAGACTGAGGAGCCCACCCCAGTCCTGGTTCAGCGGGTCGGGGGGTGGGCCTGAGAATGTGTCTTTCTAACAAGCTCTCACGGGATGCTGATGCGGCTGGTCCCAGCGCAAACTTCTAGAACCACTCACCTCCACAGACTGGTCAGTAAAGGAGCGAACACAGGTATTAAGATCCATCTGGTCGACCCATTTATAGTTTGATGAAAATGAATGATGGGTAGGCAGAATAAATTCTAAAACTTCTATTTGGAGAACTTCCCCATGTCAATTATCTTTTAGATCAGGTTCATTTCTTGACAGTTAGTACCCGGAGGAACAAAAGTCCTCAGCGATGGATCTGTTTGTTGAGCACCGGTGCTAAGTTGGGCACGCAGTTTTAGCATCGTCTCCCCCTGGAAGCACCCTGTGCTCCCAAGCACGCTACACAGCCCTCTATTTCTGTCCCTTATCAGACTCCACTGCAGGTGTCACCTTGACTCAGTGTCCCTGCTTGTCTCCTCCTAGCCAGAAACCATGCCACCTGGCCCCTATCACAGCACCTGACATACAATTAGTGCTCAATAATTACCCTTACTGAATGGAACAGGCCAAGCTCAGCTTGGGTGGAGGGATGGAGGAAAGCTTCCCATAGAAGTAAGAGATGAACTGAGTTTGGAAATACAGAGCTCTGGTGGAAAGGAACAAGGGTTGGGGCAGGGGATTTCTGGCAGGATACCTGGTCACCACCTCCTGTAAGTGAATCTGAAGGCTGACAAACCCCGCCCCAAGTGCTAGGCCTCACCCCAACTAGCCCGGACCCCCCTCCACGGACTCCACTGAACACTGAGCCCCCCGGCTCTGGTCCCTGGATGCAGATACCTGATGTTTTGCAGCCTCAGACTAACTCAGCACCATCCTGTCCCCATGGTGTACCCGAGTCCTTGTCTGTTCCTGGTGAGTCACCTCATTAAGCTAGCAGAGACTGAAAGGACTCTGTCTCAATCTCCTGCTGTGACAAGGGACAGGAGCACCAAGGTGGTGGGGAAGGAAGGCTGGGATTTGAGCAAGAGTGGATGGCTTCAGAGAGAGAAGGTACTGGGCAAATGAGAGCTGCTATAGAAGGTTTGTGGTCCTCAGATGGGAAGGCTGAGAAGTCACATTCAGGTCTTTTCATCAGAGAAACACCGTAATTTGCTGTTTCTATACAGTCTAGTGAAAGAAGGTGCATACTGTGCTAAATTTTATTCTTTTAAAGAGTCTAAATTACTTTGGCTTATTTGGGATAATTTTTACTTTAACTTTTATTTATGCCTCCTTTAAATGAGATTTAACAAGAGATCATCCTGTGAAATACTGGAACTCAGCTAAGATTTTAGTAAAACAAGAGTGTAAAAGTACTGCTAAGGCCAGAAGTGCCAAAACAGATGGGCTAGAAGGAGCTCTCCTGGGGGGCCGGGGGGGCCGTGGGGGCCGCCTGGGGACAGACTGCCGTCTGGTGGCCGAAGGCGCCACTGCAGCTCTCACTCTCCTGATGCTAAGAAAACCTTGGGGGGAAAGAAAATAGAACCAGCCTGTTAATCCTGGCCCCACTGGTAGCTGGTTAGCAATGACTCTTGTTGAGGGGGTACACTCTGACTAAAGCCAAGAGGAATCTGTTTTTGAACAGGGTGGCATTTTCCTCAAGGTTCCTTGGAAAAAAGGAACAGCCTTTCTTCAGGCTTTTCTTTTTTAAGCTCTGAGGGAAATACGAACTTTAGAGCTGTTGTGCTTTCTAACTAAGGCAAGATTTAGCAAATAAAAGTAATACCCAAAATCTGACTTTCCAAACTGCAGCAGGACATCTTACAGGGACATGTGACAGCTTGCTACGTGATAAATCGTAAAAAATACTAACAGTGACACAGAGAGAACAGGCTTGATGGATTTACTGCCCTCAACTGAATAATCACGAGAAAACAGTTCTGATTAAAAAAAAATTTTTTTTTAAGATTTTATTTATTTGAGAGAGAGAGTGAGAGAGAGAGAGCACAAGAGGGGGGAGCAGGAGAGGGAGAAGCAGACTCTCCGCTGAGCAGGTAGCCCGATGCGGGACTCAATCCTGGGACTCCAGGATCATGACCTGAGCCGAAGGCAGTCGCTTAACCAACTGAGCCACCCAGGCGCCCAGTTCTGATTAAAATTTTATAAGAAGTAAACTCAAGTCAGTAAACAAAACATATTCAGAAATATGCGTTACATTAGATCAAAATTGTAAAGAAACCCAACTGAATTAGCACAATTCACAACTTGTGAAGGGGCCTCTAAAATGGAGTAAGGAGAGTTGTTTTTATCATCTAAACATTTATCATCTATCTGCTTTTCTAGAAAAACTGGTTCACTTTAAAAACCAGCCACTGACAGTCTAGCAATCCCACTTCTGGGTATATACGCAAAAGAACTGAAAGCAGGGACTCAGAGAGATCTGTACACCCATGCTCCCAGCAGCACTATTCTCAGGAGCCAAGAGCAGATGCAGTGCAAGTGTCAGGTGTCTAGCAATGGATGAACAGATAAACAAAACAGAATATGTCCATGGACTGCAATACTTTCGACCTTAAAAAGGAAGGAAATCCCACTATGTGCTGCTACACAGATGAACCCTGAGGACACTATGCTAAGTGAAATAAGCCAGTCACAAAAAGGGGAACACTGTGATTCTGCTTCTGAGAGGCATCCAGAGAAGTGAAATTCGGAGACAAAGAAGAATGATGGCTGCCAGGGGCGGTGCAGGGGGAGGTGGGGACGTATTATTTAATGGGCACACAGTTTCTGGTTGGTGATGGTTGCACAACAATGTGAAGGTACTTAATGCCACAGAACTGTACACTTAAAAATGGCGAAACTAGTCAATTTTATGCCAGGTATATTTTACCCCACTGAAAACCAAAACCAAAGACCGGGCACCCTACACCCACGGAGGGCCAGAGGTTTTTGCTGTCTCTATCTGCTCTGCAGCGCTAAAACCAGTCTCTCGGCTTCTCCGTATTTGAGATTCCTTTGTTTACATATGAGCACGACTCTTCTGAGGTTACTGCAAAACAAAAACAAGCCAACCCCACAGTATAACTTCTTTTAACAGCATTTTTGCCCGTCAAAGTTCATCCTTCCCTTTCCCATGCACGGCACCTGTCACTAGGTGCTCAAAGCCGACGTGATGTGTGAGAAAGAGACCTTACATACAGAATACATTCACCCCATCCCAACAGCTCAAAAGTCTCAACCCATTCCAGCATCAACTCCAAGTCCGAAAATCTCATCTAAATCAGGTATGGGTGAGACCAGAGGTCTGATTCATCCTGAGGCAAAATTCCCCTGCAGGTATGAACACGTGAAACTTGCTACTGTGGAAGTTACCTGCTTCCAAAGTACAAAGGTCACACGGGCATAGGCAGACATTCCCATTACAAAAGGGAGAAATCAAAAAGTAGAAAGGGGTCTTGGGCCTCAAGCAAGTCCGAAATCTAGCAGGGCAAATGCGTTCGATTTTAAGGCTTGAGAATAATCTGTGGCTGATGCTCTATCATCCAGCCCACTGAGGGGGGCGCCTTGCCTCTGGGCCCCCTTAGCCAAGGGCAGCAGCCCCACATCCTAGCCAAGGGGGAGGCAGCCTCAGCCCCCAAGACCCATACCTGCTATGCCTGTGGGGGCAAATGGGCAGCCCTGCCAACTCCCAAACTGCCTTCACGGCCATTTCCCCTTTTGAAGGATAACACGTCACAGCAGGACAGCTCTTCGGTAGAATCCCGAAGTCCCACAGCCTTCCTTCACTTTGTCCTGTCTTGTCCCCTTCAGTTTAAACTGGCAACACTTCCACTGGGATGACTGACTGGACCATCGAGCCACACTTGTAACCTCTTTGGCAAACACTGTCCAGCCACAACACCCTCATTGTTCTCTGCAGAGCATGCTTTCTCATTTCTTGCAATAGGGATAGGCAGAGGTTGGAAAATTTGAGTTCTTCCAAATCGTCAACATCTGGTCCCTTCTTGCTTAACAGCTCCTTCTTCAATTTCTCTCTCCTCAGATTTTATTATAAGCAGCACGGAGAAACCAGGCAGGGTTTCTAAACACTCTGCTCAGAAATCTCCTCAGCTAAATATTCCAGTTCATTCTTGAACTTTCTACCTTACACAAACACTAGAACACAATTTGGCCAAGTTCTTTGCCACTGTGTAACAAGTGTTGCCCTTGGTCCAGTGTCCAACAGCATGTTCCTCATTTCTGATACTGCACTCCAGAAGCACCTTTAACAGTCCTAATTCTAGCAACATTCAGTTTGTGGTACGACATGTCTATCTCTAAGATGAGAGAAGCTTCCTCTAAAGCTCTCTGCTTCCTGAGTCCTCATCAGAATCACTTTTCACAACCATGTTTCTACCAACTGTCCCTTCAAGGTAATCTAGGGTTTTTCTAACATGTGCCTCAAAACTCTTGTCGCTTCTACACACTACCCAGTTGCAATGCCACTTCCGCATCTTCAGGTAACTGTGAGAGCAGCACCCCACTGGCCAGGATCAACATCTATAGCGGTCTACCAGGGCTGCCACAATGCAATACCACAGACTGGGGCTTAAACAGCATTCATTTACTTTCTCACAATTCTGGAGGCTAGAAGTCCAAGATGGGGGTGCCAGCAGCGTTGGTTTCTTCGGAAGCCTCTCTCTTTGCCTGCAGATGGCCGCCTTCTCTCTGTGTCCTCGCATGGCTGTCCCTCTGCTGTGTTGTGTGACTCAGTCCTACTGGATTCGGGCCCACCCTCAGGACCTACTTTAAATTAATTACCTCTTTATGACCTTATCTCCAAATACAGAGACATTCTGAGGCACTGGGCCTTAGGCTCCAACACAGGAATTCTGAGAGAACACAATTCCGCCCCTAACACTGGGTCTCTGTTGTAGCGCTCAGCGGGGCACTGGGCTTCATGCTGGTTTATGTATTCCCTTACAATACACAAAAGCTTTCTCCAAGTACGCCTAAAAACACAAGAGCATTAGGGAACAGATTTCTAGATCTGTAACTTTCATTTCTCACTGTTAAAACTGACTTGCCTGAGAACACATCAAGTATATAGGTTCTCCTTTCAGCCCCTCCCTTCCTACTCTTCTGCTCTGAGAGGGAGAGAGGCAGGCTGCTCACCCTCCCTTACTGGGGTTCACTGTCCCAAAGTGAAAAACTTGCATGGTGGGGCAAACATCTGATCACCAAGCATCTGCTCTTTTTATCTCCCTCTGAACTGCACTCCTCCCCTTTGAAGCCCTAGACCCCAATCCCATTCCTTAGTTCAGATGGCATATAAGCCTCACTTGCCTGAGGGCCTCTGAGTCTCATATTTTTATGGGGCTCCCATATGTACAAAATTAAATTTTCTCCTGTTGGTCTTATGTCAATTTAATTATTAGACCAAAGAACCTAAAAGGGGAACAAGGGAAAATTTTCGTCCCCTACATACACACATCAGCAACACAAACAAGAAAGGACAACCATGATGTCATTCCTACAGCACACAACTCAAGTGTCAAATGATATCAAGGAGTTGACAGAGTAACCTCCAATAAAGGAAACAAGTCAGCACCTCTTACCACCTTGCATCCTCCTCTGTGGTCCTAACGACAATTATTTTAGTAGTTGTTTTCACTTTGAAATATAATCAAGACTTTAATTTTTCTTACTATCAAAAACTTATTTACACTTGTCCTCCTTTTTATAATAAAGAATTATAGACCCAGGAAGGAGTTTTATAGGTCTACAGCAGAAATAGGCTCTGCAACAAAAAAACCTAAGAAGACAAACAGGTGTGCTTCACAGGGTACCACAAAAATGGGGTGCCATCCAATCAGTGACCAGAGGCAAGGAGGGTCTTAGGCTGGTGAGGAACCCAGAACTAATGTGCCCACATGACACCCCCCAGCAGCAGCCTGCACAGGCACTGTGAAGACCCCACATCCCCAGGATGACTGGGTCTAGGAACATGGAGGTGGACTGAGACACAGCTGGGCACCTCCTCCAGCCTAAAGCTTCCTCAAGGAAGCCGAACAAACAATAATTGAAAAATTTTAGCAAGAATAGTGTCAGAAGTACCTAAAAACCATAAGGAACTGTAAATAGTTTATCCTGATCATTTTCCAAAACAGCTCCTTTTTCCTGTAAGAGGCTCTAAACCTGTTTCCTGTATTCCCAGACCCCAGAGATCGTAGACAACAGGCCTGCAGGTCTCCTGTTCACAATCCTCACCTAAATCTAAGGACTGAACCATGTGAGAAATCCCAAGACCGCCCTGAGAGCTATGGGGGTAGACGCCCCTCGCCCCCAAGCTCATGGCGCTTCCACTGAGCTGGGGCTCTGAGACCAGCTGGGGGAGAACATACAGCCCTAATGAGACACATGAGAGCACCCAAGGACAGAATGCTGATTTTAACCAACTGAACTTGCAAATTCTCCCTGAAACTAAACAGAAACATAATATTTTAGCTCTTCTGCTTTTTTGAGGAGGCTCCTGCCCACAAAAGACTGGTGTGGGGCATTGTTATGAGTCTGCAGTGAGGTAAAGAGCCAGAACAAAAGCCATCACAGAGGTGACAGCATTATCTACACCTTTCTGATTAAGGTAAAGGAATGTTTTTACCCATAATATAGTTTCAGTAACTAGTTTCACAAAATCAAAAAGTGTAACCAGTACCTGTTCATGATCCTCAATGAAGAGTAGTACAGGTGTAATATTCCCCAGCCACGTCCTTCTTGTGCCCACTCACAAGAGACCTTTAGTCAAATTCATTCCTTCTTTACCATACAGACCATTCAGAGGGACGCGGTTCCTTTCCAAATGGTGCCCCACCCCCCACCCCAACACACACACTCACATGTCCTCCACCGTGATGTCTTTCAGGATCTGGCAGTAGTCCACATTCCACACAGCCTGGTCATCCCAAACCTTGGAGGCCAGCAGGATCGCCCCTAGAACAATCCGCTTCCAGTTGGCCGGACAGATGTCTATCTCTGCATATGTTAAAAGTCTTTCAAGGTATACCTGGAAAGACATGAAAATGCCAGAGCTAAAAGACTTGAGTTGTTTTGTCCTACATGCTAGCATACATAAACTCTAAAACTGTTTTGACTCCATTTCACCAGCCTTTAAACAGGGATTTATCCTCTGATCATACCTATTTTTAAAAAGTCAAAGGGCTCAGCTAGTCTGATGGGAAATGGACACCCTCCATAACTGAAGAGTGTGGATGTAGCTGGATCATAAAAGACTCTGAGGCAGGAACAAATTCCAGGTAGCACAGGTTAATTTCTCACTCTAACAACTACGATATCAATACGGATTCAACATACAACGGTACAAATTTCAACAAATGGTGTCAAAGGAACAAACCTTTTCTATCTCGTAAAGTTTTTATTTTGAGGCAATTATAAATTTACATGCTGCATCAATAAACCTATTTTTTTATTATCGTGGTAAAATATATATAACATTTACCATTTAACCATTTTTAAGTGCACAGTGCCGTAGCAGTAAGTACATTTACACTGTTGTAAAATCACCACCCATCTCTGTCCCCAGAGCTTTCTCATCATCCTGAACTAAACTCTGTTCCTACTAACCAACTCCCTGTTCCCCTTCCCCCCAGCCTTTGGCAACAACCATTCTACTTTGTCTCCATGAGTTTGACTACTCTAGGAATCATTCAATGTTTGTCATTTTTGTTCTGGCTTTTTTCTCTTAGCATGTCCTCAAGGTTCATCCAAGTATGTAGCATATGTTAAAATTTCTTCCCTTTTTAAGGCTGAATAATAATCCACTGCATACCACATTGTGTTTACCCATTTTTCCATCGATGGACATTTGAGTTGTTTCCTCCTTTTGGTTACTGTGAATAATGTTGCTGCTGTGAACACTGGTGTACAAATACCTGTTTGAGTCTCCACTTTTGATTCTTTTGGGTATGGACCCAGAAGGAGAACTGCTGGATGATATGATAACTCTATATTTAATTTTTTAAGGAACCACCATATTATTTTTCCACAGTACCTAGGCCACTTAATATTCCCACCAGCAATGCACAGGGGTTTCAATTTTTTCATATCCTCGCCAACACCAGCTATTTTGTTTTTTTTTTTTTTTTTTTAAATAATAGTCATCCTAATGAATGTGAAGTAGGTATCTCACTGTGGTTTTGATTTGATTTTTAAATGAAATAATTTTAGCTGAAGTTGGAAAATGAAACCAAGTAACATAAGATTTATAAATTGCCATAATGTAGCTTGAAGACAGATATCAGAAATACCCACAAAGTGCTTTGCTTACTTTGGGTCACAAGGTAAGAATTCCTTTTAAAGTTTTCCTTCTGATTGAGGAGGGCACATTCTGCATGGAGCACTGGGTGTTATGCACAAACAATGAATCATGGAACACTTCATCTAAAATTAATGATGTAATGTATGGGGATTAACATAAGAATAAAAAAAAAGTTTTCCTTCTGTTTATCAGCATGTTTTATACTTCTCTGAACCATGGAATTATTGTTTCTATAGTTTATCAAACACATTTACAAAGTGGAATTACTGTATCAGAAAGAAACAAACGAAACGAATCATATATAAACTTTTAAGAACCTGCTTCCTAAAACAGATGAAATCTATATAGTGTTAAATTTTTCATAGTTTGTAATGCCCATAAAGTCTTAAATATCATGTAATTTTTAAAAAGGCATATGGTGGTGGGGGCAGGGGTGTGTCTGGTTGGCTCAGTCTGCTAAGTGTCCGATTCTTGGTTTCAGTTCATGTTGTGATCTTGAGGCCGTGGGATCGAGCCCCACGTCAGGGTCCATGCTCAGCATGGAGTCTGCTTGTCCCTCTCCCTCCCCGTCCTCCCCTCTCCTCTCTTGCACTTGCTCATTCACTCGCTGTCTCTCTTTCTAAAATTTAAAAAAAAAAAAATCTTAAAAAGGCATGTGTGGGAAAAAATGTTAACACAAATACACAAATAAAGATAATTATCAGTTAAATATCAATACTCATAAACGAGATGGGAAAGTCCACACCTGTTACATCATTAGGGCTCTGGGGAGGAGACTGCACTTTGGGAAATTCTTGAGAAACAGGGCAACTAACTGGTTGATTGGGAGAAGTTTGTTAAATGACACGAATCCGTCAACAGAAGCACAGGATAATGCCAGATGCAGACTAAGAATTACATAACACAGAGCCCACAAGATGAGAACAGATACGCGAGAGACGGTGTGAAGCGCTCAAACCTAAGCCATGGGTCCCTGTGTAACAGAGCAGTAACTATGTGCCAAGCACGGTGCCCATCGCTGGAGACACAGGACAGCAGCACCGACGGCTCTGGCCACACCGTGGAAAATGGGCTGGAAAGGAGCACAGCTGATGGGCAGAGGAGACGATGCAGCAGATGGGATAAGCAAGATCAGGGTTTGAACTGGGGACATGACAGGAGAGACTGACAGTCCTATCAGACCGACCTAGAGTCCAGGGACCCCAACAACCAAGAAGGTGGGCTGCTGCAGGAGACCCCGAGGCTTCCAGCTCATACAGCTGGATAGGCGACACCTGAGACAGGGAGCCCTGCTGGGGGAAAGACAGCTACAGGTGGATGCTGTATGTCTGAGACATCCCAGAAGACGCCACCCATGTAGGCGGTACACACACCCTTGTGAAGCTCGAAGAAAAGAGCCCTCAGATAGAAATCTGAGTGTCTGCGGCACATCCCAGGTCTTGGGATGACAGCTTAGGGAGAGAGAAAAGGAGGGGCCGGAGCCTTAAGAGCCCCTCCTGTTTTAACATCTGGAGAGAGGGTAAAGGGGCAGCAAAGGAGAGGGAGGAATAATATCTGGTGTGTTCTGCTCTTAAGATATGTAATACTCGGGGCGCCTGGGTGGCTCAGTCGGTTAAGCGTCTGCCTTCGGCTCAGGTCATGATCCCAGAGTCCTGGGATCGAGCCCCGCATCGGGCTCCCTGCTCGGCAGGAAGCCTGCTTCTCCCTTACCCTCTGCCTGCCACTCTGACTACCTGTGCTATCTCTCTGTCAGATAAAGAAATTTAAAAAAATCTTAAAAAAAAAAAAAGATGTGTAATACTCTGGAGAAGAAGCTCCAAGGCAAATGGAGGTGTTTTTAAGTACCTGAATTAGGCTTACAATATTATACAGGGCATGTAAGAAGGAAATTGAAGTGGTCTCTTTCACAGCAAAAAATAAAATTAAAGATGTAAAAACACTTCAGGCAGTGACTGTGTAGGTGGAGAGGGGCAAGGAGGCCAGGGGGATGAGGTACTTAGGAGGGAGAGTAGGAAGAGAGAAGGAAAGGGGGAGAGAGCCTTATCAGTCTCTCCACCTAGTAAACCCTAAGCTCCCTGAGGACAGGGGCCACGTCTCATTCCCACTTGTGTGCCCAGCATCTAGCACAATGCTAGCAGAGAGTGTGACCTCAGGCTGCTTCATTCACGGACACACCATCCACGTAGGAGCCCTGGCTCTGGAATACAGCAACGGGAGGGTACATCTTCGTGTAAGAAATTTAGGTAAGAACATGGCCACAAAGAATGGCATCCAGGAAAGGGAACTGCATTGACAAAGGCAGAGTGGATTTAAAGGCGAAACGGAGCCCATGGTTTGTGGGCCAGGTACAGTGGTGGACGAGGAAGTTCAGAGGACAGAGTCACTGCTGTGCCAAGCGCAGACAGTCAAAAAGACCTTCCAATAAGCCCCAGGAAGTCACACAGCGTGGCATTCTCACTGCTTTATCACTGCTTTACGGCACCGTTGCGGGAGTTTCCAAACCTCTCTCAGTGAGCAGTAACATAACAGCATTTGGTTGTGACACCTACTGGCGAGAAAAAGTAGGTCACGGACTAGAGCTCCATGATCTTTTCAATGGCATTTATTATATTAAATGAGCAAAAAGAGTGAGCTAATGTTTTAGATCATGACTTCCATTTGTGTGAAAACTGTCATTCTTCAGGTAAAAATCCAGGCCAGGTCAAGCGGAATTTCAGCCAGAGTCTGTCCTGGGGACCCCAGACAGCATCTTTGACAAAGGCTGACAACTAACTCTTCTCATTCTCCATCAAGAAGGGCTACACTTGTGGTGAGCACCACATAAAGTATGAACTTGTCAAATCACTATGCTGGACACATGAAACAAATGTAACACTGTGTGTCAGCTACACTCAAAAAAATTAAAACAGTAAAAAAGAATCACAAAATATATAATAAAACTGAACTAAGGGCAGAAAACGAAGACTGGACCTAACTAAGTCTCCAGATTTTTAAAGCACGAGACAAAGAAGGTTGTGAAACAATGTTCACCCCTTACACAGACAAGGTATGCAAATCTCTCCAAGCTCCCCACTGAAATAGACTCTCACTGGCTCAGTGCAAATGGGTGGCTACTCAATTTACTTCTTACTTACTTTATACCATAGTTGGTAGACTTATTAATAAGCATGTTAATGTTATTTACAATAATATTTAATACTAAAAAAAAGAACCCAAAAGTATCATTCCATGTCTGATATTCCACTAAGGCTAACTAAAGGAATTAGGTATTACAATACACCCTTACCAAGGGAAGGCAGCTGTTATGCTGGGGGAGGAGGCATTCATAATAACCTCCACTTAATAGCATGTAATTTAGCAGAACTTGTCAGTAAGGCCATATTCAAGGGTCAGCTGCAATTTCTTTAGTAAACTCCCAGTTGGATATTTTAATTCTCTGCCAAGTAAAATAATAATTGATTTTTCCTAAACAATATTCCTAGACCATTCATTGCTAATAGGACAAGCTTGCTCAATTAAATTTTCAGATTTAAATTCATGAGAAGGACTATCCTAAGGAGTCTCTAGAAAATACAGGTTAGTGAGCAATTACAGAGTTACAAAGAGCATTCAACTGACTGCATATAACAAAACTGTTCAAAGGCATGGGGGAGGAATAAAATGCAAACTCATGGAATCAAGGATATATACCAAAATCTTGATGATACTAAAATTATTCCAAACCGATTTGAGAGAGCTTATCTAGCACTACCAGGGAAAACGGTGGTGTAGGAGGACCCGAAGCTCACCTGTCCCATGGATATAACTAGGTAACACCTACATCAGTGTAAATAACCCAGAAAACCACCTGAAGACTGGCAGAACAAACTCTCCAAAGCTAAATGTAGAGAAGAGGACACAATGAAGAGGGTAGCAGAGATGTGGCTGGGAGCCAAATGGACTCATAGTGACTGTCCCCAGGAGGGAGGGACATGCGGGCATGGAGAGGGGAGAGAAACAGACCCTCACACCAGGGCGCCTGCAGGGGAAACCTTCACGGGGAAGACAAATCCTGGCAACACTGGGCTTTGGAAACCAAATTTTGCAAGTTCTTACAACTTGTGGGGCTTAACTAGCACTTTAAAAATCAGTGGTCTCAGCTCTGGGAGAGCATGCAGGGTGAAAGGAAACTGAATCCCTGCCCTTGAACAGACAATACAATAAACAGCCCCGCAGAAATACAGCTTAGAAACAGCAGTTTGAAAAATGCATGAGGTATAAGGGAGGAAGATTTGCTTACTAACTGCAAGCATGTCTGGAGGGGCAGAAACCCCTGGGAGACTTCTCCAGGAACAAAGGAGCTGGCAGGGGCCGTTTCCCTCCCCTGCCCCTTAGCCTAAACACAAGGACACGTGCTGGAACCAGCACAGTGCAAACATTCTCCACCTAACTTGCTTAACAGCATGCCCCACAACCCCACATTCTCTTGTGCACATGCCCCCTCCAGCCAGGCCTCTGCTCTAGGTGCCCTCCCACAGGAAGCCCAAGCAAACCTTGCTAACACTGTGTGCCCTGGACCCAGGTACTTCTGCAGATCTGAAGTCTGGATCTGCAGGCCTCAGTCCCCAAGGCTAAGGTCCCCTACCTTAGACCAGCACAAACCTTGCTAACACTGCCCACCTGCACCCACGTTCTCCTATGGTCCTGTTTCCTCCAGTATTTTTGGTCAGAGCCCATCCAGTGTGGTGCTACAAGCCCTGGCAGTCCCAACAGGGGCTAGCACAGTCCCAGAGTGACCCCCACCCCAGGGACAGGGACGATAACCTCACACACCAGTCCAACGGTGGCCCCAGCGGTGGACTAAGGGCAGACATCTGGTAGGACTGCAGCACCTCGCTCAGCCCCCACCCCCACAACCAACACTTCTCAGGGGACAAAACAGGGAAAGCATCTGCCACTGGGTGCTACTCCAGCTCTGGCAAATGCCCGGTCTCACTCAACTCAGGCCCAAGGCAGTCCCAGACTGGCCTACACAGGGACCAGACCTTCCCGAAACAGGCAAAGTGAGCCACTGCAGGCGACTGGACTAGAAGCAAAAGGGGCTCAGCCGCAACGGCAGGGCACACACAACACACCCAGGAGACCCCCCTGAAGCACCAGATTCTGGTGAACAGGGGTCACTGCACTGCAGGGCACTACAGGACCTCTTCTTCACTAGGCCACGGCTTTCAACAGCAGGAGACGTAGGTGACTTTCCAAAAACAGAGAAACAGAGAGACAAAATGAAGAGATGGAGGAATATGCCCCAAATGAAAGAACAGGAAAAAAATCACAACAAGAGACCTAAATAAAACAGAGATAATATGCATAATAGAGAATTCAAAGTAATGGTCATAAAGATACTCACTGGACTTGAGAAAAGGGTACAGGACTTCAGTGAGACCCTCAACAAAGAGATAGAAAACATAAAAAAGAACCAATCAGAGATGAAAACCTCAGTATCTGAAATTAAAAATACACTAGATAAACAGTAGACTAGAGGAAGCAGAACTGATCAGCATCTGGAGGACAGAGTAATGGAAAGTAATGGAGCTGAATAGGAGAGAAAAAAATAATAACTAATGAAAATGTATATGGGGAATTCAGGGACAACATCAAGCATAATGACATTCACATTATAGAGATCCCACAAGGAGATGAGTGAGGGAAAAGAAGGCAGAAGATTTATTTGAAGCTGAAAACTTCCTGAATCTGGGGAAGGAAACAGAAATCCAGATCCAGGAGACACAGACAGCCCCCAGCAAAATCAACCCAAAGAGATCCACATCAAGACACCCAGTAATTAAAATGGCAGAAAGTGGTGATAAAGAGAGAATGTGAAAAGCAGCAAGAGAAAAGAAGACAGCTGCATACAAGGGAAACCCTGTAATCTAGTTATCAGTGGATTTTTCAGCAGAAACTTTGCAGGCCAGAAGACGGTAACATGATATACTCAAAGAGCTGAAAGGAAACAACCTGCAGCCAAGAATACTCTATCCAGCAAGACTATCATTCAGAACAGAAGGAGAGATAAAGGTGATTAACATAATAACATAATAAAATTTAAAAAAAATTTTTTAAAAAGGAGCAATAGAGAGTTTCCTAGACAGGGGCACCTGGGTGGTTCAGTGGTTAGGCGTCTGCCTTTCTTCGGCTCAGGTCATGATCCCAGGGTCCTGGGATCGAGCCCCACATTGGGCTCCCTGCTCAGTGGGAAGCCTGCTTCTCCCTCTCCCACTCCCCCTGCTTGTGTTCCCTCTCTCGCTGTCTCTCTCTCTGTCAAATAAATAAATAAAATCTTAAAAAAAAAAAAAGTTTCCTAGACAGACAAAAGTTAAAGGAATTCATGACCACTAAATAGCCCTACAAGAAATGTTCAAGGGGATTCACTGAGTGGAAAAGAAAGACCATAAGCAAAAGTACAAAAAGTAGGAAGCACAAAAAGCAGTAAAATTAAGTATATCTATAAAAATCAGTCAAGGGATTCACAGAATAAAAGGAAGTAAAGTATGACACCATATACCTAAAACGTAACAGGGAGAGGAGTGAAGAATGGGTTCATGTTGGGGTTATGTAGGGCATGAAACCTTCCATTGCCCCCAGCAGGCTCTGTGTTACATTTTAGCAAGCTAGATATTATGGATGATTTCATGCTCTAACATTAACCCCAACAATTATGTCGGGGTCACCACCTGCCAGGAATGGCCAGCAATCCCTGTGCCAATGGATGAAAGATTACTCCAAACCTTGCTGTGAAAGAGAGGAGAAAGCAAGGGGGTCAACGCTCAGAGACAAAGATCCTTTGCCATTCTTTGCTCTGGCTTTTATTGGTCCTTCAGGATAATCACAAATCCTTATCACTGTTTCTCAAGCACGTGATGTGTGACAAGGGGTCTTACTGAAACTAGGAGGATCTGTTTGCGGGGAAAGATACGATATGCTTATCTGCGTGTTCTACGAGTTCAGCTAAACATAGCCTAAAGGGACGATAAATACATCTCTTAGATCACAGGGCGGCTGTTTGGGCTAAGAAAGCTTCGGGAAGGCAACTCCCTGCGGCATTCCTACAGCAGAGTGGTCATGCATGCCTCGGCATTCCAAAGGCCTATGCCCTTCTCTGAAACTTTCCATTGCCCCCAGCGGCTTCTGTGTTATATTTTAGCAAGCCAGGTATTATGGATGACTTCATGCTCTACATTAACCCCAACAGGTTCAAGCTTAAGTGATGATCAATTTCATACAGACTGCTATATGCAGAAGATGTTATATACAAATCTAATGGTAACCACAAATCAAAAACCAGTAACAGACATGTAAAAAAATAAAAAGAAAGGAATCCAAGGATATCACTAAAGAAAGCCACAAAAAGTGAGCAAAGAGAGCAAGAGAAGGAACAGGGAAGAACTACAAAAACAGCCATAAAACAAGTAAGAAAATGGCAATAAGTACCTAACTATCAGTAATTACTTTGAATGTAAATGACCTAAACACTCCAATCAAAAGATACAGGGTGATAGAATGGATAAAAAAAGTAAGACCCATACATGCTGCCTATAAGAAACTCATCTCAGACCTAAAGACATACGAAAATTCAACGTAAAGGGATGGAAAAGTATTTATCATGCAAATGGAAGTGAAAAGAAAGCTGGGGTAGCAGTACTCACATAGGACAAAATGGACTTTAAAACAAAGACTGTAACAACAGACAAGAAGGACACTATATAATTATAAAGGGAAAAGTCCAACAAGAAAATATTAACAATTGTAAATATTTATGCACCTTACACGGGAGCACCCAAATACATAAAGCAATTAATAACAAACATAAAGGAAGTAATTAATAGTAATACAATAATAGTAGGGGACTTTAATACCCCATTCACAGCAATTGGTAAATCATCCAACAAAAAATCAATAAGGAAATAGTGGCTTTGAATGACATGCTGGACGAGATGGATCTAACAGTTCATATTTAAGAACATTCCACCCTAAAACAGCAGAATACACATTCTTTATAAGTGCACATGAAATATTCGCCTGAATAAGTCATACATTAGGCCACAAAACAAGTCTCAACAAATTCAAAAAGAAGTCATACATGCATCTTTTCTTAGCACATGCTATGAAACTAGAAATCAACAATAAGAAAAAAATCTAGAAACAACACAAATACATGGATGTTAAATAACATTCTACTAAACAATGAATGGGTCAACCAAGAAATCAAAAAGGAAATAAAAAAATAATGAAGACAAATGAATTTGAAAACACAATGGTCCAAAATATTTAGGATGCAGCAAAAGAGGAAAGAGGGAAGCTTATAGCAATACTGGCCTACCTCAAGAAGCAAGAAAACTCTCAAATAAACAACCTAACCTTACACCCGAAGGAGCTAGAAAAACAAGCCCAAACAACCCCCCCCCCAAAATATAAAGAACCAAATAATAAAGATTAGAGCAGAAATAAACAAAACAGATACTAAAAAACAATAGAACAGATAAATGAACTCAGAAGCTGGTTCTTTGAAAAGATCAACAAAATTGAAATACCTTTAGCCAGCCTCACAAAAAAAAGAAAAAAGGGAGAGACAGAGAGAGAGGACTCAAACAAATTCAGAAATGAAAGAAGAGAAACAATAACCAACACCACAAAAAATAAAGGATTATAAAAGAGTATTATGAAATATTATAAGCAAACAAACTGGACAATGTAGAAGAAATGGATAAATTCCTAGAAACTTATAACCTCCCAAAATTGAATCAGGAGTAGAAAATTTGAACAGACTAATTACCAGCAATGAAATTGAATCAGTAATCAAAAAACCCAAGAAACAAAAGTCCAGGACCAGATGGCTTCACAGGTAAATTCTTTTTCTCAAACTATTCCAAAAAAAAAGAGAAGAAGGAAAGATTCTGAGGCCAACATTACCCTGATACCAAAACCAGACGAAGACAACACAAAAAAGGAGAACTACAAGCCAATATCTCTGATGAACATAGAGAAATACAGAATCCTCAACAAAATATTAGCAAACTAAATCCAATGATACAGTAAAAAAATCATTTACCACGATCAAGTGCAATTTGGGATGCAAGGGTAGTTCAATATTTGCAAATCAATCAATGCGATACATCACATCAATAAAAGAAAGAATAAAAATCATATGATCATTTCAATAGACACAGAGAAGGCATTTGACAAAGTACAACAACCATTCATGATAAAAATCCTCAACCAAGTAGGTTGGTTTTTTTTTTTAAGATTTTATTTATTCGACAGAGAGAGAGAGTGCACACAAGTGCACAAGCAGGGGGAGCGGGAAAGGGAGAAGCAGGCTCCCCACTGAGCAGGGATCCCAATGCAGGGCTTGATCCCAGGACCCTGGGATCATGACCTGAGCTGAAGGCAGACGCTTAACCGACTGTGCCACCCAGGCGCCCCAACAAAGTAGGTTTAGAAGAAACACACCTCAACACAATAAAGCCTTTATATGAAAAACCCACAACTAATATCATCCTCAGCTTTTCCCCTAAGGTCAGGAATAAGACAAGGATGTACATTCTCACTTTTATTCTACATAGTACTGGAAGTCTTAGACACAGCAGTAAGACAACAAAAAGAAATAAAAGGCATTCAAATCAGTAAGGAATAAGTAAAACTTTCACTATTTGCAGATGACATGACATGATACAATATACAGAAAACCTGAAAGACTCCACCAAAAAACTGCTAGAATTGATATATTCAAATTCAGTAAAGTCACAGGGTACAAAAATCAATGTACAGAAATCTTGCATTTCTATACACCAATTAGGAAGCAGCAGAAAGCAAACAACCCCATTTACAAGTGTACCAAACATAATAAGATACATAGGAATAAATCTACCCAAAAAGGTGAAAGACCTGTACTCCGAAAACTATAAAACATTGATAAAAGAAATTCAAAATGACACCAAGAAATGGAAACACATTTCATGCTCATGGGTTGGAAGAACAAATATTGTTAAAATGCCTATACTACCCAAAGTAATTTACACATTTAATGCAATCCCTATCAAAATACTAATAGCATTTTTCACACAACTAGAACAAATAATCTTAAAATTTGTATGGAACCACAAAAGACAAATAGCCAAAGTAATCTTGAAACAGAAAAGCAAAGCTGGAAGCATCCCAATTCCAGACTTCAAGCTGTATTACAAAGCTGTAGGAATCAAAACAGTATGGTACTGGCAAGAAATAGACACATAGATCAACAGAACAAAACAGAAAACCCAGAATAAACCCACAGTTATATGATAAATTAATCTTCAACAAAGCAGGAAAGAATATCCAATGGAAAAAAGTCTCTTCAACAAATGGTGCTGGGAAAACTGGACAGCCAGATGCAAAAGAACGAAACGGACCACTTTCTTATACCATACACAAAAATAAATTCAAAATGGACTAAATACCAAAATGTGAGACATGGAACCATAAAAACCACACAAGACAACACAGACAGTATCTTCTTTGATGTCAAGCATAGCAAGTTTTTGTTTTAGATGTGCCTCCTGAGGCAAGGAAAACAAAAGCAAAAATAAACTCTTGGGACTACGTCAAAATAAAAAGCTTCTGCACGCAAGAGAAACAATCAATGAAACTAAAAGGCAACCTACACAATGGGAGAAAATATTTGCAAATGGCATATCCAATAAAGGGTTAGTATCCAAAATATATAAAGAACTTAAAAAACTCAATACCCAAAAAACAAATATTCCAATTAAAAAATGGGCAGAAGACATGAACAGACATTTCCCCAAAGTAGACATAGAGATGGCCAACAGACACATGAAAAGATGCTCATCATCACCTACCATTAGGGAAATGCAAATCAAAACCACAATGAGGCACCACCTTAAACTTGTAAGAATGGCTAAAATCAACAATACAAGACACAACAGGTGTTGGCGAGGATGTGAAGAAAAAGAACACTCGTGCACTGTTGGTGGGAATGCAAACTGGTACAGCTAATGTGGAAAACAGTATGGAGGATCCTCAAAAAGTTAAAAATTGAAATACTCTATATGATCCTGCAATCACACTACTGGGTAGTTAGCCAAAGAACACGAAAATACTAATTCAAAGGGATACATGCACCACAATGTTTACTGTAGCATTATTTATAATAACCAAATTATGGAAGCAGCCTAAGTGTCCATTGATTGATGAATGAATAAAGAAGATGTGGTATACATAATACACAAACACACACACATACAATGGAGTATTATTCAGCTATAAAAAAAGAATGAAATCTTGCCATTTGTAACAACATGGATGGAGCTTGAGAGTATAATGCTAAGCAAAATAAGTCAGAGAAAGACAAATACCATATGATTTCACTCCTATGTGCAATTTAAGAAACAAAACAAACGAGCAAAGGGAAAAAAGAAAAACAGAGAGAGACAAACCAAGAAACAAACTCTTAATTATAGAGAACAAACTGATGGTTACCAAAGGGGAGGGTGGCAGGGGGATGAGTTAAATAGGTGATAGGGATTAAGGTGTGCACTTGTGATAAGCACAGGCCTGATGTATGGAATTGCTGAATCACTATACTGTATACCTGAAACTAATATAACACTGTAAATTAACTAATTGGAATTAAAATAAAAACTTAAAAAAACAAAAAAAATGAGGAAAGTCTGAGAAACAATTACAGACAAGAAGAGGCTAAGGAGATATGACAACTAAATGTAATGTGGTATCCTGGATGGGATCCTGGGAAAGAGAAGGGACAATGGGTAAAAACTAAGGAATCTGAATAAAGCATGAACTTTAGTTAATAATATCTCAGTATCAGTTCTTTAATTGTAACAAATATACAAATATAAGAGGCCAATAATAACATTATAGATGTTATATAATATTATAGATGTTAGTAATAAACTGGGTGTGAGGTATATGGGAACTCTGTACTACCTTCACAATTTTCCTATACATCTAAAATTAAAAGCTTACTCAAGAAAATATCTATAAAAATGAAAACACAACTTAGCAAAATTTATGCAACATAGCTAAAGCTTAGAGGGAAATTTATTAAATTCCTATATTAAAAAAGGATAATCTCAAATCAATAACCTAACCTTCCACCTTAAGCTATAATTTCTTTAGTTAACTCCCACTTGGGTATTTTAATTCTCTACCAAGTAAAACAATATACAATTGATTTTCCTAAACGATATCTCTAAGTAACCAGAAGAAAAAGAAGAGCAAACTAAACCTAAAAAAAGCAGGAGGAAGGAATTAATAAAGATTAGAGTGGAAACAAATGAAACAGAGAACAGAAAAACAGAAAGTCAATAAACTGAATGTTGGTTCTTTAGAAAGATCACTAAAATTGATAAACCTTTAGCCAGACCAACCAAGAAAAAAAGAAAGAAGACTAAAATTAGTAAAAGCAGGAGGAGTAGGGAGACATTACAATAGACTTAACAGAAATTAAAAAAAAAAAAAATTGTAAGGGAATACTATAAACAACTATTATCCAACAAATTGGATAACTTAGATGAAATGGACAAATTACTGGGCGCCTGGGTGGCTCAGTTGGTTAAGCGACTGCCTTCGGCTCAGGTCATGATCCTGGAGTCCCGGGATCGAGTCCCGCATCGGGCTCCCTGCTCAGCAGGGAGTCTGCTTCTCCCTCAGACCCTCACCCCTCTCATTCTCTCTCTCTGTCATTCTCTCTCTCTCAAAAATAAATAAAATTAAAAAAAAAAATAAATGGACAAATTACTAAATGACACAAACCAACTGAAGAAGAAATAGATAACTGGAATAGACCTATAGTAAGGAAAGAGATAGAATTTATAATATAAAAACTTCCAACAAGGAAAAATCCTGACCAAGATGGCTTCAGTGGTGAATTCTACCAAACATTTAAATAAGAATGAACACCAATCCTCAAACTCTTCAGAAAAACAGAAGGGGAAGGAATGCTTCCTAAGTCATAAGGTCAGCATTATGCTGATTCCAAAACCAAAAAGATCACAAGAAAATCAAAGAACAATAGCCCCTACAAATATAGATGCAACAATTCTCAACGAAATACTAGCAAACCAAATCCAGCAACATATAAAAATAATTATATATCACAACCATGTGGGATAACTTATCCCAGGAATGCAAGGTTGATTTTAACATACCCATAAAGTAAAGGAAAAACCACATGATCAATCTCAATACGTGTAGGAAAAGCATTTGACAGAATCCAATACTCTTTAAAAAAAAAAACTCCACAAATTAGGAATAGAAGGGAACTTCCTCAATTTGACAGAGGCATCTATGAAAAACCCACAGCTAACACATCTAAGAGAAAAAGACCGAAAGCTTTCCCTATAAGATCATGAACAAAACAAGGATGTGCACTCTCACCACTTCTATTCAACACTGTGCTAGAGGTCTAGCTAAGACAAATATGCCAGCAAAACAAATAAAAAGCATCCAGCTTAGAAAGGGAGAAGTAAAACTATGTCTACTTGCAGATGACATGATCTTGCATATATAAAATTCTAAGGAATCTAGTAAAATACTATTAGAACTAAAATGAGTTCAGCAATGTGGAAGGATACAAGATAATCTACAAAAATAAATTATATTCCTATACACTAGCAATAAACAATCTCAAAATGAAAATTAAGAAAACAACTCCACTTACTGTTGAATGAAACAGAATACCTAGGAATAAATTTAACAAAGTAAGTGCAAGACCTGTGCACTGAAAACTATAAAACTGCTGAAAGAAAAAGAAGAAAATCTAAAAGGAAAGACATCCCACGTTCCCGGACTAGAAGACTTACTAGTGTTAAGACTAAAATAGTCCCCAAATTGATCTACATATTTGATGCAATTCCTGTCAAAATCCTAGCTGGTTTTGTTTCTGTTTGTTTTGCAGAAACTAGCAAGCTAATTTTAAAATTGAAAATGTAAGGGTCACAGAATAGCTAAAAAAAATCTTGAAGAATAACATAGGTTGGAAGAGTCAGAGTCATACTTTTTTTTTTAAGAGAGAGTGCAAGAGTGGGGGGAGGGGCAGAGGGAGAGAGAGAATCTTAAGCAGGCTCCATGCCCAGCGCAGAGCCCAACCTCAAGACCTGAGCCAAAATCAAGAGTCGGAAGCTTAACCGACTGAGCCACCCAGGTGTCCCAAGAGTTATACTTTCTAACTTCGGCTACAAAGCTATGGTAGTCAAGACAGTGTGGTTGTGGACATAAGGAAATACAAACAGATCAATGGAATAAAACTGAAAGTCCAGAAATAAACCTGTCCATTTATGGTCAATTAATTTTTGACAAGAGTTATGAATTCAATGAAAAAAGGACAGTCTCTTCAACAAATGGCACTGCAACAACTGGATATTCACGTGCAAAAGAATAAATCTGGACCCCTATCTCACAAAAATGAGTTCCAAATGGATCATATACCTAAATGTAAGACCGAAAATTACGTAACTCCTAAAAGAAAACATAGGGAGTAAATCAACATCACCTTGAGTTATTCAATGGTTTCTTAGATACAACACCAAAAGCACAAGAAACAAAAGAAAAAATATATATAGATTGGGCTTTATGAAAATGAAAACCAATATTGTAAATGATACTATTAAGAAAGTAAAATGACAACACAGAGAATAGGAGAAAATACTTGTGAATCATTACCTGACAAGGGACTTTTAAGCCAGAACATATAAAGAACTCTTATAATTCAATAATAAAAAGACAACCCAATTTAAAAATGGGCAAAGAATTTGAATAGGCCCATTTCCCCAAAGAAGATATACAAATGACCAATAAACACATGAAAAGATGTTCAACATTATTAATCATTAGGGAAATGCAAATCAAAACTACAATGAGATATAACCCTTCTAAAAGTGGCTAAAATCAAAAAAGACAACAAGTGTTGGCAAGGAACATTACATGTGAAAAAACTGGAACCCTCCTATTAGGGAACTGCCAATGGGAATGTAAAATGGTGCAACCATACTGGAAAACAGACTATTCCTCAAAAAATTAAAGAGTTACCATATGACCCAGCAATTCCATTCTTAGGTATATAGCAAGAGAAATGAAATGAAAATATATGTCTAACTCAAAAACAGGTATACAAATGTTCACAGCAGCATTATTCATAATAACTAAAAAAAAGAAACTCACCTGTCCATCAACTGATGAATGAATAAACAAAATGGAACATTATTTGGCAATAAAAAAGAATGAAACACTCTACATGTTACAAAATGGATGCTGTTTGAAAACATTACAGTAAATGAAAAGCCAGTCACAAAAGACCACATAGTATATGAATCTGTTCTACGAAATGTCTAGAATAGGCAAATCCCTTGAGAAAGAAAATAGATTAGTGGGTTTATTTGGGCCTAGGGTGGGGACTGGGGATGGAGAGTGGCTGATAAAGGGTAAAGGGTTTCTTTATGGGATGATGAAAATATTCTGAAATTAGGTTGTGGTGATGGTCGTACAAGATACAAAAAATCACTAAAGTGCTCACTTTAAATAAGGGGATTTTATGCTAAGTTGAACTATATATCTCAATAAAGCTACAAAAAATAAGGAATTAATAAAAAGGTAATACATCTTCTGTCTGGTTAGTTCCATTAGTTGCCACCCCCATTTCTTCTCAACTCCCCCTTTCTTTATGCCTGACTGCTCTCTATCAGCTACTAACTTCCTTTCTCCCTCCCATCACCATCAGATAGAACCAACCTTCTGGGCGACACTCAGTCAGGGGCTCAGCTGAGCAATGTCCCCAAGCTAATGACTTCGCCACCCTCCCTTCAGTAAAGCTTACCTTAATACCTTAAATAGAATAGCAGAATAGGAGTTTAAAGTTTTATAAAACTCCCGGGGTAGGGGAAGACTATAGCAAATAGCTCCTGAATGCTCCCTATGTTTCAGGCAAAGTGCAAAGCACATCAACACCACTTTCGTTTACTTCAGCAGTAAGCAGTTCTCACTACACTTACTTTGACATTTAATATTTATTAGGTACCCGGCTGTGTTCTGATGTTGGTCACATTGCAGTGAACAAGAAAGACAGAAAGATTTTTTAAAAACCTCTTAATCATGGAACTTATAAACAAAATAAGATAAATGAGTAAAACCTAAAGAACGTTAATTGGTGATAAGTGCTATGAAGAAAAACAAAGCAGGAAATTATGAGAAGGGAATGTGGGGGAGGAGGGAGGTTACAATTTAAAGTATGATGGCCCCATGGACCTGCCCTATGAGCAAGGCTTGAAGGAAGGCAGGGTGGCGCCACACGCCTATCTGGGAAAGAGGATTCCAGGCAGTGGTGTCAAGTGCCAAAGTCCCAAGGCAGGTAGTGGTATGTGCAGGAAGAGAGGCAGCGGAGTCGAAATGAGAGGTGGCCTAATCCTGCTATAGGTCACATGAGGGCCTTCTTTGTGTCTTCCTCGGAGGAAGATGGGGAACCACTGGAGGTTTTGAACAGAGTGAGAAAAACAATGACTCAGGACAGAGCTCTGGGCCCTCTGTCCTATCACCTCTGGGTCATGACTGACTGTTCTGACCCAAAGGAACTGGGCCAATCACTGATGAAGCCAATCAAAATTTATCCCCTCTCCAAAATCTGAACTAAACACAAGAGGCTGAATTAGCCAGTGTTGGGCCTTAAATGAAAAAGTGATGGACAGTCAAGATTAGGACAGTTACTTCCCTGCCACGTCCACCCGACCAGAAGCCAACTTGAAATTCAATACTGGAAACCCAAAAGGAGGAGCAGAGACAAGAAGAGGCAGCCCGAGAGAGAGGGACGGACAGAGGAACCTGCTGTAGGGTGAGGACAGGGATATATGGGACTCCTGAACCTTCCAATAAATCTCCTGCCTTGGACTCTTTGTGTGGGTCTCCCATCCTTATAATCAAAATCCCTGGCTTAGACAGGGAGCTATATTTTGTTATCCAAGTAGCACACGTGGGACTGAAAAGGCTGTCTGTTCCTGGCTCTAAGTTTAACCCAGCTCTAATAACTCCTGAGGGAAAGGATGGGCTACAGAGGGGCAGCTGACGCCATGGCCTTCAGCCCAACCCCGGCCTCCCCCAGCTGTTGCTGGGAATATGACACAATGCCCCTAGGTGAAAACTTATCAGAAATCGGCAAGGTGCGATTTCAGTTACTTCATCCTCTTTTTAATTTCCTCATGTGTCAGTACCAGTGGCAGAGCTTTTCGAATATTCTGCTAGGCTAAATGACACATTTAGTGATATTAAGTTATTGTTACTCTTTTAGAACCAAGTTAATTAAGCCGTGAAATACTTGCTTTGAGTTAACTAGGTTCTGGGTATTTGAAGGTCCTGGAAGCTCTCTTACCACAGGCAGGCTGCAGTTTTGTTACTTGTGGGCAACAGGGCCAGGGCTAACTGCTGTCCTCCCCCCACCACCCAGCCTCCTCCTGGGCAGCATGCCAAGATGCCAAGAGAATGCCCAGGAGAAAGGCAGAGATTAATGCTTCTCTGTCAACTCTCGACTAAACCTGTTCTGAACGGCTGCTTCTAATTCCAAGGGATACAGGGAAGGGAAGAATTACCACACAAGGGTCCCGCTCAGAGCATGCATCTATGTGCCTTCTGCCCACAGGCATGCAGGCTGACTCTCAGCTGCCACCAGAGAACTGGTCTGCAGTGCTGTACCCACTACGTGGGACCCCAAAGCTGCTCATCTTTAGGTTATAACTACCAAGACCCCAATACAAGCTAATCTCCTGCTAAGCCACCAGTTTATCTAACAAGACAAGTGAAAATTTCAGTAGTTACAATTACTGAAAAAAAGGCACCACTCCTACAGCACTCCAAAGACATGAATCAACCAATCCTCCCTGTCACCCTTGGAAATGGAATGCACTTTAGATGTTCTCTCAACATTTTGGCTGAAGTTGGGAAAGTGGCAGGGATTAAAATCTCAGCCCTCTGTCTTCCACAGGACACTAACCTCTTCATGCTAATACATCTAAACAATCAGGTCACAGGTCATAATTTCCTTAGGAATTAAAGGTAAAAAAAAATCACCACCATGTTCCACCTGCAGCAGCTTCAAAATAAATCTTTCTTCATGGCGTGAAAGTTTAGTAATAACCTCATCCATGGTTTCATCTGGTTTTCTTACCCTTCTTTTCTCTTTATCACCATTTCCCTTGACAACAATTTCAACCCTGTTTCCCTGCTGCATGTTTTTGTAAGAACTTGAAATCCTTTGGGGGAACAAACCTAAGCAATAAATATATTTCTCAAATGGGACTGAAGAACCTAGAATCATTCCAAATCACCCAATGATTACTTGCTGAATGTCTGTTTTACCCAAGAGGTGGCAAGTTCAGTGAGAGAAAGAGTGAACACACAATTGGATGAACCAATGAATGAATAAACAGGTTTACTGTTGAATTAGCTGAAGGGCACAAAGCTCTTAGTGTGGCAAAGATACAAAGGGTCCTTGGGTGGCCTGTAAATTTTCTAGTAGACAATAATCTCTTCTCAGAAGCAACAGGGAATGGCTTTCTGCTCTCCCTCCGGGAGGGCTCACTCACAGGCAGAGCTAACTTCTTACCTGAGTTGCACGCAACATAAAAGGTCAGTGAGAATGTGTTCCACTGTCAATCTATTTCCCAAATGAGATTTGACCTAAATAGCCCCTAAAATTTTAAGAATCTAAGTAAGATTATAGATTTTTATCGCTGAGTCTTAAAGTGCAGATTACGTCATGTTGTCTCTGAATATCTTACACATTATTGTCACAAAAATCACAAAAGACAAGGCAGTAATATATAGTACTTCTTCCTGTACAGGTAGGTATTCATATAGGATGTATGTGTTCATCACATCCTATTAATGTCATTAAAACCTTTGCAAGGAATCAACAATAGGAAACCTGGACGTTAGTAGGGAGCAAGGGGCCTTGGTCCTTCTTATTCCCCTTTTAGCCCAAGGTTTTACTTATGTTCATTTAATGTTTCAAGTTTTGAATGTGATTTTACAACTGACTTTAGGTGGGGACTGTCGAACAGACTTCACACCCTCTTTTGGGAGATCCATTCTCTATTCTCCCAGGAAAAAAAAAAAAAAAGACAACCTTGAAAGCAAAGATGTAGTTCCCTTAAGGTACCTGGTGAGACTCCCTGCTTGCACCCCACCCCAGTGATCTAGAGAATGGTTGCAGTCATTGTGAAGGCACTCACCAGGGTGACAATGGCACATTCGGCCGTCAGCTGAGCAGCACTGAACAGTGTCCGAACAAACCGGTAAATCTGCTTCTGCTCTGGGTTGTGTTTATCATAATCTGGTGGCACTTCGGATTTCTGGGGAAGGAAATATTTTCAGATGACTGGCCGCCCAATAAAAACAAAAGAGAAATAATTAATCACCAGAAGGAGGAGATTACCGAGAGAGGGTGAAGGTTTTCATCAAAAATATCTAAGAGCATCCTTCCATCTGGGTCCCTGGTGGGGAAAATAAGAGAAAATGGAGTTTACTTTCTGCAAGAATGTCATTCAAAATAAAATAAAAATATATTTTGATTTAACACATTTCAAGAAACTGAAGTTAATGTTAAATGTTGGAGATGCTATTGGTTATCCACAAATAATAATTTTTCTTGTGTACAATATTTAATCATTTTTATTTAAACTGTCTACGAAATAAAGGTTATAAACCACATTTAGCTGAATTAACCTAAGCAAAAAAATCTAGATTTTCATTTTCTGAGTTTTCAAATGAACCAAATTTAAGCAAGTGACAAACTTCTTTAAACATCTTGCTTCTCAGCAAAGGCTAATAATGGATATGCTTAAACCATCACTACATGGTAGCTGAAAGGAAAGAAGTGCAAGGGTAAAAATGAACATTCAGTGTGCCCTAGAAATTTATTTGAAATTTTCATAACATGAAACTTAAACACTTGTTTCACAATTTTATATTGAAAAACAAGAGGTGATGTGTAGAAAAGTTTAACTCAGTAACCCATACATCTATAAAAGAATGGCTGGTTGTTACAAGGCCAGTAAATGTCATTTAAAGTGGTGACTTGCACTGTAAGCACAGTGCCTTGAGCTGGGCACTGGAGACCAACAGCACTTCACCAGCCAAGGGTCTACTTTCATCTGTTTTATGTCATCTGACTTCTAAGAGAGAGAAGGTTTCTACTACATTAAAATAGTTTATGTCTAAATTTACACCAAAGTTTCTTCTAATTTAAAACTATAAACATTTTTTCTCATGTTGAAGTTGCACATAGTAAATGTTTAAAATAATATTTTAGAAAAGAAAGAATGTTTAAGCAAATTACACAGAAAATCAAGAGAAAAAGGAAGCTGGGCATTATCAAGAAGATTTGTTCTGTTCTGTTGGCTTCAAACACAAACACCCATTTGGTTTCCTCTGATTCAGCACTTACCTAGGAAGTTTGGTAAATTATACTAACTAGAAATTCCAGGAAAACATGAGTAAAGTATACAAAGGCTGAAGCAACTACAACATAAAAGAAAAAAAAATAGGAAAAACATAATAGGAGATAATGTGTAATGTTTTTAGCAAAAAATTAATCATCCACATACCTGTTTTTGATGTGGTAATATATTGCGAGAGCTACACTGTAAAATAAAATGCAGGGTTCAATATTTTGTAAGCATATTCAAAATGTTATATGTTATCTTTCTGACCATAAATATTTAAATTGAAGTAAAAGTCAAACGATCTACCTGAACAGTCCCATTTAATTCAGAATACTGATCAAGAAATCACACTCTTCAAAGGAAATCAATCTTGTACTCATTCCCATAAATATTAAATCTTTTCCAGGAATACCAAAACTTCAAGAGGTATTTAGAAACAAATTCTCTTTCTACTTGAAATTTTAAGCTTTCTTACTTGTAAAATACAGGCACTATGTAAAAACAGGCACTGCAAATCAAACACCATTGGAAATTTCCAACTTAGTACACCTCCTAGTTTAGAAAAATTGTGGTTTATTTATAAGTACCAAAAAAATGTGAGTATCACCCACAGTGGTTTGCTGTTTTTTGTTTTTTCTTAAATCAATAACCTCTTGGCAATCCACCTAACTTATTCATCCACTTGCTGAAATAATACTGTAACTCTTATTTGTAACACTACCTTAAAATTTTATTTTACATTTTAAAGAATGTGAATTTAATGAAAACACTCCCCTCCCCTGAATATTTTTTTTCCAAGTAACGTTTTTCTGGTTTAAAAAAACGCATTATATTCATATTGTAGAACTTTTGGAAAATATAGAAAGTATATATGTAAAAAAGTAAACCCTCTGCCCAAAGATGACTACTATTAGCTTGAGATATTTAGATATCTATTCCTACCTATAAATTATATGTGTAAACAGGTTTGCATACTACTTTTGTCATTAATATTTTTCTTACCATTAAAATATGCTTTAAGACATGGTTTTAAATGGCTGGTTACATTCCACTGTATAGCTGCTGAATAATTAACTACTCCCCCTACTACTCAACTTGTTTCTAGTATTTTGCAATTATAATTAACACCGTATTGATATCTTCATAGACAAATACTTGTGCAACCTGGGACTATATCATTTCCCTAAGAAAACACTCTGTAGTTGAAATTACCCAATCTGAAGTCATTAATAATCATAAGGCTCCCCACACACACTGCCAACTATTTTTGCAGAAAAAGTGTGCCAGTGTACTTCCCCACCAGTGTTTGCTGCAACCTCATCCTTGCTGACACTTACCTTGAATATTCTGAAAAACGGTTCTCCAACTGGAGAGGTAAAGAAGTGTACTTGTTTTCAATGTGAGTTCAATGTGAGTGCTTTCAATGATCACCTATCAAGTTAGCAGGGTTATTCATGTTAACTGGCCAATATATTTTTTTTAATTTCCTCTTCTGTAAGCTGTCTAAATAAATCATTCCACTATTTTTGTTTTACTTTAAAATTTATCGAGGAGAACAAAATTTATTTTTTAAGCTTCTAACAGTATCACTAACTGGCTGCATCAGATTGTGCTCTGGGTACTCAGAGCACAGAAACTGCCATCCGGGGCATCAAGACGCAGGTGGAGGGCTCAGTCCTAAACATTTCAGCTTACTCAGCGTTGGATTCCAAACAGCTCAGAGGCTTACCTGTGACTTCCTATGACAACAGACAAGAAATCACTCGTCTTTCAAGTCTCTCTCTCTCTCTCTGGACCTATTCATTCATATGATTTCAGCTGAGTGTTAAAAGTTCTCGTGAGCAAATGGCAATATATTCTCTTTCTCCTAACATCTTCAAGAGTATCCAAGCTGACAAAGGAATTGTAACTGGGGTAAAAGGGCTTCAGAATTAAAAATAAAAATAATACAGTTTTCAAGCATACGTTAACAGCCCTGTGATGAAAAACAGCAGATGTTATCAACTCTATTTCATAAATGAGAAAAATTCAGGTTCAGACACTGGATGCCAGGATTTCTGACTGGTGGTTTGGGGCCCTTTCGTGCTACCACGTTGCCTCTGGGGAAAAGGAAGAAATTACCATTTAATTTGTTTAATAGTCATGCTGTGATGACTTTTTTCTAATCTAATGTCAGAGTTATATTGATGTTTCGTATGACTGGATTTGCTGTAGTGACTAGGTTCATCGCTTCAAGGGAGCATGACACAGGAAAAGGATTTCTGGATGGAGAGTCAGAACCACCTGGGTTTAAAACCTGGCTCCTTCATTTATTAGAGTGCATCTACCTCCCAGAGCCTACATCTCCTCACCAAAAAATTAGGACAATTCAACCTATATTACACAGCTATTAGCATAACCACACAAAATATACAAAAGAATCATTTCAAACAAAGGTCATGATTATTATGCTTATTCCCCTAGCAATAATTTCATCTCAAGGGGTGTTTTTGCTTCTGCAAATCGAGTGCAATCTTCAGGGTCCCAAGGTCACTATCTTCTGAATCTCCCAAGCCAAAAGCAAGATTGGACATCATCATGGCCTTAGACTCAGGAAAAATAGAGCAACAAGGTAGGACAATTTCCCCTCAAGGTTACATCCCGAAGACTAAGAAAACAAGCTCAGAATTCACATACAGCACAGCTCCATGGGCCAGTTTAGTTGGTCATATTGAAAGAAGTGATTCTGGGGGCACAGGGCAGTCCGCTGAAAATCAGTCCCACACTTTGGGCTTCGGAGGCCTCGTCAGTTCTGCTACATTCTCAGAAAATGGTGAGGTCTCACCAAAGATGGGCTGGGGTCAAACCAGAAGTACATTTGGACCAAAGGGTTTGCTCAACTGCTTTTGCCACATAGCTGGGTATAAAGAAATGCTATTTTCTTGACCAAGAAAACAAAACAGATTTGTGACTGCTGGCCTTGTACTTGTCCTCTTACCTAGCAAAGCATATGACAATCCTAAAATCTCTGAAGACCAAGAGGTGGTGGGTTCTGGCAGCACAACGCAGCTGAGCCAAGGGGGTGGAGGCAGGTGGGCAAGCAGCTCTCTCCAACCCTCAGAAGCCAAGGACCATGGGTGATGTGGCCAGCGGTGTGCATGGGGCTCCCTACTGGTCCTCCACCCTTTTCTCTAATCGTCATTCCTATGCCTGTTATAGGATTTTTAAGGGGGAGATGGAGGTCGGCTGCAGAGGCATGTGGGTTGGTTAGCAAATGCTAAATTCAAACCACAGCTGTTGGCATTTAGGGGAAAGATGGGAAAATCAAGTTCTCAGAAATTATGTCTATGAAAAGAATGAGCACAGAATACCCAAACTTGCTACACTTAAGACTTTTCGTTCATTGTTAGAACAGCACTTGACCCTCCATGCATTCCTCAACTAGAATTTGTAAATACGTTTGTTCCTTTTGGCAGCCCACAATTTACAGAAGGGTTTTCTTTTAAAAATTAAGTTAGAAATCGATGTTCAGAACTCAGAGGATTTTCTCAAAGAAACAAGGTCATACTTGCAAGTTCAGCCCACAGATACTCACCATGTCCACAGTGAAGCCCAAGAGTATTAATGGTTTGGGTATTTTTAATGTCCCAGGGGAGGCGACCAAGAAAAGGGCTTGGATTTAGGGAAAGCAGAAGAAGCAAAAAAGGAAAATAGGAGTTTCCTTTTGATAGGTGTAGGATAAGTTTTAGGTACAATTTCAGAATAGGAGGGCATTCGGATTTAGCTTCTTCCTATCCTGCTTTTTGACACTGCTCCTTCTTCTGAGCATCCCTTTCCCCTTACACCATCAAAGACCCTGGCTAAAGTTCAGCCAGACCTGATAACACCTTGAAATGTTTTTTACTCTTTAGCCCCCTGATTATAACCCAGCCAAGTGGGAGATGCAGGCATTTACAGGGAAGGATTCTAATGGTACTACTTCAGTTAGGGCCCACCCTGCTTCCAGGTCCAAAATACACATTTTGAAGAAGACGGCACTTTTTAAAATAAATGAATTACTGACTAAAGGAATTTCAGGTGGTGCAAAGAAAATGTCTTCTGGATCAGGGAAGTCACAGTATCAATACTGAATGTTTTGTTTCAACAGTCTACTCTTTAACTGGGCCAGCTTTTAGCTCTTTTTACTCCACGTATTAACCTATAATTTAAAAGTTTCAAGTGAACTTTGGTGGGGGAGAGGAGAGCAACTGTGCACTTACATCAGGAATTCTCAAACTTGGCTGCCTACTAGAATCTCCTAGGGAGGGTGTTAAAAATCCAGATACCAGATCTGTAGGGCAAGACATCAAATGTCACTGTGCTTTCCAGCTCCCAGAGGACTCCAGGGTGTAGCCAGGGCTTGGAACCACTGGTTTGCACAGCAGCACATTTATAACTTAGGGGACATGGAACTATCAAAGTGTTAGCCAGTTTTCCCACCAGGCTCCTAAGTGACTATGTTACAATCAGTGGCAATTTTAAGTTGTCCAAGGGGGAAGTGTTGAAAAACTGAATGGGATCCATTTGTAAATCCCAAGAGCTCCTGCTGGCCCTGAAAGGGAAGGTGCCTCTGCTCTACCTGGCCTCCCTTCGCATCCAAGAGGGTCCCGGGATTAAAGGGAAGTTAGCAGCTTTCATTCCAGGGTCTCCGGAACTTGTGCAGATGTCAGCCGCCTTCCGCTGCTCTCCACAATTACTAATGATTTACTCTAGAAACTACTTCCAAGAGCTACTGTACTTCCTATTTCCTGGCAGTAAACCATGGCCCCAAGGCTAGGACATGCATACCTTTTCCCAGCTGCAAATGTGGACCGTTTGGGTTTATGCCCACTTGTCATTTATCAAGCCCTTAAATGCCAAGGTAATAAGGGAAGAAGTTGCATTTCTATTTCAATCTCAGAAAACATGCGGCCCTTGAGGACACAAGGCAGCCTCCCTCCAAGTGGTCCCATTCCCCCCGCCTCCCGGAGTGGCTGCTTTCCACAGAAGACTGACACAGTCCCTGCTGCCTGACTGAGACTGGGATTTACTGTCACATATGGTCACACTCAGAATAGGGCTTCTAAGCCTGAAAACATGGCCCACTGAAATGAAAGAATACTTCTTATTCAGAAATTTAAACACTTAACATCAGACACTAACTTGGCCTGTTGTTAACTGTGTAATTTCTTAAAACACATATAGAAATAAAATAACCCAGGTTTTTTGCAGTTGAAATGATAACTACAGACCCCAGCACATCAGGTTTTGTGATCTCTGTCGAAGGCCATTATTATCACAATGCTAATGGAACATCATAAGAAACAAGTGTTCCTTCCCTCTTACCTCCCATTTTAAAATAAGGAAACTGAAGCCCAAAAGGGAAAGGAGTTTATCCAAAGACTCCCCCCTTCCTCCCTTAAGCCTCACTTTAAAACAAGGTTCCAAAGAGAAGGGTCTTACCCAAACCCTCCCTGTTGCTGAGAGAGCCAAGATCAGAACTCAGATCTCTCGATTCTGGGCAAATACACCGTCACCGTCGGGCCTGCTTTCTACTGTAGCCCTGAGGCATAAATGGGACCACAAAAGACCCACTTTATTTCAAAGGTAAAATATTAGTTGAGTTATTCCAGGATGGCTTTAATAAAGAGTGGGAAGGTAGAAATCAAATACATGTGTTCATCTACATTTAAAATAATTTTTAAATTTGGTCTTTTATGTAAATGGTAATGTGCTCAAATATTTTGAACACCCCACATTTTAACTACCAAGATCACTTTTTAAACAGATTTCCTCAATAGTCAATGGCCTCCTCCAGCCCAATCTTACCACTTCCAGACCCCACAACCAGCCAGTTAGCTGTCAGGTTAAGGAACAGAAAAAGCATTCAGTTAAGCAAAAATGAGTATACCCACCATTTAATTGTATACTTGAGGTTTGGTTGACTGACTGTGCTATCATCTAGGAAAATAGTGGAGCAGGAACTGTATTTCCTCGCTATTTGTCCTGGAGGATGCTAGAAAACAATGGCAACAAGACAGGACAATTAAGTGGGACTCCAAATTCTTCCAAGAAACATCATCCCCTTAAAACTTGATATCAGACCACAGATGAAAAATGTCTTAGCAAGAAATAATAATACCACCAGCAAGAACAGTACAAAAACACTTTCTTCATACAATGAAATCCCTTGTTCTTCTACATGTAGAAGTCACTACCACCACTGCTAGTCCCAAACCTCCTTCACTGGGAGAACAGTACTCTCTTGCAAGGAAGCACCAAAGAGTGTTTTGCAGGGTCCATAAAAATCACCTGCCCTGGGGCCTGTGTGAAACAATTAGTACACTGCTCATTACACCAGTGAAAGCCCCTAATTAAGGCAGCATCCTGGTTTTATGCATCAAGATGAAGGCAAGAGACAACTGTACCCATTTTCTTTATTCTTGGGGTACAGCTGATTTGGAGGCCATGGAAAATGCAGCCAATGTAAATTTAGATCTCCTGGTTAATCGGCTTGAATTCAGGAGGTGAAGTTATAAAGAAAAAAGTATTGCTTTGTTAGGGGCGAAACACATTTTAAAGAGGAAGATTATCTGATACTTTTGAAAATACAACCAATGGATGACCTTCAGGTAGTGCCTGTTCTGTCTTATGACTGGTTCTTTCACAAATGTAAAAACTTTGGGCTCTCTGAAGCACCTCAGCACTGAGTACTACTTCTGAAAGGTACTGGTAAAGAAAACAGAATTTAAATTATACACTGATGACATCTAACTGAATACTAAATAGATTTTTGCCAATATGTGGGCGATAGGATTAGTAGACATTATTCCAGATAATTCTTATTCAAAAGCAAGTTAGGAAAAAAAAAAAACAAAAACAAATCACCCAAACAAGTTTCCATTTGTCTGGTGCTATGTTGACGGTCTAAGAGGCATTTTCAGCAACTGATGCAAATAATCCCTTCAGAGCTAATAAAACTGGCTGCCTCAAGTGCCCATCTGCAATAAAATCCTGTGTCCACACTTCACAAATGTAAAGGAAGCCTTAAAGCTAATCAGAGACCAAAGGCCCTATTCCACACTTTAAAATTTACTTTATATTTAATCATGTTTCCTCTGTAATAAAATTAGGAAAATATGCAATAGCCTGAGAAATACAAAACCAATGTTATAAACAGAATCTCTCCTCAAAACTAAGTAATAAATGGTAATAGTCACGATTTCAAGTGTCCAGTTCCTTAGACCACAGCTAGAGGGCACTGCACTACCGAAACATTATAACCCTCCCTGGCACTGGTTTATAAATAGCATGTGGGTCAGAAGGAAATAACCAAAGTCAGGAAATTCAGTTCTCAGGCTTTCCTTCATAAGTTCACACTGTTTTGTGCCTGTGTAAGGAAAGGGCACAAAAAAACTTGCGAAGTTCAAGTTACAATTTGAATGTCAATTTTAAAATGGCATTTTCATATCTATCAAATTAATCATAACATTCTCATTACGACAATCCAAAGACACTAAAAATAATTTTTTCTCTTCTTAAGCTCTTATAGCAATCATATTTAAGTCACACAAAACACATTAAAAACTCAGAACATAATACAGCTATTAATACAGGTGGCAAGCTTTTAAAGGTCTTATGAAATTTTCCCCATGGGTGTAAAACCTACTACAAACAAAATCTCAACAGATATTATGTTTAACACAAAAATTCAGTAATTAATTGATGTTAATGAATTTTTAGAGACACGGGGTAACTTTAGATATAATCCCAACAATAAAGCAAAAGGACAATAATAATTCACTTTATTTTGTGTGGTTTCAACTATTCCTTCTGACACAAATTTCTCAGGATTAAAATGTGATAGGAACTGCGAAGAATAAATAGTTTCCCTAAGAAAACATGAGCATGGGTGTCAAGGAGAGGATATGAGATAGGTGAACATCATCCACATCCCTTTGCAGTCTAAGAAACTCCCTCCGTGAGCCCACGGGCAGGCACACCCCCAGGCGCACACAGTCCCCTAAGGGTCAGAGGGTTACCTGAAAGCAGCCCCACAGAACGGCAGCATCGCAGCACTCAGGGCTGGCGTGCCACAGCCCTCAGTTTGCCAGGGGAACACCAACTAAGCTTTCAAACTCTACAACAACGTCTAAATTGAATACAAATCCTCAGTATTGAGTTATAAAGATTTTTAGTTGCAGGGTGCCTCATCAGTCTATAATACCATTTGGGTGTTAAATCACTTGTTGAATGTCAGGACTACAAGATTCAGAGAATGTGTACTTCTCTGGATCTGAAATCCATGTCACTAAAAGGTTCAAATAATTAGAATCCTGCAGCAAAAAAGCTCTTGCCTCTGGGGTTGCTCTCCTGCTCTGGTTTCTGTTTTGAACGGTTCTGTGTAGCAGAGGGAAGGGAGAGCCAGCCCAGGCACCAACACCTTCCGACGAGCAGCACCAATGTGTATCCTGCAACACAGACAGCTGGAAGTGTCTGTGAAGCCTCTGAAGCATCAGAGACACATGTACATTCACAGAAAGTGTGTTCTCATTTGTTAAATATTTTGAATAAGCACATGGTGCACCAGATACATGGTTCTCAGTTTTAATATTATATAGCATAATACTACATTAATTTAGTCATCCCATGATTCTGAAAAGTCCATATGCTCGTACATGTGTATGTTTGGCACATCTAAAATCTTCCAATTAGGTTTCAGTCTTGCTCATAAATAACATGGCCACATGATGCGCTGGAGAGCTGCAGTCAAGAAGACAGATGCTAGAGTGGCAACTGCAGGTGCGAGCTAATATTTATAAAGTGCTTAGAGAAGGGCCAGCATATGAGAAGCATTACATCAGTCCTTGTTAAATAAAAAGTACATTAAACATGTCAAAAAAGAAGTGCTGTGAATTGTGCAAGACTGTTGAATCCCAGACCTGTACCTCTGAAACAAAAAATACAATATATGTTAAAAAAAAAAAAAAAAAGAAGAAGAAGATAGCAGGAGGGGAAGAATGAAGGGGGGGGAATCGGAGGGGTAGACGAACCATGAGAGACGATGGACTCTGAAAAACAAACTGAGGGTTCTAGAGGGGAGGGGGTGGTGGGTATTGAGGAGGGCACATTCTGCACGGAGCACTGGGTGTTATGCACAAACAATGAATCATGGAACACTACATCAAAAACTAATGATGTAATGTATGGGGATTAACATAACAATAAAAAATTTTTTTAAAAAACATGTCAAAAAAGTGATAGGAATGCTTTTTTATGCTAATGTCTGTAACTTATTAGAAATATACCGAAGAAAATACCTAAGACAACATTTTACTGGAAAAGGAAGGGCACAGCAGTATCGTTAGCTGGCTCAGACAGATGGTACCAAGAATGACAGTCCTGGCGAAAGAGCAGATACTATAATGTCAACCACAAACTGCTTGGAAGAGCAGCAGAGAACAGTCCAATCAGTGAGAAGCCCAATTATGGATTTTAAGGAAATAAATGCTCTAAACTATTATTCAAAATATTTTAATAAAAATTTTTATCTTTGAAATAGTGTATATTTTACAAATTAAGTAATAAATACGTGGAATAAAACTTTTTAGAACTGGAGTGAAGATCGTCTAGTCCACCTATTCACATAATGTCCACAGTATAAAATAACCTATTTACACCCAGATCCATTAACAGACAATTGTTGGACTGTGTATTTAAGAAGGTTTTATTGAAGAGTTATCATGTGTCCCAAATAATGAGATCATCCCTTTCTGTGATTCCAATTAGATGTCTGTCAGATACAAAGATATGTAGATGCACACGCGTGCGCGCACACACATACACACACACAGACAATCCAAGTGCAGAACAAAGAGAAATGGTACAGGGATAAGACTGACACTGGACCCTCCACAATGACCAGAAATCCTTCTCCCAAGTATCCCAACCCCCACCTTCTTCTCAGATCCTCTGTCGGCTGCCTCATGCTGAGCTCCCGCAGCACCACGCATTGCAGAGAACTGAGAGCCCATCGGGCAGCATCCACCCTACTGCTTCTTCCTCCCTTGCAAACAAACATGTAGTACTGCCCCCCTCACCTCCAGTGGAAGACCTACCATTCTCCAGGCCAGGGCTAGGTAATGACTCTGCTTCTTCAAATTTTCTAGAAGTTGGCTCACACTCCACATGCAATACCCATTCACAAAGAACCCCGAACCGCTATTGTAATGAGTACTTTCCAGTCCTAGCTCTCTCCTAGTTTCCTTCTATTTTTCTGGCTAGTAGGTCCCTTTTTGTGGACTCCATTTCTCTGAACTCCCTGGGAGGTGACAGTCTTTTCTTCTCCCTGTATACTCTCTCCCTAGGGGGTCCTCCTATAGTCTCATTAGTTCAACTTCCTTCTACTCTCCTTTGAGTCCCAAATCTCTCCTCTTTGGCAAAACCTCTCTTCCAAGCTCTCCACCTAAATGTTCCTCATAGGCACCTCAAATGACAAACGAATCTCTTCTTCCATTCAATTAATAATGGCTTAAAACCAGAAACCCACACATATTTTGTCTTTCCTTTGGTATCCTTGCATCAAGTACTATTAATTCTACCTCCTAAATACATTTCAAAAGCATTTTCCTGTACATCCCTCCAGCCACTAACTGGTATATGAATGGCCTCCATCACTTCTCACCTGTATTACTGCAAAAGCCATCCTGTCTCTAGGCTCATTCCTCTCCAAACCAGTCTCCCTCTGATGCTACTGTGATCTTTTTACAAAGCAAATCAGATCATGTCACCTCCCTGCTTAAATGATTCAGAGGTTCTCCATTGCAGGGAGGAGACATTCATCATCTCTTCATGTCCCCAGGTCACCACTCACTTCTTCCTTCCACATACACTACACTTAGATATAATTAAACGGTGACATGATGACAGTAACAACAACAACTTTTATTTAATGGCCATCAAATAAAAGCCAACAGTATTCTGGATACTTTACATGTGTTCATTTACAGCTCACAAACCCCTAGCAAGGCAGGCAGAATTCTCATTTTATAGGTAAGTCAAAGGAGCAAAATTAAGTAATGTTTCCAAGGTCAAATCTAAGATGCCAGAGTTCACATCTGTGAACACATCTGTCTGACTCCAAAGTCCATGCCTTCCTACCAACAGCAGAAAGGAGAGTGCCATGTATTAAAAAGCTGGCAAAAAGGAGCTCATGGCAAGGGCTCTTGCCAACGGACAGAGAAATAACGACACGCTCAGGACACACTGCAGCGGGGCAGTGGCTGGCAAAACAAAAGGGCCAAAGCCCTGGCCCTCTTGTGGTCCTGCTAGGAGCTAATATGGATGAGACACTCCAGTACAAGTGAAGCAAGAGCATGCTGAAGTCTGAAAGCCTAGAGTTCAGGTTGTAGCTCTGCCACTGATCGGTTACATAAACTTGGGCAAGTTAGTTAAGTAGGAGATGACATGTCCTGGCTTGCTGGGGACAGTCCGAGTTTGCCCGCTGTCCTTGAGTAACCAACAACAGCATCCCTTTTCACTCTCAACAGTGTCCCGTTCGGGCAATAAATTATAAGGTCACTATATGCTTTACCTCCCCAAGCTTCAATGTCTTCATCTATAAAATATGGAGAGCTCATTGTGGTGCTGTGAGGGCTATCCCAGGGTAACACCTGGAGTGCTGAGCACATGGACATGCTCAACGAGTATTATTAAGTCACTTAATAACACTTAGTCTCTGTGCTTTAACTTCCCATTTTCAATGGTTGGACAAAACTGACCTGCTATTTCTTAGGGTTTGTTAGGATCAAATAAAAATAAAGCATTAGGAAATATGAGGTAATATTAGTAGAGGAAAAAAAGTTGTAAAAGTTTGAAAAACAAATAAAATCTTCAAAAATGAAAGTTCCCTCATTTTTTTTAAGCCATGACCTTCATTGAGAAGGCTAGTTTCCCAGAACACAGAGAAATGAAATTTGCACTACTATTCCTTTATTAAGAATTAACTGAAGGACTGATGTGTGCAAAATATATGTGGGAAGAGCAAGGAGAGGTGGACAAAGGGGCTGGGGTGCCCACAGCCACCACCTGCCACCCCACCTGAACACTCATGATGTGTAGATAGCCTCATAAAACCATGAAGGCAGGGTGTGGTAGTTCCCTCGTGAGATTAAGAAAGTATCTTTGCCCAAGTCACACAGCCAATATGGAGTGGATACAAGGACATTCTGTGCAATTTCCAAGTCCACACAAACCCTCTTATCCAAGAGGGCAGAACCACTCACAGCTGAGACCAGCATCCTTCCAATACCACCACAGGCCTCAGAGACCCAATGACAAAATAACAGAATAAACAAAAGGAAGACCCCTCGTTTCTGATCTCAAGGTATTAACAAACTAATATTCCATGGAAAGAAAAAGGGAGACTGAACAGCTTTTAGCAGGATCAATTTTTTATAGCAGGAAAAAACAAGTTCTGAAAAACTAAAAGAAAAAGCAAACATCCATGGAATTAAGAACCGAAGCAGACAAAATCATTAATATGAAAACAGAAAATAAACCAACATTGGATTTCAAGAACAAAAATGGGGCAAATGCCAGCACTGAGGTCAAATTATGCTCTACTGTGAGTCATGCATGCTGTCACTACAAAATAATTACATTCATAATGTACTTCAATCCCAGGTCAAATCTTGGCTTTATTATGGCTCAGTGCACCAACTCTACAACGAGAAGTACTTTTTGTCATTAAATTTCTGGCTGTGAGGCAAAATTCAGAAATATAATCTTTTAGGTCTGGCACTATCTGAGGTAGAGAGATTTTCCTGACAGCACTGAGGGCTGCGTACTGAGGATGTGCGGCGCCGCCCTGGGCCTCCCAACCCCTCCGGAGGCTTCCGCAGGGCAACTAGCACAGTGTGTATTTACTGCTCCCTGGGTCCTTTCTGCAGCTACAAAAGAAAGAGAGATTCATTTTCCAAATAACATTTTTTTCTATTACTTCATTTCTTAAATGCAATGGCATATACAGTCCAGGCTGTATTTTCTGGGTAGGGTGGGGTGGGAAATGAGCATATTCCAGAATGCTGGGGGTAAAGTAGGGTGGATGTTTATCCAATGTAGGTCTTAAAATTTTTAATTTACAGAAAGACTCAAAAATAGGTTAGACTTGCCTCAGAATATAAGAAATTCAAGTTTCTTTCCTACTTCATTTGAGCTCACTCTTCTACATAATTAGGAAACTGTCGCAGAAGCTCAAATATGCACAATGCAAATGTTTAAGGGCCCACACATATCCTATCTCCATTGCCATTCATAACTATCCTGCGAGACAGTTCTGGGAGGTAAGCAATAGCAATCCTCTTTATGGGTGACAGAATCGAAGTGCTTTACCAAGTCACACAAGAACTGGGCATCACAAAGGGGAGCTCTGTCAGAGCAATCAGAATTCAGGCCACCTGACTCCTTTTTTTTTTTTTTTTAAAGATTTTATTTATTTATTCATGAGAGAGAGAGAGAGGCAGAGGGAGAAGCAGACTTCCCACAGAGCGGGGAGCCCGATGCGGGACTCGATCCCAGGACTCCGGGACCATGACCTGAGCCGAAGGCAGACGCTTAACCATCTGAGCCACCCAGGCGCCCCAGGCCACCTGACTCCTAATAAAGTGTTCTTGCTACACCAACTTGTTCTTAAGCATCATCCCTTCAAAATTCTCAATGAATGCAGGTATAGTCATATTGGTAAAAATGTTCCCGGTTCCTGAAGGTAATTTCTTCTCTTGGGAAAAGTTTAAAAAGTAAAACGGAAGTAAAGAAAAAATAAGAGTTGCGATTTGAAGAAACAAGTAGCTAATTGTTGATCAGAGTTTAAAACTGAATTCATAAAACTGCAGACACAGGGGCGCCTGGGTGGCTCAGTTGGTTAAGCCACTGCCTTCGGCTCAGGTCATGATCCTGGAGTCCCGGGATCGAGTCCCAAGTCGGGCTCCCTGCTCGGCGGGGAGTCTGCTTCTCCCTCTGACCCTCCCCCTTCTCATGCTCTCTCTCTCTCTATCTCATTCTCTCTCTCAAATAAATAAATAAAATCTTAAAAAAAAAAAACAACAACTGCAGAAACAATATGAAAAGCCAAAGACCAGCTACTTTGAAAAATAGTTTGGCAATTCCTCAAAATGTTAAATATAGAATGGCCATATATCCCAGCAATTCTACTCCTAGGTATATGCCCAAGAGAAATGAAAATATATGTCCACACAAAAACCCGTACAAGAATGTTCATAGCAGCATCATTCATAATAGCCAAAAGGTGGAAACAACCCAAATGTCCATCAACTGATGAATGGATAGATAAAATATGGCCTAGCCACACGATGGAATAGTATTTGCCATAAAAAGGAATGGAGTTCTAATATAAACTAATTCAATGTGGATGCACCCTGAAAACATGCTACCGAAAGAAGTCTGTCACAAAAGGCTACATAATGTACGATTAGATTTCTATGAAATGTCCAGAAGGGATAAATCTGTAGAGGCAGGAAGCAGAGTTGTGGTTGCCAGGAGCTGGGGGGAGAGGAAGAACAGAGTGACTGCTGATAAATACAAGGTTTCTTTCTGGGGTAATGAGTACATTCTAAAATTGACTGTGGTAATGGTTGCACAACTCTATGAATATACTAAAAACCATTAAATTGTATACTTTAAATAGGTGAATTTTGTGGTATGTAAATTATATCCCAATAAAGCTGGTTTTTTAAAAATAAATTTTTCATAGAAGGAAAAAAATAGTTAAAAACCAAAAGCAAGAAAACACCTGATGGGATGGACTAGAACTGGAAATTAAAGTATCAGTAGGAATTAATGATTTCTAAAATGTCTCTTTCCTAGCCATGTTTGCTAAATGGGCCAGTGAGAAACACTGATGCCCAGCACCGAGGAGTACAATGAATTCTAGATCTGGGTTTCTAATACTCTTGTCACTGGGGCTGGCGGGGGGGTGGGGGTGGGGGGGGGACCAGGGCTCCCTGGAAAAATGGCTGATTCCAGGGCTGACCCAGGAGGTACAAGGTGAGCCTAAAACATCTTACTGTACTAAAAAGCAAGAAAGTGCTCAAAAAAAATGATGGGGGCATGCAGCAAGAACACAGAGCCAGTTTGAAAAGACTGACACTAGACAATCTAGGGAAATATGAGCATCAAAATAATTAAGGACAGAAATGGCTATCATTGAAAAAACAGAAATCCAGAAGTCCATACTAAAGGTGGATGGCAGAATGGGTGGATGGGAAGAAAGGGTTCCCCTGAGAACAGAATAATGACTGCCACATGGGGAGGAAGCAATGGGGCTGGAAAATTAGCATTCTGCAACCAAAATATAAAGACTAGTTCAAGCAAGAATGATCAATAGATGCTAAATCTGGGGTTGAAGATAAGGACCAGGATATTTGCATGGCCCATAGACTGACTGCTTATTAGTTGGCAGGGGGAATGTCGTTAAATATTGGGTAGAGAATCTGGACAGCTCCTTGCAGGGTGATCACAATCAACATCACCAATGAAGTCAGAAGGATATTGTGTCTCCAGATCTGAAACACGAAGAAGTGCAAGGGAGCATTCCATGAAGTATTCTGGCTGCAAATGCTTTCCTAAATCCTTCAGACAAATCCAAAATGAGAAGCATTCTGTTAAAAAAAAAAAAAAAAAACAGGGGTGTCTGCGTGGCTCAGTCATTAAGCGTCTGCCTTCAGCTCAGGTCATGATCCCAGGGCCCTGGGATCGAGCCCCGCATCTCGGGCTCCCTGCTCAGTGGGGAGTCTGCTTCTCCCTCTCCCACTCCTCTTGCTTGTGTTCCCTCTCTTGCTGTGTCTCTATCTCTCTGTCAAATAAATAAATAAAATCTTTAAAAAAAAAAAAAAAAAAAAAACAAGTTGGGGCACCTGGGTGCTTCAGTCAGTTAAACATCTGACTCTTGGTTTCAGCTCAGGTCATGATCTCACAGGTCTTGAGACTGAGCCCTGTGCTGGGCTCCATGCTAAGCGGGGAGTCTGCTGGAAGATTCCCTCCCTCTGCCCCTTCCCCCCCCCCCCCCCGCTTCAAATAAATAAATAAATAAATCTTTAAAAAACCAACCAAACAAAAACACCTGGCCCTGTATTCTTCAACAATGTCAGCATCATGAAAGACAAAGAAAGGCTTAGGATCTCTCCAGATTAAAGGACACTGAGGGGCACACCCACTAAATGCCATGTGTGATCCTGGATTGAAAGCAGTACCAGAGAAAAACATGCTACACAGGACATTATGGGGCCACTTACCACAGCTGGATTATGGACAGTTAATTAATAAGAATTTTACCAATGTTAAATTCTTGCTTTTGATAACAATATTTTAGTTATACAGAGAATAACCTTGTTCTTAGGAAATACACAGTAGAGTATTAGGATGTAAAGGGAATGATGCAGATAATCTACTCCCAAACATTTCAGAAGAAAATATATAGAATAATGATTAGAGGATGGGTAGAAAGTGATAAAACACTGGCTTAAAAGTGGTAAATCTAGGTAAAGGGTATACAGGAATTTTTTGTACTATTATTATTACAACTTCTATAAGTTTGAAATTTTTCCCAAAAAAGTTAAATATATATATGTGTAAAAGTTGTATGTGTTTATATGACTACATAACATACATAACACATATAACTTTATGTAACATACATATGTATAACAACGTTTATATAAAGTAAAAGAACAGACTAACACAGAGATGCTGGCGGCGGGGGGAGGCTCTGCTTAAAGAGTAAGGGGCAAGAGAGTCTGCTTTTTAAAGGGCTCTTCGGGCAAAGTCCTTGCTCTTTCTCAGACTTCCTGTTTTTTCTTTGCTTTCTCTACTCTAGAAATCCCTAAGCAAGGTGATGAAGTTGAAACTGAAGCAAAAGGTGAAAACTAAAATGGCACAGTAAAGAGGGTGCCTGTCCAGCTCACGTGAGGAACAGCTGTGTCCCCTCTACCCTTAGTAAATGACAACAAAGGAACTGGGAAGTCACAGACTGAAGTCATATAAGAACAGCTCCTTCCAGCCATACAACAGTGTCTAAGCAATGTGAAAACCAGGCAACCATGATCAAGAATTTGTGCTGTCTTACTCACAGATGAGATCCTGACAGCATATACAAAAGATCATGGTTTCAAACAGAGCAACTCCCACCAACAATATGCTGTGAAGTTTCTAGGACAAATCCTAACTCTGGTTTAGTGACCCCTTTACTTGTGTGTCTTAACAAGGACAATGTAGTTTTCAAAATGACCTACGAAGGCACCAGGAAAGCAATTCCACCTGTTAGCTATCCTGTATTTGTATACACCATTACATTTTACAAGCCGCACTTTATTTGTGCCACATAATAAGAGTGACCAAATGAAGAAAGGGTGGGTGAGGAGCAAACAGGAGACAAACAGGACAAGACAAGAGAAAGTGTTTTATAGATATAACCAAGACACTCAAGGACCTGACACCTTACACGAACTTATCTCTATCAACATTATCAGTGTGGGGGCGCCTGGGTGGCTCAGTTGGTTAAGCGACTGCCTTCGGCTCAGGTCATGATCCTGGAGTCCCTGGATCGAGTCCCGCATCGGGCTCCCTGCTCAGCGGGGGGTCTGCTTCTCCCTCTGACCCTCCTCCCTCTCCTGCTCTCTGTCTCTCATTCTCTCTCTCTCAAATAAATAAATAAAATCTTAAAAAAAAAAAAAAACATTATCAGTGTGTACACCATTATCATTTCTAGATTCTCTTTAAAAAAAAAACTGAGATAAAATAACAAAGTGTGCCCCCTGTTTCAACATCCTGTGTCAAGAAGAATGAGTGTGTGAGAGCCAGAATATCTAAGGTTCCCTCAGTGAGCTGTGAAAATCCTATATTCTTGTATTACTACAACTTCCCTATAAATTTGAAATTATTTCAAAATATAGGTTGGATCCTTTGATCTTCCTGGACTTTTAAAATGTTACTGAGATTAAAATCTTAGTGAGGCTTCTTTCACACCGTCCAAGCATATTGTATTGATGCCAACATAGCAGTTACTCAATAAATTTGTGTTCTATTAAGAGCAAATTTCCCAAAAAGGCAAAGCAAGGTTTCGAATTTTTTAAATTTCAGTTCCTGGATCAAACTCACTTCATTCTTGGACTTTTACGGCTTAACAGGTGTAGAGTATAACAGAATAGACATCCTTTGAGAAGGAATCTACTATCCCATTCAAAGCTAGATGGCAGAAATCAATTCAGAATTTATCTACTTAAGAAGACTATCAACTCTCTACACAGCAGTATTCCCAAAGTTGAAGAGAATATATTCCACCCTGATCTTTACAATTATGAAAACACTGTACCCGTACTCAAAATACCAGAAAGACTTTTGTCAGTTTTGGTACTGAACTTGGAAAATTAAACAGAATTTATCTATATTCCAAGAGGCAGTAACAGTAATAACATCAACATATTTATATGATGTTACAATTAGTTTGCAAATCACCTTCCTTTCCATTGTAACATTTGAGTCAGGTAAGCCAGGAATTATGTCCTATTCTATGAGACAGGAGAACTGAGACTTCCAGACTTTTTCAAGGTCCCCAAATTATCAGGTGGTAGGTCTAGAGCTTTGGCAAAATCCTTTTGGTTCTAAGTCCAGCTAACAGTGTGACTATTGCTTAACTGATATGTAACACCCTATAGTTACTTTATTCTCTCACAAAGTTTCTAGAAATATCATCTATTTCATTATTAAGACAAATATTGTAATTGTTTTTCATGAGACTAAGGTAGTCCAGCCACTCAACTTCTGATTCATTCTTTTTATTATTTTTTAAAGATTTTATTTATTTATTTGACAGAGAGAGAGAGAGAGACAGCAAGAGAGGGAACACAAGCAGGGGGAGTGGGAGAGGGAGAAGCAGGCTTCCTGCTGAGCAGGGAGCCCGATGTGGGGCTCCATCCCAGGACCCTGGGATCATGACCAGAGTCGAAGGCAGACGCTTAACAACTGAGCCACCCAGGCGCCCCTGATTCATTCTTTTTAAATTTCTTTTCAACTTAGAATGATCCATTCACTTTAGGTATGCTGTCACCAAATGGCAAGAGGATGTCACAGAAAAATTAGGCCAAAGTAAAAGGCATAAGTTTTCCCTCAGTTTCAACAGTGATTCTAGACTCCACACACCTGCAACGCCACTCACAATTTATAAGAGATCTTCACATTTTAATTAAAAGATTCATTAAAATAGCTAACCTTAAAGAAAAAGCAAAGCCAAAACTTTAGCAAATGTTGAATAAAGTACAAACTTTAAATAAAGCTCTTTACCCAACCCTCTTTTAAAAACCTAAGTGTCTTTCATAATGTATTATATTTTCCAACAACTGTTAATATAATTACATCTAAAACATAGATAACAACTGAGCCACCCAGGCGCCCCCTAAGTGTCTGCCTTCGGCTCAGGTCATGATCCCAGGATCCTGGGATCAAGCCCCACATTGGGCTCCCTGCTCAGCGGGAAACCTGCTTCTCCCTCTCCCACTCCCCCCTGCTTGTGTTCCCTCTCTTGCTGTCTCTCTCTCTGTCAAATAAATAAAAATCTTTAAAAAAATAATAAAACAGATAGATGCTGAGTAGAATATTAATCTTTAAAATTCACCCTGACTTAACTGTCAAAATACCTAGAGAGGTTTATCCTCAAATGGTTTCAAGCTTTAAAACCTATAATAATTCTTTCAGAAGCAGCCTCCTTTCACTTAATCTTATGTCTGTCCTGGCTCTTCTGAGCCAGTTAAAGGCCCATCTCTTTTCCAGCCTGGGTGGTGTTCCATTCTCAACTGATCCTTTCCCTACATAATATTCCCAAAATCTACTCCTGTCGCTTGCTAAGGTGTTGCTAGCTGGGAGCCAGAAAAGCCGAATTCTCCTCCAACTAGTAGAAGTCACCACTATCCAGAACTAGAGCTGACCACCCCCACCGTTCTAAAAATGGCTTACCTACAACAGCCACTGCTTTCTTTGTTCGTTAGCAGTAGCCTCTTCGTAGATTATCTTAGCAACGTGTACTAAATATGTTCTTCAGAAACTTGAAGAAGAAATTAAAGAAACAACATCCCTCACAATAAAGCAAATAAAAAATAAAGAGGCTTTATAAGCAAGGGCAAAGAATAACTGTTATTCCACAGTTCAACAACAAATTAGATTACAAATTTTAGTTAGGGCCCATATTCAGAAATGAGTCCTACAAAAGATTCTATAAAAATTTAATTATAAATGTCATCTCTAACTTTAGATAAATAAGCTTAACAACCTCCATCCAAATGGGAACTGGCATCATCCTCTGAGAAGCATACAGGATGAGAGCTAAGAGGGGAGTTCTGGCCAGACCACCCGGTTCCCAATCCCGGGCCTGCTGCTTATTTGCCTAACTTCTTTGTGCCTCACTTTCCTCATCTGTAAAATGGAAATGATAAATTGTACCTACCCAGAATGGCTACTAAGGAGGTTCAACTAATTAGAACAGACCCTGGCACAAACAGGGTAAAGTACTCAAGAGACGACCACTGCTGCTCCTGATGAGGAGGAGGAGGACTTACCCTTTGTCTAGTGTCTAACTTAACCTCCCAAGTGTCTCAAAACCTGAAAAGCACAGCTGGTTTATTAGCCTAATTGAATCTGTAGTAATTTCACTCAAATTATATTCTAGTTGGTTGGAATGGCACATTCCAGTGACTTTTCCCAGCGCAGCCAGAACCAATATGCTACTTTGCAACTAGGTCTGTTCACAGACTGGAGGGTCACGCTGTTACACAGTCATCAACACAGAGATTTCTTTTCTATAGGAACAAGCACATGAAAGCAGACTTCAACAACTGTGTGATTTCACTCTGTGTCAGGAGATGAGATGTTTTACAGAGGTGTGAGGGCTGAGCTGGGTTACAGTGCATAGCCTACCATTCTCATCCATACGCTCGGTCCAAGAGATATGTACTCCATGTGTGCCAGGACTGCACACCACACAAAGTGTGAGGTTACGTGGGAGAAAGTATACAAACAGATCTGCGGATTAGCACTTAGAGAGTACATCTCTGTCTCATTAGCCACAATCACAATAGCTGGCATGGACAAACTCCTGTCCTCCTCTTTCTTCAAAACACCTTTAATAGAGCTGCAATGACCAGGAAAGGTAACTTGTCTGCAGTCTGAGCTCTTCTCTCTTCCTTGCAAGTTCCTTGTCAGATGTGCTAATAATGAGTCAGAGAGTACCCGAGGGCACCCAGCAGGCAAAGAAATGAAAAGTAAGGATTTCTAAAATTAGTTCAAATCACTCAAATTTCTATGTCTAAGTATATACTGCTTTTTTAATAAGGTATATGTTTTCCTTGCGACATAAATTTTAATTTCATAGATGCTTTATACACTGATGCTTCAAAATTTGAGAAGGCCAGGGAAGAGCTCACGAATGTTTCAGAATCCAATAAAAGGGGTGCCTGGGTGGCTCAGTCGTTAGAGTCTGCCTTCAGCTCGGGTCATGATCCCAGGGTCCTGGGATCTAGTCCCGCATCGGGCTCCCTGCTCAGCAGGGAGCCTGCTTCTCCCTCTCCCACTCCCCCTGCTTGTGTTCCCTCTCTTGCTGTCTCTCTCTCTGTGTCAAATAAATAAATAAAATCTTAAAAAAAAAAAAGAATCCAATAAAAACTACAGACCCTCTCTCTGACCCTTCAAACACCATATAGACATGTATATCCTGACTCTGCCAATCTCCTAAGGGCCAAGCATGGAGCCCCTTTGAGAGCGTGGGTCCAGCTTATGAATTTCTTTTCAACTGCATTTTGTGCAGATTTCCAAAAGGCAGGGAAGGCAAAATATAGCTTTAAGTCTCTTTAACACAGCTTCAGTGCCAAATACTTCAAAATCCACAAATATTTAAAGGCAGACAATCTAGAAATTCTCAGAAAAACCCTTATAAGGTCAAATACATCATTCTTCTTTTCAATATGAGAATTTATAGCATACTTATTTTGGCAATTCACCTACTTCATCATTCCATACCTCAGAGAGACAGTTTTTTTTCCTAAATAAAGAGGCATATATTTAGAGGGAGAGGAAAGTGGCAGGTCTTCACACTCCTGAGAGGTACAAGTTGGGGGTCACCGGGTGGGGAGGTGTTAGTGGGAGGGTGGACAGAGCAGAGATGGAGCCAGCCAGCTGCACCTGCTGCTCAAGGAAGAACAACGAAGTATCTCAAAGAGACACCTTATGCCTGGCCAGCAGATGATGGAGACACTGCTCAGAACTGGCCAAAAGACTAGAGCTGAATTTTTTTTAAATCCTTTTAAAACTAAAATGTTATCAAGTTTATTCTTTCTGTGAGCACCCAAAGAACAAAGAGACTCTACTGGACCTATAAATACCAATTAAGGAGAAGAAAGTGTGTGTGGAGGCAGATAGTCTCACAGAAACAATTATGGGTTTATTCAAATAGAAGTGAATTACAGGGAGAAAAATAGTAATTTGGGGGTGGGGTAGAAGAAGGAAAGAATTGGAAATTTAAAAGAAGTGGCTTTCATTTGGACCTGCGTAGATGTGCTGTGGTACTGTTCACACACATCTTCCCAGAACAAGAGCAGTGCGGGGCTTCTGGAAAAACACTTCGGACAGTGGAAATAACAAGCCATGCTTGTCCAATTACAAGCCAAACACCATAAGTACATCACAGCATTCTTCACATTCTTCCATGTATTGACAAAAAAACACAAACCATTTGTACCTATTCCAGACATGGTTGTTTAAGCTCTTTACACAGTATAATCATTATGAAGAACACAAGGAGACAGCTTCACTTACATGGTTAATGAAGAGACTCTTGCGTTTTTCTCTCACTGTGAAAACAAAAGATGCAACAGATGTTATACACCTGCATGCCAATCCCGGGCAGGTTGGTGAGGACAGGGCCTCTTGTGTCACGGCCTCATCCTTCCACCAACCAACATACCCAATGCTCAATTACCATAGATAAGACTATGTGACCAGCACAAATGCAGATCTGAACTTGAGCAAAATATAATATAATAATAGAGCAAAATATAGACCCACTTAAAGTACGGCACCCTAACAAAACAACTGCAGCTACGATTAACTGAGTGGCAGCAGCTAATAACTAAAAAATCTATTACGTAGTAATTTCATAAAACTTGTATGCATCCATTAATTTAGAATGATTAACCACTAATAAGACTATTTATTTCTAACCCAACCCGACCCATAAAGGTCCACACACTTTGGGTGAAATATAAAAAGGTAACAACAATAATACCCACAACAGCATTAAGATAGAAGACAGATAATGTACATCAGAAGTGTTATTTATCATGGAAACCAAGTACGCTACAGGTTGGGTGCTAATGAATAAAACCAGGTTTCTGTCTAGGAGTCTTTACGGAGGAGCATCTTGGAGCACCCTCTCCCTCAGTAAGGCTGGTAAAACTCACAATAAAAAATACTGCCCTGTCTAAAAGATCATTCCTCCTACTACTGTCTGTGCATCGTGGCTCAGCCTTCCCTACACCAGACCTTAGTGTTTCCCAAAACAGGGGTCCTTAGCCCCAAAGATGTAGAAGAGTGCCAGGGAACACACAGGATTACTGAAATAACCTAATATTGAGTTTTGCCTCTTTTTTCCTGAACACTTACTTTTGAGGGTACATATTAGTCAGCTGACACGTTTATTGAGTAGGGCACTGTAGAGGATATGAAGAATAGGTTTCCTTCAAGGAGATGACACCTCGGTCCCCAGGAATCAATAATGCTACCTAATGTATATTTGCACCCTAAACATACAAACAGCATACAAATCCAGCTCATCTGAGGGAGGAGGACTTTTTTTCTTGGCAGTCCATGACCCAAGGCGGATTCAGTAGTTTTCAAAAGCCCTCCGGCTCATCTGACTGAGGGACTGGGGAAATGTTTTCCTATGTTTACATTCTGTTCTTCAATTCACAAGGAAACATTTCACTTTTCCTTAGAAGTCTTATCATCTCTGGAAACATTTCACTTTTCCTTAGAAATCTTATCATCTCTGGAACTCTGTCCCTCTTCCTGTCTCAACGATGTTTGGGATACAAAGCAAAAACCAGCCTGAGGATACTGCTGAGACAAGGTGCCTATACCTGGCCATCAGATGGATTCATCTGCAGGCCACTGGCATGCACTGCACACGGACTGTGAGGCAGCCTGGCCATGCTGGAGGCCAGACCAGCACCCTCGGAGCTCAAATGCACATACAACAGCAGCAGACTCTGTCTGCTATCCACACTGTGGAGGCTGCATGGTTTCTTTTGACCTAATTCCAAATAAGCATCATCCACATGTGAACCACAACAAAGGAAAAATGAGGGTCTGGCAGAAGCACTGGGTTTTAATTTCCTGGCATACATACTTTGTGTGCGTGCATGTATTCTGTGCACGTGTGTGTGCACATGTGCATGTTTTCCTTAAATTAATTCAATACTAAATTATTATGCATCTATTCAAGGTTGCTCTACCACATGGGGGTATGATGACATTTCTATGGTGGTTTCCCATTGCCTGAAGGGATCTGGAAACACTTTCTACACAGGCAGTAGACCTGACAGGGTTAACAAATTCCATAGGTGACAGTCCTTCCTAGGGCATCCCAGAAATAGGTTTGTGCAGAGGCTTTGTGTCTCCCAATTCTGGGAACTGCCTCCAAGGTCACCTTAATGCCCTGTATCACCCAGGCTCCAACAGATAAAAGATATCCATGCCTCAAGGAATATTAGAGCTCCTTATATATGGGCACTATTGAAAAAATTAAGCATTATTCAAAAATAGAAGGAGAGGGTTGAAAATCATAATCTTCAATAGTACAGGCTGAAAGTTTTAACAAGAAAGTTTATAACAAAAGAAAAACAAACAAAACCACACAAAACAAGTAGGAATACTGTAAAAGTGTATACTATTCTTGTACATCTCCTATAAAACTAAATCTCAGGGAAGAATCAGGCCATTTCCATGGAGCCCAACTGGTTCCAATTAGAATAGTAAAAAACAAAATTCACTAAGACATTATAAAATACCTAAGGATAAGGTATCCAAATCTATTACAGAATATCTTAGGCACTCACTGTTTTTATACAAGTGATACCTATACCTTATCCTATTTCACTCAGAGCAACTGGGCCTGCTGAATCTAATCCGAAACCTGGGTTCACGGGATTATTTTGTATTCTCTATTATTGTGTGATGCCACTCCTAAGAGGGCCTTTGCAAAATCGAGTCTACATAGTATCTGAAAGGCTCTTCCACACGTATATCCCTATGACTGACTTCCTTGTGGAATGTCTCCTGAATCCCCAAACCAACTGCCAGTCCCTATACAAACAAAAATAATTCCCAATATCCATGCTGATATAGGTGACCCTGACCATTACTGCCTGCATCCAGGTAGATATCCATTCCTAACTGGGCGAATTCTCTCTCCTGAGAATCTGGAGATGCTAGTACATCACTGCTAGCACCTCATCTGAAGGTATGGGGTGGGTGGGATGAAGTGCATCTCCTTCTGTTCAGAAAAGAGTTAACATAGAAGGTCTGACTGCCACCCCTGAAATGGCCTGTTTGCAAGAGAGGCCCTAAGCTGGTGTCTGGGAATATGGATTTGGGGAGGGTTCCTACCATTCCCTAACCAATAAAAGTGGCTCACTGTGCTTACATTGTGCAAACAATACAGTTTACGCTAAACACCTGCTTTCCTCCTGGGAGTCTAGAATTTTGTTACACACGGGCAGAGGCTGCCTGCTTAACCAGTCCTCAGTGAAAATCCTGGGCTCTGGGTCTCTAAGGAGCTTCCCTGACTGGGCTGTCGCTGGGGAAACCTAGTGGATCCTGCGTGACTCTACTTGGAGAGGACTCTTGGAAGCCTGTGCCTGGTTTCCTCTGGACTTCGCCCATGCACCTTTTCCTTGTATTAATTTTGCTTTGTATATGTTCTTTGTAAAAAGCCACAGCCATGAACATAACTATATCTTGAGGGCTATGACTCCTCCTACTGAATCACCAGAACGGGGGTGCGGGGGGGGGGGGGTCATCTTGAGGATCTCCAACACAGCTGCCATGCAGAGAAGAACGGAGGGCAGGAAGGGGATGAGGAGAAGGTAGGTGCTTCCTTATTCTAATGGCTTTTAGTCCTTATTCCAATGACTTGTAAGGTTTCTCAGATACCGTGGTGCCCTTACAATTAATTATTCCTTTTCCCCTAAGCTAGTAGGAACAGGATTAAGACACTACCAGAGGAGAAAAAATAGTAAATGAAATCTCTTATACTGGTATCACCAAAAAAGATGAATTCTTTTTTTTTTTTTAAAGATTTTATTTATTTATTTTGAGAGAGAGAGAATGAGAGACAGAGAGTATGAGAGGGAGGAGGGTCAGAGGGAGAAGCAGACTCCCTGCCGAGCAGGGAGCCCGATGCGGGACTCGATCCCGGGACTCCAGGATCATGACCTAAGCCGAAGGCAGTCACTTAACCAACTGAGCCACCCAGGCGCCCCCAAAAAGATGAATTCTATTGCTTAAATCTAAATCTGTCTTTAAAATAAATTTGAAACTACTGAGGCCATTATCAGCTCTGAAATTCAAATGGCTTTTAGCCATTTTGTTTTATGTAATGGCATAAGCAATATGCCAATTCATGTCTGATATTAGCTTTAATCATTTTTAGACCTGAGTATTTTGGGTTACTAATAACATATCAATCAAATTTCTCTGCAGTTTTCAGAGTTTCTATATAACTGAGTATCTATTATAATAGTCAGATTTTGAGAAAACAGACAATAAATTGACGTGGATCAGGTGCCTGGGTGGCTCAGTCGTTGAGTATCTGCCTTCAGCTCAGGTCATGATCCCAGGGTCCTGGGATCAAGCCCTGCATCAGGCTCCCTGCTCAGCAGGAAGCCTGCTTCTCCCTCTCCCACTCCCCCTGCCTGTGTTCCCTCTTTCGCTGTGTCTCTCTGTCAAATAAATAAAATCTTCTTAAAAAAATAAAATAAATAAATAAATAAAATAAATTGATGTGGATCATACATCTCACTTTCCTGGAAAAGGAATAATCGCTCTCTCCTTTGATCCCATCCATGATGGTTTGGTAAGAGAATTTTTAATTGGCTATTGAAATAAGTCCATAATGACTTAAAGAGAAAATGTATTTGAGGCTTCAAAAATAAGCCACCTGGGGCGCCTGGGTGGCTCAGTCGTTAAGTGTCTGCCTTCGGCTCAGGTCATGATCCCAGGGTCCTAGGATCGAGCCCCGCATCGGGCTCCCTGCTCAGCGGGAAGCCTGCTTCTCCCTCTCCCACTCCCTCTGCTTGTGTTCCCTCTCTCGCTGTGTCTCTCTCTGTCAAAAAAATAAATAAAATCTTTCAAAAAAAATACAAATAAGCCATCTAAAATCAACAAAAACACTACTGTTAGCATTAAGTCTTCTCCAGATAAAATGAGAAAATGGCAGCGTTTGCCATCTGAGAACCAAAACTTCACTTAGGTTGCCACGTGACATTCCCTTGTCACAATGTCATAGAAGCAAAATTTCTTTACTTTTAAAAATACAACTTTCTAATTACTGAGGATTTGTTAACGATCTAAATGCAATTACAGCTAACCTCTTCTACAGACAGGCATTTAAAAAATTATCTTGGTTTCCCCTGTTCCATCTCTAAAATAGATCTTCCAATGGCAGGGGTCAGCCACTATTTTGACACAAAATGGGAGGACTAAATAAGTCCTAAAATAGGTAATCCAACATTCTTCCTTTGAAAATGAGGCAAGGCGTGACCAGACGGGGGGAAGACCGGGGATGGCTTGCCGGGTTTCCCAGACTCCGTCCTCTGCACTAGCCTCCCTCCCTCCGAGGGCAGTGTCGCTGCTGCCTGGAACCTGCATGAAATGGGCTCCAACTGACAACAGATAATTAGGATCCGATATGAACAGAGCTAAGCTGTTCCACAAAGAAAAACTACTTAGCTTATTAATTACTCTGGATGCGAAGGACTGGCAGGCCATTCAAGTGGGAGGCCTTGACAACAATATAAAGAATTCCAGAATTTTGTTTTGAGTGATTGCTGGAATAGCACAGTCAATCGGAACCACTAAAATCTGGTTCAAAAGAAAAGGTTTTCTTTTCCCGTCCTTTCTTTTTTCCTGTGGGTGAGCACAGATCAGGCTTTAAACAATCAAGAGATTGTTATTAACTTTTCTTATAATACGTTTGAGATTTCCACACAATTTCCACAGTTTTCAATAATTCAGTGAATTCAATCATTCACTTAATTCAAAACACAACCACTGAGTCCCATTAGGGAACACAGCTCAAAGGCAAATGCAAAGATTTTCTGAGGTCCCAGCCTGTCTAAGCTAATAGCTTCACAGGGCTGTAAGTCATGAACACCAGTGACTGGGACACAGGTTTGTACAGTGTAGGAACACATTCACCCCACACCTCCGGGCCCTGTACTAGGTGTCCCGATGAGGTCACTACCCCACAAGGCACCTCTCCTGCACTGTTGCTGACTACAAACATCAACAAGGGAAGCTTCTCCCAAGGACTCCAGCCCACTCTGAATTGTCCTGGACCTGCACATATTTCTTAAATTTGGGCACAGAGGAAGGGGATATTCTGAACATTCAAAGTGAAATCTAAATAAGCAAAGCAGATAAAACAAAAATTAAAAAGATAAGAAAAATTGCAAAGACATCTAGGGCAGATCAGTCATGGACAGCAGAAGATTCCACAGAACAGAGTAGGTAGCAGAAGTAGGTACAGGTATATGGAGAAAACCGTTCAAAGATCAAGTGTCCATCTAATAAATTGCCAACTAACTTCAGAAGTTTTCTGTTTACCCTGGAGAATACCTAGGGCCAAAAGATTTACTCAGAAGCACAGAAACCTAAATAAAGTGGAGTCTTTTAGAACTTTGCTGATTATAAGAGAAATGCATGCTTACTATAAAAAACACTGGAAAATACTAAGCAGTATAAAGAAAAAGATACAAATAAAATTTAAATAAGGAAAATACAGAGAAACATAAAGAAAAAAATATATAATCCAACAACCCAGAAATAACTTATTATTTTAGTGTGTATCCTCTCAAGGGGAGTCTTTTCTCTATGTATACGTACACAGATGTGTTATATGCACTTCTGCATTTTAATATATTTAGATATAAACGTGCAAATATACATGTGCACATATACGAGCACACCAACAGAAATGCTGCCCATTTTTCTGTTGGTATGTTAGCAGTGTCTCTGGTTGTATAACAATTCTTTAATATATAAGGGCATTAATCCTTTGTCATATATATTACAGTATTTTTCCCATTTGATGGTTTAATTTTTAGGATGCATTTTGACGTAAGTTTTCATTTTTAGGCAATTTCTCCTATTGGTCTTATAAGCTTACATGTCCCCTTCCCCATTCTGAGATTAATATTCACTCATACTGTTTCTAGATATTTAAAATTATGTTCATCACAGTTAACCTCCAACTAGTTGACCCACCAGAAACCCATTCTGGCACAGGGTGGCAAGGTTATCACTTAATTTTTTAAGGTGAGATTCAAAGTGCTCTCTGTACTTTCAGAAAGGACTGCTATCAAATCTTGGTTCCTACCATTTCAGATCTGACCTCTTCCCGGGTTTGCTTCCAAGATGTGTGGAAGTAACTCTTAAATGAGAAGGGTGATCTATCTGTATCAAGAAACATGGACAGAAAAAGATGGGTCTGGGCACAGCAGAGTCCAGAGACCACCCTTTCCTCCTCTACTGGTAGTCATCACATCTCCTCCCACTCGGACCCAGGGTTCAGTGTGAAGTGCTGCAGTCGGCATAAAGAAGGACCCATATCTAAGAGACCAAGGTCACGGAAGAACCTCAATCCAGGTGAGCAAATGAGTACCTACACTCCAGAATAAGGACTGCCCTTACTGAGAGCCTCTGCTGTCTTAGATTCTGTGCCCAGAGCTCTGACACAGATGTGTTACATGCACTGACATAGTTGGTCTTCCTGACAATGTCACAAGGAGGCACTAACTCTAGTCTACTGCGGTTCAGGAAGACCATACGGATCAGATGCACAGAATCATACAGACAGTGATGGATGTAGGCTTCCAGCTCCAGCAGGTTGATTCCACAAGGTTGTGCTTTAATACATGACTATCTTCAGGAAATCTTTCCAAGGCATTACTTGTTCTTACATGGTGACTGACAGACTTATTAATGAAACTCAGTTGCCTTCTAGATATCGCAGAGGAGCTGACTACAAACATCAACAAGGGAAGCTGTGAAGAGTACAGAAAGGGTTAGCCTGTGCTAAATGAAGGGAGACTGAAGGTCCTCACAGTTTAAAAAGGAGAGTTGAAAGAAGTTGTAGAAAAGTAAGAGTTTATCACTGCAACTGACAAACCAGAGGGTGCTAGCAAACAGCAGAACACAGCTGGGGTGGAGAGGACATAAAGCTCTATGGCCACTGGGATGAACGACCATCCCAGCCTTGGCTCTGGGTCTCTCCTCACTGAGCAATTTTCTGAAACTGAATCTGGGGAAAGCATAGGCCAGGAGAGACAACAAAGTGAGGGAGACTGTCACAATGCCCTTGCATGTCTGCCCAGGAGTGACTCCCTGCCTTCATTCTTTCATTACTTCATTCATTCAATCCATCTTCTTTTTAAGTTTCTAAGATGTGCTAGCCCTGTGCTTGGTACAGAGAATGCAAAATGAGGAAAACACTGTCCCCATCTAAAATAACATGGAATTTAGTGGGTACATCAACCCACTATTTCTTTATTTACAAACCATAAAAAAAAATGAACTCCACAGGAATGGAATATACAAACTGCACTGAATTTAATGCCACTGATTTTATGGTACACCTTTATTCTATTTGCCACTTAGGAAGAAAAAAGATGCTGCCAGTTAAATTTTGAGAAGCCACTGCCTGTCCTGATTTCAGAGGTGTTACAGTTGGGGAACTGTCTATCAGAATGGATGAAATGTGGGGAATCTGGGGAAGCACCAGCTAAGAGGCAGACTTTGGGCTGGCACAGGCAAGAGGGAAGGGCACTGAGGACACGGATGATGCATCAGCTGCAGTATGACAGAGCAGAGGGCCTGGCCTTTCAGGACTAGGAGCAGCTCAGAACTGTGGGAGCACACAGCAGGAGGCAGGGGAGGATTGGCAGGGAAGGCAGAAAGGGCCTGAGGGGATGGCTGCATGCCACGCCGAGGGCTCACTGTCCCTTGTGGGTGCACAGAAACCATTGGAGAAGGACAGTTTGAGCACGAGGGGCCCTGGTGAACCTGTGTTACAGAATGCTCCTTCTGGTAGCAAAGTGGAAGCAAAGAGAGAACAGAGTTGGAAGCAGGAAGGTAGGAAAGAGCCCATGGTCACAGATCAAGTGAGAGAATATGAGCTGTGAGTCATGTGAGGAAGAGATACCAAATATATAGGAGAGAGATGGGACATAAGACATTAATCACAGGACTCTTGGGCTGCCGGCTGGGGACCCAGGCCGACAGTGGGTTTATCCTTAAAAAAAAACAGGACAAGAAAGTAGACGGAGAGGAAAGATGGTGACTTCCAATTTAGACGTAACAATCCTGAGGGATTTGTGTAACTACCAGACGGAATGTCTCTCAGGCAGTGGGAAATATGCATCTGGAATACCTAACTACAGTGTCAAGGTAGGGGATGGCTTCTCCTTGCCGAGGACCTGGGACAGAATGGCTCAGGGGAGTCCCAGGTGTCAGCGCTGAGGGACCCAAGTACCTGCTTCACAGGCACAAGAGCAGAGACTGACTGTAGGCACTGACTGACTGCTAATTGTGTATAAGTTCAAGACATCTTCCTACTGCCTCATGACAACAATCTACTAATATGACAGTTACGCTCACTGCCAATTTACAGGAAATTATGACCCAAGAGATCACATAACCATAAAGCTAAGTAATAGCACTCAAGAGCCTCAGGTCAGCTCCAGAGCCCTGGCTGCCAAATTGGAGACCAAAGAATGATTCCCTGCAAGAAGGGGCTCGCCACAGGCTAAAGATAATCACAGTCGGCCCCCTACTTACGGACTGACTTTTCACTACTCTGGACTTCTGATATTTCTTGGGCATCTACCCCCCAAGACCAGAAGGAAAAGATAAGGTAGGGCAATACTAGTTTTCATCACTCTTTCTCCCAAAATGACCTTGCCAACAGATAATTCAGGGCTGGACTAGAGTAGCAGTCTTGAAATTAGGCGTTCAAAGAACTCTTGAACATGGCTGAGGTATGAGGCAGGGACTGTCCCCACCTTCTTCTACAGAGTTACCTTTCTCCCACTTCTCAGAAAAAGGCATGCCAACCCACCCCTGGACATGTACCAACCTGACATGAAAGGCCTCTCCCAAGGCACCCAAGGGACAAAAGAGACACCAGGGGTGAGGCTGCGGCCTTTAATCCAGGTTCCACAACCTGCAGCACAGCCTGGAATCTGCCCTGTCCTGTGGACATTTCTACTAGGGGCACAGTGAGGACTTCTGGCTTTCCATCTACAGATACCACACAGGGTGACAGTTTCTACTAGCACCATGCCTCTTCAGTGCTTAGACTCCGTCAAAGATGCAGGCTCTCAGGGACAGACCCAGGGGAGCACAGGGATGAGCATAAAGGTACAGGACACTGTTGGCAAGGCACATACTTCATCCTACCTGTCTGGCCATTTGTCGTGATCATATAGAGTGAAGGTGGTCATGCGCATGTGTACTGACACGTGACATGAACTGAAAAGAAATGAAATCAGACCATTTCTGACAGAAAGGAAGTCTGATTTGACTGACTTGATAATGATGCCTAGCTTTGTCAACATATGAAGGACATATAAGATTTTGACAAAAATATATTTAAATCAAAAGAGAAGGTAAAAAAACAATAGTTCAGAGGGGAAAAGGACAGGTGGGGAATCTTTCATTCAACTTATATTAGAGTTCGTTCTCTGAGCTACTCACTGTACATGGCATAGAGATGTAAATGTGAGAAAGACATGCAATAAATCAAAACAATAAAGTGAAGATCACTCCTTCTTTCGAGGGGTATACAGACTTCAATGGGGGTCGAAGGACCCAGGCAAGGTGTTCTGAAATGAATCACAAATTTATTTTCCAAGGCTCCTGAGTGTATCAGGTTAAATCTGGTGCCATCAAATGGAAATGTTGTTCTTCAACAGCAGATATAATTAAAAGTCATTTGTATGTCTGGTAAAGTCTTTTTGGTATACTTTCCAGAAACCACAGAAGTGAGAAGCTCCTCTAACTGGGTGAGAAACTCTTTTGCAAATCAAGGGATTCCAATTCCTTTCTGTCGACAAAGCTGAAGGAGAACAAGATTGAATTGTAGCTGATCATTAGGAATGGTTTTGGATGATAAATCCCTTGGAGACTTTTGACATATGAATCAGATGAAATAGAATTTAGTGCTATTACCATAATAAATCTCCTATTCCCATGTATGTGCCTATATGAACAAAGTTCCTCAGCATTTACATCTATAAAAACAAAGAATCTGATGTTGACTAGCACCTCATTGCAGTAATATGTAATATTCAGCCATAGAAGCATCTCAGTAAGAAATATTTTTCTAAAAATTACTCCACTTCTCTGTTTAATAATTATTCATTAAAATCTTAATATGTTTGCATTGTTTTGATCAACTAAGGGCTAATGACAATAATAATGATACATAAATCCAGAATTTACTTTTAACATTTAGAGATTTATAACTGTGAGAAGTAAAAATTAAACTTAGATCCATATTTTCATAAAATGGAAGTATGATGGTGTGATAAATGGCTTAGAAATGTATTACATTAGGATAAAATTCTATAGAGAAAATGACATGGAAATACAAGTTCAAGGTGAAAAAGAAATCGTATGAAATTTCCAACTGTTAAAGACGAGTTGTTCATACATTTTTAAATGATTTATGGTGGATTACCAAATCACTTTAAGATATTATTTGAAACATCTTTTTAAAGAGAAATAGTTTTATTTTAAAATGTCCATATTTAAAATACATTAAAAATTACATCCTTTGATAGGATGAAAAATTTTTATAATCAACATAAAAATGTTCAAAGGAGTTGATAGTTTTTCAAAATTATTTTCCATGGTATGTAAGCAAAGAAAAAAAAAGAATTTAAATCACTGGTGTAAGAGCTCTGAGGTCCTATGGATTCTTCCGTATCTAACACCAAAAATATTCCCTATGGAATCTGATAAACTGTAAGGGAGATGCACAGAGTGAGGGACAGGGACGTGGAGACAAGGGCACAATAGAGCACAGCGCATATGGGGGTGACAAAGAGAGCTGGGGACATGTAGGAAAGGGGATGACAGAAAGGTCATGGGAACGCTCAGATGGAAGAGATTCCTGGCAGGGCACAGGGGTCAGGTGCTTCTAAATGCCAGATAAAAGGAGTACAAAAAGGTTGGTCCCCTTGTGATAGAGAAGTTCAACATGGCCCAGGAACAAAAACGTGACCCTGAACAAAGGAAGGCCACAAAACATTTTTTTCAATTTCAGTATTTCTGAAAGAATGTGCAAAGAAAACCAGGGCTCATATTTTTATTTCTGAATTTTAACGCTTCTACTTTGGCTTTAAGTCACTCAAGAGAAAATGGTTTTTATTCCTTTAATTATTTCAAGAAACTCTTGAACACACAGATTACACATACACACACACATACAAACACAGACACATAAGTTCTTATTTTTGTCCAAATTCTTTTTCAAGGTAAAGAACCTCTAGAAACCATACTAGTCAAAATAAAAAAGATGTGGTTTAGCTGCTTTCTCCTAGTACTTAAGAGTAGACTCTCGTGTCTTTGAAAACAATGAATTAAAATAGTATAGAAAGGGAAAAGCCACTAGGAACTATAATTCTTCCCCACAAGCCAAAATGATAGCATGAAAAGCCAAGGTAGGCCAAGCAAACTAATTTCTCTCTCACCTGGAAACCCCACCGGTCCCGAAAGGAACCCTTGGTCTCTTCTTTGTTGAATGGCTCTCATACAAAGAAATTCTGCAATGACATCCCATTTGTGTGAAGAAGAAACTAAGAGAGCCGCCAGTCTGGCTTGGACAGAATACCCCTAACTTCAGCCAGCTGGCAGAGATCTCAGTAGGCAAGCACTCCATTATCATTCTGTTATAGTAAAGTTTCCAGTCTTCTTCTGAACACTGAGAAAAACGATCCAAGGCCAGCCTAAATCTCTTTGATATCAGAGGGAAAAGGAACTTAGTAGATTCTAATTTAACTCCTAATGACTTACTACAGGTATCAGGTAGAGCAGAATAATGAACAGCTGACCAGTGCGGAGCATGGCACATAGAGTGTGTTCATCAGACCGTCGAGTGCTGAAGAAGGAAAGAGGATGACGGGTCCACAGAGCAGAGAGCTGCAAAGGCAAAGAGCACCCGGCTGTGGTCCCGAGCAGGAGCTGCCCTCACAGAACTGCCATCACCCCAACAATAGTCTCCGACCCACGAACCCAGTGCATACTACTGCAGGAGTACATCACCATGAAGAAGAGAGGGGAGATCACCAAATTCAAAAGAAAGGAATCTAAAAGGTGCTGTGTGCCTTATAATCTCATATTACAACATTTCTTCCAAAAAAATAAAAAATAAATTGGCATACGTGGGACCCAAAATTTTGGACTGCTCTAATGCTCTTAGAAGTATGGGGGTCTTGTAACGAAAATATAAGTTTGTGCAAGCAAAGGATGATCACAAGCAAATCAAAAATGTCTCATGGCTTTGTCAGTTTTTCTTTCTTTCAATCACCTAAGTTCAACATATCCTCTGTCCCAGGCAGAGCAAGGCACAGGAACTACTGAGATCCATTATCACTTTCCCTCTAGGAGCTAGTTGGCAATACAGACAAGAAAATAGTTCTAAATACCACAACATGGTTCAGACTATGAAGAAAGCATTCACAGATATAGCAGGAACTCACCAAAGGCCCACTTAACCCAGCCTGAGGGGCGAAGGACGCCTTCAGGGAGGAAGTGATAGCTGAAATGAGGCTTGGAGACTGAAGAAATGAGCTGTGTAGAAGACAGAAGCGGAAATCCAGATAAACGCAAAGGCACAGGAAGCCACACGGCACACCAGGGGAACTGCAAGGGATTCCATATGGCTGAAGCACAGAGAGGCAAAAGAAGAAAGTGGGCTGAGAAGGCACGCAGAGGATGGAGCATGAAGGGCCTTGCCCATTATCACACTAAGGCATTTGAAATTTAATTCTAAGGCAACTGGAGAGCCATTACAAAAGATGAAGCAAGCAAGGGACATAATCGGATCTGATTTACAGTAAGTCTTTTCACCTAACAATAGCAGGGCCATAGCAGTGGAAAGGGACAAGGTCACAGGTGAGTCCACAGGCTGCTGCAGTAATCCAACTGAGAAAACAGAGGAGTCTCAACTAAGGTGGCAGCAATGGGAATGGTAAAGAGTAGTCAGATTCAGGGACATTTATGAGGTAAAAAGTAATACACCTTTGATCACTTGGCTGTAATGGTGTGCCAATAAATGTTTAACAGCTGCCTTAAAAAAATGCCCTGATTTGTAGCATTTGTCAATTTCTACGGGGTAAAAATTCCCATTGTGACTGTTTTCAAACTCCAAAAACGGTGTCACTGAACTTGGAACCGGGAAGAAATGTGCACAGTCAGCTCCTGCAAGTCAGCGTGAGTCAGCGGCAGGACTACTTCCAGAACATGAGTCCAGGGAAAGTCAAGGCCTCCCCTGGCTGGGGGACCTGGGTAGAGTAGGAAACGCAGGACATTAACTGCAGTTACTAAGTTCGGATTGGGACATACCGAGTTAGAGGAAGATATCAAGATGTCCAGCAGGCAGACAGATATAAGGGATCTAAACACGGCAGAGAAAAATCCCGCTAGACATTATAGTTGAAACGGACATTGTGAGAAACCGTGTGCAAACCCAGAAGATAAGAGGATAAAGCACAGAACCCTATGAAATACCAACATTAGAGGGATGAATGGAGAACTTGATTAAGGATGCCAGAGAAGGACCTTTAAGAAAGGGAGGGTTTCTCAGGACCAATTCCCCAAATAGTTCCCTGACTGATAATCAATTCACCAAAGAATTAACTTACTGAAGTTACCAAATTTACCTATTTTTAAAACCTATTTTTAAAATTATTTATAAAGCAATTGTTCGTTAGAGGGACTTGTTTTCAGCAAATTGGCCTGTTTGAATATAAAAAGCCAAAAGAGAAGGAGTTTTAAGGAGCAAGGAACAGTCAGTAGCAGCAAATGCCACACAAGAGGTCAAGAGCTAACAGAAGCAAAGATGTCCCTGAGCAACCTTACAACACACGCTCCACAGAATGGCGGTGGCGGGGGGAAGATGCCAGTGGACAAGTGAATGGAAAGAGAAGTAGAGATGGTATAGAAGCTTTCAATGAAGAGAGTAGTAGAGAAGAAAACCTCAGGAAGAGGCTATTGATTACCTTTCCTTTTCTTGTATGTCTTGTGTGACTCACATAGGTTTACATGTTGAATGGAAAGACCCAGCATTTAGGGAGAAATTGAAGGATTAAACAAAAGGATCAAAGTAATCGATACTCTGATGGTCCAGGAGAGGAAGGGGGAATGAAATCTGTAGTAAAAGTAAAGGGGGAAGATACACTTCCCTAACTCATTTGTGGAGCAATCCTTCTGTTAGGTGGGAAAATGGCTGAGTTTCATTTTACCAAGACAATCAAGGTATGTGTCATCTATTAAGAGGGCCTTTTGCAATTCCATATGATTCCAGTTAGAAAATTTCCTGAATGATATTGGTCTGTACCCTGAAGTCACAGGACACAGGAACCAAACCTGAAAGTATGCCAATCTTGCATCATTAAGTGCAAAATTTAATTGTTTTAGATTCTCATTGTCCCAAACCCTCCTCCCCACTGTCACCGTCCTTCCCTTGCAATATCCTACCCCTCCCAATGGCTTCCCAATTTACCAGGCCAAGAAATACATATTCTGTTTTGTTTTAACCTGATATATTTAGAACTTATTTCACAGGTATTTGATGCCTAGAATGACTTATTCTTATGCTTAGAAACACTGATTATTTTATAAATGCACCAAATTCTTTGAGATCAAGTCAATGGCGGCTTGAGTAAAGATCACCAATATCACTTCAGCATTTTGCCATGTCAAAATTGTCACCTAACCATTACTGAAAAGTTATCAGTTCTTATAAATGAAGTCTCTGTCTTATAAATGTTTGATTATTTTGTAGTCAATTGAGGATTTTCTCTAAATTAGAGCTTAGTGATTTGCCGAAACAGTCAGGGATTGAATTACACAGGACTCCAGCATTGTAATATAATATGCTTGTCACTACATGGTCATTTAACAAATTTCTCTGGCTGCGCTTTTACAGGAAATCAACTGAGAAGATTCGTGTTCACTATATTGTATAACTTTTATCTGTCCTTTGTGGCCAAGGGCCAGGGAACAATGATATAAGCTAGGGGCTGAAAAGAGAGAAAAATCCTTAACAGAAATTACACACACACCTGGGACAAACCACAAAGATGGCAGAATAAGCTGGGTAGTAGAAGTTTGGCAAAAAGAAAACATTTACCCATAGTGTACAGGTTTAATTCAGCTCTCAAGTGGCACAAGAGAGATAACAGGGATTTTATTTTATTTTATTTAAGGATTATATTTTGCTTTCTTCTACAAACTATCTAAAAAAAAAACACTTCTGATCTTTAGAGATTTATGCAAATATCAATTCTTAAAGGAAAACGTCTGACTCTGCTGTAAAAACTGCTACTATAGAACGTATGTAGAAATAATTCAGCTGACTAGCAAAATGAGGATAGTTGCTTCAAGATAGAAAATTCTAGGGGCGCCTGGGTGGCTCAGTCCACTAAGCGTCTTTCAGCTCAGGTCATGATTCCAGGGTCCTGGGATGGAGCCCCACATCCGGCTCCCTGTTTAGCGTGAGGGGTGGGGGATGGGGTGGAGCCTGCTGCTCCCCCTGCTTGTATTCTCTCACTCTCTCAAATAAATAAATAAAATCTTCCGGAGGGAGGGAGGGAGGGAGGGAGGGAGGGAGGAGGAAGGAAGGAAGGAGGGGAGGGAGGAAGGAGAGAAGGAAGGAAGGAAGGAAGGAAGGAAGGAAGGAAGGAAGGAAGGAAGAAAGAAAGAAAGAAAGAAAGAAAGAAAGAAAGAAAGAAAGAAAGAGAAAAAGAAAAAAAGAAAGAAAGAATTCTAAAAACATAACTTACTACATACAAAAGGAAGAAACCCCAAGAGAACACCATCAAACAATACACCTGGGGGGGGGGGGGTTACTAAAACAGATTCTACTTTTACCTTGAGAATCACATCTAGTGGAAAATCAAGACTTAGGTTACCAACACGAGCCTTTTGTTTTGTTTTGTTTTAAGAACACAAATAAATTAGTAACCTACCGTCTGTCTGAGATTTACTGAGGAATATTGTGCTGGCCCGAGGATGGTCTGAAGGATTGAATTCCATGTTCAAATCTTTAAAGAAAGAAAAAGAAAATACATAAATATCCATTTGATAACTAAGGGGAGTCAAGATTAATTTTCAGTTTTTTTAACCTTAAATTGCTAATACATTCAAGGATTCTGGCAAAAACCTAAGTTATTATGTTAATACATTCTTCCAGGTTCAAATGAGAACACTGCTATTTAGAAATTTGAGAAAGTCACACATAAAAATTAGACACTTGGTGGAAGATCTGTTGGCCTAAAACTCCATTTTCTTTGTAATAGTCTGCTCTGCACCCAGGATACTACAAAATAGCAAGACAGAGCTATAACACTCAATTAAGGGGAATTAGGTGCTACAACGGACTCATCTAAAATCTACCATTATTTAAGCGGTATTTCCTTGTTAAAGGTGATTAAGATAGACCATCTCGGCCAAATCAGCATGCACAAACTGCTTAAGACTCTTACTTTCTAAAAAGGCACAACTCCTCCTTCAGAGCAGAGGCCACAGACTGGCCAACTGTGGGCATAATCTGGGGCCATGGATATGTTTTGTTTGATCTATACTTTTTTTTAAAGTTTGAGTCGACATATAATGATTTTTATATTTCAAACAAATACCACAAAGAAAAAAATCTGTATTTCCAGCTTCTGAGAAATCTGATCATTTGGCAACACTGGGGTCCCACCCCAATGGTCACAATGGGCTGAATGCAGCAGCTGCTGACCCCTCCAGGTGGGACCTAAGATTCCAGTCCCCAGCGGTCAACCCTCTCACCTCCCTGACACTCACCAGGTACTGCTCCTCACTCTCAGACCTTCCCACCCCTATGGGCATTTGGTTTTGTAATCCCTGCCTCAGAACAATCTCCAAGAGCTAGAGGCTTGTCAGTAAAGTATAAACAATTTAGAACCTCATCATAGAAGAGTTTTTCCAATTTAAAAAAAAAAACTTATTTTAAAGGAAAAAAATAGTTAAGCAAAACAAAAGATTTAAGTTAGGGGAGGGAAGAGAGAAAACCAAAATTACTAGAAAGTCAGAATGGTCTTCAAATCAGCTTCCAGAGTCAGAATGAAAACTATTTTGAGTTCAATTATTTCAATAAATTTGCAAAGAAACCTACTCAAAACCAATAAAAATAGATGGTATTTATCCTTAGCTTTTATAGCTAATCAAGTCAAAAATAAAAGAAAAAAAAGATGGTCATATACACAGGAGAAGCAACACCTAACCACTTACCCACAGAGACTCACCTCAGCAAACCTCTGAAGTGAGGCAATCTTCCCTACGTCAGCCAATGGCTTACCGGACTATATAGTTCCCGACCTCACACCAGGTGCCTGATTAAAAAAATGCATTACTGAACCTTAAGTGCTATTTCAATTATCTGGTCCTTCTTCTGTGACAACTATTAAAATTATATATACAGTGTAGCAGTTTCATAGCTAAAGGCTATGGAAGGAGAAAGCCAAAAAAGACAATCTTTCAGACTTGCTTCAATTTGAACTAGATAAAATTTGGCCAGAATTCTGGTGAAAATGAGTCTTTATTAGGGGGTTTCCTGCTCAAGTAGAATTTTGTTATAAAAAGGTCAGGGGTGCCTGGGTGGCTCAGTCGGTTAAGCATCTGTCTTTGGCTCAGGTCCCAGGGTTCTGGGATGGAGCCCCGTATCGGGCTCCCTGCTCAGCAGGGAGCCTGCTTCTCCCTCTCCCTGCTCTTGTGCTCTCACTTGCTCTCTCTCTCTCTCTGCCTCTCAAATAAATAAAATCTTTAAAAAATTAATAAAATAAAAAGGTCAAACAACAAATGTGCTACTCAATTATTTTTTTGAGAATTCCAGCATATGAAAACTGAGGGCATATAAGTAACCCCAACCATGATGGATGCTGTTAACTTCCAAAATCTTAACTTACGGTCCCCACAGAAGTATTGACTGAAAAACAAGGTGCCTGCAGTGTCCCATGCTGGTGGTAGAGCAATAACAAAAACTCAATCCCCTAGCCTGGGACAATGTCAGCACTGCAATTTCTTGGGTTGTTCCCTTAATATCTATTTCTAACTCATTTACCAGACCAGTTTTGGGGGGTTTCATTGCGGGGGGGGGGGGGGGCAGAAGACTGTCTAGTGACAGATTTTAATCCAGACATTTGAAAAATACATAGGCAGGCCACCCTATGCAGACCAGTTTTCTTGAAGACTGACTTTATTATTAATATGTCAAACACCACAAGCAAGAAATGTAGTTTTTCTGTTTCAAGCCAACAGTGAAGCTGAAATAACACAAGACTGCCATTTCTTAGGGACTTGAGATCCTGCTGCTTTTAAATTTAAGAATGTCCTGGAGGCCAATCCCTAGAGATAAGGATTCTATGCCATGATGGTCACAAACCCTAGAAATGGCTAAGAATGGAGATGTTCACAGATTCTGAGAGGCCTGCCAATAATAGGGCATTTGTTATAGTAGATAACAGTGTGCCCAGATGGTAGAATGCTTTGCCACCATAAAACATCATGTGAACTACACTACTCATGGGGAGCATAGAAGAATGTCGACTTGTCGAATCACTACACTGTACACCTGAAACTAATGTAACATCATATGTCAACTATACTTCAATAAAAAGAGTATTTCATAATTTTTTTAAAAATGTGAAGAATATTTTATTCACATGGAAATAGTAGTACCGTATGTTATTAGGTGAAGAAAGCAGCATGGTATCATTTGGGGGGGGGGGGGATAAGCATAGGCATAGTATACATATTAAAAGAATATACACTAATATTTGGTTACCTTTGAATAATGCAAGGGAGACAATTTTTTTCTTTTCCATGTTTTCTACATTTCCTGCATTGAGCATATTTTCATCTGTTTAAGTTCTGTAATTTCAAACACTAATTTTTTTTTTTAAAGATTTTATTTATTTATTTGAGACAGAGAGAATGAGAGAGACAGAGAGCACATGAGAGGGGGGAGGGTCAGAGGGAGAAGTAGGCTCCCTGCCGAGCAGGGAGCCCGATGCGGGACTCGATCCAGGGACTCCAGGATCATGACCTGAGCCGAAGGCAGTCGCTTAACCAACTGAGCCACCCAGGCGCCCAAACACTAATGTTTTAAAACAACTTGTGAAAAATGATTTAAGCCTTCATTATCCTCTAGGTGGCTGGACATTATTTCTCCAGCACACGCAGGTGTTCCCAGGAGATGCCCTGGGCTCTCTCGGCTGTGGCTGTCGCATCGCCTTCCCACGAGTCAGGGGAGACTTGCACAAAGCCACCAAGCTGAGTCTCCCCACCAGCACTGGCCACGGGCTGGAGGAACTCGTGATGAAAGACAATGTGCTGTGAGGGACGAGGGACCCGCAGTGGAGGCGCCTCCGTCCTGCCGGCAGCCACCCCACACCGCACACTTCCTTGTCTAACCAGAGCAGGGCCACAGGGGAGGATAACGGCTTGTTCTTCAGTGCGGAACCCAGGAGGAGTCATGTTTCACGCTGTCCCTACCAAGTGTGACACAGGAAGAGATTATCCTGTTTCCTTTATGGTCAAGTCATAATTCTGGGTCTGAATATAACACTCACTTATGGCAGAGGTGGTTTCCTGCATGAGTGACAGGCCAGTTATCATGTCCACCCAGTTCAGTGACACAGAACAAGTCATGAAGAGTTCAGAAGAGTCTTCAAGATGAACGTTTGATGTGATACTCGCAGATAAGGCAAGTGAGGCTGACAGAGGTTAAGGGTCTAAGCTGTGTGATAACAGAACTTGAACCAGAACTCTGGTCTCCAGCTGCAATTTAGAGTCCAGAGTTTTTCCTATTACCCCTACTAGGCCCAGACCTTGCCTCAGATCCTGACTGCCCTAGAAGGACTGGAGTCTGAAAGTGGAGGGAGGCAAAAGCCAGCACAGAGGAAGATCCAGCAGCCCCTAAAGCTGCGTTCACACAATCTTCCCTAAGTTCTCCCTGGAATTTAAATTTTTGATCTAGATCCTGAAGTAGATAACCAGGAAATTTCTACACAAAGAAAAATCGAGGATATCTCTGCTTCTGGACTCAAGAGTACATGTAGTACTGCTGAGGAAAACAGAAATCATCAACTAGCTTTTATCTGCAAGCATGCCCAGATGTTAACACATGAGAGCTCAACACTTTCATGAGCTGCCAGGACATTCCTCAGAAAAAAGCATTTAACAACATGCTGGTTTGTATTTTCTCCAATCTTAACCCAGATCCATCCATATTCCATAACCATAGCGTGGAAAGTAATAAAACCTTTGTCAGGTGTAGGTCAATGGGCTAACTTTGCATAGCACAAGTCTGAAGGCCAGATTTCTCTTAACTATTCATATGAAGGTGGGCCAACCACAGCACCCAGTTTACTTAGCACTGATTTACATATGCACAATGGCAGAATACAAAGGTACAAGGAACTGCCAGGTGTTTCCTACATACAAGTTTAAAGAGCAGCCCCGGATCTTGAAGAGAAATATGGCAATTGCAGTATGTGCTTTGGCAAGGGAACGCCAACTTTTCAGGGAACAAAAAATAGGAAAAGGCAGCGTTCTCACAAGCTAAGTAAAATAAACCTGCCATATCATTCAAACTTACACTCTGAAAAGTCAAGCGTGACAAAATTGCTACTTCAGCCACAAAGAAAAAAATCCCCACACTGCAGAAAGTCAGGCAAAATGATAACCCAAATGTGAACAATGAGTTGGAACACATTTGGAAAGAGTGTCGTGATTTCAGTTCGGCTCAGTGATGTTTCTTTCTTTTTAAAGATTTATTTATTTATTTTGAGAGAGAGCGAGCTCTCGAACAAGGGGAGGGAGAGAAAGAATCTCAAGCAGACTCCCTGTTGAGCGCGAAGACCCACATGGGGCTCCATCTCACAATGCTGAGATCATGACCTGAGCCAGAATCAAGAGTCAGCAGCTTTACTTAATGAGCCAATGATGTTTCTGAATGGCAAGAATTAAAAGGAAGAAAGTCATGAAATAATAAGCTTAAAATCAGAGATTATAGATGAAATAAACCTCACTGCTAAAGAATGCTAACCATTGTGAAGTCAGTTCTGACAGTATACTACCTATTTTAAAGTCATAATTTAAACACTAATTGTTCACATAATCCTCCACTAATTCGCCACCATGTCAAATACTCCTCACCCTCCCCTAGCCCCCTCTTGGAAACTCACACAGCCCTAGGTTTGCCCTCAGACCCACCGCCTTCCCAGAGCACACACAGCCCCATCAAGCTCTTGAGGTACCTAATGTGCCAACTTATCCAGAAGAAGTAATAAACTTACAAAATTTAAATATTTACTTGGCTGGGTGTCATTTCAGTATAATTTTAGTGACTACAACACCATCCTTACTGACAGAATAAAACCCCACTGCAATATTTCCATCCCCAAGAAAAGACCCACAGAGATGAGCTGGCTAGTGACACCACATAGGGGCCAATAGCTCTGCAGCAAGGAAGGTCAGCACTTGGCAATCTCTGGAAGGGGCACAGAGAAGGATGAGATGCAGTTTATCCTACAAGAACTTATAATTTAGTCAGCGAAACAAGATGAAGTACATGACCCCATCAGAATATAGGACCAGCTAGTTAATAATGAAGAGAATATCTAACCAAATCCTACAAGATAGAGAATAGTGTGCTTAAAATGAAAGAGTTTAAACAAAGCATTGGACTCTAAGAGTCAAAAATTTATACTGCCTTTTTTTCCCCCTGGCAAAGCCGGTCAATTCAATTAAATGAACAAACACACATTGAGTCTATACTATGTGCGTTCAGTCCTGTTGATAACAGAAGACTACTTTGGGGTGGTAACCATGTCTGTGTCTTTACCTTTCCCATTACCTACATGAACTATCTCCTGGACATGATAATGCACTCTTGATTTTCAAAGGGCTGGAGTAAATTAATAGTGAGACAAAACTTGTATTTGGATGACTTAAAAATGAATCACATGTTACTTCTATCACATATTTATTTGCCTTAATAATTACACTGTGAAAGGGTAAATTAGCACTTAATTAGATACCATGAGTAGGAATGCTGTGGGTATTTGTCAAGGTCAGCCCAACCTGCCATGGTTTTCACTCATTAACTCAACATCAATCAATAAGGATCTTATAAGTAGAACTCAGGTACTGTTGAGTTCCACATATTTAGGATACAAGATACAGAAGGGAATAAAATAGATCAAGTTCCTGCTCTAACAGAGCATCCTTCTAATTTTAAGGTGTGAAGTACCAGTGGAAAAAACAAAAATAAAAAACCCATCAAGAACACTATAAATTCGGGACACCTGGGTGGTTCAGTCGGTTAAGCGTCTGCCTTCCGCTCAGGTCATGATCCCAGGGTATTGGGATCGAGCCCCACATCGGGCTCCTTGCTCCGCGGGAAGCCTGCTTCTCCCTCTGCCTGCTGCTTCCCCTGCTTGGGCTCTCTCTCTGACAAATAAATAAAATTTAAAAAAATAATAACACTATAAATTCTATAACCCACATTAAGAAAGCTGAAAGGCAACTATCCTGGAGTTCTAGGAATCATTCATTCCCCAAAGAGAGGCTCAAATGGTGGAGTAGAAAAAACACCTTTTATAATGTAAAAGATCTAGATTTGAATACATCTCTGCTAACTCTATGGCCTTGGGCAAATTGCCATACTATTCTGGGTTTCACTTTCCTCATCTACAAAGTGAGCAAAAAACTCCCAATTTAGATGATTGCCATGAAGATTAGAAGTTATTCATATAAAGCAATAAGTATGATACCTGTTACAAAGTAGGTACCCCATAAAGAATGGCCATTAAAACTTTAGGGTATTAAAAAACATTACTCCATAGCATCTAGCTCAGTGCTAAAGACACAAAAACAAAACTCTCCAAATATGTATGTTAAAGACACTAAAAATGATGCTAAACCATCATTATATAGTATCTGTTCTCTAGGGAGTCCTGGTTGGAGACTGAGGTTTAAAACTTCAGTGTTTCACACTCCTAATACAGATTCTCCTACCTCTTACTAAAAAGGACAAGATGATCCATAACGACAAGATGAACTAGCCTCTGAGGGAGTGATTCTTTAGAGAGAAAAGGCAGTTTTAAGAAATGTTATGGAATCCCTAGAGTTGACTTCAAATCTTGGGAACCAGAGTTTTGAACTACTAACTGCTTCTTTATCAAGATGACATTTATTAAGACATACAGTCAAATTAAAATATTAACAGAACAGACATTCTAAGAGTCTACTGCCACACTTTCAGGTGATAACAGAGATATTCAGTCACACTGCTTTGAGTCCATTTCAGCTGAGTACAGGTTATGAAGGGATCCCTTTATTCAAAACTGAAAAAAGTCAAACAGCGTGCTTGCCAACCAGTTTAATTCCGCAGTATTCTCCTATGCCAGGTAACCTAATTTTCTTCTGTTCTTTCCATAGATGTCGCAGTATCAGAAATCCACAATTGCTCATCTTGGCTTTTAAACCAGCACCAGTGTGGATTCATGTAATAAAATAATGCCCAGGATAAGCGGGGGTCATTACCTATCACTGATGGTCTGGAAAGCTAGGAGAAACAGGAAGACTGAAAAGTGCTTCAAGGCCTAAAATGTACTGGGTCTAATACAGATAGAAGAGGAGACACAAAAGACAATCTGCACAAAACAGAAACTTCCCAACTTCTACCTCTTTTCTCTGCAATGCCAGCCTCAGTTGATCACTGTTTCCTGTCTTTAGATAAATATTTGACATGATCAAGATCTCAAACTTTTAATTTCAACTTTAGGAAGACACATTTCTAAATCTGGCTATGATCTTTAAGGCAATGATGAAATCAACAAATAAAGTCAGTTCAAAATCAGATTGGTTTACTTTTTTTTTAATTACTACTGTCCCACTGCCTAAACATCAGTGATTATTTCCGTTTATTAGTGCCAATGAGACCAAAATCAAGAGCCTGACCCCCCACTGGTTTGCTCTTTCAGTTGCCACCAGGCAAGACCGATCCCAGCACCCTACATCCCCACTTAACAATAACCACTGTTGCTGTGGCAGGAAACTGCCGGTACCAAAATTCCAGTTAATTCTAAAGCCATCTTTTCTACTCCCACTGATTTTGAGTTTATTCTTACAATTATTCTAACATACTTAGATTGGGTTATTTTCTGTTTTCACTCTCTACTTTCAGCTGCCTGCATCCCATCCCCAAGGGTGGTCCACCTGTGTGGCTTTGTGAGCACATATCTCTGGGTCCACACACCCCATGCATGTACGTGTCTCTGTGTGCAACTCTCTGCACACACGTCTGACTCTCATTCGTGTGCTCTCTTTCTCTCCATCAACCAATCTATCCACCTCTCTACCTCTTTCCCCTGTCAGTCTCTCTCCCACTCACTCTTTTCCTCTTTCCCCCACTCCTTCCCTCCCTCCCTAGTCCCCCTTTCCAGTCTCTCTCCACTGTTATTCTATCTTAAGATGAACCAAAGGAGACAGAGAAATATCCTATGTTAAGATTAAAGACAGATTATTCCACCAATACAGCAGACCAGATAAACTAAAAGCTCTCACACTACAAGCACTTAGGAATGTGAGATAAAATATAAGACACCCTTTTAAATGCCTACAAGAGAGTGTGTCGAGAAATTAAGGGAAATGACCTGAGGCCCTGACCAGAGAGAGAACTGTGGTCTTCCAGCAGGGATGGGCTATCCAGCCCTGTGAGCTGGGTCTTAGGTCTCACCTATCATCATCCTGGCCAAATTACTAATCTAACCTCCTTTTATTTGAAAGTGTTTTGGTTTGGAAGTCACCTTATTTTAATGTCCTAAAGGGCAGGATATATGCCCGCAGAGTGGACAGAAGTTGGAACTGATGCTTTTACATATATGGGCTATGATCTCAACAAAAACTAAACTGGAAATTAAAAAAAAAGGGGGGGGGTCATGAACCTAGATAAAAAAGGAGGCTGGGCCAAGAGAGGAAAAAGCTCCCAATCCCTCAGTAACTGGTAACCATTGATGTGTCTGTATTTCTAATGTGGTTTTGGAGTTCTCCACTACACGTGTAGTTCAGGAAATCCCTAAACACATTTATACCAAACTGGTCGCATGTCAGTGATGTCCCTGGGTACCTGACAGAATTAATTGTAAGCTGTAAGCTGCTCTGAAGAAGCCTGCCTCCCAGAGCTCCACCAGATTATGTCCTCTAAAGATAGGCTCAGCATCCAAAATGGGAGGAAACAATCCATTATAAGCAAGAGTCAGAAGACACAACAAACAGCAAGATTAGGCTAGCAAAAACTTGGGATAAGAGAACAATTGGATAGAGACCATAAAATAAATATGTGCAGAATTGTATATGCTAACTAAACACATAAAGAAATAAAAACATAGGGAAAAAAGCATTTTGGAAAAAAGCCCATGCCCATATATATGTTCATATATATACATGTATGTAAACACATGTACATTCCAGAAATTTAAAACACAGTCATTGAAATCTGAAACTGAATGGATGGGTTAAATGGCAGATTAGACTCCTCTGAACACAGGATTGGTGCCCTGAAAAACATACCTGAGGAAATCACTTAGAATGAAGCACAGAGAAAGAATTAACTATGTATAGGATGAAAAAGCCCAACTAATAGTGGTTCTGCACTCCATAACCATTCAGGATAAAAAAGACTCTTAGCAAATCTCTTTAATCTGATAAAAGGTATCTTAATAAAGGCTATCTGTCCAAAATCTACAGCAATCCTCATACTTAATGGTGAAACATCAGGTGCATTCTCCTTAAGTCAGGAATGAGGCTGTGATCCAGCTACCTTCAATTCAACATTATATGGGATGGACAAGAAAAAAACAACATAAAGAGAATTTACTGGATTGGAAAGAAACATAACTGTTGTTATCTGCATACAACCCTCTACTTGAATACAAGGGGCTTTACAAATCTACTGGCATTAAATACAAATTAAGATACAGAAATTATTTTCATTCATTTACCTTAGTAATAGTGCTCAACTAAAGGAGCAGCACCATCTCCCTTACCCTAGGGTGTTTAGATATGTATGGAGACAATTTTGGCTGTCACAATGATAAGCAGCTGCTACTCGTCTGTTACCACAGTCCCACACAATGAGGAACTATGCCGCACAATGCCAATAGGGCATTCACTGAGAAACACTGGCCTAGAGCAATAAACAACAAACGTGATAAAGATAATATTAAAAAGGCTCAATTTACTGTTACAAAAACTATGATTAAATTTAACAAAAGACTGCAAGATCTTATACAGAAAATTGTAACATTTTATTAAAAAAGCTAAAATAAATATATCTGTATATGAATAGATATTCTGCACACACACACACACACACACACTCTCTCTCATAAACACATACAATTACTCACATGCATATACATCCTTATCTGGCATCACACCTACCCTGTGTCAGACCTCTTGCTACATGCTGAGCTGGGGATATAGCACTAAACATCAGACAATGTTCCTGCCCAGAGAATTATCAATCCAAGCGTTAGAAAGTTTAAAGATTATCACTCTGTCTGGTCACAGTTCATATTACAAACTAATCTCTTCCACTTTGAAACTAAAATTGAGGCAGTGGCTTTTCCGGGATACTGGATTCATCCCAACATTACTCTCCTTTGAGCATTCTGCTGATTACTACTACGTCCACTAGAGGTCAGGCAAGGAAGAACATACAAAAGGTTATGAACATCATTACAGAGGGAGTGGCGGCGGGCGGGTAGTAAGAGCAGTAAGAACAGTGCTACTGCATGCTCACTTCCATATTAGATCTAGTGGAAGTGTAAGGTACAAGTTACCACATCCAAGAATATTTTGTTATACCCACAGTACTGTATGAAGGTCAGTGAATGAATTCAGGTATCTTCTATATGCCACCAAGGTACTGAACCAGACACATGTATCAATACAAAGATATTCCAGAATAGTACCCTCTATCAAGGAGGTTCTATCTTCTGGCACAAATACACACATACTTATTTCCACAAATCCTTAAGCAATTCAGAATGCAGAAAGGATCCCATGAGTGACACTGATGGGAAGTGTTCCTGGTAGAAGAGAGATGACTTCCTAGAACAGATGAGATTCCAGTGGACCGGACCGATTTTTATTTGGAGAAGGCTGCTCAGACGGGGGTGCATATCAGCCAGAAGGAAGAGGATGGGCCAAGGCACATGGTGGAGAGAAAAAAACCTTTCAGGGGATAGCCAGGAGACATACACAGCAAGCCTAGAGAGTTCAGAAAGAAAACCCAAAGGAAAGAAAAGCAAGAACGGTGGATTCAGGCCAAACTGCAGAAGACCATGAATGCCAGAACAAGAAGATGCACTTTTCCTGTGAACAGAGGGACAAGCCACTTACAGTGTTCAAAAATACAAATCTGGCTGCTGGTATCTGTGTTTAGAAAGATATCCATTGGAAAAAAATTTGAAGGTGAAGGGACAAGTTTAAATTCAAAAAAAGAAGAACAGAAAAATCATGCATCAGATAAAATTAATTGAACAATGCTTAGTTTGTCCTGGCATCAAATTATTAAGCATATACTGCAGTGTTTAAAGTCCAGCAGACAAACAAGATACTAAAAAAAATGAGCAACTGAAAGCTAAAAGACTAAATTCTGGTTTCTGCTTAGCCACTTAGCCATGCTACTTCTCCGAGTCTCAGTAAAATACAGATGATGGTAACTCTGACAGCTTCTTTGTGATCAGAAGCAATGCAGGTTAAAGCTGGTGGGATTCATGGGCCCACATGGGGGCCCCGTGGAATCAGTACCATCTTAGGATAAGGACCATGTGTACAAAGTCCAAATGCTCAACAATAATTAACTTAATGATATAAATAACATAAAATGATGATCAAGTGAAGCAGCTCTTCTCAACAACTGAAGGAAAGAAAAGAAAAATAAAAATCTGCAAGGACCAACCATTAACTCAAATGTAGATTAATTCAGAGAAAGAATCTCCTAGCAACAAGCCTCTCCTGAGAGGCATGAATTAGCACTATCACTGAAACCGGAAAAACACCACTTGGATCACTGATATTTTAATACCAGGCAAATAACTAGTCTTTTACATATGGGCAATACTGATGAAATCTGCTACTGTAGACAACCAAAAATGTCCAAAATGACACCCAGAAAGCCAGGAAAGAGACATTTAACTCCCTTATCATTACTTAACTCAACAATCAACAACTGTTCATTGAGAATCAATTTGATGTAGGCACTGTGTGCAAGAAATACATTGGTGAATGCCGCTGTGGCCCACTAGAGTGTAAAGGCTAGGGATGGAGTGAAGCAGACAAATCAGCGAGCAGTAGTAAGTGTTTTGCTAGGGGCCAGTGCTCTGGAAGAAGCAAGGAGAAAGCTGAGGCTTCCAACAACAGGTTAGTTAGCCTAAATGGGATAAGAGTAAGGGTACTAAATGCAGAAGAACTAGTGTATCTAAGACACAAAGTTTTGTGGGGGGTTTTTTTAAAGCATATACCGAGCCTTTAAGACACACTTAAAATATGTATGAGTGTAAGGAGGAAGTGGTGAGAAAGAGATCTTGAAGAGTTAGGATTTTACTGCAAGGGCACCAGGAAGCTACTGAAGGAGTGATGTGACATGATCAAATACACACTCAAGAATAATCACCATGGCTGCACAGCGGGGAAAAAATGAAACAAAGGAAGCAAGACCACAGGATAGGATATTAGGAAAGAGGCTGTGGCCACAATTCAGGTGGGAAGGAAGGTGGTTAAGAGAAGTGGATGGACTTGAAGATATTACAGAGGGACCCAATGCATTTGGTAACGGGGTCCTGCACAGAGATTAGGCACAGAGGAGGGAGGGAGCAGGGAAGACCCACAGGGGTGGATGTGCTGCTGGGTTTATCCTACCTGTGGGAAAACAATAGTCTATTAACCCAGTTAAACCCCAAACACTAAGAGCCATGCTAAATGCCTTTAACTGCTCATTTTCCCCATTTTCCAACACCATTTCCTCCGGTCTAAACAAGATAAGCTGTTACCATCCAGCATAACGGAGGCACAACCAGCCTAGGCAGCAGTTTCCTGAGCCTCTTCTGCCCACTAGTTACTCTAAAGCCTTCAGTGATGGCCAGTGTGTAACTCCTGACCTTCCATGATCTAGTTTCTTTGTCGATGATTGCGGAAGAGGTCAATAGCATGAATTTACTTCCCAAATCAGGCTTACACTGCTTATTTTAGAGCAAATGATGGTAGAAATTTTAAGCTGTGAAAATGTTTATCATTTGCTTATATGCATAAAGTCCTGAAGGAGGGTTTTTTTTTTTTTTTTGGCCTTTTCTTTTCTCTCCAAGGATGTACTGCCAAATTTAATCTGTTTTTTTAAACTATTTTAATAAATCTTTTTAGAAGTTCTGTTTGACATACTTCCCAAGATCTTGTAAATGACGTCATGTGTTTCAAATTGTAATCTCTTAGTTTCCTTGATTCTGCTTCTTTCCTAAACTGGATGATGCCAGGGTTTCATTATTCATTACCCTCCACTAGCTCATGTCTCTTTAGAATACTATCACCGAAAAATCACTGGTTCTTCCTTCTGTAAGATTCCATAATGCAAAACCCTAGCTTGAATTCCTCTAGTGAAAGAAGTCACTCAGAAGCCATGAAGATCAGGAACCTCTATCTGCTGAAAAACAAACTGTGCATTCAAGGTACAGAAATCCCCACACCCTACCTACCAACAGAGGTAGCTTTTTTGTATCCATTTCCCCAAATACCCCTAATCAAGGCATAATATTGCTGATACACAAAACAATCCTAAGGAATGCCAAAAATACCACTTCTCCTCTTCTTTTGCCTTCCCTATGGCAAAGCTGTGAGCAACACCTGGTGGTAAAAAGGGCCGCTCCTAACAAAAGCACACAATGCCATCTGGGACACAGGTGGCTCCTGACTTGCAAGCTGCTAATGTAGGGGGAATGGGTGGTGCTTCTGACCTGGGCTGGGGGGCGACTTTCCAATCCATCACCGCCCCTCTATTCCAAAAGAACCCCCACCTACACACCCTGAGAAGCTTCCATAGCGAGCAGCTGATAGGAGTATGCCAAATGCAGCATGCAATATAAAAGTTATGGCAGAAAGGGACCTTACCCTCTTTATTTCTGAAAGCTAATCTGCTTCCTATTAGGTTCAAAATGAGGCTCACCTTGGTTCCCAGTTTCAGCATCTCATGGTTTGGGGGCATTTTTACAAAGCCCCTTCTTAAGGAACCTCTCCGATTGAAATGAAAAAACAACAGCAAGGGAGCAAGGGCAGGGATGAAGAGAAGCTAAAGGAGATCTTAAGCAGTAAAACTATGGGAGAGGGGCAGAGAAGAAAACTATCCAGTCACAAGACCAAGACCCTTCTGTGGTTGGCACAGCAGCACAAATGCTGTTCCAAAAGAGGCACACAAAAAAGCTCCACCTGACATGACCAACTGGAAAAACACCGTTTCTTTGGATATAAAAGTGTGAGATTGTTATTTTAGTAAAAATAGCAGTTTTACTTTATGGTAATACTAATAAACCATCACAAAAATTCCTATCTAATCTACTTTTGCAGGCTTATGGCCAACCTGTGAAGACTTGATTTTTAGAGTTAGAATCAAACTCCATTTCTCTATTCCTCAGAGTCTGGCCACCATTCAAGCAAATACCTTAAGTCTGGGGGGACACTGGGAAGCAACTTACATTGTGTGTAAGGTGAGAGTGTGTAGGGGAGTGGGGTGTGCTGGGGATAAACACATAAAAGCATAAGAAAATTCAGTCCACAACAAAATTTACTTATGCATTTTAGGAGTAGGCTACATTGAATAACATCAGGGGCAAATAAAGTTACTAACGTTGAGCTATCCAAGTAATCATACATTTTTTCTACTTTCAAACACAAAACCATTGAAAGCCCATACTTGCCACAAAGAATATACAACACAAGAAAGAGGGCAGCAAGAGATCTTTGGATCAAATTCTCATTAACTAACTGCTCCAAGGCACCCCTAAAGGATCTCCAAGATGCTGGGGGATGGTCCTAAAGAAACTGCATCTTGACTGTCAACCATCAACCAAACCTCAAGCACAGGGTGTAAAAAGTGTCATCCTTCAGATCTTTTCCCTTTGTTTCCATAACTAGGAGGCCATCAAGCCAGGCCACCAGAGGGCTCTGGGAGGTGCCCCTGTCCTGAGTCAGTGTTTCAGTCTGGCTCAGTCCATAGTCAGCCCTATCCTGCTCCCCACCCCTCATACTCTTTCTGCAGTTTATGATACCTGGATGTATGAGCCCAACCTCCACATACAAGCTCCTATGATAACAAATACTATATCCTGTTCACCTTAATACACCATACAGTGCTTAGCACAGAGCCTTCTCTATCACGTATGCTCAATAAATGATTAAATAATGAATAAAACAACTGAACCTCACCTGCTAAAATGAGGAAGTAACTGAGTAAGGAGTCTTACAATACTGTACCATGTCATATTACTTCGATGTCATATTCATGAAACTTCAGAAAATTTTATGTAATGGAGCAGATAAAATAAATATGTTCCACAAACATTTCACGCTGATTATTTCCTCTGAGCTTCCGCTACAGGTATTCTCCTTTTTCTCTTCCACTTGCTCAAATCATATTTATAATAACAGCTTAATACTCAGTGTATGCTATGTTCCAGGCACTGTACCTAGGCATTTCACCTATTGGAAATCCAATTCCCCACCATAACCTTGAAGGTTGCTAAAATTATCCTCACCATAATTTTTTTTAATGAGGTGTAGAGAAGTTAAAGAAAATTCCCCAAGTTCACATAGCTATAAGTAGTGGGCAGATTCTAGGCCTGGAAGAGTAGGGAGATCTGACCAAAGACAAAAGTCATTCTTTTCCATAACAAAATGCTACCTCGGACCCATGAAGCCACCTCTGACATTCAACGAGTCTATATTAATGTCTCCTATTGCTCCACAAGCATGCAACAGTGGACCAAAAGCTACCGGGGGCAGAAGTCTTTAGAGCTTTTGTGTCTTCATTTCCAGGCTGTCAGATGTTGTGTTATGCTGTACCAATGTATCTACCTCAGCCAGAACGTGATTCTTTCTTTTAATCAGCCAGTAACTGGGAGATAATTAACTACACTTATTAGACCTGGTGTGAAATATCCCCCACCACAATTTGCAATACAGTGTGAGCCCCAAGTAGGTGCTCACCCAGTACATGTCTGATTAAGTAATGGGTATAGTAACTCCCTGCCCAAACTCAGCCTCCAGGCAAGTCATAAGGTCACGATGGGTTGAGCTGGGTAGGAGCCAGAAAGGGCACAGCACCATTCTCCCAGCCCCTCTATTAGACTGGGAGTCACTCCAACAAAACATTGAATCTTCTACCATAGGCCTTCCTATAAACTCTAGACAATGGGGACCTGCCCTGCTCAGTGTCATAATGCCTCAGAAAATGCCATCCACATCATTCCTTCACACCTTTGGAGAAGATTCTCTCTGCTAAGAGCTCTAGCTCTAGGAGACTTCTCTCAGCTTTCCCTCACAATGTGTTTGCATCCCTCTAGTCAACTGAGGAATCCCATATGAACAAATTCCATCTAATTTTACCCTCTTCTAAGTCAAAATTTTATTTTAACAGAATAAAATTTCTTTACAAAATATGATGGACTTGCCTGTGTGTGCTAAACATGTAGCTCGGCCTTGAGGTCATGAGGCGTTTGAAGGAGTTTCTGCTTCTCACGTTTGACTTTTCTGTCTCCTCCCTCCCTGTGTGTGGATCAGCACTCTTGCCTCTCCATTTTCTGCTTTTAACTGACTAAGGGCTGAGAAAGAAAGCTGTTTTGTTTGTTTAGGACTGAATGCAAAGAAAGAGCATGAGGGGTCCCCTAGGGAGAGAGCCTAGGGCAGTGGCACCCCCTCACACCCAGGGCACTGATTCCCTGAGAGTGGAAACCCTTTGTGAAAAGACATGCAGCCAGGCTTGGGGAGCGTTGGTTTAAAAAATTTCAACACACAGACTTTAGCATGGGCTTTGGCCCCACTCCCCACGTGTCTCCTGCATTCTAGACAGCTGAGACAAGAGACAGGAAAGATAAGTAAGATTACAGTCCTTTCCTTGTCATCTGCCTTCACCCCTCCCTGCTCACTACAATGGAATCTCTGAGGGAAGGGACCTGAGGGAAGGGACCTTCTGTCCTGTTCACTGTGCAATCACAATCACTGATGCCTCGGGCGCCAATAAAGAGTAAGCATTCCACAAATTTGCTGAATGAGGGAGGAATGAATGAGTAATCTAATTAAAATTTCTCTCCCATAATTAACATCCACAATTCAAAATCTTTTATAGACTCTTTATGAGTTGGAACAGCAGGAGAAAGTTGATTCTTTTCAACCTCAAAAGAGAGAAAAGAGTGCAATTTCATCAAAGTAACCAGTTATAGGTACACAGCCACCAGGATCAACAACTCTGAGATGTGCTGGCTGGGGTCCTTCAGCACACTGACATCCCCCAAAAAGCCTACTTCCTCTACAGAAGTCAAGGGCAAGCATACAGAAACTACCCTATAGGAAAACACAAAACACTTCTTTTACCTTGTAGAGAAGGTACCGCTTCCAATTGTTTTTTAAACAAAGAATACACACACACACACACACATACATACACACATATATATGTGTCATGTCCTATTTTCTATCTACCCCCACCAAAAGGGGGGGGGGAGGAACAAAAAAATAAAACAGTAAAAATAACAGGTGAAAAAATTTTAGAGAGAATCCAACTCTATTTTTGCACTTATGATTTCCCTAGAAGAGAGTTAAAAAATAAAGCTTGAATTTGGACTACAGTAAAAGAAATGTGCAGGATCCAATATAAAGATGAGTACAGATCTGTTTTATAATCCAATTACTACTTATTTCTAGCAAGGTACATCATCTGTCAGAAGAAACTAAAGGCACTAAGGGGTACAGCCTCCCTGGGCTGAGTTCTGTCTGTCCAGCAAGAAGGGATGGGTAGGGAGTACATGCAATGGAGACCTGTGGACAAAACCACCAAGAGCTCCTGGATACCAAGAGATGAGAAAGAGAAGACTGATTACACACCAGACTGAAGCAGGGTAGTAGTCACAACCAGAGATTCTAATTACGAGTAACATCCAAAGCAAATGGAGAAAACTCTTAAAACTAAAACCATGTCTATATAATCAGAGATTATCTGAAAGTAATAAACTAGATAAGCCAAGTATATAAGTAAATAAGATTATAAACAAGTATCACTTCAAAAATGGAAAAACAGAATACACAGTTCTGGACAAATACAATGAAGCCAACATGTCAGAAAACCTGGTCGGACAGCTACACTAAAATGTGAAAACTAAAGTGCTTCCCCCAGGAGAATTTTCAGAGAGGGAGAGTAAAGAACTGGCTCACTGCTCGATTCAGATGGCATGTGTGTGTGTGTGTGTGTGTGTGTAACAGATGACAGAGAAAGCAGAATAATTCAACCCCTTTTTACAGCCATTTATATCCCACAGAATCTGAAGATTATTTTTTCAGTCCCTATATGTCACTCTATGGCACTTCTAGGATTCCTGGCAGTCAAATTCATCACGTCTGCAAATGAAAAAAAAAATCACCTATCAGTATTTTACTCACTTTCAGATCTAATGTATTACTTATATTTTAAGAAGAAAAAGAATTTACTTCCTACCTCAATCTGTAACTACAACCTGCCTTTCAAACATTCCAACTGAGGAAAAGAGAAGAGGAATACTGTGCCTTCAGAGGGTCACCTCAAACACAAGGAAATGTGATGCATAACTAATGATAAAATGTGAGATGCAACTACCAAGGCAGAGCTGTTCTGAATTTAATCAAGTCTGCTGAGCTTCAGAGGGATGGATAACAGGCAGCCAGATGGACAAGATTTGCATTCAGAAAAGCTACACTGGAAGATCCAAATAAATGTGTCTCAGAATCCTGGTATCAAAGATACGCTGCCCAGTTTAATAAAACCTGAATTAAAACAATCAGAAAAACAAAAATGTTTAAACAATCCATTTCATTTCTAAAGCTGAATCAATAGTAAGGCAATTAGCCTAGCACAACAGAAGCTCAGTCCTAATTCTTTTTTTGTTCCATTTGAGTGCTCATGCATTGCTGCCACATCAGGCTCTGATCCAGGGTGCACCAAGAGAAACAGACACAGAGAGGATGAGAATGTGTGAATTATCTCTCCGTAACTACCTGGTGAACGGTGAAGTCAACTTTATAACTTGAACACATGTGAGTGCAATTATACACACACCAGGGCACACAACAATCGTTACTCTTTTGCAAAACCTGAGACACTGAGACACGGGGTAAATATGAGAGGAAAAACACTGGGCTATAATGTACCAAGAGTCTGCTATTTTAAGTCAGCATGACTGTAAAAGAAAAATAAAGCCAGATTTTACCAGGGCCTTTAAAGGGCCACTCACATTTCCTGGTTTGTTATTTGAACTGTGTTCAATAAAATATGCTAAGAGCTATGGCTCCTTCTCATGACTAGTCCCAGCTCCTTCTCATGACTCAGTGAGAGGACAAGCAGCCAAGCCAACCAATGCCTGCAGCACCCTAGGCATGCTAGGCAGGTGGTCACAAGATGTCAAGGACCCATTTTGCACTTGCCCCAGCTCCAAAGGCCAGTAAGTGGAAGGGCTGAGATTCAGAGGTACCCCAGGCATGACAAGCCTCACTGGGTTCAGTTAACAGCAACCCCACGGAGAGCATTTTCTTCCAAATATTTGATGGACGTTTAAGTGGAGCCTCTGATAGATTCCCTGTGTCAGAGAAAAGAAGGGGAAACATCCATATTTATTCAATTTTTTTCCCACTGCAATCTGCCAGGTTTGATGGTTTGATTTTTAAGGCAATATTTTTCTCAACATTCCCAGAAATCCAAGATCAACAACATATTTCTACTCTGTATCTTTCAATTTCAGTTAATCAACGGGACTATGTTGAAACAGGAAATCTTACTTGTTTACGTGATATCATGAACTGCCCTTTAAGAAGAGAAAAATGTTAACAGTGATTAGCGTTGATTTCAGTGATGGCTTTACTTGGTGAAGGGTATTTTCTTCCATAATTATAATGTCCAAGAGAGTTCATTAAAATCTAACCTTTCCATGGTTACTGTATCCAATGGAAGGGTACATTCCATTCAGAGGAAGTTTTCAGTAACCTCAGACCCTTCTGAAAACATCTAGGTAAAATGTCCCTTTCCCTATGCCATTCCCAGCTGGTCATCCACATCATCCTTCTGAGATGTTAAAGCACTCACGGTTTTGTTGTAAGTTACTGCCAGCCTCCTCTAAAAAGTGCTCACTGGCCTACTCCTATCCCAGCAGAATTATTTTGGTGAGCGCTATTCAACAAGAAAGCCAGAATGAAGGCTATGGCCAGGGAGAGCACTCCATCTCTGGACACAAAGACATTTCAGAAATGAGACCAGGCACTGTGCACACACCACCTCCCCTAGATACACTTCGCTCAGCACCTGCTAAGTTAAAGGCAAAGGGCAAAGGGAAGCCACTGCAGTTGTAAAGGACCAAGAGAAGCGATTAGACTTGCATTTTCAGTGGATAGTTCCTTCAGGCTGCTATGAAGATCTTCCTCCACTGACCAAAAGCTTGCTTTCTGATTCTAACTCTCCACCATTCTTGATCAGGTTTGCCCAGTTTTTCAAGGAGCAAACTTCAGAATGAAGAGTCGTGCTATGCCCTGGTTTACTTCTGCTTGTTTTGCCACAGTTCTTGGGTGGGGTTCACAGTCCAAGATAAACAGCTTTTCAGTAAACCTGTACTTAACCAGCTTGGCCGAGTCTTTCCTACAGACATCACGTGGTCCTCCTTTGGTTACACAACACAAGCTGGAACGGCTTCTGTGCTGTAAGGTGTAAAGCTCCAGATTGCTGGACCATAAAGCATGGTACTAAGACCATGGACCTGGGAGTCACCCAGAGCTGGCTCATGTCCCAGTTTGGCCACTAATAGCTTGCCCTTGGGTAAGATCCTTAACATCCTTATGTCTCAGATATTACCAGGATTCCTACCCACACACAGAAAAAGTCAAGGCAGTCAGAAAGAAAAAAAAAATCATCTGCTTCACTGAATTCATATCTGTTATACAGTGTTTTTCAAAATCCACGTTAGACCCTTTGGGAGGATATAATATCAATTTAGAGGATCATGAATCATACTTTTAAAAAAATGAAGTAGAGGGGCGCCTGGGTGGCTCAGTCATTAAGCGTCTGCCTTCGGCTCAGGTCATGATCTGGGATCGGGCCCCACATCGGGATCCCTGCTCGTCAGGAAGCCTGCTTCCCCCTATCCCACTCCCCCTGCTTGTGTTCCCTCTCTCGCTGTGTCTCTCTCTGTCAAATACATAAATAAAAAAAAATTTTTTTTTAAATGAAGTAGAATAGAAAAGTTCAGAATATAATAAATATAAAATGCATAAGGGTAAATATTGTTTCATGTGTGTTTATGAATATAAAATATAGATTTAGATTCAGATGATAAAACGTATTTGCTCACTATAGGTCACAATCAAAAACCTGGAAAACCACAAATGTATCAGTAAAACACTAATATGGTTATTACTAGAAAGAGAGCAAGCCCAACTGCAAAGAGCCTTAAATATAGCAGATTTTCTTTCACCTACTGATTAAAATCTTTTAAAGGGTCTAGTCACTTGAGAGAAAAAAGTAATTAAAAAGAATCCAAAATAAGCTACCAAATGCTGCTCAGTTTAGACATCCAATAACGAGCTTTTGTTAATTCAAATATTAGTATCATGTTACCTCCTCAAATAGCAATTTTGTAGATTGCCTCTGCAACTTTAAGTCATTAATTCCACTCCTGGGTTTCTACCCTACATGTATATGTTACATGCGGGGGGAGAGGGGGTTTGGTTATTTTGGTGGTAGTGGTTTTATTTCAAACAAATCCAGCTTTTTAAAATACTAGAAGAAATTGCACATAAATATTCACAGTTCTCTGTATAAGGCAAGCTATAGGAACTTTTTCTTTCTTTTAATTTTTCTGTATTTTCCGATTTTTCTCTAATGGGCATATTGCACATTCAAAATGGAGAGGATGATATAAGAAACTTTCCTTTTTAAGTATACCAATGCCACAGAGTTTCTGAAATTTTACCATTAAATTTCCAAGCTCAAAGAACAAAGAAATTTATTCTAAAATAGCAGAAATATTAGCATTGCTTAGATGGAAAAGGAAAGGGTCAGCAAGAACTTCACACCATGAAATGGGAAGACAAATATTAAAAATTAAACAAGTTAAAATTTATTCACCTCTGAATAGGAATATTGTTTCAATCTAAGATAAGCAGGGTTATGCCTGGTTTAAGGCAGACCAATATCATTACTGATCTGATAATGACCTGAAGAGCTACTTTGATGTCTGAATAAAAGGGAAGAAATTCATATTTCATTTCTCATTTCTGCAGCATTTAGCTTAAAGGTATACTCAGAGATGAACAAAAATAATAGGATAAACCAATAATCCACTCTGAGCCCCAAATGGAGAATGAAGTACAAACTGTTATAGGAGGATGTTTTCACCATCATTGCAAACAGTTACATCTCCAATATGTATAATCGTTATTTACCATCTCTTCTCTGACGCTCAACAGGACAAGTTCTACACATTCACTTGCCCCCATCTCCATTAATTCATGTAGGAACACAGAGAACATTATTAAACTAATAAACAAAGTAGCAGCCGGATCCTGGCACACATTACTATTTGAACTATTAAAGGCAAAGGGGAAGATAGTGTCTTATTAAATAAATACTGCACTAAAGTAATAAGTTGAAATAAAACTACGAAAGAGATTGGCACTGCTAGGCCCAATGCCGCTGACACTCCATTTGCCATGGAATGCATGCCAAGTGTTCTACGACAGGGCAATTCTGCTGCTGGCTTGGGACAACAGTGGGAAGGAGAAGGTGTGCACTCTGCCCAGGCCTTTCCCCAGGGGGTCAGTGACCAGCCAGGCAGTCAGCAATCTCACACAGAGCCGCAATGTTCTCGGCGGTAAAAGACAAGAGCTCCACGCCTGCCCCCAGTAACAGGTCAAGCAAGCCCAGGCTGACCCAGAAACTAGGAGGGACTGGCCTCAGGAAGCTCCTTAGTGTGTCTGTATCCGTTCTCAACCTATATGATTAAATTTCACTTCTCAAATCTAACCACAAGTTGAGTGTTATATAGAATTATTCCTCACAAAAGGCCAAAAAAGGAGGAACCAAATCAAACAAAACTTGCCTGGAAAATTACTCTGGCTTCATTTGCTCAGCACAGCCTTTAGCCTGGCTATACTCTGATATCAAAAGAATCTGTGCTAATCACCGATTTTCCAGTTATTTTAAGAAGAAATGGAAAATTACCAACTCATTCTGAGCCTGAGGCACTTGGTAACATTTACAATATACCAAGTACACACACAAAAAGCTAAGAATACAGCCAGCTCTGAGCCTACCAAGCAAAACAACTACACCCAAGCAGCTGATCAATCTGTGATGGAACAAATCATGTTTCTTCTTTCCTCTCTCGACTTTGAATTCATTTTAGTATAGGGAAGGAGAAATAGAGGAAGAAGATTATTTCACAATTTATAAAACACACATCCTAATACATTCACACCATGGTCTTCTTTAAGTCCTTATCCTTCCAATACTACCTCCTATGCTGGGAAATACATGTTTATTCTGCATAAACTCTTTTAAAAAAATACTAATTTGCGTTACATATAAAATTTGTTATTTGGTGTGTAAACATGCAATGAATAAACCTTAAAAAAACAAAGAAATTGGAGGTTATAATTGCAGGAAGCATTTTTATTAAATTTAATAAATGAATGGAAGGGTTCAATTTTAAAACCAAAAGATTTTACAGCAGGGGCACCTGGCTGGCTCAGTCAGTTAAGCGTACGACTCTTGATTTCAGCTCAGGTCATGACCTCAGGCTTGTGAGATGGAGCCCTGCATTGGGCTCTGTGCTGGGCATAGAGCCTGCTTTTAAGATTCTCTCTCCACTCCCTCCCTCTCCAATAAATAAATAAACAAACAAACAAAAGATTTTATAGTAGACTCCCCCTACCCCTCAACTCACCGGTTTTTTAAACAAAGGAATAGAGTCCCACAGGAAGTAATCTCTCCAAGGTCCCAGATTAGTGGTGACCAGAACAGAGATCCCCTGGTTCCCAGGCCACTGCTCTATCATCCTAGGCTTGCTTTAGCAATACAATCTGCTTTAGACAAGAAATCTGACGCCTTGCATTTAATAGTGTCATTCTCCAAAACAGAGGACAGAGGGAAAATTTAAAAATTAAGTAAAAAAAAAACATTAAAAAAAAATTTACCGTATCTTAAGAAATACTGATTTACAAAACGTAAAAAAACAAAAACCTACCAGTATTATCACTACCCCCTTGAGTACTTCATCCCCAACATTCAAAATATGAAGATGCAGCTCTAGAACTATGTAATCCTGACAAGATATGCTTCCTAAAACACCACAGAAATCTTTCACAGAATAATCCCTTTATCCCTGTTTATTTTGGTCAACTCAAGAAACCTACAACTCCCAGGGCGTCCCTTAACATCCCAATTCTCTACGCAACCTCTAAGGACATCCTCGAACTCCCAAAACCCTTCCTTCTGAAACTTACAGTCATCTACAGCACCATACTCTATACCATCCACACTCAGTGTTCCCCACACCCCACTGCTCTGAGGACACCACTTCCCTACACAGTCTGCTTTTTTTCTCTCAAACCTGATCACTGCCACATTCACACCATGACTCCTTTTCCCTCCAGGCCCTGCTCTTCATCACTGTCTTTCCCATGCTAAAAATCAAGGTAAGAGATCCTGCCACTGTTCATGACCTCCTGTCTACCAGGACCACATCCTCACCCTACCCTAGCCCCTGTCCCCACAGTCACACATCCTGTAGTCCCCAATAATGACACTCCCTGACCTCAAAGCCAACCATCATCTCCTATCATCCCAGCTCACTCCCTCTGGTATCCCAACCCCAATTCCAATCAGTTCTTCAACCCATCAAGACCACACACACTTGATTCTACTACCTTTTTGTTACCTCATCCTTTCTATGACCTCGCTTCCCTCTTTATCCAACTCAGAGTTAATGAGTCATCAATATAGTGGCTCCCTGGTATATTTGCCTGTCACCACACTCCTCCATCCCCCTATAGAACTCTCTTGGTCAACCCTAGATTGGGTTAAATCCAACTCTTCACCCTCTCCATATCTGCCCCAGCAGCTCTACCCAGCTAGACAAACACACATGGTCATGTGACTGGTCCCACTTTCAATTCTTGACAATCCTCTGGTGGGCTCTTGGTATTGCTAAGCAGCCCCTCTCTACTCACACAGTCCTTCAAACCCCCACCATCCATCTTACTCTTAACTTGCTGCCCATCTAGCTGAGAAGACAGAGCCAGGAGGAACACTGCACCCACTCCCGCCTCCACTCAGCCCACCCACTTGCCTCTGTCCCTCAAACACCTCTACCTCTGATTCCTACTAAGACACATGCTATGCTCCTTCCCAAGGCTGACCATGCCACCTCTCTCTCTCAGCTTCTACCACCACACTGTCAGCTCCTTTTCATTCTCCTTCGCTTCTTTATCTCCCCTCCCCAGGACTCAGGACTTCATCCTCACACTTCAGGCCTTTCCCTCTCCACCTACACTAAGCCTGCTTGGTGACCTCAGCCACAAGACTCTAAATAGCCTCAATGTGCGATGATTTCCACATGTTGTCCCCTGCATTGATCTCTCCCCTGTACTCCCACACTGACCATTCTACAACCTCCTTGACAACCTACTACAGCGATCAAAATCAACACGCTCAAACCCTACTCCCCTTCCAGTCTTTCCCAGCTCACCAGGCGGCAGCTCCACTCCTCAAGAGACTCAGACCTGGACTCAGGTTCTACTCCTCGCTGTTTCCCACACCCACACATCCAATACATTAACAAATCCTGTCTGCTACACCCAGAATATAACCACTCCTTACTACTCAGGCTACTGCGACTCATCACCTCTCCCTGGTCTCATGCTTCTGCCCTTGACTCCTCCACAGCAGCCGGAGGAATCCTGTCAAAACCCAATTTGGAGCATGTCTACTCAAACCCTGAAATGGTACCCATCTCGGAGTACCACTGGGAAAGCAGTCCCAATGGCCCCAAGGTGGGACATGCTGCACCCTTGTTGCTTCTCCAACCACAGTTCTCAAGGGTCTCCCTTGCTCCCTCTGCTCTCATCCCACGGCAACCTTACTGCTCCTCAAACCCACCAGGCACATGCCCACTATGCACAGAAGGCTTCTCCCCCAGATAGCCACATGGCTTGTCCCCTCATAGTCTCAGGTCTCTGCTCAAATGTCATCTTACATAAGAATAACATAATAATAATGTCACTTTATATAAACATATCATAATAATACCTAAGACATGGTGGTTATAAGTGAGGCACTGCTCTAAGAACTTTATGGATATTGACTTATTTATTATTTAGTACAAATCATTTAATAATATTATTATCCTCATTTTAGCAATAAGGAAACAAACATGGAGAAATTGAAAAGCTTGCCCAAGTCACACAGCTAGTCAGTGATGAAGGACGCATTCCAACTCAGGCGGTTCACTGGTTTCCCCTGGAGGTAAAGGTGCTCTCCTTCACCAGCTAGAAGAAGGGGGCAATGGGCTGGAGGCGAGCTGAGCAAAGGAGCTGGGGCTTAGAACAAGTAGTTCTGGGAGCAGAACATGAGCAAGTAGGTACTCCACGAGCAGCCAAGTGCCACACACAGACACCTTTATCAAAGGAAATCCAGGGATAATCCTACAAATTTTGGTTAAAAGCATATCATTTGTTTCTTACCTATTCTTTCCTAATCAAACTATCAGTGATTACAGCCACATCTTCCAATCAAATTACCGACCAGGCACAAACAGCCAACCTTTGTAAAACAGACGGAGCAAACCAGTGAACAGAAATCACATGAAGCCCAAAAACTCCCCAAAGTGTCACACGTGCTCATTACTTCTGGCATTACATGGCAGAAACGCTATACTTGGGTTATTATTTATAAATCTTTCAAGCTACTGAAATGACACAGCTACTAAATAATACCTCAAAGCTCTTGAAACCTTAGAAATGAAGGTTTTATTTACATTATTTTCAATCTTGCCGTATTTTTCTTAGGAAACAGAACTGTGTAGCTAGAAATCCTTAAGTGACTGAGATGATGATGATAATTATTAGCATCTCAAAGACCAGAGTGATGTCTCCTATCATCTGCTTTTAAGTATAAATAAAAATACCGCTCTGGTTTATCATGATTTTACCAGTAAAACACAGTCAGTCTTAATCTCTCCTGGTCCAGCAAGCTGGTGCCAAGGAGGCTGGACACAAATGGACCACTGTTCTCCACCAACAAAGACCCTGGCAAAGAAGGGAAGCCACTCATGAAAGACAACTTGATGTGATAATATTATAATTCCTGTTCATGAGTTTAATGTTCAAAATATACACTATACATGGCAATTGTACACTACCATGCCTTTACTAAAAGCGGGCAAAGGACAGGAATAACTTCTTGCACGCAACTGTGTTCTGAAGGTCAGTTAACTTAGGACAATTAAGTATGATTTCAATTAACTAAAATGTTCTGTATTTAGGGGGGGAAACTCCACATTTTTCCATTGAGCATATTTATCCAGTGCCTAAATCAGAGATAACACTTCAGGGATTTATTTTGACATATTAAGTATTTTGAAGAGAACTTTTGAACCTCACTGATCTATTATCTCATTTCTCAGGCAATTAATAAATAACAGAGTATTGCACTGTGGAATCAAACATTGGTTAGAAGCATATCATTTCTTTCTTGCCTGTTATTTCCTTATCAGACTATATGATTATGGCCACATTCATTTGAAAAGCTCCAAATAGCCATCATTTCCCTCCATCTTTTCTGCTGATCAGCTACCAATCAACAAAGACTGATATCTGAAAAAGAACAATTTGCATTTTAGAAGTCTATAGTATAGTCCAAGTCCCAAATTTTCTCCCATGAGACAAATAACCACAAAATATTTTAGGAGGTCAAGGGGACTTTCTGATTATTTTTTAATAGGGCTTCCCAAAGACCTTTTCTTATGAGAGTAAAGGGTGCTAAATACAACCCATAAAACATGGAATATTCAGAAGTAAAAGCATCTACTGTCTGCAACTGATTCTCAAACGGTTCAGAGGGAAAAAAAACAAAAACAAAAAAAAACAGTATGTATGAAGAAAAAGAATAAATAAAACAAATGTGGCAAAATGTTACCAACTGGTGACTACAGGTGAAGTTAGTCCCTCTAGTCCAACTTTTGAGTTTGAAATTGCTTATAAATAAAACATTAAAGAGCATGTATTAGCAGGTTTACTAGACAGAAGAAAAGTTATTTAAGAGATAAACTATCTCCCCCACACACTCCATCTTTCCTTCCCTCTCATTTCCACCCTGACTACCTCCTTTCCTAATCATGCTTCTATGAAAAGTAGTCTGTCACCTCCTACTCCCTGCTCCAAGTAGCTTTAAAACATGGCTTCTGTGTCCTCTCAAATGAAACTGTTCTCACCAGAGTCATCAATGACTTCCTAGTTCCCAAATCTACCAACAAATTTCTGTACTCCATCTTTCCTGATAGGGATGTGGATTTAACTCCTGCTTGTAAGCTCAGTATCTCCATGCAACTTTCTTCCTCTATAAAACCCCTATATTTTGCTGTTCATAGAAGACCCACATGTTGCCCCAACTCTCGTGTCAATTCCTCATGCACTGCCTTGAGAAGGTCCTTGAGGATCCCACAGACTCAGCTGGAATGAGTGGTGATTGTCTGAGCAATGTCTGCAGTGGGTGGAGACTGGAAAGTAGGAGTGGAGGCAGAGCAGCTTGTCTCCTGGAATCTGACATCCCTCCCTGCTCGACCTGGGTTTGATTTCCTGTTCTAAACACTCTCGTTGGGTAGTTCGTTCCCCCTACAACTGCAACTACTTATTTACAATACCTGCCAAATTTTACCCTTTAAGGCATACTTCTCCTCTGATTTCCAGACCTATACTGCCAACCACCCATGGGCAGCAGCATTTACTGTCCCATGGGCATGAACTCAACCAGCACCAAAATGTATTCTTTATTCCAAAACCACAAACTGAGTTAAATGGCACTGCTGGTCACCTTCTTGTCCAAAGCACAAACCTAAACATTTCCCAGATTTCTTCCATTCCCTTATCCCTCACATATCCAAGTCCAGTCAACTCTCCTATTTCACTGTATTTAGAAGGTCCTCTCTTAACTGCATCATTACTTCTACCATCTTAAGTCCTCATCATCTATCACCTGGACTACTGCAATATTCTCCTAACTCATCTCTCTACCTTTTGTCTCCTGCATCCCCAAATCCATTCTCCACACTGCTTTATTAGGATCTTTTAAAAATACAAATCTAAAAAACTGTATAACAAAAGTATATGAAATGAAGGCGAAAAGTAACACAAAGCTAGATCATGGCCCCACTGCACAGTTCTCCTAGTTTCCCACCACCCATCATCAGTGGGGCTGACATTCCTCCCTGTGGCCCCTCCCAGGTTCATTGAGTAATATCCCATTGAGACTTTGGCTCAAGATGATGATCTCAGGGTCGTGAGATCAAGCCCCATGTCGAACCTGATTAAGATTCTCTCTCCCCCTCTCCCTCTGCCCCTCCCCCTGCCCTGCACACACTGTCTCATAAATAAGTAATAAGTAAATACATATATACATACATAAATAAATACATAAATAAATCTAATGTTCAAATGTCAAGTCCTGTAAGTAGACCTTCTTAACTACCACCAAAGAACCTCCTATCCAAGCAATTTACAGATGTCTGTGGTCATGTTATTTCAAAATCTTTTAATTATAAAGCCCATCTCTCTCTCCATATACTATGAGCCTGAATCATAATTGATGGTTAATAAACTGAATTAATTTTATATTCCTTTAATGACTCATACTGCTTCAAATTCGAAGTTCTAATTCAAGGTTACTAATAATTGGGTCACTTATTTATTTCTACTGTGTATGTATCTACATCTTCCACTTCTACCCCACTGATGTACTTGTTCATGAACCATCCCCAAGTGGTCAGCAAACTTTCTCCATAAAGGTCTAGATAGTAAATATTTTAGACAATCTCCACAGCAATTACTCAACTCTGCATTGCAGAACAAAAGCAGCCAATGACTAGACGTAAATGATGGTCATGGCTTCAAGCAGCACAGTCTGCCCTATTCTAGACTAATTTTCACCTCAGGTTTGTTCACCATATTCCTCTAGCCCAGAAAGCCTTCTTTTCTCTCTTCTGTATGCCCACCTGAGTTCTCTTCTGCTTAAACCCAACTCTGATCTAGTGCCTTTACTCAGAGACCTTAGACAATGCTTCTTTCTCTACATTTTATCAGTACTTAAAATAACACCTCATTTGATATTTAGCCTCTGCCATCCAGTGAACACCTGAGCCATTCCACTGACTTACCATCACCATAAGCCTTTTGAAGGGCAACAAGCCCTGACTTCAAGGTCTGCAAAGGCTCAAGCTTAGCTCACGACCTTACACATAAGGAGCGTATCAACACTCTCTGCTAATCATGTAAGCTAACATTTCTATCCCATGTGTTATGCCCAGGTACACTTTCACTATTGCTTTACTCAGACTTTTAAACTATTACTCAAAATCTCATTCCTGTATAACTATTTCACCATTTTATGTATTTTCTATCTAAAACTATAAATGAAAACTTTTCCTTTTATATATTCTTTTGTAAGGTTGGATATTTTTTTAAGTATGATCATCTATGATCATCTTATATCTTAATCCCAAGTTTACTTTCCAGAGAAACACATTTTCTTTTATCTAACAAGGAGTAAAGGTAAAAAAACATCATTAACTGAATTAACCTTATTAAAGGTTACCCCTGCCCTGGACCCTTACTTCCTATGCCTCCTCCAGATGATTCTTTCCTAGATGTCCTCAAATAAACTTTGAGGTTTCTGACTGCATCTATACCAGTGTTCTAGACTACACTTTAAAATGAGGTACACCAGTATTAATTCTTATCAAGTTTATGCTAATAAACTACTGCTTATTTCCACTTAAACATCCAATTTCTGAGCTAAAACCATATTAATGGAGCACTAAAATTAAGAAAACAAGTGTACACAATGCAGATACACAGAAAAAGAAACCCTGTGTCACCTTCTAAGGCCACAAGCACATAACATCTGGAAAAGCTCTTATTCTTCCTGTCAATGTCCCTCCCAAAGTGAAAGTAATTTCAAAAAAGACTGTTTCTGCTTCTTTGCTAACAATAGCTTAAAAGCCAACTTGTTCTCCATTTACAATGGTTCCATTCTGCAACATGGTAAAACAGGCTGTATTCAGAAGGAAGAGGCCAAAACACCTGTCAGTGCTGCAGAATCTCCCCCACCCCCACCACCCAACCTCACTCTCAGACAACAATTCCCTACAGGGAAACATCATGCAAAGAGAGGGCCTAGAAGAACAAAAGCCCATCTTTCAAAGAATGAGATTTTATGGAGTATATTTTTACTCAGGCCATTTTATAATTGTAGCACTTGGAAATCAGAATTAAGTTTCTACATTAAACTTCTACTACTAGATTTTATATCCCTTTAGTGTAAGGAAAAGTTCTATGAAACTGACATTTTAAAAAATTTTGTATTTCAAGCAATTTAAGTCAGTATAATTTTAACATATCCCTTTCTTTAATAAAGACGAGGGGGTAAAAAAGAGGAAAATTTTCCCTTCTGTCATAAACATTTATCTTTGATGTTCAGTTACAGGCCTGGTCTCAAGTAAATAATCTATATGCATACTATTCATCTCATTCTAGCTCCCTAAGAGACTCCACCTTCATATTTCCAGCAAATGGGGTCTCTTCAGGGAGGTGCTGCTTTAACAATATAGAATGAACTCTGGATTGGCAATCATAATGCTCTCGGCTGGAGAAAAATCACACCATTTCTCAATGCCTCAATACCTCAACCCCATAGCTATATAGTAGAAATAAAAGCAGCCATCCTTAAACAGCTTCATGGGAATAAAAAACAAATCAAAATGGTATGTAAAAAGAGAGGTCCATGGGCGCCTGGGTGGCTCAGTTGGTTAAGCGACTGCCTTCGGCTCAGGTCATGATCCTGGAGTCCCGGGATGGAGTCCCGGGATGGAGTCCCGCATCGGGCTCCCTGCTCGGCAGGGAGTCTGCTTCTCTCCCTCTGACCCTCTCCCCTCTCATGTGCTCTCTCTCTCATTCTCTCTCTCAAATAAATAAATAAAATCTTTAAAAAAAAAAAAAGAGAGAGGTCTTAAAATAGTGATGCTACATGAAAATCTAGTCATATTTCAGCCTAGTTAATTTATAAGTTAGACAATCTCTCTAATAGCATAATTAACAAGTGTTATTAACAAATGTATGCAATGTTTATCAGAAGGCAGAATAACATGGGACTGGAGTGTCCTAGTGTGCTCAATTATGGGTCATTCTACTTTGGAATCTGCTTCAAGCTTCATCATTTCTGCTACCCAGGGTCTCTGTTTTCTAGAAGTTGGAAGTCCTTTTTTTCTTGAGGTCTTTTTTTTTCTTCCTAAAGATGGTTACCACTACTGGAGCTGTTCCAAGGTGCAACTGTTCAAACACCAGATGCCATAAACTGGGGTCTAGAACACTGGTATAGCTGCAGTCAGAAACCTCCAAGTTTATTTGAGGACATCTAGGAAAGAATCATCTGGAGGAGGCATAGGAAGTAAGGGTCCAGGGCAGGGGTAAGCAAATCCTGCCCCAGGTTGTTTTTGTAGGTTTTTTAGGTAAAGTGTTTTGTAGGTAAAGTGTTACTGGAACCCAGCCAGGCCTGTTCATTTACATCTTGTCATGGTGACTTTTGCATACTCTGGCAGAGCTGGGCAGTTGAGACAAAGATCATGCCTTTCTAGGAAGAGCCCACTGACCACTGGTCTAGAGCTAAGGAAAATGGCCAATGCTGAACACTGGGAAGCATCTGGATACAGGGAGTACCGGAAATACAGATGTCATTCCCCGGGAACAGAAGAATATCTATGGAAAATTAATTTCCAAGAGGTGTACAGGCAAAGGTAAGCTGAAACCATCCCAGAAGCTTTAGAAATAGTCCCATGCTCTCTCCCTCCTGCCTCCCAGTAACATCCTTCCACAGCCACTCTCTTCTAAGCAGAAAGCAAGATTAGTTCTTATAAGAAAAACCATAAGAAATGGAAAATAACTGTTTAGCTTTCTGAAAATGTTAAAACAAAAAAAAAAAGGCAAAACTATCCCATCCTTTTTATCCATGTATAGAAGAAATATAGGGATAAATCATTTATTCAAGAGTCTCTTACCCTGTAATGCTAATAATTATCTCAAAAAAACTCTTATAAACACTTGAAAGTGTTTGGAAAGCATTTACATAACCCAAATATATACTTTAAAAATAATTCATGCACTTTGCTCACATAAGAACGTTTTTTGTCCTCATTCCCTACCATTTTGCCTTTCCTTTGCACACACAACAACATAGATAGGGTGTGTGTTGATGTGTTTTGCGTACTGGAGAAGTTAGTAAAGTTCTAATGTGACCAATTAAAGCAACCCTATAAAAGTAGGTATTTTTATCCCCATTTTACAAATGGAAACTGAGGCTTACAGAGGTGAAATATGCAGTCACCAACCATAACGATGGGGAAACTGGGGTTTGAACCAAGTCTGTTGGGTTCTAAAGGGTAAAACATTTTAATGTGATTTCAAAATGCATAATAAGAAGGTAAGAAGTGAAGAAAAAAAAAGGAAAATTCCATAAATATAATGTAACTTCAACGACGTAAAGAAATATATTAGAAAAAATAAACTGGAAGGAAATAAACAAAATGTTAAAAGTGATACTCTGAGGGATTCACGAATTCAGAATGAATATTTGTTTTCCTCTTTGTGTTTTATTCGATTTTCAAATTCTATGGTGAACATTTATTATTACTATAAACAAACAAATATAATTTTTTTCAAAACGTTTTTATAAAGAGGCAACCCACGGAACTGGAGAAGATATTTGCAAATGACACTACAGACAAAGGGTTGATATCCAAGATCTATAAAGAACTTCTCAAACTCAACACCCAAAAAACAAATAATCAAGTCAAAAAATGGGCAGAAGACATGAACAGACACTTTTCAAAAGAAGACATACAAATGGCTAACAGACACATGAAAAAATGTTCAGCATCACTAGCCATCAGGGAAATTCAAATCAAAACCACACTGAGGGGTGCCTGCGTGGCTCAGTCGTTAAGCATCTGCCTTCGGCTCAGGTCATGATCCCAGAGTCCTGGGATCGAGCCCCGCATCAGGCTCCCTGCTCCGCAGGAAGTCTGCTTCTCCCTCTCCCACTATGCCTGCTTATGTTCCCTCTCTCACTGTCTCTCTGTCAAATAAATAAATAAAAATCAAAAAAACAAAAAAACAAAAAAACACATTACAGCAGTTAGAATGGCAAAAATTGACAAGGCAAGAAACAACAAATGTTGGAGAGGTTGTGGAGAAAGGGGAACCCTCTTACACTGTTGGTGGGAATGCAAGTTGGTACAGCCACTGTGGAGGTTCCTCAAAAAATTAAAAATAGAGCTACCCTATGACCCAGCATTTGCACTACTGGGTATTTACCCCAAAGACACATAGTGAAAAGAAGGGCCATATGCACCCCAATGTTCATAGCGGCAATGTCCGCGATAGCCAAACTGTGGAAAGAGCTGAGATGACCTTCAACAGATGAATGGTTAAAGAAGATGTGGTCCATATATACAATGGAATATTATTCAGCCATCAGAAAGGATGAATACCCAACTTTTACATCAACATGGATGGGACTGGAGGAGATTATGTTAAGTGAAATAAGTCAAGCAGAGAAAGTTGATTATCATATGGTTTCACTTATTTGTGGAACATAAGGAATAGCATGGAGGACATCAGGAGAAGGAAGGGAAAAACGAAGGGGGGGAATCGGAGGGGGAGACGAACCATGAGAGACTACGGACTCTGAGAAACAAACTGAGGGTTCTAGAGGGGAGGGGGGTTAAGGGATGGGTTAGCCCAGTGATGGGTATTAAGGACGGCATGTATTGCATGGAGCACTGGGTGTTATACGAAAACAATGAATCATGGAACACTGTATCAAAAACTAATGATGTAATGTATGGCGACTAACATAACATAATAAAATTAAATTAAATTTTAAAAAAAAGTTTTTAGAAGTATAACCATCAGGCCAGTTGAAAGTCAGAGCAAGTATTTTCATATATCCCAATCAAGGCTGATGGTCACTCTATATTTCAGCACAATTAAATGACTGATGAATCATTAAGCAGAAGTTGAATCTTGTAAAAGACTCTGCATTAGAAAACAAGAAAGCACATCATATGTGACATATGGGCTTCCTTTCAGAACCAGAATGGACCTTAGAGATCATTGGGTCCAACTCACTTTACAGATGGACAAACTGAGGCCAAAATCTTAAGTGCTTTCCCAAGGACTTACCAACAAATTAGTATTCTTTTGACCATATCATATTAGAAAGATTTCCATCAAGTATAGGTAAAATTTAAAGTTTCAAGCATTCAAAGTGGTAAGCTTCAATTCTTAGGAAAAGTCACATGTATGTACTTCATGTCATTCCCCAATTACGCCAATAAATAAGACATTTCTCACTATTTCTAAGTAGTTATAAAAATAAATGGCAATGACTACATCACTGTCTATAAAAATTTCACTACATCTTATTCAGCCTCTACTGCCAGACTGCCTGTCCTCCATGGTTAATTTCTATATTCGTTGCTAGAGCTTAGAATAGCATCTGTGCCATTTTCCAAGCTAAAGACAGATAATCATCTGCTTCAATGCTAGCTCACTCTTTCTTTTCCTTTCTTGGCAAAACTGATCTGTGGCTATTAACACAGAGATCTGGATTTTGTAATTCTGTTCAACAACCACCTTTAATGGCAAGGTAAAGGAGTTATCATTTGTTTTCCACCCTTTGTTCCCTCCTCCCCCCCACACACACTTTTCTTGTTGCTAATGCATGTATGTAATTAATATGCTGCCACAAAGTGATCTGAGTTTATATAGTTCAGTTACAGGTGGGCATGCTTCCCAAAGATAATCATTATGGTATTACCACTGCAGAGATGTGAGGGCAGCCCTTGGCACTGTCAAACCTCTGAATTCTAAGCATCTATCTAAAGAGAATAAAGAAATCCCATAGGATTATTTTAAACAATTCTCAAGAAATTCAGACAATATTCTCTTTTCTTAAGATTTATCTTTTTCAGAGAGAAAGCTCGCATGCACGAGTCGGGGAGAAGAGCAGAGGGGAAAGGAGAGGAGAAAGGGAATCTCAAGCAGACTCTCCACCAAGCACGGAGCCCAACTCAGGGTTCGATCCCACAACCATGAGATCATGACACGAGCCAAAATCAAGAGTCTGACATTCCACCAACGGAGCCACCCAGGCGCCCCTGGACATTCTTTCACAGCGAACAGTAAGAATTCCTGAACCATTCTTCAGAAGCTTGAAAATGAGCTAGAAATTTGCCCTAACCAAGGTAATACACAAAGAACATTTTCATGAATACCCATAAGAACCTAAAGAAAATTGGAATCACAAAACTAACCTTAGCAGGTATGACTCTTTTAAGATCATCCAGTTTAATTCCTTCCATTTGTAGATGGCCAGAAGGCACGTGACAGCAGCTCTGGTCATAAAGCCAGTGACAGGGCAAAAGCAGGGACAAAGACTCCTGTATACCAAAGCTAGCACTTTTTCTCCCACATATGCAGCCTGGAGATTCCAGAAATCCAGCTTCCAAAGGCAAAAGTACAAGGTAGACCACAATAGGGAAGACCATATTTTTTTTTTTTAAGATTTTATTTATTTATGGGGCACCTGGGTGGCTCAGTTGGTTAAGCGACTGCCTTCGGCTCAGGTCATGATCCTGGAGTCCCAGGATCGAGTCCCGCATCGGGTTCCCTGCTCAGCAGGGAGTCTGCTTCTCCCTCTGACCCTCCACCCTCTCATGTGCTCTTTCTCCCATTCTCGCTCTCTCAAATGAATAAATAAATAAAATCTTTAAAAAAAAAAAAGATTTTATTTATTTATTTGAGAGCGCACTTGCGCACGCACATGAGTGAGCAAGCACAAGCGGGGGAGGGGCAGAGGGAGAAGCAGACTCCCTGCTAAGTGGGGAGCCCATCGCAGGGCATGATCCCAGGACTCTGAGATCATGCCCTGAGCCGAAGTCAGACACTTAACCGACTGAGCCACCCAGGCGCCCTGGGGAAGACTATATCTTGAAGGGGAAGCGCGGAGTGGCATGTTACCCACACAGGTGCACTCAGCAAGCACCTTGTTATCTGTCCCTGGTGGGTTTCCTCTTTTTTATGCTCCTGGTTGGGGAGAGGAGGGTGGGAATGTAGGAACCTCAGACCCATGAGCAGTCAAGTAAGGACACCCAGAAGGTGACTCAGGTCTTTCCTGGTCACAAAAGACCATTGGGAGAACCTCTCTAATTCTCCCTCCAGGGCATTACAACCAAATTAGACAAGTAATGGGATTTGGACACCTCAGAACTTTCTACTTTTAAAAATTCTCAAATTGATCCAGACCCTCTAGTATACTGCTGGTGGGAAATGTAAACTTCTGTGGTGGGCAATTTGGAAATATCTATCAAGATCAAAATGCATATACCACTTCCACTTCCAGGAAGATGAAGTAGATGTATTTTCCCCTATTTCTCCTGCTAAATAAAACTAAATCCCTGGACATTATATATAAAACAAACATAAGAAGACTCTGAAAGGTGGAGAGAACAAAGCAGACTAGCTAGGAATATCAGGACCAGAGGAACAACACAATGGTGAGTTCTGTGATTTTTTTTTTTTTTTTTTAACCTCCTATAGCTCAGACTTGGAGCTGAAGAAGCAGGCAACTGGCAAAATGAACAAATGCAGACCAAAAAAAGCCTGCTCTCTCTAGCTAAAAGCACACAAAGGGACCCATCTAGCAAGACAGGAAACTTTTAGATAATAACCACTCTACTCCAGACAAACACCACAGAAAAGACTGCAGCCCCAGCTCTACTCATAGCAACAAAGGCTAAGCGGGAAGCCTGTCTACCCTCGAGAGGTGGCTAACAAGGCACCCCAACACCCCCCCAACAGTAGGGTCAGAGAAAACCAAGTAGGGAGCTAGCTGGAACTTCATTCCCCACTGGCCAGTAATAACACCCCCCAACAGCAGTAATAAAGAGTGCCCCACCCCAAACACCCCTTAGTTGCCAACAGAACTCGAACTTATACCTCTATCAAATAATAACAACACAGTCAGTGCCCCTCCTATCTCCTATCAGTGCAATGTCATAAAACAGCGAAAGCAAAAGGTTTAGAGAAGAGCCAGGGTCTCAGTGCATGATAAAAAAAACTAGGTCTCAATCAAAAAATCACTCATCATACCAAGAAGCTGGAAGATCTCAAACTGAATGAAAAAAAAAAGAAAATCCACATATGCCTACACGATGACACTGTCTCTGAATTATTAGAATTAACAATAAAATTATCCAGCAAAATTTTAAAGCAGCCATGATCAAATTCAATGAGCAGTTATGAACACACTTGAAGCAAATGCAAAAATAGAAAGCTGCAGCACAGAAAAATGGAGTCTCGGCAAAGACACAGACAATATAAAGAACAACCAAATGGAAAATTTAGAGCTGCAAAATACAACAACCAAAATAAAAAGCTCAGTAGATGGGCTCAACAGCAGAATGGAAGAAACAGAGGAGAGATTCAGGGAACTGAAAAAAAGAAGGGAGGGAGGACAAAAGAAATTATCCAACCTCAACAACAGAGAAAAATGGACAAACTGTAATTATAAAATAAAAAATAAAAAACAAGTCAAGCCAACAGCAACGTGTTACAAAGATCCAGCATTCATATCATTGAAATCCCAGAAGAAGAGACAGAGGACAGAACTTGTAAAGTCCTTGAAAAAGTAATGGCTGAGAAGTTCCCAAATTTGTCAAGAAACATAAACCTACAGACTCAAGCTGAGCAAATCTCAAACAGAATAAACCAAAGAAATTCACATCAATAATTTAACTTCTAAAAAAGAAAGACAAAGAAAGATTCTTGAAAGCAGCCAGAGAAAAATGACACCCACCTATAAAGGGGAAACAAATTGTAGATTTCTCATCAGAAGAAAGTGGCACAACTATTTTCAGGTGTGGGAAGAATGGTCAACCCAGAATCCTATACTCGGCAAAAATATCCTGCAGGAATGAAGAGGAAATCAAGATATTTTCATGAAAACTAAGAGAATTTGCTGCCATCCTGGCTCACACAAAGGAAACAAAGGAAATGACCAAAGAAAAAAACCAACTTTGGAACATCAGGAATGAAAAAAGAATACGGCATGCAAAAATATGGTACATACAAAAGGCTTTCCTTTTCCTTTTATGTTTTCTGAATTGTACCAGTAGAAGCCAAAAGTGTAACAACACTGTCTGATGTGGTTATGAATATATGTAGGGGAAATATTTCAGACAATTATATAGCTCCCACATCTTAACGAATGACCTGTTTCTTACAAGGATATTCACTAAATAATAATAAAATATTGGAAACAACTTTAATGTCCATTAATAGAAGACTGGTGGAATAAACAATGATACACTTGTACAGTACAATATTACACAGCTATTAAAAAGAGTAAGTTAGAAATTTACATACTGGATCCAAAAAGAACACCAAGGTAGGCTGTCATGGAAAATAAGCAGGGCCACAGCTGTGTGTATTATGCTATCACTTGTGTGAAAATAAATGTACACTCATATCAGTATGTCTATAAATGCAGAGGCTGCCTGTGGAGAGCCACACAAAAGCTGGTAAGAGTGTTTGCTTCCAGACAGAGAACTTACATCTAGGGAGGAGAGGAGGCTGTGGCAGAAAGGGGACAATTTTCTCCATTTACTATTTTCATTCCTTTCCATTTTTTTATTATCTAATTTTAAAACTTAAGAGAAAGTAAAAACTTCTCACCCTGAACACAAAACCTAGAAGGATGCATCTAAAGCTCAGTGAGGCATGTGTATTTATTTAAACACAGCTACTGATTTTATAAACCCTTGAATTGCCAAGCAAATTCTTGCTACATTCATACTTAGTTTCATTTAACACAATATTTTTAACAGTCAAATTATAATTGAATTGAAAAGCATGATATATATGTTGAGTCTAAGGCCACAGCTATGGAAAAATGTGATTTCAAATGATCAGATCTTTACCTAAAGACACAAGGCAAATAGGACATAAGACCCTCATGTATTTTGGCAGTTCAAACCCAGTTCCATCAAGTCACACCAAATATAAAGCTTTTAAAATCGGCATTTTAAATTATGAACCTGTAAACCAGCTCACCGAGAAGGAAGAAATGAAAAAAAATTTAACTCATTTTAAGCTTTCTGAAAATTCCATTTTCATCAAATGGACAAACATCAAAACTGGTGGAAGTTTTAAGACCTCAGCAACATCACAATCATCACAATACGCCTCACCTTGGAGCAAGGCTTGATCTGAGATGGGACATGGGCTAATATGCTAGAGGTTCAGGTGAAGCTGGATTCCCTCACAGTCTCCCCACTGCAGACCAACTGGAAACTCTTCAGCCAAGCTGGGAGGTAAAGTGAGAAATGGCAGCAGTGGAAAACCCAGCATTGACAAAGCCACAGTGAACTGAGAGTCAGAAGCAAGAGCTGAGTGACACCTGAGCTGGATTCTGACAAAAGGGAGGCAGGGGGTTGTACCAGACTCTTCAGAAACTATGCCCCTCAAGACAACCTTCTTAGATACATGTTGAAGAACAGGGAGACATGTTGAAAATTACCTTATCTTGGAAAGAGTTACTTTGTGAGCACTGTATCCCACCACCAGACATACCTTTCAAAAACCCTGTCTTCTCCAAAAGACAATCTCCAAATTCCTGGCCTGACATTCAAGGCCCTCCTCTCTGGACCCTCCACAAAACTTCCGAAGCTCCCATCCCACTACTGCCCTCCCCAATCCTTCAAGCCACTCGCAAGCTGGGTTGATGCGCTGACCCTGCTCCTGTCCACCTCCACAGTTCCCATCTCTCCATTTCTCTGTCCACCTGAAATGGCTTCTCATCCACTATCCAGAGTGTATCCTTCTTTTGTAACTCGGTTTACATCTCCCTCACTTTTTAAAACTCCTGCTGACCACCTCCACCTATAATGAACTTGCTGCTTCAGAACTCCAAGAGGAACCATACATCATCATTACCATAGTAATAGGGAAAGGAACTTAACCATCTTAATGACCAGGGTGTGCCAGATATTATCTCACTTAGTCCTCAGCCAAACCTATTATTTGATACCTACATAGGACACTATGAGGAAGATGAGGCCCAAAGAGGTTGGAAAGGGCATCTGAGTACAAGTCCATATACTCCTAAATACAAAAGCTTTGGGCTATACCAACAGTTCTAACTGTTTCAACACTGAAATATTCTAATGAACAACAGACAATAGTAAGTAAACAAGTAACTTGGGAAGGGCACAGAGATGTAATGGCAACTTGACCATGTCATATTATCCTTAAAATAAAGACAAATGTTGCATTCTATAAATACAATGTGCATGTGATTATTTCAGTATAAAAATAATCTTTGACATTATTGCCCTCAGGCAGAACCAGTCCTCATGCACGTGGGCCATATGGCCTACAATACAGCCCAGTCTGAGACCCTACCACTAGGCTACACTGCTTCCCAAGGGTATGGCAGGCTTATTCTGCACACTGGGCTTATTAACCCTTTACAAGGGGTCTTTGTGCACATTCTATCTTATTTCACCTTCACAATAAGCCTGTGAATAGGTAGAGTGGATAGTTATTCCCATTATTTTACAAATGAGGAAACAAATTACCAGGGAGGTAAGCATTTTACCAAAGGGTCCTGAAACTAAGTGCCCTGGCAGGGATGGGGTTGTGGCACCTCTGACTCCTACTCTTGTAATATTTGTTTCCAACCATCATTCTCCATTTACATGCCTTCAACAGTGTCCCGTCCATCTCTGAACATCCACATATTGAACTCTGCTTCCCCTAAGCAGTCAGAGCCTGTGAAGCAGGGGATTTGGGTTTCCTCCTTCAACTCCTCTCCCCGTGGCTCTCCTTCAACAGCTGGTAGCACTTCAGGTAGGGAATTCTGTTCATTTACATTCTAAATTTAAGTTTAGGCAGGGAGAACACAGAAGATGACACATAAAAAGGCAAAAAGGAAGAGTAAGGGGCACAAAGTGAAGAAAAGGGGGGAAAAAAGAGAACCAATAAATGAGGTAACAGGTTTACCCCCAAGTAGCAGCCACAGTTGAGAACAGTAAATATGCCTAGAATTGGATAAAAAGTACATTCTCAGAACGGTGATATAAAGAAGGAACCAGGAAGAATCATTCCAAAGACATCTATGTATTGGTTCATTCAAAGCAAAGGATTAGAAAGTAATACTTCATAAGCAGAAAAGGGAATCCTGGCCTTCAATTTGAAGAAAAAAAAAAATCTGACAAAGGGTCAGGACAAAGTATAAATATAGGAAAATAAAGTTCAAAACTAATCAATTTGTCTTTGATGCCTTTTTAAAAAAACCATTTGCCAAATAATGCAAGTCCCTAAAATTGAACACTCACATAAGTAATTTTAATTCCACCAATAAGGACAGGATAAAACTCTCTAGGCAATAGCCAGACTCCTTCCACACTGTAGACACGCTACTCAATAGTCTGCCCAGCTGGGCCTTCACCAAGGGCCATGGGAGTCATAATTAATTCATGAGGGTTGAAAAATTACACAGCCATTGCTTTTCCTTGAACCTGTTATGCCCAAATCCCCTATCAGACAGAAGGAAACAACATAATAACACACGGCACTGGGCCAGTTTTTTCTAGACTCACCTTTGTAGGGGAAAAACCCAAACTCATCATGACAGCCCACGTTAGAATCACATTATCAACTTGGGCTGCACCTTCCTTCGTGCTTCATGTCACTTAAAATACTCTAAAGAGAATGAAGAAGTTTATTCTCCAGCTAAAAAAAAAAATCACGAGCAACCTCCCCCCTTCCCTCTCTGTCACTCACAAGAGTGTGAATATGATTGATGACACTTTGCAGCACTCAAATTTCCTGTCAAGGAAATAGTGCCAATACCAGTCCAATTTGTACAGTAAAAGTCATCACTTTTAAAAACTACTATTTCTGAAGACAGCAGAGCTAAGATAAGTGTATGATATATATATACTGGAAAATCTGTGGGTTTTTTTTCTTTTTATGCCTAACAGTTAACATATCTGCTTAATTAGTATACTTTGGGACAGAGAACATTATTCTTCACTTCTTTTCTTTGACAACAGAAATGTTTTACTATTTGACAAAAACCTGTCAGATGATTATATTGATATGAGATACCAAAAACAGTGTTTTTATTAACTAAATAAATAAGGCAAAAAAATAAATTTAAAAGTTGAGAAAAGAGTAAAGGGAATAATACTTTATTTCATTCAAAAGGTCTTACAATAGAAGGGGGAGGAGTATGATGGGCGGGCACTTTAGTTGACATACTATTTTAAGGAGAAGCTATCTTCGTGTCCCTGCGCCAAAGTGAATCCTCAATTCAGATGGTAAGACCAAGGTACACATGGTACTAGCACATTAGTATAACTAAAAAGATTTAATAATGTTTTACCACATTCCAGATACTTAAGGATCAAATAAAAAAGGCACTGATGAAAATGACAAGCAAATGAACACAATGAGCCCCCAGAATGTCCTTCACCTAACAGAAGCCACTCAAGTGAGACTCCAGAGGCTGAGGTCACATAACTCTCGGTTCTGCCACTAACTAGCTGTGACCCTTTCTGAGCACCAGTTTTCTCAGCTGTGAAATCAGAGGATTAAACTAGATGTTCTCTTAGGGTTACTTTTCAGTTCTAAAATTCTACATGGTAAAGAAATTGCTAAAAAAAAAAACTTGAGATACCAGAAAATTTTATTGGAGTGCTGTCCTTTCTTATACTATGTAATTAAAAAATTTGTTTTGTCAAAAAAAAAAAATTAGTTTTGTCTTTCATGTTCTACTACTGGATTTTTCTTATCCAACAAGAAGAAAACATTTGAATTTCTAAACTTAAGTATAATTAAACTTATAAAACCCAAAATGTGCATTTGTTTCTGCTTCCATATTAAAGAAATTTTCATTTTGCGATCCAAAGATTCCATGGGAAGGAAGAGATTATTTCTCTTCATGAGATGACTGATCAATATATACGTTCTACCAGATATCTTAAGATAAACAGGTAAGGAAGAAGAACTTAAAATATTACAAAAATAGGGGCACCTGAGTGGCTCAGTTGGTTAAGCACCCGACTCTTGATTTTGGCTCAGGTCATTATCTCGGGGTCCTAGGATCGAGCCTCTGTGGGGCTCTGCACTCAGCAGGGAGTCTGCTTCTCTCCCTCTCCCTCTGCGCTCCCCCTGCTTACTCACAGGAACTCACATGCATGCGCGCACTCTCTAAAATAAAATCTTTAAAAAGTTATAAAACATGATAAAAACACTCAAACAAAAATATGTACCATCATCTTATGCCCACTGTACGAGGTAGCCTGTTCAGTTATTCTTAAGTGATATGAAAATTACATGAAGGACTGCCTAAAATTCAAAGTTTCATTCAAAGGCAAGCAGTTAGAAATGTTAACTATTTATTTACAAAACATAGAGAATTCCTCTTTATTAGGACTATTGTACAACAGGCACTCTTAGTTTCTTTCTCATTTCATCACTCCAACAGTCTTCTGAGGCAGCTATTAGTCTGCTCATTCAGGATAAGGACACCAAAGCTGAGCAAAATAAAAATATCCATCCAAAATAAAACAGCAAGTAATGGAGCCGGAATGCCAACCCAGCTCTTCTGACTCAAATCTAATCCTCCTTCCCCTACTGTCAGACAATCAGTGTTAACTTATACCAGTAAAACTATGCCACATGACTCAAGTATTTAAATCACTGATCTACCAAGAAGGTTTGCACACTGACATTCTGTCCACAATATGATCTATCTATGCTTGTGCCGTTCCTCAACAGAAGAAAATGCACCACAATTTTTCCCAGACTCTGCATTAAATACCTTACACACCTCAATGCCAGAAAACCCATGGTGTAGATATTAATTTCTCCACTTTATGGGCGTGAAAACAGAGGATCATAATATGAAGCTCAGTAACTCAACATCAGACCAACAGCCTGTAAGTGGTGGAGCCAAGGAGCTAATCCAGCCTGTGGAGCTCCTAAGCCTGGGTATGGACTACATGCTTAGGATGCTTCTCCTTTCCCAACAAAATGAACATGGCTTTATCGGATTTTGCACTAAGAACACATGTCAAAACTCTAAAGAATGACAGTTTAGCCAATTTTTTTTTTAATTCGGCACTGGTTTCTAAAGCATTTGTCAGCTAGATCAGAGGGAATTCAAAGGTTAGATAAATGATAGGCTGACGCTACAACCTCAAGGACTGCTTCTCTCTCTCCTTGCATGCTTACAGAAGGGGGGAAGGAGGGAGAGAACTCCTAAATGTGAGTGATTTTACTTACAAGATCAAAGACAGGACAGGGAAAAAAACTATAATAAATTATATAATCATGCTTCTCTGCGATTAACAGGGTTAGTATAAAAACATACTCGTTAGAAAGGTTTATCCAAATGACCAAAGATGAATTTAAATGCTAAATTTTTTAAAAATTATATATACATAACATTTTTGGAAATAGATTTATGCTCACTTACATAGTTATGCCAGTGATAGAGGCATGAACAAAAAAAAATCTTTTTTCTTCTTAAACTGGGTTAAAACGTCAATCATTACCTTCAATTCTGACAGACAGTTAGACAACAGTTAATCTCTTTTTTTTTCTTTTTTAAAGATTTTATTTATTTATTTGACAGAGAGAGACACAGCAAGAGAGGGAACACCAGCAGGGGGAGTAGGAGAGAAGCAGGCTTCCTGCTGAGCAGGGAGCCCGATGTGGGGCTCGATCCCAGGACCCTGGGATCATGACCTGAGCCGAAGGCAGACACTTAACAACTGAGCCACCCAGGCGCCCCAACAATTAATCTTTAAATTCTAATTTTTACCTCTTAATCTGCTTCTCTCTTGAGCAGTTAATACTCTGCACTGAAGTTGCTATTATGTGGCCAATCTATTCCTAAAGTGAAAAATTCCTGTACGGTTCAAATGGTTATCTCCTAATTCATTTATATGGTAACTTCTGATATTCATTCACAGGATCATCCACATTGCCCTCTTTCTTTTTTCCCACTCCTTCCCTTCACCTGTGCCTTTAAGAAAAAAAACTACTATGAAATCCACTATGACTTGAACTTAAAATTCTACAGTAAGATCTCAGCATCTCATCACATTTTTTTTTTAAATGATCAGACTGAGAGGCAGGGCCTTCACTAAGATCACAGAGTTCATGTTTGGCAGAGCCAGGAACAAGACAAAGGGGCATACAAAGTCCTCTCTGTTCCAAAGCTGTTCTTTGAATTTATGCTAAAACTGCTACTGACGGAGCCCATCACTATTAAGTTGTAAGTCAAATACTCAAGGTTAGTTCCTGAATAATCAAAGATTATTTCAAGGGTCCTAAGAATTTTCCAATTCACTTGTTTAACAGGCATTTTTTAAATACCTGTTCCAACAATAACAGAGATTCTGCATATTTGTCTCTAATACACAGACACATAAAGAGAGCTTATACTGTGGTTGAAATGACTCCAGTAAGAGTAAGTAAGAGCAGAGCTATCAATTTATTGAACAGTTACTAAATACGAGGAACTGAGCTAGGTATCTTAAAAGAGATTATGTCCATACTCATAGCAACCCCATTTTCTTCCTATTTTGAAGATATGTAAATGGAAGTCAATAGTTTAAATAATCTGTCTAATGTCAAACAGCCAGGGAGGACCTACATCAGTTTTTTTCAAGCTCTTTGGTCTTAGGACCCCTCTATAACTCTTAAAAAGTATTGAAGACCTCAAATAGCTGTGGTTTATGTGAGTTACATCTCTAGATATTTATCATATTGGACATTAAAATTGAGAAATTTTAATACTATTTCTTTATTCATCTTAAATCAGAAATAAGAATTTTAAATTACAATTTAAAAAAACTATTTTGGGGCACCTGGGTGGCTCAGTCGTCAAGCGTCTGCCTTCAGCTCAGGTCATGATCCCAGGGTCCTGGGATCGAGCCCCGCATCAGGCTCCCTGCTCGGCGGGAAGCCTGCTTCTCCCTCTCCCACTCCCCCTGCTTGTGTTCCCTCTCTCGCTGTGTCTCTCTGTGTCAAATAAATAAATAAAATCTTAAAAAAAAAAAAAAAACTTTCTACAAAAAATATATTTCTCAAAGCAGTTTATAAGAGTTACGATACTTTACATTTATGCAAATTTATTTCATATCTGGCTTAAGAGAGATTCCCTATTTGCTTCATCATTCAATCTGTGGCAATACATTGCTTTGGTTGAAGTATATGTAATAGAAAATCTGGCCTCACACATATATGAGGTTGGAAAAGGGAAGAGTACTTTAATAGCCTTTTCAGATAATTATATTCTTTGATACCCTGCCAAAAAAGGATATTAAAGGTTAGCTACAAATAAGGAATCTGAAACCATGTCAATGAACCTTTTGTACTCTGTTAGGTTAAAATCCATTGGTCTATCTTGTACTTTGAATGGATATTTTATTCAAGCAAGATTCTCTAACATTTTGTTGGTCATCTGAAAAATACTTATTCACAGAGCTGTATAGATCTTCTAAATGTTGACATATTTCATTATTCATTTTTTTTAAACATCACATTGGGGCACCTGGATGGCTCAGCTGGTTAAGCATCCGACTCTTGGTTTCGACTCAGGACATGATCTCAGGGTCATGAGATCAAACCCAGCGTCAGTCTCCATGCTTAGCATAGAGTCTCCTTTAGATTCTCTCCCTTCCCCTCTGCCCCCACCACCACTCACGCACTCTCTCTCTAAAATCTTTTTTAAAAATAAAAAAAGAAAAGAAACACATTATTATTAACCCCATCTTATCAGATGTCTTTAAGTAACAGTAAACTGTTAAAACTCAGGTAAGAGATCCAAGTTTTCCAAACTTCTAGAATAACGAAAACATGAACTTTATCACTGGCAACAAGTGTTGCCAGCCATCTTCCTTGAAGGGACACAGAGTCATTTTATTTATTTTCAGGGAAATATCCACCTGAATAACTTTAGTCAACTGTTCTTTAAACTAAAAATGGTGTTCCATGAAAAAAAAAGTTAGGCTAGCCTGTAACTCAATAATCACCTAGACGCTGCACTGCTTTAATGCTGGCTAATGAGCCAAGAGTTCTACCCACCATCGCCCCTGTACCAGCAGAGCAATGTCAATACAGTGAAAGATGCAAGTAACTATTGATACTATTTTGAAAGTATTTCTGACCTCATGAACTACCCCCTGAAAGGACCAAAGACCAGATTTTGAGAGCTGCTGATCCACATGTCTGAAAAAGGTAGAATATAACATACCCAGCATAAGAGTAACAAACAAGTTGTATAGCATTTATGGAGCACTTATTACGTACTTGGCACTGAGCTCATTTTTTTATGTGCATGACCTCATTTAATCTTCAGACAGCACAATGAGATAATACTATTTTACAGATGAAGAAACTGAGGCACCGAGAGATTTAACCGGCCCAATATCTCAAAGCTAGAAACCGGCAGACCAAATATTCAAACCTCTGTCACCTGAGCCCACAATTTAGTAACCATTTTAATCTGAAGATCTAAATCATAAGTGAACTCAACATGTTAGAAAAGCATAAAGGTACTTCCATGCAGTGCTGCCTCTAGGGTAGCGTGAAAAAGGACAACTGCCTAAGATTCTTTCTCTTTGTAGCCTAAGAAAAGTCAAGATCCAGGAATGCAGTAGTTAGGAGAGGAGCTGACAATTCCTTGATATATTTAACCAATCCCCAAATCTACTACCCCAAAGGCCCTTGTGGTAAATTATATTCCCCTCCAGGACAGTCATACATGTTCATTACAACAGTTAACTATCACGATTTTGATGGAAAAAAGGGAGAGGAGGTCTAGATGCATTTCAGGTCCTGAAACTACTTCAGTAAACTCTGGGCTCAGGATGGAAGGTACCTCAAGAACCCAAATTTCCCAACCCACGATGACCCTGGTGTTTCTCAATAAAAATGAAAACAAACATGAGGCTCTTCCCCACCAAGTAACACTTGTTTAGTCAATCTAAGTAACTTTAGAAGAGAAACTAGAGCTGGACATTTCATCTCTTTTGTCATTTCAAGTTCTGTGTTTCACAATACCCAGTCTGATTTTTACTGTTAACTACTAACCTGTGGCATCACCCCTAGGAAGATTAGAAAGAAAAACAAAACACAGTTAACAGCTTCTGCCTTTAGCTCCCATTGTACTACACTTCTCGCCAATCTCACTTTCTTTATGCTATTTCTTTCATCTCAATACTGGACAACAACCCATGGGGGAGCCAGGACTGGACTGCATTTAATGGTTGCGTTTTGGTTTGCCCAGCATTTATGGAGTGCTTACTATGTGCAGGACAACAGATTGGCTCTGGGGACATGCCACTGAGTCCCAATCTTGCTCTCAGAGTTCATGCAACAGCACAGGTCAGTTTAAGATGCAGATGGGCTGACAGATATAAGAGTACACATACACAACATACTCCTCAACCCTGTGCAATTTCTAATATCAAGATCAAGTTCTTTGACACAATTATTTCTACAGTCCTCTACTTTTTAACAGATTTCCCTTGGCCAAGCACACCTTTGAGAGGTGTACAGGATTAAGAAGGAACAACTGTTCTTTGGTTGAGTGATACCTTCCTTCAAATTACTTTCCAAACAAGAATACCTCAAGATATTCCCTTGTCAGTTAGTCAGATACAAAGACAATCTAGTGAATTCATCATGTTACTTTTAAGAGACTATCACTAGGGGCACCTGGGTGGCTCAGTCGTTAAGCATCTGCCTTCGGCTCAGGTCATGATCCCAGGGTCCTGGGATCGAGCCCCGCATTCGGCTCCCTGCTCAGCGGGGAGCCTGCTTCTCCCTCTCCCACTCCCCCTGCTTGTGTTCCCTCTCTCACTGTCTCTCTCTGTCAAATAAATAAATAAAATCTTTAAAAAAAAAAAAAAAAAGAGAGACTATCACTAAATCAAAGACTATGCCTCACTACCCAGACTGGTTACATCACCAGGACTTGGTGTTGCGATTCCAGTAGAAGGTGACTAGAAATACACTTGTTATGAGCTTAACATATATGAAAAAAATCCCATCTAAACAAACAAAAAAGGAAAAATTATTACAACTAAACAGTGTGGCTGCTCCTCAAATGTTTAAATTAAAAACAAAGTACTTGTGCCTTGCTCTGAGTAGGGGCCAAGCAAGGACTTTGCTGCCCTAGGGTGGGTAAAACATTCCCTAAAACTTACTCAGTAAACAGGATCCTGAAAAACTCATTCCATGTGGAAACTAAATTGTCAATGTAAATATGGAAATTGAGAAACAGCCACACTAAAGAGTTCAGTTAGTTTTTAAAAGGATTTTGTTAATATGTGTAGTCAATTCTTCTCACATGTCAGGAATCTGTCATACAAGTGAATGAGCCATGGGGAGTCGGAGTTCTGCAGGACAGATTAACTCTAGGTGGCTGGTTTTTCCCATCTGCATTACCACTCACAGACACCAAAAGTAAGAACTGATAAAATACACACCACAGGGGCGCCTGGGTGGCTCAGTTGGTTAAGCGACTGCCTTCGGCTCAGGTCATGATCCTGGAGTCCCTGGATTGAGTCCCCATCGGGCTCCCTGCTCGAAGGGGAGTCTGCTTCTCCCTCTGACCCTCCCCCCTCTCATGTGCTCTCTCTCTCAGTCTCTCTCTCTCAAATAAGTAAATAAAATCTTTAAAAAAAAAAAAAATACACACATTTTGTAGTAAAATTCAATTTCACAAACATGCAATCTCTTTTTTTTTTTTTAAGATTTTATTTATTTATTTGACAGAGAGAGACACAGCGAGAGAGGCAACACAAGCAGGGGGAGTGGGAGAGGGAGAAGCAGACTCCCCGCTGAGCAGGCAGCCCGATGCGGGGCTCGATCCCAGGACCCTGGGATCATGACCTGAGCCGAAGGCAGATGCTTAACGACTGAGCCACCCAGGCGCCCCTTTCTTTTTTTTTTTTTAAGATTTTATTTATTTATTTGGTAAACATGCAATCTCTTTTATGTATGATTTAAACGTCTTATGCACTAGCATTTGAACAAAAATGCAGACTTACATTACCTTTTTAAAAATTAAAGGTCATCAGACAGTAATTTTTTAAATCTAAACAATGAACACCATTATGCCTCCAGACACATTTGAATGGTTAATGTGCCCTGACAGACACATCACCATGGTCAGAAAGACTACATATACAATGACTACAAAATTAATCCAATTAATGCTCCAAAACAGCTGACACCTTACTTACACTACATATGAATATGCTATTTTCAGTGAATGATTTTCAGTATTACATGTCACTAGTTAACGCTTAGTGATCTTTAAAATAAGGAAACTGATGCCAGATATTATCAGTAAATAAAGTGCTAGAAAATGACCAATTTGATGTTTTAGCTATCACTCAACTATAAGGATCCAAATTTTAAAGATCTTAAGGCCACAGCAAGGGGTTTTATCAATTTTACTGTACTCCGGGAATGAAACTCCCTTTATATTTATGTCTGTCTACTGTTCGACTCTCAAACTCTCTTCAAGGAAACCATTATGTACAAATGAAGCAGTCCATCTTTTATAATTTATTGCCAAAGTCAATGGTACCAAATGATCACTGTGAAATGAAATCATGCTTTGCTAAGATGAAGAGCCAGCTTAATTTGGCCCCAAAACTGGTATTTTATTTTTTTTATTATTTTTTTTAAAGATTTTATTTATTTATCTGACAGAGAGAGACATAGCGAGAAGCAGGCTTCCCGCTGAGCAGGGAGCGCAATGCGGGACTCGATCCCAGGACCCTGGGATCATGACCTGAGCCAAAGGCAGACGATTAACCGACTGAGCCACCCAGGCGCCCCCAAAACTGGTATTTTAAAAGAAAATATAAGATAAACCATAATTCAATATGTCTCAGGAGTAAGACACATGTTCTACCACACAAAATATTTCCTTTCATAAATCATTACTGGCCAGACTCAGAAATTAAACTCACTGCATGAGTATCTAAAAATTCCTTCTCTGGAATCTAGAACACACCCACATAAGACACTGAATACCTCCTAAAATGCCATGATACAGGATTTCAAAGATTTGTTTAGATTTTTCTAAACTTCTATTAGAAACTAAACATAGCCAGAGTATTAAAGAAACCTTAAAAATGAAATTGACAACCTGACATCCTCACTACCTAGTGCAGTAAAATGCATAGGTCTATAACGGAATCATTCTTAGAAGATGCCCATCTATCTCTCTGAAATGTTCTTCTATATTTTCATTTTTATCAAATACATTATCCATTATAAAAATAAACACTGAGCAAAAAATGGAAAGCAAAAATCGAAAGCAACACCACCATCATCCATAGTACAGCTCAGAAAAAAATCCTGTAAATATTTTGGTAAACTTTATTCCAGTACGTTTATTGTGCATTTAAATAATTATAACAGTGTATGGAATATACAAAATGTTATAAGCTGGCTTTTAGTGCCTATTTTCTTCATTTTAAAAGTATCATGTGCATATCATTGCAGACTTTAGAAAATGTAGGAAAAGTAAAAATCCAAAATCCCTCCATTTGAACATTTTACAATATTTCCTTTCATTCTTTTTCTTTCATTTATATAAAGTTGAGTTCTGTGTCCATATAAAAAATAGTTTAAGCACAGTTAGCGCTGGAACATTCCTAGATGCTAGCTGGAAGATAATATAAAGAAGCACTTGGCCTGAAAGAAAGTATTTACTTATGGGTTATTTTGTTTTGCTGTGTAAATTCTAAAATACTTACTCAAGTCATTCCATATAAATCTAAAGATACGTAATACAGTTACTTAACTTTCTTGGTAATAAAATCACCACTACATTAATTTTTACAAAATTCTATCTTAGCTGAAGGGGTAAAAAAATACCATGTAATTCTCTTGGCATATCATGTCAATCATGTAAATACTATTTTCATGTTAAGGGTCCTTAAGTACTGAGGGAGATAGAAGCCTCTGCTCTCAAGGAACTAGAAATGAGGAACATTAACACTGTGTCCTGAAACACTATCAAATCTAAACATTGGATCAGAACTTAGCTATAAAAAGTCACCAATACACCAAGATTGCATCGGTTGTTTTAACAGCCCAACTGAACCTAATCCCTCCCCTTATATCAGATTCTAGCCCTTCTTATATTCTTAGAAACCTGTTAACAGTATAAATTACCCCTTCTCTCTCCTGCACTGACATTTAATCTCCTCATCCATATTTAAACTTGACCAAGTCTCTTTTTAAAGGGAGGAGGAGAAACTTTCCTTTCAACCAGTATCTCTACCCCAACCCCACCTACAGCTACCAACCAAACCTCTTGACAGAGTTACTAGATATGATATCTCTATTTTCTATCTTCTTACCTCCTCCTCACTCCTTAACCCACTCCACACTGGCTCTTTCATCTTGCTGCCAAAACCTGCCTCCCCTTGGCTGCTGCTGACTGACATGTGGCTAAGTGCACAAGCTTTGTAGAATCCTCTGGACTGAAGCAGTGTTTGTGTGTGCTCACCATTCCAATCTTCTCTCCGGGTTTTCTCCCTGCCTGTCTAGCCACTCCTTTTCAGGCTCCCTTAGACACAGCCTCCTTTTCCCAGCCATTAAATGTTAGAGGCACTCAAGGCCCATCCTTGAAGGCCACGTCCTGATTCAGCCCCTATACCCTCTCCTTTGGTAGGCTCACTTGTACAGGATGGCTCAGAATCACACCTTGGTCCTAGACCTCTCTTCTAGGCTCAAGACCAATCTGTCTAATTGCATACTGCACATGTCCATTTGGATGTCTCAAAGGTAATTCATGCTCCATATATCCTTGTACTCCCAACTTGACCTCTCCTGCACTGTTCCCTGAGGTTCACGGAGCCACAATGCAGTTGCACAAACCAGAACACAGTTCCCTCACCCCATGTATCCAACGCATACTGTCAATGTTACCACCTAATTCTTTCTCAAACAAAATTCTCTGTTTCCATCATCTCTTACCTATATACAAGCCATCTTTACATATTCAATCTAGATCTTTCTAATTTATTCTCCAGAGCAGTCAGCCAATTCTGACTATGTCTGTCTTGTATGCATCTCCCTCCAGCCCTACAGCTCTCTCTCCCTCCCTCTCTTGCTTGAACCCCTTCAATGGCTTCTCACTGATCTTACTAAAAATTCCAAAAGTATTAATATAGCCTACAAGGACTCGCATAATCTGGCCCCTGCCTGTCTCTTCAGGACTCACTCTACATCACTCTCCCTTCTCACTGTCTTGTTCTAGCCAGACCAGTTTCCTGCAGTTCCTGGATGACAAGTCACATGCTTTCCCCTCTACTCAACACACCCCACACCACCACTACCCTAACCCATCCTTCAGATCTTAGCTCAGCCATCATGTCTTCAGCAAAATCTTCCCTCAGCCCCAGGTGATGTCAGGTTCTCTTTGTTCTAGGCTCTCATGGAATGCACCCAGCACTCATCACGGTGGTTTTATCTGACTAATGCCCTTCTATCCCACCTGACTATAAACAATAGAAGAGCAGTGACAACATCTGTTTTTGTTCAACATTTTAACCCACTGCTTGGTTTACAGTAAGTACATAATAAGTAGCTTTTAAATGAGTAAAAGAATAACATATAATCAGACAAAATGAGTCAATCAAGAAAAGTAGTCCAATTTATGTGCCCACAAACTGTATAAGTGACTTTCCCCCACCTTCATCACTAGGTAATAACAGGTAGTTTACCAAAAGGAAGGTAAGTTTAGATGTCTTAGCTAAGTGGTTCCTGCCAAGACCTGCTGCCAGCCCAGTGGGGGCCATGGTCCAGGACACAACCTGTGGTGCTAGGTTCCTCTTAACAGCTGGCAACTGCTAGCACTTGGTTTGCTTTTCCTTAAATCCCAATGAGGGATACAATTTGAGACTGGATTTCAGCCGATCTTACCAAGACCTGTGATTGTTTCCAGCTGACATTATTCCTTATTGTTGGCAAATCTTAGAAGCTAGTTCCAACTTTCTTGTGATCTATATTATTTATTTATGTATGTATCTCTGTGGGTCACAACAATTTATATAGAGAGTATGTGTGTGTATACCAATAAATATTCAACACATATGAAAACTCATGGGGCACTTATTATGTACCAGGCATAACACAAAAGGTTTTACATGCATTATTTCAGTTAATTCTTACCACAAGGCTTTTAGTCTATTATCATACTCATTTTAATGAGGAAGCTGAGGGTTAGAAAGGATATGTAACTTGCCCAAGGTTACAGGCCGGTAAGTGGTAGGCTGGCACTCAAAGTCAGTGTGTCTGGCTCTACACCCGTGTTCTCCATCACACTGCCTCTGTCATCTCTTCTCCCCAAGAGATCCTTTGGATAACTTTACTATGTTTTTGCCAAACTACAGCCAACAACCAAGAGCTCATCAGGAGCTTGAAAAGAACAATGCTGCTTGGGTCTTTTTTTTTTTTTTTTAAGAGAAAAAAAATACCATCTTTAGCATAATCTTTCCATGCTAAAGTCAGGCCCTGGCCATACAATGAGCTAGCACAATGGGTTTATTCTGAGATTCAGTTGCACCATGGAGTGAATTTTGGGGCCAGACATAACTACATTCAATCATATGCATCAAAGAAAAGGGGGGGGGACTACAATGAGTAATACAATTTATTTTATAAGTTTTTTGAAATTAACTTTTTTGATTGCACCTTGCCGGTGTAAATGGGAAACTACAACACATGCTTAGGAAGCAAGTTTTTTAAGCACTGAGAAAATAACCATGTCCCTCCCTGGAAAAATGCTCATGACATACCATGTACACAGCAACACCAGCACCCTCTGCTCACAGTTACTCCTTGGCCACTTTTATTCTTTGTCCACTTTTTTAAAATAAGCTTTATTTGAAATAAATCAGAGAAAGACAAATACCGTATGATTTCACTCATATGTGGAACTTAAGAAACAAATGAACATAGGGGGGAAAAAAGAGAGGCAAACAAGGAAACAGACTCAACAATAGACAACAAACTGAGGCTTACCAGAGGGGAGGTAGGGGGAGGGTGTAACAGGTGATGGGGATCAAGGAGGGCACGTGTTCTGATAAGCACAGGGTCTTGTATGTGAAGGACGAATCACTAAATTCCACACCTAAAACTAATATTACACTGTATGTTAACTAATTGGAATTTAAATAAAAACGTGAAAAAAGCTTTATTGAGGTAGTAATTTACATATAATTAAATGTACCCACATCAAGACATAGAATTATTTTCGTAACCTCAACAAATGCCCTTGTGCCCCTTTCTCAGTCAATGCACCTGCCCTCGCTCCCGCCTCTGGGCAAGCCCTGATCTGCTTCTATAAACTGGACTTGCCAGTATAAACTGGACTTGTCCGTATAAACTGGATTTGTCCATTTCATATAAACGGATGTATATAGTATCTACTCTTGTCCACTCTCTATTTATGAATCTTTATCCAGTGTGCACGGATTTGTAAATGGTGATATTTAATGTATTCCAGCTATTCTACTTCATGCAGGCATGCTTTATTCCAGTGACTCACAATGGGTGTTGAAGCTGGTTCAAACCACGTGTATGTGCGCACGCGTACACATACACAGTGTGAAAACACCAGAGCCCTAGCACAGCACAGCACTCCACCTAGCGCATGGTGCAGTCGGCCCAGATACCCGGCGGGAAGGCTAGAGTGAACAGAGCCTGGGAACCACCAGAGAGCTCCCTTTCACACTGGCTGCTACAAAACAGAGCCAAAGTCAGGACAGGCCCTGAGGCCTCTCTGAAATTATAGTAAGCCTCATTTCCATCTCATTTTACATTTTCGACCTCAGCTTTCTGTTCTCTGTCCTTCCAGTCCTAATTTATGATATCTTACATATGTGATCTATCAAACAGAAGGTGAGCTCATTTCTTCAAATGGACTTGACGGCAGGAAGGCAGGAATGGGACTTAAACCCTGTGTGTTCTTCCTCATCCATCAGAGAACTCTTCTCCACACAAGATAAAGTACTCACTAATCCATCCTGACTGCAGCAACATTCAACCCTGGCTTCGTAACAGACTCATCTGGGAAGTTTAAAAAATGTTGATGCCTAGGTTCCCCCCCCCCAAAAAAAACCTTCAGTCAACGGGTCTAGGATGGGGCCTGGGTTGGGCTGGGGCCTGGCAGACTGTTAGTCTATCAGGGGATTCCACTGGGCAGCCAGAGTCAAGATGCCCTGCCCTGAGGTTGGCCTCTAGGCAGGGCACCTTATACCTAGCCACACTACTACGAAAGACCCAACAGAGGCCATAATCTCTGACACCTGCCACAGTTCTTCATTCCAGTATTTTAATGCCTCAGTCCAGTCAGGGACCAGTTAAGTCCTATGACAAAATTCATTCCATGTAGCATGCCCAGTGCTCCAGCTTAAGCGTGGATTTTTCACTGATGCTTAATAAACTTGTGCTAGGGCCTGTTGCACTTGACCACTAATTTAAAGCTCCCAAATACTTTTTAAAAAGCTTATTTCTGCTCTGCATAAGATACAAACATACTTTTGAAGACAGCATCAATGTTGCTATGATTGTGGTTCTATCTGTCTAGGCCAGGACGGGAAGCCCCAGAGGCACAGTGGCTTCTCCTCTTCATAAGTCAATCTAATAATAATGAAGGAACCACAAAGCCTGTTGTGATACACAGGCGGGTGGAAATTTGGCTCCTTCCTCAGAAGAAAACTGTGAAGTCTTTTCTGACGTCTTTTCTGTCAGAGTGCTGGTTTATGCAGAAACAACAATTCAGGATATTGCTCCAGGGTGGAGGAGTTTCCAGAAAGATTTTTGGCCTCAAGTTAGCATTTTATTTTTGAGACAGAGAGTTCCAAGACGATGGATTTTGGCTTTAAAGTCAGTGAAACCATTCGTTCAGCCTCAGAAAATTTCCAGATAACCGATGCTTTAATGTATCACACTATTAAAGAAATTCTAAGAGAATTTTTAAAAATGTATTGCACACAGTTCTGTTTTCCTAAACAGAGTGTTTTAAACAGTACTTTACCTGTTCTTGATGCCTGTCCAAAGTCATCATAAACCTCAGCGACTATGTATTAATACAGTGAGGTACCCTGGGCTATTTGCACCAACACTAAATTCAATTGTGGTGGGGGGTTTTTTTGAGACTTTGTTTATATTTCTGTAGTTTTTCTGTGCCCTTCTTCACCATCAGGGCTTCCCAATAACCTGTTGCCAGCTGGGCAACCAGGCAACACAGCATGTTTGTAGAGAAGGTCTCAGAGCAAAGGCCTAAGTGCTACTACCCATCCTGGGTGGAATGTTGGGGGTGGGGGGTGGTATGTGAGAATGGGTGTGGGTGTGCATGGTGCGTTTGTGTTGGTGCAGTCCAGGGCAAAGAGGAGCCAGGGTTTGCACTGAATGAAGGCTCTGATGTGAGAAGGCTGATCAGACGTCTCCGCACTATTGGCTGACGGCAGGGCTAAGAGACTCCCAAGGAGACAGCCGGAAATTGCAGTCCCCTCCTGGAACCTCTCAGCAGCATAAAAGAGAAAGTGCCCTCCCAGAAGAGAACCAGGTAAAAGATTGGTCATGGGCACTGGCTGAGTTACTGATGAGGGATAATCTGTTGGTTTTTAGTTCTTCTGAATGCAAAAGGCAACACACAGAACTATTTAAACATTTACACAATACAGAAATTTAAGTTTATGAAGTGGAAAGTCCTCTTCAATAATGTTACACTCCCTCCACCCAGGTATCCCACACACATTTTTCTTCCTCATTCCTTTCTTCCTCAATGGTCTCTCACTCCCCTCTTACTCTATATGACGTTACAAACCAACACTGGATCCTTCTTACTGTTCTTCAGTGAGCCCTTCTTACTTATTTGAGGTACCTTTTCAGAGTAGTACTTACAAAGCTCACTTTAAGCCTTGTATAATATCCCATTCTAGGAATGTACCATAACATAGTCAAACAAGCTCCAATAAAGAACTTTATAAACTATGCTGCGATGAACTCCCTAAATCTTTGCAAACATATACAACTATTTCTAGGATATATCTGTTTACATGGACATTCCTAGGTCAAAAGGCATGAATAAATTTAAACAGATGTCTTCCAGTTGCCTTCCAATCAGGTTATACCAATGTACAGAACAATTTTCAATCTAATACAATGCCAATGCAATAATCTTTAGGCCTGTTCAAGATTCCTAGCCACAACAAGGGAGAAAATAATAAAGAACAAGTCAAATAAATGGGTTGTTATCACTTGTTGTTATGGAAACTGCATCCCCAAACCAATCTTCTTTGGAGGGAGACCCTCTCTCATCAGCCTGGCAATCTCTGCAGCAGAAGAATGGAGCCTGCCTCCCTGCGCACCCAGGAGACGTGACTATACATGTGCAGAGTGGGAAGTGATTTTCACAGCTACGCCTGGGAGCACAACACACAGGACCTCTTCAGAACCAGAAAAAAAAAAAAACCCAAAGGCTGAGGTCCCAGCCAGTTTACTGGGGCAGGAAGAGGGTATTAGTGGCAGAAACCACAGTTTTGTTTGTTTTTATAACCAATGCTGTGTGTGACATTTTTACTTTCACTTTCCCAAGCTGGTGTAGCTGAAGGACAATGTGGATTAGACATTTTTCTAGAATTGTACCTAAAAGCAAATCCAATCTCAGCAAAGGGACTATCTAAAATCACACAATGCACAAGTTTTAAAGCATGAATTTTGTAATCCGTATGTGCCTACTTGGGAGGGAACATTTTGGGACACAACACCTTGGTTCTCAGCTGCACTCCTATGTTGCAAGACAAGGCGCTGGTCCTGCCACTTGAAAGCTGGGTGACTCTGGGCCAGTACTCAGCATTCTGTGAGCATCCAATGACTGAATAAGAAAATACTCCAGAAACCACATAGCACAGCACAGGCAGAATTACTACCCACTTTGGGCAAATGAAAAAACAAGGCCCTGAGTCTAAGCAACTCTCCCAAGTCCCCAGACCCTTTAAGGAGCTGAGCCAGGATGTGCAGGCAGCCCTGGCCGTCTGACTACAGAGCCAGGCTCTTACCCTCTCTGGCTTTGCCACCGTATCACTGGGCATAGGGATTACCTGCCCTGGCAGGTTTCCTCACTGCTACACTAATGGGTGGACTCAGATATCACCTGAATGGCTCATCTCTAAGACCCTGATATTCTACTCTGTGATTTCTATTAAGTAACTGAAAAAGTGACCTTTGGATAAGTGCAGCATTACTGGAATTCAGAAAAAGCAAATTTGAGAATTTTCAAAGGACTGTGTCTATGAAAGAGCTCTGCTACTTTTAATCATTCACCTACTCTGGCTATGGCCAGTAACCCCAGGAATTAAGGCAGGCCAAAGTTCTTCTTGCACACAGCTTTCCTAGCAGAGTTCTCCAAAGGACTCAGTCATTGAAACAAAACTCAGACATCTGCTACCATTCAACAAACTCAGGGGAAAAAATTCTTTAATAAAGTGTTAGTTCGCAGTGTACCAAAATAACCTGCTGCTTATTAACAAAAACCCTCAATGCACATGCCCCCTCCCCACAAAAAAGGCTCTTTCAGTAGAAAACTATTAAATAAATGAAAGAAAACTATCTATAGAAAGTCAAACCAAATTAAAGGCAAACATCACACCAACAAAATGCTACCCAAAGAGGGGCAGTCATCTTATTTTAGGAGACTGAGGGAGGTGGAAAGTGCAACATATAAAACATACTCAGAATAGTGACTCACAAATCAAGTGATTTTTCAGCACTGTTAATTAAGGCAGTAACTGTGGATGATTTAGTACCACCTAACAAAATTTGAAGTCAGTTTCAAAGAATGCAATTTACTGAAAGCAAGTACTATTTTATTGTGCTTTTAGAGAAAACTTTCATAAGGGCCTTTACTCTAGCTAGACAATTAAATGAGTCAATATTTTTTTAAAGATAAACAGGGAAAAATGTGCAAAAGGTAGGTATCTTCATACTTAACTACATGTTAAAAGTATTTTGTTTTGAATGGCAAAATTTTCTCCTATCCTTTCAGCTCTTAAGTGACAATAAATAAGTCTTCCCTTTCTCCCAAACTGAATGAAAATTAAGAGAAATTTTTCTCTCTTCTTTTTTTTTAAAGATTTTATTTATTTATTTATTTGACAGCCAGAGAGGGAACACAAGCAAGGGGAGTGGGAGAGGGAGAAGCAGGCTTCCCGCCGAGGAGGGAACCCCAATGTGGGGCTCGATCCCAGGACCCCTGGATCATGACCTAAGCCGAAGGCAGACACTCAACGACTGAGCCACCCAGGCGCCCTGAAACTTCTCTTTTCGGTCCCATCCATTATAAACCAGAATTGACTGATTAAATGTGAACATAAAATAGATGTTTCTAAGGGCACTCAACCACTGAGCATCTGACTTCAGCTCTAGTCATGATCTCAGGGTCCTGGGATCAAACCCCACAGGGTGAGCAGCTCCCTACTCAGCAGAGAGTCTGCTTCTCCCTCTCTGTCTGCCCCTCCCCCACTCATGTTTTTTCTCTCTCTCAAATAAAATCTTTAAAAAAAAATAGTTATTTCTAAGGTTCGTAATTTCTCAACATTTTTAATAATAAGCATAATAACTACCATTTTCTGAACATCTAATATGTGAAAAGCACCTTGGTACTTACTCATATTTAGTCCTCTCAAATACCAATGCCATAAGATGAGGAAACTGAGGTTAAGAGAGGTTAAAGAAGCTTGCCCAAAGTCACACAATTAGGCAAATGTTGAAACTAGGACCCCAGATCTAATTCTAAGCCCAGTGCTTTTTCCAAAATACCACAGCTCCCTGTATAAAATTGTGGCTGCAAACCCGTATGAATGGGCTGACCCATCCTGGCAACCACCAGGCCAGATGGAAAAAAAAAAAAAAAAAGATTCCAGACAGCAGAGGTACCAAGAACTAGCAAGTGATATAGAGCAGTGTTTAAGACAAAAGGCTCCAGAGCCAAGATGTCTAAGTACAAACCCTGGTTACCCTACTTAGCAACCTGATGACCTGGGGCAGTTACTTAACCCTCTCTGTACCTGTTTCCCCATCTGCCAGACAGGGATAATAGGAGTATCTACCCTCATAAGATTTTTATGAGGACAGAGTTAAAATTCACCCAAGATTGAGAACAATTTCTGGCCTATACTAATTCCTGTACTGCTATTAATAATAGCAAATATTAACAGCAAAAACAGAAGAGAATGCAGAATGACTTGATGCAAACCTAAGAGACTACTATATATGAGTCAGGAAAGAAATCAGGAGAAGTTATTAAAAAACAAACAGGGTGAGCTGTAAGAAATGGAATCCTGAATGAAAATGAGTGACTGAGCTCGGGAAAACAGGGAGGGAACTGCCTATAACTAGAGTAAAAGTTCACCCCAGACTCCAGGTTAATGGAATCTGGGTAGGCAAACTCACTAGCAACTCGCAGTTTTGAAGACAAGCCAATGGGGTATGAAACTGAGTCCCTGACAAAAACCACCTGACTCTTCTAAATACCAAAGGGAATCAAAAGAAAATTACTTGGCCTTAGACTGGAGATGAGAAAATGAAGGTAGATTAGCCAAGCTATGGGTTGTTCATGGCGAGGGGTCCAGAATAACACAGAAAAGGGGCACAGGATAGGACAGGAGGACACTGGTCTGGTAAACCTGCATCAAGCTGAGTAGTGGAAGATGAGAGTTGGGATTTACTGCAATTAAAGAGAGAGAACAGCATGAAACACCATGCTGTGTTACTGATGATCTACCCTACAGTATGCAGATGGTAACTTCACAAAAAGTCCACAAAGCAGGAATGGCATCCTAAAGAAGAAATGTCCTCAGAAAGGTAACCCCAGAAAAGCACATGGCCTACGGGACACCTGTGTGGCTGCATCCTGTGGCCTTAGGTGAGTCCTGCATCCCAGATCCAGGCCCAAAGCAGAGCAGGCATCTGCATGAGAGCACACAGCCTGATCTCAGTTGGATGACAGGCCTATCAATTCAGCTGGCTGTGTTATTAAGAAATAAATGAAAATATGCAAATTTACATTTGGCCATGACAGGCTCACATTTGGCCTAAAATGACACATTTTTCACCACATTCAGCCAAAGCTAGGGTTCACATAAGATTTTGAAATGAGAATTCAGACTCATTTCCATCTAGACTCCTCCAAATAGTTAAGAATTATCCTCCGTTCACATTCAGCTTAGGTTTGACAAGCAAAAGTGCCAAAAGAAAGCATCTGTTTTTGCAGCTTGAGAGCTAAATTTTGTTTAAGTTTACTTAGCATTCAGTTCTTATTATTTAGGTGAGACTGTTTTCATTTTCAAATGAGATTCTGAGGTAAGATAGTGATTTTCTTCATGATTCAATTACCAGGGACCGGATAAGGTGACCCTGGATCCCACATTCACTCTCCAGAATCCCCATACAGGTGTGGGTCTTACATCATTCAAATCACACTCCAGCCATTTTCACCCTTTTTTGGACCTCAAATCCAGTCACCAAAAAGCTACCTGTGCCAAGTCAGAGGCATAAAAATATCATCACAGCAGCTTCACACCTTCTCAAGAAACAAGAGGAGATCAGTGAGAAAGACCCAGAATATCCAGGAGGACCTAGTTTCTCGAACTAGCTCCAGCCTGCCCATTAAGACCATTCCACAGGGGCGCCTGGGTGGCTCAGTCGTTAAGCGTCTGCCTTCAGCTCAGGTCATGATCCCAGGGTCCTGGGATGGAGCCCCACATCAGGCTCCCTGCTCCGTGGGAAGCCTGCTTCTCCCTCTCCCACTCCCCTGCTTGTGTTCCTTCTCTCGCTGTGTCTCTCTCTGTCAAATAAATAAATAAAATCTTTAAAAAAAAAAAAAAAAAAAGATCATTCCACAACCCAGCCTCCCTGCATACAAGGCTAACAATTCCAGAACTTTATCAGGCACTCTTCTTGCACAGAGAAGGACGTGAATCATTCAGGCATTGCTATGTACACTCCGACTTATAAACAAAAATTAAAGCATGATGCAGATTTCTCCAGGAAGCAAAGTCGTTTAAATGAAAATTTCTGGAATTTATATACATGATGATATTTCCACTATTTTATCTGTAAAAAAAAAAAAGACAGCACAGGAAAAATCAAGCAAGCACAGGCTAGGACTCCAATTAAGAACAATAGAAAATTAAGAACAGGAGTCACCAAGATTTCTCAAATAAAGAAAAATAAAATTGGATAAGGAAGAAGTCATTTGCGGGACCAAATCTGAACTGTGCTTAATAAAATATGATGGCCATATTTCTTTTTCTTTTAATTTTATCATACATACTTTTTAAGGGTTTTATGAAATAAAGCATTCAAGATCAATTCAAAGAATGAGTAGGGATGAAACTAAAATGAATGGCATGTCTATGGAGGTCTAGTCTGGGATAGTCTCCCAATTATCTTTCCAATCATTCTCTCAGCCTATAATTTAGCACCTCTCCACCCTGCAAAGAAAGGGAAAGGTCCAGTGTGATCCAGCTCTTCTTTTATGTCCCATTGCCAGCACCTGTATTAGTCATTCCAAGAGGCCCCCAGTCAGTCTTTCCGCTACAAGCCTCCACCTACCTCCGCCCTCTCTGCCAGTGTTCCAATAGCTCTAAAATGCTTTCTTCATGCCATTTCTTTACATAAAATTTTTAAGGCTTACAGGATAAAATCCAAATTCCTTAGCATCATATCACATTAGAGAAGCTTCACAATTAAACCTCAACCTGCTTTTTTACTAATTTTTCTTCAAGAATTCTTAAATAATAGTACTAATATAACTGAGCACTCACAGTATGTCAAGACAGCATCCTAAGTACTTTATATGCATTAATTCACAACTACCATGTGCCGTAAATACTATTATTATTCCCATTCCATGGAGGAGAAAACTGAGCACAAGCAAAGATACTGCCTATGTCAGGTCTCCTATGAGTAAGCAATGGGGCCAGGATTCATATCAGCTGGTCAGACTGCAGAGCCATACTCAGAACCACTGTGCTATGTTTGTCTTTACCTTCCATTGTCCCCCCCACCCCCTGCCCCTACATGCCTCTCATGCTTGCAACTCTCTCTACTCTGAGTTCCAATAGCATATGCTCAATTCTAACTTATCCCATTTGCTATCATTTTAGGTAGAACTATGACCACACCACACCTGAGTGCACAATGTCTTGCAGACAAAAGAGTTACCCTTATATGAATTCTGTCCATAGTACCTGGCTCTCAGAGCTTGATATATGGAAACTGATTGACTAGTTCCTCTGCAGGCTCAAAAAGGGCATGTTTCTGCCTTGCTCTCTGCAGTTTCTCCCTCCTAGGCAGAGAGAGCTTTGTGGCACAGTAGCTTTCCTTGAAAAGATGCAGTGATCTGGCAAAGAGAGTTTCCAAGCCCTTCCATTCCTCCATCCCAACTGCAGGCAGATACAGGTATGTGTTGGTTGGGAGACAAGCTCATTAAACACTCCATCCAGGCCACAGAAGAAAGTTTCCTACCTGTCCCTGCTCCCAGCCATTAATATTTGCAAGCCCTGTTATAAAAGAGAGCACTTAGCTCCCTGGTACATAAATTCTCAGCCCTTCACTAAAATTGAAGCTAAATGATTCAGATTCTACCTTATAGCACAAAATCCATTTTATACTTAAGAGCCTCAGCCTCAAACTTTACCAATGATTTTTCCTAAAGGAGACACACTCCAAAAGGCCATGGGTTCAGAACTCTTTTAGACTGAATGCAAATGGTATCAGCTGAATGTCACTCAGCATCTTGCTGAAGGCTTCCTTGGAAACAGCTGATGAGAAAAGAGAACAGATTGCTGGAGAGGTCAACTATTCCTAGTGGCTTGCTCTTCACTCTCCTAGCTCTGTCAGTCCAGAGACATGTTGAGAGATCCTTAATGCATGTAGTGAAATCTCTTCTAATTCTCTGGAGCACAGCTAAATCAGTTCTGATAGCTGCCTTGTTCATTATTATTGGAGCACATAAGTTAAAATAACTTAACACAATTAAAAGATGCAGATTTAATTCCCTCAAATACCTAAGAGAAGCCACAGAAGGCAAACACCGGAGGATTAAAACTATGCACAACCAAAACCTCACAAAGCATCCAGTGTTTACAAATGCATCCTGAGGAACTGGATTTTAACCTTTCCCTTCATTAAAACAAAGAAACATGCTCAAACATTTTAATTGAAACTGACCACCACTAACATTTCTTTCCTCTACAGATAAAACCATAAACAGACATGAGGATAACTTATTAGCTCCTGACATACACACATGCAAAGGGCCAATGATCTTGCTGGCACAGGATTAAAAGTGAATTACTGTGAAGGATAACAGTGACGATGATGATTAAGTACAGGCAGTATTCTAAACTCGAGTCATTTAAGAATCATTTTATATTTACCACTGTCCTACTAGTGACCCAATAAAGAAATTGAGGCAGTATAGTTTAATAATTTGCTCACAGTCACGCCATTAAGTGGTGGATCAAGAATTCACACCCTGATGCCAGAGCCCGCTCTGAGCCACTCTGCCCCACTGCCTATGGGATCAGCCCTTTCTACTACTCCCGGAAAGGCAATGGCGCAGGAAAACACCTCTCCTACAATCCATAAAGGTGACTGAGTCTAACACACCTCCTTGACAGAAAAGCTCTTAGGAGAGGGCAATGTAGTGCAGGAAGTCTAGCGAAGACTAGTGTTTCATCCTCCCTCATTTCCCTGGCACCCTTGAATGAGCTAATAAACTGTAAGGAGAAGTGATGTTTCTCATTTCCAGAGTAAGGCAGTTAAATATACCCCTGCCATCTCTCTCCTCCTGCTGAAGTGACCCTGCAGAATATGGGAAAGGGCCACCACGCCAGCATAGGATCTTGCGTAAGCAAGAAATAAACTTCTGTTGTCATTAAATTCTGACATTTGAGGGTTGAGGATTTGTGAAAGCTAGCATTAATGACTATGACTAACACAAGAGGCTTAAGAACGTGTTCCCAGACTTGAATTTCCTTCCTGTTGTGCTTAAGCTGGACTCTTCCTTCCTGGTTTCCTCTAGGCTAGAGTTTGATCCCACTGCCACCTGTCTGAAGATTATTTTGCTTCCAGAGGCCAAAGTAGTTCGCGGCTAGAGTGATCTCTAGGGCAACAAGGCCATGTAAGCAGGTGGTTCGGATCTGTCCTTCCAACTGCGCCCCGTTCTAACCATCTATTAAACACTGTTTGAACAACAACAGTCAAATAAATGACTGACATGACTTCTGTATAATAAAAAAGCCCAGGAAGCAATAAGGAATCTTGCTCTTGTTCTGTGGTATCTTCACTACCATTTTCTCAGATAAATTTAATACAGTCTAACTTGGAAATTCAGGAGATAACTTGGTAGGTACCTGGCATCATGCTTTTCCAAATTTATGATTTATTTTATGACTCTTCTCAAAAATACAATTCCAATTTCTTCTCAATCAAAAGCATCCCCCATTCTTATCGACAATGAATGACCTGAAGAGATCCATGGGACCTCCACAGTAATTCTCAATACCACTGGGAAGTAATGTTGAGTCAGTAGTGAAAGGGATAGGAACCAAATAAAGAGTGCTATGTATCTAAATAAATACCACATCTATAGAAACCCAAAAATGTCTGCTTCATCAAAATAAATGGTGGGCAGTCTAGGATAGAGGTAACACACAAAGCCCAACACAACAACACAAACACACACCCAACTATCGTTAAGTTTCCAAGTCATGTCACAGGTTGCAGATGGAATATACAACTTTCACTAGTGTCACTACCTGCCACAGATGCCAATTTCCCTTCCTTCTGATGTGTAAATTCTTTAAGTATGGGAGGGGGGTGCCTGGGTGGCTCAGTCGGTTAAGCATCTGCCTCCAACTCAGGTCATGATCCCAGGGTCCTGGAATCGAGCCCCACGTCCTTGCTCCTTGCTCAGCGGGGAGCCTGTTTCTCCCTCTCCCTCTGCCCTGCTCATGCTTCTCTCTCAAATAAATAAATAAAATCTTTTAAAAAAATAAAAATAAGTAAGTATGGGAGGAAAAAAGCAACCGTTTCTTCTTGACATCCAATATGCCAACACTACATCACAAAAGGACGTCTTTTTAAAAATCACTGATTTTTATATATAAAAAACTATTTCTCATCAGCTATTTAGTCAGAGTTGGCAATGTTGTTTGCCTAGCCCACTGAAAGACTGAACTCCCACATTTGAGAGGTATGACAGGAGGAAGCTCACCTGCAAAGTTATTGGAAGTGGGCAGTCCTAATAATTCCTGTGTAGGGCACCACATTCCTCTCATTCCCCAAATCTGAACCTCTGCCCAGGCTTCTCTGGAGACACAGCCATCAGCAGGACTGGGTTCCTGGGACGCTACCACCCTTTCCTGTCTCCTTCCAACACCCAATGAGGCAGACCTGAATGGCAAAAACACCTTCCCATCTCTCAGTCATCCTCCTACTGCAGCCTGAGATAAGTTGTTCTGAAACACAGTTCTAAATTATGCCATTCTTAAAGCCCATCTTCTGCCTACAGGAGCAAGCTCCCTTCCAACTGCACTCTCTCTCATGCCCTTCTATGTTCCTTAAGATCCATCCTCATAAAACTGCTTACCTTCTCCCCAAAATACACCATGCCCTGTCAAGTCCCAATGGCTCTCCTCCTGCTGTTCTGCCTGGAATGACCAGTTTAATCCTTGCTCCTCATTCCTTCTTGACTGGACAGAATCTTTGCATCCTTCAGAGCAGTGTCAGTCTCAAGGTGTGGCTTAAGAAGGCTCTAGCTCTACCTCCCAAACTACCCCAAATAAACTGTGCTTTGCTGTGTAACCCCTTCTAATCAGACCACCACTCTATCCCTAAGCCCCTCTTATATAGGGAAATTCTGAAGCTATCACTTCAAAGTTCAGATCACATTTCATCTTCACTATGAAAATGTCTGCTGGCATGAAATGAATCCCTCCCTTCAACTATGGACCACAACTTGCTTGAGGGCATGCTGCAAAAGTCTTAAGATTAAAAGATGTACCATGGAGTTTTATTCTGTGGCAGGCAGTCTTTAGGTATCTCCTCTACCCAGTGATTCCCACCTTCTTGGATTCACTCCCTTGTAAAATCCCCTTTCCTGAATGTGGGTGAGAAGAATTTTTCCAACACCCAAGTTCTGTGAGTACGCTTGGAAGCAGATCCTTCCCCAATCACACATCCAGATGAGATCCCAGCCATGACAGTCACCTGGATTGTATCTTGTAGAGACCATGAAGCACAGGACCCAGCCATGCCCAGACTCGTGACACACAGAAACTATCATAATAAGTTTATTATTTTTATAAATGTGTGTTGTTTTAAGCTGCTAAATTTGTGATAATTTGTTATACAGCAACAGAAAACTAAACAGAAGGGACAGGTTAAAAAGACTAGAAATCCTTGGGCTAAAAGATCAGTATCTGCAACTCCACTCTTTGACAGAAGCTCAGCAGCAGAAGGGAACTTGAGAAGTCAGGTCCAACTTCCACTGGCTCTGCATCCCCCCCCTTTATGGAAGAGGGAGAGAGAGCTCCATGCCTGCTAAATAGCGTAACTCCCTATCTGTATCCGTCACTTCTCAGTCAAGTTCTGAAAAGTAAGTCCTCCAACTTTCTACCTCCTCTCCCATTTAAGTGCCACTGGAGGGTTTTGGGTGTTTGTTTTTTTTTTTTTTCCTTCCTAAACTCCTGAAGCAACAGTCCATGTGCTCAGCCTTACCCTGCTGTGGCATTTGACAGTTGGCCACTCCCTGCTTGCTTAACACTCTCCTCCAAATAATCACCTTCCCGGGTTCTCCTCCCACCTCTGAGAACATTCCCTCTAAATCACCTTCAAACAGCTTCCTCCCCTGCCCATATCATACACAGTACATATGTCCTCAAACTTCTATCCTGGACACTTTTCTCTTCAAACTTCACACCATTTCCCTGAGCAATCTCATTCATTTTTATGGTATAAACACCACTTACTTGCTAATAAGCTCAAATATACCTTTTCAGGGCAGAACCACATACATCCAATGGCCTGCCAGACATCTTCATCTGAATGTCTCGCAGTCACCTCAAACTCTAAACATAATCCAAAAATTAATCTTATTCTATCTTAATTTTGTTCTTTCTTCTCCTACATTCCTAACCTTGGTGATTTCAGCACCAACATCCACTGAGTCACCATTGAATTCATACTAGACTCCTTTCCCTTTACCCCCTCTTCCTCCAACCATCTATCCAGTGAGTCCTACTAAGTCCATCCCCTAAACAGCTCTTGAATCTATCTCATCCTTTCCTATCATCCTGCAGACCTTCACCACTTCTCTCCTGCAACTCATCTCCTTGACTCCAGTCCTGGCCTCTTCTAAGCCCCAAGAATCACATGAAAAACAGCATAAAAATCACCTCTTGGCGTCTGCCTCTCTTGTGACTCCCTCCATAGCCCCTCTAACACAATACCTAAAGATGTAAAGGATCAATCATTCAATAGGCACTGTTGTAGATACAGAAGATACAACAGTGAACAAAAGTCTTTTCACTTCCATGAAGCAGCCCACTGTGTATGCCTCTGATTCCACTGATGCTGCTGTCCCTAACCCACAACCTGACCCCTATCCTCTTGCCCACCTAGCAAATTCTTAATTCCATCTTCAAAACCTTCCTCTGGGAACACTTCTCTTTTATCCCCTGCCTCCCACAGTCACTCCCTCATCTCATCTCTGCTGCTTCTGTACTTTGGGAACATATGGCTATTTTTGTACTTAAGTTGCATAGTAATTTTTTTGATTATAACCCCTTCTGCCCTTCTAGACTGAGCTACCCAAGGGACTGTTTCTATTGATCTCTGAATCCTCCATGTGTTAGCACAATGTCTGATTTTTTTGTAGGCAATCAATAAATGCTAAGGTAACTGAAATTCCATGTGCAGTAAATTGGAACATTGTTTCAAATATATGCTCCCTCCCTGTAATAGGATTATAACTCCCACCCCCTTCACTCCCACTACCCCCTGTCATAGGCCACACCCTGGCATCTGGTGGAAGTTTACTTCTCCACCTCATTGACTTTGGCCATGTGGCACCCTTGGCCAATGGGATAGAGGCAATCATGATGTTTTCTCCATCCCCATAGAAGCTATGAACGTAACTGTGTGGTTTGACTCAGATTCTCCTACACTCCTGCCCTCCCCATGAGAACTGCATGTCCCAAACAAGCTGCTTTTTCAGTCTGGGTCCTGGTAATAGACACTTAACCCAAGTAGAGCCCTGCAGAGACACAACTCACCTGCACCCCTCATGATATGAACAAGAAATAAAGGCTGTGACTATAAGCCACTAAGATCCTGGTATTGTCACCCCAGCAAAACCATCCCAGATTTTCTAGAACATTCCAGATAGTTATCAAATGTCAGCTTAAACACACACATTCAGGGAGAGCTCACTGCTTTTTAAAGAACATTGCATCATTTTAAAATATTTCTTAATACTGATGCCAAATTTACATCCTCCTATTTTTCAACCTGGGACCCACTCTTACCCACAGATATTTCATAAGACACATATAACATCCTCATATTTATAGACAACTATCATATGATGTCTTAAGCAGAATCAAGGCTAAGGCCACATTCCTCTAACGAATCTAGGTAATCTGTCAATACCCCTTTAAATATCTTGGTCTCATTTCTCAAAATAATACTCTGTTTTGTCAAAATCTTAAAATGTGGTGCTAGAATTGTAACAAATGGCCTGATAGGCCCTTACTAGAACACAAAACTTATCTTGGCTTTTCCTTTTCTTTCCCAGGTTAGTATAGCAGCACAAACAAGCTACAAGATGGAAAAGATACAGTCCACCATAATCTTGTTTCAAACAATATTGTGGTCAAACCAAATCCCTAAACCTTGATCCTATGAGACATTTTCAAGCCTTCTGTATTTATATATTTAACTACAGACATTTTACATGTATCACTGCTAAACATTACCTTATTTTATTGGTCCAACATTCCAAATACTAAGATCATTCAAACCCATACTCTACCATTCAACACTATTAACTAGCCTCCCCACGCCCTGCCATCTTTTGGTGCTTCATATTTGACAAACATACTTTTTTATCATTTTAATCTCTTATGAAATTACTTAATGAGGGTCAAGGTTTGAGTACTCTAACAAAACACTAAAGAAATCTGTTCAAGGTAAAATAGTGACAGCAAAGTTACACATGTTGTTTAATCTGTCAGAAACCCCTTACCTTCCACCCACCACCATTAATACTTCCAACCAACATGCTTTTCTATATTTTCCAAAAGTTCTAAGACTTGCCCCAAACCCACCAACAGTAAATATGAGCAGTGTTCTCCAGATCAGCAGCATCAGTGTCACCTGGAACTTTTTAAAAATGCAGTCTTTGGCCCCACCCCAGACCTAAGATGTCTGAAACACCCACTGGTGATTCGGATGCAGCTCAAATTGAATCAGAGCTCTGGAGCATTTCCTTGACTGTCCTGTCCAGCAACTCTCTCAAAAATGTATGATATCCTTGTGCTGATTTTTCCTGTTTGAACTTAGGCCTGCTCTTAGTTAGCTTTTATTTCTGAAGAGCCATTAACTATTTAATCAGCCCTTCTAGCAAAAGTAAAAAAAAATAAATAACAAGGCAAAGTCAGGCTCACCAGTTCAGAGTGCACAGAGGCTGTCTTTTCTCCCATTTAGGAAAATGAGGACATTATTTGCCTTATAACATTTCTTTCCCACTGTTGATGATTTTCCAAGAATTATCCATAATGCTTCTGTGATTACATGTGGTAGTTCCCTTAGCCTCTGAGAGAGACCTTTTTTTTTTTTAAAGATTTTATTTATTTATTTGAGAGAGAGAGAGCACATGAGAGGGGGGAGGGTCAGAGGGAGAAGCAGGCTCCCTGCCGAGCAGGGAGCCCGATGCGGGACTCGATCCAGGGACTCCAGGATCATGACCTGAGCCGAAAGCAGTCGCTTAACCAACTGAGCCACCCAGGCGCCCTGAGAGACCTTTTTTAAATCTCTCTTAGTAACTGTCCTCCTATCTGGGGTTTCAAACTGTGAGGTTGGTATACAACTAGAGCAGGGATGAAAGTTGGAAAGAACCAAGCTGTTTCTTATATATCCACCTATATCACTCATGAGCATGTCTCTTTCTTGGTCCTGCTCAAAACAGAAGATTCTGTTCCACTGTTTTGTTTCATCTTCAACAGTGGTGAAAGCCTCAGTTTAGTGTAGGCTTTGACATTGTTAGGAAAGGTCAGAGCTTCTCATGAATCTATAGTTTCCTCCATCTAGGCAGACAGAACAAGACTGACTTTACTTTACTCTTCTGTACCATCTAAGTTGTATATAAGAATCAGACAACTTTTCCACATAGAAACAGAATATTTCTATCTATATATTTAAATTTTATTTTATTTTAATGTGAGTACTTTGAAGCATTCCCTGCGCTATGTCTTTCTTCCCTAGGCACCATCTGTACATCAGTTTAACTTAAGACAACTTCTTTTTTAACTTCAGAATTACATTTTTCTGCTCCCTCATCACCTTGCCACTCGGCCCAGCCTCCAGAGAGCAGGGCGCCAGCCTTATTTCTGCACACAGCTGTTCTTCCCAGCCGGCCGCAGTTACTCCACGGTGACTCCAGCGCGAGCAGGGCCCCAGCGCGGACACTCGGATGGCAGCTGCTGCGGCAGCACACACTCACCCACAGACAAGCAGCCACGCCTGTCAGTACGGCGGGCTCTCCCAGGCAGAGGAGCTGGAAAAAAGGCAGCAAAGGCACTGACACTATCATTGTTACAACCCGGCGCACCCCAGCAGGTTCCCTGGCTTTCAGGTGGGATCATCATGGCAGATGCGGCACCTACCCCCACGAAGGCAGCCGGCTACACAGCATCACAGCTCCCGACGTGGACTGGGAGGTCTGTTAACCCCTGGCTGCACTATATAGTCTAACGGGCTTTTGGGGGGAAACCTGGCCTTCTTAATGCAGTCCGTTTAATAGTAAGGTATTACATGGAGTAAATCTGATTTCTCCTTCATGTCTGTGCCTGGATCAAAGTAAAAGACTAATTCTTTATTTTTGCTTTTCCCCCTAACTAGAAAACAAGAACAATAATCAAGCAGGATGATGGAAGGAAAGAAAGTTGAGCCATTAATAATGAAACAGTATGGGGGCACCTGGGTGGATCACTTAAGCGGCTGCCTTCAGCTCAGGTCATGATCCCAGGGTCCTGGGATTGAGCCCCGCATAGGGCTCCCTGCTCAGCGGGAAGCCTGCTTCTCCGCTGCCTGCCATTCCCCCTGCTTATGCTTGCTCCCCACCAATTGCTGTCAAATAAATAAATAAAATCTTAAACAAACAAAAAAAAAACCATTTCCAAAAAAAAAAAAATAATGAAACAATATGGTCTGTTAGTTGGTTTAATCAATTTCTAATGTCAGTTTCTCTAAGCTTTTGTTCATTCTACCTCCAACATCTTGAAGTAAAGCTGGAGATTTTTTGTTCCTTTTCTCTTCTGAAAATAAATTTCCCTCAATCCATCGTATCACTAATTTTAAGCAAAAAAATACTTCCGAATGAGAAATGAAGATGCCTTTGCTTCAAAGTAGCCACTCCCTACACACCCTCCAAAAAAAATACTTTCAGAAAGTTAGAATTGATTGTGTTCAAGGACAGCTGTTGAAGGATAAGACTGGCAGATAATCATGTAATTTGGAAATACCAGAGCTAAAAGGAGAATGTGTATTGTGGTCCTGTCACAGATTCTAGGGTTTCAATATTACCTCCCAAGCAATGAGGATTTAACTAGACAGATAAACAGCATGATCACAAAAGAACACATCTACAGCTTCCTCTCCTCAGGTGAGCAAATATTCTTTCACACAGAACTTTGCACTCATCTCTGCCCCTCCATAAGTTCTAGTCTTATTAAACCTGAGAAAGAATCATCACAAAAGAGTGCAAGGATTCTATGCACTGGGCACGCAGTATAAAATTCTACCAAGAAAGGAACCGCTGGTGCTGGACACAGCCCAACACGACCAACACTTGGGCTGGGGTCTATCAGCGGCTGCACCCCTGCTGTGGACAATTCTGCGTGTCCTTCAGAGCACAGTATACTTCAGTCAGTGTTCCATAAAGCACACATTCAAAAGTCTCTTTTCTTTTCTACCATCTTCTTCTCTCTAAAGAAATAAAGTGCACATTAAAATAATAGATCAATGCGACCGTATGCCTACTACTAAAAAGAAAAACACAACAGTCTGGAAATTCATGCTAAGGTTTCCACAGCAACTGTTCCACAGTGCAACTCACAACATTAACCATCCCATTCCAAAATGCTTCAAAAGAGTCCAGAAAAGAAAGGGGTAGGGGGGATGACCAAGTTACAGTACTGGGGGGAGGGAAGACAGACTCCCTTGTTTTCATGTACTTGAATTCTCCCCACTGAAAATACTGTTTAAGTACATATTGCACCATTAATATTCCTAATCCCAATTATTTAACAAACAGTAGATAACTCTGGAAAGATCTACTGATATTTTTTTTGGTTGGGGGGGTAAGAGATATGTTCAGGAAAAACTCCTCATTTTTTAGGACAGAAATATGCATTCTCAACAAAGCAAAGTCTTTTTTTTTTTTTTCCAACAAAGCATAGTCTTAACCCAGCATAAGAGGTTATTTCAAGTAATCCAATCAGGTTGGCAACTACAAGGGTCCAGACCATGACACAAAGTGTCTTCTTCTGTGAACTGGCTAATTCAAAGGGACCAACTGAAATGCCCTGAACATTCATTCCCAAAGTTAGGGGGAGAGGATGAGAAGAAGTTTAATTGCGCAGCTTCCCCTCCTAGAGAACAAAACCCCCAACTCTGTACCACGAGATTCTGAATGAAAGGCCTATTCACCAAACTACAAGGAAGAGTTTTTAGTATTTCAGAGTTCACCAGGCTTCCTCTATAAAACTGCCCACATCAAATATATGTTGCTGGAAGGGAATCCAAATATAAAGAAAAGCTAGCCACCGCGTGGCTTAAACCAGGAAAGAGAGATTGGCATGTCCAAAAGGCTTCAGTAAGACTCCAGCTCCACATGTTTTCCGAGTGCCCCTATAAACAGGAAAACAATAAGCCTGGTCTTCCGTTTCAATATGGGCATGTGGCCTCAAACACCAGTTTAGAGGCTGGTCCTGTATTCAGCCCAAATGTCCCCACTCTGTAGAAGAAAGCCCCTTCAGGGTTCTCAATATAACAGCTGTAGAATTTTCTCCCCCAATGTGGTATCAAAGGGAGCATATTATTGGGATCTGCTAAGGGGAAATCCAATTATATATTTCCCTATCAAAACTCTGCTTATAAAAATAACAAAATCTATTGCAGAAAAGATATAACCCCTTTTTATTTGAGGAAAACAAACCAAAAAAACAGCCTATGTTCTCCTTTGCAGGAAGATGCTCACCCCTGAAATTAATCTAAAAAGCATGCTTCCTGTGTTGATCCATACCGCAGGCAGGCTGGGACCCGAGGTCATTTCACCATCTTCTCACCAATTCCAATATTCTAGCCTCCAGATTCAGCGGTGGGGCAGGAGGCTTCCAGGAGAGGAGAGCAAAGCAGCTCAAGGCACCAGCCCCTGAGGGAACCCTGACCCTGGCCAAGCATCCCTGAGCATGGAAAAAAGTCCTGAGCAAGGCCAAGCACCCCTGAGCATGGGCAAGCATGCCTGAGCAAGGGCAAGCACGCCTGAGCATGGGCAAGCATGCCTGAGCATGGGCAAGCATCCCTGAGCATGGGCAAGCACGCCTGAGCATGGGCAAGCATCCCTGAGCATGGGCAAGCACCCCTAAGCATGGGCAAGCATCCCTGAGCATGAAGCACGCCTGAGCATGGGCAAGCACCCCTGAGCATGGGCAAGCATCCCTGAGCATGGGCAAGCACGCCTGAGCATGGGCAAGCACCCCTGAGCATGGGCAAGTATCCCTGAGCATGGGCAAGCACGCCTGAGCATGAAGCACGCCTGAGCATGGGCAAGCACCCCTGAGCACGGGCAAGCATCCCTGAGCACGGGCAAGCACGCCTGAGCACGGACAAGCACGCCTGAGCAAGGGCAAGCACGCCTGGGCATGGGCAAGCACCCCTGAGATGGGCAAGCATCCCTGAGATGGGCAAGCACCCCTGAGCATGGGCAAGCATCCCTGAGCATGGGCAAGCACCCCTGAGCATGGGCAAGCACCCCTGAGCATGAGCAAGCATCCCTGAGCATGGGCAAGCATCCCTGGGCACGGGCAAGGAAGCCTGAGCACGGGCAAGCATCCCTGAGCACGGGCAAGCATCCCTGAGCACGGGCAAGCAAGCCTGAGCACAGGCAAGCAAGCCTGAGCACGGACAAACACCCCTGAGCATGGGCAAGCATCCCTGAGCACGGGCAAGCATCCCTGAGCACGGACAAACACCCCTGAGCACAGGCAAGCATCCCTGAGCATGGGCAAGCACCCCTGAGCACGGGCAAGCACGCCTGAGCACGGGCAAGCATCCCTGAGCATGGGCAAGCACGCCTGAGCACGGGCAAGCACCCCTGAGCATGGGCAAGCACAGCTGAGCATGGGCAAGCACACCTGAGCATGGGCAAGCATCCCTGAGCATAGGCAAGGCACCCGTGAGCATGGGCAAGCACGCCTGAGCACGGAAAAGGAACCCTGGGCAGTCAAGAGGAGCATCACAGCCAGACATCAGGTCCACAGCACGGTAGAGAGTTATGATCTGAACACCACATTAGGGAGGGATATTCAAAATGACCCCCCACTTTCAAGATGCATTTAGTTGCCTTATGATCAAGCACACACAGCAGTACACCTAAATAACATGTGAAATTAAAAAAAAAAAAATGGAGAAACCTAGTCAGCCTACAACATTTGTTGAAACTCAAAATGCATTTCCATAGAAAGCTGGCTGATATCTGACAATAACATCACTCTCTGGAGTATCCTCTACCTCACATGTGGATCAACATGAGAAGCCGAAAGGAAAGCAGAAGGGAAGGACACATATGAGTAGGTCGGCAGGAAAGGAGGTAGTCAACACCTTACTGAGGTAGCTTTTGCTATCTCTTCCTAAATAAGGAATCTCATGGGACCGTTCAGTCTTAACTCAGGCACTGCCAGCATACTAAGCCTAGCCAGAGTTCTCAGTCTTCAGTCTGGGAAAAGGATTCTTTTGGTGGCCTGCATACAAGGCTGACTCCAGAAGTATATTTTGATTCCTTCCCACCACCAATTCTGTGTCTCTCCCTCACCTCCTAGAACTCAGCCTCTTCAATCCAGGGCCAACAAGTCAAATGGTGCCCCATATCAAATCCCTGTCCTAACCTCCAAAGTATTCCTAGCCCTAATTATCTGAGTGCCCCCAACCTCTACCACCACCGATCAAACTTTTCTGTAGTGTGGAGATCTCAGCTAGGTGGCTAGTCAAAAACTACCTCCTGAACTAAGGTGGGAGAAAATAAGTGATAGCTCCTTAGCATCCCAAAGGTATAATACTTGTAACTAAATAATAATAAAACTTACTGAACTCAGTAGGCAGAATTTCAGGCAATAAGGTAAAGAGATCTGAAGGAAGGAGGCTACCAGAGACATCACCACTGCCTGCACATAGGCCCAGGTACCAGGAAAACTCCCCTGGACACAGCTTCTTTTCTTCAGAATACAAGTTTCCCACTAGCTTCAAGTTTGTTCTGCCCTGTTTATTTTCCTTAAGAGTTCACACAGCAATGACAGAGAGAGGCTAGCTCTGGGCAGGAACAGGACTGTGTTATGAAGTGTGGGGGTCAAACCGTTCCCTTGGGCACCTTTGGAATAAGCATTACTTTGAATAAGCGCCCATTAAGCCCAACACTGGAACTGTAATAGGGAGAAAAACAGATCTGACTCTAATGCTTCCAAATTTTCCATACCAAATAGAAGCTAGGATTATAACCGTTTAAAACTGAGAGTCCTAGAAACATAGAGCTTTAGAGGATCTTGCAAATGGCCATTTACCCCCAAGAAAAACAATGCTGCATGAGAGACTAGAGCAGATGCACAGATTCCTGCCTGGTGAGCTTCGCAGGGGAAAGAGCCAGCAAAGGACTCCAGAGGTGACTCAACACCCCAGCCAAGAATGCTGGAAAACCTCAGCAACCACCCCTATAGTTGCACAGTAGGGGGTGACACTTGCCCAGCAGGAATCTTCTCATGGAAGTACCCGCCTCGGTCAATGTCAAACTATCTTGAGCTCCCCCATCAACCCTACAGAGCAAAGCTGGAGTGCTGCCCCCACCTGCAAGAGCAGAGAACCCCAAAAGGTGGCAACTCTTCCTTAGTCAGTGGAAACATCGGGGCACCATGGCTCATTAACGGTACCACAGGAGACTGTGTAACATTCAATTACTCAGGACTAATTATCCAATTCAGGGATTATCCAGGTCTCGCTTCCCCCTCCACTCCTCCTCTTCTTGGCGGCCTGCCCTTATCATGCTTCAACCAGGGAGGAATGAGGTAAATAAGAGAGGTGAAACACCAGTCGGCTTGTCTAATAAGTGGTTTGGGAAGGAGAATGAAACTACTAATCAAAAGGAGGCTTTCAGACTAATTACATCTTTCTATATCCCAGCCTCTTTCTATTGGTTTCCATATTCCATGATTCCCCTGATCCTGTCACCATAGATAAGAAAGAGATGGGTCTAAGTTTCATAAAAATGAAACATTCATTACCACATGTACTAGTTACTGAGCACTTGCTAAACACTGTGTAAAACACTGCGCTGGAGACTAGGAATATGAAAAAGCTTATAGAGATCCTAGCCCTCTGGGAGACCATGGCTTACGAGAGAAGGTAGACACAGAGCCAACTGCACTGTCATATAGCAATGTACATGCTGGCAAAGACCAGAACTCTCTCTTAGGTGTGGACCCCATGACACCCACACACTGGGCCACCTGAGAGCAGCTTTGAAACTCCACAAAGGATGTAAACTCTGCCTCTCCAAAGAGCCCCAAGCCCTCAATGGAGCCTTCTTTCAGAAACAATAGAATATGAGGGTAAGAGGTTTTTTTCCTTTCAATTAAAAAAAAAAAAAAAAGAACCCTCTGGCATTAAAAGTGACACACAGCCAGACACACAGGCACACAACACAGAGCTCAGAAGGCCAGCACTACACCTGTCACTTTCTGGTGAAAGTATTTTTTTTTTCCTGTTATTATTACCTGAGTAAGCAGGACTCCAGGGAGAATAATGCAGGAGTCACTAGTTTGGGTCACTTTTAAGGAAGCAGATAAAGAAAAGAGGATAACACAGAACGACCATTCCTTTGTCAAAGGAAATGATGCTGCTTCATTACACATCTCCTTACCTTCTTCACCCACAAATTCTTAATTCCTATTTTAGACAGCAAGAAAAAGCAGGGGAGAGAGAGAAAAAGAAACAAGCAGGGAAGAGCATGAGGTTTCAGAAGGGAAGTCCTCAAGTAGGACTCTGGGAAGACAGCAGAGTAGGAAGCACCAGCAATCTCGCTCCCCTATCTGCAGTGGCAGAGTTGGTCTGATATAACTATTTTAGAACTCTGGAGTCTGCTGAACTTCCGGGGAAGACCAAGACAGTAAACTGCAGTTGGACCAATACCAGCTCTTAGCACAACAGCAGAGCATGAGCGTGTTCCTGCAGCAGCTTGCACATAGCTTTCAGGAGCCCAGGTGGGCAAAAAGTATCCTATCTTCCAAATACCAGGGATCTGTGCTCTGACTACAGACTGTGGCTTCTGATCACAGAGGCCAAGAGGCTGGCAACTGTTGTTGCAAGCCCTTCCCATTCTGGATGAACTGACTTTCCCAGGACTTAAAAAGCTGGCAGCCTTCTGACCCCTTCATTTTTCACTTTTTCCCCTTTGGAGAGCCAGATGTTAAAAGACTAGAACATTCAAAAAACCACTACATACACAGGGAAAAGTAGAAAGCGATTGCACATGCCCAAGGAAAGGCTCAGAAAAGACCTAAAGCTCATCTTTGGCACAGAGAAAGCCCACAACAATCAAAACACAAAAAAAATAATAAAAACAACAACAAGGAAAAACAAAACAAAACAAAACACAGCAACCCCAGGGAAGGGGAAGAATCTGATTTCTAAAGTTACTACCTTATGAGATTCAAATGTCTGGTATTTAACAAAAAAAAAAAAAAAAAAAAAACCACAAGGCATACAAAGAAACAAGAAAATATGACCCATTCAAAGGGAAAAAATATCAACAGAAATGATTCTGAAAAGAACTGATGGTAGATATACTAGACAAAGACTTTAAAACAACTGTCTTAACGATATTCAAAGAACTAAAGGAGACAGTCAAGAAAATGATAAAGATGTAATTCTGTGACATCAATAACTGAAAGGGGCGGGGACAGAGCTGTAAAGAAGCAGAGTTTTTGTATGTTATTGAAGTTAAGCTGGTATAAATTCAAGTTGATGTTATAACTTTAGGATGTTAAAAGTTATTCCCATGGTAATCTTAAATAGCTATGGAATATACACAAAAGGAAGTGAAAAAGAAAAACATTTCACTACAAAAAATTAAACACAAAAGAAAGTAATGCAGGAAATGAGGGACAAAAAACTTTAGGATAGCATACAGAAAACAAATAGCACAACATAAGTCCCTCCCTTTCAGCAACTACTATAAATGTAAATGAATTAAACTTTCCAATAAAAAAAACAGAGACTGGCAGAATGATAAAAACATGAGATCTAACTAGATGCTACCTGTAAGAGACTCACTCAAGATCCAAAGACACAGATAGAAAATCAAAGGATAAAAAAAGATATTCCATGCAAATAGTAACCAGAAGAGAGCAGGGGACTATATTAATATCAGACAAAAAAGATTTTAAATCAAAAAAGGTTATAAGAGACAAAGAAGGACATATTAATAAATGGCTCAAAACAGCAAAAAATATATAAACACTCACATACCTAATAACAGACATCAAAATACATAAAACAAAAACTGATGAAGGGAGAAACAGTTCCACAATTATAGTTGGAAGCTTCAATACCCCACTCATAATAACGGACACAACCAGCAGACAGAAGATAAGGAAAGAGAGGCCCTAACACAATAAACCAACAAGATCTAACAGACATATACAGAATAGTCTGCCCAACAACAACAGCATAAAACATCATGCACATTCTTCTCACGTGGGGAGGGGGGGAGGGGGGGGAGGGGGAAAGAGGTCACTGGGCAAAGGCTTCCCGGGCCAGGTAGTGGCAGGGGAGAGCCCGGGTGGGGGGTAGCATACTGAAGCGGGGGGGGGGGGGGTAAGGGCGAGAAAAATAAATAAATAAATAAATATAAGGGGGCACCTGGGTGGCTCAGTCGTTAAGCATCTGCCTTCGGCTCAGGTCATGATCCCAGCGTCCTGGGATCGAGCCCCACATCGGGCTCTCTGCTCCACAGGAAGCCTGCTTCTCCCTCTCCCACTCCCCCTGCTTGTGTTCCCTCTCTCACTGTGTCTCTCTTTGTCAAATAAATAAAATCTTTAAAAAAAACATTCTTCTTGGGGCGCCTGGGTGGCTCAGTCGGTTAAGCGACTGCTTTCGGCTCAGGTCATGATCCTGGAGTCCCTGGATCGAGTCCCACATCGGGCTCCCTGCTCGGCGGGGAGTCTGCTTCTCCCTCTGACCCTCCCCCTCTCATGCTCTCTGTCTCCCATTCTCTCTCTCAGATAAATAAATAAAACCTTAAAAAAAAAAAAGATTTAAAAAAAAAAAAAACATTCTTCTCACGTGCACATGAGATATTTTCCAGGACAGAATAGATGATAGGCCACATATTAAGTCTCAATAAATTTACAAAAGTATATATACAAAGTATTTTCTCTGATCACAAGATGAAGTTAGAAATCAATAATAAAAGCAAAGCTGGAAAATACGGGGCGCCTGGGTGGCTCAGTCGTTAAGCATCTGCCTTCAGCTCAGGTCATGATCTCAGGGTCCTGGGATGGAGCCCCACATTGGGCTCCCTGCTCAGCAAGAAGCCTGCTTCTCCCTCTCCCACCCGCCCTGCTGTGTTCCCTCTCTTGCTGTGTCTCTGTCAAATAAATAAAATCTTTAAAAAACTGGAAAATACAAAAAAAAATGTGGAAATAAACAACACACTTTTAAACAACCAATGGATCATAGATGAAATTACAAGGGAAATTAGAAAATACTTAGAGATGAATAAAAGCTAAAATACAATATACCAAAACTTATGCAAACACAGCAAAAGCAGTGCCAAGGGGGAAATTTATAGCTATAAACGCTTACATTAAAGAACAAAAAAGATCTCAAATCAACCTAACCTTACAAATTAAGGAGCTAGAAAAAGAAAAAACAAACTAACTGGGGTACCTGGGTAGCTCAGTCAGTTAAGTGTCTGACTCTTGATCTCATCTCAGGACTTGATCTCAGGGTCGTGAGTTTAACCCCAGTACTGAGCTCCATGCTGAGTGTGGAGCCTTCTTAAAAAGCAAAAAAAAAAAAAAAAAACGAATCCAAAGCTAGCAGAAGGAAAGAAATGATAAAGATTAGAGGAAAGATGAACAAAACAGAGAATAGAAAAAGCAAGAGAGATAAATCAATGAAACCAAAAGTTTATTCTTTAGAAAGATCCTTCTTCTCCCTCTGCCTCTCTCTCTGTCTCTTATGAATAAATAAATAAAATCTAAAAAAAAAAAAAAATCAACAAAATTAAACCTTTAGCTAGATGGACAAAGGAAAAAAGAGAGAAGACTCAAATTACTAAAATCAGAAACAAAAGTAGAGACATTACTACCAATTCTACAGGCATAAAAAAATTTTTTAAGAGTACTATGAACAACTGTACACCAAAAAATTGGAGCACTGTGATCAGAAGGCCCTTCAAAATTGAGGGTAAATCAGAAGTGAGAAACTTGCCCTAAAAACAAAAACAAAAAACCTGGACTAATAGGCAAAAGATGGCATGACATTTCAATTAACAGGGTCTGTGTAAGAGCACACCTAAATGATCAGCCCCACTAAGAACCGCCTGCAATGACTGCAGCATGTGGCAAAGTGATCCATATATTTCATCTTAAGATTTGATTCTTCAACCAACCAATCTTTCAAGGTGCCCCACCCCCGCCTCCGTTCCAGTGATTTTTTTTCTTTTTAGCAAGTGTGAGCTATTCAAATCTGCAATCAAATGAATGCTTTTGTTAAACAATTTAAATCACAGTTATTAGGGTTTTCACAGTGTGAAATTCTTTTAAAGACACAAAAATGCTAATGCTAACTTAATCAAGGCATTTGGGGCAACTCCTTATTTTTCAGCATTCTCAGCATTAACCTATCCTTATAAATTACTCCCTCCACGCTTCTCAGAGTGAAAGAAATAAACTAAAAGTTTAAATCAGTAAGAGAAATCAGAAAACTCCCAGAGAGGTCTCTAAGAGGAAGAGTCCAAGACCAGCACAGCCTTGAAAGGCATTTCTAATCACACTTCACACCTCTTGGAGAAGGTAGGAGATGCACTTACTACCGTAAGTGACCTATTTCCCGGCCCTGATGAAAGGAGCTAATACTCAAGTTGTGCTGAGCACTGGAGAGCCAGGTAACGGGTTTATTGAAAACCAAAGTTTTGTCCAAAAAAAAAAAAGGCTCACCTAACTCATTCATTCTGCCCACCCAGTCATACCCCTGCCTCAGTACAAACTGCTTTCTTATATGTCAACATACATCCTTTTTCTACTGACTTTACTTTTACCAGATGAAGCCTTTACCACACACTTAGAGACTGGAGAAAATGGCCTAGAAGTTTAATAAATGCAAACAAGCTCTGAAGCCTTAGCTCACCTAGTCAGCTGCCTCTTCATAAAGAATGGCTTGATGCGCGCCTGGGTGGCTCAGTTGGTTAGGCATCTGCCTTTGGCTCAGGTCTTGATCCCAGGGTCCTAGAATGGAGTCCTGAATCAGGCTCCTGCTCAGCGGGGAGTCTGCTTCTCCCTCTACCCCTCCCCCCGCTCATGATCTCTCTCTCTCTCTCTCTCACTCTCTCTCAAATAAATAATTTTTTTTAAAAAAAGAATGGCTTGAGAACCACTTAAGAGAAAAGGTATTAAGAAAACCATCAGGGAAGCAAAAACTAGGTGTATGAGGCCTTCAGATCAACACCACCCTTTACATAAATTCTCCCAAAACAATCTAGGAGCAAGGGAGGTGTCCCTGTGAAACAGGTACAGTGAAGTGGAAGGTATATGAACTAAGGAAAAAGGAAAAGCAGGGGGCTGAGGTACCAAATAATGCCAATTCACACCAACTCACAGGACATGTATCCCCAAAGAGCAAGGCCTAGATTTCTCTCTGAAATGGATAAAAGACAAAAGATACCACTCATGACAAAGCCAAGAAAAAGCCCAGGACAGCAAGGGAGAAAATACTGCTGTTTGATCATTCCCTCTTCCTGCCACAAGTCAATTTAATTTGTCATGTATTTATTAAAGGATCTTTCTACTGGGCCTGTGCTAAATTAAAAAAAAAAAAATTCTGACACTTCTTAAAACAAGGAAGACTTAATTCAGGACTATTGTGATAGGTGTCAAGACTATTGCAACAGGGGAGAGATGGCACTCAACTCCAAATACCTGGGCTGGGTTCTATAGCGCCCAGGAGTCTTCCTGGTCTCTCTGTCCCACACTCATCACGCATGTCACCTGAGCATCTCAATTCTCCTCACAACTCTATAGTGCCTCCACAGCTCTGCAGGATTAGCCTAGGACTCGAGGTCTTCTTCACCTTCTCCTCTGCTCTTCTACGAGAACACGCCCTTCCACCAAAGTGGCCCCCTAAACACACCTTGGACTTTCCTGCCCCCTTGCCTCTCCTCTCCCCGTTTCCCCACCACCACTTTGTGCCCCTTGGAAATCTAATGAAATCCTAATTCACTTCAAGATCTGGTTCTAATCCCAATGCCTTTGAAGACTTCCCAGACCCTCCCAGCTGGCCCTGACCTCCTCATCCTTGATGAGCCCACAGATTATTTTTTAATGCATTTAGCCCCTTCTGAGTTCTAAGCTCCCTGAGGGCAGGGATCCTGCCTTGGACCACTCTGCATCCTTCAAAACACCTAGGAGAGTGCCTTCCCTTGGTCTTTATGTCCATGGGAAAGACCTTTTCCTCCTTTACCATAAAAATCAAATTAGCCAATAAAACACTACAGACTTAAAACTAAGGAATAATCTATCAGAAAGTATGATTAAGAGGGTGCTTCCTATTACATTCACAAATCAGGAAGAGAAAAAAAGAATAAAAAGTGAGCTCCTGTCTTTTTTTAAATTTTTTATTTAAATTCAATTTAATTAACATAAGCTGTTATTACTAGTTTCAGAGGTAGAATTCAGTGATTCATTAGTTGCATACAACACCCATTGCTCATTACATGAAGTTCCCTCCTTAATGTCCATCACCCAGTTACCCCATCACCCCCACCCACCTCTCCTCCAGCAACCCTCAGTTTGTTTCCTATAGTTAAGAGTCTCTTATGGTTTGCCTCCCTGTTTTCCTTATTTTATTTTTCCTTCCCTTCCTCTATGTTCATCTGTTTTGTTTCTTAAATTCCACATGAGTGAAATTGTGGTATTTGTCTTTCTCTGACTGACTTATTTTGCTTAGCATCATACCCTCTAGTTCCAATCATGTCACTGCAAATGACAAGATTTCATTCTTTTTGATGGCTGAGTAATAGTCCCTTGTGTATATATACCACATCTTCTTTATCCATTCATCTGTTGATGAACATCTGGGTTCTTTCCATATTTTGGCAATTGTGGACATTGCTGTTATAAACATTGGGGTGCAGGTGCCCCTTCGGATCACTATGTTTGTATCGTTTGGATAAATACCTATAGTGCAATTGCTGGGTTGTAGGGCAGCTCTATTTTTAACTTTTTGAGGAACCTCACACAGTTTTCCACAGCAGCTGCACCAGTTTGCATTCCCACTGACAGTGTAAGAGGGTTCCCTTTTCTCTGCAACCTCGCCAACACCTGCTATTTCCTGAGTTGTTAATAAGAGAGCTCCTATCTTAAAAGATTTTAGTTATTTTCTTCTAGGTTTATATACGTTTTCTAAATTTTCTGCAATAAACATATATTACTTTTATTAATACAGAAAATGTCATCTTGAAAACACTTTAAAGGAACATATAATAAGTGTTATAGGAATTTAGAGAAGGCTGAGATTCATGTGAGTAGGAACAGGCCATTACATGGTCACGGAGAAAGTGGGGCCAGTACCAACTAGGCCATGAAGGGCTGGCAGATAAAAAGAGGATGGGGCGGGGGGGGGGGCGGATAATAGGAAGGAGGAGGAAGGGGGCAGGGAGAAGAATCAACTTCTGAGGCTATCATTTATTGAGACTCTACTAGATCCCAGGCTATTTACAAGCATGATCTATCTCATCTAATCCTTGCAATCACTCAGTGAGGTAGGTATTACTATTCCCATTTTAAAGATGCCAAAACTGAAAATTAGGTTGTGACTTGCCCAAAACCTCACATCTAGTAAGTGATAGGAATCTGTGCTCTTTCCACTCGGCTAGGAATTTTTCAGCTGTTGTTTACCAGAGGGCTCTGTAGAGACTTGGGCCTCAGGCCCCAGCCCTCAGCAGGAAGGTTCTGGGTTCCCATTCAGCATCAACCTGAGCAGTTCCACTGTAATCCATTTTAGGCATTTTGAGTATCAATATAAGATGTCATTTTAAAAAAAATAGGAGTTCCAACATTTCAAAAAGTAAACAATAGCTTGAAAGCCACTGCCCTATGCCATACCACCCCACTACAAAGGCCCTGAGGTGCTGAGATATATTTGGTAGGCATGCTGGGCTGGGGAACACCAAAGGAGAAAGAATCCTGTCCTGGATATGTGTTAGGAAGCAGAGAGAAAGGAGACTGAAACATGAGGGCCTAGAAAGTTCCTAAGACCCTGAAGTAAGGCAAAGGTAAGGAAACCCTTTTATTAGTTGACACCTGTGAGCCTCTGGCTCACGCCAAAACCAAAGGTGCCACAGGCACATCCTCTAAGGAACCAGCATTTAAATAAAAATTTCAGAAAACCTGATTTTCATTAGGATAACCTTTGATATAAAAAATTTCAAATACCAAAACAAATGCAACAGACGTGCAACTCTATTTTAAAACCACTTGAATATGTGCAAATCTTCCAAAATAATGTATGTTTTCTCAGCATTCCTGCCCCTGGGGTGGGGATACTGTCTGCTGGCTCACCAGGCATCCTGGGCAAGTTTTTTGGGGTGTTTCTCCATCCCAGGTTTGCCTCCTACTAATTAATCATTAAAAGCACAAAAGGCATTGTCAAAAATAACTGACAAGAATTTATCTATATTCAGCCATAAAATAAAGTAGGATCAAATTATGCTCTTATGCTGATTTAATTTATATACTATATTTTATACAAACATAATCTGATAGTTATCACGGTGTGGAAGCATAATCCTTATGAGTAAGTCAACGAATGCTTAGTATGAGATGTTCCTCACTTTCCATTTACTAAATGCTGAGCTGATTTATTACTAAGTGATATTCTCTGTTTAGAGGAGAGCAGCCTTCAGACACACAAGCGTTAATTCATTTTGTTCATTTGGTTTCATGCTCATGACCAGTATCAGATGATGCTTTTATAAGAGATGGTAACAATAATGCATTCTTACTGCACACACAGGTTTTCCGAGCATGGTATTTAATGGCTTTATGGAAGTCAACAAATAAAAAGGTTTTTGAATTCTCACTGCTTAGCTGTAAAAGTCACAATTCTCTAGCTCTTAAAAGTTTGTTCATAAATAAAATCAGGGAGCTGAAACAGTTCTGTTTGAATATACACCTAGTGAGCACCCTACATGTGCATGCACCAGGTGCTATGGTGACGGTGGGAATTCAAAGATGCAAGAGACACAATGCCTGCCCTTGAGAAGTGTGTGAAAAGTAGCAGGAGTGAAATATATGTAAACAGATAACTTCTATATAACTTGGTATAGATCGGGTTACTACATAAACACAGGAAAAACCTGTGGTAGGCAGAATGATGGCCCCAAAGATGTCCACATCCTAATCCCCAGAACTTGCAAATATGTTACCTCATGTGACAAAAATGAATTAAAACTGCAGACAGAATTAAGGTTACTAATCCACTGACTTTAGAACAAGGAAATCATTCTGCATTATCTGGTGGGCCCAATATAATCCACTTAAAAGAGGAGGAAGAGGAGAGAGATGTGATGACAGAAGCAGAGTTCAAAGATGCTTTGTTGCTCACACTGAAGATAGAGGAGGGGACCAGGAGCCAAGGAATGTAGCTAGATGAGGCAAGGAAACAGGATTCTCCGTAAAGCCTCTGGGAAGAGCTGCCAACTCCCTGACCTTAGGCTACTGACAGCCATGTCAAGCTTCTGAAGCAGAGAACTGCGGGGTAACACATCTGTACTGTTTTAGAGCACCAGTGTGTACTCCTTTGTAATGGCAGCAACAGAAAATTAAGAAAGAGCCCTTCATTTGGAAAACAGAATTATTTCTATGTGAAAAGAGAATACTCATTCTTACCAACACTACATCAGCCATGCTCAGCAAGAAGAGCAAAGCCACTAAACCTTAAAGCTCGATTCAGAAATGCAAATGCCGAGCTGAACACATTCATTATGTTATAAAAAGTCTCCAGTGACTGTCCCTAAAACATCGTTGACATACTCCCCAGTCAAAAGAGCGGTGATTTGGGAGACCACCGCAAGCACAAGGCCCACAGCTCTTCTGCCAGCAGCCTCACTGTGAACCCTTCAGTAGCGTGCATACGAATGCTCACGTAGCCTTCCCAACGTCTGCGATCAGACGGTCTAGTTCGCTTCAGCCTTAGTCAACCGACACTATAAATATAGCCTACTATGGAGCACAACATTAAATGTGATACCAGGAAAAGCTGCAGAATCATTTTCCAAACACTGGCCTGGAGCCAGAGAAAAGTCTACTCCTCTGGAATTGCTCCCCAGGGGAGTCAGAACTAGCCCCGCTTACCTGCCAGGCCATGTTCTGAAACACTAAAGGAGCACGAAAAAGCAAAGGGGGCCTGCTTCCCCTGGATACCAGCCCAGTATTTGTTTGCTCACTTGAGATGACCCCAGGGAGCACAATTTCAGCAGGACTCAGGCCAGAGGGGAAGGGCCACACCTAATTTGGTTATTGTCAGGAAAGCCCGGCTTGTGTATGGAATTCCACAGCTGTGTTTGCAATTTTATCAACTGAGGTTTTAAAGATCATCTTGTAGATCGGGGAGTTCATTCAAGAAGAAAACGCTTAATTCTACATGCTATAAGTTAACTACTGAATTTATTCTAACACTAAATCCAAAATTTTGTCTCCTTCCCTGAACTTAGAAAGTTGCCGCAATAAATTTTTAAGTAACAAACTGAATGTATACAATCACTTTTAGGAATATGTGTATGTGTGTACTTCCCTCCTCCCTTTTCCTGATTTCTTTCTTTTCTTTATCTGCTCAATCTTGTCTCAGGATTACCACCTGACATCCTACTTTGCATATTTGACCAATAGACTAATGCAAGCCATTCTCCTTCCCACCATCCTTGTCCCACATGTGCAGCAAGAGAACACTGAGCAAATAGTCTTGTTGAAGCTTACAGTGACATTGTTAGCTTAGTGTGCAGCAGCCTCCTCTTCATTTCTATCCTCCCCGGCACACAGAACAATCTTAGTCATTCTAATCTTAGGTTTTCTTATGGGAGCTCCTCCAACCTCTAGACACACTAAGGAGTAAAATAAATATATAACCATGATGCACACAGCTCTCCCAGTAAAGGCCTGCAAGGTGATAACAGTTAACATGCTTTACTAGGGATCCCTTTTCCAACCGAGACCTACCTTTTCTCTAACACCAAGATTAAGAGAAGCTAAGGAGGGGCGCCTGGGTGGCTCAGTTGGTTAAGCCACTGCCTTCGGCTCAGGTCATGATCCTGGAGTCCCGGGATCGAGTCCCGCATCGGGCTCCCTGCTCGGCAGGGAGTCTGCTTCTCCCTCTGACCCTCCCCCTTCTCATGTACTCGCTCTCTCTCATTCTCTCTCTCTCAAATAAAAATAAATAAATAAATCTTTAAAAAAAAAGAGAGAGAGAAGCTAAGGATCATAAGGCCCCACAGACTCTGCCATAATACAAAGATAACAAAAGAAATCACAGAATTATGTGGTTAATGGGAATGTGATAAATGATTTCTCAACCAGCCAATACCAAGTTAAGCAGCCCCAGGTCACATGACACAAATTCTGAGTTCAACCTAGTGGGATTATACATCTAGAGGTCCAAAAAGTACAACCATTTCCTATTCTTCTATTTCTCATTTTAATCAGATTGTTGGAAGAAATATATAAATAAAGGAGCAAAATACTTAAACTAGGAGGAACACTAGTACAAATGTGTAGTGAAGTTTCAAACTCACACATATTTATAAGTTGTCTTAATGTTCACTGAAATTGACAGTATAGTGCTAACCTCTTTTCTTTCAAGTGGCTCAACAAAGAGCTACTGTTACTTTCAATTAAAATACCTAAACACTTCATTCTTAGAAGGAGAGACCACGGTTTTCTCATTTATGGAGCACACATCAATATCTTACACTGGATCATTCTAATGATACAAAGTACAACTCGGTTTTATTTTTAATTTTTTTTTAAAGATTTTATTTATTTGTTTGACAGAGAGAGACACAGCGAGAGAGGGAACACAAGCAGGGGGAGTGGGAGAGGGAGAAGCAGGCCCCCCGTGGAGCAGGGAGCCCGATGCGGGGCTCGATCCCAGGACCCCGGGACCATGACCTGAGCCGAAGGCAGATGCTTAATGACTGAGCCACCCAGGCACCCCTACAACTCGGTTTTAAAAACATTTTGTCTACCGGGGCGCCTGAGTGGCTCAGTCGGTTAAGTAACCAACTCTTGATTTCAGCTCAGGTCAGGATCTCAGGCTCATGAGTTCGAACCCTGCGTGGGGCTCCCTGCTCAGCGGGGAATCTGCTTGGGATTCTCTCTCTCTCCCACTCCCTCTGCCCCTCCCCCCCATACTCACACTGTCTCTCCTGCTCTAAAATAAATATATCCTAAAAAAAACTTTTTGTCTACTAAACTAAACTAAATTTCACTTGTTTAAAAAGTAGTATCAGGGACACCTGGATGGCTCAGTGGGTTAAGCACGACCTTCAGCTCGGGTCATGATCCCAGGGTCCTGGGATGGAGCCCCATATCGGGCTCCCTGCTCAGCAGGGAGTCTGCCTCTCCCTCTGCCTGCCACTCCCTCTGCTTGTGCTCTCTCTCTCAAATAAATAAATAAAATATTCAAAAAAAAAAGTAGTACCAGGCGTTCATGAGGATGTGGAACACCTGAAATTCTCAAGCTTTGCTGATGGGAGTATATATTCCAAAGTATTTCATGCATGAACTGAAGTTTGCAAGTAGCAAATAACAATATTACACCTCAAGGTGTTTCACTATTTCATATTTTAAATACAAATAAAATCTCCAGTGGTCCCAGAGAATGAGGGCATTACAATCACCTTGATAGCACTGTTTATTTCACCTCACTGTTTAGTTCACAGGGGTTGGACACACATTATGTCCAAAGTGAGTTCAAGATTACAAATCACTATGATTTCACAACTAGTATGTAGGGGCGCCTGGGTGGCTCAATCCTTAAGCCTCTGCCTTCTGCTCAGGTCATGATCCCAGGGTCCTGGGATCAAGTTCCTCATCGGGCTCCTTGCTCAGCAGGGAGTCTGCTTCTCCCTCTCCCTCTGCCCCTCCCCCTCCTTGTGTTTCCTCTCTTGCTGTCAAATAAATAAAAATCTTCAAAAAAAAAAAAAAACCACTAATGTATAGAGCTACATCAACACATATGGAGCCAAATATACAACATTTAACTTCCATGTCAAATAGAATGTCTATTAAACAAAAGCCTCGACGGTTATTACAGCAAATACCTGCAACTAGACCAACAAAAGATTTGGTGGGGCAAGAGTTATCACTGACATTGTCTATAATGGCAGGCACATGGCAGTTAAAAAAAAAAAGTCTTTTAGTCAGCTTTATCATTGTTCTTAAACCTTCTACAGACAACAGACCCCTGTGTTGCCTGCAGAGAGAGGGGGAAGCAGATCACTCCCATCTCCCTATTCTTTGTTAATCATTGTGTGCCAATTAGAATTAAAAAGGATAAGTAATAAAGGTGTGTTAATCTGAAGTTTACATGTATTTTATTAATACGTGCAATTTCTTTGACCAAATACTTCCAGTTCCCATATCTATCCTACAAAAACATGCAAACGGGTGCCCAAAGAGACATGTGCAAAATGTTCATGGCATCAATATTTGCATTGACTATGAGACAATACACTGTATTAATGAGTTAGAAAAAAACAGAATAGCTAAATAAAATAGGATATAAGGATACAACTGAATACGCTACAGCAATTAAAAGGAATAAACTAGAGCTCTAGGTTTTACCCATAATATTCTAATTCTTAATTTCATATATTTGTATAACACAGATTTAATACTTTCAAATTACAATAATGAAAGATGTAAACAACCAGATTATTAGCCACCATTAATTCTCAGCAGGCCTACAGCTGTTATAGTCCTGGGTCTCTGCTCTATCTTGATGCCACAAGCGCTGTAAAATATAAGATGAGCTCAATCCATATGCTGGGAACAAAGGTCCCCGGATCAGATTTGTGCATTAATGTGAGTTCCTAGAGATGACTGCCCTTAGTGGTGGCCCAAAAGGAATTCATCAGTCATCTAAGAACTGGCAGAAACTTCTGAGTTAAACATGGGTGTACATCTAGGGGAGAAATGACATAGCCCTCCTGAAGGCATTACATAAAGAGCCAACAGAATTCTCGGAGGACAGACTGCCATCCTAAGTCCACAGAAGTGTTTGCTAAGGAAAGCTCCTCCACAAACCCAAACTGAGAGTGCCCTAGGCCAACCCTATGTACAGGACTGGCCTGGAGCCACGTCAGTGCGTAAGTGTGCAGACCCAGATGGAATCAATGTGTGTTCAAATTCTACTCTAGTGAGTCGTGATCTGTATCAACATCACTCCTCCACTGCAGGGTCACTAGTCTCATCTGCTTATTTTCCAGGACAAAGCCAAGTAGCTATCCTGCTAAGACACAAACAGGAAACCCCCCTGTAACTAGAATTTGTTAAGAATAAGTTCTTATGGAGCACCTGGGTGGCTCAGTCGGTTAAGCAGCTGCCTTCAGCTCAGGTCATGATCTCAGGGTCCTGGGATCGAGTCCCACATCGGGCTCCCTGCTCAGCAGAGGGCCTGCTTCTCCCTCTCCCTCTGCCTGCCGCTCTGCCTATTTGTGCTCTCTCTCTGTCAAATAAATAAATAAAATCTTAAAAAAAAAAAAAAAAAGTTGTTATAATTCATTGTTTCTGAAAGTGCTGTGTCTGTGGAACATCATACTGCCATGTGCTTAAAACAAAGAGGATTCCATAGGTAAGTAAGTCTGGGAAATGTTGCCTTATAGATATTCTTACTCCCTCTCCCCACAAGGCATGCCATCTATCACATTAAACATTCATCAAAGTGCTATATGAAAGAAATCTGCTTTACTCTAAGCCAGGGTTTCCCGAACATATTTGACAAAGGAACCTTTTTTCCAACCTAAAACGGCCATTTCCCATACTTGATCCTAAACAATCACTAGGGTTACTGTTAAAACTGAAGATTCCCAGGCTCTACTCTAACCTCTTGATCAAAATCTTCAAGGGAGGGGTCATGTCATTTAAAATAAATATCCCAGTTAACTTAAATTAGAGCAGTTTGAAAAACATTGACAAACTAGCATTTGGTCAGAAACTCTACTTTTTGTTAAAAAATGTTTCTAAGTCAATTCCTTGATTCAAGGTCACTACTCTAAGCATTATTATCCACGCACAGTACTGAGGAGGTAAAGAACATAATATTTATACTGGTCTTGAGAATATGACAGCAGTAGTTTTTTCATCCTTTGAGTCTTTTTCACTAAGTTAATCATAATCATTGTAGTAACAACTGAGCTCTTAAATATATTATCTCCCACAGTTTTTCACAAAAACTTACTGGAAAAGTACAATTATTTTCCCCATTTTGAGGACATGAGGAAGCAGGCTACGGAAATGTAAGTGATTTGCCCTAAGTCAGTTTCTCAATCTCAGCACTACTGGCATCTGGTGCAGGAAAACTGTCGGAGGGGTAGGCAGTCTATCCTGTGCACCACGGGGTGTTTAGTAGCATCCCTGCCTTTACCCATTAGATGCCAGCAGCACCTCCCCTCCAGTTATAACAACTAAAAATGTCTCCAGACCTTGCCAAATATCGCCAGCGGGCAAAACTGGTTAGGAACCAAAGGTAAGAGCGTGCTGCCAGAACTCGGGCCACTGGCGTCTCGGCCAGCCGGCCTCCCACTGCAGCTGCTCTTGCACCCTCTGCATGCTCCGCCCTGTGCAGGCTTCCTCCTCTCCTCCTCGACATGCTTACAAACTGAGAAACCCAGCAGGCCGGGCCGAGCTCTCACTGCTCCGCCTCACAGCCAGTCCACACTGAAGAAAGGCCTGAGAGAAGCTCGTCAGGTGACACAGTGAGACAAAAAGGTGAACCAAGCACCAGCAATTTCTGACACAAAGTAAGACCTCAAGAGAAGTAATGCCTGTGTGTCTTTCTGTCCTGCCAAAGGCTTCAGTTGCACGTATGAAAGATTCTCAATCTGGTCTCTTAAAAATGAATCATAGAAAAAGCGTTTTGCCCACAACGGCATACCTAGTTAATTCAATACCTGGGAAAGATCATTTTTTAACACACTCTCGTCGTATGAAAAAATTATTTTCCATAATAGTTATGTAAAAATCAATACCTACTGATTTCTTGATTTGTTCTTTAGTGTTAAAACAATCAATTTTTTGAAGATTTTATTTACTTATTTGAGAGAGGGAGAGAACACAAGCAAGGGGAGAGGGAGAGGGACAAGCAGACTCCCCCCTGAGTGCAGAGCCCCACACAAGGCTCGATCCCAGGACCCCAAGATCACGACCTGAGCCACCCAGGCACCACAAAACAATTTTAAAGTGACAAATTTCACGGGGCACCTGGGTGGCTCAGTTGGTTAAATGTCTGCCTTCGGTTTAGATCATGATCCTAAGGTCCTGGGATCGATGAAGCCCCACATTTTTGGGCTCTGTGCTCAGCAGGGAGCATGCTTCTCCCTCCCCCTCTGCCGCTCCCCCTGCTTGTGCTCTAAAAATAAAATAATAAAATGACAAATTTCAACACATATTATGCAAGTTTAGTAAAATATTTATTGTATGAACTAAAATTGGCAATTGCCAAACAAAAATATTATACACACCTGTTCCACTGTTTTAATTTTTAAGCAGAAACGAAAAATCCAAGTGATAAAACACAATGACAAATTATAAACCTCAATAATAATATCATTGTTCACTTCAAATCTACCACAGGGGTTAAATGCATGAAAAATGTTTGAGGCAAGCTTGAACAATTTTAAACTCTTAAAAATCTCTGGAAATTAATGCATGTCGCTGAGTACCCAGTGTTGGGGGCCACCTGTATAATTAAGAGTCTCTGATTCAAGTTCCATGTAGTATACAGTATCTATCAAAGGATAATCAAAAAGTGCTCATTTGAAACTCACATATATATTATTAAAACTAAGTTATCGTAGCAATTATTTAGAACACACACCAACAAAAGATTTTTGGAGAAGGAATATGTTATCACCGATACTGTTTAGAACCGCAGACACAATTCTAGACTTTTAAACTTTGCAGACAAATTTCTGGATGCTTTTATTATTGTTACTAAATTCCCTACAAACAATGCACCCCTTATCATCTGCACCAGCGCAGACTACTCCCACCACCCTTCCTTGGGACAGCATAGTCTGCCTAACACGGTTAAAATGGTACTCAAAAGTTTCAAATCCAAAACCAGTTGGCTACAAATAACTAATGGAAAGAAAAAAGTCACAAGAAAATCACCATAAAGGAAACAATGAAATGGTCAGATCTCCTGGTCCCATCTCAAGTCCAATTCCAGCTTACCATGTAGGTCAGACAAGCCATGAAACTTCTTCAGGCAATTCAGGGTTAGGAGACAGGCTCTGAATGCTGGCTCCTGTGTAACCCTGGGTAAGTTACTTAATCTCTCTGAGCCTTCCAACTTTCTCATCTTCAAGATGGCGATATAATGGTATCTGCCCCATGGGGTTGGTTGAAAGTAATAAAAGGAGAGGATAGTTAAGTGCTCTATACAGAACAGTTAGCGGCACCTGGGCAGTATCTTGAAATTATTGAATCTGGGTAATGAATATATAGAGATCATTACACTATTCTCTTTAATTTTGTATTTTTTTTTAATTTTTCAAAATAAATGTTTGAACTTAGTTGTTATCTTAACATTCTTTACAGAGGCATACCTCAGAGATATTGTGGGTTCAATTGCAGAGCATCAAAATAAAGCAAATCAGTTTTTTGGTTTCCCAGTGTATATAAAAGTTATGTTCAAAAAAAAAAACCAGGGGCATCTGGGTGGCTCAGCTGGTCAAGTGTCTGACTCTTGGTTTAGGCTCAGGTCATGATATCTCAGTTATTGGACTGAATCCCACGTTGGGCTCCATGGGGAGTCAGCTTCAGATTTTCTCTCCATCTGCCCCTCCCTTGTTCATGCTCTCTTGTGTGCACGCTCTTTCTCTCCCTCTAAAATAAAATCTTTTTAAAAAAATTTTAAAAATAAAATTAAAAAAACAAAAAGTTATGTTTACACTAAACTGTAGTTTATTAAGTGTGCAACAGCATTATGTCTAAAAAGCAATATACATATCTTAATTTTAAAATACTTTATTGCTAAAAAATGTTAACCACCATCAGAGCTTTCAGCAAATTGTAATCACTTTGCTGGTGGAGGGTCTTGTCTCGATGTTAGTGGCTGCTGACTGATCAGGGTGGTGGCTGCTGAAGGCTGGGATGGCTGTAGCCATTTCTTAAAATAAGACAACAGTGAGATTTGATACATTTGATTGATGCTTACTTTCACAAATGATTTCTCTGAAGCACACAAGGCTGTTTGATAGCATTTTACCCAGAACAGAACTTCTTTCAAAACTGGAGTCGATCCTTTTAAACCCTGCTGCTACTCTGTCAACTACGTTTAGGTAATATTCTAAATCCTTTGTTATCATTTGAACAATCTTCACAGTACCTTCTCCAGGAGTAGATTTCATCTCAAGAAACCACTTTCTTTGTTTATCCATAAGAAGTAACTCTTCATCCATTAAAATTTTATCATGAAATTGCAGCAATTCAAATATAACAATATTTGAATGTGTCTACAAGACTACAAGCAGGACCGAAATGTGACACAGACACAACGTGAGCAAATGCTGTTGGAAAAATGGCACCAAATGACTTGCTCAGTGCAAGGTTGCCACAAACCTTCCATATGTAAAATAAAAACAAAAACAAAGGGGCACCTGGGTGGCTCAGTCGGTTAAGCGTCTGCCTTAGGCTCAGGTCATGATCCCGGAGTCCTGGGATGGATCCCACATCGGGCTCCCTGCTCAGCGGAGAGTCTGCTTCTCCCTCTAACCCTTCCCCCTCTCGTGTTCTCTCTCTCAAATAAATAAAATCTTAAAAAACAAACACATACACACACACACAAAGTTATCTGTGAAGTAAAATACAGCAAGAGCAATAAAACAAGGTATGCCTATATATAAAACACAGGCGAAATAAGGATCTCTAAGGTCTCTTTGGACTTTAAAACCCTATTATATATACCAGACTGGAAAGAGGGCTCCATTCCTAGGTGCAAATCAGGAATGAGGCAAGACATTCCAGAAATAAACTCAGACCACCAGTCATCTCCAAGAGTGATCACTGCATAATAATCGATGCTTTATACATAAATGTTCAATGACTGGATGTCGGACTAATTCCAGGCATTCATTACAAAGCATAAACCAAAATGCAACCAGCACTTCCAGATCCAAGCCCTCAATGATCTGAGACTGGTGTCTGGCCCAGGAAATAACCTGTATCTTTCTATTCTTTGTGGAGAAAAGACCAGTAAAAGACACAATGATGAGAACTGATCCTGAGGGAAGGACATAACCAAAAAATGCTATATAAATTGAATGAATTCATACCACAAATGACTTTAAGGCTTTCTGGGGGAATTTTACATTCAAAAGATGGAATAGGCATTCATAATTAATCATATTTGCTGACTATACAAATAAATGAATGAGTAAAATATCAGCAAAACTTAGAGAATCTATTATAAACCAGGAAAAACACCTATGACCAAATACAGTTTCCACCAAGCTGAAATGGAATGGCTGTCTGAATTACACAACATACAAAGTTACATAAAATTTTAAAGACAGTAGAAATAGTTCAGACAGACCAAAAACAGGGGTTGGGGGAATTCTAGTACCTTGGAAAATGACATAATTTCACTTGAGAAAACATCATAAGAGTCATGATATGTTTCTGAAAGACAATACTGACCCCAGTGAAGTCACCTTCTGAAAAAAGACAAACCACACCTCTCTTCTCTAGCTCCAAGTGACCCTCAAAGCAGCATCTTCCTTTCTACTAAAGCAATGCAAAAGTAAAAGCAAGTTTTAAGAGCTAGAACCAGGAGCATATGGGTGGCTCAGTTGGTCAAGTGTCCAACTCTGGATGTTTTGACTTTGACATCATCCAATATTACAAACCTATAACTACATAGTAGACTGTTAGAGTTCATGTCCCACTGGCTTCCAAAACACACCTTTCCATGTGTAACCTACCAATGACAGAGTTTTCCAAGTTCAAAAAGTTGTATCAAAAGTAGTCCTCCTCAGTCAATCTACTAATTCCTGTTCATTTCTTCCTTCAGCTGTGTAACCTGCTTTGTTGGACAGCTTCAGCATGATGACTGCTGAAATTTCTGGAAGGAACAGCTATAATTCCCCTTTGTGTGGTGAAAGGAGGTTTCAAATCCTCCAACAGATGGCTCCACCGACTGTTGGCCCAGATTAACTCACTTTCCTAACAACTCCCAGGGTAAAACAGGGCTGGAATGGAGGACAGAGATAAGCAAGAGAGAGCTCTCAGAAACCAGTATCTGTCATTCGTGGCCTTTCTATATCACTTTCTCTTCTTTTCCCACATATTACACTTTGTTCCCAATAGTCTAACACTCTAAATCAGCTAAAATGCCTAACTTTATTATGGGAGAGGAAATGTGCAGTTACAGGATACGCAAAGCTGAGATCATGCAGAGTTATAATCATAGCTAAATCCAAAAGTCCTTCCAGCTGCTCACTCAGTCACTCCCCCAGAATCAAACGGCTAGTTGCTAGGTCCCTGGAGAAAGATGTGTTTGCCTCTAATACAGTCTGGCTCCATTTCTGATGTCTGACTGCTAACAGCTTTCAAGTCCTAGCCCTCCCGGCTTCCCTTTCTGCCCCGCATGTGGGCAAGCTGGTAAGAAAGCCCAGGGCCCGCTCCTTTGGCACAAGCAGGAATTTCAAACCACCGAAGCACAGGCAGGCAGGCAAGGAAGACCTCAGCCAAGCTCATCTTCTCTACACAATAAAGCCAAGCCAGTCTCTTTTCCCTGCCCTCTGACCACACTGTCAACCTACTTCAAAGCCTGCCCTGTGCTCCATGACAAAGATTCATTATGTGAGTAGGAGCCTTCTCATACTCTCCTGCTGTGCATGTGGCCTCACAGTCTTTGACATATGAACCACATTTTGGGTAGGGTGCATCCCACCTCTGCAGAGTGGCAACAGCATTTCCCCAAGTAAATGACCCTGAATATTCCTGAATTCAAGTCTGCTCTAGGGTAGCCACTTAGCACACTGACTCCTTTAATGTCTCCCCTGACTCTGGCCATGAGAAACCCCTCTCTAATTAAAATAAGCAAGCATCCATTAGGAAGAGGGAGGTCTGAGGACTGGTGCCCATTATACCACTGACCAACCATATATGCCTTTAGATTGACATTTATGTCTCATTTTCCACACCTATAAAACTCCCTGTCTAACTAGTAAGATCATGGTGGGGATCAAAAGGGACAGGATACAGGACATCACACTGACAATCACAACGCCTACATGTACCATAGTTCCCTGAGGTGGGAGCCCATCTCCCTCAATACATCCTGCATTCCAGCTCCCTCCCCCAACATCCCACTTCCAGTCTCCTTCAGGCTCCCTTCTGTCTCTGCTCTAAAGGCTCTTGTTGGGAGCTACTAGTTCACTAAAACAAAACAAACCAAAAAACCCTCCTAATAACTCTTCTCACGACACATACACCATACTTTAGCATAAGAAGCAACCAGAGAGGACTCCAGGCAAGCCCTTATAGGAAGTTAGGTTCCTAGGTCAGGAAATGGATTAACACTAGGCAAAATCTCTTCGTTTATATAGTAAAACGCTGAAGATCACATGTCTTATCACACATACCCAGGCCAGCATCTGAGGTCCCCTTCCAACTCCTGAGCCCTTTGGAAGTCAGTTATTTTGGTCACACCACAGAGAATCCACTTACAAAAGGAAAGCAACTTCTCCCACTTAAAACAAGATCTGCAGGGGGCCCTGGGTGGCTCAGTTGGTTAAGCGTCTGCCTTCGGCTCAGGTCATGATCCCAGAGTCCAGGAGTCCCAGGGTCGAGCCCCACGTCAGGCTCCCTGCTCAGCAGGGAGTCAGCTTCTCCCCCTGCCCCTCACCCTGCTTGTGCTCTCTCACTCTCTCTCAAATAAATAAGTAAAATTAAAAAAAAATAAAAATAAAAAGGAAAAAACAAGATCTACAATAAGGAAAAACTCAAAAGCCAAGCAGATGTCCATTCTGAAAAATCTAAATATGACAAGAGTCACCTCCAGGTTAGTTATCCAAATAGCAGGGTTGGGATAAAGTGTGCAAAAAGCTCTTCCAACTCTTTAAGGTAATTGCTCCAGTACTCATGAACAATTTGTCATCAAATTAAACAAACAAAAAACACTGCTTAAAGTGCTGAGAAGCCAGGTCTTAATGTAAAAATGGACCCAGGTGAAACCTGGCCCCAGCTTTGGCACAGCTGTTCTGGACCAAAGTACGACTCAACCTCCCAAGTCTCAGCTGCCTCAGCTGCGACACTGTACAGAGATCAGCCAGTACCTGTACTGCATTAGCATCTACATTCTGTCTACTCATCCAAATGAACAAGGGAGCCAACTCCTGGAAAGAGCTGACTGTTGGAAATTACACACACACTCTGCCTGCCTCAGACATCTTCACGAGCTCAAAGATTACTCACAAAAACACCTGACAGGGAGGGCTTGGGTGGCTCAGTCGGTTAAGCATCTGACTCTTGATTTTAGCTCAGGTCATGATCTCAGGGTTGTAGGATCGAACCCTGGGTCCGGCTCTGCATTCAGCACAGAGTCTGCTTGTCCCTCTCCCTCTGCTCCTCCCCCCCCCACCCTTACTCTCTCAAATAATAAATAAAATCTTTAAGGGGAAAAAAAAAAAAAAAGAACACCTGACAGCTAGGAAAACAGCCAGAAGTCAAATATGCAAATTATTCAGTTATCTGGTGTCCTTCAACATCAAAGTTATCAAGAAATCACCAAATGGTAATCTATACATCCAGTAAAGCAGCCTCTTCCACCTTAGCATCCAGCAAAACAGGTAGCTATTTAACATGCCCTCCTTCTAATCCTAGCCCACAGGAGTTCATGCACTGATCTCATATTTATCAATGTCCTAATCCCTCTGGGGCACTTTGTCCACTACTAAGAATGAAAGATAAGACCCTGGACCAAAGATGACAGACCTATAAATAATATAAGACAATAATATCAGTTGGATATATATACTTAACATCTATTGCATGCTAGTCCAGCAGTTCTCAAAATGTGGTCCCTGAATCCCTGGGAGTCCCCAAGAAACTTTCAGGGTTTCTGCAAGGTCAAAACTACTTGCATTGCAATACTAGGACTTTCTTGTGCCTTTTTGCTGTGTTAACAGTTGCTGTCATGGTGCAAATGCAATGGGGAGTAAATGCGCTGAACCCTTTACACAAAGCCAGGGAGTGACACCAAACTGTACCAGTAGTTATTCTATTCTTCACCTCACACACTCAAAGGAGAGGTTAAAAAAAAAAAAAAAAAAAAAAAAAAAGCTCAGTTTCACTTACAAATGCCCTTAATGAAGCAGTAAAGATTATTAATTTTATTAAAGCTCTAGCCTCGAGTGAGTATCTTTTTAATATTCTGTGTGATGAAATGGGAAGTATTTCAATGGTCACCTTGAGGAAAAGCACCTAATTGTTTGGACTGTAAGCCAACCTAATCACTTTTTTCATAGGATATCAGTCTAACCTGAAAGAACAAATGATAAACCATGGCTATTCAGGCTTGTATATTTGTTAATTTTGGAGAAAATATTTGACAAAGGAAGCCTTAAATTACTTCAAATACTTAAGACCAATAATAAAATCTGAGCTTTCCCCAAAAGTCAGAACTCGGAAAACATCACAATCTTAAAACTTCCCAATAATTAAAACACTTCTCTGATGAGATCAGTGATGAATCAAATGTAATTTTAGATAAATAGATAGATGAAATATGTCAACATTAGGAAGATCTGCATAACTTAGTAAACCAGTATTTTCCAAATGATCCAAGCATGGTGTTACAAAATCTTACTTGAGTAAAATATCCACCTCAGGTACAAGGTAGATTAATAAATTTTAATGTAACAGAACAAATGGTTTCAGATTCCACACTGCAACTAATCTTTAATAAACTGCCACATTATATTAAAAAGACTGTAAGAAAAATGCTCCCAATCCCATAGCTAACATTATATTCAATAGTGAAAGTTTGAAAGGTCTTCCTCCAAGATCAGAGAAAAGACAACAGTAAAGTAAAAGATCTATACTCCAAAAACTATAGAACACTAATGAAAGAAATTGAAGAGGACACAAAGAATGGAAAAGCATTCCATGCTCATGGATCAGAAGAACAAACATTGTTAAAATGTCTATACTACTGGGGCACCTGGGTGGTTCAGTTGGTTAAGCATCTGACCGTTGGTTTCAGCCCAGGTCATTATCTCATGGGTCATGGGATCGAGCCCCACGTCCAGCTCCACAATCAGCAGGGAGTCTGCTTGAGATTCTCTCTCTCTGCCCCTCCCCCTGGGGGCACACACATGCACGCACACTCCCTCTCTCTCTCAAATGAATAAAAATTTTTTAAATGTCTATACTACCCAAAGCAATCTACACATTCAATGCAATCCCTATTAAAATAGCACCAGCATTTTTCAGAGCTAGGACAAGCAATCCTAAAATTTGTATTGAACCATAAAAGACACCAAATAGCCAAAGCAATTCTGAAAAAGAAAAACAAAACTAGAGGCATCACGATTCCAGATCTCAAGCTATATTACAAAGCTGTGGTCATCAAGACAGTATGGTACTGGCACAAAAACAGACACAGAGATCAATGGAACAGAATAGAGAACCCAGAAATGGACCCACAACTGTATGGCCAACTAATCTTTGACAAAGCAGGAAGAATATCCAAAGGAAAAAAGAAAGTCTCTTCAACAAATGGTACTGGGAAAACTGTACAGCAACATGCAGAAGAATGAAATTAGACCACTTTCTTACACCATACACAAAAATAAATTCAAAATGGATGGAAGACCTCAATGTGAGATAGGAAATCATCAAAATCCTAAAAGATGACACAGGCAGCAACTTCTCTGACCTCCACTGCAGCAACTTCTTGCTAGACACGTCACCACAGGCAAGGGAAATAAAAGCAAGAACTACTGGGACTTCATCAAGATAAAAAGCTTCTGCATAGCAAAGGAAACAATCAACAAAACTAAAAGGCAGCCTACAGAATGGGAAAAGGTATTTGCAAATGACATATCTGATAAAGGGTTAATATGCAAAATCTATAAAGAACTTATCAAACTCAACACCCAAAAAAAACAAATAACCTAGTTAAGAAATGGGCAGAAGACATGAATAGACACTTTTCCAAAGAAGACTTCCAGATGGCTAATAGAAACATGAAAAGATGCTCAACATCACTCATCATCAGGGCAATACAAATCAAAACAATGATGAGATACCACCTCACACTTGTCAGAATGGCTAAAATTAACAACAAACAACACAAGAAACAACAGGTGTTGGCAAGGATGTGGAGAGAGCCCAAATGTCCACTGACTGATGAATACATAAAGAAAATGTCATCTATATATACATACACAATGGAATATTATTCAACCATCAAAAAATGAAAACTTGCCATTTGCAATGATGTGGATAGAGCTAGAGTGTACTACGCTAAGTGAAATAAAGTCAGAGAAAGATAAAAACCATATGATCTCAGTCATATGTGGAATTTAAGAAAGAAAACAGATGAACATGTGGGAAGGGGGGAAAGTAAAAAGGAGAGATGGAAACAAGCCATAAGAAATTCTTAACAACAGAGAACAAACTGAGGGTTGATGGAGGGATGTGGGTGGGGAAAGGGCTAGATGGGTGATGGGTATTAAGGAGGGTACCTGTTATGATGAGCACTGGGTGTTGTAAGTGATGAATCACCGAATTCTACTCCAGAAACCAATATTACACTGTATGTTAACTACCTAAAATTTAATTAAGAAAAAAAAGAACATGAAGGAAAAATTTTAAAAAAGGAAAAAGAGAAAGAAAGAAAAATACTCCAATCCCACAGTTAACATTACAGTCAATAGTGAAAGGTTGAAAGGTTTTCCTCCAAGATCAGAAAGAAGACAATGGTACCCACTCTCAGCATTCCTATTCAACATAATACTGAAAGTCCTAGCCAGAGTAACTGGGCAAGAAAAAGAAATAAAAGGCAGAAGAATTAGAAAGGAAGAAGTAAAACTGGCTTTATTTGCTGATAACATGATTTTATATACAAAAAAAATCCTAAAGACTCTACAAAAAAGCTGCTAGATATAATCAATGAATTCAGTAATGTTACAGGATAAAAACAAACAAAAATCAGCAGTGTTTCTACTAAACACTAACAATAAATTATGTGAAAAAGAAATAAAGACAATCCCATCTAAATCATATCAAAAACAATAAAATACTTAGGAATTAATTTAACCAAGGAGGTGAAAGAGCTCTACACTGAAAACTACAAAACACTGATGAAATAAATCAAAGGAGATGCAAATAAATGAAAAGATATCCCATGTTCATGAATTGGAAGAATTAATATTGTTGAAATATCTATACTATCCAAAGCCACCTATAGATTCAGCACAATCCCTATCAAGAGTATAATGGCATTTTTTACAGAAACAGAAAGAACAATCCTAAAATTTATTTAGAACCACAAAAGATCCCAAAAAGTCAAAGCAATTCTAAGAAAGAAGAACAAAGCAGGAGGTATCACACATCCTGATTTCAAGCTGTATTATTAAGCTATAAGCTGACAAAAACACACACAGGGCAATGGAACAGAATCAACAGCCCAAAAATAAACCCATGTATACACAGTCAACAAATATCTGACAATGGAGCCAAGAATACTCAATGGAGAAAAGACAGTCTCTTCAATATATGGTGCTGGAATAACTTGAAATTTACATGTAAAAGAATAAAACCAGATCCCTAGCTTACACCACTCATAAAAATTAACTCTAAATGGATTAAAGACTTAAACATAAGACCTGAAACCATAAAACTCCTAGAAGAAAACACGGGAAAAACACTCTTCAACATGTGTCTTGGCAATGATTTTTTTGGATATAATACCTAAAGGACAAGCAAAAATAAATGGGACTATGTCAAACTAAAAAGCTTCTGCACAGCAAAAACAAACCAAAAAAAGATCAACAAAATGAAAAGACAACCTACAGAAGGGATAAAATATCTGCATATCACAGATCTGATAAAGGGTTAATATCCAAAATATATAAAGAACTCAACAGTAAATAATAATATTAATCCAATTGAAAAATGGGCAAAGGACGTAAATAGACATTTTTCCAAAGAAGATATACAAATGGCCAACACATGAAAAGATGCTCAACATCACTAATCATTAGGAAAATGCAAGTCAAAACCATCATGAGATAACACCTCATGCCTGTCAGAATGGTCATCATCAAAAAGACAAGAGATAACAGGGAGGGGGGTGGGAGGATGGGTTAGCCTGGTGATGGGTATTAAAGAGGGCACGTTCTGCATGGAGCACTGGGTGTTATGCACAAACAATGAATCATGGAACACTACATCTAAAACTAATGATGTAATGTATGGGGATTAACATAACAATAAAAAATTTTTAAAAAATTTAAAAAAAAAGACGAGAGATAACAAATGCTGGCAAGGATGTGGAAGAAAAGGAACCTTTGTGTACTGTTGCTGGGGATGGAAACTGGCACAGCCACTACGGAAAACCGTATGTTTAACGTATGTTTTCAATTCTCTTCAGCATATACCTAGGAGTGGAATGGCTGGGTCATAGGGTAACTCTATGTTTAACTTTTTGAGGAACCACCGAACTGTTTTCCAGAGTGACTATATCATTTTATATTCCTGCCACAACGTATGAGGGTTTCAATAATTCTTAACACTGTAAATGGGGTCCTGAGATATAAATGTTTGAGGACTGCTGGGCTGAGGGAATACTGAGATAAAAGATAGTCCCCTTCCTCAATGAGGCCAGTATGTACCACAGCTCAGACTCAGACAGATTCAAAACTTACCTCTAAGAGCTTCTGAGATACAGTGCAAGTAACAGCCTCCCTGCCCCCCAGCCCACACCCAAGCAAGGAGCAGTTCTCTGCCATTGTTGACTGTGGTTCTAACATCATTAATTGTCTCACCACTCGATTCTCTCGATTCTCTCATCTCTCCTTTACTTTGGTCCTTAATGTTTCTTTTTCTCCTAGTGTTTCCGCTGTGCTCCTTAGCTTTCCATAAAAGATTGACTTCTATACATATATTAACAGCAAGCAAATAGGGCACTTGATTTTTCTGCCCTTATTAAACTCCTCTCCATGCACCTGTCATAGTCTGAGAACTTGTTTCTTCACCTTCAAATACAATTTCTCTCAACTACTTGTAATTTTCAGTGGTGCTCCAGAATTCCTAGGGTATATTCTCCTTAACTGAAGTTTTGCAATATTTGTTACATTTGTGAAGCAGCAAAAACTAAGGCCTAACTATACCTAAACCAAGTCTCAGATGATTTTTGGAGAGAGTAGTTTCCCCTGAATTTCAGTACCCCACAAACACTGAAAAAGTGACCTTAGGAGCATAATCACAGAATTAGGAATGTGCTTTACAGTAACACAACCCCAAAGCAAATTTTCTTTATATAAATTTTAACTGGAATTAAAGTATAAAACAAAATTGCATCGTAATGACCCCCAAAGATGTCCACGTCCTAATACCAGAACTTAGGAATATATTACCTTTCATGGCAGTAGGGAATAAAGTCATTAATCAGCAAACTTTAAAAGAGGGAGCGTGTTCTACACATTACAGATGGGTCCAATGTAATGACCATGATCCTTGAAAGTAAAAAGGAAGGCAGAAGAGGAAATCAGAGTGATGAGATGTGAAAAAGGACTCAACCACTGTGGCTGGATTTAAAGATGGGAAAGGGGCATTAGAGCCAAGAAAAGTGAGCAACTTCTAGAAGCAGGAAAAGGCAAGGATATGGATTCTCCCCTAGAGCTTCTAAAAAGAAACACGGCCCTACTGCAGGATGACTTTTGCACACTGAGACCCAGAGGAGACTCCCAAGCTACAGCACTGTGAAGTAACAAATTTGTGTTGATATAGGCCACTAAATTTGTGGTAATTTGTTATGGGAGCAACAGAAAACTAATGTAGTTTAAATCCCTGTTTTTATAATTACTGTTTCCTAGTAATTATATACTTTTAAGATTCCCACCCTCCCTGACTTCAATCCCCTACTCCCCACCCTATTCCGTAAGAAGCACTGATCTGTCCACACTCTTCCCCTTGAGCTTTTTAACTTCCTTTCTTACAGTTTGAACCCTTATTCTTAAGCCCTTTTTTCTGTCAATTGACAAGCATCAGAGTACCTGCTTAGTACCACTTCCTAACAAGTGGTGACATGCTTTTGTCTCCTTTGCATCCTGTTTTTAACAATCCAAATTTCTTCCAAAGAAACTACAATGAAATTTCAAGGTGGCAATGACCACTTTTACCCCCTTTTTGTCAGCATTATCTTTGGCATTTTACCCATTTTCCAGACACATATATTAGGACCTCTGGTATGCTATGAATATAAATTGTTTCAGAATGCATATCTGACAAGCCACAAAACAGTTTGCCAAGATCAGAGTTGCAGCACCACTCAATAGTATACTTTCAATTGGCTCAATTATGAAAGAGTACCTGTAACTGCAAAACACGTCAACATAATCTCTTGGTTTGAAAGTGTCATTTGTCACTGGTCTCTATGTCATAAGACACATATTTATAGCACTAAAAATTAATGTGCACTCATTTATCACAAAGATAGATTACAGATAAAACTCCCTGTGACTGGCTATGGAGGTCAACAGAGTGAGTACTCTGTTAAAATGTTTATATTGGTTTGTCGAGTTCTCACAGAGCAAGCTTCTTTTCCTGTTTCTCTGTTAGGAGACATCTGTATTCCTACTGAAGGATCAGCTACCCAGGAACAATGCCAAATGCATTAAAAATTAATAAGAAGAAAAATTAACCCCATGGTAATGCTCCATCTCTGGTTTCATAAGCTTTATGGTATGTATACTTCACACAGCTGCCCTACTAAAACTTCAAAGCCTCAGCATTTGTTCTGAAAAGTAAAGGGCCAAAAAATAAATCATTCAATAGCCCAGAGTTCTGTAAGCAAAAGGACTTTAACTGGTAAACTTTAATTATATAAGCTGTGCTCCTTGCTATAAATATTATGAACATCTAATTATGTGCTATTTCTAACTAGCTGTCAATCAAAAAAAAAAAACTGTACAAAATGTCACCATCAACCACACATTTACTACTTTCTTAGAATAAGTATTTCCTTCTACTCAATCACCATGAAAAAAATGAAACTGTTATTTGCATGGGGCACTTCAGAAAACAAATCAATATAGTCATAAAGAGGCATTCATTTCCTCTTTACTATATACATTTCAGTAGATACATCAACACTGGAATGAAAGTACAAAGTAGAATACACCAGACTCTCATTCAATGTAATGGGGGGAGGACACTAATCCACTCTGCTCTACCCTTCATCATCTATCCAGATATTCAATCAAACATTGTTGTGAAGCAAGGAATCCATTATTAACAACTATAATGAGGTTTATTGAGCACTTACCTACTACATGCCAGGCCTAGGCCCCACCTCCCTAAAAAGCAGGTTTCATAATCCTCACTTTGTAAATTCACGAAATGATAGGATGTAACCACTCCAAACCATATCCAGTGAGAAACAGAGCCAGCATTCAAACTCAAGTTGGCCCAACTCAGGCATGTCCACTGACACCAATGTTTTCTTACTACATTTTACCAAAGTTAAGATTACTCTTGGGTTTGAAAATCCTTCCAATGTATAAGCCAGCAGAGAAAATAAAAGCAAAAATAAAAATAACTTTAAGCAGTGTGTTTCAATTCTCTATGAGATGAGATACACAGTTAACTAACACATAATGAAACACAAAGGAGGAAGGCGGAGCAGGAAAGGGTAATTCCTGGCAAAAGCAGGAGCCAATGTGAGCAAAGGCACGTCGGCACACAAGCCAGGGATGGTTCACAGAATGACGAACTCTACTCAAGAGTCTGTGAAGGCACAGAATCAACTCAAACTACCCCATGCACATTGCTAACAAGTGAAATTCCTCTTCCGCCTGACAGATAAATGAAGCAATCTGAATGAAGTGGCTCCCTTCTGCCTCCCATCCTCTCCTCCTTCCTCATTGTCAGAGTTAAGGGAATCTCTGGGAGGACCCCATCCTTTGCCTCCTCCTCTGGTTTAGCTCTTTAAATTATTCTGAATCTTTTCTTCTATACTGGCTCCATCCTCTGAGCCTTCAAAACACATAAGCATCTGCCATGTGGGGAAAAAAAATAACAACACACACCTTTTCACTTCCAAATCGCACCAATGAGTGATCTGTCCTCATTGCTGCATCCTTTCTTGCCTTTAATGTAGCAGTTTAGCTTCTGTTCCCATTTAAATCTTTAAGAAACACACCAGAGTACCATTAATAGCCCACTTAATGCAATGGACTTTACTCAGCCTCCACCAACTTGCCTGAACACTCAATACTGTTTATCACCCTCTTCATCTTGAAGTTTCCTTCCTTTGACTTTTGTGGCCGCCTCTCCTGGTTCCTGTCCTAACTGACCATCCTTTTCTGTCCCTCATTCCTCCACCTGCCTTCCAAACATAGGTACTGAATTCCCAAGGCTTATGGCCAGTGCCATAGGAATAATTACATCTCTGTCCTGATCCTCCCTAAGCTCAAGTCCCAAACTTAAAATTGTGGGGAGGATGAAAACACCTGTTAAGACTGGCACAGACTTAGTTTGAAAAGGGCAGGATAAGACCTTTAGAAAGGCAGCTTGTGGAGGGCATCATGTGCCAGTGAGGGTCAGTGAAGGTCGTGGAGGAGGGAAGTGACTTGTTCAAAGTAATGTCTGCAGAAAGTTAGCCTGGCAAGACTGTGACGGATGGATTTAAAAGCAGAAACAAAGGCAAGGAAGACTACTCAGTCAAGCCTTGGGAAATAAAAACAGGAACTAGTGTAACAATAGTGGAAATAGGAAGGGGAGGTTCTGTGAGAGTCTGAATTGAATGAACAAAGAAACATCAGCTGTCCAGGTCTCTTGTCATCAATCAGCCAGTCCCTAACAGGTATCACCTTCCTCCCGTGTCCTTGCCTGCAGCTGTGCAATGGGACTACCACCATTGCCCATATGCGGTCCCTGTTTTGAAGGAACACACAGGCCAAGTAAGACAGGAAAAGAAATCCAGCCTCTTTTTTTTTTTTTTTTAAGACTTTATTTATTTATTTGAGAGAGAGAGCGAGAGAGAGAAAGAGCACAAGAGGGGGGAGCAGGAGAGGGAGAAGCAGACTCCCTGCTGAGCAGGGAGCCCGATGCGGGACTCGATCCCGGGACTCCAGGATCATGACCTGAGCCGAAAGCAGTCGCTTAACCAACTGAGCCACCCAGGCGCCCGAAATCCAGCCTCTTTTTTAAAACCTCATAAAACAGTAAGTGAAATAAGCTACCAAGAGACAATCAACAATGAACAGAACTTCTATCCAAGATTAGATAGGAAAGTAGTAATAAGGAAAGTATGAAGTACTTCACATTACCTGGCCAAGTCTCTGGAATAACTGCACAGCAATAAAAACAGAGCAGAAGACTCTGAATCATTATCATCCAAGGTCTATAATTAGCTAAGTTTATAATTACAGTGTTCAATTTAGCCTTCATACCTAGCCCGCTTCCAGGCACACAGCAAATATAAATCCCCAAAGAATATGTGGGGCAACAAAACTCACCTCCCCTCTATACCCTCACCTGTGAAATCCTGGGATTGATTTGTGGGGCTTGAATGAGTATAAGGTAAAGGGCAAATCATCTGGGCAATTTACTGAAACACATGTTCCCCAGTCCCATGCCTATAAATTCTGATTTAGAAATCTGTATTTTTAGGTAATTCTGATGTATAAAAGTGTACAGGTCACACTTAAAAACATTCTTGAAGGTGGTCTGCAAAATTTAAAGTTACACAGGTCGGAATTCAAATGCAGTTTCTATCGTATTTGGTCACCTCTAACCTAATAAAAATACTGATTTCGGGGCTTCTGGGTGGCTCAGTCGGTTAAGCGTCTGCCTTCAGCTCAGGTCACGATTCTGGAATCCTGAGATCTAGCCCCACATCAGGCTCCCTGCTCAGCGCTTCTGCTTCTCCCTCTCCTTCTCCCTCTGCCCCTCCCCCGACTCATGTGCACGTGCTCTCTCTCTTTCTCTCTCACTCACTCAATCTCTCAAATAAATAAAATCTTTTAAAAAAAATACTGAATTCTGGGCGCCTGGGTGGCTCAGTCGTTAAGCGTCTGCCTTCGGCTCAGGTCATGATCCCAGGGTCCTGGGATCGAGTCCCGTATCGGGCTCTCTGCTCGGCAGGAAGCCTGCTTCTCCCTCTCCCACTCCCCCTGCTTGTGTTCCCGCTCTCGCTATCTCTCTCTCAAATAAATAAATAAAATCTTTAAAAATAAATAAATAAATAAAAAATAAAAAAAAATACTGAATTCTCTGAGGTCGAATTTATGAAATAGTCACATATGTGATTGTACATTAGTAGACTTAGTCTCGGGAACACATTTCAGTTGCAAATGTTTATATATCTTCAGCTCACCTAAGTGTTAGTTCAGCACAATAAAAATCCGATGAAAATCTCAGGCAAAATAAACCCAACAAGGGAAAGCCCAATGGAGCAGTTTCCTCAAAAGCATATGTTAAGCCAAGAACTTATCCTCTTAATTTATATTTTCATAATTCTTTCCCATAAACAATTGATTTCTTTTGTGTTTTCTGAAAGTAGGAATCCCAAGTTTTCAGTGATTACTGATACAGTTCTATTTAAGTCTTCCCAGAGACCACAGCTTTCCTAAATTCTGTTGAGCCTTTTACCCTTGGCTTTGCACAAATATGATTAACAACAAACCTACCCCTGACACCAAATTATGTTCATACACTTAACAGTTTGGCCAATGCTTCTGCAGGGATGAAATACAGTGCTGATGAGTCCAAGATCACAGGTAAAATCTCTGTCAAGGCTCATTTGTCCTGCTTTGTCCCTCTATCCCACTGATACCCACATGGAAGTCATCACCCACACAGTCACCAGTACTTACTCTTACTGTCTTGTCTACAATACATTGCAAGGCCATTCCTGCCTGATAATTTATTAGTCCAGACTGCTTTTTATAAGTTTAGCAGTGGACTACTTCCACAAAGCAAACTGGACAGATTTCCATGATGTCCGATCAGCAGGAAGTTCCTCAAGATAACAGACAAGCTACCACTACTCCATCCTGTACACTGGAAAAGTAGAGCACTGAATGATTTCTGAATATGAAAGGGTGATAAGATCTCAGAATTCAGTAGTGGAAAGCACACGAGCTTGCAGTCTGGAGATCTGTTCACTGAGCCCAGCCTTACAACCTCAGATAACTCTGAGCCTTGATTAAGGAGAGTCCAGTAAGATGATCTCTGAGGCCCCTCAGAGGATCTAAAAATCTATGATCTTATGACTCTCAATCAAAAATCTTCTTTAATGCCAAGTGAGAAGGGCACTCCCCATGCCAGTCTGTGGAGCAGTCATTCAAGGCATCACTCAGCTCCACCTCTGGGGAGCACTCTGAAAACACCATAAAATGAGGATATATCCTGAGATTGTTCTACCACAAACCTGGGAATGGCAGAGATATGCCTGTGACAGTTGAACAGAGTATGAAATGATGACCCTAGTCTACCACATCCATGAAAATAACAAGTATATATAGATGAACACCTGGCAGCAGATGGAGAGAAGCAAAAAAACTCAAGACAATTTCATTTAAGAAAAACTCAGAATAATAGCATAGCAATTCAATTTTAAAAGCTCTTTTCTGCAAATTAGGAAAAGACTATGATTATTCCATTTTTGTGGCAGAGTAGTTTCTGCAAATCAGTGCTAGAGATGAGGATGAAAGCTTGAACCCCAGAAAATCCACAAGACTCGCCCAAGGTCATGCAGCTAAAGACTGAATGAACACTGTACCAGGTCTCCCAGTTTCTGGTTAGGTATTTTTCCACTATAGAGCTGCTTTCCCAAATAAGCAGTGCTAAGGACTCAGCAGCTTCATCTGTGATCAATTCCGGATTCTATCCATTTGTACTTTCAAGAGTTCCTTTAGCATGTGCACCTAAATCACTCTTGATGATTTTACCTATTTCCTCGTATTGATACAAAAATAAATAACTAATGCCCTTCTAAGTATTAACCAAGCATTTTAAACCAGTATCTATACTCTAAAGTTTTAAAAAGGGCATGGGGGGGTGAGGTGTATGTGGATTAGATAAAATTAGAAGTCCCCTGAGAGTAGGTTTGTTCAATGGAATTTTTAACTTCTGGTAATTGAGACATGCCTTTTTCTGGTTTAGGAAAATGATGTTTAAACTGCAGAGCTGTGAAAATGTCCAGGGAAAAGATACATTTATACAGGTATGTCTGACAACCGTGCCCACCTCCGGATTATACTGCTCACGAGGGAAGATACACTCTAACAAACAGAATGACTTCTCTAGAAGAGGCTACCTCAGGGAAGCCAGCCTCTTTCAGAACTGCATTCCAGAGATGTCTAAACTGTCCCAAGTTTTAAAGTACTTGTTTTACTCTTTAAAATCCATGAAACTTAAGCCCAAGTTATCTCATAAAAAATGACCTGTATCTAGCAATATTATTAATAACTAGTATTTACTGATTGCTTCCTTTGTACCAAATACTTTATCTTTTCTTTCATTTTTATCACTAAAACAATTCCATGATGTAGAGATTTTTATTATCCCCATTTTACAGAAAAAGAAGATGAGGCGGCAGAAAGTTAAGTAACAGGCCCCGGTTTCTCACAGCTAGCCAACCTGAAGCCCGAATGAAGAGACCCAGCTCCTGACCCCTGGGTCTTCCTGCCTTTCAATAAGTTTGTTGTTTCTTTTTTTTTTTTTAAGATTTTATTTATTTGACAGAGAGAGACACAGCGAGAGAGGGAACACAAGCAGGGGGAGTGGGAGAGGGAGAAGCAGGCCTCCCGCCAAGCAGGGAGCCCGATGCGGGGCTCGATCCCAGGACCCTGGGATCATGACCTGAGCCGAAGGCAGACACTTAATGACTGAGCCACCCAGGCGCCCCTCAATAACTTTAAAGGTAAGAACAGCCAATGACACTGAGAAATACCCCTGTCTCCAGACAGGACTTCTAATTTGCCTCTTTTTTTAACTCCCCCTCCAATATAATCTATTGACTAATATCCAATGAATCCCCTAAAAACTCCAACTCAATCATCACATCACTCCCCTGCTAAGAAAAACATTCCTCACTGCCTAAGAATAAAGCTCAAATTCCCTAGCCTTCCATGGGGCCTCAGATGACTTCTCCAGTCTTCTCTCTTCACTCCTATATGAACTTTTCACAGTGCCAGAATTACTCTCTGAAACGCCTGCTTCAAATTCACTTTATTCGAAAAAGAATTACCTGGCACCTACTGGTATCACTTATTCCATTACTTTCTGTTGAGCATCTCCTAGTGCCAGCCCTGTGCTAGATTCTGGGGTACAATGGTAAACAGGAGGGGCATAACCTCTGCCCTCACAGAATTGAGAGGCAAGCCTTCATACCACACTCCATGCCTCGGAAAGCTCATTCTCTCCTTTTCATCAAAATTCCACCTAGGCTCCGAGGTTCAGCCTGAGTCTCCTCCTGCTTCTGATTACACCCATGGTTTTCCTCCTCCCACGTGGGTCTTGTAGCCTGCAACACTCACACAACACTACCCGTCAGTACTCCTGACTTTCCTGAAACTACAGCTACATCAAACTCGGTAATGAGCATGAAGCATGACACAGCACCAGGCACTCAACAGGTGCTCAATAAACATTAATCCATTCGTCTCTTCCACTTTTTTATAAAATAATGATTTCTTATTTTGTAACTTTTCACTGTTAATCTTATTTCCCACATAAACTCTCTGTTCTTTAATGAGCAAGTACTGTTATTCCCATCCATATACAGGCCTACATCTTCATATGTTCAGGACTTATTAAAAGATCTTTCATCATCCATTCTAAAGTTTGAGGATTTTATCTCCCTGCTAGTAATCATGCACTGTCCCAGGCTGTTTCAGTATAGGTCCATTTCCACCACAACTTTAAAATTATTATTTAAAATAATGCAAGTAAATAAGCATATGAAAAGATGTTCCACATCATATGTCATCAGGGAAATGCAAATTAAAACGAGATACCACTACACACTACACATTACCTAATAAAATGGCCAAAATACAAATAATAACAATATCAAATGCTGGCCAGGATGTGGAACAATAGGAACTCTTTTTTTTTTTTTTTAAGATTTTATTTATTTGACAGAAAGACAGCGAGAGAGGGAACACAAGCAGGGGGAGAGGGAGAAGCAGGCTTCCCGCAGAGCAGGGAGCCCGAAGTGGGGCTCGATCCCAGGACCCTGCGATCACAACCCAAGTCGAAGGCAGACGCTTAACGACTGAGCCACCCAGGTGCCCCAGGAACTCTCATTATTAACAGAATGGTGGGAATACAAACTGGTACTCTGGAAGACAATTTGATGGTTTCTTACAAAGTTGAAGATATTTTTACCATAATCCAGCTCCTTGGTATTTACTCTGAGGAACTGAAAACTTATGTCCACACAAAAACTTGCTTGCAGATGCTTACAGCACTTTCTATTCATAATTGCCAAAACTTGGAAGCAACCAAGATGTCCCTCACTAGGTGAATGGATAAACAGTGATACATTCAGAAGATGGACTATTATTAAGCACTCAAAAGAAAATGAGCCATCAGCCATGAAAAGACATGGAAGAACCTTGAATGCATATTACTAAGTGAAAGAAACTATACAGGCCAAGGGCAGGTTGCTCCAAAACGTGCCACTCTGGCATACTGATTATTCTGAACAAAAGGTACTTAAGAGACATCCTACCTAAGAAGAATATTCAGACCCTCCTCCATCTCCCTAAAAGCAGGAACTAAATCTCCCATGGAAAAGCTACCCTCAGGGCACCTGCATGGCTCAGTCAGTTAAGTGTCTGCCTTCCGCTCAGGTCATGATCTCAGGGTCCTGGGATCAAGCCCCACATCAAGCCCCACATCAAGTCCCTCATCAAGTCCCACATCGGGCTCCCTGCTCAGCAGGGTGTCTGCTTCTCCCTCTCCTTTTGCCCCTCCCCCTCCACTCATGCTCTCTCTTGCAAATAAATAAAATCTTAAAAAAAAAAAAAAGCTACCCTCCCTGTACCAGGAGCTAAAGAGATGTCCTTATCACCAGAGATAGGAAATTTAGAGTCCACAATGCTGTATAAACAACCCTTGTTACTTTTTACAAATTTAGTACCCCAGCCCAAATTCTGTTTAGAATTCCTTACTAATGGACACTCCCAAAGTTAAGTTTTCTTTGTCCTGTCAATTCCTTGCAGATTTATTGTCCCTTTGTCTGAAAAGTATAAAAATTGCCTGCTTCGGTCATTTCTTTCTCAATTTCCTTATTGTGCCACTGTGCACACGTAATAAAACTTTGCTTATTTCTCCTGTTAATCTGTCTCATGTAAATTTAATTCACAGTCCAGCTGGAAGACCTTAATGGATAGAAAAGAATTTTTCCTTCCCTTCAAACCAATCTGAAAAGGCTGTATACTGTGTGATTCCAACTATATGACATTCTGGAAAAGGCCAAGTTTGGAAACAGTAACAAGATGAGTGGCAGCCAGGAGTGGGGGTGGAAGGGAGGAACAAACAAAGTGCGCAGAGGATTTTAGGGCGTGAAAATATTCTGTATGATATGATAATGATGGATACCTGTCATCATACATTTGTCCAAAGCCACAGGATATAGAACACCAAGAGTGGACTCTAAGGTAAACAATGGACTTTGGGTGATTATAATGTGTCACTGTAGGCTCATCAATTTTAACAAATATACCACTCTGGTGGGGGATTTTGATAATGGGGGAGGCTATGCATGGGGGGCAAGGGATATAGGAGAAATCTCTGTACTTTCTTCTCAATTTTGCTGTGAACCTGAAACTGCTCTGAAAAAAAAACGGTCCTTAAAAATAAAGATAGAAAATAATTCAGGCCACTTTCTTTCAAGAAGCCTCTGAACTTGAAACCTTTCTCAAAACAAAGATAAGAGTGCATCCTAACCAAAAGTGTGAAAGAAGAAAGGCCCCCTTTTGTCCCAAATGTAAAATAAGCATCTGGAAGCCATGACCAGACAGTTGGCTAAGTCCAGAAGAAGATGTGCCAGCCTCACAAACACCACACTACTGTGCTTAGGTGGGCCTTTGTATCAGAGAAGGCAGCAGCACTGGTGCCCAGGGCAAGAACACAGAGCAGTGTTCCTCAGCCCAAGAAAAGAGGGCGAAAGAGCTCCAGACTTGCCGTCCCAGGAACCAGGATTCTCTATTAAGCGACGCAACAGGCAGCATGTACAGAACCCCAGGCAGAGAGAATGTTGGCAAGAGCTCCCAACGGACTAGCCAAATGAGCTACAACCTCCCTCCACGGAGACCCCTTTAAAGATATCACCCCAATGTCAACCCGGGTCACTTTATTTTTGCCCTGAATGAAACAGAAAAAATAGACAAAAGATTTATGAATACGTAGATGCTACCTTAAAGCTGCCTTTGTGTAAACATAAAACCCCTAAAATGTTTCTCATGCTGATGAACCACCTTTCACAAATGCCAATTTAGAGGGTAAATTGGCACAACCTTGTGGGGAAGGTGGGAGCAGGTGGCCAACAGGGAGTATTTTAGCAATGTACATTAAACAAAACAAAAATCTAAATATATACCTACCGTCTGACTTAGAAATGCTAATCTTAAGAATTTCCTAAGGAACAAAGATGTAGCCCCAAAACCTATGTGATTAGTCTTCTAAGAATTTTATGAAATATAAAAATTGTCCGTAATATAAAAAAGGGTGATAAGTAAATGATGGCAGGGTCATAAAACAGAATACCATACAGTGATTAAAAATGATGAGACAGAAGTATGTTTATTGACATGGAAAAGCTAAAGCGAAAAAATTCTAAGTTTTATAACGGTACCCACAAGGTACCTCTCACATAACGTAAGGAAACAAGGGCAAGGAAACAAGTAACACTGTTTCCACAGCAAGGCAGTTAAAACCCTTTTAGTGAGATTCTATGTTGAACAACGGACAGTTCAGTTACCCTATGAACATCTCTGTCCACTCCCTTCAAAGCACACCACTCAAGGAAGTAGCAATGACAGACAGCACAGGACCTGTGCTATCCAACAATAGCCATAAGCCATATATGGCTATCTACATTTAGATTCTTTAAAATTCAGTTCCTCAGTCACACTACCCACATTTCAAGTGCTCAACAGCCACATGTGGCCGGTGGCTACCATAGTAGTCAGCACAAATATGGAACACTTCCATCTTCACAGAAACTCTACTGGAGGGCACTGCCCTAGCACAAAAGGAAAGAGTAGGCTCAAAGAAGACAAAATAGGGTTTAACTAATAAAGAATGGAAGTGCATGCAGCCCAAGCTTCCAGGTTTGGTGACACACGAAGCTTTAGCCTGGCCTCTATAGCAAGTGCTGTAAAACCGCAAACTCTCATCTGTTAATAGAGATGTCAGCAATAACTGATAATAAACATAAAGTATACATCTAAGTGAAATCCTTTGAAGCTGAAACCTACAAATGTTAACCTTAGTCCAATGATATGTCCACTGCACAAAAAGACTTCTGCACTGTTCTCGGGAATGAATCCCGTTCATTGCAGAAACAAACAAAAACCCCTCATTTCTTAAATTTAGATCCAAATCAGTATTAAAGCATTTGATCACTCAACTTGTACATGAAGCCCCAAATCACATGCTGCTTTTTGCAAAATAAAATAATCTAATTTATTCTCAAAAAGCAAATCATTACTGCTATCCCATCAAGAAAAACGTATGTGTAACAAGCTAAAAGGAAATTACTATTTTTAGAAAGCCAGTGACCTCACTGAGATGCACTTAGTGCACGTATGTACACAAATTGATATCTTTGCATGTATCTACACATATAGACACAGAAAATGAGAAAAAACAGGTATGCATTTACTAAACACTCTAACACTGCGTCTTCATCCTCCTGAGATACATCAACTCTTCATTTTTCAGGTCAATGAACATGAACAAGGAACTCAACCATCTAAAGAGAAGAGAATCTCTTCCCATTCCCTACAACAGACAAACAAATGTCTTCTATCTGGTTTTGTGATACACTAATAATTCTGTAGCTGATAAATCAGTCTAATCACTTTTAACTTATTTTGAGAGAATTTTCAGATTACAGAAGAACTGTAAAAATTTTCAAATTCCCATATTATACTTCTCACTCAGCTTCTCCTAAGGTTAATACCTTATACAGGCAAAATATAATTTTCTAACTAATACTGATACTACTGCTAAAGATTTTATTTAGATTAATAATTATTTTCTTTTTATCTAATATTACACTTAACTGGAAATTTCTAAAATACAAAGATTAATGGGGGCAAAAGAGAACTGACAACTCAGAACCCAAGGAAGTTAATCAAAAACATCTCAATTTGGAATAGGTAAACCCAGTGGCAGGTAATCCTGACAGTAACAGCATACAAATCAGAAACCATTTTAGCTCTGGTTATTTATTCTTCTGTGGCTTTTAATTTGTGAAGTTTATAATTTATTCAATTGGTAGTAGGAAGCACTGAAATGTCTCCTTATTTGTTAAGCACAGAAGAAATAAATCTAAGGTTTCTTCTTACCTTAAGATGTTAACACTGCAGTAAAATAATCAACCACTTATTCTACCTAAGTCTTTATACCATGAGGACAGTTAAACATATGTGTGTAAATATTTTTTTTTTCTTTTCTAGCTGAGTATCAAATTTATATTACTCTTGCTTTCAATTTCAAATGCCCTCCAGAGAAAATAATCAATGTCCTCCAGGAAAGATAACCTATCTTATTTATACTCCATAAACCTCACCAGCTCAATAAACATTACCAGGTAAGTTTAAGACAGAACTGACTCTTCAGTATGAAGCCCAGTGATAAACATCTTTCACCTGTATTTGGAATTTTCTACCTTCCAAAGCATTAATGTCCAAATTTCAACATGATGCAAAATATATTTAAGTTGACTATTAAACATATCCTAACTGGCTAGTCTCACAAGCATATACATGGTGTATCTGGGACTTATACCAGCACTAGGAGAACTCATAATAAAAAATGTCCACATTTTGGAGTTCCTGGGTTGCTCAGTCAGCTAAGCATCTAACTCCTGATTTCGGCTCAGGGTCGTGAGACTGAGCTCTGTGTAGGGCTCAGAGCTAGATGTGGAGCCTGCTTGAGATTCTCTCTCTCCCTCTCCCTCTTCCCCTCACCGTCCCCATACGTGCTCTCTTTTTCTCTCTCTAAAATTAAAAAAAAAAAAAAATGTTTCCACATTTCAACAAGGGCCCAATTGTCACTTAGAACCATTCCCCAGATTTATGCAGGCTTGGCTTTGGTAAAGACCTCAATGTGTAAAAGAAAATGTTTTTTTATTTATTATTTTTTAAAGACTGTATTTATTTATGTGAGAGAGAGCACACACGCACAGGAACAGAGCGGAGGGGCAGAGGGAGAGAGAGAAGCAGACCCCTTGCTGAACAGGGAACCAGACGTGGGGCTCCATCCCAGGACCCCAAGATCATGACCTGAGCTGAAGGCAGAGGCTTAACAGACTGAGCCACCCAAGCGCCCCCACAAAGTTTTTTTAAACTGTAATAATTACAAGACAGAGTTAACAGGCTAATGTATAAAGAACCCATATTTTTGGAAAAAAAGCGAAAATAGTAACTAGAAAAAATGAAGTACAAAATCAAAATTCACAGAGGTAATGTTCACACTAAAGCTGACTTTCACATAAGAATTCAAAACTTTTGGGCGCCTGGGTGGCTCAGTCGTTAAGCGTCTGCCTTCGGCTCAGGTCATGGTCCCAGCGTCCTGGGATCGAGTCCCACATCGGGGTCCCTGCTCGGCAGGAAGCCTGCTTCTCCCTCTCCCACTCCCCCTGCTTGTGTTCCTGCTCTCGCTGTGTCTCTCTCTGTCAAATAAATAAATAAAATCTTAAAAAAAAAAAAAAAAAAGAATTCAAAACTTTTTAGAAATGTCATCTGTAATATTTTACACTATTGTGAACATGAATTCAAAGATTATCTGACTCTCCCACCACAACATATTTTTAAATTAGTTAAATGCCTAACATTTTTAACCAATTTAAAAACATACATCTGGTGGTCAAAAAGCAGCTTTTTGGTATATCTAATTACACAGAGGACAAATAGGATGCAAAATTTAGTCAACTTGCTGTTATTAGTGTTGATGTATAACAATGCTAGATCGAATAACCTAAAGATAGGAATTAAAAAAAAAACTGTTAAATCTGAATACTTCAATTTCACCCCTGCATGTCTGTTCTCTTGTTCAGAAGGATGGGGAATTATGGGCGGAAGGGTTAAAAGACAAAAAATCATATGAGATATGAGATCAAGGGATCCCAAACCACTAAGAGTGCTGTAACACACATCTCGTCCAGTAAATCTGGATCCTTCCATCATCTCTTTGACACCAATCTGGGGATGGGAACATTCAGATCTTTCCACATTACTTAAATTTGAAAATTATATTCTTAACAGGAATCTATAAAGTGAATTTTGGAAAACCTATCACTTACCATTGAAAAAGACTGTATAAAACTGCTTAAACTCAAAAATTTTACCCTTTCCCTTCTCAAAGCCAGTATTTCCTCCTTACTTCTCCAACCTCCCTTCACTAACACAGCATTCATCCAATCTCCAAAGATTCGGGGTCAACTCTGAATCCTCCCTCACTCTTACGCCTTTAGGCACAAAACTACATTGCTGCCTCACTCACTTCTTTGAACAATGATTTCATAACTTCTCAGTGTCAGGTGGGTGGGGAACACAAAGACTTCTGTAAAAGCCTTTCCTCTGACTCAGCACATTTGCAGTGTCAGAGTGGGGGGAGGGGAGTATGGCAGCAGCAGGACAGCTTCTAGGTATAACTTCCCCTTCATTCCAACTATCCCACACTCAAGACTTTGTCAGTGAACCAACGCAAGTGATCTCAATGGTTCCGATCTGTTCCTGCCAAGTTCCCTTATCACCACGTATTAAACTTCCTAGGACCACTATGCGCAAGTGAGCCTACTCCCCAAAAAACCTGACACTCCCTAACTTGGAATTCAGGATCCTACATCACATGAACTCTATTGTAGACCCAAGACTTGTCCAGACTGTTCTACCTCTCTGCTGAGAATAAACTGACTCCATTCACCATGACCCAAATAAATCCTGTAGTTCCCCACCTCTAGGCCTTTCCTATTGTCATTCCCCTTCTACCTGAAATGTCTTATGTTCTTCTATTCACAAGAACCACCCACCCAAAAGACCCAGCCCAACCCATTATTCCATGAAGCCATCTCAAATTACACGAGGCAAAAGTTGTCTTTTCCACCTCTGACATCTTATAGCACATTTTTTTTGGTTTGACTTTAGCATCTACTTTTGTAAAAACTAACATGGTTCTTATGACACAGTGCCTTAAATGATAATGTGTATACTTCTCATCTTTCACGATTAGAATTTCATGACCTATTTGAATTTAGTGACCTAGAAATCAGAGGCCATGTCTCATGTATCTTTGTAATACTTATGTACTTAATATAATATTGTGGTCCTCAGATGTTCAATATTACTTGTTAATGAATTAATGAAGATTTCAGTGAGCAAACTGACAATTCTCAAACCTGTATTACAAATTACCCACATATACCTGAAAAATAACATGCAGTTTTTTTAATTCCTGCCTACCTGTCAAGTTTTATTCCTTTGACTCAAAAAGGCAAAAGACTTTTAGAAATGTCTCCTAAGGAAATGCCTCCAAAGACATTAGAATAAAATATATTATTATTAATGAGAGTTTTTAAAAAGAAAGAAAAACCTAAAGGACAAAATCTAAACCTAAGAATTCAATGCTACCATCATTAGTACTGCCGTGATTAAATACAGAACTGATATACCTGGGGTACCTGGGTGGCTCAGTCGATTAAGTGTCTGCCTTCGGCTCAGGGTCCTGCGATCGAGACCACTGTCGGGCTCCCTGTTCAACGGGGAGTCAGTCTGCTTCTCCCTCTCCCTATGCCCCTCCCCTACTCATACTCTTTCTCTCCCTCCCTTCCCCCCTCTCTCTCAAATAAATAAAATCTTTAAAAAGAAAAAACAAAGTACAACCTATAGTAATATCATGTTAGAAGATTATTTAGAATTATTAGAATTAATTTTATAATAAGAGAAAAAGAAAATTAGGAAGTCATAGTAACAGCATGACCCCAATTTGAAAGAAATATACATCTACATCTATGTATGCAAAATACGTGTATTCGAGAGAATACAAACCACTGAATAAATGGATGAATAAATACCTGCATTTTGGTAATCTCCCACCACATAAACTTGCCTTCTGATCCACAGACCTGTATTTCTCTCTTTTTTAAAAGATACAGGTTTCTAAACACATCATTAGGGTATTTTTGTTCATATTAATATAAAATAATAGTGTAAAATACTTAAAACAAGCATTGCTCTGCATGGTGGGATTATAGATAATATTTTTCTATAGACTTCTCTAAATTTTCTACAGTGAATATATTGCTTCTATAATCAAGGAAATAACAAATATTGTCTTTTAAAACAAAATCATCCCTTTTGGTCTCATAAAGGTAAATATGATATGGCAATCCAGCTTCTGGATCAATCTGATTCATATCACATTAAAGATTAAGTGACAACACAATTGTTGTCACTTAAGGAAGGATCTGTGTTTCGAAACACAGATCCTTCCAGCAGCTCCATTTCTGGATATATATACCCAAAAGAATTAAAAGCAAAGACTCAAGCAGATGTTTATACACCCATGTCTGCAGAAGCATTATTGACAATAGTCAAAAGACAGAAGCTGCCCAAACGTCCATCAACAGATGTGTGGATAAACAAAATGTGATATATACATAATAATGGAATATTTGGCCTTAATGAAATTCTGACAGATGCTACACCATGGATGAACCTTGAAGACATTATGCTAAGTGAAATAAGCCAGTCACAAAAGACAAATACTGTATATGGGGGTACATATATGAGGTACCTGGAGTAGTCAGTCAGAGAGACAGAAAGCAGAAAAGTAGTTGCCAGGGGCTGAGAAGGGGGAGATGGGGAGTTATCATTTAATAAGTACAGAGTTTCAGTTTAGGAAAATGAAAAAGTTTTGGGGAAGGATGGTGCTGATGGCTGTACAACAATGTGAATGTATCTAAATGGTTCTGAACTGTACACTTAAAAATGGTAAGTTTTATGTTACCTATAATTTTGCCACAATTAAAAACACACACACAGTTGTTTACAGTGAGACAATGTTTGCTGAAGTCCAGTGGCTCTAGATATATCAAGGATAACCTAACCTAGGATTCTCAAACAATCGGCATCTATGAATTCAGACTGGATATAAAGAGTAGGGTAGACAGAAAAAAGGCCCTGAGGGGGGCGCCTGGGTGGCTCAGTTATTAAGCGTTTGCCTTCGGCTCAGGTCATGATCCCAGCCAGGGTCCTGGGATCGAGCCCCACATTGGGCTCCCTGCTCCACGGGAAGCCTGCTTCTCCCTCTCCCACTCCCCCTGCTTGTGTTCCCTCTCTCGCTGTGTCTCTCTGTCAAATAAATTAATTAATTAATTTTTTTTAAAAAAAAGGCCCTGAGAACAACCTCATTCACATTCACACAATAGCTTATTACAGAACTGACCTGTACACAGGTGGGACAGGACAATGGAAGACAAGAGCTTGGTGAATGACAATCAGAGGCGATATAACTATTTTGTATGGAGATATCAATTACACCACAAAGTGAAAGAGGTGCAGAAGAATGGGTCTGCCATGGTGCCCCAGACACCCTGCATTTATCCAAATAGGCCATGTAGGCAAGGTCTGAACCACAGTTGATACGACTTGGAGGAATATCTCATAATCTTCCTGTATCACAAGAAGGGAGGATGGTCTGACGAGCCGCTAAGAGACTGTCTTAGGCCATTTGGGCTGCTATAACAAAATATCACAAGCTGTGTAGCTTATAAACAACAGAAATTTATGTCTCACAGTTCTGGAGGCTAGGAGTCCAAGATCAGGGTGCCAGCATGATTGGGCGAGGGTCCTCTTCTGGGTTGCAGACTTCTCACTGTGTCCTCACATGGTAGCAGGGGCTAGGGATCTCTTTGAAGTCTCTTTTATAAGGTACTAATCCCATTCCTGAGAACACCATCCTCCTAACTTAAGCTCCTCCCGAAGGCCCTACCTTCCAATACTATCACACTGTGCATTAGGATTGCAACACATGAATGGGGTGGGAGGCCAACATTCAGACCACAGCAGAGGCCATCTCCCATTAACCTCCCTGTCTCTGGTGGCTGTGATGAGACAGGTTCTCAGTGTGTCCTGGGTTCTGGTGAAGTATAGGGCTCTCTACACACTCGTCCACCCTGCAACCAAATAGAGACCCAAAATATAAACCCACTTAACTGCAATCTAGACTTGGCTTCGTGGCAGCAGTGTATCCCATGACACAGGCAGTCACTGGGCTCTCTTACTTCAGTGTCACCCTGTCTGCTGTGTTGGGAAAAGATTACAGGAAGCTGACACCTTTGGCTTATTCTTCTTTTCTCTGTGTGTAGGTAATCAACCACCTAAATCCAGAAGTGATTTGTTGTATCTTTACTGATCAAATCGGTCAGGCCTTCGCCTTGCCTTGTCTTGGGTGCGTGAGCTCAACAAGAAGTAGTCACAAATGACACCAAGTTCTTGAGACTACTGCTACAAACCAAATGGTAATCTGTACATGTGAGCAGGATAAAGCAGACAGTTGCCAAAATTCACCTTTTCACTTGTTCTTATGTGCAGTACAGTCTTGTCTTCCTCCACGAAACCCATCCTTAAAAGCAGAGACATGTTCTCTTCTACTTACCTATATGATTTTATCAGCTCCAGGTAGATAGCTTTATGCACTGGCAGTACTGTAAGTATTGCTGACCATCTCACACACTGTTATTTTGTCCCTGAGCCACAAGCAGATAAGGTGCTGCTCTTTGACTTCATAGAAACAAGCAAAATCATGACAGTTTAAGAAAAGAGAGAGAGACTTATTTAAGGCCACATTTTCAGGCATCATGATTTGCTACTTGATGTTACTGTGATGTTCTGTAAAGGAAAACATTACATCCATATTTTTTTAAGGGGGAAGAAACCTTTTTTTCCAAACCAAGAGAAAAATTATTTCTACAAAGCAAATATCCTGCCAGAAACTAAGGAAGTGCTCAGGAATGATAAGGACATATCTAAAGAATACAGTTTGGAAAGGAACCAGTTTGAAGAGGCTCCCACCAACCAAACCTGGGACAATTTAAGCAACAAAAAATAAGAAGAGATTACAACTCACCAAATAAAATAAGAATCCATGACTCCGTACTAATTATACAAATGGGGAGAAGAAAGAACTCTTCCTTACAATGCCTACCAAAAAATAGAGGAGCTAAAAAATTAATGGACATTACAACTAATGAGTGAAAGTTTGATAAGAAATAGAATACTTACATAGCTTCAATCTCCCCACAAATTACTTACTATTATTAATTAAAGCTACGTTACACTGAAGAAACCTGAATGGTACCACCCCTTAACCAAGCAACATTAACATCACCAATGCTGAGATGAATAGATAGCATGTGCCTCTTAATATGATACATCACTTCTGCAATATTCCTGCCAAAAATGTATATACAACCTGAATCTAATCAAGAGAAAACATCAGACAAACCCAAATTGAGTATTATTTTACAAAATAACTGGCCTGTGCCCTTTAAAAATGCCAAGATTATAAAACACAAAGAAATGTTTATTAGATATTGAATAAATGCAGTATCTCTATTCATTCACGTATTTACTGAGCACCTACTACGTGCCAAGGACTGCTCCAGGTAATGGGAATATTATGATGGGCAAGACAGACATAGTCGCTATCCTCATGGAGTTTATATTCTGGTGGGGAAGGGGAGACATACAACAAACAGGCAAACAAAGTGAAGCGAGAAAATGATGGAGCTGCCACAGTGGGGAGAGGGTTCCTTTCTCTGGATTGTGCTTCTAGGAACAGAACATCTGAGGAGGTAACACAGGATGCCCAGGAGTCAACCAGGTAATCATCTTTGGGAAGATCTTGCAAAGCAGAAGCAATAACAAGTGCACGGACAGACCCCAGACAAGGACAAGCTTGGACAAGGAAGCCCTTGATGTCACTGTTTGAGAAGGGAGGTCTGTGTGGCAGGCAGGGATGAACACTAATGACTGTGAGCCACGGGGAGGAGTATGTGTTTAACCACAACAGGAGTCAAGTAGGTTTTGAACAGGGCAGTGACATGATCAACTCCACATTTGTTAAGGGGAGAGAAACAGGATTACAAGAACAGCCTGAAAAGAGTAAATCATAAGAAGCAATTAATATTAAGAAGCCAGAGAAATTTGCTGCTCCATCTTCCCAGAGATCTCTGCAACTACAATACAGAGACTTTTTTCTCTACCAGATTCTAACAGGAAATAGCAGCACTATTACCAAATCTAAATCTACAATAATGGAGTATTATGTGAGTAATACATTAGGTTAAATAATGGGAGTAGATTTTTCCAAAGCAGCACCACCGAGCAAACCTTACTGAAACCAAGTAAGTGGACCCTGCCATAATTAGAATCACTCTTCTGGTCTCCACATCCGCCCTGCCCCAACACCACTTGCCTTTGCTTCCCCCCATCCGTATACACCACCAGCTTCTCCCCTCAGACTTCTGAGGGCTGTTACTCCCCTTAGACTTGTGAGGGCTGTTAAGAGACCTATCTACCACACAGCAATTCCCAGAGACTACTCTGCCAGGCTCAACTTTTAAACAACAAAACGTCTTACCATGTATAAAGTTACCACATACTTAATCTGCTTTAATTGCTGCTACTATTGGACTGCTCAAATCACACTCTAAAGACAAGACTCAAAACTGATCATCTGAGTAATCTACAAAGCAAAAAGAAAAATACTACAGGAAAGGCTTTCAGTTTCTATCTTCATAATACAAAAGTTTTTATAGCTATGTCAAAGTGTGCATTATTTTAAAATGCTATGGAAGTAAATATGCAAAAATGTCAATAAAAACCTTCTTTGCCGCTTTATAATTTATTTAAATCAATTAGAGCCAAAAGCATAGTGTATGTGAAGACCCTAAATGGGCAGTTTTAGAAAGAACAGAAATGCTAATTTCATTTTAAGTTACATCAACCGCTAAAAAAAAAAAAAAAAAAAAAGCTACGATGAGAAAACTGACAGATGTTCGCAGCATAAGAATGTTTTATAAAAAGTGGATAAACCTGGAATTTATGAGGGGCAAGTTCAGAAAGAGAGAGAAATAAATTGTAATTTTATTTAAATTTTATTTGTAATTTTATCCAAAACTTATCGATTTTCTAGCTTTTAAGTTACCAAAAGTCTCAAAGACATTTCTGTTAATTTCTTAATATAAATAATCATGCTTTTCTGCTAAGGTCTATCTTTGCAAAATGGGTGCTAATTTATCCCCAACCTGAGTTTTACCCAAATTAATTCATTTTAGGTCTACTCTTTTGTGAGTGTATTGGAAATGCCTTAGGAAAACTAAAACATGGATTTTAAAAACAAATATATAAGAAAATTATTTCTAACTGCCCTTCTCTGGGCCTTCCTCAACCATTCACTATCCCCCTCCCAACATTACCCCTTGTATCCATTCCCAACAACAAACAGTGGTAAGGCTTCCTGTCCATACCCTCAGCCTTGACCTTCACCATGCCATAGATGACTGGACACCTTTCCTATTAACTTATCTAAGTGAACTCAATCCTTTCTCCTGGGGAATTGGAGCAGAGTCTAGTCAGTCTTTTGTGGACCTAGAATTGAAGACATTAGGGTAGCCATTTGCTACCATAGAGAAAGAAAAAAAAGCTATTTTATAATAAAGATTTAGAGAAAAATAAATATGAGACATAGAGAAAGATCAGATCAACTAAAACTGGCAAGGGCATTTAAAAGTAAAATACTTAAAGAAATAATCGCCTCAGTTCCTACAAGCTATCCAACTCCCTATTCCAAGTCCTTGTAAGACTCAGTTATACTGGCTTCCATAAAATATCCTCATGTACTTCCGGTAATTCTTCCCTCCCCCACTCCCCACCCAAATCAGTTTTAGAGGACTTCTGTTACAACCAAAAGAATCTTAATTAATGCTTGTGGTAAGCAGCCTCCAATATAGCCCCTAAAGTACTTCTAGGTAGTCACACTCTTGTATAATACCATCCCCTTGAATGCAGGTTGGATTTTAGGGACTTGATGTAACAGCAATGATGGAATGTTACTTCCAAACTTAGATTATAAAAAGGCAGTGGCTTCCATCTTGCAGGTCTCTCATGCTCTCTTTCAGATCACTGCCTCTGGGATGGGGGAGGCAGCTACCATGCTGTCAGCTTAAGGAAAGGCCAATATAGCAAGGAACTGATGACTATAGCCAACAACCAACGAGCACCTGATGCCATGAACAGCCATTTGCGTGAGTCTGGAAGCAGAATGTCTCCAAGTTGCACCTTGACAGGACTGCAGTCCCAGCAGACAGCTGGACTGCAATCTCCTAAGACACCCTAAGCCAAGGGCTCCCAGCCTAGCTCTGCCTGAAGTGCTGACCCACAGAAACTGAGAGATAATACTGTTGCTCTAAGCTACTACATTTGGGGATAATTTGTTACAGCTCAATAACTAATACAATCCCCTAAGACATAATTCTCACTCAGATTAACATCACATAAAAAAATAAGATGGGGGGCGCCTGGGTGGCTCAGTTGGTTAAACGACTGCCTTCGGCTCAGGTCATGATCCTGGAGTCCCGGGATCGAGTCCCGCATCGGGCTCTCTGCTCAGCGGGGAGTCTGCTTCTCCCTCTGACCCTCCTCCCTCTCATGCTCTCTGTCTCTCATTCTCTGTCTCAAATAAATAAATAAAATCTTTAAAAAAAAATAAAAATAAAAATAAAATAAGATGGGTCAAGATTAATTTCTTCTTGGGAATATTTAACCTTGTGAGAATCGTTGTGCTGAGTGAAAAGGCTCTGACCTTCCCCCAACCCCCAACAGGAGACTTGGCTCTCAGGCCACAAACCACTATAAACTAGTTGTGTGATGCTAAGATCACTAAATCCCTCTTAGCACAGTTGCCATATCTGGAAAGTGAGGATCTCTACAGTACTTGATCATATGAATGTTCTAGGATTCTATCAAGGCTATTTTCTCATATGCAACACTGCTTCCACAGGTCTGAAGACATCTATTCTGTCTCCCACGTTACAACTCTGAGTAATCATTTTACAAAATCCAGAATATATGCAAAATACACAAAACTGGTCACCAATGCACATCCATCCATTATGAAATCTTTCAGAACAAATGTCCTCCTAATGAGCATAATTCATTATATAAGAGGTTTGGAGATTAAGCCACCAAGAAGTTCCATATTACTTACTGACTTCAGAATGAACCTATGTGCCAATCCACCCTGGATCTTTCAGAAACAGAGCTTCCTTCTGCCTGTAGCACACTTCCTGGCTCTTCCCCACTCCCACCCTCTTGCTCTTGCCAAAAGATTGTCTTGGCAAAGCCTTTCCTGACCACATCCCCTCATCAACCAGGGCAGAGGTAATCACTCTGACCTCCCTTCTAACTCTGTATATAGCAATCATCCATTTGCATATCTGTCTTCCTTAACAGACCATTAGGTCCTTAAGGACAAGGTCCAAGTTACATTGACCTTGCATTACCAGCACCCAGTTGGGAACATGGAACTTAGTACCTGGAAGAACTAATGTTTGTTGACCTACTGAAAAATTGAACCTTAAACTCCCCGGGGGGGGGGGGGGGGGGGGGGGCGGGGAATTAAATTATCACACTTCTTAAAAATGCCCACTCCTGGGGTGCCTGGGTGGCTCAGTCTGTTGAGTGTCTGCCTTCGGCTCAGGTCATGATCCCAGGGTCCTGGGACTGAGTCCCACATCTGCCTCCTTGCTCAGCGGGGAAACTGTTTCTCCCTCTCCTGCCACTCCCCCGGCTTGTGCACTCTCTCTGACAAATAAATAAAATCTTTAAAAAAAAAAAAAAAAATACACTAAAAAAAAAAAAAGCGTCTGCCTTTGGCTCAGGTCATGATCTCAGGATCCTGGGATCAAGCCCCACATCAGGCTCCCTGCTCAATGGGGAGTCTGCATCTCTCTCTCTCCGCTCATGCTCTGTCTCTCTGAAATAAATAAATACAATCTTTAAAAAAAAGAAAAATGCCCCCTTCTCACGCCAGCATGTGTGGACTGGCCATAGTAGTCGTGACTCTGAGCCTCGTCGTTGCATGCACCAAATTCCCCCCTAAACTGTTGGAGAATAAGCATCTCTCAGCCAACACTTGCCTACTGAATTCCACTTTCTCTCCAACTTCTTCTCTGTGGTTGAAGAGAACACATTCTACAATCACTACCACATAGGGGATTTACCACTTGCTAAAATGTTAGTTTAAAAAGAAAGGAACTCCCTAATTTCTCTGCTTGCCTAGTTCCTTACAGTATTAACATTCTGCTTAATACAGTCTCTTCATCCATCTATAGGGAGAATTCCAAACTGAAAACCCGTCACCACTTTTGAACTCGGGAAAATAATAATAATTTTGTGATAAGTTTTCAGCCACTTCACACACCGATGCCACCCTCAGCATCAACAGTTATTTTCAAATAAAAAATAACAAGAGACAGTATTCTAGATAAACCTCAGTGGAATAAAAAAAAGTGAAATGAAGGCCAAAACATCATATATCAAGCATCTTATAATAATACCTGAAAATTAGTCAGAAACACAGTCAGAAACAAACAACACAGCTAACTTAGATCTCAGGGATCACTCCCATCACGGGCTGGCTAAACTGAGCCACCAAGTTGTTCAACGAAAAATGGCTCCATAGACTGTTAGGCTAAAGACACTCAAGAGTAGCATTGGCCTTTATTAAGAGACTATGATTTCCATTCACCATAAATACCCCTTTGTATACAATACCCTAATAATGAGCTAGTTACCTGTTCACCAAAAGAGGTCCTGTAAGGGCACCTAATAAGAAGCACTTTTGTTCATCTTGTTCCAATGCTTTTGTATGCTTAGAATGAAAATATCTTAAATATTCTATAATTATAATTTTCTGCTTCAGAATTATGTCCCTGGTCCCCACAAACTGCTAAGAACCCTTATGTAAGTAGTACAAAATATGTTTTGTCATATTTTCATTTTGTACAAACAGGCTTTGTGTATCATTTGCATTTGAAAACCAACTCAAAGAACTCAATACATTTAACTTGGGTAAGGCTAGACCTTCTCTGAGAGAACTTATTTAATGGAAATAGGCATATACTGGGGTTGGTTAAACTTTAGATTCACCCTTAAAACAACACTTAATGAGGGCGGTGGCTCAACTGGTTAAGCGTCTGCCTTCGGGCTCAGGTCATGATCTCAGGCTTCTGGGATGGAGCCCCACATCAGGCTCTCTGCTCAGCAGGGAGTCCGCTTCTCCCTCTCACTCTCCCTCTGTGCTCGCTCGCTCTCTCTCTCTCTCAAATAAATAAAATCTTTAAAAAACAAACAGACAAAACAATTCTTAATGTCACTTCAGAGAATACAAAAAGAAGAGGGAGGAAATAACCAAGGTCTAGCTGTTTCTGCATGACTTGACTTGATCTGATGAGTTTATCTTCCATATCCCTTCCAGATGAGCCACATGAACAAAGAGCGGCTCCTTCTATGACTCCAAATAATGCTATTAAATGGTTGTGCAGATACTGACAGCCCCAGAACTAGTCACAGCACTGATGAATTGGTCTTCCCATCTTTCTACCAGGAGCCTTTTCAGTCTCCGAGTAATGGCTCCAGCAACCCAGTTTTCCTCTGTGTTCTGTAACAAGGGTGCTGAAAACCAGCAAAAACTTACCACACCTTTCAGTATATTACACCAAAAAGGAAAGAAAGAAAAAGAAAAGGAAAAAGGAAAGAAAGAAACAAAACAAAAAAGGAGAAGCAATAAGGGAAGAAAATTAAGTGATTTTTGAATTTAAGTAAAGATTACACACCTTCCTGGTACACACAGAAAGCTATCCTACCACCCATTGTCAGAATTGCAAGCAGTATCTTTGTCAATAATACCATTAGGAGCACCATCTTAGAATGTGACGCTAGTTCTAATGAGCTCAAACGAACAATGCATCCCTTTGCAAAACTGGTAGAGGAGGGGCAGGGCATCACTCACATCAAGTCTGAAGTTAATGGCACCCCCTAGAGCTGTGCAGCCTAGAGTCTATGAAGTTCTACCCCCGGGCCTTGAATGTGTCAAAGTCAAACCATTAGGAAGTTGCTCTACTGTTTCTTTTACACCTTGAATCCTAGAGCCTATAGCTCAACGGTTCTGGAGAGAAGTAGGAGAGTTGCCCCCTTGGGGAGATTATATTTGGCAACGTATGGAGACATTTTTGGTGTCCTAACTGGGGGTGGGAAGACACTACCAGCATCTATTGAGTAGAGGTAGGGATACTGCTAAACATCCTACGTGGACAGGGCAGCCCCCACCACCAACAAAAATTATCCTGCCCAAAATATCAGTAATGCCAAGGTTGAGAAACCCTGGCACAGCTTAAGAACTTCTACTTTACTGAAAGGGTTCCTGAATTGTATGCTAAGAAGCTAGGCTCAAGTGAATATACTTTCACTGTGGCTAAACAAGACAAACACCCATTTATGAATGTTACTCTGAGGAATAAAAAACTAAAAAGTATATGGGCAATTTACAGACTGTCCTTCTCGACTGGATACCAATATTGTGGTTTGACATCACATTTCAAACCACATTAATCAAAACCAGATACTGAGAGGAAAGGGAAAAGCACTCATTTGATGCCTTGAACTATCAACCTTCCATGCCCAAAGTGAATACATAGATCTAGTCTGAGGACATAGGAGACTGGGGGGCAAGGACAAGGTTGCATTAAGCCATGCCTAAGTGGCGGTTAACTGGCTGCCACCTAGCAGGCTAATGTCCACACTCACCTACCAACATGAGCCCTTTGCTCTTTTTTCATTTCGGCCAAACACTCCTTCCCACAATCCCCTTCATTCTTCCCTTCTAGTCCTGTCACAGTGTTGTCTTACAAATACCCCGGCACAAGAATAAATTCATTTTCAAAAAACCCAACAAATGTTCCTGTCAGGATATTTACTAGTTAAATGAGAGAAGAAAATATTGTCTAGATAGCCAGTCTCCCGGTTTCATGTCAGAATGCCACAGGGCCTCTCCCAGCAGAACATCTCCATCAACTCTGAAAGTCATTGCCATGCTTGCTACCCATCCCAAATCATTCTCAAGGATGCAGAGGCACCCAAACATCTCCCAATATAAAAGCAACCAATCCACTTCTGAGGCCTGAGGCCTATTTCTTACCACTCAGGGCCTTGCTGGGCTGTTGCAATGCATGCTGTGCTGTCTTATATTTGGGTCCTCCCTGACTTGTCCTACCTTAACAATGCTGCCACAGCTCTTCCTCACCTCCCCTCTTCATATACTTCACTTCCAACACCCAGAGGCTGCCAACAGCTTCTTAACTTGAGTTACCAAGTAACCCTCCTACTGCAGAAGAAAGCTCTACAAACAGCCAAGTGTGCTCACATGGCTTGCACAGTGCTTAAGATACATGGCCTGTCAGGAAAAAACATCTTCCACAGAAGCAAATGGTTTGCAAAGCAAGAGTATGTTCCCTACCCCTTAAACTTATCCCTGAGTGCTTAATACTTAAAGTCACACTTTTGAATACCGGCTTTGCCAGGCTTCCTCCGCACTTCCTACAAAATATAAGAAATGGAAAAATCAGACATTAGATTTATTTTATAGAAAAGATTTGCTAAAATTAAAGTGAATAAACAATTTGTATCTCTTCAGTAACACCAACTTTAGCTTTCAGGAGACAGAAGGCAATCTCTAATGCTATATAAACCCTGTTTACCCATGCTTTTCAAGTAAAAATACACATTAAAATAACAGCCCATTGCTTACACACAGCTGGAGGCTGTGGGAAAATAAAATTACCCATATAAACTTTCAAAAGTAATCCTCACTGTAAATGAAGTAATACTTGATGAATCTGTGAATCTGAAATTTTTGAAACTGAACTAAACACAGCATCATGACTTCATTTCTCAACCTGGACTAGGTTTTAGGGTACAAAGAAGCCCTAAAAACCCCTAAAAAAAAACCCTAAAAAAAAAAAAAAGCCCTAAAACCTGGACTTTTAAGCAACTATACAAAGTCTGGATCCATACCTAAAAACCAGAGATAGTTTAAAGGATAATTATGATTACACTTAATGGAACAGCTATAATGAATTAATATCCTAAAAGAACACAGATTCATTAATGGACAGAATACTAAATTTAGAGTGAAATCTTTTCTTGAAAGGCAAAGAACAGATGTCTTAACCCATCCATCCATTCCCTAATTCCTCTGATTAATGGTAAATGTGCAATAAGACAAGGAGTTTACCAAATATAATCAAAATACATTTAATAACTTTTCTCCCTTTTTGCCTACCAAGAACAGAAGCAACCATCAACGGGAAAGAATTTGCTTATAAAATGCTTTAAACACTACATTCATGGTTTTGCAACACTCAGCTATATTACATATGAACCTCCACAGAGGGTACTTCCTATTCTTCCTCCTTAAAGCCAGAAGGTCTATAATCAGAGGTGTCCAAAATAGAAGTGACTTACATTTCACCGTCCAACTAAGATTTCTACAAGGCTCACAAAGAAACTGTCAAGGATGCAACTGCAGTTGCTAACAATTATCTTTAGTGTACTCCAGCTGTACTTTTCTCAGTGCCAAAAGCCAGCTGACAGTTCTACAGATGCTAGTGCATCTCCGCTGAGCATGGCACTCACAACTATCATACCCAATGAAGCCCCACTATACATCCCAAGTAGGGAGTGAAGATCAGGAAATAATGACCCAGGAATTAAAATTACATGTACTAGGTAATGTGGCTAGAGAGTAACAAAACCAGGTTACAACAATTTTTTATCGAAGTCCTATAACCATGGGAAACAAGACACTTAGCCCAAAAATGTTACCAGCACTCAAACATTTTAGAACTCCTTTTTTAGAACAGCCTTTCAGTTCAATTTTTCAGCCATACTAAAAAACAAATTAAAAATAAAAGTTTCTGGGCGCCTGGGTGGCTCAGTTGGTTGGGCGACTGCCTTCGGCTCAGGTCATGGTCCTGGAGTCCCGGGATCGAGTCCCGCATCGGGCTACCTGCTCAGCGGGGAGTCTGCTTCTCCCTCTCCTGCTCCCTCCTCTTGTGCTCTCTCCCTCAAATAAATAAAATCTTTAAAAAAAAAATAAAATAAAATAAAAGTTTCTTTACAAAGTCAAAATTAATGTATAAAATGTCAATATTCTGACAAAGGTGAAGAAAAAAAGATTTCAAAGTTTTCCAATCATGTATTTAAAAGCAACAGAGATGTCCAGAGTGTAGCAAGCAGTTTGTAGCTAACCAACCCCTGAGATGCTCTCTTGTCTCAGATTCACCAACTTTCCAGGTAAAATCTTGCTGACTTGAGGTATGTCAATTTGTGTGTTGTCAGATGACGACACTCAGTTGGAGCTTTGAAACACCCCTTCCCTCCAAGAGGCAGACAGCAAAAAGAGCCCCTAGAAGAAGTAAAGGAAGACAGCCATAGGAAACAGGTACAAAGTAAATGGCAGAGGAAAGGAAAGGAAAAGTGAGTTAGGTATCTTCTTCAGTCTCTGCAATTGTGGCTCTAGCTAGACTTTCTGGAAAGAAATGGCCACAAACAGCCCCTAATAACTTGTTTGGGGCTGCTTGAGCTCATTTTTCAGCCCATCAATTCCCCTTTACTTAAAGGAGTATTTTAATAGAATAAATTTATGCATATATATGCTTTAAAGCCTTCTCTGATTAAAAAAACAACAACAAAAACCCGGCTTCAGCCTCCATCCAAGAGTCCATATTAACATTCCTAGGAACGTCTTTCCTATGACACAGCGGACCGCCTGGGTGGGCTCTATTATTTCCAGGGGTACCACTGCTCACCACATGCATCACAGTGTGACTCTGGAGAGATGCAACCCAGAAGACCAATAAATGTTAGAAAGAGTAGTATAGCTATACCAAGTTCTACTGCCAGCAAGCTTCCCATTCAAAGGTCATACAGCTCTGTATAATCTCATCCTACCCAGTTCTAAAATTCCAGTTATCCTTCTGGCACCAACTTAAGAACATGGACTGCAATGATGTCTTTGTTAGGATGAGCCCCTCAGGCTTCTAGCTTCTCTGGTTATGGAAAGTTCAAACGCAGTTTGTTGTAGATCTTGCAACACACTTAATATTTAATGCAAGAAAATCAACATGAGTACCATGTTCATAATAACATACATTCATCAAGTACTCTCTGGAAGCATTTTAGCCCCATTCTGATTCTCATTTTAGGTACCTCAGGGCATAAGGCTAAGCAGGATTTTTTTTTTTTTTACTTTATTAAAATACTAAGTTTATTTCACATGTATATTTTTGTCTCCCCACCATTTCCATTTGTCTGACCACCACTACTACTCTGTCCTATCACAACATTCCATACATTCTTAAAACCAAGCAAAGGGTGGAGTTCTATCTTTAAAAACTAAACAGGCATTTTGGACAACACATTCCTGGCAATGGAACCTGAACAACATTTATCAGACACGGTAGGGAAAGTTCTCACTCTGCATTATAAAAAGGACAGCCAGGGGCGCCTGGGTGGCTCAGATGGTTAAGCGTCTGCCTTCGGCTCGGGTCATGATCTCAGGGTCCTGGGATCGAGTCCCGCATCGGGCTCCCTGCTCCGCGGGAAGCCTGCTTCTCCCTCTGCCTCTCTTTCTCTGTCTCTAACGAGTAAATAAATAAAATCTTTAAAAATATATATAAAAATAAATAAATAAAAAGGACAGCCAGATATCAACTGTTACAGAAATGAAATAAGACAGAAAATTTTAACAAACTATTTAAACTATTTTCTTAAAAAGACCTCCTCCACTGCCAGAGATCTTGAATAGCCTCTTGGTCAGTCATCCGGAAGCAATTCTTCACATAACTGATGAACTTGGCTTCCACTTTGGGAAGAGAACCACCTTTTTCTATACTTGCTTGCATTTTTGCTTTAATGTCTTCTACAGAACTAGGTCCTTTCGGTGTTTTGGGCGTCTTTTCCTCTTTTTTAAAAGATTCCTGACCTTTTGTTCTTGGTGTTGATGGTTTTGAGTCTTTTCCATGCTGGTTTGATTTTTGTGCATTTTTGGCTAGAGTATCTCACATAGATTTCTTTACTGGAGCCTTTTCTTCAGCTTCCTCATCATCAAAATCATCATCATCTTCTTCATCATCATCTTCATCAGCAGCAAGTTTTACTTTTTTCTGTGGAACCTTGCTACCACTTCCAGGGGCAAAATGCTTTCCAGATATACTAAGGAGTTTCACGTCCTCTTCCTCTTCATCTTCTGACTCTGCATCTTCCTCCACAGCTACTAAGTGCTGTCCACTAATATACACAGGCCCTGAACCACATTTCAACCGTTAAGACCACAGGTGGTGTTATTTCAAAGCCCCCAAGAGAAACTGTTGGCTGTACAGACATTTTCAAAGTTGCCAGTGTGACTTTAACTGGACTGCCTTCATAATTCAGTGCCTCGGCTTCAACAATGCGCAATTCATCCTTTGCACCAGCTCCTAAACTGACCATTCTTAAAGATAACTGGTGCTCATTTTCATCATTATCCACCTTAAAGTGATAATCCTTGTCAGCCTTTAGTTCACAACCGAAAAGATAGTTCTGGGGCCTCAGGGGGCTCATGTCCATGTCCATCAAATCTTCCATGGGGTGGTGGCACGCACTTAGGTGGAAGAGAAGGCGGACGGAGATAAACGAATACTGTTCCACACAACAGCCGCGCAGGATGGAATCACACCAGGGAAGTAGGCAGGATTTTTAAAAGCACATTCTCTTTAAGCAGAAAGAAAAGTGAGGCTCAGCAAGATGGAGGTCCTACAGTAAAGGCAGAGCCATGTCTAGAATATGGGTCTCCTGATTATTAGGCTCCTGCTCTTTGCCCTCCACCACACTTCACAGAGCTAGAGGCACATCCTGTAAACCCCCAGGAAAAGCCTGTCCTGGATTTATCCTTCTTGAGCCCTGCCTCATTCTTCAGGAAAGGTAGGATAGAATAATGTTGAGTCTCAGAGCACAGAGAAGAAACAGTGTCCTGATCAAGATTCCCAGCAACAAACTATTCAATGTTTCAAGCTGATGTAAAATGCGGCAGGGAAAGTGAACTCTCTCCCTCCTTGCAGGTACAAGCTGAAAATGATACTGAATGCATGATATCACTGCTATGGACTCACCCCGGCTGCCTTTTTGTTGACTCATGAAAGGATTCGTACTTTGAAGTATGACAGGCATGATACCGTCAGTAGCACTCTTGTGAAAATACCAAGTGCTGCTTCCTTCAAGTAAGCCCAATATGACATGCTTGGAGCTAAATCTCTGACCCTGTGTGACTAAAACAGAATTTCAAAGCTACTCACACGTCTTGCATCTTGTCATTTTTCTTTCTTTTGGTTCTACCCTTTCCTAGATAGGAATGAATTTAATCTTTGTATTAGTTTCATCCAGCCAGAAATGTGAAAGTAAGTAATCTCTTAAGATGATAAAGACAATCAGCTTTGTAGAAAAGAGTGAGAAAATCTACCATTCTATAAAATTAATCTTCACTCCTCTCAAAAAGTAGGCAGAAAAGTAAAAATCCTAATCACAAAGTATTGCTAGCTCAAAGCATACAGACAATGAATGAATGTCTTAAAACAAAGTGGGCATGGGCCAGGTGTGAGGGCAGGGGGTCAGTTTCTAGACCCAGGTCAGTCCCTAATTAGCTGTCACAGGGTAGTTGAGACGTGGACCTCAGCAAGTGATAGCAGATTGAATCCCAACTCTGACACTAACCAGCTATGAAACCTTGAGCAAATTTCTTAACCTTTCAGTCTCAATTTCTTCTCCTGTAAAATAGGAAGAATGATATAAAGATTTAAAAAGATAATACAAGCCAAGTAATTAGCACAGCACTTGGCCCAAAGTTAACACACAGTAACTACCCTTGTCCATGATCTGCATGACCTGGGCAAAAGACTGCACCTCTCCAAGATTCAGTTTCCTTATCTGTAAAATGAAGACGGGGAGCAAATGACTCCACGATTCTAAACTAGAGAGGAAACTAAGTAAAGGTCGTGGAATCTTCATTGGTGCTTTGGAGAATGGCCCTCTCCACAAACCTTTAAAGTGCACCTCTCCATACTGCCTAATATGCCTCAGTCCATGCTTGGTCAGGGTGTCTTCAAAATCTTACAGGCAGTGCAGCTAATAAATCTTAGTCTGGAATGAAAGTCCACAGGTATGGGTTTTGTCCATCAGGCTGGAAATGGTAATTGGGTCTGAGACACAAGAAGAAGAAATCCAAAGAGATGAGGTTGCAGATATCCAAAGAAATCAAGAGCAGTAATTTAAGCTAATACTGTGACAGGTAACAGCTTAGATTATAAATTGCTCCTTTGTCTCCCCACCCTTGTAACAGTGAGTGCATTTTTTCCAGTTTTCCTTCCCAGACCTAGGATGAGCCCCTTAGGCTTCTAGTTTCTCTGACTATGGAAAGTTAAAACACCATTTGCTGTATATCCTAGAACACTTCACACTTAATAAAGAAAATCACCAGGAATGGCTAAGTTCATAATTGCATATATTCATGTAGTACTTTTTGGATTATTAAGCATTTTGGCCTCATTTTGATCTTTAAGGATATAAGGCCACAGCTAAAGCCATTCATCTTAAGAGATAAGGAAAAAGACTAAATACATCACATTGGTTTTTTTTGTTGTTGTTTTTGTTTTTGTTTTTAAGATTTTATTTATTTATTTGACAAAGAGAGAGATAGCAAGAGCAGGAACACAAGCAGGGGGAGTGGGAGAGGGAGAAGCAGACTTCCCGCTGAGCAGGGAGCCCAATGCGGGGCTCGATCCCAGGACTCTGGGATCATGACCTGAGCCGAAGGCAGCCGCTTAACCAACTGAGCCACCCAGGCGCCCCAATATATCACATTGTTAAACAGACTACAATTAGCCATGATTTATTTTGGTTTAGGTTTTTTTCTTTCTTTTGTTATGCCTTAAAACCTTTCTTAAGTTTCATTTTCAGGATTTCACCCTACCTGCTACCTCTCAAGTTAAAACACAAACAAAACCAAGTTTCATATCCACTCTACTTTCATTATTACAAGTCTTGGTCTTTCTCTACTTCCTTTCTGTTCTTCTCATGCAATAAATACACATGATGTACTCTGACTCCAACGTCCTTAAATTGCTGGCTTCACTCATTCATTCAGACAAAGATAGAGTGCAACCCCAAGACTAGTAAATGTGTGATGGCTAGTCAAGCAACAATGGAAAGTTTCCATGTGTCAACTACTGGCTGTAATTCAGGGTAAAAGGCACTTAGGTTACATCAGCAAACAAAACGAAAACGTTCTATTGAAATTTACATACTAGTAGGTAAAAATCGCAATTATTATATATGTATATACTTATAACATATAGGTGAAATGGAAGAAACAGTAATTCAGAGAATGTATACTAGGACTGCTGATGGGGTAGTAGGAGAGATGTTAAAGAGGGCCGTCAAGAAGGCGTCACTGAAAAGATGAGGCATGAACCAAGACTGAAGGTAGTTGAAAGAGTTACCCAAGAGGAAACACAGAGAAAAACATTCCAGGCAGAGGGACAGAGCAAAGGTCCTGGGGTGAGAGCATGTCAGGTGTATTCAAGGAAGAGCACTGAAGGAGGCCAGTATGGCTAGAGTGAGCTAGCAAGATGAGTAGGGAAGGCAGGCAGATCACACAGGGCCCTGAAATCCATTGTAAAGCTTTTACTTAATATGAAATAAGGAGTCACATGTTAAAGTTTTTAAAAGGATCTCACCATGGCTGCTATGTTTGTTTTGTTTTGTTTTTTTTAAAGATTTTTTTTTTTTTTTTATTCATGAGAGACAGAGGGAGAGAGAAAGGCAGAGGGAGAAGCAGGCTCCCAAGGAGCAGGGAGCCCGATGCGGGACTCGATCCCAGGACCCTGAGATCATGACCTGAGCCAAAGGCAGACACTTAACCATCTGAGCCACCCAGGAGCCCGCTATGTTTGTTTGAGAACAGACTGTAATAGACAAAGGTGGAAGCAGGGATATCAGTTAGGTGGCTTAGCTGAGACAAGCAGCAGGAGAGGTTTTGAGAAGTGGTTGGATTCTGGATATATTTTGAAGGTTGACAGCCACTCTTTCCTAGCAGACTGGATATAGGATGATGGAAAAATTGGGTTGTCAAAGACAGCTGAGCTACAAAGAATGAAATTGCTAGCAACTATTCTGAGGCAAAACCCTAAAGTGGCACTTCAGTACAGATGTTACAGGCATTCTATCCTGATTTACTTGGTCTCATCAAATCTTAACTTTTCTTTAAGTCCACCCCTCTTTCTCTCCTCCCAAGCAATAACCTAATCAGGGAAGGCCAGTCTATTAAAAATACATGATGATGCTTCTCAGAGAAACTGTGGCTATGACTGTAAAGACAGACACCCTCTTCCAGAAAGCAACCCCAGGACTAGTAAATGTGTGATGGCTAGTCAAGCGACAAGGGAAAGTTTCCATGTGTCAATTACTGGCTGTATGACTTTAGGCAAGTCATTTTTCCTCTCTCTGCCTCATTCTTTTGTGTTACAGTAAGGATAATATCGTCCAAGGGCTACTGTGAATACCAAGTGAGCGAACGGGTATCCAGCAGTCAGAGCGGCATTTAGCACAGAGTAAACAACACGTAAGGGTTGCAAGTATTACTATCATTGTCGTTAAGTCTTTTTGTTAATTCTCAACCTCAGAATAATTGTACGAGAAATAATACCTAGGGAGCTGAGTCTAATATACATTTCCAAAAACGTGAATAACCTAACACTAAGGTACACTGAGTACAAAGGGCAAGTTGCTGGTAGTGTCATGGACGCCTAACTGCCCTAACTCAGTCACTGAAACACTACAGGGCAAATATTACCCACTGTATGTGCTGGGCAGGGAAAACATGGATTCAAACCTCCTATCTCTGTGATTTTAAGAAATTGACCTATCACAGAAGCCCCATGAACTTCTCTGAACCTTTCAATTCTAGTTGTCTGAGCTGTCTCTAAGGATAAAGATGGTACTTGACCACTTCGGCTTTTGTGATATACTCAAGGATGCTTCAGCTATAGTTTTTAAATGTTTACTAATCGGGCGCCTGGGTGGCTCAGTTGGTTAAGCGACTGCCTTCGGCTCAGGTCATGATCCTGGAGTCCCAGAATCGAGTCCCGCATTGGGCTCCCTGCTCAGCAGGGAGTCTGCTTCTCCCTCTGACCACCCCCCCCCCCAGCTCTTGTGCTCTCTTTCATTCTCTCTCTCAAATAAATAAATAAAATCTTTAAAAAAATAATAACAAAGGTTTACTAATCATCTACCAATATAATTCAGAAGTTAAAATCTATACCTATTTCTATATGCTACTTAACTTAAACAAGTCTGTTCCCTTCTCCCAGCTTCTGATACTGAACGAATTTCTACAGAAATGCCCCTGAACAACAGACTTAACCAGGCAGGGATTCTCAACCCTACCTGTATCTTCGAATTACCTGGAGAACTTTAAACATATTAATGCCAAGGCCCAGTCCTAGATTTCTGGTGTAATTGAAACCAATATTAAGAACCACAGATAGGTAAATCCTAGCAGTATTATTTATTGAATTTTGGGAGACAGAGAGAATATTGTTTAAATAGTGAATGAGCATTTCTGGGTTTAAACTAGCATCATTGTATGAACTGAGTTCTGGGATAAGAAGACACTAGGAACCTAGATTAGAAACCTTTTTAACCTGCCCTAGAGTCTCTTAAGCTATCCTGAACTTCCAAAACAAGAGTTGGTGGTCTTCCAAATGTTTTCTCAAAGCTGACTTGATGACCAAAACTGAGATTTCTTTCAAATGAAATAACACACAATACTATTCTATTTTCCTCCAGCAAAATCCTTCTAAGACTTAGTGCCAAATACCTGGTAATAATTACTCCCCCCCACCCCCCGCCCCAGATTCCTTGCTATAGTCAATAATAGTATGCAGCTTGGCCCTAAGAAACATGAATCTTCCTTTTGTCTGTATTTTTCTAATTCATTATATAAAACATAAAGTCTCTCCCCAATATAAGTGCACAACATGGAGAAATTACTTCCAAATGTTTTTGCCTATCAGCATTGTATAAGACTGGGTAATGGCTTTCTATAATAAACTCATTCATTCCTTTAAAATATAATACTTATTGGGCGCCTGGGTGGCTCAGTTGGTTAAGCGACTGCCTTCGGCTCAGGTCATGATCCTGGAGTCCCTGAATCAAGTCCCACATCGGGCTCCCTGCTCGGCAGGGAGTCTGCTTCTCCCTCTGACCCTCCCCCCTCTCATGTGCTCTCTCTCATTCTCTCTCTCTCAAATAAATAAATAAAATCTTTAAAAAATATATATATATAATACTTATTAAATCTTTACTATAGGGGTGCCTGGGTGGCTCCGATGGTTAAGCATCTGCCTTTGGCTCAGGTCATGATCCCAGGGTTCTGGGATCGAGCCCTGAATCGGGCTCCTGGCTCAGCAGGAAGCCTGCTTCTCCCTCTCCCTCTGCCTCTCCCCCTGCTCATGCTCTCTCTCTGTATCTCTGTGTCTCAAATGAATAAATTTAAAAATCTTAAAAAAATAAAAAGTAAATAAATCTTTACTATATGCTAGACATTTCCTTCAGCTGCTTGGATCATACCAGTGATCAAGACAGACCAGACCTTAATATCCTTCTAGATGCCTTTAAATGCATGAATTTAAAGTATAACTGTAGTTCAAAGACATCTAAAGAGATTAAGATAATTTCTGCACTAGAAATTCATGTGAGGGCGCCTGGGTGGCTCAGTTGGTTAAGCGACTGCCTTCGGCTCAGGTCATGATCCTGGAGTCCCGGGATCGAGTCCCACATTGGGCTTCCTGCTCAGCGGGGAGTCTGCTTCTCCCTCTGACCCTCTTCCCTCTCATGCTCTCTGTCTCTCATTCTCTCTCTCGCAAATAAATAAAATCTTAAAAAAAAAAAAAAATCCGAAATTCATGTGGAACCCTAACTTACTAAGTGTTTACTAAAACCAGATGTTATATTAGTCCCTTTAATATGTGGTACTCATTTAATAAAGTTGCTGTCCTGCAGAGACGACAGTACTATTTAAAAGAAATTACAAGAGGCCAAACAATGAGAAAACTCTTTCCTTTAGCAGTTTAAATTTGGCTTTCCACACTAGAGGGAATTCTCCATCCTAAAGCTGTCAAGAATGACTTATGACAGAGTTGTGTCAATTCACTCACACAAGAAATTTTTTCATCTTAGTTCAACTACATCAACTGTGAGAAGACTTGGGGGTTAAAAAAAGAAAAATCACGTTGTCATAAGAATATATTTCCAATTTCACATTTTTTAAGTTGAAATTATGCAAACTGTTTCAAGCATGATGTATAAACTACCTACCCATATTAAGCCACATAGCTTAAGGATAAATTAGTACTAACGAATATACTGCGAGACAAAATTAATAAATACACATTACTAGGTGCAGTGATCAGTCCTTTAACTTTACAAACACTAGTCCAAACATCACTCAGCTCAATCAGAAATCCACAGGACTGTAATTCTGCCCCAAGCAAAAACTGGGTGACAACCCAAAGATGTCTCCAAACCATTTTGATAATAGAGTTTGTTGTTTCGTTGTGTTTTTTTTAAGTATTCAGGTGAAGCTATTTGATTCCAATCCTGCACACACACACACACCCAAAAAAAATCCTTTTTAAAATTGTTAACGGAAATAGGAAACTGCCAATTGGGATCAATTTGTAAGTTTCCGGGAAAGCTGATACCCGCCAACCCTGTTCCCCCAACTCCAGGTAGAGACTGATTCCAAAATGGGATTCACTCCTCATTTACGCCAAGGATCATCCATTCCCTTCGCCTTCTAAAGGACAAACGAGCTCACCCTTCCCGTGAATAACTTGGCTTGTGGCTACGTTCACACAGTGGCTGGAGCGCAGGCTCTCGGGCCGCCCCCGCCCCAGCACTGGCCGCTCAAGTCTGGACAAGGGCCAGCTCTTGTCACCTCTCGACCTGCACCCCTCCGCCCCCGCGGTACTCCCGAGCCGTCCACCGGCAAAGTTTCCCCGCCGCTCGCTCGGGGGCACAAGCCAGGGGGCCTCTCGGGGTCTCCGGGACCCCGGAGCTCCCGGGGTTACCGGGACGAAGACCCGGTCCTGCCCTGATTACAGAAGCAGGCTGAGAAAGCCAAAGCAGCCTCGGCCATACAGACGCTGGGGGTGCAGACAGAGCACCGCGGATGCAGGAGGGGTGTGGGGACGTCAGGAGCGGGCTCGGCGAGGCCGCCGCCCCGCGACCCGGACTCGCCCGCGCTCACCGTCGATGTTCTCCCGGTCGCTGATGTGCTGCAGGTTGCAGCCCGTGTCCTCGCGGCTCAGGTCCGTGTCGGGCCGGTAGGACTCCAGCCGGGAATGGGCATTCCTCCGGAGCTTGGGGCTGGACGACACGCAGCACGAGGTAGTGTTCCCCATCTTCGGTGGCCCCCAGACTCCTGCTGCTCTCGCCTTCCTCCCCGTCCCCCGGAGCGGGGCGCGGGCGGGCGCGGGGCGCGGGCGTGGAGGGGAGGCTCGCCCGCCCGCCCGCCGCCGCGGGAGGGGGCGGAAGCCGCGGCCGGCCCCCGGGTCAGCAGCGGCGGCGGCGGCGGGGCCTCGCCATGGGCGGCGGCGACGAGCGGGCGGCGGCCCCGGCTCCCCCTGTTCCCCCTCGGCCTCCGCGCTCGCCCGCCTCCGTTCGGCGGGCCTGTCCGCGGCGGAGGAGCGCTCGGGTCCGCGCGACTGCGGCCGCCGAGCCTAGCTCACCCCGCCGCGGCCATGGCGGGCGGCGCCGCGCAGGCCGCCTCCCCCCTCCCCGCGCTTCCCGGACGGCGCCCGGGTCCCCTGCGGCGGCGGCGGCGGCCTCCGCAAGAGGTTCCGGTTCAAGCGGGGGAGCCGCGTGTCCGTGCGGGGCGGAACGGCAGGCGGGCGTGGGCACGGCTCTGGGGCCCGGCGCTGCGAAGCCAGGCGCTGCCCGCGAGGATGCTCGGGAGCCCTCCCCCGCCGTCGGCGCCCGTCCCCGCCGCAGCCCCCGCCCCGCCCCGTCGCAGCCCCCGCCCCGCCCCGTCACCGCCTCTTCCCTCTGCCCTGGAAGCAGATCGGCGGCCGAAGAGGGAGGTCCCGTGCCGGCGCGGCCCCGCGCAGAGTGTGGGGTCGGGGCCCGGGACTGCGCCGCACGCAGGCAGGCGTAGGAGCCACAGACCCCGCGGTTGGAAGGTCGGCGTCGCGAGGCCCTTTCTTTCCCGCTCTCCGCGTCCTCCACCTCCCCCGGGCCTAACGCTGGGACGAGAGGTGTGTGTGGCGGACCTACGCCGCCCTGGGGCCAGCGCGGTCCCCCGGGGCGGGGGCGCAGCCGAGGAGCCTGAAGGAGGGCTGGGGGCACACGGTGGAGAAAGGGTGGGGATGCGGCCGCCTCCCTAGGGTGCGCGGAGGCTGTGTTTCTCCCACACCGCGGGGAGAGGGGGTTCTTTTATTTTGAAAGTATTTAAAAGAAAACTGGTCCTGATTTGGGACTTCTCGCTTCTGTTTTGAGTTTTGCCAGGACTTAATGGTGAACTTGTTTTAAGCCGTAAGATAAATCTGGGGGACCCCTGGGCTACATTAATGTGGAATTAGCTGCAGTGTTTTGAGTTTCTGGGAAATTAATGTGAAGTAGAGACAGATAACATCAGCAATCCTTTACTTTTCAGTTCTGTGGGGTTTTGTCTTGCTGAGATCAGCCTGATCTGAAGCATGTTAGCTAAGATAAAGGTATGTGAAAGTGCCTGGCTCACGAGAGATGTTCAGTAAATCGTGGGTTCCATTCCCTCCTGGCACCCCAGAAAGACCTTCTTGCCTAACGCGGCAGAAATAACCTTCCCACTCTTTCCAAATAGTCAATGGAGTCATGAGAAGACTCAGGGGAAAAATGGCTTTGAACACAAAAAATATGGTGCAACCCTCCTAATTTTATATCTGAGGAAACTGAAGTCGAGAAAGATGAAGTGCCTTGATTTGTCCAAGGTCCCAGTACTAGTTAGTGACAGATGCAAATACTGAAAGAGAAGAAAAGGAGTAAGGAAACTCAATACTTACATAGCATCAGCAACATGTGGACATCTTGCCTGAGGCTTTATAAACACTTATTTCTTTTAATTCTTGATACCTAGCCTTTTTTACAACCTGTGCTGTCTCTCTGTCTTGCACTCATAAACATGAGTACACTTATTAGTCAATAATCAAAAAAGCCTCATGCTCTGAACTGGATTAATGCCATTTGTTGCAGTAAGTGGCAAATGTCCTTGGAAAACAAATGGCAGCAAAGTGCTGATGTTGACCAGATGAGAAAGGAAATGTAAAAGGGAAGTTCCAAAGAATTGCAGCCCTGAAAAGGTGGGTAAATAGCAACAAGACAAAATAATCCTCATTTATTAAGACAGTTCTGACTCTCTTGCTTCCCAGGAAAGTTTGAATGGGACATAACTGCAAATCAGTGAATGTGTATATTCACATTTTCGGGGCTACAGTGTGTGGGTAAGATGGATGAAAATTGGGACAGGGGTTATATCATATTGTCTGTTCTGATTGCTGTTTTGCAGTTGGGGTACTATGAGCATCCAAATACTGAACCATAGGTGTATGGCATATCCACTTAGGCATATTAAATTGTAGAATTAATTGTAGAATTAAATATTTATATCAGTGATACGCTTTGAAGGGTTTAAGAGGAGAGGCAGAATAGCTGTCTGCAAGCTTTGTGTGCTGGCGGGTCATCCGGCAGTGTTAACTGAAAAGAGCGTCTGGAGGTGAGGGAAGACAAGACTGGGGGTCAGGGTAGCCACAGACTCTTGCCAAAGGATGGACAGCCATTGGTCGGCAGGGGCTTTTCTGTCCCCCACCTTCCCCATCCCCTCTTAGACATTCCTGACATGTGACTTTTACTCCACAGGGCCAGGACTAGTACTAAAGCCTCATCAGTGACTTTGCTGAGTGCCATGCCCCCCTGCCAGCCTTCGTGCACCACCACCACCAGACACACACGCACACACTTCAAACTCCTCCAGGCAAGGACACCTGCTCCTTGAAACATAGTGACACTTTAGGAGAGGTTGCAGAAGCAAAGCGATGCCAAGATGAAAATGAAATGTATTATTTATTAAACACTTGCTAGAAGCCATGCTCTGTACTAAGTATTTTTTACATTTAAGCCTATGCTGTTTCCCACATTTTACAAATAAAGACACTTTAATTCTGATAATTAAACCTAAGATCAGCCTACTGAGAAAAGGCCTAAGTGGAGATATTAACTTTGGTTCTGACTGCTAAGTCCGTAAGGTCCCCTCCCAGCTGTATCATCCAAACACCTCCAGATTTCACTGAACAAGAAGGGAACAAAGAAGCAGATTAGAATAATGAGAGAAGAAATCTGCAAAAGTTTTGAGTGGGAAAGAGTCTAGTGTTTCTTCTCTCCTTTTTTCTATCTCTTTTTGAAGGAAGCTGGCAGTACTGGTTAGGCCTAGTTCTAGACTTGAAGAAGAGAGGGGATCCTTATTTCTTTGGGCCCCACCCTTCTGACCAGAGTAAGTAGACAGGCAAGAAGGTTGAAGAGAAGCATATGCAGAAATGTGCATTTAGCCACAGTGTCTTTGACATTGCATCACTTGGGAATCTAAATTCAAGGACACTTCGTAAATAGAGTAAATCTAGCCCAGGATTGGGGCCAGAGGGAGAGAGAGAAGGTGAGCACTGCAACCCAAGGCCCGCATTCTCAAATCCTTCAGCCTTTTGAGAGAACATCAACCTGGATATACCCATAACCTACTCTGCTCTTTAAGTAGAAAGAATCATTTGGGTACTTTTTTCCTTCGCCTTTCTCTGTAATTAAGATTTTGGTCATTGTGGAACGCCTGGGTGGCTCAGTCAGTTAAGCGTCTGCCTTCAGCTCAGGTCATGATCCCAGGGTCCTGGAATCAAGCCCCACATCGGTTTCCCTGCTGAGCAGGGAGCCTGCTTCTCCCTCTGCCACTCCACCTGCTTGTGCTCTCTCTCTCTCTCTCTGGCATATAAATAAATAAGTAAATCTATAAAAAATTTTTTGTTCTTGGGGCACCTGGATGGCTCAGTCGTTAAGCGTCTGCCTTCAGCTCAGGTCATGATCCCAGGGTCCTGGGATCGAGCCCCGCATCGGGCTCCCTGCCCGGCGGGAAGCCTGCTTCTCCCTCTCCCACTCCCCCTGCTTGTGTTCCCTCTCTAGCTGTCTCTCTCTCTCTGTCAAATAAATAAATAAAATCTTAAAAAAAAAAAAAAAATTTTTTGTTCATTGTGAAGAGGTGAATATGGAAACTCAGGTGAACGACCTAAGTCATTGCTCTTCAAAATTTTTTTAGCAGCAGTAGCTTTTTTTTAACAACATTTTCAATGGACCCACAATATTTAAAACATATGATCGATATTAGCATTAACCTTTAAGATCTACTTATGAAAAACAAACTATTGAGAATAAGCTACCTTAATTGAATCAGGTAGATCATAATTATAGTCTTACTTCAGTCACATTTATATCCATGAAATATGAATCACTCCCTAGAATACAGAAAACACTGAGCCCAGTTAATGCAGGGCCTGGACTTTTGGTCCAAAGAAGGAAAATGGATAGAGTCTGGGGGAAAAAAACCTTCCCAGAGTATAGCTGCCCTTTTCTTATCACCTGGTAACCGGTTTCCTGTGTTAGTCAACATTTGTAAGGCAGTAATGGAAAAACCAAGACGCTTTGTTGTACCACCAACACTCTTCCTGTCACCATTTTATTTTCCAATGACCTCCCCTCCAGATAAGGCCTCCATCTAGTACTTGAAGCTAGGCAGTCCAAAATGTGACCAGCTATTGGGGAAGTATTTACTTTGATAGCCACTTGACCTTGACCAATGTAATTGATTCATTTATTGATAAAACATTTCTTAAAAGTGTACCGAGCCAGGCACCTTAGGGATACAAAAATGGGTAAGATTTAGTTCTCACCCTTGAGAAGCTCATCATCCGGTAAGGTAAACAGTCAAAAGATCCGGTGTAGAGTATGTCCAGCAATGTGAATGATTGTAGTCACTTACTGGTAAAATCTGAAGACTATCAAGACTACTACCTATAATTAAAAACCTTTCTTGCCTGTGGATACATCTAAAATTCCACTATGGGAAATTTACTCCTATGAAGTAAAGAATTATATCCAGAGATTGTCAGAATGAAAATTCCCCCAAGCAATTAAAGATGATGGCTAGTAGATTTAAACACTGATGCCAAGTCCCTTGGACTAGAGTAACTGCCAGAAACAATGTGTTGAGAAGGATTCTGAGGTCATATTCCAGCCCAACAGGGAAATTGAATGCTGCCATAAGGAAAGGAGGAAGTGGAGAAGATAGCACTGGTGCCATGTATTTCCTATCCATGAGTAAAACTTTTGTTTCTGGAATACTGAAGCCAGGGATAGCCATAGTCTCTGGGTTTCTGGGCGAAGGTCCACTTAGAAGCTGATTTATCTACCATGCGACTGAGAATTCACCACCTGTCCCCAGGCTAACCAGCCTTAAGAAGTCTAATCTCTCTCTTGCCCTTGCCAAACTTACCTGCTTTATCCCTCCATGCTCACCAACAATAGAAATGGTAAAGGTATGTGCAGTCTCTGAGAACTAGGATGTGCTTTTGATAAGGCAAATCCCAGCATCTCACAGGGTCAGACTGGAAGAGGCTGTTACTTCTCTACCCAGTGTCAGTCCTCCCATCTTCCTTTTAATGGAGCCCTCCATTTTGTGGGGACCAGCAGTACGCCTGCCTCGGAGGTGACAGCTGGCCATGTGACTTAAGTTTAGCCAATGATATGTGAGTGGAGTCTTACAGGAAAGCTCTCTGAAGGTGTTTCCTCTTCTCTGCTTCTTGGAATGTGGACATGATGGCTGGAATTCTAATGTGCACTTTGGAATACCAGCTGACCTTGAAGATGAAAGCCATCTACAGCCATGTCCTTGTATGCTTGTTTTACATGAAAGAAATAAACTACGTTGTATAAGCCACTGTTATTTTGAGTTCCCAAGTAATATGCAGCCAAATCTGATCCTGATTTGGCCAGGATTTTATATTATCCTTTGATAGAGTCTTATGTCTCTGTCAACAGTTTTCACTGATTCGCCCTGAGATAATGGGGACTCTGACCTAGAACTGTGCAGTCATCTTATATACTTGGCTCCCCAGGTATTTTGCTATTCCAGCAAAATCCAGGCTGGAATAGGAAAATGCAGTAGGCAGGTTCTGGAGTCAAGATTGGATTTTGTGGCAAAAAGAAGTGGTTTCTCCAAAAGACAGATTAGTCCCCATGGAAATTAAAAGAAGTAAATGCCTGGGGCGCCTGGGTGGCTCAGCCATTTAGCGTCTGCCTTCTGCTCAGGTCATGATCCCAGGGTCCTGGGATTGAGCCCTGCATCGGGCTCCCTGCTTGGCAGGAAGCCTGCTACTCCCTCTCCCACTCCCCCTGCTTGTGTGCCCTCTCTCGCTGTCTCTTTCTCTCTGTCAAATAAATAAAATCTTAAAAAAAAAAAAAAGAAAAAAGTAAATGCCTGATGCATTATTTTAATATAGCACTCCTTCAGTATTCCCAGAACTAGAACCAAAGCTTCCTATGAGCAGGAAACTATGAACACACCGTGGTATTTATGCTGAATATCCACCTGACCTAGGACATTGATTCTTTCCTGTCAAAAAGGTGTTTTGTTTTGTTTTGTTTTGTTTTCTGGACCTCTCTTCATGACTCCTCCATTGACTATTTGGAAAAAGGGTAGAAAGTTGGTTTCTGTCACCTTGCATTCTTCTGAACACAGGCAAAAAGTCTTTCTAGTCTAAAATAGTTGGCATTGGGGGCATTGGTGGGGGATTTATTGAATGTCTCCCGTGAGCCAGGTACTTTCACATACCTTTATGTTAGTTAACTGACTTCAGTTCAGACCCTATTCCCAACATGACAAAACCCAGCAGCATTTTAAAAGTAAAATAAGGATAGTTGATGAATTGTGTTAATTTATTGCCTCTACCTTGCATTTTTAACCTCCAAGGTACTCCAAACACTCTGCAGCTATAATTCAACATTCAAATGGCTCTGGGGTCCCCAGGAGCAGCCACGTAGATCCTACTGAAGCAGACAATCCTGTCACTCCCCTGCTTAAGATTTGTCAATAGCCTCTCACTGCCTATAGAATAAAAATTCCACTCTGCCTGGCATTCAAGCCCACCTTTTCTCCAGCTGGTCAAAACTGCTCAGAATGCACTATCCGGCCTGCCATGCCATTCCCGTCCCGCTTTACTTGTGTGACCCCATCACCTAAACACCCTTCTTCCTCCACTGCCCAGCTCCACGTTTTTAATCCTCAGCCTTCAAGGCCCAGCACAAGCACTGTTTTTTCTTAGTCCCTCTGCTGGAAATCATAAACTCACATAGATTTTATCTAAAACCACTCATCTCTTCCTACTTGTTTTTATGAATTAATTTGTTTTATCTTGCCTACTAAACTCTAACTCTGAAAGGGCACCCGTGTTTGCTTCCCTGATTGTTCTTTGTGGCCCTTTGCCACAGTGCCTGGCATATAGGATGAGCTCAAAGACTATTTGTTACCTGAGTAAGAGTTGTGGCAAGTACCTAAACATGCTCCCTCCCTTTTTAATCCCGGTTTCTCTACATTCTTTATTCTCAGCAGGAGAAGAACAGACTGAACAGGGGCAGGGGAAGGGAGTTATTGGTGATGACTGTACAAAGTCTTCACTGATAATTCCCTTTTATTATATGTTGAAATATTTGAGGAAATATGTCTTGCATTGTGAAGCTTTTGAGATTCATAGAGATCTATAAGCAATAAAGTGTTCATTACCTTTTATGCCTTCTTGTGAATTAATTAACCAGGAAAACAGCCCTTATGAAATGGAGTTGTGCTTTTCAGAGCCTTGCTCTGACTGTATTAGAAAGAAACATTAGAGAGAAAGTATCATTCATTAACTTGTTTACTTCAAAAAGAGAAGTTGGAATCCCAGAGCTTAGGTTGCCATGCTTCATGGTTTTTTTTAAATCTGAAAGCACCCAATCCCAGAAGAAAAAAGGTAATATGCAGTATGTGTGTGCATGTGCAATGCGTACATACCCAAAAGCCACATTCATTCAGGTGACAAATTTTGCCAATTTGTCCAAGTCAGTGAAGGGACAGATTGCCCATGTCTGGAGATTTTTTTTTTTTTTTTTTTTTTTTTTAGATTTTATTTGCGAGACAGAGAATGAGAGACAGAGAGCATGAGAGGGAGGGAGGAGGGTAGGAGGGAGAAGCAGACTACCTGCCAAGCAGGGAGCCCGATGCGGGACTCGATCCCGGGACTCCAGGATCATGACCTGAGCCGAAGGCAGTCGCTTAACCAACTGAGCCACCCAGGCGCCCTGGAGATGTTTTTTATTGCCACCACTGGGGAGGGAATGCTCCTATGTCTAGTGGTAGGAGCCAGAGATGCTGCTGAACATCCTATAGTACACAGGACAGCCCCCACAGCAAAAACTAGCCCAAAACGGCAGTAGTGCCAAGGCTGCAGAATCCTGTCCAAATTGGCCAGTCAGTCACTGCACAAATGTTACTGATTCTTTCCATTAGGAGGTACACATCCTTATACTTTTCATAGCATCTGAAAGAAAATAACAATTCGTTACCTAGTTTAGCTTCCCACCAAAAACTGTTTAAAAGGAAAAAGTAATACTTGTTTTCAAAAGACAAAGACAGTTAATTTCAAAACACTCCTTAAGATTAACTTCTATAAGAGGGCTTTTAAACAGTCATTCTGGTTCCAGTTTTCCCACATCACTCTAGAAATGCATATATGTGAGTAAGCCTGGAAGTCTGCCCAGTTGCAAATAAGCAGGCCTGTAACAGATTTTTTTTTCTTAAATGAGAAAAAAATCTACTAAGAGCTTAAAAGCTAAAAGAGCCTTTGAGAACATTGTTGAGTTGAAGTGCAAGGCACAGAAAACACCACTGAATTTATTCTAAAGTCAGAGGTGGTGACATTTCCTTCATATTAGCCCTCATTCAATATTTTGTTAATATTTTTCCCTTTATTGAAAGAGACAGGATTTCCTTTGACCATTCAATCATCTCCCATATTTTTTTCTTTTACAGTAATGTTATCATACTATATATAAAATTTGATAGCCTCCATTTTTTTTCTACTGTCTGAAGTACTTTCCCAAACCAGTGAACATTTTTTAAAAACTATCACAACTGGGAGTTCCTGGGTGGCACAGTTAAGCGTCCGACTCGGTTTTGGTTCATGTCATGATCTCAAGCGCCCTGGGATCAAGGCCCGCATCAGTCTCCACATTCAGTGTGAAGTCTGCTTGAGATTCTCTCTCCCTCTGCCACTCCCCACCCCCCGCCAACACACACACACTCTCTCTCTAAAATAAATAAATCTTAAAAAAAATATATCACAACTGCAAAATATATCCTATAGATGTGCCATAATTTATTTAACATTCCACAATCATTGGACATTTCATTTGTTTCTTTTCAATATAATAAAAAACAATTCTGAGGTGTGCATTTTTATATATTGATCTTTTTTTTTGCATCTGCTTATTTCCATAAAAGGAATTAGTCTCAGTCATTTTGACCAGATAGGAACATCTTAAAATCTCTTGATAAGTGTTGCCATATAATATTTTAGAGAGTTCATACCATTTTGCACAAATAATTGTTTCCTTACTGAAACAATAAGCTCAGAAAGGAACTTCTGGCCATTCTATGATCTGTAATTGGATGAGTTTCCATTGCCTCTAACAACATTTTAAACACACCAATATCACAGAATTTATTAATATCTATCATTTTTTACCCACATTTCTCCAAGTAAACTCTGAAGTGGAAAGCAGAACTTGTCTTACTTTTTGTAGCCCGAGTACTGTGAACAGTAATGCCTAACAGACCCTCCACTTCTGAGAACAGCAACACCTGACAGGCATCAAGGCACTGTCGGGTAAATCCCAAGAAGCAGTAATTTTCTCAATCTTAGTTTCCCTGTGATGGACCACAACAGTTTTGCACACCTAACAAAGGGAAGCTGCATACAATTAGAGAGCTGTATTCTAAATCCAGCCCTGACAATTCTTCAGCATGTTGTTTTTCTAAGTTCTAAATTTCTTCAGTGTATCCTGTTATTTCTACTTTTCCTTCTGTCCAGCAGGTGAACTTACAGTTGATATAACCTGCAATGTTTCCTCATGATAATATCACCTTACCCCAAGACCTTCAAGAGCCTACAAAATGACTACGTGACTATTAGAAACCTCCTAGAAATTTCTTCCTTTTGCTTAGCTTTTATCCTTCTGCATTTCCTGGGGACCTTACCTTGGCACGGTATATGATGCTAAGTTTTAATGAATGTCAAACAGTCACTGTATGGTAAATGCCAAGAAAAACAATAAGTGATACAAAGAAAGAAGTGAAAATCTGTACCTTCTGCCTTTATCCCAGCTCCACATCTACACATTTTATCATCAGCCCCAAGGATTGGGGTCTTCTGTTTGAAAATGAGATCAGTTCATAACTTCTGAAGAACTCTTGCTGTGATCCTGGGCTGGAGAGAAGCTGTTCAAAGCAGGCACCTCCCTCAGTAGTGTGGCCTGAAGATGCACAGGCCCCCTTCGCTTGGTGATAATGCCCCCACTGCCTAACAGGATGCTTGAAATTCCCAGCTGGCCTTCCTCGGGAATAAGGCCTTAAAATCTGATTTTGCCTTTGATAAGTGGTATTTGGAATAGTCACACATTAAAATATTACTGCTCTCTAACAGCGCAGTACCAGTTAGTATATCTGATTAGCCAGAAGGATCACTTCTAAAGGCACAAAAGGAATGGTAGAACAAGGCTGTATCTTCATTCATAAAACTCTGAGAAGCTAAAGAACAAACAAGATCCACTCTTAGGAGGGGCGCAGCCAGAAGCCACTGTGGAGAGGGCCTGGGGTTACTCAGAGGAAAACATGGGGATGGGGGGCACACCCAGGTGACAGCGGATCATGTGAAAAACAACATAATCAGTGCAGAGAAGACTCGGACATAGGACTCCCACAACCTTAACCTGCTCCCAGAATGTATAGGTCACAACTTTGCTTTGGGACACTTCTGTATATAAGTGCAAAACAGAAGAGGGGAACAAGATTTAGGTTCCCCATCTCCCATAATCTTAATATGCACATGCTAGTATTGTGAATGGAGTAGAAAAGGCTTTCCTTCTCAGGAAATGAAAAACACTTTCACTCTTGTTAACAGTTTTCTCCACTTACAAATCTGTAGAACTGATTAAAAAATATTTGAAAGGAATATTAACACCCATAGATATTAAGTTATTTGGGCAAAATATGCTAATTATTTCCACTTGATTTATAATAGTGAAAAACTGATTGCAACCTAAATGCCTTTGAAGCAATAACTAGTTAAATTCTGCTACATACAACAGAATCTATGAATACAGATATTTCATGAAATATCATGAAAAATGATATTTCCCTATGAATATACATGCAAAGGGATGTGTTTAGAGATATTCACAAATAGACGGTGTTAACAACGATAACCATTAGAATCAAAACTTAGTTCATTTTGTTTTTCCTCTGTTATTTTTTTTGTTTTTACTTTAAATCTGTATCTTTTCCAAAAGTCATAATACATTTCCTCGCTGAATCCTTTTACCTCAGAATGCTTTTCTTCCCCTGCTAGTCTTTGACTAAAACCACTGCCAGCTAAAATAAGCAAGGATTGTGAAGTAGTATCCGTGCGCGTGAACAGAGTGGCATCCACACTGGAGGACATCTCATCCATGGCTGTGAGATCAGGAGACAAATGGAAGTGGTGGTTCTAATGCAGGAAAGTGCAACCTGGATATTTGGCATTCCGTATAGAATTCTAGCTCTTAGACTGACAGGCATCGATTGTTACCGTTTCTTGCCTTTGGGCGCTGAGCATGTTATCCTCCATTGTATTTAACTTACTATAAAATGGTATTAGCTATGCTGCTACTTAAGCTATCTTCTGGCCAGTCAGCTTCTGTCTTTTTGAGGGCTATTCCCCCTCACTGCCCCACCCCCCTCCCCTCACCTCAGGGCTGTACTCTGAGTAGCAGAGTAGAGGGATCTCTGTATGTTGAATCTATCTGTACCATTTAATTATTAAAACATTCTAAAAGGCACATCTCCAAAATGCAGACCATTGTCCTATTTGTCCTTGTCATCTGGGTTGTTGTACTTATTTGCATAGTTGTAACATTCCTTTATTTTTTTAATGGTTGCAAGATCTGTGGTAATGTCATCTCTTTTTTTTCTACTGATGGTAATTTTTTCTTATCTCTTCCCCCTCACATAACTGGTCTCACTAGAAGTTTATCAAGTTGTCATTTTCCGAAGAGATTTTATTAGGTTTTAGTAATATTCTAATACATAATTTCCTATTCTATGTTACTATTATTTTATTTCCTACATCATCACTTTAATTCCTCTATATATTCTTTCCTTCCTTTTACTTTGATTTAATTTGCTCTTCTCTCGCTTCTTGATATGGATGCTTAGATTGATTTTAGCACTTCTTTTATAATTGAGCATTTAAAACTATACATTTTCGGGCGCTTGGGTGGCTCAGTTGGTTAAAGCGACTGCCTTCGGCTCAGGTCATGATCCTGGAGTCCCGGAATGGAGTCCCGCATCAGGCTCCCTGCTCGGCAGGGAGTCTGCTTCTCTCTCTGACCCTCCCAACCCTCCCCCCTCTCATGTGCTCTCTCTCTCAGTCTCTCTCTCTCAAATAAATAAGTAAAATCTTTAAAAAAAATAAAATAAAACTATACATTTTCTTCTAAGTATTCTTCATATCCTACAAATTTTGATATATTTTTAAATTTTCATTCAGGTCAAAGTATTGTCTAATTTGTGATTTCTTCTTCTACCCTTGGGCTATTTAATTTAAATGTTTTGTTTGTTTAGTTTTAAAATATTTTAGGATTTTCTAAATAATTTCAGATAATTCCATTTTTTTCAGAAAATGCAATCTGTAATTATTTCAATTCTTTTAAATATGATGAAGCATGTTGTATGACCCACCATTTGGATCTATCTTAGTAAATGTTTCATGCACACTTAAAATGTGTTTTATTGTTGTTTAGATCCAGTTGTTCAATAAGATGGTTCAAATCACCTGTATAATTACTGATTTTCTATTTTTTCTATCAAATACTAAGACAGGGCAACTGAAGTCTCCAGCTATGCATTTGTCTGTTTCCATTTGCACTTCTATCAGTTTTTCCTTCATATATTTTGAAGCTCTGTTTTGGGTGCATACAACTTTAGGATTTTTCTGTCTTTTTTATGAATTTCCAAATCTGCATTGTTCCTGTTTCTTTTCCTACCTTCTTTTGGGTTGTTTTTTAGAAGTCCATTTTATTTCCACTATTAGTTTATAAGCTATTTCTCTTCATCCTAATTATTAATGGTTCCTCTAAGATTTACAATATTGTTGTTTAACTTATTCAGTCTACATTGAAATAATATTATACCATATCTTGTATAAGACATGTAAGACTCTTGCAACATTATGCTTGCTTTTCTCCCCTCTTGTCCTTTGAGCCCTTATCATACATTTTATTTCCACATCTATTAATGAACATCACAACTAATTGTGCTTTTTTGTTTTGTTTTGTTTTGTTCTTTGCTCAGTTACCATTTAAAGAAATTAATAAAAAAAATATTTCATACTTATCTACATATTGACCAGTTCTGGTGCTCTTTGTTCCTTTGTGTTAAGTCCAAGTTTTCCATCAGATAGTGTTTTCCTTTTGCCTGAAGAACTTCCTTTAACATTTCTTATATTACAAATCTGTAGGTGACCAAGTCTCTCCATTTTGTTTATCTAAAAGTTTGCTTTTGTTTTGAAGAACATGTTTACTGAATATAGAATTCTAAATTGACTTTTTATTCTTTTAGCATTTTATAGTTATTTCATTTTTTTCTTACATAATTCTGATGAGAAGTTTGCTGTAATTTTTATTTACATTCCTCTGTGTATAATGTGCTTCTTTCTTTCCTTCCTTCCTTCTTTTTTCTTTCTTTCTTTCTTTCTTTCTTTCTTTCTTTCTTTCTTTCTTTCTTTCTTTCTTTCTTTCTCTTTCTGTGTTTCTCTCTCTGGCTGCTTTTAAGATGTTTCTCTTAATCACTGTTTTCAGCAATTGACTATGATATACCTCAGTTTGTGATGTGAATATGTGTGTTTATTCTGCTTGGGATTCCTGGTCTGTGGTTTATAGTGTTCATTAAATCTGAGATGTTTTTAGCCATTTTTGGGTTTCACATATATGAAACCACTTGATATTATCCCACAGGACCCTGAAGCTTGGTTCACTTTTTTTAACCACATTATTGAGATATAATTTACAAACTATAAAGTTCAGCTGTTTAAAGTGTACAATCCAATGGTTTTTAATATATTTACAGACTTGTGCAACCATCACCATAATCTAATTTTAGAACCTTTACACTTCCCCAAAGTAACCCTTGCATGCATTAGCCATCATTCACCATTCCTGCTTTCCCCCAACCCCTTCCAGGCCTAAGCAAACACTAATCTACTTTATGTGTCTATGGATTTGTCTATTCTAGACATGTCATATAAATCATCATGTAATATGTGGTCTGTTGCAACTGGCTTCTTTCATTTAACATAATGTATTGAGGTTCATCAATGTTGTACAATTTATCAATACTTCATTTCTTCTGATCACCACATAATATTCCATTGTGTGGATATACCCTTGTTTATCTGTTCATTAATTGATAGACATTTGTGTTGTTTTCACTTTTTGATTATTATGAGTAATTCTTTTTTTTTTTTTTTAAGATTTTATTTATTTATTTGACAGAGAGATAGAAGAGCACAAGTAGAGGGAATGGCAGAGGGAGAAGGAGAAGCAGGCTCTGCACTGAGCAGGGAGCCTGATGCGGGACTCGATCCCAGGACCCCGGGATCATGACCTGAGCCGAAAGCAGACGCTTAACCATCTGAGCCACCCAGGCGCCCTATTATGAGTAATTCTGCTGTGAGAATTATATGTCCATAGAAGTATGGACATATGTTTTTATTTTTCCTGGGGTAGATACCTAACAGTGGAATTGCTGGGTCATATAGTATCTCCTAGTTTAACATTTCAAGGAATGGCAAAACTGTTTTTCAATATGGCTGCACCATTTTACAGTTCTCACCAGCAATGAATGAAGGTTCCAGTTTCTCCACATTGTTCTCAACATTTGTTATTGCCTGTTTTTCACTCTAGCCATACGGTGGGTATGAAGTGGCATCTTACTGTGATTTTGATTTGCATGATGTTCAGTATCTTTTCATGTGCTTTTTGGGCATTTGTGTATCTTTTTTGGAGAAACGTCGATTCATATCCTTTGCCTACTTTTAAAACTGGGTTATTTATCTTTATGTTATTGAGTTATAAGAGTTCTCTACATATTCTGGAAACAAGTCATTTATCAGATATATCATTTGCAAATATTTTCTCCCACTCTATGAGTTGTCTTTTTATTTCATGGTTCCTCCCACATGAAGAGTTTCTGTGTTCTCCCATATGGTGAACTCTTGTCTCATTGTAGATTCCTTCCACATGGTGAAGTCCTATTTCATGGTGGGGTCCTCGTTCATGAGAAGGTCCTATTTTGTGTGGGGTCCTCCCACTTTGTAAGATCTTCCCATATGGTGGGTCCTACCTCATTGGTAGGATCCCTGCAGTGGTGTAGACATCTTATATAATTGAGTTTTCCCACATGGTGAAGTCCTCCTACATAATGAGGTCCTACCTCATGGTTAGGTCTAGCCTGCCTCCCAAGTCTACATCCTTACCTCATCTATACCTTCCAGAGAAACTTTAGTCTCAATCATAGTCTTCTCTTCTACCACCTACCCAAACAATCTTAATTTCCTCCCCTTCACACCCTAGTGTAGACCCTTATTGCAGAGAGGGTCATTTCTTCACCTTTGTCCTCTGAACTGCTTCTGTCTCCTCTTGATGGTTCTCCCATGAACCCAGACCTGTCCTTGATATCCACCTCTGGTTCTCTGCATAATTATGATTATTTGGGAGAGCTTGGAATGGAGCCCTTTGACTTGAGTATCAGCCTTGAGAACTTCTGGTTACCCTCTAGTTAAAACATTTGTTCCATTATGGGGCGCCTGGGTGACTCAGTCATTGAGTGTCTGCCTTCAGCTCAGGTCATGATCCCAGGGTCCTGGGATCAAGCCCTGCATCAGGATCCCTGCTTGGCGGAAAGCCTGCTTCTCCCTCTCCCACTCCCCCCTGCTTGTGCTCCCTCTCTCACTGTCTCTCTCTGTCAAATAAATAAATAAAATCTTAAAAAAAATTTTTTTTCCATTAAATTCTACCTTTCTCTCTCCTCCCTTTTCCTTCATAACAAGCTTTGACTGAATCCAAAATATAATTTGATTTCCCCAGTTTTCCTGTATAATGCTCACACTAGTTCTAACTCTTACTGGCATCCTTGGCACTCAACCCTAGAACTATATTCTTCAATATTGTAGCCACTAGCCACATGTGGCTATTAGTACTTGCAGTGTGATCAGTCCAACTGAGATATGCTACAGTTATAAAATACACACTGAATTTCAAAGAGTTAGGAACAAAAAATTGTAAAATACTTGACAGATACTTTTTTATCTTAATTACCTGTTGAAATGATCATATTTGGGGTGTCTGGGTTTAAATAAAATATAAAAATTAATGTCACCTGTTTCTTTTTACTTTTTTAAAATGTGGCTACCAGAAAATTTTAAATTATGTGACATATACTCTATTTCTTTTATTTTTTTAAAAAGATTTTATTTATTTATTTGACAGAGACACAGCGAGAGAAGGAACACAAGCAGCAGGGGTGGGAGAGGGAGAAGCAGGCTTCCCACCAAGCAGGGAGCCCGATGCAGGGCTCGATCCCAGGACCCTGGGACCATGACCTGAGCTGAAGGCAGACGCTCAACGACTGAGCCACCCAGGCGCCCCTACTCTATTTCCATTGGACAGAACTGCCCTAGAACTGGCCTTGTACCCCATAAGCAATGCGTTTATCCATGGCCTGAAACTTTAATCCAGCCAGATTCCCTAAAGACTTACCTGCCCCCTGGACTCCTTTCAGTGCTGTGTTCCGGGACTAGACCACCCAGCCCACAGCCCCAGAATTCAAACCCAACAGTCCCAAGGCTAGTTTGTCATATCTTTGAACACAGTGCCCTGGACTCCTCAGGATGATCTTTTACCATAACTTGAGTTTTTCCAGCCACTACCCTTTCCTACTCTGCTTCCTTTTCTCTTCATTTGGTTATCTCAGCAAGCCCTACCTTAAGCCCACTCATAATCTCCTCCAGTCAGTTCACTTTCATGGAACCCCTCGTCCTCCTCACTTCCTGCATAAATGCTGACTGTGTTACCAGGCCCAGGCCACCTCCTCCATGAAGCTTTCCTCACTGCTCCAGTGCTTCATTGCCCTTCCCTCCAACCCAAATTCCTATAGTTATATTTATTTTCTGCTTCATACTTAGCAACTGGGCACTGTTTGGTAGTATTCCTGGTTTCATATATGTAAAGATGTCTACTTAACTGGTTTGTCAGTTCCTGAATGGAAGGATCATTTCTTATATTTCTTTCCACCACCCTCCCTCTACACTGCCCCCCAACCTAACAGAGTACGATAGGCGAGGCAGGCAGGTAAATATTTGCCAAACGCCTACTTCAGTCATTGATTAGCCAAAATATTCAATAAATTCAAAAACAGCACTGCCCAATCTCTCTAGTTAAATGGGAATTTCCTGGGTTGTCATTATTATTCCAGCACTTGCATTACTACATTACTGCTGCTGAGTGACCCATATATCAACAGATGCCTGAAGAAAACGAAAAACAAAAGCAAATCCATGCTTTCTGTTATTACCAAAGGGAAATATACAGTCAGAACTTCAAGAAAATTGCATTGTGGTTCAGCTTCTTCCACATTTTATTTTACAGTATAGTAGCATAAAGCATCTATCCAACGCTTCAAAAATAAGAGAATCATTTACTTTTCTATAGAGCCTCTTAAATTTCATGTAAAGAAAAATAAGGTCAGACCTAGTGAAACTGATCTTTCCTCTCTTCGGTAGATCTAGTAGCATATATGTCTTCTTCATTGTTAGACATAGGACTCAATTAAAATCTGCTACCCAGTTCTCAATTGACGAAGCCAACAACTGCACATAGGTATTGTTACAGAGGGGTGAAGACACAAATCAGCCCAGGAGATCACAGAGAAGATAATACTGCAATACGCCAGATATTAACTTGTTACTGTTAACAGATTTTGAGTCACTAGAGCGCCTTGGCAAACTTGACCTGTGATATCAAATACTGTTGGCAGCCAGAATCATGGTTGGTGGAAGCTCATCATATAGACATTAAATTCTATTCAAACATCAAGAAGCTATTTTCCTAAAATCTAGGAGTCACCCCATAATCTATTACAAAAAGACTTGGGTAACTGGCATGGTTTATCTCCAGATAAACTTTGTAACTTTGTAATGTAAAACATCCTCTAACCAATACCTCAATCATTGCCTGTCAGAATGCTTTAGCAGCACATCGTACTACTCAATTGTGATTGTAATACACTATCTTGGTATGCTCTGCTTTCATTCCTTATTGCTATAGTTATTGCCTTAAAAACAAACAAGAAACTATAACAGTTTCACAACCATCTAAGAGAGGCTCAGAAACCAAGAACTTTTTTTGGCAGGATGTCCACAGAACAACTTAATTCAGTAAACATAAAGAGTCAAAACTATTCCCACTCAAAAATATGTTTAAAAAACATTACACCAGTGTTGGCAATAACACTGAGGAAATAAGGAGCCTTTTACATTACTCCAGGAAATATAAATTGGTTCAAACTTTCCAAATGACAATTTTGCAATCAATACTCATCAAAAGCCTTGGAATATTATAAACCAGTTAATCCCCAATTTCCATTTCTGTGAATTCATCCAAAAGAACTGGGTGCCTGGGTGGCTCAGTTGGTTAAGCGACTGCCTTCGGCTCAGGTCATGATCCTGGAGTCCCGGGATCGAGTCCCGCATCGGGCTCCCTGCTCGGCAGGGAGTCTGCTTCTCCCTCTCCCACTCCCCCTGCTTGTGTTCCCTCTCTCGCTGTGTCTTTCTCTGTCAAATAAATAAATAAAATCTTTAAAAAAAAAAAAAAAAGAAGTAATCACTGATACCTTTAAAGATAAAGTTGTATGGGATATACATTGCAGTGGTAAAAATTCTACCATCAAGGAGATGAGTGAAAAAGAACACAAGAGAAAGGTTCACCTAAGTATCTTCTTTGGAGCACGAGCTCAGGGGAAACACACACTCTGTGTCTCTCACTTCCCAGCCCTGCCCACTGGCCAGCTCTGCTACTCTGCAGCCAAAATATCTCCATGTGTTCAACAATAGCCTATTGTTAAATAAATTATGATCCATCCAGTGGAATAGAAGGCACCATTAAAAAGTGAATCAGAGGGGCACCTGGGTAGCTCAGTCGGTGTAAGCATCTACCTTCAGCTCAGTTCAGGATCTTGGGGTCCTGGGGGCTTCCTGCTCAGCGGGGAGTCTGCATCTCCCTCTCCTTCCCCCTCTGCCCCAACCCCCTGCTTGTGCGCACTCTCTCTCTCAAATAAATAAATAAAATCTTTTTAGAAAATCATATCAGAAAAGAATATTTAAATAAAATATGTATGCTATTACATATTTTAAAATAATATTACTAAGCCGTGTGATTTTATTCCTTTTAACAGAAGGGGAAAATGGGACCATTTACACCAAAATGTTCAAAGAGGCAGGTCATTTTTATTTTCTTTTTCTGTTTATCTCTCTTTTCTAAATTTTCTACCATGAATGTTTAACAGTCAGAAAAAGGTTACCCAAAATTATTCCAGCCCCACACACAAAAAAATTGTTTTACTTTAATCTTGGCAATTTAAGCAAAGCAAGTTGTGTGGTGTCTTTCTCTGCTCTGAACTGTTTGAGTGGTGTGTAGATTGGGCCTTGGGTGTGCCTGGCAGCGTCCATACTAAGGTGAACCATCCGGAGTCACTTGCCCCTCAAACAGGCAGTTAAGTTCAGGCTTGAGAATTTGTTGTTGGTGGTTTTTTTTTTTTTTTTAAAGATTTTATTTATTTGACAGAGAGAGACAAAGCGAGAGAGGGAACATAAGCAGGGGGAGTGGGAGAGGGAGAAGCAGGCTTCTCGCGGAGCAGGGAGCCCGATGCGGGGCTGGATCCCAGGACCCTGGGATCATGACCTGAGCCGAAGGCAGACGCTTAACGACTGAGCCACCCAGGTGCCTGGAGAGTTTGTTGACAATAAAAACAAGGCTTTTGTAAGCCAGAAGGGACCTCAGGGAAGTGGCAGTTATATGGGCAAAGACGCCAGAAAGGAATCTATAAGCGTTGCTAGCTAACAAGAGGCATAATTCTACCTGTATACATCATACTTCAGTGACTTGGAATAATAGAAAGAAATCCTTAATGATCAAAGGATTTGCTACATTGTAAAGGATTGGAAAAAAAGTGGTGTACCATGTGGACTTTCTATTTTCTAGAGATGAAACTGGAAAGACGGTTATCATAAACATGCATTTGGCATTTTCTCGTTTTTGTCACACTTTCACATACACCAGTCCAGAAGAACCTGTGCAGCCATTTAAGGAAAGTATAAAAGGTGTTTTTATGCGCGCTCTGTGGATTAGGAAATTGAGGCACAGGGAAGATAGAGGAGCTTGCCCTAGGGCATAGTACATAAGTTGGAGGTAAAGAGAAAGCGAAGGCCCAAGTTCTTGATTCCCAATCTAAGGCATGAAACCTACTAAAGAAAAAGGAAGTGCTGTCGTGGAGTAATGATTAAGTGTGATTCTCCCATTTCCTCCATTTTGCATTCTAAGTTGTGTTCTCCAAGGCAGGGGCGGGGGCACATACCCCAGGGTAAGATGATTTACTGGGAGGTAAAAGAAAATATTAGAGCATCGATGGATGCTCATTTTGTAGCAAGGAAGGAAGGCAGGGGGGAAGGAGGGAGGGGAGAATTAGGCATTACAGATATTCAATATATAGACTGACGCTGGTACACTCACATAGTCCTACATCAGATGGCCATGGGTTGGGAATGGGATGTGTGGTGCTCTGAAGGGGGTGTGGGGCTCATGAGCATGAGTTTGTATAAATGGGAGTTTCTAAGGATCTACTTAATATGGATTATGTTACATAGCTTTGCTAAACAAACCCTCAGCCAAGTACAAGGTAAAAACAATGACAATATAATCAATTCTAACAGGAAGTCACCCCAAAATAATTCTAAATTATCAAGAACAACATTTAAATTATAAAATTATATCAACTATTTTTAGTTGTGAACTCACCCTAGTGAATGATGTACCTTAAGATATTAGCTAATTGGGGCACCTGGGTGGCTCAGTCGTTAAGCGTCTGCCTTCGGCTCAGGTCATGATCCCAGGGTCCTGGGATCGAGCCCCACATCGGGCTCCCTGCTCCACGGAGAGCCTGCTTCTCCCTCTCCCACTCCCCCTGCTTGTGTTCCCTCTCTCGCTGTGTCTCTCTCTGTCAAATAAATAAAATATTTAAAAATATATATATATATTAGCTAATTGTAGTAGTACATATATATTATTCGAAATTAAATATGCACATATTGAAACTGAATGCTCAAAAAAATTGTACTACTAGATGTAAATAATCAAAAAATAGCTTGGAGGGGCACCTGGGTGGCTCAGTCGTTAAAACGTCTGCCTTCGGCACAGGTCATGATCCCAGGGTCCTGGGATCCAGCCCCGCATTGGGCTCCCTGCTCAGCGGGAAGCCTGCTTCTCCCTCTCCCACTCCCCCTGCTTGTGTTCCCTCTCTTGCTATCTCTCTCTCTGTCAAATAAATAAATAAATAAAATCTTAAAAAAAAAAAAAAACAGCTTGGAGGCACAGAGATAAAGCTTTGAAAAATCTCCACTTCGTGGAGCCTGGGTGGCTCAGATGGTTAAGCGGCTGCCTTGGGCTCAGGTCACAATCTCAGGGTCCTGGGATCCAGTCCCACATAGGGCTTCCTGCTGAACAGGGAGGCTGACAGGGCTACTGCCACTTAATTCTACAATGAAACCAAGACAACCTTCCTTTGGCCCTGTGTCCCCTCCCCTTTCCAGGGTAGCCCTATCCTAATCCTCTCCTCCCATCAGCCTGTAGATTCTCCAGCATCTCTGCTCACTCCCCTCTCTTCCTCCCCCACCTGCTTCTTTCTGCGTGGCCTGTAGCCTCATGTCTACTGAGCCCATGAGTTCACTTCCTCACATGGCCCAAGTGATTACCTTCTGACCTGTCTAATGTGGGTGCCATTATTTCTTCTATTTTCTTGATTTTCCTGTAACTATCAAAACCAATCACTCTTTTTCCCTTGGCAGTCTCTTTTCCTTATTTTGGCACCTAACCCTATGCATTATCACTGCCTTGGAGGGATATCCTTTTTCCTCCACGTGGCTGATTCTCAAATTTTTGTCTCCATTTGCCCAAATGTTTACAGGATTCCCACGGGCCGCCTCAAGCTCAATGTATGTAAAACAAAACGAATCCTCCTCCACATATCTTCCTGATTTTCATTGCCTTGTCAGAAGCATCACTATTTTCAGGACTGCTAGGGCAAGAAATTCTGGAACATTCTGATCCTCCCTCTCTCATTTATCATCCTCATCCAAGCGGGCACAGAGACCTGGCAATTTGCCTTTAAGGAGACCTGTAGATTTGATGTTTCCTCTTTGTTCTCTTTGGCACACCCGGCTCTGGGCCCACATCAACTCACCCCTGCATCTCCCCTACGTCCTTTTGCCGGGCTGCTTTCTCAAGCCCTTCTAATCTGCCACTAGCGCATGAGGCTGGAGCCAGGCTAAACTCCGTAATAGCTTGTTTCATGATGTCACTCTCTCCAGGGCTCAGGGGCCAGTGGGTTTCCCACTACCACCGGGTCAAGTCCAAGCACCTTTGCTTGCCCCATGGTGTCTTTCTAAGGAGACCGCTCCTGGGAATCCCATTTTATCTCTGACTCCCAGTCGATGTACTGTCCCACTGGAGTGTCAGCCTCATCAGTTTCCTGCCCTCTGCACCTATATGCTGTCAGCCTTTTGCACCTTATATACCGCTCTTTCGCGTGCTCCGCCATCAGATGACCTGTCCAGTCCCCGCTCTGCCACTTATTACCACTGTCACCTTAGAGAAACTAACAGAACTCAGAAACTAAACTCTGAACTTCAGTGGCTTCACATGTGAAATGGACTTAGTACCACCTAATTCCGGGGGGTTGAAAGGGTGAATGGCACAACGTATGGAAGGGTTCTTTAGCCCAGGACCCAGCACGGGGATCAGAACTGTACCTCTTCCCTGGGGTAGAAAACGTGATTAGCAAAGTGAATGTCTTATGGTGAACACTCAGTTGGGTGACTGCTTAATAGGAGGAGTAAACACTTAAGGTATGTTGGCCTAAATGACCTTCAGCCTCTATTAACATTACTTGACCACAGACCCTGAAAATTTTCATTCTTCTTTTAACTCCTGGGACACTTAAACCTACCGTGTAAAACTTTCTGACAGACTCTCTTTTGAACTGTTTCATGTTTGTTGTCCCACCTCCCTAACTAGTTTCCAAGTTCCTCGAGGGCAAGGATGGTGATATTATTACACCTGGCATTCCTCGAGAGTGAACTAGCACTTGACATTGATAAACTCACTTAGCCCTCATGACAACCCAATGACAGCTTGCTGGGGTCATCCCTGTGTTAGGAATCCGGGAACAGAAGGCAGGGAATCGAGGATGCTTGTGAGCAGCAGAGCGGAGACTCTGCAGTGTGGCCCAGGGACCAGGCGCGCTCCCGGCTACTGCTCCCCAGGCATGGGATCCCACCCACAGTGGTAGGTATGCGAGCGCTCAGGATTTGGTACAAGTTCTCTCATAGCAGACGTGTTGCTTTAAAACTTCTGGGAAGGAGGGGCGCCCGGCTGGCTCAGTCCGTAGCGCTATGCCTCTTGATCTCGGGGTTGTGAGTTCGAGGCCCACACTGGGCTTAGATGTTACTTAAAAAAAAGCTATTTGAGAGGAATAAAAACCACAAACCCATGTGAGTGAGCACTACTGACACCTTTCTGGCCCCCTGAAGACTAACCTGTCCTTTAAAGAACATCCTAGGAGGAATCAGAATTCACACAAAAGCCAAGATTACTACTGTTGGGTGCTTTGCTCCCTGAAGCTTGTCTTATCATGTGGGAAATTGCTGTGCTATCAATGTTTGTGTCCCCTCCCAAATTACTATGTTAGACCCTAATGCCCAAAGTGCTGATGTTAGGAAGTGGGGCCAGGAGGTGAGACCTCCAGAATCGCATTAGTGCCCTTATAAGAGGCCCAAGAGAGCTCCCCTGACCCTTGCACCAGGTGAGGACACAAGAAGTCTCACCCCACCATGCTGGCACCCTGATCTTGGACTTAGCCTCCAGCACTGTGAGAAATAAATTTCGGTTGTTTATAAGCAACTCAGCCCTATCGTATTTGATTGCAACAGCCGAAACAGACTAAGAAATGAAGGAAGAAAGAAAAAGAGAGAGAAGAAAAGGGAGAAAGGAAATGCGAGCATATGGCTCCAGTAGTGGGAATAGCGAACAGAAAAACAAGGACGCCGGAGAGGCCAGATCTTCTCAAATAGCCTCCACCAGTATGAGTGTCTCATTCTGATGACCAACCACCTTCCTCTATGTGTGGCTGGCTTTGCACTTGCCCTTGCTCGGTTCCCCCAGGCGAGGGGGAGAGTTCTACTCTGAGGTGCTGGAATGGATGGAACCAAAGCTGGGGAAGAGGCTGCTGGGAACACAGAAGAGAGGCCAGCAGCATTAATGCCCCACCAAGGAGACCTCTGCCCCGCCGGAACTGTCCTGGGGGAATGCAGCATCTTGCACAATGTTTGGTGCCCATATTTACACTGTACCTGATGACAGATTCAAGACGGCACGTAAAACAAGAATGTAAAGTGCAAACTAACCCACTGCCTCTGTGTTTTACAACACTAGAAACTCACTTTGAAAAATGGGAGTGGATTTCATGCACCTTGTACCAACCAGTTTTTTGGCAGAAATGAAACGGTGTAAATGATCCCAAGCATACCTCTGGACTTTAATAAGGGGCCAGATTGGCACCATCATCCTGAGGGTCTTTACTTCTAAGGATCACGTGTCAAGAGCTGGATCCCTGGGAATTTCGCTGTCATCAGTGTGAAGGCCACCAAGCAAATATCTTTTGCATATGGACATTTCCTGGAAGCATCCACATATCCCAGTTATCAATACTCAAATATAGGAAGATAGTAGGACTGCTCTTTAGTTCTTGCAGGAGCAGAAAATAAGGAGGATTACGAAAAATGGAGCATGGCAGCAAACCATGGGCAGCCTAAACCTCACCTAATCTCTGCCTCCTTTAACCGGCAAACAGCAGCTCGGTTACATTTATATGACACCTGATGGGGCCGCAACATTATTGGTTACAGCGAACTCACTCTTAGCTCCTGTCACTGGAATAAACAACAAATGTGCAGATTTTTCAAAACCAAATTGTTTTGCATCTAATATGTATTTCATGTTCCTACTCCCTGCAAGCCTCTCCTGAAATGGATTTGATAACATCCACTACACTTTAAGGAGGGTTGCTTCACATTTCAAAGGGTAACAGCATGGATTTTTATAATATACTTCTTAGCAGGAGGGAATTACAGCATAACCTGAAAGAACATTTTTTCTCTTGCACAATAAAATGAAAGCTTTATAAACATAAAATAACAATTTGCATTAAAAGGTACAGGTTTACTTTTGGTATTTTTAGTTACCTAAAGGGTAAATTTATTCAAGCAAAAGGACAACTGGCCATAACCTTTCCCTGACAACTCTGGCTACAGTTTTCTCCAAGCAACATAAAGTTTCATATTTTCCCAGAAGAAACAAAAGGGAATGCCTCATGAATTGTTCCTTAGATTTTTAGTTCAGTACCACACAACACTTCTGTAGTAGGTTCCAAAATACTACATATAGTTGTAATATCACCAGTAATGAGCCACTACCCTTAGATCAAATTACACTTGAATTATCTTGCATCCACCTCCTTTCTTTGGCTCCCCTTCCTCTGATCTGAGCATCTGAGCATCTGATCTTCCTAGCCTCTAACCTCACTACTCCCCCTAACAGCCCAGTGGTTTTGCAACCCCAGGAGACATCTGGTAATGTCTGGAGACATTTTTGGTTGTTGCCTCTATGGGGTGCTACTGGTACCTAATGGGTAGAAGCCAGGGATTTTGCTAAACATTTCACAATGCACAGGACAGGCCCCAGCAACAAAAAAATTATCTGGCCTCAAATGCAGGTTGAGAAACCCTGCAATAACCTAACCAAAACATTAAAACAAAATAAAAAACCTTCTTAAGAACCTGCAATGGATCCTTATTTATTAGCTTATAGATATCAACCTCCTGAGCCTTACTTTCAACAACTCTTAACATAGAACTTTTAACCATAACTAAATAATTATCTGATGAACTATCATGTGCAAGAACTGCAAAGATACCAGAAGATTGAGAGGTTGGTGCCTTCTAGAAGCTCAAGCTCTGATGCAGGAGACAGATCACTGACAGCATGTTCAGTAGGTAACAGGAATGGTCTGTCTCCTGCTCCTGATTAACTCTCATCCCAGGCAGACCGTGATGAGTGCCATGTAGAGAGCAACGGAAGCTTGCCTCCCACTATTCCCCACAAAAATCCTGCTCTTGGCTCTCTTTTGCAAAGATAAGATACCGTGGATCAGGGCACAACACTTGGATTTCTCAGTGAGGGGTGACTGTGCATGAAGTTTTCTCCACTCCTTCCTAGCCCTGCTCGAGGATCTGTAAGCAGCCGGCAAGAGTTAAAGGTGTGTGTGCGGCAGCATAGAACAGCGCAAACCAACAAACACTTGGGAATTGAGATCAGTATATTTAAACCTATATCTCTAAGCCCTCGATTGATCAAAATCCCCAGGAAAAAAAGAAAACAACCTATATGTAAATCCAACATGCATTTGTTATATGGGAGAGGACTATGGTACACTATAAACTCATGGTTTTCATTTTCTCTTTCTCTCTTGTCTCTTTAATTCCTAATAAATTATTCTTTTGGTTATACTGAAAAATATACAATATCTATAAGAAGCATTGATATTTGAACTTCTCAAAATGCAATTTTCTACTCAGACTTGACTATCCGTCAGTGCACACAGTCACTCTGCTCTTACTGCTAATTGAGGAATTAATATTGTTGTCAATGGCTGTGATCTAGATTGAATTTGTCAACCATAGACTGTTCATCCCAAGATGCCCTTGGGTGCCTGCAAATTGTTTGTCTCAGATTGACAGCTTTGTTCTTGATTTTAAAATATTAACATGTCAAAGTATTAACCTGTTTTGATAGAAAGATAGCAATGAAAACTTGCTTCTGGACAAAAGAAGAGAAGACGTTCTATGTCAAGCTCACATATCTCAGGTGTTCAAGAAATGAGAAGAGATGTTCAATGCATAAAAGCTCTGTGCAGCCAAGGATATCTGCAAAATGATGATTACAATCTGCCATAGACTACATGGAAGAGAAGGTGCTTCACTTTACCTTCATTCTCCCGGGTAGGACATAAATGATTCCACTATCAGATATTTCCAGGGAAGTCTTTATATCCTCTCTCAGACATCTCTTTCTAGTGTTGATGGAAACATATTTACTTTTCAATCTATATTCATAGTTGGGCTTCCATCATGTCTAAGCATAGTGGCCATAAATGTGTTAAACGGGATATTATGCCTGTGTACAGGCAGCAATATTTCTGAAAGCTAATATAGTGTTGTAATCAAGACCTTAGCTCTGAGGCCAGATTGTCTGAGTTTGAATCCACTTCGCCATGTGACCTTTCTAAGCCATCCTTCCTCCAATTGTCCTAACACCAGTCTGTCAATCTATTCCTACCTCAATACCTATAAAGGAGGATAAAAGTGGGACCTGTCTCATGGGGCTGTGGTAGGCCCTAAGTCAGTTATAGAATGGGCTAGCACATAATAAGCATTCAATAAATGGTAGCGATTGTTACTTCATCATGTGTGCATGGGCGATATCCTTTCATTATGACCTCATACTTCAAAATGAAAAACTTTCCTGATTTTATCTGTTACATATGCTAATTGCAAAAAATAGTAATGACATAAACAGATATGAATAAAGAAGAAAGTAAAAGTCCCTTCTGACCCTTCCCCTTAAAAATAACCACTGTGAAGAGTTTGGGGTTGATCTTTTCAGACATTTTTATGCATCAACTCATTCATACACACACACACACACACACACGCACTTACATATTCATACCCATGTACATGAGCTAATATTTTTCTCTCAGGTTTCTGGCTTTGGTTTCTTCTCCTTTAAAATTATGAATATCTTCTCCTCAATGATTTGATTTTTATGTTTAACTCTAATCCTTATGGACTTTATTTTTGTAAGTACTATGAAATAAGAATGCAATTTTCTCATATGGTTATCCTATTGTCTTAACACCAATTATTAAATAATTCCTTCCTTCCCTCAATGATTTGAAATGCTGATTTTAACATATACTAAATTCTTATATATAAAAGAGTCTATTTCTAGACTCTATTCTCTTCCATTAATCTATCAATCTATTCCTGCCTCAATACCACACTGTTTTAATTATACTGATTTTATAACATATTTTGGTATTTGTATAATATAGTAATCTCTAGTTCTTCTTAGCAAAATGGTAGTTATTTTTAATTTCACAGATATTGGAATTCACTGAGGTAAGAAAAACAGGGAGTCACTACAAGTCAACTACTCAGAGAGAATTACATAAACTGACTTTTATCAATAAGAATAGGATCTTATTTTTGCCAGCAGTGACTGAGAAACAATTTTTTAAAAATATAAAGCCCCCAGGGGCACCTGGGTGGCTCAGTTGTTAAGCGTCTGCCTTCAGCTCAGGTCATGATCCCAGGGTCCTGGAATCGAGCCCCGCATCAGGCTCCCTGCTCAGCGGGAAGCCTGCTTCTCTCTCTCCCACTCCCCCTGCTTGTGTTCCCTCTCTCACTGCGTCTCTCTCTGTCAAATAAATAAATAAAATCTTTAAAAATATATATATATACAAAGCCCCCAAATAGGTATTTGATGCTTCCTACTGTTATATAAAATACCATTGCTTTATCAATAATTTGAAACTTGGGCAAATGAAGTCTATTTAATCTTACTGGAGAGTAAGGATAGGAAAAGAGAAGATAAACTTGCATTATAAGAGGATAAATTTAGGGCTCCTGGGTGGTTCAGTTGGTTAGGTCACTGCCTTCAGCTTGGGTCATGATCTCAGAGTCCCAGGATAGAGCCCCATGTTGGCCTCCCTGCTCAGTGGGGAGTCTGCTTCTCCCTCTCCCTCTGCTCCTACTCACGCTCATGCTCACTCTCTCTCTCTCTCAAATAAATAAAATAAGTAGAAATCTTAAAAAAAAAAAAAGAGGATAAATTTAGGCTAGACACATATTAGAATTTCCCATTATGAAGAGAACATACATGAATCATGTTCTTTTTACTGTAAATTCTTAAGAAAGGCTTAGCTCACTAGTTGCATGAAGGTGGCATGAATCTAGTTCTTTCCCACAACAAGAAACAGGCCTGTAAAACTTCTCTCCAATACCTAAGTCACTCTGAGATTGTGGTTTTTCTATTCCTTAAGTCACATTTTTATTCCATTTAGGAGCACACCTCTGGAATTGTATACACTAAATGTTAATTAATAATAAAAATGAGGTGAAACTAGAATACTAGCTTGAATAAATAATAGACCTTATATCACTGGTCTGAGAAAAACCTCATATTTAGCCTAAAAATGCTTTCAAGCAGTATATCTGCAAATACATATTTCCCACTGAGTAATCACTGAGTAATAGAAAGGAATAAACATAATTTCAAAGAACCATATGGTAGTGATAAATTAAAAATAGATCATATAGACAAATGCAAAAATAAAGTTACAAGAAATACAAATATATCCAAAGGGGAAACAACTGCTTCTGGCCATGAAGCAGTAACTGGTACTGGATTTGTCCTACTATAATGAACAACAGGACACCAGAGAAGATACATAAAACAATTGTTTTCAGACAGTGAATAACAGAGGAAGCAGAACTGTAAAACCACTGAGAGAAGTGAAACAAAGTAAGGCCTATGATGGTACCAGAAATGAGTAAGCTAGGCAGAGCAAGCGCTAGACATCTGAAGAGGATCCCCCTTGCATCTTCGGCTAATGCGTAGAGTGAGACTCTAGTGAGGCCAGGCAGAGGACCTTAGTAAGGGAGCTCCAAAATGAACCCCCATAGCTCACAGAGATCTGTGAGTTGTTTGAGTTCTGGCCAGACAAAGCAGAGAGACCTTGGAAGTACAGTTGACCCTTTAACAACGTGGGTTTGAATTGCATGGGTGCCCTTACACACGTGGATTTATTTTTGATAAATACAATACAGTACTGTAAATACCTTTTCTCTTCCTTGTGATTTTCTTAATATTTTCTTTTCTCTAGCTTACTTTATTGTAAGAATACAGTATATCATACATACAACATACAAAATATGTGTTAGTCAATTGTTTATGTTATTGGTAAGTCTTCCAGTCAACAGTAGGCTATTAGTAGTTAAGTTTGGGGAGTCAAAAGTTATATGCGGATTTTTGACTCCATTGTGAGGGGAGTCAGTGCTCCTACTGCCACACTGTTCAAGGATCAACTACATATTGATGAAAATTCTTACATTATTGTAGAAGTGGCATAATACCATTTAAGGTACACTAATTATTAAAGATGCATACCATCGAGGCGCCTGAGTGGCTCAGTTGGTTAAGCAACTGCCTTTGGCTCAGGTCCTGATCTCAGGGTCCTGGGATCAAGCCCCGCATCGGGCTCCCTGCTTGGCGGGAAGCCTGCTTCTCCCTTTCCCACTCCCCCTGCTTGTGTTCTCTCTCTCACCATGTCTCTCTCTCTCTGTCAAATAAATAAATAAAATCTTAAAAAAAAAAGAAAGAAAAACAATAAAGATGAATGCCATAAATTTTATATCAATCATTAAAAAGAGGTAGTATAATAAAAAATAAATTAGATGGAGGACATAAAATGGTGTACTAAAATACTCAATTAATCCAAAAGATAGGAAAAGAAGAAAAAAGAAAGTATATGGGGAAAATAGAAAACAAATAGCAAAACAGTAGATTTAAACCTAACCATATCAATAATTACATGTAATGCATATGGACTAAATATTCCCATTAAAAGTCAGAGATTGTCCAACTGGATAATAAAGTCAAGCCTTACTATATGCTTTCCATAAGAAATTCACTTTAAATATACAGACACGGGGCATGTGGGTGGCTCAGTTGGTTAAGTGTCTGACTTCAGCTCAGGTCCTGGGATTGAGCCCCACGCTGGGCTCCCTTCTCAGCAGGGAGTCTGCTTCTCCCTTTTATTCTCCCTCTGCCCCTCCCCCCACTCATGCACTCTCTCTCTCTCTCTCTCTCAAATAAATAAATAAAATCTTTAAAAGTAGATAAATAAACATACAGACACAGGAAGGATAAAAGTAGAAGGATGGAAAAAGATATACCATGTAAATATGAAACATAAGAAAAGTGGAATGACTATCTTCATATTGGACAAAGTAGACTTTAGAACAAGGAATACTCCCAGAGATAAAGAGGGATGTTTTATAACAATAAAATGTCAAGTTACTAAGAAGAAATGACATTCCTAAATGTGAATATGCCCAACTGCTTCAAAATACATGAAGCAGGGAGTAGAAGGGGAACCTTATGCTTGCCTTGTCCCTGGAACACAGCTAGAAAAATATGAAATCATTCTGAACACCCAAGAAATCGATCTGAGGACGAGAGAACAAACAGCACATCTAAAGGGTGAAAAAAGCCCACATTGTGGAAGGTAAGAGCTGCGGAGAGTTGATTTAGGGGTAAAAGAATTGCAGGTGCTGGGAAGGAGAGGAAGCCCTGATCACAAGAGAGGAGAGAGAGAGAGAGAGAGAGAGAGAGAAAGCAGCACAAAAGGAATTACACAAGAAAAACTCTTGTCCAAAACCATTGACTAGGAAAAGGACAGGGGCTGATTTTGCAAGTTTTTACAAGAAGCGGAACTCAAAGTCTGAAGTTTTAGAAGTCTTCTCCATAGCCGGGATTGAGTCTGGTGGGCTTAACAGTGCTTCTGTGGGGAAGGACGAAAGCGGTCATGGAGCAGGCAGTATGGCCTGAGGATCCCCTGAGGTATAGAGGGAGAGACAGCTCCCCTCCTTGGAGTGCATTTGGGAGAGGTGGCACTGTCTCTCAGGGGACAAAAGCCACCATGGGCATCATTGAGTGGCCCCGTTAATTAGTATAGCAGCAGAGGCACCTGCTGAAGGCAGCTAACCTGGAAGCATGTTTGGCTGTTTTACCCTATACTCCTAGCCCCTGCACAGTCATGGGACTGCTTTTCTGGGACAAACCAGCATGAGCCCCAGTGCAGTGAGACCCTCCCTGAGAGGATCAGTGAAAGTCCTTGCCCTGCCTGGTCCCTAAAATTTGGAATGTTGAAACCCAGCTGGTGTGCCTGAGATAAAACACAGGAGCACGTGCCCTCAGGCAGAGAGATGCCTCGGACACAGACAGGGTAAAAGCAGCGTTCTAATGGAGCCAGGGACACAAGAGGGGAGATTGTTCAATTTTTTGTTAGGGGTCCCTGAACAATGGCAGGCAAGAACTCCCCTCTCTGGGGACAAGAGAGTGGGGTGATGCCATCTGATCCCCACCCCCGGCCCACAGCACAGACATACTTCAGTGAGCAACACAGTGCCTCCAGTGGAGACTCAAGCCACTTACACTAAGCCCTGCCCCACTGTGCCCTACAGGTGCATTTCCACTAGGATAAGTCGGCCTGAGAATCAGTGCAGCAGGCCCCTCCCCCAGAAGACCAGCACAAACCCCCCACATGCACCGAGTCTGATCATAGAGTGCTGCAAACCTTCAGCTCTAGGGGAAATAGGATCTAGCTTTTTCTAACAAGTAGACCAAAACACACCCAGTTAAAACTTGCCACACACTGGACCAGGTCCAAACACTCTCCCCTGCAGGCAAGGAGAAACTCTGCAGAGGACTGATCTGAGGGAAAGAACAGCCAAACACAACAGCAGAGTACACACAGCATACACCAAAAAAACTTCCTGAAGCACCAGGCCCTGGACAGTATATGGCTTATTCTTAATATAGCCAGCAGAAAACATAACAGGCTTCCCTAACACACAGAAGACAGAAACCTAGACAAAATGTCAAGACAGAGGAATTCACTCCAAAAGAAAGAACAAGAAGCGGTCACGGCCAGGGATCTAATCAAAACAGATATAAGTAATATGCCTGAACCAGAATTTAAAACAACAATCATAAGGATACTGTCTGGGCTTGAGAAAATCATAGAAGACACCAGGGAGTCCCTACCACAGAGAGAAAAGACCTAAAAATTAGTCAGGCTGAAGTAAAAAATGCTATAATGGAGATGCAAAACTGGATGTTTTGACAGCAAAGATGGAAGAAGCAGAGGACCGAATCAGTCATATAGAAGATAATATTATGGAAGATAATGAAGCAGAAAAGAGGGAAAGAAAAATACTGGATAATGAATGTAGACTTAGGGAACTCAGTGACTCCATAAAGTGTAATAACATTCATATCATAGGAGTCCCAGAAGAAGAAGAGAAGGAAAAGGGGGGAGAAGTTTTATTTGAGCAAATTAGAGATGAAAACCTCCCTAATATGGGGAAGGAAACAGACACTGAAATCCAGGAGGCAGAGAACTGCCATCAAAAATCAACAAAAGTCAGCCAACACCAAGACATATCATAGTAAAATTTGCAAATACACAGACAAGGAAATAATCCTGAAAGCAGCAAGGAGAAAAAAAATGTCTTTAACCTGCAAGGGAAGACAAATAAGGTTTGCAGCAGATCTCTCCACAGAAACTTGGCAGACCAGAAGAAAATGGCATGATATATTCAATGTGCTCAGTGGAAAAAAATATGCAGCCAAGAATACTTAATCCAGCAAGGCTGTCATTCAGAATAGGAGGATAGATAAATGGTTTCCCAGACAACAAAAACTAAAGAAGTTTGTGACCACTAAACCAGCCCTGCAAGAAATATTAAATGAGACTCTTTGGGTGGAAAAGAAAGACCAAAAGTGACAAAGACTAGAAAGGAACAGAGGAAATCTCCAGAAACACCAACTTTACAGGTAATACAATGGCACTAAATTCATATCTACCAATAATCACACTGAATGTAAATGGACTAAATGTTCCAATCAAAAGACATAGGTTATCAGAATGGATAAAAAAACAAGACCCATCTATATGCTGCCTACAAGAGACTCATTTTATTTTATTTTATTTATTTATTTTTTAAAGATTTTATTTATTTGACAGAGAGAGACAGAGCGAGAGAGGGAACACAAGCAGGGGGAGTGGGAGAGGGACAAGCAGGCTTCCCGCCGAGCAGGGAGCCCGATGTGGGACTCAATCCCAGGACTCTGGGATCATGACCTGAGCCGAGGGCAGACCCTTAACGTCTGAGCCACCCAGGCACCCCAAGAGACTCATTTTAGATTAAAGACACCTGCAGATTGAAAGTGAGGGGATGGAGAACCATTTATCATGCTAATGGTCATCAAAAGAAAGCTGGAGTAACCATACTTTTATCAGACAAACTAGATTTTAAACCAAAAACTGTAACAAGTGGTAAAGGAGGACACTATATCATAATTATATCATAATAAAGGGGTCTATCCAACAAGATCTAACAATGGTAAATATTTATATCCCAACTTGGGAGCACCCAAATATATAAATCAATTAATAACAAACATAAAGAAACTCATTGATAATAATACTATTATTATAATAGTATAATAGTAGGAGATTTATCACCCCACTTACAGCAATAGACAGATCATCAAAGCAGAAAATCAGTAAGGAAACAATGGCTTTTATTTTTAACTTAAAAAAAAAAAAAGGAAACAATGGCTTTGAATGACACACTGGACCAGATGGATTTAGCAGATATACACCCATTTCATCTGAAAGCAGCAGAATACATATTCTTTTTGAGTGCACATGGAGCATTCTCCAGAATAGATCACATACTGGGTCACAAACCAAGCCTCAACAAGTACAAAAAGATTGAGATCATACCATGCATATTTTCAGACTACAAAGCTATGACACTTGAAATCAACCACAAGAAAAAATTTGGAAACATGGAGATTAAAGAACATCCTACTAAGGAAAGAAGAGGTTAATGAGGAAATTAAAGAAAGAATTAAAAAATACATGGAAGCAAATGAAAATGAAAACACGACAGTCCAAACCCTTTGGGATGCAGCAAAGGAGGTCATAAGAGGCAAATATATAGCAATACAGGCCTACCTCAAGAATTGAGAAAAGTCTCAAATACAAAATTTAACCTTACACCTAAAGGAGTTAGCAGAGGAACAGCAAATAAAATATAAAGCCAGCAGAATAAAGGAAATAATAAAGATTAGAGCAGAAATAAACAATATAGAAACAAGCAAACAAAGACCCAGTAGGGACGCCTGGGTGCCTCGGTTGGTTAACTGGCTGCCTTCAGCTCAGGTCATGATCCTAGGGTCCTGGGATCAAGTCCTGCATCAGGCTCCTTGCTCAGTGCTTCCCCCTCTGCTTGCCTCTCCCCCTGCTTGTGTTCTCTCTCTGCCTCTCTCTGACAAACAAATAAATAAAATCTTAAAAAAAAAAAAAAGACCCAGTACAACAGATCAATGAAACTAAGAGCTGCTTCTTTGAAAGAATTAATAAAATTCTTAAACCCCTAGCCAGACTTATCAAAAAGAAAAGAGAAAGGACTCAAATAAATAAAATCATGAATGAAAGAAAAGAGATCACAACCAACACCACAGAAATATAATTATAAGAGAATATTATGAAAAATTATATGCTAACAAACTGGGCAATCTGGAAGAAATGGATAAATTTCTAGAAACATACAAACTACCAAAGCTGAAACAGGAAGAAATAGAAAATTTGAACAGATCCATAACCAGCAGAAAAGTTGAATCAATCAAATATCTCTTAACAAACAAAAGTCCATGGCCAAATGGCTTCACAGGGGAATTCTATCCGACATTTAAAGAAGAGTTAATACTTATTCTTCTCAAACTGTTCCAAAAAATAGAAAGGAAAGAAAACTTCTAAATGCATTCTATGAGGCCAGCATTACCTTGATTCCAAAACCAGACTAAGACCCCACTAAAAAGGGGAGAATTACAGGCCAATATCCCTGAACATGGATGCAAAAATTCTCAACAAGACACTAGCTAATAGGATCCAACATTAAAAGGATTACTCTCCATGACAAAATGAGATTTATTCCTGGGCTGCAGGGGTGCTTCAATATTCACAAATCAATCAACATGATACATATTAATAAAAGAAAGGGTAAGAACCATATAATCCTCTCAATAGAAGCAGAAAAAGCATTTGACAAAATATAGAGTGCATTCTTGATAAAAACCCTCAACAAAGTAGGGATAGAGGGAGCATACCTCAACATCATAAAAGCCATATGTAAAAAACACACAGCTAATATCATCCTTAAAGGGGGAAAACCTGAGAACTTTTCCTCTAAGGTCAGGGACAAGACAGAGATGTCCACTCTCTCCATTGTTATTTAACATAGTACTGGAAGTCCTAGCTTCAGCAATCAGACAACAAAAAGAAATAAAAGACATCCAAATTGGTAAGGAAGAAGTCAAACTTTCACTATTCACAGATGACAGGATACTCTATGTAGGAAACCTGAAAGACTCCACCAAAAAATTACTAAAATTGACACATGAATTAAGCAGTCACAAGATATAAAATCAATGTGCAGAAATCTGTTGCGTTTCTACACACCAATAATGAAGCAACTGAAAGAAAAGTCAAGGAATCAATCTGATTTACAATTGCACCAAAAACCAGAAGATACTTAGGAATAAGCCTATGCAAAGAAGTAAAAGATCTGTATGCTGAAAACTATAGAACACTTATGAAAGAAATTGAAGAGGACACAAAGAAATGGAAAAACATTCCATGTTCATGGATTGGAAGATCAAATATTGTTAAAATCTCTATACTACCCAAAGCAATCCTTATCAAAATACTACCAGCGTTTTTCACAGGGCTCGAACAAGCAATCCTAAAATTTGTATGGAACCACAAAAGACCCCAAATAACCAAAGCAATCTTGAAAAGAAAAGAAAAGAAAAGAAAAAAGCAAAGCTGGAGGCATCACAATTCCTGCCCTCGGGCTATATTACAAAGCTGTAGTTACCAAGTTATGGTACTGGTACAAAAACATACATATAGATCAGTGGAACAGATAGGGAACTCAGAAATGGACCCACAACTATATGGTCAACTAATCTTCAACAAAGCAGGAAAGAATATCCAGTGGAAACATGACAGTCTCTTCAACAAATGGTGTTGGGAAAACTGGACAACAACATGCAGAAGAATGAAACTGGACCACTTTCTTATACCATACACAAAAATAAATTTAAAATGGATGAAAGACCTAAATGTAAGATAAGAAACCATCAAAATCCTAGAGGAAACACAGACTGCAACCTCTTTGATCTCAGCCGCAGCAACTTCTTACTAGACACGTCACTGGAGGCAAGGGAAACAAAAGCAAAAATCAACTATTGGGACCACGTCAAGTAAAAACTTCTGCACAGTGAAGAAAACCATCAACAAAACTAAAGCCAGCCTATGGGATGGGAGAAGATATATTGCAAATGACATATTTGATAAAGGGTTAGTTTCAAAAATCTATAAAGAACTTATCGAACTCAACACCCAAAAAATAAATAATCCAGTTAAGTGGGCAGAAGACATGAACAGACATTTTTCCGGAGAAGACATACAGATGCCGAACAGACACATGAAAAGATGCTTAACATCACTGGGCGGCCTGGGAGGCTCAGTCAGTTAAGTGCCTGACTCCTGATTTCGACTCAGGTCATGATCTCAGGGTTGTGAGACCAAGCCCTGAATTGAGCTCTGTGCTCGGTGGGGAGTCTGCTTGAGGTTCTCTCTCTCTCTCTCTCCCTTGGCCCACCTCCCCATTTTCTCTCTCTCTCTAATAAATAAATAAATCTAAAAAAAAATAATAAAAGATGTTCAACATTACTAATATCAGGGAAATACAAATCAAAACCATAGAGATACCACTTCATACCTGTCAGAATGGCTAAAACTAACAACACAGGAAACAACAGATGTTAGCAAGGATACAGAGGAAGGTGAACCCTGTTACACTATTGGTGGGAATGCAAACTGGTGCAGCCACTCTGGCGAACAGTATGAAGGTTCCTCAAAAAGTTAAAAATAGAACTACCCTCCAGCAATTGTACTACTAGGTATTTACCCAAAGGATACAAAAATACAGATTTGAAGGGACACATGCACCCTGATGCTTATAGGAGCATTATCAACAATAATCAAACTATGGAAGGAGCCCAAATGCCCATCGACTGATGAATTGATAAAGAAGAAGCAGTATATATATATACAAAGTAATATTACTCAGCCATTAAAAGGAATGAACTTTTGCCATTTGCAATGACATGGATGGAGCTCAGTGTATTATTCTAAGCAAAATAAGTCAGCCAGAGGAAGACAAATACCATATAATCTCAGTCATATGTGGAATTTAAGAAATAAAACAGATTAACATATGAGAAGAAAAAAAAGAGAGAAGGAAACAAACCGTAAGAGACTCTTAACAATAGAGAATAAACTGAGGGTTGATGGAGGGAGGTGGGTGGGGGAATGGGCTTAAATGGGTGCCGGGTATTAAGGAGGGCACTTGTTGTCATGAGGACCGGGTGTTATATGCAAGTGATGAATCACTAAATTTTATACCTGAAACCAATTTTACTATATATGTTAACTAACTAGAATTTAAATAAAAACTTGAAATAAAAAACCAAACAAAACCCCCCAAAATAATGAGGAAAAAAATGACAAAAATGAAAGGGGAAAAAGACAAATCCACAATTAAAGTTGGATATTTCAACACCTCCATAATCAATAGAAATAGTAGACAGAAAATAGATATGAATATAGAAAACTTGAATAATCCTTTCAAATAAGTGGATCTAACTGACACTAATAGAACACTTCACCCAGCAATGGCAGACTTTGCAGTGTTATCAGTACCCAGTGGAATATTTGTCATATCCTAAGCCATAAAATTAGTCTAAATAAATTCAACAGGATGGAAATCACATGGAGCCTTACAAAATGCATTTTAACTAGAAATCAATAACTGAAAGATATCTCCAAAGCACAAAATCTTTGGAAATTAAATAAGCCATAGTCAAAAAAGAAATTGTAAGAGAAATGAGAAAATATTTTTACAAAATTTGTGGGATGTACTTAGCTAAAGCTGTGCTTTAGAGAAAAATTTTAAACATTAGGTGCTTATATTAAAGAAAAAGATCTAGGGACACCTGGGTGGCTCAGCTGGCTAAATGTCTGACTCTTGGTTTCAGCTCAGGTCATGATCTCACAGTTGCGTGATCAAGCCCCATGTGAGGCTCCTTGCTTAGTATGGAGTCTGCTTCAGATTCTCATTCCCTCCCCCTCTGCTGCTCCCCCTGCTCGCTCACAATCTCTCTAACATAAATAAATAAAATATTTTAAAAATAAAGAAATAAAAAAGAAGATCTGAAATTAATTACCTTAGATCCCATCTTAGAAAAATAGATAAAGCCACAGTATGTAAAAGGAAGAAATAATAAAGATTCTATTGGAAATCAGTGAAGCCAAAAACAGACAAACAATAGAGAAAATCAATGAAAATAATTGATTCTTTGAAAAGATTGATAAATTTGGTAAACCTCTAGCTAGATTAGTCAAAAAAAAAATGAGAAAGAAACTGTTAATACCAAGAATTAAAGAGGCAGCACCATCACAGATTTTCCAGAATTAAAATAAATATTATTAATATTATATCAATATATTTAACAATTTATTTTTTATTTTTATTTTTTTTAAAAGATTTTTATTTATTTATTTGACAGAGAGAGAGATAGCAAGAGCAGGAACACAAACAGGGGGAGTAGGAGAGGGAGAAGCAGGCTTCCTGCCAAGCAAGGAGCCCAATGTGGGACTCGATCCCAGGACCCTGGGATCATGACCTGAGCCGAAGGCAGACGCTTAATGACTGAGCCACCCAGGCGCCCTATATTTAACAATTTAGATAGTATTTATGATAGACTATTTAGATACACAATTCCATGAAAGATAGAGATTACCAAATTGACACAGAAAGAAACAAAAAATCTGAATATTCCTATCTTCTGAAGAAATGGAATTCTTTTTTTTTTTTTTAAAGATTTTATTTATTTATTTATTTATTGGAGAGCAAGCGAGAGAGAAACAGCATGAGAGGGGAAAGGGTCAGAGGGAGAAGCAGGCTCCCCACTGAGCCGGGAGCCCAATGTGGGGTTCGATCCCAGGACCCTGGGACCATGACCTGAGCAGAAGGCAGATGCTTAATGACTGAGCCACCCAGGCGCCCCAAGAAATGGAATTCTTAATTTTAAATTTCCACAAAGAATTCCAGGCTCAGATGGCTTCATTACAAAATTCAATCAAACATTTGAGGAAGAAATGACACCAATTTAACCCAACACTTTCACATGCAAGAGAATGAAGTTGGACACTTCCCTTATACCATACATAAAATTTAACTCAAAGTGAATCAAGGGCAATGATTTCTTGGATATGACACCAAAACCCAGGCAACAAAATAAAAAATAGATAAATTGTACTACATCAAAATTAAAAACTTTTGTGCATCAAAGAACATGATCAACACAGTGAAAATGCAACCCACAGAATAGGAGAAAACATTTGTAAATCATATATCTAGTAAGGGATTAATATCCAGAATATATATAAAGAGCTCCAACAGTTAAAAAAAAAAAAAAGAATGATTTTGAAAATGGGCAAAGGACTTGAGAAGATGTTATTCTAAAAAAGATATGCAAATATACAATAAACACGCGCAAAGATGCTCAACATCACTAATCATTAGGGAAATGCAAATCAAAACCACAGTAAGATGTCATCTCACACCGATAATGATGGCTATTATCATAAACAAACAAAAAATACCCAACCAAGTGTTGGCGAGGATGTAGAGAAATTAGAACACTTGAGCACTGCTGGTCGGAATGTAAAATAGTACAACCACTATGGAAACAGTTCTTTAAAAAATAAACATGATTACCGTAATAATTCAGCAATTCCACTTCAGGGTTTATATTCCAAAGAATTGAAAGCAGAGACTAAAACACATATTTGTACACACTTGTTATTCAGCATTGTTCACAAGAGCCAAAAGATGGAAGCAACCTAAAGGTCCATCAACAAATGAATGAATAAACAAAATGTGGTACAAATTTGGTATATAAATACAATGGAATATTATTCAGGGATAAAAAGAAAAGAGATTCTGGGGGTACCTGGGTGGCTCAGTTGGTTAAGCATCTGCCTTTGGCTCAGGTCATGATCTCAGGGTCCTGGGATCGAGCCCTACATCTGGCTCTGTGCTGAGCATGCAGCCTGCTTGAGTTTCTCTCTCTTTCTCTCCCTCCCCCCAGCTCATGCTCGCTCTTTCTCTCTCTCTCTCTCAAAAAAAAAAAAAAAGCAAAAAATGTTTCTGGAATGGTGACATGAGGAGCTCCATGTACCTGTTCCCCAGTGAAACAACCATAACTGTAAAAATTATAATTTTCCTAATGGAATATATCAAATGAAGAAACATTTATTAAATCTCTATAAGAACAGAAGAATCTGTGGCAGTTGAGCCATGGCCTTTTACCTCCCCTGGACATTGTGTAGAACAATAGAGCAATTGACTAGCAGTTAGTGAAGCCTAACATTTGTGTGTAATACCAAATGAAGCAGACAGTTTAACAAAGAAGCTATGATTACAATGTCACACCAAATAGAAAATATTTATAAAGATATGGAAATTATTTTTTAAAGCAAATGGAAATTTTAGAGTTAAAAATACAGTAATACAATGAACAATTCACTTGAGAAACTGAATAGTAGATTTGAAATGGCAGAAGAAAGAATTAATGAACTTGAAGATAGGAAGATATATTATGAAGTTCAAGGAATAAAAGAAAACAGAATGAAGAATAATGAACAGAGAAAAGTGAGATACCACTTCTTTCACTTTTTAAAAAGTTTTTATTCAAATTCCAGTTAGCTAACATATAGTGTAATATTAGTTCCAGGTGTACAATATAGTGATTCAACACTTCCATAGATCACGTGGTGCTCATCACAAGTGCACTCCTTAATCTCCAGCACCTATTTCCCTCATCCCCCAACCCACTTCCCTTCTGGGAACCATCAGTTTGTCCACTATAGTTAAGAGTCCTTTTCTCAATTTGCCTCTCTCTTTCTCTTTTTTCCCTTTGCTCATTTGTTTTGTTTCTTAAATTACACATATGAGTGAAATTATATGGTATTTGTCTTCCTCTGGCTGACTTATTTCACTTAGCATAATACTCTCTAGCTCCATCCATGTCATTGCAAATGGAAAGATTTCATTCTTTTTTATGGCTGATTAATATTTCATTGTGTATATAGATATATACCACATCTTCTTTATTCATTCATCAATCGATGGACACTTGGGCTGTTTCCATAACTTGGCTATTGTAAATAATGCTGCTATAAACAGAGAAGTGCATGTGTCCCTTTGAATTCATGTTTTTGTATTCTTTGGGTAAATACTTAATAGTGTGACTGTTAGATCATAGGGTAATTCTATTTTTAACTTTTTGAGGAACCTCCATACGGTTTTGAAAGTGGCTGCACCAGTTTGCAATCCCACCAACAGTGCAAGAGTGTTCCCCTTTTTTGTGGGATACCATTAATAATGGAAGTACCAGAAGGAGAGGGGAAAGGAGCAGGGAAAAAATTAGATGAAATAATGACTGGAAAACATCCCAAATTTGATTTTTAAAAATCTACACACCTAAGAAGCTCAAAAAACTCAAATAAATGCAGAGAGTCACATCTGGAAACATCATTGTAAAAGTCCTGAAAGCCAAAGACAAGGAGAAAATTTCTAAAGCAGGAAGAGTAAAATGACTTGTCACTTACAAAGAAAGGTACCCCAATAAGATTAACAAATTATTACTCTTCAGAAATAATGGAGACCAGAAGTCAGTGGAGTGACAAGTGTACAAAGAAAACCAAATTCAACCAAAAATCTTCTATCCAGAAAAAACATCTTTCAAAATGAAAATGAAATAAAAATTTCATTGTAATGTCCAGGTAAATGAAAAACTGCTTGCAGAGCTGCTTTACAATAAATACTAAGTTATTAAAGAAACTTCTTCAGGCTAAAAGCAAATGACTCAAAACAGTACTTCATATCCACATGAAAAGACAAAGAGTACTGGAAAAGGTAATTATGTAATTATAAAAGACAGTATAAATATATATTTCTATGCTTTTCTTCTCTTAACTGATTAAATAGCAATTGTATGAATAATATGTATTAATGTATTGTTGGACCCATAACATATAGAAATAGAAATATATTTTCCAATAACAGCACAAAGAAGATAGGTGGGAGAAAAGCTATTGCAGTAAGGAAATGATACCAGATGGCAACTCATATCCAGAGGAGCAAGTGAAGAGAACCAGAAATGGTAAATATTAAGGTTAATATACCAAATGCTATAAATATATACTTGCTCTTTTTATCTTTTCTCAGCTCCTCTTATAGACCTAAAAGTACATAAAGGAATAATTATGCATTGTATTGTTGGATATGTAACATCTATAGATACAATACATATACTAATAAAAGCACCAAAAAAAGAAAAGGGAACAGAGCTATAGTCATATCTATATCTTACTGGAACTAAGTCGTATAAGTCTAAAGTAGGTTCTAATAAGTTAAGATGTATTTGATAAACCCTAGAGTAACCACTAAGAAAATAACAAAAAAAAAATGAAAAATATCATTAAAGGTAAGTGTTCCACTAGAAAATATTTATTTAAAACAAAGAAAGTAGTAAAGGAAGAACAGAGGAACAAAAAAGATGAGACATATAGAAAACAAAATGTAAATTAGTATATGTAAGTTCAATTATATCCATAATAAATTAGTGTACTAATCAATCACATAGCCAAAACTGTCAGACTGGGAAAAAAATTCAATTATATATTGTCTACCAGAGATACAGTTTATAATATTTTATTTTGTTTTGAGAGAGAGAGCACCTGGGGGGACAGAGGAAGAGAGAGAGAGAGAGAACCTTAAGCTGGCTCCACACCCAGTGCAGACTCCAATGTGGGGCTCTATCTCACAACCCTGAGATCATGATCTGAGCAGAAATCAAGAGTCGGACACTTAACCAACTGAGCCACCAGGTGTCCCCAGAGATACATTTTTTATTCAAGGATACAAATAGATTGAAAGTAAAAGGATGGAGGACAGATATATTTTGCAAACAGCAATCGTAAAAAAAGCTGGAGTGGCAATACTACCATCACCTAAAAAGCAAAGAATGTTATTAGAGATAAAAAGGAACATTTTATAATGATAAAAGCCTCAATCTATCAGGAATATACAACAATTATAAACATATATGCACCTAACAACAGAGCCATCAAAATGCAAAAACTGACAAAATTGAAGGGAAAAGCAGACAATTTGACAATAATAGAGACTTTAATATTCCACTTCTAATAATAAAACAACTAGAAAGAAGATAAACAAGGAAACAGATTTCAACATTCATAAACCAACTATACTTAAAAGACTTTTATAGACCACCACCAAACAATGGCAGATTACATATTCTTCTCAAGTGTACATTCACCCAGATAGATCATTGCTAGAATATAAAACAAGTATCAATGATTTTTAAAATTTAAATTATATAAAGTATGTTCTACAAACATAATGGAGTGAAAAGGGAAATCAATAGCAAAAAGAAATTGGGGACTCACAAATATGTGGAAATTAAATAATATATTCCTAAACAACTAATGGATCAAAATAGAAATCACAAGGAAGATCAGAAAATACTTTGAGATGAATCAAAATGAAGACACAATTTACAAAAACTTAAGTAATGCAGCTAAAATGGTATTTAGAGGGAAACTTATAAAACACCAAATTTAAAAAGAAAAAATATCGTAAGTTGATAACCTAAACTTCCACCTGAGGACAGTGGGGGAAAAAGGCAAACTGAACCTAAAGCAAACAAAAGGAAGGAAATAACAGAGATTAGAGCATAGATAAACAAAATAGAAAATAAAAAACACAGAAAAATTTAAAAGACCAATTTGGTTCTTTGAAAAGAAAACAAAACTGACAAATGTTTAGCTAGTCTGACCACACAAAAAGCAAAAAGAAGAAGAAAAAAGACTCAGATTAATATAATAAAAAATGAAAGGAGGGGTAATACTACTGGCAGAAATTTTATTTATTTTTTATTTTTTAAAAAGATTTTATTTATTTGTCACACAGAGAGAGAGATAAAGAGAGAAAGCACAAGCAGGGGAGGCAGCAGGCAGAGGGAGAAGCAGGCTCCCCATCCCAATGCTAGACTCGATCCCAGGACCCTGGGATCATGACCTGAGCCAAAGGCAGACACTTAACTGAATGAGCCACTCAGGCATCCCTACTGACAGAAATTTTAAAAGATTATAAGGAATACTATGAATAACTGTATGCCAATAAATTAAATAACGGAGAAGAAATAGACAAATGCCTTAAAGAGATACTGAAATTGACTACTGAAATTGAATCAAGAAAAACTCGAATAGACTTGTAATAAGTAAAGAGATTGAACATAACTAGAAAACTACCAAAATAAAAATTCCAGACCCAGATATCTTCACTGATGAATTCTACCAAACATTTAAGTGAGAATTATTCCATATATATACAACGGAATATTACTTAGCCATCAAAAAAAAAAAGAAATCTTGCCATTTGCAACAACATGGATAGAACTAGAGTGTATTACGCTAAGGGAAATAAGTCAGAGAAAGATAAATACCATATGATTTCACTCATATGTGGAATTGAAGAAACAAAACTGATGAACATAGGGAAAGGGAAGAAAAAAATAAAATAAGAGGAAAACAGAGAGGGAGGTAAACCATAACTTAACTATAGGGAACAAACAGGGTTGCTGGAGGGTAGGGGGCTGGGGTAAATGGTGATGAGCCTTAAGGAGGGCACTTGTTGTCATTAGCATTGGGTGTTATATGCAAAAATGAATCACTAAATTCTACCTCTAAAACTGATACACTGTATGTTACCTAGTTTGAATTTAAATAAAATCTAAAAAAAACCAAAACAACAAACCAATTCTTCACAGACTCTTCCAAAAAAAATGAGAGGATAAAACACTTTCCAAATCATTCTATCATGCCAATATTACACTGATACCAAAACCAGAAAAAGACCTCACTAGAAAGGAAAACTGAAGACCAGTATCTTTTCTGAAAACAGATGCAAAATTCTGCAACAAAACACTAGCTGAAACTAGCAACATTTTAAAAGAATTATGCACCATCATCAAGTGGAATTTATCCCAGAAATGCAAAGGTGGCTTAACTTCTGAAAATCACTTAATCTAATACATCATATCAATACAATAAAGAACAAAAACCATATGGTCATCTCAATAGATGCAGAAAAAGCATCTGACAAAATTTAACAACCTTTCATGATTAAAAAAACCCAAAACACTCAACAAGAAATAGAAAGGAACATCCTTAATCTGATAAATGGCATCTCCAAAAAATGCACAGCTAGCATCATACTTAATGGTAAAAGATTAATGACTTTCACCCTAAGACCAGGACAAAGATGTCTCCTCCTACCACTGCTATTCAATATTGTACTGGAGGTTCTAGTCAGGGCAATTAGTCAAGATAAAGATATAAAAGGCATCCAGATTGGGAAAAAAGAAGTAAAATAATCTGGTTAGCAGATGAAATTATTTATATGTAGAAATTCTAAAGAACTTACTAGAAAAAGATTAAAACTAGTAAATGAGTTCAGCAAGATGGAAGGATAGATCAATATACAAAACTCAACTGTATGTATATATGTTTCCAATGATCAACCTGAAAATGAAACTAAGAAAACAATTCCATTTACAATAGCATGCAAAGAAATAAAATACTGAGAAATAAATTTTAATAAAACAAATGCAAAACTTATACTTTAAAAACAATAAAACATTGTTGAAAAATTAAAGATGATCTAAACAAATGGAAAAACAACCCATGTACATGGACTGGAAGACTTAATATTGTTAAGATGGCAATACTCACAAATTGAACTATAGGTTCAATGTATTTACCAGAATTCCAGCTGATTTCTTGGCAGAAATTGACAAGATGATCCTAAAATTCATATGGAAATTTAAGGGACCCAGGATACAAAACAATCTTGAAAAACAACAAATTTAAAGAGCTCACGCTTCCCAATTTCAAAACTTATTAGAAAGCTAAGTAGTCAAGACCATGTGGTACTGACATGATAACCCACATTGAAAGTCCATAAATAGGGCGCCTGAGTGGCTCAGTTGGTTAAGCAACTGCCTTCAGCTCAGGTCATGATCCTGGAGTCCCGGGATTGAGTCCCGCATCGGGCTCCCTGCTCAGCAGGAAGTCTGCTTCTCCCTCTGACGCTCCCCCATCTCATGCTCTCTCTGTCTCTATCTCATTCTCTCTCTCAAATAAATAAATAAAATCTTAAAAAAAAAAAAAGTCCATAAATATACCTTCACATTTACAATGAATTGGTTTTTTACTACAGTGCCAAGACAATTCAATGAGAGAAAGTATAGTCTTTTTAACAAATGGCGCTGGGACAACCAATATTCACACGCAAAAGAATAAATTGAATCCTCTACCTCATACCATGTACAAAGACTAACCCCAAATGAATCAAAGACATAAGTGTAAGAGCTATAACTATAAAACTCTTAAAGGAAAATATAGAGTAAGTCTTCATAATCTTAAGTTAGGCAAAAGGTTCTGAAAGATATGACATTGAAAGCATGGACAACAAAAGAAAAAATAAATTGAACATTATAAAAATTAAAAACTCTTGTGCTTCAAAAAAATTTAAAAATAAATTAAAACTCTTGTGTTTCAAAGGATACCATCAAGAAAATGAAAAGACAATTCACAAAATGGAGAAATTTTGCAAATCATATATCTGATAAGGGACTTGTATATAGAGTATATAAAGAACTCTTGTAACTGAGTAATATAAAGACAACCTAAGTAAAAAAAAGGGGGGGGGGGAGCAAAAAATTGAATTTCTCCAAAGATGTACAAATGTGCATCAGCTATTAGGAAAATGCAAACCAAAACCACAATGAGATGCCACCTCACACCCAACAGGATGACTATAACCCTACAGATAATAACAAATATGGTGCAAATGTAGAGAAATTGGAACCCTCCCACACTACCAGTGGGAATGTAAAATGGTACAGCCTTTTTGAGAAGCAATCTAGTAGTTCCTCAAGATCAAACATAGAGTTATCGCATGACCCTGCAATTTACTCCTAATATATACTTAAGAGAAATGAAAACCTACATCTACAATAAGCTGTACACAAACGATATAGTAGTATTATTCATAAGAGAAAAAAATGGCAACAACACCAGCAACTGCTAAATGATTAAGTAAAAGGTAGTCTAACTGTATAATGGAATATTACTTGGCAATACAAAAAAAGAAATGCTACACTAATACATGCTAGACCTTGGAAAAATCTTAAAAACATTAGTCTAAGTAAAAGAAGCTAGCTTCAAAGGACCACAATTTGCATGATTCCATTTATATGAAATGTCCAGAACTGTCAAATCTATGCGATAGAAAATAGATTATTGTGTGTCTAAGGCTGGAAGAGTTGAGGGTAAATGTGAAGTGACTGATTATGGATGGGAGTTTCCTTTTGAAGTGTTGAAATGTTCTAAAACTGATTGTGGTGATGTGTGTACAACTCTGAGAACATAGTAAAAACCACTGAATCATTCACTTTAAATGGAAAAATTACACGGTTTGTGATTTATATATCAATAGAGACATTATGCAAAAGAAAAAATCTATTAGAAAGTCAATGAAATTCACATTAGCATAATAAAAGAGAAAAATAAATAAAAATAAAATTGTATTTTATTTTCTCAATACATGAAAAACAAAACAAAATGTAGCATCATTTTATGGTATAAAAAAACAAACAAAGCCATTTTCTTTTTTTTTTTTTAATTCATCTGAGACACAGAGATACAGAGAGAGAGAGCAGAGAGTAGGGGCAGGGGGAGAGGCAGACGGAGAGGGAGAAACAGGTTCCCTGCTGAGCCAGGAGCCTGACATGGGGCTTGATCCCAGGACCCTGGGATCATGACCTGAGCCAAAGGCAGACACAACCGACTGAGCCACCCAGGTGCCCCACAAAGCCACTTTCTTAATCAACAAGTAATTCGAAGAAACTTTTTTGACCTGATAAAAGACATCTACCAAACAAACAAACAAAAAACCAGCAACAACTAAAACCAAAAAAACTCTAAAATAAAACCTACCTAATGGTGAAGCTACCAAATGCTTTCACCCTAAGGCTGACAATAAGGTGGGACATTTACCTTCACCACTTCTCCATTTTTCTAGAAGGCCTATCTTGTGCAAAAAGTAAGAAAAAGAAAGGCTCAAAAGTTAAGAAAGAAAGAAAGAAAGAAAGAAAGAAAGAAAGAAAGAAAGAAAGAAAGAAAGAAAGAAAGAAAGAAAGAAGAAAGAAGAAAGAAAGAAAGAAAGAAAGAAAAGAAAGAAAGAAAGAAAGAAAGAAAGAAAGAAAGAAAGAAAGAAAGAAAGAAAGAAAGAAAGAAAGAAAGAAAGAAAGAAAAAACTATATTCACAGGGACGTGTATGAAGGAAATCCTAAGGAATGTACAAAAGGGCTTGTAGCACTAATAAGTGATATAAGTAAGACCACATGATACAAGGTCAGTATAGAAAAACCTATTATATTTTTACATACAAGCAACAAATAATTTGCAAATAAATATTAACATCATTTATAATAATATGTAAAATGAAATAGGGAAAATTTAATAACATGTGCAAGATCTGTGAAATGAAGTGAAAACTCAGACATTTCTTTTTTTTTTTTTTTTTTAAAGATTTTATTTATTTATTCATGAGAGACAGAGAGAGAGAGAGAAGCAGAGGGAGAAGCAGGCTCCCAAGGAGCAGGGAGCCCGATGCGGGACTCGATCCCAGGACCCTGGGATCATGACCTGAGCCGAAGGCAGACGCCCAACCGTCTGAGCCACCCAGGCGCCCAAACTCAGACATTTCTGAGCAAAATTTTAAAAGGCCTCAGTAGTGAAGAGATATCTATGTTCATGGATTGGAAAACAGAACCTCAATCTATAGATTCCATGTATCTCTATCACAGTTCCAGAAGTTTTTTGAAATTGAAAAGCTGATTCTAAATTTTTTTTTAAATTTTATTTATTTGAGAGAGAGAGTGAGAGAGAGAGCACAAGAGGGGGTAGGGTCGGGCGCCTGGGTGGCTCAGATGGTTGGGCATCTGCCTTCGGCTCAGGTCATGATCCCGGGGTCCTGGGATCCCGTCCTGAATCGGGCTCCCTGCTCCTTGGGAGCCTGCTTCTCCCTCTGCCTCTCTCTCTCTCTCTCTCTGTCTCTCATGAATAAATAAATAAAATCTTTAAAAAAAAAAAAAGAGGTGGTAGGGTTAGAGGGAGAAGCAGACTCCCCACTGAGCAGGAAGCTCCATGCGGGACTCAATCCCAGGACTCTGGGATCATGACCTGAGCCGAAGGCAGTCGCCCAACCAAGTGAGCCACCCAGGCGCCCTAAAAAACTGATTCTAAAATTTATATGGAGGAGCACCTGGGTGGCTCAGTTGGTTAAGTGTCTGCCTTCAGCTCAGATCATGATCCCAGATCCTTTGATCGAGCCCGTGCTGGGCTCCTTGCTTAGGGGGGAGCCTGCTTCTCCCTCTCCCACTCCCCCTGCTCGTGTTCCCTCTCTCACTGTGTCTCTCTCTGTCAAATAAATAAATAAAATCTTCAAAAAAAAATAAAATTTATATGGAAATCTAAAGGACCTAAAATAGTTAAAATAGTCTAGAAGAAGAACAAAGTGGGAGATCTTACACTGTCTGATTTTAAGACTGACTATAAAGCTACAATAATCAAGAAAGTGAGGAAGAGGGGAGCCTGGGTGGCTCAGTCGTTGAGCGTCTGCCTTCGGCTCAGGTCATGATCCCAGGGTCCTGGGATTGAGCCCCGCATTGGGCTCCCTGCTCAGTGGGAAGCCTGCTTCTCCCTCTCCCACTCCCCCTGCTTGTGTTCCCGCTCTCAGTGTGTCTCTCTGTCAAATAAATAAATAAATAAAATCTTTAAAAAAAAAGAAAGTGAGGAAGAATCCAGAAATATATTTATGCATTGGTGGATATTTGATTTTGTCAGTTGATTTTCTATAAAGTTTGCAAGGAATGGGAAAAGGATATTCTTTCCAACAAATGGTTGCTGACACAGCTGGATATCCTTTGAAAACAAAACAAAACCCTTGAACTTTTCCTCATTCCACACACACAATTTAATTCAGAAAGGCTTATATACCTAAATGTAAGAGCTAAAGCTATGAAAGTTCTAGGAGAAAACTTTGGACAAAATCTTTGCAATCTTTAGATAAGCGAAGACTTCTTAGGACACAAAAGCACAAACCATAAAAAATAATAAATTGACTTCACCAGAATTTAAAACTTCTTCCCATCAAAAGATAGCATTAAAGAAATAAAAAGGCAAGCCACAGATTACAGAAAATATTCATAATACATATATCTGACAGATGACTCATTATGAGAATATATAGGGAAACTTTTATAACTCAAAACAACCCAAATAAAAAATGGGCAAAAGATTTGAAGAAGCATTTCTCAATAGAAAATCTAGAAATGACTCATAAGCACATGAAAGGATGCTCAATGTCCAGTCATCAGGGAAATGGAAATCAAAACCCATAAGAAGATTCACTACCCACTCACTAGAATAGCTAAAATTTTAAAAAGACTACCGGTATCAACTATCACTAACTTATGTGTAACAAGTTCAATCCTTATATGTTGCTGGTGGCATGTAAATAATACATTTGTTTTGGAAACAGGTTGATATCTCTTATAAAGTTAAACATATGTTTACCATATGGCCCAGCAATCTCACTTGTAGGTATTTAACCAAGAGAAGTGAAGATACACATCCATACAAACACTTTCACATGAATGTTCATATCAATTTTATTCACAATATTCAACACCTGGAAACAACCCAAAAGTTCATCAAAAAGTGAAAAGATTATCAAATTGTGGTATATTCACAAAATGGAATATGAGTCAGCAATAAAAAGGAATGAACTACTGGTACACACAACAATTTCAGTAAATCCCCCAAATATTATGCCAAATGAAAGAAACTATTCACAAAAGAGTATATACACTATATAATTCCATTTGTATGAAGTTTTAGAACAGGCAAAAATAATCTAATACTGTCAGAACACAGATCAATGTTTGCTTAGGTCCAGGCACGGTAGGTACTGATTGCCAATGATACATTAACTTTTGGGGGGTGATGGAAATGTTTCATATCTTGATTTGAGGGGTCATTACACGTATGTGTTTACTTGTCAAAATTTATCATTACAATATACCTTAAATGAATGCATTTTATTATATATAAATTAACCTCAATGTTTATTTTAAAAAATAAATGTGTATACTATTTAAATGATAAAAATGATTATTATTATTTCTAATAAGATATCAAAATAATTTTAAGGATGCTCTTTTTTTGAAGAAGGAGCACACAACATCTCTATTTTGACAAAGTATAGTAGAACCATTTTTATAATCATGAATGCTTTGATCCTTTGAAGTGATTTTAACTTTTGAGTTTCAGCCTTGGCTAAGAGTAAATCCTTTTAAATTCCAAAGAGAAAACATTTTCTTAAATTCTGAAAAAAGAAGATATTCTGTCCATTTCCAAAATTTTTAACTGCCAAAAGATGTGGCTGAGAGGTTACCTTGTTTGATAAAGAAAGGACAACTAAAAATCTCTTTGCTTTTTTTCCCCATAGTCTGAAAAGAGACATAACAGATGAATGGGTCCTAAATTCCCTTTGTCTCCTTAAGTCATTTAGATCTAGAGAGAAAGGTGTCCTTAAGCAATTACATATGAGCAATTAATTTCGTTATGCCTAAGATACTAACATTTTTATAAACAATACACAAATTCCTTCTTTTATGTGTATTTCCTTGAAAAAATGGGAACTTCCGAATGCCACTATGATCATTGTGATTACAGACTCCACAGGCACTAAAAAGGTAATAAGGAAATACTATGAACAATTCTATGAACATAAACTGGAGGAGGGCAGGAGGAAGGGGCATGAAGGAACTTTGAGGATGGTAGATACATTTGTTTTCATGATTATGTTGATGGTTTTACAGATGTATATGTATATCAAGACTTACCAGATTATAGACTTTAAATATGAGGTTTATTGTAGGTAAAGCATACTTCAATAAAACTATTTTTTTAAGGGGCACCTGGATAGCTCAGGCGGTTAAACACCCGACTCTTGATTTCAGCTCAGGTCCTGATCTCAGGGTCCTGGGATGGAGCCCTGGGCCCGGCTCTGCGCTCAGTGGGGAGTCTGCTTGAGGCTGTCTCTCCCTCTTCCTCTGCCCCTCCTCCTGCTTGCGCTTGTGCGAGTGCGTGCGCACACACTCTCTGTCTCTCTCAGATAAATAAATAAATCTAAAAAAAAAAAAGAAAAAAACTATTAAAAAAAAAAGTCTTTATGCAACAAAACACTTTTCCTTGGAGCTGGTTAGAGCCTTCACTGCATCCATTACCTGCTGTCACTGCTGTCCCCACCCCTGCACATTGTCCCTCCACCATTGACTTTCTGAAGTCACAATAACTGTCCCTAACTAATACTTGTAGTGTGTACAATAAAATATATTTTCTACCCACTTCTTTCTCATACTCTATGCACTGAATTATAAAATTGAAAGATACTAGTTAGGATCTACTGTGGCTTGATTCACTTAAGCAGAGAATAGTTTTTAATCCTCTAGTATCATCAATTATAGGAGACTGGAATTATTCAGAAGGATGTTCACCAGCAGAGTTCCTAGAAGTACATAAATAAAACGCCAGTTTGGGCTTCAGGGAGAATCCACTGCCTCCATTAAGGCTGCAGGTTACAGAATTTTCCCTAAAGGATCCCAGTGGGACAGTGAAAGCCAGGTGAAGTTCACTCACATCTTGACATTCGAAGAACTACAACCTTGGAACACATGATAAAATATAAGTACAAGCTAGAACTCTCTTGGGCATACTCTGCTTCAGCACCGTAAGATTTATCTCTTTGCTTTCATTTTTTAAGCAGCAATACACAATGTATGGATCCCAACAGCACGGTGATAGCTCTTCTTCATTGCGAGTCACAACAACATACAGTGGCCCACACTACCTCATCCCCATTTTCAGTGTGCAGCAAACACTTGATGTCAGGAGGCTAAAGGATAAAAAATGTGCACAGAGTACAACCTACTCTGCAGCTTCCTCCACCCACCCTCCTTCGCCCACCTTCCTCTCTCCTGTCTTATCCTGTCACAGAGTAGTTTACAGCATGCTTTCCCATATCTTTGTTCCTTTATTTTATTATTTTTTAAAGGTTTTCTTTATTTATTTGACAGAGAGAGACACAGCGAGAGAGGGAACACAGCAGGGGGAGTGGGCGAGGGAGAAGGAGGCTTCCCACGGAGCAGGGAGCCCAATGCGGGGCTCGATCCCAGGACCCCGGGATCATGACCTGAGCCGAAGGCAGACGCTAAATGACTGAGCCACCCAATCACCCCGTATTTATTTTTTTTTAAGATTTTATCCATTTATTTGACAGAGAGAGACACAGCGAGAGAGGGAACACAGCAGGGGGAGTGGGAGAGGGAGAAGCAGGCTTCCCGCTGAGCCAGGAGCCTGATGCGGGGCTTGATCCCAGGACCCTGAGAGCATGACCCGAGCCGAAGGCAGACTCTTAATGACTGAGCCACCCAGGCGCCCCTCTTTGTTCCTTAAAAAATGGACATATAAACACCTACCTTGCAAGACTAATGTACAGATTTAACACACACACACACACACACACACACACACGGCAAACACCAGCACAGTGCCCTGGAATGTAACAGGTGCTCAAAAGAAATGTGAATTCACTTGACTTTCACCCTCATTTGTGTAATACCAAAGTAGCAGCGGCCAGAGCAAAGAAGACAATGTGCAGGACCAAGAATGGTGAAATGGAGAGAGGTCATGGCAAATGCCTATTTTCTCTTCTCAGAACATGGGTTTTGCTTAAAATGATTGCTCTTGATCATACCCATCTGTTCTATAGCCATTTGGCTGGCTCAAGTAAAAGACTTACTCAGGGGGTCCAACTCCTAACACACTTCTATGCTCCAAACCACCACTTCAAACCACCACTCAATAATTGGTCATTTATTTGGAATATCCTAGATATTTAGTCTACCCCTTTCCTGCTACTACCTACATTATTTAAACACACCAAGACTCTACCTTTAAAAACAAACACTCCTATCTCTAACCCTCTTCCCCCTCCACCTCCAAATGCCGAGTCTCTTGCCTCTTCTTCATAGCTAAACTCTACAAAATGTCTTTCCACTTCTCACCTCATATTTACACCTTGACTTACCACAACCTGGCTTCTCCATAAATCATCTAATCATTTATTCTCCATTTTGACAAAGTATAGTATAACCATTTTTATAATCATGAATGCTTTGATCCTTTGAAGTGATTTTAACTTTTGAGTTAAACTTTTAACTTTTTAACTATTTGAAGTTAACTAGTTAACTTTGTAACTATTTGAAGTGCATTGCTCTCTGATAGACATTTCTAGGTGTAGGGAAGCCAGTATGATTGGATGGAAAGTAGTACGAGATAAGATAAGAGGACTAATCAGAAGCCAGATCATGGAGCACCTTGTGAGCCATGATAAGAATTTGGATTTTTCTTTGAGTGAGATGAGAAACCATTGGGGGATTTTGAAAAGAAAGATGACAGGGTCTAATTATATTTTAAAAGGATCACTGTGGTTGCTATAAGAATAGACAGAAGCAAAGGCCCCTGAGTGGCTCAGTGGGTTAAGCGTCTGCCTTCGGCTCAGGTCATGATTCTAGGATCCTGGGATGGAGCCCTACATTGGGCTTTCTGCTCAGCAGAGAGCCTGCTTCTTCCTCTCCCTCTGCCTGTGCTCTGTCTACTTGTGCTCTCTCTCTCTCTGTCAAATGAGTAAATAAAATCAAGAATAGACAGAAGCAAGGGGGAGGGGGAAAGGGTCAAAACAGAGACCAGCAAAGTGATTATTGAAATAATCCAGATGAGAGATGATGGTGTCTTGGACCAGATGAGTAGTGTTGGAACTAGTAAGAATGGGTCTGATTCTCATTATATTTTTGAAGATGAGGTTGATAGAATTGCTAGAAGGGGATATGAGAGACAAAGGAAAGTCAAGAATGCCTCAAAGTCAAATGAAGTTACCATTTACTAAGAAAGAAAGCCACAAGGAGGATCTGTTTGGGCAGGGGATGGGAGTAGAAAATCAAAAGTTCAGTCTTGTCTGTACGGTTTGAATTGCCTAGGACATAGATAATTTGAGATGTCAAGGAAATGGTTAATTATGTGAGTCTGGAATTCAAAGGGAATATAGTCAATGGTGTTATAATATGGTAGCTACACTTGCGGTGAACATAGCAAAACGTTGAATCACTATGCTGTACACCTGAAACTAATGAGACATTGGGCATCAACTTCAATTAAAAAAAACATGTCTAGATAAAATAACCTAGATAACAAGTAGCAAGAAAAGTTTAAAGCCTGAGCCCTGGGGCATTCCTTTATTTAAAGGGTAAGATGAGGAAGATCCATCAAAATAGAAGGAGCAGGCAATGAAGTAAAAGGGTAGTGATATCCCTGACACCAAGCAAAGATAGTATTTTATAAGTGATGAAGAACTCTGAACTGTTGTTGAGAGGTCCAGTAAGATGAGAACAGAAAATTAACCGTTAAATTTAGAAACATTCACAACTTTTTTATTGTAACAGTTTTATTGAGATATAACATACCATACAAGTCACCCCTTTACAGTATAGAATTTGATGGTTTTTAGTATATTCAAAGAGTATTGCCACCATCACCACAATAAATTTTAGGACATTTTCATCACCTTGCCCGTGCTCATCCATTGTTGTAAAATATATCAGTACTTCATTCTTTTTATGACTAAATAATACTCCATTATGTGGATATATCAAATTTTGTTTATCTATTCATCAGTGGATTGACATTTGGGTTGTTTTCACCATTTGGATACTATGAGTAATAATATGCTCCTATGAACATTTGTGTACAATTTTGTGTGTGTGTGTACACATATGTTTCCATTTCTCTTAGCTATATATTTCTGGGTCAAAGATTAACTTTTTGAGGAACTACCTAATTGTTTTCCACAGCAGCCATACAATTTTACATTCCCACCAGAAGTCTAGGAGGAGTTCCAATTTCTCCATATCCTAACATCTCTTATCTGATGTTTTTGTTATAGACATCTTAGCAGGTATAAAGTAGTAGTTCACTGTGGTTTTGATTTGCATTTCTCTAATGACTAGTGATGTTCGGCATCTTCCATGTGCTTATTGGCCATTTGTATATTGTCTTTGAACAAATATCTATTCAAATCCTTGCCCATTTTTTAATTGGGTTATCTTTCTATTATTAAGTTGTAAGGGTAATTTATATATTCCAGATACAAGTTCCTTATCAGATATGATTTGCCGAAATGTTCTCTCATTCTATGGATTGTCCTTTCACTTTCTCATAGTGTCCTTTGAAGCCCAAAAGATTTTAATTTTGTTGATGCCCAATTTTTTTCTCTGGTTGCTTATGCTTTTGGTGTTATGCCTAAGGATCCATTGCCAAATAAAGGGTCATGATTTCTATGTTTCTTCTAAGAGTTTTATAGTTTGGGCTCTTACATTTAGTTATTTGCTCCATTTTGAGTTAATTTTTATAAATGATGTGAGGTAAGGGTCCAACTTCATTATTTTGCATGTGGCTTTCCAGTTGTCCCAGCACCATTTGTTGAAAAGACTATTCTTTCCACACTGAATGGTCTTGGTACACCTGTCGAAAATCAATTGACCATAGAAACACGAAGGAAACATGGAAATTTTGGTATATGCAAAAAGCAGTTTTAATGAAATAATGGAGACACAGTCTAATAGGAATGAGTTCATGGCACAATGAAGGGAGAGAAACTGGAAAGAATGAATTAGAAATAAGTTTTTTGTTCGTGGGAGGAGCAGAAAAATGGAGCTATAAAAGAAGGGTGAGGAGTTCCGCTCCTGGCTAAAAACCCATGTGTTGGGCGCCTGGGTGGCTCAGTTGATTAAGCAACTGCCTTCGGCTCAGGTCATGATCCTGGAGTCCCGGGATCGAGTCCCACATCAGGCTCCCTGCTCAGCAGGGAGTCTGCTTCTCCCTCTGACCCTCCTCCCTCTCATGCTCTCTGTCTCTCATTGTCTCTCTCGCAAATAAATAAAATCTTTAAAAAAAAAAAAATAAAATAAAAATAAAAATAAAAACCCATGTGTTGTTAAAAAGAAAACCACAGGCCCCCAAATGGAGTCACTTATGTTAAGGGCCCAAGTCAGCAAATCAAGATTTAGGGAAATACCTAACGTAACTGCTCTTTCAACCCCTGCCTCCAGGAATGTAACCTTTAACCAGTCAACCTGGAAATTCCTGGTCAACACTAGGAAATTTACTGATAGACTAATTAGGAGGGTGACCTTGCCTAAAACAATGCATTCTTCGCTAATAATTTCCTTTTTTTCCTCTCTGCCCCTCTCTGCCTTCAAAACCTTGCCTTTCCTGCAGTTCAACAGAACTCCCTTCTCTCCACTTGCTAGAATCGATTAATAAAACTAATTAGATCTTGGGGCGCCTGGGTGGCTCAGTTGTTAAGTGTCTGCCTTCGGCTCAGGTCATGATCCCAGGGTCCTGGGATCGAGCCCTGCATCGGGCTCCCTGCTCTGCAGGAAGCCTGCTTCTCCCTCTCCCACTCCCCCTGCTTGTGTTCTCTCTCTCGTTGTCTCTCTCTCTGTCAAATAAATAAATAAAATCTTTAAAAAAACAAACTAATTAGATCTTTTTTTTAAGATTTTATTTATTTATTTGTCAGAGAGAGAGAGATCACAAGTAGGCAGACAGGCAGGCAGAAGGAGAGGGAGAAGCAGGTTCCCTACTGAGCACGGAGCCCGATGCGGGACTTGATCCCAGGACCCTGGGAACATGACCTGAGCCAAAGACAGACACTTAATCCACTGAGCCACACAGGTGCCCCAAAACTAATTAAATCTTTAAAATTTACTTGGTTGCATTTTTGTTCTTTATTGATGTGATCTTTCAAACTTGACCATAGGCAATTACAAAGGCCTTCCCTGGCAGGCCTTACAGGGGAAAGCTGCCCTCCCCACACCAGACTTGGTGCACACCCAGTGCACTGTAGTCTCTGAAGGGAGGTAAGGACTCAGGCTCCTCTGGTCAGCCTTGCTCTTACACACGTTTGCAGTCTGATCCAGGCACCTCCAACAGAAGCCTCTTTCTCTGGGGTCTTCTGAAGCCTTGCTCAGGTGCCTCATCTTATGGAGAACAGAGCAGAAACCTTGAAGACACCCTCTTCTCTCTGACTCAGTACTCAGTTCTTTTGCACTCTTAGCCCTTCTCCCTTTCCCTTTCCCCAGCCCCAAGGTCCAGAAAATTCCAGAAGCCTTTTGGTCTGGGCTCTTTCAGCAATGAGACAGTGAGAGGGATTAGCCCCTCCTAATCAACTGACCCTTGACTGGCCCTTGACAGCCGTGAAGTTCGTGAAGGAAACTAGACCAGGGCCGAGAATGACGGTGTTTTCCCCAGCTTTGCATCCTGCTTACACTATTGTTTTAAGTGATTAAAGTCTTGACTCTCTTTCATCTCGGCTTGTTTTAATCACTACTCCAATACCTGGAAGCTCAGCTCCCTCAAGCTCCTCTGAGCCCAGCCTATGACAGAGGGTTATTTCTTTCCTTAACTGGTTATTTCTTTAACTGCTGGAAGGCCTGACCAGCATAACTGTAGGCTGATGAGGATGAGACAACAGAGAGAGAAGGAGATGAAATAGAGAGATAGGATTGCTGGAGTGATAAGCCATGGTAGGTCTGCCTAGATCCTCTTACTTTAGTACCGATACACTCACCCACACTGCTGGCAATATAGGCTCAGAGCTACGTCCTTCACTGGGAAATGCCCTCAGCCACAGGGTGCGACCTTGCCCAAGGCTACTTCCCTTCCTGAGACTAGCTTATGCAGGGACACAAGGGTATATTCTTCATCCCAGAGTACTCTGTAGGGTTGGCTTAGTCGCAACTGCATTATAGGTCAGCTTCTCTCTCTGCTCTGTTGTGTCTACCTCACTTCCCTACACATATCTCTCTCAAGAGCATTTCCCAACAAACCTCCAGCATACAACGCTCCATCTTTGTTTCCAGGGAATAATCTAATGTTCGGAGTGCTCTTAGGAGGTAGACTCTAAAATGGGATTTTTGAGCTAGATCCCTTGCTATTAGGCTAGCAAGAAGGACCCCATCTCTAGTGGCAGTGGAGTGTGGACAGGTCTTGGAATGCTGTAGCAGTCCAATGTCAAACTTTCACCAGCAGTGAACTGAGTTCGGTTATGACTAGAATAGGATGCACTGGCTGGAATACCTCTGATGCTCAAGAGTTAAGAGGAAAATGATAACTATAAATACTATGGAATTGGGTAGCTGTTGCTAAGCAGATAGGTTCATTGAAAAGAAATAATTACAGGTGTTCAGGACAATTGATTCATCACCAATTCAAGACAAAACATGAGAGCCAGAGGAGAGGGTCTCTTAGCAATGTTTAAGGAAATCCTAATCTCCTGTACCTGGAGAGCTGACAAAAAGGAGGATGGGTCTCAGAGCTAAATCTTAACAGTAGCAGAGCTCATCGCCACCAGGTCTCTGTACAGGGTCAGGGTCTAATAGAAAAGGAGTGGAACCCCTAAGACTTGAGATGGGAATATCTGGTTAGATGTCATTAAGAACCCACTGGGCCTGCAGAAGTGATCCATTTCCCCTTGTTAAAAATTAGTACCCTCCCTTTGCTTAAAGATCTTGCAGAGGCCTCAAATGAGGCAAGTGCTTTACAAGACCATGCTGTCAATGCCCAGGATCTCCCCCACCTCCTCTCCTGGCAGCCAGACCAGTAACAGGGGTCAAGTCCCAGCACAGCCCATCTGAGGATGTCCTGGGCCTGCTGGGGGAGGAAAGGGACTATACACAAAAGGAGTTGCAGAATCCAACTAATACAGGCCTGCAGGAGCTAAGAGAATATACATTAATGGAATCCCCAGGGGGCTGGATCAAGAGCAGGTGAACATCAAATTAGGTAAGTAAGTTATCCACTCTTGTGATGCCGGATTTAACACACTGGCAGGTGTTGAGACACTGAGGCTCTTGGAAACTTGAAAAAAGTGCTGGGCCACACTAACTGAAGACATGTTGCACAAAGCCAGAACACCTACAAGCTACGTTCTACATGAGGGCCCAGAAGACCCTCTGTTTAGTAAAGCAATGAGGAAAGGACAGGTGACAGGGAGCCAAGAATTGTGGGGAACTCAGTGGTGACTGTCTTCTGGAGGCCAGTGCTGATGAAAGGAGACACCCTTCACAACTGGGCTCCCTGACGTAACAATGAGGATTGCAACTGTCCAAAAGGATAGGGGCAGGTGGCAGCACTTAACCATTAAAATCAAGGTGAGTGAAGACAGGCTGGAGTGGCAGCTAGGGCAGTCCCCACACAAAGAACCAGGAAGAGAGCTAAAAGAACATGATGTTCTACTTAATTTTTAAAAAAGCAAAGATTATCAGGAGGCTAAAAGTAGCCACCCCAATAAAAGTCATGATCCCTTGCGCAGTTTCTGGACCTTCACCTGTTCTTAGATCCAGAAGTTACTGACCAAAGGAGAAGCCAGTGTGTGCAAAAGCATGGCAGGTGTATTCAAGAGTGATTTCCTGGTACTTCCACAAAGAACTATGGCTGCTTACACAAGTAACCATGAACTGGTGAAAGGGGAATACTTAGACTTTTTGAGGATTATTGGACAGTCTGAATTGGTATTGATACCTGGGGATCCAAAACACCACCATACCATAACGATAAAACCGAGCAGACTTTTTAGTTGTCAGAACTCTCAACTGTAGGATAAGAGCTATTCCAGTGGGAACGCCAAGTGGAAATCTCTGCAACTCCTTCCTTCCTCAGGAAAGATAGTAAGTCAAAAACAATACATTGAAATCGATGCCACCTTCAAAGCCTTAAAGAATGAGGGGCTGGTGGTCTCTGTTATATCCCCATTTAATTTACCAATCTGGTCCTTACAAAAGCCAGATGAATCATGGCAGATGACAAGGGACTGTGGCAGCCTTAACCAAGGAGTAGCCCCAAAGGCAGCTGCTGTTCTGGATGGGACATCTTTGCCCATTAACCCAAGCTCAGACACACACATATATGAGACCACCTGTCTGGCAAATGTGCTCTTTTCCATCCCTGTCAGAAAGAAGGATTACAAGCAGTGAACATTCACATGGACAGGAAACAATACACATTTCACTCTTTCCCTAGTACTGTGTTAGCTTCCCTGTCTCCCATCACGTGAGCTGAAAGGGACTTGGACATTCTACAGAGTAAGATATCACTCCACTATATTGATGACATGGTGCTAATCAGACCAGAGGAAGAAGGATGACAAGTACCTTGGGGGCCTTGCTAAGACACCTGCAAACTAGAGGTGGGAGGTAAGTCTGTAGAGGTTTAGGAGCTTGCTACATCAGTGAGGTGTGCAGGGGTCCAGAGGGCTGGGATAGCCCATCACTAAGAAAAAGCACATTGCTTGGTAAGCCCCTCAAGGGTCTGGAGGTAGCATATTCCACACTTGGGAATATTGCTCTATCCCATTTAGCAGATGACATGGAAGGCTCCCAGATGGAGCCCAGAGCAAGAAAGGGCCCTGCAGGGAGAGCCGACTAGGGTGGGAGCAGTCATGCTGCTGGGCCCTCTGACCCAGCAGACCATAGCTACTAGAGGTATCTGCAGGGAAAAGATGCTGTGGGAGTTTATGGCAAGTCTGGTAGGGAGAATCGCCAGGTTCTCAGGTTCTGAAGCAAGGCTGTTTACCACTTCAAATAAGGAAGCTCCTGTCAGGCAATTGGCCTTGCGAGATTGGGTCCATCTAACCACAGGACATCAGGTAACCTGAGCCAGAGCTGCTCACTGTGACTGGTGTCTGTCAACCACACTGGGTCATATGGTTGGGGTGAGGGGACGAAGTTCTTAGCAGTGAGCCTTCCCAAGAGGACACAGGCACACTCATGCAGGACTGGACCCAAGCCCAGCAGAGAGTGCCTGGACTGCTGAGAATGAGGAGCGGCGGCATGAGGTTCAAGAGAGTGAGCCGGAAAGATAGATAGAGGTGTCTGAGTGGGAAGCTCAAACTCCTGAGCCTGTCAGAAGGCAGGGGTCTGGCCAGAAGAGGCAGAAGCTCTGTAAATACTGACAGGTTGCACGGACAGAAGAGCACCCAGCAGGTCAACTGATAGGAATCTCACTTTTTCAAGGGATACAGAAGTTCTGACACTAATCTGCAGTTACCACAGGGTTGAAGAAGCCTTGTGGCATTAAACCTTCAACCCAGCCCTGGAACACTGCCTGTAGATTTCCTCAACACTGACTTGGGGCCCTGGGGTGTAGGCCATTTGTCTTCATCTTTCTACTGCACGACAGATCCCTATTGCTAGACCATGCACCTACCTCAGAGAATTTGAGAGTTAAACGAGCTAATATGTATTAAGTGCTCAAAATAATGACTGACATATAACTAACTCTCAGTCGGTATTAGCCATCATTACCTAGAGAAAAAATTAAACAACTGTACACACACACACACACGACAGATCTATAGAGATAGAAAGTAGATTAGTAGTTGCCAAGGGTTGGGGAATTGGAGAGAGCAATGGAGGATGTGTGCTAATTCGTACTACATTTTTATATGTTTTGGGGGGGGTGGAATATGAAAATTAATGTAAAATTAGATTGTGGTGGTGGTTGCACAAATTAGTAAATATACTAAAAAAACCCCATTGAATTGTATACTTTTAAAGGGTGAACTTTATGATATGTGAATTATATCTCAAAAAGCTGTTTCTTTAAAGAAGCAATAATGAAAGTTATCCCAAATATAGCTCCATTGAGAGAACTGATATTGAGAACCATGCTTATTTTCATTACTCTTCTAGGGAATTATTCTTTATTAACTTTGTAATAGCCTGTGGGTCATTTTCACTATGTCAATAACAGTAGCAAACATATGAGAATCCTGAGAAACAAAAAGTCACAGTATAAATGATTGTACGTGCCAAATGGTTAGAACGTGTTTATTTAAATGCATTTTAGTTGGTGTAATAGCATTTCTGGGAGGGAGGATTTTCTTCAGTGTCTCATTCTGTGTTGGCTTTATTACTAGCCTGTTATCTACTCACATCCATGCACGTCTAGGGGGGTAGGAATAATCCTAATTTTATTCATTTGGCAATACCAGGAGAAAAGATAAACTGATACAGAGACAAAATAAGAACTAACACTTTTCTTGGAAATATTTGCTTATTTTATGCCTTTGGCCTGGTTTGGTATGCTTGACTGTAGGCACCTCAAGCCACCCATCATTCAATCATTAAACAACTATTTATTGAACTCCTTCTATAATGAGAAACAATATTGTTCTAATATGAGTGGAGAACTACCTTACCAAAAAATAAATTTAACTTTTTATAGTTTCTTGACTAAAATACTGATTCGTGTGTAGATATGCAAGGGAGGAGACCAGATCTACAAGTAATGACAGGAGAAGCATAAGGGAGTTGTACAGGTGTTTGGTGGTGGTGGTCATACAAGTCACCCACGCAGTGACCTCTCAGCATCCCACACAGGACTGGCCTTATCCCTATGGTTGTCAGATTTCAGTACACATCATGATCACCTGTAGGGCTTGGTAAAACTACAGATTGCTGTCTTTCCCTAGAAATTGATTCAAGAGGGGCGCCTGGGTGGCTCAGTTGGTTAAGCGACTGCCTTCGGCTCAGGTCATGATCCTGGAGTCCCGGGATCGAGTCCCGCATTGGGCTCCCTGCTTGGCGGGGAGTCTGCTTCTCCCTCTGACCCTCCTCCCTCTCATGCTGTCTGTCTCTCATTCTCTCTCTCTCAAATAAATAAACAAAATCTTTAAAAAAAAAAAAAGAAAGCATAAAATACTTAATATATTTAAAAAAGCAGGAGACCTCCACAATAAAAAGTACAAAACCTTTATGAGATAAAATAAAGAATACCTCAAAAAGTACACAAATAAACCATCTTCAAGGGTCAGAATACTCAATGTTATTAATATGTCAATTCTTCCTAAATTTACTTATAGATTTAATGCAATACCAATCAAAATCCTAGAATTATTTTGTAGAAACTGACAAGTTGATTTTAAAACTTATATAGAGGGTGCCTGGGTGGCTCAGTTGGTTAAGCGACTGCCTTCGGCTCAGGTCATGATACTGGAGTCCCGGGATCGAGTCCCACATCGGGCTCCCTGCTCGGCAGGGAGTCTGCTTCTCCCTCTGACCCTCCCGACCCTCCCCCCTCTCATGTGCTCTCTCTCTCAGTCTCTCTCTCTCAAATAAATAAATAAAATCTTAAAAAAAAAAAAAAAAGAAAGAAATTGATTCAAGAAATCTGATGTGGGGCCTAAAAACATTCATTTCCAGAAAGTTCCCATGAGATATTGACACAGCTCTTAGAAAATCTACCCTAGTCAGAACCATGAGAGAGGAAACATTTTTAGTACCACCTTATCTTCTTTAAGATTCCTTCTCACTTTTTGGTAAGTATGAGACCTTATTACTAAGAAGTGTCCCCTACCTTGGACCAAAGCTGGCATTCTGATAATTTCCCTTTTTTCCCCTTCCTTTAAACCCAGCTTCTTGGGGCCCACTTATTTAAGGCCCTGTTTTTGGTGGGGAACAGCCAGCCAACCTACTAAGCGAATCAAAGGAATGCTTAGCTGTTGCCAAGGCATTCATGTGTGACCTTATGCTATAAAACTGTTTCCTCTTGATATTTAGCTTGAATTTTCTCAGCCTTCCTTCAGGCCAAATCTATTGTTCTGTGCATGACAACTTTGGCAGTAATGTCTATACTGATACTCCATTTTAATAATTTGTTATCAGAGAAGGCATAGCTGCATTAGTAATTTATTAAATTATTAAAGCAAGAGAAATCTATCAGTCTCATATTCTGAGCATGGAAATCATGCAGTATCTTTTAAATGTGTGGCACATAAATTCTCCCAGGATGCTTTAGGAATGGGCTCATAGGTAGGCCTATAGCAGAAATCTGAGGATTTGGGCCAGTGCTTTAAAATTCTTTGTTGAGGGGCACCTGGGTGGCTCAGTTGTTAGGCGTTTGCCTTCGGCTCAGGTCATGATCTCAGGGTCCTGGGATTGAGCCCCACATCGGGCTCCCTGCTCAGCAGGAGTGTGCTTCTCCCTGTCACTCTCCCTCTGTGCTCTCTCTCTCTCAAAAAAATAAATAAAATCTTTTTAATTTGTTGATAATTATGCAGGTGGCCCTTGGAGGAATGCCTTAAGACAGAACCCATGCAGTAGAATGAAGGACAAATACTGGAAACCGTAGGGCTAACCTATGAATCATGAATAGAGACTGGATTTCAGAAGCAAAAGTTCTAGGTTGTAATGGAAAGGATGTCAGAGGGAGTTGTGAGGAACTAGGGACTAAAGAACAACCTTCAAAACCAGTTAATGTTGCCTTCATGGCTTCACAGGGACATGATTCTTGGGTGGGTTTCCCTAGCATAAAGGTCTTTGTGGGGTGGGCGGCTATGGAGTCTATATGTGTATGTGACTATAAATTAATAAGTCATTGTATTTACAGATCTAAAATTAGACTTTTTAAAAGGAAGGGAAAAATTAATGTGGAATAAAGATTTGAACAAACTATCAACTACTTTGACCAAACAGACATATAAAACAGTGTACCCAACAACTACAAGGATATATATTCTTTTCAAGTACAATGGAGCATTCACAAAAGTAGACACATAATGAGCCATAGATTAAGTCTTCTTAAATTTCAAAAGAGTGAAATATAGCATATATTATGTAACAACAAAATCAAATTAGAATTCATTAAAATTAAGATAGAAAGAAAAGCCCCAAATATTTGAAAAGGAAATAACACACTTTTAAATAACTCACAAGTAAAAGAATAAATCACAAGGAAGTTAGAAAATATTTCTAATTGAATGCTAATGAAAATACAACATATTAAATTTTATGGAATGTAGCCAAAACAGTACTTCCCTAGAGGGAAACCAATACTTTAAAATACTTAAATACAGTGCAATAAGAAAAGAAAAAAAATGTTTAAAAATTAGTGATCTAAGGTTGCAACATAAGAGGCTTCTTAGGAAAAGAAGAGCAAATTAGGGGCACCTGAGTGGCTCAGTCAGTTAAGTGACTGACTACGGCTCAGGTCATAATCCCAGGGTCCTGGGATTGAGCCCCACATCAGGTTCCCTGCTCAGCAGGGGAGTCTGCTTCTCACCCTTCCCCTGCTCATGCTTTCTCTCTCACTCACTCTCTCTTGCAAATAAATAAATAAAATCTTAGGGGAAAAAAAAAAAAAAAGAAAAGAAGAGCAAATTAAACCCCAGGTAAATAAAAGGAAGGAAATAAAAATTGGAAATCAATGAAATGGAAAACAACCAAATACAGAAAATTAACAAGGCTAAAAGTTGATTCCTTGACAAGTTTAAACAAGCTGATAAACCTCTAGTAAGGCTGATCATGAATAATAGGGAAAAATATAAATTCAACAATTTAGATGAAGCAGGCCAATTATTTGAAAAACACAATTTACCAAAAAGAAGACAACCTGAGCATTTGTGTATCTACTAAGTAAATGGAATTTGGTAATCAATAATTTTCCCATAAAGAAAATTCTAGGCCAACAGTCTTGGTGAATTCTATTAAATAGTTAAGGAAAAAATAATGACAATTATACACAAATTCTGTCAGAATAGAGATAAGTCCAGAAAAACTTGTAAGATGTGACAAGAAAAGAAAATTACAGACCATACAGAGATAGAGGCAATGACCCTTATAAATAATTATTAATTGAGGTGAAAATGGATAACATATCATGACTAAGTAGGGTTTATCACAGGAATGCAAGATAGGCTTAACATTTGAAAATCAATGTAATTCTCCATATTAACAGGATAAAGGAGAAGAACTACAATTGTCTCAGTAGACTCAACCCAATGCAAACCAAAATCCCAGTAAGCTTTTTGTAATTAAAATTTGATTCTAAAATTTCTGTGGAAAAGCAAAAGCTCTAAAATAGCCAAAAATCTTGAAAAAAGAACAAAGTTGAAGGTTTATGCTATTTTGTTGCAAGATTTACTATGAAGCTACAATAATCAAGATAGTGTGGTTAAGCAAAATAACAGAAAAATAAATCAATGAAACAGAATAAAGTCCAGAAATAGATCCACACATATATGACTTGATAAAGGCACTGTGATGTTTATGTGCCGGCTTGGGTAGGTTATGGTGACCAGTTGTTTGGTCAAACACTAGTCTACACGTTGCTGTGAAGTTATTTTGTAGATATGATTAATGTTTACAACCCGTTGACTTTAAGTAAGGCAGATTTCTCTTAAGGATGTTGGTGGGCCTTGTCTAATCAGTTGAAGACTCTAAGAGCAAAAATTGAAGATTGTAGGAAAAGAACAAACTCTGCTTCAACACTGGAATATAGAAATCCAGCTTGAGGGTGCCCGGGTAGCTCAGGAGGTTAAGCGTCTACCTTTGGCTCAGGTCATGATTCCAGGGTCCTGGGACTGAGTCCCTCATTGGACTCCCTGCTCAGCAGGAAGTCTGCTTCTCCCTCTCCCTCTGCCCCTCCCCCTTGCTTGTGCTCTCTCTCTCTCTCTCAAATAAATAAATAAAAATTCTATTGATTTTTATCCTGCTTGAGTTTACAGCTTGCTAACCTGCCCCACAAGCTTTGGACTTGGCAATCCTCACAATTATGTTAAAATCTCTCTCTGAGAGAGATAGTGAGAGAAAGAGAGAGAGGAAGAGTAAATATAAATAGCTTCTACAAATCAGTAACAAAAAGGCAAACAACCAAAAATTTGTTTAAATGGTCAGAAAAAGTATAGATATTTCACAAAAGGAGATATATGATTGAGCAATAAGCAAGTCGTCAGGAAAATGCAAAGTGAAACCACACTGAGATACCATTTTACACCCACTTCAATTACTAAAACTAAAAACACTGACAGCACCAATGTCAGTGAGAATATGGAACAACTGGAAATCTCATACATTTCTGGTTGAAGTGTCAGATGGAAACCACTTCGGAAAACAGTTTGGTGGTTTTTATGGAACTACCCCATGACACAAGGGAAATGAAATTATGTGTCTACACAAAGTCTTATCCAAGAATGTCATAATTGCATCCTATATAAAGCAGAAACTTGACACAACCCAAATTTCCATCAAAAGAAGTATAAATAGACAAATTGTGATATATTCACGTAATGCAATATTATTCAGCAATAAAAAAAATGAACTACAGATACTTTTAAAACTATGGATGAATCTCAAAAAATCTTATGTTAAGTGAAAGAAGGCAGAGAGAAAGGGTACATACTGTATGATTCCTTTCAAAAGAACTTCAAGACTAAGTTAAACCAATATATTCTGATAGAAATCAGAACAATAATTGCTTAAGGGAATGTGTACAGGAAAACCTTCTGGAGTGATGGAAATGTTCTATATATTGTGATTTGGCTTAGAGACTACATGGGTATATACATTAATCAAAACAGATTGAATCGTACACTTAAGATCTGTACATTTAACAGTATATAAACATTTTTTAAAGATTTTTTAAAATTTATTTGACAGAGAGAGACATAGCAAGAGAGGGAACGCAAGCAAGGGGAGTGGGAGAGGGAGAAGCAGGCTTCCCATGGAGCAGGGAGCCCGATGCGGGGCTCAATCCCAGGATCCTGGGATCATGACCTGAGCCGAAGGCAGACGCTTAACGACTGAGCCACCCAGGTGCCCCTATAAACATTTTTTAAATTAATACTTTATTTTTTAGAGCAATATTTGTTTTGCAGCAAAATTAAGCAGCAAGTACACAGCTCTCAGATATTCTCTATCCCCATACACACACAACCTCCCCCCATCAACATCCTGCAACACAGTGGTACATTGTTACAATTAGTGAACCTACATTAAGGTATCATTACCCCAATCCATAGATTATATTAGGGTTCATTCTAGGTGTTCTACACTCTATGGGTTTGACAAACATATAATTACATGAATCCACTATTGTAGTATCATACAGAATGGTTTCACTGCCCCTCTGTGCTCTGGCTGTTCTTCCTTCCTCCCCACCCAACCTCTGGCAACTACTGATGTGTTTATTTTTTTTGCCTTTTCTTGCCTTTTCCAGAATGTCTTCAAATTGGATTCAAATTGGATTCTTTCACTTAAGTTTCCTTCATGCCTTTTCATGGTTTGATAGCTCATTTCTCTTTTAGTGCCAAATAATACTCCATGCTCTGGATGTACCACAGTTTATCAATTTACCTACTGAAGGACATCTTGGTGGCTTCCAACTCTTGGCAGTTATAAATAAAGGTGCTATAAATATCTGCATGTAGGTTTTTGTGTGAACAAGTTTTCAATTCCTTTGAGTAAATACCAAAGGGCATATGGTAAGAGTATGTTTAGTTTTACCGAACTGTCTTCCGAAGTGGCTGCCCCTGCATCTTCACCAGCATTTGGTGGTGTTAGCCTTTGGATTTTGGACATTCTAATAGGTGTGTAGTGATACCTCATTGTTTTAATTTGTGATTCTCTAATGGCATGTGCTTAGAAATGTGTAGTTTAATTGCCAAGTATTTTTGGGACTTTCCAGCTATCTTTCTGTTATGGATTTCTAATTTAATTCCATTGTGGTCTGAGAGCAGACATTGTATGATTTCTATTCTTTTAAACTTGTTAAGGTGTGGTTTATAGCCCAGAATGTAGTCTATCTTGACGAATGTTTCATATGATCTTGAGAAGAATGTACAATCTGCTGTTATTGAATGAAGGAGTCTATAGATGTCAGTTATATCCAGTTAAGTGATGGTGTTGAGTTCAACTATGTCCTTACTGATTTTCTGTCAGCTGGATCTGTCCACTTTTCATTTCTTGCTTTTGATCCATTCTGATAGTCTGTCTCTTAATTGGTTTATTTAAACCATTGATGTTTAAAGTGATTATTAATATAGTTATATTAATATTTATTTTTTATTTACTTTTATTTCTGTTTCTGACACTTTTTCTGCCTTTTGTGTTTTTTTTTTAAAAAAAAGATTTTATTTATTTATTTGTCAGAGAGAGAGAGAGCACAAGCAGGGGGAGCGGCAGGCAGAGGGAGAGGGAGAAGCAAGCTCCTCGCTGAGCAAGAAGCCCGATGCAGGACTCAATCCCAGGACCCTGGGATCATGACCTGAGCCGAAGGCAGACACTTAACTGACTGAGCCACCCAAGCATCCTAACCTTTTGTGGTTTTAATTTGAACACTTTATGTGATTCCATTTTCTCTTCTTAACATATCAATTATTAATTGACAAACAATGTTACATTAGTTTCAGGTGTGAAACATAGGGATTTCACAACTCTATACCTTATGCTATGCTTGCCATCTGTCACCGTACAATGCTATTACAATACCATTGACTATATACCCTATGCTGTAGCTTTCATCCCCATGACTTCTTCATTCCATAACTGGAAGCCTGTAACTCCCACTCCCCTTCACCCATTTTGCTCATCCCCCTACTTGCCTCCCCATAAATATAAAGTCTGTTCTTTATATTTATGGGTCTGTTTCTGTTCTGTTTGTTTATTTGTTTTGTGTTTTTGGATTCACCATATAAGTAAAATCATATGGTATTTATCTTTCTCTGTCCAACTTATTTAATTTAGCATAATACCATTTAGGTCCATCCATGATGTAAAAAATGGCAAGATGTCATTCTTTTTATGGCTGAGTAATATTGCATTATATATACACATACATATGTGTACACACACACACACCCCACATCTTCTTTATCCATTCATCTATCAATAGACACTTAAGTTGCTTCCATATTTTGACTATTATAAAGAATGCTGCAGGGCGCCTGGGTGGCTCAGATGGTTAAGCGTCTGCCTTCGGCTCAGGTCATGATCCCAGGGTCCTGGGATCGAGTCCCGCATCGGGCTCCCTGCTTGGCGGGGAGCCTGCTTCTTTCTCTGCCTCTCTGCCTCTCATGAATAAATAAATTAAAAAAAAAAAAAAAAAAAGAATGCTGCAATGATGGGACGCCTGGGTGGCTCAGTCGTTAGGCGTCTGCCTTCGGCTCAGGTCATGATCCCGGGGTCCTGGGATCGAGCCCCGCATCGGGCTCCCTGCTCAGCGGGAGGCCTGCTTCTCCCTCTCCCACTCCCCCTGCTTGTGTTCCCTCTCTCGCTGTGTCTCTCTCTGTCAAATAAATAAATAAAATCTTTAATAAAAAAAAAGAATGCTGCAATGAACCTAGGGATGCATATATCTTTTCAAATTAGTGTTTTCATTTTCTTTGGATAAATATCCAGTAGTGGAATTGCTAGATTGCACAGCATTTCTCTTTTTAATTTTCTTGAGGAACTTCCATACTGTTTTCCACAGTGATTGCACCAATTTGCATTCCCATTAACACTACAGGTGGGTTCCCTTTACTCCACATCCTAGCCAATACTTATTATTTCTTGTCTTTTTGATGCTAGCCACTGTGACTAGTGTGAGGTGATAGCTCATTGTGGTTTTGATTTGCATTTCCCTGATGATTAGTGATGTTGGCATCTTTTCATGTATCTGTTGGCTATCTGTATGTCTTCTTTGGAAAAATGTCTATTCGGGTCCTCTGCCTATTTTTAATTGGATTAGTGTGTGTGTGTGTGTGTGTGTTGAGTTGTCTAAGTTCTTCATATTATATGTGAATATTAACCCCTTATCAGATACATCATTTGCAAATATTATCTCCGATTCAGTAGGTTGCCTTTTCATTTTGTTGGTGGTTTCCTTTGCTTTGTAAAAGCTTTTTATTTTGATGCAGTCAATTATACTTTTTAAACTTTTTAAAGTGATTACCATAAACTTTTTAAAGTGATTACCATAGACTTTGCAATACACATTTATAACTAATCCAAATTTACCTTCAAATAACACTATACCAACTCACAGGTAGAACAAATACCTAATAATAACAAAATATTCCTAACTTCCTTCTCATTGCTCATGTTACTACTATCATTCATTTCACTTATACACAAGCATACATAAGTATATATACATATATATATTTATATACTGTTGCTCTTATTATTTTATTTAAAACCAACTGTTAACTCTTAGATCAATTAAGAATAAGAAAAATAAATTTTTAGGGGTGCCTGGCTGGCTTAGAGTGTGGGACTCTTAATCTTGGGGTTGTGAGTTCAGCCCCACATTGGGTGCAGAGATTACTTAAATAAATATTTTTTAAAGAAAGAATAAAAATAAATTTTTATTTTACCTTCATTTAATCATTGTCCAATGCTCCTTCATGCAGATCTAAGATTCCAACCTATATCATATCCTTTCTCTCTGAAAAACTTCTTTTAATATTTCTAGCAATTCAGGTCTACTGGCAACAAATTTCTTCAATTTTTGTTCACCTGAGAAACCTTTATTTCTCTTTCACTTTTGAAGGATATTTTCACAGGGCACAGAATTCCTGATTGGTGATTTTTTTTCCCCCTCTACACTTTAAATATCTCATTCCACTCCCTTCTTGCTTGCATGGTTTCTAAGGAGAGGTCATATAATGCTCATCTTCATTTCTTTTTAAGTAAGTTGTACTTTTCTGGTGACTTTTTTCAAGATTTTTTATCTTAGATTTTCTGTACTTTGAATATGTATTGTTTTAATTACATTTGAAAATTTTTAGAGCTCACTTTGCACTGACACTCAGATACTTTCTTTTACATCAGAACTTTGTTGTCCATATGATCTGGATTTTAAACACTTAGAAGGACAGCACCTTTTCAGTTATGTGCTAGCCTATCACATTCTCAACTGTGTAAGTCAGTGACTTTATTCTGCCACCCAGCTATTTACCTGACATTGTTCAACTCAACCAGGAACTTACAAGGTAGACGAAAGGCCACAGTCATACCTGAATTGGCTTTTTTTCATTAGTTTCTTTGGTCTTAATTTTGGGAATCAATACTTGGCATCTTTTTCTCTCACTAATGAGGCAGGAGTCCCATTATCTTCCTTTCACACCTGCATCTGCAAAGGAGCCTCTCCCATGGCTTCCCACTGAACTCAGACCAAATCCATTCCCAACCTCCACTGCCTGGAGAAACTGAACCATGGGATGTTTATCCCAACAGAAGTGAATGCTCTCTGCTATGCACAGACGATAGCTGCCTTCCACAGTGGGCTGTCTAGTCCATTCCTCATTTGGCAGTTATAGAACTAACCAAATGAGGAGACTTTGAATATGTAAGTAGAACCCACATGAGGAATAGCTTTCCAATGGCTGACACAAAAGTCCTAGTGTGAGGCTGGAATGAGCCTCTTCTGGAAAGGGCTGTTTTATATGCTCTTGATACAGTATGTCATCTTTCAAAGTAAGCCTTAGAAAGTAGAATAAATTCCATTCAAATCAAATCAATAAATACTTGCTAAACCACAAGTTGAAAACAAGAATCCCAAATAAGACCTATCCTGCTGCCCATGATTTCCCACCCACCACCAGCTGTAGGGAGTATCTCTGTGACTGAGTATCTATTAGGGGTCTTGTTCCATTCTGTCCTATTTGTTAGCTGTCACTGAGAAATATTGTTAGTTCCACACAAGAGGATACTCTCTATATGGGTTACAAATATAACGAGAAATATGTGTGCTTGTGTCCATGCATGAGAGTTTTAAATCAACTTAATACATAGAGCCCTTCCACAGAGTAATCAAGAGAAGCAAGCTAAATTTCTCACTTAAGAAGTTATCTGAAGGTAATGTAAATCCTCTTCTGTAATCTTTTCTTCTCCATACCTACCCAAGGATGGCTTATGTCATTTAGATTTAAAAAATAATAATTACACTTACAGAATGTGAAGAGTAGGGCTGCCTTGTGTCTCATAGCCTTTTCTGCAGATGGCTTGCAGGTATGTCGCTCACAGTGAAGGGAAGAAGTGAGCATGCCAATGACATGCTACTGAGCTGCATATCCACCGCTATCAAGCCTTATTCTGTGCTCTTGATCCTTAGAAGCTGTATGCTTTAGAGCACCATACCCTGAAAAGCCCTGCTTTCTCCTTAAACCACTAAGGAAAATTAGGTAATTTAAGGCAACCCTTGGCCCCACTATCTAATCAAGCTCAGGTGGGGCTCAGGCACATTTTTCTAAAGTTTTGTAGGTGGTCCTCATGCATGGCCGGTGTTTAGAACCTTTATCTTAGGAAAAACTTTTATCTTAGGGTTTGCCAACTGGATGCTTTCTCAACCTAGTCCCTGATCTGGGTCCTAGACTTGACACACTACTACAATTCCAAGAGGGGAGGGGCCAGTGAGAATGATGGAATGGTTTCAGTCCACCCTGGAGTGGGGCTATGGCAGGAGCACGGTCAGTGTTGCAGGAGGTAGACTCCTACATGTCAGATTTGCTCTATGCTTTGACCCAAAATGAAACCCATGATTCAAGATTCTCTTCCCTCTTGGAGTCTTGTCTTAAATGGATACTGAGAAGAGTTAGTGGGAATTAGTTCATCAGTTGCTTTGGTTGTGATAAGAATGATCAGGTAACATGATACTGCTAGAGGGTGAGGAGTGCTTTGGGGGCAGGAGGCCCCAGAAAAGCACAGAAAAATGCATTGGAAATGGAAATAGACAAAGGACAAACTGGATCAAATTCTCGGTTCTGACATAGAAATTGTGCTTTCTCTGACCCTGCTGGCTTTGGTTTCTTTCTGAGACATTAGTGGAAGACTGTCCCAGGGGTGAGAAAAGCAAGTGCATTTCCATAGCGATGTGATATCTCAGGGTCTCCTTTTCAAAAACTATGCTTGTGCTTGAAATGTCTAGGAGACCACATTTTTTTCTACTTTAAGGATTTAGGCTGAAAATACAACTCCACCCTGGGAGGGATGACAGAAGTTAAGGTCATAATTTTTAAAAAGGCCTGAGTTTAAATCTAGGGCAGTGGTGGGTAAACTATAGTTTGTGGCCCAAATCCCACCTGTTGCCAGTTTTTGTGTGTTCCTCAGGCTAAGAGTGGTTTTTACATTTCTAAATGACCGGAAAAGAAATCAGAAGAATAGTATCTTGTGATGTGAACATCATGAAATTCTTTTCAGTGTCCGTAAATAAAGCTTTCTTGAAACATGGCCATGCTCATTTGTGTACACATTTTGTACTTCAGTGACAGCTGAGTAGTTGTGACAGAGCTGTAGATAGCACTGTATAGCTTTGCAAACTGCTCAGCCCACCTCAAAACACAGTGACACAGCTTTAATTCAACAGCATTTTGAGTGCCATGCACATTGCCATAACATGGCATTTTATAATTTTTTATGACCAGTGCATGCCCATCATATCAAGACAAAAAATGGAGAGAAGAGTAAACTTCAAATATTACCCTTGTAAGACATAACGCAGTGTGGATTATTTTGTCATCAAATTGGATGACAAGGAACTGTGTCTATTATAAAGTGGTGTTATAACTGTGCTAAAAATACAGTCTCTGTTGATAACAATTTTCCCAACTCACAGGAAAGCACGTCAGAGAAAGCAGGAAGTATAAGAAGGAATATTTCATGATAGTAGAATTTTTTTCACACAATTTTTTGAAATGAAGCTGCAACCAAAGTTTCCAAATAGCTCGTTTGTTGGCTAAAGCAAGTCATATACCAATGGTGTTAATTAAGTCAGATTTGATTCCAAGCCAAAGAAATATGTCCAGAGAAAATAAACTGGTTTAAAACGATTAACTTTTGGGCAAAAAGTTACTCAAAGAGTTGAGGACATTGGAAACAACATCAATAGTCAATTTAAAAAGAAGCCAAATAATTTCAAGTGGTCTTCCTTGGCTTTTGATAAGCCAACATACTGTTCAGTTGTTGTTTATTTAAGGAGTCAGTGCCAGATCTAAGCCACTGAGCTCCAGCTCTATGAATGGTCTTCACGAAACAATTATAACAGAATATTTTCAAAAACAGCGAGAAAATACTAACCCAGTACAACCTGAAGTGGAATCTGCTAAGATGTGCTATTACAGATGGTGATAAAAATGTATGTGGAGAAGAAAAGGGCTTAGTTAGATGAATTTGCAGTTTTTGAAAATGCAAGGTGTTTAAAGACTTCATTGTGTTCATTGTACTATTTATCAGCAGTTACTTCTGAGGAACATATTTGATAACATGTGTTTTTGAATTGGTAGTGTCGACAGTGAACTTCTACTCTCACAGACTTAATAATCTTCAGTTCTATAAATTTTGTCATAAGTGGAAGCAAATCTCTACTTGCCCTACCACACAGCAGTGTGATGGTTGAGGGGTGATGAAATTTTATTGAGATTATTTTCAGGTCAGGGCCAAGACTGAAATTTCTCTGAATGAGGGCTTTCTTCAGTCACTGTGATTTGACTTTGGAATGACTTTGGAAATTAGCTTTTGCTGCAGGCTTGATGCTTCTTAACGAATTGAGCCTAAAACCATAAGGCAAAGCTGAGCTTCTGTAGAAAACTTCCACTGCAGTCAAGTCATTCTGATGACAGCTAATGTTGTTTGAATCACAAGTCATATCAAACTGCTGTATTTACTTCCTATGTTGTCAAAAATTAAAACAAGAAGTGAAATCTCCATCCCACACAAATTTGCAGAGAATATATTTTCCAAGCTCAACCTACAGTTCCAGCAGTATTTTTTGGACCTCATTCCACATGCAAAGGAAAAGCCTCATATTTCAAAATCCATCTAATTGTACAATTGAGGAGCTTCCACTTAACTGTCAATTGAGCCAATTAATCTACAATAACATGCTAAAAGGCACATATCAAGGAAAGAACGTAATAGAATTCTATAAATGGCTCAAGTAGTTAATGTTCTCTATTAAAATCACATGCTTATGATTGATATCACTATTCAGCAGTACCTGTTTGTGTGACAAGATATTTTCTTTTTCTGTAAGTATCTACCTCCATTTTGCCTCTTTGCTTATAAAGACTAAAGGATTTACTATCTAGTCTTTTACAGAAAAAAGAGAAGCCCCTGATCTAGAGGACTGTGGGTATGTGAAAGATGGAGGAAGACCTCATTAGGATCACTTGCTAGAAAGTTTGGTTAAGTACGAAGTGTAATTATTCTGATTTAGCAAACAAAACCTTGTCTGTAGTCATGTTACTTTAATCAAAAATAGAATTGGATCTGAAGCTACATCTTTCTGCTATAAACTTAACACGTACAATTTAGTTCCAGCAAACAACAGCAGCTGTCTTGCATCAATGTTGCCAATTTGAATTTTCATTAGTTTTATAGTTTTGTTTGTGTTTCATTTGTACATCTTGCTTTGGCTTCATACATCAGTAAGATTTAGCCTCATAACTAGTTTATATCTAATATTATATTTGTTCATATATGTAGCATTATAAAAAATAAGCTTAAGTCACAATTCTGAGGTTCACATTTTTTTTCCTTAAAAGGAGCCCGTTAGCGCCTGGGTGGCTCAGTCGTTAAGCGTCTGCCTTCGGCTCAGGTCATGATCCCAGGGTCCTGGAATCGAGCCCCGCATCGGGCTCCCTGCTCAGCGGGAGGCCTGCTTCTCCCTCTCCCACTCCCCCTGCTTGTGTTCCCTCTCTAGCTGTCTCTCTCTCTGTCAAATAAATAAATAAAATCTTTAAAAAAAAAAAAAAAAAGGAGCCCGTTAAATATTTGAGTTTGAGAAACACTGTCTTAACTCAAACTTCCCCGATGCCAGGGCAACTGTCTGTCAGGTGTGAGATGTGAACATAGGTGAGAACCCCTCTAATCCTCCCAGATGTATTTTCATTTATTGAAAAGGAACGCTATAAATACACATAAATCTGTGTCTTCAGGAGTGTTAAAAAAGTTAGGCGAAACATTTCTCATCAAGAGATCATGGAAATGATAGAGTATCTGGAAGAGACTGTGTTAGGCAGAATTGACCTTAACAAGAGTCTGGTCTTACCTCTTCAAATGCAGTGGTTCTCAAAAGTAACATGCACAAAACCTCCTGATGAGCTTGTTTAATGTGCACAGTAGCAAGCTTTTCTCCCTCAAATTTTCACTCAGTAGTACAAGAATGAGGCCCAGGAATATTCTCTGATTGATGACACATGGACTGCCATATTTTGAGAAACATGCCTTTTAGGTTTCTGATCTTCATGGCTTCATTCTGCCCTTTACTTTAGAACCCAGAGGATCCTCTGTAAAGCTCCCAGGTCATTTTTTCTACAAGAACTCCCTACCATAAGAGGTGAGGTAGGGAGAAGAAATTAGTCCATTCCACCTTGGTATCTTATTAATTGTTATTACAAATCCTAAACTACACTTGTTTGTGGAACATTCTAGAATACAGCAGGTGCCTTGAACTATTTTGTTTGTAACTAACTAGAAGTAACTCAGGTTTTAAGATTCAACTACCAAATAAAGGAACTTTCAGGTAAAAAATAAAATGTGACCAAGACTCATTTTCTATCAATCTAGTTATTTTTTAAAAAGCTTTTAAACAACAACAATCTCAATAGTCTTACATTTGTGATTTTCTGCAATCTCCACTGAAGGTCAAGCATACATGAAAAAGCCCTTGCTTCATTGCCTAAAAAGACAGACAGATACCGTCATTTTAGATAAAAATCATTAGTCCAGCACATACTTACTGGTTAATATAGAATCTGTATTACTGAATAGAAGTCTCAGTGTAAGGCATCAAAAACCTAGTGTCTCTAAACAAGACTTTAAACAATGAAGTCACCTAAATTCAGGCCACTTCCTAAGCCAACATTGCTGAGGACTTTTACTGCGTATGTTTGTACAAATTACCTGTCCCCACAACCCACTGCCCATTAAAACATAATACATTTATTAGAAACAAAAGCTTTTCCTAGGAAAGAAGAGATTTTTAGCACTGGAAAATTACAGGATCAGGGCTCACCTGGTAGCAAAAAGCTCCAGGGCAGTGAATTCCAGTCCTAGTTCAGCTTCTGATGTTGATATGACTGAAGGGGCTTGGGTTCACTGCCCAGTTTCCTCACCCGTGAACCTGGAATAACAATGCACCCTCCCTTACAAAGGAACCATGTTGTGTAGCAAACAAAGTGATAGCAGCTTTTTCCCAACTCAGGAGATGAAATTACAGCCTCATTGTTTGTGATATTCCCCACACATACTTGAGAGACTCCTGATATTTTAACTTAATTACTTGTTTATTCTCAGTTTCAATACCTTCTATTCAGATCCCTTTGGGTTCCTTAACCTTGCTTATCTCCCTGGCTTCGGTCTCTGTTGGTGAACCCCCACCAACCTTTCTGATGAACATTATCACCTATCCTTCCTAGCGACCTGTGGCCCAGATCCTCTCATGTTTCTCCACGCACAGTGCTCACCGCCATGCCTCCGCCCTGCTGCCTCTGGACAAGCCTGTCAACCAGCCAGCTATCAATGGGGAGGCGGCAGCGGCTTCTGCATGGGAGGGAGCGCACATCTCTCCCTGACTCTTACCCATTCCTCCCCTGTGCAGTCCCTCACAACACTGTAATAATGCCCTTTATGTGTCATAACTATGTCATGACCCCCTCAGGGCATATGTTACCTCCTAGCTTTCTTCAGATTCCTGGAATTCCTTACAGGAGGCAGTTCAATATATGCACCCAAAATGGTAATTCATTGCTAGATTTGTCATTCTTCAATGGTTTGGTTTGTAAATTTGGGTTGGAGAAAGATGAGATGAGAAGAGAAAGGATACAACCTAAGGAATCCTATAGTAGCCTGAAAACTCTAACATCAGCCCTCAAGTGTCCTATATATCTTAATATTCAACTCCCCAAGATTGTTCCCAGCTAAATGGATTCCTTCTTTCCTTAATCAGTAAACATTTTGCAATCACACAGACACCATTAACTGAAAATGTTGTTTTGGTTTACTATTTGTACTTAGTATGTCTCGATTTATATTTGAAAAGGCATCTGCATGACTATTATATATGGAAATAGTAACATCCCACTAATATGGCATTATAGGGAGGGGCTCCATTCCATGTAAGTGAAATTTCTGGATAAATGAAAATTACCTCATTAAAGACCAATCTTTCAAAACATTTCACCATTTTTTCCAATCTTTAAAAACAACAACAACAACAAAAAAGGGGCGCCTGGATGGCTTGGTCAGTTAAGCGTCTGCCTTCAGCTCAGGTCATGATCCCGGGGTCCTGGGATCAAGCCCCGTGTTGGACTCTCTGCTCAGCGGGGAGCCTGCTTCTCCCTCTCCTTCTGCTGCTCCCCCTGCTTGTGCTTTCCCTCTGTCAAATGAATAAATAAAGTCTTTTAAAAAAATTTTCACCATTTTTGATGGAACTCTTAGTTTTTGAAATAATAATAAAATTAAACTCTTCAATACCTACATAATTAGATTTTCAATGGATATATTTCTAAAATATATGTAGATGCCTGCCTCCTTAAATAATGGAAATCAAACATAACTTGCTTTTCAATTCCAGCTCCAGAGCATCGTTAAGAGTATCCATTATTGAATATTGTAATAATCCAGTACTAATTTTGTTTCTTAGAATTTTTGTCACTCAATATTAGATCGCCAGATGATACTTCATGTTATTATTTTACTTGCTGACTCCTTCTAATTCACTGCTTCTAATCTGCTCCAGGGCAACAAACCAGGTAACCAAACTTGAGTTAGAAACGTGCCTGTGCGCCATTGGTAGGAATGTAAAATAGTACAGTTGCTATAGAAAATACTATTGCACTCCCCCCAGTAGAAGCAGAATTACCATATAATTCAGCAATTCCACTTCTCAATATATACCCAAAGGAATTGAAAGCAGGCTCTCAAAGAGATATTTGTACACTCACATTTATAACAGAACTATTCAGGATAGCCAAAAGGTGGAAGCAACCTAAGGGTCCATTGACAAATGAATGGATAGGACGCCTGGGTGGCTCAGTCGGTTAAACATCTGCCTTGGGCTCCGTTCATGATCCCAGGGTCCTGGGACCAAGTCTCACATCGAGCTCCTTGCTCAGCGGGGAACCTGCTTCTCCCTCTCCCTCTGCCCCTCCCCCTTGCCCATGTGCACACACTCTCTCTCAAATAAATAAATAAATAAAATCTTTAAAACAAACAAAAAACCCCACAAATGAATGGATAAACAAAATGTAGTATATCCATATGATAGAATGGCTATAAGGATTTACCCCCCGCCCCCGCCAGAGTCTTACATTGTCCTGGGCACAGTGATCATTCCCACCTAAGCCTTGACCTGTGCATTTCAAGACCCACCCCTCATGCATCTCTCTACTCTGCCCCCTAGTAAAGTCCTTTGAAATCCCACGTAGTGGCTCTTTTCTGTTCCCTCCCTCTTTTAGATCCCAGAAGGGTCAAAAAAGGAGAGAAAGGAATTGAGTAGGGGGAGATGGAGTGCGGAAAAAAACAGCTCAAGAGGAAGATCAGGGGAGAGGATTGGTAGCCCCTCACTTCCTGCTTTGCATCAAGCATGAGGGCTAGATCAGTGTGTATGTGCATGTGTATATATTATTATTCCATTTTACAGATGAGAAAAATGAGGCTTATGGTGAGGACGCCTTTCCAAATGCTGAAAATGAGTGAAGTAAGAGAAACAAGGACACTTTTATGAGTTCATTATTTTCAGATTATATCTTTCCTACTGGGAGGGTGCAGTGAGAAAGAGGTTAAAAAAAGGGAAGGAAATCCTGTCACATGCACAGCATGGATGAACCTTGAGGACACCATGCTAAGCGAAATAAGCCAGTCACAAAAGACAAACACTGTAAAGACAGGTTGGGGAGTTGGGGAGAAGGGAAAACAGGGAGTTGTTTAATGGATCAGAGTTTTAGTTTTGCTTAAAAAGAGTTCTAGAGATTGGTTGCACAGCAATGGGAACATACTCAACACTATTCAACTGTATACTAGAAAATGGTTAAAATGGTAAATTTTATGTTATGTGTATTTTACCACAATTAAAAATAAAATTTATAAAAAGAGTTAGAAACATGCATTAATTCATTCAGTAAATATTTCTTTTGTGCCTACTATGTATCAGACCCTGCTCTTTGTGCCAGGGAAAAAGTGCAGAACAAAACAAAGTTTTGTCCATCATGGAGCTTACATTCTATTGTATAGTATATAATAGTACATAATAGTATATATACCTTTGCAGTCTACCTAATAAAGTGCATAATTTTAGGACATTGGTTTCAGAACATTAATGATTTCTCTATAGGATCTGCACCTTACCTATTTGAATGAAGAATATATCTGAAGTTTAAATATCTTAATTCTAAAAGAGCATGATGATTAAAATGTTAAAATTGACCTATCACCAACACCTTTTGGGTGTGTTTGATTAGTTTTTCTTTCCGTTATAGGGATTAAAGAATGGGATATGAGAGACTGAATATACAAATGGGCAACGGCCAGACCATGTATGAAAATAAAACTTTGACCCACAACCTGCAGCAACCTGCCTAGGAAACCAACCTCTTATCCACAATAAACAACCCAGGAAGCCAGCCTGCTATAAATCAGACTTACAGGGAACAAGATTGCTATCTCCGACAATGCAGGAAGCTAAACAATAACTTCTATAACAATCAGCCTAAAATGGCCAGGACTTGATTAATGACTGACAGCTTCCCTAAGTTTTGTCCCTGTTTCCAATTTATGACCAACCAGAGAAAGCCAAATAGGCACCCCTAACCAGTCACCTAGGATGCCCTGCTTCTAGTTAGCCTTCCTACAGCCTCCCCCTGCCAACAGGCTCCAATAGGGCATTCCTGAAGCCTCCCCTTTGTGCACTTTATAAAGCTTGCCCACTCCTCTGCCTGCCTTTGAGTCCCCGCCAAATCATAAGGGACTGAGGCTGTCTCCCTTACTACAGCAAGCTCACAATAAATAGCTTTTGCTTTTCTCATTTTGTTGGTCTTTATTTCCACAAATGTTTACTATATACTTACAAATTGCTAGTCAATCTTTTAAAACAGTTAATAACTCCCAAGATATCATTTTTCCAGCTCCTGGGTTACTAGCAAGATGGCTGTCCTGCCCATCACCTGGTTCCCAGCGCGCACACGGCATTGTCCGACATTAACCAGTCATCCAGCAGATGGCATGATCACCATGCACCTGCCCCCAATCAAGAGTTCTTTCATTATTTTAGTGACATCATTTTTAACAATGAATGATCATTTGAAAAATTCTTTTAGAAAAATTATTTTTCCGGGGCGCCTGGGTGTCTCAGTCGGTTAAGCATCTGCCTTCAGCTCAGGTCATGATCCCAGGGTCCTGGGATCGAGCCCCGCATCCGGCTCCCTGCTCCACGGGGAGCCTGCTTCTCCCTCTCCCTCTGCGCCCCCCCATCCACTTATGATCTCTCTCTCTCTCTCTGTGTCAAATAAATAAATAGAATCTTAAAAAAAAAAAAGAAAAATTATTTTTCCATTTAGATTCCTAGTTAATCTTCTACTATACTTTTACTTCAGGCATGGAGAAATATTTTCCATTTGTTTGTTCCAATGTTTGTGGAGCGTTGAATGACCTCCAAATAATAGGGACATTTGTACATCTTACTTGAGATTATATGTGCGAGAACTTAAGAACTATTTGCTTGTATATGAATACCTACTGGGTAAACATCAGGTGTAAGAAATACTTGATAAAGCTGGGTTGACTTTGGTGCTGAATAATCACTGTAATGGTTTTACCTTTAAAATACATGATGTGTTTTTCTCCTTGTACCTCCAGGTATATGACCTCCCTCTCTTCTGTTGGCAGCATCCATTTGCCTCAGGTCAGATGGTCGTTCTTATAGCAGAAAGGCTAAGAGAATATATTACATATTTCTTGCAGTCTAGTCTTTGCTTTTGGGAATTTTGAAGATCATAGGCTTACAAAACAGGTTTTCAAAGAGAAAGGACTTTCTAAATTCCAAATACTCTCTATTTTCGTTTCAAGAAGCAAATGTGGCTGACTTATAGATTATTACAAGCACATAATTTTGAACTATGGATGATCATTTGAAAAATTTAAAAGTAGAACAACTTTACTTTAAACCAGAGTGTAAGGGAATCCCTTGAAAAGGAAAGGGAAAATAGAAAAATCCTTTCTCTTTCAGATCTGGGGAGCAACAGCAAGGCTAATGTGTGCTAAGATTTCCCCTTTAACGAGAGAACCACTGGGGAGGATGACATCTCCGCGGCTGAGAGGAGTGATTTGGGAGATTCCTGTGCTGTTTTAGGCTCACTAAACCATCTCTCAGATTAGATTCTTGTTTATAATGTTAGGTAAAATGCATTACGTAATCAGTCTTAGACTTTGGAATTCATGTATTTCATGTGAGTCTGTGCTCTACTCCCCGCTGCACCCCCATCTCCTCCCGGGGGGGAAATGGAAAAGGTTTCCTTTTGTTGAAACCCATTTGTTGTTTGTTACCTTTTTTAGACATCAAATGTGTTAATTATGTTAGTTCAAGAAGATAAAAAACATATACTTTTCAGAAAAGTGATTAATTCTCACATAGGGCTCCTTTTGAAATTGTGCAGGAAGACTAATCAGCCCAGGATATAGGCGTCATTTCTGTTTCTTTATCAGTTTGGCTCCCTCTAGCTGTCAGTTTGCAAATTTTAGTAGGTTCTAAAATTACACATTCTTGGCCCCCTTTTATAACACAAAGCAGGGTAATTTTTTCATAGGAAGGCTTGGGGGGAAACAATAGACTGATAGAATATATTTCTTAGTAAAGATTATATTTAGCAATTTTTAAAAAATTACTAAGGTTTGTTTATAGGGTTGACAGATTTAACAAATAAAAATACAGTGGACCCAGTAAAATTTAGATTTCTGATAAAATAAACAAATAATTTTTTAGTATAAGTATGCTCCAAATACATTACTCTGGCAATGCTATATATTTGTATAATGTTTTACATCTCATTTGACAAATGAGGATTCTGAGGATCAAAACTTCCTACTCCAAACTCTTTATTTTTCCCATTTTACCATGGCTTATTCTTGTTTTTTCATTCTTAGGCTTCCCAAGTTCCCAAAAGAAATCAGCTCAGAGGTCTGATCAGAGGACACTTGATTTTAAGCTCCAAGGATCCTGAGATATCTTTATTTTAACATGACTAGGGGAAATGATCCAATAAGGATTCATCTACGTGCAAGTCCCCAAGAGATCTTTACCTCTTATTGAATGCTCCCCACTTGGACCCTAGCGTTGACCTGCATGTTTACAGATAAAGAATTAAGGCTTAGAGGGACTTGTCCAAGGTGACATGACTACTAAGTAGGGAGCTGAGTTTTAACTCACACAGTCAGCCAGAAGCAGATAGTAGATGCTCCAGGCTCTCTGGACCATGCAGTCTCTGTCACGACTACTCAATTCTGCCATTGTCCAGCAAAAGCAGCCATGGGCAACACACAGATGAACAGGTGTGACCAAGCTCCAATAAACTTTGTTTATGGACACGGAAATTTGAATTTCATATAATTTTCACATATCCTGACTTATTATTCCTTTGACTTCTCTGAATTGTTTTAAAATTAAACCACGTTCTTAGCTCTAGGATGGGGATTGGCAAAGTGAGCCCGTAGGTCAAACCCTGCCCACTGCCTGTTTTTGTAAATCAGGTTATTCATCTCTTCTCTCCTTGGTGTTCTTCTTGAAGGGCATTCCCATTAATTCTTCATGGTAGATTAATTCATACAACAGATGTTGTGATTAATCAAGTCCAATGTTCTTTGTTCTGTGGTGCAATATAGGGCATTTACTTAAGTAGTTGGCTTATATTCTTCTGGAGCTCTTTTTAAAAACAAATTGGTAACATTACATTGTATCTATGAATTGGCATAAAACTAGTGATTATTTAAATGAAATTTTTCTTTAATCAGTCCATTAAGCATTCTCTTCTTAGTTGGGCACTAATCTAGGCACAACTATAGAAAGAAATGCACTTACCTTTTGTGACAATTCATCAGGAAAACCCTTGAATTTTTCTTTGGAATCACATCTGTGCTCATCCCTTGCAGAAGGACAAATAACTGTGATAGACATTGAAATCCTGGTGGCACCTCCCTGAGTATTCTCACCTATGCTGTGCCCAGAGGAAGGTGTGTGAAGGAAAAATGGAGACATCTGCTTGGGATTTTTGTTTTTTTTCTAATACCTATTATTCACATATTATAGCTTTTCCTTTCAAGCAGTAACATTTTTTTTTCTCCTAAAAATAAATTAAATCTTAAGCTCCCCCCAAAATTCATAGCATCTGAGACAAAGGTGAATTTGAAATTGTTAAAATTTAGATTTTAATTATTTTTATTGTGTCTTCTTATTGTTCAAAAAAATGGATGAATTGGGACGCCTGGGTGACTCAGTCAGTTAAGTGTCTGCCTTCGGCTCAGGTCATGATCCCAGGGTCCTGAGATTGAGTCCTGTATCAGGCTCCTTGCTCAGTGGGGAGCCTTCTTCTCCCTCTGCCTGCTGCCCCCCCACCTTTTGCTCTCTCTTACTCTTTCATTGACAAATAAATAAAATCTTTTTTTTTAAATGGATGAATCATACTGGATTATGGGAAATAGTTAAGGTATTAGGTATTATAGGGTGTCAGAACATGCCACCCCAAAATATGCCACTTTTGCATAATGATTATTTTGAGCTGAAGGCACCTGAGAAGAAGAAGATACAAGAAAAGCTATCTGCCCCCCGTTTGCCTAAAAGCAGGACATATATTTACAAAGGTATCCTCCTCCCCTCTCTACTAGTAAGGACCAAAATCAATCACTAAAGAACTTTAGACCTTAATCAGCCTGGAGACAGCACCAGAGAAGTCTACATAACAACCTTTACTAACAAGCTTTTATTTACTATTAGTTTTCCATAATGTGCCTTCCCACAGTTGGGATCCCCAGAGACTCAAGGTTCTTTTCCTTTGTCTTGTTGCTTCTCTAACACTTTAGTGTTCCCTTGCTGAGATGCTGCATGAGCCCAAGTTCTAACCACCCCTTTGAGTTACTCATCTCTGAGTGTTCCAGGTGTAAGGGTGGTGCACATGCTAATGAACTTCTGCTTGGTTTTCTTGTGTTGACTTGTGTTTTGTCAGCCCAGTTTATAGGGCCCCAACCAGAGAACCAAAGAGAGTATAGGAAAAAGAATTTTTGTTCCCCTACTGTATCTTGAAATTATGTTCTCTGTTTCACAAAAGGGTTGTGTTCCTGGTTCAGCATAAATCCCTCCCCAAGCACATTCCCTGAGGCCTGAGTCCCCAGTAATGGCAGGTGAGGAAGAAAAGAACCTCTACAGATGCAGTTCTCATCCCTGGCTAGGTATCAAAATTGTCTGGAGAGCTTTTAAAACCACAGTTTCCCTAGAGTTTTGGATTCAGTAGGCCTGGGCTGAGGCTCCATAGTTAAGAACAATTCCTCTTGCAGGGCTGAGTAGAAGTCTATATGAGTTCCCTATGGCCACTGGAATAAATCACCACAGACTGGGTGGCTAAAAACAACATTGAGATTTATTATCTCAATGGTGGAGGTCAGAAGTCTGAAATGAAATGGCAGGGCTGCATTCCTTCTGGAGGCTCTAGGGGAGAATGACTTTCCTCGCCATTTCCAGCCTCTGGAGGTCATTTCATTCCTTGGCTTGTGGCCCCTTCCTCCATCTTCAAAGCCAGTGTTGTAGCATCTCTCTCTCTGACTCTGACCCTCGGGCCTCCCTCTTATAAGGACCTTGCAATTACTTTGGACCCACCCAGATGATCCAGGATAAACTCCCCATCTCAAAGTCCTTAATCACAGCTGCAAAATCCCATGTAAAGTGACATACTCACAGATTCCAGGGGTTAGGGTGAACAGCTTTGGGAGCCTTTATTCTGACTACTCCAGAGCCTGATGCAAGGCAAACATACAACTCCATCCCCAGCACTCTGCCACCTGCAGACAACACTAATTGCTCCACTATTCAACTAGTGTGTCCAAGGTTTTTCCTTTGCAAGAGAGGAGGAGAGGACTAGGGTGCCAAAGAGATCTTTTTTGGCTCAATCACCTTTGCCCTCCTTGATATCTGCATGACTAAAGTAGGGACTCTACCACAAGGCAGTATCTTATAGATAGATAGATAGATAGATAGATACATAGATAAATAGATATTATATAGATAGATGAACAGATATTATATATATAGATGAACAGATATTATATATATCATGAACAGATATTATATATATAAACAGATATTATAAACAGATATTATATATATAGATAAACAGATATTATATATATATAAAATCTACAAGCCCACCCTCTTTGCAGCCAATGCAGAGATGTACATTTCATACTCAGTGAGTCCCCCAAAGCCATGAACTTGAATCTTTTCCTAACCGCTGTGACCTACCAAGGCCTGTTGGTCATCACAACCCTAACCATGACTTAAGGCCCCACACTAGAGAAAAAGTGGGGCATAGTCTTGATCATGGCCTTGGACTTGCTCTAAGGGCTCTCCTGCTCAGCAGTGAGACATGCCTATTCTCACTCTCTAGAAGTTTGTGGTCAAGAATTTAGCATCCTGGGTTATGCCTGCTTCCACTCCACTGCCTACATCTGACCACTCTACTACCAGATCTTGGTCCCAGAAGCCTCTTGATCCTGTTTCTGCCCTCTCCTCCTCTTGAATTTAGCTTCCTTGACAGAATCAGGAGGAAACAGGAGGCCTCTCTCTGTTTCCTCAGTAGTGCTCTGCTTTCCTGGTAACTTGCTCCAACAGAGCCCGATTTCACAGACTGCTTCCAGTAGCTCCCCGTCTGCCCTGTGCCTGTGGCACAAGTCCTTCTGGTTTCACACATATGCAGAGGTCTTTCCTCCTTCTGTCAGTGTGTGTTTAGAAATCTGACATATGATTCCTGACAACATTCTTTACTGCCGAGTCACCATCTGAATGTTTCCAGGCATTCTGCCACAGGAACCAGTGGGCTGACAGCTCTAAATCCACTCAATCCACCACTGAAGGTGTGACTCCATAAATTCCTTCTTAAATCTCTGTTGTTTCTCTGCCTTTGAGGCCCCCATTGCGGCCACATTTTGTGGCAAGTTCTAAAGATGGACAAAAAGGCCCCTCTCTAGTTCCTGTCCTGCATTCCCCAGTAACATACCTGGTTTCTGGTATCTTCTCACCTAGATAAGAGTTTCTGCATTTACTGATAGTCAGGCTCATAGCCAACCTGATACTACAGGCTCCAGGGGTTCCCATTTTATAGATAAAATAGAATAGGGTCTTAATCCACGGATCCTTCACCCTCCTATGAAAGTTGCCATTTCTCTTTTTAAATTATGTATCTATTCTAGACCTTGAGGGTAAAAGAGACAGAGAGTTCAGAAAGATCATCTCTCCTCAAAATTAATGACCACAAAAATGGGGGTATTAAAAGCAGCAAAAATGATGCAGTAGCAATAGAAAAGGTGTATGTGCAGGGGGCAGGGGGAGTTGTCTCACTCACATCACAATCTTTAAAAATTCACATCAACTTTTCCACAGTGGGTTTGCGACCAGAACATAGGTGTTGTGAAAACCACCACTAAACCTAAAACAAAATGCGAAAGAAAAGACTCACATCAACATTGTTGTCATTGGATGATTCAGGAAGTCTACCACTACTGGTCATCTGATCTACAAATGTGGTGGGATTGACAAAAGAACTACTGAAAAATTTGCGAAGGAGGCTGCTGGGATGGGAAAGGGCTACTTCAAGTACACCTGGGTCTTGGATAAACTGGAAGTTGAACGTGAACGTGGTAACACCATTGATATCTCCCTGCAGAAATTTGAGACCAGCAAAGTATTACGTGATGATCATTGATGCCCCAGGACACAGAGACTTTATCAAAAACGTGATTACAGGCACATCTCAGGCTTTCTGTGCTGTCCTGATTGTTGCCACTGGTGTTGGTGGATTTGAAGCAGGTATCTCCAAGAATGGGCAGACCCGTGAGCATGCCCTTCTGGCTTACACACTGGGTGTAAAACAACTAATTATTGGTGTTAACAAAACGGATTCCACTGAGCCACCCTACAGCCAGAAGAGATACGAAGAAATCATTAAGGAAGTCAGCACCTACATTAAGAAAATTGGCTACAAGCCCAACAGCAGCATCTGTGCCAATTTCTGTTTGGAATGGTGACAACATGTCTTCGTTCAAGGGATGGAAAATCACCCATAAAGATGGCAATGCCAGTGGAACCACACTGCTTGAAGTTCTGGATTGCATTCTGCCACCAGCTCGTCCAACTGACAAGCTCTTGTGTCTGCGTCTCCAGGATGTCTACAAAATTGGTGGTATTGGTGCTGTCCCTGTGGGCCGAGTCGAGACTGGTGTTCTTAAACCTGGCATGGTGGTCATCTTTGCTCTAGTCAATATTACAATTGAAGTAAATTCTGTCGAAATGCATCATGAAACTTCGAGTGAGGTTCTTCCGGGGGACAATGTGGGCTTCAATGTCAAGAACGTATCTGTCAAAGATGTTCATTGTGGCAATGTGGGTCACATCACAACAAATGTGACCCACCCATGGTAGTAGCTGGCTTCATGGCTCAGGTGGTTATCCTGAACCATCTAGGCCAAATCAGTGCTGGATATGCATCTGTGCTGGATTGTCACACGGCTCACATTACTTGCAGGTTTGCTGTGCTGAAGGAGAAGATTGGTTGTTGTTCTGGAAAAAGGTTGGAAGATGATCCCAAGTTGTTGAAATTTGATGATGCTGCCATCATTGATATGGTTCTTAGCAAGCCTATGTGTGCTGAGAACTTCTCTGACTATCCTTCTCTGGGGTGTTTTGCTGTTTGTGACATGAGACAGATGGCTGTTGTGGGTGTCATCAAAGCAGTGGACAAGAAGGCAGCTGGAGTTGGCCACACCGTCACCAAGTGTGCCCAGAAAGCTCAGAAGGCTAAGTGAATATTATACCCCAGTCTTCATCAGGGCTGGAAGAACAGTCTCAGAACTGTTTTGTCAATTGGCCATTTAAGTTTAATAGTAAAAGACTGGTTAATGATAAATGCATTGTAAAACCTTCAGAAGGAAAGAAGAATGTTTTATGGACCATTTGTTTTGTGTGTGTTTGTGTGTGGCAATTTTAAGTAATTAGTTTTTAAAATCAGTACTTTTTAATGGAAACAACTTGACCAAAAATCTGTCACAGAATTTTGAGACCCATTAAAACAAAAGTTTAATGAGGAAAAAAACAAATCCCATCAAAAAAAGAGAAAGGCAGAAGATTCCCACTATCCTCTTGACTGAGCAGGGTTCTAGATGCTTCTAATTCATCCCACTGCCCACACCCAGAAACAGTATAAGAGGAAGGAAGGTGAGTGGGGGAAAAATCCTGTAAAAATCACCTTAATACTCCCAATAGAAAAAAGGCAGGTGAAAAAAGATATACAGAAGGAGCCCAGGTGTAAGTTTTCCATGCTGCCTTCCACTCACCTTCTTGTTTGCTGAGCAATGGAAATCCCAGCAATAAACAGGGATTGAGGAAAATAGAAGACAAAGTGAAAATAATACAAGATTTTATGAGGGAAAGGGGTTAAAGGAAGAATCAGAGTGAGTACCTGGTCAGTTTCATCTGTTGTTTGTTTTCCTTTATTGATCTGTTGTCTTTAGCATCAAATATGTTGTTAACTGGTACTTTGTTTGACATACACATATTTAAAATCATATGTAAAAGAGCAAATTTTAACCCTTCTACTATAGTTTTTAAAATCATAAATGGGTACTGAAAGTAGTAAAAATTTTTGGCATCCATGGAGATAATATGATTTTTTCTTCTTTAATACATATGTGAATTATATCCATAGATTTCTTAATATTGAATCATTTTTGCTTTCCTGAGATGAACTCCACTTAGCTGATCTGTATTATTATTTAAAAGTACTGTTAAATTAGGGGCGCCTGGGTGGCTCAGTCAGTTAAGTGTCTGACTCTTGATTTCGGCTCAGATCATGATCTCAGGGTTGTGGGATGGGGTACTACATCGGCTCTGCACTTAGCAGGGAGCCTGCTTGGGATTCTCTCTCCCTTTGCCCCTCCCCCCTGCTTTCTCACTCTCTCTCTCTCAAATAAATAAATAAAACCTTTTTTTAAGTACTGTTAAATTATATTTGCAAATGGTTTTTTTTTAAGATTTTGGCTTCCATACTAAAAACCTAGATTAGTCTGTAATTCTTTCTAAGTCTCTGGCACCAAGGCAGGTTGGCTTGACAGCCACCATGATGAGGAACTTCTGACTACATTCTAGAGTAGTTGATTTCCAGCTGTACCCACTGTCAGAGGATAACAGGAAGAACCCCAAAATGTGAGCAAGACATCAGCTGCATTCCCTTGTTTCTGCAACTGTTCGTGTTGTCTCTATTTGCCTTGAATGTATACTACCATAGAGTATATATACACACACACACACAGAGGAGAGTGAGCAAATGTTTGTGAGTTAGGAAGATATGGGATCCTGGGGAGGCCTTTATCACACATGAATGCTTCCCATCCTCCAAACCCCCATGCCCTGCAAAACTGAACCCTGGACCTACAAAATTCTCCCCTCTTTAATGCACAGTAGTTTGCACCTTCTTCAAACCTGGAGCTGGCTCTAGGGAATCAGCTTCTACCCAACACACAAATGTATTTTCCCAAGAGAAATACTTTTTTCTCTCAGAAGAATTATGGTGACAGCTGTAAAGATAAGACAAATTTTCTACCTTAAAATAGAAGCTACAAAATAGATGTATGTGTTTTTAACAATCTTTTGAGTAAGAGACATTATTTGGGGATATTTTGTCTACAGAAGTTATTATATTCCATTTTCTTAAAAGATTTTATTTATTTGACAGAGAGAGAGAGAGAGCACAAGCAGGGGGAACAGCAGAGGGAGAAGGAGAAGCAGGCTCCCTACTGTGAGCAAGGAGCCCGACGAGGGGCTCGATCCTGGGACCCCAGGATCACAACCTGAGCTGAAGGCAGACACTCAACCATCTGAGCCACCCAGGAGCCCCTCCATATTTTTTTTACTTAACAATTTTTTACCTAACAATTAAAAACTATAGATAAAATATCAAATGCATGTTTTCTTATTTCATGGTGCTGATGGAGTCTGCAATCTGTAGTCTTGTGAATAAACATCATCAACTAAATTTCATATTAATGATGGAGTGCCTGGTTAGCGTAGTCAGTTGAACATGAAACTTTTGATCTTGGGGTCATGAATTCAAGCCCCACCTTGGGTGTAGACTTTACTTAAAAAATACATACATACATACATTCTTACATACATACAATTAAAATTAATGAGATCAAAGGTAAATTGAATCACTAAAATCACAGTAATGGTCTGCTTAGGCCACAGCAAAGAACATGGTGCCTCTATCAGTTAGGAATTGCATTCCCTCCCTGGGGGTAACAGAAACCTAAAGATTGTGGCCTAAGCATGAGAGCTTATTCTCTCATGTAAAAACCCAGACACAGGTAGACCCTTCAGGGCCAGTATGGTGGCTCCACATAGAAGGAGCCAGTCTCAAGTCCTTGACTATATTTCTGTTTCTCTATCTTCAGAATATGACCCATCAACAAGGTCACCTCATGGTCCAAGTCTTCTTTGGATCCCGGGGGGGTGTCTGCAAGCCAGGGAGCAGCAGGGGGCTAAAAGGAGCTTCCTCTCTATTGAATTGGCTTCTGTTAAAGAGCTTCCATGAAGTCCCACACATACTTCCACATATATTTTCTTTTTTTTTTTTTTTTAAAGATTCCACTTATTTATTTGAGAGAGAGAGAATGAGAGACAGAGAGCACGAGAGGGAAGAGGGTCAGAGGGAGAAGCAGACCCCCCCCCGCCGAGCAGGGAGTCCAACGCGGGACTCGATCCCGGGACTCCAGGACCATGACCCAAGCCGAAGGCAGTCGCCCAACCAACTGAGCCACCCAGGCGCCCCCCACATATATTTTCTTACCCGGAACTTAGTCACCCAGCCACGTCTCTGAACATATGGGAGATGAGGAAATGTGGTCTTCTTTCTAAGATGTAATACAACTAGCTAAAAAAAGGGGGGAGGCATCTATTACTAAGAATAAAGGGGGAATGGTATTTGGTAAATAGATGGCCATTTCTGCTACAATAACTCAATCATAGTTGATGTGGTATGTAAAAACAAAGTTCTAAACTATGAAATATTTCAAATAGAAAATATAATATCTGTGTACCTAATACTCAGAAAAACATTTGTTTCAAAAATGTATAAGACATAGGTCATTATAGGCATACCCTAGGCTCACCATTCCCCAGATGCAGCCACTGTGTTCATGTTCAGGTATATCCTCCCCATGCCTGTGTTGTCCTTGTCAGCTTATATATGCACTCTTAACTGTACAATGTGATTTTGTCTGTGTAAAATTTATACAAATGTCATAATGCTTAAAATCATTTCCAGTTTTCCTTTTGGGAGACATGTTGTCAGCATCGATCCTTTTGGCACCATGTAGATATAATTCATGCATAATCTAGCACCATTTACTGAAGAGTCTGTTCTTTTCCTCACTGGTTTATAATACCACCTCTAGGTGTACTAAGTACCCAAGGATGGTTTATAGCTCTTCTCTGTTTCATTGCTATACTAGTCCATCTCTGTATCAGTTCCACATGGTTTTAATCCTAATAGCTGTATATAAAGTCTTGATACCTAAAAGACAGATCTCCCTCCTTATTCTTCTTCAAAATTATTTAGACTATTTTTTACTGTATTAGTTTCCTGTTGCTCTTATAATGAATTACCACAAATTTAGTGGGCAAAAACAACCCAAATTTATTCTCTTACAGTTCTGGAAATCAGAAGTATAAAATCAACGTGTCAGCAGGCTATGTTCCTTCTGGAGTCTCTAGGGAAAAATCCATTTCCTTGACGTTTTCAGCTTCTAGAAGTCATCTGCATTCCTTGGCCCCTTCTGTATTCAGAGTCAGCACAGAAACATTTTTCCATATCTCTCTCTCTCTCACCTCTCTCTCTCTCTACTTCTGTGGTCACATGGCCTTTTTTCACTCTGACTTTCCCACTTCCTTCTTATAAGGATCCTTGTGTTTGGGCCTACCCAGATGATCCAGGATAATTTCTCCATCTCAAGATCCTTAACTTAATCATATCTGCAAAGTTTTTTTGCTGTGTAAGGTACATATTCACAGACTTCAGGCATTAAGACCTGGACATTTTGGGGAAAGTGATTATTCATCAACCACATTGAAAATTTATAACATACTCTTAGTTTTAGATCAATTTACCAGTTTCTATGAAAGAAGACACTATGTTAGGATGTTCATTGGAATAGCAATGAATTTATAAATTGATATGAGAATTGGTATTGTTTAGAATACTGAGATTTTCCATTCATAAACATGGTTTATCTCTTTATTTAGCCCTTCTTTTGTACTCTTTAGTAAAGACCTATAATTTTTTTCTGCAAAACTGTACAGCTTTTTGTTAAATTTATTTCTAGTTATTATATATACATTTTTACTAATGTAAAAAGGATTTTTTATTATCACAGTTTCTACTTGCTTTTTGTAGGTATGTAGGAATACTATTGAATTTTAATTTATTTACCTTGTACTTAGCAACCTTACTGAATTTTCTTTCATTTCTAAAATTTTATCTGAAGATTCTCTTGAATTTTGTACATAGACATTCTTCTCTGTACATAATGTTTTTTCCTATTCTTTTCTTATACAATTTTTTCTTGTCTTATTGCATTAGCTAGGTACTTCATTACAATGCTGAATAATGCTTCTTTTTACTTATATGCTGGTTGCTCTTGGTACTTTGTCAAGTTTTAGGGGTTCCTTTCTATTCCTGGTTTGCCCAGAGATTTTTTTTTTAAGCTTTTTATTTATTTATTTATTTTTAAGGCCCAAGGTGGGCCTCAAACTCAGAACTTCAAGATCAAGAGTCACATGCTCTACTGACTAAGCCAGCCAGGTGGCCCTATTTTCTTTTTAAATTAAGAAAGGGCATTGAATCTTATCTGATGATTTTCTGCATCTAGTGAAATGATGTTTTCTTTCTCGTTTAATATGTGAGTGGAATCTGTTAGTATGTAGTCCTAAAATAGGATAAACCTTAATTGGTCAAACTATCATCTTTTTAATATATAGCTGATTTAGTTTACTAATATTTTATTTAGGTCTTTTGTATAATAGTTTATCAGTTAGATTAGCCTATACATTTTCTTCACTGTACTGCTTTCCTCATTTTAATGCCAATGTTAGACTAATCTTGTAAAGTAAGTTACTTTGATATAGAGGAGTTATTTATATATTTTTGATATTACTCTTAATTACATATATTATAAAAATTAACAGCCCATTTGTGTCTTTGATTTCACTTAAAATAGAAATTCTTGGGGTGCCTGCATATCTCAGTGAGTCAAACATTTGACTCCTGATCTCAGCTCAGATCTTGATCTCAGAGTCATGAGTTCAAGCCCCACGTGGAGCCTACTTAAAAAAAAAAAAAATTCTTAATTTTAATGTCAAATGTATCAATCTTCTCTTTTCTGATTAGTCTAGTTGTGTCTTGTTTAAGGAAGCTCCAAGGTCAAGGAGCTATCCTCTTTTATATTCTTCTGATAGCTACACTGCTCACATTCAAGTCTTGGTACACCAGGAATTGACCTGCAGATATGCTGTGAGGTAGATATTGTGTTTTTCCCCATGTGAATAACCAACTACCCAGCACCATTTGTGAAGTGTGTCTCCTTTCCTTGCTGATCTAAAACCCATCCCTGCAGCCCCCAGACATGTGAATATTGCTGCTGTCCTTCCAGTGGCTTGTCTTTTCCTGTGTTTTGGTCAGCTTTGTGGGATCACTGATCCTTGAGCCCTCCAGGTCTAAATTAGGAAAACTTTCCTCTAGAGATGGTTTGCTTCCCTACTCTTGCTCTGTTTAATACCTGTCTGGCTCCAGAACTCAAGCCCATCTTCCCCACCCCACCCCAGCCAAGGGGAAATGTCCCAGTAGCAATATTGCTGTAGGCCTCCAACACCCAAGGCAAGCCGGCCCCTTCAGGTTGCCACGGGCTCCAACCCAGCTTGCCTTTTTTTCAGGGGGTGGCCCTTGGAAAGTGTGAGGGTAGATATCTCCAGGACCTAGTTGAATTGCCGTAGAGGGCTTTCAGAGCACCAGAAGAAGTGAAGTCCAGACCACTCTCTATAAATTTACATATATTGTGTGTGTGTGTAATTTTTGTAAAACTACTGGGACCATACTTTTGTATTGTGCGGTAATCTTACGTTTTTGAAGTCTTGGAAAGCATTCTTTGTTGGTATGTATCATTCTTACATATTTTTAATATTGTAATAGTGTTTAATATCCTTGATTGCACCATACATTATTTAACCATTTAGGTACTGTGTTCAAAGACCAGAGGGCCTGCAGCACTTTACAAGTCTCTAGGAGAAACAGGCAGGGTATTATTTTAAATTCAGAAACAGAAAATAAGAAAAATAATTGCCCCATGCTTTAACAATCAGATCTAAATATGCTGTCACTGGAAGTAATCTCTGTGTCATCTCAGGCATATAAGCAAATATCTAGGGGGTCTAGGGAAGGGCCACACAACTGTTTCTTTCTGCTCTTCCAGATATTTCACATCAAAGACAACTCCTCAGGCTGCATAGTCAGAGGTTGACTTACGGGGACCCTTTAAATTCAGGTAATTGTATGTGAAGTCAGGAGTGCAAACACACACACACACACACACACACACACGGTTTTTTTGGAGGATCCTTTTCCCAAATAGGGCAGAGCAACTGGAAATGGATGCCTCTCACTGCTAAGAAACCATTCTGGAAACCTAGAGGTATTTCCAGGTGCCCAAAGATCTAGGCTGCCCATTCTACACCCTTTTCAGAGGATATCAGAAGTCCATAAACAGAGTATCCACAAATAGTTAATCAGGCCACCTATAGAAATGACTTGAAGCTGTCAGTGTTGTAACTGGAATGTGGGGATTCTTCTTGTATCCACCGATAAAACACAAAGCCCAACAATGATACCTTGGTTGGTGAACACACAGTGTGTCTGTCTCAGTTACTGTCCTGCCAGGTGAATTTGAAGGTTTCTTCTTAGACTCCTACAGCTAGGTATAAGTAATGCAGGTACCTCTCTAGGCACTTGTCCTATGTCCAGAGGAGTCACTGCCAGTTCTCAGAGTCTCAAATTTACATAGTATTACTGCTATTAATGCACACATCATTTCTCGTGTAGAATGGTATGTATAGAATAGGATAAAGAGCCTGATGTGTACAATCAACAATTCCAGGCTTTATCATGAAACCCAGCACGACCATATGCTGCCTTATATTCTTTCCCATTATTCTAAGTTGTCGTCATCAAAAATACGAATTAAGCACCAGGATCAGTAATTTTTCAAACAGGGGACAAAACATCTCTATAAAAATATTTACATAATTTCAACAGTGAAGGTTTTGCCTTAAGTACCAATATCTATTCCATTTCTTCTCCTTTTTTTTAACCTTTTAAAATATTTTATTTTTTATTTAATTTTATTATGTTCAATTAGCCAGCATATAGTACATAATCAGTTTTTGATGTAGTGTTCAACAATTCATTAGCTGTGTATAACACCCAGTGCTCGTCACCACACATGCTCTCCTTAATACCCATCACCCGGTTACTCCATCCCCTATCCCCCTCCCCTCTGTAACCCTCAGTTTGGTTCCTGGCGTCCCGAGTCTCTCATGGTTTGTCTCCGTCTCTGATTTCTTCCCATTCTGTTTTCCCTCCTTTCCCTGTAGTCCTCCGCACTATTCCTTATGTTCCACATATGAGTGAAACCATATGATAATTGACTTTCTCTGCTTGACTTATTTCACTTAGCATAATCCCCTCCAGTTCCATCCATGTTGATGCGAATGGTGGGTATTCATCCTTTCTGATGTGTTAAGGTACTTCAGAGTCCATTGCGGGGTGAGGGGGTGAGGGAGCAAGGGTTGTTGATGGATTTTTAGTTTAATATTCTATTGATAGAAACCAAGCCTCTCAGGACCAGATCAATAGAAGTGACGAATAAGCGTTGCAGAAACAGGTGTGTTTACCCCTCTGATCCCCATCATCTTGTATAGGTGTAAGGTCCTTTGATTTAGATAAGCCTTCAATTATAAGCAAATCCTTGAGTGGCAACTATGATATCAGTAAAATCATAACACTTTTTAAAAATGTATGTTTAATCCCCTCATAAGCTTAACAACAATGGATCTTTTCATTTCTGAGTACAGTCTTCATTCCTAAGTACCTGATTGTGTGAAATGTACTCAACCAAAGATGTGATAAATCTTTTTTTATTATTTAAATTGAAGTTAGTTAACATATTAGTTTCAGGAGTAGACTTTAGTGATTCATCACTTACGTATAACCCCCAGTGCTCATCCCAACAAGTGTCCTCCTTAATGCCCATCACCCACCTAGCCCGTCCCCACACCCACCTCCCATCCTCCCCACCCACCTCCCCTCCTGCAACCCTGTTTGTTCTCTATAGAGTCTCTTATTGTTTGCCTCTGTTTTTATCTTTTTATTTTTCCTTCCCTTCCCCTATGTTCATCCGTTTTGTTTCTTAAATTCACATGAGTGAAATCATATGGTATTTTTCTTTCTCTGACTTATTTCACTTAGCATAATACACTCTAGTTCCATCCATGTTGTTGCAAATGGCAAGATTTCATTCTTTTTAATTGCAGAGTAATATTCCATTGTGTATATATATACCACATCTTCTTTATCCATTCATCAGTTGATGGACATTTGGGCTCTTTTCATAATTTGGCTATTGTTGATAATGCTGCTATAAACATTGGGGTGCATGTGCCCCTTCAAATCAGCATTTTTGTATCCTTTGGATAAATACCTAGTAGTGCATGGGGGAGCCTGGGTGGCTCAGTTGTTAAGCGTCTGCCTTCAGCTCAGATCATGATCCGAGGGTTCTGGGATCGAACCCCGCATCAGGCTTCCTGCTCAGCGGGAAGCCTGCTTCTCCCTCTCCCACTCCCCCTGCTTGTGTTCCCTCTTTGTGTCTCTGTCAAATAATAAATAATAAAATATTTAAAAAAATACCTAGTAGTGCAATTGCTGGGTCATAGGGTAGTTCTATTTTCAGCTTTCTGAGGAACCTCCACACTGTTCTCCAGAGTGGCTACACCAGTTTGCATTCCCACCAACAGTGCAAAAGTGTTCCCTTTTCTCCGCATCCTCGCCAACATCTCTTGTTTCTTGAGTTGTTAATTTTAGCTTTTCTGGCAGGTGTGAGGTGGTATCTCATTGTGGTTTTGATTTGTATTTCCTTGATGATGAATAATATTGAGCATTTTTTCATGTGTCTGTTAGCCATCTGGATGTCTTTTTTTTTTTTTTAAGATTTTATTTATTTATTTGAGAGAGAGAGAATGAGAGACAGAGAGCACGAGAGGGAGGAGGGTCAGAGGGAGAAGCAGACTCCCTGCCGAGCAGGGAGCCTGATGCGGGACTCGATCCTGGGACTCCAGGAGCCGAAGGCAGTCGCTTAACCAACTGAGCCACCCAGGCGCCCGCCATCTGGATGTCTTTGGAAAAGTGTCTATTCATGTTTTCTGCCCATTTCTTGATTGGATTATTTGTTCTTTGGGTGTTGAGTTTGATAAGTTCTTTTTTTTTTTTTTTTTTTTTTTTTTTTTTTTTTAAGATTTTATTTATTTATTTGAAAGAGAGAGACACAGCGAGAGAGGGAACACAAGCAGGGGGAGTGGGAGAGGGAGAAGCAGGCTTCCCGCGGAGCAGGGAGCCCGATGCAGGGCTCGATCCCAGGACCCCGGGATCATGACCCGAGCCGAAGGCAGACGCTTAACCGACTGAGCCACCCAGGCGCCCCGATAAGTTCTTTATAGATTTTGGATATTAGCCCTTTATAAGATGTCATTTGCAACTATCCTCTCCCATTCTGTCAGTTGACTTAGTTTTGTTGTTTCCTTCGCTGTGCCGAAGGTTTTTATCTTGATGAAGTCCCAATAGTTCATTTTTGCTTTTGTTTCCCTTGCCTCCAGAGACATGTCTAGTAAGAAGTGGCTGCGGCCAAGGTCAAAGAGGTTACTGACTGTGTTCTCCTCTAGGATTTTGATGGTTTCCTGTCTTACATTTAGGTCCTTCATCCATTTTGAGTTTATTTTTGTGTATGGTGTAAGAAAGTGGTCCAGTTTCATTCTGCATGTTGCTGTCTGGTTTTCCCAACACCATTTGTTAAAGAGACTGTCATTTTTCCATTGGATATTCTTTCCTGCTTTGTCAAAGATTAGTTGACCATGCAGTTGTGGGTCCATTTCTGGATTTTCTGTTCTGTTCCATTGACCTGTTTTTGTTCCAGTACCATACCATCTTGATAATTAGAGCTTTGTAATACAGCTTAAAGTCCAGAACTGTGATGCCTCCTGCTTTGCTTTCTTTTTCAAAATTACTGTGGTTATTCAGAGTCTTTTGTGGTTCCATACAAATTTTAGAATTGTTCTAGCTCTGTGAAAAATGCTGGTGTTATTTTGATAGGGATTGCATTGAATGTGTAGATTGCTTTGAGTAGTATAAAAACATTTTTATATGTTTATATATAGGTTTATATGCATGGAATGTTTTTCCATTTCTTTGCAGCTTCTTCAATTTCTTTCATAAGTGTCCTATAGTTTTCAGTGTATAGATCTTTTATCACTATGGTTAGGTTTATTCCTAGGTATCTTACAGTTTTTGGTGCTATTGTAAATGGGATCGATTCCTTGATTTCTCTTTCTGCTGCTTAATTACTGGGTATAGAAATGCAACAGAGTTTTGAACATTGATTTTATATCCTGCAACTTTGCTGAATTCATGTATCAGTTCTAGCAATTTTCTGGTGGAGTCTTTCAGGTTTTCTACATGGAGTATCATGTTGTCTGAGGATAGTGAAAGTTTGAGTTCTTCCTTGCCTATTTGGATGCATTTTATTTATTTTTGTTGTCTGATTGCTGTGGCTAGGACTTCCAATACTATGTTGAGCAAGAGTGGTGATAGTGGACATCCCTGTCGGGTTCCTGACCTTAGGTGAAAAGCTCTCAGTTTTTCCCCATTGAGGATTATATTAGCTATGGTCAAATATGTAATAGTTTTGATTTTTTTTAAGTGTGTCTCACAAAGCCTAGATGCTTTCTAAAGAAATACAAAAATTGAAAACTTCAAGAAAAGAATTCTTTTCTAGTTATTATGAAATTTCCAGGCACTTCGAGTTACAAAACATACTTAAACATTTTTGTATCACAGCAAACAAAATAAAACCAAATTAGTTGACTATAAACAGGCATAAACAATCTTAACAATCTTGAGTGTGGAAATGTTCTAAATCTGGATCATGGTGATGACTGCACAACTTGGTAAATTTGCTAAAAACCATTGAATTGTATACTTAAAACAGGTGAGTTTTATGGCATGTAAATTATACCTCAATAAAGTTACACACACAAATTAGTTGCAATGCTTCCTATGACCACAGAATGTCAGCAAAGTCAGCTATGAGGGATTTTTCTATAAACCTAATTTTCCAAGGAGAATGCCAGCAACCACTAGATGTAGCCATCTTTCACTACAGAAATGTCTTTGTTCTGGCTCTCAGGTGCCTGAATTTATCAAGCCCCAGAGTTAGGCATCAGGAATAGGGAAACATTTTCAAATATTGGTTTATGCAGATGTATAATGATCGAAGCTATCAAATCATTTTATCCATCATATATACAATAAATAAAACTAATCTTACGCTACAGCAGTTTTCAATAAGCAACTAGAAATTCATTCTTACTGTAAATATTAAAATCACTTAAAACTAGTTTTGGACTACTTATACATTCTAGTCAGCATATTATGTAAACTTTGATTTTTATGACTATTTTCTTTTACATTTTTAAAAATGTACATTTTAAAGTATGATTTTTAAAATTTTGATCTATGGGGCACCTGGGTGGCTCAGTCAGTTGAGCATCTGACTCTTGATTTCGGCTCAGGTCATGATCTCAGGGTCATGAGATGGAGCCCCGAGTTGGGCTCCACACTCATCAGAGGGTCTGCTTGAGATTCTCTCTCTCCCTCTCCCTTTGCCCCTCCCCCTGCTTGCATGAGCTCTCTCTCTCAAATAAAGAAATTTAAAAAACTTTAAAAAAAAATCTAAGTCCCCGGGCACCTGGGTGGCTCAGATGGTTAAGCGTCTGCCTTCGGCTCAGGTCATGATCCCAGGGTCCTGGGATCGAGTCCCACATCGGGCTCCCGGCTCAGCGGAGAGCCTGCTTCTCTCTCTGACCCTCTCCCCTCTCATGCTGTTTCTCTCTCGCTTGCTCTCTAAAAAATAAATAAAATCTTTAAAAAAAAAATCTAAGTCCCCTTAAGTTAGACAAATTAACCACTGAAATTTTCAAGTAACTAGGTAACATGAAAAACTATTTTAAAAAGAGGACAGTCTCTCGTTACCTCTTTAGTTCTTTTGAAAACATAAAATGCACTGGATTATAGGAAGGTAAACCTTCTAATACACATTGAAAACTACAACCATTTCTGGGCTGATGATACTTCCTCTTACCCAGTGTAGCCCTGTTATGATTAAGAAGAATGGAGGAAACTTGTGAGCTGGAAATTTTCTCTCAGTCACATTTTGAGCATATTTACAAGTAAGTGAAATAACATTTGTCCAAATAAAGTCTTCATGTGTCAAAATCTTAACCTAGGTTTCCCAAATCAAAATAGATGCCCTTTCTTCATTATGAGGTCAGTTTCAGTCTAAATGCTTTTTGCTTTTGAATTCTGGTTAATATTTAAAGCAATCTGAATGACAATTTCTTGGATTAATGATTTGAGTCCCAGGAATCCAGAAACTGCTCACAGGGATAAGAAAAAAACAGGACCTGATGAAATGTTACTCATATTAACTTTTCTCAGAAATTTGAGGGTCAATTGTGTTCTTCACAGTATCCAAATGTCAAGGTCAAAGTAGAGGAAACCGAGGTTAACTGACAGGTTAAGTGATGTGGCCAAGGTGATACAGGTAGTTAAATGGAAGAGTGAGGTCTAGAATCAGGTCTTGTGGCTCACAGCCCTAGGTCCTTGGTTAACACACACATCCATTACTCATTCTACGCTTTATATTATCTGTAACATCAGGGGTTTTCTGTTGTTTCTGTGGTTCTTTTTATCCAGGATGGATTTGAAAAAAACAGTTAACGACTGCTTGATTCAACAGCTATAAAATACGTCATGAGACAGTGATGTTTGGGAGGCTAAATTCTTTGGAAGGAATATTCAAGTAATTAGTTATGGTGAAAAGGCCTTAGAACTGAGAATGACACATGGAATCCTGCTGTGCTTTGGTGAATGAAATCTGCTCCAGCCGTGGAAGGGCTTCCCTAGGTGTTCTGCAAAGCCTCCACGGCAAGCCGGTCTTCTTTACTCTCTGCCATTCCACTGGGAGCTCCGGTTATTAAGCTCTGGTCTGCCACCTCCCCCTTCCCCCAAACTGCATGATACTATAAGTATTTCTGGAGCAAGAGCAACCAGGCATTTAATGACGTAAGTCCTGTCTCTTGACGAGAAAGATTAATGGGTCAGGCATGTTATGTACCCTTGATAAAAGAGATTTGTGTTCTATCCTTCAAGGTCTAAATTCCAACAAAATCCAGCTGGGTAGTATCAATTCAGACATCTGAATAAAAGGATAAATGAAACCATGCAAGTAATACAGATCTATACATGCCTGCAAAAACAAAATTACACTGCTTAAAAGCTGCAACCTTTGTGGCATCAAATGGATTTTCATTTTAACACTGACTGGTTAGGTGAGTTAAAAGATGGTAAGAATTCTGGCTGACCAAAGTAGCATGTATGCGTGTGTATTTTAAAAAACGTTTAGTATGTGTATTGATTTTTAAACAAATTCATATTGAAATGGATTGATGTTCTAAAATTTGGAATTTCTAACATTCTGTTATTATTCATAATTTCATGTGTCACACCAAAAGTCCCTGAGTTTAAATTGTTCAAAGGCATATCATTACTGTCACTAACCTAACCTCTAAGCAATTGCCAAATATCATCAGTGCCTTAATCTCCAATTACATTTTTTTGATCTTTCAAACTAAGATAACAAAACAAATGCTGATCTTGGCATCTACTAAGCAACAGGATATGCTATATATATTTTTTAAACTTGGAAATATCACTGCTCTCCCACAGTGAATGAAAGACGCATTTTTCTCAGTATTGTCAATAACTTCTAGTGATATGATCATGCCTCTCTGGTCCTTCTGAGCCCCACAGTCTGGTAACAGGTTAAGATAAGAATTGAAATGCTATCCATGGCCACGAATGAATGACACCCACAGGTAGTAGAGGGGGGCAAAACTCTTTGACCTTGGTCTCATTTTCCATTGTGTTCTAACCACCTAAAGTAACTGATTATAAGCAATTAAAGCAAAATCAGCAATTTTACTGCAAAGGGATTCATTTTAAAATCACTTGTTTACTAAAAATATGACCTGGAAGCAATTTATAAGATTCCTATATCCAATAGCTCATTCTTTTTGCAAGTAACTGTGTATACTCAGGGGCAAATCTACAGTCATATGGCTTCTTATCAACTTATCGCCCCTCCTCCCATAATAATTTACCCAAGACTTCCCAGAGTGCTATGAACATAATTCACTAAACTAGAGGGGAGAAAACTTTTACCCTCTGTCCTCAGGGGACTTTGACATACACTTGAAGAGTTCAGAGCAGAAAACATTGCCCATCAGTTTTGAAGTCTTCATAGGCTAAGAATGTTTAAAAGAAAAGGAGTTGGAGAAATGGCCCATACATCATGTTGGGCTGTGACTGTGACACCAAAGTGTCCTGTAGGCTCAGGAAATACCGGATGGGCGCAGCCCTCCATGACTTAGGGGAACGCTGGACAAGACCTGACCCCAGACAGCGCCCTCCAGCAGAAGTGTCCTTCAAAAACAGGAGTGGGATGGGTTACAAAGAGAAACCATCAGGCCTACTAAATCGAAATTCCATCGATACGGAATGCCAAACAGAGTCAACAGGGAGCACGGTCATGTTATCCTCTACCCAAAAAGCTCATTTTCATGAAGAGCTTCCTTATTTAGGCTACTTACTTCCTCAAAAGTGTACCAACAGTGACTGGGTTTGAAAGGTAAGAATTTAAGAATCTGAGTCAAGTCTGACACTGGTCTGCCATGAGTCAGTGCTTTCCAGAGCTCACCAAACACCAACAGCAAGGCTTGCGTATTTGTTCTGAGACTACTGCACCGCAAGCCAAACGTCCTCATGGTAGAGGGCACGACAGATCTGACAGGGTCCCTGTGTCCTCCCACAGTTTCAAGGAGACCAGCTGGAGTTCTCTACGGTGAGTGGTGGGGCTTCATCTATTCATACCACAAGGGCAAATGCTTTCTCAGAAAGCTGTGTTTTCACCAGAGCTGACTGAAAATCCAGTCTATAGGAAAACAGAGGCCTCATGGTAACATAGATTACTACCCTAGTTAGGAGGTCTGAGTTCTTTCTTTCTTTCTTTTTTTTTTTTAAGATTTTATTTATTTATTTGACAGAGAGAGACACAGTGAGAGCAGGATCACAAGCAGGGGGAGAGGGAGAGGGAGAAACAGGCTTCCCGCGGAGCAGGGAGCCCGATGCGGGGCTCGATCCCAGGACCCTGGGATCATGACCTGAGCCGAAGGCAGACGCTTAACGACTGAGCCACCCAGGCGCCCCTAGGTCTGAGTTATTTCTAATCTCTTCTTTGCCAATAACCATCAATACTTAAGTAAGTCAACCTGAAATTTAGTTTCCTTGTCTATAGAATTAAAGGATAAATTACAGTTGATCCTTGAACAACACAAGGGTTGGGGCGCCAAAAACTCCCTCCCCACAGTGAAAAATCCACATAGAATTCTTTTCACTCCCCCAAAACTTTAATAGCTATTGACCAAAAGTCTTAATGATTATAAAGTCAATTAATACATATTTTATATACTGTATACTGTATTCTTACAATAAACTAAGCTAGAGAAAAGAAAATGTTAAGAAAATCATGAGAGAATACATTTACAGTACCATACCATAAAAAATCTGTGTATAAGTGGACCCATGCAGTTCAAACTGTTCAATATGTTGTTCAAGGGTCAACTGTATACTTCCAGGACTTCTTTTCCCTTGAAGATTCTACTTCAATGTGTACAACTATAGTTTTGATATGCCAACAGCTAGTCCTTAAACCAGAGTAATTTTTTTTCTTTTTCTTTTTTTTATTTTATTATGTTATATTAATCACCATACATCATTAGTTTTTGATGTAGTGTTCCATGATTCATTGTTTGCGTATAACACCCAGTGCTCCATTCAATACATGCCCTCTTTAATACCCATTACCAGGCTAACCCATCCCCCCCACCCCCTCCCCTCTAGAACCCTCAGTTTGTTTCTCAGAGTCCATAGTCTCTCATGGTTCGTCTCCCCCTCCGATTTCCCCCCCTTCATTTTTCCCTTCCTGCTATCTTCTTCTTCTTTTTTTTTTTTTTAACATATAATGTATTATTTGTTTACAGGTCTGTGATTCATCGGTCTTACCCAATTCACAGCACTCACCATAGCACATACCCTTCCCAGTGTCTATCACCCAGCCACCCCATCCCTCACACCACCCCCACCACTCAAGCAACCCTCAGTTTGTTTCCTGAGATTAAGAATTCCTCATATCAGTGAGATCATATGACACATGTCTTTCTCTGATTGACTTATTTCACTCAGCATAATACCCTCCAGTTCCATCCACATTGTGGCAAATGGCAAGCTTTCATTCCTTTTGATGGCTTCATAATATTCCATTGTATACATATACTGCATCTTCTTTATCCATTCATCTGTCGATGGACATCTTGGCTCTTTCCATACTTTGGCTATTGTGGACATTGCTACTATAAACATCGGGGTGCACATACCCCTTCGGATCACTACATTTGTATCTTTGGGGTAAATACCCAGTAGTGCAATTGCTGGGTTGTACGGTAGCTCTATTTTGAGGAACCTCCATACTGTTTTCCAGAGTGGCTGCACCAACTTGCATTCCCACCAACAGTGTAGGAGGGTTCCCCTTTCTCCACATCCCCGCCAACATCTGTTGTTTCCTGACTTGTTAATTTTAGCCATTCTGACTGGTGTGAGGTGGTATCTCACTGAGATTTTGATTTGGACTTCCCTGATGCTGAGCGATGTTGAGCACTTTCTCATGTGTCTGTTGGCCATTTGGATGTCTTCTTTGGAAAAGTGTGTGTTCATGTCTTCTGCCCATTTCTTGATTGGATTATTTGTTCTTTGGATGTTGAGTTTGATAAGTTCTTTATAGATTTTGGATACTAGCCCTTTATCTGTCATTTGCAAATATCTTCTCCCATTCTGTCAGTTGTCTTTTGGTTTTGTTGACTGTTTCTTTTGCTGTGCAAAAGCTTTTTATCTTGATGAGGTCCCAATAGTTCATTTTTGCCCTTGCTTCCCTTGCCTTTGGCGATGTTTCTAGGAAGAAGTTGCTGCGGCTGAGGTCGAAGAGGTTGCTGCCTGTGTTCTCTTTTAGGATTTTGATGGACTCCTGTCTCACATTGAGGTCTTTCAACCATTTTGAGTCTATTTTTGTGTGTGGTGTAAGGAAATGGTCCAGTTTTACTCTTCTGCATGTGGCTGTCCAATTTTCCCAACACCATGTGTTGAAGAGACTGTCTTTGTTCCATTGGACATTCTTTCCTGCTTTGTCGAAGATTAGTTGACCATAGAGTTGAGGGTCCATTTCTGGGCTCTCTCTATTCTGTTCCATTGATCTATGTGTCTGTTTTTGTGCCAGTACCATACTGTCTTGATGATGACAGCTTTGTAGTAGAGCTTGAAGTCCAGAACTGTGATGCCACCAGCTTTGCTTTTTCAACATTCCTTTGGCTATTCGGGGTCTTTTCTGGTTCCATACAAATTTTAGGATTACTTGTTCCATTTCTTTGAAAAAAGTGGATGGTATTTTGATAGGGATTGCATTAAATGTGTAGATTGCTCTAGGTAGCTTTGACATCTTCACAATATTGGTTCTTCCGCTCCATGAGCATGGAATGTTTTTCCATTTTTTTGTGTGTCTTCCTCGATTTATTTCATGAGTATTTTATAGTTTTCTGAGTACGGATTCTTTGCCTCTTTGGTTAGATTTATTCCTAGGTATCTTATGGTTTTGGGTGCAATTGTAAATGGGATCGACTCTTTAATTGCTCTTTCTTCTGTCTTGTTGTTGGTGTATAGAAATGCAACTGATTTCTGTGCATTGATTTTATATCCTGCCACTTTACTGAATTCCTGTATGAGTTCTAGCAGTTTTGGGGTGGAGTCTTTTGGGTTTTCCACATAAAGTATCATATCATCTGCAAAGAGTGAGAGTTTGACTTCTTCTTTGCTGATTTGGATGCCTTTTATTTCTTTTTGTTGTCTGATTGCTGTGGCTAGGACCTCTAATGCTGTGTTGAATAACAGTGGTGATAGTGGACATCCTTGCCGCGTTCCTGACCTTAGGAGGAAAGCTTTCAGTTTTTCCCCATTGAGAATGATATTCACCGTGGGTTTTTCATAGATGGCTTTTATGATATTGAGGTATGTACCCTCTATCCCTATACTCTGAAGAGTTTTGATCAAGAAAGGATGCTGTACTTTGTCAAATGCTTTCTCTGCATCTATTGAGAGGATCATATGGTTCTTGTTCTTTCTTTTATTAATGTATTGTATCACATTGATTGATTTGCGGATGTTGAACCAAACTTTCAGCCCAGGGATAAATCCCACTTGGTCGTGGTGAATCATCCTTTCAATGTACTGTTGGATCCTATTGGCTAGTATTTTGTGAGAATTTTTGCATCCATGTTCATCAGGGATATTGGTCTGTAATTCTCCATTTTGATGGGGTCTTTGTCTGGTTTGGGGATCAAGGTAATGGTGGCCTCATAAAATTAGTTTGGAAGTTTTCCTTCCATTTTTATTTTTGGAACAGTTTCAGAAGAATAGGTATTAATTCTTCTTGAAATGTTTGGTAGAATTCCCCTGGGAAGCCATCTGGCCCTGGGCTTTTGTTTTTTGGAGATTTTTGATTACTCCTTCAATATGCTTAGTGGTTATAGGTCTGTTCAGGTTTTCTATTTCTTCCTGGTAGTTTATACATCTCTAGGAATGCATCCATTTCTTGCAGATTGCCTAATTTGCTGGCATATAGTTGCTCATAATATGTTCTTATAATTGTATTTCTTTGGTGTTGGTTGTGATCTTTCCTTTTTCATTCATGATTTTATTTATTTGGGTCATTTCTCTTTTCTCTTTGAAAACCAGAGTCATTTCTCCTGAACAGCATCAGGGATTTTAGAAACCAGAGAGAAACTAATACATGCTTCTGCTCATGAGAAAAGGATAGGTTTGGAAATTTCTAGATCTAACCACTTGGAGCCACAGAACTCTCTTTCAGCAGGCCACCACCTGCTCAACCAGCATGCACTTCTCTTGGTCCCTTTCTAGCCTTTGGTTGAGATTAGGTCAGAGCCCCAGGAGAGAGGCATCCTCCCCCTTGCCAGGCTCTGCTCTTTGTCCTGATCTCTACCAGCTATGTGACCTTGGGCAAGCTACTTGTCCTTGTCTCCAAGCCTGTTTCTTCATCTGCCAATGGGGATGATAATAAAAGCACCAACACTTGTTGGGTTATGAGAATTAAATGTGATAAGCCCTATATGGCACATTGTTGGGTGCTGGCCGACTAAGCACTCAGTACATGGCGGCAATGAGTCTTGATTACAGTTGCATGGTTATAGCATCCATAGAACTTAGCATGAAACTAGAGAACGTCCATGAAGTCATGATGCTGCCACAGCTGCTCGTCCTCTCTCCTTCCAGACTTATTCTTACTAATGCAACCTCACTTGTTGACTTGAAGGAATGAATGAACATGCTAACTCCCTATATCTCTTTCCAGAAAGTTCAGATCACACAGCTCTGAAGATGGGATAGTAACATAAGGAAGCAGGTGGCATGATCAATGAATTAAAGGTATCTCCTTCACACAAAAGAAACTGGTAGCCGTGGCTGCCCTCCCAGGAGGTGGCTTCGGACAGGAAACTGACTTCACAATATGCCTTTGTATCTTTTGAATTTTGAACCTCAAGTATGTGTTACCTATATTAAAAAATATTAACAGGCTAATTTTTGAAAAGTAAAAAAGACAATTTGTAACATAAAATCAAGTTTACACCTTCCCCTCATGAGAGCTGGGGAGCTGAAAGCCTAGCCTCATGTGCCCTTCAGAGCATCTGAACACCCGTGGCTGTTGTCTTGCCCATGCACACCCCCAGCTGGAAGGGTATGGGCAGAAGCCATGGGAGCTGGGAGAGAGGGAAGGTTCAGGATTATTTCAAGTTTTGACTGGTTTCTGCACAAAGGAACCAAAGGAATTCCTACTGCAGATTTAGAGGAGGGCTTTCACTGACTCTATTCTATTGCCCTGGGAAGGCAAAGACCGGAAATAAAAGAAGGAACAGAGTCAAGGAAGCGTGTGTGTGTGTGTGTGCGTGTGCGTGTGTGTAGTCCAAATAACCCATGCTGGCTCAGCTTTTCCATGGTGTTTTCCCAAATATTTTTCTAATAAAGAAAGAAATCTGAAAAAACAGCATCCCTTTGAAAATTAAGACCGGCTTGGAAATAAGAAGGGTTGCATTTTATTTGAGCAAGTACAAGTATAACAAAGGTATAGTAAGGTTAGTTTTCTCCTTTTACTCATCATTTCCCATCCCTGATGGAATTATATGTGAGTGTGTAAAGAGGATGGCCCTGAAAAGAAATACCTTTTTTTTTTTTTTTTAAAGATTTTATTTATGTACCTGAGACAGACAGAGAGCGAGCACGAGCAGAGGTGGTGGGGCGGGGGGGGGGGGGGGGGGGACAGAGGGAGAGGGAGAAGCAGACTCTCTGCTGAGCAAGGAGCCTGGCCGGGCGATCCTGGGACTCTGGGGTCATGACCTGAGCTGAAGGCAGATGTTTAACCGACTGAGCCATCCAGGCGCCCCCCCCACCCCACCCCCCGCCGGAAAGAAGTATCTTAAATCTCATTGTAAGTAAGCTATCACACAGTACAAAATGGCAAAATGGATCTTTGAAGAACAAACAATACTGCGTTAAAAATGCTTTGCACTAAAAATACATTTGGAATTCTAAAATGTATAAATATGAAGTGTAGCTATGATAAGATGGATGTATATAGAAATAAGCTATACACAAAGGAGAAATACTGAAATATACCATGCTCGAGTAGTTCAGAATCAGGCCCGTGTCTTTAGGATGACCCTAGAAAAGGTGAGCCACATTTAAGTTCCTGAAGACCTTGGCACATGCTAAAACAGAAGAAAGTCAGTGCATCATGGTTAGCCAGTTGGCAGCAGCTCGGCTTGTCCCACACAGGGCCAAATTGCTTCATTTATTTTTGGTTCTAGACTGGAAAAACAGTGTGTTGGTTTCACAAGTCCTCATTTAAAAAAAAAAAAAGTGTAGTTTAGGCACTCAGGAAACAGATTATACTGGACATTAAGAAGAATATCTGAAGAAAACTGAGAAGTGTGGTTGCTGACGCGAAATGTCCTGTTTCGGGCAACCCTAGTGCTCAAACACATTTAAAAACACGGCAGTTCATTTTCTTTATTTTCCCATTTCAAATGATTTAACATCATGAACTCCCTAGTTAAATCTGACAAGGCGGTATAATCCCATGATTCAGGGTTGGTAATTTCTACATCCATAAGCCCAGATTCTGAAGACTTTAGGAGAAAAGAAACAACGCAAATGCAGTGACAGCTCTGGATTCTGGGCAACACTGTTCTGCGAGACGGACAACGTTCGTGCGGCTTCCAGCTCACTGCTGGCTGGGCAGCGAGAGGTTGTAGGCAGAACTGCTTAAGGCTGAATGGAGAGCTAGCAAACCGTGCGGTTTTTAGTAGCAAAAGTTTTTGTTTCAGGGACAAACTGGAGGCGCAAGAATTAAAAGTTGCCATAGGCCTTGGAGAGCGTGGCTCAAGCCCCACCTCTTACAAGCTCCGCCCACTTCCGGGACAGCGGAGCCACTTCCGGGACAGCGGAGGCGCTCTCGCTTCACCCTCACAGCACGTGACGTGGGCTGCCTACACGCCGTTCTAGCAGAACCCGCTTGATCCCACATTGATGCCAAATGTTCACAGAAGCCTGAAACCCTCTGTCCCAGGGGGAGAATCTTCACTAGTATTCCAGAGCAAAATGCGTAGCAAGAATCTGGTCACGATGCCAGTGTGAAGTCACTAAATTAAGCAACCCTGGGATGTCCTACCTCTGGGCTTGTTTTGTGAGGGAACGAAATTTCCTGTTTAAACCACTGGGGAATGGGGAGACATCTGCTTTCTGCGACCCCAAGTAATCAGATGCAATCCCCTTCCTCCGAAATAACATAACCTGTTTTGTAGAGCAAAGCACACACGAACGCATGCACACTCCCTCTCTCTCTTACAGACTAAATTTCTCCTGTGAGTACTAACGTTCTCCTAAATTCATCTCCTGAAGTCAAGCTCCTTGGAGAAGAGCACATGCTCTGTATTCCCCATCCAGAATACCCTCCTCCCCACCACCATCGCTTACTTCAAGGCCCAGTTCAAAATCTGCCTCCTCCACGAACAGTTTCTTATTTAATCCCTGCCTACATCTGTCTCTAATTCTAACATATGGCATTTACTGTCTAACTTTTTTACATCTTGTCTGCTGATCCTTGTGTCTCCCTCTCAACTCTACCATGCTGAGCACACATTTGATTTACAGTGACTGAGTATAAAGCACCATTTTCCTTCACCTGAAACATGGGATTTTCCTGTCCTCTTTTCTTCCTTGTCTTCTTTCCTCATCTTCTCTGTAGAAGACAAAAATTGAGATAAAAGAAATTCCGAGCTCAGACTCTGAAGGAAGGTAAGTCTTTCTAAAGAAAGCCAAAAATGGCATGGCCTAACTTCTGGGAGTTATAAGGGAAAGAATTATGACATGGGGGGAACAGCAGTTAGACACCATAGCAATCAATGACGACCTGTTTTTGTACCTCCCTAACACACTGACCAGGTTTCACTACAGAAAGTAGGGGTTGGGGGGGCATCCTTAACAAATCAGAAGGTATAAGAGAAGATATAGCAGAGTCTAGCACATGGCAGGCATTCAACAAATGTCTCAGGAGTGAATGAGAGATGACAGAGCATCTTATGATTAGGGCTTCGGGCTTATATCTTAAAGCTTCTTATTATAAAAACAGAATGAAATGTAAATACCAGTAAGAACACTGCTGTCTCGATGTAATGGACTTCATCTGAATGTGCTGACATAAAAATCTTTGATCTGATGCAGACTTCAAGCTGTTTTGAAATGGAAAATAAAATCTTGGGTTGTTTTTGTTTTTACTTTAAAACTCCTAGGGCTGTTAACTAAAACTCAAAACAGGGGCCCATCTGCAGAAAGGCCTCGTCCATCATCACACGACCTGAATCTCTCGTAGCTGCTCTTCTGCGTAACAGCTCTGGGACCATCCTTCTGACGAGATGGAGGAAAGAGTATCTGCAGAGAGCATAACCCGGTGTAGAAATTGGCTCGCATACCCTTGAAGGTATGCAAATATAATTTTAACTTTTACTTTTAACACATTCCTGATATTAAAAATTTGTCATAACTTTCATTAGGTTCATTCATTCAAACCGACACTAAGAACTTCTGCAAGATCTTTTATATTACACAATAGAGTAAAAACTGTAGTAAATGTTCAGATAGTTAAATGAGCACCAAACACTACAAAGTGTAACCAACATGGTTCTATTAAAAACTCTCTTCAACTATGGCATTCAAGGACAACAATACAATATTTTCTTTACAAAGCAACTAAACATAAAAATCTGCAAATGCCATAAATTCATTTATAGGTTCTTATTTTCATATAGGCATGTCATTAGATTCTTTCGATTCTTTCTTTCAGTTCTTTCCTGAGGTATTTTTTTGTGGTTTGCTTTTATTGTACTGCTGGATGCATTATCTTTGATCATCCTTTCCTAAAATGATTTCTAAAGACCTGCAAAAAATTTTATTGCATAGGACACTATTCATGACACAGAGGTTGGGAACTGCAAATATGTGGCATTGGAGCAAGTCTTACAAATATTGCATTTTAAGAATTTGTTACATACATTTTTTTTCTTTTTACAGCTTGTCTCTTTTTAAAAAAATTGAAGTTACAGCCAAGAGTTAACTACGTACAGTGAAGCATTTTAGGAATGTCAGAGGTTAGAGAATACGATGAATGATACAAAGGAAAAAAGCCATAATTCTTGCTGGCTATATATTGTATTGCCTTCAAAAGCAACTGTACATGTTGTAATCAGTTCATAGTTAAATATTTCTACTAATCTGTTTTAGGAGAGCAAATGTCTTTCAAAGTTTCAAGTTCCTCTATGAGCTTCTTGTTCTGAATTTCCAGCACTGCAACTCGACTCTCCAGACATTTTACATATTCTTTCTTTCGACGTCGACATTCTTTAGCAGCTTCCCTGAAAAAAAGTAGAAGCAAAAGGGCAAACAAAACATTTTTTTTTTTTGCATGCTATTGACAAGCAGACTGAAGTAAGCTTGGTAAATGTGATCATGGCTGCATTCCAAATCTTGGAACAGCGTTCCCAATTCAATGTCAAACACTAAGCCAAACTGGATTCTTAAGGGTCACAAGTGTCCCTTCCACGAGTCCACATGGCAATTAGTAGAATTGCTGCATCTCCTGCCTTGATTAGAGTTCATAATAAACAAGGTCCAAGTCAAAGACAGTTACTCTGCTTTATGGCAATAAAGATCTTTGAGGGCCTTGAGTTCCTCAATGAGAGTCTTGTTTTGGTTTTCAAGCACAGCCACACGATTTTCAAGACATTTGACATATTCTTTCTTCTTCCTGCGACACTCCCGGGCAGCTTCCCTGGAACCAACACAAGGCAAATGACTACAGGAACAACCTCCCAGCACAATCCAGACTGCCTCAAATGAACTTCTACCCCCCAAACTCAACAGCCAATCAATCCTAGGTAAGGTTTGTACAAAGCCACGCAACAAATGCAACCAAGCACATGCCTTTTGTAAGATTACTTTCAAACAACAGGAACAACTTGAGAGCACGATCAATGTGTCCATCGTTCGTTGTAAATGCTGTTTTCTTAGGGCACACATTCCATGATAACAGTGACCAGAATGGTTTTCAGTAACCTAAAACAATAGGACCACATCCCCAAGTGGAATTTCTACAAAAATTTTTACAGATCCTTTCAATTCTCTTAATTATTTTTGTCCACCAAAAGCCACATATTCTGTCACAATGCATCAACTTTATTTGGTCAGAAATATTGGAAAAATTAATCCTCAGAAATTTGAAATGTCAATATTGGAGATTTTGTTTCTTCAAGACTGAATCTCATCAGTAAAACAAATAAGCTCGACCATGACTGCAAGAAGCAGTTTATTGGCTAGAAAACAACATGGATAAAGACAACAGTAAGCAAGTCACACACATTTTCATAAACCAAAATGAAATGGACTCTGCTTCTGAAAATTAAGGAAGGGAGGGTACAGAATCCAACACTCAATAATTCAGACAATTTAAACCCACAAAGTGAGAGCACCAATATTAACACTTTGGAAAGAAAGCTACTATATAACCCAAAAGTGTATTTCAAGACTGTTTTCCAATCACATGCAGTTACTACCCAATATACTGATCTTTAAAGCGCTGCAGGCATGCCCAAAGGACGAACAGACCAGCCAAAGCAACAAACACAAAAACACAGATGAGTTAGTCATTTTCATGCATAACTCCACCAAAAAAATAATAGAGCCAACATTTTTCTCTTTCTTTTTCAGGGTAGGAAGGGGTGTCAACTCTATCATTTAAGTCCTCTATAGAATGTACCCTCTGATAACAGTGTTCTTTTGGAGGTGTCAACTGAAAATAACTGCCTTTGGGGTACGCTTCATTATCAAAAAAGCCTACGGTGAAAGAGATAACTCATTTTTAGGATGGTTGACTCACTAACAACTGGTTATCTGTTTTTTTTCTCCGTGGGACCAAGTGTCAGCAGGAAAAAGACCTTGAAATCCCAGTGAACTGCAGGAAAAGATCAACCCCTACTTCCTAGCCAAAAACAGTGCACTCACCCTGTGAACTCACAAAGTTCTCAGACTTCTCAACTAGTTAACAAGAAAATAAAAAAATTTAAGAAGTAAACTGAATCTGATACAGATTGATTTAATCTAAATGATGCATAGGGAAAAGCTGAGAATAAATCCAAGCTCATAAAATTTGCAACTCTTCTACAAAGGAACTAAAATACACTTATGAATACCAAGGTGTTTATGACTGAATCATTATATTAAATTCTAGATCTGGAAGGAAGATAATCACTTTATAAAACAAGTTATCATTAAATGAAAATTTACATATCTAATAGCAGAGCTGTGGTTATTTATTTTTTAATTTTCTTTACCAAGGTGTACTATTTATTGTAAATATCATAATTCATATCTCATGCAGGAACAGTGCAGGTTACTGGTCAAAATGTTCCAAGCACAAAGCTTTAAATGATCGCACCAGTAGATGGTACATTCCTAAGTACTTCCCAGCTATGGAAAACACCTGTTTCTTCTATTAATAGTTAGCTCAGTTTTCAGGCCTTGCATTTGTCTGGATATATCCTCAGCATGGAGAGGAAATACACAGCAAAGAGGAAATGTTGACAAGGCTGTAAAGAAATATAAACTGTCACTGGACTGGGAGAAATATCTATCAGATCTATCATAAATGCCAGCCAAAGAATAAAAAGGGAATGTCTGAGAGGTCTTTCATGTTAATAAGTAAAACCTACATACTTTCCATGAAGTTAAATCCGAAGCTTACTCTGAGGTCTCTTTGAGGTGATTCTGGTGTAGTGCAGTGGGCGGGCTCTGGAAGAAAGACTGCCTGATTGCATATCCAGCTTCTGTCCAGTGTGGGTTGCATGATCTTAACCAACTCATTACTTAACCACTCTGAACCTCAGTCCCTCTTCTGGAAAGTAAGGATAATAACCAGACCTGATCTCACGTGCAAGTTATGTGAGAATTAAACAGTAGAAACAAAGCACTTAAAACCTGCATACAGTACTTGCTCAACTGAGCCACCTTTAGCCATTTATCATCTGCTCTTCCCTAGTCCTGCTCTGAAATTGAGATCTGGAAAGCTAACTTAGACCCTTCTCAGAATCCCTTACAGCTAGGGATTCTATTAGCTATTTCTAGCCAAGGAAATGTGGGTGAAAGATGCTGCGAGGATCTTCCAGGAGAAGTTTTTGGAAGAGTTAGACTCAGCGGCCCCAGTTTTTGGCTCTGGCCCTTCTCCCTTCTTCCTGCCTGATGCCACACCTAGGGACGTGGCAGCCATATTGTGGTCCTAAGAACAAATGTCACCTGCTAAAGCTGACAGAGCAAGGAGGAGAAGCCTGGATCCTTGATGACACTGCCGAGCCTTTGTTCTGGCTGCACGTACCTCTGGACCAGCCACATAAGATCAAAATAACACCTGTGGGGTGAAGGCTCCATTTCCCTTGGTTATTTACAGCCCAAACACAAATGCTATCCAATAGCTGTCATTAGCTAATTATTTTTTTAAAGCCTAAAATTTCATGACTGTTTTCCTCAGGGAAATTTCTTATGTACGTGGTAGGTAGTTGTGGGGCATGTTTAGAGGAAACCACTTCCTAATATTTCACTATTTCATTGATAGTTCTACTGACAACATTTTTTAATCTAAAAATAAAGGTACAGGGCGCCTGGGTGGCTCAGTCATTAAGCGTCTGCCTTCGGCTCAGGTCATGATCTCAGGGTCCTGGGATCAAGCCCCACATCGGGCTCCCTGCTCGGCGGGAAGCCTGCTTCTCCCTCTCCTGCTCTCCCTGCTTGTGTTCCCTCTCTTGCTGTGTCTCTCTCTGTCAAATAAATAAATAAAATCTTAAAAAAAAAAAAAAGAAAAAGAAACTGCCAAACTGTTTAAATAAATAAATAAATAAATAAATAAATAAAAATAAAGGTACAGAATAATGACAAAAGGGAAATAAGAACGCTACTTTCTAGGTCTTTCTTTTATTTTCCTTAGGAAAGTAAGACATCAATGAATAATTTTACAGTTTGCATCACCATACTTTATATTTCTAAACTGAACTTCACAATATAAATTCTGTGACCACAGAAGAAATCATTTTCATAGCTCCCTGAGATCTCTGAAAGGACAGTTTTAAAATATCCATATTCCGGGGCATCTGGGTGGCTCAGTCATTAAGTGTCTGCCTTCGGCTCAGGTCATGATCCCAGGGTCCTGGATTGAGCCCTGCATCGGGCTCCCTGCTCAGCGGGAAGCCTGCTTCTCCCTCTCCCACTCCCCCTGCTTATGTTCCCTCTCTTGCTGTGTCTCTCTCTGTCAAATAAATAAATAAAATCTTTTAAAAAAATAAAAAATAAAAAAATATCCATATTCCTCCACCAGATCTAAGTTAGAGATCTTTGATAGCAAGACTTCCATAAAACAACCATGAGCCCCACCCATTCAGCCCCTTCAGGATTTCTGAGCAAAGTGCTGACAACGAAATATAGGAACCCAGCATGACTTAGTTAACCTGGAACAACAACTGATAAAGACATGTATAGCTTCATGATTCTAGTTCTGGTAATCTGTTGCATTTTCCAGGGTACAAAACTCCATCTAGTGATCTGTGATACCTACAATGTTTGGGAACTAAAGCCAACTTGAGGAGTCCTATATTATATCAAATGTGACATTTATTTATTTATTTACTTATATTTTGTTTATTTGACAGAGAGCGCACAAGCAGGGGGAGCTGCAGGCAGAGGGAGAGGGAGAAGCAGGCCCCGCTGAGCAGGGAGACTGATGTGGGGCTTGATCCCAGGACCCCGGGATCAGGACCTGAGCTGAAGGCAGATGCTTAACGACTGAGTCACCCAGGTGCCCTCAAAATATGACATTTAAAAGGATGTTAGTAATGAATGGGTAAAGAAGATATGGTATATATATATACAATGGAATATTATGCAGCCATCAAAAAAAAACCCCCAAATCTTGCCATTTGCAACAACGTGGATGGAACTAGAGGGTATTATGCTAAGCGAAATAAAGAAAGACAAGTATCATATGATCTCACTGATATGAGGAATTCTTAATCTCAGGAAACAAACTGAGGGTTGCTGGAGTGGTGGGGGGTGGGAGGGATGGGGTCGCTGGGTGATAGACATTGGGGAGGGTATGTGCTATGGTGAGCGCTGTGAACTGTATAAGACTGTTGAATCACAGACCTGTACCTCTGAAACAAATAATACATTATATGTTAAAAAAAAAAAAAAAAGAAGAAGAAGAAAGCAGGAAGGGAAAAATGAAGGGGGGGAAATCAGAGGGGGAGACAAACCATGAGAGACTATGGACTCTGAGAAACAAATTGAGGGTTCTAGAGGGGAGGGGGGTGGGAGGATTGGTTAGCCTGGTGATGGGTATTAAGGAGGGCACGTACTGCATGGAGCACTGGGTGTTATATGCAAACAATGAATCATGGAACACTACATCAAAAACTAATTATGTAAGGTATGATGACTAACATAACATAATAAAATTAAATTAAAAAAAATAAAGAGATGTTAGTAAACTGAATATAGCTGCTACTGGTTCACATTCAGTTACAAAGGACTGTTAGGAAGTCAGTACTTATTTCTGAATTGTAGTGGCTCAGAAGCCACAATTTCTAGACTAACTAGGTGGTAATGTTACTAAACAAACCACCACCAGGTGGTCCTGGTCAGAGGTGAGCACATGATGTCATCTGAAATGTTCTGTTTTCTTACAATGAGGACATGATTTAATACTTAGGAATAAGGTGACCAGACGACTGGTAGAACTCTTGGACTACTCTATTCATTTTGAAAATCAGATTAACTTGCACCATTTCCATCATAAAAACTAAACCAAGAAATAATATAGAAGTCAAATTAAAGAATTTTGGAAAACAGCATTTTTATGACATACACCTGTTTAAAAAATAAAATTACAGAAACATGGTACAAGAGTGAGAAAATGAGAGTGTGAACTGGGAGTACCTATGTTATAATATTAGTTAGGTATCTCTAAGTGATGGGGCTCTAAGTAATTTTGTTTCTTTCTGGTGCTTCGTATTTGCACTTGACCAAAATTTATCAGAATTAATATGCATTTCAGTATAATAGAAAAAAACCAAAGTTACAAAGTAGATAAAAGAAAACTACATATAAAAGGCTTAGAAAATTCTATTTATTTATTTATTTGCATAAACTCTACCCCTAACACAAGGATTGAACCCACAGACCCTAAGATCAAGAGTTACATGCTCTACCAACTAAGCTAGCCAGGCACCCCTAAGAGGCTTAGAAATTCTTTACTCACACTTAAATTTATTTTGCTCATAAAGAAACAAAAAAATTACACTTATCACCTACTTCACAAAGTAAATGCCAAGTAAAAAATAAATCTTTATTTGTAATAAAGCCTTTGCATCATCATTAAGAAAATTAATGTATCTTTTAGACATTACCCTTACCACACATAGGGATGTGACTCCCGCTGATGAAATGGTTTCCCGGCTAGGCACTCTGATGACAAGAAAATCTAATTATTATCACATGCAGAGCACAAACCCCAAAATGCCACAGAACACGTAACTTGGGAAAAATGGCTTGGGAAAAGCAATTTTTTAAAAAGCCCCACAGCGATAAGTTATGCATCCGATAGGTGGCTACTGGTTTCTGGAGAAATAGCCTACCTGTTTTTCATTAGCCTCAGCTCTCGTTTGCGGGTTGCTTCTTCGGCCAGTTGCTGGGGACTGTGCAAGCTTCCTGGCGAGGCAGCCATCACTACTCCCTGAGGCAAAGCAGTAGTAGGAGCTCGGATCTGGTAAGTCGGCATGTCACCAGTGGCAGCTGCAATGAAACAAAATATGACAAGTTTATATAAACAATTTACAACTTGATCTCTTATATAAAATTGACCTGGAAATAACATACTTCTTTTTACATGTCATAAGAAGTGACTTTGCTAATATTTAAGATGATTATTTTGAGCATTAAAGTCTTAGGTATCAAAGGTCTTCAGCATTTGGAACAATAATATTCAGTATGCTCTATACAGTTAAGGTAGAAAAATGCCCCTGTGCATTTTAGAAAGGTTTTTATCAAAGGCTAAATTAGGGAGGCTTTTCAAGTGCTCTCTGGGGGAAAAAGGCCCTGATGTGTTTATCAGTTTACATGATGTAAATACTTTCACCATGGCCAATTTCAAGCTGTCAGTGTGACCTCACGGAAGGTGGAGATGAGAAGACATACACAGTAAGTAGCACAACATACAGATAAAAGAGATGGAAATAACCTCACGAGCATAGATAAAATTATGAGAAGTGATGAGTTTTGAGTATTTATTGTTTTTAACCTAACTCATTTGTTAAATATATATGTGTTTCTTTATACATATTTAATTTTTAACAATGGCTCTTTTTACAACCAGCTCACAAAAACCCTGAAAATTTAATAATCACTCTAGCATACCAGTGGGAGCTGGCTCTAGCATACCACTGCAAAAATTTTAATTAAGCAGAATATTCCAGATAAGAGATTTTCCTGTGCCCTACACCATGTCTGAGACAGTTACTGCATGTCTTTAAATACAAGTCCTACAACCAGAAGATGACTGAGGTATTAGAAGGACAAACCTGGCTCACTGTATTTTCAGTTTAAAAACCAAAACAAAATAAAGAACAAAACAGCAAAGCTCTACTTAAATGTAGTTTCTCTGGGGGATGATAATTTTTGTCTTAAGTAGGTTTCTTGAGATAATAATATATTTCTAAGTATTCATTTAAAAAACTTTTCTAACTATAGTACAATCACAAATGACAGACTTAATATTTACTTAGTATTCATATTGAATACTAAAAGTCCTCCAAGTTTCCTAATTTATACTCAACATTTGCCTTTCTACTCTAATGAACATAGCTTCCTAGAAGAGACAGATTTAAGTGATGAAATATGTTTCTACCACCACTTAGAGAATGTATGGTCCAGAGTTAATCTGACACTCTAAGAGATTACAAAATTCATGCTGTCTCAAAGTTAACTGCAAGAAAAAGGTTTTTTAAAAGTTACCAAATCCTACAAAAATTGGTCTGAACCAATGCCAATCAAAATAGAAAACACATCACTTCCATATTTCATTAAAATGCATTATAACCATTGAGTAAGAACTGAAATTTTACCCAAAAGGGACACAAAGACTTTTTTCATTTAAATAGAATATTACGAATGAAAATAGCTAAGCAGTTTAAAAGGTTAACCAAAAACTGATCAAGGTGCTCCTTTTTGGGTAAATGCCAGGGTGTTTTTTTTTCCCCCTAGAGCTTAAGAATTAGGTGAAAATATTTTTTTAAACTTTTAAAATATGGCTTTGGGGGAAGATCACTTAAAGGTCTTCATAAGATTAACAAAAATACCACTATAAGGATGCACTGCTCCTTCCTTCTATATATAATTTTAAAAACAATGGTGATAAATAATAACTGATAAATATAACTATCACTAGCAAAATCTCTATCAATAGTAAACTTGGGAAAAATCCTAAATTTGTTTTTGTGACTATTTAAAATACTGTATACACAGTTATCTCATTATATGTCATAGAATATCTTAGCCTTGAAATATTTAAGAAGGTAATTTTAAAAAGTTTTAAACTGTTAACTGACTAAAGATTTTTTATATTTTAATCATATTGTCAGAGGAGGTAGAATGGAGCACAGAATAACATAGTTCTCTCCTCTTTTCTCTTTACCCACATCCAAGGAAGAAGGTTATGGGATAATAAAGGTTGAGACAATGGAACAGCTGGAGGCTACACAGGCTTTCTAAAACTGGAACAATAGCCACTGACGAATGAGAAGTTTACATGTCATCGTGCTGACATTCGCAGGTGGCATGGATGCAGACCTTGGTCTAGGGCTGTTCTTTTGCAAACTTTGGTCACAGAGAAGGGCAATAAAATTAACAGAGGGGTTCGTTATACCCGCTCTCTCTCCCTCTCCTTTTGTATACATCTGCTATTTTCTGTCCTATAAAGTTAGAGCAGAATGCTGATATAATATGTAAGAGTTAGTTTAAGAGTATTCATTCTTTTTTAAAAAAGGAAAAAAGGGGGGGTAGGTATACTTCCTAGATGAAAAACTAAAGTTCATTCATTGGTCTTACAAGCAGAAATGGTTCTAAACTTTGGTCTGTTTCCAAAAGCTGAAACCACCCTCAAAGGACCAAATTTGGCACCATGAAGGATAAAAGCAATTCAAAAGAAGTATTCTTAAAACATTCTTGAGCAATAGCTCAGGAAAAAGATATCACTTTAAAATGATAACTTGGGGGGTGCCTGGATGGCTCAGTTGGTTAAGTGACTGCCTTCGGCTCAGGTCATGATCCTGGAGTCCCTGGATCGAGTCCCGCATGGGGCTCCCAGCTCAGCGAGGAGCCTGCTTCTCCCTCTAACCCTCCCCCTCTCATGTACTCTCTCTCATTCTTGCTCTCTAATAAATAAATAAATCTTTAAAATGATAACTTGGAAGGGGATGATATATTTGGATATATTAGTTCTGGGATGTTAGCTAATAAATTGGGTTTTATTGCAATGATTCAGATATACTATATATTTATCTCCTTCAACAAAAATCAGATTTCAGGTCATTAGTTCAAGACAGAAATATGAATTGGTATTAATTGGTAGGAGTTAATATACATTTCTGTAATATCCTAAAGAATGTATGATGGTACACTTTTAGTGGTCACAGAATAAATGTCAATGGATAAATTCCATATATTCAAATATGATCTTATTAGTAAGTACACTAAAAAGATATGGGCAAAGAGAATCTCTTGTTTTGAGAAAACCCAAATGTCAAAAAGTTTTGTTGTTGGAAGAAGTGATAAAGTTTTTATCTTGGTTAGCTTCAATTTCCAATATTATCAATTCAGTGGCAATTTAAAGCAGATTCAATTCCTAGAATCACAGTTCAAAGAACCACCTTACAGTCTTTGATGAGATATCCTTATCCCTGTACTCCTATAAAGGCTAATTCCTGTTCCATCTAACTACTAAATGTGTGTCCACACTATTTATTCTAGAATTCCACTGTATACATTATTTCTGACAATAAATGAGTCATCAGTGGGGCTATCATCTTGTGATTGAAGAAAGATAATATGATAAAGATACTTATATACTAATTTTATTCTAAGGCAACAAAAACTTTAAAGTCTTTTTTAGCTTGGTACCCCATATAACCTAGCACAGTACCTGGCATATGATGGGTGCTCGGTGGGTTTACACGTACACCACGAAGGAAATTTTGAACTTCCCAGGGTTTTGCCCAAGCCCACTGTCATTTGAATGTTTAAAATAAGCAGTATTATTATTATAAGACTATTATTAGCTATTATTATAGCTAAGTCTTTAACACTAAGACGTGGGAAGCCCTCACAAGATGCTATGTATTTACTCCAACTGGCATTACTTCCTAATCTTGCCTTACACACTAGTCATCTCACCTGGCATTTGAGAAGCAGATGAGCTCTAATTACAGTGTATTTCCCACTATCTACCTCCTGACATGAACATTTTTTTTTTTTTAGGTTTAGTATCAAATATTTAATGGAAAAAGCAAATTCCTAGAACTCTCAATTCTGGTCATTAAGCTTCATACCTCTCTTCGCAAGCTTTAAACACGGTACAGTAGAAAAAGCATGGGATCTGGAGTCTGGATTCTAGTCCAGCTCTGCCACTTACCAGCCATGTGACTTGGGGCAAGTTCAGTTTCCTCATCTGTAAAATGGGGATACATTATCTCATTTAATACTCACAATAACCCCTGTAATGTATGTCAAAGTGTCTAGCACAGTGCCTGGCACATGGTAGGCATTCAGCAAATGTTAGTTCCCTTCCTCTTCCCTTCCTTAAGTTCTGAAAGACAATGGTCCAAATTATGCTTATACTGTATATTAGTTAAAAGGCATATAACATCCATAAATATATTTTCCCCTGGAGTTTCCCCTCTAACAAACCTGGGTAATAGAATGATTGAGACGTATGGCTCTTATTCCTTATTTTGTTTAAAAATATGCCTACTAAAAACTTCTAAAATTTATACTCTATTTTATTATATTCCTTTAGAGAATAGATTATTAAAAGATAATAAAAGTCCTTTTCAATGTTTATAATCATTTAGAATAGAACCTCAAAGGTGGAGAATCACAAGTAACCCTATGAGACAGTTTCATCAGACTGGTAATAAGAAAACTCACTGAAAAGCCTAACAAGTCAAAGAGGTGCTTGTTTCTTCCTAACAAAGAAAGAAAGAAGAAACTCAGCCAAACGCCTATCTTGATAGTTTTCAAAGTGGAACAACTTATCCACATCCCAAATGTTGGTAGTTTTATCTACTGAGATATCTGTAGTACTGAGCACATTAACTCAATAAAAACATTTTTATAAATGGAGCTCCTACCTTCATTTTGCTAGGTGTCCCTTATCCCAAATCTACCTAAGTAACAAGCAATGAGCTAACTCTGAAGTTGTACTGATAAGGAGGGTACTTCTCTTCCATAGCTCCAAGAAGCTACTAACATCTTCACTTTTCTTTTTTCGCTCTCCCTCCCTTCCATCGCGCCAGGGCACACGATGCCCAAATCAGCCTTGTCCTTGCCTGGTGTCTCCCACCGTCAAAACCCTTCCCTTCTCCACTGCTCTATTTTTTCCAGGAAAATGAAACCCTACATAAACATGACTACTTAAGCAATCAACATTTTCAAATTTGTCACAATAATTATAACACTTAGACCACAAAGAATTAAGTCATTAACTATTTTTACTTTAAGTTACATATAAGGGAACTCCTCAGTTGTTTAAGTGAAAATCTTAAGAGTCAAAAAAGAGTCTATGTAAAAGATGAGAAAGTATAAATGTTGAAATGAAAAGTTCTATATATATCAAATATACACTCTCTTGCCCTGTGAGGGTAATAATAAATATTCTAGAAAAAAATCCATTTTGACTACTTAAAATGATGTTAGCTTTATTTTGTATGTTTTCTAAGTAGTGTGTATTATGCTGTGGTAATTCATCTAACCTTAGCATGAATTTACCAGGTGAATTTTGAGGAGCAATGTAATATGGTTGTGAACAGAATCAGATAAGGTCTGTTCTTGAAGTCTGAAGGTCCAAACTGGTTCACCACTTGTTAGCTTTGTGAGCTTGGAAGAGTTATTTACCACTCTGATCCATGTTGTTATATGGAAAATGAATATAATATGATCTGCTCTGAGTGCATCAGTAAAATTACATGGAAAGTGCTTCTCCTCTTGGGTATTTAAATACAGTTTCCTCAGCGAGGCCTACCCGGATCCTTTAACCTATATTACCTGCTTCCTGTAGGTCTCTCACCATCTGATCGTTTGATAGCATTGACCACATTTGTATTTGTATTTATATTGTAACACTGTAACTTTTTTAAAGCTTACATAAATGCAAAGTATCACAATTATTTTATTAAGCAATATATTCATATAGGCAAATAAAACCAGGCAGAGTGAAACAATCATCCCAAAAAATACTTCACTGAAATTCTTTCAAAATTAGTGGGAACATAGCACGATGGAAATTTCAGTAAACCTTCCATACAGATTTGGAGTTTTATTAAAACTTAAGGTAGATAAGTGACTTTTTTCACTTCCAACATGATTATAACTTGCTTTGCTGGCAAGTTTAAGAAGCTATTACACCTGATCCAAACCTTTCTTTTATGTGAAAATTCCCCAACAATAACCTTTTCAAGTACCCTCCTTTCACAAGGTGAAATGTATCCTTATTCTCATGCATCAAATATTAACTAAGACACTATTTTCCAAATTTGAATATTTATTTTTAACAATTCAGAAGTCCAGGCTGAATACAACGTATTAGAGTTTTTAAGACTCAGAGACTAAAAGATATGGAGTGAGGCTCTTAATATAATCAGCTTATGAATAAAGCCAAAAACTATTTCTAACAAAAATTTAAACTGTACCCAAAAGTCTCAATAATACACTTCTATAAACTACAGATATTCGCTTTCCACATTTTATTCCATGATTCTATAAATAAATACTCCTGAAAACTTTTCCCATACCAGTCATTGTTAGGAGCCTGATTTTGGTCTAGACAAGTTTTTCAAACTGTAAGTTTTAGACCATTAGTGGGTCATAAAATCAATTTCCAGAGCAACAGAAAAATAGAAAAGTCCATTACATCTCTACTATATGTAAAGATAAGCACTTTAAAAAAACAAACAAACAAACAAACACACCAAAAACACTGCAGGGTTTGAACTCATGACCCTGAGATCAAGACCTGAACTGAGCTCAAGAGTCAGAAGCTTAACTGACTGAGCTACCCAGGTGCCCCAAGATAAGCATTAGAGACAAACCAGAAGAGACTCTTAATCGTAGGAAACAAACTGAGGGTTGCTGGATGGGAGAGGAGTGGGGGGATGGGGTAACTGGGTGATGGACATTAAGGAGGGCATGTGATGTAATGAGCACTAGGTATTATATATAAGACTGATGAATCACTGACCCCTACCTCTGAAACCAATAATTATATGTTATTTATATATGTTAATTATATGTTAATTAATTGAATTTAAATAAAAATAAAGAAAAAAGAAAACTTGTTTTATGTACACACACACACACACACACACACAAGTATACAGCATCATGATGTAAAATGTGGGTCATGGTCAAAAAAATGTGTAAGCCAAAGATCTACATCAGTCCACTTGTTTCACCAATCCACACAGGTAGCTCCTCTACTATTACTTCAAAAAAGTCCCTTAAACACTGTGCTCTTTTGGCTCCTCAAAACAAAACAAAACAAAACAAAACAAAAAACTGTTGTTCATTTTTAAACAGCATTTCAAAATAGAATTGGTTCTGTGAAAACTGATCAGATTTCTAAAAATAATGATTTCCAAAGTACAGTGAGGTCTTGTGAAAAAAGTTTGACATTTTTTAGTTTTAGCATTTGGAAGATTTTAAATTGTTAGTAACTCATGTATAAGCATTATGGGTAAAACTGTGAAACAAAGCTCAAGGATGGTATATGTTCATTCTGTACATATAAATGTATAAAAATGTTCACTTACTTACAAGCAATGATTAAAAATATGTGCAAAGTTTTACCTTAAACTTTCATCTTTAAATATATTGTGTATTTTTAGATCTTTTATTTTTTATTATAATTTTTTCTCATGGTTAGACATGAGAACTGAAATTAAAGGCTTACTTAGTAAAGATATAAACCAACTAATGATTTTTAGCAAATACATACATGCACAAAATGCCTCTTGCTTCTAGAATCATACTGCAGTATTTGAGATTAAGTCCATCTGTATCTTACAATAAACTTGTCATTTGAGAGTTTCTTCAATCTATAGCTTTTCTAAAATTTTACCAAAACTTCTTTGAGAAAAATAATAGCGCATCAAGATAATTTTCAAAACGCTTTAATACAGGTCTTAGTTGCTCAAATCAATGGAATGTTCCCATCTAGGAAGAGGGTTTAGACCCACTGACTCTGAAAAGCTAAACTGTGGTGAAGCTGTTTACAATCATCCATTCTTCGTGAATTCAACTGCAAATTCAGAGGTTAGAAATGAGACACCACGGAAAAAACAACAATGCAACCCTAATACAGAACATCAGCAGCAAAGTCTGAATCATTACCCGTAATTAAGAAAGCCAAACAACAGAAGGATTACTGATCACAAATTGAGAGAACTGAGACTGGGAGGTGGAGGGGTGGGGGTGGGGCGACAACTTTCAGACAAGCACTCCCCGGACTGAGCGCTAGAGGGCACTCCGAGGCGCCAGTGCCCGAGAGTGAGCAACCGTGCGGAAACCCTCCAGCTCCAGCGCCCACCTCTCCCCGGGCACGTGCGGGGCGGCCGCCGCGGGAGGCAGGCTCAACCTTCCCACGTAGGCGTAGGTGGGACAGACGGCTGCCGAGTTCTGCTCACCCAAGCATTACAGGTTTCACAAAGCGTTCCCCCTCGTCAAGCAGACACTTACCTCAAGAGAAACGCTAAAGTAAGGCTTACGAGAAAAGCTATTCAGTTGTAAGAGCGATCTTGGAGATAGAGGCAGTGGCGAGCCAGTTAACAACTCTAATCTGTCAGCAGCACTTGACAAAGCCGAAAGGAACTGACTAAATCACAGCATGACTCGGAGCTGACGTCAATGTGTAGCTCGCTTGGAGTTTAACTTTTCCACTTCCCTGCCGAACACGATTCCAGGAAATGTAGTGACGTCAGCCCTTTGAACTCGATTAGCTGAGGTACAGGCCATTTTAAATACAGGAGGAAAGAAACAAGTAGGCACGCAAACACCCCTAACACGCTGGGTTTTCCTATTCTGTTTTGGAGCAACGTTTGTACACAACAATGAAATCGGAAGCTTAATTTTTTACAGGTTGAACAGTATGTATGTTTAACTTGTAGCTGCATTGGACTTGCAACAAGTTGCAGATGAAGTAACAGCTTATTTTAGTAAAGCAGAACGGAGAGAGAGACCGGATTACTGCCTTGGTCAAATAAGCAATACGCTAAGCAAAAAAGCACTTACACTAAGATGCCTTCACAGAGTGTGCTGAATACATACAGATATATATTAAAAGAAACTTCTTACTCCTCAGCCACTAGAAAATTAATACTTTTTGAAACACTCAGAGATCCCTAAATTTTTCTACCCTTCAAAATAAAATTTTCAGAATTAATTTAAATCTCTCTTTAAAATTCTTACCTGTTTCATCTCTAGTTACAGCCATGATGGGCTTCTGCATACAGAACTGTCTTGTCTCCCCTATCACAGGTTGACAGTGTTCCAAACTAGCAAGCATGTGCAGGATAAGTAGGAGTAACTGACATCACAATGACATCACCAGCCTATCACTGCCATCAATGTGCTTTGTCACAGAGGAGCTCAATGAAACCAAAGCCCTATAAAAACCCTTCCTGTAATAAACCATATTAATGTTCTTGTTTCTCATTGTACATAGAAATCTGTTGAGATGGGCTCTGGCAAAAAAATGTCTCATTAGCATTAAGTTACAAGATTGTTCCTTATGGAGCAACTAACTTCTTATTATTGTTCTGTCCAGGGTTTCTAGATAAACAAAGGGGGCATAAATTCTGTATTTTTTATAACTCGTAGGAGAAAAAAACACATGGAGATTAAAACGACAACAAAAAAACCTGACAATCAGCCCAGAAAAACATTGTGAAATACACAGAAATGTATTTCTTAAACACTTCTAAATTCATCAAGGAAGAAACACTCAGCCACCTTTGTTCACTTAACACAGTTTTATTTGCTCAACTATTTGCTACAGCACCATAAAACCCAGCTGTTCCCAAGGTGACACAGAATTTGCTAATTTCATTTGAAAGGAACAAATACTGACATTTAAAAAATTCACTGTGCCGATGGTAGCAAGAACTACATAGCATTCTTCCATAAACATTAGTTTGAACCATAGGAATTTGCTATTTGACCTTTTTGGCCCACAAAAAAAAAAAAAAAAAAAACAAAACAATTTCATGAGGCTCAATCCAATACAATATTTTACTAAATTAAAATCCCTTGAAAAGAATTTGGGGATTTTAAAAAAATTCATAAATAAATCACAATTACTACTAGTAAATTTTTTAAATGTCAAATGTTATTTGGATCACTTAATGAAGAGGGCATGAAAAGCTAGATAGATCACTATAGGAAATTTAACAATGGCAGGGTTAGATAAAAAATTAGCTCATGGTTCAACAGTATAAAAGACCTTAGTCTGGAAAAAAGAAATGATTTGTATATCTATCTAGTGCACAATAATATGTGACATGGCACTGAGACCTTTTATCTGTACCAGTGGGCTGAATAAAGCCCATTCCCTTATATGATTAGAATTCAACCTAACCTTATGTCGATGATGTTGATGTGCTTCTCCAGAGCACATGAATGGAAGACATCTGGCTAAGTAAGAAAGTCTGAAGATCAACCTAGACATCAATCCCAAACAGAGGCTCCATGACAGACTCTCCTCCATCCCAGCCACACCTAAGGGTTTGGGTCCAAGAGTACTAGTCAATTTTATTACCAATTTCAGAAAGTTCAAATTGGTTTTAATCTAATTTCTTTAAGTTGGCACTTAAGTGTTCAATAAATACTAGCATAGAAAAAGGGCAGAGGAAGGAAAGGAAAGAGGGAAGTTGGTTGTTTGGTTGACTACTGCTATTAGTAAAGTTTTAATATATTCCATGGACCAGATAAACTCTGTTAACCAGCATACAGAACTAATAACATTTTCACAGAAGAAGCATATTTCATTTTCACTTAATAAATGGTTTTATTAAACATTTATCATATGCCAGGGACTGTGCTAGATACTAAGGATCTCTATCCAAACAGAAGTTACTATCTAGGCATGTCACACACGCCCTAAAGGAGATACAGTAGGAAATGACAGGAGGTTATCTAAACCAGATCTGCAGGATCAGGGAAGGTTTCCTGGAGGAAGTGCTAAGATGAAAACTGAATAATGCAAATGACTGACATAAGTGTTCCTGTCAGGGCAAATGGCTAAGTGTGAGGCCCTAGAAAGGAAGAGAGGGTGTGGCATAGCACAGGAAATGAAGAAATCCAGCACAGAGCTGCATTACAAAAGAGGGAGAAGTTGAGAGGGAAAAGTCTAGTAAAGGTGGCAAGGCCTAGATCAAGCAAAGATTTGGGCTATGTTAAAGATTTTGGACTAAGGGGCGCCTGGGTGGCTCAGTCGGTTAAGTGTCTACTTTCAGCTCAGGTCATGATCCCAGGGTCCTGGGCTCCTTGCTCCGTGGGGAGCCTGCTTCTCCCTCTGCCTGCAGCTCCCCTGCTTGTGCTCTCTCTCACACTCTTTCTCTGACAAATAAATAAATCAAACTTAAAAAAAAAAAAAGATTTTGGATTTTGTGTTAACAAGTAACAGGAATTCACTGAAGAGGTCTGAATAGGAGGCTGACATGATTAGATTTGAATTTTAGAAATACCACCCTGAACTGCAGAATTGAGAGTATAATGGAAAAAAGAAAATGTTGGAGGCAGAGACATTTGTTTTTAAGAAATATTAGTAGTTCCCAGAATCACTAAGAGGGATGAAGAAAGGGAACCTGAACTTTCAGGAACAATTCTCAAAAAACCAGGCCCAGAAGGGATCTGCCACCTCTGGCATGATTAGGAAGATCAGAAAACTTCTCCACAACTACCAACATCAGGGCAGCGACCTGGCAGAGGGGATGACACGTCGGAGGGGATGGCAGCTGAAGTAGGATCGGACAGCAGGAGTGGAGAGGAGTGGAAGATGAGTGGTTTAGCTGGGAGGAAGAAGGGGTGACACACAGGTTTCTAGCCTGAAGCAACAGGTTGGACGGGAGTCCATTACTGAAACAGGGTAAACAAAAGGAGAACTAGGGTGGGGAAAATGGCTGTGACTTTGGACTTTGGACTTAGAGAGTCAAGAGATGTGCGTGGGACCTCTAAGTAGCTAGCTGGAGTCAGGGGCATGGTAACAGGAACGGGCACCACGGGCAGGGATGAGGTCATCCGGGGAGAGTGCTCCAGCCAGAAGGAAGAGGGCCCAGGACGCAATCTTGACAAACACCAACTAACACTGAAGAGATGAGCAGAGGAAGATTAGACCAACCAAGGAAAGAGATGTAGGAGAGAGAGAAGAAAAAACTGGTAAGAATACAGTATCATGATGGGAAGTGAAGGAAGCAGAAGTCAATTAGTGTTAAATACTGCTGAGGGATCAATCAAGATAAGGACTGAACTCACAGAGAAATCACTGTGACCTGTGAACGGGATGACAGGATGGAAGGTGATAAGAGTAAGTAACACAAGAATGCCAACTGACCGTCTTTAACATAGAAATAGAACTCCTACCCACCATTATTTTAAGGAGAAGAGAAAAGGAAAGGGAAAGAAAAGGCAAGGAAAGGGAAAGATTAAAAGAATACACAAGGAATCAAGATTGGAAGGGAAAAAACAAACACCTTACTTGTATTTGATATAAACATTCACTTACCAACCCAGATAGATTCACAAAGAATGAGCACATTATTAGAAGTAATTTCAGCTTGGCAAGATGAAAAAATAAACTCTTTAACAAGTCAGTAATATTTCTCTACAGCAGCAGAGACTAGGAAATGCAACGTTCATAACAGCAACAAAAACCTTCAAGCATTTAAGAACTAACTTAACAAAGAATGTAAAAGACTTCCACAGAGAAAACTTTAAACTGTTAAAAAGTTCAAATAAGATCTAAATAAATGAGACATCCTATGCTTTGGAACAGGTCAATCTAACATTATAAATACCTCAGTTCTTCCTCACCCTTGCACACTGTAGGAATGTAAATCAGTGCAACCACAATAGCAAACAGTATGGAGGTTCCTCAATAAATTAAAAATAGAACTACCCTATGATTCAGCAATCGCACTACTGGGTATTTATCCAAAAAAAACCAGAAACACTAATTGAAAAGATATATGCATCCCCGTGTTCCCTGCAGCATTATTTACAATAGCCAAGATATGGAAGCAACCGGAGTGTCCACTGATAGATGAATGGATAAAGAAAATGCAGTGTGTACACACGCACACACAAACACACATAATTATTACTATACCATAAAAAAGAAGGAAATCTTGCCATTTGTGACAACATGGATGGAACTTGTGGGTATTATGCTAAGTGAAATGAGTCAGAGAAAAGACAAATACCGTATGATCGTACTTACAAGTGGAATCAACAATGAAAACCCCGGGACTCAGGGGTACAGAGAACAGATGGGTGGCTGCCGGAGATGGGGAGGGGGGTGCTGGCAGGGAGGGGGTGTACAAATGGAAAATGGGTGGTGATTAAAGGTACAAACTTCCAGTTATAAAATAAGCCCTGGGGATGTGATGCACAGCATGGTGGCTGTAGTTAATAAAACTGTGCTGTTTGAAAGTTGCTGAGAGACTTAAGTCTTAAAAGTTCTCGTCACAAGAAAAAACCAATCTGTAACAAAGTGGTGGTGGATGTTTAACTAGACTTACTGATTTATTGTGGTGATCACTTATTGCGTCTCAACAAATGTCAAATCATTATGTTGTACACTTGAAATTAATTGTCATATGCCAATTATATCTCAATTTTAAAAAAGACTTCAGTTTCCCCTAAATTATTCAATACATTAAATTCAACCTCATTGGTTTTACTACTATATTTTTATTATTTAGAAACTCAAATTTATTCTAAATGCATACTGAAGAATAATGGCTCACATAAGCTATATCAGCACTAAAAGAATTTTTTTTTTTTTAAAGATAAAAAGGGAAGCTTTTCCTGTGACATAACAAACCAGTATGGTACTGGCATATAGAAAAGGAGACCAATATCGGGTGCCTAGGTGGCTCAGTTAGTTAAGTGTCCCACTCTTGGTTTCAGCTCAGATAATGATCTCAGGGTCGTGGGATCGAGCACAGCAGAGTCTACTTAAGACTCTCTCTCCCTCTGCCCCTCCCTCCTGCTCTCTAAAATAAATATGTAAATCTTTAAAAAAAAAAAAGAAAGAAAGAAAAGGAAACCAATAGTACAGAATAGAGAGTTCTGAGACAGATCCAAATGTATATGAGAACCTACTGTATAATTAAGATTGCCCCATAAATTAATGGGGAAGGACAAACCATGTGTAGGGGAAAACTGGCTTCATATATGGAAAAAAATGAAAATGAATTCCACCTAATACTATATACAGAGGTGAAACTCAGGTGGACTAAGGACAAAAATGTGAAAGGTAAAACTATAAAGCTAATATAATTATTATAGAGAAGTATCTTTGTGACTTATAGAAGAAAAAGAGTTCCTAAATAAAATCCCACAAGCACAAAACTCATTAGCCTATTATCTATGCAAAACAAAAAATTTTTAAAGCTCTTCTGGTGAAAGTATCAGGTTTTTATATGGAAAATCCATATAAAAAAGATAAACTAGAAGAAATGATGATTCTTTATGGTTATTTATTTAGACATAGAGGGTTCATGAGAATCAGGGGAAATAAAGCAGGTGGCTTTGGCTTTACAATTAAAAGAAACCAAAGTATTAGGTAAGTACCATGAATTTGTTTTACTCCATATATGGAGTGGAACCACCACCCAGTTCTTCATACACTTTTATTATAGTTCACATTAACCCCCAAAATACCTAAGAGTAAAGCTAATTATCAAGAGATAATCAGAATCTGCTTTTTTCCATACTTGCAAGACTTTCAAACCAAAAGAACAAATATTACTTCCTTTAAAATTAGTGCTACATCAAATACTAACTCCTAAGCAAATGCTAAAAGGAATAGAGTTAAATGAAAACATAGGATTTTTGCAAGCTGTATTAAACACATTATAGTTATTATAAGCAAAACTGAATGAAATGAAAATAACGTATAACTTGAATTTAATTAAAATCTTAGGTTACGCTAAAAGCTTAGGGTTACATCCCAAATGTTTTATTTTACCACTTCCATATGAAGTAGAATGGGTACCTGACATTTAAATATACTAGAACAGTCTAGAGAAAAAAATATCAGCAGTTGTTTTGGAATGAAATGTCTAGAAATTAGACTTGAGCATAACATCTGGGGAAATCCCCAATTCAGTGCACCACGCATTGAATATTTAACTCTGCGTACACTAGGTAATAAAAATTATGTATTAGGTACAACATTTATAGCCCCCAAATGAAGATTACTTAATTAAAAAATTCATTCACGTGTCCCATGTCTTTTTTCCCATCATGCTATTCAGAATGGAACCTTTCTTTAGAGCCAAAAAAACCTGCTAAAAAGTGAAAATCATATAATTTAACGTGTTGTTGAATGTACCAAAATAAGTGCCCCCCAAATCTGCCACCTGTATTATTTCAGAAAACTATAAAATCACCACTAACTGGTGTGATACAGGGACGCACAGGTATTCTAAATGTATGAGATTGATAAAATATACCTTGAACAATAACCTGGCTGCCTGGGACAAAGAACTGCTGTGCGCCATCAGCTGACTGTGCTGCGTACTGTACAATCGTAGCACCTGGCGGAGGAGCTCCTGAATTTGTCATTGTTAATGCCTGCAGTCCCTGAACACCATCAGATCCTGGGTTAGAAATCTGGATTGCTCCACCTTGGGCTATAGCAACTTAACAGAAAAAGAAAAGAAATATTAGAGAATTTCAAGATTCACTTGTAATAATCCCAGATTGGAAGAATACACTGTGGCTCTGTTAATTACCAACTGTCAGTTTACCCTTATTTCTCTAGGCTGAATTGATAAGGAGATCCTTCTTCATAGGACAACACTCTGAAAAAGCTCATAAACACTTGAAAATATCTTATATTCAGAATTATTTGAAATACATAAAACCCATGGAGTTTGCCTCCTCCCTAGTATCCATCTAGCTAAATTATTGAAGAGGAAGAGTGGAGATGAAGACAGGGAGGAAGACCAGCTTCTTGGTTTTCTCCATTCTCTCAGATGTTTTTAGTTATAGCTAAATAGCATTCTTCTAACATTTAAAAAGCAGTCAGTAAACTTCCATTGAGCACCACAATTACCATGAATTTATACCTTCATTCAGCTAACTACTCTAATTTATCATCAAAAGAAAGTAGCTCTTAATGGAATATATATTACTATACATTTTGGTTTTAAAGCCTAAGTCTACAAAACTGTAACCTTTACCATTTTGACTATGTCAGGAGAATCCTGAAATATACGTTAAGTTACAAAGGATCTTAAAATATAACTATTGAAAGAATTTGTGCTACAATATTTACCTCTACCAAGTGTCTTGAATCAGCTCATGGCAACAAATAGAAGGCGAACTTCCTCTAAACACTGAGACTTGCCAGTCATGTTTAAAAGTTAACATATTAACTAAAAGTTTCCAAAAAACAACTGATCAAATGTTTTGTTTTTAAATTTCACTCTAATAGACAAATAAGCAGTTTAAAATATCTGAGAGTTCTGTACATTTTAACATAAATATTATGACTCTATGGTTTAAGTGGAACCAAAGGCTATGCTTTCAAAAAAAAAAATCACATATAAACTAGCTCATTAGATTTACAATGAAGATAACAACACATCAGAATAACACAACACATATAAATCAACGTAAATGCCTTACAGGAGTGTTACATAGTGTGTCAAAATGTATGCTGAGTATTTCCAACATATTCCCTAACGTTTTCAACAGTATTGAAGTAAAGGTCCATTTAGGTGGAACACCTGATTGTATAAACCTGTCCGAACTACTCAGAGAGAGTAACAATAAATCTTTAGTTCCTTGACCTGAGGCCTAACACAGAAAGATGGGTTAAGCATTTTGAAAAAGATTTCTGCAAGATGCATTCTGTGTTTTTGTTCTTTGACAGGCCACCATTAGGATAGAATTGACAGAAACTTAAGAATCAGTTACAGAATATCAAGGATGCTGAGGTTGAAAAATTTATGTAATATCACTTGCTTTATCTGGCTCACGTAGAGCATCACATTCTGTACACATTTTAAAAAACAAGATTTCAAGGGTTCTCAGGATTCACCCTTTATAACAAAAGGGTTTGGGAAGAAACCTAACTATGTCTACTTTCTTAAAAGAGGAGTATGAAAGAGAAGAGATATTGCTTCCTCAGATCTTCATGACTGGACATGAATGTATTTCATATGTTATCATTTATCTGAATGTGTTTTCAGTTGATAATTAGTTTGGTGTTATAGAAATAGTGCTTTCGAAGCAGACACAGGCAGTGTAACCACAATATGGAAGAAGCACAAAGCCTAGCATGTAGTAGGCACTCAATAAATGATGAATGAATGGCTATCATTTCCTCAAGACAGACTACATCATAAACAACTTAAGCCACTTGTGAATCTAGAAGAGTTAAATAAAATACAGCTTCAAATTCTAATTAGAGAACTTAATTTTCAATGCCAATACAATTAACAAGCTTTGGGACTGGTAAAAAATCTAATGTGAGAGTAGTTGCTGCCTAGGGTAAGAACATGAAATAGGTAGATAACAAAGACCCTTACTTTTTTTTCTTTTCGTATTTCTTTTTTTCCACCCTTTATTTTTTTCAATAATGTTTCCTCATAGTTCCAACCAAACTTCTTTGCTTTCACACACACTGTGAAAAGCTGATATATAAAGAATCTGTTCCTCTCATCATTTTATTTTCTGGTCAAGTCATTATATAATTAGTGGAAAACAAAAGCTAAACACACACACACACACACACACACAAGCTAGCTCTAGGGGAAAACATTTCTACTGATAAGTCTTGTACTTTAACCTCGCTTTTATTTTTTATACCAAAGGCACTTTTGATTTTGGCATTATCAAATGACAGAGGACCTTCCCATTCAAAATATTACCTCTCATTTGACAATAAACAAGATTTCCCAATGCTTCAGGATACTAGAATTAGGTCTTGTGTGTGTTTGTGTGTGTGTGTATTCAAGATTTGAAGAGGAAACTTTTCAGGTTACAAAATATTAAAGGATAGCAAAATATGTGTTTTCAGTAAACACATATCAAGATAAATTAAATAGTGGGAAAAATTAAGATGAAATTAACTGAATGAATTTAGTCACTTAATTTTTGTTTTACTTAACTTTTGTTTACGTAACTTTTTACTTATTTTTTTAAACTTATGGAAATTTGCTAGCAAACATAAAAGTAGAAAGAATTTTGTGTCACCTTTTTCCTTGCCCACACATCCCCAGCCTTTATTTTTTTTTTTTTTGGTCTGGAGTATTTAAAAAACAAATCCCAGATATCATATCTGGCTAATCATTTTTAAATAAAATGATTGGCCCATATGAAGGCCATTAGTAGCCAATGAAGATAAAATACCTTTGTATTTCCTACCAATTTTACTTTGGGGACCTAGGCTTTATTAATGATTTCTTAGACTGACACATGCAACTGAGGCATAAAAGCTTATACCTATGGCCTCACTGCTGATCACCATGAAGAGTCCACACTGGTCTATGAAGACTGATCGGGACTCAAACACAAGTAAAAGTGTTTTTATTTTAGATTATATACATACTGATTTTCCTCTTTTAAGTAATCCTTAATAACATTAGTTTGATAAAATAATCTAAATTGAATTAAAATTGAACAGCTAGATTATATAATCAATTAAATTCTACTTCAACACCCATTATTAATAGATTCAAGCCTGCTAGTATGTTACTGCTCATAATAATGGTGGGTAGAGGTTAGGCTCTGTTGTCCTAGTTGTTCTGGGAGTTAGCTTTTTTTTTCCCCCTCAAGTCTCAGAAGCTATTCCCCATAACTAAGTAGGTCACTCTATACCCACAAGTTGAATGTTGGACATACTGACCTTACATTAAGAGTTTGTCTAGATAGAGTGTAAATCATTAATTTACTAAGTATTTTTCTACTAAGTTGGTTTCAGTGGTTACACAAATGTCTCTATATACATCCTTATATAGTCATGGTATTTACTTCCGAATCAATATTAACCCAAGTATGGTTTCTCCATCCCCAACTTACCATACACCACAGTAACTAGGATGACATATCAACTAGTGTAGGCAATAAATTCTTTAAAAATTCCTAGTTCACAAAACTGTATTTAAAAAATCTGTTACTTCTACTCATTGCCATTGAGCACTCCTCTCCCAGAGCTATTAATATCATAGAAATAAGAAAATATTATGTGTGGGATGAAAATTCGAGAATTTTGGCAAAAAAATTTGTTTTAATTAAAAAAGCAGTATTTTAAAGTTTTGTATGATCAATAAAGAAAGAAGAAGAGAAAGATAAGGGTGGAAAACTAAAAAAAAAAAAAAAAAAAAACAAAGAAAAGAGTTCATGACCAAATGGGGAAGGAGTAGAATTTATTTAAATTAAGATATCATCTGACTTTTCGTTTGATACTAACATCTTTGTAATCCTAACCCTGTATATATGAGCTAATTCAAGCACATAAACATATAAATGTTTAATTATAATTTAAAACCATCTTTATTCCAAATTACAAAAAAAATTCATAAATAAAACTTCACTGAATTAACTTTATAAAGAATAGCAGACCTTATGCCAGTGAATTCTCAAATTTAAATTTAAAAAAGTGAGCGCGGAACAGAACCTGTGAGTACCTGTGCCTTAAAAACCAAGAGGTTCATACAGCTGAAGAGAGACTAAAATAACCTCGTGCTATAACAAGAATAGCAACACCAAGATTAAAAAGCCAGATTTACATTAAGCAGATACCTTCTATGTTTGCTTTGAAAGTTACCTTGGGAGAATGTAAGCAAAGTCACTACTAAGAGTTATAAAGGCAACTGCATTTACTTTAGAATGTGTACACCTATCATGCAAATTCCTTTTATGGTGTTTATTCATAGGAGTCTCCTGAGAATTCTGAATTCTTTAAGTAGCCCACAAAGTTCACATAGATCTCTTTTTATAATGGTGGATTTTGGATTGACCCACTTACCTTTAGTGTATAAGAATTCCAATAAAGATGGGTTAACAGAGACTCATTCTAACAAGGTTCCTAGTAAAATAAAGTAGGGACAAGCAAAGAGACAAGGGACATTTAGAAAATAAATAATCTTGGGTGATAGTCCTTAATTGGGAGGGAAGAGGTCAGATATAGCAGAGTGATGGACAAAAAAAAAAAAAAAGACTTTGTCTTTAGAGAAAACTTAATGAATTAGGAAACTGCAAACATTTAAATTTCTTTAGTTACTTTTACTATGTTTATGAAATTCATCCCCATTTAATGCAGATCTTTTTTTTTTTTAAAGATTTTTTTATTTATTTGAGAGAGAGAGAATGAGAGAGAGCACATGAGAGGGGGGAGGGTCAGAGGGAGAAGCAGACTCCCTGCTCAGCAGGGAGCCCGATGTGGGACTCGATCCCGGGACTCCAGGATCATGATCTGAGCCGAAGGCAGTCACTTAACCAACTGAGCCACCCAGGCACCCCTTAATGCAGATCTTAAATGTCTTATGCAACAAGTAACATTTTTGCTAATTCTGAGATTATCTGAACTGCTATCTTTCAGAAATATTCTCTTGAGACAAAACAAATTTTCTTTGGCCAGAATGACTTAATTGGCTTACAGCAAACCTATCACTAAGATCTGTACTTCCAGTAAAGATTTTGCAAGTATAGCTGACTTTCTTGGTGTTGCAATAATGAATCCCTGTCTGTTTAGAGTTATTTTTACTACTCCCAGGGAGTAGACTATTCTAACTTTCACTTCTTAGTTTCTGTGATTAAAAAAATAAGTTGAAAAAATAAGGCCAAATTCTGTCAAATATCTAACTTTTGACTATTAAAAATATAACTGATTGTATATGAGAAAGCCTGAGTACGCTCATTTTATTTCTTCAACCTTGACACACACAGTCCTTTAGTTCTTTTGTTTTTAACTCCAACTACCTCACTATACTAAATTAAAAATAAGTAATCTAAAATAATAATCTTTGGAAAAAAAAAAAAAAGCAAAGCCTAGGGCAAAGTCACCCATAAATCAAAGTTGAAGAAAGAATTAAACCTACAAAAACACATTTTACAGTAAAAGGTTATGAGAGGGTCTCAAAAACAGATACATGCAAATAACCCAGAATAATCTCCAGAAATTCTAGTAAGATAAAAGTCTAAAAACCAAAGGACACCAGTAATTATTTCATTTTTTAGATATCCAGGAACAACATTAAAGCATTAATATCTGTTAAGATTCCTACTATGAAATCTGATTAATGAAAATGGATCTTGTGTATGTGTAAATATACATTTACCCTCCAATCAAAGCAAATGTCTTTTAAACACTTTTAATGTTAGTATTCACCTCTCAGAAGAAAGAATTATCAACATAAGCGTCACTAAACGTCTAAGAGATGCATTTTTAGCAAAGGTAGTTATCACTTTTCATGAAGCAATAAAAATGGCAATTTCTACCTGCAGAGAGCACATACAGAATAATCACAACTTTTAATACCTGCCAGGATCATATTGTATGGGTCTAAATTAAGAAACCTCAATAAGAGACAGTCCATGACCTCTAATGTGGCAAACAGATAAGCATCTAACTTCTAAACTTTCGATTTGCTGTTCTCAACCGTAACTCCTGACTCTACTCCCACCACCCTGCACCCACAGTGATGTCAGTCTCCTGCCAGGCCCCTGCTGCAAGTGCATGTACTCAGAGCACAAGAAATATAGGCTTTGCTGCTACCTGGAGGGAAAGTTCACATATGAGACACTGCCTTACATTTCTGTTTTGTGTCAAAAGTAGCATGTCTGTTTTCTACCACTTTTCCCTATTATTTCCTTTTGTCCTCACACTAACCCCAGAGTTTGGCAATTTTAGTATTATTCCCACTTCAAAGACCCTGAGATGGGAAAATAGAGCTTCTCTATCTGATCCAGTTAGTGAATGGCAGGACCCGGAGCCTTCCCCACATCACCTCTAGCTTCAACGTTCTCTCAACCCAGTGTTTTCACAATTTCAAAATTTCAACTAATAATCTAGGCAAATAACCTACAGCATCCCCTTCCATATCACTTGTACAGAGATCACCGCTTCTATAAATTCCTAAGCAGTGTTGGGATATGCCAAAGAAATGTTTAAGATGAAAGCATCTTAGGTCACCCCCCAAATTTTAACGTGTCTTAGCATTATTTCATCAGTAATTTCCAACCTCTTCCCTATTATGCCACAAATAGAAAATGATAGTATGTGTACAGCCCACTGCTTAAGACCAGACCTGAACAACCAGGAGTTTCCAGCAGCTCCAAGCCCTGCCCAGCCACTCCAGGGAGTACAAGGAGCCCAGACTCCTCTACCTCCGTGCTGCCGTGCAGAGGCCTGCCAGCTGGCAAACCCTGATTTACACCTCTAAAATTCCTACCATCTATTCCCACTGGGCCAGACAGAAAGGTATAGAAATCAGAGAAGTAAAAAAAAAAAAAAAAAAATTACAGCAAAACCTCAAGATCTAACTCTTTACAGAGACAGTGGGGAGTTTCCTTTTGCTAACATTGACTTTGGGACATGCCCACTCAGCACCCCATAGAGGCTGTGGACAAATTATACCCCAGTTCTGCTAGGTATCATGGTAGGAGCTACCTGAAGAGCCAGAATTGCCAAATGAGAATTCGTTTAATACTGCAAATCTACCACCACCAAAATAAAAAACTCTAAAAAACTAACAACTATATAAGATCTTCCCATACATTAAAGAGTATCCTTTGCTTTAACAGCCACATCTTAAAGACTTGAGAGTTTTTCTAGGTATTACTATTTTTTAAATAAGGGAAAACAGAAAACATATCTAAAATCTTACCATCATATTTAAACCAACTTAGTATCTAATACCACACATATTCCATTATCTAAGTAGTTTTTTTTTTTAATCTTTTTTGTCCTTTTTCTGGCTTTTCTTCCCCCTTTTTGCTTTTCTTCCTAGCTCTTGTTTTTTACTAAAGCATTTTTATGTATATCAAATGTACTTGATTTGAGAAAAAAAATCAGTGCTTTAATTAGAGTAAAAAGCACAGGATTAACAGCCCATTAAAATGCACAAGACTAAATGTGAACGTATCTGTTTATTTACAGCTTTTGATGTTTAAAATTTCAAATAAAATGATCTGTCCAATTGCTGTAGCTTTAAAAAATAAATCGTTTTTCAATTCTCTTCTAGAAAAAGCTGCAGCACAAATTAACAAAGAGTAGTGAAAACATAATTACATTTAAAACATAATTTAGGAAACATTATGTACCTCTTTCAGATTAGTAAGCATAATATGTAATTGTTGGTAACAAAAGCCAACAAGAATGAAATACAGACATTTATATCTTATGTTTGCATGCATCTTATAAAGACAACAAAAAACAGTAAGTTTTAAATTTTTACCAGACAGGAATATAAACATATAAATAGGCAAAGCCTCCCTTTATTTTTACCCAAAATTTTTCTTCTATGTTCAGTAAAATATTTTTACTTTTCAAAAGTATGTGACAGCCGTCAGTACAAATCTCTCACTTCTTTAACATGTACTTTTCATTCTATGATACACACAGTTTAGATATTGCGATGCATTTTAAAATGGAACAATTGAATGCCAAACCCAAGTTGCTTCAGTGTAACTAGAGAAGACTTAAAGCTAGCACTGTATCATAGCGAATTGCAGCATACATACTGTATTGCCCCGTGCTAGTCTGATATATGCTAGTCGGTACTGCCATGGTAGCGATGTTAGGTGGCGTTCCTTCCTCCTCTGGTTTTTCTTCTTCAATCTTGGGAACACCAGGCACATCAGAGGAAAGTTCATTCAGTATTTTTCTAAAACATAATTTGACAACAGAAATAATCAAGATAGATGAATGAGATTTAAGACAGAAAAGCTATAATGGAAGAACTGGTTTGATACATAATCATTCTCTCTTTTTGGAAAAGGTATCATTATAGTAGGAAACTTAAATAACTTACCTATAAGAGGGTCTTCGTGAAAGGATTTCTCTACGTTTATGAGAATCAATTACACCTTCTGATTCTGCAGACTCATCTGTCTCTGCAATTGTTGCTACCTACAATACAAGAGTTTCTGAAATGCATCATAAAATATATGATCTCCTTCATTCAAAAAACGGTGCTTAAGGGTCTAGGTGTGCAGCACGAAGCCGGGTGCTGGGAAAGTGCCCAGCAGCAGAACACACTGCACCTGCACTACTGCAGCTCACCCCTGGCTTAGCAGAGGGGGCCAAGACACCCACACTTCAGCTGCAGAGCAGGTATGTGTGGCAGGAATGGTTCGGATAATAAATACCACAGAAAGGCAAATGAAAGTGGTTGGCATGGCAGGTGAAGCTTCACAGGAAAGGACTACCCACATGTAAGATACCTAAGACTTAAGATCCCTACTCTAAACCTACTCTTAGAAATCCAGCGGGGCTTGAGTGAGCTAGTGACAGAGGCAGAAAAAAGCCTCTCAACCTCACTACCCTCTTCACAATACCTCAGCTGACTTGAGCTGGGTCTTCAAACTAGACATTAGATAGGTTCAAAGAGGCAAGCAAGTAACCAAGCCTGATTAAAGTTAGGATTTATAGGACAAGAAGTAGGGTGGGGATTGATGCTGGTTAAGTCTTGAAGGTCAAAATAAGGAATTTCTCCTTAAAAGAAAGATCAGAGTTTTAAGCATGATTTCATTTTTCGAGTCACATAATAATCACAGGATTTCAAGGAAAGTCTGAAAACTAAAATAATGAGTCTCTACATGATGGCTCTCAATATACTATGCCCTTATCATTCAGGGCTTAGGGTAGTTCCGAGTTTATAAAACTCACTTAATATTACAATTACAGGAGAATGTGATTTGGGCAAAATAAAAAGAAAAACTTGTTTGAATGTCAACAATGCAAGCAGGAATATGTACTTCCTGAAGCACACGGTGTACATAGTGTTCACTTACACACAGTTTAGATATTGCAGTGCATTTTAAAATGGAACATAAGACCATGCACTTCTGGTCATGGACACCCTACACATAAGCACAGCCACCAATGAACAGAACTTAGAAAAAACGTTGCAATCAACAATCATATATCAGCACCAAACATTTATCACTTTACACTGGGCTTTCACACACCTCTCATAAACTCATAACAAACCCCCTATGTGAGGTAGGATACTATTTTACCCACTTCAGAAAGGTGAAAGCTGAAGTTCACGCAGACAGATTAAGTGACGACCATTGTTCAACAAGCAGGAATTCTAAGACAAGATCGACTGGCACTTACGTCTACAAAGATAATTAAATCACCTACTTAACAAAATCCAAAAAAGCCTACTGAATATAAGATAATACTTTCGTCCAATAGCAGCCAGAAACATCTAGAGCAGAAATATCTGCACCCCAATAAAAGTCATAATTAAAAAGGAGAATGGAAGGATTTTCTTGTTCTATAATTAGGGTCAGAAAGAGAAACTCTTGGAATCAAGGGTCATGATGGGAAAAAGAGACAATGATAAGAATGATTCTTACTCTTTGGAAAAGATACCTGTGCAGCAAAGTTAACTAAGCTTTCAATGCATGTGGATTTATTACTTCAAATATCAAGTTGCAACCTTATTCTGCAATAAACGGTAGCCAAATATACAAGGGACAAGACTGATTACATGTGCACACCCGTGTTTTCCTCACCAATCTTTTTGTCATCAACTATGTTCAAATAATTTCAACATGTAAAGGATAATAACTGACCTAAAAAAGGAACAGAAATAAATTCAATAACCAAGAAAAGTATGCTTTGAAAAACGCATTCTTACCCCTATCAGAATGGCTAAAATCAACAACAGACAAAACAATAAATGTTTGTGAGGATGTGGAGAAAAAGGAACCCTGGTGCTCTGTTGGTGGGAATGCAAACTAGTGTGGTCACTCTGGAAAACAGTGTGGAGGCTCCTCAAAAACTGGAAAATAGAATTACCCTACAATCCAGCAATCACACTACTCGATATTTACCCAAAGAATATAAAAACACTAGTTAAAGGGATCCATGAACCCTTATGTTTATAGCAGCATTATTACAAGAGCCAAATTGTGGAAGCAGCCCAAGTGTCCATCAAGAGATGAATGGATAAAGATGTGGTCCATACAGACAATGGAATATTACTCAATCATAAAAAGAATGAAACCTTGCCATTTGCAACTACATGGATAGAGCTAGGGAGTATAATAATGGTAAGCTAAATACGCCAGTCAGAGAAAGACAAATACCACATGATTTCACTCATGTAGAATTTATGAAACAAAACAAGCAAAGGGGAAAAAAAATAGAGAGACAAACCAAGAAAGAGACTCTTAACTATGAGAACAACTGATGGTTACCAGAGGGGAGGTAGGTGGGGAGATGGGTGACATAGGTGATGGGGATGAAGGAGTGCACTTGCTGTGATGAGCACCAAGTACTGTATGGAGTGCTGAATCACTATATTGTACACCTGAAACTAATATTACACTGTGTGTTAACTGGAATTAAAATAAAAACTTTAAAAAATTCATACTTAATTTACATCTATTGATGCAAAAAAAATGTTTTAGCTTCAAGAAATGTTAAGGATTTGTGATCAACTCTGATAATAATAAATTTAAAAACATATCTCTGGATCACAACCATAATAATCATGTCTACAAAAACCAAGGTTTTATCTGCGAGAGGCTGGTGATGTAGAAGCATAATACCAAGGTAACAATAATACCCTATGTTTTCTACAAGTTACAGATATTGAATTAAAAATAAACTTCCACTACTTACTAATGTATTTATAAAAACAGTAATCTCTATATGCTGTGTTTATCAGACATCTTCAAAGAATCCTCAAAATATTTTTAAGCACCACTGGAGAGCTTAGGTAAATAAATCTGAGTCTGAGCACAGAGCAACGACTCAAAGAATTACTCATCTGGCAATTACTCATCCTGTAAATTAAGAGCTAACAACAAAACTGCAACTCTCCAGTCAAATCTATGTATCTAGCAGGGCACAATGCACTTCACATGGGAAAAGGAAATTCCTCCAAATTTCTAATAAAAAGACCTAAGCAAAGGAAAAGATGATAAATTAATATAAGGAAAAAAAAAAAACCAACCCTGAAGAAAGTCAAGAACAAATCACCCAGGAAGGCAGCTGACCTGAACAGTCTGTATCTGTGGTGACTGAATAACCGATGGCTGTGGTGTCTGAATTACTCCCTGGACATGTACAGTCTGGCCCGAAGGTAACTGTACTAGAGTTACAGTGGGGGAGCCTCTTCCGGTGCCTGATCCAGCTACAGAAACCTGCAAAAATGATCACCACTGAGGATTAAGACTGGCTCATTTTCTGTTTTGTTTTGTAAAAGAAATACCATTCACTATTACGACGGGCCATTTTTTCCTTTCTTTCTCCTGCTTCTAAGAAATGACACGCACACTGGGCTACTTACCATTAGGAGGTGGTTACTGTCCTGGAACAGTCATTCTCTGATGTGATAGATATTAAAGAACCCATGCTCCTCACTTTCGGTTCCCATGCTTCGATGGCTAAGAATGCTCCAAGCACAAAGTTCTAAAGCAGTTAAACTACCTCACTACGACCTCATGACTATTAACAGTGAATCCTTATTTAGGCCAGAGTATAAACTACCCTCTCCAACTTCCTGAGAGAAATTGGAGAGAGAACTTAAATATGGTGAATTATTTTTTAATAAATGAAACGTTCGAAACAGGATATTCTGGTATTACTCCAGATGCAAGCTAATGCCTTGTCTTTTATACTAATGAAAATCACGGTTACTTTTATGCCCCCATAATCACAAAAAAGGCACAGGCCAGAGGAATTCCAAGGACTTCTCATGCCCTTAATGTGTCTAATCCAGAGAAAATGCATGCTTTAGATCTGGGATGTCCCTCTTACAGCTTTCCTCCCCACTACCTCCAGCATCTCAAGAAAGGGCCAAAACCATCCCTTAGCTCGTACAAAGTACAACCATCTCCCAGTACCCCTGAGCGCTTTCAACAGAGATCCCTACCAGCAAAACACAGTACTTCGACCCCCTGGATTCAAAACCTGCCAAGTTTGCTAATTAGTCAACAACGCAATCCTATAGGCAGGCCAGTGTAATCTTAGAAACCTTGCTTCATTTTACTGTTTCACTCACTATTCATTATGACTTACTCAAGAGTCAAAGACTTTGGAAATGAAATAAGTGAAATAAGCTACCAGTTTCTACCATGAATGGTAGTAGAACCACAAGCTCTAAAACAAACTTTGAAGGAAGCCTCTGTATACAGCCTCACTTTAAGAAACACCAATGATTTCCAATCTACTTATACTTTAAAAAATTATTAAAAACTGGGCTTATAACAAATAATTATAAGATTTACTTATAAGATCATTTCCTTAGAAAGCAAGCTTCTTTGGTAATCCAAAAGTAAAAATCTTTCATCCATACAAGAGAACCTGTGTGATGAGCATTGTACTAGGTGCACTAGGGTAGAAAGTAAAATTGATAAAACTAACACCTAAGAAACAATAGCGCATCAAGCATTATAGAACGAATTGCTCCATTGTACAGGCCATGAAAGTCATGGGAGTACAGAACAGAAAGATCAGAATGAGTCTGAACAATAAGTGCAGGCTTTGTGTAGAAGCCACAGCTTGAGCTAGGCCTGCATAATAGACAGAAAAGGGCAGAGACACCCAACATATATAGCCCAAGGGGCAAGTTCAGCCCACCTGCCCCTGGAGTATTATTGTCTACCTTAGATTTTAGGGGAAAGAAAAAGATTACACCATGGTAAAATACATTTAACAACCAGAAGTTTAAAAAACCCCAAAAACAACAACAACAAAAAACAATGGAAAGATTTATTCTAGAAATGACAAAGCAGGGGCGCCTGGGTGGCTCAGTTGGTTAAGTGACTGCCTTTGGCTCAGGTCATGATCGTGGAGTCCCGGGATTGAGTCCCACATCGGGCTCCCTGCTCGGCAGGGAGTCTGCTTCTCCCTCTGACCCTCCTCCCTCTCATGCTCTCTGTATCTCATTCTCTCTGTCTCAAATAAATAAAATCTTCAAAAAAAAAAAAAAAAAGAAATGACAAAGCAGCACAAAAGATAAATCTGTGTGAATAATAAAAAGGCATCCACCTCTTTGTGGACCAATTACCAAAAGGTACTCCTTCTGCCACACAAATAATTCTCAAACTTTTTAGTCTCTCAGGACACCTTTACACTCTTAAAAATTACTGATGACTCAAAGAGCTCTTGTTTATGTGATTTATATCCAGTTGGATGCCGTAAAGATTTAACAATCAGTGTTGGGGAAAGGAGAATCTTGATTTGAAATGTTTGCTGATTTCTGTAATGTGACACTCTAACTATGGCAGATTTCAAGTTACCAACAGACACTGAACACAAAGTTGGAAAAAGATGCAGGCAATTGGCTCTCACAAGCCAGCTCCAGCATACCTGGTTATATGTATCAATATTTACCATATTAGAAATTAAAACTGAAAATTTTTTATACCTTAAAAATAATTCCACTACATGCTAACATAAATAGCATTTTATTAAAAATAATTACATTTTCCAGAACAAAAAAATTAGTGACCAGAGTATCAATGTTTTACTTTTTTATAAATTCTTTTAATGTCTGGTTTAATTGAAATCAGCTAAATTCTCATACCTACTTGTACACTGAATCTGTTGCAATATTTTAGTCGATAACATGAAGGAAATCTGGACCTCACACGGATACATCATTGGCAAATGAAGACTATTACAATAGCTCTTTCCAAAAAACATGGATATTATTCTTTGTTACTACACCCAAACTCAACATGTGGTTGTTTCATAAAGATCAGTTGCAATGTGGAATCTGAAACCGTATGTTATATTAAAATCCATTGACCAGTCCTGCACTTTGAATGGATCCCATGCATGATTCTGTAACATCACACAGTAGTTATTTGGAAAATATTGGTTCCCTGAATTAAAAGCAGATCTCCCAAATGCTGACATAGTTCATGATACTTTATCAGAAAACCTCATTCATTAAAATCAACATCAATCTCATCAGAATACTATAAATACTGAAAAGCTATCAAGCTCACAATGGCAGGTACAGGATTTCCAAAATTAAAAAACTCTCTAAAAGCTTCAATTTTATCATAGACAATAAACACTGTCAATTGTTTTCCTTGATGTGACAAGCTTACTTCATTTGCTTTTAAGAAAATGTTTTCCAAACACTCAAGTTTGAATAGCCATAGTTTGGCTATTGGCTATCCTTTATAGAAAACTGATGTCCTGTGGAAAAAAACCCAGCTAGTTCATTTCACCACTCAAACAATTACACAAGTGTTTTTCTTCAAGAACACTTTACTACACAGCAGAAATGCTTTCAGTAAACATACCAATTTTATAACACAGAATATGAAAACAACATGTACTCAAGGGCCAAGGTTTGATACAATTGGTAATATTCACCGCTTCATCGGGGTATTTTAAATGAAACTTTTTTTTTTTTTTAACTGCAAGTGAATGGCAGTGTAGAATACAATCATTACTAGTATAGTCTGATGCCACTGACTTGATTCATACTAAGGCACCAACAGCTTCACTCCCCCACCCTCTTCTGTTTTTAACCATCAGTGTAAAGATCATTACAATGAAAAAGGAAAATAAATCTTAGCATTATTATGAAAACAGTTAGTCCTCCCAAACCTCCTGAAAGTCTCCTCAGAGTCTCCCCTAGGGTCCTGCACACCACATTTTGAAAACTGCTGCTCTATCCGAATGTAGCCCTCAGGCCCCGGCTCACAGCGTAAAGAACGGAACATTGAAGCAGGTTGTGATTTCAACCACAGCACTGCAGCACAGCCAGAACCACCACATCCAAAACCCTGACAGAGCTCGTGAGTCAGAGACTGAGTGAAATATAATATGAATTATACCCAAGAGCACTCCCGGTATTCCAGACTGGACCTGTGGATTGGGATGGTGGATAGTGCCCACATTCATCTTCTGTGCGGAAGTACCCCAGCTTGAAAGACATTAGATATTCTGAAGAACTGAACAACTCAAGAAAGATCTGTGAGGTTTTGGGCGCCTGGGTGGCTGAGTTGGTTAAGCAACTGCCTTCAGCTTGGGTCATGATCCTGGAGTCCCAGGATTGAGTCCCACACTGGGCTCCCTGCTCAGCGGGTTCTGACCCTCCCCCCTCATGTGCTCTCTCTCTCTCTCAAATAAATAAAATCTTAAAAAAAAAAAAAAGATCTGTGAGGTTTTGATAAATACAAATCATGCTTTAAGTTGCCTTAATTACCTTTCAAGTATAATTTTCAGGATTTAAAATTATTAAATAATCACTCTATCAAAATGGCTTAGTGTCAAGAATACCTGCTGTGGAAAAGGAGCTGGAGCCACTAATACAAAACTGTACTTCCAGCACTCTGGAGATAAGTTGTAGGAATTCTATAACTACAGTGAAACTTCTCTATGTCCAAACTCTGGGCAGTGCAAAAGCTCATGAGACAACTCTTTTGTTAAACTGTGGAAAGACAGGCTGAGAACCTGCATAAATCACATACTCTAGGGGCGCTTGGGTGGCTCAGTCGTTAAGCGTCTGCCTTCAGCTCAGGTCATGATCCCAGGGTCCTGGGATCGAGCCCTGCATCGGGTTCCCTGCTCCGCGGGAAGCCTGCTTCTCCCTCTCCCACTCCCCCTGCTTGTGTTCCCTCTCTCGCTGTGTCTCTGTCAAATAAATAAAAAAAATATTTTTAAAAAAATCACATACTCTAGAGAATTCAGATGTATCCTTAAAAAACAAAACAAAAACCCTTATATAGAGAGACATCCTATATCCAGACATTCTATTCTCACTGGTTTTGCCAAAGCTGGTGACTAGTATTAAAGCCCATCACTGTATTGGTAGAGTTAACAAGATGAACTTCACTGTTACTCATTAAAAAAAAAAAAAATTCATGAGGCTCCCTACCTTTAGCATCTCAGTATTATTATATTATTATACTGAGCACATGGGCCACAACGGAATCTATGGCATCCTTGAAGGAGGGTACCGTACACACATGGCATAGAAGGAACACTGGCAATGATTCAAGAACATGCGTGGAGGCTCCAAAGTCAAAAGTGGGTAAAGAAAGAAGCATCTTTTTGTTTTGTGTAAGGTGGCAGATTCAGTTTTAGGTAGGCTAGATTGAAAGCAATGGTAGGGTAACTAGGTGGAAACGTTAATAAGCAAGGAGAATTATGTGACTGATGCTTTAGAGCTAGGAAACAAAGATCTGAGAAATACTAAGAAAGAGCAATCTATTAAGAGTATTATAATTACTTTATTCCTAATGTGGAAATAGAATTCTAAAGCAGCTCTGGAAAAAGAAGAGAATAGTTTTTCCTAAAAGACGCTAGTATAGGGACACAAACAAAAATATGCATACTGCAGGCAGAAATAAAGAAATATTTCTGGGGCTCCTGGGTAGCTCAGTTGGTTAGGCGTCTGCCTTCGACTCGGGTCGTGACCCCAGGGTCCTGGGATCGAGCCCCATGTCAGGCTCCCTGCTTAGCAGGGAGCCTGCTTCTCCCCCTCCTCCCCGCTCGTGCTCTCTCTTTCTCACTATCTGTGTTGCTATCTCAGTCTCTCTCTCAAATAAATAAATAAATAAAATCTTAAAAAAAATAAACATTTCTTATAAACATCAAATATTCATTCAAGACTTAATATGCAAAAAAATCACAAAAACTGGTCATACTTATGAATTAACTCATTCTTTCATTCTCTCAACAAATACTTATCAGGAGCCTGCTGTGTGGGCCAGTCTAGACAGTAGGGACATAGCAATGAACAAGAAAAGTTTCTGCTCTCCTCAAGGAGACAGAAAACAGATAAAGACAAATACATCATTTTTGTTGGTGTTAAATTCTCAAAAGAAAAATGAAGCAAGGTAAGGAATCAGAGTTACAAGGCAGGGGTAGTGTGGAAGGAGGCTCATCAAAATATACCTGTTGTGGAAAGCTTCTCAGAGAAGGGAACGTTTGCATAAAAAGCCTAAATGAAGAGAAGGAGAAGGCCAGAGGAAGATCTATGAGTATATTCATCACTCTCTAACAATCATGTAGGCAGCTGCTCAAAAAAATAAAGTGGGTATATTTTATATTTTTTAATTTTTATACCTCTTTTTATGAGGCTCTAAAAGGGTGTAGAATGAACTCATAGTAGACATAATTTACCTTTTCTTCCAGATCCCCTGAATAATCCTCTTCTACAGGACGCCTGAAACATAGATTATGCTGATGCCACCACATCCACCGACAAGCCCACTACAGCAGTAGTTAATCTGAAGTTAAGATGATGCAACTGACAGCCTTACTTGGCTTTGCAATTAAAAAAAAATCCTTATAATGACACTTGTAACTGGGAAAACGTCACAATGTTGTAACACAGCACTTGATGAGCACCTAGCAGACTCCCTCCAGTCTGTAGCTAGGTTCCCTTATGATGGGGTTTATGATGTCACAGTAGAGCTGCAAATGTCACAGAGCTACTGGGCCTGCATTCAAGCGGGTTAATAAAGGGTGAAAAAAAAAATGTGAATTCACAATATAGCAGATTTTGCTATCAATTCTGCTCCTGAGAAGTAAAATCTCTACCTTGCCTATTTTAATTTTAAGGACTACAATTAAAATCCACTAATGCTCTAAGCAAGAAGTTGGAAAACTACCTTGATTTCTGTGTATTAAGACAAGATTCTTAAAAGAGCCTGTTTCTGTTCTTCTGTGAGAAAAAAAGTGTGTACAGAATATTTCAAATATTTTATGGTTGAAAATAGGAAAATAATGAAAGCGAACACTTGAATAAAGATGCAAAATATTTCATTTTTTTAAAGTTGTGCTTAATTTCATTAAAGACAACACAAAATGAAAAATGTAGAAAGTGAACACTTGAATAAAGATGTAAAATATTTCATTTTATTTTTTTAAAGTTGTGCTTAATTACACTAAAGACAACACAAAATGAAAAATGTAGAGTTGGTTTCATTTTACTGTCTTTCTTTTCCATTCAGTTTTTTTTTTTTTTTTTAGGTTTGGCTAACAGATTGCAAAATTCAATGCAGTTAAATTTTACTTAATTTTATGGGCGCCTGGGTGGCTCAGTTGGCTAAGCGCCTGCCTTCCGGTCAGGTCCTGGGATCAAGTGTCATGTCAGGCACCCCACTCAGCGGGGAGTTTGCTTCTCCCTCTCTCCCTCTGCCCTCTACCTGCTCACGCTCTCTCGCTCTCTCTCTCAAATAAATTAAAAAAAATTTTTTTACTTAATTTTACATTGAGAATTTCAGTTGAAAATATTTATTGATAAGAGTTAACCACATAAGACTCATATTTTTATATCTATTAAGTTAAAATTCTAAAGAGAACTACATGGGAATGCTGTTGCCTCACGTTTTTTGTATGTGTAGAGCATAAACAAATACCGTCTGAAATCTATAAATAAAATAAGAAGGGGAAGTGGTATTGTGGTTTGTGACTGGCTTTTCTGGTATTGTAAGTGTAAATGGCTGAATATTAAGTCTTTTTAAAAAAAATTCTCCTCTTGCGGGGCACCTGAGTGGCTCAGTTGGTTAAGCATCTGCCTTCGGCTCAGGTCGTGATCCTGGGGTCCTGGGATCAAGCCCCACATTGGGCTCCCTGCTCAGCGGGGAGTCTGCTGCTCCCTCTCCCTCTGCCTCTGCCCCTCCCCTCGCTCATGCTCTCTCTCTCTCTCATTCTCTCTCCCAAATAAATAAAATCTTAAAAAAAATTCTCCAGAAAGCAAAGCAACTATCAAAATTATATCATTCTTAATTATACAGTCTATTTTCATTATATTTCCAATAAGCAGTGATAATCTTTTGAGGACAAATTAAAATTAGGGGTTCTTTATCCTTTGAAAAACAAATGCTTTAGCTGATTTGTTTTTCCTACCTAATCTGTATAGTATCTTTAGTTTCCTATTTGTAGCAGTTGGAACATCATTTTATATTCTAACCAATATGTGTTTCATTTATATTTTTAAAGTACTATGAAAATGAATATTATCTTTGTAGAAGTTAAAATTTTTTTAACTCCAGAACTTTTAAATATCAATCCTATATTTGGTTTCAGAAGACTGAAACCAAAACTGGTCATAATTACTAGACAAATGCAAGTAATAAGTACACATAATGAAATTTCAGTGAGATCCTGAGCCCAAAAGGGCATATACCCAACAGATATCTTATAAGAACAAACAGTAAATATTAAAACTACTCTTAACAATAATGTAGATAATTTCCAATAATCAATAAGAAATGTATATGCCAAAAGCCAGAAACCACAAAATGAATGCCTAAAACCACTTATTAGCCAAGCTTCATGTTAATCTTTATTTCCGAGCAAAAAACTCTATATAAGAATGTCTATGAAGCAAACTTCAATTCACTTGAATTATGTTATTTCTCCTACCAATAACTTTGTGTAAGTCCTTAAAAGTACTGAACTGGCAAAAACAAAAACACCAAAAAAACCTTAAGAATTATAATAATAGGGGCACCTGGCTGGCTCATGTGGAAGAATGTGCAATTCCTCGCCTTGGGGTCGTGGATTTGAGGCTCACACTGGGTGTAGAAAGTACTTAAAAAATAAATAAACTTCGGGTGCCTGGGTGGCTCAGTTGGTTAAGCGACTGCCTTCGGCTCAGGTCATAGTCCTGGAGTCCCTGGATCGAGTCCGGCATCGAGTCCCGCATCGGGCTTCCTGCTCGGCGGGGAGTCTGCTTCATCCTCTGACCCTATCCCCTCTCAGGTGTTCTCTCTCTCTCATTCTCTCTCTCTCAAATAAATAAAAATAAAATCTTTAAAAAAAATAAATTAAAAATAAATAAATAAATAAATAAACTTCTTAAAAAATAGTAATAATAAATAAAATGTGGTATATACATTCAAAGGAATATTATTCAGCCTTACAAAGGAAAAAAATCCTACTACGGATTATGATGTGGATAAAACCTTGAGGACAACATGCTAGGTGAAATAAGCCAGTCACAAAAAGACAAATACTGATGCATCCACTTATATGAAGTATCTAAAAGTAGTTAAGTTCACAGTAACAGAAGGCAGAATGGTAGTTACCAAGGCTGAACGCAGGGGTAGTAAGAAAGTTTTTGTTTAATGGATATAGAGCTTTAGATTTGCAAGATGAAAATGTCCTGGAGATCTGTTTCACAACAATGTATTATTAACACCACTGAACTGTACACTTAAACTTGTTAAGACTGCAGATTTTAATGTATTTTTTACCACACACACAAAATAGTATTAACTATGGCCCCATATTTGATGGATATAATAATTAACTAGCTTCTTGCCAGGAAAACACTCAATAAATTGATTTTACCAAAACAATGGGACTGATTCCTTCAACATCTTATAAAATATTATTCTCAAGCTCTGGGTGCTCCCATACTCTTGGCCCCAGAGTGATGGTTCAACACATAGAATGGTTACTGATGCTAGAATTTATATAGAAACAACTACTAATACTGCAAAATGGATAAAATTTAAATTTTCTATGCTTTTCACATACCCAGATCAGAAGCTGAGTTGAAATCTAAATATGGAACTATCTTAATCTGTCACTGAATAATGAAGGAGTAAGAGTATACAGTACATATATAATAGGTACTGCATAGTACTGTTTATGTATGTATGTATCTATATACATACATGTGTGTACACAATATATATACATATGTACATATACAATTCTCTACAGTAACAATATATAACATCTATTATTATATTCAATTATTATGGAATTTCCAAGTTAATGCCCCATATATGGTCCAGTTCAACACTGAGTACCCTATGTATTACAAGTAATAAAGAGTAGAGTGCTTAATTAAATGTAAAGCTAGACTGCCTGGGTTCTAATTTTGGCCTTGCCTCTTACTAGCTGTGTGACCTATGACAAGTTATTCATTCAGTCTCTCTATACGTTATTTTCCAGAACTGCTGAGGATAATGAAAGCAGGACCCTTCTAGAGTTGTGAGGACAGAGTCAAAGTGCCTGGCATATAATGAGTATTCAATACTCACTTTTGTTATTTTTATTATTGTCACATTTAAGTAATTTAGTCAAGAATTTGGAGTTTAAACAATTTACATGTATTAATCCTTTGATTTGGAAAGGTTAAAATACTTTTTAAAGTCTTCCTCAAAATTCAGGTGGGGAAAGAAGAATCAAGGATTTACATAAAAATAAGTCAAAATCTGAATCAGTGACAAAACATGGCTAGACTAAACTGCATCCTTAAGTTTTTTCAGTTTCAGTCCAAAGGTCAGAGTTCATACACAGGCAAGTCTAAGTAATTTAGCTCCTAAAAAAGCATTATAATGAAACTTGGTCTTATCATGAAATCTAAAATCTAGTAATAAATTGTATTTTAGATTTCCGGAGCCAAAATGGCATAAAGAAATTCTTGCAATGTTTTAAAATCCCTTTAAAAGAAATGCAGAGTACAAAAATTTAGGAGCATAAAATATACCATTTCAAATAAGTTCATGGTATCATATGAGAATATTGCTTATAAAACAACTACGAATTATTTTTTTTAAAGATTTTATTTTTTTATTTATACATGAAAGACAGAGAGAGAGGTAGGCAGAGAGAGGTAGGCAGAGGGAGAAGCAGGCTCTCCGCATAGCAGGGAGCGCGATGTGGGACTCTATCCCAGGACCCTGGGATCACGACCTGAGCCAAAGGCAGATGCTTAACCGACTGAGCCACCCAGGCGCCCATATCTTTCCTTTTCTAAACCCTCTGGCAGTCTATTTAAGCATACTAAGTAGATTTATATTACTTTCAAATGAATTCCTAATACAACATTTTTTTTATTATTTTATTTTATTATGTTATGTTAATCACCATACATTACATCATTAGTTTTTGATGTAGTGTTCCATAATTCATTGTTTGCGTATAACACCCAGTGCTCCGTGCAGTACATGCCCTCTTTAATACCCATCACCAGGCTAACCCATGCCCCCAACCACCCTCCCCTCTAGAACTCTCAGTTTCTCAGAGTCCATAGTCTCTCATGGTTCATCTCCCCCTCCGAATTCCCCCCACTTCATTTTTCCCTTCCTGCTTCTTTTTTTTTTTTTTAATATATGATGTATTATTTGTTTCAGAGGTACAGGTCTGTGATTCAACAGTCTTACACAACTCACAGCACTCACTATAGCACATACCCTCCCCAACGTCTACCATTTATTTTTAAACCAGCATAAGCCACTTCATCTTAAAGCCTGATTGCAACCACTGGCCTAACTGCTACCATTCTAACCATTTGAGGCAGGTTAGTAGAATGATAAAAGCAAACAATTATTGCACTTTGACCATGTGCCAAGCATTGTACTTGCACTTCACACATGTTATCTCCTTCATCTTACTCTATGAAAATCAAAGAATTCAGTCTATTAAGTATTAATTTAAAACTATATATAAACATTAGGAAAATAATTTTGAGGGGACCTGGATGGCTCAGTCGGTTGGGTGGCTGACTCTTGATTTTGGCTCTGGTTGTGCTCTCAGGGTTGTGGGATAGGGCCCCACATCAGGCTCCGTGCTCAGCGGGGAGTCTGCTTGGGGTTCTCTCTCTCCCTCTCCCCCCCATGCTCTCTCTCTCTAAAATAAATAAATCTTTAAAAAAAATAATTTTGTGTCTTTAGTGTTAAAATATAGTACGAAAAATATTTTGTACCACTACTTTTAAGTAAACAAACTATATTTAATTCAAACCTTGTATATGTATGTATACATTAAGACTCTTTCCTTATACCAAGTACAAAGCAGTAAATGAGCCCTTAAAAAAGGGAAAACTAGAAAGTTCTAAGGACCTAAGGAGACCGACTTACATTAGAATACCTATCATAGTATATTAACATATCTGATATCAAATATATAACCATTATTTTTTAAAAAGGTATTATCTGCCAAAATAGAAGTCTACTGCTGTATAGGACATACCTATTTAAAGGTAAATTTTCCTGAACTATTTCTGCTTGCATCATCTTTATCTGATAGTGTGTCTACTTAATACATTCACTACCATAAGCAGGCTTTTCTCTCCCATGCCTTTCTGGAGAACAACTAGAGATTTCTCTCTGTTCAGAAAACTCACATTTCTGAAGAACACTATTAAGATGTCATCATAATTAATCAATAAAGTGAAAATTTCCAAAAGCCTCTGTTTTGTAATTCCTTTAACAAATGTAATTCTTTTAAAAGCTTGGGGTTTACAAAGCTTGTAGTAACTTTAAAAATTAAAATCAGGCAAAGTAAATAACCGCTGAACATTAGTCAAAGAAGAAACTACAAAAATTAACATTCTTTTTCTTCAAATTTCAATGCCTACTCTACTCCTTTTGTTGTCCTGTTTTTTATTATTGTAGTTAATAAAATGTAGAATAAAATTTACCATCTTAACCATCTTTAAGTTTATAGTTCAGTAGTAAGTATATTCACACTGTCGTAAAAACAGATTATTCAGAACATTTTCATCTTGCAAATCTGAAACTCTATACCCCTTAAATAACAGCTCCCCTATAAATCTTTCCCTAGTCTACTCTTTTACTACAAAAAAAATCATAGAGAAAAGGGGTAAAAAGAATAACTGTTTATACTCAGTTATTTTCCCATTATTGCTAGTGACAAATCACCTCTCTGGAGAACTTGGAACATCAAACAAAGGGTATCCAAACCTCATAGAAAATCATTATAATTGACAGAAGATCTTTAACAATCTCTCCAACACTAAAACTAATTTGTAAGCATTTTTTCTGATTATAAGTATAAAAGCAAAATCTTTTTCTAAAATTTGACTGATTGCTTTATATCTGCTTAAATTATCTTTGAAATATCAAATTTTATTCAAAGTATTATCACAAAGATGAAAACAGAGTGCATTCTAAAGCCAAAAACTAACCTTTAAAGAAATGTGCTGGCTACTATAGACAAAATTACAAAATATGAGTACAGATATATAATAAATTCTTGTTCAAATTGAACAAAATGGTCCCCACTATTAGCAGTTCACAAATTACTTTTTTTTTAGATTTTATTTATTTATTTGACAGAGAGAGACACAGCGAGAGAGGAACACAAGCAGGGGGAGCGGGAGAGGGAGAAGCAGGCTTCCCACTGAGCAGGGAGCCCGATGCGGGGCTCGATCCCAGGACCCTGGGATCATGACCTGAGCTGAAGGCAGACGCTTAACGACTGAGCCACGCAGGTGCCCCACAAGTTACTTTTAATTTACCTCCCTCACACCCTGAATTACCTTCAAGAATGAGTTACATTTTATTTTATTTATTTACTTTTTTTAAAAGATTTTATTTATTTGACAGAGAGAGACACAGTGAGAGAGGGAACACAAGCAGGAGGAGTGGGAGAGGGAGAAGCATTGGCTTCCCACGGAGCAGGGAGCCTGATGCGGGGCTCGATCCCAGGACCCTGGGACCATGACCTGAGCCAAAGGCAGACGCTTAAGACTGAGCCACCCAGGCGCCCCAAGAATGAATTACATTTTAAAACAGTATATTTTCTTGAATTAGTTGACTAAAGAACATCATACAACACAGATATAGCATTTACTGAAAAAAATTCAGTTTTACTTTTTCTTCCAACTTTTGTTCATTTTTAGAGAGAATTCTAAGTGAAGTAAAACATTATATAAAAAAATTAAAGCAATGAAAAAGAGCCAGAGGAAGGAATACATAAAAATAAGGAGCAATAGAAAGTCAATACTGAAATGAAAATTTTTACCTCAAAATCTTAAGAGGTACATTCTTCTCCTTCAGTAAGAGTCATTCACGTAAGGGAATTAGTATGTTGAAGTTGAAAAACAAGATTCAATTGAACACTAAACTTAAATTAGATCTACTTAGCTGACAGTAAATATACCAAATCAACCTAACACAATGCAGACCATCTTTAATATACAAATATGTTGCTGACACATTATCAATAGCAAATGTTTCATTTGTTTTGTTTTCTGATAGCCGTCCACATCCTTCCTGGTCCTACTTAGGACCAAGAAGATGGATTTTTGGCACAGCCAGCCAAAGCAATGAGAAATGTCATTCTAATTTCCCACCATATTGAAACAGAAAACCTACATACAGCTCATATATTAAAATGTATCCTTTGTTAAATCATTCCTACTTCAATCCCTCACTGCATGCCAGGCCGGCTTTATTCTGAAGTGCTCCTTTACATATTGTTTGCATTTAGGACAGACAGGATAAGAAAGGAGATTAGCAGAGTATAATCCTTGAACAACATTCCCAAGTGGTTTTTTTCTGCTCCCTATAGTCTCTTTGTTTCCAAAAATAAACAGGTCCATGGGAAGGTTAAATTTTATATTAGAACAAATTCTCTTGAGGCAGTGCTGACCCTGATGATCTCCAGAGCTTCCTTCAAGCTCTAGGACTCCTGTGATTCTGCTCCTTTCATCTTTGCTGACACCTAGAGAACTGGTCATTTACAAAAAAGAGATATTTAACTTTTAGAGTTGAGGTGTCAAACTCAGGCCCATAGGCTTCATCAGCAGCTGCAAGGAATGAATCTCTGGGAAGCTTATTTTAAAGCACATCCTTTCCAGTGGCTCCATGTGGATTACCTCGCCTATCCAGATCTTCATGGTGACATTAACAATCCCCAAGAGACTTGTAACAAGAAAAGTTCAGCGTGTCCTCACTCTTTCTTTCAAAGTAGATTACACATTTGTGAGATAAATGGGGAAATGTGAATAAGAAGTACGTATCATTGCAAGGAATTATGCTTGATTTTATTAGGTATGACAGTGACATTTGGTTACATAAAAAAATGTCCATAATCTTTTACAAGTTGCATACCCAGAAGTAAGTAGGAGTAAAATGACATGTCTGAGATCTGCAGAGCTGCTTAAAATACTTCAACAAAAAGAAAAAAAAAGAAGATAGATGAGGCTACAAAAATCTTAGTAATTATCAAGTTTATGTATATACAAATTTATATACATAGCAGCATTATTCTACCTTGTATATGTTTAAAATCCTACATTTTAAAAGAAAGTTTAACTTCCCATTACCCATTTAAAGATATTATCTCCAGAAGATATGCGGCTATCGCTTCTTGGCCTTTTGGCTAAGTGCAGAAGATATGTGGCTATTTTAAAACTACTTGTATATACAGTAAAGTATATATAGTAATTTTGCTTTTCACCATTTTGGCTTTTGGACAGGGTTTCCTCCTGGCTTGGTTATTTAAAATAAACTCTCCAACTTATTACCAAGAGTTTTTCCAGGGCCGGAGGGAGATGGAAACTAGTCTTACATAGCAACACATACACTTAACAAACAAGAAAGCAGCTTCAATTAAAAATAAATCAACATAAAAAATATCTCAGGCAAGAAGAAAGCCAAGTCACAATTTAACCTCAATTATTTGCCATCCCCAGAATCTGTTTATGGCAACTCCTGCTTTCAGCTCTTTGACATTATCACCACTGTGACTTTATTTACTTTTGACTACAGGTAGAAGGGAAAGATTTCATTTACATCTGGGAAGTTGTAAAACAGGCAAACTAGAAACTTAAAACTCTAGCCTCCTTTGGTGCACACAGAGGCCTGAGGGACAAGAGCAGGCTCGAGTTGTCAGATCTTCCTGAATGTGATTATATTGTGGTAACCCCGATGGGCAGAAGCTTTGGAAAGGCCATGGCACTCAAAACTACTACTATCAAATGACCAGATGCAAAGGATCAAACTGACTGGATCTTTTGGTCACACCCTTTGTTCCCACACTAGTTAATGATAATTTGACCATGTAAAAAGGAAATTGTTATAAATTCCTACCTATACCAAACAGTCCTCTTTGAAAAAAATGAAACAAGCGGCAAGTATACAAGGACCTCAGGAATTATTCAGAAAAGTCAGTCACTTTTAGCATACATTATAGTTTTAATAAAGATTTCAATCTGATTTCCTAATGCTTCTATCATATAATAACACATCATAATGAATACTCACAAATGAACAGCTTCAGCATCACAAGAACCTAATTGTTTAGAATCTAATTATGTTTAGAAAATTCTGACTGCTAAGAATTTGTCCTAATTCTTCAAAAATCATGATCCATGCATGGCATAGAGGATAACTCTTAGTTAACCAAAGTAATCAATGAATCAGCACACAGAGTACTTCTTAATCTCCCAACATTCCTAATATGTGAAAGATAAAAACCATAGTTTATTCTTTGATCAGATCTTTAAGATATGTAGAAAAAAAATACCATAGCAAGTCTATGAACTTGCTATCCAGATTTAATAAATACCAACATTTGATTAGTTGAGATTTTTAAAGCAAGCATTATAAATACAAACCACAGGTTTTTTCCTACATCTGATTCAGCTTTCTCGTGTCTCTCTCTCTCCTTCCATTTTCCTCAAAACACTCCACTTTGCCACACTCCTGTCCTCACCCCTTTGTCTCACAGACTCATCTTTCTCTATTGTTTCACAGAAAAATTTCTTGAATAATCTATACTTCCATTTCTAATTCCTCTCCCTCTTATTTCTTCTCTAATCTATGAAAACCTAGTTTCTAGTCACTGGACTCCTATTCAATTCCAAACTCTCATAAATCCAAGGTTATTTTTCAGATTTCATATTACTTGAACTCTTCAGTAACTTCTGACTGATGCTCACAGAGCTGGGTGTCACCCAGGCTGAAGGTCCTCAGGACTGCAAATTATCATTTTTAGACAATGGAGATGTACTGTTTTGACTGCGCAGGCCCAGAAGAGGGAGGGAAGGCTATGTGAGGGTCAGTTAGCCAGGACCTAAAGGGAAGGGAGTCAGTTAGAAGGGACCTAAAGGGAAGGGAAGGGAAGGCAAAAGGAAGATTTGCTTTCAACTACCACTTTGGAAAAGAAGGGCTGAATTAAAGATCAGGAATCATAGTGATAAAAACTCTCGAAGATCACAAATTTATGAAAAAATGTATGTGTATTGTATTCTTTTCATAAAGACCCTAAGGTTAAAGATATACACCAAAATGTTAACAATGATTAAATCTCTGGATGTTAAGATTATGGATAGTTTTTATTTTCTTCTTTATAATAATATATATTTTGTTAATTTTCTACAATGAACATACATTTTTTTTAATAAGAAAAAGACTGCCCGCCCCCCCCCCCCCCCCTTAAATAGCAAAAGGTCTGCATGCCTATATTCCAGGGTAACAAAGAAGGGTGTTGCCAGGGAGATGCAGCTCCACAGAATACTTGTGAGAAAACCCCCAGGGAGTGAGTAGGTGTTAGGAGCTTGAAGGATGAAAGAAAAGCAGGCTGGGTGCTTGGGGCCCAATCTTGGGAAAGAAGAGACCTCACAGGAACCTGTCTGGCCTGAGACAACCCAGGAAGTACCTGGTATTCCCCCTGGACCTCCAGTCAGCCATCTTGGGTGTCCTCTCTATCCTCCCTTCAAGATACTGTGAAAATCTCACCACTGCACTGTATCCCACACTACCATGACTCCACACAAAAGGTGTCTCCCCTACTGGCTGGTTGACTTCCAATCCAACCTCCACGCAGTCCACACACATATCAGTGTTCTAAACACAGGGAACATTGTGCTTCAAGAATATTTAGAATCCAGAATACTCTACACTCTCAAATGTATACAACCTCTGCTTATGTTTACCAGCTCAACTTCCCAGCCCAGACGCTAGGCTCCAGTTAGCCCCTCTATCCATTGTTCCCCAACACTCTGGCTTTGTGCCTCTGCACACACTCTTCCCTGGCCTAGAATATGCTTCCCTATCCTTGTCCACGTGGCAAACTCCTATTCACCCTTTATATCTAGCTCAAAAGCAAAATCCTCCATAAAGTACTCCTAGTCACCTGGCTGCTCTCTCCTCCGTAAGCCTTAGTCATTTTGTACCTATTTTGGAGCTATCATTCAATTACCTGTCTTCCTACTAAACCATGAGATATTTAAGGCCCAAAACTACATTTCTCCATGTATCTAAGTAGTGCCGAGAGCCAGTAGGTACTCAAAAAATATGTGATGAGCTAAATAAACAAATGTGTTTGTTTTTTACTACATACTTTTATAGATATCTCAGAAATAAATTTTAGGAGCTAAAAATCAGGCACTAACTCATACTGGTGGTCTCTATATGAAACCAATTCAAAGACCTAACTAAAAAGACAGTAAAGATCAAACCAAGTATATACTAGGCAAATGTAAGATTTCTATAGTATTTCCAGCTAAGAATCTAAGATTATACCAACTTGGAATTACCAACCTTCTGAAACAGTAATTTGAGGATTACATATTGCAGGCAGGTTTTTGTTTTTCCTTTTGCATAGCGGTGGTGGTGGAGGGAACATTGCAAAGTGTCCCTTACAAGGCAAAGTAACTAAAATACGTATCTTCTCTTTGAAATCAAATCAGTAAGAATGGCTGATAACCAGGCAACAGGGGAAACTTAAAATCAACTTCAAGAAAACAGAATCTGCACATACTTATTTCCATATAGTTTCACTTTCATCAGTGCCTGCCTACTGCCTACATTAAATTTACCTGAGCTAAAGTAGGGACTGAATTTTGACCAGTCTGGGTCTGCATATGAGCAGATTCGCTCTTTGCCACAGAATCTGTTACACTTCCATCCTGCTGATATTCAATTGTTTCCATGGTCATTTGTCTGAAAAGACAATAAAAAGGAAGAAGTATTAAGGCCCTATCTGAAAGATTTCTCTGCTTTTACTTAGCTTTCTGATATTCACTTCTGTCATCAATTGTACTACCTTATTTTTCAAGAAATAGGTTCAGTAGCAGAGTCCTAACTCTCCGAACGAACTCTGCTCACCAGATATGAACATTACCATTGCAGGAAGCACTGCAAAATGTCTTACAGGAATTCACTTATTTAAAAAAAATGTTAATCTTGGGGTGCCGGGGTGGCTCAGTGGGTTAAGTGACTGCCTTCGGCTCGGGTCATGATCTTAGGGTCCTGCGATCGAGCCCTGCATCAGGTTCTCTGCTCAGCAGGAAGCCTGCTTCTCCCTCTCCCACTCCCCCTGCTTGTGTTCCCTCTCTCGCTGTCTCTCGCTCTGTCAAATAAATAAATAATCTTTAAAAAAATTAAAAAGTTAAAATTAAAATAAAAAAATGTTAATCTTATAATAATGTCTCCTTAATAATTATTTTAAGCCCTCCAGTATAAATGAGTGAAAAAAGTAGGCTTTCTATTTTACATGAAATATAAATATTCTATGACTGTCAAGGCCTTCGATACCTGTTTCATAATATATAGTATCAAAGAATTTCCCCATAGTCTAAATTAAATGCATTATAATATAAAGATGTGTCTAGCTTTGCCAGCACTAACCAGTTTCTGATAAACAAGCCTCTCAAATTGAATCATGCAGAGCTGACCACGTCCTACAGCTTCCCATTTCGTTAAAGAAGAGAATCTAATTTTTCTGGAAAAATTTTGACATAATTTTGTCTATGATATCAATTTAAGTTAATGATTTCTATTTCTATATATAAGATAAACCATATTACAATGAATTTTATCCTACTAGAAGAAATACAAACTACAAACAAAATAAATTAAATAAAATAAAATATTAAAAACTTATAGGAACTATTCTCCCCACTGTTATTTTCAACTCTCAATGATACAATGTGTTTTTCTCACTTTAGTAGTCTAATTATATAGCCAAAAAGTACGCAAGCCACTTAGAACTTTGAGTTAAAATATCCAAATCCTTTTTCAGATTTAGTTACCAGATCCTACAAAGCTTTCATCCATGTCTTGTACTTTACTACCTTCTTTTGCATTTCAATAGTCATTATCTGAATCCAAGCCTTCCATTCCCACACCCATTTATACTGCACTTAAGTTACTTCTATTGAAAATCATTTCAAAACTTATAACATGACAATTTAGAGCAATTATAAATGATAAAAATATAGTCTACTATGAAAAAAATGTCTTTCCCTTACTATTCCCCAGTTCCTTTATCTCTCTTATTTTTCAGAACAGCCTAGGCAAGTATAGATCACCCTGCATAAACTGCCAATTCTTCTGGCTCTACGTTTGCTTATGTGAACAGTTCCCAAACAGAATACCTCAGAACATTTAGTTCTGCAGGTTATGAAAAGGTATTATCTAAAAAAGAGGGCGGGGGAAACACTTAGTGAAAAAGTTCTAAATATCCGGGGTTAAAGGTTTTCTTTGCTGCAGAACTTCTCAGAAGCCTGAATATGCTAGTGGGCCTTCAGAAGGTGGAGGGTGCAGATCCAATAGACAGCATTTTCCCAAAGTATCTGACCACCAAAAACTCTTTTTCCACAAGGCATGTCCTAAAGTAGTGTTCTGAAAACAACTTGAGAAATGTTGTCTTATGCTATTTCTTACACTTTTTAAAGTTCTCTTAAGAGCTCTGCCAAGAACTTGAGTCTCAACTCAAAACACTATGCTAGAAGGCCTTCCCCACTAAACTATTCATTTTAGAAACATTTATTTATTTAGCACCATCTACATGACAGGCCCCCAAAATACAAAAGTGGGTAAATTGCAGCCCTTGACCTGAAGGAATTCATTCATTAATTGGTCCTTGGACAACTTCTATCAGAAGTAACTAATGTACTTGTTGGGGGAGGCGGGGAGCAGATTCCCGGCTCAACCCCAAATCTACTGAATCAAACTTTCTGGGGCATCTAATTTTTTTTTATATCCAAGAGATTCTGATGTATATTAAAATTTAGGAAAAACTTAGCTTATTGGTAAATTCTATCAGGTAGACCCATAAGGAACACGTGTAAAGTAACTTCTTAAATTGTAAAGAATGTTATGCATAAAATACTTTGGGAAACATAGGAAGTAATGATTACATCTGCCTGAGGATGGGGCCATATAAACATATACTGAACAATGAGAAGAATTTCACCAGGTAGAAGAGGAAAAGAGAACTATGAGAGCAGGGAAGTACAGAGTATGGATGGAAAACAGAATAGCAGATTGTAGTAGAGAATCTAGGTGCCAGGGGAGCCTATTTAGGTTCAGTGAGGAGGAGGCAAATCAGGACTGGTAGAAGTAGGGCTAGAAAGGTCGGATGGAATCAGAGAAAGAATAGCTTTTAAAGCTCTAGAGAGAGGTCACCTGGGTGGCTTAGTTGGTTGGGCATCGACTCTTGGTTTTAGCTCTGGTCATGATCTCAGGGTCTTGAGATAGAGCCCTGCGTGGGGCTCCCCGCTGAGAGGGAAGTCTGCTTTCCCTCTCCTTCTGTCCCTCCCCCTGCTCGTGCTCTCCCTCTCTCTTTCACTCTAAAATAAATAAATAAATAAATCTTTAAAAAATAAATAAAGCTGTAGAGAGGAAAAAAAAAAAGTCCACCTCACTCAGATGCCTCCTCTACTCTAGGTCCTTCAGTGTGTATTTTGTCAATCTATACTGTATAACATTTCAACTATTTGATATCCATGTAGAATTCAGTCAACAACTGAATAATAAGCCAAAGTTACCTGTTAGTACGCAAAACAAATGGCCTAAAGCCTATATACTAAAACTTCTAAAGCGAAGAGAACCTCTCCTAGTCCCTACTTTAAACCCATTCATTTTTATTTCAAATACAATTCTCATTTATCTGGTTTCCAAATATATTAGATATAAGAAGTCACAGCTGACAATGGCAGCGATGGAGGGAGAACAACATAGAATATAACAAGCAGATCAAGAATCCCAAGAGTGCGGTAATTTGGATCCAAACAGGGTAAAGTCGCCAAGTTCTTTACATTCAAGAAATTGAAAAATATGAGTTAAAATTCAATAGTGGTATTTATAATAACTATCCTGAATCATCAACTCAAGGTTAATTATACTCAGTATACTTTAAGAAAAGAGGGATACACATAATAGAATCCAGAAAGACTTTCATCAAAAAAAAAAGCTCTAATGCTTAAAAAGGTCACCCTAAACTAGGACTCATTTTTTGAGGTATAATAGATTATGTATATTATATATAATAAAAGATTTCATAAGTTATTAACATTTCAAAATGTTTCACACATGAAAGTGTTTTGTCAGGCATTATGTTAGGTAATCACCTTAACTGCTCCCATTTTCTCCTGGATACTTCCCACAGTCCAATCTTTTGCCCTTTCCTTTCTTCAATCTATATACTACAGCTTCTTCAATCCTATACGCAGATGACTCCCAAGACTGTATTTGTGTACACTCCCCTCCTTTGAAGCATCTCAATCTAGTTTTCAGATGCCTGCCCCTTCCCTTCTATTTCTTTTATTCAAGAGCATCACTACCCACTCAAGCACCAAAGCAACAAGCTACAAGCATGTGTCCATATACGAGTTGGTACCAGATTAGCGACAAAAACCCACAGAGCTAAGTATCAGCCAAATCAGGATGCCATGAGACCTGGAGCCTCCTAGTAAAGAAAGGCAGAAATGGAAGGTCAGCAGCCACCCCATTCATCCTTCCTGCCACATGTGGCATCTTCTACTATAACCTCCTATCCCAACACTGGACCAAGCTGCCGAGTAGCTACTCCTCATGATTGCTGCCATCCATTCTAAAGACTACACATCACACTTGGCCTCCCTATAAGTCATGACTAAACTAAACTAAGCCATGATGCCCCTTCACCCATGCCAGAATCACATCCATTAACACCTCACATTCCTACCTCCCTGGTCACTGTCAAAGATGTAAGCTCCTCCCATACTTCATTCTCCCTCTCATAACTAGTGCTTCCTTTCCCCCATAATTCAGTTGCTTACTCCTACTCCTATTCTCCTTCCAAGCCCTTGCAATGTGCTATCTGGAACTCCAGCCCCCACCCCAGCCCCTCAACAGAAAGACAAGGGACAAGAGAATTTAGAGTATTGGGAAACCATAATTAAAATGAGAAACCATGGATTCTAAGCTGAATAGGATGGGATATGAAGAAAATGGGAGGCTGATGGAAAGCAGCTTGTCTTCGCATACCTAATCAGAATCAGAATGTTGACCTGGTATCCTCTTGATTCCCACTACCATTTCTTAGCTGTTCCTCCTCTGTGCCTTTGTAGAAACCCCTGTTCTGTTAAGGCCCAAAGTTATCAGGTATACCATCCTATATTCATCCACACGATAATCATTTTCTATTCACATCCAGGATGTAAACTGAAGACTTTGACACTTGACTTAAAAGCTTTCCTCTCCGGAGTGTCTGGGGGGCTCAGTCAGTCAAGTGTCTGACTCTTGATTTAGGCTCAGGTCATGATCTCAGGGTTGTGAGATTGAGCTCTGCATTGGGCTCCACCCTCAGTGGGGAGTCTGCTTGAGATTCTCTCCCCCCCGCCCCCGCTGCTCATACACATGTGCTCTCTCTCTCAAATAAATAAATCTTAAAAAAAAAAAAAGCTTTCCTCTCCACTATTTGATTATGTTCAACATTCAAAGGAAGGACCCCTGCCTCACCCTGATGCCTCAGTCCAAGACTTTCTCTACTCCACTGCCATCTACTTAGCTGGTCATACACTGGACATAGTCCATGTCCCAAGCTGCTCCACCTCTGAAATAATTAATCCTGACATCCCACTCTGACTACAATATCCTATCCTCCCAACTTACATCCACCCCTCGATTACTCATATCACACCTGCTTTTCCACCACACTGACATCTCCAGACCACTTTCTCTTTCCATCAGCCTCCCATTTTCTTCATATCCCATCCTATTCAGCTTAGAATCCATGGTTTCTCATTTTAATTATGGTTTCCCAATACTCTAAATTCTCTTGTCCCTTGTCTTTCTGTTGTATCTGTGTAGTAAATACCAATCTCAGATAAAACCAATTCTAGCTCCTCTATGCTGTCACCAAGGCTGATGAACAATACTGAATAAAATTATAAAAGAGTATTATTAAGGCTATTGAATTCATGGCTTTTAACCTCAAATAGGCAGCAGTCTTACTGTTTCCCTAGTGAACTTACTCTTCCATTCTCTACAACTCTTTCAAGTTTTTCTCCCTTTTCTCAAATCTCCAAGCCCACCTACTACCCTACACTCAATGTAAGGACTTGCCTCCTGTTCAGATGAGAACTCCTTCAATTTCCTGCCACCAAATCAACAAACCCACTTATGTCTACACCCACCATTTTATCTTGCCTCTCTTAAATTCTTTTATCTGTGCTCTGGATCCCTCTTCAAGGGAACTATATTATCAATTACCCTCCCCCCCAATGGTCTCCTCTTATCAAGATTTAAATGGGTTCAAGTCTCTTCAATCTCACAGTCACACACACACACACAAATCCACTGAAAAGTCCTTTTCTAGCTATTGTCTTGAACCTCTCTTCTTCCTCTCACTGCTAAACTACATTAAAGAATTACCAACACTATATCCATTTCTTTATCTCCCACCTATTCCTAGACAATCCTAAAAACTGGTTTCTGCTTCACTAAATTTCTCTAGTAAAGATAACCAATCTGTCACTAAATCTAATGTTCATTTTAAGTCCTATCTGGCTTGATCCCTCAGCAGTATTCAAAACTGTTGGCATCTTCCTTCTTGACATCATCATATTGCATTTTATGCTCGCATCCCATTCTTTGACAACTCCTCCACAAGCTCCTTTGCTAATTCCTTCTGTTACTCAATGTCAACGTTCACATTGCATGTCTTCAGGGCTCTATTTAGCCTTTTCACCTCACTCTCAAATCTCCCTTTGTGTACTGTCATCCATTTCTCTAGTTTCAAATACCAGCTTCAGACTTATCACTCTCAAATCTAGATCTCCAGCCCACAGGTCTCTCTTGAATTCCAAAATCATATATTCAAATGCCTATCTAACATCTCCAAATAGGAGCCCTACAGGTACCTCAAACTCAGTGGGTCCAGACTAATCTCCTCCTTCTTTGTCCACAAATGTGTTCCTGCTCTGAGTTTCTTACCTCAGGAAACGGGGCTCCACCATCCATCAAGTGACAACCTGGGTGTCATCTCTAACACCCTCTCCCTTTCATTCCCTACAGCATCATTACCAAGTGTGATGACTCTAATTACTAAAGAACAAGTTAGTCCCTTCTTCACCACTGCTCAATCTCCCTATTCCAATCCATGCTAACAGTTCTTTCTCAAGCATACATTTTAGCTTAAAACTCTTCAGTAGCCCTCTGTTGACAGTAGGATAAAAGTCAAACTTCTTACAATAATCATAACCACAACAACCATTTGTTGGTGCTTATCATGTGGTAAACGCCTACTGGCTTTAATCCTTAACAACTTTATAAGATCAGGATATTTAGTTCTTCTTTTAGAGATTATGAGGTAACCTCCATAAGGAGGTTAAGAACTTAATCTTACCAACAATCTGATCTGATTAGAGTGGCATAGCCAGGTTCTGAACTAAGATCTTTTTCCAAAGTCCATATTCTCAATTACCAAACCAAACTGCCATTCAATCTCTTTCACAATGTGACCCTATTTTACTTTTATGGCCTCATTTCCAGTCACTCCTTTCTTCCCACATTCTGCATTCTGGCCTCCTCATAAGCCATTTCTTTCAAATACACATCCTATTCCCTCAGTTCTAATCTTTTATATCTGTTCTTCTCTCTACCTGAACTGCTCTTCACCCCTTCTTTGTCTAACAGGCAAATTCCCTACAAGTTTTTCAAGGCCTGGCTGAAGGACACCATTTTCAAAAGCCTATTCCAATAGCCTTGGACAGAATTAGTTATTCTGTTCTGAGTTCCCAAAGCATTTTATGCAATACTTCCATTATAACACTTGTCCAGCATATAATACATTTATTCACAAAATACTAACACTAGTGTAAGCAACTCAGGGACAGGGATTACATCTTATATTTCAATGTATTGCCAGTGCCTAGCACAGAACCTACCATAATTGTTAAATAAACCAACTGATCAACTATTTGGGAAGACTACACAACTGTCAGATGTCACTAAAATGATAAAAAATAAGGTTTAGAGAGATTAAGTGACTTTCTACAGGGCACATAATAGATAGCATGACAGACAGTGAACAAGAGGTCTTATGAACTCTAGGGTTCCTTCCACAGCCAGTGTCCTGAGTATTCCAGTTTAGACAGCATTTTATAATAAAGATGTGCTTTTGAGTATGCTGCAACTATTGTTACAATCTTCATCCAGATATGCTTTGTCTTTCACACTAGTATATAGGGACTCTAATTTTATACCATTTGTATTCTTCTAGAGTGCCTAGTATAGTGACCAGTACATGTCATTCAGTACAAGTTTGATACTAAAATCAATTTATTTGAAGGGTGCCTGGCTGGCTCAGTCGGTGAAGCACGTGACTCTTGATCTCAGGCTCATGAGTGCGAACCCCACATTGGATGCAGAGATTACTTTAAAAAAAAAAAAGAGTATTTTTAAAAAATAATAAGTAAAATAAAATCAATGTATTTGAAGGTAAAAATCATCTACAGAAGACTAAGCCAGTGCTATCTATTTAAAATATATACCCTATCATTTTCAAGCCTGTTTATTCTACTGATCAATACCCAACTGCTCTCTAGTACAAACCTCTTAAACCCACTAAAAACCAGCCCTAGGGCAGGACTCAGGGAAGAAGATTCAACTAAGAATTAAATGTTCAACATGGGTCAAGCACTATATTAGGCATTTTCAAACAGTATTTCAGTGGGAGATTTACGACCCAGAACTCAGTGTAAATGATATACATACCACACTAACACCTGAAAATCAGCCTCAGTTAGTCCAGACAAAATTCATTTATGAAGAATAAGAGAAAAATCCATTACAATCCTTCATTGTTCACCATGTATCTTATAGTTAAAATTGAAGAGATGTATCCAAGAATATGTTCCCCAAAATCTCACTTTTTTTTAAAGATTTTATTTATTTTTTAACAGAGAGAGAGAGACAGCGAGAGAGGGAACACAAGCAGGGAGAGTGGGAGAGGGAGAAGCAGGCTTCCCGCCGAGCATGGAGCCCGATGTGGGGCTCGATCCCAGGACCCTGGGATCATGACCTGAGCCGAAGGCAGACGCTTAACGACTGAGCCACCCAGGTGCCCCAAAATCTCACTTTCTCTATCAAATGTTAAACACAGTTGTACTAAAGTTAATAATCTATAAATTAATTGAGCAATAGTTTAATCTTAAACAATAACCCTTATTAGAAAGACCAATTAGTAATCATGTTATAAAATACTTAAAAATAGGGGTGCCTGGGTGGCTCAGATGGTTAAGCGTCTGCCTTCAGCTCAGGTCATGATCCCAGGGTCCTGGGATCAAGCCCCACATCGGGCTCCTGGCTCAGCGAGGAGCCTGCTTCTTCCTCTCCCTCTGCCTCTCTCCCTGCTCATGCTTTCTCTCTCTCTCTCTCTCTCTCTGTATCTCTGTGTCTCAAATGAATAAATAAAAAAAAAAAGATTAAAAAAAAAAATAAAATACTTAAAAATAAAGACATATAAGATGAAGCAATAAAAAAACTAAAACAAAAACAAAAAGTCCATTAAGCACTATAAACTAACAGCAAGCAAAATACTGGCAAATATTTGGTTCCACAATTCTAAAAAAACATAAAAATTGCTAAAATGGGCATATTTAAACTTATAAATTATTAATAGTCGTAGCAATTTTCTTTTCTTATGAAGGTTAAATATTTCTTCTGAAATCTTCTTTATATTATTTAGCAAACCATTTTCTTCTTTGATAGAAGAATAAATGTTATCCCAATATATTCTAAATATATTAGGATACAGTTTAATAAAATGTTAAGATAGCCATGTTTTAAAATAATAGGATCCATCCATTAGCACAATTTTCAAAGACTTCTAGGTTGAACTACTTTTAGAGGGGTAGAACTGTGTTTGCTTACTCTGTTATTTTCTAGAACTTTAATAGAACATCTATGTCATACTGCAATAACTCCTCAAAACACTGAAATACAACAGTACAGTACTGTTTGTAGAGTACAACAAAATAGGTAGACAACCCATTATATATCTTCAAGAAATAAATACAAAGGAATATATTAATAAAATTATATTTACAATTATAGAAATATTGAGGCAACTAATGACCAAAGTTATTTGGGCATCCCTATGTGTCAAGAACATGTAAGATAAATAAGTAGAAAGAAAAAATGAGAAGAAAACGGAAAAACATTTTAAAGCAATGCTATCATTGGTACCTAGGAAAGTGTTCTTAAAAGACGAGAGAAAACAAAGATAAAGGGAAATACAGGCCAAATCTATCTAAATGAAAAATAAGACAAGGGCAGTTTCCTAATTATAATTAAAGTGTTCAGTTAACTAACAAACTTCTAAAATCTTAGTTGTATCCCATTTGCAAAGACAAACCACACTGCAAAGCAACTATATTTGCCCTTGTAAAATTTTAAAAATAGAACCCAGCTGCGAAAGGAAAAATTATTAGTTGTTTCTATTCTTCATTTATAAATAGTTTTACAAAAAAAGTCAGAGAAAATTTATTTTCTTTTTATTTTTTTATTTTTTTCTTTTTTTTTTAAAGATTTTATTTGACAGAGAGAGACACAGCGAGAGAGGGAACACAAGCAGGGGGAGTGGGAGAGAGAAGCAGGCTTCCCGCTGAGCAGGGAGCCCGATGCGGGGCTCGATTCTAGGACCCCGGGACCATGACCTGAGCCGAAGACAGACGCTTAACGACTGAGCCACCCAGGCGTCCCAATTTATTTTCTTTTTAAAGCTAGATCCAACTAATAAACCAGAATGTCTCTGAAAGTAGCCAAAAGAAAACTTGAAAAATTCTATCTGGATTTTTGTAAAAAATTGATAAGGACATTGTTCTGTTTTACATTAGGAACAAGCATAACTTAAAGGCAAGGAGGGACGAAAACTAAAACTCTGTCCACATCTTTATGTATGGTCTCCTTTTTTTTTTTTTAAAGATTTTTATTTATTTAACTGACAGAGAGAGACACAGCGAGAGAGGGAACACAAACAGGGGGAGTGGGAGAGGGAGAGGCAGGCCTCCTGTCGAGAAGGGAGCCCGACGTGGGGCTTGATCCCAGGACCCTGGGATCATGACCTGAGCTGAAGGCAGACGCTTAACGACTGAGCCACCCAGGTGCCCTGTATGGTCTCCTTTCTAAATGAAAAGGCCAGCATGCAACACGAGCTGAATGTACATGTCCACTTCTCCCCTCCACTGCCTCACAGGGTACAGGGTAGAAGGTGAACACTTTAGTTGAATAGCTGACCACGCTGGGTACATTTTATCATATTTTCTTACTGCCATATATACACATACATACATACATATACATTTATGGATACATGTCTCTCTCTCTACATATGTATCATTCACTTATCCATTAGTTTAACTTTTAACTCTCTAAGCAGAACTTTCAAAAGAACAGAAAAACATATATCCACCTACCTTAGATTTGTCTTAATATATTTTTTCCTGCCACATTTGCTCATTATTAAGACATTTATAATCAATGCTTTGTTCCTTCTCCGTTTTCTTCTTTATTTATCCTGCAGGAAAAATTACAGTTGAATTGGGAGATCACAAATTTTATTAAAAAAAAAAACTCTCAAAAATAAATAAATTAATTAATTAATAAAATTTCTCCAAACTACACCAGAATACCCCCCAGAATACCCTAATTTCTATAAAACTGAGAAAACAGACTAGAAAGTTAAAACTCTGTATTTTATTTCCAATCTTACTTCTTTACAATTTTCTTATCTTTTAGGAGAAAAAATTCAAAAAACGTAAATCATGTGCTATTTATCAGGTTACTTCCTACTGAAGAGAAAGCAGTGCTGTCTGAATCATTGAATATACACTACATATAGCTAATGGTATCAGCTCTATTTTAAAATAATAATCACTTAATAAACTGAGTGAATTTATCATTTTCTTTTATCATTTCTTAAATTTCATTCCACTGCAACAAATTTGTCAACCATTTTTTATCTACCTTAAATTCAAAACTGGCTTTTGTCAAAGAATTTTAACTTCAAACAAAATATTAACAGTTCCTTTAAAATCTCCTCCAATAATCTATAGTCCACTTAAAAAGCTGTTTTTGACACTCTAGCAATTAAACCCCATTTTTTTACTAATATCTTTTTTTTTTTTTTTAAGATTTTATTTATTTACTTGACAGAGAGAGACACAGCGAGAGAGGAAACACAAGCAGGGGGAGTGGAAGAGGGAGAAGCAGGCTCCCCGCAGAGCAGGGAGCCCGATGCGGGACTCGATCCCAGGACCCCGGGATCATGACCCGAGCCGAAGGCAGTCGCTTAACCAACTGAGCCACCCAGGCGCCCCCTTACTAATATCTTTTAAAAATATATATTTGACAAGCTGAATGAAGTAAAATTGGCAAAGAAAAAAGACAAAGGAACTGGGAGCGCTTAATTCACTGTTGAGGTGGAAAGGATAAATGTGCACAGCCCTAAGGGTCTTCTAGGCATCTTTGCCAGCAATGGTGCTGCTTAGCCACAGACATCCTGCTTTCAGAGTTCCCTCCTAAGTGGACCCTCTAAAATGGTGTCATACCATCCTCGTCATTTTAAAACTGAGCCAGTAGGTGGGGCGCCTGGGTGGCTCAGTCAGTTTAGCATCTGTCTTCGGCTCAGGTCATGATCCCAGGGTCCTGGGATCCAGCCCCACGTCGGGCTCCCTGCTCCGCGGAAAGCCTGTTTCTCCCTCTCCCTCTGCCTGCCACTCTGCCTACTTGTGCTGTCAAATAAATAAAAACCTCAAAAAACAAACAAAAACAAAAAACAAAACAAAAAAAAAACTGAGCCAGTAGGCACTAGGACAATGGTTATAGCTACCGTCCCTCTGTCCCCCTTCTCCCAGCATAGGGACAACAGGAGATGGTAGGACATTTGAACCAGGCTACCTACAACACAAACAAAAAGCAAGGATGGTGCCATTCCTTTGGATTAAACCTTATTCTGTTATATTCCACTGGTGTTTTACATTGGGATATCTAATCTTCCATAAAAATTGCATAGCCTAGAGGCAGGGGCCAGCACGGAAGAGACAGATAATAAAATGTCCCCACTCTCCAGGAGATTGCAATTTAATGAGAGAGACAGACATTTAAACAAAGAACATTGATACTATTATTTGAATAGTAATGAACTTGGCACCACATAAAAAGAGAATTAACTCTATAATTTCTATATTTCTCTTGGAAATACCATTTTCTTTAATTTTTGAATGAGTAATACATTCTTATGGTCCAAAATTCATAAAGTAGCAAAAGGTATGCACTGAAGTCCAGGAACAGCTACACACTTGCTCTTCCCAGAGGCAGTCAGCATTGAAGAAAGTACCAGCTTCCAGCCACCACAGCCACAAGATGTCAAAGGGAAAATGACTAGTCTCATACCAGAATAATGACCATCAGACAAAACTGATTCTGACTCAGGCTTACCAAAGAATGATTTCATCCCAGCTACTCTCTTAAGAAGTCATCACGGATTGATTGCCTGCTTGCCAAATCTAAAAGAAAGCTTTCTAGTCCCTATCTTCCTTATATCCCTACAGCATTTCCTACTCCCCAAATTTTCTGCTGCTTAAACTCTTTGAAACACCGTGTTCATGCTTTTCTTCCAAATTATCCAGGTCCTTTGTCCTCAGTCTTCTTTGCCTACTCTTTAAAGGTATTCCCAGGTTTCCCGTCACAAAAATCTGCCCCCCCCCACACAGGCTCCCTAGGCTACTTCGTCCTTACTTGATCAGTCTCAGATCTCATCTGCAGTCTAGACTTCTCTCTCCTGAGCTCCAGCCCTATGCATCTGCCTATTAGATATCTCTTAATGGTTTGCTCACAGATCTCCAAGCCCCAAATGTTCAAATCTAACCTCAACGTCCTCACTCTGCATCTCTCCTCTTGCTGTACTCTTATCTCAGTGAGTAACATCAACACTGACTCAGCCACCCCATCTGGGAGTTTTCCTCTCCCTTCATTCCCCACTTCCCATGTCCTCAATTCCTGAGGAGGCATCGTGGTTTAGTGGTAGCAATAGTGTGTGGTATAAAAAGCACTGGCATTGGGGCGCCTGGGTGGCTCAGTCATTAAGCGTCTGCCTTCAGCTCAGGTCATGATCCCAGGGTCCTGGGATCGAGTCCCGCATTGGGCTCCCGGCTCAGCAAGAAGCCTGCTTCTCCCTCTCTCACTCCCCCTGCTTGTGTTCCCTCTCTCACTATCTCTCTCTCTGTCAAATAAATAAATAAAATCTGAAAAAAAAAAAAAAAGTAAAAAGCACTGGCATTGGAAGCTGATCTGGGTGTTTCCCTGCCCTGAGTTCTATCGTTTATTAGCTATATGATCTCAACAACAATAAAATCTTCCAAGCATTCTTCTCTGTCAAATGGAGATCTTTTTGTGAGGAGAAAATGTAATAATAAACACAAAATGTCCAACTGTGCTTGGAATATAAGCAAGGACCAACCACTGCCTAATAACTCAGTCTCAATAATTTTATCTCCTGTCTCTTGACTCTGCTCCATTCTCTCCATCATCTCTGACACTGCTTTAGTTCTGAAACTATTTGACAAGATTAAAGCAATAACTGCCTCTCTATAAAGCAATTCGTCTCTCCCTTCACTTCACTCAAACCTCTCTCTCAACTTCTCTTAATCTACTCCAGTAGACGACAACACTCTATTCAAAATGCAAAATCCAAACATGCTACTTATTTCCTTATTCAAAATCCTCCAATAGACCCCTTGCTTTAATAAATAGCCAAAGTTCTGAGCATTATAGTTTGAGGTACTTGGTAGAGGCTCAATAAAGTTTGTTGTAAAAGCATTCAAATTTTAAGGTATACCAATCCTTTCCATTACATTATTTTTCCAGGTTCAAAATTACCTTGTGTGGATTTGTAAAGCAGGAGATCCCATTTTACTAAAGTTTAAGCTGTGCATATTTTGAAAAACTCAGCTGCTTTTTATACTATTGATCTCATCCAAATCTGGTTTAAATGTCCTAGAACATGCTACTCTTTGGTAGACAGGATTGACTTAGGGTCCCCCACTCCCACATACACAAAACACCTGAATAGTTAAGAGCTCAAATGTCCTAATATGTTCTCATACTAAGCTAATTATGATATATATTCTATTTAGCCTAAAACATACCCCTTGAATTCATTATATTTCATAATACAGTCTGAGGTTATTATTTTTAAGCTGATCCCCTTATGCCTAAAATCACAAGGGATACTGATATAATGTCCTGGATACCACCAATTTTCTAAAAAATATATTTTTTTAAGGACCTATCTGCTAAGGAAACTTTCTCTTTTAGAGTGGAAAGGCATATCTTAGATTAGTTTATTATAGGCAAATAAGAGCTTATACTAAGAGAGAAAAATGAGTTCCAAATTATTTTGCCTATATGTGAATTTCTGTGCTGTATCTGGAGAAAAGCCATTTATCATACTGGTAAAAATTTTCTATCATATATTAGGTTTAATTACCAAAATTACATCTGGCATTCACCTTACTCTTCATCTGTGTGTTGCTCTATTCACCCTCTGGCATACAGATTCAATTAATTTCATTGCTATCAAGTATCCTTTAATATAGAGCTCTCTATAACAGGTATTTAAAATACACTGATTAGGGGCGGCCTGGATGGCTCAGTTGGTTAAGTGTCTGCCTTTGGCTCAGGTCATGATCCCAAGGTCCTGGGATCAAGCCCTGCATCCAGCTCCTTGCTCAGCAGGGAGCCTGTCTCTCCCTCTCCCCCTGCCTGTTCTCTCTCTGACAAATAAATAAATAAAATCTTAAAAAAAAAAAAAAAAAGAATCAAACTTCTTGGGCAACTTTACTAGAATATAAAAGCTTACCTAACCAACTTGCTCGTCCCCAACCAACTCTGTATGAACCAATGTTCTCCATTTCTTCTATAAAACCTACAGTATAGCTAATGCCCACAGTCCTTCTCTAGTGTTCCCAAGCACTTCTGTTTCTAACAGCTGTGGTGGATGCTTAGCAATAGTCGTATTTATCACCTAACTTGATTATGCCAGCTACACTTACTGTTGTAATTTTGGAATTCTGTTAAAAATAGCATGTTAAATTATTAAATAGATTTAAAGAGCAGCTTCTGTGAAAACTAAGTTGACCGCTTTGGAAAGACAATAAAGGCAGGCTGCTTTTTAAAAATCCTGCTTTGGGGCTAGATATTACAGTTGGAAAGATCTATAAAATGTTGGGGAAATATGACAAATACGTAGAGTTCTTTACAAAGACACTTGAAAAACAACCTAAGTTCTTGCTCTACTTTCAAGAACCCAAAAATGGAAATTGTAAATTATGCATTGAGATAGTTTTTGCAGGAAGGGGGGGGGGACAAAAACAAAAACAAAACTACCAAAAAAACCCCACGTTGCAATTAGAATAGTCAAAAAAAAAAAAAGGAAAGAATGTGGAATAAAAGGCAATACACCTCTCATGGAAGCAGGAAGAGAATGAGACCACAGAAAAGTATATCTATTTCTCTGGTTCTGGGATGAAGCAAGGTTTTAGTTCCTTAGGAAAGTAGATGTTCAGAGGTTAATCATGATTTAGATAACACTAGCGAGTAAGATTTGAAAGATAAGGGAAGAATATGAAGTGCATATAGAGCTGGTTCTTTTCAATCACATCAGTTAAAAACTAGGGAGAAGGCAGGCAGGGCTGGGTAGAAGAGAGAAGTAATTCCAAAGAGCCAAATACCTGAAGTTGGCAGGGATGAGCCTATGCTTACTATGCATTTAGGCGAAGGAAAGGAGTATAGGAGAAACAAAGTGGGAGAGTAGTGACAGGAAATTATACCACTTTTAGTTTTGTAATCATTGTGAAACAAAGTTAGAATAACTTTCAAATAATATTCTTTACACTGTTGTGTAAAAACAGAAGTAGCCAGGAGCAGTACTTATAAATAATTGAGACCCATGCCAATAATGTCTTTTTTTTTTTTTAAGATTTTATTTATTTTTCAACAGAGAGAGAGAGAGACAGCGAGAGAGGGAACACAAGCAGGGGGAGTGGGAGAGGGAGAAGCAGGCTTCCTGCCGAAGCAGGGAGCCCGACGTGGGACTCGATCTCAGGACCCTGGGATCATGACCCGAGCCGAAGGCAGACGCTTAACGACTGAGCCACCCAGGCGCCCGCCAATAATATCTTTAATTAAACATGAATCATATAGAAAATCAGGTGACTTTTAATAGAGTCAAGGCCACTCCAATTTAATTGCCTCAGATACCTATTATTTAAGAAATCTTAACGCTTTATAAAAATCATCAAAGGATTAACGATTTCAGCATCTCTTTCTCAATTCATTCCCCACCTGGCACCTGCTTTTGGCTATTTTACAGTCAATGAACAGCTAAATTGGCTGGTAAGGAGGAAATGAAAAATAAAATTCAAATAATCATGGCCTATCTCCACCTCTCCAAATACCACCCTCTCCACCACCACCACCACTTCATGGAAGGAAACAAAACTTAAAATCTTCTGTGGGTTATTTGCTTGACTGGAGTCATTGCTGGGTTTTCCTGTTCAATATTGTATTTCATTACTGCATTTTAAGTACATTTCAAAACACTTACCTACACAAAGTACAACTCTAGTGACTATTAACTAATAAATCTGGAAAAGAGTAGATAAGACACTTGAATTAGCTAAAGTTCAGAGAAATGAATTTCAACGTTATTATACTTACCTAGATTCGTCCTATTGTGTGTATATGAACAAAACAACTACCTAAGTCCAGAAACATGCTTAAATAGGTTAATTTTAACACTTCCATCAATTTTAAAAGGAGTGAAAGCATCCCAACTGTCCATATACAGTATCATAGGTCTTTATGCATGATTCAGTTTCTCTAATACCTGAGCTAGAAGCTTTTATAATATCAATGCTAGAATATAAATTCCACTTTAAGACATTTCAAAGCAAAAAAATAATTTCTGTGCTATCAATGAAAAAACTTGAGGTTATTTGAGATTATGAACAAAACTGTATGCCACAGGGGCGCTTGGGTGTCTCAGTCATTAGGCGTCTGCCTTCAGCTCAGGTCATGATCCCAGGGTCCTGGGATCGAGCCCCGTATCGGGCTCCCTGCTCAGCGGGAAGCCTGCTTCTCCCTCTGCCTGCCGCTTCCCCATGCTTGTGTGCCTTCTCTCACTGTGTCTGTCAAACAAATAAAATCTTAAAAAAAAAAAAAAAAACTTTTGGGAAATTCTCAAGTTATCAGAATCACACGAGCTCTGTCGTTAGGATTTCACACGACTGACATTTAATGGGTCTGGCTCTATCACTGCTCAGAAAATACACCTGAAGATGATTCCCACTTTGGGAGAACTGGGTACTTCAAAAGAGCCTCACAAAAGAGCTGCTAGTAAGGTTTTCTAAGAGGCAAGTATCCTCCCTTACCAGTCAGTTATTCCATCAGTCTTTAAGCAAAACTCCCACATAACTTCCTAGCCTATGTTTTTCTTCAAAACTGTTTTATATACCCCTTGCCAACAATTTCCTCTAACACTCCTGGGAAAGCCAATCAAAAGATGTGCAAGATTAAAAAAAAAAAAAAGATGTGCAAGATAGATACTGTAATTTTTAAACTTCGCTGTAACGGAATTATACCAGTAAGACTCAAGTTGTCTTCATGAGTAGTATCAAGATAAAATCCCACTAGTGTTATCCTTAAGTTTTCCTTTTCATTCCCTCTTATTCTCTACTGGATATCCTAACACGTTACAAAAAGAAAACCCATGAGTGAAAGGATTTACTCTTACAGTGTACTCTTTATTAAACAGTTCTCATGGTAGAAAGTATTTTAAAAATCTTAAATAGTCTTTAAAAGGAAATTAACAAAATGATTTAAAATGTTTATTTTTACCTGTGTGTAATGGATAAAAAAACATTTTCCCTGAAATTTTTACTTTTATGATCTATCTGTATTGATAATGTTAAAATTGCATTCAATATACAATAACTTCTCAAAGTTGACTTTTATATATGGAATCCATTAGTTCAATAAAATAGAAATACTTAACAGAATTCAAAGACATTTCAGGCTTACTTCCTTAATGACCAATGTTGACTGCATGTCAAAATATCAGTGGTTCAGCTGTGAAGTGTTTGCATTGCTCAGTTTTACTTTCAAAAGTCTATCTAAATGGAACAGGACATTTGAGTGCTTTCCAATGGACTGCTACATCAACAATAAACCTGGCTCAATTTTCTGGCCCAATATTAACTTGCAGAGAATATCAAGTTAGGGAAAACAGATCAGAAATATGTACGTACTCGTCAAGTTTCAGTCAGGATTCTTTATGTGTGTTTATAACCTGAAACTCTTCCCTACTTTTCATGGAATTCTAAAAAAGATTTCACATTTTAATCATGCAATAACTTGCCTCAGTAGGAAACTAAAGTGGTCTATGGAGTCTGGAGTTTCTTGAATTCATCAGTAGAAGCAAATTTCATTAACCTTCCAGGACAAAGCAAAAACAAAGACTGAAGAGCTCCTCTGTGTTTATACATCCAATAAAAATTTATTCATATACTCTTACAAGATATGTACACAAAACATAAGTGTAATTACAACTTCACACTCACCAAAATGATTCCAGGTTGACCAGCAAGTCACTGGGAAAGCATCTGCTTACACTGATCTATTTACAGATTCATACCAAAAATGTTTGTGTAATTATCAACACTTAATAAGACAATGCTTTAAGTGTTCACTCATTCAGGATCAAACCCATTTAAATATCTAAAAGTTGTATCTGGATCAGCAAACAGTTCTTTAAACATTTTTTTTAATACTTAGTTTTTATTGGCCAAAACACCCTTTGCAATTTAACTTCCTTGGGAGAAAAAAGTTCAAAGATTTAAAAACTATGAAGGGAAAGCAGCTTGTTATCCAAAAATAGGACCAAGAGTAGGAGAAAAATGTGGTACCCAAAGGAAAAAAACAGAGAACATGAATTATTAATGTAATCTAATACAATTTTCATACCGGATCTCTATCGCCGTGCATCTAGGTTTATATTTATTTAAAGGGAAGGTGGCTGCACTCTTATCAGCCCGCCGAATTAGGCTTGAAAGGAAGAATTTTAAGAAGTTACATACCTAAGAGGTACTGTTAAAAGGGGCTCTCTCAGTTTTAGTCAGATCTTCAGGCTGTTCCTGTAAGTCAAAAGTGCTGAAAATTTGATCGTCAATTGACAGCTGCTTTACTGAGCGCAGTGCCGGAAACGTCTCAGCGATTTTAAAGTTAGGGATCTGGTCTACGTGCAATAGGCAGGAGGATAAAGAACTATGCTGAATAATGTGTCTATTCCCTATTCAGCATGTTCTGGGAACCTTGCTAGGTGGGTTCTAAAAAGGCACAAACCAAAAGTAAAGAACAAGAGAGACTGCAATTTCTATCAGCTATCACGGTTTTGTTCCTTCTTCGCAGCTATTATAAAAGTCTTCGCACTATTTGGTCAGCTCTGTCGTGTTTGGGGATTAAAGTGACTCAACACCTGTGTCCCCGACTCATGTTTCGGAGAAATGGGTTAACGCTGATTTATATCTAAACGGAGTACATAAAATTGAGACAAAGGTGCTACTAATCGTCGGCTGTGGTAAATAAAACCAACGTCCTTACTTCTCGTTCCTTTTTCTTCTCAAAGAGGGAGGACCACACTCATCAAGCAGTAAGGCTTTTTCCGAAAGACTTGTCCAACTTGTACCAAGTTCAAACGGAGTCAGGGAGGGAGAGCAGAGGAGCCCGCTTCCCGCTCGGGAGAGCTCTGCCACTAGCCCGAAGGCAATCCGCGAGCGGAGCGGGAGACGGGAGCGGCCGCCGCGCCGCGGGGAAGCCTCGGGGTCGGCGCCTCCGGCCGCGCAGCTCCCGCTCTCCCCGCTCTCCCCTCGGCCCCGGAGTCCCCGCGGCCCCGCTCCGGGGCCCCGACGCCCCCGACGCCCCCGACCCTTTGACCCGGCTCCGCTCCGCCTCCTGCCTCCGCCTCCTGCGCCGCGTCGCCGGCTCCGAGGTCTGGGTCCGGGGCCGGCGCGCCACTTACCCGCCGCGATGGGATTTACGTAGCGGACCTCGTCACTGATTACGGACGGGAGGAGGTGGAGACCGCGAGCCCGACCGCCGCTCAGGAGCGGCGCCGCCGCCCAGCAACCCGGCGCCGGCGCCGGCGGCGGCACCACGTCGCCCCACGTCAGCTCTGATGCGGCAGCCGCGGCCTCCCCGCCGAGCCGGGACCAAAAGTAGCGCAGCAGCCGACCGAACCGCGTCCTCGCGCCCCGCCCTCCCCTCCTCCACTCCGCGACTGCCTCCCTGGGGACGCCCGGCGGGGGGGGGGGCGGGGGTTGGGGGGAAATCCAAGCTCGAACTCTGCCCCCTGTCGGCCGCCAGCGGGAGTGCAGCGCTGACAATCCAACAATTAAATGGAACGGGGGGAGGGGAAGAGGGGGAAATGAGGGGCCAGGGGGCGGGGCCTAAGCGGTGGGGAGGAGGGGCAAGGCGAGGCCTCAGCGTGGAGAGGAGGACTAGGGCAGGGGGCGGGGCCGGGGCCGGGAGGAGGAACTGGCCTGCGCGGGGAGGAAGACCGAGTCCAGGGCTGGGCCTGTGGGGCGGCCTGGAAGCCGGAAGCTGCTCCGCTGCGCGAGCGGCGGAAGGCTAGTTAGCTGGACGCAAACTGACGGCGGTCGCTGTTGCTTCTATCTCAAGGTAGCTTATCCTCTAGACTGCCGGCTAGGGCGGCTCCAGCCCCAACCCAAGCTGAGGTCCCGAGCTTTGTGGGTCCTTCCCGGCCAAGAGCGCATCCTGCGGATCCCTAGGGCTGCCGAGCGGACCCCTGGGGCATCCCCACCCCCGCGCTCCTGCAGTGTCTGCCATCCTGAAAAACGCTTGTAGGTCCCGGGTATCCCTCTGGACTTGAGCCTTCGGGAAGTCCAACCGGCTGTCCTTGTTGCCAGCCTGCTGCCATTTCCCCAGTGACTTTGTGCGTCAGGGTCGTGGACAAACAGCGATAGAGTCCCCACTTGGAGATGTGACAGAGGAAAGGAAGGCTTTTGGTGACAAGCAAAAATCCCTGCCCCTAAAAGAGGAAAGTTTAGTCTTCATCCAGTGGAAACCGAGGGCTTCCCAGGAAGAGGAACGTTTCTGACCCGCTGTACACTAGGAACCCATTTATGCATACTCAGAACGTACTAAATTGTAAGGCTGAGTAAGCCCTCCGAAAGGGAGGCTTTGTAGCCTAAAGATAAGCCTCTTTACGTCCAGGAAAAAGGAATTCAAACAATGATTACCACCCAACTTTATAGTACTCAGGAATGTGTCATGCGGAAACCAGCGTGAAGGACACCACTTGAAAAGTTGCTGAGAAAGAATAAAAACATATCAACGTAGTGCAGGTAGAGAAGGATTTGTGAAATATTAGGATCTCTGTAGAGTGAGAGAAAATTCTGAACTCTCTTCAGTCCCTGATTTTGGCTAACCTGAACTACTTCCAGCTGTAATGCACACTAGCAGAGATAGAATAAAAATCCGGTAAGTTTACTTCCCCTTTTCACATTAGCAGAATTCTGAAGTTCCTCCTTGCAATACAGTAGACCATGCTCATCTCTACTGCTTGTAAATATTAATTTCTTAATGAGGAACATTAGCAAGTTAACAATTAAATTTAAAAAACAGCCAAGTCCTTTTCGTGTATATGATTAAACAAGGCTGGCACAGAATATTTATATGTAAATAATACAACTCATTTTAGGTCAGGAAAAAAAGGGGTCCTTAGAAGGGAAGAGAATAAAAAACGATTATCAAACACTCAAAATCTTACCATTCACTGTGGTCAAGGTTGACCAGTGCAGGATGAATAGATTTTTAGCTCCAAGAATTGAGTGGAAATTGTGATCGTTCACCTTCCCCAAAACGTTGCTCTCCACCTACTTGTTTGTTGCTAAATTTCTTTAACAAAGTACACATTCTTTACATAGAATCTATTAGATAAAGGACTTAAGATGTAAGTGGTAAATCAACAAAACACTAAGACGTAACTGTCAAATCCTTGAGAGTAGGGGAAGAGTACCTGGGGTCTGAAGAGAAAGGGCATGACATAACAGCTGGAAAGGTACCTGCAGTTTCCTATTGCTGCTATGACAAATCACCACAAACTTAGTTACTTAAAACAACACGTATCTATTATCTGACAGTCCTATAGGCCAAAAGTCCAATACACATCTCACTGGGCTAAAATCAAGGGGTTGTCAGCTCTCGGGAAGAGTCCATTTCCTTGCATTTTTCATCTTCTAGAGACCACCCACAATTCCTTGGTTGATGGCCCTTTTCCTCCATCTTCAAAGCCAGCAACAGCTGGTTGAGTCTTTCTCAGGCTGCCATCTCTTATGATTCTGTCTCTCACTTCCCTCTTTTACTTATTAAAACCTTTTGAATACATTGGGCCCACGCTGATAATCCAGGATAATCTTCCCATATCAAAATCAGCTGATTAGCAACCTTAATTCTATCTGTAACCTTAATTTCCCTTTGCCATGTTCACATGAAGTGTTCACAGGTTACAGGGATTAGGATGTAGATATCTCTGAGGGGTGGGGGCATCAAGAAACTTGAGCTCTGAGGACAAATCACCTGCCTCTCTGGGGTATCCTTTGCAAATAATTCAAACATTTGATTAGAAATGCCAATAACTGATTTTTCACTTTCTCATTACCTATGATAAAGATAAAAAATTTTAAAATGGGATATCGGGGGTAAAGAACAGGTTAGGAAGGCATAAATTTTTGAAATGGAAAGAATAATAGTACCTACTCCTTAGCATTGTTATAAAGATTAAATAAAGTATCCACCATAAAGTATGTGCTCAATAAAAAAGCTAGCCAAAATGGATGGTGGGTATTAAGGAAGGGCACTTATGAGGAGCACTGGGTGTTATACCTAAGTGATGAATCACTAAATTCTACACCTGAAACCAATTTTACCATATATGTTAACTAACTAGAATTTAAATAAAAACTTGAAATGGGTGGGAAAGCTAGCTATTTTTATGTTGGTCAGGTGTCTAGGTCTTTGGGTTCCTCACCTAGGCAATGTTTCTCTGTTGAGGAGAGACAACTAGATCGCCTACTTTCCTGAGAAAATACAGGCTGTCAGTCACACCCATATACTCTCCCTTCACATCAAAATATCTCAAATCATCCCTCCCTTTATGGGGTCAGGAGGAACACCTTCCTCCTTTCCTTTCTAAATCCAGTTGTAAGATAGGTGTCATTTCTTTCCCATATCAGCTGTCTTGTACCTTTATTCTCTTTCTTCCTCCTGGCTCCTTCTTCTCTCCCTGAAAATGTATTCATATCTTGCCTCTACTTGAAAACTGTTGACACTACTTCTCCCACTAGGAAAGCTACAGAGTTGCCAGCTCTAGGGTGCACATTCATATTACATTTTTTGCCCATATGCCTATTGTTCCATCTCTTGCCATCTCTCACCATCAGACGTCTCAAGAAAGAAGGCACTTGCCAAACTCACTTCCTTACCACCTACTCATTTCTTATTTCCTGGCTATCTGATTTTTGCCCTCTCCACACACCCCCATCCCCCCACTGGCCCAGACCGCTTTCTGATTACAGAATCTGAAATTTTTTTTTTTATTCTTCATCCTCCTTGACCTCTTTTCCTAATTAATCCTACCTTCTTAATGTCTCCTACCTAAGTTTCCATGACATTTGACTCTCCTGGTTTCACTCATCTTTGCTTCCCTAATGTAGATAGTTCTGAATTTTCTGCTCTTAATCATCTTCCTCTATATTGTCCTCCTTAGCTATTTCATCATTTTCATTTCTTTTTTTTTTTAAGATTTTATTTATTTATTTGACAGAGAGAGACACAGCGAGAGAAGGAACACAAGCAGGGGGAGCGGGAGAGGGAGAAGCAGGCTCCCCACCGAACAGGGAGCCCAATGCGGGGCTCGATCCCAGGACCCTGGGATCATGACCAGAGCCGAAGGCAGACGCTTAACAACTGAGCCACCCAGGTGCCCCTCATCATTCTCATTTCTATTGAAAAGAAAATTCTTAAAGTTATACCCCAACTGCCCAACTTCTTTTCCTAGCACCAAATCATATTTCCAACCACCTGATAGAAGCTTCCACTTGCATGGCCTATGATCATTTTCAACTCAACAAATTCAGAACTACCTATATCATCTTCCCTCTCCATTCCTGAACCTTGGTTTTTTGTTTCAACAATGTTACCGGCACTTTTCAGTTCTCAGTCATCCTGCCTCTAAACCTTGGAGTCATTTTGGTCATTCTTTACTCATAGCACTGAGTATCCATTTAGGTTATAATTTGAAGTGTCTGCTATGTTCCAGGCCCTATGTTAACACGGAAATTTGCATCCATCCTTTCCTTCTCATTCCCACTATTACCAGTGACTGGGGTCGTGCTTGCTTCCAATATAGTTCACCTAAATATTTCTATCTGGTTCATTTTCCCAATACATAGCTCTTGTGATTTGATTTCTCTTTTTAAAAATCTTGAATGATTAGAGGGACTGGGACTTAAGGGGTCAAAGGTGGAAAGGAGATTGAATTCCCTTTGGTGGCCTCTTGAATTTTCTACTACATGTATGCACTACCTATTCTAAAAACATAAAATTTTAGTTAAAACAAAAAAAAAAACTTCAGTGAGATCTTATTGGCTAACTAAGTCCAAATATCTTAGTTTAGCATAAAGCTTTTCATGATGTTGGTCCAACTTAAGTTACAGCCCTATTCCATGTTAGTCCCTTGTGTTTTGTACCACACTGGTCCTCATACATTGTGGCACAACAGAGTCATGTGAAGAACTTGTCGAAAGATGCACCCAGGCAGTAAGCCCATTTACTGAGTCAGAATCCCCAAAGAAAGGGCCTATAAATCTACCTCTTTTAAGATCTCCAGATCAGTCTAGTGAGCTGCAAGATTATTACGAGGCAGCACTTTAGCCAAACTTTACTACTTACTGTTCCAGATAATTACCTTACATTTCCAATCTTTTTTGCTTTCAAAGATTTTTTTTTATTCATTTGTCAGAGAGAGAGAGAGAGCGCGAGCGCACAGGCAGAGGGAGAAGCAGGCTCCCCGTTGAGCAAGGAGCCCGATGCAGAACTCGATCCCAGAACCCCAGGATCATGACCTGAGCCCAAGGCAGACACTCAACCAACTAAGCCACCCAGGCGTCCCTTTTTTGCTTTTATTCACTCCATTTTCTCACCAATTCTCTATATCTTCCTGTTAAAAATAAATCCTATAAGATACAGCCTACATACTATCTCCTTTACTCATCCTCTTTAGAAATTATCTTCACTTTGCTTGCAATTAATGATTGTTGTTGGGGATCTAGAGTCAGAATTCGGAGTTAAAATTCCAATTTTGATACTTTACTAGCTGTGCAAATGTTAGGCAAGTTCCTAAAAAAGAACACAAAAAAACCTCTCTGTACCTCAGTTTCCTCACCTATGAAATGGGGATGAAATTAGTACCTGCCTCATAGGTTGTTATGAAAATTAATTCATGTGTATAAGTATGTAGAATTTTGTGCTTGGCCCTAAGTAAGCACTGAATAAATGTTAGCTATAATTAATACTTTATGACTTGTGCGAATTCCTTCATTGACTTGTGTGGGATCTAAGCTCTAGAAAGAGTCTTAAAAATCTAATTTGACCCCTTTGTTTTATAAATTAGAAAGTGGAGGGGCGCCTGGGTGGCCCAGTTGGTTAAGCATCTGACTCTTTCGATTTCGGCTCAGGTCATGATCTCAGGGTCATAGGATCAAGCCCCACGTTGGGCTCTGTGCTCAGCAGGGAATCTGCTTAAGGATTCTCTCTCTCTCTCTGCCCCTCCCTCCCCTGCACAGGCTCTCTCTCAAAAAGATAAATAAAATTAAAAAAAGAAAAGAAAGTGGAGGCTGAGTAGTTACAATACTTGCTTTGGCTAATAAGTAGTAATATCAGGACTAGGATCCAGGCTTTGTGACTTTTAATCCTGTACTACTTCTTCTACACCACAAGTTCTCAGGATTTTGCGTTGTTTAAATGATTACCCATCTACTTTATTTTACCAATTTACCACAGGTAAAAGTTAGAAAATGGATTCATTTGAAAGTAGTTTACACAGGCCATTTCTATTAAAGCTTTAGAATTTGAGACTCTAATGAATATATTATGCCCAGTTTAAATATTTGAGAAAAATAAAACAAGTCAATGTAACATATCCTTGATTTATGATGTCTCTGATTTGCTGTTTGGGAAGAAATGTTTCATTCTACTAGAAAGTTAACAGTCCTAGGTTCCAACATGGGAAATATCCTTTCGTATGTGGGTGTATGTTCTTTGTTTTTTGAGTTTTGTAAACTTGAACATTCAAATCTAATGGCTCAGAACTCAGCAGAATATCTAGAATATTTATTTATACAACCTCAGGCCACTGAATTCTCTAAAACTAGGAGATTGTTTGCAGTCTTTAAACTATTGTGTGTAATTTTTTAAATCATAAAAATATAATGAAAACCTACTTTCAAGTGTTTCCTACATGTTTTTATTGACAACAAATTCAGTTGCCTGCCAAGATTTACTTTCTTCACATAGAATCATACTGTTGCTATCGTCAGAGAGAACCATAAGGCCTGGAACACTAAGAAGCTTGGCTAAAATTGACCACTGTTCAGCCTTGGAAATTGCAGGATTTTATAGAATTAATGTAGCAACTTGGTTCTGTTCTCCAAATATTTTTTGATATAATAATGATAGTATTAGTTTCCTTTATTTTTATATTTTTAACTATCTAAATGAGATGCCAGAAGAACACCAGCATGGCAAAGACATGAATGATGATTCACAGAGCATATGAACTGCTTTCTAAGTACTTTATTATTTTAATTATTAGAAAGAAATTTGAAACTAGTCCCAGAATTAAATCCAATGACTATTATATAAGACCTTTTAAAAGAATTGAGCCCCATGTTAAGCGAGGATTAGAAAGTTACTGGATTGAAATATGACAGCGTCTCCCAGGACCAAGAGGGCTCATTTCAACAACTGTTTGGTCAGGACAAGATTCTGAAGACCAATTTCCATTACACTGAGATGGCAGCTCTCAAGACTCAGGGGTGTACATGGTTGTCAGAAAGAGGAGAAATCAAGGCAAGCCAAACTAAAAATAGGTATCAAGAGCTAGAGACAGCTGGATAAAAAACATCAGGTTGGGTTGATTCAGATGGTGAAATTGGCAACTGATCAGACGAAAAAGAAGGAAAAAAAGACCAGGCCACACAGGGGAGGAGTTGTCAGTGCTATAACTTAGGGTCGGTGTTCTGGAATTCTAAATCAGATTATCAGCAAAAAGGTTTAGGGGGGAGAGAAGGAGAGAATAAGAGAGGAAAAGTAAAAGGGTAGAAGGCTATTTATATGTAAGAACTAGAGCAAGGGAGAGGCCAGGCATTAAGAAAAGAGAGATTATCATTACCAACACATTGGAAAAGGGCTCTGTGTCACAATTGTTGCTCTGTGTCCTTAACCCTTCTCTCAGCCTCCTTTGCTTTATGGCTCCATAAGGTATTTGTGAAGAATTAATAAATAATCTAAGGCTTTAGTATAGTACAATGCTCAAAACTATTAGCTATCATTATTTATATAGTCAGTTTATATCATATTTACAATGTGGTAGAAGTGGTAGAAACATTTAGAAATCATCTAGTGAAGTGTTTTTTTTTTTTTTAAGATTTATTTATTCACTTTTAGAGAGAGAGAACATGTGCAAGCAGGGGGAGGGACAGAGGAAGAGGGAGAGAATCTCCAGCAAACTCCCTGCTGAGCACGGAGCCTGTCGTGGGGCTCGATCTCACAACCCCAAGATTACAACCCGAGCTGAAACCAAGAGTCAGACACTCATGGACTGAGCCACCCTGAAACCCAGGTGCCCCTCATCTAGTGAAGATTAACCCCTCACATGTGTACTTACATTTTGAACTTACAACATGTGAAAATCATGTCTGGAAGAATAGTCGTTGTATATTGCCCTTTAGCCTGACAAATACTTTTTCCATAACCAAACTGCAGACTGCTCTGAGCCCTTTTCTCAACTAGGCCTCAACCTTGACTTACAAAGACTTGAACAAAACACAAGCAAACATAATTTCTAACAGCTCAAGGTGGCATCCCTAGAATGACTCTAGCCTCCTTTGAAGTGCTTGCCCAAGAAAACTCAAAGCTGGGGCACCTGGGTGGCTCAGGCATTGAGTGTCTGCCTTCGGCTCAGGTCATGATCCCAGGGTCCCGGGATGAAGCCCCGCATCTGGCTCCCTGCTCAGCGGGCAGCCTGCTTCTCCCTCTCCCACTCTCCCTGCTTGTGTTCCCTCTCTCGCTGTGTCTCTCTGTGTCAAATAAATAAAATCTTTAAAAAAAAAAAAAGAAAGAAAGAAAGAAAGAAAACTCAAAGCTGTCAGAAGAATTTACAGCTAGTTCTAGCCAACACCTAAACATGGGGCCCCTGTCTCCCAGTCTCTGTGGGAGGGCACCAGTTAACAAATCCAAATGACCCAACCTGCCTTGTCACATTTTGTAACTGATCACTTCCCTGACTCTTCGGAGCTCCATTCATGCCCCTCCTTATTCCCCCATTCTCCCTTTAAAGCACCTCCAATCACGATCACTTCTCTACAAATCCAAGTTGAGTCAAGTCACAGGATGCTATTAAATATCCCTGACTGATCTCATCATCTATAACTAGGGGAGAGGGGTTCTGATCTACTTTCCTTTTCTTTTATTACTTTCTTCACTGGAGAGATTTTTTAAATACCTGCGACGCTCCCTTTCTTGTGCCTTTGAGTGCTCACGTTACTCTCAGGTCCACTATGGGCTGCAGTGCTCTCTTTCTGTCATTGGGATACTGTGCCTTCTTCTTACACACCCACGCCTGTGCCACACCCCCGTGCTCACACACTACCCTTAGTTTCTCCTTTCCTCTTTTGAAGTCCTGCTTAGTTGCTAAAGGAGGAAAAAAAAAACTTTCTTCTTACTTTCTCAGATTCTAATTAATTCAGGAAGCCACAACACGTGTCTAATCATGCTCCTTGGGCAAAAGAGTAGAGTAAGTAATACAACTATACCAAGGAAAAAGAAAGTTTCAACTTTTAAAGTTAGGCTAAAAAAGAGTCAATGCCCTCAATCTCTAAAGAACTCTTTAATATGCATAGTTCTATTTAGAATTTCCACAAAAGTCTCCATTTGATCACCTGAAGGTTTTTTAAATTTGCAGCATACAAAATAGATTTTAAATTACTTCTTTTTAATTAACTTTTAAATTACTACTCTATCTTTCTTCTATTTGTTAATTATTTATAATATAAAAATATTATTTCAGGCATTGAGAAGTATTCATAGAGGACATGCTTCATTCAAGGAGAACTGTCCATTGTAATTACATTATGGCTTATATAGGCTTCATGGTACTATTGTTTATACTGTTTTTGCCATGGAAAATATTTTTCCTTCTAAACAGTTGATTTTTTTAAAGATTTTATTTATTTATTTGAGAGAGAATGAGAGAGAGAGAGAGCATGAGAGGGGGGAGGGTCAGAGGGAGAAGCAGACTCCCTGCCGAGCAGGGAGTCCGATGCGGGACTCAATCCCGGGACTCCAGGATCATGACCTGAGCCGAAGGCAGTCGCTTAACCAACTGAGCCACCCAGGCGCCCCTAAACAGTTGATTTTTTATCAAACTTAAAATATAGTTCATCTATAAATTGGATACAATGTTCAAATTGAGAGATTAATGAATTGATAACAAAACATTCTGAACTAAATCTTGACTTGTGTAGATCAGTCAAGATGGGATAGATTTTTTTATGTTCTCAATTACTGAACTATGTATGCTACTACCTCAGGCCTTTTGCACATGCTGTTCCCTGTGATTATAATGCTTTTCCCCTTCTTTTGCCTATTTAATTTCAATTCATCCTTCAGAGCTTGGCTCATTCATTCTCTCTTCTTCAATGAAGCTTCCTTTTATTTGGCAGACTGGATTAAGACCCTTTAACCATTTATGTTTTCATTTTATTTAGGCATCTCTTTTGTAGTATTTACCATAATTGTAATTAAGTAATAATGTCAACATGTATTTAAACCCTATCTCCCCTGCCAGCATATAACTTTGTGATGGCACTGTTTCCCTCTCCTCAATTATCCCTTAAAGTAACCTTTAAGAAGACATGTATTAACGAGAATGTATTAAATAGCTTCCAAAACAGTTGAATGCTCACACCAGGCTTCTAAATACCTGTTTGTTTGCTTTTGTTTGACTTATCTAGTTCAGTGCCATGTGCTAGAAATGTTTAATAACTGTTTTCTAGTAAGATGAGAACTAACATGCTGTTATTAAATGAGTCATGTGACAAATGCACTTGAAATGAAGGATTAGCCAGTATGTCTCTGTAAAACATGAGGGGAAATGATATCCATATTATCTGTGTATAAAATGCCTTATTTGTAAGCATGCTTCATTAATAACAAGTACTCTAACTAGAATTTACCAAGTTCTTAGTCTTCATAAATTGACAGCCTCTTATTTTGTAGGTTATAGTGCCATCATGTGGATGTCATTTTCCTAAAATGAAATGTAACATTTTGGTAATAGAGACTATTTTTTATGATTGGGAAACCCAGTCACCCACACACAGGCATGACAACTTATAATTTAATATTGATTTCTAAGACTGGCTGCGTATAGATTCACTTGAAATTTACGAATCTGAGTTGTTAGCATGCAGAATTTAGAAACATTTATTTAGATGATAAGAGACTTTCTGAATATAATAGTTTGAGGATTCATGCAGTCTCTATGGATGGTCAGGGTGTTTTGTTTTTTTTTTCCAAAAAATCTCCAGCCCCCAGAGGATCAGGAGTTGGTCTAATAGTTCCAAGCTTCTTTTTTTTAAAATTTTTTTATTTTTTAAATGTATTTTTTTAAAAGATTTTATTTATTTGTTTGAGAAAGAGAGAGAGAGCATAAGTGGGGGGAGGAGGGCAGAGGGAGAGGAAGAAGCAGACTCTCAACTGAGCAGGGAACCCTATGCGGGGCTTGATCCCAGGACCCTGAGATCATGACCTGAGCCAAAGGCATACACTTAACCAACTAAGCCACCCAGGTGCCCCTAATTTTTTAAATGTATTTATTTGAGAGAGAGAGAGCATACAAGTGGGGGGGGGCAGACTCCCCACTGAGCAAGGACTGTGATACTGAGTTCGATCCCAGGACTCTGGGATCATGACCTGAGCTGAAGGCAGACACCCAACCAACTGAGCCACCCAGGTGCCCTTAAAAGTTTCAAGCTTCTAATCATGGCCTGGTCTTTCTGATGACCAACCCCCATCCTGAAGCTATCCAGGAGGCCACCAAGAGGTGCCATATTAAAACAAAAGATGTTCCTATCACTCAGGAAATTCCAAGGAAGGTAGGAGCCCTATGTGAGGAACCAAGACCAAAGACCAAATATTAGAGCAAACGATGTTCTTAGCATCCTTATCACTCAGCAAAAAGAGGAGCTTTGTGTCAGGAACCAGGGGCAAAGACTAAATATATATTTCTAATTATGCTACAATTAGCCATTCTATAGGTGTGCAGAGGTATCTCAGTGTTATTTTTATTTGCATTTCCCAAATGTCTAAGGATGTTGTGTTGAGCATCTTTCTATGTGCTTATTTTCCCTCTTTATGTCTTCTTTGGTGAAGTATCTTTGCCCATTAAAAAATTTTTTTTTAATTTTCTTATTATTGACTTTTGAGAATTACTTACACATTCTGATAAAAGTCCTTATTATATATGTGTCTGTAAGTATTTTCTCCCTTCTCAGTTTCTTTTTTTAAATTTTATTAATTAACATATAATGTATTATTTGTTTCAGGGGTACAGGTCTGTGATTCATCAGTCTTACCCGACACCCAGAGCTACCACAATACATACCCTCCCCAATGTCCATCACCCAGCCACCCCATACCCCCACCTTCCAGCAACCCTCAGTTTGTTTCCTAAGATTAAGAGTTTGTTTCTTTATTACCCTACTAATGCCTTTTGAAGAGAAGTTTTTAACTCTGATAAAATCCAATCTATCACTTTGTTATCTGTGGATCAAGCTTTTGGTATCATACATAAGAAATCTTTGTCTGAAGAGCAAAGATTTTTTTTCATATGTTTTTTCAAGAAGGATAATAATTTCAGATTTTACTGGTCAACCTTCTTTATTTATTTTCTTTATTTCTGGTTAACTAGGCTCTTAATAAGAAATCAGAAGCCAGAGTCTTTTTTTGCCATGTTCTGAAAAGTTAATAGTAAAAAATAGATGTTAATATAAGGAATCAACAGAATCACTTCAGAATGGCTCAGGAGAGCAGTATAGTCTAAGGAAAAGAGTTCCAAAACAAAACTGTTCCCTGAAAAGTCTAGTAAATCTAGATGCAAATAACAAAAATATTTGTATAGAAGGCTAGCTGCAGTGACTTTCACAGAGAACTAAAAATGAGCAGTGAATCCCCTCAATGTTAAACTGACATCCACCAGAGACTAAACATGATAAAAGTTCAAGCAACTCTACAGTGCAAATATGGATTCACAGAGATGTAGAGTTGGAAGGAACTTTAGAATTCTTCTGCACTTGTTTTATTTAGCATTTTAACTCCTTTTTAAGATAAATAACTGATAAAAACAAGTACTCTGTTTGAAGCTGAGACTGAACCCTTAAGTCCTCCAAGGAGGATGTGGTTGGAAATGTCCTTTGGATTTCTCAATTAGAATACTGTTTAACAAACATTGAATGTTACTTTGTGCAGACACTGTATATAAGCAATAAAAATGTGAGGGAGATTCTGTCCAGGGTTAGGGAAAACAGGAATGTGCAGGAGCTTTAGAAAATAGCAACTTTTAAGAGGTGGGCAGAAAAACTAAGAACCAGCAAAGACGTTTGGAAGTGCAGCCTGTGAGACAGGAGCAGAACACAGTGAGTATGGGTTGGCTCGCCTGCACCTGAGCTCCTTTTCCCCTCTATTCTCCCACCAGTAGCAGTGATTGGAGGAGAAGGATTTTCAAATACCCTGGAGGTAGATGATGCCTGAAGTGGAGAAAACTGAATGGCTGAGGCTTGAGCCAGATCACTACCCTAGAAGCACCATTTCCCTAATCCCAACCTCTTCTGGAGGAGCACAAACTATTATCTAGGCTTTTCTTCCTTTATCTTGGGTAGACATTACTAGCCAAGGCAGCTGATGATCCCAAGGAATAAGTATGAGCACAGGGGGAAAACTTCTGAAACATCTGAAGAACAATATAGCTTCTAAAGAAAAACAATCATAGAAAATACTTGTACCAGAGAAAGTCAAACTAATGGATCAAAGAGGAAAAGATTTTAAAATAAGCTTCATAAAAAGCTTCAGAGAAAAAAGGAAGAATTTTGGAAGCACAATGCAAGGATAAGCATTTATGAGTTGTATTGAGTTGAAGAACAGAACAGTATGGCTGGAGAGTTAGTCATGAACTGGAAGACCAGATCAAGGAAGGGATTATGAAATGGAAAACATGAGAGGAAACTTAAGATATATGGAAGGTAGAAATACAAATATTTTTCTAGTGGAACTCTCACCATAATAATTTTAAAAAGGACTAATGAAAAATGGAGGAATTATTGTAGAATTTTCCAGAAATCCCAGAATGAATAAAATACATAAAATGAAATGTAAATGTGGAATTCAAGGTCACATATTTCTGTAAAATTTTTCTTCCATGCCTACTTGTTTCATGGAATGGTCTACACAGAATTAATATAATCCTCTAATAATATACCACCTCACATATAGTATAAGATTCTTGCAACAGGATATTCCCAATTCTTCCCTTCCATTCATTGTGCTAATGTTGTCATACATTTTACTTTTACATATGCTATAAACATACAAGACTTTGCACTGTTTTTGCTTTAACAGTTATCTTTTAGAGCAATTAAAATAAAATAAATTTTATCTGCATTTATCCATATCCATCATTCTTCATTTCTTTGTGTAAATCCAAGTTTCAATCCAATATTGTAATTTATCCTTTTGAAGAATTCCCTTTAACATTTCTTGTGGAATAGATCTGATGGCAATGAATTATCTTTTTTTGTTTGTCTAAAGAAGTCTTTATTTCTCCTTCACTTTTGAGGATTTTATTTATTTATTTGATAGAGAGAGACATAGCAAGAGAGGGAACACAAGCAGGGGGAGTGGGAGAGGGAGAAGCAGGCTTCCCGCGGAGCAGGGAGCCCAATGTGGGGCCTGATCCCAGGACCCTGGGATCATGACCTGAGCCGAAGGCAGATGCTTAACGACTGAGCCACCTAGGCGCCCCTCTCCTTCATTTCTGAAAGATATTGTTGCTGGGTATAGGTTTCTAGGTTGACAGTTTTCTTTTCCCCCAGCACTTAAAAGATATTAGTCCATTGTCTTCTGGCTTGCCTGGTTTTTAATAAAAGGTTTGCTGTAATTCGTATCTTTTTTCTCCATGTCATTCCCTCCTCTTCCCTGTGGTTGCCTTCAAGATGTTATCTTTGTCTTTTGTTTTTATCAATTTGAATAGGATATGTCAGTGCATGTCTGATGGTGGTGATGGTGGTGTGTATATGTGTTTAATTTATCTTGATTAGTGTTCTCTCGGTTTCATGGATTTTCAGTTTGTTGTCTACCATTGATTTTGGAAAATTCTTAATTATCCTTTGCTCAAATATTTCTTCTGCTGCCATACTCTCTTCTCTTTCTGGGGTTCCAATTATGCAGATGTTAGACTGTTTGATATCCCACAGCCCTTGTATTTTCTGTCCTGTTATATTTCACTTTTATTTCTCTTTGTGTTTCAGTTTGGGTAATTTTTATTGATTATCTTCAGGGTCACTAATTCCTTAGCTGTGTCCAGTCTACTTATGAGCATATTGAAACATTCTTCATGTCTGTTACTGTGGTTTTTGTCTACCATTTTCCATTTGATTCTTTATTGCTAAAATTGTCCATCTGGTATTGCATGTTTTCCACCTTTTCCATCGAAACTTTATTTTCTATTTTTTTTTAAGTAAGCTTCACACCCAGCATGGAGCCCAATGCAGGGCTTGAACTCATGACCCCAAGATCAAGACTTGAGCTGAGATCAAGCATCAGAGGCTCAACCAACTGAGCCACCCAGACATTCCCTCCATCAGAAACTTTAAATATTAATCACAGTTACTTAAATTCACTATCAGGTAGCTCCAACATCTGTGTCATACCTAAATCTAGTTCTGATGATTTCCTTGTCTCTTGGGAATGTGTTTTCTATTGCCTTTTTGTATGACATAGTATTTGGCTGAAAGCCACATTTTTTTTCTTTTTTTTTTAGGATTTTATCTTTAAGTAATCTCTACACCCAATGTGGGACTCAAATTTACAACCCCAAGATCAAAAGTCCTATGCTCTACTGACTGAGCCAGTCAGGCGTCCTCTAAAAGTTAAACTTCTTGTGTAGGACAGTAGAATATTTTCTATGCTTGGAAACAGGTATCTCTCCTCCTGTTAAGTCTTTAGTTAGAAGAGAGGTGGGGGATTAATCAGACAGGAGTTGGGCTGAGTTTAATTTTCAAATTCCTGTAGCTATATTTTGTGTTTAGGGTAGGATTGGGTTGCCAGAGTAATGTTTGTTCCACCGTGAACTTTAGGTCTTCCCTTTGTTATATATCTCAGAGATCTCTCTGCATACTATTATACATCTCCAGTCACTCACCCAGCAGTATTCTGCTGTTACTTTTTAATCCAAGTTTGTTAACTTGGAGGGGAACAGTGCTGGAAGGGGCAGAAAGAAGTCAGTTAATCATACTCTCGCTCTTTTTTCTGATTAAGCCTTAGTTTTTAAGCAAGACCCATGGATCCCTCAACCTCTGGATATGTTCTCCTCAGTTCTCCTGTCTCTTTACCAAGACTAGGGTTCTTTTCCCCTGTTCTTTCTTGCTGCAATGACTTTCATCAGCACCTTAAATACAATAGTATTTGTTGACCTTCTTTGTAATGAAAGATTAAGACATTCATTCCATAGTGGAGAATCTCAGAGTGAGATGTCCTCTTCTAGACTGCAAACCAATGGACACTTTATGAGGGCTCTTTCCAATCTTTTTTGTAAGTGCTGGTAAGGTTTGTGGAGAAAGAGCCCATAGGAAGGTATAGACACTGTCCATTTCTGCAGCCCCTATGATTTTCATATTGTGTTGAAGCCCCCATTCAGCCTTCATGAATTCCTCAATTATTTTAGCTGAATTTATCTTACCAGTGACGGGTTGTGCTTGTTCCAAGTAAGTTAGTGCTTATATCTCTTCTCTTCCTGCAGACATTTGTCTTTCCTTAGAATTTGGGTCAGTTGGTTGCTCTGTGACCTCAGCGGTCTGACAGCTCCAAAAAACTGAGGTTAGTTTGCCTCTTTTCTATTGTAACAATGAGAGAAATGCTCCTTCCAGCTCTCTGTAACCCCAAACAAGCTGAAAGTCAACCCCAGGTAACTTTTAAATATACAGATGCCTGGTCTTGCCCGAAACTAACTGGGGTACAACATTTGTGTGTGAGTACCAGGAACTAGTATTTTTTAACTCCTCAGATGATTCTTCTTATGTTCACTCAAGTTTGAGAACCACTGTGCTGTGTGTGAGAATGAATTGGAGGGGACATATTGGAGGTGGGAAACATTTAGAACTCTAGTAGATTTGGGATCAGATCATGATGACTTATCTTTGAATGGTGTCATTGGAAATGCAGATAAGTGGATTGACCAAAATCAAGTTTATGATTGATAGATTGGAGAAAAAGCTAGATGGAAATCTGAGGACAATTTATAGGTTTTTGATGGGTTTGAGGTCGCATCAAGTAGGGGAAATTTAGAGGAGTATTGTGTATGGGAGTAAATATAGTTCATTTTTGGACATGTTGATTTGAAATACCTAGGAATAGACAAATGTTAATGTAGATAATTTGATTGATATATCAGTAGAGAGGTAAAAAAAAGAGAGAGAGAGAGAGATTGGTTTAAGATACATATTTGAGAGTTGTTCACATAAAGATGGCAATAGAATACACACAGTGTATATGTTTGCCAGCCTTTGAGAATGTGGGGAGAAGAAGCTTAACACTGAATCCTAGTGAATTCAACTTCTAATGGTGAGGTAGAAAATTCCAATGAAAATTATTTAGAAAATTATTTAGAAGTTATTCAATATTCAATATTATAAATAATAAAATCTACTCTGTAATATATTTGTATATGTAGTTGTCATCTTCAATTAAACAAAACTTAGAAATTACTTGATATACATAATAAAATCTAATACGTATATAATCATCTGTAATCTATCTGAATCTATATGTACACAGTCTTTTTATTTTTCTCCATATATTAATTCACTAATTCTTTTATCCATATATTCACCCAAGAAGTATATATTGAATAACTGTTATGCACTGATATTCTCCTAGGAACTAGGCACACAGTAGTAAAGAAGAGAGTGCCATTACTCTACTGGAGCTAGCAATATTGAAAGAAATAACAAATACTCATTTAGCCAGTCATGTCACTTAGACAAATAATAGCATTTAACATTTACTGAGTACTACACATACTAAACACTTGATATATTGTTTTTAAAATTCTCACAAGTCATATTCCCATATTATAAAAAAGAATAGGTTTCAAATTGATTGAAAGGTTTCAAAGAGTACTAAACAAGAGATAAGGAAAAAAGCCACACCCAGACACATTACTGTGAAATTAAAGATCATCAGAATAGAAACAGAGAGTGGATTGGTGGTTGCCAGAGGCTGGGGGGATAAGGTAAATGGGTGGTGTGATGGTCAAAGGGTACAAACTTCCAGGTATAAGATGAATACGTTCTGGGGATTTAATGTACAGCATGATGACTATAGTTAATAATGCCTATTCCATACTTGAACATTTCTAAAAGAGTAGATCTTAAATATTCTTATCACACACACACAAAGGTAACTATGTGAAGTGATAGATGTGTTAAATAACCTTATCATTGTATACCATTTTGCAATACATACATATATCAAGTCATCACATTGTACACCTTAAATATATACACTGTTATATATCAATTATATCTCAATAAACCTGGAATAAAGACTGTAAGAGAAAAAAGTAGGTATAGATCTTTCCAGGTTACCTGTTTCTTCTTAAGTTTTGGTGGTTTGTACCTTATAAAGAATTTCTCTATTTCGTCTAATTTGTCAAATTTATTAGCATAAAATTGCTCACAATATTCCCATATTATCCTTTAATGTCTGTAAGATCTGTAGTGATGTCCTCTCTTCCAAGCCTAATCTTGGTAATTTTTTTTTTTTAAAGATTTTATTTATTTATTTGTGAGAGAGAGAATGAGAGACAGAGAGCACGAGAGGGAGGAGGGTCAGAGGGAGAAGTAGACTCCCCGCTGAGCAGGGAGCCCGATGTGGGACTCGATCCCGGGACTCCAGGATCATGACCTGAGCTGAAGGCAGTCGCTTAACCAACTGAGCCACCCAGGCGCCCCTAATCTTGGTAATTTTTTATTTTCTTTTTCTCTCCTTTTCTCTTTATCAATTTTTTTGCTCTTTACAAAGAAATGGCATTTAGAGTAATTGATTTCTATTTCTTTATGTTTTCTATTTCATTAATTTTTGCTCTCATTTTTATTATTTTTTCTTCTGCTTACTTTGGGTGTGAATTGCCCTCTTTCTATTGCTTAAAGTAGAAGAATAAATCATTAATCTGAGATTTTAATTGTTTTGTAATTAAAGCATTAATGTCACAAATTTTCCTCTAACTACTGGTCCAACAGTATTGTTTAAGTTTTACATGTTACATTTTCATTTAAAAATTTTTTTTATTTAAATACAATTTAGTTAACAAATAGTGTGTTATTAGTTTCAGGGATAGAATTTAGTGATTCATCAGTTGCATATAACACCCAGTGCTTATTATATCAAGTGACCTTCTTTATGCCCATCACCGAAATACCCCATCCCCCCACCCACCTCACCTCCAGCAACACTTAATTTGTTTCCTTTAGTTAAGAGTCTCTTATGGTTGCCTCCCTCTGTGTTTTTATCTTATTTTATTTTTCCTTCCCTTCCCCTATGTTCATCTCTTTTGTTTCTTAAATTCCACATTCGAGTGAAATCATATGATATTTGTCTTTCTCTAACTGACTTATTTTGGTTAGCATAATACCCCCTAGTTCCATCCACGTCATTGCACACATTTTCATTTTCATTCAGTTCAGGATATTTTCTAATTTCCCTTTTGTTTTCTCCTTTGCCTCGTGGGTTATATAAAAAATGTCCTGTTTGTGTTGGTGACAAATTCTCTTAGCTTTTGTTTTTCTGAAAAAGTCTTACTTTTTACTTCAGTTTTTAAAGATGTTTTTGCTGGCTAAGGAATTCTGGATTGACAATTTTTTTCCAATGCTTTAAAGAAACCCCTTCACATTTTTCTCACTTTCATAGTTTCTGATGAGAAATATGTTTTAATTCTTTCTTTCTATATAATGTGTCCTTTTTCTCTGGCTGCTTTTTTTTTTTTTTTTTAAGATTTATTTATTTTTTATTTTAGAAAGAGAGGCAGGGGAGGGGCAGAGAGAGAGAGAAACTTAAGCAGACTCCATGCTGAGCACAGAGCCTGATGCAGGGCTCAATCCCACGACCCCAAGATCATGACCTGAGCTGAAACCAAGAGTCCAGCGCTTAACCGACTGCGCTACTGAGGTACCCTTTCTGGCTGCTTTTAAGATGTTCTATCATTGGTGTTCAGCAATTTGATTATGACGTGCCTTGTAATGTTTTTCTTTATACATATTCTGCTTGTGGTTCTTTGAGCTTCTTGGATCTGTTTGGTTTTCATCAAATTTGAAAAATATTTTGGCTATTACTTCCTTAAAACTTCTTTGCTGCCTGTTTCTAGATTCCATCTATACATATGTAGACCATTTCATATTATCCCACAAGTAACTGACACTGTTCATTTTGTTTTCTCTTTGTGCTTCTATTATAGTTTCTATTGCTGTTTCTTCAAATTCACTGATGTTTTCTTCTGCAGTGTCTGGTCTGCTTTTTATCATATACAGTGTATTTTTAAATTTCAGGTGTATTCTCATTTTAAGAAGTTCTGTTTGGGCCTTTTATATATTTTTTCCTTTCTCTTTTCATCATGTCCATGTTTTCCTTTACCTTTGTGAATATATATTGTGTGTCAATAAAGTCTGTTTTAAATACTTTGTCTACTAGAATCATTGTATTTATTATTTCTAGATTTATTTCTATTGATTGATTTCTCTATTTTTCTCCTGATTATGGATCATATTTTCTTGTGTTTTTTTTTTTGCATACTTCATAATTTTTAATCGCATGACAGACATTGTGAATTTTACATTGTTGGTTACTGGATTTTGTTGAGTTTTCTTAAATAGTGTACAGGTAAGTACTTGAAATTAGATCCTTTTGAGATTTTAAGATTACTAGGGTAGATGAACAGCCTTTGAGTTTAATCCCGTAATTAAGGCAATACTTTTCTGAAAATGTTATCTGATTCCCTTGTATAATACAAGATCTTTCCACTGTGGTTTATGGGATCATAAACAATTTATTTCCAGTCCTGTGTAAGGTCTAGGAATTACTTTGTCTATTACACTCCATAGGTCATTTCCTTGGACCCAGTTATATTCTCTTAGTGCATTCACAGCCCAAAACTCAGCCAAAGACTCTTCCAGGTCTCAGCCTGTCTCTACAGAGCTCTGTCTTCTGTACTACTCTGTCCTGCAAATTCTAGGGATTTTGGCCTCCCTGAACTCTTGTATCTATCTCTTCAACTCAACCAAAGACCCAGACTCTGTCTAGGTTCCCCTTACCTGTGCTGCAGTCTGGAAAGTGGTGAACTGGTGAACTGGCTTAATTGTAGGGTTCACCTTGTGTTTTCCCTTCCCTCAGAGATCACAGTCCTGCACTGCCTGTTACCTATCGTCTGAAAACTGTTGTTTTATGTATTTTGTCTGGTTTTCTTGTTTTAGACAGGAGGATAAATACAACTCTAGCCTCTCCATCTTGGCTAAAAGCAGAGATTGAGCAGATAAGATTTCTGCACATTTTTGTAATATTGAAAATATGGGTTGGAGTTAAGATGATGGAGTAGTAGGAGGACCCTATGCTTGCCTCATCACTCAAACACAGCTAGATCAATATCAAATTATTCTGAACACTCAGGAAAATCAATCTGAGAACTGAGAGTACAAACTACACAACTAGAGGGAGAAAAGAGGCCACATCATGGAAGGTAGAAGATGCAGAGATGTGATTTAGGGGAGAAAAGAATCACCAGTGCTATGGAGGGAAGGGAGCTCTGATGAGGGAGAGAGGAGAGAAAGAGAGAGAGAAAAAAAACAGAGTGCAAGACATTGCACAAGAAAAACGCTTCCCCAAAACCACTGATGGGGATAATGAGAGGGGCTGGTTATTGCATGTTTACAAGCAGCAGAGCTCAAGGACTGCACTATTACCGGGTGTAGTCTGGCAGATGTAGGTGTGCTCCTGTGGAGAAAGAGGGCAGAGACCTGGGAGCAAACAGCGTGGTCTGAGGATCCCCTGGGTCACACTGGAAGAGACAGTTTCTCTTCTTGGAGTGCATTTGGGAGAGGCAGCACTGCCCTTCTGGGGACAAAAGAGACAGCGGCTGTCATTCATCAGCATATGAGCAGAACTGCCTCCTGAAGGCAGCTCACCTGGAAGCCGGCTTTTTGGTGTGCTTTACCATAAACTCCCAAGACCCTGCATGTTTGTGTGATTGCCCTTCTGGAACAAACCAGCACCAGTGCCAGCACGGCAAGACCCTCCTCCAGAGGAGCAGCATGGGTCTGTGCCATGACAGGTCACTAAAACTTGGAGTTTTGAAACCCAGCAATTGTGCCTGAGATAAAACACAGTAGTGCTGCGCTGCCAGGTGGGCAGACGGCTGGGATACAGACAGGGTGAAGGTAGGAATCTGAGGGACACCTGGGACAAATGAAGGGACTTGTTTGCTCTTCTGTGAGTGAACTCCCCTCTCCAGGGACAAGATAGCTGGCTGACACATTTCCAGCCACCCTCCCAAGCTCATCAGTACAGATGGACTTCAGTGAGCAGCACAGTGCCCCACAGTGGAGGCTTGAGAAGTATACACCAGGCCCCACCCTCCTGCACTTTGCAGATGCTTCTGAACTGGATGCCTGAAGAGTCAGAACAGCAGTGCGTTCCTCTCCTAGAAGAGCTGCACAATCCCCCCTCCCCGCCCACACACCAAGCCTACTGACCATTGGTGCTCCAAAGCTTAAGCTCTAGGGGAAATAGGATCTAGCTGCTTTTAACAAGCTGACCAAAACACACCTAGTTAAAACTCACCACACAGGAGGTGCCTGGGTGGCTCAGTCAGTTAATTATCTGACTTCAGCTTGGGTCATGATCTCAGTGTCCTGGGATTGAGACCCTTGTGGGGCACCCTGTTCAGCAGGAGTCAGCTTGTCCCTCTGCCCCTCCCCCTGCTCATGGGTGCTCTCTCTCTTTCTCTGTCTCTAATAAATAAATAAAATCTTAGAAAAACAACAACAACCAAAAAAAACCCTCACCACACACTGGGCAAGTTCCAAACACTCACTACTTCACCACCGCAGGCAAGGAGAAATTGCAAAGGACTGACCTGAGGGAAAGAGTAGCCAAAACACAACAGCAGAGTACACACAGCATACACCAGAAACACTTCCTGAAGTGCCAGGCCCTGGACAGTATATGACCTCTTCTTTTTTATTTTTTTTTATTTTTTTATTTTTTAAAGATTTTTTATTTATTTATTTGACAGAGAGAGACACAACGAGAGAGGGAACACAAGCAGGGGGAGTGGGAGAGGGAGAAGCAGGCTTCCCGAGGAGCAGGGAGCCCGATGCGGGGCTTGATCCCAGGACCCTGGGATCATGACCTGAGCTGAAGGCAGTCGCTTAACCAACTGAGCCACCCAGGCGCCCCGACCTCTTCTTAATATAGCCATTATTCTCAGGATCTGGAAACATAACAGGCTTCCCTAACACACAGAAGACAGAGACCTAGACAAAATGCCAAGCTGGAGGAATTCACCCCAAAAGAAGAAACAAGAAGAGGTCACAGCCAGGGATCTAATCAAAACAGATATAAGTAATATGCCTGAACCAGAATTTAAAACAACAATCATAAGGATACTAGCTGGGCTTGAGAAAAATCATAGAAGACACCAGGGAGTCCCTTACCACAGAGATGAAAGACCTAAAAATTAGGCAAAAAAAAAAAAAAAATGCTGTAATAGAGATGCAGAACTGACTGAATGTAATGACCACAAGGATGGAAGAATTAGAGGAACGAATAAGTGATATAAAAGATAAAATTATAAGAATGCCTGGGTGGTTTAGTTGGTTAAGCGTCTGCCTTTGGCTCAGGTCATGATCCAGGAGGCCCGGGATTGAGTTCCACATCAGGCCCCCTGCTCTGTAGGGAGTCCGCTTCTCCCTCTCTCCCTTCATGCTCTCTCTTTGTCTCTCTCAAATAAATAAATAAAATCTTTTAAAGAAAGAAAAATGCCCCCTTCTCAGGCCAGCATCTGTGGACTGGCCATAGTAGTCGTGACTCTGAGCCTCGTCATTGCATGCACCAAATTCCCTCCTAAACTGTTGGAGAATAAGCATCTCTCAGCCAACACTTGCCTACTGAATTCCACTTTCTCTCCAACTTCTTCTCTGTGGTTGAAGAGAACACATTCTACAATCACTTCCACATAGGGGATTTACCACTTGCTAAAATGTTAGTTTAAAAAGAAAGGAACTCCCTAATTTCTCTGCTTGCCTAGTTCCTTACAGTATTAGCATTCTGCTTAATATAGTCTCTTTATCTATAGCAAGAATTCTAAACTGAAAACCTGTCACCACTTTTGAACTCTGGGAAAATAATAATAATAATAATAATTTTGTGATCAGTTTTCAGCCACCTCACATGCTGATCCCACTATCAGCATTAACAGTTATTTTCAAATAAAAAAAAACAGTAAGAAACATGTATTCTAGATAAATCTCAGTGGAATAAAAAAAGTGAAATGAAGGCCAAAACATCATATACCAAACATCTTACAATAATACCTGAAAATTCGATGAATTATTTACACAGTCAGAAACAAACTTAGATCTCAGGGATCACTCCCATCACAGGCTGGCTAAACTGAGCCACCAAGTTGTTCAATGAGAAATGGCTCCATAGACTGTTAGGCTAAAGACACTCAAGAGTAGCATTGGTCTTTATTAAGAGACTATGATTTCCATTCACCATAAATACCCCTTTGTATAAAATACCCTAATAATGAGCGGTTACCTGTTCACCAAAAGAGGTCCTGTAAGGGCACCTAATAGAAGCACTTTTGTTCATCTTGTTCCAATGCTTTTGTATGCTTAAAAAGAAAATATCTTAAATATTCTATAATCATAATTTTCTATTTCAGAATTATGTCCCTGGTCCCCACAAACTGCTAAGAACCCTTATGTAAGTAGTACAAAATATGTTTTGTCATATTTTCATTTTGTTCAAACAGGCTTTGTGTATCATTTGCATTTGAAAACCAACTCAAAGAACTCAATACATTTAACTTGGGTAAGACTAGACCTTCTCTGGGCGCCTGGGTGGCTCAGTTGGTTAAGCGACTGCCTTCAGCTCGGGTCATGATCCCAGGGTCCTGGGATCGAGTCCCGCATCGGGCTCCCTGCTCTGCGGGGAGCCTGCTTCTCCCTCTCCCACTCCCCCTGCTTGTGTTTCCTCTCTCGCTGTGTCTCTCTCTGTCAAATAAATAAATAAAATCTTTAAAAAAAAAAAAAAGACTAGACCTTCTCTGAGAGACCTTATTTCAAAGAAATAGGCACATACTTGGGTTGGTTAAACTTTAGATTCACCCTTAAAACAATACTTAATGGGGGTGCCTGGGTGGTTCAGTTGGTTAAGCGTCTGCCTTTAGCTCAAGTCATGATCTCAGAGTCCTGGGATAGAGCCCCATATCAGGCTCTCTGCTCAGCGGGGAGACTGCTTCTCCCTCTCACTCTCCCTCTGTGTTCACTCTCTCTTTTTCTCAAATAAATGAAGTCTTTAAAAAACAAACAAACAAAACAATACTTAATGTCACTTTGGAGAATACAAAAAGAAGAGGGAGGAAATAACCAAGGTCTAGCTGTTTCTTCAGGACTTGACTTGATCTGATGAGTTTATCTTCCATGTCCCTTCCAGATGAGCCACATGAACAAAGAGTGGCTCCTTCTATGACTCCAAATAATGCTATTAAATGATTGTGCAGACACTGACAGCCCCAGAACTAGTCACAGCACTGATGAATTGGTCTTCCATTTTCTACCAGGAGCCTTTTCAGTCTCCGAGTAATGGCTCCAGCAACCCAGTTTTCCTCTGTGTTCTGTAACAAGGGAGCTGAAAACCACCTCTCTAATGAATAGCTGTGCTTTTATAATGATAACATTTCCTAACAAATAATATGTGCTACAGGGGCATAGAAGGGGTTGACTATACATTTTCAAACCTCAGGCTTTTGGAAAATACCTCAATTTCAAGAATCACTTCCAGGGGTGCCTGGGTGGCTCCATTGGTTAAGTGTCTGCCTTCAGCTCAGGTCATGATGGATGGAGCCCCATGTCAGGCTCCCTGCTCAACAGGGAGTCTGCTTGCCCCCTCCACCCAAGCTTCTGCACTCTCTCTCTCTCTCAAATGAATAAATAAAATCTTTAAAAAAAAAGAATCACTTCGACTTGTATCTTTACACTAAGGGACTGACATTTTTCATTCAAATATTTTTAGAGGAAATATTTGTCAGGAATACAACGTCACCACATTTTTTGGAGCATTCTTCACCTAGACAAGCTACAAATCAAGAGTTGAATTTTTAACCTTATTTCAAGAAACCAACACCACCATTTCCTTATTCCAGCAGAATTGTCCTCAGGTAAAGAAACTGACTCTTGAAATCAAATAATTTAAATAGGTACTTCCCTAAATATTTTTTCCTTAAGAGTGTAACAGTGCAACACAGATGCAACCAAGGGTTTTTTTTCCCCAAAGGTTTCTACTAAGATGTTCTTGAATATCAAATATCCATTCTATTCACTGCCTGCCTCAGGAGGCCAGGTCATCAAGCTGTGGTTGATGAGATTTCAAAAGGTGGTCCACAAAAATACTAAATTGCACTGAACAGTTGTCAAACCAAGCCAAAGCTCCTGCAAAAAGCACAGATCAGCGAATTACAGATTCTAACAGGCATTTCATTTTTATATTCCTCATCAAAACAGACTCTCAAAAGGAGAGTCCACTGTCAGTACTATAAAATATGAAAAACCCACACACAGAACTAGTTGATATTTAAAATTGAGTAAAAAATAAAATTAAAACTGTTGGCTAAAAAAAGAAAACCACACCTTTCATTATATTACACCAAAAAGGAAAGAGAGAAAAAGAAAAGGAAAAAGAAAGAGACAAAGAAAACAAAAAAGGAGAAGCTATAAGGGAAGAAAATTAAGTGATTTTTGAATTTAAGTAAAGATTACACACCTTCCTGGTACACACAGAAAGCTATCCTACCACCCATTGTCAGAATTGCAAGCAATATCTTTTCTGTCAATAATACCACTAGGAGCACCATCTTAGAACATGATGCTAGTTCTAATGAGGGATATTGGCTTATACTTCTCCTTTTTAGTGGGATCTTTGTCTGGTTTTGGAATCAAGGTAATGCTGGCCTCATAAAATGAGTTTGGAAGTTTTCCTTCCATTTCTATTTTTTGGAATAGTTTGAGAACAACAGGTATTAACTCTTCTTTAAATGTCTGGTAGAATTCCTCTGGGAATCCCAGAGACCTGGAACAAGATCCAGTAAACCACCCCCAGAGGTGAAACAATGGTCATAAAATGGTTTCTCGATCCATGAGTTTTGCTGAGCTGTCTCTTTGCAACATTTAGTACCTACTTAAAAACACCAACAGTTCTTTCAGTGAAATTGCTAACATTTAGGGAGCAAGGTTATGTAAAACAAAATTGAATTATGAAAACTATTTTCCAGTTAGCAAATGGTTTGCAAAGCAAGAATATGTTCCCTACGTCTTAAATTTATCCCTGAGTGGTTAATACTTAAAGTCACACTTTTGAATACCAGCTTTGGTAGGCTTCCTCCGCACTTCCTACAAAATATAAGAAATGGAAAAATCAGACATTAGATTTATTTTAAAGAAAAGATGTGCTAAAGTTAAAGTGAATAAACAATTTCTATCTCTTCAGTAACATCCCCAAGTGAGGGGCACCTGGGTGGCTCAGACAGTTAAGTGTCCAACTCTTGATTTCGGCTCAGGTCATGATCCCAGAGTCTTAGGATCAAGCCCCACATCTGGCTCCCTGCTCAGTGGAGAACCTGCTTCTCCCTCTCCCTCTGACACTTCCCCCCACTCGTGCTTTCTTGCTCTCTCTTGCTCTTTCTATCTTAAATAAATAAATGAAATCTTTAAAAAAAAAAAAAGAAAGAAAGGATATAGAAACAACAATAACAAAAAACCAGTAGGACAGATCAATGAAACTAGGAGCTGGTTCTTTGAAAGAATTAATAAAATTGATAAACCCCTAGCCAGACTTATCAAAAAGAAAAGGATGCAAATAAATAAAATCATGAATGAAAGAAAGGAGATCACAATCAACACTACAGATATACAAACAATTATAAGAGAATATTATAAAAAACTGTATGTCGACAAATTGGGAAATCTGGAAGAAATGGATAAATTCCTAGAAACAGTATAGGCTAATATCCCTGATTAACATGGATGCAAAAGATCCTCAACAAGATACTAGCAAATTGAATCCAACAGTACATTGAAAGAATTATTCACCATGATCAAGTGGGATTTATTCCTGGGCTGCAGGAGTGGTTCAATATTCACAGTCAGTGTGATACACCCCATTTATAAAAGAAAGGATAAGAACCATATGATCCTCTCAATAGATGCAGAAAAAGCATTTGACAAAGTACAATAACCATCCTTGATAAAAACACTCAACAAATTAAGGATAGAGGGAACATACCTCAACATCATAAAGGCCATATATGAAAAACCCACGGCTAATATCCTCAGTGGGGAAAAATTCAGAGTTGTCTCTAAGGTCAGAAACAAGACAGAGATATCCACTCTCATCGTTGTTATTTAACATAGTACTGGAAGTCCTAGACACAGCAATCAGACAACAAAAACAAGTAAAAAGCATCCAAATTGGCAAGGAAGAAATCAAATTTTCACTATTTGCAGATGACATGATACCCTATGTAGAAAACCCAAAAGACTCCACCAAAAAATTGCTGGAACTAATACATGAATTCAGCAAAGTAGCAGGATAAAAATCAATGTACAGAAACCTGTTGCATTTCTATACATCAATAATGAAGTAGGAGAAAGAGAAATCAAAGAATCGATCCCATTTATGATGGCACCAAAAACCATAAGATACTTAGGAATAAACCTAACCAAAGTGGTAAAAGATTTGTACTTTGAGAACTATAGAACAATTATGAAAGAAATTGAAGAGGACATAAAGAAATGGAAAAACGTTCCCTGTTCATGGATTGGAAAATCAATTATTGTTAAAATGTCTGTCTATACTACCCAAAACAATCTACACATATAATGCAGTCCCTATCAAAATTTCAGCAGCATTTTTCACAGAGCTAGAACAACAATTCTAAAATTTGTATAGAACCATAAGACCCTGAATAGCCAACGTAACACTGAAAAAGAAAAGCAAAGCTGGAGGCATCACAATTCCAGACTTCAAGCTATATGACAAAACCTTAGTCGTTAAGACAGTATGGTATTGGCACAAAAACAGACACATAGATCAATGGAACAGAATAGAGAACCCAGAAATGGACCCGTAACTCTTTTGTTAACTAATCTTCAACAAAGCTATCCAATGGAAAATATCCTTTGGAGAGAATATCAATGGAAAATAGTCTCTTCAACAAATGGTGTTGGGAAAACTGGACAGCAACATGCAGAAGAATGAAACTGGACCACTTTCTTACACCATACCCCAAAATAATTTCAAAATGGATAAAAGACCCAAATGTGAGACAGGAATCCATCAAAATCCTAGAGGAGAACCCAGGCAGCAACCTTTTTGACTTTGGCCACAGCCACGTCTTACTAGATACGTCTCTGGAAGCAAGGGAAACAAAAGCAGAAATGAAATATTGGGACCTCATCAAGATAAAAACTCCTACATAAGACATGAACAGATACTTCTGCAAAGCAGACATCCAAATGGCCAACAGACACATGAAAAAGTGCTCAACATCACTCAGCATTGGGGAAATAGAAATCAAAACCTCAATGAGATACCACTTCACACCAGTCAGAATGGCTAAAATTAAAAAAAATAATAATAATAAAAAAATAATAATAAAAAAAAGAATGGCTAAAATTAACGTCAGGAAATGACAGATGTTGGTGAGGATGCAGAGAAAGGGGGACCCTCCTACACTGTTGGTGGGAATGCAAGCTGTTGCAGCCACTCTGGAAAACAGTATGGAGGTTCCTCAAAAAGTTGAAAATAGAGCTACCCTATGACCCAGCGATTGCACTACTGGGTATTTACCCCAAAAATACAAATGTAGTGATCCAAAGGGGCACATGCACCCCAATGTTAATAGCAGCAATGTTCACAATAGCCAAACTATGGGAAGAGCCTAGATGTCCATCAACAGATGAATGGATAAAGAAGATGTGGTACATATATACAATGGAATATTATGCAGCCATCAAAAAAAAAAAAGAAATCTTGCCAATTGCAACAACGTGGATGGAACTAGAGGGTATTATGCTAAGCGAAATAAGTCAATCAGAGAAAGACAAGTATAATATTGATCTCACTGATATGAAGAATTTGAGAAACAAGACAGAGGATCATAGGGGAAGGGAGGGAAAAATGAAACAAGACCAGAGAGGGAGATAAGCCATAAGAAACTCTTAATCTTGGGAAACAAACTGAGGGTTGCTGGAGTGGAGGGGGGTGGGAGGGATGGGGTGGCTGGGTGATAGACATTGGGGAGGGTATGTACTACGGTGAGCGCTGTGAATTGTTTAAGACTGATGAATCACAGACTGTACCCCTGAAACAAATAATACATTATATGTTAATTTAAAAAAGCTTCTGCATAACAAAGGAAACATCAACAAAACTAAAAGGCAACCTACGGGGGATGGGAGAAGATATTTGCAGATGACATATCTGATAAAGCGTTAGTATCCAAAATCTATAAAGAACTTATTTTGATAAATTCTCAACACCCAAAAAGCAAATAATCCAGTTAAGAAATGGACGGAAGAGATCAAGACATTTTTCTAAAGAAGACATCCAAATGGCTAACAGGTACATGAAAAGATCCTCAACATCACTCATCATCAGGGAAATACAAATCAAAACCACGATGAGATACTACCTCACACCTGTCAGAATGGCTAAAATTAACAACACAGGAAGCAACAGATGTTGGTGATAATGAGGAGAAAAGGGAATCCTCTTACACTGTTGGTGAAATGCAAACTGGTATAGCCACTCTGGAAAATAGTATGGAGGTTCCTGAAAAAGTTAAAAATAGAATTACCCTAGGACCCAGCAATTGCACTACTAGGTATTTACCAAAGGAAACAAAAATACAGATTCGAAGGGATACATGCACCCCAATGTTTATAGCAGCATTATCAACAATGGCCAAACTATGGAAGGAGCCCAAATGTCCATTGACTGATGAATGGATAAAGAAGATGTGGGATAGGACCGCCTGGGTGGCTCCGTCAGTTAAGTGTCTGACTCTTGATTTCAGCTCAGGTCATGATCTCAGGGTCGTGAGATAGAGCACCATGTTGGGCTGTGTGCTGGGCGTGGAGTCTGTTTAAGATTTTCTCACTCCCTCCGCTGCCCCTCCCCACAACTCATGCTTTCTCTCTCTCTCTCTCAAAGGGAAAAAAAAAGAAGACATGATATATATCTACAATGGAATATTACTCAGCCATCAAAAAGAATGAAACCTTGCTATTTGCAACAATGTGGATGGAGCTAGAATGTATTATGCTAAGTGAAATAAATCAGTCAGAGAAAGACAAATACCATATGATTTTACTCATATGTGGAATTTAAGAAACAAAACAGATGAACATAGGGGAAGCAAAAAAAAAGAGAGGAGGCAAACCATAAGAGACTCTTAACCATAGAGAACAAACGGAGGGTTGACAGAAAGAGGTGGGTAGGGGATGGGCTAGATAGGTGATATGTGTTATGGAGAGCACTTGTGATGAGCACTGGGTGTTATATGTAAGTGATGAATTACTAAATTCTACTCCTGAAACCAATACTATATTATATGTTAACTAACTTCAATTTAAATAAAAACTTAGAAAGTATGGAAGAACAATAGCTAAAAGTAGCTATAGGCTGCAGAGGGGAATACTAATGAGAAGCAATTTGATTCACTGTGAGGAACTTCAAAGAGTCTCAGGACAAGTAGGTACCAGTTACTTCATAAAGTGGGGGCTGAAAGTAGGATTCAATTGAGAATTTGTAGAAGGATCAGATACACCTTTGGATTCCTCTTCACAGAGAGATCCTTGTGCATTTGAGTGAATGGATCCTCTCCTACTGTACTCTCAACTTCTAGACAGGAGACCAAATTTGTACTCTGCTGAAAGTGAATCAGAAAATTTTAAAAAGTTTTGAGGAACAGTATGGTATCTGAAACACTGATGATTCCCAAATGACTCAATATATACCTTTAGTCCCTGGGCTTCGGACACACGTGTATAGCTTTGTATTTAACATCTCTATTCAAATGCCTAATAGATATTTCAGATGTAATATGTTCAAAATAGAATTCTTGATTCTTGTTTTCCCTGCAGACTTGTTTCTTCCCCAGTCTTCTTTATCTCAGCAAATGGCAACCTGGTTGCTCAGGCCAAAAACCTGGTAATAATTCCTGAGTCATTTCTTTCTCTCACTTAGAGGTAGCAAACTCATTTATGCTACTTCTAAAATAATTCCCTAATCCAACCACTCCTCACTATTTCCTATGCTAAAAACCCTAATCCAAGCCACTAGCATCTTTAGCTAAAATATTGCAATAGTATCCCAACCAGTCTCTTTGTTTCCATTCTTGCTCCCTATTATTTTCTAAATTGTGTCCCCCTCAAATTCATATGTTGAAGTCCCAACCCCCAAATATGTAATCATATTTGGAGATAAGGTCTTTAAGTTAAAATGAGGCTATTAAGGTGAGACCCTAATCCAATACAACTGGTGTTCTTTTTTTTTTTTTTTAAAGATTTTATTTATTTATTTGACAGAGAGAGACACAGCGAGAGAGGAAACACAAGCAGGGGGAGTGGGAGAGGGAGAAGCAGGCTCCCCGCAGAGCAGGGAGCCCAATGCGGGACTCGATCCCAAGACCCTGGGATCATGACCCGAGCTGAAGGCAGTCGCTTAACCAACTGAGCCACCCAGGCGCCCACAACTGGTGTTCTTATAAGAAAAGGGAGAGATACCATGTGCGTGTGCACAGAGGAATGATCCATTTGAAGAGACAGCAAGCTATCTGCAAGCCAAGGAGAGAAGCCTGGAACAGATTCTTCTCTTATGGTCCTCAGAGGAAACCAACCCTGTTGGCACATTGATCTTGAATTCCAGTCTCCAGAACTGGGGGGAAATAAATTTCTGTTGTTTAAGCCAACTCAACCTGTTGCATTTTTGTTGTGGCAGCCCTAGAAAACACCCCCCGCCCCTTAACCCCAGGGAATTTTAAAAATATGGTAAACCAGATCACCAGATTAGATTGCCCATGCTTAAAAACTTCCAATGACTTTCCAAGTGGTTAAAATGAAATTTAACTTTTTACTATGGTTTATAAGTTCCTGGAAGATTGGTATTTGTCTTACTTTTCAATTTCATGCTGTAATACTCTCCTCTTTGCTCACTATGTTCTGGTCATACTGGCCATCTTTCTGTTCCACAAACATATCAACTCATCCATTCTTCAGGCTTTTTTCATTTGCTGCTCCCTCTTCCTGGAAACCATGTTCTGCACATCATTGTGTGACTGGCCACTTCTTGACATTTAAGCTCAAATGTCACCATCTCAAAGAGGCCTTTACTAATTGCCTTAGCTAAGCTATCACCTCTTTCTCACCATTTTCTATGACTATGTTTAATTTTCTTTAGAGTATTAATTACTAGATTGAATTATCGTTTTCATTTGTTTACCTAGTTTTTATGTCTCTTCTCATTAGAATGTAAGGTAATTGAGGCCAGGACCCTGTGAATGTTGTGCCCACCACCTAGAACATTGCATGGCACATAATAGGCATGCTATAATGATACAACGAATCAAGAAATGAAAGAATGGGTACATAAATTTATAATTCTACCTGGTTGAAATGTTTGGTTATTTTTTAACATTAGTTTAGTAAACACTGAATACCTATGTGACAGCTGACATGTTATGAGGAGACTCAGGCAGTCCTTTGGAGAGGCCCACATGGACCACATGGAACTGAGGCCTCCTCCCAACAGTCACTGAGAAACTGCTGCCTTCCACCAGCACCAGTGCAACTCAGCTTGGAAGCAGATCCTTCAACTACAGTCTTTCAGATGACTGCAGCCCAGGCCAACATCTTAACTGAAACCTCGTCTTAGCTAAGCCATTCTGAAATTCCTGACCCACAGACCCTGTGGAAAATAAATATTTATTCTTTTAAGCCACTGGATTTGGGGATAATTTGTTGCCCAGCAATAGATAACTAATATGTTCACAGATCTGGAAACTAGGATTCATCCTTGAGAGCTTTCTTCTCCCTCAATTCTAATATCGAAGCCATCTAAATATCTCCCAAAACTTCCATTTCTCCCTGTCTTTCCCACCACTATCCCGTTCCAAACTACTGTCAGTTCTCAGTTAGGCAAATGCAATAATCTCTTACCTGGTCAGCCTGCATCCATTTTGTCCTCCCTTTAATCTGCTCTCCACTCTGAGGCTAACATGTTCTTTTCCAAACATATAGATCTCATGAATTCCTCACTTCCCCTAAATAAATTACAATGGACTATGACAAATTCTAAAGTAGAGGTAATCTCAGAGACTGTAAGTTAACAGAAAAGGAGCAACAAACTTAGAGTAGGTACAAATTCTTCTACCCGTTTTATTAAAAATTTTTAGTAGATAACACATAATCTTGGGACAAAATTCAGATCACACTAAAGGGTAGGCAGTGAAGGTACAACTCTCTCCTATTTCTGTGTCTCTAGGTCTCTCCAGAAGCAGCCCTTATGCAGCTTTTAAATGTATCTTTCTAGATAGACTTTATGCATATCGGTTTATTGGCAATTATGGGAAGTGCTTGAAGTAACCTACCGTTGTCTCTAAAATCTTGGCCTCCACCCTGCTTTCAAACAGATAGCCTATAATCCCTTTTTAGATTAAAACCACTCTGCTTTCAAAACCAGATAAGGGCAATGCAGACATAATTTATCTTTTTTTTATTGCCAAAAGGAGTTTAATTGATAATTGTAGCAGATCTACACATTTTGATTTAGCCTCCAACTCCCTAACCCATTAATCCTTTGTTTCAATAAGTGTCATCTTTCATAGATATCTACATATACCATATATTGTCCTGTGCCAACATCTCATTTTTTGTGGGTGAAGTTTTTTTCTTAACGATGTTTGTTGACCTTTTCACAGATTTTTTTTTTAAAAGAGACTGCCTCTTTTAGGAGCCAGGTGTGTGGCTTTTTTTTTTTTTTAAGATTTTATTTATTTATTTGAGAGAGAGAGAGAGCATGAGAGGGGGGAGGGTCAGAGGGAGAAGCAGACTCCCTGCTGAGCAAGGAGCCAGATGTGGGACTCGATCCCGGGACTCCAGGATCATGACCTGAGCCAAAGGCAGTCGCTTAACCAACTGAGCCACCCAGGCGCCCAGGTGTGTGGCTTTTATCAAAGCTTGTGACTAGCATTAATTGTACTCCCTTTATTGTGTGCAATTATTTAATCTTTTTGAACTTAAATTCAGGGCATCACTTAATCTTTCCTAAATGTCATGCTGTTTGCTTCAACTCATTTCTGGAGTCTGAGTATATCTTTAAGAATCTTGATTCTGCATTGACCTATACATTGAATTAATTTGACATTGATTTATTGAGTGCCTAGTGTTTGCACACTACTATGCTTTCCTAAAATTTCACCTATCTTTAACAAAAGAACCAGAAAAGAGGGCCCATAATCTCCTCTCTCCCACCACATCAAGGTCCTAGGCAAGCACAATAAAGAGAAGAAAAGCCTGAGCTGGTGAAGAGGGAGGAGAGAAAAGGGAAGGAGACCAGAAAATCAAGAGGTGAAACTCGATGGGAAAAGTAAAGAAACCGGGGCGGGGGGGGGGGGGCCTGCGGGCAGGGCTGCCTGGCTCATTCCATAGAGTATGTGACTCTTGATCTTGGGATTGTGAGTTTGTGCCCTACATTGTGTGTAGAGTTTACTTTTAAAAAAGGGGGGGGCACCTGGGTGGCTCAGATGGTTAAGCATCTGCCTTCGGCTCAGGTCATGATCCCAGGGTCCTGGGATCGAGCCCCACATTGGGCTCTGTGCTCAGCAGGGAGCCTGCTTCTCCCTCTCCCTCTGCCTGACTGTCTGCCTACCTGTGATCTCTCTCTCTCTCTCTGTCAAATAAATAAATAAATAAATCTTTTTTTTTTAAAGATTTATTTATTTATTTGAGAGAGTGAGAATGAGAGAGAGTACGTGAGAGGGGGGAGGGTCAGAGGGAGAAGCAGGCTCCTCGCTGAGCAGGGAGCCCGATGCGGGACTCGATCCCGGGACTCCAGGATCATGACCTGAGCTGAAGGCAGTTGCTTAACCAATTGAGCCACCCAGGCGCCCCTAAATAAATAAATCTTAAAAAAAAAAAAAAAAGTAAAGAAATATCTGGTGCCATCTTCTGGATTTGTGCATCCATGGGGGTACGTGTATGTAAATGTGTGTCTCAGAGCAACATTGTTTTCTTACAGCTAATGGACTATTAAGCTCTTCTAAATGTTGGAGACAGAAGTGGTTTACGATAAAGCTAATGAAGCTTAAATTTCCTTTCAAGGCCCTCCTTCGGGCCCTAATATTATTATTTGTAATTTTGTTTTCTTTTTCTTAAAGAGGAGTTCTCAAGTCCTGGGTTTGGTGAAGTTTCATCTCATTGTGAAACTTTAAACACAGTTGGGGAAAGATGAATAAGGGGCAGAATATGAGAAAAATATTAGTCTAAACAGGCTGGAGAAAACCATGCATTCATACATACATTTTGAGGCAAGTAGAGTTGGGGTTCAATACCTGGGAGTCTCGGTTTCTGGCTTAGGTTATTTACAGAGAGCCAGCAGATTAGGCACTGAATGAAAAAATATTAGCTTTTCATACTGATTTTACAAATAGTTCTTTCCCTTAATAGATAGCATTACTTAACTTAGATTTTATGAAATTTCAACAGTTAGGGCTAGAACTAACACTGAAAATCACCTAGTTCAAGTTTCTTATTACCGAGGCACAGACCTTTAAATGACTTGTGTGATGTCAGAGTTACACATGGATCTCCTGTTTCTCATGGTCTGTTATTACTCCCTCTAATTAGACACCATTCCCCTCTGCTGTGCCAGAATTAGCGCAATGAGCTGAGCACAAGCCGTGCTACTACCAATGTCAGAAGCAGCTGCTCTAGGTCTTCCAATCATGCTTTTTGTCACCGGAGTAGAACTGAGTTATGCAAAAGATTGGTTTGGAGTCGAGGTATCATAGGAGAAGTAGGAGTTGGTTCAGAAGAAGCAGGAGTGTTTGTGTGAGTGGTGATGGCTGGGCTGTAAGCAGATCCTGCATGCTTCTACCTGAGGGATTGAAATCTTGGTCTCAGAGGTTCGACGCCAGGAATTAGAGGACATGAATCTATTGTTGACATTTCCATCACTTAACTCTTCATTCTAATCTGCAGAATAGCAGAGATCATTATCGACCCTAAAAATGAAATCAGTGACTTTGATTAAGTTAATCTGATAATATTTAAAACACTTTCTCACATACGGCTAGACCTGGTACTAATGAGGTCAAAGTCTGATCTTCATTTACCAGAACAGCACCATGTTGTGAGCAACTGGTTCTTCAGCCATGGGCTGTCTTTCCCACAATTATAAGCCACCATTGCCAAGAGAGATGAGGTGAATGAATGTCTGTTGATGGCTTAATACCTCTCATCTTTACTAGAAAAAAAGAAAGGTCAAATTACATGCTCAATTAATTGGTCACCCTAAAATGCTCTTCTTGATATTGAAATAGTGACCCAGGAACAGGCTTTTGAAAGATGGTGAGGTAGAGAATTTAAAATTCTGGGTTAGTATACTCAAAGCCAAGGTTCTTGTCTCTGATGAAGTTAAGTCTTTTAGTCTCCCTAGACTCAAATTTCTCTTTTGTAAAATGGGATAATTTTGTTGTTCAACCCTCTGAAGTAGGCAGGACACTTATCCTGCCTACTTCAGAGGGTTGAACAACAAAACTGGAAAATGTGGGGGCGCCTGGGTGGCTCAGTTGGTTGGGCGACTGCCTTCGGCTCGGGTCATGATCCTGGAGTCCCGGGATCGAGTCCCGCATCGGGCTCCCTGCTCAGCGGGGAGTCTGCCTCTCCCTCTGACTCTCCCCCTCTCATGCTCTCTATCACTATCTCTCTCAATAAATAAATAAAATAAAATAAATAAAGTACTATTTATTTAAAAAAACTGGAAAATGTGAACTCATACTTTTTCTTTATATATTAACTCATACTTCTTTGTTTTTTTGAAGTAGGGTACAGAAGATTAACATTGAAAAAAAATTAGCATGGCTCCTTATTTTCCTTCCTTGCTTTGGGAATTCTTCAGCCCATTTTTGGGGGGAATTGGAGTAAAGTTGGAAGGGGACATTTTTCTGAGTAGAATGAAAATGTGTGTGTGTGCTGGTGATTTGGATTTGATTTCCCAGAGGGTGATCAGGAATTTTATCAGGGAAATAGAAGAAAACAAATTTAGGAGGAGAGAGTAAAAGAGGTGGGGGCTAGAGTTAACGGACACAGGAAGGTATAGAAGAATATTTAAAATTTGTGACACTCCCTATCAGGAAAATGTGGACTAGGAAAGTCTCTCAAGCCCAGAAGGTGTCTAAGCCTGGAAGTGACAGATTGCTGTTGAGATACTGTTCAAGTACCCAGAAACTGTGGGATCAGAGTGTTGACTGACTGCTAAGCTTACAAGCTGTCTTTTCTCTGCCAACATCAGGTTCTTCCATGCACATATAGCCCAGCAATACCCTAAAGAAATCTGTAAATCCAAAGAATCCCTCTTTATTAGCATGATGGTGTATGAACCTCTACCATTTGTTAAAGAGACTATCTTCCAAAGAAATAGACTCTCATCTGTAGAGAACAAACTGATGGTTACCAGAGTGGAGGTGGATGGGGGATGGGTGAAATAGGCGGTGGGGATTAAGGAGTGCACTTGTGATGAGCACTGGGTGATAAATGGAAGTGTTGAATCAGTATATTGTACACCTGAAACTAATACTACACTATATGTTAACTAACTAATTTAAATAAAACTTAAAAAAAGAGAGACTATAAGGGGCACCTGGGTGGTGCAGTTGGTTAAGGCCTGAGTCTTGATCTCAGTTCCATGCTGGGTATGGAGCCTACTTTTAAAAAAGTGCAGGGGGTGCGGCGCCTGGGTGGCTCAGTTGGTAGAGCCTCCAACTCCCGATTTCTGCTCAGGTCATGATCTCAGCGTCCTGGGATCAAGTCCTGTGTCAGGCCCCGTGCTCAGTGAGGAGTCTGCTTGAAGATTCTCTCCCTTTCCCTCTGCCCCTCTCCCCCAAATAAATAAATAAATCTTAAAACAACAACAACAACAAAAAGAGACTATATTTTCCCTATTGTATATTACCTGTGCTGAGCATGCTCGGGTACCCAGAGCCGAGATAGTGAAGCATAGATGTTCCTCATATCCTCTAGCTCTGTAAATGACATCAGGACCACAATCAACAACCTAGAAACCTAACCATAATTATTTCATTAATAAAATGATGACATATGGATAAACTGAATGGGTAGGTGTAATTATAGTTTGGGGAAGGAATTAAAATTCCAGTAGTTATGGTAAAAATCAGTTTAAATAATTTTTAGAATGAAAATCATTTTGAGGAAATTATGATCAGAGAATATGACCTATAATTTTTTTAATTCTACTTTTTAAAAACATTCTAAATGTTTCGTTGTCAAGTAACATCAATTTTTGTAAATAGTCTATAGACATCCAGTGTATATAAAGTTCTATGTTTAACTAAATGCTAAATTTAGTTCAATTATTTTATTTTCCTGTGTTAAAATATGATTAAGAAAAAAAAGTAAAATCATGCTTCTCATGAAGGACCATCACATGTCAAAAACTGTTTAAAATTGTTGCTATTTATTTTCATTTTCTTTTAAGCCACTTTATTGAGGTTGACATGTAAAAACCTGCACATATTTAATATATACAACTTTGACTTTGGGATTAAGCATGCACTCATGAAACCATCACCACCATCAAGGGCATTGACATATCCATTACCTCCCTAAATTTCTTCCCTCTCCCTTCATGATATGATAATGTAGATGATGATGATGATGATGATTCTATGAACATGTAACATAAGATCTACCCTTTTAGCCAATTTTAAGTACACAATACAGTATTGTTAGCTAAAGGAACTATGCTGAATAGCAGATCTCCAGAACTTATTAATCTGACATAATGAAATTGTGTACCCTTTGACCTTCACCTCCCCATTCTTCCATACCCACAGAACCTGGAAACCACTCTTCTAGTCTCTGCTTCTATGAGTTTGACTATTTTAGATTCCATATACTAGCAGTGAGATCTTGTCATTCTTTGACTACTTTCACTTAGCATATTGTCCTCCAAGTCTATCACATTGTCACATATGGCAGGATTTCTTTCTTTTTAGAGTCTCAATAATAGTCCATTGTTTTGGGGTTTTTATTTTGAATAATATTCCATTGTATGTATATAAAACACTTTCTTTACCAGAATTGAAATGTTCTTCAATTTCTTTATTTTTTATTTTGTGGACATTTAGGTTGTTCCCATATCTTGCCTATTATGAGTAATGTGGTAGTGAACGTGGGAGTGCAAGTATCTCTTCAAAATCCTGATTTCAGTTCATTTGGATAAATATCCAGAAGTGGGATTTCTGTATCATATGGTAGTTTATTTTTGGAGGTATGTCCATATAATTTTCCTCAGTGGCTATCCCAATTTGATTCCCCACAACAGTGTGCCAGGGGTTCCTTTCTTCCACATCCTTATCAATGCTTGTTATTTTCTGATTTTTTGGCAATGAACATAGGGATACATATATACACCATCCTAACAGGTGTGGGTGATATCTCATTGTGGTTTTGATTTGCATTTCCCTGATGATTAGTGATGAGACCTTTTCATGTACTTGTTGGCCATTTCCGTCTTCTTTGGAAAAATGGCTATTCAAGTCCTTGGTTTGCAAGTATTTTCTCACATTCTATAGGTTGCTTTTTCTTTTTCTTTTTTTTAATTTTTTTTGTAGAGCATTTTTTTTTAAGATTTTATTTATTTATTCATGAGAGACAGAGAGAGAGAGGCAGAGGCAGAGGGAGAAGCAGGCTCCCTGCTGAGCAGGGAGCCAGGTGTGGGACTTGATCCCAGGACCCTGGGATCGTGACCTGAACCGAAGGCAGACGCTTAACTGACTGAGCCACCAGGTGCCCTGCTTTTTCATTTTGTTGATTGCTTTCTTTTATTTGCAGAAGATTTTTAGTTTAATGTACTCTCACTTATTTATTTTTGCCTCTCCTGCACGTGCTTTTGGTGTCATATCTGAAAAAATCATTGCCAAGACCAATGTTAATGATTTTCCCCTTATGTTTTCTTCTAAAAGTTTTATGGTTTAAGTCTTTAATCCATTTTGAGTTGATTTTTCTGTATGGTATAAGATACGAGTCCAATTTCATTCTTTTGTATGTGGATATCCAGTTTTCCCAGAACCATTTATTTAAAAGACAATCCTTGCCTCATTTTATATTCTTGGTGTCCTTGTCAAAGATTAGTTGATCATATATGCATGGGCTCTCCATACTGTTCCACTGATCTCTGTGTGTTTTTATGCCAGTGTCATACTGTTTTGATTACCACAACTTTGTAAAATAGTAGAAATCAGGAAGAATGATGTCTTCAGCTTTGTTCTTTCTCAAGATTTCTCTGGTTATTTGGGGAGCTTTAATGCCACTAGAATTCTGATAGGAACTTATATTGAATCTATAGATCACTTTGGGTAGTATGGACATTCAACAATAATTATTAATTCTTTCAATCCATGAACACAGAATATCTTTCCATTTATTTGTATGTTCTTCAATTTCTTTATTTTTTATTTTATTTTTTTAAATTGAAGTATGATTGGCATACAATATTACATTAGTTTCAGGTGTATAACATAGTGATTTGATATTTATTTACATGATGAAATGATCACCATGATGACTATACTTATCATTTGTCCCCATATGAAATTATCACAATATTATTGATCATGTTCCCTATGCTGTACTTTACAATCCTGTGACTTATTTATATTATGACTATCAGTTTGTACCTGTTAATCCCCCTCATCTGTTTCACCCATCCCTCCACCCACCTCCTGTCTGGCAACCACCAGTTTGTTCTCTGTTTATGGGTCTGTTTCTGTTTGTTTTTTATTTTTTAGATTCCACGTATAAATGAAATCATATGATATCTTTCTCTGTGTTATTTCACTTAGCATAATGCACTCTAGGTACATCCATGTTGTTGTAAATGGCAAAATTTTATTGCTTTTTATGGCTGAGTAATATTCCATTCCATATGTATATGTATATATACACCACATGCATACACCATATGTATATATATATACCACATCTTCTTCATTGATTCATCTATTTATGGACACTTATGTCACTTCCCTGTCTTGGTTATTGTAAATAGTGCTGCAATGAACATAGGGATGCATACATCTTTTAGAATTAGTGTTTTTGGGTTTTTATATAAATACCCATTGCTGGATCATATGATATATCTATTTTTGAGTTTTTGAGGAATCTCCATACTGTGTTCCATAGTGGCTGCACCAATTTACGTTCCCACCAACAGTACCTGAGGATTTCCTTTCTCTACATCCTTACCAACATTTGTTATCTTTTGGCTTTTTGATACTAGCCATTCTGATTTGGGTGAGGTGATATTTCATTGAAGTTTTGATTTGCACTTCCCTGATGATTAATGATGTTTAGCATCTGTTCATGCATCTGTTGGCCATCTGTATGTCTTCTTTGGAAAATTGCCCATTCAGGTTCTCTGCCCATTTTTTAAACTGGAGTGTTTGGGTTTTTTTGGTGTTGAGTTATATGAATTCTTTATATATTTTGGATTTTAACCTCTTATCAGATATATTATTTGCAAATATCTTCTTGCATTCCGTAGGTTGCCTTTTCATTTTGTTAATGGTTTACTTTGCTATGCAAACTGTTTAGTTTGGTATAGCCCCAATTTTTTATTTTTGCCTTTGTTGATCTTGCCTAAGGAGACAGATCCAAAAAAATATTGCTAACACTGATGTTCAAGGAAGCCTATGGTTTCTTTTTTTTTTAAAAGGTTTTTTTATTTATTCATTTGAGAGAGAGAGAGAGACAGAGCGAGCAACAGCATGAGCAGGAGGGAGGGTCGGAGGGAGAGAGAGAAGCAGACTCCCCACTGAACAGGGAGCCCGATGGGAGGCTTGATCCTAGGACCCTGGGATCATGACCTGAGTCGAAGGTAGATGCTTAACTGACTGAGCCACCCAGGCGCCCTAACCTATGTTTTCTTTTAGGGGTTTAGTGGTTTCAGATGTTACATTTAGGTCCTTAATCCATTTTGAGTTTGTTTTCATTTATGATGTAAGAATGTGGTCCAGTTTAATTTTTTACAGGTAGCTGTACGATTTTCCCAAAACCATTTATTAAAGAGATTCTCTTTTTCCTGTTGTATATTCTTGCCTCCTTTGTTGTAGATTAATTGATCATATGACTGTGAGTTCATTTCTGGGCTCTTTATTCTGTTCTATTGATCTATGTGTCTATTTTTGTGCCAGTACCATACTGTTTTGATTATTATGTTTTGTAGTATAGTTTAAAATCTGGGATTGTGATACCTCCAGCTTTGTTTGTTCTCAAGTTTGCATTGGCTAGTCAAGGTTTTTTTGTGACTCCATACAAATTTTGGGATTATTTGTCTAGTTCTGTGAAAAATGCTATTGGTATTTTAATACAGATTGCACTAAATCTGTAGATTATTTTGAATAGTGTGGACATTTTAAGAATATTATTTTTTCCAGTTTATGAACATAAACATTCCATTTGTGTCGTTTTCAATTTCTTTCATCAGTGTTTTACAGTTTTCAGAGTATAGGTCTTTTACCTCTTTGGTTAACTTTATTCCTAGGTATTTTATTCTTTTTGATGCAATTTAAAATGGGATTGTTTTCTTAATTTCTCTTTCTGCTACTTCATTATTAGTATATAGAAATGCAACAGGTTTCTGTATATTGATTTTGTATCCTGCAACTTTCCTGAATTTGTATCAGTTCTAGCAGTTTTTTGGTGAAGTCTTTAGGGTTTTCTATATATAATATCATGTCATCTGCAAATAGTGACAACTTCACTTCTTCCTTACCAACTTGGGTGCCTTTTATTTATTTATTTATTTATTTTTAAGATTTTATTTATTTATTCATGAGAGATAGAGAGAGAGAGAGAGAGGCAGAGGCAGAGGGACAAGCAGGCTCCCCGCGGAGCAGGGAGCCCGATGCGGGACTCGATCCCAGGACCCTGGGATCATGACCTGAGCCGAAGGCAGATGCTTAACCAACTGAGCCACCCAGGCATCCCTATTTATTTTTTTTATCTAATTACTTTGGCTAAGATTTCCAGTACCATGTTGAATCAAAGTGGTGAGAGTGGACATCTTGTCTTGTTCCTGATATTTGAGGACAAGTTCTCATTTTTTCACCATTAGGTGTGATGAGAGCTGTGGGTTGTTTTAATATGACTTTTATTATGTTGAGATATAGTTTCCTCTAAACCTACTTTGTTGAGGGTTTTTATCATCAGTGGATGTTGTACTTTGTCAAATGCTTTTTCTGTATCTATTAAAATGATCATATGGTTTTTATCCTTTCTCTTGTTGATGTGATGTATCACATTGATTAATTTGTGAATATTGAACCACATTTGCATCCCAGAAATAAATGCCACTTGATTGTGGTGAACGATTTTTTAAATATATTTTTGGATTTGGTTTGGTAGTATTTGTTGATGATTTGTGCCTCTGTGTTCATCAAAGATATTGGCCTGTAGTTTTCTTTTTTTGTGGTGTCTTTATCTGGTTTTGGTATCAGGGTAATGCTGGCTAATAGAATGAATTTGGAAGCTTTCCTTCCTCTTCTATTTTTTGGAGTAGTTTAAGGATCATAGGTATTAACTCTTCTTTAAATTTTTGGTAGAATTCACCTGTGAAGCTAACTGGTCCTGGGCTTTTGTTTTTGGATTTTTTTGATTACTGATTCTAATTCATTGCTATTACTTGGTCTTTTCAAAGTTTCTATTTCTTCCTGATTTCTATTTCTTCCTATTTCTTCCCATTTTGGGGAGTTTATATGTTTCTAGGAATTTATCCATTTTTTCTAGGTTGTTCAGTTTGTTGGCATATAATTTTTCCTTTGTATTTCTGTGGTGTTGGTTATTATCTCTCTTCTTTTATTTCTGATTTCTGATTTTATTTACTTGAGTCCTCTCTTTTCTTTTTCTTCTTTCTTTTGTTTTTGTTTTTGTTTGGATGAGTCTGTTTAAAGGTTTACCAATTTTGTTGATCTTTTCAAAGAACCAGCTCCTGGTTTTATTGATCTGTTCTGTCTTTTCTAGTTCATTTATTTCTGCTCTAATCTTTATTTTCTTCCTTCTACTGGTTTTGGGTTTTGTTTGTTCTTTTAATAGCTCCTTTAGGTGTAGGTTAAGTTGTTTATTGGAGATTTTTCTTGCTTCTTGAGGTTGGCTTGTAGAGTTATAATCTTCCCTCTTACAATGGCTTTTGCGGCATCTCAAAGATTTTGGACCATTTTGTCTTCATTTTTATTTGTCTCCATCTATTTTTTAATATCCTCATTGATTTCTTGGTTGACCAGTTTATTATCTAGTAACATATTATTTAACCTCCATGTGTTCATAGTCTTTCCAGATTTTTTCTTGTGGTTGGAAAAATGCATGATATGATTTCAAACTTCTTGCATTTGTTGAGACTTGTGAAACTGGTTATTCCTACTGATGTAAGGAAGAGAGAGGGAAGAGTGAAATCTGTTGCAGGTCTATGGTGTATTTCAGTTGCTATAAATTATTTACAAATTGGAAGGTATAAAATATTCAAAGACAATGAAAAGTAGAGGCCCCTCAAAAGCAGATAAATAAGAAAGATTTGTTATAAATAATGCCTGGTTTTCCTTTGAAACAAATTTTTTCCCTATAATCTCTCATCTTGTGATCAAAACAATCTTAAAAGAAAAATTATTGTTTATCACAAAATAAGGTCAGTTTCATTAATTTTGGCCTGATTGTTTATATAGATACAGTTAATGGTTATTTTACCATATAGGCCTTTTAAAATTGCTTAATTTTGCATCGACTTATTTTTATTCAGTAGGTGTGTCCAAATCTAAAATCTGTGTATGTGTTGTATTATATTTATATTTATCTCTCCTTGAATATTATTTATGGCCTATGTGCAATATATTATATATATAAAGTTGTACCTTTTATCATGTATAATTTGGTCTTTATCTTGCTAGTGTTTTATATACGCATTATTTTATCCAGTAAGATGCACTATTTCACCCATCAAGGAGTCTCCTTTACCCCAATAAAATGAGGTCCATAGAATACGTTCATTCCCCCATATACTTCCCTCTGCCCTCGGCTCCTCCTATTTTTCTTTTCATTCTATATTTCAAGTCATGTAATCCAATCACCCATTGAAGGACATCTGTGTTATTTACAGTTTTTGGCTATCACAGATAGAGCTTCTTTGAACATTTATATAGAGTTTCTTGTGTGAATTTAATTCTTCATTTCTCTAAGATAAATGCCCAAAAGTGAAACTACTAGGCTATAGAGCAGTTGTATGTTCAGTTTTTAAAGAAATGTCCAATTGTTTTCCAGAGTGATGTATGAGTAATGATCAAGTTTTTCTGCATTCTCACCGGCAGTTGGTATTATCACTATTTTTTATTTTAGTCATTCTGAAAGATGTATAATGATAGCACATTGTGGTTTTAATTTGCATTTTCCTGAGAGCTAATGAGGTTGAACAACTCTTCATGTGTTTATTTTTCATACATATATCCTCTTCAGTGAAATGTTTCTTCACATTTTTGTCTACTTCCTGTTGAGATTTTTTGGTTTGCTACTATTGAGTTTCAGAACTCTTTATATATCCCAGGTATGAGTGCTGTCTTAGTCCATTCAGGCTACAATAACAAAGTAGCACAGACTGGGTATCTAATAAATAAGAGAAATTTCTCTCTCATCGTTCTGGAGGCAAGAAGTCTGAGATCAGGATGCCAGCATATTTGGATGAAGGCCCCTTTTCGTGTTGCAGACTTCTCATTTTATCCTCACATGGTGGAAGGGACTAGGAGCCTCCATGGAGCCCTTTTATAAGGAACTAATCCCAGTCATGAAGGTGGAAAGTTCATGACTTTATCACCTCCCAATGATCCCACCTACTAATATCATCTTCTAGGGGTTAGGGTTTTGACATACGAATTTTGGGAGGACACAAACATTCAGACCATAGCAAACCCCTTGTCAGATGTATGGTATGCAGGATCCCACACTGTAGCTTGTCTTTTCATCCTCTTCACAGAATCTTATGCAGAATAAGTTTTTAATTTTGATGAGACCCATTTATCAATTTTTTCCTTTCATAGGCCGTGTTTTCATTGTCAACTTTAAGAACTCTTTGATTAGACCTAGATCTTGAAGACTTTCTCCTTTGTTTCTTTCTAAAAGTTCCATAGTTTTAAGTCATTATCTATTTTTGTGTTAATTTTTATATAACATATGAGATATTGAGGTGTTTTTTTTTGTTTTTTTTTTTGCCTGTAGCTATCCAGTTGTTCCAACACCATTATTGAAATGGTCTGCTGAACTTTTTTTTTTTTTTTAAGATTTTATGTATTTATTTGAGAGAGAAAGAAAGGGAGAGCTGGTGAGTGGGGGGAGGGGCAGAGGGAGAAAAACAAGCAGACTCCGCACTGAGCACGGAGCAGGATGTGGGTCTTGATCCCACGACCCTGAGATCATGACCTGAGCCAAAATCAAGAGTCTGACGTTCAGGGGCACCTGGGTGGCTCAGGCATTAAGCGTCTGCCTTCGGCTTAAGTCATGATCCCAGGGTCCTGGAATCGAGCCCCGCATTGGCTCCCTGCTCAGTGGGGAGCCTGCTTCTCCCTCTCCCACTACCCCTGCTTGTGTTCTCTCTCTCACTGTGTCTCTCTCTGTCAAAATAAATAAATAAAATCTTAAAAAAAAAAAAAAAAAGAGTCCAACGTTCAACTGACTGAGCCACCCAGGCGCCCCTGGTCTGCTGAAATTTTTAATTAGAAAATTATTTTTAAGTGTTGTACTTGAATCCTTTTAAGTACTTTTATTGTTTGCCCATTTTTTTTATATTCAGATTTTCATCTGTCTTTTCCAGCATTTTACTTTAATCATTATTAAAAACTCCTTGTGCCGCCTGGCCTTTTTCCTCTGGGAGCTATAGAATGACTATCCTCTTTCTTTATTTTATCATTGAGCTTCAGGTCTGCTTACCTAGGTCTATTAATGAGCAGAAAGTCTATAGGAGGTGAAAGATGAAGAAGGGTTTAGCCTGTGGCAGTGCTCAAGCAGCCTAGCAGTTCCTTGCTCAGATACCTGAGGGAAGTTTCTCTCTTTCCCATTTCCCCTATGTTCTTCTAGCCTCTGAGACAGGGGGAATAAAAGTTTACTGAAATAGTAGCTCTTTTTTAGCACACTAATATTGGTATTCACCAGGGAGTTCTGAGTTCTTCATATGAGTCATCACTCCCAAGAAAGACTAACACCTCACCCAGCTGCTTTTGATCCCAGGAACTATTTGGCATGGGAGAGGAAAATAGGTTGGGGTTGGAAATGCAGGGAAAGGAAGGTCTATTTAGTTCCCAAGAATATGTGCTTCATGAATAGTATTTTACAGTATTGTTTTTAAAAGCTGCATAGTATTTCTCATGTGGGAAATACTATATTTCTAGTTTTGTCACTGAATTGCCTTTGCTGTGGTGTTATCCTGTGTTCCAAGGTGTTTGACTAGCACAGTCTAACAATATAGCCCTAATACTCAAATTTTAGTCTCTAATACTATTTATTCACTACTATAGGGAACCAGTATTCCTTGTAAAGTTTTTTGGTTTCTTATCTCCATAGAGGGAACTTATAAAAGGACACAGAACATCTTATTGCCAGAATCAAAATTCTGGAGTACCAGTGAACAGGCATAGGAACAACTAAGATCTCTCTGGCCAAACTGTGATCATTTGAGCATTCAAAGAATGATAATTATACCTTTTTGGAATAATTTTAATCTATAAAAAGCTATGAGTGCATAAAGATACTCCAAAGGAAAAGCATTAAGAACAATGTACCAGACTAAAATGGCAGTGTGGGAGACCCTAGCCTTTGTCCCCCTATAAAGATCAACAATTAAACAGCTATCATGACCAAAAACAGCTCTGGGAGAGATGTGGAGTCCACTTAAAAACTCCAGCCACACAGTGGAACAAAAAACTGGAGAATTCCTGCACAAAAAGGGAAGGAAAACAGCTCCATTTTCCCTGCATCATTCCATTTTCCAAGTGGGCATTACTCAGTGCCAAGTGGGAACTCCCAAGCTAGAAATAGTTCCCTTCACTGAGAAAGAGAGAGCAGAGTGAGCAACCAGCTTCCCCAGCCTCTCAAGCCACACCCCCCCCCAACTGCCCATGAAGGACCTTTTTGGTTTCACCCCATGCACAGACAGGCAAAGTTGAGATGTAGAGAGCTAGCTAGGAACAAGGAATAACAACAGGAACCACGAATGTCAGGCTCTCAGTGGGATCAACCTTGGTTCCCAGCGACCAGTACTACAGGGTGTTCTAGCAGCTTCACCACTGAAGAAACCAATGACCAGCACAGCTGCCACAGACCTCCTACAGATTGTACCAGCTTTCCGCCCTGCAGGTATTCCCATTCCCAGATGCCAGATACCTGAGTCTCTCCTGGCTCCCTAAGCATCCTCCCCACCCCCACACCACCCCCTACCCTGGGCCTGCTGTAGTGCAGGCCTCTATAGCTGACAAATGCAGGATGCCAGCCAAGACCCCCACAGCTGTCCCCCACCAATGTGTGTGACTTGAGGATAGCCCCTCCAGGTGTGCACTGCACGCCTGTGACCTGATGCCTGTCACTGGCCTCCGCTGATGTGTGCAAGCACGTGGCAAGATTCTGTGGCCAAGGAAGTGCATGCTGGCAGCCAAGATCCTCATAGCTGTTTGTGGGTCCAGATTCAGCCCTATCTCCTATTACTGGCTGACACTACTGGGCTCACCTATAGCTATCCCAGCTCTGCTGTGCACCTGCATGTTCCTGCTTCAATTCACATCACTGGCCTCCACTGCCATGCACCTGTGGAGAGACCGTGGAGCCACAGGAGTGCATGCCCCCAGCCAGGGCCCCCAGAGCTTCTTGTGGGTGCAGATCTGGCCCTGTCTCCTGCCGCTGGCACATACAATGAGGTTCACCTGCAGCTAGCCAGCCCTTCCCATTGTATGCCTGCATGACTCCAACCTGACTCCCAACACTGGCCTCCTTTGCCATGCGTCTGTGGCAAGACCCATGGAAGTGCACGCTGACAGCCAGCACCCCTCTGGCTACTAGTGTCCCCACAGTTGGCCCTGGCCCTTGTTGCTTGCCCTGGCTCCTACCAACTATGTTTGTATCTGCAAGTGGCTCTTGCCACTATACAGATGACTACAGCTACCAGAACAGACCAATAACAAATAAGGAGATTGATTCAGTAATCAACATTCTCCCAAAAAAGAAAACCTCAGGCCCAGATGGCTTCATGGGTGAATTATACCAAACATTTAATGAAGAATTAATACCCAAACTCTTCCAAAAAAATTGAAGAGATGAGGCCAGCCAGACAAGGACACTGCAAGAAAAAGAAATTAAGGTCAACTTCCCAGATGAATATAGAGGCAAAAATCCTCAACAAAATACTAGCAAAATGAATTCAACAGTACATTAAAAGGATCATACACCATAATCAAATGGATTTATTCCAAGGAGGCAAAGATGGTTCCACATATGCAAATCAATAAATGTGATGCACCACATTAATAGAATGAAACACAAAAACCATATAACCATCTCAATAGATGCAGAGAAAGCATTTGATAAAATTCAACATGCATTTATGATAAAAGCGCTCAACAAATTGGGAATAGAAGGAATGTACTTCAATTTAATGAGTGCCACATATCACAAAGCCACAGCTGTATCATACTCCCTGGTGAAAGGTTGAAAGTTTTCTGTCTAAGGATCAGAAATAAGACACTCTCACGAGTCCTTTTCAACATAGTACTAGAAGTCCTCACCAGAGCAATTAGGCAAGAAGAAGGAAAAAAAGGCATCCAAATGGGAAAGGAAGCAGTAAAATTGTCTCTTTTAGCTGATGATATGATACATATATATACACAAAATCCTGAAACAACTATACCAAAAAACAGCTAGAACTAATAAATGAACTCAGTAAAGTTTCAGGATACAAAATCAATATACAAAAACCAGTTGCATTTTTTAAAAAAGATTTATTTATTTGAGAAAGAGAGAGAACATGAATAGGGGGAGAGACAGGGAGCAGAAAAGGGAGAAAATCTCCAGCAGACTCCCTACTGAACACGGAACCAGACCAGGCCCATTGAGATCATGACCTGAGATGAAACCAAGAGTCAGATACTCAACCAACTAAGCCACCCAGGTGCCCCAGTTGCATTTTTAGACATTAACAATGAATTATCTGAAAAAGGAAAAAAAAAAACCCAACACATCCCTTTTACAATAACATCAGAAACTACCAAATACTTGGGAATAATAAATCAAGGAAAGAAAGATCTAGACACTTTAAACTATAAGACATTTCTGAAACACACTGAGGACACATAAATGGAAAAATGTTCCATGATCATTGATCAGAAGAGTTAATATTATTAAAATGTCCATACTTTTCAAAGCCATCTACAGATTCAAAATCCCTAGCAAAATTTCAATGGCATTTTTTTTTTTAAAGATTTTTTTTTTTATTTATTTGACAGAGAAAGACACAGCAAGAGAGGGAACACAAACAGGGAGTGGGAGAGGGAGAAGCAGACTCCCTGCCGAGCAGGGAGCCCGATGTGGGACTCAATCCTGGGACTCCAGGATCATGACCTGAGCCGAAGGCAGTCGCTTAACCAACTGAGCCACCCAGGCGCCCTCAATGGCATTTTTTTTACAGAAATAGAAAAAACAACCCTAAAATCTATGTGGAATCACAAAAGACCATGTATAACCAGAGCATTCTTGAGAAAGAACAAAGCTAAAGGCATCACACTTCTTGATTCCGAACTACATTACAAAACTATAGTAATCAAAATAGCATAGTACTTACATAAAAGTGGGCAGAGAGACAATGGAACAGACTCAAGAGCCCAGGAATAAACCCATGCATATATGATCAATTAATATTTGATAAGAGAACCAAGAGTAGGGTGCCTGGGTGGCTCAGTTGGTTAAGCGACTGCCTTCGGCTCAGGTCATGATCCTGGAGTCCCTGGATCGAGTCCCGCATCTGGCTCCCTGCTTGGCAGGGAGCCTGCTTCTCCCTCTGACCCTCCCCCCTCTCATGTGCTCTCTCTCTCTCTCTCTCATTCTCTCTGTCTCAAATAAATAAATAAAATCTTAAAAAAAAAAAAGAGAACCAAGAGTACTCAGTGGGGAAAGGACAATCTCTCTTTAACAAATGATGCTGGGAAGATTGGATATCCACATGCAAAAGAATTTAAGTGGACCTCTGTCTTATAGCACTCACAAACATTAACTCAAAAAGGATTAGGGACTTAATTTAAAACTGGAAACCATAAACTTCTAGAAGAAAACATAAATGATAAGCTCCTGACATCAGTCTTGGCAATGATTTTTTTGTGTATGACACCAAAAGCCTGAACAAAAGCAAAAAAAGAACAAAAAAGAACAAGTGGGACTACATTGAACTGAAAACTTCTGCATAGTAAAAGAGACAATAAAGTGAACAGGCAGCTTGTGGAACAGGAGAAAATATTTGCAGATCATTTATATGATAAGGGGTTAAAATTCAAAATGTATAAACTTCTATAACTCAATAGCGAAAAAATCCAATTACAAAATGGGCAGAGCACTTGAATAGGCATTTTTTTTTCCAAAGAAGACATTCAAGATAACTCATAAATACATGAAAAGGTGCTCAACACGACTAACCATCAGGGAAATGCAAATCAAAACCACCATGAAATATCACCTCACACCTGTTAAAATAGTTATTATCAGACAGAGAAGAGAGCAAATGCTGACAAGAATGTAAAGGAAGGGGGACCCTGTGGGCTGTTGGTGGAAGAGTCACTGTGGAGAACAGCGTGGAGGTTCCTCAAAAGATTAAAAGTAAGTTTTAAAAATTAAAAATACCAGAAATCTTGAAAGGGGTCCTCTAAGCAAAGAGAGAGCCTAAAAGCAACATAGACCAGAAAGGAACACAGACAATATACAGTAACAGTCACCTTACAGGCAATACAATGGCACTAAATTCCTATCTTTCAATAGTTACCCTGAATGTAAATGGGCTCAATGCCCCAATCAAAAGACACAGGCTATCAGACTGGATTAAAAAACAAGACCCATCCATATGCTGTCTGCAAGAGACTCATTTTAGAACCAAAGACACCCCCAGATTGATAGTGAGGGGGTGGAAAACCATTTACCATGCTAATGGACACCAAAAGAAAGCTGGGGTGGCAATCCTTATATCAGACAAATTAGATTTTAAACCAAAGACTGTAATAAGAGATGAGGAAGGACACTATATCCTACTTAAAGGATCTATCCAACAAGAAGATCTAACAATTGTAAATATCTATGCCCCTAACATGGGAGCAGCCAATTATATAAGGCAATTAATAACAAAAGCAAAGAAACACATCGACAGCAATACAATAATAGTGGGGGACTTTAACATCCCCCTCACTGAAATGGACAGATCATCTAAGCAAAAGATCAACAAGGAAATAAAGACTTTAAATGACACACTGGACCAAATGGACTTCACAGACATATTCAGAACATTCCACCCCAAAGCAACAGAATACACGTTCTTCTCTAGTGCCCATGGAACATTCTCCAGAATAGATCACATCCTAGGTCATAAATCAGGTCTCAACCGGTACCAAAAGATTGGGATCATTCCCTGCCTATTTTCAGACCACAATGCTTTGAAACTAGAACTCAATCACAAGAGGAAAGTCGGAAAGAACTCAAATACATGGAGGCTAAAGAGCATCCTACTGAAGAATGAATGGGTCAACCAGGAAATTAAAGAAGAATTAAAAAAATACATGGAAACCAATGAAAATGAAAACACAACTGTTCAAAATCTTTGGGATGCAGCAAAGGCAGTCCTAAGAGGAAAGTATATAGCAATACAAGCCTTTCTCAAGAAACTAGAAAGGTCTCAAGTACACAACCTAACCCTACACCTAAAGGAGCTGGAGAAGGAACAGCAAATAAAGCCTAAACCCAGCAGGAGAAGAGAAATAATAAAGATCAGAGCAGAAATCAATGAAATAGAAACTAAAAGAACAGTAGAACAGATCAACGAAACTAGGAGCTGGTTCTTTGAAAGAATTAACAAGATTGATAAACTCCTGGCCAGACTTATCAAAAAGAGAAGAGAAATGACCCAAATCAACAAAATCATGAATGAAAGAGGAGAGATCACAACCAACACCAAAGAAATACAAACAATTATAAGAACATATTATGAGCAACTCTATGCCAGCAAATTAGATAACCTGGAAGAAATGGATGCATTCCTAGAGATGTATCAACTACCAAAACTGAACCAGGATGAAATAGAAAACCTGAACAGACCTATAACCACTAAGGAAATTGAAGCAGTCATCAAAAATCTCCCAAAAAACAAAAGCCCAGGGCCAGATGGCTTCCCAGGGGAATTCTACCAAACATTTCAAGAAGAATTAATACCTATTCTTCTGAAACTGTTCCAAAAAATAGAAATGGAAAGAAAACTTCCAAACTCATTTTATGAGGCCAGCATTACCTTGATCCCAAAACCAGACAAAGACCCCATCAAAAAGGAGAATTACAGACCAATATCCCTGACGAACATGGATGCAAAAATTCTCACCAAAATACTAGCCAATAGGATCCAACAGTACATTAAAAGGATTATTCACCATGACCAAGTGGGATTTATCCCTGGGCTGCAAGGTTGGTTCAACATCCGCAAATCAACCAATGTGATACAATACATTAACAAAAGAAAGAACAAGAATCATACGATCCTCTCAGTAGATGCAGAAAAAGCTTTTGACAAAGTACAGCATCCTTTCTTGATCAAAACTCTTCAGAGTATAGGGATCGAGGGTACATACCTCAATATCATAAAAGCCATCTATGAAAAACCTACAGCGAATATTATTCTCAATGGGGAAAAACTGAGAGCTTTCCCCCTAAGGTCAGGAACGCGGCAGGGATGTCCACTATCACCACTGCTATTCAACATAGTATTGGAAGTCCTAGCCACAGCAATCAGACAACAAAAAGAAATCAAAGGCATCCAAATTGGCAAAGAAGAAGTCAAACTCTCACTCTTTGCAGATGATGATACTTTATGTGGAAAACCCAAAAGACTCCACCCCAAAACTGCTAGAACTCATACAGGAATTCAGTAAAGTGGCAGTATATAAAATCAATGCACAGAAGTCAGTGGCATTCCTATACACAAACAACAAGACAGAAGAAAGAGAAATTAAGGAGTGGATCCCATTTACAATTGCACCCAAAACCATAAGATACCTAGGAATAAATCTAACCAAAGAGACAAAGGATCTGTACTCAGAAAACTATAAAATACTCATGAAAGAAATTGAGGAAGACACAAAGAAATGGAAAAACGTTCCATGCTCATGGATTGGGAGAACAAATATTGTGAAGATGTCAATGCTACCTAGAGCAATCTACACATTCAATGCAATCCCCATCAAAATACCATCCACTTTTTTCAAAGAAATGGAACAAATAATCCTAAAATTTGTATGGAGCCAGAAAAGACCCCGCATAGCCAGAGGAATGTTGAAAAAGAAAAGCAAAGCCGGCGGCATCACAATTCCGGACTTCAAGCTCTATTACAAAGCTGTCATCATCAAGACAGCATGGTACTGGCACAAAAACAGACACATAGATCACTGGAACAGAATAGAGAGAGCCCAGAAATGGACCCTCAACTCTATGGTCAACTAATCTTCGACAAAGCAGGAAAGAATGTCCAATGGAACAAAGACAGTCTCTTCAACAAATGCTGTTGGGAAAATTGGATAGCCACGTGCAGAAGAATGAAACTGGACCATTTCCTTACACCACACACAAAAATAGCCTCCAAATTGTTGAAAGACCTCAATGTGAGACAGGAGTCCATCAAATCCTAAAGGAGAACACAGGCAGCAACCTCTTTGACCTCAGCCAAAGCAACTTCTTTCTAGAAACATCGCCAAAGGCAAGGGAAGCAAGGGCAAAAATGAACTATTGGGACTTCATCAAGATAAAAAGCTTTTGCAAAACAAAGGAAACAGTCAACAAAACCAAAAGACAACCGACAGAATGGGAGAAGATATTTGCAAATGACATATCAGATAAAGGGCTAGTATCCAAAATCTATCAAGAACTCATCAAACTCAACACCCAAAGAACAAAGAATCCAATCAAGAAATGGGCAGAAGACATGAACAGACATTTTTCCAAAGAAGACATCCAAACGGCCAACAGACACATGAAAAAGTGCTCAATATCGCTCAGCATCAGGGAAATCCAAATCAAAACCTCAATGAGATACCACCTCACACCAGTCAGAATGGTTAAAATTAACAAGTCAGGAAACGACAGATGTTGGCACAGATGCGGAGAAAGGGGAACCCTCCTACACTGTTGGTGGGAATGCAAGCTGGTGCAGCCACTCTGGAAAACAGTATGGAGGTTCCTCAAAAAGTTGAAAATAGAGCTACCATATGATCCAGCAATTGCACTACTGGGTATTTACCCCAAAGATACAAAAGTAGGGATCCGAAGGGTTACGTGCACCCCGATGTTTATAGCAGCAATGTCCACAATAGCCAAACTGTGGGAAGAGCCAAGATGTCCATCGACAGATGAATGGATAAAGAAGGTGTGGTATATATATACAATGGAATATTATGCAGCCATCAAAAGGAATGAGATCTTGCCATTTGCAACGACATGGATGGAACTGGAGGGTATTATGTTGAGTGAAATAAGTCAAACAGAGAAAGACATGTATCATATGATCTCACTGATATGAGGAATTCTTAATTGCAGGAAACAAACTGAGTGTTGTTGGAGTGGGGGGTGGTGTGGGAGGGATGGGGTGACTGGGTGATAGACACTGGGGAGGGTATGTGCTCTGGTAAGCGCTGTGAATTGTGCAAGACTGTTGAATCTCAGATCTATACCTCTGAAACAAATAATGCAATATATGTTAAGAAAAAAAAAAGAAGAAGAAGAAGATAGCGGGAGGGGAAGAATGAAGCGGGGGAAATCAGAGGGGTAGACGAACCATGAGAGACGATGGACTCTGAAAAACAAACAGGGTTCTAGAGGGGAGGGGGGTGGGAGGATGGGTTCACCTGGTGGTGGGTATTGAGGAGGGCACGTTCTGCATGGAGCACTGGGTGTTATGCACAAACAATGAATCATGGAACACTTCATCTAAAACTAATGATGTAATGTATGGGGATTAACATAAGAATAAAAAAAATAAATATAAAGTAAAAAAAAAAACCAAAAATTAAAAATACCAGATGATTCAGCAACCCCAGCTCTGATTATATATCTGAAGGAAATAAAATCACTATCTTAAAGAGATATCTGTACCCCCATGTTCATTACAACATTATTCACAATACCCAAGGCATAGAAACAACCTAAATGTCCACCACTGGATGAATAGATAAATAAATTTTGGTACATATATGCAATAGAATATTATTCAGCGATGAGAAAGAAGGAAATCCTCCCGTTGTGGCAAAATGGCTGGGCCTTGAGAGCATTACGCTAAGTGAAATAACCTTAAAGACAAATATTGTGTGATTTCAGTTACATGTGAAATCTAAAAACACTGAAATCCTAGAAACATAGAGTAGAATGGTGGTTGTCAGTGGCTGAGTATTGGGGAAGTGGGGAGATGTTGGTCAAAGGGACAAACTTCCAGGTATAAGATGAATACGTTCTGGGGATATATTGTACAGCATGGTAACTATAGTTAACAATACTGTATTGTGTACCTGGAAGCTGCAATGAGAGTAGAGCTTTAATGTTCTCATTATAACAACAAAAACAAAATGATACTTGATGTAGTTTTTGGAAATGTTGGTGAGGTTGGTGAGGTCCAGAGCCAACAGCCAAGAAAGAATTCTTGAGATGTCTTTGGTGCAAAATGGTTATTTTATTAAAGCCCAGGGTTAGGACCATGGGCAGAAGGAGCTGCTGCCTCCTGCTGTCCGAGGATTGTGAGAAGCAAGTGATTATATTCCTTGGGGTTGGGAGAAGAAAAGGTAAGGGAAGTTCCAAAAGGACTTTCATATGTTAAAGAAGACTCTGGATCCTGGAGGAATGTCATAATCTGCCTATCTCAAGTATTTGTCAAAGGGCTGCAGGTTATAAAGACATTTAATTTTATCTACATTTCCTTCTGCCTTTGTTTCCCACATCAGTAATTATGTTAGGTGAATGATGTGTTAACTAATTTTATTGTGGGAAACATTTCACAATACATACATGTAGCAAGTCATTACATTGTACACCTTTTTTTTTTTTTAAAGATTTTATTTATTTATTTGAGAGAGAGAGAATGAGAGACAGAGAGCATGAGAAGGAGGAGGGTCAGAGGGAGAAGCAGACTCCCTGCCGAGCAGGGAGCCCGATACGGGACTCGATCCCGGGACTCCAGGATCATGACCTGAGCTGAAGGCAGTCGCTTAACCAACTGAGCCACCCAGGCGCCCTACATTGTACACCTTAAATGCACACAATGTCAATAAAGCTAGAAAAATAAATTAAATGAATAAGTAAGTAAATAAAATCTCCTCCAAACCCCCCCCCAAAAATCAATGTGCCAAAAGCATAGTTGTAAATTCCCACACAAAAAAAGTGGCTCTTTTAGCTCATATTAACATTAAATCTTGTTACCTGCCTCATTTTTGTTGGTTAATATTAGTACTAGTTTTGCTGCTTTGTGCTTATTATAGATGAGCAATACAAATTATTATGTTAATTTTTGCTTTAAAAGTCCAAATTTTAAAATTGAAGGGTAATAGTGTAGCTCATTAATAGGAAGGGGATTATCAATAAAATAGCTATAAAATGATGGTTGATGAGATCTCTAGGGAACATATAAAGAAGCCACGATATCTCTTCAACATAAATCAGGCAATGCAGTTACTGATTGTAATTCAGAAAAGAATGCTACTCTAGTCTATCTTAATCATGTCATATGAAATTGTATAGCAAACTGAAGTAAGAAAACGGGTAAGGTTGAAACTTAAGATATATCCAGAGGACACATAAAAGTTATACAAAATCCAAACCTACTCTAAATCCTAACTGAAAGTCAGGGACTTGGGTGGGTTCCCTTGTTACCAAAGCAGGTAGATGATGACAGCAAGAAGGGCTAGTGTGTTACTGCAAAATAAAGCAGAATCATCGTGGAAGTAGCATTCCGAACCCACGTCCCAGTCCAGAGGCTCTGACTAGAAGCTAACTCCCCACCTGTGACACAGTTCTGAATCACAGACAGGGTGACCTTAGCTAGTCTGACAATATTGCTGTTCTTCTAAGCTGAGAAAGTGACTTGGCAAGCCCAGGAAGAGGTAGAAATAAAGACAGAAATGTAGAAAAAATAAAAGTAAATTAACGCCATGGTATTAATACTTTATTGCTTGGTTTAGGCATAAGCTTTATGGCAATTGTGTAACTTGCCTGTGTTACTTTTGTACTTTAAAATGTTTAAAACTGAGGGAATTTAGTTTTAATTTGACATATTTAAGAGACTGTGATCATAAGGATCAGATTTAGTAAACTGGTATGTGTAGAATAGGTTTGTAAAAGTATTCATGTTCCAATGAAGATCTGTCGTTATTGCTTTAACGTTGGCATTGCTTTGGTTACTGTGTGAAACGCTTGAACAATTTTGACATATTGAATTTGTTTTTTGCTTTTTTTTTAAGATTTTTTTTTTTTTTTACAATTTTATTTATTTGACAGAGAGAGAGACAGCAAGAGAGGGAACACAAGCAGGGGGAGTGGGAGAGGGAGAAGCAGGCTTCCCACGAAGCAGGGAGCGCAATGCGGGGCTCCATCCCAGGACCCTGGGATCATGACCTGAGCTGAAGGCAGACGCTTAACGACTGAGCCACCCAGGCGCCCCTTGACATATTGAATTTGTGACGGTGGTTTAAAAAGTTTAAGAGAAATTACTTACTAAAACTTGTATATGTTTGGGAAAGATTTAGAGAACTTTAATCTGTCAAAATTATAAACTAATTGAGCATTAATAACAGGAAGAAGTGAAGGTAGGTATTTTAAAAATTTTAATACAAAGTATACTTGATTTATAAATGAACTAAAATTTGTAAGTTGAGCTTAAAGGCTCTGACAAGCTCTGCTGTTGATTTCACGTTTAATAAATTGAATATGAATTTAAACACAAATAGCATATTGTTCTTCTCCCTTTGCCTGGTTAATGTCTATTAGTTTTTGGCTTTCAGGTTATATATTTTTTCCATAAGGAAAGCATCTGTATTGGTTAGAAATGCATTTGGCTGGGAGTAAAATAAAATCAACAGTGACTTAAAGATGTAATGGGTTTATTTTTCTCACAAAATAACAAATACAGGGATGGTATATTTGCTTAAAGATATTTATAAGGACCCAGGATTCTTCTTTCTGCTCTGCCATCCTTGGGGCGTGCCTTTTGTCCTTTAAAATCACTAGTCGGTGGCTGCATCTAAAGGCATTGTGCCCAAGTTCAGGCAGGAAGAAAATGATAAGAGACAAAGGGCAAAGAACAAAAGCCTCTTGTGAGACTTTGTCTTTTTTATTCAGCAAAGATAATGTTTCCCTTGGGACTTTTGCCTGCCTCCTCATTGGCTAGAAATGTGTCACATGGTCTTCTCTGGCTGCTAGAAGGAGGCAAAGGAGAAGAGAATGGGAGTGAGGGCTGACTATCTCTGATCTATGAGACTGGGTTAGATGCCCCTTTTTTATTTTCCTCATAGCACCCAGTAAATGAAGAGACCAATTAGAATACCTCTGAATGCTATAATCAGTGCAGATTTGAAGAGTGGTGGATAAAAAAATGCAGAGTATATTCTATTATATTTTACCAACCTATATGATGTCCATATACATTAATAACAGTGACTAGATTGAAAACTCCTTGAGAGCAATGTGGTGCCTAGCACCTTTTCTTTTTTGTTGCATTTTTTGAGGTATTATTGACATATAACATTCTATCAGTTTCAGGTATACAACATAATGATTTGATATTTGTATATATAACAAAATGATCACCTCAATAAGTCTATTTATCATCCATCACCACACATAGTTACAAAAATGTTTTTTCTTTTTTCTTGTGATGAGAGGATTTCTAAGATTTACTCTCTTAGTGACTTTCCCAGCCCCTTTTCCTTTCTTTCTTTCTTTTTTTTTTTTGAGAGAGAGTGGATGTACATGAGCCAGGGGTGGGGAAGGGAGGGGCAGAGGGAGAGGGAGAATCTCAAGCAGGCTTCATGCTCATCATGGAGCCCAACATGGGGCTAGAGCCCAACACGGGGCTCTATCTCATTACCCTCCAGTCACAACCTGAGCCAAAATCAAGAGTCGGATGCTTAACCGACTGAGCCACCCAGCACCCCTTCCAGCAGCTTTTTTTTTTTTTTTTAAGATTTTATTTATTTATTTGACAGATAGAGAGAGCCAGAGAGCACAAGCAGGGGGGAATGGCAGAGGGAGAAGGAGAAGCAGGCTCCCTGTTGGGCAGGGAGCCCGATTCAGGGCTCGATCCCAGGACCCTGGGTTCATAGCTGAAGGCAGATGCCCAACCAACTGAGCCACCCATGTGCCCCACACCTTTTTTTTTTATAAAGATTTTATTTATTTATTTGAGAGAGAGTGAGTGAGAGAGTGAGCACAAGCGTGGGGAGGGGCAAAGAGAGAGGGAGAAGCAGGCTCCTTTGCTGAGCAGGGAGCTTGATGCGGGGATCAATCCCAGGACTGCAGGATCATGACCTGAGCCAAAGGCTGCCACTTAACCAACTGAGCCACCCAGGTGCTCCTCTAGCACCTTTTCTTGAGGAGCCTGCTACTCAAAAGTGTGGTCATGGACCAGTAGTGTCAACATCAGTGAGAAGCTTGTTAGAAATGTAGAATATCGTGCCCTTCCCACATCTATGAAACAGAATCTGTATTTTAACAAGATCTCTAGGTCATTTGTTTGGACATTTGCTCTCTGGATTTCCCAGCTACATAAGCCAATACATTTCTTTTGTGCTTAAACTAGTTTCTGTCATTTGCTGTTGAGTCTTGAGTGATCTAGACAGTAACCATTTATCATTAGGTGCTTTATTCTTTATAGTGATTCATACATTATTGTTGATTTGAATTTATAATGGAATCAATCAATTACATGTCCTTGGATCACAAAACAGATACATCAAGAATAGCAAATGCATTTCAACTCTCATGCTAACCTTGGTCAATTGTTAGTGGCTCCCTGGCCACACTCTTTGTGTTTGCATATGGGGACATTGAAGCCACCCTTTTTTTTTAAAGTTTTATTTTTATTTATTTGACAGAGAGAGAGAGAGCGCACAAGCAGGGGGAGTGGCAGGCAGAAGGAGAGGGAGGAGCAGGCTCCCCACTGAGCAGAGAGCCCGATGCGGGGCTCGATCCCAGGACCCTGGGATCATGACCTGAGCCGAAGGCAGCCGCTTAACTGACTGAGCCACCCAGGCACCCCTGATGCTGCGCTTTTATCTCAGGGGCAGATTCACATTTCATAGTGTAGTGAGTGGTGGCAGTGATAGTCAGGTTGGCTTCAATGTTGCTCCTCACTCACCGATTCAACAATTCATATATTCTTTTCCTGCACAGACAGGTAAAGCCTGTGCATAGGATTGTAAAATGTGGAATCTGGAAGTAAACTTGGGACTCCCCTAGTCTAGTATTCTTCTGCTACCTGGACTTAAGTGTTCTACCACTAAAGGTAAAAAATAATTGTCATAAAAGAAAGCATTTGGCTAGTAGTCATAATCTTTCAATTTTATGTTTTCCTTCCTCCAAATTTTTACACAATTTGTGCTTCCTATTTTACAAAACAGACTCTAGATAATACAGCATCTGAATTAGAATAAAATTATGTATTAACTGTTAAAATTATAAAAGAATTCATTTATGGGGTTCCTGTAGGAACATCTTGACTTCCAGGTGCTGTGTCTCTTACATAAGTTTAAGCTCTCCAACTTCTTACTTTCATAGGTGAGGAAGCTGAGACTTCCTTGGTTATGAGACTTTCCAGATGGAAGCCTGTAAACTGTGTTCTGAATACGTTTCCTGCTTTCCCACTACCCAGAGGGCTTCCTCTCCTTATTCCTTCTTCCTCTTTCTTTTTACTGCTAGATACGCATCCACAGATATAGGCATCGTCCTTCACCATATTCTTTGCTAGGTTCAACTGATCAGAAATCAGAGATGAGAGAAAAACTTAAATGAGAAAGGACTTGGATGAGAACCCAGGATGACATGGAAAGTAAACAAAGTGATATAAAGGAATAGCATGAAATCTTGTTGGGGGTGATGGAACTCTTCTGAGTTCCGATTGTGTGGTGGCTACACAGAACTCTACAGGTGCTAAAATTATTAGAACTGTACACCCCTCCCCTAATTTTACTGTATGATAATTTAAAAAATTAATAAATAAAATCAGAAAACAAAGTATTGGGGCACCTGGGTGGCTCAGGCGGTTAAGCATCAGACTCTTGATTTCAGCTCAGGTCATGATCTCAGGGTCATGAGATGGAGCCTGCTTAAGGTTCTCTCTCTTCCTCTCCCTCTGCCCCTACCCAGCTCTCTCTCTCTCTCTAAAAACAAAAAGGAAAAGAAAACAAAGTGTCAAACAGTGCAAGGAGGCCATGCCTTCAGTCTTTCCTGTCATAAAGGAAATGTGATGAGGATCTAGGCTATATGGTGAGTAACTTGTTATAAATAGTATAGGTTAAAAGACCAACCAAATTTACACACATGCTGATTTCCAAGACTATATATTGTGAATGTTTCACTTTGTTCTTTCCTTTTTTACTAGCAAAGTACATCTTTTTGGAAGCGAGAGGTTGGTAATTTTTTTTTAGGTTTGTGTGTTACATGAATCGTTTTTACAGCACGCTTTATTAAATAGTAAACTATTGTGCAATTCTTAGTATAGTGTTAGTCTTACTTGCTTCCTACAGAGATCTAGCCAAGTAAACCATAGGTTAATAAGGGTATTTTTTTGTTTCTTTGCTTACTTGACTCGTGGATGCTATTTATTGCAAATTGATGCCCAGCTAAGGCTCTTACCCTTGCCATACCTAAATACTCTATTTTAGAAGTCTGGTTGCATAATCTTTCTTGCATAATAAAGTTCCTATTTCCAGCATTGATGCTGAGCACGCTTAAGCATTTAGGACCCACTTGGCACAAGTTAACACTACTGATCGAATACCCTCCTTTGCCTGAAGACTGTCTTTTAGCCCATCTACCCTTTCTCTAAATTAGCTTGCTTCCAGACTTGACACATTTGATTTGCTCTGCTTTCTTTGTCCCTTTGTCCTCAAATGGGATGGCCTACGTTGCTTATTTTTATTATGTTACAAGTCCTCCCGTCTTCTCCATCACACTTTTTTGGGTGGATCACGATTCATGTTCTACTCTTAGTGACACATGTATTTTTAATATGATCTAACAGTTGAGGAAAATGTCACCTCTCCTTCTTTCACATATCCTATATTATTTATTGTAATCATTACTCAGATTCACTCTCTTTCCAATTCTGAGAAATCACCTTCTTAAATGTACTATCTCAAATCATGAAATTTACAAGTATTTCTTTAAAATGAGCTCTTTTTTTCCTTTTTTGAAGATTATTTATTTGACAGAGAGACAGTGAGAGAGGGAATACAAGCAGGGGGAGTGGGAGAGGGAGAAGCAGGCATCCCACTGAACAGGGAACCCTATGCAAGGCTCTATCCCAGGACCCTGGGATCATGACCTGAGCTGAAGACAGACGTTTAACCGAATGAGCCACCCAGGTGCCCCTAAAATGAGCTCTCTTTTAACACAGCTTTGTTCCTGTTAATTTACTTGTCTGAATGTGACTGCAAAGAAAATATAAAGGATTTACAGGCATTTTTTTTTAATTTAAAAGAGAATGATTTTTCTTTTCTCTTTAAATAGCTTTCAACCAGAATTGTCTAAGAGAAGCAAAGATGTAACCTGTTCATCTGGATCCACCATCTTACAGGCTCCTAGCTTTTCTGATTAGAAACCTCGTACTTTTTTTTTTTAAGTGTACGGTTGTATGGGTTTTTTTTAATTGATAGGCTTTTTTTTTTTTTTTTAGAATAGTTTTAGATTTACAGAGAAATTGAGCAGATAATAGAGAATTCCCTATATACCCTCTTCCCCACACCCCCACACCCCCGGTGTTCCCTGTTAACATCTTACATTAGTATGGTATCTTCGTGACAATTAATGGATCTATTCTGATAGACTGTAATTAACTAAAATCCATATGATTCTGATTTCCTTAGATTTTCCCTAATGTATTCTTTTGTTTGAGGGTCCTATCCAGGATACTGCAGTACATTCAGTGGTCATGTTTACTCTTGGCTGACAATTTCTCAGCCTTAACTTGTTTTTGATAACCTTAACAGTTTTGAGGAGTACTGGTAAGGCATCTTGCAGAATGCCCCTCTAATGAAATTTGTCTGATGATTTTCTCATGTTTAGACTAGAATTGTGCATTTTGCCGAAGAAGATCACAGAGGTATAGTGGTATTCTCATCACTTCACTCCAAGGGAACGTACAGTGAGTTATCTTGTTAATGTTGACTTTAATCATCTGGCTATGTGACATTTGTCAGTTTTCTCTACTGTAAAGTTACTCTTTTTATTTTTTGGAAGGAAATGACTTTTATGGTGCACAGCCAAAAAGTGGGGAGTCATGCTCCCCTTTCTTTAGGTGCAGTATATGCATAATTTATTTGGAATTCTCCTGCCTGAGGTAAGATTGTTTCTTCTCCCCCATTTATTTCTTTATTCGATAATTTTTATATTTATTTTTTATACTAGTATGAATCCATGGATATTTATTTTATACTTTGTGTTATAATCCACTAATACTTTATTTTCTTGCTCAAATTGTTCTGGCTTTGGCCATTGGAAATTCTTTCACTTGGCTCTTGTGCCCTTTGACATACTCCAGTCAATGTGGATGTTTTTATTTTTGAGTACTTCCTTATTTTCTTACACTACAAGGTGCTCCAGGCTCATCTTGTGTGTTTATGCCCCAGTCCTACGGTCAGATATTTCTCCAAAAGGAGCTTTGCACTTTTGTAAGCACAAAGTAGCTCCTTAATCAGCTACTCCAAACATGAAAACTGTTCTCCAATATCTCATTTTTTTCTTGTTTACTAAAACCAAAAGGTGGAAAAATGTTTAATAAGTGATATAACCAGGAAATGCAAATTCCCAGTGAAGATTTAAGGAGAGATGATTCAGATTTAGTATATAGAATGTAAAAGTGAGATAAATTGTTTGAAATAATAAATGTCCAGGAATAATAAGGGCTCTTTGGGTTTCATGTGTATAAAGGAAGCTTATAAAGATAGAAGATGATTCTGGTTGGGCTCCTCAAATAATAGTTACAGAGGAATTAGGAAATGAACTTGGAAAAAACTTTTTTTTTTTAATTTTATTTATTTATTTGAGACAGAGAGAATGAGAGAGAGAGAGCACATGAGAGGGGGGAGGGTCAGAGGGAGAGGCAGACTCCCTGCCGAGCAGGGAGCCCGACGCGGGACTCGATCCAGGGACTCCAGGATCATGACCTGAGCCGAAGGCAGTCGCTCAACCAACTGAGCCACCCAGGCGCCCCATGAAAAAACTTTTTTAAAATATTTTATTTATTTATTAGAGAGAGAGAGCACAAACAAGCAGAGCAGCAGACAGAGGGAGAGGGGGAAGCAGGCTCTCCGCTGAGCAGAGAGCCCGATGTGGGGCTCCATCCCAGCACCCTGGGATCATGACCTGAGCCAAAGGCAGACGCTTAACCGACTGAGCCACCCAGGCGCCCCAGAACTTGGAAAATTTTGAAAGAGAAAATTGTGTACACTCACAAGTGGGAAATGAAATAGACAAACTTTTTAACTGATTTATGTAATGACATTTTAAGATATTCTACCTAAAATATTTTTCATTAATTTTCCTCTTTAAATACTAATTTATAAATTACTTTGCCTAAGAACTATTTAATGTTCTCAGACCAAAATCAGAAAGATTTTGAAGTGAAATAGCTGCCTGCAAAATAGTATATCTATAATATGATCTGATTTGCATAAACATATTTATTATATTCATGGAAAATTTTTGAGGAATATTTATCAACTTAAATATGGTCCTCTATTTCTGCAATATTGGTAGGGTTTTTTTCCTCTCTCTCTCTGTTTTTAAAAACACACTTATTACTTTAGAAATCAAGAAAAAAATAAATGAATTCAACAAACATTTTACAAAGCCAAAACACATTTTTTAGTAATATATGTAATTTCTGTTAAAAATTAAAACAAAGAAAGGATTCATAGATGAACTAGGGTTTGAGTTAGGTTTGAGGGTGAAGACCAACCATTGCTTAAAGTAGTGGGTTGAGGGTTGGCCAGAAACAATATCTTTTTTTCTGGAAGGAAGAACTAATCTCAATTTAATATTAAAAGGCTTGGATAGGGCGCCTGGGTGGCTCAGTTGGTTAAGCGACTGCCTTCGGCTCAGGTCATGATCCTGGAGTCCTGGAATCGAGTCCCGTATGGGGATCCCTGCTCAGCAGGGAGTCTGCTTCTCCCTCTGACCCTCCTCCCTCTCATGCTCTCTGTCTCTCATTCTCTCTGTCTCAAATAAATAAATAAAATCTTTAAAAAAAAAAAAGGCTTGGATACTATAAGTTTTTTCAAAATGTATTTCCCTATTATATAGGTTGGATAAGCTCTAAAGGGATGAGAGGTCTCTGGAATTTAGAAATATGGGGTGTTAGGGGCGCCTGGGTGGCTCAGTCGATTAAGTGTCTGATTTTAGCTCAGGTCATAATCCTGGGTCCTGGATGGCTCAGTTGTTTAAGTATCTGCCTTCAGCTCAGGTCATGATCCTGGGGTTCTGGGATCGAGCCCCGCAAGGAGCTGACTTCTCCCACTCCCTCTGGTTGTGCGCTCTCTCTCTCTCTCCCTGGCAAATTTGCCAGGGAGAGAGAGAGAGTGCACAAGCAGGGGGAGCAGCAGACTCCCCGCTGAACAAGGAACCCGAAGCGTTCTCTGTGATTCAAGTATATGAAGAAATAGGAGAAAATAGGAGGCCTTAGGAGAATTTAATAGTCTTTTCAGTTAAGTGTGGAAATTCTTCTCTGATGTTACAGAAAATTTGATAAAGTGATAATTTCTTAAAGGTTATTTGCAATGAAGAATCTGAAACCATATCAAGGAATCTTTTGTACTTTGTTTTTATGTGTGTGCAACACACAAACACACACACGCACATGCATATATTGATCTATCCATTGGTCTATCTGGCACTTTGAATGGATCTTTTATCCATGTGTGATTTTTTAATGGCCTGCATTGGTCATTTGGAAAATATTGGTTCACTGTGTCATGTAGATCTCTCATACATTGACACATCTCATCATTATCAAAAAGTCCCACTTATTAATAGCACTAAAGTCTTTAAGCTATTAACTTTACAAATCAAACTGCCAGTTATTTTACCAGCAAAAGATGGGTTTATTTGAGAATATCAGAGAGTTGTAATCGTGGACAAGCAAGCAAACAGGATTTTTAATGGCCTTAAAGGATTGGTACAAATAGTTTTAAGAAAGAGGGTTAGAAGGGGAAAAGTTTGAAGAACAAGACTCTAAGATCTTGTGGATATGAAAGGCAAATAAAGAATAAAGCCAGGCTTTTGTTCCCTGCGGTTCTGTGTATAGGAGGAGGTGACGGGTGAACCTACATTTTTGTCAACATTACCGGTTAAGAATTAACACCTTTTAGGTTGATGTCGTGGGGGCTTTGGGGAGGTGGGGACTCAGTGATGAAGACTGTGAAGAGAAATTCCTTTATTTAAAATACATTTATGTCTCAGAATTTATCTATAGACAAAAACCCACTAGAAAAGGAGTATGTCAGAGGGGAACATAGTTTTTTGCTAATACATTTTTGACAATTTGAAAAGCCCATGGAACTGTTGGCAAGGAGATTGTAGGTCTCAGAATATTCACACAGGTCTGAAACAACTCAAAGGGAATGTACTTTTGTTGAAAACACCTTTCTGACATATTGTTACTACTAGTGCCAAAACTTGGTGGGTCCTGAGTCGCTTGAGCTCAGCGAACCGTGATTGTCTCATTAACAGGGAATACCGCCAGGAGTCACTTCGAATACTGATTTCCGTGGCCTTTCGCAATGGCACTAAGTCGGGCTCTCTGCGCTTGCCGTAACGCGGACTCTACCATTGCTTTCCGAGGGGGGATTCGGAGGTAGCGGAAGAAGGAGCCCGAAGGGTGTGTGGTGGGGGGAAAGCCGGGCGCTCCGGAGGACGGTTGTTTTACGGATCCCGTAACCAGCTCCTCCTACTCCCCTTTCCCCTCTCCCCGCCGCCCCTGCCCCGTCCGGGAGCGGCGGCAGCCTTGAGCTTTGCTGTGTTCCCGCGGTGGCAGGTGAGCGTCCGGCGCGCGGGCTCCCCGGGCTTCGCTCCCCACCCCCCGTGTCTCCTGGGCCGGTGGCGGCGGCCGGCCGGGGAGGCGGCCTCGGCGCACAGTAATGGCAGCGCTGTGAGCTGGGGAACGCGAGCTGACAGCCGCCGCCGCCCACCTTCCTCGCCGGGGGCTTCGTCCTTCACTCCTTCGGGCTGCCTCCCCCTCCCCTTGTCCCCTGTCCCTAGTCCCGCTTCTGCAGAAGGTAACCCCGCTGAGGGTCGGGGAGCCGGGCTGCAGGCGCCGGGAAACTTCCCTTCCCGGTTAATGGGTGGCGGGGATGGGGCGGAGGAAAGGAGTTGGGGGCGAGGAGGGGGGAGGGAAAGGGATGGAAGGGGGGCGGCGAGGGAAGATGGTGTCCTGTAAGTGACCCCGGCTCCCCGGAGCGCTGACCCCTAAGCCCGGCCACCCCCTGGACTGGATCCCGGGCCTCCCCTACCCGGCCTTGGCCGCCCCTCCCTCGGCCCCATTTTCTTCCGAAGGAGGGAAGGTGAGAGTGCGTGTACTCTTCTGCTTGTTTACGAGCTCACACGGATACACAACTCTGTGTTTGGGGGTGTGTTGGGGGGGCATCAATCTCTTACATCCTTACCACGAGTATTTTCACTTTTGTTTCCGCAGACAGCGAAGATTGATAGCTATGGGGAGGAGTAACCTACGTGCACTCCAGACCTGTCTCTACGCTTAGGGTCTGGTGAAATAAGATCCTTAGACTCCTCAGAGCACTTACACACTAGGGAGTCTGGACCGTTCCCTACAAACCCACAGATACGTGCATGTAAATAAAACATCTGTGAATTGCACACTGTTACTGTTAAATCATCCCCTTTCCCTCAGGGATTACTATTACCAGTTGATGGGCGGCACTGTGTAAGTTTACATTTTGAACATAATTAGATAACTAGAATAGATAAGATTTGAAGATATTAACATACACTGTAGGCGCTTTGACTTGACAATATAAAAATCTTCGAATTAGATCTGTCCCAAATGTACATTCAAAGTAAAATTTGGGAAATAATCACTTTGTTCTCATTGACTACCGACTACGTAATAGATATTTAAAAGCACTCAAAAGGCTGTACCCTACCCTTTAGAATCACACATTACTTTCCAAGGCAGACAAATTGGTTATACTTTGCCTGTTTTACCCAAATACAGTGTTTGAAAGACCCTTACAAAAGAGTCAGAGGTGAAATTACGATGGACACAGTGTTTTGAGTTATCCCTTTTTTCTTTTCAGATGGCTGTTTATAATTTGGGGGAACATTTCTACAGTGTGTATGCACATAGAGTGTGAAACATACCTTTCCTATGTATTTGAATGTTCAGATGCATCTGAAATAATCTTACTTTACTCCATCCTCTGGTGATTTTCAGTGGTTTATGAAAGTTAAGATGGTTTATCCATGTCTTTTATCCTCACCAGTTTGTCATTAAATTAAATGTTGTGGACCTTCTTTAAAGTTAGTTTTGTCTTATTTATCAGTTAAATATTAAGTACCTGGTTTGTATGTCAAGTATTATTACAGGCATTAAGGATACAACAATAAGCAAGATGTGAAGTTTCTGCCCTCCTGGAACTTCAATTCTGGTGGGAGAGGGAGAGACGGATAAGACATAAGAAATAAAAATAATTTCAGAGAATCATTAAGTGCAATGAAGGAAATAAAGAGGGAAGTTGTGGTAGTGACTGAGAGAAGACTACTTCAGATGCTGTGGTTGGGAAAGACCTGTCTGAAGTGACCTTTGACCTGATATCTGAAAAGTCAGAAGAGTTTAGCCTTTGGAAGTCTGAGGGAAGAGTATTCCTACGTGAGAGAATAGCACAGGGAAGTTCCCAGAGGTCGTGTCAAGCTTGGGGTCAGTAAACTGACAGCTCAGTGCATGTGGACCCCGTGAGGGATAAGTTAGGTCATAGCCAAGGGCCAGATCTGGTGAGGTCTTATTGTCCAAAAGAGTTTGGCTTTTATTCTTAAAGTACATTGAAAATCTTTTGGAATTTTTATGAAACTGGAAGTGATCTGGTCTGATTTACAATCTGACTGCAGGGGAGATTGGATAAAAGGAGAAAAGAAGCAGAGAGACCAGTTAGAAGGCCGTGGTAGATTAGAGTAGTGACTGGTGTGTCAGAGACAAGTTAAAGATTTTTGAGGTGTATTTTGGAGCTAAAAGTATTGATTGAACTTGTGACTTGCATGAAAGTGCAGTTGGTTGAGACAGGGGTGACTCCTGGGTTTTGGACTTCACCTGGAGGATGGTGATGCCATGTATTGAGATGAGAAGGCGGTGAGGGAAGTATGTTATATGGGGAAAAGGCTGAATAGGTAGGACATGTTAAGTAGGACCTGTTAGATGTTCAGGTGGAGGTGAGAAGTAGGCAGTTGGATATACAATCTGGAGTTTAGAGAAGAGGTTAAGAAGTCATTCATTCAACAAATGTTTTTCAAGCACCAGCAGTGGACCTGGCAGTGGGGCTATAGTAGTGAAAAAATAGACAAAAATCTCTGTCTTCATGGGACTTAAATTCTAGTGAGGAGAGAAGGAGGTGGGGCGTCATCAGCACTTACTTATCTGTTGGTTTATTTATGTTTTGAATAAAAACTACATTCACATGATTCAAAATTTAAAATGTTCGATGGGGTACAGAGTGAAAATCTCCCCTATTTCTTTTCTTCCGTTACGCCCAGTTTTTGTAGCGCTAAACAGGGTTCGTGTTTTCTTACATACTTTTCCAAAGATATATTTTATGCACATTTAAGCAAATATGTATATATTCTTCTCCCCACTTTGCCAGAATGGTAACATACTTCACCTGCCTTGACCCCTTGTATTTTTTAGAGTATGAAATGGTGTTTTAAGTTATGAAACAGGTTGAGACCACCTAAGGAAAGATGTAGAGAGAAGTGGAAAAAGCCCTGGAATACTGCAGCATTTTCTTTTTCTTTTTTTTTTAAGATTTTATTTATTTTTTTGACAGAGACACAGAGAGAGAGAGGGAGCACAAGCAGGGGGAGTGGGAGAGGGAGAAGCAGGCTTCCCGCGGAGCAGGGAGCCCGATGCGGGGCTCGATCCCAGGACCCCAGGATCACAACCACTGCAGCATTTTCTAAGTTGGTCCCTCCTCTCTGAGTTTTGGACCTACAGATGTGGAGTTGTTTAAAGAGTTGTTACTTTTTGTGAGACTTTTTACAAAAGTTTGCACTGTTTCTTTTTTGTTCCACCTTTCTTATCTGCCTGTTCTCTTTATAAACTGGAAAATGTCTGATTATAATTGAAGGCAATGTTTTCATGTATATACTGTCAGTTAATTTCAAGAAAATTGATGACAGGACCCGCCCTGGAATCTTAATGTTGTGAAGACTTTTGACTGGTTATTGTTAAGTCTAGGAAAAACAGGCAGAAATTTGGAATGTTACAAGATTTATAACAAGTTATTGATGCTTGAGATGTATGACTGAATCCTTGCTCAGTAATCAGTTGATCAGAATATCTATTCAGAGTGATCTGGCTCTTTGCCTGGGTTTGAATCTTAACAGTAATGTTTCTATTATATTGCAGATGTTAGCATAATCCTTGTATTATTATCTTTAAGAATATTTAGAGTCATCCTATGTTACTACTTTGTGTTTGGGAAGGCTTATTGGAGATACTAGAACAGTGTAGGTCTTTTGATCCTTAAAAGTTTTGAGACAGTGAGTAGTGTTAAGATCATTAGCATCTTCTGCAACTTTTGGGGTGCAGTTGAACCCTGTTGATCTACCTGGAGGAGGGAAGATGGAATATTTTTTAATGAATTTATAATGCTTTATATATTGGTTTTGACATTTTGATTTTCAGTTAGCTGTCTTTAGCCAGTGACTTGCTATGTAGCTTTATCTACCTGTTTTTTCCTGAGATTTTTCTTTTTTTAAAGATTTTATTTATTTACTTGAGACAGAGAGAAGGAGAGCACAGAGGGAGAGGGAGAAGCAGGCTCCCCTCTCAGCAGGGACCCCGATGCAGGGCTTGATCCCAGGACCCTGGGATTATGACCTGAGCCGAAGGCAGATGCTTAACTGACTGAGCCACCCAGGCACCCCTGAGATTGTTCTGATTTAAGAATTGTTTTGTTTGGTTTTATTTTTGTGGTCGTTTTTGTTATCTTTACTTCTCTTGTATTCTTTTTTGCTGGAGATTAAGCTACTAGTTTTTAGGTTGGAGAAATATAATCTTTGATGGAAAATATTTAATAGTACTTTTTGAAGCATTAGACACTAATTATGTATAAGACTACCATTTGAAGTATGTGTAGTGAGTGTGTTAAACTAAAATTCTGTAAATGTATAAGTGTTAATGTTCTATTTGAAGATTTTAGTTATCTAAATGATTTTCACTTACATACTTTAACATCATAAATGATGTTACTCTTGTTATTTGATAATTGGATTATAACCTGATTGTGTGTGTGTCAGAATTTTTTTTATCAACGAAGTTGACAATTTATCGTTTTTGTTTCTCTTACCAGCTGTAAGTTTCTTGAAGGCAACATCTCTAGCACCTGTAAATACATAAGTATCTCTTAATGACTTAAATCTTGTTTCAACGTAGGTTGCTTTTCAAATATTGAAATGTTGGATTTACCTACCCTGTGTAAATACTTCTTGAATTTCTCAACTTTGTTTTAACTCACTTGAGGGAGAGAATGTATAATAGGATACTTAAAAACATTTTTTTTAATTTTGAAAAATATACCTTCACCCAGGTACCTTTCACCCAGCTTTCCCTCATGTTAATAACTTATGCAACCAGAGCACAGTGATCAAAACCAGAAGTTAACATTGGTACAATACTGTTAATGAAATTACAGACCTTATTTGAATTTCACCAGTTTTTCCAATAACGTCCTTTTTCTGTTTCAGGAATCCCACATTGCATTTAGTTGTTGTGTCTCCCTAATCTTACCTGATCTGAGATAGTCTTTTCTCTTCTTTCATGACCTTCACACTTGTGATGAGCGTGTGGTCATTTATTTTGTAGAATGTCTCTCAATTTGGGTTTGTCTGATGTTTTCTTGATTTATTGAAGTTTTGGATTTTTGGCAAAAATACTATAGAAGTAACGTTGAGTGTAATGTTGAGTCCTACATTCAGCATTACTAGTGTTGAGTACAGGATGTCAGTATATCCTATTTGAGATGGTGTTAATTCTCATTTGGTGGGCCTCATGTCTGTCAAATTTCTCTACTTGTAAAGTCACCATTTTTCTCTTTGTAATTACAAGGTATCTTGGGAAGATTCTTTGAAACTGTGCAGATATCCTGTTCTCAAATTTTGCCCAGTTTTCAGTATTCTTTGGTAGATCTTGCCTGTAACAGTTATTATAGTGGTGTTTGCCTGATGGTGATTTTATTTTACTCATTTCCTTCTACATTTATTGATTGGAATTTTTCTGTAGGGAAGAACTGCCCCTTATTTATTTATTTAGTCATTTGTGTTTATTAGTGTTGAGTCATAGATACTTGTTTTATTCTATGGCTTATAATATAATGCTGTCATTATTTTGTTGCTCAGATTGTTCCAGGTATGGTCTTCAGGTTGGCTCTTTGTCTTTTCAACATGCCCCCATGGTCTTTTCTTTAGGAACGTACTTCTTTTTCTGGCGTGATAACATTTTCTAGGTTTATCTTATATTTCTCCACTGAGACCCTGGAATGAGTCACTTGTCCAAGGAGCTCTGGTTCCTTCTATTGGAGATGATATTTAGAAACCAAGTTCTGGATGTGATGTGTGCTTATTGCTACTGAGGTGTCGTTGCTCCTATTAGGCCCTCTCAGCAGACAGAGCTAGAAATAAATGTTATGTGTACACATTAATCCACATGTATGCAAACATCCATGTTTATTTCTGTATCTTTTTATCTATGTGTGTTATTAAACCACGAGTTCATACTGATAACTCTGATTCCAGACACTGTAGAGTTTATGCTAGCCATCCCCCTTTGTTTATAATTACTATTTTCTGATAGTGAGAAATAGAGCTTACTTTGGTATGAAGTTACCAGAATAATGAATGTAACAAGAAGATCCCCAAATAGTCCTGAACCTTAAGAAACATGTTAAGCTTTCAAAATATTTCTTTTATTTGGTAGAAGTCTGTATAAACCAGAAGTAATCACATTTTGTCTTCATAGTTCTAAGTATTGTTTTAATTACATTTAGAATTTTTTAGAGATCACTTTGCACTGAGATTCAGATACTTTCTTTTGCATCAGAACTTTGTTGTCCATATGATCTGGATTTTAAACACTTAGAAGGACACTGCCTTTTTCTGTATTTTTTTTATTGTGGTAAAATATACATAACAGAACTTCCCATTGTAACCATTTTTAAGTGTACAGTTCACTAGCAGTAATTGTACTCACAGTGTCTTCACAACCATCACCACTATTTCCAAAACTTTTTCATTATCCCAAATAGAAACTGCAACCATTGAGCAATAACTCACCATTGCCTCTCCTGCCAGCACCTGGTAACCTATAGTTTACTTTTTGTCTTTATAAATTTGTCTCCTTTGGTACTTTATAAAAGGAAGATCATACAGTATTTGTTCTTTTGTGTCTGGTATATCTTATTTGACATACTGTTTTGGGGATTCATCCATGTTGTACCATGTATCAGAATTTACTCCTTTATTATGAATTATTAATATTCCTTTTACATATATTGCATTTTGCTTATCCATTCTTCTGTTAATGGGCACTTCAGTTCTGTCCACCTTTTGGCTATTGTGAATAATGCTGCAGTGAACATTCTAACCCAAGTATCTTTCTCATTCTCTGCTTTTCATTTCCTTTGGGCATATACCTGGAAGAGCAATTGGTGCTCTCATATGGTAATTCTGTATTTAGTTTTTTGAGGGTCTGCTGAAATGTTCCGTGGTGGCTGTGCCATTTTACATTTCCCACCAGCATTACACAAGGATTCCAGTTTCTCCACATCCTCACCATTGTTCATTTTTGGCATCTTTGCTTGTTGTGATAATAGACATCATACCAGGTGTGAAGTTGTATCTCATTGTATTTTGGATTTACATTTCCCTAATGACTTGTGATGTTGAGCATCTTTTCACGTGCTTGTTGGCCATTTGTGTATCTTTGGGGGAAATGTCTATTCAGGATTTCTGCCCATTTAAAAATTTGTTGTTGTTAAGGTATTCTTTATATACTCTGGGTATTAATCTCTTTTCAGACATATGAGATGTAAATGTTTCAGACATATGAGATGTAAATGTTTTCTCTCATTCTGTAGATTGTCTCACTCTTGATAGTGTCCTCTGATGCATGAAAGTTAAATTTTGATGAAGACCAGTTATCTGATTTTCTTTTGTTTGTGTTTTTGCTATCATATCCAAGAAATCATTCCTAAATCGGATGTCAAAGCTTTTCCCCTGTGTTTCCTTATATGAGTTTTCTATTTTTATATGTTTAGATCTTAAGTTTAGGTCTTCCATTTTGAGTTAAATTTTGCATGTAAGTAAGGACAGTGTATTTTGTGTGGATTATCAGTAGATGCTTTATGTTGGCACTTATCTCCAAACTTTGACTAGCTTGGAAGTTAAATTTTAGAGGGCTAAAAATCAGTTATAAAGAAGGTAATTGAGGATTAAGGAAATTGTGTGGCATTATGATGAAAGGAATTGTATTTTTTCCTATCTGAAACAGGTGAACATTAAAATGAACTGCTTATGAGAAAAATAGAGTGAAAGAAAGCCTTTTAAATTGATATATGGGGGAAAAAATTGATATATGGGAATAAAGTATGAGAAAGGTAAAGGCATAAAGATTTCAGCAGTGGTATAGTTTTGGTCTTCATTAGATTCAAAAACATGGATGGAAAACTTAAATTACAGAAAAGAGTAAAAAATAATACTACCTAAACTTAGCGTTGTCCAGCAAACTTGAGATGTATTTATAAATATTGTCTTTTTATACTGTTTTTACGTTGTGCAGATGGAGAAAGTGAAATAGCAGCTAGCCTAGGATCACACTGTCATTGACAGGGCCAGTTTAGAATATTAGTTTCTTGATTCACACCTTTTCATTTTTGAGACCAGTGTTTTCCTTCTTTCCTTTCTCTCTTTCTTTCTCATGGCTTGTTTGTTTTGTTTTTTAAGTAAACTCTACTCCCAGTGTGGGGCTTGAACTCTCAACCTGAGATCAAGAGTTGACCCTGAGATCAAGAGTCACATGCTCTACTGACTGAGCCACCCAGGTGCCCCTCTTTCTTATGTTTTGACATCTGGCAGAAACTTCCTCCACCATGCTAAGACATTCAGCTTTTTAGGTGGGACTTGCCTTCTTCTAGAAGGCTGAACTATCATCCCATCCACTTCCTCTGAGCCAACTCTAGTTTCTACAGTGGCAAATAATAAATGCAGTAGAGGACAGTGGATAAGAGCTTCATCTTGAAGCCAGATGAATCTGGATTCAGATTCGGGGATTGCTAGTTAATAGTTATATATGTATTTTACCCAAATTTTCTAAATGTCAGTCTCTTCATTTTTAAAACAGGGAGAATGATAATAGCCATTTTAGGGTTATTCTGAAGAATTGATGAGATAATGTTTAAAATTTATTTAGCATGGTTTCTGGAATATATGCAGCCAATAAAGATTTGCTATCATCATCATCATCATTATTATTATCATTATTATTATTATTATTATTGACAACTCTAATTAGATGCTGTTATGATTGTAAGGAATGGGCAAATACATCCTGCTTAGGGTCCCTCCTGTAGGAAAATTGGTGTCATTATTTTGCATTTCTTTTTATAACTTGCTGTGTTGGATTGTCTTTATTATTATTTTTTAATATTTATTTGAGAGAGAGAGAGAGCAAGCACGAGCAGGGGGAGGGGCAGAGGGAGAGAGAGAAGCAGACTCCCCACCGAGCACAGAGCCCGACATGGGGCTCAATCCCACGACCCTGTGATCACGACCCAAGCCCAAATCAGGAGTCGTGTGCTCAACTGACTGAGCCACCCAGGTGCCACTGGATTGTCTTTATTCTTTACCTTAAGGGACACTTAAGTGAAAGAATGGGATTGTAAGAGGTTGTGTTGTTCATGCTGTTTTTGGAATTTTAAACAGGAGGTGGTCAGCAAAGTTGATGTTTATCCGCCATAGCTGTATCACCTTTTCTTACTCTCCCATGTCTGTGTCTTTATAGCTGTGCCAGGATTTAAGTGGGAGTTAATATATTTAGCAGCTCACAAGTATATTAATGTGAATGGAAAAAAGGACCAGTTGAGAAATAGTGATAAAGTTGACAGGAATTGGAAGATGAAGCAAGGACTCTGAATTTTATTATAGCTAATAATAAACCAGTAGAAATTGATTAGTATGTGATTCCCTCCTCCAAAAAAGCTAGGTAACCCATAACAAACAAATCAGATAAAGCAAATTACTATTAATCTTAGCATCTTAGCCTGTATTTGTGAGAAAAGATTTAAATCCAAGATTTTTAAATATATGTGATTTAATTTAGCTCTCAAAAGAATAGGATAACAAATATTGCAATTCTTTGGGTAGTGCAAAGACAGGATGATTAGGGTAACCCTTTTTAATGTTTCGGTAGAAGATCCGGTCTAGGAGTTGTGCTCTGGATCTTGTAATTATTTGTGAAAAGGCTGGTTGGTCACAGCTTTGTTTAGCATGCATGCCAGTGTGAGCTTGCCTACCTTTGAGGGAGTTAGACAAATTCAAGTTCTCTTACTCATTTGAGATAGGTATATGAGAATGGTTTTCTTTTTTTTTTAAGGCTGGTTGGTGTCTTAAATTCCTTGCCTAAATTATTAAGAAAAAAGTGAGAATTCTCAGCTAGTAAAAGGGACATTAAACTTCATGCTGATAAGAGCGATGTGAAAACTTGAGAAAAAAAGTACAGTCTGTAGAGACTTTGGGGAGAATCTCAAGTTCTTTGAGGAGAGAAGGGTCTTTAATTCTGGTCAGGTGGATTTATTTTGGAAACACTTGCCTTCTATAACTTACTTATTGTAGCATAAATACATTCCTTACTCCCCACTATCCTCCCTTTTTTTGAGACTTAAGGGTTTTCTTCCTGCAATGTACATTTTGCCAACTGAGATTGATGAGAGACTACTGTATTTCTCTTTACTGTTTTTCCCCTACTTTGTCTTTTTTTTCCTTTTTTAACATATGATGGAAATGCCATTTGTGGAGTACTTAGAGCTCCATGGATCAAATCTTACTGCAGCAAAAAGCATGTACCCTATGCCTCATCAAATAACAAAGATATCTTTTGGCTCTATCTATTGGCTCACTCATTTGAATACAGTAAGATGAAATTGTTTAGATGCAGTCTTGTAGCTTATTTTTATATGAAATGACAGCATTTTTAGTTTGTATAGTAGAGGTAGTATTTCCTATGGAAATGGAAAATACTGCAAAGTTAGTAATGTTCTGTATTGGGCCTTAAGTATTTTCTTTCAAATTATATTAATTATAATGATATTAATTAGAATATAACCTGCTCTAAGCCCATTAAATGTCATTTGAAAAACTAAATATGGTACATTGACTATCTGAAATTAATTTAGGCCCCAGTATTATATTACTGGTAATTCTTGGAATGGCCAAATTTTTGTCAGTAGTGGTCGATACTGAAATAAGTCATCATTTGGTAGTTTTGTTTTGTTTTTTTACTAAAAAGAGAGTCACGGGGCACCTGGGTGGCACAGTTGGTTAAGCCTCCAACTCTTGCTTTTCACTCAGGTATGATCTCAAGGTCATGAAATCAAGCCCTGCATGGGGCTCCGCTCTCAGTGCAGAGTCCGCTTGAGACTCTCTCTACCTCTCCCTTTGCCCCTTTCCCCCACGTGTGTATGCACATGTGTGTATGGACTCTCTCTCAAATACATCTTATAAAAGAGAATCACAATATTATGTGTTTAGCCTTTTAGATTATTCATAAATCATACTTTTGGAAGTCAAAAAATGTGGCATACTGGGGGGTGGTGGCTCAGTTGTTAAGCATCTGCCTTCGGCTCAGGTCATGATCCCAGGGTCCTGGGATCGAGCCGCGCATTGGGCTCCTTGCTCGGCATGAAGCCTGCTTCTCCCTCTCCTACCCCTGCCGCTTGTGTTCCTTCTCTCGCTGTGTCTCTCTCTGTCAAATAAATAAATAAAATCTTAAAAAAAAAAAAAAAGAAAAATGTCCAAATGAAGAACAATACTGCTTCAAATTAAGATCCATCTGATCTTGGCAAAGTTACGTTTTTTATTTCTGCTATTATTCATAAATTTGTTTTTAAAACAATTTTGTCAGGCTATGTTAACACATCATACTTTAGGTAGTAGCATGTTCATTTGGAGCTCTCTTTCAGCCTCAGAAACCTAAAACTCACTGGAAAGTTAAGATTCTTAGTGACAGGTCAGCTTTTAGTGTTCTGAGGAATGAAGTATGTGTAGTGAGGAGAAAACCTAAAAGAGATTTTAAAACATTTCTATCAGAAATCTAGATAACTCATCAATTTGATTTTCCTGATTACTTTTTTATTCTCATCTTTACCATAGGTTACTTAGCTATTCTCTTAAAACTAATAACTTGTTTTAAAATCTTTGTCATCAGAATATTATTAAAATATTTACCAACTTTTATGGGAAAGATGTCAGAGTGATAAATTAGACAACAGAGAACTTTTTTTTTGTTAAACTAAATACATGATACATACTAAAGATTTTAAGTTAGAGTCTTTGAAGAATTTTAAGCAGAGTGTATGAAATAATCAGATTTGCATTTTGGCAAGTTTACATTGGTTATGGTATGTGACATGTATCAAGGGGTCAAAGGAGGATACAGGCAGGTCACTTAGGAAGCTATGGCAGTGATCAGGTAAGAGGTGGTGGTTTGGATTAAGGTGATGTCAGTGGGAATGGGAAGAAGCGGATGAATTCAAGAAATGGTTAGAAGATCGAGTTGACAGGACTTATTGATTGGATTGATTTGTAGAGGAGAGTAAGAGAGAAATCAAGAATGACTAATAAAATTTCTGGCTTGAGGAACTCTGGATGATATCCTTTACTGAAATGTGGAATACTGCAGAAGGATGGACATCTTGAGTTTGAGGGGTCAGGTTTATGGAAATATAATTTAGACATAGAAAAATATGTTCTTTGAATTTTGACAAATTTATATGGTCCTGTAAGTACCACCACAATTAATATCACCCCAAAAGTTTCCTGTTGCTCTTTTGTAGTCTTTCTGAGCCTCTGACAACCATTGATCTGATGTATGTCCATGTATTTTTGCCTTTCCCAGAATGTAATGTAAATTGAATCATACAGTATTTAGTCAAATGAGTCTTTCCTTTCACTTAGCTAATGCTTTTGAGAATCATCTATTGTTGTCCACATATCAGTAATTTATTCCATTTTATTGCTGAATAGTATACCACAGCATGGATACACCATATTTTGTTTTTCCATTCATCAGTTGATGGACATTTGGGTTGTTTCCAGTTTTGGGCAGTTATGAATTAAGGTGTTGTGAAAATTTGTGTTTAGGTTTTTTTGTAAATCTGTATCTTTATTTCTACTGTATAAATACTCAAAAGGGGGATTGCTGGGTTAAATGAAAGGTGTATATTTAAGAGAAACTGCCTAAGTCATTATTTCATTTTAAATTTCCACTTGCACAAATGAGAGTTTTTGTTGCTCCACATCCTCATCAGCATTTGATTCTGTCAGATTTTTGACCCATTCCAGTAGGTGTGCAGTGGTATCTTTAATATGCATTTTTCTAATGACTAATGATGTTGAACATCTTTTATGTACTCATTTGCTGTCAATATTTCTGAACTCTTTGGGTCTTTTGGCTAGTTTTTAATTGGATTGTGTTTTCTTATTACTGAGCTTTGAGGGTTCTTTACAGATAGAGTTCTTTGAGAGTTCTGGGTACTAATCCTGTGTGTGTGTGTGTGTGTGTGTGTGTGTTGTGTATCTGTCCTGTATCAGATCTATATCTCACAAATATTTGCTCCCAGGCTGCAGCTTTTCATTTTCTTTTCGTTCATTTTTTTTTTCTGTTGAGGTATAATTGCCATATAACATATTAGTTTCAGGTTTACAACATAATGATTTCAGTATTTGTATATATTGCCAAATGATTACCACAGTGTGTATAGTTAACATCTGTTACATAGTTAGAAAAAAATTTTTTCTTGTGATGAGAACTTTTAAGATTTATTCTCTTAGCAACTTTCAAGTATGTAATATATGGTATTATTAACTCTGATCATTATGCTGTACATCACATCCCCAGGACTTATTTTATAACTGGAAGATTGTACCTTTTGACCCCCTTCACCCATTTGCTCACCCTTTACTCCCCGCTTCTAGCAGCCACCAGTCTGTTCTCTGTATGTATGTATTTTGTTCCATACAGATTTTATCATTGTTTTTCCTATCTATGGAAAAAAAAATGCTACTGGAATTTTGATAGGGATTGCATTGACTCAGTAGGTTGTGTTAGGTAGTATGGACATTTTAACATGGAATATCTTTTCATTTGTGTTTTCTTCAATCAGTGTCTTATAGTTTTAAGTGTACACATCTTCCATTTCTATGGTTATTTATTCCTAGGTATTCTTTTTGATGCAATTGTAAATGGGATTGTTTTCTTAATTTCTATTTCTGGTAGTTAGTTATTAGTGTATAGAAATACAACAGATTTTTGTGTACTGATTTTGTGTCCTACAACACTACTGAATTAGTTTATTATTTCTAAAAGTTTTTTGGTGGAGCCTTTAGGATTTTCTATATATAATATTGTTATCTGCAAAAAGTGACAGTTTTACTTCTTTTCTAATTTGGATGCTTTTTACTTATTTTTCTTATCTAATTGCTGTAGTTAGGATTTTCAATAGTATGTTGAGTAAAAGTAGTGAGAGTAGATACCTTGTCTTAAAGCTTTTAGCTTTTCACTATTGATTACAATGTTAGCCATGGGCTTGTAATATATGGGTTTTATTGTGTTGAGGTACATTCCTTTTAAGCCCACTTTATTGAGAGTTTTTTTCATAAATGGATGTTAAATTTTGTCAAATGCTTTTTCTGCATCTATTTAGATGATCATATGATTTTTATCCTTGATTTTTTAAATATTTATTTATTTTTCCGAGAGAGAAAGAGAGCGCGAGAGAGGGCAAGAGAGTGAGCATGGGGGGGAGGGGCAGAGGGAGAAGCAGACTCCCTGCTGAGCAGGGAGCCTGATGTGGGACTTGATCCCAGGACCCTGGGATCAGGACCTGAGCTGAAGGCAGACGCTGAACCAACTGAGCCACCCAGGCGTCCCTATCCTTGATTTTGTTAATGTGGTCTATCACATTGATTGAGTTCAGGATGTTGAATAAATCCCACTTGATCTTGGTATATAATCCTTTTCATGTATTGTTGAATTTGGTTTGTTAATATTTTGTTGAGGATTTTTGCATTTATGTTCATGAGGGATATCAGCCTATAATTTTCTGTTCTTGTGGCATCCTTGTCTCATTTTGGTATCAGGGTAATACTGGCCATGTAAAACGAGTTTGGAAGGGTTCCTTCCTCTTCTGTATTTTTGAAAGAGTTTGAGAACAATTGGTATTAATTATTTGAATGGTTAGTAGAATTTACTAGTGAAGCTATTTGATCCTGGACATTTGTTTGCTGGGAGGTTTTTGATTACTGATGCAACCTCCTTACTAGTAATCAGTCTGGTTAGATTTTCTATTTCTTCATAATTCAGTTTTGGTAAGTTGTATGTTTCTAGGAATTTACCCGTTTTTTTATACATTGTCTAATTTGTTTGCATATTATTTGTCCATAGTCATTTCTTAGCGATACTTTATATTTCCATTGTATCAGTTGTAATGTCTTCTCTTTCATTTCTGATTTTGTTTGAGTTCTCTTTTTCTTCTTGGTGAGTCTAGCTAAAGGTTTGTCAATTTAGTTTATTTTTTCCAAGAACCAGCTCTTAGTTTCATTGATCTTTTCTATTATCTTTTTAGTCTTTATTTCACTTATTTCCATTCTGATCTTTGCTATTTCCTTCCTTCTGCTAACTTTGGGCTTCCTTTGCTCTTTTCCCCAGTTGCTTGAGGTGTGAAGCTAGTATCTGAGATTTTTCTTGTCTCTTGTAGGCATTTATTGCTACAGATTTCCATCTTAGAATTGCTTTTGCTGCATCCCACAGATTTTGGTATGTTGTATTTTTCATTTTCCACCCCTTTCAGTCTTTTTTTATTTCTCTTTTGATTTCTTCTTTGACTTTTTGGTTGTTCAGTAGCATGTTGTTAAATCTCCATGTATTTGTGAATTTTCCAGTTTTCTTCTTGTTATTGATTTCTAGTTTTATGCCATTGTGGTCAGAGATAATGCTTGATAGGATTTCAATCTTCTTAAATTAATTAAGATTTATTTTTTGGCCTAATATATGATCTCTCCTGGAGAATGTTCCATGTGCACTTGAGAAGAATGTATTCTGTTGCTTTTGGATGAAATGTTCTATATATATCTATTAAGTCTATCTGGTCTAACATGTTTAAGGTTGATGTTTCCTTATTGATTTTGTCTAATATAACTATCCCAGCTTTCTTTTTGTTTCCATTTACAAGGAGTATCCTCCATCCCTTCACCTTCAGTTTGTGTGTATCCTTACATCTGAAGTGAGTCTCTTATAGGCAGCATATAGATGAGTCTTGTTTTTAAATCCATTTTGTCACTCTTTGTCTTTTGGTTGTAGAGTTGTGTCCATTTACATTTAAAGTAATTGATAGATATGCACTTGCTGCCATTTTTTTGTTAATTGTATTCTGGCTGTTTTGTAGTTCCTCTTTGTTCCTTTCCTTGCTCTCTCCCTTTGTGGTTTGATGACTTTATTTACTGGTGTGCTTAAATTCCGTTTTCTTTATCTTTGTGTATCTTTATCTTTTGTGTATCTTTTGTTTTGCTTTATGGTTACCATGAGGCTTACATATAACAACTTATATTTGTAACTGTTTAAATTGATAACAACTTAAGGTTGAGTGCATTCTAAAGCTCTATCTTCATTTTTACTCTCCCCCACATTTTATGTTTTTGAAGTCATGTTTTACATCCTTTTATTTTGTGTATTGCTTAACTAATTATTACAGTTATAGTTATTTTTACTGCTTTTGTTTTTTAACCTTTATAACTAACTACCTTTATAAGCAATAATCCACTATCTTTGCTGTATATTTATCATTTTCTTGCCAGCATTATTCCAAGAGCAGAAGTTGTTAATATTGATGAAGTCCAGTTTTTTATCAGTTTTTTCTTTTATGATTCAGGCTTTTTGTGTCATAACTAGGAAATACTTGCTTAATCTTTTGCTTAGTTTTTAATGTGATCTACCTAAATTATCCCCTTATTCTCCACCAGAGCCGCTAACTCCTTGCAGTGTCCAAACATGTTATGCAAAGTGGGCAGGGGTGTGGAAGGAAGGGATGGAGGCAAAATATGGCCCAGGGGCCAAATCCTTCCCTCTCCCTGTTTTTTGTAAGTAAAGTTTTATTGGAACACAACCATGCTCATTCATTTGCTGCTTGTCTGTGGCTGCTTTTGTGCTGCAATGCAGAATTGAGTTAGTTGTAACAGAGACTAAATGGCTCTCAAAGCCTAAAGTATTTATTGATTCCTTTACAAGAAAAGTTTGTTGACACCTGAGACAATCTATTAGTTCCTCTTTCCCCTTTTCTTGGGGATAGCTCTCCTGGAGCCCTTTATTCTTATGTGTCTCTCTGGACAGGTTGTTTTTAAACTCTGTATAGTTGCTATTCTGAGAAATTCCCGTTCCTCCTTTGTTAGATCCCTCTGTTTCTGGGATCCCAAGTCTTTCTTGGTTTGTTTCATTCCCTCCTGATAGAATATATCTTCTATTTTCCTGTGAAAAAACGCTGTGTGGGAAGTAAATTGATACCACTCTTGATAGAGAATTCTAAGTGGTTAGCCATTTTCCCTGAGAATTTTGAAGGCATAGCTTTATATTACCTTCCAGCTTCCAGTGTGGCTCTTGATAAATTTAAAATAAAGACTTTCCAACTGGTTATCCAGTTAGTTTCCTACAGGCTGGATTTTGCTGACCTGTAGGTTGAAGGTTAGTAATGCTTGAATATATAATATGTATAGCATAGAATGCATTCAGACTACTTTTTTTTTTTGAGCAACTTCATTCACTTAGTATGTTTTTGAGGTTCATCCATTTTGTAACATCTATAGTACTTCATTCTCTTACATTGTGGAATAATAATCCATTGTATGGATAGACTGCATTTTATATATCTATTTATCTGTTGATAGACATTTGAGTTAATATCTGCTTTTTGGCCTTTTTGAATAATGTTGCTATGAACATTTGTGTACAGATTTTTGTGTGGCCATGTTTTCTCTTGGGTATATATGTAGGAGTGGATTTTCTGGGTCATATGATAACTCTATGTTTATGTAAATCACTTTTGTAATTATTTAATTTACTGTTGATAATCATACATATTTAGAAATGGTTCTCTGAGAAAATCTAGTCTATAAATTGTTTTCAAATGTAGTGAAAATTTTATAGATACTATAATTAATGTTGACATAATGTTATTTGGAAATGTAATGACACATGATTTTTTTTTTTTTTTGTATTTAGAGCCTGTGATTTGTTTTTAGGGTTCGTAACACTCACGGGCCTTAAGCATAGTACCTGTGTACTGCCTAAGTGTTAAAAACCCTAACATTGGGGTGCCTGGGTGGCTCAGTCTGTTAAGCGTCTGTCTGCCTTCGGCTCAGGTCATGATCCCAGAGTCCTGGGATCAAGTCCCACATCAGACTCCTTGCTCAGTAGGGAGCCTGCCTCTTTCTCCCTGCTGCTCACCATCTTGTGTTTTCTTTCTCTCTCTCAAATAGATAAAATCTTTAAAAACAAAACAAAACCCCTAACATTGCCTGGGTGGAACCCAGAAAAAAGCTAAGGCGGTAATGTGAGAACTTTGCAGATACTCAGTGGGACATAATCTAAGTGGGGATGGAAATGGTCTTGGCAGGATGTCAGGCATAGGACCATGGTATAGTCTTTAGTAAAGCACAGGGATGAAGAAGACTCATTTATTTTTACGAATTACCAGACAGCTTGGGTGATGTAGAAGAATAGTGCAGTGATCATGGTCCTGTTTCTTTATTTGTTCTGTATCATTCTTATATAAATTCCTCATGAATAAATTACCATGTAAACAATTTAAATAAGATGAAGGAACTTAGATTTTTAGTTATATGGGCTTTCTATTGTGCAGGCAGAGAATTTAGGAGACAATTTCAGCATACTTTCAGCTATTGGTTCATTAATTTCTAGTATGTTTCACTAAGCTAGTATTTTTCTCACCTTAACTTCCATATTTTCCATCCATCTAAAAATGGATTATCACTGCATATGTACCCACTCTACCATAAACCTGTTGGTCTCAGCAAAGAAGTCAGTGTCACTCTAATTCTGTCAAAACTTGAATAAAGGTAAAAGGCAATCTATGTAGCCATTAAAATAATTTACAAGCAGTGGGCATAATGCCATTTTTATAAGGGGAATAAACTATTGTGAAGGGAACATTGACAACTTTTGGTATACAGTAACAAAATAGACCTTATCTTCAAGAAACACTCAGATAATTACAGTTCAGGTTAGTTAATGCTCTCACAGTGGTAAGTACAGCATTTTCTCATGTACTGCATAAAATAGGGTACCTCACCTGGTTTAACTGGGCCCAGGAAAGTTTTTTAAAGACAGATATACTAGACCAAGGCTATAATATCAGTTAAGAGTTAGGTGAATGGGTAGAAAGAGGGAGGAAGAAAAAGAGAAGAATTTTAGGTAAAGAAACCAAAAAGAGTAAAGGCTGGGTGTATGTAACAGCCTGTTGAGTTCAATGACCTCTAAGCAGAGAGAAGTTACTGGATTATGATGTCAAGGAAGGGAGTCCCATGAGAAGAGGAAGCTGGAGAGATGCTTATACTAATAAGGTCAAATCATAGAAGCTTAGTGTGCCAGGTTGTCAGTGAGCTTAAGCTTTGTGCTATCTGTAGTGGAAAATACCAAATGGCTTTAAGTACAAGAGTGACATGGTCAACTTTTTGGTAGGTAGGTTATTTTTGTCTTTGTCTTTGCCTGTTCTGAGATTCTAACCTTGAAGGTCACAAATTTTATTTATTGACCACTGTATCCTCAGAGGCTAGAATGGTGCCTGGCAAGTATTTAAGATTCACCCAAGATGCTAGTAAGGCAGTATAGTTGCATATAGCAGTTAAGAGCATGGGATCCGGCACAGGTCTGAATCCTTCTGAGGCCACCATTAAAATAGCGCTGTGACCTTAAGCAGGTTTCTTAATCACCCTATGACTCAGTTTTCTTATCTGGAAAATGGAGAGAATAGTTGGACCTACCTAATCAGATAGTTCTGAGAATTAAATTAGTTTATATAAAGCACTTAGAATAGTGCTTGGCTCATAGTAAGTACTATATAAATATTATAGGAATGGATGAATTTAGGAAATATTCAGGAACACAGTTCGATAGGATGTGGTAAATAAGGGTGAGAAGGAGTTAAGGTTAATTCCCTTTGTAGAGCTAGAGCTTTAGGTCCTCCCTCCCTTCCTGTTTCTCCCCTAGCCCTACTCACAATGTGCATACACGACACACAGACACATACGCTGACACTCACTCACTCTTACTCTCAGATTACTGCTCATCCATTCTAGTTAGTACTGGAAATTTAAATAAAGCTTGGTGGTTAGTCTCTGGTATGTTAAGGAAAGACTGTTGTTGATTCAGTGTGGCACATCCTCTTGGATTTTGTCTGGCTTCTCTTTGATTCCTTTTCTTTCTCTTTCTTGAAGTTTCTTCCTTGGACTCCTTGAGTTCTTTTCTTCTCAGGACAGAAATGTAAGAAGGGCTTAGATCCAGTTGGTGGGCTGGGGGTGTGTAGCCACTTTCCTCTCCGTGTCTCCTTTTTTTCTTTATGCTTCTTCCCCTTCTCCCCATTGTTTTCCTACCCCCCTATTTCCTACACAGTAGGAGAGACAAGAGAAAGGATTTCCTCCTTATTTGGCCTTGTCTGCAGGCTAGCTGCAGGCCTTGTCTAGTAATTACGGAAAACTTTGGGGAGGATGTTAAAACATGTGTCAGAAAAGTTCAGTTCTTCTTCAGTTAAAGTTAACTTTAAGAGTTCTCTTTTTTTTTTTAGATTTTATTTATTTGAGAGAGAGAGAATGAGAGAGAGAGAGAGCACATGAGAGGGGTTAGGGTCAGAGGGAGAAGCAGACTCCCTGCCGAGCAGGGAGCCCGACGCGGGACTCGATCCAGGGACTCCAGGATCATGACCTGAGCTGAAGGCAGTCGCTTAACCAACTGAGCCACCCAGGCGCCCTAAGAGTTCTCTTTTAATCTGTTTTTCTGATGTGATATTGAGAAGCATTTGGAATCTAGCACTTGAGCCAAGTTTCTCTACCCTTAGGACCCTTTTGTTTCAGAAACCAGCTAACTTCTAGAATATAGCTTGTCTGCTAGGCAAAAGAAATCTTTTAGCTCACTTCTAGGCTGGTTAAGGTCACCGGAACCAGAGGTTTCATGCTAGAGCCATGCTTTCATTAGTGGAGTGGAATTGGATACTGTGAGAATCTAAGATGGAGCCTCAGCTCTCTGCTGCAACCCTGATAGTCTTCGAAATCTATAAATTTTTTTATCTTTTTAGGTTCACGGGGATTTTGCATTCTACTTTACCCTTCATTTGTTTTGATAGAAATGTAAATTTCCTCCCTAATCTTTTACCTAAACTAAGGCTCTGGGAAGATAAACCCTTTTACTTTCTTGTGTCTTCTCATATTCACCCACATACTACCCTCATTCCCCAGTTTAAAGAGTACATACAAGGATTTGGAGCCAAAACCTTTTTATTGAGTGTCTCTTGCATATTTCTCATGATGGGAGTTGGCTTTTTGGCTAATGGCGCCCCAGCTTTTTTTTCCCGTCAACACATTGAGCCTTCTGAATCCTTGAAACAACACACTTGATCATAAATAACTTGTAGTAAAAGCTTTCCATTTCCTAGAGTTTGTAATGAATGTAAATATTCTATGTAATTCCTTGTCTGGATAGTCATGAAAAGATAGTGGCCAGTGTTAATTGTGTTTTTACTATGTGCCAGGTTCTGTTCTCACCCCTTTTGTCTATTGTGCTGTTGAATTATGTGATGCTTTAAAAACAAGTAACTTGTTTGTAGAATTCATGCTAACATTACTATTGTTTTTAATTAACAGATTTCAACACTAAACTTGCACAATGTCTTTGAAACCAAGAGTAGTAGATTTTGATGAAACATGGAACAAACTTTTAACGACAATCAAAGCTGTTGTCATGTTGGAATACGTCGAAAGAGCAACATGGAACGATCGCTTCTCGTATCCTTTTAGTGGCATTGATAAATATTCTTGTATTGATAGTGATATTGTATCGATAATTGTATCAGTGAACATTGGTAAATGTCCTAAAATTGATAAACTTGTTGAAAAGTGAGAACAGGTTTATGCTCATATAAATGAAAGAGAATGCCAGTGTGACTACTTTCACATATATTGTTTACATTTCCAAGTTCATCTGTATGTGTCAGTCAACAATCTGAGAACCTTTCATTTAACAATACTTATTGAGCACTCATGTATATGTCAGGTACTATTCGAGGCTTTGGAAATACAGTTGTACACAAAACCACTTTCCCTTCATTCTATTAAGGGAAACACACAATAAGCAGGTATTTAAAAAAACCTAATGCCACTGCTTCTACTAGCAGGTAGTGATAGCCTCTGTAGGGAAAGATAGAGCAGGGTAAGGGCATGGAGAATGGTTGGAATATGTATGTAAGTAGCTCTCTTAGGTGAGATGATCATGGAAGGCCTCTCTGAGGAAGGTGGTGATATTTGAACAGAGACTGGACCAAAGCGAGGGAGCAAGTCATATCTGAGGGAAGAATGTTCCAGGTAGAGAGTGAATGGCAAGTTTAATGACTTGATAGCTAGAAATACTTTTTAATTTTTTAAAAACTTTTTAAGTTTTTTAATTGGGTTGTCTGTATTTGTGAATTAGCAATTTTATATGAAAATACAAATTAGTGGTTTCTCTAGAATAATCTGAATCCTGGTGTCCTGCATTCCTACATGACAGCAACCTTTTTTTTTTTTTTTAAATATATACATACTGTATATATTACTTATATATAAAAAACACTGTGCACCCAGGCATTCTGTATATAAACTCTGGCACCAAGAAAAAAATCCCAAATATTAAAATACTTCAGCTTCTTAGAATTTGGGAGGTTAAAGGGGTCTCTAGAAACCCTTGGCCACAGATACCTGGGGCAAAGCCATGGATGGCAGTCTCACCAACTCTACCAATGTCTGCCAGGGACCAAGGCTGGGTGGGCATGGGGAAAACGTAGGTACATTGGAATATGTTCACTGGCAGACTTCTGAACTGCCTCAGTCTTTTACCACAGGAAACACCACACATGTCCTGTCTCAGGGTAAAGAAAGGGGGTAAGGTTGAGGCCTGGGTGTCTCTGGGTCCAAATGGCAAGGTAGTGCCCCAGGGCCTTGCAGGAGACCTTGAGGACTGGGTGGATATTGTAGGAACCAGAGATTCTTTCTCCAGAAAGGGAAGTTAATATGTGAAGGTATTAACCAAAATGTGTGTGAAGATTCACAGTTTTTTCCAACTCTGTGCTGCCCTCTAGCCGTCTTCTGGGTCTAAGGGATGGCTACCCTCATTACGTGGGCATATGCTCTTTAGAAAAGCTTGGATTTTATTAACAGTGACTCAACTTGTTCTTTTTTTTTTTTTTTTTAAAGATTTTATTTAGTTATTTGAGAGAGAGAATGAGATAGAGCATGAGAGTGGGGAGGGTCAGGGGGAGAAGCAGACTCCCTGCTGAGCAGGGAGCCCGATGTGGGACTCGATCCCAGGACTCCAGGATCGTGACCTGAGCCGAAGGCAGTCGCTTAACCAACTGAGCCACCCAGGCGCCTGACTCAACTTGTTCTGAATGCTTAATTCAGTTTTTATATTAAGCTGAATGTTGATGCAAGAACGGTGAGGTTCTTTTAGACCAACAGCAAACGATCTCATTCATTACATTTGTAGTCACTACTAAGAAATGTGTTAGGCTACCTATGTTCTAGGCACTAAAGATAAATAAAATGATGGTGTTTCTGGAAGCCTTCATAGTTTGCAAGGGTGTTTTATATTTTTTATATTATTTGGTACCTCAAACAAGCCTGTCAGATTGGTGGGGCAGACATAATTGTCTTTATTTAACAAAGGAGGAAATTGATATTCACATCATGCAGGTAGTAACCGAAGGAGCACAGACTTGAATATGAGATTTCTAACATCTAATTCTCTATACTTGCCAGTATATCTAGAGGATAATTGATATGGATTTTGCCTTTGAAGAGCTTATTATTGAATTAGTCTAATTTTTTTATGGAACATCATGGATTGTTTTGCATAGGAATCTTAATAAAATGGAAAATGTAAAAGTTACTTGTGTGTTAATAAGGTTTCACTAGACAAGTACATAGGTAGTTTTAAGGCTATTTCAACTAAAATATGAACAGAGAAAGAAGGAGTTGGTCATAGAAATACCTGACTTCCCTGGAAAGTGTCGCTTTGGTCACTTATTTCTAAAATGTTTATTGTTTGATTCATCTAAGATAGTCCAGTTACCTGTTCATGAATTTTCTTCTCTCTTTAAAATAAAGAATATCTGAGAAAACAACAAAATTAAGAATGGAATTTCTTACTTTAAATTTTATTTTGGAAAATAAAGGACTGTGTTACTAATTGTTCTGAAGTAAAATCCTTTTCCCTGTTAATTTGTCCAAAAATACGAGGTTGACTTCTGACCCTTAGGTATCTTAGGTAGAAATTTTAGAGACTATAAAACTTTAATCTTTTGAAAATGAAAAGAAGCCTCCTCCAAATTGTGTATCAACATATGTGATAGTAATTGATCTTTTATAAAGCATTTTTTGGGGTGTGTGAAGTGTAATGTGGTTGACCCTGAACACAGGTTTGAACTACATGTATCCACTTATACGTGGGTTTTTTGGGGAAAGATTTATTTTATTTTAGAGATTTTAGAGAGAGAGAGCTGGGGAGGAGAGAGGCAGAGGGAGAATAGAGAGAATCTCAAGCAGACTCCCTGCTGAGTGTGGAGCCTGATATGGGGCTCAATCCCAGGACCCATGAGATCATTACCTAAGCCGAAATGAAGAGCCAGGTGCCTGACCAACTGAACCACCTAGGCACCCCTTCCCCCCCTTTTTTCTAAACAAATACAGTACTGAAAATGTATTTTTTCTTCCTGACGACTTTAATAAGATTGTCTTTTCTCTAGCTTACTTTATTGTAAGAATACAGTATCTAATACATATACAAAATAGGTGTTAATCAACTGTTTATATTTCAGATAAGGTAAACAGTAGGCTATTAGTAGTTCAGTTTTGGGAAAGTCAAAAGTTACATGTGGATTTCCTTCTGCTGGGGGTTTGGCACCCCTCACTCCTTCGTTGTTCAAGGGTTAACTGGTACATATGTGGAAAAGTTCATAAGATGTACATGTGGGGTTGAACAGATAGTTAGAAAGCAAACCCCTGCATAATCGCTGCACAGGTTGAGAACTAGAACACTGCCAGGATCCACCAACTCTCCCCCACTACATGACCATCTCAGTTCACAAGCCCACTCCTTATCTTGGAGGGAACTACTATTGTGACTTTTGCACCTATTGTTTCCTGTTGTTTTTTTTTAAATAGTATAACTGCTTATGTATACAGCCCTAACAATTATTGGTTCTTTCTGTGTTTGGAACTTTATATAAATTGAATCATGCTGTGTATATATTTCTGTGTCATAATTTTTTCTTTCAACTTATACATGTATGTGATTAATTTGTTACCAGTGATGTTGTAAAATATGTATTACTAGCCCCATTTTACAGCTGAGGATGTTGTGGTTTAGTGATGGGATAAGATGACTTACTCATATTGTAGGATAGAATGCTGAAGTAAAATGCTCAAGTCTCCTTATGCTCTTGAAGTGGGCATTAAGGAAGCTTGGTCTGTAATTTGAAGTGTTTAACATGTGTAAGTACAGAATTTATGGAACCCTGTCCACAGCATTTTTTACTAAATATAAACTCCATAAGGGCGGGGATTCTTAGCCATTTTGTTCACTGCTGTATTCCCAACATCTGGCACATGTAGGTATTCACTAAATATTTGGTGAGTGAATAGCTACTATCAATTAAATGTCATTAAGCATACTGTACAGATGAAATAAATAACATTAATATTTAGCTAGTTCTTTTATTGTGTTGATAAGCAGGTTTCTTAACACTTATCCTTCATAAATGTACTGCATCCAGGTACAATGCAAGGCGTTCTGGTTGATAGGTAATGTAAATAAAAGACATCAGTTTTTTAATACATAACAAATTACCACAAATTTAGTGTCTTTGAGAAACATCCTTTTATTATCTCACAGTTCTGTGGATCAGAGGTCCATGGTGTGACTGGGTTCTCTGTTCACGATCTCACAAAGCTGAAATTAAGGAGTTGGCTGGCTAACTCTCACCTAGAGCTCAGGGCCTCTTTAAAGCCCATTGCTGTTAATTGGGAGAATTCAATTCGTTGCAGTTATAGTTCTGAGATCTCCATTTTCTTGTTGTCTCTTGGCTGTGAACTCAGTGACTTGTTACACCTCAGTTTTTGCATGTGACTCCCTTCCATCTTCAGTGCCAGCAGTGACATGGCAAATCTTCCTGTGCTCTCTCAGACTTCCCCTTCTGCAATTAACCACAGAGGGCTAAAAGCAGATGGGAATCTGCTTTTAAGAGGCTCATTTGATTGGATTAGGCACACCTGAAAAGTCCAGGCTACTCTCTCTATTGGGGTCAGCTGATTAGTAATCATAATTCTGACTTTGTGCTCTGAGTCCCTTTTGCCATGTAAAGGTAGCAGTCCCAGGTAGTAGGGTGGAAAATCTTAGGAGGCCATTTTTGGAATTCTCTCTAACACAAGTAATAATACTTCCTAACAAAAGCTTTATGACAGCTTAGGGTGGTTTGGGATTTACCCTTTACTAAGGATTTCTATCAAGTGCTTTTCTCCAGTAAGGCTAGGTATAGATCTAGATTTACTGTTGTGTTTTTCTGGGTTGGAGTTCTTTGGCTGTTTTGGTTTACTTTTATTCGTGGTTTTCTGCCTTTTGGTAGCTGTTAAGACAATTCCCAAACCCTACAGTATAATATAGAAGCTCTCCTACTTAAGGGCAAGTTAGATTCTAAATGGTTTTATGTAAGTCCAAAGTGATTGAGGGGAAATCTAAAATGCCTACATGAATATATTTCTCCCAGATAGGAAAACCAGTTTTTAAAACCAGGCGTACCGTTGTCCTCATTTCTAATATATAGTCTGTCAGGCATCTTTTCAAACATAGACCAGTTTTGACTACATTGAAAAATACTGAAGTAGGTCATCTCCATCCCTGATGATCCTCACAAATTTTAGGAGAACTTCTTATTAACCTTGGTGTCTGCACTTAGTAGCCCATCATTTTTTCTTAGATTGTACAGATTGGGAAAGGTCTTATCTGTGGTTTTCTCTGCTTGAAGCATAAGTAACATTTTCACTCTATTCCAAATTAAATCACGAATATTTGATTATTGTGATTCTGTAGCTATACACTTTAAAGTTTTTTCATTTTAACCAGTAATTTTATATCCTTGCTTGCTAGTTGATGATTTCATAGATATTGCATCTCTTACATGTTGCATGTTTATTCTTTTTCTTCAGAAATGTCAATAAAGATCTTTATTTTTTATTGTCAATACTTTTTTGGTCATTGTACCATTTTCAATTTTTAAGATAAGCTTTCTTTTTTTTTTTTAACTTACCAGCACTGTTTAAAAATTTGTTTCCTGTTATATGTAATATACATAACTTAAAAGCACATCAATATAAATCTCCTATAAGCTAAACCTTCATAATAAGAACCCATAAACATACAATGTGTATTTCTTTTCCCATGGCTTGGTTTTCTGTCCTTGTTTTTTTTTTTTTTCTTCTGTTTGTTTGTCTTAAAGATTTTATTTTTAAGTAATTTCTACACCCAACATGGGGCTTGAACACACAACCCTGAGATCAAGAGTTTCGTGTTCCACTGACCGAGCCAGCGAGCTGCCCCCCTTTTTCTCGTTTCTAATGAGAGTCATCTGCAGTGGCCCTCAGCAGGACCAGGACACACAGGATGAGGGCCTAAGGTAGGGGGAGGTGAGAGCCCAGACAGAAAAAGACTAGACAGCAAGAGTTGAGGGGGAGCAGAGACAGAAGAAAGGAAGGTGGATTTTGCAGCCCAGTGTCAAGACCCCCAAAATAATAAAACAGTGTTACTCCTCCTTTCCAAGTGGGGAATTTTCTTTCTTAGAAAATGGTTGATGGTGTGTGTCCTGCTGCTGTGGGTAATCTTTACATCCCCATTGTAGAACTCATTGTTTTGGACCCACTACACAATAGAATTAATAGTGTTAAAATTAAAAATTAAGCCCAAGCATAGGTAGCACCTTTAATAGAGAAAATGAACCAAAATAAATGATTTTGCTGCTGGCCAACACTGTCTTTTGGTTGTAACAGAGTTCAGAACTTTTGCTCTGGAACAGTTTTGGTTTTTGTCTGAGAATTTTTATAAGTGGGAAGTTCATGATAGAGGAATTTTTATATCCTGGCTCCCTAAAGAGTAACTTAAGGAAAAGATGACTTTGGAGAAGACAATGTTTAAATCTAAAACTGGCCTTCTCCAGTTATTTCCCATTTTTTGTTTTTTAAAGTGCCTTGTCTAAAACCAAATTATAATTGAATCCTGTAGGGGTTAGGGTGTTCTTCCTAAGGCCCAAATACCTCAGCCCTGGGGTTGAGCCCCGAGTTGGGCTCCCTGCTGAAAAGGGAGTCTGCTTCTCCCTCTCCCTCTGCCCCCCGTTCATGCTGTCTGTCTCTGTCAAATAAATAAAATCTTCAAAAAACAAAAACCTGGCACAGCAATATTACACTATATAGATATTTTTGCTTTTTTTTTTACTGTAAAAATTTTTTCAGTTTATATTTAGCACAATAGTATACTGAAGAATGTATACATATATACATGAAGATGTTTTATTATTTACTAATTATATATAATTAAAAACAAGTAAAAGGATTTAGAAGGATCCTGGGAAAGTGTGACCAAAATCTACCTATCCCTGACCTCATATGGAGAGGGCTGCTTGTTCTTTCTGAAGTAAGGATGCTAGGTAAACAGAGCACATGATATTAATTCCCTACCTCCCTTCCATCACCAAGTGTTTCATAAGTGCCTCTTATGTGCCAGGAATTGTGCTTTGGAGCTGGGACTCTAGAGATGATTAAGAACAGGCTAGTGTGGATGACAAAGGTATAAATAATTTCTATTGTATAAAAGTAAGTTCTATAGAAGAAGAATGTATAAAATGTTATGGAGATACAGAAGAGGAACGGTCTTCATCCTACTTCTATATATATATATTTTTTTAAAGATTTATTTATTTGACAGAGACACAGCAAGAGAGGGAACACAAGCAGGGGGAGTGGGAAAGGGAGAAGCAGGCTTCCCGCTGAGCAGGGAGCCCGATGCGGGGCTCGATCCCAGGACTCTGGGATCACGACCTGAGCTGAAGGCAGACGCTTAACGACTGAGCCACCCAGGCGCCCCTGTATATTTTTTTATAATGAAAGTTTGTTTCTTAAAAATTTTTAAGATTATTATTATTTTTAGTAATCTCTACACCCAAGATGGGGCTTGAACTCACAACTCTGAGATCAAGAGTCATATGCTCTTCCAACTGAGCCAGCCCGGCGCCCCCCTACCTCCATATTTTTAAGCAAAATTTTTATTTTGAAATATTTCCCGATCCTTATATTAAGTATATTGAATATATTTATAAGTAAAAGTATATTAAGTATATTAAATACTTGACTCCATCCCAAATAACCTTATTTTCAGTTTTTATCTGCATCTCTAATTAGGCTGTTCTCAGATTGCTTCACGTATGCTTTATCTTCAACATCTGTTCAGTGATGCATAGTTTAGGAAGCACTTTAACATTCATGAACTTATTTGGGTCTTAAAAGGATTCTGTAGAGATATCAAGAGAGGGTTTATTACCCTTAGCTTAGAGATGAGGAAATGGCAATGCAGAAAGGTTAAGAGACTTGGTCAGGATCACTGGCTAGTAAAACTAAAGTCTCAGATCCCATTTCCTCTGTCTCCTGATTTTTTTTTTTTTTAAGATTTTGTTTATTTATTTGAGAGAGCATGAGAGGAGGGAGGGTCAGAGGGAGAAGCAGACTCCCTGCTGAGCAGGGAGCCCGATGTGGGACTCGATCCTGGGACTCCAGGATCAGGACCTGAGTTGAAGGCAGTTGCATAACCAACTGAGCCACCCAGGCACCCTCTGTCTCCTGATTAAGAACTATCTGCTACAGCATATCTACCACTTGTGATACTTAGCAAGGTAGTTAGTTGGTACTCAAAAACTTAATTAATTGATATTACTATTCATACTATAATTCTTTCTAATGGAATAAATACTGAAGGATAGTGTGTAGGTTGTAGGATGTTATGAGTACTATGATGTGGGAAAATGTGTCAAATGAGTAGTTTTTGTAACTTGTTTCTCAGAATTGCATAGACATATCTGCTTGTGATATTCCATAGCCCTTTGTTGATATTATGCTTATGTCCATCCTTACATAAACCTTATTTTGTAGATTTCTGGGTAACTTGATTTACCGGAATGCCGCTCTGAATTTTAAGCTCTTTGACAAGAACAGTTTTCCTTACAATGCTGTCTAATAATCCTCAAGAAATACTTGTTGAATGATTAAATGAATAACACTTATAGTGCTTTTTAAAGTAAGCATGGCTTTTTTTTTTTTTACTTTTTCTATATCTGTATAATCTTAAATTGCCTGAAAGGATTTTTCATTTTTTAATGGCAAACTTGAGGTAAATCTCTTATTTTAAAGTAATATCTCCCCAATGAATATGAAAACCTTAACAATTTAACTAGAGATATCTATGCTTTATGTGTGGCCTATCCTGAACCCCTTGGAGAAAGACTTTATACAGAAACTAAGATTTTTTTGGAAAATCACGTACGGCATTTGCACAAGGTAAGGAGTGGTACAGACATGATATAAATATGTTTGTAGCTGGGTAGTTATTATTAGACTAGTTTACTGTTTTCCAGTGCAGAACTTATATCAGGTTAAGGTTATTTGCTTTGTTTCCTAAATAGCATTTTTCTGATTATATATATTTAAGGTTTATGAGTTAAGCATTATGTTGTTAGATTCTCAGTTTAGTTATTCAGCATCATATAACTAGTAACTGAAATAGTGGGGTTTCAAATCAAGGTTTGTTCAACTTTAAAATTTGCTTCTATGTCCTCTGGATGGTGTTTATTATAGAACTGTTTTCTATCTTTATTATTTCAGCCATTTAGCTGCCTCTTCATATCCTACATAAAATCTTACAAAAACCTAAAATGAAAAAGGGAAATGGCAAATTAAAAAGCATGATAGAAACTGTCCCTGTGACCACTTATTTTAGTTAGTATGCCATATATACAAGGGCAACACCATGGACTTGATCTGTGTATGAACAAAGAATTTGCGGGATTTGGCTACAGACAGTATTTCTTATTTTGGACTACTGATCTGATCAGGAACTGGAAGAGATCACTTATTGTCTGGGCTAGAAACTTGACTCTACCTTACATTAGCTGTGTGACCATAGGCAACTCACTTAATCTCCCTTATGGATTAAAATTTAAGTTTGTTTATCTTTAAAATGGAGATACAGTAGAGGATATGCTAAGCAAAATAAGTCAGACAATTATCATATGGCTTCACTCGTGGAATTTAAGAAACAAAATAGGGGATCATAGAGGAAGGGAGGGAAAAATAACGTAAGATGAAATCAGAGAGGGAGATAAACCATAAGAGACTGTTTTAACTCTAGGAAACAAACAGGGTTGCTGGAGGGGAGAAGGGTGGGGGGATGGGGTTAATTGGGTGATCATTAAAGAGGGCACTTCATGTAATAAGCACTGGGTGTTATATGCAACTGATGAACTAATGAATTCTACCTCTGAAACTAATAATACACTGTATGTTAATTAAATTTAAATAAAATGGAGATACAATAACACTATATAATACTGTGTCTAACCTTGGATGTGGCTAGGTGCAGATACATTTTAAAGTGGTGATAACCCCAGAGCGCAATTGATCATGTGATGTTTCCCTTTTAAAACTTTTGAAGGAAATGCTCTACTTTTTATTATACATGGCAGATACATTTTAGTGTTCTAATATGTGCATTTGTCAGCTCATGGAAGCAGTTTTGATAACAGGTACTTTAAATTGTTGTTACAATGTTTAATAATTTAGTTTTAAAGTTAAAGTTCTGCTATGATAATCTAGTGAACTTTGGTTATACCATAATTGTTACCTGTGTAAGGCACTTACAAATTTTGCAGTTTTATATTTTAGCATGGGTTGTGTTTTTTTAAATGTTTTATTTGAAATACTTTGACTTACAGAAAAGTTGCAAAAATAATACAGAATTCCTATATCCTTTTTACCAGCTTAAGGTTAACATCTTGTATAACAGTGGTACATTTATTAACACTAGGAAATTAACATTGGTATAATTGCACTTTAAAATGATGTGAAATAGTTCTACGAATGTTTAGAATACTTACATAATTGTATACCATATGTTTTCTCAGATCCTGTGACAAAAAAGAAGTTGGCTAATATGTTGATAACTAAGTAAATTATTAACATAGCCAACAGATTTGAAGCAGTTTCACCTGTGAGAAGAAAATTTTATTTGGGGGAGGGAACTTTTTTAATTACTAAAGTATTGCCGTTTTATTTATTTATTTATTTATTTTCTATTTTTCTAAGATTTTATTTATTTATTTGTCAGAGAGAGAAGGAGAGAGAAACAGAGAGCAAGCACAAGCAGGGGGAAGCGGCAGGCAGAGGGAGAAGCAGGCTCCCCGCTGAGCAGGGAGCCCGATGCGGGACTCGATCCGAGGACCCCGGGATCATGACCTGAGCCGAAGGCAGCCGCTTAACTGACTGAGCCCTCAGGCGTCCCAGCATTGCCGTTTTAGATAATTTAGAACATACAGATAAGCAAAAAGAAGAAAATTATCCCCGAAACAATACTCATACTTCCAGAATTAGCTACTATGAATATTTTTGATTATCTATACTTAAATACATCTGTTTGGGCATATGTTAATATATATATACATATATATATAAAATTTGATATTTGTCCTTAGCGTATTTTTGCTTTGTGTAGACGTCCATTTTTATTAGAAAACAGAATCATATTATACACTTTATAATCTTTTTGATTTTAATAATAAGTCTCTTTCTTTGTCATTAAATGGACTTTTATAATCCTGACAATGATTATAAAATTTTTCATTGTGTGGAGATACTACAATTTGTTTAAATATTGTCATACTGGGGGTTGGGAGGATGGGTTAGCCTGGTGATGGGTAATAAAGAGGGCACGTTCTGCATGGAGCACTGGGTGTTATGCACAAACAATGAATCATGGAACATTACATCAAAAACTAATGATGTAATGTATGGTGATTAGCAAGCATAACAGTAAACACACGCACACACAAAATACTGTCATACTGCTGGGCATATGGATTATTTGCAATATATATAATTTGTTTTTATAAACAATGAATGCTTCTATGAATATCCTGGTATCTAAATTATTTTTGTGTAGCTGAGTTTTTTATAGGATAAATACCTAGATACAGAATTATTAAGTCATAGGTCATGAACATTTTTTATTGTTTTGCTATATAGTAACAAATTGTTCTCATATTTATTCACCCAGCAGCAGCAGTTTCTAAGTGTGCTTTTCCCCCCAGCTATGAGAGGCAAAAAAGATACTATATATAGGTTGTTTCTGTCTCTTGAGCCTTAATTATTAAAATTCCAAGTTTAAAAGCATAGCATTTCAGCAGAGAATTAATTAGATGGAAATTGAGGTCATGACTTGCTTAAAGTCATATGGACAGTTAATGAAAGAACTGAGATAAAAGAACCTAATATCTTTTGAATATCAGTCCAGTGTATTTTTACTGTTAGACTAGATTTCCTTCAAAAATAACTTTTAAAAAGTTAGATTTCAGATTTAAGCTTGATTTTTATTTTTCAAAAAGTAACAGATTTCTGTTAAGTAAATATAAAACAACTTATTTGGGGAATATAGAAAAGGTGTCAATTTTCATAAATAGTCTTATTGACATAAGTGAATAATTCAGAGTAATGATATATTTTTATAACTAGCAGGATGATCAAAAGTGAGGGATTTGAGGAAGCACACAGATATGTGGCAGTAGAATTACATCCTCTTTTAAACTGATCTTAATATGGTATTCTAGCCCAAAGACAACCTCACACCATCATATTTTATCCTTTTAGAGAATGAAACTGTTTACTCTCTAGTATGGATGAATGCTTTATTTTCATATCTAAGACACACTTTTTTCTGGTCGTTTCAATTTTACTAAAAGCAGTTAAATTAGAATGTAATTTGTAAATATAATTTAGACTACTTTTTAGAACATTCATTTTTTATAAATTTCATAGCTTACAAATGAAAATCATTAGTGCTTTCCAAGTAAAAATATATTTCTTCTTTATATAGAGAGTTCTGGAGTCTGAAGAGCAAGTACTTGTTATGTATCATAGGTATTGGGAGGAATATAGCAAAGGTGCAGACTATATGGACTGCTTGTATAGGTAAGTATGCCTTTAAACTCTTTGACAACCTAAACAGTGTTGCCTGTATTCAGTAATTGAAGGAGTTTTGGGTTTTGGCTTTTTGTTTTTAAATTTTTAAATAAACGAACAAAACTAAAGCATTTTTTAGTCAATGGACTTTGCTATGGGGAAATGTCTGTAGTCTGGGTCATGTGAGTCTTTGGGAGCTAGGCAGTATATGGAAAGTTATTCTCTGAAAACTAAAACTGTATTTAATTTCATAGTTCTGTTTTTTGTCGTATTGTCTGGGACTCTCTCTCTCTCTATATATGGCACATGTTAGATCTTGACAGAGTTCCAAAGTGCAACTTAAGCTTGGATGAAACTTGGTGGAGTAAATCCAAACCCATGTTCTCCTCCTGTATGCTCTTACTTGACTCTAAGATCCAGTATTTTATGCTTCATGGAAACACTTAGTTAAAGCACTCAGCAGTTGTTCTCTTGAAGTTCTACCTTATCCTTTAGGCATTATATTAAATTACCTACAGTGTCATAATGTCCTATGATCTCTCACATTTTCCTGCCTCTCCTTGTGCTGTCGTATCTGTCTGGATTGCTTGTCTTCCTTTCTCTGAATGACGAATTCTCATGTGTTTCTTCACCATTCCCGTCTCTGAACTTCCCTCTTCCTTGTTCTACGCAGTCTCCTATTTAGATCTTTTGTGTTAGCTGTCCCTCCTGCATGTTCCTGTGGTACTCTGCGCTGATCCTTTCTAACCCATTCACATAGACAATGGAAATAAATTCCTGGGTACATAAGGCAGAAACCTATTTACCGAAGAATAGTGGATAAATAAGGAATAGTGTCATTAAGTCACCTGGGCCTTTGACACTTGGAATGAGAGTGTCTGCTCTTGAAATGGTTGTGGCCTGCGATGGAGGATAATTTTGGCCTATGCATTGTGGCATGGGCAGAGATGGATCCCTGCCTCAGTTTCTCACTGGGGAGAAACTCCTTACTTCTCCCCAGTGAGAAACTGAGGAGTGAAGCTGGGTGTCAGAGTATTATCTGTACAGTTATTCCATGCATTGCTGGACTACCACACTGAAGCCAGGGCTTGGTTCTCTTGGCGTGTTTGTCCTTTGTCGCTGGTTCATGTTCCTGTAGGTTTTTATAACAACACTGGAGTTTACTTACTGTAAGTTGCCTCTGTTAGAAACTGGAGCTTATTCCAACCTCCATTAGCTTTTATTTCTTCTTAGAAGAGCCAAATGTAATAAGATCAGAAGCCAGCAGTTGCTGACAAGCACAAGGTTTACCGTGGCTTTGGCTTTTATAAAAATGTTTGCCATACATAAAACATCCTGACATTTCATGGTTGTTTTTTTTTTCCCTCGTCCACCAAAGTAAGATAGTCATGAATAGAACTTTTAAGAATTCCCAAGCTAGGGTGCCTGGGTGGCTCAGTCGTTAAGCGTCTGCCTTCGGCTCAGGTCATGATCCCAGGTTCCTGGGATCGAGTCCCACATCAGGCTCCCTGCTCCGCGGGAAGCCTGCTTCTCCCTCACCCTCTCCCCTTGCTTATGTTCCCTCTCTCGCTGTGTCTCTCTCTGTCAAATAAATAAAATCTTTAAAAAAAAAAAAAAGAATTCCCTAGCTAAATTGTGGAGGAGAATTAGAGGAATTTTAAGGATAAGTGTGAGAGCACATGCATGCCTTTGGCCACATGCTTGGGCCACTGGTATATAGATGACTTAAGAGAGTATTTAGAATATATGCCAGTACAGTATGCTGTGTACAGTGGGTTCCCTCTTGAGCTGAGACATTTTAGTAAAGATTTAAATTGGCTTTCTTTCTTTCTCTTTTTTTTTTTAGTTTTCTATGTTCTCCTGCATCAAAATCAGTAATTTGGTACTATTTAAATTAATACTAATATTAATAATAAATTGGTACTGTTAGTGAAGTTTTATTAAATATATATGCTATATACACAAATATATGTGTGTATATAAACCATATGAGGTAGTTGGTGTCTCCAAATTTGCAGTTGAGGAAACTAGGCTCTCCGAGAGGTCATTTAAGACTTTGCTCAAGGTCACTCAGCTACAAAAAAAAATCACAATTTAAACCCAGATCAGCCCAATTAAACCTATTTCACTTCTTCATTCTACTTTAGTCTCATTCTAGATACACTCTTTTAGTCATTTAGATAGATTCTGTTCTCATCCCTTATCTTACACTATGCATTCTTTCTAAAATGATTTCAGTTACTCCTGGTTTTAGCTACAACCTATATGTTGCTAACCACCAAAATATGTGTTTATCCCAGGTGATCTGAGTTTCAGAGGAGTATTTTTTTACCTAGCCTGCCTATACCTTCAGGGTATTCCATGGGTACATTGTAGTACTGCAGATTTCAAAACTGAGCTTGTTATCTTTTACATACACACTGTCCCCAGTGTTATTTTTATTATTTATTTATTTATTTTTTTAAAGTAGGTTCCATGCCCAGCATGGTGTCCAGTGCAAGGCTTGAACTCACGACCCTGAGATTCAGACCCAAGCTGAGATCAAGAGTCAGACACTTAACCAATTGAGCCACCCAGGCGCCCCAGTATTACTAATTTTAATTGGTAGTAATACTGTATATCCAGACATAGATGCCAGAAGTCTCACTTATCCTTTCTTCACTTACGGTTGTCCTCTCTACCTGATCCCTATTGGTCAGGTCCTCCAGATGTCTCTTAAATTCATTATTTCCTTTGCATTGCAAGCTTTTTATCGTTTCTCACCCGAACTATTAATGATAAAGTCCCTGTAACCAGTCTTCTGGCCTTTGAGTTTAAATTTATTCTATTTACTGAATTCATGTTATTTTTTTCTTTTTTTTTTTTTTTAATATTTTATTTATTTATTTGCATGAGAGAGAATGAGAGAGAGCACATGAGAGGGGGGAGGGTCAGAGGGAGAAGCAGACTCCCCACCGAGCAGGGAGCCCGATGTGGGACTCGATCCCGGGACTCCAGGATCATGACCTGAGCTGAAGGCAGTCGCTTAACCAACTGAGCCACCCAGGCGCCCTATTTTTTTCTAACATGCACATCTGATCACTCTCTGAAATCACGTAGTAACCTTCCACTGTCTGTAGCAAAGACTTAGAACTAATGGCTCATGGGATTCACTTATAGAGAATTTTATTTGACCACTGGGATGTTGGCATCATGTGGCTGATCATCATTTATTTAATTATATTGGTAGAATAGATGGTAAAATCCTTTTCAAAGAGGCAATAATTAGATGAAAACTGCTTAATGATAGTTTTTAATTGTGGGGTACTGAGGTTATCCAGGCTAGCTAATCACTTTTAGTCATACTCTATAAGGAAATCTGTGTAAAGAAATATAAAGGAAAAATTAGTTTTGTTTTAAAAGTATTTTTTAACACTTTTATGAAGTAATTTCTAGCCTCTTCTTTATTCTGATTGATTTATACGATGGATATGCATTAGCATAGGTAATTTAAGGATTCTGACTTCAAAGAAAATAATGATATTCCTGCGTCACGTTTCCCAGTACTACATATCTCTTTAGACCCTGCTGGCTCTTGAAGTGTAGTACGTAAGATATTAGCTGGGGAACTAACAACTCTTGAAATCCAGTAGGTATTAGCATGAGAACAATTTTTGTAATGGAATTTCCTAAGACAGATTGAAATGCTTGGTTTCTCTGAGGCTTCAAAATTTTGGCTATTCATTATTGTCAAGTACTATTTTTAATTGTGTCAGTGCTAATATTCCAGGTAAGCAAAGGATACTTATTAAACACTTTGTTGGTGAAATAAATTATAAAAACATTATAAAAATTATAAAAACTATTGCATTATATGTGAGCAGAACAGCCAGGTATTGCCTGTGTGGTAGAGTATAAAATATTCTAAGAAATTATTGGGACCTGATTCTTTTATGATTTCCTAGAACATATGTCTTTATTTAAAAACAAATGTGTGATGAATAAAATTGACTGTAAAATACTCCAATGACTTAGAAGTTAAGAATTGTATCCACATCAAAATGAAAAATTGCACTGTTTACATTTTAAGTTATATCTTTAAATTATTTTAAAAGCTTGTCTATCAAGCTTAAACTTAACATCAGGAGTAGAAATCTGGAATGAGAAAGATACAGTTAACGTAAGTTCAAGTTTTATTCCATGAGGTAAAGAGAATAGTGACTTGTCCTATCAGATATAAAACATAAAGCTCCACTAAAGCAGTATGCTGGCTCAAGAATATACATATAGATCTTTGAAACGGAACAGTGATTCCAGACCTCTGCAGATCTAGCAGCTGCTTGTTCAGCATTAACAAACCACTATCCTAAGAAGTTTATACTTAACTCTATAGGTATAAAGGAGCTACTTAGTACTCTGAATAGGTGAATAAATTTTAGATGAATTAGAGATGGTGGAAACAGGAAATAGAGACCAGTCATGGGAGTGTTGCACATGATCGAAGCAGAGATTAAACAAAAGGCATTGGAAGAGAGAAGGAAACTAATGGGAGAGGATGAGTAGTAGTTTAGGAGGACGTGAAGAGCAGCTGATTAAAGGAGTAAAATGGAAGGATGAGAGATAAATGTTTCTAATCTTTTAGTGGGATTACTGGAATGGCCATGGTACCACAGACCAAAAAAAGAAACTGGTTTGGTGCAAAGGATCCATATAGGAAGGCACATATAAATGGTAAAGATACGACAATTAAATTCCCACTACTCAGGGAGCACATGTTACTGTTGAAATATTGTATTTGTTTATGTTTGTATATTCTACCAGATTTGTAAACTCTGTGCAGGAAGCCCACATTTTTGTTTTTCATCTTTCTGTCCCTGGGGCCTGGCACACTGCCTGATTTGGAGTCCACACTTGGTCAATACTTGTTGAATGAGAGAGGGAGAACTTGTGAAATTTCTGTGCCAGCTCTGTCACCCACTAGCAGATTGACCATTGGCGAGTTCTTTAAGCTCTCTAAGCTGCAGTTTTCTTACATATAAAAGGAGGGTCATAGTAGTATCACACATATCTACTTCATAGTATTCAGCCACATAAAATGCTTAGGGGTATGCCTGACACATGACACGAGTTCCGTAAACGTTAGTGATTACTTTTATTTCCTGGCATTTGTGGCTTTTATGATCTGGCTCCAGGCTGCTTTTCTAAGTTTGTATTCTAATATTAGCTTTTGCTCTCCCTGCTGTCTGGAATGCTATCCATTTATGTATTCAGTAGTTCATCAAGGAAGTATTTTTTGAGGACTTCATATTTACCTGCTGCTGGTTCTGGATGCTGTGTAAGCAAGGTCCTTGCTTTGTAGTTCTTATATTCTAGAGAGGCAACAGATGTACGGAGCAAGTAAGCAAATAAAAGAATTGAATTATTTCACAAAGTAGTAAGTACCGTGAAAAATATAAAACAGTTGCGTTTAATTACTTTAATGGGATGGGAAGTTAAAGTTCATTTGGATTGGTATCAGATCAGGCCTGAGAGAAGTGTGTTTGAGCCTGATGACAGAGGCCAGAGGTTAAAAGATCTCTCCACTTTATATATCCTATTTCAGTCCAGATCTCCCAGATGTTCTCTTTCTACCTCTTTCTTCTGTCTCTCTCGGTCCTATTCCCTTTTCTTCAATTGGAAGGCATGGTTGAAAAGCCAGCATGAAATTAGGTGGATATACTACTAGAGAGAATGGAAGGAAGGGTGAAATGGCATTTTGAAGGAAAAATATAATAGGACATTTTAACATATGGGTAGAGGAGACTAAAATGTCAAAGAGAGTACCAAGGTTTTAAGCCTTGGAGTCTAGAGGCTTGTAGTTAGTGTGGGAGTGCAACTTTTGTAAATGGTTTATCTGTACAGCTTTGGAGTTAATTCCAGGAATTGTGTTTTTCATTGTCTCCTAGAGTTGTTGGTGGAGTAATGCAGTTGAAATTTTTGTTGTCTTTGTTTTCAATTTCATTTGTCTGCAAACGTGAAGTGGACTTTTCATTTTGATGCAGTGAACACTAGAAAGTGTGTTTTGCTATAGAGATTTCGTGGCTTTTGCCTATTTGTGTTGTCTATAGCTATTTACACATGGCAGAACCTTTCAAGTCAGTACTTTTAGGTGGTGAGCATTATAGGCATTATAGTGAAATCTAAGATTGTGAAAAGTGAGTGCTAGAATATTTTGAGCCCTTCCTACACATTTTATTTACTTTAAAGAAATCTATATTCATCTCAGTAATTTGTAGAGTTCATTACAGTTATTAGCTTAGAATATGTCAAAACATTATAAAGCTGTTTTCCTCTGGTAGACAAAGTGATCTTACATTAGTCAGTTTTGCCCATACTTCTTACTGTCTATAATAGTACCTACTAATCTAATCTCTTTTTGTTGTTGTTTAAAAATGAAAAGTTACATCTTTTCCTGGTGATAGATATAAATTGAAGGACTGACCTGAGTTTTATCGTTTAACTATTTCTTGGTTTAATTCTTTGCAAAGTGAACTTATCCTGACTTTCTAAGAAGAATCTGGGAATGAGCAAATTATATTGTAGAAGGATTGTAGAAGCTCCTTGGGTAGGAGCTGTTGGGCTATATGAGTACTGGAAATTTTTAGAGCAAAACCCTTGAGTTTTTTAAAGTGAGACTGAGGTAATAGGGTTTTTTCCCCCTACTCTAGAGGTTATTCTTTTGCTCTTAAAGCCTTCGGCTGATACCTTTGATCCTTTTAAATTATATTTCTAACTTCTGCAGAATTTCTTTGGATATATTACCACACTCTTCTGTAGTTGATTTATAACCCTAAAATTATTATTTTCAAGTTGCAAGTTATTTGTTTTCCTGCTGATTTTAACATAGTGTCCAATGGTACTATATTTGTTTTTCAGGTATCTCAACACCCAGTTTATTAAAAAGAATAAATTGACAGAAGCTGACCTTCAGTATGGCTATGGTGGTGTAGATATGAATGAACCACTTATGGAAATAGGAGAGGTAGGAAATTCTTTAAATGACTGGCAAACATGAGAGTGTTTTTATATATATTGAGGGAATTTGATTCACTGTCTTTTTTTTAAGGACACCATGTTGACTATCTTAACATTGTCAAGATTTAAAACATCCTAAATGTTAAGTTAATAAAACACTGCAGTGATTTCCTAAGAATCTTCACATAGATAACAGAAGAGATATGATTAGTATTATTTTAATAATTAAATTAATGATGGATGAATAAATGACGGTTAATAGTTCCACTATGTGAAAAAGCTCATAAAAAGTCTTTAGGAAAATACTTTCTGAGAGTATTCAGAAAATATTCTTGAGATTCTTGTAGTTAAAAAGTGCAAAAGTCAAGGCGCCTGGGTGAGCATCCGACTCTTGATTTCAGCTTAGGTCGTGATCTCAGGATTGTGGGGTTGAGCCCTGTGTCGGGCTCTATGCTGGGTATGGAGCCTGCATAGGATTCTTTCTCTTGCTCCCTCTCCTTCGGCCCCTCCCCCCACCTAATGTGCATGCATGCTCCTTCTCTTTAAAAAAAATAAAGTGCAAAGGTCATAGGCTTAAAAGAGATCCTAAAAGAGAGGATATACAGATTTATGGATATAACAAATTTAACTTTAAAAAGTAATTAAAGAAGTTCAGAGTAAAACAATGAAGTGTGGAGATTAGTAGTTCTTTCAGATTCTTGAGGTACAGTACAAATTTAAATATGGAAAATTACATAAAGCATATATTCACTGTGAAAGAAATACTCCAGTACAATGTTTGTTTATTCATGTAATATGTATTTATTGAGTAGCCAGGTACTGGTGATACAATGGTGAACAGACAGAAGGTCTCTGTCCTCATGGGGAAGCAATGCCAAATAAGAATAGAAATTAATGTGAAATTGTGGTGAGTGTTAATGAAAGAAATAAACAGCTAAGATGCGGCATTAGTAGAAATTTTATTTAGAATAATCCTTTTGGAAAGAAATTTGTCGTTGTCTTTCAGTAGACTTTAAAATGCGTAATATCTGTTAACCAGATAATCCCATGTCTGGTAATCTGTACTGTGAAAATAATAAATAACAGGAAAAAAGTTCAAATATTTAAAAGTGTTCCTTGTGGGGCGCCTGGGTGGCTCAGTCGTTAAGCGTCTGCCTTCGGCTCAGGTCATGATCCCAGGGTCCTGGGATTGAGCCCCGCATCTGGCTCCCTGCTCAGCGGGGAGCCTGCTTCTCCCTCTCTCTCTGCCTGCTGCTCCTCCTGCTTATTATACTCACACTCTCTCTCTGTGTCAAATAAATAAATAAAATCTTTAAAAATTAAATATTATTGAACAACCCCTTTCTTATACCATATACAAAAATAAACTTAAAGTGGGTTAAAGATCTAAACATGAGATCTGAACAATTTAATTAATGCCTAAAAAGCAATAATAAACTATTGGGACTACACCAAAATAAATAATTATTGTTAATAAGGGTGACTAATGGGTAGACCATCTAAATGTCTAATATCCAACAGTAAAAACTATACATAGATGAATATGTACAGTATGATTTTGTTACGAAGGCAAAGAGATAAATTAGTAGTAGAAAATAGTTCATAGAAACTTTAATAAAGGGGAAAATATTTCATGAAAAAATCTGGACACATTATATGTTTAATAGAAATAAAACTATAGGGGAAAAAGGATGTAGAGTAACAGATTAGTGGGAAATAGTAGTTGCTTTAGTTCGTAGGACTATTAGTGAATATTTTAATAATTGTCCCTTATCACCAACACCATCAAGCTCACTCTTCCTCCCAGAGGAAGTCACCATAAACAATATGTCTTGCTTGAATTTTACCTGTGCATTTGCATATGAATACTTATACTATGCACATGATGGTTTAATTTTGTATTTTAAACATTAATGGTATCATATCATATGTACCATAATGATAGCATACCATATATCTTGCAACTTGTATTTCTTGCTTGTTTTGTTTTGTTTTTTGGTTAATGTGTCTAGTTCTTTGCACATAAGTTTATTTTTGTGAGAGCTTAGTATTCTATAATACGGATATAGAATAATTTATTAATCATTTATTAAACTATTCTCCTTAGTTTTTAGTTCTTTGTTGTTATGAACAATTCTGCTGTGAATATCATTGTTCATTTATTCATTTATTAAAAATTTTTTGAACCCCTCTGTGTGCCAGGCACTTTTCTATATACTAAGAATACAGTAGTGAACAAAGTAGACACAGATCTTACATTTAGGGAGTTAACATTTATGTATATATCTCTTTGTACACAGACATTTTCTTAGAGTGGGTTTTCTGGGTCTAAGCACACCCTGAATTTTGATAGCTCCTCCAGCTTGCTTTCAAAAGGCTTCATAGTTTGTTCTCCTGTCATAGCTTATAACATCTCATTTTCTTTATCACCCTTTTCCCCTGTTTGTGCTATTTAAAAAGCAAAAAATAAGGGAAAACTTGAAGAATGGTCCTTGTGGGATGGTGGATGCTTTTACTTATTTGAAATAGGATAAAGTTACCCCAGGGAAATAGAATAGAGAGGCTAAAACCAGAATAATGGCTGTGTAGATGCATTTATATTGGAAACAGAGGAGCAATCAATTTTTGATACTGGAATAATTTGTACTCTTTATGGGAAAAATATATTGGAGTTTAAATATGAAAGGCAAGACTTGAAAACTTTTGGATGGCAATATAAGAGCACACATATCCCTGACATTAGAGTAAGGAAGTTCTTAAAAGACAAGAAAAATACAAACAATAAAGGAAAAGATTGATAACTTTGAGACATTAAAGTATAATGTATTTTTACTAAAAAAACACTATAAAGGAACTCAAAAGTTAAGTCACAAACTATGACTGCAATATATAAAACTGTCAAGGGATTAATTTCTACAATATATAAAAAACTTCTAGTTTTTATTAAGAACAAGATAAATACTATGGAACTGTGGGCAAAAGAGATGAATTGGCATTTCACAGAAAAAAACTTAAGATGTACAATAAACATACAAAAAGATGCCCAGCCTCACACAAGAAGATGCCAGTTAAAACCACAAGGATTTACCAAAACAATCTACAAATTCAGTGTAATCCCTATCAAAATACCAATAGCATTTTTCACAGAACTAGAACAAATAATCCTAAAATTTGTATAGAACCACCAAAGACCCCAAATAGCCAAAGCAATCTTTTTTTTTTTAAGATTTTATTTATTTATTTGACAGAGAGGGAACACAAGCAGGGGGAGTGGGAGAGGTAGAAGCAGGCTTCTAGCCAAGCAGGGAGCCCGATGCAGGGCTTGATCCCAGGACCCTGGGATCATGACCTGAGCCGAAGGCAGACACTTAATGACTGAGCCATCCAGGCGCCCCTAGCCAAAGCAATCTTGAGAAAGAACAGAACTGAAGGTATCATAATCCCAGATTTTAAACTATCTTACATAGCTGTAGTAATCAAAACAGAATGGTACTAACACAGAAATATCCTGTTCCATAGATCAGTGGAACAGGATAAAAGACCCATGCATACAAACCCACACTTCTATGGTCAATTAATCTATGACAAAGGGGGCTAGAATATGCAATGGAGAAAAGAGTCTCTTTAATAAATGGTGTTGGGAAAACTGCACAGCTACATGCAGATGAATGGAACAACCCCTTTTTTATACCATACACAAAAATAAAGTGGGTTAAAGATCTAAACATGAGACCTGAACAATTTAATTAATGCCTAAAAGAAAACATAAGTAGTATTCCCTTGGACATCATTCTTAGCAACATATTTATGGATATGTTTCCTCAGGCAAGGGAAACAAAAGCAATAATAAACTATTGGGACTACACCAAAATAAAAAAGCTTTTGCACAGCAAAGGAGACCATCAACAAAACAAAAGGCAACCCAGTGAATGGAAGAAAATATTTGCAAATGGCATCTAATAAGGGGTTAATATCCAGAATACATAAAGAACTTACACAATCAACATCAAAAAAACTAAGCAATTTAATTAAGAAATGAAGCAAGGACCTGAATAGATATTTTTCCAAAGAAGAGATACAAATGGCCGACAGACACATGAAGAGATGCTCAAATCACTAATCATCAGGGAAATGCAAATCAAAACCACAATGAGATCTCACCTCACACTAGTCAGAATGGCTAATATCAAAAAGACAAGAACTAGCAAGTGTTGGTGAGGATGTGGAAGGGAACCCCCATGCACTGTTGGTGGGAATGTAAATTGATGCAATCACTGTGGAGAACAGAATGGGTTCCTCAAAAAATGAAAAACAGAAATATCCTATAATTAGTAATTCCACTACTGGGTATTTAACCAAGGAAAATGAAAACACAAATTTAAAAAGACATATGCACCCCTGTGTATATTGCGACATTATTTACAGTAGCCAAATTATGGAATTAGCCCCAGTGTCCATTGATAGATATATGGATAAAGAAGATGTGGTCTATATATACGAAGGAATATTACTCAGCCATAAAAAAGAATGAAATCTTGTCATTTGCAACAACATGGATAGATCTAGAGAGTATAATGCCAAGTGAAATAAGTCAGAGAAAAAACAAACAAAATAAACAGACTTAACTATAGAGAACAAACTGATGGTTACCAGAGGGGAGGTGGGTGAGGGGATGGGTGAAGTAGGTGAAGGGGATTAAGAGTACATTTATCTTGATGAGCACTGAGTAATACGTAGAACTGCTGAATCACTATATTGTACATCTGAAACTAATATAACACTGTATGTTAACTATACTGGACTTAAAATTTAAAAAAAATATGGGGATATGTACACATTTGATAGAACTATAGGCAAGGGAATGATTTAACACAAAATTCAGGGTTGTGGTAACCTCTGAGGGGAAAGTAGGAGGACGTTTGGAGCAACACTAATAGGGAAGTTGTGTTTCTTTTTTTTTTTTTTTTTTTTTTAAGATTTTTATTTATTTGCGAGAGAGAGAATGAGAGACAGAGAGCATGAGAGGGAGGACGGTCAGAGGGAGAAGCAGACTCCCTGCTGAGCAGGGAGCCCGATGCGGGACTCGATCCCGGGACTCCAGGATCATGACCTGAGCCGAAGGCAGTCGCCTAACCAACTGAGCCACCCAGGCGCCTGGCAGTTGTGTTTCTTAAACTGGGTGGTGAATACAGGGATAGTCTATTTTATTATTCTTTTAATTGACTTACCTTTTATGTTTGTATGAGAGGTTTTATAATTTTAAAAATCAGCCAACAGCCAAATCACTTTAACATAATTCCTTTGTTTCTCTTAGTCTTGACATTTATACAGCCTTTCCGTAATACCAGGCATTTAATTAACAACCAGTAAATTATAGTTTATAAAAATCAAATCAATTATTTCTTTAAGATTTTCAATTAATTCAGTTGAATTCAATTCAATTTCAATTAATTGAAGCCTTAATTCTGTTCTTTATACAATCTGATACTCATTTTCAATTTAAATTAGAAATCCATTTTTTTATGTATATTCAGTTTTCATTTGACTTTTGAAGTATTAGTTGTAAATACTTGATATGTAGTTTTACTTTAAGAAGTCTTTTAACATTTTAATAAATGTTAAAAACAAATACTAGGTAATTCATCCTTGATAATTTTTATTTTTCCTGGCAGCTAGCATTGGATATGTGGAGGAAATTGATGGTTGAACCACTTCAGACCATCCTTATCCGAATGTTGCTCCGAGAAATAAAAAAGTGAGTACTGATATTTGTCTTCTTGAGTCAATTCTAATTTGCTGTTTGAAATGGTTTCAAATAGTGTACAGTTGCATGGCTGTTAACTAGACATAGGCCTTGGTTTACTTAAACAAGTCTCATTTTCCATCTTAATGCCAATATTCTAAAATTGTTTTATAATCTTTTTTTGATAGGTCTTTGGTCTTTAGCCCAATATGCTTAGTAAATAAGTAAGTCCCTGAAGGAAGTGACCTGTCATTTGTTGTTGCAAGCCTGATACCTCTTGGATCTTCCAGGGCATAGCTGAATTGTTTGAACATAATCTCTCAGTTTAAATCTTGAAAGGATAACATACCTATTCAAGAATACAAATTTTTCTAGGTAGTTGGTTACCTCATAGCTCCAGTGTTAAATTCGTAACTTGTCTGTATGTGAGCTTAGTTTGTAGGAAAATGGCTGCCCACTCTACTCATGGGTCAGCATGAGTTTACCTAATTGCTGTGTGAATAGAATTTAAGAGAGTAAGTTTTCCTATGGAGTCCAGAATAGAAGATCCCTGGGTCAGCTCTGGCCTAAAAAAATTTTTTTTTTTTTTTAATTTTATTTTATTATGTTATGTTAGTCACCATACAGTACATCATTAGTTTTTGATGTAGTGATCCACACTTCATTGTTTTCGTATAACACCCAGTGCTCCATGCAGTACATGCCCTCCTTAATACCCATTACTGGGCTAGCCCATCCCCCCACTCCCTTCCCCTCTAACACCCTCAGTTTGTTTCTTAGAGTCCATAGTCTCTCATGGTTCATCTCTCCCTCCAATTTCCCCCCCTTCATTTTTCCCTTCCTTCTCCTAATGTCCTCCATGTTATTCCTTAATGTTCCACAAATAAGTGAAATCATATGATAATTGACTTTCTTTGCTTGACTTATTTCACTTAGCATAATCTCTTCCAGTCCCATCCATGTTGATGTAAAAGTTGGGTATTCATCCTTTCTGATGGCTGAGTAATATTCCCTTGGATATATGGACCACATCTTCTTTATCCATTCATCTGTTGAAGGGCATCTTGGCTCTTTCCACAGTTTGGCTATTGCAGACATTGCTGCTATGAACATTGGGGTGCATATGGCCCTTCTTTTCACTACATCTGTGTCTTTGGGGTAAATACCCAGTAGTGCAATTGCTGGGTCATAGAGTAGCTCTATTTTTAATTTTTTGAAGCACCTCCACACTGTTTTCCAAAGTGGCTGTACCAACTTGCATTCCCACCAACAGTGTAGGAGGGTTCCCCTTTCTCCACAACCTCTCCAACATTTGTTGTTTCTTGCCTTGTCAATTTTTGCCATTCTAACTGGTGTAAGGTGGTATCTCAAAGTGGTTTTGATTTGGATTTCCCTGATGGCTAATGATAATGAACATTTTTTTCATGTGTCTGTTAGCCATTTGTATGTCTTCTTTGGAGAAGTATCTGTTCATGTCTTCTGCCCATTTTTGGACTTGATTATTTGTTTTTTGGGTGTTGAATTTGAGAAGTTCTTTATAGATCTTGGAAATCAGCGCTTTGTCTGTAGTGTTATTTGCAAATATCTTCTCCCATTCTCTGGGTTGCCTCTTTGTTTTGTTGACTGTTTCCTTTGCTGTGCAGAAGCTTTTTATCTTGATGAAGTCCCAAAAGTTCATTTTTGCTTTTGTTTCACTAGCCTTTGGAGATATATCTTGAAAGAAGTTGCTGTGGCCGATGTCAAAGAGGTTACTGCCTATGTTCTCTAGGATTTTGATGGATTCCTCTCTCACACTGAGGTCTTTCATCCATTTTGAGTTTATCTTTGTGAATGGTGTTAGAGAATGGTCGAGTTTCATTCTTCTGCATGTGGCTCTCCAATTTTCCCAGCACCATTTATTGAAGAGATGGTCTTTTTTCCATTGCATATTTTTTCCTGCTTTGTCGAATATTATTTGACCATAGAGTTGAGGGTCCATATCTGGGCTCTCTATTCTGTTCCATTGGTCTCTATGTCTGTTTTTATGCCAGTACCATGTTGTCTTGGTGATCACTGCTTTGTAATATAGCTTGAAATCGGGCAACGTGATGCCCCCAGCTTTTTTTTTCTTTTTCAACATTTCCTTGGCGATTCGGGGTCTTTTCTGATTCCATACAAATTTTAGGATTGTTTGTTCCAGCACTTTGAAAAATGTCATTGGAATTTTGATCAGGATGGCATTGAAGGTATAGATTGCTCTGGGTAGCATAGACATTTTAACAATGTTCATTCTTCTGACCTATGAGCATGGAATGTTTTTCCATCTTTTTGTGTCTTCTTCAATTTCTTTCATGAGTGTTCTGTAGTTCCTAGAGTATAAATTCTTTACCTCTTTGGTTAGGTTTATTCCGAGGTATCTTATGGTTTTTGGTGCTATTGTAAATGGAATCGTTTCTCTAATTTCTCTTTCTACAGTTGCGTTGTTAATGTATCAGAAAGTAACTGATTTCTGTGCATTGATTTTGTATCCTGCCACATTACTGAATTGCTGTATGAGTTCTAGTAATTTGGGGGTGGAGTCTTTTGGATTTTCCACATAAAGTATCATGTCAACTGTGAAGAGAGAGAGTTTGACTTCTTTGCCAATTTGAATACCTTTTATTTCTTTTTGTTGTCTGATTGCTGATAGGATTTCTAGTACTACGTTGAACAGTAGTGGCGAGAGTGGGCATCCTTTTTGTGTTCCTGATCTTAAGGGAAAGACTCTCAGCTTTTCCCCATTGAAGATGATATTCGCTGTGGGTTTTTCATAGATGGATTTTATGAACTTGAGGAATGTTCCCTCTATCCCTATACTCTGAAGAGTTTTAATCAGGAAAGGATGCTGTATTTTGTCTGATATTTTTTCTGCATCATTTGAGAAGACCATATGGTTCTTCTCTCTCTTCTTATTAATGTGTTCTGTCACATTGATTGATTTGTGAATGTTGACCACCCTTGCATCCCGGGGATAAATCCCACTTGGTCGTGGTGGATGATCCTTTTAATGTATTGTTGGATCCTATTAGCCAGGATTTTGTTGAGGATTTTGGAATCCATATTCATCAGGGATATCGGTCTGAAATTCTCCTTTTTGATGGGGTCTTTGCCTGGTTTGGGGGTTAAGGTAATGCTGGCCTCATAGAATGAGTCTGGAAGCTTTCCTTCTGTTTCTGTTTTTTGAAACAGCTTCAGGAGAATAGGTATTATTTCTTCTTTGAATGTTTGGTAGAATTCCCCAGGGAATCCATCAGGCCCTGGACTCTCGGTTTTTGATCACTGCTTCAATTTCGTTACTGGTTATTGGCCTATTCAGGTTGTCAATTTCTTCCTGTTTCAGTCTTGGGAGTTTATAGGTTTCCAGGAAGGCATCCATTTTATCCAGGTTGCTCAATTTCTTGGCATATAGTTGTTGATAATAATTTCTAATAATTGTTTCTATTTCCTTGGTGTTAGTCGTGATCTCTCCCCTTTCATTCATAATTTTATTAATTTGGGTCCTTTCTCTTTTCTTTTGGATAAGTCTGGCCAGTGGTTTATCGATCTTATCAATTCTTTCAAAGAACTAGCTTCTAAGTTTCGTTGATCTGATCTACTGTGTTTCTGGTTTCTAATTCATTGATCTCTGCCCTAATCTTAATTATTTCTCTTCTAATGCGTGGCTTAGGCATCGTTTGTTGCTTTTTCTCTAGTTCTTTAAGGTGTAAAGTTAGTTGGTGAATTTGGGGTTCTTCTGGATTTTTTTGAGTGAGGCTTGGATGGCTATGTATTTCCCCCTTAGGACTGCCTTTGCAGTATCCCATAGGTTTTGGACTGATATGTTTTTGTTCTCATTGATTTCCATGAATTGACCTGTCATTTGTTGTTGCAAACCTGATACCTTTTGGATCTTCCAGGGCATAGCTGAATTGAACTGAATATTGAATATTGAATTGAATATTCTCTCAGTTTAAATCTTGAAAGGATAACATACCTATTTGAGAACACAGATTTTTCTAGGTAGTTGTTTACCTCTTAGCCCCAGTGTTAAATTTGTAAATTGTCTATATGTGAGGTTAGTTTGTGGGAAAATGGCTTTCCACTCTACTCATGGGCCAGCATGGTGGACTCTTTACCTAACTGCTGTGTGAATAGAATTTAAGAGAGTTAAGTTTTCCTTTGGAGTCCAGAATAGAAGATCCTTAGGTCAGCTCTGGCCTAAAAAATTCTTTTTTTTTTTTTTTTTTAAGATTTTATTTATTTATTTGTTTGACAGAGAGAGACAGCGAGAGAGGGAACACAAGCAGGGGGAGTGGGAGAGGGAGAAGCAGGCTTCCCGCGGAGCAGAGAGCCTAATGCGGGGTTCGATCCCAGGACCCTGGGATCATGACCTGAGCCGAAAGCAGATGCTCAACCGACTGAGCCACCCAGGTGCCCCTGGCCTAAAAAATTCTTACTAGACTTCAGTTTTGAGGAATCAGAAGCACTAAAAGTCAGTCATACAGCTGTGTGTATAATAAATTTCATTTTACTGGAACTGATGTTGTAGGAATTATATAGACCAGTGAATTGCATTGTGATGATGGCCACTCCATCTGAAAATGCTTTCTTTAAGAATACCCAAATATGAGTTTTTTTATGTGAGGGGAGAGAAAAGGAAAGCATTGTTCTTTCTATGGGGTCCTCATAGAACATTAAAAAATAAATAAATAAATAAACAGAAAAACAAGCCACCAAAGAGGATAAGGGAATATTTTAGAATTTAATGTTAATGCTAAATAGTAGAAAGTAGATGGTAGCAATTAGTAACTTGGTTTTAAAAAACCGTCGCTCTCCCTTTTTTTTCCCAAAGATAGGGAGATGGAGAGAAAAGGATAGTGAAGGAGGAAGGTGGGAAAATTTTTTTTCTTTCTCTGTTCTTTACTAAACCATAATTAACTAAAAGAACACTCCCAACAATATTTGTAGGTTCTAATGTATTTATTTTGCTATGAAATATTAACTGTTTCTTGACTTGGAATTCAGCTATTTTACATTAAGTTTATTGAAAATACTGTTTCAATTTTCTAAATGTAGTTTTTTTAAATGTCTCTTTTAATATGTTTTGTCCCAACCTAGTAAATCTTCTTAAGTGTGATTGTTAGCTTGTTAAAAATGAATTTGATGAGAAATTAAAGAAAATCTAACTGCATATGAAAAATAGTACAATAGTAATAAAACAATAATAAAAATTAAAAAATAATACAATACAGGATATTTTGGAAAAGACATAGAGGTTATTTGGTTACAGATATTAGGCCAACTTGTCTTAATTTTGTTGTTATAATCAGCTTCCATGAAAGTATTATTTGACATGCCCTACTAATCTAATATCTCATTTATTTTTCATGTGTACTCTATTAAGTAGGTGTTATCCCACATTTTACAGCTAAGGAAACTAAGGCATAACAACAACAACAATAATAATAAAATATGGGAAAAAAATGATAATAATAAAATATGGGAGCTCTGTACCAAGAAGTGTTCTAAAAGCTTTACCTGCATTATCCCATTTAATACTCATAACTCTGGGATGTTGATACTACTTCTATTCCCGTTTTACAAATAAGATGTCAGTGGTGGTACTCTAACAAAGCTAATTTGAGTCCAGCCCCTATCTTCTTAATTCCAGGGATTCAAATACGGCTTCTGCTAACTCTAAATCCATTATGCCTATCTTTTAAATTCACAGAATATTTCTTTCATTCCTAGTTCTAGTACTTTAGCTTTTATATACACTTTAGTTTTATAATGCTTTGAATATTCTAGTAATTTTACACACAGTTCTTTATTTGATCTTAAGGAGGCAGGGCAAGTTTTATTTATAAGTAAGTAAATTGAACTTCAATAAGTAGAAATGACTTCTTGAATTTGAAATAGCTAAGGCAAGAGACTCCATGCCTACAAACTTCCAGTTTTGGTATTTCTACTGCTTTGCTTTAATATCTATTTATCCATTGTCGTTTGAGATAATATGGCCAGATATCATAACTTCCATTACAAGGACAAGTGGCTTTGGTAGGTATTCCCCATTGGTAAACTTGTCTGAGCCTTATAATGGGATGTGATGGTGAATATTATCATAGGCTCATTTTACAAATGGGGAAAATGAGGCTTGAGAGGATAGTCAACTTACTCAGGTCACATATCTAGTATATGGGTTAATGAGAATCAGAAGTTAGGTCATTCTGGTCTTTGAGTCTGTGGTCTTACCCATATATTACATATTCTTAGCAGTAGTTTGCTGAAGTTGCATCTCATTGCCATTGCTGCTAACAAAGAAGTATTTTATTGTGTGTGCCTACAACTTCTTTGTGGAAAGAGCTCCAGCAAACTTAGAGAATAAAATCTTTTCAGATCTAGCAGAGCATATTACAAGTTTGATTTCCTGTCAACTTATTCACAATTTCCTTTCCCTGTAATCATCCCTAGGTTCCTAGATATTCTCTACAAGTTTCTAAAGGGCATTACTGTGAACTTATGGTTTCTCAAATCTGGCCACTGAAAATCAAGCTTACACAAGGGATGTTTAAAAGCATTAACTTTCTACAAAAAAATTATAAAAGTAAAATATGTTGATTGTACATACTTAAAAATGTAAAGAAAGTTAAAAAGATAAATTAAAAGACTTTCACTTTTCCCCTGATGCCTTCAGTTCTGTTATTTGAAGCAAACCATTATTAAGGATTTAAAGTATTTTCTAATAGAAATTCTCCATGCATTTAAGATTGTATATGTGCATATATATATATGTGTGTGTACATGCATTTATATGGATGTGTCTATGTATATATCTACACACCTATATATTAAATATACACAAATACATATGTACTTGCATCCGGGGAGTTTACATTAGTATTAAGAATACTTAAAATATATTTTTCTTAAAAATTAGAACAGATTAGTGGTTGGTGTGAGACTATAAAGTGGTAGTATGAGGGAGTTAGTTGCTTTATGGTGATAAAGTAGTTGTATATCTTAAATATAGTGGCAGTAACATGAATCTAGATACGTGATAAAACTGCATAGAATTACATATATACAAACAAATAATTGCGCATAAAAACTGAATAAGGTCAAAAATCTAAATAAGGTCTATAGGTTGAATCAATGTTGATTTCCTGTGATTGATGTTGTATCATAATTATGTAAGATGTTACCACTAGAGAAAACCAGATGACCGTTTTCAGGACCACTCTATATTATGTTTGCAACTTCCTGTGAATTTATAATTATTTCAAAATTAAAAATAATATTTTTTAAGTTTAACTGGCACATAGAATGTGAATATCCCAGTTTTCTTCCTTTTAGCTGCAACTTTCTTCTCTTCCCAAGTAACTACTGATGATGGTTGTACCTAAATATTTGTTTATTTAAGTACAGTGGTTTTTATTTATTTTTTTTCTGTGTGGAATCTTTATATTCCTTTAAGAAGATGATGCAAGCTCTGGAGCCTCCCCCCATAAAGATACTGAATATACATATGCACACAAAACTTTACATACTTTTTAGAAGGTTTATGGATTCATAGGATCAGAATTGCTGCCTTAGAATTTACATGGTGGACTTCTTTATCCCCAAGAGAATCATTTGGCAAATTGTAATCTGAAATAAGTCTCTATGCTTAATATTTGTTAAATTGGAAAAAGTTTTATTTATTCTGAAATTATAACTCAGCAGCAAAGCAGTCATGACTTTAGCATCCTCTCTCTGTTGTATAATCATAAACAAAGGCAAGAATTAAGTGACAAATGGAAAAAAAAATTGAATTCATAGCTCCTGGGTTTTTTTTTTTGTTTTGTTTTGTTTTGTTTTTGAACTCTTCCTACTTTCACCACTATTCTAACATCATACCCCTGTTAGATTCCAAAGTTTCCTAGAGGTGTGGTTCCCTATCAGGGCTCTTTTCTGTTCCATTTGTTTGTCTGTCCTTGGGCCCATACCTCACTGTGTTTATTATTATAGCATAATAAGTCTTGATATCTGGTAAGGCAGATTTGCCCTCCATAAGCCAGAAGTATTCTTGCTGTTATTTGACCCTTTACTCTTTCATATATAGGTCATAATCATCTTTTTTTTTAAAGGTGATTATAAGTTACCTAGAAAAAATTTTCTGCAGTATTGAAATTGAGTTGAATATATAAGTTAGTTTGGAGAGAATTTACATCTTTATTAAACCTTCCTATTAAGTTATTCCTATTACATCTTCCTATTATCTCCTAATAAGTTTTTATAAATTTATTTGTAAATGTTCTTCATTCATTTTGTTTGATTTATTTCAAGATACTTCATATTCTCTGATACTGGTACAAAAAGTTTGTATAATTATCCATTCTATTTGTTTTCTGCTCATGTATTGAAATACAGTACTCCTAATATATAAATCTTACATTCAGCCACTTAGTTAAATTCCATCATTTTTAGCTTCTTCTCCAAGAAAAAAAAGTGTCATTTCTAAAAATTTGTGCTTATTTTTGTGCTATGTAAGCTATCATAATCTGTAAATGATAGTTATGTTTCCTTTTTGTGTGTGTGCACATACACTTGCTGCGCGCACACACACACCTCAATGACCAGGACCTCCACAGCAATGTTGAAGACGAGTGATGGATAATGAGCATCTTTTGTCTCTTTCCTCATTTTAAAGGTTACACATGTAACATTTCCTCTTTTAAAATGATGCTTCCTCTAGTTTTTTTATTAGATACTCTTTATCAGAATGATGAAATTAATTTGAATTTGGTATTGAATTTTATAAAATGATTTCTATTTGTATTGTGATCATGGTTTTTTTCTATTAATCTGTTAGTGTGGTAGGTTACATTTATGGATTTTTTAATATTAAACTATCCTCATATAACTAGAATAAAACCCAGATTGGTTGTTGTCTATAATAATTTTTATAAACTTTTGCATTTGATTTGCTAAATAATACTTTATTTAGAATTTTGAATCTATATCCATGAATGGAATGGGCCTATAAATATTCTTTCTCATAATGTCTTTGGGTTTGGTATCAAGCTCATCCTTGTAGGATGGATTAGGGGCTATTCCCTCTTTTTCTTTTGAGTAAAAGAGTGTATAAAACTGGGGTGATCATTTATTAAGATTTATTTAAATTCAGTTAATTGGGGCGCCTGGGTGGCTCAGTTGGTTGGGCAACTGCCTTCGGCTCAGGTCATGATCCCGGAGTCCCGGGATCGAGTCCCGCATCGGGCTCCCTGCTCAGCAGGGAGTCTGCTTCTCCCTCTGACCCTCCTCCCTCTCATGCTCTCTGTCTCTCATTCTCTCTCTCGCAAATAAATAAAATCTTAAAAAAAAAAAAATTTAAATTCAGTTAATTAACATATATTGTATTATTAGTTTCAGAGGAAGAGTTCAGTGACTCATCAGTCTTACATAACACCCAGTGCTCATTACGTCACGTGCCCTCTTTAATGTTCATGGGGTGATCATTTTTTGGAGTATTTAGTAAAACGTCCTGCAAAGCCATCTGGGTCTAGAGTTTCTTTGTAAGAGGAATTTTTTTTTCACATTTACAAATTAACCTTTGCCTTTATTTTCTATTATTGAAGTATAGCTGACATACTATGTTATATTCGTTGCTGGTGTACAACATAGTGATTTGACAGTTTTATACATTACTCAGTGCTCACCACGATTAAGTGTAGTCACCATCTGTAACCATACATTATTAATATTATTGACTATATTTCCTATGCTATACTTTTCATTTCCGTGACTTACTTATTTTTACAACTGGAAGTTTATACGTCTTAATCTCTTCACCTGTTTTGACTATCCCCGCCCTACTCACATCCCCTCCAGCAGCCACCAGTTTGTTCTCTGTATTTAAGAGCCCGTTTTTTTGTTGTTGTTGTTTTGTTTTATAGATTATACATGTAAGTAAAATCATGTAGCATTTGTCTTTTTCTGTCTGACTTATTTCACTTAGCATAATACCCTCTAGGTCCATCCATTGTTGCAAATGGTAAGATCTCATTTTTAATGTCTGAGTAATATCCCATTGTATATGTATACTGCATCTTTATCCATTCATTCTATCAGATACTTTGGTTGCTTCCCTCTTTTGGCTGTAGTAAATAATGCTGCAGTAATTGCAGGGGTACGTATATCTTTGTGAATTTGTGTTTTCATTTTCTCTGGATAAGTACCCAAATAGTGGAATTACTAGATTATAGGATATTTCTGTGTTTCATTTTTTTGAGGAACATCCATTCTGTTTTCCACAGTGATTGCATCAATTTACATTCCCACCAACAGTGCATGGGGGTTCCCTTCCACATCCTCACCAACACTTGCTAGTTCTTGTCTTTTTGATACTAGCCATTCTGGCTAGTGTGAGGTGAGATCTCATTGTGGTTTTGATTTGCATTTCCCTGATGATTAGTGATTTGAGCATCTCTTCATGTGTCTGTCGGCCATTTGTATCTCTTTGGAAAAATATCTATTCAGGTCCTTGGTTCAGTTCTTAATTAAATTGGTTTTTTTGATGTTGATTGTGTAAGTTCTTTATGTATTCTGGATATTAACCCCTTATTAGATGCCATTTGCAAATATTTTCTCCCATTCACTGGGTTGCCTTTTTGTTTTATTAGTGGTCTCCTTTGCTGTGCAAAAGCTTTTTATTTTGGTGTAGTCCCAATAGTTTATTATTGCTTTTGTTTCCCTTTCCTAAGGACATATCCATAAATCTGTTGCTAAGGCTAAAGCTACCTATGTTTTCTTTTAAGCATTTTATGCTTTCAGGTCTCACATTTAGATCTTTAATCCATTCTGAGTTTATTTTTGTGTATGGTGTAAGAAACTGGTCCAATTTCATTAATTTGCATATAGCTGTTGAGTTTTCCCAACACCATTTATTGAAGAGACTGTCTTTTCCCTGTTGTATATTCTAGCTTCCTTTGACATAGATTAATTAATTGACCATAGAAGTATGGGTTCTCTATTGTGTTCTATATATCTATGTGTCTGTTTTTGTGCCAGTACCATACTGTTTTGATTTCTGCTGCCCTTTTTTTTTTAAGATTTATTCATTTATTTCAGAGGGAGAGAGAGAGTGCAAGTGGGGGAAAGGGTAGAGGGAAAAGGAGATAAGTAGACTCCCCGCTGAGTGGGGAGCCTGATGTGGGGCTCGATCAGAGGACCCTGAGATCATGATCTGAGCCTGAAATCAAGAGTCAGATGCTTAACTGACTGAGCCACCCAGGCTCCCTGATTACTACAGCTTTGTAGGATATCTTGAAATCTGGGATTGTGATACCTTGAGCTTTGTTCTTTCTCAAGATTGCTTTGGCTATTCAAGGTCCTTTGTGATTCCATACAAATTTTATTTGTAAGGATTATTTGTTCTAGTTCTGTGAAAAATGCTATTGGTATTTTGGTAGTGATTACATTCAATTGGTAGATTCCTTTGGGTAGTATGGACATTTTAATGATAGTGATTTTTCCAATTCACAAGCATTGTTTGTGCATTTTCAGTTCCTTTCATCAATATTTTATAGTTTTCAGAGTGTAGGTCTTTCACCTTCTTGGTTAATTTATTCCTAGGCATTTTATTCTTTTTGGTGCAATTTTAAGTGTGATTTTAAAAAAAATTTTTTTCTGCTCCTTTATTATTAGTGTATAGAAACACAGCATTTCTGTATATTAATTTTGTATCCAGCAAGCTTACTGAATTCATTTATTCTAATAGTTTTTTGGTGGAGTCTTTAGGGTTTTCTGTATTTAGTATCATGTCATCTGCAAATAGTGATGTTTTTACTTCTTTCTTACCAATTTGGATGCCTTTTCTTTCTTTTTTGTGTTTGATTGCTGCAGCTAGGACTTCCAGTACTGTGTTGAATGAAAGTTGTAAGACTGGACATTTTTGTCTTGTTCCTGATCTTAGAGGAAAAGCTTTCAGTTTTTCATCACTGAATATGATGTTAGCTGTTGGTTTTTCATATATGGCCCTTTGTTATATGTTTCTCTAACTTTGTCGGGGAGTTTTTATCATGAATGGATATGATTTTGTCAGATGCTTTTTCTGCCTCTGTTGAGATAATCAGATGGTTTTTGTCCTTGTTCTTGTTAATGGAAGGTATCACATTGATTTGTGAGTATTGAACTGCTCTTGCATCCCTGGAGTAAATCCCATTTGATCGTGGTGATCATGGTGATCGTGGTGAATGATCCTTTTAATGCGTTGTTGAATGTGGTTTGCTAATATTTTTGTTGAGGAAATTTGCATCCGTGTTCATCAGGGATATTGGCCTGTAGTTGTGTTTGTTTTTTCTTTTGTGTGCATGTGTGTCTTTGTCTTGGTTTGATATCAGGGTAATGCTGGCTTTGTAGAATGAATTTGGAAGTTTTCCCTCCTCTTCTAAGTTTCTTGGAATAGTTTGAGAAGGGTCAGTATTAAGTCTTCTTTAAATGTTTGGTAGAATTCACCTATGAAGCCATCCGGTCCTGGACTTTTTTATTGTTGGGATTTTTTTGATTACCAGTTCATTTTCATTACTAATAATTGGTCTGTTCAAAGTTTCTATTTCTTCCTGATTCAATTTTAGAAGATTATATGTTTCTGGAAATTTATCCATTTCTTCTAGGTTGTCCAGTTTGTTGGCATGTAATTATTAGTAGTAGTTTCTTATTCTTTGTATTTCTGTGATGTGGGTTGTTATTTCTCCTTCATTTCTGATTTTATTTATTTGAGTCCTTTTTTTTGTTTTTTGTTTTGGATGAGTCTATCTAAATGTTTATCAGTTTTATCTTTCAAAGAACCAGCTCTTGGTTTCATTGGTGTTTTCTTTCTTTCTTTTTTTTTTTTTAGTCTCTAATTCATTTGTTTCTGCTGTAATCTTTATTATTTTCTTCCTTCTACTAACATTAGGCTTTGTTCATATTTTTTTGTTCCTTTTGGTGTAAGGTTTTGTTTTTTTGTAAGGTTTGATTATTTGCAATATTCTTGTTTCTTGAGGTAGGTCTGTATCAACGTGTACTTCTCTCTTTGAACTGCTTTTCTGTGTCCCAAAGATTTGGGACTATTATATTTTCATTTTCATTTGTCTCCATTTATTTTTTGAGTTCCTCTTTGATTTCTTTGTTCACCCATTGGTTGTTTAGTAGCATGTTTTTTTAGCCTCCATGTGTTTGTGTTTTTTTCCAATTTTTTTCCTTGTAATTGATTTCTAGTTTCTTACTGTGAGATTAGAAAAGATGCTTGATATGACTTCAATCTTCTTAAATTTATTGAGACTTGTTTTGTAGCCTAATGTGATCTGTCTGAGAAAATGTTCCATGTGCATGTGAAAAGAATGTTTATTCTGCTGTTTGTGGATGGAATGTTCTATATATATCGTTAGGTCCATCTGGTCTAATGTGTTGTTCAAAGCCATTGTTTCCTTGTTGATTTTCTGTTTGGATGATCTCTCTATTCACTGATATAAGTGGGGGTGTTAAAATTCCTTACTATTAATGTACTACTGTCACTGTCTCCCTTTATGTCTGTTAATTTTTTTTTTAAAGATTTTATTTATTCATTCATGAGCAGAGAGAGAGGCAGAGGGAGAAGCAGGCTCCCAAGGAGCAGGGAGCCCGATGCGAGACTTGATCCCAGGACCCTGGGATCATGACCCGAGCCGAAGACAGACGCCTAACCATCTGAGCCACCCAGGCGCCTTATGTCTGTTAATTTTTGCTTTATATATTTAGGTGCTCCTATGTTGGGTGCATAGGTGCTTAATAATTATTCTATTCTCCTTTTGGATTGATCCCTTTATCATCATGTAATGATCTTTGTCTCTTGCTACAGTCTTTGTTTTAAAGTCTATTTTGTCTGATGTATGTATTTCTACTCTAGCTTTTATTTTCATTTCCATTTGCATGGAATATTTTTTTCCATCCCTTCACTTTTAATCTGTATGTGTCTTTAGGTCTGAAGTGAGTGTCTTATAAGCAGCATATAGATGGGTCTTCTTTTTTCATCCACATCACCCTATGTCTTTTGATTAGAGCATTTAGTCCTTGAATATTTAAAGTAATTACTGATAAGTATGTACCTATTACATATTATTTTGTTCATTGTTTTCTGGTTGTTTTTGTAGTTCTCTGTTCTTTGTTCTCTTCCCTTGTAGTTTGATGGCTTTCTTTAGTGTTATGCTTAGATTCTTTTCTCTTTATTTTTTGTGTATCTAGTATAGGTGTTCGATTTGTGGTTACCATTGGGTTCATATATAACATCCTATGTGTATAGCAGGCTATATTAAGTTGATGGTTGTTCAAGTTTGAATACATTCTGAAAGCATTAAATTTCTACACCCTCCCTCCACGTTTTAATATGTGATGTCATATATTACATCTTTTTAATTTGTTTATCTCTTGACTGATTTTTGTAGATATAATTGATTTTACTACTTTTGTGTTTTAACCTCCATACTGGTTTTATAAGTAATTAATGTACTATATTTACTATATGTTTGTTTTTATTTGTGTAATTAAATACCTTTTATTATTTTCTTCTAGTTACGCCCTTTCTTTCCACTTAATGAGGTCCCTTTAACATTTCTTGTAAGGCTGGGTTAGTGGTGATAAACTCCTTTAACTTTTGTCTAGGAATCTGTCTCTCCTTCAATTCTGAATGATAACCTTGTCAGGCAGGGTATTTTGGTTGTAGTTTTTTCCTGTCAGGACTTCAAACATAACATGCTACTTTCTTCTGGCTTGCAAAGTTTCTGCTAAAATATCAGCTGATAGTCTTAAAATATTACCCATGTATATAAGTATTTTCTCTTGCTGCTTTTATTTTTTTAAGATTTATTTATTTGAGAGAGAGAGAGAGCGTGTGAGTTGGGGGGAGGGGCAGAGGGAGAGACTATTCAAGCAGACTCTCCGCTGAGTGCAGAGCCTGACGCAGGACTTGATCTCATGACCCATGAGATTGTGACCTGAGCCAAAACCAAAAGTCAAACACTTAACTGACTGAGCCACCCAGGTATCCTTACTCTTGCTGCTTTTAAAATTCTCTATTATTACTTTTGCCATTTTAATTATGTATCTTGGTGTGGATCTCCTTAGGTTTGTCTTGTTAAGGGTTGTCTATGCTTCCTGGACCTGGATATCTGCTTTCTTTCTCAGATCAGGGAAATTTTCAGCTATTGTTTCTTCAAATAAATTTTCTAGCCCCTTCTCTCTCCCTTTTTTCAGGGATTCCTATCATACAAATGTTATTACTATTGATGATGTTGCAGAGTTCTCTTAAGCTATTATTTATTTTTCTTTTTTCCTTTTTTTTTTTTTTTTTTTTTGCAGTTCAGCTTGGTTGCTTTCCATTACCCTGTCTTCCAGATCATTGATCCATTCTTCTGCATTTTCTAAAAGTCTGCTGTTGATTCCCTCTAGTATATTTTTCATTTCAGTTATTATGTTCTTCAACTCTTTTTTTTAATATTTTGTATCTCTTTGTTGAAGTTTTTACTAAGTTCATGCACTCTTCTCTCAAGGCTGGTGAGTATCTTTATGACCATTACTTTGAACTCTTTATGAGAAATATTGTTGATCTCCATTTTTACTTGGCTCTTTTTCTGTTACTTTGTCTTATTCTTTCATTTGGGATGTATTCCTCTGCCTTTTCATTTTAACTCTCTCTGTTTCTGTGTATCACTTAGGTTAGCTGTGTCGCGGTCTTGAAGTAGTAGCCTTGTGTAGAAGAAGTCCTGTGTTGCCCTGTAGCACAATCCCCCCCCGGTCACCAGAACCAAGTGCTCCATTGGTGTTCCTTGTGTGAGCTACATGTGCCTTCCTATTGTGGCTAAGCCATAGTTGCTATGGGCAACTATCTGCTATAACCCACTTTGCCTGCTGTTGGGACACTGGGCAGAATTTGCTCCCCACACTGTTGAGAGGCCCAGCTGCAACTGATGGTTGGGGCCAGCACTCAGCCTAGTTGGCTGCAGTTAGCCTCTGCCACTGCTGCAAGCGCATTGAAGGGCAAGGGCTTGCTCCATGTGCATCCAGCTAAGAGGACTGGCTCTAGGAACTGGGGGTTGGCTAGTGCATTGTGTTGTCTCCCAACTTCTCAGGGCAGGAGTCACTTTGGAGTGGCACCGGCCTTGGCAGGGGCAGCCTGATTGGTGTGGCAGGGCAAGAACCACTTTGGAGGGATGTCTGCTGAGTTGGGTTTATTGGATGGAGCAGGTCTGTAGGGGAGCACCGGGGCAGGGAGGACCTGCTGTGGAAGCAATGTAGATGGGAGAATGTTAGAACTGTGTCGGTTATCTAGACCAGGGAGTGGAAGAGAAATGGCACCCACCAACAGTGTAGTTCCTTGAGAAATCTCCTGTGGATCGCTGCCCCTCCAGCACATGTTCTAAGATTAGTCAATAAATCTTCACATATACCCCAAGCACTTTTCAAACTGCTGCTTCTCTGCTATATTTCTGCCAAGTTATTTAGTGTGCTGGTTCTTTAAGGGCAGGGACTCAGTTTCCTTTTACCCTCCAGCTCTCCAGGGGTTAAGCTCTGATTTTTAATGCTCCTGAAGTTAAGCTGGATAATTTTCAAAGCCATACATTATGGGGACCCGTCTTACTAGTGTGGGTCCCCAGGGCTGGGAGTGCCTGCTGTAGGGTCAGATCCCCTCACTCCTTGCTTGTCATGTTTCTCCCACCTTGTAGTTAGCTGATTGGGTTTGTTTCTAGACTGCATCTCTGTCCCTCCCACCTTTTTTGATGTGGCTTCCTCTACAACTAGCTGTGGAAGATTTGTTCTGCCAGTCTTCAGATTATTTTCAGAGTTAGTTGTGTAGATGTAGTTGTTGCCTTGGTGTGTCTGTCCATGGGATGAGGTGAGCTCATGATCCTCCTTACTCTGCCATCTTTCCAGTCTCTAGTAGAGTGCTGGATTCCAAAGCAGTTGTCACAGAATTTTTTAAATAAGATTTTTACACTGCGTATAGTTTTTTCAGTAAGATATTTATTTCTTCTAAGTCAGTTGTGAATTATTTTTTCAGAATTATTGGAAGTAGCTGTTGACAGTATTTTCTTTAAAAAAACTTTTTATTTGCGGGCGCCTGGGTGGCTCAGTCGTTGGGCGTCTGCCTTCAGCTCAGGTCATGATCCCAGGGTCCTGGGATCGAGCCCTGCATCGGGCTCCCTGCTCCGTGGGGAGCCTGCTTCTCCCTCTCCCACTCCCCCTGCTTGTGTTCCCTCTCTTGCTGTGTCTCTCTCTGTCAAATAAATAAAATCTTTAAAATAAAATAAAATAAAAAATAAAAAAGCTTTTTATTTGAAAGAACTTTAAATTTACAGAAGAGTTGCAAAGCTAGTGCAGAAAGTTCCTGTATACTCTTGTTTTCGTAATATTATCATCTCACAACCCATGGTGTATTTATGAACATTAGTACAAAACTGTTAACTAAACTACAGATTATATTTGCATTTCCCCAGTGTTTTCACTGATGTGTTCATTCTGTCCCAAGTCCAGTCTAAACCACAGCACTGCATTTAGCTCTCACGTCTCTTTTGGTCTCCTCTACTTGGTGGAGAATTTTTTAGTCTTTCCTTATGTCTCATGAGTTGATACTTTTTAAAAAAATTAGGGTGATCAGGTATTTTGTAGCATGTCTATCAACTTTGATTTCTCTGATATTTTGTCATGATTAGACTGCGATTATGGGTTTGGGGGAAGAATTCCACATGGCGATATATACTTCCTTCTCATCATATAATATCAAAGAGTTGAGAATATCAACAGTACTTTTTTTTACTTGTGATAAACTTTAGTCACTTGGTTAATGTATTATTTTCTTTTTAATCCCCATCTGGAATAGTGTTTTCTTTCATAATATTGCTTATGTGCATCTTTTCTTGATGACTTTTGTGAAAAGTTTGTGTATTTTGTTGCATTTTTTTCAGAGAATCAATTTTGTCTTATTGATCTTCCCTATTGTATATTCCATTCTTATTTTTCTTTCATTTCCTTCTTCTGGGAGACAAGAGTGTTTTTAGATTGGGCTGAAATGGACATAGAATCTTTGGTGAGGGGGAGTCTTCAAAATCTTTAACCAAAGTATTTTTTTTACTGTAATCTCTGGTATTCATTCAGTTGAGATATGAGTATATAGTATAGAAGTTGAGGAAGGGTTCCTAATGTGAGACAATATTTAGAATTCTGGATATTTAAAAATTGTTTCTATGTGATAATCTCAGTTAAAGGAAATGAAGACATTAATAATTTACTTAGTTTATTGTAGCTTATTTTAATTACTTAGAGCTCCGTTAATTTTTGGTTATGTGAAGGTGTATTAGGTGTATTTTATGCTATACCACCACCCATGTCTCTAGGAATTTTTGCATATGATCATACATAGAACTATCTTACATTTCCGTATTATAAGAGAAATATATGTATAGATCATAAAGATTCTCCAACCCCAAGGTACTTTCTTGGAAGATTTCAGAAAATTGAAAAATTTACTTCTTTAAAGGAGTAATCTGTCAGGCTAATGGAGGATTTTTCCTTGTGAAATCAGTATCTTCCACTAAGTGAAAATTCTTATGGAGCATGAATGCTGAAATACTTAGTAAACTATAGTTAGGATTTCATGACTTTTGGAGAAAAGTTGTAATTGGATGCAGTGGAATTTCTGCAGGAAGGACAAGAAGAAGGTCTAAAGAACACAGACAGAAAATAGCAATCTAAAATGATGTAAAGGGAGAAAAGGAGGAGCTCATGGCTTAAAGATCATGCATCATCTGCTTTTAAGATATAAACTAGGACTGGTCTCTTTTTGCTTAATCGTGTTCTTATAAAAGATGGCTTCTCTTGAGATATGTAAACACTATAGGAATAATCCCAGTTTCATGCGTTTTGAAAAAAAGTGTTTTATAGAAATATTAGATTTACAAGTGGAATGTAGGTTGTAAATTTTTTTTTGTTAAGAGATTCAATGAAACAATGGTTAAAAATTTTTTCATGGTAACACAAAATCTGTACACACAAAATGTAACTGATAATCCTTAAGTAAAGGTGTTCCTCTTATATAAGGAAGAAAACACCTGGTGTAACCATAGATTGTATATTCAGTGTTTAGTTCACTTGGAAGGATAAATTTTATTCATATGCTAACTTATCTATCTTTTATATTAATATAGTAGACTTGCCAACTGGACTTTCAGTGCAGTAACAACCTAAAGTTGTTTATAATTTTAATAAATAAAAATTGTAACTTCATGTATCTAAATGTCACAGTGTAAGATTTGAATATTTTCAGTGATATATAAAAAGGCAAGCATAACCAAATAATTGGAAACATAAATATTGTGGTATAAATTTTCTGCAAGAATTTTAGTTTTACTTTAAAATTAAAATTGGAGGGGTGCCTGGGTGGCTCCATCCGTTAAGCTTCTGACTCTTGATTTTGGCTCAGGTCATGATCTCAGGGTCATGGGATCGAGCCTCATGTGGGGCTCCATGTTCAGTGTGAAGTCTGCTTGAGAGTCTCTCTCCCCCTTTCCCTGCCCTCCCCTGCACATGTTCCCCCTCCTTTTCTCAAATAATAAATAAATCTTTAAAATTAAAACTGGATATATGAAGTTATAAAAACAGATGAATAGATATATTTTTAAATGCTGGTAAAAGGAATTGCTTATTGAAAACCCTGAGTTTTTAATGTTAAAAGGATTCAAAATTGTGTTTCTTTTTCTCCAATAATTCTGTAGTTAACTTTCTAATGTTAAGTACTGTTTGAACAAAAGTAAAAATTAAAATGAAATTCTTCCCCTTTGAATTTGGAACACTGTAACATAGGTTGCTATGGCTGATTTGTGTTTTCTCTGATATATCTGTGTGTTTGTTATTCTACTTCTAAATTGTGTAGATGTTGGAGATTTCATTGAGGAAAAATACAGTCTTAGATAAAGATAAAATCTAACTTAGTAGTCTTTATTCTTTTGTATCTCTCAATTCCTGAGAGATATGTTTTAAAATTTCCCAGCTCATTTTTAGATTTATTAACTTTTTTCCTTGCAATTGTTCGTTTTTGTTTCATACCTCTGTTGGGTTGTCATCTTCATGGTTATTTTTATTGTAATGTATTTTTGTCTGTCTTGTACTTTTTCTTTATTGTGGCACATATTAATATTGTTATATCAGTTTTCTTTGTACTTTTGGGGGCTTTGGTGTGTGTGTGTGTAACTTTTTTAGTGTAAAATACAAGATACAGAAAACTGTACAACACAATTGTACAACACAGTTGTACAGCCTAATGAATTATTATAAGGTGAATATTCTTGTTACTACCATCCAAGTCAAGTAATAGAACCATGCCAGCCACCCCTGAAACCTTTGAATGTGTCCCATCCCTTCCCTTTCTCCAAAAGTTTACCACTATCCTGACTCTCAAGGTAATTCCTTTCTTCTTTTTCTTATGGTTTTATCACCCACATGTATATTCTGAGACTCTCTAAGAGTTTAGTCCTGTCCATCCAAAAGAACTTTACATGTCTTTTAAGTCTTTTAATCAGCAAGTTGCTTTTGCACTCTTTTCTTCCCCCTTGTACTTTGTTGATGAACCCTGGCCATTTGGTCTTTTAGACTTTCCCTTTGTCTGGATTTTGCTGATTGCATGAGGCACATTTAAATATGTTCCTTTGTCCTCTGTATTTCCTGCAAATTGGCAGACCAGAGGCTTACTCAGACTCATTGGTTCCCTCCGGCAAGACTATAGATATTCTTCCATAGTGTCTGTTTTTTCACTTTTTTGGATGTAAGCAGCCAGTGATATTGAACACGGACATCTTTTTGTTTATTGAAGTTTGTAAAACTGTCACTTTAATTCTGTCATTTTGTTTTCATTTTTACCTAGAATAATCTTATAAAGACATGCTTCTCTCTCCTCTACTATTTGGTTACCCAATGGTAAAAGGTCATGTAGGGAGGATAAAATAACTGCTTGTTTCTTTCCTTTACTCACTTGTCAAGGTAATTAGTTGGTTTGCTGTGATCCTCAGAAAGTGACCAATTAGCTTTTTTTTTCATTATATTGTGATGAACTTATAGACCTAAATACATTTGATTCATTTCTCTTCATTGTTTTATTAAAGTTTAAATTGCCTCTCTTTGGTTAGTTGGTCTTTTTGATATGACCCTAGTCATCCTTGCTATCTTCCTTGCTATCTAGTGTGCCAGGATGTTCCAGACTTATCTTGTACATTTTCTTCCCTGGACCTTGTAATTAGCTACTCAATGAAAAACTTAGTTTTATTTTTTAATTTTTTTTTAAGATTTTATTTATTTATTTATTTGAGAGAGAGAACATGTGAGAGAGAGCACAAGCAGGGGCAGCAGGCAGAGGGAGAAGCAGGCTCCCCACTGAGCAGGGAGCTTAATCTTTACCACATCCTTGCATCCATGAGGTTTAGGTACCTTTATTATCCCCACTTTACAGACGAGGAAATCTGAGTACTAAGAGGTTAAGAAATGCTTGTCCAAGGTGACAATTAATGCAGCCAGAACTCAAACCCAGGCAGTCTGACTCCAAAATCCTGGCCTTAAGGTCTATGCTAAATATTCCTATTAGTCCCCATCATCCCAGCTGAGTGGTTTCATTATATTGGCAATTTCATTATGATTGCTCTAGGCATTTTCCACACAGTCCTGTTAGGATCAAATAATAAGCCATATTTCTAAAATTCTTCATATTCTTTATTCTTTTCTCAAGGTTTATCTCTTGGGACCACTGTTCTTAGATGACCAGTTTAGTCAGTGCTTTTGTATATTACTAACAGCATCATTCCACAGCTTATTTTCATTATCTTTCAGCCTAATACAAATGCTGTATATTTATAATGTTTTTGTGCAGTTATAAAAATTTGTGGTGATCTTAAAGATTGAATAATTATGCTTCAGAATTTCTGTGTTCAGTTGTTACCTTTTTAGGGAGGACAACTTAGTTACTAAACACTGGGACTATCAGTGTTTCTTCTAGATGGTATGTTGCCTGATTCCAGTTTGTCTGGGCCTTTTGGGATCAGAAACAAATGGCAGGAGTGTTGAGAGTATCAGTAGTGGAAGTTTTCCTGGTGCTGAGCAAGGAGAATAGGATTTGGTCATGAAAAGAATTCTGGCTAACCTGATTTTCTAAATATTCAGATGTTTGTCATTCTTGACTGATTTTTATTTGATCCTAGGCAAAGTTAAAAGGAAAAAAAACCAAACCAGTGTGTTTCAAATAGATAAGATCGGTTAGATCATTATTTTACCAGATTTAATTTGTGTTTAGGAAGGAACTAATGGAAGATGAGTAGAGGAAATGTGCTGACTCTGTGTGACCTTAGAGAAACTCATTGTTTTTATTAGTAATATCAAAATGTAGACTTTGTATCTGAGATTCTATGACTGACAGAATTACTGTACCCATATTAATTCATGTACAAAAAACTTTTATTGAAACAGATAACTGAAACAGGAAAAAGGATTAGCAGGATGATACGGAGGCAGGGAGGGACAGTGCTAGGAAGTCTATATCCTACTGTAAAGAACGAGAAGCTTTTACAATGGAATGATGATAATATACTTCCTGTTGCTCTCTTTGTAAAATAATCATTAATTCAGAGAAAAAACATTTTAAAGTGAGGTGAAAGATTGCCAATAGGAAGGTAAATGACTGCATAATGGTTTGATGAGAGCATTAGTACTGGAGTCAGAAATTCCCAACTTGGGGCCAGACTGGCTTTAGGCAAACTATTTTTTTCGATTTCATTTTCCTCTTTCTGTAATTAGAAAGCCTGATACTCAGGTACATTTCTTATAGTGATTAAAACTTGCATTACACGTAGTGCCTTGGCTAAGTAGGAACTTACCAAATGTCACATGAATAATTGAGATGATTTTAGATTCCTTACAAAAACATATCTCACTAAATTTCTAAAAAGAAAAATACCTTTGTGTTGGAATGGAAAGCAACTCAGTGGCTCTAGCAGATCTCTTAAAGAACAACAGCTATTAGTCCCTTCAGTGAGTGATAATATATAAAGTGTACCTTTGAGGAATGTGTACTCTCAGATCACTATTGGCATACTTGTAATGGTTCAGACTGAATTCTCAGAACAAATCGTCTAATAATAGAGTTTGTGGTAAGTGAAATTCAAATATTCTTAACCAGCATAAAGTCTTAATGGGCTCATGTCTACTCTAAAATTAAAGAAGTATCATTTTAGTGTCAATGTAATCAAATGTATCAATGTAACAATCAAAGCTTTTATTGAAATGACATCTGATGAGTACATTAACTATCATAACAAATGTTAATTCAGCTGTGATATGAAAAAATTTATTTTTAAGCATCAAGCATGCATTGACCTTTAAAATGCTTTATAATTTGATTAGAATAAGCAGCCATATTTTGGCATACTGTGGTATTTTTCCACAGATAATTTGTATTCTCAATATTTTTTTGTTATATCTTGTTTTAGTGATCGTGGTGGTGAAGACCCAAACCAGAAAGTAATCCATGGGGTTATTAACTCCTTTGTTCATGTTGAACAGTATAAGAAAAAATTCCCCTTAAAGGTAAAAAGCCTCCTTTAAAAACATAATCAGACCTTTAATTTCTTAAACTACTTGTTCTAATTTTTTAAATATGATTTTATTTTATTTATTTTTAATTTTTAATTTATTATTTTTTATTAAATATGATTTTAATTGGTTTATTTAGTTTTATCAGGAAATCTTTGAGTCTCCCTTTCTGACTGAAACAGGAGAGTATTACAAACAAGAAGCTTCAAATTTATTACAAGAATCAAACTGCTCACAGTATATGGAAAAGGTAAGAAAGAACATATTATGTTAAATGCATCATCTGTTATATATCAGGCATGGTTTTATTTAACATTTGTTTTCTTAGTTAATACACTTTTTTGGTGGAAAAAGGGTTTTTTTTATTTGATCATTACTCTCAGTTATAGTTAATATATAGTACCTATTGATAAATCATTGTTCTTGCTGTGGCATTCTCCATGAGGAAAAATTCTATCCAGTTTTCATCATGGTTGATGCTTCTTGATAAATCCTGATTGCTTGATTTGCTTGTCTTTAAAATTAATATTCACATTTTTTGTCAAAAAGTTTGACATTTTTTGCTTACTTTTGGTTTCTGTGACTTTGCCCTAGACTTCTGGCTCCACCAGGGAGCATAGTAGGTTCCTCATTTTCATCAAAAGGTATCTGAGAGGTATCCAGGAATGATGTGTTATTTCCCCTCTCAACATCACCTTCCTTCCCAGTATTACCTTCTTATGTCCAGGCAAAGTCAGCAGTACTCTCCAAAGGCTTAACTGTATATAGTTCTCTGGGACCAGTTAAGTTCAGAAACTCTAGTTACATAGCTTCGTATAGTAGAATGTTTTCGAAGTCTAAACATTTGTGTGTGTATGTACTATGCTAGCGTGATTTTAATTGCGAATGTAGTTTTGTTTTGAGGTAGAAATTAGATTCTCTAGCTTTTATCTTTATTAGCTGGTTCTTGTTAATATTAATCAGTGTGTTGTTGGTAGCCCAGTGTTTCTTATATAGAACAAGCTTTACTAAAGCTCTTGATTGACATATTTAAGTATGACTAAGTATAATTGACTTTGAAAAATTTTAATGAAATCTTTAATTCGGTACTTATCATGTATATTACTGATAACATTTACTTTTTATAAGAAGAGGGACCAACATAAAATAATTAGGTTAATCTACTTGATCCAATTGATGTAAACTATTTTTTAGTTTGATAGTTAAATATTCATAAAGTGACCACCTGTTCTGGTTTTTAATAATTTTTACTCACTTTTCCTGTTGCATGTTAGATTTCTTATATAATAGGATGATCAGGGTCAGTAAATGAAGACAAAATGCAGACCACTTAACTTTAGTTCGTGTTCATAAGATTTTGGTAAAATGTAGGTGATAGCTAATAGCCTAAATAAAAATTTGAAATGATTTATGGAATGTGGGTTTAAATTGGTTATGTAATCTTTATTTGTTATCTGGCCATCTTTAATTGAGCCATTAAAATTAGGCTACCTAAGTTACTTACTGATGTTACAGGTTTTTCCTCATAGTAGGTCATGACTGTAAGAATATATTTCTAAAGGTTCTAGGTAGATTAAAAGATGAAGAAATTCGATGTCGAAAATACTTGCATCCAAGTTCATATACTAAAGTGATTCATGAATGTCAGCAACGAATGGTAGCAGACCACTTACAGTTCTTACATGCAGAATGTCATAATATCATCCGACAAGAGAAAAAAAATGGTAAGTGATATGAAACAGTGAATGTGAATAGAAATTAAATTATAAACGCACTTTCTACATCATCTCCAAGCCTCCTTAGATTTCAGACATTTTTAGTAATAATCTAAAATATTTGATATGCCTTTTTACCAATTCTTAATAAAAAGACTATTTTGGAAAGGTATGTTTTCAAAGTCAAAAGAAAAACTAGGAAAAGGTGTTTGCACATTTTTACATATCACAAGGGCTAATTTCCTTAATACATTGAGTTTCTAATAAACAGCAGGAAAAAAAGCAAAGATGAAAAGGAAATATAAATAGATTTTAAATATATGCAGATGCTCAGTCTCATTCAAAATAGAAGAAAATACAAAATAAAGATATAATGAGATACTAATAATAAGCAATAAAAAATGGAATTTTTTTAAAGATTTTATTTATTTATTAGAGAGAGAGAGCACAAGCAGGGGGAGTGGCAGGCAGAGGGAGAAGCAGACTCCCCACTGAGCAAGGAGCCCGATGTGGGGCTCTACCCCAAGACCCTGGGATCATGACCTGAGCCGAAGGCAGGCGCTTAACCGACTGAGCCACCCAGGCGTCCCAAAATGGAATTTTTTTTAAAGGAGAAAATAGCACTAAAAATTTTCAAATAACAGGGAATAAACATAACAAGATATGTGCCAGACCCACACAGGAAATGAAACATTGTTGAAAGCAACATTGATTTATAGATTCAGGAGAATCTGCTCAAAACTGCAGTGGTTTTTTTGGTTTGTTGTTTGTTTTAATTGTGAAAGTTAAACTCTTAGACTAAGAAAAGTCAAGACAGTCTTGAAGACCGTCATGGGAAGACTTTGCAGGATAGCATGACTTATGATAAAACCACAGTAATTAGGACAATGAGACATTGGTGCGAGGGTAAACAAATAGACCAATGGAATAAAATAGCCTAGAAATAACCCATGCATACATAGATACTTGATTTAAGACCAAGGTGACACAGTAGAGCAGTAGGTGAAAGATAGTCTTTTTAACACACAGTGCTGAGTCCATTGGATATTCACTTGGGAAAAAAGTAAAGTTTGATCTCTACCTCAGATACCGTATACAGAATCAGTCAATACATTGTAGGCTTTTGACCTACATGTAAAACAGTAGCACTTCAAGAAGATAATATAGGAGAATAACTTCATGACCTTGAAATAAGGAAAGATATTTTTAAATGAGACACAAAAAACACTAACCACAGAGGAAAGATTGATCAAGTGGACTGCATTGAAAAAAAACCTTTGGATCATTAAAAGACCATTAAGAGCATCAAAAGACAATCATAGGGTAATATATTTGCAATCACTGAAAAAGGTTTATGTCCAAAATATAAAATGGTCAAGAAATTTGAACAGGTACTGCAGAGTAGAGGATATCCAAGTGGCCAGTAAACATATACAGAGGCCCTCAATCTTATTAAAATAGAGGAATGCAAATTAAAATCCACACTAAGATACCAGTACTCACATTTTGATACAAAATTTAAAAGACCATTACAGGGGAGGGGGGTGGGGGATGGGTTAGCCCTGTGATGGGTATTGAGGGCACGTACTGCATGGAGCACTGGGTGTTATACGAAAACAATGAATCATGGATCACCACATCAAAAACTAATGATGTATTGTATGGTGATTAACATAACATAATAAAATTTTAAAAAATACTAGGGTAAAACTGGAGAGATTGTTGAAATTTAGATAGTGTTGAATAAAGCAAGAGATTCTGGGGTAAAAAAAAAATTAAAAGACCAAATACAGTAAGTGTTGGGAAGTGTGTAGAGGAGCAAGAATTTGTTATATACTCTGGGCTTGGAGTATAAATTGATGCAACTACTTTGAAAAACTGACATTGACTCTTAAGGCTGAATGTATGCATATCTTCTGATCCAGCCCTTCCAATCCCAGATATATAATCCCCTGCCCAAACTGCATGCAAATATATACAAAAAGGTAAAAGAATGTTCATAGCAGCATTACTTGTATTAGCTCCAAACCAGAAATAACTCAAATGTCCAATAACAGTAGAATAAAGTGCAGTATACTCCTATAATGGAATATTATTAGAGAAGTGAAAATGAACAATTACAGCTACATACAAAATGTAGATGAGCCTTATAAACATGTTGAACGAAAGAAACCAAACATGAAGGAATTGTATGATTCCATTTTTATAAATAGTTCAAAACAGGCAAAACTAATCTGTGGGTTGGTAGTCATGGTAGTGGTTACCTTTGCAGAAAAGCAAGAGGAATAGTGATTGGGAGGAGGTATGAAGGGAACTTCTAGGTGTAGGGAATGTCTGTTTCTTACCCTGGGGGGTGATGTCATGGGTGTGTATGTGTTCACTTGTGATAATTCATTGAGATATATACTTATGGTTTGTACACTTTTTGTATATGTGTTATATTTCAATAAAAAGTTTAAAATAAAAAGCACTACACTGAGGGGCGCCTGGGTGGCTCAGTTGGTTAAGCGACTGCCTTCGGCTCAGGTCATGATCCTGGAGTCCCAGGATCGAGTCCCGCATCGGGCTCCCTGCTCAGCAGGGAGTCTGCTTCTCCCTCTGACCCTCCCCCCTCTCATGTGCTCTCTCTCATTCTCTCTGTCTCAAATAAATAAATAAAATCTTTAAAAAAAAAAAAAAAAGCACTGCACTGAGACATCATTTTCAGTGGGAAAGATCAAAACGTTGATAACATGTTGGCAAGGGAACTTCCTGCTGTTGGGAGCTGTGTTATAAGGATCTGTCTATAAGACGAAGCTCTGACACAATAGTCCTGCTTCCAGGGATTTATACTACGGATATTCTTGCCCATATACAGGATTTTTTTTTAAATATTTTATTTATTTATTTGAGAGAGAATGAGATAGAGAGAGCATGAGAAGGGGGAGGGTCAGAGGGAGAAGCAGACTCCCTGCTGAGCAAGGAGCCCGATGCGGGACTCGATCCAGGGACTCCAGAATCATGACATGAGCCGAAGGCAGTCGCTTAACCAACTGAGCCACCCAGGCGCCCCTATATACAAGATTATTAATTGTAATATTGTAATATCAAGAGATTAGAAACAACCAAGTTTTCATCAATTTTTAAGAAATTTATAATATAGGGGCGCCTGGGTGGCTCAGTTGGTTAGGCGACTGCCTTCGGCTCAGGTCATGATCCTGGAGTCCCCGGATCGAGTCCCGCATCGGGCTCCCTGCTCTGCAGGGAGTCTGCTTCTCCCTCTGACCCTCCCCCCTCTCATGTGCTCTCTCTCTCTCATTCTCTGTCTCAAATAAATAAATAAAATCTTAAAAAAAAAAAGAAATTTATAATATAGCTATATAATGGGGGTGCTATGCAGTTGTAAAATAACCTTTATGTAATGATATAAAAAGATCTCTAAGTTAAAATGTTGTGTTCTGCAGTTGCAAATAATACATAAAATATGCTACACTATTTGTGTAAAAAGAGGCAGAGGGAAGACTATATGTATTTGTTTGAATGTGCATGAAACATCTTTGAACTGTTACTAACTACAATATTGCTTTCCTGTGGATGGTTGGGAGATGGGTGTAGGGGACTTTCTTTGCATTCTCTTGTAATTCTGCATTTTGAACCATGCATTACCAAATACATTAAAATATTTTTTGAACTCTTTGGAAATTTAATAATCAAATTTTTTTTTCTCTTCAGACATGGCAAATATGTATGTCTTACTTCGTGCTGTGTCCACTGGTTTACCTCATATGATTCAGGAGCTGCAAAATCATATCCATGATGAGGGCCTTAGAGCAACCAGTAATCTTACTCAGGAAAATGTGAGTTATATAAGGAACTGGATATTTTTCTCTTAATCAGATTATCATGGAGTTTTTCTTACGACTTTACTGTTTTAAACAATGACAGAAAAGTCCTACCATGATAACAAATGAAATATCTTTATTAAAATGTTTTAAACCTGTAGTTTGTTGGCCTCATTCTGGAATTATCGTATTATTAGAAAATCATTGAATGAAATAGGCTTCTTCATAGTCATATTGATGTGTTCATTTAGCAGTTGTTAATTAACTGCTCACAGAAAAATATGTTTGCTGTTCCTAAATGATTGTATTTCTATGTAGTTGGCATTAATAGTTGTAGGGATAATGGTATTAATCAGTGGTAATATAGGCAAGTGACAATTTGCTTTCTTTATATATGCTCTGAATTTGGTAGCCCAGGAAACAAATTTAAATTAAGACAGTCTTCCCTAAATAAATGCTTGCTACCCAAAATATCCAGCAGTGAACCTCATGTCTCTAATACTTACCTTTCTGAAGAGTTCCCTGCCAGTCAAATGACTATTCACAGCAAGGTGTCTTTCCTCTCAAAGTGTGTTACTATCATCAAATCTTGTTGGATGAACTTCTTTGTTATTACTTAGTGATGGCTTAACTAATAAGATAGACATGACATGAAATGTTACTTCTCTTCCTGAAGTAGAGCTTTGGCTCTTCATTTGCAATAATTTTTATATGGACATCATCATTCGGGAGCATTTGTTAAATGCTGATCACTTCAATGATTTTATGTTCTGCCACAGTAATGCATTAAGTAAAACCATTAATTTATATTATTAGTCTTTTAGGTTCAGGGTGTTGAATGATATTGGGCAAAGAGGCATAGGGTGCCGTGTCAAGGACGGGGGTGGAAGTGTAAGAGAATACATCTGTAGTAGACCCAAATAATTTTAGCTGACGTAGTTCCCTCCATTAAGTTCAAAAACTCACTTTTGCACTGCTAGATACTTCTTCCCTCTCAGATGTGGGGGAATTGTACTGCTTAATTCAGGGGATCTCTGTTTTCACAGACTCTGGCTTTTTAACTCTTCTTTCTCTCTCAGCCTTCAGTAGCTTTGAAGGCAGTTTTTGTTTATATAATCCTCTATGAAAGTGATAGGCCTGGTAGTTCAGAGGCTGTATCTTGTTACCCTGAAGATACGGTATTCCAACACAGAGAGGAGTGTTTTTAGTGGGTTCTTCTGGGAGAAGAACTCCAGTCCTGCATTTCTCTGGTGTTGAATGACAAGCTAATTTCAATATTAAAGTTCTAGATTTTTAAGGCCATCTTAGCTAAAAACATTTTTGAGGGTTTGTGTGTGTGTGTGTGTAATATTAATTGGCTTAGGGAAAACTTTACACGTAATTAAACATTTTTTAGTAAGCCTCATTTTATCCTTGAACTTCTTAAAATGTGATTTTGTACTTTGTATTTCACATTTTTAGATGCCAACACTATTTGTGGAGTCAGTTTTGGAAGTACATGGTAAATTTGTTCAACTTATCAACACTGTTTTAAATGGTGATCAGCACTTTATGAGTGCATTGGATAAGGTAACTTTTTAAAGTATATATATAATTTTCTTTATTTAATCACCATTCTTTAGGAAGTTTCAGAATTAGGGCTCCTAATTGATTGTGTATGTGATTTCTAATCTAGACAAAGTCAAAATAGAAATATAACTTTTAGATTAATAACTGAGTGGTTAAATTGAATGCTTGAATTATATGGGAATTGAATTTCCCATGAGTATGCTATATAGGGGGCAATTGCTAATAAATTAGTATCTTCTAAAAAAATGCAATTTTTTAAATTAAAAGTGTAATTAAAGTGTAATTTTAGTATCCTTTAGTGCTGATTTTTCCTTTAAATATGATACTAAGGTACTATACTGAATAATATTTGAAATAAAAATAAGTATGTTTTACAGATTTTGGGATTTTGGTATCCTTTAAAGGAAATTTGTTTACATGGTTATTATAGGATTTTTTAAAAATGTAGTCTTATTTTATCTGTGTTCAAAAACCAGTAATGAATTATAGAGAATATCTTTCAGTAGGAAGAGTATATATAATTTTTTATATAATTATCATGAGGGTTACAGTTAGAAATTTACCCTGTGTTAAATATGAAAACAGGAACACACTACCATCAGAATGCCGTGTTTTGTGTGAGGCAATAATTTTTGGATGTACGGATTATAGCATATGATATTGAACCAGCTGCACTTTTACCCCATTACTGGGGGCTAATTACTGGTCTGTTTTCTTATTTAGGCCCTTACATCAGTTGTAAATTACAGAGAACCCAAGTCTGTTTGCAAAGCACCTGAACTGGTAAGTTTTGATGGTTGCTTAAAAGTAATCTTACGGAAAATCAGTATTAGAAAAAGAAAACTGAGGAGAGCGTCAAATTAATTTGGTTTTATAGTATCTTTCAGAAAAATAGATGAAATTAAATTATTAAAAATAAAAATTATTATGTACATTGTTTATAATTTGGCATTTATTTAAGGAATGCAATTGGCCATGTATTAAAGCCTTTTTTTAAAGGAATAACTGACAGGGAAAATACTCCATTTCACAACGTTTGGTGTTTAAAGTATGTGTGCTTTGGAATAATTTGCATTACTTCTCATAGGGATTTTATTTTATCTGAAATCTAAAGGAAATTGTATGGTAAATTTTTGATAGCCTTTACAGGAAATTTGCTTACCAAGGTTGTTGTAAGATTTTTAAAAAGTACTCGTTTAATGTAAAAAATACCAGAGCCTCTCAAAACTCATCTAGATATTCTTTTGAAACTTTTATTACTTATATCAATGCTTTATTGGGCTCTACATGTTGATTAGATTTTTTTTACTTATTTCTAGTTTTTTTTTTAACCTTATAGAATATATTTTAAGTTCTTTGGGGCATATTCATAATTTTTAAAACATAAGCTTTAGGATGGCAAAGACCTTACCCATTGATCTTATTTTGTATTGTTGCCACTTTGCCTCCTTTGAGGCATGATATGTACAGAAGGGCCCTATCTAAGATTTACTGTCAATTTCTACTTGAGCTTGCTAAGTACTGTGACAACTTATTAAAGAAGTCAGCGAAGGGGATGACCGAGAATGAAGTAGAGGACAAACTCACGAGCTTCATTACCGTTTTCAAGTATATCGATGATAAGGATGTTTTTCAAAAGGTAAGTTGTTAATAGAGAAGTTTTATTTGTGTTTTAGTCAGCTTTGATTTGGTTTTGAACTTCAAATCATCAGAAAGAAAGTAATCTTTAAAAAATTTTTTTAATACAGTTCTACGCAAGAATGCTGGCAAAACGTTTAATTCATGGATTATCTATGTCTATGGATTCTGAAGAAGCCATGATCAATAAATTAAAGGTAATTTAAGCCTTTGATCTGATAATGTCCTAGAAATTATTCCATGAGCACATAAAGATATTCATTGGAGCATTATATGTAGTTCCAAAATATTTCATCAATAGGAGACTGGTTAAAAAATATAGAATGTATATTCATGTGGTAGGATATGCAAATACGGTATTGAAAAGACAAAATCTCTCTATATTGATTTAGAATCATCCACAAGATATAAACAGTGTTAACTTTACAAAAGACTTGTATTACTTAATGAATGAATACAGCTAAAGTATTCCTTTAAGTACAAGTTTTGGAGTGCAGTTGAATTTCAGGTCATTTTTATATCATTTTAGCGTACATACTGATGAGATAAATAGTAGCTGATTCATATTTATCATGAGTTACTTAGTAGTTGATAATTCCTACATAGTAGACATTGAATATACTATGTGGTCCTTTTTAAATATACCAGTCAATAGTTATCTTTTGATTTTTAAAAATAATGTAAACACAAAGCATTTTATATCCCAGGATTAGAGATCCAAATGTTCTGAACTGGTGATGACAGAGTTTTGAATAATTTCAAGGAAGTGGATTTCTTCATTATTCAGTAGATGGTATTAAAAATATGCCTAAGTACCCTCCTTTTTAAACTTGACCACTGACTCAAATATACATAGTCATCTTTTGTGTGTATTTGATCCTATATGTAAACTTTATAAGGTATCTTATATATAGTAATGGAGCATTTTGTAGTGTTGAAATAAGATACATGGATTTATAGAAAAGTTTTTATTTTAAAAGGAAATTTATTGTTTCATAAATCTGTATTTTCATTTATTCTGCATTGAAAAGGAAAAAATCTTTGAAAGGTTTTGCTTTGAATAGCTGCTTTGGATTATGAATAATATAGGCCATTGGAGTAAATACATAAGCAGGACCTTTGACCATAGACCTATCAGTAGAAATACATTCTTAATAATCAATATGGTTTTTTATTTTTCTTTTTAAATCTTATATTTTCAAAAACTTTTTCTTTTACAGCAAGCCTGTGGTTATGAGTTTACCAGCAAGCTACATCGGATGTATACAGATATGAGTGTCAGTGCCGATCTCAACAATAAATTTAACAATTTTATCAAAAATCAAGACACAGTAATAGATTTGGGAATTAGTTTTCAAATATATGTTCTACAGGTATGAGTATGTGTTCCATTGTGGGCATTTATTAACCCTTTCAAATATTCTGATGCAAAGGATTAATGTATGGATGCCTGATTACATTTCTTTCAGTCAGTGGTTGGTAGCTTCTAAAGTTACATGTTATATTGAATTGGAATGAAATGTGTCATGATAGAAATGTTGATGGGTTTTATCAACATTTTGAGGAAGGTAAAACAAAAAGGTGCTTTAGTCGCTTAAATCATTTTATAAATTTTTATTTTTAAGTTAGATATTTATCTGTTTAACTTTTTTCCTTCTAGGCTGGTGCATGGCCTCTTACTCAGGCTCCTTCATCTACATTTGCAATTCCCCAGGAATTGGAAAAAAGTGTACAGATGGTAAGTTTGCAGGAAATATGTTAGAAGACCAAAGAAACTTTAATAATTGTCTTCATGTTATGTTACTTTAAATATTTTTCCAAAGTCTTAAGGCCTTATATGATATAAAAGTATATGCACAAATGATAGTTTGTCTGCCTGTAGGAAGAATGTTAAGTTATTGTAGTTCCTAATATTAAAACTAAAATGCTAAGGGTGTGTCATACAGTTCTTTGTCAAAGTGTGTCTCTTATTTTTATTAAATCAGTTATCTGCTCTTAAGCAGTTTTAAATTACAGAAATTTTGGTATTAGAAGAAAGTTTAGAACCCAGTACTTAAAATAGTCATTTTCTAACTTTTCATTTGAATTTGGAGCCAATTTTGTGCCTCCACATTTATCCCCTATAATAGTTATTTTTATTTCTGGGCTGTAATTTAGGTAAGTGTATATGGAATGTGAAATAATCTGGAAAAAATGCTTTAAAGTGTGACTGAATATAAACCTTACAATGTTTACCAAAAAGCTTTTAAAGAGACTGTATCTTTATAGCTTTATTGGGATATAATTAATATACCATATGTCCTAGCCTGTTCAGGTTCTTATAACAAAATACCACAGACTGGGTAGCTTATAAACAACAGAAGTGTATTGCTCACAGTTTTGGAGGCTGGACACCTGAAATCAGGGTGCCAGCGTGGTCACGTGAGGGCCCTCTCAGGGTCACAGACTTCTTGTGTCCTCACATGGTAGAACGGGCTATGGGATCTCTTTTATAGTAAGCACTAATCCCATTCATGATGGGCTCCACCCTCATGATTTGAGCACCTCCCAAAGGCCTCACCTCCTAATACTATCATACTGGGCCTTAGGATTTAGTATATGAATTTGGGAGGGACACAAATGTTCAAACCATAGCACTATATAATTCATTCATTTAAAGTATACAATTTCAGTGATTTTTAGTATATTCACAGTTGTGCAACCACCACACAATTTCAGAACATTCTTTTTTTTTTTTTTTTTAAAGATTTTATTTATTTGAGACAGAGAATGAGAGAGAGAGAGCACATGAGAGGGGGGAGGGTCAGAGGCAGAAGCAGGCTCCCTGCCGAGCAGGGAGCCCGATGTGCGACTCGATCCAGGGACTCCAGGATCATGACCTGAGCCGAAGGCAGTCGCTTAACCAACTGAGCCACCCAGGCACCCTTTCAGAACATTCTTATTGCCCCAGAATTGTCCCTTCAAAACCCCCTACCCATTAATAGTCATTCCCCATTTTCCCCCAACTCCCTTCCCCACTCCTCCCAGCCCTAGGCAATCTACTTTCTTTCTCTATAGATTTGCCTATTCTGGACATCTCAGAGTCTTACCATTTGTGACTAACTTCATTCACTTATCATGTCAGGGTTCATCCCATGTTGTAGCATGTATCAATAGTTAATTCCTTTTTATTGCCAAATAATATTCCATTGTATTGATGTACCACATTTTCTTCGTCCATTCATCAGTTGATGGACATTTGGGTTGTTTCCACCTTTTCGGTAACAAAAACTTGTACATGACATGTACAAGTTTTTGAGTGGACATGTTTTCATTTCTCTTGAAACTGACCCTTTTTGATTTCCTAACTCACCAAAAGAGGTTTCTTATTTCTTGACTGGATGGAAGTTTGGGTAGCATTTTTTTCTAGAGAAATCTTCATTATTGCATTTGGGCAGTAACTTGAGGTTGAAAATGGTATTTCATTACACTGTTCCCTACAGATGTTTGCAATGGGTAATTTGAGTCATTTTTTAAAGTAAGTGTGTTTTTTGTTTCTTTCAAAATAAGGATTATAAAGAAAATAACAGTGTAGGCTCTGGAATCATAATTTCTGGTTTCATATGTCCTGCCATTTACTATGCTCTGTGACTTTGGGCAAATAACTTTCTGATATTTCTGATGATAGGACTACTCAGAGTGTTGATATGAAGATAAAATGAAATAATGTAAAGCACTTAGCCTGGTGTATAGTAAGTACTCAATAAATGGTAGCTAATATAGAAGAAGTAATAGTTATAGTAGTAGTGATAATAGCAGAGTATAAACAACCAGGTAGATTTCAAGATACCAAGCATAAGGTAGACTTTCAGACTAGGAGTCTAACTTAAGGACTTCTTGCATCTTCTTTAGAAAGGCATGATAGCACAACCATCTTAAAAACTGTATGAAGAAAAGCATTCATTTGGGTGGGCAGGTTATTATGGATTTTGCAAGAAGGATAGATGCAAGCTAGGGGTAGGAGATGAGGTAGCCAGGTAAGGCATTTTGATGTCTTTAACAGTACTAAAACTTACTTCTTAAAAGAACCTGAGTTTTTGAATTGCAATTAAGGCAGAGAATAGGGGCTGCCAGAAATAGTTTCCTTCTAATTTTATGTTGCTGTTCTCTCTCCTCTTGAGTTAATCATTTTCCATTAACAGTTTTTTAACACCTTCAACTTTTATTAATGTATAACCTTCATCAGGTTTCAGGTTCTTCATTTGCAAACAGGAAGTGAGTTCTTTTCTGACTATAAAATTATGATTCCAAGAATATTGTCTTCTCCATTTGGATTTTCTCTAATTACCAGTAGAGGGAGTTTGTCCTTCTATTTTTTTTCCTAGTAAATCTAAGTGTTCAGTTATATAGGACTCAAAATTCATCTGTGTACTTAACACCGTACATTTTCACATATAAATTAATTCATCTTGCCTTAGTGATCATTTATATATTTTATATCTTAATCTTAAATATAGCAGTTTATCAAAAATGACTTTCATTTTATACATATGAATCTTAAAACTATGGAAATGAAGCTTTAATTAAAAGTAATTTATTTTGCATATTAGACCAATAACCTTCATTGTTGTATTTCTTTTGTACCTGGTCTATAATCTGAATAATACCAAAGAAATATAAAATAGTGTGTATTAATGCAGCTCTTTATTAGAAGTAAATATGAATTGTTTATTTTTAAGGCCCTTTGAGTTCTAATTAATACTCTCAAATGGTATTTAAAGGATGGTGTCCTAGCCTGACTATTATTTATTTTAAAATGAGAAGTTTAGGCAAGATATATTTTTTACTAATAAACTTCGGTAGCATAATTGTTTAATGATATAATGAAGCAAGGTTTTATAGCTTTTGTCTTTGAATACCAGATGAATTTATAATGTTTCCATTTGGTACTCAATCTATTTGTTCTTGACTAGTTATTTATGAAAATCTTTAATCAGATTTTAAATTTAAGGGTAAAGGAATGTTTTCTGCCTACATATCTATATCATTATCAATAAAACTTTATTGATAGTACTAGTTGTTAGTGGAAAGAAGCAAAACATTGCCTTCAGAGCTTGGAATATAAATCCCGATGCAGGGCTCGATCCCTGAAATATACATCCTTGCACTTAAATAATTTAGAAAGAACATTTTAAAGTTTGGTTTTCTCAATTTCAGAATGTTTTATTTTGCTTTTGTCCACAAAGTCATTATAAATGTTTCATAATTAAATTAGGAGTTATATAGTAGTAATTGAATTTTATTGACGCCTTTGGAGGTTATTAATTAGTCAAAGCCTACTTCTGGGATCCTTTTATGACATTATTTTGACTTTCATTTGTCTAGATTAGAACTAGGCAGAAAATCCTAAGTATTTCAAGTGTTAGTCATTTCCTATTTATCATGCCAGGGGCTTGGTGGATTTGTACCATTGGAGGGAAAGCATGCTCAACAAGTTAGCTTACCAGGACTAAGCAAACTTGGAATGGACTGCTGAAAGAATTCACTAATTCTCTTGGTTGGCAGGTCAAACATTGCTGATTGCTTTATTGAAACTTTGTTTTGGGAGTACAGAAGGTTAAGTTTGATACAATTAAAAGCTTTAGGTGTAAATATTACATGTGGCACATTATGCTGAAAGTATGTCCACAATTCTGAATTGTGATATGATGTGTTTGCTTATTTTTCAGTTTTATAATGAAATTGAGTGTTTCGGGTTTTGTTTGTTGGGGTTTTTTTGTTTTTTTGTTTTTTTTTACATTTCAGTATCATTTTCTCACTATATATTTATGTACTGACTCTTTTAAAAGATATTTTTTGGATTGATGTCCTACAGTTTACACATTCAATTCAAGGAAGGAGTTTTTTAAATTTCAAAGCAACATTAATAGAATGTTAAATTTTTTACAGTAATATCAACAAAAGATACAAAGATGAGTACTTTGAAGCTTTGTTTATATTAGTGTTTGGCTAGATGTGGAAGTTAAATTGTAGATACCACCTTATAGGTAATCACAGAAATATTAACCTGTCACTTCAGCAAGGGCATATGTTGGCAAATAGGAAAATAGAAATGAAGGTATGATTTGCATTTTCATATTGAAATTTATATGATGGTGTTTTTGGTCAGTAATTAGTATTTATAAAGTCCAAATTGCTATCATTCAAAACTGATAATCATTGACTATCTCATTTCTGAATTTATACAAAAAGTCAAATGTGGAGGGCTGTGGTTTAGTGGAGAGAACCCTGGACAAAGTTTTAAGTGAAAAGAGCTGCACTGATATTTGTATGATCTTGGTCAGGGACTTGCATGGATATGTTTTCTCATCTATAAAGTGAGTAAGTATACCGGATGGGTTATAATGTCTTCTCTAACATCAACTTTTTTTGTGTGGTAATAGCTAAGTAAGTTATGTTATAGTAGCTGAAAATAATTTTTTTTCTTTTTTACAGTTTGAATTATTTTACAGCCAGCATTTCAGTGGAAGGAAACTGACATGGTTACATTATCTCTGTACAGGTAAAATGCATTTAATTATATCTAGTGTAGTGAAATTTACCTGATACAAGTATCTTAATAATTTAGGAAAAGATTTCTTATAGCCTAATGATAGTTTTTTCCCTAATGATGGCTTTTAACCTCTTTTCCTCTGTCTACCCTGCTGGTTATCATTAAACCAGGTATTAATGAAGTTTAAGTGCAGCACTTTTTTTTTTTTAAGATTTTTATTTATTTATTTGAGAGAGAGCACAAGCAGGGGGAGGGGCAAAGGGAGAGGGAGAAGCAGACTCCCCGTAGAGCAGGGAGCCTGACACAGGGCTCAATCCCAGGACCCTGGGATCATGACCCAAGCTGAAGGCAAATGCTTAACCCACTGAGCCACCCAGGCGCCCCAAGTGCAGCACTTTTTAATAGTGCTTTATTAATTTATGCTGCTTGTATTATTACTGCTTATTAAGAAAGTTTCTAAATTTTATAATAGTTTATTACATTTCTGTAACACACCAGTTTATCTAGACATTAGAAATTTTATCTAGAAACCAAGACTTGATAAGTCAGATACTCCTAAAAAACTGTTTTCTCTAAATATGTCAGAAATCCTCAGAAATTTCTTTAACCATTATAGCATCATAAGGAGATCTAACCATTTGATTTTTATTTGTGGTGCTGTAGTGAACTGCAGTAGTAAATGGTTTTTCCAAAATGTCACAATTAATTTCCAGTAGTTTCAATTCTAGAAAAGTTTAGTCAGAATCCAGTCCTTTGCTTCTTTTTGGAACAGTGGGGTCCACTTATTTGAAAGTAGGATTAATACCTGAATGATTGTAGACTGTGTGCAGTTGCTCTGAGTTGCCTGAAGATGTTAGCCAAAGCAAACACTCAAATTCTCTCTACTTTCGTTAAAGCTATGTTTTGAAAGTGCGTTGAATCAACTTTCCTTCTGTATAAGGAAAAGGTGTATATGTCTTAGGAATGGCATGAGAATATTTGATCAGTCAGGTGCCATAACCTTTATTAGGAAATTCTTTCACTCACGTAAGAGAAATTTCATTAAGAGGAACTACATCTAAGTAATTTCCTTTAAGTGCCATTTATTTGACCACTTTATATTTGTAATATAATGTCTCATTATGTTAGTAGTACATATTAGTACATAATTGGTACATGTAATATATACTTATACAAGTTTATTTTTATTAAACAAATTGGGCATTTACATTTTTTTTCAGCAGTTTGTGAAATAAAGAGATGATATTCTTAATAAGTGGTTAGTTTGTACTTGACCTGTAATTTTACATCTGTTATGAATTTTTTCTATTTTCATTTAGTAAATATAATTGGTTTTAAGGGAAAAAAATTGCTCAACCAGTGTTTTATTTTTTAAGATTTATTTATTTGAGAGAGAGAGAGTGCACAAGTGGGAGGGGCAGAGGGAGAGAAAATCTCAAGCAGACTCCCCGCAAGCAGGGAGCCCAACACAGGGCTCGATCTCACAACCCTGAGGTCACTATCTGATCCGAAATCAAGAGTTGGACACTTAACTGACTGCACCACCCAAGCGCCCCACTCAACCAGTGTTTTAGATAACTAAAAGAATTTCTAATATATCTTAATGTACTTGAGTTTAATTTAGTTTTACTTCCCCTGAATGTCTTTCGGAGTTTACTCTCTTTGTTTTTCTAATTACCTCAGCAATAATAAGCCTGTCTCCTAAAGTATTCTAATGAGGGGCTCACTTTTTTGGTGTTCAGCAACTCATTGTATATAGAAATAAAGAAAAAACTTATATATAGTTTCTGCCGGGCGCCTGGGTGGCTCAGTTGGTTAAGCGACTGCCTTCGGCTCAGGTCATGATCCTGGAGTCCCTGGATCGAGTCCCGCATCAGGCTCCCTGCTCAGCAGGGAATCTGCTTCTCCCTCTGACCCTCCCCCCTCTCATGTGCTGTCTCTCTCTCATTCTCTCTTTCTCAAATAAATAAATAAAATCTTAAAAATAAATAAATAAAATGTAAAAAATATATAGTTTTTGCCATTGGAATTTGACCTGAAAAGTCTTATCAATAACACCTAAATAGGAAAGAGATCAACATTCTTTTCCTGTTTTTGAACTATACTAAATTCCCAGGCTGGTCCATAATAACCAGATTTTTGGAGCTCATTTGTTCTTTTTTTTGGTCTTACTTTAGTGTTGCGTATATGTGTCTTAATTAAAGCCAAAGAGTTTATTCCTTTGGAAGAGAGATGTTAGCCTTGTAAATTCATTTCTTGTTTTGAATCACTGAAAGCACTGAAAATACCTGTGATCTATCAGTGAAGCCATTTGCTAAGGTTTTATTTTGGTTTTGTTTCTCATTTATTCGTTTACTCATTAACAAAAAGTTTTCAAACACCATCCACCCTTAAGATGCTTGTTCTGGTGTCCCCACATTTGTCATAAGGCTCCAGGGCTCCTTTAAAATATTGGCTCTGATTCTGGACTGATCACTCAAGAGTTTTGTTTCTCAAGAACCCCTATCGTTCATATTTACACATATAATCAAAATTACTCTTTCCTAGTCCATTTCCACATTTCCAGGTATTTTTTGTATTGTAATCCAAGAGTCTTTACAAGTGGTTGGAGATGGGTATCAAGTGGTATTTGGAGGAAGTTAGAATCAGAATATGTAGGGTTATTAGCCTATTAAGTCTGTAACCTTGAGCAAATTATTTAACTTCTCTGAGCCTATTTCTTCATCTTTATCTTTGTGAAATTCATTTATCAATTCAGGGAATCATCTTCTTTGTTCCTAGTACTGCTGTATGCTAAGAACAGATTAAAAATACAGAGGCTCAGCCCTCAAAAAGCTCACATCTAATGGGAGGACAGACAAGTAAATAATTACGGTAAATGTTTTGACTGTTATAATAGAGAGGCAAGCCCAGGGTATTAGTTTCCCATAGATTGGTGGTAGCAGACAGCCACTGGTAAAGGAAAGCTTTTGAGTAAATAACATCTAAACTTGGTTTTCAAGTGTGAATAGGACTTAGCCAAGATAGGCAAAGAAGAATGTTGAGAGCATATTACCAACAGAGGTTAAGAATTTTAAGAAGTAAGCAACTATGCTAGGAGATGTGACAGAGCTACTGAATGAGAGAATGATGAAAATTCCATTGGATTTATGACTAGGATATTGGATAGAATTATTCTGAGAGAAAAACTGGATGAAGAAATAACAAATATGGAACCCGGAAACTTATACTGTCTGGATATAAATAAGTTTTATTTATGGCACATCAGGATTTTATAGGAATCCTAAGTCAGCTGCTGAGAGAGAAGTTGAGAAATGAATTCAAGGAAGATAACACTTCCTTGGTTAAGACATAAATATGTAGATAATATATAAATAATACATATAATTAGATCACACTAGCAATTAGTGAACTGTGTGTCCTATAAGTGTTATTTGCCAAAATGAAAGTCACACCATATTGTTGCGCATTCCTTAAAAGGCAGTGATTCATTCTATCCTTGACTGAATTCTTTTCATTATTGATTTCAAGTACTTTAACAGCTAAAATTGTGAGGGGTTTTAACATTATCTAATGTCCAGTCCATATGTAGATTTCCCTGACTGTCCCCAGAGAGACTTTATTGCCTGTTTTTAATGTAATCAAAGGTCACTAATTGCACTTGATTATAGTGTTTTCCCGCTTCTTTTCCCTACCACTTCTTCCCTAACCCCCTTTAGCCCTCTTGACATACTTTTTTAAAAAGACCAGACAGTGTTTGGATTTGTCACATTATTTACTTGTGATGTATTTTATTTGTTTTCTATTGCCTGTACTTCTCTAAATTAGTATTTCTAAATTAGGTCCAAAAGTTTGATTCTATTCAAATTACATATTGTCAGCAAGAATACTTTTTTTTTTTTTTTTTAAAGATTTTACCTATTTGACAGCGAGAGAGGGAACACAAGCAGCGGGAGTGGGAGAGGGAGAAGCAGGCTTCCCGTGGAGCAGGGAGCCCGATGCGGGGCTCGATCCCAGGACCCTGGGATCATGACCCGAGCCGAAGGCAGACGCTTAACGACTGAGCCACCCAGGCGCCCCAAGAATACTTTTTAAATGGCAGTCCTGTATACTTCATAATGCATTACATCTGAAGGCATGTAATGTCAGATTGTCCCACTATTAGAGACACTAAAGTTGGTCACTTGGTTAAGGTGGTGACCACCAGATCTCTTCATTGTAAAGATACTCTTTTCCCCTTTTCAGTGATCCGAGGGGTGATACCGAGGTCCCATATGAATACCTTTTTCAGGAACAACCTTACCTAATGGCTTTGGCACCCACTGATGATCATGGCTTGAATCAGTTATTCCATTACTGGCTGCAAATTGGCGATACTCTTATCACTTGTTCAGCATTTAGTAACTGACATTCTTCTGTAAAGAAAAGCTTTCCCTTAGAGACTAAGGAGCTGTCGGTAATAGAAGAGTAACTTGGATGAAACTGTTGTGAGTTCTGCCCATTCATTACTTTCTGTAGTTGTAAATATCTCTTCAGTTATGTTTGGTGTATTTTTTAAAGTGTGTATCAGAATGCTTTATTCTAGTTTGGAGAATAACCTATTCTGCAGGTTAAATGACCTGTTTTGTCATTTTCCTTTTCTGTTTACATGGCAGTAATTAAATGAATCATCAAATTAGAGATGTCCTTCCCTGCCCCACATGTGCCCTCTACCCTTATCCCAGTCTGTTAAACTGTGAGCTAAAAGGAGAATGGTGCTGAAAGAGGGGCAAGAGGCCCAGATACCCCTAATGCCAAGAATTAAAAAATGGGGGGGGGAAGGGCCTTAATACGGTACTAACTAGTTTTCCTAGTGTTGCAGAATGAACTTAATAACTAAATGATACTTTGACCCTTTACTGGCATTGTCTCCTAATGCTCCTTGGGTTCTGGTGGTGATGAAAGACTATTTGGTGTGGCAAGAAGCTCATTCTGGGTCCCAACCCATGACAGTATATTATAGCACTGGATCTGATATATACATCACTGGATGTGTGGCCTGATGGTCCTATACTTCATCATCTACTTGCTTGATGCATTGTTTCATACTTGTTCCTGACATATGATTAAACAATCCTTGCACAAATGATACAATTTATGTGATATTTTGCTTTTCACCACATTTCCCAAATGTAAATGTTGAGAGTCCTTAAAGTATTATTTGCCCTGTTGGCAGGATACTCCTGATGTTAACTTTTTACTTAAACTCTTTGTGCGAATTGATTATTCTAATTAATATATTAAACCTACTTGCATGAAGATTCAGAGACAAGGAATTTTTTCTTGAGGTGTTTCCAAATAATTATCTGAATAACTGTTGTTTCCGAAATAGGTTGAGGCAGAATGAAAGTTAGAATAGGCATCTCTGTGATAATAAGTTAGTTGGAGAATTGACTTCATATCCTTTAAAAATTTTTAATTATATATGTATAAATTAAAGCACAAAATCTTCATCAGAGTTACTAATTACCACTAATAGGGAGAAAGAATGTAGCCCTTAGGGCGCCTGGGTGGCTCAGTTGGTTAAGCGACTGCCTTCGGCTCAGGTCATGATCCTGGAGTCCCGGGATCGAGTCCCGCATCGGGCTCCCTGCTCGACAGGGAGTCTGCTTCTCCCTCTGACCCTCCCCCTCTCATGCTCTCTCTCTCTCTCTCATTCTCGCTCTCAAATAAATAAATAAAATCTTTAAAAAAAAAAAAAAAAAAAGAATGTAGCCCTTAGGGTAAGTTCATGTGAAATACAGCTTCCTTGAGTTAAAATGTAGAGCTCTAAAACCAGATCTTGTAGTGGTTTATTTTATAATCCATTAACAATTGAATAATTCAGAGTGTGTGTGTATGAGAGAGAGACACAGATAAAGAAATACCGTCACTAAACCACAGCTTTATGCTTTAGGAAACAGTTCGTTGACTTGCATTAGCTTTTTATTTTACATGTTATGTAGTGCATACATGTTTGTCATACTGTTTGTTACAAACTTTTCAGTGTGCTCTCTCCCTGGGATGTTGCAGAACCATAGTGTGCCTAAACCTGCTGTATCATTTATAGCTTTCAGGGTCGTGTAGAATCTATAACTTTTTTATTCTGTCAACTATTTCAGCAAAATAATGAATCTGTCTTTTTGTCTCTCCTTCCATTTGTTTGCCCCTAGGAAGTTACTGGGAAGAATAATGTTTGTTTATGAGACAAAATAGCATTGTTAAATTTTAGCAGAAACTGTGGGTTAGAGCCATTGGAGAAGCATCTCCTGTATGCTTGTAGACCTCCCTGAGTGCTTGAACGTTGCCAGATAGAGACAGCACATGAGGCGGTTATTTGTCACAAGCTGTCATTCTCTCCCTTTGTCTGTCTGTCTGTCCATTTCTCCTCCTACCCTCACCTTCTCTTAACTGCTTTTTCTTGCCCAAGTCATCGCTCTTCTAGTAACATTTAAAGACATTGTTACCTACTGGTAGAGGTATGATTGTTTAATTGTGATTTATACTGCATACTCAAAACTAATAGCCCTCCCTCCAACCGCCCAAACAAACAAACTGATTATACTGCTAGCAAGAATGGCTTCATAGCAATTTTTTTTGTTTGTTTGTTAAAGATTTTATTCATTTATTTGAGAGAGAGTGAGATAGAGCATGAGACGGGGGAGGGTCAGAGGGAGAAGCAGGCTCCCCGCCGAGCAGGGAGCCCGATGCGTGACTCGATCCCGGGACTCCAGGATCATGACCTGAGCCGAAGGCAGTCGCTTAACCAACTGAGCCACCCAGGCGCCCCTGGCTTCATAGCAATTTAATAAGTCCTTGGTTCATTCTCTCAGGAGAAAGTAGCTGAAATAAACAATTATTACTCAAGTAGTTTTGAAATGTTTCTTTGAATGATCAGTTTATTGTCAACAATTTTGTTTTAATTGTAGGTGAAGTTAAAATGAACTATTTGGGCAAACCATATGTAGCCATGGTTACCACATACCAAATGGCAGTTCTTCTTGCCTTTAACAACAGTGAAACCGTCAGCTATAAAGAGCTTCAGGACAGCACTCAAATGAACGAAAAGGAACTGACAAAAACAATCAAATCATTACTTGATGTGAAAATGATTAACCATGATTCAGAAAAGGTATGGGGTAGTATTTCAAGGAATTTAAGCATTATAAACATATCTTTTTCATGAGATGTTTGCAGTTTTTTAAAGTAAGGTTGTAATTCATAATGTCCTTTGTACTTTGGAAAGCACTTGAGTCAGCTAACAGTGCTGCAGGCTCCTTACACCTATGAGTGTAAGGAATCACAGAGAAGTTGGTACCTATGTGCCCTTTATAGTTTGATTTCATTTGTCCCATACTGTGACAGTGTACTGAAAATTGTGAAAGAATTGCCATCAGGTGGATTCTGGTTATTTGAGGTTAAAAACTGTAGTGTATTTTTTTTTTCATGTGTTTAATTGATATTTATTTAATTACATGGTTCTGTAATAGGAAATGACCACCTATTGATACTATTTGTATGCATATTTGGCTTGTGTGACCATCCTAAATGCTCTCAGTCTCCTGTCCCTTCATTCCAGGATTCAACTAATAACCACCATATAGTTGTACTATCTGTCACAAGAATAACAAGCCAGTAATATACTTCTTTTCTTTTTAGATTTTTTTCCTAGTAACAAATTTTTGTTATTGTTACAGTATATCTTGGATATTTAAGTGGTTCAAAAGCAACAGATGTGGGTTAAATCTAATTCAGATTGTGCCTATAAGAAAAAATTCTTGTAAATGAGGTATCATTTTTATTTTGGTGAAGTTAATAACCTGCTATTTCTGTCATCAGTTCATTTAATTGATGATATATTTTTTTAAGATTTATTTATTTGAGAGGCGGTGGGAGGGGTAGAGGGAAAAAAGAATCCTAAGCAGACTCCCGACTGAGTGCAAAGCCCAACGTGGGGCTTGATCTCATGACTCTGAGATCATGACCTGAGCTGAAACCAAGAGTCACATGCTTAATTGTGCCATCCAGGCACCCCTAATTGATGATATTTTGTAGCCTGTAATTGAATAGCTTTAAATGGCATATATTCTGAAATTCAAATGAAGCTTTTCTTAATACTGAGACATGATTGATTTTTCTGACTTCAGAATCCTAACAAAATACTAAATTCTTAATATTAAGATTTTAATTAAGTCAGTTAATTAATTGTAAGTTAAGCATGAATTTTTTAAAACCTAAAGTTTAAGTTTAAATTTGTAAGCTAAATTTTAAGGACTTAAGAAGTTGTATAGTTTTCTAAAATGTATTACTTTTGCTGCTCAGGAATGTACAAAATATAGTTTGCTTGTTTGCACATTAAATTTTAATTATGAATCTGACGTTCCTTAGCAGAACTTCTTAGCCTAGTATTGAGAATGAGTTCATTTGCCAAGTGCTTTTTGATCCTGCTGATGAGAAGACTCACTGTATGATCAGAATGGCTTTTTTAAGCCTGATAGAGAAGTTATGAATATAAAAATTGGCTTAACTTTCACTTGAGAAAAGGCCACTTGCTTTAGGTAGACTGAATAAAACATGAGTTCAAGGGTAGACTTCATCAGAACCACACTGGGGTCATGTGTGCCACTGGAAACTACTTGCTTCTGTCGTCTATAAATTAAATTTATAATCTGTATTTTGTTATTGCAACACTGTTTTTTAAACAATTTTTTTTAAGATTTTATTTATTTGTTTGACATAGAGACAGCGAGAGAGAGAACACAAGTAGGGGGAGTGGGAGAGGGAGAAGCAGGCTTCCCACTGAGCATGGAGCCTGATGCGGGGCTTGATCCCAGGACACTGGGATCATGACCTGAGCCGAAGGCAAATGCTTAACCGACTGAGCCACCCAGGTGTCCCATGTTATTGCAACACTTTAAAAGACATTTGGTTGCTCACTTTTTCAAAATGGGGTGATAGAAAAACTCTGAGAAGAGTAGTTATAGTTGGGCCAGGAAATAGCTTATTTCTAAATCTAACCAGATTAAAATTCAAGTGTAAAATTAGAAAAGAATTGTTTTTTGCTTCTTTCTTTCTTTGACAGAAGACAGGTACTTTTAAATAATCTTTATAATGTAAAATGATGAGAGTTTAAGTCTTCTTTGGTCATTTAATTTTATGGCATATTATTTGCACAACTCTTATTTAATGATTTTACTTTTTATAAGTATAAATGAATTATTTTTAATTGTAGGAAGACATTGATGCAGAATCTTCATTTTCATTAAATATGAACTTTAGCAGTAAAAGAACAAAATTTAAAATTACTACATCAATGCAGAAAGACACACCACAGGTGAGTGATTTTTAATGTCATTTCTTTTGGAAATATTTAAGCATTGAACTTGACAAGTGGTAACTGAGATAATGCAAAACTTTGCACATCAAAATTAATAATGTGATACATTTTTTTCTGGTTTATTCTCTGAATTTATGAATCTTGCAAACAAAACTGCTGCCAGTATTTTAGATTATAAAAATAATAATATAATGGGTGTCTAAGGAAAATGGTGTTGCAATATAGTCATATTTGCTTTTAGACTATATTAAAATGCAGAGCGTTGCTTGCATTCTTCACAAAAATTCCTACCTTGAATAGTAATATAATCTCTCACATTTTTCATTTGTAAAATAAGGAAAAGCTTTATAACATTTTCATTCAAAGAAAAGTTGTTAGAAATATTTCTCAAAATTTCATTGGCAATTGAACTACTTGGGATCTTGTTGATACTCAAAGTGTGATCTAATAGGTCTGGAGTGCGGTTCAAACTACCAGATGAGCTGGTTTGCAAGGTGAATATCTGCTGTTGATTCTTTTAAATCACTAATGATTATTGCTTTGTTATGGGATAGCCTGATAATGTCTCTTAAGTTTCTTGATTACCTTCTATGTGTCACCCTATCCTTGGGCATGGGGCAGGATGTAAAGTTATATAAGATGTTAGGCCCTCTCCAGGAATTACTCACCCATGGGGAGACCGATGTTAGTTAATTGCTAATTAAATTTGAACCCTAAAATGTTTGCGATCCCATTTTTCTCTGGAGTAATGAATAATAATTTGTAATATTTGGATTATATTTTATCTTTTATTTATTTTTTTAAAGATATTTATTTATTTGAGGGGAGAGGGGCAGAGGGAGAGCGAGAGAGAATCTCAAGCAGAAGTCTTGAAAATTACTGCTCTATGTCATTTAAGTTCTACTTTATTGCCTGTTTACATTAAATACATTTTACAATAGTGTTAATATTTTTAATAACCTTCCAACTTTAACCCAAGAAATTATAAATAATTGACTGTAGGTATTCGTTTGGTAATGGTTATGTGATAATGGGCGCATGATAACTGTATAATTTGATGCTCGGTATTGATTGGAAATTTATTAAACTCACTGATAAAATGAATTATGAAAGGTTCAGTGACTTAATGTCTCATTTAATTTTTTTTCCCCCTGTGAAACAGGAAATGGAGCAGACTAGAAGTGCTGTAGATGAGGACCGGAAAATGTATCTCCAGGCTGCTATAGTTCGTATCATGAAAGCACGAAAAGTACTTCGTCATAATGCCCTTATTCAAGAGGTAAAAGGAGGAGAAGCCCTCAAGGCTTTTTGGGGTAACGGGTATTATCAATGAATGGATTAGGAATGTTTCTTTGTCAAAATGATATATAAATAATAGGATTCCCAAATAGCGTATAGAAATGCCTCATTACTTAATGAAAACAGTTACTCACTTATAATTTCAGTATTAAATTCAGGTTTGCTTTGGCTTAGATTTAGAGGTCTAATGTTCACCAGTATTTTGAGCCTTCTGTCCAGTTATTGAAGGAAATTGATGATATCAAATATTCATTCCATAAATATATGAGTGTCTACATGTGATAGAGTGTTGTGCTAGTCATTAGGGATGTGATGCAGAGCAACCCAAGATGTGGTTCCTGCCCTTTCGGAGTTCACCTTCTAGTGGGGAAGAAATACATTATTGAAATAGTATGCAAGCAAAATATAAAATTACATTAACATGCACTGGGAAAAGAGCTACAGTAGTATGAGAATGTACACAAAAGTACTGACTTAGGGGATGTTGGGGAAAGCTTTCTTGAGAAAGTGTTAGTTCAGCTAGGACTTGGAAGGTGAGTGGAGTTTAAATAGAAGCTGGGGAGTGTGGATGCGTATTTAGATAGATGAATTAATTTATAGTTATGTATAAATATTATTGGATTTTGCTATATCTGTGTTCTGCTTTGTAATTCCTTCACAACAGAAACATTAGGCTTTTTCCTTATTTTGCATTAAATTTTTTTTCATCACCATTGATCTAATTGTTTCCTCTCTCCTTGTACACTGCCGTCTGAGCTTAAAAAATTTAATAATGTTCATGGCATTCACTTGCTTGATGTATCACATCCATCCATTTAGAATGATTTTATTCATTTTAATTAATATGATTTCATAACTACTTTAAGTATACTTTTCCCATATGGATTAGGTCTGTTTGATGGAACCTCAGTATATTTGAGGCGCTTCACAGCTGATTGGTTAAAAGTAATTATTTATAGCTGACTAATTAGCAGTAGTTTGACATCCATGTCTCTCTCACACAGGTGATTAGCCAGTCAAGAGCTAGGTTTAATCCTAGTATCAGCATGATTAAGAAGTGTATTGAAGTTCTGATAGACAAACAGTACATCGAACGCAGCCAAGCGTCAGCAGATGAATACAGTTACGTAGCGTGATGTCGCTCTCCTCTAGTGTGGGTGTGAGAAGATCATTGCCATCACCATTTGGTGTGTTCCTGTGGGAAAAAGCAGGCCTGTGCCTCCATAATTTGGTCATTTGGCAGCCCCTGTTTTTCTGCTGTTTACAACATCACCAGTGCCACGTCATGAGCATCAGAGAAAATGCCTAGAGATATTTCAAGCTCATGTCATTATGACATTTCTTAAAACTTTATTAAAAGAATGAGTGAAGTATTGCTGAAATGTGGAAATTTGGTTGGGTACCATGCTTTTTCTCCCTTCACGTTTGCAGTTGATGTGTTTTTTTTTTAATGTATCTTAAAGGACAAAAAATAAAAAACTTAAATATTGTAATATGACAGATAACCTAATAATTGTATCTACATTAAAATGACAAACATGATAATGCTGCTTGTCAAATAAAAAAAATAAAGAAATAGAATGCCTTTTTTTATGTGGATGATCACACATAATAGTATATATATATAAATGTTCATGAGTCATCAAAGCAGCTAATGCAGTTTTAGTTGCATTTTTATCCAAATGGTTTAATTCCCTTTTACTCCTACTTAAGTCCTACATGAAAAATGTCTAGATTATTGTTCTTGAATGCTTAATAATGCATTCAACATAAAGAATGTTTTATTTTTATGGATTGGAACTGTGTTGGATTATGAGCATTTTGAATGTTGAGGATTTAATTCTATCAGGAGTTTCTGGTGATATGCTTACACCACAGAAATAAAGAACGAGGAGAATATGTGGTGGCCTCAAGTCTGGCATAGAAAGAGTTTCTCATTCAAAAGTTGTCTTCTATTTTCATAATACATTAATTCTAATATAGACAAATACCCCAACTCTCTTACCTCCCCTTCTACCTTTCTCTGAGTTATAGGAGATCCTGTGATACCAGTGTATTCTTTCCATTCTCCTACCTATATATTACCCTTACACACCCTAACATTTTGACACTAGATTCACTCTCACAAGTCATAGGTGTGCTTAGCAGTGCATAACCTAAATACCTTTTTTTTGTCTGTATGGTGCATTATGCCCAGGTGCCACTTACATATGGACATGAAATTCCACTATTTTGTTTATTCTATATATATTAACAGCAGTATTAGAATATTCTGGTCTATTGTATTATCTGTCTACTCCACCACCACTACGATACACATAATGTAATTTTTTTAAGCTGGAATATTTTAATGCATATCCCACATGAATCATTACTTACAATACTTCAATTTATGTCTCTGACCGATAAAATCTTTTTTAAAAACAACAAAAACACAACTATAATGGCATTATTATACCTAACAAACAATAATTACTTAGTATCATCTAATATGTGGTCCATACTCAAATTCATTGCAAAATGGCTTCTACAGTTGGTTTGTTTGATTGCACTTTTTCTGACTCATGTCTCTTTAAGAGTTGAAAAAAATCTACTGAGCTTCCAATGACTTACTTATATACTGTATTTCTCATTTTACCTTTCTTCCTAGAGAGGAAGTAATGACAAACCATATTAATATTGTACATTCACTGTCAAAAAACAAACCTTTGTTTTGATAACTTGTTGATAAAGTTTCCAAATTGATTCCTTTTTTTAAGTATTTATAAATGTTAAATTAAGTCTTATCCTGATATCTAAATTGTCAAGAAAATATATTGAAAAATGGACAAAATACTTGTGCTGAGGTCTACAGAAATGACTGGCAAGAGTTTTCTTCACATCTTTTTCTCATTTTACCTGAAAGGAAACATTAAAGATATGCTTGTGTGTGAGGAAGAAGAGGCCAGACACATTTGACCAAGTCTCCATCCGAAAGGGAGCAGTGTTTCAAATGAATTCTAGCACACACCTTCTGCTGAGGAGAATGAAGGGAGGGTTGCAGTCTGGTCAAGTTAGGTCAAGCATTTGAAGTCATTACTGCAGAAGACCCTGGCACACGGTCCAGAGCACTAACCTAGCAGGCCCTGTGGGCAGAGGGGGTCAGAGCTACAAAAGGGAAAGAAGAGGAAGGAGAGGAAAGGCTTCTCTGTGCTTGATCTTGGAACAAAAATAATGTGAGCAGAACTTTCAGAAGCTTTTAAAAAATTATTACTAATACTGAGATAGTTAACACAGTGAGTCAGTGATAACCTTTTTCAGCCAGACAGCATGCAACTTTTGTTCACATTCTATCCTCTTTGAAACCGGATTATTTTAATTGCTGCTGTAGGTTTATTCTAGGGGTTTAGTCCAAGATTTTATGACAGTTTGCTTTACTATAAACAAGAGAAGAGATCCTTCTGGGGTTTGTGTTTTGCTTTATTTATAACTTACTACCTTTATAGGATTTTATAACCTGTATATGCTACAATGCTATAAAGTTTCTGTTAATTTTTTTAACCTTTACTGAGTACAGACTGTGACTGGTGCTTCCTCATATGTTATTTTGTTTGAACTTCAGATAATCCTGTTAACCAGGCAATGCTCCTCTCTCCTAGATGAGGAAACTAAATCGGGTTTTCCAGGAGTCATTGCCAGAAACTGCAGAACCTGAATTTAAATCCCAGTCAAAATTGTGGACCTAATAAATACAGTCTCTCTCTCTTTCCTTCTTTCTCTTTCTCTCTCTCTATATATATAAAATAGTCTATAAGATAGAAATAACTTCAGTTTTTACATAAAGAATAGTTTTTCCTGACTTTAAAGAATAAAAATTTGTTTCTAGGTGATTTGTGAGAATCAACGCTTCATATTTTAGTTTCTCAAGATACTTATTTAAGAAGTATATATACATTGTTAAACAACTTGGCTTATAGCTGATTTGTGGCAAAGGGTACTTGTAAATTTAATATTTTACATTCACATGTACAGCTATAGAACATTTCAAGTATATATACTTAATGCAAACGTGTGTTCAGTTAAAATTTCTCCAACTATGTAGTAGCAATAGATAATTTATTAAGCTCTTAATTTTGGTTCCTAGTACACATTATTGGTTGAGCAAGGTCAAAGTAAAGATGTGAACTTTTAAAGTACTAGTCCTAAGGGCAGTTGTACATAGACTGTAACTAAATGAGTAGAAATAATATGGAGAGGCCCACTGGTTGAAGTTCATGAAGCATATCTAAAGCTGAAGCAATTAAATTAGGCAATTCTTATGTGAGATATACTACCCCAAGGGCTAGAATTCATTAAAGGTAGGATTCACTGATGGGGAGAAAAGTCCCTTTCATATATAGTGACTATACAATACAGGAAATTCTAAGGATCTTTCCTTCCCCTGCTCTCCATCCATAGTTCAGCCAATTCACCTTTCATCATCTAACAAATATTTACTGGTGCCAGGGTATTACGTGGACACAACCGTTGCAATGACAAGCAAAAAATATGGTCTGTGCCAACATGGAGCTTTTAGACTTGTAATGATCAGTCATAAATATGCCATTTCTAATGTAAGTACTTGTGAAGGAAAATCTTGGGCACCTTAAGGAGAGTTGCATAAGAGAAGTTAGAAGGGCAGAAAAAGCGGGAGAGCATATTCTAAATAGTAACAGTAAAGATCCTGAGGTAAGAAGCGGCAGCCGTAACCTAAGAACCAAAATACCTGTGTGGCTAAAATACGTGGCTTTTATGCAGGGGAATTACATTTGCCAAAAAAAAAAAAAAAAAAAAAAAAAGTTGGGTGGTAGATGCATGAATATTCATTTTATTATGCTTTGTAGTGTACTTATTTATATTTTTTCTTTACTGTTTGTGAACTATTTCAAAGTACTGTTTGCACATTTCGGTGGAGAATGGATAACCTGCATTAATGTGAAGAACAGAGTCTAGAGGGCTGATGTTGGATAGTGCGGATACTTACGAGACCATGGTGAGGTGAGCAGTTATGGTGGTGGTGGCAGCAGCCATCTCCAGGGTGATAAAGTAGATGAAGCTGACATGTCTTCATAATGGGTTGGGCTAGGGTGAATGAAAGGGATGAGTCAAAGATGGCTTGTAGATTTTTGGCTTTCACAACTAATGCAATTTAGTGAGTTAGAGGAAGCCTGGAACAGGACGAGGGTGGGGGAGGAACATAATGAGCTTGGCTATAACACCTTGCATCTGATGTGCTTTTGAGATAACCGAATGGAATAGGCAGTTGGTTCTACAGCCTCAAACCGCTTTGTAGAGGTTCCTGCCCTGAATCTTAGAAACCATTCCCTAGAGGCTTTTTGATCCATTCTCATTTCCTTGACTCTTTTGCCATGAATTTAACAATGTCCAGGTTAAATGTGGTTAGATTAAATAAATAAATATTTATTGCCAAAAAAAAATGTATTACATACATTTTGAATCATAAAAACAAGAATGAAAAGGGATGAGAATATTTAGAAGTTTGTACCCATTCTAGGATTTGTCTTTCTGTACTTTGGTGAGTGGTCTTTGTTATCCCACTTTGATAGGACACATTTATGGTAGTGGGGTAATTGAGCCAAAAGTTAATCTGCCATATGATTATTTCTTACATTCACAAATCCTTGTCAGCTACTGGTTACACACCGCCTTTGAGGGAGAAATATATCAGTGTTTTGCATTCTCCTGACAAGCTTAACGATACCATTTTTCAGCAAAAAGAAGGAACCTTTGGGAACCAACTTGTGGGAAAGAACTTGAGCATGAAAGGAAGGGTTTTTCCATTTTTATTATTTTTCTCCATTGTTAGTAGCTTACTATTTATACTTACGGTAGTTGAAGAATTACAGCTTGTGTTGAAGTAAGCAGTCCTGAGAGCAAGTAAAGTTAGTGGGTTAGCCAAATTGATATTTTCCTTGGAAGAACTTTGGTGTTGTAGGGAAATGAAAAATTTCTGGTTTTATCAACTAGCTCATGAGACTACCCCTAACACTGCATTCAGTCATCTGCTGAGAGCCTCAACTTCTTAAAGTGGGTGGGTTTTACCTATTAGTTTGCCTCTTAGGGAAGAAAGGACAGACATGATAAGCAAAGATCTTTTTTTTTTTAATTTTTTATTATTATGTTAATCGCCATACATTACATCATTAGTTTTTGATGTCGTGTTCCATGATTCATTGAGCAAAGATCTTCTTTAAGTAGTAGTAAACTGGCTTAGCATAAATTGTACCTAATATTTGGCCCAAGGAGGCCACTGATACAGCAGAAATATTCTGACATTAAAGGAAAAGTTGAATGCTAAATAGAAAAAAAAGCTGTTTTAGTGTTTTAGTTTATATAGTGCTGAATCGACAAAATTTAAATCTGTGCTATGAAGTAAATATCTGAGATTCCTTGTTTAGATTGTATATTTTAAAATAACCATCTCTACATGTTGACAGCCAAGATGAAGATCTCCAGCCACTTGGTAAATTGGAAATATATGGTATAAGAAGAAATCAGGTGCATGCTCTCCCCACTTGTAAACTATGTGCTTGACCCTGTTTGGGGCCACCTTGTCCACTGCTCCACAAAGCAGGGAAGAGTGGCACTCACAGTAAGGAAGAGGTGTCCATAGCCTAACACCCCAACTTTTTCGTGCTTTCACTTGCATTGACCCATGTCTGAATGGAGGGAGTCAGTATGCATTCCATAGGAGATTGTCCCTTTAGGAGACCAACACTAGCTCTGAAGAAGTAAGGCTCACTGCTGGCCCAGTAATTTAAATCCAATCTGAGGGGCGCCTGGGTGGCTCAGTCATTAAGTGTCTGCCTTCGGCTCAGGTTGTGATCCCAGAGTCCTGGGATCGAGCCCCACATCGGGCTCCCTGCTCCATGGGAAGCCTACTTCTCCCTCTCCCACTCCTTCTGCTTGTGTTCCCTCTCTTGCTGTGTCTCTCTCGTCAAATAAATAAAATCTTTAAAAATAAAAAAATAAAAATAAATCCAATCTGATTAGATCCAAAAGTTTGGAGACCTAGGGGAAGAGCTTGAGGCAACTAATATGGGATTCTCTATAAAGCAGAGATAAAGGAAGAACCAAAGAGCTATTTGATTCATTTTTGTCCCTAGTAGATTATCAAACCCATCAGGGATGACTCATAAAGGGCAAGCAGGTGGCCAACTAAGGAATCTCATGGAACACCGTGGAGCACAGTAGTAGAGTGCTATGGTTTCTGAAAATACACTAGAGAAATAAAACGAAGTGTGATATGAACTGGGAGGGTAAGTCCTCTTCTGTTAAGTGTTTACTTTGTTAACTATTTGCTGTGGGCATGTATGTTCATTTTTATGAGAATGATATAATATCTTGCATTTAGCTACATATTAAGTTTACTCTTACTCTACTGGGTTGGATAGTGCCCCCCCACCCCCCAGATTCATATCCCCCCAGAATCTGTGAATGTGACCGTGTTTGTCAATAGGGTCTTTGCATTTGTAATCAAGTTAAAGTGAGGCCATCCTGGGTTAGTGTGGGCCCTAATATATTGACTGGTGTCCTTCTAAGTAAATGGAAATTTGGACACAGACACACAGGAAAGAAGACCATGTGAAGACAGAGGCAGAGATTGGAATGTGAAACAACAAGCCAAGAACACCAGGGATTGCTGGGAACCACCAGAAACGAAGAGACAAGGAAGAGAGCACCAACACCTTGGTTTTGGACTTCTAGACTCTAGAATTGTGAGTGAATAAATTTTGTTGTTTTAAGCCACCAAGTTTATGGTGCTTTCCTATGGCAGCCCTAGAAAACTAATACAGTTCCCTTTATACATTTTTTTCAATGGGTTTGTTTAAAATTTTTTCTGGGCTTTTAATATTTTAAATAGTTTATATTTTAGCTAGGAGATTACACTTTCATATAAAAGCCAACGAAACACAAAATTTTCCAGTTTTCCTTAAAAAGACATAGAGAAAATAGTTCCCAAAGAATCACCATTTACCAGATGATGAATATATACACAAAAAGCCAAATGCTCACCTGCAGGTATCATTGGTTAGCATATTTGGGTGGTTAAACCTTGTATTCAATCTGATGTGAGCCTATAAACTGCACTGCTCTCTGGACAGAGTCATCACTTCTGCTGCATCTTCATGGAAATCATATTACTGATCCCACACGTACCAGGAGAAAATGAGGAAGACTTGGAGCAAACCCAAGTCCATGGTAAGAACTATACAAAAAAGGCCTCAGACAATGGTATGTAGCATCCTATTTGTGTGTGAAGTGTGGCACATACTGTGAAGAAACAGGAAAAACTCTGGTTAGATCCTAGCATGCATCTATGGTCATGTTCTCTAATGTAGGAGTGTCTCTTGGTTCAGTCCTTGGACTTTTTCTACCTACATCAACCTTTTTTGGTGATCTCCCCCAGTGCAATGGCTTAAATGCTCTCTACATACTAGTGACATCCAAAATAACCTCCAGTCCAGGCCTTTCTCCCACATTCTTCAGAAGTGTATGTCCAATGACCAACTCAATCTCCATAGTTGGATGGCTAATGAACGTATCTATGTTAGCATACCCAAAACTAAACTTCTGGTCTTCTCCTGCAACCCCATACGTGTTCTACTTATAGCCTTTCCCATCTCCATTGATGGCAACTCCTTCCTTCTAGTTTCTCAGGCCAAACCTTAGAGTTTCCTTTACTCTATCTCTCATATCCCACTTACTGATTGTGCATTCAGAGCATATTCAGAAAATGGCGGATGGGTTGCACCAGAGCAATGACAGTATTCCGGCAGAGCAGCAGATCTATGTATCAAGGAGTAGGCTGCAGATAAGCATATCAGCATGACTGGAGGCAAGGGACACTCAGCAGTATGGACAAGCAGAACCTGCATCAGCAAAGGAGTCCACAGATATCAGGGCCCAGCTATGGAGTCTGGAATGTGCAAGCCAAGACCCAGCATTTTTTATAACAGAGATCGTGTACAAGAAGCAATGCAAAACCTCAGTTAACCCAAGTGGAGCCAGCCTAAAGGTCTCAGAAATAGGAAGAAGTTCACTCATCAGAAATGGACACCAGACAAGCCTGAACTAGCAGTCCTGGACTATATATCTCTTCTACTGCAGGGATTTAGTCTGGAGGCTGGAATGGGGCTACACCTGCAAAGAAGGTCAAGAGGCCCCAGTTTGGAGAGACGGTGAGATACTGGGGTGATAGTAAAGCTGGCCTAACACATTCTAACAAGATTACCAAGGAAATTTGTTTCTGATACACTCTGATTCCAAACAAGAAGGACAGACAGTTGAGTGTATGTACTGAGGACCTAGAGATGGTAGTTCCCAGGCTTGTGTCTTATGGGCCCCAGTAGGATTAATGCACAGCGTTAGATTGGAGCTTAACAGTCAGATAGTTAAACCTCATACTGAAAAAGCCCCTTCCATATGTTTTTGGCTTAAATGAAATAGCTTTGTCTTTCATGTGCAGCAGAAATACCCAAGGAGACACCTCCAGTTCTTCAGGTTAGAGTAAACATTCTAGATGTTCCCTTTGTGAGCCAAATGAAAGGAACCTCCAGAATCTCCAGAAGAATTGGTAACATGAGAGACAACAAATGCTGCCTAGTTTGGTTTCTTTTTCCTAGCAGGGAAAAGACTGAGGGCCTTTTTCTTGACTCCAGGCTGAAATTGCTTGGACAACCAAAAATCTGCTTTTCTAGAATTGAAGTATTAAGGTTTCTATGCCATTGTGAATTGAGGGGTCTGGAAAAATCTCTGACCAAAACACCTTCCAAACATCACCCTCACCTCAGTATCTAAAATTTCTCTATTCAAGACTCCTTTGGATTTGGGTCAAAATTCCTGGTTATTGTGTGAACTGATTTTTTGGGAGGGCTCACGCGTTTCAGAATGCCTCTGCTTTTCCACCAGATGAACCCAGCAAGCTACATGTCTGTCTGCCTAAAGGAGTCAGGTCACAAATCTTGAGCTGTGGTTGGAAGGAGACCATCTGAAGAGTTCTGGAGGTGGGAGGATCAGCCTAAGAGACTGTCAGAAAAAGGCAGGGACCCTGGGAGGAAGCAGAAATTGGGGAAACAAATGTTTCCCATGGTGCTCTGCTAGAGATCTTTATCTCCCTTTGGTGGTTTGAGTTCTGGCAAATAGAGGCATTCTTTGTAAGAAACTCAGACATTCAATTATTGGGATGAGTTTTTACTATTTTGGGACATGAAGTTTTGTCCCTCCAAATAGAGTGTCATGTTTTCATGGCAACTGGTGTGTGTTGGTGTGTGTGTGTTTGTGGTGTAATATAGGGTAAGATGATAGAGTGACTAGGAATGGGTCACAGAGTGCTAAATAAGGATATTGAAACATAAATGATTCTATAAGCAAAACCCCAATAATAGCCAGAAACTAGAAGTACTAAACTATCTGATCAGAGCCATGGCCCACTCATGTGTCCCATTTGGGTCAAAGGGGAAATAGGGTACTTAGAGCATTCTCAAGATTTCATCTTATTAGTGAGGGAAAGGAGGACCTTGGTGTAGGGAAGTAGTTTGTACTGTGTTTTTGTTTTTGTTTTTTGTTTTTACATGTAATAGTAAATATTTGTTTATGTGTACTAGGTGTAGGATGGTTACCCTAGTGGAATGGAAAATTAGAGTAAAACTTGGCATCACTCAGGTAGCTAAGGAATGGTAGAAAGACACACCTGTTTGTTGCTCCATTCCCACTCCCAGTCCCATATTCATACACTGGAAATTTTTCATTTCCTTGGCCAAGAATACAGAAACTTAACATAGTGAAGAGACCTCACAGAACCAGACAAGTTGTGCATTTCAGTGCAGCTAAAATCTTGCTTAATATGAGAGGTTCAATTCTATGATGCCTTACAACCCTTTATTTTTAGGACTTGCAATCCTGTTCAGGAATAATTTATACAAACAACCCTAATACTTCTATTTCATGAATGAATACAAGTGAAGTTCTGCTGGTTTTTGAACCAAATTCAGAACCATCAAGTCCTTGCCTTGGGACCAGAGTCAGTGTCCATGTATCCCCAATAGCCCCCCCACCCCCCCGCCAGCATTCTTTCCAGCTGGAACACAACTTGCCTGCAAATCTCCAAATTAACAAGAAGAAAAGGGGAGATGAGAAAGGAGAATGTGATCACATCAGCAAATTCAAGGAAAGGAAACAATATAAAATAAAGAGTAAACAATAGTATGAACGGATTAAAATCAAGTACTCTATAATCTTTGTTACACTAAATGTGATAAGACTGAATTCCCTATTATATTAGAAGTCAGACATTGTAACTTATATGTTGTTTATAAGAAACATACTTAAGGGGCACCTGGGTGGCTCCACGCTCAGCAGGGAGTCTGTTTGAAAAGTCTCTCATTCTGTCCCTCCTGCCCTCAAATAAATAAATCTTTAAAAAAAAATAAAATAAAAAATGTGCATTCTACTAAAACACACGCACACACTTAAAGTAGTAAATGTAGGGTGAAAATAAAGGAATGGGCAAAGTAATCCTTGGCAAATGCACAGGTGGGGGAAGGGTGGTGCAAAGTTGCCACTTAACCTTAGACAAAGTAGTATTTAAGGTTAAAAATAGAAAATAAAATAGAAAGTGGCCTTATAATAAAGACAGACTTTATGAAAAAGATATAACTGGTATAAATCTGTATCCACCAAACAACAGTAGCTAAATGTATAAAGCCAAAAAATAATTAGAAATGCAAAGAGAATGTAGTAAAAATGTGATTGTATTTGAAATCTAAGAAATAAACTCTGTATGGAAATTTCTAAACATACATAAAAGAGGAAAGACTAGTGTAATGACTATGTTTTCCAATGTTTTCATCACCCAGCTTCAAAGATTATTAACATTATAAGAGATTTTAATGTATCTTTCTCAGAATGGCCTGTTAGATAAAACAGCAAGTAAAAAGGGAGAGAATTGAACAAGATAATTAATATAGTTTCATAGATATGCAGTTTCATATACAGAGAATTTTGCATTCAACAAGTTGTGTGTGTGTATGTGTGTGTGTGTGTGTATTTTGGAATAAGAGTATGCCTGTGGTTTAACAAAGATCAATTACAAAATGAAATTAAGAAAATAATTCAATTTATAATAGCATCAAAAATAATACTTAGGAATAAATTTAACAAAGGAGGTGAAAGATTTGTACACTGGAAACTACAAAATATTGCTGAAAAAGAAGTAAAGAAGACCTAAATAAGTGGAAAAGCATCCTATGTTCATGGATTGGGAGATAGTATTTTTAAGATGGTAATACTCCCCAAAGCAACATGCAGATTTAACACAATCTCTATCAAGATTTCAACAGCCTTTTTTTTCTTTCAGAAATGAAAAAGCCAACCCAAATTCATATGGATCCAGAATAACTAAATCTTGAAAAAGAACAAAGTTGAGGAACTCATAGTGCCCAAATTTAAACCTTATTACAAAGCTACAGTAATTAAGACAGTATGTTGCTGGCACACAGATAGACATATAGATTAATAGAGTAGACTTGACAGTCCAGAGAGAAACCCTTACATTTTATGGTCAATTGATTTTTGACAAGAGTGCCAAGATTATTCAATGTGGAAATAATAGTCTTCCAAGCAAATGGTGTTAGGAGAACTGGCTATCCATATGCAAATGAATGAATTTGGACCCCTACCTCATACCATATACAAAAATTAACTCAAAATGGATCAAAGATGTAAATGTATGAACTTAAAGTATAAAACTCTTAGAAAAAAAATCGGGTAAATCTTTATGACCTTGGATTAAGCCACAGGTGTTTTGTTTGTTTGTTTGTTTTGATAGGACACCAAAAGCATAAGCAACCAACAAAAAAATAAATTGGATTTCATCAAAATTTAAAACTTTTCTCTGTCAAACAACACTATCAAGAAAGTGTAGGGGTGCCTGGGTGGCTCAGTCAGTTAAGCATCTGCCTTCTCCTCGGGTCATGATCCCAGGGTACTGGGATCAAGCCCCACATTGGGCTCTCTGCTCAGTGGGGAGTCCACTTCTCCCTCTGCCCCTCCCCCCAACTCATGCTTTCTCTCTCAAATAAATAAATAAAATCTTTTTTTTTTTAGTGTAAGTTGATGAAAGATGTAATTAAGGAAAATGGTTTAGTAGGAGGACCCTAAGCTCACCTCATCCCATGGATACAACTAGATAGCACTCATGTCAGTGCAAATAACCCCAAAACTGACTCAAAGACTGGCAGAACAAGCTCCACAACTAAAGGCAGAGAAGAGGCCATATAGAAGAAGGTAGGAAGGACAGAGACACTGGGAGCAAAATGAATTATGGGCATCTGTGGTAGGAGGGAACGAGGGTCACAGCGAAGGGCGAGAAACAGACTGTCACACTGGGGAGCCCACATGGGGAAGATGAATCCCCATAACATTTGGCTTTGATAGTGAGAAGGGCTGAATTTTGTGAGTTCTTAAAACCAGCAGGACTTAAAGGCTGGAATTTTTAAAAAATTGGTGTGCTCAATCTAGGAGAGTCCAGAGGGCATTAGGAAGTGGAGTCCTGCCCTTAAAGAGACAGCATGATATAGAGTCAGCAGAGATACAGTGTAGAAGCAGCAATTTGGAAAACGCCTGGATCACACGGGAGGGAGAGTGATTTGCTCATCTCAAAGCATGTCCCAGAGAGACAAGGGTCATGAGAATACCCCCCCAGGAACAAAGGAGCTGACAGGTGCCATTTCCCTCTCCCACCCCCAACATAAACACACAGCCACCTGCAGGAACCACCACAGTGTCCTCACTTGCTGCCTAACTTGCTTACACCAAGCCCCATCCCTATGCTTCATTGAATTCTCCCTTCCCAGTCATGCTTGCCTCTGTCCCGGCACTCTGGGGCCCCTCTCATAGAAGACTGGTGCAAACCTCACCAGCAATGGATTTCCTGACCCATGTCTTTTGTGGGGCCTCAGTTCCAATGGTGGTGGCAACAGGTCTCATTTAGCAAGCAGAGAAGTGTACACCTTTTTAAAATTTGCCCCACCCAGGCAGGTACCAAACACTGCCCAAAACAGGCAGAAAGAGCCTCTACAGATGAATGAACTGAAGGAAAAATCAGCCAGGACTCAACAGTAGGGTATATACAGCACACATAGGAGACACTTCCTGAAGTGCCAGGTCCTAGGGAAAGGGACAGTGCACTGTAGGGCACTACAGGACATCTTCATAAGGACATTCAAGAGCAGGAGACTTAGCTGACATTTCTAACACAGAGAATGGACACAGAGAGTTAGGCAAAATGAGGAGACAGAGGAATATGTTCCAAATGAAAGACCAGGACCACACCACATCAAGAGACCTAAGTCAAATTAATATAAGTAATACACATGATAGAAATTCAAAGTAATGATCATAAAGATACTGGACTTGAGAAAAGAGTAGAGGACATCAGTGAGATCCTTAACAAAGAGATTAAAAAAAATCAGAACTTAAGAACACAATAAATGAAATTAAAAATACACTTGATGGAATAAATAGCAGGCTAGAGGAGTAAAGAATGAATTCATGACCTGGAAGACAGAGTAATGGAAATTAATCAGTGAGAATAGACTTAGGGAACTCAGTGACTCCATCAAGCATAAAAACATTTGCATGATAGGGGGCCCAGAATAAGAAAAGGGAGAAAAGGGAGGAGAAAAATTATTTGAAGGATTAATAGTTGAAAAATGTCCTAATCTGGAGAAGGAAACAGATATCCAGATCCAGGAGGCACAGAGATCCCCCCAAAAATCAACCCAAGGTGGTCCACACCAAAACACACATTAATTAAAATGGCAAAAAGCAGTGATAAAGGAAAAAATAAAAGCGGCAAGAGAAAAGAAGACAGCTACATACAAGGGAAACTCCATAAGGCTATCAGCAATTTTTCAGCAGAAACTTTGCAGGCCAGAAGAGAGTGGCATGATATATTCAAAGTGCTGAAAGGGAAAAAATCTGCAGCCAAAAAAACTCTATCCAGCAAGGCTATCATTCAGAATAGAAGGAGAGATAAAGAGTTTCCCAAACAAAAGCTAAAGAAGTTCATGACCACTAAACCAGCCCTACAAGAAATATTAAAGGTAACTCTTTGAGTGGAAAGGAAAGACCATAAGTGAGAGTATGAAAAGTAAAAGACACAAAAGAAGTAATAGTAAGTATTTCTATAAAAAAAAGTCAAGGGATTCATAAAAAAAAGATGTAAAATATGACACCATATACCTAAAACACTGGGGTGGAGAGTAAAGAATGGGTTCAAACTTAAGTTTCCATTAACTTAATATAGACTGCTATATGCAGAAGATGTTATATACAAACTGAATGGTAACCACAAATCAAAAACCAGTAATAGATATGCAAAGAATAAAGAGAAAGGAATCCAAGTATATCACTAAAAAAAGCCAGCAAACCATGAAAGAGAGCAAGAAGAAAGGATCAGAGAAAAACTACAAAAACAACCATAAAACAAGTAACAAAATAGCAATAGATACATATCAATAATTACTTTGAATGTAAATGGACTAAATGCTTCAGTCAAAAGACATAAAGGAGACGCCTGGGTGGCTCAGTCAGTTAAGTGTCTGCCTTTGGCTCAGGTCATGATCCCAGGGGTGTGGGATCAAGTCCTGCATTGGGCTCCTGCTCAACAGGGAGCCTGCTTCTCCCTCTGCCTGTTCTCCCCCTGCTTGTGTGCACTCTCTCTTTCTCTCTGACAAATAAATAAAATCTTAAAAAAAGAAAGACATAAGGTGACAGATACAAAAACAAGACCCATCTATATGCTGCCTACAAGAGACTCATTTCAGATCTAAAGACACCTGCAGATTTGAAAGTGAGGGGATGGAGAAACTACATATTTCTTTCTTTCTCCATGTCTTTAATATTTCTTGATATCCATGCAAATAGATATCAGAAGAAAACCAGAGTAACAATACTTATATCGGACAAAATATTTATTTTAATTTTTTAGGTAGGGAAGAGGTAGGGGCAGAGCAACAGGGAGAGAGAGAATCTTTAGCATGCTCCACACCTAGCACCCAGCATGGATCCCAACTCCAGGCTCAATCTCACAACCCTGAGATCATGACCTGAGCCAACATCAAGAGTTGGGCACTTAACTGACTGAGCCACCCAGGCACACATCAGACAAAATAGACTTCAAACAAAGACTATACAAGAGACAAAGACACTATATAATAATAACAAAGGGGAAAATCCAACAAAAAGATATAACAATGGTAAATATTTATTTACCCAACACGGGAGCACCCAAATACATAAAACAGTTAATAACAAACATAAAGGACCTAATTGATAATAATACAATAAGAGTAGGGGACTTTAACACCCCGCTTACATCAACGGACAGATCATCCAAACAGAAAATCAACAAGGAAACAGTGACTTTGAATGACACACTGGCCCAGGTAGATTTAACAGATATATTCAGAACATTCCATCCTAGGGGGCACCTGGCTGGCTCAGTCAGTCAGTCAGGAGACTCTTGATCTTGGAGCTGTGAGTTTGAGCCCCATGCTGGGTTTAGAGATTACTTAATAAAATAACATAACATAAAATAAGAACATTCCATCCCCAAACAGCAGAATATACGATTAACTGGGATTTATTCCTGGGATGCAAGGGTGTTCATTATTCACAAATCAATCAACATGATACATCTCATTAATAAAAGAAAAGATAAAAAACATATGATCTTTTCAATGGATGCAGAAAAAGCATTTGACAAAGTACATCTATTCATGATAAAAACCCTCAACAAAGGCCCAATAAAGGCCTTATGTGAAAAATCCACAGTGAACATCATACTCAATGGGGAAAAACTGAGAGCTTTTCCCCTAAGGTCAGGAACAAGACAAGGATGTCCACTCTCACCAGTTTTATTCAACATAATACTGGAAGTCCTAACCACAGCAATTAGACAACAAAAAGAAATAAAGGGCATCCAAATTGGTAAGGAAGAAGTAAAACTTTTCAGTTTTTACTGTTTGCAGATGACATGTTACTTTATATAGAAAACCCTAACCACTCCACCAAAAACTACTAGAACTGATAAATCAATTCAGTAAAGTCATGTGATACAAATTCAATGTACAGAAATCTATTGCATTTCTATACACTAATAATGAAGCAGCAGAAAGTGAAGTTAAGAAAACAATCCCATTTACAACTGCACCAAAAAAGGAAAAAAAAAAATCTAGGAATAAACTTAACCAAAGAGGTGAAAGAGCTGTACTCTGAAAACTATAAAACATTGATGAAAGAAATTGAAGATGACACCAAGAAATAGAAAGACATTACATGCTCATGGACTGGAAGAACAAATATCTTTTAAAAGTCTATATCTTACAAAGCTGTCTACAGATTTAATGCAATCCCTATCAAAATACCAATAGCATTTTTCACAGAACTAGAACAAACAATTCTAAAATTTGTGTGGAACCAGACAAGACCCCAAATAGTCAAAGCAATCTTGAAAAAACAAAAACAAAATTGGAGTTATCATAATTCCAGACTTCAAGTTATATTACAAAGCTGTGGTAATCAAAACAGTATGGTACTGGCATAAAAACAGACACATAGATCAGTTGAACAGAATAGAAAATCCAGAAATAAACTCGCAATTGTATGGTCAATTAATCTTTGACAAAAGAGGAAAGAATACACAATGGGAAAAAGTCTCTTCAACAATTGGCGTTGGGAAAACTGGACAGTTACATGTAAAAGAATGAAACTGAACCACTTTCTTCCACCATACCCAAAAATAAACTCAAAATGGATTAAAGACCTAAATGTAAGACCTGACAATCATAAAAATCCTGGAAGACAGCACAGGCGATAATGTCTCTGACATCATCCATAGCAACATTTTTCTAGATATGTTTCCTGAGGCAAGGGAAATAAAAGCAAAAATAAACTATTGGGACTACATCAAAATAAAAAGTTTCTGCACAGTGAAGGAAACAATCAACAAAACTAAAAGGCAACCTACTGAATGGGAGATGATATTTACAAATGACATACCCAATAAAGGGTTAGTATCCAAAATATATAAAGAATTTACACAACACCAAAAAACAAATAATACAATTAAAAATGGGTAGAAGACATGAACAGACATTTCTCCAAAGAAGACATTCAGATGGTCAACAGACATATGAAAAGATGCTCAACATCACTCATCATCACAGAAATGCAAATCAAAACTAATGAGATATCATCTCACACCTTTCAGAATGGCTAAAATAAAATTTAAAAAAACACAAGTGTTGGCTAGGATGTGGAGAAAAAAGGAACCTTTCTGCATGGTTGGTGGGAATGCAAACTGGTGCAGCCTCTGTGGAAAACAGTGTGGAGTTTCCTTAAAAAGCTAAAAATAGAACTACCATAAAATCCAGTGATTGCACTACTGGGTATTTACCCCCAAAATACAAAAACACTAATTTAAATGGATACATGCACCCACTATGCTTATTGTAGCATTATTTACAATGGCCAAATTATGGAAGCAGTCCAAGTGTCCACAGATAGATAAATAGATAAAGAAGTGGTATATTAAAAAAAAAAAAAGAGGAGTGGTATATATGTACAAAATATTATTCAGTCATAAAAAAGAATAAAATCTTGCTATTTGCAACAACATGAATGGACCTAAAGAGTATAATGGTAAGCAAAATAAGTCAGTCACAGAAAGACAACTACTGTAGGGGCGCCTGGGTGGCTCAGTCATTAAGCACCTGCCTTCGGCTCAGGTCATGATCCCAGGGTCCTGGGATCGAGTCCCGCATCAGGCTCCTTGCTCAGCGGGAAGCCTGCTTCTCCCTCTCCCGCTCCCCCTGCTTGTGTTCCTGCTCTCACTATCTCTCTCTGTCAAATAAATAAATAAAATCTTTAAAAAAAAAAAAAGACAACTACTGTATGATTTCACTCATACTTGGAATTTAAGAAACAAAACAAATGAGCAAAGGAAAAAGAGAGAGACAAACCAAGAAACAAACTCTTAAGTATAGAAAACAAACTGATGGTTACCGAGGGAAGGTGGGTGGGGATATGGGTGAAGTGGGTGAAGGAGATTAAGAGTACACTTACCATGATGAGTGCTGAGTAATGTATAGAATTGTTGAATCACTTCATTGTACACCTGAAATTAATATAACACTGTATGTTTACAATATTGGAATTAAAATTTAAAAACTTAATTTAAAAGTATAGGGTTACATCACAGAATGAGAGAAAATACTTGTGACTCATATATCAGATAAAGGTCTATTATCAAAAATATTTTTATATTTATAAAGAATTCTTATAACTCAATAATAAAAAGACTACTAGCCCAATTAAAAAGGGCACAATATTTGAACAGACATTTCTCCAAAGAAAATATACAAATGGCCAATAAGTACATGAAAAGATGCTCAATATCATTAGTCAGTAGGTAAATGCAAATCAGTGAGATGAGATACCACTTCTACCCACTAGGATGGCTATGATAACAAACAGTAGTGAAGACGTGGAGAGATAGGAATCCTTTGCTTATAGAAATGTAAAATGGTGCAGCTGCTCTGGAAAATTTATTGGTTTAAATTCCATTTATTTTAATTTTTTTAAGATTTTATTTATTTATTTGACAGAGACAGAGACAGCGAGAGCAGGAACACAAGCAGGGGGAGTGGGAGAGGGGGAAGCAGGCTTCCCGCTGAGCAGGTAGCCCGATGTGGGACTCGATCCCAGGACTCTGGGATCATGACCTGAGCCGAAGTCAGCCACTTAACAACTGAGCCACCCAGGCGCCCTGGTTTAAATTCCATTTAAAGATGGAATTACCATGTGATCCAGCTGGACATATACCCAAGAGAACTGAAAATGTATATTCATACAATAACTTGCACACAAATTTTCATAGCAGCAGTATTATGAATTAATACCGCAAAAAAAGGGGCAACAACCCAAACATCCATTAACTGAAAAATGGATAAATAAAATGTAGTATATCCATACAATAGAATGTTATTCAGCCACACAAAGTAATGAAATTCTAATACATGCTACCACGTGGATAAACCTTGAAAACATTATGCTAAGTGAAAGAGGACTGTTACAAAAAGCCACATTATGATTCTATTTATGTGAAATGTCCAGAATAAACACATCCATAGTGACAGAAAGTAGATTAGTAGTTATCATGGGCTAGGCGGAGGGGGAATGTGGGGCAATTGCTAATGGGCTTGGAGGTATTTTTTTTGAGAGATTAAAAAATCTTCATAGGTAAGGGTGATAGTTGTGCAACATTGTGAATATATTAAAAAACCATTTAATTATATATGTTATGATATGTGAAATATATCTCAATTTTATGGTATATGAAACATATCTCAAATAAAAAGTTAAATATATATATGAGAAAGATCGATAATAGAGAAAAGCTTAACTAAAAATATGGAACATTTAATAGCATTGTATGGTGATAGATAGCTACACCTGTGGTGAGCAGAGCATAACATATAACCTTGTCAAATCATTGTTGTACACCTGAAACTAATGTAACATTGTGTGTGAACTATATTCAAAGAAATTTTTTTAATTATGTTAATCACCATACATTACATCATTAGTTTTTGATGTAATATTCCATGATTCATTGTTTGCGTATAACACCCAGTGCTCCATTCAGTACGTACCCTCTCAAATAAAAGAAATTTTTAATGGAAAGTTTACTGGCTATGTTATCTAACCATAGCAATCCAATTAGATAATAATAAAAATAGATAATACAAAGATGTCTAATGTCGTCTTAAAAACTTGGAAATTAAGAAACACTTCCCACCACAGTGATCTAATAATACTAAATGCTGGTGAGCATGCAGAGCTACTGGAACTCTCATACATTGCTGGTGGGAACATAAACTGGCACAGACATTATGGAAAACTTTTTGGCAGTTTCTTATAAAGTTGAACACATACTTACCATATGACCCACTTCTGGGTATTTACCTAAGTGAAATGAAAACCTATGTTCACACAGAAACCTCTATGGGAATATTTCTAGCTGCTTTATTAATAATTGCCAAAACCTGAAAAAAAAGTAATTGCCAAAACCTGGAAACAACGCAAATGTCCATCAACAGCTGAGTGGATAAACAAACTGCTGTACATCCATGCAACAGACTACTACTTAGCAAAAAAAATAAACGAACTATTGATACAAGAAGCAATGTGGATGAACCTTGAATGTATTATGTTAAGTGAAAGAAACCAGACTCAAAGACCATATACTATATGATTCCATTTAAATGACATTCTGGAAAAGGCAAAACTATAGTGATGGAGAACAGATCAATGATTGCTAGGGTTTAAGACATGGTGTGTGTGTGGGAGGGGGTTTGACTACCAAGTGGTATCACAAAGGAATTACCTGGGGAGAGAGGGTAGTGTGATTAACTGTTCTGTATCTCCATTGTGGTGGTTGTCAAAATGCCTAGAAAAACAGTGTATATGAAAAAGAGTGAATTTTACTAGGTAAATTAAAAAATAAAGAGAAACATCCTCTGAAATAACCCTTGGATCAAAAAAGAAATAAAAATCAAAATTAAAAATTCTAGAACACTTTGTGCCAAAATATATAGGACACAGTTAAAACTATATCCCAAAGAAAAATTATAACTTTAAATGCCTTCATTATTGAAGAATAAAAAACAAAAATAACTTAGCACTCATTCTTATAAAGAACAATAAAATTAAAAGAAAGTGCAAAAAAGGAATTAAAAACATTAAAGCTTAAATCAATAAAATAGAAAACCAAATTCTTTTTACAAGGACAAATAAATCCTAGGGCTATTTGAATAACTCAATATGGAGAAATCCCTCATGAGCCTGATTACAAGTTGAGAAAGGAAAAAGACACAACCACATATACACAGATATTAAAATAATTAGAAGAGAATATTGCTTGCAATTCTTTGACGAAATTGAAATCTTAGAGGCAATGGATGTTTTCTTAGGAAAAATACAATTGTCAAAATTTATATAAGAAAAATGGAACAATTACTATAGAAAAAATTGGAGAGCCGATTGACAATCTGCCAGTCACACATGCTTTCACAGTTCAGTTCTATCTAATCTTTAAAGAAGAGTTCATGCTAATTTAATGAAACTATTCCAGGCCATTAAAACTAATTCATTCATTTGTTTATGAATCTTGCATAATTTACATCAAAGTCTGATAGACAAATCAAAGAATGAAATTACAGATCAGTCTCCTTTATGGATACAGATACAAAAACTACTGAATAAAATATTAGCAAATTCAATCAAAAAGCATATCAAAAATAGTAAATTTTGACTAATAATGCAAAGCTGACTCAATATCAGGAAATCTGATATAATCCAATCACAAAGTAAAGAATAAAAATCTCCATAATAATGTCAATAGTTGCTGAAAGTCATTTGATAATAATCCATATTTATTGTTTTAAAAACCCTGAATAAAATAGGAATAGAATGAAAGAAAACTGTACTTAAGTGTAATTATACCAAATTTATCTGAGCTAAAAACAAAAATCAAAACAAAAACTAACAAAAAATCTGTGTCTATTATTGATATCTTATACTTTCATGGTCCCACTTTCTTTTCAAAACTCTTTCAGAAACATCATCTTGCTTTGTTCTCACATCTCTGTGAAGTCAGTTAAAGAACAAACTTCAGGGCGCCTGGGTGGCTCAGTTGGTTGGGCGACTGCCTTCAGCTTAGGTCATGATCCTGGAGTCCCAGGATCGAGTCCTGCATCGCCGGGCTCCCTGCTTAGCGGGGAGTCTTCTTCTCCCTCAGACCCTCCCCCCTCTCATGCTCTCTCTCTCACTCATTCTCTCTCAAATAAATAAATAAAATCTTTAAAAAAAAAGAACAAACTTCAACTATGCTGCTCCTCATTTTTCATGTTTGTAAAATAAAAAGAGCATGGTCTATGTGACCCCCGCAGACCCACGGAGTGATTAAAATCCCACTTCTGGCTGACTTACCAAGCTGGCAAGCAGCAAAGCAACACAGAAACTTGGTCAAAGATTCCAGCTCTGTTCTCTTCCCTGAACCTAGTAGAGAAACCATCACCCTGAATCCTCCACATTCCAGGGAAGAAAAGACTCTGGGGCTCTAAATGCTGAGTTATATTTTTGTTGTGATCTAGCTCCTTTTGAGGGAAGAAAATTAAGAAAAATGATCAGTGTTCAAGGTTTACCCTTTTTCGATGACTTTTCATCTTCTTATAATTTCAAATGTGCAAAAATGTGAGCATAGTACAGGGAATGTGATGCCCCTCTCTCAGATACACCAATTATTTACATTTTGCCCAGTTTGCCTTATTATTTACTTTATGTAAACATTTTTCTCCTGAACAGATTGAGAATAAGTTGCTGACATTATCCTTCTCCCCAAATACTTCAGTGTAGTCTCTCTCATGGAACAATAATCAGAAGCTGGAAATTTAACATTTATATACTACTATCTAATAAGAAATCCATATTCAAATTTCATACTCTTCTCATCCAGAATCAAAGCCCAGATCATATACTATCATTTCTGTTTAGTCTATTTTAATCTGGAGACATGTCTAAATATTTCTTTGTCTTTCTTGACCATATTCTTGAAGAGTAGGAGGCAGTTTGTTGGGTGTCTCTGAGAAGGAGAAACGGAGCCCCTGATAACCAGGCGCTGACTGGCTACTGTCATTAGGCCCCAGTGTTGTTCTGGGTCGGTGGGGCACTCACCAGAAGGTCTTGGTGTTCTCCTGTTGAACACCAGCAACCTCACAGAACACCCACAGCACCGAGGCCACTCTGTGACCATGCTGGATTATGATAAAAACAAAACTAGCCCATAATCATGTCTGAATACAGACAAAACATGACCATTGCCAAAACCACAAAGCACCAAGTACCTCCCTCTCTGGCCAGTATGAAGGACTGCTGCCTTACCAATTACAGCTTTAGCCTGCCCTCCTTATAGACAAGATTGTTAAGATGCCCAGTTACAACTCACTCCTGCTTCTTGACAGTATCCAATCCAAAGCAAAGCCCTGCTTCCTTAAGCCCTCCTCCAAACTACCCTATCAGGACCCAAGTCCTAGAAGTGCTCTCTAACACCCTCTGACTGAGAGCCCCACATCACAGGGTGTGCACTCTCCCTCACCCAGACTACGACGAGAGCCAGCTCATTCAATCACAGACATGCTCCTGTCAGTCTTTGATGCAGGGCATTGACCCCCTCAACTGGGGCTTGTTTGATGTTTCCTCATGATTAGATTCAGGTTAAGGTGGGGGTTTTCCAGGCTTCTCCACTCTAGTTATTATTTTTCCCTTTGTAATTAAGAAGCAATTTTGGGGGATATACTCTAAGACCATGTCAAATATCCTGTTACTCATTAACCTGTCATCCACTGGTAGGCTTGATTCCTTGCAGTAATGACTGTGGATGCAGACTCTGCCTAATGTATAGCCTATCTGCTCAGTTTCTTTGTTGCAACCATAATGCTGTCCCCAATGCTGTGACTGATTCAAATTTTGGATTCATGGAAAGGTGTAAGTCCTGACTTCTGAAAGGGATTGTGATCTTAGGCCCAGTAACACCAGACTTGTTTGTGTAGTTTCCAATGAGGATGAAACTGACCTTAAAAACAATATTTGGTGTAGTCTGTGTTTTCAGGGACTTGAGAGTCTGAAAACACCTCTTTTGAATCTTCGTCCCTTTAGCAGGAGAAGAAAACAGTGAGCACTGCCCAGGTAAGGTTCCTAGACAGCTGGGCACTGAGAACCACCCAGTGCCCCACCCTGAGTAAGGGGAAGTTTCAAGAAATGAGTTTCACCAGGATGGCATATCACTTGGGGTGGACCTGAAGCATGGGGGCTCCCCAGGGCCAGCATCAGGTTTCCCGGCTGGCCAGTCTGTTGCTCAGCCCTCCAGCCCTTGTTTGCAAAGGCAGCTGATGAAAGAGGGGAGATGGTGCAGATCTCAGCTGAAGATTCTTTTGTCCCCCCTCTTTCCTGCTAGTCAGGAACTGCTAGCCCACCTGCCCCACCACCACCACCTCCAGCCAGCGGACAGCCAGAACCACTGGAATGTGCAGGGAAGAGCCATCCCAGGACACAGCGGGGGGCCTGGGCGGAGGCAGCAGCCCCCTCCAGTGCAGGCTTAGGAACCCTCCCTCAGCTGCCTCAGTCAAAAGCCCAGGGACCCCTGACCCTGCCACTAGGAGGACTTGTCACTCCTTGCTGTAAGTCTCATCACTTCCCAGGTGAGGTTCCAGGAATCAGGAACATTTCTTCCTTCATTCTCCTCTGTCAGTCGTCTGGAGTGGTTAACTCTTTGCTTTTACTCCTGTGGTAACTACTGGAAGATGAACACGATAAACAGGGGAATGATCTTCAATAGTCCCATTAGTTAATGTCACACCTTGGCTTAAAATGTGAGGCAAAACGTGGTGATTACAAATTATATGCTAAGCATGATATGTGGACATTGTTTTCCTTTTTGTCCCTTGTTTCCATTCACGGTGGTGGAGCATTGTGATCTGTCTGGCTGTCTTTCTTCCTTCCTTTCTTAATTTTTTTTTTTAAAGATTTTATTTATTTATTTGAGACAGAGAGAGAGAGAGAGAGAACATGAGAGGGGGGAGGGTCAGAGGGAGAAGCAGGCTCCCCGCCGAGCAGGGAGCCCGATGCGGGACTCGATCCAGGGACTCCAGGATCATGACCTGAGCCGAAGGCAGTCGCTTAACCAACTGAGCCACCCAGGCGCCCCTTCCTTCCTTTCTTTTTCATTTATTTGAAGCAATCTCAAATTTACAGGAAAGCTGAATACAGTACAAAAACCTCTTTTTTTTTTCTCAATAATTCGAAAGTATGTTGCTGACCTGATGTCCCTTTACCTCTAAATACTTTAGCATGTGTTTCCCATGAATGAGGATATTTCCCTATACAACCTCAATAAACCCCTGGAAATTAGGAAATTAACATTACATGTTACTACCACCTAATCCTCAAACTCCATTTAAGAATGACCCATTGCTCCAGTTATGTCCTTTATAACAAAAAGATCCAGGTCAGGATCACCTGGGGCATTAAGCTGCCATGTCTTTATTGTCTCTTTCAATTTGAAATAGTTTCTCAGTCTTCCCTTGACTTTTAAATCCTTGACACTTTTGAAGATTATTAGACCAGTTATTCAGTTACTGAATGCTCTTCAGTCTGGGTGTGTCTGATGTTTCCTTCTCATTTGATGTATCTTTGGTTATTGTGTATCTTTGGTAGGAATATTGCACAAGTGATGTCACGTTTTCCTCATGGCATCCCATCAGGTGGCCCATAATTCTGATTTGTCCCATAACAGGTGACATTGCCTTTGATCACTATGTTAACATGGTGTTATGGATTGAATGTTCGTGTTCCCCTCCCCCGCTCCCCATGTTTATGTTGAACCCTACCTCCAATGTGATAGTATTAGGAGTTGGGGCCTTTGGGAGGTAATTAGGATTAAATGATGTCATGAAGATGGAGCCCTCATGAATGGGATTGGTGCCTTCATGAGAGTCACAAGAGACTTTACATCATCTCTGTGCTCTCCATTATGTGAGGATAAAATGAAAAGTCGGCAGTCTGCAACCCAGAAGAGGGTTCTCAACAGAACCTGACTGTATTGGCACCTTGATCTTAGACCTCCAGCCTCCAGAACTGTGACAAATGAATTTCTGTTGTTTATAAGCCACCTAAACATGGTTGTTTTGTTGCAGCAGCCTGAGCTGACAGAGGCAGGTGGTATCTCCCAGACTGTAGGATTACTCCTCTCCCTTTGGAATTAAAAAGCATGTTATGGGGAGGTGTTTTGAAACTACGTAAATATCCTGTTTTTCACCAAACCTTTATTTATTCCCTTACTTATATCAGCATGGACTTGTGGTTTCCTATTCCATTCCAAGGATTATAATTCACTATTAGCATTTATTTGGATGCTCAAATTGTCCCAGATTTGGCCAGGGTGAATTCCTCCAAACTGGTCTCTGTGTCTTTTTGACACGTTCCCCTCATTTTTAGAGCACTTCTTTATTTTCTGGGACAACAAGATGTTTCAATTTTCAATCTCATCTGTACTTTCTGAGTTCAGTCCTAGGACCAGCCACTTATACAAAGAGAAGATCTGGCCTTTTTTCCTAATCATTGCACTGGGACTCAAATTCTCATGTTGGCTTACAGGTTTCCAGTTATATTTGAAAAGAACAAAGAGAAAGCCAAGGGTAAAACCGAGTCTGATATGCCCAAATGGCGTTACTGCAAGACACAACTATAGAGAAGGAGCTGAGTCAACAGACCCATAAATGACTCAGACTCATGCAGGCACTTTCCTAATGTGGGGAATACACAAGCTAGCAGATCTAGGATGCTTTGATTTAATTTTAGAAAATAATTTGGCTTGGGGTGGGTTTTCAACAGCCAGTTGAATACACCTCCCTTAACTGTGGTCCAAGAGCTCTCATGGGCCTGAATCGTGGGCTAGAGGGACCCTAGAGTCAGTTTGGTCATCCCTGGACCAGACCATCCTTCTATTGAGAAATCTGATGTAATCTGGCCCCAAGGAGACAGGCTCCTGGGCAGGGACAGCAGCAGACTCTGCCCCGGAGCGCTCTCAGGCATCGAGCTGAAGCATCCTGGAACCCACAGGAAACAAGTCCAGCTTTGTGGAAGTTGCTGTCCTCAGGACTGTCTATCTCCTTGGTCACAGGTCAGTGTCCTGTGGGAGCAGAGCCTCTGCCAGCAGATCACCCCCTTCCAGGAAGCCTGGCCCAGGAAGCAACCTCAAATCTCCCATCTCAAACAGATTTTTATATTTTAATATGGCTGGGAGATGTTCTAGGTCAGGGACCTGTTTTAGAAATCGGGGCTAGGGAGTTTGTTTTGACAAGGAAGCTCTTCCTCCCAAAAGTTTAGAACGTTTGCCCGGGCCTGCACTAGGAATGGCAGTCCCTCGTTCATAACTGGCTCCCACATGTTTCCTTCTCTCTGAATGCCTGTTCTTACCCTTTGCCTATTTTCTTTTGGGTTGTGTTTTCTTACTTACTGATTTTTAGGAGATCTTTATGTATATTTGGTAGTAATCTTTTGTCAGTGATGTGTACTGCAAATACCTTCTTCCAGTTTATAATTTTCTTTTCACTTTCTTTAGGGGATCTTTTTTGTTTGTTTTTTTTAGTTGTGTGTTTTTATTTTTTATTATGGAAAATTTTAAACATGTAAAAGTCTGAAGTATAATATAATGAATCCCCAGTACCCAAAGTTTAATAATACACCACTTGTTAACAGTTATCAATGAGCGATTTGAATATTTTGGGTAAAAAAAGTTATTAAGTTTATCGATGTCAAGTTTGTCAATATTTTGTTTTATCATTAGAGATTCTTGGGTCTTATTAATTTTTTAAATAGAATTTTTCTTTTGGGATAATTTTAGATTTACAGAGGAATTTCAGGGATGATGAGTAGCGATTTCCTGTATCCCCCTTACCAGTGTCCATTTTCCCTACCGTTATCATATCTTATCGCGGTACCATGTTAACGTGGAGAAACCAACACTGGAATGTTACTATTAACTAAGCTTCAGGCTTTACACAGATTTTGCCAGTTTTCCCATTAATGCCCTTTTCCTCTTCAAAGGTCTTATACAGGAAACCACAATACATTTAGTTGTCATGTCTTCCTAGTCTCTGGTATAGGACAGTTTTTTCAGTCTTTCTTTGCTTTTTGCACCCTGACAGTTGTGAGGAGTACTGGTCAAGTATTTTGTAGAGTAGGGCTTACTTTAAAATTATCCTTTACTCTGAGGTTAGAAAAAGTCACCTATGGTTTCTTCTAAACATTACATTTTCTTTCTATTGACATTCAAGTTCTTAATCTATTCAGGATTTGTTTTTATGGTAGGGATCCATGTTCCTTTTTTTTCCAGATGGATAACCTATTTTCTGTCATTGAGTAGTTTTCCTTTCCCCTGAGGATTTGCCACGACCCCCTGGTCATATATTAATGCCCCTTATATGTATAGATCTGTTTCTGGGCTCTCTGTTTCATTCTGTTGGTTGCTTTGTCTCTAAGCCAATGACATCCTGGTCTTAATTACTGTAACTTTCTCATAAGTCTTTATATCTGGCAGAACTAAGCTCTTCTCTTTCCTCTTCTTTTCAGAAGTGTCATGGATATTCTGAAGTGCTCTTCCTTATACATTTTAGAATATACATTTGCTCTTCCTCATACACTTGTCATGTTTTACAAAAACAAACATGTAAACTCTGCTGTGGATTTTGATGGGAGTTGCATTAAATCCATAGATCAGTGTGTGAAGTATGACTCTTTCAAGTTAAACTTTCCTGCCCATAAACATACTATCATTCTCTTTATTTGGGTCTTTCTAAAAGTTTTTCAATAAAGTTGTATAATTCACTTTGTATCAGGTTTGCATATCTTTCATTAGATTTATTTCTAGATTTTTGTTACTATGAGATGGTGTTTTCTTAAAAGTGCAATTTTCTAATCAGTCATTGCCACTGAATAAAATGGAACTACTGTTTATATGCTGATATCTATCAGTTTGCCAAACTTTCTCTTGTTTATATCTAGTAATTTGTTAATTCCTTTCAGTTTTCTATGAAGACAATAGTATCATCATGAAATATTCTAATTTTCTTTCCTCCCTTTTAGTGCTTATGACTTGAATTTCCTTATTGTGCTGGCTGAGACGTGTTGAATGGACCTGGTGATTGTGGGCATCTTTGTCTCCTTTCTGACTTTAAAGGATACTATTCCTACTATTTTTTAAAAAAATTCAAAGCTATATTTGTCTCATGAAATGAGTTGGAGAGTAATCTTTCTTCTTCATTCTCTAAAAAAGTCTTTATAAATTAGAATGATCTATTCTTCAAATAGACAGACTTGTCTATAAAACAAACTGGGCTTAAAGTTTTCTTTGTGGGGAAAGAGCCCACTTCTGACATCCATCTTACTGTTTGTTTTATTTATTTATTTATTTTTAAAGTAAGCTCTACACCAATATGAGGCTTGAACTCATGACTTCAAGATCAAGAGTCACATGGTCTACTGACTGAGCCAGCCAGGTGTCCCCCATCATATTGTTTAGAAAGCCACTAATTTTACAAATGAAAACCTATATATGACATTCATTTTTCTAGTAAAAAAAGACTCTCCTATTGATCAAGATATATATAAAAGAGAGAAAAAAAAATCCAGGGGAAAAAAGCATATATGTGTAGTGAAGTTTTTGTAGTAGCTGACTCTGCTGTGTGGCTATTAGGTTAAATGTTAGTTAACCGCTTTTGAAGAGCAAGTTTCCTGATTAAAGAAACTGACTTCTGCTTACATGCATCTTAAACACCACCACCCCCCCACACACACACACTCACACACATTTACATATTGTCCTTGCCAAAATACTTTAAAGAAAATTAAAGCACTTTAAAGTAAATTAATTCTCTGTGTGTGGATTTTTTAAAAATCCACTTCGTGATCCCAGGCTGCTTTCTTTTTGATGCCAAATTAATGTCTAATCATTTGCCTTCTGACTTGCTGAAACATGAATACCTGGAAAGAAAAGCTCTCAGTGGAGCAGAGATTAGCTCTGTGAGAAAGAGGAAGAAAAACAGGAGTCTATAGCAAGCCTGAGCAAGTTTCTTAGCTCTTCTTTAATATTCAGTTGTTGAAGAACAGATTGAACTCTTGCTCCCAAGGATAAGATCAGCATTTTGGAGGAAATGTCAAAAATTTAAGAAATCAGAACCAAGCCATGATTAATCATTCCTTCACTCCCGTAACAGTTATTGACCACCTCCCATAGGCAAGGTGCCATGATAGACAGCAAGGATATGAAGAATAAATATGAAACCGTTCTTGCCTTCAAGTAACTCATAGTCTGATAGGATTAAATAGATATTAAAAATGCACAGGTTATTATGGAAGATGAAGGTGGGTGCTTGAAGACAGCTTCCTGGGGGAAATGATGCTCTGGAGTATGAACTAAGCCTACAGATGGTTCATGGTTCAAGACTTTGTTTTCAGTAAAGAATAAATAATGGCTCTCTTCTACTAGTAGGTGTGAGCTGAACTACCTAATACCCCAATCTTGTTGAAACCAGCAAAAAAGTTAGACAACATATTTTTTTAAGTCTTTTTAAAAATATTTTATTTATTTGAGAGTGAGAGAGAGAGCCCAAGTGAGCAGAGGGAGCAGCAGAGGGAGAGGGAGAAGCAGGCTCCCCGCTGATCAGAGAACCCAATGTGGGGCTCGATCCCAGGACCCCGGGATCATGACCTGAGCTGAAGGCAGATGCTTAACTGACTGAGCCACCCAGGTGCCCCAAAAAATCTTTCTAAAAACATCAAGGAACTAAAAAGATAGTGGAAAGTTACAAGGATAAGATCCAAGATGAAATAGGAATCCAGAGAATTAAGTCTAGCATTTGTGACTGCTTTTGCTGAGAAGACATTTGCTGGCCCAGAAGAGGTGGCTGGGTAGCTGAACAGCGTTGCGACAGCCTTCCAGGGCTAGAAGGACAAACACCGGACTCAAGGGATGGTCAACGGTGAGGACTTCGTGTAACTCCCTGTGCTTAGTGCTGGGCCTTCAAGGGCTGTACCTTGAGAGTAAAGGAAAATCTATAGGTACCATGATATTACCTGCAGCCTGCTCTTAAGTCCTCTGGATTGTCTAGAAAACGTCAGTTGATATTATATTGAGGTAATTTTGTATTGTTAGTATGTTTAAAACCCTGGCAGAAACTTAAGTAAGACATGTCTGGAGAAAAGTAACATCTATGCTTTATCACAACTTATTTCTATAAATAGTTGTAAAATTGTAATGAGCAACACAAAATCAAATATAATGAGGGGATGAGGCAAATAAACAAGAATCAGTACAAACGCAGACACTAGGAACAGACTCAGATACTCCAGAAGTGGTTACTAGATGCAAACTGAAATAACCATGCCTGTTACATTCATTAAGGTAAAAGCCAATCTTAAAATTTTCAGCAAGAGGGGCACCTGGGTGGCTCAGTCATTAAGCGTCTGCCTTCGGCTCAGGTCATGATCCCAGGGTCCTGGGATGGAGCCCCGCATCGGGGTCCCTGCTCGGCGGGAAGCCTACTTCTCCCTCTCCCACTCCCCCTGCTTATGTTCCCTCTCTCGCTATGTCTCTCTCTGTCAAATAAATAAATAAATAATCTTTAAAAAAATTTTTTTTTCGGCAAGAGAAAAAACACTTCAGCAAGAAACTATAACTATAAAAAGTGACTTTGCAGGTTTGAAAAAGAATTGTATCTGTCAGGATCCAAATAAGAGAGAGAAACCACATAGTAATTTAAGCAGGGAAGAATCCAATATAAAGAATTATGTACTACAACAAAGGATCAGAGTAATGAGAGATTAGCTAATAAGAAATAATAACTCTAATAATATTGAAATAGAAGATGTGAGGAGAAATCACTAACCCTAGGGCTGAGATAGAACACCCACGGAAGTCTTCTCCCACTTCTAGGACTGAGATTCTGACCTTATGGAGAGGCCATGGGTAACTGTGGCTCAATGGATAACAGAAATCCCTGGGCTGCTGCACTGGTGGAACTTGTTGGTATGTCCTCTGAAACTTGCAAGAAATCTGCCCTTTGGGGTGCTGGGGAAAGCTGGCCACAGGGAAGGGTCCCACTAGAGATGCTCTACTACAAAACTGCCAGGATGGGGAGAACTGGACACACTGCTGGAGCCAGGTGCTAGGGAAGCTACTGTCACTGCAGAATCCTAGCCCTGGAAAAGCCATGTGCTCTGCCAGAGCCTGCTTATTAGCCTAGTACACTGGAGCCAGGTAGCAAAACCCTTTCCCTGCAGGGTCTCTCCAGCCATCTCTACTAAGAAAACCTCAGTGCCAACTGGCATAAGAAAAAAATACTTAAAGGGGCAAGATCTATTTTCACAGAGCAGTCCAAAAGGGTGAATTTGGAGTTGAGTGATAATAAATCAACAACCAGAGCAAGAAACAAGAAGAAATTCTGTAACTCAAAAACAAAATATTCTCAGTTAAGAAAAGAGATGTGTGTAATAATGCATTAGGCACAACTGAAGAGAGACTTAGGGAACTGGAAGACAGATCAGAAGGATGGAATATACAGAGGGTAAGAGATATTTATGATAGAGTTGGAGGGTTCTAAATATATGCTGTCCAATGTGATAGCCGCTAGCCAAACATGGCTGTTTAAATTTAAATGAATTACAAGTAAATGAAAATCTAAAATTCAGTTCCTCTATCACACTAGCCAGACTTCAAATGCCCACTAGCTCCAGCACAGATATAGAAAAGTTCCATTATTGCAGCAGGTTCTATTAGTGCTGGATTAAATATTGGCTTAATTAGAATCTCATACGGGAGAAAAATGGAGCAGAAACAATATTTGAGGAAGGTTGGCTGAATAATTTCCAAAACTAACAAAAGACATCAAGCCACAGGTTTTAGAAGGCCAACAAATTATAAACAGGATAAGTATAAAAAAAAAACCCTTACTCAGACCTAGAAAATCTTTAGGAAAACCAAAGACTTAATGGTAGAGTTAGTTGAAAGCTTTCCCTTTGATGTTAGGAACAAGACAAGGATGATTGTTCTCATCACTTCTACGTGACATTTCTTGGCCAGTGCAATAAATCAAGTAAAGGAAATCAGAAGTATAAGAACTAGAAGGAAGACCAAGGTGTCACTTTTGAAGGCCACATTATTATGTACTTAGAAAATCAAAGAGAACTTATAAATTATTAGAATTGGTAAGTTGGTGAATGCAAAGTCAGTGTTCAAAGATTGAAAAATAAATTTTAAAGCATATCACTTTTAATGACATAAAAATGATGAACTATCTAAAAAATCTTACAAAAGATATGTAAGATCTATATATAGAAACTATAAAATTGTATTACAAGTAACTAAAAAGAGCTAAATAAATGGAGAGATATGCCATATTAATGAATCGGAAAACTCAGTTACCATAAAGCTATCACATCTCCCTAAACTGATGTGTAGATTCAGTGTGATTCCCTCTCAAGAGATGTTTTTGACAATCTGGTCTTAAAATTGATATGGAAATACAAAGGACTAACAATAATCAACACTCTACCTTAAAGAACAGCATGTTGGGAAAGTTTGCTCTTCCAAGTATTAAGATTTATCATAAAACTATACATTAAGTTGGGGCACCTGGGTGGCTCAGTCATTAAGCGTCTGCCTTCGGCTCAGGTCATGATCCCAGGGTCCTGGGATGGAGCCCCGCATCGGGGTCCCTGCTCGGCGGGAAGCCTGCTTCTCCCTCTCCCACTCCCCCTGCTTGTGTTCCCTCTCTCACTGTGTCTCTCCCTGTCAAATAAATAAATAAAATCTTTAAAAAAAATTATACATTAAGTCAATGTTGTATAGGTATTTAGTAGTAGAATAGACTAGAGATCCCAGAAACAGATCCTGGAATATACACAAACACAGGTTTTGACAAAAGTGTCACTGCAGAGCAGTGGGAAAAGATTCACATAAATAAATGATCCCAGAACAACTGGTCATCCAGACGGAAAAAATGGAACTCAACTCTTACCTCATACTGTACATAAAAGTCAGTCCCATTCAGGTTGTCGACTAAATGTGAAAGACAAAGCAATGAAACTTTTAGAATAAAACATAGCAGAATATCTTCATGACCTTGCATTAATACTAAAATTCCTTTAAAATATTGATACATCTGTGTACCTTAAAATTCAGAACTTCTGTTCATGAAAAGATACTATAAGGAGAGTACAAAAGGCTAGCCACAGACCGGGAGAACTACCCTTGTATCGGACAAAGGAGCTTAAATCTAGAATATTGAAAGAAGTACTGTGAACCTATAAGAAAAGGACAGATAACCCAACAGAAAAATTGGCAAGAGACTGAACTTTACAAAAGCATAAATCCAGATGGTCAGTAAACATTTGAGATGATGCTCAACCTCATTAGTAATTAGGAAAATAAGAACTTAAATCACAATGTTATACTACTCACTCACCAACCAGAATGGCTAAAATTTTAGAAACTGACTATTCCAGGATGAAAACTTTATGCATTACTGGTGGGAATAAATTGCAACAATCACTTTGGGAAACTGTGGCACAGTCACCTAAAATTGAAAATCCTCTTACCCTGTGATTCAGCAATTCTACTCCTAGATATATACCCTGCCCTGAAATACGCTCATAGAAAAGAAAAAGATGTATATGAATGTACATAGCATTATTTGAAATTGCCCAAGACTAGAAAGAACCCAAATGTCCATTGACAACAGAACGGGTAAGTGGTATATTCATGGAAGAAATGCAATGAAAGTTGTATTCATTGAAAGCAGTCAATGATCAATACAACTGTGTGCAGCAACATGGATGAATGAGCTCAAGTAGCAACCAAAGGAACAAAAGAAGCTTCCTCTGAGCTAGAGAAAAGTGACCACAGCAAACAGAAAAGCCATCAGATGGAGGCGCCCTCAGTCTCCGGGCCCCAAACCTACAGTCCTAGGTGCTGCCACATCTGCTACACTTCTCTTTCTTGCAGTGAAGAGGGTGTTCCTTTTCTCATCTGTCCTATGCTTTGGATCCCTTCTCATTTCTAATTCTTCAACTCACCTTCTTGATAGGAGCCCCCTTCTCTCCCAGGGTTCCTTAGCTCAGCAGTTATTTCTTTGTAATTAGTCTCCCTGCCAAAGTATGAGCTCCTTTGGGGCAGATACCCCATCTGTCGGGACCATCCTGCATGGCCAGAGCTGCAGAGGACCTCGGCACATGGAAGAGGCTCAGTGACCACAGGCGTTTGATGGATGCGTGGTCCCACTCTGCCTCAACTGGCAATGTGGCACTTAGCAACAATCTTACTCTTTCCTTGGTTCCCATCTCTTCACCTGTGAAGGAGCTCTCCTCCAGAATTCCGGGATTCTCTGCTCTCTGGAACTGGCCCTTGTGCATACTACCCAGAATGCTAAGCAGTGGATATTCTTCCCACCTTTCTTCCTCCACGCTCTTTCTCAAAGGAGGTACTGAGAATATCTGAAGCAGAAAAGCAAGAGGGAATAAGCTAAATTTAACTGAGTATCTACTACGCACCAGGATCTGTGATAGGCTACCTGTATTTTTTCTCCTGGATTTAAAAAATTATGTAAATCTCAAAACAACCTTTTTTTTTTTTTAAGATTTTATTTATTATTTATTTGACAGAGAGAGACAGGCAGAGAGGGAACACAAGCAGGGGGAGTGGGAGAGGGAGAAGCAGGCTTCCCGCAGAGCAGAGAGCCCGATGCGGGGCTCGATCCCAGGACCCCGGGACCATGACCTGAGCCGAAGGCAGACGCTTAACGACTGAGCCACCCAGGCGCCCCTCAAAACAACCTTTTGAAGTGGTTGTCATTATCCCTTTTTTGCAAGTGCTTGAACTGAGGTTTAGGACAGGTGAGTAATTTGCACAAGGTCACCAGCGTGTGTGTGGCAGACCTGAGAATTGACTGGCTACACGGTTGCTGCCCTTCCGCTCCCCTTGTTTGCCCCCCCTGCTCTGATCAGAAGGTGTAGGATATGTGGAAAGACTATCAACTATGCCATCAGACTCTGGCCTGAGTTCAAAACTGACTTCTACTTCCTATAGGCTGTGAGGCCTTGAGCAGCTAACCTAAAATCTCTGGGCCAACATGGCTGGTATTAACACGGCTTGGGGGGAAGCGGGTTGCAGACTAAGCCCAGGGGCAGGTTTCACAGGGCTGAGGGTTTAGGTGTGTTTTGTTTCAGCCTCTGCCCTGTCCTGTCTCCGAGTCTGAGAGGGAACAGAACAGTGGATGCCTCAGAGGCAGCTGGTTTATGAGGGAGGACCCACCTTGCCTGCACCGAAAACTCCAGGAATGGAGAAGAGAGTCCGGGGGTCTCTGGTGGAGTTTCCCAACCCCTGAGCCGCCCCCACTGGACAGGTGTGATGTGCCCCTACAGTGTATCAGATGCTACAAAATCCCCCTCCTCTGACCCTTGGGGCCCATTTCCACCATCTCCTCAAGTTCTACCTTAGGCAGCACCCATCTCTTGAGTCTTGCTTGGATGTCTTGGTTTAGAAAAGGCTGAAGTTTTCCCAAACAAGGTCTCTGTCCCCTCGTTTCTACTCTTCCTGCTTCAATGCTTAACGTCTTTTGTAGATGGTTGCTTTGGCCTCCTTACTGGTCTCCGTTCTTCCGATCTCTTCATATTGTTCTCCCAGCCTCTTTAGATCAAAAGTTTGCTCATTCTTCAAAGCTCAACAACGATGCCATCTTCTCTGATCTCTTCCACCCGAGTTAAAAGCTCTTGACTGGGGCGCCTGGGTGGCTCAGATGGTTAAGCGTCTGCCTTCGGCTCAGGTCATGATCCCAGGGTCCTGGGATCGAGTCCCACATCGGGCTCCCGGCTCAGCGGGGAGCCTGCTTCTCCCTCTGACCCTCTCCCCTTTCATGCTGTTTCTCTCTCGCTCGCTCTCTAAAAAATAAATAAAAAATCTTTAAAAAAAAAAAAAAAAAAAAAAAAAAAAAAAAAAAAAGCTCTTGACTGGAAATCCTGCAGTGGCCTTTCCCACCTTTGTTATGGCATTTGTATTACAGCTCTGTGGGTTTCTCCTTTCCCACACAGCAGACAGAAACTCCTCGAGGGTGTTGTCTGTGTCCGCTACCCTCCCCCCCCGCCCCGCCATGCCTGTCCCTCACTAAGTGCTTGAGTGAGTGAATAAATGAGAGACTAAAGAATTGGTTGTTCTTTCAGTGGTCTTGCTTCCTCTTCTCCACTACTGAGCAACTTCAAACTGCACTGAAGCTCCTTCCTGCCTTTGCTTCTTTCTCTCAAGTTTTCTACTAATCACTCCCCTCCTTTCCTCTCCTATTCTTCTCACAGCCCAGCACACCACACACAGAGTGAGGGGCTCCAGCCAGGAATGCTCTGGAGATGGCCAAGTAACATGCATGGAAGTTTCCAAAATTCTCCAGCTGGTCTATGTTTCCTTAGACCTCCAGAGATGGAGTTCCTGGAACGCGTTGAGACTTCTTATCTAGAATGTACTTACTCTTAAGAATGGGGCTCCCAAAGATGTCCATCGACAGATGAATGGATAAAGAAGATGTGGTATATATATATACACACACAATGGAATATTATGCAGCCATCAAAAGGAATGAGATCTTGCCATTTGCAACGACGTGGATGGAATTGGAGGGTATTATGCTGAGCAAAATAAGTCAATCAGAGAAAGACATGTATCATATGACTTCACTGATATGAGGAATTCTTAATCTCAAGAAACAAACTGAGGGTTGCTGGAGTGGTGGGGGGTGGGAGGGATGGGGTGCCTAGGTGATAGACACTGGGGAGGGTATGTGCTATGGTGAGCACTGTGAATTGTGTAAGACTGTTGAATCACAGACCTGTACCTCTGAAACAAATAATACATTATATGTTAAAAAAAGAAGAAGAAGAAGAAGATAGCAGGAGGGGAAGAATGAAGGGGAGGAAATCGGAGTGGGAGACGAACCATGAGAGACTGTGGACTCTGAAAAACAAACTGAGGGTCCTAGAGGGGAGGGGGTGGGGAGATGGGTTAGCCTGGTGATGGGTATTAAGGAGGGCACGTATTGAATGGAATACTGGGTGTTATACGCAAACAATGAATCATGGAACACTACATCAAATACTAATGATGTAATGTATGGTGATTAACATAACATAATAATAAAAAAAAAGAATGGAGCTCCCAAACCTGCCTTCTCCTCTTGTCTTTTAGAGATAATCTTGTGGAACTTCTTTTTTCTCCTGTTTGGTCCTTCATTGTTTCAATCAGAAGGTGCAATCTGGGGAGAACTTATACCTTGGTCTCTGAGGACCTGCACATAAGGTGGCATTCAAAGCATTGCATCTTGCTCAAGCCAGGAACGTCCTCAGGACACTTCCTCTCCCCCACCCTCCACCCTGATTTTCAAAAAGAAATGGTGAACTGGAAAGTGTTGCTTTGAGACTGAGTTATGGGAGCCCTGGACCGTGGCAGTCTGGCCTACGGTCACTGCAGTCTCCCATAAGTCACAGAACTTGACAGTAAGCTCTCAAGGAGAGTAAGAGAAAAAAGCATGTTCTTATTCTGGGAAAGGGATGGGCAGAGTATTGAATGACAGCAGAGCATTTCCTGAAACCATGGGGCTGGGGTCTGACTCCAAGCACCTCCCAAAGACCTGGTCCCCTGGTCCTGCTCTATTCAGGGTCTACTAATGTTTGTGAGTCTCTGCTTCTTGACGGAAGGAGGGAACCTAAAACCAGGGCATCAGCTTCTGTCCTGGGCCTGAGATCTTGGCCTTCACTTTAACTATGCTCCTGCCTAACCTACCTGTGTCTGGAGCCTTCTTACAGGTTTGACTCTATTTACCCAAATGGATCCCCTGTGCCTGATTCTCCTTTACTTCACAAATCTTGACTCTGAACTTTCCCAGTAAGTGCTCATTTCAATTGAACAGACATTCCTTGAGCTTCCAAGGGGGTTGTGGTCCCTGCCTTCAAGAAGCTTTTAACTTTGGGGGCACCTGGGTGGCTCAGTCGGTTAAGTATCTGCCTTTGGCTCAGGTCATGATCTCAGGGTCCTGGGATTGAGCCCCACGTCCAGCTCCCTGCTCAGCAGGGAAGCTGCTTCTCCTTCTGTCTCTGCCCCTTCACCTGCTTGTGCTCTCTCTTTCTCTCTCAAATAAATAAATAATCTTTTAAAAAAAAACTTTGTAGTGCAAAGAAGATCTTCTGCAAAAACTGAAATGTAGAATGTGGTGTTTCAGCAGATGGAGAACAAAGTGCTACTGGAGCCTAGATTCATTCCAAATGAGTAGAGGGAAGAAGGGAAGGGCAGGTCTGGGAAGGCATTTTGGAGGAGGTGGCATTGAGCTGGGCTTCAAGAAGTCCAGATGGTAGAGAAGGACCCACCTGTTGGGCGAAGGGAGGGTATGCTGGGGGAATCACCAGCATTCCGCTATGGCTCAAGTACAAGTTGAGAGAGCGACAGAGAGAGAATTACAAAGGAAGGTTGAAATGAGGTCACTGAGGGTCTGCCTGCAAAGCTCAGAAGCCTAAATATTTTTGTAGAAAAATGTTGAGCCAGAACAGAATTTTGAGTCAAGAAATGCCCAAGTCTTGGGACACCTGGGTGGCTCAGTTGGTGAAGCGTCTGCCTTTGGCTCAGGTCATGATCTCAGAGTCCTGGGATGGAGCCCGTGCTGGGCTCCCTGCTCAGTGGGGAGTCTGCTTCTCCCTCTCCCTTCACCCGCTGGTGCTCCCTCCCTCTCTCTCTCTCAAATAAATAAATAAAATCTTAAAAAAAGAAAGAAAGAAGAAAGAAAGAAAGAAAGAAAGAAAGAAAGAAAGAAAGAAAGAAAGAAAGAAAGAAAGAAAGAAAGAAAAAGAAAGAAAGAAAGAAAAAGAAAGAAAGAAATGCCTAAGTCTCAGTCTGGGAGCCATTTAATCCCCAGTCAGTCATTAAATCTACATCCATAACCTCTTTAAAACCCACCCAGGTCTCTCCATCCTTAGGGTCACCACAGTCTTTGTTCATGCCACCATCTTCTCTCACCTGGACGTGCGCCGCGGTGCCCTACCTAGTTTTCCAGGCTCCAGACTCCCCGCTGCCATGGCTGCTCCTGATGTATTCCCCACCAGCAGACAGACTTGGCCTCTGTCAGAGTGCAAATCCAATTCTGTCAGTTTCCTGCTTTGAGACTTTCGAGAGCTTCATGTTACCCTCAAGATGAAGCCAAAATTCCTTTCATATTCCACACCTGTCCCTTCCTGTCTCTTGCCATTCCTGTTGCAATCTCTAATTCTGCAATCCCTTTCTCCGTGACAATGCCTCCTTCGCTCATCACCTGGACTGACCCTACAGGTGGTGGGTCAAGGTTCAGCTCAGGTGTCACCCTCCTGGGGAGCCAGCTCCGACACCCATCCTATCCTCTGGTTTCTTCAGCTCCCCAGGCTTCCTGTTGTTTTAACACTTATCACACAGAGTTGAAATGGTCTGTTGATTTATCTTCCTCCCACTCTCTGTTTTATGATAGGATCTGTGTTCCCACAGAGCAGGTACTGGGAACTCAAAAAGGAAAAAGTTTCCTCAAAGGGATGAATAAACATTCTCTTCCTCTCTGGACTGACTTCTGGCCCCCACGGCCCTCACACACTCTGGATGAGTTATGTGCTCCTGTTTCTTCTTCTTCTTCCCATTGTCTTCCTGCCCCTAATTCTGTCCAAAGAGGTGACCACTGTGGTGCAACAGCCATGTGAAAACCTGGAGTAAGCAGAATAGCAGAATAGTGTATATAGTAAGCTACCATCTGTCTAAGAAAAGAAAAGCAAAAGACATATTTATAAAAGCTCCCTAGGAGGCCATATAAGAAATGGACATTACCAGTCAACTCCTTGGAGGGGAACTGGGAGCCTGGGACCTGGGGAGACAGACTTTTCACTCCATTCCGAGGCACATTTTGGACTTTGAACCACGTAAATGTATTATTTATAAAAAGAGAAGTGTAAATGGAAAGCAGCTGAGCTTAACTTCTACCCCACCAGATAACTTAGGAAACCTCATTTTCCCCATCTGGAAAATGGAGAAAACATGCCGACGTCACAGGGTTGTTGCAAGGAGTTGAAGGTGAGGGAGTGTGGACGAGGCGGTGAAGATGTGAGGCACCACACCCAAGCAAGGACAGGCTGTGGCCTTCTCTTTCTACGCGTCCTTCCGCCGGCTTACCACTTCTCATCCTGCAAATGAAGCTGTCAAGGCCAAGCCCTGTGTCTGCCAACACCCCCCTCCCCTCAACTGGAAGTGCCTAACTTGGCCCTCTGCCCGTTGGAACCCAGTTAATAGCATGAAGGCAAAGCCACACTTTGAGGATCTGGGCATTTCAAAGCAGCCAACAGCACTTTTTGTTTTCTCAGGCTCTCAGCTTGCCAGCTAGTTCCACACATTAGAAATATTTTGGGTCAGCACTGCAGTTTTCAACCATAGATTCATTTTGTTTCATGACTACTTCCTTATAATAGCTCTGGGAAAAACTGCAGTGGGCTGGGACCCAAACCAAGTTCCTGGCATTGCAAGCTACATTCAAGATGGTGTCTTCGGTTAGTAATCATAAAAGACATTGAAATCTCCTGCAATTTACTAGGAATTGGTCTGGAAAAAAGGACTGTTTGGGTTGAGTTTCTAAAGGGCTGTCATCACTGTGACCTTCAAGCTGTTGGAGGCAGGAAGAGGAGCTTAATTTACCATGTTTCTGCCTGTTCAAATAGCCCTGTTTTTCTCTGCAGCCCTGTGGATTTTTTTCTCCTGGATGTGGATATTTATTGGGTATTGATGAGGCTTGTGATGCCACAGGAAGTACTTTTTTTGTTGCCTGGGATAGGGTTACCAGGCTTGGCAAATAAATATACAAGACACCAGTTAGGTCAAAATTCCAGATAAACAATGAAATACATCTTTAGCCTAAGTATGTCCCATGCAATATTTGCATACGTACACTGAAAATCATTCAGTATGGATCTAAAGTTCAACTTTACCTGAGTGTTCTGTATTTTATCTGGCATCCTTGCCTATGAAGGACACAGGGAGAATCCTCATTAGCTCTACAGAGGAGACAAGAGGCCCATTTCTCTTGCTGTCTGGCCTGGTCCTCTTTCTTTAAACCAGCCCTCCACTCCTGGGCCACAAGATCAGAACCTAAAAGGGCCAAGACCCCAGCATGCTTGCTTTGTCACACCTTCTCTCTTGAGCACCTTGTCCTGCATCCCAGTTTCAGAGTAATTCCTGCCTTAGCCCATGTTCTCCCGTAGGCTCCTGCTCTGCCTGGACCTTGTCACCATCCCATAGAGCTCCCCTGGGTGGCCTTACTCCCTCTTCAGCAACAGACCCACATTTCTGCACGAATGTCTTCTGCGTCCACACTGAGGAATAGTTTGGCCTGATTCAGGGCAGCCCTGAGACCCCACTCTGGCTCCAGGCCCTTTGACTCGGGCTCTCACCAGATTTGTCCTGTCCTCTTAAGATGAATCTCCCTGGATCCAGCTCAGAGAGGAATTTGCTTTGACATGGCCCTATGCTCCCTTTCAACGAGAGGCCATGTGAATAGGGCCATCTGACCAGCTGGTGGTCACCAGCATGGTGTGCAAAGATGCCCCCTGGGTCTTAGTGATGTCTAACATTGTGCTTCAGAGGACATAAAATACCAGAATCTATGTTGGTTTGTTAGGACTGCTGTAATGAAGTATCACAAATTTATTGTCTCACAGTTCTAGAAGATGGAAGTCAGAAATCTCCTTCTGAAACCTGTAGGGAGGAATCCTTCCTTGCCTTTCTCTGACTTCTGGCGGATTACTGGCCATCTTTCTTGGCTTCCAGACATATCACTCCAATCTTCCATCTGTGCATGGTCTTTCCTCCTCCTGTGTCCTGTCAGCCAAAGGCTGTCCATGGACATGGATTTTAACCGAAATTGGTTGGTTGCTAATAAATAAAAATAGGAAAAGCTGACACAAAAATCTGGACTTCTGTAGGCCTTTGTAATTGTGACCACAATGTAGGCTTTGTTAGAAAGCAGGTGACAGACTTGTCATGCACGAGTGCAAATGAGTTTGTCATGTCCTTTCCCAAGAAGAAGCACAGAAAAAGGCTGAAGAGACAGGCTCCGGGCCCTTGAGGTAGGACATATGGGGAGGCTGAGGAAGGGCTGAGCGGCAGGCACTGAAGCAGGTTTGGGGCTGAGTGTTTTTACCTGCAGAGCTGCACCTCAGTCTCTTTCCTCTGTGGCACTGGGCACCAATCCCGACCCTCAAGTCAGCTGTCCTCACCCCTTCCAGACCTCTGCACCACCAGGGGTCCAACTTCTCAAGGATTTCCTATTTCTCTGGTAATTTCCTCAGTCATGAGAAAAGGATCTTTGAAGGATATTTTTGGAGACTTTGATAATCCATACAAGTTTTGGCTAAGGAAGTGTTTGTTGCGATTCCTGGCTATGCATATTTCCATCTGGTTTCACAGGGTTTCTGTGTCTCTCCTCACCCTGCAAGTTAATTAGAGTTCTAATTTTCAGTAATATTTCTCACATGGGCAATTTTTGTACTACTTAGAGCCTTTGCTTGAGAATAGTTCCACAAATTGCTGTGTTTATTTTTCTGTTTATAGAGCAGAGCGTGCGCATTCTTGCGCCAAGGCAACACTGTTGCTAAAACTCCTTAGTTTACTCAAAATTTTGATTTCCCTGGTTAAGAACCATCACTTTCTTAATTTTTTTGAACTTCCACTACTGACACATAACATCTGGCTTTTTTAGGACTATTTTCTATAAAGCTACTCATCTTTTTAAAATAAATTTAAGTATACTATCTACACAAGCTAAAAGTTATAATTCCTTCACGAGAGTTGCAATGAGAACAGCTGAGTTTCAGGTGCTGAGTGGTCAACAAGGCAGGGTTTCTGGGAGTCCCAAAGCACTGGGTTTATGATGTGGCAAGATGCACTCAGGTGACGCTATGAGGTGGACATCACAATCATCCATGTGCTGGAGGTGGGACAGCCAGAACTCTGAACCCAAGGAGCTTGCCCAAGGTCATTCAACTATACGACAGCAAAGCCAGACTTTGAACTCAGGTCTCTTTCACATCAAAGCTTAATGCTTCACAAGCATGCCCTCTAGCCTTCCGGCCAGATGACCACCTGCCATGCACCTAACCACTCAAGAAGATCTCGGAGGGAGCTCACTCTTTTGTGGGGAAGGTGGTGGTGGTGGGAAGTTAAGAAGACACATTTTTACTTTATTTGCTCATGTTTCATTCGGCTTTGATCCAGTGCCAATTTATTACCTTGGTAATTTTTAAGAAGAGATAAAATATGAAAATCAATCAATCAATAAAAATAAGGATTTGAAGCCTAAAAGCAAATTAAAAAAATGGAGGCTCAACAAAATCACATTCTTCCATGTCATTGACCTTTATAATTCTTATACACTTTTGAGAAGAGTTGAAAGTGCCATTCTAAATCAATGGACGTTAAGAGTCTGGTATTAACTTAGTTGGGTTTTGTCTCATGTGTATGACTGCTTACCTCATGACTTTTTGGGGTGTCTTTTATAAATATGCATACACAAAGGATGGCAAGCCCCTTCGGAACACTGACACTCTGTTCTCATTGCAGCTTTGTCAACTGTTCTTTGTGGCATCTTGCGCAAATTGCGTAAACATCCTCATCCTGGTTAGGCATTGTTGGATCTGTTGGGACATTGGAAATCAGAACAGTAGATCTCTCTCTTTTCTCTTTCTTTTTTTTCTTAGACAACTAAGCTACTGAAAAACAATCAGGAAATAAAAGTTATACGAGAAAGGAAACATATAGTGCACTGCTTAACTCAACAGTAAACATATACGCAGTTAGTCTAAAATAGACTTAATGTATCAATATATTTGGAGAGTGAAAGGGAAAAAAGGAATAGGTGGTTGTGTTAAATGCAAAAAATCCTGTCGAAACATTGGATCTAAAGTTAACATATACCGGAAGCATCGGCTAAAATGGGGAGGGGCTGCGGGTTTTCACTGTAAGCCCGTAATCCGTTATTGTCGGGGTTCTTAGTTGAGACAGCTGAATCCACTGTAGCTTTTTTCCTCAAGAAGACAAAAAGCAGTTTATTAAGGAATAGCTATAGCTCCAAGAATCATGGGAGGTCTGAAGAGGGAGACTCTAGGCTGTGCTTCTGCAGTGGTTCCCAGAGCCCGACTGCAGAAGCAGCCACAGAGGGAGCCACGGCTGTATCTACCACGCCCGGGGGCCGCCACCCCGAGGCCCACAACCCCAGCTGTCTGCAGCAGGGCGAGCCTGACTGGCAAAATGCAGCCCCGCACCCTGCCTCCTTCCCCACTCGCTCAGTTCCCAGTCGAAGATATGGAAAGGCCCAAGTGACAGGTAGAAGCCATCTTGCGTGGCCCTCTGCCGGGAACCGTAAAGGTTCAAACAGTCTGGGAGGGCAGGTTTACACGACGTGGAACTGTTCAAACAAATTTTATGTTTTGCAGCCAAGTATACATATTGCTTTGATGAAAAGAAAAAGAATTTTTAAAAAGGCTTTGTGATCCTTAAATAGGGGACCTCTGACGTTGTCAAGTACTTTTGTTTAAAAAGATGAGCTGGCATTTTCAGGGGAGGCAGGTGGAAAATTATCTGAAGGGTTGGCTTTTATCTTGCTCCTTTATTTGAAGGGATTCGGAGTAGCCATCTTGCTGGCTCCTTTGATGTAAAGGGTAGGCAGTGACTATGTCTTTCCTCGGAAGAGAAAGGCATTAGGAAAGCCAGTGCCACCTTCTCTGCAGTCTTGCTTCAAGCTCATGCTCCTGACCCCCCTGCTTCTCCAGACCTCTTACATCCAGATCTGCATGGACATTTGGGCTGGTCTGTCCCAACAGCCGTCATCAGCAATGGCGCCGTGTCTTTAGGCAGCTAGCTGAGAGCCCGGCCGGGGACCACCATCCATGGAAGAAGGAACAAGTGGCACATGCTCAGGGACATATCGATAGCAGTCGGAGCTAAACAAACCTATGACCAGTCCAGTCCTAAAGCTCAGCCAAACACAACGGTGTGGGAACCTCTATGATGAGTGAAGCCTGCCGCGCAAAGGAACGGAAGTGGGGAGGGAGAGAGGCGCATTCGTCATAGAAAGCGCTGAGCCAGCGTCGCCCTGGCGCTCCGCGGGGACCGCGGAGAGGGACACACGGGAGGTGACTGGCCACGCGCAGCCGCAGGTCTCCTCACACGTCTGGCTGCCATGCCAGTTGGATCAGAGACTGTGTGGAACATAGAGGGGAAGCCAGGAGGAGCTACAGGAATGCTTTTAATGACATCTGCAGGGGAAGGGAGGACCTTATAAAGCAGTTTTACATTTAGTTAAGGCATCCCCCCCCCCCCCGTTTTAATGAGATATGATTGCCATCTAACATGGTATTCATTTTTGGTGTACAACAGAATGATTTGATATTTGTATATATTGTGAAATGATCACCACCTAAGTTTAGCTACTATCCATCACCTCACACAGTTACTCTTTTAGTCACAAGTTGAATTGTTGGCAAGTTTGTCTTTGATGTGCGCTGCGTTTTACCTGTTGAAGGGCTCTTCTGGACACAGATGAACATTGGGGAAACCTGCTTCCATAGTGGAAACATTGTCGCAAACGATGAAAAGCACTTTTGTGGAGAAAGAAAAAAGCTGGGAGGAGAGACAGGGAGAGTGCCTCTTTGCCCCACTGCCTTGGACCCAGCACAGAATGGGAACCCGGGTGGGGCCAGGAGCCCACATACTGGATTTGGGGAGCTCTTTCGGGCAGACCTGGACTCCCTGAATGCACACAGCCAGAGAGTCTCCGGAGAGACATGGGCTCCTTGCTTCCCACCATCACCCAACATCACCCACCATCGAGGGACTGAGGCTGGGGCGCCTGAGCCATGCCCCTCACAGTGCTGCCCCAGCAAGAGGGAAAGCCTGCGGCAACGAAGACTGACCAAGCAATTGCCCAGTGTGACCCATACATGAAATCAAAAAAAGAGATTTTTTTTTTCCCAAGAGAGAAAGCAAAAAGAAGCATGCTGACATGAGACCTGGGTATAACCAGATACGTTCCTTGTTCCCCAGATCCTGCACACTTTGTTGGTTGATTACTCACCATGGCTGGGTTGTGGATTCAGGCTTTTCCCTGGGGAGTTGGGCAATCACAGTTCTAAGGGTTAAATAAAAAAGCATTGCACCCATGGGTACCTCTAGGTGGCTCAAAGGGAAAAGAGAAAGCAGGGTCCTCCTTGTGAAGATGGGACAATGGACTAGAAAAAACCATGTTCGCAGAGACCCTGACTAAAGGGGGAATTATGCGTATCAAACCTCCCGTGTCCGTTCCTTTATTCCTCCCCACCCCTACCTTGCTCAGGTCCCCAGAGCAAAAAACAACACAAGAGCGACAATGTAGCTAGTTTACAGAGAGAGTGATGAACAAAAATTCAAACAAGATTTTCCAGTCCGCCTGGACCCAGCCCTAGTTACGCTACTTGCTAAGTGGTTAAATCCATGATTCCCAGCCCTGGTTTGAGGACACCCCCAGGTGTCTATTTCAAGGGCGATTGCAAAATACTGAAAATAAAGCGATTTGAAGTCCCTGCAGTTAAAAACAAGCTCACACCCTGCGTTCTCTAAACGCACCCACTTCTAGGAGGGAAAGAGATTGAGAAATCCAGTAGACAAAACTCATCTGTCCAGCTCCAATAGGCTGCTCCAGCAATCAAAATACCACTTTATATTTGGGTAACACTTTGTGGCTTTGAGGGCAATTTTTGATTACTGGGTTGGTGGCTAAACGTGTAAATGAATACAGAATATGACTGTTCTAGCCTCAGCATTGTACTAAGGTAGAGTAGAGACGTGGCCTTCCTCCAGCACCAAGCCATTGCTGTGTACTAGCGCACCTGTGAAATTTCAGTCTGTCAGCCGCCGGCCAAGGCGACATTAGGAGAGAGGCGGTGGGCACAGGCCTGGACAGCCGTTGAGCAGCAGGGCCGGGGGGGACAGCACAGTGAGGGGCCCCTTGTCAGCCAGGAGGAAGGGGAGGGAGGCAGCTCCGGGCTGGTTTTCCCACTGGGCTGAGCTCCTCTGTAGCTTGAAATCCCAGGGCTGCAGCCTGAGCAGCTCACCAGGTCCCGAGGAAGGAGGCCTCACCCAGTACTTTCCCTGGCCAACAATGTAAATTTGGATGGTTACCATTTTTGTTTTACGATGGGAACGGGAAGTCATTAAGTCCCATATAATTAGGTCTTTTCGAGGGCTGTGCCTGCCAGTGCAGTCAACTTTATGGCTGTTTGTCTGGATGTGTCTCCCCTGTACCGTGTTCCTGGGGTTCTGGGGAAGCCTGGGTGTGGGGAGTCCTCTCTGGAGCCCGGAGGAGATGGCGGGTGGGACCTGCATCAGTGCGTGGGACCAGAAGCCCATGCGGCGAGGCCGGCTCCTCTCAGTAGCTGCTCTGGGGGTTCACGTCAAGGTCTGCAGAGCACCCCACCTTCCTTGGACTCAACTGCAGTGACTTCTGTCATTTAAAATTCAAGACGAAGACACTGAGCCTCAGAGCATCAGGTAAGAAGGCAAAGGAACCTGGAGGGTATTATGCTGAGCGAAATAAGTCAATCAGAGAAAGACATGTATCATATGACCTCACTGATACGAGGAATTCTTTTTTTTTTTTAAGATTTTATTTATTTATTTGAGACAGAGAGAATGAGAGACAGAGAGCATGAGAGGGAGGAGGGTCAGAGGGAGAAGCAGACTCCCCGCCGAGCAGGGAGCCCGATGGGGGACTCGATCCTGGGACTCCAGGACCATGACCTGAGCCGAAGGCAGTCGCTCAACCAACTGAGCCACCCAGGCGCCCTGATATGAGGAATTCTTAATCTCAGGAAACAAACTGAGGGTTGCTGGAGTGGTGGGGGGTGGGAGGGATGGGGTGGCTGGGTGATAGACATGGGGGAGGGTATGTGCTATGGTGAGCGCTGTGAATTGTGCAAGACTGTTCAATCATAGACCTGTACCTCTGAAACAAGTAATACTTTATATGTTAAAAAAAAAAAAAAAAAAGAAGAAGAAGATAGTAGGAAGGGAAAAATGAAGGGGGGAAATCAGAGGGGGAGATGAACCATGAGAGACTATGGACTCTGAGAAACAAACTGAGGGTTCTAGAGGGGAGGGGGTGGCGGGATGGGTTGGCCTGGTGATGGGTATTAAGGAGGGCATGTACTACATGGAGCACTGGGTGTTATACGCAAACAATAAATCATGGAACACTACAGCAAAAACTAATGATGTAATGTATGGTGATTAACATAACATCATAAAATTAAAAAATTAAATTAAATTAAATTTTTTAAAAAAGGCAAAGGAACCCACTTCTTGGGCCACTGTCCCCAGAGCTGCTCCCCTCGCTGCTGAGCACCCTGGTTAACAACCTGCATTTGGGAGTGGGGGTCATTTCCTGAGTGTGACAAGGCACTTGGAGACTGAGAGCAACTTACCTTTGCTAGGTTCTTCCACTGCAAGTACACCCCAGCAGTCCCACTAAGTTGCTAATATAAAGTTGCTACAGGACTTTACAGGTTCCAAAATGCTTCGTGGTGATTAATTATTCAGTCCTCCAAGTGGCCCCATGAGGCAACAATGTGCTACTGAGGGTTCTTACCCTGTGGTGGCAACTAGGGCAGTACCTCAGTTACTCCTCACAGCCCGGAGTGGGGTGGGGGGGATACTCATTTTCCTATTTTGCAGCTGAGGAAATGTGAGGTCAAGTGAGTACTGAAGCTGTGAACAGCGAGGTCCAGACTGAAATCTGTGTCTGCTTATTCCAAAGTTCACCCTCCTGCCAGCCTGGAGCGCCGCCCCTCTGGAAAGTCCCTAGAACCGAGCTGTGTTCACAGAAACATGGGCTACTCCCGTGGGGGCATCTGCACCCATGATGGGGGGTTGGTATTTATTTTAAGACAATAACATGGTAACGGGAGCATGGAGAGCAAACTCGGCTTGTTTTTTTTGTTTTGTTTTGATTTTTAAGATTTTATTTATTTATTTGAGAGAGAGAGGAGAGTGAGAGAGAGCCCGAGCAGGGGGCAGGGGCAGAGGGAGAGGGAGAAGGAGGCTATCTGCTGAGCAAGAGCCCATGCGGAGCTGGGATCACGACCTGAGCCGAAGGCAGATGCTTAACTGACTGAGCCACCCGGGCGCCCCGCAAACTCGGTTTTAGACCATAAATACAAGACAAAAATGGACAGAAACAGTACTGTAATGGAGACACAACTTGGCGAGGTTCAGGGAGGTCTTCGGCTTCATCAGACAGAGCTTTTTCCCTCTTCCTGCCCCTGGCTTCACCCCGCTCCGCTCTGGGCCCTCCGTGTTCCCTCCTTCCAGAAGGCTGAAGTGGGTGTTTTGCTTGTGGCTGCGATGCCCCAGGCCAGATGACTCAGGGGTCCTCATGGGAATGCCACTGGGCACATGGCCAAGAGCAGAGGGACTGCTCAATGGGCTGATAGGACCAGCCAGAAAAGTGAGTGAAAGACATCACTATTGAGGGTTTGGCTATTTGTCCCCAGAAGTCTAGCCCAAAGGGTATACGGAGTGTTTAAAGGATGAGTTAGAATTGAAAACACAAAAATGCCTTTTACAATAGTCCATGTAACTACAGGTCTGACATTCACACGCACTATGTACAATTGTACTGAATACAGTTTCGCAATCCATAGGTGATATTAGGCAATTTAATAATTTTGACAATCATATCAGCTGTATTTAACCAACACATAAAGCCACAGATGCTCCTAGAGTTTGATGTAGTTTATTTATTTATTTTTTAAGATTTTATTCATTTATTTGAGAGAGAGAGACAGATAGTGACAGAGATAGCGAGAGAGAGCAGAAGCGGGGAGGAGAGTGAGAGGCTCCCGCTGAACAGGGAGCCCAACTCGGGGCTTGATCCCAGGACCCTGGGATCACAACCTGAGCCAAAGGCAGCCGCCCAACCAACTGAGCCACCCAGGTGTCCCCAGTTTATTTGTATTTTGGAGAGTTATAGCTAAAGCCACATAAGTACCTTAGGATTCGCTTTATCAATGCAGGGACTGAGTGTTGTGTTATTTTGTATTTTACTCCAAAAAAACTAGAACTAAAAAAATTTAAAATAGAAAAGCACATTTCAGAATAATCTTTGTATCTTTTATTTCCTCTTTAAATTGACCATATCTGGCTGTATACTCTTAACTTATTTTAAAGTTTTCCATGTGTAGTTAGATCTGAAAAAAAAAAAAAAAAACCAACAACATTCCTCAGGGTTTACTATACATTATAGAAAATTACTGTCATTCTGTATTCACACTGACAATTACAAAAAGGAAAACCTGGAATTTAGAGTCAACTTCATTTTCCGCACTTGTCATAAAAGGCAAATGTCTATTTTCATTTGGAAAATGGGTTACATTTTATTTTTGTTTTTTTGGGGGAAAATGGGTTACATTTTTTAAAAATCAGATTCAAAGATGCAGATAATTGTCACTGTTTATATATGGCTTCAAACACTAAGAATGTTCTTAATGTTATTTTTTATCTCCTGCTCATTTATTGGCTTCTATGACGAGGTTTAGGTGGAAAGAAAATTTCTGGAAATTACTTCATCAAAAATCATGTATCACTTATTCTTTAGTATAAACTTCCAAGAGTCAGGAATGGTCTTTAGATTTCAATTTTTCTACCTAGGTCCTGGCAGTTTGGTACAAGCATGTGATATTGGTTCAAACTATATATACTGTTTTATGATGATTCAGGCAAATTCAGGTTACAAGCATCTTTAGGAGGCTTGCAGCCTTTGTTACTAAAGAATATAGACAAGGCTACACAGATCATTTCTGACACTATAGTTAACCGAAATGGATGGCAGCACTATACTTCCACTAGCTCAGGTTAAAAACTTTGCAGTCATTCTTGACTCCTGTCTTTGTCTCACCTTCTACGTCCAAATCCACCAGGAAGTGCTTTTGACTCACCCACGAATATATCCAGAATCTTACCACCACTCACCATTTCCCCTGCCATCCTGGAGTGAGGCACTGGATTCATGCATTGCCCGCCTCTCTGCCCCTGTGCTGGTCCTCTTTCAGCCTATTTTTCACATGGCAGCCAGAGTGTCCCTTTCAGAACAGGAGCCAGTTGCTGTTGCTATCCTGCTCCAAGCCCTCGCACGGCCGCACCTCACCCAGGGTAAAAGCCAAGGTTCCGCAATGGCCCCCGGGGCCCACACACGGCACCGCCTTGCCTCTTGCTCCGAAACTTCTGCCACATTCCCCTCCACCCCTCTGCTCCAGCCACAGGGACCTCCTTTGTCCTCAGATCTGGGCACACTCCTGCCTCCCGGCCTTTGCTTTGGCCATTCCAGGATATTCATTCGGCTAGTTCCTTCAGCACTTTCAAGTATTTGCCTAAATCTCCCTTCTCCATGAAGCCTGTCCTGAATATTCGCATTTAAGATGGCAAACCCCGTCCACAAACTCTCTCCCTGAAACAGTGCCACATGTCCCCTATCCCACTCCCCTTCTCTTTCCAAGATCCTTATCACCTTTCGGCACACTACACAATTTCCTATTTATTATACTTATTGTTTATTTTCTCCTTTTGCTGTAATGTACATTCCATGAAGGCAGGGGTCTTTGTTCTGTTCACTGATGCATCCTAAAACTCTAGAATAGTCCCTGGTCCATAGCTGGCATTTGGTAAATATATGTTGGAGGGATCAATGCGATGCCTCCGTCTACCTAATGGAGCAATGTCATATGGCCGCAAGGGTGAAGGCCCCACCCCACCCACCCTCAGCATGGGCCATGGCTCAGTCACACTGAAGCCCAGGGTTCCAGGTTCCTTGGCTGAGTCTGTTGTCTTATAGCTGCATTTATGGAGTGCCTGTTAGCCTTTTGTTTTTCTTTACCTTTTTAGCGCCTTTAATTCTCACCATCCCCACCTTTAAAATCTTTAAAAACAATTTCAGTGTGATGGTAAATTAAAACATTTTTTCTAACATGAGTAATTTATTCTGATGTATGTGCTTTTCCAGGTTTGCAAGTGAGGCCAGTCTCATGAGTAGACCACACGTGAAGTCTTCAGCAGTTTGAAGGGACTGCGGAGGGCCCCAAATATCTTCCTTCTGGTGGCATGGACCACCATGAAGTTAACTGGGGGTGGAGGGATTGTTATTGAAGTTTGTGATGACTTCCAACTAGGAGAGAAACATCCTGACTGTTCACTTATTTAGCTACAACCTAAATGGTGAGAAACAGTATGGAAACACATTAAAGAATGACAAAGTTGGAAACATAAAAATGCACATTATAGCAATAGCTCATTGACAAACAGGTGTGACAGTCATACATACTATGTACTGAGTACCGTGTTCCTCTAGATGCCCTTCAGAATGGAGCGTCAGTGTCTAGTGAGGGGAAGAAAGGGGAAGAATATATATGCCAAAGACCAAAAGGGCTGGAGGCTGCTGTGGTGGGCTCCCTCTGCCAACCTTCCTATGTTCCCTGAGGAGGGCTGACTCTGGCTCTGAGGTCAGGCGCAGTTCAAGAGAATGAATGCTTTAGGACAGCAATCACTTACTAGAGAAATAGAAAAAGCTCTGTTCACATTTTTTTTTAATTTTTTTTTATTCTTATGTTAATCCCCATACATTACATCATTAGTTTTAGATGAAGTGTTCCATGATTCATTGTTTGTGCATAACACGCAGTGCTCCATGCAGAATGTGCCCTCCTCAATACCCACCACCAGGCTAACCCATCCTCCCACCCCCCTCCCCTCTAGAACCCTCAGTTATTTTTTCAGAGTCCATCGTCTCTCATGGTTCATCTACCCCTCCGATTTCCCCCGCTTCATTCTTCCCCTCCCGCTACCTTCTTCTTTTTTTTTCCTTAACATATATTGCATTATTTGTTTCAGAGGTACAGATTTGAGATTCAACAGTCTTGCACAATTCACAGCACTTACCAGAGCACATACCCTCCCCAGTGTCTATCACCCAGTCACCTCATCCCTCCCACCCCACCCCCCACTCCAGCAACCCTCAGTTTGTTTCCTGCAATTAAGAATTCCTCATATCAGTGAGATCATATGATACATGTCTTTCTCTGTTTGACTTATTTCACTCAGCATAATACCCTCTAGTTCCATCCACGTCATTGCAAATGGCAAGATCTCATTCCTTTTGATGGCTGCATAATATTCCATTGTATATATATACCACTTCTTCTTTATCCATTCATCTGTCGATGGACATCTTGGCTCTTTCCACAGTTTGGCTATTGTGGACATGGCTGCTATAAACATCGGGGTGCACATACCCCTTCGGATCCCTACTTTTGTATCTTTGGGGTAAATACCCAGTAGTGCAATTGCTGGATCATATGGTAGCTCTATTTTCAACTTTTTGAGGAACCTCCATACTGTTTTCCAGAGTGGCTGCACCAGCTGGCATTCCCACCAACAGTGTAGGAGGGTTCCCCTTTCTCCGCATCCCCACCAACATCTGTCATTTCCTGACTTGTTAATTTTAGCCATTCTGACTGGTGTGAGGTGGTATCTCATTGAAGCTTTGATTTGGATTTCCCTGATGCCGAGCGATATTGAGCACTTTTTCATGTGTCTGTTGGCCATTTGGATGTCTTCTTTGGAAAAACGTCTGTTCATGTCTTCTGCCCATTTCTTGATTGGATTCTTTGTTCTTTGGGTGTTGAGTTTGAGTGTTGAGTTTGGGTGTTGAGTTCTTGATAGATTTTGAGTGTTGAGTTTGGGTGTTGAGTTCTTGATAGATTTTGAATACTAGCCCTTTATCTGATATGTCATTTGCAAATATCTTCTCCCATTCTGTCGGTTGTCTTTTGGTTTTGTTGACTGTTTCCTTTGCTTTGCAAAAGCTTTTTATCTTGATGAAGTCCCAATAGTTCATTTTTGCCCTTGCTTCCCTTGCCTTTGGCGATGTTTCTAGGAAGAAGTTGCTTCGGCTGAGGTCAAAGAGGTTGCTGCCTGTGTTCTCCTTTAGGATTTTGATGGACTCCTGTCTCACATTGAGGTCTTTCAACCATTTGCAGTCTATTTTTGTGTGTGGTGTAAGGAAATGGTCCAGTTTCATTCTTCTCCATGTGGCTATCCAATTTTCCCAACACCATTTGTTGAAGAGACTGTCTTTGTTCCATTGGACATTCTTTCCTGCTTTGTCAAAGATGAGTTGACCATAGAGTTGAGGGTCCATTTCTGGGCTCTCTATTCTGTTCCATTGATCTATGTGTCTGTTTTTGTGCCAGTACCATGCCGTCTTGATGATGACAGCTTTGTAATAGAGCTGGAAGTCCGGAATCGTGATGCCGCCGGCTTTGCTTTTCTTTTTCAACATTCCTCTGGCTATGCGGGGTCTTTTCTGGTTCCATACAAATTTTAGGATTATTTGTTCCATTTCTTTGAAAAAAGTGGATGGTATTTTGATAGGGATTGCATTGAATGTGTAGATTGCTCTAGGTAGCATGGACATCTTCACAATATTTGTTCTTCCAATCCATGAGCATGGAACGTTTTTCCATTTCTTTGTGTCTTCCTCAATTTCTTTCATGAGTATTTTATAGTTTTCTGAGTACAGATCCTTTGTCTCTTTGGTTAGATTTATTCCTAGGTATCTTATGGTTTTGGGTGCAATTGTAAATGGGATCGACTCCTTAATTTCTCTTTCTTCTGTCTTGTTGTTGGTGTATAGGAATGCCACTGACTTCTGTGCATTGATTTTATATCCTGCCACTTTACTGAATTCCTGTATGAGTTCTAGCAGTTTTGGGGTGGAGGTTTTCCACATAAAGTATCATATCATCTGCAAAGAGTGAGAGTTTGACTTCTTCTTTGCCAATTTGGATGCCTTTGATTTCTCTTTGTTAGGTCTGATTGCTGTGGCTAGGACTTCCAATACTATGTTGAATAGCAGTGGTGATAGTGGACATCCCTGCCGCATTCCTGACCTTAGGGGGAAAGCTCTCAGTTTTTCCCCATTGAGAATGATATTCGCTGTAGGTTTTTCATAGATGGCTTTTATGATATTGAGGTATGTACCCTCGATCCCTATACTCTGAAGAGTTTTGATCAAGAAAGGATGCTGTACTTTGTCAAAAGCTTTTTCTGCATCTATTGAGAGGATCGTATGATTCTTGTTCTTTCTTTTGTTAATGTATTGTATCACATTGATTGATTTGCGGATGTTGAACCAACCTTGCAGCCCAGGGATAAATCCCACTTGGTCATGGTGAATAATCCTTTTAATGTACTGTTGGATCCTATTGCCTAGTATTTTGTGAGAATTTTTGCATCCATGTTCATCAGGGATATTGGTCTGTAATTCTCCTTTTTGATGGGGTCTTTGTCTGGTTTTGGGATCAAGGTAATGCTGGCCTCATAAAATGAGTTTGGAAGTTTTCCTTCCGTTTCTATTTTTTGGAACAGTTTCAGAAGAATAGGTATTAATTCTTCTTGAAATGTTTGGTAGAATTCCCCTGGGAAGCCATCTGGCCCTGGGCTTTTGTTTTTTGGGAGATTTTTGATGACTGCTTCAATTTCCTTAGTGGTTATAGGTCTGTTCAGGTTTTCTATTTCATCCTGGTTCAGTTTTGGTAGTTGATACATCTCTAGGAATGCATCCATTTCTTCCAGGTTATCTAATTTGCTGGCATAGAGTTGCTCATAATATGTTCTTATAATTGTTTGTATTTCTTTGGTGTTGGTTGTGATCTGTCCTCTTTCATTCATGATTTTGTTGATTTGGGTCATTTCTCTTCTCTTTTTGATAAGTCTGGCCAGGGGTTTATCAATCTTGTTAATTCTTTCAAAGAACCAGCTCCTAGTTTCGTTGATCTGTTCTACTGTTCTTTTAGTTTCTATTTCATTGATTTCTGCTCTGATCTTTATTATTTCTCTTCTCCTGCTGGGTTTAGGCTTTATTTGCTGTTCTTTCTCCAGCTCCTTTAGGTGTAGGGTTAGGTTGTGTACTTGAGACCTTTCTTGTTTCTTGAGAAAGGATTGTATTGCTATATACTTTCCTCTTAGGACTGCCTTTGCTGCATCCCAAAGATTTTGAATAGTTGTGTTTTCATTTTCATTGGTTTCCATGTATTTTTTTAATTCTTCTTTAATTTCCTGGTTGACCCATTCATTCTTCAGTAGGATGCTCTTTAGCCTCCATGTATTTGAGTTCTTTCCGACTTTCCTCTTGTGATTGAGTTCTAGTTTCAAAGCATTGTGGTCTGAAAATAGGCAGGGAATGATCCCAATCTTTTGGTACCGGTTGAGACCTGATTTATGACCTAGGATGTGATCTCTTCTGGAGAATGTTCCATGGGGACTAGAGAAGAATGTGTATTCCATTGCTTTGGGGTGGAATGTTCTGAATATGTCTGTGAAGTCCATTTGGTCCACTGTGTCATTTAAAGTCTTTGTTTCCTTGTTGATCTTTTGCTTAGATGATCTGTCCATTTCAGTGAGGGGGGTGTTAAAGTCCCCCACTATTATTGTATTGTTGTTGATGTGTTTCTTTGCTTTTGTTATTAATTGCCTTATATAATTGGCTGCTCCCATGTTAGGGGCATAGATATTTACAATTGTTAGATCTTCTTGTTGGATAGATCCTTTAAGTAGGATATAATGTCCTTCCTCATCTCTTATTACAGTCTTTGGTTGAAAATCTAATTTGTCTGATATAAGGATTGCCACCCCAGCTTTCATTTGGTGTCCATTAGCATGGTAAATGGTTTTCCACCCCCTCACTTTCAATCTGGGGGTGTCTTTGGTTCTAAAATGAGTCTCTTGCAGACAGCATATGGATGGGTCTTGTTTTTTAATCCAGTCTGATAGCCTGTGTCTTTTGATTGGGGCATTGAGCCCATTTACATTCAGGGTAACTATTGAAAGATAGGAATTTAGTGCCATTGTATTGCCTGTAAGGTGACTGTTACCGTATATTGTCTGTGTTCCTTTCTGGTCTATGTTGCTTTTAGGCTCTCTCTTTGCTTAGAGGACCCCTTTCAAGATTTCCTGTAGGGCTGGTTTTGTGTTTGCAAATTCCTTTCGTTTTTGTTTGTCCTGGAAGCTTTTTATCTCTCCTTCAATTTTCAATGACAGCCTAGCTGGATAGAGTATTCTTGACTGCATATTTTTCTCATTTAGTGCTCTGAATATATCCTGCCAGTCCTTTCTGGCCTGCCAGGTCTCCGTGGATAGGTCTGTTGCCAATCTAATGTTTCTACCATTGTAGGTTACATATCTCTTCTCCCGAGCTGCTTTCAGGATTTTCTCTTTGTCTATGAGACTCGTAAGTTTTACTATTAGATGTCGGGGTGTTGACCTATTTTTATTGATTTTGAGAGGGGTTCTCTGTGCTTCCTGGATTTTCATGCCTGTTTCCTTCCCCAAATCAGGGATTCTCTGCTATAATTTGCTCCATTATACCTTCTGCCCCTCTCTCTCTTTCTTCTTCTTCTGGGATCCCAATTATTCTAATGTTGTTTCATCTTATGGTATCGCTTATCTCTCAAATTCTGCCCTCGTGATCCAGTAGTTGTTTATCTCTCTTTTTCTCAGCTTCTTTATTTTCCATCATTTCATCTTCTATATTACTGATTCTCTCTTCTGCCTCATTTATTCTAGCAGTTAGCGCCCCCATTTTTGATTGCACCTCATTAATAGCCTTTTTGATTTCTACTTGGTTGGATTTTAGTTCTTTTACTTCTCCAGAAAGGGTTTCTCTAATAACTTCCATATTTTTTTCAAGCCCAGTTAGTATCTTTAAAGTGATGATTCTGAACTCTAGATCTGACATCGTACTAATGTCCGTATTGAGTAGGTCCCTGGCAGTCGGTACTACCTCTTGTTCTTTTTGTTGAGGTGATTTTTTCCGTCTTGTCATTTTGTGCAGAGGAAAATAGATTAATGAGAGAACAAAATGCTAGTAGAGTAACAATGTCCCCAGAAAATATACTCTAAACAAATCAGAAAAGACATGAAGCAGTGGGAAAAGAAAGGGAAAGAGAGAAAAAAGAAAAAGATAAAGATAAAAACAAAAACAAACAAAACAAAACAACAACCACAACAAAAAAAACAGAATGTGATCAAATATGATCAGGCTGGTATATAGATCAGTGCCACACACTAGATTTGGGGTGTATTTTGGTCTTTTAGAAGAAAGTGCCTCCCAAAATTTTAAAGAAAGAAAAACTTATATATGTACAAAAATAAGGGTTGATATGATGAAGGGATGGAATATGACTGTAAAGATGGAAATTATAAAAAATTTTATAAAAGGAATTGATAAGAAGTTGTTTGAAAAAAGAAAGAAGAGGATTTAAAAAAAGAAAAAAGAAAAAGAAAAAAAAAGGGAGAGGATGGATCAGGCAGGGGAATAGAAAACACCATATACTAGAGATTTAGGGTATATTTTAATCTGTTAGAAGAAACTATCTCAAAATTTTAAAGAGAGAACAACTTATATATATAAGCCAAAAATACGGGAAACTACTATGAAGGGATAGAATATGACTCTAAAAATGAAAAATAGAAATGTTTTTTTTTTAAAAAAGGGATTGATAAGATGTTGTTTGAAAAAGGGAAAAAGAAAAATTCAAAAAGAAATAAAAAGACAAAAAGACAGTTAAAAAAAAATTAACTTTAAAAGACTAAGGAATCATGGTAAAAAAGCCATGAATTCTATGTGCAGTAGTCCCTTAGCGCTGGAGTTCTGCCGTTCTCATTGATCGGTAAACTTGGTCTTGCCTGGCTGTTCTCGCTGATCTTCTGGGGAGGGGCCTGTTGCCGTGGTTCCCAAATGTCTCTGCCGGAGGCGGAAGTGCCCCGCCCTTGCCCCCTCCTGGCTAAGTAATCTGCTCGGGTTTGCTCTCCGGGGCTTTTGTTCCCTGCGAGCTTTCCGTAGAGCTTTGGAGGCGGAGAGTGAAAATGGTGGCCTCCCAATCTCCACTCCGGAGGAGCCGAGAACTCGGCCCCGCTCCTCGGTGCACCCCCAGAGAAAAGCCATCAGTCACTCCCGTCTCTCCGGTGTCCGGCCGCACTCCGTGCTCACCCGGCCTGTGACCGCGTGTTTCTATCTCTGGCACCGACCCCGGGTGGAGTCTCCAAATCCAGCAGATCCCTGCGGTGCACTCCCGCGCGGCTCCTCCAGGGGGAGGAAGGTGAGTCTCCCCGGATCTGCCGCTTGTGGGGTCCCTGCTGGAGGAGCAGTGGCACGACTGTGCCGCGGATCCCGGTTTATGGCGACCCCGAGCTGAGAGCCCGCGCCTGGGCTCCGCCTCTGCAGCCGACTTCCCTGCTCCATTACCTGGGAGCTCTGCCACACTCAGGCACCCCCGGTCTTTCTGTGACCCCGAGGGTCCTGAGACCACACTGTCCCGGAGGGTTCCACCCCCCACTTAGCCACCAGAGTGACATCGCCGCGGATTCACTTCTCCGTACCTCCTACCTTCCAGAAAGTGGTCGCTTTTCTGATGAGAGAGTTGTTGCTCTTCTTTTCTTCGATCTCCTGTTGGGTTTGTAGGTGTTCAGAATGGTTTGATCCCTATCCAGCTGAATTCCTGAGAGGAGACGAAATCCAGGTCTCCTACTCCTCCGCCATCTTGCTCCGCCCCTCTGTTCACATTTTTAAAAATTACTTCATGACAAAGCTGAGTGCAAGAGGTTTTTGTTTGTTTGTTTTAAAGATTTTATTTATTTATTTACTTAATTAATTTATTTGAGACAGAGAGAAAAAGAGAGAGCATGAGCAGGGGGAAGGGCAGAGGGAGAAGCAGACTCCGCCCTGAGCAGGACCCTGGGATCATAACCTGAGCCAAAGGCAGACGCTCAATGGGCTGAGTCACCCAGTGCCCCAAGAGTTTTTGTTTGAAGGCTTTCCCCCATCTCTCTGAACTGGGAAGTTAATAGGAATGAATTCTCTGACCAGCAGTCTGGTGTCAGTGCTGTCCTTCAGCCTTCAGCCTTCCTTCCAGAGCCAGTGTGGCTGGCCGCTTTCCTAAAAGGCACAGGCAATAGACTTCTGTACAAATGAGGAACGGAATAGCTTCGGGCCTGGGCCCTGCCCTTACTCAGGCACACAGATTAGGAAGCAGTGGGTGAGGAAAACATTTCCCTCAGCATATGTGATCATAGTGCACAGAGCATAACCTCCTTTTCTCCCCTCTAGAGTCAGGAATGTACAGAGACTGAAGCGCACACAATGTTTAGGGTAAACTCTGTATCTCTGTACATCCGGGTTCCTAAGGTGCAGGCTCCTCCACAAGTACAACTTCTTGTGATATAAAGGGAAATTCTTCTTGTTGCCTCTCCCTGCTTACATTTAGCGTTCCCGGGAGGTATGTCCACTGGGTCTTCACCACTGTCTCAGCCTGGCGCAGGGGGCCCACTCTCCGTTGAAGTCACCAAGGCAGCAAGGCAGGCCGTGGCTGTGGCCCTCTGCTCGTCTGAGGCCCGCACCATTGCAGTTCGTTCGTTCCTTCCTTCCTTCCTTCCAGATTTTGTTTATTTATTTGAGAGAGTGTGTGAGAGAGAGCACAAGAGGGGGGAGTGTCAGAGGGAGAAGCAGACTCCCTGCTGAGCAGGGATCCCGACGTGGGGCTTGATCCTGGGACTCGGGGATCATAACCAGAGCCAAAGGCAGATGCTTAGCCGACTGAGCCACCCAGGAGCCCGACCGTTGCAGTTTCTTGAGGGCGTTAGGTCCTTTTCCTGCTTCCCGGTGCCCACCAAGCCCAAGGCTGGGCGATGTTAGGGTGCTGAGGTTGAATGTGCCAAGGTCAGGTGAGGGTAGGTAGGGTCTGTCATTTGTCATCGGATCCTTATCCCATCTGGTGTTTAGGTGATCTCCTAAGGGTGCTGCCGTGGGCCAGGCATTCCCTGGACGCGTAAGGGTTTGTAAATGTGGGACCTCATGTTATCAAAAGCTTTACAAACGACACCCTGCTCCGGGGTAAGCCCAATTCCTCCCATCTTCGCTGAACTCCTCTGGAGAGCAGGCTGCAACTTGCTGTCTGTGGAGGAACCTTGGTTCCAGCAACCCCGAGGGTCCGCTGATTGGACTCAGGGGTTCACCTCAAGGCCACTGCCAGGATTAGCACCCGGACAAAGTGTTCCCAGGGTTCCCAGCGCCCACCTGCCTAAACTCGGTGGGGCTGGGTCAGGGGTGGGCGGAACATGAACCTCTGGGTGGGCGGGGCCAAGGAGCCTGGGGCGGAGCCTGGGGCAGGGCGGGGTCTCAGGCAGCACGCAGCAAGCTGGGGTCGGAGAGCCGGCTCAGATCTTCACCCCTGCTAGGATCTGGTCAGATTGCAGGAAAGATGGGGTGCACCAGTCATCCTGTGTTTAATCCCATTCCTCCCCTGACACACAGATAAGCTAATTGGTTCAACCAAAGAGAAATGAGCTCCATCAGTGGTTCCAAGCTTTCCTCCCCTGGCCACGTTCCTGACCGATAGAGCCCATAAGACAGACACAGGCCCATTAGTAATGAGTTGTTGTATGGGTGAGATGAACTTTCCGCTTTTCACTGTTTTTTGTGGTTGAAAACAATCAACAGTAATACAAAATTATTGCTTTTTAAAAATCACAATAATGCTGAGGTATATGGAATAAAAAAGCAAAATTCCTCCCTCTTATCTCCTTTGCTCTTCACTTCCACTTTCCACAGCTAAGCACTATTGAAAGTTTGGGATCTCTTTCTAGAGGTTTTCCTGTCTGTTAAGTATGAGTGCACACACAGTACACATTAAACATGTACATGCTATCTTTTTCTTACATGAACAGGACTATATCTTACATACTTAGAACAAAAACAAAAGCGCTGTATCAGGAGAGTGTTTCTGGCAGTAAATTTGACCCATGTCATTCTTTTTAACGGGGGCAATACCATTACAAAGGAGGGAGGCAACCATGAAGATACATTTGGTGGCTGTGGTAGTTTCCTGGGCTGCCATACCAAGTTATCACAAACTCAGTGGCTTAAAACAACAGAAATTTATTCTCTCACAGTTCTGGGGGCTAGAAGTCCAAAATCGAGTCATTGGTAGGCCGTACTGTCTCTGAAGGCTCTAGGGAAGGGTCCTTTGCAACTTACAGCTCTGGTGGCTCCAGGAAATCTTTGGTGCTCCTTGGCTTGTGCAGGCATCACTCCAATCTCTGCCTTCATCTTCATGTGGTCTTCTCTGTGGGTCTTCTCCTCTTCTTATAAAGACACCAGTCATTGGATTTAGGGCCCATCTTCTTAACTAATTGCATCTGCAAAGACCCTATTTCCAAATAAAGGCACATTCTGAGGTGCTGGGGGACAAGAATTTGGGGGGCCACTATTCAACTCACTACAGTAGTCATAGGTTTTGATGATTTCCTGTTACTGCACATTATCTATGTCCTAGCCCCAACCCAGATGGGAGAATCATAACAGCCCATTCCTGAAGAACTTTCCATTCATTCTATAAACAAGTACATACTGAGCCACCTACTATGTGCTAGGCACCTAGATAGGAATAAACCATGAACAAGACTGCTGTGACCCCTGCCTCACACAGTATAGTTGCTCTGGGAGACAAAGCCTATGCCCATCACTGTGCCTAACACAGTGTCTGGCACTTCATAAGTAAGTGTTCATGAAATGAATGAGTGAATGGATAAATGAGAGATACAGACAAGCAGGTATTAACAGTACATAGTGATAGGATGCTATGATAGGGGAAATTACAGGGTGGACGGTGCTATGGGGACAGCCAAAAGAGCAGCCATAATCTAGACTTTAGGAGTGAGGGATGCTTTCTTGGAGGAAATAAGTCCTCAGTTGAGACCTTGCTAAGGTTAGGTGGGCAAAGGGTGTGGGTGGAAAAGGATGGAGTGGATGTTGTAGGAAGAGGAGATGTTGATTTGGCACCTGGAGGTGCAGCAGATTGTGAAGAATCATCAGCCTGTAGGAAGGTCAGAATGGCTCCTGAGCCATGTCCATGGGAGCCTGACGGAGACAAAGCTGCTGGGCCATCTAGAACAGTGCTGTCTACTAGAGCCTTCCACAGTGTTGGAAATATTCTAGAGCTGGCCTGTCCAAGGTGGGAGCCTTGAGCCACATGTGGCTAGGGAGTGCTTAAAATGAAGCTAACGTAACTAAGGAACTGAATATTTAATTACATTTAATTTTATTAAATGTTTAATAATTTTAATTTAAGTAGCTACATGTGCTAGTAGTTTTATATTGAACAATGCAGCTTTAGATCCTAATATCTTAACTTAATTTAAAATCACAGTTTTTTCCATTTATTCAGCTTCTTCCTCAACCAAATCTTTTGTCAGAGCTACTTCAGGAAGCCAAATGGGTCTGAGCTCTCCCTGCTGTCCAGGTTAACAGAGGCTTTCCCAGACGGTGCAGAGGCCAAGAGCTGGCTGACAGAGGCAGCATAAGGCCTTAGATAAGAAATGGATTAACATTTAGTAAATGTCTATGGTAATCTAGACACACATTATCATTTTTTGGGGGGGGGGGAAATACACATTGTTACTTTTGATCTTAAAAAGTGAAATGTAAATACACACCAACAGTGGAAAAAACCCATCGCCTCTGGGAAGAGTCAACAGAGGATCAGAAGTCAGGAGGTCAGGGGGGAGGAGAGCTTCTTTTCACAAAATGCCCTTTTCTGCCATTTCATACAACAGGAGCACACACTATCATTAAAAGTGAACCCAAAACCCAAACCAAAAACAATGGCTGTTAGTGGTGAACAGTGGCCGCCACAGACTGAAGGAAATGAGATTGCCCATTGGCGACCGGAGCCTGCCAAGCAAGGTCCAAGGTCGTTGAGATTTACTTGGATAGCATTTACTGCAAATGAGATTTAAAAAGCTCACCATTTCCCAGAGAAATGCTTCCCAGCTGTTGTCTGGGGATGTGCAAGGAGGCTCCTGAGGTCCCATGAAGAAGCAGGCAACTAAAATGTACCTGATGCTAAATAAGCCATGAGTTGTAACTTGTTTAAAATGTCATAGGACAAGGGAAACTGAATCACGACTGTGAAAACGTGGTCCCAAGGGAGAAGGAGAAGCAGTCGGGGATAAGGGTTCACAGGGTGACTGCAGGGACTCACCAGAGCGGTGGCCCCATAGGCTGGCCCACATCCTCTAGCGGGGCCCCCTGGGCAGCCCCACATGCAGCCTGCTTTCCCACCTCACTGCCCACCTGATAAGGATAGCCTTTAAGGCTATTGAATTCCTTTTGTTCTGTCTTTTATTCAGTAAGTAGCTTTTTCATCTTAATTTGCATTTCCAGTGAGGGTTCCCACTGGGGAGAGATGGCGATGACTTGTTAAAACAAGCACCGTCCTTAAGCATTGCTCCCACGGAACTGAAGGCGTTAACATTTGCCAATGCCAATATTCAGTCTTGAGTGAATTTGGATTTAGGGAGCCAGCACCACGTATGGAACCAACTCAGGCTGGAATGAGAAAAACCCAGCCCCCTACTCTCAGCTTCTCCACTCGTTAATGTGTGATCTTGACCTTGTTACTTAACCTCTGAGCTTCAACTCCCTCTTGTGTAAAATGGAAATGATGAAACTTTGCAGAGCTTGGGTGAAAATTGAGAAAATATAGGCAAAGCCCTTGAGATAATGTAATGTGATAGACATTCGATAAATGGTTCCCTCTATACACATAGAGACAGAGAGACCATATATATGACCATATAAAACTATATCTATGACACAAGATTCCTCAGTGAGCTGAATGTGCAGGCCACCCTGGCCCTGGGGGGCCCCTGGCATACGCTTTAACCTCTAAGCCCATCAAGAATGCATCTGCCCACTCCCCATCAAATCTATTTAGGTTTGGGACATCACATAAAGCTCGGAAGACAGAAGCCTGGATCTAGGCCTGGTTCTACCACGAGCTGGCTCAGTGACTGAGCAAGTGACAGAAGCTGCCTGGGCCTCAGGGTCCTCATCTGTTAGACGAGAGAGAATTGATCCAGATTAAACTTACCCTGAGATAACTAGTTGGGCCAGATGATTTCTAAACCTTTTATGCTTTGAGATTAGAAAGCTTTCCACTACAGAGGTTTAAAAACGCACGTGCTTCGCACTCCCGGAGAGTACATCCACCTCCGATTTGGGAAGGGGGCAGTGCATGACCAGAAGGAAGAACCAGACCTCTCCCCACATGTTTTCCTTCTCATCTGCTGAACTTCCCTAGCTCTCCTGTCCACTGCACCTGGAGAAAGGAGAACCCCAGGAGGGCCAGCCTTTCTTCCCCTTCTCCTTGGGCATATCCTAGGTGACTGGTCTTCAGTCTTCTGTGTGTATCAGAATCATCGGGGAGCTTTTTAGAATTGAGATTCTGATCATTTTTCCTTTCCATTCTGTTTCTGTGAGTCCGGGATGAGGTCCCGGGTTGGAATCGGGAGTCACCCTAGGCAGTTCTAAGGCGGATGGTCTATGGACCACCTTGGCCTAATCACCCAGTACCTCATGCGGCTCCCACTCTGATTCTGATATGAGACAGGAGGGAACAGGAGGCCCTTGCCGACTGACAATGAATGAAATCTTGCTCACTGCAGAGGGCTAAATGGTGTCTGAATCAATGCCAATAGGCATTTCATGATTTGTCAACTGGGACAGCTGAGAGAGAGAGAGAACAGCACTGCAAACCACAAAGAACAAAAGGTGGGAGTCATGGCAGAGAAAAGGAATCAAGTCAAAGACAGTAAAATGACGGGCTACGTTTCCAGCGTGCCCCACCTCCTCCTGGAACCCTGCTTGCCCGGATGCTGCCTGCTGACTCCTGTTAGCGTGCCCCAGTTGCTGTGTGTGCTGGCGTCCGAGCAAGTGCCTCGGGTGGCAAACGAGAAGGCCTCCGTGGAGACGTGCGGTCAGCCTGTGTTCAGGACCAAGTTTGCGCCTGGCTGCAGGTGCCTCTGAAGTCAGACAGGAAGTGCCTTTCCGTTGTCGGCTGTCGTGTTTGAGAATGCCTTTCCCCGAAGGACAGACTGGCCCTGAAAGAAAACATTTTCTGGCATTTAGTGAAATTTTTGCAACTGGCTATTTTGTATCAGAAGCAAGATGTAGATGTTACTGGAAAACTAAATGCAGTGCAGTGGGAAGAGTTCACATGGATGTGATTTAGCCTCTTTCCCCAAAAAGAGTAAGCAACGAGGACACTCCCAAATGGACAACAGGCATATGGCACATAAGGTGGGGTGGAGCTACTGCGGCGAGACAATAGGATGCTCTGACATGGGGGAGGGGCCGGAAAGGGGGGGGCGAGCAGCCAACAGCATTTTACAAAGAAAGGTCTGAAAAATAAAGGCTGTTTCTTCTCCCTGAGTCAGTAAAGATCAAGACTGAGCTTCCAAAAACTGCCTCTTAGGGCTGAGCCCCGGCTCCTACATGAATTTAGACCGTTACCTAAATTCGGATCTCTGCTTCTGCACCCATAATTTAGGACAATAGTGTTAGCGTTTTCATAGGGTTGTTCCAAGCATTAAATCAGTCAGCAGATGCAGAGCCTGGCAGCTAGCACTCCCTGAAGGTTAGCTGGCCATCATTCAGAAGAAGTGGCAGGACACGTGGGAAAAGTTATAAGCAGGATGGGAGCTTCAGGATTGTGAAGCCGAGCTTCAAGCAAGCCCAGGTATTGTGGGTGAAGAGAACGACTTCTGTCTTTAAATGAAGAAAGGAAGACTTAATCAGTAATCAGCCAGTGAGTATGAAAATGTAAGTTTTCATCACCTTTGCTCCATCTAAATGCATATAAGTACATATAAATGCAATGTAAAATTTCCTCAAGAAGAGAATCCCTCTTTGGCCCTCAAGTCCCTTTGGTTAGCACACTGTGTCTCTCCTCCATTTCAAGCACAGCTTCCCGGAAGGGCAGCCATATACTCCATCCTCAGTGTGCTTCCTACCATGCTCTCATGAGCCTGCTCCAGCCAGGCTTTGCCCGTGAAGACTACCATTGTCAAGGTCTCTGGTGACCGTCCAACACTCACTTCTTACTCTTCTCTTGACTGATCTGTAGCTCTTGGCATAGTCAATCACTTCCTCTTCATTACATGATTTTCAGTTGGCTTTGGGGACACTACGCCCCCTTGATTTTCCTCCTATGTCCCTGGCTTCCCCTTTTGAGTCTCCTATGCTGTTCCTTTTCACCCCAAACTCTGCATATTGGGGTGCTCAGGGCGAGTCATTGGTCCTCTTCACTTCTAGTGATCTCATCTAGTCTCCTGGCTGCCAAGAGGGTGCTATCCCCCAATTTTATATCTCTACTGGAGACCTGCCCCCTGAATTCCGAACTTCATGACCAACTGCCCAGGTGGACAGGCATCTCAAGCCTAACATCTCCAAAACTGAACTCCTTAATACCCATTACCGGGTTAACCCATCCCTCCATCACCCTCCCCTCTAGAACCCTCAGTTTGTTTCTCAGAGTCCATCGTCTCTCATGGTTCATCTCCCCCTCCGATTTCCCCCCTTTGTTTTTCCCTTCCTACTATCTTCTTGTTTTTGTGTTTTTTTTTTTTTTTAACATATAATGTATTATTTGTTTCAGGGGTACAGGTCTGTGATTCATCAGTCTTACACAATTCACAACACTCACCATAGCACATACCCTCCCCAATGTCCATCACCCAGCCACTCCATCCCTCCCACACCCACCACTCCAGCAACCCTCAGTTTGTTTCCTGAGATTAAGAGTCCTTATGGTTTTTCTCCCTCTCTGGTTTCATCTTGTTTCATTTTTCCCTCCCTTCCCCTATGATCCTCTGCCTTGTTTCTCAAATTCCTCAATCAGTGAGATCATATGTACTTGTCTTTCTCTGATTGACTTATTTCACTCAGCATAATACCCTCTAGTTATCTATGTCTTTGCAAATGGTAAGATTTCATTTTTTTGATGGCTGCATAATATTCCATTGTATATATATACCACATCTTCTTTATCCACTCATCTGTTGATGGACATCTAGGCTCTTTCCATAGTTCGGCTTTTGTGGACATTGATGCTATAAACATTGGGGTGCATGTACCCCTTTGGATCACTACCTTTGTATCTTTGGGGTAAATACCCAGTAGTGCAGTTGCTGGGTCATAGGGTAGCTCTATGTTCAACTTTTTGAGGGACCTCCATACTGTTTTCCAGAGTGGCTGCACCAGCTGGCATTCCCACCAACAGTGTAGGAGGGTTCCCCTTTCTCCGTATCCTTGCCAAAATCTGTTGTTTCCTGACTTGTAATTTTAGCCATTCTGACTGGTGTGAGGTGGTAACTCATTGAGGTTTTGATTTGGATTTCCCTGATGCCGAGCGATGTTGAGCCCTTTTTCATGTGTCTGTTGGCTATTTGGATGTTTTCTTTGCAGAAATGTCTGTTCATGTCTTCTGCCCATTTCTTGATTGGATTCTTTGTTCTTTGGGTGTTGAGTTTAATAAGTTCTTTATAGATTTTGGATACTAGCCATTTATCTGATATGTCATTTGCAAATATCTTCTCCCATTCTGTCGGTTGTCTTTTGGGTCTGTTGACTGTTTCCTTTGCCGTGCAAAAGCTTTTTATCTTGATGAGTTCCCAATAGTTCATTTTTGCCCTTGCCCATCGCCCTTGGCGATGTCAAAACTGAACTCTTGCTCTTTCCCTCAAAACTCACTATGTGGCACAACTACTCGTTTTGGTAAATGACAGCTCCGTCCTTTCAGTTGCTGCTATGGACTGAATTGCATTCCCCTCCACCCAAAATCCACATGTTGAAGCCCTAAGCCCCCATGGGACTATATTGGAGATAGGGCCTGAAAATAATTAAGTTTAAATGAAGTCATAAGGTTGAAGCCCTGAGCCAATAGGATTGGTGTCCTTCTAAAAGAAGAAGAGACACCAGAATTCTTTCCCCGCCTTTGAGGACACAGTGAGAAGGGAGCTCTCTGCATGCCAGGTGGAGAGCTCTCACCAGAAACCAACCATGCTGGCACCTTGATATTGGACTTCCCAGCCTTCAGAACTGTGAGAAATAAACATCTGTTGTTTAAACCACCAAAGCTATAGTATTTTGTTATGATAGATCAAGCAGATGAATACAACTGCTCAGGTCCAAACACTTAGCATCATCCTTGACTCCTTTTTTTCTTCCACATCCTACATTCAATCTGTCAGCAAATCTTATCAAGTTTATCTTCAAAATACAGCCAGACTTTACCCATTACGTATCACCAACATGATTCAGGCTGTTGGATTATTGCAGTCATCTTTTTAGCTGATCTCCCTGCTTCAGATGATACCACCTCACCCCCATCTACTCTCAAAATGGCAGCCAGAGCAATACTTTTAATGGTAAAACAGTGTGTCATGTGGCAACTGGGTGGCTCAGTCAGTTAAGCGTCTGCCTTTGGCTCAGGTCATGATCCTGGGGTCCTGGGATTGAGCTTCACGTCGGGCTGCCTGCTCAACAGGAGCCTGCTTCTCCCTCTTCCTGCCACTTCCTCTGCTTGTGTTCTCACTCTCTGTGTCAAATAAATAAATAAAATCTTTAAGAAAAAAAAAGAAAACTGTGTCATTTCTGTGCTAGAGCACCACTGGGCTTCTAGGCTTGCTCACAGAAAAGCCATCATCTTGGGCGCCTGGGTGGCTTAGTTGGTTAAGTGACTGCCTTCGGCTCAGGTCATGATCCTGGAGTCCCGGGATCGAGTCCCACATCGGGATCCCTGCTCAGCAGGGGGTCTGCTTCTCCCTCTGCCCTCTTCCCTCTCGTGCTCTCTGTCTCTCATTCTCTCTCTCTCAAATAAATAAATAAAATCTTTAAAAAAAAAAAAAGAAAGAAAGAAAAGCCATCATCTTTTAAGACGGCCCACAGGGGGGCGCCTGGGTGGCGCAGTCGGTTAAGCATCCAACTCCTGGTGTCTGCTCAGGTTGTGATCTCAGGGTTGTGAGATCCAGCCCCATGTTGGGCTCTGGGCTCGGGTGGTGGAGTCTGCTTGAGATTCTCCCTCACTCTGCCCCTCCTACTCATGCTCTCTTTCTCTCTCTAAAATGAATAAATAAATCTTTAAAAACAATAAAACAAACACAACAAAATGGCCCACAAGCCCTTATACCATGTCTAGGTTCCCCTCCTTGCCACATCCCGAGCTCCCCCACCCCCTTTCTGACTTCATCTGCCCTCACCCTAGTATATGCATTTGCACAGGCCTGTTGACTGTTTCCTTTGCCGTGGAAAGGTCTTGGCTTGAATGTCGTCCTCTCCTTGAGACTTTCTCGAGACTTTCCCTGACCCCCCAGTTTGGAGTGATAGCCTCCTCACCCCCACATATACCCTGTCCCTTTTCCTGCTTTATTTTCTTCACGGCACCATCACCATCTAACACCGTCTATGGTTGGCTTGTTTGCCTGTTTATTGTCTGTCTTCTGCTACGAGATGAGAACACAAGTTTCGGGAGGGTAGGAACAGTTTTCTGGGTTGTTCAGTACTGTGCCAGCCTGAGAACAGGCCTGCCGTGGAGTGCAGCCCCATAAAATATTCACTGAATAAATGACTACATGAATAATTCTTTATATATTTTTTTCATAAAACTCAATCTTTTGAAATAAAGCAGTCTTTATATATATACAACTGTCTCTAAATAAAGATTTTTACTTTAAAAACCCCACAGCTAATTAGCCCCACAGCTAATTAGTCCCACAACTGGCTCAATCAAGGCAGCCTGAGCCCCAGGGTATCCAGGAGCAGCAGACTCTTCATGGCAGGCTAAGTCCTACAAGGAAGAAAACAGCCTTGAATGCTGTATTTATAAACCTTAAGGGAAGACAACACCGTAACGGTATTTTTTAAGAGCATGGGTTGGGAGTATTAAAGGATACCTCTTTTTTAAATATTTTATTTATTTATTTATTTATTTATTTATTTATTTATTTATTTATTTGACAGAGAGAGAGCACAAGCAAGGGGAGCAGCAGAGGGAGAGGGAGAAGCAGGCTCCCCGCTGAGCAGGGAGCCCCACGCGGGACTCGATCCCAGGACCCTGGGATCATGACCTGAGCCGAAGGCAGACGTTCACCCGACTGAGCCACCCAGGTGACCCTAAAGGATACTTTTTTTTTTTTAAAGATTTTATTTTATTTATTTGACAGAGACAGAGACAGCGAGAGCAGGAACACAAGCAGGGGGAGTGGGAGAGGGAGAAGCAGGCTTCCCGCAGAGCAGGGAGCCCGATGCGGGGCTCCATCCCAGGACCCTGGGATCATGACCTGAGCCGAAGGCAGCCGCTTAACAACTGAGCCACCCAGGCCCCCTAAAGGATACTTTTTTTTTTTAAGATTTTATTTATTTATTTGAGAGAGAGAATGAGAGAGAGAGAGCATATGAGAGGGGGGAGGGTCAGAGGGAGAAGCAGACTCCCTGCTGAGCAGGGACCCCGATGTGGGACTCGATCCTGGGACTCCAGGATCATGACCTGAGCCGAAGGCAGTCGCTTAAACAACTGAGCCACCCAGGCGCCCATAAAGGATACTTTTAAAGACAAATTTGTTGGGGTATTTAGTTCACTTGGAAAAAACTCAGCCTTTTTACCTTCCACCTGGTACCCGGGAAGTCTCCCTTTGGAACGTGGGAAGCTTCCATTCTTCTGGTGTTGGAATACCTCTTGGAAAAACCGTATGTGGGCTTCCAACAGTCTCCATGTTCTCCTTGGGTCTTACCTGTAAGGAAAAAAGAAAATTACCCAGAAAAGCAGCGGTTTTGATGTGCCCCCCAGCCGCCACGGGCCTGCTGAGCGCACTTTCCCAGGATACCCGTCGCAGGCAGTCCGGCTTCGGGGCTGCTTCATCTTTCCGCCAGCCCCCATCCCAGCCCCAGGATGCCTGACAGCTCAGGGCTACAGCCAAGAGCTCTTACTGGAACAGCATGTTCCCAGAGCTCCTGCAGAGACCACTGACAGTTTTTGCCTCAGAATCCCCCCTTCCAAGAAAAGCCTTCTACCAAGCAGATTGAAAATTGTATAAGGTCACAAAACATACTCTTTCTGACAAGAGGTGGCAAGGGCATGACCTCTGGTGAGCCGCCTGACCTTCCGCGAGGAGGGTCCTCCTCTTCTCCAGCTGGGGCTTGCGCCTACTTCCTTCAGGGCAGGAATTAACCCCGACAGCTTCTGCATCTCAGGCCAGAGAGTCCAATGTGCATAGTATAATAAGCCAAGCTGCCCCCCACATTCCCGATTAGAGTTGGTTATGGAGAGGCCCCACCCGAGCCTACTTTCTGCCAGACTACGAGGCCTCATTGATACCAGTTCACCCCTTCAAATGTGGTGCTCTGGATGAATCCTTTAAAAAAGATTTATTTGAGAGAGAGCGAGAGAGTGCACACCTGCATGCAAGAGGGCTGGGGGCAGAGGGAGAGGGAGAAGCAGGCTCCCTGCTAAGCAGGGAGCCTGACCAGGGACTTGATCCCAGAACCTGGCATTCAATCCCCACCCAGGACTCGATCCCCACCCTGGACTCGATCCCAGGACCTAGAGATCATGACCTGAGCTGAAGGCAGATGCTTAACAGACTGAGCCACCCAGGCATACCACCTGTACTCATTTTTAAAAACTTTCTGAAAATAGGCTGTTAAGTAACTGGTGACTTCAACCTTCAAGGAAAGGGAGTAAGAGAAAAACATAATGGATGTTTACATAGCCTCTGTCTTCGAGAAACACAAAGCGCTTTACATCTAGGGGAAGTTTTCAGATACAGTCACCAGACTGTGCTTTCTGTCCCTTGATATAGGACTCCGGGTGGATAGAAACGATTTGTTTCATGTCTTTACCATATTACTTAAATTTGTCACATGCATTTGGTTTAAAAATCCCAACAGCAAGGAAGGGCTTAGTGAAAAGCCACACAGCTTTCTTCTGCCTCTCTCGACCTTCTACCCTCCACCTCTTTCCCGCTCTGGGCTTTTGTTTTAATTTTATGTCGTCATGGCTCACATCCATGTTCTCTTCTAGAAACAACAGTGAAATCTGCTGTGCTATATCTGTAGATGGATTCCAAACGTTTAAAACAAACATTGTTTGACAGGTAAATGTCATGGCCTTTGGAGATGCTCGGGTTCTAACTCTCTGAGGGCTCTGTCCACGCGTGATGGTCCAACAAAGCTCTGGTGCAGCACATCCAGTTATCTTCAGTCGCCCCCTGGGGGGTGGCAGGAATCACGCAGGCCGCAACAGGTCCCATCATGTACAGACTCTTCCTCCTGCACGTAGCTACATGGCTTGCGACCAGGTTTGCAAGGCACACGGAGACATTGGGCAGTTATCTGTGGGGTGGTTACGAACTACATCTTGCTTGCCGCCTTGCAATAAACCTCTGGGAGAACGGTTTCATGGCTCAACCTTGTCCAGCTCACCAGAGGCTCACTGTAGACTTTGGAGCAGGAGTTTTAGGACAGGAGAGCTGCAAAGATGGAAATGCAGGCTTCTGTCCCAAGCCTTTGATAGAAAAGATACTTTGTGAGGCAGAGGCAGAAATCCTTCTCATCAAACAATAGTTATCATGCGCCCACCTTGAAGCCATAGGCTGGTGAGTGCCAACACAGCAGGAAAGCTCCTGGCTTTGTTTCAGGGGTTGTGAACTCAGAAGGACCCAGGTTTGATTCCTGACCTTGCCCCTTTTGAACTGTCGGTTCCTGTCAACTTAGTCTCTGCAAGCCTGTTACCTACGATATAAAGGGTGCCTACTTGACATTTCTTATGAGATAGGGAAACAAACATGCCCAGCACGCTGTGCTATAGGGGACGGATTCAATATATAGCCCCTTCTTCTCTTTGCCTACTCTCTCTTCTTCTCCTATTCTGAGTAGATATTCATGTTTTTGACTCTAGTCGATCCTATTTCAGGCAGGGCTGGGCCAACAGCTGCAGACTGACCTTGCCTTCAAGTGCATTTTTTCAAGTAAAGTTTCTGGAAAGAATACCAGCTGTCTTTTCATTCTGATTTCACTGACTGGAATTTTTAAGTTTCAAGATGTTGTACCTTTCCCAGGTGAGTTAAAAATAAGCTCAAACTTTTAAATTTCATGGCATGTGATACTACAACCATTGACTTAATCTCAGCCAGTGCAAGCTTGGTGCGTTGGAAGGAGATTGAGTGCATAAAAATTCTGGTATTTTATGATTATCTAATAAGATGGAGATCCCAGAATGTATGTATGGGTTCCACATGAGGAAGCATATCTGCAAGGGCCTCATTTTAGTGTGAGGATTAATTTCTTGGCCAGGTTTTTTTCATATATATATATATATATAAAGATTTTATTTATTTATTTGAGAGAGAGAGACAGAGAGAGAGAGAGAGAGAAAGAAATAGCATGAGTAGGGGGGAAGGGGCAGAGGGAGAGGGAGAAACAGGCTCACCACTGAGCAGGGAGCCCGATGTGGGGCTCGATCCCAGGACCCTGGGATCATGACCTGAGCCAAAGGCAGATGCTTAACTGACTGAGCCACCCAGGTGCCCCTATTGGCCAAGTATTTAAGAGATGTCCATAAGTAAGAAAATCTTTATGTTCCTTCCAATTTCTACTGAGCATGGATACACAGAAGTGATACCAGAGACAATGTAGTTACACCATCCATTAAAATTAGTGTGTGTGTGTGTATGTACACATATTTCCATTTAAAACCTAGTGACAATAATTGAAATGAAGGGACATCATTGATAGGTATCAATATAGACAAAGAGTACACTGAAATGTGCCAGCATCACTAAGTAAATTGTGCATCCAGAATTAGTGAGCAATGAAACTACTCTTTTGCTTTTTAATTCAAATTGATGTTTTCAAGGCATCTTCAAGCTTGCTGTTATTATAACAATTCAATGAAAATAATAGCCAGTTGCTCAGAGTTTGAATATCCAGGCACTGGCTTATTCTGGCCTTTTTAGTAAATTTCCTTTTATGACAATTGCTGCAAATCTCTTTTTTTTTCTCAATAAAACTTTTATTTAGAAAGTGTTAGATTTACAGAACTGTTGCAAGCATAGCACATGCAGTTCTGGGCACTCTATGCCTAGTTCCCTCTATAATTAACATCTTACATTAGTATGCTCTATTTTTCACAAATGATGTACCGATATTGATACATAATTATTAACGGAAGTCCACATGTCATTCAGATTCCCTTATTTTTAAAATAATGTCTTTTTTTCTGTTCCAGGATCCCATCCAGATACCATATGATTATTCATGTCATATGTCTTCTTAGGCCCCTCTGGCTGTGCCAGTCTCTCTGACTTTCCTCGCTTTTCATGGTCTTGACAGTTTTGAGGAGTATTGGTCTGGCGTTTTGTAGAATGCCTCTCTATTGGGATTTGTCTGATGGTTTTCTTGTGATTAAACGGGGGTTATGGGTTTTGGGAGGAAGGTCAAGTGCTGTTCTCATCACATCCCATCAAAGGTACATAGTATCAATATGAATTATCGCAGTGGATGTGGACCTTTGATCATATGGCATGGGGTAGTTAGCGTCAGGTTACTCCACTGTAAAATTACTCTTTTCCCCCCTTTCTATCCTCTTTTTACTCTTTTCAGAAGAAAAACATCTCTCTCCTCACTAAACTTATCCACAGCATAGCCTTCTGGTAGACAATGGATATTTATTTATTTTTTTAAAAGATTTTATTTATTTATTTGAAAGAGAGAGAGAGAGAGAGAGAACAAGAGGGGGGAGGAGCAGAACCACAAGCAGACTCCCTGCAGAGCAGGGAGCCCGATGAGGGACTCAATCCCAGGATCCTGAGATCATGACCTAAGCCAAAGGCAGACATTTAACCGACTGAGCCACCCAGTTGCCCCAACAATGGATATTTATTGTGCTGGGGTTCTCTTATGCAGTTAAGAGCATTGTCTAGTGTGTCTTTTAGCTTCTTCTGCTTAAGATTTGGTGGGGAATGGTGGTCATATGTTGGTAGGAACATAGTGAAAAAAATTTTTTTCAACATAAATATTCAGCAAGTATAGAAGGTATTCCTGTGGCTCTTTAAGATTACAAGTATCGTTTCTTTTCCTATGCTACAAATAAATTCTCCCATTTTTAAAAGAAACAATTATTTCTCTACAGTATCGAAATAAGTTATTTAAATAGCCTTCTGTATTCTTCTCTTTAAATGTATCTTCTGGCCGCTGGTTGCTGAAGACTTACCATATTTCCTTTCCCATCTATGATAATTAGGCTGTCTGATGTGGCCCAGCACTTTCACTCTTTGTAGCCCAACAATTTCTGAGAATGGAGCCAGATCAGAGGGAAGAACCGACAGAAAGATGATTGAGAAGTATCCCTTGACTCACCTTGTTTCTGTCATGTTCAGTTGGGGGTTAAGCAGAGGGATTTTTACAGAGTATTAGATGGCTGAAAGAAGCATTTGGGCTGGAAGAAGCAGACTCTAAGCTGAGCTTCTAGCTCCCAAGGCCGGTCCAGCTAATCCCAGTCAGGAGCCATTGGTCCCACTACATCAGGAAGCCACCAGCATCTGGGGCATTTGTGCCCTCCTCCACACCCAGGTAACTCCATTCTTAATTCAAGTCTTGCATGAGTGCATCTACTTAGCAGAATGTAAATCCTATCTAAAACCCTAGCTGCTAGGGAGCATGGGAAATGTCCTTTCTTGTTCTAGCTTCCAGTAAAGGAGGCGCAATAAAATGCAGCTGGAATGCATGGAGAGTGAGCAAATCCCCAGTGTCTGCCAAACCACACAACCCTAGTCACATTGCCCCCCTGAGGGGTAGGGCAACACGAAAACAAGATTTCCTAGGGCCAGCGTGGGGAGGGGGTTGGTGTGTTCCAGAAGTCAAGGCCAAAAAACTCCTCTTGGGAAATGGAAGGTTGGAGCTGGTAGGTAAAGTGATTACACAGTCCAGGTCTTAGGTCCGGTCACAAGGGTAAAGCACTAAGTGGAGAATTGAGTGTCTGGGGTACCATGCGGTGGGAATCAAAATCAAGTGAAGGGCAGATAATAAATTTTCTTTTCTGTATTTCCTGGGATTAATTGGTAATGGCTTCTTGAAGCACTAAATTAAGTATTTCTAGGTTCGGTGGAGAAGAAAGTTGTAATTTGTTAGTAATATCTGCTATAGGCACAGACAAGGGTGACTTGAGTGTAAAGTATTTATCATCTTTTTCTTCATGGCCCCGGGACATCAGCAATAGAATTGAGCTTGTCATCCTTAAGCTCCTTGCCTTTCTGAGAAGAAAGAGAATGGGGATCGAATGAACTGAGAGCTGGAGGTAGTTGGAGATGACTCACTAAGAGTGAGAAAGCAAGAGGGGAGGAAAGGGCAGTATTGTAGGCTGTCTGTACATCTTAACTTTAAGAAACACTGTACGTATAATACAAATAATATGCAACTATTCATCTGAAAGTCAACAATTCAAAGTATTTTGGTTTTGCCAGTGGGACAACTAAACTATTTATTTAAGCACACAGAAAAGAGGGAATGGTAGTAATTGACTTAAATAATAGAAATATCTATCCTGAGTCCTGAGTTGATGCATAGTCTCCAGTGACATCGACAAACAATGAAACCATGTTGGCTTCTTTCTCCAACTTCCGACGGCAGCAAGATGGCTCTAGCAACTCTAGGCCCACGTCTTCCTAAACAATTTTAGACTATGGTGCAATGAGTTCAGAATTTTCACACACAAATCTCACTTTTCAGTTGAATAAAGTGAAAGAACAATATGACTTACAATTTTTTAGACCTTCTTTTAGTGCCAAATGACTAAAACTAAAGTAGCCTAGAAATGGCTCTATAGAAATTAGCTCTGAATAATTGTTAAGGAGAACTTGTAACTGAATAAATATCCAAATAGGTTAGGATGCTTAAAAAGTTGTTCTCTCAAGTTGCTCAAGCAACCTACTCTTAATCTTATTTTTACTTTATATTTTCTCATTTTTGTCTTAGTTCTCTTCACTTGTTCTTATACTCCTATATGACCACAATCTATGAGGAAAATATCATATCATTCTCAAAATATCATTTTTATTTCAAAATATATGAGTACAATGCCATTTTCAAATACCTGCTTGGGGCAAAAAAATTAAACTGTGGAAGTATATCTAAAGGAATATATGAAGAAGCATATAGAAGTATATATAAAGGGATATATGAAACCTCCTCCTGCATATTCATTCCCAGAGGTAACCTGGGTGGCTCAGTCCATTTGGCGGCTGCCTTCGGCTCAGGTCATGATCCTGGGGTCTTGGGATCGAGCCCCACATCCGGCTCCCTGCTCAATGGAGAGCCTGCTTCTCCCTCTCCATCTGCCTGCCACTCTGCCTACTTGTGCTCTCTCTCTCTCTGTCAAATAAACAAATAAAATATTAAAAAAAAAAAAGGTAACCATAGTTAATAAATGTATATATATATATTTTAAAATCTTATCTACAGTGAATTAAGGTTTATATTCCTTCTGATGGATATAGCCTTTACATTTTTTTCTCAAAGATAAATTTCCTTAATCTGTTTGCTACAGTAACCAAGAACAACCCAGCAAGTGAAAGGAGACTTTTTAAAAAAATTAGATTTATCTTCATCTACTTACCTACCTACCGGCACACACATACACACACACACATACACACACCCCAATAAGTATAATACAACCTTTTTTAAATTATTTTTTTTAAGATTTTATTTATTTATTTGACAGAGAGAGAACAAGCAGGGGGAGCAGCAGAGGGAGAGGGAGAAGCAGCCTCCTCACTGAGCAAGGAGCCTGCCCAGGGGCTCGATCCCAGGACTCCGGGATCATGACCAGGGCTGAAGGCAGCTGCTTAACCAACTGAGCCATCCAGGTGCTCCCCCCCCTTTTTTACAGATTTTATTTTAATATAATACAACCTTTAAAATTAACTAATTTAACCCTTTTTATGAAGAGAGAAGAAATGATTAAAGCATGGCATGTTTATACCCAGTCTTCATGCACAGGATCACCATCACTCATGTCCCTGAAGAAGCACATGTCAGCTCAAGCTACTGAAGAAGGCTTTTCATATTTCTTGATGACGTTGTTATTGCCACCTACTCTCACACGTATCTCTCAATAAAGTGTTCATTACTTAAACAAGTAATGACTTAAGTTAGATGAAGAATTATCTCTTGGATTACATTTTAAAGAAGACTCCGGTGTGTGAATGATGGTGTAGTAAGTCATGCTTAACGCATTACCCAGGACAAGCCCCAAGCCTCCGGGAGGCCATGAGGAACGAAAGCCCTGGGTGGTATCACTCGTAGCCTAGAGGCTTGTCTGTCTTTTGTAAAATTCTGAGCACATTTCCAAACCCCTGAAAATGAAAAACAGAATACAGCTAAATCTTCCAAAGTGCTTCTCTAGATCACAAATTTAATTAGAGTCCCAGGAGCGCCATGCCTGCCCCTGGATGGATGCTTGGAGTGTGTCCTCTCCCCACCCATGGGGACCACCGGAGGCTGCTGCCGCCCCATGCCCTGACCTCCCTGCATTTGCTCACCTCCTTCTGCAGACTGGCACAGTTCATGGCCAGGCCCATGTCTAGGTTGGAGGAAGTCGGTGCTTCAATAGCAGAGTATTTTGAAAGTTTGAGGACCAGTTTCATAGGAACGGAAATTCGTCTGCTCAACCTAATATTTTATTAAAACATTTTTAAAAAAACTTTTATTTATTTATTTGAGAGAGTGAGAGAGAGAGCAAGCACGAGAGAAGAGAGGGGGGAGGGGGGAGGGGCAGCGGGAGAAGCATACTCTCCGCTGAGCAAGGAGCCCCATGTGGGACTCGATCCCAGGACTCTGGGATCATGACCTGAGCCAAAGGCAGCTGCTTAACCGACTGAACCACCCAGGCGCCCCCCACCTACATGTTTTAAGAGAAGGCTCCTCTACCCTCCAAAATGTTTGATTTGTGGCTAATCCACATAGCTGAAGTGAGAGGTCAGTTTTGGCCTCCGTAGCTGTCTACCTCTGTGCACACCCCAGGGCAGCCGGGAGGTCGCTTCCACTCCTTTTCCTGGAAGCTGTCTGCAGTCGGTTCTAAGGAGGCTGTGGTAAGCCTCAATCACAGAATCATGTGTGCTTGCTCTGGGCCCACTTTTAATATTGGTGCTAAAGAAAGGGCAGAATAAGAAATGGATATATGGTGCAAGGGGAAAGATCTAGTTGTTTCACTTAAAGCAAAAGAAGTTTGGATGGAAATAAATTCAGATTTTCTTCTTAAGATTTCAGGGATGTAGTTTAGAATCTCTCTCTGTCTTAGAACAGGTATTCTGACAGTTTCTTGTAAGCTCTCATTTTCTACCTCTCACCACTTATTAGCCTCTAAAAAGTCAGGATTCTCGGGGATATCTTTTTCCTAAGAGACTAAGTTTATTTTTTTCTTTAAATAAAGTGAAGGGTTGCCAGCCTCCTTTGCTGTTAGTAGCTACCACAATGTATTGTAGTTGCAAAACTGTCTCCAGGACTCAGAATTTCTGTGAAAGTACCTTGCCATTCTTGCAAATGGAGGACTTGAGCCACATGGGTGTGTTTTCATCTGAGAGCTGAGCTGGGCGCGGCCCCACCACTGCCTGGCGAGAGGGGGAGCCTGGCGCCCCTGTGGGTGCTCACGTGACCCTGGCACCCAGGACGGTGGGGACTAGAGAAGGAGACACATTGAAAATGGAATTGACAGAGTCTGGCAGCTGACAGGGCAGCGGGTGAGAGGAAGTAAAAGTCAAATGTGAGGCCAAGGCCTTGGTGACCAGAGCACCTGCCACAGCACTGAACCCCGGGACTGTGGTGCCTTTATCTGATTCCATCCCCCCGGCAGGATGTCACACATCACAGTGCTGGCAGGGCTGGGATTAGACCAGGCTTCTTCAGACAAGCCAAACCCGCCTCCCGGGCTGAAGCGCATCCTTGAGAAGTCCCTCAACATGGCAAGCACGCTTCTTATCTCCCATCCTTTAGAGACTCTCCCTCCAGCTCCCTCCTTCTCCCCTTTACAAACAAATGTTTCTGGTGCCCCCATTTCCTCCTACCCCATAGGCTTTCCACACCAGCCCCATGGCAGGTCACCAGAGACTGCCATATGGCTCAATGGAATGGACACTTTTCTAGGCTCTTCCTGAATGACTCCTCAGTGTCACTCGGTGGGGGGGTCCCCTCCTTGCTGGCTTTTTCCTCCTCCCCCCCTTTTGGATCGGAGGCAGTGGTCTTCTGTCTCTCTGCCCACTCCTTCTTGTCTGATTGTTGGCAGCCTCTTCTTACAGCCCGGTCCCAGACCATCTGCTCTTCTCCTTGCACCCTCATCCCCCAGTGCATGGATCTGCTTGCTCGGCTTTACTGTCAAGACACAAATGTGTGTCCCCCAGACCTCTTCTTTGAGCCCCAGGCTCACACAACCAGCTGCCTCCTTCACTCTCTACTTGGATATCTCATAGACATTTCAAACTTAGCAGGTCCCACATTTTGCTCCTTGTCTCTCCCTCACCCTGAAGTCTGCTCCCCATTTTTCATGACATCGGCGAAGGAGCTGTTCTTAACATTTTCCTTTTTATTCTTGTCATCTTATCCAGTTCATTAACAAGTCCTACTGATTCCACCTCCAGAGTCCATGTTATACCTGTTTCCACTGCCACCATGGAGACCAAGAAACCATGTTTTGCCTGCACTATTGCATTAGCATCCTAACTCAATCCCTTCCTGGTCTCTCTTCCCAACTGCATTCCACATCCACTCTCATTCACAAAGAAACCAAAGAAATGACTTAGGAAGCAAATCTAATCATGCCGCCCCCCCCTTAAAACCTAAGAGATCCCCGTTGCATTAGAAATGAAACACCAAGTCCTTCACTAGTTATCTAGGGACTGAATGTCCTCTCTTCCTGCGTATGCAGCCCCTCCCTTAGCCACTTTCCCTGGGTTAACCATGCTCAAGCCACACCCGCCTCCTCCTGGTTCCTCAACACACCCTAGGGGCTTTGCTGTTCCCTATGCCTGGGGCTTTCTTCCCTACATTCTTTGCCTGGCCTGAGGCTGCTCATCCTTCAAGTTTCAACTTAAATGTCAGAGAACTATCCCTACCTTCTCTACTACTCCCCACACCCAATATCCGTTTAATCTCTAGCATATCTTTTGCTTGTTTTTTTTTTTTGATAATCCTTATCACATTTTGCAATTCTAATTTATTTATGTAACTTTTTGTTTAATATCTGTTCCCCTGATTACTCTGTGTACTTTGTTCATGCTCTTGGTCACTTCTATATCCTGGCACATTATAGGGACTAAAAATGTGTTCAATAAATAAGAGAATAAATGCTTACTAGTGTGGCTTCTCCTTCACCCGAAGGCTCTAGAAATAAGCTCATTTGTCTGAATAGGTGGAAAGGGGCTCTAAAGTCGGTTTTGTTAGAAGAGCTAAACCTAATTGACCAATATGTGGTGGTCCACAATTTCAGAGACATGTTCCCCCCAAATTACAGATTCACACTTATCTCCAGCTGGTTGGTCTCTTGTTCCAATCACTTTTCTTAATCTGGACACCTAAGGAATGAAAGTAGACTCACAGGGTCACTGTGATTATGTTGCACCAAGATTACCTACCTGTGAGACTCTTCTTGTTGTTTCTAGTTTTCCCTTTAGAGCCAAACTATTTCTTATAGTTCTCTAGTTCTCAGTAAAAAAAAAAAAAAAGTTTCACAAGAAGCATTAAAAAAAACCCAACCTCCCAACAACAATAAAAACCTTACTTGGATCATTATAACTGACTTGAGTGCCTCTTGGCAACAAATCTTTTAAGGACATGCTCACCTCTTACTCCCTGGCAGTGGTACTGAGTGCCTCTGTGTACATGGATTGATTTACAGCCTGAATTTATAAAGCCTTCCATCATTCATCTAAACTAACACCCTCAATTTAAAATTGGACTGAAACTAAAGGGAAGAGATGGCTCCAGCTAAATGGGGAGCTCAGCACCAGAGGGGAAAAGCCAATGTCATTACCAGGGAAGACATTCACATTCATGTAAGTAATGGGTCCGTTATAGTGAAGGTTATATTTCTCTGCAAAGCATGGCTCTCCGAGAGGTTATCTCCACCTCCATTTTTAAGGTAGTTGAACAAAATAAGGACTTCAGGACCACAAATCAGGAAGCTCCTGACGTTATCTACCTCTGCAGCAACTATTTCCTCCCCAGCAGATTATCAAGCTCCTGGGCTTTGCCCTGGGCTGGGTCCCAGGAGCTTGTGCTGGCCTGACCCTACGGGGCAGGAAATGAAGAAAAAAGGCAGCATCTAAGGACAAGAATAAAAAGACAGCTAAAGGAGCCTTCAAAGATTGATAAAGAAGGTTTGTGTGTTCAGGAGGGTGGCTGGGAGCAGAGCCGGAGAAGACGCTGAGGTGCTGGGGCAGAAGTAGAGCCTCTGTCCTAGGACACCCATGGCCCACAGCCACCTCGTCCCCAAAGGGATTTTTCACTGTTTGTCATCATTGTCATCCCTATCACTGCTCTCTCTGCCTGCCTCCGTTTCCTCACCTGTAAAATGAGGGTAGTAGATCTACTTTGTTCTTCAGGTGGATATTCCTACGATGGATGAGTCCTTACGCCCGGTTTCCATGCATTTTGAAAGGTCTGTAAAAGTTCTAGTCTGTGTCCCTGGTGCTAGAAGTGCAGCAGGGGCCAAAGGAAGGATGAGCTGAGGCACGGAGTCGTCTACGAACATCACTGGACAGTAGAATTCACCTTGCCTCACCCTGCTGCTGCGGGCCACTCGGAGCTCACACAATCACCCCACCGGCCACGTCTGTTGGGGCCAAGGCAGGAAAATGGCCAGATCTGCCCTCGGCTGCCTTATCTATATGGAACTGAAAAAGGGTTGCAGTTAATCAAGGCTGAAGCAGCTTTGTGCCATGCCCGCCCTAACAATCCACATTGGCAGTCCTGGTCCGTGGTACAGCCTGCTGACCAGGAATTGTGAAAAGCATGGCTACACAACTTCATGCTTACAATGCATGCATTTAAAAGGAAGAGGCCACTTTCCAGGTTTCAGCTGATCGAAAGCCTGCCTGCGCCTAACCCCTTAAGCATCCCCCCATCAAGTGTGGGTAATTCCATTCAAGGTTTCTTAGTGACTCTGGAGGGTAATATTAACCAGGCAGCCTTTGTTAGTCCAGATTCAGAGATGACATTCTCTAGCTGTCACCTGGAGAAGTGGGGAAGGGAGCAGGAAGGGCCCACTTATTGATGGGGGATGGGGAAAGTGGATGATCCCATGTGAAGTGCTGGAATAGGGAGACAAATTAATTGTTGGGTGGGGGGAGGCACCCAGAAAGACCTCACAGGGGTGGTGGGTCTTCCTAAGGATAATTTGCTTCCTTAATTTCGCCTAGTGTCTCTGCAATCTAAAACACAGGACTGGCAAATTCCTAGAAGGGCCATTGTTACTATGATGTAACTCACCAGTTAAAAGATTTTATCGGTTCTAGTTTAGTTTGAGTAGAATCCAGCTGCTCATCTGTTTGCTCTTAAAAGTGTCATCTCCATCCTGATATTCTTCAGCTTGAAGGAAATAACTTCTGGGTACTGAAGACAGATAAACCAGGGTGGCTTATGTCTTATTGCCTTGGCTCAGGTTCTAGGACATGATTCTGCCTAATAAAACCCACGGGCTGTTTTCAGCTACTATAATAAGATATTGGTTTTCCATTTAATCTCCTATAAAGAAATTTAGACATACAACCTCTTAATTTCCTTCAGAATTCGTATATAAAGTTTAATTGTATGGTGCCTGCCATATTTTCAAAACCTGTCCACTCTCATTGTGTCTAGCTGTTGGATTCCCCCAAGCGTAGAAACAAATAGGGTCAGTATTATCTGGCTTTTGCACACCAGCAGAGTGTGTGCTCAGTGGGGTCAACAACAACAACAACAACAAAAGACATGATGGCTCTTTTGGCCAATGGCAGTTTTTTGAGTGACAATAATGACCCTGCTCTGCTGATCTGAACCCACACACAGGAAAATAAACAGGGAAGAATCTTGGCTTTGACACATGGTACCTAGAGGACAATGATTAATTTTTAAAAATTCCTGTATCCTTTTTTTTTTTTTAAGATTTTATTTATTTATTTGTCAGAGAGACAGAGAGAGAATGTGCACAAGCAGGGAAAGCAGGAGGGAGAGGGAGAAGCAGGCTCCCCACGGAGCAGGGAGCCCGACACGGGGCTCGATCCCAGGACCCCGGGATCATGACCTGAGCCGAAGGCAGACGCTTAACCGACTGAGCCACCCTGGCATCCCATCCTGTATCTTTTCTTCAAAAAAAATTTTTTTAAAGAGTTTTGCAATGCCAATGTTCTCTGCAATGAGGCTTTTCCTGCAGAGGACTGTGCCTTTCAGCCTGCGCACTCAGTGCTTTCCTCCAGTGGCTCCCACAGGGACTTATGGGGACTGGTTAGGTCCTCCCTGGGAGCTCCTAGCAGGCGGGTTCTCACTCCCATCAGTGTGTGCCACGTTCAGTACAATCAGCATCGTGGGTAGTGTTCAGACACTTAAGGATACAGGCAGCAGAGTGTATCCTCAGTGGGCAGTGAGTTCATGAACCTGAAGTTTCATTTATTCATAGGACAATTACTACTGAGTGTCTATTTGCAGAGTACCAGGCATTTTCTAGGCACTAAAGATAAGGCTGTGAACTAAAGAGAGAGTGTTCTTGCCCTTGTGAAGCTTACTTACATTTTAGTGGAGAGAAAACCTTCTGTTTCCGAGTTTGATTGATCTAGATACCTCCTATAAGTGGAATCATACAGTATTTGTCTTTTTGTTACTGGCTTAGCTCAATTAGCAAAAATATCCTCAAGGTTCCTCCATGAGGTAGCCTACGACAGGAAATCTTTAAGGCTGAATAATATTCCGTTGCATGTTGTACATGCTACATTTTGTTTATCCATTCATCCATAGATGGACATTTGGGTTGCTTCCACCTTTTGGCTATTGTGAATAATATTGCTATTAACATGGATGTAAAATATCTTTTCCAGACCCTGCTTTCAATTCTCTTGGATACTCAGAGGTGGAATTGCTGGATCTTATAGTAATTCTTTTTTTTTTTTTTTTTTCTGGAATTGTCATACTCTTTTCCATAGCGGCCCCACCATTTCACATTCTCACCAACAGTGCACAAGGGTTGCAATCTCCACATCCTCTCCAGTACTCAGAATTTTCTAATTTTTGGATAGAAGACATCCTAATAGGCATGAGGGGAAATCTCATTGTGGTTTTGACCTACATTTCCCTAATCATTAGTGATGTTGAGCATCTTTTCATGTGCTTGCTGATCATTTGTATATTTTCTTTGGAGAAATGTCTATTTAAATCCTTTGTATTTTTTTTTTAAAGATTTTATTTATTTGACAGAGCGAGAGAGACAGCGAGAGAGGGAACACAAGGTGGGGGAGTGGGAGAGGGAGAAGCAGGCTTCCGGCTGAGCAGGGAGCCCAATGCGGGGCTTGATTCCAGGACCCTGGGATCATGACCTGAGCCGAAGGCAGACGCTTAACAACTGAGCCACCCAGGCACCCCTAAATCCTTTGTATTTTTGATTTGGGTTATTTTGGGGGGGTTTTGTTGTTGAGCTGTAGGATTCTTGATATATTCTAGATATTAATCTTACATCAGATATATGTTTGCAAATGCTTTCTCCCATTTCATAGGTTGGCTTTGCACTCTGTTGATTGTGTCCCTTGAGGCACAGACGTTTTAAATTTTGGTGAAGTACAATTTATCTATTTTTGCTTTTGTTACCTGTGATTCTGGGGTTACATCCAAGAAATCATTGCCACATTCATTGTCATGAAGTGCTTCCCCTTAAGTATTTTTTCTAATAGTTTTACAGTTTTAGGTCTTAGATCCATTTTGAGTTAATTTTTGTATATGGTATAAGGTAAGTGTCCAACCTCATTCTTTTGCAGGTGGAGATCCACTTTTCCCAATATTACTTCTTGAAAAGATTGTTCTTTTCCCATGGAATGGTCTTGGCATTCTTATCAAAAGTCATTGGACATATTTGCAAGGGTTTATTTCTGGGCTATTTTATTCCATTGGTCTATATGTCTATCTTTATGCCAGTACTATCCTGTTTTAATTACTATAGCTTTGTAATAAGTTTTGAAATCAGGAAGTGTGAGACCTCCTACTTGGTTCTTCTTTTTCAAGATTGTTTTGGCTATTCAGGATCCCCTGAGTTTGAATTTTAAGATGGATGTTGCTATTTCTGCAAAAATGTCATTGGTATTTTTATATCAAATCTGTAGATTGCTTCAGGTAGTATTGACATTTTTAACAATATGAAATTTTCCAATCATGAAAAAGGACGTCTTTTCACCCATTTGTGCCTTTTTAAGTTTCTTTCAGCAAAATTGTGTAGTTTTCAGTGTATAAGTCTTTTACCTCTTTGGGTAAATTTATTACTAAATATTTTATTCTTAGGATAAATTGGAAATGGAATTGTTTTCTTAATTTCCTTTTTGAATTATTCATTGTTTGTGTATAGAAACACAACTGATTTTTGGGTCTGATTTTGTATCCTGCAACTCTGTTGAATTCATTTACAGTTCTAACAGGTTTTGTGTGTGTGTGTGTGTGTATGTATGGAATCTTTAGGGTTTTCTATATATAAGATCATGTCACCTGTGGACAGATGATAATTTTACTTCCTTCTTTCTAATTTGGATGTTTTTATTTCTTTTTCTTGCCTAATTGCACTGGTTATGACTTCCAGCACTGTGTTGAATATAAGTGGTGAAAATGGTCATCTATGTTCCTGATCTTACAGGAAATGCTTTTGGTCTTCCATTACAGAGTATGTTTGCTGTGAGCTTTTCATAAATTGCCTTCATTATGTTGAGGTAGTTTTGTTTTGTTTTGCTTTACTGAGTGTTTTTATCATGAAAGAGTGTTGAGTTTTATCGAAGGCTTGTTTTGCATCAGTATAGATAATCACATTTTTCTCCCTTCATTCTGTTAAGGTGGTGTATTACATTAATTGATTTTCATATGTTGAGACATTCTTGTATTCCAGGGATAAACTCCACTTGTCATAATTCTCTTAATGTGCTATTGAATTCTGTTTGGTAGCATTTTGTTGATGATTTCTGCATCTATATTCATCAGGAATATTGGTCTGTAGTGTGCTTGACTTTCGTTGTCAGGGCCATGCTGGCCTCGTAGACTAAATTTGGCACTGTTCTTTTCCCTTCCATTTTTTTTTTTGAGTTAATTCAAGTTTATATAAATTAACTTGAAATAATGTCTGTGTTTAGCAATCAGTTTGCAAAATTCCTGGAAAGTTAGCAATGGCCTCTCCTGAGTAGGGATGAGTAGATCCAGTGCATCTCTGAACACAGTCATGCCTGAGGTGCCATAAAGTGCTTGTTTTTGTGTTAAACAGGATCCTGTATAGAAAAAGGAAAAGGGACTAATTTTAAATGAGAAAGAGAGGAGAGGCTAATCTCTTACTTGCTGAAAAAAGAAGTTTTTCCTACCGAGTTCATATGCCCGACAAAAGACATATACAGGAATGTTTATTGCAACTGTATTTATATTTATAATGGTTAAGAAATGAAAACAACTCAAATCTCCATCTGGAGTAGAAAAGAGAAGTAAATTGTGGTACACTTAACACAATGGAATACTAACCCAACATTGAAAATAAATGAACTTCAGCTACAAGCAACAATATGGATGGACCTCATACACATTATCTTGAGTGAAAGGAGTAATACATACAAAAAATACACGTTCCTTCTGTATGAAGTTCAAAAACAGACAAAACTAATCCATGATGTTAGAATCGGGATAGCGGTAATCTCTAAGGAGTTGCTGATTGGGACAGTGCATGATGGGGTTTCTGGTTTACCAGGAATGTTCTGTATCTTGATCTGGGTGGTGGTTACATGAGTGTGTACATTTGGAAAAATTCATTGTGCTGTATATTGAAGATTTGTGTGCTTCACTGAAATCATGTTATACTTCAATAAAAAGCTAACATGTCTTTTTGATTTTTTTTTAACATATAATGTACTATTTATTTCAGAGGTACAGATCTGTGATTCCAACAGTCTTGCACAATTCACAGCGCTCCCCATAGCACATACCCTCCCCAATGTCTATCACCCAGGGTTTTTAAATTGTACTTTTCAATTCCAAAAATGACAGCCTTATTCCAAGAAGCTAAAAACCAGAGGAGTTCAAAGAGAAACAAAAATCCCCTAATCCTTGATCTTCTTTCCAGTGTTTACAATATATTGTCTTCCTTCCACTCACTCTTGATGCTCATGAAAACTGGTACAAACATGGTTCTGTGTAATCCAATCTTCAGAAAAAGAGCCTGAATCCAGCTTCTTCTCCACTGGTGTGACCATGGTCTAAGCATGGTCTCTTTTGTTGGCATTAGTTCAGTCACTTCCTGTGTATCTTCTCAAAATGCATATCTTGAAGCCCTAACCCCCAAGGTGACTGTCTTTGGAGAAAGGGCCTTTAAAGAAAAAGGTTAAATTAAGATTAAATGAGGTCATAAGTATAATATGACTGCTGTCATTGGAAGAGGAGGAAGAGACACCAGGGATGTGAGCACAGAAGAAAGGCCATGTGAGGAGACCGTGAGAAGGTGGGCATCTACAAGCCAGTGAGAGGCTTGAGGAGAAACCAGGCCTGCCGACACCTCGAGCTTGTACTTCTAGCCTATAGAACTGTAAGAAAATAAGTTTCTGTTGTTTAAGCCATCAGGATTGTGGTATATTGTGATGGCGGCCCTAGCAAACCTCCTAACTGGTCTCCCAGCTTCTGCCCTCACCTTTGCAACGTAGCAACAGCACGTAAGATGTGACCATGGCATTCTTCTCCTCTGCTTAGAACTCTATTGGTCTCTCATGCAGCTCAGGCCATAGCCCATCCTCAAACGGGCTGCAATCTTATTATTTGGTCCCTGTTCTCTCTTTGACCTCATCTCCTCAGTCTCCCTCCCTGTTTTCCCATACCTCTGACCACCACAGCTTCTTTGCTCTGCCCAAACGTGTCAAATGTGTTCCTGTCTTAGGACCCTTGTGATGGTCTTTCTGTCCTGAACGCTCTTCCTCCAGGTATCAGCGTGACTCACTGTGCATCTCTCCTCTTCTGACCAAGTAACAGAAAAGAGCAAATTCTACCCTCAGTCCAACATTCTCTATCCCTCATCCAAATTTATTTCTCTTCCTGATTTTTACTACCTTTGGACATTCTAAGCATTACCTTCTTTATTGTTTGTTTCTCAATTTGTTTATTGAATGAACAAAGAATGAATTTTGGTGATGCTCTTTCTACCTGTAAGTTTCCTGCGGTGGTCTGATTTTATTCCAAAGGATTTCTGATGCAAGTGTAAGGAGATTGTTTATGCATCGCATTAAGGACAACCTCAGGAGTTCAGGCTCTGTGAGGTTCAGTGGGCTTTGATGGAACCTTGGGGTCTCGAGACCTGGAGAGTAGCAAAAGATAACAGATCATGAAACCTGGCCCTTGTTATTACCTTTCCTGTGTTTAAGCCAGCCCAAACAAGCCAACTGACTACTGTGCTCCCATCGTTGAGGAAGGAATAAATAAATGTGAATTGCATCGCATTAACAGAAAGTTGGTGCTGTGAACTGGGGTGCCAGTTGCCACTGGCCATAATTAAAATGGAGTGTTATGGCGTTATAGTTCTGTCAAATGCAAAAGCTTCTTGCGGTGCGTGGGAACACATGAAGAGGGAATCTAATGAGATGCAAGTACGTACTCAGACTGTTCCACCAAACTCCCTCGACAGCCGCTCACCTGCGCCTGAGAGATGCGCTGGAACTGCGCCTCCTTTGATGTGCGGCACAGAGGCCGTGGCAGAGCAGAACAAAGCCCCCGCTCCATCCTATTTTCAGTGCCGACGGAGAACGAGGGAGGACGCACAGAAGACACAGCCGTGTTTCCGAGCACCAGGCATTTAGTAACATCTAAGGGGACTTCCTTGTCTCTAAAATTCATTAGTATCTTGGTAAGACTGATGACGCAATGATTAGTGGGCGAATCTGACTTCTCAGCAAAATGGAATGAGAAGAAAGCGGGGGGGTGGGGGGGGTCTTTCCTGGAGCAGCTGTGAAGTCCTATCAGGAGGCGATAAACCCCAGAGGACAACTGACTACACAAGAGGGGAGCAGCTGAAGGGAAGCCTCCCGGGGTCACCTCGCGGGTAGCCTCCACGCTGGCAGGAGCAGAAGGGCGGGGCTCCCTGAGCGGAGCTGCCAGGTGACAGGCGCAGCTGCAGCCCGGCACACCCCCACTGGGTCACTCCCCAGGGCCCGAAGCTGGAGAAGTGTGGATGTCCGCCCTGATTCAGCTGTTTGGGCAATTCCGAGCATTTGGCATCACATCTGGTGTCAGTGATTTGGTTACTGTTTTACATATTTCATTTCACCATGGGTATTAAGGGATGAATCCAGTCGCCCACAGAGGCCAGGAGTGTGGAGAAGGAACCCACTTCTGAGCGAGTCCTTCGGTCACAAGGTTAATATGCTTCTGTGGCTCCTGTAAAAACTCAGCTAATTGAAGCATGGCTCAAGTCCAGGGACGTGGGAAGCGTTCTTCTTCTAATCATCATTGTATCATAGGGACATCTCATCCCCCTCTTCTTGGGGGTGACCCCCTCGCCCCGACTGCCCTGCCACCCAGGCTACCAAGGACCAGTTTTCTCGGCAGTGGTGGTCTGTCAGAACATGCAGTTTTTCATGTCACACACCCGTAATTTGGTATTGGCACTTTGGAAAGAGAAAATCTCAAATGCGTAAGTCACATCTAAGTCATAGACATGGCGCTGTGTCATAAAAGTATACACTCAATGCGCATGGGGTACTGTCGTCGCTATGAGTGGGTTACACTTGGGGCAGGGGAATCGGCAGTCTCCTTTAGCAGGACCTTCGTGTGGAGAACATGGGATTTACTTGGGTTTGTGTCCAGATTCTGCCTCTTCCCAGCAGGGTGATTGTGGACAAGTCCTGCAGCTCAGCGTCCTCACTTATAATGGGGACAGTGATGTACCCAAGATGGTTGTTGTGGGGTCCAATAAATAACGTGGGCTCTGCAGACGTGCTCTGGCGGCTGTCCATCAGTGCAGATGGCAGGTGGCCTTCTCGGCCTGGAGGACTTGGAGGTTCTCTGCCACATGGGTGCATGTCCCCGTTCTCCCTCAGACACCGCTCCTCCCCAACACGACCCTTCTTGCCCACCTCTGGATCCTTCCTCACGTTGTCCTCGTGCCCATCTCCCCATCAGCTTCCAGATCCTACTCCCCCTGTTCCAGCTGCAATCCATTACTCTAGGAGAGATCTCCCTGATGTCCTCTGAATTTATTGTCTCAGCATGCAACTTGACACTCAGGAGTGACAGTGCCCCCTTCCCTAACCACCCCTGTGGGTCAGTCCAAGGCTCACCAAGTAGATTCCTGAGCCCCGAAAGGCAGAAACTATGCTTGATACACTTGTCTTGCTGCAGTAGCCAGTTGGGAGACTCAGCCAATACCCAAGCACTTACTTTTCCAATCACAGGATTGAAATGCTGTTGTTGACATGATATAATAGTTTGTCAGGGTTTCCTGCTATTCTTACCCAAGTTGGAAGTTAAGTGGCTTCCTTTGAGAAAGTGGTGGGACTATCATTCCCTGGAGAAAAGCACAGGAGAGCCCCAGGCTGGCCAGTGCAGGGAGCCTGACATGAAACGGTGGGCGCCGTGTGCATCGGGGCATTGCAAAGCCCCATCAGAGCTGGGCAGTGGGGACAGCAAGAGCCAGAGAGCGCTTTTGTTTCCAGAAACAAGGGACTTATTATGACTTTTCTTCTAATTCTAAAATATCTATTAAGCCTTCACAATGAGCCAAATACTATTTATAAGATATCTAGTAAGATGGTTCTTGCTCTCAGAGTTAGTTTTGAAAGCACAGTAATCACAGTTTTTCAGATAGTAAGGAAATTTGTTTTCCTTTGTTCCAAGAGGCTGAGACCCCTGCCGCAATGTTTAGCTGGGTGGGCCTATAGGGGCTGCTTGGCAAAGCAGGGGAAGTGAAGAGTGTTGGTCTCTTCCCCCAAAACTGCCCCCCCCACCCTGGGCCCCAGGTCTAGCTGTCGGGTGTCCTCCCCTAGGAGTTAGTGGCCCGAGACCCCTTCGTGGGTCATAGTCTAAATGATGAAGCTTTTCCCTACTAGGCTAAACTAGACAAAGTGTAGGGCAAAAATGGTCAAACATCAGCAAGCTCATATAGTTGACCTAATAGATGTCATTTTGAATGAAACAGATCAACTTGGGGCGCCTGGGTGGCTCAGTCGTTAAGTGTCTGCCTTCAGCTCAGGTCATGGTCCCAGGGTCCTGGGATTGAGCCCTGCATCGGGCTCCCTGCTTTGGCAGGAAGCCTGCTTCTCTCCCACTCCCCCTGCTTGTGTTCACTCTCTCGCTGTCTCTCTCTGTCAAATAAATAAATAAAATCTTTAAAAAAAAGAAACAGGTAAACTTATTCTAGTTAATAGCTTAAGGGAGCTTAGAAGTAATTAGGAACCCAGTCTCATCTGGATAGGCCTGAGGTCAAACCCCCATGCTGCCCCTCCCTGGCTGTCCAACAGGGGCTCATTGTTTCCCCTCAGTTAGCAAATGGAGGTAAGATGGTTAAAATTTGCAACCTAGAACAATGCTCTTAACTGATAAGCATGACTGCTGGTAAGTCCTGATGTGATGCTGGTAATGTAGCACATTACAAAGGAAGTGTGTCTTCCTTTGTTTGAAAGGCATGCTGAATGCTAACTGAGTGCACTCTCTGTGCCCAGCGCTATTCTGACATGTACTAGGTGACATATACTAATGTGCATAACTCTCATAATAAGCTCCAAGGTACATACTACTAATATTAGTCCCATTTTACAGATAAGAAAATGAAGGCACAGATAGGCAAGGTAACTGCCCAAAGTACATAGCTGGACAGGGCAGATCTGGGACTCAAATCCAGGCAGTCTGCCTCCAGAGTCCCCACATGTAACTTCCTGGCACTTCTCTCTGGCACCTATAATCTACTAGGATAAGAACTGAATTTCAAAAGACTGTCTTATTTAAAAATGGGCAAAAGGCCTGAACAGACACCTCACCAAAGAAGATCCACAGATGGCAAATAAGCATACAAGAAGGTGCCAAACAGCTTATGTTATTAGGGAATTGCAAATTAAAACAACAATGAGATACCACTACATCTCTATTAGAATGGCTAAAATTCAAAACACTGACAACACCAAATGCTGATGAGGATGTGGAATAACAGGAACTCTCATTCACTGCTGGTGGGACTCCAAAATGGATCAGCCACTTTGGAAGACAGTCTAGCAGTTTCGTACAAAACTAAGCATACTGTTACCATACAGTCCAGCAATTGCACTCCTTAATATTGATCCAAATGAACTGAAAACTTACATCCACAGAAAAATCTGTACGTGGATGTTTATAGCAGCTTTTTTTTTTTTAATTTTTTTTTTAAGATTTTATTTATTTATTTGAGAGAGAGAGAATGAGAGAGAGCAAGCACATGAGAGGGGGGAGGGTCAGAGGGAGAAGCAGGCTCCCTGCCGAGCAGGGAGCCCGATGCGGGACTCGATCCAGGGACTCCAGGATCATGACCTGAGCTGAAGGCAGTCGCTTAACCAACTGAGCCACCCAGGCGCCCGGCTTTTTTTTTTTTTTTTAAAGATTTTATTTATTTATTTGAGAGAGCGAGAATGAGAGAGAGTACATGAGAGGGGGGAGGGTCAGAGGGAGAAGCAGGCTCCTCGCCGAGCAGGGAGCCCAATGCGGGACTCGATCCAGGGACTCCAGGATCATGACCTGAGCCGAAGGCAGTCGCCCAACCAACTGAGCCACCCAGGCGCCCTATAGCAGCTTTATTCATAATTGCCAACACTTGGAAGCAATCAACTTGTCCTTCGGTAGGTGAATGGATAACTAAACTGGTACATCCAGACAATGGAATATTATTCAGAGCTAAAAAGGAAGGAGCTATCAAGCCATGAAAAGACATGGAGGAAAGTTAAGTGCATACCATATCACTAAGTAAAAGAAGTCGATCTTTTCAAACGCTGCACACTGTGTGATTCCAATTATGTGGCATTCTAGAAAAGGCAAAACTATGAAAACAGGGCTAAGATCAGTGATTGCCAGGGGTTAGGGGCAGAGAGGGTGGGCTGAATAGTCAGCTCACAGAGGGTTGTTAGAGTCGTGAAACTACTCGATATGATCCTGTAGTGGTAGGGATCTGTCCCCATTCAGTTGCTGGAACACAGAGATGTAGAATAGAATGTCAAGAGTGAGTGCAAATATGAACTATGGACTGTGGGTGACAATGAGGTGTCACTGGAAGTTCATCGACTGTACCACATGGAGCATCTGGTGGGGATGTTGACAGTGGGGAGGCCGTACGTGTGGCAGAACAGGGGCAAATGGGCCATTTCTGTACTTTCTGACCAGTTTGGCTGTGAACCTAAAACTGCTCTAAAAAATAAAATCCAATGAAGACTGGGATAATCCTCCCCAGGACCTAACTCCAGCACTCAGAAAGAAAAAAAAAATCCCTAACATTAATTCAGAGTTCACCATGCAAACGTGACACCTTGCCAAAGCTCCTTGCCTGTTCCTAAGGGAGGATTCTAGGTTCACCCGTGATAGTGAAACAAAGAGTTGAGAGCTGAGGAAGTTTCTAAATAGCAGAGTGGCCAGAAGGGCTTCCTGGTAATCCAGGCCCAGGTTTTTCAGGATAAGGCTCTTGGTGTTTTCGGTCTTTGACATATTTGTGAGCAAATGGTGTGTGGGCGCATGTCAGGCAACCACATGTGAGTGAGTCAGAAGCACTATTAAAAAATCCAAGCTGTTAGTGAAATCAAGAAATTAAACACACGCAGAAACATCCACCCTGTGCCACTCAGAGGCAATCTTTAGGTACATCTGACGTGGAACGAATAAATTCAGATGCTGAGTCCTGGAACATTCATCCTGTCCTCCTTTTCTTTCTTATATTATTATAATATCAAGACTCAGAACATGTAAGTCTGCTCCACAAACTGATTTTGACAAACAATTTCAGGGCCTGAACAGAACTGGACCAAGCTTAAAAGAACTCTGATTTGGATAAAAATGGAAAATGCCCCTTGGTATGTAGACAGGGTGGTTTCCAGGGAGTCCCTCTCTTTGCTGTCGAACGCGGCTTCTGCCCTACCTGGGCTACAGAAGAAAAGAACGGCTATAGGTGTATAAGCTAGAGTCTTCAAGTTCTGTCTTTAAGAATCTGATAGTAGGGGTGCCTGGGTGGCTCAGATGGTTAAACGTCTGCCTTCGGCTCAGGTCATGATCTCAGGGTCCTGGGATCGAGTCCCGCATCGGGCTCCCTACTCCTTGGGAGCCTGCTTCTCCCTCTGCCTTTCTCTCTCGCTCTGTCTCTCATGAATTAAAAAAAAAAAAATCTTAAAAAAAAAAAAAAGAATCTGAGAGTACATTCCATCATGGTCTGTGTGGGAATCCTGGTATTCACTTAGAGTAGAGAATAACTTGCCTTATTATCTTCCGGATTTCTATTTTCTTTAAAAGATACTCTTTCCAGATCCCTCTCCCTTTGTGAGGTGGTCAAAACATTGATGTAGAAACAAGCTCACCATCCAGGATCCACCTTTGCTTTTTGTGTATAGCTTATAAAAAGAGCACCAACCCCCACTCCCACCCCAATTCTGAGGGTTTTTTTCTGGTTTTACAATTGCTTTAGATGTGAATTACTTGGGGAACAATTTTTGCTTCCATTATTCTCCACACGTTACTACATAGTTTCGCATGCTGATACGTTTCTTTTTCCCTGAGAACCAGTTGTATCCTGTATCCACAAATAACTAGTTTTTGGAATGGAAGAGCATGTGTAGAAATAACTCATTATCTTTTGACTTCTTCAAGAAGTACTTATGGTCTGTGAGATCTGCTTTCTTTTGAATACAGAGTCATTTGCATCTTAAAGCATTCTTGGCAGGCTGGGCAAGAATACCCTATTAGAACATGAAGGAGACTTTTCCTGCATATTCTATGACAGGAAAAGTAAAACAAGTTTTCAGTTTGGCATAAAGAAGCAAGTAGACATCATTAAGGTGACTTTCCTGAAAATTTTTGTGCTAGTTCTCTAGGTGTTACATTACATTCTCTATGATTCTGCTTAAGAGATGCTCAAGGAAACTTGATCTACTTAAAATGATAAACAACATTGATTTTTTTAAGAGGCCAGGTAATATTTTCCATGCACATTTCTTTATTATGCTGGAGTAGTTTAGCCATATGGAGGCTAATGCGAAAATACATTGCGACAAAACTATGAAATGATCATTTTTCATCAATAAGGGCAATAAATTGTGCTTTTCACTCTTCCAAATGGCCCCACAGGCCACACCCTGTCACGGGAGGGCCAGGTGGTCGGCCATCAGCACAAGGTTGCACTAGCAAGAAGCTAAAGGTCCAGGTTTCTGGCTGTGGTCAGCGACGACAATGCCTGAACACCGTCCCAACGAGTTCAGTCAGAGGAGTTAGTCGTTGGAATGAAATTTTTGAAACTGACACCTCAAGATAGTCTTCTCAACTGGCATTTTTCTTAGATGCTCAGGTGGCAATGTCTCTTTGCCAGGCTTCACGCCTAGATAATCGTGTGGATCCTACTATGTGGCACAGGGCAGAGCTCCCCAAGTCCCTTCGGGCTGGGGCTGGCCCCGAGTGTGGGGCCGGGGCTCCACGGGTGAGAGGAGAGTGGGGGGAGGGCCTCCCTGCTCTGCCCAGTGCAGAGGGAGCGCTCTCGACCCCCACTCTACTCATTCCGGGATGGCGCTGCTCCTCACACACTGTGCCCACTCACTCTTATTCTCCTCTGAACATTATACCTTTCCCAGAATGTCTTCCTCACATTGTGCTCTACTGTGTTATTTTTAAATTAGGTTGTTGGCCCTAAGTCAGCAAATCCTGTTTTGGTTTCATAGTGATGCTGTAGACCTTCCTTTGTACTCACTCATCTTATATCTCCAGAGATGTATTTTGAGAGCAAGTATTGGGCACTCGGCAGATGCTTAGCAAACACAGATTGACTGATTGATGGATTCACTGGCTAATTGGTTGATTGATTGTAGGTCCCTGCTCTTTACTTAGGTCACCGTGATGCATCCCTCCAAGGAGGGGATGAGGTGTGGCATGCAACTGAGGAATGAGCTGTGCTGTACCTGGCTTAGTCTAGAAACTTCTTCATCCCCAAGAGTCCCAGCTCAGAGAGACTCGTATTTGCATGATTAAATGCAGAGGGGCATCCAAACACTCAAAGCCTCAGGATTAAGAGCACATGGGGGGATCATTTCTGTGTGGCAGGCCCAGGCCACTCCCCAATCTTCTGTGGCTCAGGGCCATGCACAACCAAACAAAAACAAGGGTTATAGGCCTTCTGGTTTCTGGTACTAGCTAGTCAGAACTATGGTCATCTTTTTTTCCTATGGGCTTCATAGGCCTCTACTGTAAAGGAGCTAGCAAATATGTACATTTGAACAACACAAAAGAAGTGTAACTTCATTGGAATTCTTGAAATTGCAATGTTTATCTTTGTCTTCAGGTTTAATGCTGAACATTGAGGATCTGAATTTCATTACATGTCGAGACATTTTTAGCTGCCATCCCTACTTTTGGAGCTGACTCACTAAATGTATGGTTTTTGATTTTTGTATTTCCTGCAATTGGCAAAAATAATTATACAGAGGAATGTTCTTTTTTTTTTTTAAGATTTTATTTATTTATTTGACAGAGAGACACAGCAAGAGAGGGAACACAAGCAGGGGGAGTGGGAGAGGGAGAAGCAGGCTTTCCGCCAAGCAGGGGTCTCGATCCCAGGACCCTGGGATCATGACCTGAGCCGAAGGCAGACGCTTAACGACTGAGCCAGCCAGGCGCCCCCAGAGGAATGTTCTTTATAATAAGCTTTTCTTATATAATAAAAGACAATATGGTCAGATTAATTGCTAACTTAAGCTTACCCCTAATCAAGCTCGGCTGATTAATTTTAAAGTATATTGACAATTGACATTTTTAGGAGTGTTTCACCAGGCTAATAAACACTCTCAAAATAGAAATCTTTTGATAACCACACTCTAAGCCTGATAAGTAAAAATATGCAATGTAAAGCTCTACCCATTATCCACAGAAGGAAAAATTATAACCTATGTATATAGGCTGAAATCTTTTTAGCTGAAATCCTATAATTTATTATATATGATTATAGAAAAAGAACAAAGAAGGAAATGGTTTAAGCTCTGATGAAGTTTTAGCAATAAAATATGTTGGAATGGTCTGTAACATATTTAAATAAAGATTAAAAGAAAATCCCCCTTCCCTAATGTGTAATCGATGCAGATAAACACACTCTATTTTACCCTGTTTTCAAATAAATAAAATTCAGATGCACAGAACTTTGCCTCTAATAGACAAGGCCTTCTTTAGCTATTAAAATACAGTCCTTTTGCCAGGAGATTTCAAAATCCATGTCACATACACTTGAAAAACATGAACACTCAATTGGCTGGTTTTCCTTATGTGATAATAAAATGATCTGTTCTCTAACCTTTCATTTTTATCGTTGGCAAGAATATGACTATAGTCTAACCAAAGAGACATCTGTTAGCAATTTGCAGTCACCGAGTGGCCCAGGGTTTTATAGGAGCTTCATCTGAAACTCTTGATTCATTTGTTAAAAAGTGAGCTAATGAAGTGGGGGTAGGGGCAGTCATCTCCCCACTGCGGGTCTAGGGAGCAGTGTTTTTTTCTGAGCCTGGCTAGAGCTCTGGGCTCCGCCAGGCAGCATCTGCCTGAGGAGTAGAGGCCCCTGGGCTCCCCAGAGCAGGTAGTGGCAGGTGGTGAACTGCCCGTGTCAGGCCTGAGATTTGATGCAGAGAATTTGGTCTCTTGCCTTATCCTCCTACTTTTCCTTAATCTTGCCTCCTCTCACAGAGGGTATATTCTGACTTGACAAAAGACTCTTTCTCAAGTCATAAAATCAGGAAATACACACATGCACGTGCACACTGGAGCTAAATGCAAAAACCCAACCCTTGGACCTACACAGACATGGCCTCAGATCTAGGTTCAGTGGCTCATAGCTGTGACCTTAGGGAAGTTAATGAACTTTCTCATTTCCTTATTTATAAAATGAACATAATAATGCCTACCTCGATGGAGATGATACGATGTATGTAATGTTCCTGGAATAGAAAAGCATTATTTTGTAAGGCCAGGGTACACCCCCCACCCCCACCCCCAACACACACATACTCATTGTGCTGCTATTTATCAGAAGATCTATTTCAGGCCCTGGTATTTGTACAAACCCGTACCTTAGATTCAGAAAGTAGAGTTAAGCGTTCTGGTTAGTTCTCTTCCCCGATGCTAGAAGCAAAGCCAGCAATAAGCCTGTTTTGAGTTTTGTTAGTGGCACGGTTTCCTCTCCAGCTAAGGATCTGCACAGGCTTACTGGGGAAGAGAGAGTGCTCAGGGTGAAGCCGGCTATGGCCTCGGCGAGTTGGAGAGAATCGCTGGGTTCCCTGGAGCTTCAGTTTGTTCACGTGCAAACTGGAGGGATTAACATCCAGTTTGCAGGATCACTTCGCTGTGATGAATATTACACAGGACAAGAGCGCCTACTGCTATTTTTACTCTCGTGTTGCTCCCTACTTCCAAGGACAGCCAGCAATGCCTCAGAGGATGCTCCCTCCAAAGACAGGACAGGCTAATGATGTGAAACAGGCACAACCTCAACAAGGAAGAGAAATACATGGTAGTTTTCCAGGAACAAATATTTTCAAATCCTGACCTGATACACTTTTTTTTTTTTAAATCTACTCTATGGGGAACAGGAAATTTAACTTCTGAGCCAATCACCTGCTTCCTCAGGAAATTCAAACATTTTATTAAGCAGATCATTACAGCAATAATGATACCTTCCAAGGCCAAGTCCATGTTGTTTTAGGATTGTACGATTTTGTTGACTGTAGTTTTACCTTCTCTCCGATAGGATAGGTTTTATGACGTAAGGTTCTTTCTTAGGAGTCAGTGGGGCTCGGGAGAAAGTTGGGGAGAAGTGATTTTCGGCACAGTTCGTCCAGTCCAGGCATGGTGACCTCTGGCAGCCCCTGACCACTCAGAACCAGACTGCCCCCCGCCGGGTCCACTGGTGACACCCCATTCCTCCTCAAGCCCAGGGGGTGGCCAGGCCTCCCATGACCAAGGACGGTGACAGCCGAGTCTGCACCTGAAGTCACGAGTGACTCCCAGCCCATTTTCTCCCCATTCAGCCATTTGCCTGACGTGTGACCCTACCAGAGCAGATCCTAGGTTGAGCTCCGATAGAGCGAGGTTTGCTAGTTCTTAGCATCACTGTAAGGGAAATACATTCTTACATGCATCTGTTGTCCTTTTAGATTAAGCCATAAGACGTTCAATGTCGATGAACATTATTTTTCATTTTCATCTCAACTTTGTCTTCAGGGCTTTACTGCCTTTCTCCCTCTCTGCCCCCCACACCCTGTCCCATCCTCACCTCTATTTTATTTCCCCTTCTCCTTCTGCTCATTTCTATTCCGAAATCTTTAAACACTGTGGGGAGAGCGAGCTGCCCGCCTGCCGAGGCCAGAGCGCCCCGTGCCCCCCAGCGTCCCGCAGTCGCCACCACCCTCCCCGAGCCAGGCCCGCTCACCTGTGACGGTGGCACCACCAGCCAGCCTTCTCCCCGGAGCTAAACACTTCAGAAGTTTCTTCTAGCTCTTTCTTCTGGTATTTGCCTTCGTATTCCTCAGCAGTGTCCTCACGCTGCTAGGTTTTAATTTCTGTTGACTCCTGATTCTAGCAGCTGAGGATTTAACTACGCTGTAACACCCCTCGCCTTCCCCCTCTCCCATGCGTTTGTATCTTAAGACAAGGCTGCAGGGGGCGCCTGGGTGGCTCAGTTGGTTAAGCGACTGCCTTCGGCTCAGGTCATGATCCTGGAGTCCCAGGATCGAGTCTCGCATCGGGCTCCCTGCTCGGCGGGGAGTCTGCTTCTCCCTCTGACCCTCCCCCCTCTCATGTGCTCTCTCTCATTCTCGCTCTCTCAAATAAATAAATAAAATCTTAAAAAAAAAAAAAAAGACAAGGCTGTAGGAATAGTGTTAGTATGATTAGGACCTTTCAAATGCTGTTCACTGCTGAGCCATATAATGTACTGTGCTTTTTTTTCTTACACAACTTTTCCATTTTTCCTGGAAAATATAATCACTTTATTCCTTTTTTTTTGGTTTTGTTTTGCTTTTTTATAAACTTCACCTTAATTTGATCCACAAGCTTCATCTAAGATATTATAAACATCTCAGTATTATTTTCCAGGTGGTTCAAAGAAACCAGTTAATCTTTCAATTCTGTTCCTCCTGCCCTTCCCACCCTAGGCCAGGAGGAAATCTTCCTCCCAGAGCCCTGCATTCTCCTGTTGCAGATGGTACTGGCCTGGGCAAAGCTGTCATCATAGAAATACCTTTACTGTTTACCGCTGTTGTATGTTGAATCCCACTTCCTGGGTTGCATGCTCTTCTTCACTTAGGATCTTGATTTGGAAGGGAAAATCCTTCATTCTTGAGAAAGAATATAAGGGAGGTAAATTTGAGTCCTTGCACAACTTGCACTGGAGCTTCTTCTCAAAGGCTATGGTGCTCCTTGCCCGTCCATTCGTATCTGAGAGTGAGACACCAAAAAGTTCTTTAGAAACTCTCTGCACGGCAAGCTTGTCAACTCAGGTGATTTTTGCTGGGTGAATAGGTGGCCTTTCATTTGAGAGGGCCCTACATGTCAGCACGTTCAGTGCACTAAAAGAATCCTGCAATTTCTCTCCCCCCTTCCTTTCCAGGGGACCAGAGGGCATACCGTCAGTATTTTGGAAGCAGATTAAGAAAGAAGGAAGTCCACTGAAGGATTTCATTTAATATTCCTATGGTCAAACCCAAGGTTCGCCCCTGTTTTCTTTCTAATTACCTCCTCCAAAGAATAAATTTCTGCTTTCTTGACATTTGGGGAGGTAACAGTCATGCATTGGCGGAGGATGGGGCAGATACCTGATTCCTCGATTCCTTGGGGTGGAGCAGTGAACTCCGCCTCCTGCCTCCTTGTCTTCAGGTTTGGAGGCTTTCAGGTGTCCAGCGGAGAGAACTGGTGCCCTCTTTAGTATCCCCTCTGCAAACCAAGCTGTTAATCCAGTTTGTCTTCTTTCATTCTGCTAGATTAGCGGCCACTCCTCCATTAACTCTCAAAAACGTGTTCAAATATTTTCTCTTCTGATGTCTCCTCTACCAAAATCTTTGTACTTGTGGTTTTATGTATTTTTTTACTCCAAAGGAGAAGAGATAAACGTATGCGACCAATTCATCACATTTAACCAGAAGTCAATTTTGCTGAAGAAATTCTGCTAGCACTGGTAACAGGAGGGAAGAGGCAGAGGTCCTCCACTTCGGCATGGCAAGGGGTGTGCTCAGCACCCTGGTGAGATGGAGGGGCTAGTCTCCCAACTGAAGTAGGACAAAATTTTGTTTTTGGAACTTCCTTTTATTTTTATTTTTCCCCCATCCGGTCAGTTACAGTCATGGCTTTGGGCAAAGATTATATAGCAGAGAGGTAGAGAAAAGTCTTTAGACTCACATTTTCTTCATCTGCGGTCCTCGGACTGGTTAGAGGGGTCTGTGGATAGAATTCAAAGATTGCATGAAATTGGATGGGAGAAATATCATATCTGTATTTTCAATAGCTTCTAACTGAAATTTAGCATTTCCTTCAATTATGAATGTTGCAACAAACCACAGAGGTAATGACAATATCTGTGACTTGATTACCAATAGAGATCACAGATGTTTTTATATCATAAAGTTGCAGACATCTCTAATTATCATTTATACTCATTGGAAATTATGGTAGTCATTAGACTTGTTTGCCAGATCTGATTACTTAATGGGTTAAAATAGAAGCATTATGTAACAACTTAAAAATATATTTTTTTAAGATTTTATTTATTTATTCATGAGAGACAGAGAGAGAGAGAGAGAGAGAGGCAGAGGGAGAAGCAGGCTCCCAAGGAGCAGGGAGCCCGATGCGGGACTCGATCCCAGGACCCTGGGATCATGACCTGAGCCGAAGGCAGACGCTTAACCATCTGAGCCACACAGGCGCCCAACTTAAAAATATTTTGATAAATATATTTCCATATATTTGTTTTAATTTGGAATCCTATGGATTTTGTTTCTGTACTTTAAGACATTTTCTAAGAAGAGGTCCACGGGCTTCACCAGACCCTCAAAGTGTTTAAGAGCCCTGCTTCAGAGTTTCAAATTTAGCATTTGGGGCTGCAAGTCCTTCAGAAGGACTCAAAGCCCATAGAATGCATGATGATATATTGGGGGGGGCTCTAATCAGAAATTATGTGTCTATAATCAAATAATCTATTTAATTATAGAAATATATAAAGTGTTACATTTCTTATATACCTGAGTTAGCAAATGCTATTCATGTCTAATACATGTGATTAGTGACTTTGTTTCAAACTACACAGGTTTGAATGTGTCTGAAACACAGGCAGGGGAGCCTATGAGAGTGTCCTTTTGCAAACAACTTGCTTTTACTTTTTTTTTTTCTTTCCAGTGAACAAAATGACAAGCACACCAGGTTGGCAGGCAGAAGACCTGGATTCTGGGATAAGTGACCTCAGGGGATCATCTCACCTCAAATGGGAAGCTGGACCGGGGGGTAACTTCTAAGGTCCCTTCATTTCTTTGGGCCTGTGAGACTTTAAAATAGTTTCCTTGTCTGCATTTTATCATCTTCTGAGAAATAGAAAAGCAATGCTTAAAAGAGCTGTGAGGATACTGTGAACCTCAAATTTCCTTGATTCTTACCAGGAAATGTGTTGGAGCTTCTTGACAGTTTTTCAGAGAGAAAATTTGTGATCTCCTTTGATATTGCGCTACAGGCTGTGTGCAGACTATTTGGTCAATGAATAGGTATCGATTCATTGAGAAGCAAGATCTTCTGGGAAGATACTAATTGCATTTATATTAGTTTACACTAGTTCCTGTAGGAGATGTACTTCTGAGGTAGGTGTGCAAGTTTAGTGAGGTGGGGGACAGGTTTCCATTCCCCATATTACTGGACTGAAATTTTTGCCTTACGTGGTCTGGACCATCACCTACAGGTGCAGCAAGCATTTCTGCTTAGGAACCCACCCTTCCGTTTTTCCTTCCTTCCTTTTTTCCTTCGTTCTTTCCTTCCTAGCTTGCTTTTTTCTTCCTTTCTTTCTTATCAGTTTAGGATGCTTTTGGATACGAGTCACAGAAAACCCCAATTTCACTATCTAAAATAATTAGGGAATATATTACTCAACATAACAAGAGGTCTAGAGGATGGTGGCTATAGGGTTGCTTAATTCAGCGGCTCAACGCTGTCATCAGGAGGCCCCATTCTTTCCCTTCCAATTTCAGTGTGAATTCTGGCTACTTCACCTCATGTTCACAAGATAATGGCCCAGCCTCACATCCAGATATGGCAACATGGGTGGAAGAAAAATGACTGTTTCTTCACTCATGACTCTTTTCATAAACAAAATATTTCCTTAGAAGTCTCTCTTCCTCCCCAGAAAACCTCCCTTTAATGCACATGTGGCCAGAAATGGGCACAGGGACATTCCTAGATAAATCACTGCCAAGGGGAATAGAACGATTAGCGTTGGTTTAAAACAATGAAGTTTAACCACAAGTCACAGAGGAGACATGCGGACATCATGACAAAATTCGGATTCTCTTGGCAAATAAGAAACAGGGAGTAGTGGGGGTTAGCCAAGCAGTGGTGTGCATTACACTGGGTGACATTTCTCCAATTTGCTTCAGAAGACTTTCTGTTCTTGTTAAGATGGTATCAGTGGATTTTAACTGTTACACTTCCACAGGAAGTGTGGGGGTCTCTATCCCTGTCATTTCACACGTCTCACGAGGAACTTGCTTGTTCCTTGATTCTTACAAAGAGCTTGAAGTGCCCGGGTCAATCCCATGGACAGGAGGTCTGCCTTTGAGGGCTCCCTCTGGCCCACTGGCCATACTGTGTTGTCTGTCTGACATCAGCCTCCTCCTTGTGGACATGCTGTATGCACTTGATACGGTTGTAATATGGAGCTTTTGCTTCCATTCCAGTGTCACAGGTCAGGCACCAAAAATCATCAGAGTGTGGAGCCCACCACTGGCTAAGGATGCCAAGACTCTTCACAAATGTGCCTCCTGGGGACAAGGTTTATTGTAAACCAGGTGTCCCCTATGTTTATGACTTGAAATTGGGACATTCCAGTGGTATGTCAATTTTAGTCATATTTGTTCTTATGGCTGAAACTCAGGTGAACATTTCTTTATCTCAAGTTTGTTGAGGAGTTGAAAATGGTAGGGCTTATGATACATACCCACCAATCCTAAAGTGTCTTTGGATTTTTTTTAGAGGGGGAAGGGGCAGACGGAGAGGGAGAGATAAAGAATCTTAAGCAGGCTCCACACCCAGCATGGAGCCCGATACAGGGCTCAGTCTCACAACCCTGAGATCATGACCTGAGCCAAAATCAAGACTCTTAACTGACTGAGCCCCCCAGGTGCCCCTGGATTTTGTTGTTAAGGTGATAGAGCCATCAAAGTACTCAGAAATAAAGCAATTCTCCTGCTGTTTTAAAAATGGGATTTGCTTCCTGCCACAGCCCTAGGTGTTCTGATTGGGTAAGATCTCCAGTTTATGCTTGCCAGTATTTGAATATTGATCTTCTAGAATGATCTCCTGTTTTTCTAATTTGCATGTCTTCTTTCTTCTACTCAAAGTGGCAGAGGCTGCTGTAATCTGCCAGCCCCATCTGAGGGAAGGCCGTGCAAGTCTGAGCTTGCCCTCTGCAAGCTGGCTTTCATTCTGTGTCCTGGCTGAAGTGACTGAGGTGCGCCTTCTCCCCTCTAATCCTGGTAGAGCTGCCATCTAAGAGAGGTTGTGGCCAGTTCTTTATAATGTTCGTTATAATGAAAATCTCCCAATTCTTTGCTTTCTACCTTGCTTCTGTCTATAAATCTGATTTTTTCCCCTGAAAACTCCCCCTGAAACCAAATCCTCCCCCCACCCCTCCCTGCTTTTAACACAAGTAACTCTTTGCCTGTGTACTGCCTAAAAACCCACAGCCCTGGTGAGAGGAAAGATGAGCAGAATAACTTAAACAAAAGCAACCGACAAATCTAAACCTCCTTTGGTGGTATTTGGACATTCATACTTGTCCATCCCCAGCCTGGTAGGGGGTGATGCTCTGGGACGACAGCACTGCTTTGAAGCTGGATCCAAACCAGACAGGAGAACTGTTTGCGGAGGCTTCTTCCCAAGGATAGTGACTGCTAGTTCTGTCTCCTGGGTTCCCTTTCAAGCCCACGGGATATACTCTGTTCAGGTGCAGGCAGGGAGAGGGCTGTGGGTTACCCAGTAATCCTTGGCACCAAGACCTATGCTCACAAGCATGTTCTCAACTAGGTACAGCCGAAAAGGGGAGAAATCCCTGAAATACTGGATAGTCACATTGCACTGAGGACCTGGCAATCGTGATTTAGATGAGGTGCTCCTAGGAATATTCTGATTTTACAACTATCCCAACAAGGTGTAGTAGAGATACTAGGAATGACTTGATTCCTAGCCCCATTCCTCAGCCCCGGTGCTGACACAGTAGGTTGCCTGCTAAAGCTGTAGAAAATCACTCATGCTGTGTAATACAAAGGACAGCAGATGCTTTACTAGCCTCCCAAATGTCCTTCTTAACAGGTCACAGTACCTCAAATGCCTGAATCATTTCCTGTTTGAAATATGCCCAGAGCATTTTGTTCTCCTTTACAAGACTTTCCTTCAGTGGAAACTATTTTTACTAGAGCCTAATCAACCCAGAAGAAGGAAAACACCAAATTCCAGCCTTCTAAGTGGAGAGCTTATACCCCTCACAAAAATTAAATAAAAAATGGATCATGTGGCACCTGGGTGGCTCATTCAGTTACATGTCTGACTCTTGATCTGAGCTCAGGTCTTGATGTCAGGGTTATGAATTCAAGCTCTGTATTGGTCTCCATGCCAAGTGTGGAGCCTACTTAAAAAAAAAAAAATGGATCATAGACTAAATTTAAAATACAAAACTATAAAATTCCTGAAAGATAACAGGAGAAAATCTTAGGTTTGGTCATACCCAGCATGACAAAGCCTTGGGTTTGGTCATAACTGTCTAAGATTTAACACCAAAAGCACAACACTTAGAAGAAAAAAATCATTAAGTTGGTCCTCATTAAAATTAAAAACTTCTGTTTTGTGAAAGACATTATTAAGAGAATGAAAAGACAAGCCACATTCTGGGAAAAAATGTTTGCAAGACACAAAGGAGCAGTATCCAAAACACACAAACACTTAAAACTCAACAACAAGAGGGGTGCCTGGATGGCTCAGTCAGTTAAGCGTCCGACTCGATTTTGGCCCAGGTCACAGTCTCAGGGTAGTGAGATGGAGCCCCACATTGGGCTCCATGCTGGGTATGAAGCCTGCTTAAGATTCTCTCTCTTCCTCTCCCTTTGCCCCTTCCTTACCTCTCTCTCAAAACAAAACAAAACAACATAACAATAAGAAAGCACATAACCTAATTTAAAAGATTCAAAAGATTTGAACAGACACCTACCAAAGAAGATATAAGGATGGTAAACAAGCATATGAAAAGATGCTCAACATGATATGTCTTTAGGGAATTGTAAATTAAAACAACAATGATATATCACCACACGCCCACTAGAATGGCCAAAATCCAAAACACTGATAACACCAAATGCTAGCAAAGATGGGAAACAACAGAAACTCTCATTCATTGCTGATAGGAATGCAAAATGGTACAGTCACTTGGAAGACAGTTTGGCAGTTTCTTAAAAAAACATATACTCTTATCATACAATGCAGCAATCACACTCCTTGGTATTTACTCAAAAGGGTTGAAACTTACGTTCACACAAAAATCTGCACATAGATGCTTCTGGCAACTTCATTCATAATTGCAAATATGTGGAAGCAACCAAGATGTCTTTCAGTAGGTGAATGGATAATCTGCGGTACATCCAGGCAATGGAATATTCAGTGCTAAAAGGAAATAGCTCTGGACCCATGAAAAGACATGGAGGAAAGTTAAGTGCATACTACTTACTAAGTGATAGAAGACAATCTGAAAAGGCTACATACTGTGTGATTCTAACTAGATGACATTCTGGAAAGGGCAAAACTATGGAGACAGGAAAAAGATTGGTGGTTGCCAGGGGGAAGGGAGGGAGGAACAAATAGGTCAGCACCAGGGATTTTTGGGGACAGTGAAGCTATTCTGTAATATTATGAAATGTGTATGATCATACATTTATTAAAACCCATAGAATGTAGAACATAGAAAGTGAACCCTAATGTAAACAATGGATTTCAGTTAATAATAATGTATAAAGGCACCCGGGTGGCTCAGTCGGTTAAGCATCCAACTCTTGATTTCAGCTCAGGTCATAACCTCAGGGTCCTGGGATCAAGCCCTGCATCAGGCTCTGTGCTCAGTGGGGAGTCTGCTTGGGATTTTTCTCTCTCTCTCTCCCTCTGTCCCTCTCTCTCAAATAAATAAATAAATCTTTAAAAAATAACAAAATAATGTATCAATACTAGTTTATCAATTGTAGCAAATGTACCACACTATTACAAGATGTAAATAATGGGAAAACTATGTGTTGGGGGGAGAAAGAGTTTTTGGAAACTCTTTGTACTTCACAATAAATTTTTTGTCAGCCTAAAGGTGGTCTAAAAAATGAAGTCTATTGATTTTAAAAAATTAATAAATTGACTATATATATGCAGGTTCATTTATCTACATGTCTATCCTCACTGAAATACCACACTCTCTTGATTCCTTAGCTGTATGCTGAGCCTTGAAATCAGATAATGTTAAGTCAGAAACTGTAAATCTGAGATGTTAACTTACATTCAAAGCTTTATATTTATAGATAGATATAGTGTAGACAGATACATAGATAATGACAGAAGCACCAAGACTCTGAGTCAGAAATCACACCATTCTTTACTCACTATTTAATAGTGTCCATAGTATCACTGTCTCATAGATGACGTGATGACAGCCAAATGTGTCCTGCACTTACAATGAGATCATACCATAGGAAGGTACGAAAGAATTTCTGCACTTATATAGAAGCAGGAATATCTATCCCTCTTTTTCCCCTTAGAGGGAAAGAGAGAAAGAGAGAACTTATCTTTCCCCTATTTGAGGGAGGAAGGGAGGAGTCCCTACTCCAGAATATAGGCATCCAGATTCAGAGGGGATAAAGAGGTTCATGACCCTTTGAATGGGAGCAGAGGGCTCTACCATGAGGAGACAAATGGGTCAGGTTCAACACCCACAACATGTGAGGAGCACATGTCTCCGGGGGACAAGAGTAGATATTCCCTGTCTTTATAGCACATCTATTTCTATTGTTCAGAAGGTCTGGACTATACAGGAACACTGGGAAATCCAGGAAGTATTGCCTTGGTACAAGTATAAGTTCTCTAACCTTGTTTTTCATTTTCAAACTTGTTTTGGCTGTTCTTATCCTTGGCATTTCCATAGGAATTTTTAAATCATCTTGTCAATTTCCTCAAAAAAGTATATTAGGATTCTAAATGGGATGGCACTTAATCTATAGATCTGTTTAGGGAGGATTAACATTTTAACAATATTGAGTTTCCCAATATATGAACATGACATATTTCTCCATTTATGTAGCTCTTAATTAATTTCCCTTTGCCATGTTTTGCAGCTTTCAATATATATTTCTTTAATACATTTCTTTAATTTTATTAAGTAGTTTCTGATGTTACTTTACAGCCTGAAAAATTTAGTGTTCTACTACTGGGTATTTACCCAAAAAATTCAAAAACACTAATTTTTTTTTTATTATGTTATGTTAATCACCATACATTACATCATTAGTTTTTGCTGTAGTGTTCCATGATTCATTGTTTGCATATAACACCCAGTGCTCCATGCAGAACGTGCCCTCCTTAATACCCATCACCAGGCTAACCCATCCCCCTCCCCCCCTCCCCTCTAGAACCCTCTGTTTGTTTCTCAGAGTCCATAGTCTCTCATGGTTCGTCTCCCCCTCCGATTTCCCCCCTTCATTCTTCCCCTCCGCTATCTTCTTTTTTTTTTTTTAACATATAATGTATTATTTGTTTCAGAGGTACAAGTCTGTGATTCATCAGTCTTAGACAATTCACTGCTCTCACCTTAGCACATACCCTCCCCAATGTCTATCACCTAGCCACTCCATCCCTCCCACCCCCCACCACTCCAGCAACCCTCAGTTTGTTTCCTGAGATTAAGAATTCCTCATATTGGGCGCCTGGGTGGCTCAGTCGTGGGCGTCTGCCTTCGGCTCAGGTCATGATCCCGGGGTCCTGGGATCGAGTCCCACATCAGGCTCCTTGCTCCGTGGGAAGCCTGCTTCTCCCTCTCCCACTCCCCCAGCTTGTGTTCCCTCTCAGGCTGTGTCTCTCTCTGTCAAATAAATAAATAAATTCTTTGGAAAAAAAAAAAAAAGAAGTCCTCATATTAGTGAGGTCATATGACACATGTCTTTCTCTGGTTGACTTATTTTGCTCAGCATAATACCCTCCAGTTCCATCCACGTTGTTGCAAATGGCAAGATTTCATTCCTTTTGATGGCTGCATAATATTCCATTCAAAAACCACTAATTTGAAGGGATACATACACTCCTGTGTTTATAGCAGCATTATGTACAATAGCCAAATTATAGAAGCAGCCCATGTGTCCATTGATAGATGAATGGATAAAGAAGATGTGAACAGGGGTGCCTGGGTGGCTCAGTCGTTAAGCATCTGTCTTTGGCTCAAGTCATGATCCCAGGGTCCTGGGATCGAGCCCCGCATCGGGCTCCCTACTTGGCAGGAAGCCTGCTTCTCCTTCTCCCACTCCCCCACTTGTGTTCCCTCTCTCACTGTGTCTCTCTCTGTCAAATAAATAAATAAAATCTTCAAAAAAAAAAAAAAGAAGATGTGAACAAAAATATATTGGGATATTATTCAGCCATAAATGGAATGAAATCGTGCCATTTGCAAAAACATGGATGGAGCTAGAGAGTACAATGCTAAGTGAAATTAGTCAATCAGAGAAAGACAAATACCATATGACTTCACTCATATGTGGAATTTAAGAAACAAAACAAACAAAGAAAAAATAAAGAGACAAGCCTCTTGGTTTGCTGTCTTGACATTCGGGCATTGGTGGATTCTTAACTATAGAGAACAAACTGATGGTTACCAGAGGGGAAGTGGGAGGGGGGATGGGTGAAATAGATGATGGGGATTAAGGAGGCACTTGTGACGAGCAGCGGGTGTTGCATAGAAGTGTTGAATCACTATATTGTACTGAAACTAATATTACACTGTATGTTAATTAGACTGGAATTAAAATAAAAACTTAATTTAAAAAAGGGTTGGTGTTCTAATTATTCATTGCCAGTCAATAGTATTAACAATTGATTTTTGAAAAGTGACCTTGTATCTTGCAACCTTGATAAATTCACTTATTAATCTAGCTGACTTTTTATAGATTTCTTAGAGTTTTCCTCATTTTTAATCTCTATGCCTTTCATTTCTTTGTGTGTGTGTGTGTGTACCTTATTGCACTAGCTAGGATCTTCAGTACAAAGCAGAAGGGGTGAGAATGAACATCTTTGCCTTGTTCCTGATCTTAGGTAGAAATCATTAAGCTTTTCATAAGTTTTTCACTGTTGAGTGTAATATTAGCTATAGGTTTGCTACAGATGCCCTTAATCAGGGTGAAGTACATTTCCTTCTATTCCTAATTTGCTGAGAGTTTTGATTTATTATTTTTTTTAAAATAACGAGTTGGTGGGGTGCCTGGGTGGCTCAGTCTTTAAGTGTCTGTCTTCAGCTCAGGTCATGATCCCAGGGTCCTTGGATCAAGCCCCACATCAGGCTCCCTGCTCAGCAGGAGGCCTGCTTCTCCCTCTCACACTCCCCCTGCTTGTGTTTCCTCTCTCGCTGTGTCTCTGTCAAATAAATAAATAAAATCTTTAAAAGAAATAAAATAAAATAACGAGTTGGTGTTGAATTTAATCAAATGCTTTTTCTGCATCCATTGAAATGATTATATGATTTCATCCTCTATTCTATTAAAATGATGAATGATATTGAGTAATTTTTGGATATTAACCAAACATGAACTCAAACTCCAAACATAAACCCCACTTGGACATGATGTATTATCCTTTTTACATATTGTTGAATTCAATTTGTGAATATTTTGTTAAGAAGATTTCTATCAATATTCATGAAGGATATTAGTCTGTAGTTTTCTTTTTTTATAATGTTTTTGTCAATTTCAGAATCCAAACTTCTGTGTATACCCCAGTATTAACCAGTAGTTACCATTTCCACTGCTCCTAATTTCATTTCTCTTCAGTCTAAAAAACTTCTTTAGCATTTCTTACTAGTGTAGACCTGATGGTGATGGATTTCCTTTGTTTTACTTTATCTGGAAAAGATTTTATTTCATCTGTGTTCTTAAAGGATATTTTCACTGAGTATAGAATTCTTGATTGACAGTTTTGTCTTTCAGCACTCTAAAGATGTTCTTCCATTTTCTCCTGGCCTCCATGGTTTCTAATAAGAAGTTAGTGGTAAATGCGATTATTATTCCTTGGTAAGTAATATGTTGTTTTTCTCTTGCTGCTTTCAAAATACCCTTTATTTTTGGTTTTCAACACATTGACTTGGATTTACCTCAGGGGCTTCTTTGTGTTTAATCTGTGTGGTGTTTGTTTATCATCTTGTATCTGCGAAGTTCTGTGTTTAATCAAATTTAGGAAAATTTGGGCCTTTGTTTCTTCAAATATTTTTTTCTTCCCATTATTTCTCTTTTCTCCTTCTGGTATTCCAATTACACAAACATTGGATCATTGTATATCATTTAACTGGTCCTTGAATTTCTGCTTAAATGTTTTAAAGTTTTGTTTTCTCTGTGTTCTTCATTTTGGATCATTTATATTGACCTATCTTGCATGTCATTTTGTCTTTTCTCTGGTATGTCTATTCAGCTAAGTCTCTTCTGTGAAATTTTTATTTGAGAAAGTGTATTTTTTTGTTCTGGAATTTCCATTTAGTTTTTTTTTTAATGTGTCTATATCTCTGGTGAGATTTCCTGTTTGCTGAGATTTTCATTTGTTCAAAGCATGTTTCTTTTACTTCATTGACAATTAATGATATTCATGTTAAAATCTCTGAGTTCCAATTTGGGTTCATGTTGGGATATGGCCTAACTGATTTTCTTTTCTTGAGTTCTATTTTCTTGATTCTTCATGTGACAGGTAATTTTAGATTGATCCTGGACATTATAAATGTTAAGTTGTAGAGATTCTGCATTCTGTTATTTTTCTCAGTGAGTACTTTTTTCCTATGTTTGCAGGAAAGTTCTGTGTGAAAACTCCACTTTTAGATGGTAGCTCTGGTCTCAGTTCAGATCTTATTTTTTTAGCTGAGCTATTTTAAGCCTGTTTCATACACACATGGTTGAGATGTGTGTCATAGATATGGGTACACAGAGTTTGAGCATCCCGTCTCTGAATTTCTCCCTTCTTCATTGTCCAAAGGAATCCCTCTCCCCTGCTGTGTTAGCCTTCCTGTTCCTTGGCCCCATATCTTCTTCTCTTTGTTTTATTCCCTCATTCCCTCCCACTATCCTCAGCATTCACTGTTTCCTGGCTTCATCTTTCTGGTTCACTGGTTTCATCTTTCTTGTTTCCCAGGCCAGAAAACCTGGGGGTTTTTCCACGTATGTCACCACTGGTGCTTATGCATGCTACATGGACTGCCCTTAGCCACAGGTGAAAAGCCACAGAGCTGGGAATTTTCTTGTGTGTGGCTCCCCATCTCACTTTTCCCCAGCAAACAGGTACTCCCTGCCAGAGTCTGTCAGATTCTCTTCACTCTCCAGTACTTTCAGTAGTTGCTTTTTGGATCATGTTCAGGTTTTATCATTGTTTTCTGCAGAGGGGAGGGGCTTGTCTGTGTTCTAGTCTATCATACCCAGAAACAGGATCTTTTTTTTTTTTTTTTTTTAGGGTGAAGACCTTTCATTAGGATTTTGCTATATAAATAGCTATAGAAAGCTGGGAGGGCTGGAGGGAGTGGCTGCTGTCTCACTCTGCACAGGTCACTAATAATCTCACTGATGAGGGGACTTGAGGGGGAGCCTGAGCATGACCAGAGGGAGAATGCTAACTGGCATGAGGAGTCTGATATGAGGGGGAGAGAGAGAAAGAAGGAAGGAAGAAAGGAAAGAAAAAAGGAAGGAAGGAAGGAAGGAAGGAAGGAAGGAAGGAAGGAAGGAAGGAAGGAAGGAAAGCAGAATCTTGATTACAGTTTTGATATCAGAATGGACATGATTAGACTTTAACACCCAAAAGACAGACTTCCTGTCATTACCTGAAAGTGATTATGGGATCTGTGTGACATTGTTTCCATGGGTAGGGAAAAATACTTCAAATAGAGTGTGTTTGAAAAAAGGGCAGTGGTTTGATAAAAATGAAGTTTCTCTGTGCTAACTCATTCAATACACTGGTCCAAGTGGAGGAAAAAGATTTCATTATTTTTCCATTCCATACACATATATCACTTTCTACCCCCACTCCCATCTTATCAGTATGGTTATATCACAATTTTTGGTTAAAGTCATATTAATTATCCATATTTTTCATTACATGCAATATTATTGATAACAGAGCCATAGAGTATACTGTGAATACATTTCTTTCTTGTACTATTTTCCCCCTAGAGATAGTAATTGACTTGGATTTGTTTGTTTGCACATGTGAGTTTTTGTTTACTTTGCTTTGCAATTACCTATCACTAATTTACTTTCTGATTTTCTTGATGACACAATAAATCTCTCAATACATTCAGAGTCAGTAAGTGATTTGTTGATTTTTTTGTTTGTTTATTTCGCCCTTGAAGACATGTCTTCCAGAATTCTCCAACTTCAGCTCTCTCCTGTCCAACTGCTCTCTGTATGGTTGCCAACCTGTGACATCCTTCTTCATTGTCCAAATGAATCCCTCTCCCCTGCTGTGTTAGCCTTCCTGGTCCCTGGCCCCATATCTTCTTCTCTTTGTTTTATTCCCTCATTCAGAGGAAACATATTCTTGAGGATATTCCTGAGAAGTAGTGCATAAGAAGTACATTTTTTGAGATGTCACATGTCTAAAAATGCCTTTATTCTGCCTCACAAATGACTGACAGTTTGGTTGGGTAGATCCTTAACCACTGAGTCTATACTGCTTTTATTATGAAATGGTATTTATAATTAACAAACACAAACAAATTTATAAAGAAAGAAAGTTATAGAAATAAGAAAGTTCTAGCTGATTTCTCTATCCATTCAAGCAATGGTCTTAATGTTTTCTTTCATTGAGGCAGGGGTTTGGGGTCTGGAGTGGCCATGTTGTAATTACCTGAAAGCACTCCTTCCTTCAAGGAGTCACCTCTCTCTCACTGGTGGATCTGGTCAGTCACAAGGCTCTTCTCCATCTGACCACAGAGATGGGCATGGGGCTCAAGCAAGCCAGTCAAATTTCTGTTCTGCGATGAATAACAGATCTGAGAGGGAAAACAAACTTCCGTTAGCCTTTCCAGACATATTCTGGCCATGTGGTCACCTGTTCATTGTCCTGGGAGCCTCCCTTATCTTTCAGCTTCCCACTGGACTGAGCCAGTGGGGGCACTGCCAGCAGATCGGTGAGAGGGAGGGTAGAGGCCAGGCTGTATGGGTTCACTGGGCTTTCTACCAAATGCCACAGCTCCTGTCAGAAAGACTTCTCCATAGAACCCCCACTCCAGTTCCCGGTAACTGCTTCTTTCCCCTGCCCCTCAGGTGCAGGGATAACAACAGCTCCTGGTGGATTATGGCACCAAGTTCTACATTAGCTTTTGCTGGTTTCCTCAAAAGCTGCTCTCACCACAGCAAATCACCCTTACTAAATTGTCCTCATGTCATCTGATTTTGAGTGTGCTGTTTCCTGTTAGGACTCTGGTAGATACATTCTCTTTCCCCGAAAAGGAGGTAAGGCTGGGTTTGCTGGAAGTCACCAGACAGAGCCAAGAGATAGAAATGAACCTGATAAGATCCTTTGAGTATCAGGACTCAGCTTGGTTTGTAGCTAGCTGTATTCCAGTCTTCCCAGAAAACTAATGAATTCTCGTTTTGATTAATCTATTTGGCACAGGGTCCATAGAATGTAGGGGGGAGCCTGCTGACCGGCTGTGAAGCACAGGAGTATAGTATTCATCTTGACTCGGTATTGTGTGGCCAATGGCAAATTACTTCATTTCTTGATTTCTTTATCTTCATAACAGCTAAATGTTCACCTACTCCACTAGCCTATATTTAATTAAGGCTCAAAGCACAATATAAAGTCTTACTTCATGCCCAAGATATTGGCAATGCAGTTCAAAGTTTAAAAAAAATTATTAGGGGCGCCTGGGTGGCTCAGATGGTTAAGCGTCTGCCTTCGGCTCAGGTCATGATCTCAGGGTCCTGGGATCGAGTCCCACATCGGGTTCCCTGCTCAGTGCAGAGCCTGCTTCTCCCTCTCCCTCTGCCACTCCCTCTGCTTATGCTCTTCTGTCTATCTCTGTCAAATAAATAAATAAAATCTTTAAAAAAAAATTATTAGAGGAAGTACCTACTTCTATTCTCTCAAGAAATCTAGAACATTATATAGAAATTTCATGCATGCATCTGTGTGCTGGTAATTCTGAGGCCTAGGAACAGAGGATTTATTGAAAAAAATGGAAAATGTTCTTATCTGGGTCCCTGGGAGACTCTGGGAAGCTGGGGAGATTTTCTTTATTATATACTCATAGCAGATATTGATTTGCTTACTAACTATCCATCTCCCTCTTCTTCCTTGCTAACAGAACTCTGATTTTGTTGGGAAACCAATACACCTGGCCCCAGATTATGGGGCACCATAGATATAATCTAATCCTTACAATCAATGCTTCCTACTACTCTAGTCTCCCTTGAAGCTAGAGATGGCCATATGCCAAAATCTGGCCAACGGGACCTAAGTGAAAGTCTGTCAGCATTGCTTAGAGCAGGGTTTCTCAACCTTGGCACTTAGACATTTTTCACAGGATAATCCTATATTGTGGGAGTCTGTGTTGTAGAATGTTTTGCAGTTTCCTTACCTAATAGATGTCAAGAGCACCCCCTTAGTTGTGACAACTACTAACATCTCTGGACATTGTCAAATGTCTCCTAGGTAGTAACATCACCTCCAGTTGAGAACTGCTGTTTTAGAGAATCATATGTTGCTGGTAGGGAACTAATGTGTCCCTCCTTCTCTCTCTGTCTTCCTGCCTTGACCAAGGGTGTGAGGATTGCAGTTGTAGGACCTATTCGGCAACCATGAGGAAAGGGCTAAAAGATTTTCCTGGAAATCACTGCTGCTTAATAGTGATAACTTATTATATGTTTACATTACTATGGTAAGATTTTCTGGACTTTTCACCAACTACATTCTTGACTGAGAAGTCCATATAGGGAAGTGGGGAGAGGCATGTCCCCTTCTTCAGCATGTGTACAGTACTGAAGGTTGCAGTACGTAAGATCAAGATGTGAACTCAATTGTATTTCTATATACTAGCAATAAACAATTAGGAATTGAAATGAAAAAATAATCGCATTTATAATAGCATGAAAAATGGGTGCATTTCATACTTAAAAATAAATCTGACAAAATCTGGGGAAGCTGTGTACACTGAACACAAACCACTGCGGAGAGAAAAGCCTTCAAAAAACAGAGAGGGAACCCATGAGTTCAGACAACTCAGTATTGGTCAGATGTCAGTTCTCCTCAAATTGATCTACAGGTTCAATGTAATCCCAATATAAATTGCAATAACTGCAATAGGCTTTTTAAAAAATAAACTGACAGGCTGATTCTGAAATTGTACAAAAATGTAAAAGAGCCAGAATAAGCAAAATAATGTTGAAACAAAGAATAAGTTGAAGGACTTAACACTACCTCACTTCAGACTTACCATAAGGCATCAAGCCCATGTGGTGTTGGTATAAAGTCAGACATATAAATTCATGCAGTGGAGTATAGTCCAGAGACAAGGCCACTCATATCTGGTTAATTGATGTTTGACAACGGTGCCAATCTAAGTCAAAGTGGGATGGGTAGTCCCTTCAACCATGGTGCTGGAACAACTAGATATCCATATGGAAAAGAAAAAAAAGAACTTTCACTCTTATCTCACACCACACACAAAAATTAACTTGAAATTGATCACAAACCTCTATATAAAAGCTAAAACTAATACACTTTTAGAAGAAAACATAATGGAAAAATCTATGCTCAGCAGGTGAGGATTCCTTAAGTAGGAAGAGTACAAACTACAAAAGAAGGGAATTGATAAACTTTATTTCATCAACATTAAAAAATGTCTTTCCTCAAAAATTTAATAAAAAATGAAATGGCGATCTATAGAGAGGAGAAAATATTTGCAATCCATGCATCCGACAAAGAACAAGTATCCAGAGGATGTAAAGGATTCTTACACCTCAATAATGAGAAGTGGGGGAAAGTCTTATTTTATTTTATTTTTTTAAATTAAATTAAATTTTTTTATTAACATATAATGTATTATTTGTTTCAGGGGTACAGGTCTGTGATTCATCAGTCTTACACAATTCACAGCGCTCACCATAGCACATACCCTCCCCAATGCCCATCACCCAGCCACCCCATCCCTCCTACCCCCCACCACTCCAGCAACCCTCAGTTTGTTTCCTGAGATTAAGAGTCTCTTATGGTTTGGGGCGCCTGGGTGGCTCAGTCATTAAGCATCTGCCTTCGGCTCAGGTCATGATCCCAAGGTCCTGGGATTGAGCCCCACATCGGGCTCCCTGCTCAGCGGGAAGCCTGCTTCTCCCTCTCCCACTCGCCCTGCTCGTGTTCCCTCTCTCGCTGTGTCTCTCTCTGTCAAATAAATAAATAAAATCTTAAAAAAAAAAAAAAGAGTCTCTTATGGTTTGTCTACCTCTCTGGTTTCATCTTGTTTCATTTTTCCCTCCCTTCCCCTATGATCCTCTGTCTTGTTTCTCAAATTCCTCATATCAGTGAGATCATATGATACTTGTCTTTCTCTGATTGACTTATTTCGTTTAGCATAATACCCTTTAGTTCCATCCATGTCGTTGCAAATGGCAAGATTTCATCTTTTTGATGGCTGCATAATATTCCATTGTATATATATATATATATATATATATATATATATATATATATATGCACATCTTCTTTATCCATTCATCTGTTGATGGACATCTAGGCTCTTTCCACAGTTTGGCTATTGTGGACATTGCTGCTCTAAACATTGGGGTGCACATACCCCTTCAGATCCCTACCTTTGTATCTTTGGGGTAAATACCCAGTAGTGCAATTGCTGAATCGTATGGTAGCTCTATTTTCAACTTTTTGAGGAAGCTCCATACTGTTCTCCAGAGTGGCTGCAACAGCTTGCATTCCCACCAACAGGGTAGAAGTGTTCCCGGAAAGTCTTATTTTAAAATGGTCAAAAGACTTGAACTGACACTTCACAAAAAAGACACAGGAATGGTCAATAATTACATGAAAAGATGCTCAATATCATTAGTCATCAGAGAAATGTAAATTAAACCACAGTGAAATACTCCCACGTGCCCACCAGAAGGGCTAGAATTAAGAGGACTGTGCAAATCAAATGTTGATGAGGATGCAGACACACAGGAGCTGTCTGTCATACACTGTTGGTGGAAATGTACGATATGCTATGATCCTTTTGGAAAAGAGTTCACAAATTCTTATGAAGTTAAGAATATACTTATATGGCCCACGAAGTCCTAGGCATTTACCCAAGAAAAACAAAAACTTATATTCACAGACTTTTACATGAATCGTCCCAGCAGCTTCATTCATAATAGCCAAAACCTAGAAGCGATTCCAGTATCTGTCAACTGGTGAATAGATACACAAATTGTGGTATATCCATACAATGCAACATTACTCAGCAATAGATATTAAAAACTACTTCTGGGGCGCCTGGGTGACTCAGTTGGTTAAGCGTCTGCCTTTGGCTCTGGTCATGATCCCAGGGGATCCTGGGATATAGTCCCATATGGGGCTCCCTGCTCAGTGGGGAGCCTGCATCTCCCTCTGCCTGCCACTACCCCTGCTTGTGCTCTCTCTCTCTCTCAAATAAATAAATAAAATCTTTTTAAAAAATAATTAAAAAAAACTACTTACAACAACATGGATTAGTCTCAAAAACATGCTGAGCAAAAGCAACAAGATGCAAAGAGTTACGTATGATGACTACATTTATAAGAAATTCTGGGAGAGGCAAACTAATCTATGGTTGCTGTCTGTGTATATGTTGGGGGCGGTTCTGTGAAGCCATTTGAGGAAACTTTTTTGTAAAGGAAATATTCTATATCTTGATTGTGGTGGTGTAGAAATTTGTCAAAACTCATCTCTCTCCAGGGCACCTGGCTGGCTCAGTCAGTAGAGCATGTGACTCTTGATCTAGGAGTTGTAAGTTTGAGCACCACATTGGCTATAGAGATTACTTAAAAATAAAATTTTTTTAAAGATTTTATTTATTTGAGAGAGAGAGAGAGCACGAGTGGGGGAGGGGAAGAGGCAGAGGGAGAAGCAGACTCCCCACCAAGCAGGGAGCCCACTGGGGGACTCAATCCCAGGACTTCAGGATCGTGACCTGAGCCAAAGGCAGACACTTAACTGACTGAGTCACCTAGGCACCCTTAAAAATAAAATCTTAAAACAAAAACACCTCATCTATCTGCATACTTTAAATGGGCGCATTTCATTACAGTTGATTTAAGAAAGATGACCAGGTCAGGGGAAGCTATAGCCCTGAAAACAATGGGGGGAGGGAGAGGTTGTGGTCTTTTGGCTCTCTGATTAGATGAGTAAGTCTGTCTCATTAGGGGGAAACTGTAGAAGGTTAGCTCTGATTGCTGCTCTAAGGCACATTTTCTCAGTATCAGTAATAAAAGAGATATCTTCTAAAGCCCAATATAACTTACTGATTTAACCATTTGCTTATTTCTGCTCTCATGCCTCCCCACCCTCACCCATGCTAGATAGAAGTTTTCCTCTGCTCATGTTCATTGTAGTTATCAGCAAGATATATATACAGTAGGTATAGAGTATCAGTAAGATATAATAGATACCCATCTGCTATCTTCTGTGTCTTATTTCTCAATTGGTTCCAAACTCAGAAAGAGAAGATAGGGTTGTTTTTATTTGTCTCCTAAGACTCCAACAGCCTTCTTCCTCCTACTGAAAACAGTAATAACAATAGCACAATAATAAACCATAAATCAGTCAACATTTATGGGGTGTTTACTATGTGCCAGGATTACTATGTGTGAAAATGCTTATAAAATGTTATGTCTTTCATTCCTCATAATAACCCAATAAAATGGGTACCATATTTATTTGCATTTTGGAGTCGATAAAGCCAAGGCATAGAGAAGTTAAGTAGCTCACCCATGGTCATACAGTTAGTAGGTGGTAAAACGGGGTTTTGAATCCAAGTAATCTGATCCTTGAATGCTGGCCTTATTCACACAACAGCCCGAACAATTTTTTTAAAGGTAGATTGTATAAGGTCTGTTCTCTGCTGTAATTCCTTCAATGGATCATCATGATCCTTAGGGGAAAACAACAACAAATCTTGCTATTGTACAGATAGGGCTCTACATGACCTGGTCCCACTGGAGCCAGTTTCTTCTAACTTACTATTCCAGGGCCATACTCACTTTTGGGTTCTCAGGTATGTAAACGATGCCCTGCCCCTGGACTTCTGCACATGCCTTTGCATCATACAGAAGGCTCCCCTCTACAGCTGTCCCTCCAACCCACACCCTGGGTTTCTTCAGGCTTTGTTGAAATACCGCATTTTTAGAGAGGCTTCTGACCCCTTCTTCTCCAAATCCAACCATAACTCCCCATTATTCTCTCTCATTTTAACCTCTGTTGTATAGCCATAGCCCTGATCACAATGTGAAATTATTTTCCTATTTCGGTGTATAACTGGTATGACCTGCTTCACCAGCTTGGGGTGAAAGTGAAGTCACCGCGCTTTATGCTTCATGTCAGCACTGGCTCTAGTCTCCACTTGCCAGACTTCCAGGAAGCTTACTCCCTTCCTGGGGTGGTGGGGAGGCTCTTCCCCCATCCAACTGTCCAATAACCTCAGGATTTACTCAACTTGAAGAGGCCAGTCCTGATCCCAAATACCTTGACAGGAATAATCCGGAGCTTCTGAATGCTTTCGGAGTTGGCTCTGTTGTTGTTAAAATATGACTGCTTCCTGTTGTTAAAAACCAAGCCCGTACCCTGTGGTGGGTCAGCGAGCACTGCCCCCAGCTCACTTTGTCGGTCCAGACCTTGCTTGGGTTCAGTGTGTCAGGATGGGCGGGCCCCGCCTGGCTCCTCGGCTTAGCCCCAGGCTGGGCCAAGATTAGCTCCCAGACCCCAAGTGCCTACACCCACCCTGTGACCACACCAGTCCCAGCACCACACCCTGTTCACCAGCCAGCACTACCCTTTTGTGGTGTTTAATGACAGGGTTCTGCTGAGATCCATTAGGACCCCTCCCTCCCACTTCAGTGTAGACAGCTTACATTCCAGAGTGCCCTGTGAGATCCCCCTGAAGCTACCCTCTGGGAACACTGCCTGGGAGGACATGCACCCTCCGCTCCTCAGCCCTCACTCCCGTCCCCTCTCCCCTGGCCCTGCCTGCTCAGCAAACCACTTACCCATGAATCCTCAGCGTCTGCCCCTGGAGGGGGACCCAAGACACCCCTCACAGCCTCATATTGATATTCTCTCTACCTGCAGCTCTCTTGAAGGCATCTTGATGGGACAGTTTCTGAAACACAGCACCCATGTCCACAGCCTCCTTCCCTTTCATCGCAGGAAGTTCTGGGTCCCCCATTTGAGTTAGCCCACCTCCCGAGCTGGCCCAGAGGAATTAGGAAAAGCAGCTTCTGTCTGGCACATGCACACAAATGCTTCTTTATTTCCTTGCCCTCAAGCCACGAGGCCACTTGCCCTCCATTACCAAGAAGGGCCACTCGAGTGATTCTTTCTGACGCAAAGACAATTTTCTCCCGAATAACTGGAATTTTCCTAGATAGAAACTGTGGGACACTTATAAATAGAAGTTCATTTCAGATTTGAAAAAAGTAAAATTCCATTCCAAGTGTTGCCTAGCTGCATCTGTCTCCCTGTTTCCGCCTCGGGTCCTCTGTTTTTTCTGTAAACCCAGGAATTTGCACCACTCCTGGCTTATAGTGGGCATTCAATCCACGTTTGTTGAATGAATGAATGAATGAATCACCAACTCCCAAATAAAACTGTGTCTATCCGTAAACTAGGACAAGTTTGAGAACCAAAGGATTAACAGGAAATTATCCAATAATCATATTAAAGGCTGACTATATATGTATTTATATACATGTAATTTTATGCATTTCTTCTTTTTAATTTAAAGAAGAGCCCTTCTTTTTATTTTGAAACTTTCAAAAAGATTTCAGACATTCAAAGTGGTATAAAAAATAATATAATAAACACCAGGAAATGCACCACAAAGTTTAAGAAAGAAACCCAAACTGGAGTAACACAGCTACCTGTGTACCCCTTCCCCTTTCCTCCCCACCGGAGGTAACCTTTGTTCTAAATGTAAGGAAACTTCCACAGTCCTTGAAGCGATAGCACAACACACCGCAGGATCTTGCCCCTCCCCCTCCATCACAGGTGATTAAACAAAGGTGAGACCCTGATGCACCTGGGCCAATCAGCTGCTGCTCCTCAGGAATGTGCGACTGAGGGCCTGAGTTAGTTTGCTGTGATGAGCAAAACTGACAGGTTGTGCTAATTTAGGGCTTAGACTTTTATTGGGTGTGGCCATGATGAGCCAGAACAATAAGAAGGGATGAAAGAGGCACCTGAGAAACTTGCACCTGAGAAAGAGGGGGGAAGGACGAGAGGAGGGAGGGACAAGGGAAGGGGGAGGGGGAAGGCAGAGGGGAAGTGACTTTGACCTTATTTCCAAATAGTTTTCCCCTTCTCTATCCCACACCTCTAAGGTTTCCCTACTTTTCTGACTTTTAATTTGTGGGAGTCCTTTACAATCTTCCCGTGATCTCCATTTTACCTCGATGGGTTCTATTACTTTAAACTAAAAAATTCTTGGGGCGCCTGGGTGGCTCAGTCGTTAAGCATCTGCCTTCGGCTCAGGTCATGATCCCAGGGTCCTGGGATCGAGCCCCACGTCGGGCTCCCTGCTCTGCAGGAAGCCTGCTTCTCCCTTTCCCACTCCCCCTGCTTGTGTTCCCTCTCTCGCTGTGTCTCTCTCTGTCAAATAAATAAAATCTTAAAAAAAAAAAAAGAAATTAAACTAAATAATTCTTAAAATAAGCTCTCCCCACAAAAAAAGAAATGTTGGGCGCCTGGGTGGCTCAGTTGGTTAAGCGACTGCCTTTGGCTCAGGTCATGGTCCTGGAGTCCCAGGATCGAGTCCCACATCGGGCTCCCTGCTCGGCGGGGAGTCTGCTTCTCCCTCTGATCCTCTTCCCTCTCGTGCTCTCTGTCTCTCATTCTCTCTCTCTCAAATAAATAAATAAAATCTTTAAAAAAAAAAAAAAAGAAATGTTATTCCCTAATTACAAGTGGCCAAAATTCCTAGAATCCTAGAATTGATTCATTTGACAGATATTTATTGAGCACCTACCAAGTACCAGGCTTTGGGACAAATCTTTGGTTCAGCTTTCCAGACAAGGTGACCAACCAGCTCAGGTTTGGGGGACTTTCCCAGTTCCCCGCATCCTGAGACCCACCTCAGTGTAGGCAAATGGGGCCCTGGGTTACCCTGTTTCCATCCAAAGTAGAAACCCTCCTCTTTAAAAAAAAAAAAAAAAAAAAAGATTTTACTTATTTATTTGACAGAGAGAGACAGCAGGAGAGGGAACACAAGCAGGGGGAGTGCGAGAGGGAGAAGCAGGCTTCCCACAGAACAGGGAGCCCAACATGGGGCTCGATCCCAGGACCCTGGGATCAGGGCCTGAGCCTAAGGCAGACGCTTAACGACTGAGCCACCCAGGCGCCCCAAGTAGAAACCCTCCTACAATACCCCTTGTTGTCTTCTAGCAGCTGATATTGTACAAACATTTGGCTAGACTAACAGAAAATTCTTTTTTTTTAACTTTTTTTTTTTTTAAGATTTTATTTATTTGCGAGTGAGAGAATGAGAGACAGAGAGCATGAGAGGGAGGAAGGTCAGAGGGAGAGGCAGACTCCCTGCTGAGCAGGGAGCCCGATGCGGGACTCGATCCCGGGACTCCAGGATCATGACCTGAGCCGAAGGCAGTCGCTTAACCAACTGAGCCACCCAGGCGCCCATCTTCATATAGTTTCTACTGCCATATTCTGCTTCTGGTTCTTCTCACAAAACATATGTTCGTCCATTGTTAAAGTGTATTCCTTTCTGACCAGGCATGTGCTATAATTTAAACCTGGATTGGTTATCCATTGCCTACCCTAGAGCAGGCACAAATTGGAGTCCTTCCCAGCTCCAACAATCCCCCCCCAAGGTTGTGCTTACACCATTCTCTTCCTTGGGAGGAACTTCTGGGAACCCCTTTCTCGGGCCAAGTGATCCCAAGGGGCTACCAATACACATGACCCCAAGTCCTTCATCCATTCACGAAACACATCCATGGAACCTCTGGCACCTGTAGACAAGTAGGGGAGATGGATCCTGAGTTCCGGTAAATACACAACGTTGTGAGTGCTCAGTTCTATGAGAGATGGGTCCAATGCTAGGGGGCATGAGAGGGAAGAGGGATGACATGCAGCTGTAAGAATCAGTAGTTACTTTAGATCAAAGAGCTGTCTGAAACAGCAACTGCTAAACTGCAGCTTCCCCAAGCACATTGGCATCATTAATGTGTTAAGGGCCATTATCATACTAATCCGCATATTCATCAGCTTTCTAACCAGGACCCAGGTCCCTGGGGAAATGGGATGGAAGCCTGCTCCTCCTCCCATCTTCCTCATCTCAATTTATGGCATCTCCATCCTTTGTGGGTCTCATCCATGGCTGTACATTGGAATCCCCCAGAGAGCTTTAAAAATTGATGCCTGAGGGCACCTGGGTGGCTCAGTCGGTTGAGCAGCCAGCTCTTGATTTCGACTCAGGTCATGATCTTGGGGTCCTGGGATGGAGCCAGGTGTCTGCTTCCTAGCTCAGCAGGGAGTCTGCTCAAGCATTCTCTCTCTCTCCCTCTGCCCCTCCGTCCGCTCATGCTCTCTCTCTGAAATAAATACATCTTAAAAAGAAATTTGAATGCCTGGTCTCACAGAGTTTCTAGTTAGTTGGTGTGTGGTGTGGTGTAGACATCAGATTTCTGAATCTCTCCCAGGTGATCCAATGTGCAGCTAAGGTTGAGCTGGACGCTGAGGCCAAGACCTCCTTGACCTCTCCTCTTTTCATACTCACATCCAACCCGGCAGAAGTGCTGTTGGCTCTACTTTCCAAGGAAACACCTCTCCCACCAGTTCTCACTTCCCGACTGCCCACCAGCTCCTAGGCCTGAGATTGTCAGTGGCCCCCGAACTACCGGCAGTTGCCCACCTGCAATTGGCTTTCAGCCTGACCATCAGAGAGGTTTTTAAGCCCAGGATAAGTGACAGCCCCCTTTGTTCAAAATTCCTCTGTACCTCTTAGGGTGGGGGGAGTCTTTATCTAGCTGATAGGGCCATAGATGGTCAGATTCCTGGTTATCTCTTTGACCTCCTCTCCCGCCATTCTCTCCCATCCCCCTCCTGGGCTTTCAACCCCATGGCCACCCCTGATGTTTCCAGAACACCCTCAAAGTTTTTGCACCTAGAGACCTTTGCCTGAACTGCCTTCTTCAGGTGGTTGCTTGCCCTCCTCCCTAATTTAGCTGGGTCTCTGCTGGAATATCACCCTCACTGAGGCCTTCTCAGAGCCACGCCGTCTAACATCGCCCCCCACCCCCCCCATCATTCTCTATGTCCTTATTTTCCTTTGGTTTTCTTCTTAGCATTTATCACCTATTACATATTTTTGTTCGTTTAATCTCTTCCCCACCCCCATTAAAATGGGAGCTCCAGGGAGCACATTCTGCTCTCTGTTCTGCTGTATCTATAGCACCTAGAACAATAGAAGTTGCTCAATAAATGCTATTAGAAAGAATGAAGGAAGACAGGTCCATTTTATTTTATTTTATTTTTATTATTTTTATTTTTTTATTTATTTTTGAGAGAGAGAGAATGACAGAGAGAGAGAGAAGGAGAAGGGTGAGGGTCAGAGGGAGAAGCAGACTCCCTGCCGAGCAGGGAGCCCGATGCGGGACTCGATCCCGGGACTCCAGGATCATGACCTGAGCTGAAGGCAGTTGCTTAACTAACTGAGCCACCCAGGCGCCCCGACAGGTCCATTTTAACAGGAGAGAAAAGGTCTGGTGTTGCCAAAGTAGAGCAAGTCGATGCGGTGTCCCTTACTTCTGCCCCTTACTGGCTGAGTGACCCTGAACGAGTTACTTCACCTCTCTGAACCTCAGTGTCCTCATCTGTCCATGGTGATACCGACAGTACCTGTGGGCCTCAAAAAGTTGTTGGGTTACATGGAGTCCTATACGAATAGCAGAGCAAAGTGCCTACAAGTGGGAGAACATGCCCCCCAAATTGTAGCTATAATGATTGTGTATAATATTAGCAGGGCAGGAGCCAAAGCCCAGAGCCCTGGATGCTCTGGGGAAAGATGATCTTCCCGTGGGAAGGGAGGGAGGGCATCTTGGGCAAAGCACAGAGTTGGGGGGCAGGGGGTCCAGGATGGTGGCACAGGTTGGTGGTTGGTGACACAAGTCAAGTCTGCTCTGAAAACCAGTTTTTTATACCTCTAGACCTCACAGGGTTTCTTTGAGGATCAAAAGAAATATTGTATACCATTCTTCGGTTGAAACATATACATTTGAAAAGAACCGCATAGAGAAATACTGTGTACACTTCTTTTCAAACCATAAATTGCTACATAAAGGCCCTGATTATGATCTCCCAACTTTGTCCAAGTCTGTCTATATAAACACATGCTTGTCTTGTCTTTCTCATCTGAGGCTGTCCTATCCTCCAGGGACTGGCATTCTTAGGGACTGGCCAAGTGAGAACATGGCTGGTTAGCTGCACCCATCTCTGCTCAAAGGCTCCGTTTCTCCCCAGATTTATTTTGTATTTTAGTCTATTTTAATATGGGCTCTTAGCAGAACACATGTACTTTTTTATTATTCTACTTTATCATATGATTTCTTTAGGAAGCATTATTTGATTTTGAAAAATACCTAGTCTTCCTAATGTACACATTATCCTCATCTTTGTTGATGTAATCCCTTTGTTGTGTTCAAAAAATATATACATATATATTACATATAATATTACATCTGCTTTGTGAAGTATATTATTTATACTCACTTTTACTCCTATAATCCTTTCCTTATTCTAATCTCTACAGCTTGATCATGTTTAAGTCTTAGGAATACTTTTCCTTTATTTGCCATTATTCGTGTATTCATTCAATCATTTATTCACTCAACAAACATGTATGGAGTGTCCATTTTGTGCCACTGTTACATTGGGGGTAATGCAGCAAAACAAACAGACTTAAAACGAAGAACTATGGGGGGGGGAAATAAAACAGGGAGGAGGATAAGGTATTTGATTGTAGGGGGTTTCAACATTACCTAGGGAGGGCTGACTGAGAGGGTGACATTTTTGTTAGACTTGAGGGTTTTAGGGGACAGTTCTAGTATCTTGCAGAGTAACACTTCAGGAAGAGGGAATGATGAGTGCAAAGGCCCTGGGGAATGAGTCAAGTCAGAGAAGGAGCAAAGAAGCAGAATGAGGAGGGGGAGTGGTGAGAGAAGGGGTCATGCCAAGTACGATCTCACAATAGGTAAAACGTGCAGGTTGCTTAGACCAGGGCGGTAGCTGCAGAAATGGGTGGTGGTTGAATTCTGGATATATGTGAAGACTAGCCCCTTACTACTGTTCTAGGAATTGCTAGTGAGGTTACTAGCTGGCAATGTGACTTCATTGGTATGACATCAATTAACTTCAATAATTTTGTTTCATTTAAAGGACCCAGGATGCTAGTATCCCCTATGGACCCTTTCTTCTAACATTTCATCGTAGATTCCACCCCTCTGGGTCAGCGAAGTCACCTTCTCCTACATGCATCCTGTTGGCTCTCCTCCTTGAGTCCATAGACCCAATTCCCCTGCAATGCCTTTCCTTTCTTGAAGGTGCAGGCAGGACTCCTGCTTCCCAAAGGATGTGCTTTCCAGCGTCCCACAGCCTCTGGCTCCCTCGCTTTTTTGATTTTATTAACATCACACATGCATTTGCTTTGATGTGAAAAGGAAACAAAAATATTCTCCACTTTCTCTCTGAAAGTTCTACTTGTTAAAGTTGGTCAGATTCGAGAGTGGCATTTTATAGAGTCATTGGCCTAAATAGGCAACCTAAATTATGCCATCTGCCACACGAGTGGAGTTTATGTAACACCGCGGTCGGGGGGGGAGGGCTGGAAGCTGTTTAATATTATCCATCAATACCGCTGCCTTCCCGGGACCGCCTCCCTCAGGACGCCACCCGCCATGATCTTCTCGGGAGTTTTCAATATCCTTTGTGACTGGTCTAGCACTACTCCCACACGAATAGATTTGCTGTTTTCTTTTACAGTTCTTCAGAATAGAAGTGCTTTCCCCCCCCAACAATGAACACACAACCTCATCTTGGGGCTCTTTCCTGTATTGCATACATTGTATGTTGTTGTGCTTCATGGTCTTATTATTTTAAGCACCTAAAAACAGAATAAAGAGATCTAACTATTGTAAGTACACGGCCATAAAACCATCCACGACCCTGAATGTGGGTAACGGTAATTCTACCAAGTATGAAATTGATCACGTCACTAAATCTTGTCAACTTTCTGCTACTCCTTACATTTCACCTCAGCATGTTCCTTGAATAGAATCAGGACAGTCTGAAAATCCGGATCAAACAACATTCATTTCCTGACTCAAACCCAACTAAGCCCACTCTCCCTCTTCCCCAGAGAATAGAAGATGATATGGTCAAACTGCCCTAAAACTTACATGGTTTTAAAAGGTTTGGGACAGGAAAAAACAACAATCCTTTTTTCTTTTCAGTTTTGCTTTGCCCCCTTCATATTCTTTTATCCTTGTTTTTGCTTATGGCAAACAAGCAACATGAGAAAAGACAGTCACCCACAACCGCCCACCCCCGCCCCTGCCCACTATGAGGTGGGGTCTGGGAGGGGGACACTGAGTACTCCTCTCCAATCCCACTTCATTGCTTGATAATTTTTGAACTTGGCCAAATACAAAAAGTCTCTGAAGCCCAATTTCTTTTTTCATAATATAACTTTGTTCCTCCCTCTCACTGGGCTACCGTATACCCAGGGAGACCAGTGCCCCCAGCAGAGAGAAGGCTGTCCTTCGAGAGTCTGTCCCGATGACCACGTCTCTGCTTACATTATACCTGCCTCTAGAGTATCTTCTTATCTTGCTTTCAGTCTCCAAATACCTTGTCATGCTTCAAGAAATAGTATCACCTCCTTGTGAAGGATCTGTGCAAACTACAAAGAGAAATTGGAGTGTCAGGGATAATTAACACCATATTGGGTTTTTTTTTTTTCTTTGCTCTTTCTTGAGTTACATTAATTTTTCACCATTATCATCTCCCATTTTCCAAAACTTATAAAAGTGTTCAGTATTACTTGGTAAAGAACTCCTGCTTGCTAATTACCATTGAAATTTTTTTTCTATCAAACACCACACTAACATCTGCCTGTTGCTACCATGATCACATTGCAAATCAAATTTTAAAGCTTGCAGAATAATCAAAGGTATAAATAAAATAGCATCTGTACATGGTCAGATATTTTAGCAGGTTAAGACGTGGATCACATCCTAGTGGTGGCAATATATAGTTTGGGAATTTGCTCTATCTTAATTGCACATTAGTTGCTATAATCCTAGGGAATTTTCCAGTTATCAAATTCCTCAATCCATGCCTTATCATTACCTGTATTTATAAACTTCACTGTCTGTAAATAAAGAATATGGTGACAGAAAGCACTTGGGACAAGACCTACAATGACACAGGAAAATAACCAACTCTAGGCATTTAACTTAAAAAGGGGATTGAACACATGCAGATAACTGTCTTAGACAATAATGAAGTTTGTTTTGGTTTGAGTTTTTTTTTTTAATGTCATTCTGTCTTACTGAAAACTCAAAAATTCTCCCATGGAGCACTTTTATTAGGCAGAAAAACAAGAGCAGACCTAAATGAATGCTTTCTCTCAGCACTCTGCCCTTTCTCTCTTCCTCTCTCTTCAAAATTCAAGGTGCTTCTGAAGCATAGAACACTCAGCTTTTTTTAAAGATCCACAGAATCAGTGAATGCTTTGCTGTTCAGAATTTAGCTTTTTGAAAGCAAGTCGTTCTACCAGCTTTTACGTAACTGCTGTACTTAACTGCATGGGCCTTTTCCGGTTGTATTTTTGCTGACACATTTGGAATTGACTTTTATATATGAACTGATCCCTGTTCTCTAAGTTTTACCAACTGCCAATTGTGTAAGGTGAGATTTGCAGGGTGAAAGACTTCATAGGACACAGCATTCCTACAAGATATGCTTTTGTATGGCTTTTGGACAGGTACCTGGGATGTTTTCTTAATAGTTCCTGACAGAGGTTAGGCTTAACTTCCAGATGGAGAGAATGGAGTTGCAAAGATACACCACTCATTACATTCACAAGTACTTTTTCTCAAAGAAATGATTCGTTTAGACAACAATACATGAGCCACTGTCTTATGAATGCCCAAACTACCAAGTTAAAGCACATGTTAAGAGAAAACACTAATGACCTATTTACTATAGTATCTTGTCGCTCACCTGTATTTAAAGCTCTTTCTTCCACCTACAGACTATCTCAGGCTATTTTTATGGTTTCTGAAACCATCTGTTCTAACCTGTACTCGCTGCTCCTTAGAATACAAATGTTAATTACCTTTCTAACATTTCCCTGCTCCTTGCTATGAGCCTCAAATGCCCCCAAGCATTTATTAGTTTCTCAACACTCAGGCCTTTTCTCTGGTTTTCTACAAGCAGCAAAACTCAGGACTCTGCTCTCCCAATCATCTTTAGTTAGAGGGATACCAATTTGCCCTCTAGGGAGAAGTACAGAAATGAGACTGCCCTTAAATCTCAACTAATGCAGACCTTCTCCCTCCGAGTTGGATAAAGTCATCTGAATTCTAACCGTCTTAAACCTCTCTTTAACAGGATGAGTTCAAACACGTCAGAGAGCTTCCTTCCCCACCCGAAGTCTGTCCAGTTCTTCATTTGGAAACTTCGGTTTCCCTCCCTGGGGTACATCCGTGGCTGGGGTTTGTTCCTATGATGAGGGCATCCTTCAGCCAAGTGTGGCACTTTATTATGGTTTGTTTTCATCTGTGGGACCCATTATCTTTTTTCTCTGATAATAAATTCCCTAAGGGGCCCGAAAATGGATTCTGCCAGTAGTTACTGGTTTGTCAACTGACTTTGTCCTTGTTTCTTGTTTAAGGGTCAGGAAGTTGCTATTATAGTGAATGAAATGCAGTTTCCAAAGGGCCTCTGGGAACAAATAGAAACCCCATTTAGAATGCAAACATCACAAAAAAAAAAAAAAAAAGAATGCAAACATCACTCTAAATGGTTGCTGAGGGTGACTCCGCCCTGCCCCTGAAAGTAACTCATTTTGATAGAAATTAAGAATTTGTAATTTGATAAGTCTTACAGAGCTTTTTGCTAATTATAATTCCTCATTGTATTATACTACCGAACGTTGCAGAGGAAGGACTCTCTTGCAGTTGCAAAGAATGGACTTTGGCTCAGTTGCGGGAGTTCTTGAATTTTATTACTTCACTCACTCCTGGCAGGTGTTAATTGAACTAAAAAGAAAATAAGTCAAAAAACAGTGGAAAAAGAAGACAGCACCAGGCAAGAGTAGATTTTCGACAAACAATTGCTGAATAAATGAAAGAAAAGGAGAAAAGGAACCCTGAAAATTTTTAAGAGAGAGTGACTGTGGGCAAAAGCTCAGAATTTCTGGGATCAAAATCAATTAGAAACATTCAGGCCATCCCATTTTGAGCCTGAGTATGATTTTGCCATGAGGAAAACATGTGTTTCTTCTTTGAATAAAATTCTGGAGAATAAAAAGGAGGGGCGGGGGGGAGATGAATGTGAAGAAAAGCTGAATGGGATGAGCAGAAGATAAAAGCAAAGAGGGAAACACAGACTAGGGCCTGTTAGGAAGAAAACCAACAGAAATTACGCAGATTTGCTCCCTCCTCTGTCCTCTCTTCTAATTCCCTTTCCTTCTTTCTTGTATTTTTACTCAGAATTCCAAAGGGAGATTAAGAGCAATTTGGAAATATGTTAAATAAGACAACACCAGGTGGCAAATAGCAATTTAATTCTCCTTGCCAGCAGAGCTAAAGACTTAGAAGACTTCTTATTAGCAAAGCTGGGTGGGAGGAGGCCAGGAGGGAGAGGGAGGTAGGAAAAAGCCATTAAAGTGTTTGGACAAAGGCAGCACAGCGATGGATAGGCTCTTACAAGAAATCTTTTAATACGTGCATTAATTCTCCTTTTCATCTTACCGCCTGCTAGAAAATTAGTTGTAGAGGCATTTCAGACGTGTTCTCTGGAGCAAATATTTACACCGGGGTAGTGTGTTGACACCGTGTGGCTTTGGGTTTCAGGGAGCAGCCCAGTGCCTCTCGGGACATGTAAGTACAGAAGGCAGGCCCGCCACACCCGGGAGAAGCTGGCTGGTTTCAGAGGCAGCTCCGGGAGTCGTGTTTGCCTCCACAAGTCAAGTGAGCTGCTTTTTGTTTTGAAAATAGGATAAGGGGCCGGCTGATGAAGTCTTTCCCGTAGTGATGTCGTATTTGGTTTTTATCCAATGGCAAAATTGGATTTTCTGAGACCCTAAACACATGCTATGTAGATATTGATAAATACATAGCATTGAAGAGAAACTAGAATATCCTGCCACTGACATTGTAATTCTTCCAGCTTCTATACCCATTAGCACCGAGGGGCCCCTCCACGGCCCGGCGGCCCCTCATCTACTTCCGAGGTCCAGGATGGGGGAACCCTGAGGCTCCTGAACTGAATCATAAGAAAAGGTTCCCCCTTCCCCCCCTTTTTTTCCTTTTAAGTTATGGACTCTTCTTTTGTGTGCAGATCGGTATGTGCGAATAGAAGAAGCAGGTAGAAAGTTTCTCCCCCCGAGGGAACTGAATATAAGGAGAGAAATGTGTAGCGGCAATGAGGTGAGATTCCCAGGACTTGGACAGCGGGCCAGCGGGTGTCCTGTCTGACCAGACCCCCTGTCATGAAACGGGAAGAGCCCAGAGTGGTCCTTGGACAAATTCAGAAATGCTAGCTGGGCTTTTCCTTTCCCCCTCTGCCCTGCTGACAGATGGGCTTGCATTGCTATGCTTACAGGAGGACACCCCTCAGGTCTTAGCACAGGCGGGAGGGCAGTCCTCGTGCGGCCTCCCTGTGTGTGCGCGGGCGGAGCCCGTCCTGTCAGACGTTTAGGGTCACAGACTCTAGGTCCGAAGATCGCACACTATTTGGAATTTTCCTTTTAAAAAAAGTGATAAGCTAACATAAACTGTAGGTTAAGTATACTGGAAGAAAGCAAATAAAAACAAAGCAAAACAGAAAGTGATGCTGTGGGAAACAATAGTAAGACCCATTTTAAATGTTTTCAAACTGTTCGCTCATGAAAAATGGTTCCCTCTCTTTGGTGTTGCTTTTTGTTTGTATAAGGTTAAGAGCTGGGGCCTAAGAATCAGACTGGGATCAAATCCTGTGCCAATGGCCTCAGTTTGCTCATCTGTAAGTGGGGTTAATAATAGAATTTAAGTCATGTATCATGATTTTTGTGAGGGCTAAATGAGTTAATGCATATAATAAAGCACTTTCGATGCTTGTCTCCTCATAAGCATCAAATAAATTTGACATTAATCTATTATTAAATAGATTGAACAATGATATTAATAGTTTATTAATCGATGTAAAGTTTAAACCTCTTTCTCTGCAGCATCTTACTGCACTCTGTTGAGGAAGGGCCACAGCCAGGAATTATTCTCCATTTCCCCAGAGATTAGTTCTCAAGGCCTCAGTTTGTTTCACTGAAGTTCTAAAATAGCAGGCACTTTTGCATTTTATTGAGTTGGCCCAGAGGTCTAGATTCACATTATACCATGACCTTCCAAAGCTGCAATAGCTGGCCCTTCTTGTCAAATGCCCAAGGACCTGATTCCCACACACAAAACCAAATAGAGAATTAGTCAGTTTATCAGTATGAGATTTATCTGAAAAATTGTTTCTCGTCCTTGGGAATTTGCCTTTGGAAAAGAATTATTTTCTACCTTCCCTGAGTACTATGTCTTGGACCTGTGACTTATCCATAAGGGGAGCATAACAACCCCAGCTTTCATTCATTTAGTTATTCATCATATATTTATGGAGAACTTACTGTATCGTTTGCTAGGAATTAGATGTCAAAGATGAACAAGACATAATCGGTATTGAGGAATTTAGTTAGGGGAACCGTATGGACATCCAAATATGGTGATGAGAGCTGTAAGCCAGATCTGGGGAGGCTGAAAAGGCTTCACTGAGTAGGTGGTATTATTTCTTGAAGGGTGAATAGAAGCTTGCCAAGATGAAAACAGTAGAGAAGGCCACTCTAGAAAAATGATATATTGTTGCAAAGGGTCAACAGTCAGCAAAGGCCTTCGGTTATTGAGCAGATGGGTGAGAAGTTTGGCATGACTGGGGCATGGGATCCTCTCTTTTCTACTGGGTAGCTGCTCCTGCCAAACCATACTCTTCAGGGCTGAGTAGACGGTGAGAGCAGTGACTACCTCCAACTCTGGTGCTCAGACCCAGAGGGAGGCTACTAACACATCTCCAAAAGAACCACCAAGGATCAGGCCTCAGAAGCTTATGAAACGAGTCACCCAAGTGAAGGGTCGTGGCAGAACTCGGCACAGCCAGAAGGGATGGTGAGCCCGAGGGGCGATGCTTGCAGGAGCCAGCAGGATTCATCGAAAGGCCTAGGACAGAGCAGATGCAAGTAAACAAGGAGCGTTGGGGGTGGAGAGGTGCAGGCTTGGGGTTGTGAAGTGCCTTTTATGTCTTTCCAAGGTGCTGAGTTTTGCCTTTTCCTGCAGGCAAAGGCGAGCTGGTAGGCTGTCTTCACACCTTTGCAGTGTGGAGTAGGTTTGGGAAGGAAAGGGGCCAAGACAGGAACTCGTGTTTAGTGAGGATGCTGTTGTAGTGCCTCTGGGGCCCCTGCTAAGGTCTGAAGGAAGACTGGTAGTGGAGATGGAGAGGAGGGATAGATAGACTCTGGAGGCATTTCAGGACCCTGCAGTGTTGGATGAGGGTGAGGAAGGAGGAACAGTTTTGCCGAGGACAGTGCTCAAGGAGAGTCTGGTTGGAGTTGGACAATGTTGGAAGCCGGGATCTACGTGTGGAGCCTGGAACAGCTCAGCCACAGAGAGCTCACCGTTTCACATGGGTTAGTGCTTTCGATCCACAGCGCACCCCCTGCAAGCAGGGTGGGACTACTCCAATGAAGACCAGGGGAACCGAGGCACAGGGAGGTGAAGGAGCTGCCCATGTTTACACAACTGTACATGGCATGCTAGGTTCTGGGACCCATGCCCACCTTGCCCTTCACCTCTGTTCCTGCCTTCCTGGAATATTGAGAAGTAATTTCAGTTTGAGTTTGAATTAGGGACGCCTGGGTTGCTCAGTCCATTAAGCGTCTGCCTTCAGCTCAGGTCATGATCCCAGGGTCCTGGGATCGAGTTCCGCGTCAGGCTCCTTGCTCAGCGGGGAGCCTGCTTCTCCCTCTGCCGGCCGCTGCCTCTGCTTGTGTTCTCAAGTTCTCTCTCTCAACTAAATACATAAAATCTACAGGGGAAAAAAAGTTTGAATTATTCCCAGATTTTGGAGGGCAGCTTGAGCAGATCCACTAGGGCCTATTTGCATGAGTGGCTGAGGAATCCTAGGCAAATAACTCATTGGAGGGAAGATACTGAGTGAGAGAAAAAGGCCCCCGGCAGCAGAGGATGTGCTCCTGATGGCCAGCCCACGTTTCCCCAGGGACTGAGTACAGCAGGTGGAAAAATAAAAGGCCTGTTTCACACACGTCTCCTTAGGACATGGTAAAACAGACCAGTGAAGGTGGTCTCAGGAGGATTGGAGGCCTGAGGCCCAGGGTGGGTAAGAGGTTGCGTAGCCCTTGTTAGAGCATTGGCAGACTTAGCCATCATCAAGATGGCTCCAGGGGCTAGAGGGAGGAAAATAATGTCTCTTCTGGAGCAGCCAAGAGACCTCTCAAACAGATCCACGACACTCCTGGGGGCTTCTCTGAACCCTGGAGAATAAGCTGCAAAAGGTTTAGGTTCTTACAACTCTGCCAATGGTCAGGGTCAGGACAGTGTTTTGCTATCGTAACCCTATTTTCTCCTCAGCAAGAGCACAGCATAGGCTATGTGATAAAGAACAATAATAGCCAACCCCGGTTGAACCTTCACTCTGTCCCATGTGTGGCACTAAGTGTTGACATATATTCTCTTATTTAACCCCCAAAATAATACCAAGAGGTAAATGCTATTATTGTCCCATCCTACACATGAGAGAATGGGACGAGAAGAGACATCTGTAAGTTCTGTCCTGAGTTAAAAGTTTATGAACCGAGGATCCTATAAGCCTATTGTGATCATCACTTTTTTCATATTGAATCAAAAAGTCCAATTTGAATACACCCTACACAAATTCTAAGGCTACTTTGAAGATGGCCAACATCTTCTTCTTTAATTTGAAGTTTGTTTTCTCAGCTGACTGGATTTGTCTCCAGCACCCTGGAGGTGTGAAATGACATCACCATTTGATCAGCATCTAAAAACATTGTGGCTAATTTAACAAATAGAGATCTTGAATGTGCTCTCTTAATTATCTTTGACCATTTGAGCATGCTGCGTGAAAACCCTGGGTAGGCAGCCTGTTTGGCAATTTGTTTTTGAAACCAGCTTTTTAGTCTCACGGGCTGAGAGGATTCTGTTTAAAGGGTGTACACTGTGAATCACAGTTTCAAAGGAAGACGACAAATACAAATCTCAGCCAAGCAATTTGTAAAACTGGATTGCTGACAGAAATCCAGGAAGCAGCAGAAAAACAACCAAACACAAAAACATGGTCAAGTGCCTGGATGTAATCTGAAGTAACGAAGTGGAATGAGCCCCGGGATGACACGATGACACAAGGGAGCAGAGATTGAACAGGCTGTCTTGTTTTGAAAAACAAGGAGCGCGGTTGATCTGAGCCCTGAGAACATTCCACAGACCCAGGGTGGCGGGCTCTCCAGCATTTGGTATACAAGCCCTTCACCTGCTCCTGATGTGTGTTCAGTTCACCACAGGGACAGGGAACTGAATGTTTCCTCCATTAGATTTTCCTCCATTGGATTCAGATGCTTTATTATGTTCATTAAGCTCAAGCAATACAAAGCTCTTTAGTGATTACTTTTATCATCATCATAGCTAATACTTATGGAGCACTCTACTTTCAAAATGGATCAGAGTCTGTCTGGTCCTCACTTGAATGTAAGCTCCCTGAGGGCAGGGATTTTCACTTATTCTGTTCACTGATGTATTCACAGTACTTAGAATGGTGCCCGACACACAGCTGATGTTCGTTAATGTTTGGTGAATGGATGGATGGATGAACAACCTCATGCTTGCACTTGGGCAGGCAGTATTCTAAGTGCTTTACTGATTCATTCAATCTTGATCACAATCCTGTGATGTTGGCATTTATTATTATTCCTATTTTACAGATGAGCCAACAGAGTCCCATAGAAGTTAATTAGCTTGTGCACGATCGTGGCAGAGGCAGAATCAAACCCAGGCAGTCTGATTCCAAAATCTTCCTCTCTGTGCGTACTGTCACTCTTTCATGCTAATACAACTGGTCTTCAAGCTTCCTATTTCCACTGTTAGTTTTTCCTTCGTCTCAGTACATTGACTTCCCCATAATGTTCTTCCAACAGATCAACCTATTTTATCAGACTTTTTTACATGTAAAAGAAAACTTTTACTTTGTTCTTTTTAAAGCACACAGTATACTATGTTCTTATTGTTTATGCCAAAGGGCTTTGAATTCATTTACATGCAGAAAACAATTAAGACAGGAGAATAAAAATGTTACCTTAGGGAGGATCCTAAATTTATATTTTCTTTTAAGGACAACTGAAGCTATTATGATTTTTAAATAAAAAATGTGTTTATACTCAATTTTTTTTTCTATGGCACAGTATAAATATCATTTTTTAGAAGTAAGTAATATGGCACAGAATTACCCAGGCCATAAAATTATAAATCTAAATTTTTATTCTTTCATTTTTATGTAGCCTTCCTAATTCTTCAGGGCAATTTTATCTCTTTAAAGCAATCAGATATGTGTAAATGATACTGCATTTAGAGAGGTACAGACTTACCACTGGAGAGGTGAACCCATGTTAGGTAACTACAAATTGCAGCCTGGGCTGAGCAATCCTTTTTCTCGTAAGACTCCTTTTAAATTGGATATGTCTAAGTTTTCTTGCACAGGCAAAGGAAAAGTGAGGGCAACTTCTGGTTTGCCACTGTATTCTGTGGAGTTTCCTTAAGGAATTTTTTCAATTCAATTTTGAACATGCTAATTTACAGCATTACGGTTCCCTATGCGATAAAGTTCTACCCTCCACCTTTTCCATCTGATTTCTTGCCGTCTCCTACCCCTCGTGCCCTCCCAGCTCATGAAAATCATGCTCCAGCTATCACCATTCCCACAGATTGGTCAGTCCTTTCGTATTTAAGATGAGGATGGCAAGAGGAGGTAGTGAAATTTTGCTGAGTACGTGACCATCTCCCTTTTGTTTTGGAGGTCTTCAGACTGTCATTCAGTAGCACACGTGAAGAAGGATGTTACATTAAACAGAGTCCTTTATTAGTAGTAATTTTTATAAGTTACAACAATTCATTACAAAAAGCTCAGTTTTAGAGCCATAGACTCTTAAGAGAGACCTTAATAATCATCTCATACAATCTCTCAGGTAACTCAGACATTGTGTATTTGCTAACTCATTACTGAATTATAGTAGTAGAAAACCAAAGTTACAATTATATTCTTTAAACAATATTATTTTTCTGGCGCACCTGGATGGCTCAGTCAGTTAAGCATCCAACTCTGGATTTTGTCTCAGGTTATGATCTCAGGGTCATGAGATCGAGTCCCGAGATGTGTTCTGCAGTGGGTATGGAGCCTGCTTAAGATTCTCTTTTTCCAGGGTGCCTGGGTGGCTCAGTTGTTAAGCATCTGCCTTTGGCTTGGGTCATGCTCCCAGGGTCCTGCGTTCAAGCCCTCTGCTTGGCGGAGGTCCTTCTTCTCCCTCTCCCACTCCCCCTGCTTGTATTCCCTCTCTTGCTGTGTCTCTCTGTATCAAATAAATAAATAAAATCGTAAAAAAAAAAAATTCTCTTTTTCCCTCTGCCCCTCCCCCACCTCTCCTACCTTCCCCACCCTCACTCATGCACCTGCACTCCCATGCTCTCTCTCTCAAAAAAATTATTTTTCCTATTAGAAAATGTTTATGATTAACACGGGAAAATACTTCTCTATAATTTGTGTCTACCTCAAATTTAGCTGAGTTAGTAGAAACTATTCTTATGGAATTCGACAAAGCCCCTTTTCTTTTGGACAACTTCTCCATTTGAGAAGGACAATGCAAATGTGAAATCTGAATCTTATTTCAATCTGTAGAAAAATATGCCATGAAACGGTCATATCCCAAGACCCATTATTATCCTGCAAACTAATTTAGAAGGATCTCTCCCAAGAGAAAAGCAGATCAACTATTTTAATTTTTCAAACAATGGTCTTGGTTGAATATTTCTAACTTTAGTAGAAAGTTTTTCAGCAGTTTTCTTTTTGCAATTGCAATTGTACAGATTCTTTTTTTAAAAAAAGATTTTATTTATTTGTTGGAGAGAGAGAGAGGGAGCACAACAAGCAGGGGGAGTGGCAGGCAGAGGGAGAAGCAAGCTTCCCGCTGAGCAGGGAGCCCAATGTGGGACTTGATCCCAAGACCCTGGGATCTTGACCTGAGCCAGAGGTAGATGCTTAACGACTAAGCCACCCAGGCATCCCTGTAATAGATTCTTTGTAAACATAGATACTTTGAAAAAAAACAAGAATATATTTTCTTACTGGATAATTTTTATAAGTTTTAGTTCTGTCAAGTTTTTTTGTTAAAAACATTAAGTATTTATCTTTGATTTATTTTATGCTCTTTTGATTGGGTCTAAGGATATCTAAGTGCAGGCAGATCTCAAATTTTCTTTTTTTTTAAAGATTTTAATTTTGAGTTATCTCTATACCCAACATGGGGCTCGAATTTACAGCCCCAAGATCAAGAGTCGCATGCTCCAGCGACTGAGCCAGTGAGGCCCCCCGAAACTCAAATTTTCTAATCCAGAGCTTCACATCTTTAATGTTTAGGGGTAGAGACCATGTTCCACTTCTGCATTTCCCCAATTAACTAGACAAATCATGCTCTGCTCTAAGGAACATTTCCAAATATCAGCTAAGAACTTTTCCCCTCCACATCCCTAGAGTCCTCCCAAGGGCAGTCCCCCCTCCCACCCAACAGCATATAGTCACTAATCTAAGATTGATCCCCTTTCCCTGACCCCCATTAACCTTTCAGCTTTTCTCGGAGGGTAATTTTTAACCACTGAAAATTAAATACCTCCTAATGTGTATAATCTCAATAGTGAATGTATTACCACACTTTAAGTCCCAATTTTTAAGCTGACTGAAATGATTTGGTAAAGTTTTAAACAGAGACCTATGGGTAGTGTGGTGATGATAGTATATTTATTTTCCAAAGAACCTAGAAAAATCTACACAGTTATATCTTATAGATGTTGTACTGTGCAATCACATAATATAGAATGTTGACTCCATCAATATCATTCACAAAAGCTGGTGATGGTAAAAGCTAAGAACATGATTCCATTCTATACAGTTTCTTAATTCCATACTGGGTAAAACAAATCTAATCACTGGTATGTGTATATGATTTATTTTTCTTTAATTTAAGGTGTTTTTCTTTTTGTAGCCTTCAAGGTAGAGACACTATCTGCCACCATATATAGAATCTGGGAAAGGAAGTATCTTTGATTCTTCCCTCTCTCTCTCCCTTTAAGCCCAACAAATCTCAAGGTTTTCTGATTATAACTTCAAGTATTTTTCATTTGTGTCTCCCACATGAAGATTAGAAAGAAAAAAATAAACCTCTTATTACTCATTGATGATACAGTTGTCTTCATAGAAAACCCAAAAGAGTCTATAGAAAAATTATGAAAATCGCTAAGAGAGTTCGGCTAGGTTGTTGAATATAAAATCAATGCACAAATACCAATTGCGTTTTTTTTTTTAAAGATTTATTTATTTATTTGAGACAGAGAGAATGAGAGAGAGAGAGCACATGAGAGGGGGGAGGGTCAGAGGCAGAAGCAGGCTCCCTGCCGAGCAGGGAGCCCGATGCGGGACTCGATCCAGGGACTCCAGGATCATGACCTAAGCCGAAGGCAGTCGCTTAACCAACTGAGCCACCCAGGCGCCCCCAATTGCATTTTTATACATCAGTAGAAGTAGTTAGAAAATTTTGAAAAAAAGATGTCATTAATAGTAGCAGCAAAAGTATAAAGTAATAAGAGAGAAATCTTCCATAATAAACAAGCTTTTTATGAAAACATTTTAAGACTTTGTGGATTGATGTTAAAGAAGGGCTAAATAAATGGGAAGATGCTTTGTGCTTATAAACAGAAAGATTCAGCATCCATTGTATAGGAATACAGACTATTTTATTTGATTTTTTTCTTGCTTTAATGTTTATTTTAAAAATTTTAATCCCAGTATGGTTAACATACAGTATTATATTAGTTTCAGGTGTAGAATGTAGTAATTCAATAATTCTGTGCATTTCTCAGTGCTCATCAAGATTAGTGTACTCTTAATCCCCTTCTTATTTCACCCATCTCTCCACCCACCTCCCCTCTGGGGACCATCAGTTTATTCTTTATACTTAAGAGTCTGTTTTTTGGTTTGTCTCTTTATTTCCTTGTTCATTTGTTTTGTTTCTTAAATTCCACATATGAGTGAAATCATAGGGTATTTGTCTTTCTCTGACTAATTTCACTTAGTATTATACTGTCTAAATCCACCCATGCTGTTGCAAATGTCAAGATTTCATTCTTATTTATGGCTGAGTAATATTCCCTTGTGTATATATACCACTTCTTCTTTATCCATTTATCTATCGATGGACATTTGGGCTGCTTCCATAATTTGGCTATTGTAAATTATGCTGCTATAAACATAGGGGTGCATATATTTTTTTTGAATTATTGTTTTTGTATTCTTTGGGTAAATATTCAGGAGTGTGATTACTGGATTGGAGGGAGTTTTATTTTTAATTTTTTGTGGAACCTCCATACTGTTTTCCATAGTGGCTGCACCAGTTTGCATTCCCATCAACAGTGCAGAAAGGTTCCTTTTTCTCCACAGCCTCACCAACACTTGTTTCTTTTGTTGTTGATGTTAGCCGTTCTGACAGGTGTGAGGTGATATCTCATTAGAGTTTTGATTTACATTTCCCTGATGATGAATGATGTTGACTATCTTTTCATGTGTCTGTTGGCCATTGTACATCTTCTTTGGAGAAATGTCTGTTCACGTCCATTTTTAATTGTATAATACAATTGGGGTTGAGTTGTAGAGGTTCTTTATATATTCTGGATACTGGCCCTTTATTGAGTTAGTCATTTATAAAAATCTTCTCCCATTCTGTAGGTTGTCTTTTAGTGTTGCTGATTATTTCCTTTGCAGTGCCAAAGCTTTCTATTTTGATGTAGTCCCAATAGTTTATTTTTGCTTTTGTTTCCCTTGTCTCAGGAGACCAATCTAGAAAAATGCTGCTAAGGCCAACGTCAGAGAAATTACTGCCTGTGTTCTCTTCTAGGATTTTTATGGTTTCAGGTCTCACATTTAGGTTCTTAATCCATTTGAGGTTTTTTTGTGTGTGTATATGGTGGAAGAAAGTGGTTGGATTTCATTCTTTTGCATGTAGCTGTCCAGTTTCCCAACACTGTTTGTTGAAGAGGCTGCCTTTTTCCTATTGGATATTCTTTCCTCCTTTGTTGAAGATTAATTGACAATATACATTCTGGGCTTCAGACCAATTCATTTTAAATCCAGGTCCCCAAGGGTCTCCCCATCCCTCCCTGTCTAGAAATTGAGGAACTGATCCTAAAATGTATGAAGAAGCACAAAGGGCAAAGAATGGTCAAGAGACTCCTGAAAAAGTGTCTTCGTTTATTATATCAAGACTTATTATAAAGGCAAGGTAATAAAGACCATCAGTATTGACACAAGGTTAAACAGACCAATGGAAGAGAATAGAAAACTCAGGAAGAGACTAATGCAAATATGGAAATTCTATTAATGACTGAGCATTGCAGATCAGTGAAAAAAGGATGGACAATTCAATAGTGCTATTGAACCATCTTCCTATCCATATAGAAAAAAATCAAGCTGGATTGCTCCCTCACACATTAAAAAATCTATTCTAAATGAATTAAAGACTCCAAATCAAAAGGCAAAACTGAAAAATTTACAAGACACATAGGAGAATATATTTAGGAACTTAAGCTATGTATAGACTTTTAAAAGAAGACTCAAAAGCACAAACTATAAAGGAAAATTATGATAAATTCAAATATATTAAAAATAAAAATATTTGGGCGCCTGGGTGGCTCAGTCATTAAGCGTCTGCCTTCGGCTCAGGTCATGATCCCAGGGTCCTGGGATCGAGTCCCACATCGGGCTCCCTGCTCAGTGGAAAGCCTGCTTCTCCCTCTCCCAATCCCCCTGCTTGTGTTCTCTCTCTCGCTGTGTCTCTGTCAGATAAATAAATAAAATCTTTAAAAAAAAAATTAAAAAAATAAAATAAAAATATTTGCTCATTGAAAGATGACTCAGGAGAGTAAAAAAGAAAACAAGCAACAAATTGGAAGAAGACATTTGCAACACATATCATTGACAAAATACTGTATAAATTAATTAAATGAACCAATAGGAAAAAGGCAAATAACCCAATAGAAAATAGAAAGTGGGCAAAGGCATGAAAAAGTACTACACAGAAACAGAAACACAAGTGGCCCATAAATAGATGAAAAGGTGCACAATCTCATTTAGCAATCAAGGCAAGGAAAATAAAAATCACCAGTGAGATACTATTTCACACTCACCAAAATATTACAAAATCTCACAATACTAAGTCTCAGAGAGAATGTAGAAAAATAGAATTTCCACTTTGGAAAATAATTGGCAGTGACTAGTGAGATTGACATGTGCAGAACCTATGACAAGAAATTCTACTCCTAATCAATATATCCCAGAGTATTTCTAGCACACGTGCACCAGGAGACTTATACAAGAAATCTATAGTGGTCTTGTTCATGACAGCATAATACTGGAAACAACCCAAATGGCTACAACAAATAGAATGGATAGATGGTCATACATATTACACAGCATGAAAATAAACTATAGTAACATACAGAAACATGCTTGGATCTTAATAATATAGTATTCAAAGAAGAAAACATGTCATATACTATATGCTATACAATTTCTTTTCAACAAAGTATAAAATAGACAAAACTAAATATATTGCTTTGGGTAGGGATATGTCCTTATTGAGTAAAACAAAGAAAAAAAGGGAAAATTGTAGTTGACAGGAAATCTAAGCAAGAGGAGTGGATGCCATTGAGAGGGGGGTTGCTTAAAACAGAGCATTCCTAAGAAGGATCCATTTCTTAGGGAGAAAGTACATAGATGGTTCTTCTTTAAGCTGTATATATACAATGTCATGAAGAAGAGAGAAGCAGAGATGGGAGAATGAGAGAGGGGAGGGAGAGAGACACTTTTGACATGCTCAGCTGCATTCTGTGTGACATCCTGGTACCTCTATAAGAACATTTCCTTCTTTGTTTTCTGGTGTTATGGGCTAAATTTTGTCCCCCCTCCAAATTCATATATTGAAGTCCTAAGTCCCAGTATCTCCAATTGTGACTGTATTTGGAGACAGGGTCTTTAACGAGGTAACTGAGTTAAAATGAAGTAATTAGGGTAGACCCTAGTTTAGGATGACTGGTATCTTAAAAGAAGAGGAGACTTGTACAAACACAAGTACAGAGCAAAGACCATGTGAAGACTCGGGGAGAAGATGGCCATCTAAAGTCAAGGAGAGGGGTCTCAGGAAAACCCAACTCTGCCCACACCTTGATTTCAGATCTCTAGCTAGGTATCCCTGCCTGGGACTTCTAACTTATCCTCTGCCTGTTTCTAGGGTGACCAAGAGTACTTTAGATTGGAACCCTCTATTTTTATGTCTCTCTGTCCCCTACGGAGCTCTTTGAAGGCAGGCAGAGTACCATTCATCTGTGCCCCTGTGTGGCACACAGGAGGTGCTCAGTGGTGCTTGTGGGTTGCATGTACTAGAAGAGTACAGACCATACCCAGAGAAGCTGGTTTGGAGAAACACTAACAAGGATCATCTAAAACAGTGAACTCCTGTGTTATTCATTTTATCTGTGTTTAATTGCATTTTGCCTTGAAACAGTATATAAATTCTGAGGAGGGGAGGGAGAGGGACATCTAATACTAAAATTGCTTGGCATTTTTTTGTGTGGGTTTTCCCTTAAAATGAAAAGCAGATGTCACCTGAAATATGCCTATTTCAAAGTACAGGATTAAAATCCTAAGCTGATATTGCTGATATTGCTAATGACCATATCTGCACCCAGGTGACTGACAGCTGACTGGTAGATGACATTTTCATCCTGCAGAACTTACCAGATGCCTTATCTGTGCTGGCTACTGTGGATGGTGAACAGGATGTTCCCTGTGAGGCCCCCATTCTGGTGAGAGGAGGTAACGAACAGGAAAATACCAGGTAGTCATACATTCATGTGATGCAAACACGTTGCATAGGTTATGGGATAGAGAGTAATGGGGTTCCTTTTGATTGGGTGGTCAGGGAAGCCCTGTCTGAGGAGCTAGCATTTGAGAAAGATCAAGATTCTGGATGGAGGGAATAGAAAAGCAGAGGTCCAGGGCAGAACAGAGGAACAGAAGGGAGGCCAGCGCTGCTGGGTGTAGTGAGTGGTAGGGAATAAATGTGGGGAGGTGGTAGGCAGGGTCCAGATCATAAAGGGTCTCATAGGATCAAATGAGGCTTTCATTCTAAGCGTGGTAGAAAGTCATGTAAGTGTTTAAAAAGAGGAATGGCATAATGTGACTCACATTTGTAAAAAGATCATTTGGCTTCTGGGTGAAGGATGGAAGCTAAGATAAATGCTTCAAGAGAAGGAAATAGCGTGAAGTGCTACTGAAGGGTCAAGTGAAAAGGGGCCATTGGATTTGGAAACAAGGAAATTACATGTACCTTGACAAGAGGAATTGGGACTGTGGAGATAGGAATGTGATTTGAGAAGGTTTATGAGAAAATGAGAAATGAGAGTAAAGATGGAAAGACCAAACTAGTCCTTTGCAAAGTCATGCTCTAAGGAGCAGCAGAGAAATGGGAGCACTTTCTGTGGGCACAAGAGAAAAGTTTTGAGATTCTGGAACTTGTTTGTATGCTAATGGGAAAGATTCAATAGAAAGGGAAATATCTATGATGAACAATTTGGGCATCACAATTCTTGAGACAAGAGGAGATAAGAAACATAGAATTTGGGTTGTTATCAACAAAACAATACTAAAATTCAATTTAGTAACTTCAATTTACTAAAGTTCACTTTGAAAAAATATCAGTTATTCCATAACTCTGGGCTATAAAATAAATACTACTAATAGTGATAATGATGCTGGTAAGAGAACTATTTTTATTGAGCACTTTCTATAAATCAAGTACTCAGCTGCTTTATTTAGTTTATCACTCAGACAACACCCAGATGAAAAATGGGAAAGTTGAGGCTCAAAGAGTTTAATGTGCTCATGATGAATAGGTGACAGATCTAGGATCCAAGTCTAGCCAGTTGGCACCAAAGTATTTCAATGGCCCAAAGATGCTCAGAAGGCAGTTTTGGTAAGCCCCTCCTCCCAATGCCCCTTCACACTGTGCTTCCCCAAAACCCCACGGGCCCTGAGCTCCTACCATAGAGCACCACGGCTTAGCTACGTATGACGGTTGCCAAGGTACTGGGAACCTGTCACAGAGTTCTGTTTAGAAGCAACTTCATTTTTTTCCTTTTGAAATTATTACATTCTGTCTCCCAGGACTAAAATGGTTACCGCTGCTAATGCAAGAGCTGTTTTCACATACCAGCCGTTGCCTGAAAGCAAAACGTCCTGTAGGAATAAATTTCGGTTCTGGACAAGTTCTAACAAGCTGTGTTTAAGGTTGTTTATATTTTCTAAAGGCTCTTTATTTGGAGTTTATAAATAAATGTGTATGTTTGTAGCACAATCTGCTTGAGAACAAGAATTATGTGTTTGTGTGTTTGTTTGTTTTTACTACTTTACATTTCCTTTATGCTTCTCTTAGAGCTTGGTATGCAGAAAAGATGTTCGGTAGTGGAACGCTGCTGGGTTGAAGGAAAGTGTTTGTGGAAAGCTAAGACTCTTACTGAACTCCCTCCTATCTAGGTCACGAAAACTCCGGGGAATGAGAATTTTATTAGATTGAAAAAGCCCTCCTCCCATTTTTAACAACCTGGGGAATGATCAGTTCCTAAAGGTTGAAAATATGCTGTTCTTTGTGCATGTATGCCGTATAAAAGGCCCTCATTCTCTGAGCATAAAGAGCTACTTAAATGGAATCCACTTCCAATGGGGAACAAAATTTCATATTAATTAAATTTTTTAAATGTTTGGGATCTATATGGAAAAATGAAACTAGGTAATGCAAAAAACTCCCCTAAATCTTTAACTTATATTCAGAGGGTTCAGGTTATATTATATAATAATATGGGCCAAGTGTCCGAATAAACCAAGAATGTGTGAATTATTTACTTGGGGAGGGGGTGAACTTTTGTATAATACAGCAAACTTCATGGCTGATTTTACAGTCTGGTCAAAGACCTGTTTTTACAAAAATATCCCCTAGGGTTACCAGTTTTCCCAATTGCCTTTCTTAATCCTTTGACTTTCAAATCTTTCTTTTTTGAAGCACCTGTCTTGCATTACCTTGCAGAATTTCCTCTTCAGTTTTAAAAATCTAACACTGGCTGATCCTCCCTGGTGAACAGCTCTGCCTGAGATGGAAGCCGTTCTCCAACATCGTTTCCATGAAAACCAACCATTTCATGAGATTGCATCTCCACTCTGCACATCTGCGCTGGATGTTTGCAACCCCTGACAATCAGATAGTTAATGACTTATGCCCTTGATGAGCTGCATGGCGAAAAAGGCATGAACATACGAAGGAGATGTGATAATGGTCATGAGTGAGTCTTCATTAGTGGTTTATTTTTTGTTTGCTTATTTCTCTAAGCTGTGTAATTTTGGAGCTAAGATAAAAACTTTCTCCTATCCCTATTTGAAGTAGTGGGGCAGAGGGAGAAAAGGAAGGAGAGGAAAACACTAGAATGATTTAAAATATTTGCCCTTACTTTCTTTCCCACTTCCCCCCATTTGGGTTTTGTTTTTGTATTTGTTTTCTTTAAGGACCTGAGATCAAGACCTGAGCTGAGATCAAGAGTCAGACGCTTAACCAACCAAACCACGCAAGTGCTCCCCCATTCAGGTTTCCTGATATTCCCTATTTCCCCTGAGTAACATCCTCCCTCCTGCTTCAACATTAACCCCAATTACTAACATTCCCTACCTATCTCCTCTTTCCCCCAACCCAAGCATTGAGGGGGAAAGAAAAGGAGACTAGCAGGGCCTGGAGGCGAAAAGTGTTTTTCCAAGATGTATTTGGACCATTAAACAATGATGAGATGGATCTAGGACCTGAGAAAAGGTAGGAGGACTGCACCTTTAGTCCCATCCCGTAATTTAAATTCTCAGTGCACTCCAGGGACTGGGTGTAGCTCTGTGGAGCAGCTCCTCTAATTACAGCCCTTCAGGGAATTCTGTCCTGCTCCCTCCACACTCCTTCTCCACCACCTACTACCCACCACTCTTTATCCACCGACTCACTGCAGCCCAGACCAGCCCAGGCCCCTGGCCACCACCCCATTGCCCCGCCAAAGTCTAAATCTGGCTTAGATGACCATTCTGTACCAGAAGCATTGTCCTAAAACCACAATGGAATTGATGGACATCTAGAGGCTATATGCTATCTAGACTACACCAATCTATGCTAATGAGGTGGACCTAGCGGTACTGACATGAAAAAAATTGCAAAACTATGTCCATTATATGATAACATTTTGTAAAAAATTACATTTACATATATATTAATGGGAACTGGGCATTACCATTGAAGTCTCAACCGAAGGGGTGAAGCGGGCTCCAGCCAGTTGAAGAAGCATCACCCAGGCCTGAAGGGCCCAGCAGAGGCCCTCCAAAATGTCTCAGAAACACCCAGGAGAGAAGGTCTTGGCTCTAAGCCTTTGCTCAGAGAGCCCCAGTCAGCAGCCAAGGAAGGGGGTCTGTCTTTCTTGCCTCTCTTCTTTTCCCAACCCCTTGACTTTGCCAAGTGAGCAAGTAGGAAAGAGGAGAATAGAGAAAGAAAACCATACCCACCACCTTCAGGAAAGGAAAAGTCTTTCTTTTGAACAAAGGCTGAACGGATGAATAAAATCTTAGGCTGGATGCCTAATTTCTGATTGGATCCTGCACTTCATGATTGCTTGACAGGCTGGTACCTAAAAACTGAGTAAGAAAATTGAGGAGCCTGTCAACTTCTCAGCCAGTGGCAGAAGAAAGTTTCCCCCTGAATAAACTTTAAAGGGACAGAGGGAAACAAAAATATGGTGGTTTCTCTTACATTCCTTTGTTGTGCTTTGTGGAAAGAGCAGTTTCATAAACAAGGTAAGCTGTCCCAAAAGAGGATGTGTCCACTCTGGTTATCTCTGGGGGTGGGACCTGGAAATTGCTCCCTTTTTCTCTTATCTATTTCCATTATGTTTGAATTATGTCAGCAGAGCATGGTTACTTCTATAATCAGAGAAGCCGCTGTGATAAATGTGCCCATCTAAAATATCAGGGGGAAAAAATCAACTCCATGACTAAAATATTATTGGTGGGAAAGAGAGCAAGCTGAAAAATGACATAGCAATCATCATAGCTAACATTTGTAGAATGCATTACATCTTGCAAAACATTTTCATTTTAACGATCTCATTTGATTGTTACAGCAAGCCTAGAGTTATGCATTTGAATTATTTACATTGTGCAGATGTAGAAGCAGAGTGTCATAATTGTTGGTTACTTAGCTTGGCCAACAACACTGCTAGTAAAGAGAAGCCTCGAATTCAAGTCTTCTGGCTGTAAATCCCATATTCTTCCCATTTCACAACACGGAGTGCTGCACTGCAAGGATATTTCACTGTCAGGAGATCCTCTATTTCCCTGGTCCACCCCCACTGACCTGCACATGGTGCCCTAGTGGACAAGGCAGGATGCAGCCTGCAGTGAAAACAGTCTGTTGAACTATATTCCACTTTCCTCTCTGAACATTGGAATCTCTATGTATTTAACACCTCATCTTTTACCCCATCTTCACATGGATATCCCTGCTGAATTCCATGCCTATCAATGACCTTATCTTTTTCCAGCATCACTGTTCCAAACTTCAGTTTGCTTTGATTTATCCTTCTCATTTTATTCCACACTGGGTCATTTTTAAGTCTTTTTGCTTGTCTGCTGGAGGAACTCACAGATCTGTCCATAATCCCTTTCAGTGGATTGGGCCCACCACACTTGGGGGCATGTCAGTTTCTAAGTGGCTCTCTGCCAATCATCCATTTTTAAAATTACCTTTTTCTGGAAGCTTTGTCTGACCACATCTTACCACAGAGGTTTCTAGCCTTTGTGTTCTCATGGGATGCTGCATACTGTGTGGTAATGGCCTATTTACATCACTCTCCAGTCCCCTCCTTCCCAAGAAAAGGACATTCTTGAGGGCAAAGATTACATCTTACCTTTTTTACTATTATTTAGCACTGTGCTTTGCAAAATACTAATTTCCCAATAGAAGTTGAGTGAGTAAATAAATAATTTTTTCACGGAAGACTCAAAGATCTACAAGGACACCTTTGGAGCACGTGAAATCTGGTTGTGCAGAAGTGGGCAAGGGATGCTAGCTGTCAGGAGAGGGAGGGAGATGGCTCAGGCTCCAGGATGCAGGGCTATGGTCCAGTTATACTGAGAGAGTGCAGAAGAAGAGAGGGAGCTAAAGTATTGCTCCAGGATTGGGAAAAATGAGCTAGCTGGAGTACTACAGCCTACATAGCCCCACTCATTTCCTGCTCTGGCCAGTTTTAGGTGCATTGGAGGTTTTCTGAGGGACCTCGGAGAAAGCATGGCTGTCCCAGCCTCCAGCTGTGGCAAGTGAGGTAGGTGGGCAAGCTACAGGCTCACCCCAGGCCTTGGGAACCATCAGGATGTCCCAGTGAGGAGCAGGTGGGGTGAGCTGCAGTGGTGCAGGGAGACATTGTGGACACACCCAGGAGGCAGTGACCATAAATGAGTGGTCACACCTGGGAGGGCAGCAGAATGAACCAGAGGCCCAAGCAGCTGATGGTGGTGCACTCCTGGGGAGGGAGATACTTTCCATTTGGGCTGGGGTGCTCTCCTAAGTCCTAGCTGTGAGGGAGGGAGAAGCCCCCAAATGACCTCTTGTTACCATTTTGGCATGATGGTGAGGTTGGGAGGCAATCTTAGCTGATCCCAGTCCTTGGCCCACCAGACACTTTCACTAGCCCCCTCTTGTACTTCAAACCCTTCTAAGATTCCTCACTCACTACTGAACAATTGTGCAGAAGTGGGCAAGGGATGCTAGCTGTCAGGAGAGGGAGGGAGATGGCTCAGGCTCCAGGATGCAGGGCTATGGTCCAGTTATACTGAGAGAGTGCAGAAGAAGAGAGGGAGCTACCCTCCCTCTCTTAGCATGAAAGGTGTACTTTAGTGGGTCCCCCAAAATACCTTTTATTCTTTACCTGCAGCCACTCATGTTCAAGAATCCTCCATTTCCACAAGACCTGTCTGGTTAGCACTGCTTCGCAAAAAGGCCCAAGTCAGTGCTCGTTTCGGCAGCACATATACTAAAAAGGCCCAAGTCATCCTGCCTCCTGCTCTGGCTCCATGGGTCCTCCCTGCCTGAATGATCTCAGGATGAACCGCCCTAAGGGTGCAGGGAACAACTCTCCACGCTTAGCTGGGCTGAGCAGAGACCAAGAGCAGCAAAGGGAGGTTGTGCACACATGCATGTGCATGCACATGCATGCACACACATGCACGAATGCACGCACACACATGCACGAATGCACGCACACACACAGTGCACACATGCACAAATGCATGCACACACACGCACAAATGCACGCACACACGCACGAATGCACGCACACACAGTGCACACACATGCACAAATGCACACACAGTGCACACACATGAACAAATGCACGAACACACATGCACACATGCACACGCACACATAGTGCACACATGCACATGCATGCACACGCAGAAGTGCACATGTGCACACAGTGCACACACATGCACATGCACGCACACACAAGTGCACACAAATGCACGCACACACAGTGCACACACATACACAAATGCACATGCACACACACAGTGCACACACATACACAAATGCACGCGCGCACACACAGTGCACACATGCACACATGCACACACATGCACAAATGCACGCACACACAGTGCACATACATGCACAAATGCACGTGCACACACAGTGCACATGCACGCACACGCACAAATGCACATGCGCAACAGTGCACACACATGCACATGCACGCACACACACAGATCAGAACAGCCTCTTGTGTGTCTAAGGCAAGAGGTCCACACTCTGCACTTCCCACAGCCACCTCTTAGGTTGCAATTCACTGTTCATTTTAAAGCTTTTAAGACACTTCACTCTGCATCAAGTGATCTTTCGAAATTAATTTTAACTTGATTTCAATAATATAAAACTAATTTATTTTGAGTTAGTTCTCCAGTACTTTGGGGCTCATATCACTCTAAGGATGACTGTAAGTTCAGTCATCCATTGCATAATTTCTTCAACACATGAATTCAGAACATTTTCTCTGACAGTTTCTAGAGGCTAATGTGAGTAAGATACTAGAATACCGTGGAAGGCCTAGGTGTAACTGGGAGACAGACCTGTTAACTAGTAGTTCTCAAACTTTAGCATGCATCAGAAAGCAAAGGAGGGCTTTTAAAAATACAGATGGCTGGGTCCTATCCCGATCATTTCTGATTCAGTGGGTCTGGAGTGGGGCCTGAAAGTCTGAGCAAGTTCCTGGGCAATGCTGATGCTACTGGTCCAGGGAACCACACTTCGAGAGCAACTGCTGAAAGTTAACACTCATTCTAAGAGTACGGTTTGAGATCCTAGAATATAAGCTAAGTAAGGGGAGGGCTTTGTATTCTGTTTGCTCATGGCTCTATTCCTAGAACCTAGAATAGCACCTGGCACATAGTAGACACTCAGTGAACACTAGCTGAATGAATGACAGCATTGTATGCAAATATAATGGGAACCCAGAAGTGGGAGAAGTGTCCTTTAAAGGGATTTTGATGACAGCTTCCAGGAGGAGGTATGTGAGAGAATTAACAGGAATTTTTAATCAGACATGAGTGTCCCAACTAGGGGACCCAGCATTTGGCTGGCATGGAAGTGCACGAACAACATGGTATGTTTGCCATGCAAATATCTCCACTCGTCTTCCGTTCTTCAAGGCCCCAGTCACGTCAGTTCTGACCACTTCAGCCCACGGTGACTCTTCCTCTTTCATTTTTCTGACAACAAAGTCAGTGCTTTCTCAACTTAATTGGTGACAAGAGTTAACCAGGATGCTGATTAAAAATATAGATTTCAGGGTCCCACCCAACACCTACTGAATCAGAATCTCTGGGAGAAAGCCATGGGAATCTGTATATTAATATGCATCCTACGTGATTCTCAGCCTCAGGCTGCATGGCTTTAAGAGGAACCTTAGGACTTCAAGGTATTTTAAAATATAATTCAAAAACTTTATTGAATAGATGTATTAGTTTTCTATTGTTATGTGACAAATTGCCACAACCTTAGTGGGCTTAAAACAGATATATTTATTATTTCACAGTTTCTGGGGCCAGATACAGCTTGGTTGGGTCCTCTGCTCAGGTCCTCACAGGCTGCTATCAAGGTGTTAGCAGGGCTGCGTTCTCATCTGGAGGCCCAATTAGGGAAGAAACTGTCTCTAAACTCATAGAATTGTTGGCAGAATTTATATCCTGGTGTCTGTATGATGGAGGACCTCGGCTTCTCATGTGCTGTCCTCTCATGTGCCACACAGCCCTCTCCACAGACCACTCACAACATAGCAATCTGATTTCTCCAGGCCATCAGGAGAGTCTCTCTCAAGTGTGCTAGGATAGAGTCTTATGGAATGGAATGTGATTATGGGAGTGGCATCCCATCACATTTGCCATATTCTATTGATTAGAAGCAAGTCACAGGTTCTGCCCATACGCAAGGGGAAGGGATTATGCAAGGGTATAATTCTCTGGGGGTTGCTTTAGACCACAAAAGATAAGGAAATGGAAGTCCCAAGAGATTAGCTTGTCAAGGTCTCAGAAGAATGAGAGGCAAATGTGGAAGGAGTCTCCTCTCTTGCTTCCAGCCAAATGCTATTTCTACTCTAAACTGCCTCTTCTCTTCTAATCACTGTACATTGCTTTAAACCATGGTCAGCAAAATTTTCCTGTAAATAGCCAGATACTAAATATTTTAAAAACTTTTATAAGGACTTTGGTTTTGTTTCTGAAAGAGACAGCGCTGGAGGGCTTTGAGCAGAGAAATGACATGGTCTGGCTCAAAAGATCACCCATTGGGCGCCTGGGTGGCTCAGATGGTTAAGCATCTGCCTTCGGCTCAGGTCATGATCTCAGGGTCCTGGGATCGAGTCCCGCATCGGGCTCCCTGCTCCTTGGGAGCCTGCTTCTCCCTCTGCCTCTCTCTCTCTGTCTCTAATGAATAAATAAATAAAGTCTTAAAAAAAAAAAAGATCACCCATTGGAGGCAGGGCTGGGCGATGGCAGGGGGTCTGTTGTTTTGTCAGGAAAAGGTGTTTTACTTCTGTGAGCTCTGGGTCCAGGGTGGGGGCCCACTGTGTCATGCTCACCCAAGGAAACCTCACCGGCTGAAACAAGCTTGCAGCCTTTTCTTAGACACTGAGCAGATGAAATTCCAAAGTACCAGAAAGAGCTTTTCAAATTGAATTCCTAGCTTAACAGAGTAACTTGACAGAGGAGGGAAGGATGAGTCAGCCATTTAAAATCAGGTATAGAGGATCAGCAGGGCTGGATGTGCACGGGTCCAGCATAACTGAATTATTGCATAGAATGCCAGGGGCCCTGAGACTGGGCCTGGTCACAAAGCAGCCTCAACTCCACTCACCTCCTTCTGACATGAGTGCTCTGGGGGGGAAGAGCACTTTCCTCCCTCAGCTGGCAATGTGTGGAGGGGGTGGAGGGCCCTGAAAGGGTCTCACACTGGTAACCCAGATACCCTTGGCCCTGGACACACTCTGAGAAGGCCTCACATAGTTAGTTGACTCCAGTTAAAGCTTTTCCTTTATTCATCCTCATTGTTTCACGATTTGAGAATTTTAGCCACTTAAACTTGACAGGGTCAAGAAAAAGCACGTTGTTCCAATTATCAGTCTCAATGCATTTGCTTTTCTTTTTCTCTGTACTGAATGAAACTCCTTAGCCACATTTGTTAAATAGCCTTTAAAACCTTGTTCCTATCCCCTTACCAGAAGTCTTTCAGAGCTGAGATTTAACTCATTGGTGTGAGGCTTTATGTGAATTCATTTCATCCCTTTTTCTTTAGTTGTCAAACATAAAGTGTCCTCTGGGTGAGGAGAATTTTACTTCTTAAGGAATGTTTAAAATTATTCCCTTGATCTGCTCCTATTCCTATCTCATTTTCTCTGAGTTTTTTAGATTAAAAACAAGAAAACAAACAAACAAAAGACTTCCGGTACTTTGTGTTCCTGGTAGAACCCTGCTCACATTGGAGAGAAGGCAGAATGGTCTCCTACCCAGCAGAGAATCCCAATTCAGATCCTAAAACCCCACAGACAGTAGCAATCTTGCTCCCTACACCTCTGATTTCCCTGGCAACTTAGAAGGTCAGCATTCTAGGCCTTGCTAGAGAATTTGACCCTGAACTTTGCTTTCAGAGATTCAGCTGAAAGGACTGGCGATTATAAAGCATCATGTGGAAACACTTCTCCAGCCACTGGATGCTCTGAATCCAATGTGCCTTGGGTGATGTTGGACCACCAGGAAATAAATGGCTCAGATGGCTTTGCTTGATCTTTCTACAGATCTGTCTTTACTGTAGTTGAGTTTAATATCACCATCTGCACCAGTCTCTCCCCTGCTCCGTGCCCTGGTAGGTGTGTCTTCATGGACTTCATCAACAAGCTCCCTTGTTCTTTGATGTTGGAGCCTGCGAAGGAGAGAGGCATTTGACTGGGGACCCGGGCTCTGAGTGGTGGATCATGATGGGGTCAAAAAGATGGCAGGCAACCCAGGCCTTTTCTGAGTCTTTGACGCTGGGTGACACTGGGGACATCTAGAAGAGGTGATCTCAGCCTGGACACTAGCTTTTTCAAAACAGGTTGTATCAGCAGGGCAGTGCTGACACACCTTCCAGTTGTTTCTGGATTGGTTGAGGGCGACCCTGCAATATTTTGAAGGTGAGGATTTGGGTATGTGTGGTCAGGGCATAAAAGTAAATACTACCCCATCCTGTAATCACAAGCTGGTGAGTCAGGTGCCATTTGGAGCCATTTGGATTATACTAGCCTCAAGGGTGAAGACTCAGCGTTGGATGTGATGGGGAAAGGAGATGGCCTGAGGAAGCCTGGCAGGGCCCGCCCTGTCCTGTACAATTTACTTTTGTTGTGAACCAAGTCACTCCCTGTACTTTTCATGTCTGATGACTGCTTTCAGCAGGTTGGGGATCATCAGGCTCCTCTCCTCTCTTACTCTTTTCCTTTCTCGTTTTTTTTTTTTTCTTTTCGTTGGCCATTTCTCCCACCTGTACATTCATACGAGCTCATGTTTCATTAGAAAAACCACGGTTACTAGACTGATGTTTAATGTTGCACAACAGTGAGGCTCTACTGAGCCCAAGTGCAGCTCTTATTTCCCCCAATCTTTGCATTTTTCTTAAACACAGCTGTACTATGCAATTCATATCTATGTCATGAAGTCCTCTTTTCCCCCACCTCAGAGCAATTCTGGGGAAGTGCTGTGAATAATAGTCTCTGCCCTCAAAGAGCTCAATCCGTTTGTAAGTTCCTTGATGGTGCCTGTGGCTTCCAGCCATCAGCAGTCCCGTCCTCCGGAGCTGTGCTGTCCAATATGGTAGCCACGAGCCACAGGCAGCCACTGAACCCTCATGAGATTGGACACATGCTAGTTACTCAGTGTTTGATGAATGAGTCATGCATGAGTGAATGAATATGGAGGGCTGGTTTCAAACTGAGATGTACTCTAAGTATAAACTACACATGAAGGTCATGAAGAATTCATACGAAAAGGTGTATGAAAAATATTAGTATTTTTAAAAAGTTCATTACGGGGCGCCTGGGTGGCTCAGTCGTTAAGCGTCTGCCTTCAGCTCAGGTCATGATCCCAGGGTCCTGGGATCCAGCCCCGCATCGGGCTCCTTGCTCCTCGGGAAGCCTGCTTCTCCCTCTCCCACTCCCCCTGCTTATGTTCCCTCTCTTGCTATCTCTTTCTCTCTGTCAAATAAATAAATAAAATCTTAAAAAAAAAATTAAAAAAATAAGTTCATTACATGTGGGAATGATAATATTTAGGATCTCTTGGGTTAAATAAGAGATGTTGTTAAAATCAATTTCATCTGCAGCTACTTGAAGATTTAAAGTGACAAATGGGGTTCGCTTTTTGTTTCTCTTAACTGCTTTCTTCTAGATGGCCTGCTTGCACCTCCCCCCTTTTCCCCCCAGAAGGAGTGTATACTTCCTCTGGAGGCCACTGACCCTCATATGTAATACCTGTCATACTCTAGTGGCTGTCTGTCCACATCTGAAATCTTTACCAGACTGAGCACCTCGCGAGAGAGGAACTTACATACCCAGCCTACCGTGTGGTGCTTGGTACAAAGAGGTGGACAACAATCATTTGGTAAATACTGATCCAATTCTTCTATTAGACTGCACTTGTGCGAGGCTGGCATACACAAGTGTTAACATGATCTTAAGTATAATACTTATGAGTAGGCACTCAATATGTGTGTGAAATATCCCAGAGATAACTTCAATTTTCAATGTATGATGAATTTTAAAAACTCTTGTAAATGTCTTCTTAATTCCTAATTATTACCTTTCTAAGGGGAAGATGCTGGGTAACACAATAGTGCTCACGCACATGTGGTGTGTGTATCTATTTCATGGTGCACATGAGTGCTGCCGGATATGGTTGAGATTGTAGTCCAGGTGGTCACACCTGCCCGTTTTCATTTGCAGATAGGCACAAAGCCCAGGTGGATCCCAATTAATTCTCAGAATTCTCTGAGGGTTTTAAAACCAATTGAATCAATCAACTGTAAAGGAGAAGTACAAGTAAGATAAGGGCTACAATTTTTTTTTTCACCTGAAATATGCTGAATTTAAGAGAGTAAACACACTGGTAAATATTTATATAACATTCCACCCTTGACTTTGATGATTTTGCTTCTCATTAGGACTGGGCTTGCTTTTATGCCTACTCAGGCCAGAAGCAATTAGGTAGCCTGGCTCTAATGCATCTTCATGGTTAGATGTTAGTTAAGCACATCGGTGAGAGTAGATTCATTATTTGTGAGGAAATTTTATGCATTTGACTCAAGATACCTAAGAGTCTGGTATCTAAAATTAACACAGCATTAGTTTTTCATCAATCATTAACATAAAGGGAATCACTATATCTAGAAAAACTAGGTAGATTTAAATAAAACTTTAAGGCTTTATCTGGTTAGTTAAAGAGACATTTTAATTATTAATCCTATATTTTTTAAAAAAGATTATTTATTTGAGAGAGAGAGTGAGTGCATATGAGCAGTGGGGGTTGGGGGGTAGAGGGAGAGAGAGAATCCTTGAGCAGATACCCTGCTGAGTGCAGAGCCTGATGTGGGGCTCCATCCTAGGCCTCTGAGATCATGACCGGAGCCAAAATCAAGAGTCACCTGCCCAACCGAGAGCCACCCAGGTGCCCATCCTATGGCTCGTATTTTTGAAAAATTGTCTGAACCCTTATTAACTATTGAGTAATGGAAGGAGTTGACATAGAGTGGTACGCATATACTCTGATGCTGCCTCTTCTATGAAGACACATCTCCCATCCTAGTACTGCCCTCAACACTTCGCTGGCACTTAATATTTAACATCTTGAATTAAAGTTATTGCAATAACTATCTTATTCCAACCTCTATACTATCTTTTTCTTACTCACTTTTCTAATTCTGTAATACTTAGCCAGTGCTTTCCACATGGAAGCTCTTCTCTAACTGCATGTGGAATCAAATTAAAATGAATCGAGTAGAGACCTGGGAGTCATGAACCCTGGTCCAGTCACTGAGCAGCTCTACCACCAGTCCGGCGATTTCTCTGAGCCCTGGGCTCCTCTTGCCTCTGTTCTTCCTTCCCCACAACATTATCTTTTGCTATCCTGTCCTGAACTTTGTCACCCTTCACCTACATTATGGTAACCGACTCTACTACACACTCTCATGTGGTGGCTCTGTGCTAAATGTCAATACTTTATTTTATTTAATCCTTATAATTGATGAGATGGAGATCATCAGCCCTCTTTTCAGCTGATAAAACTGAGGCTAGAGAGAGACTGAGTGCCATGTCTAAGGCACTAGTAAATTGGTAGAGTCAGGATCTGAATCTAGAGACTTGTGTCTGATGTGCTCTGGCTATTCTTCAACTTATTTTTCAATCAGAATTATTTCGAGAAAGCCCCACTCTAAACTAGTATACTCCTCCCTCCCCAATGCATTAAAACAGAACAACATCTACAATTACTGGTAATTGCTGTGGATCCAACTATTAGTACAAGAAGCAAGAAGACCTCAGCATGGGTTGTTATCATAGTTACAAACTATCACAAACTTAATTATTGGGTAGAAATGTGGAATGTTGCAGCCAAATATGAGTATAATGAGCCTTTACCATGAATGAGTGGAAGGAAACCTGGACTCTATTTCTGGGTCTGCCTCAAGCTTTCTCTGTGGCCTTGGGCAAGCGACTTCAACACTCAGTCAGTATCCTGGGGTAAGATGGTGATGATGACACACAGCACCTACTTATTGTGCTGGTTTGCTGGGACTGATGAGTACGTTGGTCAAGGGCTGTAGATAAGAGGAAGTATAATTTTTTTTTTTTAAATGACAAATTGCACTATACCTGGGGCAGTGTAGGGCAGGGGAAAGTGCAGGGATTCTGGAAAACAGATGATCTATTTCCTTATTTTAAAATGGAAGGTGGGATGGGATGGAGGGATGATCACCTGCTCTTCCTGCTGTAAATGCTGACGTTCCACTTGCGCTCAAGAGAGCTGTTAATTGCTTTCACATTTCCTAGGAATAACTGGACAAAATGAAGTTACTACCATTTAGGACAGACATGGACAAACGACTCTTTGCTGACATTTGTCATTCTTTAAACACAGTGACATCCCGTTATTAAGGAATCATAGCTCATAACTAAGACAGAGACGAGCGCCAGTTACTTTTCTTGACTCCGTCCACTTTTTAAAAAAACCGTCTCACCTCCCGCATGCATGTAACCTATTACGGAGTTTCTTTCTTTTCCTGGAGTTTAAGGGCCCGCATTAAGCGCCGGCGCATCGTGGGGATCCCCTTGCACAGCTTTCCCCCAAGGCATTCTAAATGTATTGTTCATGAATTTGCGTTAGGATTGCTTGTGTTGCAGAATTTTAAGAAATAAAATTGCAGAGGTTTAAATTCTACATGTTGAAGTGGGTGGGTCATCACCGGGTCACACAGGAAACTTCAAGGTAAATAGTATGGCCTCTGGAGAAAGGCCGGGTCGAGTCAGAGCTTCACCAACCTCTCCCCAGAGCAGACGATTAATTTTTGCTTTTAACGCATAACAACCTCCGCTCGGCCTTGCAGCCCGGCAAGCGAGCCAGTGCAAAAACCCTGCCAAGATGCGGGCCGAGCGAGGGCGGGGGCGGGGGGAGACGTCGGCGGCGCGAGGGCCCCCTTGGGAGGAGAAACCTCGGCTGGAACAACCCGGACCAGCCCCGTCCCTGTCCTCCTGGGGGAACGTGGGGACGGCTCCTCTCGAAGCGTCTCTGTGCGCAGAGTCCGCGGCGCCAGGAGTGAAGTGTTTTCTCTAGAAACGATTTCTCCCGAACCCCCTAGCCGGAGGAAGGGGATTAAAAGTGACAAAGAAAGGGGGTGGGCTCTGGAGAGACCTCGGGGGTGGGGGGTGTGGAGCGGCGCCCCCGAGGAGGGGCTCAGCGATACGAGCGCAGCCCCCGCAACGCGCTGGAGTGCTTCAGGCGGGCGGGTGGGGGACACGGTGCCAACCGCGGGGGTCGGCGGGGCGGGGGGAGGGGCGCCACGGCCTCCCACCTCCGTGGCGGCGCCCGGGAAAGGGCGGGCCCCGGCGGAAGGCCGTCGGTAGGGGCGGGCCGTGCGGTCGGGGTCCCGCGGCTGCCCGCGCCCTGGGGAGGGAGGCGGCGGGGGCGTGGGGCCGCGGCCGTGCGCTCCGCCCCGCGCGGGGAGCGGGCCGCGCCTCCCCCTGCCGCATGTGCGCGGTGTTGTGTGCCCGGCCCTGCTCCTCCTCCTCCCCTCCCCTCGCCGCCGTCCCCTCCCCCAGCGGCCCCGAGTGAGCGCGAGCGCCACACAGCCCCGGGCCGCCGCCGTCCAGCGCGCCGAGACGCCGAACAGGTGGCCGGAGGCTGCGGGCGCTGCAGCGGGGAGAGGCGAGGCGAGCTCCGGGCCAGGCGAGGGCGGCCGGGCCGGGCCGGGCATGCTAGCCGAGCGGCCCCCCGGCGCCGCCGCTTGCCCGCGCCCCTAGCCTCCCGCGCGCCCGTGCAGCGGCCCCGCCGCGCCCAGCGTCCAGCCGCCCCTGCCCGGGGCCGCTCCGGCCGCGGTCAGCGAGGGGCGCGGGCCGGCCCGCGACAGCGGCGGCGGCGGCATGAAAGTGACCGTGTGCTTCGGGAGGACCCGGGTGGTCGTGCCGTGCGGAGACGGCCACATGAAAGTTTTCAGCCTCATCCAGCAAGCGGTGACCCGCTACCGGAAGGCCATCGCCAAGGTGAGGGACCGGGGGCGCACGGGGCGCGAGGGGTGGGGGCGGGAGAAGGGGGGAGGAGGAGAGGGAGGAGGAAGAGGAGGAGGGGGAAGGCGCCGGGATCAATATGGCGCTTCCTGGAAAGGGGAGGAGGGAGACGGAGGGGAGGCGGGGAAAGGGAAAGTGCGGCGGCCGGGCCGGGCCTCGCGGGCGCCCCCCGCCCCAGGCTGCGGGCGGCAAAGTTCTCCGCGCGGGCCGGGCGGGTGGGGTGGGCGCAGCCCCGGGTGGGAGCGCCGGACCCCGCGGCTCCTCCCCGGCCGAGCGCCGCCCGCCTGTCCCTCGGGGCTCCGGCCGCGGGGCGGGCGTCGGCCACAGGCGCCCCTTAGGAGCCTGTCCTAGGAACCGAGCCCGAACTCAGCCCTCCGGGGCGCGGGCGAAACCTGGCCGGACGCCGCTCCCCAGGCTGCAGGCGGTTGAAATCCAGCCTCAGGCCTTTCCCCGCTCCCAGGCCCCGCGGCAAAGGCTGGGGAAAAGGAACTTTTTTTGGTTGGAGGAGAGTTTAATTATTCCCCGCACGGCGGAGAGCGGCTGCATTTGTACTCCAACACTGCCTTCGTCCGGGCGGGGGAAAGAGCCGAAGCCACGAGCCCTTTCGCCTCCCGGTCGCGCGCGGGCAGGACCCGCGCGGCGCGGTTTGGGGGCCGCTGGTGGGGGAGAGTCGCCGGCAGCCCCGAGAGGGACACGCGCTTCCATGGGCTCGCGGACATTGGTTGGGCACGGAATCTCGGTGTTGAGGGGCTCCCGTGCAGGACTCCTTTAAAAGGCACAACCCTGAAATCAGTCACCGAATTAAAAGTTTTTCTGCGAGGACCTCAGCGTTTACCTATCTGGAACTAGTTCCATATGGTGCTGGGGCTGCGGAGCTAGGGCCTGATTTCGGAGTGGAGTAGATTTCCCTTTTTCTTCGTGGAGTGATAACATTGTCTCCACTTAACTGCATTCCTCTACAATGTGTCAGAAGTGAAAAGGCATTTTGTTAAATTGTTTTATCGGCTGTCTGTGTTTGACAACAGCCTATGCCTCCGAAGTTTCTGTCAAGCACCTGAGGATATTTCCTTTGCTGTAGAGTAACGTTTGGTGGAAGGCATGTTCACTTAAAAAATTTCTCATTTGTTTCCGGTAGTGGAGTGGCCTAGCTTCTGTGGGCTTTGGGGCGGCAGGCGAGGGGCCGGTGGCTTTGCCAGCCTGAGTGTATACAGGGTGCGCCCTCCAGTAATCTCTGAAATTAAGGGAGAAAAACTTTTTACACTGTTGTTTGCTTTTTAGCATATATTGGAAAGAATAGGGTAAATTTGGCCTTTTGAAGATCATCCGGGGAACGTTTAGGAACCTGACATAAAGATGGAAGATGTTGACTATATTTAACAGCTCTAAAATGTTCCTTACAGTTGGTTTAACTGTTACTGAAAATCAAATAAAATTAGTGGAAATTGGGCACCCGTTTATTTTGCAGTGCTGACAAGGGGAAACATAACTCTCTAAACCTACATTTAGCATTTTAAAAGATTGTTTATAAATGGCAGTTTATGATCTAAATGTTCTAAATCAATAATCAGGTTGCTTATGCACTTTGGAGACCAAAATAAGTTGTGAAAGGAAAGAGAAGTACAATAATATAACCTAGGCAGTGTGCCTGTGTTACTGAATAGGGAGGACATTTCCTTTCATTTTACTAATTTTACTTGGTTAAAATTAGTTGTGTTTCACTATGCACACCGTGGACATTGGTCGAAAAGCCTGTTTGGGAGATAAAAATGTAGTTGATTGATCCAGTCATTCATTCCTTCCACAGAAATTCTGAAGCATTTACTTGTTCAAGGCATTGTTCTGGGTGCTGGACATCCAGGGGACCCACTGGCTGCTTTGTGGAAGTTGGGAGTGTAAGAGTCTAGGACGAGAGGCTCTGAGGTCCTTCAAGTGAAGGAGACGGTGTTCTGGACTATCATGCTGTGGTGCAGGGAGAAGGGAATGTGTCTGGGATGTTGGGTAGATGTAACTGAGGGGTCTTAGTGATAACATCTGGACCTTGTTTTTAAATATTAGTGGTAGTTGTTTCAGAGTGACCTGGGAACATGGAAAAGGGAGTGCGGTTTTCTTTTTTTTTTTTTTTTTTTAAAGATTTTATTTATTTATTCGAGAGAGAGAGAATGAGAGAGAGCAAGCACATGAGAGGGGGGAGGGTCAGAGGGAGAAGCAGACTCCCTGCCGAGCAGGGAGCCCGATGCGGGACTCGATCCAGGGACTCCAGGATCATGACCTGAGCCGAAGGCAGTCGCTTAACCAACTGAGCCACCCAGGCGCCCCAAGGGAGTGCGGTTTTCTTAAGAGAGTCTGGGGAGGTATGCCTAAGTGAAGGGGCGTATGAGCTGAGTTTTTAGAGGGTAAGTGTGAGATGACCAGGTGGAGATGGAAGGAAGGGTGATTCTCAGGGTGATGGTAGCATCGGAGTTGGATGTAAATGAGGAGGAGGAGTCAGAGATGAGTCAGGGCGTTCTAAAATTATTTAAAGGCTCTTTCAGTGCAATTCACAGTTCAGTAGGTGAATTTTAAGATGGACTTTGTAGTACACAGAGTTTAATCATTGGATCACAAGACTGTTGACTCTCAGATGTTGCAAGAGCCTGAGTGTCTTCCAGGTTCATTGGTGCTTTTTCTTCTTAAATTGTTAGGTAATGGTTAAGATTAAACTTTAGTCTTTCTTCTCTTTTCTCCCACCTTATTTAAGGTGATTATGAAGCTAACACATATTAACACTTGCTTTAACTCTTATTTCTTTTTTACCTCTTATTGTTTAATAGGACAATGTAAATTTTGTATGAAGAATTGGGTAGCTGGCTAGTTGTGGAGTGGTGTTTAAGTTGCTAGGTGACATGTGGCTTGACACAAACTCCCATTTGGTGGGGAAAAATGTGGAAAGATCATGTTTATGGCTTTGTATAAAAGTCAACTAAGTTTCCCTCCCACCGCCAACCCCCCCCCCCAAAAAAAATAAAGGAAAAGGGAAAGAAAGATCCCAAGTCACTAAGGCTTTCTCTGCAATAAGCATTTTGTAGTGTGATGGGGCTATTTGGCATTATATTTGAGCTCTTTTCAGGTTAAACAAATCAGTTTTTTCTGGACAGTCGAGTGGTGTGACTTAATACCAGAAATGTCCTCCATAAGCAGATATTTAAAGGCTTACACTTAGCCATAGCATTTTTTTTTCCTCTAGTGAAAAAATGTTTTTCTGCTTATGATCACTGATGGGTGAAAATGTTTTGGCTGTCCCATCTCCACCCACCCATCCTCATCCAGACCCTGCTTAAGGAGGGTGTTCTGCTAGACATCGAGAATTATGTTGCAGGAACTATTTTCGGGTGCTTCGAATTGGAGGACTGTCTGCTGTATATGTGTTTGTTCGTTCTTCTCGTGCCTGCAGCCTGACTCATCCTTGAGTCCTGATGGACACAGGGTGCAGAGCACCAACTGCAGTGACTTTAGTGTGGTGCCCTTGGTTTCTGAGGTTTCTTTGCTGGCCAGTCTTGAATTTTGAGTGAATCAAGTCTGGCCCTGAGGCTTTCCATTTTTCCTGCTGTACATCCTAAATCTGGTTAGGAGAAAGATAAGAAAATCTTCGTGTTTGTTCAAAAACATGTTGATATTTTGGAGGGCTGCTGTGTACAAAACGTTACGCTCTATGGGGAAATGTAAGACGAAATTCTTGCGCTCGAGAAGAATATAATCTAGGAGACCAGATGAGTACATAAAATAGTAACAGTAGGTGGGAGCATTAATCAGCAACAGGGTGGTACAGACAGTAATTGCTTCTGGATTTCAGAGGTGTGAGTGGTTATTATGGCATTGGGTTGGGAGGGGGATCCTATTTGGTCACTAGAGTTGGTATTGGGCTTAGCCCTATGAGAGGGCAGTGCTTCCTAAATGGATGGTGGAGTGATCTCAGAAAGCATCTGCCTGGCTAAGATGTCCTGGTTCTGAAGGCCTGCATTGGGGCCCAGGCATGAGACTCCGGAGAGCATTTGCTGCTATCCTGAGAGGTGGGAGGGAGGGGATTGTGTGAACACAGGTGATTCATGCTTTTGGGGCTAGTTTGGCTCCTGTGGAGCACTCATGCCAGATGGTGGGTCAGGATCAGGAGGAGGATTGTGAATGCCAGGGCATGACACTGGGACTTTGTATAGTTGAATGGTACGGGAAGGAGTAGGGTAATTTGGGCAGGGCAGCAATACGGGCTAATGGTCCTCTGGGAGGATATCTAGAACAGCTGTTTGGATGGGATCTGCCTTCAGTCTAAAATGCTGCTGAATGCTGAGTAAGGAATAGAAGGGTAAAGTGAGGGAGGGGAGTTGCCGGAACCTTTTAACTCACTGCTTTCCCCCATAGCCCTCTTCTCTTGGGGGGTGGTGGGAGCTTTGGATTGTGTTTGGAGACGTAGGTTGATGTATTATTGGTAATACTGTTTTTTATTACCATTTAACCTTGGGAAAACTAACCCTACAGAAATGCATTTCCCGATGTCTAAAGTGGATTCCTCCCTTGCAGGGTTAATGTGAGCACTGAACGGATGGTGAATGTGAAACTCTTCAGTGCTGGAGCTGAATCACTAATGTTTTACTCACCGGTTTTACTTGCTGGGAAACTTTCCCAAGTATCCTATTATTCCTGTTTGGTTTTTTCTTCTTTACTTAAGAAGGTAGTGTATAATTTAATTAAAGAGTAGGTAAAAATGTTAATATTTGCCTAAGTAGCACTGCAATCAGAAGAGCAAAGTGTGTGCGTGTGTGTGTGCGCGTGCGTGTGTGTGCCTGTGCATACGTGTGTGAATATAAATGCAGCCAATATTGGCTTTACTCTAGGTTGATTATCTGGGCCTCTGGCCTTTGGGCCACAGCTTTTGTCCCTGAAGCATGGGAACCTGAGTTGTTTAATAGTGATTTGTTGTTATTAAAACAAACAAACTTGAGTTTACAGACAGTAACTTTTGAAAATGTGCTTTTCTATTTTTGGAGGGGGAGGACTGTTGATTACTAAAAAGATATAAGTCTTGGTTTTTATGAAAAATCTTAACAGTTGATGTGAGATTTTCCTGCAAATACATCTATAACTGCTTGTTACACATTTACAAGCGTATTGAAACTTTTAGGAAAATAGTAATATTGTAGAGAGTTTGAATGACAATAGAGGCAAGCATAAAAATAGTGAAATGAAATAAATGTTGTTTTATTAACATTTTCTGTCTTCCCTCTCAAAAGTGAAAAAGAAATGCAATGTGTCTGAAAGGCTGATCTTTCTAAAATGCAAATCTCATTGTACTCCTCTGTGTAAGTGCTTCTGCACCTGCTTTCCCCAGAGGCCAGGTCCTGCCACCTCAGCATAGCCTGTCCCTCACTGGGCTCCCCCATCCCATAATCCACCCACTTGGACTTGCTCACACTTTCCTGCCTCTGCTCTGGTGTTGTCTGTTTCTTCTTTCTCAAACGCTTGCTTCCTCCATGCCCGCTTCTTCTATGCCTGCTCATTTATTGAACCTCATCTCAGACCAGCCATCTTTGGGAGGCTAGCCCTGCATCTCAAGCTGTTTGAGGCTTTCCACTTAGTGCTTCTCCTGGGGCCTTAGCTCCTGTACTGACCTGGATGAATGAGTGTTACTGTGTGGTACTTCAGTATGTTAATCTGCAGAAGACAACTGAGCTCCTCCAGGGAAATGCTTGGGGGCAATGGCCCAGCCTCAGTCTTACTTGTATAGCCAACATCTGCTGCAAAGGAATCTTACAGGTTGAGTAAATAAAAGGTTGAGAATAAACACAACACGCACATTATTACATAAAAAGTATACTTTTACTTGGAAGACTGTATAACCAGCACTTTAGGGTTTGGTGTGTTTGGCATATTGGTACAAACAGATTATAATTGACACTAAGATTTAGTGTGATTTGGAGTACCTGGAAGTTGTTCTTTTGTGTCAGCTCTTTTGAAGGAGTTCAGTCTGTTTTCAGACCAAGCAGAGGGATAGTCATAGGGTTTGCATTGGGCCTGGTTCAAGGCAGGTGGCCAGAGCAGTGTGGGAATCTGGCCCTGAAACATACCTATGTTGGGTCTGGCGCCTCTGATTCTGTCAGCTGGGATCCTTGGGTAAATGCCAGCAGTAAATAGAAATGTTTAGGATCTGAGATTCACAGAGAGAGTCTGGCTGACATGAAGTGCCTTCTTGGCTCGTGGTGAACCTGGTTGAGGTGGTCAAGGAGGTAATATTTAGTCTCACTTGTACCACTAACCCATAGATCCTCCATCTGTCCTGGGAGGTTTTTACCTCCCTGTAGAACTGGATGCAGCTTAGTGGTGTTGGACATGTAATAGATGTTTGGAGCCTTATGCATTTTTTTTCAAGGATGTAAAGAAATGTGTAAAACTGGTCCAGGGAGGTGATTTCCACAGTCTATTTTCCACAGGGTAGAATGATTGGTTCAGCCCACAAAGTGTGCTTTCCTCCTATGTGGCCACTCATACAACACGCCTAGCAAAGACCAAGGTCAGTGGCAGTAGAGAGAGGTAGGGGATCAGTAAATTTAAATAACTATTGATTTTTGATATCTTTTCTGTTTTACATGGAAAATAGAGAAAGCTTTATGAAAAATGCAGAGTTGTGTGAACATGGTAGAAAGGTGATTTTTGTTTTTTAGTCATTTGTTTTATCTTATTTAAGATTTTTTTCACTTGGAAGGAGTATGTACAAATGACTTTTTTTCATAGCTTTGTGTCTTCTTGTGTCTGGCTTGCCATCTTTAGATGGTTTACGACATTAAATATTACTTTTGCTTATCTTTTTCTTCTATCCACTGATATTGGAACTTAGAAATAAAATTGAAATCTCCATATCCAAATGACTTGAACTATCAATTATTTAATTTTTTCTCTTAAAAATAGACTATAAAATATACGTATAATAGAAATAAAAACATGTCCACCCAAAAATCATGTACATGAGTCTTCATAGCAGCATTATCTATAACAGCCCCCAAATGGAAACAACCCACATGTCCAACCAACAGAACAAAATGTGGCTTATCCATACATTAGAATATTACTCAGCCATAAGAATGAATGAAATACTGACTCATGCTGCAACATGGATGAACCTTGCAAACATCGTGCTAGGTGAAAGGAACCAGTCACAGAAGCCCACGTATTATATGATTCCGTATATACAAAATGACCAGAATAGGCACATCCGTAAGTAGAGAAAGTAGAGTAGTGGTTGTTGAGGGCTGGGTTTGGGAGTAATGGAGAGTGGCTGCTAGTGGGTTTGCTTTGGGGATAATGAGAATGTTCTAAATTTAGATAGTGGTGGTGATTGTATGACTCTGTGAATATTGTAAAAATCTTTGAGTTGTATAGTTTAAATGGGTGAATTTTATGGTTTGTGATTCTGTCTCAGTAAAGATGTTAAAAAATAAACTACATAAGTCACTATGAACAAAGCTCACTTTTTAGGTATTTTATAGTTCTGAGACATGTATTACTGTGTCAGAGATGCTCAGAAATCTCAAGTGAAAACTGGCTATTTTTAGGAGTTTTCCATACAGTGTGTAAACCCTGCTTTCTTGGGCCTCTCACTCTGTCCTGTTGCTGTCCGTTAAGCTGTTCACTGCGGAGCCTCCAAGTCCCCTGGACTCTCCTTTGTTAACCTCTCTCCTTCCTTACAGGCTTCCCCAACAGTTCTCCTGTTCTCCTTTGGCCAGAGATTCCTTCCCGCCTAGCTCACCAGCTGCCTTTGCTGCATGAAGGTTGATTAGGAGGTTCCAAAGATGTCCATAGTGGAAGAGCTTTTCCAGTTTTTGGTTTTGATCCTCAGCCATTTTGAGCTTTAGCAAATCTCACAAGCTTGTGGGGCTCAGTTTTCCCATCTTCATCTTCGCATATTCAGAAATTCTGGGCTGGCTCCTGTTGCCAGTCCCCAGAGCTAGAGATGCTCCTACCTAATCTGTATGTTTGTTATGGTGCTCATGGAACCATGAGGTATGAGTGATGTGCAATGGCTTTTCAGAGGAGTAGACAGGGTGCAGAATCTCTTACTCACCCACCCTCCCTGTGAAAATATTTTGCTTCCCTTACTTTGAAATGATGGGGCTTGACCCCTAGGTCAAACACATGCTGTTGGAAGTGAGGATATATTTTGCCTGGAGTGTCCTTCAGAATTCCTTACCATCTTAAGAGAAGTGTCTTTTAGGATAAATTACATGCTCAGAAGTGACTTAATGACACTATTCCTTTTGTGAAGTATAACTAAATATATGGCAGTGCCTGATACTAAATGTAGGATATGTGTATACACATACATACATGTATGTAGTCTTGGAGTTATTTTTATGGTAGTATAAATTTAAGTGGTTTTATTTTTTATTTTTTTATTTTTTTTAAGATTTTATTTATTTATTTGACAGAGACAGCAAGAGCAGGAACACAAGCAGGGGGAGTGGGAGAGGGAGAAGCAGGCTTCCTGCTGAGCCGGGAGCCCGATGTGGGACTCGATCCCAGGACCCTGGGATCATGACCTGAGCCGAAGGCAGTCGCTTAACCAACTGAGCCACCCAGGCGCCCCAAATTTAAGTGGTTTTAGACATGACAGGTCAATATTATTTTTCCCTTTTGATTATCTTTTTTTTTTTTTCCCTTTTGATTATCTTTAATATTCAGACTCTGTATGACTTTTTTTTTGGAACTCAGTCATTTTTTCTGGTGTATGGTTTTTCTTGTTATTTGTATCACATCTCTTTAGAGTAGAAAACTAATCTATATTATAGGGTTTATATTTTTGAAAAAGCCTGTTTGAGATATTCTACAATAAAAATCAATAAAAATTCATACAATAAAATTCATACAATAAAAATTCCTTCTCTTCACTTCAGAAAATAATTCGCTGCATATCTCAAAAACCTAATATTACTAAATACTAAAAATATGTTGTATTAACAGATTAAAAATATAAAGAAGGTAGTATCATTTTCATGTAGATGGCTGATATGAGACTGAGTTTTTTTGTTTTTTTAAAATTTTATTTAATTTTTAATTATTTATTTATTTGACAGAGAGAGACACAGCGAGAGAGGGAACACAAGCAGGGTGAGTGGGAGAGGGAGAAGCAGGCTTCCCGCGGAGCAGGGAGCCCGACATGGGGCTCGATCCCAGGACCCTGGGATCATGACCTGAGCCGAAGGCAGATGCCTAACCTACTGAGGCACCCAGGCGCCCCTTTTTTCCTGTTTCTTGAACGTTTAATAAATATTGGAAAATTTTTTATGTCTGTTTTAATTTTCTGAGTCCAATATTAAATCTAGAATTAAAAAATAAACTATTTTCCAGGGAACAAACTTTCTTCTACCACAAAGGCATTTAAGATGCATAATTTATAATTCTGAAACCCATTGTGCAAAGTCATATGTGAATAATAGTTAACTGGGTTCCTGCCCAGCAGGGTTATACTCTAAACTGAAATTTCTCTTATTACAGACAGCAGCACCTGCAGAAGAGGGAGGTAAAATGTACAGGATATTGGTTCCTGATGTACCACCACACAGGATATGACTAATCACTGAATCCATTAAAGTTGAATGTAGAATTTGGTACTTTTACCACTTTGTTAGAGATCTGGAAAAAACCTTTCAAGCAAATCAAGAGGATCTATTAGTGAAAGTGCATCATTTGGATTGATAACTGTTTAAACAACTGCATCTGGCAGATGGTGGTATTTGAGCATTTGTATTGTCTGAGAACTATGAAAGGAGTATATTTTAAATTTTGAAGGCACATACTGTCAGGAATATTGTTTTTTTAAAGGAAACTTGGAAAGCTAATAAAACCCTGAACTTTCTATGGTGGGGTCAGTTTTATCTTTTGTATTTTATGATCCACTTTTTAAAACACAGATGTTTGCAAAAACACAGTTGGCTGAAGGTGGAAAGTTTGGTTATGGATGTTTTTTCTCCTAGGAGGCAGGCATATCAGAGTAACACAGTCTGGACCAGGATTCAGAAGAGCAGATTGCCGATTATGTCATTTGTGTGTTTGAAAGCAAGAAGGATAACCCCTGTAAGCCCAGGATCCTTGGCTTCTAGTGACACCTACTTTATGGGATTGTTGTTAGGGTTCAAAGAGAGAATATAAAAAAAGCATCGTAGGGGTAAAATGGAGTAGATGTTAGCTGTACTGTTCTTTATTTTTGCCGAGTGGTTGCCAGTGATTCTCACTTGAATCAACTCTTCTAAATTGTTTCTTTTCATCCTCATTAGAACTGCACTGGATGTGGGAAATTGAATTTGTGGTAAAACTGTTCTTCCTTGGGCGCCTGGGTGGCTCAGATGGTTAAGTGTCTGCCTTCGGCTCAGGTCATGATCCCAGGGTCCTGGGATCAAGTCCCGCATCGGGCTCCCTGCTCCTTGGGAGCCTGCTTCTCCCTCTGCCTCTCTCTCTCTCTCTCTCTGTCTCTCATGAATAAATAAATAAAATCTTTAAAAAAACAAAACAAAACTGTTCTTCCTTAAAAAAATCATGGAAACATTTTTCTGCAATTTAAGAAGTTAAAAGCCAGTGACACTGATTTAGATTTTTCCAAGATGTCCACAGTGGAATAGCTTTTCCAGTTTTTGGTTTTGGCTTCCAGTAGTTTTGAACTTTGGCAAGTCCCACAAGCTCTATGAGCCTCAGTTTTCCCATCTGTAATTTGGGAATGCTATCTTTTGGTTGCAGGAATGAACATTAAGGGACTTAATATAGATAATGCTTCTTCATATAACAGACTCTTAGTATTAGATCTTTTTCTTTTTCTTCACATTTTACACATACATTAGGCACAGTTTTTTTTTTAATATTTATTTATTTATTTATTTATTTATTTATTAATTAAACTTAATTGATCTGGATACATCAACACATTAAAATAGAATTGCCCAGTACAAAAAAGGCAGTTTTTAGAAGGACAAAAGTCAAGTGAGATTATACCCAGCTATGGGCTGGCAGGCATAATACTTTTCTTCAGAGAGAAGCAAGGTGAGTTAAGCCCCAGTAATAGTTACTCTGAAATAGTCTGAAGAACATCTACCTCTAGAAATGGGACTAGTCACTGACTAAAAGACCCCAAACTTACAAATGCAAATATCAGTTCCTTTACCAGGGATTTGAAAAAAAATAATAATGATTATTATTTCAAATCCTAAACCCTTGAGCCTAAGTTTGAATAACCTAATCTTTTTTTTCTGAGAAGTAACGCACCTTTTTTTTTTTTTTTAGTGTTCCATGATTCATTGTTTGTGCATAACACCCAGTGCTCCATGCAGAATGTGCCCTCAATACCCACCACCAGGCTAACCCATCCTCCCACCCCCCTCCCCTCTAGAACCCTCAGTTTGTTTTTCAGAGTCCATCGTCTCTCATGGTTCGTCTACCCCTCCGATTTCCCCCGCTTCATTCTTCCCCTCCTGCTACCTTCTTCTTCTTCTTTTTTTCTTAACATATATTGCATTATTTGTTTCAGAGGTACAGATCTGAGATTCAACAGTCTTGCACAATTCACAGCGCTTACCAGAGCACATACCCTCCCCAGTGTCTATCGCCCAGTCACCCCATCCCTCCTACCCCACCCCCCACTCCAGCAACCCTCAGTTTGTTTCCTGCGATTAAGAATTCCTCATATCAGTGAGATCATATGATACATGTCTTTCTCTGTTTGACTTACTTCGCTCAACATAATACCCTCCAGTTCCATCCACGTCGTTGCAAATGGCAAGATCTCATTCCTTTTGATGGCCATTAGGCACAGTTTTAATGGCTGATTCATAAAGTGAAGTTGATTTTTATTTGATTTGTGATACCAAACTGTCATTTTTTCAGGATGATTTGTTAAAGGGTTGCTTTTCCCTTCTAAAGTACTATAGAAATTCCAGTATTAGTATCTACTAGTGAATCCGTTGGAAATAGAGGAAAGCAAATGTTCTGATCACCTCGTGGTTAAAGCTGATTCTTTTCAGATCAAGGAGAAATATGTTTGTCCAGCTATCTTAGCCTGTGTCACCGTTTACTTACTTGTTTTACTATTAGCCCTTGTTACTTTCTGAAATTGTAGCTACCATTCTGCCAGATCAAAGGAAATTATGTAGAATTTCTTTGCTGTATTTTAAAATACTTTGGTTATACATTTTCCACTTAAAAATATCTTTTGAGGGCGCCTGGGTGGCTCAGTTGGTTAAGTGACTGCCTTCGGCTCAGGTCATGATCCTGGAGTCCCGGGATCGAGTCCCGCATCGGGCTCCCTGCTCGGCAGGGAGTCTGCTTCTCCCTCTGACCCTCCTCCCTCTCATGCTGTCTGTCATTCTCTCTGTCTCAAATAAATAAATAAAATCTTTAAAAAAAAAAAAATCTTTTGAGGGGCGCCTGGGTGGCTCAGTCGTTAAGTGTCTGCCTTCGGCTCAGGTCATGATCCCAGGGTCCTGGGATCGAGCCCCGCATCGGGCTCCCTGCTCTGCGGGAAGCCTGCTTCTCCTTCTCCCACTCCCCCTGCTTGTATTCCCTCTCTTGCTGTGTCTCTCTCTGTCAAATAAATTAAAAAAAATCTTTAAAAAAAAAAAAATCTTTTGAAACTTGGAAAGACTAAAACTAAGAAACTATAAATAGTATTTATACTTGTAAAATACGGAAATGTTTTTAAAAACTTAAGCATTTATTGGCTAGTAGTATTTCTGAGAATACCTTGGAGTTCAAAGAGATGATCTGAGTTGTAAAATAAAATGGGGAAGCTGACATTTTGGTGACCTCTGTAATCCTTTATTATATAGGCCTCTGTAATTCATGTACCCATGCTACTTCTTTACTCTTCTCTGGATCTTAAGAAGGTGACTTTGGAGAGCTAAATCAGCAATAAATGAACACAGAACGTCTTTTGCTTAGGTAGGTAGGTAGCTGTAATAAGGATTGACAGATTGATGCAACTTTTAATGCTTTCGTTGAGCTAAAGGCACCCAGTGCCAATCACCTGAGACTTCACCCAAGAGTTGACCTATTTATCATACTAAATAGGGAGTGGTGTCTTGAAGACTTGCTAGGTTCTGGGCATGGCAGTGTTACTATGTCTGACTTGCCAAGTTGTCAACAATGGACTGTCTTCCTATTCAAGAGGATCACCTCCTCTCATCTTTCCACACTACAGTATTGAAGGTTATTTTTCTCTGTTTGAGGTCCTTAAAAGTCTTATTAAAATAATGTTTCTCCCTCTCTCTGTATGTGTTTAAGGCAGTTGCTAGGTAGTGATTAAAATAGTAAAACTTTATCTCCTTGTGCAGTATTCATATTTTGGCTTTGATCCCTTCCAGTGTTTGTTTGTAAACATTGTTTCACATGAGTGCATTTGAAATTGAAAGCTTTTGTTTCATACACAACATGAAAAAAGAGATGTGGCTGCATGGGCGATTGGAATTTCTGTCTCTCCCTTTCACAACTTCCTGAGTTTTTGTGCTCTGCTAATGAAAGTGTTGAATGGTACTTTCAAAAACTTTCCAGAATAACTTTACAGTTTTATAACAGAACTGTAGAGAAACAAGCTCTGGAGTATTTATTTATTTTTTGTTCCCGATTTATTGAGATATAATTGACAGATAACATAATAACATTTAAAGTGTACAATGTGATGATTTGATATACATTGTGAAGAGCTTCCATTGCGTTAATACATTGCATCCAGCACCTCACATATTTACCCTTTTTTCCCCCCCTTTGGTAAGAACTTTTCTATTCTCTTGGGGAGTTTGAGACAGCTCTTAGTCTGTTTTGAAAGGTGGATGGTGTGCTTCAGATCGTTAAGCTGAAGCAGAAGAGCTTTTGGTCCTGGGCTGTTTTTCCTACCTATGAGGAGGGAAGCCGCTTTTTGTATAGATTTCAGGGGAGTGGTATTTTCAGCTTAGTCTTTGCTTTTGGTGTTATTAAGCTTTTTAGGTCAGCACTGATGATCGAAAGCTCTTACACAAGATGTGCTTGTATTGAGGCATTATTTACTTGTCTATCAGGTTGGGTAGATGTTGAGAAAGTACCTTTAACTGTGATGCCTATCACGTTTTCTCAGCCCCAAGTCATTGAGGAGTTTCAGAGGGGTAGGAGGAGAATCAGGAAATGGTGGTCAATAGTGGTGGTTATACCATCATCAACAGTAATGGTTAGCATTTATGGGGCATTTTGTGTATCAGGCCCTAAATGCTGGGCTCAGTGCTTTGTGTGTATATGTTAATCCAGTAGAGTTGGGGAGGTATTGATGCAATCCCAAATTTACAGGTAAGATCACTTGGGCTAAAAAGGATAAGAAAGTTGCAAAAGGTAGCACATCTGATGCATGATGGCTTGGCCTTCTTAGGCGGACCCCTCTGACTACAAAGCCTGCACTGTGAATTACTACACCATGACAGACTGCTGTGGCTCTTGCATTTTAGGGTGTTGCAATTCCATAAGAGTAAATAATGCCCACAGGGACACTTTGAAAGCCAGTAGTGGATTCCTTTTACACACTTTTATCCTCTGCTTCTTAGAATATTCTCATGGACCCTTTCCCATTCCCACACCAGAGTGCCAAGGGTGGCCTGGCTGATACTGGCAAATATGTCCTTCTGGTCTGAAGCCTCAGTATCTTGAACATGAGTCAGAGGCTTTGTTTGACCATGGATCAGTTTTATTATCTTCAACATGGCATTGCTATTTTTGTCAACATGGCTCCTTATGTCCTATGTTTTTAAATGCTTTCTATATTACTGGAAGTAGGGAAAAGTGGACAGATGACCAAACCTTTTTTTTTTTTTTAAGTTTTTATTTTAATTTCACTTAGTTAACATACAGTGTTATATTAGTTTCAGGTGTACAATACAAGTGATTCAGCACTTCCATACATCACCTGGTGCTCATCGTGACAAGGGCACTCTTTAATCCCCATCACCTATCCTCATCCCCCCACCCTCTCCCTCCCCTCTGGTAACCATCACTTTGTTCTCTATAATTTAGAGTCTGTTTCTTGTTTCTTGATTTGTCTCTTTTTTTTCTTTGCTTGTTTGTTTTGTTTCTTTAATTCCACATATGAGTGAAATCATATGGTTATTTGTCTTTCTCTGACTTATTTCGGTGAACCATATACACTCTAGCTCCATCCATGTTGTTGCAAATGGCAAGATTTCATTCTATTTTATCGTTGAGCAGTATTACATTGTGTATATAGACCAGATCTTTATCCATCAATCAATGGACACTTGGGCTGTTTCCATAATTTGGTTATTGTAAATAATGCTGCTATAAACATAGGGTGCATGTATCCCTTTAAATTAGTGTTTTTGTATTCTTTGGGTACATACCCAGTAGTGCAATTATTGGATTGGAGGGTAGTTCTATTTTTCAGTGTTTGAGGAACCTCCATACTGTTTTTCAGAGTAGCTGCACCAGTTTTCATTCCCACCAGCAGTGCACAAGCGTTTAAAATTTGCTCCAGATCCTCTCCAACACCTGTTATTTCTTGTGTTGTAGATTTTAGCCATTCTGACAGGTGTGACGTGATATCTCATTGTAGTTTTGATTTTTTTTTTTATTATGTTGATCACCATTTGTATTTCCCTGATGATTAGTGATGTTGAGCATCTTTTCATGTATCTGTTGGCCATCTGGATGTCTTCTTGGGAGAAATGTCTGTTCATGTCTTCTGTGCATTTTTAATTGGATTATTTGTTTTCTGGGTGTCGAATTGTATAAGTTCTTTATATATATTGGATACTAATCCTTTATTGTATATGTCATTTGCAAATATCTTCACCCATTTTATAGGTTACCTTTTAGTTTTGTTGATTATTTCCTTTGCTCTGGAGAAGCTTTTTATTTTGATGTGGTCCCAGTAGTTTATTTTTGCTTTTATTTCCCATGACTCAGGACACATGTCTAGAGAGAAGTTGCTATGGCCGATGTCAAAGAAGTTACTGCCTGTATTCTCTTGCAGGATTTCATAAAAACCCTAAGTTTTAGGTGTCACATTTAGTCTTTAATCCATTGTGAGTTTGTTTTTGTGTATGGTGTACGAAAATGGTCCAGTTTCATTCTTTTTCATGTAGCCATCCAGTTTTCCCAACACCATTTGTTGAAGAGGCTGTCTTTTTTCCATTGGATAGTCTTTCCTGCTTTGTTGAAGATTACTTGGCCATATAATTGTGGGTTTATGTCTATTCTATTCCATTGCTCTGTGTCCATTTTTGTGCCAGTACCATACTGTGTTGATTACTACAGCTTTGTAATATAACTTGAAGTTCAGAATTGTGATGCCTCCCAAGCTGCCATTCTTCATGCAGATTTTGCCAGCGTTCCTTTGGACTGCTTGTGCTGTTGGGTTGGGCTCACATAACCACTCCTGGAGGCCATTTCAGTTATTCCCCAGTGCCCCTGCAGTGCTGTGCACTTAGCAAGCCAAGAGCCTAGCACTGTGCTTACAGTGTTTGTGGCATGACTGGTGAGAGGTGATCACAAGAGGAAGTAATTTCCTCAGGGGTGCTTTCAGAGCTGCAAAGTGCAGTTCTTTGTAATATTTAAAACGTTGCCTTCAAATATACTATAGCAATAAGAACTTGGTAGTACTGAATTTTATAGCCCTGACAGCAATGCCTATGTAAGAATTTTTTATCTTATTCAGCAGTGTCAGATAACACCTAACCATATAACACTAACTCTAAGTTGGTTAGTAAAAATATGTTGTTTGAAAATTAATATTTAGGTATTGTTGCATAACCAACTACCCAAAACTCAATGGCATAAATCAGTGGCGTAACTATTTAATTATGTCTCGTGATTTTGTGGGTTAAGAATTTGGACAGGGCACAGCAGAGTGATTCTTCTCTCTTTGGGGTTATGTGGGGCTATTCAGCTGGCAGGTGACTTGGTCTGAAGGGTCCTAGATGGCTTCATTCACATGTGTGGTGATTGGCCAGGGTGGCTGGGAGCTTGGGCTCAGCTGCCACTCAGTACAACAGCAGGAGCAGGATACAGTGTGAGGGATTGTGCACATGCTCCCAAGAATACTTGCATGTATTTGAGTGTGACCCTGAGGGATTTGTGTGGCTCTTGGATTTATAAGTTTCTGTAGGCAAATTTTCAATCCCAGTCTAAAAATGTATGAGCCCTCTCTTTCCCAAACCTCCCTCCCATGCCCCTCAGCCCTTCTTTTGATATAAAGATCATTTTCATACTCATTGAAGCCAGTATTTCTCCATGTTTATTCCATGGCATGTTAATAAACAGTATGTGGGGAAAAGAAGAAAACAAGAGCACCTACACATAGCATCTCTAGCATGGAGGTCTCAGGGTGGTTGGACTTCTTATGCTGTGGTTCAGGGCTCCTACAGAGGCAGGAAGAGGACACTCTTAAGATCTAGGCCTAGAAGTCAGCACAGCATCATTAACCCCTCTCTTCTATGCACCAAGCCAGTCATTAAGTGGCTTGGATTCCAGGGGAGAGGGCATCCACTCCACTTATTAATGCAAGGAGGTTAACTCTTAATTTGAGTTGTGGCCATCTTTGTTCTGCTATAGGAATGTGTGAATGCAGTGTGCGTGTGTGTGTGTGTGTGTGTGTTTTGCATGTAACATTAAACATTTGGTCTTTTATTTTATGTCATGTTTTAAAATTGTCCTATTCTCGGCCTGGGCACCGGTCATAAAATGTATATCCTGAACTTTTGAAGCTGACAAACCTAAGAAGTAGTTTGTGTTCGTAATTCGTAAGTTCAAAGATCAGACAGCTTTCCCAGGCTACTCAGTAGAAAGAGATAATGGTAATAACACCTTGAGTTTATGTGGCATCTTTTCTGAGACGTTCAAAGTGTTTGTACCACTCATGATTCCTTTATTGGCATGTCCTCTGAGTAAATAAGCCATAGTACCCCTCAAGCTCATACACAGAGGAAGAAATGAAGTAGTTTCATCAGTCTACTAATGAACAGTGTTCAGAAGCCTGCCTTCTGCAGATCCATGTACTGATTAGAACTTGAGTATGAGTTTACCTTCCTTAAATGTGATTCTGGAAGATGGTGGAGATTGACTTTTGTACATGGGTAGTGTTTTAAATTATATACCATTTGCCAGAGAAGTGCCATGTTTAAAGGAGAGCTAGTTATTTTTCTAATGTGTTGTGTTTATTTTGGTGGAAGCTTATGGGTATTGTATCACAGGGATGTTTCACATTAATGCATTAAATTCTACATGCTCGGCAAAGAGACAGAGTGGAAAAGGTAAGGCAGTTAGAGGGTCGTCCCCTTAGTGAATGTGTGGTGTGGCCTGATGGTGACATTGGAGGTGAGAAAACCTGAATCCGTCCCTATCCACCCCCCTCCATGCCCTGTTGTGGGAGCACCTCCTAGTGCCTGTGCTTACGGTGATTAAATGGAGTTTTTAAGGATAATTTAGTTGTATGTTAACTTTACTAATCCCTGCCATTTAGAACCTAAACTTTGAGTAAGATGGGGCTCCATTGTAATGCTCTAAATGTGATATTGCTTACATTCGTTCAGGTTTGCTTAAAATGAAACACTTTACATTTAATTGGTGTGCATTAGGTTTTGGGAAGAAACGACTCTTCAGCCAGAATTTGTATTGGCTAGCTCCTGGTTCTCGAATATCTACCCCATGTGAAATGACTTACCCTATGTATTTCGAGCAGTGGAAACTTCATCACAGCACTCTCTAGTACAGAGAAGTCCGTGGGTTCTGCATGGCTTTGCAAATAAAATTCAAATTTGTCAGCCTGAAAACAGACCCCAGCCTGGCTTTTCCCCTTTATCTCCCTGCTCCCCTCTTCAGTCTGCCCCATGGTGATGGAGCTGACTCTCCTATTTCCTCAAGGTTGTGCCGAGTTTCCCAATTCCTTTGATGATGTACATGTCCCCTGGCCTGGGATTCTCTTCCTTCTTCTCCCTCTGACCTTGGTCCTTCCATTCTTTCTTCACTGCCGCCAGCGCTATGCTCTTCTGCACAGAAAGCTTAAGAGGCTTCCTGTTGCTGTCAGGACAGGATCCCTGCTCCCCCTTGGGTGGCATTTGGGGCTGTCTGACTGGCCTTGGCCTTCCTTCCCTCTGGGCACCTCATGCATGGCCTGGGGCCACGCTGGCCCACAGCCCTAGACCCGCCCCAAATGGTGCCTTCCCCAACTCCCCACCCACAGCCCAGAGAGATTCAAAATTCGGTAAGTCAAGTTAAAAGGGATACAAGGAATCATTACCTGAACATGTGCTTTTTGAAAGGAGGTTACCCCAATAATTTCGACTGTGTTATTGTGTGTTTTATTACTTGTAAATAATTAAAAGTAGATGAGATTTTAAGAGAAAATAAGCAGATACCATTGGGAGGGATTTCTTAAATGTTTCTCTTCAGTGTGGTGCTCTTTCTAGCTGCCTGTCTCCAGTGCAGAATCCTTAGTGCTCTCTGCCTTACGCTGCTGACAACGGTGGCTTGACACGCTGGATTCACTGTGCTCAGATGTCACCATGAAGCTTATGGGTGGATATACACGTTCCAGGTGGTGGATGGCTTGTCCATAAAGTGGATAGAAGAGAGTGAAATGTATCCTTTGTGGAAAAATGGGGGTCCTTGAAGACTGCAGAGCAACTATGACTAATGCTGTAGTTAATTGAGAAATCCTCCTTTGGCTGTGTAGGGCCAAAAGCTTTTTTTTTTTTTTTTAATCTTTTATAATTAAGTCTGAATGAATATTAAGGTGTGTTTCTTTGCATTAGCTGTACCGTGAGGACTGGCATCTCTGAGACGTGGATAATGGCAGAACAGGTGCTGCTATGTTAATGAAGACAGTTTTGAATTGAGTTAGCAAAGTGAACTGGTGGCTTGAACTGGGTATCTGGAATACTGTCATCGCTTACCTTCTGTCTCAGAATTGGGAAGACCCTGTGGCCTCCATTCTGTTGTCGCAGATCTTCCCAACACCAGCATCGGGCAAAGGAAGAGATCCATGCAGAGTGTGTGGGGGGCCGATGCGCCTTCTGCAGGGACTGACCCCATCCATCCTGGAGGCATCCGGAGAGGACAGGGAAAGTTAGACGAAGCTGTCAAAGCAGGAAGCACAAGAGCAAGTCCACATGCAGCCCAAGGATGGCATCTGAAGAGTTCCCAGGCCCTTGACCGAGGAGGTGCCAGGGGGTCACTGGTGTGAAGTGGTGCTGGCCTTTCTCACTTCACCATGGTCCCTCATTCTTGTCTCCTCCCAACAAGGTGGAAGCAGTCCTTATGAAGCACTGACTTGTCCTTTAAATCAGAGTATAGCATTGGCTTGGACCACAGTTGCCTGAGGGGAAGTGCTGGCCCCGGCTCGTGTGCCGCAGGCAGGGCTAGGGCCACTGGGGCACTGTCACGACTCTGAGGGTGTCACGCTGGGTGGCACCAGGTTTGGGAGCTCTGCAAGGCCTGGTCTGGCGGTTGCCAGCAGCACAGTGGAGCTCGATTGGCTGCCCAGACTTAGCTTAGGGTGGTCTGAGCCGGCTGTGGCCTCCTGCAGGCCAGTGCTCTGTGGAGACAGGTGCAGCCTTCCGCACTTCTCAGAGTGGCCTAGAGCATGAGAACATGGGAATGCCTGCCTGGCCAGAGCAGGTCCTATAATGTTCTTATAGAAAAAATACATATTTTGTTTTGCCTGAGTAGAGGAAGAAGCACTTTAAAATAGAGTTAGTCTCTCACTTTTATTTGTTTCTTCTGGTGGAATTCTCTTATATTTTATGATGGTCTGAGATTATCAACCAAAGTGTGTGTGTCCATGTATGTGTCCTCCTGAGTGTGTGTTCACATGTATGTATGTACATGTGTGTCTGTGTGCACGACATCTGCATGTATGTGCATCCATCTCTGTGTGTAGGTGCACGTGGGAGGCTGGGATGGAAGGGCTTTTTGTAACTGTTTGAGTTTTCCAGTAAAAGACTTGGGATTATTTTATAGTCATAGGCTGTTTTTTAAGTAATAAATGATTTTCTTATATAATTCCATGAATTAAAGAAATGCAGTCAGTTTTTATATGGTTCAGTAAATCTTTTAAAAATCTGTCTTGCCTTTCATTGCTGGAATATTTAGGAAAAAAATTTTTCATCTTTTTCTTTCTTTTTTTTTTGGTATTAACTCAGCTATAACTTGAATTTTCCTGCTTCATTTTAAAGAGGATACTCACTATTTCCCCCATTTCCCCTAGTTTTTTCATAACCACTGTATTGCATGAATGCTGGCTCTTCAGTGGGACTGGCTATGAGAGAAGTCAGTGCTCCAGTGGGGTGGGGGGTAAATCAGGGCAATGAAGAGCTTGCTCCCCTTATTATGGGGGAGGGCAAAGGCTCTAAGTTTCCATTCTCTGTCACTTTCAACTAATCTGTCATGGCTGCTCTGTGCTGTTGCCAGCAAAATAATTCCCCCCCCACCCCTTGTTTATGTATCAGCATCATTACTGTGCATACGTCCTTGGGGATCTGACTGATGGGTAAATGAGTGCTGGCAGGGGAAGTGGAAGACAATATGCAAGTGTTTTATTTAAGCAGATACATTCTACAATTTATTTTATTGGATTTTGTCCTTTGAGAACACCACAAGTAATCCTATTACAGTCTAGAAGCTGCTTGCTCACACCAGATTACAGGCTTCAGTGTGTGGCTCTTGCCTTTGAAAGCACATAAGTCTTTAATAAATGAGGCAACTTCCAGATTCATCAATAATTAACCAGGAATATGACAAGTTTTATCCCAACCCAAAGCTGCACAGTGTTTCAGACAATCTGCTCCTGCAGATGAAATCTCTCTGAACTTCATGATTCAGCATCCGGAGCACAGGATCTTCCACAGAGGCACGGGTTTGAGTGAGCAGAATGAACGTTTTCTTGAAAAATGTTAAGCATTAATTGTTTCCAATAAGGTAAACACATAGAGAACTTGGAATGTACAGATGATTGTCTAGAAGACCGTGTCAACCATCATTTCACCATTAAGAATAATCTAAAATTTTAGTGTTTATTTTCAGTCTTTCTTTTTGTCTGTGTATGTGTAAACACAGATGCTTTTTTTAAACAGTTGAGATCATGATTCATATATCATTGTTCCTACTTATTTTACTTGATATATTTGCACTTTCCCATGTCTTTAAAAATTGTCATAATAAATTTAAAGGCTGCATAGTCTTTTTTGGTACAGATATATACATATTTAATTATTTGCCTATTATTGGAAATTTGTTTCCCTATTTTTCACCATATAAAAATAGTATAATAATCTCAGTGCATAAAATTTGGCCCAGAGTTTGGATTATTTAAGTTAGGCGTCTGATTATTGGGTGGGAAGTCATGGACATTTTGAAGGCTCTCAGTTTATACATTCTGCCAGTTTGCTCTCCAGAGAAGTTGAGGTAGCATGCCCTTAGCTGCCATGGGAAGTTGCTTCCTGCCTCTGCCGGGGGTACCTCCTGGGTCAGTGTTGTAGCCATGAGTCCCTGGACCCAGGAATGAGGGCTTCAGCCTCATTTGGTTCATCTGTTAGCCATGCTGTAATTCCTGTATCTTCTCTTTGTAGATCAAATGAGAGATAGATATGAAAAGGGCCTGATGTAGAGTTTGGCCCAAGGTAGGCAGTTGGTGCACGGTAGCTGTGGTGGTGAATGATCTTATTATGTCCAGTGTCTGGATTCTTCCATGTTAATGGAGCAGAGTGACTAAGTGGGAGATAAAAGGTAACTGCATCAACGTGTTCTATACTTTCAGGGAGACACAGAGTCCCCCTTGGAATGGGGATTCTACGTAGGATAGTTAAAAAACCCAGTGTTTAATATAAAAAAAAAAAACCCAAAAAACAAAACTCTTTCCTGAAAGTTTTATGTAGAGTGGAATTCAAAGGTTTCCTAGTGTCTAGATAATTTCCCATCTGTCCACCTGGCCCAGCTCTGTCTTACCAGACCCTTGCATGAGTCTGGCCTGTTGGGGGCTTTGTCAGTGCATGTCAGGTGCCTCTTTGCTCTGTGCTTTGGGTGTGGGATGACATTTTTTCACGACTTTTCTGCTAGTCTGACTGGATTATGGCTATGAAGTCTGTCTTTTGCCTGCTTTAAGACATAGATTTCTTTTGCCTCTTTGGTCTTCAAGGATTCCTTCCATTTTTAACGAGACACAGAAATGCTAAGTAACTGCAGCATTGTTCATGTAGCTGCTGAAATGCTCTGGAACCTTATTCAATCAGTTGTAAAGTACATCTACTCTTAGCAGTTTCCTTGACAGCTCTTACTTGGCTACTCACCTTCTGACTGAGGTAAATAACTTCATCTGCTTATCTGATCAGCCCTTGTCTTTTGTTAAGATTCTGACATTTTGGAATCGTTATTATTTTGTCCTTTTCTTTTGTGTCTGGGGCATTTTCCCCCATTATATGTGAGGAATTTGTCCTTTTTATCTATTGTGTTTGGGTTATTCTGTACTTGTTTAGTACTATTCATATGAACTGGGTTTAACCTTTGTATTCTTGAGGTACACACTAGATTTATTGGGACTTCTGTTAAGTCTCCCAATATTGAGAAAAGCTGTAAAAGACCTAGTAGTTTTTCAATTATTTGACACTGAGCTGGATGTGGTGCTACTTTTTAGACTAACTGTTTTAGAGAACTTTTTAAAAGCTTTGCAGCTGTGTATACCTGTTTTTGGTGTGTGGTCTACTTAAAATATTAGTTGCTTTTTCTTTGTCATCTGCATGACATTTTTGGACTTCTAAAAACACACCAATATGTTGGAAAAGCAATATATTGGAAAAGAAAGATACAATGTCTAAAGTAAGCAGTAAGCATCAGAAATGGATACATTTTAAGTGGATCTTTAGAGCTTGGTATTTAAATAGAAACATTAATTGGATCAGTGTGTGGATCTCATAGCTGTTCCTTGTCATACACTGGCAGGCCTCTCCATTCCTTTCTAATCCCCAGATGTAATGAGATGCCTCTGACTATAGTTACTTTCAATTGCCATTCATAAAATTGTTGGTCAGTCTTCTCAGGTGGCAGTGGTGTTTACAATGCCTTTAAGAATGTCAGAGGATTTCTACCATTACCTAATAGGCTACTTGTCATTTCCCTTACAAGGCCTGTACTGCTGGAAAACTTATATTTTCACAACCAATGGGTATTGTTTGTTCATTTGGGCCAGGCCAGCATTGAATGCTATGCCATCACTTGGCCACTTTTAGTCAATGATTATGGGTCAGAGCTTTGACCAGAACACAAAATAGTTCACAGAAAGAGTCATGTGGGTTATCCTAAACTTCTACAGGGGTATGGATTTCAAAGTGCAAAACTAAGGAAATAAGGACAAAACTGTTGAAATCATGGATTTAGATTTCTGGGGTTTCAAAAGCGTAATTATGTGATACTTGTGCAAGTTTTTGGTGATTGAGGTCATTTGAGATTTGAAGAACCATTTTTTTTTTTTTAAGATTTTATTTATTTATTTGATAGAGAGAGACACAGTGAGAGAGGGAACACAAGCAGGGGGAGTGAGGGAGGTAGAAGCAGGCTTCCCGCTGAGCAGGACTAGGGCCTGACCAGGACCTGACCAGGACCCTGGGATCATGACCCGAGCCGAAGGCAGACCCTTAACGACTGAGCCACCCAGGTGCCCCGAAGAACCATTCATATTTAAAAGGATAAAATCATTTGTCATTTGTGTAAGTAAAAATGAAACCTAACATCCCATTCCATAGCTTCACTGTGTGGACTGAAATAAATCTCCAGTGTCTAATTTAACCATTTTCAGCAGTTCTGAGGCAATGAGGAAACTTAGTTGGTGATTAGATTTCTGGTATCAACTTTTCAGAGAGGACATTCAGAAGTAAAGATTGAGATGAATGACTACTAGTAACATTAGTATTATGATGCATGTAAGAGTGTCTTCATGCCCACTTGACAGTGTAGGAGAGTTTAAGATACTTTCCCAAAGTTCTACAAGGTTATATAGAAGAGACAGGAAAAGAAAAGGGAAGAAAATCTTTTAGGAAGTGTATTTGAAAATACTAGGAGAAAGCTTATCTCCACTTAGATTTGCCCTTTTGTTGATATTCCAGATCTTCATTAGGGTAGAGTAAAACATCCTAAAACATGTGGGTCCTTCTTCTCCTCTCATCTCACAAGGGACTAGATTTTACTTTCTTTAATTTTTATATATTGCTGTTTATTTTGTATGACTTAGATGACTATTATTAACTTTTTAGAATACTTACTTTTAATATTAGAATGATGGATATAAAACCGGCAGCTTCCTAAACCACTTATGAGATGTGCGTTTTATATATAGTATGCTTCCAAATAGTTACAGGAATGCATTAAATGATTTGGAAACATACTAAGCCAATAATAATATTTGTTTTAGAGTGATGGAGTATGGTGGTTACCCCTCTTTTTGTTTCTAAAGTTTTTATAATGTGATTGGTTATATTTTTGTGATAAAATTAAAACTGCTTAATCTCCTGCTTTTATTTTAAACATGTTATAGGACTTGTTATCATCTTAAATAATCACACACACACCCTGACACAATTATTACAAATTAAAATTGAAGTCAGTTAGAAATATTTAAGAGTTTAAATAAATGTACTTTGAGGGGTGCCTGAGTGGCTCAGTCAGTTGAGCATCTGCCTTCGGGTCGGGTCGGGTCATGATCCCAGGGCCCTGGGATTGAGCCCCTCATTGGGCTCCCTGCTTGGCAGAGAGCCTGCTTCTCCCTCTGCCTATCTGTGCTCTCTCTCTATCTCTCTGTCAAAGAAATAAATAAAAAATCTTTAAAAAAACAAAAAACAAAAAACCACCCCTTGTTTCACTTTGTCCAGGAAACCAAACCTTAATATTAAAATAAATAAATAAATGTACTTTGAAGAGAATATTTACAAGCAAAAGTTCTATATGGGAGTTATATCATTCACTGTGTTAAATTTCCAAATTAATGCTTTTTACCTACTGTCCTTTGGATTAAAATAAATTCAACTTGACTTAACGAAATCTTAACTTTTAGCACATTGACAAAGAGGGTATTCTTAAAAATGTTTTAAACTAAATAAGGTTTAAATGCTCACTTTAAGCCCTTCTCAGAATAAAGCTGGCATATAGGGAGAAAAGAAATTAACCTTTGTTAGTTGTTGGTTGAGGGTAAGAACATTTTTTTGGCAGGGAAAATAATTTTTAGTATTGCAAGTCTTCAGATCAGCCAGAAGTGGAGTGGTCAACTCTTCAGATGTTTTGATGTCATTGTGAGAATTGTGGTTATTTAAACAGAATGGGTGTAGAGCTAATCTTAACATTTTGAGATTATGAAACATGGAGGGATCCTCAGTGAAGATTTTTCTGTGAGTTCCAGGACTGGTTGAGCACACGTGGTTCCCTCTGAGGGTGTTGTGGTCCTCCTTAAAGATTCCACAGGGAGCCTTTCTAAAACTTGACTCCAGCGCTCAGTGGAGGAGGCTGGGTGCTGCCTCTTCTCTCCCAGAGCTTCTCCGAATCTGTAACGAGTACGAGGGCAGCTCTTCTCACGCTGCTTGGTCAGAATGTGTTTGGGTTACATACTGTCCTTAAATCAGGCCTTCATAATTTGTTGGTGTCTTCCTTTGTGATGCAGTTGGATTCAGAAGCTAGCTGGATGATATTTGAAGGAAAATTATGTGGTAATAGTTGAGTCAAGGTGTATTCCCTTACTTTGATCTTTTTACAAGTTAAAAATACCTAAAAATTATAGCAGCTGTGTCATAACTTTTCAGTAGGTGCCAGATTTAGGTATCACCTTTTAGAGTGCTTAAGCACTGTGAAGAGAAAATTCCATTAATTATTCAGTTTTGTTTTTCTAAAAAGTTCAAAAGCCTCTCTAGTGTTAACCTTGTGATTGTTTGATCCATATAGTTCAGTTTTGGATTATCTCGTAAAGCTGTGTTCTCTCAGTTCACACGCTGGCTTTTTTAATCCATATAACGGTGAATGCTAGGTCAGTGGTGATATTTTGTATCTTTTATACTCTGTAGAGGTATAGTGCTGAGCACAGTTGAAATTGTTAATTTCGGGGCACCTGGGTGGCTCAGTCATTAGGCCTCTGCCTTCGGCTCAGGTCATGATGCCCGGGTCCTGGGATCGAGCCCCACATCGGGCTCTCTGCTCAGCGGGAAGCCTGCTTCTCCCTCTCCCACTCCCCCTGCTTGTGTTCCCTCTCTCGCTGTGTCTCTCTCTGTCAAATGGATAAATAAAATCTTAAAAAAAAAAAAAAAAAAGAAATTGTTAATTTCTGTTCTCCCCTCCCCCAACTTTTCCTCCCAGAAGCCCTTTTTTATTCAGGAACAAATAATTGAAGTTAAATGTCTTAGAGGAAAAAGCATGGTATATTTAGAGAATCAGATCCAACCTGGTTTTAACATTCTATTATAAAATCATACTAACCTTTTCTGAGGTCAGACTCTTGGTTTTATAAGTTTTCTCTTGTTAATTTCCTTTTTTGAATCAAGTATTAGCTGTGAAAGAAAGCTGAAATCTGGTGGTCTCCTTGATTCTGCTCTTTTTTACGAATGTGGAAACCACTAGAAACCAATAAAAAGAATGGGAAGTGACTAAAGAACAGACAGGAAATACCAGTACCTCTGGCCAAGCACCACAGCTCATCCCAGGACTGCAGTCCTGGTCAGAGGGGTGAGGAAAATACCACAGCTGCCTTCTGCAAAGGTTGTCTCTCCTGCCCAGCTGGCGGCATCTGCAGCTGGGCAGACTCTCAGAAATGCTTGGTGTCATCCAGATTCCCTGATTTATGCACATGTGAGCCTCGGTATGGGGGTGCTCCCGCAGGGCTAGGTGGGGAGGGATTCCCCAAACCCCCAATAGTGCAGAGCTTTATTTGGATGCTGAGCTGGAACTGAGAAGCGTGGGATGGAAGAGTGATCTGCCCCAAGTTCAAGAAAAGTACAAAGTAAGCGGAAGTACATCCCTTCAAATATAGGAAATCTCAAGTTGCTTTTATGTTCCCCTCACAGCTGTGTGAAATAATATCTTGCAATTTAGCCTTAACATTGAGTTTCAGCTCCTTTTTATGTGTGGCATTGTGAATGTTAGTTTTCAGTATTTCCTTATTACAGTGTATTGTATCTTGCATCTGCACTAATTATTGTTCTTTGTTAGTTTAGAAGTCTTGTTTTACCCAGAGAAATAGAACAGAAAAATAATAGCAGTTTTGAACTGTGGCTCTCCCCCTTTTTATTTTAAAAAATACAGCTTCTATAAAAACCATGGCAGGAGATAAGAAGGGACGTACTGTTGTCCCTGGGAATAAAATAGGCATGAGACCAAAGAAGACTGAATTTCTACTTAGCAATGATTTTATTAATGAATCCCAGTAGAGTTTTAACAGCAGAGCAGGATTTCCTCCTATTGTGATTCTCGATAACCTCCAAGAAATAATCCCTTAGGATCGTACTCATATGACATCTTTCTGATTATAGGCTTGTAATAATTAAGATATTTATCCCCAGAAAAAATTGCCATAAAAATTTGTTAATAGTGTGAGGGAAGTGCTTATGCACCTTATTATGTAAATTGTTATTTTATAGTCTACATCATTCCAAAAATGCTTTGAGCAAGCTGTTGAATTAAATCTCCAAGAGTTCTATCATAAACTAATACTTGGACTTACAGAGAGTACTCTCAAAGCACCTAACAAATTGTACCCACACTTCTATTGTTGAAAAGGTCTGAGGGGAAGAAATAGAAACCAGGTGAATATTTGGTGATTGGTTTTTGAGGTTAGGTTAGGTCAAGGGCAAAATGAATATTTTATAAATATGTATCAGCAGCTTTTAAAACCTTTCACTTAAAAGATAACAGAATCAGGGGCGCCTGGGTGGCTCAGTCGTTAAGCGTCTACCTTCGGCTCAGGTCATGATCCCAGGGTCCTGGGATTGAGCCCCTCATCAGCTCCCTGCTTGGCGGGAAGCCTGCTTCTTCCTCTCCCACTCCCTATGCTTGTGTTCCCTCTCTCGCTGTGTCTCAAAAAAAAAAAAAAAAAAAAAAAAGATAACAGAATTGAACTTCCTTGTGTTTCCAAGGGGATCACCAACAGGTGCAAGGCATCTTTTGTAGAAAGACGATGATGGAGAGAAGTAGGAGAATGTAATGGGGAATGTTGATTTCACATGTCACTCGGTGGCTTTAATGTCATTGTTCATTTCCAAGCATCTGAATTAGCTAGAAGGGATCCAAAGAAGACAGGGACCCAAGAATACTGTAGAAGAATTTGCCCATGCGTAGGAATTTCTCTTTCTTCCTGAAAGTGCAATAGTGAGAGAGCCATGTTGGATTTTTTTATGCATGAATCTCATTAGGATAGTATTCGCAGTGTTATGTTATACATAATTAAAATTTTATAGCAAATGAGTGTCTTCTGCTTGCACTTCTGCACCTCACCTCATAAGAGTAGTTGATCCAGTGGGTTTCTAGTAGCAAATTCAGAAACTGGTGATTTTTGCATAGTTGCTTTATGTTATTTGAATGGTGACTGTAACTTTATACATATTAATGTTGATTAATTACATATACCATGTATGCTGTAGGATGCTAGCTTTTTCTAAGTCACAATCTGACAACTTTGTCAATTAGCTCTTGTTTGGCTGTCCTGGGAACAAAAATGCTGTTTTCCCTCACTTTGAGGAAACTCGATGGATGAAATGGAGATGGATTTTTAAAAAAAAGATGCGCTAAGAATAAAATCAGATTAGGTCTTTTAAAAAAGGACAAACTCTTTGTTAAAAATATGATTTGTCATTTTTATTGGTGCAGCATCCATACAATTCCCCATATAATTCATAAAATAGAATTTAGAGTAGTAAGGAACCTAAGAGGTTGTGTCTAAATATGGAGACCTTCTGAACAGGGTAGACATTTTCTCCACCATGTCTTTGCTGGGGGATAATGCCTGTGGTAATGTGCTCAGCACCATTTAGAGGAGCCAGTTCTAAAGGTTAACAGTTCTTATTGGAAACTGCTCTGTTGGCCTGATATTTGCTTTATTTATACCCTTGCTAATTCATATTGTTTGTCACTCAGCAACACAGATCTAGTCTCTCCCCCTTCCTTTATGATTACTAGTTCTTGAAGCTAAGGACCTATGATGAGATTGGGGCAGCATAGTGATATTGCTGACTCCTTGCCGGATGAGTGGGTTTTTTTTTTTTTTTTTTAAAGATTTTATTTATTTATTTGAGACAGAGAGAATGAGAGACAGCATGAGAGGGAGGAGGGTCAGAGGGAGAAGTAGACTCCCTGCCGAGCAGGGAGCCCAATGCAGGACTCGATCCCGGGACTCCAGGATCATGACCTGAGTCGAAGGCAGTCGCTTAACCAACTGAGCCACCCAGGTGCCCCCCCCCCTTTTTTTTTTAAGATTTTATTTATTTATTTGACAGAGAGAGAGAACAAGTAGGCAGAGAGGCAGACAGAGGGAGAGGGAGAAGCAGACTCCCCTCTGAGCAGGGAGCCCGATGCGGGACTCGATCCCAGGACCCTGGGATCATGACCTGAGCAGACGCTTAACGACTGAGCCACCCAGGCGCTCCAGATGAGTGGATTTGAACCAGCTATGGTCTAATGTCTGTCCTTGGCCCAAGGGGTCTAGAATGAAACAGATGAGAAGCGGACCTGGAGATTACCTGGCTGCCTCCCTACTCCCTTGCCCATTTACAGGTGAACACTTTGAGACCCCACAGGCTTAAATATGTTGCCCAAAGCCACACATGCTGGCTTTGAGTTCAGTGACTTTTGGTTCAGGTCTGGATTCAATAATGAAAAGGTACTTTGATATCCAAGTTGTAAAGTTGCTAGTTTTTGTGAATATGGTTTTGACCTGGTTGAATGCTCAAGGATATTTACCGTTCATTTAGTGTTATCACTAGATATTGTAAGAGTTACTTGGGAAATTGTAAAAAGCACTTTCTGACATTTGGTAACCATATTATACAAAAGAGGGAGGCTGGTTTCATGAACCTGGCCCTAATGATCCCAGGTGTAGGGTACAGTGTCCTCACTCTTCGTGAATGCTCATGGAATTTGCTAGAATGTGCTTCTGGAGTAAGTTTTGGAGGCTTATGGACATGGGGTTTGGAACTTCGGACCCATTACTTACCTGTGGGACCTTAGCCAAGTTACTCAACCACTGTGTGGCAGTTTTATTCTTTTCTTAAGGGCCTGGTACTGCTTACCTCTGAAGGGTGTTGGAGAATAAAGCTCTAACTCAGAGCCGCATATACAGTGTAGGGTAGTAGAGTTCTTCTACATCCTTGGGAGAGGCAGTACACCTCTTGATTTTCTCCTATTCTCATGGTATTGACTCAGGGAATCGGCCATTAGTTAATTAACAAATGCATATCTCCTACTGTGTTCCTGGTGCTAGTGATGTGAAGATGTCCCCACCCCCAGGCCAGTGAGGAACAATCCCAGCAAAGGTGGAAAGTAAGATGGGAGACGCACATATACTATATCATGGGGACACAGGAAGGCCTTCTTAACTTCTTCCAGGCTGGTGGTGAGGAAGAGACCATCCGGACAAGTTGACATTGGAGGAGGATTTGGAGGAGAAAGGGGGCTGGTGGTGCAGGGAAACAGCTTGGAAGAGGGTCTTATTGTGAAGCAGAAGAATTTGTAATTGCTTTCCAGTGGGGAGTCTTTGAAGGTTCTAAAGTGGGGGAATGACACAAGATCACTCAAAATGCCTTGGAAATTTTCTCCTTAAAAGATTTTTTTTTGAGGGACAGAGAAGCTACTCATTTTCTGTTCATATTGTTATTCCTTTTTTTTCTTTTCAAAGATTTATTATTTGACAGAGAGAGCACAAGCAGGGGGAGTGGGAGAGGGAAAAGCAGGCTTCCTGCAGAGCAGGGAGCCTGGCTCCATCCCAGGACCCTGGGACCATGACCTGAGCTGAAAGGCAGATGCTTAATGACTGAGCCACCCGGGCACCCCGTTACTCCTTTTCTAGCTTCAAGTTCTTCTGTTATAAAAGACCAAGAGAAAATATGATTGGTTAATAATAACCTACATCTCCACACTGCAGCTTATCTCTTCCTTCCTCCAAATACAGCTTAGAACCTTACTTTCCTCTACTTAATAATAATAAAAAAAAGAATTGCTCCCGCACTTCAACTAATTCTGGGGTTTATCTTCCTGACAAAGTTCTTTGTGGTTCATACCACATTTTTGTTTTCCTCCTTGGCCATGTGCCTGCCTCTCCAAGTTTTATATAGTTTTAAAAACTGAGCTACCCAGTTAGATTAATTGCTTTGGGTGATGCTGCCTTGTGTTTCTCATATTGCCGTATTTTAGTGTCTCCTGGGGCACAAAAGCAGCAATCTCTTTTAGGAGTGTAATAAATATTTTTTAGGCTTCTCAAAATTAGTTCTCTAGAGTCTGGAGATGTTGTCTGCTGTGTTTATCATTCCCTTGTCTTGTTATTAGCTTCAAAATTGTGTTCTCACTTCCAGGTTTCTTGATTACTTGACTGCTTATTTCTTTTTGGTCAGAATTATGGATGAATTTTATTTCATTCATACTTTTCCAAAATTTCTCCCATGAACCTGTATTTTGTTAAAGAGTAAAGTATTATTAATTAAAAAGAATGAAGTTGAGGATGGTAACTTTTCTTATTGCTTCTTCAGAAGCAAATTGAGAGTTCTTATGACATGCTTTTAAAATTTTAGAATGATACCTAGAGGTTTCCCCTTACATCTTGATTCTGTACACTTTTGTGGTTAAAAAATAAAGTTATGTATGTATCTTTGGTTTCTCTGGACAGTAAGTGCCAAACTCCTATGGCAGTGCTTTGTTTTGCTTCCCTCTTATTTGTACCCAAATTTCGTACTCCCACAAGTGCATATAAGCATTTCCTCTCGTAATACATGTTTTCAACATAGGGTCACTTTAATCGGCAGCCTTGCATTCACTTCCCTGTCCAGTCTTGGTCTCATGAAGGAATTTGTTCTTTTTGATGGTCAGTCTTGGTCTGATGGCCCACAGAGGTCAGAGAACTGCTGTATATCGAGCAGCTTCTCTACCACATTAACCTTGAATTACTGGGCACTATGCTACTTCTTTCTGTGTTGTACAAGTCTCCAGTTTAAAAAAAGTTTAAAAAAAAGTTTAAAAGAGTTTAAAAAAAAAAAATCCCTTCACTTTTTCCTCAAATTGCATTTCCTTTCTCTGGTTGGTGTTTGTCTTCAAAGCAGTGATTTTCAAAGCGTGATTACTGACAGGCCTTAAATGTCAATGCAGAACCTCTCTTGGATGCTTCCATTTCATAACTATACTTTCATTTTTAAAAAAACTAAAATTTTAAGAGTTACTGGAATTTATGTCTATGCATAAAAAATGTGTGTGATATTTGAGTTCAGTATTCTAAAGTTTGGATGTCATTTAGCAAGGCTGCGAAACAATGACAGGTATGTACATGCAGAGAGTTTTAATTCAAGTAAATTCTGAGAGGGGTATTTTAGCTGTATTACATCAGTGTGGTTTTGACTTGGTCTGTTGTGATTTTCAGTTGCTGCTTTTGTTTTGCTTTTAAATTATAAATTCATTTGGTTTCATCATTATCACTTTACAGTGGCATTGAATCATATGCATTTAACTTACGCTAATTCAAATATCAACATTTGCTGAAAAATAATTAGCTTTTTTTTTTTTGGTGCAACATTCCCTTAAATATAAGCCAGACCCATTTCTTCTGGGTTTCAACCAAAGAAACAGCAGTCTGTTCCAACACTACAGGAAAAACTGGCAGCCTTGGGCTTTGTGGAGAGAATGCAGTACTCAGAAAACCACATGTGCTGTACTGTGTGGTCTACTTAAATAATTTTCAAGCCTCATTTTATCGTAGCCTTAGCCTTGAAAGGTGACTCCATGCAATTTGTTGTGAATTCTTTGGCCAAATCTGCAGGATGTAGTGATGCACTTTATTATCAGCAGTATTTGGGGGTTATAATTTTCTAATAATGAGAACTTAAGCCAGGTATGGTTTGCTTTTCAAATATGCATCATCCATGACCTGTTTCTAAATAGATGTATATTTTTCACCAATTTGTTTATACAGCGACAGTCCTTTTTTGTCATTTGAGTTTGTTTGCTATTCGAAAGTAATAGTGGTTGAGAAATGTGGGCTGTGTTAAATAAAGAGCCTCTGGTTTAAAGTAAAGCACATTTTATTTCCCAGAAGTGGGAGTCCTTGGGAGTAGTGACATGTTGTTTACTTCTGAACATTTACCCAACTGATCAGTGATAAAATGAAGTCTCTATTCTTCTTCTTCTAATATGAAAGCTTCTAATTGAAAATGCAAGGCACTTATGGGGCACTTTTACTCCATCAAACTAATGAGAAGAACGTTAAGAGCCCAATGGATGCTTAGCCAAAGGACCCAAATGGGCAATTCACAAAGGAGGGAATTAACCAGGAAAAAGCCATGGGAAAACACTGAATAAACCTAGTATTCAAAGACTGACAAATTAAAATATTATCCTTTTTTTCTGTTAAATTGCCAAAACGAAAAATGCCCGATACACGTGATGCTGCAAAGTCCCCACAGCCTGTTGCCTTTGGACACTGCTAGTGCTCTGCAGAAGTGTTCGTCTCTTTCAGAAAGCAGTTGGGCAGGATTATCAAGATCCACAGACTTGTTTATAACCTGGCACTCAGTCCTCTGGAATACTGTCCTCTGGGATATTGTTTATCCCTCGGAAATGGAAATTATGGGTGAGGCTATTGGCCTGTATTATTTAAATTCTGAAAATATCAGAATGACTTCAAAGGTCCAATAACAGGCAAATGGTATGCAAGCCACAGTTTATCTTCTAGAAGAAATAATATGTAGCCATTAAATGGATTTAACAACAACAAAGTGATAAAAGGTTATGCTAGGTTAAGTGAAAAAAGGTACAAAATTAAGTGTACACTATAATTAGAACAATGTTAAACATGCTGTAGCTGAGGTAATACCCAATGTTACTTGCTGAGGGGTGGAGGGCTTATAGGTGTATTTTCTGTTCTTTTGTTTATAATTAAAATCTTCATCAAGGTAAAGAGAATATTAAAGAATTAGATAAGGCTATGGTAGGATGAAAATGAGATGTTGGCATGACTTTATTCTTAATCCAAGGGGATGTGTCAGCTTCCTTTGGTATGCCGCCGACTTCTGCTCCGCAGTTCATTTGCTGAGTAGATGTTACAGTTTTTCTAGACGACTTGGTATGAATGAGAATGTAATGAGAAGTAATTTTGATAGTTAAATTAACATGGTAAGGTCATAGTTTAAAGCTCAAATTCCATCTGGTGAGTGCGCCTGTATTTGCAAAGGTATTTATTGCAGCTTGCTTGCTCTATTGAGAATATAAGCCGGGGAGCCATGCAGAAATAGACATTTTTCCCCTGAGTATTTTAGAATAACTTTGAATCTTCGTATGTTTTTGACTCTTACTCCTTAAGACTTCGGGTTATTTTTATTTACTTTGTATGCAAAGATACTGACTTACCTTCGATACTGTCAGTTGATATCAACATGTAAAAAAAGATTTGTAGTTTGTAATTAATGGCTCATGCTTTTTAGGAAATACACAGTATTTACTCCCTTTTTCTATAGTACACATCTCTCAAAGATATCCTATCCCCGTTAAATACAAAGATCACACATAATGAAAGTTGAAATTTTCACAAATGCTTATTTATACAGTACAGGAGGATTTTAGCTAATAAAGAGGCATATTCACTCCATACATTAGTGACCTCCCACTTACATTTTTATTTGTACATATTTTCCTCATTGTTCTAGAAGAAACTTAAAATGACTTTATAGAGAAAATGTGACTTTCATAAAACTATATGGAAACTTTTGATGGCTGTGTGTGTTCTTTCTTCTTTAGTGAAAACAGGAAAGCCCCATCTGTTAATTCAATAAATGTTTGTTGAGCACTTAGTAGGTACCAGGCACTTTGGGAGGTGCTTAAAGATAAATGGTATACTAGCATTAGTGTATTTTAGAGGATATTTTAGAAAATAAGATGAGACTTTGCTTCTAGAATGTAGTAATTGGCATCTTATAAGACCTAAGTTTAAAAATTAGTGAGGGACACACTTCTCTTATTAGTATAACATTTGATATAGAAAAAAATCTCAATAAGAGATCCTTTTTTCCCCCTTCTAGAAAAGGAACAGTTTACCAATCTATACTGAGTTGGGTGAGTTTTGGTACCAGTTTGGAAGAGATTCCTTTTGTTGCAGGCCCAACAAGTCATTACTTACTCCTCAGTTTATTTATTGATTCCCTAGTGGGCTTGTCGTTTAAAAGGATTCAGAATATAGTCATTAGCCTGATGGATCTCATAGCAGCTCTCTAACAGTAGAAGACAAGAAGGTGAAATGAAAGGTGAAAGTGAAAATTAATTCTCTCAGGATTTTTTGGGACATAGCTCTGTAGCTTTGGCTTCATGGAGGAAGTGGGCCTTGGCCTTGAAGATTACACATTATTTGAGTAACAAATTTCAGGTCAGGAGACAAGTCTGAACAACTTGGAATCTGTAAGGTGCAATGAGCTATCTATCGTTTGCAGAACAGTCACAGAAGGTAGTCTGTGGTGGTCGTGGAAGGTAAGGTAGGAAAGAGTGTGGCAGATCTCATAAGCAGATTTTGAAATTTCTCCCTTCTCTAAGAAATGGGGATCCAGTGAAGTTTTTTTTTTCTTTAAATTGAGATATAATTGACATACAGCATTAGTTTCAGGGATTCGATATTTGTGTATTTGTGTATACTGTGAAATGATGACCACAGTAAGTCTAGTTAACATTCATCAACCTATATCGTTATAATTTTTTACCTTGTGATGAGAACTTTTAAGATCTGTTTTCTTAGCAACTTTCATATATGCAGTATTATTAGCTATAGTCACCGCACTGTACATTACATCTCTAGGACTTATTTATCTTATAACTGGAAGTTTTGACCACCTTTCACTCATTTGCCCACTCCCCAACCTCTGCCTTTGGCAGTCACCAATCGCTTCTCTGTATCTGTAAGTTCTTTCTTTCTTTCTTTTTTTAAAATACCATACTTTTCTAGAGCACTGCTTCTTGAGCTTCAGTGTGTACACTGGGGAGTCTTATCAAAATCCAGATTCTGATTCAGCAGGTCTAGGGTGGGGATTGAGAATCTGCATTTCAAACAAGTTCCCAGGTGATGCTAATGTGCCTGGACCTTTAATGATCAGGAGTAGTAAGGCTGTCCAGAAGTATGCTTCTATTTAAATTATATACTTTGAAAATTAATTCATTTTTTGATGGTTGAAAGGGACATCATTGCTTCAGGTTTTTAGTCTTATTTTAAGACTGCTGTGAAGGCAGATTTTGTTTGCTCTGTGCTTTCCTTATTGCTGAAACATCAAAAAGAATACCGTCCTCCCCCTCTTTCTTGAGCTTGCACTACAGAAATATTAATATTTAGGAAAAGTTTTACCATCAAAATAAACTTGACATTTCCATAGTGATACTTTGCAGAGTTGAAGAAACTAATATTGTTTAATAAGAGCTTTTAATAAAAAGACCGTATGTTTCCAAATGATTCTTGGTAAGTTGCAATTCAGAGTAGATCCAAGGAAAAAATTAGGGTTTATTTTAATAGTTTAAACTAAAATGGCTTTCTTTTATTTCAAATAAAATATTTCACAGGAATGAAATATCCTGTAAAAAATACTGGAATTAGATTAGTGAGTCTTTTAAAAAGATTTTATTTATCTATTTGAGAGAGTGCATGTGTGCGCACACAAGTTGGAGGGAGGGGCAGAGGGAGAGGGAGAAGCCCATTGAGCAGGGAGCCCAAAGTAGGGCTCAGTCCCAGGACCCTGAGATCATGACCTGAGCTGAAGGCAGCCACTTAACCACCTGAGCCACCCAGGCGCCCCAGATTAGTGAATTTTAAAACATTAGTGTGGGGCGCCTGGGTGGCTCAGTCGGTTAAGCGACTGCCTTCGGCTCAGGTCATGATCCCGGAGTCCCGGGATCGAGTCCCGCATCGGGCTCCCTGCTTGGCAGGGAGTCTGCTTCTCCTTCTCCCACTCCCCATTTGTGTTCCCTCTCTCGCTGTGTCTTTCTCTGTCAAATAAATAAATAAAATCTTTAAAAAAAAAAAAAAAATAAAACATTAGTGTGTATTTGTCATATTTTGGTGCCAAATGATTTGAAGCAAAAGTGATTGTAGCTGCTTAAGAAAGTAATCATGGGTAGAGAATGAAATTTTTCTTTCTTTGAGAGGTTGGTTCCTGATTATATCTCTTTAGAGAAATATCTGTAAGTAGGCATTTTAAATAACAGAAAATACAGAAAAATTGATTTTAAAAAAGTCAAGAAAGCATTAAATAAGTCCAGCTTTCCACATCCATTTTCATTAAGTTGCTTGTACGTTTTGGAAAAATTGCTTTGTCACTTACATTTAAGGTGCTTTAGATACTTACAAAGTATTGGTAGTGTACCTTAAAAAGGCTGACCTAATTAAATTGATGTCTGCTTTTTATTGTGTTAAGAGTTATTTAGAATGTGGAGGTCAAAACTTGAACTCTGTCTTTGACATGTGTAGCTGTGGGTCCATTTCTGAATATTAAATCAAATGTTTTTAAGTTCTGGTAAAATAAACACTCGGATTCATTTTCCCTTTACATTTTCAATGTAATTGAATCTCTCAGGGAACAATTTGAGTTTTGGCAACTTTATTGTAATTTTCTTTGTTCAGCCATCAAGTGTGGTTAATGTTTGTCCTGGCTATTATAAAAAGTTACACACTCAAGTTATTAGTGTCATCAAGCCATATATATATATGAAATCAACTGTTTAATGTAGTGAACGTATTCCTTGCACTCTGGTTCAGTAAGCACTGACAGCTGCTGATGGACCAGATTGCTTGCCAATTGCTTTAGCAACTGCTTCAATAGCAAATATGGGAAATGTTGCCCCAACACAGAGGGTTTAGGAGAGATTGGTTGCCTTATGAGGATGGGCTTCAAACCTGATAATATGCATTGTGTAAGATCTGTTTATATCATTTGATCCTGTTTATATGAACCATATTTACTTAGTTTATTCATTTAATTCAAATGGACTTGAGTGTCTGTCTTGTGCAGGCATTGTAATCTGATGTGAGTTGAGCTTGGGCTTTAACATATTTCTGCTGTGGAACTGACCCCGGCATCATGGAGTCATTAGAGAAAGCAGAAACCCTTAAAGGCGCATCCTTGAACTTCACCAGTCAGGATGAATGTAGGCGGTCCTGCCTTCCATACTGAAGAACTTCCTTGGCATTCTCCTTTCTAACCAACTGCCAAGGGCTGACCTGAAGATGTTTCCAGGTGTGACTGACCTTCGTAGGCTTATCCCATGAGCTGTTAGGAAATAGTGTCATTTAAATTTGCTGTATTTCTGTGAAGCTCCATTAAACAAAGTGTGAGCTCACTCTGTGGAAAAATTCCTTTGTTTCTACCTAAAAGGACAGGATGTTCCCATTTCTCTCAGATCAGTTCTTTTAAATACACCAGCCTGGACACGCGTGTGGATTTGCCTAAGCATCTATTGCTTCATAAGATACACCACAAAATTGAAAAGAGGGAGTGAAAACTGTTCCTTGGCTAGCATCAAAACCAGACACCAAAGAAAAGCCAGCAAGTGTTTGTAAGACTTATATGGGTAGGACTAGCTGATGTTATTTTTCTTTCTCAGACTTGTATATTTTTTGTTTAAAAAAATTATTTTGCGTTAACAACACTGTGGGCAGAAATACCCTAATTGTGTGGTAATGATCTTGATAATGGTGATTGTAGTTGCAGTGAAGATTAATTGTGCATGCCCTGTGTGCCAGGCACTGTGTTCCACGAGACCCTTGTGATCTCACTGTGATCCTGTCTGTGGGCATGATTACTGCTTGTCCTCTGAACGTGAACCCAGGAGGCTGATTGATGTTGAGTCAGAATGTCCGGATGGGCTGAGCCACGCTGTGTCTCTCTCTGTGTTATAATTGCCTTGGCGGGGGGAGGGTGCCTGGGTGGCTCGGTTGGTTATGATCCTGTGGTTCTGGGATCAAGCCCTGCATCAGGTTCCCTGCTCCGGGAGGAGTCTGCTTCTCTCTTTCCCCTCCTCATGGTCTCTCACTGCCTCGCTCTCTCAAATAAATAAATAAATAAATAAATCTCGGAAAAAAAAATTGCCTTGGGAATAGCTTCAGCTTCTGCAGTTTTTTCTTCGTCTTTGCTTTGAAAGGGTCAACATTTGATCAAGGGAACATAAGCTTTTAAAAATATTATAAATTTATTTTTGTGTAGTTTCCTGATTAAAATCATGAATGCTTACATATTTTAAAATGACACATTTTAATACCAGGCCCTCCTCACTTCCATTCTTCCCTCCCCTCTCCTCCCTTCACTTCCTTTCACTTCCCTTTTTCTGTCCCCTCCGTTCCTTCCCCCTCTCCTTCCATCTCTCTTCCTTCCCTCTTTTCCCTCCTTTCTCATCTCCCAGAGGAACACTTCAACTTCATTCCAGAACAACCTCATAAACTTTTAGAGTTTTGAGTTTTAGGGGAACATCACAAACCTCCCAAACCCAATGATACTAGCCCTTAAAGATCATTTAGGGTCTGGGGATGGCAAGTCCAAGCCCTCATGTTGCTACCCAGCTTTCTAGGTCTGCTGTGGATCCTGAGAATGGGCAACATATTCTCTGCCCGGAGTCTCTGTGAGACTTTATTTCATTGTGGGCAGTCACCACCAGATTAGAACTGGAACTTGAGATACAATTTATTTGCCCTCTAATTTACTCTCAGAGCAAAAATTCTAGATAAGGTTCCTGTGGTCGGGCGTGGGGTGTGGGGGATGTGTGAGCCATCTGTCCAAAGTTACATACTTACTAAATAGCAAGTGAGTTTGGCTCTAGGTCTGTTGCTTTCCATCTGGCAGTCACCTTGATCCTCCGAGAATTGCAACTCCAGTCACATGATTCATCTGCTCAAAAATGTTCATGGCTCCCTTTTACCTACAAACTGTACCTCCTGACACTCAGGGCTATTTAATGGAAAGTTGGGGTGAAAGTTACTTTATCAAATCCAGATAACCTCTATGTGCAGGATATTTAGTAGGGGTTGATGGGACGAGTTAGATATCAAAGCTGTGTACTTCAAGGTGTTTATGAGCTAGCTAAGGGCTAGAGGTACAATATTAGTTCAGAAATACTTAGAATGCCAGGCAAAAGTGATACTTTTTATCAAAGATAGAAAGTGCTTTTGCAGTTAAAAGGCATGAGAGACGATCATTGGTTGGTCATAACCAGGAAAAGCTTTGGAGGGAGATGGCATCAAATAGATCTTAAGTACAGAAGTGTGGGCATGTTGGCTGGGATAATAGCAAGGGGAACCACAGAAATGAAGGGATGGCTTATGTTTGAGGTGCAGGAAAGATTTGGCTGGATAATACAGCTGCAGGTGGAAGATGAGGCTGGAAAGTGACTGGGATCATGTAATAGAGGGTCTTGATTATAGGATCATCAGCTGATACTTAATTTAGGAAGGAACTGGGAACCACTGAAGTTATTGAGCATGGGAATTAAGGTATAGAGGTTGTATTTTAACAGGATAAAGCTCGCTTTGGTGGTAGGGGTGGGCTAGAACAGGAGAGCAGGGGGACCCCCCCCCCTGCCAAACACACATTCTGAATTAATGTCATTTAGGAAAAAGCCTCAGAAACTCAGCAGCTGGAGGTTTAGGTAGAGAGGCACTTAGGGCTCACAGCCAATTTCAGACACAAATGGATGTTGTCAATCTAGAAGTGGATGTACTGGAGCAAAACTAGTGCTCTTTGAACATAAATGATAGCAATTGTGACTGCTCAGGCTAGCATCTACCAAGTTAATTAGAAGGCACATTAAAGGAAATTATCATTCTCATAAGTATGGAATGGTTATGGGTGTGTGTGTGAATTTCATAAAAGTGTGTAACTTAAGAATACTAGATGTGGTTTTATACAAAGAAAAAATTTACACTGAAGATTTTTGTTCAGTGTAATTCTTTAAAATTCTCAGTAATCAGTCTGTCAAGGTTAATGACTATGCTGGTGTATAACCTATTTTTTTTTTTTTTTAAAGACCTTTGAGTTATGTAGAGCATTTTGGTTGATTTTTCCTGGTATGCAAAGTGGTAAAAGTATTGTTCTATTTTTAAAATGAAAGAACTGAGAAAAATTGAGGCCAGCTCGTTTGTATAATTCTTTGAGAGTTGAAATAACTTAATGGAGAAGAGATCAATTCTGTGTTCTGTTATTGCGGTCTTCCCTGTTACTTTCCATAATTGCTTGGTTAAGAAGTCTTTTTTGACCTAACCCACCCTTCCCAGATGCTCCCTTCCCTCCCCCGCTCTTTTTCTTTCTCCCCATCATTCACCCAACCCTGCTATTCTCTAGTGATCCCATAGCGTCTCCAGTGTTCTTACATGATAATGTGTTCTTAGACATATTTTTACCCATGTATATCCTGTCAGACCATAAACTCCTTGAGAGCCAAGTTCCTGTTCATCTTGTACCCCAGTGTGTATGTGCTCAACAGATGTCAAATGAATGGATGAACTAATATATATCGACAGTGAAGTTGGGGCGAGCTTTTGGGAGTAAAATGAAAACTATTGTAATTGCTGTAATATATGCAAAACAACCAACACTTGAAGAAGGTGGATACTGTTGTTGTATCCTTTCCCTTTTTCACAGATAAGAAATGTGAGGCTCAGAGCTATAAATTGGCCTACATCATCCAGAAAATGGCAGAGCACTATGGAAAGGTGTCTGATGACCTGCTTATTTTCATACGTTAATATTTGTAAAAAGCCTTCAGATAGATTATTTCAAAGCACTCATAGGGTACGCAGTGCTCTATGAAGCATTTGAAGGTACACAGTAAAGGTTAGTCATGTGCTGGACCTCAAGGGGGCTTTTATTGACATGGCAGCAGAATTTACAAGGGCAATGTCCATGGTTGAGGCAAAGTCTAAATGAAAAGTTGTTGAAGAAATTTTGGAGGGCAGGAAAAAGGTGGACCTAATTCTTCACCATTTTAGAGAAGAGAGGCTTGTACCAAATGGAGGCTATGAACGTGAATATGAGGGGCAGGCAGAGTGAATGCAGGGCTGACTGCGTTCTTTGCTGATGCTAAATTTGGCATTCAGTTTTCAGACGCTTTTGGTTAAACATGTTGAAGGCAGTATTTTAGGGGAGAACTTGGTTATAGGGGTGGATACATACGTGGTGACGGATTTGGAAAAAGTGGTGGCCCGAGTGTTGTGGTATGCCGTGTCCTTTGGAGTCCACCAGCATCCAGCCTATTGAAGTCCTGAGATTGCACTGTGCTCTCTCTCCACACCTGTGCAGATAGCTGGCAAAGCAGACTGAGCAGAATGTGGGCTGGAGGCGTGGTTCTGTGGGAGGAAGGTTTGTTGACAGTGACCTCCCTGTGAGGTCGAGATATGGTGGGATGATGGAATTCATTCAGCTTTGGCAGGAGGCAGAAATCACTGGAGTTTCTTGATGGGAACCTTGAAAGGGAGGGGTGGTGATGGGTGTGTGTACTCTCAGGGGTGTTGAGCAGTAAAGCCTGTGCCCTGAGCCTGGCAGAGGACTAGAATTCAGTGCTGGGAACTAGATATTTACCTGCTATACGCAGGCTAATCGCACCCATCAGCTCTGTCATGGTGCCTGGGGTGGAGCCGCACCCTGATTATGCTCAGCAGGTGGTGGCTTGTGTGCGGGGCTGCCGCCAGGGCTAGGAGCCAGGGACTGAGCCGTTTGCCTGGCCTCCACCGTTCTGTGTGTAGAGGAGAAAGGTGGGCCGGGGCCAGGTCAGGTCTCGTGCCCTTTGTCATTCCGTCTGTGACACTCAGAGTAACAGTGCTACAGCTATATGTGGAAAACTTCGACCTTAGAAGATCCCGAGAGCATGTAAGTGCAGTGCAGTGATGGAACTGACACTGGAAGGAGGCTAAGTTGATGAAAAATTACAGAGAAGAAAAAATTTGCACATGTGTCTTAAAACAATTCATACTTCTTATGGAGAGATTGGAATCTCATCACTCACATTTTGTATTTTCATCTTTTTTTTCTCTCATTCTTATGAATTTGGAGGTCACGCTAAATATGGTCATTTCCTGTTTTTAAAAAATATATTAATGTTTTCTTATATTAGTGTTTTAAACATTCTTTTTTTTTTTTTTTTTTTTTAAGATTTTATTCATTTATTTGAGACAGAGAGAATGAGAGACAGAGAGCATGAGAGGGAGGAGGGTCAGAGGGAGAAGCAGACTCCCTGCCGAGCAGGGAGCCCGATGCGGGACTCGATCCCGGGACTCCAGGATCATGACCTGAGCCGAAGGCAGTCGCTTAACCAACTGAGCCACCCAGGCGCCCAGTGTTTTAAACATTCTTAATGGCTTACACATTTCTTTGTATGGGTATAATTTTTATATAACTTTTCTTATTTTATTTGTATAAACCTGCAACGGAACTTGTTTATATGTAAATACTTATTTGAATATCCAATACTATTTTAGATTCCAAAAGAGGAATTATTGGGCTCAAGGAAATAAACTTTATATATATTGCCATATAAATGCTTTTTCAAAAGGCTGCAATTTTATGGTCCCACCAGCATACAGCATCATTGTATCAAAGTACACATTTCAATCCATCTTTATCTATTTAATAATATAATGTAAAAAGTTTTGCCACATATGTTCAAAAATTATAATTAAAAAAAAAAAAGCCTCCTTCTGCCCTCTGCTTTCTCAAACTTTTCCCGAGGGACGGTGTCCCCTGTTGACCTTGTATGGAGCAGTGTTTTTTTTTAAGATTTTATTTATTTATTTGACAGTGAGAGACCCAGCAAGAGAGGGAACACAAGCAGGGGGAGTGGGAGAGGAAAAAGCAGGCTTCCCGCTGAGCAGGGAGCCCCAATGTGGGGCTCGATCCCAGGACCCTGGGATCATGACCTGAGCCGAAGGCAGCCGCTTAACAACTGAGCCACCCAGGTGCCCCATGGAGCAGTGTTTTGTATTGCAACAGCAACAGGATTGGAACTGTTTGTCAACCAAAACCCCAAAGAGAGCTTGATGACATTTTTCAAAATGCTTCGCCATTATTGAAAAGCTTCTCATTAGCTCAGTTAATGAGGTTGAATCAGAAAGACTTAGAGTCAGCCAAGTCTCTCAGGCTGCATGGGTGCTCTGGAGCACTCTGCAAGGGCTGTATTACTTACGCCTCCAGAGTAATGTTTGTTCCTCTCTTCCCTGTGCCCTGGAAGCACCTTTCAGAGAAGCGAGATGTGGTATTAACCAGCTGCTGGGGTAGCTAAGGTAGTGCTCTGCCTGTCCCTCTCTTCTTCTTCTTCTTCTTTTTTTTTAAGATTTTATTTACTTGACAGAGAGAGACAGCGAGAGAGGGAACACAAGCAGGGGGAGCGGGAGAGGAAGAAGCAGGCTCTCCGTGGAGCAGGGAGCCTGATGTGGGGCTCGATCCCAGGACCCTGGGATCGTGACCTAAGCCGAAGGCAGACGCTTAATGACTGAGCCACCCAGGCGCCCCCTCTCTATCTTCTTATCCTATTTTACTTTTTTCAGCACTTCTTACCAACTGAAATTATCTTACATCTTTGATTCCGTCTTGTTTCCCTAGAATCCAAGCTCTGTTATAACAAGCACTCAGTTTTTCTAGTTCATGCTAAATCCCCAGGATTCTGGCTCATAATAGCTGCTGAATGTATGTTCACTGAATGACCTCCAGAGGCTTTCTGTTGCCTTAGAAACAAGTGCAGACGTTCACCCCTATGTCCAGTTGGCCCCAAGGTACTTTCCCAGACCATCTGCATGAATTTTTGTCTCCAAATCCCAGGTGCCATGCTCTCCTTGCTGGTGGGCTGCTGCCGTTTTCCCGGAGTGCCTCCTTTTGCATTCACTCTTGGTCTTGGGAAATAGTGAGTCTTTTGGGCCCAACTCAGTTTTCTCTTCTGTCCTCTGTGAAACCTTTCCTAACACCCTAACCTTTCCTAATACCCTGATTTCAAAGTAAATCCCAGAAAAGATATCATGACACCCTGACTGGCTCTAGTACTCGCTTTTATGAAACATCTTAAAAATGCCTTGTGATGGTGTGTGTAGTCTCTGCTCCTTCCGGTCAGGGACTCAGCTCACCCACAGTTCGTGGCCCAACTCCGTATGCTGAGGCCACTGAATCTTTCCTTCAAGCATCTTTGTTTCCCATACTCCTTTTTTTCCTCTGAAAATTTTTTCTACATCTCTCATCGTATATCTTAAGTTGTATATTTTGTTGGTCAATTAAATACTTAAAATGTTAGAGCTGGTAGGAATCTTGGCCAGTGTCTAGTCTCATTAGAAGGTGTACCTGTACTGTGGTTTTCCCATTAACTTTTGCCCCAGGAGTTTCAAATCAGCTTTGGGGCTAGTAGCAAATGCAGATAATTGTTTCCTGATTAGGAGTCAGATTTGACACTTCCTATTGAAATGTTTTGCTGTCTGGGATATGAAGCAGATGGTCGCTTATGGCAGAACAGATGTCTCTGTTGAATCAGAGCATTTTAATCTGCTCTTGTACCTTGAAGTGTTTCCCTTGGCAAATACTCACTTCTGACCTGCTTGTTTCAGCTTTGGGTGATTTTCCCCTACTAAATGGCTACATAGATTCTTACAAAGAAGTCTGATAAAATGTAACTAATAAAACATGAATAACTCAATATTGGTTAATCTGCACACTTATTCCAACGAAAGTATGATGTCTTGATTGACTCGGTAAGCAGTGATTCATTAATACATACACAGTTAACATGACCTATTGATTAGAACACTAAAGATGTAACTACAATTCAATATAGCTGGATTCTTCAGATTGTTGAGTGGTGCTGTCAGTGTTTGAAGCACGGACTGCAGGTGATCTTGCCTGGGTTTGAAACTCGGTTCTGTCACTTAAGACCAGTGTAACTTGAAGGAGATGACTTGACACTGCTACGCTTCAGTTTCCTGATGTGTAAAGTGGGAGTGGGGTATGTGTGTGTAGTAATAATACTCACTCTTAGGATTGAGTGAGGATTACATGGGTTTGTAGACAAAAAGTGCTGAGAATACTTCCTCCTCACAACCACTACAGGGATGTTGGCTCTCCTGTTAGTATCATTAATGTATCATCATCATCTGCAAAATAAGGGCTCTCACTGCTCATGTACAAAGAACAAAGGCTGGAAGAAGTGCCAGATCTTAATAGGAAGTGCTCTGCTGAAACCTATGCATGGCCTACCTGATTGGGCTTTGTTTCTCCTGTGGTTTTGGTTGAGCGAGCTGTTTCCTGGGATGCATGTCATGTCAAGGGACTGCTTCAGTGTGAAGGGGTAGGTGTTTCGACATCCTGTTTAGGTTTGAGCTTCACCCTCCAATTTCATATATATTTTTTGAGGATAGACCTGTTGAATACAGGTGTGAGAAAACGAGTGTGTAGAAATTGAACTGTACTTTCTTGGGGCAGATTCGTGTCTTTTCTCAATACTAGGTACTGCTTTTGGCCTGTATGATACCAAACATGGGGAGGGTGTGCAACTCTACTAATGCAAGTAGGTGTTTTTTTGTGCTGTGAACCCTAATCCCGCTTTGTCAGACTTCTCAGCCTGACTGGAAGGGGAAGAGCCTTACTGCCAATGCAGTGTATTTATGATGATAAATTTGTTTTTATCTGATAGTGCTTTGATTGAGTGCTGTGTGCTGGGCTCATAAAAATCTCAAGACTGGGGCGCCTGGGTGGCTCAGTTGGTTAAGTGACTGCCTTCGGCTCAGGTCATGATCCTGGAGTCCCAGGATCGAGTCCCACATCGGGCTGCCTGCTCGGCGGGGAGTCTGCTTCTCCCTCTGACCCTCCTCCCTCTCACGCTCTCTGTCTCTCATTCTCTCTCTTGCAAATAAATAAAATCTTAAAAAAAAAAAATCTTCTTAAAAAAAAAAAAACCTCAAGACTGCAAGGTACTCATCTAGAAGTATCCTAGCTCAGAAAAATGTGGCGTGGAGCCAGCACTGAGAAGGAAGCCCTGCCCTGCTCCCATTCAGTGTGGCCCTCACTTCCTTCCCAGCAGCTCCCACCATTTACCTCTTTCCATTCTGTGCTCAACATGCCCCAAGCTCTTTGCACCTGTGTGTGTGTGGTAACTTTTCATTATGGGCATTTTCGAACATAAGTAAGTAGAGAATAGAATAATGAGCCCTCAGGTATCCTTCACCCAGCTTCAACAGCTATCAACACATGCCCGTCTTATTTTATTTGCGACTCCCTTCCCCTGCTGGATGATTTCAAAGTAAATCCCAGAAAAGATACCATTTTTCCCCTATAAATTCTTCTGTATGTGTCACTCAAAGATAAGGACTGTTACAAAGTTTTTATTTTAAAGATTTTATTTATTTATTTATTTATTTGAGAGAGAGGATGAGAGGAGAGAGAGAGCACATGAGAGGGGGGAGGGTCAGAGGAAGAAGCAGACTCCCTGCTGAGCAGGGAGCCCGATGCGGGACTCGATCCTGGGACTCCAGGATCATGACCTGAGCCGAAGGCAGTCGCTTAACCAACTGAGCCACCCAGGCGCCCCCAAAGTTTTTATTTTAAACTATGTTTTCCAGCCATCATTTTTCATTCATGGAGATTGCATTCATTGGCGGAAGTAGGTAGGCTGGCCGTAACATGGCAAGTAATTATATAATTAGGAGATCTTGTCTTTACTGAGCAACCCAGATTTAGGTGATATTCCTTCAGAAGTTTCAAAGGAATCCTAGGTTGCTCATTCTTCTGAAGGTCTCATGGACAGACCCCTATTGATAAAGAAATTTCTGTTGGGTCTCTTGAGAATTCTAAACCTGTGGTGATATTTGGCCAATGCCTGGGGTAGTCCAGAACTTCCCAAAGTATAGGATGGCCATGCCCCTCTGTCCTCAGGAAGGCAGGAGGAGTAGCCTCAGGGTGTTAAACAGATTCCATTTTCTTTATAAGCAAATGGAGTGAAAAGGGTTGGGGATCACAGCCAACTGGTGATGGCCACATGAACTGAAAATGAAAATTGAGGGAGATTACTCTGTTTACATTTTGTTATTTTGTAGATATGTGCTGGAAGGGGATGAAGTCAGTGGACTTTATTTAAACTTTGAAAAAAAAAAAAAAGCTGTACCTGAAACCTAGAGTTTGGGAATAATTCTGCACAGTAAATATGGTGGCAGAGGACATGGTCTATTCTAGCACAAGTGTTGAATTGGGAGCCAGGAGATGTGGGTTGGAGTACCTATGTCTCATCTCTAGCCTTTGGCTAGACACAGCGTTTTTCATTTCCTCATTTGTAGGAGATGGATTAGGAATGGGCTGTAAATGAGGTGAAGATTGCTTTGGCCTTGGTGGAGTGGAGTGGATGGAGTCCCTTATCTTAAGGTGGATGGGTTCAGAGTGGTGGATCTCAACCCTATATGACTCAACAGCTCTCTTTTTTCTTTTTACTTTTAATTTTGAAATAATGATAGATTCATAGGAAGTTGCACTATAATAGTCCAGTCACCCAGCCTTCTTGCGGTGGTCACAGGAATGCAGTGGCACGACAGAGCATCAGGTACTACAGAGATATCATGGTGGGAAGGCATTTGTCTTTGCTTAACATTGATTCTCCAGGGAAATATTCCTCATTTAAGTGTCATGGGAGGAATGCTGGAATCATTTCATGTGAATTAGTAGAACAGTGCCATTATTTACTTCTGGAAATCTCCTAGGGTTTTATAATTTGGCTATATTTCTAAAATGTTTCACTGGTCATTTTTTAGAGTAGAAATATAATAACTGCAAATTGTTTAATTTTAAACTACCCTGGATACTAGAATATATACATCTGATCTTTTAGTTTGTTTGTTTGAAAAATTATAAATCCAAATTAGGGTTCTGTCTGTTTTCAGAAACAATGCATTTGTGTCTTTTCTTTTAAGGGTTGGTTGAACCTTATGCCCAAATGTTATATCTTCCATGACAGACTATTATGTAAAAATGAATATATTGTTTATCTAATTTATATAATTTATCTATTGCAATATAGAAGTTATTCCAAAACTTAGTTTTTTTTTTTTTAATAAAACTCTTTTTATATTGACAAAGCCGGCACTTCTTTTATTATTATTATTATTTTTTACAAACCCGGGCACTTCTTAATGCATAGTTTTGGTGGGCCAGGGCTTCATGTGTGGTTCGGCTGGGTGTTTCTGGCTCACTGTGTTATGAATTTGCAATCATCTGAAGGCTCAAGTGGGCCTGGGGACTCTGCTTTCAAGCTCACTTATGTGGCTGTTGGCAGGAGGCCTCTGTTCCTTATCGTAATCTGAGAGAGCCGTTGAGTCCCCAAAATAGAAACCACATACTTTCTTTAACATAATTTGGAAGTGGCATTTCATCACTTCTGCTATATAATACTCATTAGGAATAGATCAAGGGGACTGGATTACACAGGGGCATGAAAACCAGAAGATGGAGATCATGGGGGGGGTGGCATTTTATTTTTATTTATTTATTTTTTACTTTTTACTTTTTATTTATTTTATTTTTTAAATTAACATATAATGTATTATTTGTTTCAGGGGTACAGGTCTGTGATTCATCAGTCTTATACAATTCACAGCACTCACCATAGCACATACCCTCCCCAATGTCCATCACCCAGCCACCCCATCCCTCCCGCCCCCCACCACTCCAGCAACCCTCAGTTTCCTGAGATTAAGAGTCTCTTATGGTTTGTCTCCCTCTCTGGTTTCGTTTTGTTTCATTTTTCCCTCCCTTCCCCTATGATCCTCTGTCTTGTTTCTCAAATTCCACATATCAGTGAGGTCATATGATAATTGTCTTTCTCTGATTGACTTATTTCACTTAGCATAATACTCTCTAGTTCCATCCATGTCATTGCAAATGGCAAGATTTCATCTTTTTGAGGGCTGCATAATATTCCATTGTATATATATACACCATATCTTATTCATTCATCTGTTGATGGACATCTGGGTTCTTTCCATAGTTTGGCTATTGTGGACATTGCTCCTATAAACATTGGGGTTCATGTGCATGGGGGGCATTTTAAAGGCTGCCTACCACATTAAATTTACTTATATAGTTTGCTAAAACTTGGAAGTATAGTAAACTGGTTGAAACCTGAATACCTCATGACAGCATACAAAATTTTGATAGGTAAAGCTATGTTTGTGAAACTGAATAAAGAATTCTTGCTCTAAGGAAAATGAAGTATTTTTTTAAATTCATAAATGTTTTGAGCTGATCTTTAAAGGGAAAGCAGAAAGCTCAATGGTATATGCAGAGCTTCTCACTATATTAAAACATTAAACCATAAGTTCACAAGTCATTTATGCAATAAGAAATAAAAGAGACAATAAATTGCCACTGTGGGTGAGCCTTCATGCTGTAATCCTCTTTTTTTTTTTTTTTTAAAGTTTATTTAGAGAGAGGGAGCGCACACGCATGTGGTGGGGAGGGACAGACTAGAGAGAGAATCTCAAGCAGACTCCCTGCTCAGTGTGGAGCCCGATGTGGGGCTCGATCCCGTGACCCTTAGATTATGACCTGAGCCAAATCAAATCAACCCACTGAGCCACCCAGGCACCCCTGCATAATCCTCTTTAATGTTAGATTTACCTCAGCATTGTTATGCTGGCTGACATTCTTGTGCTTAACATGTTGCTTGCTCAAAAGAGTTTTGCCTTGGTCTTGGGTGAGAAGTGTTAATTCTTTTTTTATACTGATAATTTTTCTTTACAAGTTATTCACTTGCTTTAAATTGGAATGTATTATTGCTAAGTGTATCATCCTTAAATGGAATGTTTGAGGCAGAAAGTTCTAGAAGTTTATTTTTCCTTTTTGCCGAGATGCTGACAAATGACAATTGCTTGTGGAGATAATCTGGACAATTCTAACCATAATGTGGTTAGACATAATGTGGAGATAATCTGGACAATTCTAACCACTTAATCAGTGTGCTGGTGAAACAGTTCTGGAGTACATTGTATCTGGTAGACAATTAATATTTATTGATTAAATTTATATACAGTTTTTCTTTGAAGGTGATAGGACCATTTAGGTCCAAAGTTTAGAGATTTAAAAATGCAATTAAAATCCTCTGCCAAACCTATGCTGTAGTACTTGTCTATGCGGTAGTATATTTTGGTTTCCTATGAAAAAAAATACATTTTTTTTTTTAAAGATTTTATTTATTTATTCATGAGAGACAGAGAGAGAGAAAGAGAGAGAAGCAGGCTCCCAAGGAGCAGAGAGCCTGATGCGGGACTTGATCCCAGGACCCTGGATCATGACCTGAGCCGAAGGCAGACGCTTAACCATCTGAGCCACCCAGGCGCCCCCAAAATAAATTTTTTTAAAAAGATTTTTATTTATTTATTTATTTGAGAGAGAGAATGAGAGACAGAGAGCACAAGAGGGGAGAGGGTCAGAGGGAGAAGCAGACTCCCCGCTGAGCAGGGAGCCCGATGTGGGACTCGATCCCGGGACTCCAGGATCATGACCTGAGCCGAAGGCAGTCGTCGCTTAACTAACTGAGCCACCCAGGCGCCCCCCCAAAAATAAATTTTTAATATCCATTGATCATTGAGTTATTTCTGTTTTCTGTATTGAGTTTTGATTAATGGAAGCAGTAGTGTTTTCTCTTCTTTTTTTTTTTAAATTTAAATTCAGTGAATTAAACTGTATTTTAGTTTTCATTTATCTTCAGTGCCTATGATTCTGTAGCTTTTCTTTTTTTTCCCCTTTCTGTTCCTCTTGGGCAGCATTGACTATCAAAAATCATCTTCAGTTTGTCCTTTGTTTGCATAACCTATTCTGTCTGACACAACCTTCTATCATGACTTGATTTGGCTGTTTCAGTCACACCCATTACAATTTATACAATGGGGGATTTCCAGCATTGTTAAAGCTGCCTTTGTCACCCAACTTAAATTTACTGAGGTTCAAGGTGTGCCTTTCCAGGGGGCGGGGCTGGACTCTCCAGTTCTTGCTAGAAGAGAAGCTGTTTTTAGGTAGAAGCTGTTCCTAGGGTTTTTTTTTTCCTTCTGTGAATGAGTAACAGTGAAATTAATCCAAACTCCCAGGACTGTTGAAGGTCCATAGTGCTTGACTGCCCCAGCTAGAACATGATTCATCATGAGGTGTAATTCTGTGGAGAGCATGACATGATAGAGGAAAAAGGAAATTGCAGGTAAAACAGTGACTCTCACAATTCACTTGGCTCCCCTAATGTCTTTTATTTCAAAGTTACTCTCATGCAATTCATTATGAGATGTAGACGTGCAGTGTGGTGAAGAGGGTTTGGAATGATGCTCTGCCACTTTCTAGCTGTATTACTTGGAGAAATTACTCCACCTCTCTGAACCTGGGTTTTCTGCTCTGTAAAATGGGGGAGAATACTGCTTTTCTTGAAGAGATTTGCTGAAGGTTAATAAGAATGTAGGAAATAATGGAATATTATGCAGCCATCAAAAGGAATGAGATCTTGCCATTTGCAACGACGTGGATGGAACTGGAGGGTGTTAGGCTGAGCGAAATAAGTCAGTCAGAGAAAGACATGTATCATATGACCTCACTGATATGAAGAATTCTTAATCTCAGGAAACTGAGGGTTGCTGGAGTGGGGGGTGGGATGGGAGGGATGGGGTGGCTGGGTGATAGACATTGGGGAGGGTATGTGCTATGGTGAGCGCTATGAATTGTGCAAGACTGTTGATCACAGATCTGTACCTCTGAAACAAATAATGCAATATATGTTAAGGAAAAAAAAAAGAAGATAGCAGGAGGGGAAGAATGAAGGGGGGGAAATCGGAGGGGGAGACGAACCATGAGAGACGATGGACTCTGAAAAACAAACTGAGGGTTCTAGAGGGGAGGGGGGTGGGAGGATGGGTTAGCCTGGTGATGGGTATTGAGGAGGGCACGTTCTGCATGGAGCACTGGGTGTTATGCACAAACAATGACTCATGGAACACTACATCAAAAACTAATGATGTAATGTATGGTGATTAACATAACAAAAAATTAAAAAAAAAGAATACAAAAAAAAAGAATGTAGGAAATAACATCTAGCATAGGGTGGGATAATTGGTAGGTACTCAAAAACAGTTGGTGGGATTTAAAAATTTTATTCAGACATTTCCAAGCTGATTTTTTCCTGTGTCCATGCTAAGACCTGATTGTATAAGGTTTTGTTAAAGTGGTGCAGGTAGATAATTATAGCATTTTCTAGCATTTCATAGTTTATGTAGATATTGGACAATAGAGAAACAGTGAGTGCTTATGAGGGGTCAGGATAGATGCAGTTTAGAAGTAAAGATCAAAGGTGGGCTCATCACTGAGTTGCCAATAAAGAGGTTGGTTCAGGAAATTAAATTTCATGCCTAAAAATGTCATGTCTAAATAGGCAGCTTTTTCTTAAAAGGGAGTATTTTAGAACAACATCATGAAGCACCAACAGTGAAGTTCTTCCAATGGGAGGGCAAAATGTGTCATCATTTATTTGGTATTTTACAATAGTTGTCAGAAAAATGTGTCTCTTACAGGGTTAACTGGGGTTGTGGATCTTGGGCATGGTCCTCGTTTGTCTGGGGGTTGGAGTTTGCAGTGGTTTTCAGGAGATACTGTTTTCTTGGAGATGATTTCAGAGTCTCAGTTGAGTGGATGAGGAGACAGGTAGATGAAGGGCAGGTCGTACCATGTCTGAGCTCACTGCTTTCATGAATTTCATTAGCCAGATACTGTGTTAGATGAGGGTGCAAACTGTAATTTTTTTTAGTTGTGACTGATAATTAGCTATAAAGTTCAGTCGTGATCACTGTATTTGAATTGATCATGCACATATCTTGAAATATGTATTTTAGAACTGAGGAAGTTTTATTGTAAATGAAAGATTAAAAGTAAAGGATTCAAAATGGTATCACAGACTTCAAAAATGGCTTTGGTCCACACATGCACACAAAGAAATTATATACACTAAAGGAGTCAAAGATATTTTCTTTTACAAATATTCAAGAAATTATGTCATTCATCTTGTTTAGAAGCCTCCTTTTGGAAGAATTGCAGTACCTTTTTGTGACTTGAGTCTAAAACTTGAAGATTCATGCGGAAAGATAAGTAGAAGAATAAAATTTCAAGAAGAGAAAAGAAGTAGATGAGAATCTATTTAGAACTGTTCCATCTACCTTTTTAGCCTGTCAGCTCTCCAGAAACTAAGAGCTTTGCACTGTAAACATTTTATTGGTTTGAAAGGATAGAAATTGTCTTTTAAAAAGTGGCTTTGGTGGTGGTGGGTGGGGACAGTGAGAGGGAGGAACACTGTCTGCGTAGACAGGGTGTCGGTCCAGGTGAGGAGCCTCGTCCCTCTGGTCGTTTTCCTTAACATCTTACTGTCAGTTAGGTGCTCCTCTCTGAGCCCACGGCGACTGACCTAGATCATCTCCTTGAATGTGGGGAAGCTCTCAATCTCTAGGACTAGAGCAAGAGGGGAGAGTGAATATAATTCTGACTGTCCTCTTTGAGGCAGGTGAACACAGCCAGCCTCCAGTCTTGAGATTAATGACTATATGATCCCTTTGCGTTGTCATCATTTTTTTTTTTCTTTCAGTTCTGTAATTAGATAATCAGGACAGAAAGCATGTTGTACATGTTTAGGGTGGGATGTTTTTTTCTTCTCATCCTTCATCTCCGTTCTCATTTTAATGCCAATTCTTACCCTCATCCTTGAGGAAAGACTGTTCTCGGGAATCATTTGTTTGGAAAATTGCTAAGAAATACTCACAGATGCTGACCTCAGGGTCATTTTAGGTTGTCTGTTATCACCAAAGATGCAGGTCTGGATCACAGTACAGATTTCCCAATTATGGCCTCATGAATTGCCAGTTGAACCTCACGAAGGGAGGATTTCCGGTGTCAGGTGCCCAGGCACCTAGCTTCTCGTGCTAGGCCCAGTAGTTGTTACTGAAGCTGTCAATCCCTTCTTTGCCTCTGAAAACTTTTGGTTTTGGCCCACTGTGCTTGTCTTAAGGACGTGGGAAAATGACAGTGCCACCTTGATCGAAATCCTCAGTTTGTTCACGAGCTTGAGGGATTTCCTGGATGTGGTCCTGCATCTCTGCAGTCGATGGTAGAGGTATTTGCTTATAAGCACAACCCGGGTTCTCCTCACTGTTGACATCTTTGGCTTATTTGAAGTAAGCCTGCCACTAGCTACTCGTAAGTGTCATTTATTAAAAGGAGGAAGGTTCTTTCTATGAATATTTGTAGTGAGATGTTTGGGTGTAGTTTAAGTCAGGGGACTGTCTATAACACAGTCTGAAATAACTTTTGGAAGTTGGTATGGCTTACGTTTCACCTGTTTAATTTGTTCAGAGAAGTCTAGAATTTATAGATATTAGTAGAAGATGAAAAAAGAAAGTTTGCCTGATTTTGAAATCAGTGACTTTTAACAAGGGTATATATGATATGAAAAGGACAGATTCATTGTAATAAAATACGTTTAATTACAAATAAGGTATTTGAGTATGTCATGTGTAGCCATGTAGATGCATAGAAAATAGGTAGATATGAAATATTGTCTTTGCTTTTACAGAACTTGGCTTATTTTGGGAGGTAAGGAACAAGATATAAGATGTTATCTAAGGCAGGGGTTGTAGAAATAACCATTATAACTTGGAAGAGTTTTTATTGAATAGATGCTTGTTATTTCTCAATAAATCAGTGATCCAGCAACACAACACAAAACCAAACCAAACCTACATGATCTCTTTCCCAAAACAGCTTTTTTTTTTTTTTTTTTACTACAGTATCATAAAAACCACTTAGAGTGTGTTATTCAGGAGAAGCCACCTTCGAAGGTTTTCATTATAACTGACATTTTTGTTTTGTTAACATGCTATAAACCTAACAAGCACTATTTTCAGATATTTTCTGATGTATCCTAGATTAGAAAATATCTGCTCTTTCTTTAAGTTTGCTTTTCCTTCCCTGAACTCCCTGCCCCAGCTCTTCCTCCCACACTTTGAGATCCCTTTTGTGGCCCCAGCTTTTCCACAGCACACTCACCTGTGATTCTCTGCTTCTCTCAGTGCTGGATTTGCTGGTCTAGAGATAGATAAGGGTTTGGAGCGAACGTCCTCTTGAATTTTATTAATCAAACATTTGAATGCCCAGAGTGCACACAACTATCTCCCATACCCTGGGAGGATGGGCTGGGAGGGCATTCTCTCTTCGTGGGCAGTTGTCAGGGGTCTCGGGAACCAAGACTAAGACACTAGTTATGGAAACAAGTAGGGGCACTGAGGAGGAATGAAATAATCTTTTTTTTTTTTTTTAAAGATTATTTATTTATTTATTTGACAGAGATAGAAGAGCACAAGCAGAGGGAGTGGCAGAGGGAGAGGGAGAAGCAGGCTCTGCACTGAGCAGGGAACCCGATGCAGGACTCGATCCCAGGACCCTGAGATCATGACCTGAGCCGAAGGCAGACGCTTAACCATCTGAGCCACCCAGGCACCCGAAATAATCTTGTGTTTGGATGAAGGGTTCCACCAAGGAATTCATCCCAGCTCACACTGATTAACAGAGGATTTTATAGGTTGGAAACTAAAAGTGCCCATTTAGGGAAATCCACATGCTTTAAAAGAATGCTTTTTTTTTTGAGACGCCTGGGTGGCTCAGCCGGTTAAGCGGCTGCCTTCAGCTCAGGTCATGATCCCAGGGTCCTGGGATCGAGTCCGGCATTGGGCTCCTTGCTCAGCAGGGAGCCTGCTTCTCCCTCTGCCTGCAGCTTTCCCTGCTTTCGCTCGCTCACTCTCGCCTATGCGCTCTCTCTCTAGCAAATAAATAAATAAAATCTTGGGCGCCTGGGTGGCTCAGTTGGTTAAGCGACTGCTTTCGGCTCAGGTCATGATCCTGGAGTCCCTGGATCGAGTCCCGCATCGGGCTCCCTGCTCGGCAGGGAGCCTGCTTCTCCCTCTGACCCTCCCCCCTCTCATGTGCTCTCTGTCTCTCTCATTCTCTCTGTTTCAGATAAATAAATAAAAAAATCTTTAAAAAAAAAAAATAAAATCTTTAAAAAAAAAAAAGAATGCTTTTTTTTTTTTTTTAAAGATTTTATTTATTTATTTGACAGAGAACACAAGCAGGGTAAGTGGGAGAGAGAGAAGCAGGCTTCCCGCAGAGCAGGGAGCCCGATGTGGGGCTCGATCCCAGGACCCTGGGATCATGACTTGAGCCGAAGGCAGATGCTTAATGACTGAGCCACCCAGGTGCCCCTAAAAGAATGCTTTAACCATATTCAAGAAAGCTTGCATTTTATGATGTGAAATAACTGGTGTATGTATTTCATTCCAGTGGGTTAAGTTTAAGGGAGAGGGGAGGAGAAGAAAACTTACTACCAACTAATTCGGAAATAAAAAATTTCTTTTTAGCCTTTCAGTCTTGGTCTAAAACTTTGCTTCAAGTCCTCTGCTAAAAATCCATCATGCTCTGACTGGTATCCTATTGCAACTATTGTAAATAGCTAAATATTTACTTTCATAGCAGTTGGTATTTTGACAGGCAGCAGTAAAATATAAAGTTGTATTATTTAACCAGAGAATGAGTTACTTTGTGTGTTACTTACCACTCTATTTGGTAAGGTCTTAGAAATATTCGTTTGTGCTTTGACATTTTAAATGACTACATTCCAAGGCTCTACTTATGGTGATCTAGTCTTTAAAGGTAAAATTAATTAGTGTGTTCAGTTAGATGTGGCCCTGGGTGGGTTCATGGTTGGCACCGATTCACCTATTCTTCGAGTTTTGCCTGGAGCTTGGCTGGCAGCTTCTCCAAGGGTGTCCTGGGCTCTTGGTTTGTTTTTCCATTTGTCAATCCAAGTGCCCTTGGGCCGTGGATAGTGTGTCATCCAGTTCCACTCGTCAGTTGTGTGTGTGTGAAGAGGAGAGGCTTCATTTGCACACACAGTTCTGGTAAACTGGGCTGGATTCTGTGAGGGCTGGTCCTGAGGATGTAGCCCTGGGGTTGGAGACCGCAGCGGGCTGACCCAGTGCATTGAAGAGGGGCTTATGTGCTGCTCTGGCTGTTTTCAGAAATATCCCACAGTGGAACATTTGCAAAAATAGGTAGTGATAGAAAAAAGAATTTCCACTCTGAGGCCAATCCCTGTTACTACTTCGGTATAGTAAGGATAATCTTCCTTGAGACAAAGCTTTTGGCTGAAGTGTTCTCAGACAGTCCCTGGCTCTGCAAATGGAGAGTGTAACCACTGTCTTTTGGCAGTTACTGAATACCAGTCTTTGTAGTTTTAGTTGTGTGACAGATAATAGCATCCCCCTTCTGATTAAGGACAGCTGTCTGTTGTAAGTCATTGAATGCATGATCTGACACTTGAATTTTGTTTACTATTTTGTAAAGAGATGCCACTGAATTGAGGTACAGTAAGTATTTGATGTAGGTGATTACAATGGATCACATGAAACACTCTCAGTTGCCACGACTGGTCTATCAATCAGCTCCAACTTCAGATACACACACACACACACATATTATTATTATTATTTGCAAAAGTTTATTAGCTTTTGCTGTGGTTTCAGGGGCATTTAAATGACTTTTCCTAAAAGCCTACCACATAAATAATACAAAGGCTCATTTATGTTAACCCGTGCTTACTGCCGAACTGGGAATGCTAACAGCATGCTGACTTGAATGTTATTTTGAACTTGGGATGGAAGGGAGGTGGTCTTCATTATACACTTCTCCTATAACTGTGATTAGAAGATTGAGTTGTTCTACACTGGTTAGCTCACCCCCACTGGTACCGTACAGTTTACAGGCACCTTAGAAGCTGGATTTTTCTTGTCACACAGAAAAATCTTCCACAAAAATTGTTATTCTCTAAGAAAATACGACTAAAATGTAGTGTACTGGGAACAGTATGAGATTAACAAGTTAGGAGAACTACATTCTCCGATGTGTAACCAACTTTACCTTCCTGTCTTACATGTGGATTCGAGGTGGCATTGCTCTTTTGACTATAGGCATCATTGACGCGGCAACCGCTTCCATTTATTGGGTAATTATGTGCCAGGCAGGTATGAGGCTGAGTATTTTTCTTGCAGTTAATACTTAAAACTGAATGATGGTCTTATGGAAGATAAACAACTTCTCCAAGAGCATGTCAACAGTGCCCAGAAGCAATGGGTTTGAGCCTGTTTTTGTCTGATGGCAAAGCCTGTGCTTCTCTATGTGTCTCCCACCTTTAGTTTACAGCACAGAAGAGTATAAATAAGAAAAATGATTCTATGTCAGTCACTCTCAAGAATAATCCATATTGACATAAAAAGTGTAGAAACATTTAGACAACTTAATCAGTACAGACAAGACATAAAGGCTCTTTGCTCCTAGCTCCTCTCCTCCAAGTGTAAACATGGTAACTGTTTTTTTTTTTTTTTTTAAGATTTTATTTATTTATTTGAGAGAGAGAATGAGATAGAGCATGAGAGGGGGAGGGTCAGAGAGAGAAGCAGACTCCCTGCTGAGCAGGGAGCCCGACGTGGGACTCGATCCCGGGACCCCAGGATCATGACCTGAGCCGAAGGCAGTCGCTTAACCAACTGAGCCACCCAGGCGCCCTGGTAACTGTTTTCTGCATAGCCTTCTTTCTAGGCTTTTAGGTAAGGGCTCTGTGTGTGTGTGTGTGTGTGTGTGTGTGTGAGAGAGAGAGAGAGAGAGAGATTGAGAGATAATTCCAATTTTTGTGATACTACAAGTATGACTGTAGCTTTGTAGAATGGAGTTGCTGGACCATTTTTCTTTTCTTTCTTTTTTTTTAAAGATTTTATTTATTTGAGAGAGAGAATGAGATAGAGAGAGAGTATGAGACGGGGGAGGGTCAGAGGGAGAAGCAGACTCCCTGCTGAGCAGGGAGCCCGATGCGGGACTCGATCCAGGGACTCCAGGATCATGACCTGAGCCGAAGGCAGTCGCTTAACCAACTGAGCCACCCAGGCGCCCTGGACCATTTTTCTTTTAATAATCACTCCTTTCTGCTTTTGCTTGAAATGTCATATATTTCATATATTAAGGTCTGTTGGACTCTTCTTTGTTCCATTCATCTGTCGATAGACATCTGGGCTTTTCCCATATTTTGGCTATTGTGGACATTGCTGCTATAAACATTGGGGTGCACGTACCCCTTCGAATCAGTATGTTTCTATCCTTTGGTGTAAATACCTAGTAGTGCAATTGCTGTGGCATAGGGTAGCTCTATTTTTAATGTTTTGAGGAACCTCCATACTGTTTTCCAGAGTGGCTGCACCAGCTTGCATTCCCACCAACAGTGTAAGAGGGTTCCCCCTTCTCCTCATCCTCGCCAATATCTGTCATCTCCTGAATTGTTTATTTTAGCTATTCTGACAGGTGTGAGGTGATATCTCATTGTGGTTTCGATTTGTATTTCCCTGATGCTGAGTGATGTTGAGCATTTTTTCATGTGTCTATTAGCCATTTGTATGTCTTTGGAGAAATGTCTGTTCATGTCTTTTGCCCATTTCTTGACTGTATTTTTTTGTTTTGGGCGTGTTGAGTTTGGTAAGTTCTTTGTAGATTTTGGATATTAACCCTTTACCTGATAAGTCATTTGCAAATATCTTCTCCCATTCCATTGGTTGCCTTTTAGTTTTGTTGACTGTTTCCTTTACTGTGCAAAAGCTTTTTATCCTGAGGCGCCTGGGTGGCTCAGTTAGTTAAGTGACTGCCTTCAGCTCAGGTCATGATCCCAGGACCCTGGGATCGAGTCCTGCATTGGGCTCCTTGCTCAGCGGGGAGCCTGCTTCTCCCTCTCCTCCCCACTCATGCTCTCTGTCGCTATTTCTGACTTTCTTAAATAAATAAATAAATAAATAAATAAATAAATAAATAAGTAAGTAAGTAAGTAAGTAAGTAAGTAAGTAAATAAAGTCTTAAAAACAACAACAACAACAAAACCTTTTTATCCTGATGAGGTTCCAATAGTTCATTTTTGCTTTTGTGTCCCTTGCCTTTGGAGACGTGTCTAGCAAGAAGTTGCTGTGGCCAAGGTCAGAGAGGTTGCTGCTTGTGTTCTCCTCTAGGATTTTGATGGATTCCTGTCTCACATGGTCTTTCATCCATTTTGAGTTTATTTTTGTGTATGGTGTAAAAAAGTGGTCTGGTTTTATTCTTCTGCATGTTGCTGTCCAGTTTTCCTAACACCATTTGTTGAAGAGACTGCCTTTTTTCCATTGGAATTTCTTCCCTGCTTTGTTGAAGATTATTAGTTGACCATAGAATTGAGGTCCATTTCTGAGTTCTCTGTTCTGTTCCATTGATCTCTCTGTCTTTGTGCCAGTACCATACTGTCTTGATGATTATTGCTTTGTAATACAGCTTCACGTTCGGAATTGTGATGCCTCCAGCTTTTGTTTTCTTTTTCAACATTCCTTTGCTATTTGGGGTCTTTTGTGGTTCTGTACAAATTTTAGGATTATTTGTTCCAGCTCTGTGAAAAATGCTGATGGTATTTTGATAGGGGTTGCACTGAATTACATGTGTAGATTGCTTTGGGTAGCATAGACATTTAACAATATTTGCTCTTCCAATCCATGAGCATGGAATGTTTTTCCCTTCCTTCCTTCCTTCCTTTCCTCCCTCCCTCCCTCCTTTGTGTTCTATTGTTTTCAGAGTAAAGATCCATTACCTGTTTAGTTAGGTTTCTTCCTAGGTGTCTTATGGTTTTTGGTGCAATTGTAAATGCGTTTGATTCCTTGATTTCTCTTTCTTCTGCCTCATTGCTAGTGTATAGAAATGCAGCTGGTTTCTTTGCATTGATTTTATATCCTGTGACTTTGCTGAATTCCTGTTATCAGTTCTAGCAATTTTTTGGTAGTCTTTTGGGTTTTCTATGTAAAGTATCATGTCATCTCTGAAGAGTGAAAGTTTGACTTCTTGCCGATTTGGATGTCTTTTATTTCTTTTTGTTGTCTGATTGCTGAGGCTAGGACTTCCAATACTATGATGAATAACAGTGGTGAGAGTGGACATCCTGTCCTGTTCCTGACCTTAGGGGAAAAGCTCTCAGTTTTTCCCCGTTGAGGATGATATTCACTGTGGGTTTTTTGTATATGGCTTTTATGATATTGAGGTATGTTCCCTCTATTCTCACACAGCAGGGAGTTTTAATCAAGCAGGGATGCTCTATTTTGTCAAATGCTTTATCTGCATCTACTGAGAGGATCATATGGTTCTTGTCCTTTCTTTTATTGATGTTGTATATCACATTGGTTGATTTGTAGATGTTGAGCCACCCTTGCAGCCCAAGAATAAAGCCCACTTGTTTGTGGGTTTTTTTTTTTTTTTTTTTTAAGATTTATTTATTTGAGAGAGAGAGGAGGAGGGGCAGAGGGACAGAGTCCCAAGCAGACTCCCCGCTGAGCATGGAGCCCAGTGCAGGGCTCAACGACCCTGAGATTGTGACCTGAGCTGAAACCAAGAGTTAGATGCTTAACTGACTGAGCCACCCAGGTGCCCCTTAAGTTTTATAGTAATTCAAGTTATTCTGTTGGGTTTGCCAGGTATGCAATTTTATCATATGCAAATAATGATAAATTTGTCTCCTTTCTGTATTTATGGCAATTATTTACTTTTCTGTTTATTTGCACTGGCTGGCATTCCCAGAAAAATGTTAATTAATAGTGGTGTTGATTAGAATCCAGCTAACTGTATGCTAGACTACATAATAATGTTTTTGGTATAAGGATTTCAAGTCTACCACAAAAAACATGTAACTTATAATTTTGGAAATAGATAAAGAAAATAAAAACAGAAGTACACAGGAGGAAGAAGAGAACAGGACTAGAGTTTGTGAGGGTAAATAATGGGAAAATCTAATGGAAGAAAATTAATGGGCTACACCTGATGTTGTGGGGCTCTGTGGTGATTCAGGTAGTGTTTAATAATCTTATGCATCAGGCCCAGTGTTATATCTGATAGATACTATGAAGACAAGGAGGATAACATTCTTTCATGATTGGCCTGTGACATGTTCTCTGTAAATTGTGGAAGGGAAAACGCTTAGTGATCAATGCAGTAGAAGCCTGCATATTATCAGTGTGCCATAGAGGCACAAATTGTCATAGAATTTAGAAGAAGGTACTTGGTCCACCTTCACTGCTGCATTCCCTGTACCTAGAACAGTGCCTGGCCCAGAGCAGGTGCTTAGGTATATATTAATGGATGAAAGAAGTCACCGCTCATTGTGGTTTTGGCCAGTGTTGTGGAGGAGCTGACCTAAGTTCTCTTGGTAGAGGGGGAGATGGAAGAGTTTGATCCATGTCAACTACTACAAGCAGGATTCAGGTCAGGTCTGTTCTGTTTGAGGTGTGGAGTATTTGCAGAGGAGGGAAGGAGAGTAGTTTTGAGGGGAGGGCACAGCTGTGGCAGAGAGAGCTTTCTAACTTGTGCAGCGTGGAGGGGTTCTGGTGGCTGAGATGTGGATTGCAGCCTTTGTGTGGCTGGCTGGCTTAGGCGCCTTATCCCACATAGTCTACGTTTTCCATGATGTGTGCAGGACAGGAAAATGAATTGTCAAGGTGGTACCTCTATATCCGCTCCTGTCCTCCACCCCCGCTCTTCTACCAAATCCAGTTTAGGTTAGAGAACTGCATCACGTGGCCACACCCAGCTCCAAGGGATCCCAGAACAGTGAGAATGAGATGTTAGCTTTTCCAGCCACCTTAGGTAAAGACAGAAAGGGACAGAGGGATTTAGGAATGGATGTTGAGGCAGTCCGTTGCAGTGTCAGCTGCAGAACCATCCTATAAAAGCTGTTTTTTTTTGTAACTCATGTTCTTTCACCCACTGCATTATGAATATGTTTCAACATCTTTCCCAAGTGGCTTTTCAGTCATTGTTAGTCATGGAACCTTTGATTAAGTGAGCTCCTGTGGGGAAGCCTGGTATGATGAACATGTGATGAAAATAACTGCTTTGGGTATGGGGAAGAAGATGTTCTGAGAAGAGCCAAGGCCACCTGTTTGAGCCTGAGCTCCTTACCATGATGCCACCTCTCTGGGACTCAGTTTGAGGGAGTTGGCCAGGTATCCTTTCCTCAGTGAGAATCTCAGCCAGGAGGAATTACGACATGCACATTTTCACTTTTAGTTGAGTGATGTAGGTGCCACTGGAAGTTACTACTAGAAGATTTGACTTTGCATTCATAGCTCCCAGTGTTTAGCTTTTGTGTTTTTAAAGGAGGAAATGCCTCCCTTATTAAAATACAAAACTCTGCAAGTTTTGGATTAGCAATAGATCCTGAAGAAAAATGTCCAGTTTGGAAAGGAATTGGCACCCTAGTCATCTCCAGAGATAGTACCTTTTTCTGGAGTCTTCTCTGCTCTCTATAGCCACAGTCACACCCAGTTGCTGGAGCTGCTTTAGAATCTTGGCTCAGGTGATATTCCTGGTCCCGTTTCTATTTTTTAAAGGGGAAAAACCAGCAAACTAGTCAGAGAATGTAAGCAATGGAAACATTGGTTTCCAATGAACAGATTGCTGTCATAATATTGGGGAAAGCTAAGGATTAATCTTTTATCTAAAGTCGGATATGGTTCCCATTTAGTAAAAATGTCAGAAACTTATTAATGTTTCATAAGTTAATCTCCATTGACTCATTAATAGAAGTAAATAAATTCCTGTTTTTCAGAGGAGATTCCTGGAGACCTAATGCTTAACATAGAAAGGAAATTGGGTATGTTAGATAGCTGGTTTTCTGAGTTTCTTTCATAATTTGCTGACTTTTTAATGGTTCAATTAGTGAAGTTTAGAGTTTTTATTTGAGATGTTTGTGATTTTTCTCTAGTTTATGTAAAGCTGGCTAAAATTTTAACTTTTGGGCATATTTGCAAATGTTTTTAGAAACCTAAATTTGAGACATTTGACTTCCATGGTTTTAAAGGTAGGTTACGTTGTCAGTAATTTTGTCGATTTTGAAAATAGTATTAAGAAAATGCTTTAGGGGCGCCTGGGTGACTCAGTTGGTTAAGCATCTGCCTTCGGCTCAGGTCATTGTCCCAGGGTCCTGGGATCGAGCCCTGCATCGGGCTCCCTGCTCAGCGGGGAGCCTGCTTCCCTGTCTGCCTGCAGCTCCCCGCTGCTCGGGATCTCTCTCTTTCCAACAAATCAATAAATAAAATCTTAAAAAAAAAATATTTTAGATAGTGGAGTTTTTCTTAGAGGCTTCTGTGCTGTTTCCTTTGCAGAACACAAGGTCACTTAAGTTCATCAATGGCAATTATGTGGAAGATTATTTCATCAGTTTAGGGAAAAAAGAAGTCGCGCTACAGTATTCCTTTTAAGTTGGAAGAAACTATGAAAGGAATTGTATGTTTTACCATGAAGTTTATTGAATTTGGTACAGGGTGGTTTTAGAATCCTTAATCTCGGGACATCTGGATGGCTCAGTCGGTGAAGCATCTGCCTTCGGCTCAGGTCATGATCCCAGGGTCCTGGGATTGAACCCGTATCAGGCTCCCTGCTCAGCAGGGAGTCTACTTCTCCCTCTCCCGTTTCCCCTGCTTGTGTGCGAGCGCTCTCTCTCTTTTTGTCAAGTAAGTAAAATCTTAAAAAAAAGAAAAGAATCCTTAATCCTTAAGTGCTTATATAAAATGCTCATGGTCCTGTGCCCATATTGCATTGCTGTGTGGATTGTTAGACCTGCTTAGAGAAGTACCTCTAATGGACAGACTTGATAGGTTGCTGTGGGATGGACAATATTTATTGCCCAATTTTATTACATTTTAGGGGTTTTGTGTACATTATTTGATTATGTCTGCACACTGATTCTACAATGTAGGCAGTATTATCCCTCGTTTGATAGAAGGATAAATTGAGGCCTGATAAGGTTAAGTAGTTGGCACAATATTACAGAGCCTGTAGGTGAGAGAGGCAGGCTTCAACCCAAAAATGTGAGACTCGAGTTCTTGGCTAGGTTGGAGGAATTCAGGTCTTTGGGCTGTGTGGTGATGGGACATCACTTATTGGCGAGCACATTTTGTGCAGGAATCTCTAGCATTGAGGGGGAGGAGGAGCCTGGGATTTCTCCTTAGTCTGAGAATTCAAGGTTCTATTACTTGTCTCCCCAAATGAGATGCTTGTATTCTAAAGGTAACATTTATGGGAGTTTATTAGAGGAATTATAGACCACACATGATCACAGGCCATGCTATAAAAGACAGCTTTAGCAAAGACTTCTGTGTTGGAACTTGCAAATCTTTGTCAAATGTGAATATTGATTGCTAACTCCAAAGTGATTTAAGAAAAAAACCCTAATGCATTTTATAGTTATTTCTTATAATGGGAAACAGAAAGGGAGAAACATTGGTACTTGAAGAAAAATGTTTTGGTCACTTTATGGTCATACTGGGATAGAGAGCATTTGTGGGTTTTTGTGCTAAAGACCGATGTTTGCAAACTGTTGGGCTTATTTGCTGACATATTGTAAAACTAATCTGCTTTTAAAAAAGATGTGAAAGGCGAAAGATTTATGCGTTTTGAAGAGAAACCAGAGTATTAAGATTTAGTTTTCTAGTTTTTGAACTGAAAGTATAATACAGAATGATTGTTAAACATGACTTCCGGTATGTTAAAGTATTAGATATATTTGGAAAAAGTGAACTTTTATGAACTTGCGTATATGAATTCCCAAGCTATTCCTACTAAATCAGGGCAAATAATTCTGTTAGAAATTCTGTTATAGTAGAGAGGACTGTTTTGCTACTCCTCTGGTTTTTATTTTTGAAGACTAATAATCATGAGGGGATAAATGAGGAGAGCTTTTTACCTAGAAAAAAATTTTTTGTTTTTTTAAAAGATTTCATTTATTTATTTGAGAGAGAGAATGAGATAGAGAGAGCATGAGAGGGGGGAGGGTCAGAGGGAGAAGCAGACTCCCTGCCGAGCAGGGAGCCCGATGCGGGACTCAATCCAGGGACTCCAGGATCATGACCTGAGCCTAAGGCAGTCGCTCAACCAACTGAGCCACCCAGGCGCCCCATGAAAAAACTTTTTAAAAATATTTTATTTATTTATTAGAGAGAGAGAGAATGAGAGAGAGCACATGAGAGGGGGGAGGGTCAGAGGGAGAAGCAGGCTCCCCGCCGAGCAGGGAGCCCGATGCGGGACTCGATCCCGGGACTCCAGGATCATGACCTGAGCCGAAGGCAGTCGCTTAACCAACTGAGCCACCCAGGCGCCCTTTACCTAGAAAAATTTAAAGGTTAATAACTATCACACAATTACATAGTAAAATTTTTTTTAGTTGTAGAAATAGAAGGTGTGCGTGTCCACGATTGCTGAGTCCCTTTGGCTGGCACAATTCATCCCAGGGTTGCTGGGTGTGCTTGCTGCCCTGGGTGGGACTTAGAGGCCTTTACAGCAATAATTGTTGGGCCCAGAGCGCATGTATTAATTCGTTTCTGAAGTTTACCTCCTGAGTCCCATTTTTTCCTCATTTGTGTATGACAGAGTTGGTCTCTTGGTTATTGTTAATTTTCTGGGGTCAGGATGGAGACTGGATACCAAGGGTCCCTCTCACCACGGCTACCTCCAGCTGATTCTCTAGTCCCTCATTATGTGGTGGTGGAGGAATGAGGGGGGCAGTAGTCCTCAGCAGAAGTTGGCAGTGAAGAGGCAAGCTCTGGGGGGTGCCTGGGTCTCCTGGGACATGCACGCACTTCCTGAAGCCCACTGACCCCCTTTGGCCCCTGAAGGGAGCAGGGAGGCTTGTGATTATAATGAACATTTGGTGAGAAATTTTCTAAGTTTCCTTCTTATCAGTCAGAACCCCTGAGTGATCCTCTTCTTATTTAAAAATTTGACATTGTGTTCATTATGGGTTTTTAGCATTGAGTTTTTAAAAAATTAAAATATTTTTCATGACTAGTGAGATTTTGGCACCCCTTTAAATTTTGTCTCAGAGGCAGCTACCCCTTGCCTCATCCCAAGTCCTAGCCTTATTCTGATCATTGCCTTGAAAGACTGTAATTCTTTGTCATATGTCATTAAAAGTGGTTATCAAAGCCAAGTAATTTAGAGGTTTATACGAGAGATTCCAATGATATGCTGGTAAACAACTGCTTATTCATGCCGCTGTCGTGGCTGGGCAATGGCAGTTGCAACAACCTGACGTGAAAACAGCTGTGAGGCAGGCTGGGAGAGAGCTTCCAGTGTCTTCTCTGGCAAGGGAAAGAAGCCTGTTAGGTTTTCAGTCCTGGTAGGTAACTATAAAAAGCCAAATATTAGATGAACTTCTAAAAATTTTTATGACTTTTGAAGTGGTTGATGTACTATTCTTGTTCTTGAATTCCTCTTCATGGTGAGCAAGTTTTAAAACTGGGTTTTCTCCTGGTAAACATGACCAGATTGACATGGAATATGCAAATCTTCCTCTAAGTGGGATATGTTAGGAGAAATAGAGCTGTCTGATTGCCTTTTAACTCTAAAATTACTGTGCTGTATTTCTTACTGTTTCTTTCTTTTTTTTTTTTTTTAAGATTTTATTTATTTATTTGACAGAGGGAGCGCGCACAAGCAGGGGGAAAGGCAGCTGGAGGGAGAGGGAGAATCAAACTTACCGCTGAGCAGGGAGCCTGATGCAGAACTCGATCCCAGGACCCTGGGATCATGACCTGAGCCGAAGGCAGACGCTTCACCGACTGAACCACCCGGGCTCCCCATGTGCTATATTTCTTACTGTTTCTAAGTGACACCGTGGCAAGCCATTTGACCAGAGTGAGATGTAGGAGTGGGGCTCGCGTTGACTAGTCTGAGCAGCTGAGATTTCTGGGTTGGCCCCAGCCTGGCTGTTTGTTGCTTCTTCCACGGCCTCAGAGTGTCTGGGGATCTCCTCGACTAGCAGAGACATGCTTCCACCCCGAGCTGTTTTACAGGTGGCCATGAGCGCCCAGGGTGTCTGTGCCAGCCAGGTGCCCCGTGCTGCTCTGTATGGCAGGGAAAGGGCAGCGGGGGGAGGGCCCACCATGCCCCTAGCAGACTGCCGAGGTGTCACAGGCATCCACGTGTCTTCCCAGCACTCTCGGATCGGCTCTGTTTTCCTCTTCCCTCCTCCGACCTTGGCATTGATTTTTGACAGCTGATATGCAGGTTGAATCTTCATGTTAAATGGAACAAGTCACTTCGGCTTCAGGGACTCCTTTGTCAGTCAGTGGTGTACGTAAAATCTGTCAAGACCAGTTGGAAGTCTGTGGCTCAGAGAGAGTAGATTTTAGATAGGGGAGGACTTGGCTCCTTGCCTCGGTCGTTCTGCGCTCTGCATTAATTGACAGGAGAGTTCAGGGTCTGAAATAGTGTAGATTTCTATCCGTTTGGACAGGCAGGCGTGAGGTGTGTCTGTGTGTGTGGCAGGTTCTGATGAAGTTGGGGTCCTGGTAGGATAGACTTATCAGGTCTGTCAGAGAGGCTGCTTTGGAGTTGCGCCACCGCCATCTCTTCTAAGATGACAGAGCCGTATCGGGTCATTGGTCGGAGCCGTGCAGACAAGAGGACTAAAACTATCCACAAGTTGTGGTGTCTGGTTCCTTGGAGAACCGCCCCTTGGTGGCGGGCTTCTGCCGGGACTTCGGTCCCTTCTGCATGCGTGTGGTCACAGAACCCAGAAGTTCCCAGAGGTGTCCCGTTTGGGAGAAACATATCATGGAAAAATAACCGTGAAAAGATAATAAGATGTAGCTGAAAATCTACTAATCCATTGCGTTTTCTTGGGCCTTCAGCATGTGAATTTATGACCCGATGACTTAGGTGTGATCTTCATTTCACACAAGGGCACATTTCAGCTTGGTGATGTGAATGAATGGCTGACGGGCTTGGATGGAGCCTGAGACTATGATTCCAAAGCTTCAGCTTTCCGTGAAGAGTCGGTGGCAGGAACGTGTGGTCCACAGTTTCTCGGATTGCAAGTTGCCATTCCTTGTTGTTGGTTCTTGACTCTTTGCTAGGGACACAGGAGGCCTGCCTGTATTGTTTCCCTTCTTCTTGCAAAAAAATTGGTTTTTAAAAATACATATATATTTTTTTAAACTGCAAGCAATACGAAAGAAGTAGGGAATGCGCTCTGTCCTCACCAATTTCTCTCCTTGGTGGTGAGTGTTAGAAGCCGGGGTGTCCCCTCTGCTCCACTCTGCTCGCACAGTGAGGGAGGGGTGTGGAGATACTGCCCTGCCCTGGCCTAGTGGGACGGGGTTCAGCACATCGTCTGTGAGGTTCTCTGCCATTTTTACATCAGAGTAATGACGCTGGATCTTCTGATAGAGTTTACTCATAACCTGCCAGGACATTTTAAGGACAGGGAGACTGAAAAGGAGTAAAGAATTTGGGCTGCAGGATCTGTGAGATGAAGACCGCCCATGGAGGTGATGTTGTTTAGGGACAGTCAAGCCAAGAACTGGGGAGCAGGAGATCCAGTGTAGCAGCAGGTGCAGCGAGTCCCAGCACATTAGTGGCATGGGGTATCAAAGTGCATTTCCTTCCTCTCAAGGGTGTTACGGGGAGGTTTGGACAACAGAAGGGTAAAACCTCTCGAAAACTAAAAAGGCAGTTCTCGTGCTGGATGGTGTGGTGAAAAGCTTTTATTGCTACTAAGTGTGGTCACTGAACCTGCTTGTTAGGGATTTGCCTACTGTTATATGCTTTAATAAGTTTTGTAAACTTTTATATTCCTAATGGTTTAGAAATCTGAAGAATTGTCTTGTGAGTTTTAAAACAAAAACCAGTCATTATTTTTCAGATTGAAGCATTTCAGTCAACTTTGGTTCACTTCCCTGTGTTGTATATGCTTCACTGACTTCTGTGAAACCAGAAGAGATTTCTTAGTGACACGTATAGCATACTGATTTCCAACGTGATACGGGATGGTATCCAAGAATCTTTCACCCCAGGGTCATGAGTCCCATGGGAAGAGTTTCTGTGCTGACAGTTGGATATTCTGTGTGGTTTCCGGTCCATTTGCGGACGGCTATACTCATCTGCACAGGGCCTGTCACTAATGCATAAATTTGGAGGCGTGTTTGGGGCCATTCGAAACTATTAAAATTTTTGGTGTCCAAAAAATGACACAAATTGGAATTAGCTATTTTTGTTCATCAAAAATTTTCTTTTAGGGGCATCTGGGTGACTCAGTCAGTTAAGCACCTGCCTTGGGCTTGGGTCATGAGCCTGGGATCCTGGGATCGAGTCCTGCTTCGGGCTCCATGCTCAGGGGGGGGGTCTGCTTATCCTTCTTGCTCTGCTCCTCCCCCCCACTTGTGCTCTCTCTCGCTTACTTTTTCTCTCTCAAATAAAATCTTTAAAAACTTTTTTCTTTTAAAATAAAAATATCTGCCCTGTGAAAACAGCAATAGGCTTTTCCATGGGCAGTAACCTTATTTCTAAGTTTGGCATTTTTTTGTGTGTTTGGAGATATGGTATTGAGGTAGGCCTATTGGTCTGCTCATCTGCAAATAGGCCAGTTCCATTAAGTCATAATATTTATTTTTGGGAAAAAAAGTTCTGTGTAAATAAATTCTTTTCATTTGTATTTCCATGTGTTTTGTTAAAAGTTGAACTCAAGAGTCTGTGATTTGAGACATCTACAGTGTTATGTACCTACCAGATTATTGACTTAGTGATGTTTCTACAGAAATGTGACTTTAAAGGTCAAGTTTTGTATTTGAAATGTTTTAGAGCACTGTTTACCTATTATACTTGGTATAATTGGTTGAAATTAATTGATTTTCTTATTCTGTGGAGTCTGGATCTAAAAAAAATGTCAATTTTTTTTTTTTTTGGTTCAGAATAGATTCAGGCTTTGAATCATTAGGAGGAGAGGGGAAGGAACATAATTTGTTGTTCTTACAATAAAAGAGGCTGGTGAGGGAGACATTTTGCAGCTTGAAAACAGATTGACATGAAAGTGGAGGAGACCTGGAGAGATGACAGGTGGAAGGAGTGGGAGGTGTGGGGGGCGGGGCCCGCAAGAACAGTTAAGCCCTGAGCACCCCTTTTACAGTGCTGTCAGGAACAATGAGAAATCTCCATTTTGTCATAATTGACAAAGGAAGTTGTCTAGTGCCGCTGACTCAAAAGGCTGATGACTTTGAGATACTTGGGTCGTGAAAGAAGCTGAATCCTAACAGTGAATTTGTTTATAGGGAGACCAAATCCACTGATACATTTTTTATCATTTTGCATTCAGACCATCTGTGTCTCCTTGAATTAACTGCTATCTCAGAATCTAGGAGAGCTCTTAGAGTCCTCTCCTGCCACTCAGCTTAGAGCTTTTCCCCATATGATGCCTTTGCCTCTCAGTCCTGACCTGCACTGGTGGTAATCTTGGAAGAGGCAGCCACAGCAGGAACCCACCTCTCTTTCCTCATGCAGTGGTTTCATATATCCTTCTCTTTTCCTCTTGGGGTGGGGTGGGGGGAGAGGGGAGCTGGCTCTCCCTAGCTGCCCTCTTTGTGTTCTTTTTCTCTCTTTAGCTCAGGTCATCTGACTTCTTTCCTCCCTCCCATTTGCTTCTCTGTGAGTGTGCCCACAGTGCCAGTGTGTGAGAGGGTGAGCCCTGGTGGTGGCCGGTGTGCCCACTTCTTCCAGTGTTTACCATTGCTCATTCTGAGGTCTTGGTCCACTCTCCTTCTGACTTACCATTTCCCAGTTTCTCTGAAAGAACATAGAGAATATTTCCCACGACAGATCTTGAAAATATCCTGTGTTTTATGTCCAGAGACCTTGTATGTGTAGAATTTGTGTTTGGTTATAGGGTTTAAGTTAAGAGAACACTGTATAGTAGACTTTCTGGTCCCTGCTCTCACTTGAGTAAACATCCTAGTACTAGTAGAATAAGTAATTTAGGATGCATTCCTAAGTTCAGGAAAAGCTGTCAGGATCTTCTGGTTCACTCTTGAGTCTTCTGGAACACTGCTGTGGTTAGACTTGGTGACTGGTAATCGTGAAAGGTGATCCTTGGAGGGCACCCTTTAGGGGTCCTGGCACAGGAGGGGGGGTTGTCATGGTAACTGGAGTTCTGGGACATAGCTTCTGAGGCCTTTCACAGCTCCCCAGCACAGTTCCTGTTATTCTTCCCCCTCTCCCCCTCTCTCACAGCACCTGTGGGATTTCAGCATGTCATTAACATAAGGCAATATTAAGCCACTTTGCTTACTAGATCCCTCAGCAGCACTTGAATCGTGGTTCCTTACTTCCTCTTTTCTTGAACAACCTTTGGTCCAGTATTTATTAACTACATTTTAAAAATAAACGTTTTATTTTGGAATAATTTTCTATTTAGAGGAAAGTTGCAAAGATAACACAGAGTTCCTTTATACCCCTCACCCAGTCCACCTTGCTAACATCTTACCTCACCATGGCTCATTTGTCCAAAATAAGAAACCAACAACAGTATGTTACTTACCTAAACTCCGGAATTTTATTTGGTTTTCACCAGCTTTCCCACTAATGTTCTCTTTCTATTTCAGGATCCAATCTGGGAACTATGATACATTTAGTTGTCAGCTGTATGTTAATATAAACTTATGTATATATCAGTGGTTGGTAATTTTGTTTAGGGGGATGGAAGGGAGAGTGAGTTACCTTCTCCTGGCTGTAGTGTTTTTCTCCATTTGTGAATATTCCATTCAGCCATATCAATCATAATCATTTACTGAATATCCCCACTTGTTCTGGTTTGATGTTTTTTAAGTACTGTGTGCTCTTTAAATGCTTTGTATTTACAAATAAAATTAGCAGTACTTTGAATGAGGTGGCAATAGGCTTCCTTCCATTTTAATGAGGTTGTGAATACATAGTTTCGATGTGCCATGGAGCTGATTAAAAATGGGATTCTACTGGGTATGACCAGATGAGTCCGGTACCAGCTTTCCCAGGACCAGTGGTACTTGGAAAAGCCTGATCATTCCTTCTAGCTATCTAATAAAAGTATTTTCCTTAAAGTTATAGATGTGTGTGTCATGTAGGATGATTAGTCCTGTGTGTGTGTGTGTGCACGCATGTGCGTGCATGCTTGTGAAGGGGGGTTGTGTTAAAACTGGCATTCAAAAGGGTAAAATAGAAAATATTTGAGTAGTCAGATGTAGTAATTCCATAGGCCTCAGGATAATGTTCATCATCTCAGCTTCTTCAGCAAGATGTACACATCTGGTCTTGCCTTCCTCCTGGCCCCTTGCCGATGTGCATCATCCTGTACTGCAAGTGCTCGGCCTGGATCACGGTCCTGTGAGCCACCCTGCTGTCCCAGACTTCCTATTTCCTTAAACGTGTATCCAGGCTGCCTTGCTCTGGCTTTGCCTCCCCACATAATAAGCTTGTTGAGGAAGGGGATATGACCTTTACTTCTCTGGCCTTGGTGTAAGTGCAGCTCAGTAATGTTTGTGACAGAGATCTCTTTAGTGCCTGGTGGGGCCGAGGCTAGCCGTATGACTTCACCTGTCCTTGACGGCAAAACGTAACTGGGTACCTTGAGAAGCGCTTTCTGCCTTTGACTGTTGGGAGCACAGAAATAAATCCTCTTTGCCTGGCCACATAATCACAGAATAAACTTTGGCTTCTGTTGAAAAGTGAAAGGCAGATTGTATGAGTGAGATACCTTTGACCTCACAACTATTAAATATATTAAACACACTGTAGAATGAATTCCTGGGACCAGGTCAACATCAACCCCTGCTTCTTTGTGTGCCTTTCGCCATTCACATTTCTGTGACTAGATCTTGATCTTGATGTTCTCAGTTGGGAGAGTGGAGAGTCTCAATGGCTTAAAAGGGGAGGGAAACTTGAGCTTGTTGCTTTGAACCTTCTGGAATGTCTAACATAGCCTATTTACAACATTTCAAAATAATCCTTAAACTTCCTTGTCTGTCGTCGTCACTTTTTAATGAATATAGACAATAGTGCAGAATTACTTATTTAAGCAATTTATTTCTATCTCACCTCTTTTATCATTCTATTAATGAGAAAAATCAACTCTAAATCGAGTTGAACCAAGCATGTATTATATATATATTTTAAAGGTTTTATTTATTTGACAGAGAGAGATAGTGAGAGCAGGAACACAAGCATGGGGAGTGGGAGAGGGAGAAGCGGCTTCCCGCTGAGCAGGGAGCCCGATGTGGGACTCAATCCCAGGACTCTGGGATCATGACCTGAGCCGAAGGCAGACGCTTAACGACTGAGCCACCCAGGCACCCCCAAGCATGTATTATAAACGCGTAGGGGAGCGTGGAAGGTGAACTTACTTTTCAGAGGAAACAGTTTCTCTGTTCATTTACTCATCATGCCACAGACATTTATAAAGCACGTACTCTGTGCTAAGCCCCATTCTGGGTGTTGGGGCCATGGCAGTGAATAGGAAACCCAGGCCCCTGGTCTCATGCAGTTTGGCTTACAGGCTTAGTTGTGTGGATGGTGGTCTTGGTCACTGAACTAGGGAAGTCTAGGGAGGAGCAGGTTTGGAGGGATTTCAGAGAGCTGCATTTGGCCATGTTGAGTTTCAGATACCAGCAGTATATTTTTGTTTTAATAAAGGCAAAAATTCGGTATCCATTTACCATTACACCCTCCTAATTTTCTGTTTCATAACTTTTAAAATTTTGATGTTTTGTTGAAATTATAATGGTCGTTTTCCCCCCCCCAGTCATGTATACATTATTTAAAAATGTAATCATTTCTTCTTCCCTTCCATTGGTGATGGAGGGATTCCTGCCCTAGGGTTGTGGGGATGACCAAACACATGACACCTGGCACTGGACAGGTGAGCTTGATGACAGTTGATTTTGTATAACTGGATATCACATATGCTCCTAGCCCAGGGATGAGAACAGTCAGTCAGGGGGAACACTTGGAAACAGAGAGAACAAGCAGGGGCTGTGAAAGGCAGGCTTTGCAGTATCGAGAGGGTAGGGTGGCCCCTGGTTCCCTGAAGAGGATGTGACTAGCTTGTGTGAATAGTTCTGTGCCATGGCAGGCTCCTCAGGATAAGCAGGAACTATGCCTGGTCCCATGATAAGGAGGGTTGTTTGGGTAGGGGACCTTGTCTGTGAGGTCTGAGTGAGAAGGGGAACTTGCAGTTAGGCCATCTGAGACCTTCCTGGTTTTCCAAATGTCAAGGCAGCACATAATATTGGGCCTTCGTTATAGGTTTATACCACATATTTGAACTAAAACCATGCTTTATACTTATTAAATGCTGCAGAGAGCGTTCCTTCATTTTAGAAGGCAATAAAATATTTGAGATGAAATGCACGGATAATTATAGTATCAGAAATTATGTACCTATGATGGGACTGCTTTAAGCTAGCTCTGAGCTGCAGGGGTCCATGTAACGTCTCCATGTGCCACGCCTTGGCTGGGGTCCAGAGGACTGATTACTGGCCAACCACTGCATGTGGCTGGGTGGGAGGCCGGGGCTGACATGGTCTCTAGGGAGCAGCCCTTCAGTGTGCATGGTTGGCTCTGGGTCTCTAAGCCTGCAGTCTATTTTGGTTTTCCCCATGGAGAGTACATCCTCCCAGTGGAGGGGACGGTTATGGGCTTTTCTTTCTTTTCTTTCTGCATAAAATTTAAACTCCTGCTACTGCCTTGCTAAAAGGAATAAAACATGCCTGAATAGAAAAGTGTTTCAAATGTTGATCTCTAGTCATTGATATGCACGATGAAGTGATTAGGAGAAAGGTGTACTGATGTCTGTGATTTACTTGGAAATGCATCACAAAATAAGATGGACTAATAGGTGGGTAGAGCGATGGATAGATGTGTGATAAAGCAAACGTGGGAAGCTGTTAACCCTAGAATCTAAGCAGGGTACACAGCTGTTCATAGTATAATTCTTTGAACTTTTTGTGTTTGGATAGTTTCAGAATACAATGGGAGAAAAATGTTCCAAAGTAAATGGGATGTGTTTCATTCGTGGATCAAACTAGCATTAAAAAAGAATTGGAAGTATTTGTGTGCACAAATAGTAAGACTGTTCAATAGGTTTTTTTTTTTTTTTAAATTTGTGTTTATGTGTAATGCAGGGTTTTGTTGTTAACAAAATATGTATTTTACAGTTTGAAGACACTGGCCTCAGGCGTTTTCTTTGTAATAAAGAGCGCAGCGGCAGTATGAGGCCCTGGGGAGATTACCACGGTCTGCAGCGCTCCTCCTGTAGGCAGCCAGGGGAAAGCTCGGATAAATACGCAAGATTCAAAGTGTCTAACTGAACAATGAATTTCTGTTCGAGGGTTTAATGTTGTTGAGGAATTTAGCATAAGAATTAGATCATACCATCAGCACAGGCTATTTTTTTGCCTTGTTCTGTTTTCAATTTTAGGCAAAAGAAAGGGGAAGCTTTCATTGATGGGTCAAAACCATGAATGTGTATATATTCTGTTGCAAATATTGCATTTTCTTTGCATAGTGTATTTTTTTTAAGGGATGAAAGCAACTCTTGGATTATTTATGTTTTAGGACTTCCCTCTCAAAATTATTCATTTTGGGGTATGATTTTTAGAAGTCTTAATTGCTTATGTAAAGTATTTGGGAAAAAACCACACACAAGGGAAAAAAATTTTATTTTATCACTCCAAGAAAAATGTTTATTACACAAATAGCACATAAAATATATGAATACCATATATATTTATATAAATACCATATACAAAATATTTCACTTAAAAATTGGGATTATACTACATGTATTGTCTTGCTGAAGGGATTATAGTCAAAGTGTATTGCCATTTGCCACTTACTTTGAAATGAATAAAAATTGGATTCTTTTGTTTTTCCTATTATGAAGGATCTGATGAGAATCTTTCTGAATAATTAATTGCTACATGTACTTTATTTTCTTAGGCAAAATCTTTGAAGCCTATTTGATAAGGTTAGGTAGTACTTTGATAGACATTGCTGATGAAGTTAGGGAGATGGAATGCTTGAAGTAGAAGCCAAATTTGGGAGCTGGCAAGAGGATCCATTGAGTTGGAACAGATGATTTGAGAAGGAAGAAGAGTAGGGGAGATAGGGTGGAGAATTTAGATTGTGGTTAGTTACTTTGGGGTTCAGTCATCACTGCATATCTCATAATATGGAGGTATCATAACTTATGTAACCATTTCTTAATGATAATGATTAATATTTTCTCCAGTATTCTATTATAAATAACAACTGCAACAGCAACTTTATAGATCCATTCTCTGTGTGAGAGTTTTTCCTTTAGAATATAAATGAGTTGCTTGGAGCAAAGGAAGTACACGTGTATCTTATGTTTTATTAGATATTGACAAATTGCACTAAAAAAGATAATTTATACTCTCTGCCTCTTGTGAAGACTTAGTTACCTATTTATCATTTTTTTTGTTAATTTGATAGTCAAAAATTGGCATATTATTATTTTAATTTCCCTTAGTTTATATCTATTTTTCACAATTTTCTATTTATCCATTTCAATTTGAGGTTGTTTTTCTTTTGAGCCCTTTATAATAGTAACTTTTTGTGATACATATTGAAAATATACTTTCTGGTCTCTTCTCCATTGTTTAAATTTTTTTAATGGTGTATACCACACTCTACAGAAATTTTTAAGCCTCTGGCTTTGGGGTTTTATATCTATATAGTCTTGCTTAAGAAGACCTTACTCACCCTAACTGCAAAAGTATTCTATGTTTTAAAATTTAATACTTAAAAAATAATAAAGCAAAAACATGTAGAATCTAGTGTTGGGTTAATCTGGAATTGATTTTTGTATTTGGGAAGGAGTAATCTAAATTCTTCCCTGCCTCACCCTTGCTCCCCAAGTGGAGAGCCGGTTGTTTTGACACAGTATCTCAAGTTTTTGTTTTTAAAGTGCTCATGTATTTCTGTGTACATTCAGGGCAAATCTTCACCAGTGAGAATTTCTGCTCTTTAAGTGCCTAAGCATATTATCTAAGTGCTTTTGTGAAGTACTTCATTGACATACCATGTGATTACTTTTTTGGGTTGAATAATACTGATGCATTATAATAAAAGTTTTTTTTTTTAAAAGATTTTATTTATTTATTCATGAGAGACAGAGAGAGAGAGAGAGAGGCAGAGGGAGAAGCAGGCTCCCAAGGAGCAGGGAGCCCGATGTGGGACTCGATCCCAGGACTCTGGGATCATGACCTGAGCCGAAGGCAGACGCTTAACCATCTGAGCCACCCAGGCACCCTATAATAAAAGTTTTTAAAGGGAATTATTTTTTGAAACTGAGAATAAGTTTCCTAAGTCATAAAATGAGATTAGGGTATACTTTGCAATTCATTCTTTGTGATTTTTAAAAGTACATGGTTTGCATACATACTCTTTATACTATTTTTTCTGAATAAGCGATGGTTTTGCTATTTATGGGATTCATTTAGTCAATGGGAAGTAAGTGGAAAACAACTTTGACTTTACCTTTGTAGAAGCATAATTTACTCCTTTTGTGGATTGCATTTAGCTTGATACTGGGGATTTTGAGAAAGATAATTTTTATTAAGTTTGAATCTGCTTACCAGAACAAATAACCTGACAAAAACCGTGATCATGCTTGTCACTAGTTTTTTGGTCTTTTTTTTTTAAAGCTGGATGCTTTTTCTAATTTATTAGTGACAACATGGAAGTAAGTATGTTTGCATTAAAATCTTAGACAATTAGTAGTAAAGAAAATTTTTCTTCTAAAATTTTGCCTTAAATAGAAAGAACCCACTGAGGAGTGATAGTAATGGGTAGTGATACTGGGGAGGTTCACCTTCTATAAGCAAGCAGGAAATGACTGGTTAGTAATGACTTGGTTAGTCATGCTTTTGTGCATGATTAATGGTGTTATCTTTGAACTTTGGTATAAAGTCTAAGAGGGAAGCAAATGTTTCATTTTAATAGTGAGCCTTTTATGTTTGTAGTTGATAGAGATGTATTGCCCAGCACCTGTGTTTTTCTTGAGAAACTTTTGTGTTTCATTGCTTCTTGCCAGCCGAATCCTTCCTTGAAGTGTCACCTCATTTCCTCCAGGGGGCAGGGGAGAAGGAGAGCCAAAGAATGGGTGGGAGTTGGGGAAGAGATGCTAGACTAGGGTCTTCATAGAAGACTCCTCCTTGGAGTCTCCTGTCCGCCTGGCTTTGAAAGGTGGATGGTTCTCCCTCAGGCACCTTGTGCTGTTTGAACTGGCCTCATGGCATGTCTCACGTTGGCTGAGAGCACTGCGTGGGGAGGTGTGGGTTTGTTTGTCAGGGATGCTTGCCCACTTATTGGAAGGCTCAGGTTTGTTTTATTAAGACAAATACAGATATTATGGAGTAAGTTGTAAATTTTATATGCATTTTTAAAGATAAAATCAAGATACCCCAACAAAAGAGACTTGAAAGACATTTTGTACTGGTGGAGGGGGAGAAAAGGCTTTTGCGGCTCTCATCAGAACTTCAACCATAGAATGCCCTCTATTTTACTGCTTTTACATTTTCTTGAGAAGAAGAATGTGAACTACGTTGCAGGCTTGACTATGTACTTAACGCTATTGGTGACTATTCTGTGGTTTAACATTTTCATAAGCTTGCAGATCTCAGTGGAGGCACGGAATGCTGTTTTCCTCTAATAGCTTCCTCCTCCTTAGAGACAGGGAAAATACCCTGCTGTCTAGTTTTCAAGGAAGGATTAATAGCTATGATTAATTTTGCAAAAAACTGTTTTTGAGATTTAGTCTTGCACATTTTTTCCCTTCATTTTTAACCTATCAATTCTGAGAAGCTGAGAGAAGTGAGCCATGGGATTATTTCCCATTTTACTTGTCTTGTTGAATTTAGTAGGCTTACTTCTTTGCCTCCCTTGTAAATATTTGCAAATTCATTATAGTATTTACTTTCCCTGTGGTTTAACTTAAAAATAAAGATTTTGGCAAAACATGTGGCATGATGAAAAATATTGGGCTAGTAGGTAGGAGATGGAAGGTTTAAATCTTGCTATCCAGTTGCTATTTGATTTTGACCCCTTAACTTTTCTCAGTTGTTATTTACTACCTCCAAAGTCTTTGTATTCACTTAAAGTTCAGTGATTTTAATGGCAAATAATTGTTTTATATTCTTTTATGGCTTAAAAAGTGTTTTATGGGGTGCCTGGGTGGCTCAGTTGGTTAAGCGACTGCCTTCGGCTCAGGTCATGATCTTGGAGTCCCGGGATCGAGTCCCGCATCGGGCTCCCTGCTCGGCAGGGAGTCTGCTACTCCCTCTCCCGCTCCCCCCTCTTGTGCTCTTTCTCTCTCTCACTCTCTCTCTCAAATAAATAAATAAAATCTTAAAAAAAAAAGTGTTTTATGAGGAACCTTAATTTCATAGAACATATGACTATAGGTTTTTGTGTTGCTTCTGAATAAACTTGGTGCAGTAGTTCAGGGGCTAGGATATCCAGCCAGCATTAGAGAGTAAGTGTAACTTTCACAACTATCAATGTCAGCAGTTAGTGTAAAGGATTAGTATAAAAGGCTAAGGGAAAAGACTAGTATTAAAGAACAGCTCTCCAAGTAAGAGTAGTGAAATTTATCAGGTAACTGGGGATCTCCAACAAGAATACATTTTCTTGGGGTGCCTGGGTGGCTCAGTTGGCTAGGTGTCTGGCTTTTGGTTTCCGCTCAGGTTGTGATCTCACAGTCCTGGGATTGAGCCCCACATCGGGGCTCTGCACTCAGTGTGGAGTCTGCTTCAGATTCTTTCTCCTTCCCCCTCCCACTCTGCCCCTACCTCCCCTCAAGTAAATAAGTAAAATCTTAAAAAAAAAAAAAAAAGAATATACTTTCTTTGCATTTAACTTAAAATTCAGACCAGCTTGAAAGAATTCCTGAAAGAAGATGGTCATAATTTTATATTTGCACTTCTTTTTTAAATCAGAAGACCATATTAAAGTGGAGAGAAAAAACTTAAAAGAAATAGTGTAAAGCATATGCTATAGATGTTTATAATGATGACTTTATCATGTGTACATCTTTGGAGAAAAAGTTATCTTTATAATACCGAGACCCTGCTTATGGACATTTGTAGCTGTAAAATTAATTAAGTTTGGGGAACAGAGTTTTGTAATTTACAGGTCTGTGTAGGTCTGTGTCACCAGATCAAATTATACCTACTCTTCCTCCCCCATTGCTTTTGACGTGAGGCCATTTTCCCTTTAATTGGGAGATGTTAGAATAAGCATACCTACGAGACTCAGTGCTGGATTTATTAAAGAGTGATTTTGAGGACATGGTTTACTGTGTCTCACACAGCATTCTCTTAGAGAATCCACAAATGAAATTTCTTCCTGGTAATAGATACAGTTGTGGTTCTCTTCTTAAGTGTATGCACAGTAGCCCCCCTTATCCCGGGTTTCGCTTTCCCTGGTTTCAGTTACCCGTGGTCAGCACAGTCTGGAAGCAGATGATTCTCCTTCTAATGTATTGTCAGAAGGTCACTAGTAGCTTAACAGCTGCGTTGTAATGCCTACGTCATTCACCTGATTTCATCTCATCGTGCAGGTGTTGTATCACCTCACATCATCATAAGAAGTAGGCTATTTTGAGAGAGATCACATTCACATAACTTTTATTACAGTATATTATAATTGTTCTATATTATTATTATTTTTAGTTTCTTGCTGTGCCTAATTTATAAATTAAACTTTATCATAGGTATGCATGTATAGGAAGAAACATAGAATATATAGGATTTGGTACTCTCTGCGGTTTCAGGCATCCGCATGTTGCTAGAATCTTCACAGCCCATTTGGAGACCTCATGGAGTACATTTTTAATACTGCCTTTGATTTTACCTTATTTTTCTAAATTTCTCTGCTCTTGATTTTGGATTATTAGTAAAAAATAATCCTCCATTATGCAAATTTGTAGCTGTATAGTACAGTGTTAGTGAGAAGTTTTCAGTCTGCAAACTCATTCATTTAATTTCCAGATCTAGTTAATTTATCCTTTAGAAAACAGAAGATTTGGATTTTGGGGAGGGAGAGGCTCTTGAGCGTTGTGGCTGTGGACAGAATGACTTTGTGTCCCTGACTGCTCCTTTTTATATATTGCTGGATTTAATTTGTTAATGTTTTGTTAACATTTTTTGTGTTTGTGTTCACGAGGGAGATAATATGTATATTTTAATGTCTTCCTCTGATTCTTAAATCTGATTTTTATTTTTTTTATTTTTTATTTTTTTAAAGATTTTATTTATTTATATGACAGAGAGAGACAGCAAGAACAGGAACACAAGCAGGGGGAGTGGGAGAGGGAGAAGCAGGCTTCCCGCTGAGCAGGGAGCCCGATGTGGGACTCGATCCCAGGACCCTGGAATCATGACCTGAGCCGAAGGCAGACGCTTAACGACTGAGCCACCCAGGTGCCCTAAATCTGATTTTTAAACAGGTTTATGCTGGCCTTTCAAAATGAGTTGAGAAGTGTTCTCTCTTAGTTCTTGAAAGAATTTACATTAAATTTGCATTAATTCTTCCTTAAATGTTGAGGTGCCTGGGTGGCTCAGTTGTTAAGCATCTGCCTTCGGCTCAGGTCATGATCCCAGGGTCCTGGGATCGAGCCCCGCATCGGGCTCCCTGCTCAGCGGGAAGCCTGCTTCTCCCTCTCACACTCCCCCTGCTTGTGTTCCCTCTCTCGCTGTGTCTCTCTGTCAAATAAATAAATAAAATCTTAAAAAAAAAAAATTCTTCCTTAAATGTTTATAAGAGAATTCAGCAATGAAGCCACCTGAGCTTGGAGTTTTCTTTGTGGGAGAGTTTTAAATTATGAATCTATATTTAAAACAGATACAAGGTTCTTCAATTCTAAATCTTCTTGTATCAGGTTTGGTAATTTGTGTATTTCAAGGAATTGGGCATTTCATCTGAGTTGTCAAATTTATTGGCATAAAGTTGCTCATCATATTCCATTATTCTTTTAATATCTGTATGATTTGTGGTGTTATCCCTGTTGCACTCCTTAGTTTTTGATTTCTCTTTATTCTTGATTAGTATTGGTTAGGGGTTTATCAGCTTTATTGATTTTCAAGGGCCTAATTTTTGGTTTTGCTCCTATTCTATATTCATCCATTTGCTAGTTCCTTAATTTCTCACTGAGCTTTACTATTTCCTTCTTTCTTCTTTGGTTTAATTTGCTTGGTTTTTTTCCCAGGCTTCTTTTTTTTTTTTTTTTTTTAAAGATTTTATTTATTTGAGAGAGAGAGAGAATGAGAGAGAGAGCACATGAGAAGGGGGAGGGTCAGAGGGAGAAGCAGACTCCCTGCTGAGCAGGGAGCCTGATGCGGGACTCGATCCAGGGGCTCCAGGATCATGACCTGAGCTGAAGGCAGTCGCTCAACCAACTGAGCCACTCAGGCGCCCTTTCAGGCTTCTTAAGGTGGAAGCTTGGATAATTGTTTTTGAACCTTTTTTCTTTTCCTTTTATTTATTTATTTATTTATTTATTTGAAACAGAGAGAATGAGAGACAGCATGAGAGGGAGGAGGGTCAGAGGGAGAAGCAGACTCCCCGCCGAGCAGGGAGCCCGATGCGGGACTCGATCCCTGGACTCCAGGATCATGACCTGAGCCGAAGGCAGTCGCTTAACCAACTGAGCCACCCAGGCGCCCCTCTTTTTTTTTTTTTTTTTTAAAGATTTTATTCATTTTTTTGACAGAGAGAGACACAGTCAGAGAGGGAACACAAGCAGGGGGAGTGGGAGAGGGAGAAGCAGGCTTCCCGCGGAGCAAGGAGCCCGATGTGGGACTCGATCCCAGGACCCTGGGATCATGACCTGAGCCGAAGGCAGACGCTTAACCGACTGAGCCACTCAGGCACCCCTGAAACCTTTTTTCTTTTCTAATATAAGCATTTAGAGCTATAAATTCCCCATCAGGCTTTAGCTGCGATTCACAATGTGTGATATGTTGAGTTTTTTTTAGTTAAAATAATTTCTACTTTCCTTTGTGAGTTCTTTTACATTTGTTATTTAGAAGTATACTCCTTAATTTTCAAATATCCAAACATTTGGAGATTTTCCAAATGTCTTTATTATTGATTTATAATTTAATTTTGTGACTAGGGAACATATGGCTGTATTATTTCAGTTCTTTGAAATTTACTGAGACTTCCTTTATGACTCAGCTTCTGGTTATCTGAGTGAGTATTCCATGGGCACTTGAAACCCTTTTTGTTTCTTATTTTAGGCAGAAAAGGAAAGACAAGTTGGATTGAGAACAAAACGGCACCTCTCTTCAGGCTGAGATGTGGGAGTAATGCAGGCTGATGTGTTCACAGTGACTTTGCTAGTGTATTTTGTATGGGAGGGGGTCAGGGAGGTCCCTCCTATGTATGGTTGACTATAAAAGTGTAATGAAATAGGCAATTTTAGTCTGTTGAAGGAAGATTGCTTAAGTGGTTCCTTCCTCAAATTGCAAATTCACTTTAATTTTTTTGTCAACTCAGAAAATAATAGAAATATGATTTGTCTTACTGAAATTTCTTCTTTCATCAGTAAGTCTTTTATGCAATATGTATACATATTCTAAGGATGATAATTTCATAAGTGGGTGAACTCAGACTGTTTTTGGAAATGATAATGTATCTGCTCTGCATTTTCCTATTAAAATAAATACTAAAATTTGATGCCTTGAGCATTTTCTGTCTTAGAATTTTGTAGCTGGAGTGAGGCAGGTAGAATAAAACACCTTTGGATAGTCAGGAAAAATTTTCATTCTCTTAAGAGTCCCTTGCAGGTCTAAGTTCTTTTAAATACAACCATTTGGCAGCATAAATTAAATTTTCATTCCTAGGAATATTGACCCAACTGAATTTCACTAATCCCTAGACATTGGATTTTTAAAAAAGCACTTTCCTTTTACTGGATTGTGATAGTTACAAAATCATGACAAATCACAACTGCAACCAAAAATTGAACAGTTAGTTCAATACTAGTAATACTAATATATTGTTCACACATGAGGGCAAAAGAGGCACTTCCATGAAAATTTGATTTCACCTATTGATTTATTAACCAGTTGAAAGTTTTGTAATATTTACCATATTTTTTGGAAACCTTGCTAACTTAAAATTTTCATTGACTTTTGACATAGTTTAATGTAATTTCTGGGCTCAGAAATTCTCACTTTCAACAGTCTGCATTCCCGTATCTGTACATTTATTTGTCTAGAAGGACAAAATTTCTAAAAGATGAGCTAAGAGATTAGAGCTGACAGGTGTCATAAGTATTGCACATCTCATAAGACAAACCATGTTTTTTCTTTATAAGATGCTTCATGAGTGATAACTCTTAGGAGGTAGCCCTGAGGAGTTATTTGATTGAGCATTTTAAGAAACATACTGAAAAATTCCTTATGAATTGTTCTTTATTTCTGATTCAGATTAGAAAACCTATTCAAATTCTCTAAAACACATATGGAAAAGCCCCTGATTTTGGCAAAAGGAAGGTAAGGGGAGTGTTGGATGTGGGTTTTATCAGGAAGTATATTTCCTTCTTTTCCCCATCCTTCTAAATTTAATCTCTCTCTGGGGCTGGATCACAGATGGGTCCACACAGCCAGGAGCAAAGCACAATGATCTACTTGGTCTGCTGTCAGATTACTTTCAGGTTCCTGTAGGAGATTGTTCATTGTATAATGAAGTTAATTTGTTGGGTGTAACTTTCTTAGTGTATTTTTAATTAAGTGGGAATTATTTTGTGCATGCACTTGTTGGCTTTTTGTAGCAGACCTTTCTATGTTAAATCAAGTTATACTATATGAAGATGTTCACTTCCATTTTACGTGTGGAATACTTCAAGTTCTCACAAGAGTTTTTTATTCATAGCATTATATTTTTTAAAAAGGAGGCTACTTTAACCTTTTAAGGATTTACATATGAGGATAATTTGATGATTTTGCCTAATGTGAAAACCCAGAATATTACACTAAATATGACAGACTATTTTAAACCTTAATGTACTGTCTAAAAACTTGGAGTCTTTGCAATTTCTAGGTAATGAGAAAGAAAAGGCAAGTATACAAGTGATTGTATTCTGGGCAATAAAAATACATTACTGGAGATTACAGTGACATTATCTGAATTTGGAGAACTTAAAAAATAGGCAACAGTGTGACATATGTACTATAAACTGCTTAGCTAAGCACTAGCACAAATGAAAGCATATCATTTTAAGGTGGAGAGGCACCGGTTCTCAGTGGGAAGATGGTGGTGGAGTAGGAGGACCTTAGAGTTGCCTTGTCCCATGAATACAACTAGATAACTATCACGTCATCCTAAATACCCCAGAAATTGGCCTGGAGGCTGGCAGAACAAACTCCATAACTAAAGGTAGAGACGAGGCTATATCGAAGAAGGTAAGGAAGTATAGAGACATTATTTGAGAGAAACTGAGATTTGAGAAAAACTGATTGTGGATGCTACTGTGGTGAGGGAGCTGTGGTTGTGGAAAAGGGTGAGAGACAGATCAGCACACAGGGGATTACATAGAGAAAATGAATCCCCATACCAGTTAGTTTGGAAAGTGAGATGGGCCGAATTTTGTGACTTCTGGCAACCAGTGGGGCTTAAAGCCTGGAGTGGGCTAGGCTGGAATAGAGGGCATTGCACTGTTCTTGGAGAGAAGGCAGGCAAACAGCCTGTGGATATACAATATGAAAACTGTGATCTGAAAAGTCTCTGGGGCACACAGTGGGGAGGTTATTTGCTCATTTTGGAACATGTTCCAGAGAGGCAGCATTCATGGAGAGACCCTTCTGGGAACAAAGGAACTGGCTGGTGCCCTTTCCCCTGTCCCTCAGCATAGGTGCAGGGCTACCTGCAAGGACCAGGGCAGTGCCAATACTCACTACCTAACTTGGCTTACACCAAACCCCGTCTCTCCCGCTTCCCATGCTCTGGTGGAATGGCCCTTCCCAATCTCACTTGCCTCTGTCCCAGTGCAGTGGTTCCCCCACCCCCAAAAGACTGGCCCAAACCCCAGCTCACATTGCATCTTCCCACTCAGCAGTTTTACAGAGCCTCAGTTTGGCAGCAATGGCAACAGGTCTCATTTCACAAGCAGACCAGAGCATACCTAGTTAAAGTGTGCCACATTCAAGCCAGGGACCAAACACTGCCCACAGGAGGTAAAGAGATCCACTGCAGAGGACTGGCCTGCAGGATAAGGCAGCCAGGACACAACAGCAGAGCACATGCAGCACACTTTGGAGACATTCCCGGAAGTGCCAGGCACCAGGGAACAGGGGACACTACCCAGCAGGGCATTATAGAGCTCTTCTTCATAAGACCATTACCCTCAAGATGTAGCTGACTTTCCTGACTCCCAGAAACAGGCACAGATATGTAGACAAAATGAGAAGAGAGAGAAATTTATCCCAAATGAAAGAACAGGAAAAGACCCTGGGCAGAGATCTAAGCAAAACAGATACAAGTAAAATGTCTGATACAGTATTTGAAGCAGTGATCATAAGGCTGGAATTGAGAAAAAAGTGGAAGACATGAGTGAGACCATTAACACAGAGGTAAAGAATAACATAGCAGAGATAAGGGCTCAATAAATGAAATGAGAAACACACTTGATGGAATGTACAGCAGGCTGGAAGAAGGAGAGGAATGAATTAATGACCTAAGAAGACAGAGTAATGGAAAGTAATCAAGGTTAGCAAGAGAGAAAAAATTATGCAAAATAAGAATAGACTTAGGGAACTCCATGACTCCATCAAATGTAATAACATTTATATTATAGGAATCCAAGAAGAAGGATGAGAGAGAAAAAGGGGCAGAGAATTTATTGGAAGAAATAATAGCTAAAAACTTCCCTAATCTGGGGAAGGAACCAAATATCCAGATCCAGGAGGCACAAAGAACCCCCAACAAAATCAACAAAAGCAGATCCACACCAAGACATATTGTGATTAAATGGGCAAAATATAGTGATAAAGCAAAAAATTTTAAAAGCAGGAAGACAAAAGACAGTAACATACAAGGGAAACCCTATAAGGCTAGCAAGGGATTTTTCAGCAGAAACTTTCCAAACCAGAGGGGAGTGGCATGATATATTCAAAGAACTGAAGGGGAAAAATCTGCAGCCAAGAATTCTCTATCCAGCAAGGCTATCATTTGGAATAGAAGGAGAGAAAAAGTTTGCCAGGTAAACAAAAACTAAAGGAGTTCATGACCACTAACTAAACTAGCCCTGCAAGAAATATTAAAGGGGACTCTGAGTGGAAAGGAGAGATCAAAAGTGACACGATGAAGGTCAAAGAAACACAAAAGCAGTAACAATGAATATTTCTGTAAAAAATCACTCAAGGAACTCATAAAATGATGTAAAATAAGACAACATATACCTAAGATGTGGGGGAGGAGAGGAGTAAAGATTGGGTTCAAACTTAAACAGTCATCAACTTAATATAGACTGCTATATGCAGAGGAGGTTATATATAAACCTAATGGTAACCATATATCAAAACCACTAATGAATATGCAAAGAATAAAGAGAAATACAAATATATCACTAAAGAAAATCAGCAAACCATGAGAGAGAGAGAGAGACAAGAAAGGATTAGAGAAAATCTTTAGAAACAACCACAAAACAAATAATGAAATAATACATTTCTATCAATAAATACTTTGAATGTAAATGGACTAACTGCTCTAGTCAAAAGACATAGGGTGATAGAATGGATAAAAAAACAAGACCCATCTATATGCTACCTATAAGAGACTCATTTTAGACCTAAAGACACCTGCAGATTGAAAGTAAGGGGATGGAGAAACATCCATCATGCAATGAATGTCAAAAGAAAGCCAGAGTAGCAGTACTTATATCAGACAAAGTGGATTTTAAAACAAAGATGGTTACAAGAGACAAAGAAGGACACTATATTATAATAAAGGGACTATCCAACAAAATATAACAATTGTAAATATTTAGGCACCCAACATTGGAGCACCAAAATGCATCAAACAGTTAATAACAAACGTAAAGGAACTAACTGATAATAATACAATAATAGTAGGGGACTTTAATACCCCCAAAATATCAATGGACCGGTCATCTAAACAGAAAATCAACAAGGAAACAATGGCTTTGAATGATACAGTGGAAGAGGTGGATTTATTTATTTATTATTATTTTTAAGGATTTTATTTATTTATTTGAGAGAGAGTGCTCTGGGATCATGACCTGGGCCGAAGGCCGACACTTAACCAACTGAGCCACCCAGGTGCATCCCCCCGCCCTTTTTTTTTTTAAGAGGAAGAGGTGGATTTAACAGATATATTCAGAACATTCCATCCTAACATGGCAGAATGCACATTTTTTTTTCAAGTGCAGACAGAACATTCTCTAGCATAGATCACATACTAGCCTACAAAACAAACCTCAACAAATTCAAGGAGATCGAAATCATACTAGATATCTTTTCTGACCACAGTGCTATTAATCTGGGAGTTAATCACAAAAAATCTGGAAAGACCAGACATAAATGGAGGCTAAATAACATACTACTAAAGAATGAATGGGTCAACCAGGAAATCACAGAAGAAATAAAAAAGCACATGGAACAAATGAAAATGAAAACACAATGGTCCAAAACCTTTGGGACACAGCAAAAGTGGTTCTAAGAGGGAAATTTATAGCAATACTAGCCTACCTTTAAGAAGCAAGAAAAATCTCAAATAAACAACCTTACACCTAAACAAAACATAAAACCAGCAGAAGGAAAGAAGTAATAAAGATTAGAGCAGAAATAAAATGATACAGAAACTAATAAAAGCAATAGGATGGATCAATAAAATCAGGAACTAGATCTTTGAAAAAATCAATAAAATTGATGATAAACCTCTAGCCAGACTTAGCAAGAAAAAAAGAGAAATGACTCAATCACAAATGAGAAAGAACAACTAACACCACAGACATATGAATAATTATAAAGAATATTATGAAAAACTGTATGCCAACAAATTGGACAATGTGGAAGAAATAGATAAATTCCTAGAAACATATAAACTACCAAAATTGAAACAGGAAGAAATAGACAGTTTAAACAGACTGATAACCATCAAAGCTATTGAGTCAGTAATCAAAAAACTCTCAACAAATAAAAATCTAGGACCAGATCACTTCACGGGCAAACCCTATCAAACTTTTAAAGGAGAGTTCGTAACTATTCTTCTCAAACTGTTCCAAAAAATAGATGAGGAAGGAAAAAAAACCTTGCAAATTCATTCTGTGCGACCAGGATTATCCTAATACCAAAACGAGGTAAAGACACCACTAAAAAAGAGAACTACAGGCCAATATCCATGATGAAAATAGAGTCCAACAATACATTAAAAAACAAAAACAAAAACACCATTCATCATGATCAAGTGGGATTTATTCCTGGGTTGCAAGGATGGTCAGTATTCACAAATCAGTCAAGCTGATACATCAGATCAATAAGAGAAAGGATAAGAACCATATGATTATTTCAGTAGATGCAGAAAAAGCATTTGACGGTGTACAACATCCATTCATGATAAAAACTCTCAACAAAGGTTTGGAAGGAATATGCCTCAATATAATAAAGGCCATGTATGAAAAACCCACAGCTAACCATCCTTAATGGGGGGGAAAACTGAGAGCTTTTGCGCTAAGGTCAGGAACAAGACAAGGATGCCCATTCACCACTTTTATTCGGCATTGTACTGGAAGTCCTAGTCACAGCAATCAGATAGGAGAGAAAGGAATCCAAATTGGTAAGGAAGAATTAAAACTTCCACTGTTTGCAGAGGACATGGTACCTATATAGAGAGAATCCAGAAGACTCCACTAAAAAACTTCTAGAACTGGTAAACGAATTCAGTAAAGTCACAGGATACAAAATCAATGTACAGAAATCTGTTGCATTTCAATACACCGATAATGAAGCAGCAGAAAGAGAAATTAAGAAAACAGTCCTGGGGCGCCTGGGTGACTCAGCTGGTTAAATGTCTGCCTTCAGCTCTGGTCCCAAAGTCCTGGGATTGAGCCTGGCATCTGACTCCTTGCTCAGCGGGGAGCCTGCTTCTCCCTCTCTCTCTGCCTGCCGCTCCCCCGCTTGTGCGCTCTCTCTCTCTCAAATAAATAAAATCTTAAAAAAACAAAACAAAACTGTTCCATTGACAGTTGCACCAAAACCCATAAGATACCTAGAAATAAACCTACCTAAAATGGTGAAAGATCTGTACTCTGAAAACTGTAAAACACTGATGAAAGAAATTGAAGAAGACACAAAGAAATGGAAAGACATTCCATGCTTATGCATTGGAAGAACAAATATTGTGAAAATATCTCTACTGTCCAAAGCTGTCTACAGATTTAATGCTATCCTTATCAAAATACCAACAGCATTTTTCACAGAACTAGTCCTAAAATTTGTATGGAACCACAGAAGACCCCAAACAGAGATGCCTGGGTGGCTCAGTGGTTAAGCCTCTGCCTTCGGCTCAGGTCATGATCCCAGGTCCTGGGATTGAGCCCTGCGTTGGGCTCCCTGCTTAGTGGGGAGCCTGCTTCTCCCTCTGCCTGCTCTGCCTGCCACTCCCCCTGGTTGTGCTCTCTGTCATTAATAAATAAATAAAATCTTAAAAAAAAAAAAAAGACCCCAAATAGCCAAAGCAATCTTGAAAAAGAAAAACAAAGCTGGAGGCATCACAATTCCAACTCCAAGTTATATTACAAAGCTGTAGTGATCAAAACAGTATGGTACTGGCACAAAAATAGACACATTGATCAATGGAACAGGATAGAAAACCCAGAAATAAACCCACAACTATACGGTCAAATAATCATTGACAAAGCGGGAAAGAATATTCAATGGGAAGAGACAGTCTTTTCAAATGGTGTTGGGAAAACTGGACAGCCACATGAAAAGAAGGAAACTGGACCATTTTTTTTTTTTTTTACACCATACACAAAAATTAAAAAAAATAGATTAAAGGCCTAGATGTGAGACCTGAAACCATAAAAATCCTAGAAGAGAACACAGGCAGTAATTTCTTTGATATGGGCCATACCGACTTTTTTCTAGATACGTGTTCTGTGTCGGGAAATAAAAGCAAAAATAAACTATTGGGACTAGATCAAAATAAAAAGGTTCTGCACAGTGAAGGAAACAGTCAACAAAACTAAAAGGCAACCTATGGAATGGGAAGATACTTGCAAATGACATCCAATATCCGAAATATATACAGAACTTATACAACTCAACACCCAAAAAACAATCCAATTAAGAAATGGTCAGAAGACATGAACAGTCATTTCTCCCAAGAAATCCAGATGGCAAAGAGACGCATGAAAAGATGTTCATCATCACTGACCTTCAGGGAAATGCAAATCAAAACTACAATAAGATATCACTGTCACATCTGTCAGAATAGCTAAAATCAACAACAGAAGAAATAACAGGTGTTGGAGAGAATCCAGAGCAAAAGGAACTCTTGTGTACTCTTGGTGGGAATGAAAACCGGTGCAGCCACTCTGGAAAACAGTATGGAGGTTCCTCAAACACCGAAAAATAGAACTACCCTCCAATCTAGTAACTGCACTACGGGGTATTTACCCAAAGAATACAAAAACACTAACTTAAAGGGATACATGCACCCTTGTGTTTATAGCAGCATTATTTACAATAGTCAGACTATGGAAGCAGCCCAAGTGTCCATCGACTGATGAATGGATATGGATATATACACAATGGAATATTACTTAACCATAAAAAAGAATGAAATCTTACCATTTGCAATGACATGGATGGAGTTAGAGAGTATACTGTTCACCAGAATAAGTCAGAGAAAGACAAATACCATATGGTTTCACTCATATGTGGAATTTAAGAAACAAACGGACAAAGGGAAAAAAGATAAATCAAGAAAAAAACTTAACTATAGAGAACAAACTGATGGCTACCAGAGGGGAAGTAGGGGGATGGGGGAGTGCACTTGTGAAGAACACCAGGTGCTGTGTGGAAATGTTCAGTCACTGTATTGTACACCTGAAACTAACATAACACCTTGTTAAAGAGTGGAGAGGCACCTTTAGGTGCATATTTTCCATTCTTTTAATATTTATCTTTTAGGTTATTTTTCAGGATTGAAGAGAATTTTGCTGCTTTTATTCGTGAAGTGCTCTATGCCATTACCATCTTGGAAATAGTTAAGATTGGGGGTCAGTTGGCTACTAATGTGACTTTTTTAATCTGTGAAAACATTCAGAAATGACAGTGTCAGAGTCTTTTAGAAATTTTCTTTGTTGCATTTTAATGCACGGGTTTCCTAAGGCATATTTGTATGTACTTAAAGTATTATGTAATTATTTCAGAGCTGAAGTTTTTCTAAAAACTGTTTTACTAATTATTATAAATTCTTGACCAAGGATAATGGAGAATGAAGGGGTTTTGTTCTGCTTTGCTCAGTTACAGATCCATCATAAGCACTAGTAAGCTTCAAAACACTTAGATTCTGATGAAATAGACTGAATAAACTTGGTCTTTTATCTGGAATCCATTGCAAGGGTCCTGTGTTATCTCAGTGTTAACATTGCTGAACATTTCTTGTTAGATGTTAGGTGCCCACGGGCTGTGCCCAGTAAATGGTAGTGGAAGAGTGTGGAGGGAATGGATGGAGTGGCATGTGCGTGGGTGGGGGCTGGGTTGAATACTTTTGTTAAACACAATAGGGAAACCCACTTTTAATTCTCAAACAAGAGAGTGTTTAATAACAGGGCTGGAAGAATTTTATTCTGCAACAGTGTTTAGGATCTGGAATGGAGAAAGGAGACACCAGGGACAGAAAATCTAAAAGGCTTCAAAGTGCCCATAAATCATCATGCTTAGAAACTTGCATAGTTACTGATTAAAAAAACAAACAGCAGTCTCATTGCTGTGGTCAGATTTGCTTCAGTTAAATGAATTTCATCCTCTAGGAAAAGTACAGGGTGGTGGTTCTTTGTGCTTTCAGGCTTACTCCATCTGGGAGGAAGGACCTGCTTGGGGTCCCATGCGGCTTACCTTGCCTACAGTGGGAGGTGGTTTGGACAGCAGACAGATACTGTCCATCATAACCAGCTTGAGCAAAAGAGAAGATGCCACATAAATCATCAGCGTGTGCAGCTTTTCCCAAGACCTGGAGCTTCCGGGCAGGAGTGAGCTCACACTCTTGCACGCCTAGAGCAGCTGCTCCTTAGATGTGGTTTTGCTCTCCACTCTGCAGAAACCCACCCATCCCGCCCCCTTCATTTACTCCTATTTCCCGTAGGCATGTGAGCTTGGGACTTGTCCCAAAGTCCCACTTTGTGAAGTGGGAATGGATGGTCTGGTTTTTGTGGGCTCAAAGGATAATATAATGTTAAGGGTAGTGGGGCCCGGAGATCTTGTACTGCCCCTTTATTATTACAGATGGGGAAATGGTCGGAGCTTTGAATTGCCTGAGTTCACACAGCTCGTTATTGGCAAAGCAGGGACTAGAGTTGATTCCCAGTCTGCAGAAACTAGTGGACTAGTTTCCTATACATGTAAGAGAGGAAAGGCTTTTATTTTAGGAAACCACTAACTCCTGAGTACAAAAATAATGCTGTGAGCTATAGGAAGTTTTAGGAAGTTGTACTGCATCTGCCTCATTTCTGAACAGTTGACTGTTGATGGATATATTTAGGCAGAAATCCGTGAGGTGCTTATTGATTACCTGTACTGACCCTTAAACCTGGGAAGAACTTTGACCAAATCTCAGTCTAGAGAAATTTGTGCTCACATACTGCATTTAGCGCTGTGTGGTTGAGAACAAAGGATTTTTTTTTTTTTTTAAACTGCGAGTGCACTCACTCAGGAGAGTGGAATCAGTCCACATCAAGCAAATTATGTTTTACGTGTACTGGAGAATTTGCCCATTTGCAAAGTGACTTGATAATATTGAGTTACGATCCTCATGTGAGTGGTGGTGGTCCCAATGCTAGTCGCACATTAGTATCACTTTGGTTTCTAAATTGGTTGTTCTGGGTTAGGGTGGGTGGGTGGTAGCTAGTTAATAAAGCTGTCCAGGTGTTTCTGGTGAATCAGGATTGAGAGCCACTGGTGTTTACCGCCACTCCCTTTTGAGACAGACTGACACTAGATACTTGTGCCCCTAAAAGAGTAAGTTTTACAGTGTGTAATACTAGCCTACATGGTTGAGGAAGGGACTTTTTAAAAAAAATTCTGGCCAATAATAATAGTAACTAATACTGAGCAGTAACTAAATGTCTTGAGCTATTTTACTTTAAACTATTTTGCTTTAAACTTTTTCACTCATTTAATCCTTTTATCTCCTCTATGAATTAGGTGTTCTTGTTACTCGGATTCCTTGGATGAGGAGATTGAGGCAGAGAGAGGTTAAGTAATTTGCTCCAGTGAGGTCCAGGTCTTTCTCCTTAGCTGCTGAGCTCTATTGCTTGTGCCAAAGGGGCTCATGTTTCCTTCATATTTATGATTAACAAGCCATATAGCTCAAGAAGCTGATTTTAAAGGTGTTGGCCTTTCTACTGCTTGGGCATTTGCTCCACAGCTGGGCTTTGTCCCTTGGATTACAGCATTCAGGAGACTGTGTGATGTGTAGTTCTCATGGAAACCTCTGCTGCCATTGGTCATACAACAAGGCTGATTTATCCCCAGAGCTCTTCCCCACCTCTGCCACCCACCTGTTGGTATTTTTGTCTTAAGGATCAATAACACAACCTAACAGTAAAGAGAAAAAAATATCTTAGGTCTGGTCAGTTTTCTGATTTATGGCCCGTTTAGTATTTTTACTAGTATATCTTGTGGCCCTATGTGCTGTGTTTATTGTGGTGATAATAAAATTATTTTATTTTTTATTTTTTTAAAGATTTGATTTATTTGAGAGAGTGAAAGCGAGAGAGATCACAGAGGGAGAGGGAGAAGCAGACTCGCCACTGAGAGGAGGAGAGCCTGACATGGGGCTCGATCCCAGGACCCTGGGATCATGACCTGAGCCGAAGGCGGATGCTTAACCGATTGAGCCACGCAGGCGCCCTGATAAAATGATTTTAAATAATTTATTGAGATCAGGAACAGAACAGTTTGCTAGTAAAAAATTAAGATACAAACAAAAAACTTGGAAATTTGCTAACAAATAGAATTATTTTACTAGCAAATCTAGAAATGTACCAGGTTTTGGAAAAAACTAGCCATGAAGGAGAAATGAAGGGAAATAAACAATAGTACTGTGCCCACCATTACAAGAGAGTAGATGCTCATACAAGCTTTTAAAAAATGGGCATGGTTTGGGGCGCCTGGGTGGCTCAGGTGGTTAAGCCTCCAACTCTTGATTTCAGTTCAGGTCGTAATCTCAGGGTCATGAGGTTAAGCCCTGCCTTGGGCTTGGAGCCTGCTTAAGATTCTCCCTTTCCCTCTGCTCCTCCCTCCCCCAGCTCTCTCTCTCTCTTAAAAACGAAAAAAAAAGGGGAGGGCATCTGGATGGCTTAGTCACTTAAGCGTCTGACTCTTGATTTTGGCTCAGGTCATGATCTCAGGGTTGTGAGATCAAGCCCTGAATTGGGGCTCTGTGCTGGGTGTGGAGCCTGCTTAAGATTCTCTCTCCCTCTGCCCCTGCCTCCCAAATAAAACAAATAAAAGTTGGGCATGATTTGGAAGGCCATTTTAATTGCATGGAGAAAGCCATAGATCATGACGCAGCTTTCAGTTGCACTGCATTGTGTTTTTCCCCCTCCAAAGTGTTTTCTATAGAGAAATATTTAAGCAATATAAGGTTAGTTTTGCAACATTATCAAATTGCCTGTTTATTTTCTCATGAACATGAGTTTATTCTAATTTCTGATTAAACTGTCCCCATGCTGACTGTGAAGTTTCAATTAAGATGCATTTTTGCCTTGATGGGCTGAACTGTTTCCGTCCATGGAGAATAGGGAACCTCTGTGCTCATAGAGTGCTCTCTGCTGGTGGCTTTGGATTTTAATAGTAGTCAGAGACCCATCACCAAGTGCAGAAGTGGGAAACATGAACTTGAGAGTCAGAGGAGCTCTAAAGCCTGGCTCCCAGCAGGGAACCCCTCTGCCGTGGGGCTTAGAATATAAGACAGCCCCCCTGGAAGAAGCCAGCTCCCATTGCTGGTCCTGCGTCCCTCCTGAGTTGCCAGGCCCAAGGGCCTTCAGTGCCCCTGCTGCATCACTGTGATCAACGCTTGAGCATATTTTAAAACACAGTGTACTAGCATAATGCAAAATTTATGAGGTCGTTGGGCTTTTTCCCCTACGCAGGGAACTAGCTGTGGAAAAGAGGGAGTTTAAAAGTTTTCTGACATAATAAAGCTGAGATTAATTACTGTTATCTGATTAATACCTAATACATTTTGGTTTTTAAAAGATTGTTTGAAGTATACATTAATCTAAGCCGAAAGGAGTTTATCATCTTATCTGTGACAAGACACTGGCTTTAAAAGTTGGGGAGTCATTAAGGTACAATGTTCCTTTAAGGTGACCTCCCCCCCAGCATAGGCATAATGACTTCGCTGGAGTGTGTGTGTGTGTGTGCATGTGCATGCGTGTGCATGTGTGATTCAGCTGTAATTGATTACTTTTCATTTTGAGGTTTTATTGGATACACGTGAGTCAAGTGCATTCCCTCCCTTCAAGTCAATATGTGCATTTGGTAGATGGGAATATTAACACACTCTTTTTAGGTTTTGTAAAGACAATTCTGTGTTTTGGAAGGGGGTTTTATTTATTTATTTATTTTTCACACTATAAAGGTTTTATTATAAGTTATACACTGTGGATTCATTCATCAATCTTACAAGGAAGCACCAAGGCCTTTCTCAGAGTTTTGATCCCTGATTAAATCCTGTGATATCTTTCTTTCCCAAACCACACCTATATAATTCATGTTCTTCCTAGTGAGGTGGGGCCCAAATGGAAAGATATTTGGGTATCAGCATGAAAACAGAATCTTTCTATAGTTTACAATTTTTTTTCTCAAATTGAAGATGGGCCCTTGCCCATAACCTTATTTGGTAGCAACCTCATGACTTCACTTCATAGGGTCCTCCCCAAAGCATTCAAGTTCATTTTTATAGTTTTTTTAAAAATTAACATATAATGTATTATTTGTTTCAGAGGTACAGGTCTCTGATTCAACAGTCTTACACAATTCACAGCACTCACCATAGCACATACCCTCCCCAATGTCCATCACCCAGCCACCCCATCCCTCCCACCCCCTTCCACTCAACCCTCAGTTTGTTTCCTGAGGTTAAGAATCTCTTATGGTTTGTCTCCCTCTGTGGTTTTGTCTTGTTTCATTTCTCCCTCCCTTCCCCTATGATCCTCTGTCTTGTTTCTCAAATTCCTCATATCGGTGAGATCATATGATACTTCTCTTTCTCTGATTGACTTATTTAGCTTAGCATAATACTCTCTAGTTCCATCCACGTCGTTGCGAATGGCAAGATTTCATTTTTTTTGATGGCTGCATAATATGGAAGGGAGTTTTAAACATGCTTTGCTATATTCCAAATATAGAGGCAAACAATATGAAGTTGTTAAAAGTTTTTCAGACTGAGGCCTTAAACGTCATTGAAAGCTTGGGCAGGAGACTTGTGCGGTGAGTGTGCACAGGAAGTGTGAGGCTAGCTGTGTCCCAGTGTGAGGAGGGAGATGGAATGACCCACAGGGGGCACCATGTTGAATATCAAGTCTGAGTTATCCTCCCACTTGAGAGAAGCAGCCAGGCCTGTTCTTCAGCCCTTCTGAGTCCTAGCACTTCTGTGGATTTTGCCTATGATTGTAGCTTACAGTGACCCTGTGCGAAAGCACTGAGCCAGTTTACTGTTAAAACTGGGAGTAGGTAAACTGTAATTTGTTTTCTGGGAAGGGGATGTCCAGTGGAAAGTGCAAGGGTGGATGACAGGATGGTGGTGGCTGAGATCTTATTTATTACTATTTAGAAAAAAATAAAGCTGATGTTTTCATCTGCTGTGGGCATCAGGCACTCCCTGGGACGGGCCCCTCCTCACAGTCTCCTCTTCTCGGTCCAGCTTGGAGTGTTCGTGGGGTGCCTGCCCGCTGTGATGGGGTGAGGGAAAGGGTCAGATTCCTTCACTATCCTCACCCTCCCTGTCCCGCAGATCCAGTATGCTGGTGAAGCATTCCTATGGTATTAGCCGCTATTTTTTTTTTCTAATTTTCACGTGGTTTACTTTATACTTTGTTCTTCCCACATTTGTCTGAGCTTTTTCAAAGACAACATGGAGATACAGGAAAGAAATAATTTAATTTGAAGATTAGAATTCCGTTATTTTTACAATGCAATCCTCTTAACTCTGGGATTAATTTCTTGTGGTTGCCATTGGCCTTTGTAAAGGGTGTGATGTTGCTTAAGATTTATATACAACCAAATCAACTCTGCTTCAGTATCATATTCATTTAGGTAAACTTTTTCAAGGGTACTTAGACTATTTGGTGTAGATTTAGAATAAACTAACCACCCATCTCAAGACACTTATATTGCCTTTCTGATATTATGCTGCACAGTTTTATTAAATGTCCTCTAATTAGTCTGAAAAGTGTTTTCTTTTACTTCAAAGGCAAGTTATTTAAATTATGACAGATTTTGCCTTACTAAATAATTTGGAATGTTTCTATGACTCTAGTGGTCTATACTTGTATTATATCTATAAGTTTTATTTTAGGTGAGTTGAGAAGAATTCTTGACACAATATAAAATGGTATTATCTCCAAGGCAATTTTTTTTTTTCAAAGTAAGAAAAAACCCCACGAAAGTCAGTAATCCATGCTGTATTTATGTACTTGAGGGAGAAGTTTTCTAACACACCTTGCACCATGAACTGAAATTTTGGTGCCAGCCCTTGTTTGCATGTCCATCCAAGACCGAGATAAGTTTTTGCAGGAATGTCAGCTGTGAGACAGACCCATACAAGAATGAAAGTGGAGGCTTTGCAATAAAATAAATACTCACTTAGACCATATGGGCTTTGCTTCTCTTTTGGCATCATAAACTTTCAGTAAATATGGGCCCTGGTATTATATTGCACATATGTGGATGTGCTAAATGTATGCTAATTAAATTACATATGTAATATTCATTACTCAGCTGTGATGTGAAAATTCAAAGCCTTGAATTTGACATTAAATTCTTGGTCCAAATCTCAGATTGGCCTGAAATGTCCTAGTGGTGAGAAGGTAAAAAGGGCCTGATTACTGTATAACATTGAGTAGGGCTACCTAAAAAGGTGGGTTGTTTCTCTTGAACTCGTATGAACACATTAGTGGCTTCAGCTGTCAAACGAGTTTTATGTTTTCCTTGTCTGGTCTTGTTGACCTGCTATTTATTTTAGTCTTTTGATAAACAGGAAGAGCTGCTCCAGTACTCGGAGGGAATGTTTTAAGGAACTGTTAAACAAATGTGAGGAATGAGAGTTTCATCCAGAAAGGATTTAACTTAAAAAAAAAGAGAGAGAGAGAGAGAGAAAGGGGTAGAATGTAGGATCACAAAAATCCTTAAAATTTTAGAATGAAAAATTTGATTTGGGGTCTTTTGGAATGCTTTTTCTCTTCAAATCTCAAACTATAGGCTCACATTTGCTGCTTATGTTGGTGACATATTACCTTGTTTTAATAGTTGTTTAGTACATGACACTTGAGATGACATCAAGTTTGGGGCTCTGCTGAGTGAGTCTGCTCTGCAGGTCTGAAAGGTCTCTGCACTGGCCCAGCCCTGGTAGGGATCTTGTGTGGCCAGCTGTGCTCAGCATTTCCCAGTCCTGGGGGAAAAGAAGAAAGAAAGTAAAAGACAAGTGTTGGACACTGATGTTGTGTCCAGGCCTCGTTCCTCATTGCTCAAACATGCCATGTATGTTTTGGCCTTCCCACCTTTGTCCTAAGATTTGCCCTGATTGAAATGAAATAATTCCTTCATGAAGGGTTCTTTGTCTTCAGTGTTTTCTGAATTTTTGTAATTCCTGTACCACTTGGTTGGCATTTAATTTTGATAATTGGGTATTGTTAGTGAACTTTTCACATACCTATGGCTTGCCTCCCCAAATGGATATTAAAGTCTTGGAGAACAGGGGCATTATCACAGATTTGGCTGTACCCTCTTTATTCCAAAACACAGCTACTTTCAGACTGGGTGTTAAGTTCTTAATTGACCGATAGTAGGTAACATGCCATCCTGTTATCTCCAGTTGTTCTTCAAGTCTGTAGCAGGTATAGAAATGTTTTTAGTCACAAGGAGCCTCCATGTGGATATTCTTCCATGTCTTTGACTAGTCCTGCTGCAGGACTCTTCCAGCGGTCTGGATGGGCCCATGGCTTTGCTTCCTGCAGCTTGCTTTCTTAGTCTGGGTGACACGGAGTTGTGGTTCCAAGGCCCTTGGCAGGCTCTCGGCTTCAGGAGGCTGTTCCAGGTGGATGGGATCTGTAGAGCTTAGGACTCTGCTGCTTCAGGGGCACATGTTTATAAACATATGACTGAGGGAGAATGTTGTAGGGAAGGTTAGGTAGTTTTAATTTTTTGAGTTGTTTTCAAGATCAGGTCATGGTGGTCATGGGAGTGGTTATCTTATTTCCACTCAGGGAAGGAAAGCTGCCCTGAGTGTGTTCAGTTTTCCTGATACAGCATCACGGACTGGTTGAGCAATAGGTGAACCTCAGGGATAACTCGTCCGTTCAGATGAAGGGACAAGGCCTTGGGTGCCCACAAAGAGGAAGTGACTTGTGCAGTGCAGGCCACTTAGCCTGTTGAGCTGCTTTATTGTTCTTCTTTGTGGCCTCTGATAGACAGGATATGTGCCCACTAGGTGGCTTTGTCATCAAACCCTGGTTTCTCCTTGGCAGCCACGCGATCTGTGCATCTTCAAAGCTTCACAAACCAGCTTCGTTTCTGTTTTGTTGTCCCCTTACCTTGGTCTGATAAGTTTATACTGACAACTCTTATTGTTTGAGGTAGTCCATTTCACACTTTAATTACTACTTGTGTAATTATGTTTTGCCTGAGTTTCCATAGAGCTAATTTGTTTCTTTGCCTCCATGCAGGGTTTTTTATGAGAAACTCTCCTTTTAAGTATGCTACAGAATAGTGATTGGACAGATTAGCTGTGTGGCATTCCCCCTGATCCACGGGGGACAAGATCCAAGACCTCCAGGTGATGCCTGGAGCCTCAGACAGTACTGAACTACACTAGGTTTTTCCTGTACATGCATGCCTGTGATACAGTTCAGTGTATAAGTTAGGCACAGTAAGAGTTAACAGCAATAACTAATAATAAAATAGAACCATTATGTAATAGTATACTGTCATAAAAATTATGTGAATGTGGTTTCTCCCTCTCTGTTTGTCAGAATATCTTCTTGTACTGTCCACACCTTTCCTGTGATGAGGTGAGATGATAAAATGCCCGTGAGATGAGATGCAGGGCGGTGAGTGACGTAGGCGTTGCGATGTAGTGTTAGGCTAATTCTAACCTGACGTTATTTGGATTGTGGTTGATGGTGGGTATCTGAAATGATGGAGAGGGAAACTATAGGGGGACTACTGTATTTGTGCTTGCTGTTTTCTCTTTTAGTGCTTGGATTGTGCTGCTTAATTTTTTTTTTTTTCTTAGATGATATGTACCAGATACACCATAATTTTTTAAAAGGAATAAATTGAAGGCACAGGTACCTAAATTTCAAATACCTCATAAGGGAAAACTTTATAAACTTTATAAGGACAGAGAACTAACCATGTATTTAAGAAAGTTAAGAAATTATATGGCATTAATATAACCTCCTTTACATATATTCCATAAGGTATCTTGGAGTCCTTATTTAAAAACGCCCCCATTTCAGATGTATTTGAAATTGATGGGATGGGCCCAGATAAGATCTTGAGTCCTTAGGGATTTCCAGGAAAAATCTAAGTGCCAACATATTTTCAAATAAATATATTAGTAAAGGAATACAAATGGGTCCTTGGCTTGAGATAAGTAGTAACATGTATGTATTAGTGAATGTTCTGGGGTGTGAGGGTTGTGTTTAAGAGAGGGTCCCTGTTGTTTTGTATGCTAGACTAGAGAGTCTAGGAGGTAGGGAGCATTTACTGCTGTAGCCCCTGTACCTAGTTCAGTGCCTGCCATATAATAGGTGCTCCATAAATATTTGAATGAATGGATAATGTCTGCAGATTCAGTACAGTGATAAATTATAAAACATGCACATCTATAAGACATTGTTGTGCATACTGTGGGGGGATAGGGCAAAAGATAAAGTGGGATTGAAGACTGACATTGCAAAGAGATATTAGCCAGGATTTGAAATTTGAGTAAGGTTTTCGTAAGCGAGGAGAATAGGTATGGCTTTCCAGGATGGTACAAACAAGCTCTAACGAGTGTGAGTGACCAGGAGATCCCATGGGCTTGTATCTTGGGATTTGAGTGTGTGTGTGTGTGTGTGTGAGAGAGAGAGAGTGTGAATACCCTTTGTCTGTCTGTATTGCTCCCTTCCCCGCTGAAAATCTTTCCTAAAAGCTGACATATGTTCCTTGTCTGCAGAGATGTCCATGGTAATAAGAGTCAGGAGCACTATCTGGTCTTGGGCAAATCTTTTGAAGATACCATCATGGATCCCTCCCTTGACTGATGATAGAGGTATTCTGGGAGGAGAAGGAAGCCCCACCTCTGACAGTAGTCCTGAGGAGACATCAGGAACAGGCCCCTCCACCCTCCCGAGTGGCTGTGGTCTGAGCCACATTCTAAGCGCTGCGGTCTGGTGTCCATTGCCTTGGGGCCATAGTCGTGTTGTGATGTGGTGCTGTGTAACTCTGCCCCGGACCCCACACAGTGTGGGGTGTGCTGGCCTGGAGTGTCGGGGCCACAGGGCACAGCTGGGTCACTGTTTGCCTCGCCTTCTGAGGAGAAGATTGGAGGTAGGTGCAAGTCCTCCGTCAAAATTCAGTTTCCTTGGAGTCTCCTCTCCCGTATTTGTTTAGGACGATTTCTTCTGATTCACGCATGTTTAGTGCTGCCAGGTGTAAGGAATTAGTCATGTACCTTAAAGTGATTGGAGATAATTTCTTTAAGAAAAATGGGGAGGTGGCTTTTGGATTAAGTAATATGAGGGGCTAGTGGAGAGCTGCTTTGAGGTCAAGTTTTTGTTGGTTAGTTTTAGAATTCTGAGCTATTTAGAGTTATCATGTTGCAGTGAGGCTTTCTTTCCAGGTCAAAGAAATTCTTTCTGGTCTGAGTCACAGTCTCTCTTTTTTGCTGGTTGAAGAGTAAATACACGAGGGTAGGTTTTTCTTTTGTTAGGCTGGGTGAGTGACCTTAAGGATTTTTTAGGTTGGTTATTTCTTTTGTAAACATTAAAGAAAATTAGCATTTTCATTAGCTTTAAAAGCTCTCACACTGCATAGTATTGTCATAACTGCACATATGTTGAGGGCCACTGTGGTCCACACAGTGGGTTTCTACCTTGAGGTATCCTAGGCCCTGTTTTAATGTTTATGGGTTTTTTTATTTTTGCAGTTTTTATTCCAGCACTGCCTGGTGTATGACTGGAATGAAGTACTTCTTAAATCGGTATATTTTTGATAGGTAACATGGTGTGAAGCACTACGTCCTCATGTTGAAGTTAGTCAAGTATATTAACTGGTGGGTGATATAGTTTTCATTATTCATTTTTTTCTATTCTAAGAAGAAGAGAAAGGAGGACTTTAGGGACACCTGGGTGGCTCAGTCAGTTAAATGTCCCACTCTTGGTTTTGGCTCAGGTTGTGATCTCATGGGTTGTGGGATCGAGTCCTGCATGGGGCTCTGTGCTCAGTGTGGAGTCTGCTTGAGATTTTCCCTCCCACTCTACCCCTCCCTGCATGTGCTCTCTCTCTTTCAAATAAATAAGTCTTTAAAAAAAAAAAGAAGAAAAGAGAATTTTATCTTGGTCAATTTTTCCCTTCCAAATTTGTACCCCTGACAAGCCTGTTTGATCCTCCTCAAGAGACAATTGTGCCAAAAAGGGCAAAGCAGGAATTTAAAAGAGTAATATCTGAGCTCCCTTTCCCCTTCAACTTTAATTACACGTATGATAACTCGAACAAGTTTCCTGTTCTTCAGTCCTCTCATCTACAGGAAGTGCTCAGTACCTGGTGGCCCCCCACCAGCCCTTTGTGTAGTAAGGGTGAAGGAATGGAGTAGATATGGAGGATGGCCCAGAGCCAGGTGCTTACTTCCATAGTGCTGATGGTTGCAAAGCTTGTAAACAGAGGTTTTCAGTTCTGGAGCCAATATCTTATAGATCTGTATTGTCTTTTAGGGACTTAGGCTTGGATCTATTGCACATTTTCCCTTACTTTAGAAAGGCCTTCTGTTCACCAACTACCAGCTCATCAGGTAACAATACTACCCAACCCCGTGCCCTTGTGTGTTCTTATGTTCACCAGGACTAGAGCAGGGAGAATGTGCTTGGCCAAGTTGAGCAAAGGTGAGCTTTGGTCTTACCCTCCTTTCCCTGGGTTCTAGGCAGGTTTATCCAGGCTTCAACTCACTTCTTCCTGGCATTTCAGGCCTGGGATGCTGGGGACTCACCTGTGTGGGTGAGGATGAAGGTATTTATACTGGAATTTGGGTTCCTTTTTACTGCAAGGGAAAAGCACCTGGCTGTCTTCTTTCTCCACATCTAAGATGTTGCCTGGGATTTAGCTAGAACAACCACACGGCCTTTCTAAAGCCAGCTCTGGGAGTCTGAAGCTAGAGTGTGAACGGGGGCTCTTGATCCTGACATGGCACAGCATGCCCGTGGCGTTTCTTTTGGCAGTTAGGAGAGTACAAGTCTGTGTGTGTTGACTGTAGTCTCTGAGAAACTCTTGTTTAATTTTTTCTCTTATCTAATAAGGTTATTATCTTTATTTTACACATTACTTATACAACATGGTGCATTGTTCTTTGTTCTGTGCAAAAAAAAAAAGTTGATGGTTCCTGCTGTCAAGGAACTTAACTAGAGATAAACAGCACAAATATGTGGTCTAGATAATTACTTGGAGGTTGGAGTACATTTCACAGAGGAGGTGGTTTTTGATCCAGATTTGAGAGGATATACACAGTTCGCGTAGTTGGAGCTGTGGGGATGAAAGTATTCCAGGTGTGTAGAATAGAATGAACAAAAACTTAAGGATTACCTAATTCACAAAACCGATGTTTATTGAATATCTACTCTGTCTCAGGCACTATTCCTAGTGCTTGGGGTTTATGAGTGAGTAGAACAATCGAAGGCCCAGATGTGGTGTTGAGGACTGTCTGGGAGGACTGACGGACCGTGATGGGAGCCAAGGGAAGTCTGGAAACGTAGGCCTGGGAAGAGAGGGTGCTTGGACAGGGATGTTGGATTTTAACCTTTTGGAATGTCGTGAGTCACTGTGGATGACTCCTGTCACAAGACAGGGACATGATGAAATAGGCATTTTGTAAAGATAGTTATGTAGCAACGATGCAGGACAGGAATGAAAAGGTTGGAGTCCAGAAGCAGTAAGATGAGCTGGAAAGTAATTACATTATTCAGGACAAGAGATGAAAGGAAGAAATACATCTATATGGTTATCACAGGAACTATATGTGTGTGTGTGTGTGTGTGCGCGCACAGTAACCATTTTTAAGATGTAGTAACTAACATCTGTTTGATTTAAGAAGTGTGGGTGAGGGATGCCTGGGTGGCTCAGTCAGTTAAGCATCTGCCTTTGGCTCAGGTCATGGTCTCAGGGTCCTGGGATCGAGTCCCACATCGGGCTCCCTGCTCAGTGGGGAGCCTGCTTCTCCCTCTGCCTGCCTCTTCTTCCCCTGCTCATGCTCTCTCTCTGTCTCTCTGACAAATAAATAAAATCTTTTTTTAAAAAAAAGTGTGAGTGAAAGCATTAAGCCCATGAATTTATGAGCTAAACATGATGTGTAATAATATGTAGAGGAAATTCAAACTATATCAGCCCCAACGCTGCCCCAATTCTAAATCACAAATTCTTAGTTCTCAGACTCTGGTGTGCATTTGGATCACCTGGAGGGCCTGTTAAAACACAGGTTGCTGGTCCCTGCCCCAGCCCTGAGAGATTTTTGATTCAGTAGGGCCAGGTGGAGCTCAAGCATTAGCATTTCTGACTAGTTCCCAGATGATAATGCTGGAATGGATTACTTTGAGAGTCATAGCTTTAAATCATAGATGAGATTAGAACATGTGAGTGGTTTTCAAACTTTTTTTTACCAGTCAAAACTTTTTATTAGAAAAAATATATTATGTACCTCTCCATTATGCAAAATATAAAGAGATTAGGAAGAGGGGCCATAACCAGAAGACAGCCACTCTGATACTCTTGTTTGAAAAGAATCCATGTGGGTTGGAGAAAGGCTGGGACGTGAATTAGCAGACCTCGCTTGGAGACATGGCTAACAGCATGTATTCATTGTGACCTCTTTTCAGCAGCTTAGGCTCTCCACGTCTCAGTTTTCTCATCAAAAGCAAGGATCATAAACCCTCTTACCACATTGGATGATGCACATGAGTGCGTTTTTAAGATTGTAAAGCATAATGCAAATATAACTGGTGGTGACCGCAGTGCTCATTCTTACCCTGGCGCCATACCAAGCCAGCCCCCGATCCCTCCCCTCTTCCCTCTATTTCTGTGCAGGGGCTGGGCGGGGCGGGGGGGGGGCAGCTGTGACTAAAGTGATCTCTATGTTGTTGTGGAAGTTGGGTCAGAGGTAGAGGTCAGTAATGGGCGGGTTGCCCACATTGCTGGGCTACAGTGTGACTCCATAAAAGATTATGTACTAGTTCTAATAAAACAAAATGCCAGAAAGTTATTTCCATGTGGTTGGGATTCACCTTTGGTTTCATGCTGCTGTTTTGTTTTTTGATTGACATAGTAAATGAAGCCAGTCACCTTCAAGGAAGGCATCGGGTTTATGGTTTGCTCTGTGTTGTGTGTGGAGGGGGGGTGGTGGTATGTGTGTTGGGTGTGGTTTGGGATGGAGAAGTGGGAAGCAGAGGAGTGCACTTGCCCTTAAATATTAGATACTCCTTTATTGTGATAGAGGTGGCTGTTTTATTGTTGAACATCAGCTGTGCTTTCTGACCATCTGTGTTTTCAGTCCTTATTAAGAAGGCAACAGAAGAATCTGTTTAATGTCAACAGTGTTACAACAAAATTGAAAATGGGTCCTTTGGTTTGAATTTATACTAAAAGATCGGCATTTTTGAAATGGAGCTGATGAGGTAAATTCAGAACTGCGTATATCACATCTTGAAATACCAATGATTCATTTTTTAAAAAAGAGAACTACAAAATGTATTTTTAAAAAATGTTTTGTTTTGGACTTAAGTAAATTAGATACTTACCAAGGGAATCGAGAATGCGGCCTAATTTCTATCTATTGGGCTCTTCTATTGACTCCAAAAATGAAATTTTTTTTGTTTTATCATTGACTGACGTCCTTTGTCTTGGCTACCTAATTATCCTCTGGCTAATAGGATTGATGGAGGCCACACTTCAAGCTGTGTGCTGTGACTGGTATTTTCAGGAATTTTTCGAACCGTTTCTCTCCAGTCTTTTTGTTTCCCAACATTATGGATGTGCACAGTCAGAGAGTACTGCTAGGATTCTTAGGAAAACAGCAGTACCTGCTCCCTGAGAGGTGGCCTTTTCCAATTCTCGCACTTGGTTCTTTCAGTATTACCTCCATATTTCTGTTGCTGTTGTCATGTTCTGACTTAACATGGAAGATTTAACCCAATTTCACTGTCCCATGTGTGCTTTGCCCCCATTCTCTTGCAGCCATTCATTGGGTCTCTGTTTCTGTCTGGAGAGAGAGGTTTCTCTCCCCCTCTCTGTCTCTTTCTCTCTCTCTCTCACACACACACGAACGCATGCACACACTTTTTAGACTTCCTTCCCTCAAAAGTAATTATAAATTTGATTAAGTATTCGATGTTCCCATTATTTTCATTATTAAAAGCTGCTCAGAGCTGAACTGTGTCTTGATGACATTTTCCTTATAACTTTCTTGTTTTCCCTGGAATAAACAATACTTTTGCCTTTGTTTGGTCTTCTGTGAGTTTACAGCCAATTCTACTCCAGCTCCACCAGTTGTTAAAAAAGTAACATCTTGGCATGTTTAGTTACAGTGGATACTCTTTCAGCTTCATCTTGAAGACACCTCCTTTGGAACTTCTGGCCTGCTCTCTTGTTGACCGGTCACCTTCCATACCTGGTACCCTGCTGATATCCTGGATCAACCTCACATTATCCTGGGAGTTCTTTTCTGTGTTATGTCCCCTATTTTCGTATGCCATGCCATCCTCACTCATGGTTTATTTCCTTGGAACACCTCTTACAGAACTTTCCTGAGAAAGGTGCAGAGAAAGTAATTTTTGGAGAAACAGCATTTCTAAAAAATTTTTTTCTACCTTTGCACTTTACTGATGGTTGTTGGGTGAGGTATAGTATTCTTGGTTGGGGACTATTTCTTTTAGGACTTTGGAAGACTGTTCCATTGTCATCTGGATTCCAGTGTTGTTCTTGAGAAGGCCAAACTCATTTGATTCCTTATCCATTCATTATAGTACTTGCATTTTACTTTCTGGAATATTTTTGTTTGTTTTATCTCCTGCTTGTCTTCTCTGTTCTGTTTTTCTGATGTGCCTTGGTGTATGCCTGTTTTCATAATTTGTGTGGGGTTCTCTACGAGCCTTTTTAACATGGAAACTCTTCTTATTCTGGGGAGCTTAACTTGAAATTTTTTTTTTGTTGTTTTCTGTTTTCCCAGTTCTCTTTTTCTAGAGCTTCTATGATTCAGCGTGTGACTTACTTGATTTGTCTTCTATTTTATTGCCCACTTTTATCTTTTTTTTTTTTTTCCTTTACTTTCTCGGGAGATTTCTTCACTTCCTCACCACTCTCCTAATGATTTTTCACTTGAAGTGTTTTTAACTTCTAAGAGCATTTTGTTTGGCTCTCCTCTTTCCCTCTCCTTTCATCTTCCTTTGCTACCTGGATGTACTCTCATCTGAACTCTCCTGGGTATCACTGACAGATTTTTTACAACCATCTTCTTTTTATACTGCCTGTTTTTCTCAGTGTGTGTTTTCTATTTGTTCTGGCTTCTTCTCCATCCTTGGGGTTTTCCTCAGGGTCTGTTCCTCGCTTCCTGGCTGAGTAAGGGGGTGCTAACTCTAACACAGACCACAGCGTGCAGGCAAGGGCTTGGAAACGAGCTGCACAGGAGGTGCCCCTGGCTGTCTAGATTCCTCTGGCCTTTGCTCTTCAGGTGGTCAGATGCCCAGGGAGAGATCTTCCAGCCTCTTGTCTAGGTGGCCTGAGCCCAGCTTCCAGCATTCTGGGAACACATGGAAGCAGAGAGCTGGATTTCTCAGCTTTCAGCGTATAAATGTTCACTCATCCCCCCCCCCCCCCCCCATTTTCAAATACCTCTGCATTTGCTCAGCGTCTTACCCTCTCTGGAGGATAAGCCTCCAAGATGCTGCTGGGGCCATCACAGTGCTGTGTGGGGTCAGGAGGGAAACTGGGCTTTGCTGCTTAAAGATCCTGCTGTTTTTCCTCCCATGTTCATTCCTGTCTTCTGAGGTACTTGGTTTCCCCAATTCCAGAGCAGCTTAGGGCTCTACTGAGGAGGTCACGTTGCTGTCTGGTTTCCCACGCAGTCAGCTCGGGGTTCACTTTCTTGGGTCTGCTCCATGTGTTATCATTAGCCTGGCTTCCCAGCCTCCCGCCGTTGTGTTACCCTTGTTTCTCTCTGTTTTCTTTGTTTTTGTGGGGATACACCTTGAAAAATATGTAACTACTGCGGTTTCAATGGGATTTCAGGAGGGAGGCAGAAGACATGTGGGTCTCTTTGATAAGATGTTTTTACCTTCCATTTTTGTCGTGTAGCCAATTTTGTGCTTCCCGTTTAAGGAATAAACTCTGCCACTCCTCCCTGCCTGTTCATACCTGTCCTTCAGCTCAGAATGATCTCTCTGTTCTTCCTTCCTCCAGCCTGCTCATTGTAAACCTTTCCTGAATCTCTCCAAGCAAAAGTAATCTTTCCTTCCTCTGAACTCGAAGCATTTTTATGTCTGTTTTTCTTTCTTTTTTTTTTTTTTTTTAAAGATTTTATTTATTTATTTGACAGAGAAAGACACAGCGAGAGAGGGAACACAAACAGGGAGTGGGAGAGGGAGAAGCAGGCTTCCCCACGGAGCAGGGAGCCCGATGCGGGGCTCGATCCTGGGACTCCAGGATCATGACCTGAGCCGAAGGCAGTTGCTTAACCGACTGAGCCACCCAGGCGCCCTATGTCTGTTTTTCTTATGACACATGGTCTACCTCCTTTTGACTTTTTGTTGATGTCTTATCTGATAAATTTTAATTTCTCACAGAGGACAGTGGTTGTTGCTTTGCTCTTATCCCGTGTTTTGCAAATAGTAATTTTCAAATTAACATGAATTTCCAGTTACCTTTTTACAGTCTTATATTTACATATATATTCTCATTTGACAGGATATAGACCACTGCTGTATGCATGGTCAGTGCAAGAGTAGAGTACCACTGTTTCTAATTGCAGATGCTTTTTTTGAAACTTGCATGGGTGTGAAGTAGGCAGAGGGTGTGTATTCCACAGGTCACAGCTCACAGAAGCTCATGGCTTTGTTGTGTTATGTGATGATGCTCTCTGTAGAGCTGGAGGGATTTCTTTATGGAGCCAGTCTTTCATTAGGATTTTTCCCGTACTGTTTGCTCTTATTGTGTCCTGGAAGAGAGTGGGCAACACCATTCATTGCAACTTGAATTTTATCAAATTTGCATCTGTGCTTTCCTTCTCAGCTTGTTTTAGAAATGTTCCCTCCGCCTCTTTCCCTCCAGCCTTAGGCCAGGTCCCAGCCCCTGTTCTTAGTCTGGGTGAGAAGCAATGATTCTTCATGTGATTTGGTCCCTAGATTTCTTCACGGCGGGTGGCCCCATCTTTGGGGACCCTTATCTGGCCAGGACATTTGCTTCTTGGTAGCTCTGTCTTCATCTACTTGATGGATGAACTTCATTCCTTGTTTCTTGCTCATGTGTAAGGGATTTTTGGTTGTCATAACAAAAAATTATTGTTTAGTGTTTAGATCTTTGGTTATTTTAAATGTACTAATCCTAAGTGAGACAGATTCTTGTTTTTTTAAATTGAGTGTTATGTCATGTTTGTTTTTTAACCTAATGACAGGTATACTTATGGTAGAATTAGTGTTTATTGGTATTTTTAAAAGTGTCTTATCACAACTTTTTGTTCAATTACATTTCTAAGTTTCTATAGCTGGGACAGTAATGATTTCTGCTATTAATATTTCAAACTTTTTAGTGTAAACTACCGAAGTGGAATCAACAAATATGCTCTAACTTTTTAAGGAAAGTTTTCCTCATGGGTTCTTCACTATTTCACTGAAAATATAGCAAATCCTCTGTTTATTGAGAGAGAATTGTGTTGATGAAAGCTGCCAGTAAAAATCTCCTGAGAGAGACGACTGTTCCAAGGAGTTGTATTTCTCAGTGGCAAAAATATCCTTCCTGGATTTTATACTCTTGTGGGAAGAGGTCATTTTTATGTGCCCTGTTTAGATCTGGTATTTTTTTTGTGTGTGTAGTGTGCTCTGTTGGGATTAGTGCTGATTTCCTTCTCAGTTTTTTCTCTCCAGATAGTTTCTATTCAGCACGTATTATGGAGTGGCATTTAATAAGTGCTGTCCTGATAAATGTTCTGACATGGTGTTGTCATGGCTACTTGGTATAGCTGACCATAGATTCATGACCCTTCTGGAGGGAGGAGACAAGAACCGAATCTCAGAATTAGACAAGCCTTGATCAGATGTTTGGAAGATTATAAGCTAGCTTTATAGAGTATTTGGAAGGGGGGGGTGATTAATGGTATAACATTCTGCTGATAGACCAAGGACGATGAGTCTTGAGAATGGAACATTGCATTAAGCAACATGGAGACTCTTGGTAACCTTGATGGACATTTTTGGGAGTGTGGTGGGGAGGAAACTTCATTGGAACAGGATTATGAGAGAAGAAGAATCTGAAACAACAAATCTGTAAAAAATTTCGCTGTAAAGAGAATTAGAGAGTTGGTAGAGTGACTAAACGGTAAAGTAGGGTCAACAGAAGGTTCTGTACAATTATTTTAGCATGTGTAAAATACGACATCAACAGCTTTTAAAGGTTCAGCATTTACATCTGAGTACTGTTTTCCATACTATTATGGTTTTTAAAAACATTAACAGTGAGGCTGGAGATAGACTTCTAAACTGTCTCGGGGGCTGTCTGGTTAGGAAAAGGTCTTGGAGAAGATGATGACCGAGGTGTGTCATGATGGGTGAGAAGGGTTAGCCTGGACGATAAGGTGGGACTCTGGGTAGTGGAGGCACTGGGCCTCCAAGGTGGGGAGTGGGGGCACTTATGTAGGACTTAATAGCGGCTGTGAAAGGGTAACTAACTGGTGGGGAAAGGTTGGAACATGGCAGGTTCTGAACAAGAGGTTGAGAAAATTGTTAGGAGGGAATTTATTTCAAAGGAGTAGCTCCAACTGTTATAGAAAGGCTGTAGGTTACGATCTCATATGGAGAGTGTGGGGAGGATTGGGAAGCAAGAAGAGGTTTTTATAAGCCGCATTTTAGAGGTGACTCTGCTTCACTGTGTATTAAAAGTGTTTTAGAAATGAAAGTTGATATTTTAGTTGAGTAGGTCATCCAACAGCTTTCTTCTGGGGGAAAGTAGAGGGCAGGATGGCACTGTTCTAACTGGTTAGGGAATGATGGTTAGGGTACAGCTTTCTTTATTCACCCCCAGAATATTAATTATACCTGATTTCCCTTGGAGGATTAATACCATTTGGTAAGGAAGAGTAGGAGTATGGTTTGTTTGGGGACTTTGTTCTTTGGTGGCTCAAAAATGTAGAAATGCCAAATTCTGAAGCACTGTTGGACCCATAGCAACATTGGACAGCATTGTAATCTGGGAATCATGCAGAGTAAGGCTCAAGAATGAAGATGGATGCCACAGTGTGTGTGTGTGTGTGTGTGTGTGTGTGAGAGAGAGAGAGAGAGAGAGAGAGAGATGTGTGTTATGTGTTTTTACAAACTTAGTCTCTGTGTTCTGGATGAACAGTCAGTTTGAGTACTGACTCTCCTTTGAAAGAAGTCCAGATAAATGAAGGTGCAGAATAACTATACGCTATTTGCACTAATAGTTTTTGTGGTAATGTTAAATAATTTTGAGAATTAGGGTCTGAGCTGCTTTCTGTGCTGGTGAAAAAGTGACAAGATTGGTAATTCAGCATTTTTAGTAAGTGTTCTGTTTTAGTGATTCTCAGGTGTTAGAGATTCTCTTAGAAGGCGTCTTATGGATATGGATTCCTTGGCCTCAAGGTGTGAGTCAGTAGATGTAGGGTGGGGCTCAGGAATCTTTAGTCTAAAATCACTCATCTTTCCTCTTCTCCACCAGTCTTTACTTTAAAAAAAGAGTCATACCTGTCTATGGCCATACTACCCTGAACATGCCATATCTCATCTGATCTCGGAAGCTAAGCAGGGTGGGGCCTGGTTAGTAAATGGATGGGAAAGAGCCCTACCGAACATTGCTGTTCAGATGGGAAAAGTGGAGTGTTAACGTGAATTGAACTTTTTTTTTTTTTTTTAAAGATTTTATTTATTTATTTGACAGAGAGAGAGACACAGAGAGAGGGAACATAGCAGGGGGAGCGGGAGAGGGAGAAGCAGGCTTCCCGCTGAGCAGGGAGCCCGATGGCGGGGCTCAATCCCAGGACCCTGGGATCATGACCCGAGCCGAAGGCAGACGCCCAACGACTGAGCCACCCAGGCGCCTCTGAACTTTTTATTAGTAATTCTGTGTTGTGGGTAATACAGTAGCTAACGGTAAAAGATACGGTTTAGTATATTTTCATTTGAGTGTGCAAATGAGAATGATTATAGAAATTTAAAACAACTATGTTCTCTTCAAATAATTTTATTTCTTTTCAAAGATTTTATTTATTTATTTATTTGAGAGAGAGAATGAGAGAGAGAGAGCACATGAGAGGGGGGAGGGTCAGAGGGAGAAGCAGACTCCCTGCTGAGCAGGGAGCCTGATGCGGGACTCGATCCCGGGACTCCAGGATCATGACCTGAGCCGAAGGCAGTCGCTTAACCAACTGAGCCACCCAGGCGTCCCTCTTCAAATAATTTTAAAGCATGGTTTTATATTATAGCATGTGTGGATATGTATATATGAATACATGTGTGTTTGTATATGTGTGTGTATACATATGTAAGTGTGCACATACCCCATTATGAAGAAGTATACAAAATTTAAAATGGAGTCCTTTGTCTTCCTTCTCCCCCAAGCCCTCTCCCCAGATATAACCATGGCACATTTTAGTGTGCATTTTGGGGGACATTTTTATATGTACATACACAGTTGTATGTAACTTTGTCTTTACAGAAAGAGACCACACACATTATTCTGAGCTTGCTTTTGCTCACTAATGGCCTTGTCAACCTTCTCTTGTGTCAGTATATTTAGACTTGTTTGTTGGGCTTACGTTGAGCCACTGGGGTGTACAAACTCCTTTTTTTCCCAGATAGGCTGTGTCGTGAGTTTTTCAGACATGCAGTATATGTTGCTTGCTTATTAGAGTACCTGTATGGATTGGATTGAGAGGACTAATACGTATTTCATATTGGGCAATGGGAAAGCCAGCATACTTTAACAAACCAGTATTTCTTAGGCAGTGACTTGTGTTGGTTTCTGTAGTTCTGTCATAACAGGGTATCAGCAGCTAAGCCAAAGGAAAGAGTATGAACCCCTCATAAAAGAAAAGGAAAATTGACTCAACAGCAGAGATAGGGAACTACCTGAATTTTCAGTCAATTGCAATATTGTCGATGTTGTCGATTCCTTTTTATGGGCGGGAGATTACCACAGTTTAAGCTGTTGCATTTCCTTTCGGTGATGCTGACTTGCTATATTCGATGTTTCTGTTCTTCTCTACAGGATCCAAACTACTGGATACAGGTGCACCGACTTGAACATGGAGATGGAGGAATACTGGACCTTGACGATACCCTCTGTGATGTAGCAGATGATAAAGACAGAGTGAGTTCAAATCCAGGGAAGCCGTTCAGGATGCATTTAGTGAAGACTGGGGCCGGGGGCGGGGTGGGGGGCGGTGTGTGTGGTTAGGTGGGAGTACTTCCCTTTCTGATTAGACACTTACTTTAAAGAACATTTGGGCCACTCCCTTTGGTATGTTTGTTTTTATAACAAGTATTGTGAGTCTTCACTATCCTGAACTCTAGGGTATAATGCTTTTCTTGACACCTGGGTTTTAAGTTTACTATGTTTTAGAATTTTAAAATTGCAACTTTTTGAATGGAAATCTCTTTAACCCCTGCCATTTCTTCCTTTGTCTTAACCAAACCAACCGTCTTTCTTGACAACTGAGGTCCGTTTCTGTGTGTGATAATGCAAGGTCTCTGAGTTCTCTCTCTTTCTCTCTCACGGCCTCCTCCCCCCCCCCCCCCATTGACCCTTTGCTTCATCCTCCCTCCATTCCTGTACTTAGCTGGGAGCTGGCTGAATGCAGCTGTCTTGTCTTCTCTGCTCCTACTTTCCCCGACAGCATAGTGCCTCGTTCAGAATGGGCAGATATATTCTATGTTTTCTTGAAATCTTAAGGAAAATGAAAAATCTCAGGTACGAAATAGTGTGTAAATTCAGGGATATTTGATTCGCTAGCACCTGCCATTGTCGGGTTTGTCCCATGTAGCTTCTGTGGGCTCCTGCATTATATCAAAAATGCAGAACTTTTCTGCCCATTTATGATTTGCTGCTATTTCTCTAGGTGTCACTTCTCCTTTTTGGGCTTTTCGGCAAGCCAGGTGTAAGGTGACTCTCAAATCCTTTTCCTGCCATCCACTTATCTAGAAACTTAAATTATAGTCAATTTATCGTGTGGTTCAACTTCAAAGCTTAAAGCAGCTCTTGAGGTTTATGAAGAATTCAAACCGGTGCTCTTGCCAGCTATAATATTGCAGAGATGAACTCATGTTATATTAATCTTTCAGTATTTTCCTGTTCTCCCTTCCTCTTCCTTGTTTTTTTTTTTTAAAATATTTATTTGACAGCAATTCTGAAATTCATTTATTTGAGAGAGAGAATGAGAGAGAGAGAGCATGAGAGGGGGGAGGGTCAGAGGGAGAAGCAGACTCCCTGCTGAGCAGGGAGCCCGATGTGGGACTCGATCCCGGGACTCCAGGATCATGACCTGAGCCGAAGGCAGTCGCTTAACCAACTGAGCCACCCAGGTGCCCCCTCTTCCTTGTTTTCTTTCTTTTTTTTTTTTTGTTGCTTTTTCTAATATAAAAATAATATAGTTCCTTGTGAAGAGAAAAACACATAAAGAAGGAAATAATCACCTGTGATGACATTGCAGCCCAAAGCTCATGACTGGTGTTATTTGAGTGGGCTTTGCATCCTGACTCTTCTTTTTGCTCAGATATTGACACAGACTTTCTTTTAAATAGAAATGATGGAATAGTCGCCTGCTTTTTCTCTTTGAGTTGATTATAAATACATTTCCATGCCCATTAATGGTGGCCATGCCACCGTAGCTGCATATGGTGTTCCATTTTACGGATTGATGTACTCGTTATTGTACTTGTTTTGGATACTTAGATTACTGTGGAGAAAGCTGAGGTGGTCGGTCACCTGTGTACTTTTGTCTTTGGCATTCTTGCATTCTGAGCAGCAGTGATGAGCATGCCCGGATTTCTCCACCTGTGTTTCCTTTTTGATTGTGTACAGACAGGTTTTGCCTCAGGTTGGTATCATCCTGTTGACATGTTGTGCCTTTCAATAGAGTGGATCAGAATGTTTTAAGATTGCCTCTGCAGTCTGCCTCGCTCTGGCGTGTTTCTTAGAATAATCTGCTGTGGACTTCGGGTTGCTATATGAGTAGGATGGGGGGCTGTTCACTGTCTCAGTGCTCGAGAACATTGAGCTCAGAGGACTCCTGTGCACTCAGCACCTGCAGACATGCTTTATGGGTTCATGGAGTACAGATTACAGTTTCTCACCCTCCCTCTTAGCGCCTCAACTAGCACATAGCCTCTCAACAGTGTTCACATTTTGAATAGGTAGAATACTGAGATGTGGGTGTTCAGCAGTAGGATTTAAAAAAAATCTTTGGATGATTATTTTAGGCTCAGTATATGACATTTTTGGTGGATGTTCCACTTGTACTTGAAAATAATGTGTATTCTGCAGTTGTTGGATTGTGTGTTCTGTACAGATCAGTTAGGTTAAGGTGGTTGATGCTGTTGTTTAGGTCTTTGGGGTAATTTGTTACTCAGCAACTGAAAATAATACTCTTCTTTCAACACAAGTAACTATTGGGTTACACACAAAAATGGAGGAAGAGACAAATTATGATCTTCTAAAATAGTTGCTGTTAAAATCAGAGGATACTTAATAAACTTTTTTATTTTGTTTTTTATTTTTTTAAGATTTATTTGAGAGAGAGAAAAAAGAGAACGAGGTGGGGAGGGTCAGAGAGAGAGAGGGAGAGAATCTCAAGCAGACTCCCTGCTGAACGTGGAGCCCCACCTGGGGCTTGATCTCATGAGCCAGAGATCACGACCTGAGCTGAAATTAAGAGTCAGACGCTTAACCAACTGTGCCACCGAGGCGACCCTGAAGAAGAATGTTTTAAATATTAATAAAGGAAATAAGTTTTTAGGGAGTTTTATATCATGCAGATTAAATTCAGTTTCCAAATAGAAAAATGCTATACCACAGACTGAAAGAACTTTTAAATCATTGTTTTATTTGTTCAGAGATATTTATTTATTATTTATTTTTTGTGTCTATTTATGTTCAGAAATATTTAAATATATGTGATTAATTTAAATTTTTGAATGAGCTTCTTAAAGGACCCATTTTAAGTTGTAACTATAGAAAATATAATTAAGAATTCAGAATCTCAACACTCACATTCATGGTATTGTCATATGCATTATTCAGAATGAACGGTTGTATGTAGTCAGTTGTATGGCTCCTTTCCATGGCTTTGAAATTTGATTCTGATTTAATCATCCTGGAGTATTTTCAACTATTTTTGGCAGCTACTCTTGACTAAGGATTTTGACACCTGTTTTGCTTTTAAGTTAAAAAGGGCATTACAATTCTCTTAAACAATAAAATTGCTCTAAAAAGTGTCCTGTTTAGGGGCACCTGGGTGGCTCAGTCGTTAAGCGTCTGCCTTTGGCTCAGGTCATGATCCCAGGCTCCTGGGATCGAGCCCCGCATTGGGCTCCCTGCTCAGCGGGAAGCCTGCTTCTCCCTCTCCCACTCCCCCTGCTTGTGTTCCTGCTCTCACTGTGTCTCTCTCTGTCAAATAAATAAATAAAATTAAAAAAAAAAAAAGTGTCCTGTTTAATGAAAATCCCCTGGTCATGTTTAAAATGCAGATACCTAGCCTAGGGAAATAGGGTCTCCATTAGCCAGGCCTGGGCATCTGCATTTTATAAACCATCCAGCGGGTGTTTAGGCCCACTAAACTTTGAAACCATGCTTTAATGGCCCTACCATCAGTCTCTGTAATGGGGAAATTTCTTTCAAAGGTGTAAATTATATACCCGGTTGCTGTGAATTTGTGAAATTATGAAAAATTGTTTTTTATGGAGGGATAGGAGGATTAAGAGGCAGTAATTTAAATGATAGCAAAAGAAGTTGAAGTACCTAATTAGTGCCTAATTTTGCTCATTATCCTTTAATTATTAGAGTTTAACGCACAGCACTGAGGAAGTTTTCTTTTAGTGCCTATACAATTCCAATGACCAGGATTTACCCAAGTTTATTCAAAATGGTATTTGCATGGGTTGTCTTGAGTTCTTGGAGTAGGTTTGATTTTCTGAGTTAGAATATTCTAGATTTACTTTGGGCATATAAATGTGCCTTGTTTTGTTTGTCCCTTCTTTACATTGCTGCTTTCCAATAAAAGGGAACAGAGGATCCGAGGGTGTACGCTGTCATGGTGTTTTATTTACTCTTAGTGTCTTATTCTCAGTTTTCTCAGTTGACATTTTGCCAAATGATGAAAAACTGAAATGGTTTCCGTGTTATCTGTAGCACCTATTAGAACAGCTGTAATGTGTTTGTCTATATATGCTTTCCCGAGTGCCAAGCTGTTTCTTGTCTGAATTTCTTTCTAGTTTGGTCTTTGTTATTTATTATTTTAGTGAACCTTCCCTCAGTTTTCCTCAAATAGGTCTAAGTCACTCCTGCTATTCCTCTGTGTACTACAGTAAAATTTGAAATTTCCAAATAGATTACAGAATAAAAATGTTTTGTTATATAAAAATTCACTTCCCTCTGCATGCAGTCACCTGAGACTGATTGTAAGAACATTATCAGAGATTTCAGGTGGACTGACCAAGAACTTAAAGTTGGGGGGAAGTGTGCTTTTGTGTGTGTGATCAGCAAGAAGAGAGCCTTTTCCATATGTCACTGTCTTCCTTTTCATACCTTTGGTGCTGAAGGTGACTTAAGTTGCAGTAGGAAGCATTTCCTTTGTCATCCTTGGATGTAATTTTGTTTTGACCAGGAATGATGTCATGTATGTGCTATTTTTGTGATGACCTTGGGAAATATATATATATATTTTAAAGATTTTATTTATTTGAGAGAGCGAGTGAGAGAGTGAGAGTGTGTGTGCATGTACAAGAGAGCACGAGCAGGGGGGAGGGGTAGAAGGAGAGGGAGAAGCAGACTCCGTGCTGAGCAGGGAGCCCCATTTGGGACTCGATCCCAGGACCCTGAGATCATGACCTGAGCCGAAGGCAGATGCTTAACCAACTGAGCCACCCAGGTGCCCAGGAAATGTCTTCTACTATCTGCTCCTTGTTTTTTATGGGAAAAGGGTTGAATGGAATAGTAACTTAAACTCTTTCTGAAAGTTTGTACGAGCTTGAAGAGTGGGCACTGGAGGCCAGGTGCTGCAGAAGATTGTTATAGAGACTGCTAGCTGCTGCTTGTTGGAAAGAACCCAGGATTTCCTGAGGGACAATTTGGCCAGTGTCCTCAATTAGAAGCATGTTGAGAAAATTTATTGGAATCAAACTTCAAAATTTTATTGGAATCATGGGCAAGCAATAATTTCTGCATGTTGGATGAAGCTAGTACTGAGGCATATATCACACATTTTCATTATTCTCCTAACTCATAAACTGATGTAGTTTTTGTGCCTCTTGTGTTCACAATATTAATGCCCCATCAGATGTCTGATACTAGTATTGCTGAAACGTGTTGTAATAAATCTTGCTTTTGAAATACATGCCTGGCACAACTTTCAGGTAAGGGACATGGTTTAATTTAATTTAATTTAATTTAATTTTTTTTTAAAGATTTTATTTATTTATTTGACAGACAGCGAGAGAGGGAACACAAGCAGGGGGAGTGGGAGAGGGAGAAGCAGGCTCTCCGCTGAGCAGGGAGCCCGATGCGGGGCTCGATCCCAGGACCCTGGGATCATGACCTGAGCCGAAGGCAGACACTTAACAACTGAGCCACCCAGGCACCCCGACATGGTTTAATTTTAAAAGTTCATTGTTTTCTACTGTTTTAGGTGTTATTTTTTGTTACTTATGTGTAAAGCATTATTTTAGTTGTTTTGGTATCAAGTCATTGAAAAATAATCAGTGTCTAGGGAGGTGATGGTAGGAGCACATCCTGCTTCTTTGTGGAAAACGTATGTGTACATCTACGTTAAAGGGGTGTTATACATTCTGTGCCCTAACTATTGATAAGGTGGAGAGAAGCACTCTTTTGTTTTTATTTATGCTGAAGACAGTCACTGTATAGTCAGATGAGAATGAAGAACATATTTTTGGATCTGAAATAAACATTATTAAAATGAATTTATTTGGTGATATTGAAATGAGTTTCTTTTCTTTCTTTTTTTAAAGATTTATTTATTTATTTGACAGAGAGAGAGAGAGAGAGGGAACACAGCAGGGGGAGTGGGAGAAGGAGAAGCAGGCTTCCCGCTGAGCAGGGAGCCCGATGCAGGGCTCGATCCCAAGACCCTGGGATCATGATCCGAGCCGAAGACAGATACTTAACCACTGAGCCACCCAGGCGCCCCTTGAAATGAATTTCTAAAACATTAATAAGCCTGAAGAATAAGCTCTGAAGAAATGGCTTGATGCTTAAATTACAGTGAGAGCTCACAGCTCATATATGAAACAAATCTAATTTTAATTTCTTTAAAGACTCGATTCTTCTCCTTACTTAACGCATGCCAAGCATGTGCCTGATAAGAGAAGGTTTTGAGATTTAAATTCCTTTGTTGTCAAGACTAAAACACTAAATTGCAGCATAAGGTCAGTTATTTTTTAGAATATCTGTATCCTCGAGGCAGGAGTGGGCTCAGGAGTTCCTAGGGTAACTTACTTTTCACCCATTTTTTCTGCCCTCCCCCCAGCTAATTTCTTGTTGAAGATTTGGCCCATGAATACATTCCTTTAGTTATCACTAAACATGTGAGAGAATTTTTGTGAACTAGGATTTCCGAATAATAATAATAATAATAATAATAATATAATTTCCTTTGAAAGATAATAAGACTTTTAGTCTTATTTTTAATTTAACTAATTTACTGAACACCTATTATGTGCCAGGCATTATGCTCAGTGCTCTAATACAGTATCAAACAAAAGTAGACACAGTTTGTCCTTTCTAGGGCCTCATGGTGTATTGTGAGAGTCACAATTAAACAATCACAGAAATTAAATGTAGAATTACCAACAAATAATGGTCTGAAGAAAAGGAGTCATGCCACAAAAGGTGGAACAAAGTATCTTGACCGAGTCAGGGTGAAGCAAGACTTGCCTAAAAGATATGATCAGGCTCAATCTGAAGGACAGGTAAGTGAAAATGGAGAGTGTAAGGTGATGAGATTTACGTGTGAGAAATGTCTCCCTGGCCGCAGTGTGAGGATGAATGGACAGGAGGCAAAGTGGATGCAGGGATCCCAGTTCTAGCAGGTTTTGCCAAAGGAAGGGTTAGATTGATGGAGGCTGGGCCAGGTGCAGTTGGTGGGGAGTCGGGAGATCGGAGAGTGATATAAATTCTGCTGATGGGGCTATTTACCAAGGCCAGGAGTGCTGCATGGTGGCCAGATTTGGGACAGGATGGGAGATCAGGGATTCACAGTTGATTTAGCGACTTTGGGTGCCTTGGAGGTGCCTTGATGTTTGGAACTGAAGTGCAGATAAACTCATGAATCAGATATAAATTTGTTAATAATCAGGTTAAACCAACATATGAAATACGGTCTACTTTTAGTAGAAATAATTTTGTGTACCAGAAAAAGTTTGAAGGGACACACCGGAAAATGTCCGTGGTTAGCAATGAAAGTGGAGTATGTGATTAACTGGGGATTTTCTTATTTTGTTTTTAAGTTTCTCCGTAATTTCTAGGTCTTCCTAATTCCAGAATGAAGAAAGCATTAGACAGTTCTAAATATAACTGAGAACAGAATCATCTTTTTAAACTTTAATGTGAATTGGCAGAGGGAAGGACTGATTTTTTAAAGAGTTTGATGACTTGGATTGAAATGATTTGTGTTAAATAGACTTCATTAACTAGATGATTTGATTAATTTCCTCCTAAATGGATTTATTTTAGTTAGGCTCTAAAGAAAATATTTAAGTGCTGAGTAGAGCACCAAATGGCTAATTAATTAATTCAGAGAGATGATTTCCTAATATTTAGATATTTTATGGGTACTGGTTTGCCCACAGCTCATCGATTTGTGCGTGGATGGGTTGGGGAGTGCAGGGCCAGGTGTAGCAGAGGTGGTGGTGGTGGTGAGGAGTGCTTGTGGAAGGGAACAGAGAAGGGGGCTTGGCCTCCTACATGGCCTGCTGATTGGAAAGTCTTCTCATTAGCATTTGGAGTTTTGCAATTGGGAACAGCCTGTACAATATTGGCTGCTACAAAAACTTTGCTTGTCTAGGGCCACCCAGAGTTAGGGAAAGTGGGAGACAGAGTCTCTCACTCTTCCAGTTATCATATTAATTGTAGGCCAGGGCTTGGTTCTTGGTTTGTTGCACCTTTTATGTTACTTATCAAAGATGGGCATCTTGTTTGGGGGGATAAGAAGCCACACGGCCTGTATTTGAATCCCAGCTCCATGATTACTCTGTGAGTTTCAGCAAATTACTTAATCTCTCTAACCTCAGTTTTTCCATCTCTAAATGGAGGGTAATGATTGTACTACTGGGTAAGGTTGTGTTAAATTTAAGTCTAAACCTGGGGATTTGTGTTAAGGTTTCAGCACTCTTTAGCAAAAATAACACCCCTTTAAGTAAATGGTAATTGCTGTCATATCACTACCACCATCATCGTTGAATTACGTTAACACTCATTCTTTTAATGCTAGTTTCTAATGATTTAAAAACAAGCCATGTTATCTTGGGTATTTTTTAATGACAAAAATTCTATAATACTTTAATTTGTGTTTTTTTTGTTTTTTGTTTTTTTTTTATATTTCTATCAATTTGAAAAGAGCTTGGTAATAGTTACTCAGTGATAGTTGTTGAAAGAAATACATTATTTTCTGAATCCTTGACATTTGAGGATTTCCAGTGTATTGTACTATCAGTATGCATATTCTTCTGAACAGAAAAAAAGGGAAGATCCAGCTTCAATTTTTAGTGTTTGAGAGCCAAGAAGGACTGTGTCATTAAAAAAACAAAGCACAAATAGACTTGACATCAAAAGCAAAGGCAACAAAACAAGTGGGAATACATCAAGTAAAAAAGCTTCTGCTCATCAAAGGAAACCATCGAAAACATGAAAAGGCAACCTATGGAATGAGAGAAAATATTTGCAAAACATTTATCTGATAAGGGGTTAATATCCAAAATATATAAAGAACTCAAACCATTCAATAGCAGAAAACCAAAAAAATCCAATTAAAAAAAATGGGCAGAGGAACTGAATAAATATTTCCCCAAAGAATTCATATAAATTGCCAACAGATATATGAAGAAGAGGTGCTCCACATCACTAATCATCAAAGAAATGCCAGTTAAAAGCACAATAAGATGTCACCTCATACCTGTTAGAAGGTTATCATCAAAACAAGAGATAACAAGCATTGGTGAAAACGTGAAGCAAAGAGAACCCTTGTGCACTGTTGGTGGGAATGTGAACTGGGTGCAGCCATTGTGGAAAACAGTATGGGGGTCCCTCAAAAAATTAGAACTAGAACTACCATATTACCCAGTAACCCCACTTCTGGGTGTATATCTAAAGAAAATAAAATCATTATCTTAAAGAGATAGCTGCATTCCCATGCAGTATTATTCACAGTAGCCAAGGTATGGAAACAATCTAAGAGTTCATCAACAGATGAATGGATAAGGAAGATCTCGTGTGTGTGTGTGTGTGTGTGAGAGAGAGAGAGAGAGAGAGAGAGAGCGAGCGAGCGAGAGAGAGAGAGATATGGAATATTATTCAGCCATTAAAAGGGCATCTTGCCATTTATGATAACGTGGATGAATCTCTTTGAGGGCATTATGTTAAATGAAATAAGTCAGACAGAGAAAGACAAATAACTGTGTGATCTCACTTACATATAGAATCTAAAAAAGCTGAACTCCTAGAAACAGAGCCTAGAATTTTGGTTACCAGGGCCTGGGAACTGGGAGCAAAGGGGTGATGTTGGTCAAAGGGTACATGAATAAATTCTGGGGACCTAGTATACAGCATAGTGATTATAATTAATAATGCCGTATTAAACGCTAAAAGTTGCTAAGAGTAGACCTTAAGTATTCTTCCCACAAAGAAGAAATGATAATTATGTAATGCAAATATTAACTAATGCTAAGGTATTAATCATTTTGCAATGTGTAGGTGTATCAAGTCAACACATTATACACCTTAAACTTACACAGTGTTACATGTCAATTATATCTCAGTACAGCTGTGGGGCAGGAGGTGGGGAGGCAGGCCTTGTTTTCAATCTTAAAATACTACCTAGTCAACAATGACAATTCTCCAGAAAAATAGCACATCTCAAAACAAGCACTCCAGAATAAATGCTACCAAAAGCTGCTTTATAAAAATATGCATCTTTAAAAATATTTGGCTTAAGTTTTCCTTTAATATCTTGAATGAAATATGTAAAATTCAGCTTTTCATGTATGTGACAAACCATTATCCCATAAAGGGGAAGAAAGGAGGAAGATCGATAGCTGTTGGTTTCTTCTTCTTCATTAAAATTTTCGAAGTAATTTCAGAGAAGTAATTCTATATAATAAAGAAGAATGTCCCTTATTCATTCACATAAGTATTCATAAGGATAGAAATCATGTAGAAAGTACCAGATTTTTTTTTCTCCTGGATTTTATATTGGAAGCAGAAGAAAATTGGCAGGGCTTGTACCCTTGGATCCTCGTATAATTCCAGAATAAATCAACTAATAAAACTAAAAAATTTTTTGGAACATCAAACTAAAAAGCTTCTGCATATATGTGGTAAGAATCTAACATCCAAATAAATGAAGAACTCCTACAACTCAATAGCAAAAGAACCAAAAAATCCCATAAAACAAAAACAATGAAAAAACAAACAAACAAAAAACAAAACCAGTCAGATTAAAAAATGGACAGAAGATCTAAATAGACATTTTCCAGAAAAAGACAACAGGTACGTGAAAAGATGCTCAGTCTTATTAATCATCAGGGAAATGCAAGTCAAAACCACAATAAGATGTCACTTCACACTTGTTAGAATGGCAGTTATAAAAAAAAGATAAGAACTAACAGGGTTGGTGAGGCTGTGGAGAAAAGGGAACCTAACCCTAACCCTGTGCACTCTTTGTGGGGATGTAAATTGGTGCACTATGGAAAACGTATGGGAAAACATATGCACTATGGAAAACACATCAAAAAATTAAAAACGGAACTACTGTGTGATCCAGCCATTTTACTTCTGGGTATTTATCCGAAGAAAACGAAAACACTAATTCAAAAACGGATAATGTGACATGTTCATTGCAGCATTATTTACAGTAGCCACTGCATGGGAACAGCTTAAGTGTCCATTGATGGATGAATGGATAAAGAAATTGTGGCATATATATACAGTGGAATGTTATCCAGCCCTAAAATTAATGAAATCTTGCCATTGGTGCCAACATGGGTGGACCTCAAAGGCATTATGCTAAGTTAGAAAAGGACAAATACCATATGATCTCTCTTTATATGTGGAATCTAAAAAAGAAAACAAAACCCCCTTACCCCCAACTTACAGATACAGAGAATAGATTGGTGGTTACAAGGAGGGCAGTGAGAAATGGGTAATTTTTTTTTTAGTTAAAATAAATAGAATAAAAAAATTAAAAAATCGAGTTCAGTCCTATTGTACACACTGTGGCAGGATATGGTTACACCTTTGTATCAACGCTGCAAGATAGATATGGTAGTGTCCCCATTTTAAAAAAGTGGGCAAGCCAAATATGTTTCCTTAGCTTACGTATTTCTTTCACTTCTTTGGGCTACTGCCTGGCCCCAAATAACATTTTAATTCTTGTTTGAGGTTGGAGAAAGAAGTTAGTTTGGCTAGTAAAATGTGGATTTTAACTATGTTCAATTATGTTAAATTACTGTCTTCTTATATGACTATTAAAAGTCAAGAGCTTAGTGTCATGTATAATTGTACCACAGTTCATGTTTATTGATGCTCCTTGTTCATGTATCAAACCAACACTATAGCATTTGTTTGAGCAAAGGTTAAGAAGATCTTACAGATTCACTTATTCATTCATTTTATCTTTGCAACATTTATTCAATAAATATCTTTTAGTCCCTAAGATATTTGAGAAACAGCTGGAGGTGCTGAGGCTATATGGGGGAGGGGGTCTCTGATCTTGCAGAGCTCTCCTTGCAATGAGGAAAGTAGACCAGGGGGAGTGAATCTGGAGTGTGATAGAAAGGAGGTGAGGTAGGGTGATACTTTAACCTGTTTTGGTAAAGACATCTCTCAGGGGGAGACAGGTGGGCTAGATTTCCATTGATGAGAACATCTGCGGGCAGAGGACTCTAGGCAAAGGGAGCGGTATGTACAACAAGCTGAATTGGAAAAAGGTTGAGGTATTCATGGATCCAGAGGGAATGAGTGGGGCTTGGCTGCAGTAAGCAACTGAGAGGGTGAAAATAGGTGGGGTTAGAGAGAAAGGGAGGATATTAAAGACTCTGTTAAGCAGTTTGAGACTTGATACTAAATGCAACAAAAAGCCTTTGAACTGTCAAACTGTGGAGTGATATATTTAGATATATTTTTTATTTTTTAAATTGTTTTTAGAAGATTTATTATTTTAAAGAGAGAGCAGGGGAAGGGGCAGAGGGTATATATTTTTAGGAGATTGTTTTGGGAAGAATGTGTTGTAGGTGGGCTTTATTTTTTTTTTTAAAGATTTTATTTATTTATTTGACAGAGAGAGAGACAGCGAGAGAGGGAACACAAGCGGAGGAGTGTGAGAGGGAGAAGCATTCTTCTCGCTGAGCAGGGAGCCCAATGGCGGTGCTTGATCCCAGGATCCTGGGATCATGATCTGAGCTGAAGGCAGACGCTTAACGACTGAGCCACCCAGGCACCCCAGTAGGTGGGCTTTAAAGGGGAGAAAGACCATTGAGAAGGGTGCCATCTAGTGAAGAGATGGTGGTCGCTGAGCATCAGGTAGAGTTGGGGAAATATCAGTGGAATTGAGATATGTTTGGAGTTAGGTTTCTAGGATCTCAGGCTGTGAGGAATGAGGGCACAGAAGGTATTAAGGGTGACTTTTAGAGTTTTAACTGGAGCAAGTGGGGTAGGGGTTATGGAGGTTCCATTTACTGTGGGAGATGTGTGTAGAAGACTTAGAAATGGAAAAAGGATACAGGGTTGGGGGGCAGTCAAATCTCCTTCCTATTGGGACATTTAACTGATTTTGCAATGCCTTTGAGACTTCCAAGCAGAGATGTCAAGTAGGTGGTTGGACATAGGAGTATGGAGCTCAAGGTAAAGATCAGAGTTGGAAATAAGAATCTGGAAATCACCACTGTATAGAACAAATGGTATTTAAATAGCATTTCCATGTGGCAAAAATTTGCAATAATAACCTCGTAATCTTTATTGGCTTCTTCTTTGGTACACACCCTTGACTTAATACTTGCCTTGCTTGTGATGGAAAATACTAGTAAATTTTAATTAGGAAATTAATATAAGATGTGGAAAAGGAACTCAAGTTCTCCCGAATCAACACAGTTGAATGAAAATAAGGTAAAATTTAGATTTCGAGAAAAACAGTTGAATTTAAAAGGCTGTAAAGAGTGCGGGGAGATTGCTCCTTAGACACGAGACAGTGGTAATATTATTTCTAAGATATGTACAGAAAATCACACTCTGAAAGCCACTACAAATTTGTGAGTTTTATAACCAGCCATTTAATGTTGGAAGGCATTCACATGACTGCCACTCCAGAAAGAGCTTATTTAATATAATAAAAGAACATAGTATAAAATTAGAAAGTCACCTGGAATGAGGAAATTATAGACTCTGTATCCTGTGTTTCAGAATTCTGATATTCCTTGCACTGGAATATCTAGTATATTGCTTGACCTGTTTACTTATGAAAAATTGATGAGCAACGCTTCTTTTTAAGGGGATAGTCAAATGATGACTGTTCTCAGGCATATTATTATTAGCAGCAACGTGTAGAGATTTCTGTTGTAGGAACTCGAGACTGAAAGAAAGCTACACTTAACATTTTCTATAACAGCATCATTTTCTTTGATTTAGCCCAGACATATTTATTGAGCATCTCTTCCATTCCATGCAGAACTTGAGAGATTGAAATGAATAGGGAATGGTTACCTTTAAGGAATCCGTTGTGAAATAGGAAGATGAAAATTCTAACAAAATATTTTTCAGGTAAAACAGTTTTCTATAATTTGGTTGTGTCTTTTTTTCCTAGTAGAAATTAAAATAATTGTGAGTACTTTTACAGTAGGAAATATTTCATATGTAGGTGGGAATATTCAGGTAGGATAAGTTGGGAGGCTTGTTCTGGTCAGCCTACAGACCAGAAATGTTTCCTTAAATCCCTGGTGCCAGTTCTGATTTTCCCTCTCTGCCAGTATTATGTTCAGATAGTTTACCTTCTACCTGTTAACACAATAGATCTCGGTTCCTCATATTACCTTGATGGAGGATTGGATTTGTTTTCTTTTTGTGTACTGTGGCAGACCAATACTTTTATAAAAACGGTATAAATTAATTATAAGGAAAAATTGTCTTGTGTTCTGCTTGCTTTTATTTCATATATAATTAGAGTTAACAGACATAAACGAATTCTGTCAAATTGCTTAAGACTTTCCAAAAGCTTACTCTATTTCTGTGCTTCACTGGAGGCTGGGATAACACTTTTAATAGCACTGCAATATGTAACTCTTCGTTAGTATTGTTGCCTTTAAAATTCCTGTGTTTGCATCATTTACCAGTGAGATATTCTGGTATAGGCTAATGTTTGGTTCTGTAGTTTCTTTGATAATTGGTATGTATGTGTTTTTAAAATTAATGCATGCTTCTTATTAAAAAATAGTAAACTCCTAAGATTATAGCTAAATTAAAAAAATATGACCTTGAAAGTAATAGCTGTCAACCCTTGGGTTAGGCTTGTGTGTGTCCTGAGCATTGAGTTTTGTGAGACTCTAGTATTAATAGTAATGAGTATTAATTGTGTTGCAGATATTCACAGTGTTCAGTACTCACTGGAAACCTAGTTCTCTGTTTTCTCGTGTATCTTATTTTCGTAATCTCTCCTCACACTCAGCCTCCATTCAGTTAAACCTGAAATAAAGAGAAAGAAAGATGCTCTTGATGCCTTTTGAAGGGACATCAGAACACCTTTCCTCTCCTTTCTGGGACACAGGAGAGGTATTCCAGACAACTAATTCATTTTTTCCTGTGAATATTTTGTCCTATATTTTTCATAGTAAAAGGTATATATTTGGGGTAAAAACTGTGGATATTTGAGACTTGATCACTTCATTTCTTATTCACTGGAAGAAGAGAATGTTCAAGGAGATTGACAGATAGTCATGCTAAGAGGGGTCCTGTTTTGAAGTAGGAGCTGTGATTTGATCCTATCCTCCTGTCGGTTTTGGCAAGGAATGAGTTAAGGAAACTTCTTTGAACCTGGTGTGTCTACTCACACCCTGCTGACTCCAGGATGTGTTGCTACACCCTGTTTTACTCCTGACAAACTACCGGTGGCCTGTTTAACTGGTGATGGTTGTTTCCATTTGGTGTGGTGGAGCTTGTCCCTGATCTCCATGGTGAGCCCGGAATCAATGCTGCCATATGCAAAGCTTGTGCCTCCATGGAGGGTCACGTATGTGGAATGGATTTTGTCCTGTATTGCCCACCTCTTTTCAATTTGTTACCCTTTATGGAGGACTGAGCAAAACACAGATCTTCTATCTGGGTTTTGGAGGCTATTTATTTGGGAATCATTTTATTCTGTAGTGAGTTTTGGAATCTAAGTCACTGTGGATTTTGCCTTTCTAATGGATTGAGATGGCAGACAGATTGAAGAGGAAACCTGCAAAGAGGTATTACACTTTTTCTGGTACCTCTCGGAAGGATTCAGTGAAAGCGCTTAGGTTTTCAAGGTCTTCAAACCTTAGAAGAGCGACTTCAGAAATCCGCAAAAGGCAGGTTGGTACAGAAATTTCTGATCCCTTTATATTTCCTTTGGAGTTAAAAGTAACATTCCTTATGTTTATTTCTTAATATTCTTTTGAAAAAGTTTTTTGATTTCTTTGAACATTGTTTTACAGCTATGAAATCACAGTGATATTTTCTGTGCCATCAGTCCGTTTGTGGTTGTTTATTATTTGTATGTTTATGATTTATTGCATGGGTTTAAATTGTTTACTGTGTGTTACAACACAAGATTGTAATGTTATCAGAAGATTCTAATTACTAATATGAACTCTTCTAAAACATTGTTTTAGGAGGATCCCCATGTTACCCACCATCTTACTTAAAGTATTACTGACTTTTATGTATAAACAAAATATTAGAATCAAAGCAAATTAATATTTATACAAATTCATAGGAATATTATTCCAGAAGACTGTTTGGAATTAAACTTATTTTTCCTAAAAAATACTTTGAGGCTACTGAACGGAAATACAAGTGTTAGGAAGAGATTCTATTCTGGCTGTGTGCTTTCTTGATGTTTTGTTTTACTGTTTATGTGCTGAATATATGACTTTAGGTTGTCCAAATAATATGTAGCATGTATTTTAAAAGTACTGTGTTAGAAGTGAAAAGATTCCCTTTTTTAATGTTATTATCTTTGGAGCTCCTTTTCAATTATCAAACAACAACAATAATTGGTAAAATTACACATAATCATACACCACACACAAAATATAATTTTTTTCCTTTATAATTTATTGTTGGACGTGCCCTCCCCCCGCGGCCCCCCCCCCCCCCCCCCCCCGCCCCTGGCCTTTTGGTAGAATGGTTCTTTTTGAATTCCATTAAATAATATCCATGTCCCTACTGGGTGAATAATTGTGTTTTCAACATTACAGTTAAATGCTTCAGAACTAATTCCTTCTTTTATAGCTCAAATTCAGCCCAATATTTATCTGGAAAGTTTATGGTTGTGTTTTGGAACATCTCTCAGTGATCTATAGAAGTGGACACTGGAGATTATTTTGTATCATCCATTCTATACTTTGGTCCTCAGATTTCTGCTAAATCTTGAGTAGTTTTAGTTTTATCTTTTCCCTTGCTTTTCCTTATGAGTATGGAGAATACTACATATCAGAAGCATATCAAGTGCTGAGACGTTCCAGATCTCTAATATATTTCCTCCAGCAGAAATCACAACCATAATAGATGTTTGTTGGTTAAGAATTCTGAACAATCCTGAATCATTTCAGTGTGACACTATTTATGTTCAGATCAATATAGTTTTGAGTTAAGGACACAGAATAAAACCTGTTTTTAAGAAATGAAACCTTCTATGTAGAGTGTACAGAAACTAATACAGGAAAGGAATGAGGAAATGAAGGGTACTGATTCAGTTGGCAGAATCCTTTCTCTTCCCTCTTGAAGAAGCATCGAATTTAAAATTCTGCTTGAACTCAAGGGTGGGGGCCTATGTGTTGGCATTTGATACTTGAGAATTTAAAAATGAGTGCCTTGTATTGTCATTAAAGATTCCGTGGCATTGTTTATAGAAGTAGGGTATAGTTCTCTGCCAAAATCCAATTTGTTTAATTAAATTCTTCTGAGCATTTCTAACTGCCTGCCCTAAACTACTTTTAATTACTTGTAGTTCCAGTGGTAATAATAGTAGGCATGGTATTCTGCTCTTGTAAACATGCTTTTAAATGATTAAGTTCTAAGCTGTCTGGTAAAATGTATTACTTTTTCATCTTAAAGGTGAGATGTGGTCTTTTGGAGGGTGCATGGGGACATTGGCAGTGTAGATAAAGAGCTCAATTAGAACTCCTGCACAAGTTTCGGGGTCAATTTGTGGATGAGAGTATGTAACACTAGTAAGATAAAGACGTGTGTGTATCCCTCCCCCCGTCCCCAGCAAGATATATCCCCTCCTTAGAACATCATTTCTCGACCTTTTAGCTATGCTCAAGTGTCGAACATCATTTCTTTGCTAGATGCCAGCGTGTGACATTTAAGCGGCCATATAATTTCAGTTTTGTGCATCACTTTGCTTAAGCAAAGGTTTCTGTGGAAAATACAAGCTTCAAAATCATTGTTTTGTATATATTTTTTTGGGGGGGGGTGGGAAGTTATAGTTAGAACAAGAGTATAATGATACCTCTGAGAGTTGTCGAGAGAATTGAGATCATGTATTAAATGGAAAAAGAAAGCTAAGAGAAGCTGAAGTGTCATATATTGGACAGTTTGCTCGGTTCACAAGGCAAGGGATTGAATTTCAAGCATGTATGATCGAAAAATCTGCCCCAGCAAAACCAGAACCTGGTTTTTGAAGTAAATGGTTGAAATTCATGCATCAGGATGTGTGCATGATCGAGTGTATATGGATTAGTCATTTTCTTCAATACCAGTGCTGTGATTATTTACCTGTAGATCTGTATATGCTGACTTCTAGATCTTGATTATATAGAAAATTACAATCTAGATGTAGAAGTCAGCAGAATGATGCATACTGACAAAATGGTGGGGAAACTGAGAAAGTTAGAGGATTTTTTAAAAAAATTCAACAAAAAGAAAGCTTAAGAGCTTTAAGTTAGATACACAGTTTATAGTTTATTAAAAAGTCTTCCTTGGTAAGTAGAATACCCAGAACTCAAAGTAATGCTGCCTTGATCTTTTAGGGCCTAAAGGTGATTATTTTGAACCCCCTTGATACTTATCCGCAAGTAAACAACAAAGGGAATTGGGTGGGTTTTCTATTAAACATTCTAGAAATGTGCACTGTCTAGTGTGTGTGTATGAGAAGTTAACATACCAATTTTCCATGTTCTGTTAAGAGCCACATGTGGAAGAATGTCCGTTAATCAGAGTCTGGCACTGTACACACAGAGTTGTATTTTTATGCCAGTAATTCTCTCCATTATAGACGTGCCCCCCATTGTCCGGCATAATACAACCCTGTTGATCATAAAACCCTCAAACATCTGTTCTTGTTAAGTGCCTATAGGAAACTGCTTAAGAATATTTAACAAGTTAGGAATATATAACACTTCTCTTTTATAAAGTGGTTATAATACAGGTGGTGGTTGTTTTTCTTCTTCTTCTGAGAGAAAGTGACTTAGATTGCTAAATGGAAAGTAGAATGTGTATCTTTGGACAACTTGGAAGGGTGGTCTTTTTTTTTTTCCTGCCTTACCAGAATAGTTTCCTAATCATAGCAGAAAAGATAGTTTTGGCTACTAATGTCACCCAGATGTAAAGGAGAAATGTGTTTTGTTTTTAACTGAGGTAGAGTTGACACACAATGTTACAGTAGTTTCAGGAGTACAACATAGTGGTTCAGCAACTGTGTTCTTTATGCTGTGCTTACAAGTGTAGCCACCACTTGTCCTGCACAACACCATTGCGGCGTCATTGACTGCATTCTCTATGCTGTACCTCTCCTCCCTGTGACTTACTCGGTAAACGGAAGCCTGTATCTGCCGCTACCCCCAATCCGTTTTGCCCATCCCCCCACCCCTCTGGAGGGAAATGTGTTCTTGATACATTTTGGGACATTGCTGTTTTGATATTAAAAGGTTATCGAATTTGATCTGTTATTACTCTTATGTTGCAAAGTTGTATATTCTTTTTCTCACCTCAGTTAATGTGCAGTTCCTAAGCTTAAATATAATTCATGTGTTCAAGAGTAGCATGTAATTTTTTAAATAATTAACTTTATCTTTACCCTATGTAATTAGGTACATATCATTGTACTCAAAATATTAGTTTAAAAAATATAAACCTTAAGTATTTGCTACCCTCAGATTATCCTAGGGCAGATAAATTTTCTTTCCAAAACACACTATTCCAGTTTGAGAGATTTCTGATTTGCATGGAAGCAGGCTCTCCTTAGTTATCTTTAGGGAAATGTTGTGTCGGCCACTAGGTGTTAATTGTAGTCCACAATTCTCCACTGACATTTCTTTATTAAGAGGGTTTGTTCTGAAATAGCAGCCAAGTTTAAAGTAGGCTGCAATAATTGTGGATTTAAAAAGAGATGAATTCAGAGCATCTAAGACCAAAATATTACAAGGAAGTGAAGTGCGCGTAGGCGAAGTAAATGTAGGTGATAAATTCCTGTGATGGAATTTATTATCCTCAAGGTATTTTTAAAAAAGACTGTTGAATACAGTTTTCTAGAAAGAATGAAGTGAGGCTAAGGTCTGTAGCTTTATGCTTTCTCTGCATCACTTACTTCAGATAGCAGTTTTACCACATCCTAGTATAACCAAGACAGGCAGTGGCTACTAAATTTCAGAAGGACCATTGTGAAACATTTCTCATTTTGAATAAAAACTTAGGCAGTTGGAGGATCAGTATATATTTTTTGAAAGGGAACAGTTCGTCCACGGGGAGCATATTAAAACAGAGCGGATACAGTGCAGTTGATCAGGGAGTTAATATAATGTATATTCTGAACTAGTGGTATTACATGATCACAATGAGGACCTATCTCAGATTAAAAAAGATGATTGTGTCTGCCACGTGGGAACAGGTAGCTGCTCGGTGAGAGTGGGTGCGGTGGTAAATCTTTTGTTTACCATTCTGGGTTGTGAACTAAGTGCACTGTAATTTATGTTGATTTGTGCTTTAAAAATCTTCAATTTTATTCTTGATCATAAGGAGGGTGGGTGAGAAAGATAAAAAAAGTTGACATAAATACTGTAAGTGGTGAGAGGGAGAGCGGTTAACCTTTGGAATAAAAGCCATATGTAACTAAACCGAGGATTTTTTTTAGCAATACGTCGATTTTAGAGTTGTATCTTTAAAACCATAAAACATGTTTTTGAAATTTATGACCTACTTCTCTTTCCCCTTAGGAATGCTACTTCTGGATTCTTACAGCAGTCATGGCTTGTGTAGCAAATGCTGATCCTCGTAATGGTTGCAAGGATTGACATTAGTGCTTAAAGAATCAATTCTCTTTGATTTGGAAATACATATAATCCTATTTTGGCAAGCATTTTACCCTTTCCAATTTCTACTAACCCCAGTGTTTAAATATGTCTTAAAGCATTATATGGTAACATCAGCCCCTTGGTATTTCTACTTTTCTTGATTTTAATGTTCATTAGGAGTTTGAAATACAATATTGAATGTCCGTTATAAAAAAAAACTTGAAGAAAAGGATCTCTGACCCTCTAACGCAAAGCATGACTTTATTAATAACAGTCATTCTTTGGTTATCTGGCTTTGGATAGCTTTTCAGTATAATCTTTTGGTAGGATACATAAGTAACTTTGTTATATAGCATATATTTTAGTTCTTCATAGTAGACTTTTGTTTTCATTATAGGATTGAAAGCCAAATTTTTAATAAACAGCTTTGGAATGTTTCTGTACCTATATTTTGAAGACCCTCTGAGGTATTTAGGTACCTTAGGTAAAATATTTAAAAAAAATCCCCTCACCTTTGATGCCAATGCTTTTGAATATTCACGTTATCACAGTATGGGAAAACAGCCCTCCTGTCAAAGGTCCTGTTTCTTTTCAGTAGTTCCAAGCCGGTCATCACCTTTTTTTTCCTGATCATGCATAGTTTTGTTAATATTTAGAGGTATTTTTTCCCCCACCCTTTCTGTCTCCCCTGTTTTCATCTGCTGTATTCACTGCTGTGTCCCTGACACCTAGAACAGTGTGCGCCGCACGGAGGAAGCTCTCGGTATTTGTTAAATGAAAGGATGAAATGAATAGAAATGAGTTAATACCCATGGTATCTTTGCCTTGAGAAGGCTGTGTTGGGCAAATAAGATTTTTCTTCTTCTCTTGATTTCCATGAAAATTAAATATTTGTTATTACATGTAAGTATAACTTTACACAGAAGGCTTTACAAACAGTGTTCTCTCCTATCTGTATTTGAAGACATTTATATTGTGTTAGTCACAATCATGAAATCCTGTAAAGCTAGGTTTGGAGGAAGAGAATTTTCTCTTTTTCCTCTCTCACTCTCTCTCTCTCAGCTCTTCTAGGATTTTGAAGTTACTCAAATGGATGTGTGAAATGTGAAAGAGACTTTCTAGTTCACATCTTCTGTGGAATGTAGTAGGAGTGTGGTGCCAGTGAAGCTGTGACCTGGGTGAACAGGTTGTGTCGGGTAGAGAGCACCTGCAGAATCCCACTACAGACCTACTCTCATGGAATAGGAAGGCTTCTATGTAGCAGGGTATTTTTATGCTGGTAGAACCAGAACTTTCTTGATACGGCCAAGAAGTTTGCCTGAGCTGCGGTTATCAAGGCACTATCCCAGAGCCCTCACCGTTCACATTTGCAGTTGTGGCCAAGGACAGCTGTTTTATTGCTTTTGATCTATGAACAAGTAGCAATTACTCTTTCACACATCTTTCCACCTTAAGCACCCCAGGCTGCCTGGGGGAAATCTGTATCCATTGCCAGTCCTCCCAGGACATTGAAGGATGAAGGAGAAGATGAGGCAGCATCAGTGTGCGACATCTTCCGTCCTTGGTTTTCAGAAAATCTCTGCTTCTCACTCCCTTTTATGTGACCTTAGTACATGAAAACAGCAGGTATTTTTTCCTTCAGGCCCCACAAATGAGAACAGAGCTTATTATGATGTATTACTTTTAACAAAATCATCACAGTATAATTAGTATTTCCTATGGAATTTAAGAATGAACATCAGCTACAGTAGTTGACATTACCCTGCTGCTTCATTTATCAAGACCAAGTCCACCGGGGCTGGGGATTGGGCCGTGCCAGTCTTTGGGTTTGTCCAGTTGGCCTGGACTGGAAAGATGGGCACCCTAGGTTTGTCCCCTGCCACCTGTATATGAGTCCTTTAATGCTTCAGAACCGTTTACTGCAAATATATCTCAAATGGAGCCAGGTACAGAATCATCTTAAATCATGCATTTTTCAATGCCAGAAAGTGTCAAAAATTTCTGTTTTTTTGCAAAATGTTCTCATGGCTCAGTGATGAATACGATTACAACAAGGCAGCTTTAAATCATTGCACTGCTTTTGAAGTAGCCATAGTGAATGCCGTCGTGCAAGGCACCATTGGTCTTCTCACCGCTGGCCTCCGGGGTGCTTTGGCTGTTGATAAATGTGTTTTCTGAAACTCTCTGGAATGACACTTGGAGCGCAGTCACTCTTTCTTAGAAATGGAATTCTTGTTACTTTAACAGGAAGATTGCTTCTGCCAGCTTGGTTTGCCCTTGTTAACGTGTTCATTTTAATGTTTAGATTTTGTTCTTGGATTTCCAAACCAGTTTCTCAATCTGTGTCAATAATCATGTCAATAATCACTAGCTATTTGTAATTAAGTTTAGAATGTTTCTGAAAGAGCTGGAATAGATTGGTTGTTGTTGAGGGTGGAGAGTTTGGTATCCAAATCAAAGTCTGGGTTCAGATTTGGTCCAGACAAGGTCTGGTTCAGAACTTTCATTTTTAGTTTTTGGAACCGTCAATTCCATATTATGTGTGCGTGCTCTGCTTCCCGCCTTCCTGCCTTGAAGGATGAGGGAAAGGGAAGCAAGCTCAGAAGCAGAAGCGCAAGTGAGGCACCCTCCAGTGGATGGTAGGAGGATAAACCTGGGAGTGGATTCAGTCTTGTTGAGTTATTCCTCGGGTGCCATCTAGAGTCTAATAGTAAGACTGAATTAACCTTTGAGCTTTGACAAAGAGCATGGAAGAAAAGGAGATTCTTAGATACTTTGTATTGGGAATCTACAGTGATTGAAGTCAGTAGCAGTTTCTTGCTACTTGATTAGCCACGTAATTAGTATATATTGCATGAGTACACATACGCGGGTTTAAAAATCATCAATGCCTCAGTAATGTACCTTTTATACTTTAATTTTTTTGGGGGGGGTTGGCTTTTACTTAGAGATAAATTATGTGGTTTGTGAGAATTTCTTTTTTAGTATGATTATACTTTAGTTTATTTGAATTACTATACTTATTTTGATAAATACATTCTAGAAATCTTCATTATTAATAACTTGCACAGATGATATTAAGTACAGGAAAGTTTTCCAGGTTTTCTTTTTATGAAAAGTTTTCTTTTTACTAAACAAAACAAAACAAAACAAAACAACAACAAAAACCAAAACAAAAAACCAAAAACTTTTTTTTTTTTTTTTTTTTTTTTGGTAATTGTGGTTTTATTTATGTTGCTCCCTGCTTGGTAGGGTGCCTTTCTTGAAAGGTGCTCATTTTCTCTTTTGGACATTCTCTCTGTCTCTGTCTATATATATTTACATATCATATGCATAAACACTTGTATAATTCATGAAGCAATACTGTACTACCTGCAAATTCAATGTAAGCCATTACACAAGAATAGGTCAGAGTATGCTTAAGAACTCAGAAGTGAATTAGAAAAAGGTATTAAATGTTGCAGAGAAAGACTTGTTTCAGATGTACCTCTTCCTGATCTTGTTTGGACTGACAGACTGTAACAGTCACTAATTTTGCTAAGAGAAAAGTTTTGATTGCATTTGTTATTGATACAGACATTGACATAACTAAATATACTGAAAATTCTTTTTGGAAAAATGGAAAGTGAAAAGTTTTGTGGATAACTAGAAAAGTGACACAAGCTCTTTAAAATGTTTCACACATGTGGAACTTCTCAGGCATGGGTGGCTTCTAAATTGTGAGCTGATCCCGTGTGTTCACTGTGCCTGTTTGCTGGATCTATATTTGCCCACAGTCAGGTGTTTGGAAGTAGAGGGAGCATTTTGAGAACGAGGAAAACTGATCATGGAGAGAAGGGGGGCCAGCCGTTCATTTCTCCCCTTCTGAGAGGACAGCTGAGCTGTCTGAGCATAGACAAAGTAGCGACCTCCTCCCCCTATCGGATGTATCTTTGGTAAAGTGTGGGAAGTGGTACTGTTCCTGGCAGTAGGCTGCACATTTTAGGTGCTGCCACAGGCCTATGCTGAAAGGAATAGCATGTGACTCTCCCCAGGGGCTCCAGACCTTTAAGCAGGTACTGCTCCATGTTAAGGAACTTCATGCAACGCCAATTGCACAAAATGCTCCACCTTCCACTCTGAAGGGTGTATCTGAACATCAAAGCCTCTCGTCTGTGCTGTCTCCTTTCACCGTCAGGAAAGCCCCTCCTTTGATGGAGAGCTGTTTGTCCAAGCGGTGATATCTGATTCCTGATGCTTTCATTCTCAATCGCTGCACCTCAGTGAAGGCCTGGGCATCACCCTCCAAGCCCGATTTTGGCTGGAGATGAAGAACTAGATCATGTCTGTTGTCTTTTCTTTCCCCTTTATCCTGTGCAAAGATTATGCTTTCATAACTTTGTTTCTAAGCTCCAGAGCGAATAGGTTACCCCCTGTTTCTCTGCATGTTTCTCTACTCCTTCAGGCCACCGAAGTGGTGGTTAAGCCAACTCATTTTCCTTCCATCAGATGCTAGCAGTTTGGGGAAAAAAATACAGAACCTTAATCAGGCCTTTCAATAAAAAAGTTGACATTTGCACTGTATGAATGTCTCAGGTTGCTTTATTTGTACATTTGTTTTAGGATATTTGAAAGTAGGTTTTATTTCATCATAAACTGTCCTTTATTAGTTATAAGTGAATTGGCTTTGCCAGCATATTGGGTACATGAAATGCATCTTTTTGTCTCTTGTTTCTCAGGTAGAAAAATTATAGCTTCAGTTAGGAAGTAGGTTTTTTTTTTTTAAAGATTTTATTTATTTATTTGAGACAGAATGAGAGACAGAGAGCATGAGAGGGAGGAGGGTCAGAGGGAGAAGCAGACTCCCTGCAGAGCAGGGAGCCCGATGCGGGACTCGATCCCGGGACTCCAGGATCATGACCTGAGCCGAAGGCAATCGCTTAACCAACTGAGCCACCCAGGCGCCTGGAAGTAGGTTTTTGACTTGAGACTCCCAGTATCTTGAAGGGCTATGTAACGTAAAAAGATGAAAACGTCTTTGTTAGACACAATCCTATTACTTCTGCCAGTTCAGTTAGTCATAATCGTAGCCCTTTCTGCTACACGTAAAAGGTGACTTTTGGCAGGTGATTTAATGTGTGAAAGAATATCTGTTGTCAGTTCGATTTTAAAAGTTACATTTATTTAAATTGCTAGTTCATTAGGTTAGTAGATTGAGTTCTTCAGTGCCAGTATCAAATAAGAGGGGCAAATTGGGGCACAATAACCACAGAAAATGTTTTAACAATATTGTTATGGGACATACTACGTCTCTGTCATGTTTTAAAATAGTTTCTCAGTCTGGAAATACCCGAGCATAGCTTCTGTCGAGTAACTTACTGTCTGCATTTTTGCTGAACAAGAATCGCTATCATCCTTGGTACTGATTGGATCTGGGGTTGGCAGTTTCAGCCAAGGTATGCCTTATGGTTGCTGAACCTACGCTTTGTAACCCTGGGGATCTCTGTCCGTGTGCTCATTGGTGTCTATTTGGGTCAGTGAGGGAATGATGAATACACTTTATTATCGCATGCATCTTAATTTTGCTCAGTTTAGCTGTGCATTTCAGCAGCTGCGCATTTGGGGCCGCTGTGTCTGGCCACACAGGCCTGTCCCACAAAGCTCATGGGAGCCACCCCATAAACCACTGGGCAACGTGGCACACTTAACTACATCTCTGGAAACCCCTTGAAAATACTCCATGTTTAAAATATACTTTATGTTGGGGCACCTGGGTGGCTCAGTCAGTTGAGCGTCTGCCTTCGGCTCAGGTCATGATCCCAGGGTTCTGGGATCGAGCCCCACATCGGGCTCCCTGCTCCGCGGGAAGCCTGCTTCTCCCTCTCCCACTCCCCCTGCTTGTGTTCCCTCTCTCTCTGTGTCTCTCTCTGTCAAATAAATAAATAAAATCTTAAAAAATACATATATACTTTATGTTCTAAAATTTTATTCTAAGTTTTTGAACTGCCCATGTTTAGAGAAAAATCACATAGGCATTTATGTAGATGTTATGTGTATTTCGACCAAACTCCTATCCCTTTGACAAACTGTATTTGAAATTAAACTGAGAAGAGTTTTTATAATTACAAATATTTTAAATACTGGAAGGAGCCTTGGAAATAATTTTTATCTGGCTCCTTTTTTTTTTTTTTAAGATTTATTTATTTATTTTTATTTGAGAGACAGGGAGCACCACACAGAGGGAGAGAGGGAGGGAGAAGCAGGCTTCCCGCTGTGCAGGGAGCCCTTTGCGGGACTTGATTCCAGGACCCTGGGATCATGACCTGAACCGAAGGCAGACGCTTAACTGACTGAGCCACCCAGGTGTCCCTGGCTCCCTCTTTTAGTGGAAGGAACACAGGCCCAGATGGCATGTGTGGATTTGCTTTTGGAGGCAGAGCCTTCTACGGGGCCCAGGTCTCCTGGCTCCTTGCTCTTTAATATCTGTCTGCTTTTTAGGATCAGATTCTTAGGGTTTAGACCAAACCAATGTTTATGTGTGCTCTTGTATTGCACTAATATTTACTATTAAAAGCGATTTTATGGATAAATTCTTACCAATAAAGTTGTAGAAATTAATCCTTTGAAAATAATATAACTTTAGTGTTTATTCTGTGCCAGGTACAATTATAGGTACTTTATGCATTTTAACAAACTGGTCGATAACCACTCTGTGGACAGGTTCTGGTATTTTCTCCATTCCCTGGATGAGGAATTCGAGGCACCATGCTAATATGCCAGCATTAAGCTGTTACTTCTCCAGTCCGACTCCGCTCCTGATGCTGTGCTCTGCACGGTGTCTTTTCTTTTCTTCTTTCTTTCTCTCTCTCTCTCTCTTTCTTTCTATTACGATGATGATGATGATGTTCAGTTAGCCAACATATAGTACATCATTAGTTTTTGATTGCACGGCATCTTCTGCCTTAGTTGCTCCCTATCAGTGGGCACAGGAAGGAAGGAGGGGGAGGTGGCACTTGTTTTTTTTTTCTTGTTTGCTATTCCTGTCTGCATTGCCCAACTTTGGTCATTAAGTGCCAGTTGATTCAGGTTTTCAGCTTTTTGTCTGGCAGCCCCCATACCAGCTTCATCAGGCCTCCAGGAGGTAGCCACAGCAGACTGAGCACCCCCTGCTCAGAGCACTCCCAGCACCAGCTCTGTGTAGCCCCTCCTCCAAGCGCCTAGGGGACCAGCACAGCCTGGTGGGCTTCCTCTTCAGAGGGCAGTGCCCCAGCTCCATGAAGTCCTTCCGCTGACCTCCCCAGCCCCGGTGTGTGGCACCCTCTCCTCAAGGGCCGGGTGGCTGCCCAGGGCCCCCCCTCTCCCCCCAGGCTTCCGGGTCCTGCCCACCCCAGTCTCCTCTGGTTCTCAGCTTCAAGGGTGTAGCTGCTTCTGGCAGTTCACCTGTTCACCCGATTCCTTATATTAAATTCTTGGTTGTGATTTCTGTTTGCCTCACTGGATCCTGACTGTACTTTTGGTGTATATTAGAGGATATTCAGGATTAAGCAATTTAGATAATAAAACAATTTTTGTAAATTTATTCTAAGTAATACTCCATTTTTAACTAGTATCTAGTTATTAATACTGGCACATATTTTTGGAAATTTACCAAGGGGTATAAAACCTAAACAATCTTTTTTTAAAAAAATGGAATGATGCCACTTTCTTTATTGATCTCCAGAATTGCTAAATGAAGCTGAAAGTAGGAGGTAGCTGTGATATGTTAGTGAAATCTTGTGGCTTTTGGGAAAGATGCTGATCTAATTAGAATAATAGATATCAGTTGATTTTAATGAGGTGTAAGTGGACTTATTTGTTATTTATCTCTGGACAAAAGCTCTTCTCTCACTCACTGAATTTCAAACTGCCACAAACCTTTCTCTCCTGGTCTTCTCACCCCTACACGTAAGGAACCAGGAAATAGTGCTTAAAAGTGGGCAGGTTCTTGTTTTTTAGTTGGGCCGTTGCCAAGGATCTAAAAGACCTGGTCATTATTTGCAAAAGTTTAGGGTCAACGTTTGCATCAGCACATAATTCCTTATGGAGTGAAATGTAGAAATGTGGCAGCTTGGCTCTTCTCCCCCTTGGGCACCGTTTTGAATGTTTAATAAAAGGCTGTTTCCTCACAACATGTTTACATCCAGCTTGTATGCATGCCTTAGCTTGGTGCTTTTGCAATTTTTATGTAGCATCTGTTCCCGAATCCAAGAGCGCTAACAAGGCCTTAATACAGATAGCAGTCAGGACAGCAGGGAGCTGTTCCTGTCGGTTTCTGACTTCTCCTGCGGTCTGGAGTTATTATTCATAATGTAAATTCTCTCGCCGTTCCCAACATGTACATAATTAATGCAAAGAGTATCCAAGGAAGTTCGGCAGCCACAAGTAGGTCACCATTACCAGATGTTTAATTATTGTCATTAGGAAGCATTTGGAAATACCTGGTGAGCTTTCTAAAAGCGTAACAGTAAGCAAATCCCTTTGGATTTTGACGGATGGTTCTTTTGTATTGAATGATGATTAAAGTGATTACAGGCACAGCGCTAGTGCCTTCTCTGGAACATCTTTATCAAAAAGAGGTAATAATTATGCTACACTCAATATGAAATACACGTCATCTCCCTTTTCATTTGTTCCCTGATTTCCTTTGACTGTGCCAAGTTTTAATTAATGTGCTTCAATAGTATGAAAACTTGAGCATCTATAATTACATCTTTAGTAGCAATATTTAAATCTTTACTGACAATATATTTATCATAGAACAGTTCCCAAAATTAAGGTCAGTTATCTGGAACCTAAAGAAAATATTGGAAAGTAATGTCTTCCAGATGGTTTTTTAAAATACATTTTGGAGGTTAAAAATAAAATACAAAAAAAAAACAAAACCCAAAAACAAAAAAACCAAACCCACCCAACAATATTTCTTGTGGCATATGAGAGGTAGTGGTGGTAAATAAATCTGACAAAGGAAGGGAATTTTAAGTGTATTTTTTATTTTTTCTTCAAGCTCAAATGTATATGTCATGAAAATTTTTGACATTTTACTGCTGTGTGGGAGAGCTATTTTCAAGTCATCATTTCAAATGTTTGTTTTTGAGCTCGCATTGAAGATTACATGAAAAAATCTTTTTGGTATTTGAATTCAGTTCTGAGGAGCATGGGGAATCTCTGTATCTCTTACTCTTTACTCCTTTCTCGCACTGCTTCTCTTGTTAATCTTTGCTCGTTCCTGTTCCTGTGGCTTGTCGTAGTAGAATTTAAAGTTTCTGTTAAGTGAACATTTTGGTTTTTAAAGCAAATTTCCTAGACTCCAGTTAGCTTTAAGATGGACCCGCTGGCTCCCCCTTGTGTCCACTCTCTGTATTGTCCTTCCCAGGGCTCTTCCTAAAACAACACCTAATGCCAAATCCATTACTGTCTTTAAAAAGTGAGAATGGCCGTATTCAGAATATTCAGGCTTTTGGTGATATTCAGTCTTTTTGGTGATACCCTGCATATGATTCCCCACTCCACTGGGCCCTACATGATCAGGAGAAACACAGGCTAAGGACATGCCTATTGTCTTTTTTACTTTTTTTTTTTAAACAGATAGGATTTATCCTATTGTCTTTTACAGATAAAACACACAAAGAAATTGATGTGAACTGATATGTTAGAAAGATTTATAGACAAACACTGTGCATTGTGAAAAAGTTAAGCAGGTGGCTCTAGAAAAGAGATTTATATAAAGTCTTTATGTTATGTACAATTCAAACTCCAATTTTTAGGAATTTATAATGATTTGATAAGCTGAGTTTACCTGTTCTTTTGAACAGTATAACACAGGTAAGATTGCAGAGTGAATATGCTAACGCCCACAAAAATCCCTTGTTTGTATAAGAGAATTGGCTGTTTTCTTAACAACAGGTTTGAATTGCAAATGTGCTCAGCAAATGCTGGGTGGAGTGTTGAGCTCAGAAAAAAACATTTGTCATGTGCTCTTCTATTTTCATACTAGGGAAGAATACAAAGTAATTTTTAAGCACTTAATTTTATGGTTCTCACTAGAAGGCATTTGGGGCTTAGAAGGGGGGAAATGGATACAGTCATGAGCAATCAGGGACAGATTGTGATTTTACAAAGAAGAGGTTAGGGTCAGCAAATGTTTTGCACATCAGCATGAAGGAAAGTAGAGATATGGAAATGTGCATCATGTGTCCTTGTGACAGTAGAGTGTCTGCCTTAGAGAATAGCTCAGGCAGAGCCATAAAATGGAAGATCTTGAAAGCCAGGCATCGGAGTTGAGTTTTGGAGTAGTACCATGTGTTGGTAAGGTGAATGGGATAAGGAAAATGGAGAAAAGAGAAGTTAAACAGGTTTTGTGATTGGACTTGGTCTGCAGTTTGATATGATTTAGCAGTATAGGATTCTCGTGGAACCATGGAGCTCTATTTTTGTTTTTCACCAGTGGAACATTTGCTTTTCCACTGAGAGTCATGGATATTTTCCCATAGAAAGGCAAGCAGTGCATCTTGGGCTCTAGAGCACAGTCTGGATTCAAATGGCTAGATTTCAAATTCAGCCCAGCTCCTTATCTGCTGTGTGACCTTGGAGAAGTTAATTAACTTTTCAGTGCAACTGCAGAATGGTGATAATAGTGTCTGTATCAGAAGGGGGTTGTTGTGAAGGTGAAGACAATGTTTGGTAGATGATATCACCTTATACATGTTAGCTGTTATTATTGTCATTTTTTTGGATTTGCATATCCTTTCCCAGAAGCCAGTGGTGGAGTTATCTTTACGATACTTCTTTGAACTGTTTTTCACAATTTTATGGGCATCAAATGTGTTTATCCTCACATAATCCCTATTAGAGCCATGTAATCATGTTCATATTTTTATAAAGGTTGTCAGTTTGATAGTAGAGCAAGGAATAAAGAGAAGGTGTGAATTGTTCTGTTAACTCATGCCTCTGTGTTAATGTGAAGCAATTTAGAAGAATTCTACCGTAATTGAGTGTACACAAACACTGATGTCTCTCTCCTCATCCTTCTGCCCTGGGATCGTGTCTCCAAGTAGTATGTCACAGAGAGCGGAATCTGCCTTCACAGACCAGGTGCCCCTGTGGATGCACACAGCGAGTGCTCTCTCAGGGTCCTTTGTCGGGGGGTGCCAAGGCCAGAAAGTCAGTCTCCTTATGTATTTTTATATAGAGGTGTGCTGTTGATCTGAGTGTTTTCCTGTGTCCTTCCAAACTTGGGTTCACAGTCTCATGCTACACATTCTGTTTTTATGTTCCTTTGTGGGAGCTTTTTTTTCCCCCCCAGAGGAAGGAAAGTTTGTGGAAAATGGGAGAAAATGAAAAGATAGGATTTTTCAGGTCTTAAACACAATGAACATATTTCTGTGGGGGACTAAGGAGAAGCTGTTAGGGAATGGGTGAGGGAAAGGGCCAGTGGAGTCCATCTGTGCTGACCAGGGGACTACAGAGTGGAATCAGAAGCTGGGGCTTTTTTGCGTAAGTGGTTCTATGTCCAAATATTGTCTCCTTTTTAACGTTTGAACATAATTTGTTCATTCTAAGAATGCAGTCCTTGTAACCTAGCCTCAAATAAAAATTTTCTGATTATTAGTCCTTATGTAAGACCCTCCAAACCTTTCTCTTCCTTAAAAGTGAGGAGCACTGGGAGTTCTACACGTGAATCATGGAACACTGCATCAAAAACTAATGATGTAATGTATGGTGATTAACATAACATAATAAAATAAAAAAAATAAAGTGATCTAGGCTAACAGTTTTTTCTTAAGTGTGTGTGTGTGTGTGTGTGTGCGTGTGCGCATATGCGTGTGTGAGCATGCGTGTGTGCGTGCGTGTGTTTTGCCATGCTGTGCCCAGCCTCAGAGCTGTACAGTTTATCACTTAAAGGAACACGTCTGTTTCGATGCTCCTCCAGCTCTTCATTCCATTTGCTTTAGTTACCAACTTTTTATTTGCAGTGCACAGCTCTGTATAACAAGCTGGAGTCAACCCACTTACACAGTTGGCTACTTTATACATAAGCTCCTTGTTACAGTTTAAATAATTTGCATAGTTGAGGGGCATAGATGCAATAAGCCTTGGACATGAGCATGTTTCATTCTCTAGAATTTATGTCTGTCTTTTCCATGTGGGATCCATAGGCTCCCCGAGAGTGGTAGGTCTCTGTGCTGTGTGAGTGAGACATAATCCATCCCATGCACGACACATAGCTCAGTCAGTGTACTGTTCGTATGCCAGGTTGTCCTCTAGCTCTTTCTGTATCTGTACTTTTGTCTGTAACTTGAAGGATTTGGGCCCTTTTGGAGTCTTAGTTTTTCTATCAGGTCTTCACCTCTGGCCTTAACATCCTTTGGTTATTCAGCAGAATGTTTTAACTGGGTGCGTTCTCTATTTTCTGGGATCCAGTGCTTGGCTTTGGAAGAAAGTGAAGAGAGACCTCTTCCTCAAATCCCCTAAGGAAACAGGGTTTAAAAGGGAAAAAAAAAGCATGAAAGCTTTTCGGGCCATCATCTTGTTCTTGTCAGCCATCAGTCCAGATCATTCAGAGATGTTTGCGTGCTCCTTGATGGCCAGCAGTGGACTGGCGGAGTGGCTTGCATGGCCTGAAATCATGCACGTGTCCACACAACTTACAGCCAGCTTGCTTGGAAACTCAGTGAGAACTGGGAGGAAAAAAAGCTGCTGGCATGGGCCAGGCACACAGACCACGGGATTGTTTGTCAAGCAAGAATAGATACTGTGTCTGCTTCATGGAACTTGCTTCTACTTAGGGGCCAGCCATTAATCAAGTAATTACACTTTGAAGTGTAAAATTTGCCAGGAGTAAGATTGTGTGCACTGAAATCTAAATTGTGCTCAGCAGATAAGGGACTAGTCAGTCCACTGTGTTCTGCGGCACCCCCTCCCCCATCTTGGTTTTCCAGAATGAAAAGGGTCTAAAGTAACTAATACAGATTTTCCAAGATCCACGTGTCTTACAAGCATACAATATTAAAATTGCTCACCAAAGTCAACCTCCATGGCTTCACCGTTAGTGACCCTTATACGGTGTTTATGGTCTTAGTCATGGACAGTCACTTGGCTCTAGAAGATATAGCTGTTGGCTTCATCATTTCACATGTCCCCATTACAGGGTAATCTCAGTGTTGTGCCAGCCTCAGAATTGGGGAGTTGGAGGTGTTCCAACTGGCATCTAGACTCTGTGGGAAGGACACGTGCCGAAGAAGGGCTTATTATTGTGTCTGCTGTATGGGACAGGTTCTCTGGGGTACCTTGAACACTCTCCCTGAGGAGAGCTCAAAGCTCAGGCAGAATGGAGTCTCAGTCGGGATGTGCCCTATCCTTGGTGGAGCACCTCTGCATCCAACTTCCCCGATTCCTGGCGTAGGCCTTCTTGTCTTGATGTGCAGCCTACTGCTTTCTGTGTAGTTCCTCATGTGTGGGTGGTAGAACCTTTTTGTGAGAGGAATTTCTCTGAACAGAGAAAGTAGTTGGGAACATTCCCTTTTAGAAAGAGCATCAAGGGATTGTTATGCTCAGTATATATGGGAAGGATTCTGATCTTGAGAGAAAGTATGTGTCATTCCGACAAAATAATACATGGGAAGTCTTCGACTATATTGATTTTTGCCCTTTGGAACAAAAATCTCATTTTTGTGCAAGTTATGCCAGGAGCATGTTATTTGTATTCCATGGTTCCTTGCACAGTGATAGACACAATTCCTCACATACTCGGTGGGTATGGCTGAGGTTATCTAGCCACCATAAGGTTGAATCGATCCAAGGTGTGATCAAGTGTGCTAATTTTTACCCTTTTTATTTTTCATTTTAGTGTTGCTTTGTGCTTTCTGACCTGAGTGCTTGTGACACCTACTTTAATGAGTGAATTGATTGTGAAGACAATTTCCAACAGCCCACCCTGAAGACTCTTAGTGTTTCCTAGGCTTTCTCTGATATTTAAACAACTAAAAAAAAAAAAAAAAAAAAAATTCCATTTCATCTCTAGGGTTCCTCCTCTGCCCAGACACTCAGCTCCCCACTGCACTTGAGTTCATCACCCACAAGACACATTTGATCTTCTGGTCTTGACAGCTCATGTGTAGACACAAATGCTCACGTGATGCCTTTGTATGCTATGTGTGCAGTTTTCCATCAGATGTGACTGGTTGGGGACTGTAAATCCTGACGTTCAGGAAGCTGCTGAATGTGGTCCGTTTAATGTTTAGCACACAGAGCTCCACGGCCATATGTAAAAGTGGTGATCTAGTTTCCTATTCTGGGGGATTCCTTTGTCAGTGAGTATAGGTTTATTCTGACCACTTCCCAAAGGGCAGCAGGAATCTCAGCCCATCTAGAAGTGGTCAGCAGCCGTCTGAGAGAGCCGCTTGAAGAGTATCACTTGTAGGGACATATATTTCTTGGTTTGCCTAGCATTCTTTAGATCTTGCAGCATCACACGGTGTTCTTGGTCTTATCAAAGACTCCTCACGGCCTCACCGACATGAAAAGAGGAGCATTCACAACAGCTCTTGGCATTTGTTTTAAGATGAAATACATCAATATTAAAAATACACTATAAAACATTCATGAAAGTTTTTGGAGTTCCTTTTATGAATTTCTTTGAAGCTGACTTAACATGGTTGCATTTATTGCAGTCACTCTGCAGTTCAAGTTGGCTTTATAGGTTTTTAATCTTGGGTTCACATGTGCGTTTTAAGATGATATAACGTTACATGCAGTTGTAGTCTGTTTATAAAACTCAAATGTAGCCCTCAGATGCATGTGCATGGCACATGGCAATATTAGGATGCAGAAAGTGTTTCTATTCATGAACAGATGTATTCGTGAGTATTTTAGATGTGGTTTGCAAGTTGAGATTCTGTCTGGAATTGGTACGTCTCTCCATGCGCAGGGAGGAGTAATGGAACATTGGCAGGCTCACTGCACCGCGCCCTGCCCCTCTTCACCGAGGCTTCCGCTCGAACCCCCAGAGCAGTGTGCACATGCTTCACCCCCACCTGCTAGTTTCAAAATGTACAAAGCTAGGTGTCCCAGTGTGTTTCTCATTTCCTGATTGAATATTTTCAAAAGTTGACACATCCTCGGATTTCTCTCAGAGGTGCTACGAAAACCACTCCTCTGGATTAGAAGGCAAAAAGTTAAAGTCTGTGATGCTCGCTTGCATTTTAGCTAAAAAATAATAAGGAAATTAATGCTACCCGTCAGTCTGGTATGCTGACTGTGTGAAGAAAAGAGGACTTTTCAGATCTTTTGGGTTTTCTGTCAGGCGTAGATCTGTTCCTGTGAGCTTGAAAGAGAGCTCTTGAGAGTTTCCGTGTTTACTGCCCTGGTACTGTTTATGTTTCAGAGTACAGAACAGCGTAAAGTTTGTGGACGAGTATGGGTAGGAGTGCTGTCCTTGGGAAAGTTTTGCCCAGCGGATGCTTTGGAGTGGCCATCGTTACCTACTTCCTCCACTCTTCCAGTGGTAACTATAGATTGAGTCCTTACGAAGTGTTCTTCCAGCTGCTGGGCGTTGCAGTGAGTGCGGACAGAGCCCCTGCCCACACGAGCGGATGCTTGGGCTTGTTGCTCCCAATTCCCTGTGGATGGTGTGAAGGTATTCACAGGAAGGGCTGAGTAACAGATTGCTCAAAGTGGGAGTCGGGTTGGGTGCAGACCACCCAAAGTTCCGCATGTACAAAGCTATCTTTATTGATAGCAACTTAGGCTCCCTCCCCTCCTTTCTCTTTTTTAAATTTTATTTTATTTATTTATTTGAGAGAGAGAGAGAGAATGAGAGCGAGTACATGAGTCCCCTCCTTTCTCTTAAAGTGTGTGATGGCAAACGAGGTGAAAGAGTAATTAAATACAGCTCTTCACTTAAATAAAAGTAAATACTTCTACAATTCCACAAAACAAATACCTAAGTGGCGGGCTAATGGCTCTGATGTCAAAGTGGACCATGACAGGTATGTGGAAATTTGGAGAGGGGGACAGTAATGCTATAAAAGAACATGCAGTTATGGAATTAGAGACGGGAAATGGGAAATTTTCCCATCTGAATAATGACCAGAATGTGCTAATGTGAAGAATATTCCATGATAGACGTGAAGTCCTAGCAGGACTTCCCTCTGAGGTTATTAGTGGATGATGATTGTACTTTGTTTTATTGCCAAATTACTGTTGTGCTCTCTGAGGTATGAAGTGGTATTAATGACCATTTTCAACGGGAAATAACACTTTATAACACTGCTATCATTTAAACATATTAAAATATGTTGTAATGCAGAACACCCTAGGGGGAAGAGATGAAAACTTTAATTTGAAAGGCAGTTGGGAAATTATTTAGACAGCAGAGAAAGCTTTAGGGCAAAATTTCAATAAAAAAGTACATTATTTTTTAAACTAGTCATGAAAGAGGAGAATCTGTTGTTCATGTACCTGGACTTAATTATGATTACCAAAAAAGAAAAAGTTTGGCTAATTGTAGGCACTTGTCTGTACTAATCTAAAAACAAAAATGAATAGTTTTTGATGAGAGTTATTTGGGAAAAGCATAATTTAGTTTTGACTGTAAACATTTAGATATTATAACCATATTCTTACTTGCCTCTTCCCTGAAAAACTGTATTTTTGCACTGGACTGTGTTTTGGGGTGTTATGACTTAGTTACTATATTGTATACTTTTATCAGGGTTTGATATTATCCTAGTGATTCTCCAGAAAGCTAATCAATTAAAGAGATTGTCTTTTCCACTTCAGAATTTAGCCTACAGTTTCAGTCTTAGTAGCAAAATATTTTATGACAATATAGCAGCATCAGAACAGGTCAGATGTAAATAATACATTTTTATAGTTTGCTCTAAAAATCTGTTAGTTGGTAACCTCCTCCATTTGCGCTTCTACTTTTTTTTTTCCCCTTCATTTCTTAGGGGAGTTTTATTCATCCATTGATCCAATGTTTGCAGAGTCCGGAGGGTTCGGGCACTGTCACGCCGGCCAGCCAGCCCCACCCCGTCACGGTGTATGGGTGAGGAGACTGTGTGGATCACCTTCAAAGCCATCTGGCGGAGGCCACGGGGCTGTGTGTGCAGGCGGTGCTGGGCCTCTTGTCCCTTGGCAGCGGGCCCTCTGGGAACACGAGGACTCTACCTGGTTGTCTTGGTCCTGCTGCCCCCACCCCGAGTGCCTTGCAGGGGCTGAGGAGGCTGGCCGACAGGGCGAGCTGAGCGGTGCCAGGTTCCCGTAAGCAGTCCTGCCTCTGCTTTCTCTAGGTGGAGGGGGGTCGTGGTGACACGGAGGGCTAGGCGGAGGCTCCCCTGAGCCCCAGGGACAGAGACCAGGAGCCCGAGGCGGACCCATTGCCAGGGCCACGATTTCCACGCTCTAAACACTGGCTTTTTTCATGTCCAAGTGAGAACATGTGCCTACCAGAAACTCTTAGTTGCTTTTAGTGGCATCATTGAGTCTAGAATCCTGTTGTTTTGGTTCTTCATTTAATGCCATTTTCTTTTAAACCGTATGCCCTTGCTGGTCTGATCCTAACAGATGCCCCTCTTAGAAAATTAGGTGACTATCCCAGTACCACAGGAAATGTATTTTATTTTACTCATTTAAAAGGTGTATTTTTACCCTCACTCAGCAAACAGATTTCTTAAAATTCATAAACTATGTAAGAAATTGAATTTCAGTTTCCTTGTCACGGAGCCTGCTGCTGGGCTAGCAGAGCCCCATTGCTGGATGAACGCCCGGTCGCCACCAGTCAGGGCCGAGTTCACGTGGCCACATGCAAAGACTGCGTGGTGGTTTTTGTACCCCCTAAACGTTCTCCAGAAACTGGGGTCACACTCTCAAGGGGGGGGCACATCTTATCCTTATACTGTAGATTTGTTCTTGAAATAAGCTGCCAGGAGGAATTCCAGGATTCTGTGGGCACCAGCGGTGCGTGAAGCAGCCCGGGTGCCTGGGCCCCTGAACACGACGCCCTTCCCCGGCTGCCCGTGGCCGTGCCGGGGGGCAGCTGAGCTGTGCACCAGAGAATAACCCGCGCTCTTGTCATGGCAGTCAGAAAATTGTCGTAGCGCAGAGCTAGGCCCTCGGGACTCTGCCGCTGCTTCTCTGCAGCAGTTTCTAAAATACGAAGCCTGGGAAGCTCCCACCCAGCTGGGTAAGGACTTTGTGTGCTTTGGGTGTCTCTGCCTGTTTTATCAGTTTCCGGCTGCAGGGCAGATGTCTCTCCTAGGCTGACATCGTAAGCCCGAGGCTGTGTGGCTGTCAGCTCTGACTCGGAAGGCCCCCAGAGGCACAGAAAAATGGTTTTGAATTTTGTTTGTCTCAGAGTTCAATGTCCAGTCACCGTGGACAGCTTTGTGGTGTTTTGCAGCCTAAAAATGTATGCAAAGAGTAAATGGAATAAAAATCTGAACCCCACACACACAGCACATATGTATCTCGTCCTCAGGGAGTCTTACACTTTTCTGTGTTTTATAATTCTGTTTTAGATCTACATGAGAAATGATGTTCTTTTAAAATATGGAGCCCTGAATTAAGGGAATTGCGGTGGCACTGTATTTATAAATGTGGAAGCACAAACTAACAGAATTAGAGAAGGCCTTTTTGCCCATTTTATTTACTTTGTATTTCAGTTAGTGATGGACGCTTTCACAGATTTAGACTTTGTAGAACTATCATGTGCCTAGGCTGTTTTATTCACTCACTGTACAGATGTCCCTTGAACTCTTCTTTTTTCAGCTTTATTGAGATATAATTGACATACAACACTGTGTAAGTTCAAGGTGTACAGCAAGATGATTTGGTACACTTAGGTATCATGTAATGATTATGCTAACCTTAGTCAACATATGCGTCACTTTACAGGATGACTTTCTGTGTGTGTGATGAGAACATTTAAAATCTACTCAGCAACTTTCGAGTATACAGTGTGGTACTGTTAGTTATAGTCATCATCTTAAACATTAGATCCTCAGAACTTACTCAGCTTATAACTGGAAGTTTGTACTCTTTGGCCATCTTCACCCATTTCCCTCACTCTCTAGCCCCTAACAACCACCAGTCAGCTATCTGTTTCAATGAGTTTTGCTTTTTTAGATTCCCGCATATAGGTGAGATCATACAGTATGTGTCTTTCTCTGACTTATTTCATTTACTATAATGCCCTCAAGGTTTATCCATATTTTTTTAAAGGGCAGGATTTCCTTCCACATGGTTGACCAATATTCCATTGAACATATATACCCTGTTTTCTTTATTCATTTATCCATTAATGGACACTCAGGTTGTTTCCATGTCTTGGCTATCATGAATAACGCTGCAGTGGACATGGGAGTGCAGGAATCCCTTTGAGATAGTAACATCATTTCCTATGGATAGATGTCCAAGAATGGGATTGTTGGATTTTACAGTAGTTCTATTTTTAATCTTTTGAGGAACCTCCATACTGTTTTTCATAATGACTACACCAATTGATACTCCCACCAGCAGGACACAAGGGTTCCCTTTTCTCCTCGTTCTCACCAGCATTTGTTATCTCTTGTCCCCTTGATGATGGCTGTTCTAACAGGTGTGAAGTGATAGCTCAGTGTGGTTTTAATTTGCATTTTCCTGATTATTACTGATGTTGAGCTCCTTTTTATATACTTGTTGACTATTTGTATATCTTCTTTGGAAAAATGTCTGTTCAGGCATTGTTTTGTGTTGTATGAATTCCTTGAGTATGTTTTATATTAACCCCTTGTCATATGTATGGTTTGCTAATATTTTTTCCCATTCTGTACATTATGTTTTCATTTTATCGATTGTTTCTTTAGCTGTGCAGAAGAATTTTAGTTTGATGTAGTCCCACTTGTTGATATTTTATTTTGTTGCTTGTGCTTGTAGTATTATATACCCAAAAGATCTTCGCCAAGACTAGTGTCAAGGAGCTCTTCCCTTATGTTTTCTTCCAGGGGATTTTTGATTTCAGGCCTTACATTTAAGGCAAGTTAATTTTTGTGAATGGCATAAGATAGGGGTCCAGTTTCATTCTTTTGCATTGAATATCCAGATTTCCCAGCACCATTTATTGAAGAAACTATCCTTTCCCCATTGAGTGTTCTTGGCTCATTTGTCAAATATTAGTTGACTGTGTATGTGAGGGTTTATTTATGGGCTTTCAATTCTATTTCATTGTGTTATGTATCTCTTTTTATGCTGGTACCATATTGTTTTGATTACTGTGGTTTTGTAGTATAGTTTGAAGTCAGGATGTGTGATGCCTCCAGCTTTGTTCTTTCTCAAGAGTGCTTTGGCTATTCTGGATTTTTTGTGGTTCGACATGAATTTTAGGATTGTTTTTCTGTTTCTGTGAAAAGTGCGATTGGAATTTTGGTAGGGATTGCACTGAATCTATAGGTGGGTTTTGGTAGTATGGCTGTTTAACAATATTAATTCTTCTGATTCATCAACATGGGATATCTTCCAACTTATTGTGCTGTCTTCAATTTCTTTCATCAATGTCTTAATAGTTTTCAGTGTGCAGGTCTTTCACCTCCTTGGTTAAATTTATTCCTAAGTATTTTATTGTTTTTGATGCTACTGTAAATGAGATTGTTATCTTTGTTTTTTCTCCAGATAGTTTGTTGTTAGTGTATAGAAATACAACTAATTTTTGTATGTTGATTTTATATTCTGCAACTTCACTGGATTTGTTTATTCTGCTTTTTTGGTCGAGTCTTTAGGGTTTTCTGTAGCTAAAATCATGTCATCTTCAAAAAGAGACAATTTTATTTTGTCTTTTCCAATTTGGATGCCTTTTATTTCTTTTTCTTGACTAATTGCTTTGAGATCTTTCTATACATGACCTTGGGTAGGTAGGGGTACAACTAGGCAAACACCAGTGCAAAGGACACATGTAGTACCTGCCATAATCGAGTTTACACTGTGACCATTGTAACAGCTGAATCTTGCTGTTACGGAGCTGAAGTCATGCTATCAGGGCAGGTAAAGGCATAGTTGACTTCATCCTGGGGGAGATGATCAGGGAAGCCATCCATGAAATGGCTACTTTTCAACCAAAGAAAAATGGAGACGAGTCACCAGGTGGAAGAATCAAGGAAGGGAGACCTGGGAAGGGGAGATGACCATGGGAAGGTGGGGTATCTGTCCTTCTGGGGGTGGAAAGGCCAGCAGAGTTAGAGGCAGTGGAGAGGGCTCAATGGAAGGTGGTAAGGGTGGTGGGCCCATCCATCCACTCAGCAGGCATCTCAGTTTGGCAAAAAAAGGCAAGGTTCTGTGCTTGTGGTCTTTATGTTATGGAGGTGGGCAGACAGTTACAGAAATAAAGTATGTCAGGAGGGCATAAGTGCTTGACAGTGTGAGGAAATGGGTAGGGACCTAGTGACCCAGGGTGTGGAGTGCTGTTTCACATGGTCCTTTTTGTTTTTTCTCTGAAGGGGCAACATTTCAGCAAAAACCCTTGTAGGCATATTAATGTTTCTGGATCAATTATAAGAGTGTGGAAGTTATTGAGGGGGTTTACTAGGCAAGGTTCTGTGCTTGTGGTCTTTATGTTATGGAGGTGGGCAGACAGTTACAGAAATAAAGTATGTCAGGAGGGCATTAAGTGCTTGACAGTGTGAGGATATGGGTAGGGACCTAGTGACCCAGGGTGTGGAGTGCTGTTTCACATAGTCCTTTTTTTTTTTTTCTCTGAAGGGGCAACATTTCAGCAAAAACCCTTGTAGGCATATTAATGTTTCTGGATCAATTTCTAAGAGTGTGGAAGTTATTGAGGGGGTTTACTAGGGAGTGAGCAGATGAGTGTTCTAAAAAGGCAGTTTGGCTCCATGGTGGATCATGACGCGGGTTCAGAGATCTTGCAGAATCTAGGAGAGAAAAGAAGGTGGAATGGAGAGGGGAGGGCGTAGGTTTGAGCGAGGCGGTGTTTAGGGGATTGGTTGACGGGCTGTAGTGAACAGCTAGCTGTGGGGTATGGGAGAAGAGGGTGTCAGGGTTGTTGGCCTTAGGTTTCTGGCAAGTGCAACAGAGAAGGGGGGACCAAGTTTGGGCAGGAGGGGGGTGATCATAAGGGAAATTTCAAATACCTCAAGTGGGTCTGGAGTGTGGCATTGAAATTGTGGTATTGGGGCACCTGGGTGGCTCAGTCGTTAAGCGTCTGCCTTCGGCTCAGGTCATGATCCCAGGGTCCTGGGATCGAGTCCCGCATCGGGCTCCCTGCTCTGCGGGAAGCCTGCTTCTCCCTCTCCCACTCCCCCTGCTTGTGTTCCCTCTCTCACTGTATCTCTCTCTGTCAAATAAATAAAATCTTTAAAAAAAAAAATTGTGGTATTGCGCGGGTCATTAGATCTGGGGCTCATAGGAGAGATCTGGGCTGGAGAAATGAAGTGGGTGTGACTGAGGAGCAGGTGCGTTTTCTGTGGAGAGTGTGTGAAGGTAAGAGGGTCTCGGGCTGGGGAGGGGGGTGGGAGGATGGGTTAGCCTGGTGGTGGGTATTGAGGAGGGCATATTCTGCATGGAGCACTGGGTGTTATGCACAAACAATGAATCATGGAACACTTCATCTAAAACTAATGACGTAATGTATGGGGATTAACATAAGAATAAAAAAAATAAATAGAAAAAAAAAGAGGGTCTCGGGCTGAGCCTTGGGGCCTCCAGCATTAAGGCCAGTGGGGAGGAAGGGTGGGGGAGGGGAGATGGGGGTCGGGGATGAGCCCCTGCTGTGGAGCAGAGACAGGGAGGCTGGGTTGGGCTAGAGGAGGGCGGGGGGGGGGGTGCGTCTCTGTGGGGGCGGTGATGGAGGCCTGTGGACAGCTGGATGCACAGGCTGGGGGGCAGCCAGGGCGGGGGAGGGCTCACGGTGAGTGGGAGGGGAGGAACCTGAGATCACAGCAGTGGGGTCGGGCGTTCTGAAGGTAAGTATCTGGATAGGGCTGCGGCTGAAGAGGGAGGAGGAGGATCCCAGGAGAAGTTTCTTTTGGGAGGGATCAGAAAGCAAAAGAACATTTTTCGGAAGAATGGTGACAACTGCGAGTGAATGGGGCAGTTGGACCGATCGGTGGAGGGAAAGGTAGACGACACACAAATGGCAAAAGGTAATGCAGCCTGCAAGGTGCAGAGGAGTCAGGAGGGCCTGGGCCCGTGTGCACGGGGGCGATGGGGCCTGGGCACAGGGGCCTGGGCCTTCCCCACCCCCCACCCCCTGGCCTGCCACTTGTATTTGTATGGGTTATCACTTAATCCTTTTTGTAGCCGTGTGGAAAAGGTAGTATCTATATACTTGGCAGCTTGAAATCTGTTCTTGGGAGTGCCTCCTCGGTTGGGGCTGGTAGGTGGGACATCAGTGGTCTTCTCTTTCCTGTGAAGCACTCCGGGGTACCTCTGCCCCCTCCTCTCCCTTCTTGACACAGCGCGTACATACAGTTACTGTTACATTGCCGAGTGTTGCCCTTAGCAGGCACCTGCTGAGCTGTCCTCACCAAGCACCTACTACCAGCTAGTGAGTTATTGCCGCATCTCACAGATGAGGGGCGGACTCAGCGGTGAAGAACTGCGTCCGGGTTTGCGCGCGGCTACTCATGGCCGCGCACCCATCGGCTAGCCAAGGCCCTTGGGCGCACCGGGGTGTGTGCCGCAGAGAGCAGCGGGGAGGGGGCAGAGGGCAGGGGCCTGTTCCGAATGGTCCTGTTGGTGCTTCCTTCTCTCTTTCCAGTGTGTGCTCTGTGTGTCCGGGATGTATCACTCTAGGAGAGCCCAGAGGCCCTGAGACTTTGATGTCGTGCACGGTCGGCCAGTAAAGGCCACTGTTCAGTGAAATATTTCAGTTCAGTAAAAGACTGGACTAAAACACAGAACTCAGAACTCAGATTTTCTTAGATTCCACCTTGGCAGAAGTTAGTGTGGGTAGGACCATGTCTTCTTGCCGAAGAAGCAGAGATAGGCCCAAGCCACCCCCTCAGACAGGCTTTCCAGGATCTCTTCTGATTCTCCGAGTGCTGGCAGGTGCCTGCAGGAAGACCTGGTTGATTGAATTGCTCTGCAGCTCTGGCCTCTGTGGTTTCCTCATTGGCCTCAGATGTGTGTTTAACATAAGAAAGAATTCAATATCGGCATTCATTTAATTATAAAATACAGCCTGCTCATGGTGAGGAAGTCATGCCTCACAGAATAATGAAAGGTAGAAACTAGCAGTACCCTGCTGCCTCTCCCCACATTTCAATCCTCAGAATTAATCACGAGTAATTTTTTTTTTTTTGTATTCGGGCAGATACCTCCAGAAATTTTAAATTTTAAATGTACAGATAAGCCTACAAAGTATTATCTAATGCAGTTTTCCTTTTTATTTTTATTTTTTAAGATTTTATTTATTTATTTGACACAGAGCACGCGAGAGAGACAGAGAGCAAGCACAAGCAGGGGGAACGGCAGGCAGGGGAGAAGCAGGCTCCCCGCTGAGCAAGGAGCCCGATGCAGGGCTCGATCCCAGGACCCCGGGATCATGACCCGAGCCGAAGGCAGCCGCTTAACCGACTGAGCCACCCAGGCGCCCCTTCTTTTTTAAATATAATGTGTCATTTGGAGCTTTTTCTTGATGAATACATGTTAGACACATTCTATTCTTTTTAATGATCGCAAAGTATTCCATATTTATTAATATATCACAGTTTCTGTCTTCTCCCTCCTTCCCTTTTTTATAAAAACAACACGGCAGTGAACCCGTTTGAATATATACTGCAGAATATATGACTGGCAATGCAGTTGCTAGGTCAAAGGGAGTGTGCATTTAAATTTTAGATAGGTAAAAATGCCTTTTTAAAGGTGATGTTAAGTTCTAGCTTCACGGAACATTAAAATCTTCCAAAGGACCAGGCCAGGGAGGGTGCATGCGTGCCACTTAGCTTCTGTGGGACCCTCGCTGCTCATTGTGTGGCCCTCCTCGTTCTTTCCTAAACTGTATAAGAGGCAGGAGGAGGCTATTCCAAGGAATTGGGGTTTTCTTCTGCCCTTAATATAGAACCTTGGACAGTTTTATGGAAGGAAGTGGAGGGAATGTCTGTCTTCTGCATGTGTTCATATAAAATCCAGTGTTTATCGAGCATATGTGCTAGGCACAGTACTTACATGGATTCTCATAAGAACCTTGCTGGGTCAGCTGCTTGCAAGCTGAGATCCAGACCTCTCACCTACCATAGTCGAGCTGAGATCTGGTTCTCCCTCTGCTCCCTATTCACCATGCTGAGGGGAGAGATGCTTCAGTCCTGTTTTTTTAAAAGCATGTGTTTTATTTTTTCCTGTATTTTCCTATGTGTATTAAAAGGAACGGTGGTCATAATATGTACTGTATTTTCCCGTGCACACCTTTTCAAGAAAAGGTTTTGTATTGTCTTTATCTGTCCACCTTCATGCCTAATGTCCATCTTGTTTCACAGATGAGGATGAATTTGAAAACGGGAGAAAATTTTAAGTATTATGCTAATGGCACGAGGACTCTAGGCCTAGTAAGAAATAGTCTTTGAAATAACCTCACATAGCCTTATTTCATATTTTATATTTCTCTCCTAAGAATTGTGAAGGAATTTAATTTTATTTTCCCTAGAGGGAGGACTATAAATCATAAATACTAACAAAGACAAAGATGTTTGTAGATGATTTAACTCAGTTTATAACTGATTTCCAAATCATAACACACCCGCTGAACGTGTAAGCTTTTAAAGTGCTTCGTAAAACCGGGTTAGGGGACTATTTTAAGACTCAATAGTTGAGCTGTTTTGTGGTATTTTTATTTCAAAATACCCAGAAATGAAAGTCAAGACTTCTGCCTTTTGGGGTGTGATTCACAGACTTGCCAGCAGAGGTCACTGCCCGTTTGTGATTAAATGCTCTTGCTGGCAGCTGAGCCTGCAGTGCTTTCCAGAGGAAATAGGTCTGAGTGTGATGTGAAAATAGTTACATGTTATTTTAGAATGTTGTCATGAAAATTATTATAGGTGTCATAATAGCATTTTTAAGGTATCTCAGAAGATATAACGGTTTCTTGCTACCTAGATGTACTGAATATTTTACAGTTAGCTACTTAGTATGGTTTAACACACTATGGGGACTAGTACTAAAATGTGGCTTGATTCCCTACTTGGCCCCTCCTCCCTTTGCTCTTGTCTTATAAGGGAAATCTTACTAGTTATGAATTTAAGAGACAAACTTAGTTTTTGGTATGATTTTAATATGTAGCAAAAGAAGGCACGATTTTTGTTGTTGTGGTGGTTTTTTTTTTTTTTTTACTACTGGCTTCATGACTTCCTGTTGATTGGTAATTGTTCTTAAATTTTAAGTATTTCTTTTCCTGCCCTGAATGCTGGCAAATAGATTGCACCTTAAGTGGAGAATTACACAGCCTCGTTAAGTCCACTCTCCATCTTCCCTCCTTCCCACAGTGTCTGAATTATTTTTCTGTATTCTTTGTCTACCAGACTAACACAGCCAGTATATCCTGTGGACCTTGAATTGTCCCTGTTTTGTTCAGTGTAAGATTGGTAGGTGCAGTAAATGTATGTGTGTTTGTGTGTGTTGTCTATGTGTGTACATGGAGAGATACAGATACACTTTGCACAAGTTTTTCAGTGTGTAAAATTTTAAAGTCATGTGTAGACATGTCTGTATGTTTGAGTTTGGGTACAATTCATGCCTGCAAACCTGATTATTTGATGCCCACCGAATACCGTTGAATTTTTAGGAGAGATCACTATATATTTTCATAGGTTAACTTTTGTATCCATTGTTTTCCTCCTTACACTCATATGTGTCAGGCTTTTTTCTCCCTGCTTGCTCTGTCCTTCTTTAGAAATGCTGTGCCGATAGCATCCACTAGAGGGCAGCACGACTGCACGCTGTCCAGCAAAAGTCTCTCTGGCTTTCTTTTCAGTTGGCAGGTGCGAGGGGCACTTGTGAGAACAAAGCACATTATTACTGAACACAGAAACCCCCAGTGACAAAGCATTGTAGTGAATTCAAATACACGATCCGGGAAATTCTCAGAGTCCTGGTGACTGGTCTCCACTGCAAGGCCTGCTACACTTGATCACTTGTGTGAGACTAACACTTGGTGGATGGGGGTGAGCTATAATGTTAATGGATGCCTCATTGTAGAACTTTAAAATTCTGTGTCAGGCCTTTGATAGCAAGCTTTTTTTTTTAAATCCCCTAAAGAATTTTGAAGCATAAAAATAAGATAGTTGGGAGAAAGCTTGCTCTCTGGCTTCATCTTTGTTTTTGAATCCAGTGGAAAATACTTGCAAATAAAGGTATATGGATTACTTTATCCATCTTGCAAGAGACTGTGCTCACGGTACCTGATTGAGTCCTTGCTAACAGGTTTATTTTACTTACTGACTTCTGGAAATGAAGCAGACACAAAATTGGACCATATTAAATCCTTGCAAACAAGTGCATTAGTGCAAATCTAAATAGTATTAGATTTGTTTTTGTATCATTTGTGTGACTTGTGTCTTAAGACTGCCATCTTGATTTTAAGTTCTTTTCTTTTGGGCTTCATGCCTTTTTTTCAACTTTCTTATTGCCTAACTTAGAGTTTTGAATGTGATAAGGCTTGGCAAACATTTGTCTGATAGGTTTTTATACTGTGAGCAACTGCAAAATTCCCCCACCCTCTTTAGTTTTCACACTTAACATACCTTTCCCAAACCGTGCACGGATGCTCCTGCGCCCGTCTTCCTGCTCCCACGTGTCCATCACAGCAAGCAGGACCCGTCGTATTAGCCACGCCACCCTGCCCTACCTTTTCTTTATATACTAATCCTCCACTCCAGCATCAGGCCAATTAACGCAGAGACAGAGCCCATTATGAAAGAAATTAATTCTACTAACTGGTTGACAGCATCAGGCTTGATGGGAACGAGCACATTATCTTCAGCATCCCTATTACTTTGGCTCTTGGTGAGATTACTTGCGGTACCATTTGATTTTTCTTTTTCCTTCTGCCTGGCTGGAACACATTGTGCAGGAAGCATCTCAGTTATTTGTCTTATGCTTTCAGAGCTTCTCATCAGCTGGATGGGGAGGCCAGGCAAGGTGCCAGTGGTGCGGAGGTGTCAAGAGGAGTGACCACCAGGGGGCATCAGCAAGGAAGGAGGTGTGGGCCACAGGCCCTGGTGGAGAAGGGGGAGGTCCCGTGGAGTGGTGTGCAGGCCGATGTGGACTTGGACCACTAAGGCGATGTAGAGTTGAGGGCAGATTAGGGTAAGACAACGTGGGGATGCCACGTCACCCCTGGAGACGACAGGGGAGGTGGTGTGTCGATGTCTTGGGAACCGGGGCTCATTGTTGCTTTGGCTTAACCTGATGAAGCCGAGCCCTTCAACACATGCAGACTTAAGTTTATCCTTTAGGAGAATAAGAACAACCATTGGAGAGGGAATGGGGGGGGGGGCGCAGTGTGTGTGTGTGTGTGTGTGTGTGTGTGTGTGTGTGTGAACAGTAAATTGAGAAAAGCAATCCTTATCATCACTGGAACCAAGCTTCCACTGTTGGAGTGTGACGTGACATGGTGGGGTGTGTATGGGCTCTGAGAGTCCAGTCTCTTACATGCCAGCACCACTGTGATCTTGGGTGGTTCCAGAACCTTCCCAGATTTTGTCTACTAATCTGTATGATTGCTACCCACAGGGCTCATAGGAAGATTGTTACACTGTATTTCAAAAAGTCCTGCACGATATCTGGTACATACCAGCAGGTGCTCACTTGTTTGTTTCCTTTTCTGCATCCTCTAAGATTGAATTAATAGCAAAGAATAAGAATTAAAACACAGTATTTCCTGCATGCTAGTTAACCTTAAGGAATGAGCAGTTTAGAAACCTTGACTGATGTGTTCAGATGATAGGTAATATAATTTTGAGTCTTGACTCTGTATCAGGTCATGTTCTAAGTGCTTTTATTATCTCACTTAGACCTTGAACAACCCTCTCAAGTTGGGACTCCTTACAGCTGTTATCCTCACTTCACCCTGAGGCCACTCAGGACAGACAGAGAGGTTAAGAAACTTTCCCATGTTGGGAAAAGGAGGAGTCAGGACTCAAATGTCCCCTGTGCGGCCCCAGGTCCCACGCCCTCAACAGCCCTGCCAGCACCACACTCACTCATAAAGGTAGCCCAGAGCTGACCTCAGCAAAAATAGACTCACTGATACTTTTCTGGCTGTCACACCTTGAAATTCTGTGCCTTTCACATTTTTCAGTGAATCCAATCAGAGTATAGGCAGTATGGGTGAGAGCCAGCACCCATGGGGGAGAAACCTTTATCTAGTCCGTGACACTTAGGCTTGAGCAAGTCCCTTCCCTTCTGTGGGCCTTAGTTCTCCCTCTTCTGTTTGGAACAGCGTTTTAAATAGGGACATTGTGAAAGTCCCTGAGCGTGCTCAGGAGCTGCCATTAGGAGTTAGGATTTGGGCACCCAGTGGAGGAGCCCATTCTTCAAGCTGGGCATTAGACATTAAAGCACCTTTGTGTTCCCGGGTGCATATCGTTGCCTTTAGTGATGCCATCTTAGCTTTACCCTCACTTCATTCATATTCAGGATGTCACCTCCTTGCTTTTTGATGGCTTTTGTTCCCAGCTCTACAGCTTCAATCTTAACTAGAAATCACCCAACAAATTGAAAAGGCTCCCAATTCTGGAATGGTATTTGGCGGGTTTCATTCAATCCGTCATGTATTTGAAAGCACCAACTTTAGGGTCTCTGCAAACAATGAAGCTGTCTCCATGTTTCATTTGGAGATGTTTTTGTTTTCAGTTATTTATCGTGCATGTGAAGAGACTTTTAGCCATGTTTTTGTTTCTTTCCTTCTTATTAAATGGAACAATTCTTGGAAATTTTGCACCTGCCTTACTCTCAAATCTTTCTGTTCCTTTAAAGCCTGAGGGTTTTTTTTTTTTTTAATTAGAAAAGTAGTACATACTCATGCAAAAAGAAAGTAGAGATTGTGTAAAGTGGAAAAATAAATAAAAGTGCCCTGCATACCACACCCTTTCTCCCCCCTGGAGGGAAGAAAACACAATTATCTTTTTTTTTGGGAGGCTGCATCCTTCCATAAATTTTCTGCACATATATGAGCATTTTAAACACACCCACACACACAAATGGTTTCCTGCTATACATATTATTCTGCCAATATATCTTGGATATGTTTCTGCATCAGCAAATATAGATTGACTTCATCTGTTAACAGCTCCTTAGTAGTTAGGGGATAAGTTCTTACAATCCCCCTATTTTCTTGGTTACAAAAAAAGATCCTTTGGCTATATTCCCGTGGTTCTCCCCCATGCCACTTCCTCTTTGCAGTGTTCTTCCAGTTCTGTTTCTGTTAGGGAAAGAGTTTTCATTTGCTAACATCATCTACTCTTAACATTTTGTAGCTGTCAGTTGCCTACGTGTGTTACCAGTTACCTTTTTAATAAGAAAAGGGCAGGCCACAGAACTCAAGCTGGAATGAGAGAGGCCAATGCAGTCGAATTTGGAATTGGGGGTGAAGATATACAGTAATAACTTTATTTTTTAAAATTTTTATGTAAAATTTTTTTAAAGTAATCTCTACGCCCAACGTGGGGCTCAAACTCACGACCCCAAGATCGAAGTCTCATGTTCCACTGATGGAGCCAGCCAGGCACCCCAGGTATGCTGTAATAATCTTTTATTCAAAATCTTGAAGCCAGAGCCTCCATCTCGGGACTGCTGAGGATGAGGGGGCTGCCCAGTCATCTGGCCAAGAACCTAGGCCCCCCTCTTGGACCGTCGCTTGCTGCCTTGAGCTGTCTTCCCTAGAGCCACCTCTGCATTTAATAGGAAGTAAAAAGGCGCTCAAACAGTGCGTTAGGAAATTCACAAAATTATAACTGGCTCCTTACATTTGAATTAGTGTAAATATTCTAAATTTATGGCGTGATAGTTTATTTTCTAGAACTGTAGAACTGTAGGCTATCAGCAATTTGTATTTGTGTATAATCGGTGCAATTAGCTTTTGATGGCGTGAGATTCTCATTTTCAAATTACACATTTTTAGCCAACCCATTTCTAATTTTTCTAAAAGCAGCATTTCTGAGTTTTATCTACCTGGTGTAAATGCTGGAGAAGCTAGTGTTGGAAGCATTTATCTGCAGTTGTCTGTGTGAAACTATTCATACCCTTCCCTTCTTTAAATACTGCTTCCTGGTGTGTCTTGTATCAGCCCTTGAAACTAAAGTTGGTTCCCTCATTCTAAGCCAGCTTACTAATGTTAGTTAGTTTTTGTTTTTTTTTTTTTTTTTAAACTGAGAACATTGTGAATGTTTACGTGTCTCATGCTGATGTTTAAATATAAGTGCCCAATGTTCCCAGATACATACCAACAACCCTGCGTCATGTGAAGCCAGAGCAGCAGGATATGTTCTCTGCCTTTTCGCCATTCCTAAGATGCTGTGGGTATCAGTTACCTGGGCAGGCAGTGGGTGGGCAAGTGGGGTCAGGTCCCTCACTGGCGCTGCAAGATTGAGAACGGAGCTCTCAGACCACCTCTTCCTGCTGTCCCCTCCCAAGGGTGCAGGCTGATCGTTTGGCCCCAGAATGTTTTCTCTACACTTGCCCCTTGCTTCTCACCGTAGCCCGATCTGTATACTTGCCTGGACATCATTTGCCTTTTCAGGCCACATAGGATTGTGTTTTTGTGCCAAAGTTAGAAGAGAAAGTGCTGGATGGGTGGTTGGAGGGCAGCAGGGGAGAGGCCGAGTGAGTACATTTGGAAAGTTGATCACAAGGGCATTTGAGATCATTTCGGCCAGTTACTGGAATATTGGAAATTCAAGATTTTCATTTGCTCACTGTAGTGTGTCCTTGCAGAGAGAGGCTGAGTGTGGACTGCGATGCCCAGGCCAGGGTTCGTGGCTGTGGTTGGCTGTGTGTTTGGAGGTTGGGACTGGACCTGAGAGAGGTGCCTTCTTGCTACGGGGCCTGGGCATCGGGCAGGGTGCTGTGCCTATGGCTTAAACCTCCACGGGATCAAACAAGGCCTGGAGCACATGCAGAAGGAAATTAGGGTAAGACAATGTGGGGATGCCATGTCACCCCTGGAGAGGACAGGGGAGGTGGTGTGTTGATGTTTTTCTAGTTTTGGGGGTCAGGGAACCAGTTCCATGCTGACTAAGCTTAGGGCCCACAGGGTGTTGAAGTGATTTTAATTTCTAGAGTCCTGGATTATCATTGCTGTGCCTGCCATTGTAGATTTCCTGTCTCATTCCCTCCCTCCCTCCCGCCCTCCTCCAGTTTGATAGGCTCTACGGTTAGGGACTTGGGTAGGAGCTGCACGTTTGCATGGGGAGTACAAGTCAACGTGCGGCTGACCACAGTGGGGATGGCTGTGTGCTCTCCCATGGATTTGTTTTTAATTATCTCATGCATTAGGTATTTACCTAAATATTTACATCTAAATATCCTCTATCTGTAGTATTTGGTGAATATGTACTCTGGACTCTGGGCCCCAGGAAAACAAGTTATTCAAAAAATAGTCTTCAAACTCCTCATGAAAGCTGAGGGCCTTGAATATTTTGGCACTTGTAGTTTTAAACAAGGCACTAAACAGGGGGTTATGACAACCATATGAGGTGTTCTCTCTCAAACATTTGAGCTACTGGGTGGTCTCTTTTTAATGTGTCTTAAATAATGCAAGGCAGTATTAATTTTGATCAGTCTGTGTATGAAATGTGTGTAGCTGGGGGTCTCTCTCTTGACATGTTTCTGTAGCAGATTGGAGGTGATGTTCTTTCTGAGCAATGGAGCATATTCCCAAATATAAGGTGCGTGGACCTTAGTGTGTGTGTGTGTGTGTGTGTGTAAATGAAGGGGGAAATGCCCTGCCCCTTCGTGCTTTCGTATTACTACTTTGGTAATGTAGTAATGTAGGCTAAAGGACTTCCTCTATTTTTTTTGGGAAGGGCTATGAAGAGAGATCACATTAAGTATAACCTTTGGTTCCTAAGGTGTGGATGAGTGCATTGTGGTTGGAATTTAATTTTAACAGGTTTTATCAAACTGCTAAAAGATACTGAAAATGTTTAATACGAGAATCAGGGGCAGTAAATCACACACAGCCTTGTTAAAATAGATGTCCGCAGTGCATGGGTGCGGGGAGCATGTGTTTCTGCCCGGGGACTTTTCATTACAGCGCCAATCACGTACATTACTCTCACCTCATAACTCCGCCATATTAGATGGTTGGTAGGGACTGTGGTGAAGGAGGGATTTAACACCTCGCTTTATCCCTTTTGGGGGAGGGTTTAAAGACCTATTCTTTTCCCATTTGTAGGTCATTTGGCTCTTCATGGGGATTTTTAAAAAGCATATTTGAAATATATAGGCAAGTAATGTTAGTGTTTCCTGTGACATTGAATGGTATCTCTTTTGAACCCTTCTCATCTGTGATGCATTTTTTTCTTTCTGGCTCTTCATTTTTCCTCTCCTTTCTGTTTTGTTTTCCTTTTTTGTTGGCCTCCAATTTTTCCACTGTTCCCCCTTACCAAAATTAAATGTTTAGACACAGCTGTGGCCCCCCCCCCCCCCCCGCCCCGCCCCGGTGAGATGCCCATGAGTGTTGGGTAGCGGGACTGTCAAAGCCCTTTGCTTGCCGTTCCCTGTCTCAGGCTACATGAAGTCTCCCGAGGGCAGGACTACCTTGTACCCCCATCATCTAAATTGACTGGGCCAGTGGTGGCCCTGGTGCCAGATCTGGCCATTAGCGGAACACAGCCAGTCCCCTCCCTGTAGGACTGTCCTGCCACAGCTGTGGGTGCTGTTGAGTACTTGTGACGGAGGCTTCGTGGGTCACTAACATACCTACTGTCTGGCTCTTTGCAAGAAGAGTTTGCTGACCCCTGCCCCAAATCATAGCAGGTATTCAATAAATGTTGAGCTAATTAACATATTAAAGGTTTCCCACCCACGTGTTACTTAATATAGACACAAAACCACTGGTCCCTGCTGCTTGGGCTACTTGTACACCCTGGAGTGAAGATGCATCAGAGGATGAGCTTGAGTTTACTCCATAGGATGTATCATTCTGTCACATCATTAGTACTTGCAGATATTGTGTAAGCTTCTGTGCAGTACCTCTCCAGATGAAAGGGGAAGGATTGGGGAAAAAGTGCTGGACTTTGCTTGGGCTTCATAAATGGGCGTTAAGTGTTGATTACATTAGTTGTGACATATTCCTTGGATATGTACTTTTAGTCATTTATTTTTTTGGATGTGGTTAGAAAGAAGGGACTGTTGAGAAAAGCTTTCTCTGAAATTACAGTATACACATGTTAGATGTGAAGGTCATGGCCACGTTTTTCTCATATTTTTGTCATTTCCATCACAGAATAATGTCCAATTACTGTGTGTTTTGTTTCTGTTTCCTTCCCTTGTCCTCCCTAGAAAGAAAGAGAGGTTAAAAAGGAAAGCTTTATGCCCGTGAGAGGCAGAGACAGACAAACAGGTGGACAGAGAGGACATTTCCCCACATAGAGGAGGAGAAGAGAGAAAGGAAGCATGCACAAAGAGAGAGTGATTTCAAAAGTTTGCCAAGTGCACCTGCCATTCCACTCAATGAATACATCTGAAAATGAGTATTTAGCGGAGGTGTGAGTCTGCTCTTGCCTTGGTTCCAGCTCCTTTTGGCTGCCCAGTGTGCATCTTGCTGCACTGAATGTAATTTCAATATTTACATAGCACTCTTTTTCCTTTTTTTGTGGGGAGGGGGCGGAGGGAGTGGTCTATTATTGACCCTTCAACACAGGCCAGCTACTTTGTGTTTTAGGCAACCAAGCCAAAAGCTATTTGTCCACTGCTGGGCAGTTTGAAGAGATTTTGAAAAATAATAGTAAATAGACAAAATCTTAGCCATCTGTTCTCTTAGGCTTAAGAACTTACCCCAAATTAAGATAGGGTTCTGGTGAAATTGACTTTTATTTTTATTTTTTTTTAAAGATTTTATTTATTTATTTGACAAAGATAGAGAGCACAAGTAGGCAGAGAGGCAGGCAGAGGGAGAGGGAGAAGCAGGCTCTCCGCTGAGCAGGGAGCCCAATGCGGGACTCGATCCCAGGGCCCTGGGATCATGACCTGAGCTGAAGGCAGCCACTTAACCAACTGAGCCACCCAGGCGCCCCGGAATTGACTTTTAATTTTACTTTGAATCTCTTCGATTTCATTGTTTTCAAAATTTGAAGTTAACTAGCCCTCCGACTCAGGTCTCATTAATGTGATACAACTAAATGTGGATTTCTCCAGAGATACCATGTCAGTTTGGGTATTAGACCAAAAAAGCCACGGGTGTGTGAGTCTGCAAGACAATGAGCGCAGACACCTGTTATGGGTCTGTGCCTAGAAACGGCCTCTCCCTGACTTGGGTTTCACTAGTGAGCAAGGCTTACACCTAGAAGTATGCCAGGTATGTAACTGGTGCTCAGTAAATATGTTCTATAAACTCTTTTCTGATCTTCAGTTCCTTCATCTTGTTATGTGAGAAAAATAATTCCTGCCTGCTCTACTCATAAGAGATACTAGGAACCTTCATGAGAATGGTAAAGTATCAGATGAATCACTCCCCAAATTCAGAAATACGTGGTAAGGTCTCTCAGTGGAATCTTAATGGCTAAGCATGGCCAGGGACTGTGGACTCCATGAGAGGTCACCCTTCGTGGCTCTTATATGACTTTGCAGCCCAGAGCTTAGAGCTGTTGATACACGTTTGTTGAAGGCTGGTGACCCACACCCCTGGCCTGAGCCCTGAGAAGCTGACATCCCCCAGCAGGGTGCCCTGGGCCTCTGCCTGGGTTGTATTTGAGCTAATACTACGCGGAAGGCTTTATCCCAGCTCAGCTGGAGTGTTGCCTCACCGCAGTGGGGTGTGGTGCTCAGGGAGATGTGGTGCCTGGTGGCCCTCACCTTGTGCAGCAGAGTGGGGTTTCTCTGGGTGCCTCCTCGGGTGTCAGCATTCCAGCCTCTTGACCATCCTCCTCCTCTCTGGCTCTGCTGGGCCGCCCTCTTGGGGCAGGGTGGGGGATGCTCCCTTCTGGGCACAACACTCATCATCACAGTGTGGGTCTTGCGGACGCTGTTGGCCTCTGGGGGCACGTGTGGCATCCGAGAAGTCTCACCTCACCGTGGGGTGACGTGGCTTACTTACTCTGTTTCTGCTTTGGGTATGTATACAAACTGGGATTGTTTATTTTCATTTTGTGGCTTTGAGCAGAAATAAATCCATCTGAGAAGACCCTGCCCCCAGTCATCACAGACTCTCTTCTTTGTGGTTTCTACCCAGTTTCTTTTCAAAAAATTCTTCTTTCCTCACAGTTGTGGGGCAGGGGTCAAAATATCATACTTATTATATAAAAGCTGTGGCTTAGGGGCACCTGGATGGCTCCGTCGGTTAAGCATCTGACTCTTGATCTCAGCTCAGGTCTTGATCTCAGGGTCATGAATTCAAGCCCTGCACTGAGCTCCATGCTGGCTAGGCATGGAGGCTTCTTTAAAAAAAAAAAAAAAAAGCTTTGGCTTATATTCCAACAGAAAGGTCTTTTACCTTTTTTCATACATTTTCCTGCGTACACCAAGAGGGGCACAAACATGACAGTGGGTGATACAGGGAGACAGTTTGCCATTGAAGGATGGTGGGTCCCTGGGAGATGGTGTAAGACACCAGCAGTAAATGTGCAAAGGGTGGCAGTGGGTGCGTGGCCGCGTGCGGGTTCTGTGGGCCAGACAGTGGGCGGCCATCTGTGCAGGAAGGACAGGTGGGTGTGGGCCGAAGTGGCCCCACAGGCTGGTGCTGGGGAGGCAGGGCATGGAGTTGAGGGTTGAAGGATGGATTGCTGAGATGTGCCCCGTTAAAATGTTTTCTCGCTCCTTTTGGTTGACTGTGGGAAGCATAGTCTCTTCGTTCCCCTTTCAACCACCTGTTTTGTACAATGGTAAAACATTCTTGTCCCAGCGTTTTAAATTCAAATGCCCAGTTTTTGGCTAAAGTTGAAGATACAAGTTATTTAAAACAGGAAATCATTATTTAGGGGAAAAAGTTTGATAGCCTATTAAAAGATGCGTGGAAGACTCCTATTTTGGTTTTGCAGCGCTGTTAAATAATGCATATCTAATGTGCATACCTAATCATGTGTCTGGAGAAATGGGGTCTGCCAAAAATAGATGTCGACAGACGGGGGTGAAATGCAGTTCCTTCACTTGTGGGAACAGCCTCGGGTGGCGTGGTGTGGCTTCTGCAGCCTGTGTTAACAACACAGCTGCGTGGAAGTCTCGGTTTTCCCTCTCAGGCTGTGGAAGCCCCACTTATATTCCCATATGCTTATGTGTGTCTATATTCCTGGGGTAGAGTTTTCCTCTTTCATCACTTTTCTTACTCTGTCTTCAGGGCCAGACACCCTGAAGTTTCACGCATGACCCGCAGACTCTGAAGCCCCCTTTCCACGGCTGGGGGCTGGAAGAAGGAAGACACCATGGTCCGTTTGTCAGGGGAAAAAGTAGATAAAATGAATGACAGAGCTCCTGAGAGAGCAGAATTCACACTCCTCACCAGGGATTATTTCAGGAGGATTATAGGACACGATATTAATATGTCAATGTCCTGTGCACTAAAAACACGAAACAAAACAAAAAAAGCACAGCCCATGGAGTACTAGTCCTGGCGTGCATTTTGTCCTAGCAAAATAATTTTGTTTGCCAAAAGCTTCTTGTTTTTATAAAACCAGCTAAAAACAACTGACTGAAGTTTATCCAATAAATTCATTTAATCATCATTTATTCAGTGTTTTTATGTAGCCCGACGGGGCTAATTGTCATTGATAGCTTGCTTACAGAGACAAACTCATTTTTATCTCTGATGTGACTTTTTCTTCTCCACCATGGAAAGGAGAAAAATACCTTTTCTTGTGGTAGATAGTAATTCATCCTTAAAAAACAAACAAACAAACAAACAAACAAAACACCACAATTGAAATGGCTAGCTTTTCAGGTGAGAGTTACAATGTAGAATAATTTTCAGAAATTTCAAACAAGGAAACATGTTATTTCCTTTCAAACGTATAATTTTCTTATTTGTTATCCTTTTTATATGTTAATTCATGGTATCTGGAGGCTCTGGGTTTTAATTTAAAGCATTGGTCTGCAGATCCAAAATTGATATTTATATACAATTTATACAAAATGTATAAATTGGAAAAAATGAAGTTCTTCAGAATAAGTGATGATTTTGGATTTCTGTTCTTGGAGTGTTTTCCAAATTAAGTTCCATAGTGTATCTTTCATTATTTTATTTTATTATTTTATGTTAATCACCATACAGTAAATCATTAGTTTTCGATGTAGTGTTCCATGATTCATTGTTTGCGTATAACACCCAGTGCTACATTCAGTACGTGCCCTCTTTAATACCCATCACCAGGCTGACCCATCCCACCACCACCCTCCCCTCTAGAATCCTCAGTTTGTTTCTCAGAGTCCGTAGTCTCATGGTTCGTCTCCCCCTCCTGATTTCCCCCCCTTCATTTTTCCCTTCCTACTATCTTCTCTCTCTCTCTCTCTTTTTTTTAAACATATAATGTATTATTTGTTTCAGAGGTACAGATCTGTGATTCATCAGTCTTACACAATTCACAGCGCTCACCATAGCACATACCCTCCCCAGTATCCATCACCCAGCCACCCATCCTTCCCACCCCCCACCACTCCAGCAACCCTCAGTTTGTTTCCTGAGATTAAGAATTCCTCATATTAGTGAGATCATATGATACATGTCTTTCTCTGTTTGACTTATTTCGCTTAGCGTAATACCCTCTAGTTCCATCCACGTCGTTGCAAATGGCAAGATTTTGGTTTTTGTGATGGCTGCATAATATTCTGTTGTGTATATATACACCACATCTTCTTTATCCATTCATCTGTTGGCGGACATCTTGGCTCTTTCCATGGTTTGACTATTGTGGACATTGCTGCTCTAAACATTGGGGTGCAGGTGCCCCTTTGGATCACTACATTTATATCTTTGGGGTAAATACCCAGTAGTGCAATTGCTGGGTTGTACGGTAGCTCTATGTTCAACTTTTTGAGGAACCTCCATACTGTTTTCCAGAGTGGCTGCACCAACTTGCATTCCCACCAACAGTGTAGGAGGGTTCCCCTTTCTCTGCATCCCCGCCAACATCTGTTGTTTCCTGACTTGTTAATTTTAGCCATTCTGACTGGTGTGAGGTGGTATCTCATTGAGGTTTTGATTTGGATTTCCCTGATGCCGAGCAATGTTCAGCACTTTTTCATGTGTCTGTTAGCCATTTGGATGTCTTCTTTGGAAAAACGTCTGTTCATGTCTTCTGCCCATTTCTTGATTGGATCATTTGTTCTTTGGGTGTTGAGTTTGATAAGTTCTTTATAGATCTTGGGTACTAGCCCTTTATCTGATATGCCATTTGCAAATATTGTCTCCCATTCTGTCAGTTGTCTTTTGGTTTTGTTGACTGTTTCCTTTGCTGTGCAAAAGCCTTTTATCTTGATGAAGTCCCAATAGTTCATATTTGCCCTTGCTTCCCTTGCCTTTGGCGATGTTTCTAGGAAGAAGTTGCTTCGGCTGAGGTCGAAGAGGTTGCTGCCTGTGTTCTCCTCTAGGATTTTGATGGACTCCTGTCTCACATTTAGGTCTTTCCTCCATTTTGAGTTTATTTTTGTGTGTGGTGTCAGGAAATGGTCCAGTTTCATTCTGCACGTGGCTGTCCAGTTTTCCCAACACCATTTGTTGAAGAGACTGTCTTTTTTCCGTTGGACAGTCTTCCCTGCTTTGTCAAAGATTAGTTGGCCGTAGAGTTGAGAGTCCATTTCTGGGCTCTCTATTCTGTTCCATTGATCTATGTGTCTGTTTTTGTGCCAGTACCATACTGTCTTGATGATGACAGCTTTGTGATAGAGCTTGAAGTCTGGAATTGTGATGCCACCAGCTTTGCTTTTTCTTTTTCAACATTCCTCTGGCTATCTGGGGTCTTTTCTGGTTCCATACAAATTTTAGGATTATTTGTTCCATTTCTTTGAAAAAAGTGGATGGTATTTTGATAGGGATTGCATTAAATGTGTAGATTGCTCTAGGTAGCATTGACATCTTAACAATATTGGTTCTTCCAGTCCATGAGCATGGGACGTTTTTCCATTTCTTTGTGTCTTCCTCAGTTTCTTTCATGAGTATTTATAGTTTTCTGAGTACAGATCCTTTGCCTCTTTGGTTAGATTTATTCCTAGGTATCTTATGGTTTTGGGTGCAATTGTAAATGGGATCGACTCCTTCATTTGTCTTTCTTCTGTCTTGTTGTTGGTGTATATAAATGCAACTAATTTCTGTGCATTGATTTTATATCCTGCCACTTTACTGAATTCCTGTATGAGTTCTAGCAGTTTTGGGGTGGAGTCTTTGGGGTTTTCCACATAAAGTATCATATCATCTGCAAAGAGTGAGAGTTTGACTTCTTCTTTGCCGATTTGTATGCCTTTTATTTCTTTTTGTTGTCTGATTGCTGTGGCTAGGACTTCTAGTACTATGTTGAATAGTAGTGGTGATATGGACATCCCTGCCCTGTTCCTGACCTTAGGGGGAAAGTTTTCAGTTTTTCCCCATTGAGAATGATATTCGCTGTGGGTTTTTCATAGATGGCTTTTATGATATTGAGGTATGTACCTTCTATCCCTACACTCTGAAGAGTTTTAATCAAGAAGGGTGCTGTAGTTTGTCAAATGCTTTTTCTGCATCTATTGAGAGGATCATATGGTTCTTGTTCTTTCTTTTATTAATGTACTGTATCACATCGATTGATTTGCGGATGTTGAACCAACCTTGCAGCCCAGGGATAAATTCCACTTGGTCGTGGTGAATAATCCTTTTAATGTACTGTTGGATCCTATTGGCTAGTATTTTGGTGAGAATTTTTGCATCCATGTTCATCAGGGATATTGGTCTGTAATTCTCCTTTTTGATGGGGTCTGATTTTGGGATCAGGGTAATGCTGGCCTCATAAAATGATTTGGAAGTTTTCCTTCCATTTCTATTTTTTGGAACAGTTTCAGAAGAATAGGTATTCATTCTTCTTGAAATGTTTGGTAGAATTCCCCTGGGAAGCCATCTGGCCCTGGGCTCTTGTTTGTTGGGAGATTTTTGATTACTGCTTCAATTTCCTTTGTGTTTATGGGTCTGTTCAGGTTTTCTGTTTCTTCCTGTTTCGGTTTTGGTAGTTGATACATCTCTAGGAATGCATCCATTTCTTCCAGATTATCTAATTTGTTGGCATATATGCTCATAATATGTTATAATTGTATTTCTTTGATGTTAGTTGTGATCTCTCCTCTTTCATTCATGATTTTATTTATTTGGGTCATTTCTCTTTTTGATAAGTCTGGCCAGGGGTTTATCAATCTTATTAATTCTTTTAAAGAACCAGCTCCTAGTTTCGTTGATCTGTTCTACTGTTCTTTTGGTTTCTATTTCATTGATTTCTGCTCTGATCTTTACTATTTCTCTTCTCCTGCTGGGTTTAGGCTTTTTTGCTGTTCTTTCTCCAGCTCCTTTAGGTGTAGGGTTAGATTGTGTATTTGAGACCTTTTTTGTTTCTTGAGAAAGGCTTGTATTGCTATATATTTTCTTCTTAGGACTGCCCGTGCTGCATTCCAAAGATTTTGAACAGTTGTATTTTCATTTTCATTTCTTTCCATGAATTTTTTAAATTCTTCTTTAATTTCCTGGTTGACTCACTCATTCTTTAGTAGGATGCTCTTTAGCCTCCATGTATTTGAGTTCTTTCCAACTTTACTCTTGTGATTGAGTCCTAGTTTTAAAGCATGTGGTCCAAAAATATGCAGGGAATGATCCCAGTCTTTTGGTACCAGTTGAAACCTGATTTGTGAGCTAGGATGTGATCTATTCTGGAGAATGTTCCATGGGCATTAGAGAAGAATGTGTATTCTGTTGCTTTGGGATGGAATGTTCTGAATCTATCTGTGAAGTCCATTTGGTTCAGTGTGTCATTTAAAGTCTTTATTTCCTGTTGATCTTTTGCTTAGATGATCTGTCCATTTCAGTGAGGGGGGTGTTAAAGTCCCCTACTATTATTGTATTGTTGTCGATGTGTTTCTTTGATTTTGTTATTAATTGCCTTATATAATTGGCTGCTCCCATGTTAGGGGCATAGATATTTACAATTGTTAGATCTTCTTGTTGGATAGACCTTTTAAGTATGATATAGTGTCCTTCCTCATCTCTTATTATAGTCTTGGTTTAAAATCTAATTTGTCTGATATAAGGATTGCTACCCCAGCTTTCTTTTGGTGTCCATTAGCATGGTAAATGGTTTTCCACCCCCTCACTTTCAATCCGGAGGTGTCTTTGGGTCTAAAATGTGTCTCTTGCAGACAGCATATTGATAGGTCTTATTTTTTTATCCAATCTGATAGCCTGTGTCTTTTGATTGGGGCATTTAGCCCATTTACCTTCAGGGTAACTATTGAAAGATATGAATTTAGTGCCATTGTATTGCCTGTAAGGTGACTGTTACTGTATATTGTGTCTGTTCCTTTCCGGTCTATGTTACTTTTTGGTTCTCTCTTTGCTTAGAGGACCTCTTTCAATATTTCTTGTAGGGCTGGTTTCATGTTTGTAAATTCTTTTAGTTTTCATTTGTCCTGGAAGCTTTTTATCTCTCCTTCTATTTTCAATGACAGTCTAGCTGATTATAGCATTCTTGGCTGCATATTTTTCTTGTTTAGTGCTCTAAATATATCATGCCAGTCCTTTCTGGCTTGCCAGGTCTCTGTGGATAGGTCTGTTGCCAATCTAATGTTTCTACCATTCCAGGTTACAGACCTCTTGTCCCGAGCTGCTTTCAGGATTTTCTCTTTGTCTCTGAGACTTGTAAGTTTTACTATTAGATGTCAGGGTGTTGACCTATTTTTATTGATTTTGAGGGGGGTTCTCTGTGCCTCCTGGATTTTGATGGCTGTTTCCTTCCCCAAATTAGGGAAGTTCTCTGGTATAATTTGCTCCAGTATACCTTCTGCCCCTCTCTCTCTTTCTTCTTCTTCTGGGATCCCAATTATTCTAATATTGTTTTATCTTATGGTATCACTTATCTCTTGAATTCTGCCCTCATGATCCAGTAGTTGTTTATCTCTTTTTCTCAGCTTCTTTATTCCCCATTATTTGGTCTTCTATATCAGTAATTCTCTCTTTTGCCTCATTTATCCTAGCAGTTAGAGCCTCCATTTTTGATTGCACCTCATTAATAGCCTTTTTGATTTTGACTTGGTTAGATTTTAGTTCTTTTATTTCTCCAGAAAGGGTTTCTCTAGTATCTTCCATGCTTTTTTCAAGCCCAGCTAGTATCTTTATAATTGTCATTCTGAACTCTAGTTCTGACATCTTACTAATGTCCGTATTGATTAGGTCCCTGGCAGTCAGTACTACCTCTTGTTCTTTTTTTTGAGGTGAGTTTTTCTGTCTTGTCATTTTGTCCGGAGGAGAACAGATGAATGAGAGAATATAATGCTAACAGGGTAACAACGACCCCAGAAAAATATATACTAAACAAATCAGAAGAGACCTGAAACTGGGGAAAAAGAAAGGGAAAGAAAGAAAAAAGGAAAAAAAAAGAATATGATCAAATATGATAAGGCTGGTGAATAGATCAGTGCCACACACTAGATTTTGGGTGTATTTTGTTCTGTAAGAAGAAACTGCCTCCCAAAATAATAAAAAAAAAATATATGTACATAAATAAGGGTATATATGATGAAGGGATGGAATATGACTGAAGATGAAAATTATGAAAAATTTTATAAAAGCAATTGATAAGAAGTTGGTTGAAAAAAGAAAGAAGAGAAATTAAAAAAAAAAAAAAAAAGGGAGAGAATGTGATCAGGCAGGAGACCAGAACAAAGCCATACACTAGAGACTTAGGGTATATTTTGGTCTGTTAGAAGAAACCGTATCCCCAAATTTTAAAGCGAGAACAACTTATATATATAACAAAAATAAGGTTAACTACAATGAAGAGATAGAATATAACTCTAAAAATGAAAAATAAAAAAGGTTTTTAAAAAAGGGATTGATGATAAAATGTTTGAAAAAGGGAAAAAGAAAAATTCAAGAAAAAAAAGGAAAAAAGGAAAAATAAAAAAATTAACTTAGAAAGACTAAAGAATCATGGGAAAAAAAGCCGTGAGTTCTATGTGCTGTATTCCCCTAGTGCTGGAGTTCTGCCATTCTCATCGATCGGTAGACTTGGTCTTGGCTGGCTGTTCTTGCTGATCTTCTGGGGAAGGGGCCCGTTGCCGTGGTTCCCAAATGTCTTTGCCGGAGGCGGAGTTGCCCCGCTCTTGCCAGTCCGGGCTAAGTAATCTGCTTGGGATTGCTCTTGCGAGCTTTTGTTCCCTGCAAGCTTTCCGTACAGCTTTGGAGGACGAGAGTGAAAATGGCGGCCTCCCAATCTCCACCCTGGAGGAGCCAAGAGCTCGGGGCCCCACTCCTCAGTGCACCCCCAGAGAAAAGCAGTCAATCAGTCCTGTCTCCCCGGTCTCCGGCCAAACTCTGTGCTCACCCGGCCTGTGACCAAGTGTTTCTATCTCTGGCACACGACCCCGTGTGGAGTCTCCAAACCCAGCAGATCCCTGTGGTGCGCTCCCGCGCCGCTCCCCCCGGGGGAGGAAGGGGAGTCTCCCCGGATCTGCCGCTTGTTGGGTCCCTGCTTCCAGAAAGTCGTCACTTTTCTGTTCAGAGGGTTGCTGCTATTCTTTTCTTTGATCTCCTGTTGAGTTCGTAGGTGTTCAGAATGGTTTGATACCTATCTAGCTGAATTCCTGGGACCAGACGAAATTTAGTTCTTCTACTCCTCTGCCATCTTGCCCCTCTATTCCTTATATCTGTTTCTAATAGATGTGTAATGCCACCTTGTTTAGAGGATTTCTATTTGTTTTTAGCAAGCAATGTGGTTAAATGTAATAGGAGCTTGGATTGGGTTAAGTAAAATTCCCTAACTGAAAAGAAGAGGGGGCACCTGGGTGGCTCACATGGTTAAGCGTCTGCCTTCTGCTCAGGTCATGATCCCAGGGTCCTGGGATCGAATCCTGCATTGGGCTCCCTGCTCCTTGGGAGCCTGCTTCTCCCTCTGCTTCTCTCTCTCTCTCTCTCTCTGTCTCTCATGAATAAATAAATAAAATCTTTAAAAAAAAGAAAAGAGGAATGGCCACCATTAGAAGTACCTGTTTCTTCTAGTGAATTTTAAGAAATGTATGAAAAGTCAGTAACGATTAAGTAAATGATTGAGAATCACGTGTTAATTGAGAACTCTTTCTTCAGCGTGCACTTTTTCTACAGCGTGATGTAAACCTAAGCACTATGGGCTGGATACTTATTTTATCAACATGCATTTTAAACGAGGGTATATTTAGGTACACAATCTTTATTCAGCTTTGGTACTGGGAAGTAGGTTTAGTAAGGAAAAAAATCTGACATTAAAAGTTTTTTTATTTCTGTGCATAATAGGATTGCATTTGTCCTTATCAGAATAGTCTGCCACAAAGACTTCTAGAGAGTAGGAACATAGTGCATGTGCCTCTTAAGAAAGTATAGTATTTAAGTAAAAAATCAGTGATGATGATTCTGAAAGGGTATGAAGGTAAAGCTGCTGTTTATTTCCAGTCATGTTGTGAACCCACTTGTTTGGGTTCTGTTGTAGGAGTTTTCAAGGGTGTTCTTGAAGGGCGTTTATGAATATGTCATGCTCCAATGTTACATGTTGGAAACGACCCATTCTTCAGTGTGTTCCGCTACACTGGATCTTTCTGTGCAAACCTTAGAAGAGAGGGGCTTTCCTGCCATCTTTGTTCAAAGGCTTTTCTTATTGTGTTGTTGCTGAGGGAAGGCTGAGATCATGCCCTGGCATGATACACGTGTGCCATTCTCTATACTATGGTGGCACTTGGACCCAGGCTCAGGGAAGTCCAGGAATTGTTCAGGTGATTCTGTTGTGTGATAACAAGGGAATACATGGCAATATGAGGATGTGGGGTTGTTTTTTTTTTTTTTAGATAAGGAATGAGAACTGGTTCATTGTTAGCGATTCAACTTTGAATCAGAAATTTCTCACTTCTCTCTCAGGCTTTTGAGTTGCTTTAATTAAAGAGTGTCATGAAATTGTAAAGCGAACTTTCATCTGTGAGAGTTTTAAGCTGATAATATATAAGCAGAATAGAAATGAAGAAACAATGTGGATTCCAAGGTTGATATAATTCTGCATCCAAATTTTGACTTAACTGTTTTAGTCCTCAGACAGCCTCACTGTTTTCTTCAATTGTCTTTTCAATAAGAAATGATGTATATTCCGGAATGAAAAGATAAATTTATGCTAATTCTGATATTAGTTTATATATTGAGAGTCTGTGAAAGGTTTTGTTTGCAAAATGGGTTCTCCTCTTGGTTCAGAGTGAATGAAGAGTAAGAACTGCTTCACCAAAACCTCTTGCTTTCCAGTGACAGTGAATTCGGAATAAAGTAAATCTGGGAAAGAGGCATGAAAATATGAATGGAATCTGAGATCACAAATGGACATGAGTTTAGCTGCTTGGGTAGTTGATGGAATAAGAGTCGTATGTTGGTTGTTAGGGATGCAGGCAGTGTTTTCTTGCAAAAATATTTTTGGTAATAAATTGGTAGCATTTGAGAGCAAGGAGTCAAGATGATCAAAGGGAGGCAAGATTGTATTGTGTGCTGGTGGTTGATGAACTGGGGATGTATTTCATGGGTGGGTTTCTGAACAATGTCCATATTTTCTAACTTGTTTTTAACTCCACGTGAGCAAGGACCGTGGTAGTGGTTGCAGAGGTGGTGTGTGTGTGTGTATGTTATAGTCCTGGTGCCTGGCGTAGTGATAGTAGTTCATAGTAGGTACTCAGTAAGTATTTTTTGAATGAATAAATGAAGTGATAAAGCTAGAAGTTCATTCGATAATGCAGAAGCAGAGATAAGCTTGTTCAGTACAGTGGCAAGGAGGAGGCCAGGATCCTGTGTCAGGAGAAGCTTTCTAAAGTCAGAGCTCCCAAAGATGGCTGGAGGAAGCAACGGAGGGAGGCAGTTCAAGCAGAGGGCATGGTGGAGATATTGGAGAGGGCCCTCTAATATTTTTAATGGGTAGTTAAGCTGGATGATTCTAAAATGCTATTTATATTCTGAGATTCCATTAAATATTTGAGCATCTACTGTTTGTGTAACAATGTGTGAGTCACGGGAGGGTGGGTGGTGGGCAGAGATTCAGCAATGTGAAATATGATTAAAAAACAAAAGCAAGGGGCGCCTGGGTGGCTCAGTCGGTTAAGTGTCTGCCTTCAGCTCAGGTCATGGTCCCAGGGTCCTGGGATCGAGCCCTGCATCGGGTTCCCTGCTCCGCGGGAAGCCTGCTTCTTCCTCTCCCACTCCCCCTGCTTGTGTTCCCTCTCTTGCTGTATATCTCTCTGTCAAATAAATAAATAAAATCTTTATTAAAAAAAAAAAAGTTCAACTGAGTAAATTTTAGCCTGTTGTCTCTCTCTTTTAACCATTGAGATACCTACATATGCTAGGTCATTTTGGTGGTAAAATTTAAAAAAAAATTTAGAAAATAACAGACTATAAATATATGATGAAATTCAGACTATTTAAACCATTTGTCCATTCAGTAAATATTTGAGTGCAATAAACATTGTCAGTTCTGGCACCTTCTTTTAGCTGGAGAGAACAGCAAAAGGGGTAGGGTTGAGTCAGACCCTCAAGTGTTCCTGGAAACACAGTGAGGGGCATGGAGCGGGAGGGGCTAGGTTACAGGACTGGTGGGGCATGCGGGCGGACAACAGCAGACCTCGGGGAAAAGAGAGAGGAGGCTGGAGTCAGATAGTGGTTGACCTGCAGTATTAGCCTTGCACTGAGGTGTGAACCATGTAACTGGGTATGGAGGGAGAGGTGTGTGTGGCTCTAGAGGGTTTGAAAGCAAATGCCTCTGTCAGACAGAAATGTTGAGTGGGCGAAAAACGATGTAATCTTAGAGATGTCGAGTTTGATATTTTGGAGATCTAGTTGGAAATAACCAGTTATGGAGATATTGTATCTAAAAAGACATTTGAAGTTTTGAAATGTTACCTGTTTTGAAATGGCTCGTCTGTTTGCTGCTTTAAACATACATTTATTTGGTTCATTTTGGGTCTGTTCTTTCTGGGTTCATTTTGTTTAAAATGGATTCATAGGCGTTTACCAGAGTGCTGTTCTTCCTTTTCTGAGATGTCACTTTCTCATTTCTACATGAATTTTGTGTGACTACTTTGTCACTGTTACGGAAGTGTTCTCACATGCCAGCTTCACTGGAACAAGATGTCACTTGATGTCACCAAGAGTTGTGAAAAGCTATTTTAAGTGGGGTGGAAAATTTCAGTTTTTAAAGGAGTCACTGAATCTTCAGAAAAGCTAAGGATTTCTAAAGAGCTTGGACATTTGTGCATTCTGTAATGTTGGGAGGTTGTAGGTTAAATGGCTTTGGATTTTATTCTGTTCTTTGTTTATAGGTAATTAATAGTAGAACATTACTGAACACTTACTAAACAAATAAAATTGTATGTTAAGTTCTTCACATTTTAAAATAAAGATTAGGAAGCCTAAATATTAAAGGAAGTGATAGAGGAGGTGTGCTTGTTATTAATTGACAAATGATTGCTCCAGGGTTATGGTTTAGAAAAATCATGGTTTTGAGGATTCTCTGTTTTAATTACACAATTTTCGCACAAGAAAATGTAGTTGAGTACCAGTGTTTATAGGGAAGGCATAGCTAATACTTTAAAATGTTTTTCCTTTTAATTAATTATTCAAAATTTTTTTTTAAAATTTTGAGTAAACTGTGCCGTATGTAGGGCTTGAACTCCCAACCCTATGATCAAGAGTTGCATGCACTATTGATGGAGCCAGCCTGGCGCCCCTAAAATGTTTTCCTTTTTAGAAAATTTTAAACCAAATCACGTTTGTTTTACATTTTACCGTCTTACATTTTACATCTTTTACATTTTTTTACCCATTTTGCCCATAATTTCATCTTAACTAAGAAATTAAAGTGTTTAAGAATAGTAATTTAAAGATATAATTTTGATCTCTCCAGGCTCTCTCGGTCCCTGGGGTATAGATAGCCATGCAGTCTTTGAAGGTGGCTGTCCCTTCTGTGAATTTACATTTACAAAACCCATCCTACTAAAACTCCTCGTGCAACCCCACTTTTGTGCTCTTTCAGTTTGTGAAACAATTAATTTGGTCTATGGGACAAATTACTAGTTTATTTATAGACAAATTGAAATATACTTAGTTTCTTTTAAAAAAGTTACATAAAAATATCAACCAGTATTAAAATGTTTTAAATATTGATTAGACATTTAGATAATCTATTAATAAACTCTGTCATTCTTAGTTTATTACCCTTGAACAGTACTTTTTTTTTTTTTGGTCTCATCCTGATTTTCTTTGAACTTTATAATTTTTCTTTCTTTTTCTCTCAGTCTTCTGACTACTCATAGAGAACTTCTTGGTATTCTCAAATTTGCAATCTCCAGAGCTTCATCTCTTATTAGCTCTTCTTCAGAGCCGGTTCTGAAATAATTTCCCAGAGGTTCCTGCCCCTTCTTCGGAGAATTAGTCCTTCTGTCCTAGGCAGTGGAGCAAAAGGAGAGAGGTCACAGACTCAAATGACTTACGTTGGTTGACTTAAAATATCAGGAGCACTGTTTCCAAGAAGAAACAATTTTTAAAGGGGGAAGAATGTTTTTTTGTTTTTTCCTTTCTCCCAATTTAGCTATATGCCTTTGAAACCTAGATCCGGCTTGCAAATACACACGTACGAGTATGTGTGTGTGAGTGTGCATGTTGTCACGTTTCAGTGTTTATAAACTTTTCCTGTAAGGATGGCCTAGCAGTATATTTTTAGTGATTGCCGTAGTTTCAGTAACTTGTATAAACTGGTTAATAAAAGGGTCTGCTTGGCATTATAAACCTGCAGCTTGTGATGCCACATAATTTTAAAGAGCAAATTTAAAATAAAAATGAACAAAGCTTCAAAAAAAGATGCAAAATGGTTTTTGCACATTGACCCAAGATAATTTCCTCCATAAACTCAGAAACTTGGAAGCTGAGCCCACAGAATATTGGACAGAAAACTATTCTTTAAACCTTTTCTTTATTCTACAGGAAATGAATCTGTTTGCTCTTTTCCTGTGGTGCCCTGTTGTTTGAATTTTCTTTCTGTCTTAAAACAGGCAGAAGGAGTAAGAAGGCCACATATTTGCTCTTGATGCTATGTGGTACTATGTTGTGGGGTTGAATAATTATGATTAATTGTGAGCTGGACCATGTGCCTTTCAGTGGATTGTAACGAAATAAAACTTAATGATTTTAACATTGTGCTACTGGTATGTATTTGCGATACATAGCTCTGTTCCTACAAGATCCACTTTGTAATCGCACAGATGTCGTTGAGCTCAAATTTCAGGTCATAAAAGTTTTGGGACTGCTTTTTAATGAAAATAAGGTTTTATTTATCTTGGTACTTCACAAATTAGACCTAAGGAAGGTGAAAACTAAGAGCAGAACCAAAAAGAAAGCAGGGGGTCAGTAGCACACACATTAATCAGGATACACTTTTGCTTTCCTGTATATTGTTCACTTTACTATGTTTTTTTTTCTTTTTTTTTTAAAGATTTTATTTATTTATTCATGAGAGACAGAGAGAGAGACAGAGGCAGAGGGAGAAGCAGGCTCCCCGTGGAGCAGGGAGCCCGATGCGGGACTCGATCCCAGGACCCTGGGATCATGACCTGAGCCGAAGGCAGACGCTTAACCATCTGAGCCACCCAGGCGCCCCACTTTACTATGTTTTTATACTATTTTATAAAAGTGCAGAAATAATTATAAATTAATGATTTAAAATGCTTGAAGTGATTGAGCAGTTGTGGGTTGTTTCCGAGCATGCCTTTAAATTTAGGGAAAAAGAGTTGCTATGTGTGTTGGACATGAAGTACACATACATGTTTATTAATATTTGTACTGTAGGTAGCTTTGGTTGATATATTGCCACCTATGTGGGCTTAGGTTTTGTATAGCTGCTTGGAGAATTATGTATATTACCTTAACAGCTTAATTTCATTTTTATTTAGGATGGATTAGAATAGTTTATTTGATTGGCTGGTCAGGTACATTTACCTCCCCTTCAGCTGTTCTCTAGCTCACCATTGCTCCATCATTTACCAGGCAAATATAACTTCGTGTGTCATGCTCTGATTATTCCCAGGATTAGAATGACACCCACTTTGCTGTGTTGCTATGATGATTAGCAATAATTGTTTCCATTCCTCACGTCCAGTACTGGACACCAGAATTAAAAAGCTTTCTTCCTCCATTATCTCATTCCTGGCCTTGGGGTAGGAATGCTTGCCCCGGTTTTCCAGAGAAGGAAATGAATCATCATTTGCCCATGGCTTGCCCCATGTTACACTGAGTTAGGACAATGCAAACAGAGCACCCAGCATACCTATCACCTTGTGGTCATTGTTCTAGATCCATAATGATCATATGGGAGAAGTGCATAAAGAGCTGAAACCCATTTTTTTTTTTTAAGATTTTATTTATTTGACAGAGAGAGACAGAGAGAGAGAGAACACAAGCAGGGGGAGTGGGAGAGGGAGAAGCAGACTTCCCGCAGAGCAGGGAGTCTGACGCGGGGCTCAATCCCAGGACCCTGGGATCGTGACCTGAGCCGAAGGCAGACGCTTAACGACTGAGCCACCCAGGTGCCCAGAAACCCATTTTTTTAAACATTACATTGTCTCAGGCTAGGTTTTTTTGTTTTGTTTTTGTTTGTTTTAAAATCATGGCTGTCCTCTTCTTAAGGGATAATTTCTCTCTGATAGGGAGAATGTGTATATATTTAAGGATTTTGGGATGTATTTGAAAAAAGATTTTATATGTTAAATTGTTTTTGATTTTTGCATTTTTAATGCATTTTAAACATAGCTTTGGAATATTTGGGCAATACACACATTTCTAGCTAATGCTTATGTTTAGATATTGCTTACACACTATGTTTATATATATATATATGTGTGTGTGTGTGTGTGTATATATATATATATATATTTTTTTTAAGATTTTATTTGTGAGAGAGAGTGAGTGCACAAGCAGGGGGATTGTCAGGCAGAGGGAGAAGCAAGCTCCCTGCTGAGCAAGGAACCCGATGCAGAACTCGATCCCAGAACCCTGGGATCATGACCTGAGCCAAAGGCAGACACTTAACCGACTGAGATGCATACCATCTTTGAGCCTCTTCATTTTACATGTCAAGCGTTAAATTTATTTTCCATTTTCATGGACATGAATTAAAATAAATTTATCAGTTTTTAGCATCCCACTCCCCCCCAATTTCATGATGAAAAATTGTGTGTTGAACCTCAGGAGTGGTGGAATTCTTGTGGTTGTCCCAAGATCCAGTTTTTTCTCTGGATTTCCTATAATTTTATTCTTACGTGCCTTATTAGAAGTTTATGAAGAAGGAATTTTGAAAATGGTATTAATTTTGTGATTTCCAAGTTAATTTTCCTGGCCGTATTTGAAATTAAGTTGAAAGGGTGTTAGGAAAGCCTAAAATTCCTCCCTTCTGCTTTTTCCCTAGCTTTCCTCTGTGTGTGAGTTCTGTATGCTCCTTTTGGTGGGGTGGTATTTAATCTGCTCCACCTTTTGGTTTTGTTCAGATAATGCTCGGTTAGATAATGTCTCTAAAAGGGTTATGCTTTCTTGTAAAATGTTTCATATTTCCAGGAAATTTTCACATTTTGATTAGCTTATTTCCTTTCCATTTTTAGTTTGCGGACTATGGTTATTTAACTGAAGTAACTCAGCTGCTAGGCAAGGTTATGGCACTAACATGTCTACTATAAGGTACAGAATTGGGGTGGCAAATATTCATATTTGTATTACTTTGCATTTTACAAGTAACTAGCAAACACTGAATACCTCTGAAAGCTATAATTTATTTTCCCTGCCATCTCAAAATTTTACTTTATGCAGCCATTTAAGCATTAATGAATGTAAATAGACTGGTCCTTATTTTGCCTAATTCCAGATTCATGATTTTCTTCCATTTTCAGGACTGAGTTTGGCAAGCAACATGAAATAGACTGTTTTCAAGTCTCTTAAGTTGTCCAGGGACTAGAATGTTTTTAGCATTGAGGACTTAAAAAAAAAAGTCACGCATTTTTTTCTTGTCATTGCATGAATGTATTTCAGTGGGTCCTGCTTACTTTCTAAAATCATGGAAGAGTTGAAAATTTTCAAGTTTCACACACACACACACACACACACACACAGTTTAGTCCATGGAACTTGCAAATATAAATAAACTTTGTCTATATTTTCAGTAATCAAAAGCTATGAGTATTTTTTTTTAAAGATTTATTTATTTGTTTTAGAGAGAGAGAGAGACAGGGTTGGGGAGGGGCAGAGGGAGAGGGAGAGAGAGAATCTCAAGCAGACTCCCTGCTGAGTATGGAGCCCAAAGCGGGGCTCCATCTCAGGACCCTGAGATCTTGACCTGAGCTGAAGTCAAGAGTCAAGATGCTTAACTGACTGAACCACCCAGGTGCCCTAAAAGCTATGAGTATTTTCTAATTGTCCTGTTGGGTAGCACACTTTATAAAACCTAGAGTTATTCATATAAGTGTTTGGCAATTTTATTTTACTCAGAATCAATAAAGATTATGGACCAAAACAAAACAAAATGCTATCACTACCAACATGGTCAAAGAAAAAAAACAAAGCAACTTCTAACATGTCTAGTGTGTTCTGGGAACTCCACAAATATTCTTTAGTGAATGAATGTAGTTCAACCGTGATCGTTATATTCCTTATTATTTTCCTTATATTTAGTCTTCATATGTACATGCTTTTTTTCCTTTGAAGAGTAATACCAGTCTGTATGTCACACTTCAGCTTATCTGGGAACATTCCTGGCTGTCCTCTCAGGGTAGATTTCTCTTAATACTGTCTGCATGAAGGTTTAGTTGTTTGAAGAGTGTCCTGTTCCTACAATGCTGGGCTAGTTTTTGATGAGAACTGCCCTTCTCTATTGTTTTTTCGAGACGGAGACACAATCTGGCCTGCACAGCATGGTAGTGGATGGAAGGGTCCGAATAGCAGCTAGGGAGACAAGTGAGTGCCTACGGACAAACCAGACTCTTACTCAGGACTGGCTACATAATTTGCCAGGCACAGTGCAAAATGAATGTGCAGGGCACTTGGTTTAAAAAAAAAAAAATTAGGAATTTCAAGATGTTGACAACAGCGATTTAATCAAGTGCGAGGCTCTGAGCTAATGCACGAGTGGGTTTCTCCTATGAAGCCTGCCATGCTTCTACTCTCACAACGCTTTCTTGATTCTAATACTAGAGAGCAGAGCAGGGTAGGGTTGACCTAGCTTTGTCCGTCCTTTGAATTGGATGCTTCCTTGCTGGTTAACCCCCGGCCCTCCCACGGACTGCAGAATGAGCTCTGAGGGGTGGCAGATGACACAAACAGGAATGTCTGATAGGTGTCGAAAGATGAACTTACCTTTCCTCTATGTTCTCAACACATTTGGAACAGAAAAAAACATTATAAAAACAGGTATCACCTAGGGTAAATGCCATTCAGAATTTGTGTAATTATCACAGTTTGTGTACCACACAGAGTATCCCTTTCTTTTAATCTGTTTATTTTCCACTTACACTTTTTCCTCTCCCAATATCCCAGGAAATTACTTAATTATTCAACTGTTCTTCTAGCTGTTACACATTAAGAATTCCTATTGTTGGCGCAAAACTCATCACTTAAGCCTCATCTTGGGAATGCTCTCATCTATTATTTCTGATATGACTATGAAGCGTTGCGGTTTTTAGCACATTTGTGTGTACCCTGGAGGGTTGTTTGCAAATTGGGATTGCATGTGTTGTGAATTTATCTGAAAAATGATGGAATATTTTTATGGTTTTAATGTATCTGGAGTAATGACTTTGTGGGTGGGATGGGGCAAAGCTATCAGTTTTGAGATCTGTAAAATGCAGAAAATTTGGTACTGCCTTTTGAGGAACTTAGATTGACCCCCAAAGATTAAGATTTGTGCCGAAGTACATTTTTCAAGTTTGCCTTTTTACCACAAAAATAATGCATATATCTATAAATCTGGACAACGCCTTACATGTCTCAGCTGTGGTAGGGCTGTCCTGCTGATAATGGTAACATTTATAGAAATGTAGGTTCTTCACCCACTTAGGCCCATAAAAAACCAGTAAGCCCAAAGAAATCCTGGGAAATCCTGCTCCACGGCATGCTACCTTGATGAAGGAAATTGTCTCAGGCGTGCTTCTTCTACTCCAGCCTCCTCTTTTTCCTGTTCCTCCATTCTCTTCGCTACTCTGCCTGGGTTTGAGGTACCCATGTTCTGCTATCATCTTCCCCTCCCACCCAAGCATACACCTTTAGACACCCACCCACATGCGTATCCATATATAGTCTCCTTTGAAAACTGGCAAGACTAACAAGAAATTACTTGCATTTATTGACTGGTAACAGCTTCATAACCCCCAGAGGTATATTTCATTTGGACATTTGACCTTTGCTTTGGGGGCCCTTTTAGTGAAATGAGGGTATCAACCCTTTTGATAAGATTTCAAGGTAGCAGGTTTGTGGGGGGAAAATGAGATAGTTTTTGAATTTCTTGTTCTTGAATGTGTCTTGGACCTTTGACTGTTACCACCCTCCTCCAGGATTTGGGTCTTGAAGGGCATGAGGGCACTTGGACAGTTTTCTCTGTGTACCATGCTTTTGGTTGTTGTCTTTCATTGAACTCTGAGCAATGGCCTAAACCAGCTGAACATCTGTCCACCTTTCTCTTTTCCCCATGACTGCTACATGTATATTTTATATTTTCCTATTTTGCATCTTGTCCTCACTTTCCCTTTCTTCTCCTTATACTTTCTATCTTATATTCTGGGATGTATATTATGGTCTCACATGGCTTCTGGTCATGAAGTCTTGGGCAAAGCAGTGAGTTGTTGGAGTTCTTCCTCTTTGCTAATTGCTTTGATAATTGTGGTTCTGTTCTGAGTTCTGAACTCTGATAGACTGGTAGATTCTTTCCTTAAACACAGAGGGGACTGTCCCATCCTGAATTGAGTATCCACTTTTCAATGTGTTCCTATACTGTTTGTATTCCTTTTTGCATTATTTTGGAGGGAACTAGGCAGAAGGGACAACCTTTGCAGATTTGTCCTTGGGCAAAGAATATTAACCCCTGGGACTCTTGGAATGTGCCGGATCTTCTCTGCCAAGGGCACAGTGCCGTCACGGACAAAGATGAGCTCTTAAGGGAGACAAGGATGCAACTTTATTAACACCAGAGCTGCAAAATACTATGTAGGTGGTCCTTTCTAATTTGAACTTGCAGCCCACCAAGGCACTGTTGCTTCAATCCGGGGCACTTTGACAAGGTGCCAGCAAAGAATCATTGTCAAAGCATGTTTATTTTTCTGATATACTCTCTCAAGTCCTGTACACTCTGCTTAATTTTGATAGCCATTTGCTGCTCTGGTATTTGACTGCTTTCTTCTTTGCATTAACCTCTCACTACCAAACCGTCCTTCACATTAAAGGATACAGTGTTTTGAAATTAAAAAACACAGCACTACTATTTGTCAACTACTTTTAACTATACCTAACAATTTTTTAAGTACTAATGATCTTGATACATGTTTTACATTTTTTGAACCTCAGTGTCTCTTTCTGTTAATTGTAGGCATGTATGGACAGTACAGAAGATCTTTAAAAAGTCAAGTTTACATACAGTGAAAGATTGAACAATTTTTATGTAGGTTTTAAACCCATGTAACTGCCACCCAGATTAAGATATAGAATATTTCCTGTGCCCAGAAGACTCCTTGTGCCCATTTTGCCAAAGGGCAGTCAGTACCCCTGCCCATTGTTCCAGTTCATCACTATGGGTTAGTTTTTTCTTCTTGAACTTCACAGAAACGGAGTAATATGTTATACGTGCTCCTGTTTCCGACTGCATTTGCTCATTATTATGTCTGTAAAATTTATCCAGGTTGTTTGATACGGCAGTATTACTTTTGTGTGGTATTCTGTGTGATTATGGCACTTTTTTATCCATTCTAGTGCTGTTGGACATTTGAATTATTTCCAGTTTGGGGTTGCTTCACATCAGTGGTGCCCCTGAGGTGTCTGACCCCAGCACAGGCCAGTGGTACACCACCCTAATATACAACCAAATTATTCTCATGAATATTTACGACATGAAACACATAATGATAACCGCCAGGAAAGAAATGAGGTGAAAATTTTCCATTAGTGAATTTCCAATATTTAATCATGTCAGCTTACCAAAAAAAAAAAAAGAAAGAAATAGATGAGTAGGTTTTAGTTACATTTAAGTTTTTTTCCCGAAAAGCGCACATTGTATACCTACCTATATCTTGGTCCATCACAGTGCTGAGGAGCACATTGCCTGTTGCTGTTTTTGCCTTCTCCCCTTTTGTCAGAATTTATGTCCTATATTCATGTTCAGTAGATAGCATAGCCAGATTTGTTGATCTACCTTTGTAGGTGGTTCAACAAAGAACACTTATTTATTATTATAATTTTTAATTTTGAAAATTTTCTTTCACATAAAGCACCAACCTCTATATAAGTAAGTGGTTAGGAAAAATCTTAAACTTAGATAGACGTTTGGCAGAGAGTCATAAGAATTCCATTTTGCGATAAATTCCAAGAATTGCAAGGTCTTTGTTTCTTGGGGAATTGTTCTAGTCAGTTTCAAATGATGTCCCCACAGTTGAAAAATGTTAAGCACCAAGAAAAAGTCCAAGGACCTACATAGAATGACAGAACTGAAATAACACCAGCCATATTTATTATTGCAACCACTCTGCCATCATTTTAAAAATTCAGATCCATGTAAAACCACAGGGATTGGAGAAACACAGTGTGCCTGGTGCAAGGTTGAATGATTTCACGCTGTTTGGAACTTACTCAAAACGAGTCTGTGTAGTGGAGTACTGTGCGGTGGTGAGCCGTGGGAGGAGGTGGGGCAGCTCCATGACTAGTTCCCTGAGTTAACCTCCAGGTGAAAAACAGTGTTTACTAAGACATAAGCAACAAACATATGCTAATTTGAATATGAAAACCACTTAACAGGGACTCCTGGATGGCTCAGTTGGTGAAGCGGTGAAGCTTCTGCCTTCAGCTCAGGTCATGATCCCAAGGGCCCGGGGATCGAGTTCCACATTGGGCTCCCTGCTCACCGGGAAGCCTACTTCTCCCTCTCTCTCTGCTGCTCCTCCTGCTTGTGCTCTCTCTCTCTGTGTCAAATAAATAAAATCTTAAAAAAAAGAAAACCACTTAATAGTAACTGTAACAATGATTTAGAACTTTGACCAATAAAAGGATTCTTTGGGGGAGGAGGTTTTATCATTGATACTGTTTGAAATTGCTAGTAATTGGTGATATTAAAAAGGAGCCTAACTTTTAGTGTTTTTTAAAAAAAATTGTTTTGGGGCATTTGGCTGGCTGAGTCGGTAGAGCATGAGACTCTTAATCTCAGGGTCGTGAGTTCAAGCCCCATGTTGGGTGTGGAGCTACTTAAAACAAAAATTGTTTCAAAATTCTCTTGCATCTACTCCTTATTGCCCATACCTGGGGTAGACCATCCACCCCCCTTGTCTTCACACGAACCCAGTTCTCTCTGCTCTTCTGAGTACATCTCCTGTGAACATTCTTACACATGTCTACCGGTGGATATATGGGTATTCCTTTTTTATTATCTCAACACTCGATGCTGTTTTTTTTTTTTTTTATTTCAGACATTCCACATGTTTTCTGTAAAGAGTTTTTATTTTCCTTTCTAGTCCTTACACCTTTTATTTCTTCTTTATGCTTTGTTCCACTCATTAGGACCTCAGTACAATGTTGAACACCCTACTTTGTCTTGTCCACAAAGGGCTCGATCCCAGGACCCCGGGACCATGATCTGACCCAAAGGCAGATGCTTAACCTACTAAGCCACCCAGGCACCCCGGTAGTTTACACTTTAGTTATAAATGCCTCTTTGGTATAATCTGCCGAGGAGTGGAAGTAACAGATGACGGTTAATATAAGTCATACTGACTTATGTCCAAGATTAGGTTAATAAGTAACAGAAGCCAAGTGATAACTGGAAGTGGATCATGGTGTGAGCCGTGGGTTCAGGTGTGGCCTAAGTGAAGAGTAGCTATCATTCGTTTACCCCTAATGTGTCAAACACTGTATGTACTCAGACCCGGGTGTATAGTCTAGACTAAGAGTTTTAGCCTTTAGTGGGGGATTAGTTATAGCTGTGATCATTCCAAGCCATACTTATGCTAGGAGTTATGATGGAGTTGTGCTCAGAGTATAGTGATGGTGACAGTAAAGGAATATTTAGTCCAGTTGTGTGTGGGACTTGTTTTGTTTGGGGGCATGTGGAAACAAGAGAGAGGTGATGATGGTGAATGAGGAAGACTTTTGACCTGACCGCTGAATGTGGACTGAGTCAGTTTTGCTGCAGGAGGAGGAGCAAGGACCTTCCTGGCCAAGGGAGAAGCTGTGACATGGTTTTATGTCTGAAACCCTTGAGTCAGTGTGCGGTTCTGGTTGTAGAGGGGCAGGGGGCTGGCTGGATCCTGGAAGCCTGCCTTCTGAGCTGAGCTGAGCTGAGTAGCTTAGGCTTTCATGCTGGGCACACTGGGGAGTGTTCAGATCATCATAGCAACAGCATTGTGCCCTCTATTAGAAGCTGTTCATAACTCTTGACTCTTGGTAACCCCAGGGCTTATTGACGAGATCTTGGCCCTAGGTTTTTTGTTTGTTTTTTTACAGTTTTCAATGCTTTTGGTGCTGGGGTACAACCCAGTTTATTCCTGAAGTCTTGTAGACTGAAGCATGCCTGATAACAGTTAAGTTTAATACATATTTTAGAAAAAGAGCCTCACATATGAACATTCTTTCTTCCCTCACTTCATTTTTCTTTTTTTTTTTTTTAACCTGATATTACCAAGAAAGTGGTTTGGACACTTATAGTGTTACATGAATAGAATGTTCTACTTTTTACTTTTGTGGGTTTTTTTTTTTAAGATTTTATTTATTTATTTGAGAGAGAGTGAGAGCAGGAGAAATCACAGAGGGAAAAGGAGAGGGAGAAGCAGGATCTCTGCTGAGCAGGGAGCCCGATGCAGGACTCGATCCCAGGACCCCGGGATCAAGACCTGAGCCAAAAGCAGGTGCTTCACTGACTGAGCCACCCAGATGCCCCACTACTTTTTACTTTTGAATACTAAAATATGTTATTCCAGGTTGGACAATTCCTTGTAATACAGCTGAAAGTTTAATTTTAATCTGACATCTGGTGCTGATTTCATATTCCAGTATTTTATTTGTATTTAAAATTCCAATTTCCCTATATTTGTCATGTGTGTTTTTCATAATTGTATCTTTGTGTTCTTCCTTTCAACAGGCATTACTTATTAAGCCTCACCTTCATTTTGCAGGAACTTCAGAGATTCCTTCTGGCCCTTCAGAACATAGTAGAATTTACTCTCTCAGTATCTTAAGTAGATGATATGAATATATGCATAATTAAATATATCCTGCAGTTCTTAGCTAAAGATTTCTTTTCAACTCTTGTAGACGGACATTTGTGGGTAATAGTTGTTACTTTTAAGTTCATTTTTGAGGTAGATAAAGATCTTCAAAGTTTAAAAAAAAAAGATTTTGGAGTTCATGGGTTATGTTTTGCTAGGTTCTTATAGAGATGGGTGCAGGGTCTGCAAGAAAGTCACTACTTTAGAATCATAACCAGACAAAAGAGTAATTGACCCCCAAATGACAAAAATTGGAATCATGTGTTTTTTCAAGAGCAATTAGTTAAGATTAATTGCTTATGAAGGTAACAGTCAGCTTTCATGCTTCTGGAGACAGTGGTTCCCCAGCATGGCTTAGCAGAGAACCAGCTACGGGACAGGGTGACTGGGGAGAGTGGCTTTCCTGGTCCCCATGCCCAGAGACTTTGGTTTCTCCTTTTCTGCTCGCCACATGTGTACTCCAGCTTGCCCCAACTGTATCTTCGCCACACATAGAAAATGAGATTATTTCTTAGGCCTAGTTTCCCTCAGAAGCAATGTTTTAAATCACAGTATAGTGAAAATTGTTTTTCTAAACAAGTTGTCCCATTAAAACTTTGGGATAATTTTAATCAAAAAAATATACAAATACATAACATGTATAATATATAGCCATATTATATAAATATAAGCAAAACCAAAAAATTATGAGGAAATTATAAACATAGTAGTGGAGGTACAGTTATGCCTCTGAGGGTCTCGGTTCTTGTAGCAGCTTTTGCTGCTGTCCTGCTGTCACCACCCAGGCAGAGCTACTGAGAAGACCGGGTCCTTCCCAGCTGTTCTTATGTTAGTATAATCTTCAGGGCCCATCAGCTCCTAACTTATCCTTGCTGGAGCTTAACGCTCCAGGACTGTTTCCTTGACCATTCCATTAGGAACTTTCGGGGTTTTCGGTGTTTCTCTGATAAAGCACATTCTTGGAATTTCTTTGGCTCTGGGGGTGTAAAATTTGTCCTTTCTATATTTAAACTCAACAGCTGGGAGCGATTTCTTATTTATGTGCCTAAAGCTAGTTAAATCCCTATTCTCTTTCGCAGTGTCTCTCTAGATTTAAGATTGAGATAATATTTTAAAAATTGCCACTGCTGAGCCTCAGCTCTCTTTGAGAGTACTGCATGAAAGGGATACACCTGCCCTTACCTTCCTCTCTCCTCTCTCGTCTTCCCAGCTCTGGAAATGGGCGAGGCGCCTGTGGGGTGAGTTCGCATTTTCTGTAGGGCTTTGTCAATTTGTGCATATGTAAGAGAAGGAAAGTCTGTATTCAGTTATGTTCACGTGAGCACATTTTCCAAAAAAGGAGGGGTTAAAGACTAGGGTTAGATGAACGTTGCATGCAAACTTGGGTGACCCTGAGGTTATCTGCGCTGATGTGCCAAGTCTCACCTGATCCGTAGTGACTCCATAGTATTGAACTTGTATTAGATGTCGGGAATAAAAGCAATAATTGGAACAAAATTTCGTTCTTAAGGGTTAATGTGGTATCTACTTCCACTTACAAATTATGGAAAGAATTGGTATGCATCATAAGGGTAAAATAAAGTTTTTATCCTCATTGGTTATTTGACATTTGAACAAGAATAGGAAAAAGAAAACCAAGATAATTCTAATGCATAAACTGAGACAGAATATTTTTAATCTAAATAATGAGCTTTTTAAAATTTGAAATAAGTAAGTGAGGGGCACCTGGGTGGCTTGGTTCAGTGTCTGCCTTTGGCTCAGGTCATGATCCCAGGGTCTTGGGATGGAGTCCCACATGGGGGGGGGGGGGTCCCTGCTCAGCAGGGAGCCTGCTTCTCCCTCTTCCTCTGCCCCTCCCCCTGCTCATGCTTTTTTTTTTCCTCTCTCTTTCTCAAATAAATAAATAAAATCTTAAAAAAATGAAATAACTAAGTGAAAAATAAAATTTTATTTTGTGTCTGTTTCATTGAAAAAGATCAATTTATTACACTGCAGCATACATAAACTAATTTTTGTCTTAAAATGTGACTAAGTTACGGTATCAGCCACCCTCCTTTCTTGAAATAGTTTAGATAGATAAGACTGAAAAGCATTACTATAATTGGCGTTTGGAATGCCATTGCATACACATGAACAAAAGTAAGAAAATGTAGTGAAATCAACTTGAAATTTAACCAAACTGGAGACGTCATGTTTTGTAGGGTGCTTTTTGGGGTGTAGTCATACTCTGTAGCACTTTGTAGTAGATTTTAAGTTCTAGTTGCAAGCAAAAAAATCTTTTATTTTTAGGTTTCTAAAGGATTTCTTTAAAATTCTGAATGGACATTTAGTAAATACTTATGCCAATATTTTGCAATAGAAATTTCTACTGTATACTGTTTAGTATTTTCAGTTTATTAATCTTTGCCATGCTGAGAGAAAAATAAATCTCTTACCCCTCTTCCCCATCCCACAAGAATGAGCTTTTAAAATTTAATCAGAGGCCGTTTTGACTTCTTTAAAGCTAGAACAGGAAAACAGAATTTCACAAACTGTGGTTCGAGTCTGATTCCTGATATTTTTAAGGAATATATATATTTTTTAAAGATTTTATTTATTTATTTGACAGAGAGAGACACAGTGAGAGAGTAGCACAGGCAGGGGGAGTGGAGGGGGGAGAGGCAGGCTTCCCGCCGAGCGGGGAGCCCGATGCGGGGCTTGATCCCAGAACACTGGGATCATGACCTGAGCCGAAGGCAGGTGCTTAACGACTGAGCCACCCAGGTGCCCCAAGAATATTTTGATTTTTAAGCCTTAAGAAGTTCTTATAAATTCCTGAACTGTAGAATTCCAGCTTCAAGTTTAGTGTTTTTGATAAGCAAATTAATAATAAAAATAATGATTGTATCCTTTACTATGTGTCTACTATTTGCATGTCTCTGTCCTAGGTATTTTAAGGACTGCTGTCTTTTTTAAGAGGCAAACAGCCCACTGTGCTATTATAAAGAAACTAAAGTCCAGAGAGTCCCCTTGCCAAGATGCCCCACATCCAAAGTGCCAGTGTTAGGATAAAATCCTAGATCTGACTTGTTTTTAAAGCCCATTGTCCTTTTACTGTCCTCATCTGCCTACAGGATTTTTGGATAGACTAATCCTATCTTTATTACACCTGAGATTACTTAGTCTGCATTCTTGAGTTTTTCTGGTGTCTAGGAAAGCCAGAGAGCGAAGAGCTTTTTATACAGGCTACAGTGATAAGTATATTTGTATAAATGGGTCATAAAGTTAAGAAAAATCTTGGAGAAGCCCATCTAAGTTCATTTTTGTGTAACAGAAATGACTGCATACGATATTATTAAGGCTTTCTAGAAGTTGGAAATACAAGTTTAAATGTAATAGTCATTAAATTAAGTGTAAATTATGGGTCATTTCAAAGACACTGTTTTTTACAAATTGATTACACACATATTAGGTCCTTCAAATAGCATGCTTTGATTGAACAGGTCTTTTCTAACAGAACATGTCCCTGTACTCTGTGTTGTCCTTAGGGCATACGATTGACTGTTAAAGCAATAAACCTTTTCTTTGCTCTCTGTGAGGTAGAAAAGGAAGCTATAGTCTGAGGGCTTGGGAAGAGGCATAAGTCATAATTGTAGGCTATAATAAGTGTAAATCCATGAAGAATGGTTTAGCTTCAAACACCTGAGTAGCAGAAGCTTGTAAGGCCATGCCAACATTCCTTTCTGGAGCTCAGATCATAGAATTATCCACCTTATTTAGCCTTGAGATTTCTAAGATTTCAAAATCTTCGTCTCTTGGCTTTTAGCAAAAAAACAGTATCAAGTCTTAAATGACAGAAATGAATTCCTAAATAAGTTAAACTTTCTCAAGTTTTTACTAAATTTAAATAATAATACTCATGCAAATGATAGCTCAGGTCTTTACTTCATCAGTGGTTACTGAACTAACATTCTAAATTCGAAATGGCAGGCTCTCTGTTCCTCTGTCTGGGTAATCGCTGATAAAACATTAATCATCTCAAGGTTCTATTCAAGTCCATTGATGGAAATTGTGAAATGTAATTTAGCTTGAGGAATTGAATTAATGTTTTCTAATAGTGCTGAGGTATTCAGTGATTTATAGGGTCCAGTGCTGGAAGGTGTATGTGTGTGTATGCACGTGCTAGTTAATCTAAAGAGGTGATTACAAATGGTACACATTTCTATATCATAACGGTGTGTATTAACTCTATGGTGACTATCAATATGGTATATTTATGTCTGTCATTGTAACATTTATTTTACACACCCAATAAAAAAGTAGTGATTAAGAACTATTTGTTGAATTTTAAATAAACCTTTAAGTATATATGCATGTATATATCTGTGTATATATGTATATGTATGCATATGTATATATGCACCTAATGTGTTTTGAAGCAGGTTCAGAATTTATTCTAACTTGATTACTTAGGCTATGAACCTCTATCATGCAAATATTAGTTTCCCCATCCATCATTTCCCTCTTTTACTTTCTTGCTTTTTTATTATCTTCCTACTCTCTACCCCATAGCATTTTACCTCAAACCCACATTAATAACATAATTATGTCTTTCTCCCTGCACATTTCTTTTAAAAAGTTACAGTAAGATGCAACTTCCATTTGTCTTTCTTGTTACTCTCTTTTGCATCTATAGTATCAGAGCAGTTTCTGGCCTGGAGTAACCATCTATTGAATGAGTATAATGGGACAGGGAAGAAGCAGTGTCCGAGATCCTAGGGAAGTCTAATTCTGACACTGTCTTTTTTGTGTTACTTTGGACCAGTTTTATCTCTTGAGACTTAGTTCATTATTTGCAGAGTATGCATTTTTATGCTTGGTCATTGAATTGAGAGAGTTAAATGCGATTACATAAATGACATTCCTTATGTGTTGCCTAGAACATGGTAGGCTTTGATAGGAGGGTTAGCAAAGGAGGCTCTATTTGAGTATTATATGGAGGATTCTAATAGAATGCTAATGGAATAGAATGCATCCCAGTATTCTAGCTGAAGGGGTATGTCAATTACTCAATCTGTGTTGTAACTTTTATCCTTGCCTTAGTTGCCACCCAGAGAGAGAAAGTTGATGTCCCAGGTGATTCAAAGTAGGGAGGCTTCACCTTCTCTTGTCATGGAATTTGTTGTCAGTTCTGTTCCAGATAATAGAATATAGGCAAGTTCTAAGTAGTATGAAGGGAAGAGTGAGTGTGTAATGCTTCACTGGGAATAGGGCATTATGAATCTGGAAAAATAAGTTGGGTCTATTTTGTGGAGAGCCTTGAATAAAGGATAAGGATTTTTCTTCTTAATTTGGTGGATAGTCTGGGTTTCCTAAAGGTTGGGTCTGTGGGTAGGACTAAAGGTTAGGAAGAGAAAGTTTGGAATCTGAGAGTGAAGAACTTAATCATGATGTTGCTAACTGGAGTATATTGGAAGTCATGGTCCCTGTGTATTCCAGGTCATTGTTAATCTTTCCCTTGGCACAGTGACCTTATGGCTTCTCTGCTTGCGTTACCACCCATTTCATCTTATGCCCACTGTAGCATAGAGTACTATTTCTTATAACTGTTATTATATTGTCTTGTCCCCGAAGCAGTGAAACTCAGATTTTAAGCTTGGCCACACTGAGTTCAGAATCTCCTAACCCTGGCCAAATCTCCCTCAGCTTACCTTACTCACCCACACTTTAGCCACAGGGGATATCTTTTTGCTCTTTGAGCCTACCCTGTTCATTTCTAGAGTAGGATCTTGCACTAGTTCATCTCCCTGCTGGGAATTCTATTCCTTCATCTTGATATCCATGGGTTCCTCCTCCTTGTCTTGGGGCTTGTTTTCAGTCTTGACACTCAGAGACATCTTTCCTGATCAAGTCATTCTCCATCACATCCTCCTTTTTAAATTCTTACTTTACTGATACCAACTCATTAGTGTCATGTAAACTCAGGAGAGTAGCATCTTCGTCTGGCTCACTGTTGTATCCCCTGTGTGTAGAATGGTGTTTGACATATGGTAGACACTCCAATGTTGGTTGGATGAGAGAATGAATGAAGACATTTATACTTCATTTTCTGTGTCTCTTTCCCCTTATTCATTCCATTTATATTTAATTAAAAAAAAAAACCCAGAAAGATCACATTTATTAATTATAGACATTTGGTAATAGAGAACTGTTGGGCACACATAGAGATAAAGTAAGATTTATTTTTTTCTTTGAAAGAAGGTCCAGGCTCAAAAGTGGTTGTTTCATTACTGGAGGTAGATGAAAGAAGTAGAGTATGGTAGGGGCCTGGGGACAAGCTCGTCCTCATGACTGGAGCTGGGGGCCTCTGGAATGGTGTGTGGGGCTTATTTTCTCCTCCTTCCTGTCCCTGTTTCATATCAATCCTACCAATGCACTCCAGTCTCTGGGCCAGGAGCAGAGGGAGGAAGGGGGTGGGGGAGATTTAGTAAATGACCACAGTAATGACAGGAAGAGATTTTTTTTTTTAGGCATCTGGGTACTCTGCCTGAAGTGTCTTCTCCCAATCCAGCTCCTCCTAGACACAGGCTTTAAAGATTAGCTCATGTATGTTTTAAAGAGGCTGGATTTCTATAGGAAAGACCATAGGGGACACATCTAGACTCTGTGGACATTCCCATCTATAGTTTCTGCTTTTAGGATCCATTTTAGAAATGATTCTCTATGCAAACTAGGATGAATGTTTAAACTTAATCCTTATTGGACAGGGATGTTTATTGGTGCTCTTGATGATGACCTCTTTGCTAACAGGAAAAATCAAAGTTAGTGTTTTCCTTGCTTGTATTTAGTTGAGTTTCCAACTATAACACCCTCCCCCCCAGTTTTAAAATTATAAGTAACAGAATTATACTATGAGTCAGTGAGAATGTAGTCAACTATGGGTTATTTACGATCACAATTTTCAAGTAAAGGATTGTGTCTTTCCTTTCTTCTGCTCCGCAAGAAGGAAGTTAGTAACCAGGGGAAAACAGAGAAGCCACCCAGGCAGCACTTCATGTATTTGAGAAAGAAATAGATACAAAATCACATTTGATTTCTCACAATTTCTTTCTTTTTTTTTTTTTTTTCATTTTTTTATTCTTATGTTAATCCCCATACATTACAACATTAGTTTTAGATGAAGTGTTCCATGATTCATTGTTTGTGCATAACACCCAGTGCTCCATGCAGAATGTGCCCTCCTCAATACCCACCACCAGGCTAACCCATCCTCCCACCCCCCTCCCCTCTAGAACCCTGTTTGTTTTTCAGAGTCCATCGTCTCTCATGGTTCGTCTACCCCTCCTATTTCCCCCGCTTCATTCTTCCCCTCCCGCTACCTTCTTCTTCTTCTTCTTTTTTTTTTTCCTTAACATATATTGCATTATTTGTTTCAGAGGTACAGATCTGAGATTCAACAGTCTTGCACAATTCACAGCGCTTACCAGAGCACATACCCTCCCCAGTGTCTATCACCCAGTCCCCCCATCCCTCCCACCCCAACCCCCACTCCAACAACACTCAGTTTGTTTCCTGCGATTAAGAATTCCTCATATCAGTGAGATCATATGATACATGTCTTTCTCTGTTTGACTTATTTCACTCAACATAATACCCTCCAGTTCCATCCACGTCGTTGCAAATGGCAAGATCTCATTCCTTTTGATGGCTGCATAATATTCCATTGTGTATATATACCACATCTTCTTTATCCATTCATCTGTTGATGGACATCTTGGCTCTTTCCACAGTTTGGCTATTGTGGACATTGCTGCTATAAACATCGGGGTGCACGTACCCCGTCGGATCCCTACTTTTGTATCTTTGGGGTAAATACCCAGTAGTGCAATTGCTGGATCATATGGTAGCTCTATTTTCAACTTTTTGAGGAACCTCCATACAGTTTTCCAGAGTGGCTGCACCAGTTTGCATTCCCACCAACAGTGTAGGAGGGTTCCCCTTTCTCCGCATCCCCGCCAACATCTGTCGTTTCCTGACTTGTTCATTTTAGCCATTCTGACTGGTGTGAGGTGGTATCTCATGGAGGTTTTGATTTGGATTTCCCTGATGCCGAGCGATATTGAGCACTTTTTCATGTGTCTGTTGGCCATTTGGATGTCTTCTTTGGAAAAATGTCTGTTCATGTCTTCTGCCCATTTCTTGATTGGATTCTTTGTTCTTTGGGTGTTGAGTTTGATGAGTTCTTTATAGATTTTGGATACTAGCCCTTTATCTGATATGTCATTTGCAAATATCTTCTCCCATTCTGTCGGTTGTCTTTTGGTTTTGTTAACTGTTTCCTTTGCTTTGCAAAAGCTTTTTATCTTGATGAAGTCCCAATAGTTCATTTTTGCCCTTGCTTCCCTTGCCTTTGGCGATGTTTCTAGGAAGAAGTTGCTTCGGCTGAGGTCAAAGAGGTTGCTGCCTGTGTTCTCCTTTAGGATTTTGATGGACTCCTGTCTCACATTGAGGTCTTTCAACCATTTGGAGTCTATTTTTGTGTGTGGTGTAAGGAAGTGGTCCAGTTTCATTCTTCTGCATGTGGCTGTCCAATTTTCCCAACACCATTTGTTGAAGAGACTGTCTTTGTTCCATTGGACATTCTTTCCTGCTTTGTCGAAGGTTAGTTGACCATAGAGTTGAGGGTCCATTTCTGGGCTCTCTATTCTGTTCCATTGATCTATGTGTCTGTTTTTGTGCCAGTACCATGCTGTCTTGATGATGACAGCTTTGTAATAGAGCTTGAAGTCCGGAATTGTGATGCCACCGGCTTTGCTTTTCTTTTTCAATATTCCTCTGGCTATGCGGGGTCTTTTCTGGTTCCATACAAATTTTAGGATTATTTGTTCCATTTCTTTGAAAAAAGTGGATGGTATTTTGATGGGGATTGCATTGAATGTGTAGATTGCTCTAGGTAGCATTGACATCTTCACAATATTTGTTCTTCCAATCCATGAGCATGGAACGTTTTTCCATTTCTTTGTGTCTTCCTCCATTTCTTTCATGAGTATTTTATAGTTTTCTGAGTACAGATCCTTTGTCTCTTTGGTTAGATTTATTCCTAGGTATCTTATGGTTTTGGGTGCAATTGTAAATGGGATCGACTCCTTAATTTCTCTTTCTTCTGTTTTGTTGTTGGTGTATAGGAATGCCACTGACTTCTGTGCATTGATTTTATATCCTGCCACTTTACTGAATTCCTGTATGAGTTCTAGCAGTTTTGGGGTGGAGTCTTTGGGGTTTTCCACATAAAGTATCATATCATCTGCAAAGAGTGAGAGTTTGACTTCTTCTTTTCCAATTTGGATGCCTTTGATTTCTTTTTGTTGTCTGATTGCTGTGGCTAGGACTTCCAATACTATGTTGAATAGCAGTGGTGATAGTGGACATCCCTGCCGCGTTCCTGACCTTAGGGGGAAAGCTCTCAATTTTTCCCCATTGAGAATAATATTTGCTGTAGGTTTTTCATAGATGGCTTTTATGATATTGAGGTATGTACCCTCTATCCCTATACTCTGAAGAGTTTTGATCAAGAAAGGATGCTGTACTTTGTCAAATGCTTTTTCTGCATCTATTGAAAGGATCATATGATTCTTGTTCTTTCCTTTGTTAATGTACTGTATCACATTGATTGATTTGCGGATGTTGAACCAACCTTGCAGCCCAGGGATAAATCCCACTTGGTCATGGTGAATAATCCTTTTAATGTACTGTTGGATCCTATTGGCTAGTATTTTGGTGAGAATTTTTGCATCCATGTTCATCAGGGATATTGGTCTGTAATTCTCCTTTTTGATGGGGTCTTTGTCTGGTTTTGGGATCAAGGTAATGCTGGCCTCATAAAATGAGTTTGGAAGTTTTCCTTCCATTTCTATTTTTTGGAACAGTTTCAGAAGAATAGGTATTCATTCTTCTTGAAATGTTTGGTAGAATTCCCCTGGGAAGCCATCTGGCCCTGGGCTTTTGTTTTTTGGGAGATTTTTGATGGCTGCTTCCATTTCCTTAGTGGTTATAGGTCTGTTCAGGTTTTCTATTTCTTCCTGGTTCAGTTTTGGTAGTTGATACATCTCTAGGAATGCATCCATCTCTTCTAGGTTATCTAATTTGCTGGCATAGAGTTGCTCATAATATGTTCTTATAATTGTTTGTATTTCTTTGGTGTTGGTTGTGATCTCTCCTCTTTCATTCATGATTTTGTTGATTTGGGTCATTTCTCTTCTCTTTTTGATAAGTCTGGCCAGGGGTTTATCAATCTTGTTAATTCTCTCAAAGAACCAGCTCCTAGTTTCGTTGATCTGTTCTACTGTTCTTTTAGTTTCTATTTCATTGATTTCTGCTCTGATCTTTATGATTTCTCTTCTCCTGCTGGGTTTAGGCTTTATTTGCTGTTCTTTCTCCAGCTCCTTTAGGTGTAGGGTTAGGTTGTGTACTTGAGACCTTTCTTGTTTCTTGAGAAAGGCTTGTATTGCTATATACTTTCCTCTTAGGACTGCCTTTGCTGCATCCCAAAGATTTTGAACAGTTGTGTTTTCATTTTCATTGGTTTCCATGTATTTTTTTAATTCTTCTTTAATTTCCTGGTTGACCCATTCATTCTTCAGTAGGATGCTCTTTAGCCTCCATGTATTTAAGTTCTTTCCGACTTTCCTCTTGTGATTGAGTTCTAGTTTCAAAGCATTGTGGTCTGAAAATAGGCAGGGAATGATCCCAATCTTTTGGTAACGGTTGAGACCTGATTTATGACCTAGGATGTGATCGATTCTGGAGAATGTTCCATGGGAACTAGAGAAGAATGTGTATTCCGTTGCTTTGGGGTGGAATGTTCTGAATATGTCTGTGAAGTCCATTTGGTCCAGTGTGTCATTTAAAGTCTTTATTTCCTTGTTGATCTTTTGCTTAGATGATCTGTCCATTTCAGTGAGGGGGATGTTAAAGTCCCCCACTATTATTGTATTGTTGTCGATGTGTTTCTTTGCTTTTGTTATTAATTGCCTTATATAATTGGCTGCTCCCATGTTAGGGGCATAGATATTTACAATTGTTAGATCTTCTTGTTGGATAGATCCTTTAAGTAGGATATAGTGTCCTTCCTCATCTCTTATTACAGTCTTTGGTTTAAAATCTAATTTGTCTGATATAAGGATTGCCACCCCAGCTTTCTTTTGGTGTCCATTAGCATGGTAAATGGTTTTCCACCCCCTCACTTTCAATCTGGGGGTGTCTTTGGGTCTAAAATGAGTCTCTTGCAGACAGCATATCGATGGATCTTGTTTTTTAATCCAGTCTGTTAGCCTGTGTCTTTTGATTGGGGCATTTAGCCCATTTACATTCAAGGTAACTATTGAAAGATAGGAATTTAGTGCCATTGTATTGCCTGTAAGGTGACTGTTACCGTATATTGTCTGTGTTCCTTTCTGGTCTATGTTGCTTTTAGGGTCTCTCTTTGCTTAGAGGACCCCTTTCAAGATTTCCTGTAGGGCTGGTTTCATGTTTGCAAATTCCTTTAGTTTTTGTTTGTCCTGGAAGCTTTTTATCTCTCCTTCAATTTTCAATGACAGCCTAGCTGGATAGAGTATTCTTGGCTGCATATTTTTCTCATTTAGTGCTCTGAATATATCCTGCCAGTCCTTTCTGGCCTGCCAGGTCTCTGTGGATAGGTCTGTTGCCAATCTAATGTTTCTACCATTGTAGGTTACATATCTCTTCTCCCGAGCTGCTTTCAGGATTTTCTCTTTGTCTATGAGACTCGTAAGTTTTACTATTAGATGTCGGGGAGTTGACCTATTTTTATTGATTTTGAGAGGGGTTCTCTGTGCTTCCTGGATTTTCATGCCTGTTTCTTTCCCCAAATTAGGGAAGTTCTCTGCTATAATTTGCTCCATTATACCTTCTGCCCCTCTCTCTCTTTCTTCTTCTTCTGGGATCCCAATTATTCTAATGTTGTTTCGTCTTATGGTATCGCTTATCTCTCGAATTCTGCCCTCATGATCCAGTAGTTGTTTATCTCTCTTTTTCTCAGCTTCTTTATTTTCCAGCATTTCATCTTCTATATTACTGATTCTCTCTTCTGCCTCATTTATTCTAGCAGTTAGCGCCCGCATTTTTGATTGCACCTCATTAATAGCCTTTTTGATTTCTACTTGGTTGGATTTTAGCTCTTTTACTTCTCCAGAAAGAGTTTCTCTAATAACTTCCATATTTTTTTCAAGCCCAGCTAGTATCTTTAAAGTGATGATTCTGAACTCTAGATCTGACATTGTACTAATGTCCGTATTGAGTAGGTCCCTGGCAGTCGGTACTGCCTCTTGTTCTTTTTGTTGAGGTGATTTTTTCCGTCTTGTCATTTTGTGCAGAGGAGAATAGATTAATGAGAGAACAAAATGCTAGCAGAGTAACCACGTCCCCAGAAAATATACTCTAAACAAATCAGAAAAGACCTGAAGCAGTGGGATAAGAAGGGGAAAGAGAGAAAAAAGAAAAAGAAAAAAAAAAGAAAAAGATAAAGATAAAAACAAAAACAAACAAAACAAAACAACAACAACAAAAGAAAAACCAGAATGTGATCAAATATGATCTATATGGTATATAGATCAGTGCCACACACTAGATTTGGGGTGTATTTTGGTCTTTTAGAAGAAAGTGCCTCCCAAAATTTTAAAGAAAGAAAAACTTATATATGTACAAAAATAAGGGTTGATATGATGAAGGGATGGAAAATGACTGTAAAAATGGAAATTATAAAAAATTTTATAAAAGGAATTGATAAGAAGTTGTTTGAAAAAAGAAAGAAGAGGATTTAAAAAAAGAAAAAAGAAAAAGAAAAAAAAGGGAGAGGATGGATCAGGCAGGGGAATAGAAAACACCATATACTAGAGATTTAGGGTATATTTTAATCTGTTAGAAGAAACTATCTCAAAATTTTAAAGAGAGAACAACTTATATATATAAGCCAAAAATACGGGAAACTACTATGAAGGGATAGAATATGACTCTAAAAATGAAAAATAGAAATGTTTTTTTTTTAAAAAAGGGATTGATAAGATGTTGTTTGAAAAAGGGAAAAAGAAAAATTCAAAAAGAAATAAAAAGACAAAAAGACAGTTAAAAAAAAAATTAACTTTAAAAGACTAAGGAATCATGGTAAAAAAGCCATGAATTCTATGTGCAGTAGTCCCTTAGCGCTGGAGTTCTGCCGTTCTCATTGATGGGTAAACTCGGTCTTGGCTGGCTGTTCTCGCTGATCTTCTGGGGAGGGGCCTGTTGCCGTGGTTCCCAAATGTCTCTGCCGGAGGCGGAAGTGCCCCGCCCTTGCCCCCTCCTGGCTAAGTAATCTGCTCGGGTTTGCTCTCCGGGGCTTTTGTTCCCTGCAAGCTTTCCGTACAGCTTTGGAGGCAGAGAGTGAGAATGGCGGCCTCCCAATCTCCCCCCGGAGGAGCCGAGAACTCGGGGCCCCGCTCCTCAGTGAGCCCCCAGAGAAAAGCCGTCAGTCACTCCCGGCTCCCCGGTCTCCGGCCGCACTCCATGCTCACCTGGCCTGTGACCGCGCGTTTCTATCTCTGGCACCCGACTCGGTGTGGAGTCTCCAAACCCAGCAGATCCCTGCGGTGCACTCCCGCGCGGCTCCTCCCTGGGGAGGAAGGTGAGTCTCCCCGGATCTGCCGCTTGTGGGGTCCCTGCTGGAGGAGCAGTGGCCCGACTGTGCCGCGGATCACGGTTTATGGCGACCCCGAGCTGAGAGCCCGCGCCTGGGCTCCGCCTCTGCAGCCGACTTCCCTGCTCCATTACCTGGGAGCTCTGCCACACTCGGGCACCCCCGGTCTTTCTGTGACCCCGAGGGTCCTGAGACCACACTGTCCTGGAGGGTTCCACCCCCCACTTAGCCACCAGAGTGATGTCCCTCAGCGGAGCAGACTTTTAAAAGTTCCGATTTTGTGCTCCGTGGTTCTATCACTTGCCAGAAGCGGCCAACGGAGGCCCCTCCCCCGCCGTCTATCCTCCCGAATATCGCCTCGGATTCACTTCTCCGCTCGTCCTACCTTCCAGAAAGTGGTCGCTTTTCTGATGAGAGAGTTGTTGCTCTTCTTTTCTTCAATCTCCTGTTGAGTTTGTAGGTATTCAGAATGGTTTGATCCCTATCCAGCTGAATTCCTGAGAGGAGACGAAATCCAGGTCTCCTACTCCTCCGCCATCTTGCTCCGCCCCCCCTCTTCTCACAATTTCTAGGACCCTTTGAGTGGATGTTCTGAGCCTTGTTCCCCCTTTAGCACTGATTTTTTTTTTTTTTTTAAAGATTTTATGTAGTTATTTGACAGAGAGATAGCACAGATAGGCAGAGTGGCAGGCAGAGAGAGAAGCAGGCTCTTCGCTGAGCAGGGAGCCCGATGTGGGGCTCGATCCCAGGGCCCTGGGATCATGACCTGAGCCGAAGGCAGACGCCTAATTGACTGAGCCACTCAGGCGCCCCTAGCACTAATTTTAAATTAGATTTGGAAAATGGTTGGTCAACAGTCCCAGTTGCCACAAGCATATGAATTCCCCTGGCTAATGTGACCCACTGCCCATCTGCAGTGATGGAGAAAAGATTAACAGAAGATTGAGAAGGGTGTTCTGCTTAGATCGGTTGTCATATAAGCTATAATTATCTCTATGTTAGTAAAACCCAGAGTGGGAATGGCAGTTGGCTTTTCATGGAAAAGTAAGTGTATGAAATTTCATAAGTTTGTACATATATTTTGTAAGTGAATGAAGTGATTCTGGTTGGGTGATGTTTACAGTCTGTCTAAATGGCAGAAATAGAGGTTAGTATTGGGCCATCTTAAGATGACTTGTCATTTTCCTGCTTCCTTCCACTTACAATTTCTAGGTGTTTAGCCATTAGGAATTATGAGGAAATCTCTATTGCTGTATTGACATATGCCTCCTATGCATGGAATCATTTGGGGATTCTGATATGTCGGGCCAATTGAAAAATTTTGAAAAACAACACTTGATAACATTTCTCCATTAAATGGAATTATGCACTGAAAGTTGACAGTTCAGTCAGTTCATGGACATTGTCAGAAAGAAACTATATTTTGATATGCAGCCACAACAAAGTACCACAGGCTGAGTGACTTAAACAGCAGAAACCTACTTCCTCAATAGTTCTGGAGGGTGGAAGTCTGAGATCAAGGTATTGGTGGGGTTGCTGCTTCTGAGGCCTCTCTCCGTGGCCATCTTCTCTCTTCTGTGTCTTCCTGTGGTCTTCCCTCTGTGGGTGTCTGTGTTACGGTCTCTTCTTCTTGTAAGGAGAGCAGCCATAATGGATTAAAGCTCATCCTAAAAACCTATGTTAAATTAATTTCCTCTTTAAAGACCCTCTCTCCAAATACATCATATTCAGAAGAGCTGGAAGAAGACTTCAACATATGAATTTGGCAGGAAAACAAATAGCCTTTAACAGTACTATACTTTTTTTTTTTTTTTTGAGATTTTATTTTTAAGTAATCTCTACATCCAGCATGGGGCTCGAATTCACAACCCTGAGATCAAGAGTCGGATGCTATCCTGACTGAGCCAGCCAGGTGCCCCTATATTGAATTCTGTAAAACAAAATAACTTCACTTCATTAGTTACTGTTTAATCTCACAGGTTGCTTGATTTTTGAACCATTTGTCATGTACCCTGCACAGCATGGTATTTTTGAAAGTTCTTTTTATCTTAATGTAGAATTACTTCTAATAGAGCAGTACTCCTCCTACTCTAACATGTGTGTTAATATTGCCGAGATCCTCTTAAGATACAGATTTCAATTCAGTAGGTTTTGGATGGAGCCTGAGAACCAGAGTCTAACAAGGTCTCCAGGTGATACTGATGCTTTTGACCCTCACACCGTACCTCGAGAAGCAGGACCAGGACAGCTGCACAGTTTGCAGGTCACAGTGCAGAATGAAAACGTGGGTCCCTTGCTCAAAAATGATTATCACACTGGCTTATGAAATGATTACTTTTATGGGTCAGTGATAAAAGCCTTATACTTCTAACTATTCATGGTTTTACATAGTGTTTGCACAAAGCTTCCTCTCAGAACATGGGGAAGTGTTAGTATGCAGGAGCTATAAACAAAGTGAGTTGCTCCTGTCACTCTTAATTATCTTTGTGTGTAAAACAGAATTTTACTAGCAACACCACGGTGGTTATTATATATAACTTGTCCTTCCTTTCAAGAGTTTCAAAGGAATCTAGGCCATGACACATGAATTCCTCTGCCAAATGATGACGATTTTTCTTTGTCCTTGAGATAACACTGTACTTGCTTTTTAATGGTAGTATTTAACTCTGGGAGCAAAATTCATTCCATTTTTCTGAATTGAAGATCATTGTAATAATACTACTACAAAAATGCATTTTAAAATGCTTGGTTACACATACACATGGATTTGTCAGTTTTTCTCTATAGGAAACAAGTATACCGAAGTGCTGAGTCATACATCATTAGACTTGTTTCCCCATTTTCCTGCTTCCTTCCCCCCTCCCTTCCCTACGTTAGGGGAACTGTGGAGGCATATAATTCTGGAAGCCAAGGAAATATTTTTCATTTAGGATTAGCCCAAGGAGAAATTTGAGGTATGATGAAAATGGTCTGAGGTCTGTTCCTACTCATCCTACTAGATTGATTGCCTCTTGGTGCTTTTCCAAATCCTTGATACTGAGTTCCTTTAATCAAGTAATTATTTCAAAGAAAATGATCAGGTTTCCATAGGGTCATTACTTCTTTTATATTCTTGGTTCCATCTACCTTATTTCGCATATCTTCATTTCCAGGTATCCTATTTCTGTGTCCTTCAGTTGGGGCTGAAAACAAATCTGCATTAATGTAGTAATTGTTACTTGATGATAATAATCTATTTTCCTCTCATGAATATTTGAATATAATGGGATTTTAGGGAACATAGTTTTGTTTTTTTTTTTTTAATTCTGATAAACATCTTGTGGAGGATTCTGATTCTCTAGGTCTGAAATTTTTTATAAATGACATATTAACACAGCTCAAAATTTAAAAGTTATTAACTAATGTCTCTAAGCCTTTCAGCTCCTTACTTAGAGGGACTGTGTGTGTCCCCTAGAGTTTAGGCTTAAATGAACAAAGGCAAGCACCTCTGCTTCATTTTATACAAACAACAAACAATTTTCACTGTTAAACACCTTGTAAAAAATTACATAATGTTCCGGGATTTTACAAAAGGCAAAAACCTTCAAGACTGAAAGCAATGAAAGCATAACAAGTTGAATGATAGGTAGTGGTATGTGCTCAGTGATCTCAAATCATACCCATGGGCCATGATCATCTTTTCCGTCTTCCGATAGAGTTGGTGCTATCTGTGTTGTCTTTCAGAATTTTGCCCCCCCCCCAAAAAAAAAAAAAATTAGGAAAAAGTGTTGGGTTTTAGTACTAGAAATAATGAAGAATTAGCAGGGGAAATTTAGTATATTGTTTTTAAAAAGAAAAATTAGCATCCAGTTAGTTTAATTTCAATTCCTAATAGACTGATGAAATAACATTATTAAGAATGTGTAAACATCTATAAGATAATGGAAGCAGAACCAAAGATTTAAAGTAGTAATCATCATACAAAAACCTGATTGCTTTCCTTGATAGCTTTATAGAATTACTTGATTAAAAAAAGGCTATAGATGTTAAATATCATGATTTTGAGAAAGTAATTCTTTTTGAATTCTCACATACCAAATTAACTGAATTGGATAAAGAAATTGTAAATGCTTAATAAACTGTCCAAAGAGGTAATGATTATTGAAAACCTATCAAATTGAAGAGAACCACAAGATAATGTGTATATATTTTTTAATGATCTGGAAGAATTAGCTAAGCAGCATATTAATGACATCTACAGATAATGGTGAATCAGGTGCCTTTTGTTTGTTTGTTTGTTTTATGGGTGCGCATGCAAATGAACCTCTAGGGTCAAACAAACAAGTTTAGTATAACAGCAAAAGATGTAATAGACTTTTTTTTTTTTAAATAGAAGCCTGGATTTTCGTGGTTTTTTTTTTTTTTTTTTTTAAGATTTTATTTATTTGAGAGAGTGAGAGAGAGCACAAGCAGGGTGAAGGGCAGAAGGAGAAGCAGACTCCCCGCTGAGCAGGGAGCCTGATGTGGGACTCGATCCCCGGACTCCGGGATCATGACCTGAGCCAGAGGCTTAACGGACTGAGCCACCCAGGTCCCCAAGGTATAATAGACTTCTTTGCAAAAAGTTAACTATTGTATTTGGAGAGAACTCATCAAATCCATGGGATCAAGGGAGGAGAAAAACCTAGTGATTAGATGACCGTTTTTAGGAGATGGGCAGTAAAATGACCATTGATTATTATGTGAATTAGATATGATCTTTAAAGTACAATTAACCTAAGTTTTTCAATTTATATGATAAAAATCAAGTAGTAATCTGGGAATACTGTTATATATTTTTTCAGCTTAGTTACCCACCTGTCATTAGATGGCATTGTGATTGAGCAAACCAAGAACTTCTACTGCAATAAAAAGGAAAAAAGAAAAAGGAGACATACATTGTAGAGACACACATGAAAATTTGTGGAGCTAGATGACACTTGTTTTCATATGAATGATTAGGATACTCAACTTTTAGATTACTTGGGCACCATGTAGCTCTTCCTTAAGTGAGCATAACTGCTGAGAAGAGATGAAGTGGGGCGGAGGAACTAGCATCTGAATGCACCTAGCCATAGATAGTGTCCCTATTTTACACATGTTTAGGCTTAAGCTTAGAGAAGTTGCAATGTTTTACCAAATGTGATATGGATAGTAAGTGGCTGAAATGGAATTGAAACCCATGGGTCTTTGCTTTAAGCACAGAGCTCTTTCTTCTTTATTACACTGGAAAAAAAATTTGCATTAGAGTATTCAGAGACATCTGTTCATTTTTCATTTTTGGAAGCAATAAGGGGTAAATGTCTACATGGACAACAAAGAGGATAAGATTTCAGTCTCTAAAGCAATAATGGGTTGCCTTTTTGACTTAAAGAGTCTCACATCAACAAGTGCATGTCCACTTTGGACCGAGGAGAAGTAATAGTTTGAAAAATAATAGAAAAGTGAGGAGGCATGCCAGGCATCTTTATATCTTTAAATTTGTTTATCAAGCATAGGTTTTATAACCTGAGTGATACTAAGAATTTGTCATACTGTATGATTTATGTGTGTTAAAGGCTCTAATAAATAAAATATCTAGAAATGGTAGTGTTACTGATATGAATTAAAGAGGTGGAGATGAAGGAATTAAAATTAGCCCCTAATTTACATGGATTGTTTTTTAAAAAAACATCAATTTTATAGAAACCTGTGGATAATTAAAGTGATAGAAAATTGCAAAGTATGTTCTCCTGGTAGGGAAAATGTTCTGTTTTCCCTTCTTGATTATTTTAACAGAGAATCAATACTAATATCATTTGTATTGTACTTGAGTGTTTACAAAGTGGATTCACATATATTCTCAGATTTCATCTCTGAATGACCTCTGGAAGATAAGGTTTCCTAATTATGCTTTTTAAGGTCTATTTTTTAACTCCGTCTAAGAGCAGATTGATTGAGCTCTGTTTCCTCAGTTTAGAAGGTTTGGCTGATTAACTGTTTGGTGGAACATTCAGGATGCAGAGGGAAAGAAGTGACAAGGATTCTTTTTTTTTTTTTTTAATGTTTTATTTATTTATTCATGAAAGTCAGAGAGAGAGAGAGAGAGGCAGAGGCAGAGGGAGAAGCAGGCTCCCCACCTAACAGGGAGCCCGATGCGGGACTCGATCCCAGGACCCTGGGATCATGACCTGAGCCGAAGGCAGACGCTTAACCATCTGAGCCACCCAGGCGCCCCAGTGACAAGGATTCTTAATAATAAAAACTCCTGACATAATTTACTGAGTAGCAGTCTCATCCATTTTTCAAAAGGCTGAAAACAGAACAAAACCCACAGGTGAGCAATGAAATCAGGAAGCAGGTCTCTGATTCTATCATTTAGAGTAGCAGCTTTCTTGACTAACTTTTAAGAGCAGACTACTTTGGATATCTCTTTCACAAGGACAACTTTATATTTTCTTCTTAGTTTTGTTGTTTCACTGGCATATCCCTAAACTTGATTTAAATTTAATAGCATTAAGACAAAACCTCAGATCTTTTTCTTGTTATAACTATTTTTTGGTAAATCTTTTACCTTATTAGTTAGGATGAAGTATGGTAACCCCAAATCCTCCACATAATAATAATAGTGGCTGAAATAGGCTAAAAGTTCATTTCTCTCTTATGTAAAAGAAATCATGTAGTCAACAGTCCAGTACTGGTTTATATGATAGCCCCAGTGTCAGAGAACCAAATACCTGCCTCACTTCAGTGTCATCCTTAGCACATCACCTGATGGTCCAAGGTTGGCTGCCTGAGCATCAACCATCAGGTTCACGTTTCAGGCAGCAGAAAGGAGGGAAGAAAAAGGGCACCTAGTTTCTCTTTTAGGATGGTTTTGTGAAGTGCCACATAGCATTCTTTTATCATGTTCTTGATGTAGGGCTAATGTGAAAACAGCTTGTTGTAAGGCAACTGCATGACTACTCAGCTAAAAATCAGGGTTTCCTTAGTGTGGAGGAAAAGAATGTATGTCGGTGTAAGCATGTCTCTCAGTCTCTGTCACATGTAGAGTATACACAACAGGTTAGTTAGTAGTGAGGATACTTCAGTGTAATCAGTTCATTTGTTTTGGGCTGTACCAGTTGGTTTATAATGGTTAAGATTTTGTGACTGACTACTCTTCATGTATAGATGCAGATATATTAGAACAATCACTTTATAAATGAGTGGATAAAAGAGGATATTGGAGAGTATATTTGTTTTCAAAAGTCATTTTCTTTCTTTCTTTCCTTTTCTTTTCTTCCTTCCTTCCTTCCTTTCTCTCTCTCTCTCCTTTTTTTTTTTTTTTAAGACTTTATTGATTCATTTGAGAGAGAGAGACAGAGCACAAGCAGGAGAAGCAGAGGGAGAGGGAGAGGGCAAAGCAGACTTCTTGCTGAGCTGGGAGTCCCTACGCAGGGCTCAATCCCAGGACCCTGAGATCATGACCTGAGCTGAAGGCAGACACTTAACCATCTGAGCCACCCAGGCGCCCCTCACAAGTCGTTTTCTAACCAGTAACCCTAACACTAGATTTCTGGATTGCTTCTGACCACCACACTATTTCCAAAGTCTTTAGGAGGAAATGTAAGCAACTTGATGCTAACAGAGTTTTCTATGTGTTTTTTTCCCCCTCTTATTCTTTAATGGAACTAAAAATTGCCTGGAGAAAAACGGGCAAAATGCCAGCTTACCATTTCTTTAAGGGTCTAAGATTTGGCTTTAGAGAATAGAAGAAAATTCCAGAAACACTCTTAAGAAAGTTATTATTTCTTTCAAATGTAATCTGGAACAGCAGAGGACAATACATTTTATAGCACAACTTTTAAGACAACTGAATTGGCAATAAATTCACATAATGAAACTTCCAGCAAGTCTTTATATTTCTACTGGGGAATTCCTTGGTTCTTGGCGTAAATTTTTAAATAGTTAATATCAGCTTTTTATTCTTTATATTCCTTTAGTTGTGGAGCTAATGTGAAAATAGCTTGCTGTGTTACGAAGAATGCCTTCTAGTTAGCCAATGAATCAACTCTTGCTTGTTTCGGTTGTCAAGCATGCTAAATAGTAGTGTTTAGGCACTTGAGGGATTGCCCATAATGTTATTGTGAGATTCTTATTCATAACCAGCAAAATCCCTCATTTCCACCACTGCCTCTTACAGACCCCCAGCATGTCCAGTTCTTTGCCACAATCTGTTTTTATCTGGTTCAGCTGTATATTAGGAGCGAGCAAGTCCTGTTTTCTCAAAGCCCTGGATCTTCGTTCTAGATTTCCTATTAAAATCAGACAAATTGATGTGTCTTTTGAGGTCTCAGTATCTTTATATTTAAAATAAGAGGTTGAGTTAAAATACTGTTTTCTTCTGCTTCTGAAATTCTAAACCTCTGTGCAATGGCTTTTTTTTAAAAAAAAATAAGCTAAAAAAATTCTAGAACGTATTTTCCAAAGAATCCCACCTAAATGTTAATTTATATTTAAGGATGCTATATTTAAGAAGTGTAATGCTTATTTGCTGGGGTCCTGGTATTGAGCCCGACGTCCGGCTCCCTGCTCAGCAGAAAGCCTGCTTCTCCCTCTCCCTCTGCCTGCCACTCTGCCTACTTGTGCTCTTTCTCTATCTTTCTGTCAAATAAATAAATAAAATCTTTAAAAAAAAGGAATCTAACTCAAGAAATGTTTGATATTGAGTATATGACTTTAAATATATGATCTAATTTTTAACATGATGCCTAGATTTTGTGAGGGGGAAAAAAAGCTGAAACAGAAAAATACTACTTTTACTATCTAACCATGTTTTACATTTTCTTTTAGAAATGTAGTGTTATCAGATAAGTGTGTTAACTTAAGTCAGTCAAGGAGGGGTGATGGAGTCACCTTATGAGTCAGCACACAATCATATCAACCTCCTTGATAACATTCCTTTATATTTGTATTATTTTATTGGCAGCTGTGATTGTTCTGAAGTTATGGAAAGTGTCCTGGACACATTGTATCTGTAAGCGGCTCCACCACTGTAATCTTTGTTTACTTTTTGAATTATGGTGTAAATATGTGCCCATACTTGATCAGGATTTCAAGTTTAAGGAATTTAAGTATGGCAGATTCCAGGTTTTTAGAATAGGTTTTAAAGGTAATAGCCAGGATTAGAAAAAGGAAGGGGAATAGATACAACTTTCTTTTATTTATTTTATTTATTTTAGAAAAGATTTTATTTATTTGAGAGAGAGCGAGAGTGAGAGAGAGCACAAATGGAGGGGAGAGGCAGAGGGAGAGGGAGAAGCAGGCTCCCCGCTAAGCAAGAAGCCTGATGTGGGACTCGATGTGGGACTCGATCCCAGGACCCTGCGCCAAAGGCAGACGCTTAACCAGCTGAGCCACCCAGGTGTCCCCCTACATACAATTTTTTTTAAAAAGAGAGATTTCATTTTGCAATTCTTAGTAAACAGATTGAAGCATTTTTTGAGATTTTATGAAGAATGCTTAATTGGGAGATTTGAAATTAACTTCTTCAGTGAAAATGCTAACTACTGTTTAATGACTACTGTCTGGCGATTAACCAGCCTCTTTACTTTTTTTTTTTTTTTCCATTTCATCTTTAAAAAAACTTCAAAGTAGAATACCTGTTTCACAGGTGAGGAAGCCGAGGTCATCCAGGTAAGCTGTGGGAAGGCAAAGTTGCAGGCTGGTTCTAGGGACCCCAGAGCTGGTTTGACTCACACTCTTTCGAGAGAGTACTCATGGATACCGGGGGTAATTGAAAAGGAAGTTGCCAAAGTGGCTTAATAATTTGCTTTCTTGATTAATCAGATCTCTTGAAATTGTATATGCTTAGGACATTTCCCCCTTTTTGTCTACCTCAGAACCTACCTCAGTATAAATTCAGCCTAAACTGATTCAGAAAAATCAGGAAATAAAAATTGTGCCCACATAAAAGCCTGATTAGCATATGTAATTCAGTACATACTGATACTTGTAGAAATGTAAGGCATGTGTGTTACCTCAAGGATTGAGTGCATTTGGAAAGTTGGGAACATTGTGAGTGGGTAAAGGCACGGGCTTTGTAGACAGAGAATCTAGATTTGAATCCTGGCTCCACCAAGTACTTGATATGTGAGCCCTATAGTCTTGGTTACTTCTTATGTTAAATGGGCTAATAGAACTCACCTTCCTTGTCAGGTTAAAATGAGATCATGTATCTGAATGACAAGCATAGTGCTTGGCAAAGTGTTAGTTACTCTTGTTTTTTTAAAATGTATTCTTTGATAATTTTATTGTTCTTTGCCATGGGAATACCTTCTCATTTGATTTAAGAAAAATGGCATGTTTTAAGAATTTTTAAATAAATAAAAATTTCTCAATACTGGGAGAATTTTTATAGCTTGTTTATAAAAAAAAAAGTCTGCCAGATTCCTCTCAATAGATTTTTTTTTTTTTTTTGGTGTCCCCAGAATATGATTAGTTAAAAGAATTTTTCTTTTAAATTTTTCTTTTCAGGAATTTCTGTGATATTTTTATTGCACAATAGTTGAAGTATTCTGAGGAGGTATTAGACTTTTTAAAAAGTTTGTTCTGGTATCAACTGACACATTAAATGATTTATATCTCTGAACAGCATAATACTCTGATATTAAAAAATTAAATATATACATATAAATATATATGTATTTTTTTCTGGTAGTTCAATGGAGCTTTTATTGGAAAAATTATTTCTGATTCCTGTTTTATAGACAGGGAAGATGAGTCAGATGAGTCAAGATACTCATCTTACAAAATAATGATGGATTTGGGCAGAGAAGGAAAGGGTGTGAGAAGAAAAACATCCTTGATTCTCACTCAAATTGGATTCATTCTGCTGTGCTCTGTGGTGTTCAGCAGCATGGCCAGCCGTGGAAACATTTTTAATTTTGATTCTGGGTTGTCATGTAGTTCAGTGCATGTGACTAGAAAGGTCTCTTGGGCAAAGATGCTAATTTAAGAATGTTGTCAGTCTAAATGCTCCTAAGAGGATTAAACAAATTCCACGGCAAATAAATGGACATGTTTGGAAGGTTTTTCCTCCAAGTAATTTCCAGAAAACACACACAAATCATTTGCTAAACTAAAAATACAGGTGTATTAATGAGCCCAGCTCACATGAATGGCCAGTCACTGAAGGAACTTCCTTTGCAAGCTTGGGTTCAGCGATATGAGCTGCACACTAAGTTTAATTAGAATTTATTTACAGCTCCTGTTGCTCCTGTTTTTCTCTCCAAAGTCAGTAATGGAGCATTCCTCCTTGCCTCATCATTAGTATTCAGAGCTCCATCAGCCTGCAGTTCAAACTCTTTCCATTGTTTTTGTCAGAGAAGATGATGGAGCAAGGTTGCTTAGGAACACTTAGCCACACTCGCAACGGGAATTATCAATCTGTTCTGTACGTTCACCTCCACACGCAGGGGAGAAAATTGAGTTTTGCTGCTGACAACATTAATTGATTGCGAGTTGTTTTAGTGGGAGTATGATTTGAAAACTAGATTTCCTTTCATTTTTATGCATTAGATGCAGAGAAACTATACAGTAACACATTCCACTGTAACTACAATTATAGAGGTATCTAAATTTGGATTTGTATGTTTTAGTATTCAGATCTTGACACGGGTCAGCTTACAGGATTATCTTTGGGTTTTGGAGACTGTTTCTGTAGTGATTTCTTTGGTTTCCAATAAATGCACACAGCCGTCTCCTTCGATAGAGTTCTGATTAGTGCAGTCAGGGGGTGACCTGCGATGTTGGGGGTGGATAGAGGAGTGAAATGGAAACCAGCACCATCTGGTTACCTCCAATTTTGTATGGTCCGAAAGATGCTTTTGTCTGTTTCTCCCCACCCCACCCCCAGCTTCTTGTCAGATAGTTATCTTCAAAGATATCTTGCCCTAAAATGTGAAGTAATGAATGCAATGTGTGTCTGTGGCTGATTTCATTCATTTTTTTTTTTTTTTGGTGTCCAATACGTGTCTGGGCTTTTTCTCTTTATTTGTTTATTTAAAATTTTTTTTAATTCTTATGTTAATCCCCATACATTACATCATTAGTTTTAGATGAAGTGTTCCATGATTCATTGTTTGTGCATAACACCCAGTGCTCCATGCAGAATGTGCCCTCCTCAATACCCACCACCAGGCTAACCCATTCTCCCACCCCCCTCCCCTCTAGAACCCTCAGTTTGTTTTTCAGAGTCCATCGTCTCTCATGGTTCGTCTACCCCTCTGATTTCCCCCGCTTCATTCTTCCCCTCCCGCTACCTTCTTCTTCTTCTTCTTCTTCTTTTTTTTTTCATAACATATATTGCATTATTTGTTTCAGAGGTACAGATCGGAGATTCAACAGTCTTGCACAATTCATGATTTCATTCATTTTTAGAGATGCTCTGATTTGGCTATTATGAACTCTTAAGAGCTGAAACAAACGAGAACACTGCTAATGAGAAAAAGTGAGACAGGCAAACAAACAAAACACCTCTCTGAGGGTAGGGATGGGTAGAATTGGGGTAAGGAAGAGAGGCCAGAGGCAAGCAGGCAGTACTGTCTTGCTCTGGATCCATAGCTCCAGTTCTCTGTAGCACCTAAGCCGCTTGTGTATTTAGAGTATCTTTTGCCATAATATATTTTATCAAGGACTCTTGTTGAAATTAATGGATTGAGATTTGGCAGGGAGGCCTTACCTTTTACTCCTGTCCAACATCTTTAATAGCGGTTCTTATTTATTCAAGACTATGCATGAAAATAACCTGCAGAGCTTGAAAAAGCAATGCTTGTTCCCTAGCTTACTCTTTGCAGATTCTGATTTAGTGGAAAAGGAAGCTGCCTAAGCTTATCCTTGGCCTATACTCATTCAGAATCTACTGGGAGTGACCCAAATACCTGATTCCTTACAAGTGCCATGATGCTCAGCCATGGCTGAAAAGCATTGCTCCTTTAAGTTAGGAGGTCTTAAGTTATGAGTTCTTGAGTCAGGCCTGGGATTTCAGATTGCACAAAATGACGTGGAGTGTGCCCTTTGTGTTTAAGAGTAGAAGATGGAATCCAAAATCATGTCTCTGTCTACCAAAGTTTTTCATTAAAGCCTATTTTAAGGGAAAAAGAAAAAGCCTACTAGTGTCTGTGTCCTAAGGGTTTAAAGTCTATCGGAGAGTATATATGAGATCTCATAAAATAAATATTCTGGGATGTTGAATTTGATTTGTTAAGAATTTGTGCATTCTCAGAATTTTGTTTCTTTAAAAATACATTTAAGTAATCTTTTTCATTTTATGAACATGTTCATATATAAGGAATCTTGTAGAAACTGTTCCGGATAAAATTATTACCGTCAGTGGTACCAGAATGGCTGATGGCTCTGAATGGGTTGTCTAGGAACTTGGCTCTCGGTTGCTGATAGTCTTTGAAAATGTTTTATTCCAAAGTTCGTAGTGATCCTCCTAGGCCTATCACTTTTCTGTTTTGAGAGGTATTTGTCCTGCCAGGAAGGGAGAGAGAACATTCAGCTTCAGGAATAGACAGTTTCTGTTATTCCTTGTCTAAAGGTGGCACTGGCATAAATACTTTATTCATAGAGTCATAAAGCTCAAAAAAGTCTTGCAGATAATTGGACTTAACTCTCTCACTTCTCATTTGAGGTAACAAGTCTCAGAACCTATTTTAGTGAGTTTGCAGCCACATTACATTATCTTTTTACCCAACCCCAAATAGGGTAGGTCCCTGTTTTGGAGTTATATAATGTCGAATTTTGCATGTGTGTTTGATTCTTGGAAAATGCTGAGGACTTCCAGTCCCCTCTGTGTAGAGGGGACACTGATTAGTGGATCATGCTGTGTTGTGTTCTCAAGGACCCAGAGGACACAGGAATTATGGACAAACATCTTGATATGATGATCTGGTCAGAAGCTTGGAAGAACAGATGTGTTTATTAATGTAACAGTGAATTTGAGGGAGGAATCTAGGAAGGTTTGACATAATTGAGATCTTTAGGAACACACGATTTTTTATTAGGTAGAGTAGTAGTTTTTAACTCTCAGACCCAGTATCCCCTTTTTATAATAACTATTTTGTGACTTTTCCTTTTGGTATCCTGAGATGAAATTCATAGAAAATAGTAGAACCTAACTATAAGTATAATAGATAAATAGGTAGAAAAATTGAGTACCTAAATTATTATATATTATCTATAATGTTAACAGTTACAGGATGTATTATAGGCTAATTGGTGACCTATCAAAATAGAAGTTAAGTACAAAGGAAATGACTTATAATAAAACTGTCATTCCAAACTGTACATTGCAAGCTTGACCTAACTGGAAAACAGATGACTTCATGATCTCACAGCAGCCCTCCAGGAGGGGGTGCAGTTCCTCTTGAAGCATTCTTGTTTAAAGTTAATACTTCCTGATGGCAGTTTATGAAAAGTACATGCATGAAACAAATACAGTTCAGAAACTGCGTGGAGGCTGACTTTGTGAATTCCTTCCACGCTGCAACTATAACAGAGCCGTGAAATTCCTGATTTTAACTATGGGGACTATTTTAAACCACTGAAATTTTAATACCAGTATATGATATGATGTGCCCTCACAAAATATGGTAAATAAGGTAAAAAACTTGAGGCGTCTCCTTAGGGATAGTAGTAGAATATAAAATAAACTATTTAAAAAAATCTGCCACCCAAATAAATGTTATATTGCATCATTAGCTTAAACAACTTCATTACCACTTACTATTAATACAACAACTAATAGATTTTGTCTCTCTTTTTTTTTTAAAGAAAGAAAATAATTTTTTAAGGTCTTGTATAAGAGATACAAGCAGGAGGTAACAAAATCACAATGAGATGTGATGCTAGTCCGTTTCTACTTAATAATTTAACTTACTGTATTGTATTTTTTCAAATCACATTCTTTTCTTTGAAAAATCCCTGTATCAATTAGTTTTGTTAGTAAAACATATCTTTTTCTTACTTAGACCATCAGTAATATTTTCAAGATATCCAAAAATTTGTAGAAGGCATTTAGAGTTAATTGGGGCATCTGGGTGGCTCAGTTGGTTAAGTGTCAGACTCTTGTTTTTGGCTCAGGTCACCATCTCAGGGTCCTGTCATAGAGCCCCAGGTCAGGCTCTGCACTCAGCAGGAAGTCAGTTTGAGATTCTCTATCTCCTTCTCCCCCTGCTCCTCCCTCTTGCTTGCAGGGCACACTCAGGCTCTTTCTCAAACAAACAAACAAACAAACAAAAAAACATTTAGAGTTAATAGTTGCTTGCTCTAGTAATTCATAGTTCTACATACTCAGATTTATCACAATTTGAGAACTCTTTTTTTTTTGTAGAAATTCTTGTTTGCTTGGGTTAATGCAAGGACAGATAAATTTCTTACTGGATAGAGCATAATATTTGTCGGCATTCTCTCACTCAATCTGGAGTTTTGCATTATTTTTCCTATTAGGTAACTTAAAAAAACTCAACCTAAATAGCTAACCTTGTGTAAATGGTGCACATTGAGTTGGTCTAAATCTGAATTCCTACATCAAACAGGAGAGTAATTTCCCCGGCTAGCGTTCCAAAAAGTTGACTTGATGGTTCAATTATACCAGGGACATTAACATTCTTAATTGAATCAATCACTGCTTTCTTCAATAAAAGTTTCAATTCCATCTGTTCTTGGTTTATTATTCTTTGGAGTATCATTTGCTTTATTTCCCAACTATATAAGATTTTTGCTTTTGTCATTTAAAATTATTGCTAGTGTTGCTACCTCATGCTGAAGAGGAAGCCTTGTGACTCTTTGTTTTATGGTAGCTGATTTACAGTGCTTAATGCTACCTCACAGGGTTGTAAAGACCAGATGAATTATATACGTAAAAGAGTTGGAACAATGTTTGGCCTGCACTAGGTGCAGTATAAATGTTAGCTGGTCATATCATCACCATCATCAGTCTGTTAATATCATCATCTGTACTAATTACTCTCTTTGTAGCCACTCAAGAAGAAGAAATTTAACATTCTCAATAAATCTGAATTTTTAATAAATTAAAATACTTTTTAAAAAACTTTGCTATTAACGGGACTGTAGGTGCTTCATCTGTCTACTGCTGTGCTGCTTGTTGATGCCGGAGGGTGATTCTATGTGGCTTATGGCAACAAAGCACTGTGGTTCTTCATGTGGTCTGGGCACATCTGGGGTCCTCAGAACCCTTTTAGGGGTTCTTTGGGTCACAGCTGTTTTCATAATAATGCTAAAATGTTATTCGTGTTTTCACTCTCATTCTCTCTAGAGTGTACAGTGCATTTTTCTAGAAGCTACATGCATGTGGCAACATCATTGCCCTGAGTGTACTTGTGATAATGTGTGCTTGTCCTGTTTTAAAATTTTCTAGGTTTTAATTTCTAAAATGGGCAATATTGATAGAACCCATATAAACAAGAGCTCCATGGAGTTTTCAGTAATTTTTAAGGACATAAATATTAGTGGAGCATTTAAACTTGAGTCTAACCTCATGAGGAGCAAACCACAACTCCTACACCCCCTGTGGGAGGCTGAGCTTTACAACTCAGTTTGCTCACTGAGGCATGAGGATAAAAAATTAAAAACCTATTTTTGTGTTATTACCCATCATTAGATTCCCAGATTTCATATCTAAAGAGGAGCGCCAATTTTAATTCATGTTTATTTAGTTGTAAGAATAAATTTCTATGCTCCCTCACAACTTGGGACTTAATAAGCTATTGGAGTTTTGAATGGAAACAGAAGCAGTTGATCATATCTTAAATTTTCTTGAATCGTTCTTTGTACCCCATCTTCACCAGTGAGAAGAAGAAAAACATGCTAGGCAGTGTTGTGACCCAGCATAATTCACGGTACTTTGTTTATGAAATGACTCAGGTAGAAATTTGAATAGAGTTTTGAGTATTTTGGCTATAACTAGGAGAGTAAGCAACTTGTGGAATTCAAAACTGAGCATTTTTTTTTTAAAGATTTTATTTATTTATTTGTCAGAGAGAGAGAAGGAGAGAGGGAGCCAGAGAGAACAAGCAGAGGGAGAAGGAGAAGCGGGCTCCCCGCTGAGCAAGGAGCCTGATGCGGGGCTCGATCCCAGGACTCTGGGTCATGACCTGAGCCGAAGGCAGATAGATGCCCAAGTGACTGAGCCACCCAGGCATCCCCAAACTGAACATTTTTTAATTATAACAGGATTAGATTCATGTGTTTTATTTTGTTTTCTTATTTTTAGAAAATTTTATCTGAGCCTATTATTTGTCTCTTTTTGAGGGAAGTTAAAAAAGCCTATTTGTGGCATTGACATCACCTATTCCTATTTTTATTTTAGTGAGATCTTTAGTAAAGATGTGGAAAATATTTATTATCTCACCTATTGTTACTAGTTTTTGAGTAGGAAGGAAAGGCTTGCTTAACCAATAACTGTTTAATCCTCATTTAAACAGCTATGGATGACCTTAGTTTCACCATTTTTTTCTAGTAATACCAGTTTTTTTTAAAAGTTGTGGTAGCATTTAGTGATGTTGACTCGTGTTGACCTTTTTTTTTTTTTTAAAAACAACTCACTTATAACACAGTATTATATTTAATCATTGCAAATTTGAGTCATTTTCTCCCTCATAATTTAAAAATATTTAAAAATAAAAACCAAATTAAATGTGTTCTGTAAATTTTATTGTGGTAATAAGATCAGCTCCTCCCGAGTTCCCCATTTTTATATAGATTAATTTTGCATTTCTCTATACTTTTCTATATGCTGGTGTTTAAACCTTAATGTGATAAAGTTTTTTCTTATTTTGCATTTGGTTCTTGTTGTGTTACTATCATTGCTTACTCAGGAGAACTCTACAAATTATTTTTTTGAAGGAAAATATAGTTATTCTTTAGATATTACTTATAAAATACTGTTTATCTGGCATTCAAAAGTTTTTTATATATATTTTAGATATTCTGAAGAGAACTTTGTGTGATGAGTTTAGATTTGAATATTATTGATTGAATATTATTACCTATTTTTATTCACACTAAGCAGTGATTTTTTTTTTTTGGATGACTTAATTTTTATTTCAAGATAATACACACTGTAAATGTAATTAAGTCTGTGTCAGTTGAAGCGTTTCGTTTTCCATACTACTAGACAAAAAAGTTAGGAAAGGGAATTGGGCAACTGACACTTGAGTGCATCCTTTTAACAGTTGAGGGAATTGAAGTTCAGAGAGGTTAATTTGCCTGCAGTCAGGTAGGGAGCAAGTGCTGGAGCTGGAGTTCAGTGCTCCTCTGTCTGGCTCCAGTGTCTCTGTTCTTTAACTTGCAAATTGCTGCATCTGGGTCATCCCTTGGCTCTGCCATCCCTTAGTTTCACGACTGTTATTAAATTATTAAGTATTATAATGGTCTTATTCTTAGACCTCAGAGTTTTGTTATTTATGAAAATAATCTCTAAGGCTTAAAAAGTATAAAATCCCTTTTTTATCTTTTCTTTCTTTAAAATCTTTTAAATATGATTTGTGATTTTTTGGTGTAATTATCGGAGAGAGCAGTTTTCTTCTTTATTGTAGAGACACTCTCAGAATGAACAAGGTTTTGATTCCTAACAAAAGTATTTTAAAATCATAATGAATTAAAGCCTCTTCAAAGGCTGTCTCATTTGCCAGTAATGGAAACATTACTATAAGGCTGGTTGAATGAATATAAAAGTGTGATCATCAGAATGGAGAACATTATTCACAGTTGTAATGCTAACTTCCATTGAGTGAATTTTGATTCAACTGTCATGTCCAGGAAATTTCTTAAAGGCAGTTACTAACTGCCTACAAAAACTCTTCTGTTCTCTAGGAACCCTAGATAACTGACTTGAGTTTTGCTCAGGGTGGTTACAGATGGAGTGTGGAAGGGAAAGGTGAGAGAGCAGGCGTATTTGATTACCCCACAGAAAGAAAAATGCAAAGTGGATGGAAAACAGTTGGTTTCCCTCCTTAACTAGCTATCAGGAATTCTCCAGTGGACAGAATTCCATTATATTTTGTTGGATAAAGAACTCCGTAACATGTGCCTTTAGTAAACTAATCATGCTCACTAGCTAGATCCTACAACAATCACACCCATCACACAATTCTGAGGACAGATGGCTAGAGCATAAATCTGGAAATGGTAATGTCAAGTCTATCGTACAAGGCTTCTTGATAGCTTTAGTGTCCAGCTGTAACTGCTGGTTTCTGGTCTTCCTATTTTAATCTTATTGTTTAAATGAATAATGCTAGTACTACTTTAAAGGCCACTGAAAAATTTTAAATTAGATTAAGTTGTCAAAGCACATAACTAATGTTTGCGTCTCTCTGTACTTGTGTTAATGATTTGTGAGAAGTGCTCTGTGGATGAATGTTTGAAATTCCAACCAGACCAGTTGTTTAATGTTAAGTCATATCAGTGTAAAAAGAAAATGCTGCCAAAGGACAATTTTCTCAACATTTTAAAGTATTTCAGAAATGACTTGGTGATTAAAATTTTGTAGTAGCAATAATACTCATTACACCGAAGCAAACATTTCATATATGTATGTATATATAAGATATATATACACATCTTTAATTAATATTTAATTTAAAAGTCTCAACTCTTTGTCATTATTTATTTTTATTTTTTTATATTTCAAGTTTTTATTTAAATTCCAGTTAGTTAACATATAGTGTGATACTAGTTTCAGGAGTAGAATTTAGTGATTCATCACTTACATACAACACCCAAGTGCTCATCACAAGTGCCCTCCTTAATGCCCATCTCCCATTTTCTTTATCATTATTTTAAAATGAGTGCTTGTCTATACTGACATTGTTTTTTTTTAAAAAAATTTTAGTGGATGAATATTTCATTTTCAGAACCCACAGTAACTCAGTACATGGTGTAATAGAAATGTTACAGATGTTGATACTCACACTTCATTGATGTCCTTTTCCTCTCCTTCCCGTGAACTAGCAATCCTCTCAAGCTCAACAACATCCCATTAACGTCATTTTTTTTTTTTAAAGATTTTATTTATTTATTTGACAGAGAGAGACACAGCGAGAGAGGGAACACAAGCAGGGGGAGTGGGAGAGGGAGAAGCAGGCTTCCCACGGAGCAGGGAGCCCGATGCGGGGCTGGATCCCAGAGTCCTGGGATCATGACCTGTGCTGAAGGCAGACGCTTAACGACTGAGCTACCCAGGCTCCCCAACTTCATGTTTTTTTGAGTGGACCACTGTACTCACAGCTTTTATGCTGCTATTAGTTTCCTGTGTAGCAATTGTTCTGAACTAGTTAATAGGGGAAGTGATGATAAATAGAAAAGTTAAATTTTATCCTAAAAATACATTTAAAAAAAAATCCTGGAAGTATCTCATTTTAGAAATCTTTTCTTTATTTTTATCCCTTAAAACAACACCTGCAAAAGAGAGTTTTAATAATAACATTTAAAGATATGTTGTTATCTTACAGCAATATTGGCCTTCACAGCAGTCAGATCAGCATCTTGTGCTTTATTTGGCCTGTGGCAGGAATGGATAGTGCCAACTAGAAACACTTGTATTAATTTGTTTAATCACTATCTAGATGGAATACTATAAATGAAGTACTGTGGAACTTTTATGCGGTATTTTCCAGTAAAAGCAAAGATGTATTTAGGAAAGAGAAGACACACACCTCATTTAAAACCTTTTTCCTGTTTTGGTAACACACAGGTAAATTCTGCATTATGATCATTTTTATACCATTTTCTCTACCACTTTTGGTCAGATGTTCTTATTACATTTCCTTAATAATATATTTATGATACGTTTTATTCATTATACCTCGGAGTCTCCACCCTCCACCCCCAGGATATCTGTGCACTTGCCTGTCAGAAAGAGCCAAGCCATGACCATGACCTAGTTTTTAAGGATTTTAATCTGTTTTTGGAGCTAGTCAAATCTGTGTATTGCTCTGAGATTAAGCCTCTGAGGGGGATGCACGTTTTCCTCTTTGTAGAGGCTTTTAATGACCTGTTGTAGAAATGGTGCACAGAGGTGCTTCATGTTGTTTTCACGTCACTTTCAGGAATGCACATGCTCTGTCAGTCTCTGGGAAGAAAAAGTTCAAAGCTTTTTGCAAAATAGAAAATTTCATTATGTGCTATGATGTTGATAGGGCTGGGCATTATTCCTTCCCCCCAACTCCCTGCAAGGGGTTGTTGACTGAGGCTTGGACCCCATGTAGTAAGAAGAAGCTCCCCGCTTTGCTTTCTCCTTGGGGTGATCCCTGAATCAGTGGAATGTGTTGAGTTGGATTGTCCATGGTCAGTTAATTGGACTGTGTTTAATCTTTGAAAATCAAGACCAATACTTTCTTTTTGGTAAGATGGAAAAACAGTTGAATCATGAGATTTTGTGATTTAGAAAATGGGCAAATTATGAAAGTGTGATTATCATGATAATTTGAATCATACATTTTTTTGGAGGTTATTACCCGCCTTTCTCCCTCAGCCCCAAACCTGATGATGTCATTAGTGTCTGTTGTAAGCTTACATGTGATCTTAAAGGGTCGCTGTCCTTCTGTGTTTGAAAAGTGAATGCCAGATACATAATTATCTAAAGCGGAGGTTCTCAGGCACACTGTGCATCAAAATCACTTTTTAAAAACTCAGATTTTAAGAATTGGGAATAAGTGATCTAAACCAAAGTTGTTAAAGAGCAAGTTGTTTATTGAATTAAGAAAATCGTGATTAAATCTTTTAATATTATGTCTTTTATCTGGCCATATGGTCTTCAGTAGTGACCAGATGAAGAACTGTCTTGATATAATTAAACTAGCTCTCATAATTGGGTCTCATTGGACAATAAATTGTCTTAGGTTTCTGGCCAGCAATTAATATTACTGATGGTCTAAATTTATTTTAATGCTACTTATTTGATAGACAGTGTTGCTGAACATTATAAGAGTGGGCTTGAGAGCCATCCTGCCGGAGCTTGATCTTGGCTCCCTATGTTAGTCGTTCTGTGTGCATGGAAAAGTTACTTGGCTTTTCTGGGCCTCAGTTGACATGCCTCTAAAGTGGGGCTAAGAGATGTATCTACTTCATAAATTTGTTGTAAGAAATGAATTATAGCGAGTGTTCGAGAAGTGTTGGCTATTTTTATTCCATAAATACATGAAAATTATCATATTGATAGCTTGCAATTATAGACTGAGATAATAAAATGTGTTTACATATTCTCATAAAATACAAGCATCCCAAATATGTCTACTCAATCAAAATATACATGTAATAGAAAATTCACGTAAGAGATTCAAAAACAGTAGAGAATCTATGCTTTGCATAATTACATATCCCCAAATGGGTGTGAGGTTTTATTAATTATGTAATTCGATAATGTTGTCAAGGACCCAATTCCTTTTTTTTTTTGTTCCTGTCATCCTCAGCATGTAGGCTCGTTCTCAGAATCACAAGAGAAGTATAGCAGTTCCATCTTACACATTCCAGCTATGTGAATTGGAAACCTACCCCCAAAGCCCTCAGAAGACTTCATCTGATGACTTGTGGGCTATAATTGAGTCTCCTGCCCTTTCCTAAGCAAATCCTGAACATGAAATGAAATTGCAGTGTCACATAGCTATGCAGAGAAAAATAGTTCCCTGAAAAAAATTGAGATTCTGTTAGTGAGAAAGGAGGGTGGAATGGATATTGAGTTAAGTAACATTTTCTGCTGTTGTATTTATATTTTTTTAATAGATAAATAACATTTGTGTATCAATAAAAAGCCTATATTTGGGTATATATAACTTACCTACCAGAGGATGAATTAATTAATTCATATATATATATATACACACATATATGTAATTTCTCCTCATAAAAACCCTTTGAGGTAGAAATTATTAACTTCATTTCATGGATAGAGAGGGTCAGTAGTCCAAGGTGATAAAACCAGTAATTGCTGACAGATTTGTGATCCTCCAAAGTTTAAGCTCTTTCCATTATAACGTGCAATTTCTTATTCTCTTTGGGCATCAGGATATCAGAGGCTATTCTTAATCTTACTTTATTATAACACTGATTTACCTTAGTTATTTTGTTTTTAATTTTTTATTGTTATGTCAATCACCATACATTACATCATTAGTTTTTGATGTAGTGTTCCATGATTCATTGTTTGCGTATAACACCCAGTGCTCCATGCAGAGCGTGCCCTCTTTAATACCCATCACCAGGCTGACCCATCCCCCTCCCCCCCTCCCCTCTAGAACCCTCAGTTTGTTTCTCAGAGTCCATAGTCTCTCATGGTTCGTCTCCCCCACCGATTTTTCCCCTCTTCATTTTTCCCTTCCTACTATCTTTTTTTTTTTAACATATAATGTATTATGAGGTATAGGTCTGTGATTCAACAGTCTTACACAATTCACAGTGCTCACCTTAGCACATAACCTCCCCAATGTCCATCACCCAGTGACCCCATCCCTCCCACCCCCCACCACTCCAGCAACCCTCAGTTTGTTTCCTGAGATTAGTCATAGCTTAAAAAGACCATATTCCCTTTGTGCCTTTCTTCCCTCCATAAGATGATGATTCATTTGGTTGAAATTATTTATGTTCTGTTTGGCTTAACAAAAGTGGTATTAACGTTATAGGAATAATAGACTTTTAAAAAATTAAAATGGTAAAATCCTCCCAGAGAATTTCTGACAAGAGACTAGGAAGACAGAAAACAGAGTACACAAGTAGAGTAAACACTTGTGTGAGCTTGGTGCTGCTGATGCCATGGGGAAGTTATTTGAGGCCCTCGATGCCTGGACTGAGACCACCGATCGAAGGTCTTAAATGTACTTCACTGATTACGAGAACATCTGATGGGGGAAATGACATTTTCACGTGGCTTCTGCACTGTACCTGGTTTTAATGAATACAATTTTGGATAAGGATAAATGGGAATTAAAACTGACAAATCAGATCTGGTTTGGGATTCAAGGACAAATGCAGAACAATTGGTCAGCCTTTAGTGAGGGTAAGATTCCCAGCATTTCACCTTTGTGACTGCCATGGGGAAGTAATTTATTCCTATAGCATGATATTCGGGGTGATGGTAAGGGGGATATTTTTGTTGTTGTTGTTCTCTTTCCTCCTCCCACCTCACCACACCTAAGATTGCAGATAGGGTATAATTTGCACCAGACATTTGGAGTAATCAGAGTAGTGTTTCCTGGCCCCTCATCCTTCTTAGGATTGGCAGGCACCTCAGCTGTCGTACTTTTTTTTTTTAAGGTTTTTTTTTTATATTTATTTGACAGAGAGAGATACACAGCGAGAGAGAAAACACAAGCAGGGGGAGTGGGAGAGGGAGAAGCAGGCTTCCCGCAGACCAGGGAGCCCGATGTGGGGCTCGATCCCAGGACTGGGATCATGACCTGAGCTGAAGGCAGATGCTTAACGACTGAGCCACCCAGGCGCCACCACTGTCGTACGTTTGATGCTGAGTAGCAGTGACACCTGTTTTTACCACCAGGACTTTTTTTTTTTTTGCTTTACCCCAAATAGTGGTTTGAGGGAGCCTTCACCTGAGTACATGCCCAGAGGGAAAGGACAGAGACTAATTTGATCTAGAATTCTGTTATTTTGGCATGAAAATGCTATATTAGTTCCAAATACCTCAGCAGTCCAAATGCGGTGCTGACACTTTGTTCCCTTAGCTATCCTTAGCAACTCATCAAAACGTGATCATAATTTAACACCGTCGTCTCAAAAGAAAAAGGCTTAAAAATAACTCAATGGGCATGCTGTGCTTTCTTTTGTTCCCAAATGCTCCCTCTTCACACCAGATTCTAGGCTGTAGGCCCCTATTCTTGAAGGCCTCTGTCTCTCTGGAATTTTTAAAATAAAGATCTTGCATCTGTTGACACTAATTTTCAAACATAGGAATTGCTGTTAATGCCAGAGGCATTATCAAAGTAAAATTGTGAAGATGTGTAACATGGAGGACACCAAAAAAATGAACATATTTTCATGTAGTAGATGGTTTTGGTTTTCTGTGACATCATCTGTACTAGGCTGATGTCCTTTTTTTCATTACCAAGTCCTAAGCATATAACACCCCCTTACACTCTTTAAGCATTAGAATGAGAATATATATAAAAGTATCTGCTTTTGACAAGTATCTGTGGCATCTAACTTTTTCTGAATGGCCTAGTTTTGAACAGTAGCTATTCTGAGTTTGAGAAATAGCAATATGTACCAGTACCCGAGTATGGAACCTTCTGAAAAAATATTCAGAGCATAGTAAAATCTGCATTGTACAGTCAAGGAAAGTCTCACCAAATGCTATTTTTGGGCTCTGATTCCTTCTTCAGGAATCGTGGTTAGCTATGGTTTCTCATATTTAAACCTTAAAATTAATTAATTTTTCTTGGGAAGCCAAAAATTTACCAAAATTTTGAATTACTCTGACATTGTACGCTTGGGAGGATGTCCTGGTTTTTATGATGCTGATAATTAAGGCACAGGACCAAAGTCAGCTTCTAATTTAAACTTCCAAAATCCTTTACTTTATGAAAGATATTTTGTTAAGAAAGAAAACTTCTCTCTTCACAGACTCATTTTAAATGCGTGGTTCCATATAACATAAACAATCTGAGTTCAGCTCCCAGGATCATTTTAAATGACATCCATTGTGCTCTTCTTCACTTTGACAAGTGGGAGCTGAAGAATCCTCTGAAGTGCATTTTTGTTGTTATAGTCACTTCTGTTCTCATCGAGTAAGTAAGGTCAGATTTTATTGCTGTCCTGGGAGTCATCCTTTTCATCAGTTATTGTGTGTCTTTCTGTTGGGTGAGTAACTCTATTTATTAAACTGTGGAATAATGATTTACAGAGGAAATTGTGGCATTGACGAGTGGAATTCACTTAAGGAATCTTGATTTTCTGGGATGTTAAAAAGGTAGCAATCTTGTTTTCTCTTTTGTTGATACATGTTTGTTCTTCTGACTGGTAACTAATGCAACTCTCACTGTTTCACTTTTCTTTCAGAAAGTATTGTGAAAGCTCTAGAGGCTTACGGTTTAAAATAAAATTAGACTTGAAAAACATCTCCGGCTAATTCTCTAGAGTTTATAGCCTTTGCCTAAAAATGCATGGGTAATTCCAGGTACTTAGCAGTTACAAGTCATCGGCCAAGGCATTCCACCTAAGGCATGGGTTATCAAAAGTATTACAATTTTGTATTAATCTATAAGTCTTTTCATCTTGGATCATCTTGGATCAATGAAAGATACTACTTTGCCAATAAGATCAATTCAATCAAACTGAGCTGTTGTAAGATGTATATGAGTAACTGAAATAGAAGGCAGAGTATGGTACCAACACTAAAAAGACAGGAAGCACAACAGAGGAATTAGAAAGAGGGAGTGCTCTGGCATAGGGGCTCAAGAATACTTAAGACTTTGATAAAGAAAGAAAGAGGATGCTTTTTTTTTAAAGGTTTTATTTATTTGACAGAGAACGCACAAGCAGGGGGAGTGGCAGGTAGAGGGAGAGGGAGAAGCAGGCTTCCCGCTGAGCAGAGAGCCCGATGTGGGCTCAGTCCCAGGGCCCTGGGTTCATGACCCAAGCTGAAGGCAGACGCTTTACTGACTGAGCCACCCAGGCGCCCCAAAGATGCTTTTAATACTAAGAGAGGAGTTTATCCTAGGCAGAGAGAATAGCAACTGTGTGGGTTTGGAAGCAGCATGCCTTTATTAATTAATCATTAGTTCAGCGTAATGGGAAAGTAAGTTTGCACATTTTGGGGGGTGGGGACATTATGTAATGGAAGCTAAGGCAGACCCTTTCTTTGTAGTAGGTTAGCTTTATCCCGTTGCAGTGTAGTATTCTGGAGTCAAGGGGACTGTCCGAAAGGAGATAGAACCCATTCTCAAGTTATGTATGACTTAACGCTTTGAGGAAATGAGTTAGTAGGAACACTAAGTCTTCTATCAGTTGTTTTAAAAATCAATGCAATTTTGACAGTTTACTATGTGATTCTTGCTTATAATTCATATGGCTAATACAATGAAGCAGAATTTCTATTAAGACCTATAGTCTTTGAAAACTTTGAAACAACATCCACTTGAATTGGTTTTGGAATGAGCAAGTATTAATAAGCCTCTGAAATGGCAGTGCTAGATCATTTGGGGTTGTAGCACTGAGAGAGATAATGGCTCACTTAATATTTTTGAGCAGAGAGATGTGTAGTCCACATGCAAAATTAAGTAGGAGCTAAGGAATGGTTGGCAGCTTGTACAGGGACGCAGGTTCGAAAGGTCTTCCTTTATCCCTACAGCCAGTGACACCACAGTTGTCTTCATCTTTGATTGTGACACAGCCCTGGCAAGGTAATAATCATGCTTCCATCATAGCTTTTATATTTTCTAGTTATTCTGATTGCTAATTATTCTCTGTGCATGTCCTCTACCCTGTATGATGTGTTGGGCACTGGGGATACAAAACTGATTAGAACATAATCCCTCTTTTTCAAGTAACTTAGTAGATTCTAACTTATTTTTCTCCCCCAAGCCACTCAGATAAAAACACATTCTAATACGAACAGTGACCCGCTTTGGAAAGAGTGGAGAGAAGGAGGCCATAGAATTAGTGTTGTTTGGTGATGGATATTCCTCTATCCGGGTTGAACCACTGGATCCATTGGCTGTTGCCGTACTAGTGACTGAGAGAGAAAATTAAACCAATACTGTACCTTCCTTTATCATCTGTGCTTAGTGGTAGGTTGTGATCAGGCATATCTATGTGCCCAGAGAGATTTTGTACGAAATAGAGACAATCTGTGAGCCAGAAATAGCCTCTTATAGATACTTAAGGAGTCCAACTTAGCACAGTAAAGGACAGTGGACTACTGGAAGGGAAGGAGTTTATGGGAAGGGTTAGTTAATAACCCTTGAAGTTCATGATTGAAATAGGTATGGACAGAACACAAACAAGCCCTATAATTTTGTTCATCTAAGTTATCACAAGCCAAGGGATTGACGAGTGGTAGCACAGCTGTATATATTAAATCTTTGTTGCATGTAGGATGTTAGGGTATATTCAGTTGGTGTCCATATAACAATAGTCAAATCAAGTTAGCCAAGTAGAAAAGAATGAAATTGTAGTTGATACTACAGGGGTTCTTCATAGCCTCAGCTAGCATAGGAAATCAATGGGAATAAGAACTAAAAAGGTGTTATGTTAGGAACGACAGATGTATCTCTGCTCAGTCCCTGATTTCTTGCTTTCTTCTGGAATTCTGCTTTATTGTTCCTCCCAGAGAGCAGCTTTCTTTGCCTCTATTTCCATGTTATAATTTGTCTAGCTCACATCATTAATGTTTCCTTATGAAGTTCTAGCCTCCTGTGTTCTCTCAGTCCCACTTGCAGATTCTCTGGGGAGATAATGCAGTTGGTCCAGTTTATATCAAAGATCCAGCCCTGATCTCATCAGTTGTGGCTGGAAGGGGATGGTGCAGGGTGGTGGCAGTGATGATGGCAGTTGCTGGGGCGCGGGGGGTGGGGGTGGGTGGGTGGGTGGGTCACGAAATAGTCACGTGGAACACCTGTGTTTACCAGGGGCCTGCCCCTTTGGATGGGTGTACGTAGGTAGGTGTGCAGATGAGTAGAGGTATTTCTCAGAGAATGGGGATAGCACCTGATGAATTGGCCTTATAAGCTGCATATGAGTACCAGACTTCAGATCGTATAAATCTTTTGCCTTTTATGAAAGACTAACACATATTAAGAACATTAGGAAAAATAAAGATAGTAAAATAATAATGTAAGATACACATTCAGGCATGGAAGTTACATGATTCGCTTCCTTGGTTCAAGGTTTTCTAATAGTTAAAGCAAAAATTGAATATTTATTATTCTGTGATCTTAAAATTTTGTTTCTTGGTTATTTTTGATTTAAATTTTTCCTGGAAGATCATTTTCCCATACATGCAAAGTACAAGGTTTTGTCTTTTAATCGAATTGTAAAGTAGAACTAAAACTTTCCCATATTTTCTTTAAGTAGAATAGTGGCACTGTCATTCTATTTGAATGGGTTGGGGCCACATTGTTCATGTCTTGAAAGCTAATGTTCGAGTTACTGTTCTTAAAAGACTGTATCCATTTTCAGCCAAATACTCAAATGCTTTTCTCAGTGCCATCTAAATATCTTACTATTAGTTTCCTAGACTTTCCCCATGAGTGAATGCTTTTGGTTACTTTTCTCATTCTGTGTGGTTTTAATAAGAATATATCAATTCCTGATATTAATAGCCTTTGTTCCAGTTTTAAAGGTCAGTAATTAAAAAAAATGGCCCTAATAGTGTGAGGTTATGATTCCTCAGAAAAGCTGTTGTCATTGGCCATAATTATAACTTGGTAACTTGGTATATTAAGTTTCTTGCCATTTATATTAAAATTCTTTTTTTTTTAACTGTTAGGATTATTCTGCTTGGAATGGAAAGTCTTTAAATTATGAGCAATTTATGTTCTTTTTTTTTAGATTACTTAAGAATAAAGCTTGTCTTTAAACCAAGCTAGACACTCTAACTTTTCCTGTTGTTTAAAAAAGGCAAACATTAGAAAGCTAGTACAAGGAATGATCCTAAGCTGCGATTATTCAGAATTTTTCTCATTCTTAGTTCACTGAAGGTATTTGTCAACACTTTATTACTAACATGGAGTATAAGTTAATGATGCACAAAGTTTAAAACCTCTTATATTCAATTAGAGGACCTATTAGCTTTGAAAGCAGTAAATAATAATTGGCATTTGCAGAGTTTTAAATAGGATCTACATGATGTATTTTTGGTTTAGAGTGCATATAGCATTTTGTGTTGTGCTGTGAAACTTGGTTTTCTGAGAATGCAGTTACCTTTTAGTGTTTAACCTGAACTCTCTTCCTGATTTTAATGTGGAATATTTCCTCCCTTTAATTGCTAACATGTTTTTCAAATATTTATACATGATTTTTAAGGTGCTAATTAGCACGAGAATAGCTGATGGATGGTAAACTGTTGGAATCAACATTAACGTAAAGCACATCCACAGTAAATTTTTGTATTCTGGTCTGGAATGGCAGGCATTTGTGTGTTAAATGCATCAATAGTCTCGTAGTAAAATACATAAAACAGCAGTAGGCACTTTTAGTGTTTACCTCACCAGAGCCTCAGGATGCCAGCCGCTGGGTCTGCCTTCACAGAATTTGATAGAGTCTTTTGTAGTATTGTAAATGTTATGGTGAGGGTCTGTCCTCTCTTTTGAACAAAACATTGCCTGTTTATGTGCTACAGCTCATTTGGTCTAGTGGGGTTAAAAAAAAAAACCCGACTTTTCTTCTAAAACCCAAATAGTTGATTAATATCAGCTTTTGTGTCTCTGGCTTATTGTTCTGTGCTTTTTTTTTCTTCTTCCCCAATTTCCTTTTGTAGTAAATTTGCTGTCATTAGCATGTTCCATAAAAAACACGCATTCTGGCACATGGAGCACGTTCCACTGAGCCGGGCATCCTTTACATTCATCTGTTTATCCTTTTTTACCTCTTTGTCGTTAACCTGAGATTTCCCATTTATCCAATACACCATTTTTGCAGTTATTCTCTTGTTGTTCAGAGACATTCAAAGGCCTTATTTTCTCTGAATATAAAACCTGGCTGGGAAGCACAGTCCCCAGGCCGCGTTTTTGTATGGCTCCTTCAGAATCCCACTCTGGGGATGCAGATTCAGTGGACTGGAGAGGAGGCTGGGGAGCTGCCTGCCGCCTGCCGCACTCCTGCGGTGGTGCTGACCCACGAACCCTGTCTGGCCGCCAGTGCGGCACGTGGCCTGTCATTTCCCGGCCCTGGCCCTGGCTGCACATAAGGGCTGGAAGGTTGACTAGGGATGATTTGCCACCATTCTCCTAAATTCTCGCCAGGACATCCCCCAGCATGTGTCTCCGTCTGTTTTAAAGTACAGTCACACAGTATAGTTGTTCAGTTGTATCATGTGGCATTGTTTGATAGTGGGTTTGAGTCTTTGAAGTGGTGCCTAATCGAAGGGCAAGGAGTCCCTTCAAGTCATCCCTGACATAAACTTTCAGTAGGTTTTACTGTTACAGTCTGATGATGGTTATTTTCACATTTTAAATGCTTCCTCAGTCCATTTACTTAAGCTCCTTTAAAGCTTAAAATCAGTCATATGCAATACTTAAAATATTTGATTCCTGAAAACTAAGATTTAAATGATAATTTGCTTATTATTTCTGTTTTTTTTTAAATTTATTTTGTGAAACACTGAGGCCGATATGTGATTATAGGTGTTTTTAGAGACACTGTTGCCCAAGATGCAATTTTGAACATACGTGGTTATACGGTGCCTTTCTCTTACCTTAGGTCTTAAACAGTTCTTTTTTGTAGCAAGGCCAAAGAAAAGGAAAAAAACCCCAAACTTTGGGAGTGATAATAAAATTCTCTTGCTGCTCTGCTGTTCTAAGAGATTTTTGTCTCTCCCAAATGCATTGAATAATCCTGGTGAGGTCACAGTTCCTTCTGCCTGTGGTGGTATTGCTTTGCCTTGGGAAGGCCTTAGGGAGCAGACTGGTCTGGCCTCTCTCCTCATCTATGGCTGATGTTGCTGATGCCCATCATCCCTATCTGACCAAAGCCATAGCTATAATATTTGCTGCTTTTTAAAAAAATTAAATTTAAAATTTTTAAAAGATTTTATTTATTTGTGAGGGAAAGAGAGAGAGAGAGTGCACATGTGTACAAGCAGGGGGAGCGGCAGGCAGAGGGAGAAGCAGGCTCCCCGCTGAGCAAGGAGCCCAATGTGGGGCTCGATCCCAGGACCCTGGGATCATGACCTGAGCCGAAGGCAGACACTTAACCGACTGAGCCACCCAGGCGTCCCAATATTTGCTGATTTGTGGGGAAGCTTCTGCCCCCGCCTTAGCTATCGTGATTCCCCCTGCCTGGACTAATTCCTGCTTGGTGCCAGGGTCTTGGTCCAGAGCTGGGGTGGTTGGGGCCTCCCTCTTCATCAGGCCTTACTTCCAGCATTCCTCCTTGGTGTTTCACTTTAAAATGTGTGTGTAGATGTAACTGGGGCAAATTTCTCAGCTCTCTTGATATTCCTCAAGCCTAGGGCTACAGGTAGGGACACAAGTCCCAGGCTCTTCTTTCATACTAAAGTAACCTGTTGGATTCTGTTACCTGCATATATTTGAGTAAGTGAATAAACCCAGTGGGTTAGAAAATTATTTATGTACGATATGTGTCACTTTTACGATATTTTGATCGTTTGGTGGTTAAAAACAGTTGAGCTCCCAGGGTGGGGCTGCTGATGTCGGTGACCATACCTCCTGTCATCCTGCCTTGCTCCCAGGAGAACCAAACTAGTCAGCTGTGTGCATCAGAACATGAAGATTTCTTACCCCCGTTTGAGGTGTGTTTATGCAAACTTTTGTGACTTAGCTTGGCTATAAATACTTGGCTATAAAATTTCAATGTGTGTTACATAATTTATATGGGACTTTTTAAAATATCTTCAGTTGATTTAGGATCATTCTTTTTTGGCATGCATTTTGAAGAAGACATTCAGTTCTAACATATTTTTATAGCTGGGGCTCTGGAGAGCTAGATAATCATAAGAGAATTTCTCTAGTTCTCATGGCATTAAATTGACAGACATGAGTAGAGCTCTTGTCCTAAAGTGAAGGGCGTGTGTTATTACAGTACATTGTCCTTACGATGTTTTAGATTGCAGTTGTGCAGACATGTTGTCTTTAAGAGTAACGAATAGGTAAAAAATTGGTAGATTATTTAATGAAAAACATTGTTTTTGAAGTGAAAACTTTTAATATCGTACTCCTGCCATTTTATTTTTAGACTTGTAGTTAAAAGAACACAATAAAGATTTCCTTTTTCTGAGCTGGAAAAAAAAAAAATCCTAATTATCTCCAAATATGGAGTGACTGTAAAATATATAAGCCCTAAGGAGAGACATTTGTTTTTCTTAAGCCTCTGTGGACGTGATTTCCTTGAAATTTTTTATGTTCTACCGTGATGTATTTTTTTTAAAGGAAAGATTCAGTTTCTCTATGTGGTCTAAGTTCTGATACATTAAAGACGGAGAGTGTTCAGCAATGATCTGCATGTCATATGGTGGTAGGCATAGACTGTGTCTTCCAGCCTTGGCACGGTCAGGTACACCAACTGTTTGTTTAAGGGATCAACAGATGAACCATGGCTTATTTCAGAGAGCTTGGGGGATTTTCTTTTTACTTAGTTGACTTAAATGTGAGAAGGTCCAGCATCTCGCCTTATTACTAGATCATTGGAAACACTGACTAAAGACGGTGTGATTTTTGTTGATGGAGTGTACTTTTGTATGTCAGATGGTGTCTGCCTGTTGAACTGTCTGGGCATGATCACCTGGAAGGAGCAGAAGTGTTGACTGGCTCAGATATTTGTGCTGTCCAGTCTCTGTCACTAGAACCTTCTTATAGAGAGGTCGGAGTACCACACACTACTTCACTTACAGAAGGAGCAAGTGAAAGAACATTACCCCATGAAAGATAAATACACAGTGATTTTACTTTTTGAAATAAAATTTCTGTCTATAGTATCTCAGTGAAATGTATTCCTGTTTGCGGATTATCATCCTGTAGGATGATAATTTAAAAAAAAAAGAACAACAAAACCTTCTAAGTACAACTCTAACCAGTGCTTAAGATCAATGTATTTTAGGAGATATTATAAATATTTTTTGTTAAAGTAGCAACCAATGTAACGTAAAGGCAAAATTGTATCAGTGGATTTCAGGGATTGGCTAGCTTTTGACATAACGCAGAAAACCAACTTAACAACAAAAAAGCTCATCCCATTGCGAATCATTCTATCTTTGTATTGTGGATTGTGGACTATTTTAAGGATTTAGAACAGAAGAAATCTCACTTGTGTAAAGTGAAGGCAGGGGCTATATGGATAAGAGAAGTTTTAATTTATTTTGAATGTTAGGCAGTGGGATGTATCATAAAATCTAAGTAAGACCTTTAGAGGAAAAAATTATTTAGAGCAGACTTTGTTTATTATTTAAATAAGACTTTGTTGTCAAGTGCTCCAGGTCAGAGGCAACTATGAGAGTTCTGTTGAGACACAAATCCACAGCATATCCCAACAGGGCTCCTATTTCAGAGGGTTTCTCGTGTGGGAATCCATACTATTGGAAGCAATGTCCAAGGTACTGGATTTTAAAAGATATCACAATTAATGTATGGAAAAACATATTGGATTGAAGTTTCTATTGTTGGAAGATATCAGCTAAAACATTAAAAAATGTAACTGTTGAGAATCTGAGTTATGTGATGGTTTAGTTTTCCTTCTGCCCATCCTCTGTAGAGATGCTTGGGTAGTTAGGTTAGTTGGACCTAACAGAAGCAAAGTCCAAGAATGGGTATACCTGGATTATTACTCTTGTGGTAGTTGAATGTTGACTGCTTCAGATGACTTAACTTTTGTGAGTGATGAACAGGAAATTGGATTTGGGATGCAATAGAGACTGAAGAAGGAACTGTGGGAAGTGACAGACATTTTGTTCAAAGTATTTACAAAGTAAAGCCAATCAAAGGCTGCCCCTTTCTTTAGTTTTTACCATTGGTTTAGGAATTTTAGAGAAGAATGGCACTTCCTATTTAGAAGACTGGAATGTTGAGGAAGATTGTTCATAAATCACATTCACTGAGTGACTTTGTTTAGGGTAGAACCTCAATTCTATTTGAATAACGAATTTCATGGTATTTTAAATAGTAGACATACTTCTATAGGCAACAAATTATAAATATGAAGAGTTAAAGAGAGTTTTGATTTACAGAGCACTGAGTTTCCAAGGTTAATAAATGTTACTGCTTTCAAACAAGTTTTTCAAGTACAGGCTGGCTAACTGGCATAACCTAAAACATCAAATGGAAAGACTATGTGCTTGATCAATAGAAATTGAGTTGCCTGAGGACGCCAACCCTTTTGTGTGACTTGTCTGTCACCATCTCATTAGCTTTAGAACCATAGAAGTACAACATTTATGAAGTCATGGGAAATTTTTTATTTAATGTAGACTAATTTTTCAGTAGTTACTAGAACTGATGGCCAAAATTTACTGGTTAATTAGCCATTTTTTAAGCATAGGCATTGCCTGCAATACGTTTTTCCTGTCTGCACTGTGTAGTTTTTTTCTCATCATTAATTTGACTCTCCACTTGAGGAATAGATGTCAGATTAAGCTCTGAGAAGAAAATTCTCAGTCATAACCCAAGTGATTGCAGACTCACCCAAGTGCTTACTGTCCCCTCCCCCAATCTTTGTTATCGTTTCTATGTAATATTAAGAGCTAACCATGTGATTTCCTTACAGAGCTTAAAAGCTGTATGTGTCAATGTGATAAATCTCTAGACAAATTCTTGGCAGTGATATGTACGTTTTATGTGTGCTGTGATTATCTCTAGTCATAATTATTTAATACATACAGTATGTGTAACATCTTAATCTTCCCAAGGGGAAGAATGATGTCTGGCAGATTATTTATATTGTTTATGCTTAAAATGTATGGTAAAAAATGCTGGGTATCTCTGACTTCGAAATCCCCACTGTTCTGTTTTTTAAATGGTTGCATGAAAATAAAGAAACTAAGCAGAGTAAGTAGTCTTGTTTCTCTATATTTCCTCTTGTAAATTACTATAAATTGCTAATGTTTATTGAACTGACCTGCTAATGGGAGCTGGCTGGCAATGGGAATGCCCCTCCAACTTTCTGATGAACTGTTCAATAATGTCACCCATTCCTAAATTTACATGACGATTGGAAAGTTTCACTAGCCATTCTGGTAGGAAATTTATGTGTTATTATCAAATATTGAATAACAAAATTTCATAAAAATAACTTTTTAGAGTAGGTTTAAAATAAAAAAAAAACGTTATTTCTTGCTTTTGTGTGTTTGACAACTAGACAGCAGGCTAATAATTCCTCACCTTTTCAGATTATTTCATTTGTGTTCTGACAGTAATAACTGTGTTTTATCTGGCTGTCAGGCGTCCTTCTAGGATGGTCTTAAATTCTAATGTATTCATTCATTGTGTTGAGCTGTAAGAATAAATTAAATCTCTAAAACAATATGAAAGAAGAGGAAAGCAGCTCAGTTAATTCCAGTGAAAATAAAAGCTATGTATTTATTCCCAGTGGAACCCTGAAACTTGTTGATGAGATGGGTATTGGTAATTGCTATAATCTGCAAAGTACTTATTTTTCTTCTTTGTATGAAAATGTATTTATCTGATATATTCAGTGTTTCGCAATAGTGAGTTTCATTAAAGTGTGCCACATTTTGACTGTTAATATAAATTGTTAACTTCAAACTTTAAGACAGCTTTTCATCATTACTTTTAATATTAATGTATATGCTGATAATTTGCTAGCTTCTAAAAGTATAGAACACATTTATTGTATTTATTTCTAATTTAAATGTGTTATAAATATACTTTTGCATTACAAACATGCTTATATTGTGGGGAGGTGAAAAACAAAAGAGCGCAAAGCAGAAAATATATCCCCTGTAATTTTACAGTATTAAGTATTTAATACAATATCTTAATGTTTTGGTGTTTATTGTTTGGTTTTCTTTCCATGCCTGTGGATATATATGTTAAGGGTTATATAGGTTTTAAATACTATGGTTGTACAGTGATTTATTATGTCTCCTATTGTGTACAGTAAAGGTCATTTTTCCACATTTCTAGTAGAACCATTATAAATATTTTTCCTGTCAACATCCATGTGGATAGATTCTTACTTCTCCCTTGTCTCTGTGTTTTTCCTTGTCAACAAGAGCAGATAGTGGTGTTTGGGCCTTAACATCTCTCATTCCCCTGAGTCTGAGAGGATGCCACTGTAAAGACTTCTTCCTGGAGTGCCTGTTAAGTTCTGTCTCTCCCACCTGGTCCCTTTAGATGGGGAAATTGGGATTTTGTTTAGGGATGGGCCAACTGTGGACATTTAGCCTGCATTCAGGAAGAGGTGGTCAACTTACAAAGATGGTGAGGTGGGCTGTGTGGCAGGTTGTTCCTGAGTGAAGCAGTTACTAAAAATTTGAACTGATGAAAGAGAAACCGAAGGGCCATCTAGAGCGAACATCGTACCTATTTTTTGTGGAGGGGAATGGCATCAACACAGGTGGGGTTTTGATGCCCATGTGGTCAAGACTGAAATTAAATTCTTTTTTTATTTTAAAAGATTTTATTTATTGATTTGACAGAGAGATGCAGCGAGAGAGGGAACACAGGCAGGGGGAGCAGCAGAGGGAGAGGGAGAGGGAGAAGCAGGCTCCCTGCTGAGCAGGGAGTCCGATGCAGGACTTGATCCCAGGACCCTGGGATCCTGACCTGAGCCGAAGGCAGACGCTTAGCTGACTGAGCCACCCAGGCGCCCCAGGACTGAAATTAAATTTTGACGGAAACTGTTCATTTCTTAAAATCTTCGGTAATTTAGTGAGCGGGTGAATTCATTACTTTGCCGGCAGGAAGGGAGAGACGGGCTCCTTGCCTGGGGTTGTGTATTAGTGGTCAGCTCTACATGGCCTCTCAGAGTTTGGGCTTCGTTACTTAATCTCACCAAGCTGGTGTTGCTCCAGTGTACATGAGAATAATAGCTCCTATATCATAAAATTGTTATTAGGGTTTAATGAGATAAATCGTGGATGTTGCTTAGTCCAATACATCTTATTAAACACTCCAGTTTGTCTTTGTTCTTATTCTTTAGTCTCATCTTACCATCTCTAGAAGGTTAGGGCAGTGTTTCTCAAACCTGAATTTGTGTTAGAATTGTCTGGCGAGGGATGCCTGGGTGGCTCAGTCGGTTAAGCGTCTGCCTTCGGCTCAGGTCATGATCCCAGGGTCCTGGGATTAAGTCCCGCATCGGGCTCCCTGCTCCGCGGGGAGCCTGCTTCTCCCTCTGCCTCTCTCTCTCTCTCTCTCTCTCTCTCTCTGTCTCTCATGAATAAATAAATAAAATCTTAAAAAAAAAAAAAAAAAAAGAATTGTCTGGCGAGTTTGTGAAAACAGATTTCTAGGCCCCAGCCCCAGAGGTTCTGACTTAATAGGTTTGGGCAGGGCCTGAGTATTTGTATTTCTTTTCTTTTTTTTTTAATCAAATTTTTTTATTATTATGTTAATCACCATACATTACATCATTAGTTTTAGATGAAGTGTTCCACGATTCATTGTCTGTGCATAACACCCAGTGCTCCATGCAGAACGTGCCCTCTTTAGTATTTGTATTTCTAACAAGTTCCCAGGAGATGATGCTACTGGTAGGGACCACACTTGGAAACCTCTGGGTTAGGCCGCTATAAGGGCAGGTGTTATCTGGAACCAGTACGTTATATCACCCTTTCTTTTTAACCACCCGCATGGATAACATTTAAATCATTTCTTGGAAAAACTTGTTATCATCTAGTCCCGTTTTCTCCAGGTAGTCAAATCTTAATTGTTTTGGATGATTACAGAAATTTAAAGCTAGAATTAACTAGTTATTTTAGGGCTAGTGTGATCTAGATTTTTGAGGAGTGTGATAGCGATTCAGTTTATGTGTATTATATTGGCTTATTTTTAATCAAAATTGTTTAATAAAAGTTGTTTTCCTTTGATGTGGATTCTCTGCTTGTATTTCTAATGGATCTAGTTCATTTGAGCATGGATTTGTTTTCAGAATTCTAAATTTTAAATAATATTAGGCTGAGAGTTTTAGTCAATTTCTTTTTTAGCTTACTTGCAAAAGATCAGGAATTGAGGTCCTTTGAATGGCATTATTTCTACCAGATGTTTAAAACAACTGGAATTGTCAACCAAGTATTGTTGTGAGTTGCCAGTGATCTGCCATCATCTCTGGGAATGGACCGTCACTCATGTAATTTTCTTGATAAGTGCAAGACAGGCAGGCACCGAATATATGGTGTTGACACACTTAATTTAGTCCTTCTGACACAAAGTTATTAAATTGACTATTAATTGGCCTCTGATAAAATTTCTGCTTAATGCAAATGATGAAAAAAAAATGCATCCTAGGATACTAGCTGCTGCTTCTGAAATAATTCACATGCTCTGAGATCTCATTAGTGACAGCAAGCCTGTCCACGTTTCTTTTGAATATAATTAGGATTCTCTTAAATACAGTGACTAAAATTTATCAGACTGTGATTTTAAAAAAACATTTTTGACAAAATCCTCAACTTAGAACTTCACAGTTTGTTGTTCTGTTGTGTGGTCTCTTTTCCTCAGCAGTTTGAAAAGCAAATAGCAGCTTGTCTATGTTCAGTCCTTCACCAGTCTGAGGTTTTTCTATAATAATGCCTCTATCTGCAAATAGGTTGCAGGTGGGATGCTTAGCAGTTTCCAACAAAAAAGTCCCAAGTTGCTTTGTGGCTTGAAAAGCATGTGTGGTGAATAGAAGTAGGTTTCTGTCTATTTTTCCTGTTTTGGTCCTTTTCCTTCTTTATTTTTCTCTTCCTGGCCTTCCCCTGCTCACTTAACCACCTTTTGTTTTAAGATTTTTTCTTAAAATCAACTCTAACATCTATCCCTGGCATTTTCTGATGATATGAGCAAGCGTTGTCTATCGTTAAAGTTCCTGTGTGAAAACTTGTAAAGTTTAAACAGAAAATCTGAAAACCAACATTTTTTTCACAATCTGTGTATCTTAGGAGTTTCTACTCTCTGGCAAAAGATTTACAAATTATGAGACTGTCCCATCTTGCTCTATCTTTTCATAAATTTGTCACAAAATACTTTATTCTCTTAATTTCACTATTTTCTGCAGTGAGCATTCAGCATTTTTATATTTAGAAAAAGTATTTGTCACCAAGTTTTAACAGTGTCCTTGGAGAGGCAATTGTTAATTTACTCTTTTAAATATTAGCAGAGTCCACTTAAGGCAATTAACATATAAATTCGTATATGTTTTATAGGAGTGACTGTTCAGTAGGGTGAAGTACAGGGTCAGTTAGTGGCCTTTAAACTTTGTCTCCTAAAACAGGGTTTCTCAATGTTGGCATAATGACACTTATTTTTTCTTTTGCCTTATTTTATTTAAATTCAATTAATTAACATGTAGTGTATCATTAGTTTCAGATGTAGAGTTCAGTTATTCATCAGTTGTATAAACCCAGTACTCATTACATCACGTGCCCTCCTTAATGCTCATCACCCATTTACCCCATCTCCCCACTGACCTCCCCTCCAGCAACCCTCAGATTGTTTCCTAGAGTTAAGAGTCTCTTATAGTTTGTCTCCCTCTCTGATTTCATCTTATTTTATCTTCTCCTCCCCTCCCCTATGCTCCTTTGTTTTGTTTCTTAAATTCTACATATGAGTGAAACCATATGATAATTGTCTTTCTCCAATTGACCTATTTTGCTTAGCATAATACCCTCTAGTTCCATCCACATTGTTGCAAATGGTAAGATTTCATCCTTTCTGATGGCTGAATAATATTCCATTGTGTATATAATATATATCACATCTTTATCCATTCATCTGTTGAAGGACATCTGAGCCCTTTCCATAGTTTGACTGTTGTGGACATTGCAGCTATAAACGTTGGGGTGCAGGTGCCCCTTGGGATCACAATGTTTGTATCCTTTGGGTAAATCCCTAGTAGTGCAATTGCTGGGTCGTAGAGTAGCTCTATTTTTAACTTTTTGAGGAACCTCCATACTGTTTTCCAGAGTGGCTGTACCAGCTTGCATTCCCACCAACAGTGTAAGAGGTTTCCCCTTTCTCCATATCCTCGTCAACATTTGTCGTTTCCTGACTTAATTTTAGCAATTCTGACTGGTGTGAGGTGGCTTTTCATTGTGGTTTTGATTTGTATTTCGCTGATGCTGAGTGATGTCCAGCATTTTTCATGTGTCTATTGGCCATTTGTATGTCTTCTTTGGAGAAATGTCTGTTCATATCTTCTGCCCATTTCTTGACTGGGTTATTTGTTTTTTGGGTGTTGAGTTTGATAAATTCTTTATAGATCTTGGATACTAGCCCTTTATCTGAAAAGACATTTACAGTTATCTTCTCCCATTCTGTCGGTTGTCTTTTGGTTTAGTCAGCTGTTTCCTTTGCTGTGCAAAACCTTTTCATCTTGATGAAGTCCCAGTAGTCCATTTTTCCTTTTGTCTCCTTTGCCTTTGGAGACCTGTCTAGCAAGAAGTTGCTGTGGCTGAGGTCACAGAGGTTGCTTCCTGTCTTCTCCTCTAGGATTTTGATGGATTCCTGTCTCACATTGAGGTCTTTCATCCATTTTGAGCTTATTTTTGTGTGTGGTGTAAGAAAATGGTCCAGTTTCATTCTTTTGCACGTGGCTGTCCAATTTTCCCAACACCATTTGTTGAAGAGACTTTCTTTTTTCCTTTGGATATTCTTTCCTGCTTTGTCAAAGATTAGTTGGCCATAGAGTTGACAGTCCATTCTGGGTTCTCTGTTCTGTTCCATTGATCTGTGTAACTGTTTTTGTGCCAGTACCATACTGTCTTGATGATTACAGCTTTGTAATATAGCTTGAAGTCAGGCATTGGGATGCCACCAGCTTTGGGTTTCTTTTTCAGTATTCCTTTGGCTATTCGGGGTCTTTTCTGGTTCCATACAAATTTGAGGATTATTTGTTCCAGCTCTGTGAAAAAAGTTGATGGTATTTTGATAGGGGTTGCATTGAATATGTAGATTGCTCTGGACAGCATAGACATTTCAACAATATATGTTCTTCCAGTCCATGAGTATGGGGTATTTTTCCATTTCTTTGTGTCTTCCTCAATTTCTTTCATAAGCGTTCTATAGTTTTCTGAGTACAGAGCCTTTACCTCTTTGGTTAGGTTTATTCCTAGGTACCTTATCGTTTTCGTTACGATTGTAAATGGGATTGATTCCTTAATTTCTCTTTCTTCGGTCTCATTGTTAGTGTATAGAAATGCCAATAATTTCTTGACATTGATTTTATATCCTGCCACGTTGCTGAATTCCTGTATTGGATCTACAGTTTTGGGGTGGGGTCTTTAGGGTTTTCCACGTAGAGTATCATGTCATCTGTGAAGAGTGAGTTTGACTTCTTCAGCATAATGACACTTTTGAGGCTGGATAGGACTGTCCTGTATATTACAGTGTGTTTAGCAGTTTCTCTGACCTGTACCAACTAGATGTCAATAGCACCCTCCCCCATTTGTGAAAACCAAGTGTCTCCAGACATTGCTAGTGTTCCCTGGGGCAAACTTGCCTTCATTGAAGACCACTGCCCTATAGTAAGAAGTACATTTGACTTGGTGGTCCAGTGAGCAAATCCATGCGTGCAGACACACACACACACACACACACTCTCTCTCTCTCTCTCAAACAGCCTCCCTGCTTGAAATGTACATTGATATTTCCTATTCTATTTTGTTCATTCCATACCAGTTTATTTAAAAAATATTGCAAGGATATTTTTCTGGGTAGAGTAGGTCCCTATGGCACTTGGTAGTCACCTAAAACTATATGTGGGATAAAGATTTACTGTTTTCCTTTCTGTGGGCTTTCTTAAAGTGAGGCTCACTAAGGTTAAGGAACATTATTTATCCCAGGCTTCCTGTAGATGCCATATGTAGTAATGATTCTGGAAAACAGCTGCAGTTGAGGCGTTAGAACTGCCTAGTGGCCCTTCTCCCAGTTATCTGACACCTAACACGCTGGATAGATCGTGTTAGGGGTGTGGTCTAACTTATGGTTGCCTTTGTTTAGGAGACAGAGGTTATGCTGTCTGTATGAGAGGGTTGTGTGCCATCTTAGGATCTAGCAGTTTGTGTAAGATTCACTTTGAAAGTTGCCTATAAATTTAGAATTCATCTGTAGAGGATTCAGAGAGTGAGAGAATTTTGTTATTCCTTTAGGAATATAGATTGGATCTTGAAGTGGAAGCCTTTTGAGTCTCCTACTACAGATTAGAGAGATTTAAATTTTCATTTCTCTAAAAGGAGCATTTATAATGTTAGGTACTTAAGCATTGGAAGTCCTTCCCTTCTCTTTGCATTTATATTTCTTATGCAAATACCATGTGTGAAATATCAGTTAAACTGCAGTTTTGTGCAGGATGAAGGATGCTTTAAAATTTTTACCTCTATTTAAAATTAATCTTGAGGAAAAAGTTGCTATGGTGACTATAAATATAGGGTTGGTGTCTCCAACTTAGGAATGGGTTTGTGCTCTAACACTTCATTTTAAAGTAAATTATTTGGAATGTTATTTTTTTCATAGAAACAATATTGTAAATAATGGATTTCAGATTCAATCAAAAAACTTACTTAAACCAGAAAGCAGAGGATAAGGGAGTACTCATCCTCCTTACCCCCTACCCCCACCCTCAATGAGTTCTCATACCAAAAAAGGTTTAGCAATTTTTGCTCTTTGACTGGCAATTTTTCTTACCTTATGGGACTTGAAATATAGTGTGTATTGAACCACATGGTGCTTTGGAGAATTAATTCATTCCTTCAGTAAATATTTACTCTGTATCTACTGTGTATAAGGTCTAGGACCTTGGGATGTAGCATTGAATAAAATGGACAACAGGGACGCCTGGGTGGCTCAGTCTGTTAAGCGTCTGCCTTAGGCTTAGGTTATGATCTTGGGGTGCTGGGATTGAGCCCCACGTTGGGCTTCCTGCTTGGTGGGAGTCTGCTTCTCACTCTCCCTCTCTGTCTCAAATAAATAAAATCTAAAAAAATAAATAAATAAAATGGACAACAATCCCTGTTCTAGTACATGCTAGTAGGGGTTGGGAGGTTAACCTCTAACTTAATGCACTGGGATTGGGGTAGAGGACCAGCATGCGGAAGCCTGCCTGTGTGACTTGTTGCCTAATGGTAAACCAAACAACAGGAAGGGATGCTGTGGTTCTTGAAGCTTCTGCTCTGTGGACCCTGGCTCCCAAATTTTGACCTCTGTTTATCTGTTGTGCACTGGAACACCCCTTCTAAACATAAGATACTGAAGGTAGTCATGAGTTCATCTTTGTCTTCACAGTTTCAGGAGAGCCTAAAGCATTCATGGATTTGTAAATGTTTGACAACCCACTGGTAATGTAGCGTTCACCAATTTCTGTGGTGTAAATACTCTGCCATGGCCTATTTCAAGAAGCCGATGTGACATCACTGAGTGTGGAGCTGGGAAACGTAGTCCCATACCATCCTAGAGTTTTTCTACTGTACAGATGCAATGGACATAAAGGGTTTTAAGACCATACATATGAGATTACAGTAATGTAATTGAGTTTGAAGTAGTTACTACATTTGATTTTAATCTAATAAATTTGCACAATTTAATTTTTAATAATAACTCTGTTAACAGTGGACTTGTAAAAGTCCTGAGAATTTAACAATCAGTTCTTGAGAGCCAGAGTATTTGTCAGCTCCAACCTACAGGAGCACCACAATACCTTGCCTGAAATTCCTGTGGCCAGGTATTAGAATCTGGATTTTTTCTGATTTTAGAAAGGTAATATGGAAGGTGTACCATAATACCTCCTCTGATGTCTAAGGCAGAACTCTGTAATCAAATCGTTGATGTTTCTGTAGCAAAACATGTGAATATTCACCAATAGGTTGAGTAAATACATATAAATTTGTATTAGTACAGATTAGGTTTTGCCAGAAAATGTGCTTTCTTACAAACTTCTGAAGAAAAGGTTTGTTTCTAGAGCCTTTTTGATTTTGGAATTGTGGATAAGGCATTGTGAGGCTGTATTATTTGTTTGCAAATCAAGATTTGTTATTTGTGTTTGCTTTCTCAATATGAAAGAGAATAAACTCAGTGGGCTATCCTACTGGGATCATGGCTTCCCTGCACGAGATGCACAGAGCCCCTGTGTTTGTGTGGCTGACTCTTCTTTCTAGAAGCCTCTTGCCTTGTGACTCCCTCCACCTTCCAGACTCATCCTGTGTGTCATTCTTTCTGCCCAGCTTCTTGGCCCCACCTCTCCCAGTGTTTCACCCCAGTAGATCCCGATTCTTCCTTTTGCTACACAACCTTCTCTTGCTGCTCTTTTTACCCCGTGTTTGCTGTCTCCTGCCTTGCACTGATGATACAGAGGCCACAAATTTTCAAGTCCAGCCCCATGAGCTCATACTTCAGGAAGTGGAATGGAACTTACAGCTGCCTCTGAACAGCGATTTCCAGCAGTAGAGATGCATTTCTACAAAATGCTTGGGATATTGATGTTTGTGTCTTTGCAAAGCTTCCTTTCTTTCCAGTACTTCAGGTGGATTGTAATCAGTTACTGCCCATTTCCTTGCACACCTCTCTTGTCTAGTTTATCAGTGAGCATATATCTTGAGGGGCTTCAGCTAGTGCTAGCATCCAGAAATAAAGCCGCATTAGGGAACAGGAGGCAGTGAGCCAGTCTTCCTGGAGTGCCCATACATGCTGGGCACACAGATTTCCTGACTCTGTTACAGAGTTTTTAAGGTTCCACTGGGACTGTTTGACACCAGGAACTCTGAATCACTAATTTCAGGGATTTTCCATTAATATTACCTTTTTATGAGGGTAAACTACTGAGTGAATTTAACTCGTATTTTGACAACATTATATAGAAGTTTAATTCAGCCTCTCTGCATGAATAGTATTAAAGATTTCACAATCTTGTTGTGCAATAGTCTGTTTTTTTATTCATTTATTACACTTCAAGACATGTCACAGTTTGTGAAGTGACTTTTTTCCCTCATAAATTACCACTTGCCTAAGTGTAGTTCACTGTCTGACAGTACTGAATCAGGTCAGTTTTTAGGTGGCAGCAATTTATAAATAATGTTCTTTTTCCAAAGAAAAAGCAACAGCCTGTTAATGATTTGTTTACATGAAGTTTGTTTTTATTTCTGGCAATTTTGATGTTAATTGTCTAATCAGATTTCTGTTTTAAAATAAATACTAATTTGACCAGTTTTTGAGTTTCTATTTTTCTGTCTTGTAGGGTAGTATATAAAGATGTAAGAACTGTTTTTAAATGTCCTAGCAATAGCCTTTTCTGCATTTGCTGTTATGCCTTTAGTATGGTCTGTGGGGTCTCTTTTGTGTGAGAGTGATTTTTATTGTCTGAGCAGTTCCCAGCTTCTGGGTCATTAAGACAGTGCCAACATTTTTTATGGTTTCAGAGATAAAACTGTTGATGAGTGTGGACCCCACAGCAGTCACAGTCTGGGTTGGTCTGCCATCGAAGATGTGAATACCCAGTGTCTCCTTGGCTTGCCTTTCCCATGATAACTTTTCTGGTACTATTCTTACTTTTTGCATTGTGGTCTCTCTTACCTTTTCTTTCAGTCCTTTGGTCATTCATATTGTTATGTTTTAAATTTCCTGTGTCCTGTCCAAGGTATTGACTATGTTGACTTCCTCAGAGGAGAACAGGGTGATGTTCCGAGACCACTGTGCCCTCCCAGAGGGATCAGAATTCAGGATTCCACAGTGGTGTTGGGTTTTCTGGTGTGGACACTGTCTTCTAAAAGATTGTGGGAGGTTTTTAGGACATTGTCCAAGGAAATGTGATGATCAATGGGAAATAATGGTTCTGTCCTATATTTCCTTACCATGTCTCTATGTAGTTTTTCTAATAATATCTTTAGGGGGCGCCTGGGTGGCTCAGTCAGTTAAGCATCTGCCTTCAGCTCACGTCATGATCCTGGGGTCCTGGGATTGAGTCCCATGTCAGGGTCCCTGCTCAGCGGGGAGTCTGCTTCTCCCTTGCCCTGCCCCCCCACTCGTGCTCTCATTTTCTCTCTCAAATAAATAAATAAAATCTTTAAAAAAAAGTCTTTAGAAAATTGAATGCTTGACCATCTAATGAGCTAAGTCCTTATTCCTCATGGCTCCTTGATAGCCTTATGGTGTTTGAGACACACTGGCATTGGGAAGACATACGGTACCACTCCATTACTCCTTCCATAGATTGTGGGGGTGATTGTTAATGCAGCCTTACTTTTCTCCAGATTTTCTTATGTTTAGTAAATTTATGAGTCATTGTAGACTTGAAGACATGATAAGACTCAGTGATTTAAATACCTTTTAATATATATTTATATACTTGAGGAGGGCAGTGAAAACTCTCTGAGTAGTTTAAATATTTTTTATGCTATATTGAAGATCTAGTCATTGGCTCTGATTTATGGAAATGTAGGTTTTAACTAGGGATTGAACTGAATGCTGTGATAGACACCAAAGTGAATTAGTGTTGAAGAACCTCGGATGGGTTATTTTTGGAATGTTTCATTGTCCTTTTGTCTTCAGAATGCCCTACCCTTTCATTGTCACATTGTTTTCAAACACTTAGCAACAACACTAACTTGATTCATGTACCAAAAACTGGTTAGGGTAATTGTCCAGCAGGTTTAGTTTCTGTGAATGAAAAATGTTTTTGTACCAATACCAAGAAAACACTGAGCATTTTGAATTAATTGTGGTCAGATTTGGCTTTTTAAAACCTAAATATATTTTCAGGATACTGCAAATTGAATATTAGCTTTTAAAATTTCTTTTTCTTTTTCTTTTTCTTTCCTTTTTTAAGTAGGCTCCACACCCAGTGTGAAGCGCAATGTAGGGCTTGAACTCATGACCCTGAGATCAAGATCGGAGCTGAACTCAAGAGTCAGATGCTTAAAATTGTTTTACATTAACACTGCTCCTCTTTAATGTCTGTTGCTGTCCTTAGTCATGTAAGATAGTGGAAAAAACCCCTTTCATTGCATGGACTGTTTCATAACTTTTTGTAGCCCTGTTACAGGAAATAGCCAGTCCTCTCTGTCCTGCAGGCTCTGGATTTGGCATGTACTGAGGCAGCATTCTCTGATAAACCGTTTGGCCCCTTTCCCAGCCCCTAGCATTTTTGTTTCCGTGCTAGAAGCTGTTCTTTTTCTCCTTCTTGTTTTCCTTCTCCCCATCTTTACCTCTTTATACTCATGCCATTAGACTTCCTTAAGACTTACAGAGAAGAAATGTAGGAATGTGTTCAAAGCAGCTAGTAATGTATTGTTTTTCTAAATTGTTAAATAATATTTTTGCTGAACTTAATATTATTTTAAGCCCTGAGTATCTTGCCTAGTAATACACTTAGTCTTCAAAATAAACAATATGGGGATCCTCATGAAGACAGCCCCATCCACTATCACCACTCCTGCTACCCTGCTGCCCCGGTTCATGCGCCCACTGGCTGTGGGCTTGTGGTTTTGCTTAGCATTTACACGTATGGACTCAGGTTTGCTCATGACAACCGCATGAATTTTATAACAACTTCACAAGGTCGGCATTACTATCGTCTCCATTTTTTTTTTACTTTAACATGGAGGCTTAGAGAGGTAACTTGCCCAGGGCCACCCAGCTAGTTAGTGGTAGAGTTTGTATTTGAACCAATGGCTCCCAGACTTCAAAGGCTGCCCTCTTAGCTTTCTTCTGCCACTCTGCATCCTTGAGGGTTGCTCTTCATTCTGGTTCACCCACATTGACTCCTTTCCGGATTCGCACAGCTTTCATACCACTTTGGTATTTCGATACCTCCAAACACTGGCGGTTGTTGCTGTCTACGGAAATCATCCTCTAAAAACTCCCCTTGTGGGCTTGGTTGAAATTGAAATGCAGTTTCTCATGGAATTTGGGGTGTTTACCATCTCATGGCAGCCTGCCGAGTGCCTTCTGAAGCTGAGCATTTGTACTGAGAGGTAACATCGCAAATGGCTATTTTGTTATTCTGTTGGATGTAAATGTTTAGGGAAGGCTGAGTTTATTTGAGAAGTGACACACTTTGGGAAGATTGTGTCTCTTGGCTCTTCTCTTTTAGGTCTCCCTTTACAGGAAGACTTGTGGCTCTCCTTTTCCTTGATGTGGTCATCCTTTAATGACCCCTCTGCTTGTTGGGCATGATGGAGGTTGTATGCTGGACAGTGTCATGCAGTGATTCAGGGCAAAGCCATTGGCTTCATGTACACGTGGGCAATTCCACCACTTAGACGTGGTGGTAGACTACCTTAGCCCTCTGTGTTTCCAGTTTCCCTGGGTATTAAATGGATATGATGGTAGTACTCTTTGTATTTTGAGGGTTAAATAAGGTAATGTGTAAAAGGTCTAAACACAGGGATGGTAAGAAATGTTAGCTACTCCCATTAGTATTACTCAGCTGCTATTACTGTTTCTGCTATATTCATGATCACATTTTTAAATAGGATTTTTGTGTTAATCGATGTAGAGGGATTCCTTGTTTCTAGGTTTTAACGTTGAATATACAGTAAAATGGGAAGACAACAGAAAAACTAACAGGCATATTTTAAAGTAAAAATAAAGAGAATTTGAGGCTATTTAGAAGAGATTTCTAGTCAGCTAATAGGTATCTTTGTGCTATCAGAGTGATGTAAAAGAATTTAAGAAATGTGTATTGATATTTAATTGAATATCGGAAAATGTGTTTTTAATTCTTTCTTCATTCTCTTAGAGCAGGGCTTTGTGAACCTGCTGAAACTATATCCAGATTTCAGTGTCTCTATGCATTTTTTTTCTGTGAAGGTTCATGCTTTTGTTAAAGTAACAAAGTGGTCTAAAACTAGTATGTCCCACAATTCTTGGCACATACTTGGCATAGGGTATGAAAGAATGTAAATGAAGCAGCTGATGAACTATAGCCTTCTAAGCAGGTGCAAAATTGTCTAATCAAAAATGAAAGTTGTGGCACCGATGGGGGGAAAGTGGAAACCAGAGGCTAGAGGCTTCAAGGACTGCAAGAATATGAGCTGGCTCTTATTTTGCATTAATCTGCTGTTTCCTAGGCTCAGCCTCTTTCAAGAATACTTTTGGCTAGAGAGAATAATAAGATCTGGATCGTAGAGTGTTGAGAAGTGGGAGGACTATGACATGGGTAATTGGTATCATTCCTTGAACTAAGGTACAAGCCACAATCTCCTTCTCTCTTTTTGTAGGCTGTGAAAATAGCTTGATTTTCTGGGTATAAGCACAGGGGTGAGGTTGGGGAATGATACCCAGAGGACTTGTAGTATATTAGTTACTTGTATTAACTTGCCTACACTTTTCAAAGGGATTGCAAAATAGATATAATAAGTGATAGTAATTCACCATGTATTTGTCAGGGCACCTTTTAGGCGGGAGCAAAAAATTAATGAAATAAGACCCTTTCACAAGAGAATCAATTGTTTACAGAATCCTCATCTGTTAAGACAAGCCTACTGTTGTGAAGATGAATTTATCTGGTTAGTGCTACTTGAACAAATATTTGCATGTCTATTCAGATAATCAGTGAAGTAAAAATTAAGTTTATTCATATTTTAAGATATTTAAATATTAAAATATCCTTATTATTGAAATTATTTTAGTACTGGTGTAAAATAACTAGGTCCTACTTGTTGAAAATATGTATTGGTGTGACCTTCCTGAGAACGTTTTAATATACCTCCTTTAAGTATTTAAGTACTACTGGTCCCTACTCATGATACTTTTACTTTCCTAGTTTCTGTGAAACCGTGTTGCCTTGAGTTTGCTTAACATTCTTTTGTCAGTTCTTCTCAAATATCTTCAGAAGTGGAATTGGAGGGAAGGAAGAGAAACCTGCAGTCTCAGCTTTATTCAGGTTTTTTTGTACATGCTCCACATTCAGACTGGGGTCCTTAACTAAACTCATGGCTTCAACTACCACCCACATGCTGACATTGCTCCATTATATTTCTTTAGCCATGAACTTGCCTTTGCATGATAGACTCCCATTTCTAGTTCTCTCCCGGGAATTGGGTACTGAATATATGAGAGCTTCACCTCAGAGTGAATGTATCATTTTTTGGTCCCAAACTTCTTTTCCTTTTGCTTGCTCTCTGCCCAACCACCCAAGCCACAAACCTAGACATTTTGGATTGATCCCCTCCTTCATAGTACCAGCCCAACCATGTACCAAATCCTTTTAAATAAGTCTCAGTTCTGCATTTTAATAATTATACATTTTCCATCTCTCTTCACTCCGCTGCCTTTCCGTTCCTCTAGGCTCTCATGACTTCTTCATTGTTGGATTTAGGAGCTGTGTTTACGCTCTGGTCCTTTCTTCATAGTCCTTGAAACCTGCAGAATAAATGCAAATTAAACTAGTATGCATTCAAGGATGCCCCACAGTTTTTAGGATTAAAGTTCATAGGATTTAACTTAATCCCAATGCCCTTCATCTTCCTCTGTTGATAACCTCAGTCTCTTGAAACTCTCAAATAATAATAATAGGTGACATTTATTGAGTACTTGCCATTTGCAGAACTGTTGTGTGCAGTTTGTCAGGATTAAATCAGATACGCAACAAACCTATCAGTACTGAGACCTAGAATAATAATAGGTGACATTTATTGAGTACTTGCCATTTGCAGAACTGTTGTGTGCAGTTTGTCAGGATTAAATCAGATACGCAACAAACCTATCAGTACTGAGACCTAGAATGTTGGAGCTGCCCCGGGTCATACAACTGGTGAATCACCTCTCTGAGCCGGACTCATTTTGGGGAACCAGTTCAACATTGGCAGCCTCATGGTAATGGAGTGAATGGAGTGCCCTGCAAACACCAACATGAACAGGTCTCCACCTCCAGCGTCCCAGGTCATGGATGGGGTCGTTTCTTGCATGTGAGAAGTAAATGAAAGGAAAGCGGAGGCTTTGGCTTTCCTCGGAATATATTTTCATCAAAATTAAGGTTTCCAAACTCTTTGGACTTGGCTACCTACATCCATTAGATGGTACTAGATTTCAAAAGATTTGCATTAAGTTTCAGTATGAAAGTGATTTGTGGATTGGGGAAAATGCTTAACTTGCTATTTCTTTTACCTGTCAAATATGAGGGAGAAAGGATTGACACACAATTAGTATTTTTTCTGTGTTCACTCTAAAAAAAAAAAAAATTGCTAAAACAGGTTATACTAATGAAGAGTTGTTATAAAGAATTTCATTATTTAGTTACTTTCTGAATAAACCTGCCAGTTGATTAAAATGAGCCTAATTTAATCAGCATTGTGTTGCATACTGAAGATAATTTAGGCTAATGTCAAGGACACCTTTATCTTTCCTTTGTGGAAGGTATTGAAATAATGAGTATAGCAAGAAGGAGTCAGAAAATGTTTGAAGTTTTTCATCTCTGCCGCTGGGTGGATATTTAAAAATCACACTTATCCTTTTTGCATGCAAATTAAACAAAGGCATTTTGTAATGTAACATTATCGTTATATTTTACAAAACAAATTTATTGAACTTTGATCTTTTGCTAATATTGGCTTGTGGTTGTCAGAATGAATAGTGACTTTTTATTATGCATCAGCGTAAACTGAACTTTCATTCAGAACTTTGAGCGAACAGAACTAGTAGGTTTTTATGCACCTTCCTTGGAAAAGAAATCACTGTTAAACAAGCAACTCCTGTTTCTTCCAGCTTGCTTTTCTGAGGCACTTTTTTCTCCCATATCCCCTTCCACTCCCCAAAGTCTTAATAGAGTCATCTGAATTCCTTTCTTCTTTTGCAGCAGTTAAATTCTCTTTTTCTGATGATGCTCTTAGATGGAAGCTAAGGTATCAGTGGGGGTTGGTTCAGATCGTGAAGTCAGCAGTTAAGGGATTACTAACTCCCTAGTGAGTTCCCTATACAAATGCCAAGTTGCCTTGGAAACAAGGCTAGTTATTTGAGTTGGAAATATTATCTTGTCTTTAAATGCCAGAGAGGATGATTTGCTTACCTCTGTTGGATCCTATTTCGGTCTAACATTGTGTTGAGATGTTTTCTGCTTATCTACTTCTGGGACTGATTGATTGACTGGAGCCACAGCCAAGTTTTCTTTTCTCGTGCTTTTAATTTTAAACATGATTTGCAACATTTAGAACTAAGGAAGTGATCCTTCTAATTTCTATTTTAGGACGGGAAGTTTTCCACTACTGATTGCCAAAAAAATAAAGTATTATATATAGTTCACCAGATTTGACTGGCAAGAAATTTTAGTGATGAGTCATTTGTCTTACGTTCAACAATGGAATCAGTGATGGGCTGATTAGACAAAGTATGTGATTGTCGAAGTTCTGTGAGATGGTGCTACTTGATGAAAGACTGACTGGGGCTGATTGCGCCTGTGTGCCTAAAAGCGCCTGTACCAACTACAGCACAGGGCTGTGTGTGCGAGGTGGTAGGAGAATGCAGCAGCAGCTGGAGGCTTACGTTGGATGACTCCTTTTCTCTGGTGCAAACATTTGTAATTTGCTAGCTATATGGTAGAAGGAGGAGCTGGGGGTGGTGTGGGCATTTTGAGACAAGGTTTTCAAGTCAGTGGAACAGGGCCTGGCTTGATTTACCTGGCTCGCTGAGGTGGTAACCTCTAAGGCACCTTCCTAACCAAAGGGCTCAACTCTGCTTTGGTGGACTCACCAAATGGAGGCAGAAATCCAGATGCACAAGAGGGCAGGGCAGGAGCCTCTTAACCTTCTAAGACTCTGTGGTCTTGCGCAGTGTAATTATGGTGCTGTGTTTCTGGACTGAGGAATCACATTGGCAGCTTCTCAACCCTTGGGCCTCTGGGTCAGGAGTTGGGGAGATTGGAGCATGGTGACAGACTTGGGAGTGAAGGGGGCAATGGCTCATCTTTGTGGGACAAAGATCATTGTGCTCAGTAAAGCTCAGGTAACATCATGATTGGTGCTGTGGGTTTTGGTTACAGTTTAGAGCAGGGCATTGAAAGGCTATGTGCGTATGGTTTTGGCTTGTCTCATTATGCCCTATTTCCTCCATGATGTTGGACTTTGATTAATGAAACTTTTTTTTTTTAAATTTAGATCCCCAATTTCCGGATTATGGCATTCATAGAAGAAGTTACTCTTGAGGGAGCCTGTCATTTCCCATTCATTAATGCATCTGTTCCTGAGTATTATTCCTGAAAAGCTATTTGTGAATCAATATGTAACACATATTAATAGTTGAGCATTAAATTGTCTACAGATTGAAACACCTTGCTGTTGAATCTATTTCCACATCTTACCTGCTTTTAGGTAGATACATGTTGGAAGGGTGGCGGAGTGGCAAGGTGGGGAGGGCACTGTAGGTGAGGAACAGTCAAATCTCAAGCTGTGGGGCTGGCAGTTGGTGTGGATTTGAGGTCCGTTCTCATGGAACAGAGTAGGGCAGGGGCTCCTGTCATAGCCAGTATGAAAGGTGGCTAGCTTTCAGTGTGCTCATGTCATTTTAGAGTTCCTTGCTAAGCTTTGGGTCTTTTTTTTTTTCCCCCCATCAGACAAAATATACTTAATTCTTGAAATGCTGATGAAGCACAGAATTAATCTAGTGAATGTAACATTTAAAGTTTTTCAATGGCAAGCTTGAGATGCTCCGTCTGTAGTGACTTAGTTTTCATTGGTATAGCTTGTATTACTACTATTACAAAACATCATTGGCTCAAACAGTTCTGCTTACTCATCCAGTAAAACAGTAGCTCTGTTTAAAGGAGTTTTTAATGAACCATGATAGCAAATAGGGCTCAGAGAATGACTAAGGATTTAGTATTGTCTCTATGTCATTAACATAAGTTCAGTCATCAGAAAGCTTACAAATTGATTTAATAGTTTTTCTCCCCATGTCTATATAATAATTAGTTATTACATCATTACATTTGATTCTGAGGTTCATATAGCTTCTTTCCTGGTTTTACCTACTGTCATCTCTTTGAGAGAAAGCTGCATGTGTTCATGATAAAAATCATAAGAAATGCTGCCTCCTCCAGTTTGGAGTCAACCTATCTCTCTGTGATTAGCCAATCTCAGAGTTATTTTGCTTTATCTTACTGTGCAATCTTACTTTTTATTAACACTTAAACAGTAGTGTAACGTAGTTGTAACTTCATGGACGGGTACAAATGAAACAGTGGCACTTGGTGCTGGGGATGGGAGGGAGAGGGGTTTACATTATATCTGACAAATGGGTCAGCTAGCTTATGGCTACGGCATTTGCATATTTTCATTGTGGTTTGCGGTTGACGTACTCAAGGCTATTAGTTGAACATTACTCTTAAATTGGGAATCTAATTAGTCTGAAGGCTCAGTGGGTGATCGAGTGTATCATCCTGAGGGACAGCAGAATTAAATCCCAGCTCTGAAATATAAGCTGGGGAGTGTCATAACTGAATATGTTTCACTGTGATTTCCAGATGATGCATAATACCTTTTTAGGTATCTACGACTTTTTTAAAGGTCGCTATTAGCTCTTGTGGGACAGGTAGAGGTGTGTGATGGTATTGGTCTCCTTGGTTGTGCAGGTAGCAATGAGAATGTCTTGCCCTCTTCTACATGATGTACTGTTTGAGACGGCACTATTAAATATTTACCTCATTAGATTCCTTGCTTACGTGTAGATTACACACTATGCTAATCTATATAATCATGCTACTATCTGGTAATTCTCCTTTTATAGATGTGCTGTAGGTTATTAAGTGTGCTGTATGGGAGACAGCTATAAATGAAAGGTTTTGTTTTGTTTTGTTTTTGTTTTTCAAGAGATGGATGAAGGGAAATTCTGGAACCCAAGTACTTGATGTACTTTGACATGTTTTAAAAAGTACATCCCTGAGTGAAAGGGAGAAAGTGGAGCTGTTGGTATGTGTGATCCTAATTGTAGAAATTCACAGATTGACCTGTGGGAAAGAAAAGGCAGTTTTGGAATATGAGAGTTTAGAATTGTATGTTTTGGAACAGTATCACTTCAGCCATAAAATACATGTGTCTTCAACCACTTGATTTTTCTTATTTTTAGAAACTTATTGCATTGTGCTGCAGCTCTCACATTTGTACTCCATTTTCTTTCTGTTGCATTTATTCTTTTCGGCAGATTTGCCCATGAAATCTCCCTCCCGTTGCTCAGAGGTATGTGTTACATGATGCTGTCATTTTTTGGGGCATCCTCATCATCATACTGCTGTGGCAGGAAGAATATTGAAAAATGTGGCACACATAGAGAGTTCCCCACTGGAAGCACAATCAAGTGCATTTTCTCTTTTGCGTTTCTTGCTGATTTTGTTTTGATACTATAAACCAAATGATTCAGGGGAGTCTGGCTTCCTCATTGAGGCCACTCTTGTTCCATAGGTGAAAAGAGAGTCTTCAAGCTCATTGTGGTTTTTAGTATTTTTCCACATGCTTTGGACCTTCTCCAGGGCTGACAGTGGTGATGCCTTTCTAAAGAAGTACAAGTCTTTATTTCAGAGTCACACAGTTTGGTATATTAAGGTTGAGTATGCAAAGGACATTCCCGAGACCCATCATAATCAGTTTCCTCTGGATATGTTCAGCCTGCATATGAACGAAATGAAGAGACAGAGGGACGATTCAAGGGCTGTGGCAGTGACATGGCTTCTGAGGCTGTGTGTGGCCTGAGCCTAGCGGGACCTGAGGTCTCACTTGGTCAACTACTTAAGTCACTTGCCATTTTCCTGGAGGAAGAGACAGAATCTACAAGATCTTTTGATGGTTTTAAAAGCTCTTCTGATTAAGACCAAGTGATGATATCACCAGCCTGGAATTATTTAAAATTATCTTGGTTTCCCTCAGATATATTCAGAAAATTTTAGGTAGTTACGGTATCAAAGTTATGTTAATTTGGTCAGGTGGATTATTACCTTTGGTTAATCAAGAATGAACGGAATCCTATTCAGAGACTCTGGATGATGATAGTCTGCAGCTTCCCAGTTCCTGTGCTGTCAATGTGTTAGATGTTCCGGGGGCGGGAGGTTTGGGAGAAGAAGGATCTTTTAAGTTGGATAGATTTGATTTCCAGTTCTCAGATGCATTCTGTACTTATTTATAGTTAAATTCTGGTCATATTAATCTCTGAGTCTCAGTTTTCTGTGAAATGAAATATAAAAGCTGCTCCATTTTTGTGTGAGGAGTTGAGGGGAGGATGTAGAGCACCTGCAAAAGAAGTTCTTTTTGTGGTTATTGTGATGTTGAATTTTTCTAGCAAAGCTTCTCTCTCTCTCTCTTTTTTTTAAAGGTTTATTTATTGGGACGCCTGGGTGGCTCAGTTGGTTAAGTGTCTGTCTGACTTTGGCTCAGGTCATGATCTTGGCGTTCCTGGGATAGAGCCCCTGTTGGGCTCCCAGCTCAGTGGGGAGTCTGCTTGCTTGTCCCTCTCCTTCTGCCCCTCCCCCTGCTCACTTGCTCTTTCTCTCAAATAAATATTTATTTACTTATAATTATACTTAATACTAAATAAGTATTATAAAAATATTTATTTGAGAGAGAGAGAGCGGGAGCGCATGAGCCAGGGAGAGGGGGCAGAGTAAGAGAGAATCCTGAAGCAGACTCCCCGCTGAGCACATTGCCAGAGCTGGGCTCTATCCCAGGACCCCTGAGATCATGACCTGAGCCAAAATCAAGAGCTGGCCACTTAACTGGACTGTCAGGCACCCTTGTCAAGGCTCCTCCTTTCCTTTTCTTGCCACGCCCCCACCATTGTTGGTGTGTGGGAGAGCTTTGCCTCAGTCTTCAGTTACTCTTGGAACTGATCCTCAGATTTACAAAAGTATGTATTTATCAACCAGCACAGTATAACTTAAAAATAGCTAATGGTAAATGTGTGCTTATTGTGTTCTGAAAGTGGATATACCCTATCTCTATTTGTCACAACAGCTCTAGGAGGGTAGGCAAGGGCGCTCTATTTGTTTTCTATTGCTGCCGTAACAAATTACTACAAACTCATGGCTTAAAACATCACAAATTGATGAACTCACAGTTCTGTAGGGTAGAAGTCTGACATGGGTCTCACTGGGCCAAAATCAAGGTGTGAGCAGAGCTCTGATCCTTTCTGGAGGTCCTAGGAGAGAATCCATTTCTTTGCCTTCCAGAGGCCCCTTACATTCCTTAGCTCATGGCTTCCTTTCATTTTCAAAGCCAGCAACGTAGCATCTCTCTAATCATTGTCACATTTCTCCCTGACCAGCTGGGAACCAGCTGGGAAAGGTTCTCTACTTTTCCAGATTTGAGTGATCAGATGTCCGCCTCCCCAGGATAATCCAGGATAACTTCTCTAGTTTAAGGTCTTCGATCTGAATCATAGTTTTAAAGTCCCTTTTGCCATGAAAGGTTAACATCCCCGGGTTCTGGGGTTTGGGGCATAGACAACAAGGGGCATTATTCTGCTTACCACCACCACCTTCCTCTTTTTTGTGATGAGGACTATAAGACTGAGAGATGGTAGAGAGGCCAGTGGATTTACCAACACCCATCTACGAAGTACGATCAGAGCTATTTTTTTTTTTTTAAGATTTTTTTATTGATTTATTTGACAGAGAGAGAGACAGCGAGAGAGGGAACACAAGCAAGAGGAGTGGGAGAGGGAGAAGCAGACTCCTTGCTGAGCAGGAAGCCCGATGAGGGGCTCGATCGCAGGACCCTGGGATCATGACCTGAGCTGAAGGCAGCCGCTTAACCGGCTGAGCCACCCAGGCGCCCCGATTGGAGCTATTTTTGATTGGAGGTCTGTTTGATTCGGAATCTTATGCTCTTAGACGCCTTGCTACACACAGCTCTGGGCTTTCAGCACATAATTTTACCCATTAAAGGGGCTACCCTCTATCCCAGTGATTTATGAGTGTTTGCATGTGCTGTTTTAAAAATAGCTTGAAAAAAATAAAAGCAGTTTGGAGGGTTCTGATGTTTCAGAGAGTTAAAATGATTTTTCCTGAGGTAGGTGAGGAATGTATGGGCAATTTGGAGTTTATTTGAATGTGGGTTTATCTATAATTGTGGGTGTTACCCTAAATTCAACATGTCTGTTCTCATGGAGATTTGATGGATGAATGGATTGGAAGAGAGATTAAGTCATAACTATTGAAAGTAAAAATGAACTTTCAAAAATGATCTACTCATGGACAGCAGTGAAGATTCCATCTGTTAAGATATGGATATGAGTCATGTTTCACAAATTTAAAAGCAGACATTTCCTTTATTTTTTGAAGGGCATGATAGAGATTTTTAATATGTGATGTTTTGTGAAGGTCTCGTTTTCTTTTGCTGTGCTACTATATACATTCTTGTAGAGTAGATTTTCTAAAATTATATACCCTTCCCAATTTAACACAAAATTACTTCATATCTGCACCTGGCACTTAAATTTTGGTTTAAAAGAAAGCTGTGGAAATTTTATGTTATTGGCATATTGCAAATCACCAACTGTGATTCTGCCACTGAAATTCAAACAGCATTTGTTCATGACACAGTCCAGATTTCATAATACTTGTGTTTTCTAAAAATGCTGGAGATAATTATTGAAACTAATATATATGTATAAGTTCTTCCATGTGTGGCATTTAAAGACACATTCTTTGTAATTTGTAATCTCCATTCTCAGTTTGCAGAAAGGACTTGATTCTTGAGAAAACACACCAATGTAAAAAGTTAATAACAAAACTTGCATTGCATTTGCTTCCAACTAAACACCAAGTGTCAAAACTTAATATCTTCAAAATCCATATTAAGCCACACACCTTGTGAGAAGTCTGATGATATTAAAATCAAGTATGGAAATTCAAAATCTCAGTGAAGAGCTTGAAATAGATATTGGTAGTTTATCAGGGTTACCAGGGTACCTTGACTCTTCGTTTTATTTCCCAAATTGAAAATTGTAAATTGGATGTTACTGTGGATGGATGAGCATTCTAGTGCAGGATTATCGAACTATGGCCTATGGGTGAAATTTGGTCCATCACCTGCTTTGTAAATAAAGTTTTATTTAAACCTAGTTATGCTCGTTTATTTATGTATTGCCAGTGGCTGTTTTTGTGCTACAGTGGCAGAGTCAAATCGTTGTGACAGAGGCTGCATGGATTGCAAAGCTCCAAAAATATTTACTGTTTGGACCTTTCAGAACTTTACTGACTGCTCATCTAGCCGAATGTCTGTTACTAACCCTGGGAGTTGTTCCCAGTCAATGTCAGATAAACAGGCTGATTTTATTTCTGTTTATGGAAACTTCAGTGCATACATACAAACACCTTTCTCTTATTTATAACTGCTAAGAATTTCTTTTCCCACTTATGTTGCTTATTATAAGGTTGAGTGGCCCAACTATTCATCCTACTTTAATTTCTTCTTACCATTTAGCCTCCCTCCATGTTATTTAATCAGCCAATTATAGATGATGCCACAGCAGGGTTCTGAGCTTCCTGTTGTGTACATGTCTCTTTGACCTTATGATGGTTTTCTTTTTTGTGTTATGAATTGATTGACAATATATAAATGTTCATGGAAATATCATTTGTTCAAAATGACAAAATCATCTATGAAATGAGGATTGTAATTATAAATGCTTCTCATGTTCTGTAAATTTATCATACCATCCTTTAACTGATAAGACTTTTAGCATTGGAGAAGCTTGAATTGGAGGTAGGTAGGAGTGGGTTTTTTTTGGGTTAGTTATGGTTCTGCTTTCCTTGGAATGCTTTGCTTAGTTTACTAGGCATAGGGTTGTAATGTGAATGACCAAGGTGGTGTTGGCCCTTGGAACTTTATTACTCTGAGATTTTAAAGTGCTATCACTGTTTGGTTATCAGAAGAAATAGATTGAATTTTAATTTTCTTGTTATTTTGTAATGCTGTATTATGAAAGTTTAATTTTGAAATACTTTTATACTTGAGAAAAGTTGCAAAAAATAGTTGCATATACCCTTCATCCACCTCGAATATAAAATCTGACATAACTATAATACAATTATCAAAGTTAGGAAACTAGTAACATTGAGTAAATACTGTTAACCAATCTACAGCCCTCATTTAAGTGCTGCCTCTTTTCTACTGGTGTCCTTTTTCTAGTCCACGATGCAGGCAAGGACCTCATGCTGCCTGTAATTCTTGTTTCTCCTCTGTCTCTTCCAATTTACACAACTACATCAGCCTTTCTTTTGCTTTCATCACTTTAATATTTTTAAAGAGTGTGAGTTATTTTATAGATTGTCCCTCAATTGGATTTATCTGATGTTTTCTCATGATTAGATCAAAGATATGCATTTTTATCAGGAATACCACCAAAGTAATTTTATGTCCTTCTCCGTGCATTTTATCAGAGGTGATATGACTCATTACTGGTGATGTTAACCTTGATAAAGTGGTGTCTGCCAAGTTTCTCCCCTGCAAAGATACCATTTTTCTCTTTTTAATGAAAAAGTATTTTGTGGGGAGATACTTTGAGATATGCAAATACCCTGTTTCTCGTGATATGCTCAACCAATGATTTTAGCTTCTATTGGTGATTTCACCTGCAGCAATTCTTGCTGTGGAGATTGCTTGGTGATGACTTCTATTTCCACCATTCCTTCTCTTTTTCTTAAATCGAATGCTACAGTATGGAAGAGCTATCTATTTCCACCGTTAATTATTTCTTCAATTATTTATTTGTATCATTATGGCCTTACAGATATTAGGTTTGTTTTTGGGTTAAAATCGAATTGTATCATTATTGACTTGTTTATGAGTTGTCCCAGCTTTGGCCATTGGGAGCTCCTTTGGGTTGACACCTGATTCCCTTTCATGTGCCTCTTTCACTTTGGAGTACTCTTTACCTTTTAACATCAAAGGTGTTCCAGGCCCATCATATATTTTCTCTGCCCCAACCCTGGAATTAACTATTTCTTTAAGGAGCCCTTGTTTATTTATTGGAAAATGGTAACAGAAACCAAGATCCGGGTGCTTGTGTTCCTTCATACTGTATGTGGTTGCTTCTAGGACTTCCCAGTGAGGGGGGGAGCTAAGAACCACATATGCATTAACATTCATCCATACCTATCTATCTGTCCACCTACCTACCCACTTATAAAAAAACACATGTTCAGGGGCGCCTGGGTGGCTCAGTTGGTTAGGCGACTACCTTCAGCTCAGGTCATGATCCCAGGGTCCTGGGATCGAGTCCCGCATCGGGCTCCCTGCTCTGCGGGGAGCCTGCTTCTCCCTCTCCCACTCCCCCTGCTTGTATTCCCTCTCTCGCTGTGTCTCTCTCTGTCAAATAAATAAATAAAATCTTAAAAAAAAAAACAAAAAAACAAAAAAACAACACATGTTCATATTGATGCCTCTAATTTTAATCTAATATCACAGAGTTTATTTCTTTATTTGTAACTTCTGTTTCTGACAGGGAGAATTTTGATTCTCATTATCCAAAATATTTTTCTTTTTCAATCATTCCTGGTGTGTGAGTGTGTGTGTGTGTGTGTGTGTATAGTAGTGTGAGGATTTCTAAACCATATGCTTGTGAGAAACAAACTGATAAGACAGTTTTTTTTTTTTTTTGTCTCTAGCATTAACAGTAAACAGTGAAAATAGTTTTCCAAAATACTTAAGTCTTTTCCTCCCCACTAACCTCGTTGCTCCCATTTTCTTTTTCTTTCATCCCTGTTCTTACCAACTCCTGGGAGACAACCGTATCTTTTATCCTTCTTATATTCCTTATGCACAAATGGGCAGACACATGTGTAGTTTTTAATACTCCTTCCTCCTATGTGAAAGGTACCTTATATCTTTTGCTATATATGTAGTATTGCAGAGCATGTATTATATATAGAAATGCATTTGCTTTTCCACTTAATATATCATTTACAAAAAGATTTAAATCTACCCCATCTTCCTTAGCATTCTGTGATAAAAAACCATTTTATTATTTTTCACCAGTAGAATTTCAGATATGAAACGCACAACTTAGAAATACAAAAGTAAAGCATCAAAACTCAGGGGAAGACTATGTCTTTGAAGTTTTGCTTCCTAAAACATAATATTCCTGGGTGCTTAAATGTCGGTATTTTTCCTCTGTAGATTTATGTCAAATGTGGTGTAACTTTAGTAGCAATTTCGTTTTACTTTATTTTAAATTTGATTTTATTTAGATTCCGCTAATTAATGTATAATGTATTAGTTACAGAGGTAGAGTTCAGTGATTCACCAGTTGTTTGGTGGCAGTTTTAAGTGCCTTTGTTTGTAAATGCAAACGTACCTTTCATTTCTAGCTGGTAGCAGTGTTTGACGAGCAGGACCCGCACCATGGAGGTGATGGCACCAGTGCCAGTTCCACGGGGACCCAGAGTCCAGAGATATTTGGCAGTGAGCTTGGTACCAACAGTGTTTCAGCCTTTCAGCCTTATCAAGCAACAAGTGAAATTGAGGTCACACCTTCAGTCCTTCGTGCAAGTAAGTGAAAGCTCTTTCTTCTCTGCATGTTTCATCTTAATTTACGGGGATGCCAACTCTTGTTATCCAGCCATGCTCCTGTGAATGGAATTCATTATCTGTTTTTATCAAAAACTGATTAAGTTTAGCACCTGGGCAAATGTCTTGCTGGAGAGGTAGGCAAGATTCACATTTCAATACACTGGGCTTACTTTACTTCAGACTGGTAGACTTTTAATTGCTCACTAAAAGTAAATAAGGATAACAGTTAAAGTTGTATTCCTGGATTTTTCTTTCCGTGTTTTTCATCTGAATGCTAGATCAAATAGGAAATAGTTGGAGGCCTTCACACCGAACCCAAACATAGCATCTTTGGTGGATAATCAACTTGGATACAACCATTGCTTGAACTTATCTGAAGAGATGTCAGGGCCAGAATTATTGTCAGAGATCTGGAAGAGCTGCACCCCAGGTGCCCCTAATTTTACCAGTAGTCTCATGTGATTTTACTGATAGTCATCAGTAGATCTTCATATATAATAGGTAATAATATATAATATAATACAAAATTCTATATAGAATATAGTAAGATAATATTTAGAATATAGTTTATTCTTTATAAAATTTAGGTTTGTTTGTACACATGTACAAACAGATTTTAAACTAATTTTGTGGAACATTTGATTACTGCATGGATATGCTCTTTTAAAAATCTTATCTTGGATTTGCTTCGGGCAGTGTTTTTCCAAATGTGAGGTGTGTACCATGTATGGTATGCAAGGTAATATATAAGTGGTACACTAGTTACTTTACTTTCTTTGATTGCATATCAGCTCATTAAGCCCATGCTCTAATGATTATCTTCTTGGAATAAACTAATTTATAAAAAGTGGATTGCCTAAATGTGATTTTTGTTTTTTAAATTTTCTGGTGTAGTGTTCAGTAGTTTATCAGTTTTGAATAACAACCAGTGCTCTTTACGTCACGTGCTCTTCTTAATGCCCATCACCAATGACCCCATCCCCCCACCCACCTCCTCTCCAGCAACCATTTGTTTCCCGTAATTAAGAGTCTCTCATGCTTTGTCTCCCTCTGTGATGACTTCCCATTCTTTTTTCCCCTCCCTTCCCCTACAGTCCTCAGCCCTGCTTCTTATGCTCCTTATACGAGTGAAATCATATAATTGTCTCTCTGATTGACTTATTTCTAAATGTGACTTATAGTAAATTTTAATTAAATGATAGTATATTCAGGTGCCTGATATTTGGAAAATAGTGTCTTTATGTGAATAATTACACCCTAATTTATATAATTAAATACAGAGCTTTTTTGTGTGTTATTGTTGTAGTTTTTAATTCATGTTTTATGAAGGATGCACCTTTAATTTAACGGCACCTTAAAAAAGTGTTAGAGGAAAGGTAAATGGCTGTCTTTATGTTAAGAAGAATTTGAATGGCATACTTTCCATCAATTTCTGTCTTTTGTTCTGGATGCAACAACATTTCTTAAGCACCACGACCCACATTTGGCTGGTCCTGTGTGTTAAAATTTAAATGCTGTTTTTACACAAAATATTTTTGTGTTATCTTGTTCTTAGTGAGCAAAGGAACTTATATTTGAAGCATTGGCAATGTCTTATAGCCATCAGTGGGAGAATATATAAATACTGCTTTCTAGTTCTGAATTTTATATGTTAAGTTTATTTAGATTTTATGGCTTTGGCAGCCATTGGGTGAGTGTATGGTAAGCATCTATTAAATACAAGGTTTGGTGACTATGTAGAAGTTACCCATTATATATGAGTCCCCTATCTATTTAGATGATTTTTCGTACTGTTTTAATACCACTGATTCAAACATAATGTAAGAGTTGGACAATACTGGGCCAGGCATTGTGATATGTGATGAGTCCAGAGTTGAGTTAATAAGGCCTAGTCCTTATCAACAAAGAGTTTATGTTTAGTGGTCTTTCTGATTTACAGATAGGAAAATAAAGAAGCCAGCAATATGTAGAAATTTGCTGAATTGAGGAGTAATCAACTCTAATTAGGGGCATGGTTAATAAAAGATTTTAGATAAACTCCTAATGCTTACCTTGAAGAAAGAAAGTGATAACTTTCCTGTGTTTTCCAAGTCTTGCTATGATTGAATTCACTCCTCTCCTTCTTTGCATGAAGAACTGATGGAAGCTAAGAAAAGTATGCAACTTTTTTGGTCATTAGAACAGTGGATATTAATTTTGAGAATTAAGATAAAGCCTAGGTGAATTTAATACACAGAATTCTCATCTTAAGATCTTTTCATGTTTTTTTAGAAGTTGCCACTAATTTGTCCTTGTAGTACATATAAAGTGAGAACCTTGATTTAGTTGAATTAGTGGTTCTCAGGTGTGATTGATATTTCCCACAAGGGACAGTTAATGATATCTGGAGATATTTTTGGTTGTCACAACTGGTAAAGATTTGGGGGATACTATGAGTGTCTGATTAAGGCCACGGATGTTACCAAATATCCTACAAGGCATAGGACGTCATCCACATCAATTCTCCAGCCCAAAATGTCAATAGTACTGAGGTAGAGAAACCCTGAATTAAATGAATCATTGTCCTTATGGTCAAAAATAGCAATTATCTAAGCTCAAACTGACACTTGAGAAAAATTTTCTTGAGCCCAGTATATTGAACAACGTTCTGAATAATGCCCTTAAACTGAAGGACGAAACATGATGACCAGCTAATAATGATATTGCTCATAGAAGGTAATCAAGAGACCATAATAACAAAAAAGAGGGAATTATGGGCAGTATTACACAAATGTATTTTATTAGAGTAAAAATACAAATTTTCCTAAATTCCAAAAAATGTGCTTTAAAAAATGAGAAAGTGAATAAAATAGACCACACAGTGAAAGACTATTTAGATAAAAGCTTCTTATGTTGAAGAAATAAAATAAAAAAGGATAACCATAAAGAATAGGTAGCTATGGGGAACAGAGAGAATAAGATGGATGAAGTGGAATAGAAGTGAGACAACCTCTTGTTTGTATATTTGGTGTTCAAACCATATTATATTTTATGTAATTATAATCAAATTTTATTTTAAAAATAAAATTCTTTATAACAATATTAATAGTTAAATAGTAATTCTTAAAATAAAAATCATATAACAGAACTACACATAAATATATATCCAGTTGGTTGCTCACTCATCCAAGAGTTAACTATTTTGGATAACTGTAAAACTTAGTAATTTATACCACCAAAGGAAGATTGGGGGGGGGAAAAAACTGCCAAACAAACAAGAACAGTTTGTTGTTGGTAAAATTAGTCCTGTTAGTCTTACATTGTTGGGTGGATATTATGAGGTGGAGCAAATGAAGAATTATAATAATATTCTAATTCTGTTATTCCTTGTGCCATCGAGGATCCAGGATTCAGAATATAGAAGAAAAGGGTACAGATGTAAGTTAGAGGAGAGTAAGTAAAAATTCCATGGTCCTCAGTTTGAATAGAACATCTAATGAATCTGTGGTATGTTTTGTTACACACACACACACACACACACGAAGGAGGGAGGAAGGGAAAATCCTGTGTGTGTTCACTGAATATGTCTTGAATTAACACTCCAACCCAGTAACTGATCATTCCTGATGTCCAGATTGTGTTTTGGAAATAGTATCTTCCATTAAGAGGGATCAGAGCTTTTTGGAGAAATGCTGAATTCTGATCCAGGCAGGAAATGCAGGAGGTGATTCTGGGTCATCCTGCCATATCAGAAAATAAGGAAAGCTATGAAAGTGACTGGGGCGTGTCAGCATTGCCCAGGTGTCATGTTGAAGTTCCCACTGGACCAAGAAGAATGATTAGAACATCAGGAAGGGTAGTAATAGCAATGCATTCATGAGTTTATAATGATAATAAATAAGTAAGCAAGGTAAGGGATCCTAGTGAACCAACTTATTATTTGGAAAACTGATAAAAGAATTAAAGAATAAGGTATATTTCCTGTATGAATGGTATTACTGGGTAACAAAATAGTAGATGAAGGGGAAGTTTCTCTTTATAGAGGTATAGTAGATGAAGGGGAAGTTTCTCTTTATAGAGGTATCCTAGCTAATAAATGAAGAAGCAATGATAGAAGGAGAATATTACTTTTTTGTCATTCCTGATGAAATAATGGATTGATGCATTTATCATCAATCACTGATAATATAAAAAGATAATAGTAAATTGAGAGTTAACTAAGTATCGTGATCTTCCTGATGGAAGAATATAACACTATGAAGTAGTCTTGGCAAAAAAATTAAACCTAAATCCAATTAAGCATCTAGATCCAATTGTCAATTTATAGGAAATCCTAAACACTGGGAAGCATGTTAACACCATAGACATCCAATCAGTCAAGTCAAGGTGGTGGGAAACTATACAAGACAAGTGACCCAGGTTCTTCAATAGATCAAGTACAAGGTCGGGAAAGAGGTAGAGCAGGAACACAGATTAGTAGAGACTTAAGAGACGTAACATCCAATCATAATTTGTGAATCTTGTATAAATCCTGATTTAAATGAAACAACAACAACAGAATAGCAGTCATATGCTGATTGGTGAGTTGAACACCTTTTGAGTATTTGATATTAAACAGTTATTTCTTTTTAGGTGTGCTATGTTATTGAAATTATTTTCTTAAAAAGTCTTAATCTTTTTGTAATACATAATGAAGTAGGTATGTTTGGAAATGATCCATCTGGAATTTGCTTCAAAGTAAACAGGCTGGGATAGTGGGGAATGGGTAGCTGAGTGGCTATGTGGGATTCAGTATACTATTCTACTTCTGTATGTGTTTAACATTACTCTAAAAGTGTGTGTGTGTGTGCGTGTGTGTGTTTTTAAAGGAAACATGTACATAAAGCACTTATTTAAAACTTTCAAAGTTTACGTAATTCCTATTTTCCTTGAACTTTGTTTCATTTAGTATAACTCAGAGTTTTAACTGAATATATTTTTAGGCTTGAATATCTTTCATTGGTCATCTTTTCACGTTTCTCTGAAACAAAGAAAATACATCCAAATGTTAACTCTTAAATTTTTTATAAAATGCAAATATACTGGTGATCATTATTAGTACGTAATTGAGCAAAGTAGCATAAATATGCAATATAAAAAAATTTGCCTATGTGGAAATAAATGAGAACATCCAAATGAGAACAAGCTATTCACAGCTTGCCATAGCAAGGCTATTTATTCAGAAATTGCCATAGCAAGGGATTTAACCACCATCACTTGTATTTGGCAGGCAGGGAAGTGGGAAAGCTTTATAGGAAAACAAAGGGGAGGCTTTAGATGTGCCCTGATGGTAGCTGTTGGCATAGAGTAGCTGTAGGTGGGCTACCTAGAAGCAAAGTATCCTTTGTAATTGGTTAAAGGTGCGTATTTGACTTTCTCTGGTTGTTCCTAAGTTGAAAGCAGAGTCAAAAATTAGGGAAGCTGTCAATTATTATTCAAATCCTGTCTATTTTGGGCTGACTGTTACAGGGGTTATTGCTTGGCTTCCTGAACTGGTTGTTGCAGATAGTAGTCTAATTTCCTGGACTGGTTACTCTAGGTAGCAGACTGGCTTATTAGGTTGGTTTCTGCAAATTGTGGGTTAGAGTTTCATTTTTATGTATAGTCTGGTCATTGTCCATTTTTACTATTTTTTTTTTTGAGAGAGAGGGAGAGAAAATGTGAGGGTGGGGGAGAGGCAGAGGGAGAGTGAGAGAGAGAATCTTAAGCAGGCTTCACTCCCAGCATGGAGCCCAACCCCGTCTCAATTTCACGACCCTGAGATCATGACCTGAGCCAAAATCAAGAGTTGGATGCTTAACTGACTGAGCCACCCAGGTGCTCCAGAAATTATTTTTTTTTATAGATGTATCTCTTTAAATGGGGCTTTCTCCCCAGCTATTACACTCTAATTGCTGAAAAATATTAAATTTTTCTAGAATAAGAAATTGCTATCTGGGAAATCTTGTTCATAGAAGTGAGTAGAAGGGTGTAGATGGAGTTTATTACAGTGCTATTACCAGCTCTTCGACCTCCCTCCAAATTAAGCACCAGACATTATTTTGTCATCCTTCATCAAGTTATTTTTATTGATGTATCAGTGGAAAGACAACTGGCTTAGGTCTTCCTTTCATTTTGTTAAAAGCAATGAACTAGAAACTCGTTGAGTGGCAAAAGGATTTGTTACCCTGAGTCATTTACTTTCTCAACATCAAGGCCATTATTTCAAAATGTCCCTTTGTTTGGCATCCTGTAGGTTTTGTTTTTTTCCTTTTTGAGATTTTATTTATTTATTTATTGAGAGAGAGAGAGAGAATCTTAAGCAGACTCCATGCTGAGTGTAGAACCCCATATGGGGCTTGATCTCACGACCCTGAGATCATGACCTGAGCCTAGCCAAGAGTTGGATGCTTAACCAGCTGAGTCACCCAGGCACCCCATCATGGAAGTTTTTAAGTGCAGTGGTATATCTCATCAATTGTAAGGTTCAGGATAGGTGATGCTTATTTTTTAATTTTTTAATTTTTTAAATGTGTGTGTGTGGTTTTTTTGTTGTTGTTTCCCATCTTGTGAGGTAGAAAAGCTGTTCAGAGCATCCTTAGGACTTTCCTAGCCTCTAGGCAATTTTGTCTTCATGGACTCCTCCCACCGTAATAATATCAATAATAAAAATGATATTCATATAATTTTAAATTTTCAGTATTTTATTTTTTCTGTCATGCAAAATTTCATAGTTTTCATGGGCCCTAAAAGTATCATTTGCATATGATGTGAGGAAAAAAATTAAAACATTTTCTTTATCTCTCAAAGTTCATTTTGTTTTCCTTCTGATTTTAAAAGAAATTAAGGGCACCTGTGTGGCGCTGTCAGTTAAGCATCCGACTCTTGATTTGACTCAGGTTGTGATCTCAGGGTCGTGATATCGAGCCCCGCATTGGGCTCTTCACTCAGAGAGGAGTCTACTCGAAATTCTGTCTCTCCCTCTGCCCCTCCCCCTGCTCACATGCACGCTCTCTCTCTCTAAATAAATAAAATCTTAAAAAAAAAAAAGAAATTAAAGCATTTGGGCCTCTAAAAGCACTGTGGGTCCCAGGCATTGGGCCTCCTCTGCCTCCTGGATATGTATCAGCCCTTAGGGCTGTTGACAAGGGAGAAATGGGTTGGAAGCATTTCACCTTGACCCCTTTATTTTAAGGACAATGGAGCCGTTTCAGGGAAAGATGCAAATCTTATATGAAGATCTAGACCTCAAATCCCTGAAACTTTTGGTGGCCTGGCATCCCTTGGATGGTTTTTGCATCCTCTCAGGCAAAAGCAGACTTCGATTTAGAAATAACCACATACCAGGTAACTTGCATAAATGGGCTTTTTTTTTTTTTTTCAAACCGGAGTTTGGGAATATATTCTACTTTATGCTTTTAACGTGAGCTTGCTATGCAAAAATTCCTTTCTAGCAGTAGTATAGAGTAGTACTATTCATGGTTTAGAAAGACTACAGGCACCGTCACATCATTTTGAACATTTGAGCAAGTTTAGTTATCTCTCTCAGCCTCAGTTCCTCAATCTCTAAGTGCCTGCCTCAGGATTGTTGTGAGTAGTAAATGAGGTCTTTAAAGTCCTAATACAGTGCCGGGCACACGATAAGCACAGGTAACAGATGATTGTAGAAAGGTGAAGATGATAAGGGATGTCTCTTGAGTGCAGACTTGATGGATGTTTTAAAGGATCGAGAAGTTATGGAACCCAAGTAAACAGGACATATATTCTTTTTTTTTAATTTTTAAAAGATTTTATTTTTAAGTAATCTCTATACCCAATGTGGGGCTCAAACTCACAATCCTGAGATCAGGAGTCACATGCTCCATTGCCTAAGCCAGCCAGGCACCCTGATAGGACATACATTCTTGACTAGGACACACTGCCTCTCTTCAATACAGAATCAGACTAGAACTGTTCTCTCTTAACCTCATAATTCTGTGATACATGTTTAACTCTCTCTATTTTTAGTGCTCTCAAACCCAGGCTTAGAGAGACCTAATGCTCAGGGGCACACATTTCCTATGCAAATAAATCATTGAGTTCGAGTTTGGTGATTTTTTTCACTCTGTTTTTTTTTTGTCTTTTTTAATTCTCAGAGACTTTTTGTAGAGGTCAGACATCCCATGGTAGCCTGATCTTAGAATGGTGGCAGGATTCTTTTACACCCCAGAAATCTAATTTTTTAATATTTCCTCTGGAAGATCCAGACTGAAGATTCAAGATTCCTTTGGAACTTGCCCAATTATATTATCTGTTTATCAAATGCAGAAATTGCTGCTGCCTTAGTAATTCTAAAATTTCTGGAAATAGTATTGCTGTAGGAATGTTGAGAAAAGTATCTGATTTATTAGATTGTGTGTATGTGTTTACTATGTTTTAAGTCTTTAAATATTTTTAACATTTCTAAGCTGTGTTAATTTTATAGTTAGTTTTTATCCATTGCTGGCAACATTTTATTGGAGTAGTGCTGTTTGATTAATTGGTAAGGTTTTACTAGCTTCCTAACTTTTAGAACTAAAAGAGAGAGTGATAATTGTTGCAGAAGGATTGGGTCCTAAAATTAGCACCCACTCCCCTTCCTTGATCTCTTATTTTTTTTTTCTTACCTAAGCATATACAGATTGATTTTGCCTTGCTAAGAGATCCAAGATCTCTGGTTTAGAGATCTGTTCTCTTAACATTAACTGGTACTAGAATACTATTTTCTGGATTTGATTTAAATATATATTGAAAAATAGAAATAATATTCCTATTGTATTCCTTTTTAACTTGTGAAGTGGAGCATGGCATACAAATGGTATTCTCAGTATTTCAAATAATTACCTTCTTACTGTGCAAGTTCTATTCAGCATATAAAACTCATCCAGTTTTGTTGTAGATGCAGTCTGATTATTACATGTTGACAAGGTCATATATCTATTAATTGGATTGGAGATGGGATACAAAATTGCTGTAATTATTGTAATTTTCTAGCTAATTGCAGGGTTGGTGGTGAATATTTTACTTCTGCAAAATGAAAAACAGTATTCCATCAGAAGTTGTTTTATGGGGTTTCAGACATTTTGTTTTATATCTTTGTTGCTTTTTGCCCACGAAGTATCTCTTTTGTATTTTTTTGTGTATTGATCTGCCTCTGAATGTCAGAGTGCTCATTGGAAGGGATCATTGGAAGCAGGCACAGGCAGAGAGCCGAGTAGTACTCTCAGCTACCTCTTTGTTCTGGCTGCCACGTTACCTCTATTGTTTATTTATAAATTGGAGTATCTCCTTTCAGATGTATAATAAAGGTTGGGTGGGTCAGAACCAATTGGAAGCCGGATCGTCTTCACTGCTCTTGTCACCTGTGCCACATTAGAAATAGTCCCTGAAATAAGCATTTTTTAAATTAAATTCAGATTGTGTGTCCTTTTTTTTTTTTGTATTAAAAAATAAGTGAATTATTTGTTAGCCCACTTAGTATTGTAAGATGGGGCTTATTTTGCATACTCTCTCTCTCGTACTTTTGCTTTATTTAAGCTAAGGTAGCCTCCAAAGCTGGAAGCCAAATTGCCATTTTAAAAATAATGGTATGTACACAAGGTGAGTGTGTTTGGAGGATGGCAGATGGGTGGGGACTGAGCTACTGAGGGGATGTTGGGAGCTCACTGTGGAAGATGGTAAAAGCAGACTGATGTTTATTCCCTGCTGAAATATAAACTGGAGGCGCAGGTGAAAATTGCCAAACCTAATGAGCAATTTGGCAGATAAGACGGGCTGTCAAGCGACAACAGATCAGCAGCAGGCACACTGTCTGTGAACCAGCTTATTTGTTCCAGAGGACTACATTTAAATACCATAAATAAAATCTTTTTTTCATTGATATTTGGTATCACAAAGATGCCTCCTTTATCCTTCAGTTTTCCAATTAAATAACCAGTAATCAACATATGGTGATTTGGTTGCAAAATTATTTTAAACTTGTGAAATGTTTCATCCATAAAAAATGAACAAAATATATTTTCCACACATCAGTACACAGATAATACTAGGTTTTAAAATACACTAATAAAATATAAGTGATCACTTGCTTCATTGGGCTGAAACATTTCATCTGTGGTCTTTATGTTGGAACATTCCAAAGTAACTTTGTAGTCTTTTCAATGTTCTGTGTCATTTCTATCTGCTTACTTTACCAAAGAATCCTTTCTTTCCATTGACTGCATGAACATTTAGACACGTGCATGGCTTCTCCCCTTTGAGGCTGTCAGTATATTACATTGTGTAAGGGGCATTTGAAAAAGATATTCATGTCTTTGTAGAATTGTAGCAGTCCCTAAACTTTGAGGTCCGCCTGCCCTATTTTTACTATTGGGAACCTTAGTCTCAAGTAAACGAATGCAGTCTATGCTTACGGCATAGCAGTGGCTCAGGGCTTCATGATCAAGACAAGCTGAGATACTGCCGAAAATGTATGAACCCTTACTATACCTCAAGATCCTTTTTGTTAGGTTTCTTTGTGGCATTTCCAACACCTGACTTGGAGTCAAAGCATCTTTGCGCTTCCTATGTGGCATCAGTTTTCTGAGATATCTTTAAGCGGAATAAACATTTGCTCCTTACATTCTTTACATCTATGTGAAGCACTTAATTTTTAAGAAATCCCTACCCATATGGAATATAGTATCTTACACTTAATGATAGTGACTGTCAGTCCATTAGTCAGAGGAGTATTCGTTTTTTAGAAATTCTCTGCCTTATGTAATCACATGGACTGTTAGCCTGTCGTTAGCAGGTGATCCTTGGACAGTGTTTTCATCTGAAAAAGCTTGCCTGTAGGGGGTTCACGGTGCTGCCTCGGCAGGATCTCCACACCTCTGACACAAGGCACTTTAGGAGGGGGTGAGTTACAGGCTTCACCAGAAGTTGCCTTTGAAATTAGACCCAAACCATGTGGAACTGGACCCCTCTTGCATGAAGCTCTCTGTATCCGTCAAAACCTGCGGAAATTGTAAGAGAAGAACACTTCTTACAGATTTGTTTTTCCCCCAAAAGATTTCCCCACTGCCTGAACACTTCTTCCTTCCTCCCTCTTTTCGTCGTTGGCTATTATTTTTTACTTGACCCTGAGGTCTTGCCTTGTACTCTTGCTTTTGTATGGGATTCTATCTTATTTGCCCAATTATATTATTTGTTTATCAAATGCAGAAATTGCTGCTGACACTTGAAAATTTGTAAAGGTAATGTAGCTATGGATGTATTAAGAAAGTACAGTTTCAATCAAAGCAAGAAAGCCCATTTCCAAATGGCAGTAAGAAGTATAATACATAGAGAAAATAATTGTATGAAAATGTTTTAGTAGACAGGATTAGATTGTAAACAAGATTTCTCTTTCATTTTCCCATTCTAACCAGGTATGTAGGTTCTTTTTTCTGTTAGCGCATGTCACAGAGAGACCCATATTGTGGATTATTTTGTCAGCATGAAAGCCTGGCAGATAAAATCATTTCTTCTCTTCTTGCTGCACTTGGTATAGATCTCTTGTTTACTTCTTGAGACTGTGTTTGCTTATTTATTTTTTTCATTGCTTTTAATGTCAGAAATGGCTTTGCATTCTCAGTTGTGTTTGCTCCTGCACCCAGCTGGAGATGGGCTTCGTATCTCAGAATCATTGTGTCAGTAGTAGTGAAGGACTGAGAGGAAGCTACACAAAAGGCACAAGGCACTTGGCAAATGCACCTGTGATATTTTAACCCCTTCTGATTTTTTTTTTTTTCTTGGAATTCATAGGTAGTAGTCTCTGTGAGGGCCACACTTGAAAGAAAAAGCTTAGGTCTGTATCAGTGTGTGAATTCATTATGTTACTTTGGATTTACTACATTCATTTATATTGACTTATAAATTAATCCTATATCAATTTTTAGTGATCAGTCCATTCCCTACATTTCAGCAAATAGTGTTTCTCCTTTATAAAGAACCTGGTTGCCGCAGTGTGTGCAGCTAGTATGCCTCAAAATATGAAAGCATATTCATGCTCAAGGAACCATCTGAGAAAGGATTGATAGTGCCTTCTCACAGGGATCTTTTTTCTTCAGCTCTTCCCATGTCTTACATTTGATGCTTCCTTTAAATATTTCCTTCATATTGGCAGTTGGTAGCTCTTAAGTCTAGAATTTTCAAACTCGAAAAAGGGCATTATGCTTTCACTCCCTCCTCTACTTTCTCTCCTCCTTGGTCTCCTCAATCCAAACCACTGACCATGCCTCTCCTTAAATACTGTCACATCGTGTGTTCCCAGCACTGATCGCCTTTCTCTTTGTATTCTTTCTCAAAGTTGTGGAACGTTTTCTGCACCCTACGTTTTCTGTCAGTCCTGGGGATTAAGCAGCCACCATTTTCAGCTCTTTCTTACGGAGTGACGGAGAAATGCTGCAGTTGGGTTTCCACCAAATCATACAGCAACATTTTCTTGTTCGCAGAAGGGTACCCTGGTAATAATTAGAAACTTAATGTATACCTATGTTTGTATGAATATATGTATACATATACACAGCTGATATTTAGTGAGCTTATGTATGGAAGGAGTGTAAGAGTAACCTAGGAAAATAAATCCTTTTATGACGATGATCCCCATGTTTACAGATGGAAAATTACAATGGGATCAGTCTAGGAAGCCTCAGACCAACCATAATATGGGAAAAGGCATTTCAAAAGAGTACTGTTGGGTTTACTCAACCTATCATCAATTTAATTAAAATGTAGTTTGTGCCATGGCTGATCCATTAGTTAATTTGTTATTTAAAGCAGCTTGAGAAGTATTTATTTTAAATATAGAATTTGTGTTAATGAGTTGGAAAAGAGTATTCTCTTGCTTGGCAGAGATGTTACAGCATAAAGATTTATGACTTAGTACAACAGAAACCAGCTGGTGATCAGCTTGCATAAGAATATATGAGTACACACTGATATTTGATAATAGCCATTCTTTTGTAGCCAGAATAAGGGGGCTGGGGCTGGGAGGCATAAACAAGGTCACTGATGAATCAAAAATCCTAGGAGAAAGTTGTACTGAATTCTGAGTATGGGTCTGGGATGCCTGGTTAAGGCTTGAGAGATTATGCATCTACTCCGAGGAGGTAAGGGAGAGCCAAGTGGCAGGGGTATGTACGGGCCTGCATCTGTATCTCTGCTTCAGCCAGAAAGGTTACCAGTCCACCATCTTCATTTCTCTTCCTCATCTAAAATTTGCCACCTCTTCTCTTCAGAAGTGGGACATTAGCTTAAATGGAGTTAATATATAATTTATCTGCCCCCATGTTTGAAGAGAAGGGTATATATAGATTAGTTTTCTAGTCCTGCTATAACAAATTCCCACAAACTTAGTGGCTTAAAACAACACAAATTTATTACAGTGCTGCATGTCAGAGTGCCTTGGGGATCTCACTGAACTAAAACCCAGGGTTTGTCAGGGCTCTGCTTCCCCTGGAGGCTCTAGGGGAGAATCCATTTTCTTGCCTTTTCCAGCGTCTGGAGGCTACCTGCTTTCCTTGGCTTATCAACAGCCTTGCTTCTCTTTGGCCCTTGCTCTTCTGCAATCAGATCTGCCTGTGTTCTGCCCTTCTCTTCCATTTTAAGGGCTCGTGATTATATTAGGCCCACTTGGATAATGCAGGATAATCTCCTCAAGTCAGAGCCTTTACCTTCATCACAGACAAAGGCCCTTTTGCCATGTAAGGTAACATGGCAGGTTCTAGAGATTAGGATGTGAACATCTTTGGAGGCCATTCTGCTGCCTACCACAATATGTATATATTTTAATATTGTAGAGTAGAGTGAAAAAAATGCTACTACCATTTGTTTCAGTATGAAGGCATCATCTGTCCTGATCAGGTTACTCTGGGTATGACAATGAACATCTGGCCTAAAAACATTCATGGGATGGTCATTTTGATTTAAGTACACAGGGAAGGAAAGTAATGAATACCTCCTCATTAGAAGGTTTTCTTTGAGACCATTTTTTATTTAGTTAAGCCAACTGGCATGATATTTATAAAAATATAACTCTAGCCATTGTTAGGTAATTATGTTTGCTTGATAAAAAAAAAATCTGTAGTAACAAATTCACTTAATATTTATCTCTTTTTCATAATTAAATGAATTTTTCGTAATAATTGGCTTGCAATAAGTGTGAAATTTTGATTAGAAAAATTATGTACAATTTGTGAATACCGAAAACAGTAGGCAATGTTATTGTCTTTCTGTACTCTCCCTTACTTGCTCAAGCTTCCCTCTTCCCTTCCTTATGTTTTATTTTGTTTTTTTTTTAAGCCTTAAAAGTTATATAGATGCTTATTTTTAATTTATTTTTAAAGATTGTATTTATTTGAGAGAGGGAGAAAGTGAGAGAGAACGTGAGTGGGGAGGGGCAGAGCGGGAGGGAGAAAGGACCTGAAGCAGACTCTGCACTGAGTGTGGAGCCCCACACGGGGCTCGATCCCATGACTCTGAGATCATGACCTGAGCTGAAACCAAGAGTTGGATGCTTAACTGACCGAGCCACCCAGGTACGCCATGTAGATGTTTACTTTAGTTACATTCTAGACCTTTCCATAAAGGATGTGAAGAATGACTTTGAGGATTATTGCAGACATTGATGGTACTTATAAATATTAGGTGTAATTTTCATTATTTAACCTCCATATCAGGTTCCATTCTCGAGCTATTTTACAAATTGCTAATCATTCTGTTTTGATTTTTTTTTTTTTTTAATTTTATTTATTTGACAGAGAGAGACACAGCCAGAGAGGAGCAGGGGGAGTGGAAGAGGGAGAAGTGGCTTCCCGCAAAGCAGGGAGCCCAATGGGGGGCTCGATCCCAGGACCCCGGGATCATGACCTGAGCCGAAGGCAGACGCTTAACGACTGAGCCACCTAGGCACCCCAATCATTCTGTTTTGAACAGAGACTTTAAAGTGACTGAAGACTATTCTAATGATTCTCCATGAGTACATTTACCTACAGGCCTTTTTTTTGGGTATTACTTCACCTTGTTTTCTTATTTTGATTGTAAAGAAGTGGATTCGTGGGCATTTACCAGTCTTTTAAAGAATTAAACATTTTCTTAAGTCTAGCACCCTTTTCTCTTTGTGTTTTCTTATATTCTGCTCATTTTGTGGCCACTATGTACCTCTTTAGCTTGTAAGTTGTTATAAAGTGAAGAATCCTATCTTCGTCATCGCTATGCAGAAACTGGCTCAATGCTTTGCATTCAAGAAGTATACGCCCCTTTCCTCTCTGTCCCGTGAGCATGGCAGTGGTATCAAGAGGAAGGGCGTAAAGCATAGACTTGGTCACAGTTGGTTTAGAGGGGTAGACAGTCTAGTCAATTCAATTTCTAAATAATCCAGTGTGATGAAAGACTTCATATCTTTGAATATAAGATTTGTATAGATCCAAGTTCAAATGTGTACTTGATCTTTTAATTTTACTTACAGTTGTGCTAGCATTCCTTTAATAGAAATGTTTTTTACACTGAAGAAGTGTTTTGTAATATTTTCTATTGAATATAATTTTATATATATTTTAATTTTTGTACATTCTCCAAGATTGTAAATTTATATGGAAACATCACAAATAACCTTCTACATCTATATACTCAATTGGATATGTGTGATTAGTGGCCAGTGCAATACTTTATTAGCATAGAAAATTGAGATCCTTAATTAGAAAAAATATCTGCTGAAAGCACAACTGAAATGATTGCTGTCTGCTTTTAGTTACGTCATCCATCTTTATTTGCTTCTTTTATTATGAAGACATACTAAATTGCTGCATTTTTGTTAGGATCTTAGTACAAGGCTTGATTGCTTCAGGAGCGAAGTTTGATTTAACTACAGATAATTTTATAGTTGTGGTTATTTTCCCTTACCAACTTTAAAGACAGAGTATATACTTGGAGAAAAAAATAAAAATAAAACAATAGTTTTGAACTTAACCCATTAAGTAAGTACTATGGCACAACTGTATTCTCCAGAACTTGGCTATTGTAGACCTTGATTCCACCTGACTCATCTACAATAAATGATGCTTAGCCATCATTGGTGATGCAAAATGTTGATGTGTATAATCTGTTTTCTTATGCAAGAGTCAGAACTACCATTACGGTGATGTACTAAAGTATCTGGAGGGATGCCTGGGTGGCTCAGTCGTTAAGCGTCTGCCTTCGGCTCAGGTCATGATCCCAGGGTCCTGGGATGGAGCCCCGCATCAGGCTCCCTGCTCCGTGGGAAGCCTGCTTCTCCCTCTCCCACTCCCCTGCTTGTGTTCCTTCTCTCGCTGTGTCTCTCTCTGTCAAATAAATAAATAAATAAAATCTTAAAAAAAAAAATAAAGTGTCTGGAAAGGGGTGTGTGTGTATTTGTTGCAGTAATTCTTTGCCTTTAAAATTTCAAGTAAATATTTATGTTAAAGAATATAATAGCAATATTAAAGAATACTATATGAGATGAAGATATTATTTATAAAACTAATCGGACAGTTTTTTCCATATGATTAATATACTATGTTTTTAAATAAATGAAATGTTATATTTCCTAGATTTTTTAACCTAGTTTTTCCTGCTTGATTTACTTTCATAAACTCTGTCCTTGAAATAAATACACCCCACACACGTGACACATACATAGAAAGATTTTTAAGGGAGTTATTAATCAGGTGAAGCTAATAAATAGTGAAGTCTATCTACATCTGACTGCTTTTTATAATTTCCTTTTAATTCCTATGGGTTGCAAGTTTCTAATTTTTCTGCTTCTCATATTTGAAAATTTTGTCTACTCCTCTACTAATCTTACTGGTAAATACTGTCTTTTTGAGTATCTTCTAGTAATATAGTTTAAAAACATCAAATTAATATAAGAATATTTTTCACATTTCTTCACCATTACTTACTATGTACCACTCCAGTGTTCCTTGAAAAGATCTACTAAGTATATGTGGGTAAAACACAATTGCTTTGTCTCTGTAACTTGATTATGATCAAATGTGCTTCATCTTTCTGAAAAATGTAAGAAATCTGATTATAGTAGTATTTGTTACTTGCCTTTTCATAATCAAGACACATCTAATTTAAATGGGGTTTAGGCCACATCTAGACCCACTAATCATGTTGTTAAATTAATTGAAGTAATTTCTTGTTGCATCTTTTTTTTTTTTTTTTAAAGATTTTATTTATTTGACAGAGAGATACACAGCGAGAGAGGGAACACAAGCAGCGGGAGTGAGAGAGGGAGAAGCAGGCTTCCCGTGGAGCAGGGAGCCCGATGCGGGGCTCGATCCCAGGACCCTGGGACCATGACCTGAGCCGAAGGCAGACGCTTAACGACTGAGCCACCCAGGCGCCCCTCTTGTTGCATCTTAAAAGTCATTTAATTTTTGAAAAACAGCATTTAGGAGGCTGAATTAGGAAATCTTTTCAGTGAAACTGAGCCACTTCTGAATGAATGTTCTATAAAGTCAGCACAGTCTGTTCTAAAGAGATTCATTCAACTGTAGCATAGTAAATATTATAGAAATCATGATGAATATGCAACTTTAGACAGCTTTCCTTTTTTTTTTTTAAATTTAACCCTAATCGGGAAAAAAGACTAATATTCAATATTGCCACATTGTATGTTTCTCACTTGTCTTTATATTTATTTATTTATCTTTTAAGTTTTTTATTATAGAAAACTTGAAACATACACAAGACTAAAGAAAGCAGTGTAATGAAATGCCACATCTATCTCTCAAGTCTAACAATTACCGATTTATGACCAATCTTGCTTCATGTTTACTACACCAAATGGGTTTATTTTGAAGTAGATTCCATACGTTATATAATTTCTTCTAAAAATGCTTTAGTATATATTTCTAAAAGATAAAAACTTTTTAATATAATCCCATACTGTTTCAGAAAAGACAGTATTTTCTTAATGCTATGTAATATTATTAAAATCACTGTTTTATATATATATGTATTTTTTTTTTTAAAGATTTTATTTATTTATTTGACAGAGAGAGAGATAGCGAGAGCAGGAACACAAGCAGGGGGAGTGGGAGAGGGAGAAGCAGGCTTCCCGCGGAGCAGGGAGCCCAATGTGGGACTCGATCCCAGGACCCTGGGATCATGACCTGAGGCGAAAGCAGATGCTTAACAACTGAACCACCCAGGTGCCCTAAAATCACTCTGTTTTATAAATGTGGTTTCATAGTAGGCTTGTTTAGATCAGGACCCAAAGAAAATTTACACATTGCATATGACACACACACACATACATTGTGATTTATTCATTGAAATTGTATTGTTTTTCCTGTGGTTTTTCTCTCCCTGAACTTTGCTGAATCTATCAACTGTGGTATCAACTGTGTTTCTATGTCCCTGTATTAGATACAGAGTCTTGATTTGATTCTGGTTTTGATTTTTCAGCAGTAGTATCTGTAGGTGGTATTGTGTGGTTCCATCAGGAGATGGAAAGTAAAGTCCGTTTGTTTCTCATTTTGCAATATTAGCAGCATTGGTGATTACTTCCTCTTTGCATTATTTGTTTTTATATTTTCAACATGTTGATATTCTAATTGTCTTTCACTTACTAGCTAGAATATTTCTATAAAGAGAAATTTTTCCTTGTCATCTAGTTTGTTACGACAGACCAAATGCTTAATTCCATTTCTTTCTTTACTAGTTTTCAGAATAATGAGTTGGTTTTCTAGGCAAACATCCTTCTGGTTTCTCTCCCCACTCCTTTAAAAAAATGTGTCATTAAGAACTTAAAAACATGTCATAGTTATTGTTTCAGTCTATTGCATTATTATTCTTACTTGTGCTCAGATTGCCGTATATTATAGTAATGACACCTGTCTAGATTGGCTCTTGAATGCTTTTGATAAGAGCATCCTTGCTTTTTGCAATGACAATATATTCAATGCTCATCTTATACATTTTCTGCCCCATACCTGGAATCCGTCATTTCCTTTAGCATTCTTGTCCTGTTATTAGGAAAGGGTATTCAGAAATCACTATTTGGGTACGTTGTTTTTATTTTGCTAAGCTTAAAAGTAAGTTAAAATCAAGAACATCATAGTCTAATTTCAATTTTCGAAGTCATGCTGGAGAGTGTAGTGAATCTACTCTTGATTATTTGAGAGTTCCTTTTTTTTTTTTTTAATTCCCCCAGATTTATTGAGAAATAAGTGTCATACGTCACTGGTTAAGTTTAAGGCATACAGTGTGATGCTTTGATTTACATATGTTACAAAATGATCATGACGGGTTCACCTAACATCCATTTTCTCATATAGGTATAGTAAAAGTTAAAGAAAAGGGAAAAAGGAAAATTTTCTCCTTGTGATGAGAACTATTAGAATTTACTCTCTTACAAACTTTCCTATATATTCCACAGTAGTTAGCAGTAGTCGTGCTGTACATCACATCCCTAGTACTCGTTTATCTCATACCTAGAAGTGTGTGCCTTTTGACCATCTTCTTCCAATTCCCCCTCCTTGAGGTTTTTAGTTTTTGCATACGTTGCTTTTCTTTTTTAAATTGAAGTCTCGTTGACATACAATGTTACATTAGTTTCAGGTGTCCAACATAGTGATTCCAGAGAAGTCTGTACCTTATGGTGTGCCCACCATGAGTGTAGCTGCCATCTATCACCACACAACACTATCACAATACCACTGATTATATTCCCTGGGCTGTACCTTTCATCCCCGTGACTTATTCATTCCATAACTGGAGAGAGATGAATCTTTTTAAGGGCATGATCAATCAACATGCGTTCTCCGTGCCAATTCCAATTTTCCTTTATTTGGATTCTGATGAACTTCTTAGTAACTGTAAGAACTTCCCATGGGCACTTAGGATCATGCATTTGTTGAGGTGTTACTTGGCAGGTGGCAGGTGTCAGAAGCACTGATGGGCAGTTCTGCTTGGCCTTCAGGAGGATGCCAGCACACACATACACCATTGTGCCGGCATTGGGAGGTGCACCTCAGAGGAATCCAGGACATTTTTACAATGACTGGTAGCCAGGGTTTTAAGATTTTGTTTGCTTGCTTTTTGTTTTGTTCAAGTAGTGAAGAAGAAATGGCATCTCAGTTAATGAGATATTTGTCCCTGGTGAAATGGAGTGGCAAGAAAATTGGGCCAAACTATTGTGATGTCTTCAGTAGGCACAGTGTGAGGGAATTTGGTCATAGCCTGGATTGCTGAGTGTTGGCGAGGTTTTTTCCCAGTCTGGTATGTCTTAGCACAAGCTTGCTCATCCCTGAGAGTGGCATATGGTTCCAACTCCCACATCCTAGTGATCTTATATTCTATAGTTCCTCTTCCAAGGCTGGCCTCACTGGTGGTGTCTGAAGTGGGATGCGTAATCATGGATGCGTGGAAACAGGATATTAGATCTTTACATACACTTTCAGTTTATTATCTCATATTTTAAAATTTATCATTTCTTGTATGTGTTTAATGCTATTTATATTAGTGGAGTTGAGCATGCATTTAAATGGTAAATAAATAAAACCACCATAGTGCTGCATGTCAAGCAGTTTTTTCCTAATTGTGCTGTATTGTCAGGAGAGGCTCGAGCTCCCAGACCTGTCTCCTGGCCCACCTCTTACATCAGCCCTTCTGTCCAACCTGCTTGCTGAGAGAGTCACATCTCTTCTTTTTGCCCCAGTGCTTTAAAAACTTTCAAAAACTTCTCAATACTTTTTAACAAAGTTAAGAACATTAGTGTGTTTTGTCAAGGTTTGTGAGAACTGTTTTGTGTCTGTCTTTTCAACTGCATCTCTTTGGATCCTGTAACTAGCGCCCTTCTATGAGTATCTTGTTTGGGTGCAGGTCTGCTTAGCTCCAAGTGCCCCGTTTTCTCCTTGTGTGGTAAAGCTTCTTCTCCATCCTTGTTGCACACCTGGCTAACCTCAACTTAACCTTCAGGACTCTGCTGAAATCACAGTTTCTCTGATAGGTCTGCCCTGATTCCATCGATTTGCTGTGTGGTGCCTTGTACTTTCCCTAAGTCCAGGAGCATAGGGAGTTTGTCTGGTTACATGACTGCTGCACTTGTGAATGTTTTACAACTGAATCTCTGAAAACCAAAGAAGATGTGGCTTTGTAGCATTTGTCCATTTCCATAGTGTAAATACCCTTATTGTGGCCAATTTCAAGTTAGTTATGTTACTAAATAGAGTCCTTAGGAGATGCATAGTAGCATACTGTCATAGGAGATTTCTACCAGACAGATGCAGTAGGTGCATCAGGAGTATAGTTAATGATAAAATGTAAAATATTTATTTGATTGTAAGTTTCTATAATTTCATTTTTAATGATGACTCTAATAAGCAACTCTCAAAAATTTAAAATGTAATCTTTTCTCGTGAGATGGTATGAGCCATCTCTAGAAATCCTTTGTATCAAGCACAGACAAGTCACATTTTTTGAGTTGGTTAGAAACAGTGGAATAAGATAAGTATGATAAATAGTTACTGTAGACAATTCTAATTGAGAGGTGCTTAGAGCAATTTTGGGATAGGTCCGTGGAGGAAGGGGAGAGAAGTTAAAAGGTGGATAGATCTCTAGATTACCTGTATTAAGACACTGACTAGATTGGGTAAAGGGGGTAAGAGAGAATGTTCACATTCTGATAAAAATGTGTATAACCACCCCCTCCTTCTTGGCTTTTTATTTTCATGTCATTCTTGGCATTTATTTTCATATCACATCTATGCCTATTTATGTGTGAAAAGGTAAAGATAAACCTGAGCTGTGACTTTCTACCTTCCCAAACCTTTTTGGATGGTGATCCTTTGCAGGACTCGCAGGACCAGAGCTGACAGTGTGCTCAGCGTCATGTGCTCCCAGTGGTACACATCAGCATCTCAAATTTTAACCTGATGAGAAGTGAAGGAAGTGTTCTTTTTCTCTTTGGTCTTTTCCAGTGACTTGGCTGTCATATAAAAATAGTTAATGTGTATTTTTGGTATTTTAACTCAGTAAATGTGTTTTGAGATAGAGCCAGCCCTCTGATAGGGAGTATGTTCTTAATGGGTCCTATGATTAATTCATAAAAATGCTGCATACTGTTTCTTTTCAAAAGGAATTTCTGTTTTCTCCTTTTAGAAGTGCAAGTACAAAAAGAGTGTGCAAATCATCATTTAATCCCATTTAATCCCTTGTAAAGATCCTCCACTTAGGTCATGACAATTTTTACCCATGATTTGCTTTCGAGTAGTTGAGGTTTTTTTGACATTGGAGGTTTCAAAGGTTTGAAAGATTTGACGTCTCTGTCTCTTTTCTTTTACCCCTTGATAAAGAAAGACCAGTGTTCAGCCCCAAGCCTGTTATGGAATGCATGATACATAATTGGAAGACTTGCTTAGAATAAATAAATTCCAATTAATTAATTTCTTTCAACGTACACTGAGCAGTTTTAAGTTCTAGACATGTTAGAATAAATCATTTGTGTATATCCCATTAATTTTGGTGTTTTAAAGCTTACTCTCTTTTGTATAAATATGTAGTTGATACTGTATAGACCCGAATAGCATATATACTCTGTTATCTAGTAGATACGGGTTTATGTTGATCTCTAAAATAACGGTAACAACAGTAATTAATAAAAATAGGGAATTATGCAAAAGGTTGAAGTTGAAAACTAAGACAAAGGTAAAGGAAATTTTATGTATGTGTACTCTCTATCTGTTCCATCTATCACCTAGCATTCCGGTCCACAAAACTTCGTGTTTGCTTCCTGGCAGCTAATGTGTAAAGGGAAATAAGAAAAATCTTTTAATGTTTCCTTCCTTACTAGCTCTTCTGACCAACACAAGCTCTGTCAGACTCCTGGCAGACATACGCAATTTTAGGCCATCTACCCATGAGATTCTTTTAGGATTTACTCTTTTTATTTTTCTTTGAATGACCATACTGTTTAAATTTTCTTTGAGCTGATTACATGTCATGCAAGAAAGAGCTTATTTCTGTGGAAGCATGTTGTTGTCCACTGTTCTGAATAGTAAACAGTAAGAGAATCTAGAGAGTAAGATAAAGAGCAACAAAGAAAACAAAAATAAGTGAGTTGAAATTAATTTCACAAGAACGAACTCACCATCATATGTGCTACTATTTCTGGGAATTTGCTTTCGAATTATCAACTTAATTCTGTTATAATTTGCATGCTTGCATTATAATAGCTTTTATATGAGAACAACTATATATAAAAAAGAGGAAATATGCAAGTGCATGTAGATATCTAAGACCACTCCAGTGGGGGCACCTATTCATGAAGGCATTAGCATGGATCTGCTGGAGTTCAATGGTAGATGAATGGGGAATGAATTATAATATATTAATCTTGCTTGTTGGAGAGACAAGATAGAGAAAAAAATGAGGAACATATTCTTTCTTGGAAGCTCCATTTTGCTATTTATACTTTTTATTTACCAATCATTGAGAGGTGAATTATCAGAAAAACACTTGCTACTGAAGCTACTAAATTGGTAGTTTTGCCTGAATTACTTGATCAATTCAACCTAAGTTCCTGAATTGACTAAGCATTTGACAAGACAGTTTTGGAGAAAATATAGACTATTTCACAAGACTGTAGTAACAGGTTGTATGAAAGTATAGATTAAGGGCATCCAGCACATTTCTTTTAATCCAAGCAAATGTTCCTGACATAGATATAAGAGCAAATGTCATCATGGTTACAAAAGCTGATGTAAAACTTAGACATTTTAATAGCCATGGAGTAGGACATTTCCAATATTATTTTCTAAAGGTTAACTGTCAGAGTTTAGGTCCTCTAAAGAAAAAGTTTTAAAATGGCCTAGGATAGAGTATTTATTTTATAAGCAGTGTTTCTAGACAGAATAGCCTTTCTGTATTTTATTTCCGAAAATCCAAAGCTGTTAGGGCTGAAGAGGTTTTTAAGATCGAATCCATGTCCTTCTTGTTCTAGGTGAGGAAACCAAAGCCAAGTGAGACTATGGGGAGCCCAGTGCTGTTTTAATGTGTGTTTTGAAATATTTACTGTTTGAATTAAAACCTAAGCATGTATGAGCTTTATAACAGTGGTGGCCCAGGGACACTCTCCTGCTGCCCCCCCCTTCTCCGGGTGACCCTTCTTTCGTATGTTAAATCAGTGTAGGGTCACATTTGCAGAGAAAACTAAGGAGACATATTAGAAATCTGTACTAATGCAGATAAATTTTGTAAAATCAAACAAGATTGATTACCATCCCTACTTAATTCAGAGCAAAGGAAGGGAATCTAATTTTTCTATTTTTCCACACCTCGTTTGCTGTAATGAAAATGGCATTCTGCTTTGAATCACTTCCAATGAAATGATTTTCAATATTGTTGTCTTTGTGACATTTTGACAATTAAAATGTATTTCTCAAGCCTACTGGAAATGCTGCAATGCTTTTTCTTGTTTTCATTTTTTCCCACTGGCCTGTATCTGTGCTTGTTGCCTAGGAAACTACTATTGGGTTGAATTTCGTTTGCTTGGTTGTCAGGCTGTCAGAGTTATGGGTAAAGTTCTTGGCTTTATATTTGTAAAAGTGGAATAACTATTAGAAATGTTTTATCTATGTTAAAGGGCTTTATCTCCTCAATTAAAAAACAGCCAAGCAGTTGTTTGGTTTTCTTAAAATAATAGAGGATTTTCCCTCTTGATTATTATTGGAATTTTCTGTTTTGTATACACATTTGTAGTAGGATTTGAATTGTCACAGTGGGTTAGTTCCAAATATAGCACTTCAATAAAAAATTCTTACATAAATATTTATTTACTTTGATGACTCATGGAATACATATAAACATTAAAAAATTACATTAAAAATCCAATGAGATCTTATAAAATACAGGTCATTTGCCCTATGTAATACTTTAAAAAATTTAGGGGCACCTGGGTGGTGCAGTCAGTTAAATGCCTGACTCTTGGTTTTGGCTCAGGTCATGATCTTAGGGTCATGAGATTGAACCCCATGTTGTGGTCCCTGCTCAGTGCCGAGTCTGCTTGAGATTCTCTTTCTCTCCTTCTGCCCCTTCCCCTCCACTCACAAGAGTGCGCGCACTCTCTCTCTCCCTAAAAATAAATAAATCTTTAAAAAAATACTTATAAAAATTCAGAGCCCTACAAAATTGTGTAATACTTAAAAAAAAAATTCAGAGATATTTGTGTTTGTCCAGTGTGATGGCCACGAGCCCCATGAAGCTGTCGAATCCGTGAAATGAGGCGGCAGTGACTGAGGAACTGAATTTAACTAGCCAGTTTGGCTTGTGGGTTCTGTTTTGGATGTGACAGACGGGCTTTGCTACTCCAGAGTGTCATCTGGGAACTTGATGGAATGCAGAATCTCAGGCCCCATCCTGCATCTACTGAATCAGAATCTCTATTTTTAACAAGATCTCTTAGGATTGATAAGCAGCACTTTCCAGTCTAGCTAGAGTAATGATTCCAGTCTTGGTTGCATATTTGAATTGCCTAGAGAGCAATTCGATTATTTTCATGAACAGTGCAGATGTAGAACCACTGATAAAACTCAAAGGGTGTACCCATAATGTGAGCTAAGGATGGGGAGATCTTTTAGTACTGACCTGGATTTTGGACCTTTTGTTAAGGTCAAGTATAGGAGGGATATAGGTGGAGAAAGAGAGTTCTTAAATAAGTACTTTGCATATGCTACATATTATTATCTTAAATTGACTAAGTATTAGAAAAGACTCATTTTGGTGAACATACAGCTTATTTCGCTCACAAGATTGTAGTGGCATATTGTGTGAAAATGTAGATTGAACCCTTAATCCAAAGCATTTCTGTTTAATCCAAATAGTTGTTCCCTACATAGAAAGGGAATATGAAGTATTTAATTTCTCTCTCTCTCTCTCCATGATGTACCCTCCTTCAATGTGCCACTCCCCCACTCCTTCCCACAAATGTCCTAAAAATAAAATAAGTTGTGATGATGTTAAAAGCTTCAGTTGTTTGCCAGTCTTAGTGAAAGGGAACTTGTCTCGTTCTTAAATTTTCTCATTACCTTTCTTTTTACCTGTGGAGAATGATTGCAAAGATCCCAGCATCTGATGAGTCATTGGCTGCTTACTAGTGACTCTCCTCCCAGCTCTGAGGTGCAGTGTGAGTGAATTCAACTAATACACATTTCCTGCTGGCTCATGGTGAGATGACCATGATGGTAGAAGTCGGTGAGAAAATTGCAAATACATCAGAGCCCCTGTCTTTAAGTTCTTGATCTTAGAGGATTTCATCCTTTCTGGAGAGGAGTGTGTTCTCTGTGGCTTGACTATTGAGGCTTGGATTTTGTCTCTACCACTTATTAATAGGTTAACTTTAGGGGCCCTGGGGGCTCAGTTGGTTGGGCATCTGTCCTCAGCTTGGGTCTTGATCTCAGGGTCCTGGGATTGTGTCCTGTGTCGGGCTCCCTGCTCAGCAGGGAGTCTGCTTCTCCCTCTTCCTCTGCCTCTTCCCCCTAGTTATGCTCTCTCTCTCTTTTTCTCTCAAATAAATAAATAAATAAATAAGCCAGGATATCTTACCCCTGCAACACCAGTTTCCCTACAAAAAAAAAAAAAAAAAAAAGGAAATAATAATAGAACCTATTTTGTAGCTTTATTCTGAGGTATGATCAATTAATATATTTAAGGTTCTTAGCACATGCATGACCCCTAGTAAAAGCTCAATATATGTTAGTGGTTACAAGCTTAATTGGTTTATTATAAATGATCAGGACGTATTTACTTTTACATTACTCTTTCCTTGAATGGATTAGATTAGCTGTGAAAGATCTCTGCACTTTGAAGGTAATATAAACAGACATGTAGCCATATGTTCCAGAACCATGACGTCTTATTGCAGCCTTGGAGCAACCAGTTGGTGCCAAATGGCTTTATTAATAACAAGTATGTACAAGGCTCTGTGGTAAGGAATTAATGTGAAACTGGAACACTCAAGACAGAAAAGTGGATAATGAGCTGTTTGAATACTTTTGAAGTGTTTCTGTCATACACCCCAGTATCAAATAGCATTGCTTCAACCTCCAACAGCCCCTAATCCTTTGCTCTGTTTCATTTGTCTTCATATCACTGATTGCCTTGTGACATCATCTGTACTTATTGACCCATTGCTCCTCTCTTACCATGAAATGTCACATCGTTGACGGTTTATTTGCTGCCAGCAACTAGAAAAATGCCTACCACATAGGAGGGAGGAGCTCAAGAGATCCTTGTCTTGAATGAATGACTTTTGGTACATGCTTATATAATATTTTTTGGTACCATGAAGATTCAAGTTCAAAATGGCCAAAATTAAGCGTAGAGACCCTAGTGGAGGTTTAATGCCTGGGAATTAAGAAAAGGATTGTCTTTGTGAGGTAGTTGAAGATGGTTAATGTGCTAGTGAAGTAAGTACAAAAATACAGTAAGGTGGGGAGCGTCCAGTGTACATTCTTAAGTAACAGAAAGCAGGCTAATGAAATTAGTGAATCTCTAGTCCCCTGTGAGGGGGAAAATATGACACTTTTGTATAGTATTGTGGGATAAAGTTTATAATAATAAAGGAATGGGAGAATAATGCTTATCAAAAGTTAACTTGACAGTTCTTGAGATACTTGAATCCTTAATAAAATAATAGAAGACAAATGTCCAAGGAGAAGGGCATTTAGAGACAACCTTCAGTGCAATCAATAATCAACATCCATTTTTGAAAGATAAATTACTTGTCAGATGAAGTTGATAATTTCAAAATTTAATTACATGATTGTTGACCTGGATTGCTAATGTGAAAGTGATATGAGGGATTTGATACAGATATACATATAAAATTATATGTGAAGAATTAATTTAGATTTGCTTGTACTCACATATTCTCATAGGTGAATAAACACTGCACAAAGGATAATAGTTCAAAGTTAATAGTAAAAAACAAAAAAAAGAAAAACCCTAAAATGTCGTTGGGATTTCTAGCTACAGTATTCTTTACCAATATGTGAAGCAGCAATTCTTTGGACTTTTTGAGCAAACCCCCCCGCCCTTTTTTTTTGTCTTCTCTGGCCATCCAATATTTGTTTCTTCTTTGCTAAAAAGATTGCCCTTATAATACTTAAGACAATCAAAGTGAAAAGATTAGAGATACAGTAACAGTTTAACAGACATTTCCTAAATGCCTTTTGCTGGGCTGGGAAGTAGGGGTAGAATCTCTAAAATTAATGAGGTCCCTACGTTGGTTCATCCAGGTCTCCCTCCCTTGCTTTATCTTTCCCATATCACATCTTTAACTCTACACTTTAGCCATACTGATTTTTTTTCCAGTCTTTTTAATTCTCTAGAATTTTGGTGTTTGGCCTTTGCCTCTGCAGTTTTCTCTGACTACATGTCTTCTTTTTTCCTCTTTATCCCACTGGCCAAACATCAGCATCACCACTCCAAAACAAAACTCCAAACCGACAGACCAAAAACTTCAGCTTTGATGTCCTCTTCATTCAAGTCTTTGTTGATTCAGCAAATGTTTGTTAAGGGTTGTAACAGTGAGAAGGGCAATATTGTTCTCTGGGAACTGTGTACTAAACGGGAGGCAGATCCTAAAACTTTTGATTGACAGTGTGGCAAGTGCCAGGATAGGAACAGTCAGGCCATAAAAGAAACACGAAGAATCAGTCAGAGGCTTTCTAAGAGAGGAGACACAAAGAGAATCTAAAAGGACAACAGGGAAAATGTAGCTGTCCCTTCTCTCCTGAAGTCTTTGCTGATGTTCTTAGAAAAGGTGCCCCTCTTAGGTGTTTTGGTAGTGCTCTGTTCTTCTCCCGAAGCACCACGAGCACTCCATAAAGGGCTGGGTAATTTGCCTTCTCCACAGCACTATAGAGTCCAAAGGGCAGAGGCCAGCTCTGTGCTGCACACCGTGAGACCCCCTAGGGAGGTGTTGATAAAGAAGAGGAGGTTTATGGTACTCTTCGTCAAAAGCTGTATTAGTGGACCAGTGGGGAGGAAGCTAATAATAGTGAGTTAAAGAAAAATTGAGAGATGAAGCAGCCAGATCTTCTTTCTAAAAGATTGCTTATCAAGATCCCTCATGGATCTCAACCTTTAGTTGGGGCTATTTGGACCAATGGAAATACTACTCAACACACTACTGGGAGGGAAAACCTTGTAACAATAATCTAGAAGCCCCACCCCCCCGCCCTGTTCCCCCTTTTTCTTTTGTTACCATCTCTGAATATTTTGTTCATGTTTGAAGGAAAACAACTTAGCTAGCTCTGGCCTGCTTGCATGCTCCTGGGTGCATGCTGTTGTTCTCTGTCTTTTTCTGTCTCTCATTGTTTCTAGCTCATTCTCATGTTCTCAACTCCATTCCCCTCATTGCTCATTGAGGTATTTTTCTGAAAGTGCAAAAAGAAGCCAAAATTTTTTTTCCACAATATTCTCCCAAAGAAAGCCTTTGGTGTCAGCTGTTCAAATAGTTTGTACACCCCTGTGGTTATTTTCATCTGGGCACTGTGTTGTATATATCACTCTTCTTACCTTTACTTTCTTCCTCTTAATAACATCTTTTTATTACTGGGCAGGTGGTAGTCTGTCAGAGTATTTGTTCCCTTTTGAATGTTCAGAGTGAGATTCACTTGGAGTGATTTTTCCACAATAAATGACTCTCAAAAAACCCTTGGCTCCATAGTCATTATTTTTTAGAAACTCTAGAATAGTAGTATCTCATAGATGCTCACACGTTTGTTGATTGAAGTAGCCAGACATTACACCCGCCATAGCAAAACAAAAAAGGGACACCAAAATTAGATAAAAGGGAAAGGATCACCCTATGAAACTTTGCTTCCTCTGCTCTTTGGGCTGGCCTGAACACTCCCCGATGGGCTCTTGGCAGGTGCTCAGGGTTCTGGCATAACTAACCATTTTCCCTGAGCTGTAACTGCCTTAGCAAAGGATTTGGGGACACTAAGTTTTCATATACAGGATTCAGTAGCCAATGCATATTTTTATAAGCTGCTGGTTATTTACCACTGGCTAGGCCCTATCCTCTCCTTCAGGAAGCAGAAAGTAAAGGTGAAAGGCTTTTGACCTCTGACGCCTGTTTCTTCCAGACCCTCACTGTTGTTCCTTACCCTCAGAGACGACAAATAAGGAACCCCCGGATTGCATCTTTAACCGTTGGGAAGTTTTCTGTTCCTGACTGATGTATTTTAACCAACTTTAAAAAATTGTAGTTCCTGCTTTGGGGGTGTGTGTGTGCATGTGTGTGTTAAAGGAAGGGCAGAAGGGCAGTGACAGTGAGTGGGGTACGTGCTTATCCTCTGGTTAAGTAGCTGGCTGATGCAGTTAGAGGTGGAAACAAAGTGCAGTGGGAGAAGGTGGGCAGAGGAATTCCACCAGCATCCCAGGCTACCTAGCTTTCCTGTGCTCCTCTGCCCATACTGGCTGACGGGGTACGAGCCAACCGCTCCTGTTGCGTCGGTCAGGCTCTGCACTCTCGGCTTGTGCCTGGGCAGGCGGGGGGCACACCTGCAGGGCACTGATGGAGCACGGGAGGGGAGTGGACAGGCTTATGCCGGGGCTCCTTCCCTGCCCAGCTGTGGGTGGCTGGGAGCTGTGTCCCTGCAGTGAAAGCCACAGCTCCCCTTGCCTTGGGGTGGTAAAAGCCTCATGAACACTTGATCCCTTGCTGCTTTTCCTTAATTCTGCCATATATTTGTAAACAGTCCTTCCTTTGGATTTTCCTCAATGACCCCTTTCTGAATCAGCCACCTGTTTGCTGCTGGGACACCGATGCTGGATGTGATGGATTTGAGGAATTAGGACACTGAACAGTGTAGGGGACGTGGTTGGGATGGAGAGCAGATGCTGGGCAGTCTTAAGTCATTGGCATTGGTGAGGCACAGCGGTGTCACACTGCTGAGCTTGTTGGAGGAGCTGACACTGTGGATGGTCCATGGGGCGCACGGGGCGTGTGTGGCGGCTGAGCCCTGGGCCCTGAGAAGAGTATTATAGGAAGTAGTGTTTGGAAGATTACTGAAGTCCTGATTGCTGCAGGCCTTGACAGTAAGACCCATCCCATCTCTGCTGGGATTTTCTGTTTAACTCTTGGGAGGGCTGGCTGGCTGGCTGGCTGGCTGGCTTGCTTGCTTGCTTGCTTATTTATTTATTTATTTGCTTATTTATTTATTTATTATTTAGTTCAGATAATTGCAGAATCACATGCAGTTGTAAGAAGTAATACAGAGAAATTCTTTGTATATTTCCCTCAATGGTAAGATTTTGAAGAACTGTAGTATTACATCACACCAATATTAACATTGATACGACCCACCTATTTAATTCAGATTTCCCCATTTGTACTCCTGTGAGTATTTGGAGGGTTTTTAATCAGAGTGGTTATATTACCAGTTTCTGAATGAGAATTCTGATATTACGAATTCAAGTGTGCCTCAGAAAAATTCTTGGTTTTTCTTTGGAAACATTCATATGACATTGACTTTCTTTTCCTTTCTTATATGTATCTAAGATTCAGTGGGACCATTGAAAACATGCTGTTATCTATAGAAATGTGTTTTAAACTCAACCTCCCCCCCAAATCACTTGTTCTCTCTAGTGAAGTGTTAAGCATATTGTGGATTTGACACGCCTCAGTTCTCCTGGGAGAGCAGTGTGGTTATAGCCAAATTGCAGAGAACAGGGAGTCAGTTAACAAGTACTCCAGGTACAGCTGGGTCACCCAGGAGCAGGGTGACCTTTGACCCGGCCCTGAAACTACCTCCCTGGGCCTCAGTACACTCATCTGTGAATGTAATATTTCAGTTTGTTTCTAGGGCACCTTCCAGCTCTAGTATTCTTTATTTACTGCATGAACAGATAGTTAATAGCAGGGTGATAAGACTCATTTTATATTCTTGTGAGTTATTCAGTGTTTTTTAGAGCTTATTTTGTGCCTTGCCTTCCACACATTTCTTCCAAGGATTTCACCTCAGTCAGTGAAATACTGAGAAGCACCTTTATAAAAAGGGCAAAATATATTGGAAGGTCAACTTTGCAATATTGGTGACAGGTTTTTATCCCCGTGACATGTGTTAATAACTTGGTTCTTCTCACTGTGAGACGTGTCTTTAGAAAATGTGTAATTGCCCTGAAGATCAGGGAGACCGTCTTCATTTTGCATCAAGAGTAATTATGCTGTTTGCATCGTAAGTTCTAATAGAACACATGTAACTGCATATTATTTTTAGATTTGATTAAATACCTCGACGGCTTATGCCTGTCTTCTTGGAAAAGCTTTATTCATTGCCTTGAGTGGTTAAATAATTTAGAAGTAGTGGTTAAATAATTTAGAAGTCACTAGAAGAATGAAAGAAGCAAATGGGAAAGCTGATTAAGAGTAGGTAGGGGTATGATATTTAACAGTTAAAAATGTATATATCTGCCCTTTTAGTATTTGCTCTAATTCATTATTAGGTTTGCCATTTTCCACTTATTTAAAAGGCACCTTACCTAGAAAGCAAATCAATATTTACAGTGCATTAGTGACAGAGAATTTGAAATCTTGTGATGAGGGTTTATTGCTGTTTTATCCACTCTTCAAAGGAATGCACACATCAAACGGTCTCCACTATCATCCTGGACCCAGTGACATCGCACCAGTCCCCGTGTGTTCCATCCAGCAGCTTAATTATTGAAGATCCTCGTCTTTGAATTTTCTTTTTAATATTTCAGAGGATGTACTTGGAAAATCTATATATTAAATAAATCACAAGATTACGGGGAAAGTTTTATTCACGTGTTTTTAAATGCATTGATTTTCCTAAAATTGAGGATGAGGAATTGTAATAATAATGACCAAATTACCTTAAACAAGAGGCTTCTATTATTTCTAATTACTGTAAAGAACACAGATTACATCAGGTCATTAGAATGCTGAAATAGGCCATGGGCAAAGCATGGAAGAAAAGGCTGTATTTATATTATATTCCTCTTAGGCAAAGACAAAATTGTATTCTTTTTACAACATATGTTTTATCAGGACTGTAAAAGGTGGGAAACCTGTCAGATGAACCAGGCAGTTGTGTTTCTGTTGATAAGGCCAGATGTTTATAGTGATCTCCTTTAAAGTCTGGTTCAACTTGTCAAAAGACCACATGCCGTTTGTGGCTGCTTCTACACCATTCCCTATAACTTGGGTATTTTCCTTCTCCTGTGTTGCTTGTAATACTTTAACCTGTTTAGAGGCCCCTGACAATGGCTTTTGATACTGCTCTGAAACACGTTTGTATTTTTTCTAGTTCATTTTTTATAAATCATTATAAGTTCTGTTAGGATGAGGTTTGGTAGGGGGTCATTGGTATAGTGTATGAACATATAAGGAATCACACATTTTTTTTTAGCATCAAAAAATTTCAGACCCCATTAGTGCCACCTCTGGTCTTATAGCTGAGGAGGCTGAGGCCTGGAGAGGGCACAGACACACGAGGCTGCCCGCTGTCCTGTTCTTAATGTGTGGTCCTGGGCATCTTGGGAAACACTCAGATCATTGCAAGGAGGCTGTTAGGGCAAGACTGTTTTTCAGAGTATTACCAAAATCTGTGTTGTGTTTTTCACTGGGTTGATCTTCTGCACCAGTGGTGCTCAGGCACTGATAGGTAAAATGCAGGCCCCTTGGCACAAATCAGGACATTGGCACCAGATGTATTTTTTACCCAACACCCTCACACTTTAAAACACAAGCCATTTCCATCTGCTGTCCTTGATAAAGAGGCAAAAATGATTGCTTTTACTAAATACTGGCCTTTGAGTATCCAGTTTAATATTTTGTGTGATTAAAATGGTAGGTAGGCGTAAAGTATTTGTACATATTGAAGATCAGTGGTTGTCTTGAGAAAAACTTCTATGTGATGGTGGGCGTTGTAAGAGGAGCCAGCCCTTTTTTTTAGTGGAACACCGTGTTTTCTTTTTTCTTTCTTTTTTCTCTTTTTATTTTTTTGAAAAAGGACAGAAAACTGTGGTTCTTCAGACTTTGATGTCTGGCAGAGTTTCTAGAAAATGAATGAAGTGAGCCTGTCGCTACATGGCAAATACCGGACAGTATTTATTGCCAAAGAAAACATGCAAGCCTTCTAGTGAAAATTAGATTTTGGAAAACACAAGTCCTCCCACCACTTAATGACTCTTCTCATGAAATGGGTAGTGATATTCACATTATGTGATTTTCTGATATGAAGAAATATATCAACCTTTTTAAGAGTGATATAAGCCAATAATATGTTCCAAATAGCTAATGTTACAGAATTTTTTGATGAGTAAAAGATCCAAAGTAAGACAGACAAGTAGATTTTAATGTACAAAGAATGAGAAGTTTACATTCCATATTGCAGCTAACCTTTGAGAAACTCTCATTTGTCAAGTTTTGGTGTGGTATCAAAGAAGAGTATCTACAGTTTTGGAAAGATTATTAAAATACTATTCCGGCTAAGTATTTGTGGAGTTCTTTTTTTCTTTGTATGCTTGTCATGTTGCAGCACATTGAAATCAGAAGCAGGGATGAGAATCCAGATGTCATCTATCAAACAAAATGTAAATGCTACTCTTCCACTAAATAAACTTTGTTTTATAAAATAGAATTTTCTAAAATTCTGTTGTTTACGTTAACATGTAAATGGGTTTATTATTGTTAAGTTAAAAATGAATTAAGGAATAAATATTTAAATTGTTTTCATTTCCACTTCTAATATGGTAAACGTCCCTAGCTATAACCCACATAAACAAAAGCTCTTTGAGGCCCTCAGTAAATTTTAGAGTGAAAGAGTCCTGAGATCAAAATTTGACAAGCACTGGTCTAGGCTGGTCTCCTTTGGGGTGTACTTCATTATCTTATACATCGTACTTATACTTAACCAGGAGGTTTTTCTTTCTTTAACACTTCTGATATTGGGATGGCTGTTGTTTCAATCTATATGCATAACTAACATTAATACTTCTTTAACTCTCCAAAATCATATGTTGCTATTTGTTAAAAATCAGTGTATGATTTTTCAGTATATATAATCCTACTTAGAAAACAACAAACATTTTTCCTTTTACAAAATTGAGACTCACATTTTTATCTCCAAGTAGCTAGAAATGGATTTCATGATTTGGGTAGTGAGTCAGCACTGACCCAGGCGCCAGGAAATTGTTCCTGAGCTCCTCCTGTCATCTCGCTGAGCCTCAGCTTACTCATCTGTGAGGTGAGTCACATGTTCCTCTGTTGTGATTAATGTAGAGCCTCATTTAAAAAAAAAGACTCAGATCACTGCAAGTTAAATCAATGGTTCTAATCCAAGGTTACTTAGATGTGTGTATAAACTGGATAAAAATGTCTTATAGTTTTCATGCAGCCATAAAACCAAGAAGAAATTATAAACCAATACAAATGCAAATCTCACACCATCAGTGTGTTGCTGAGTCTGAATCACAGGCACCATGAATGTAGACCAATGCTGTGTGGCCTGGGGGCTTTGCATTTGGACCTAGTGATGCTGCTGGTGTGCACTAGGATTCAGTTCTTTCAGCGCATTGAACTGCAAGAAAACCTTGATTTGAAGATCATTATGGTATCATTTGGCATTCTTTTATGAAGAACACATTGTTTACATTTGAAATTGAGTTTTCTCATTGGCCTGGGACTCAGATCACCTTCCTGCATATGACCGTGAACAGAAATGTAAATATGGGGCTTTGAAATTGCATCAGGGTACTTGGTTACTAGGTAGTAGAAGCAAAAGATCCAGACTATATTATTTCCTTTTATGGGCATCACTAAAATGAAAACGGAAGGAAATGAAAACGGAAAGTGTAATGTGCAAAGAACTGACAGGAAGGGCTGGCTGATAGCGCGTCTCCTGGGACATCTGTCACACCACAGGTCCTATATGTGCTGCCCCAGTGCAGTGCCCCACATCTACCCAGAAGGCTCTACCCGCAGGGTCTGCAGTCCTCGCTGTACCTTATCTGCTTTCTAGCCCCCGCTTCCCCCCCACACACCTGCAGTTTCATGAGTTACAGATGCAAGAGGTGAAAGGCTAATTATTTTTGTCTTTTTCAGACTAATAGATTAACACAGTGATCATGTCCCATCAGAAGATGCATCCTTATATGCAATTTATTTCTTCTGGGAAAAATTTTCAAAAGCAAGCATAAGAAGCTCTTTTCTTTTGTCTAAGCAAATTCAATGAGATTATATAGTTCCTGAATTTATTTTGGGGTGGAAATGTACTTTTATGTGATTGTTTTATTGTGGCCATTCCTTCTGTTCCATTTTTAAAGACCATCTCTGCTGAGTAGTGCTTCTTTTAGATTTACACACAGATGGACACATAAGGTGCTCACGTGCAGGCATGCGTGTACACAGAAGTTGAGGTGTGCAGAGTTCCTTAACAACTAAATAATCAACAACCCAGTAACTGGAAAGCAACAGAACTCATATCCAAGAAGCAGTACTATAATTGGCCAGAACTGTTTTATTCTTCCCCCTCCTCTTTTTGCTTTTCTGCTAACATTTTTGATGTGATGAATCTGGGAACAGTTTTGTTATTTGGGAGGGAAGTCTTTTTTATAGTAAGAGCATTGTAGTGTTAATACACATAGATTCGTAGATGTATATTTTTGTGAACTTGTTTTGAGAATGACTATATAATTCTTGGTGTGTTTTATTTTTGGGTGCAATGTATAAGCAGTAAGGGCCATCACAAGTTTTTTATTTACCACTTAAAAGTTGGAAATTATTCTCTATAATTTTCATGTGTGTGTTTCTCCCAGCAAATTAAGGTAACTACTAACAGTATTAAATTAAATGTTCAGCATATTTTTTTCTGGTAATGTTACCCAGGCTCTCTTATTATCAAATCCTCATGATATAGAAGCACATGTTAAAAGCAATATTTTATTCATATGCTTCTGTTTCCTCTGATCATTTCTAATTTGCTTTAACATCTTTGAGATTATTGGATTGACAGTGGTTTAAATATCACCCTCAGTATGTAGAGTCTGTTTTTAGTTGAGCATCCATCCTTTAGGATCTGTATAGCCAAACCATTAATCAGTTCATCAGTGTTCCAAAAATGTTTTTCATAGTGTAAATCACAAGTTTATTCCACCACTGAAGCTGTTTTGTCAGAAACTATTTATTTATTTGAGAGGATGAGAGGTGGGGGAAGGGGCAGAGGGAGAGGGAATGAGAGCCCACATGGGGCTTAGTCTTAAGACCCTGAGATCATGACCTGAGCCAAAACCAAGAGTCAGACACTTAACCGACTGAGCCACCCAGGCACCCTTTTTAGAGACTTTTTAGAAATATTTACCTTGCATTCTAGTTTTTGAAAACAGATCGTCTCTAACATTATTTATTTTTTAACATAATTTAAATTTTTCATCTTATATTTAATGTTTTTGAGTGATTTTGCTCAGTTGGTAAGTGGAGTTTTTGGTTTTGATTCCCAGTGTTACAGACTCATGTGCTTTTGTTCTTATCTGGTTTTATAGTTCTGTTCCTTCTCTGCTATACCAATGATTGTATCTGCTAAGGTGTGCTCAGTGCTCTTGATACAAATATTAACCTGAGTTTGTTAATGATTGTGTTATAGCAGTTGCAAACAGACCCCTCTTTTATGCGAATACAGTTGCTGAAACATTGTCTTTCATGTAATTGTGTATATGAGTATATGCCAGATACCTGCATATTACTTTCAAGATTTCCATTATCTTAAGGATAAGAAATGTGTTTGTGCTCTATATTTTCTGATAGTACTTCTTTGAACAAGGTAATTATCTTATTTAACAGAATTCCTTAATAGATGAGCCAAGAAGTTTAGATTGTGTATTTTTAATCCCGATATGGTTAAAAGTTAGATAAAATTTGTTCCATGGCTCACATCATTATTTCTACTTTAGAATATGTATGATATATATCTTTTAAAAGATTTATGTATTTATTTGAGAGAGAGAGTGCGTGCATGAGCAAGAGGGACAGAGGGAGAGAGGGAGAGAGACTCTCAAGCTGACTCCTCGCTCAGCAGAGTGGGGCTTGATCTCACAATCCTGAGATCACAACTTGAGCCCAAACCAAGAGCCCAACGCTGAATCAGCTGCGCCACTCAGGCGCCCCTGTGTATTGAGTATGCACGAGTGTCAGGTACTGTTTTAAGCACTTCATCTCATTTAGTCCTCAAGATACCCTTATGGAAGAAGGATGGTTTTATTGTGTAGGAAGAGACTAGAAGCAGAGTGTCTAGTTAGGCGACTTGCCCAGAACCAGACAGATACCAAATTGGTGAAGCACAAATACGAGCCTGGGCAGTCTGACTCCAGAGCAGGTTATCCCATACATACTACATTTCTTTTGCCGTAAAGTGTTTTAAAGGAACTAATGGAATTTCTATTTAGAATGGTGACCCACTGTCACCTAAATGTTACTCTAATCTTTTGGATTTCACTACCTTTATCCTAACACGTAGTTTTCAGACATTAGTTACCTTTTAAAAAATATAATGCTTTTTTGTATTTATAGATATGCCTCTTCATGTCCGACGAAGCAGTGACCCAGCTTTAATTGGCCTTTCAACTTCCATTAGTGATAATAATTTTTCTTCTGAAGAGCCTTCACGGAAAAACCCCACACGCTGGTCAACAACAGCTGGCTTCCTTAAGCAAAACACTGCTGGGAGCCCTAAAACCTGTGACAGGAAGGTAACCATTTCTATTCTGTGTCTTCTTAGTATCAATGATGAATGTCAGCTGCTGACTGGATCCTTTGCTTCTAGCCCATCTTCACTGTGGCCCTTTGTGTGTGTGCGTATCAACTTCTGCATCAAAGTTTAGATGACTTCTTATTTTATATTGCCCTTGCATTTTATGATAAAATTCATGCTAATAGATTTACTTATGTATCCATTTTTTGAATAGATAATATATTTATGATTAAAAATGAAATCTTTTGACATGAAACGTGTACATGTAAAGTCCCTTTCCTACTTTGTGTCCTAGTCACCCTATTTCTCTTCAGGGGTAATCCCCTTATTAGCCTTTTGCATGTCCTTGCAAAGGTATTTTACACATGTATTGGCAGATATTCCTATTGGTTCATGAGGTACATTAAAGAAATTATAGCATTATGGACTTCTAAGGATGAAAGTAGAATCCATAGTCTAACTACCCTATTGACAATTTTTTCTTCTTAGAGAAAGGACGTGTACTTCCTAGTCTTAATAACATTTTCTTCTTTGAGCTAATTTATTTCAGTCCATGACCTAATTTATTTAGTCTAAAAAAATAAACTTTATTCTATTTTTTCGAGCCTTATCATCCCATTCTGTTATACCTCTAACCTTTTGCTCAATGAGCTTTAAGCTGTGTTTGTCATTTTCACTGCTGAATCTGTAGAGTCTCAGTAAACATCTATTGAATGAATTAATATTTTTTTCAATGCAGACAGTAATTGAGCACCATGTGTATGTTGAACTATAATTACATATTAATATTAAAGTGAATATAGCTTAATATTTGATTTATCCTTTGCATTTATGTGAAAGTACCTGTTCTAATTTTTTTTTTACTTGTTGCATTTCTACAAACACTCTTTTGTAGTAGTTCATTTAAGGAAAAATAATACACAGAGCATCTAGAGTACCTTAACTGGGAAGAATCTACCAGGAAAAAACAGTGTGCTGTAGTCTCTGATTTTTTGGATTAGGAGTTTAACTGTTAGGCTTACTTTTCTGAAATATTTCATTATGTATTTGGTGAGGAATCAAGTTGGAGTATCTTCTCATTGAGATTAACTTGAAATTTTAGAATGCTTGATCATGAAGTAAACCATCCAAAGAAGCAGAATCCAGTTTATGAATAAGCCTCATGACAATTAATTTGTGTTCAGAATAGATTTAATTTACATGGGTATTTAGAAGTGTATAAACAAGTAGAGTTGACAGTTAAAAAAAATGCATTATTAAAAAGATTTTCACATGGTTTAAGGATAGTGGGTCAGAAGTCATTGAGGTAATCAGGGTTTTCTTTTTAATTCCTTCCACATCCTGGGTATGTGAGTCACCGTCAGTTGCACAAAACAGAACCACAGTAGCTATTTTAAACATAAACACAAACTTAATACTTAGAATTGGAATCTCAGAAAATCACTGGAAGTGCTTGAAGAGCGGGCTGTAGGCTGGACCTCCTCAAGGACTTTCTGAATAATGCAGTACTGCACATCTTCCCGGAGAGAAGTGACCTGAGATCCCTCCCCCTGCATCTGCCCACCTCCCCCTGCATCTGCCCACCTGATCCCTCCCCCTGCATCTGCCCACCTGATCCCTCCCCCTGCATCTGCCCACCCTGTCTCCAGGTGTGCTCACCTTGTCTCTTGTCACTTGTGAAGCTAGGAACTGAAGCCAGAAATGCCTCAGCAAACTGGATCGTCTCCATCGCCAGGCTTGCCCCTCACAACACAACAGCCCAGGACAATTCCCTCTTCCACAACCGTCATTTAAATGTCAGGCTCTTGTATGCAAATGTGCAGAATGCTGTTTGCTTCTAGATCCTTATCTATAGGGGAGATTTAGGAAATGGACTTTGGCCTTCCAGCTGCGGCAGAGCGGGCACGCTGCCAGAGGACTGTGGTGCACACTGCCAATTAGTCACCTCACTGAGTGTTTGTTTTAAATAACATGTATCTATCATTGTAACAAATTTGGGAAACTAGTGCAATACAAAATTAAATTATTTATAATGCTAAAATTTAGCAACACCTAGTGTTGAGATAATAAAGAATACACACACATACGCACATACACATACTGTCACACATATATATATCCACACAGAGTTGGAGTCATACTGTGTCAACACTTGGATCCTTATTATTTCTCCTTTTTTTTCATATCATAGGGATTTCCCCCGGTGTGAATTTTATTGGAAATATATATTTATCGGGGCGGGGGGCCGAGGGGGAGAGAGGGAATCTTAAATAGGCTCTACGCCCAGTGTGGAGCCCAACTTGGGGCTCAGTCTCACAACCCCTGAGATCATGATCTGAACAAAAATCAAGAGTCTGAGTCACCCAGGCACTGCCCTGAAAAATATTTTTAATGGATGCAGAATATCTCATTGTAAAATACACTTTATCATTCTCTTATTGTTGGACATTTATACTATTTTCATTTTTTTCACATTACAAATATAAGTGTTGCGAGACAAATTTGAATGTAGTTTTGTTTTAAAAATGATTATTCAGGAGTGCCTGGGTGGCTCAGTCGTTAAGCGTCTGCCTTCGGCTCAGGTCATGATCCCAGGGTCCTGGGATCCAGCCCCGTGTCTGGCTCCCTGCTCAGTGGGAAGCCTGCTTCTCCCTCTCCCACTCCCCCTGCTTGTGTTCCCTCTTTCGCTGTCTCTCTCTCTGTCAAATAAATAAATAAAATCTTAAAACAAAACAAAACAAAACAAAACAAAACATGGTTATTCATGGGCACCTGGGTGGTTCAGTTGGTTAAGCAACTGCCTTTGGCTCAGGTCATGATTCTGGAGTCCCAGGATCTAGTCCTGCATCGGGCTCCCATCTTGGCAGGGAGTCTGCTTCTCCCTCTGACCTCTCCCCTCTCATGCTCTCTCTTTCTCATCCTCTCTCTCTCTCAAATAAGTAAAATCTTCTAAAAAGGGCGCCTGGGTGGCTCAGTTGGTTAAGCGACTGCCTTCGGCTCAGGTCATGATCCTGGAGTCCCTGGATCGAGTCCCACATCGGGCTCCCTGCTCAGCAGGGAGTCTTTTTCTCCCTCGGACCCTCTCATGCTCTATCTCATTCTCTTTCTCAAATAAATAAAATCTTTAAAAAAAAAAAACCTTCTAAAAAAATGAAAAAATGGTTATTCATTCAATAAGCTTTTTCCTATGTGGAATAGTTTTTAATGTAGCCAAATGCCCACACTTCCTCATAGGAAAGACCTTGATTTACCTCTACATCTTTAGATGAAATCATGTTTGCATACAACACACATAAAGGGTAATGTGTAATGACTTTGTCCTTTGAATTATCTTTGGCTTTACTTTTCAAGTACCCATTTCCTAAGCTTGCTATCAAAATTTTAAGCTGTTTGTATTAAAATCTGAGAGATTTTCTTTTTTGTATGTGTATATCGCACTAAGTGCTATCTTATTTTCATTTATAAAATGACTTCCTGTATTTTCAGTATTCAGAACGGGTACTTGGAGGCAAGTATACTTGCTGATCAGTATTAACTTGATTTACTTCTCTTGAGGCCATGAGAGCTTGCCTATGCTGGGCAATTTCAAGATGTTATACATTTTTATGAGTATGTAGTGGCTTAGGTTTTCTGTATAAATGCATTGAAATAAAGGAGTTAAGGATTCATAGTCTTGTGATGCATTGATCTCTAATAGTTAAAATTAAGTTGACATTCTAGTATAACTCATCAACATAGTTAAGTGACCTCTATTCTTCTAAGTTGATAAGCAAAACAAACAGTTTTGGAATAATGTCACCAATTAGTTGAAATCTCTTATTTCTGAACTAGGCAGTTCCATTCAAGTATCTTAGAACCCTACCATGTTGAACTCGCTCCTGTGGCTCAAAACCAAGATGAGAGGTGGAGTCTTCCCAGTTAATGTAGTCATTCCACTATTAAATTTAGAGGGTGATGTAGACAGATTTTGGTGCAACTAAACCACATGAGAGCTTGGAGAGACCAAGGGTTCTATGGGCTTCTGTATTTCTTACAATTCTTCATTCTTTAATTTGGAAGTGAGATGTAGAATAGACGAGAGTCTTGGCTTTTTTTTTTTTTTTTTTATTAACATGTATTATTTGTTTCAGGGGCACAGGTCTGTGATTCATCAGTCTTACACAATTCACAGTGCTCACCATAGCACATACCGTCCCCAATGTCCATCACCCGGCCACCCCTCAGTTTGTTTCCTGAGATTAAGAGTCTCTTATGGTTTGTGTCCCTCTCTGGTTTTGTCTGGTTTCATTTTTCCCTCCCTTCCCCTGTGAGAGTCTTGGCTCTTTATTTTTTTAATTTATTTCTTTATTTATTTTTAAAGATTTTATTTATTTATTTGACAGAGAGAGAGACAGCGAGAGAGGGAACACAAGCAGGGGGAGTGGGAGAGGGAGAAGCAGGCTTCCTGCCGAGCAGGGAGCCCAATGTGGGGCTCGATCCCAGGACCCTGGGATCATGACCTGAGCTGAAGGCAGACGCTTAACTGACTGAGCCACCCAGGTGCCCCAGAGTCTTGACTCTTTAAAAAAGTTCTTTGGAACATTGACTCACTCCTGTTGCCCCGCATTTTGTAGCCAATTGCTTTTTTCAACTCTTAGAGAACATTTTGCTCGCATTTAGTATGGAGAGTATATTGCTAGAAAATGTATTTTCATTTGAGATTTTACACGTGCTTAATATTTCATCTTGGGAAAGAGTATTTCAATCAGTGTGAACACTTAAATCATTTTGCCACCTCTTTGGTCATCCTTATTAAGTCATTGTCCCTGCAAATAAAGTCTAACTAGTATGTGGAGAGCATTTGATTCATTCCATCAAGAACAATGTAATGAGGCACTTATCAGAATCAGCCAACCATGAAGTTTCAAGGATAAAGTCTGTGCATTATTTCATTGTGCACTGGTTGTAAGCCATTATTCCTTTCCCCCAAAGACCAAGAGCTGTTACTTTTCTAAGTTATCTGCCCCTTTCATCAACTCCCCTTCCCCTGCCCCACCAAATAAAATTTACACGGGTAGATAAAAACAAAGGTAGCATTAAGAACATATCTTGATGTTAGGGTAAAGGGAAGAAAGTCATAAGAGAACATGTTGTATTAGGATCAGTATCTCGTAAATTTTTATTTTTAAAAGTTCTTTTTTTTTTTTCAAATAATTTATTTATGTGTCAGAGAGAGAAAGAGTGCACAAGCAAGGGGAGTGGCAGGCAGAGGGAGAAGCCGACTCTCCGATGAGCAGGGAGCCTGACGTGGGACTCCATCCCAGGACCCTGGAATCGTGACCTGAGCCGAAGGCAGACGCTTACCCGACTGAGCCACCCAGGCATCCCTATTTTTAAAAGTTCTTAAAAAGATACCTTAGAATATTTCTGACACCCTGGATTTATTGTTTCTCTTTGATTTAGTTGCTTGACATGTTTGGTACCTTTCCAGTACTCCTCATATACACAAGCTCTTGGAAGAGTTGCTGTCTTAATTATGTCTTTGTCATCTCTCTTTCTGTTCATTAGAAGAGTTATGAGATCTTTCTTCTAACTTTAGAAAAATATTTATATAAACATTTCTGTAGTATATTTTAAGATTCCTCAAATAGTCTTTTTCTTATAATACTACTGTTTGCTCTTTGCATTTATAAAGTAATGAAAAGTATAAAGAAGCAAGTAAGTAATTTGGAATTGTGTAGATGAGTAATATTGACAGTTCAGTGTATGAACGTGGGACTCTGGAGCATAGTTCTGTATAGCTGGTGGCTGTCCTTATTACCAGTGGGGAATCATCGAATGAGTATAGTTTAATTTCCTGACTTTTTTTTCCTAATTTTGTCTTATATTGAGAACATTTTCCCATGTCTCATAAATATAGATAGCTTGCATAATGTTCTTTTATGTACTGATTTTTTTTTGTAGTTGGTGTTTATTCATTTTATTTGGTGATTTTCCTGTTGCTTGACATTTATTCTTTGCCAGGTTTTTTTTTGCTCTAATAAGTAACCTTTAGAAGTACCCTTCAGAAAATACCCTTGTATATTAATTTATGTTGACATCTCTGATTATTTTCTTAGAACAGATTCCTGAAGTAGACTTATTTGACCAAGGAAATGAATATTTTTAAAGCCACTGATAATTGTTTCACATAAGTTCATGACTAATAAAGAGTAAAGTGCTTATATTGTATAAAGCACTGTGAGAAGTCCCAGATGGAGTGAGCTATGGGATGAGGGGGAGGATAAAGAAAACAAAGAAGCAAGTGGTACTGTTCCTGAGTTCTGGAACGTACTGTCTTACTGTACAGCTTAATGGCTCCCATTTGGCCCTGCATCAGAATCACCTGTGAACTTTTAAAAGATGAAATATATTTGTAACGGTGGATTCCTTTCCCTATTTCAGGAGATTTGTGTGTTTATTTAAAGCTGCTTCACTGATTTCAGGGCAGGGTCTGTTTTTGTTTTTTGGTTTTTTTTTTTTTTTTTTAGAACTGAAAAGGAAAAAGAAAAGTGTGCTTGTTTGCCTGTTAAGAGAGGGTAAATAAGAGTATTATGGTTATTTTGAGATGTCTTCTTTTAGGCTAATTTTTCTATCATAGCAGAATAGAATCTGGAACATTTACCATATTTGGTTTTGTGATATTTTACTTCTCATACTTAGATTGCTCAAATTTATAATTTTCAATTGAAAGTCCATTAAGAAGAGTTTTTTTGAGTTTTAAATAAAATTATTATAACAACCTGCTGGGATATTGGATCCTATTCTGTCAATGCCAGACTGGAATAGGACATATCTTTTCTAAATAGAAGCTCTGATACAAATAATGTACCTGTCTATTGTTCCTTGGCATATTGTCCTCCACCCCCAGTCTTAGTTTAAAGTACATTTGAATACATCGGGTCAAGACACCATATTCCCATTATCATGTGTGAAGTCACCAATGCTAATTCAGACACAAGGAACTTGCAGAAAATGCATACTTCTTGTTTTATTCAGAGTCAGAAAACTTTGCCGGTTGCTGTGCTGACAGTGTATTAGCAGTTACCATTGGCTCCTACTTCATGGTACTCTAAAATAGCTGCTTGCTTGCTCATTCATTCATTCATTCATTCATTCATTCATTCATTGTTTATAGAGTTGCAGTCTATGTTTACCTATTTGCTTGCTTCCTCATCCCTTTCTCAATCATTTGGCTTCTGAATCTCTGCTTCTCCTTTATGCTTTCTATTGGATAAAGCCAGTCATATTGGCAAATTTGAGTAGGCTATTTTATTTTTAAGCTAGTGCGTTTGACCAGTTGGCTATTGAAAAACATTGTCTATCTTTTGTTATTTATGAGCCAGTCATAGGTGTTAGTGAGTTACAGTAATCATCTAAAAACCTCAAAGGATGAGCTGAGATCATTCCCTAAAACCACATGTTTCCTCTGTGAGAGACCTATAGCTGTGTTTAATTTTCTGGGGCATTAGCTTCAAGGGAGATCCAGCTGAGACTTAGATGTTAGACTATTCTACAGCAACATTTGTATTTCCTGTTAAAGGCCTCTGAAACTATAAATTTCACCCTTCTATTTTGCATATTAAAAGATCTTCATTTGATTGCAGTACAGTTGTGTGCTTTTAGTAAGTGGTGGTTATCATCATTTCTACAATAGGCTAACTTCAACTGCCAAGCTCACCTAGTTGGAGTTGTTAATAACCTAGTCTCATCTATTTCTGTGCCACATGTAGGGATATGATCTGTCTTCACTTGCTTTGAATATTATAATTTGTGTTCAAAGTTATAAAATCCGAACGTGCTGTTGAGAAAATTTTTGAGCCTGGATATGTGGTATTTTTAGAGTTCACAAACCATTCCAGAAATATAAACCAAAGTAATGTCAAAATCTTTATTGAGCAGCCTCAAAGTTACATAGAGTAGAGAGGGAAATGAATATGTTACACCTGTTTTTCTTGACTTGGAGAGAACTCTGAAAACTGAGAATGACATTGAATCATATTGAACAAACATTTGCATGGCTTTTATACACTTAAAAAAATATATATATTTTTAAAGATTTTATTTATTTATTTGAGAGAGAGAGAGAGCATGAGGGGGAGAGGGTCAGAGGGAGAAGCAGACTCCTCGCTGAGCAAGGAGCCTGATGAGGGACTCGATCCCGGGACTCCAGGATCATGACCTGAGCCGAAGGCAGTCGCTTAACCAACTGAGCCACCCAGGCGCCCTACACTTAAAAATATTTTGGCCTTATTTCATCTTTTTAACTTGGTTTTTGTTTTTAATTTTTGATACATTAGCTTATAAACCTACTTCCTTCAAGTCACAAAGTTAGATGTAGTCACTTCATGTCCTCTTGTTAACAAGAAAAGTAGAAGATGGGACTGCTCAGGACTAGAGCCACCTGCTGCTTGCATTCTAGCTGGACTGGCAACCTTGGTTGTAATTTGCTTGGCTTCCAGGTCTGCCTTTGGAGAAATGCATTTCAGTCAAGGTGTTTTAGAGTGTGGGGGTAGAAGTGGTTCCCATCTATGTCATCTCTAACCTGTATCCGTTTTGAGGTTTTTGATATTTTCACGTAATCATAGCCAGGTTTTTTTGAGGACTTCTTGCCAGACACTGTGCTTGGTCTGTTACATGTTATATCTCATTTAATCCCCCTCTCCTGTTTAAGTGTTGTTGGTGTTCCCATTTTATTGATGAAGAGGTAAAACCTTCAAGAGTTTAAATAGGTCACGTAATAGTTAAACCAACTGTTAAATGGTAAAGTTGTGATGTGAATCTAGATTTTGCAGTTTCAAATTCTGTGCTTTTGACAAATATCCTACCCACATCGCAACATGCTTACAGACTTTATACATTGCCCAATTATTAAAAAAAATTTTTTTCTTTGTTAAAGATTTTACTTGTTTATGCCCAATGTTCATTTAGTTAATAAACTATAAAATATTTCACAATAACCTTTTCATTTTTATTTCCTTTAAATCTTTCTATTATGCAGTTAAGACATGAATATAAGAATAATGGGCATGTGCTTATTATTAGAACTGGCATTTTTTTTTTTTTTTAAGATTTTATTTATTTGACAGAGAGACACAGCGAGAGAGGGAACACAAGCAGAGGGAGTGGGAGAGGGAGAAGCAGGCTTCCCGCTGAGCAGGGAGCCCGACGCGGGGCTCGATCCCAGGACCCTGGGATCATGACCTGAGCTGAAGGCAGACGCTTAACGACTGAGCCACCGAGGCGCCCCGAACTGGCATATTTTTTTAAAACCTCACCAAGTCTATATTATGTCTTAACATTTTAGTCTTAAGGAAAAAAATGCTGGCTTAATGAATATCTGTACTAATAATCTGATTATGTTAACTGATCTCCATTTCTGTCCCTTTTTTTGAGGAATTTTTTGTGTTTGTTTTCTCTAATCCTTGTGATTGATATTATTGTTATTGAGAATTTATATATTTGACCCTCTTCTTGATATTTTATGTGCATTAATGACAGCAAAGTAAATAATGGTACAGTTGGATTATAATCCAAAAACCAAAATAAATATCTATAAGACTATACTGATACTAATAAATGATTAAATAAAAAGTAAATGGGAAATTTACTTACAGAAGACAAATTTTCTTACAGAAGAATCCTAAATAGTATAAATAATATGTCCCCCTCCAGAAGGTGGGAGCTTAACTCCCCTCCTCTTGAGGATTGGCTGTAGTTAATTGTTTCCAAAGAAGAGAGGAGGGAATGTGAAAAATACTAACTTTATAGTGGAGAAGTGACAGACTCACCTTAACCAAGTGATTAAGGTTAGTATCACTAATCATAAGTCATGGTGATATCATGAACCCTTGAAATGGTACGGTGGGATGGGTATTTCACCTCAGTGGAGTTTTCCCCAAAACTCATAACTCCAGTTTAATCGTAAGGAATCTCAAGACAAATCAGAACTGACGGACATTCTATGAAGTACCTCACCAATATTCTTCAAGAATATTGTGGTCATAAAAAACTAAGAGAGACTGAAAAACTATCCCAGGTCAGAGGAGATTAAGGGGATGGAGGATTTAATACAGTTTGGGATCCTGGCACGAAACAAGGACATAAATGGGGGTTGGGGGGAACGGATGGATTGTAAATACATCTGTTAGTGTAGTTAATAGTATCGTATCAGTGTTGATTTCTTAGTTTGGACAACTATGCCAAGGTTATGTAAGATGTTAACATTGGAGGAAGTTGGGTGAAGAGTGGGTAGGAACTCTGTGTACTACCTTGCAACTTTTCAGTAAATCTAAATTTTTTTCCATCACACAAAGTTTTTTTTAAAACCCAGCTTTACGGGGCACCTGGGTGGCTCAGTTGTTGAGCATCTGCCTTCAGCTCAGGTCATGGTCCCTGGGTCCTGGGATCGAGCCCCGCATCGGGCTCCCTGCTCGGCGGGAAGCCTGCTTCTCTCTCTCCCACTCCCCCTGCTTGTGTTCCCTCTCTCACTGTGTCTCTCTGTCAAATAAATAAATAAAATCTTTAAAAACAACAAAAAAACCCAAACAAACCCCCCCAGCTTTACAAGGCACATTGTGTCACCCACATTTTGTGCTAAGAATCAGAGATGGCAGTTCATGCACAGATGCTTGGCATGTGAGGAACCGGGACTCAGCCACAGGTCTCTGTGAGCCCTTGGGCACACCTGGTCATTCCCTGAGATGTATTTTTCTTTTTGGAAATGAGTTATAATGAAAGCTTTTCAACTGATTTTATTAAATACTGATTGATGGTTGGTACCCTTCCCTATGACAAGACTGAATTTGAGAAATGCTCACCAGTTTTAAACCTGGCATTCTCATGGCTGGGTATTCCCACTTGTGTCTTTAATTTTTGTTGAGACATCCTGGTGCAGCAGCTGTTTTGTTGTCACGTTATTTGGATTGTTAAGGTTTTTTGAGGGGACAGAGGAGGGGTTTCAACAGGAATTATTCCAAATTTTCTGGAATCATGTTTTCTAAAGTTATGATTTTCAGTTATAATTCGGGGACAAAAATAGATTCCTTGAAAGTTAATATCCAGCTTAGAGAACATGCTTTTTCTGCTGATGGGGTTGGAGAGAAGGACTTAATTCTTTAGAAGTTTGAGCTATCAATTTCTTTATGGTAAATGCTTTTCGTGTGGAGATGGAATTCTCCAGAAAAGTCATTATGAAATTATGAGAAGCATAAATAGGATGAGATTTTGATAAGTGAAAATAATTTTTCTACATTTTCAAAAATCTGTGGAGATGATTTACCTGAGGAGGCAATTTCACAATTAAGGGGAAAACTTTAAGAAAGTCATATTGTCGACTGTACCTAGGGACTTGCACAGAAATTACTCAGTTGTTTTGCTAATCTACCCAGTTCATTGAAATTATGATTGTGGACTGAAAAATATAAGAAGGAAGTGCTAGTATTTACATTGGCAGGCTAGTTATATGGTGCAAGTATCTTGATTTTCAAATTTTAGTGATTTCTTTGAATATATTGCTTTTAAATTAAGGTGAAAAACATTTAGGTAAATATAAAAGATTTATGTTGCACATTTAGATAATGTGTAAGACTGTAGATATTTTGGAATTAGGCAACTACTATAAGTACCTTACTTTTTCTCTTTCATTTCCCGGCATCTCTTCCCTTCTTCTCTTGGTGTTGTGCAAATTGCTTCTGATGCAAAATGCTATTGTTATTCATAATTTTAGTTAGGAGATATAAGTGTTTAGAGTTACATGTTTTTGAAAGAAAATGAAATGTGGGTAGGTATTTCTTGCTGTCAAAATAAGAAATATGTGGCACTTTCTAAAATGTTTTAAAATTGTTTCAGATTTAAATTTGTTTTTCAGAGTCAAGCAGCATTAGTCAAATGTTGCTCTTCATTTTTATTGTAGTTTTGGAAAATGATCCAGGCTCTTCAAATTGTAACCTGATCTGAAATATTTATATTTTATTTTTTTCTCATACACTTGCCTTTGTTGAAAGAGTAGGGTAAAAAATGATGGTCCCTTTTCTCTATTCCTTATACTTGGTTATAGTGGAATGTTTATGGCCATCTGGCAATTGAGTGGCTTTTTTTCTTCTTCTTTTTTTTTTTTTTTTTGAGAGAGAGAAAGAATATGAATCCTAAGCAGGCTTCATGCCCAGTGCAGAGCTGGATGGGGGCTTGATCCCACAACTCTGAGATCATGAGTCGAAATCAGGAGTCTGACGCTTAACCTACTGAGCCACCCAGGTGCCCCGTTCATGTTGGTTTTTATGAAGTACTGTCCAAGAAATAAAATGCGAGTTCCTGTTATTACTGCTTCCCTTTTAGTTCTTTTCCTTAGTTCCTCAGAATTCAGATGGAGATAATGTTTTTGTAACTTGAAAAATATTAAACTATCCTCCCAGGCTACCTTCTCCCTATGTTCTTATGGGGGATATTTTCATAGGATAAAGGAGATAATCCCAGTTATACCTGGAAATAGACTGTTTTAATTTAAAACCATTTAAAAATTTTTAAAAAAGATGTATTTATTTGAGAGAGAGAGAGAGAGGGAGGGAGGGAGTGTGTGTACACACATGTGCACGCCTGAGTATGTAGGGGCAGGGGCAGGGGCGCAGAGGGAGAGAATCCTCAAGCAGAGCCCCTGCTGAACATGGAAGAAGGAGGCTTCCCACCAAGCAGGGAGCCTGATGTGAAGGCTCGATCCCAGGACCCTGAGATCATGACATGAGCCGAAGGCAGACACCCAACCAACTGAGCCATCGAGGCACCCTTCTCCTTCCAGATTTAAAAAATCTGTATCTAAAGTTTTTCATGGCATTCTGAACTGTTGAGCTGGATTAAAAACAACAGAAGAAATTGGTTCAAATAAATAGCCTGAATGAGACAGAGTTTTGCTGATCTTTTTCCTCTTAGATTTCCTTGTCTACTCCATGACCAGATCTGGTGGCTTCAGAGAAATCTGTGCCCTCATGGTCACCTCTGGAAATGTCACGGCCTTTATAAGTTGACCTACATCTCTGTGAGATATTTAGCCAACCTGTTTTCATACCAGATCCCTTTATGTTCATAGCCTGGTGCAGATCCATGCTCTGGGGTTATTTTTCTTATCTGATGTTACAACAGTTACTACGGTGTACTGGCCAGTTGTAGGTTGTGAGGTAAAACTAAAATGTTATATTTCTGGTTTTGTCAGCATATCAACCAGAAGGATTTGCTATGACAGGAAACTTACTTGCAAATTAATCATAATTTTCAAATGTGTACTTTATTTTTTTTTTTTAAGATTTTATTTACTTAGCAGGGAGAGAGAGAGGAAGCACAAGCAGGGTGAGTGGCAGGCAGAGGGAGAAGCAGGCTCCTCGCTGAGCAGGGAGCCCGATGTGGGACTCGATCCCAGGACCCTGGGATCATGACCTGAGCCGAAGGCAGACGCTCAACCGGCTGAGCCACGCAGGCATCCCCCAAATGTGTACTTTCTGTAGAGAGTTCCAAACAAGAATTTTTTCCCCTGGCATATTCAGCATTCTTGAGTGTCCCACTGATCTAAATGTAATTCTGTGATCTAGAAGCTATTGAATACGTGTCATAAAGACTGGAAAAGACATGAGTTATTGTTCAGATTTTTCAGGTCAGAATGAGTTTTAAGAACTATGTACCTTTAATATTTCAAAGGAAAAAAACTAATAAAATTTGATGTACATTATAGGAGATTTGATTTTGTACATTAAAAAAATCTGCTTGGATAAATTATTTTCAATTTTTGCTACTAATTCCTGTTCAAAATCTAAATTCAGTTTAGAATGAAAATTAAAATAGAGATTTAAAAATAAAATATGTATTAATGAAATTTGAGCTACAGAGGTGCTCTAATAAATGTTTTGGCATTCAAAATCTCTGCATTTTGATTTTTTCATTTTTAAATTTTTAAAAAGTTACATTGTCAGTATAATCGATGTCTCATCACAAATTGTAGCACACTTTTATAGACTATCACTAATGATAAGTAGTCTGCTAATAGAATTTTGACAGAAATGTATGGATGTTTGAATTTCCTCTTTGTCTTGTCATAGTTCTGTTCAGAAGTAGGAGCAAATTTATAAATACAAACTCTTTCTTTTATCTCTTTTAGCCCTCTCATTAATGATTAAGAATGTGGAAGAAAGCAATTACCCAAAAGGAAAGTAGGATATATATATATATATATCTCCTATAGTCTACACACACACACACACACACACACACCAGTATTTATACTTATTTACATATGCAGGAATTACAGATAATATGGGCTTAGCTAATGGGATGAATTTGCTTGACCGCAGATCAACAACATTGGGGCATTCCATGTAGGATATTGGTCATTACACTTCAAAATAGACATGTGTCTAGGATAAGTGATGATAATACTGTGTTTGGAATAAAATCCTGTGGTTTTTTATTTTAAAAAAATATATTAATAGGCATGTCGTTGGTTTAAATGGATAGGGACTGCCAAATCTTCTGCCTTCATTTACAGGCTGGTTATTGAATCTGTAATTTTTTGTGTGAGTCAGTTTATTCCCAATCCCACATCTCTCTCTCTTCTTTTTTCTCTTTTTCATTTACTAACTAGAGGACGATTTGAAGGTCAGAAAAGTACATTGACAAAAATCCTATTTACAGACCATTTTATGGTTGTTCTGCTACACGTTAGCCTTGGCCTTCCTTCCAAGGTCATGCTCTGGTGTAGCCATCAGGAGGCACACAAGGTAAACTCTGGCCACAGAGACTGGAATGGGTCTGTTACATTGAATCAACAATATGATTACTGATGATTTTAGCAAGCTTCATGTAATTAAAAAAAAAATTCTAAGCCATAATTACTAATTTCACCTCAGTCTTAAAATTTCGGGTTAGACATCCTGAAAATAGTTTCTTTTGTGTCTGTGTATCATTTCTTGGAGAAATGATAAAGCAGAAAATTGAGCTCTCTTTGACTAGAATTGCCGAGTTGAAAAATAATTGTAAACTTAAAATCTGAAAACTGTATGGGAATATTAGAAACCATAGGATGCATAGAGGGTACAAAAGTTAAATTTATATGCATTGAACGTTCAGTATGTCAAAATATAACAAAATATAACGGAATATAACACAAATCCGTTTTTCAAAAGGTCTTTGGAATTTTTGCATTGAAAAAAAGTAGAACTGTAGTTGGGTTTCTTACGCTAACATAGAAATATCTGGTACTTCTGTAATGTTCATGAAATATTCCTATATTTCTGCAACAGAGGGATGTAGGCTTGCCAAGGAATCTGACCATCAGCTAAGTAGCTGTTTCTGAGAGATAAAGCCTTGGAGTTGCAGCTTAGTATGCCAGGAATAAGCTTCTATCCCAAGGCATTGGGTGGCTTCTGTGTGGTTTCTTTTTAGTGAATTGTAATTGGCTTGGGGAGCGGTGATGGGGGAGAGGGGAATTACTTTCCATATCCTGAAAGAGATTTACTGCATAACTAGGGTACTGCTACCAGGGAGCAGCAAATTAATATGCATTTCTCAGCCTGGGTGGCTTTTTGACACCTGATGATATGGTAGTACATTTAGATGATAAGGAAAATCCCTGATCACAGCAGGAATGTCTGTTTTTTTCTGGCAAGAGGGATAGCAAAGCTGAATGGCTGTTTGGGACAGCCTCATGAGTGAAGGATTAAAATTGTAATTAAAAAAAAGGAGAGTAATTCCTTATGGTATTTTTCTTACAAAAATTGTTAGATAAAGTAGTAATGGCTTTACTATAATAGATTATTTCTTGTCATTAGCAAATTTAATAATCATTAGGATTTTGGATATTGGTAGTACTGACAGATTTTTATAAGTCTAAAGAAAAAGATTTCTGGTTTTTTTTTTTTTAAAGATTTTATTTATTTACTTGACAGAGAGATAGAGAGAGAACACAAGTAGGCAGAGTGGCAGGCAGAGGGAGAGGGAAAAGCAGGCTCTCTGCTGAGCAGGGAGCCGGATGTGGGGCTCGATCCCAAGACCCCAGGATCATGACCTGAGCTGAAGGCAGCCGCTTAACCAACTGAGCCACCCAGGCACCCCAAGATTTCTGTTTTTACCTTGAAGTTTACCAGTAGACAGAATGGAGGCATTAATTTGATCATAGAATGAAATAGATTTAAAGTCACATTCTCAAATTTTTTAAAATAAATACAGCTCTAACTTGTTGCAAAAATATTAATGGCAAAGATTTTTGTTGGTTTGGTTTTTTCTTTAGGTTAGAAAATATAGGTTTTGCAAATACATTTAACTTAAAAATGTTGACTTTTTTTGTAGCTGGCAATAGTCTGATCCATTAAAAATGTAGATAATCTTTCATAGACATATTAAGACTACCATGTTTTTTTTGTTGTTGTCGTTCTTGTTGTTATTTAGCCATCTAAGGACTTTATTAGTTGCAAACACTTCTTTCCTTCAGAAACAAATGACAGCATTATGTATTACATTCCATGCCTTCATACTTTTTAAAAAAATTTTTTTAACTTTAATGGGAACATAGGAATGCAAACTCACAAATGAGCTAAGAGAAAATTCTTTTCAAAAATCAAGTACTTTGGGGCGCTTGGGTGGCTCAGTTGGTTAAGCGACTGCCTTCGGCTCAGGTCATGATCCTGGAGTCCCAGGATCGAGTCCCGCATCAGGCTCCCTGCTCGGCAGGGAGTCTGCTTCTCCCTCTGACCCTCCTCCCTCTCATGTTCTCTGTCTCTCATTCTCTCTCTCGCAAATAAATAAATAAAATCTTTAAAAAAAAAAATCAAGTACTTTAACCTATATAATTTGGAAGAAAAAAGCAGTATGTTTATCAATATGTACTATCAGGCACTCGCTCCCATGCAAAGTTCATGTAGGTAGTAAGTTTAGATTCATTGCCAATCAGATCAGTGAATTTGGGAATGTTTTGAGAAATGCTCATCAGATCTTTTGGACATTCAGATATTTCAGCGTCAGTGCAAGGTTAATAATGAGAACTTTTTTTTTTTGAAGGATTCTTTTTTGTGTTTATTATTATGGCCTCTCATTAAATTCTCATTCTTCTATTAAGTACATTAAATATTTGTTGGGTACCTATTTTGTGAAAGGCTCTGTGCTGGGCATCATAGGGATAGAAAGATGGTCCTTTCTCCAAAGCTTATAATGTAGTAGAGTTTGCTAGAGGTTATGGCATTTATTTTTTTTTATAGAATTTTTTTTCATTTAAATTCAATTAATTAACATAGGATGTATTATTGGTTTCAGAGGCAGAGGTCAGTGATTCCTCAGTCTTGTATAATATCCAGTACTCATTACATCAGATGCCCTCCTTAATGTCTGTCAACCAGTTACCTCATCCCCCCACCTCCCTCATCTCCAGCAACCCTCAGTTTGTTTCCTGTGATTAAGATTCTCTTATGGTTTATCTCCCACTCTGATTTCGTCTTGTTTTATTTTTCCCTCCCTTCCCCTATGATCCTCTGTCTTGTTTCTTAAATTCCACCTATGAATGAGATCATATGATAATTGCCTTTCTCTGATTGACTTACTTCGCTTGGCATAATGACCTCCAGTTCCATCCATGTCATTGCAGATGGGAAGATTTCATTTTTTGATGGCTTAGTAGTATTCCATTACACATACACACACGCACACGCGCGCGCACACACACACACACACACCACATCTTCTTTATCCATTCATCTGTTGATGGACATTTGGGCTCTTTCTGTAGTTTGGCTATTGTGGACATTGCCGCTATAAACATTGGGGTGCAGGTGCCCCTTCAGATCACTACATTTAAGACTACTATGTTTTTTTTTTTAAGATTTTTTAATTTATTCATTTGACAGAGACACAGCGAGAGAGGGAACACAAGCAGAGGGAGGGGGAGAGGGAGAAGCAGGCTTCCCGCCGAGCAGGGAGCCCGATGCAGGGCTCGATCCCAGGACTCTGGGACCATGACCTGAGCTGAAGGCAGACGCTTAACGACTGAGCCACCCAGGCGCCCCTAAGACTACTATGTTTTTAAAATCATTTACACTGAAATGAATATTTTTAAGCTGAAAATAGTATGTACTGTATACATTTCAATTGGAAATCATGAATATCCAAGCATATATTGTGAAGGAGAAATCATATTGCATGTTATGATGTTTGTTGTTATACTAACATTGTAAATACAGAATCACAACTTTATAGGACTACAGTCTTCGTCTGAACTTTGGATCAAGCTCAGGATTGTGAGGGAGAACATGAGTGAAATGCTAGTAGTACCTGCATGATGCTATCAACAAAGTAAAGCATATATTGCATAGTGATTAATAATATATTTTAGAAATTCTTCACTTTCTTGATAATGACTAAGGTTACTTCAGCTGGGCTTCTCATACATTATAAATTAATGTATGAATCCATTATTGATATGACCATAACAATATTGAATTAGGAAAACTTTTTTGTTATGAGGGGTTAATATCAATTTTATTTTTCTTATCTATTAACTATTCAAAGTTGATTCTACAAATATAAAATTGAATTTTTCAGGTGGAGTTCAAAAGGACAGATTTTTTTTTTTTAATCTTTAGCCCTTATCTCCTTTAATATGATTACTTTGTGGTGGCCTGAAACATGAATTACATGTCATAATTGATGTAATTGGAGAAATGTCACACTGCTTTTTAGATGCAACTGGAAGTAATTACATTATCCACAGACATTGTATACTGTAGGTGTGACATTGAATTGAAATAGGCATATAACAGTTATACATCTGGTAGTATAAATCTAAAAGTACAATCATATTTCAGTGAAAATGCGTTTCACTGATGTTTATCGTGATGCCTTTTGAAAGCATTCCCTTTTTCATTTTTAAAACGACTTACAGAAGTGTTCTTTGAAAATTCAGGGATTCTGAACCATGTGAAAATGACATATTGAAGTAAAAGCCCTCCATTATTGGTATAGGCCACTGAGCTAAGTGCTTGAGTTTAAAGGTGAATGGCGATCTTCTGCCTTGGTTTCGATGTAACAGTGGAAATAGCAGTTTTAAAAATTAACTAAATTATAAGTTAGAGCTATAATTAGAAGTAAAATTAGAATATAGTGGTAATAAAAAGCATGACATTCTGATGTCTGTTGAAAGTCCGGGAATCCTTCTTAGAGAAAGTAGCAATTGCATTGGGTGTTGAAAAATGGTAAGTAATCTTACAAAAGAGATGTTATTGGAGTCTAGGCTCTGAAAGAGCATAAGTAAAGGTGAAGAGGCATGTGGCACAGCAAGCGTGATTGTGTGCAGTTTCCTCTGGGCTACCTGCAGTGTCTGTCCCATGGGTGATGTGCTCCAGAGTACATTCTAGAACAGTCCTCTGTGGGAAGTGGCGGAGAGCACTGTTGGAGAGGTTAAGGCTGGGGCCCGCCTCCAGTTTGAAGGTTGCTGTACTAGTTTCAGATGAGAGACGAGTAGAAAGAGGTGAAGAGTATGATGAACATTTTTCAGAAGGGTGCCAAGATTAATGGAGAAAGTGAGTTTCATTTTGGATCTGTTGATTTGGAGGTATCTTTGGGATGGACGGTTGGAAATTTAGATCATGAATTCAGGAAAAGTTTAGTGTTGGTGACCCATGCCTGGAAGTTGTCAGGAGGGAGGTTTTGAAATGATACACTTTTTGAGCTTGGCTAAGGATACAGGAGTGAGCAAGCCATAGGTAGAGCTAATAAGGGCCATTTCAGGAAAGAAAAATAATGGTGGAGATTCAGAAGGAATCAAAAGAAAGTACCAGTCACATCCTGGATTCTAGACACCAAGGAAAATGAGCATTTTGTGTCATCTGGTCCCTTCATTTTAAAGATCTACTGTTCCCTTTTTGCAAGCGGTATTTTGTCATTATGTGAACATCCAGCTCACTATCAACTCTTCACCTAACAGTTATAGAGTCCATTGATTATCTTTGCCTGAAGGAGTTATTTCTTTAGGAGCTGTATGTGGTGAGTTTTCTAAATCTATTCATTATTCTGTTTGCATTACGTGGCATTCTTCTGAAAAGACAAGCTTCCCCTCATCGACTGGCACTGTTGGTTTCCCTGAAATACAGTTCCTCCTGAAAAGGCAGAATAGATTTTTAATACTTTGTGTTTAATTATTCATTTTCGGGTGCCTGGGTGGCTCAGTTGGTTAAGCGACTGCCTTCAGCTCGGGTCATGATCCTGGAGTCCCGGGATCGAGTCCTGCATCGGGCTCCCTGCTCAGCGAGGAGCCTGCTTCTCCCTCTGACCCTCCCCCCCTCATGTACTCTCTCTCATTCTTGCTCTCTCAAATAAATAAATAAATAAATCTTTAAAAAAAAATTATTCATTTTCAAAGTAAAGAGTTGGTGTAGTAATCACCTCTAATGGTGGAAAATGAATAGAGAAGCCAGGTCCTTAGCCAATGGTAGCAGCCTCAAGATCCTTGATATAAAAATTCTACTTGTGTTTCTCTGCACTCCCAATCCTTCCTCCCTTTGTGGACATTCTGTCAGTTATACATTTATCTACCCTTTATGACTTATTTGAATTTCTTGGCAGTAAGTCAGCTAATTTTGCTTTGTTCTCAAGTTATCATGAGCAGGTTTTAAGGCAGAGCTCCTAGTATTTTGAGATATAGTGAGCTTCGGTTTCTTCAGTTGCTTTATGCTTTTCCTTAGACTTTGCCTGTGTCCTTTGCTTATTTTACCATTTCCATGTTCCTTCACACAAGGTCAGTCCCTAATTCCTGGGTGTGGAGCAGCATCGTAATCTTACAGTGTTTTCCTTGTGCTTGCAGTTATATGCTGTGTTATAGCTTTCTTGAGCTGTAGTAACCAGACATGTACAGAGGTTTTCTAGTAAAAGTACTTGCTGCTAATGTTTAATTCTGTCGAGGTTTTAGTTTCTTATCTAGGTATATTAAAAAGAAAACTTTTTAAGTTTCATACTGAAGTTTATACTGGTGAATATTTATAGATTGAAAAAGATTTTTTGTACACCACAATATTGGCATAAGTTCCGGACCATCAGTTCATTTTGAAGCTTCTTCCTCTGATGGAATTCATGAAGGAGCAGAAAACAGTATCTTGGTCTATTGCTAAGGTCTATACAGTACAAACCTGTTACATTACACTTTTTCGTGTCTGTGTATTTGCTGCTCATGTGATTTAAGTCATGAGGAATAAGAAACGGTCACGTGTATAATGTCTACAGCCAGACCATCTTTAACAAAGTTATTAAGGAGAATATTTTGGTCCTTCATTTAAAGTGGGGCACTGATGTAAGTGGGTCGAAGTGATTAACATCTTAAATTTGTTCTTGTAGGAGGTATTTAGATTTACATGTTGAACTAAAATGTTTGACTTCTCTGCCTTATCCTACCTTCCTCATTTCTCTTCAGGACATTGAAATTAGGTTTTATTTTTTATTTTTAAAAGATTTTATTTATTTATTTGACAGAGAAAGAGAGAGCACAAGCAGGGGGAGCGGCAGACAGAAGGAGAGGGAGAAGCAGGCTCTCTGCTGAGCAGGGAGCCCGATGCGGGGCTCGATCCCAGGACCCTGGGATCATGACCTGAGCCGAAGGCAGACGCTTAACGACTGAGCCACCCAGGTGCCCCTGAAATTAGGTTTTGCAGCCCAAAAGCCAAAGCAGATTATTATAAGTTATTATTTCAAAGAAATGTCCAGTAGCATTTGGTGGTTTTGGGATATATATTATATATATATTTTTAAGATTTTATTTATTTGTTTGAAAGAGAGAGAGAGATTGAGAGAACGAGTAGGAGGAGGGGCAGAGGGAGAAGCAGACTCCCTGCCGAGCAGGGAGCCCAACAACAGGACTCGCTCTCAGGACCCTGGGATCATAAGCGAAGGCAGACACTTAACCAACTGAGCCACCCAGGTGCCTGCTTTGGGACATGTTAAGTAAATATTTATCAGCTAACCAGGTTTTTATGTAAAGACTTCACTTGCCATGAGCACCTTGGGGTGAGCAGTTATGTATCTATTATGTACCATGTATTGGGATAAATTAATTTTTCCCTTTACTTGATATTTGAATTAATGCGTACAACTAGCTCGTGAAGTAGCTAACAGAACAGTCTAGAGAATCTTAAGTCTCTTGCCCAAAGTCACACAACTACAAAGATCTAAATAAAGAGCAAATTCTTTGGGGCGCCTGGGTGGCTCAGCTGTTAGGCTTCTGCCTTCGGCTCAGGTCATGATCCCAGCGTCCTGGGATTGAGCCCCGCATCGGGGTCCCTGCTCCGCGGGAAGCCTGCTTCTCCCTCTCCTACTCCCCCTGCTTGTGTTCCTGCTCTCGCTGTGTCTCTCTCTGTCAAATAAATAAAATCTTTAAAAAAAAAAAGCAAATTCATTAATCTTTCTTATTCTAAACATTTTGGTGAATTATAGAAAATATCTCACAATATTATTATAAGACTAGAAAGAAGATGAAAAGAGGAGATATCAACAGTCTTGTAGAGAACTACTTTTCATTTTGTGGTGCATGTAATTGGCCCAGGGAGATTGATTTGGGAGGGAGTGCAGGGAAAATGGTTTTGTCTCCCGTGTACGTACGTATGCAGCTACCTTCCCCACTCTAGTCATTACACTCCTGAACTCCAGACGGATGACTACATTCATGAGGTCTAATCTGGGTGAAATGTCCTCAATCAGCTCTTCTGTGTAGGCTTGGGAAAAACACTTTGAGTATGCAGAATCACTTTTCTGCTACTTTTGGAAGACCAAATGCATCGTTAATTTGCAAAGTCTGGTTTTTTACAAGGCACCTTTTTGTTTCTTTTTGAATAGAAAGATGAAAACTATAGAAGCCTTCCACGGGATGCTAGTAACTGGTCTCACCAATTTCAGAGAGACAATGCTCGCTCATCTCTGAGTGCCAGTCACCCAATGGTGGACAGGTGGCTGGAGAAGCAAGAACAGGTAACATAAATGAATCTTTCTACACATGTCATTGGTGTAACTTCCTAGCCCATACCCTGAAAGATGTTTCCCTCCATCACTGTGATGATTAAAGGTAAATTACTCTAACAAACTTCAGGTAAGTACCAGGCTCTCTGTCAGAGTTTGTCTAATATGAATATAAACTATTTCTGTGGTGGTCCCGGATCAAAGATTTCTCATAAGCGGTTATGAATATTTGCTGTGGATCCTGGAGTATCATGACTCCCGAACTTGTTATGTTGCTGAGGCATAGACATTTGGCAGTGAATAGTACAGCTTGAGTAGACTTTCAAGACCACTTATAGGTTCTTCTCTTTATTGATAAGCAGTAAGTCAAAGGACCTGAAGAGGCAAATTAAAATGTTCTATCTTACCTGACTTCACTCTGTAGGAGAAATACATTCTATAGTGTTATTTCAGAATTTCGATGAATTTGTTGGGTTTGGGGACTTTCCCTTTCATAAATGTCAGGGAACTATTTTTGAGGTTTGTAAGTTTTTAGAGGTGCTCAGTTTACTGAGCAGGATTGGCCAGCTACCATTTGTGAAATCAGCATCGTTTACCACTCAGTGTAAGTAACTGGTTCGTGTCCTGGGAAAAGCAGCTGTTTACAAACTTCTTATGACGCTGCTGGAGAAGCCGTCACCACATGAACACTAAGAATTTATCCGGTTAGTTGTGACACATAAAAAACAAGTTCTTCCAGTGTTGTTGTTTAAAGTCTGAATTGTTTCTTGTTAGTCACAGTATTTTCTTTTTAGTGGAAATTCTAGGGTTTTCTTTGTTGTTTTAAACAGTTTTTGTATTAAAAACACACTTATCTCCTTACTTTGTCACTTATTTTCTTAAAAAAGTTCATTTAAAATTGAAGGCTAGTGAATACTAAGAATGTTTTGTTTTCTGTTTCAGTAATTTCTGAAATTATTAATAATTCTATTGCCTACATAGTGGAGTAGTTGTTTTTCAATTTAGATTAGTGATGTCAGTGGGAAGAAGTCCTAACTTTACTTAATGCATCTTAGTCTGTGTTTTATAGCATAAGCCTCCTAAAATAATTTTGTGTGTGGGGGTGTTGGAATATGAAACAATAAAAAAAGACAGTTTGCCTTTGATACCATGTATGGTATCACAAACGTACTGGTTTTTATCATATCGTAAATGTTAGAATACATTAGAAGCATTGTGTGATGGAAATAATTTTAAATAATTAAAAAACCATGGAAGTCCTACTTAGGAAAAACATTATTTTCTCAAAATACAGATTTTAAACTCATTGGTGTTATTATTTCATTACCATTTTGAGCTAAATATTTTAAAGAATTAGTTTAGCATGGGCCTGTAGTCAGACTGGCTGGTTACTAGCTATCCACCATAAATGAGACTTGGGCATGTGGCTACCTTGTCCATACTTCAGTTTACTCGTTTATCAAATGGGTATAATCATAGAACCTGCTCCTACAGTTGCTGCATCCAGTGATGGAATACCTACCAAGGGGTTATTAGAATCTGTGTGTCTTAATATATTTGTTAGAAAAAAAGTTGGCTGGGCGCCTGGGTGGCTCAGTCGTTAAGTGTCTGCCTTTGGCTCAGGTCATGGTCCCAGGGTCCTGGGATCGAGTCCCACATCGGGCTCCCTGCTCGGCGGGAAGCCTGCTTCTCCCTCTCCCACTCCCCCTGCTTGTGTTCCTGCTCTCGCTCTCTCTCTCTGTCAAATACATAAATAAAATCTTTAGAAAAAAAAAAAAGAAAAAAGTTGGCTGCCAAGAACAGAAATTCTAGATTGCCTAAGAAGATACTCCTTATTCATTTAACACGAAATCTGGCGGCAGGGGTGATTGGTGGTGTAGTCCACAACCCAGCGGACCTCACTGAGGATCCAGATCCTCCATTTGCTGGGAGCTCGACACAGGGCCTCCATGTCTGTGTGCTCAGCTTGTCGGAGCCTCGGACATCACGTCCTTGTACGGGAGAGCAACAGTGCCTTTATCTTCTGCGTGGCTCTTTTTGAAAGCAGATAAACCTTTCCCACAAGCCCCTCCCCCCTCCCCAAACAGGTGCCCTTCATGTTGTGTTGCCTAGCGTTGTATGACTTGCATGCCAGTTTCTAAAAAAAGGGAGTTGTTGGTTGCGACTAGTTGAGCTTGATCTCCTGGAGCTGGGGGTGTGGGTGTGGCGGTTTGTCTTCCCTGAAACACAGCTGCTCATCACTGAATACAGTCAGGGTTCCCTTAAAGCAAGAAGGGAGGTACGGTTAGCTAACTATGCTAAATATGATTATTGTTATTACAAGATTAGGGGAAAAAATTGGCAGTCCAGAGTTTCTAAAGTAGGATATATTTAATTATATTCTAAAAATACACTTTTATTTTTTTAATTGTTGTGGTTGTAGATGTGTTTTTAAGGAGGTAATATAGTTTTTCTTTGTAATTTTGGTATAAAATAGTTTCTTTTTACACAAAAGGAGTTGCATTGAGAAGCCACATACTTTTTTTTTCTTCCCAAAAGACTCAGCCTCGATTTGCTTCTGTTGAAGTTATTTGAAGCATTTGTTCCTTGATAAGCAGGTTTTTAAAAAATAAGTACTTCCTTAGTCTATGTAGTCTAATGTAAATGGCATTAGTTAATTGATTCCTGAGCCTGAAAACATCTTCTTCCTTGACTTAAATTTAAAAAATGATGATCCATTCACTAAATTTAATGATTTCACATCAGCAGGATAATTAACGAAACTGAAATCTATTTAACTAGACAAGAACAGCAAAAACAACACAAAATCCATATTAAAACTTTGCCTAAAAGTAGGCACAATTGTTTGGGCAGAAGAGGACAAAGAGGTTATGCTGGACATACTGTAAATCTAGTCCAGATAGTCTCATTTAATTGTGCATTTATTCTTTTAACTGTTTCCCATAAGTCATCTGACTTTAATGGCCAAATGTCTCTTCTGTGGGCTTTTTTCTCCTTAGTTTTTGCCATTAAAAATGTAATAAGAGATGAGCATTACATAGATAAAAATAATGTTTTATATGGTAAAAAACAAAAGTCACCCCCCTGCCTTTACAATTTGGGATCACCAAGGTAGAACTGCCTTCCATGAGTTATGCCATCTGGACTGAAGAGGTCAACAGAGTTCTAGATTTTATATGTCTTCAGTGGTTTTGTTTTGCTCTGTTTCCTACTAGATTGCTTGTCTCATTATCTCTGTTTTTTTGAAGGCAATTATGACCAGATCAGTTGTGCCAGTGGGAATAAACAGTAGGAATGAAAAGCACAAGAGAGCGTGTTAAAGTGCTGAGCTAGTAGGCACCTCTGGTAGCTGAAGGTGGCTTTCACTTTTTGTGGGGTTGATCCCCTATAAGGGGATATTGAATCTTTCCCTCTTTTAGAATATTCGTAAGGTACGCACTCATATAATCAAAGGTAGGGGATGTATTTTATTAGAACTTTGTACCAGCAAGCACTTGGACTCAAGCTCAACGTGATTTCCAGAAATAGAAGTATTGCTTTTCAGTTGACTAATTCTTGCTCAGAATAGCCTGTAGCTGAATCCTACATCAGGTTCCTCTCAGAAGGTAGAGGACTGTGTATCTTTCAAAGAGCATCCTTTTCTTGTGACTTCCTTTTTCTGAGCTCTTAGAGGAAGCACAAAGAATTCAATACTAAATGGGTTGTTGTCGTATTGCCTTGAAAAAGTTTTCATGCTTCTGAAATTCTGACTCTGAGACCCAAGAAACAACAACAAAAAAATCAACAAAAGGCTTAGTTTTGATGTGTGGCAATGCTTTAAGAAATCTGAATTCCTTTTAACCATTACCATTTCCCTGACTCGGTGTAGACTATAATTTAATATTGGCAGATAATAGATCATAAGCTGACTTTGTTCTTATATCCCTACAGTTTATTGCAACTAATAAATTCCACAAAAGGAGGCAGGAACTTTATAATACGTTGTTGGAGGAATTTAAGGTCTGAAAGTAGAGGGACCTTCAGGGAAATTTAAGCTAATTGGGAGCCTGCCATTTTCACTACCTGGACTTGGTGAACAGACCTGAAGCCAATTAACAGAAATATCCAGGAGGTGCAAGGCACATTCCAGCCGCCACTTAAGCTCTGTTATAGGGGAATGACTGCCCTGACCTTTAGAGAAAAATCCATGTTTTAGGTTTTTTTTTTTTTTTTTTCCATCAAGCAAAAACTTTGTCTAATTGGCAGATTATACTGTGGGAGGCAAACTGAGAGGAAAACTACCTTAAATGTTTGGTGATGACCCAGTTCAAGTGTGATAGTGGATGTGCGCTGTCCTCACCTTTGTCTCCTGGCCTTCTGGCCCCCAACATTCAGTGTTGTCTCACAGCCATGAGTATAAGGAACAATGACAGTGCCCTTTCTTCTTATTTTGTGAACTTTTGTCACTGTCTACAGTCATAATGCTTCTACTTCAAGTTTTTTCATGTGGAGAACATTCCTGACTTTTGATATTTATTCCTTCTGAGATGAAGATGGCTAATATGGGGATAGTGTCTGTTTTTACATTAGCCCGAGTCAAGTCCTAGATATTAGAAGTAGAAAATAGCTGAACCTTAAATAGAAAGCATACTTTTTTCTATTTTTAAATTTTAATTAATTAATTAATTATTAAGTAAGCTCTATACTCAGTGTGGGGCTTGAACTCACAACCCTGAGATCAAGAGTCACAGACTCTACGGACTGAGCCAGCCAGGTGCTTCTCAGTAGAAGTCATATTGAAATAAAATAATGCTTGAGAATAAATTTCTTTCATTTGTCCTGTTCTTAAAAAAGAGTTCTGCTACATTGACGGCTTATTCTGATACTTTTGAAAATATTTATGCTTTATAACTATTTACATGATACACAATGAGAAAAGGTAAGATTCTATGACAGGGTTTCATTTTTGCTTTTCATTATAATTTGATTAAGTCTAAATTTTGAACATCTAGAGCAACAATAAATTTTAAAAATTAGAGCCTATTTTGGATGTGTTAAACATACTGTAGTGAAGAAACATTTTTAAGCTTATCCAGATTTTATATGGGAATGGTTTAAAAAAGAATAAGCAAGCCAGGTGATAAGTAATTGTGGTATTGGGTGTTGCCTGTTTTACCTTGGAGTGATAGGATGATGGGTGTCTGGGATGATTAGGTCCTGCTTCCATACCTCTCATCGAAATTGGTTTTTCCTCTGACCTGCCTGCACATGGGGAGATCCTTTTCCTTTCCCAAATGTTTAAGAGCCTTTTCTAAACGGAAAAACAAAATAAAACAAAACCCCAGCTCATTTCACTGACACCTAGAACCATCCAGATGACGTAAGTAGTCGGTTTCCGAATATGAAATGATCATACTTTTTAAATTACAAAGTTAGGAGATGGCTTCCTTAGCAATCTGATTACAACAGCTGCAGACCAGTCAGTGAACTGACTATGGGGTCATCTTGTTAAAACATGGAAGGGCTATAGAAATTCTGATGTGGGCAGAGGCAGGGCCTCATGGCATCTGCCTCATTAATGGGACACAAGGTTAGGTTCTGGCGCTGCCAAATGGTACCTGGAATGTGTGTGTTTGTTTATGCTTTAATTCTTTAGCCCCTAAACACTGAGAAACCAAATCACTGCTAGGGTTATCTGGATAAAAATAATCAAAGCCCTCTGCCTCCAAATTCTAAAATTCTACAGTTTTCTGTTAAAAGGAAGAGCATTTATTCATATTATTTCCTGACTGGTAAACTTCTGCAGAACTTGGGCAGAAGCAGACATCATTGTGTTTACTTCAACAGCAAATATAGAAACTAAAAACATCAAGATCGTTTTAGAATTAAATTTAGTTTTCATTATAAAATGCCAGAGATTTTCTTTAAGCAGAAACCTTTTATATTCACAATAACATTAAAAATAAAACCAAAACAACCTTTGAAAAGAGTTTTCATGTCACCTGGATATATATATATATATATTTTTAAAGATTATTTATTTATTTATTTATTTGAGAGAGAGAATGAGAGAGAGCACATGAGAGGGGGGAGGGTCAGAGGGAGAAGCAGACTCCCCGCTGAGCAGGGAGCCCGATGCGGGACTCGATCCAGGGACTCCAGGATCATGACCTGAGCCGAAGGCAGTCGCTTAACCAACTGAGCCACCCAGGCGCCCCTCACCTGGATATATTAATGCCAATAGATTTTGTTGTGCTTTAATAACGATGATTTTTGTAATACATGTCTTAAAATTATTTGTGTTTTCAAGCACAGTGGAAGCATCCTGTATGTATGTGCCATATTATTTTCCATCAGCCCTGCACGTTTTCTACTTTTATTATCAAAGAACTGTGGACAGGGAGCATCAGGCAGAAGAAGGGGACTAGAGCACAGGGACCCTGGTAGACATTCTTCTGAGAAGGACACGTTAATTTCCTGAGGAGCCTTGCCAGCCACAACAGGGCCACTTTGGAGGCTCTTTTGTCAGGACGACAAGCAGCATTTTACCCTTCCTTACATTTAGTGGCAAAAAGACACCGTGAGCCTGCAGAGTGTGTGTAGAACTGGAAACCTGCCCCTCCCATGAGTGTGTCCTTTTGTCTGACCCATAACGCACCAGTTGTGTGGCCTTATCTAGGTGGTATAAACTCTACAAACTTCATTTTCACTGTGTACAAAATGGGGAAAATAATACCCATTTGGCAGATACTGACTTTGTGTGTGAGGATTAAGTGATCTAGAACATGTAAAATGCAGATCCAGTTTCTGGTGTATTGGAGACCCTTGTTGGATGCTACTTTCTCCCCTATCTTTATTTTAGGTAAGAACAGACTTACTGGTGACACCTCAACAACTTTCTCTAGTATGGAGGACCTCTTTTATTTTCTTACATATTATCTTCTCCTTGCATATTGGAAATGCTATTTGGTATGCTGGGCTGGTTCATTTTCTTTCCTGGTGTACTTCTAATGGCCCTCATCATGCTTTCAGAATTGGATTCTTGCTTCTATGGCATCTTATCAGAATTAGAATAAAATTTAATCTTTTTAAATCATCTCTGGTTCTTTTCTGAAGAGCATAATCTGACACAAAAATGACATTAGTGTTAATCTCTGTGTCTGTGTCCATTTTTTATATTCCCTTTTGTTTTTGGCAAGCACATGTGGCTTAAATGCAATTAAATCTTAAGAATACCATTTAAGAATGCTAAGTGTCTTACAAGGGCTTCTGCTTGGCCACTGGCTAAGCATCTGGGTCCCTCTGTGATGTGAATGCAGTCAAGGAGGCACCATTTGACTCACCAGCTTTTGGAGCGGGTTGTGCAGTTTAGGGTGTCCTCATCAATTCTCCTGGCCCTTTATTACTGGAGCTATTTATTGCTTGTTTGGCCTATGGAGCTAAAAGCCCGCAAGCAGCAGGAAGTGAGACAGAAATTCTACCCAGTGAAAAATCTTTGGTGGTATGTGGATTAACCTTCATGGGGAATCTGTTAGCTGATGATTTTCTTGCCTGTGAATACAGCTGCTAGAACCAGACATTTAGAGCACACACTGTGGATAAAGATACATTTTCATTTTTTGCTGTGACCCTCAGGTGCCTTTTCATATTTTCTTTCTTTTTTTTTTTAAATTTTATTTATTTATTTGACAGAGGCACAGCGAGAGAGGGAACACAAGCAGGGGGAGTGGGAGAGGGAGAAGCAGGCTCCCCGCTGAGCAGGGAGCCCGATGTGGGGCTCGATCCCAGGACCCTGCGATCAGGACCTGAGCCGAAGGCAGATGCCTAACGACTGAGTCACCCAGGTGCCCCACCTTTTCATATTTTCATCACAGGGGCAGTCTTGAAGACTTTTGTTGTGAGCTGTGTGATTAACTAGGACTATGAAAAGAATGCACGCTTTATCCTCTAACTCTCTTTATTCCCACCAATCTGTATGTCATTTGCTTTTGAAAATTTGTTCTTTATTTCTGTGTTTGGTGAACAGTGGAAGTGCTATTCTTTAAAAAATACTGGTTAAGAAATTACTTTAACATTTTCAGTTTACAGTATGTTGTTTTCACTGCCCATTTCCTGAAGCCACCTGTACAAATGGAATCACTCAAAAACCATTTTTAATTTTGGAATGTTATGATCTAGGTAGGTATGTCTTTTTTTTTTTTTTTTTTAAATCAGCCCTACACAGGCTTTTTCCAGCTACCTTCAGCATGGATCTGAAATGGTCCTGAAAAATGGGCTGTTTTAAGTGCTAAACCGTTTTGCCCAATGGTTTTATGTTCTTCTTCCCCCCGCTGAGGTTTGTGCCCCATAGTAATTTCACTGGGTCTGTTGTAAACCTGTGATCCATTTTTTTTCTCTGCTCGTGTGCCTGAAAAAAGGCTGTTGTGAGCTTTCTTTAATCTCCAACAAATTCTAAAGAAATTAAAGTTCTGAAAAGAAACATGTAGTTTCCATAACATACCCCTGATGGTATGGGAGGTGAGGTTGGGGTGAGCTTTCAGGTTTCATTACATGTTTTGTGTTATTTATACTCCTCCATAGTAAGCACATACAACTTTTGAAATATTTTTATTTTTGGTAAATTAAACTTCATAAGATTAGAAAACTGAGCAATTTTTTATTTTTTTCCTGCAAATACTGTAGTTCCCAAATTATAAGATAAAAATTGTCCTGTCAATATCAATTAGAATCAAGGTAAACCCTTTGAGAAGCATAATGTCTCTTCCTCCCTTTGGTAATCCCTTTAATTCTCTGAAGTAATCCATTAACTGGCTGTCCTGTGATTTAACATCACAGCCCCCTGAGAAAATAGAAGCAGGATTAGTAGTATCCTTGTGTCCCCACCACCCTTTACAGACCTCCCTCCTCGGATGTGGGAGAAGCTTCCCAGGCCTCTCGAAGGCTGACATCGTCACCTCTCCTCTGTCTGCCATCCCTTCTCAGTCTTAGGACTTTGCTCTTCAACTCCTCTTTCCACAGTCCTGACTGTGTGTGTGTCTCTTTGTGCTAGATCTTTCTATCAGTTCACACTTCCCCTCCCTACAAGCCTCTGTCTTGCTGTCACCTCTGTCTGGCTTGCTGTCCCTCCCAATTCACAGATTTGGTTCCTTCTTATCTTTCATGTATCCGGTCACATCCTCTCCCTCCGGAGACCTTTCCTAGTTCCCATTTTTGAAAGAGGGGAACATCCCTGCTTCCTTCATTATTGCCTCCTCTCTCACCATTCTTTATAACGTTTATGTCTGTCTCCAGGCACTGAAATGGTCCAGGCACTGTTTTGTTTACTTTTGTTTGGAGCTCTTAGTAAGCTTCCATGAATTTTTGGGGTGAATAGTGTTACAATAAATTGAAAGGAAAAAGTTTATAATGTCCTCACTTTTTTGGATTTCCAAATTATGGGTAGATTCCTTGTTAGGTGGATGAGATTTTATAATGCCATTGGATATGATCTTGTGATTTTCATTAATTATGAGCTAAAAATTGCAGATTATAAATAAATCGGAGAAAACTTGCTAAATATTAAGACTTGAAGAAACTTGAGAAACAGTCATGCTTGTGAGTCAGTGATGTTTGATTCATCATTGCTTGTCATCTGCACATGGCAAAAAGACTGGAAAATTATTTCAGACCGAAGGACCAAGGAAGGGGGGAAATCTAGGTAAAGCAATGTTCCTACTTCAGAGAGCTTGATGATATGACGGAGAGCACAGCCTTCCTTATGCCCAAGTTGATCTTTCTCTGAGAATGTCTTGTAATTGAACATGGATTTAAGTGTTGAAAAGTGAACACTTGATAGTCTTTTACCAACAGGCTGCCTGTGTCCTAATCATTTCTGCTGAACTATAGTTGATCACAGCAGCTGGGGGAAGCCACCTGGGAGTGTAAAAGCTTCATAGAGGAGGTGATGGTATCGAGGCTAAGAGCTGCTGTGACTTAAGTGAGCCTTAGTGAGATACATGGAAGAACAGGCCTCCCAGAATGTTGTTATGGGCCCAGCATAGCCATCAGTTCTATTATAGTTCCGAAAATATTTAATTATCAGAAAATAGTAAATTTGTTCATAACTGAAGTGACAGATACATTTTCCACTTAATTAGAAAAAACAATATTTGAACAAACCATTTGGTAATATGTAATAGTTTATAAGCAATTGAGTTGAAAGTAATATGGTTAATATTCTCTTCTGAGTTTGTTTATTTCATTTGAGAGCTGCTTTTTGCTGTTTTAGATTTTTTCAGAGAATTCTGAGGGTTTTCATTTTTATTAGAATGAATATGAATTATACAATTACTCTGGGACCTCAAGCTGGTTTTGGTACTCATGTGTTCACTATATAAAATATGGATGTGATGAATTCTGATCTACCATTAATTAGCATATTATACCTAGTCTGTAGCTTTTTGATATTATTTTCTTCATTCAATTCTCTGAGTACAAGTTTCTCTTTTTATAAAATGAATATTTGATAGAATTAGATATTTGATATGATGAAATTGAGTTTTAGAAATTATTATTACTTTTTAAAGATTTTATTTATTTATTTGACAGAGAGAGTGAGAGAGCACAAGCAGGGGGAGCAGTAGGAGGAAAGGCAGAAGCAGGCTCCCTGCTGAGCAGGGAGCCCGATGCAGGGCTCGATCCCAGGACCCTTAACTATCTGAGCCACCCAGGTGCCCCTAGGAATTATTTTCAAAGAGAGAAGAAATATCCTTTGTTTCTGATGGAATTGCACAGCAAATTTTTTAGTTAAAGGAATTGATTCCGGTAAGAAGATTACACCACACAAGCTTGTAGAGAATTTAAATTTTTTAAAGTTAATGGTGAGAGATGTCCCTGTTTATTCCTTCCCATCCTCAGGACTCATTAGACATCTAAATGAGACGAGTGTTTAGAATTAGAGGGTCTTCCCTGTTACATTGGAAGACAGTATAACTCATGGACTATATGGGGATGAAGTTGATAACATGATTTTTTTCTTTCTACTTTTTAGAAAAGGTTATTTATTTGATTTTTGCAAAGATCATATACTCAGTTCCAAAATCAAACATTTCACATGGATCTGCAAAATCCTGCTTTCAGTCCCTAGCTCTCCTCCCCATATGTAACCACTGGTACTAGTTTCTTGTGGATCCTTTCAAATACTTTTATGAGAAAATGTGAAAATTTATCCTCTTTTCATGTATTTATGTAAATACTATGTACCATGTTCTGTGCTTTGATTTTTTTTTTTTTTTTTTTTTTGCTTAATATGGCTTGGCAGACTTTCCATAGTAGAACATAAAAAGTAAAATAGTTTAATAATTTCCTTTGTTTAGATGGGCCATTGTCTGCTGATGAGCATTTGGATTGTTTACTATCTTTGCTATTACAAACAGTATTGCAATGAATAACCTTTGTACATAAGCCATTTTGCATTATCCAAGTGATACTTGGATAGATACCTAAAGATGAAATAGTACATTTGTGGATTTATACAAGAGTATATAGATTTGTAACTTTGGTGGATATTTCCAAAGTGACCTCAGTAGATATTGGGCCAAGTTATACTCCCACCATGAGTAATGAGGGATTGTTGACAATTTAAATCCTCTTATTCTTTTATCACTTATTTGGACCAGGCATTCTTTCTTTCTTTTTCTTTCTTTCTCTCCTTTCTTCCTTCCTTCCTTCCTTCCTTCCTTCCTTCCTTCCTTCCTTCCTTCCTTCCTTCCTTCCTTCCTTCCTTTCTTTCTTTCTTTCTTTCTTCCTCCCTTCCTCCCTCCCCTCCCCTCCCCTCCCCTCCCCTCCCCTCCCCTCCCCTTCCCTTCCCTTCCCTTCTTTCTTTCTTTCATTGTTCCACCATTTAGTGGTTTAGATGAGTGTTTGAGGGGTCCTGGTTGATTAGAACTGTCTCTGTTTCTGGATGTATGGATTAGTTTACTCTGCAAAGCAACTGGTATGGATTATTCTTGTTTCCAAATGTCTCTCTCTATGGTGTTTAGAAAGTTAAGATGGTAAGGTGTTGGCCTCTGCAGTTACAAGTGAAAGTATCAGAGATAGCTATAAAAGCAGTGATTTTCTTCTTAAATTTTTTATTTGTAGCATCAGTATGTAGATTAGGAATGGGTATGCACACAGTAAAAATAAATATTATATTAATTATAGATACCAAATGTGAAATTGGTGAAATTACATTTCAGTGTTTAGAAAGGTGGAATGTGTGGGGGCGCCTGGGTGGCTCAGTTGGTTAAGCGTCTGCCTTCAGCTCAGGTCATATCCCAGGGTCCCTGGATCGAGTCCCGCATCGGGCTCCCTGCGCTGCGGGGAGTCTGCTTCTCCCTCTACTGCTCTCGTGCTCTCCCTCACTCTCTTTCCCTCTCAAATAAATAAATAAAATCTTAAAAAAAAAAAAAAATAGAAAGGTGGAATGTGTGTCCCTATTCAAAAGGCCTTTCACCATTGTGATGCTTGGTTTTGGATACTTTATGTCAATTTTTCTTTCTTTTACACATAGATCAAGTTCTGATTTATTAAATGCCATAGTTGACCTAAATTAATATAGAATCTGACTTTCTCCAAGAAAAGCCTTGTGTAAATATGAGTACCTGTTGCTATATGAGTGTGGTGGTTATTACTGAAGCTCTTTTCACTAAAGAAAAAACATAGCCTGGGATCCTGTTGCTTGCATCACTGACCAACCTGTGACATTTTGAGTATTATTCCTCACTTTTGCTCTTTCTTTTCACTGTACCTCCTGTCCTGGAGATTCTCTTTCTAAATGTCTCTCAGACACCTACTCATTCCTCTCCACCCCCGTTCTCCTTCCCAAGTTCAGGCTGCCCCCCCCACTCTCTCCTGGGTCCCTGCCCCAGCACTGCAGCCATCCCCCTGTCACCCCTGTCTCCGCTGAGGTCAGGGTGATGTGACATGAAGAATAGTGCTTACCACCCTTTAGGGTTTTGACCATCCTCAGCATCAGTAGGGGAATGAAATGGTTAACAGCTAGCTGCTTGAAGTCAGAGTGACCCGTGTTGGAATTTCATAGCGTGTGTTAATGCTGAGCAAATTCCTGAAGTTTCTAGGCCTCCAATCAGGTTTCATAACTTTCTAAGACGTATTTCAGGGGATCAGGAGGATTAGATGAGACAATTCATGTAAAACTTTTAAAACAGTACCTAACACACCATAAACACTCAGTAAACGTTAGTTTTGATGCTGGTGTTTTTCTGGTGATGAGTCGTCCTGATGTTACTCTGCTGACCTGCGGAGCTGCTGCTCGGGTCAGTCCCCAGGTCTGCCAGCTTCCTGGAACTCATTCTGCCTTCTAGACTCTTCTTGAGCGCGAATCGCGGGCCCCCTGAACGAGTGGCCGGCTCTTCGCTGTTGTCCTGCTAAGTCCCGTTCTGCTCTCGGCTTGGGTGTCCTGACACCTCCTTCCTGCAGCCATTACCTTGTCCACCTGCCTGCTTCTGCCAAAACCCAAGTAAAGTGGGTGTAGTGGTTTCTTACTCCTTTTCTGTCGTAGCACTTCCACGGTTCGTTATGATCACGTGTTTTTCTTTCTCTCTTAATGAGAGCGTGGCACATATCTGTGTCTCAGGGTTTCCTTCACGTCTTTTTCAGGGAGGCGTGACTAAACTGCCTGTGGCCTCGGATCTCTTTCACGACGTTTGCATCTCTCCGCACCATGCTTTCATTGAGTGTGTTTGTAATCGGAAGGGGCTATTTGCCTGTAATTTGTGCCTCTAATTTGTGTACTTGTCCTAAAACATTTTTATAGCAGCCATTTGGATGAAGAATATCTTATTCCATAGATAGTTTATCTTTCCTCACATACTGTTTTACTTTTCAAGATTCTCTTCCAGATTAAGTTGGAGCAAGTTTGAGGGGAGGGCAAAGAATGTTAGATTATATCAGCAGAAATCTAGGCTTTTGGTCCCTGGAGGGACTAATTTTCATGAGAACTTTGTATTTTAATCATAAACAGACCCGATTCACTAATACTTTTATAAACCTTTGGCTGAGACTTTGGCATTAATGTTCTGAACTCTTAGAAAAAGAAACATACTTTTGTTGGTTGGCCAAGCAAAATAGGTCTTAATTCAAATAAAAATAATGTGTTTGTTATTTTAAAGAGATTTTCCATCGAGCTGTGTTTTAAACTTTTTGCCAATTTAGTTGTCTAATGTTGGACATGGCTTAGGCAGGGATTTGAGGTATTTTCTGTGCCTTAATATAGTGACTAAGAAAGCAAGTTATATTAGCATATACATTATTATTTAATTAATATTGTTATGGATTATAAAAAGATGAATCCTGTGTCTCGTTTTCTTAAATATACTGGAAATGGTAAAATATATGAGGAATTTTTATTGATGGTGAAGAAGTTTTCTTCAGGTACATGCGCAGTTTTTCTCCTGCTGTTAGTAAGTGGCTGAGCTATCACTTTGAATCTATTGTATCCCTGGAAGACTTGCCCTTGGATTCTCTGACATTCTGTTTCTAAGCTCACTGGTATTATTTACAGAAAAATGTCTGTCTTTTGCTCTGCCTGCGTGCATGCAGGTCATTTCTCTAGATGAGATTTTATATGCTCTTCCTTGGTGTGATCATTTAGTATCTGTTCCTGTCCCTCTAGCCCGTGCTTACCTACAAATACTAGCTGATTCCTTCTCTCCTGGATGTCTTTGAACTATCTTTACACTTTCTCCCAAGCAGAGGGGAAGTGGTCCCTAGTCTGAAGGACAATGTGAGTTGAAACTCCTTCTTCTGGAGCTAACTCTGTATCTAGCTGTGCAGTTCATCACAGCCTCTGCATGCCGGGATGACCTTCATCCCCTGTGAAATTGCATGTCGCTAATTTCCAGATAGTTCCTAAACCTAGAAAATTCTAATTGTCTATGACCTTCTCATTTCTTGTAATTTTTGCCGTGAGTCTCCCACATTTCAAACTTGTTTTGTTCTTCTCCTTCATGTTCTATCCGTTGCCAGGTATGACATATTATACCTTTACTCTTGCATATATACATATCTTTCTACTTTCTTAGCGCCTGTTCTCATCCCAGCCATATTCCTCTTGACTGATGTCATATGTAGCTCCTTCTACCATCTGTTTCTTCTTTAGTCAATTCTGCATATTCCTATTTGCATTATCTTTCAAACCACCACTTATATTGCATCACCCCCAAGTTTAAAAGCACGAAGAAACTCCCTACTGCACTCTGATTTAAAATTAAACTCATTAGCTTGGTATTCTATGTACTCTGCAATCCAAAATCCAATTTAACTTTTTTAGGCCTCATCTCCTACCATGATCTCATGCATATCCTGTACTCTATTGGACTACTGTTCTTTCCTTTTAAATAAATATCCTATTGCTTTTGCTCATATGTCCCCCAACTCTTGAATCAATATTGGGTCATTAATTAATTTAAGCTCTAGTCATGTGTGCATTGGATGCTTGCTCTATGACATCGCTGTGCTTGAAAACGGGATGGTTGGGCCAGGAATATTAGTCAAGTAGACCAAAATTGGATCCTAGTTCATACTTCTTAAATAGAAAATTGAATAAGCCTCCTAATCGTCAGTTTCTTGGAGTAGCAGAACCTGGATTGAAATGGTCATTTATTGAAAAGTAATATTCTAAAAGTATCTCTGGGAAAAAGGGAGTGTGTTAAAATTTTGAGGAAATCGGATCTTTCCACAAAATACCAATCAGTTTTTATCACATGACTTAGATATTATTTTCATTTCTTTTGAGTAAAAGATGTTCTGGTGCTCCCTCTGTGGGCAGAACCCTATGAGCAAGTGGTATTGTGTGCCCACAGTCACAAAGCTTAGAATTGATTCCCTCTTTGAGGGATTTATTAGCCTGACCTCTCTGAGCTGCCGTTTCCTTATGTGGGCAATTGGGGAAATTCCATCTTTCTTACTAGTACAGTTGTTCGGAAGCTTTAATGACCATGCCATAGTGGTTAGTAGCTTATGTCCTTGACCCAGAAAAAGATTTCTATTGCCCTTCTATTGCCAAAGTCAGCTGTGTGACTTTGGTCATGTGGATTTGATTCTTTCCTGTTTTAATTTTCTTATTTGTAAAAAAGTAGACAGTAGAACGTATCTGGTGGACTTTAGTAAAGTAATGTAGCTCAATATGCAGTAATGTTATTTTAATTACATAAAATGCTAATCAAAACCTAATATAAAATTTATTGTTATTCTCTGCCACTCACCCTGTCCTAGTGATTGTGATAAATTTTCAATAGTCATGTTCTATCATTAGGAACTCAACTTGCTTCTTATCTTTAAATATAAGGCCTTGTTACATAGGATAATAAGTAAATTACATCAACAGTCTATTCTACTGTAAAAAGTTTTAGATTATGCTTTTTGTATTTGAAACATTTTTGAAGTATATAATCAGTAATCTTTGTATTTTCCACATGTATTAGGTGGTTATGCTTTTCATATAATTGTATATATGGTTAAAATCCTTTGACAATAATAAAAATGTAGCCAAGATATACATCAGCATGTTTTTCTGATTGTAGTAGAACTGTAAACACTTCAAATAAGGTGTTTCTCAGTATCTTGCGAAGAAGTACAAGCATTATGGCTAATCTTCTCTTCTGTAGGTATTGCAGATTCTTATTTACTTGTAAGTATTGTTATTTACTTGCAGGTATAATGCTTCTCATGTAGGTTGATCTTTTATTTAAATTTATTTAAATTCAAAGAGGTTGAAGTAAATGTAACTAGAACCTCAATTCATGAATATATCCTGGTTACTTCAATTTATGGCTTTTTTATCCAGTATTTATGCTATATAAAAGTTTGGACTCCCAGCTTCTGGGATTTGGCTATATATATTTTCTTCTTCCTCATTCAAACTAATAGTCTTTAGGTTCTACACTGTAACTACTTTTGGCTCTAAAATATAAAGGCATTATTTTTTTATGATGTTTTCTATTTCAAATTTATTTAGAGCTTTTACAAATTAAGCTACATTTTTAAGCATTTTACTCTGATTCTAAAAACTAAGACTATATCTTCTAAAATAAAATTTCCATATATATCCTTTGATTTCTAAAGAAGTAATTTACTGTGTTCTTTTTCTTAACCACTTTTAGCCTAGGCTACCATTTTGCATTGCTAGCAAATTTTCATTGTTTTTTCCATAGTTACTTTTAGTGTGTGTGTGTGTGTGTGTGTGTGTGTGTGTGTGTGTAATGTAGAGTAAACTAGTTTTTGTTCTTTCCACATTCCCCACCCACCTTGGTCCTATTGTCCATTGGCTGGGCTCTGACCTTTCTACCTGTCACATCTATATGACAGCATCCTTTTTCTATCCCAAACAGTGAAGGGCCACACCAGTTTCATCTTTGTTTTGAATAATTCATTTGTGCATTTCTGTCTTTCACTTCCAAACTAAACTGTTATAAATAAAAGCAAAGTAAAAGTAGACTTTTATGTATTTTTAACAATAAAGCAGTCATAGGTATTTGTGAGAAGACAAGGAGAGTTGGTGACTTTGGCTCTTTGCATTGTCTCTAATCTTACTATGCCAATTCATAACTACAATGCTGTAAGACACACTGACTTAAATTTCATGATAACTGGGGTCACGGGGAGCTGGGAGAGGTTATTCTTCAATTAGGCTTCCTCTGTTGAACGTTGGAGCAGCCGTGGAGGTGCGCTAGGGTATGGGTTTATTGCCTAAAGCCATGTTTTTGACAGTTGTCCACCTTGCAGGACCCTGGTCTACCTGTCCTCTCTCATAGCTAGCTCTGGTTGCCACAGTATGTTCTGACTCTTTATCCAGGTCTCCCTCGCTTCCACATGCCACTAGGGGGTGTTTGTTTCTTCCTTTCTGTGCCGTACAGCTACCATCTCTTCCCCCCACTGCCCTAGCCTCTGTATGGCATGGATCACTCTCATTCTCTTCCCCTTCATGGTGTGACTAGTCTTTTAACTAGAACTTAATCCCAGCCTCATACATTCTTTTTTTTTTATTTAAAGATTTTATTTATTTATTTATTTGAGAGAGAGAGAGAGAGAAACAGCATGAGAGGGGATAGGGTCAGAGGGAGAAGCAGGCTCCCCGCCAAGCCAGGAGCCCGATGTGGGACTCGATCCCAGGAATCCAGGATCATAACCTGAGCCGAAGGCAGTCACTTAACCAACTGAGCCACCCAGGCGCCCAGCCTCATACATTCTTAATACTGTGAGTCAGGCACATTTGCAAAGAAGAGCATTCATTTGAACAACATGAATATTTACCATTAAATTTTGGTTTCAAAGCCAGTGTGTTCTACATTTGAAAATATAATACTAAATTTTCCCTTTTGTTTTTGTTTAGTTAAATATTGCTGTAGTATTGATTATAGGCTTTGGTGCACATTGTGGACTAAAATAATCCATCCCTGCTCTCAGATACCTTATAATCTATGAGGTCAAAAGAGGACTAGAATCATCATGACTGTGATGAAGTAACAGAGGAGGGGTGAAAGGTTTTATGTGTACATTTCAGGTGGATGTGACATTTGGGCATGTATTCAGGAACTCTGCTCCAAAACACTGGGACTGCTTCGGATAAATGGTATTCCCTTTGGGTCTTGAAGGAGTATAGTGGGAACCTGGTAGAACAAGGTTACGGAAACATGAAAATCGAGATAATTTTTGTTGGTGAGTAATTGTGTTGAAGGTTTAGTGTTCCTTTGTAGACAGTTGGTTATTAGAATTTAAGTCCAGATTGTGAAAGTATCCAAATATATAATTGGAGAAGACAGTATTGATCATGAGGACAAGGGGTTGAGTCTGTTACATTGATTTAGAATACAGGTTTCTTTAACCATTGAAGCCATTGATTTGGGAAGAGAGAGCCCCATTAGGATGATAAAAAATAATGTCCTAAACCCAGGCTGTTGCAGTAGAGGTAGAAAGAATAAATCTGAAAGATAGGAAGAGGTAGAATCAGTTGGTCTTGGTAATAATCAAGATGTGATTTCCTATGATTAAGACATTAAAAGTGGCTTGTGACAATTTTTGGAGAATGAAGGGACATGCACCAGATTTCAGTGAGGTTGAGGAATAAATAGGAGGTGTAAACATGGAATGCAAAGAGAAACAGGAGGGATGTGTTTTGTTTTGTTTTGTTTTCAAATGATAGGAGGGATTGTTGCCTAGTTGCCTGCTGATGGGAAGACACCATTGCTTGTTTGATAGGGCTGTTTGCTCGAAATGTAGAGTTAAAGAGAATCTTGATTACCAGATTTCATCATGTTTCATATTTGATTAGTTCCTTCTGGAGTCTTTCAAAGACCCTTCTGGTTTCTATTGACTTAAATGGTTTTGTGTTACTGGAATATATCTTGTTGTCTATTTCTTCCAACAGATATGCTGTAAATGTATTAAATAACATTGGGCTTGATTCTTTTCCCAAGGGATTCTGACTATTAAAATCCCTGTTCATGCTAAGGAACTTTTTAATGTTTGTTAGAAAATATGATATGACTCATGATTTTATTTTTTACCTTGTGCATGCATTGCTTGATGTAACGGGATGATGGAACTACTTATCAAATTTTTGCTTTTCTCGTCTATTGTTTTTCTACTATTAAGTAACACGTTAATGTGTAAAGTGTTGTATCTTATGGTATATAACACTTGAAAATATAGAAATATATGAGCTTCAAAATAAAAGAGAATTTAAAGGTTAATCTTCAGTCTGTGGTGAACTGCTTTTTGCTAGATTAATATTGCTTAGGGACTTCCTGTAAATAAGATAAAAATTGGACCAGTTTCATACTTACTTTTCAATTTCCCATGTGATTATAAATTTACCAGGTTGTTAATATTTGAACTATAATAACGATTCTGTGAATTTAAAAAAAAACCTTGTGGTTTTTAAGGTGGTCTGGAAAGCCTCAGTAATTGTTACATAATTTAACTTCTTGATACTTCAATTCTCATAGAAACAATTTTAATAATAAAAACATGGGTTGGCTTTCTTTTTTTAAAATCGAGAGAGAGAGAGAGAGAGAGAGTGTGTGTATTGGGATAATTTTTGGTTAATAATAATTACAAGATCTACAGTAGCTTGAATTTTACTCTGTTAAATTTTTTTTTTTTAAAGATTTTATTTATTTATTTGAGAGAGAGAGAATGAGAGACAGAGAGCATGAGAGGGAGGAGGGTCAGAGGGAGAAGCAGACTCCCTGCCGAGCAGGGAGCCCGATGCGGGACTCGATCCCGGGACTCCAGGATCGTGACCTGAGCCGAAGGCAGTCGCTTAACCAACTGAGCCACCCAGGCGCCCTCTGTTAAATTTTTTTAAAGTAGATTGTTTATTTATTTTTATTGAGATATAATTGACATATAACACTGTGTAAGTTTAAGAAGTACACAGTATATTTATATTTTGCAGTATAATTACCACCATAGTATTAATTAATAACTCTTCCATGTCACATAATTAATTAATTTCTTTTTTTGTGGTGGGAACAATTAAGTCTAATTTCTTAGCAACTTTGAAGTTTGGGATACAGTGGTGTTGACTTTGATAACTGTGTTGTGCGTTAGATCCCCAGTGCTAAGCTCTTTATATGCATTATCCTTATGTGGAACCTGTGAGGTAGAGTTTCACATTATTATCCCCATTTTCTGGATGAGACACATGAGTGTTTAAAGTCCTATAACTTGCTAAAGATCACAAAACAAGTACAACAGTTTGCATCCAACTGTAGGTTTCTCTGGCTCTGAAAGCCATGCCGTTGTCTAGTTTACTATAACTGCATAGGCAACGATCAGTGCTCCATGAACTGAGATTCCCAGGGATGGGAGGGGGGTTATGTCCCTGCATGTGTTTTGGGAGGTCTGTGAGGTCTGTTCCTTGATTGCATATGCTCTCTTAGGGTCTTTGCTCTGGTCCTCTGCCTAGAATGCTCTTTCCCCTGACACTCCCTCCTTAACTCTCCCTGGTCCTGTGGATCTTTGCTGGATTCCCCTCCTCTCACTGAGCTCTTTCCTCACGTCTGTGTACAGCTTTAACTTTAACTGCTGCATCCACTTTTCCCACCTTCTCTGTTTCCAGCTCCCCTTACCTTAGTCTGTCTTTAACAACACTTTCTCACATGCACATAAGTTATTTATTACATTTTTTTGGTATTTTTTTTGTCCTGCCTATTAAAATATATGTTCCAGGAGGAAAGAAATATTGTCTGTTTTATTCACTCATGTCTCAAATGCCTAGGACAGTGCCTGGCACATCATAGGCATTCAGTCATTGAATTGATAAGTAAGTGGTTAGATGGATGAAAACTCCCTGAATTCATAAGGAAAATATCTTATTTGATGAGGCTATTCCTAGGAAAAGGATTCATTGCTTTTATCAAGTTCTCAGTTTATCAGACTGTGCCCAGTGTCTACCCTAATGGGTAGTGATTCATATGCTCATAAATTGAGTTAAAAAAAAAAAAAAAACCCACGGAAATGAAAACAGTAATCTGAAAAGGTACTCCCATATTCATTGCAGCATTATTTACAATAGCCAAGATGTGGAAGCAACCTAAGTGTCTATCACTGGATGAATGGATAAACAAGATGTGGGGTGTGTGTTTGTGCACAATGGAATATTATTCAGCCATAAAAAATAAGGACATTTTTCTATTTGTGGCAACATGGATGGAACTTGAGGGCATTATGCTAAGTGAAACAAGTCCAGCCCAGGAAGACAAATACCATATGATCACACTTACATGTGGAATCTAAAAGAAAAACAAAAACCAAACTGTAGATACAAAGAACAGAGCGATGGTTGCCAGAGGCAGGGGCTTGGGGTTTGGGCAAAATTATTGAAGGTGGTCAAAAGGTACATATTTCCAGTTATAAAATAAATAAACCTGGGGAAGCAATGGTACTGCATGGTGAGTATAGTTAATAATACTATATAGTATATTTGAAAGTTGCTAAAAGTAGATCTTAAAAGTTCTCATAAGAAAAAAATATCTAACTATGTGTTATGATAGAGGTTAACTAGATTTATTGTGGTGATCATTGCACATTATATATAAATACTGCTCTATGTCTGCTATATCTCATCTGAAAAAAAAGATGGATACAAGGTTTTCAGCTGTATGTGATTCATAGAAATCAATAATATAGAGAGCTAGTATGTACTAGTTCAGTTTAAACTTTACCTTGGGATCACTTTGAAAAGATAAATTGTGTTTTGTATTTTAAAATTAAAGATTGAAGAGTAACAAAATTTGTGTCCAATGATAACATTGTTCTAACATTGTATATAATTTTGAACGTCACCGTTTGAGTTGGCAGGCCCAATGGTGGGAGTTAATACTACATTAAATGCTATAAGTAGATAAAATAACATTTTAAATGACCAGTTATAATCTAATATCTTCTTTCTGTTAATGTGCACATGTGATGTGTCTCAATTCAATTCCATAAGAATTATTGTACATGTACAATATGTTATGAACTGTGCTAGGCACTGACCATCTCCTGGACAAAGAGAAGAGTCATGTTCTCAGTCATGTAAATGGCCATGATGCTGTGTAACAGATAACAGGAGCATGTATGCAGATGCATCCTATAGCTCAGGCCCACTGAGTTCTGGGCTCATGATCACGAGCCATCAGATCATCTGTTTCATTCTTTTGACAATCACACACTCTTGTTTTGCCCATCTGTCTTGCACATGTGACCTGGTTAAAACTTTGAGTGCTTTTGGTCAAAATGGGTAGGAATAAAAATTCCTCTTCACTTTAGTGTAGTGGCTTAATTAAGCCTTTTTATTAAAATTTTTTTCATTTTCAAAGAAAATGAAAAAGTTGTCTTATAAATAGATGCTCACCTTCACTAGGAATCATGGGAATGCAAATTAAGATATTGGTGTTTTTGGCTATAGTTTAGCAAATATTAAAATACTTGTCATATTTGGGCACCTGAATGGCACAGTCGGTTAAGCATCTGACTCCTGGTTTTGGCTCAGGTCGTGATCTCAGGGTTGTGAGATGGAGCCCGTTGTCTGGCTTCATGTTCAGCGCAGTGTCTGCTTAAGTTTCTCCTCCTTCCTCTGCTCCTATCCACCATGTGTGCTCTCTCTCTCAAATAAATAAATAAATCTTAAAAAAATACTTTTCATATCAAGTATTTGCAGTGATGTGGCCCAGTAGCTGCGCTTATGTACTACAGATTGAAATGTAATTGATGAAGCCTTTCTGAAAGTGAATTTGGCAATATCTGCTTTTGATTTCAAAATTTTACATATGGGAATATTACCCACAGAAATGTTTGCACATGGATAATAAGTATGTCATTATTACAGTAGTATAATACTGGAAACAAGTTATTGTTGCTCATTAATGGAAGAGTGGCCATATTAATTATTTTATATTTGTACTATAGAATACAGCCATTGAAACAATTGAGGTAAAAATAGCTGTGTAGATATTGGAAGATTTCTAAGACATGCTGTTAAATGAAAAGAATAAGTTTCACAGAGTATATATAATATGTTTAATTTTATATAAAGATTATACCTGAGTATATGGACCTGTTATGTATATAAAAAGGAAATTAAAGGGATTTTTTTTCCCCAAATCGCAACCATGATTAATTCTAAAGGAGCAACTTGGAATAGAATTATAGGGGTTAGGGTTAGGGGAAATTGGAGGGGGAGACGAACCATGAGGGAGACTCTGAGAAACAAACTGAGGGTTCTAGAGGGGAGGGAGGTGCGGGGATGGGTTAGCTTGGTGATGGGTATTAAAGAGGGCACGTACTGAATGGAGCACTGGGTGTTATAAGCAAACAAAAAGAATTATATGAGTGAAATGGGATTTCCATATTTTATTCTGTATACTTTAGCACTAGTTTTATCTTTTATTAGATGACTTAATGATGAGGACACATTCTTTATAACATTAAAAAAAAAATTGCTGAAGCAATACATACACTCCAAAGCTGAGGTGGGTTGATTTCCTTTGCTTTAAATAATGTTTCTTTGCATTACTTCTCTCCCATTTTTCCCTCAACATCTAACATCTTCTTTAAAATTTACTTGATTAACTTAAAATTAATGTTTTAATATTTAAAATTAATCAATTTATTTTTTATATTTATTTTTATAAATGCATAGTGTCTTTTATTAAAAAGTTCAATGCACTCTTGGGACAAGCTTGGAATCACTTGCTTTCAGAAAATGGAACATGACCAGATAAACATCTTTGTGTCAAGTGCCATGATTTGAAGGTAGTAACTCAATAAAGACTAGCAAATTAGAGATTTCTAAAGCAGATTAAAGTAGTTTTCTGAGGAACGGTAATGATAGATATTAAATGAACCTTTAATTTATTTGTTCCCATTTATAAGGCAAAAGATTAAGTCTGGTAGAGTAACAGTTGTTTCTCATTCCCATTAGGAATGTGGATAATGTCGAAAATGAAGCACATATAATAAGCACCGTCCATGGTATTCTACTGTCTTGAAGAGTTTCATGATAAACCTCTAAAAATTTATTTATTAAATCTCAAAGTTCATTATCTAGCCATCTAGCACATAGAATATTTTTTTCAGAATCAGTACATCCAAATATTTGAAAATGTACAATTATGAAATAGATTTACTTTTATAGACTTAAGAAAAATTTTAATAAGTATGCTTTTAGTAAACAAAAGTTATATATTCTTTAAAATTTGTTTTCAGGGGCGCCTGGGTGGCTCAGTCCATTAAGTGTCTGCCTTTGGCTCAGGTCATGATCTCAAGTCCTGGGATCGAGCCCCACATTGGGCTCCTTGCTCAGCGGGGAGTCTGCTTTTCCCTCTGGCCCTCATCCCACTGGTGCTTGCTCTCTTGCTCTCTGTCTCTCTCAAATAAACAAAATCTTAAAAAAAAAATAAAAAATAAAATTTGTTTTTAGACTTGCCTTGCTACTTTTCACATACTCTGAAATCCAACTCTTATCCTTTCCAGGTTGGTCACTGGTCATTTCTCCATGTGGAAACTTTTATACAATCACATCATAATCAGTTAAACCAAGGATATTTTATTTGTACTATACTGAAAAGTACCTGTGGAATCTCTAGTCCTAAATTTCTAGTTTTTTGCAGTTTAAACTGAATTTCTTTTTAATTTTTCTTTTGTGCTAAACAAAATAAATGCAGTTGGTAATTGAAAGCCATTAAGACATATGCTCTTATCCGTTCCTTACAAAAATTTCTCCAAATTAAAAATAAATCGACAACTGGATTCTGTTTTCTATTTTTGAAAATAATTCATTATCTTCAAGTCACCTTTAAGAATATCTATGGCAACTTAATCTCAATAGTTCAAAAATGAAACCTATATGAGAGAGAAAACAAATATTAGTAATTAGTGAATTTAGATGCAAGGTACATTGTGTTGAATATATTTATTCAGTTTTCTGTAAGTTTGAAATTTTCCAAAGAAACATTTTTTAGGAAAATAAAATTATATATAACCCACGTTCTTAATGTTTTCTTTAAAACAGCAAAGTGAATTTACTCTTAGCTGATTATGGTCATTTCAGCTCATGAGGTAAAAAATAGTTCACAGTCCCCAATTATGATCTCTCTCTAAGAAATAGAAGGTCACAGAACTCAGGGCAATTTCATCTGCAGCAGCTTCTCTTTGTTTATAGTCTCCCACATTCTGTCTCCGACACATGGATGTTGATGTTAATACCTACCTGGTTCTGGCCGTGTTTTCAAATTCATGTTGCTTTAGGTTGTTACTGTTAGTAATCCAGTGCCTTCTAGGAGAACCAGGCTTCAGGTTTAGAACACTGGAATCTGGTTTGGAGTTAGATGTTGAGAGCACCAAGATGCCTGAGGAAAACCTGACTGTGGAATTTAACGAATTACTCAGTTTGCTCTCTGGAAGAACTTCTTATCTGTACAGGCTGCTTTCTTCTGACCTGGCCTCATTTTGTCCAGGAAGCTCTTACTATTCATTATTCGTGATGTTCTCTGCAGCTTCTTTCCCAGCCCTCCTTATGAATGTATAAAGAGACATGGGAATGGGACTGATCTCCTGTGCCTCGTTTAGTGGTGCATCTCTTCCACGTCTGTCTGCTCAGAGTGTAGCTCATTGTGAAGTGGTGAGAGCTGGGTGATTGTGGGTGCTCTGCTCCTTCCCTGCTGGTGAGAGCTTCACCAGGCAAGCTCCATTTTGCATTTACACCTTGTGGTGGTGCTGGTCATGTGTGTGTTTGTATTCTTTATGGGTCACCTGCCCCACTCTCAAAATGCTCTCCCTCGACTATAATAGATTTATATGTGCACACTTGATTTAGTGGATTGGTAGCTGTGTGACAAAGGATGGGTTACTTAACCAGTCTGAGCATTCAACTCTCTAGTTGTAGAACAGGAACAGCAACTATATGTAGTCCCTGGCACATTCATGAAAGTGTTTAATGTTATTACCACTCTCGATAAATGTTTTCTCTCTTTCTACCCATCTCCATCCTGTGAGGTAATTGCTCCCTATAAAGTATTTTTCAGTGTTTAACTAAAATATCCCTAAGATAAAATAAAATGCTTTGTTCCGAGTATATGCACCTAACAGGTGTAATTATTAAACGCTAAAAGTAAATGTTACGCTTGAGGCCCTCGTATTTAGGTAGGTGCCTTGCTGAAGGGAATAGTTGGGGTGAAATGCACCCCAGCTTCATGAACCTTCCAAGGGGACCCCTTTCTTTATTCTCATAGGGGTGACCAGAGGCGCTACAGTGTCGAATCCCCTTCTCACTGGCCTTTTATGCAAGTCATGTTTGATTGTAGATAAGAATGGTCCTTTTGCTGTTAGAGTGGTTTGTTGTTGTTATGAATGCATTCATTGATAGTAATTCATTTGTTGGTTGGTTCAAATAAGATTTAAACATCTGATATATGAATATCCCTGTTAGGATGTAAAACGAAAGGAAGCAATAATCTGGTGTCAAAAAGAGTGTTGATACTTTATATTATTGATTTTCTTTATTAATCTTCTAAGAACTCACCTTTCTTTCTAGTAGTACTCACAAGTACTCTCGTAAGAGCCCACAGCTGATGGTGCCGATGTCTTCCCGGCTCTGTTCGATGACACTATGTCAGTAGCTTGCAGTCTTCCGGTGGGGTGGGGTATTTGTATCACAGGTGTTGGCAGATGCTACAAATTAGGTCTTTTTTTTTTTTTTTCCTTTGAGAGCCAGTTGTTAGACATGGATCAGTGCACTCCTGTTCCTGTCACATCTTCACACCAACCGCTGGAAGCTTTTGGCTACCCCTCTAAGTCACTGCTTTGGCAGTCCTTCATTGCATTGATTTTTGTCTTTAACCTGAGTGGTCAAACTTCTGATTATCCCAAGTGGATTTCCTCATGTCTGTCAACTGCTTTTACCAGCCTACCCACCTCTCTGTCCATGAGCCCCTGGAGGATTTGCCGGAGAGGTGCTGGGTCAGGTTACAATTTACCAATGCTTTCTTAGTGGCATTGCTTTGATAGAAACCTCAGGATTTTGTCCAAGGTTATGATTTAAAACTGACCCTTTTAAGCTTTCTAGTCCTATTAGAGAAGCAAGGCAAGGCTGGGTGTTCTTTGGGGGGGGTGTTTTTAATGGTGTCATAGAATTTTAAGTGCATTGGGAAGACACCTGCAACATAGCAGGCCTCTCCTTAGGCTTGTGGAGTACAATATATGTGCTCCTCTTTTGAAAATATGATTTGGGTCTTGATGGTATTTCTTTGTCAGAAGAAAGGAGATCTCTAAGTGCATGTCTCTTTGACCTAGTCAAATACGTTTGACTCAGCTGCTGTGTTTGGCAACATTATTACTGGTGTCGCAAATTTTCTCACGGTTTAATGATTCTTTTAAGAAGATGGAATTGTGTTAATACCTGACTTCCTACCCTAAAGAATATTTATAGGTGCCCCCCCCCACAAGTTCCCTGCAATTCGATTTTTACAAAGAATTCTCATACGTAAAGATGATTTTCACAGTGATTGAGAACAGAGACAAAGAGGTGTGGCCAGATGAGGAGTGGGTTTCACATTTTATGTCCAAGAGATGGCCAGAGCCTGAGAAGTGCAACCTGCTGATACAGATCCCTGAATTGGGCAACTGGGGATTACAGAGAGAAGGAAGAATCAGGATGAAAGAGCGATGAGACTTATTTTAGAAATTGCCTAATGACAGATTTAGGGTTTTGAATAGGAAATAGTATTTGGTATTCAAAAGATTTCTTAAATAAGGGGGAAAAAAAGGTAGCTCTGGCCCTTGCAAAGCTAATCTGAATAACAAAGGCTGAGCTGACTTTACAGGAAAAGTGTGAAAGGCTTCTGAATGTACTTCCCTCTTCTTTGTCTTTATCTGAAGATGCTGCGCATTATTCATGTGCATAAACATGTCTACCCTCTAGAGTCCTGGTATTAAATGGATAGGTGTTGTTGTGGCTTTTAAAAATATACCTACTGTTGAATGTTTTAAAATTTATTTTAATCTGTTACTAGTTACAAAGTCTGTTTCCTACTGATGGAAACTGATAACTTTGAGAGGGAAAATTCCTATTGCAAGTAGCCCAAATCAACCTGGTCTATTATTTGGAGAACAAGTAAGCGGACAACTTGATCTTCTTTTACTGGAATATTTCAAGAGTAAAACAGTTTCTGTCCCTGAGTATGACCTAAATAAATATTTCAAACGTTTTATTTTTGTAACTAAAAGTAACTAGTGTCTGTTGTGTTTTATATTTTTTATTTGTCCTATATATCATTTATTCAATCGTTTTATACTAAAAATTATAATGAGGCTCTTTTTTCTAAAGGCATCTCTTTCTGGTAAATATTGATAAGACAGTCTTTCATATAAAATGAGCTGAAGTTTTTTAGTCCATTTGCAAATCATGAATTCCGGATTTAATTATATCCCAAGGGAACAACCTGAGGAAACCAAAAGTACTGACATAATTGGATCAAATTGTGTAATCAAAAGCAAATGATACGGTTATTAAATCTAATGAAATGATCTCCCAGCATTTAATTCATTTCTCTGATTCAAGAAATTTTAGTAATAAGTGAACGTGTTGAAATGGACATTCTAGGCAGTCACTGCTCCTAAACAGATCTTTCCTCTAGACTGTTTTTGGTTGGAAATATTTCTAAAGGTTACACCTTAAAGCAGAGAGTTGATATCTTTTGGGACGTGGGTGAAAGGAAAGGTGACAGGAAGTGAAAGTATGGGTCCTTATTAAAAGGCAGAAGGAAAGCAGTGAAAGGAGAAAATTGCTTTTATAAAGTACTGTTCCTTTGTATCACCACCTTCATTTCACACAAAATGAACACAAACCATAAATTGGTAATCTAGATGATATCTTAAAGGAGTAATACTACTAGTCTATAAAGATTTTGTTAAAATTCTTAGAAAAGATAAGCTCCTGATAAATGATTGAAATGAATAAAAAATGTACAGAGAGGGTATGTGACCATTTCACAAACATGGTGATATATTCAGTCTCACTAGTAACATTGAATTCAAACTAGAATGACAACAAGGCTTCTTGTTGATCAGATTAACTAAGGGGCGTGCGCGCGTGTGTGTTTGTGTGTGTGTGTCTGTCTGTCTGTCTCAGGGTAGCCAGTCAAGAACTGAGAAGGGTCTAAAATTTTATCCTGTTACAAGCTAGCTAGTTAGCCTGCTACAATTGCATGGATGGTGATGGAGGATGAGACTCCTGGGTCAGAGATGAAAAATTTTATTACTGTCAGCACAGCTAGCAGCACGAGCATCAGCATATTTGGTTCGGTTCCTCTTGTGCCCAGGCTCATGGAAGTGTCACCAGTGGCCCAGAAATAAGGCCTGCATGCTCTGTGGGTTATGTTATAGAAGTTTTGGTATCTCCCTTGGGAGGGAAGTACTACCTATGTTCTCAAGACTTGCAAATATGCCAGATTCTGATGGAGAATTGTCTTCCAGTATAGACCATAAAAGTTGTGAAATGGACAGTTTAATATGAGTCTGGTAGAACTATCAATTGATTTGGTCCTTTCAGAAAATAAATGAGCACTGAGCTCTTTAAAATGATCATGTCATTTGAAGCATTCTATTTTAGACTCCTTTCAAAGAACATAATCTTAAATATTGAAATGTTTTTATTTAGAAATCTGTGATGACTGGAGTTGAAAAATAGCCTATGATAAGTGAAGTGATGGAATATTAAATCATTTAAAAATGTTTTCTGTATAATTTGAAATAAAATACATCAATTAAAACATTTCTATTTTATTGCTATTCCTGTGTAAGCAAAGAAAAATACGATTTCAAAACACTAGAAAGAAGTACCAAATGTAAGGTGGAAAAGCTAGGACTCATCTTGATCAGTACATTGTTTTCTTGGGGAGCATGACATACTTTAATCATGTCATCACTTACAATCATGACATACTATAATCATTATTATCATAATTATAACCAAAGTTTTGTTTTATATAAGATAGAAGACAGATTTATTTTAAAACCAAATGATACTTTATAAATAAAGATTGAGTTTTACTTATGTACAAGGGGGTCTTAGTACTTAATCATTGTGAGGCAGTGTTCCATGTATTTGACATTAATTAATTACTATGATTGTCAGAAACTCAGTAGACAGTACTCTTCCCAGTCTATAAATGAGTAAGCTGAGGCACAGAGAAGTTACATAATTTGTCAGAATCATGCAGAATCCTTGTTTTTAACAACCAGGCTAAAGTGCTATATCAAATATAACACATGTCTAATACTTTAGATTAGTTGTATTTCTTTAATATCTTAATTTTTGTTTGGCATTTTTATTACATTCTGGGTATTAGAGACAATGCAGTAATGCATAGCTAATTAGTTTTATTAATGTTAATCTCTAATGCTATTATAAACTGTTGAACCATGATCTAAAATTGGCATTCAAACTAACCGTCATTGCTATGTACCCTGTGTCAAACATATAATCAGTTTCATTTTGTTTAAGAGAATACATTCTCTCAATCCCCAGGAAATCTACCAACTAGTTTTTGCTTCATTGAATTCAACTAGAAAATTGAATGAAAGCATTTTTTTTTAAACTACTTACTTTATCCAAACTCTTTACTGGTTTCAAGTAAGTTAATGACTACATTTCATTTGTGAAATTATAATATTGCATTGGGAAGTAATAAACCAGTACACATTCTAATATATGTTTACATGCATGGATTTTGCTATAGGACCCATGTGTTACTCTTTACTTGCTTATTAACAATTTAAAATAATGTAGAACTCTGGGGACTGCTATATGTTTTCTTAATAAGCCCTTCAAAATTATTAATGGTGAAATATGTATTTATCATTTAGGAAAACAGGATAAAAAATATATATCTTGGTCCTTAATGAAAGTCCTCTTAGGTATTTGTGGACCACAGGGCTCAATGATGAACTTGTCTTGGTGTGACTCTTCTTCACTCATCTCCATTCTTTCTTTGGTTCTGTTTAATTGAAATTTCTTCTGGTTATCTAATTTATATGGTATCTTAAGAAGTCTTTTTCTCATCTTAATCTTTCTCCCATTCCGAATACTACACGTAGAAAGTGATTTTTAAAAAATCTCTGCTTGATTTCTAAGACTGATTAAATATGATACATATCAATACCAATGAATAATCCCATCTTTGTACTTCCTTATAATGTTCTGTTTTATTTTTAAGCCCTTGATTCTATGCAAAGTCACTTTTCAGGGAAATTATAATGTGATATTATGTAATAAAAAATCCTTTATAAAAGTATTGTAAGGTTTAAAAAAATCAATAAAAATAGCCTTTATTGTAAGAAGATTTTGTGCTCATGGTAAAAATACTTAATTCTATAAAGACACAATAAAAATCACTTGTAGTCTTGCCACCCAAATATAACCACTGGTAAAATTTCCTGATGTTCATTCTTCCTGTGTTTATCTTAAAATGACACCCCTCCCCCAATTTTGATAGTAATTCTCCATATGAAAGTTCATTTATGATATGTTCAGAATTTAATGTTCTGTGGGTTTTTTTTTTTAACAACATAAATTTTATTACATTTTCTCTTCTCATAGATCCTGACCCTGACACTAACTAGTTGGCTAGGATCACATGCATTACTTACTAGCTTTGGTCACTCTTCCTTGAGTAAAATGGAGTGAAAAAACATGGCAAATCTCAAACCATAGGCCTTTTGATGCCATTTTCAAAATCCCAGCTCAGCCACTGCAGGGAAAGGTGAAATCTTTTCTAGGCCTAATTTCTCATAATGAGAACTCCTACTTTGTTGTGAGGATTAAATGAAAGAGTGTATATGCAGTTTGTGTTGTGTTGTAGATGTTTAGTAAAATTGGTTCTTTCTCTTTTCTCTAAAAATTTTATTTTTATAGGTAAGGTGCTGTGCACGTAGTGGTATCTGTGAGTCCATCACAGCTTCCGGGACAGATCAAGTTACTTCCTTTATTCCGATTAGGAATGTAGGGTGTGGTGACATGAATAAGGATGTAGCCGAGGTGGGTGGGTTTCTGCCCAGCTCCGTCATTCATTGCACTGCTGCACATGCTGGGCATGCCCAGTGCATTTCTAGACATAATCTCACATACAGTGTGTAGTAAACCTTATTAACAAATACTTTGCATGTCAGCAACACAGCTCTGTTATCCAAACTGCATTGTGCATAGATTACTGGGAACTTGTCATGTGGTTATGTTGCTAGCTTATGTTTGGGAAAAAGTTTCACATGTAATTCATTAGAAATCCCATATATTTGGGGGCACCTGGGTGGCTCAGTTGTTTAAGTGGCTGACTCTTGATTTTGGCTCAGGTCATGATCTCAGGGTCCTGGGATCAAGTGCCGTCTGGGGCTCTGCACTCAGGGCCAAATTGGCTTGAGATTCTCTCTCTCTCTCTCGCCCTCTCTCTCGCCTGCTACCCCTGCCCCCGCTTGCATGCTTATGGACTCTCTCTCTAAAATAAAATACATCTTGGGATGACTGGGTGGCTCAGTTGGTTAAGCGACTGCCTTCGACTCAGGTCGTGATCCCGGGGTCCTGGGATCGAGCCCTGCATCGGGCTCCCTGCTCAGCAGGAAGCCTGCTTCTCCTTCTCCCACTCCCCCCTGCTTGTGTTCCCTTTCGCTGTGTCTCTCTCTGTCAAATAAATAAAATCTTTAAAACAAAAAATAAAATACATCTTTAAAATAAAATCCCATTGTTTTGTTTATTAGAATATGCTTAAGGGTTGTGTTGAGGATTAAACTGAGGTTGTATCGAAGACTAAAGAGGTAGATTCTCTACTGAATGGCACATCGTAGGTCTTCAATATATATTAGCAATTATCGTTTTTATTTTTTGTTATATATAAAATCTGTAAGTTTCTTGCCTCTTTAAGTGATTTGCACTGATCACTAGCAAGAAATAATTTGTTTCAGTTTTTTATTGATTTAAATGAAAGTTTATTTTAAAATTATTTTAGTTCCTTCAAATATTAATTTTGAAATCATTTTTAAGCCAAGGAGAATATGTTTTTTGAATGAAGAAAAATATATATTTTAAACATACGGTGTTTTAATATACCACTGAGTGAGATAAGTCTCTTTTACTTACCTGGGTATTACTTACTTCACCCCCAGAATAAAACATTTAAAAATGTCACCTCAGTAAGGTTTAGAATGTTATTAGAAAGGCAAGATGGGGCACCTGGGTGGCTCAGATGGTTAAGCGTCTGCCTTCGGCTCAGGTCATGATCCCAGGGTCCTGGGATCGAGTTCCGCATCGGGCTCCCTGCTCCTTGGGAGCCTGCTTCTCCCTCTGCCTCTCTCTCTCTCTCTCTCTGTCTCTCATGAATAAATAAATTAAAAAAAGAAAGGCAAGATGGTCAGATGACAAAATCCATACATTTCAACAATCCATACATTAGTTTTTTAAGGAATGTTCAAAAGAAAACAATTGGGTGTTATTCTGGTACACAAGCCCCCTATGAAACCAGATTGATAAGGTTGATTAAAATCATATCATCCAATGGATGGCTACCTGGCCATTCCTGTGTGGTGGGGGGACTGGAAATAGTACAGAGGCACTTCGTGCATAGCAGGTGTCTTCAGTATTGCTGACGTGGTGATAGATACTTCGAGTGGTCATCTGTTTGGCATAAGTATGGATAGGAGTGAGGCAGATGATGCCAGGTGGGATGCTGGGGTTATTGAATTCAGTGATTCTTAGTAAGGATTAATATGTAAAGCTTCTTTTGTGTATCATGGGGGCACAGGAAAAAATGGAAGAATTAAGTGAAGGAAGAGATTCCAGTGTATGATTGGATATTGGACCAGATGTCTTCCAGTACGATTTCTCCATGCCCTGAAATTCTAATAATCTGTGAGAAGCAGACTTATATTTTGGAACTTAATTTTGAGATTCCACTCTGCATGTAACAGGTGCAAAGATACATACTTTTTGTTGTTCTCTGTAGTGAGATAGCTTTCATAAATCAGCACCATCTGTTCTTCTTTTAAAGACTCTTCTCTTGCCTTGGGTTGTGTGGAGTCATGTTGTGTATGTTCCAAGACAGGAAATGTTTCATTTCTGTGGTAAATGAAAATTTCATGGGCTGTGTTAAATACTGTGTTTACCATTCCATTTGATCAGTCTTAGCTTGAGATGAGAATGTTTGGAATCCTGTTGAGGGGATAAAGCTCACATTTAATACTCGACATCACAAGTACTGAATCGTTCCTAATATAAGCCACAATTATTTGGTGTTGACCTCTGGGTTCTGTGGTGTACAGTTTATGTTGTAATGAACTGCACTGTATTTAAAAGTATAACGGTTATTAATTCCCCAATACAGTACAAGAAAATATTTTTTAAGAGGTCTTATTATCTAGTATTGTCTGTCCTTAAAGGATTTGAATCAGTTTTTTTTTTCATAAATGTTTTTACTCAAGTAGAATATAAGGACCATGAAATAAAATTATATTACACATTTCCTGATTTTATTTGTTTAGAAGGTTGCTATAGATTTACCATTCTCAGTTGAGAAGTCCCCCTCCCCTAGATATTTTCAATCGTTTTCCACATGTGATGGGAAATTACTTTTCCCTGGTGATTTGACCAATTAATCAAGTCGTGGCAACATTAACACAAAAGCCTTCTGGAATTCTATTTATAATACTTAGGGGATGTGGAAAGAGATTCCCCGTGGAATTGTTTTTCCCCAAATGTGATCCCCCCAAAAGTGATTTAATTCATGCTGTGAATATCCAAGTAAATATTTTTGGGGGGGAGATGCTGTAGCTCATTAGTAGTTAATGTGTCTCTCATTAAGTTTGGAAAGTCTTGGAGGCATTCTAGAAAGTGTGAGAGACTGTTTACTTAAGCATTTTTGTAGCAATATAATTGAACCCATTAAATTATTTATTGTTAAGAATAATAAAAACACTTGAAAAATATTGTAAATTTGTTTAAAAAGATAGCATCAGAACTTTCATTTCCTTTTGTGTTTCCTAAACATAAAGATCAAAGATAGGTGTGCAGGAAATTTAAGGAGGCAAATAATTAGTTTTTTATAAAATGTTTTTAAAATGGTAAATTATTTCTTAAAATTATAGGCGTTTTTTCAAGTAATAACTATTCACAATATTTAATTCTTTGGAACTTGGAGTTTAAATATGGATATACAGGTGGTTGGTTTCTAGATAAAGTTTTATTGTGTTGCTGTAAAGCAGAATGTGTGCTTTTCATTTCCTTGCTTTTATAAGCAAACCAGTTAACAAGTTTGTCCTCTTATTTTGTATGGTGATCGATGGAGGCAGCATTCAGTTAAGTGTTCTAATTGCAGATCCTTTCCTTCTTTGCAATGACTTCTACTTATGGTTTTGGATATATGTGTGTGTGTGTGTATTTTTTTTTTTTTAAATCTGTGACTATAGAGAAGATATTTAGGACTCAAGCAGGAAAAAATACAACTAGATATTTTTTGAAATTAAGGAGTTTAGCCAAATTCAGTTTTCTTTAAACACATAGTTCATGTGAGTGCTTGTGATTTCAGAATGTATCATCCCTTGGTTCTGTAAGGGCTTTTTAAGTTGAGGGTTAGCCTTGATATTATTCATAGTATGGAAGAGAATAAGATTAATTTTTCCTAGAAGCAGAAAACAAATAAATTCATGTCTTCATCTCCACTTGTCTAGTACACATTTCTAACCTGATCTAAAACTCATCCTCCTCACCCAAGCTTATCACATTTTCATTTTCTCTTATTCTTTTCTCTCCTTTGACTAGAACGCTTCCATCTTTACAAAAAAATTCTGCTTAGATCCGTATAATATGGTAATAAGGCAAAAGAGTAACAAAATCTTTCCCCTCTTCTGCATGAGAATTTAAACTTCAGTTATTTTTTGGCTCTCTTTCTCCGAAAACCTGATAAAGACTTCCATCCACTATCTTTATACGGTAAAAGTGACCTCTGATTAGTAAATTGCATATGGACTCAGAAAACTATAAACATGGGACAAGCAGCTTTGCCAGTGGTGGTGGTTTTTTTTTTTTTTTTTTAAAGATTTTATTTATTTATTTGAGAGGGAGAGAGAGCATGAGAGTGGGGAGGGTCAGAGGGAGAAGCAGACTCCCCGCTGAGCAGGGAGCCCGACGCAGGACTCAATCCCGGGACTCCAGGATCATGACCTGAGCCGAAGGCAGTCGCTTAACCAACTGAGCCACCCAGGCGCCCTGACCAGTGGTGTTGTTTTGAGGTACATACTTCTGTGGGGCCTGAGGCTTGGAAACCCGAGTAGCGAGTAGCGCTTGCAGCCTGCTAATGTGAGTCTTTTCCTGCACCTGAGTTGGGACACACAGGAGTAGCTCCAGGTCCGGGACAGTTATGTGGACTGCTCCTTCCCAGGATGCTGCCTTGCTGGCAGGTTGGGTTTTCAGCCTTAGGTACTTTGGGCATCTCAAATATGTAGTCAGAATAAAAGTATAAAAATAATACTAGAAGACTTTTAATGAAAAAATGAGCACTCTGTACTGCTCCTCTTGATTCTCCCGGTCCCTCTCCCCAGAGGGACTGTTTATATAGGTATTTATTCTTGTATTTACTTCCATGTTTCTAAATAAAATATTTAGGTTGCTCTTTCCTGGCGACCAGTTACTTACATCTGTTGACTTACACTGTGGAAGATGAAGGTTTTTTCTTTTTCTGCCACCTATACTTGCCGTGTTCCCGTCTCCTCACATTAGATGTCTAAGTGAAGTCAGTAGCCAGTGTCACATTAGATGGCAGTTTGTGGCTCACTGCATGACCAAGTAGGTACTCTGATTAATTTTTTTTCCCCTACACATTTTCCTTTGTTGTTCCTGGAGTCAATTGCTTTTGACCTTTTAAAAATCTATTTTGTTTTATCTCTATATTTCTGAACTTTCCCCCCACATTCTCTAACAGGTCTGTTAAAAAATATTTCCCAAATGTTCAAAAATATCAGACCAATTATTAATTTCTTTTTTTCTCAGGGAGATAGACTTTCCAAACTTCTGTATCCTTTTGCTCTAATCTGACTTGGCGGCTTCTTCTCTGAGGTGTCTTTTCACCTTATTCTGGGACTTTCCTTGGGTTCTGTCCATTGCTTTATTGAATTTCTTGGATTTTGCTGGAGCATATCCAAAAATAGCTTACTACGAAAGGGTCCATGGGAAATAAAGAAATCGCATATCTGAAGATTTTTTTTCAACTTTCATACTTGATTTTTGTTTGGTTGGTTGAACATAGAAATAAATCCCCACTGAAAAATTTGTTTTAATATAGAAGGTATGACTGTTATCTAGTAGAATTTAATGTTACTTTAAAAAGCATTGTTATGATAGGGCATTTTGTTACTGATATTCCTAGTTTTAGTTTGCTAGCAATCATACAAATGCTACCATTTGGCAATGCTTAGATTAAGCTCTGTTGTTGGGAGATAATTCTCCGTTTTTCTCTTCCATTTTCGTATATCTTGAGAGCAGAGGCCTTTGTTGTGGACTATCCTTGCCAAGGATGTATGTACAGCAAACAACCTTGGAAGATCGATATAGTGTGTCTCCCTCCATAGTAACGGGCAGACATGCTGCTGCCTATGTAAGGTATTTGGGTTCCCTAAGCTCAGGTTTATTCTGTGTGCACCAGCGTTCCTGGTTCTCTTCACATCGCTTTGTAAGAATTTTAGCTGCAGAAAAGTGTGTAACAGGATGATACTTTGGCTATTGCTGTAATAAACTGTCCTTTGTCTCTGACCTGGGGGGGTCTCGTTTTTTTCCGCTAGCATCCATGAAGCGATGCAGGCTAAGTTAGGAGCTTTTAAGTGGGATAAAATCATAGACTCTTCATAGTTTTTTTTTTTTTAAGATTTTATTTGTTTATTTGTCAGAGAGAGAGAGAGAGAGAGACCATGCGAGCGCATGAGCAGGGGGAGTGGCAGGCTGAGGGAGAAGCAGATTCCCTTCTGAGCAGGGAGCCCCATGTGGGACTCGATCTCAGGACCCTGGGATCATGACCTGAGCCGAAGGCAGACACTTAACTGATTGAGCCACCCAGGCTCTTCATAGTTCTTGACATCTGCTTTTCCTCTGAAAATTCCCTCAACCAGTAACCCGTAGTGTTTTCTTCCTTGTGCCATTTATTTGATTGTATACATCATTTAGCTGTTTATATTTTTTAATGTGTATTCTCATTTCAAAGACATTTTACAATGAAGGTACTTTGTATGTAGCAAAACGCAACAAATATCAGGTTTTATGAATGTTTCTAAAATGTAGATTTTGTATTTAATTGAGTAGGTAATATGTTTAATATTAAGTTGTCTTGTAAGGCAAAAAGTATGAATGGATGAATTTGTACTCTTAAAATATAATTGTGTAACATTGCCTTAAATTGTTTATTTGTGGTATGTTTTATATGTCATGTATTATTTATTTCTCTTTTAAGTACTAGCTAACATTTACTGGGCAATTATTATGTGTTAGGCACCATGTTATGCTTGTTATACAGATTATCTTATCCCTCTCAGTAGTCCTAGGAAGATGTCTTTATTGTTTGTATTTTACAGAAGAAGGGATAGAAATATAGAAGAGGTATGTAACTTGCCTAAGGATATAAAACTGGCAAATGGTAGAGTCGGTACTCACACCCAACTGTTTAATTCTTGAACCCGAACTCTGCTATAAAATGCTATAAAATGGAGAGAAGGGAAAAGATAAAAAGTATATTTTCTCACCTGGAAGTTTTTAACATTGTGTAGTTTAAATTAATATTTTAGGCCTTCAGTATTGATTTGACATAAATAAAAGCCAAGTTTCATTTTCTGTGTCTATAATAGAATTCAGTATATAACTTGTGCTAAAAGTAACTATGTTCAGTCACAGCTTTTTAGAAGTACAAAACAACAAAATAAAGCAGCACAGGAGTTGATATTTACCCATCCAGAAGTTGGGAAATTTTAAGTTGTGGTTCCCATAGCAATTGCAGCTCAGCCTCAGGGCAGTGAATGTTGTGATCTCAACTGAACACCATATGCAGCAGCATGAAATAATATTCTACATGCTCTTGGGGGCCTGATAATGGCCACTCTGGGAACAATGAATGTGTAAATTATCAGTTACTGTTTTATCACTGTAGTTTGGGGCATTTCATTTATGTGGCTGTTTCATAGTATAACTTAGGTGTTTCACTGGTTATACATCATGGTAACATTTCAGTGGGGCTTAAATTATTAATGAATCCTGAAATGAAATGTTTTTAACTTGAAAGATTATTTTTGTCTTTTCCATCTGATTTATAAACAATCACTTTGCTCTCCTCCTACCCCCACTGCCAGTGGAAAAGCCTAATTTCAGGAGTTCTTGTTTACATTTAAAGTGTGGTCCTTAGGCAGGTTCAAGATGCTAGTTAACCTTTGAAATGTATTGTGTGCTCGTGCTTAAAAGAGATAGATGACTAAGAAGTGCATATTAGAGCCTCTTAAATCATAGGATCATCAATCTTCGAGTACCTTTACTTCATGCAGTACACTGCCATGGAGGACACGTCTATCTACAACTCATAGAAAAACTTTGTGCCTTCATCTTCTTATTTTGGTGGATTCACAGAGGAATTGTCAATTAGGTATTAATCAGCTGCTCTGTGTTGCCTTAGTATTGCTTGAAGAATTTAAAATATTGCTTAACACTGTGCTGAACCTACGACCTTTGCTTACCATTTTGTTGATTGATGTCTTTGTTGATGGCATATAGATTTCTACTATGAGTCTCTCAAATACATGATTAAAAAATATAAAATTTTTCTTTAATGGTAGACTCCTATATAGGTGGTTTAATAAATTCACATAGAAAATCACTGTTACCAAATTTATATAGTGGAATATATAACAAATATATCCTATATATATTTGTTACTGTTGGACAAATTATGTTTAAATAAATTATGTTTATATAAGTTATACATATATATAAATTATGTTTATATATACATATTATGTATGTAATATATTACATTATATTATGTATATAATATATACATAACAAATTATGTTTATATAAGTTATACATATAAACTTCCAAGAAACAGATTAAATAAATTTTATTTATGTGTATTTGGAAACTTATTACCCCAACGATTTCTAGGGATGATTTTGTTTTATTAGCAAAATATACAGAGTATCTACTGGGTGCCAGACACTGTGGATCCAAGGTGAAGCACACTGAGCCACTTAGCCACTATGATTGGAGATTCCAAGTCTTTTCCAAATATTCTAATTTGGTTAAAAAGACCTTTGATATCAGTCAGTCATGTTTATCATTATTTGAATTATCCTGGAAAGCCAACTTAACTGTGAACTCCTTAATGAAAAGATGATGGCCAAGATTATAAAATGAGGCATATTCTTGAGTGGCATTTCATTTATTTTTAGGTAGCCGTCACATTTATTCCACATGCACCTTTTGTAGTACCAGCATACTCACCCAGTTTCTATAACGTGTTGGAACGTAATGTCTTACAATATTACCTTCATAAAAGGAGGGATATGAAAGTGGGGGTTGAGTATTTTGCTGTTTGTGCCTCTCCCTGTGCTTGGTCCTTCATAATAGGAGTAAACAGAAGTGGTTCTTTATGGCTAAGATCTTAATGCCTTCATAGATACCTCTGGATAACCAGTCAGCTGGCTTAGGGTAACTTTATGTGAAATTTCAGAGGATGAAAGATTTGAGTCTAGGATGGTACTTACTGCATGCTCATTTTGACAAGCTGGTTTAGTAGGAACTGAGGAACATTGAAGATTTTGGTAGTTGTTAAGGTTTTTAATGGTCTCAACTATTTGGATTAGTAAAAATTTTAAACAAGTATCACCTGTACCCTGCACATTTATTTATTAACGTAGCATTGTAGTAATGCATAATTATTCCTGAAAACATAAACCAAAGAGTGAAATAAGAATTATAAGAACATTCACATAAGTAGAAGTTCTTTCCTTACTGCAGTGGTATCTTGTCCATCTCCTGGGATATGCTAACTCAGGAGACTGTGGCTTTAAAATACAGCTTGGCATATACACATACCCATCTTATCGTTAAAGCTGATCCTCCCTAGAAGAAGGACCTAGTTAACATGATCAGAATGCCTATTAAACTCCAGTTTTATCCAATTTCTTTTCACATTCTGGAAGTAAACCTAACACAGAATATTCTTCTCTTTGTGCTGTGTGTCTCTAGGATGAGGATGGGACAGAAGAAGACAACAGTCGCGTTGAACCTGTTGGACATGCTGACACTAGTTTGGAGAACATACCCAGCTTTTCTCTGGAGTAAGTTACTGATGGTTTTGACTAAATTTGCAATATACGTGTAGCATTACTGATAGCAGCAAGTATTCCAAAAGCATATGGCATGCGGAATGTTTGTGCTTAGTTAAAAACATGCCTTGCATTGGTTTGTTTTCCAAAGAGCATCTTTCATCTATTGACTTGTAACACTTAATGTAAGAAGTATAGCATGGAAATTTACATGTACCTGTCCTGGTTTCATGCCTTGGCAAATACTATTAAATGATAATATAAAATAGTATTTGATTGAAAATGTTTGTTGTGTTAACAGCACTATAACTGTTTTCAAATTGCTTTCTATGTCAGTGTTTTGGTCATTTGTTTGTTCTTCAACTTTGCTAAATTAAAAAAAAGTATAGATAGACTTTATTCGAAAAACCATTTGGATCATGTAAGCATTAGTCATTTTAGTATATATTTTTTCGAAATGGAATCTCTCAAGATAATTGTTGAAAAATTAGAGTCATAGGTTATGGCCCTTAAACATGACTTTACTTATAAAAGGACAAAGAAAACTTTACTGTATTATCACAACTTTACAATTATCTTAAGTATTGGCATGTTTTAAGTGGAAGGTGTTCTCAGAATTTCTTCCCTTGGTAATTTAGACCAGGGTGGGCAATCATTCTGAAGTTTTGTCTGACTTTGGGTAAAAGTTGAGGAGGCCTAGATATTAGCATGTATAAACTCTTAATTTTGTCTTTTCTTGGTCTTCCAAGGGAAGGCTCTCAGAACTTTCTCAGTGAGATTAAACAGGGTCTAGAATCAGGTTATGTTTAGATAGACAGCAACCAGCACTATTACAGTTAAGAAGTACTTGCCATGTCCTAGTTCTTTTTAGATAGAATGTGGAATAAAATAAATTTATTAAAGTTACCATACTGTTTTCAGTTGACAAACTAATCATTAAATAGATGTTCAAATGATATGTAACAGTATCTAAAATAGAAGTTGTGAAATTCTATGACAATATAAAAAATTAATTCATTTAAATAGTATTACTTCAGTAAATATTTTGGCAGTTTGGCAAAATTTTAATTTTTTCCTAGTTAGCATATGTGATTACATCTATGCCCATATTCTTAATTTTGTTTTGATTTGTTTGATATCACTGTCTTTAATTTTCTTTTAGTCTTTGTATTACATAATGAGGACATTAATAGTATCTAGGATAACTTTTAAGTTTTTATTTTAGAAATACAATTGAAGAATTGGCATTTCCATTATATAAAAACTAAACTGCAATCTTTGTCAAATCCATTGGTAATCTTTATAGTTGTCCAGGTTGCTTCTACTAGGTATTTAATTGAAACACTATTTTTAAAAATTGATTGTCAGGTAAGACCTGCTTAGATTTCTGTGTACTACACACATGCACACACACACACACACACGGAAAACTCTATAAAGAAAATGAATCGCACTTAAAAGATTTAGAAAATTTACATTCTCCAAATTACACCAGTTTTCATTAAGCTCAGGCTTATTAATAGTAAAGTACTTTTGTTATGTAATAGAAGTAACTTCATGTTACTTACATCTCTCTCCATGACTTTAAGGTTCAGTTACAAACACTTATAGAAATTATTTGATGTTTAGCAGGTATCTATTGGCTTTGAGGAATGAGTTTCATTCCCGGCATTGTGGTACACTTACAGAAGTTTAGGACTTTGAATTGTTGTGGAAAAATGTGGGAAATAAAGATAGCTCGATCACATCTGGCCTGGAACCTATGGAGGCAAAACAAAAGCTTTGACCTCATTGGATTATTGGAAGGATTGATAATGTGACTTACGCAGGAGCACTTTGTAAATTTTAAAGTGCTGTGCAGCCAAAACACCTTTATTCATTTAATCTTCATTATCCTTGAAATAAATACCGGGATGGAAAATTTTCAGTGGAAGTGTAAGGTTTGACTTACAAAATGTGTACTTGTATTACACATAAAAGAGTGTGGTCCGAGAGAAGGGGTTCTGTGTCATTTTAATGTAGTTATTTCTGATGAATGCTGTCTCTCCAAGCCATCAGACTAGTGTTCAGGTATGTAGTGTTTACTGCCGCTCTCATCACCACGCTTGTATTCCAGAATGTGTATGTGTATGCGTGTGTGCTTGGTGAGATTTTCGTTTTGTTCTCTTTTGTTGTTTATGGTGTGTCTGTGTTGTAGCAGTTTTTTGTTGTTGTTTTGTTTTGTTTCGGTTTTGGTTTGTTTACAGTACATGTTCATGCTCCCTCATTCATCATTGTCTCACAGTGATATGGTAAAGCTCGTACGAGTCCCCAACGATGGAGGGCCTCTGGGAATCCATGTAGTGCCTTTCAGTGCTCGAGGCGGCAGGTAATGTATCCTGGAGGTTTTTAATTGAATCATAATGTTGAGTGTTTTTATCTTCATTTATGCCTAGATATAGAGTGGTGTTGATTTAGCATATGCTTAATAGGGACATTTTCATTTGGGGCCAGCTGCTCCTTCATTCATACGTATACATCATAATCACAGAAAGCACTTATGCTGATGAAGAAATCAAGCATTTAAATTATTCTGATAATGTTATTGGTCATCACACATCCCTGCAAGCATTTTACTTTGCTGTATATTGATGAAACACTTTAGAGTCAGCACTCCAGCTGAATTTGGAGAATTAAGGGAGAGCTTAAAGCAGTTTTCTGGAAAACTTATGCAATAAAAATGATCCAGATAACTTAGGTAATGATTCATTTTAGATTCATTTTTAGGTTTATTTAGTTCTTAAATTTTTGTAAGATTTTTATGATTATGTTTGAAAGTTTTAAAAGTTAAATAAGCTATTGATTTATTTCCTACAATGTGGTCTGTGGCTCCTTCTCTTCAATCTCTACACACTCAAATGTCAAACTTTTGTGCCGTTAATGGCTTTGTTACTTTAAAGAATGTGTATCTTTAAAAACTTCAAATGTTGTATGACTTTCTTTTATTCTGCTGCTTCTTTCTATTAAAAAACTATTGGGTTTATTAAAAGTTTTTGTTTTAATATCTTTAACTACTGTGACTTGATTTTGCGACTCGTGGTTGATGGGCCTTTGTCAACAACCCGTGAAATGCTCGCATCCTTGTCCTGGGGAAGTGAGCTGTTAAGTGGCTGCAGTTTACTTGTATCCTCTCTGAAAGCCCCATCCAATAATTATCCAGTGAAATATACTTAGGAACTATTTGGCTTCTTATTTTGAACTTCTTTCTTTTTTTGTCGTCATCATCATTATTATTATTTTTAACTTCCTTTACACTGGCAGAAGAAAGAGGAAAGCTGGAAGGTGGCCTTAGACCAGTGACTGAAAACGTGAGACGTGGTTTACACCGTTGCCAGCTAATTACAAGCATCTAGTATGTTGTAAAACAAACAGATGGGCTGTCAGTGATAAGTGTGTGGTTAAATAATTTTGTTAATTGAGTATTTGAACAATTGTACTACCTTCCTGGTGAATGCTCCTAATGGTGGTGACTCTAGGTTTCGCCTCTTTGGTAAATCACATACCTTATGGAATGTCTGGAAGTTGAAACTTTGGTTTACCTAGATCTCTGCTGGAGTAAGAGGCTTGATAGTTAGTGTTATATAACAAGCTGTGAAATTCCCCTTGAATTTTGAGATGGTGTTGTATCCCTTTTTTTCCTCCTTCTCGTCTTTGTTTATTTTTAAACTCTGGAGAAGCATTGAAATTTCTTCGAGGTACTTTCATTTAAACACGCTTAGTTCTTTTTCAAAAATGGCCTTTGCCTTTATTTCCTTTAAAGAACATAATTTTAAATGATCTCAAAAGTTAAATCTTTTTTCATTTATTTCATGAGTAGAAAAAAAATGATACAGTAAAGTGCAGGGATTATAGCTTCCAAATATTAGTGTACCTTTATCTCCCTGTGGGATATAACTTTCTACAAATGAGATTTAACTGTGTATGCACCAGCTCTGAACCAGTATTTCATCTTTTTGTTATATTGAAGTATAATTGATGTACAATATTATATTAGTTTCAGATGTTCAACATAGTGATTTGACATTTGTATGTATTATGAAATGATCCCCATGGTAAGTCCAGTTACCATCCATCACCTGAGTTAATAATATTATTATCTGTATTCCCCGTGCTGCACATTATACCCCATGACTTACTTATTTTATAACTGGAAGTTTGTTCCTCTTGATCCTCTTCACCCATTTTACCCACCCCCAACTCCTTCTCCTGTGGCAACTACCAGTCTGTTTTCTATGAGTCTGGTTTTGCTTTGTTTTGTTTTGTTCATCTGTTTTGTGTTTTAGATTCCACATATAAGTGAAATTATGTGGTATTTGTCTTTCCCTGTTTGACTTATTAGCTTAATAACTTCAAGGTCTATCCATGTTGGTCACAAATGGCAAGATTTCATTCATTTTTATGGCTGAGTGGTATTCTATTGTAGATCTATACCACATATTTATCCAGTCACCTATGGATGGACACTTGGGTTGCTTCCATATCTTGGCTATTGTAAATGATGCTGTAATGAACATAGGGGTCATATATCGTTTCCAGTTAGTGTTTTTGTTTTCTTTGGATAAATACCCAGAGGTGGAATTGCTGGATTGTATGGTAGTTCTATTTTTAATTTCTTGAGAAACTTCTGTACTGTTCTCCATAGTGGTGGTACTAATTTACAGTCCTACCAACAGTGAATGAAGGTTTCCTTTTCTCCACATCCTCAACAGTGCTTGTTATTTTAGTGTGTATGTGTATGTGTGTGTGGGGGGGAGGGATTGATAATAGTTATTCTGACAGATGTAGGTGATCTTATTGTGGTTTTGGTTTGCATTTTGCTGATGATTAGTGATGTCAAGCATCTTTTCATATGCCTGTTGGCCCATCTGTATGTTTTCTTTGGAAAAACATCTACTCAGGTCTTCTGCCCATTTTTAAATTGAGTTTGTTTTGTTTTGTGTTTTGTTTTTGCTTTTAGGTGGTGTGAGTTCTTTATAGATTTTGGATATTATTAGCTGCTTTTACAATGGATGATTCTCAAATATTATCCCCTACTTAGTACATTGCCTTTTCATTTTGTTAATAGTTTCCTTCACTTACAAAAACTTGTTCATTGGATATACTCCCATTTGTTTGTTTATTTTTTTAAAAAGATTTACTTATTTATTTTAGAGAGAGAGAGGGAGAGAATCCTCAGACTCCCTGCTGAGCCAGGAGCCCGATGCGGGGCTCTGTGTCCCAGGACCCTGAGATCATGACCTGAGCTAAAATTAAGAGTTAAATGCTCAACTGACTGTGTCACCCAGGCACCCCTCCCATTTGTTTATTTTTGCTTTTGTTACTCTTGCCTGTAGAGTCAGATCCAAAATAAAATATATCACTAAGACCGTATCAAGGAGCTTACCACCTGTGTTTTCTTCTTGGATCTTTATGGCTTCAGGTCTTACATTCAAATCTTTAATACATCTTTAGTTAAATTTTGCATATGCTTTAAGACAGTGATCTAGTTTCCTTTTTTTTTATTCTTTTGCATGTAGCTGTCCAGTTTTCCCAACACCATTTGTTGACAAGACTGTCTTTTCCCCTTACCTGACTGTGCCACCCAGGCACCCCATCTTTAACTTTTGATATTTATTTACAACATGTCTTGGTGTTGATCTTTCTGGGTCATTTCATTTGGGACTTTCTGTGCTTCCTGGACCTGGATGTCTTTTTCCTTCTCCAGGTTAAGGAAATTTTCAGCCATTATTTCTTCAAATAAGTTTTCTGCCCCCTTCTTTTTTCTCCTTCTGGGACTTGTATAATGTGAATGAAGTATGTTTGATATTTTCCCACAGATCCTTAAATCTATCCCCATTGAATTTATTTGTTCATCTTTTCTGTTCTGTTTGGGTGATTTCCACTACCCTGACTTTCAGGTCACTGATCCATTTTTCTGTATCATCTAGCCTCCTTTTGATTCCATCTAGTGTATTTTTCACAGCAGTTATTGTATTGTTTTGCTCTGTGACTTGCGTTTGGTACTTTCTTATATTTTTCTATCTCCTTGTTGAAGTTCTTGGTGTGGCCATCCATTTTCTTCTGACTTTAGTTAGCATCTTTATGACTATTACTTTGAAGTTTTTCTCAGATAAATTATCTCTGTTTCATTAAGGATTTTTTTCTGGGATTTTATTTTGTTCTTTCCTTTGGAACACGTTCCTCTGTTTCCTTATTTTACTTGACTCTGTTTGGTTTTGTGTATTTTGTAAAACAGCTCTATCTCCCTGTCTTGGGGAGTGGCTCTGTGTAGGAGATGAATCTTAACATTTAACCTGATCCTTGTTCTTGGTTGTCTCTTGAGTTGTCTCTCTAATTGTTTCAGTTCTGTGGGGTCCAGAAGCCCAACCCTCCCCACCACACCTGAGCCTGGTGCTCACAGGACATCCCCTAAGTGCACTACACATATCTGTTCAATGAAGGCAGGGTCGCATGAGCAGCGAAGGGCAGAAGGCATGGGTCTGCTCACCTGCTGCACCTGGAGGTGCTTGCAGTGGGGAGAAGGGCTTGCTTTCCTGTAGCTGTTAGTTGGCTAGAGTGCGGTGCAAAACATGGTGCCCGCAGTACTATCACTAGCCGTGTGGAAGTAACCCATCAAAATGGCATCTGCCACCATTCCATCCCTGGAGAGAATACCAGCAGACTTCTACCCTCTGGTAGATGCCTGAAGTTTGGCAAGTGAAATTCCTTCACCTGTGGTCTAGACTTTTTTCAGACTGCTGCTTTTTGAGCTGGGTCCTGCATGTGAGTCCCTTAAGAGGGAAATCTTTGTTCTCGATAGCCCTGTGGTTCTCCTTAATGTAATTCCCGTTGGCTTTCAAAGCCAGACATTTTGGGGGTTCCTCACTCTGGTTCAGGCCCGCAGTGTTGTGATATCTAGCATGGAGTACAAACCCCTTGCTCCTCAGGGAGAAACTGTGTATATTGATTTATGTATGTATATATTTATTCATATTTGTGTTGTATTTTAAGCTTTTTCCCAATTGTGGGTCGCTGTGCTGGGGGGTTTTGGCAAGAGCACATGTCTGTGTGGTCTTTTCGTCCTTTCTTAAGGACTAGCTATTCAGCTGGTTCTCAAGTTCTTTTCTGATGGACGGTTCCGTATGGAGCTGTTTGATGTGTCTGTGGGAGGACATGAGTTCAGGATCTTCCTACACTGCCCTCTTGAACCACTTTCTGCCTTCCCATTTAAATGGGACTTAACCAGTATTTCAATCACAAGCATGTCATTTTCTGTCATTTATTACACATTTCCTCCCTCAATGTGAAAGGATATTAGGATAAAACAAATAGATGAAAAGCCTAGAGCAAAAAGAGAGTAAGACAGAAAAGTAAATGTAGTATAGATTAATTCAATGGAAGCAATTTCACAGAATCCATCAGGCACTGGTTACCATGGTGTTTAGAGATATAGAACACATTCAAGTAGACAAGTATCCCTTTGCAGAACTACAAGTTATTTTATAACTGTCTCATTTTTAATCCCTGTTGATTTGGCATTTAAAGAAGAAAATCTTGTGCAGCTTTCTTGTATAAGGGACAGAGAGATTAAGAAAATCAGGTTCTTTATAAACTCTTATTAGGCATTAACAGTTTTCATATTAGGAAATAACAAATATTTGTATTGCATTTTTAAGCTTCCTCATGGACTCGATAGTAATAGTTATTCAGAGTTAGGCTGTCATTGGGAGAGAAAAAATAGGCAGGCTGCTTAGAATCATAGAAGTCAATCTTGAGGAGGAAGACACACCCATGGTTCTTGTTCTCAGAAATGCCTATAGGTGGATTCTTCTCATTCAGGCAGAAACCTTCCCAAGCATTTACCGTGTGGTGATTCCTGTGTTAGGTGCTAGGAAACAAAGATGGACAGGACATAGTCTTTCTCTAGAGATTTGCAGTCAAGATGGAGTGATGGCCAAGAAATCACACAACTATAATTATGTGATAAATGCTGATAAATAATAGGTACTCTGTGAGTTGATAGAGGAACAATTGTCTGAATTATGTAACTGAAGCTGGCTTGTTGCAGAAGGTGGTTTTAAATGTGATGACAGCTTATAAAGGGAGCTACATCAGCTCCGTGGTGGCTGCAAGGGCAAATTAAGCAATGGAGTATGGCAGAAAGGAAGAAATTAAGTGGAGCTCGTGAAGAAATTGCATATATATCTAGTGGGAATAAAAGAATACATATTCATGGGATGTAAGTTGAAATTTCCAAGAATAACTTCTCTTGTGCAAAATTCCAATCACACTTGGGCCTTCTCAATTTTGGAGATATGACTAATTGAATAACACTTACTGAATACTTATTTTTGTAAAAGTGACCCATATATGTCAGTATTGCTTTCTGATTTGGATTTCAAAGTCAAAAAGTCTAAGGAACAATGTGGGATGTGAATTATATATCATAAAGACAAGACATAAAATGCAGGACATCTCGAATGCAAATATAATTCAGGAAAATAGGAAGAAATGTGAAGTCAATGTTACAGAAATTCTTAAAGCCACTTAAGTATTATTATGGCCTCAGGGATAATGGAATTTTTTAAATAAGGATCTTTCTGGGCCTACTTAAAAAGACTATTTTCTGGAGTAAAGTCAGATGGTCTTTTCTGATTGGAGGCATCAGCGATAGCTAGCATATGGCTGCTCATCCCCCAACCACTCCCTCAGTACCTAGGCACGGAGACAGTGTTACCTTCCCCTTGATGCTGCTTTTCTTTATAAGTGTTTATTTTTTAAATTCCAGTTAGTTAACATACAGTATAATATTAGTTTTAGGTGTATAGTATAGTGATTCAGCACTTCCATACAGCACCTGGTGCTCATCACAGCAAGTGCCCTCCTTCATCCCATCAGCTGTTTAACCCATTCCCTACCCATCTACTCTCTGGGAACCATCAGTTTGTTCCCTATAGTTAAGAGTCTGTTTCCTGGTTCGCCGTTCTCTCTTCTTCTGCTTTGTTTTTTCTTTTCTCTTTGCACATTTGTTTTCTCTTTTAAATTCCACATATGAGTGAAATCATATGGCGTTTGTCTTTCTCTGACTGACTTATTTTGCTTAGCATTGTACTCTCTAACTCCATCCATGTCATTGCAGATGGCAAGATTTCATTCTTTTTTATCGCTGAGTAATATATATTCCATAATATCTGTCGATGGACAGATATTTGGGTGGTTTCCACAATTTGGCTGTTGTAGATAAGGCTGCTACAAATATTGGGATGCATGTATCCCTTTGAATTAGTATTTTTGTATTCTTTGGGTAAAGACCTACTAGTGCAATTGTTGGATTGTAGGGTTGTTCTATTTTTAACCTTCTGAGGAATCATCAAACTGTTTTTCAGAGTGGCTGCACCAGTTTGCATTCCCACCAATGAATGCAGGAAGGTTCCCCTTTCCCCACATCCTCGCCAACACCTGTTGTTTCTTGTGTTATTGATTTTAGCCATCTGACAGGTGTGAGGTGCTATCTCATTATTAGTATTTCCCTGATGATGATAAGTGATAATATTAAACATCTTTCCATGTGTCTGTTGGCCATCTGGATGTCTTCTTTGGAAAAATGTCTGTTCATGTCTTGTGTCCATTTTTCATTGGATTATTCTTTTTTTGGGTGTTGAATTTTATAATTTATTTATATATTTTGGATGCTAACCCTTTATCAGATATGTCATTTGCAAATATCTTCTCCCATTCTGTAGGTTGCCTTGTAGTGATGCTGTTTTACTTCACTCGTCATCTTGTATGTATTTCAAAAATAAAGTTAACTGATTCCCATCCAGAACTCTTTATTCACAGTTTCCTTACCTTGAAATCAATTTTCACTTCACACATATAATTTGATTTCCTCCTGATGTAAATGTCAAACATACCCTTCTTATTTAAATCACAAATGCTGCTACTTTCAGGGAGGTTATGCCAAATAATTGCCTTTTCCTTTGGTAGAGAAACTATGTTTTATTTTTTATTTTTTTCTGTTTCTAGGACTTAACCCATAGGTATTACTCAGTGATGCTTACAAAGTAAAAGTGTGAATGAATTTATGCCTACCCATATTAGCAATGGCATTGCTATGTTAGATATAGATAAATAAAGACATATCCTAGTTTGATAGTTGTTAATGAGTTTTTCTGAGGTTTCTAATAATGTAATATTAGGTATTTAAAAAGCAAGATAAAAAATGTATACTGTAGACATTGGGTTTATGAAATTGTAAGATTTAAATTTGGTTTTAAGGAACTTAAAAGTCCAGTTGAAAAATGTGTATAAGAAAAATCTATGCTATGTGTCAGAAGAACTGCACGCACAAGTGCCCTTGGGATTTAGCAGAAGGACGGAATACTGTGTGCCGTGGTGTATCCTCAGTGGAGCAATGGGGCTTGATCTGTTCTTTGAAGGAAGTACAGGAGTTATGCTAGAGACACTCTGGAATGATAGTCTTCCCCAGGAAGATGCCACATACACATGTGCATGATTTGGTAAGAAACAATGAGTCAAGGATTTGAAACAGAATTTATTATAAGATAGCACTGGAGAGATTGTTACAGAGCACTTTACAAGTGACCGATGAGACCTCATTCAGTAAATAATGGAGAAATTGTTAAAGTTTTCAAGAAATATGACTATTTTTTAAAAGATAATAGTTATTCTTTTACCTGGACTCCATAGTATAACTTATAGTGGATATTATACATCTTTTCCCCTGTGGAAACCAGTATGGCTAAAGCATGTTATTCTTTTTTTTTTTTCTTAAAGATTTTATTTATTTATTTGACAAAGAGAGACACAGCGAGAGAGGGAACACAAGCAGGGGGAGTGGGAGAGGGAGAAGCAGGCTCCTAGCTGAGCAGGGAGCCTGATGCGGGGCTCGATCCCAGGACCCTGGGATTATGACCTGAGCTGAAGGCAGATGCTTAACCGACTGAGCCACCCAGTCAAAGCATATTATTCTTAATATGCAGTCTGTTTCTCTGGGTCTTTTCTGTAATGGACATTTCCCATTTATATATACATTCTTCTTTATTCTTAGACCTGTGGTCTTTGGAGTGTTCTTTCACAGTACTTTTTCTTACGTGAATAGTAGTTATAGGCTTGTGTTTATTTTATCCAGCAAGTTTTTTGTTTGTTTTTGTTTTTAACAGATCTTGTATCTACCAGGCAGTATTCTTGTTTCTCTGCATACAGTAGATCAGGGCTTGGCAAACCCTTTACGGGGTCAGATAGTCAACATTGTTGCATTGCGGGTCACCAAGTTTCTGTCACCAGTATGCAGTTCTGTCATTGCAGCATGAAAGCCATCATAAGCAATGTGTAACCAAATGGGTGTGGCTGTGTCCGGTGAAGCTGCATTTATAAAAATAGGTGGCAGGCTGAATGTTGGCTCATGGGCCATAATTTGCCAGCCCTGCTCTAGAGAACCAAACAAAAATGCCTGTCATCATGGAGTTTCTATTTTAGTATTTTTTTTTTTTTGTATCTAAAATCCCTTCTTCTCTGTTTCCTATTCATAATATTTGTGGGGTGGGAGGAGAGTCCAAAATTTCATTATCACTTACTGGTTGATAAGAAAATCTCTCTGTTGTAACTGTATATTTAATTTCCCACCAACACATACCCCTAAATCTCAGGAATTCCCAGAAGAAGGCAAATTAAAAAAAACAAACTCATTGAACATCCTCCAGTGAGTAATAAGTATTTACAGAACTCTTCTTCCTGTATCTGATTGTCAATCATGGGAATTAAGGAAGAATCCTAAGTCTTCAATTGGGAAAGCAGCAGCCCTTAGTAAGAAAGGGAGAGTCTGAGGGTGTGTGTGTGTTTCTAGCTTTCTGCTAACGGCTCATGCTGGCTTGGCCTTATTAATCCTGTCTCAGCTCACTTTATATAGATGAAGATATTTATCTTCAATTTAACATTTAGAGTATCAGATGAAGAGTCAACACTACACTTTCAATTGCTGTAGTAAAGTTTCTTTTCAAAATGACTTCTTCCCCTTGACTTTTTGCTTTATAATACATTGAAAACAAAAAGTTCATTTTCTTTCCAGGATTTCTTGTTAGAAATGTTGTGTTACCTTTTTGTCAATGGTTAACTTGACCACATGTTATCTTCATGTTATTGGCAGAGGGGTTGTTCAGAACAGTTCAAGTTTTAAGACCAGAGGTCCCTGGGACAGAACCCAGCTCTGTGTTTTGGTAGAAGTGTAGCCTGAGCAACTTAGCTTTGCTTAGCCTCAGTCTTCCCATCTAAGGGATGGACACTCCTATGATTTTGTATGGCTTAAATAGGAAAATGTATGTGATTACAATATAACATTTAACAAAGTACTTGGTATTGACAATTAATAAGAATGCTATTTTATCATCCATTTATCTTCCTGTTATGTGACTTCGAATTCCCTCCATGTTGCTTGTTGTTCTGGTGGTTCTGGTTGTTTAGATAGGTGCTGATTAGTCTATATAATAGTGGAAAATGATGATTTTTTTTCTTCTGTTTTGAACCCAAGATGAGAATTTATTGCTATCATAAATTTAAGATTCACAAAAACAGCTGACCCTGGGACAACACAGGTTTGAACTGTGTGGGTCCACTTGTAAATGGATTTTTCTCCTATAAATACAGTACAGTACTGTAAATGTTTTTTGTCTTTCTTAGGATTTTCTTGTTAACATTCTCTTTTCTTCAGCTTATTTTAAGAATATAGTATACAGTACATATAACATGCAAAATATGTGTTAACTGACTAATGTTATCGGCAGCAGTACGTTATTAGTAGTTAAGTTTTTGGGAAGTCCAAAAGTTATATGCAGATTTTTTACCACACTGGGGTCAGCACCCCTAACTCCACATTGTTCAGCAGTCAACTCTATACACTAGTTTAGTTACTTGAGTTTATATTTTAATGAAGAATTATAGCCAGTTTGAATTTCATGGAACTAGTTCATTTCAGATCATTGTAGAGTTTTGAAGTTATCATTTTTGAAAGAATAAATATACTCTTTGAGTATTCAATTTTAATTTACTTCTGAGAAAACAGTTTAACTTTATCAACTGAATCTATAGCCTTTTGTCTGAAAGTTTTCAATTGTGCATTCTTAGTTGTAGACTTGTTTGTTTTAATAAAGGATTATAATAAGTACATTTGTTTTAGACAGAAGAATGTAACTTATATTTAGATAAATCTTGCTTCTTTAAATGTGGAAGTATGATGCTTGTCATTTCTGCCCTAAGCTGAAGGATTTCTCTATTTTTATTTACCTTTTTTTTTTTTTTGAAATTCTTCATCTCATCTCTTAAAGATTTAAGAAACTAAGGATTTTTTTTTTTTTAAACTTGGAACTTCTTTGAACTTTCTTCTGTTTGTGTCTGCTCTGATGGTGGCTGTGGTTCTCAGGGATCAAATGTGGGTAATTGCTGGCTCCTCATGTGTAGTGTTCAGTGAGGTGAGAAGGTCTTGCTGATGCGATCCCATTCGGCCCACTTCTGCTCTGCCTTCAGGACAGTGGTGGTGTTTATACTGTGTCAGCTTTTATTAAGATGAATTATGATCATTTCCATACAGCTGGGTGGTGGTTGTGGGAGTTTACATTATCAAAGCAAAACTCAGACTTACTTCGCCAATTTAGATGTCAATAAAACATTTGTTACTTATTTTCAGTTTTATCATTGGTTGTAATTTATACTTAGAATTGAAAATGTTAACATGTATGACTGAGTTTGTTTTAATTAAGTGTATAATTAGGCTAATGAACCTTGTAAAAATGTAGTGGTGCAATCCTTAATATAATCTAAGCAGTTAAATTTCTAATTACACATCCAAAATCATGTACAAAGATGCAGCATGTCAATGGCTTGCTTTCTGGGACTGTATTCTTCTTCTTTGCCCCTCCCCCGCTTTTGGTAAGAAACAGTGCTCAAAAGCCACAGCAAAGGGCTTAAAGAAATATGTGTAGATTTGCATATTTTTAGTGTAGGAAAATTATTCAGAAGTGAGAATTGTACATAGTGGATATAGTATTTTTTCCCAAAATTTTGAAAAAGTATAGGAAACAGTAGAAATGGAATAGGCGTGGGGATATTTCAGATTCAGCAGAAAAAAAATCTGTGTGCTCTAAAAGCCGTATGTGCCAAGTTGAGCTTACATTAGATTCACACAGGAGGTGAAGGAGGTTCTGTTTCTACACCCCCAAACCCTCCAGACATATCTTCATAAATCTGCCCCTCCACATTAATAAGCGCACCGCGTCCTTTCTCCTGTATCTGTCAGCTCGTCTGGCTGCTCCTGGACTGTTCCTCTTGCAGAGCTCACCCCACTGCCTCTTTTCCCTCTTCCTCTTCATAGTTTTTGCAAAGTCACTTCGTACGGAAAATGGTTGCCCTGATAAGGAATTCTGGTACAAATTGCCTAAAAGAAAAACTAGTCTCTATCCCAGCACATGGACATGACAAAATGTTTGGGACTTCATTATCTTCAGTTATGTGTCTAATAAGTGTTCTAGGGACCACAACGCCATAGGCAGTCAGATCTTTATTACTCCAGAACAAATAAATACTAGTTGCTGGATGAATTTGCAAACTATATACCTAAAATTTATTTTTAATTATACTGTTTGAGAAGGCTTTAAATTGAACGTGGGAGGTATGGAAATCTATCTGCTTGCACTCACATTTTTCAGGAAGATGAAAGTGTTACAACTTCCCGTTGATTTCCCTTCAGAGGGTACTTTTCATTCTCAGCTGTTATCAGTTCAATTTTCTTGTGAAGTTTTTTTGATAGTTCATTCCCATTCCTTTTGTAATCATTTTCACCTAGTGAAGCAAATGAGATAATTTTGCAGATTGTACCACTTTACTTTTAAATTAATCCATTCTTTTTGAGAGAATGATTCTAATAGTGTGGTCAAGTACTTAGAAATCAGCAGGCTACTAACTTGTCCTTAATTCAGTCTGTTCCATTGATTCCCTGATCACTTGCTGTGTTACTCAGGGTGAAGTTCTTCCTCCCCGCCCCCCACTCCCCCTCCAGCCCCCAATCAGTTCTCTAGTCCCTGGCACTGAGAAAAAGGACTCCAAGATTTTGCATCTATTTGAACTTTGGATTCTAAAAGCCTCATTTAATAAACTTCTGTTTATGTTTCATGTAAATGTGATGGTGTATTTATTTTTGATCTGTAACATTTTTTGCTGTGTATTAGGATTACTGATGAATTAGGCCATATATGAGGACTTACTCAGAAAGACAAGCCATTGAATAAATGAAGCATGCCATGCTTTTTTACTTCGGATTATTATTCTACAGTGATTCCCCGGTGGGGGGAGTAGATTATAAAAGAAAAATGATTATCTAGATGAATATAAATCCATAGGCCTATTCATCTGAAAAATATTGATGCCACTTGTAGAATTAAATTACATATTTCCAACTTGTGTTATTTTAAACTGTGATAAACACCGAAAGGATCTATCTGGGGTAAATTTGTAAATTTAAACAAATTTTCAGTACTAGTTAAATGCTAAGTAATTTTCATTAAACATAGTCTGTCTCTGTCTCCTCTCTCTCTCTCTATATATATGTATGTATGTATGTATATATATCTCTCTCTGAAAGTATTCTGTGGGTATTTTAGAGTACATAAAATATTTCAGCATACATAAAAGCATAATCATTATTCATCACTTTAGATTGCAGGGATATTGTAACCTTACTGAGAAACCACTCACGATTTCACCAGTTTAAAACTAATTAACCTGGAGTGACTGTTGGTAAGGCCTACTTTTGCTGCACACGGAATGCATGTACTCTGACAAAGCGCTCTCAGTCTGGGGAGGTAGCTTTTAGTAACAGGTGTGGCACCATGTGTCTGCTTGTGAGTGTCTGTGGGTGTTCTTTTAACATGGTTCCCTGAACATGGTTGCTTTGATGGTGAAGTGGCCAAATGCCTTCTAGTTCTTATACTGTCAATAACTGTGGTTTAATTTGCCTTCTCAAATTATTTTGTCTCACTCCACAGAATCCTAGATGTATCTTAATAATTCAGTTCCTCTCATGGAACACTTAATCCATTGCACATAGAAACACACTTACCCAATAGGGAAGTGTAGGGAGACAGATCGTGGGCATGATGACATTTTAACAGTAACTTAATTATGGGTGGCGTATTGTGTGGGATCGCTTTCTTCCAAATAGGACTCAGACAGTTAAGTTGCTCATGCAGCTAGGTCAGTGTACTTTGTTCTTACCTTTGAACTGAGAGGATTTTTATATTTGTTTAATTCCAATAGATGGTAGTGAGTTACCAAAAATTACTTACATAATAATGTTTCCATCAGTCACTAAGACTTTTAGACTGTTACACTAGTAGGTACTAATCCTCAAATGGTGTAATTACAAAAGGTGATTTAAATATTATCTCCCCTGATTATTTTTGCACATTGGTGGACTTGACCTTAGTAAAACATGCTATACTGTACTTAATAATAAAAATTAAAATGAAGTTAAAAAATGACTGTATTCATGAAAGAAGCAAGTTTAAGCTGCACAATAACAAGTGAAAAAGGACTCTTTCAAGTCCTTTTTTTTCAGTTCAGTCATATATTTGGTGTAAATAACATCTTCATGAAAAAAAGGATCCGAATCTAAATTTCCTTTCACTCATATTTTATTTTGCAAAAAGTTTGTTGGAGAGTTGAGACTTGTTTGCCTCAGCTAAACTCACTCAGTTTTCACTCCTCAAGACCTTGCTACTAGTTCGGTGCTTGAGCGTGCATTGCCGAATTCCATCTTCTCTATCTTCCAGGAGCTGACCAAGCACTAGTAGAGAGGAGGTGTGTATATAAAAGCGAGATGAATGGTCACAGAACAAATAACAAGTTCTTTAAACGTTTACAAGAGAGAGCGGTCTATTTGGGTGTCTTTTTACTGGAAAGCCTACATAGGGCATGGCAAATTGTATTCTTTTGGATGCTGTATATCTATATCTGTATCTGGGCTATTGGGAATATCTTCAGCTTTTATTTTGACAGGATTCTAAATTTGAGTATCTATATGGATATTATCTCTTAATGTTAGGATTATGAAAGGAAACCTAAGCTTCGGACAGGCCCAAAATAGGTTCATAAGAATTTTTAACATGATCATCATATAGAATGTATGTTAGCCGTTAAGTCAGTCACGGCACCACAACTAGATAAAGATTCCTGTTTCTTGTACCGTGGTCCCATAGTGATTGCCGCTTGTCCCAGAGTATCTAGAATGTTCTTTCTCTCAGTCAAGACATTAGTGTTCCAAACCAAGTACGCTAATAATTTTTGCTGTTTTAACTCCTCACTGGTCTCTAAAAGTTCATTCAGGCTTTCTTTGAACCGCAGTTGGAGCGCACACTGATGAGGTTTGAACCACTGACATTTGAACCTGTCACTGGCTTCCTCCTATTTGTCCTTAAATGGGAATAAATGGCAACGCGTTTTTTTTTACTTTTGGGAGACCTAACAAGTTTTGAAATTCAGAATATTAGGCACCATCAGATGCAGACGCCACGAGTGGAAACTTTCCTATTTTTCTTCGCCAGTATACAGTGCACTGAGGTTAACCTTTCCTGGTTACCTGCACTCTCACAGGTACCAGCTGGCTTAAGACTGAAACTGCCAGAGCGATCCACAACTACACGCTCAGCTATGCTCCACACTGCGCTAGACTGAACCATCGGGCGAACTCTGTTTGAGGCAGTTCTAAGCAGGGAAGTACAGGGTTTCTTTCAGAAACATAATCTTGACACCCAGAAACAATTTCTTTTTTTTTTTTTTTTAAGATTTTATTTATTTGAGAGAGAGAGAGAGAGAGAGAGAGCACAAGAGGGGGTAGGGTTAGAGGGAGAAGCAGACTCCCTGCCGAGCAGGGAGCCGGATGTGGGACTCGATCCCGGGACTCCGGGATCATGACCTGAGCCGAAGGCAGTCGCTTAACCAACTGAGCCACCCAGGCACCCCCCAGAAACAATTTCTTACATTTATTGAAAGGCTCCATTTCTGCACTTCGTTTATACTGTTGTGCTTTTTGTGTTGGTGTTATTTTCAAATGTATTAATAATGATTTAAGGTACTCCTTTATCAGGAAGTCTTTGTAAATACAATACCAGCATTAAAGCAGGAGGGCATTGTGCACGGTAGAAATATTACATGTGTAATGATTTGCGTTCTTAATGTTCCAGAACCCTGGGGTTATTAGTAAAACGATTGGAGAAAGGTGGTAAAGCTGAACAAGAAAACCTTTTTCATGAGAATGATTGCATTGTCAGGATTAATGATGGCGACCTTCGAAATAGAAGATTTGAACAGTAAGTGTGTGTTGGCTGCATTGCTGTTCTTTTCATGCTTTCGGCTTGAGAGAGTGCAGCCCAGTGAAATGCTTCAAACAACACGTCTGTGTCTCTTTCTTTATACTAGAGAGGAGTATTTTCTGTCATTACCTAGCTTTTAAAAATTTAATCAGACTCCAGGTAATTACTACCATTAGACTATATTTCAAAATGCCCTCCGACTGACAGAGCGCTTCTTAAAATATTATGGGCCCAATTTAGACTTCACAATTTTGCTACTTCCTCACCTCTTGGAAAATTTGCCAGCGTGCTAGGTTTTATTATACTTCAACTCACATTTCCAACTTTGTTGCACGTAATGACTCCCCATATAAATAAGCAGAGAAAGCTCCTTTGAACCACAGTGTGGTCTACTCAGATTTTCTTTGTCCTGATTCAAGTCCTTATTCAATTAGAAAGATAAAAGTTGTCCAGTGCCTATCAAACAAGGCAAGAGTGTGCAGAAATCAAAAGGACTTCGTGTAGGATCTGACTAGGGAATCAGCATGAGGTGGAACAGTTTCTCAGGCTGTTCCTGGAATAGCACCGGGACCAAAACTCTTCACATTTTCTGTCACTGAGGCTGCCTTGGTGTTCTTGAGAATTTTGCATACACAGACTTGCATTCATGTTGCTGATGATGGAGAGTTGATTTCTGTAGTTTTCTAAGTATATTTATTTCTTCAGAAACTCAAGTGGTCCCTTGTAATAAAATGTAATTTTTAAACATATTGGGTAATATTGTGGAGAGAAGATTGTATTTAATTTCCATTCCTATTGAAATTACAATATCCCTGTTGTGCTTAAAACTATTATTTAATAATTTGTGATTGAGAGCACAGTATCTTCTCTGTAGTTATAGATAATTTTGTCATTTTTATTAAGAGAACGAGAAATTTATATTTGGAGAAACAGCAATGCTTCTATCGGAGCTTGCAAACTTGATTGATAAATGGATATTTTAAAATTTTGTTTTTCAGTTTCAACAAAGTCTGTCCGTTTTTGTTGCTTAATTAGTATACTTAATTAAGCTCATAATATCTTCTAGTCTGCCAGTCTTAATTTGCTAATTTTCCATTCTTTCTCAAACCCAGAGCACAACATATGTTTCGCCAAGCCATGCGTACACCCATCATTTGGTTCCATGTGGTTCCTGCAGCCAATAAAGAGCAGTACGAACAACTATCCCAGAGTGAGAAGAACAATTACTATTCAAGCCGCTTCAGTCCGGATAGCCAGTATATGGATAACAGGAGTGTGAATAGTACAGGACTTCCAGCACTGCAGAGAGCTCCCAGACTGAACCACCCGCCCGAGCAGATAGACTCTCACCCCCGACTACTACCTCAGAGCACACACCCCTCCGGAAAACCGCCAGCGGTTCCAGCCCCAGCACCGCAAAATGTATTTAGTACAAATGTAAGCAGTGGTTATAACACCAAAAAAATAGGCAAGAGGCTTAATATCCAGCTGAAGAAAGGTATGACCTACCTTGTTTTGTTTTATGGAATTTATTTTATTTTATAAGATTTTATTTATTTGAGAGAGAAAGAGCACAGAGGGGGAGCGGCAGGCAGAGGGAGAAGCAGACTCCCCGCTGAGCAGGGAGCCCGATGCGGGACTCCATCACGACCCGAGCTGAAGGCAGACCCTTAACCAACTGAGCCACCCAGGCGCCCCTATGGAATTTATTTTAAAAATCAAATCAACTATCCCATTATTAGAGGAAAGAACTGATATAACAACTTAAAAAATGTATTTAAAATTATAGTTTTTAAGCTTTTCAGATTCATTTTGCTATATCAGAATTAAAGTATGAAATTCAGAGAAAATAAGGCTTTAAAAATAAGTTTTTGTGAAGAAGGTAGCAGTTACTACTGTGGTAAAACTTTTTGGTAAGGGAGGAAATTGGTTTCAGGATATACTATTAAACCTAAAACAATAGTAAGGACTTGACTGTTTTGATCACCCCACTTGATGTCCAGACATAACTCTCAAAGAGGACGTTAGAGCTCCTCCACTTTAACCCCATCATTTTGGTAGGGGCAAGTGATTGATTTGAAGCTGTCGTGGTTCGTGGGAATAAAGAGTAGGTTCACCGAGCAGGTGGCTCCTTGTCCGCTACTTTTCCAGAATATTATACTGCTTTCCTTCCTTAAGATGACAAGGGAGGGCGCCTGGGTGGCTCAGTTGGTTAAGCGACTGCCTTCGGCTCAGGTCATGATCCTGGAGTCCCGGGATCGAGTCCCGCATCGGGCTCCTTGCTCAGCGGGGGGTCTGCTTCTCCCTCTGACCCTCCTCCCTCTCGTGCTCTCTGTCTCTCATTCTCTCTCTCTCAAATAAATAAATAAAATCTTAAAAAAAAAAAAAAAAGATGACAAGGGAAATTCTAATGGACCCTGCTAACTCTTTATTACATACGCCTTATATCAATTTATTTATTTAAGTATCTTTTGCATAGACTGTTCATCCTTGTGTACAGGAAGCATGCTTTTCCATTTTGTTCTTGACGACTCAGAGCAGACTGCTAGGCTTGATTTTCCGATTTCCAAACACTGTCCCCTCCAGCCATTGAGTTAGACTTTTGCTGTTAATCATCCATTTTAGCTGAGCATTCTGATATATTTTAAAATCATCTCTTTCAAAATGGTGTCATAAAGAATATTTCTCTTTTTATGAGCTCAACCAACTCCTACAGTTTAGGTGAAAATGAATCCAAGAGAGGTTGAGTGATTTCCCCAAGTCTCGTGGCTGTTGGCAGCAGATTCTTAAGAGAACATATTCCATATCCTGACCTTTAGACCATTCTTTCCATTTGGAGTAGGGTTTACAGGGTTGTAAACTCTGAGATTCCTGTTTCCTTTCTAATCATATTCTTTCATTGAACTTTATGTGAACCACAAACTCCTTATTTCTGGTTACTGACTTTTAAGCTCCAAATACTTGGTTGACATGATCAGGAATTGACAGCTTTACTCCATTTTTGAAACCTCTTACAAATGCAGAGTTATGTCAGCATAAACCCCTTTTAGCTTTGTTAATTCCTAAATGAGATAAGTATCAGATCCTGTCTTCTTCTTTTTCTACTCAAATGACAGGCCCTTGTTTTTAAGCAAAAACACGGTAAGAACCACAAATGGAATTGTAAAAAAAAAATAAATAAAATTCTGCTTGGGATCTCTCAACAGAGGAAAAATATTTTACTTGGCCATTCTCATAAAGTTACTAGTTCATAAATATCTTTGCCCTTTTACACTAACAGGCATACTTATTTCGGTAATTATGGTTTTTTACACAATTATATTTTAACAACTTATGATACAATATGAACTTTTAAATGAAGTGAAATTTTACTTGACATTAAAAGAGGCATTCTTTTGAATACAGAAATTAAGTTTTAATAGCATTTTAAAAGATGATTACGTTGACACAGCTAATTGACAAAGACTGTGCTCAATCATCAAGATCAGAAAAATGGAAGCAGTGGTTTTCTTTTAAACATTTTTCTGACTGAGTATTCTAAATTTTTTGTTTGTTTGTTTGTTTTATTTATTTATTCATGAGAGTCAGAGAGAGAGATAGAGGCAGCGGCAGAGGGAGAAGCAGGCTCCCCGCCTAGCAGGGAGCCCGATGCGGGACTCCATCCGAGGACCCTGGGATCGTGACCCGAGCCAAAGGCAGACGCTTAACCATCTGAGCCACCCAGGCGACCCCTGACTTTGAGTATTCTAAATGATATAGAGCTTCATAGCTCTATTTTGATTTTAATTTACTGTGAGAATGTATGACAAAACGCGGAAACCAACTGTACATTCTGTCAATACTTACAAATATTTTATATGAAAAATAAGTTTATGATAAATAATAGTGCAGAATGCTGATTCTCTTTGATTAGTACTGAATAGAGGTATTTTAATAATAATGATTGTATGACAATTGAACAAGCTTTCATTGTGGTTAACAGTTACGATTATTACCAGTTACAATTGTTACATTTAACATTTTTAATGAAGTACATCAAAAACATAGGGTGTGTCCATGTTAAACTTTAAACTCAGTTCATAGTGAACTGACATGCTTTGAATGACAGTTCTTTCATAAACTGAGATCAGTTCTATGTGCTAAATGGAGAAACCTTCATGATAATGATTCTTAGGCATAATTTAGGAACCATGTCATATAAACATGACAAAATAGAACAGCCCTTATGTACTTGCTCCCATAATTATGATTTCTTAATATTTATTGCCATTTTGCCATTCTCAGATACCCTGCTCTTTTGTAGAAATTAGCTTTTTAATAAAGTCAGAGGAGAAGGTCAGTAATCTGTTTCAGTCAGTGCAAAATGTTTTGTTGGCTTTGCTAAATGAAAATTGATATCTATTTATCTTTCTTTTAAAGGTCACTGCCCGAACTTTTAGCTTACAGATTTAGGGGTTATTGCTGATATTTTAATAGTATTGAGGTTCATATAACAGTCAGTCTTTGTAGTTCATACAAATTAATATTGCAAAAGGGGAATAATTTAGAATTCTTTCTTAATAAATGTTATTGCAAGTCATTAGAGTTTCATGAAAGCACAGAGACATATGGAAAAGTCCCAGCAGAATAATTAGGAAAATTTCATATAGACAAGATGCCATTCAAGTCTTCAGCACAGAAGACTCAAGAAATTAACAGTCCAGGCACATTAAAGTGACTTCAGGCTTGAAGTAAATGAATGTTTTGTTTGCACTTGAGAATGTATAGGGTAGGTTCTGTTACAGGTATAACTATGGGGTGTTTTCTTCATATCAACTTTGTTTCTTCTTTAACCCACGTTTTGATTCATAGTTACTTGCCCGTATTGATTTACTTTTACAGATTTGTACTCTTGCTTCTAGTTTTGTACTAAGTGCTGCATCAAATTAATGTATCCTTCCACAGATTTTTCACCTTTATGTAGCTCTTTATTCTTCCCACATGAGCCAAGTATTTGTCCTAGTATCACTTTGACTGAAATGGAACCTAATATCCTAAAAAGTAATTTTTTAAAAAGCTCCAGTAGAAATTAATCATTATTAGAAGTGTTATAAAAATTGTGTGATTCATTAGAAATTTGTTGTAGTCTTGACATTTTTTCTTGGCTCATTTTGGCTTGTTGCGTGTCAGTTCTAATAACATGCAACGCCTTTTCTATACTGTATTGCACTTATGAGTGCCTGTCAGGAAAGCTGATGAAGAGCCTAGAATTAAAACTATACAGACCAGCACAGTGATCTGTAAATGCCTTATTAATTTCAGTACCTTTAAACATAATATGATGGTCCTTAGACTTGGTAGCTATGATCTGAGATGGGGTCTTCCCTGAGTAATTTGCCTTTGTTTTTTATTTTTACAATTTTATTTATTGGTTGGGAAATATATATGGTAAGATTTAGGTAAATAGAAGAGAACTAGGCAAATACAATATGGTTCATCCTGTCAGTAAATTGTTTTAATTATAGTGTGGGGAGGTTCTGTTATCTAGAAAAAATTTTCTTTCCACTGTTTCTTTTCCATCTTCCTGATCATTTTCTCTTTCCTTGCTCCTCCTCCTCCCCTTTAAATCTGGATACCATGATTGCACAATATTAATTGATATTTGAGGTACGATGGGTTTTAACAGAATTTTTTTTCCACACGGAGAAATTAAGTTTATTTCACGTCAAATATTTTGACCAGTTTAGAAACTTTTAGCAGTCATATTTGTATATTACCTTTCATCTGTCTTGGACTAGATTCCCATTTCTTCTTAAAGAATTTTGATATATAAGCCATTTAAACCTTCCCTAATTTAGTCTGTTTTGGAAAAGCTTTTCAGACTTTTAAAGTATTAAAAGCAGTGTAGGCCATTGTGAAAATTACAAAATGTCAAGCTGAGGTAGAGAATAACAAAACTTTTCTGTGCCATATACCTCTGAAATTCAAGGTATCTCATTTTATTTACTTTTTTTGTTGTCATTATGTATTTAGGTACAGAAGGCTTGGGATTCAGCATCACTTCCCGAGATGTAACCATAGGTGGCTCAGCTCCAATTTATGTGAAAAACATCCTCCCAAGAGGGGCTGCCATCCAAGATGGCCGACTTAAGGCAGGAGATAGACTTATAGAGGTGAGTGGCTTCTCTAAGTCAGAAGTTCCGTAATTCTTAAAAAGTTCCACTTTCAGGGGTCAGTTCTTTTTCACATCTTCATAAATATGAAATTATATATGTTAGCAGAAGTTTGCATCATAAAGCAGTGTATTTCTGCTTTACTTCGACTTGTTTCCATGTTATTTGATGAGAAATATCTTTTCATTGAGTGTACTCATAAATTTTTAGTTACTCAGACATTCAGTTTATGAGATAACGTAACATTTGTCATTATGTAAGTGCAGTGTCTGCTAGGTTCTATTTCTACATGGCTTTAAATTTATGTCTGGCAATATAGAAATGATATCTACTTTGTAATCAGAACAGAGACAAATGAAGTAAATGAAAACAGTGTGTCTTGATGAGAGGAAATTTTGAAATGGCAGCATGGAGAATGAATTGAGACATAAAAATCAGATGTCAGAAAAAAATAGTTTTTCAAAATTTCCTTTCTGTACCTCATGAGTTTCGGTTCATTGGTCTTTGAGGCCATCTTAGACATACATAAACATACATAGGCATTTCTGTGTGTGTGATTGCTTGTGTATATAGAAGTAAAAGGAAGAAAGATTGAGAAAAATGGGTTAGTCGCTTTTCTTAGTATTTTCTTCAGAAAGTGTGTCTGTATTCTTAGCAGCAGATATGGCCTTTCCTAATTATTAACTAGTGTTCAAACACTAATGTTAAACTGCGTTTTGTGGCATTACCCTTTCTTCTTTACTTGTAGCTTCATATGTAGTTTCGAATTATCCAGATCAAACTCTCCTAAAGATTTCTTGAAAAGTAATGGAGCGAAGGATTGTCTTCCAGGAAAAGGATTTTTCCATGGCTACATACTGCACCTAGATTTCTTAAATCTTGCTCCTTTCCTTTGTGTCTTATTCTTGTGACACCATTTTTTAAAGGGGCACTGGTAGAGGCTAAATAGAAGGAAAGGTTCGAGTATAAATTATATTTAGAGTGTTGTTTCCAGAAAGGGCCACTTGTCCTTGGTGCATGAATTGAGTAGTGTTGGTCCAAGGGTGCGGTTATAGCTTGTTTTATGTAGTAGGAGGCTCAGCTGGGACTTGAATTTATCATCTTTGCCCCTGAGTCCAAAACATGTCTGTCCTCCTCTCTCTGGCATCAGCCTCACCTTCTTTCTTTCTTGTTGACTCTCTTTCCTCCCATAATTACTTTACTTTCAACACATCACAAAGGCTTTTGTTTTTCTTTTTGAGCAGTGGGAAGGGCCTGAAACCTCTATTTCTTCAGAGTTAGGCTCTATTTTCTGTAGCTGTCAGCTTTACTTGAAACTACATTTTCACAAGTCTTAAACCTAACTTTCTAGTATCTGTAGTTGCATCTACACAGTGTCAACAGTTTTGTGGGCAGTTTTTCTGAGCATGTGGATATTTGGAAGCATACTTAAAAAAAGTATCAAGTCACTTTTTTTTTTTTTAATCTAGAAATTTTTCCTTTCTTTGAACCTGTTACTACTTACCTGCAATCACTTAAATAGTAGTACACTGAGCAGTAGAAGATGGTTTTTAGTGGAGAGGGAAATGTTCCAAAAGGTATTCTAACTACAGGGTAATTTTGATATTACAATTTAAATAATATACTTTATTGTCATGGACAAAATGTTATTTTTCTCTAAAGCGAATACTATTGAATAGTTTATAAAAGAGATTTTCACTCTTATTTCTTTTAAATATATAGTGCTTTCTGGTAATGTTATTATACTTCCTTAAAGGTAAAAATAATGAGATTCCCCAGAAATTGGTTATTTCAAATCTCTCTCTCTCTCTTTTTTTTTAAGATTCTCTTAAAACATTGAAAAATATCAAGGTATTGCTACCTCAAAATATTGCTACCCCTCCATAAATATAATTATTATTTTGTATTCTTCTTTTAATGTTTGTCTTTTTAGGGATAAAAAGTTATCTTTATAAGTTTCAGTAAAATTTCATTGGAAGTTTTACCAAAATATTTTTAGTGTGTTTTTACTACTCCCTCTAACAGCAACACCTTTTTGTTTTGGTATAAGATAATCTATGATACATAAGGCCATCAAGATATCTCAGTCCAAAGCCATTAAGTTTTGTGTTAACCTGGTAATTTGGATATATTTGATTTTTAGTTGTTTTTGTTAATGCTCTGGTGGCTGTGGCTTTTGGCTTATTAATGAGCGCTAAAAGATTTACTACTTCCTGTCCTTCTTCTAGATACCTAGGCTGTGTTTCTTTATTAGCTTCCAAATCATGGGAGAATTGACCACGAAATGAGCTGTGCTCCATAAGAGACATGATACATTCTAGGATGTATGTCTTTTCTTCAGTCATATGTTTGCACAGCACTGCAGCTGAAAACTTTTTATTTGTTTTAGGTAAATGGAGTAGATTTAGCAGGCAAATCCCAAGAAGAAGTTGTTTCCCTGTTGAGAAGCACCAAGATGGAAGGGACCGTGAGCCTTCTGGTCTTTCGCCAAGAAGATGCCTTCCACCCAAGGGAACTGGTGTGTAAATTTAGAGCAGATGAAAGATTTCTGATGCACATGAGCCAGGGATCTGGGCTAGTCACCTGATGGCCAGTGTTTATTGAGACATTTTCCAAACAGTTTCTATATTTTATATATCTTTCAGCCTTAACTTCGCATAAGCATCCTCTCCTTATATTTGCTTAGTTTTGAAGATAGATCTCCACAATATTGAGTGTAGGGGTATTTAAAAATCAGATTGCAAGGATATTTTCTAGGACAGCAAATGCTTATGAGGGAACACTTTCAGATGGACTGATTGAATACAGAGACGTTGATTACTTCATAACTGTCACTTCAAAGGCTGTTGTTGAAAACTTGCCATCTCCTCCACTACGTATGACAAATGTTCATATTTCAGATTTTCATAGTGCATCCAGCTAAGCCAAGTAAAGCTTCTTGCTTCCTGTTGTATGAAAAGGAGTACCTTAACTAGAGTATTACTGTTGAAAGTAAGGAGACCTGAGTGGTACTAAGCCCCATGGCCATTAATTACCAATATTGACATTACTTGGAATGACATAGATGAAATCAAAAGGCATTTGTTTGAACTTCATTTCATTTTTTAAATGTGTATCAATATGTCTAAATATAAGAGGTATTTACATAGTATTGGTGTGAATGAAATATGTATACTAAGTTGACATAGTTTGAATGTTTTTCTGCAAGAAGTGCCAGGTTTCATTTACTATATAAAAACAACATAATTGGAGGAATCACTTTTATCTTTTAAATGTGGTAAGAAAAGTGTTTTATTTCCAGTATAAGTGGTATTTTAAATGTTTCAAAACAGATTTTACTTGGGCCATTTTAGAGCATTTGACATCTCTTTCAGTCAGTTTTTAGCTTTAAGCAACAATTAATTTGTATATACTGGAATGGCAAGGTTTTAGGGGCACAGTTCCCAAATTTATCCTATAGCCCTAAATCTCTTAGGCTAATATTTCAAGTACAGATGTGTCATGGTTAGTAAAATTTTCCTTTTATTATGAGCCAGATATGTTTCAGTGTAGAATACCCCATCCCCTGGTTACACAAATTTGCTGTGATTTCATGGAATTTCCGATTGTGATAGGGCTGTAAGCCGAACGCTTGTGTTTTAAGTAGATTTTGAAAATTATAAAAACATCTTTATTTCTATTTTAAAATGTTGAATGCATTATTTCCCAATTTAAATTCGGTTTTCCATTTTCCCCCCACTGTTATCCAATTTTGTGCTTAAAATGCCACCTGATCCTAAATCTGGAGATGTCTCTATGAAATTGTAAATGAGCCCTTAAAAAAAATATACTAAGCTTTAGATGGGATTTGATGAAGCTTTAATTCTTCGTCAGTATATCTTAGCCTGGGTAATAGTTAGTATTATCAGATTGCCAAAGCTTAAACACTGCTCTTCAGCAGCCCTTCCCAGACTCAGTGCCAACATCTAGCCAGCTTAAGGTTATTCAGGTTCTTCTTGTCCAATTTTGATCTTCCAGGCTTCTGTTTTCCCCTTCTGCTGCCTAGTTTTTTTCTTGGTTATTTAATTTATTGCTTGTGAGCTTTTCATTAAGGAGTGAGCCAGTAGGCCGTCAGTCTATTATTCATGTTGCAGCTGCTTTTTAAGATTTCAAAGAATAAAATTCTGAAACTTAAAGGGGAGGGGGTGCATTTAAAATGATCTTTGAATCCAATTAACAAAACTCTTTTCCTCTGGGTGTCTGTGTTTAAATTCTGTGTCTAAAACAAAATACTGTTATCAATATGTGCCTTTTTAATAAATCAACCTTTTAAATATCTGTGTAATTAAAGCAACTCTATAGTATGTCAAAAAAAATCACATTTATAATCTGTGTAATATTTTAAAGTATAATACTTGTGGTTCAGACTGTGGTTCAGACTGTTACTATCTGGTGTAGCTATCAAATTATAATATACCTTAGATGTAGTTGGGGAAATTAAAAAAACCAAAACAGTGCCATGAATAGAGAGCCAGTCTGGTGAGATTTGTTTTCCTCCAAATAATAAAGTCATGATATAATGTGAGTGAACAAGTAAAAATTTACATCAGAAAAATTTCTTAAAACACACACCCACACACACACAAGATAATATAACCACATCAGTGCAAGTTTGGAAGGCAATCATACATCATCCATAATATAATCACCCTCTATATATTTCGTGGGTTTTAAGAACCAACAGAATTTCCTTTAAAGTCAAGCTTTGTGACCCTGTGTGTTGAAGATGGCTTTGGTCAGTCTGTATTTATATTTTTCTTCAATTCTTCTAGAATGCAGAGCCAAGCCAGATGCAGATTCCAAAAGAAACGGTAAGAGCTTTGTCTTTTGCAGGGTACAGAGATGTTGGAAAGATAAATGGAACTAACTTCTGACTAATTATATATGAAGTTACTTGTCCTCCCTTTTCCTGGCTCATAATAGATACTACGTAGGTTCATTAAATTCCAAAGTGGTCTCATCTTAAGCTGACTTATTGCTACTACTGCAGATAGAGAATATTTCGTGATTACTTTTGGATAGACAAGGAAAGAACAGAGACAGACGTTAGAGTAGTTTCCTGTCACCTTCAGAGTAAGAGGGACCAAAAGTTGGTAAGTGTAGTAGTTTGACATAAATATAAAAGACTTTGTGAGTTGTGAAATGTTATATTTTAAGTGGCTACAAAGGAAAAAAAAAAGTAAAAAAAAAAAACTTGATTCAGGCACAGGAAAATAAAAAAATAAATAAAAGCACAATAAAAGTGTATCATATGCAGGAAAAATAAAGTGATAGGTCAGTAATTAGGCACAACATACTAGTTGTCATAATAACTTATAGTTACTATAAATATTATGTTATTATAGCGTATTATAATGGGGTAATTTATTTTAATAAAAGTAACTGCTCACAGCTTCGATTAAAATGCAAACCTAGTTGTGTCTTGTTAAAGAGACAAATCCTAATACAGACTAGAAATAAAGGAGTAAGTTGAGTTCTAACAGGCAATGCTAATGTAATGAAAATAAGAATTGCCGTATCAGCGTACCAGTCTTTGAAAGTATGGTTTTAGTGTGGAGGTACAGTGTAGGGTGAAAAGAGAAGGTGTTTTTATATTGACATGTAATATCCGGTAGAAATTCTAATAATCATGATCCTTTATACACCAACAACAAGGCATAAAAACATATCCCAAACTCTTACAAGTAGTGAGAAAATTTACCAAAACCATATCTACAGTGGGTGATGCTAGTATGTATTTTTCTAAAAATTGTCATATTAGGTAGACAAAAAATTAGACCATGAAGAATTTGAATAACATATTTAACAGGTTTGGTTTCTCTTTACACATTCATGAACAGACAGCTTTGAACCTAATAAACAAAATGTTATTTAAAAATATTCCATAATTAAAACATGGGTGACAAATCAGACCTCAGGAAAATTGGTAAACAGTCTTGAGAATATTATTATACATTCATAAGTATGGGTTGTAGAAAATTATGGTCTTAATTTTTATTCATAAAATCAATTGGTCAGTGATAATGAAAATCAAACTGGTATCTATCTGTGTTTGTGTATGGTGGGTAGGTTGAAAGGGAAGGGGAAATTAGATTGATTTTTAAAGAATTTAAACTGGGCACAAGTGTGATTCATAAAAAGCCAAAATACTTAAAATAGCATGATATTGTTATGGGAATAGATGAAGAGAGTGCTTGAACACATTAGCAATGATAGACCTGATGTATATATGCATATACATATATATGTATGTATAAGGCAGCATTTCCAAGTAGTTGTAAAAGATGGTTTATTTCTTTTTTTTTTTTTTTAAAGATTTTATTTATTTATTTGAGACAGAGAGAATGAGAGAGAGAGAGCACATGAGAGGGGGGAGGGTCAGAGGGAGAAGCAAGCTCCTTGCTGAGCAGGGAGCCCGATGCGGGACTCGATCCAGGGACTCCAGGATCATGACCTGAGCCGAAGGCAGTCGCTTAACCAACTGAGCCACCCAGGCGCCCAAAGATGGTTTATTTCATATTTAAAATAATTAGCCATTCAGTTTAAAAAGTTAGATTTCTTTTTCTCACCATACACCAAAATAAATCCCAGTTGGTTTATGAAATTAAACCTTAAAAAGTACTAAAATGTATTAAGAAAAAACTATGCAAAAAACAAAATAAAAATGTAAATAAAAAAATTAAAAAATATACGTGAAAAATCTGTTAACTTTGGATAGTGAATGCCTGGCCAAGCATGGCAAAACCAAAATTTTCATTAGGTAAATAGATTTAGATTTGTCTATAGAAAACTTTTGTATAGCAATAACCATACCATGAAATAGTGATAAATGCTAAATAAAATAAATGCTAAATAAATGGTAAATGGGGAAAGTATTTTGCACTGTGACCCTTGGTGAATAACTACCCCTTTATTGTTGGGATCTCATCATAGAGCTTTTAGGAAAATGGAATGATTTCACACATAAAGTACAGTTGACCCTGAATGAGGGTTTGAACTGCGTGGATCCACTTATATGTGGATTTTTTTTTTTTTTTATAAAACATAGTACCGTATTGTAAATGTATTTTCTCTTACTATTAATAACGTTTTCTTTTCTCTAGCTTACTTTATGGTAAGAATACAGCATATAATACATATGACATAGAAAATATGTGTTAAACAACTGTTTATGTTATCAGTAAGGCTGTTAGTAAAGTTCATAGGGAGTCAAAAGTTTTATGAGGATTTTCTACTGTGTGAGGGGTCACTGCCCATAATCAGCACCTGTTCAAGTCCAGGACAACGTGAGATAGAAAATCATGCTATAAGTTGTAAAGATAGGCATGTTCTTTCAAAACATTTAGGCAGTCCTGGCAAGGAAATTGGTGATTAGCCCTGACCTTTTCAGTCACTGAAGGGAAGAAGTGGTGTTGGTTTTAAATGCCATATTCCACTGAGAATTCCAACGTCCATTTTAGTCCACTGCTTATGCAGTAGCCTCCTGTGTTCATGAGAAAATTTGCCCAGCAAATGACAATTCAGTCACCTTAACAAAAGAAGAAATATACACATGTATGTGTGTCTGATGTCTGATTACAAATGGAAATTTTTTTCTGATGAGAGTTTTTCCAAGCTCAGTCAGAAATCACAGTTTGTTTTTTTTCTAAATATTTTCTTTTTGGTTTCTTTGTTATTGTTGTTGACTTGTTTTTAATAGGTCCTCTCACATCTGTGCCTCTGTTTCTGCTCTTGCTCCGTATATAAGACAATACAATTTTGGGTTGTTAAAGGCTTCATGTTACATTTAAAACTTAAAAAAAAAAAAAGACTTCCCGGGTCGCTGCCTCTCTTTGTACCTTTTGAGGGCAAGTCATTAAATTCATTTAAGTCTTGAAATTCTCTGATATTACTTAAACTTTTAGGTAATTGTAAGCACCTTGAGAATAGATAGGTCATAAAAGTCAATTAATTTGTTTGTTGGTTGATTATTACAATGACCCATAACTGATTTAGTCTGAGAAATTGAAAACATGTCATTAAGATATATGAATAAGTTCAATGACTAGAAGACCTCTTGAATTTATGAAATGGAAGTTTCCTGTACATCTTCTAAGTATCATTTTAATGAGAGTGGGAGATTGTAGCTGGGGCACAAGGGTGCCAGAGCATCTAGCTCTTGGGGTCCAGGCAGACCAGTTCCAGCTACTTGCTGTTGACAGGATCCAGAGGCAGAGAGACAAATGGTAGGGAAACAAGAAAAGAATTTATTTCAGTGAGGCCAACACTGGGAAGACAGTGGACTAATATCTCAAAGACTGTCTCCAAAGTGCTGAAAATACTTCCAGGTTTATATAAGGAGAAATGTGGAGCAAAGGTTGGTACATACATATATTGCCAGGTGAACCGGGGAGACGTGGGCTCTGAGGCTTCAACCCAGCCTGTCCCAAAGATGTCACCCAAGTCTTTTGGTCTTGTTATGAGGAAGAATTAAAGGACAGACACAACACAGGCTAGAGACAGAAGCTGGAATGTTTATTAAAGTGAGAGTACACTCTCCAGATGTGAGAAGGCCAGTGAGTGAGCTGATTATCCTGGGGGTTGGGTTTTTATCTTTTATTGACAGTTGTGGAATATTCATTACTTGGGTGGGGATTTCTTGGAAGCTGGTTTTGAGCCTTTTCTTCCTTATTTGGGCAGGGGTTTCCAGCCTACTTTGTCACCATCTTGGGCCTGTCTGGTTTGACTTTGGTTCTTGTGGTTTTGTTCTGGAGTGTTGCCAGGACAGGCCTCTGACTTTGTCAATAGCTGGCCATGACTGACTTTTTCTTGGCCTCCAGGCCTCCTGTTAGAACCTAACTGAATGTCTCTAACACATAGGTGGGTAGTGAATGTCAGGTTGATCATTGTCTTGAGGTCAGTCACACTTGGGTCTTCCTGGCTCAGGGTAGTCCTTATTGCCCAGGGGCGGGGGTGGGGGTTAGTTTTGGCTCCCATCAGGACATGCTTTGCTGGCAGGGTCTTTTGCCTGAGTTAAGAGTTAAACTGAAAAGAAGAACTTAATCCATTAGAAAGTACAGATTGAGGTCAAAATGGAAATAGTTGAAGTCCTTTTTCAAGATTAGAAATTCTGGTTGCAAATTAATCATTGAAAATTGGCCAGAAAGCCGAATTATTTAGCACAGGCTCATCACCACTTGCTCTATGTCCTGAATAAACTCCTTTGCCTTTGAGAAGTTTATTCCCTTAATATAAGGCATCTCATGTGGATGTCCTGGTAGGACAAGATAATACATGCAGTACTAGTCAGGGTTCTCCAGAGAAACAGAACTCATAGGATATGTGTATATATAGGAAGAGATTTAGTATAATAGTTTGGCTTGTGTGATTCATGAGGCCACCAAGTCCACATCTGCAGTGTGGGTCAGCAGGCTGCAGACCCTGGAGAGCCAATGTTGCCGATTCAGTCTCAAGTCAGTTGGCTGGAATCTCCTCTTGTTTTGTTTGGCCTTTAACTGATTGAATGAGGCCTACCCACATTCTCGAGGGCAATCTGTTTTATTCAGAGTTCATCAATTTAAATATGAATCTCATTCAAAAACACCCTGTGAGTTGACATATAAAATTAACATCACAGTGAAGTGTAGTGAATTTACCTGCTGGCTATAAGACCTTGACTTACCAAAGTGCCAGTTTCTTCCTTGGCTTCAAATAGGACTAATGCAAACCTGGTTAGGAAGCTCCCCAAAGAGCTCTTGAGTAGGATCCATGTCAAAATACAATTTTATGTTAAACAGATTCAGGGCTATGAGATAAAAGTAGGCCTTTAGAAAATAATATGGTTTAGAGATGATACTAGAGCACAGAGATAAGATATGCTTAAAAGTCATGAATTCAAAATGCATTCCAAAAAGAGTTAGTGGATTCTCCCTATGAAAAATGCAGGGATACAGTGGGGAGTCTTTGAGAACCTCCTGGAAGAGGTGGAGGCATCTTGATAGGCTAACTTCAGAAGATTTAGTCTTGATATAGAGATTCAATGAGGTAGGTAATAAGCATTGTCATTAAGAGGTTCATTTAACTAATGGTTATAGGAGATCAAGTAAATGCTACCATAATGACCCCACTGTAAAGAGAAAACCGTAGAAGAAATTAAAAGAACAATCCCATTTGCAGTAGTATCAAAAAGAATAAAATACCTAGGAATAACGTGAACCAGGGAGGTGAAAGATCTGAACACTGAAAACCGTTAAGACATTGATGAAAGAAGTTGAAGGTGACACAAATAAATGGAAGGATCTTCTGTGCTCATGGATTTAAAGAATTAATATTGTTAAAATGTCCATCCTGCCCAAAGTGATCTACAGATTTAATGCAATCCCTATCAAAATTCCAGTGACATTTTTCACAGACATAGAAAAGTAAGACTAAAATCCACATTGAACTACCAGAGACCCTGGCAGCTAAAGCAATAGTAAGAAGGAACAATTAAGCTGGAGTCATCACACTTCCTGATTTCAAACTATATTACAAAGCTGCAGTTATCAAGACAATATGGCATTGGCATAAAAACAGACACAAAGATCAATGGAACAGCATAAAGAGCCCAGAAATGAACCCATCTATATATGGTCAATTAATTTATGACAAAGAACCCAGACTCTACATGGGGAAAGGATAGTTGTGTTGAGAAAACTTGATCTTCACATGCAAAAGAATGAAATAAACTCTTATTTTATACCATACACAAACATTAACATAAAATGGATTGAAACCATAAAACTCCAAGAAGAAAACATGCTCCTTGACATTGGACTTGCTGATGATTTTTTGGATTTGACACCAAAAGCAAAGAGAACACAAGCAAAAGTAAACAATGGCAACTACATCAAATTAAAGAGCTGCACAGCAAAGGAAATCAATAAAATGAAAAGACAACCTAGAGAATGGGAGAACATGTTGGCAAATCATTCCATCTGATAAGGGGTCAATATCCAAGGGACATGAAAAACTCCTACAACTCAATAGCAGAAACATCAACAATCTGACTAAAACATAGGCAGAGGAACTGAATAGAAGTTTTTCCAGAGAAGACCTACAAATGGCCAGGAAATACATGAAAAAGTGCTGAATGTCAATTAATCACCAGGGAAATGCAAATCAACACCACAGGAATCACCTCACAACTGTTAGAGTGACTACATCAAAATGACAAGAGATAACAAGTGTTGGGAGAAAGTGGGAAAAGGGAACACTTGTACACTGTTGGTGGGGATGTAAATTGGTGCAGCCACAATAGACGATAGTATGAAGGTTCCTCATAAAATTAAAAATAGAGCTACCATGTGATCTAGCAATCCCACTTTTGAGTATGTATATCCAAAGAATTGAAATCACTATCTCATTGCAGCATTATTCACATTAGCCAAGATATGGAAATAACCTAAGTGTTCATCAGTAGATTCATAAAGATGTGGTGTTTATATACGTTGGAATAGTATTCAGTCACGAGAAGGAAGAACATCCTGCCATTTGCAACAACATGGGTGAACCTTGAGCCCTCTACATGAAAGAAGTCAGAGAAAGACAAATACTGTATGGTATCACTTATATGTGGAATCTAAAAAAGCCAAACTCATAGAAACAGACTAGAATGGTGTTTACCAGGGCCTGGGGAATGGGAGGAAAGAGGAGATGTGGGTTAAAGAGTATAAGTTTCCAGTTATAAGATGAATAAGGTCTGGGGATCTAGTGTAGAGAATAGTGATTATAATTAATAATACGGTATTATATACTTGAAAGTTGCTAAGAGAGTAGACCTTAACTGTTCTTACCACAGAAAGAATATATAATTATGTGATGGAGATGTTAGCTAGTACTATGGTGGTAATCATTTTTCAATCTGTCACTGTATCAAATCACGCATTGCACACCTTAGACTTATACAGTGTTATATATTAATTATATCTCAAAAAAGCTGGAAAGAAAAAAAAATCCAGTCAAATCAGACAAAGCAAATAGGGAGCTTAATGAGGGAGTGAATTTTGAGTCATTACATTTTTATCGATGTCTTTGTACAAATTCTTTGGGTTAAATTAATAATGAAACACTTCTGTAGTCCCTATAATGTAAATCAATGTTGGTACTGTAGAGAACACACATTAAAGTGTTTTTTTGAGTTTTTGATGAAGAGTTATACTATCAGACACTAATCATATGTTGGCTTTAGTAGTTTGGTTTTGAGCAGCAAATATTGCTATTGTCATAAAACATTTTATAAAATCTTGTGCTATTTTTAGTGCTTTAAATGCTCAGACTTTTTAAAAAACTTTTTAGTTTAAATTTAATTTAATTAAGTTTGAATTCAGATGATTCAAACTTGTTTTTTCGAGTTTATTTATTTATTTATTTATTTATTTAGTAATCTCTATACCCAACATGGGGCTTGAACTTAAAACCCTGAGACCACGAGTCACATGCTTTTCCGACTAAGCTAGACGAGGTGCCCTGATTCAAACTTACGTTAAAATGATCTTTCTCCAAAGTTGGGATAGAATAATATTTTCATGATATTATAAAAATTGTAATGATTTTGTATAGTCAATCTCTGTCAATTCACATGAAATTGCTTATTATTACTATAGCAAGATAAGGATTTCTTAGTGTTTGATGTGCTTGTCCTTGAGAAATATATCTTATTTTTTAATTCTCCTTTTGTAGATAGTAATAAAATTAATATTTTTAAAATTTATTGTATAATTTTTTTTTGGTATTGAACTCTTAGGTTATTTTTTATGTTGGTAGAAATACCTGTTTTAAATGAAAACTGTTTTAGATATAGCAGTATTCTGGATTAGTTCCTGTGTACCATTTTCATTCTGAAATGTCAGACTTTTAGGAAAGTTTCAAAAACAGTACAGAAAACTCCAGTATGCCCTTCACCACATTCCCCAATTGTTAATATTTTACCACATTTGATACATAATTATCTTTCATCCTCCACCCTCTCTCTACTTTTTCCTTTGTTCCTTCCCACTATACGTATTTTTTTCTGAATTGAGAATAAAATGCAAATGTAATTCCCCTTTATCTGTAAATATTTCAATGTGTCTATCCTAAGAACAAGGACCTTTCCTTATGCAACCACAGTATAGTTGCCAAAGACATGAAATTAACACTGACTTGAAAGTTTTGTACTACCACTTGCCCCAATTAATGGCCTTTATAGCATGCAGAGATGAATGAATGAATGAATGGATACATAAGAATCAAATTCTGGTCTGGCTTCCAGTTCAGGACCATGTGTGGGATTTAGTTGTCATGTCTCTTCGGTCTAATGTAATCGGGAACATTTCTTCAGTTTATTTTTATTTTTCATTTTTGAAGAGCAAGTTACTTTGAGAATGTGCCTCAATTTGGGTTTGTGTGGTATTTTTTTAATTTGATAAGGGTTTCTAACTTAACATTATAGGTTAATAACTGTATAAAACATTTTATTATCAGTATTGGTATTATCAAGCCAATAAATTCTTTAAATTTTACTTATTTTACATCTACCACTTGATTTAGAATACAGCACAATAAAGCCAATGTGACATTTTGACTTTGCTTAATAAGAATAATTAACCTTAACATATCAGCACAGATAATGTGTATAAACATTCATCTCACGTGTGGGATAAATTAAAATATATAACTTAAAGAAACTTTGGAGGGTCATTCTTTTGTGCAAAAACAAAATAAAACCAAGATAACTTCTTATTTAAAAAATCCTCCTCATAATTAAAAACATGAATCGTTCCTATTTGTGATAACTGCATATTATTTAATCTCTTTATGTTGAATGAATGTAGTCTCCTTTTAACTTCTTTAAACCTTTTGTTAGCTTGAGAATATGATATTCTGTCACCATGGCATAATGGTTTTGTAAGAACTCTGGTATCCCTTCTGAGCACCAGCCCCTGCCCAACATTTATAACCATGCTCCTAGCCCTTCTTTCCCACACTGGTTTTTTAAGAGGAAGAAGAATTAAAGAAATGGCATGCAGTGGGATTTTTATGTTACAAAGCAGTAGTGTATAATTAATGGATGTTACAAAAATCAGTCAAGTATAGAAGAAAAAGTCACCTGCAATTATGTGACTTCAGTGCCACCATTTTGATGTGTATTTTTTTTTTACGATTTTCTTCTTTACCTATGTAGCTAATATATATATATATCATGTTCCAGGCACATATCATGTAGCTAATAAATGTCATGTTCAAAGCAGAAGGACAGACTGATATGTCCCTTCCTCCTAAAGCTTTTACTGGTATGAGAAAGCAGACATTAAACAATTTATTAAAATAGAATCTCAAGGCTTATGATGGGTGCAGTATTGGAAGTTAAGAAAGCTTACAGGATAAAACCCAGTTTTCTTAGTCACAAATGTTTTTCTGTCCCACCAAATGGGATACTTTTTAAAGACTTTAATAGCTGAATAGTATTACATTGTATAAGTATATCTTAATCTACCTAATATCATACATGTAGGTTTTTCTTATTTTTTAGCTGTCCTATTAAAGCAGTGAACATCTTGACGTTAAATCTTTGTTCTTGATCACAGTTTTTTAGGACATATTACTAAAGTACTATTTTTTGGGTTAAAAATGTAGAGGCTCTTGATAAGCATTGCCAAATTGACTTCTATAAGTGTTGTATCTTTTTATATTTCAGCAGCAGTGCAGGAAAGTGCCCATTTCACCATCCTTTCTGCATTCTTGGATTTCATTACTTAAAGCAATTTTCTTCAGGAGTTTGATAACTTTTGTTGATTGCATGTCTTTTGTTGCAAGTAGATTATTTTACCTATTTTTTTTTGCCCACTCATCTTTCTTTAATGAATTGCTCATTCATATCTCTTATTTGTTGTGGGAGTGTTCATCTTTTTGTTATTGATTTATCATGTTTGTGCAGTAATGAAATTAACTCAGTGGAAAAGGGAGTGAGAGAGAAGTCAATAAATTATAGTGGAGCAGTGAGCAGCAAAAAACTTTGCTGTTATTTCTCTGCTCACACTCACAACACTTCTGATACCAATGTGTGAGTCTTCCAGACAATGTACTTCTTTATACGGTCTGGAGTTAGTGTAGGCCCCACAAGTTATGCGCTCAGTCCCACAAGACTGCCCCCCACTCAGAGGCCATAAGAAAGTAGTGGATCCCCAGGCTACCCACAACTTCTAACTTGGCCACAAATCAGAGGTTCCTATGACCGTCTCCTTGGGTTTGATAATCTGTTGGAGCAACTCACAGAGCCCAGGATCACAGTTTACTTACTATCGCCAATTTCTTACAAAGGTATTTTATTTTTTTAAAGATTTATTTATGTGAGAGAGAGTGAGTGACAGAGAGAGAGAAGAGTACATGAGCAGGGGAGAGGGAGAGGGAGAAGCAGACTCCCCACTGAGCAGGGAGCCCAATGCAGGGTTCAATCCCAGGACCCTCTTATCATGACCTGAGCCAAAGGCAGACACTTAACTGACTGAGCCACCCAGGCACCCCTACAAAGGACATTTTAAAGGGCACAGACAGAACACTAGATGAAGAGATATTTAGGGCAAAAATCTACAAGTTCCCAAGCTCAGGAGCTACTGTCCCTTTGGAGTTGGGGTGTGCCCCCATTCTGGTAAATTGCTATGTTTATTAACCTGGAAGCTCTCTGAACCCCATACTTTTGCAATTTTTATGGAGGCCTCATCGTAAAGGCATGATCAATTATTAACTGTTTTCAGCCGTTCTCACCTTCTTGGAGAATGGGCTTGGGCTAAAGTTCTTAACTTCTAATCATGGCTTGCTCTTTCTGGTGACCAGAGCCCACCCAGGAGCCACCGAGGAATCCACCAAATGTCACCTCATTAGAACAAAAGATGCTCCTAACATCCAGAAAATCCCAAGGGATTTAGGAGCTCTGTGTCCAACACTCTTATTAGGAAATTACAAGGGTTTTAGGAGCTCTGTGTCAGGAACTGGGGTGAAAGACCAATATAATAGCAGGCATTGAAGGGAGATTTTATATATTTATATTTCCTTTTATTTCACAAATGGCAGAATGTTGGTTGAATCATTTATTTCTTTGCAGAGCCTGAAATCAGCTATTGGACTCAGATCTGTGATTTTAGGGCCTCCTATGACATGGATACATACCACGTCTTTTCACAATATCTTGTGCACTCTTATTAAAATCTTGATATATTGAGGCTCAGAGATGACTCTGCTCATATTTTTTTTTTCTATTTAAGATAATCAACTTTTTTTCCCTCTCTCATTTGGATCTACCCATTTTTCAGATTAAGCAGGCTCAGAAGGACCTGTGGGCCCACTGTTTCCCACAGCTGTTGGACTGCTCTCCGGGGAAAAAGGACGCCTGGCTGGGTCTTCGTGTTGCACGCTTGTGGTTATTGTTCTGTCTCACTGCAGATAGAAGTGTGCATCTTTTCTGCTATTCTGAGGATAGTGGGAAAGCAGATAGCTTTCATACTGCCCATTCTGCAGGCTTCCTGCTTCTAGTGTGCTTAACAAAAATGCCAGTGGAGTAGTGGGCAAAGTAAAAAATGACAGGTTGCACTAATGCAAAAAATCATTTGGAGTGTTCAAACATGTGTGCATGAGGGACATGATGAGCTTGAATGACATGGTCATGTGCAAATGACTGAGAGGCAAAGGAAATACATTTGTTGTATTTTTGTAGAAAGAATTTGACTCAGACAGTTGTAAATTACACAATCTGGATGGAACCCGTCAAGGTGATAGAAAATTAGTTTCTCCTTTGTATCAGAATGAAGAGATCTATACTAGAAGACTCCGTAAAAAGTTCTCTATAATGTGGCATTTAAAATGGTTTTTGAAGAGCAAATTTTTTAAAACATTTTGCTGCCAGAAAATTAAGTTCTAAAAGCTGGCATTAATTTCAGTCTTATGTCAAGAGCCAAATGGATTAATAATGAAATATCAAAGGAAAGTACAATCTCTCACTTAAATGTTTTTAATGATAATAATGACTTAAGACTTGATAAGAAAGCTGAAAAAGAATATCATTCCCATCCTGTGGTTTTCATAATAAATGGAACTTTCCTGTGGAGAAAATAGTCTCCTTTAAGACAGGTTCAGAGTAGGGCATGTCAGGAAATGATTTCAACTTGATTAAAATTTTTCTTCATATATTCAGTCAGCTCCTTATCTTGATTTTTCAAGTAGAAAAATAAATGAGAATTTTAAGCCTTAGTAAAACATTATGGAAATGTGAAAATCAGTAAACATTAAAAAGCCAAACTGAAGACCTAAATCAGTAAGTGACAATTAAGAACCTTCTAGACTTGAGGCAAACAAATGTACTCAATGATCAGACCTAAATGTGCCCAGCTGAGGACTATCTTTGCTTTTTATACCTTTTTAAATGCAACTTTTCCAGGAATATAAATACTGATTCTGATTCACAAAGTATGTTTTACCTTTAATTACTTCTGAATTTGAAATAACTCTGAAGGACACTATGGTGTGTTTTGATACTGTTTTGTGTTTAAGACATCACAATTTACTTACACATTATGTTTTTATAACAGATTTTATATTGAGATAGCTGTATTCACACAAAGTCATTACTTAGTCCTTCTGAACCATATGAATAAAAGTTTATAGAATATAAAATGTATATTAGTATTAGCATAGTAAATATGTGCTATATCAATATTTTGATATGAGTATTTGATATTTCTTTCTCTCCAATACATTGGTTTTATTTGAGCTATAATTATTCTCTGGGAATATTTTCAGTATAAACATTTTTATAATGAGCAGGCTTAGGCTTGATTTTGACTTTGACACTGAAATGTATTTGCTTTGTATAGTAACATAGCTATTGCCCTGTATCTTTTCAAGTTGTTCTTATTTTGCATTCTTTATTATATAGTTTTCCTGTTTTTAACATATTAGTGATTTTATTTTTTTGAAACATACCTTGTCCCGATAACTATGAGGTTGTTTTTTGCAAAGATGGCACAAAGAACATCCTACCATAAAATGTTAATAGTGGATATTAGTAAATTAGAAACCTCACTTTATGAATCACATTATTATGGATTTGGGGATTTAAAAAAACATATCTTTTGCAGTAAAAAATTATCTTTTATTGATAAATGCTATGCTTCTAAAAATTATTTCATCTGGTTGCGATGTTAAATCCCCAAATTTGTAAAAAAAAATTATTTCATCATTATTATATTAATTTTTATTGTTACTAGAAAAATTTAAACATTTGTTGGGACACAGAAGAAAATTGAAGTCTACCCACATTGCTCTGTGATAGCCTCCTTGTGTGCAATTGAACATTCTTTAAAAGCACACTTTAAAGGATGCATTATAGTCTAGCCTAATTATGTACCATTAGATATTTAGCCATCTTTCAATTATAATTTGATAATTCCAGCTTGAGTGACTAGGTGGATGCTGGAGAAATATTCCATAATTGGAGAAAGAGGAGCGGGAACGTGTGGTAGGACTAGACGAGGCCTTTAGCTGTGATTTGAAGAGTTTGTGTCACCTAGCTGTTATGTGGTTGGAAATACTTTGAGTCCTTACCTATTTGGAGATGACCAGGGTAGAGATGTGAGTGGTTCCAGTCCTGGTCGTGGGTGGGACTGCTGAAGAGAAGTCCGGAGGCGGGCAGGCGGCCTCGTCCCCGGTGCCCAGTGTTGTAGTGGCAGAACACATCCTCTGACTGGTTCATCAGGCTGTACTTTCAGCTTCCTGTTTTTCCTCAAATTTTAAGGGGGCTGGACAGGATTTGGTGTGTCTTAAATATGTTCTGTTCTGAAACAGTCTTCTTATGCAGTGATGACTACAGTTATGAAATCAAAGCTTACAGACACCACTAATTAATGAAGCTGTATTGCTTGGAGAATATCCCCCAGCTGTCTGAGGCATACTACGGTGTTGAGGAAAGGTGTCCTCTGATGTTGTTTCTGTCTCATGGATGCTGAAGGTTAAAGCTCTCTAGTGGCTCTCTGAAAATGAATACCTGTTTCTGCTGGCTTTGTATCATCAGAACTTATTATTGTGAAGAAAATGATATACCATTAGTGAGCATTAAACTCCTAATGACATCAAAAATTCCTAATGAATAAAAGGACAAATGAGTTATATTTATTTATTTTGATTCCTGCTGTGACTGTTTTTCTCCTGTGGTTTAGGATATATGAACAGAACAACAACAAAAAAGTCCCAAACTCTAGGAGTCACATGTCTTCAGTTTTCAGCTGTATTTTTCCATTTCTCAGAATCTGCTTTGAGTTTGTTTCAATATTGAAACAAGTGCCACATAAAAATATTAACAGCTGGTTCCAGGAATCATCTGGAGGGGGTGCAGATGCACTGTTATCATGGATCTTGTTGCAGAACGTTGGTGGAAATACTGTGCCTGTTAGGATTAAAGACTGCTCATTAGCAGTCTTTAAAAATAGCTGTGAGAAGGGAACATTGGAATATAACGTGCCATGCAATTTTGTTTCCTATTAGAAAGCAGAAGATGAGGATATTGTTCTCACACCTGATGGCACCAGGGAATTTCTGACATTTGAAGTTCCACTTAACGATTCAGGATCAGCCGGTCTTGGTGTCAGCGTCAAAGGTAACCGGTCAAAAGAGAACCATGCGGATTTGGGAATCTTCGTCAAGTCCATTATTAATGGAGGAGCAGCATCTAAAGTAAGCAAATGTTACCCTTACTCGGCTTATGCCCATTAACAAAAATATATCATTACAACCCTATTCCTGTCTTGGGAACATATACACAGTGTGTGTGTGGGGGGGGTGGGGGGCTCCTTTCCTCCACCCTCTTATGGCCTATGAATTAAACTGGCGAAAGACACATGAACAGAACATGTTTACAGATTTTATTGATGTTAATATTTAAATTTTTCCATGTACAGGGGCTTTACAGAAAAGAAAATCTAAAGAAAACTCAGAAGCTTAGATACCATTTTAGCAAAAGGCAGTAAATTATGGAACAGTAATTGGACAAAAAATGACATTTGGGCTTCTCAGAGAGGTCAATTGTGGGATGGTAAATAGATGGCAGAAACTAGTGGTAGATAAGGTTTCTTGTGCATGGTCTGTTTTGTCGCCTGGCTAATCTCAGAGCTATCGCTGTCTCTGGTGATGTCCTTCTCTTCCTGGTTAAGGACAGGCAAGGGGCATCTTCATAAGAGGAGCTCTGTGTTCAGCCAGCAAGGCAGAGAACAGAGAGCTCCTCCGGCATCTGCCAGTTCTCAGTTGCCTTCAGCTCAAAAGAGTCCTTGTGCCAGAATGGCATGTTTTGGAGTGGCATGTTCTGATACCCTGTCACGCTTCCCCTGTAACGCCTTTTGTTTTCTTCATAATACCCCATTTGTGATCAAGCGAATAGAAATCTCCGTGATCTCTCATTTTAGGATGGAATCCATAGCTTCAAGTCCCCATTTTTTTGTCTCACAGAATTTACAAGCCATAGTCCTTGTAGTTCAAAGAAGATAATCCATGCAAAGACTTAGCTTAGGTTCCGGGCACAGAGCTGCCCTACAGGAAGGCTCATCTTTCCCTTGTCCCCTGCCTGTGGGTCACTTTGCCTGCTTGCCAGTGGAGAGCAAGTTTCCTCCCTGTTCGTCAAGGGGGCACTTCTCTGCAATTGTGTAACAGCCTTGAGCTTTTTCTTGTCTTGGGTTGTAAATAACCTCTATGGGTGTCTCTGGAAGCAAGAAAGTAATCACTTTGTGTCCTTTGAATTAGTATGCTGTTTTGGTAAACAGATTATGATAATGACTTGATTTACAAATGTATAAATGATTGAAATAGACACAGGCTGCAGTGGCTGCTTAGACATTATTGTGCTCCTGTTCAATTGGACACAGTCCATTAGGATTAAAGCCCCCTTTCTCTCCCCTTGTTTTTATTTTTTATTTTTTTTTTAACTAAAGAGAGAGCAACTTCTTTTATAACAGACTATTTAATAGCACTTACTTCTACCTGTTTTCTTCCCAGGATGGAAGGCTTCGGGTGAATGATCAACTGATAGCAGTGAATGGAGAATCCCTGTTGGGCAAGACAAACCAAGATGCCATGGAAACCCTCAGAAGGTCTATGTCTACTGAAGGGAACAAGCGAGGAATGATCCAGCTCATTGTTGCGAGGCGAATAAGCAAGTGCAATGAGGTAAAGTATAGGAAATAAAAAGACACTAGCATTTGAAATTGTAATAAGACTAAGTTTTTGTCCTAATGGATAAAGAATGGCAGGTCCTGGGACTTTCCTTCAAAATATTATAAAATTATCTTTGCTCTTTTTATTGTATTGACTGTGGACTGTGATTTGTTCTCTTACTTCTGCGATCAAAGTATTCCTAAGTGTGCATTAGTATTTCTATGGCCAGCTCAACAAATAACACTGGGAATCTTAAAAGCACCTTCAGCTGGGTTCTCTTCTTGCAAACAGGGCCATACCTTCCTGCTGGGAGCCAACAGTTTCTCTTCTGTTCAGTAGTGTTGTACCTGGGAGAGAGAAACAATGAAACAAGGGCTAGTTCATTTGTTTATCTAAAATGGGATGCCTGTTCCAAAGTTCCTGACAGGGGAGAATCTGTTTCTCTTGTGACATTGTCAAAAGTGTAAGTCTCCCCTTCTGTTCCCTGTGTCCCCTTTCTCCTTCACTATAGCGTTGAGTATTTTCCCCTTGATTGCATGCTTTTGAGAGAGAACTATTGCACAATGCCATGGCTGGTTCTAAATATACGCAGCAGTGCGTAATTAGGAATGAGTAGGAAGAGTATCCTTTCCTGAAGGGTGTGATCATCTGTTTCCCCAAATAGTAAAAAAAATAGTAAGTGGAAACATACTTTCTGGCACAGTGGGGTATTTGAAAATTTAAAAGGAATTATATATTGATTTGATAATATTGGAACTTGAAAAAAAACCAGGTTCATAGATCTATTATAAATTATGTGCCATCTATAGGAAATAGGTGGGAGCTGAGAATTTATAGAGCAAAGCTTGTTAAAAATGTAGAGTTTGTTTTTGCTTTTAATCAATGCTCAACTCCCCACATTTTTAAATCAACTAAAAGGAAATGACTAGGAAATCATACAAACTGAAAATTATATCTAAATTGTTTAAGTGTTTTTCTTAATTTAAAAATCTATGTTATATATCTAAAGCGAGCTATTCAGGTTGTGTTGATCACTCATGCCATCCCGTAGTACATTCATATTTTGTAATGAAGGTTGGGTAGTCAGTGTACAGGGGTGACCAACTTTGGGATGGTTATTGACTACTGACTTCTTTATTGTTTTTATTTTTCAAATGGAGAATTTGTTAACAATAATTAATGCATTAATTTCCACAACAACAAGAGAACAATGTAACCTTTAACTTCTCAGAATGGGGAACAGCGGGACATAAAAAAAATTCACTTTCGGGCACCTGGGTGGCTCAGTCGTTAAGCGTCTGCCTTCGGCTCAGGTCATGATCCCAGGTTCCTGGGATTGAGCCCCGCATGGGGCTCCCTGCTCCACGGGAAGCCTGCTTCTCCCTCTCCCACTCCCCCTCCTTGTGTTCCCTCTCTCGCTGTGTCTCTCCGTGTCAGATAAATAAATAAAATCTTTGGGAAAAAATTTACTTTCATAAGATAAATATAAATGCTAATCCTTCTGAGTAGGCTACTGGAATGGTTTTCTTGAATAATAGAGTTTTTATTTGTTGCCAAAAGTTAACTGACCTTTCTAATATAAGTCCTATAAATAGTGCTAGTTGAAAAATTCTCCAGAGTTCACAAGCACATTGTTCTTTATTAGGTCTTTTTCTAAAACTGAATAATTTCACATTCACAGGACAGTATTTGTTTGGCAGATGTTTACTGAGCACCTACTATATTCAAGAAATGTGTTAGATCCTTGGGATATGGCAGTGACTAAAAACAGATGGGGCTCCTTCTCTCACAGAACTTATATTCTACTGGAGAATATATCATATTCTCAGTCTCTTTAAAAATAAATTAAAATTTGTAAACACCTCAAAATTTTCTTTCACAGAAAAGCATTGGATGTTCTGGGGGCACTTAAAACATTAAGAAATGTACTAAAGACCAGCATCCTGAATCCAGACATGCTTTCCTCTGATTCAGATGAGTCCCTGTCATTCCCCAAACAGTAGCAAAGCAAACCTGTACCAGCCTGAAAATGTTTTGATAAAAGCACTGATTTTATTCCCTGTTGTCCTGTAAAACACACGAAATTGAAATCCCACTGAAAGATCTCTGGGTCTCATTTACTTCTGCATATGAATTTATGTGAATGAAATGATTTAAGTAAGGGAACAGCTGCAATAGATAGTAATAGACTTTAATATTCAATATTCCTTATGGTATCATTTTCATACATTGCTGGTTATTACTATTTCTTAGGAGAGTATAAGCTTATAAAACAATTATATTAAAAAAAAAAAATCTTATCACGAGTGCTGTGCTTTCTTTGTAATACTACCGAGAAGCCTTTTGTACTGACAGGGTTTAACTGAAGAATTATATGAAGACGGAAGAGCTCAGTTTGGCTTCCCATAAGGCATGAGACATGATTTTGCTGCTGTTGTACTTATATGTTACCTTTGGAAAAACACCTCCCTGAATTATGAGAGTATGTGTAAATTATGTTACAGTAAATATTGATAGAAGCATACGGTGTCTTGTCTTGAATGAACCTCAAGCCAAAATAATGTGCTTGCGTTCCCTCCTTGTGGGTCTATTAGTCAGCCAGAGGCCGGTCTTGGACAGTATCACAAAACTGTATTTTACTAACTTATCTTTAAATCAAGGGTTTGCATACCTAATTTCAAGCCAGAGGAGATGAAAATTTGCAGAAAGAAAACCGTTTGTACTTTGTCACATCTTTCCGTGCCCTTTTCTTGTACGTAGGAAGTGCCATGTATTTTTTTTTTTCCAAAAACTATTTGTCAACTCTCCACAGTAGGTATCGTCCCTTTACCCTGCATTTCACGCTACAGCACATTTGGGGCGTTCTCCGGAAGATGTTGCTCAGTCTCTTCTGCTTGGCCTTTCAGGAATCTAGGAACGCCACCAATCTTGAACCTCTTCTTACCTGCTCTCCTCCTTTTTCTGCTACCTCACTCTGGCGCTTCTCCCTCCTTTGAGGTTCCTTTATTTCCGCCTGCCCTGTCACCGTCGGCGTGTCTCGGCGCTCTCCCCGGGCCGGCTCCTCCCCCCGGGCCGGCTCCTCCCCCCGGGCCGGCTCCTCCCCCCGGGCCGGCTCCTCCCCCCGGGCCGGCTCCTCCCCCCGGGCCGGCTCCTCCCCCCGGGCCGGCTCCTCCCCCCGGGCCGGCTCCACGCCGCGCATGCTCCCTGGGAGATCTTCAGGTACCGCCCGTGTTACGGCCGGTCGCACAACCCCGTTTCCAGCTCGGAGTTCTGTTCTAGGTCCAGACACTTACTGGTTTGTCGCTCAGGCTCCCAAGTCACAAGGTGCCCGAGGCTTTATACTTTTACTTCAAAATCGGTTCCTCCCTGAGTACTTCATCCACCCTGGTCTTGCCCCATCCCCCCCCAACCCCTACCGCTACTCCGTGGTTGTAGAAGCTGGAGACGGACTCTGGACCTTTCAAATGCCTTCCCTGTTTCAGTAACCTCTGCCTCCAGACTCTGTCTCTCCTCGAGCCACCTTTCTCCAGCCCCGCTGCTGTCGCCCCACCTCAGGCCCCATTGTCCCACGGGGCTCGCTGCTGCAGTCCGTTCTCCACACTGCAGGCAGGCAGGTTTTTCCACAGAACGCATTGCTCCTGTCACTCCCGGCTGAAATCCCTTCAGGAGGTTTCCATCCCCTCCAGGACAGGTGCCAGTCTCCATCCCATGGCCCCCCGGGACATGCAGAAACCGGCGTCTGTGCCCCTCCAGTGCGTCCCTGTGCGGCGGGCGTGGGCTCCTCGGCACGGCTTGCAATTTCTCAGGCACTCGGTTCTGTCTCGCCCGGGTTTGCCCCATGAGCCCTCTCTGCTCCTTGTCCTCACAAGGACAGCTTTTAGATTTTAGTTTCTCTCACCAGAGTATTCCGTAGTCGGAGTACTTACCTTCATCTAGCAGCAATTACCCTGTCATGTTTCCTTTCGGGTTTTCTTTCGTAGGAACTGTAAATTCTGAGATGGCTGGGACCTTGTCCATCTGCCATGTCCCTACTTCTCCATCTCTTGATGTCCAACCCAGAGCTAACACCTAAGCACGAACGGAATGACAAGGGAAACAATCCTGGGGAGGCTGGCGTTTTTAGAAGAAAAGATAACTTAGTTATATTAGAAACTGAAGTTCTAAAAAAAAAAAACAACACACACACACACACACACACAAACCAGGCATGGTAACCAAATTAATATTTTGGCAGGGATTCTAGATTTCCTTTGCTTTCCTTACATTTAATGTTCTTAAGTACATTTAAAAACTTCTCATCAACAATAATTGTTTCTTTAGAAGAAAAAAAAAAAGAAATGGCTTCCCCTTGTTTCCTGATTGATGGATTAACTTTTTTGGAGAAAAGCTTCTTCTTCCTTTTTTTTTTTAAGATTTTTATTTATTCATCAGAGAGAGAGAGAGAAGCAGAGGCAGAGGGAGAAACAGGCTCCCCGTTGAGCAGAGAGCCCAGTGCGGGACTCGATCCCAGGACCCTGGGATCATGACCTGAGCCAAAGGCAGATGCTTAACCATCTGAGCCACTCAGACGCCCATTGGAGGAAAAACTTCTTAAATCTTTTCCATTGGATAGAATACATAAAGCAAGAGGCAGAAACGTTGGTTATCATCACAAAGGACACATTTGTTGAGGACTTTGAAGGATAGTAGAGGGAAACGGGAGTAAATACTTGACATCGTTCTTTGAGGATTGAAAATAACCTGTGTTTGACAATTATGCTGATTGTGGATGTTCCAAGGAAATTAATGTTTGTAGAAATTACTGCGGTTTAACATAGCTTGCGGTCATCTAATTGTATCTGTGTTAGAAATTATTTCATATGAAGCCTCGTCTTAGTACCAGTAGAGAATGTGACCAGGTGAGCCTTGTCTTAGACCCCATACTGAAGGATGTAGTCAGCAGGGACTACTTTAAAATGAGTTCTCTCTGTAGGTTTAATCCTCTTAGAATTAGAAAGCTATATTAGAATAGGAAGGGGCCTAAGGTATCATTTATGATTCTCTTCACTTCATGTATTAAGAAATAAATGCAGAGAGGTCAAATGATTTGCTTAATGGCTGCAAGGCCAAGGTAGTGGCAAAGTAATTTAGAAACAGGTGCCCATTCCTCTTACACAATGTGAGTGGGCCTTAATTGACTGTGATTGTGTTGTTCAGGCAATTTGTATTCTGGTTGTGTTAGGAAGTAGCATACAATAAAAGCATGGGTTTTAGCATCAGACAGTTACATTTTGGGTCTGCCACTTACAGATAGAATGACTTGGGGAGGTTCCAGTACCTCTCTGATCTTTGCTGTAGCCCACGGTGGGTGGGGGGTGGGTGGGGGGGTATGGAAAGGAGATGAAGTGTTGTTCTACATGACAACAGAACCTGAAACTGGACCTTAAAGCTACGACCACTCTTCTCCAAGACTCAAGCCTGTCTTTTTATTCATTGTTTTGTGTTTACCTGTCCTTTGGATGTTAGTACTTTCCACAATATATCATTGTAATCTAGGCCACATACTGTGCTGTGCCCTCAGCTTTAGACCTGCTTCCACGTGGCCTAGTGTGTATAAGATCTCCAAACCATTTTGAGGAAAATCTGAGTTATTCACTTGGAAATTAATTTATTCATCCATTTATTCACCTAGTATCTGCTCTGTGCCAGGCATTGGGGATAAAATAGAATAAGCCCAAAAATCCTGAAATGTCGAATAATAAGATTGTGCCCTTTACTAACTGGAACCCAGTCTTTAATTTGCTGCCCAGATCAGGGCCTTATCTATGCCAGGTTTTCAATGCTTATGGTCGAGATGGTGGGATACAATTTCTCTGTGTGAAAGACATCATTTGACCCACTCATGCTTACCTACAATGACATGAGAATTTGCTAAACCCTGCAGAAAAGATATTAGTTTTTTAAAAGAAGCCAAGATTTTAGCTTTTCCTAAGAAAAGTAGTCCAAGTATATAATGGAAAGCATATTCATTGGACAATATCCAATTTTTGTTGTTATATATCATTTGTTATTTTCTGATTATAAAAGCAACATATCATTTGAATATCTTTTCTAAGTGTGGACTACATTTACATTGTTTTTCAGTATTGGGGTAATTCCCAATTTTATACCTTTGTAAATAATGTTATGATAAATATTGATTCACATGTATCTTTATTATTTGTGTAGCTTATTATTTTGTGAGGGCAGTGACCACAAAGTGAAATAAATGGCCGGGTCAAGGAGTATAAGATGTTTTTGGACCTGTGATATACATTTCTGTATTACTTTAGAAAAGACTGTATCCCTTTACACTGCTACCCAATAGGAGTTATCTTGCTGCAACCGAGAGCTAAGTTTTCTCTAATAGGTGAAAAGGCTTTCCTATTTTTCCAGAGGTGGAGCTGAGGGGGCTGAGCACAACTACTCCTACCTGGAACTGAATAAGTTAGATTGAAGAACATTTTTGCACCTTAAACAACAAGCCACAAAGTGAAAATTGTAGTTCTTTTATTTTAGTTTCTTCTAATTAAGTTTAATTTGAAGAAGGTTTTTATGTAAGGAGACTTACAGGGCCTGGGACTAACCTAGGTTGCAGACCACCCTGGGCCTCTCTTCTACCCCCTTGCTCTGACTCTCCCCTGTGCCGCCGTAGTACCCCCGTGGTGTGTTTCTCCTTCCTAAACTCCTTTTCTTGCAACGACAACAAAAAAATCATCAAAAGATTTAAAACAAAACTGTGTACCCCATCAGGTTTTTTTTTTTTTAAAAGAAATTAAAAGGCATTGTATCTTCTGTTAAATATTTATGTAGTAGGCTGCTGATGTCTTCATTTAAATCTGTCTTTTGAGATGTAAATTAGACATGGTTAGGGAGGTAGAGGAGGTGTAGACTCTTTCCCATGAAAATGTTCAATTGTGAGGTTCTTTCTGAACAGGCACCTTACTGTTTTTTGTTTTTTTTTTTTTTTTCTCTAGAAAGCCTGCATTGCTTTTTTAAAATGGAATTTTTATTTGATTTTCTAAAATTCTAAAATAGCCTTTTAGATTATTTAGGGATTTCTCATGAATAGCTTTGTAAGGATTTTATCATCTAGAAAATTTCAGTTATCTAGTTCAATTAAATGTATCTGTTAAGCAAATGTGAGGATACGTTGTTTGTCTTAGAAAGTAAATTGTACAGCAAGCAGGTCTCATATAGAGATTTGGATCGCAAGTCTCTTCAGTGTATGTGCTCATTTAAAATTTTCAGACATACTTGTTCTTAAAGGCATAGGGTATTGCTTTAGTTTGTTTTTGTTTTTACCTCCCCAAAGTACTTTGGAATTGAGGCATAGTATTCTTTCAGAAAATGTTTTTATTTTTTTACATCAGAGACCTTGAATATTTAATTTACTTTTCTGTGAAGCTGTCAGTTGTAATCTGCAGTTAAAAAAAACAACTAATAAAACAAATCCTCATTTCACAATTTAAACCTTATTGAGTCTAATTCACTAGCGCTGCGAGTTTATTATTCTCCTGCAGTTTGACGTGCCTCCAATTGTAATTGTGTTGACCCTTCAATGCATTAAATCTCCCCAGTGCTTATCAAACTGGGAGAGATAAGTCTACAATTTGGAACTTCATTAAATATCTCATTTATATTAAACAGATGATAGCTTCTAACAGAAATAATAATTTGTTCCGATGAAGGAACTGCAACCGTTGTGGTTTCCTCTGTTTGGGATGTGTGGTCCTCTCTCTCACTTGGTGGTACTGTGCTGTACCCCTCTCCCCACCTCCCCCCAAGCCCTCTTTGTCTCTGGCTGCAAGCCAGCACCAGAGCGTCATAAGATATTAGTCCATGGGGTTAACCTCAGAGCCCACGTTTGGAGGATTGCTGTTAAGTGTGCTTTGTTCCCTCCTTGAAGCAGATTTGTTTCAAGACCTTATGAACATAGGTTCCTTATTCATATTATTTTTGTGCAGAATCTGACTTATGAGGCACAGCTGTTTGAAAGAATGCCACATACTGTTTTAATTCATGGTGATGGAAATTGACCTGTATTCTTTGCTTATTTATTAGATCATATATGTTTGTGACATATACATCTTTGCTTCATTAGAATATTTGGTCCCTACTTCTGTATTGTTTATGTACTATTAAAGTGGTTTTTTTCAGGTACCTCCCTATCTTATATTTAAGATTATAGTAAGAGAATAGAATGATTTCTTAACTAATTTCTAGCAGAAGAAATGTAGGCTCAGTGAATTGTTCGAGACACCTGAGCTCACAAGTAAAGATCTTTTAGAGTAGGTAGTAATTCTACCAGCACACATGGAGATGAGTGCTAATTGTTAGGTGTATTTACCTATTATAGATATAAAAAGTATAGCTTAGTTCCAGCTTCCATTCTGATAAAGCACACTTTGTGCAGAGCAACATCTCATAAAGAATTCTGAATTAAAGCATAACTTAAATTGACTTCAACAGATACTAACAGTCAAATTGAAAAAATAAGCAGCAAAATAAGTTTAAAAAAAAAAGCTTTTAATATACATATTTTTCCTCCAATGGTTGCAATCTGACAGAACTTCATGGGAGGCACAGTGTAAAGTGGCAGAGAAAGTTGGTCATTAGGCAGAGCTGTCATCACAAATTATTTTGGTACAGGGTGAAAAGTTCTAGTTCATTTGGTACCCAGTTGGATGCAGGCCTTGGGCAAGTTGTTATAATTCCCCCATGCTGCTAATGGGCCTCCAGTACTGATTTTCCCTTGCCCCCTTTTCTCTGTAGCTGAAGTCACCTGGGAGCCCCTCTGGACCTGAGCTGCCCATTGAAACAGTATTGGATGATCGAGAACGAAGAATCTCCCATTCCCTCTACAGTGGGATTGAGGGGCTTGATGAATCCCCCACGAGAAATGCTGCCCTCAGCAGGATAATGGGTGAGTCAGGTAAAACTCTGTTTATCACATCTTATTTTTATGCTTTCCTGGTTCACTGGGAGGTTATTAATGTAATATTAATGTAAGGGAGGCCTGTGTTTTCAAGAGGAAAAAGAGCAGGTTCATTACAATCATCCAGGAAGTGTTAATAATGAAGAGACTGAATCAATACATTGATTTTGTTAAGTGAATTTTAGATCCTATAACATGTTGGGGGGGGTAGAAAAGGAAGGGGTCACATGGAAATATGTTCAGCGATCAAGATATATTTAGCTTGTTTGAGAGTAGAAGTGAAGCCATGTTTTAGGAAAGTCAGAATTTAGTGGTTTATGATGAGGAGGATTCAAAGTCACGTATCTTTCACGGCAGCACCTTTTTTACAGGGAGAGGAACAGATGCAGCTGTACATGTTCGTATGTAGATGAAATATTCACATTTATTTGGCTTGTATTTAATAGAATGTTACCGTTTTTAAGTTGCATCTCTACTTTTTCAAAGCCCTGATTTTAAAGTCCGGAAGCTAGTGTTTTGCATCCTTTGTTTGGATTCGGCACCATACTGTCTGCTCAGCCCCCAGTGGGTACTGAGGTTATTAACACTTGCTCGGCAGAAGTGCAGCTTTCTCCTAACAGATCCAGTTAATAAAGACTTGCTTTGCCACAGGAATGGGTGGATTTACTGAGTTGCTCATCTTGGGATTAACTTGCGAGAGTTTTCAAATTTAAAACATAAGCAGCTGTTTCGATTAAAATAGCACCTGACATAAAACAGTTTTATTGCTGGTGTGTTTTGCAAGGCTCGAAAATAAAACCCTAAATTTAACGCCATTTTGAAACCTTTAATGAAGATTTAATACAATTCAAGTTTCCATTATGAAGCTTCTTTGGAACAAGAATTTATTTCATTCGCCAGTGGACATTTATGGAAAGCCTACCATTGACAAGACGTTTGTGTACACACTTTTGCTGTAGATACAAAAATGAGTGAGACACAATCTCTGCCTACAGGGAACTCTCTCCTGGGCATGACAGGAAAAACACATAAACATGACTAGTAGAATTTTCTGGTCTTCCTTTGGTCCTTCTAGCTTTCTAGTTCGGAGAAGATGCTAAATTCTCAATTCCTTATTTTGTTGCACATAGGACTTAGACCTGCCAGCCCTCTGGTTTTACTTTGTCAGTGGTTTTCTTTTTTGCCTGCTTGGCATAAATGGAAGTAGGGGAAGGATGCTAAAACCACTGTGCACCTGTCAGATGCCACACAGTGCACAGAGATCACCACACTAATCTTTGCTTCTTAATGATCATTCTCTTCACTGCCGTTGCATTTTCCATACTTTCTTGGTTTTGGTGTAAAACTTTATCTTTGTTAAATACTTTTTTCATTAATGAAAATTCAGACCCCTTGAGAGAGAAAGAGCGTGCATGTGTCCCTGGATCTGTGTGCATACAAAGTGATATGCTGTAATTTCCCCTTTATTATAGGAACATAGGACTTGCCATACTGAATCAGACCATTGGTCCACCAGTTCCTGTAACCTGCGTCCTGCCTCCAATCCCTGATGCTTCAGAGGAAGGCTGAAAAACTAAATCTAAAAAACCAAAAAACCCCAAAATTCACCTAGTGACCTTTTGAAGTGCTGTATATAATGGGTTGAGGACTCCTTCATTTTCTTCATAGTCTGTTACCCTGATTTTGTTAGCTGTGGCTTCGTTAGTCCACTTCCATTTGCATTACTGTTGTTTTCCCTTCCCTCCTCTAGCGATGTGATGGACTTTTAAGGCTCCAGATGCTTTCCCCTGGGCAGCAGCTTCCCTCCCAGCTGTGTGCTTTGTGATGTACTGTGCATGCCCTTTTGGGTTGGGGGTGAAAGACTCTTTACCCTTTTTTGGTAGGCCAAGTTAATGTTGAACGATTTGGGTATTTTCTTAACATAGTTTTTTACATATTCTACTGGAAACTAGGGATCCTTTATAGTTTTACCCTGAGAATTGCATATGCTTAACCTGATCTGTCTTGAGTTTTACAAATTTGAGAACTCAGTCTTCATCAGTCCGTATTCCATTATCAGTGGCCCTAAGAAACAAATGGTTTGCTAGGTCAGTTCCCACGTAAAGTTAGAAATTCTGCAAAGGATGTTAGCTTAAAACAAAATACAGGGTACCAAATATAAGATAGTAGAGCACTGAATTTCTGTTAACCTAAATCAGTAGCACTAGTATTTATTGATTTGCACAGTATCTAGGTACATTGAAATCTCTCAGGTAGATCTTGTTTGGTTGCTGATTGTCTTCTATATATTTAGAATAACCCTTACGTAGACACTAGTGGAGGTGATGGTATTTACTTTATGATCTGCTCTGATTCAAATAGAGCTTTGTATTGAAATTACAGTTGATTACTTTAAGAAATGACTAGTTGTATGCAAACAGGATGAATTTTCACCTAGAAAAACCCTCATGTGAGACTCTAGACCAAAAGGAGCTTTGAGGCTTTCTAGCTCATTTCTATGGGAACATATCTCAGGAGAGAAGCTTCTAAAAGAATAAATCAAAAAAGGAAGAGATGTAAGACTTGGCAGGATGTCAGGGGTCATTAGCCGCACTCTCCCACTCGACAGATAAAGGAACATTGTCACAAGATCCCATGGTGATTTTTTGTTTTATGTTGTTTTTGGATATTTCTTGTTTCTAAAAGTAGCCCTCTCTAGGGCATAGTGAGACCACACAATAAGGATTAGTGACGTCCATTCTTTATTAAGATCAGTTTATCCATATCTTTAAGCAAAAGGCATTAGACAGTCAACAGAATTTGTTCCGTTGTGGCGGCCACTGTGTTCTAAAAATCAAAAAAGCTCATCTCTGAAAACAGTCTTAGAAATCATCTACTCCAGCTGAATTATCTTCTGTTCAGAGAAGTTAGGGACCAGAGAAATTCCAGTGACAAGTCCGGAAGCCACATTCTGTGTTCCTCGACCAGTTAGGATGTGTATTTTCCCGAGTCATGAGTCCCACATTACTTCAACCTGGATCGATATCCCTAGTTTTTGGTCGGGTCATCCAGAGTTGTGACCAAGACAAGATTTCTCCAGATGTCTTCTGTATGGGTCTACCTGCCACTAATCATGGATTTTAATCCTGGATATTCATCAAAAAGAAATCTCTAGAGAGCCTACCTAGGATGCTTCATGTTAAAAGACTTAAAAAAAATATCTTCTAAATTGCTGGACTGTCTTAACTATAATAATCATAAAACAATAATAGGCATGGTTAATTTAACCAACACGTTCACTGAAATACATCACAAGTTGACATTTGGGAACATGAAACCTTAATTTTTTTTTTTCCAAATTTTAATCTGAAGAAATTTTCTGTTTAAAGCAAGACCAAAATCTGGTGTACTCGTTTTAGAGATTAACCTCAGTAGTTTTTATATTCATGCATTTGTGGTGAGTTTAAAAAATAATTATGCTCAGCATATTTTTATCTTGTTAGAAATTCAACATTGAGAAATGGAACATTAATGTCATTTTTATTGTGAGTCAAATCACTGGAAAAGTTTTCATCTGTTTCTAGTGTCATGAATGGTATTGCCTTTTATGTAAATGTACCAATGAATAAATGTTTAGTAAACAATCATTTCGTATCTCATTGTTTCACTCTTCTGTAAGATACTGACTGGTTTAAATTTTAGTTTGTAGTTTGTCGGTTAACTAGTTGAAGAAGGAGAAATATTTATCCATCAAAAAACCGATCAAAGGCTTCTCAGGTCACCCTTGGAAGGTTTCACGTATGTGATGTACCAGGTTATCATTAAGAGGTATTGTCTAGGTGGAGTTTGGTAGAACATGGAGTGAGATAATTTAGTTGTCCATTGTTCCCAATATATTCCTGCATCCAGATTCAAAAACTGTAATTCTTGGCGAGTATGTCAAGAAGTTGGGAAGCTGATGAAAAACGTGAATTCTCAAATCTTTTGAAATATTAGCCCCTAGAATCATTTGTGAGAGGAAAAAGCTAAATTGTTTTCTTATTATTAGGAAAATTTCTTAGCATTTATGTATAAAATTTTGGATCACTTAAGGTACAATATTTCTATTCAACACAGCATATTATAAAAAAAGGATTGTCATATGAAGAACCATTCAGTGTTCCATATTGCTTATTAGGCTGTCTCTCAGAATATATTGTGTAAACCCAAGAGTTTTAGTTTTTGTGTTTAAAAGCGAGTACACAATAATTATATTGTAATTTTTCCTTCCAGTAAATTTTGCCTTTGTGAGGACTTGGCATTTAATGCTATGACACGTGCCTTGTCAGTGGTGAGCTGTCAGGGATAACTCTGGTTTTGTCATTCTGTACACTTTTTGGGCAAAAAAGTATGTCTTGAGAAGGAAATACTTCTTTTGGTGATAGTGCTAGGATGTCCAACCTTATTTATGAATGGTAATTTTTTAGATTTCTGTCTTTCTCTACTGAAGTCCTAAACTCAAGTAGTAGTAAATAAATAATTTGAATTCAGGAGAGGGAAACAATTAAGTTAAATTTGATTTGCTTTATAATCATGAGCATTTATAAAAAGTTTCTAGTTTTCACAGTTTATCAAAATGAATGCATTTCAAATCAAAATAGAGTGTTTTTCTTGATAAAATCTGTGTTAATGTTTCAGTGAACATACAGTATTTCTATAATAAAGTAGTTGGTGCTAAATAATCAACGCATTTGAAACGTCTAGCATGTCTTCTTTTGTGGGTTGTCCTGAGAGGATACGGATCAACTTAATTTTTGTCCCTTTGTTGAGTGTCTAGAATAATATGTATTTTAAAAATCCTTCAAGCCTATATATGCCATCCCATAATTGCCAGAATCATGTTAAAACAAAAAGTCCTCACTTGCACATTCTTATGAATGTTTATTTTAAAAATTAGATCTTAAGCCTGATGTTAAAATGTTAAAATCTCTCCACATGTTGCTGTGGTGCTATTTTAAAAAGTGGTTTATAATAAAGGGAAAGAGCACCCTGTGTAAAGTGTAAAATGGTGCTAGGATGGGGAAAGGACAGCGATCCGTTTTATTTGGGTTGGAGCCAGTAGAGCTGGCTTACCAGATTTGAATGTTGGACTTAAAATGAGACTTCTCCCATCCCACTGCAAGGTGATGGGGAAATTGTCAATTCTTGCTCTGTTGGGAGAGCCAGCAGGGGGCCTCCTTCATACCCTGATGTGTGTTTCTGTGAGTATGGACTCTCTTGATGTATCCACTTGGACCAAAGCCTTGTCCAGTGAGGTCTTACTCAGAAGTATAGCACAAGATTTGAGGAGGAAGCCAGAAGAAGTATGGATGTTTTTGGGAGGAAGGTGGCATCATTTGGACCGCAGCTTTACCTTTAAGGGTTCAGGGCTTAAATCGTAATTTTGTCCCAAGAAATATAAACGTCTGTCATGCTGATCCATGCACCTGAGCAGATTTCCCCAAAAGAAACTCGTCAGTATAGACAGTTGTGAGTCTTTCCTTACCAAGAACATTATATCCGAATGGAATAAATAAAAATGTGCAGACCCCACTGTCTTAGCCTGAAAATCTCTGGACAGTTAGATCCTATCTTTTTAAGATCACTCCTACCATCTCCCCATGAGGCCTCGATTCTGCATGTACTCATCTTTGAAGTGTCACCTGAATGTACTGGGAGCGTTTCTCCATCATGAATTTAATGATGTTGTTGCCATTGTGTAAAACCAATGTCATCATTTCTCCTAGCAGAAAAGATCATATTCATCATTCAAAGCCCAACTATGAGGTTAACTTTGGTGAGGATCCCTGGTGTCCTCTGCCTCCAGCCACCCAGGTGAAGGCCACAGTCTTTTTAGCATGTCCTTCACACCATCAGTCAATTATCAGTGTTTGTATGTCTCTCTGTTTCTCTAGGGTGTGAGCTGTTTGGGGGCAGAGATTTAAGTCTTTCTTACATCCTTGCTATGCGGTATATGCCCAGCAAATGAGTATGTGAATGATTGATATAAGTCTGCAGGGCTTCCCTATAAATTTCCTGGTAAAATTTTCCAAAGGACTTTCACAACTTAGAATCTGTGTAGCATTTTCACTTTATAAGATGTTCAGGAGATCATCTGTGGCTTTAGGAAACCTGAATCCAGTGAAATTGAACACTGTGCTGAGAGCTACAGAGCCGTCGAGTCAGAGAAGGGAACAGACTCAAGGCCTCCACCGGCCATTTATTTGTGAAAAAATAAATTTCCTTCATTCTATTTTGTTCCACCAGGTTGAGCAGATGTTTGGAAATTTAGACTTTTTCTAATGTTGTAATGTATTGCCATTCGTACGCATAGCCCTTAGATCGATATCTAGAATTTCTCTTCCTTTTTTTTCCCACCGGCCAGGTAAATACCAGCTGTCCCCCACGGTGAACATGCCCCAAGATGACACTGTCATTATAGAAGATGACAGGCTGCCGGTGCTCCCTCCACATCTCTCTGACCAGTCATCTTCCAGCTCCCACGATGATGTGGGCTTCGTGACAACGGATGCTGGCACATGGGCAAAGTCTGCAATCAGTGATTCAGCAGACTGGTAAGATCGCACTCCAGGCTTGGGAACCATTACTTAATTGCAATCACCTTCATTTTATGCTGAAATGGTCTATCATTAAGCACAGTTAATCAGTTTTGTTTTATGGCCGTGTTCTGTTTTCATGGTCTTAATACTCTTAATTATCACTCTTTTAATAAAAGATTCCCCTCCACCCCATAAACTTGCCCCGTTGTTTTAGCGTGTCCAGGGCTGTACTTATTAACTAAGCCAAGTCTACAACAGAACTACCACTCACCAAAAAAGACCTACTCATTTGTGAAGTTCCGCTGTTGGTTATTTTAGATCTGTTTTAATTTGATGAATTGTTCTTTTTATTAAATCAGTTCTAAGCAAATCTCTGAGGTGACTGAAAGTTTGTAACAATTAGATGACTTTGGTCAAATTAATAGGTGCTATGCTCTGGGAGTGGGAGGAGGCTTTTTAAAGGTTTGCTTGGTTTTTTTTTTAGAGTGCTGTAACCCTGCCATTTTAAGTGCTTCCCGCTTGCTTCTAACATTGTGACTTTTGAGGCAGCCTAATGCTGTTTCTTTCTCCAGAATCTTCCAAAACAGAAGAAAGCATTTGATATTATTGAGCCAATGCGTGGTCCATGGGTGTGGATGTGTGCCTTAATTTGCATGCCTTGTAATTATGCACATCCATAAGCCAAAAGGCAAGTCCCTCCCAGGGATGACCTTGTGAGGTTGTAGTGATAATTAACATAAGCCACGTGAAGCATTATATCAGAATTTTCTTATTGCCCTTTCTCTGGGGGTGTTCCATGAATACATCAACAAAATGGTATTTAAATGTTACAGCACTGTTCCTTCACCACCTACCCATTTCTCTTTTCTACTCTTACCCAGACTTGTGTCAAAAATTGGTATTAGACCAGAGGAGTCTGGAGGCCCATCATTGATTTGTGTTAACATTTTAGTGGTGATCTTAGCAAAGTCGCCCTCTCCCCAACCCTCCTCCCCAGCTCCTTACAAAACCACACAAACATCTAGCACTGTACCTGGGAATTCTGCAGATCTCTTGGAATAGTCTCACCTGTTAATCTGGATCCTTGAAAAGTCTGTCTCTGTCTTGTCTTTCTTTCTTTTTTAAAAAAATTCTTACTGAAACCACAGGATTTAAAAAAGAGCTACACTCCAGCCTGCATGATAATAGCATATCTGTGAATGAGGTTTTTGGCTCAACATAGAAGGGGAAACTATAATATAAAGTAAAATCCCATTTGAAATCCGCAGATGCTGCTCCATTCACTGCTGCAGTTTGTGTCTCTCTGAGTGAAAGCAACAACAGGGAAAGTAAGGATTAGATATTGGCAGTATTCAACTTTGGGACAAAAGCCATTGAATCTCCACCCTGATGAGGATTGTGAGGGTGGCCATGGGAATAGATCTGTTTGGGGCCTTCTGAAGCACTGTATTGGTGAAAATAAATAAGTAGCTAGCAGGAATAGATTGTGGCATTAATTTCCCTAAGGGCATTGATAAAATGGCGAGGACTTGCGTGATTTTGCCATGGGGAATGTGGAGCAAGGAAAAGAATATGAATGAAGGGTTATCCAAATAAGAAAGGCAGCTGTTGGGAATCACAGCAGGAAATGTGAGCTTTTCCAGCCTGAGAGTATCTCCCTAATCCTTGATGAAAATGTTATGAAAACAAAAGGGCAATAAGACAGGATTAATAACTGGAATTTTAATAACATTGGGGGTCAGGGTATGGTTACATCCTTTAAAGAATAAGCTGTCAGTTTTGCAATTGAACTTGCTAAGTATTCTAGTGTCCTGTTTACTGTGTCTGAAATTAGTTTAATGGGTGTGTTGATAGGGAAGAATTAATTATGTCATGGTTTAAGAATATTTAGTTACTTTAAGACTCTTATTAGCTCACAAACTCATTTGACATTTTAAATTGTGTATGTTCACAGTTCACTGCACAGTTGTGGAAGGTAAATATGTCATGGCTGAACTTTTGTTAACAAATAGAATATACTTTTTTCAATCTGGTAATTGATTTAGGGAACATTAGCAATGTTTTTAAGGAGAAACAAGGTAAAACAGCAGATTCTAATCTTAGTAGCAACATAATTCCAAAGATATGAGATTAGTGTAAAAGATATGCCAATGTGTGGTTTTCAGATAACATTGGCACCAACAATTTGCATTTCTTTGGAAAGGCTCTTATCAATAATTTCTATTAAAAATGTATTTCATGAGCAGAATGATTGACGAGATCAGCTTTTATTATTATTCTTATTGAAAATATATAATTTAGAGTTTGCTGTTGCATAATTGGGTCATAGTTCTTATCAAATGGGTTTTTAGTTTTCATTTCTAGGTCTGTCTTTTCCAATTGGGGTATATGTGGAAATTACAAGCATAATATAGTAAGCATAGTAGAATCTGAATACTACTACATAAAGAGGATATGCAAGCATATATAAATTTAAGAAATATGGGGGCAAAATTGGAGGGGGAGATGAACCATGAGAGACTATGGACTCTGAGAAACAAACTGAAGGTTCTAGAGGGGAGGGGGGTGGGGGGATGGGTTAGCCTGGTGATGGGTATTAAAGAGGGCACGTATTAAATGGAACACTGGGTGTTATATGCAAACAATGAATCCTGGAACACTACATCAAAAACTAATGATGTAATGTATGGTGATTAACATAACATAATAAAATTTAAAAAAATGCAAAAAAATTCAAGAAATAGGTATAAGCAGTATGCAATTATGTATATAATATAGGCTATAGTTATAAATACATACATGCATACTCATATACATATATACATGGTATGCAAGCATAGTAGTATGTGAAGGGGCCCTGAAGATTTCAAAAATGTATTCAAAGTTTTACAGAAAAAAATATGGTGTATTAAAAAATGAAAAGATTTAATATAGAATACAGAGAAAAGAACATTTATTAGGACATAACATAGAGTTTTACCAAATAAAGTTGTTCTTGCTCTGGGCTGAATTCCCAGTGCCCGTGGGATACAGTTTCTCTTTTCTCAGTACTGAGACCAGGACAAAGGGGAGGCAAGCTGGATGCCCAGGATACAAAATATAAGGAGGGAGTCATTCTCAGGTGTGCACCCTGAACTTGCATGACCGTGAGAGTGAGTGCTTCCTTAAATTTGGAGTCATGGGCACCTACCTTGTCTCACCTGTACTTGGTGAAAAAGATTGGGAAGGATTGTGCCGTTCCCCTGTGTGGTTTTTAAGGACCCTATTTCTGTTATCATAATTTGTATTATGTTGATTATTTGAGATAGACAATCTTTGTGGGGTGATAATAACTTACTTTGTATGGTGGTTTGCAGTTATAAAGGGCTTTCACATTATGTCCTTGAGTTCTCTTACTGGCCTTGTCAGACGGGGGAGGCTGCTATTCTGTTTATAGAGCATATTAATACACGTGCGCCCGACACATTTCAGGTCACTTAACCTGAGGGCGAAGCATTTCCCTTGATGTCTTTCTTTCTACAATTTTTGCTTTAGCTCTTCTCTCAGAGCCAGCTATCATTTCATGTACAGTAAACTGCAGCTACATTTTTGATGGATATCCAAACCAGATCACTCTCCTTTACCAGTATGGATGGTAATTGTCTACGGCCATAAAGAGTAGAGAAGTTTGCTTCCATTAGAAGCATAAGGAAGGCTATCATAAACTCAGCTGACGTGGTGGAAGCAGCCCCTCACCTTCTAGTATGTTTAGCTTGCTGTGGAGGCATTTTCTCCTACCTGGCCAGATAGGGAAGGTGGCTAGGTGCTGATACAGGAGAGCGATATATTTACTCAGTGTGCCCAGAACACAGAACGACCATTCTTACTGTATGAACTGTGCTCAGAACACTTAGTAGTACTTTTTAAAGTGTTCACAGATTTTTACAAATAGGAGTGATTCTATGTCATCCCTTGCCATGTCCACTTGGAAAACTCTTCCAGCTATATCCTGTTACCAATGATTTGCCATGGGCTTCATCATCTCTGCTTGAACTACTGTGTTGGTGTCACCGAAATGAAATGTTATCCGGGCTTAGTCGTGCTATTCCTGCCTCCCCCTGACACCGACATTCCCCCATCTCTGCATCCACAGCATCAGCTTGGTGCTTCTGGTGTAGTATTTTTTCTTAGGAGCTTGCAGAGAACAGAGATCTTTTTGTTTTTATTTTTTTAACTTTGGTCCCCAGCACAACACATTAATCAGAATAGGTTCTAATAAAGATGTGTTGAGTTGGTTTCTTCTCAGTTGAATACATATTGCTGAGAAACTATATTCTCATGAAACTACATGCCACAATGGTGTTTTTTCTTCTTTTCTGAAACACAGGATAAAGGATATATAAGAAGACCAGACATGTTCTTTTTTCAAACTTCTATTTGATTGCAATTCATATAGTCACTTGTTTGCTGCCAGTATTTATATTCATATATGAAAGTTTTCCTCAAATATGCAATCCTCCCAATGTCTAAAAGACATCAGCCTTATTTTTTTTTAAAAAGATTTTATTTTATTTATTTTAGATAGAGCCCATGTGAGTGGGGGGTAGGGGTGGGGGGGGCAGAGTAAGAAGGAGAAGCAGACTCCCTGCTGAGCACAGAGCCCGATGCAGGGCTTGATCTCATGACCGTGAGATCATGACCTGAGCCGAAACCAAGAGTCGGATGCCTAACTGCCTGAACCACCCCACCACCCCCATCAGCTTTATTTTTTATAATCACTTAGAAATAATGATGTATAGGAGAACAGTGAGGAAACAGAAGGGAATAGAGGAGGAGAGAACTCACACGGAGAAAGAATTACTCTAAATGTAGATTAATTTTGTATTTTCCCATCACTTCTTATTCAGCCACAGATTTTTTTTAATGGACTATATTTGTGTTAGTTTCAGCATTTCTGAGGAATACACATATGCATACCTTCATACACACAGGCATATATGATCTTTCCTAAAGTTGGATGTCCTCTATTTATAGTAAATATTTTTATGTTTATCTTTCTTTTCACAACAGCTCTTTGAGTCCAGATGTTGATCCAGTTCTTGCTTTTCAACGAGAAGGATTTGGACGCCAGAGTATGTCAGAAAAACGCACAAAGCAATTTTCAGATGCCAGTCAATTGGATTTCGTTAAAACGCGAAAATCAAAAAGCATGGATTTAGGTAGTGAGTACAATCTCCATGAATCTTTATCTAAATAAGGTTTAGATGCTTTCAGATTAAAATTGATAGTCCCAAACACATGTCTGTTTACTTTAAGCAATAGAGAAAATAAATGTGAAATGTGACAATTTGGCAAAAATTAGTTTTTCTTTGAGTTTGAGATAACCATATTTCTCATAAGTGGCATGTTTACATAATGTGCAGTATGTTAATATATATGTTTCCTGATGATAAAAGAAACAAACACATGCATATCATGCTATATTCCTGCATCTTTATTTGAAAAGATGAAATGTTTTAAATTTTGGCTGTTTAAAACCAATTTTTTGATATAGTATTTGGTTGGCTGTGGGATTCTTGAACTAGAAGGAGAAGTTTTGGAGAGAAACCATTATCTCAATCCATGTGTAGAATTTGGCTACTTCATGATATCTTTGTTTCTCTGCTATTCTTTAAGGTTTACTTAATAGAAACTCTTATGTGTTGATAATTAAGGCATGTAATTGAAGTAATAATTTGAGAGAATATTTGTTGTAGAAAGTATTTGGAAGCAAATGGGAGGAGAAAAATAATCATAGTTTTTCAAACACCAATCAGGTAGTGTCTCTTTTTAAATCAAAATCCACCAAAAAGCAAGCAAACAAAAAAGTAAAATAATTAATTATATCTATAAACTGATCAGATGATTTACAAAACCTTTGTTAATCAACTGTAACTTATTTATGCTGTTCTCTGGTGGCTGTTTGTACTTTAAGACTAAAAGTATTAATTTATCACATGCATAAAAGAAAAATTTGGCGATGCATTGCCTTGGCTAATTATGATATGCTAACTTAAAAATAACACACGTGTCTGTGAAATGAAATGACTGGCATTTTGCATGGAGACACTGCTTTTCCCCCCTTTTTTGATTATGAATGTTTGCTTGATGTTTCATATTATTTGCATGAAATATTACCTAAGAATGATCACCTAACTGAAAAGATCCGGGAATGGTTGAAGCATGTTGGGCTGTGGGAACTAACTGCGCTAACCAGTATACATTTACCTTTTAACAGTAGCTGACGAGACTAAACTCAATACAGTGGATGACCAGAAAGCAGGTAAGAATGGACAGTTAGACTGTTGCCATAGAAACCATGGTCCAAGGAGCTGATTATAGAGCTGCCAATCATATTGCATGTAAACATAAATATTCCAGTCTTGCATGGATGTTTTCATTGTAGGAAATCAAATTGTGCAAGAAAAGAAAAATTTTCTGTTAGAGGGAATTTATCAGTATAGTACATATTAAGTGCAGATATAACTTAGTGTTTCAAAAATGCTAAAACAATCTAGATTTTAATAGTATTTGTGTAGGAATGTTTTGTCGCAATTAAAAATCAAAGTCTTGAAAACAAGATCACTTCTAGTAGACTCTTAAGTGTCTAAGTCATTTATTAGATGCCTGGCTTGATGTCCAAACAATGATCCTCAAAGGGGTGATTTTGATTTGAAGGATAATAGCATAAATATAAATAGTTTTCGCTGAAGGACAGTGTTCACTGTTGCTCTCTTTAGTTGCTCAGAAAACTGTAGTTCTTCAGATGCAAGAATTAGCTCCTGGTTGTCTAACATTGACTTAGAGTGTATAATGTACACAGCCTCCTTGTCTTGACTTTGTGAACCTGTTTTAAAGTTTTATTTTTTTTAACTCAGTAACTTTAACTTACTTCTAAAATGCTGCCTAGATCATTATGTAGCATCAATAGATTATATTGAACTGGGTTTTCATTATGATAGAATTTACTTTTTATGTTATTTTATGAAAATAATCACAGGAAAGTCTTCATGTGTAATTAAAGTAATGTGCTTTGTACAATGGCACATTTATGATTTCTTATTATGAGTTTGGAATAGTGTTTTAATTATTCTAGATCCAGTATGATATAGTCACATCACTTAGCACTAATTAGCTTCAATTCACCTTTTTAACCTGCAGTAATCATTAGTTTTAGCCTGTGTATGTGTATCCATATACATACGTAAAGATTATTGTGGACATGGTTGGAGTTTTAACATTCTGTAGAGTAAAAGATAGATTGTAAAATTTACATCCAATAAATCGTAAGATTAACTGTAGTGGAAGGCAATTAACTATAGCTTCAGCCATTATTATGTTGTTATTTCTCTGATCAAACATGAAATTCACTGAAATTCTGAAACAGGGCTAAAGAAAAACTACTTGATAGTTCATATATGTAAATTAGTAATTAATTTTGGAGTTAATAGTATTCAATACTTTTAAAGAAGTAAGCCCTGTCCAAGTTAATGTTCATGAAAACCAACTCAAACGGCTCAGGTTAAAGAACATGATTTCATATACTATGCCAGTCAGGTAAAGTCAGGAAAATATTTAATTTGACCAACTCACTTTTACTAAAAGGAAAAGAGCTAATCTTAGTGCAATTAAAAAAATAATGATGATATTCAGAGTTTAATTGAACACATAAAATAACTTTGATGGAGAGAGGGCAGATTTTATAATCTAATTCAATCTTGTGTTTTTATTGTGTTTTAAAAAGTTGGATCCTAGATAAAAAAAAGAACTTTTTCCTTTTTTCTTTTATTTCCCCCACTATGTGCCATCGATCCTACCAAAGTAAACTAGAAAACCTTGGGACGCAAAATTATTACATAGACACCACAATACCTTCTTTTTTTTGGTCTATTGGTTTTAAAACTACATGAATAAAATGTCTAAACTAGATCCTTTCCACCCTGAAATATTGGACAGTGAACAGATTTTCAGTTATTTTTCTTTCTTCAGTTCACTTGAATTGCTAAGATGGTCATGAGTTTACAGTTCAGTCCAAAGGTTTTTGGTAGAGCCACAGCGGCATTTCAGCACAGATCATCTGTCTAGCCATAAGCCTTTCGTAATGAAAATTGAATTCCATTTCCCTTCGCCCTTGCAAAAGACATCCTCTACTTTTTTTCGGCAAGAGAGGTATTAGTAGGTAGTAGAAAAATAGGCCTAGGGAAAATAGTATGATTACAATTTTCCCCTTTATTTCTGGATTTAAGGATCCTCTTTGATATTTGGGGGTAAATTTTCTTTGTGAATGAAAAGAGAATAAGAAGAGAATTGGGTTTCTAACAGTTTGATCTTTGAATATAAAAAATAAGCAAAGTATCCTAATGACCTGATTTATAAAGAGCTTTAGAATATTATTTTAAAGTTAAAAGATGCTGATTTGTGTGTGTGTGTAAATAAGACTAATTTTTGCCCATACTTTGTTTAGAGAAAGGCATTTTAAATTTTCACCCCCTAGTAAATGCTAAGTTTATCATGTCAGGGTTCTCAGTAAACCCTCATTCAGGAATCTTAACATTTTTACTTAACAAAATCTTTGTTAAAGTTCCTTTGAAAAATATCATATTTAAATGTATCATATCCATGTTACAAATTAGAAGTCTCTTTCTGTAAAGGACCAGATGGTAAATAATGTAGGCCTTGTAGACCAAACAGTCCCTGTAACAATTAGTTCATTCTGATGTAGCATGAAAACAGCCATAGAATATATATGAACAAATGGACATTCCAGGTTAGGCCCATGGTTGGCTGATCCCTCTTATAGATTCACAAATTACAAATTTTGACTTTTTGTATGACTTTTTACTTTGAGGATTTTCAACCATACATAAGTATAGAGGCAATAATTCACTGATTTCCTATATACACAATACACACCATGGCCAAAATGTTACACTACAGTGTTATAATTTCAGAGAGAAGAGTAAATAGGTAAGTCTTAAGTTACGCTTACAAAATATCTATTGCTTATTAATATTTTCATCATTGTTTTTTCACCAGATTTGCCTTTGTTTATGTATTTTAGTACATACATATATATTTATGTGTATATAAATACTTATATGCATGTATATATAGACATACACTTATTTTGATATTCATGCTATTTCTGGATTTCATTATTAAAATGTTTAGTGCTGTGAGTATATTAAATCAAATCTCAGCTAACTTTTCATAAAGAAAATCTTAATATACCTAAGTGATGTTTTTATGAAAATCTTTACTGGAAGAATGAAATCTTTATTGGAGAAATATAGATAGATATGAATATACACACATATATACATATGCATGTCCTTTATGCTCCCAAAAAAGTGCCAAATATTTGCCTGATAAGTGTTTATAGAACCCAAATGCAGCTGGTAGGTTATGAAAATTGATATGCATGAGTTATTCAGAAAAAGATTTTCCCTTGCTAATTCTAGGAAATATAAAGTAAATGTCCCTGCCTACGAGTGATCTTTTCCTGTTCTCTTTGATTCCTTGATTTCTTAATTTTTGTTTAGTTCTGGAACAAAATTAATTTTCCTTCCTGTGACATGACTTTTATGAGTATTTAGAACATGAACTTGTCAAAAATGATAGTGCTATCAAGAGAAAAAGTAAGATTGATCATCCTAAAAAGAAACATTTCTTGGGAATTTTTGTCATAAAATAATCAAATATATACAATCCTGCACTGAGAAAGTTCAATAAATCATCTTCTAAGCACGATAATTGATGGATTATTATTTCTTTATTAGAATCATCTGTCTGCCTTTCTGCCTATGTTACGTTTTTGACATATTTATTCTAACTTAAAAACTGCTACCCCATTGTGAAAATTAGGTGAAAGATGTAATGTAAATGGATCTTAAAAAGATAATTCTTGTTTTGACTCTCAGTGTAACTTTTATTCTATTTTCTGCCCTGAGCCATGCAAAGCCCATGTCATAATTATTGCCTTTTAGGTAATAACATATCAAGGCTATGCCTTAATTATTGATTAACAAGTAGGCCGATGACCTCATGTACAGATAAACGACCTGCTCTCTTCTACCTTCCCATTTTTTTGTACCTGTCTTTTTCACAGTGGAAGTGACAAGCTAGTTCTAAAACCTGGGTTGCCCAGTGGTGGTACAGAGCTGGTCTTTGAGTCATCAAGAGACAAACTTCATCTACCTCTGAGTGCCAGGTCAGGCAGTGATGGATGAGGCTGTCTGCCTTGCTTAAAGAAATCCGTTTTGATCGCCTTCAAAAGCTTGGTACTACTGGTATTCTCTCAGGCCCCCTGCCCTATATCCTCCAGAAACAGCTAAATTGTTCATTCCCCCAACTCTCCCCTGCCATCCTACTGAAATTTTCTTTGTTAATTGTTAAGTTTTCTTCCTCCTGCTCATCACTTGTTCCTCAAGCAGCTATTACTCCCCAGCCTGGAGATAATACGTCCTCATGTTCAGCTCTTGAGTCTCTCCTCCTTTACTGCTCCCTGGTGAGAGCCCTTATGTAATTTGTTTCTATTCAAATCTTGCATTGCTCTTTTCGGAGAACATTAATGTTTCCCAGAATCCGGTTTCTGCCTGGTGCCAGGGTTCCCTAATTGTCTTGGTGACGAGTAGTCTTTTGTGCTCGTTTCACCTACTGAGCTGTGTGATGAGGAAGAGAATTCATGGAATTCATTGAGATGAAAGTTTAATTTCTGCTGTAAATAATTTGAAACTGTCAATAAATTATTTCAGTTAAGTTACAAAGCTTACTCTTGATTGCTTATCTTAGCCTTCACATCATCCCTACTTTTCAAATGAGCTTCTGGTTTATTCTGGTTCTTTTAGATTATTTACATACTTGGAGCAGATGATTTGACCAAAATTTTATCTCTTGAGCTAAAAGTGGAGACTAATAACTTACAGTTTTTCCTAATGAAAATAGAGAAAACAGACTAAATTTAATATATATTTGAGAAAAATTAAAATTAGTTACTATTACTTTATTTTTTAACATTTCCATCCACACTTTAAAACTCAGTGAGCAAATAATTTATGTCCCTGATGTTTTCCACAGTCCATAGGTATTCAGGTATATCATTTTCACCACTAATTCTAACTAACATTTCATTTTTGTTAATGTTCAAGGTTCCCCCAGCAGAGATGTAGGACCTTCCCTGGGTCTGAAGAAGTCAAGCTCATTAGAGAGTCTGCAGACGGCAGTTGCTGAGGTGACTTTGAATGGGGATATTCCTTTCCATCGCCCACGGCCGCGGATAATCAGAGGAAGGGGATGCAATGAGAGCTTCAGAGCTGCCATCGACAAGTCTTATGATAAACCTGCGGTAGATGATGATGATGAAGGCATGGAGACGTGTAAGTTTATAATGTCTGAAAGAACAGAAATTACGAACAGCTCTGTGGAGCAGCAGGTCTTCAAATATGTTCTAGGGAACTCCAAGGGTTCCCATTATCCTTCAGAGGGATCATTGAGGTCTAAACTTTTCATAATAATAAGAAGTTATTTATCTTTGTACCCTTTCTCTCACAAGTACAAAGTTGGGTTTTCTAGAGACAACAGGTCATTTGATATTGTAATAGATTGAATGCAGAACAGATAGAAGAATCTGCCTTTTCAGCCAGATAATGAAGAGATTTGCTAAAATGTAAAACAGTGCCATTGTTTGCACTTATTGTTTTTGGAAAATACAATTATTGTTTTATAAAAAAACAATTTCTGTTAACATAAATTTTGTTTTTTATAAAGTAATTAATATTTTTAGATCTTCTCAGTTTCAATTCAGTAAGAGATAATCCACATAAAAATTATTTTGAGTCCTTAATAATTTTTAGGAATTTAAAGTTATCCCGAGATCAAAATGTTTGAAAACCACGGCTACAATGTGGTATCTCCAGTGAACATATGTAATGATCTATGCTTTTGAAAACATATTTTTGTTTCATTTTTATGAATTACTCTTGCTTTCCTTGATCTGAGCTAGCATATTTATATATGTGTACATTTCAAAATCGCAAAATACTTTTTTTTTTTTAAGATTTTCTTTATTTATTTGACACAGAGAGAGTGACAGAGAGAGTGCATAAGCAGGGGGAGTGGCAGGCAGGCAGAGGGAGAAGCAGGCTCTCTGCTGAGCAAGGAGCCCGATGCGGGACTCGATCCTAGGACTTGGGATCATGACCTGAGCCAAAGGCAGCTGCTTAACCGACTGAGCCACCCAGGCACCCTCAAAATCGCAAAATACTTTAAAGCAAAGATTATTGAAAGTCAAAGGTTAATATGAGTGAGCAGTATGTTTTCCATAGAATATTGAGAAAAAGGTAATATTTATAAATATGTTCAGATGTTACAGGGAGTTATCTTTATAGTTAAACACTCATGGCATAAAAATAGCCATTCCATTGGTTTTAAAAATCAGAAAAAAAAACAGGGGCGCCTGGGTGGCTCAGTCGTTAAGCGTCTGCCTTCGGCTCAGGTCATGATCCCAGGGTCCTGGGATCGAGCCCCACATCGGGCTCCCTGCTCAGCGGGAGGCCTGCTTCTCCCTCTCCCACTCCCTCTGCTTGTGTTCCCTCTCTTGCTGTGTCTCTCTCTGTCAAATAAATAAATAAAATCTTTAAAAAAAAAAAAAAGAAAAAAAAAAAAAAACAACATGTGCTATGGTGAGCGCTGTGAATTGTGTTAAGACTCTTGAAACACAGACCTGAACCTCTGAAACAAATAATATGTTATATGTTAAAAAAAAAAGAAGATAGCAGGAGGGGAAAAATGAAGGGGGGGAAATCGGAGGGGGAGACGAACCGTGAGAGACTGTGGACTCTGAGAAACAAACTGAGGGTTCCAGAGGGGAGGGGGGGAGGGGGATGGGTCAGCCTGGTGGTGGGTATTGAGGAGGGCCCATTCTGCATGGAGCACTGGGTGTTGTGCACAAACAATGAATCATGGAACACTACATCTAAAACTAATGATGGGTAATGTAGGGTGATTAACATAACATAATAAAATAAAAAAAAATTAATGAAATCCCACCACTGAAAGAGAACCACAGTTAGCATTTTGGTGTACTTTCTTGTCATCTTTCTTGCTTGTGTTTAATTTAATGAGATTGTATTTATATCTAATAAATGATGTACTTAAAAAAATTTTTTTTTAAAGAGAAAGAACTAAAGAGTCCTAATTGTAAAAGCTGTTGATTAGCTTCTGTTGTTCATAATTACTACTTTATATTTTAGTTTTTAAGTTCAAATGTGACTCTATGCATCTAACTGTTGTTAGAAAAGTTAGAGACACTACTGCTCAAAGTTCAGGCAGAGACCAGAGATAATTGAAGTGGATTGTAATTTACTTGCAATTTAACTTTTGGGTGAACTGCTACTAGCACAAATACCTAAGGAAGTGGTGGGGAAGAAAAGTTTTAGATAAAAATCACATTCGGAGGAGACTGAAAGTGATTATATAGTTTTTGCCTGTTGCACATGTAGTGTTTTTGGGAAGACGAATATCGCTGCCATAATGTAGCATGCAAAGCAAAACTTGGGGAGAGCACTGCTCTACCCCACCCCTGCCTTCCCAGCCCTTTACCTCATTCTCCATCTAAAGCTGGTTGGAGCTTTTTCACTCTAACCAGCCAGTGATTTCAAATGTATGCAACCTATTCTTGCCAGATGAAGAACATATTTCCTATTTTTGCTGCCAAGTCTGGGCTCCAAGATCCTGAGTCATATGCACTTTCAATGCTCTTGAGCTTTCCCCCACTGTATCAGTGGTTCCTTTCCAGTCTAACCAGTATCTCTTGTGCAGCCCTACTATGGTAGCATCTTGCTTCTGCCTGTCCTGGGTGTATATTTAATAAGACATGGTACTTTGGCCCCTATTAGTTCTTTTTTAAGCTTCTATAATTTATGATGCCTTGTTCTCGTTAAAATGTTATTTAAATTCACTCATAAAATGTAATTTTCTCACATATAACACTCATTTCAAATGCATCAGGGGATGGAATACATATAAATACAAGGCATGTTTTTAATTCTGATAGGGACAGCCTTCAGAGTTTCTTAGCGGTGTGGATAGACAACTAAATTTGTTCCTATATCAACTTAGTTTCCTTTTATAATTTGAAATAACTGGTTTAAGTACATTATGTTAAAACTTTTTCATTCAGCTGCCATTGAGACAAAAAATAAGCAATTAGACAAATTACATTTTGTAAACCAAAGGGGAAGTTCTGGACAAGAGATGGGAAAGGCTTATGACATGTGCATCTACAACCACAGAGTGCTATGTTTTCCAAAAGTCCTGATTTTATAATTTTTTCCCCCAGACCAGTCTCTTGAACTCAGGATACAAAAGGAAAAAAAAAAAAGGAAAACAGCTATTGTACATTTCACACTTTGGCAATCCGAGTTGTTGAGATTGCATTAGTGGAGTAGAGTGGGCACTGAAATGGGATCAGGCGACTCACATCCTAGTCCACATTCTTCTGATGAATTTGGGATTCTGACCAAGCTACCTAAAACCCCCGAGCTTTAAGTTCCTCATTGTGCAACTGAAGATTTGGACAACCGGGTCACTGATTCTCAACGTTGTGTATTGTGACCTCTGGTCAGGGGGGGAGCCTCAGTGGTTTTGGGGGAGTCCAGAAGTCAGGGGGAGGCTGAGCAGCTGGGCCTCTGCAAAGCCACCAGCTCCACCCCTCACCCTGCTGTCACCCCTCTATTGCCTTGGCACTTGGGGGTTTTTTTTTTTGAAAGTTACTTTTAATACATTGTGGTTGTCTGTAAATTTTAATGTTAATAGTAGTTTGCAGTTTTTTAGAAAATTCTTAAAAATCTCTTGTTTAGATGATTTAGATGGTTTCTGAGGTCCTTTCTAGTTTTGACATTCCATGATTCTGTGTACCTGTTCACTTATCTGCCTAAATCCTGCCTTCTAAGCTCTCTCACCTCCGTGGGGCCCACGAAAGAAGACACCACCATGTCTGGTTTAATTGTGCATAACTGAGCACGGGGCCTGGCAAATCATAGGATTCAGTGCATATTCATTACATCAATAAGTGAGCTCCTGCTTAACTAGCGCCATTGTGTCTCTGAGAGAGAGAGCCTTTCCCTCTGCAGGAAGAGGGGGATGGTGGTGTCACTTTGCCATCCCTGATTGTATTGCATGCTGAACCTGCATGCACTAGACCTCTGGTGCCTAAGCGAAGTCTAAAAAAAAAAAAAGTCCCTCCGGCCTGGTGTTACTGCTACTGATCATTAGACTGTCACCTTTACATAAGACTAGATACAAAAAGGTGTTCTGTGGCTCCCGTTATGAGAAAGGCCAGTTCAGTCTGCTCTTCCTTTGGTTTCCTAAACAGCATCCTTGTCAGAGTCTGGCTTCTGGATTCTCATGGGCAGGTCCACATGCTTTTTGTCACCATGGCTTGCCAGCATCCACATGCTTGTTTCTGGTTGTACTCCGCATCCCCGCCTTCCAGGGCGCTGTCCCCTGTGGCCAGCGAGTCTCTGTCCTGCCACTGTCTATGCTGTGTGGGCCCCTGGCAGACGGTGCTTTCCTAAGCTGTGGTCTGACGCCCTTACAGCTGCCAGTGGCAGTGAAAATGCCCTTTCACTATTGAACGTGGCTCCTAGCAGACAGTCCTTTTGTTCCCCCGCCAGCGCGCCCCAGACGTGTGGGGATGGAGGGTGGGCTGTCGTTGGAAGGCTGTGAGGCTGTGAGCTGAGGCCGGGGATCAGGACAGACGGCCCCCAGTACTGTTCCGGTCTCCTGTTTTCTCCTCCCACCTTAGCCCTTCAAGTAAGATGCTGAGGCATAGGCATGCTTGATTGCTCTTGTCAGTTGGGTCGAGCATCTCCCTGGTGACTATATTTCGTGGCTCCGAGCAGGCTTGCCTCTTCTCAGCAGTGTCGAAATCATGGCATAGACACAACAATGGGGGCCAAGAGACTGGGGTGGGCTCCATGTGGTATCTGGTATCTGTCATCTTCTGTAACACTTACGTTCTTCCTGTGGAGATGGCAGAAGCCAGCGTTTTTGTCTCTCATTTAATCCATCTGGCCTCTCCATGTTGTGTGTGTCTGTCTGGATCAAGATGGAGCTTTGTATTCTGGGACCCATTATCTCTGAGGCCCTACCTGTGCTTGACAGGTCAGGGCATCCACAATCTGCTCCCTCTTCTATGCAAATTACATACCCTGCCTGGCTCTCAGCACGTGGCTTCGACATCTCCCAGAATAAATCAGTTTCTGTTGCTACATGCAACAACACTACTTTGTTTTCTTCTTGAAAAATATATGGTCCCATTTTTTTTCTGTTAAAAGTTGCCAAATTGTAAGTCTTCCTATCAATATGGAAACTGCTTTTTGTTGGGGTCAGGAGGTGAAACAATGAAACCAAATACTCTCCTATTAATTGTACCTATTGATTTTAAGATAGATCTAGCTTATAATTTTAAATGTGAAAACTGTATGTCTTGAAAACAGAGAGAAAACTTGCTTTTGACTAGCTTGCCCACTTTCTTTTAGTCTCTTATCAGGATATAAGAAAAGACATAGCTCTAAAATATACATAACTTAGGTTAACCATATGAGATTTGAAGAAGGTGAATTTATGTTAGTAAATGAGCTCATATGAGAGATTCCTGGGTAATTTTTTTGTTTATTAGTTATAAAACAGCATATTGCAGTTGATATTTCAAATTTTCTATGGTCGGCATTCTGCACACTCCTAGGCACTTTTCAGTACTATGTATTTGAGCAAATATGCAAACCAGGTCTAATTTTATCTTAAGCAAAACCCATTAGATTATAGAAAATCTGCTGTGACAATTCAGGATATGGGTTTCAAAGTCAAAGTACTTTGTTTTTTTTTTTAGATTTTTTAATTTATTTATCTGAGAGAGAGAATGGGAGACAGCATGAGAGGGGGAGGATCAGAGGGAGAAGCAGACTCCCCACTGAGCAGGGAGCCTGATGTGGGACTCGATCCCAGGACTCCAGGATCATGACCTGAGCCAAAGGCAGTTGCTTAACCAACTGAGCCACCCAGGTGCCCCCAAAGTCAAAGTACTTTGTAAAAGTTTACCTGTTTGATTAATATAGATAATTGGATGTTTATAAAAATTTTTGTTCTGAAATGCTAGGAATAGCCTGTCCTATCCTTTTAAGCCAATTTGTATACTTAAGTATCACCTGCAGTTTAAGAAGAGGAGCTTTGATTAATTTAAGGAAGTTTCTCAATGCAGTATGGGTGTAAGCGTGTGAAGTAGCCAAAGCTATTCGTCCCACTTCTTTTTGTAGGTAAATATTAACTTAGGCTAAAAGTACAATGAAAAGTCACATGTGAAGTGTTTGAATTATAGAATCCTCATTTTAACCACTTTTTGATAAGGAAAAAGTATTTAAGTCATTGACCAAGAGCATACTTGGGAAACTGAATCATACTGAATGCATACTTTCTGATTCATAGTCCTGTGATTTTTCCAGAATACTAAACTTCCAAATCGGAAAGCCCCCTATCTAAAACTACTTTAAAGTATTGAAATGTGTATTCATGAGTTGTGGCTCCTAAAATCTGGTATTTAGGCTGTAAGTTCCTGGGGGCCATGGAGTGGTTCAACCCAGTGGATAAACCGATCCTTAAAGAAGTAATGTGGTTAAGGGCCACTGTAGTGCACAGGTTACCATGGCACCGAAGGTTGGGGTACCCACTTAGCCTATGTGGACTTAGAGCAGAAAGGGAGGTAGCGGGGAGAAGGCTTCCCAGAAGAGTATTAGTGGAGATGAGTACCATTGCTTGAATGGTCTTCACCTGGGCATGTAGGCAGCATGCAGAACATAAAGAGTGGGGACTTTCTCTGGATTTCCATAGTTTGATTAAGGTTGATGTGTATAGTGCAAGTGACAGCATAATGAGGAATGAGGTTTAAGATGAAAGCAGAAGACAAATCACAGACAACCTTGTTTAAATTATTTTCATTTTATACGAAGGACCTTAAAGAACCTTTGAAGAATTTCAAGTAAGAGTATGATTGCTGGGGTTATGTAGGATAGAGAATGTTTATCAGGGATGGCATGGTAAGTGAGCAGTACCTGTGGCAAGGAAGTCAGTTCTGTGTTAGTAATGCAATAATCCAGGTGAGTAATGATGCTTAGCAGTGCCAAAGAAAAGGAAGAACCTGCATTTACACGCTTAGCATCTCACACATAAAGATGGATGATGATGATGTGGTTTTTCTCATTAGCGCTTCCGGGCTCTGAAACTTAGAATCATCATCGTACTGTGTAACCACTCCATTACCAAGCTTTCTTAATTTTTCCCCATGAAATCTACTAATTTCATTCCTTCTGTTCAATCTAGCCCAAATCCTCATTATTTAATATCTGAAGTTATTGTTAGGCTCTCCTAACTGATCTTGCTGTCTCTAGATTTGCCGAGTAAGCTCTGTAATCACATTCTCAGAGTCCTTCAAGCCTCCCGGATCATTCTTGCCCAGACCATGTAATCTCCATGAGGTGTATCTTCTTCCTCCCCCTTGCCCCTACCCTCTCATGGGTACATTAGACTGCCTTCTTCAGGAAACTTCTTCCCAAGCAATCTAGTCTTCCCTTGACTTTCTAAAGCCCTAACTGATTATATAGAATGTGTCTGAGACTTTTTAGTATAAAGCATTTTTTTTTAACATCAAGAAGTTTTTGTGGATTCCTCAGTACAGACTGGCTTGATAGTTTAGAACACTGGCTTTTGGGGGACAGTGATTTTGATTTCTCAAAAACAGCAAAACAGAGCATTGCTAGCCATTCACTACTTTGTCACATTTGCATGTAGTTGTGTTGTTAATTATTGTTTTGTATTTTTTTCACTTAAAAGAGTCAGAACAGTGACCTGGAATCTCTTTCCTTGACACTGTAAATAATATTCTGTGTAGTGTTGAAACATACATTCAACACCAAGCTCACTCCTTGATTAAAAGTAAAATTTTTCGTGGAAGTTCCAACAGAAGAGTGATGAGTACTACCATTTTGGTGTGTAACCAATTCATTCTGTCTGTCGAAAGGAACACCTTCAGCTTCACTATACATTGTCCCCATGGACAGGAAGCAGTATCCATTGTAGACCATCATTTGAATGTAAAAATCAATTAGATGCCGGAAGTTAATGTGAACGGGTTCAAAAAATTGAGAGTATAACCCTCATTGTACTTGTTCTGTAGCATTCTCTTGGGAAGGGAAGGATAAAGGAGGTGACATTCTACCAGCATCTTCAGGAGCATTTTACCTGTTTTATTTGGAGGGATGCATTAAAGAGAAGTTTAGAATAAAGAGTCGAAACGAAAAATGGTTTTTGGTAATAAGTCTTCAGTTCTTTGGAAGAGTGATCTTAATTGTTTTTGCCCTTCTGTCCACTCTTCAACATAAACAGTTATTGTTGTTGTTGTTTTTTTTAATGAACTAAACATACTTTTAGAATGTTCTTGGAATCATCTCTTTGACCAGTCCTCCTGTTGCTGAAACCACTTCTGTGATAGCACATGGCACATGTCACATGAGTTCTTCGTATCTTTCTCTCCTTTCATAGTCAAACTTTTGGTTCTTCATCATATCAGTTATTATTCCCACCTCCCATTTTAGGGTAAAAGCTTCTTCATTCTTCTTTTTTCATGTTTGGTGGCAGCTTTGTGGGTTTTGTTTTTTTTTTTTTTTTTTTTAGCATTTTGAAAAAGCTAAGTTTTCCATTGCCAAGAGCTCATCATTCTAATGTTAAAAGTCAGAGTCCAGAAAAGCAGATCCTGTTATTTGACACCATCTGTATCACTAGCTGTTCATTTTCCACATCTTTCTTCCTTTCCAAAGTCAAAATATTCAACTAAAATAAGAAACAAAAATAATATTTATATCCCCAAAGTTCTTGAATCTTGCATAGGACATTGCAGTGCCTGGGAGTCCAGTCTTCATTAATTTTTATCACTTTTTTTTCTTTAACCTAAGATTAATAAGTAGAAATTAGTAGGGGTCAGTGGATTTGCTACGTCTAGTGAAATTTTCCAATTACTAATGTCTCATTTGAACTTACTCATTTTAAGTTTTTTTTTTTTTTTTTTTTTTTTTCATTTTAAGTTTTAAGAAGATAAATTTTGAAGACTTAGTCATCCCTTATACAATGACTCCATTTAATTCTATTTCTCCTAAAATAAATTGTAAATTACTCAAGAATATGTGGTTCAATCATTAGGTATTTCTGATACCTAGGGTAGTCCTTCATAAATAGGGAACAATAAAGGATAGTTTTCCATATGATTGACTATTTGTTTAATCATTCTGTCATTCACTCAACAAATATTTAATGATGCTTCTTTAAGCTGTGCCCTCAGAGGAAAGGACCTGTTTACTGGTGATTAAGAAGTAATACTATCATTTTCATTTTGTGTTTCCCTGTTTATACCTATTGAACAATTCATTTAACTCTAGTAGCAAGTCTGAACAAATCATTTAATTCTGGCAAAGTTGTCACAGCTACCCAGAATTACATTAACTGCTAACTCTTACACTTGTGATAGACTGTAGATCTTCCACAGCTGCTCTAAAGTTTGATTTACACAGTGTACCTGTTAGGATGCTTTCAGCTGCATTTAATAGAAAATCCAACTCAGACCAGCTCTAACCATGAGGAAATGCACTGTCTTACATAGCTGAGCTCTGGAGTTGGGCAGCTTCAGGGATCATTGATTCCATATCCCAGTGGTGTTACCAAAGATCCACCATCTTCCTGCCCTTTTGGCTGCACTATCCATAATTCAGCTTATTCAGAGGGTAATCACAGAGCTCAGAGGCCTTTTGCTTTCTTGTCCATATCCAACAGAAGGGAGTGAGCTATATCCCCAAGCATGGAGCGTGTCTATGCAGGCTGAGGGGGCCATTCTCAGACTAGTAACACTGGACTATTAAATCAAGGGGCAGGTTGATCTGATGCTGAATTAACCTGTTGGAGCTAGATTGCATTCCTGAACATGGTCAGAGTTCCATTAGGAAGAAGAAAGGGGGAAATGGATTGTGGATAAGCAACCAACAGAAATCATTAACAGTATCAACAGTAGCAATGGGGGAGAAAATACTCTCAGGACCATGTGGTTTAGAGTCAATTTTTGATTGGAAAACGTTTGTGATAACTAGATGGAAGTATTTATTTATGGCAGGAGCTGCATAACTTTGAGTTTCAATTGAAACCTAATGTCATTTCCTCCATAATCATTAACATATAAGTGCCCAGCCTTTTCTGAACTTCTTGGTGACCCAGTCCTAACATGATACCTTGCAGAATTAAGTAGCTTAATTTGTAACATGGACTAGAATTTTAATTGAGCTGCATTTGCATCTGTTGAAAACATGGTAATTAGTATGTTTTAATTGCAGAATGACGGTGCTGCATTAAAGAGAAATGAGCAGCTTCACGTTAAACCTTCTTCAGAAAGAGAAACTTAAAAGTATCTGCCTTCCTAGGTAATCACGTGGGAAAGTTCAGTGCATAGAGCAAGTTAAAATAGGCAGAAGTGTTAGTCAAAAATAGAAATTTCTATGGGCGCCTGGGTGGCTCAGATGGTTAAGCGTCTGCCTTCGGCTCAGGTCATGATCTCAGGGTCCTGGGATCAAGTCCCGCATCGGGCTTCCTGCTCCTTGGGAGCCTGCTTCTCCCTCTGCCTCTCTCTCTCTGTCTCTCATGAATAAATAAATAAAATCTTTAAAAAAAAAAAATAGAAATTTCTATTTGTTTGGAAGGAGGTAATCATCTTTCTTTGTGTAGGTTATCTGCAGAAGGAAATCAAATAATCTGTAAAGATGAGCAAAATTAAAGAGAAAAAACCGTAAAACTTAGCATTTAAATAGATCATCTAAATGTAAGTTTATGATTAATTCTTGCATTGTAATTTACGGCAGGAACACAATCGATCAAGCCATTTACTGCTATTATATTGCCAGTACTTTTCTTACTTGAAAAATTGTTTATATGAATTTTTTTGTGTTTGAGGGAATAAAAGTATTTTATGTACCTTATTATAAAGGTGGTATTAAATGTACAAAGATTGGTTGTAAAACTTTAAAAAATAATATGACCAGTATTATCAGTACCTTGAACATACATATTTGAAACAATTTTACTGTGTAACCAATTTATTTAAGCTTTTGATAACCACCATAATTCTGCATGGGGACAGGGTCAAGTGAGAGATTCTTATTTTTTTCTATCAAATAATTTTAGAGTTCGAAGTATATATACTTTGATACTCTAAAAGAACATCTTATGTTTGTACATATGAAGCCACATATTGCTAAATATTTTTAATTATTTGGCATTCAGAGGGATTAGTTAACTCGGTACACCCCCAGAAGAGTTTCTGTGGTAATGTATTATCTAAATTAGAATGTTCCGAATAAGCATAAAGAATTCTCAAACGTGCAAGTATCATTTTAAAACAGTCCACTTGCTTGGGGTAGGAAACGGAGCTAGGATTTTTTATTTTATAAAATGAGGTTACAAAACCCGAAGTTAATAAATAATTTAATACTAATTTTCTCTGTTTCACCCAATTTAGAAAATAAGTTGTTATTACATACACTAGAAAATTATTGTGAATATGAAAAGAATTGGCAACAAATCTGACTTCAGCATATAGTCAGTTGTGAAGGCACTGCCTTTATTCTGTTACTGAGCCAGGAGCAGACATATGCCCCTTGTACTTCTGCCAAAACTATTAGGCAGAAAACTAGCAGAATGGCTACTGATACTTCCATTCATGATTTATGATAATGGTTGCTGTGGAAGACTAAGTCATTTACATTTATTGAGCTCATTTTTTTGTTTATAGTTTCAGATATTGTAGAGGGTCTAAAATCCATTAGACAACACGTATAGCACTAACAATAATTGCATAAAAAGATACCAGAAACTGAGGAGAGTGAAACCAAGTACAATGAGCCTTCCCGATGTTGTAGTTGGGGTGTGGCTAGTTTTGTCAGGCTCGATTAGAGGAAAGTAGGCATTGTTCTAAAACTCAAGGAACGGGCATACCCAGAGATTGGAGAAGAGTTTGGTTGGGATAAAGTCATGAGTCAGGTTTACCCATAGTCTTTCATCTGCTGTCTGCGTCTGCCTGGTAGTCCTCATTTTAGAAGAAGTTTAGAGAATAGGAGGCAGACTTATAATCGTATCGTACGGGGAGTGTGGTAATAAAAGTTACCAAGAGTTATAGAAGTATAGGTAAAAGGAGGTTTGCATGTTGGGAATTTTAGAAAATTCACTAGCATCCATTTATCCATCTTGAGTGTACCTACAGACCTAGGTTTTATAGTTCCTGAGAACTTATGAGAATTGCTTTATAATGGTTTGGATGATTATCTCAAAGATGAGGCCGCACCTATTTCCCAAAGGATTCAAACAGCAGTTGGCGATCAGACGGAGCACAGCCATGTTTATGGGTGTCAGACAAGGTGCTTCAACCCTGCTAAGGCTATATTTATATTCTCTCAGGAGATTCATGTGTGAAAAGGCTACATATAATTAGCACGTCTTTGGGCTAGTTGACCAGGATATTCTTTCACTGCTCTGTGTAGACCACAAAAAAGTATAGCCTTAACTCAGCATTTATTTGTAAGGCTAGTGATTTTCACTAGCAGTTCCTATCTGAAAGTTGTAACAGGCTTTCTCTATCAAATCTGTATCATTCCTATTTATATATTAACTAACCGAGAGGAAAAAAAGCAAATTTTAAAAAATCTACCACGCCCTTTGGAGTAGGAGAGTGGTTCACAAGTAGATAACCCTGTGCAGAGGGAGGCAGACCTTTCTTTCTTTTTTTAAAATTTTTTATTGTTATGTTAATCCCCATACATTACATCATTAGTTTTAGATGTAGTGTTCCATGATTCATTGTTTGTGCATAACACCCAGTGCTCCATGCAGAATGTGCCCTCCTCAATACCCATCACCAGGCTAACCCATCCCCCACCCCCCTCCCCTCTAGAACCCTCAGTTTGTTTTTCAGAGTCCATCGTCTCTCATGGTTTGTCTACCCCTCCGATTTCCCCCCTTCATTCTTCCCCTCCTGTTTTCTTCTTTTTTTTTTTTTCTTAACATATATTGCATTATTTGTTTCAGAGGTACAGATCTGAGATTCAACAGTCTTGCACAATTCACAGTGCTTACCAGAGCACATACCCTCCCCAGTGTCTATCACTCAGTCACCCCATCCATCCCACCCCACCCCCCACTCCAGCAACCCTCAGTTTGTTTCCTGCGATTAAGAATTCCTCATATCAGTGAGGTCATATGATACATGTCTTTCTCTGTTTGACTTATTTCGCTCAGCATAATACCCTCCAGTTCCATCCATGTCTTTGCAAATGGCAAGATCTCATTCCTTTTGATGGCTGCATAAGAGGCACACCTTTCTAAAGTCATTTCTGTGGTTGCTAACCAGTTCTAGAGTTTTGTGTGCATTTGATCTGGCTTCTTGAGTGATTTCATCAGTATGAACCACAAGTCATGGCATTAAATGAATACACAGGATTGACAATAGGTTTCTGAAATACAATGCTGACCGCTGGAATTATCTTCTGGGTAGATTGTGTAGTGACTGGGTGATAGATTACCTCGATGTGTGTTGTGTGAAGCATGGAATTGAGCAATCACAAACAGTTGATGAAAGAAATGCATGAAGGTCTTGCTGAAGTACAACTGTATGGGACATAATACTAGAAAGAGCCCTGGACTGGGAGTATGCTGGCCCCAAACCTTTCTGTTTCTTCAGCAAGAAATGGAAGATATTGGTCTAAATGACCTCTGAAGTACCTTCTGGATTTAGACATGGCGATGCTTTTATTCTTGAGCTGTACGAAGGCATGACCTGCTGGCATGAGAAATATGTTGGCTCATGTTTTCAACCAAATGTGTCAACAAAAGGAATTGGTATTATGCTAAGTAGCTGGCATTTTTTTTTAAACTGTATTACTTTGAAGTGGTCATGCCATTACTGATCATCTTTTTCTCAGATTTGTGAGGGTTTAATAGCAGAACACTAAGATACTGAGATTGTTTTAACTGGTCTTATTATACTTTGGTATTGTGTATTACTAACTCAAGCGTCCCTTGGTGGTGGAGAGGCAAGACTGAATTTCACGTGAAGATATATTAACTTGACTTAGAGGTCAGTTCTTTGTGAAATATTGGGAAGAGGCTTAACTGTTCTATTTGGTTCTGTGTTAGGAGAAGCTCAAAAACATTGATTCATACTTTGTTGATGCAGGAGAATAAAATGACCTCAGAAGTCAAGGGATAATCTGAAGCCCTGATAATTCTTACTCTATTTGGAAGAAAATCTTAGGCAACCAATCTCAGAAAAGATTAATGAGAGTGGCTGCTAATATGTACATATATTGTTTCTTACTTAATATAGAAATTCTTAAAATTCTTTTGGTAGGTGGAAACCTACCCTAGTTACTTGTCATTCTTTCCAATCAAAAAGTTTGGGGTATTGAAGTGCCCTTGAACCATATGCTTGCCGAGTGTTGGTTCAAAGAACAGAATATTGTTATCAATAAGTAGGTCGTGTATCTGCGAACTTCAGGGGAGTGTGAGGTTACTGATTTACACATTTTCATGGTGTCATACATCTTTGTTTCCTTGTCATTGTGTAGATGGACATGCAGAGTTATTTAGGATTAGAAGATGCAGTAGCATTTGCTTATGATGTTAGCCTTATGTAATGACAGTATGAGGAAAAGTTACAGAGACTGTAAAGATCAGTCTTCTGTGTGCAGAAATCACAAAAGGACGTATTTGGGAGCCTGAAGAAAGAAGTCCTTATGCTAGTATTGGTGTGCTTACTAGTGAATGGTGTAGTCTCACAAATTAATGAGGGGCCAGAGTGGATCTACATTATCCTTACCCATGAGGAAAGGAAGCACTTGAGGAGGGGCTGCTTGTTTTCTTTGCATTTTGCAAATACAGAACACAGGGTCTATGCTGTGTGATAAGGACCTACTAATCTCTCCAGCAGTGCATGGCTGCATCAAGGAGGATGTTAGCCCTAGTGAAAGAATCAATATCTGGCCAGGAAGCTGCTTCTCTCTTACCGTTGGCACATGATCTTCACATAGGAATACTCATGTGCTTGGTAGTCATCCACATCACATGTTCAATTCTAATTCTCCTCAAAAGTAAATAGCACAGGGGTGCCTGGCTGGCTCAGTCGGAAGAGCATGTGACTCTTTATCTCAGGGTCGTGAGTGCAAGTCCCATGTTGGGTGTAGAGATTACTTAGATAAATAAAAACTTAAAAAGTAAATAGCTTTGCAATCCACGTTGATAGCAGGGCCGAACAACGGTAGAAAATGTGGGAAAGCAAAATCCTCACATATATTTTAGCCTCCTTCACTTTGTTCTTTTGATTCACTGTATTCCTTATCCATTTTTGTTTTTGTTTCCCTTCCAAGTGGAAGAAGACACAGAAGAAAGTTCAAGATCAGGGAGAGAGTCTGTATCCACAGCCAGTGATCAGCCTTCACATTCTCTGGAGAGACACATGAATGGAAACCAAGAGAAAGGCGATAAGATGGATAGGAGAAAGGAGAAAGCTGGCAAAGAGAAGAGGAAAGACCGAGACAAGGAGAAAGAGAAAATGAAAGCCAAGAAGGGAATGCTGAAGGGCTTGGGAGACATGTTCAGGTAAGTCTTTACCAACCCAGAGCAGATCATCCCTAGACATCCGTGAGTGGGAGGTTAATACAGAATTCTACGAGCCCAGATTTGAAAACGTTATCTTTGAGGGCAATCAAAAATGTTTTCTAATGTTCAGTCTTCACTGACTGTCTTCTCAAGGATTTCACTTCCGTTATTTCAGACCATGGTAGCAGCCTTAAAGATGGTATCTTGCCAACCGCATAAATAACCATGTGAGGAAGGAAGGACCAGTCTTCATGTTAGCTATGCGTGAGAGAAGGAGCCCCATGGAGACAAAGGGCTGTTAAAGCGGTGTGTGTTCTTTTGTGTGTGTGAACAATGGTTCATTATTTAAATTTAACATAGAGCTCAAGTTAGTGGTAGCATTTAGAGGTTCATTAATAACAAGTCTAATAAAAAATGTTACAAATAGAGCTTCAATTAAGCTGTGTTGATTAATTTAAGACTTATTACTTCAGTCTGTAAAGATTTCATTCAATGTAGGCTCTGGCTGTTTCCTGACACTTGTTTTTGTGTCCCTAAATTATGCTCTGGGATTACTTAGCATATCGTTTTTTACAAATCATTGCTCCACAGTAAAAGTGACAAGTTGTTCAGAAGTTGCACTGAAACTCTCCCATAAATGTTCATCTAAGGTGATTTATAATATTCAGGCATTTAATGTTAAATATAAAGGTTGCTCGATTGTTCCATAAATTAAACCCCTAAACATATCAAGATGATGGTTTCAAATTAAAAACATACAGCACAGCCACTTGACTCTTCAAAAAGTAGTTACCCTGTATTAGGAATCCCTTTCTTTTAACTTTCTTTTAATTGCAAAATGTGAACAGGAGTTTTTATTTTCCTGGAACTTCTTGATTTATGATCCTGAGGTTGACCTCAATAACTCAGGGAGTTAAAGATATGTCAAGCCTGCAAAGTTGAGGACTCGGGGCCCAGCCTGCAGGCCACACAACACAACAGATGTGCTCTGTACATGTCTGATTAAGTTGAGTGCATGGAAGAAGTAAACTATAGACCTAGATAAAACAAAGCCTGGCCTATTAGTGGCATTAGCTTTCATTTAAATACGATGTGAGTTCCATCTCTGATGCTTCAGAGCATTGGGACTTCCATAGTTTTACATTAGAGTTTTTCTTGTTTATGTACTACTGAATGCTTTTTCAGTCAGATTGTCTTTCTTCATTGTATGTTGTATCCAAGAACACCTATGGGACGAAATTGCTCTAACGGCCACTTTATTTCAGTTTCTTTGCAAGCCAGGGACTTTTCTTTCTGTATATGCAGACTGACAGCTCGTAAGTTGGCACCTGCATAATGCACGACATAAGGCCCTTGCCCATCAATTAAAATTTAAGAACTGTGTACTACTTCTTTAAATTGGAGAATACGAGATGGGAGGATACCTTCCCTGGGACTTACACATTCAACAAGGTCTCGTTTCCAGGTGTCCTCCTGAAGTCGCATTGAAAGCCAATGGCCTCTTAGTTTTCCTCCTTCGTCAGGCAACATTTATCTGACAGATACAGTGCTCTGTTCTTCTCATGGAATAAAAAAAATAAGCAAATTTCTGGTGTGTCTTTATAAAATATGTTATAAATTATTTTCATTATAAATTGTTTTTTTCTGTAATTTACAACTCCAGAGTAAGAGAGGCTTTATGGTAGAGTTTTTCCTTTCGGGGGCCAGAAGAGTGGACGGTGTGGGGGCCATGGGGACCTGTATGTTTCAGAGCGACCCTGAATTGTAACTCAAGAACCACCTTGTTGCTAAAAGTTCTGTAAAATACTATATGATGTTTTCTCTAGACCAAGTTCTATGGGTTATACCTGCACCCTGTAGTGAAAGCCAGCCTTGTGATAATTGTAATTTCAAAGGCCTGCATATTTTCGAAAACTAACTTCTTTGTTTAGGTGCAGGAGCTAAAGGGTTTTTTTACCCCCCTAAAAAATTAGCTTGTATTCTCCCAGTGTTTAAGAATAGCTATTAAAGAAAATCACTGACATTCATACTTTTCTGGGAACATAGCATCAGTGGTTTGCTAGAATCAGCCCACATTGGCTTGTGAGAGCCAATTGCTCAATGTTTAGAAATATTGCCAAATGTTTGTTAAACACACCATTATAAAAATTAAGTAAGTTTTATGAAAATCAAAAGCAGTACTCAAAATTTACCAGTTCCTAATTATTTTATCACATTTTACCATGATCTCTGCATTCGAGGTTATTTACCCCTCTTGATTGGCACAGTGCTAACACTTTACGCGGGGCCACAAAAACAGCTCTCACCAGCTCTACCTTTAAGACATAATGCTGCTAGTTGAATGTGAGCCGTGTTGGGAGAACTTACACCATGAAAGTGTATGAGTTCCACAAAACAGAGCCACTTCTCCTAGGAGTACAAGATGCCAAAGAATGTAAATCTCTCTTAAGCAGAGTCTCAGTATCTTGTCTAGTTTCCTTGACCATGACTGTCTTCCATCCGGGTGCAAATCACTGCCTCAGTCCTTTGGGAAATGGTTGAAGCTTGCCAAACACTTCTCCTTGAAAATGATCTGAGAATAATTTATTAAACATACAATAAGCTTTTTGTCTGATTGACTCTTGGCTCTTAATCCTTCACACCATTATATTATGTTCTTCGTATTGGAGAAGACTCTTAAAGCATTGTTAGATTTTTCAAAACATTTGTAACTACCTCTCATACTTACTGGATCTCACTGTTCGAGACTAATACACTCTCAGATTGGTTCTTTTATGTTTTCTTTTTTTTTTTTTAAATAACATAGGGGAATATAGTCTGATTTTAAAATTAGTTTTTCCTTTCTTTTTGTTCTCTTATGGAGAATAGCATGTGATTTCCTTAGCAGTGTTGCTTTTAAATAGCTTAATCCAAATGTGTACGCGCATATACATTTCTTAGGACAGTTTGTAAGGAGGTTCAGGTGCGGCTGCCCAGCATAGGCCTGAAGTACAAAGCAGGGACGTGCGCGTGTCTGTGTGAGAGCATGTGCGTTTGTGCATGTGTTGTTATGATTTTGGTTTTGGTTCAGATAACAGAAAGAAAAAGCTAAGGGTCAGGGACATTAGATATTGGGAGTCTAACTTTCTGAGCGTATGAGCTTTTTCTCTTTAGTCGCTCGAGGAGGTAATAATATGTTTTCCTTTAAAAACAGGCTCACCGGCTCTCCTCCTCACCATCTCCCTCCACAGCCCCCCCCGCAAACACACACACTCTCTTCCTCCCCCTATAGATTGTCTGTGATTTTGGGTTCAATTTGAAGAGGGCCAAATATACGGACCCTGTTTTTAAAAGGGCACCAGAGGAAACCATGGCACCTTGCGTAGGTATTTTTATTTATTGGTATATACAGATGACATAGTTTTCTATTTCACACATTGAATGGTAGTCACAAAGATGATTTAATTATTGAAAAATAGCTCTAGGAAAGAATGTTTTGAGTCATATGAATCACTCTTCTGTTAATAAATTATGGAGTATATGAAGTGCAAAAGCTGGTCTTAATGAAAGTTTTAAATCACAAATTTTAAGCTATAAGAAAAATAACAAATGTAAAGTGTTTCACGTTTGTATGAGTTTCTTATTGTATATACTACATCTTCTTTTGCACATAAGGAACTCCTATTGCCTTAATTAAAATGGCTTTGTAGCTAAGAAACCAGAGTGTGCTTACTAAATAGGTAAACATGACTTGTAAATGTAATCATTCTTTGTGCAAAGTGCAGAACAGAGGGAGGGTCTGGAATTTTGAGTCTTTGTTTATGTTTGATTCTCAGATGCTTGGCTATTCAAATTTAATACTATAAAATATTTTTGAGAATTCTGCAGTTGTATGAAATTGTCCTTAAAGAGGGAAGAAACTAAATCTGTCTAGAAGGAGAGAGATCTATTATTTAATGTTTTAAATGTGTTCCTGTTTGAAGGAAAGCAACAGCATTATTCGGCAACATGCTTTTGCCTGGTTTCCATCTTCAAATTGAAATAATCCACACAATAATAAAACCCTGTATTAGGACAATATTCTCAGATAGTAAGTGTTAAAAATTATGTGTTGCCCTTTTTTTCAGCTCTGGAGTAAGTACAATTTGATATTGCTTTGCCTAAAAGATTAGAATAGTTTTATTTTGCATGTCATAGAATTGTATCCATCTCAAACTGAAGGTTTCTTAGAAGTGACCTCACTGTCACATCTCAGGTTCATTTTATGCTTTTGTCCATATGTGACAGCTGAGAACCATCGCTATGGAAAGCTAAAGCAAAAGTAATGTTGCAATATTACCATTAAAATTGAATCCTCCAATTACACTTAAAATGATTACCTGGGTCCCTGCAGCCTTGTTTTTAGTTCTGTAAGAGGAAATAGGTAATTTAGTTTGAAACCTTGTTTGGTTGAAATCAGATACACTGCTATCTTTTCCCTTTTAGAATATGATAGTTTTCAGAACACAATGAACATGATCAGATTTTAAGACTTGATGTTGTAGCTTGGATTACACTCTTTAGGCTTTGAGAGAATAACAAACAGGAATGATTGTTGCTTCCCTTACCTGTACTTACTAACTGTGTGTCTATACCGTGTTTCTCATTTAGCCTTGCCAAACTGAAGCCTGAGAAGAGATGAACAACAAACCAGATTCAAAAAGGTCTCGAGAAGCACATATTGCACAGTTGATTTTTAAACAAACAATAAATTTACTTTTAATGAATTCTTAGTGGCTGTTGACGAATTTTGTTTACGACATCAGCAGTTTCGATGGTTTGGTAATTTCCATATTAATCAATTTGGAACTTTTTCATCTTGATTTCGAGCTTGGGGGTTTAAATTACTGCTTGAAAAGGCAGAGAAGTGTTTTTTCCTCTCATTTTTATTAGCCCCTTTTCATAGTGAAAACCATAGTCTAGCTGCTGGCGTATTCAGAAATCATCAGCACACACCAGTCCAATGTTAGAATCTGCTTTCGAGACGATGTAACGTACCAGTTTGGTTTGTGTGACACGGTGGCCGAGGACACAGGCAGCTGGTAGATGAGCAGTCCCAGGGCAGGGAGGCCTGTGGGTTAGGACTGTCACCCACCAGTTGATAACCAAATCGGCCAGTTTGCAAGGTACTTTTGAGCAAATTTTAGTCCCTTCATAGGTTACAGGGTTTAGACAAAAGATGGAGGGTTAGGAAAAGAGATAATTGTGCTTGGGGGTGGCTGACCCAGCAAGTCCTTCCTGGGAAAAAGTAGAGATACTCAGGCAAATAGTAATTCTGAGGTTTGCTGAGACCACGGGGAGTTAAGAGCACACACCCTTTTATAACAGTGTTTCTGGAAAGAGTCTGCCTGACCAAGTGTTGTAATCACAGCTCTCTGAACGTGTGGGTGGGTCTCAGCCTGTCCTTCCTTTAGGAGGAAGCCTTCTGCATATAAGAAGTCTTAACTCACCACCTCTCCATTCTTCATGTCTTCAAAATTGCAGGCAGGACCCTATCTAGTTAGCTTTATTCCCTGAGGATGTTGGAATTGTATCGTACTTGAAAATAAACGTGATGATGAAACAGAGGACCATTTCATAAAGGGTGTTGTGGAGCTGGGTTGTGTGCCTGTGAAGACAGAACTCTGCCCAGCTCTGCCAGGCAACAGCCCCCACCTGTATCGCAGGAAGGAGGCTCCCATAACCCTGCTTATTTGTTGATGTAGGAAATAGCGGGGCTTGTGGATTTTTATGGCTCAGGCCTAATTGCCCTGTGGACGAACGTGACCAGTTGCACATTGGTAACATTAAATGGCACTCAGTCTAAAGTGCGGCTGATTTAGGGAATGCAGTGAAAATACATCTGTGGAAAAGTCTGCCCATCTATATGAAAGACAGGCACAATACTTTGTAATAGAAAAGAAAGAACTTGAAAGGAGAGATTCTGTGTAATTTTACTTGGTTTCTCATTTGTGAGCTGGACAGAGACCAGCCCTGTGGTGTGAGTACACATACGAGTAGGATCCCTTGGAATTAGTTTCAAATATGTAAATCCCGAGGACTCAATGTATGCTTTTTCTAATTCGAATGGAAACAGAGGTTCCCGTTTTTAACACAGGAAAATAAGTGTCAGGCTGACCTGTTAGCAAAGGCAAGTTCTAGGGTAGCTGATATCATATTCTTCTCGAATTCTCCTTTTTCTTATTAGCAGTTTTAAATGGAGAGCCCCTGACATCTACAGCACGGAGCGGACTGCAAGGAAGCCAGCGGAGGCACAAAGCATGACGGCGAGGCCTTTCTAAGACCTTTCCTGACGCTCCTTAGCGCTGCTTTTCCACAGACCTGCGGCATGAATATAGAATGCAGTGTCAAGGATGACACCTACTTTACAGTCTCTGTAAAGCAAACCTTTTCGTAGAAGAAATTTTTGACAGTTCTGAGATGCTAAGTCAATTTCAATTCCAGACGGTGTAGAAAATGGAATCTTTTTTTCTGCAATTGATGGGAAAATTGAAGGCTAGTGACTATTCACTCTCTAATAACACAGGGTAAATAAATACGATCACACCATTGAAAATGTACTGGAAGACAGGCCAGGCTAATGACATTCACCACAATATATATTGGGAGTATTCTTTCTGAATGTTTTTGTTACCGTTAGAGGTTCTGTATCTTTCACATTAAATATAATGGATCCAAGTACCTGGGATTCCTAAATATATTTTTACCAAGCCACAAATTATTACATAAGGGTAATTGTTTGATTACTTCAAATAGTCTTTTAAAGAATTCCCTGGCAAAGTGACCTCTTACATAATTGAATGTTGGATGGTTTTCTTCTGACCTGTTTAATAATAGCCAATTTAGAAACAAAAGACTAAAATTGGATTAAATTTCATATCCTAGTGAAATGACCATGTCTCCCGTTAACCTTTCTACCTAACTGTTTTTAGGATGGATGAGCTTTAAGGTAAGGCCAGGACCCCTAGATCCATTCTGATCCTCTCTTGCCCATTCCGCCACATGGCTCCAGCCCCTTCTCCCCCTTCTCCCCCTTCTCCCCCCGGCGTCAGGAAGGATTGCCCTTCTCCACTGGATCATTCACTTTGTCCTACACTGTGCTGTTACTTCCTCCAGCTTAGAGGAAAGTCTGTCTTAACCTCCCTACCCTTTCAACTACTACCTCATTTTCTCTCCTACACATCCACACAGACCCTTTGGTAAATTTGTATTTGTCCTCTCCATATTCCTGTTCTCTCTGAAACTCCCTTCAGTGAAGCCTCATCCGCCTGGGCTCCACAGCCTGTTCTGGGCGGGTCACCAGGGACCTCTTCATGGGGGAGTCTTCCCTGTGCACCCTCACATCACCTGGGTCTGCCCGGAGCTCTTGGCACGTTGACAGTTGCTCTTCTTGGAGATCCTTTGTGGTCACTCCAGTTCCATCTCCTTTGCCAATTCTGTGTCATGCTCTGTCCTTCAGATATTGGAGCGCCGCCCCCCCCCCCTTCCCCCCCCACCAAACTCAGTCCTTAGTGTTCTTCTCTTTTCCTCTTTTCAGTAACACAGAGTTTTTATATTCTTAGGAAACAGCCTCTGGACTCTAAATATAGTCCATGGGCAGATAATTCCCAAATTTACATCTCCTGGGCATCTTCTTTGAACTCTAGATTTGTAGGTCCTACATCATCTCTACATGCTCACTTGAATATCAACACTTAGCGTGCTTCCAACTCAGTTTCTGGATACTGCTTCCCTTTTTTTTTTTTTTTTTTAAAGATTTTATTTATTTATTTGAGAGAGAGAGAGAATACGTGCATGAACAAGGGGAGAGGCAGAGGGAGAGGGAGAAGCAGACTCCCTGCTGAACAGGGAGCCAGATTCAGGGCTTGATCCCAGGACCCCCGGATCATGACCTGAGCCACTCAGGCACCCCTGTTCCTTCCCTTCTTAGATAATAGCAGCTCCGTTTTTTTTCAGTTGGTTAGGTACAAAGCCTTCAAGTAATCCTTGACTCTTATGTTTTCCTTACATTCCACATCCAATTTATTGAGGTACAAAAGCAAAGGCCCACTTGATTTATAATTTCTATAAAGCCCTGGTACTTTTCTGTACCAGCATCCTCCGTCTCCCGGACTTCGGCAATAATCCTCCAACCGCTCTTCCTGCTTTCCCCTTCCATGCAGTACATTCTCCACACTGCAGCTAGAAGTCACGTCATTTCCCTTCTCTGCTCAACCCCCAGCAGCCTTCCAAGTCATTCAGAGGAAAGTTTGAAACCCTTAGAGTCACCGATGGGGACCCCCCCCTCCAGACTAGCCTCCTACCCCCAGCCCCTCTGACCTCATTCCTTCTCCTCTTGCCTTTGCTAACTTCACTCTGGCTGCACTGGCCTCTTCTCCCCACCTGCCAAGCCCACTGGAGCCTTTGTCCTTGCTCATCTCTCTACCTGGAATCATCTGTTCTCAGATACCCACAGGTTCATGCATATCAGCTTTTTGGGGTAACTCCAACCTCGCCAACCAGCACTCCCTCCCAAAGTGACACCTCCTATCCCACTTTTTGGCATTACTTTTCTCCTCTGCACTTACCACTGCCTAACATACGACTATCACACTTGGTTTAATAATCGATTGATAGCGGCAGGGATCGTTAACCTCGGCCCCTGCCTGGTGTGTCATCGGGGCCCAGTAAGTGTAACAGAGATCAGGATGCCTGTATGCCTTCAGTGCGTCCTCCAACTTCCAGTGGCCAGTCTCTGCCTCTGCCTGAGAAAGCTGTGGAAGGGAGCTCTGCTTCTCCGTGCAGGATTGCCGGAAGTGCCTTGGGATAACACCGCCTCAGAGCAGTCGGCAACCAAGGACTCAAGGCAGCCACTGTGAAAGTCTTCCCGTCCCTGTGGCCCAGAGGGTTCTAATGCTCAGGCATAAGTCTGCTCCCTTCGTCCTGAAAGTGCGGTCCTCAGACCTGGAGCACAGCAGGACCTGGGAGCCTGTCAGACATTCAGAATTCTAGGCCCCACCCCAGACTGACATCAGAACCTGCAGCTTAACAGCCCTAGAGATTCCTGGTCACACCCCAGGGGGAGAGGCTCTGCGGCCTGAGTTGGCCTGCAGGATTAAGCTCCCCTTGGCCACAGTGGCAGCAGGCTTGAGAACACTCCTTTTGGGCTGCCTTTCTTCCCCCGCCACCCCCCCCACAATGTCTGCACTCCCCTACCCTTCCATTAAACCACTGCCCTGAATCCTTGTCTCGGGATCTGCTGCTGCTGAAATCCAGACTCAGGTGTGTTTGTTGAATGAATGAACAAATAAGGTGCCCAGAGTAAGTGGTGACAGTGTAGGTGAGGAACTTCTACCTGCATTAATTTTGCAATTTATGACAAGCTATCACACCGGGGCAGTGCTGATGTTTGCTTCCATCTTTGGAAGATGATGTCACTTCCAAAGCCTGTCCATGACTGATCAAGACAGTCCCCAGAGTGCAGGTCTTTTCACGCTCCATAGGTTACATCATGTCCTTTGGTTTATTGTTCAAGTTACCATTTTCCTTGCTCTTAGTAGCCATAAATGATTTAAGTATTCTCCATTACATCAGACTTTTAAAAAAAGATACAATTTCCAAATTAAATCCTTCATGCCAAGCAGTCCCTAACCTTCAGGCTTTGGGTTGTAGCGTTGAGGGGTCACAGATTCCAGCAAGGAGTAAACGTTGAAATTGCCCTATTAATGCCTTCCTACGCCTTAAAATATCAGGCTCAGGAGATGGTGTAAGATTCTGTCCCTAAAAGAAGTCAGAACCTTTGTTTTCCTCTTCACAAGCTTCCTGAGCAGCAGAGAATGAGCTGGTGAAACACCCCTTCAGAAAGTCCCTTCTGAAGACCACACCCACAGCCTTTACAGCCTGGGTCCCCTGCAGGTGCCACCACCCATAGATGGTGCTCTGGAGTTTTCTCCTTTCCCTACCACCCTGGAGGGAGGACACTTGGCTGAGCACCTGTGGCCCAGCCTCCGGAGGCCTGGGCTATTCCTGATTCTTAAATGAGGTGTAACTTGGGGGTGGAGACAACCGTACCTCCTTAGTTGCTCCTTCAACACTATATTTAATATTTATATATTATAATTTTTTTTTTAAAGATTTTATTTATTTATTTGAGAGAGAGAGAATGAGAGAGAGCACATGAGAGGGGGGAGGGCCAGAGGGAGAAGCAGACTCCCTGCCGAGCAGGGAGCCCGATGCGGGACTCGATCCTGGGACTCCAGGATCATGACCTGAGCCGAAGGCAGTCGCTTAACCAACTGAGCCACCCAGGCGCCCCTAATATTTATATATTATAATTTACATCTCATGTGTTAAAAAGACTGTTTCTTTCTAGTTTATGTAACAATTTCAGTCCTTAAAAAAAAAAAAAAAAAAGAATAAAAGAACAAGTTTACATTCTCTGTCCAAACAAAGGAACAGAGACTTTGAAATGAACTGAACTGACACAAATGAACTAACTGACACATCCCTACTCTCTGTATTAAGGTTTCTCTGTTTCTACTCTTCCGGTAATTTAGCGTGTTATCCGTTATCACCTCTTGGTGCCCATTTCTGATTCCGTTGGGTAACATGCTGGTCCTGAGGACTTCCCAAAAGAGAGAAAGCATCCCTCATGGATTATACTTCTACCGGTACTATGGCAAGCAGTTAGCATTCATTGAGTGTTGAGGTTGGTGGACATCCACTAAGAACATTATTTCAATGACCCATTTAATCCTTATAATAACCCTATAGGGTAGGTGCTCCTTTTAATCACCTGTTATAGATAAAGTGAACACAAAGGTTCAGGGGGGTACTGATGACCAAGGTCACACAGGGGTCCAGTGGTAGAGCCACACCGAATTTGAACACTGGTCTACCCCTAAGGCCATGTTCCTACCCACTCTGCGGGACCAACTGAACCTTCTTAGCCTCTTCCAATGTGTTGTGCTGCCCTGACACATGTGTAAGAGCCAAGATCGGTTAATCACATGAAGTGGCATTGCTATCGTATGCTGTGAAAAATTAGAGATCCCTGTTGCTAGCTCGGAAGTGTGCAAGTTAGTATCTTTTGAACCAGACTTTTAATTCTTGTTCCTATTGGATGTCTTAGCATCCTCTGTCTGTGCTCCTTTCTCTCCCCAAAATAATTCTTTACAGACTCAGGAATTATATTGTTCATTTAAAAATTACTAATTGCCATATCCCTTCCCCCACACCTGACCTTCCAACCTATCTATACTGTACCCTGAATGCTAGCGATGATTAAAAAAAAAGGTTAGCTCTCTGCCTGCTCTCTTCTTTCAAGATGGCCATATAGTCCTATAAATGCTTTAAGTCCTTTCCTGTTTTTATACCTCCTTTCCCCCTTACTATGTACCTTCTTGTACTTCAGATCTTGCTCAACTGCTGCTATTTCTTTCATTTTCCACTGTTAAAACAATCGTGAGGCCATGTGTGTTCACAGTCTTTATTTCCTCTGTGAATCTTCTGATGTTTCCTATCATCCTGTCATTTTCACGCAGGCCCTGTCGGTGCCACCTGGATCAGCAATCCTGCCGATCCCTGGACGTGCCAGAGAGACCACAGCTCAGCCTTTAGGGCTCTGCCCCTTGGAAGACTAGTGGACTAGTGGGGCTCGGGGCTGCCTGCCTTTCTGGCACCTCTGCTCATCCTGTCTGTCTGGATCCTCTTACCTGGCCTTGGCAAATTTCCACTACTGCTTGGAGGAAAATAATCTTTTATCTAATTCCTGCTTTTATAACTGCTTTAGTCATTAGGAAAGCATCCCAAGTTTACTTTGGAATTCCTAGAATTTCAGGTTTCTTTTATCTTTTTAGGGTAAAGTGTTAAAAATATTTTTTTAATTGAGGAAATGATAGCATCAGTTTAATCTTAGTATAGGTTGATTCTGGAAGTTTTAAGAAAGTAAACTTCGGACCCACTCTAAGATAGGTATTCCAACAGGATGGACATTTTCCCTTGATGAACTTTCTAGAACATAGCAACAGGCAGATGCTTAGAGCACAGTGGCAAATCATTTATGCAGGACGTTGTCTGCTGCACACCTGAGTTGTCCTGGCCACACTGGAGGAAAGGCGATTGCCCTCAAATGAATTTGGTTTGCTGCATCTCAACATTCAGGTACGTATATTTGCAAATGAGCAGTAAATCTCCTCAAGGGCAATTAATTTCAGCACTTAATGATAAGTATCCTATTCAAGGTTAACTTTCACTGCTCCTTTGCAAATTGGCTGGTGAGAGTGATCTGGAGCCAAGGAAGTCTGCAGCCTGTGAAGTGTAGCCTGATGCCTTGCATTTCCTCAATGGGTACTTCCGGCAGGAAGGGCCATTTCCCTGGTGGGGGCCGGGTGTGGGCTCCTGGCCCTGATCACTGCTCCAGGGAACGACTTCATTCTCTTACCATGTCCGCTGTCTCACCCTGCATGCTGGGGCGGCGTGGACTCTGAGGCAAGCACAGGAAAACGTGCAGCCACATGCCTTGTGCAAAGAATAATGGGGGCAGTGCAGTGACTTCAGAGCCTTTTACTACTCACCTGGCAAACACTGTTTCTAATGGTGAGCAAGTGGAGTTTTTTCAAGGCTGGTTATGGAGTGTATAGGATTCCTTAGTAATTTTGAGGTAAAACCATTCATGTGTGCATTCAACAGGTGTTCGCTGGGGGCTACTGTCTGCTGGGCCCCATACTAGGGGCCAGGGATTTAGGTGTAACTTAGCGAAGATAGGCCCCGCTACAGTGGCCCTTTGGAGGGGCTGGGGGAACTCAGAGCAAGTGCGCCCAGCCCACACTAGGACTCAGAATCACCTCCCTCCAGAAGATGGTATTAAAACTGAGATCCAAAAGATGTTTTCTCTTTTTCAAGGGGCTTTTGGGGGAGAGGAGTATTTTGCATCGGTGGGATTCAGACTCTTGATAATGATCCTCAGTAAGCAATATAGTTTGCCTTGCAAGCCAGTGGACCTACACACACGTCACTAAAACAAACATTTCACAGAGTAATACTGGGCCTTCCTCCGTATGCTGTGCTCTGGTGTATTTGCTGAGAGTCAGCTGAGTTTAGTGGTGAAGAGCCTAGACTCTGAGGTTAGGTCACCTGGATCCAAATCCCAGCTGCATACTCCCCAGCCTTGCATTTGGAGCAAGTTAATGAACTTCCTTGTGCTTTGCTTTTTGCACTCGTAAAGTGTGGATAATAATGGTACCTGCCTCACCCTGTTGTTTGGAAGCTAAAGTGAGTTAATGTATCCCAGGCACCTCAGAACCCCGCCGGGTACAAAGAAGGAAAGCACTCTGTAAATGTTAGCTGCTCTTGATGTTACTGTTATTATGCTGTAACTCACTTTTTTGAAAATGCTAGGTGAGTCCTACCAAATCGATTTTACATCATTAACAGGTTGCGACACACAATTGAAAAATACTATTTAGGTGGTGGAAATCCTGTAGGTTTGCAGCGGGTGGGGGTGGGGAATGAGCTCTTAGGGAGGCGGGTGGCGTCTCATAAAGGACTCATGATACAGTTTGTACCTGATGCTAAGAAGAATGAGAGGCCATTCAAGAGAATGGCTTGATACATTTACATTTTTTAGAAAATTAAAAGAGGACCGTAGCGACAGTGTGTGGAGTGAACTAGGGAGCTGGCCCAGAGGATGGGCCAGGAACTATGCTGGGCAGCTGATGTAAAAATCGTGGCCAGCCATGGGGGTGGCCATGGGGACAGAGATGTGATATGTATTTCTCAGGAGGAATCTAGGGGACTTGGTGATTTGATAGATGTAAAAAATGAGAGAGAGAAAAAAGAGTAAGAAATAATTCCTCCAGTTTTGGCCTGAGAAACTGGATTGAGAGTGGTTAGGCTGACGAGAAAACCCTGGAGGAAAGTCCTATTTGGAGGAAATGTGTGACCTGTTGAATCTGCCTAGTGCTTGTCTGTGACCCACCCCAGCAGAGGTCAGCAGGGGACAGATGAGTGGGAGCGGCTGTAGAGACTTGGAGGTCAGGACATTGGAAGCCGTGGAAGCCGTGGCAGTATTTGTGGAAGGGTTGTCTGGGACCCGTGTGTGCGGGGGAGGAGGAGCAGGTGAAGGCCAGAGTTCTGGGGACTCTTCAAATATTGGGGGTCAGCTTAGGGTGGGGAGTGGGGTGGTGGAAGATTTTGGTGACCGAAGAAAGGCTGCTGCAGGTAGAAAACCAGAAGATTATGATCATTAAAGCTGAGGCAAGAATGTGTCTTTTATTAATTAGAAGGATGTGGTCAACAGTGTTTTAGCCGAGAAGTCAGACAGACTCATGGCCTTGGCTGCACAGGAATTACTAGCATCAGTAGATCAGTTTTGAATGGTTACCATTTTACATCGTCTAGTTTGGTGTTTCTGTAGGATGCCAGTACACACAGACTCTCTTGACGCTAATGCTTGTTCCAAGTTAGGGATGTAATACATTAATTCCTGTTGTAAGAAGCAAACTCTTTTTTTCCAACACTCTCTACACAAACACAGAAACCTGTGCCAGATTTCTATATTTTTGAGCAATAGAAATAACATTTTAAGTGACGTAGTAATCCCAGTTGCAGATCTTCACAAAGAATTACAGAAATTAGGATGAGGGATTAATTTTTTTAAGTAAGTTGTTTAGCAAAATATAACTTGGAGGAGAAACAAATTTAATGATTGGTTTTGTTGACTGTGGGATCAGTTCTTCCTTCTGTGGTGAGAGAATTTCTCATTCCCTCTCTCCGTTTTGTCTTTCCTCCTATGTGTTGGCAGGTGTGTTACTGCTGAGCATGTGACCAGAGTGAGTGTGGATCCTGATGACATCAGCTGCTCTAAATTATAATAGGACCTTAGTTCCAGTTTTCTCTCATGTTTACAAAACAATAAAAGTACTTAGGTCAGATAAATAGCTTGGTTCCTCACAGTGCCAACTTTAAAATTACCTTTTTTGAAAGCCTTTTTTTTTTTTTTTTTAATTGTGACATTTAACCATTATAACACATAAGCAGGAGTCCTCACTCTATACTTGCATACATTCTCAGACTCTGTTTCCCAGGACCTATTTTCTGAAGATTCATGAGTGCTTCCATTCCCGTGGCTTCTAAAGAAAAAAAAAAAAAAAAGAACAAACTGACTTACCATTTACAGATATCTTTGTGTTTTAAGGCAACACTGTTCATCTTTTATGTTCTCTGCAGGGGAATATAAAGTTCAGGATATATTCAAACTATTAATGCTTTATGTAAACTACTGAAATTGGTATATTGAGTGTGTGCCCATTATTTTTAGTTTGTTGCCTTTTCTGAAGGATTACTAGCTGTGCTCTGCCTATCTGCATCATTTTTAAAAACTTTTTATTATTTTTTATAGGCATTTTTAATATGAATCATTCTGTATATTATGCACTTTATAGTCATTGTTGCATTCAAAAACATTTCAACTAGATTTCTTTCTGGGAATATATTTCCCATGAAAGTATAGAATTATGTGTATTTCCTGCTGTGACACGATTTTGATTTCTTTTATATTTTCAATAATAAAATATTATAAACTAAATATTTTTTAAAAAGTAGAAAACTAGTTAGTTGTTGTTTGGTCATAGATACCATTACAGTCTTTAGAGAGTTTGCTACTAAGATTTTAGATCTGCCTTCCCAATTTTCCTGAACAAATAGAAAAAAATGTATATAACGTTTTCCCTATGGAACTCTTTTTTGGAAAGGTCCCACATTTAAGTATAGTTTTATACAGATGGATCTTTACTGTCAAAATTCTGTGCTTTTACTCTTAGAGTAGACCCCTCTCTATGGAGTCTGGCAAAATTCCTTTGAATGTTATTTTTTTTGTGAGATGGAAGTTAGGTAATTCACTAAAGCAGAATTTTCATACTATTTCCAGGTGGTCTGGTCAGCCATGGGAAAACCCCTTTTCACTTAGAAGTGTCCTCTGTTCTGTGTAAACATGCGGCTGATGGGCAGCCATCTAAGTTAGAGAGAAACACTTATTAGCAGCCAAGGTAATAGAAAGTGTGTGAAGGAGTCTCTAGTCACCAACTATAGCATATCCAAATAGCATCAGAAACAATGAGGAGAAAATGAAAATCATTTCTGACTCATGGAAGATTGTTTTCTTTTCGATTTCATACTGAAAGTCTTTCAGCTGGAATTGCAGCGTTGGCCTAAAGAGATGAGGCTTCTTGTGGGTGGTTATTTTCAGTTGTTTCCATTAATTCTGCTCTTATACTCTTCAAAGAGGCTGCTGGCTTCCTCCTGCCACCTGTTGGCCACCTGGGGTTGACCTTGAGGGTGACATCTTGAAGAGCAAATTAGTTTCTGAGAACAGTGGGGCTAAATAGTGAGGTATTGATGGGAGGGTGGGATCACTTACAAAGATGCTGCGAAGAATGTAATTTCCTTTTCTGTTTGGAAAGCCAAATATATGAAAGGAAACTCTCTTTCTTGCTTTCTTATCTCCATGACTTTATCTGTGACAAATTGTTTTGGTTGCAGCACAGACCCAAAGAACTGTCGTTTAAAGGAAACAAGGCTTATTTTGTCTCTAATTTAAAAGAAGTCTGGAGATAAGCAGTCCAAGACTTAAATGCTGGGTCCAGAGTGTCAACAGTGTCACCCCCTTCTGTTTATTCAGCCATCCTTACTACATTTTTCTTTATTTTTTTAATTGTGGTAAAATAGCCGTAATGTTTACCATCTTAACCATTTTGAAGTGTACCGTTCAGGGGCATTAACATTCACATTGCCGTGTGACTGTCATTATCGTCCACCCCCAGAACTCTTCATCTCACACAACTGAAACTCTGTGTCCTTTAAACACCAAACCCTTTTCCCTCTCTCCCACCCGTAACAACCACCATTCTGTTTCCTGTCTCTCTGAATTTGACTCTTCTAGATACTTCATATAAGGGGAATCGTTCGGTATTTATGTCACTGGCTGATTTCTCTTAGCATAATGTCCTCCAGATCTATCCATGTTGTAGCATATGACGGGATTTCCTTCCTTTTTAAGGCTGAATAATATTCCACTCTGTGTATCTCTCACATTTTGTTTATCCATTCATCCATCGACAGACCCTTTGTCTGCATCCATCTTTTAGCTTGTGTGAATAAGGTCACGATGAACACGAGTGTCTTACACATGTATTTCTATCCTGGTGGTCACTTCACGGTTACAGCTCTAGCCATCTTGCCAGAATTCTAAGCAAGAGGAAGCAGGAAGGGGGAAAGGGAGCTTTCAGTGGAATCGGTCCCCTTTCTACGGATCATTCCCAGAAGTCCCATATCGATTTCTATGAGCCAGAATTTAACAATAACAATAATGATAAAATAGTTAATATTTATTGAGAGCTTATTGGTGTCAATGCAGAGTGCATGTATAATTCATTTAATTCTCCATATAAACCTATGAGGGTGGTTGCATTTTACTAAAGAGGAAATTGAGGCTCAGAGAGGTTACGCGAGTTGTCCAAGTAGGGTGAGTCGCGCGGCTGTGAGTCACATAGCTAGTAAGGCAAAGCTGGGATTTTGACCCAGAAATCTGGCTCCAGCATCTACGCTCGTAACTGTCTTCTACTGTCTTCTGTTCCCGTCCTCAAAGGAGGCTGGGGAAAGTAGTTTTATCTCAAGTAGACACATTTCCTGTCCCTGCCAAATCAGGGTTCCATTTCTGAGGAGGACAAGGAGAGTGGATGTCAGCAGCACCTGTTGTGGAGGGTCTGCTCCTGGGAACTACCTTTCCGAGTCACGTTTCTGAAGGCAGGTGGTCTCAGGCCTCTGAAATTGCAGCAGTTTTATAGCACTGGGCTGCTCTTCACCCTCCTTCTACTGTGCTGGCCAAGACCAACGTTCACTGGCCCGATCATGTAGGCTGAACCAGAAAGACAGGGAGTGGGCCACAAATACGAGAAAACCTTATTATATCTACCACTTGAAATGGTCACAATCTTCCCAACTTAGCCTAGAGGAGCTACGTAGACATGGAGGAAGGAAGGAATATATAGGTATTTTTGTTAGAAAATCATATCTATAATTTATTTATTTATATATTTATTTAAGATTTTATTTATTTATTTGAGAGAGAGCACGAGAGAGCGGGGTGAGGGGATGAGGGGTGGAGGGAGAAGCAGAATCCCCGCTGAGCAGGGAGCCTGATGCGGGGCTCGATCCGGGGACTCCGGGATCGTGACCTGAGCCGAAGGCAGATTCCCAACTGACTGAGCCACCCAGGCGCCCCTCTATTATTTATTGAGTGGTGATTTCTGCCTACAGGGTGCTACATGCTTTAAAACATGATTGCATTTGTCTTTGCTACTATCTTTTATAGATAGTATTTTTATTATTTAATAGTGCCATATGACAATTGGCCAAATAACCTATGTCTTTCTGATTTTGGAATACAAACTCCTAATCATTGTCCTAATATTGATTATACTGACTTCGGTGCCTTTTTAACCTAACTGATTTTTATGGATACATTCCCCAAATGTATTCTTGGGTTACAGCATGCTAGATCTTGCTTTCTGGGACTTAGAGGGTCATCTGCATTCAACCTTAACCATCTCAGTAGAAGGAGACTTCTTTCTTTAGTGTTTAGGAAGTAGTCCTGAAATAAATGGGGCATTCTGGGGTGAGGATATACCTTTTACTGTCCTGTGAGTCCTCTTCTTATTCTTTGTAAATAATGAAGATGTCTCATTGAACTTTATTGTTTATCTGAAACCCTAGCCCAGTGGTCCTCAACCCCCCGGGTTTTGTTCCCTAGACTTCTGGCAGTGTCTGATGACTTACTTGGTTGTCATCCACAGGGAGGGGTGCTAGTGGCAGGTATGGTTAGAGGCAAGGATACTGCTGAACATCCTATGATGCACAAGAGAGTCCCCCACCCCCCACCCCCCACTGCACAGGATTGTCTGGACCAAAATTTCAAGAATGCCAAGGTTGGAAAAACACTGCCCCTGCCCAGTCCCAATGGCTCTGTGACATGTACTTGAGTTGTTGATCTTCAGACAAGCTACCCAAATGCTTCTGTGTCTTATGTCAGGTTGTCCTTGGATCCCCGTGAGCAGCTCATTTCAGTTATTATTCTGTGTGGAGGAACCCTGCCCTGTGCATTTTGGTGGATGCTTAAGAGTTAAAATTATACTGAAAATTTCAAGTATGTTGCAGTCTATCTGATGTTTGACCGTTGAAGATGCTTACATAGTGATCTTTCTTAAAGTTTATTTTTAATATGATTTCAGTGTCCTAAATAAAGATTTTACTTCATGAACTGCCAGCATATAAAATAACATGAGGAACCTAAGAGGCATTCAAAGAGGCTGAGGTTAGTCTAAGGGGGAGAAGAGGATTCTGTGGTAGAAAGAATCGGGGATGTGGATTCGAAGCTCTGTCTTCCCAACCCAGCCCCGCCACCCCTCAGCCTCAAGTTCCCATTAACACATCTCCTTCTCATGTTCTTCTAAGGACTAAATGAAAGAATATGGATGGAAGGCTTTTTGGAATTGTAAGGTGCTGTGCATCTGTCAGCTCGTGTTATTTAAGTTCTTTTCTCACGGGCTTTTCTTCCCTTAGATTACTTATTTCTGCATTAGTTTATTAGTTTCTAGATAGGTATTCTGGGTGCTTTTGCTAAAAAGGATGTATGGGTTATTTCTATCCTTTGGGTAGAAGTGTCTCTCTTTGTATTATATACTGTCCTCAATAAAGTGACATTTGCTAATACCCCATGATTATACATACTCGTTTCGGCCAGACATTTTCAAACTTCAGCCAAGGAAAAGGAGCATAATGATCTCCCGTAAAAGCAACCGTAACTGGGGAGACTTGAGAATTTAAACTGATATCTGTGGTATTGGCTCTGGTTCCAGGACGGTTTCTTGGACAAACGGGCACTCTTGCAGAGCTGGGCTTTTTGGCTTGCGTCTGCCGGGGAGTCGGTGGATCCTGAGACCACACAGCAGGCCGTGCAGACGAGACAGTGCTGAGGAGACGGAAATAAGCTGGGGTGAGAGGAATTCCAGGCCAGTGCACAAATCAACAAGTTCTATATTTAAACACTTGTTGAACTATTTCGTCAAATAAGGAAAAATGTGGTGGTTTGTCATTTGTCAGATTTCATGTTCCCTGTTCCGTGGGGGCTGTGCTGATTGGAGATGAGACAGTAAACATGTCTCCTTACTCTGAGGCCTTGTCACTTGAGCCCTGGAGCCATCCCAAGATTTCAGATCGTACTCACCAGCTGCGTTCTGAGCCACAGTTGAGTCATAACACCAAGGCAGTGCTGTGCATCCCCCCGGTGGAGTGAATCATGGCGCGGAAGAGGAAAGGAGCTTTTCTGGAGAGGGGCCATGGCCCTTTTCCCTGTGTCACCCCGTCCTCTTCTGGATGTGGGGAACTCGCCAGGCCCGAGGCGTGCTGCAGGAACACTGACTTTACCCAACTATGGGACCCTAAGGCCGTCGTTCCTTGAGAGGATGGGGTGATTCAGGGAGGCCTGGGCAGCCAACGGCCTCTGCAGGATTCTGCTTGCTCTTCTCTGCTCCCAGAGTTAGGGGGGCCTCCAGCTCATGCCCCGCAGAGCCCTCTGTTGGGCCTTGTCAAATGTGTCAGCTCCCTACTATTAAATCCGTATATGCAAAAGATAAAAAATGAACATCGGTGCCTCTTAATTTACTCTGTAGAGAGCGTTCTCTAAGAAATGTGAATCAACAGAAATTGCTTCTTCTCATCAACAGAAAAAAGTGCTGACTGACACCTTAACTTTACAGATAATGAGATCTTTGGGGAAGTTTTAATCTTTCAAAGTTTCCAGGAACTATACAAAAGGTCTCTGCTCCTCTCCTCCCCCAGTCGTCAGTGATCATATTTTCTGTTGTTGTCACTTCCCTTTGCTCTGTAAACAATAGAAGTATAGAACATACACCCGTAACTAAATATCTCCTATCAGTAGTGAAAACTTGGAATTTGACTTGCAGTGCATACTTAATGGAGGGTGAATATTTCCAACTCAAAAAAGATATTCCTAATTGTGCGTGTGTTTGCATTGTCGCAGAAGCATTTACAACGTGGATGCCAATTTGAGTATCGGGCAGATGGGAACAGAAGTTATTAGGATTATCTCTGGTACTAAATACTCCTGATTCTTTGTCCTAATAGAAAAAAAGGTGTAGAGTAAATCATCTTTCTACCTTTTACTTTTTCTTTTTTTCAAGTGCCCTTTTGAATAGATGTGTTTTTTGACTTAGGTCTCATTAGCATTTCTTATGGGGACTGCCTTTGGGGCAGTACCACTTACTAAATTGTTCTGATGCTTTAGGAAAAGGAAAACCATGGTAACCAGATGTAGGGTATGATTATTTGCCTCTGACCTGGCAAAGTGTTGGATTTAACAAAAGAAGCTTAATAGAAATGTTCAAATTGACCCTTCTCATCACTTGGGCTGCTTAGAGCTCAATCAATCTCTCATTATTATCAGAGTTATTCGAGCAAAGGCAGCAGTGATAGTATTTTTCATAATCGCTTCTTGAGCCAAATGTAATTTGCAATTTGGAGTATTGTATTATGAAACAGTAAAGCATTAAAATGAACAGTGCAAGAATTAGGAGTATAGTAGTAAAGAAGGGGTCCAGAGAAGTAGTTGTGTGAAAGGCACTTGCAAAATCATTGTAAGTGGACATGACTGATTTCAATGCCAAATTAAACATTTAGAAAAAATCAGAATTATGTGTTGTTTTTATTATGTTTAGGTGTGTGTGTGTTTATTTTATATATTATATATATATCATTTATTATAAAGTCAATGTAGGTAAAGGGGAAACAAAAAAAATATACTCTGTGTATTATTTGCATCTGCATGTTTGGTGTTATGGGGTTTTTGTGGTTTGATTACCTGTGTGGGTATATGTTGAAAAAAAAATAAGGTGTATCAAGCCTTATAAAAATCTTGTATGGAACAGTAATTACTAATTGACGCCATTTTACAAAGGGAATTTATTTGCTACAGAAAATACGTCATGTGAGTCCATAAACTAGCTGATGCCTGAAAAGCTTTAACGTCATAATTAAGATATACTTCCACTCATCTTCTGTCATTTTCTTTGAATGGCTCTAAGTACAGATTATAAATATTATTTCAGAGTTATTTATGTATTTATCTTGTGTTTTGAAGGATTACTGTGTTTGCTTTTTTTTTTTCTTAAGTCTTTCTATCTAGATCCTGTGGTTTTGTATGTGTGTGGGGGGTGGGGGGTTTGGGTTTGGGTTTGGTGTTGTTTAAGTTATTTGGGATTTATAATGATTCTTGTAAAATTAACATTGATAATATGCTATGTTCAATTTCTTCATTGTTGTTTTAATATTTCCTTGTTCCATATCCTTCCAGGACTCCTGAAGTGTAAGGTTACTAGGCATATCAGTGCATCCTTGATTAGATAACGCAGGCTACACAGGGGAAGAGTGCACTTATAAGGACACTTAATGGGAGTCCTGAAAAGGGTGTGTTGTCCATTAAGGATACATACACTGCATGTCTAAAGGCTGTTCTAGCTTGGTTAAATAGAAGCTATAATTTCTTTAAAAAAAAAAAAGTTCTTTTTTCTTCTGGATGTCAAGCAACCCAAATTTAGTTTATTAAATCTAATCAGACTAGCACTGATGAAAACCGTACACAATCAAATAATGGTTCTCAAGTTTGTGAATTTCCTTTTAAAGAGAACCCCTGCTAAACTCCGTCAAGTTAAAACTGCATCCCATTTTATAAAAGCACTATCAAGTTGTCATGTACCCTTTCTAAGCCTCCGTTCTCATCATTGTTGATTACCAAGATTTTTTTTTTGCCTAAATAGGAGCTTTCTGCTTTTCATAATCAGCCTTCTCTTCCTTGATTCATCCAGCATTGCCACAATCTACTGCTGAGCAAATCAGTGTGCTATCATGCTAGCGATTTCTTAAAATGTCACTAAAATATGTAAGATCCTATATGGGAAGGACATGTTAGAAGTGACTTGTTTTTTTCTTATTTATAAAACGGAAGCTGAGGCACACACACACAAAAAATAGTGCTAGAAGCTGTGAATGTGTTATTCTAAAAGATAAATGCACGCGGTGAGTTCTTGCTGTTTTACCCTCTGATTGGGTTTGGACGGTTTGACATGCTTCTGCTGTTGCCTGGCAGAATTTGCATATGTCAGTACAGACAATTTTGACTTGTGGAGTATTGTTGTATTTAGAAATATTGACAGTGTCCTAGCAATGGGTATGTGGGTAGTTTTTACAATCCTTTCCAATGGTTGGGGATCAGTTCTTGACCTTGAGTCCAGGTTCCTGGCCTTCATAGACAAGTTCCATTTGGGAACAATGTCCTTTGGATCTCATTGCTGTAGGAAATGCAAGATATATCTCATTTATTTCCACAAAGATGGTTTAACCAGCTGCTCTGAGTTTATAAAAACATAAGAGTGACTGACTTTCTTTGGTTCCTTAAGTTTTTGAGGTGGCTGGGTGTGGTAAAAAGCGTCTTGGGTCTAAAGTCTGGCTTTGCTACTTCCTGGCTATATGGCCTGTGAAATCATTAAATTCCCCTGAGGTTTCTCCTAAAGAGGAGGATGATAACACCTATCTCACATGCTGGTTGTGGAAATCAATGAGATAAAGTACATAATAAAAATTCAATAAATTCTAGTTAAATGTAATTAAGTAATCAAAAGAGCATTCAACAGGTGTTCAGTTATATGTTTCACTTAGGATTTACACAAAGTGAACTTCATAGGTCTGGGAATTTCAATTTCTGTAGGAGTATTCAAGTTCAGATCCACTGAGATCTCTTAAACTAGCTATGAGGTGACCTAAACTCTATTCCTAGCTTGCAATGTGACTTTGGGCAGCTCTGCATACCCCTTCGGCCTCAGTTTGTTTGTCAAATACAGACATTGAATGGGGTGACCAGTCTTTAGACTTTGATTTTCAGAAATGTGCACGTATACCTTCAGTGCATATGGGTAAGAGTGCAATAGAACAATCTACAAAGATATATAACTAGATTTTTTTTTCAACTAAAATTTAGAACAATTTAAGGCTTTAAGACAAGAATAAGTTCATAAGGACGCCTGGGTGGCCCAGTCGGTTAAGCATCTGCTTTCGGCTCAGGTCATGATCCCAGGGTCCTGGGATTGAGTCCCGCATCGGGCTCCTTGCTCAGCAGGGAGCCTGCTTTTCCCTCTGCCTGCCACTCCCCCTGCTTGTGCTTTCTCTCTCTCTCTCTGACAAATAAATAAATAAAATCTTAAAAAAATAAGTTCACAATTGTGTTAGAGACCAGAGTGGTGGGTTGAGAGAACTAATGCTGACACCAAGAATGTGCGAAAAGATTGAGCCAGAATCAATTAAAAAGATTTTCTGGAGAAACCTGGATCAAAACCATTTAGGAAAAGTATGACACAAAAGGACAATAGAGGAATAGTGTTAAAAACTCATGATTTTGCTTTGATTTGAGTGAACAGTGTGTTCCTGAGGCATTTCAGAGAGTTTGATTGGAACACAGGAATAACACAGGACAGGGTATTCAGTTTTGCTGTACAGAATCTTGAATCCAGCTCATTGCACAGCTGGTTTCTGTCAAGGATCTTTAGGGTAAATGGCAGCATTATCACATCAGGCAGTGGTCAAAGACAGGTTAGCACAGTGGCTATACTAACTGCATCTGCGAGAAGCACCTGGAAGGTTCCAGAAAGAGAGAAAGGAAGTGATTAAGTCATGCGATGCTGCAAATATATAAAAATGAGGGGCAAAATGCAGGGCAGGGTATTGAGTTAAATGTTGGACACTCCAGTGGAGAAGTTGGGGGAGGACGGGTGGCTTCTAATCACTGACACTAAATTTGTATTTGAGCCATTTCAGTTCTCTCCCCCAGGCAAGCAGTATCACTTAACCTACACATTCATTAGGGTAAATAGTAAGGCAAGTATTATAACAAAGCCCTCCTTAGAAATGAAGACCTTGGTAATTAGCAGTGACAAATACCAACTTTCTAGGTGACATTTCAGTGATTTTAAAAAATTGTTCCTCAAAGATTACAAGCTAATTGGTGCTGGGTATTCTGTTCATCTATTTTTAAGTATGGAAGAAGATTTTTAAGACTTCTACTATATCACATTTTCAAATATGAAATCAAATAGGAAAATCCATTAATTATAAATCCAGTTATATTTTTATTTTATTTATAGTAGGATGCTGTGTGTTATATCACTCAGCATAATTTTTTCTGAAGGTCTCTAATTTTAGTAGTAATATTAAAGTAAGATATTTCAATATTATTTGTACTGCAGAGAGAATTAGGTTAATATTTAAAAACTGAAATGATGGTTCAATAGCACGAAACTCTTACCAATAAATTTTTAACGACAGTCCTTTCTATATGAAAACAACAGAATTTTGTTGCAATCCTTTGTTGTTCTTTTTCTTTTCTCTTTCCTCTTACATCAACAAGTGCATGTTTTGCCTATTATTCTTTACTATAGTAATAAATATGGCCGATCTGGCAGACGGCAGTGATCTCATTTGTAACGCGTCATAGTGAAACCCATTTAGCAGATTACTTGGAGATTACTTTAGCTGAATGAAAACAATGCTGTATTCTTTATGAAGAAAGCCATATGTTTAAGAAATGTTACAATCAATTCTCCTCTGGTAAGACAGGGCTCATCCGGCTGTATCTTGTTGTGAAGGAGTCTTCAGTGGCTTGGTGGCATTTTTTTCACTGTGCCTTCTTCATGAAGCAGTACCTCTGAGATTTTTCTCTATCAACTTTTTCTCAAGCTTCTGTTTTTCTTTTTGTCTCCATTTTTTTTTGTTTTGTGTTTTGTTTTTGTTTTTTGAGAGAGAGCGAGTGAGCACATGAACAGGGGGAGGGGCAAGGGGAAAGGGAGAGAGAATCTCAAGCAGACTCCCTGCTGAGCGCTAAGTCTATCTTGGGGCTCTATCCCAGGTCCCTGAGATCATGACCTGAGCTGAAATCAAAAGTCAGACACTTAACTGACTGAGTCACCCCAGCGTCCCCATGTCCATGTTTTTAAAAAGTCATTCCCTTACCTTAATATATCCTAAGATATGAATAACAAATTCTTCCTGGGGTGGTAGGTCCATGACCACTTTCTGTTCTAGCGTCACACCCATTGGATGGTGGAGTTTTCCGTTTGAACATGTTTGGAGGGGGTAGGTTAGTCAGAAGGCAGTTCCAAAACTGATCCTTTGCTGAAAATGGGTTTGCTTCCTGGACATACCATTAGTCCATGATTTTTTTCAGCCTTGCCGTTCTTTGGAACGCGACCCATTCGAAATTCATCTGTGGCTTTTAAAAGATAATAAATGTAGTTGAAATCTTCCAAGTTTTAAGCAGCTTGCTATTAAATGATTGTCTTCATAGGTTGATCACTGATTCCAGCTGTGAAACTGACTTTGAAAGTACATGTGTAGCTGAAAGTTGTACCCCTCTTTGCAGGATGAGGGTACCCCTCTTTGCAGGAAGAATTAAATAACTACAAATTAAGAGAACACTACAATATATTGGCAATGAGAGTGAATGAGGGCGTAGCTACGTTCTTTTTCTTTTTACACTCTAGAACAGTTGGTATATTTTTTCACCTACAGTCTTTATTTTATTCTGTCAAAAAATTACAGCTAAGGGATTCATTTTTACCCCAATTATAAAATAATATGCTGTGCTTTTATAATATGCCTTAAAGAAATCACATAATTAACTAAAGCAGGCATTAAGGGAAATGTCCAAATGCTAACCTATAAACATTTTATCTGTGCTTTCTTTGCTTTTTAATATATCAGTCTTGAATTTATAATTTCAGAAGACAAGTATACTGTAACAGTTTGATCATAAATTTACAAATAATAAAACAGTATATTCTGGCGATTCAGGGCAGCCTAGGACACTAATATTTTAATATCAAACAAATGAGAAAAAATTCAGTTCTTAAATCTGAGTCAGGATTAACTCTTTTTTTATTCTTTTTAATCATGTATACTTAAGATGAAAGTTGATAGACTGAGATCTAAAACTGAAACTTTCCACAAAGTAGGGCCGAGATCATTAAAAAAAAGATCTAACATAGCTAATTAAACTCAGTGTTAGGTTTGGGACCAAAAATACCTAAACTGTTTTAAAACATGGAAAAGTCAACCACTCTCAATTTTCCCTCATGTTATTAACTCAAAGGGATGATGTACATGATCTTCTCATGAGATTAAACTATACCTTTTGGTACAGCTAGATATACAGTTGACTCTTAAACAACACAGGGATTGGGGTGCTCTTACACATTGAAAATCCATGTGTAACTTTTGACTCCTCATAAACTCAACTACTAATAATAGCCAACTATTGACCTTACTGAGAACATAAATAGTCAACTAACACATATTTTATATATGTGTTAATATTATGTTGTATTCTTACAATAAAGTAAGCTAGAGAAAAGAGAATGTTATTAAGAAAAACATGAGGAGAAAATATATTTACAGTACTGTACTATATTTATAAAAAAAAAAAGTCTGAGTATAAGTGGATCCATGTTGTTTAAGGGTCAACTGTGTATCTTGTGTCATGGCATAGTGCTTCTTAAATAGGATACAGGTTTGAATGTGTGTAATCGAGAATGTGAACCAGCACACATCTTTAAAAGCTGAACAAAACAAGTCAACATGGTAACGTTGTATCATTTGAGGGATATTTATGAACTGAAAAACTAAATGGTTAAAATGATTTACCTTTAGGAAGCTCTCTTATAGGTAAATATCATACATAAGATTTGAACTTACACTTTTCTTAAAGTTAGAATTTAATACATTTTATATTTCCAGATGCTTCAGTGTTGCAGAATTTTCAGGATGGGAATTCATGGGGGCTTTAAATACCATCTACATGCTGATGATGCTCAGATTAATTTGTCCAGCCCTGTCCTCTCTCCTGAACCCCCTGTAGATGCTTAATAAATTTTTGTCAAATGAATGAACATTATGTTTTAGATGTTGATTCCTACTGAGATGTATCAGTTTTTTATGTTCGCTCTTTCATTTATTTATTAATTCATTCTATAAAGTCAGTCATTATGCCTAACTCTCAGGCATTATTGACATATTGACAAAAATAAAGGAAAGAGAAAGTTTTTATTTTTAATGCTTTATATTTGTTTTAAAAGTATAGTGCGTATTTTATCCCTTGCGAGAAGTGCTCAAATTCTGGGCTTAAGTTCTTAGGGATTTTTTTTCTTCTTTTTCTTTTGTTCTTTCTTGCAATTGGAATGATCTTCCAATTTCTAAATACCATTACAATTTAAGGATAGATTTGCTTTATTGAAGTTAATTTTATAGGCAGTTTTGAATGCTCTCTAATAATATACATAATTTTTAAAGGAAAAGTGGTGGTAGTATTTTAACTTTTTTCTATTTTAACATTTTAAGAATGCTCTCCCTTCCTTATTTATAAACCCCTTTGCAAACTGTGTTACTTTCGTAAACGTGTAAGATATTCCCATGTACACTTCATGTATAAACCAGTATTTGAAATCAGATTTATGTTAATAGAAGAAAGACCTATACTACCAACCTGGCCATTAATTAAAATACCTTTTTTCTCTTTTATAACAGTTTTAGACTACCTTTTTTTTGTATTTTAACTCTTCTCCTTTTCAATATGATTAATTGTTCAGCATAAGCTAGATCCCTACTTTGTCCTCTGAAAGAAATACTCGATATATTTTATATATTTATGAATGCTTAGTTGAGTAACTGTCTATAAAAGATTTCTTTTTTGAAATATCTGGTGACTAAGTCACTAAGATGAGTATTATTTGAGGGTATGTAGTACATGCATTCCAGGTAACATGGTCTTTTTTAGAGGAAAGCAACAGAATTGATAGCAAATCTAGGCTCCTGAGATATTTTGGATGCCAGAACAGAGTATTAGTGTTTTCACAGAGAGCCTCCAGCTCCGTGGCCATCTGTGAAAGTTTGTGTGGACCAGTTTTGAATCATGTGTCTGTTCCTCATGTTTGTTTTTGATCAGATACAGACTTCGAAGGCAAAGATGCCACATTCAGCAATTGCTTTTCATCGGATTTCAGAATAGTATTTGATGAGAATGCCTTAAAGCTTTCAACTTAATAAGCTCAAAGTGTTATAGCAGTGTAAATTATCCTTTGTACTTGAAACCATGCAAACATAGCCTTGTTTGTCAGTTTTTAAACTATGATGAATGTTTCCAATAAATCTGACTGTGAAAATAAGAATAGTTGTTTATGGAGAGATTATTAAGTAGATGATGGTGGATTACCATTCTTTAGTCATAAGAACAACCCATTCTAATGCAGATTTTTTGGCCTCTAGCTTTTGAAGTATTCAGCACTCAGCCCTATACATTTATTAATTGTTTGTTCAGTAAGGATGAACTGCTAAATTGTTGTTTATTTTTGTTTCACCAAAGGAAAAATGGGGATTGAGGCCATTTTCAAAAGGGTTGTCTCTAGAAAGTTCTAATTAAAAATGAATCCAATAATCTGATTGAAAATATTCATATTGGGAAAAAACCAGAGAATTGCAAGAGACCTTTTGGCCCTCATTTTGAGGAAGGTCGCATTTCATTGAGTAAATATGTCTTTGTCGCAAAAGAATGAAAACTCATTTTGTATATATTGACAAGTTAGAATTTTTTGTTATCAACAGGTTTGGCAAACATCGAAAAGATGACAAGATTGAGAAAACGGGTAAAATAAAAATACAGGACTCCCTTACATCAGAAGAGGAGAGGATACGAATGAAGCAGGAGCAGGAGAGGTAGACTTCAGTCATTTGATTAAACCTCATCAGATAGAGCTTTTTGTCCTTTCTACTCTTTTTTCTTTTCTTTTTTTTTTTAAATATGAAGAACTTATACTCAATGAGTTTTTAGTTTTTCTGTATCAGTCCAAACACTGATGGTTGTGGGATAAATAAAATGTAAAGAAAGATTCAAAGAAAAAAACATATATTTATTTGAGGCATTAAGTGAATTTTAATGGTTGAGTTAAGATCTTGGCCTAGAAGATAGTAGAGCATATTAGATGAATTAAACAAGCATTAAGACTGAATTTATGATCACTTTTAAAATCACAAAGAAATAGTTACAATTCCATTTCATTCATTTACGAGTACATAGCATTTTATGATAATTTTTAAGACTATTTCTCTGGAAATAAAACTTTGAATTTTTATATTTCATTTAAAATATTTTGATTTATAATAAGAATTGATAATGCTTTCTTGCTATGTTGTTTCCTTTCAAACCTGACATTTGTTTCTTTTTTTCTCTGTTTCCCTATCCTATTTTGTGACATTTTCCACTTAAATTTGATTGCATCTCTTCCAGAAAGATTGTTATCTGTTGTTGAGTCATTCCATGGTAAGAACCCAAAGACCAGTAAAATGAATGAGAAGTTTCTTTAAGCAGATAATTGAAAACCATTTCTATAAGTGATTAGAATTTCTCTTGTTGTAATTCCCAGGGGATGAGAAAGCCGCCTCGCACTTCTGTTATTGGAGTTTACAGGCTCACAGTGAGCCCCTCTGGACCCTTTACTTTGCAGTTTCAGAACCCCCACAGCAAGAGACACTATGCCTGGCAGTTGTACTTTGAATAATCCGGGTAATGAAGGTGCCTTGATTAAGGCGAAAAGACTAAATATTGTCCATAGCTAAGATTAGAGCCCAGCGTCTTCAACTCCAGATTCTTGTTAACAATTCTAGAGTTGGGGCACTTTCAAGTCTTACTCTTAATGAATGAAAGAACTAGAAAGAATATTCTACCATGGTTTTCTTTAGAAGAGATTAATGTTTGGATATTTTTCCACTCTTTCTCCCACGTCTGAGGGAGGATAGGATAGTTTAGGTCGGATAGTTACTCTGATTCTCTGTTTGTAGCTTTTCAGAGTATTAAATAAATACGTGGGAAGAATAGGGACTTGTAATTTGTGATGCAAATCTGGGTTTATTCTTCTGGTTCTTTCCCAGTTTTTTTCCAATCCTTCCATTTTCTTGCTCTCTAGGACTCTTTCTAATTCTCGCCAGTTTCAAGATCCGCAAACTTATTAATAAGCTCACTGTTGTCAGGCCTGGGCACACAGTATTCCTTAGTATGTACAATATGGCATTTAATTGCTCAGTACTATAAACTATCCTAAGAGAGTATAGAAGAAAGTGTACACCAGCTAAATGTATGTACTCAGATTATCCACAGGCAAATAATGTGATTTAGCTAGGGAACAATCTGAGTGATAGAAACATTATACTTCTCCCCTATCTTGATGCCAACCATAGGGGATAGCTTCATTAATCCCATACCATTGTTCATATTTGCTGTATCCTTTTCTTGCAGTTTAAGATGATTCCTGTGCTTCAATGCAGAATTCTCTCAACATTTTCCAAGATACTTGTTATAATGCATAGTCAAGTTTTTGCAGCCAAACAATTTTTTACCTAGTGGTTTCACTTGTATTATTAATTTGCCTAAGGCACAGTTCACTTTCAGTTTTGCTTTTAATCTCCATCTCTGTACCTCTAATGATGCAATACTTCTGGGAACTAGGTTGGTCATAATGAATTTACAATGAACAGGAGGCCTAGAATAAAAATCTTTTAGGGTCAAGGAACAAGTGAATGGTGCATTAAAAAAAATCAACTAGCTTCATAATTTAAGAAAACTGTTATACTCTGACTTTGTATTTTAGTAACAGTTTTTACAAGTATGTTTTATTTAAACTTGTGGATCTTGTAATAGAGCGAGTGAATCATGAGACTTACTGAATTATATAAGTGGAGCTTGTTTAGTGTTTGTTATTTGGGTAGGGCAAGCCTTCTTTTGTATGTCCTCCTTTGTGTCTGTCTGTTGGCATTGGTGATGCTTTGAGAATGGAAATTGCAACTTCTTTGGGAAGAATTTGGGTGGAGAAATAGATAAAAATAAATATTTTGCTATGATGAGTACTAGCAGATGAGTAGTGAAGCACCTCCTTTAACATCATTTACCACTGTAGCTATTTGAGTCCCCAAAATTATTTTGGCTTATTTCATATAAAAATAGAAAACTTCACATCCCCTGGTTATTAATTATGACATGTCCATATACAAAAATATTTTTGTCCATACACATCCATGAAGTCTGAATATGACTCAAGTTATAAATATGGAACAAGTGAAAGGACAATGAATAGAATTGAAATATGTTTTCCTATAAGGTTAAGATCTATTTAGATCGTGAACGTGAATTAGATTCCTCTGAGCATGGGTCTGAGATTAAATTTGACTTCATCCTTGCTAACTTCTCCCCCTCTCTTTCCACTTGCTGCCATCCCTGGGAGGTGGGGTCTTGAATAAATGCTGTCCTCCTAGGAGAAATGGATGAGGAAGACCCCAGCATGGCTCTGTCCTCTGACTCTACTCGTCGTGCCCTGCCAACAACCCAGGCCTGCATGCCTAGGCTGTCTTCCTGAGAAGCGGGGAGAATGGGGGTAACACCAAGGATAAAGTTAGCTGGTCCTGTGATGTGCTATTTTGACTTCTAGCTCCAGGCTCCAAACCGAGGCACCTTAGCCTTTCAAAGATGCTATTGGCCACTGTTGGGCTAGGTGGGGGAACGAAGCAGAGTGATGTGTATTTGGAGCTGAAGGATGAATTCAGTGCTTACTGCTCTTTCTGGTTCGTCTTTCGGGTATGCTAAGGGACAAAGCCCCTGTTGGCTCTTTTCCACCACTCAGAAGGATTGGGCTCCAAACCCAAAACAGAACATATTTAATTCAATGATCTGTGTCACTCAGGCCCACTTCCCTACCATTATGTTGACCAAGTGTCCAAAGTAACATTTGGCTTTCTATTGTGTTTGTGCTCCAGTAGTATCTCTACTTAGGCTCTAAAAGTTGACATATAAGCCGTGTGGTGTGGGAATTCCCCAAACAGTGTTTAGTAGCCGAAAAAGGGTTCCACATGCAGATATGTTTGAGAAACACTTGGTTAAACCAATTTATGCATACTTCTTTACTCCATTATTTCTCAAAACCCTACTTTGGTTAATGTACCTTGTGAGTCACCAAGAAATGAATAGAGATCCCTCATTTCCTAATTTATTTATTCACAGAACATCCCCCTTCACTTGTTTTCTGTGAAATACCAACATCTCTCAGAATTCAATCACTGGGGAAATACTGGTGGCAAGCAAAGGCCATTGGCTCCTGGGTCAGCCATATCCAGCTCCCTCATCTGACTGGCTGTGGAACTCCGGGTTGATTGTTTCATAGAATCGTGAGCAAGTGTAGAGCCTATGTTTGGGAACTGCTTCTACATCATCATGGCTTCTGTTTTGTGTAGTTAGGAATCTATTCCTGAACTTTCATTTTCTGTTTTCTCTTTCCCACATGTTTTTCACTTGTTTAAAACACATACCTTTTTAAGGTCTAATTCTAATGTATTCTAATTCTATCTATAGAAAATTTGAAAGAAAAAACATAAATTTAGAACTGGAAAATAAAAATTTATCCATCATAATACCACTGTTAACATACTGGTCTATGCCTTTCTAATTTATTTCCTATAAAATATGTATTTCCACACATGCGTACTTTTAAAAAGCTAAATCTATTTTCATTTCTTTCAAATTTATTCACTTATTTTAGAGAGAGAGAGAGAATGCACGAGCAGGGGGAAGGGCAGAGGGAGAGGGAGAATCTCAAGCAGGCTTCCCGCTGAGCATGGAGCCTGACTCGGGGCTCAATCTCACAACCCTGAGATCATGACCTGAGCCGAAATCAGGAGTTGGATGCTTAACTGACTGAGCCACCCAGGTGCCCCACATCTATTTTCATTTTGATTTATCTTGCATTTTATTTTATTTTATTTTATTTTTTTATGTTAATCACCATACATTACATCATTAGTTTTTGATGTAGTGTTCCATGATTCATTGCGTATAACACCCAGTGCTCCATTCAGTACGTGCCCTCTTTAATACCCATCACCAGGCTAACTCATCCCCCCACCCCCTTCCCTCTAGAACCCTCAGTTTGTTTCTCAGAGTCCATTATCTTGCCTTTTCATACATTCTTAGAAAATCATGTTGAACTTTTTCTGGAACAAGGCCAAGTCTGTATGAACAGATGGATGGATGGGAAGGAAGGACAGAAAGAAGGAAAGAGGAGGTCTGAAAGATGAAAAGCTGCAGTATCTGGCCAGATTCCCCAACTCTCAAAATTTACCTCATATGTTATTCATTCTATTAAATGAAATTTAGACGTAATGTTAACTGACTTGTGTTTTGTAGTTACTCAGCAAGGAATACCTATTCTGATATTCTTATCTGTTATCTATGTAGTAAGTTGTACTTGGAAGTATTTTCAAGGGGACTGAATGCTTCTAGTGGAGGCATGAAAAAGGTAAATGAATGTCTTATGAAATTCTCCCAGTATGTGAAGGATATTTATAAAGCTGCTAAGGAAATGTATGGCTTAAAATGTTCCATTATTCAAAGTGATAATCACTCTTAAAAGCTTTGTGTTTTCAGTACTAGGCCATTGAACTGTTTGTGCCCACAAGTCGTACTCTCCCTTCTTGCTGCCTCATTTGCAACTCTGTGCAGCATTTCTTTAAAGATTTTATTTATTTATTTGACAGAGAGAGACACAGCGAGAGAGGGGACACAAGCAGGGGGAGTGGGAGAGGGAGAAGCAGGCTTCCCGCAGAGCAGGGAGCCCGACGCGGGGCTCGATTCCAGGAACCTGGGATCATGACCTGAGCCGAAGGCAGACGCTTAACGACTGAGCCACCCAGGTGCCCCTTCTGTGCAGCATTTCTGCACATGGTTCCTATTCACCAGCATTTCTTTTTTTGGTTTTACCAATTGTTTCCAATATCTGCTTCACATAATTACTTGAAATTTTGATAAAAACTTTTTTGTGGTGTTTCTTAGTTGGCAAAATCCTTTTCGAAAGATGATATATATTTATTAGTTTTTGCAGAAATTAACATTTTAAAATATCATAATGTAGTAGTAAAGTATGTTTAATGTGCATGAACGGAAAGTTCATGAAATTATAGGAGGAACAATCAAGAAAGCAGTAATAGGTGTATTCCCTGTGCATCTGAAAGAAAAAAGAAATTTTCACTCATTTTGGCTTGAAACTTAGTATTCAGGCTCCCTGAATTCTGACAGTAGAACCCAGATAACCTGGATGATCTTTGCATTTAGATCGTATGTTGTCATTTGAACAAGGCTCGACTTTTAAAGATTAACCTTTTAATGGAAAATATATATTTTTCTATTCTATAGAAGAGCTTTTCATATTTTCTCTGACCTCTTGAATCCTTCAGAAAAGTTAGCTTGAATCACTGAGATTAGTTCCATCAGGCATTTTTTAGAAAAATTTATTGTTGCAGGGGAACAGAAATTTTAAAGAATCTATTGACTATGTGGAAGTTCACTTACTTAGACCAATATTTGGGCACATTAAGCCTTGGGGGTGTGTGTGTGTGTGTGTGTGTATTGATGAATTTTGTTGATAGACTGTAACTGGAGTAAGAAAAGGCAATTTTATATTTGATGAGAGCTGTCTTAGATGTTTTTGGCATTGCAACATCTCTTCGAGTTGGAAATAACTGAAGGTGCTTTGATACTCGTGTAAGTCAGAACATAATGTGAGTGAATGAGTATGTATAGGAGTGTGTGTGTGTGTGTGTTTGTGAAATATTATTCTAGTGTTCCATTAATCAGTGTAAAAGAGAAGTTTTTGTTTCACAATATGTTAAGTACACAACATGATGGTATAAATTTTGTATTATGTTGTCGTACCCTCTCTCAGGGATCCCTTGTATTTGTTAAGAGGGAGAAAAGATTTAAGCCTGTTAACATTAGAAAATTGATGCAAAGCAATATAATCAGTGTGAAAATAGGTAACTGCAGAGCTTTGGGAAGGGGATAGATTGACAGGCTAGAGTTAATAATGAACACTCCCTGGAGATGGTCATTTGGGGTCTAGTTCCCAAGAACTTATGTATTTAGCAAAGTGGACAAATTCTACACCCATGCTTAGGCACAGGGGCTCACAGGGAGGAGGCATTCTTCTGACTCCTTGGATTCTTTACAAATTGTGATTGTATTAGCCATTAGGGTATCTCTTTGACTACTTTGATCTCTTTTTCAACTTTTAGCCATTTTATATTTTAAAACTGATATCATTTCACTTGAACATTAAGGGATGAAGCCTAACTTCCCCCACCTATCATATGATTCCTCTGTAGATCTCTACCCTGGCCTTCTTCCCTTGAATGGGAAACGTGCTTCAAAACAGTTGGTCCTCCTCATGAAAAAGTTTTTTTCAGGACCCATTTAGAATATGGAAGTTTTTTCTTCTCAGTCCACTTTTACCTCAGTATTACAGAGAGGTTAAAATCCCACTTAAAATAGGACTGTTTTCAAAGTAAGACATGTAGTGGAATGTTGTTCCCCTTTTGGGAATTCGGCAGAGACGCCAAATTGGAAGCATGCACATTGGGAGGTGGCAGTTAGATTTCCATAGCAGGGAGAGCTGAAGGATTGATGAGTTGAACCACACTATTTCCGAAGTCCGCCATTTGCTGAGGTGTTTTGAGCGGCAAATACAGCATTCATTCTGTTGACACAAACTGCTATTATATTGAACCATTCCTTTCAGTTATCTTGTAGTTTAAATTTCATTCTGCCATACCTTTAGGTTTTATTTGATGAATGTCTGTAATATTGATTTTTAGAGAAAGGAAATACTGTGGGGGAAAAGATCCTCCAGGAACTTTGTTCCCAGAATGAGGCTTCTGGATGGCAGTGCAATGAGTTGGGGGTAAAATGTTTCCCAAAAGAGTTGATTGTAAGGTCTTAAACATTGTTTTGAAGATATTTAACAACTATCTAATATGTAGCAATCCAAAATTCATTTTAATTTTTTCTGGTAGACTGATATTAGTATATGTTATCTTCTGTACACATTTACAGCATTTTTTAAAAATTAACATCACTACAGGTCAATTTCAGTTTCTTGGAATATTCTGAAAAATGCACCATGGGTGTTCCATGTATTGAAGCTTTGTAACTTTGGAGGTGAAATATTTGGGATATAACTAACTTGAGTACACCATTGATTTCCATCCCAAGGAATGGGTCACTCAGTAGTGATCCTCATGCCTGTACCTTTTCTGGCTTTATAAAGACCATACTTCATAGCCATAAAACAGTTATTTTCATCTTACTCTACTGCAATTAGTGCTAAAAGCCATTTATTGTAAAAGCAAAAATCCTAATGAACAGAAATGTTACAAGAACAGAAGTCTTGTGTGTTTTATCTTCATCATGCATCATCCATTTTAATTAGAGAGAAGGGTGGTGAACACTGTGACAAGAGTCTAGAATTAAAATCATTAATTGATGTCAAGCTGAAGAGAGACTGTTAGCATGAATTTAGTAACAGCAGGAAAGAAATTAACCTTATTACTTTATTTAGTATATTACATTATTTTGTGTATTGTTGTCTATGCAGGTTCAAGGCAATTTCATTATCATAATGGAAAATACTTTTTTTAACAAAAAGAAAAGGTGTTTGAACATATGTTTGAATATAACAAATTGACACGATAAATTCTTCACTTGTTAAAAGTCTTAAAAGTTTTTAAAATTTTTTTTCTTTCTTCTTTTTTTTTTTTTACATTTCAAGAATAGGGAAATCGTGCCTGATGATGTTCCCTATCAACCTCCATTGCTACAGCTGTCTGCCATCATTTAGACCTCAGAATAGTTCACTTGTTTATAACTATGAAGGACTGTCTGAAATGCTTAAAGCAATAGACATTTATTTCTTTGGCTACGTTTTGGGCTAATCAGTTACCTCTGTCATTGCTGAGGTTTGGCCCAAGATAAATTGGATGGATAGTGCTAAACAACAACCTGACTGTTCAGAAAAACGAATGGCTCTTACATCTTAGAGATAATTTGTGACCTCAGGGTCATGATAAAAGAATAGAGGGGGTGTCCTTTTAGAGCATTGACCATCTGGAACTATTAAAGGCTGAACTGCAGTGTACTCACTGTCTTTTTTTAAAGTTTCCTTAAGAAACTATACTATTTTTATTAAGACACCAAAAATATTTTCTCCCCCGAGTCAAATATTTCTTTTCTAATTAAGTCTCTCCAGAAAGAATGAAAATATATCACATGTAAATATAACATGGTTGTGTTCCTAAGTCCCTTTTCTCACTTTAGAATAAACAAGACATTCAAGTATAAAAGTATATAACGAAATCATTTGTGTCTTTTGTTAATTTGACTGTGAATTGTCATGAAAATTCACAAAAACCATAGTGCATTCCCGGTTTTAAAAATCTACTGTTCAGTGCCATTTAAATGGCAGCAAGCTCATTAGCAATAATTCCTAGAATGAACTTTAAAACGCACATTGGTCCAAGCTGGTAACTGGATTCATTCACCTGTTGCAGCTCTAGCCCCACTTCCGGGGCACAGGTGTGCTGGAGTTCCATTCTGAGGTTTTCAGCAGGACGGTGAGCCGCCAGGGAGGGAAGGAGAGGTGCAAACAGCTTTCATGGCTTTGGGGATGAATTCATTGGTGATGACAAGATAAATGATAAAAAATATAAGTCTTTATGTTATTGGAGCTGAGAAAAAAAATTAATGCTTTTAGAAGGTGCTGTAGATGTGACTGTAATGTTATTGGATTCAATGATTAGTGGCAATTAGTAATAGAGTACAAATTTGGGTAAAAGAAAGCAGATGAGAGCTGGGCTTTATGAATAGTAGCTCATGCTGCCAAACACTTCTTCTGAGCAATTGACTTGTTAAAAATTGACTCCCAAAATGAAGATTAGTTTCTGTGTAATTTGGAACAAAAGAACATTCAATTTCAGGACCCATCAATAATATATTGAAACTATTGTGCAAGAAGTTTGGGGAGATTATTTAGGATTCATGCTTCCCTTGAGAAGAGAATGTTCATATTCTTTTTTTCTGATGGCTTCTTTTCTTAACAGGGCTGCATTTTCCAACATAAGTAAACCGGATTTTCTTCACTTTTAGTGAACTGAAGTTCAAGTACCATAGGGCTCACTCATTTATAAACCAATCTGTTATTCCCTTTGATTTCAGGAGATCTCCAAATTTAGAGATTTTGGCTTTATTTCTGTTGTAGCCCTTCAAATTTCTACAGGTTCCCAAACTTCAAGACTTCTGTGAATGCCCAGCCACCCTGTAGTTAGGCGATTCTCTGATGGTGACCAAATATAGTAGTAACGTGAATCGTAAGATGAGTGATCATAATTGAGTTTCAAATTAATATCCCATTGAGTTGAAGAAAGAAGTCATTTCTCTCTTCTGTAGTTTTTCTGGCTGAATACAGAGTCAAAAAGACAGTATGATGCAGAGAATAAAATGCTCTCTGAACTTATATGAACTTTTCATCATGAATATCCAGTGTTTAGTGGTAGTCAGCTCTTATAATAACATCCTTGACTGTCATAATCACTCCTAAGTGAATAAGTGGACTATAATAATAAATCCAGTATAAATTTAGCTAAATTTGACATTAGAATTTGACTTGCTATTTCTCTTGTGGGTATTCTCTTTGTGGGACTTATTAGAATCTAGGACTCTTCCTGATAAAAATTGCTAACTTCCCAATAGTCTGTTATGAATTAAGACAATTTTTGGTTCTCACCTCAGGAAATAAGGTCCTTCTGAGCTGGTTTGGGGAATATGTGAAGCATTTTTGCTTGCCCACATGGCTGGGTCACTGCTCGGTGACATGTGGCTGGAAGCAGTTGCGCGGGAAGTTTTGTAACTATAACAAGTTATCCTTTCTCAAATGTCACTGGACCCCTGTTGAGGAACACTGAGCTAGGTGAATTTAGGTACTTCCATCTGATAGCTGGGAAATGAAAGAAATTAGAAAAAATTGACCAGGCAGGTCCAAAATTTGGATAAACAAGACTGGCCTCATGATGATAGGCTCAATGTAAGAAGAAAACAAGGGAGAAAAATGCACATTTTGCTTGCAATGCTATGTGACAGTTTTCCAGCTTTTTTTTTTTTTAAGATTTTATTTATTTATTTTGACAGAGAGAGAGACAGCAAGAGAGGGAACACAAGCTGGGGGGGTGGGGGTGGGAGAGGGAGAAGCAGGCTTCCCGCAGAGCAGGGAGCCCGATGTGGGGCTTCATCCCAGGACCCTGGGATCATGACCTGAGCCGAAGGCAGACGCTTAACGACTGAGCCACCGAGGTGCCCCAGTTTTCCAGCTTTTTAAAAACTTCTTATTTTGAAATAATTTTCAATTTACAAAAAGTTGCAAAGATGATACAGGGAAGTCTTGTGTACCATTCATCCAGTTTCCCCCAGCTGCTAAAGCGTACATGGCTACAGTACAATATCAAAACCAGGAAATTGGCATTGCTACCATGTGTGTATATAATTCTGTGTCATCTGATCATGTGTGTGCTTCATGTAACCACCACTGCAATCAAGAAGCAGAACTATTCCTTTGCAAAGATCTTCCTCGTGCTACTTTTTTATTAGTCACACCCACCCCTCTGCTCCCACTGTTGCTAAATCCCAGCAACCACTGATCTCTTCACCTGGTCTTTAATTTTGTCATTTTGAGAATCCTATATAAATGAAATCTTATTTTGTTTCAAAAGTACGTGACCTTTTGAGATTGACTTTTTTTTCCCACATAGCATAATGTCCCTGAGATCTATTTCAGTTGCTGTGTGTATCAGTAGTCTGTTTATTTGTATTGTTGAGTAGTGATCTGTGCTAAGGACATACTTTGGTCTGTTTGTTCACCTGTTGTTGCATATTTTGGTTTTTCCAATTTTTGAATATTAGAAATAAAGAGTCTTTGAACAGTTGCATACATGTCTTTGCATGGACTCAAGTTTCTATTTCTTTGGGATAAATGTCTAGAAGTACAATTGCTGAGTGGTATGGTAAGTGTATGTCTAGTTTTGTAAGTAAGTGCCAGACTGTTTCCCCCAGCAGTTGTACCATTTTACATTTCCAACAGTAATGTATGACAGGTGCAATTTCTTTACATCCTTGCGAGCATTTGATATTATCACTTTTTTATTTTAACTGATCTAATAGGTGTGCAGTAATAGCTCATTGTAGTCCTAATTTGCATTTCCCTAGTGGCTGGGGATGTTGAACATCTTTCATGTGCTTATTTGTTATCAGTATATACTTTTCAAAGAAATATTGCTTCATGTCTTTTTCTCTTCTAATAGGATTGTTTTTCTCATTGTCGAGTTTTAAGTGTTCTTTACATATTCTGGACATGAATTATTTGTCAGATATGTGGTTTGCAAATATTTTCTCTCGGTCTGTACTTATCTTTTCATTCTCTTAATAGAGTCTTTTGGAGAGGAAATGCTTTTAGTTTTGATAATGTTCAGTTTATATGCCTTTTCTTTATGGATGATGCTCTTGGTGTCATTTCTAGGTATTATTCCCCAAGTGTTAGGTCCTAAGGACTTTCTCCTAATGTATTATAGTATTACATTTTTATATTTATTTATTTATTTATTTTTAAAGATTTTATTTATTTATTTGAGAGAGAGAGAGTGAGAGAAAGTGAGAGAGAGAGAGAGAGCACAAGAGGGGGGAGCGGGAGAGGGAGAAGCAGACTCCCTGCTGAGCAGGGAGCCCGATGCGGGACTGGATCCCAGGACTCCAGGATCATGACCTAAGCTGAAGGCAGTCGCTTAACCAACTGAGCCACCCAGGTGCCCTACATTTTTATATTTAAATCTGTAATTCATTTTGGATTAATTTTGTATAAGGTATGATATGTAAATCCAAGGTGCTTTGTTTTGTATTGTTTTTGTTTTTGGCTAGGGACATTTAATTGTTCCAGCACTATTTGTTGAAAAGAATGCTTTATTTCATTGAATTGCTTTTGCATAATTAAGAGAAATCAGTTGACCTTACTTGGCTATTTCTGGGTTCTTTCTTCTGTTCTATTGATCTGTGTGTCTGTCCCTCCATAGATTTCACAGTCTTGATTATCATGGCTAAGTGTGGTTTTTCCCAGTTTATTAGTCTTTTTACAATTGTTTAGCTACTCTATTCTTTGCCTTTCCATATAAATTTAACAATAATTTTGTCTATATCTATAGGAATCTTCCTGGGATTTTTAGAAGAATCATATTAAACCTGGATATCAACTTGGGGAAAATTGACTTCTTTACTGTGTTGAGTCTCTCCATTTTTTAGATCTTCTGTGATTTTTCATCAGCATTGTATAGTTTTTAGCATATAAGTCTTGTACATGTTTTGTTAGATTGATATCTCTATATGTTTATACATATCTATAAACCAACCTTTAATTTTTATCTGTGTATCTATATATTCCATTTTTTAGTGCTTGTAAATGGCCTTGTATTCTTAATTTCAGCATCCATGTTCATTGACAGCATATAGAAATACAGTGGATTTTGGGGTTTTTTTGATGCTGTATGTTGTTACTTAGCTGAATTTGATCTTTAGTTCTAAACCCTTTCCTTGGGATTTTCTATGAATGTAGACCTGCAATGACACCATTATGTCATCCACAAACACGAATAGTTTTCTTTTTTTCCAATCTGTTCTGTACACCACCCATTTCTTTTTCTAGGCTCATTTCACTGTCTAGAATTTCCAGCCCTCTGGGAGAGCAGACATCCCTAGCCTTTTCCTAATCTTAAGATTCAGTCTTTGATGTATGATGTATGATGTTACTAACAGGTTTTTTATAGTTGTTCTTTATCAAGTTTAGGAAGTTAGCTATGCTCTATTACTAGTTCTTTTGAGAGCTTCTGCCATGATGGGTATTGAATTTTGTCAGATGCTTTTTTCTGCACCAGTTAATATGATCATGTGATTTTCTTCTTTAACCTGCTAATTTGTTGATAACATTGATTGATTTTTGAATATTGAACCAGCCTTGAATTCCTGCAGTAAACATTACTTGGTTACGGTGTAGAATCTTGTTATATAGTGCTAAATTCTATTTGGTAATATTTTGTTAAGGGTTTTTGTTTTGCTTTTTAATTTTTTATACTATATCTGGCTTTTGTATCTTTTCTGTATTCTTTTCAATATATACTTATATGTCATGTATGCTAGCAGTGGTTTACCTCAAATATGAAAAAAGCAAATAACTTTGCAATAAAATGTTAAATTCAGTCTAACATATTGCTTTATATACATAAGACTTCACTTTTAAGTACACAGCTAAATTTGTTAAGTATATAATGGAACTACTTGCCCCAACAAAAATCATTAAAATTCGATTGAGGGGCATTTAATTATTTTTAGGTAGCTAAGATCAACTTAGGATATGAATTACATCAGTATATTATAGGTTGAAAAGGCCTTTCTACCAAGTAGCTCAATAAAATCTTAGGAAATATTTAAACGATCTTCAGTAAAAGTGGTTATTTAAGATCTCTTTCTTAACTAGTTACAACACAAAGTTTTATTTCAGAATTTGATTGGATACATGCCTTCTTGTCCTTAGTCTCAGGATTTGCCAGTTCTGTATACATTGCATATAATCAAAGCTGGTGTCATTAAACTGAGATCTTCCTTTGCCATTAATAGAGAATTATGGTATGGATTCATGTTTAGGTTTCATAATATGTTGTATGTGTATGATATATTTATAATGAGTAAGATGTATACAATATGTACCCACACATAAATCTATACATAAATAGTATGCATGTGTGCATGTTTTTGTGTGTGTGTAACTTCAAAAAAAAATCACTTCTTGCCTTAAAAAAATTCATGAGTAAGACTCAGGTGGATGCCTAAAACTATCTGTTCCTGGTGAATTTCTAAAACTAATTAATAAGTGGCAATTTAAATTAAGATGTAAGTCATGACTGTATCTTATTGACATGAACAAAAGCTATCTAAAGTTATTTTGGAGCATCCATGATATTACCTTGACAATCTAAAATGACTATACCATTGTTTATACCATCAATCTTCTTATAGCTGCATGAAATAAAATGTATTTGATGACATATTTTGATGAATGTTTCTATATGCAGTTCTTAGAAAAGGCATCATTTCTCTTGTTTCAACTTTGTTCTAATTTTACAGGATTCAAGCCAAAACTCGTGAATTTAGAGAGCGACAAGCTCGAGAGCGTGACTATGCTGAAATCCAAGATTTTCATCGGACACTGGGTTGTAACGATGAGTTGATGTATGGGGGAATGTCTTCCTACGAAGGTTCTATGGCTCTCAGTGCCAGACCCCAGAGCCCAAGAGAAGGACATATGATGGATGCTTTGTATGCCCAAGTGAAGAAGCCGCGGAATTCCAAACCTTCATCTGTAGACAGGTAGGCTCCAGGAGCAATCAAGGTATTGCTTCCAAATCAACTTTTATATAGTTTTTGACAAGGGAGTAGATTGTTCATCAATTCTCATACCAGGACTGCCTTTTATTAATGGCCTTTAGAAAGCCATTGTGTCTAAAAGTATTGAGTTTACACAAATCGAAGGTTAATGGAAAGAGGAGCAGAGGTTTTGATAGCTTTTCTAATGATTCCAACATATTTCATCTTGTCCTTAAAATGGTTTTAAAGTGGAGAACTAACCTTTAGTTTGTAACTCAACTAAAAAGCAAACTTGAAATTATGGCTCTTCTACTTAAGCTGTATTTCCTTTTGTTGCTAACAGAGCCTCTAGTTACAGTAATTAAATAGGTGGAGAGTGGCCTGATTTGTTTGAATTATGATTTACTTAAAGGGCCTCATTTTTTGGTGACATGATTTTTTATTATGAAAGAATTAGTGATGAGATGTATAATATAGCCAGTCTCCAAATTGCTTGTTAATAGCCACAGACCAAGGTGTGATTATGTATATTAGTATAGCACAAAGGAGTGAAAGGTTGACTCTGTATTAATGACTGCACACTTATTTCAAAATTTAACTAACTCTATGGTTATATATTTATTAATGGCTATATATTTATTTTAAATTCTGAAACATTTTAAAAACATATTTTTCCACCTGTCCATTTTTATGTTCAAACACCTTTAAAGTTTAGTCCAGGAGGAAAATAATTCTCATTTGTTTTTATCTGAAACATATGCATGTTATTGTCATAAACAATATACTAATCTCATCATATATTATAATGGTTTCTTATAATCATTGCTCTCTAGAGGGGAGCTAGGCTTTGAACATTCAAAATAGGTTTCACTTAAAAGGTGTGGTTCTCAAGCTTTGGCTTGCATCAGAACGCCTGGAGGGTTTCTTCAAACACAGATTGCTTAACCCTTTCCCAGAATTTTGATTCTGCAGGCCTAGAAGGGAGTGGAGCCTAGAATTCGCATTTCTAAGAAGTTGTCTGGTCTGAGGCTGGTGCTGCTGGTCTCTGGTACTGCACTTTACGGACCCTGCAAGTCTAGAGATGATTTGGAATTAGTTCGTCTCTAGCACCCATGTGTGATTTGGCTGCTACATTTTGCAAGCAGTCTATATTTTAGTTATTTACTTCCAGCTTTAGTAGAGGTTTGCAAATGTAACAGGTAACCTTCAGGCAAACCCAGAAGGAAGCATTTTAAAGAGTAGCAAAAGGATAAGCAGGCCTTAAGGTAAAACTCTAGTCCTGTTATTTTTCTTTTCTTTCTTTCTTCCTTTCTTCCTTCCTTCCTTCCTTCCTTCCTTCCTTCCTTCCTTCCTTTTTCTTTCTTTCTTTCTTTCTTTCTTTCTTTCTTTCTTTCTTTCTTTCTTTCTTTCTTTCTTTCTTTCTTTCCTTCCTTCCTTCCTTCCTTCCTTCCTTCCTTCCTTCCTTCCTGTCTTCCTTCCTTCCTTCCTTCCTTTCTTTCTCTTTTCTTTTCTTTCCTCTCTTTTCTTTTTCTTTCTTTTCTTTCTTTTTCTTTCTCTCTTCCTCTTTTTTGCTTGGTTTTAGGTTTTCTTTATTTTATGAAAATCTATTTGATGTTGACTGTAATGAGTTAAGTAATATAAATTAACATTAGAAGGGTTATGATTTATTTAAACCCCTTTGGTGTGATCACCTAGAAAGTTCAAAGTGCTTGTTAACCAACATTGATGTGTCAGGACTCAAAGAATAAGGTCATTATCAGTAACAGTGACATTTTCATAAGAAACTTCTTACTTGGTTTTTGCTCTACTTGTGAAAGCTGCTTGTAGAAGGTCACATAGCACTTCAAGGCCATGACTGTCCCATTGAAAGTGTTTTTTTTGGGAGAAAGGACAGCAGAAACATTGGCATTGCCCATTAGTAACTTTTGGAAGAACTAAAAGAAAATTAATGTTGTATTGATCATTGATAAAAATATTAATCATTCCCAGCACCTCCCACATCTAGTTTGGAAATCTAGTAAGTAGTGATGTGCTTGTAGGGGCTTCGAAGTCCCAGCTGACATGAGAGATGGGAGTCCAGAGGGACCTCTCCAACCCTTGAAGGCCAGAAGTGGTTGTTTAAACCCCAGTTGAAAACCTGGTGCCCCGTAATAGTCTAAATCTCCCCTGACAGTTTCTGCAAATTTTCAAAAGGATGCAAGTGCTCAGAGCACCATCTGCTCCTGGGCTCCAGCGTCCCTGCCTGTAGTTTCAGCTCTGCACCCGGCTGACCCCACACTGAAACTCAGCCTCCTGAACTCATTTCTATCAAAAAGCCACTCGGCAAGACGTTTCAACGGAGACTTTTGTCTTGGGGATGAGTCATACCAGGCAGTGAACAGCTCAAAAAATCACATCATAGACATTACCGTATTCAGAAGGCCCCCTCAGCCTCACTCAGGCATGGCCTAGACAGCTGTGTACCACTGGGGACCTCAAATTCTATGCATTTGTGCCCCCAAAGGGTGATTGGACTAGAGGATTTCTAAGGCACTGCCAACTCGAGAGAGAGAGACTTTATTTTTTCTTTAAAAAGGATCACAGGAACTTTTTAGTTTTCTGTAATTCTCATTTTTACAGAGAACAGGATGTCCACCAAACAATGACATTAGTAATAGAAAAAGTTGGGAGTTATCACACCTGTAAAGTACTTCTTTACCAACCTGTCACCGAATATGAATTTGACTTGGAAATAACAGTATCACCTCCATTGTCTTTTTCTGTCAGAGAGAAAGTGGTGGAAAAGTGGCTCTCAGACTTGAGTAGTAATAGAGACTCTTTTTTAAAGGACAATCTCTTGATACTGCAGTACAGAATTAAATAGTTTTGATTATAATGTTACTTAAATATGTATAAAAATAAAATAGGGCTAAGCTCCTTCTGTTTACAGCCATTATACAACCATAAAACCAAACATCTTTACAAATTAAATACAAACAAAACAGCAAAACCATTACATTCAAATGAACAACATTAATTTAATGTGGCCAATAATGTGTTTTAAAATCTAAACTCTTACACAAATCATTAATATGGTGGTGGCTGCTCCATGGCAGGTTCATTTGAGTTTGCGCGCCTACCCTTACAAGCCAAGGGCTGACTCCATCCCCCATCCCTTTTCTCTGTAAGATTTCTGCGATTCTTTTGCATGCTCGCACCCAGCTACCTTTGGTCTACATGCCACGTCAGGGCATCATTTACACGTGACGTCCAACTTGCTTCGGGTATCAGTAACTTGAGACAATGAAAATGCCATTTCTTGGTGCCTTCGTGTTTGGAAACTTAAATTCAGACAGTGAAATAACACACTTATAAGATGATCTAGAAATGCTTATATTAAGAAATAATCATTCAAATGAAAACAAATAAAACTTAACACTCCTCAGAATGTATTTCCTGTGTGAAGAATATACCAAATAAAGAAACTCCCATCAGTTAATTAAATTTCACCAAATTTTGTAATTGATGGACTGGTGCAAATTTACTATTCACATTTTTGGACTTCATGGGAATATAGGTAGTCAGTTGACAGTCTGAAGTGTAGCCTGCATCTGTTTCTGGGATTTTCATTGTTCGGTGAGAAAGCACCATTCTGGAATTTCACTGCTTAATCGTTTTGGTTGATCGTATAGTTAGAAATATGCATCTGTTAGCCCCACACAGAAATAGCCAGGGTTAATTCATTAAATGCTGTGAATTTGATGTCAAAATAGGATACTTTCTCAGTTTCCACAGATTTATAAAATGCTTTTTTTTAATGGGGTACCTTCATCTATATTTCCATGCCAGTTTAATTTGACTGACACCTGAACTCTTATCTGACTGTATGTGTTGGTCACAGTGTCATTGTTACTACATTTCATTAATGCCCTTGGTAACATTTTGACTTTTCATTTTGGGTTGATGCTAAAGAGAAGCCAACCCTACCCTTCTGTTTTATGTGAATAATAAGGCTTAAACTCACAAAAATATTGGTGTACTCATATTTTATTCTGATTTTAACCAGAGACCTCAAAGATTTAGCTATGTAAATGATTCATAATCCTATACTTCTTTGGCAAGATTGTATTTCCTACTTGATTATATCTTCAGCTGACTAGATACTTGAGAGTCTGATACAGTGCTCTCTGATACATTTCTTCCCCACTGTGGAAGACATCCCAACTGCCTTCCCAATACCTATTCTCTCCTTCCTCCTCACTTAATAGAATCCCAGTTTTGTTCAGGCTGGCAATGTGCCCAGATAAAAATTCAATTTCCCAGGCTCCTTTGCAGTGAAAGGTGATTATGTGACATCATTCTGACTAGTGAGTTAGAAGCGGATCTGGATGGAACCGTTCTGCAAAGCTAGTTTTTTTCTGATTGGAAAAAATGGAGCCCACTCAGCTTTTCCCCTTTGCCATTTCCCCTTCTCCCTGCCTAGAACTTGGGTGGGTGCTCCAAGGTAGGGTTTATCTAACAATCTTGAAGATGAAGGCCACATGGAGGAAGAGGGAAGCAACCCATTCCCTTGAACAACGGTTCTAATCCTGGCAGGCCCACCCTCGTTGTGACCTGTGCAACTGAGCGTTTTACTTGTTTAAGTCACGCTCCATCATTTCTGTTCTGTGGAGCCAAATAGCATTTGGAACCTAGTAAATTATGCACACAAGAGCCCAAAGGGAATAATCATCCTTAGATCAAGACTGTCTGGAGGACTGTGCCCTGGTCAAATCATCTCCACAGTATTTTGGGAAATTAAGTAGTGGGCAAAGTTTTCTAGTCCTGCTCAGTTAGCTCTTCTACTTTTCACTTTATTTAGCCTGTACTTAAATAAATGTTATTAGTTAAATGTCTGCTAGCATACATCCTTCTTCAATACAGCGCCATCTCCTGGCAACTCCTACCTCTCTCAACAATGCTGCTATAAAGTGTAATGTACAAGAGCCTGAATTGTGGAGCACATTGCCTGAGTTTGGTTCTGGGTTCTTCTACCATCAGCTGTGTAAACTCTCTGCTTCATTTTCCTCATCTGTAAAATAGGGATAACAGTGACACTTACTTTATCAGGCTTGGGGAAGACTAAGTCTGTTAATACATATAAAGCACTGGAGTGCCTGCGTGACTCAGTTGGTTAAGCGCGTCTGACTCAGGTCATGATCTCAGGGTCATGGGATCAAGCCCCACATGGTGGTTGGGGGGTGGGGGTGGGGGTCAGCGCTCAGCAGGGAGTCTGCTTCTCTCTCTCTCCCTTTTACCCTCCCCCTTTCCCCTACTCCCACATGTGTGCTCTTTCTCTGTATAAAATACATAATAAAAAAATACATAAAAAGCACTAGCACTATCCCTGGTCCACAATAAACCCTATTTAAGTGTTTGATGTTGCTGTTGTTTGTTAGAAAATGGGTGTTTTCCCTCAGGAAAGCACAGTATCCCCACCTGGGTGCAGAAACAAGCAAAGAATGGAATTGAAATGGATTAAGATAGGTTTTATTCCTTACACATAACATACATGTAAAAGTGTGGGCATGCATCTCTACTGATACCACTTTAGTCATTAAATAGCTTGGTCTCCAGTATTCTCCATAAATCACATCACATCATGAACATTTCTCTTTAAATTAGGACGTACTGGGTTCAGTATGAGGCCTTGTGGAGTGCTTCTTCAGTGTAAATACTTGTAGGTGCTGGATACTGTAAAATGGCTTAGTTGGGTGAATAAGTACGGGGAATAGTTGTCTAAGAATGTGATCTCTCATTTGATTTCAGTCCTTTGACAATTTGAAGGTCTTCATATTGTACTTTCATGGAATTCCTTGAAGTTCTTCGTGTTCTACTTTCATGAAATTCTTGCTGATTCCAAGCTTGCAAAGCTCCATGGAGATATGGAAACTTGAACTTCTTAAACCTTGTCTAAAATTTTGACATTTCTATTTACATCAGGTTATCTCCAGGTAGGGTGGATGGGCAGGAATCATAATCTTAAGAACTGTCACAGACTGCATTCTAGAATAGTGAAGTTTCAAATTTTAGCATGTATACGAGGAACCTGGAATGCTTCTCACAAATGCAGGTGTGTTGACCTCCCCTCATATTCTGATGCAGTAGGTCTGGTTGAGGACTAAGAAACCACATTTTCAACAAGCACCTCAGTTGACTATAATGCAACCAGTCCATTCACCCTTTGGAAAGCAGTACTCTTGGGCTAATGAAACAAACAAACAAACAGACAAACAAACAAGATGAAATGGATCTCTAATGTAAGTTAATTTATTAAGGCTAACAGTGAAGCTATGAAATAATTGTTAGTTTGCATATTGGGCATAGCTTTATCTTGGCATTCATGTATGTCCACTGTTCACCTATGGTTAAATAATCATTTTGTTTAAAAGGTCGACAGGTGTGATATTCATAAACTTTATTCAGTATTTCTTGACACTTACCAAAAGTTTCTTTTCATGTAAGTTTAAAAGCTTGGTATGCTTTGAATTCTAACAAAGAAATGATGAAATGCTGGTCAATCATATTTTTATTTACTTGAAGATACCAAGCAATTCATATTTTTATATCCAGACACCAGAATCTGTAGTTAAAAACTCTACAGAAAAACAGCTCTAATGGACATTTGCTGAGTGTCACCAGGCAATCATTTGCCACCAAGAGTGCATTGTCCTCAAATATAATTGAAATAAAGTAGGTACTATGCTGCTATAAATCTAAATAGCAGGAAAATAGTAGGCTAGACTCCCCCAGCTTGTTCAGGACACCTTAATGGAAACATAAATACCATAATCATATGCTTTTTGCATGCATTTTACCACTAAAAAGAAAATGTGGATTTTAAAAGAAAAGACCCTTTTGAACTTGTTTTTTTTCCCGCATTAAAACTGAAATCCAATTGTGTCAAAAGGAAGTGTGACAAACAGACAAAACTAATTTTCTTAGATATAGGTAGTTATTAAACAAGTGCTCTTTTTAAAATGTTGGGTCACATAACAAAGTTGTATTTGCTATTCAAAAAGTCAAATACCACTTTATTTACTTACATTTACTTCATCTCTGCTTTTCTTGAAATATGAGAAAATCATTCTCAAAGGTAGTAAATCTCATTGCCATGATGAATTTTGCAAGTTGGTGCCATTGCTAATTCATGTGCTCTATCCCGGTCCCTTCTCAGTGTCCTTAGCTGTCTTTTTCTGACCTTCTGACCTCGGCTAGCTCCATCCACCTCAGCAAATGTCCCAAACTGGGTTGTTCCCTTCATCTTGCCTCTCTTGTCCAAACCTACCACCCACCTTCATCTGCGCCCCGGCTCCTTCCCTCTCCCTACTTGCTGTGGGTCAGCTCTCCTTCTTCCAGGCCAGTTCTGTGTGCGCTCTGCCAACCCTACCCTGCAAGGAACCGGTTCCATCACTCCTCCTTCTCAGCTCCTTCTTCAGCATGTGCCTGTCTGCTGGCTCTTCCACAGAGTGGGTAACCATGCAGATGTCTTTATCATGCTGTTAAAAAAATCCTTTTTTACCCTCTAGCTATTTTCTGCCCTATTTTTCCTCTTCATTTCTAATCCAGACTTCTTGAAAGATTAATCTAGATTTGATATAAACTGCTGGGTCTTCTTTCCCACATCACATTCCTTCTATGTGGTAGGCGTAAGAATGCCCTCCACCCCCACCCAAGGTGCCCATTTCCTAATCCCTGGAACCTCGGAATATGTTGCTCTATCTATCCAGCAAAATGGACATGGCAGATCTGATTGAATTAAGGATCTTAAAATGGGGAGATTTTCCTAGATTATCCATCCCAAGGGGCTCAGTGGAATCACAAGAGTCGTTTTAAGTGAAAGAGCGGGACAGGAGAGTCAGAATCAGAGAAAGATTCGAAGATGCTGGTCTGCTGACTTTGAAGACAGGAAGGGACCACAAGACAAGAAATGCAAGTGGATTCTAGGAGCTGGAAAAGGCAAGGAAACAGTCTCCCCTAGACCCTCTAGAAGGAGCATTACACTGCTGACACCTTGATTTTAGCCCAGTGAAGCCCATTTTGGACTTCCGACCTCCAAAACCACAATGTAATTATGGTTTCCTAATGGTCTCCTAGATTCCTGGTCCAGTAAACACTTCAGTTCTTCCCATTCGGGATCACTCTGGCATTCCTGGAACTCTGTTCTCTGTGCTTCTGTGTGTGTTACTCTTGCCTCATGCTTCCTACTTCCTATAGGACTGTTTCTTAACTGTCCCTTTAAGGATTCTCTTCTTTCCTGCTAAGTTTGAATTCTTTAGGGAAATAGCTTTGGACCACTGCTACTCCCTATGTGTTTTTTTGGCTAAAGTTTTAACTACTGTGTGGCACTGGTGATGGGTAACCTGCACTAGCCCAGTCCTCTCTTTTAAGCCCCACACCCTTGGAGCTAACTACCAGCTGGGAGTGTGGGCTTCCTGGGTCTCTCAGGTACCTAAACCCAACCTATCCAAAACCAAATTCATCACTTTCATTCCAAGCCTCTTCTAGTTTCATGAGCCTAATCTCCAAGATCCCCAGATTTACTCAAGACGTAAATCTTTCTTTGGCAGCCAGCCTCCCTTCTCCCCCACCCCCCACCTCATTCAGTGATGGAGGCCTACCAGTTTTATATTCTAAATAATTCCAAATCCTTTCTGTCCTTCTGCACCACAACATGTGGACTGGCAGGGGTCTACTAACTCATCTCCCTGTCTGCGCTCCAGTCTTGTTCTCCTCAAATCCCTACTTCTCCTAGTACCTGGAGTTTTCTATGCAAAGTGAAGATCTGACATCTCATTCCCTTGGTTAAAATTATTCTGTGGCTGTTCATTGTCTCCACAATGCAGTCTGAGCCCTCAACATGGCATCTGTGGGCCTCCAAGACCTCCTGTTTCAGCCTCATTCCTAATTATATCAGACTGTGTCATATTGGTTCACATCCTACTTTCCAAACAGAGGATCTTCTAGAAGTATAAATCCAACTTCATGAAATACATGGGTGAATTAAGTGGTTCTTTGGTCGTTATATGTTGTGCAAATGTTAAATTTTGGTGGGTAAATGGGCGCCTGGGTGGCTCAGTCGTTAAGCATCTGCCTTCCGCTCAGGTCATGATTCCAGGGTCCTGGGATCGAGCCCCGCATCGGGCTCCCTGCTCGGCGGGAAGCCTGCTTCTCCCTCTCCCACTCCCCCTGCTTGTGTTCCCTCCCTCTCTCTCTCAAATAAGTAAATAAAATCTTAAAAAAAAAAATTTTTGGTGGGTAAAAACAAGCAATCACTGTTCATTAAGCTGTTCTAATATAGTTAGAGATGCAGCAATTAAATTAAAAGCTGAGGTGACATAAACAACCCAACAAATGAAATCTTGAAGGTAATGAAGCCATAAATAAGGTCATGGCTAATTTTAAAGACTTCTTGTTTAATTCTTTTTGTTGATTAACATTGCCTGAAACCACAATTTGTTTGTAGAAGTAATGTGTAATGGGGGTTGTTTATTTATATATTTATTTTAGCCTTAGAGAAGGTTTAAATATTCCACAGAAATACGAGGATAAGGGAAAACTATCTTAGACCTTGGTAGTCATCAGGCAAATAATTTTCCAGCACAGTGTGTTTGCTTTTGTTTTAATGTCTTTCCCTTTGCAGGGCACTGAACTTCTGGGGCTTTGATGATGAGCTAGCCACACTGTGGTTGAAATCTGCTTGAGCTGTTTTGGTATTTCATTTGATTTTAACCATCTAACAGAAGCTCCAAGATCCTGCTTTAAATGCAACTTGGCATGATAACTCATCTTTTTATTCTATCCCAACCACCTGGCCCTCCTGTCTTGTAAACAGTCCGAACCCATGGATTCAAGTACCAATCTTATTGGTATATAGTGGTCTTAGGTTGGTATTATTTTCTTTCTTTCTCCTGAACAAAGCTGGAATATCAGTCAACTATTAATATAAATTCATGAGGATTTATATGGAGCCCTGTTGTGAGATGCATTTTCAACTTTTGGGGAGACTTTATCAAGACATGACTCCAAGATCCATTTTTAAATTAACTTCCCAGATGTTCTAGAGCTTTTCCTCTGACCCCCAAGCCCCCAGTGTGGATAGCTGTCCAATTAGTCTCTTTTTTGCTGCTTCATTCCTTTTCTTTCCATCAGTTCCTCATTGGTTGATTTTTGTGTAACTTAAGGAGAAACAGTAGTTGATTGAAAAATATTTGTTGTATTTTCCAATCAAGGAAGTGTTTGGGAAGTCTTTAGCGTCTTCCACTAAAATAGATAATTATATAGAAATGTGGAAATTCTAAGCTTTCTGTGTTGTTACAGTACAGAAAATCACTAGATAATTCACATATTCTATGAATATGTAGTAATTACTTGAATATATATTTGAAATTGCATAAAAGGGACTCATGTTCATAGAATGAATGGATCAATGAATCATTGTATATTAGAGTGTATATATATATTTCTGTAAAATTCACAAATATTTTTAAAACTGAATTTTCTATATCAGTTTTTGTCTTTTATTATTAGTTCTACGTCATAGACTATACAGGGGTTACAGGATTGAATCCTTAGGAATACAGAGTTTTTAAAATGTTTGTTCTCAAAAGAAGATACTTTGGGGCCAGGTAAGTGTCTCATAGGTGATTCCTTTTGGTGAGGTATCGGAATGGGTGGGTGGCTCTTTCAGCTTAACTTTTTTTTTTTACAAATGTATTATAATTTTAGAAGTTGAATAGATATTATTGGGCAAGAAATGAATCTTAACCCGAACTTGTGCTTTTTTAGTACCCTGTTTTAACTGAAATTCTTGGTTACTTCTGAGAGAGGCCTGCCTGGCCCAGCCCCAGATGCTGTTAACCTTCCTGGCACGGGTATGGGGGGATGGGGGGGCAGGTGCTGACTGCACCTGGAGCAAAGGAAAGACCAACAGGCCACTGAACCCAGCTCACAGCAGAACTCAGATTATCCAAGTGAACTGCTGAAGAATACTACCTTCAGGAGTCTAGAGGATTTCCTGCGTGTACATGAATTCAGTCTAAAATCTTGTGACTTAGTAATGTCAATCTGAACAGAGGAAAGAGTATAAAGTCTGAATTAAAGTGTATGTTCAAAGATACCATACTCTGAACTTTAAAGCACATCCAGCAGCTCCGATGAAGGGCTAACAGTTTCAGTTAGAGAATCTTTACTTTGTAAACTTTACCATGCATTTTGTTTATTCTAATTTAGATATAAATCAAATTTGCCTAAATTTTGTTTAGAGGAGACTTATTTGCTGATTTGAATACAATCAGATTAGGAAATGATTATTCTAAAGTCCCTTCAAATAAGTCCCCCTAAAATCTCATTTCTGGTATAAATTTGTAAAGAAAAAGATTTGATAGTGAAAAGATAAATTCCTTTATAGATTTTCAAAGGTTATAAATAGTGGTATCTAAAATAATTGTAAACCACCCACCTACAGAAAGTACTGCTATAGTTTCATGTTGACCTCATATCATTTTGGAATTGTGAAAATATATTTTAAAAATAAAAATATATCTTGTCTTCATGAAGACAAATGTGATTTAAAAGAAAAAGTTTGCCATATCAGAACTTCCTGATCATCATGACTGGAGCACAGTTCCCTCCAAATAAATCTGCATAACAACCAAATAGCAGATATCTTTGGCCTCTGTTTTCTGGTCTCTGCTTTGCTACTTAATAGGTCATTTAATGCCGGGTACAAAGTTTGAACAGCAGTAGTTACTTAGTCTTTTGAAGGTTATATAATAAATTGGACTTGCATCAGGCACTTAGGCAGAGAAATAGTAAAGTAAAATTTTAAGTCCAAATCTACCTTAAATTCTAATGTCACTTAGAATTCCTGGGGGCGTGGCTTAGTCAGTTAAGTGGCTGACTCTGGATCTCAGCTCAGGTCTTCATCTCAGGGTTGTGAGTTCAAGCCCTGCGTCTTGTTGTTGTTGTTGTTGTTTGTTTTAAAGAATTCTTTGAAAAGATTGGGCAGGGGGAATGGGAGGAATGCAAATGGAACTGGGGAGTGTTGGGGGGACATAGGTGAAGGAATTAGGGACTGTGCAATCCCTAGGAGTACCATAAAACTAGTCACTGTGGATGTGGACAATTAGGGTGATTTTTCTGGCAGTAACAGGAGGCATGAGGATTTTTTCTAAATTTCACAAAGTCACTATGTGGCCTGTGGGGGAAAGGAGGAGGACGTAGAAAAATGACTGAAATTCTGTATAATTATAACTCTGATACAGAAGAGTTTTGTTCTTGAGTTTGCAAGCTGCATTAGTATAACTTTAAAAAATCACCCCTTTTGTAACAGAAACTAAAACTGAGGATAAATACTTGTTTCTAATTATCCTCTTTTCCATTTCCTTTTTTTCCTTCAGTCTGTATGTTTAAGCTTTGTGAAATATTCAAGGGCTTAAAGATTTTTGAATAAGCCCAAGGTTTTTGTACATGTCCCATCTTACAGCCTCTGTGGCTGGTCATCCCCCTCCCCAGCAGTTATCCCAGGGGCTACTGGGTGCTGCAAATTGTGGATACAATTTGTATGGGATACAGAAATGAGCAAGACCTCATTTACCTCCCAAGTTCCTCTCACTTGGTGTCACCTGACAGACCGTATACAATATATTGCACACAGGGTGATAGGAATTAAATAGGATGCTAAGGAGATTGACTCAGGTTGGGGAAGGAGGGGCTTCTAAGACGTGGTGTGCTTGAGCTGCATCCTAAGTGGGTCAGAGCTTTTATATATACATATATATCTCTCTATATAAATATATGTAATATATATTATTATACGCATATTATATGTATAATATAATATATAAATATATAATATATATACACAATCTATATAAATATAAAATAAAAAATAAGTAAAAATCTTTACATATATATTTATCTAGTTTTGACTGACCGTGCAGTCAAGTTAAAGCACCGGATTTATATATATGCTCCTGGTAAATATTAAATATGGTCAACACTTTACTGTGTAAATTCTTTAATACCTCCTGCCCCTAAAAGCCACTGGTAGTCTGCTGTGGCTTTTCTCTCTGAGTGGTCTGATTCTTTGGAAGGATTTATGGATTTCGGCAAGTGAGGCTTACCTAGCCTTTAGGGCCCTTGGTGTCTTCAACTCTCAATTAGGTGGGTCCTTGAGGCCTACAGGATAATGAAGTAGAGCCTGGACAGGCAGAGATGCTTTGCCCCCATCAGGCAGGTGGTTTCTACGAGAGCGGATTGAGGATTCAGGGGCCGTGAGTGGGAGCTGTGGTTGGTGATATTAACCTTATGGATCCAAAATAGGTCTGTGAGAATATTTGTGTTTTTCATACAGTGTGGCTTTAAGCATTTGAAGAATCTAAAATTCTTGTTTTGGCTCTTCTTGGCTGTGAATGGCATGCGATTTGCAATACCTCCAGGTCTGGATCATCACGGGACATGGGACTCCATTAGTTAGTTGCAGTATCTGTTGAACATCTGTTAGACACAGATTACCTTGCCAGGCCAGTTCAAAAACATTGGCACATCTCATTGTCCCTCTGATACTATTTTTAAGGAATTTTATTTGCATCTGGGAGAGTCCCAGTAATCCATCTTCGTGATAAATGAATCCAAAATATGCTACCCTGGTTTCTTTTAAAGATTAGCACATCTTTTTAAAAATATATATATATTTTTTAAATTTATTTATATGAGAAAGAGAGAGAGTGCAGTGGGGAGGAGCAGAGGGAGAGGGTCAAGCAGACTCCACCCTGAGTGCGGGTCCGGATGTGGGACTTGATCTCACAACCCTGAGATGACCTGAGCTGAAATCAAGAGTCAGATGTTTAACCAACTGAACCACCCAGGGACCCCATGATCAGCACATCTTTGAATTGTCTTGGTTTTTCTGTTTCTAGCTTTTATATAAGATTAGGGCAAACTGGATATAGGTATAGTGTTATCCCTGCTGACTGAGGGGCTTGTGATGTTCAACAATCCCATCTGACTTATAACTGAAACAATGTGTTGGCTAATCTTTTGAAGGGTAGGTGCTCTGGGTTTTACTGGGACACCCTTTACAGCTATTGCACGAGAGCGTGACTTTCCCACTTTCACGTCTAATACATTATTGAAAACATTTACAAGTCAGATGGCTATGTCAAGGCCATACACATACGTGTATGCAGGTTGGATGAGATTGTGTTCCTAGCGAGATGAAAAATCTGGTGATAAACTCCACTGTCTTGGGAGAACCCGGGCCTGAGGCAGATATAAGCAAGGGCCTCTGCCTTCTCCCCATCGATGTAGGGCCAGGCATCATCCCTCCTCAGGGGCTGATATCCTTTCTGAGTGCTCTCCGGGCTCTCCCCAGGCTTGCACCGGCCACCAGGGCACCACGAGTCTTCCCACATGGCCCTCTGGCTTGAACCTTCACGTGGCCAACAGTGGGAAGGAGGGCATCCAGGCAGATGGCTAGTCAGGGCAAGGAAGACAGGCCAGTTGACACAAGTTGGTGTTTTGTCCTAGGCAAATTCTAGGGCATCATAGGTGCCACGGCCCTGCAGCCCTGAGGAGGGAGTGAGTCGCAGGTGCTTCTGTGCAGAAGGCCACACTCAGGAGCTGTCACCTGTGAAGGCCTCAGCTGCCTCTGAGGGGTCCTGGCTCTGTCCCCACAGCAGCTGGGGCTCGGGGCGGGAAGCAGGCCGAGCCACCAGCAGTGACTAATGGTGGTTAATGTGAGGAAATGCAAATAATTTAAAATTGCAACTCTCCCCCTCCTTTTCTGCACTCCCTAATTAACTTCCCTGCTTTATTTTTCTTACTAGTGCTTATGACTAGTGCTTACTAGTTATGATAGGGCCTAGTCATACTTTTAAAAACGCTGTTTATCATCCATCTCCAGCAACTAGAATGAAGTTCCACTTTCAGGTAGGAGTCTTTGTCTATTTTGTTCATGGCTGTATTCCAAGGCCTGGCATATGGGCATTCAAATATGTTAAATGAATGAATGAATAAACCAAACTCTTCATCAGCACAGAAAAGGCAGTTTGTGGGGCGTGGTGTCGAAAAAGGAAAACTGTAAGCTCTATGCAAGTAGAGAGGGCCTGCTTTAGAAAAGAAGTGTGAAATTTCTACCTGCAAAAGGAAGCTAAGCATTTTAATTGTTAAAATCACTTTTGCTCATGCTAGGTCCATAATTCTTCCAGGTTTCCTAGAGCATATGTAATTTTGAGAGAGAGAGATGATGTGATGCAATATTATGCAATGTGATACCCTAAGGTAGATATGAGATAGGTATGGTTAAGGGCACAGTCTGAGTTCTCATGCCGGCTCTGCCAGTTAGCCTTCTGTGCCTCACTTTTTGCACCTGTAAAATGGGGATATTGACATTACTGACCTCATTGGGATTTTTTGGGGTATGTATGTGAGGATTAAATGAATGACTACACACGAGGCACTTTGAATACTACCTGGTACATAGAAGATTCCAGTAAGACTTAGTTGCTATCATCATTGCCATCATCAACATCATCATTATTATTGTGCTACCACTACGTCATCATCTGTATTCTTGAGTTCTTAAGATTATTTATTGATTTATTGATTTGAGAGAGAGAGAGAGAGAGCAGGGTTGGGGGAGAGGCTGGGGGAGAGAAAGAATCTCAAGCAGACTCCACACCGAGCAGGGAGCCCAACATGGGGCTCAATCTCATGACTGAGACCATGACCTGAGCCGAAATCAAGAGTCAGACGGTTAACAGATTGAGCCACCCAGGCGCCCCTGTATTCTTGCGTTCTAAGGACATTTAGAAGCTAAAAAGTTTGCTGCATAAATTGTTTTGTGTGAGCATGATATATAATGATTCTGTATTTTTTTAGCATCTTTTGTGCGTAAAAATTTATTGTAGGTTTCTCAACTTTTATTTTGATGCCACAATAGGCGTCTGCAGCTTTTTACATTATATGCTGGTACCAAAATGTGCGTTGCTGTGGACATTTGATTGATTTCTGTAATTAGGAAGCAGCTTAATCTGCAGTAATTTGGTGTAGTATTGAACTTGAATAGCCACAGATTCATTTCCAAAAGAGGAGACTAAAGTAAATGAGAGTTATGATATTTGAGGACATGAATGAAGACGGCACAGGCCTGGGGCTGGGTCAGATCCTCCCACGGCTCGTGATGCACCCCATGGGCGACTGCCCCCCCTTCAGGAAGGCTACTTATCATTTTCCTCCAGGAATGTGGGATGGCATAATAGGGCAATTTTGAATAGCTCTGTGATATATTTAAATAAAAACTACCATGTAATTGCATAATATTAGTATTATAAATGCCTTGTATTCATTATATGATAATTAATTAAAATCAGGTTCAGTGTTAATAAATATGTAGTAGAGAATATTATTGATGTTTTATTTATGGTAAACAGGAAATGTCCCTTGTGATTTTTTTTTTTATTCCCTGCTTGGAAACGATAAATCATATATGAGAAGGGATTAGATTGTTTTCTTTTATGATATGCCTTTTTCTGGCACATTTTGTCCGCATACCTGGGATTAGCTACATACATACCTCACAAAATGAGGTCTCATTATACCCAAGGATAGCTAAATGCCCATCAAGGAATAAATGAATGCGTTTGAGTTGTTTTAATTAGCGAGGTGTGATTTAAAGGTTCCTGAAATCAAAAAGGCTTATTCATTTTTCATCAATAATCACTTACCTTAATATTTCATTAGAACCCGCTGATTTGCAGACCTCCTTCTGGGCTTTGATTCATTATGACTGCAGACATAATTTAACTTTCCCTCTTTTTCTCATTCTGTATTATACTCTTTCATCTCTGAGACACTGTTAAGATGTTTCCAACATTCTTCACAGGGCTGCTAATTGATCCAACTTTTTTTTATCTCTAACTGTACTTAAAGCTAAGAGTTCTAGGCTATGCAAAGCTGTATGTGCGTGTGTATGCATCCACGCGTGTGAGCGCACACGTTTTTAGGCAGTTTTCTTACGTCATTTGAACAGCTGATGATAACGTGCAAATTTTCTGTTTCATATGTTCCGAGACTAAGGACTGATTTATCATATGCAAAAGTCAGGAAGTAAATAACTTGGACACATTCTTAGACTATGCCATCAATTTGAAAGAACAAAGCATCTTGTGTGTGGCATAGACAGCGGATGAGATCACTATCTGTGCATATACCTTATTTTCAGAACATGTCTCTGGTTGCTTTTGACGTACACTTGCACTTATCCTCAGTGTGCCTGTGTGTCCGCGGGGAGTGGCCCTGTCCGAGGCTTCTGTGCTGCCACCTAGGGAGTTCAGCTCTATCGCAGTGAAGCCAAAAGTTGGGCCCTCATGTTCATGTGATGCACGAGCAGGAAAGAGCCGTTCTTTCTTCCTAAATTGTTCCCTGTCTGCGTGTGACTGATGGCAGCTAGACACAGCCCACGCAGCACATGGGCATCAGATCAGAACCTCTTAAAACCCCAAATTCCAAGTACCTCTCCTTAAATGCATACATAGGCCTTAGGGTTTTTTTTGGAAGTAACTAACCTAAAACCTCAAAACATGCCTAGCACAGATTCTGACAAGCTGATGCGAGCACTGAAAAATAAGTAGATGGATAGGTATTTTCATTTTTTTCGAGATTGATTATGAAATAGTATATGTCTGTTTTCCACAGCCATGTTAAGCAATTTTTGTGTAAAGTACATATTATTAACTTTCACTAGCTGTAACAGTTTTCATGCTGAGCAAAAATTGCTAAACATTAAGAAATAAAAACTTGTGTACTTAAAATTTGGTAAATGTATATGTGTACAGAATTATAAATATTTTCATTGGATCGAAACCATTCTTTTTAATATTTCCCAGAAAACTTAATGCTGACTTTCCTTATGTCCCAGATTTATTTTTTCCAGAAATATGTCTAAAAAACTAATGAGCCACCAATAGATATATAAACATCTACTAATGGAGAATTAAAAGAATGCTTATGCGTTAGAAGATACTATCCACCATTAAAAATTATTAATCCTTTTTTACCCCGAGCTATTCCTTACATTTTGCCTACCTTTGGAATGTTTATTGATAACTCTTTCCATTAAATACTTTATTCTTACATATTAGCATTACCATGACTTGCTTGGTGTGAGTATGCATATTTCAATAATTCTAGTCTTTGCATACTCTTCAAGATTCTGGGAGAAAGCTTAAGATAGATTTACTGGACTTCATCTTTATGATCCTCTCAACCTGCCTGTCTTGCTTTTCAGCCTTCGATGGACGTGTGAAAGCCGGCATGAGCGAGTGGAGCAGGGTGATATAGTAGACCAGTGTGGCTTTAGATTCAGATCTTGACTCTGCCACTTACTTGGATGTTTGGCAAGTTATTTAACCTCTGTGAGCCTCGTTAAATTCATCTGTATTTTAAATTTTTTGTCCCATTGTTAGACCATATGTCAGCTGTGTCCCGGTTTTTATATTTAGAAAATATGTTCTTCATAACCATGCATCATGATCTGTGTTAGAAGCTATTGGGGCTAAAAGAGAAATACAGATCCAATCTCTAATGGTAATGCTCTTCTAGTCTTTTGGGAGAATAACAGACGGATTTAAATAACACAACCAGTTTTATTGACTATGCTGTTTATTTTAATAGCTAGACCAGAATGGTTTGATTGACTTTTTAAAAATCTGGTATGTTTTTTACCATATGGACAAGGCCATATCTAGAGTGCCAAGCTAATAAGCCTTCTTTTCTCTGCCAGTGAACCATGAAAGTTGTTAGCAAAATGTTTTATTTTGAATTGATCCATTTTCCAAGCTCTTGGTGATATAAACACCCTTCTTAAAAGATAGAGTACAGATTATCGTTCATCAGTCACTGGAAATTTGTTGCATCAAAGAACTGTAGTCAATGAGTATGTGAAATGATCTAGAAAAGAATGTATACTGTGTGATTGGGGATGCCTAAAAATGTTATAAAACTACCCGAAATCAGTTGATTGTGGGTACACGTTTCCAGGTTTTGAATGGTGTTGTAATATAAAGAACATAAAGCATGGGAGTTGGGTAATACTTAGCAGTAATGTGTTGTTTTAAATAGTCAAGGTTTAAAGTAGCATGACTTTGTGCTTTTCTCATTTGTATAAAGGGCTCAGTGTGCAAATCGTTCTGAATCATGATACTATTTATTTCTTGGAACAGCAGTGAAATGACAGTATTAGATTTTCTTCTCCCCTAATCAACTCGTAAGTATTCATTGCATCCCTGGTTTCCTTGGTACCATCAAAATATTCATATCTTTCATTTCTCTCCTCATCAGGTTTGTGTTTTCCTTTATGTCCTTTACCAAACACACTATCTTTAAATTAGTTGCTGAACGCCCTTGTTTCTCTATTTTCACCATCACTCTATTTTCTGGATCTGTTTCTATTGACTGATTTTTCTCCTGGTTGTGAGTTACATTTTCCTCCTTTTTATGTCTAATAAATTTTTATCACATGCCAGACATTTTGAATTTTATTATATTGAGAGCTGGGTTTTAGTCTCTTTTGTAAGAGTGTTGGATCTTTCCTGGCAAGCAGTTAAATTATTTGCTGATTGTTTCTTATTTTTAGGTTGCTTTAAAAATCTCTTTTAGGCCAGGGCGAGAGTAGCCTTCATGCTGAGGCCTAACTTAGCCCCATTTCCAAGATGTGGCCCTTCTTGATGGACTACTCAGTGTGGTCAGCCAAGGTACTCCATGAGGTCTCTTCCTCCAGTTGGAGAAAACTTGCCCAATTACTGGTACTTTAAGAGTGCCCCAAATTGCTGGGAATGATTTTCTTTTTTTACAGAAGTTGTTCCTGTCTAGGTTGTGGGGTTTTACCTGAACCAAGCACAGTTTGGTGATCACATGGAGATTTCTGGAGCTTGTTCTTCAGTGTAGATCTCTCCTCTCAGAAAATCTGTCCCACAAATTCTGACGACCTCAGCCTTCCCCAATTCAGAAATCTGTCTGTGTGACTACAGTGCCATTTGCGTCCCCCTCCCTGCACTGCAATGTGGGAATTGCCACCAGACAGAAAGCCTGGGTACTGGTAGGGCTCACCTCATTTGTTTCCTTTTCTTGGGGATTACAGTCCTAGTCTTCCTCACACCCAATTTCTAAAAATAGTTTTTATATTTTTCAAGTTTTCCAGTTGCTTAAAATAAGAAGGGAACACTACACCACTTATATACTCTTGTTGCCAGAAATGGAACTTCTTAAAATATATTTAAAGAATTGTTCTTCTGAGGGTGTCTTCGTTCTACTCACCCAGTCTTACTCCTAAACCATTCACAATTGGCTTCAGAAAGACTCTTTCTTTGCAGGGGTGCCTGGGTGGCTCAGTTGGTTAAGCGTCTGATTCTTGATCTCGACTCAGGTCTTGATCTCAGGGTCATGAGTTCAGGCCCCACGTTGGGCTCCCCTCTCTCTACAGAGGGAGGGTGGGGAGGGAAGGAAGGAAGGAAGGCTCTTTCCAAGTGACAAAATTGCCAAATCTTGAGACCATAGCATAGTCTTTCTCCTCCTTGTTCTTTCTGAAATATTTAGTGTTGATGACCACTCCTCCACACCATCTTAAAAAGGCGTTCACATTGGATTTATGGGACACTCTTTTTCCTTTGTCTCTTACACTCTAATTTATGTCTTCGTTGTTGACCACCACTTTTGGGGGGTGGCTCTTTTGTCCCCTACATGTTGTAATTCTCAAGTATCTACTTTCTGTTCTAGTTTTCTTCCTGGTGTGCCTTCAACTGTCACTTATATGTATCGGATTCCCAAGGTCATTGTAAGCACAGCTGATAAATTTCTGAGTACCAGCCCTGCTCCCCACCTATCTCTCTGGGTATACTTACAGCAGCCCAAACTCTGAACAGTAACAAATCTAGTGTTATCTGTATTATCAAAACCATAGCCACCATGGTGTCCACCCTGTCTACTCTTTTTGCCATCCTCCTCTCTATATCCTGTGCTCTTCCCGAATCCCCTTCCTTCATCCTTGTATCTAGTGATGAGGTTTATTGGTTGTTTCTATACTGTCTGTCAAACCAATTCTTCCCCACCTATTTCACTGTCCGGACTCAGGAATATATTATCCCTTATCTGGTGTAGTGAAGTAGCAGCACTTATACTTCTAACCCTCTCAACGATCTGTGATCCATCTTACACAGTCCTGTCAGCATCACCTTTCTGAAGTCTAGTTTGAGTGGCATTGCTGCTGCTCAGAAAAACTCACTGCAGAATCAAGTCCAAACTTTCTCGAGTGTGGTGTTCTCCTCCTGGTGAACCACCACAGTCTTAATCCTCTGTGTTTGCCCTTGTCAAAACTCTAGTCACACTAGGCTTTTTCCTATCCCAGAATGTGTCAAGCATTTTCGTAATGTAGTCCCCATCACATAAGCTTTTTTTTTTTTTTTTAAATCAGTCTGAAACTGACGCATATGGCTCTCTTTATCCCCATTGTTAAAAATCCTAATTTTCCAGATGCCATCTCTGCAAATTTAGTACATCTACTTGGAATGAGTCTCTCCTTTTTCTTGGATTCAAAACATTTTGAAGGATTTCTGTAAGTGTTTGTATAGGATAGTTAGAAGCTATCTGCGTCCCCTCCGCTTTTTGCATGATTTGCATTTTTTCTCATTTTGTTCTAGATGTCTTCTTTAGTAATGGTGGGAAATCATTAAGGCATTCCCTGAGAGCTGCTTTTAGATTCAGATTGCAGCTAAAAAGCAATCTCATGCATAGGGTTGTGATCATTCTTATGTGGCTGACTTCTCTTATAAGGAGATAAGGATCAGGGCCATGCCTTCTTCACTCTTATACACTCCAGATGCTTTTGCACATTTTTGGAGAATTTAAAGGTGGGCATGTGGATGAATAAATGAAAAAAAAATTGACTTAAAATTGTTGAATGATTTAATTGATTTAAGGAGATTATGTAGCATGTGACTTCAGCATCTAAGTATGATTCAATTTATACAAATTAGTTATATATAACCTTGCAGTAACATACCCGTGACATGGAACAGAATAAATCACTTTACGAATCCATTATTACACTGTAATTTTTTTTTTTTTTTTTTTTGGCTAGGACAAAATAACTCGAATTCAGTATTGATAAAGGGGTGTGTGTGTGTCTGTGTATTTATATATATGCAGATTTTTTCCCTGATACATTTCGTAAGCTAGTGACCATGATATATCCTTCTGCTGATAATGCTGGATTCAAGTCTAAGCATCCCAAGGAAACAAAGAATGCATGTTATTTTGGGACCCTTCAATATCTCTGCTCTTGTCTGTGTTTCTTCCTGTGCAGATATTCAAGCACTATGGGGCCCCACATTTAACTAGGCACAACATTTTGCTGATTTCCTTTAAATGTTTCCTGAGTAAGAAACACATTATCCCTTAATCAGCTTCTTTTGAGATATCTGTTTACACTAAACAAAGTCCTATTCCAATTAGTTTCAAATGCTCAGCAAAAGGCTGGTAATTAAACATTGTCTAAAGGAGCGTCCTGCTACCGTATTGCAATATTGAAGTCCAGGTGCAGGAGAAACAATGTTAAGCTTATTAGCATGTTTATCAATTTAATTGGCCAACCACAAAGAAGGACTATGTACTGACATAAATTTCAAACTTAAACACTGTGAATTTGGGAAACTACCTCTATTCCCTCATCTGTACAGTGAAATAACTGTATACAAATAAGTAATAATGATCACTACCTTGTAGAATTGTGTAGGATAAATGAAATAATATAGATAAAGCATTTGGCATAAAGCCTGCTTGCATTATTACAAATATATTTAATTGTGGTGTAGGTCAAAAATCTGACAAAAATATTTTATAATAAAGCAACCCTTTTAATAAGTAGACCTTGAAAATTCAATGACAGGTACAATTACTTGAAGAAGCATTTAGTTTTAGTACATTATAAAATCTTAGACTTAATTTTAAATTTAATCTATATAAACTAATGGCCAAACTATGGAGTAAATAAAATGAGATAATCCCTGAACATGACATATTGGGCAACGTACTTAATATACGTTGCATGTGCGTAATAACAATTTTGTATCCAGTATTTTCTGAGTAATGTGTTGTGAATGTGGGCATCAGCTGGGATGAAAGGATTTCAAACTCGGACTGTCAGTAGATGAAACACTGTTAACATTAATTGGTGATAGAATTTATTTCATAATGTGTGTGATCTGTTGCAGTGGTAAAATAGATTATTTTTAGATTCCCATATAAAATTGTTTTCTCACTAGATAATTATAATTGGCTTTGTGTGTAACACAAATTTTAAATATTTTATGTTATTAGTAACACCAGTGTAACATGGGAATTAACAAGATAGAAATGCAAATACATTTTCCTGTTTCTTAAACTGTGGCTGCAAACAGAGAATTGGTTCTGTAAATTATTTTTAATGTGCACACTTTTTAACAAGGTCCTTAAGGTGGTAATCATTTCTCAGTTTCCAACGTTGAGGGGTAGTAATTATTTGACAGCTGTAATGTTGCTTTTGTTGGTGATGAAATACTGGTTTTCATTAAATTTTGTTAAAATATACTTATTTAGAATCATAGGTTTCTACAGTTGCTGGGAGGACCTGATTTTATTTAAAGATTTTATTTATTTGAGAGAGACAGAACGAGCAGGGGCAGGGAGGAGCAGAGGGAGAGGGACAAGCAGACTCCACACTGAGCGCAGAGCCCTTCATGGGGCTGGACATGGGGCTAGACACAGGGCTGGACATGGGGCTCGATCCTACAACCCTGAGCTGACATCGAAAGTCCAATGCTTAATCAACTGAGCCACCCAGGTGCCCCTGGGAGGACTTGATTTAACAGCCCCTTACTTTACAGAAGTGGGAACTCAGGGGTGGGGGTGTTGACGAGGGTGGTTGCTGCATATCATTATCTTTCCTTTAAAGGTGGGGGTACTATGGCAAAAACAGCTGATGTGGAGTCAGGAAACCTGTGGGCCTGTGGGACCACTGTCCTCAAATAGGCTTGCTGCCTTGTGTGAGTCACCTGATTATCAGTAGTCTTCTACAAATTTATAAAACAGATAGAATCATATGTGGTCTGCCAGTTACAAAAAGGAAGTGTAGTGGGCACCTGGGTGGCTCAGTTGATTAAGCAACTGCCTTCGGCTCAGGTCATGATCCTGGAGTCCCTGGATCGAGTCCCGCGACGGGCTCCCTGCTCAGCAGGGAGTCTGATTCTCCCTCTGACCCTCCCCCGTCTCATGCTCTCTCTATCTCATTCTCTCTCTCAAATAAATAAAATCTTTAAAAAAAACAAAAAACAAAAAGGAAGTGTATGTAAATATACTATATATGTGAAAGTAGTAGTATATATGAAATAAAGTACATATGTGAAAGTGTACTTAAAAATATAAAGGTCTACCTGTGTGTGTCACACTGTTATAATTACCCCTGCCTGGTGACTTCTTCCATGTCCTCTAGAATTATGTTGAGTAATGCATTAATTCAAAGATGTAGATGCAGCCGCTTTGAAAAGTAGAGTACACCTTACCATACTAGTGGTTTATTGGAATATTCCTGGACTTAGATATTTCTGTTATAAGCAATACCCAGGTAAGGGTCTAATTGGACTTCAAGTGAGAAAAAAAATTTTTCCTAAGAGCTCAATATGTACAATGTAGTTATAACCTGTTGACGTCATAGTTAAATTAAGCAGATACAGCTGTCTGTGAGTGGACAAGGCCAGCATGATTCCAGTGTGGACCATCCTGTCTTCTTTAGAGCTTGAGAAGGGTGCTCTAGTCTGGACATATCGGTCCATTTCCTCTGAATTCTGTGTTGTCCTTCTCACCCCCACTGGCCCTGGTGGTGGTGGCTCCCTGAGCTGTGTGTCTGTGGCCATTCTTCAGTTCGTTGCAGAGTCTCCTTAAACATCGTGCTGTCCCTTCATTGCAGTTATGACTGAGACACATTGACCCTGCTCTGCGTTAAGCACTCACTCTGTTTTCCTGCTTCCTTGGACCTGCATCTATTCCAGTGTTGCTTTCGATCCTTCTCGTTTGTTTTCTTCTTTATTTCTCATGCTGTTGATCCAGCCTCGCCCTTTCACTTCCATGCACTCTGGATGCTCTGCTCTCCTTCTCCTGTGGCCCGCCTGGTGGAGCGTGCCGTGGCCGGGGTCACCGCTGCCCGGGCTGATGCTCCCCAGCACTCCCTTTACCCAGCCACACTGGCCAACGAGAGTGTCCCCATGCTCATGCTGCTGCACCTGGCATTTCGTCTGCTGCATGCCGTGCACTGGATCTGGACGTGACTGAATTCTTCTTGTCATCCCGGCTCACTCTTCAGGGTGGTCTTTTCCAATGCCCCGTCCAAGTTCTGCAGGCCGCCCCACCTCCCAGCCCCTCTCTGGCCTGTTACCCTTCTTTAAGGTTTGCATACACATATCCCTATCTCAGCGTGCCCTGTGCATTCATGTGTTTTATTATTTCTAATTCTGCCCTCTTGAATACAGAGACCCCACATGTCCTGTCTGTCTGTCTGTTTGCAACTCCTGTATGTTGGCGGGCAAGCAGTAGGTGCTAGCTGATCCTTGCTTTAGGTTTTATGTATCTTTATATGAATGTGTGGATATATGTATGTTTGTGTGGGGTGTGCGCTTCCTTCCCCTTGCTTGGGAAGCGCTCTTACCTACTCTCAGAAAATCCTGCTGGGTGGCAGTTGCTGACCACTGGGTATGCCATGGAGATGGTCCCCACCAGGAGCAAAAACGAGTCTTCTCTTTATGGTGCTTTCTGTTTCAGGTTTTTAAAGCACCTCCTTTTCACCAAACTCAAAATCCTGCCTTGTCTCAGCTGTATTTAAAAACCTATTTGTCAGAGATTTTGCTTTTAACCCTTCTTGCATGCCTTCTAAAAAAATTCTTCTTTGAGCATATAGAACGAAGAGCTTCTGGAAACTGTTCTCATTGAATTAATATACATTAATCGTATGATTCCTGTTACTAAACCTTAAAATTATTTTAATATTAAAGTAATACTTTTTTTGTATAAAACTTAGGAAATAGAAAAGGAAAGAAAAAAAGGAAAGATGATCTCACCCCAAAATAATAATTACTAACATTTTAGAGTACATTCTTAGGCACACACACATACACAGATCGATATTTACAAATGTGTACTTATTCAAAACTAAATATAGAATCATACATAACTCCTTAGTGACCTGCCTTTTTACTTAGTACGTCACAAACCTCTTTCCCTGCCAGTGTTCTCCTACAAAAGTATTTTTTAAATGGCTACAGTATTTCATTTTATGGGTTTATCTTGGTCAAACCAATTTGGGCTTAACAGCCTAAGCCTCAGTTTTCTCATCTGTAAAAGAGAATAATAATATTGCCTTAAGTAGCGTAAGGGAATTAAATGAGCTAATGCACATAAAGTGCCAAGACTAGTGCCTGTCACATAGTAAGTACTCAGTGATTATTAGCTTCTGTTTATATTTATCAATTCCCTACTGTCTTTTAACAACTTAAAATGCACTCTGATCTATCCAATACTCTTTCTTACAAATTTGAATATGTAATTGTATTTTATCAATAACACATTTTTAAACTCTAAAAATCCACGTTTTCTCTATTTTCAAATAATATTATCAAAAGATAGTAGGGCATTTCTAGTTACGGCAAATCCCAAAGGAAGAACGCTTTGGCTTTATAAAAGACATTGCTTCAGGAGTTTCCACCTGAAAGTAAAAGTTGGTTCTACTCGCCTTCGTCTATCTCATCCTTGGCCTCTGCCACCTCTTCGATCTGACCTTCTGCTAAAGGTTGATGTTCCACCGGCTGTCTCAGAAAGAAAGCTGGGAGCGGAGTGCCCCTCCATCATAGCCAGCCTTGCTCTTCTGGATTCTCTCATTTTTTATCCCCTTTCAGGGCTCATTGGGCTGCTAGCCTCAGGGTGGTCTGAGACTAAAGAAATTGTTCTCAGAGTTGAGTAGTTCACCAATATACTTTAAGAGGGCATGTAGCCTTCAATAAAAGTTGTTCGATTTAATATAAAGTAAACTTTTCTTATTTTGAGGTGTTTTTTTTTTTTTCCATTCGGTTAAGCATGTAAGTAAACACATTTAGAAATGTGGAACTGTTTCTGTTATTTTGGATTTAAAAAAAAATACCCATCTCTATTTCTAATGAAGGTCTACTCCCCTTGTAGAATATGTCAGAGTTAAGTGTCTGTTCTGAATCAAGTATATGAAAAACCTACATTTATTCACGGTCGTATCATGCATTTATTAAGAACTGGAAAGAAAATGCTCTTTAGGCTTTACGTTGACACAGTGTATCTATTACTCTTTTTCTCTATTTTATGAGTTCATCTTTCTTACAGGGGAGGAGGTAGGTTAGAAGGGAATATATCCCTTCAAGGTAGAGTCCATTTCAGAGTGGACCTCTCCTCCCTTGACCACTGTTTCTCAGACAGAGAGCGAAAGTGTTCTGCCCTGCATATTTTAAACGTTTTCTCTGATTTTGGAAAATATTTTCTTCTGTTTTTCTTTAAAATGCTATATCCTCTTTTTTCCGTATTTCTCTTTCTTAGTAGAATGCTATTATTGGCTGTCAGCTTCTTCATCCTGGGCCCATATGTGGGGGAGATATTGGAGACTGAAGGAGTTTGTTCACCCTACTGACATTTGTATTGTCTAAGTAGAACTGGCTATTGAAAAATGCTAACACAAAACCTCAGCCCTTCTTTTATTAATGCACTAAAGATCCTGACCAAATTTAAAAACCAGGAGAGCCTTGTTGAGCTTGAATCTGTTAGGCTATGAAATGCACCCTGGGTTTTGAGGAAGAAGTGAGCACATTTATAGCTTTAATTACTCATTTGGGATACTACAGTCTGTTGCCAAAGCCAGTTATCATCAGCTTTGATTAGAAATCAGGAAAGACAGCTGCTGAAATGCAGAGTGAAAAGAATTGTATTGGATTAGAAAGGCGTTCTTTTGAATCTGAAAGAGAAAGAAAGCATCTTTGGGAAACATCTGAATATGCATTTATTTTAATAATTGAATGGCTAGAGGTATAGTACAGTACATTGTACATTGGAGTGGTTTTCATTATTAAATTAAGTGCCTTTGTTCAATTCATCTGGATTTTCCCATTGGCTGCTGTATTCTTTTTCCTCTTTTAGCTCCATTTTGATGCAGTGTTACATCCCTATTTGTGGGTTGAAATGTGTCAGTATTCATAAACTAAATTCATGAACCATCTTCCCAATCATTTGGGCTGATGAAACACCATTTACCAGTGTGAAGCCAAGCCAGGAGAGGCATATAAAATAATGCATTCAAATGCTAAGCTTAGAAAGACAGTATTCTTTATTCCTAATCCCACGTTCATGGAGAAGTACTGCTTTGAGCCTTACTATTTTAGCAATGTAATTTCAGGTTATAATGTATGTCAGAATAGTGTCATATGCAAATGCTCAGAAGTATCAAAATCTCAGAGTTAAATTCACACTCATGTGTTCATAGTTGTGTCAGGAAGATGTACTTTTTACCTTTTGAAAGCTGTTTGAGATCTTGTATAGAAACGTCAATAAGGCGATGGCCTCCTATCTTTAAACTTTGCAAACAACAACTTTTCTCCTTCCTTCCAAAGATGATCACAGTTGCTTAAAAAAATACATAAACAATGTGTATAGAAGCATACCCATCCCTTAAATAACTATATAAGTACTGAGGATAGTTGTATTTACATTCATATTTGCAGGAGAGTAAACATTTATGCAAATATGCTAAGAAAAATTACCAAACACTTTGTTTGCATGTGCTCTAGCTTCAAAGTAAAGCTGAGAATTGTCACCCAATTATTTAACTTTAGGTAGTGTAATGCTTAAACAAAACAAAGATAACATTCTGTATCTACACAATGGATCAAAACAGCTTCCTTCATCCTCACTTTGGACCATCTGTTTAAAAGAAACTAAAAACCCTCAGGAAGCAAGCCTCTAATCTGTGGTTAAGAGTTTAAAGACACATGCTTGTTCTGACAACCAACACTGTGTACTGAGCGCTGTAATAGGTTTTGTATTAGCTGTAAAAGGCTGCATGGCTTGACCTCAGCATCTGTCAGCTACAGCTTCTCTGTTCTTAGTAGGAATTCAAAAACTCTTTTTGTAGAGCATCTAATTCTACGTTATTTTAACATCCACTATGATAAATATTGGCAATACTCTATTCCAAGAGCTAAATTATTGTTAAAGTTTCCAAATGTTCTAAGGATCATAATTCTCAGCCTGCCCCATCCCCCCCCCCTTGCTGAAAAGAGCCACAGACATGTGCCAATAACATGTTCGCATAATGGAGATCGTTCAGACTTGTTCAAGAATGGACTTGATCGGGGCTAGAGGAATTGTGAAGGTCTATCCCACATTATTCCTTCTTGAATCCCACAAAAACTTTTGAATATTTTGTCTTGGTTCAGAAATGTTGGCATTTGTTAACAGTTTTAGGCTTTGAGCATCACCATGGGTCTAGAGCCATTTTTTCCTGTGAGCCAGTGTTGCAAGACAGTTAGGCTCGAGATAGTTTTTACATAATGCTGAACAGAAAAAAACACCACCACCACAACAAAAAGGCTTCTACTTTACTAGAGGTGAGAGACTTTTTTTTTATAATTAAGCTATTAATTATCATATACTCATTATAGGGAAGTGTCATTATTTTTATTCTTTGACACGGTTAAATAAATTACCAGTTCTTTATTATAATTGAGAGAAAACCCTAGTAAAAGTGATAGTAAAACTAAAATGATCAGGCAGCCCTGGAAACTGAAGAGGGGTAGGGAGTCACAGTGAGTACTAAAATAAATATAGTATCTATTACTCGATATAGTTTTCTTTGGTTGATATTGTGTCACTGGACAGTAGGTTGTTAGATTGTGGAACTTAGTCATTAACCTTCCAGTCCCTGTTCTCTCACCCTGTTTCCCTCAATAGTAAGCCGTAGATTATTCCTATGATGGCCATCACACACCCTAAAACTGGCCTCTTACTTCAGTAGATGGTTGGATTGGGCATAATCTCCAAGATTATCTTCTAATGCTCATTCTAGCATTTCCTATTTCACCAACTATGGAACAGATGACATTGTCCTACTAGCAACCTTTAGTTGTGCAGGATTTCCTTGGTATCTTCTGTCTCATTAATATAAACACCTGTAAAAAATGTGTGAATGTTCTTACATGGTTGGATACTTACATGGTTGGATACTCTTACATGGTTGGAAATATTGTGTTTGGAAGCATTTCAGATGGAAAATGCATTGAAGTGGATATTGTCAGACATTTTCTTAGAACAAATCAAAATCATTTAATACTATGTAAAATATCCAAGACATGCAAATGCAAAAGCAATGATTGTAACCTTCACTCTAGTAAATATGCATCACTGATTCAGATTTAGACCAATAAGATTACAAGGGAATATCATTAGTCAGAACCCGGCAAGATCTGATTTCATGCCAGTCACATTCACACACACACACATTTGTTTATGTCAGTCATTAGAAGTCTGTAACTAAACAGCAGTGATAGTTAATGTGGCATTTTATAAACACATAGATGAATTGGAAAAAAGCAAATTATCCACGAATAGTGACCAGTTGTAAATAATATTATGTAAATATCCAATATGTAAATATCCATCACAAAAATATCCATGAGTAGGAGAGAACATTACAAAGGCAAACAGTTTGAATGAGGTTATACCAAAAGTCAAAGTGGGAGGCTCTGGAGGAATGCCCGGAATCTTCCCAGCCCTTGAGCTGATTCTAACCCAAGTCATCTTCATGCTTAGTGCAGCATTGAGCTGACTTTGCGGCTCTCTTGCCCGCTTCTTCCCTATTGCACCAAACAGTAGACTTGATATTATTAGGAAAACTTGTGATATTCCAACTGATGGGATTAAAAGAATTTTTATACTTCTGTAACATAACAAACTTTAAAAAAAAAAAAAGAATGCAGAAAATGCAGCAAAACTCACTAAATTCACATTAAGTAAGAGGAAGACCAAACTAAATCAGTGGTCTAAATTATAGACTCCTAAAAAAAATTAATAGTAATTTAATTGCTTTCAGATTCATGGAGTTCCTTGGAGAAATTGCTTTGGTAAATAGATAAGAAAAAATTACAAATAGTACATCAGTGGGTAAATAAAGCAGTGTTTCTAAAGAATCCACCATGGACTAGTATGTTTTAAGTGGTTTTCTCCCTGAAGTGTATATATGTTATTAATTTGCCTTGCAAATCATCCTTTGTAAGAAATAGAGATATTTCTGATTTTTGAATTATTTGTGGTATTTGGAAGTTCTTCATTTACAGAAACAGGAATGGTAGTCTTTCATTTACTTTTTCATTTGTGCATTCATTCATTCAACAAATATATATTGAGGTCATGGTGCTGGGTGCACACTAGTGAGTCCAACAAAGTCCCTGCCTTTTATGTCAGGGGGATTGGAGTTAACTGGAAAAAAAAATTAATGAATACATATTTAATTACAGATTATGACAGGGACTTAATCAGGGTGCTGAAATACTTCAGGAGGAAGGAGATTTCTTTGAGAAGATGCCATTTGAGCTGAATCCTGAAGGGCACAAGGAAGTCAGACATGGAGGAAAGAACAGTCCAGGCAGAAGGAGCTATATGAACCAAGTAAAAGGCAGGGAAAAGTTCAGCCTGTTCCAGAAACTGGAAGGAAGCTAATGTGGTATGGGATGAAATCAAAGCAGTATGTGGAAATCAAACCTACCTAGGCAAAGCTTACAAGATAAGTTTTATTCAAGGTGCTCTAGGGGAGCCATTATAGTGTTTTTGAGCTTGTGAGCATCTGACTTATAATTTTAAAAATTATGCTGTGTGGAAAATAGATTGTAAGGTGGGCATGTCACCCAGGAACACAGAAACTATAGTAGGGATTTAGTAAAGGGGCTTGGTAACAACAGGGGTTAGAAGAGGAAAAAGATAATGGAAGTATCTAGAAATTATAGGTGCAGAAAACAGCTCTGACAACACAGGGCGGAGGACAAAAAGGTGGCTTCGGAGCAGAGACAACAGATTACTACCCAGCACCAGGGGCAGTAGCAGGCACAGGAAAGCTCTTTCACTTGCTGGTCTGGAGATGAAACAAATGGTTTAGAATGGGTGGTAGGATAACGAACGGATGGATTTGAGAGAGACTTTGGAACTGGAGCCAATAACACCTGGCATTGTGGGTTGGTTTCACTGAGTAGGAAGTCAGGATTAACTCCCAAGCTTCTGACTTGAACAACTGAGTGTATGTGGCACCAATTCTTGAAGTAGGGAGATCCAGAGGGGCAGGTGCAGGGAGAAATCTAAGTGTTGCGTGTAGAGCATGTTAAGTGATATGTATATGTGAGTATGGTGGTCAGAGGAGACCCAGATGTGGGAATCATTAACTTTCAGATGGTATTTAAAACTATGGAAATGGATGGTACCGGCTAGGAAGAGGGTAAAGAGAAAGAAGGGCTAGTTCTGAGCTCTGGGGCTCTCCAGTGTTGGTAGATCCGTGCAGGAGTGGGACAGAACAAAGGAAAGTGATACAGGATAGAAAGAATACTAGAAGAGGAGTTGAGAGAGTGTGGTGATGAAGAAACCAAGACAGGAAGGAGGCAATGGTCAGTTGTGTGCAGTGGTGCTTGCAAAGGAAGTTGTGGACAGAGTAAGATGTGGACAGAGGAATGACTGTGGACTTAGCCACACGAAGACATTTGCCTACATGCCTGATGCGGTGGAAGATGGAAGAGTCTCTACAGAAGGCGGGCGTGCTCCATTGTGACACAGAGTCTCCTGAGGGGGAGAATGGAAAGGCCAAATGATTTCCTCAGCTCAGGGCCCAGTGCAGAGCTGGGCGAAAAATGCTTAGTCATACTTGACGCTAATGTATTTGAGTTCGGAGAGTGTGGCTAGCATTCATTTTATACTCACCACGAGACCAAGATCCCAACCATTCTTCCACGTTGCTCTCCCTTTGAGGAGATAATTTGAGGACCGAGTAGCTGTTTACATGGCCCAGCATCCATTACTGAATTTTCTGACCAGCTTCCTCCAGTCATACTGCTCAGTAAATGAGGAAGACTCCGCTCACATGTCTGAAAGTAATCTTGTTTGAAAAAAGCCTCAGAAAATGTTTGTTTTTTTAGGAGCTAAAGAAAGGCCCGCCTTTCCTAAGTGCCAGAAAGCGAGGCCCACAGTGCTGTGTCAGCCAGTTTCCAAAGCCCGTGGGCCTGCTCTGTGATGCCGGAACGCAGCGGAGCTACTCTGACCTTTTGCGGCGGTCATGTCCAGGGCAAGCCACCTTCACGGAACAGCTAGGGCAGTAAAACCGCGCTTGCTTGGAGGCGCTGGAAGCCAACATTTTGGCAGCTTTATCAGTCCGCAAATAGGCCATCTAGACTAAAAGCATAATTGAGATGTTGCTCTGTCTACGGATAAGACGTTTTCTCAAGCAATACTGCCTCAGCTGCCTCTGCTCTTGGGCTGGGGTTGGAAAAGGGATCCTTCGCAAAGTGATTGATTAAGGTTGGGACCATCATTTGAGTCTGTAAGATGTCTAACCTAGCGCTGAGAATTTCAGATTATTATCTCTCCTTATGTAAGTTATCTTTCAGTTTGCTTTGCTACCATAATTAGACAAGAGCAGAAACCCTATTACTTGGTCAAAGTGCTATTTTTATAGCAAGACAAAACATGCATTGTTTTACTTGACTTATCAACAGGCCACACTGCTGTTCACTAAGGTTGTGTTTAATAAGTATGTTCTCTTGGGCCAAAATGTCAAATATATCCCTAATGAGTTCAGTGACATCACTGAGCATGCTTATATTCCTTCCCAATAGTTAGCATTGTTGGAGCAGATCACATTAGCTGTCGTTTGAGCGCAGATGCCAAGGTCAGGGCATTAACAAGCAAGAGAGCCTCGGAAAAAAAAAAAGATGAAGGTTTAAAGCAAAGTCTGATCCATGTCCGAGAACAATGGGCGGCTGTTTAGGGTGAGTGGTGGAGACTTTCCAGAGGAGGCATTTGATACAGACAAGTTTTCTGTGCATCTCTGCCCTGTGAAAATTGTGTAAGTCAGTGATGGACCTGAAAGGTGGTCATCTTTAAGCCACAACTGCCACTTTGAATGTTGAGTTCTGGACCATGCTGCAGACAGCACTGACATTCTAAAATTGATTGAAATTTTATGACCTTCAGAGGTAACTAATACATTTCCAGCTACTGTGACTTCTGGAAATAATAAAGCTAGCAACCAAAAGTTGATTCTTCATAACAAATAGTTCCTGAATAAGTTCTTCTTTTTTTTTTTTTTTTTTGTCTTTTAGGATCATAACACTAAAGCATGTGTCATCAAATAAAAGGGAAAAAAATCTCATGTAGTATATATATTTTTTCCTGTAAGGGGAGATATAATTTGACTTCAAAGAAATGTTGTTGCTTGTGTGTGTGTTTGTATATATGTGGATTTCTATATCGAGTTTTGCAGACTTTGGCAGATTTTCATGGCTGGGCCGAGTGTCTCCTTTTGGTAGAGTAACCTAAGGATGAAGAGCAATCTTAGAGAAATTGATGTGCATGTTTTGTTTTGTTTTTTAAGTTATTGCTTGTACACTTTTCCCTCTGCTTTCTAAACTTGTCATTTTAGGGAGCATAGAAGAAGAGGGTTCTTGTTTTCCAGGTGGCTGATTTGCATTGAGAAGTTTTTACTTTTGACCAAAATAGGACAAGACATCTCCAGTATGAAACTGACTAAAAGAAGCATAATTTGGAGGAGATACAGATGTTCCCGGTCTAAGTGTCCAGAGGGAGTTGCTAGACAGGGAAACCTTCCAATCTGTTCTTCCCTAAGTAAACACCTTGCTATTGGCTATATTATGTTTTTTGACAAGCATAAGCAGAAGGCTCAGCTTCACCAACGTGTCTTATAAAGAAAATTTTTTTTTTAAGATTTTATTTATTTATTTGATAGAGAGAGACACAGTGAGAGCAGGATCACAAGCAGGGGGAGAGGGAGAGGGAGAAGCAGACTTCCCACAGAGCAGGGAGCCCGGTGTGGGGCTCGATCCCAGGACCCTGGGATCATGACCTGAGCCGAAGGCAGACGCTTAACGACTGAGCCACCCAGGCGCCCCTGTCTTATAAAGAAATTAGTCTTCGTAGCGCAAGTGTGGGGTGGAGACAGAGGGCGAGATGGAGCAGGTTGCAGCACTTCTGGCGCCAGCCTGTGCTGGGGTCTGGACTGGATGGTGCCTTGTGCATTTCTCTCTGCTCAGGAAACGGCCAGGTTGAGGCTTTCCTGGTCTCTGTGGCTGGCTTGGTTTATGTTCTATTGTGTGTGTGTTTCCTTATTGGGTGCAGTCTTTGATTTGTGGTTGCTCAATGTATTAAATAGAGCCAAAAGGCCAAATTGTTTCCTCAGCTCAGGGTCTACCCGGAGCTGGGCAAAGAAAGGTTATTCGTATTTCACGTTAATGCGTTTGCGTTTTCCATCTTGCCCCATAGCTGGTCAAATGCATAAATAGGAACTGAAGCTGTGGTCTTCTCAAACTGCCCAAATGTGGGTAGGAATTAATATGAGAGCCACATGATAAGTAAGGGTAGTGGAGGAGAAGTTCCTGCTTCGACTTTTTGTGGGTAACCAAAGGTGTTCAAATGGGCAAATTGGATAAAACATTTAAAACGAAAGCAATGTTTCTTTGTTGTATCAGCACCTCATTCCTTCCTACCTGTGGCTGCTTGTTTGTTGCCCAACAACAAAAATAACTTAAAGATGGGTTAGGTGTGCTGAAAGCATGAGAACTGTGGGACAGGACGTGGTGTATGATCTAGAGTTTTTCATCTGGTTGCAGACACGCACGCACACATACTACCCCCAACTAGAGAAGAATAACAAAGGGCCATATGAATAAGAGCAAAATGGTACCATTAAAGAGGTTGATCTTTAGGCTTACTAGTTATGGGACGTGTTTAAGAAGAGTGTGAAGCTACATTTGGAGGAACAGACATAAAGTGCTCCTGCAAGAAAGGGAAGCATCCCACAGAGAGAGTCCTGAGGTTGGGCATGGGATGCCCACTCCCCAGGAACAGAGTAGCTGCTTTGCAGGGTGAGGCATTAGACCAGAAGGCACAGGAGTCTGGAGGTTTTGAGGCTGAGGAAGATGGTTAGGAAACAATGGCTGGTTGACCCCTTCATCTTATCCGGCTCAAGAGAAACAGAGACCAGGGGACTGGGGTAATTTGGGTATAAAAGGAAGAACAAGCAATCACAGGCAGGGCAAGGCGAATATAGAAATGAAAAGCAGAAAGAAGAAAGAATTCAAAAAAATCCCAGATTTACCCTTTAGCCACAAAAGCCCACGTGGATAACATAGGAACATGTGTGAAGAGTTTCATATGATAGAAAGTATTTATCAGCATGAATCGGGGACATGATGGCCATTCAGTCTTTCATTTTTTGTTCATTTATTTAAAAATGTTTGTCACACACCAGACTATTCAGCTGTTATGCTCCCTAAAAATCTTTGTCTTTTCCTCCAATGTTCATCCTAACTAGTAATTTTTAACAGTTTTACTGAGGGATAACTTACACCACATAAAATTCACTTATTTTAAGTGTACAATTCAATTATTTTTAGTAAATGTGTAGAGTGGTGCAGCCATCACTGTAATCCAGTTTTAGAATATTCCCATCATCCCCGGAAGATCCCTTGTGCCTGTTGGAGGCTAAACCCTATTCCTACTTCCAACCCCAGCAACCACTTACCTGTTTTCTGTCTTTTAAAATTTGTTTTGGGTTTTTTTTGACATTTCAAATTTCATGTAAGTAGAACTATAAAATATACATATATTTTGTGTTTGGTTTCTTTAACTTAGCACAGTGTTTTTAGGTTCATCCATATTGTAGCGTGCATCGATAATTCCTCCTCTTTATTACTCTTTAATATTTCACTGTATGGATAGACCACACGTTGTTTATTCATTCACCAGCAAATGGGTATTTGGATCGTTCCAACATGGGGCTACTATGAATAATGCTGTTATGAACTTTTCCTCATGCAAGTTTTTGTGTGCACACATTTCATTTCTCTTGGGCACATACCTAGGAGTGGGATTGTTGGGTTGTGTAGTGAGTTTATGTTTAACTTGTTAAGAAAGTACCACACTGGTTTTCACAGTGATGGTACCATTTCACATTCCCACCACCAGTAGAGGGGAGTTTTGATTTACTCATATCCTTGTCAACACTTGTTATTGTCTGTTTTTTTATTATAGCCATCCTAATGGTTGTGAAGTAGTATCTTATGATTTTAATTATTTGCATTTTCTAATGACTAATGATGTTGAACGTCTGTGCTTATTAGCCACTTGTATGCCTTTTCTTTTGTAAACTATTCATATTTTTTGACTCTGATTTAATAAGGTTGGCTGAACTGGCTTCTTATTATCGAGTAGTTAAGAGTCCTTTATGTATTCTTGATATAAATCATTTAACAGATGTGACTTACCAGTGTTTTTCCCATTCTGTGGCTTGTCAATTTTTTTTAAATACCCTACAGTCTACAGTTAACATTTTTTAAAAATTTGGGCTATAACTGACATATAACATTATATTAGTTTCAGGTGTACAATGTAACAGTTATATGTGTGTGTGTGTGTGTATATATATATATATATATATATATATATATATATATATATATATTGCAAAATGATCACCACAACATGTCTACTAACATCCATCACTTCATATAGTTACAGTTTTTTTCCTTGTGATAAGAATTTCTAAGATCTACTCTTTTAGCAAATTTCAAATGTATACTCTTTTAGCATATTTCAAAAGTATAGTCATCGTGCTGTACATCATATCCCCATGACTTATTTATATCTGGAAGTTTGTGCCTTTTGACCACCTTCACCCATTTTGCCAACCCCCACCCCCCACCTCTGGCATCATGAATCTGTTCTCTGTATCTATCCATCTGTATCTATCCAGTTCAGGTTTTTGTTTGCTTGTTTGTTTTTTAGATTCCATATAAAAGCGAGATCATAGGTATTTGTCTTTCGCTGACTTATTTCACTTAGCATAATACCCTCAAGGGCCATCCATGTCCTCACAAATGGCAGAATTTCCTTCTTTTTTTGTGACTGAATAAATTCAATTGTATGTGTGTGTGTGTATGTATATGTAAATTTTCTTTACCATTCATCCATTGATGGACACTTACCAGTTTCCTTAATGATGTCTTTTGAAGTACAAAAGTCTTTAATTTCGATGAATCCAGTTTATCAGTGTTTCTTTATAGGATTATGCTTATGGTGCCATATCTAAGAACTCTTATCCCCAGCCAGGCCATGAAGATTTCCTCTTGTGTTTCCTTCAGGAGTTTCACAGTTTCAGCTCTTACATTCAGGTTCTGTGGTCCATTTTGAGATGATTTTTGTGTATGGTGTGAGAAGTAAGGAGTTGAAGTCATCTCATGCACATGTGGATATCTTAGCTAATAATTAAGTCAAAATAGACAAGAGTCTGTGTGACAGTATTCCATTCATCCTATGGAACCCATTGTGGATATTTAAGTTTTTTGTGGTGTTTTGCATGTCCTCTCTTCTCTCCTCTGATAGAACTTGTTCCTTCCCTATCTCTTTGTACATTTGTCTGGTGTTGAACGTGGAACCCTGTATTGTCAGGATGTGTTTACGTCTGTCTCCCTTGCTAGAATGTGAGCCTCTTTATCACGCTTTTCTCAGTGGGGAAATGTAGTCGAACCTGAAGTATTTTGGGCTGAATTTACTTAAGTATCTACCTCTGTGGACCTTGAAAATCTCCCTCCCCCTCCCCCTCTGTGTGTGTGTGTTTCAAAATTTAAAACCCGCTGGCGTTTGAAACAGCAACAACCGTGAAAATAGTCCAGGAACCAGGTTGTTCAGGAAAAGGAATAAATCATTCTAGCTGACAGTACCCAGATTCCTGCAGAGCTGCTTTGTAGCTTTTGGAGATAGACGTATGAAAAGGGACAGTGATTTGATGGGACTTGAACGGGGTGATGGATAACGGCTACAGCCCTAATGAAATAGCGTATCTAAGAAAACCTGGAAACCCTCAGATGACAGCAGACGTGCGACCAGCCCCATCTCTGTTATTTACTTGCAGTCCCTCTGGGCTCTGGTTTGCGGAGGGCTTTCATTGTCCCTTTGATGGCAGGGACGCACCCTTTTCCGTTGCCTTGTCCTGTACACTTCCACGTGGCACCTGGGGCATGGTTTTCCTATGCACAAGGGGAGAGAGAACCAGTGCCTCGGGGATTTATTCTAAATTTTCTGCAGTAAAAAGTTGTTCGTATTTCTTTATAATCAGGTGAGAGAGAGTCCAGTTTACTTTCTCCACAGATATTTACTGAGGATTTAGTATGTATTAAGCTCTGTGCCCTGTGTCCTGTGGAAGATACACACATATACCCACGGATGGCCCTCCCCCCAAGGGGGGGTTTCAATATGTTTAAAACATTGATGAAAGAAGAATACTGATATTGCTCCAGTTCCCCATGTGCCTCTGCAAAATCTTGTGAGATTTTCCCAAATCCAGCTGAGAAATTATCTTTCCATATTGTCAACTTAAGCAGGATTCAGTGAGCAATGTATTTGGATATTGATCTTCTTAACTATGTCTTATGGAAAGCTTTTAAGTCAGTCTCTTCAGGTTTGTTGTCTCGAGACAGGAATATAAGGGCAGTAATGATGCTAGGATTTGGCAAAGGCTCTAAGAATGAGACTTCTCCCTCCTGAGGCTGACCTACTCGGAGGTTTAATCGTATCAAACTGTAGGGATCAAGTACATCCTCAAGGTTTCAGAACAAGTTCTTTAATATCCACCTTTATTTCGTCACCTTTCATCTACTTTAAAATGTGCAGTTTAGAATAATGATTAGGCTGGGTGTCCCTGAGCATGTTACATGATATCTCTGAGCCCGTATCCTGTTCTGGAAAAATGGGGTTCACATCTGTCTCAGAGAAGTTATAAAGGCTACCTAAAGAATATAAAGAAGGTGTGTGGATCTAAGTCTAGTGTGTAATAAGCTAATTAATGGCTGTCATTGTTAATGTTTTTAACTACTTCTGTGCTGACTTGAACTTGATCATGTTGAGCCTGCAGGATCCCTCCACAGCATTCTGTGCCTCACATAGTGTCCCTTGCTTTGATGTGTGTGTGTGTGTGTGTGCGTGCACGCTTTACATTTCTTTTTTTTTAAAGATTTTTATTTATTTATTTGAGAGAGAGACAGCGAGAGAGGGAACAGAGCAGGGGGAGTGGGAAAGGGAGAAGCAGGCTTCCCGCCTAGCAGGGAGCCTGATGCGGGGCTCGATCCCAGGACCCTGGGATCATGACCTGAGCTGAAGGCAGACGCTTAATGACTGAGCCACCCAGGCGCCCCTACATTTCTTATTAGAAAAATTACATTACAGATATGGTCAGATGTGTCTTGCATTCCATTCACCTTTCCCCCTTAAGACATCTCCTGAAGTTGGTCTTTGTCCTCTAGTCCATTTTTCAAAACTACCCCCCAATAAATCGATATTGATTCAATTGTATTGAATGTATAATCCATATTCAAGTTCCCTCAATTGGTATAGTTTGTTTTTGATCCAAGATCCAGTTAAGTTTTATGCATATCATTGCAGTGCCTTTTTCAGTTTCTTCTCATCTAGACTGTTCTTTGTTTCCCCACTCCCTTTTTATGTCTTTTGACGGTACCACTTGTGCAGAGCCTGGGCCAATTGTTTCATAATGTTCCCTATTGCGGATGTGCCTGGGTGTGTCCTCCTGACCCAGGAGCACTGTGATGTGCTGGGACCATGATCTGCCGATGGTGCATTTGCTACTCTGCCCCTTGCTTCTCGTTGACATCACGTGTACTACTCCATCTCTTGGAACCTGCTTCTCATCTAAAATAGGAGACCTCTTGGGCGCCTGGGTGGCTCAGTTGGTTAAGCGACTGCCTTCGGCTCGGGTCATGATCCTGGAGTCCTGGGATCGAGTCCCACATCGGGCTCCCTGCTCGGCAGGGAGTCTGCTTCTCCCTCTGCCCTCTTCCCTCTCGTGCTCTCTGTCTCTCATTCTCTCTCTCTCTCAAATAAATAAATAAAATCTTTAAAAAATAAAATAAAATAAAATAGGAGACCTCTAATATACACCACAGGGGATGGTTAGGAGTTCCCAGTGAGATGATTTAGATAAAGGTCAGTAATTCTAGGCACAGGCTAGACCTCCAAAAAGGCTTTCCACAGCCAAAGAGCAGAGGACTATTGGTCAGATGCAGGAGAGGGGAGCCTGGCGGGCCCCGCAGAGAACGGCAGGAGGGAGCATCCTAAATGAGAGCCATCCAGGGTAGCACATGCTTTAAAGGGCTGGGTGTCTTGTTTCCCTTTCTTGGTCTTACGCTGTGCGATTTGGAGTCCGTAAGGAGCCGTACAGCCGATGCACCAGAGCCGCGGACCAAGGCAGCGGATTCTGAATGGCCACGCGAGCAGAAAAGCTCTCTTTCCAGGTAGAAGTCAGATAAGGCCATTGCTGGTGGCTTCTGTTCCCAGAGCTCAAATGCTGGTCCATCCTGGGCCCCTGGCAAGCCCCTTCTGGACCCAGCAGATGCTCGCAGACCTGGGATAGCCTCAGGGAGGGTAAGAAGCGACTCTCTCCCTTCACCACCACCAGATGGATCTCTCCCTCTCTCAATGTGCTGTTTTCCTGGTTATGCCAGAAAGCTGCTGCCGTGACTTTTGCTTCTGTTCTCACATTTACTGCCAGAGCAGGAGAGTAGATAGAGGAGGGTTCCAAGTCTCTACCGTGACTTTGCTTTGTCGGAGCCTGACGCTGTCAGTCCCCAGGAAGAGGGGCCCGGTGCTCTTCTTTCTGCTGCTTTCCACAAGAAGGGCAGCTCCTGGTCCTTCCTGGGCCAGCCCCAGTTTCCCTAGGTCATGCCAAGGACAAAGACTTTCACTCAGATAACTGGCTCGTGGTCAGTGTGAGCTACGCACTTTGTGAGGCCCAGTGCAAAATGAAAACTCCGGGTCCTTTGTTTAAAAGGCAAGAAAACTGTGCCCTTAAAGGCACAAAAATAGAAAGCTTGTTCCTTTCTCAGCTTGTCATGATGCTTTTAATTTGCTAGTGAATGTTGTTCTAAGTAAAGAAACATTGAAGTTTTAAATTATTAGCATGGATTTTACCATTCATCTTGATAGCATTGTAATGCCATTCTTTTTTGTTGTGGTAAAAACCATGTAACATTAAATTTGCCATCTTAACCATTTTTAAGCTCAGTAGTGCTAAGCACATTCACATTGTTGGGATGGGTGCCAGTTTTAAATACAAATACAAGAGCATTTCCCTTGCATGCAGAATCACTGAAATTACATAATTCGTGTTTCACAGCTCATACACGCATACATATTGCCTTGTCAACCACGTGGGGAAACGCTGCACAAATCTAACTCAACTGTTGATATCTCTCCTCTTGATAAGCCCACACCCTGCTCACACTCTCTCCTTCTGACTTACTGATGAATAAGGAAGGATGAAAGGATCTGTGGGTGGCTCCATCTTTCCCTTTCCTTCCGTGTCGTCCTTGACAGTGTGTTTGGCTAATTACCTAAATTAACACGAGTAGGAAAGGACAGGATAGGGCTCCTTGGTCATTTCTGTTTCTCAAAACACCACTGCCTTCCTTCTGCATCCAAAGCAAGTTCTGGTTTGAATGGGAAGAGCAGCCTCTCGGGCAGTAGCACCTCCACTGAACTCCCACACGTTGAGGGTCCACCCGGATCCTGGGCTTGGGGACCATCAAGGATGGCGCGTGCTCACGGGGCGAATAGGACCCACGCAGCACATGCGCACTGCAGGATCTCCACTCCTCACACGCTCCATTGTCCCATCTGACTCCACTTACACAAGTTCAGATAAATTAGAAAGGACTTCATGACAGCAACAGCAGAACGCTTCTGTGCAGGATGCATAGCCAGGGGCCTGGCCCTGCTCGTGGTAGATATTTTACCCAGCATTTCGGGAAGGGAAGATATGGGGGACTGCACTGCTCTTGAAAGTCCTTTCAGTCGGACCGCGTGGAATCATGCAGTCTTGTCCCCCAAAGTCTGGCCCAGCTTCCACTCTGCTCCATTTCTCCCTTCTCGGAGCTTCCTCTGGGAATCCCAGATGTAATGTGCTGGTGCCCCGGGCAGGATTGGACTTGCTTTATTAATCAGAATACACTTTAACGAATTCAAACGGTTTTGTGAGGCATAGAACCCTCCTTTTAGAAGACATGTAAAGCCTGACTTACCCAATGGATATTTTATTGAGTGTGTGCTCAGAGGTGTAAATAATATGCACAACTAGGACCTAAGAAGAAAATGTCATCAGCCCATTTTACAGCTGAGGACATGGAGGCTCCACATAGGTAGGATGGAACTTGGCATTCCTCATTTACATTACAGGCACCCCTCCCCCCCATTCTGATTTCAGAGCTTTGTCAGTCATCCCTAATCAGAGGGTGAGGGGTGAGGAAAACCCCATCCTCTGCCACCAGTCACCAGCCCCTTTTGAAGCAGTTCGTGTTTGAGCATCAAACCGTACAGGTGAAAAGCACTCTGGTGTGAGGTACCAGGTGCAATGCAAGTGGAAGAAAGTACTCATTATTTTGAAGGTTGCAAATGGATCTCCAAAGCAGGACTGTCCCTTTCGCTCACTTCTGGAGATGAAAGTGAACAGTTTTCACAACGTATTTCTTCAAAAGCTATCAGAAGCTTCATATTTAAAAAAAAGTGTGGTGTGTCCCTCCCCATCATCTCTGTAGTTCCCCTGTGGTTGAACATTTTAATCAGCTATTTTTGTGCTTTAAAGATTTTTCATTTGATTTACAACTTGTAGGAGTGGAGTTGCAGTGAGTAATCAGGGAGAACACCATAAAGAGGACAAAAGGAAGGTGAAACACAGCGTTAATAATTTAGTTTCAATAACCTTAAAAGGTTTACTGTTCACTTTTAACCTTGTATCCCAAAAAGCAAGCTACTGCAGTGAATCATAAAAATGTTTCTTTTAATTTGCAAGTCATTTATTTAAGTATGCTTACAGGGACTGATGTGTTCCTTAAACAAAAAGGTCAAGAAGCGACAGCAGCTGCTCGAGTTGGTTCTGGCTATTTGAGGTTGCTGTGCCATTGATGGGACTGATTGTAGGGTTAAAACACTGTAGAAGCTTTTTTTCAAAATTTATGGATTATTATAGCATCAAATTATTAATTCAGTAACATTTTAGATAGTATTGGGCAAAGCAAAAGAAACTCACATTGGCATAGAGACAAGAAGAGAATAGAGGTGATTTTTGATGAGGACAAATTGAGGAAGAGATTTACAGGTGATATTTAAAACCTAATGTCAAAACTAGGGGGCAGGCTGGGGTCATGCTTGGTGAGGAACTTTAAAACACCTGCAAACTAGAATTTTAACATCTCAGGAGGACTGCTAAATTAACAGAGAGATTTTCCACCCAGATCTCATTACCAGCCCTATTAAAACAATCCCTGTTGTACATTACACTACACCCTGGCACAGAAAATCACCAGGTGCATAAAGGTGCGCTTTGTTTCATAATTCGGGGGGGGGGGGGACACATATTCCAGCTAAAGTGAAAGAACTAATGGCATATTTCTTCAGGGTTCTTCCTCCTCTTTAATTAAGATTATGCACCATAAATAAATGGAACCAGTTTTTTCTAGAATTCTTATTTTATTTCTGGGAATAGGATTTGTCATTATTTTGTTTCTCAGTTTTTCAGGAAGTGTTGTACAATGCTTCCTCCTGCCTTGCATGATTAACCTTGAAGGACAGGAGAGGCTGAGATTATCTAGAGATCCAGAAGAAAGGTTACTAGATCCTTTCATTTTGACCTGCTTTAAATGAGCAAACCCACCTGAGAAGGGGAACTAATAATTCCTAAACCTTCAATGGGTTCTGAGTTTGAAGGTGAACATTGAGGGTGGGTTCTTCCTCCTTCTGAAGGTCTGTGAATGCTGTAGCTACTTTTTTGGCCCATCCCTGATATTTCCTATGGCAGGGGGTTGAACTGCTTATTCAGTGTTAGTTGGCAGACTTGGGAGTACACGCTCAGGAGAGCTGAAGTGGAGCGAGAACTTGGGCAGACAGCCAAAGCTTTCTGGTGTGTCACCTGGTCCAGTTCTGTTCTTTCACCTCCTGAACTGGATACACTGCTAGGCAGGCCTCCAGGAGCTACTTTTGTACCTGTTTCCTAGAAAAGGCACCCCTTCCTCCAGATTCATTGTCTCCTCTCTCTGTGGCATTTTATTAAAACAGGATACTTACTGTTACTTGCCATAAAGTTGTCACCACAGTTACACATTGACATTGTCTGTGATGCAAATGCTGCCCACTTAATATGGCACATTTATGCAGTGTGCAGCATGGGCAGCTATATGAGAAGAGGCTAAAGGAATTCTGAGAAAGGCTTCCGAATAAAAATCCTGGCTCTGCTAAGAACAGCACTTCCCTGCCAGGTAGGTACAAGACACACACACACACACACACACACACACACACACACACTGACATTAGTTTCTGTCTTCTCTGTTGTCAGAGCTTTCAGTACTCACTGCATGAAAAGAGAATTTTGATACTTGAGTTACAAATTTTCCTAATAGGGTACTCTTGAGTGGAGAATCACCTCAGGTTTTGATGGGCTCCACTGAAAATGACTGTTCCTTTCTTATGTTTTTGCTGTTGGTATTGTCCTTTTTTGGGGGTATTACTCTGAGTGCTTACCAAGGCAGGAAGATTTGTCATTATTCATCCCAGCTTGCCACCATCTCTTTTTGATTAATAAAAGTGAGGTTTAACATATGAATTTTTGAAAAATATCCATCTTAAAATACTGAAATTCAGGCACCCATCAGTGAAGCAAACTCTTCTTTTGTCATCCATGGACTAGCACATGTTACCCTGAGGAGTGGCCTTGTGTGGTAGCTTCAGCTCTGGAATAAGGTCCCTGGAGACTAGAAATTGGGAAGCAGCTTGTCTATCCTGGCTTCCCCTGCAGAAGGCATTCCGGGCGTTAGGCCCTCAGTGTGTTATTACAGACTCACTGGCCTCGCTAATCCTTACTTTTCAGAGCTCTTACTACTGGGCACCGGCATTGACTTGATTTCTTCCAGTCAGACTCTCATCTCTTTCGATAGGAAATTTCTTGAATGCTTCACCACTTCTGTGAGCTTCCTTTCAGCCTGTATTTGTTGTTGTTGTTGTTTTAAGATTTAATTTATTTGACAGAGAGATAGCAAGAGCAGGAACACAAGCAGGGGGAGTGGGAGAGGGAGAAGCAAGCTTCCCGCAGAGCAGGGAGCCCAATGCGGGGCTCGATCCCAGACCCTGGGAACATGACCTGAGCCGAAGGCAGACGCTTAAGGACTGAGCCACCCAGGCGCCCCGCAGCCCATATTTGGCTTGCCTTCCTCACTGTCTGGCCTTAGAAAATGCTGGGCTAGTTTAAGTTAAATATAGGAGCCCTCAATTAATTTCCAAAAGCAGAGACCTCACCTTAAAATATCTTTATGATCTGATGCCACTGAAAACAAATACGTTTTTTCCCATCCCACCCTCTTTCTCCTTCTGCATCCCTGATCCTCCATGTCCTCCTCACTCATCCCTGTTCTCCATGCCCTCTTCCCTCTCATCTCCCATCCTCCATGCCCTTCACTCCCCTCATCCCTGTCCTCCATGCCCTCTGCCCCCTCATCCCTGTCCTCCATGTCCTTCACCCCACTCATCCTCGTCCCCATGCACTCTACCCCCCCTCATCCTCATCCTCCATGCCCTTCACCCCCCTCATCCCCGTCCTCCTTGCCCTCCACCCTCCTCTCTGTCCTCCATGCCCTCCTTCTCCAGTCCCATCCTCCATGCCCTCTCCATTCATTAGGTAGGATCACATCACCTGTTACATCTCTGTTAGAGGTCATTTTAAGGATGACAGTGATAATAAATTGTTATTTCCAAAGGTTTATAGAAGTACTGAGTCTGGTACAAACAGTGTGGAAAACGATCGATAATTCAGGACAACATGAACCAGTGCTGCCGGCAGAACAAGTACTTAGCACTCACCGTCTTCCGAGTGATGACGGTAGTATCTAGCTCTGCCTTCCTGGAGAGAGCCCCTGGGCTTCCGGGGACAGGCTGGCAGTGAGGTGGCTTACTCCAGCCCGAGATGGGGATGTCTGGAGGGGGGCCAGAATTCATGGATTTTAGACTCTGATCTTCATGCCTGAAGTAGTTCCTGATCACCTGTTCTGAGGAACAAGAACAATGCTTTGATGGGTAATCATTTGAGGTTTCATAACTAAAGAAGCCATTTGTCCAAAATGTAGTTAAAGAAGAAACAAGTATTTATTTAAAACAAATGGTTTCTTTTTCTCAGAAGAATGCCAGTGGTTGAGGTGGGGATAGAGTTTAAAGAAGATATTAGCCCAGAACATGTGAACCAAAGCAATTTCCTCTAAAGTGCAATTGGCTGTAGTGTTAATCTCTATGTCCATAGTCAAGGAAATTACCATTATAGTTTTCACATGTGAGGGAAGTCAGAAGTGCCTTGTTTACGTTACTGCCATTTATAAAACATTTAAAACAGCTATTCTGCTGAATAAACATTCAAGAGTCTGAAGGATAAGCATATCACTTAAACTTCTTAAGACTAAACTTTCCAAACCACTTCCTGCCAGAGGGACCCAACAGTAAAATTCCAAACTCTGCCCCGAGATGAGATAGGCCGAATTAGATTAAGCAGCTTACTGTTGACATGTCTATTGATCTGGGTTCAGTGCAGTTTCCTGTCTCTGCCAGCAGTCAGATTGCTGTATACAATAACACAGTGGCCTGGTTTATGTGAAATTGGGGACTCCAAGCATCAATTACTCCAGGAAGGCAGTGGCACTGGGAGATAAGGTTAAGCTGCTTGCAGTGTTTAAGACTGCTAAAATCCAAGCAACATATTTGCTGTCTAAAATGTTGCTTATAAATTTGACAGTGTTCCATTTATAAAATTTCCAAAGAGATCATCCAGTGTTATTCTCTGCAGGTAGTAGTACAAATAGCATTATGAATGCTTATTGTTAAAGCAGTGTAACCCACTTGCTCAATTTCATGCATGGTTCCTAAATATCTGCGTAAAGATATTGGATTGGGTGGCAGGAGGTCAAGAATGGTGTGGAGCCATCTTAGACCATCAGCTGGGCCCAAATGAGAGAATGTAAATAATGTAAGAAATAAATGTCAGCTATTTGACTTGGATATTTTGTTTGCTTTTTTTCTGGGACCAATTGAATAGATTTAGTCAACTAACTTCCTATATTTCTAATACCCACTCATATGTTTTTAGAGAGCACTTACTTTCCTAATACTAAAAACTACAATGAAAACCACAGATGTCATCACCCAGTGATAAGTATTTTGCTTTTGGATGCATGTATTAAAGGTATTATTTTAAAATGTGTGTCTCGGAGCGCCTGGGTGGTGCGGCCGGTTGGGCATCCAACTCTTGGTTTCCACTCAAACCGTGATCTCAGGGTGGTCAGATCAGCCCCACACTGGGCTCAGCACATGCTCAGCATGGAGTCTGCTTGAGATTCTCTCTCCCTCTCCCTCTGCCCCTCTCATTCATGCTCTCTCTCTCTCTCTCTCACTTTCTCAAATAAATAAATCTTTAAAAAAATAAAATAAAATGTTTTCCCCTCCCCCCACCATACACAACATGCACACATTACTGAGCATTCATCTAGTTCTGAATATAATTTATTTTTATTTTCTTTCTTTATTCTTCTTGGTTAAAGGAAGCATCACTTTCCTTAGAAGATTCTTACCTCTTACCTTGCTTCAAACATTATAGAAAGGACAGAAGATGAGCCTATGTTTACATACTTCTGTAGAGAATAACAGAAACACATTTTTTCATCCATGGAGGTGGGAATCTTGAAAAATTCTTGATGGTCAGCTCTTTAGGTCTGTTCATACAAGTTGTTAAGTTTCATACCTAACATATAACTCCCTATTCTTTTTTTTTAAATTGTTTATTGTTATGTTAATCCCCATACATTACATCATTAGTTTTAGATATAGTGTTCCATGATTCATTGTTTGTGCATAACACCCAGTGTGCCATGCAGAACGTGCCCTCCTCAATACCCATCACCAGGCTAACCCATCCTCCCACCCCCCTCCCCTCTAGAACCCTCAGTTTGTTTTTCAGAGTCCATCGTCTCTCATGGTTCGTCTACCCCTCCGATTTCCCCCCCTTCATTCTTCCCCTCCTGCTACCTTCTTCTTTTTTTTTTTTCTTAACATATATTGCATTATTTGTTTCAGAGGTACAGATCTGAGATTCAACAGTCTTGCACAATTCACAGCGCTTACCAGAGCACATACCCTCCCCAGTGTCTATCACCCAGTCACCCCATCCCTCCCACCCCACCCCCCACTCCAGCAACCCTCAGTTTGTTTCCTGAGATTAAGAATTCCTCATATCAGTGATAACTCCCTATTCTTATAAGAGATGTTCAGAGAGCAAATTCCATGCTTTCTGGTGAGACATATATGCTATGAATTGAATGAAAGGGTAAATTTTTGAAAGTGACATTTCAGCTTGCCTATCATGACATTTTATGTATTTTTCAATACACATTTATCCCAGAAATATCTCCCTTACTTTATTACAGGTAGAAACAGAGTTTCCTATAAAATGTAGGAAATCCCTTCAATACAGTCCTGATGAAAACCAGACTTGGAAATTTGAGAAGTCAGGGCACATTTGACTAATTTAATTTATTTTCCAGGTTGACCTCCTGAGATTGGCACTGTCCTCAATAAGGGTTTGCAACATTTACACCGTTCTTTCCCATTTTCTATCTTCCAAGAGTGATACAAAATGAATGTATTTAAAATGTATTTAGTATTTATTGGCATAGTTTTAGGTTTTATCTTTTAATGAGATTTTAATTGGCTTTATTGCAGGACTTATGCAAGGTTCCTGGAATGCCAATAAGCGAGAGGGACCTAATAAGTAAAATGGGCCATTACAATTAATATTAGCTAATATGACATCTGTTAGCAAAGCTAGTGGCTTAACTTCCTGACTGGGTCTGATACTTAAAGGAAATCAGGCCTGATCATTTTAAGTTTTTCAAGTCACCTAGACTCTTGGAAATGCTGAAAACTCATGGCATAGTCTTCCTTTACTGGAAAGTCCTGGTTTTGTAAAGGTTTTCATTATCCTCAAAGTACCCGCTTTCTGATACTAGACTTCTTCTGAAAAGAGTTGTGGAAGGCCCCTCCATATAGGATACTTTTAGGCATTCATTATATGACAGACAGTATAAGCCACCACAGTCTTTTCCCCATTCATATAGTGGTGGTAGGAACTAGAAAGAAGGGTAAGCAGGAGACCCATGTGTTGCTCTCTCCTGTGCGCAGAACAGACATGCCCAATCCGGATTGCGTGAGACCGCAGATGTCTCTGTGGTCAGTTTCCCTTGTCACTGGTGATGTCAAAGGAAGAATTACCAAATTTTTTCATAAGAATTGCATGTATAGCCACATTAATAATGGCAGTGACTTTATTATGCTTCTCTGAAATCACAAACACCCACCCGCTCCCAATCTGTGGACCCCGAAGAGCTATAAATTAAGGCACACCACTTAATCAAAAGAGTCTATGTATAAACATCAGCATGAAAAGCTACCCTGTAAAAAAATGAAAAGGACCTGGAAAATGTGGATCAGAAAAGTCCGTGGTTTCTCATCATCAAATGAAACAGCCCTAAAATGTGGAGTTACACCGGCCGCTGCACTTCTCGCCCTCTGGGCTACCTGAGTGCTCGTACCTTGCCCTCATCCCTGTTATTTACATAACCATCTTCTCTCTACTCCAGGGTGGTGAATTCTTGGAGGACCTCAGTACATCCGCCACAGAACCAAACCAAACAGGAGGCCGTACACTTAGAATCCTCAGTAAACATTTACGTAATCATGGACTTGAATCAAGTTAGGCCAAGACGTTTTCTCGGTCTGGGTGGAATGTGGGGAGTGAGGAGAGAGTGAAGGTTGGCTTCATCTCCCAGAAGACCTAGGGGGAGGGGAGCACATTGTAAAGGCCTAAGGTAGTGTGATGAGCGTAAGAGAAGCCATTGAAGTTTGAGGTTGATTTAATTAAGGGTGGACTAGAAGAGGAAAGACGTTGGAGATGAAAGGGCTTTCATGATTCTTGTGAACCTGAGGGTTGGTAGAAGCGTTGCTGATGGTAAGACATCTGTCTGTTTCCCGGACTCTTCTAAGAGCTTCCAAATGGTTTTAGTCACGAGTTTCTCCTCTCTCCTGTCGAACCTCGGTATGGTCACACTCCTGATTCATGAACAGCCTTTCTTAGCCCGTTAGCTAAAGGATTGTTATCCAGACATCGTAAATTCTTACAGTGAATGTGGTGCTCTCACCCCCCCCTGCTGCAGCCTCTCCCCTAGCACCCCTGCAAACTCTCCCACCAACATCCCATGGTTCCCTATTCCGTGAGGGGCTAAAAAGGACATACAAGTTATGTCTTGGTCTTGCCTGCCTTCTGTTTTTAACATTTTATGGTTTTACATTGGGAGTTATTTCCCTGTCTAAGTGAGGTTTGTTTCTGAATATCTTTGTAGTCCTCACAGCCTAGCAGAGTATTCTCAGTTCTAAATGATGGCAACAAAGCTGGAAAAAAGAAAGCAGAAAACAAAATCATGATGCTAATTTGGGCTAAAAGAGATTGCCATGAGGGATCAGGCTATAACAGTGTAAAAGATGGTCACCCCATTGATCGCCAGGGTTGATTCGGCTGATCTGGCTGGCTAGGCTGGTTTCCCCGTACTCCCTCACCGCTCCGCTCCATGTGGGTCCCTCCCGAAGCTGCGTGCTCGGTCGAAGAGGACGACCTTCCCCGATAGAGGAGGACTGTTCTTCGGTCAAGGGTATACGAGTAGCTGTGCTCCCCTGCTAGGACCCCCAAACGAGCTCTCAAGATGGAAGGCGGCTTGGGGTAGGGTTGACGGCCACAAGATCCAGAAGAATGGGCTGAGATAACAGACTTCAAAGTCTGGCATGAGTTTATTGAGATATTTTTAAAATGTTTATTGGTGAAGTTGTGGGGATGTCGGGAAATAAAAGTATGGGGGTGGAATAATAATTATGAGTGTCAGATTTCCCAGTATGGTTCAACTGATAGTATCATAAATTCAGCTAGGATGATAGTGATTTGAGCACACTTAAGTAGTCCTAAGAACAGGAGGAATGGGCAGAAATATAGATGGTAGCAAAATACAGAGCAAAAAAGAAAGACAGTTGAAGGCACTAGCAGATTCTAAATAAATAACATGCTACATGATATGCCACAAAGTGACCTTTCCCCTTGATGGAAAGGAGGAAATGCAGTGTTCTCTGCTCTTTTTTATTATTTCTGCCTCTTTTTTTTTTTTTTGCTTTACCATTGTCTTCCCTCCTGTCTGCTTAACGTTCCCTCCCCAGATTCTAAGCATTTCTGAGTGTACAGTCATTTCCCAGTATCATGACTGTGAACTTTAAGAGGAAACGCACACTCTGCAGGAGATGTCTGGGCAGGGAGGAAAGGGCCTGCCCACACTTTGGGGTCAGATGGTCCAGACTGGGCCTAAATCTTTACTCAGCCACTTCCTGTCTTTAGGACCCTAGACATGTTTCCATGTCTATTGGTTGGGGGCAATTACACTGACCTCACAGAAATATAAGAATTAAGGGTCAAGGGAAGGGAAGGAACATTTATCGGTATTTATAATGTGCCAGTTATAGGCCAAAGGCCGAAGGGCTGTGTATGCATTCTCAATTCTCACGACAACCCAGTGAAGTAGGCCAGAGTAAACGAGATAACACACATAAAGACCTTGGTACAGCAAGTAGGAAACAATGCATTGTCACCTTCTCCTAGAACTGGGGGGAGTGGGATCACAGCAGGGTAAGGCACCATACCCCTTACCGCCACACTGTGTTGAAAAATTAAGTCAAAAAGAAATTGTTTCTGAATGGCATTGTGGGCTGAATTGTAGTTTTCTTAGGGATCAGATGGTTGAGATCATCCCAGACCACCGCATGTCCTGGGAGATGAGTCCAGGCCGTGGCCATAATGGCAATGAGGTATGGACACAGAGGTGAGGTCACGCCTGTATCACAGTAACAGCATCTTCTCAGGTAGCAAGTTTGTGCTCGTTCGTATCTATTATGTCAGCCAAGAAAGAACAGAAAATTATTTCCATTTTGTACCACCGGGTATAGCGTCCCTCCTTGTATATACAACTTGAGCTGTTCCAGATGCTATAAAAACCACGGGCTTCAATGCAGAGGTGTCCTACAAGAAATCTTTCCGTCGCCACTGGTCTCATCAAATGCCTCACCCAACATTTACATGCAAAATAGGTGGGGCATTCTACCCCTGAACGAACAGTTCTGATTTATGTTAACATGTCACTGAGAAATCAAACCACAGCCTTGATGAACAGAAGAAAGAAAGAAAACCCCAATACAGATGGCCCTTGAACCACACAGTTTGAACTGTATAGATCCATTTATACATGGAGTTTTTTTTGATACACTACTATAAATGTATTTTTCTTATGATATTCTTAACATTTTGTTTTCTCTAGCTTGCTTTATTGTAAGAACATAGTATATCATACATACAACATACAAAATGTGTGTTAGTTGACTGTTTATGTTATCAGTAAGGCTTCTGGTCAATAGTAGGCTATTAGTAGTTAAGATTTGGGGTACTCAGAAGTTATATACAGATTTTCAACCACACAGGGTCAGCCCCTAACCCCACATTGTTTAAGGGTCAACTCTACTGGTATTCCTCCAATTTCTCTTCTCTCTCCTACCCACAAGACACACACACACACATGCATACAACATGCACACACGTGCACCACATATGGGCATGCACACACACAACCCATATTTACACTTATTGTGGCAACAGAGGAAGTATGGGAGCTATTTTCTTATGTTATAAATGTTGGGAAATCCTTAGTCCTGGCCTTGCCTTGAGCACATACCACAAAAAAGACAATACTGTGCAGATGCTCACAGTTTGACAAATTCTAAAAAAATCTTCCTATCCTTGCAATATGTAGATAATTTTAGAAAGATATATGTTAAAAATTAAATGAATCTGATCTCCACTAAGTAGGATTTTTGGCAACTGAAGGTGAAGTTGATAAACTTCATGATAAACTGGGTGCCTGTCTGGGATTTCTGGCCATAAATATCTTACCTGATCCAGTTCCATCATTACAACTTTGTGATAAAAATTACCATGGTAATGATAACTAATAATAGCTAACATTTTATTAAGTGCTTTCTCTTGAAAGAATTTGCGTACATTTCCTCCTTTAGTTTTCACAGCATCCCCGTGAAGTGGGCACTTTTTTGGGAAACCACTTTGCAGTACACAGAGTTTACTGACACTGAGGAGTGACTCAGCTGAGCTCCCAGAGCTACTAAGTTAGCATTGGAACCCGTGTCTCTCTGACTCCAGTGTCTTTGTTCGTGGTTGAGAAAACTGAGTTGAGAAATATTTTCCCTATTTATAAAAGATGTTAAATTTTGACTCTCAGGGTAGTTCCTCCCCAATTAGTATTTAACATTCATCTTAATATTATTTCAGAAAGAACAGAATCCACGATGCTTTGCTCCTCAGAACGCTTCCTTGCCCAAGCTCGGACACTGGCACTGATAATGCTTCTGTGTGATTTTACCCTTCTTTCATTTCCAGAATATTTAATAGCATGATATTAAGAGAGGTAATATTGAATTCTCTGGGCTCCTGACAACCAAATAATCGTCCAACTAAATATTCTGCTAGACTTCTTGATGAGAAGAGGTTTCCTGTGAAATGAAGTTTGTTTCTCATTAAAACAACCAGTGCATTCATATGTTATTTGTCTCTTGACCCAAGAAACGGAGTTTAAAGGAATCAGGGATTCTTAGGTTACTGAAGTGGAAAGAAAATCCGAAGTCATTTTTCCTCCCCCCTAGTTAATTTTAAGTGACAGTAATAAGGTTTGTTTTCCTTTTTTTGTTTTGTTTTTGTTTTTGATCAAAATATGTAAAAATTTAGTGTGCCTTAAATAAAGTGGTGGTTATCCTCATATAAAATTACCTTTCTCCTTTAGCCAAAATATTCATATATGTATCAGGCTAGTACATTTCTGAAAGTTTAAGGAGCTTGAGATATTTAAGTTCTTGGAGAAGTTCTCACAGGTCTGTTTTTTAAAGCGGGTTCAAACATTCGGTATTTGCTGAAAAGTGGTGGAATTCCTTTACAATTCTTAGGATCTCAAAACCTATGACTGTCACCACTGGAAAGGCCCTCTGGGAGCAGGAGGGAGCCGCGCGGGTAGCTGCAGAGTGGCCGGGGTTCTGCTGGCCTTCGGCTGCGGAGGTCTGTGCATGAAGCTCTGAGTGTGGCCACTGATGAAGCCCCGTGTGGCTGGGGACACAGCTCCTGCTTGCGGCTCTGCTGCCTCCAGGGAGGAGGATTAGGGAAGCCGCGTGCCACGCATCACACATCGCGCCTTCCCCGTTATCTTTAACCCTGTGCGCAATGAGGCTCACAAGAAATTGGCTATAGACAGGCCTGCGCCACGAGGTGTGATCGATTGGTAAACAGCCTTGTTAAAAATGTATTTAAGGGCCTTGGCATCCCCCAGGGGTGGTGTTGGCAAGGTTTCTGAAGAGAGAAGACAGAGGGCTGTCAAAAATATTAGATGAGAACTCACTAATATTACTGTTCTCATCTTGAGCAACCGAATAAATCGTCACGCAAAACCTCTGTGATTCCGTTCGGCGTTCCACTTGGGGGCCACCTGCAGGCAATCTTCACTTACGCATCATCCTTATTGTCAGTTACTTTTCTTTGCTAAAACACTTCTTTAATGAATGCTATTATTTGCACTTTGGAGAATGGCTTATTATTCCTGGTTTGACTTGTGTCCGTGACAGAGATGGAATTTTTTAAAAAATGATACATAAAAGAGAAAAAGTAAATCTTATGTTCATGGCTGTGTGTCTCTCAAAAATGCAATTCTGCTGACTTATAGCTAAAAGCAGCTCATTAATTAGCAAAAGTACTTACAATTGTTTCACACTGTAGGGAATATTTAAGCATTGAAAAATTGGAGATGTTCTTTGCATGAGAATCCCAGGCATATTTTATCCAGAGAGAGCTCATTACTTTTTTTCTCTCTTATAAAAAGTTAGGTCATTGCCTCTTTTGACATAAAACTTCTACTTTCTGAAAAAGGATGGGAGGCACATGTTCTTCTTCTTCTTTTTTTTAATCAGCCATTCAGACTTTTCTAATAAAGCTTCACTGTCCACTTCAAATCAGCTTAAGAACTAGAATTATATGGGTTACTTTTATTTCAAGTTGGGATTGAGAAATTTAAAGTGAAACCCATTTGATAAATATCAGTTGAGAATTCCCATAAGGTTTAGTGTGTGTTTTGGGGGATTTGGGGGGGAAAAAAAAAAGGAAAATCATCTTTTCTTGGTAAAAGAAAGGTGGGATGTGCATTTAACCCTTCAGTGACCATAGGCCTTATTTGTGTAACTAGCTTTGTCCTGAGTAAGTGAAACTCAATCCATGGTGTTCCAGTAGCAGTGACCTCTGACATTGCCTCTGAGGGCCCGGGGGTGGGGCGGCGGGGGGAGGTAGTTGTTCTCCACCCACTTTGGAAATGCTTTCACCAGGGACCCCATGGCTGGACTTTCACTTTTGCGCCCACTGATTTGTTTACATTAAATTAGCTTGCAGGACATCAGCTACATCCAGCAATTAGCATTAGGTTGCTTATTGAAAAACACTTGCTTCTTATTTTTATGTATGACTTTTTTTTTAACCCAAGAGTTGCAAAACAACCATTTGAATGGGAGATAATCAGAAGACTGAATCTTAATAAATGATGAATCTCTCTGTAAGATAAAGAGAGAATATATTTTAGGAGCAAATTGCGGGTATAAGATTAATAAGTCTTGTTTACCCAGTTAAAGTATAAACAGGGAGGCATCATCCACCCGGACTGACCAAGTACAGATTAGCATACCTGCAGGCAGGCACACACATGGCAGGTGGTGGCTTAATGCTGGGCACACAGGGAGTGACATCTGGATGCCTGTTGCGTGATGCAACTCGTGGAGTCCAGTATTGAGCCTTTTGAATTATAGGGTGGTACCACTGTTTTTTCTGACTGTAATTCAGGAGAACTTCCTCCAGAAACATACAAATGGGACAAGGCCTGGATCCTATAGGAGCCTGACAAATCTCAACAGCACAAGGAGGGGCATAAAGGGCCTTAGGGGCTCACTCAAGGCTAAGGTAACCTATTTCCTATTTCGTGACAGTGCTGGGTTTGCTGGAACACCATCACGTGGCCCTGACGATGAGATCTCTCATTCTCATTTCATAACCTGGCGCACTACAGATCGGGGCTTCGTAGCCAGTGGGGATGGGGCTCCTGCCCAGCCAGCTCGCTGTTCTTTTTACTTGCTGTCTCTGCGCCATTGTATCTGGCACAGTGCTTGCTCCTTGTCACCCAGCAGCCTGCTTCTGGACCCTCCTTCCCTCCTTCTCTCTCCCACGGGAATGAAGTAAGAGTTAAGAGTCCAGGGAGGTATATATGTGACTGACTGTCCTTGTATACCTGAGCAAGGGTGTGCCACCTCCATCCCGCCCTGCCCACCGCCCCCACCCTCACATTGGTCCTCAGCCATCACCCCCTGGGGTTTGGTGACAGCAACCCTCAGATGCCCAGCCCAGGGGGTGGGGGGACTCTCTCCAAAGCACACGCCACAGTGTGCCGCCTCCTCCCACTCGAGACACCCACAGCAGAAACAAGCCAGAGAATCCTCAGGACCTGTTGCATTTCCTGGGCCCCAGGTGAGGTTGAAAAGGTGAGGAGCCTGAGGAATAGCATCAGGAGGTGAGTCCTTGCATTTCTTCAAGGCCTGGTCTCTGTTTCCTTCCTTGCCCCCACTTTCACCTTCTCTCTCACCGTGCCCTCTTTTCCTGCCCTCTCACCCTACTTCCTCAGGGCTTGGTATCCTTCGCCCAAGTCCAAGCCCGTTTGCCTGTCTTTGTGTCTGTCACCTCACCAGAGGCATATGTGATTACAGTTCATGGATTTGCTTTTGAAAATGGATCAAGAGAATAGAGTTGGAAGAATATATTTTAAAAGAAAATTTTAAACACTGCAAAAGGATTTGAATACTTTGTTAATTTCTTTTCTAATACATGGAAGAGTTTTTCCTCATACACCTAGGCAGTGTAGCATTTTAAGAGAGTTTAGGTCAGCATAGGAGTATTTTTAAATTGAGTTCAGATATCAGTATAACAGACTAAATATAGTCAGATAAGGCAAGTTCAACAAGCAGGTGTTAAAGACCTCAGCTCCTGCTGATTCTCACCTGAAAGTTCCAATGACTCCAGCATCAGATGTCTCCTCGTTGAGAAATACAAAATCAAAGATTTTTTCCATTGTTAAATATATAACACATCTAACTGATTTCACTGGAGGCCTGAGGCTGCTGTTGACGAAATGTGCTTATGATGCAAACGTCTAGGTATGTTGTTTTTCTTTTTTTGTTGTTTTTGTTTTTGTTTTTTTTTGAGATTATTGTTCCCAGACTCAAATTATGCCTTACATTTGTCATAATGATGCTGGTACAATTGTTTTGCTTAATTATGGTTGACTGTCTACAGCTACCTTTCCCTTGAGTCATTGAAAGTTTTATTTTGATATGATTATAAAAATTAATATGCTTGTAATTAGATACAAGAGAAGCAAATACAAAGTTTACTAAACAGACAATTGTTCTACTTATGAAGAAAAATCTTATGCTGGCTAATGTCCACATCAAAAAAGGTAATTGGAAAATTACTTCAGATTCTCTCTAACGTTCATTGAAGAGGTGACATGTTCCCATCATTGAAATCAATACTGTCAATAAATTTAATATGTTTTGCTTTCCACTTACCTTCCATTTTCTAAGTGAGATCTAGGCTTAGTCAATACATTCACTATTCAGAAACCTCTAATCAAAGGATGGAATAGAACTTCAATTGATGAGTATTCTAACTATGATCCACCTGCCACTGACTTTAATCAGAACATGAGAGGCATCCTTAACTCATTCAAAACATTCTTCAAAATAGATCAGGCATCTCCTAAACTTCTCTTGCATAGGAACACAACACTTTCACACCGTCCCTATTTAATAACTTGGTTGTATTTTCTACTATAGCAAACCCAGCCATTGATCTATAGCAGAACTCAAGTGTGTGGATGGTGGGCAGTGATTTCTCGGACTCTGGGCACACTTGCTTCACACCAAAGTGTTTTGCTGTTCTCTTTCTTGGTAGAGGCAGCAAGAAACAGAGCTCTGTTTTGCATTATACCCACCCCAAAAATGACCTTCAAAATTAAACTGTCATGATGTCTTAGCACATGCAGAGGGAGAAACTGGAGATGTGTACCTTGGAGCTGACACTGGCAGCAGGGACGGGGTAGGGAGAAGGTGACACTAGCAAAAGGTGGCCGTGCCCACTGGGTTGTATTCAAACTTAGACCTCGGTGGATTCAAGCTCTGGACCCTCAGAATGCCAGACATGCCCAACTCCTGCCAGCTCAGATGGCCATTGTCACTGAGCGGATTTACTAATTTTATTTTTTCTGGATCTAAGCCACTTGTCTTTCGTATGTGAATAACAATAAGAGAGAGAGAGATCCATGTATCGTGCCTTAAATATTACCGGGAAAGTAACATAGTAAACACATATTTAGATCTAGTTTCCTTTTTTCCTCTGCTGTGAAATTGAGGATAGATTCATAAAAAGAATGGATTCTACCATGTGATTTGATCGTATCACTGCATATAAAGAATGCCACCGTATGCAAAAGCATCACTTGAAATAAAAGGAACAGGAGGCTTGTCTTACTGAGTTTTCAGATATATTGGGAAGTGTTTTGGTCACTGGCCCTGGTTCTGGATCTGCTGTGTGAAGTCCTTTAGCTTCTCTGTACCTCTGTTTTATGCTTCATGTATACAATGCGATGTTTGGACAAGAAGTGATGCTTTCTTTTTCCAAAGAGTGGTTATCAATCTTAGTAAGCTCTTCACACCTCTCATCTGTAAGATGGAGAAAGGATGTGTAACGAATATGCTTGAAAAGTCTTTAAAGTATTATAGAAGATCTCTGATCCTTCTCTCCAAACACAGTGATGTTCTGGGGCAGGGATCCTGTCCTTCAGCTTTGTCTCCCTAGTACCCAGCACACTGTAAGTAAGCACTCAGCACTCAGTTGCTAAATGAAACCCCACTGCTTCCCCTTTGGTTTTTAGGGTGTTGAAAGCTCTGTATTCTGATTGTGGGATACTTACATGAGTCTCTTAATATAGTAAATTTCATTCTTTAAAAATTCATTCATTTTATTTATTTATTTTTTCAAGTAGGCTCCACACCCAGCGTGGAGCCCAACACAGGACTTAAACTCACAACCCCGAGACCTGAGCTGAGATCAAAAGTCAGACACTTAACCAACTGAGCCATCCAGGCGCCCCTAATTCATTATTCATTTTATTTTTAAATCCATTTTTTTTAAAGATTTTATTTATTTATGTGACAGAGAGAGATAGCGAGAGCAGGAACACAAGTGGGGGGAATGGGAGAGGGAGAAGCAGGCTTCTTGCCGAGCAGGGAGCCCGATGTGGGGCTCGATCCCAGGACCCTGGGATCATGACCTGAGCCGAAGGCAGACGCTTAACGACTGAGCCACCCAGGCGCCCTAAATCCATTTTTGATGTATTAAAATGCATTTTACTTTTAAAATTAGTTTTTAAATTAATTCATTTGATTTTTAAATCATTTTTAAAATTTATCCTATTTTTATTTTTAATTCATTTTACTTTTTAATTTTATTTTTGTTTTAATCTCTTGGTATATTAAAATTCATTTCATTTTTAATGACAGAATTGACATTTTTTGGTATATGGCTCTATGGATTTTAACATACAGAGCCTACAAAAACTCAATTTTACTCTATGTTGATTTAAAATTTCAAAAAAAAAAAAAACCTTTCATTTTAAAAGAGTCACTTGTCAGCACTCTGAAGAGATGAGCCAGGTGCTGGAATTTTTCTCTCCAAAATATCTTAGCCCTCTTAATAGAAGTGACTTTTCATTTCTTTCTAATCTACAATTATATTTCTCTTTGGTCTTCTAATAATTTATTTAAATAAACTTTTATGTATTCTGAGACAAGGATCTTCCTCTGTTATAAAATATTGTTTTTAAGTAACGAGAGAATACCTGTTTTCTTCCAAGAAGGTTCTCACAGTGGAAATAAGATTTATCAGCATTTCCTGAGAAGAAGCTATGAGCAAGAATATTAGTGAGTTGCACTCCTGTAGTACAGTGTGTACCAAACACTGCTAGCTGCTAACACAGGGGACTTTGCATCATCCTTCGAAGTCCCTCAGTGTGCCTGAGTGTAGATCCTTCTTTGACGTGAGAAATAAGAGAGTTGGGGCAGTTGCCTAGTCCATGAGGACAGAGATGGAGCTCTATCTCCGAATCCGACACCATTCCCATTCCAGGCTGCCTCCCTGGGAACAGATACCGTTTATAAAGATGATGTGGCAGGTGTGTGTGTGTGTGTGCATGCACACATGGGCACGCACACACGTACTGGAGGGAGGGAAAGGGGAGATTTGCCAAGAAGCTGCCAAAGAGTTTGTTCCACGTCTACCCTGTTTATGAAACAGCAGAGGCTGGTGCAGGCACAACCAGCCTCATCTAGATGCTTGTGTTGACCACGGCAGCCAGCTGAAAAACCATCTTCTATTGTACCCTGGTGTCCGCACGTGAGCTTTTGTTCTAGAAGGCAGCAGTAGCCCTAGTGTGGAAAGAGCCAGTAGCCAAGTGACCGGTGCTCTCTCCCCTCCTTCCTGTCGTCACAATTTGCTATCTCTTGATGCTCAGTCCCAGCTAGCCCTGGTTCTTTCTTGTACATCGAGCCGAGCAGTTGGACCAGCACTGATGCGCTATTGATACCTTCTCAGAATTCAGTAACTTCTAAGCCATGTGATTGATGGGCCAGAGGGCTGGGAAGAGTTTCCTTTTTCTGATACAGACTAAAACTCCTCAACTAGAGAGGAGCACAGGCGGATTGATCCCGTGTGTTGCTACCAATGAGTTTCCTGACACCTTTCTTCCCTCTTGTGAGGTTTTAACTCCCTCAGTGTCTGTCAGAAGCTCCACATCAGCAGCCATGCTCCTCCAACCTCCTCTCCCAATCAGCAAAGAGCATCCGTCCCTAAAGAAACTGTCTGCGGGAAATGTATGCTTTCCTCTTCTCTTGTTAGGAGGACGTGGAAGTCAGTGCTCAAGGGGTGACGTTGGGCCGGTTCCTTAAGCTCTCTAAGCTGTGCTTCTGTGAAGGAAGAGTCGTGGTGCTCCCTGTCTCGTGGGCTTGGGGGACCAAGTGAGATGAGGAACATAAGCTGATTAACAAAGCTGGAGGTCAATAAGCTACCATTATCATCACTATTTGTAACAAAGGTCTACACGACCAGAGCCTCAAGGATAGTTCATATACAAAATTCTGCTTTTTTGAGCAGGTCTTTACTTACCGATCCCGTTCCCTGGCTGTCTCGATTATTTCTTTGCCTCAGCAAAATTCAGGATATACATGTCATGTCCTGGGACCACTGGACCATTTTTCATGGACATAATATTTTACTTTTTGTTGGGCTGTGCTATTGCTACTCACATTTGAAGAATCATCTTTGGTAAGGAACCTGGAAGGATGTCAGGTAGAACTAGGTTGTGTCTTAGAGCTCACACCTTCCTTTTGGCCTGGCCAATTCTCCTGTTCTGATTAGTCACTCAGAAGAGAAAGGCTGCACCTTCTGTTTTTGAAAGTGGGAGTGAGGTGCTGTTGCTCTGTACGCCTGGTAAGGAAGGTGAATTTTTCATCCTCTGATTGCTTTATTCTGCTCCTGTTGGTTGTTATTCAGGTTTCCCCAACACAACAGGCCAGCATTCGCAGACAGGTAACTGGAGTTAGGGGTGCCCTCAGTGGCTGTGAAGCAGAGCAAAGCTCCCTGGTCACCCACTTGAAACCATGACTTTGGCCTCCTTCACTGGGTTCTGTCTGTGCTAACCAGCCACAGGGGAGTGTCAGCTTAGAGCATCTGTTATTGCCTCTTGGTCCTCACAGCAGCACTTTTCTCTCCAGTTTTGTATGTGGTTGCTCTGTGGCATCTCCGGGCTGAGGCCAGTCTTTACTAAAACAGCCCCCCAACACATAGAGCAGGGTGACAGGGATATTAGGATGAGTTCATAGCTATCAAGTCACTGCCCAGGTAAATTCAAAGCCTGGGATTTAATCTGGCAATTTGCCTTTCCCTTCGTATTTGCCTATTTTATGACACCTTTTGAGGGAATTAACTGTTTTTGACAATTTTGTAATCTATAAAAGAATACCAGGGTGCACTTGTCATTAAGTTGACTGTCATAAAGCAAAATAACAGCCAGTGAAAATGTTCTACCAAAATAGAATAATTCTATTTTTTAGATAATAAAAGGAATAGTGTTTGTTATAAAAATTGGAAATGCAGAAAAACATAAAGAAAAAAATAAAGATGATGCCATATTCTATCAAGATCCTTCTGGGGCAGGCCTTCCAGATATCCCTTTATGTGTATATGCACATGCCAACCAGTGATTTCAAATGGGCATTCTTCTAGATTTTTAACTAATTTTAGTAAAAAAAATCAGTATCCAGGTGGAACCTATTTAAATATGATAAATCTTTTGCTAATTGAATGTTGACTATAAGAAAAAAAGACCAAACACATTAAAATCATAATTGTCAGGATTACTAGTGATTTTTATCTTCTTCTGTTTATTATCTGAAGTCATTAGGGTTCTTTGATAATCAAAAAATAAAGTGATCTTAAAATTTAATTGGCCAGAAATTACGCATATAGAATGTTTTCACAATTTTAATTATTGCATCATCTTCTAAAAACTTGCTATCATTATTAATGTGGAGAGCTGTAATGTGGACATCAAGGTCCAAGAGCATTTCTCATTCATCTCATTACATAATAACAGATTCACATTCTTTTTTTTTTTTTTTTTTGAGAGAGAGAGCACACGCGAATGAACGGGGTGTGGGAGGTGGGGGGAAGGGCAGAGGCAGAGGGAGAAAGAGAATCTCAAGCAGGCTCCATGCCCAGTGCTGAGCCTGACGCGGGGCTCAATCTCACGACCCTGAGATCATGACTTGAACCGAAATCAAGAGTCAGATGTTTAACCAGCTGAGCCACCCAGGTGCCCCCAAATTCACATTCTGATGTAGTAGGAACTAAGGTTACACTTAAACTATGGGGGAGAATTCAAGCAAATAACTGGATAATTTATGTTAAAAATAAAATACTTTGATGTGTTAACCTGGAGTCCTGAGTTTGCTGTTCACTCAGTAAGCACCTGGTCTAAGTAAGAGAGAAGGGCTAGAGCAACTTTGATGTCCTAAAGTAATTAAACACAAACTAATGATGTTTGCATTGTTGAAGGTTTGACAAAAGAGTATGTATATACCAGGAACTTGGAGGTTGGTTTTGTTATTGTTGTTTTGTTTTTATTTGTTTGGTGGAGGTGGACAGGTGGTCTATGTTTTTTCTTAGAGGAAAACAATGTATTGTCCTAAGAGTTCAGTTTGAACTGAGTGCCAGTGGGACGAAAACCAGGAGGTTGAGGTTTCATTCCAGTCCTGGGCCAATCAGTCCCTCAGACTGAGTAATTAAAGCATTCAGACCATCTGTGAATACTCAGAAGCCAACTGAATCTTAAAAACAAGCAAGTGTTTTTTCCTAAGAATACATACATAGTATTTGGTAACTGCAATAAATTGTTCAAGATTATGAGCTATATGTCTATGTGTATGTGTGTGTGTGTGTGTGTAAGTGCGCACATACACACACACATTTTAAATTTGGAATAGAAGACATTGTTTCAAGCTATTACACTATTCAAATTAATTTAACTTACTTTGGGGCTGAATATTTTCTCATCTAGCGAGTGTAGATGGGAAAGCACAAGGTCATAAAGTGTAATGTCTACCTGCTTCCAGACATGACCAGCCATTTCGTAAGATGGACATACAAAGCTGACATTGCATGGTAACATCAAAAAATTGGCTGAGGGAGGCACCTCATAGGATGTTACACAGATATTGGTTTGGGCTCTGGTCTTCCTCTTAACTTCATTAGTAATCAGAACAGGAAGAGTACAAAGTATTTAACCTAAGTATCACAAAGTATTAACTTAAAAGATACTACAGGTCAAAAGAAAGTAAGGACAGATGCTAGGATCATGAAATTCTATGTGACAGAATGAGTTCAAAGCTTCCCTGGAGAGCCTATTTATTTCACACAATGGTCAGCATAAGATGGGAGATAGGACCATCCCTGTATTGTATCAAAAGTTGTCATAGGGCGCCTGGGTGGCTCAGTTGGTTAAGCGACTGCCTTCGGCTCAGGTCATGATCCTGGAGTCCCGGGATCGAGTCCCGCATCGGGCTCCCTGCTCGGCAGGGAGTCTGCTTCTCCCTCTGACCCTCCTCCCTCTCATGCTCTCTGTCTCTCATTCTCTCTGTCTCAAATAAATAAATAAAATCTTAAAAAAAAAAAAAGTTGTCATAAACACCAGAACTAGTACACAATATAAGGAGCTTCAGAGATATTAAGACTAAAGATGATTTTTATTTTTTTAAGATTTTATTTATTTGAAACAGAGAGAGAGCACGCACACAAAAGCAGGGGCAGCGGGAGAGAGAGAAGCAGACTCCCTGCTGAGCAAGGAGCCTGATGTGGGGCTCGATCCTAGGACTCTGAGATCATGACCTGAGCCGAAGGCAGACGCTTAACCCACTGAGCCACCCAGGCGCCTCTAAAGATGATTTTAAACAGTGACTCTCAAATGATAGTGCTCCTTAATTAGATCTGATAGGGTAGAGACTAGCACAGTTCAGTGTGCTCTCTAAAAGCATTATGTCACAGAGCTGAGATGCAGTCATTGCCTAGTCTGTAACCCCGGGGAGCACCGCCACATTGAACTCTGTCTGGGTCACTTATTTCTAGAAAGTGTAGACAAGGGGGCTCCCAGGCCAGCAACAAGACTGATTAAAGGGATGGGAAAAGTCATTATGAGAACAAATTAAATGACATAAGAATGAATAATTGGGCTAAGAGGGGGTGAGGTAAGTTTAATGTAAATCAGTTCTATTACAGCTCATATTTCTTGAAAGCATAGTCTGTGCACCAAGCACTGTATAAGCGCTTTGCGTGCATTCAGTTGGTTTTAACAACATTTCTCTTTCACAGTGAGTTACTACTGTTATCCACAGTTAAGAGATCAGGAAACTAAGTTTTAGAGAGTTGGTTAATGAGCTTGCCCAAGGTTTTGTAGCTAAGGAGTGGCAAGCTTTCTGCTTGTGAGTGATGCAAGTATGTATTCATTTGTATGCATACATCAATCCCTCCCCCTACCCCGCCCCGTTCCATTTGCTGATATCACACACCTCTTCCTAAAATTCCGTTTGGGATGTTTGTGCTCATCCACATGACTCTAAATACATTTTTAAGTTTTGCTTCTTACGGTACCTTCTGTCCCTTCTCATTTTTTATGTAACATATGACGCCTTATATTCTTAGTTATATAAATATATCCAGTCTCCTAACTGGAGCTAATTTTTTGAGGATGGTAAATGTGTCTCCTGTCCCAACACATAAACACACTATAAATGTTTGCTTTTGATGTCTATACTTATCATTTGTCTGTTTTAAAGAATTTTTCTGACAAGCACCTAGGCATGTTGCTGTGTATTGTCAGTTAATATTCACTTTGTATCTTAATGTGTATGTGTGTGTATTCATAGCAGACATTCTATGAATGTGCTTATTATACATTATGTTCACAGAGGGCCTGTTCCAAGTGCCAGACACTGCTTGAACAGAAAAGAAAAGAGCAGGCACCTTGCTCAGTGTGATAAAGAAAGTCCACTGTAGTGCTGACGATCTTATCGTTTGTCTAAGATTACAAATGGGCAAATAAAAAAAATCAAGTCTATTTTAAGATTGGGATTAAACAAGATGAAAATTTAAGGTAGAACCCACAAACATTGGATCAATCGTGTTCAACTTTTTTGCAACTCTTCTATTGGATTAATTATTGATACGGTTTTCCTTAAGAGACACTGTTCGGAATACTATTTGTAAAATAAAGCAATTTGGAGTCTCCCATTAACTTAGCATAGAGAAATTGGGCACATCTTGAGATATTTGAAGACAATTTAGGATGTTACAAAATCAGGAGTGAGAATTATTTAATTATTCAATGATTCTGCTAGAGCAAAAATAGCAAATCTGTTTTATAAATAAGCATATGTTGAATTTTAGCTTAATAGAGAAGTTCACCAAATTTTACTTTCTCAATATATGTAATCACACCTGCTGTAAAATTTAAGTTTACAAAGACAAAGTTTTCTTAATCACTTAGATAAAAAATGGTGTTTCTTTTTTCTTTCACTGCAGTTCCACTGTACTCTTCAGGGACTGTGGGTGATAATTTAGATACGTTTCATCCATGATCCACGGTGCATCTTCCATCATCCACCTAACAGTGCCTTGAGAATGAGGGGAGAAAAGTGTTTACTTAAAAAAAAAAATAGCTTTGGCATGTTACAGGATATTCATAGTGATTTCTTGAATTATTTTAAGAAACTCGGTTCTCACTGATTTCCAGAGACCACAGTTGATGTATAAATTCCCTAATTTGTTTACTTTAGAGAGATCATCTCAAGTGCAGCATCTGTTTTTGCTTTTTCTGCAAGATCTTGGTTTTACATCAGGAGGACTGAGGCACAGGGAAGTCATGTGACCAGCCGGAGCCCACACAGGAAGCTCCTGGAGCCTGCTGCATCAGGAACTTCCACCAAACACTGTTGCCCCTGCCTCCCCTCTGGCTCTGTAGAGGCAACTTCCATGCCTAGCCTTTCTAGTATTTTTCACGGATAAACCCAATCTGCCAGATAACATTATTTTACAACTAGAAGAATGTCAAAACTCTAATTTTTGCCTAAGCATGTCTTATTTTGGACAGGCAGCTTTCTTTTATGAAGCTCAGATCAGTAACCTAAAATTACTTTCAGTATGTAGAGGGGAGAGCCTTCTGCAAGTGCAGTCGTTATTTATGAAGCTTGGGTGGGGGAGCTCCCTGACATGTTCCCAAGAAATTAGGGAGATAAAATTTTAATGTCAAGAGCACTTATATTTTAAGTGTTTTCTACCATTTTGCTCCCTCTATGGTCCTTGCAGAAATGGCAGCTGTAGGAGATCTATTCCCAGAGCCGTGTCTGAGCCCATGCTCAAGGTCACAAAGAGAGGAGCACCCCGTATTTTGTGATATTAGGAGAAATACAAAGCATTGCAAACCAGGGAAATATCAACAGCTTCCCTCTCTGAAAAATAACCAACTGAATTTTCTGACATAAAGAGTGGCCCAAACTGGTCCTCTAGCTTCGGTTAGCATTTTTGTAAGGAAGGCGGAATTATTGTGAATATAAATTCGAGCTCAAGAGAGGAGAGGGATGTGGAGAAAATCCAATTAACTAGAGTGAAAGTCATACAGCATAAACTACCCATTGCTAAAAGAAATAGTTTTAAATTGGATGAATCTTTAGAGTAGAATTGATAAAATATGTCCTTATTGTATGAGAAGATGCACTTTGCAAATAATATTTTTCAGGAGGCATCATCTGCTTGAGAATGTTTCATGTTCTTATTAAGAAGGCAATTAGAAGTTTGGAGCCTCTTTCATCATTGTTATTAACTTGCAGGGGAAAATCTTCCTATTCCAGTATTCATTAAATGGATCTCTTTGTGTGTACAAATATTAAAAGTAGTCTTGAAAGTACTATAGGTAAGCAAGGAAAAAATGCACTGTTTGTTTCCTCATAGAATTGACATTTTTATTTAGGGAAAAAAAATCCATGAATTTACAATCTCTCCCTTTCTAGGTTTTTCAACATTTCTTGCAAATTGTATGTAAATGAATGCAAATAAGTAATCCTCACTAGCAAGCTGCTTAGAAGTGTAAAATGCATAAAATTAAGATGCTGAGAGAAACGTGCATCTAATTAAGGTAGCATGTAAAGAAATGTTTAAATTCAAATTAGATACTTCAGTGAAAAGAATTACTTGTTTAATTCAAAAGGTGTTTTGTATAATTCAGGGAAGACTTGTCCTTAGCGGTGTTCCCATTTCCTTCAAAATCAGGTTTAGGGGTTCACACTGGCTCAGTTATATTTTAAAACTGAGTTTAACCTAAAAGAATGCTATAAAAAAATGTGTTCTAGTTTTAACGCCTTTACCTCTAACACAGATGAAGAGGCGGGAGTGATCCTTTTACAGAGAGGATGGTGGGTGTGGGAGTCACTGTTGCTGTCCCATTCACATGGAGCCCCCATGGTACTTTCATGTCATGGCTTCATAGAAAGCCTTGAGACACATAGAGAAGAGCCAGCTAGTTATTCCTGGATCCTAAGGTTTTCCGTGCAAGACGTAAAGGATGCAGGTGCATGCCATCAACAACCCCCACCATGCTGTTCCCCCCGGGGGGTTGCGGGGGGACACAGTCTTGATTCTCTCTGGCAGTGGTCAGGCATCTCCCAGCCCCGCCCAGGACAGAAGAGGCAAGGAATTAGATCTCCAGTTCAAAGACTTTGGTTTAAAAAATGGAAGAACATTTTGCAAAGCAGAAAGCAACAAGGAAATTACTGAAAAGTTGAAGATCTGTGTTGAAAAGATAGAAACTATCTTACAAGAGTAGCACTTTTCCTGCCCCAGACGCAGCAGCCTAAAGGGCAGACAGAAAAACAGACAGGAAAGTAGTTCAGGCTAGGCTCTGAATGCTTGATTTTGAAGCATTCTGCTAAGTCCACTTCACATGGTAAGAGCTCTTACTTTCCACCAGACGGTGTGCTTAGACCGAGTCCTTGGATTTCAAACGAATCCATGTTTTAGCCCAGAGTATCTGCTTCCTGGCTTTGGAGATAAAATTAGTTCATTGTTATGAAACAGTTTTGATCACATGTAAGATACAAAACTCCCTCAATCTTGGGTTCCCTCATCCAAAATTCCTCTGTATGTGTCTGACATGGGAACCAGGAGGCGACGTTGGTGCTGTCACTGTTCATTTGGAAGGTTGGCTCTCTCTTTGAAGCAGGGACAGAAATCCTTCTGAATCAACACCAGTCTGCTTTTACCCTTCTGTCCCCTTGTGCCTCAGTCCCCATCCTCACCACCACCACTGAGGCTGAAGCACATACTGAGCCCCCGGGATTGTGAATTGGAAAGCAGCTTCTGGCTCGTCACTTCTGTTTTTGAATATCCAGCAAGTTTGTTCAAGTTCAGTAACCTGAAGAGTCCCAGTGGTATCTTCCTTGGGCCAGGGAATGTTTTCTGTGTGGACCTTGGACTGTACCTGCCTATCTACTGGGGCCCTTCTCCCTCTCAAATTCCTTGGTACTTTGAAGGAGTCTCAGCCAGTGATGGGTTTGGTGATTGCTATATTCACCACACCGAATACATCTAGCTGCCTACTCGGTGTCTTTCCGGGAGGTCCCACATTCAACTTGAAAACTTTCCTCCAGACAGGCTCATCCCAATTCCAGATCTCTCCTGGGTAAAGATGCCTTAACCTGCCCCCATCTGCTCCCAAATCGCCGGTGCCTGAGTTTAGGCTTTATTGTTCACCTGAACTTATTGTGGCAGTCTCCTACCTCTCTCCTACCTCTCTTCATCGCGTGCCTCTTCACTCCTTTCTTTTTCACACTGTTGACACAACTTTTTTCCTTTAAACCCAAATCTTCTGTCACATCCCCGATTAAAGGCTTTCTGATGACCCATCATCAACGTTTCTGGTCTGGGCTGCCCTGGGCTCTACCTGCTCTGCCAGCCATCTCCCTCTCTCTTTCCCACATTCTCTGCCCAGTGTGCTCACACTGCAGGACTCACAATGCGCATGCCATTCCTCTGTCTGTGCCTTTGCCTCTATTCTTTGTCTGCCTGAGATGCTCTTCCCTACTGACACCCTCCATGTCTGCCTGGGAGCCTCCTCCTCATCCTCCTGCTCCTCTGAGGGGGGCGGTGGGGGGCTCTCCTTCTCCCTCCTCCAGGGCTGAATTTGTCATGCTCTCTTGAAAACAACATGAAATTGTTGTTTGTTGGCATGTCTCCCTATTAGGCTGGGAGCTCCTGAGGGCAGGAAGTGCGCTGGGGACGGGGTGCCCAGGGCTAAGACCAGAGCCGTGCTTCTCAAGCTCTTTCGTCTCAGGATCCCTTTACACTCTGAAAAACTATTGAGGGCCTCCGAGAGGTTTTTGTTTATCTTGTGGGTAAATATCCATTGATATCTACCATATTGGAAATTTAAACTGAGAAATTTAAAAATTATTAATGCCTTTAAAATCAACACAAATAAACCCATTACCTGCTACTATAAATGATAAATTTTATATAAAATAAACTTCTTCAGAATTAAAACAATGTAGTGAGAAGACCACCATTGTTTTACATTTTTAGAAAGCTCTTTAACGTCTGGCTCATTAAGAGAAGACAGCTGGATCCTCATAACCTCTTCTACATTCGATCCAGATCAGTGGGTTGTTTTGTTTTTTTTTTCAATTTTATTTTATTATGTTACATTAATCACCATACATTACATCATTAGTTTTTGATGTAGTGTTCCATGACTCATTGTTTGCATATAACACCAGTGTTCCATTCAGTATGTGCCCTCTTTAATACCCATCACCAGGCTAACCCATCCTCCCACCCCCCTCCCCTCTAGAACCCTCAGTTTGTTTCTCAGAGTCCATAGTGTCTCATGGTTCGTCTCCCCCTCCGATTCCCCCCCTTCGTTTTTCCCTTCTTACTATCTATTTCTTTTTTTTTTTTTTTAACATATAATGTATTATTTGTTTCAGAGGTTGTTTTGTTTGAAGTCTATGCAGACGATCCACCTTGATTGTGGGTAGCTTTCTACACAAAAGCTTGACAAGCCATAGTTTCTGGCATGCCATCTTAGCGTGAAAACAAAAACTTAATGGGGACAAACTTTTTGTTCTGTTTTTCAAAATGCCTGGTAAGTCCCGAAGTCTGAATAACAGGTTTTTGTCAGTTGTTCTTTTTAAGTAAAAATGGTGCTCTGTGAGAAGAAGTGACTAGGTAAGCTTGCAGTTCAATCACATTGTGCTCTTCCGTGAGGCAAACAGCATACTTCTGGTGCAACACAAGAGCTTTATGTGTACTTGGTTTCTCATGATAGAATATTAAAAAGATATGTCCTCAGGGTCAAGGTTCACTAAAACTAATATTTACTGCTTCATCGAGGGTATGCCTAAGTGATCCTGGCTTTTATCTTCCTTCCAGTGCCTGGAGGGGAAGACTACATGACCGCCAGGATTATGGGTGCTGCTGCCTTGATGGACGCCAGGTTGCCCCCTTGCCCACTGTCTGCGCATGGGCTGTGCAAATGTTAATCCAGCGAAGAAGGCAAATAATGTCTTATCATCATTATAAAATGGTTCTGGCCTTGTGGACCCTTTGAATGGCTCTTGGAGACCCCCAGGACTCCACAGAGCACACTTCTTTGAGCACCATGGGACTAGAGAGTCAGGCCGAGGCCCCTTGATGGGAGCTGCAGAGTTTGTCAGTGCTGGGCCGGGAAGGGCATGAGGGACGAGTGACAGGGTCATATGGGGACTTTGGAGCCCCTGTGGGGAGTCAGGGAGTCGGAACTGGACATTAATGCCAAAAACCGGCCATGTATTTTTGAGTTGCCAATTAATGTGTCAGATTGAGTAAGCCCCCAATTTTTAAACACTTTCGGAGTGGTGTCGTTACTCAAATCACATTCAGTTGCATGGATGTACTAGGTTGAAGGTACTTCTGGGTGCTCTTATTTCTACTTTGTAGGTGTTATTCGGGAAACAAACCTTGGGCATATATGCACAGTTCTGATAGGTATGACTTAGATGTGCGCGCGTCCCTGGCTCGTTAGCCTCCCAGGTCATTACTTTCTGGGCCAGTGTGTCTTTGTGTCTTATCATCAGCAGCACATTTCTTGGACTGTACACATCCAGCCTGTATCATAGGGGAACACATTTGTTTACCATGGAGACCTCCCACTCAGTGGAAGCTTGGGAGACTCATTACTCAGTTAAGAGGTCTAGGTCAATATGATATTCAGAATAATCACAAATTATTCTAACCAGGCTTGCAGTGTTTGCTTAGGACTCCACTCAGGAGCCCTGCCTCTCTGTTGATCTCTTTAAAAATACTAAACAGAAGACAATGAATCTTCAAACTCGGCTGATTCCATTGTGATTGATCTGAGCCAATTTTTAAGGTAATTGATGATATTGCCTTAGTTGAGTCTGTTAGTGCAAATAATTATTAATCAATATGCTCTCAGCTCTTACTTCAGAAGATAATTCTAACACATGATTTATTCTGAACATTTCAATTGAGCTACCTTTACAAGAGGAAAATCAATTGGTGAGTGGTCTAAAGCACTTTAATTATCTGCAGCTCCGTATTCCTTTCTTAGCCATATTTACCCAGGTAACTGGCTGTCCCATTCTGGCAAGGGTGACAGGAAGTTTTTCATTGCTATGGTACAAAGATGATATGTGGTTCATCTCTGATTGGCTAAGTTGATGGAAAGTGATTTAGTTAAATACCTTAAAAACAAACTCATGTGGCTTTACTTTGGAGACTATAGTTAGCCTCGTCCCAGAAAAAGAAGGAACATACTGTTAATTTCCATTCAGTGGGAAGGCAGTTTACTATTACAGATAGTGAATGTCATCTAAGTCGGTTAAATAGGAGGAAACCAGAATCACTGAAAGGACATCAAGGTGTGAAGTGTTTCAGGGGCTCGGCTTATATTACTCCCCAAATTGTTGCAGTTGTCGGAGTTGCTTTGTGGCTACCTCACACTCAGGCTTTCCAACCTGGGATATGCTGTTTCACCCTTTCAGGCACCATCCTGATGAATGTTGTGGTTTGATTTTTTTTTTTTTTTTCCCTGAGAAGAGATGCAGAAGAAAATAATCAGCACCAGGAATGAGCTTGCCTTTGTTCCACAGTGGAGCTTCCAAGCATCTGTTTTTGTTGTACTTGTGGAGGGTACAGGAATGTGTGGGCCTTGGCCTGGGACTTAAGACATGATTGTAACAGATGGGAATTTTAAATGACAGTTCCCTGAATTGTCGTTTGTAGAAGCCCTTCAACTAACATTGGGACGTTGTGCTATGCTTCTTGCCCAACTCTGTGCCTCTTGTTGCTATTGCAGCCTATCCAAATGGCAAACTGTTAAGGCGTTCAGCAGCTTTCAGGGCTAGCTCTCTAACTGCCTCCACTCGCAGGACACCCAAAGCCTGGGCCCAAGACCTCACCTACCCATAAACTGAAACCCCAACTAATTGTTAACAGCCGGCCCAGGGTCCTGTCTCTAGAAGGTAATGTTCCTAAGCATGGAATAGAGTTCAAACTATCAGTTACACAGTGGGAGAGAGGAAAGGTGACCTTGAAAAGGACACGGGGTATTTTCAGGAGCTAGTCCCACAGACATTCTTGGAATGTCTGGCTTGGAATTAACACTACGGGGAAGACCAAGAAAAATGAGGCCCTGCCTCTGTCCACAGGCAGTCCCAACCCCATCGGGAAGGGTTGGAGTGGAGACGTGAGACATCGGATAGTAGGAATGTGGGAGGGAAGGGGCTGGCCCCAGAACGGCTGAGGGGGAGAAGGACGGGGGCGATGTCCTTGATGTCCAGCGAAGAGGAAGGAGAGGCTGAGGGGTCACTCCAGATCAGCACTGAGGACCGGCCGATCAACAAGGACCCTTGAGGCGTTCTCTGTTTATACCCTCCTCTAGCTGCTTCCCTCAGTGCTCTCTAGGAGCACTGGCTCTGTCTAGGCTGAGGAGAGGGAAACTGAAGCACTGGGGTCAGCCATGGTCTCTGTGATGACTTCTTTCAGAATGACGCTTAGAGTAGCTGATGGAGTCCAGGGATCTTATGACAGTGAGGTGTGACTGAGTGTCAGAACAGTTATGGGACAACTCAGTCAACTCGAACATGCCAGTCAGTGTTTGGAGACCTTTCTGAGTGGGGGCACTTTGCAAGCTGGCCAGTTTCTAAGAAAGTTGTTGTATTGCCCATACTTTGAACCTTCGTCCCGCCCACTTCTCCTGAATTTCTTCTCTCACTTGTCTCACACCCTGCCCATCCTTCGGTTGGTGTGTGCAGGCTACCCTCCTCCAGTTCTTGGCAGCTCCCTGGGCTCAAGTTCAGGATGTGCACCTTGACTGGCTGTGCAGTTGATCTTAGGCAGTCACTCAGCTCCTTGGGGCACAGTTTTCCTGTCTGTAAAAGGGGTGTAACACTTCACTCATGGGGTTGTTGTGAGCATTAAATGAGACAGCTATTAAAGCATTTTCTGAACTGCAAAAACCTACAGTAGTAGACATATATGTGCACGTATGCATGTATGTAATAATATGCAAAGTGCCATTTTAGCTGTCAGTTTTCTGATTCCTCCTTAGCTGCTGCCTGCTCAGGCCTTGTCCGTGCACCCTGTGACTAACTGTTCTAGTTCTAAGATGAAGCCCTGATGAGAAGTTGTAGTCATTGCCCACCCATCCTCTTCCTACCAAAGTTATTTACGTGTCCTAGAGCAGAAATGTGAGAGGTAAAAATATCCTAAAAATTAATGCTATATCTGTTTTGCATATACTAGCTCAATAAGCATCCAGAAAATGAAGGAATTACTTGAAATGATTTGTTCTTTCTTCTCTTTTACTTTTGCGTTTTGTTTTTGATTCTGTTTTTAATATACAGGAAGACTAATTTAAAGCCATTTCTTCTTCCTCTAAGTGTGTTTGGAGATCTTTCTGACAGCTTTGCTCCTAACATTGTGTAATACTAACGACATGATAGTTCCTTAGTACAAAGGAATGGAATGCTCAAAGACCAATAAAAGTTGCCAAAGGTATTTGTGGATCAGGACCCAGGGTAATGCTTACATAACCTCCAACTGTTTTCCCAGGTTTAAAGTGAAAATAACAGAGATAAAGGCAGAAACTACACGTGTAAACATGATATATTAATAGCTCTTCCGATCTACATAACAAAATAAACCAGCATCCTAGGCCAGGCCCTAAAAGTGATAGCCAGGGTGTCGAATATCCTGTTGCCCTTTATTCCCGAAGATGGGGCTGTGACAGGTGAAACACAGCATTTGTTTAAACAGAACAGGGGAAGCCTACAAAACATTCAAGGGCAGGAAGTAGCAATAAATACTACATGCAGTTGGAGCAGCAGGGGACCTTGAGGTGAGCAGAACGTAATCACTCAATGTGGTATTCCCACCGAGGGACACAGTGAACTTTCTAGAAAGTCAAGACCTCTGTCTTATCTCCTTCCAAAGATGAGAAAGTGAGATGTGAAACTCCTTTCTGGAGGTGAGATTTGTTTTAATGATAGGTTCTCATCTATTTTGCAGGCTTTGAGCCAAAGAACCAAGGGTCCAAAAATAGCTCCTTGAGGGTGGGGGGGGAAGCCAAAAAACAAAAAAAACCTGGAACACAGGCTGATGTGCAGGCATGGTGATCTGGGGTTGTAAATCGACAATCCCTTTAATGCAGGAAGACCTAGTTAAGGAGACTTTGGTTTTCTTATAAGGCATGAATAAGTGCTCTGGGCAGTCTGCCCCATCGGAGAACAGAATAATGCTAATAATTTGCATTTATATAATACCCCTTGGCTGGTGGATCTACAAGCACTTTGCAAACATTAATTAATTCTCTAAACCCCCCGTGAGCCAGGGGGTGCCGTCGGTAACTAATCATGAAGGAGGGCCAGTGATTCTTGCCAGAGTGGATATGCAAGTTCGAGAACACTGCCGGCTTGGGAGCCGAGGAGGTTGAGTGGAATTTTTATGAGAAGGAACAACAAAGGTAGAATCTTGATCAGCCTGTGTGGGAAATAAACCTGGATATTATGACCGTGGATGAAGGTCTGTCAACAATACTTTGGTTTCTCTCCTGTGATTCCAGGCAGGCTCTCTGACCACTTGTCCTCTTCATTTTCAGAACTCTGCTCGAACTTGGTTTAAAAAAGCCCAGAGGAAAAATCAGGGCTCCGTTCCCCTGTGCCCAGTACATGAGGACATGCAGCAACTGGGCCATACTGGAAATCAGTATTTCTGTAGCTGTCATAATAGTCAATTCAAAGATTCATCGATTGATTGATTGATTCACTCAATCACTACTTTATTTGAAAACATGGGTTTTTGAATTTTTGCTCCCTGTTAGGCATTGGGATTATCCCCAAGGACTTGTAGAGGAGAAGAGCAACTCCCTGCTTGTGGGCTAGTGGCTCAGTGCTATATTCTTTATTCTCTCCATGTCATGTAAATATTTTCATTTCCCCAGTTTGCTTATCTGACATAGATGTTAGGATCATTGGAATGTTTCTGCAATTTGGATGTAATTTACCAATAAACATTATGTACTTGAATTTCTTATGAGAAAGACACACTACGCATAGAAGATAGTAATGATGTGGCATAAAAGAACTATTTATGTGTATAGTTAAATCTCAGTGTGGCCTCTTAGATAGAGGGCCTGTTGGAAATTGTGAAAAGTTCAAATTTTGACTTTTTTTAAAAAAAAGAAATGTAGTGGTTTGCTTTTTCATTTTTTTTTTCTTTAAAGAAATGTAGTTTGAAGCAAAGTGATGCTTGTTGGTGATACTTAAGGAGTTTGCTTGTCCTGGGTAGATAAAATTTGTTTGTGATCTTCTGGCCTGTATCAGCTGGAACAGATGGGTATTTTTGAAGCGCTAGAGAATTGCTTATAGCACTTGATTCCTATAATAGGTTCCCATTGTATGAGATTTTCAGAAAATTCAAATAATTTGTACTACAGCCCTTTATGTATTAGTACAAATGCCACCTTCAATCTAGCTCTTTACAGCTTGTAAGAGTTAGTGGTATGTGGTTTGTTGTGAAGTATTCTGTGTTCACACACATGTGTCTCTGCTAAGGTGTCAGTCAGATAAAATGGTTAAATCATTTTGGGGGGGTTAAATCATTTTAGGGAGAATATTATTTGGGGTAAGATGTATATTATTTTTTTCCAAGTAGTTTTGAACTCTGGGAAAAAGAATGAGATCATGCTGTTGCTCCCAAAGTCCTTGCTAGAGCCGGCCATCAGGACAGCGACACAGGAGTGGACTCAGGAAGGGGAGAGCTCTCTTTGGTGTGTGTGCAAGATCAAACACTCCAGGGCTGGGATTGCTCCCAGCAAGACACACACTTTCTTTCAGGCTGTTGCCAGCTGGTTTTGCTATGCGGTAGTGTTAAGCTTTACAGATTGAAAACATCTGGCTTTTCATCAGCCGTGTGTACTCCGAAGGAGAGCAGTGTTCGCTGAAGTAAATTCACCAAATTCTTATCTGACACATTTAGTTGACCTTAATGTGATAAGTTGGGGCGATTTCTGAGGATGAATCTTGTTTCCAACCGTGCAACCCTTCTCTCCTTACCCCGCCTTTGGAGGAATCCTGGTTTTGAAATTCACAGGCTATACCTTTTCGTGGGATTTTCAAACGCACTGTCAGTAGTGATTTCTGAAAGTACCCAGAGTCATTTGCATAGAGGTCAAACACAATGTTTCCTGTAGGAACTTCCTGAATTATGAAGTTTTAGAGCAATCCCATGTCACCAGATGTCAGCAGGTTCCAAAAAGATGACTTGTTAACCTATTGCTGTTAAGAGCTGTAGACTTTGGTGTTAACTGATTGCTGAGACAGTAAAGAAAAGAAAATCTGTAAATAGTAGAAGAGTCTGTATTTATCTACTAGAATATGTCCTGCCAAACAAGTACTAATGGAGGTGACGGGGTTCTGGTTGTATTTACGTTCTGAAAGCACCCTTCATGGTTTTGTAGCTCATTTCTTCGGCAGCACTTTACAGAAATGGGGGGGTGGGAATTGTGAGACTGACACCTGATCAGAATCTGTCTCTGAATTTTAGCAGACGAATGTTTTTTAACTTATTAAATGGACATTATACAGATTTGGAGTTTTGAACAGCAATATACAAACCCAACGTTTATTAATTGGATCATGGCTTCTCGCTAAGACTTCAGAGCTGACTGATCAGTGTTTATAATTGGTCTGCTGTTGTCATTGGTCTTACTGCTTTAGCTTGAAGTGTCTCAAGAAGTTAATGACTTGTTAAGACCAAATCCACTAGAGAAAGTTCTTAAAAGAGACTGGTAAAGTCAGAAATATTTATATTGTGTCAGGAGTAATTTTGTACACCAGTAGTGTGCCATATTTATAAGTATTATAGTATTATAATACTTATATATATGGCTTATAGTATAAATAATACTTATAATATTTATACTTATAATATTTATTTATAAATAATGTATTTATATTAATATAAATATATGAATATATTTATATTATCCCCTGCTCGGCGGGGAGCCTGCTTCTCCCTCTTCTCCCCACTCGTGCTCTCTCTCACTATTTCTGTGTCTCTTTCTCTCAAATAAATAAAATCTTAAAAAAAAAAGATAGCAACTACAAGATACTTTCATTTAGGACTGATGTAGCCAAGCATATGGTATTTGGTAGGAGCTAGCAAAGAAAGTCCACTGATGTTATGAACAAATGAGTTCTGAGTTTCGTTTCAGTCTGGGGACATTTATTTATCTTGGATCGTTACAGAGATTTTCTGGATTGTTTTCCTATAATTACCTTGATTAATATTTAAGTGGTATGTTTACATTTTGAGTTGATTTATATGAAGCTTTGCGTTTCCTCCACTAAAACACTCCGGTTTCTCATGTTACCACAGTGATAGAAACCATTCTCTCGGCTCCATGCTTCCCGCGTTCCGAGGCTTTCTCAAGTTGAAGAATGACAGTGTGTCCACACATATTTTGCAAAATGGCAGTAGTCACACAGCCAAAATGTTCCACCAGAGGGCTATCCTTCCAGATCTCCATGCTATTTATAGATACCTCTACTTAGGGCCTCTCTGACCTGCAGTAAATTTAAAAATACAGTCCTTAAACTGTGTGTGTGTGTGTGTGTGTGTGCGCGCGTTCGCTGTAAATGAATTTCCTATGTGTTATTTCTGTTAGAAGGCCAGGGAGATATATCAACATCTTTTCTTCTCATCTTGGTGTTTTTCCTTGCTCTTTCTCTCCTTCAGTTCTTGGGGGAGGTGAGGCCTTTCGGGCAGGGTCAGTGTGTTTGCCTGGCTGTCTGGGTAAACTTGGCAGAGGCCACAGGCCATTGCCCAGCTTCACGAACATGGCAGCAAGTCCTGACTCCAGTGCTGCTTTCCTATCACATCCTAACCAAATCCCTTGTCCTCTTTGAACCTCAGTTCCATCATCAGTAAAATAGTTGCAGTCATATAGTCGGTTCGTGTGAAAATTTCAAAAGTACTGTATTAACTGACCACTGTGCAAATCATGGGAAGTTAAAATTATATCCACTTTCACCAAACTGTTTTTCCCCTTCATTCCACCACCAAGTGTTCTTTTTTGGAGTTTGGCAAATGTTCATCTCTTTGTAAACCCTGACCCCTACGCCTCAAGGTTCAGCATTTCATGACGAGGATAGATGGAGGCAGGGTCAGTCCAGTCCACACAGTGATTGCAGATAATTCAGTAGAAGCCACTTAGTAAGGCGGATCCATGAGGTGTTTTGTTTTGTTTTCTTATTCCTGTTTTTCCTTAGGAAAAATCCTCACTGTAAAGGTCTGTTTGTGAAGCATGCTATCTCTTGTGGATTTTTTTTTTTTTTCACAGAGAGATTCAAATTCATTATCCTATTGAAAAGGAAAGAGCAATGTTGACACTCATGTCTTTGTGGTCTGGTCGAAAGTGGGCGGTGGTCCGTTGACTGAACTGACTTGTTCCTTGGAATGCCTTCACTGAGATTAATCTCCCCTTTTGCTACTGAATTCTTAGGATTTCCATTTGCTGAACTTGGATTAATGAATAAAAGAAACCAACTTCCCTGTAGGTAATTATGTTAGTGGAAAGTGTATTGGTGTCCCTGTCATTTTATAAGAGAAGGCTCGGCTTCTTCACGATCCTGCTTTTCTCTCCTTCTCTCTGTAAATGCACAATTTACAGAGATCTGCAGCCAAAAATGTATTGTTCTGATTAGATCGCTTTTGTCAAACATAAAAATTTTATTGATGTTATTTTTTATAGCAAAGTCAGTAGAAAATACTTTTGAGGTCCTTGATATGTATACTTTGGGTTATGTTTTATAATTATAGTACCTCCCAGGACCAGTGATAGTAATTCGTGTAAATAAGGTGATAAGGTCGGAAGTACTTGAAGCAAATAGATTGGCTGAAAGCTAGAAATTCCCACCAGGGAAAATCTGTGTGTAGCAGATTGAGGGGCGAGGGCCAAGGAAGCGAGGACTCCCTCTTTCTGGGGTCACTCTGTTAACTGCAGGGGCGGATGTCACAGGATCTTTAAAGCAGCTGTGATGTTGCTGGGACTGATGCGGGCTTCCCGCCCTTTCAAGGGAACGCCTTGATCATGCATTCAACTAAATCGAGGCAGTTGGAAAGCGGTTCTTGTGTTCTAATTGCCCAGTGGGCTGAGGTCTGGGGACAATAAGTGTATATCAGGGGAGGGTCAGGCTTGAAAGCTGGCAACCCAGTGAACAGACCGAACTGGAGAGGATGAAGGAGAGCTTCTTCTTCTTCTTCTTCTTTTTTTTAATTATTTAAGATAGAGGTTTTCTTTCTTAAACATTTTGAAATCTGGTTGATGAATACTTGCCAAATTGATTTGTGGTATTTGTCTTCTCTTTTTTCTTATTTCATGAGATCACGAGGGAAAATCCCAGCTCAAAAAGAGGCTGAGACGAAGTATGCTCCCACATAAAGAATAACAGTGCCGAGCTGCATGGGGGAGGTGGGGGGAGCCGACGAGGCACAGGGTCAGACCCTCCTGAGTCACTGGTGGTATCACCTTCAACCTCTGCTCTGCTGGAGTGCGGTTTTAAATATTTGCTATGTTTTTTAAATACTACAAGTCCTTCTGCTACTCTCTTGCCTTCAGCACGCCTATGTATATACTAAGCTTGGATTTTAAGATCAAGACCTTTATAATAAAAGCAAATAATGGCACAGGATCCTTCAACACCACTCCTCCTAGGACGGAGTTTGAAAGAGAAAAACAACCTTGATTGTGCACAATTGCAAATCACTTCCCACTGACAATCTTGTAACCAGGGAAAGCCCTGAGAATTTAGTTCCTTTGTCACTTAGGGTTTGATGATTGGCTGACGTTCATCCCTACATCAGGGCTTCCCCCTTTGCAAGCTTTTTTTTTTTTTTTTTTAATTGCAGTCATTTTCAGATCTGATTGCACCAGCCTTTGCAACACCTAAGTCCCTTACTCCAGAAGTGTAGGCCCCTTCCAGGGCTTCTTGTGGTGTTAGAGAGAGTGATTGGCAAGCCTGAGATAGAGGGGGGCTGGGGGTGGGGGTTGCAGTGCCAGATACAGGTGGCAAGAGCTGCCCCAGAGACAGAACACAACACCACTGGGCCCATTATTTTGGTTGGAAATACGTAAGAAAACCTTTCCTCAAAGTGGAAACAATAAACAAATTATCCACTTCCACAATCAGCTAATTGAGGCTGTCTCTCAATAAGCAAGTGGATTTCCTGCTAACAAGCACTTTTACAAATTTAATCTCCAGTGCTCTTCTGCCCTTCCCCCATGTTATTTATGCTCACTAAAATTTTTCTTAATAACGTTACATATTAGTAATACTTAATGTTCCTATTTTTGCCTCCTCTTGGCATAAAAGTCTGTGGCTGTCTTTCGATGTGCCATTGTGTGGCACATTTTTTTTAATTGGAATTAAAATTAAATCGATCCAACTCTTTTTATTTTCCTGGCTCTAATAAATCAAGGTAGAGAAGTGGCAGCCACAGAAGTCCATATGCATACAAGACCTCGTCATCTTCGGGGCATGGGAATAGCTTCCTTTTTTATACTATATTTATTTCAAAATCACATCCGATAGATCACTTTTGTCCACAAATATTAAATAAGGTTTTAGAGAAACATATTTGTTAAATATTTGAATCACATACTATTTATTTGTGGGTTGTTTTTAGTCAGTGTATGAAGGATGCTCAATACCTGAAGTCACTATTTGAAAATTATCTTAATAAAGTGAGAGGAAGAGAATAGTGTAAGTATGAAGAATAGAGTATAAGAACTTCAACACCTGTTTTCTGTTTAACAATATAAGGGGATTTAAATGAATTGACACATGGGGATTTAACACTTAAATTGTTAATATAATTTTACTTTAAAATTCTCAATCATCCCATAAAATTGATTGTTTTAAATTCCTTTTCTTATATCTCTTGTATTATTCACTCTCTATTACCTCCTCATACAAGGGAAAGTAGTAGCTTTATTAGGCTTTTTAAAATCCAGAATGTTCATTTATTATAAATTGATTCTTGAATGTCTAAATAAAATATCCCATTTCTTGCCTGAGGAATATTTTTCCCCAAGTGAAAATATATTTTACTTTATGTGATTGTGCTGATAAAATTGCTTAGTTCACTTTTTGAATCAAAAATTCATGTAGACAATTTAAATGTGCAAGTTTATGATCGAGTCTCTGGGGCCCCTGCACTGGCATATGGAAGCATATTTAAGTTTGTTTTTAATTTCCTTTATGGCTGGTATGGTTTCTTTTGGTTCAGACACATGCATGCGTGCGTGTGCGCACACACACCCCCCACTAGCAGAAAGGGCCAGCAGGGCTTTTCCAAGTTATTAGGGCAATTTTCTGAATGAGCTGCAAAACTGAAATTAATATCTTTCTTTAGAGTCATCAAGGACCAAAGCCCATCATCTGCCAGCCCTGTTTGATGCTTAGCTCTCCATGAAGTTAATATGGATTTTGTATATACCAGGATGCATGACTCGGGGAAGCAAGCAATTCTTTTTGACCATGTGCTGTTAAATCCCATAATGGTGCATGCTCTGATCTATTAGTCCTCATCAGCTAATGTGATGCAGCCAAATTGATATTTTTAATAATGATGTCAATAGTAACTTTACCATTATGGATCCTTGGAACTCCAAATGTCAAATTAAGCATTTGTATTGTTTTTTAAATACAATGAATTTTAAATTAATTTTGAAGTGAATTTGCATTATAAATAAAATAAGATGCTTTCAATTAACTAGTGCCATTCTTTTCTGTGATAATTCAAAAGGTAGCTGACGATTATCAAGGTCATTCTTTTTTTCTAAATAGAATTGTATGCAGAATTTTAGTATATAAAACTAGTCAAAACAATTGTATTTTTTGGCATAAATTTAGTTTTAAGGTCAAAAGTGTTACATTTATTTGTTCTTAAAATCAACCACTGAGAATATTGAGTCATGTCTGTAGAATCTTAGGATTCTGAAGAACGTTGTCTGAAAAACATCCACCTACTGAATGGTGTCCAAACTCATTGATTTGATAATTTTTTTACTTTAACCATAACCCCTTTCTACATGATGTTGTCCATTTTGCACCAGCCAGATGGGTTGACTCACTGTGTCCTGAGCAGCAGAGTTTCATAACTGTACATCCCTGATCTGGACTCCTAGTCCTCTCCTCTTTCTTTACACATTGTTCTTTTTTTTTTTTTAAGATTTTATTTATTTGACAGAGAGAGACACAGCGAGAGAGGGAACACAAGCAGGGGGAGTGGGAGAGAGAGAAGCAGGCTTCCTGCTGAGCAGGGAGCCCGATATGGGGCTTGATCCCAGGACCCTGAGATCATGACCTGAGCCGAAGGGCAGACGCTTAACAACTGAGCCACCCAGGCATCCCTACACATTGTTCTTGACCTTCAGGACACAGCTCAGTCACTTCTTTCTTATAATTAATACCATTTCAGAACATTAATATTCTTGGCTCTATAAAGCTGTTTAACTGCTTATATGTGTATGTCTTGTCTTCCAGTCACGATTGCAGATTTTCTTTGGGTAAAAAATAAGAAAAAACCCCAGCACTCTCCCTACACATAACCTAGCATAGTGCTGGGCATGTAGTTGCTATTCCGCTAATGAAGGAGGAATTTATGACAGTCCTATCTTACAAAAAAAATCCATGTGAGCTGCCCTACTTGAATAGATAGCACTTCAGTTTATTTCAGTTCGGGCATATGTAAGCTGGCCTTCATTTTCCTAGAGACCTCGATTATGCTTGGTAGCAGACCTGATAAAGAGATTTGATGGTCCACCCACCCAACCAATGTCACTTATGACTTTGCCTCCGGAATCAGCCACACGTAATGTGCAGAGGGGAGGAAGTGCTTCCTGTCCTGCCCCGAGAGGGTCAGCAGAACCTATGGTGCTCCCTTCACGATGGGGGCTTGTGGCCTTGGGGCTCTGGCTGTGGAAGAACTCAGTGCAGGGATGAGAGCTGAGAGCTAGGATTCTCTGGGCCACACTTCATCTCAGGTGAGAAAAGACCTTGCTATATCCAGAGCCTAGGTGCTCTCAAGTGGAAAATGAAGGGCAGTGACTGAGCGGTCCCTTCAGTGGCAGGGCGTGTGAGTGGGTTTTCCAGAACCTGGGAATGACCTTGCCCTTAGAGAGGCAGTTAAATATAAGCCTTCCTGCCAGGAGAGTGAGAATAATGGTTTGGAAGTTGGGGAGTTTGATAAACACTTCTCTTAGCTTTGCCATTGTGGGGGTGTGTGTGTGGTATACATAAAAGTAAGCTGCTTCTCTGCTAAGTTTGCCCAAGAGGAAAATGATAACATTCTTCATCTTAACAAGTTTCCTGTAAAGCTGCATATATGAAAAATGGGCCCATTCAACCCCTGGGGGAGGAAAGAAGTTACTAATTTTTCATCAAGCTTTGTGGATCAGTATTGAACGTTTTCTCAAACATCAAATGTTTCCTTACCCACCTCCAGCATCTGTCCCCTGCCTTCAACCCCTACCTCCAGCTGACAAATAGAACTGGATTTATTACAACCTGAGCAGCATGAATTCTAACATTGTGGAGATGGGCACGGCTATTGGCCTTGAAAAACTGTAAGCCGAGGTTTGCCAGCACTCTAGATGGTGATAAAGGACGTGGGGCTTATTTCATCGTCAACTAAGGAAGCACATTGAGGGACCCTGGGGTATTCAGAAAGGGAAAAGACAAGCCACACCCTCACAGAGATGAAAATCTCTTTGTGAAAATAAGGCATCCACATGTGCAAGATTAATGCCTGCAGAAGGGCTAGATCATTCCTTCCTAATTAGTCACGTGGTAAACAGCAACGTGCCTAAATTCCAAACAGGCCATATCTCCTGTGTCTGAAGTGATCTGGAAGATTTTTATGATTCCCAGTGGGAATCGGTTATAAAGTAGTAGCAGAGCTGGTAATGATGAATATTTACTGTTTCTTATTTGTTTTCTCATTGTTCATGTGTAATAATGAATACATTACTCATTACTTCTAATCAGTGGATATTGTTATGTAAATTTCACAGCAATTATCTATACCTTTTTAGCAGGGTATTTTAATTCCCATTTATGTAATTTTGCTTGAATATGCATTTATTTATTTATTTATCACCAAACAAATAGGCATCTCCGGAAGCTCAGAGATATGTAACGTAGTATGAAGGCACTTGTGTGGTGAGTGGTGGTGACGTGCAGCATGCGTGACCCAGGGCCTTGCTGCTCAGATGTGGGCCATGCACCTGCAGCGCTGGCATCACCTGGGAGCTGTGCGAAGTGCAGGGTTTCAGGCCCCACGTCAGACCCGCTGAACCAGAAATCTGCATTTTCACAAGGTCCCCCCATAATACACATGCACATTCAACGGTGAGAGTCACTTTTCTCAGTTATTCTCATTAAGCACTCCGTGTTCCATTCTGATCTGATTCTGTGGGAGCTCGTTACAAAATTGTGAAGGTGGGTGTTTAATCACTCTATTTGTAGTTTTCTCTGAGCATGACACATTATTTAATAGAACAAAGTTTTGTAGTATTATGGATGAATGATCCTGGCCATCACTAAAAGTTAAGTGAATACCTAAATTATTTCCCCAGCACTTGGAGTCTTTCAAAACTCAAACCATGTTTTGAAAAGCACCATTTTCCCTTTTATATCTAAGTCCATATGAATTCAATTTTGTGGGAAATTTAAGCCACATGTTTCTGATTCATTTACACTTAACCCTTGAGAAGGTTGTGTTACAACAGCAATTGCCTGTCCAAAAAAATCTCAGTCTTTTAGTAAATCCTTCATAAGGATCGAGAGATGGGGAAAAGAGAAATGGGGAGAAGCCACTGGAGAGAGCCCAGAACAGCTGGGGCTGGGGTTCAGCACCCTGAAGCTGGAGGCAGGTCTGAGCAGAGTCCGTGTGCAGACAGCTTCTGTTTATCACACATCTTTGGCAGGGACAGGGAGGGATGACACAGTCCCATGTGCTGGAAAGAAACAGGGGCATGTGTACATCATGCAGCATAGACAGAACCCTTATTTTTTCCTACCCGTACATTAACATCTCTCCCTTTCCTCCCAACTGTATCCATATCACTGTGTGAGATGGCTGTGTTGTGACCCCCGTGAACCAACCTCTTGCATGGGGGGACAAAGTTCTGTCCCCATAGTTGCTGGGAAAGCCTCCGTGGGTGACAGGATGAAAGAAGCAACTTTGATGATCTTCACTTTGAGTATTGATTATAGTTTGAGCTGATGTATAACCAGAGAATCTTAAAAATTCATTAAGCTGCTTTTCGCCTCTTGGTAAAGCTTGTCTTCTTGCTCATGGAATCATATATTCACTGTGACAGCTTTTTTTTGATTGATGGATAGTATGTATAAATGCATGTGTACACATGAGAATATATGTCATGAATAAAGAGTGAGTGTTTATGGTGGGAGAAAACAATAATCAAATGAATCATGTTTTCTATTTAGACCTCTGTCCCTACGTTTAGTGAGTTTGTTTAGATAAGAGGACTTGGCTTGATTACAGTTCTTAGTAGCCATTGATAAACGAAAGGGCATTTGAATTCCATGTCTAACACATTATTCCAGGGAACCAGTAAATACATATTCATATGACAGATGCTCTAATCAAGGCTGAAGGTCTTACTTAAATATTTTAAAAAGCAACCTTGGCACTTGAAGGCAAAGCAAATGCGAGCCAAGATTGTGATTTTGCCAGTTTTCCCCTTGCTGTAGGCATTCACATGATTGTCTTTTGTTGTGGCATGTAATGCCTTCAAACATGCCATGCCCTTTTTCTCGAGAAAGAGCTTTTCTCCTCTGTCATCAGCTGCCTGACTCTTTCCTTCCAGGATCCCCCGATGTCAGTCTGTGATCCTTCCCTTGCCCTCTGTCTCGGGGCAGCACCCACCATCTGTGCTTCCCACATATCCTGGGCTTTACCTCTCTTCTAACATTGGTGATTCTGGTGTAGAATTAACCGTTTCTATGCCTGTCTTCCCCAGGGCAGGGACTCTGCCTTCTATACCTCTATGCCCACCACCGAATGCAAGGTAATTACTCAGTCAAATTGTTGAATGAATAAAGCTGTGACTTAAGCAGTATCTCAGACTAGCTCTTCAAAGCTAACCACCTTCTAGGGATGCCCAACTTAAAATCTGAGCTCGTGCATTGAATTTGTTAAGCGTTCTACAGATGAACCCAGTGTTGTCGGTTCATGTCACATGGAAGCCAACCTCGCTTCTCTGAGTAGAGTCTGGGCTCCTCTCTGCGGGCCACCTTGTGGATACCCACGGTGGGTCGAGGAGGCTGTGTCAAGGAATATGGTGGCTCACTCTGGCCATCATGACTAGAAAAAGAGTCCCAAGCAGATGTACCCAGAGGGCCTTTGTTCAGTTGTTGAAAGGTGAATGCTGTGTGGTTTCCATTAGGCCAGCACGCCCCATACCTCACTTGCTCCATTCTTTAGGTTGTTGAAAACATGTCCCAGTTTTAAAGACTTTCACAGATGACATTTTCACAGTTTCCTTCTGTAACCTATTCCATTATTTGTTTAATAAGTCTCTCTGTCAGAAATGTATTCTTTTGCTCTCATCTAAATCCCCAAATGCCCATTTTCCTCCATTTGGTCCCCAGTAGAGGGGGGGGCAGCTGGCCACCTCAAAGTGTTCTCTCTCCGTCCCTTGGATCATGTGTCATCTCCTTAGGGTTTCCAAAAGTCTCTCATTATATTTGTGAGTAAAAATAAAACTTGAACTTTCAACTCCCGAGTTTATCACCAGAATATCCAGCTTCCTTGGTCGCCTCCCGCTCTCCTGTGGGTCTTCTCCCTTGCTGTTTTGTGTCCTTTTGTTACCATCATGGGAAACCGAACTTATTCCTGCACTCTGTCCTGCATTTGGTCTTCCTCTGCAATTGTAAGCTTCTTGAAAGCAGAGATTGCATGACTCTTCTTTGCGTTGTCTGAAATGCCTAGTACCTAGAAATTGAATTTTTAGCAGCTGCTCTTTACTTTGATGTACCTTAGCCCGGTTTGTCTGAAATTGATCAAAAAATGTAGCTGGTAAACTTCATTCCAACTCATAGGGAAAAGTCTGTATATAGCAGAGGCATTTTAGAAAGCGAAGCTCAGCACCGACATTTAATGTGAAAAGCACAATGTGGAACAGAGAAGAGTCTGCAGTGTATATAATTTCAGAGTTCTTTAGTCGTCAACAAGGCAGCTGATGTTTCTAGGTAGCATTAAAGCGTGTTTCGTTACGTGCATTTCCATGGTGCAATCCAATATAGAAACTGAATTTGTCAGTATTACAGATAATTAGGATAACAGTAATACCAGTAATTAACTGTGAAGGGATTTCTCTATGGCATAATGAAGGCCCTCAAACTATTTAGGAATTCTTGGATGAAAGAAGATACAGAAGCAAGAGTTCTGGTGTTGAAAAGACAAAAGCAAACTGTGTTTGAAATATGTTACCAAACGTCATGTTTTTATGAGCACAGAGTGGCAAAACATCAGGACACAGCTGTTGATTTTGGATGCTCTTTTCAGAGCCAATGACCCCTGTGCAGGGAAGAGCCTGTCTGGATAATCAGAGTGAAGCGCATTACCCTTGCGATGACTTACCAAATTGTATGCCTGTCCTGGAGATTTCCCCTGATGTCCTAGGAAGTGTTTGGCTAAGTGGAACCACAGAGCTATGTGTGGGCTTTAATATTTAACATCAGAACCAGGCTTTGGCAAGATATGCTGGCATAGCCCAAAACCATACTCTCAGTTCTCTGGATTAAAGGAAAAAAAAAAAAAAAAAAAACCACCAAAATCAGAAACTCACGTTAAAATTAGAGTTTACTATGACATGTTTTATACTAACATAATTTTGCAGAAAAAAAAAAATAACCACTCCATTTAAATCATAGTATGCAGCAAGACAATTATCTACTAAACCCCCATGATAAACACAAAGGTAATACTAAATAACTATTTCTGGAACTTAGTGCATCATGTTATTATTAACATTTCTGTTGGGGGAGACATCCTTTATTAAACATTTAAGCTACACATCTCAGAACTCTCTTTTTGGCAACTGATAGCAAAGCTATAAAATGCAGATAGCTTATATGTTATAGTTCTGTCAAATACTTAGCCTTTTCATTAAGGAAAAAAGAAGAAAAGAAAAACCCCACGTCAATCCATTACTAGTGGCATGACCTTTGCTCAAAAGATCCATGTTTCAACATAACACTCCAGCACCCCTGGGAGCAGTAAAGGCCAAAGGGCAGCCCTTTCTGTTAATGGTGGTACATGATTCTAGGACACAGGGTCAGTGGATATTTCAATTAGTACCAAGAGTCTATTATTGTACCAAAGGACACAAATAAGTAGCTATAAAAATAATCAAGTTAGAAAACAAATTAGAAATTAATAAGTCTCATGAAACTGCCTTCCATGACTAGAGACATGTTTAAGTCTAAACAAGCTATTCTATTTGAAGTTGGTAGAATAAGTTCGGAATATATCAAAGAAAAATGACCCTTAAGACATTTTCCTAGTTTACTCAGTTCTGCTTGCTATGTGCTTTCTGATTTTTTTTTCCTTTCAGAAGATGTGTTTTTTTCCATTTACGTGAATATGACTTTTTTCCATTTTCTGCAAACCATAGGAGTCATTTCTTGAGTTGTTGGGTTTTTGGTTTTTGTGGTTTTTTTTCACATTTCTTTAGAGAATGAAAATGTCTTGTCACTTATGGAGCACCTTTTCATAGTGTTTCTAGTGTAGACGATCATAATGAAAAGGCGTTCCTGGGAGCCTAACTGCGCATGGCACCACGTGCATCGTAACCCATCACCCACCAAAATGCGCCTGCTGGCAGTCAAGCAATGATGGTGGATGTTCACAATGATCCTGAGGTGTTCGGTATGATTTTGGGCGAAGGATACTTTGTTATAGTCAGACATTTTGGAAGTAAGATATATGAATAATAATTAGTTAATAATATTTAATTGCCTATAATGGATAAGTGGGAGATTTCTGCAGCCAAGCCCACCTGCCCCCAACAGGTTATCGTTTCAGACAGACACATGGACACGGGCCCTCTGGCAAACATATTTAAAGACAGTGGAAACACTGACCCAACACTGCAGTGGGTATAAATCTTTAGTGGTACACCAGGTTTACATCATTACTGCCCAGACAAACTGGTCATGCTTTTTTATTCTCACAAATCACTTTCTTAATGATCTTGATAGTTTTGTTTTGCAAATAGTGACCCAGACAGAGTGTATCATTTCAGATGGAAAATGCAGGATGTTGATACTGAATTATACCAGCCACCCTTCCTTAACCAGAAATGCAGAAAAACACAGGTTACCAAGATCTTTAAGGTTTACTTTACTTTGTGTTTCTAAAAGAGAAGTATTTAAGGAGAATTAGAGATTGGGTGTTGGGGGAGTAGGGGAGGTGTTTGCAGAGTTTTCTGAGTGGCCTCTCATCTGTCCCAGCCATGGGCTTAAAGTCCTTGAGGCCTCCTGAGCTCTTTTTAATGCAAGTGAAATTTCTGGTGTTTCCATCTGCCAGTTCAAAATGGAATTTAATCTTGAGACTCAGTACTTCTTAAGAAAGAGCAAAGTCCATGCTTTGGCACACACCAAGCTTTATTACTAAATTTAATTTTGTTTTCCAATTAATTTTATCCAATAGAACAACTGTTTTCAAAGCTAATATTTTATCAGCAATAAAGTAAAATCCCTTATTCCTACTTAATATCTTTGAGTCCAGCTCATTGAATTTAAGGGAGGGATGATGGAAAGAAAGAGAAAACTGGCTGATTTTTCAAGACAAAGTGAGAGCATTAACCAATATAGGGATAATAGAAGGAGGGAAAGTTTGGGGAGAAAGATTTCATTTTTATATATAACAGGTTCAAATTGTTGTCAGCATATCCAGGTGCGATACCCAGCAGGCAATTAGGTTAATGGATGTGGTTTTTAAAAGAGAGGTCAGAGCTGGAGAGGTAGAGTCCCCTGCATGAAAATAATTATTGATGTCACAGGATGGACTAGCCTATGGAGGCTGCAAACAGAGATAAAAAATGAGTCATAATTTGGGGTTCTCCCCCCAAAATATGGAGAATTCCCATTTTATTCGAGAGAGAGAGTTGGCAGCGTCGATTTTTGCAAGAAACACGAAGACCAAAAAGAAGCCACTCACGGCATTAAGCTTCTAGAAAATCATTTGAGATTGCAGTGGGAGCCACTGAAGCCAAATTGCCAGATGTTGAGAAGACGGTGTGACGTGGGAGTGGAATGTCAGTGACCCTCATGCAATGTTGGGTAGAGAAGGGTAGAAATGGAACTTGGTATTTATGACTCAATTGAATAGGAAGGCCAAGAAAAGGTCATGAGGCTGAGATAAATCAGCCAGCAAGGAAGGAAGCATTGATGATACAAGGGGAAAGTAACTCAGGCAGTGAAGTCCGAATTACTCATCCAGAATGAGCAGAGGTGGAGACGGAGGTGTGCTGGCAGGTGGGTTGAGGGGACTGTGAAATTATAGACACAAAGATTACCAACCAGAACGGTTTTGCTTCTTGGGTCGTGATGAAGTTTGTCCCCATACAGCACCTTGTAAAATATGAGATACTAAGTAAGATTTCAGTAAACACATGAGTCTGGCTTTTAACACTTCTGATTTTGCCCATTTAAATATAAGCATGTTCTAGCATGCTGGAGGCATGAAGGAAGGCCAAAGCAAAATTTGGTGTGTACATAGCAAAAGGGAATTGGAAGGGCTAGCAAGCTTAACAGGGATGGGAGAGAGGCTCCATGTAAAAGTGACAGAACTGAGATTTACCTTGCTTTTCAAAGAGAAGACTGGGTGGAGACCTCGTTCTTATTCTCAGAAACACAGTTTTATGAGGATGAGTCTGGCCAGTTTTCCCCTCCTCTTAACGGAGGCCAAAATAAGGGGAAATGAGTTTAAATTAAAGGCGATTCTTTCGTCTGTGTCTTAGAAACTTGAAGAAATGTTAGGATGGGATTCTTACGGGCTGTGGAGAATCTTTAAGGGGAAAAAAAAAAAGCTTATCTGTTTTAAATAATGTACATTCAATTGGCTGCAGTCAAGGATCAAAGCAGGGTGATTTCTTGAAAACTTTCCAGTTAGTGACTTGATAACTTCAGTGGGTGAAGTTTGTTTGAGAAATGCTACTATTTGGTTTTTTTAGCCTATACAAAAACTATGAAATAAAGCACTGTGTGTGTGTGTGTGTGTGAGTGATGTCTCTAGGAGGGACATTAAAGTCGTACTTAATGAATTTTGAAAAAAGAACAACTACGTTTATATGTTAGTTTTAGATTGTTTGCAGACAGTGAAAATACGGGTCTTCTTTAGCAGTGGCTATAAAACATGTCTCCAGAAGTTGTCATTGGACCTTGCTTAAATGTTTCTCAAAAAAAAAAAAGAGAGAGAGAGAGAGAAAGAAAAAAAAAAAAAAAGGCCTCTAGTTCATTCAGACCTCTAGTTCTGACCCTGATTCTTTTGTCTTGCATTGTCTTATTTTCTGGTTAGATAATTCAACAGGTGTGATTCCTCATTAAAAGCTTCAGAATATTCAGACAGATTACAGACTATGTTTGTTTTAAGTGTATTCTAATGATACTGAATGACCTGAAATTATCCAGATTGTGTTAATCCCTGGAGATTACAAGAATTACACCAGTCGCAGGCAGAAATTGTATGTACTTGCCCATCACAAAAATAAACTGTGATCATGCTTCGATGTTCTTAATAATGTTAACAGTTCAGTGAAAAGAGTCCGCAGTGGAGATAAACAGGAACTTTGCCACTAATCTCTCACAGGTTAGTCAGAAACAGAAGGAATGTTTTTTATGGCCATCCCTTCGTTTCTCTTCATTATTTGGTTGCTCTTTGAGTACAAAGCTGTTTATGTCTCTGCTTCAGGCAAAGGCTCCGTGAGTGATTTGCTCTTCATTGCTTTACACAATTTGACCAAGGTCCGTGGTGCTTTAAGTAATCAATCCTCGCTCCATGTTCACTTTTTTGTGTATTAAAAAAGTAATACTCACGTAAAATAACAAATAGAATAAAATTCCAGTTTAATTACTTTGCTTATTACTGCTTTCCCTGGGGTGTTTATTGTTTTTGGAACCCGCTGGTATGAGAGTAGTAAGAAGCCATCACAGAGCACGAACGTGACTCACGGGACCCCTGTCCGGGGAGCCTTCCTGCCGCGCATGCCTGGTTTGCCCTCCCCCAGCAGCGCATGCGCAGGTCCCCGCTCTCGAAAGTCCTCTGGCGCAGTCAGCGGACTGTGGCACGCACACCAAGTGACCTTCCCCACGCACACCGGTCCTCATCTGTTTAGGCTTTGCCTGTGGCAGTTCTTGCAGTACAGAAGGAGAGTTGAATACTTGAAACAGACTATTTGGCCCATAAGGCTGAAAATATTTATTTGGCTATTTATGGAAAAAGTTTGCTAGTGGTTCTCCATCCCCCTGTAAATTATTTGGGCTCTGTGTCTTTCTAGTTTTATCTCCCACTCTTGTCTTCCTCTTCTTCAGTTGGGCATCCTGTGTCCCAGCCAAACTGACATTCCCTTTTTTTTTTTTTAATATATCCTTCATCATGCCTGTGTTTTCATCTCATGCCCTTTCCTGACCTCTGCAGATTCTTCTTCCCTTTTAAGTTTCAACACACATGCTTTCTCACCCAAGAAGTCGTATCTGATTCCACCAGCATGGATTACTCTACTTGTAATCTAAGTGTCTATCCTGCATTTTATGGGTTCTTCCTATCCCAGTCCGTAGCGTGTCCAGGAGCACAGGCCTCTCCCCAGACTTAACTTCCAGGATAATAAGGGCTCAGCCCTCTGGGTGTGTCTGTTCTGTGAGTCCCAGCACAGGCTGTTGGGCTTCAGTCCCCATCATCATCAGCCTAGTGAGTGACAGATCACTTGTTTTTTTTGTTTTGTTTTGTTTTAATTTTTATTTTTTTTAAAGATTTTATTTATTTGTTTGCGAGAGAGAGAATGCAAGACAGAGAGCATGAGAGGGGGAGGGTCAGAGGGAGAAGCAGGTTCCTTGCTGAGCAGGGAGCCCGATGCGGGACTCGATCCTGGGACTCCAGGATCGTGACCTGAGCCGAAGGCAGTCGCTTAACCGACTGAGCCATCCGGGCGCCCCAGATCACTTGTTCTTGATGTCAAAGAACACCACATGAAATCACCGGATAATGACAAAAGCATTTAAATTCATCTATGCTAATGGAGTCCCTAGATAGTTCTAGCTTTGTGTGCCCTGCACAGAAACTCTACCTGCCGGTTTGGGCAACTGTTTCCAGCTCTGAAATAATGGGGTTTCAGATTCCCATGTGGTCGTGGCCTCTGTTTGAGCAGCTCGCTCCAGAGTTGGGGAGATGAGTCTGAATTCTCACAGTCCTTCCTGCCAGTAGTCTGCGGCCGGCCGATGGCTTTCAACACTCATCAGAGGACACTTTCATTGCTTGCGGTATCCTTCCAGCCCATCAGGTCAACTTTTAGTGGTGTTTCCTTACTAGTCACTTCAACTTATCTCGTGAAGTTAGAATTCAGGTGAGCATTATACGCTTAACTCAACACAGATACACCTTGTTCTTCACCTTCCTAGCACAATTCTAGTTAAGTTTACTATCAGCATATATATTTGTGTATACACACACACACACACACATATATACATAAAATCTCCTATCTTTCCTACTCTAGTGACTACGTCTTATTCATCTTTTGATCCCAAACAGGGTAACATACTGCCTTTTACTCACTGTACACTGTAGAAACATTTGAATGAATCCATTCCTTATCCTCTTGGCATTGAACTTCAATTGAGGCCTTCCCCTCAGTTCATGCTAACGCTGTTCTCTCTTTTATGATGCTTCTCCCTAGTTTGCACTGGCCTAAAAATGAATCTCACCTGGGATGATTAAGTCTTCTTCCACATGCTCCCTCAGTTGGGCCTGTGTACTAGAAACAGGTCCCAAAGGCAGTTTTCTCCTTTTCTGACAAGTTTTGCAGTAAGTTAATGGCTATATTGTCCTTTCGTCCAGCTGGTCAATAATGGCACGCTGTGAGCAGTCAGAGTTTACATGTCGGCAAGATGTCTGGAGGTATGCACCATTGTTCTCTCATGTTCTTTTGCCATTGGAAAGCAATTGCTTTGAACACCAAAAAACGGTTACAGAAGATTATTCCTTTTAAAGGCAATCTCTGCATCTTGTTCAGTGTGAGAACACAGTCTGCAAAATGTAGTGTGACTTGCACAGCAATTACTCACTTTGTTAGATCTAATTTCAGAATGCCTCAATTGCCCATTATTTTAGCACATTTTTTTAAATGTACCCAACAGCAGTGTTGAAACTGCAGTTCTCTTGAAGACTGTTGTGTTGGTGCCTACTGATTGCACCAAGCTATACACACTTTTTTCAATTAAGCACTTAGAGGACACTGAGATCAATTTCTTTGTTTACTGAAGTCTTGTTAATTTCACATAACTATGTCATGCGTTGAATATGGTGACTCTTCCAAATAACCAAAGCTTGCTACATTTAGGAACCAAAATTTTTTTTCTATATTATCTTTAGTATTTAATAGGAATTTTTTAAAAGATTTTTTCATTTATTTATTTGAGAGAGAGCAAGAGTGCAAAAGCAGGGGACAGAGGGAGAGGGAGAAGCAGACTCCCTGCTGAGCAGGGAGCCCAACATGGGGCTCAATCCCAGGACCCCAGGATCATGACCTGAGCTGAAGGCAGATGCTTAACCGACTGAGCCACCCAGGCACCCCAATAGGAATTCTTTTAACGTATTTTTAATGATTCCCTATCTTCTTCAGCAGTGTATTCAAATGATAATTAAACCTTACTTGATGGTTCTAGGTCATCTATTTGCATTGATTATTTCATTGAGTTATTAAGATATAAAGAACTGTATGCTCTTATAGTAAATAACAGATTTAACAGATTGTTAAAATATTTTAGTCTGTTTTTATAAGGCTTCATCTGTAGTCATCTATGATTTTTCACATCTAATCTTGTGTCTTTGATGCTATTAATATGCTGTCTTATGTTACATCCAAGTTCCAGGGTGAATATGTTAAGATGACTGACTGCCATCCATATAGAACCCACTCCTCATGTGAAGGCAGTATTGTATAGTGATTACAAGTGTGCACTCTGTTTTAATCCCGGTTCTGCTACCTACTAGCTGTTAATCTTCGGCAAGTTACTTAATCTTTGCATTTCTCTCTTCACTTACCTCATCTATTAAATGGGCGTAATAGTACTTGCTTTCTAGAACTGTGAGGATTAGGTGCATAAGACAGTGTCTAGTGTATGGAAAGAGCTAAATAGCTGTATTATCTGGTTTTGTTGTGGATAACTAATGGATAAAGTACCTCAGAGACCTTCAGATTTTGGCCAGTCATATTCTAGGTCTGAGGATTACTAAGAGTATAGATTGCTTTTCCTGTCTCCCACAATTTTTAGATTACCCTACCCTTTTCTAGAAGTCATACAGATGTAGAATAAGTAGAGTCAGCCTTGTATCTACCTATGTAATTTAATTGGTAGTTAGCCTAAACTAGAGTAAGAGTTAGTTGCATATCTGCCTATGTGCACACACTGTTGAGTACTGTGAATAACCACCCACCCCGAACCATAGCGCTGAGTGCTTCCCTTACACCAAATCACGACAACTCAGAACAGCCCATCACTAGTTGTGGAGACTAAAAAAAACGTTACCATAGCCAGCAGAATCTAAACTTGGGCCTTTCTAAAACCATACAATGAACTAGATTCTTACCTCCCCTACCCCTCAAAGAACATGCAACTGTCTGTACAACACCTATCACCATGGGTCTAGTTGGAAGGGATTGCTTATCACCTATGACAAAATCCCACACTTGAAACTCTGTGGTTGTTTGGTTCCACATACTCCGTTTCTCTTTTCAAGATTTGAAAAAGCTAAATGCCACAATTCCATCCTCACTTTTGGAAATATCAGATGGAATGATACAATCAGGATGAGTATCTCCAAGTTCTTACCTGCCTTTAAGCCTTCCAACCTCAACACTCCACCCATCTTTAGTAGGTTCAAGGGCTACCCTGTCCAGAATAAAAGCCACCAGCCACAACTGGCTCTTTAAATTTCAATTAATTATAATTAAATTAAGTTAAAAATCCAAATTTTCTTTTCATTAGGCAAGTCAAGTGCTCAATAGATACATGTAGCTAGTGGTGACCATACTGCACCCATGTAGAACATTTCCATCATGGCAGAAAGTTGGACAGTGTTGTAGAAGGATATTCACAGGGACATGTGATACATACACGTATTATGAGCTAAGGTTTGGGATCTGTGTCCTTGTTAGTCCACTGCTGTACATAGGACAGGATCTCTGGGGAGCTTCAAGGCTTCCTCTTGCCTTTCAGAATGAAACCTGGGCTGACCAGAGTCAGGCCTGAGTAGAGGCTACTTTTCGGTTTCTCCCGGACCCCACCTGTGTCTTGCCTGTTCTTAACCATGATGGGCAGTATGAAATGGAAGAGAGAGGAAGCTGTCCAAGAGAATCACAGGAGCAGAGATGCCAAAGAGAGAAGAAACCCAAGAGAGATTTCTCCAGAAGATTCTAGGATCTTTAACTTCTTCCATGAAAGTGATTATCTGCTTTTGGGGTCTTAGTGATTCTATTTGAATCATACCAAAACTTCTTTCTTGGAAGGAAATGGGAGGTGGACAACTTTTAGGTTTAAACCATGAGTCACCTCCTATCGTTGGGTTATGAAATCATCTTAGTAGGTTGGTATCAGCCATTTTTAAGGAGAATGAGGTAGAATAGAATAGATAATATCAGAGTATACTAGATATAGAAATTTTTTTTACAATCTCTACTTCAGCTATATATATTATATATTTATGTACATTTATACTGGTTGCTATGTAAAATATTGTGGGCTGGTCAAAGTCTGAATAATACTGAGTGAGAATTATAGTTAACACAATAAGTAGAATTCTTTTTCTAATTTTCTAATATCTCTTTCCATAATAGTGTTACACTTGCTTTGTCATATGTTTTATGTCATCCTTTTGTGGATATCAGAACCATGAAAAATCCTACATAGAAAGCAGGTGATGGTCCCAAATCCTTAAGTATGAGGCACAAGTTTGGAAATCTTGGAAATATATGATGGAAAGAGTTCTATTGTGAAATTTGCAGAGTTGAGTGGAAGGAATCCTTTTTAGGTTGGTTTTACGGGGGTAATATTGTTTATGTGCTCATAATGTTCTGTGTTGGGAGGCGCACACACAGAATATAACTACTTGTACAAGATAATTAAGGAAAATGGAGGTAAAGAAGAGCATATCCCTGGAAAGCATAGATCAGAGGTTCTCATTCATTCAACAAATTCATGGCGCACTTATTTAACTGGCATTGGGATCAGGGCTAAGCTCACAAAGATGAATGTGGTGAGGTCCCTCCCTTCAAAAAGCTTGTTGTCTAATTCCAGAGAGACAAGTCCAGTAAGCAAACACTTGTAATGCACACGAGTATAAGACAACACAGGGGGCTGGTAGGTGTAGATGCCTCTTAGCCAGAAAAGGAGTATTTTCATCCTTGAGACCTTGCTTTGTCAAACCAGAATTTTCTGCCCCACGTCACCCTCATCTTCCCCACCAAGTTGAAAATCTCTGCCCTTGATAGTGTATGTTCTTATGTAAAGTTCAGTGAGATCAATGCACAGCCATTCATAGGATTTATAAGTAGCTATAAAATGAGATTTTAAAATTCAGTTTGAGTCTTTTTATAGAATAATCATGTTCATGATTCAGCACCGGTTTTTTTCATGTTACGTTCATACTCAAGGGCTGCTTTTTTCCACTGAAAGAATGCTAACAGGAATAAATTGAGTGGGATGAGCCTTCACTGTCACCTTTTTTCTTTGCTTAAGTATTTATAGTAAGAAGATTAAATGTGCAGAAGCTGTTCTTCCCATTCATGTAAACCAAAGATACAAGGAATTTAGGAAGTGCCTGGGCGGTGGTTTGGCCTAATGAGAAGAGAGCATTGAAATGGCAGCCAGGCGAGTTGGAGCCAGGCACTTCTGGGAGGCTGAGACCTGGAAGTGACCAGCTCCAGCAGCCTGGCTCCTGCTGGGGACCTGGGTGGGGGCTAGGAGCAGGACCTGTTCACGCGGAACCTTGACTGGCAACTCTCACCCATCACTTCTCAGTTTTCTTGAGGGAGCACTTACAAGAAAGCCCTTTCCTTCTAAACCCTTACCTCCTATTGACCATTAGTTCCCATTTACAAATTAGGACATGTGGCTTGACCATGAGCAGTCTGTTTATGGACATAGAATATCTGAAGTTGTGGTTGCTCTATGAAGATATGAAGTATGATCTTTCAGTTGAATGCCTGTCTCTTGCGTCTCGGTCCTGTGCCTTGCAGTTATCAGGGTAGGAAGCCGGTCAGAGGTGTGAGCTGCGCAACCCTTTTGGACTACGCTGAACAGCTGTGTTTTGCTCTCCTGCTTTAGTAAAGAGATCGCAGTGGTTGGGCAGTGTTGTGTCTGCCTCCTACTTCTGAGCAGGAAGGTCCGCACAGATTGCGCCCGCATATAGACAGACGCTCAGCTCCCAGAGGACCTTCTTGTCCTCCAGTGGCCATCACTACTCCACTGGGCTCCTTCCACTGGTTCTCTGCTGCTACCATGGAAGTCAAAAACACGACTATAAATATACACACACATATGTATACCCACACATGTTTTTAAAGGGCTTATGGTTTCTGAGAATGGTGAAAGGGAAAACTGTGTAAAGCAAAAATGCCCAAAGGATGGTGTATCCTGGCCCACCACCCATCTTCAGAGCTTCCTGGTGCCTCAGTTCCTGAGTCTTTCTGGAAAATGCAGGTCCAGCGCTTTGACTCTGAGCATCTCCCCCTGACCCAGACTTAGATTTCTGTCCTTCCCAGCATGCTGTCTCACTAGCCTTCCAGCTCCTAAAATCTCATTTATTTCTTTTAAAGATTTATGTATTTATTTGGGGGGGGGGGAGGAGTGTCCATGAGTGGGGGGAGGGGCAGAGGGAGAGAGAGAGTGAGAATCTCAAGCAGACTCCCCGCTGAGCCCCAACTTTGGGCTCGATCCCACAACCCTGAGAATCATGACCTGAACTGAAATCAAGAGTCGGATGCTCAACTGACTGAGCCACCCAGGCGCCCCTCATCTCATTTATTGTGGTTTCCTCTGTTGTGACTCTCTTTATCCCTGTGGTTGTAAGACTTTTTCGTTTCTTTGTTGTTGTTTTAGTGGGGTTTTAGAAGAGATCTGGCTTCATGTGTGAGTTCAGTCTGTCATGTTTGGGGCATCTCAGAAGCCTCTTTTTAGGAAGAATTCCATTCAGGCAGGGATCCCAAACCTCTTGCTGCGTCTTAAACCTGCCTCACCTTCACGTGGTCTAATCTCTGAGCCTGGCCCACACAGATCTCTCACTCCAAGCTCATCCCAAGTGCAGGGAGTCTGAAATACATCTGGCCCAGGCCTCACCTTTCCATTAAGAATTGGTAGCCCCCCTCTTATTTTCACAAAAAACTATACATTTACTTTTCACTTACGACCTTATCTGTTTTTTTAGATTTATTTATTAAAGAGCAAGCAAGAGAGAGAGCACAAGGAGTGGGGAGAAGCAGAGGGAGAAGGAGGTGCAGAGGGAGAAGGAGAAGCAGGCTCCCCGCTGAGCAGGGAGCCCGAAGCGGGGGCTCAATCCCAGGACCCTGATATCATGACCTGAGCCAAAGGCAGACGCTTAACTAACTGAGCCACCCAGGTGCCCCATGACCTTATCTATTATTATATTACCTGACTGTTGAGTTTAGGAACCATTTTGCACATCTAGGTATTCTGAACAATTTGCATGTTACCCGACATTTAAAAGGCACTTAATAAATAACAATGGTAATTGTCACTACAAATTATGGAAATATGTTATAGCAGTTTTAAGTCTCAACGAATCTTCCCATATGAACTGGGAAGACACATTCTCAACCCAAACCAATGAGGACCAACACCGGGGGGTGGGGGGGTGGCCGCTACACTGGCAGGCCTGGTGTCATGGGTGGTGGGGATGCAGGGAGGACGTCGCAGCCACCTGTGCCACTCTGTCTCTCACATATTAAAAATGAAAGGTGAGGGGCGCCTGGGTGGCTCAGTTGGTTAAGCGACTGCCTTCGGCTCAGGTCACGATCCTGGAGTCCCGGGATTGAGTCCCACGTCAGGCTCCCTGCTCAGCGGGGAGTCTGCTTCTCCCTCTGACCCTCCTCCCTCTCATGCTCTCTGTCTCTCATTCTCTCTCTTGCAAATAAATAAAATCTTTAAAAAAAAAAATTAAAAAAAAAAAGAAAGGTGATATGTGAAAGAGGGGGACACTGTCTGGAGTGAAACAGACTCTTAAGCAAATATGCTTTAGTTTCTTCCACGTGTGGCCCAGACATTCAGCACTTGGAAATAACCTTAACTGCTCACCTGCCACCGTGGTTGGTGCCTTCCCGATGAGGTGATGTCGTCGGGATTCTTCTGTTGCATCCGGGGCTCAGAGTCCATGCAGTCTCTATTCCAGGCATTGCTAAGTGAGTCCACTGCCAGGAAAGCTACCATGTGTGGGTGATGAGGGGATTCACCGTGGCTATAAAGCTTGTAGCATTTCTTTTCATTCGCACTCACTGAGAAGAGAGTTTCACTTGAGTTTGCCCAACCCGTATTATTATTTTACGTTTCCGCAGAGAGTTTTTCATTGCTGTCTCCCGTCCCCACCACGGTGCACACCGTCATTTCTGTGGCAAGTCTGTTTGTCAGAAAACTCTAATTGCTTTATGTGTGAGAACATTAAATTGCAATAAATTTATGTACACAGCTGCTCCATTACTAGAGAACAAGTTTTATCTCCTAATAAATTGATGTTTCTTTTTAGTGTCAACTAAAACCAAAATTTACATCCGAGGAAGTGAACCTTAACATTAAGTAATTGCTTCAGTGCCACCAGTGGTAAGAAGGGGTCCTCACCACCCAACTCTGAAAAGGCTGGAGCAAGGGAAACGGTTTTTCCCTCTGTTAATTGTTTCTTGAAAGCATAATTGCACAATGGCTTTAATTGAAATAGGAATAGAAGCTATGCCCTTTTAAAGCAGATACTGTAAATAGTGTCATCATTTGGTATGAGTTATACCATCAGGGAAAAGACTAAAAAGCTTATTTATGTTGAAGGATAAGGAGGGAAAAAGAGATTTGCTTTGGTGGTTTGTCTGGTGTTGCATTTAAGATAATGGAACAGACACTTAAAATTCTCTGGACTATGATTAATATTTAATTGATCTTTTCTATTAGACTTTGAGCTGAACTGATTCCTAATAAAAGACACAACTTGGACAAAGGATTTATATGAATTTGACTTACTTTTAGAGGGTCTGAATTAAATTGGCCAAAGGCTGGTTTTCTTATTTCTGTGTTTATTATACTGCAAATGTGGTACTCTTTTAGAAATGGTGTACATTAAACACTTCAAGTGGCTGATCCCATGTGGAATAAATATGAAAAAGTATCATGTTACTTTATATTCATATTATGAACTGAAAGTTATTATATATACGTGTGCATGAGAGAGAGAAAGAGAGGGAAGGAGATGGGGAGAGATCTCTTCATTCAGGTGTGGTGCAGATCGGAAAACTTTCCCCCAATTTCTTTGCATCAGGGAGATTTGAGCAATAGAATGTCGACACAGCAGCCAAAATAAAGCCAAACTTAATCCACATATCTGCATTGTCCTAGGCCTGTCATCTCCTAGCTTGTTACCCTCAGCCTGTCATTTTCTCTCTCTGGGCCCCAGTTCCCTCATCAATAAAGTGAAGGGGTTGGTCTCAATGAATTCAGAGCTACTTTAAAATCTGAATGTTCTTTAATTCCAAAAGCAATGACTTTATTATGATCACAGAGTATGGCTAATAGTATAAGATTTTGAGTGGTCAGTCATTCCCTCCCTACCGTGTAACTAACACTTAAATTTTCCTTTTCTTTGCCTTTAACCTTCCATTCAGTGCTTTCCCCAGCCATGTCTGAACTAGAAGAAAGGAAAGTAAATGGTCCAAGTGCAGATTGCATATTGTTCTATGCCAGTTCTATCAGTTATCTGGGAAAGGATTAAATATTCCTTTTTTTTTTAAGCCAGGGTGTTTTTTTTTTAATGGCATTTGAATAAAATATTAAATGCCATGATAGAGACCAGCACACCCTCAAACATGTAGTTAAGCAATCTGTGATGGCCTGGCTCTAGCATTTTGGAATAGTTCTGAAGTGGATGGGATGACTTTTTTGGAATGTCTCTGCTAGCTACAGGGAAATTTTTTTAAAAATAAAAGGAAAATCCTGTGAAAAATCTAGTAAGAAGCATGTTGGGTCTCCAGGATAAAATTAAAGGGTTTAACTAGAAAGTGACTCTCTTCCTCTTCAAAAAATCTAGTCTTCGTCCTCCATAAAGCAATTTTAAGTTAAAAAGAAAAAAAAAGTGCCAAATATTATGATATTTAGTTGGCATGTTCATTTCATGGCAATTTGTAAAAATCTCTTAGTAATATATATATATATTATCATATACATATATGAATCTTGTGTAAGTTACATGTACTATATTTAAACTCTTTATAGTACTCGCAGTCGACTTTTACTATCAACATTACTGTAAAGATTTAGTGTTGTTATGTCTTTGTTTATGGGATCCATTGTTGCTATCTCACTGAGTTATCTAGAGCCAACTCCTTGGTCAGAAACATAACCTTCAATTATAACATTGCTCCTATGGGAAATGTGATCCACTTTATGATGCGGTTTCACATTGTGGTGAGAAGTAGAGAATGCCTGCATTTTTTAAAGTTTAAGCTTTTCAACTCATTATACCATCAGTTATGACTTGGCAAGATGTGAGCAGTGTGTCTTAGTTTGAAGTTTGCTCATGGATTGGATTTGAGTGGGATTTCAGCCCCTCCCCCAAGTGCATACAGAAAGGATTGTAAATGTATAAGTCAAACTTAAGCCTTAATTGGAAAATTTGCTACACATTTATACACTCATGTTTTTGGAATGAGAATTTAATTTGAAATGTTATAAAATAAAAAGATCTCTCTTCTGTGCAATGCCAAACATCTTGATATTCCAAACGTAGACTACAGTTATAGTTACTAATAAATCCTGGCTTTTCTCTTAAAAATTCAAAAGCTTGTTGTCCTTTTGTGCTCCTGCTTGTCATTAATCAGGCTTAACATTATTGGTGAAATCTTTAACCAAATATTTTAATTACTGCTAAGATCTTGCCGAGAATCATGGTTCTAAGTTACAAGGACAAAAAATAAAGCTTCTCAAGTTTTTTTGGTTGTTGTTGTTAAATAATTGAAGATGTCCAATCGGCTTTTTTAAAAGATATTATCTCTTTCGTAATAATATCCATTGGGACTTAGAACCTACATAAGCCAAATAGCTCATCTACCAAAAAATGCTGAGACTACAGAGAACAGTAGTCTTGGTCAGGAGAGGGACACCCTGTACTGTGGCTTCTATTCTTTTCATGAGAAAAGTTAGCCAAACTATGGGTGGGATGAGGAACATACTCGGTAACAATATTAATGGGACATCAGGAAAATGGGAAGATGAATCTTCGAGGGTTGGACTTAGAAAGGGTAATCATGACAGCAGTACATCACAGCTGTCATATTTAGTTCATTTAAAATTTTGATTTTCTGTAAAGTTTTCTCAGTTAGTGAAACCAGAGTGCCCGTGAAGGGAATTAGATCAACAGCCCCTGAGGAGACTCTGTCACCAGCAAAGCAGATGCCACCTGCCAGCAACCCAGGTATCACAAGCCTGAGGGCCCAGCCTGGGGGGAGCAGAGACATTGTGTTGGGACCTCGAAGGGATTCTCTGCAGTGAGCCTGTAGCAGCGGAAACCAGCAAATCACTAGAGGTGCAGCTCTCTCTCCAACAGCACATTGTTATATCCCATCGGTCCCCTCTTCATGAGCAACCCAGTCTTCCTTTTTGCTTCACTATCACTATTATACAGCCGCTGTGAAAAGTAACAAAGGTTCTTTTTGTAGGGGTGTTGGTTGGAGTTATCAGACATGCTCATCCCTCTTCTACATCCTTGCTACATGTGATCTGATCCACTCCTACAACTTAAATTATACCTTTGTATCGGTTGATGACCACTGCAGCTATATCTGCAATTTTACTTCTCTCCTGAGCTGCAGGCCTGGATTTATAACAACCTATTCTGTGTCTCTGTCGAGATGTCATTTTAATTCATTGTACTCAGGGTTGATGAAGTACCTGTTCTGTGCTCAGCACTGGGTTAGAGACGTTCTTATGCCTCATCTCATACTATATGCATACACATGAGATAGATATTATTATTTCTGTTAGAAGAATCAGAAGAAATCACTGCTCAAACTAGAAAGAGAAATTATGGGCTTTATATTCCATACTCAGGAGAGTGGTTACTGTGACCCTCTAGGACATAAAGTTGACTCATGTAGGAGTTATGCCCATCTGATTTCCAAAAATTATTTGAAGCAGTTTGTAAAAATAGCTGTCAAAACAAAGTTTAAAAGGTCACAAAAAGATAAAAGATATACTAGGATATTGGTGTGAGTAACTATACTTGAACATTATCTCGGAGATTCCTGGTAGCTGAGGCAAAAAGGACAACATAAAATCCTTACTCTGTAACTAAAGGAGATACATGGTCAGCCGGAGAAATGCTTGCACTAGCACTAACTTCCAGGTCATTTTTAACATACATACTTGTAAAAGGAAAATTGTGTAACAAAATGACAATTTGCAAATGAAGGATTGTATAAGATCCGTGAATGTTCTTATTATGATCAATTGTTTATGTGATAGATGGAAATATATGAGAGCATCTCTAGAAATACCTTCGCTGGCCTTTTATGTTAGGAGTAATTTTTTACATATGTACTTTCCAAAATAGAAATTGTTTCGCAGATTGAATAACATTTGCGAATATAGGTTGCCAAAAGCACAGAAATATTCATATTATAACCATTTGTCATATAGACTTCTGACCAAAATTGAAGATTTATTATGTTGTAAAAATATTTCCCTGGGAATTTAAGTTAATATAACGTAGAAGTATTTAGTTTTCTGATCAATATTCTTGGCCTTATTATGAATAGTAAAATGCTCATATAGATTTTTGTAAATGCAGGGCCCCTGGGTGACTCAGTCGGTTAAGCGTCTGCCTTCTGCTCAGATCATGATCTCAGGGTCCTGGGATCCAGCCCCACATCAGGCTCCCTGCTCAGGGCCCAGGGAGCCTGCTTCTCCCTCTCCCTCTGCCACTCCCCCTGCTTGTGCTCTCTCACTCTCTGTGTCAAATAAATAAATAAAATCTTTAAAAAAGAAAAAAAAAGATTTTTGTAAATGCCCAAACAAAAGGGAAGACCACCAGGAAGGGAAAAATTCTGTTTCAGATTTCTCTCAGGAAAGTCACCAACAATTTCTATCTAAAACTGCAAAACCAGTTCAACGTTCATGTTTTATCATGGTTTTTAAGAATATTCAAACTAGGGCGCCTGGGTGGCTCAGTTGGTTAAGCGACTGCCTTCGGCTCAGGTCATGATCCTGGAGTCCCGGGATCGAGTCCTGCATCGGGCTCCCTGCTTGGCAGGGAGTCTGCTTCTCCCTCTGACCCTCCTCCCTCTCATGCTCTCTCTCTATCTCATTCTCTCTCAAATGAATAAATAAAATCTTTAAAAAATAAAAAAAAGAATATTCAAACTATCATCAATTATTTTTATTGCCATGTTGGTAAATTGATTTTATCAAATGCCATACTACCACCATTTTTTATCAATTATAAGAGTCACAATTTTTCCCAATTTAAAAATCTCTAATATCAATATATTTCTTCCAATCAGTGCCAGTTTGTCAGCATTTTCTTCCTTTCTTAGAGATTTGTCAAATATGTCACGATCGATTTCTTAAATTCAATGAAATACAGTTATAATTGTTCATTTCATACATATTTCTTACATTTTAGTTCAGTTTGCAACACACACACACACACACAAACCCCCAAACCATATTAATTACAGAAACAAAAACAAAAAACTTGATTTTGGCCACAAAAGGGTAGAGGGTTACTTTTCTTCAAGTGTTGATGTAAAAAGGAGTTGAATGGCTTCGTATTATTGGAAAGATGGAAAATTAACACCTTAACTGAATCCATGTTATAAGAAACCTTAGTGACTTTATGGAAACAGTTTAGCAAATTTATATTGTTTCATGTAAATCTGTGTTTATCAAAAACGTTTTCAGGTTTATTAGATATTCTGCATTTTATCCATCTATTCCATGGACTCCATACCTCTTCATAAAGTTCTCTAGATAACATCATGCCAAAACCGTGGAGATGACATTTTGATGTCAAAACAAAATAATGTAGCGGGAACCTATAGAAACAATGTTGCAGTGACAAAATGAAATGTCAGTGGAGGTCTATTGTAGCATAATGTCAAAACAAAATGTCAGCCAAAATCCATGGAGACACTATTATGATATCAAAATGAAACAATATCAGAGGCAGTCTGTAGAGACATTACAATATGAGGAAAGACAAAACAAAATGGTTCTACAAAGGCCTGTGACTTCTGAGTCTCAGTGAAGCTTCATGTCAGATAATGGGCTCGTGACAAACACGGAAAATATTTCGGTACAGATCTTGCTTTACTTACAATGGGGTTATGTCCCAATAAACCCATTATAAGTTCAAAATATTGTAAGTCAAACATGTATTTAATACACCTAACCTACTGAACCTCATAGCTTCGCCTAGCCTACCTTAAATGTGCTCAGAGCATTTACATCAGCTTACAGTTGGACAAAATCATCCAACACAAAGCCTATTTGATAATAAAGTGCTGAATATCTTGTGCAATTTGCTGAATACTGTACTGAAGATGAAGAACAGAATGGTTGGATAGGTGCATGACCATTGTATCAGTTGTTTGTCCTTGCGATCCCACGCTGGCTGGGAGCTGTGTCCCCAGCCACTGCCCAGCACCATGAGGGAGTATCATACTGCATGTTGTTAGCCTGGGAAAAGATCTACATTCAAAATTCAAAGTACGGTTTCCACTGAATGCTGATCACTGTCACACCATCATAAAGTAAAAAAAAAGAAAATCATTAAGTCAAACCATCATAAGTTGGGGGGGACTGTCTGTATACATTTTCTAAATCTTTTTTTTTGCAACTCAGGAAAATATCCAAAACTGATTCTTTAGTATAAATGTCTGTGTTCGTGCTGATATTTATATCTACATTTCTGCCTGTGTCTAGATCTAAATCAATGTCTGTGTCTGTCTCTGACTATATTCTTTCTGGGCTTCTGTTGCTACTGCACACATAATTAGTTCTATTTGGTCTTGGCTTAGCTTCCCTGCACACTAGTGTTTGGACATCAGTTGAACATAAAAATACAGGGAAGGCAGTGTTGCAATCTGCTTGTAAAGGGTCATACTGAGTTTTAACAGATGCCTTGCTCCATTCCTTTCTCCTCTGTCCTCAGGTATAAGCTGGCACTACCCCTGCCTTGGTGAGTCTTCAGGCATCAAGGCTGGTTTGCAAATGTGCACACGAATTCCTGTGACCTCTGCCCCTTCTGCTCATGATTCAGTAGCACTCTGGCTAGGTACTTACTCTGCCTGTTTCCCAGCACTTTGAAAGTCATTGAAAGATCAAAAATTCTGTATTTATTGCAGAAAACAAATCTTTATTATAATCTGCAATCATGTTGAGTTATTTTCCCCAAAACAAAGTTATTTAAGTTAGTAAAGTGTCCTTCCAATCCATGAGCATGGAATGTCTTTCCATTTCTTTGTGTCATCTTCAGTTTCTTTCATTAGTGTTTTATAGTTTTCAGAGTACAGGTCTTTCACCTCTTTGGTTAGATTTAGTCCTACATAGATATCTTATTATTTTTGGTGTAATTGTAAATGGGATTGGTTTCTTAATTTCTCTTTCTGCTGCTTCATTATTGGTATATAGAAATGCAACAGATTTCTGTTCATTGATTTCGTATCCAGCAACTTTACTGAATTCATTTATCAGTTCTACCAGTTTTTTTTGGTGGAATCTTTTGGGTTTTCTATATATGGTATCATCTCATCTGCAAAGTGTGGAAGTTTTTCTTCTTCCCTACTGATTTAAATGCCTTTTATTTCTTTGTGTTGTCTGATGGCTATAGCTAGAACTCCCAGTCCTATCCTGAATAAAAGTGGTGAGAGTGGACATCCCTGTCTTGTTCTTGACCACAGAGGAAAACTCTCAGTTTTTCCCTATTGAGGATGATATTAGATGTGAGTTTTTCCTGTATGGCCTTTATTATGTTGAGGTATGTTCCCCCTAAACCTACTTTGTTGAGGGTTTTTATCATGAATGGATGTTGTAATTTATCAAATGCTTTTTCTGCATCTATTGAAATGATCGTATGGTCCTTATTCTTTCTCTTGTTAATGTGGTGCCTCATGCTGATTGACTTGCAAATATTGAACCACCCTTGCAAACCAGGAATAAATCCCACTTGATCGTGGTGAATAATTTTTTTTTAAAATGTATTGTTGGATTTGGTTTGCTAGTATTTTGTTGAAGATTTTTGCATCTATATTCCTCAGAGATATTGGCCTGCTGTTCTCTATTTTTGTGGTGTCTTTATCTGGTTTTAGTATCAGGGTAATGCTGGCTTCATAGAATGAATTTGGAAGTTTTCCTTCCTCTTCTATTTCTTGGAATATTTTGAGAAGAATAGGTATTATCTCTTCTTTAAATGTTTGGTAGAATTTGCCTGTGAAGCCATCTGGCCCTGGACTTTTGTTTGTTGGAAGTTTTCTGATTACAGATTCAATTTCTTTGCCGGTTATCAGTTTATTCAAGTTTTCTATTTCTTCCTGTTTCAGTTTTGGTAGTTTATATGTTTCTAGGAATTTATCCATTTCTTCCAGGTTGTCCAATTTGTTGGCATATAGTTTTTCATAATGATCTCTTACAGTATGTTTGTATTTCTGTGGTGTTGGTTGTTATGTTTCCTCTCTCATTTGTGATTTTATTTATTTGGGTCCTTTCTCTTTTCTTTTTGATTAAGTCTCACGAGAGGTTTATCAATTTTATTAATTTTTTCAAAGAACCAGCTTCTAGTTTCATTGGTCTGTTTTATTGCTTTTTGTTTCTGTTTTTGTTTTTTGTTTCTGCTCTAATCTTTATTATTTCCTTCCTTCTGCTGGCTTTAGGCTTTGTTTGTTGTTCTAACAAATATTGTTAAAATGTCTATACTATCCAAAACAATTTACATAGTTAGTGCAATCACTGTCAAAATATCAACAGCATTTTTCACAGAACGAGAACAAATAATCCTAAAATTTGTATGGAACCACAAAAGAGCCCAAATAGCCAAAGCCATCCTGGAAAAGCAAAGCAAAGCTGGAGGCATCACAATTCCAGACTTCAAGTCATATTACAAAGCTGTAGCGATCAAGACAGTATGATATTGGTACAAAAATAGACACACAGATCAATGGAATAGAATAGAAAATCCAGAAGTCAACCCACAACTCCATCATCAATTAATCTTTGACAAATCAGGAAAGAGTATCCAATGGGAAAAAGACAGTCTCTTCAACAAATGGTGTTGGGTAAACCAGACAGCCACATGCATACACAAAAATAAACTCAAAATGGATTAAAGACCTAAATGTGAGACCTGAAACCATAAAAGTCCTTGAAGAAAGCACAGGCAGTAATTTCTCTGACATCGGCTATAGCACCTTTATTCTAGATACAGGTTTCCTGAGGTAAGGGAAACGAAAGCATAAATAAACTATTGGGACTACATCAAAATAAAAAAGCTTCACAGTGAAGGAAACAATCAACAAAACTATAAGGCAACCTATGGGATGGGAGAAGATATTTGCAAGTGACATATCTGATAAAGGGTAGTATCCAAAATATATAAAGAACTTATAAAATTCAACACCCCAAAAGTGAATAATCCAATTAAAAAATGAGCAGAAGACATGAATAGACATTTCTCCAAAGAAGACATCCAGATGGCCAACAGACACATGAAAAGATATTCATCATCACTTATCATCAGGGAAATGCAAATCAAAACTACAATGAGATATCACCTCACAAGTGTTAGAATGGCTAAAATCAACAACACAAGAAACAAGAGGTGTTGCGAAGGATTTGGGGAAAGGAGAACCCTCGTGCACTGTTGGTGGGAATGCAAACTGGAGCAGCCACTGTGGAAAATAGTATGGAGGTTCCTCAAAAAGTTAAAAATAGTACTACCTTACAATCCAGTAATCACATTAGTGGATATTCACCCAAAGAATACAAAAACACTAATTCAAAGAGATATATGCACCCCTATGTTTGTTACAGCATTATTTACAAAAGCCAAATTATGGAAGCAGCCCAGTGTCCATCGATAGATGAATGGATAAAGAAGATTGGATATATATATGTAATGGAATATATTCAGCCATAAAAAAGAACGAAATCTTGCCATTTGCAATGACATGAGCGGAGCTAGAGAGTATAATGCTAAGAGAAATAAGTCAGTCAGAGAAAGACAAATACCATATGATTTTACTCATATGTGGAATTTAAGAAACAAAACAAATGAGCAAAGGAAAAAAAGAGAGGCAAACCAAGAAACACTCTTCACTATAGAGAACAAACTGATGGTTACTAGAGGGGAGGTGGATGGGGGATGGGTGAAATAGGTGATGGGGATTAAGGAGTGCACTTGTCATGATGAGCACTGGGTGATGTATGGAAGTGTTGAATCACTATATTATACACCTCAAACTAATATTACACTGCATATTAACTAACTTGAATCAATAATATACAACCTTAAAAAATTAAAAGAGAAAGCATTAAATTGGAAGCTTACTGTACACCTGAAACTAATATAACATGGCATATTAATTATATTTGAAAAAAATTAAAATAATTTTTAAAAAATTAAGGTGTCAGAGTCTTTGAACAACATTTTAGACAGAAGTGAAAATTTGACTACATGAATCAACTTATAAAGGTCAAAGAGTTTCTTATCCACATTTTAAACATTTTGTGTCTGGAAGTCAGTATTATTGATTTTTTTCTTTAGAAATTTACAAATGCCTGAAATAGACAAAAAGTCAAACTAGAGATCTAGGGAACCTCTTCTATGAATCCTATACCACAAAATAAGTAAAGATTTTTTCATTTGTTTCAGCTACAGTATAATTTTAAAGTCATGTGTAAGTAATATGATACAATAAAGTCTCAATTAACTAGAAATCAACCAAGCAAACCCACAATTAGCCAATATGTTTGCAAAAGTTTACTTTTAGAAGAAAGAGGTAGATGCCTACAAAAGTGCTGCTATTGGGAGTTTGTCAAAAAAAATCAGTGAGAAAGCAAAAGAGCTTTTGGGTATTATCCTGTAGTTGATGGAATAAGATTCAGCTCAAGTACTTCTTTTTCCTACTCAAATATTCATAATGAGAACTAAAGGTCATGAGAATCTTAAAACTTTTAAAAACCTTAAATGGTATCCATTATTCCTTCTATCCAAGAAGGAAGAAACTTTAGTGCTTTCTAAAAAGATTTTCAAAAATAAAAAAATTTTAAAAATAAAAAGATTTTCAAACTCAGGGATTGTAACAAACATACAAAAAAAGGACTTTTGGTAAGCTCTTAGTTAATCAGAGTATCAATTGATTCTTCTAAGACTGATTATTCAAGACCTTATACCAGGTTCAGTTTGCTTATATTAATTCACATGCACTAGCTACAGAACTAAATCTCTTAGAAAATGGCATCAGCTCTGTGTGTGGTGGGGGCATGCTGGAGTCCTGGACTGTATTCTCAAAGCATGCTTCGGTATCTATAGTTAGGACTGCACTGTGAGAAAAGTCATGAAACATTCTACCATGAACACCAATGGGATAATTTTAAGAGATCCAAGTGGGAGCTGGTCACTATTTGGCAGGAGAATTAAGAGTGGAGGCCAGCAAATATTGAAACAGAGGATTAAAAATTATAGACCATAATCACCACTTTGAGCAGTGGGTGTAAACTTGTGTAATAAACATCTAAAGCCAAACTGTGAATTTCATTACATGTCAAGGAAAAAACTATTTGGAGTATAATGCCAGAACGTGTGTTTGTGGAAGAAAAGTTTGGAAGTCTTGGCTAAATCATAAAAATAAGATTTGCGGGCGCCTGGGTGGCTCAGATGGTTAAGCGTCTGCCTTCGGCTCAGGTCATGATCTCAGGGTCCTGGGATCGAGTCCTGCATTGGGTTCCCTGCTCAGTGCAGAGCCTGCTTCTCCCTCTCCCTCTGCCACTCCCTCTGCTTGTGCTCTTCTGTCTATCTCTCTGTCAAATAAATAAATAAAATCTTTAAAAAAAAAAAGATTTGCTTGTATTTGGAGCTTTGTAGGTTACAAATTGAATGCTTTAAAAATTTAGTCTCCGAGTCAATATATATGGAAATATTTTTTAAAGTATATATATATACACACACATACATATTCATATGTATTTACATATATGTTAACATATATATAAATATATAAACATATAACGTGTAAATATATAAATATTCTAAAAAGTAATTTATATGCATAAAACATATATAATATCAAAGAATAATATAGAAATAATTCTAAAGCTTCCTGGGGAACATGGAACATAAGACAAAGATCAATATAGTGGGAAAGAGAGAGAGGAAGAAAATCAAAAATTCATTCTGGAAGGTCCACCATATAACTAATATGTTTTCTAGAAAGAGAGAACAGAGATAATGATGGAGAGATTATTAGAGAAATAACACAAGAAATTTTTCCAGAAATGGAGAACTTAACATTCTAAATTGAAGAATGAACTAGTGCCCCGAAAAATCAATTTTAAAAGGAAGCAGGATTGTGAAGTTTCAGAATAACAGAAACAAAGAGATAATCCTTTTGAAAAGTATACAATAAAAAGTTGGGAATCAGAATGTTAGATTTCTCAACAGCAATATTGGAAGCTAGAAGACCACAGGGCCACATCTTCAAATATTGAAGAGCAGTGTTTCCTAACCTGTGGTTCCATCCCTAGCCAAACTGTCAGTAAGTGGTGATGGTTTAAGCATGTAAAGATACAAGTTTTTGTTTTGTTTTTTTTTGCTTCTAATACTTCCCCTTTTAGGAAGCTACACAATGTACTCTAACAAATCCCAGGATGATGATGAAGGGAGGTGCCAGGACATCCCCTGTGCAGAAAACTGGAGAGCCAGTGCAGATTGGAGCATGTGGAAACAACACTTGAGTTGGAGGGCTCCAAGAAAAAAAACCAGGAATTGATAGGCTATGAGAGGTTGGATCATGTGGAAATGTGTCTAAGGCTATACAGAGGGCGAAGATATTTGTAAAAGACCTATCTGATAACAGACTGTTATCCCAATACAAAGAACTCTTAAAACTCAACAATAAGGAAACCAACAGCCCAATTTTATTTTTTAAAAAGATTTTATTTATTTATTTTAGAGAGAGTGTGTGAGTGGGGGGGGAGGAGCAGAGGGAGAGAGGGAGTGGGAGGGGGGAAAGGATCTCAAGCAGACTCTGCTGAGCGTGGAGCCCGACGTGGGGCTCCATCTCACATCCCTGAAATAATGACCTGAGCTGAAGCCAAGAGGCAGATGCCTAACTGACGGAGCTACCCAGGTGCCCCTCAGCAGCCCAATTTTAAAAAGGGATCAAGGACTTTAAGACTTTAACAGTCACCTCACCAGAAAAGATACACAGATGGCAGATAAGCATGTGAAAAGATGTTTCACATCACATGTCATCAGGGAAATGCAAATTAAAACACCAGTGAGATACCACTACATATCTATTAGTATGGCCAAAATCTGACAACACCAAATGCTGGTGAGGATGTGGAGCAACAGGAACTCATTGCTGGTGGGAGTGCAAAAATGGTACAGGTACGGGCGCCCGGGTGGCTCAGTTGGTTAAGCGACTGCCTTCGGCTCAGGTCATGATCCTGGAGTCCCTGGATCGAGTCCCGCATTGGGCTCCCTGCTCGGCAGGGAGTCTGCTTCTCCCTCTGACCCTCCTCCCTCTCATGCTCTCTGTCTTTCATTCTCTCTCTCTCAAATAAATAAATAAAATCTTTAAAAAAAAAAAGAAAGAAAGCATAAAATACTTAATATATTTAAAAAAGCAGGAGATCTCCACAATAAAAAGTACAAAACCTTTATGAGATAAAATAAAGAATATCTCAGAAAGTACACAAATAAACCATCTTCAAGGGTCAGAATACTCAATGTTATTAATATGTCAATTCTTCCTAAATTTACTTATAGATTTAATGTAATACCAATCAAAATCCTAGAATTATTTTGTAGAAACTGACAAGTTGATTTTAAAACTTATATAGAGGGTGCCTGGGTGGCTCAGTTGGTTAAGCGACTGCCTTAGGCTCAGGTCATGATCCTGGAGTCCCTGGATCGAGTCCCGCATCGGGCTCCCTGCTCGGCAGGGAGTCTGCTTCGTCCTCTGACCCTATCCCCTCTCATGTGTTCTCTCTCTCTCATTCTCTCTCTCTCAAATAAATAAATAAAATCTTTAAAAAAAAATGGTACAGGTACTTGGGAAGACCAAAGTTTGTAAATTTCTTACCAAACCAAACATACCTTACAAATCCAGCAATTGTGCTCCTTTACCCAAAAGAGCTGAAAATTTATGTCACACAAAAACCTGCACATGAATGTTTATAGCAGTTTTATTTGTAACTGCCAAAATGTGGAAGCAATCCAAATTTCCTTGAGTAGGTGAATGGATATAAACTGTGACGTATCCAGACAATGGAATATTATTTAGAGCTAAAAAGAAATGAGTTATCAAGCCATGAAAAGTCACAGAGGAAACTTAAAGCATATTATTATTAAGTGAAAAGAACTAATCTGAAAAGGGTTACATACTATATGATTCCAACTATGTGACATTCTGGAAAAGGCAAAACATGGAGACAGTAAAAAGATCAGTCGTTGCCAGGGAGGGTGGGAGAGGAATGGATGAATAGGTAGAGCACAGAGGATTTTAGGGCAGAGAAAATACACTGTATGATACTATAATGATAAATAAATGTCATTATACATTTGCTCAAACCCATAGAATATACAACCCCAAGAACGGACCCTAATGTGAACTATGGACTTTGACTAATAATATTGTGACAGTGTCGGTTCTTGAGTTGTAACCTGTCTACCACTCTGGTGGGGGATGTTCATAATGGGGGAGGTTACACACGTGTGGGGCAGGAGGTCTGTGGGAAATCTCTGTATCTTCCTCTCAATTTTGCTGTGAACTTAAAAATGCTCTAAAAAATAAAGTCTTAAAAAAAAAAAAGACTACAGAGGGTGGAAAAAATTAGAGACAGGCTTTAAGAACACTAAGCAAAAGAAAAACCAAGAATGTCATAGAAGAAAAGAAATGTAATCACAGAGCTCTGTTTGAATTAGTAATGAACAGTATTTATATAAATAATATAAATACTAAAAAAATCATTTAAAGTTTCTGCTACAACTGGATCGGGAGGACGTGGGTCATGAAAATAGGGAGTGGAAACTGGGTTTGCAATGTATAAAAGAGCTAATGCTTCCTGTACCTTCACAGGCAGTCAACAGATAATGTTTAAAGTTGTTCAGAAAAATGTAGTGAAATGCCAGAGGTATTTGGTTAGATATGGCTTATTGTTAAATCCCTAGCTTTTGTTTTATGTAATAAATCATATTGATAATTTACTTTTAGTAATATTGAGTATAGTATTTAAAAATCGTTAACTATATGGAAGAAAGTGAGCTGAGAATCATTGACGAGAGTGTATCACAAACCAGGAATTATGATTGATCTGTTCTGCGTATCTGAGCTTGAATTAAAAAAGAAATATTTTAGAAACAGTGAAAAGCCTTAAGAGTGTTTATCTTGGGATTGGGTAGTCAGAGGGACACGAGGCGATGAAGCAGAAGATACTTTAAGACTTTTAGTTAGCATTTAAAAATATCAACCCTGCATATGCAAGTTTTGCTTTGAGAAAATGTAATTTACAAAAGAATGATGCAGGCCATTTTCAGAATCTATCAATAATTCCAAACCAGTATGGTCACACTTTTTGTGTTTCTCATAATAATTTAACTGAACATGAATTGAGAAGTTAAACTGATTGATGTTTCTTTCTCATTTATTTCCTCTATCCAGATAAATTATTTGTAAGTTGGGACATGGCCAAATCATAAATTGAAGGAAAGCCTAAAAAATTATTAGCTAATAATTATGAAGTTAATTAAGACATAAATAAACAACAACAAAAAAACCCTCAGTCAATAGAAGTATTCCAATGATCTTTAAAATGTTTAAAAATCAATAATATGTAGAAACTCTTCATTTGTGCATATCCAATGTTCTATTTTCTTAGATGACTAATAAATATATGTTTCTGCTTTTATTCTAGTTCTCAGAAGACTTTCAGAGTTAGCCAGTCATGAAATCACAGGCACTATATCTCCTGTTACATTATTTTCCATTTTAAATCATTTCAGGAAAGCCATATAGAATTTATCCATAACTTAGAATTGACATGAGCATTAAGCACCGTGTTGCATTGGAATTTTTATCTTAGAAAAAAAAAAAACAGCTTAGTTTTGTATAGTATTTTGCAATTATGCTGTCATTAAAGACAGAGAATGCAAAAAAAAAAAAAACAAAAAGAATGTTAACCTTGAATTCTGTGTAATCATTTCATGATTAAAGAGTTAAAATAATGGTTCTATAATTAGTTCCTATGCTTGTATGATAAAACCTCTCTAATATGAAAAGGAACATGATAATCGTTTTATTTTGTCATCAAAACCCATCAGGTTTTGTAATTTAATTTCCATTGCTGTCTTATTTCAAATTTTCATAATGAATTCCCGATTTTCACTCTTCTTTCCATTCTCCAGAATTTTCACCTGAATACTCCTGAATTCCTTTGCTCTTTATTCAGACATGGAAAGTATACTTCAGTTTGAAGTACAGACTTTAACTGTGGTCACAACTGGCTAGCCTTCATATCCCCAGTGGTTTTATTGAATGAATAGCATAATCCATAAACTTTCTTCAACACTCTAACCTAATAGAATACCTTATATGTCCTTGCCATTTATTAGATGGTTTATGAAAATCATACGATTTATGAAAAGAAAGTGCATTTGGGGCATTATCTCCAAATTATAACTGCATCTCGCATTGTGCAAAGAGAAGTGACATGTGGTTTCTTAGAGGCAGTAACATTGTATTTTCAAGAATGCGTTTAAATTCATAGGTATGCCTGGAAAACACTTTCTCTCCCATCATTTATTCGTTTAAGCCCTGCAGAGTAGCCTACTAGGGAGTGAGGAAGACTGAGGCACACTGCTTCTCTCCCCCTGCCCTCTTGCCCATTTTCCTCTAGGGGCCTGGGGAGGTTCACTCTGGCTTCTTGCACCTTCTCTGGGGTCTTAGGCTCCATCACTCCATCACTCCATCTCACATGTTGGAAAGTTTTATGAGAACATGATTTCTGAAATGAAAACTTCGATAAATCGTTTTTCATTGATGGTCTTTTAAAGCTTGCTAAATAATGTTACTTTGTGCTAAGTTTTAAGCAAATGCCTCATCGGAGGTGTGACTACAATAGATTTAGCAATCTTTCTGGGTAGAAAACAACTTGGATTATTTCTGTGAAATTTACTAGTCAGGAAAATTGACCTCAGGCTCACAATAGAATGTCTTTTCTCGTGTATTTATTGTTGGGTCCTGAAATTATGTATGTCTGTGCACGTGTGTGTTCTTTGTAGCTGGAGGAATTCCCCTCGAAAAAGTAAAGCTAAATTTTTCTCACTCCTGCCTGAGACCAGTGACAGGCTAATAAGGAAGAGTGATGATAGTAATAAAATGGGGTGAGGGGTACATTCCTGAGATTTTGCTGCTTATAAAATGATAGGCCTATTACCGGATGACCACACAGGGACCCAGAGTAAGATCCAGTCCCCAGTCTTTCTGATGGAGAGAGGTGACCCTCCCTGTGGCTCATCACATCAGAAGCAAATGCAGTATTAACAGCTTTGGTGACTACCTTTTTAACCCAGAAAACATAGCTGTATGTTTTTAATTTGTTATGATTTATTGCACTGAAATTGGTGTGAAATGGACAACAAATCATGGGTGTCAAAAATCTGAAAATGAATTTTATCAGCTGAGGAAAGTGAGTGCCTTTGGGATTTGCATAAGTTTCTTATAATTCTTTTCATATTACAAGTGATGAGCAAAACTGTGAAAATAAACTGAAAATGACATGATATTTCCTAAGTAGCTAATTTCACATGTACATATAGACACATATAAATATAGCCATTTAGCCTCACTTTAGATTTTCTCTGTAATTCAAAGTGATTTGTACATACCCACAGCAACATTTGTCTAAAAACCGTAAGTATTAAGACCATTGTCACATCTCACAAATGTTTGAGATTATCTATAGAAAAATTATACATTATAACAAAGTATTTACCAACTTTACTTTTTCACTGTTCAAACTGGGAAAAGAGAATTTATGCCTACACACCAGTATAAAATTGTGAAGATTGAAGAAAGATCTATCCCCAAATTTCGGATGTTATAAATACCCTTCAGCATTGAAAAAAAAAAAAAAAAGCTCCCTGTCTTAGAAACTAACTTTGCATGCATAATTAATTGGGGCACCATATTCCTACTTCACAACCAGAAAAGAAATTGAATTCAGGTGTTTGGTGAACATATGGGGGATTTACTGTGAATTTATGACCTGTGGTTTGAGTGTAAAACCCCAAGATACTTGCTGATAAAACTTAATGAAGCTTGTGCAGAGGAGCTATTTTTATTTGTAGTTTGGTAATTGATACATTTCTTGGTTTAACCCTCCCAGCCTTTCCCCCATTTGTCATAAATCTTCCAGCCTGAGAGAAGAGAGAGAGCCAGAGTAGAAAGCCCTAGTCTCTTTAGCCAGAAGACTAGTGCTTACCGAGTATGAAAATTCAGAGATGCTTTTCCACAGCATTTCAGTCCGTTCCTTCCTCCCTTCCCTTTTAATCTAGCAATTTATGCTTTTTCACCTGCACAGGTAACAGGAAGCAAATCCAAGTGCCGTGGGAGGCAGCACTCTAGGTTCCTCTAAGAGAAGCAAAAGCCTTCAAAGAGGGGTGATACCACTTGACTCGGTCTTAAGAAAGCAAAGATGGAGGCACACTGTAGCTCATCATTAAAATCTCGGCAACAAATGCGGTGCCATTTAAAGGTTTCTAGCTCAGGAATCAATACTACCTTCAGGGACGGGAGCCTGCCACACACACTCTAGCAAGATTGCTCTGCTTTTCTGCTCCTAGGGTTTTACCAAGAACGTTCCTGATGTGAGTGCCAAGAAAGAAAGCACATGACAAGGGCTCCATTTTAACATACGGGGTGTAATGGGTTTAATGAGAAACCTGTGTTTGCTCACTAATTTACAGCAATTAAGAACTCAGTTCTGACATCTGTAGATTGTAACTATTTGTCTGGCGATTACAAGATCAGGAATAGTTTATGGAATTGCTAATCAGTATAGAGAAATAGCTCAGTGAGAAGCATGTGGAGTACCTGAGTCTCTCAGTGGCGCCAGCCCCCAGTAGTTGTGCTGGTAACGCTCTTTAGTTCAGTGACATTTCCCCCCAACACTGTAGTCATCACTGTTCAAGAACTTGTTTGTATCCACTTTATCATGCTGACTATCTGTCTGTTTTGAAAGGATTACAGCTCTGTACATCCGTGCATGACATCACAGTAAGACATTGCTTAATGATCTGAGACGCTTGTGGTCATTGCTGGCTGCAGGTTTCTAAAGCTGTGTGACAGGTCTGCCCTACGTGTGTTTCCTCCAGTGTCACTTTTTTGCCTTCTCTGGTCCTGGTGTCTGTTTGAAGTGACATCCTTGAAATAGCTGAATTTGAGACTTGCCATTGGTACAAATAAAGGGACTAAACGTTTTTCCTTTTCTAGGATGCAGGAAGAATTAGTAATTGGATAAGGAAGGGAAAGGTGCTTTAATTTTTCTCTAGTGAAAATATTTTGAAAAGTAATAGTATCTGGGAAGGATGGGTTGTTTACATAACATACTGGATCTTCAGTCTTTTCATTTGTGTGTAACTACCAAGGAAGTCAAAAAAGAGATACATTTCCCTGAAATAAGTGGACCAAAATGCAGGGACCTTCTGTGAAGGGCAAGTTATCCACGGATAGCCTCAAGGCTTGGAAAAGCCAGAGTTCAGGAAAACAGGGTTCTTTGAGTGTTATGAATGGTGTCCTGAAAGCTTTAACTTACTATCTTCATCTTTGTCAGTATGCTGGGATGCAGACCATAATGATGTTTCCAAAGTCTTGACTGCAAGATCCCAGAGTCTGGGAGACGGTAGGACTTTGAGGCACTGGTGGGTGGAGAAGAAAGAGTTCCTTAAGGGGAGAAGTTGGCAGTCAGCAGAACTCTAGGCGCCCCCCCCACCAGTGTAGCATGGGACCCCTGGGGGAGTGCTAGAAATACGTCATTGGGAATATGCTTCGAGTGTGGAGTGGCATGATATCTGAGATCTCAGACAGAATTTGAAAATTGACTTTTGTGGGTTTTTTTTAATTGGGAAAAGACTAATGTCCTTTTGCATTTCCAGTAATTGGATGCCAAGTGCATGTGTGAAATCCAGTAGCATTTGGAATAGAATTTTGTACTTAGGCCAAAAAGTAAATTGCTAGGGCTGAGGAGTGTATAGCAAAAATGGAAAGGCCAAGGATGTAAGCTGATGTGGTTAACAAAATCTTTACTGTGTGTACCTGTTCTTTTGTAAATTGGGGATTTGAAGGACATATGTTAAGTGCCGAACTCTGGACAAACTAAGTAAAACCAGTTTTAACCAGGAATATCTCTGTGTGAGTTTATGTCAGATCCTGGCAGGTCACCTATCTCTGCCAGGAAGAGAAACTAGGAGTGAGCCCTTGAGTTCAATTTTACTGAATGACCTGATTGGTGGGTCTGTTTTCACCACACTCTGAGAAAACACCCACATGGCTGCTTTGGTCTCATGAGGACTGATTTTCAGAGGTCACAGAGCCAGAGTGGTTATCGTGGGTGAAGTGATGAGGAGACTGACTGTAAGAGTCACCCTAAGCAATTGGGTAGATTTCCATGGAGTATTCTTGGCGATATACTGGTGCTCAGTAGAAAGCACATTTGATTGGTTTCTTGTGTTAAGATCTGGCCAGTAACCATCTTTCAGGGACATCTTCTGCAATAGTATTTACTTTGTGCAATTTTACTCAGAGACTAGAACTTTGGAGTGACTAACCATATAAATGATAGTGGTAAAACTCATTCATAAAATACGATTCTTCTCTTGCATTCTGCTCTTCTAGCCAGCATGCTTTTGCAACAGGCAATATTTGTTTGGTTGCAACCATGGGCAGGGCTTAAGTCTTTGTACTTCTAGGCCACTTCATTTAATAAGTGTGTACAGCCCCTGCCCCTGCCTCCTCACCAGCACTGTATAAGGTGATATGGTGGTGGTGGTGGTTTAAGGGAAGGAGGTTTAGAGTGTCTGTTCATTGTCTTTTGTTGCAATGGAGCACAAGAAAGCAAACCCACTGTGCAATCACATTTCAAACCCCTACTTGCATCACATCCATGAACATCCTGTGGGTGAAATCAAGACACATGGCCAAGGCCAACATCAATGGGTATTCATTCTATTGCTGTACAACAAATTAACAGTCTTAACAGCTTCTTCTGTCAGTTTCTATGGATGTGGGGTCCAGCAATGGCTCAGCTGAATCCTCTGTTCAGGGTCTCATCCAGGTACAATCAAAGTCAGCCAAGCAGGGGTCTCACTGGGAGGGTCCACAAGGGAAACATTTGAGTCATTGCTCCTGGAGTTGTTGATAGCATTCTATTTTCTGCAGCTGTAGGATTCAGGGCAACTTTCTTTTTCAAAGCCAGAAGAGAGAGATATGGTCTTGCAAGATGGGCACTGCATTCTTATATAATCACACAAATGTAATCATATCCATTCCTTGACCTTTGTCTCATTTCATTGGTAGAAGCAAGTCACAGGCCCTGCCCACGCTCAGCGATGAGGAGTTGTGTGAAGGTGTGGATACTTGGAGGCAGGGATTGTGGGGCCACCCTGAAGTCTATCCATTACAAGTATTTGCGTAACAGTTTACCCTGCTGCAGGGACGTGACTTACAGAACATATATATATATATATATATATATATATATATATATTTTAAATGATTGTGATGAAGTCATGAGCTTAAGAAAGAGAAACACATGCACATGTAAGTTATAAACACTGTAAAACAATGTTTACTGGTAGAATCAGAAGATGGAAGGAAAGGAGAAGATATTATGGAAAGAAAGATACGAGTGAATTTACCTTCTTCCTCTCCTCTTGTGCTAGAGATTATAATCATCTCTCCATTCTGGGCACCATGGAAAGCCTGCCACCATTCGTTCTCTCCCTTCTTTCTATCTTTCCCTTCCCCTTTCATGGTTTTCTTCCTTCTATGGGAAAACTACTGTATACCAAGGTGGTATACCTTCTTGCTCAAGAAAATGAGTGGTCATTATCCCTTCCACTGCATTCTGGATCTTAAAGCTATGCCCTCTATTCCAGCTTTCCAGATTTCTTTTGCATAATTAAAATGCAAATGTTAAGGTATTTTTAGTCCATAAAGAATTAATCAGTCACATCACAAACTCCTCTCTCTCAGCATATGCTGGTCTGAAAAGATAGGTCAGAACTCCAGCCTGCAGGGCAGTATACGCAGTGTTAGATTCAGAAGGAGCAGAGAGTTTCAGAGAGGCAAGACTAGATGGCCAGTGCCTAGTTGTCTCTTTTAAAAAATATTTCTGTTTCTTGGGCCTGTTACTAGGGGGATCACTGTCCTTATCTTGGTGCAGTGGAAGTAAATAGCCTAGAAAAGCAACATATAAAACAGGCAGCATCTGCAGAATACAAAATAGAGCTTGCAAGCTAGCTGCCCACAGACCAATGTGGTTTTGGTTTTTTGTTTTGTCTCACCTAGGCTCAAAAAAAGAAAATAAGCCAACATTTAAAATTCATGGAATAGGAGAGAAAACTATAGTTCTGACTTTTCTTTTTAAAAAAAATTAGAAGGCAACACCAGGTTCACATCCCTTCAGGACAGGAATCTACTGGAACCAAGTAAGGGCCTCCCTTTCCAGACCGTGCATATTACTCCCATTTGTCACAGAACCTACATGGGTGCTCCCAAGGCCATTGGCTTTCCTTCCGTTGTTAGGTCATTAGTCAGTTGCCCCCGGGGCGTTGGAATTTGTCCCGACTATGACGTTTGCAGGCTGAATTATTTTTTAAGTGTTGTCCATATAGCACCTGCAATGCTTTCAGATACATACAGATTCCTGGGACCCGCCCATGACTGACTGAATCAGAATTTCTCTAGGTGAGTCTTAGTCAATCAGCGTTTTTAAGCAAGCACTCTCTATGATTCTCATGCACGCATGAGAACGGCTGTTGATGTTTCTTTTCTCACTCGCTGTACCTAAGGAGGTGGTTGGATAGCGAGCCTGTGGGGCTCAGGTGCAGGACAGGCTCCAGAGCTCACCCGCACATAGGATCGTTGCTCCAGTTAGTGTGAATTGGTATGCTCAGCTGCTTTTGCAAAGCACGTTGCGGTGGTCCATTCCAAAGGCTATAAAGCCTAGCACTCTGTGTGATCTGCCTCTGACAGAAGAGGGTACAAACTCCATGGTAATTATGGATGGGAAAGATTTGAGTTCCATATAATTCAGGGTTACACTGTACGGGCCGGAAGAGGAATCTTTGTAGTGGGTGATCCAATGTATCCTTGTTTGAATGCTGTCAGAAAGACTTCCAGATCATTACTGAACCAAAACCAACTGCCTTCATTTAGTTTAAAACTTATATACAAATACACACACAACAAACACACACATATAAAAGTATAAAAGAAAGTTCCAATTGGACTAAAACTAAAAAAAAACAATGTGTAAGGGAAGGCTGCGTTGGTGTTAGACTTAAATTGTCTTATGTCTGTCTGTGTGGATTCTTTATGAGAAAACCATCTCTATAAGCCCTCTTCATCCCTCCTTTCTGTAGAAATTATGATTTACTGGCTTGTCATTAAGAGTTGTATTGTCTCTCTCACCCATCTGCTTGACTCATGTCGTATCTTTGTTATATTCTTCACACACACACACACACACACAAAATAATGAGCAACTTTCAATTGGCAATGAACCTAAATATAAGTTTATTGGGATGTGTATGGATTAGCCACTAATGCTAATGAATATTTAAAATTTCCTTTGGCTTTCTTGGCAGAAGAGCTAACCAAGAACTTTAGAAGTCCAAATGTCAATCATTGGCCCATTATAGACTGGCCTGAGAAACAGAATGAGCAGTTGCAAGGGTTTCATTCTTGAAGCCAGGATTTCACCTTCAGACTGCCAACTGTTGTCCCCAAGGATGCTTGATGGTCTTCCAGTCTTTGGAAGTCATCATCAATCATGAAAACCATTGCAGCCCGTTTTTCAATTTCAATCCTTAGAGTAGCTTTGCTAGTCTTAGGCAAGTGGGTTGCCATTCTCTAGAGCAGAGGAAGAAAGGAAGCAAAGGAAAAGAGAGTGAAGCAGTATCTCACCAGCGGCTGAGATTTGAAATAAGGACAGAAGTGACTTCCAGAACTTGGCTGTTACTGTGAAAAACATTGAGGTCACCAGAATTTAAAATTAAGGACACTGGGTCGACTTCCTGTGTTGGGAGAGTTGCACTTTCAGTTAACCACAAATAGTACGAGATCAATTTTCATCAATGGCTTGGACTTCATGAACCTAATAATTACAGGGTTAAAACTGTCTATGCTACATGAAAATAATAGGGAAATATTTCTAGTTAGACCTGTAAAATACTTTGTCAGTCAAGCCTCCTACAATCCTCCTATTAAAAGCCATGAAGAAGTATCCCAGGAACAAAAAAGTCACAGTTGGAGAAACAGCAGTGAGATTAATGAATGCTCACTTCCTATCTCAGGAACTATCTTCATGCCTACATTATCACAGCTTCACATGGAGAGCACGAGTTCCAGGGGGGTTGGGTATTATGTTGGGAAGCCATTATTGAAAACGTATGTGTTCAAAAATAAAAGATGCTGTATATGTTTCTTAAAAAACAGTGGGAGTAGAACTTATACAGGAATTCAGTAAAGTGGCAGGATATAAAATCAATGCACAAAAATCAGTTGCATTTCTATACACCAACAACAAGACACAAGAAAGAGAAATTAAGGAGTTGATCCCATTTACAATTGCACCCAAAACCATAAGGTACGTAGGAATAAATCTAACCAAAGAAGCAAAGAATCTGTACTCAGAAAACTATAGAAAACTCATGAAAGAAATTGAGGAAGACACAAAGAAATGGGAAAACGTTCCATGCTCATGGATTGGAAGAACAAATATTGTGAAAATGTCTATCCTACCTAGAGCAATCTGCACATTTAATGCAATCCCTATCAAAATACCATTCACTTTTTTCAAAGAAATGGAACAAATAATCCTAAAATTTGTATGGAGCCAGAAAAGACCGCAAATAGCCAGACGAATGTTGAAAAAGAAAAGCAAAGCTGGTGGCATCACAATTCCGGACTTCAAGCTCTATTACAAAGCTGTAATCATCAAGACAGTATGGTACTGGCACAAAAACAGACACATAGATCAATGGAACAAAATAGAGAGCCTAGAAATGGACCCTCAACTCTATGGTCAACTAATCTTCGACAAAGCAGGAAAGAATGTCCAATGGAAAAAAAACAGTCTCTTAAACAAATGGTGTTGGGAAATTTGGGCAGCCACATGCAGAAGAATGAGACTGGACATTTCCTTACACCACACATAAAAAGAGACTCAAAATGGATGAAAGACCTAAATGTGAGACAGGAGTCAATCAAAATCCTTGAGGAGAACACAGGCAACAACCTCCTCAACCTCAGCTGCAGTAACTTCTTCCTAGAAACATCACTAACGGCAAGGGAAGCAAGGGCAAAAATGAACTATTGGGACTTCATCAAGATAGAAAGCTTTTGCACAGCAAAGGAAACAGTCAATCAAACCAAAAGACAACTGACAGAATGGGAGAAGATATTTGCAAATGACATATCAGATAAAGGGCTAGTATCCAAAATCTATAAAGAACTTATCAAACTCAGGGCACCTGGGTGGCTCAGGTCATGGTCCTGGGGTCCTGGGATCGAGCCCTGCATTGGGCTCTGCTCAGCGGGAAGCCTGCTTCTCCCTCTCCCACTCCCCCTGCTTGTGTTCCCTCTCTCGCTGTGTCTCTCTCTCTGTCAAATAAATAAATAAATCTTAAAAAAAAAAGAACTTCTCAAACTCAACACCCAAAGAACAAATAATCCAATCAAGAAATGGGCAGAAGACATGAACAGACATTTCTGCAAAGAAGACATCCAAATGGCCAACAGACACATGAAAAAGTGCTCAACATCACTTGGCATCAGGGAAATCCAAATCAAAACCTCAATGAGATACCACCTCACACCAGTCAGAATGGCTAAAATTAAGTCAGGAAACGACAGATGTTGGCAAGGATGTAGAGAAAGGGGAACCCTCCTACACTGTTGGTGGTAATGCAAGCTGGTGCAGCCACTCTGGAAAACAGTATGGAGGTTCCTCAAAAAGTTGAAAATAGAGCTACCCTACGACCCAGCAATTGCACTACTGGGTATTTACCCCAAAGATACAAATCTAATGATTCGAGGGGCACATGCACCCCAATGTTTATAGCAGGAATGTCTACAATAGCCAAACTATGGAAAGAGCCTAGATGTCCATCAACAGATGAATGGATAAAGAAGATGTGATATATATATACAATGGAATATTATGCAGCCATCAAAAAATGAAATCTGCCATTTGCAATGACATGACGGAACTAGAGGGTATTATGCTAAGTGAAATAAAGTCAATCAGAGAAAGACAATTATCATATGATCTCACTGATATGAGGAATTTGAGAAACAAGACAGAGGATCATAGGGGAAGGGAGGGAAAAATGAAACAAGATGAAACTAGAGAGGGAGACAAACCATAAGAGACTCTTAATCTCAGGAAACAAACAGGGTTGCTGGAGTGGAGGGGGGTGGGAGGGATCAGGTGGCTGGGTGATGGACATTGGGGAGGATATGTACTATGGTGAGCGCTGTAAATTGTGTAAGACTGATGAATCACAGACCTGTACCCCTGAAACAAATAATACATTATATGTTAATAAAAAAATTAAAAAAAAAACAAACAAACAGTGGGAATAACAACCTTCTCAGCTCAAGAGTATGGAGGGGAAGTTTTAAGCCATATCCAAATGTGGGCTGAAGCCTTGTCAAGTAGCACATTTTACATACCCATTAACCTTTAATGTTCTCAGGGCGATCCATTCAAAATATTTGTCAGAAGGAAAAAGGGAAGACAGGCTTTTATTGACTGGGAAAATAATCAAACTTAGAGTATTGACAGAATGTTCCAGAAGCTCTAATGAAATTAATAGCAACATAAAGGTGATAGGGATCTATCCAGTAGATTAAATGATGAAAGACTATTCCATATTCTTGGAAGACGTTAATATTGCCCTATATGCAAATATTTTCAATTTGAGATTTGTAAACCTTTGGAATTCTTCAAAACACATGGAATTATATGAAGATATATATTAGAGAATTTGTATACTCTACGATGCAGACTTTCTCTTTCCAAGCTACCTCTGACAAATTACATGACCCGGGGCAGGGGGGTATGCAGCCAGAAGAACTCAGAATCACACTGAGTAACCAGGGTAACATGTTTTCAATGAAGAGACCCAGTCTTCTAGTAGCTTACAGCTCCCCTTTCTGCAAGCAGCTTGGAGGGTATAGATGATATAAATATAAGGCTCAATTCTTGTCCTCAAGGAGTCTGATGTTTTGTTGGGGAGATAGCATGTACCTCATGTGCTTGAATAGCTCTCCTGATAGGACGTGCCTTCGTCCTCAGGGGATGACACAGACCAAAAGTGCCATGAGATTTAAGATTGTTTTAACTTTGGCCATCTCTTCAATTCTTGCAAAATACTGCTTTTAAAATCTGTATGATTTTATAAAGCAGGGGCTTTGGAGTCTGATATATGTTTTACTAATTGACACAACATGGCACAGTGAAATCAGGGCTGGACTGGATACCAGAAGAATCTGGACTCCAGCCTCACCTCCCCATTGACCAGCTGGGAGACTGCAGACAAGTCACTTATCTTCTTCGAACGTCAGTTTCTACGTGTGTGTGTGTGTGTGTGTGTGTGTGTGAGAGAGAGAGAGAGAGAGAGAGAGAGAGAGAGACTACCATCTGTACCTATCTTTTTTTTTTTTTTTAAGATTTTATTTATTTATTTGAGACAGAGAGAATGAGAGACAGAGAGCATGAGAGGGAGGAGGGTCAGAGGGAGAAGCAGACTCCCTGCCGAGCAGGGAGCCCGATGCGGGACTCGATCCCGGGACTCCAGGATCATGACCTGAGCCGAAGGCAGTCGCTTAACCAACTGAGCCACCCAGGCGCCCCCATCTGTACCTATCTTAAAAAGCATTTTGAGAATTAAAATTTAATGCTATAAAAAAAAAGAAGGCAACATTATTATCAGCTAACTGGTGAAATCAAACTACCACCCAAAGTTATTTTTAAAATGCTTGTCATTTATGCTGTGAGAACTGTACTTTGTGTATGGACCTCTAATAACTCCTAAATAGGAACTTTATATGATGGCTTATGAAAATAATACTGCATGTTTGTGAGGCTATATTGTATGGTATTACTTACTTGATTGTTGCAACTATGATATTTAGGGCAAAAATGATTATCATGTCCACTGCATATATGTAAAAACCCCCACAACTCAGAGGTATTAAGTGCCTTAGTCTAAGAAGGTAGAGGAGCAAGGACAGGACCCTGATATTTCTGACTTTTAATGCAACGTCCTTTCCAAAAAAATTTTGCTGCCAACACCTCACCAGATTACAGAAAGGAAATGAGGCTTTTAAAGTACTGTATAAAACAGGATTGTCTAAAAATACTGCTTGCCTTCTTGAATATCTGAAATAACTTCAATAACTCTTAATCATAAGAACAAAATGAAAGCATTTTAAATGCCCAGATATTGTTTTATAAACTCACTGCCTCTTAAACAGTGTCATTCCACAGCAAGCTGCCGTTTTCTTTCCCTAGCAACTGCAATTCACAGATTGTATCTCCAAAGGGTGTTCATTGTTGCCCCTTCTCTCTTTCAGCAACAGATCAACTCCTAGCAACCATGATCGGATACAGCGTCTACGGCAAGAATTTCAGCAAGCGAAGCAGGATGAAGATGTAGAAGATCGGCGACGTACCTATAGCTTTGAACAACCCTGGGTGAGTATTTGGTTCTGCAGCATAGTGAATAGTCTGACAACTTGCCTGCAGTAAGAGCCACTACGCTCTGACCTTCGTTCTTTATGAAACAAGACAAGATGGAGCCAAATTCCTTTGACCTTTAACATATTGACCTTTTCCTCATTTCCATCTGGGTTTCATCATTGCTAATTTCATTTTATATCTTGTTGCACCATCTGTCCATTGCATAATCAGTTTCATTTGCCTTATGACAAGACATAGCAAAAGGATTCTTGCTCTCAATGATGCACTTTTTTTTAACTTTAGTAAATATTTTTCTATATACATTTTTCTCAGAATCAGAGCCAGAATAAATTAGTTGAACACATGTCTATTGTGTATCTACTATACACGAAGTATAATATATAGCAATTCTTGATTCTTTATTCTCCCTCATCCCCTTTGTGTATTCATTGAATCCCTCTTGTTTATCTGCCCATGTCCCTGTTCTAGTGTATCCTGCTCACAGCCATCACAGTGATTTTTCTAAAGCAAAATTTGGAATAGCTTCTCAAGGCCCATGAGAGAGAGGCGCTAATCCCCCTAAGTCCAGCCCCAGACTTGTGCTCAGTTCTTATCTTTTCCCTTGGAGATGATGACACTTCTGGGAATGGGAGGCAATGGGGGAGATTTTGGTGGCGGGGTGTCAGGGGGGTTCAAGATGACAGGAATTTTGAAGAATCTCTTTGGAAACTTGAGAAAGAGTCAATTAGAGATGAACATACAAGCTGCTTGAGGTAGGAAGTTCTAGCTGAGAGTATTAGTAAGTCTAGTCAGCATGGGACTGTGACCATAGCCAGCAATGTTAAAGGACTGGGAATAGAAAAGCAATTTTTTGATTAATTTGGTGGTGGGGATTGGCGAGACAGACATGACAGAAAGTCAGGAAAGGCACACTGAAGGCATGGGGAAGATGCTGCTGGAGCATTGCCCAGGCCGGGTAGGGTGGTGAGTACAGGTCAAGGAAACATTACCCCAGTTGCCTGGGAGGATGCCAGAAGGGTTGGCGGTCTAGGGGTTAGAAAGCCTAGGGGGCTGTGGTCAAAACAGTATATTTTTTAGAGTCTAGGATCTTGGAGGTGGGACAGTTCTGGATGATTTGAGGTCAAAGGTATGCCATCCATGTGAGTTCTGAAGTAGACGAGAGCTTAAGGTCCAAAAAGTTAATGAGTTCGGTTCAAAGTGCTGGGATTATAATTACACTAGATATTTGGGAAAGGGCATGTACCCAACTGACCCAGAACTGAGAGGTTGGTTATTTTGCAGGGAAGCAGAGATAAAGGTAGGAATGTAGTTGGAGGCTTCAAAGCTAGATTAGAAGTTTGAAGAAAGATGGTATCAGGACAGAGCATAGGCCCACTGGCCAGGTGACCTGGCTCTTCAGGCCTATCTTCTTATGTTGTAAACCAAGAGAGTTAGACTAGATGGTTGAGTGTCAGTTATTAAATCCTTTGTTAAAATGAAAATTTAAGAGGAAGCTGAGTGCATAAGGCAAAGTAGATATAAGCAAATCTCCAAGTGTGGTCCACGGACCAGCACCTTGAACCGTCACATTCTTGGGTCCTGCCTCAGACCTACTGGATCTGAACCTCTCTGGGTGGGACCCAGGAATCTAATATTTTAACAAGCCCTTGAGGGGTCATTCTGAAGCCTGTTCAACTTGGAGAAGCACTGCACTACAACTTAAATCATCTCTGAGGTCCTTTTTTGTCCTAAAATCCAACACCCTCAATATACTCTGTACAAGGCCAGAAACCTATAAACGTTTTGATCATGGGGTTTAGTGATCAAACTGGAGTCTGTGGAAGATCATTTTGAGAAAGAAGAAGGAAAAATAGGAGAAGTGGTGCTAGTTTGAAGGGCTTTACCTCAGTTCAAGTGAGGAAGGTGGAGCAAGCCTTAAAGAGGGCAATCGGCAATATGAGACCAACATCCAAGAGTAAAAAGTCCTTGTGAAATCAATCCTAGCCTTACTTTGGGAGATTATAAAACAAGTTCAGCAAATATAATATCTAAGAAAATCTCTAATTGTGTTTCTGCAACAATATTACTATTAATGGTATTGTTTTTCTAAAACATTTATTTTTTAGATGATCAAGTAAATTGAGTCATTCCCAGGTAGCAACATGACAGAATTATGTTAATTTATTTATATTGTTTGGCATAATTGACTCAGTCTCTTCCTACCAGGTTTCCTAAAGCAGGGTTCTTTTTTTTTTTTTAATTAAGTTTTATTTTAATTCCTGTATTAGTCACACAGTGTTATGTTAGTTTCAGGTGTACAATATAGTGATTCAACACTTTCATGTAACACCAGGTGCTCATCACAACAGGTGCACTCCTTAATCCCCATCACCTATTTTACCCATCCCCCCACCCACCTCCTCTCTGATAACCACCAGTTTGTTCTCTTAGTTAAGAGTCTGTTTCTTGGTTTGTCTCTCTCTCTTTTTTCCTTTGCTCATTTGTTTTGTTTCTTAAATTCCACATATGAGTGAAATCGTATGATATTTATCTTTCTTTGACTTATTTCACTTAGCATTATACTCTAGCTCCATTCATGTCATTGCAAATGGCAAGATTTCATGCCTTGTTATGGCTGAGTAATATTCCATTGTGTGTATCCCACCTCTTCTTTATCCATTCATCTATCAGCAGACAGTTGGGCTGCTTCCATAATTTGGCTATTGTAAATAATGCTGCAATAAACACTGGGGTGCATGTATCCCTTTGAATTAGTGTTTTTGTATTCTTTGGGTGACTATCAACTAATGTGATTACTGGATGGTAAGGTAGTTCTATTTTTAACTTTTTGAGGAACCTCCATACTGTTTTCCACAGTGGCTACACCAGTTTGCACTCCCACCAACAGTGCACGAGAGCTCCTTTTTCCCCACATCCTCACCAACACTTGTTTCTTATATTGTTGATTTTAGCCATTCTGACAGGTGTGAGATGATATGTCATTGTAGTTTTGATTTGCATTTCCCTAATAATGAGTGATGCTGAGCATCTTTTCATATGTCTGTTGGCCATCTGGATGTCTTCTTTGGAGAAATGGCTGTTCAGGTCTTCTGCCCATTTTTTAATTGGATTATTTGTTTTGGGGATGTTGAGTTGTATCAGTTCTTTATATATTTTGGATACCAACCCTTTATCGGATATGTCATTTGCGAATATCTTCACCCATTTGGTAGGCTACCTTTTAGTTTTGTTGATTGTTTCCTTGGCTGTGCAAAAGCTTTTTATTTTGATAAAAGAGTTTTTATAGTCCCAATACTTTATTTTTGCTTTTATTTCGCTTGCCTCAGGAGACAGATCTAGAAATATGTTGCTATGGCCAATGTCAGAGAAATTACTGCCTGTGCTCTCTTTTAGGATTTTTATGGTTTCAGGTCTCACATTTCGGTCTTTAATCCATTTTGAGTTTATTTTTGTGTATGGTGAAAGAAAGTGGTCCAGTTTCATTCTTTTTTTTTTTTTTTTAAAGATTTTATTTATTTATTTGAGAGACAGAGAGAGTGAGCATGAGCAGGGGGAGGGGCAGAGGGACAGGGAGAAGCAGACTCCCCGCTGAGCAGGGCCTGAGATCAGGACCTGAGGTGAAGGCAGACGCTTAACTGACTGAGCCACCCAGGCATCCCTCCAGTTTCATTCTTTTGCATGTGGCTGTCCGGTTTAGCCAACACCATTTGTTGAAGAGACAGTCTTTTTCACCACTAGGTACTCTTTCCTGCTTCAATGAAGATTAACTACCACGTAACAGTGAATTCATTTCTGGGTTTTCCATTCTGTTCTGTTATCTGTGTGTCTGTGTTTGTGCCAGTAACAGACTGTCTTGATGATGACAGCTTTGTAATATAAGTTGATGTCTGCAATTTTGATACCTTCAGTTTTACTTTTGCTTTTTCAGGGTTGCTGTCTCTATTTGGGCTCTTTTGTGGTTCCATACAAATTTTAGGATTGTTTGTTCTAGTTCTGTGAAAAAAATGCTGTTGGTATTTTGGTAGGGATTGCACTAAATGTGTAGATTGCTTTGGGTAGTATGGACATTTTAACAATATTTGTTCTTCCGATCCATGAGCATGGAATGTCGTTACATTTCTTTGTGTCTTCTTTAATTTCTTTCATCAACAATTTATAGTTTTGGAATACAGATCTTTCACCTCTTTGGTTAATTAAGCTTATTCCTGAATATTTCATTGTTTTTGGTGCAATTGTAAATGGGATTGTTCTCTTATTTTCTCTTTCTGCTGCTTTTTTATTAGTGTATAGAAGTGCAACAGATTTCTGTACATTGATTTTGTATCCTGTGACTTTTACTGAATTCATTTATCAGTTCTCATGGTTTTTTGGTGGAGTCTTTTGGGTTTTCTATATATATAGTGTCATGTCACCTGGAAATAGTGGAAGTTTTACTTCTTCCTTACCAACCTGGGATGCCTTTTATTTCTTTTTGTTGTCTGATTGCGGTGGCTAGGACTTCCAGCACTATGCTGAATAAAAGTGGTGAGAGTGGACATCCCTGTCTTGTTCCTGACCTTAGGGGAAAAGCTCTCAGTTTTTCACCATTGAGGATGATGTTCTCTGTGGGTTTTTCATAGATGGCATTTATTATGTTGAGGTATGTTCCCTCTAGGCCTACTTTGTTGAGGGTTTTTATCATGAATGGATGTTGTACTTTGTCAGATGCTTTTTTTCTGCATCTATCGAAATGATCATATGGTTTTTACCCTTTCTCTTATTGATGTGATGTATCATGTCAATTGATTTGAAGCAGGATTCTTTTTTAAGGTGTGGTAAACATCCTTAGCTATGTATATTTCACAGAAAGGCTGAAAAAAGGAAAGAATACAGTGGCCACCTAAAGGAAAAAACCAACCCTATATGAAAATGGTTCTCAAACACAGAGTTCTAACCTTGCAAGAGCCTGCATGGGTTTCTCAGTCCCCATACCACACTGTGAGGAGCAGCGGAATGCCGACTTACTTTTCTTGGGAATGTGGATTTCAAACCACAAACCAGCGTATTTGCAACATTACTGTTTAATTAATTATTTAATTGATCAAATGTATTGAGTGCTTATTACTATGTTCCAGTCAGTGTGTTTGGTGCTGGAGGACAAAGACGGGAAGGAAAGACTACCCTTAGAACTCTACAGTCGAGCCGATCCAAAGGAAAAGAATATTTTGTACAGTTTATGATACAGGTGTGCATGGAGTATTATGCACAGAGGAACCATGGCCAAATCAGTGTGGGTGGTTAGGAAAGGCTTGAAAGAAGACCTCAGTGTTCGCCTTGGAAGCACGTGTGCCGAAATTGGAACGATACAGAGATTAGTACAGCCCCTGCACATGGATGACATGCAAATGCAGGAAGTGTTCCACATTGAAAAAAAGAGAAAGAAAAGAAAGAACACCTCATTGAAGTTAAAATATATTTTAAATACATAACTTTGAGAAAGAGAAAAACATGTATTTGGGAACTAAGATTGATTGGACTTTTTCTGGCTGGTGACGTTGTACCCACATGCAGAATGTCCAAGTTTGTTTGAGGCTAACTGAGCATTTCCTACATCATAGCTGTGGATGTTTTTCACTGGGAGATGTGGAGATGATTTGATACCCATTTTGGTTCCTTTATAAGGATTTTTTTCTTAATGGAGGTGGGGAATATGTTGGCATTCATTTCTATTTATCTACTTGATACAGTCATGTTAGGAAAAATGTTTGAAAAAATCTTACACATCCAGAAATTCACCTACTGAAGGTCATAGGCCAAATTATTGTATATCAAAATGCTGTAGCAACTTTAGACTGACCACTTGGCTTGTATTATCATTTCCTGTAATGAGTGAGTGGGGAATTATTTGGATGACAAGCTGATTACTGTAGGAATGGAATAATTTCCTAAATTGTGGGTCAGAAGTCAGACCTTTTTCTTTTTCTTTTTCTTTTTAATTTTCAAACAATTGGGATCTTGCTGTGTACTCTCCTTTCTACTGATCATATAAATGAGCTTAAAGTGACTGTAATTCTCCTTAGTGTATTAATTTTCATACCAATTCTCATTGTTGCCTTAATAAGAGCTGCTCAGTTGTTCAAAATGTAGCTGGGTCTATTGTTTTTATTATGTGTTTTACAAAATGAGCTTTGAGTGTCTTAGAGTCTTTTTTTTTTTTTCTTTTCCTGTATGTACTCTGACCTCGAAAGGTCACTGTGTTTGGAAAGGATGAGAATGTGATCTCACCCATTGGAACAGTTTGTAATCATTTTGGTTTTAAGGAACCACAAACTCATCTTCAAACTGTGTGTCCATCTTAGTCCATAGTAGTTGAAATTGCCATGCTTGTTGGAAATGCCACACACAAAGTGCAACCAGATGTATCATATAGAAAAAGATCCAAGCCAATTACTTTACATACAGAGAGCGATGCTGCAGAAAATTCATCCAAGTAGCCCTTTTCAATTCATCCATTTTCAAAATGTTCTCCCTAAACTCTAGTAGTGTGGAATGCACCTGTTCCTGGGCTTTTGTTCAAAATAATGTTTAGACCTGAGGGAGCTGATTTGTGGCACAAAAGGTCTTTAGATGAGCAGAGGCCCAGAAAATTTCCTTAGCTCCATAATTAAAGTGAATTCTCTCCCCAGTTTGGTAAGAGAAGAAGAAGAAGAAGGAGAAAAAGCAACTTCTTCCCCCGTGTCGTGCCAGGTGCAACATAAATAAAGCAGCAAGTTGTTTTAAATCTTTCTTAAGATAATGGAAAAATAGCTGAGGTTAGGGTTATTATCACAGGGCTCAGATATGGACAGGACTTAGTGTTGCTTTTAAGAGAATTAAATTGCAGGCTGCAGACATAAGTACAGTATGCTGTTAAAACTTTGCAGATACCTGAATGTTGCCCACAAGGAGACTTGCTGGCTGAGGCGGTTGATAGATGGGATAATGGAACCTTTAATAGCTATATTGCTAAATCCTTTCCATCCTGGGTTGGTAGTGACTGAAAGTAGGTTAGTCCTTCAGATGGAAAATTGATCCTCTGCGATGTGAATACCCTCTTCTCCCCCAAGCTTTCTTCCTAGCTGTCTTTAAACAACAACAACAACAAAATCTGTCCTTTTCTCCATTTTTCTGTCTTGGACTTTTAATGGCTCCTCTTCCCTTTTTAATTAGCAAGCCAGTCTGCAGTACACAGCCACCCCGCACCCCAAGAATGCCTTCCCTGTACCTGGGGAATTTGAGCAAATTATGCTTTTTTTTTTTTTTTTTCATCTTTCTTAAGACTTCAAGGGTATCTGCTGTGATTTCCTTATAATGGGGCCCCATGCCTTGACTCGACAAATGCCTTCTTGGTTGATAGCCTTGCAGTTCACATTGGGTGGAAAACACCTCCCTTGGAAGTTGACCTGGAGAAAGCCATTCCTGCAGCAAAGGGGGGCCCTTTACTCATGGCCAAAGCCTCCGTGCTGCTGCAAAGTAGACCCCTTTCTTGTAGCCCCAGGACCCGTCCCCCCAGCCAAGGGCTCCATGACCGGTGGGCCATGCCACCCACAGAGGTGTCAGGTAGTAGAAATGAGTGAAGCTGCTTTGGATCATCATCAGCACCTGACAGTAGAGAGCTGGCTTCTTTTGTAGAGCCAGCCTCTATTTTCAACCTACCTGCTGTTTAAGGAGGGGGGGAAATAGATCCAGTCACTGGTTGGGAAAGAGGAGATAGAGACAAACAGTGTGTAAAAATCAAACATGTATTTATAAAAACTTTATGAGGGAAACTGGTATCCTCTGCAGATTTTTCAAGCATTACTCACATCATCAGTAGCAATTAAGCTTTTCAACATTCAGAACCCGCAAGAGTTCGATCGATAGTTGTGAAAGTATCTTGGGTGATGGGGTAGAGGGGCAGGGCTGTGAAGGCAGGATCGATAGACAAAAGTTAACTTTGTCTTGATTAAAAGTTTCCAATGAGTCTGCTACAGAAAATAATTACCAAGATTAGCAGTTGCCACATGCACTCGTATATTAAGCTCTAAAAGTCTTACAATATTGCCTAGTTCTAATTGGCACTGAAACATTGTATGGTGTGTATTTATTTTTGTTCTTTCTTTAGTCTATGAACTGTTAACAGTTTTGGTTTTGTGTTTTTATTTTTTGTATTGTTTAGTTTTACTTTGGAAGAAGAAGAATGATTTTGTTTAACTGAGAAAAATGCTTAGTTAATGACTTAATGTAATAAAAACTCTGTGTAGAAGGTATTTTTGATATTTTGTTTTACACTAGTAAATGATAGCCAAATTGTGTAGCTTTTCCAAACTTTATATGGTTGTTGGTACGGTATAAATAGTATCTCTCTATAATCACGATAAAGACCAGCACTTTGCAACTCACTTCCGAAAGTAACATAGTTTTCACTGTGGTTTCAAACATGAGCCATGAAGAGATTCACCTATCGTGGCCCTCCAGTGTACTGTGCAATAGATAACCATGTGTTCATTTCTGTTTACAATCTCTACATTATTATGGCCTTGGCAACCTTGGCTATTTTTTTACTTGAAAGGTCACTGCTTGTCACAAATTTCCTCACAAACAAGGCCAGGTTATTTGTAATTTGCACTCTTAAAAACAGAGCTATTGCCTTATCGTCTGGCAAATCTCCAGAATTATTACAACTATAATTTACCCGTGTGTTTCCCTGTATACATGTTACTTTGTTGTTGTGGTTGTTGATACTGTTTTATTTGAAAACCTGCCTTCTCTCTGGGGTTACATAATTTGTAACCTTTCTTCATTTCCTTATTTTTGTGATTTTGGACTCCAGAAAAATTATTCTATATCTGCCAGAGAGATGGAAACCACAGAATTTAAAAGTCAGGATTGTCCATGATAATACTGTTCCTGAATTTACATTTTTATGCGATCATCGTTGAAATCATGAATTAGGTTATTTTTGATTCGGGCCAAGTACGAAACTTGCCAGGATGAATTTACCTAGTTTTTGCTCTGGGCTGCTCATGTATACAATCTTCCTGGAAATCTGCGGCTCAGTAACGTTTCATCTTAAAGACAAAGGTGATTCTTTTTAAGAACCTACCCGTTTGTATGCTTTAAAAAGAGAAATGGAATAAAATATTCATGGTAAGGCTAAGGTTTATATTTCATCGTAGTGGGCAGACTAATATGACATGTATCAGTTTGCTGATACCAAACTCATTCACTCACGTTAAATTTTCCGATCCCGTGTGATGATAATTTTATTATTGGAGTTCATCAAGATCGAGCTAGATGCTCGCCACTGATAAGGTTTGAGATGAACAGTGTCAGAAACCAAACACTGGAGGAAACAAAAGCCCTTCAACAACTTCTTTTTTTTCTGTCAGAATCAGATTTTCAGGCCTCTGGGAGAAACAACTTAAAAATACACCTGAAATTTCTACAAGACCTTGCATTTTCTTTTCACATCTCCACAAGCAGTGTGTCACAGAACAGCATGAGCTTAAAAAGCTGGTTACTAAATCCTACTGCAGCATGCCAGATCTTTCAAGACCGCTTGACACATGTATATAGCTTATACTGAGTGAAAAGGAAAGGGAAATGTGGTTCTTTTTTGAGGGTGTAAAGGCAATTGTGTAGTATTTTCTTGCTTTGCTTTCCCTCTGTCCAGTGGCTTCTCTCAAGCTTCCCATGCCTCACCATGAACAATAGAACCGCTCAGTTCTCATTTTGGCCAGCCTCATCGAGTGTAATGGAAGAAAATGTCTGTCTTCTTTAATGGAGTAGATGAACAATTGGTTGATGCTTTGTTTGCATAAGCAGAACTCACTCAGCAAAGTGTTCTCCTTGCTGAAGGCACCACTCATGTGTTATTTGAACGGTGTTGTGGAGCGGGTCTCAGAACACACATTTGTTCCAGTGAGTGTGGTTATAAACATCCACTAGTAGAGACTGGGGTATTGTAAAGCCTAATCTCTTCACATATTATTTTTGTAACGGGATATTTTTAATATGCTCACTGACTATGCCCATATGCTTTGAAATTTTTGTCCCATATATTGCCTTATTATTGCTTACCAACAAATAAAAGAACGCTGGCCAGGCAGAAAGAGAACAATAGGCGATGCTTGCTTTCTGTTCACACAAAAGCCAACCACAGGAGCCGCTCCTTAAGTAGCAAGCCCACGTGTTATCTTACAACTCTCTGAACGAATGCGAAGACTCTGTTATTTTAGGAAATTAGTATCGAGTCAAAGTCTGCCATTGGTTTTCAACTCTCAAAGAAAATCGATAGCTTGTTTTTAAGAGACATTCTTCACGCAGAATATGCCTGTTGCACAATGTTGCATAACACAGAGGGGAACAGAGGTCTGCCAGTGCCAAGATGGATTACTTAGTGAATGCTACCGATGCTAAGATCAACCACTGTTGAGTGTTTTGTAAAGTTAGAGGCATCGTTGTCTATTTTGAGCAGAGCTACCTTCATTTTAAAAGGGCAGATCTAGAAGGTAAGGTAAGCTAAAAACTGTCAGTGAGAAGCTGAAGCATCCACAGGGGCTTGATCCGCACAGCACACCATACGCTGCCAATATCTGATTTTGCTGAGAGGCAGCAATCAGCAGATGACCTGCTGACCAGTGTATTTAGCCAGAGGGAGTGAAAGTTTCTCCATAGAATATAATTAACCCAGGTAAAAAAAAAATGCCATTTCCTAATAAGTAAGGCAACATGTATTATCTCATAACCCATTCAAGTAGCTATTAGCTTTTGGGTTTGTTCTTTTGATGAGCGTTTCCGTTCCCATGTGGCCGCCATCTGTGGGTTGGAGGAGACCTGTCCGTGGCTAGCAGTGCCTGGTTTCAGCCGATTTCCATTCAAAATTTAACTGTCATCCTTTAATAAAAGGGGAATCAGCTATATGGTAGTCTATTGCTAGACTAAAATATGTAACTGCTGAAAAAAATTCACCAGTACAGCCAACTTTCAAGGACTTTCCCACTTTTGTGAATTATTGTAGCAAATCTTGATTGACTGACTTATTTTTGGCCTTGGCTTCTTCTGGTCTGCTGAGCAGCCTCGCTCCCCTATGTTTGCTGGACAGACAAGGGATACAAAGCGGTATGTAATGCTGGTATTTACCAAACCTCATTAGGAAGACGAGAAAAGTTGACCTCTCAATTTCAGACCGTCCTCAAGCCATAATCAAAATTTAAGATGCTTGAGGATTTGGGGCTCAGAAGAGCAAGGGGAGTGATACCTCTTTATTCACACTCGAGCACATGGCAGTGGACTTTTGGGAAAAGTCGCAGCCTCTGTAACGTGCTTCGGAGTCGATCCTTAAGCATGGAAATTGGGTCAACCCGGCACGCGCTCTCCATGCTTCCTCTCTTGCTAACCGTTTCGCATTTCCGTCCTTCAGCCAAACTCCAGAGCGGCGGCGCAGAGCGGCCGGCACTCGGTGTCCGTGGAGGTGCAGATGCAGCGCCAGCGGCAGGAGGAGCGCGAAGGTTTCCAGCAGGCGCAGCGCCAGTACAGCTCCCTGCCCCGGTACGGACGGAGCCCGGGCTGAGAGCGCGGCCTCCCACTCCTTTGGCAAGCCCCTCCCCGCAACACCGCCCCGGCTTCTCCCGCTCACCCACGGCAGCCCTTCGGGAAGCCGCCGCCGGCCGGGTGGGGGAGGCATTGCTCAGCCCGCGTGGCCCTCTTACCGTGTGGCAAGACGACTGGGAAGGGAGGCGCTGCAGGAGATGCCAGGACTTTTACCCCAGAGCTCCCCAGCTGAGAGCAAGATGATCGGATGCAGGAGTACTGGGCTGAGGGGTCACACCTGGGATCGGTATTCGTTCTGCTACTTCCCAGGGGAGTCGTGGACCAGATGGTTTCTTCCTCTGAAAAATGGAAAGCTCACTCTTACTTTGCCTGGCTGCTAGGCTAAGTAGCCTGTCGGGTACTGTGTAGATCTAGGGCTCTATGAAAGGGGTGGGGGGGGGGTGCATGCCCATGGTTTCGGCTCAGGTGGGATCTCTCTTACTCTCCTGCCATCCTTGCTTTTGCTGGGTGCTGGTCCTCAGAGTCCCAGGGATGCCCACCTCATTAGCTGACAAGCCGGAAGGGTCTATCAGCTGGGCTCCCCCTGTGGATTCTCTGCCCCAGGGCTGGAGAGTGCTCAGGTGACTGAGCCCTAATACACTGAAATGATAGCCATTTTTCCATCTAAGTATTTCCTCCATGCACAGTAAGGAATAACAGTATTTAAAAAACATTCATCTTCCCAAACTTCCCACGAGGCACTCCTATAATCACAATTATTACAGGCATTTGTTCTATTTCAAAACCAGGTGACAAAAACATTTTGCATGTGAAAGAAAATACACTTACCATGTTTGTATCAGGTGGATCACTTGGAATGCGAGCAGAGCAGTGTGGGGGGTAGCAAGTGCTTATCACTGTCAGCTTGACTGACCGACATAAAAGTAGTCTTGATTTGCTTCTCATTTTTATTAATGATGAGTCCCCTTTAAATGTTAAATAATCACTATAATAACCATGAGGAACTTGGCTTCATTGTTGTAGATCAGACAAGGGAATGAGGATATGAATGAAAATCTGTACCAGGCTGAGTACCGTTATTATAGTCATTGTAATCGTAGTATTACTAGTATTGTAGTATTGTTCATTCAGTTGTTCTTTTTTAATCTATAAAGCTGTATCTCCTTAGAAAACTAAATTATTTTTTCTTTTACATGGGAGAATTGCTTTTTCTTTTAAATGGGAGGATATTTATTTAGCCTACTCTAGGTAAGTTTGAGTCTGGACGGGGCCTTGGAAATCAGGTTGTCCTACAAGAGCAGCTCAGTGAAATTAGGTCCCTTGCCCCAAGGTCTCACAGCTAGTACGTAATTCTGCCAACATTCAAACCCAAACCTGCCCATGTCCTAAATCCTAATTTCATAAGGCTCATTGCTACCAAAGGTTTTGGTTTCCAAGTCTGGAATTTTAACGGGTGTAGGTGTAAAGGTTCTCTCTGTGCTCTACTGCCCTTAGCATTTGGAAGAAGGCCACTGTATGAATCGGCTCAATGCATCAAATGTGAAACAGTTCAAGGATTCTACATAAAGGTTCTTCTGTGTCAAAGCCCTACCCGCCCACCTGTGTGGCTTGCTTTCCATCAGAAAGATGAGTGCGACCCTGTGGATCAGTTGACCTGCCTGGTGGTCAGTAGCACATTGCGGTCCATGGGAACAGCATTGCCTGTGCAGGGGCTGCGATCTGATTTTATTGGCAAATGGTTTGGCTTCATAAATGTTTGTTGTGTTTGAGAGTATAGGAGATGAAGGAGAAATATCAGAAAGCGTAATGTAAGGGCTGGGGTGAGCCGGGAAATGCACGGGGCTGAGGAAAGGAAGTGGGAGAGATGGTGGCCAAGCGCCTGGAAGGACACACGGTGGAAGAAGAGCCTGTTGGGTCCCTGTCCTGGGCAAGAGGACAAAGACGGATGGGGTGCTTCTTCCGACTTTCTCCTGGTTGTGCTCACAGGTAGCCCACTACTCCAGACTGAGCCTCTGCTCTCTTCCCCACCTCCTGGTCCTCTGAGCTGCCTTCCTTGCTGTCCCTCTCCCTTCTGAAGCGCCTGGCAGAAGGATCTGATTCACAAAGAGGGCTGCTGCTGGTACCTCTGCTGGCGGTTAACAAAAACCCCCTCTGTGTTCACCAAAGCCCCCTTATGACCAGGCACTGTATTCTGTGTCAGTATGAGAAAAGCAGAAATTCCAAAAAGAACGAGTTGCAGTTTCAGGCAGGAGGGCTGGTAGGCCTCTTACAGCCTGTACTCCTCTGTCAGAGAAGTTTCTCGATGGGAGTGGCTATTGTGAGGAAGATTCAGGAATGTAGAACCTTGCCCCCAGCTTGGATCCCTGGAGGGTGGTGCCACTTGACAAAGGCTGTGTGCAGAGATCTGGAGGAAGGTAAAGAAACCAAACAGGAGCTCAGAGGGAGACTGCAACAACCTCCATGGGCTTGAGTCAAACCCACATTTCTGACATGTGAGATTCCTCAAAGACACTTGACCTCTGCCTTTCGGATGTTGACAATTAGCAGAGTTTCATCTAAACAAGTTGGTGTGGGATTTGATACCAAAAAGACTTCACACACAGCAGAAGTTCTCTTGCAAAGTGGAGCATAAAATAAAACGGTCATTCTTTCTATCAGTAGCACTAGGTAAGGTGGTTTGAATTAGAGGGATGTATATAAGCTGGAGTGGTTTGTAAATTCTAACTGTAAATAACAAACCTCTAGACAGAATTCAAGTTACATTTTGAAATGTCAGTAAGAAACTAGTCAGGTAGTAACACGTGTTTGGAAGGAAAGACCTGAGTGGACCCACACACACCTAATTCTCAATCAGACGAGAATTTCTTTTTTTAATTTTTTTATTCCTAAATTAGTTCTTTTGTTTTCTTTTTTGCTTTCTTTTTTTAATCCTTTTGACACTTCTAGATTAGTTTCTTAGTGTTCAAAAGGCAACTCTAAAACTGAGTAGAGGTATGTTCAGTTATAGTCATGGATAGGAAGACTTATTTAAGCTCCTTTATTAAATATATATATTTTTCTTTTCCTGCTGTCCCTCCATTTGCTCTTCATCTTTCCTTCTCCCATGGCTTCACATCTGTTGGTGGCTGACTTCCCTGCTCTGCACACCTCACTTCCCTTCTGTGTTCCACACCCAGACGTGGTGTCCCCACCAGGCCCATTTATTATGTCTCTAAGCTGCTTGTCAACGTGTCAGCCTTGGTCTTTATACCGTTCTTCATCTTTCTATGTCCTCCTCACCGCAGTGTCACCTCAGTGACTAAATGGCTTTCCTAAGGCATTGGGTCTTTGGTGTAAGCCCTCTAGAGGATGGTGGTCTTCAGGCCATATTGAAAGTGATTGTAATCTGTCTACTTGGTCCTGAGCCTAGTGTAGAAAACTCTCATTGTCTGCTGTTTTCTCGAGTTTCTCTATAAGCTGCGCATTTCTCGTCCTCTCCTTAATCAAGGGCTTATTGATACCACTGGTTTCCTTACCAAGGAAGCATGCGTGCGTGTGTGCGCGCGCACGTGTGCATGTATCTGTGCGTATGTATTTTCTTTTTTTTTTTTTTAAGATTTTATTTATTTATTTGAGACAGAGAGCATGAGAGGGAGGAGGGTCAGAGGGAGAAGCAGACTCCTTGCCGAGCAGGGAGCCCGATGCGGGACTCGATCCCGGGACTCCAGGATCATGACCTGAGCCGAAGGCAGTCGCTTAACCAACTGAGCCATCCAGGCGCCCTGTGCATATGTATTTTCCCCACATATCTTACTTCATACCTCAGGCAGGTCTGCTTTCTTCCTTCTGGCCCGCCTAATTTGAAGAATATTTTAGCTACAAGAAATTCTTTCTCTCACATCATCATCATTTCTATCCCTAACAGACCTTTAGTGACTTCTCAGTGTATTTAAATAAAAGACTCTGTCTTCCTGAAATGATTCAGAATTCAACTTCTGGTGCCCGAGTGCCATAGAGCGAAGCCTCGGGCTTTATAGAGTCGGGGGTTGGGGGGATGGAGAGGGTTAGTGGATCTCAGTAGGCTAAGGATGAAAAAGAGGTGACATTTCTGCGGCCTACTTCTGGTTATCTTTAAATTGGTAACTAACCCATGAAGGAATTCCACTTTTGTTGCTGGAAGATCGGTAACAAGTTCGTTGTTTTAATTAAACTTTCATGATTAATGTCAAATCCCTGGTTTCATGCTGGCACTTCCCATCATTCATGTCCCTGGGCAGATTAATTTATGACTTTTTAAGTGAAGATAATCAGTGCTTTAGGCAAATAAACTATTCCATCAAATCTAAGAATTCTTGCCTGGGCTGATGGTACAAACGGTCCAATTCCCATTAAAAGAGAGCCAGATAGAGATACTGAGGACTGCTCAATTAATCATAGTCATATCCAGAGATGATGGTGGACATTAGTTCATTCTCCTTATTGAAAATATCCCCAGCTGCATTTTAGGCCATGTGGAAAATGGGCAGATTTCATCCCAAACCATATTGATGGCACTTCTGAATGTTCAAAAATGCAAATTGCTCCATCCCCGTGGGAGCCCCATGGCTGCCTAGACCTTATTTTCCCTTCACACGAGTCTTCCTGAACATTCCGTCATGTCGTGTGTGTTGATGTGAAAGGCTGAGCAATACATACTGTCGCCAAATGATTTTCTTATTGATAAATGGAGCAATATATTTTGTTTTATTACCCAATTCTCTCTTCCATTTTTAAGGCGAAAAATTAGGACATGTCTTCTTTTGTGGCACAAAATTGTCTTACTTTATCATAGCCAATCTTATTGTAAATTCATAAAAGCATCTAGAGACTTGATAGTAAATTAAAGATGTTTCAAAACAATAATGTTTCCTGAAAATGATGTGCAACTTTATTGCAGAAGTGATAAGACTTTGAAATTTCTGTATGACTCTGATTTATTTCCCTATCCCGGGGTGACAGAAAGCGAGTGAAATAGGTGATTCCAGCCTTCGGTGAGGGTATGGTGTATAGGAAAATAGTGCTTACTCTCCAGCCTTCCAGGTTTTACCAGTGTGATGGGCATGTTTTCTGAAGAGTGTCAGTTGCTGACATATACATCTTGAAAGCTGGGGCTTTAAGGGACTGCCTGTTGCCTGTTTAATCATATAGGGCGTCTAGACTTAAATCTTTCATAACTGAACCCATACTGTAATCCATTATAGTCACTTCGTATTAGCTCGAGTCTCGGGCATTATGGAGGCAGCTGTGTAAAATATTTGTTTTGCTTGTTTAGGATTGAATTGTAACGTTCTAAAACGAGCAATTATGGCTGGGGTAGAAGCTGCCAGATCTCTAATACTCCCATACAGCGTCTTGCCAACGTGTCTAAATGGGAGGAGATACGGTTACCCTAAGCAGAACAATACGGTTACCCTAAGCAGAACAAGCAGTGCCTACCCAGACACAGTCGGAGGACCCTTCCGCTGGATGCCGCCGAATCCCTTAGCTCTCTCTCCCGTCTTGCCATTGTTTGTCGGGGACAGTCCTGTTTTAACCCTCCGGGGCCCCGATCACTGTGGCTGATGCACAGTTGCAGCATGGCCCCATTGGTTGAGAGATTCAAATGCATATTCTACTTCTCCCGCCTCTCACCCCCCACCCCACCCCCAGCCCTCTCCCTCCTCTCTTCCTGTCTCTCTCTCCCCTTCTCCCAACGCTCATACACTAATCTTTGGGATTTGCTTTCTAGGCAAAGCAGGAAAAACGCCAGCTCTGTGTCCCAGGATTCCTGGGAGCAGAACTACCCCCCTGGGGAAGGTTTCCAGAGTGCCAAGGAGAACCCCAGGTACTCCAGCTACCAAGGCTCCAGGAACGGCTACCTGGGTGGGCACGGCTTCAATGCCAGGGTGATGCTGGAGACCCAGGAGCTCCTTCGCCAGGAGCAGAGGAGGAAAGAGCAGCAGATGAAGAAGCAGCCCCCTCCTCCGGAGGGGCTCAACAACTATGACTCATACAAGAAAGTCCAAGACCCCAGTTACACCCCGCCCAAGGGGCCCTTCCGGCAGGATGTGCCCCCCTCCCCTTCTCAGGTCGCCAGGCTGAACAGACTCCAGACTCCTGAGAAAGGGAAACCCTTCTATTCCTGAGCAGGAGAAGAGTGGAGGCTTCATGTCATGCAATAAAGGACATTTTCTTATGAAGACTTGTATTTTGGGAGTTTTTTTAAAACCTCGATGGTACTATGGAATAATATTTCTGTTGTTGGTATCAGTGCCTTTAAGCAGTATGGGCAAAGAAATGGAAGGCCTTAATGTCTTTGCCACTATGTCTCAAGTGTCTGTTTCATGGAAGGATTTCCCGCCATCCGACAATCATCTGTTCAAGGCATTCATGTGCTCTGCATCTCTCTGAAGTTCCAGGACTGTGGGCCCCCGCCCCCCACCGTGAGCTGTCCGTGGTTTTGTGTTACAGCCCCCGACAATTTGTGGTGACAAATTACCTTGAAGTTGAGGGTGATACTGATCCCTCTTTTTCCCCTTTTCAGTTTTCTTTCATGTGAGGCGACGTCCCAATCTGGTGGATCCAAGCGGGTGACAGACCCCAGAAATTGGGGCCTTATGGTACTTCACAGCACAGTCATTTATAGTACTTTGTAATCAGCATGGTTTTCCCTGTTCTCTCTCAGCTCCTCACCACAGGAAAGTTCCTTCATCCCCTGAAAGAAGCTAAGCCATATCCAACGCTGTCTGGTTATCATGGGGTTCCTTTTGCAACTGCCTTATAACTCAACATTACCAATAAAGTGATCATTCTAGTCCATGTTTATAAATACACTTGTTCAGTCATGTTCCTGACACGTGTGTTGAGTCAGCACAGCGCTGTGTGGGGAGCGTGGGGGAGGGAGTGATTCCCGGTCAGGGAACGATGGAGCCTGCCCACCGGCCCTGTGTGTATCGTGATGTGGGAGGTGGGAGCTAAGAAAAGAATTCTCCCAGGATGAGCTTCTGGCCCACAACATCCCAGTAATTATTTTAATTAGTTTTCGTTTGACAGGTTGGCAGGAAGGGCATAGAGTGGGACAAAGATAAATCAGACAGTTGTTTTGGGATTCTCAAGACTCATCTGCTCTCTACAGTTTTTAAAGTCAGTTGGAAATGACATTTTGTCTAGTGCACCCACATGCTGTATGTCTGCCTGGTGATGCCATCCGTGCTCCGAAGTAATTCTGCCCCAAAACAAACAAGTCAAATAGGGAAAAGCTCTTCTCTCACACAGCGAACATTCTGGTGTCCCCAGACAATAGTAACAAAAGCTTGCTCTCGTGTCAATACTGTAAGGTGTGTGTGGGTCACAAGGACCTCAGATGCTCCCGTGTTTTCGGTGGTCGGTCTGAACGTTGCGTGTAAACCATGGCTGGGTTGCTAAAGTGCCTGCACATCCCGATGTGAGAAAAGCTTGAGATGAAAGCTCAGCATACCATGTATTAACAAAAAAGAAAAGAAAACAAACAAACAAAAAAGACAAGTACTGATATGCCTATATATATATATTTTTTTTTTCTGGCACATTGTATTTTTATGTCCACTTGTTTTTAGAAAATATGTCAAGTGTCCACACGTACCTATTGTCTCTTTTGCATTTCTGTGTAACGGTTCTATGTGTTCCTAATGTGTGGCGATACTCAACGGTGTTACCTATGTCAGCACGGTGACCTTGGATGACAGTGGCTCTTTCTCACAGCCTTCCCTGAGCTGTGAGAAACAGCTTTCCCTGTACATATGAGACTTCTAATAAAAGGCATATTTCTTCCTGTTCTTTGTGGCGTCTGTAGTATTCCTGTGGAAACTCCTTGCTGGGTGGTTTGTGTGGGTTTTTTAAAGTGTATTAGCAGATGTGATTTTTTTTTCGTATTTAGAAAAAGTTGAAAGTTTCCTTCTATCTGTCTGTGTGCAGACGTGGAGGTGGGTGATTGACTGCTTACTTGAACACCTGAGGAGAGATGGGGAAGGAAAGAAAGAGGGACCTTCTTAATGAGTTTACTGGAAGACCCAGGCTGCCAAAAGGAGCCCAGGGAGTTCAGAATTGAAGGAGCCAATACTCTAGAGCTACATAAGAGAAAAATTGTACAGAGAGCCACATCATATTCCCATTATTGTCCTTTGCTCCCTCTGGATCACTTCAGCAAGCCAAGCGTTTTGAGGGAGTCCCAGCCTTGCATACTGTGAGCCCGGAGAAAGGTCCAGATTCTTTTCTGCTTCCAAAACCAACCAGTTCTTATTTCCCAAATTATAAAATAAGGCTTTGCTATTTCTTTTGGATTCATTAACCTGTGTGGGGGGCTCTGAAGGCACAGAGGGCACCACGTCCCTCTGTACATCTCGTGCACAGATAGCCACGCGGCCCCCACCCAGAGGGCAAGCTTTGCCCACATCTGTTGAAAATGCCCTCCGTGTGGAGTGCCTGCATCAGCTGGTTGTCATAGCAGCCTTCAGCCTGTCACTAAATCCTATTCTGTCACCTCAGGATTAGTAACGAGAGGTGTAGAGCAAGCCAAGAAAATAACACATCTTGGGTTCTTATATGCGTGCAAGGTGTGGGAAAGTAGCAAAGAGAAGATGGACAGATTTGTTAATTTTCCTACTGACCAGGAGGCCCTTTGCAAATGCCAAAACTCGCAGGTTGTTTGTCTCAACTGACAGTGAGAGGTGGAACAGGAGAGGTAATATTGAATGTTGTGGGGACCCAAATCACAAAGGGATTTGCAGATTAAAACTGACAATTTGAGCCACACTGATAGGAGAAGTAGGACTCGAAATGAGTCAGCACAGAAGTGGGAATATGCCCTACCAGCAGTCTTGTCTACATGACTACCCTCTGGCTCCAGAGCACTTTCCAAGGACTCTCTGGGATCACAGGAAAAGTGTATCCATAGCAAGAGCCAGGCCGGGTGTGGTCAGCAGGTGCACTGGACTCTGCTCCCTCTGGTAGGAGTCCCAATCCATGCAAGGGGGCAGGCGACCCCACCATGGCCTGCACTCGGGTGAGGATAGAAGTGGAGTGAGTCAGCTGTCCCTTAGAAAAGATGGTCCCACAGTCACATTATCACCACTCTTGGTCCCTTAAGACTCTAGAAAATCTACAAATATAAATTATCAAATAATATCATATAAGGTATCTGTATCGTATGTAAGTTAAACACCACCACTGTCTCTTCTCCCTGTGGCTGGTTAGACCAGAGATAGCTCAGATGTCAAAGCATCCCATGGTTGACAGGGCTCTCCCCCTGATAGGAAGGAAAGTGGGACCTTGGCTTCTCACTTCTCCTGCCAAAGAAGTCAAATATATCAAATCAGAGACCACAAACCAAATGAATTTTCTGTTTCTTTGTGTGGAGGTAATTGATTTACTGCAACCCCATGTTGAGGAAGGGCAGCAAATAAGCAAACAGACCACTTTGCCAGCAGTGAGCTTCGAGATCATGTGCCCACGTGAGTCTGAAAACAAGGCCAGTGGTAAGAGACCAGGCTCCTCTGTCCACATCATTGCTCGTGATTTGCCCAAGTACGGCCACCATCTTCCAGACTGCTCCCCTTTCTCCAATAGTTTTTCTCAGAAAGTACACATTTCCACGTATATCGTGGAACAGGCATACATAGCATGTGCAAAATGCACATGTAATTCTATATTTGTCTCTATTAGTCTGGTTAGTTTAATGTGTTTCTTATTTCATCCCGTGAGTCCTTGACACACACACAGGTCTTGCCCTAGTTGAAATCAACCCATGATGAGGCAGAGAGTACTTTGTTTCTGGTTTTGGTTGCTCGTCATGGAAGAATAAGGCAGTAAGGTCCAACTAACTACCTCTGAGTATATTCCATCCTGGAGGGCTTCCTTGGGTAACACAGTGTGCCAGGAATTTCAATGTCTATGTAACTCAGTTCTTTCTTCTTCTCCTTCTCCTTCTCCTTCTCTTCTTCTTCTTCTTCTTCTTCTTCTTCTTCTTCTTCTTCTTCTTCTTCTTCTTCTTCTTTCTTCTTCCTCTTCTTCTTCTTCTTCTTCTTCTTCTTCTTCTTCTTCTTCTTCTTCTTCTTCTTCTTCTTCTTCTTTCTTCTTCCTCTTCTTTTTTTTTTTAACAAAGATTACTCCACTGATGACATGTCAAATAAGGAGATAATCTTCCTTTCTTACTTTAGAGACAGGATATCATCTTAATAAGGCAGCTAATAAGAACGTTCACAGGTCAGAAGTGCGAGTGACAGGTGATTTAACGGGAAACCCCCTTCAGCTCTGAGTAATGACGAGATCACAGAGCTGGCTGAGGTAAATTGACTTTTCTTTTAAATGTATGGAGGATGAAGGTTGTAATTCTGAGCATAAGGTTTTCTTTTCTTTTTCTTTTTTTTTTTAACAAGAAACCGGTATTTTACATTAGATCTCATGGGGAAGAGGGAAGAGTGTCCTTGCACTCCACATAGAAGGGACTTATTTCCCATTAGATGGGTTCTTTTCTCCAAAATTCACCATCTTCCCAGCCAGCACTCGTCTCCCCTGATCTTCCTCTTCCTCCAGCTTCCACATCCGATGCAGCCAAGAACAAAATATATGGGTGTCCTTTGTCCATACTTGTTGTTTCTTTGGGTTAAACCCCATAGAACAGAATTTCATTTTTAAAGGATTCCATTATGAGTCCTTTAAGATCAAGCATCCTTTGCTAAAGACAGGTTGTTGTTGTTGTTTTTTTTCCTTTCTGAATTCAGATTTAAGTGATTGGTTTTTGTTTTCTGACTTTGAATTTTTTAAAGCAAATCCTATGCGCACTGGCCCATCACTGCCCAGATAGGTCTGTTCCATACTGGATGCAGGAGAAAAGTACAAGAAATAAGGGTGAAGCTCTCCCACAGTGAGTCTGAACAATTACTTATCTTTCATCCTCAGTGCTTATTTGCTCACAGGATCAATTAAATGTGTGAAAAACACGTTTTTCTGAATTGCTCAACTAACTGCTGAGTCACCTCACACTGTTGTTGGCTTAGAAATGCCATTTGGAGTTTGTTCCCAGACAGTGCGGATGTCTCATGATGATCCGACGCTCTTCCCCGGGGTGTCATCAGCCTCGGCGGATCAACGGCGGGAAGGGGGTACGGGTGGCAGGAACCCTTCTCCTGTCTCCGAAGGCAAGTTTGCCATTTGCTAGAAGGCTCCTCCTGAAGCTGAAGTTTGGCTTCCATGAGGGATTTTATGATGCAAATATTTTAAGTACAACTTTGAAGATTTTGCCATTAAAAACAGTCTCCATGGCTCAGGGCCCAGCCGACTGCAAACTACAAGGGGGAAAAGTGCCATATATTGCTGGCAAGTGACAGGAAGGAAAACAACACAAATTTCTAAACCAATCGTGACCTTGGCTAATGATCTGGTTTCAGGGTTCAGTTCATATCTGACTTGCTTTTATTCAGCTCTAGCTGTCAGTGGCAACATACTTATCACAGTTGTTTATATTGGGATGAAATGGGTGAAAACATTAACCTAAGGACCTGGAGACGGGTCAGATTAGGGCTCGCCAATGAATGCGGGGTATTTTGGAATAATGCGAACCTTTGAACTTGCCTTGTGAAGCCTCAAAGTGAATTTGCCCTACACATGCCCCAACCTTCAACTCCATTTCCAAACTTTCCTTCCTTTTATCTGTTTGGCCTGACTCCCATCTGAGCCCAAGGAGCCTCTGCTCTGGTCCAGGCAACCCAAGCATTTCTACAAAATCTGAAGCTGCAATCAGCATATGTAGGCTGCCCCTGGCTCCCACTCTGTTTGCTTGATTTAGTCATGTAGCCCTTTACAATGTGCACAACATTCTCATCTTTTCTCTTTGAGCCTCCAAACCCCATGAAGCAGGTTAGAGAAGCGAAAGTCCAATTTTACACATGAGGAAATCGAGCCTCCCCAAGTCTGTGCTTAGCAGCAGTGAGCAGCTCCATCAGAACACAAAACCCATTGTCCTGACTGCAGCCAGCTTTGCGGTGTAAAGTTTTTATCAAAAGAGAAGCTTTTTGTTTTTAACAATATTAAGTTCCTTACTTGATGATAACTCATGGATTGGGTAAAGAAACACAACATAATGTCCAAGGAGTTATGAAGTTAGCAATGCCTTAAAATAAATTTTATTAATCACAATACCATTTACATACACTTGAAAATCACAAATGCATATATTACCTATTATAAATATATACATTATGTGATTCAAATATAATGGCTTGTTCACACTTTAGGCCCAGTGTTTATGAATTTCAAATACCTATTGAAATAGACAATGCCAGGTTTCCATGTGAGTTTGCAGACCCCACCGGGTCCCTTGTTGATAACCACTGTTCCATGCTTTGGATCCTTTTCTTCACTATTTAAATCTCTTTGACTGGAAGGTATTCATGTCTAAGCCAGGTTTTCACGTTCAGAAGAGTCACATGAGATTGAAGACAGTGGAAATTAAAAAATATATATATTAGATGAGTAGGATCTGAAACATGAGGAAAATAAGGGGCAATAGAACAGAGAGTGGCCACAACAAAAAACCAATCCTCGCGGCCGGATTTCTGAAGCAGATACAGAAGAGACCCCAACTCCCGTAACAAAATAGACAAGATGGCTGGGAGATTGTGAAACAATCACAATTTGCATTAAATCATCAGCTGTTTTCAGCACAGATGGGAAAAGCCTGTTATGAAACGTTGTAAGACATTTGCAGCGGGTTTCAAGCTGGACATGCATTAAAAACATTCTTAAGCTTTTCTCATTGGGAATAAAAATGTAAATCACTTTTAGTGATGATTTTTTCTTTACATATCATTATTCTTTGTATTTTATTTTATTTTTGGTAAGGAGACGACATAGTAATAGCCAAGGGGAAATGATCCATTTCTAGAGTGGGATAGATAAAATTTATCTTCAAAGAGGCAGAATATTAATTATGCATTGAAAGAAACTTCTAGCTCTGAAATATTCCCAGTGAAACGAGCGGCTTATTTCACTCAAGACCCTAATCAAACCCAGTGCAGTGTCTCAGAGAGAAAGTGGGGGCCGTTCCTGCGAAGCTTCAGAGTAGTGGGCTGAGTGTGGGCAGCTCCCAGGACCAGCCCTGCCCGGGGCGCTCCTGGGGTTCCGCCAGGAGGGTCATGTCTACCCTCGGTTCCTTGCTCCTTTAAATGAACTGCAGGCCTGTGAGGCCGGAGCCAGTAGCTGGTGCTCCAGGCCCCTCTCCTCTGATCCCGTGTCCCTAGAGAAGAGACATAGACAGCCACAGACTCAGTGTCTGGAAGAACTGGCTGGCCTAAGGAAACGAGTTTCCAATAACTAATCCAGCTGAACCAGGCACTTCCCTTGGCTCCGGCTCTCCTTCCCGTAAGCCAGGAAATGTTCTCTCCATTCGGTAGGGGATGGCTCCTCAGGGACTTCTAATCTCTGATTGGTTACTTCATATACTATGCTAGTATCTTTCGGTCCTTTTAGGTGTTCCCTCTGGATTAATTGAAAATCATGCATATCCTGTTTGTGTGATTTGTTCAAGGTAATTGTAAGGCCACGGAGAGGCCAATATTGATTTTTAAGGAAGATGCCACTTTATATGGACTGAAATGTACAATGTAGAATGTGGAGTTGGTTTAGGAAAGATAATTATCTCATATTCATTCATTCATTCATATATAGCTCGTGCTATATGCCAAGTGCTGTGCTAGATGCTGAGAATACACCAGAGAATGTTACAGTCATATTGTAGTGGGGGAAGAGCTCTGTAACAGTCACAGGGTGATACTTGGCAGGAAGAAAATAAAGGGGGATTATGGAATAGAAAATGAAAAGGAGCGAGTAGACAGAGATCTCAGTTGAGCGGAAATCTGAGGAAGTAAGGGAACCACGTGGCTACTTGAAGGAAGAGCATGCCCAGGAGGAACCACCAGTGCAAACACCTGAGGCAGCAGAGTGCCAGGGATACTCACAGCACAGTACAGGGGCCGGGCTTCATGTTCTTTCCCGGGACGGTGGCTGAGGAAGACAGGAGCAGGAGGGTTTTTACGATAATGACCAGAGCTGGACAAGGAGAAAAGTAAGGACAACAGTCAGGCGAAGACACACAACAACATTTGTCAGTGGATTCTGGTCAAGGAATGGTTGGAGTTGGGGAATTAGAGTCTTCAAGGAGTGCACACTTTGACTAGAGATTATGGAGGGAATAGTGATAGGTGTGACCATGAGGCAGAAGACAAGATCAACTGAGGGGAGGCAGTCAAGGAACAGAGACACCAGTATGTTAGGAGGATCTTCTTTGTGGGTGTTGAAATCAAAACAACAACAAAAATATGGTTGCAAGACAGTGATTCAGGTGCTGAAATCCTCACAGAGTGAAGCTTGATAGAAGACTGCCACCAAGAGTGAAGTAAAACATATTGTACCGAATTAACAGCTTTGAAGGAGTGTGGGGGTGGGAGTGGGGTGGGCGGTTAGGGAGAAAGGAGGACTCATGACCTGGAAGTGTCAATAAGGAGTGACAGAGACACCTATCCCATTTCTAAACCGCAAATATGTGCTGTGTGAGTAAAAACCAGCCACCCCTGGAAAGGCTGGGGGTGTTGAAGAAGCAGGTGGGGGATGGGCAAAGCCCTTTAGAGACCTCAGACCGCATAACAAGTGTCCCCTCGAGGTCTTGGGCTGCTTCTGAGGTCTGAGGTAAAAGGGACACAGAGCAAGATCGAGTTCTGTGGTCTCTGAGGGGTGGTAGAAATTCAGTTCTAATCATTGCTTACTTCTGAGGTGCTGAGAGGCAGGAGTCTTGCAAGGACTATAGGGGCCCCTTGCGTTGGGGCAGAGTGCTGTAACTCCCCAAATCTCCAAACTTGCTTCATGCCACATGTGCCTGTGTCTTGACGATAGATGTATTCACACATTTAGTCACTCACTCGTTCCGGGGCTAATGGGTACCAAAGTGTGTCACTGCACATTCACTGGTGAACTAAAGAGATATTGATGTTCTCATAAAAACTGCAGTTCAAAGGCAGAAACCAACATTAATTAAATAAACACACTAATAAATGTAGTATGTTAAACTGTGACAAAGTCAAAGTGAAGTTGCTGTGAGCGAGGAGCAGGAGGAGGGGACATAATCAGGCTGAGGATGGTGAAAGTTTGGGAGGAAGGATGTGTAAGGTGAATTCTGGAAACCCAACAGGAATTTGACAATATATCAAGAACCTGGAAACCTCATCCCCTTTGAGGATGAACTGAGTGTTCATTTTCTGGAATGTATCTAATGAAACAACCCAAAAGGTGGACAGAGGTTTATACCCAAAGCTATTAAAAAAACTAAAACAAAACCAAAAATATTGTTTATAAAAGAAAAATTGGAACCTAAACATGCAAAAATAGGGAACTAGCTAAGTAAATTATGGTATAAAATGTAGCACTGTGTTATCAGTCATTATCAATGCTGATAAATGCATTTCACCGACACAGAAATAAAATGACAATATAAGGTTCAATTAGAAAATTATGGCAGCAATGTCTACCATTGCCAAACTATGGAATGAGCCCAGATGTCCATCAAAAAGTGAATGGATAAAGAAGATGTAGTATATATATATATATGCAATGGAATATTACTCGGCCATAAAAAAAAAAATGAACTCTTGCCATTTGCAATGATGTGGCTGGAACTGGAGGGTATGATGCTAAGCGAAATAAGTCAGAGAAAGACAAATACCATATAATTTCACTCATATGTGGAATTTAAGAAACAAAACAGATGAACATAGGGGAAGGGAAGGAAAAATAAGATAAAAATGGAAGCAAACCATAAGAGATGCTGAACTCTAGGAAACAAGCTGAGGGTTGTTGGAGGGGAGGAGAGTGGGGGGGTGGGGTAGGTGGTGATGGAAATTAAGGAGGGCACATGATGTAATGAGCACTGGGTGTTATATGCAACTGATGATTCACTGAATTTTACCCCGAAGTTAATAATACACTATATGTTAACTAAATTGGATTTAAATAAAAAATGTTTTTAAAAAAGGGACATGAAGTTGTGCCCCAGCATGCGTGCACTTATGCACATGTGTGTGCATATGTGTACATGTGAAGGAGGGGAACAAGTACCCCTGATATTAACAAGAGTTTGCACTGAGTATTTGCACTAGGATTTGTATTTACTTCTTTCTCTGTGTCTCCATTAAAATAAAGACAGTCACTTTATTTAACAATTTTTCTTAAATTAAAAAATAATTTAAACTTCGTAGTTACCTTTTGTTTTTTCACTCCCTCCTTGGCATTGGAGCTGGTCACACGGGATGGCAGTATTCAGTCATCGAGGGTTTACTGAACACCCAGGGTGCCGGGCCTGCTGGCTACTGGGGGAAAACATCTAAAGTCAGAACAGGGAGGCTCATCTGACTTGAGGTGATCCAGGGTGACTCGGGGAGGAGCTGGGTCATGGGTTTGTGCTTTCATGAAAAGGTGGCATTGGGGAGGGAAGAGGAGGGAGGAGCCCTCCTGTGAGGAAAACCACCATGTGCAACTCGCAGAAGTGGGGCTTAACAACCCACGTGAGTGTGAGCAGCTGTGTGGAGACAGGTGTGGGCACCTGGGCTGGACTAGGCGGCGGGGGGGGGGGGTGGAGGGGGAGGGGGCAGAGGGAGCTGCATAGGCACTTAGACACCAGGGGCCCACTGGGGGAGAAATGGCAGGTTCTTGAGCATTCACTTACTCATGAATTCACCACATTCTTGTTGAGTGTGTCAGGCACTGTTTGAGGAGCTTGGGATATATTAATGAACAGATCAGATAAAAATCCCTGCCCTCATCTGGCTGACATTTGAGTATGTGTTGGGGAAGTTGGGCACTGGGGGGAGGAAGACCATAAGCAACCAACTCAATAAGTAAATGTTACAGGGTAGGAAGAGTGCTGCATAGTCAGGAAGAAGCGAACAGGCACATTTGTGGAGGGTGGGGGCTGTTTGCAGTACTGAATGGGGGTCACAGCAAGCCTCATGAGGCTTCACTCACACAAAGGCTGGAAAATGGGTTCTGAGCCATGTAGAGACAGATGAAGGCCAGGCTGAAGTTGCTGGTAGTGACGAGTCCTAGGGTGAGTGGCTAAGGTACATGAATCCTAACTGGAAGACTGCTGTGTAAGGGACAGATGTTGTCATCATGAATACCAACATCACCACAAAGGAAAGCAGGAGCCACACCAGTGAAAGTGGCATTGAGGTGGGATACAAGGAGACCTGTGTAGGGTGATTGGGGTGGGGTGGGGTCCAATGGCATGAGATTCAAAGATGAGGAGAGTTTTGAGAAGAGAAGGTAGGTTTGGAGCCATAATGGGGGTAAAGGAAGAGGCCTACTCATACTCCAGGCCCAGGATTGTGAGGTACAGGAGGCCAACTGCTCCCCTTTATGTAGGGAAGCCAGGCCTCAAACAGCTGGGGTTCAGAGAGGAGGTTGAGAATGCAGACTTTGCATTCAGTGAATTCCTGAAGCACTGGGGCTGGTCTCTGAAATGAAATAGGCAGGAATTGGTGGGGAAAGGAAAAGATGGCAGAGGAGTAGGAGACCCTATTCCAACCGGTCCCTGGAATTGAGCTGGATATCTACCAGACCACTCTGAACACCCATGAAATCAGCCTGAGATGTAAGAAGATAGATCTGGATCTCTACAAACAGAATATCGCAGGTGATTGGTTTCGAGGTATGAAGCAGGGAGCCATGATTCCATGGGCACATATCCAAAGATAAATGGAGGGGGGAGGGAGCCGTGGGGATCATGCACCACCGATGAGTGATAGCCCTCCCACGCTGGGGATGGGGCACAGACTCGAAGAGCAGTAGCAGCTGGGAAAGGACTTTAGGGCAGCCCCCCAGATTGAAACCTGGAGCTGCAGGGGCTCACGTGCGAACTGGGGGCGGCTGGTGGTTTTAGAAGCACAAAGGGCAGAGATGTTTCCCCATGCCCTGACATGGAAGCAAGGACTGGGGCTGAGGGCTGCACAGCCCAGGAGCTGCAGTTTTTAGCAGCACAGACAGAAACGGAGACAGTGTGGCCTGGAGAGCTCACTGAAGAACAGACTGTGATCTCTCTGCTCTGAGGCAGAGGGTTGGATACGATCTCTTCTGCTCTGACTCTCGGAAGAGACACTGAAAGCAGCCAGGGAAAGCCACCAGAGAACAAAAGCCCCCCAAAACCGGTTTTCACTGAGCCCATCCCCCACCACAGGGGGCAGGGCAGCTCTCCCCAAACAGGGTTGCCTGAGTAACAGCATGGCAGGTCCCTTCCCCAGAAAACAGGCTGGGAGAACAAGAGGCCAGCAACCCTAAGTGCCCTATAAAACAGGTGCATCTTGCTTGGGTTGTGGTCAATAATATGTACTCTGTACATTCCCTCAGCCACCCCTCAGCAGAATGACTAGGAGGAGGAACCCCCAAAATAAGAAAGACTCAGAGACTGTGACTTCTGCCACAGATTTACAAATGGATACAGATATAACCAAGATGTCGGAAATGGAATTCAGGCTAGCAATTGTGAAGACAATAGCTAGAATGCAGAAATTGATTAATAGCAACATAGAGTCTCCAAGGGCAGAAATGAAAGCTGAACTGGCAGAATTTAAAAATGCTATCAATGAGATCCAATCTAATCTAGATAATCTAACAGCTAGGGTAACTGAGGCAGAAGGACGAATTAGTGATCTAGAAGACCAATTGATAGAAAAGAAGGATAAAGAGGAGGCCAGGGAGAAACAACTCAAAAGCCATGAAAACAGAATCAGAGAAATAAGTGACACCATGAAACATTCCAGTGTCAGAATTATTGGGATCCCTGAGGGGGTGGAGAGAGAGAGAGGACTAGAAGATATATTTGAGCAAATCGTAGCTGAGAACTTCCCTAATTTGGGGAATGAAACAAATATCTGTCTCCTAGAGGCAGAGAGGACCCCTCCCAAGATCAAGGAAAACAGGCCAACACCCCAGCATGTAATAGTAAAACTTGCAAATCTTAGCACCAAGGAAACCATCTTAAGGGCAGTTAGTGGGAAGAGATTCCTTACGTACAGAGGGAGGAACATTAGAATAACATCAGACCTATCCACAGAGACCTGGCAAGCCAGAAAGGGCTGGCAAGACATATTCAGGGTACTAAATGAGAAGAACATGCAGCCAACAATACTTTATCCAGCAAGGCTGTCATTTAGAATGGATAGAAAGATGCAGAGCTTCCAAGACCAGCAGAAACTGAAAGAATATGTGACCACTAAGCCGGCCCTGCAAAAAATATTAAGGGGGGTTCTATAAAAGGAGAAAGACCCCAAGAGTGATATAGAACAGAAATTTACAGAGACAATCTATAGAAACAAGGACTTCACAGACAACATGATGACAATAAAGTCATGTCTTTCAATAATCACTCTCAACGTGAACAGCCTAAATGCTCCCACAAAATGTCACAGGGTTGCAGATTGGATAAAAAGACAGGACCCATCCATATGCTGTCTACAAGAGACTCATTTTGAACCTAAAGATACATCCAGACTGAAAGTGAAGGGAAGAAGATCCATCTTCCATGCCAACGGACCTCAAAAGAAAGCTGGGGTAAAAATTCTTATATCAGACAAATTAGATTTTAAGCTAAAGACTGTAGTTAGAGACACAGAAAGACACTATATCATTCTTAAAGGGTCTAATCCAACAAGAAGATCTAACAATTGTACATATCTACTTCCCCAACTTGGGAGCAGGCAACTACATAAGCCAACTGTTAACCAAAATAAAGAGTCATATTGATAATAATATGTTAATTGTAGGAGACCTCAATACTTCACTCTTGCAAATAGACAGATCATCTAAGCAGAAAATCAGCAAAGAAACAAGAGTTTTGAATGACACACTGGATCAGATGGACCTCAAGGATATATACAGAACATTCCACCTTAAAACAACAGAATACCCATTCTTCTTGAGCGCACACGGAACTTTCTCCAGAATAGACCACATACTGGGTCACAAATCAGGTCTCAGCTGATACCAAAAGATTGAGATTATTCCCTGCATCTTCTCAGATGTTTTCTCATAATGTTTTAAAACTGGAACTCAATCACAAGAAAAAATTGGGAAGAAATTCAAACACTTGGAATCTAAAGACCACTCTGCTCAAGAACGTTTTGGTCAACCAGGAAATCAAAGAAGTACTTAAACAATTCATGGAAACCACTGAGAACAAAAACACATCAGTCCAAAACCTATGGGATACTGCAAAGGTGGTCCCAAGGGAGAAATACATAGCCATCCAAGCCTCACTCAAAAAAAAAAAAAAAGAAAAATCCTGAATTCACCAACTAACTTTACATCTTAAAAAACTAGACAAAAAGCAACAAACGAAGCCAAAGCCATGCGCTAGAAGAGAAATAATTGATTAGAGTAGAGATCAATGAATTAGAAACCAGAAACACAGTAGATCAGATCAACAAAATTAGAAGCTGGTTCTTTGAAAGAATTAATAAGATCTATAAACCACTGGCCAGACCTATCCAAAAGAAAAGAGAAAGGACCCAAATTAATAAAATTATGAATGAAAGGGAGAGATCACGACTAACACCAAGGAAATAGAAACAATTATTAGAAATTATTATCAACAACTATATGCCAAGAAATTGAGCAACCTGGAAGAAATGGATGCCTTCCTGGAAACCTATAAACTGCCAAGACTGAAACAGGAAGAAATTGACAACCTGAATAGGCCAAAAAAACAAGATGGAAGCAGTGATCAAAAACCTCCCCCAAAACAAGAGTCCAAGGCCTAATGGATTCCCTGCAGAATTCTACCAAACATTCAAAGAAGAAATAATACCTATTCTCCTGAAGCTGTTTCAAAAAAAGAAACAGAAGGAAAGCTTTCAGACTCATTCTATGAGGCCAGAATTACCTTAATCCCCAAGCCAGGCAAAGACCCCATCAAAAAGGAGAATTTCAGACCAATATCCCTGATGAATATGGATTCCAAAATTCTCAAAAAAAATCCTAGCTAATAGGATCCAACAATACATTAAAAGGATAATCCACTACAACCAAGTGGGATTTATCCCTGGGATACAAGGGTGGTTCAACATTCACAAATCAATCAGTGTGATAGAACACATTAATAAGAGAAGAGAGAAGAACCATATGGTCCTTTCAATTGATGCAGAAAAAGCATTTGACAAAATACAGCATCCTTTCCTGATTAAAACTCTTCAGAGTATAGGGATAGAGGGAATATTCCTCAAGTTCATAAAATCCATCTACGAAAAACCCACAGCAAATATCATCCTCAATGGGGAAAAGATGAGAGCCTTTTCCTTAGGATCAGGAACATGTCAAGGATGCCCACTTTTGCCACTATAGTTCAACACAGTACTAGAAGTCCTAGCAACAGCAACCAGACAACAAAAAGAAATAAAAGTATTCAAACTGGCAAAGAAGTCAAACTCTCTCTCTTCACAGATGACATGATACTTTATATGGAAAATCCACATGTTGAAAAAGAAAAACAAAGCTGGGGGCATCACGTTGCCCGATTTCAAGCTCTATTACAAAGCACCGATCACCAAGACAGCATGGTACTGGCACAAAAACAGACATATAGACCAATGGAACAGAATAGAGAGCCCAGATATGGACCCTCAACTCTATGGTCAAATAATTTTTGACAAAGCAGGAAAAAATATGCAATAGAAGAAGACAGTCTCTTCAATAAATGGTGCTGGGAAAATTGGACAGCCACATGCAGAAGAATGAAACTCGACCATTCTCTAACACCACACACAAAGATAAACTCAAAATGGATGAAAGACCTCAATGTGAGACAGGATTCCATCAAAATCCTAGAGCAGAACATAGGCAGTAACCTCTTTGATGTCGGCCACAGCACCTTCTTTCAAGATACATCTCCAAAGGCTAGTGAAGCAAAAACAAAAATGAACTTTTAGGACTTCATCAAGATAAAAAGCTTCTGCACAGCAAAGGAAATAGTCAACAAAACAAAGAGGCAACCCACAGAATGGGAGAAGATATTTGCAAATGACACTACAGACAAAGCGCTGATTTCCAAAATCTATAAAGAACTTCTCAAACTCAACACCCAAAAAACAAATAATCAAGTCCAAAAATGGGCAGAAGCCATGAACAGACACTTCTCCAAAGAAGACATACAAATGGCTAACAGACACATGAAAAAATGTTCATCATCATTAGCCATCAGGGAAATTAAAATCAAAACCACATTGAGATACCACCTTACACCAGTTAGAATGGCAAAAATTGACAAGGCAAGAAATAACAAATGTTGAAGAGGTTGTGAAGAAAGGGCAACCCTCTTACACTGTTGGTGGGAATGCAAGTTGGTACAGCCACTTTGGAAAACAGTGTGGAGGTACCTCAAACAATTAAAAATAGAGTTACCCTATGACCCAGCAATTGCACTACTGGGTATTTACCCCAAAGATACAGATGTAGTGAAAAGAAGGGCCATATGCACCCCAGTGGTCATAGCAGCAATGTCCACAATAGCCAAACTGTGGAAAGAGCCAAGATGCCCTTCAACAGACGAATGGATAAAGAAGATGTGGTTCATACATACAATGGAATATTACTCAGCCATCAGAAAGGATGAATACCCAACTTTCACATCAACATGGATGGGACTGGAGGAGATTATGCTAAGTGAAATAAGTCAAACAGAGAAAGTCAATTATCATATGGTTTCACTTATTTGTGGAACATAAAGAATAGCATGGAGGTCATTAGGAGAAGGAAGGGAAAAATGAGGGGGGGGGAATAGGAGGGGGAGACCAACTTTGAGAGACTATGGATTCTGAGAAACAAACTGAGGGTTTTAGAGGGGAGGCGGGTGAGGGGATGGGTTAGCCTGGTGATGGGTATTAAGGAGGGCATTTACTGCATGGAGCACTGGGTGTTATATGAAAACAATGAATCATGGATCACTACATTAAAACTAATGATGTACTGTAAGGTGACTAACATACAATAATAAAATAATAAAATAATAAAAAAATAAAATAAAATAAATTGGCAGGAATTGAAAACAAAATAGCAGATATACAGAGCTTTCTCAGGTTTAGAATGTGAGGGATAAGGAGTGCCCTGCCAATCTGGGGCTTCTTGCAATGACTGTCATAAACAGTAAAAATGGGCTTCATGGTGGCAGGGCCATGACCAGAGGAGTCAGTGAAGTGATCTGGTGAAGCTATGGCACACGCTGAGCCTAGGCCTCCTCTTGACTCCCATAGAAGGAAAGAAGGCCTGTCTTCACACTAGGACACCACGCTCACTGTTGACTCATGAGGAACACTCATGGCTCCCTCATGTCCCCAGTGGATTGATTTGAAGATGTCTGGGGAAGCCATCCTGAGGAGCAAGCAGGGGATAGATAGGATAAGAGCAACATTTCAGGAAAATTAACTGCATAATGTATACAGGTAGATGGATAGAAAGATTAGCTCAAAGATGGAAGGCCATACAGTACAGTATCAGTATTTGCAGAAACCCAAAGAAATGCAACTGAATTTCTTGGAGGGCAACTTGATTTATCTGGAGATTGGTTGATTTGATTGATTGATTTAAATTCAATTAGCCAACATATAGTAGTACATCATTAGTTTTTAATATAATGTTCAATGATTTATTAGTTGCGTATAACACCCAGTGCTCATCACCTCACATGCCCTCCTTATTGCCCATCACCCAGTTACCCCATCCCTCCACCCACCTCCTTTTCCACAGCCCTCAGTTTGTTTCATATGGTTTGTCTCCCCTCTGATTTCTTCCCCTTCAATTTTCCCTCCCTTCCCCTATGGTCCTCTGCACTATTCCTTAAATTCCACATATGAGTGAAACCGTATGACAATTGTCTTTCTCTGATTGACTTATTTCACTTAACATAATACCCTCCAGTTCCATCCATGTCAATGTAAGTGGTAGATATTCATCCTTTCTGATGGCTGAGTAATATTCCATTGTATATATGAACCACATCTTCTTTATCCATTCATCTGTCTAGTGGACATCTCGACTCCTTCCACAGCTTGGACATTGTGGACATTGCTGCTATGAACATTGGAGTGCATGTGCCCCTTCTTTTCACTACATCTGTATCTTTGGGGTAAATACCCAGTAGTGCAATGGAGATTTAATGAGGACCTGCTCAAGATATTTGGTGGTGGTGATGATGTTTACAGACTTTGTCTTGGACATATTGACATGATTCTCTTTCAGTGGAGTACTGTGTGCCTTAGTCTGGGTCTCTGAGGAGCAGTCACCAAGATGAGCTTGGATGTATGATAGATGAATTGGGGGGAATGCTGGTGGGGGGGGTGACCGGAGGGAACCAGAGAAACGTGGGAGAGTCATCTGACCATGATGCAATTCCAAGTGCTGTGAGGAAGAGAGGGGAGGAAGAAAGGCCATAGACTATGATGAAGTTCTAGGAAAGTTTCATAAGGCCTATGGGGAGTCCTTGTGCCAAAGTCACCTGTCAGAGGAGAGCCAGAGCAAGTCTGCATTAGTATCTGTGCTACACTGTTGGCTGGGAGAAGCTCCCAGAAAGTGTGGCCTCGATACAAAGGCATGGGTGGATTTCAAGGGACTGGAACAAGGACCCTCAGTCAACTACATTGGGGGTCTAGTAGAGAATCCCAGAGGCTCACCTTCATGGTAGCCAGGTCCATGGTGGTAACTCTCCATTCATGATGATTTTCTGAATCATCTGCATTCCATCTATCATCCAATAGACTTTGTGTTGATCTAAGCCCCTCTTGCCTGGGATACCTTCCCACCCGTCACATATCTTAGAACATAGTTGAGACCAAATGGTGGGACAGAGGGGTACTGTCTTACCACAGGTGTCTTCAGGTTTATCTTCTTTTCCTCAAAATAGCTCAAAATAGTTATTTTTATTATCAATGTTACAGTATAACAATACCTCAACAATATAATAAATGGAGGTTAATTTTTCCTCAATAAAACACCCATGCAGATCATGGAAGTTCTAAGAAGTGAAGATCTTTTCTCTGATACATTGAAATAGATTGCTTATTATTAAGATTGATAACTGAAGTTGGAAATATTGTCCATGTAGAATGATAAAAAGTGCGAGATTTCAAGTAGTCTCTCTTCATGAGTCTATGTTACAAGATGCCTCAGAGAAAGAAGATGTGCTCTAATACCATTTCCAGCTGACAAAACGTTGAGTGTCCTAACCTATAGACTGGGGGCAGCAAATAGTCTACTCTGTATCTGAAACGGCTGCTCCTCCCCACCCCCAGGTTATTGCCAACTTAAAGTCCTTTAATGTTTAGATTGGCTCCTGTCTGGGAATGACTATCTCTTCTTAACTGATAACCATTCCATGTTCTGTGGGTAAGCATAACTGATCAAAATGAGTGTGGCTGCTCTCCAAACCCACTTGTTCAGTGGGGGTTTGTTGGTATTGACCAGTGACCTAGACTGTGGGAGGAATAGAGAAACTACCTGCCATTCAGCATGTATGGGAGAGGTTTGGGAGAGGTTCCTTTCCCCCCTTTTTTTGAAAAAAGCTAAGTGCAAAAGGCCCCAGAGGGTTTCTAACCACCCTCAGGCTCGTTCAGAAACAAAACATCCTCTTTGCCCCTTTCCTTAACCATGGATTCAGTAGCCAGAACAAGCAAAAGTTCTCTTGCAATGATGAACTTTTGTCTTGTTCTTTTCCGAGTGGCCATTACTGAAAGATTATAAAGTTTAATCAGAAAAAAAGAACTGTTTAAAGGTTCAGCTTTTGCAAATACCAGAAAGAAGAGTTCTCACTTAGCTGTTGAGTGATTTCCAGGACAGAGTCACACTCTAGTAGAGGAGGAACTTGGAGCTTCCTGTGGGATACAGATGTTCTCCACAGGGCAAAGATCACCCCAGGATCTCTCTCCTCCTATTTATGGTCCAAGTTACAACCTTTCCAGAATGTGTCCACACGATGACTATTTTTCACGAGAGCTCAGATGGAGAGTGAGCCAGAGATACAGAGAACTCATGTAGCACGATGGGCATTTGGGATAGAAGTTTCCCAGCTCATCCCTGGGAGGACAAGAAACAAGTACGTGGCAATTTGAATCCTGAGATAACAAAAAGCTGAGGAGTCTCGAGCCACATGATTACTATTTGATAATGTTGGCCATTAGGAGACCGTCAAAGATTCATGTTCTGGTTGGGAGTGCCAACTTTCCTCTCGAGTCTCGGAGAAACTGGCAAAAATGCTGGCTTTGGCAGATGGCCTCTTGGCACAGGTGAGAGTATTGATCACACTTGAGTGGTAGGAAATGCGACTCCCTCTCTGATTAAAAGTTTCTTATGAAGGAGAACAAAGGCCTAAGGTAGTTGGCACGCTTAACAGCCTACATTAAAGAAATCTCTACATTAAGGAATATCTGTTGCCAGAATCTACATTCTGATTGTTGCCACAGTGTAACTTTAATGGACCCATTATTGTTCTTTTTTCATTTCGGATGCTGTATTTCTTTTTTTTAGAGAGAGAGAGCGAGAGGGCATAGGTTGGGGGCAGAGGGAGAGAGAGAGAAAGAATCTTAAGAAGGCTCCATGCCCAGTGTGGAGCCCAACGCAGAGCTCGATCTCACAACTCTGAGATCATGACCTGAACTGGAATCAAGAGTTGGACGCTTAAATGACTGAGCCTCCCAGGTGCCCTCAGATGCTGTATCCTTCTTTAGTCTGACTTAATCATCATGCAACTTCTTTTTGCCCATTTTTTGAAAAATAAACTTTACTAAGATCTGTGGTTTTCCTTGTGAAAATGGGATCATCAGCTGGGGAAAAAAACATGAAAACTAGGATTTTTAGGGACCCACATGTTAAATCCCATTTTGGGAATCTGAAGGTGAAATTCCCAAGGACTTGTAGCAACACCTTATGAAGTGATTCATCTACATGCCACAGGACTCAGGTCCAACTAAATGCCGATACCTTGGGCCACTGTTTTAAAAATAGTTGGAGCCCTTTGATATCCCATTAGTGCATCCTATGTTCTTGATCTCAGGCTGGCTCTAAGGCATGATTCTGATGCCTTGATCTCCATATTGTTCTTTTCACCCAGTTAACCTCAGGATTTGTTTAATTCTAGTATGTGTTGTAGGCTTATTTTTGGCTTTGGCTTTACTTCTATACTGAGCAGGTCCTTCTTTGGTGACACATGCTCTGCTATCTTTTGGTTTGACCAAATGGTTCAAACTCTCTCCAAATGTACCGCAGGCTTGGATGACACTCTGTTGTCCCCAGATGGCACCCAAGGGCAATACATCTATCACTTCTGATAGGTTTTTAGGAAATTAATTGACTGTGAAATTAACCTGGCTCCTCCTGGTTTTTTTCTCATAGTAGGCACTCAATAAATGTTTGTCAAGTGAATGCTTTGTATGAAATTTTACTTAAAGGAATTAAAAAAATGTTTTTCCTGTAATGTTTAATTTTCCTTTTTGCAATTAAAATGATCATGTGGTGTTTCTGTAAACAATAATAGAGAGGGAGAAGAAGTTATAAGAAAAGAGATATTGGTGTGACTCTAAAGAGAAACAAAAAGACAAATGCTCCTAGACTTGAGAGACTGTATTCGGGAGCTATCCCTAATGAAATTCAACACATTTTCATAAAATTGGGTTGATGGAATTTTGACCCTTTCCTTCTCAGTTTTGATTTGAGATCCCTTTGTTTATCGTCCTCCTCTGGCATCTGTCCAGGGCCCTCTTCTCTCACTCTGTCCCCTCCCTGCACAGTCTCTTCCTGTACCAGCTCATGTCAAGGGCTCCCAGCCCCAGTATCTCTGTGACCCTCAGCTCTCTCGGGGTCTGCACTTGGCCTGCCTTGCTCTTGCCTGAGGTCCAGGGAGATCCTGCCTCTGCTGCTGGGGCCTTTTTGAATTCACCAATGCCTATGCCTGAGGCGTGCTTTCCTGGAGCCCTCAATGCCCCACTGGGGCTCACTGTTCCCCTCCGATTGCCCTGTTGCAGGTGGAATTGTCCTTAGCCTTGCTCGTGACACAATTTACTGCAATGTCAAGGAGCACGGGCTTGAGTCAGCTGACCTGGGTTTGAATCCCAGCTTTGCCACTTACTCACTAGATGATCTTCGGTTTTAACCCCTTCAAGCCTCAGTATCCTCATCTGTGAAATGGGAACAGCAATAGTACTTACTTCACAGGGTTGTTTAAAGGATTAACTGATAATACAACTGCTTAGTTCCATGCTTAGAACATAACAAGTGCCCCCCCAAATGTTTGTTTTTATTCTTTGCGGATCATTCCTTTGTGAAAGTATCTCCTTAGGTTTTTCCTAGGGTGGTCCCCTTCTGTCTAAGGGGCTCAAAAGGGATTTTTACAGGGATGCTCAGAAAACTATATCATGAACAGACAATCTCTCTGCTCTTCATCCCCCATTCACTGGTCCCTCTTTTCCTGTTCCCTCCTTTCCTCCAGCAGACTTTGATATAAACTGACTGGTGGAAGCTTTGGGTCTCCAGTTCATCATGCGCTCAGAGCGCCTGCACTCAGGCTGGGACCTGGTTCCCAATCATCTTTCCAGGATTAAGGATTTGACTTTTACTCCATGAGCAGAAACTCTCATTCCTAGAAGAACCTGCTTGTCTTGCCAGGCCTGCTGATGACTGATAGCACTGTTGCTTCCTGAGGATTAGGTGAATGCGTTCAGGATATTTACTCTGACTCTTTTTTGGGTTTGTTATGCTTCTGAGGGAATTTCCCCACATGTTTATATGATGGTTGCATAAATAACTACAAAACTGTAATTTGTTTTTTGAAGCTTATTATTCTCCTTAAGTTTCTTAAATTATTAAAATTATCTGGTTTCTTGGGAAGTAGCTGTGTTTCAGAGTAATTTAATTCTATACTGTGGGGAACAATTGGGTACTGTCTGGGGGGACACACTAAAAAAGCCTATTAAGTCTACTCATTCTTTAATTTTCCTGATTCTGCAGCTTAGTGAGGATATGGTCTCAGGTAAGAGAATATTTGTCCATTACCCAGCTTGCACAGATGTTGCAAGAATTCTCAAATGACTCTTTCTTGCTTTTGGTTTTGTTTTGTTTTGCTTCTTTTGCAATGAGAAGGGCTCTGTGCATGAAAACAGGCCAGCATATAGCAGTGACGCCCAACTGTGAACAAGCAGTGTCCGGCTTAGGTGGACACACCAAGCACTGAGGAACACAAGCATTCTGACCCTGAATAGTCCCTGGTGGTCAGGGCCAGGCTGACCAAGGGGTGACTTTCTAGACTCTTCAGTGCCAGCTACACTTAGACTTTCCAGTTTGGGCTATACCTTGGAGCCAGACCATCCTTCCTCAGAGCCAACATTATCAAGCCATTCTGTGGCTCAATCCTCATGGTATATGACAGGATGTCCAACTTCCTTAGCCTGGCTTTGAGGCTATGACCCAGACTTACCTTTCTAGACTTTTCTCCCATTACATCCCATCTCTAAACCAGCCCTCCTATCAGATGGCATCCTGCATTCCTGTCTGATTCTTGGGTCTATGACATCACTCTGGACTGGAAGGTCTCCCACCCCACCACTCACCATCAGCCATTCTCCTTCCCAAATCCTATTCACCCCTCAAAGTCCAACTCCATTTCTATCTCCTCCTATAAAAAACTCCCTCTGCCTCCTCCAGCCACATGATTTATCCCCACACAGAGAATTACATATTCGATTACACATTCTACCCACTGAGCACTTCTTATGCTTGGTTCTTTATTCTTGTTAATGCACTTGTATGCTCACATCTTATTGGTCTTTGGTCTATTGGCTTCCTGGAGGAGAAGACTATATTTGTGTGTTTCTGTATTCCCCGTGGTGCTTTCTTTGGGGTGGCTTTCCTAAAGTGGTCTTGATTCACTGATTAATTTAAAGCAAGTCCAGACTCTTTGGGGGACCTGTCAACTTGTCAGTCCCATAATTCCCTGCCTAATACCAGTGCAGAAAGTCAACATGATAGGGTCAATTTCATTCTGATTGAGGGATAAGAACTAGTTCAAGTCAGTTCAGCATTTGGGCAGGTACCATGGACTGAACACTGTGCCAAATATTAACCAAGAAAATATCTTGGGGACAGTCTCTACCTTCAAACAGCCAGCTGTTTAGGAGGAGATGTCATTTCCAACAGGAAAGAATTAGGAAACATTATTAGCCAAAAATAAAACACTATATTCCATTAAAGTGCTAACTGATTGAACTCTAAAGCTGAGATGTATGGAATAGGTGGAAAGTGGGGTGGGTTCCAAGATGGGGGGAGATTAGGGAGGGAGGCACAGGGAAAAGCCCGAGGGGGCTATAATGTCCCAGAAAAGCTTTAGGGAAGAGGACAGGATGAACAGTGTTTTCTGTCAGAGGGACAAGAAATACCTCAAAACATGTAAGGGAAATAAAATGATTGAATACTAGTTATTGATCAGGCATTATGTAGACGCCAACTTATTTTACCCTTATGGTTTTTGCAAGGCATACCTTATTTTCCTATCACAGAGGAAGATTCACTAAGAGAGGTTAAGTGACTTGCCCACAGACAGTTTCCAGCCCAGCCAGAGCTCCAGTCCATCTAGTCACCAGGTTGGCTGGTGCACCGAAGCAGAGAAGACCTTCACTGGAGCAGCCCCCAGGTAGCCAGGGACTACTTTTCCCCTCTCCTAAGAAGCAGGCTAGAAGGGAAGAAGTGGGAGCGCCTGGGTGCCTCAAATGATTAAACGTCCGACTCTTGATTTTAGCTCAGGTCATGATCTTGCGCAAAGTCGTGGGATTGAGCCCTGCGTCTAGCTCTGAGCTCAGCGGGCAGCCTGCTTTAGATTCTCTCTCTCCCTCTCCCTCCTGCTCACTCTCTCTCTCAAATAAATAAATAAAATCTTAAAAAAAAAAAGAAGGGAAGAAGGGTTCAAGTTAGAGAAGAGAGCTATTATAGGCGGCTTCTACAATGGCTTCCCATGATCCCCACCTACCTGTTTCCAGTGAATAAATTACAGCAAAAGTGATCGGTTGTCTATTCCACAATTGAGTTATCACAGCCTGTGACTTCCATCATGCTGACACTCTCTCTGGCTGTCTTGCATGCTCCCTCTGAGAAGACAAGCTACCATAAGGAGAGGCTCATCCAACAAGGAACCAAGGGCCTCCGCTGTCCAGCACGTGAGGAACTGAATGCTGCCAGCAACCAGGTGAGGGAGAGGTCTTCCCCAGGTGAGCTTTCAGATGATATCTCAGCTCAGCTGACATCACGATGGAAGCCTTGAGAGAGCCTGAGACAGAGAGACCAGCTAAGTCTTCCCTAGATTCCTGACTCACAGAAGGTCTGAGACAACAAATTCTGTTTGGGGAGTCATTTGTTTTGGAGCACTATTAAAATAATGTAAGATCCCTTTCAAATGTGGTCTCTCCTATGGCCAAAATCTGACCTGTCATTAGATGCCTCAAGCATTATTCACTTCAAGTGAATTAGACAATTTAAAAAACATTACCTGACTGATTGACCAATCTATATTTGTAGTACCTCCTTATCATGCCTGGTCTCCAGCAGGTGCTTAAGTTTGGGAGGCTGGAAATTCTAAATCTACTCTCTACTATCAGAAATTCTGGAAAATAGCTAGAAAGTCTGCATTTCTAAAAAGCACATCACCTGCTGCAATGTTCTATTTTGGTCTGGATGGTAGTTACTTCATGAGAATGTATAAAGCTGTGTAGTTATCATGTTTGTGCTTTTCTATAAGCATATTACGTTTCAATAAAAAGTTCACTTAAAAAAAGTATTGCCAGTTGATGCAAAGGTATACCACATTTGAGATACATCAGTCAGTCTGCATAATTGCCATTTAAAGGAATAGGTAATACTACCTTATATTTATTATTACACAGTTCTAAGTGCTTTAAGTAGATGGTTTCTACAAGAGGTAGATGCTGTCATAGTACCCATTTTACAGATTTGAAAGGTTTATTATTTGTTCAAGTTTACACAGATCGTGAGTGCTGAAGCCAAGATTCAGACCTGGGCAGCGTAGCTCTACGGAAAGTTAATGCTCTCCTCCATGACAAAATTAGATAGTGAGCTAGGACAGTCTGAAAGATAGCTCCGTGAAGTGGCTGGTGTGGTCTAATCACTGACTCTGGTTGCTCAAATTCCCTCTCATGTGGCTGTTCCACTGAGCGCTTCTCCCTCCCTTTGGTCATGTCAGCCTTGGACACAGGACAGAATAATCCTTAAAGAGTTGCCCAGTTGCAGCAGGAGGGAACCAAAATACCTTTCCTCGAGCTCCTCTGGCCCTTTGCTTCTACCAACAGTCCTCTACTCTCCTGCTGCCTCCACGCAGCTCTCTGAATGGCCATTGTGAAGGGAAGGTCACAGCTTTTCTCAGGCCTGTGCCTGTTGGCAGCACACACACCGTCTGTTCTCTGTTTCTAGTGGAGGAGGGCTGGACAGGCCACCTGCAGCCAGTTTAAAGTTCCTTGTCTGAGACCAGGCCCAGACACTAGTGTTTTGCCCACTCACTCCCCATCACCCAACCTCAGTAAGGAGAAACAACCCGTGCCTTGCTGTGGTTTGTTCTCCAGCCATGGGTCACAGGCTCATAAAATTTCTCCCTTCTTTGCAAGTATGGTTTGTGGGCAGAGGCAGGTTCACAGGAGAGCTCATGAAGCTTAAGTTCCAGAGCCACTCCTTAGCAAGGCCCCTTACAAGACCTTCTGCCCAATGGGATGTTCATAATTTTCTATTCTTTTTATAGAGAGAGCTCCCCTAATTGTATGAGTTACATACTCCACAAAACCTAGATTTGCCCCTGCTCAAGTGCTCCTTCTAGACATTGTCTCCAAAAATGAAACCTCTCATGTTCCTCCTTAGCAAGGTACTTGGGGCCTCTGTAACTGACCTTTAAGTACTATTCTCTGCCTTGGTTTTGTTCTCCTCACTGGGACTGCAGGCTTTGTACTAAATTCCCATGTCCACTTTTCCTGTGGTGAGAGAGAGACCCAGGTATCAAATTTCCTTTACTTCTGGCCTAGAACAAGAGGCAAGGCCTGCCTAGCCCTGGTTCCTAGGTCCGGGGCTATTCCCAGCCAGGTCCGTTTGCTGGAGCAAGGAAACCAGACAGCCAGGTACCCCCTCCCTACCCCTGTCACCTTCCCCACTCTGTGTCCCTCACCCTTAGCCTTCCAGGGACCACAACCTAATGTTTCTAGGATACATCCCTGCCGACATCCCATACTTTAGGATGCAAAAGTCATACCCTATTTGCCCTGCAGTTGATTTAAGTTCCCAGGTTATAGGCCAACTGTAAGGAGCTGTGGAGGAAGGGAACATACTGTAATTATCTAGAACGCTAATTGTACTGGAATCTTGTGATAAAGGTATGAAGAAAATCATTTTTTTCCTGCCCTGGACTTCAGCCAGAAGAAGTATAGAGGAATTCTTTTGTGAATAACCATTCACAAATTTCAACAATTGTTCACTCTTGATTTTAAAAGTCTCTTTGCATGAATGATTTTCCCATCTTTATGCAGAATTTTTCCACATTTTTGTTGACTAAAATATTACTAATCTAATTTCCTATTAAAAAACTCATTTCCAGCATTGCAGAGCTGAAAGGTGCTACCAACCATTTAGTCTTCAATTTACATACAACAAATCCTGTAATCTGATGGGGGCTTTAACACAAGGGTGGCTGCAAGCAATTACATGGGCAAAGAAATATTTTAGTCCAGAGCTGTGTGCTGTGTTAATTTCATCTGTTGAACTCCCATTGAGATTTCTCCTATTGTTAAATTGCCTACTGATGTGGATTTAGAGAGGAAACGCCACCAAATGCAGCAATTCAATGTTATAATTCTGTTTGTGCTCTAATATTTTCCTTTTAATTATAATTTGGGAAATTGGGGTTTATTAGAAAGAAAAGAAGGCATCAGACTGGAATAATTTATTCCATTTTCCCCCTACTCAGCACCATCACAAAGTAGAACATTCTCCAGGTGAAGTATTGATTTGGAAAAGCCTGGAAAAAGTCTTGATGTCACAAGAGAGATTGAACCAAGGCTCTGGGGTGGACTGGATCTACTGAAACCTGATATGGAGGAAGCAGGGAATCTGGACTGCTGCTGGGCTAGGGGCACTGTGTCTACTGAGAAGGTTTCAAGGGGAAATTTCAGAAGCTAACTCCAGGTCATGGGGAAATATAGCCTCAGAAGCTAACAGCTCGGGGGTCATCAGGCAAGTATATCATCCATCCACTCATCCATCCATCTATCCATCCATCCATCCTTCCATCCATCCTTCCATCTATTCTTTATTGAATGCTAAGTATGTATTATGTTCCAACTTCGATATGTAGTGTTTTAGAAGATGCCAAGTAAATATTTAAAATTCTTTTATTTATTCATAATTCAACACTCACTGAATGTCTATGTGCCTGATATCATGATAGGTGCCACGGACACAAATATGAAAGATGGAACCCTGACATTTAGTACCACACCAACCAATCAATCCTTATTAAAAATACCATAATGAGTGTTACTATAGAGGGACAGGGAGCACAGTGTGGGCCTCAACAGAGTGTGTGTGGGGAAGAGAGGAGGGGAAGTAGCCAAGAAACCTTCCTGGAGAAGCTGATGGCTGCTTAAGATAAACACAAAGTGGTTACAGATAAATGTAAAAGATACATATTTTTAAAAAAGCTTTATTGAAGCATAATTGATATATGATAAATTGCACATATTAAAAGGATAGTTGATAAGTTTTGTCATGTGTATACATCTGTGAAATCATCATCACAATAAAGATCATGAATACCCCCATCACCCCAAAATTTCCTCCCACACTTTGGTAACCTCTTCCTGCTATCCACTCCATCTCCAGCCAACCACTGACATACTTTCTTTTTTTTTTTTTTTTTAATATTTTATTTATTTGACAGAGAGAGATACAGCGAGAGAGGGAACACAAGCAGCGGGAGTGGGAGAGGGAGAAGCAGGCTTCCCGCAGAGCGGGGAGCCCGATGTGGGGCTCGATCCCAGGACCCTGGGACCATGACCTGAGCTGAAGGCAGACGCTTAACGACTGAGCCACCCAGGTGCCCCCACTGACATACTTTCTGTCAATAAAGGTGGGTTTGCATTTTCTACAATTTATGTAAGTGAAATTATATATCATGTCTTCTTTTTTTGGTCTGGCTTCTTTCACTCAGCATCGTCATTTTGAGATTCATCCCTCTTGTTGTATGTATGAATGCCTCATTCCTTTTTTTGGCTGAGTACTATTCCACTGTATGGGTATACCATTTGTTTATTCCCCTGTTCATGGAAATTTGGGATGTGTCCAGGTTTGGCTATTATAACTAGAACTGCTATGAACATTCATGTCTTGGCATGGAAGTAGCTTTCTTATTCTTTTGAGTAAATATCTGGGAGTGGAGTGGTTGGATGTTATGGTAAGTGGCTGTTTAACTTTTTAAGAAACTGCCTACTGTTTCCAGAGTGATCACACCGTTTTACATCCCTATCAGCAGTGGAGGAGAGTTCCAGTTCTACATCCTCATAAAAGGTATATGTTTTTTGTCTGCCATTGAGTAGGAGGGACTCCAAGGTTTTAAGAGCTGAGTGACTGGAGCAGTCAGTCACAGAAGCCTCTGACCACCGCCTCTGCCCAGCCACCAGGCCACCAGCTCAGCGTGGGCATGTTTCAAGTGAGAGCAGCCTTAATGGCTCGTGCTGGGAAGCTTCGCTCACCCACTGGCAGCAGTGTCATCACGTAACGTGGAGGTCACGCTGGTGTTCTTGTTAAACAGCTCTTCCTGGAAAAGCTACTGAGCTGTAGACACTGCTCCTTTATCATTTTTTTCTCATAAGAGGTTTCAATTCTATGTACCTTGCAAGACCAAATTCTTCCCAAATGTATGCATTTGTCAGTGAGGAGGATTATAGAAAACAGCTCACACGATGTCCCAAAGCCTGCCTTGCATACATTTTCCCCTTCAAGCTGGCCAGCCACCCACCTTGCTTTGTCCTGAATCTGACTGCAGAATCACTCTCCAGTGGCCCGTCAGAGCGGACAGGCAAATAAAGAACTCCTGCTATTTCCCTTTGACCAGCCTTTACTTCTGAGATCTTTTTCACCTCATTTTTCCTGACATTTTCTAGAGGCATTTGAAAATGTGGTGATTGAGAGAGCAAACGTGTGCCCCACAACATGCCTCCATAACAGGGGAGATTGTCATATCTAATCTCTAGCCTCAGCTTTGGACCCAAATGACAAGACTGGCCCATACCAAAGAAGATTAAGAAGAAAACACTAGAATGCCAGAAGAGTCTGTCCAGAAAATGCTGTGGTCTGATTTGCCAAGGAACTGCGCACGAACCAGGAGCAGTATTCTGCTTTCTCTTTTCACAACCACCCAGGGCAACCCGAATTAGTTTCTTTGTTTTTCTCTCCACAGCTCCCTGGTTTCCTTCTTCTGGAGAATTTTGGTTCAATTTGTGTTTTTGTCTTTGTACTCATGGGATTAGGTTTATGGGAAATATGTTAACAGAGGAAATCAGAAAATTGAAAGTTGATGTTTGCAATCACACATTCCCGTGGTGAGATGTCCTTTTGAAATGTGGTATGTTGTCCCACAGCCCGTGTTGGAGTTATTAAGGAAAGTAACTCCAACCATCCCTTGCCCGGAAGAAAGCCAGGGACACGAGAGAAGGGTGGCCTGTGATGCTGGATCAAGACCAGAAACTCAGGGGAGGGGAAGCTCAGGGAAGCCAAGGAAGAAAATAGTCTGGCTGATATTGGTGGGAGTAGCTGTGATTTCTATATTTTGTGTTTTTCATCAAGTTTCCCAATATCTGCCTTTTAAAAGATCACATCCTCCTGGAAGATTTTCCTGTATTTTTTCATATCTAGGAACATGGAGGAAGAGAAAGAAATGGTAAAAATCATGATGACAGAATGTTAGTACTTGAATAGACCTCGGTGACTTATGTCCACACTCCTGATCTACAGATCTGAAGACTGAAGCCCAGGGAAAGGCTCAATCATTTTCTCTAGCTGGTTGATTCATGGAATGATGTGCATAAGGCTTGGCCATATTTAACTCTGGGGTAAAAGCAAATATATCATCAAGAGAAAAACATGACACATTTGGGGCTACCCAAAAGAACACACTGCCCTAAAGAAAGACCCTGAAGTTTCCAGCAACAGTGTAAGCCGCAGCAACATTTTTGTCTGAGTACAGCATTTTGAACTGACTTTGGAATGGGGCCGCCATGTTGTCCACCCACTCTGAACATTTTAGTTCCTGCTTCTTCAGAACTATGCTTGCCATGAACCCATCTCTACCTCCCAGCTCCTTTCACCCTTTCAATGAATATGTAGAGCTCCCCCTGTTCTGGGAGCATTCTCTTTGTTTTTGCTGCTAACATGGTTCCTCTTCACAGTTCAGATTTCTCAGTCAAAAAAACTGATTAGCACATCCCATATTTTTTTGAGGTAGACATCATTGACCAGCAGAGACATTGGTTTGCCTGTAGATTGGTTGTCTTCTGATAATCCCGTATAATGGGGCTGTGGAGAAGGGATGTGTTACTTAAAAGGTGGTTACTTATGGACTTTCTTTCAGTGGGTGCTGTAGGTGAGTTAGGCTCTGGGGTAGATAACTCCAGCACTGAGGTATGTGGTGATAGCAGGACAATATATCTGATGTCTTCCCCCAAATTTACAAAATTTCCAACCTGTTTGCAAATATACTATATAGTCATCTCTGGGCAGAGGGACCAACCAAATTCTGGATATAGTCATTGCTGAGGGATAAAATGGAATGTTTCATTCTGTTGGTTGGCTTTGGTTGGTTCTCTTTGGTTCCCAAACATAGCCCAGATTTTCATTCAATTCTCCATTTTTCTCATAAAACAAGAGTTCTTAAAGAAACCAGGAATCTTCATTCAACTCTTGAGTACCAATTATGTTCAAGACACTGTGAACTGCCCAGATAATCTTAAAGAGATGACAAAGAACAAATTTTGCCATGTAATCTCAAAGGACAAATGTTGAGTGATTCTTCTTTTTGTAGAGTCTGCATCTTTCTTTACAATAAGATTTGATTTCGGGGCGCCTGGGTGGCTCAGTCGGTTAAGCGGCTGCCTTTGGCTCAGGTCATGATCCCAGGGTCCTGGGATCGAGCCCCGCATTGGGCTCCCTGCTCAGCAGGGAGCCTGCTTCTCCCTCTCCCTCTGCCTGCCTCTCTGCCTACTTGTTCTCTCTCTCTATCTCTCTGTCAAATAAATAAATAAAATCTTAAAAAAAAAAAACAATAAGATTTGATTTCAAAAGGTAAATAATTGTTGGTTGCCATACAAATCAAATCGACCTGCCTACTTTAAGAAGTTAAAAGGGAAACAAAATTAGCCATAATAAGTAATACTATGGTCCATTTCTCACATTTGGGGTCTGTCTATCCTGTTCTATCCTAGGTGTAAGTGGTAAAGGACAGAGAAGCAGAGAGAGAATTGTTTTTCCTGGGTCTGGGCAATGACCCTGGGGTTTATGACCCTGCATCCATTCCATTTCAGATGATGGCAATCCCATTCATCTTGTCAGATTGGCCAGGAAGGAGTCTGAGACTTGATTCTGGCCAATGAAACGTGAAGCAGTCTGTTGGGGGTAGAATCCCAAGGAAGAGAGAGTGTGTCCTTTGTGTTTCTGGATGTAGCCCTGTGTATTGGTTTGCTAGGGCAACCATAACAAAGTACCAGACTGAATGGCCTAAACAACAGAAATTTATTGTCTCACAATTCTGGAGGCCAGAAGTCCAAGATCAAGGTGTCAGCAGGTTTTTTTTTTTTTTTTTTTTTTTCTGAGGCCCCTCTCCTTGGCTTGTCACTGGTCATAGTTCTCTTCGTATCTTCACATGGTCTCCTTCCTGTGTCTTTGTCCCAGTCTCATCTTCTTACATGGACACTAGTCTGGTTAGGGCCAACCCATAATGACCTTGTTTTGCCTTAAGTACCTCTTTAAAGACCTATCTCCAAATATGGTCACATTCTGAGGTACTAGGAGTAAAGACTTTAACATTTGAATGTAGGGGACACAATTCAGCCCACACACCTTGTCTGACAGGAAGTGGGCAACTGCACCAGCCATCTTACAGCAGCCCAAAGATAAGCCCAAGACTGAGGGGGAAAGAGCAGAGCCAGAGACCTGAGGTGCCTGTGTGGTTCTACTCCTTGCCAAGTGGAATGGCAAATTTCCTCATTTGTTAATTCAGTTTGAGTTTTGGTTTTCAAAAGCATCCTGGGGAGAAAGACATAAAATGTGAGAAGTGAAAATTTAACCAATCAGTGTTTATAGGGCTCCTCTGGAAGGAAGAAAAGAACACACTTTGTTTTTCCCTCTTTGGGAGGCTTTGTTTCCTTTCCCCAACTTGTGAGTAACTGCAAACAGCTGCTCAGTGTCTCTGCCAACCCCTTTCCTCCTTGGCCTTGGCATGACTGGGACCACATGGTGGGTACCTAGTCCTTATTTCTGTACTCAGGCACTACCCGCTTTCTCTTAGATTGCAAGCTCTCAGAGGGCAAGGACACCATTGTGTCCTCCTCAACACAGCTTTACTGTGCTGTGTGTGATGTGAATTCTATTTCCTTCCTTCCTTCCTTCCCTCCTTCCTTCCTTCCTCCCTCCCTCCCTCCCTCCCTCCCTTCCTGTTTCTTTGTTTCTTTCTCTCATTCTTTCTTTCCTGCTTTGCTTTGCTTTTCTTCTTTTCTTTTCTTTTTTTCTTTTTTTTTTCCTGCCAGGTATTGATTGTATTATGCAGAGGGGATAGGCAGTGACTAAGACAAATTTTCATTCTCATAAAGCAGAGATTCTAGGCATTTTCAATACCCAGAGATGCGGTGGTGCTACCACAGTAAGAAATAACAAAAAAAAGCACAGGTTGTTCTGAAAACATGTGGTGGGGTCTGTCTCACCAAACCTGGGGCTCAAGGAAGGATCTGGGAGTGCTCTGTGCTATTTTGCCCCCCTCCCTTGAGTCTAGAGTGGCAGATGGAGGAGGGATATGAGGACTACTTTCCATCCTTTTCCTATACCCGGAGCCTCCTCAGAGCCTCCACAGGGCCTCATGCAGAAGAATTCCAGTGAGCCAAGTCCCTCCTCCCAGACAGACTCATTCCTAATTCAGTTCCAGCAAATTTCCCTTGGGATAAGGGCAGCTGCCAGCTCCCCGGGGGAGGGATTCAAGCTGTGGAAAGAGCAGAGCTCTGAGGACATCATGTTACACCCACCAAAATGGTGTCAAGAAACACAGGAGGGAGGTGGCTCCAGAAATAGAAAGTACAAGGAAGCCTGGGATTGTGCTGGGACAATCTGGACCTTGCAGCTTGCTCTGTGACAGTGAGTGTACTGCAGGTCCTTCTGGGACAGTGAGTTCTGGGCCACCTCCTCCACCACCCCTGCCATCTGGTCACTTATGGGCCTTGGGCTCTTTTCCAGCATTGGTAACTGGTGCTCCACTGGCTCCCACCCACTGTAGAATGCCAGCCATGCTGTGGCCAGGGAGGAAAGTCCCGTGTAGAGTGGCGGAGAACTCTTCGCATCAAGGGCAGAACCCGTGTTTGGCAGGAAAGGAAGTCTTGATTCAGAACTTGAAATCTGGATTTTCTGCTAATCTGATGCTTTTCCTCTGGCTGCACAATAATATTGTTTTGGTTGCTAAGAAACCCCCTTTTAATTGAACACTGGGTTGAGTGTCTCTAGTATGATAATAGACCATGCAGATGTTGGGAGGAGAGCACTGTGCCCAAGTGACAATCAGACCATTTCTCACAACGAGTGTGTCATAATACACAAGTATCTTTCCAGATTTTCCTCACAAGGTGCTGAGGCATTGATTTGCGGATTGCAAATGCCAGATTCCTTCCTCATAGCTGGGACATGGCCCTGCTGCCTCTGTGCCCATAACCAACCTTGGTTTGTTTTATAGACTGATATTTTGTGGGCTATTAGTCTGAACGAGCCACTATCCTAATGATCAGATCATTATAATGGTGCATTAGTTTGATGCAGGGTAATGAAAAATTGTTACCTCAACAGGGCTGGTGGTCTATTGTGGACCTTATCTCATAATCCCTGCTTAACAGAGGCATCCTTGGTTCTTTTTGTAGTAGAATGAGTACCTGATTGAAGATCTCTTTGGAGAAAGGACTTTAGTGTCATTTAAAAAGCGAAGATTAAAGTTTAATATTCCGAACAGTAATTGTTCTCTCTTTTGTTTTTCATAACTGAGAGACAGTGGCCAAATCTCTAAGGGGAGGGGAGAGAAGCAGGCAAATAATCCTGGCTCAGAATGCCCTGATAAATTAATGTGTTCTTTTACTTTAGAGACAGAAGGGGGTTCATGCATTGTTCGCCAGGCAATTTTCTAGCACACAGGTATAGTGGGCTGCAAAGTTGGGCACATATCTTTTTGCTAAGAAATCAGATATAAGCACAGTCAAGTTGAGGATGTCGATTAGTACAAGACCTTAAGTAGATGTTTTGTTTCTCACCTTGATGGGCTGATTTTAGTGTTAAAGGTGTGGCTTGAATAACATGAAAGTAGTTCAAAAGTTGGCTTTTAAAAATCTTTTAGTGGCTAGAACTAGAGTTGTTTTTTGAAAAAAGGAGAGTATATCCCCCTCTCTGTTCCCCTGCTAGCAGGTGGTATTCCATCTGTGACAGTCAAGATTCTTTATTGCAAGGAACAGCAACTCTGCTGACCTTAATCTGAAAAGGAGTTTACTAAAATGATATTGAGTGACTCATCTATCTTAAAAAAATGTCTGAACAACCAAGGATCCAGAAGAACATGTGCTAAGGTGCCTAAAAGACACCTAAATCTGAATATAGTAACTTTGACCATTTGCTCAATTTTTATTATTTGAGATTCAAACATTAGGAGAGAGTAATTTGTTCAATTGCTATAAGGTAGCAGCTCCAGAATTTCTTTGTAGGAGAGACTTATGGGGGTGACATGGTCAGAATGTATTATGGCAAGCACATTTTGGGGGCCATTTTGTGGAGGGGGAGATGAAAGGGGACTGACGAAAGATTTTTTGAGTGACTTGTAATACCTGAAGTCACTTCCAAGTGCCAAGACTACGTGCCCAACCCTTGGCTAATGATAGCAGAGTGCACCTTGATTAATGATTCCTTCAAGACTGAGAAAAGGAAAACATCAGATGCTTTCTATCCCACCTTTTTTAAACATATTGGTAAATTCTCATGAATTAGGTCTCTGGACAGTTTCTCAGGCCTTAAATTACAGCTGTTCCTTTTTTCTAGAGCAGTGCCTACTCTCCTCATGGGAATACCATTGCTTATCTACTCAATATTCATTTCCAACCCCTCCTTCGCTAGCAGAAGCCACTTCTCACAAAAGTCTCAAAAAATGTCAAATACTTATTTTGACATTCTCTCCTGCAGCCAGGTCATTTGACCTAATTTTGGCTGATTAGATACAAGGGTAGTCTGAGAAAGGCTCTAATACAAACATGATGCTACAAACTGTGGCAGCCATTTTGGGGCCATGGGGACAAGGCTGAGGTGGAGGGTCACTGAGCTGGGCAGGAAGGACTTCAGTCCTTGGTGACTTACTGCCCTGACAAATTAACCAAACCTGAAATGAACACTCTCTGGGCCTTACTGTGAGTGAAGACACTTGTCATCTGTCCTCGCACTGACCCTCACTCTAATCTCTGGACCAGTCCTGACTCCAGACAGGAGGGGTTTAAGAACTTGGCATCAAATCCTTTTTGCTACTCATGCAGCTTTCACCATGGGCCACATCTGGTCCTGATAACTGTGTTGTATTTGTTCCGGGAACTCAGTTCTGGTTGTGTATACAAATTCTGGAAACTGGATGTTGTTTAGCCCCTTAGATTAAGTTGCATCTGGCTTAAATGACCAGCAGCCCAGTTCCCTGGGAGCCTGAGGAGAGAGCCCTTCATTTCACAGAGGGTGGTGGCTAAAGCCCTGCTTCTTACTGACCTTCTTCTCTGCCATTTGCAACGGCTGCCCTGCTTGAGCTTCTGAATTTCTCTTGTCCCTCTGCTTCTTTTTGTCCACAGTATGATTCAAGCCTTCAATCTTCATGATTGCTGGGCTAACAGAGACCCAAATACATGACATAAGAAAATTAAGAGTTCATTCATTCACATAAAACAAACAAAAAAACAAACCAGTTTGGAGGTAAGCAGACCAGGACGCCTGTGGTGGGTTCCAAGTCATTGAAGACTCAAGCTCCCTTAATCTTTCTGTGTGGCTTACTTTAAGATGACTCTGAAATCTTCAGCTTTAAAAGGTGGCTGCAGGAACTCCAGCCATTATGTCCATATTCTAAACAAGAAAGGAAAGGGCAAGCAGCTATAAGAGGGGCTGTCCCAGAAATCCAGTGATCTCCATTGCCCACTCTTAACTGCAAGAGTGGTGAGACCATATAGACACTCGCCTGGGTACGTGGCTGCACTGACTAGGGCAGGCGTGCTGGTACCAGGGAAGTAGGGAGCTGGATGTTGGTTCAGCACCCAGCATTCTCTGTAGCATCTTACTCTTCTCACCTGTTGAGATTGAGGCTGACCACTGGCCAGAGAACTGTGTGCTCCTTGTGGGCCCTGTGCCAGTCTGCTTTCCTTTCTCCTCCACACTTGCAGCTGATAATGTGGCCCCTGGAGCTTGCCACAATGCAGTGGGAAGAACTAGTTCCAGGGTCCAGCTCCTCCTAAACAACACCTCCAATAACAGCTTTTTGGGCTACCCTCAGCCTTTCAAATAAGACAGAGCCCTGAGCATCGTAGGCCTTAATAGCACCTGACTGTGTGAACAGTGGCAGGAGGTATTTCTGGGTATACTCCCAAGAGTGACATTTGTCTCTATCTATTCAAGGAGGGCCTTGAGACTTGACCTCACTAGAAACAGCAAGTGGGTCTTAATTATCTAGCTAGGTTCCTGGAGAGGATTGTGTAAAAGGTCTGAAATGACAATAAGTATTCATGTGGGTCAAGCTGGAAAAATAAGAAACCATCTTTGCAACAGAAGCTCCCATGTAATTGACATCCTCTATGTGTTTCACTCTGATCTGGCATCAATAAACACAACAGAAGCACTAGCTACAGTCCCTATTCTCACAAAGCTGCTGATACTCCTTTTTTATAGTCATCAAATGTTAATAATATTTTAGGTTCGGGCGCCTGGGTGGCTCAGTTGGTTAAGCGACTGCCTTCGGCTCAGGTCATGATCCTGGAGTCCCTGGATCGAGTTCCGCATCAGGCTCCCTGCTCGGCAGGGAGCCTGCTTCTCCCTCTGACCCTCCCCCCTCTCATGTGCTCTCTCTCTCTCGTTCTCTCTGTCTCAAATAAATAAATAAAAAAAAAAATCTTAAAAAAGAAATAATATTTTAGGTTCCTTTTTGAGGGAAGTAAGATGTTTTCAAGATCCTGCAAATCTTTGACTTTCCCTCTATGACCAAGAATCTTATCTGAGATTGTTTTCACAAGTTCCCAAAATGTGTATTACACATTGGGCTGGGAAAAGGGGACTTATCTCAAAAAAATGAGTAAAATTTCTAACTACCTGTTGTGAACATTTAGTTTCTGGCTATCTAGCATCCCAACTGTGTGAAGTTTGGTGGGAGGTAGAACCTCACTTTGAACTAAGAGAGTTTCAGGGGCCACTTATTCCTGACAAATGGGGTGTAGGTAGAAGACCCAGGCCTGGGAATCAGATCCTCTTGCCTGGATCCTGAACTTTGAGGAAGTCAGTCAAAAACAAGACTGACAGCTGAAAAATTATCTATGGCAGCAGGAGTCCAATGGCACCAGTCTCACTTGGGAGCCAGCAATGGTGCCGAGTACCTACCAGTGGCGGTGATGTGGTGGTGATGGTGGTGTCTAATGAGATGACTTCGTGGTCAATCTTAGCTCTGTTTCCCACTCTGCCTTCCAGTTCATTTGTCAGACTGTGTTTTCTAGTTTTGAACAAGAGCTACTTGATAGCCTTATATCAACTTTTTTTATAGCCTGAGTTAATTTAAGGTGGAGTCTGTTACTTGTAGCAAAGAGCAATCGCGGACGCATACTACATTAGGCTTATTAAATTTGGGCAATTTTTTTCAGCTGCTTTTCTCCATGGATTTTTTTCCTCCCTCAGTGTGTGTCTCTAACACTTTACAGGGGAAATGGAAGTTGCCCTGAGTCTTGGAGGAGAGAGAAAAAAAGGTGTCAGGAGAAACAAGCAGTGTGAACAAAGCTGTGATGGCAGGAACAAGCAAAGTGCGCATGTGACACGGGGAGGAGAGCGCCCGAGTCTGGCAGCAGGTATGCACAGGGGAGGTGTGAGAGTGAGGGAGGGTGTGTAAGGGGCCAGGATCGAAATGGCACTACAACACAGCAGAGACAGAGGAGCCGAGGAAGAGGTCTGAATGGGGAGATGATGCGAGGGAAGTAAAGCTAATAAAGATAGGTCAGGCAGTAGGTCTTTAAAAAACCAATTCCTAAGTCTCGGCCTGGGAAACTAGATGGCAGAATGATGACCTGATTAGATAGCCACTGCTACGGTGCTGTAGTGGGTCCTGTGCAGAGTCAGTAAGATGGGCGGCTTTTAGGTTGGCATGTTAGCTCAGGAGAAGGAAGAGACCTCTCGTGGATTTGACTGTCACCATGGAATTGGCCTCCTTACAAAGTGGAAATTCCTACTACCCAGAGTGTTTGAGCCTGGCTGGACATCCATCCTGTCTGTCATATGGATAATGTAAGGGCAAGGGCATCCTGGGAGGAAGGATGCATTTGACTTGGGAGGAAGGATGCATTTGACTTCAAAGGTCGACTTAACTTTTGTGGATCTGTGAGTCAATGAAATTAGGAGGCATCCAGATTTTTAAAATACATAATACAACACTATTTGCATGTAATAAAAATACTAGTGCACAAAAAAGCAATATGCATTTTGTAAGACTGTATTTTGTAAGATTATACACACATTAAATACAATTGAATGGTTTTTGTGGGGAATAGTAGAGAAGTGGGAGTGGCATATGAGGATAAAATGGAATTAATTAATTAATTAGTTGAGACAGGGAAAAGAAAAAGATGAGATCCAAATATATATTTTTTTGGTACTCTTATATAAAAGACATGAAATAGTGGCATGCCAGTTTCTGATCTAGTTGGTAGAATGAACTCCTCAGTAGTCAATGGTAGGAATCTTATTTTTAAACTCTCATTATTTTGAAGTATAGTACACTTGGATGTAAATGTTTCTTTTACATGTTAACATTATTATTTATTAAAGCAATCAAAATAGAAGCTTTTCTCCTGATCCAGCCGTGTCCCAACTGGATCCCGACCTGAAGACTCCATAGCTTGCAACACTATAGCCACAGTTTATTTGAGCTTGCTATTCATGACAATATGAGAGAAAATATAGTTGATTTTAAAATTTGTTTTAGTAGGTTTTTCTGGAGTAATTTTCTCAAGTGGTTTTTTGCAATTACCTATATCATCAGGGAAATGTAATAATCCTTAAAAGACTGCATCATTATGTAATGTATTTGATTTTAAAAAGAGGAAGAAAATCTCCCCACCCCTTTCTCTTTGCAATGAGATTCACTCTTTCCGGCCATATAGGAAAAGCAGGGTGAAAACTGCTTTAATGAGCCACCTCAGATAGCTCAGCTTCATTTAACTTAAAAGGAGATGTAAAATTGTTCCCATGTAAAACTTGACATTCAGATTTCTTACGAGTGTGTCCTCAACCAGATCAGTCACTTTCTTGGCTCTTTATTCTTTCTTGTATCTCAGACAACCCATATGGGAACATTTTCTTTCTGCCTACAGCTCATTCTTTAAAACTGTACTGCTGAAAGTGTGGTCCACAGGATGGTTATCAGTCTGCAAACTGTTAGTTACAAGTCCATCACAGATAAGTACAGAAAGTGGGAATCTAAAGTTTCTATAGCAATTTGACATTGCTGCAATATCCAAGTGCATGATCAGTGTATTGGACTTTTTGAACAAGGTAGAAACCAAAGGTCCAAGTCCACGACTGATCAGAAATTAAAAAAACAAAATCAAAAACCTGGTCCTTCACCACAGAAATCTTGAGAAGTACTGCTTTAGGATGTCCTTTAATGAAGGTATGCTGGTGACAAGATTTTCGTTTTTACTTTACCTGCGTATTTGGAAGATTGTTGCACTGGTTATAGAATTCTACATTGACAGTAATTTCCTTGGGTATATGAACATATTTTCCATTGGCTTTCAGGTTTTAGTGGCACTTTTGAGAAATCAGCCATCAATCTAACTGTCTCCTTTTCATTTTTTAATTGTTTTCAGATTTCTCTTTGCCTTTAATTTTCTGAAGTTTTACTGTAATGTTTACAGGTGTGAGTCTTTTTTATTTACTCTACTTGGGATCTATTGTTCTTAAATCTGTGATTTGGAATCTTATATTATTCTGGAAACTTTTCGGTTATTTTTTCTTCTAAAATTTGTTCTTCCCCCTTTTCTTGCTTTTACCGTTCTGAAATACCAAATAAAATATATATTAGATATTACCAGTCTGTTTTCTATGCCTCTTAACCTTCTGTGTTTTTCCCCATCTTTTGTTTCCCTGTGCTGCAATCTAGATAATGTTTTCTGATTTTTAATATAATTAATGCTATTTTCCTAATTATGATCTGGTGATTCCAATATCTGAAGTCTCTTGCTTCTCTTGGTTTCTGTTCATGGTGTCTTGTTTCCCTGGTTATCTTTGACTGAGTGCTAGTCATTGCCTATGAAAATTGTTTTTTGAATCATTTGAGGTTTAGTATGAAGATATCTTCCTCCACAAAGAGTTTATGTTTGCTTCTGCAAAGTACTCTGACATTTAAACCAAGGGTAAAACTTGAGGTACTATGAACCGGGATGCAAATCTTTAGGTTTTGTTTACTTCTGGTACACTCTTACACTAAGATCATACCTCTTTTGGCCACCACCATTTGGGGGCCACCACACCTTTTGTGAAGTTGGAACTATGATTTGTGTTCTCCTCTATCACAGATTTACCAAAATAAAAATTATCTGCCCAGATTGGCAAAGGCTCTCCAGGAAAAAGTGTTTTTGTGTTTACTTATCTCTTTGGGCATATTTCTTTCTATCTTAACTGTTAAGAAGATAGTTTCTTTATTTTAGTAAATTTTAGCAAATTTTGGTTGGTTTCAGCAGAATGATTGACCCAAATAACCTGCCTTACCATTCCGTGAAATAGGAATGCACCTCTGTTTTTATAGTTTGGAGCAGGGAAATGACTAATGTAAGAAGTGCTTTAGGAACGGTTAGCAGGAGAGACAGACCATTGCAGTATGACCAGAGGCAATCATGTGAAAGAAGGACTTTTCTTACACTTTGTTGCTCCATGACACAAGACAAATCCCATATTTCAAATCTTTGAGTCACTAGGGCATACAGAATGCCACAATTATAAATAATATGAGTTTGGGTAAAATTCAATCCATTAGGTATGGTCTATCCAGTAGAATTTGTGGACAATTTTCAGTCTGTCCTAGAAAGTATTTTAAAAGAGAATTTAGGATATCTATGCCAATTAAAACAAAACCTTCATTTTCTTTAGAAGAATCTATCTGGAAAGGGGCATCTGGGTCTTATTTCCCACACTGGAGATTGTGGGCTGGAATTGCAAGCTACGTGGCCAGTTCATTTGCAATTACAGAATTGCTTCCTTGAGCAAACAAATTTGCCTCACATAAGAGTTGCCCCAATTTTTTTTTTATGATTTATTTATTTATTTTAGAGGGGTGGGGGCAGAGGGAGAGGGAGAGAGAGAATCTCTAGCAGACTCCCCATTGAGTGAGGAGCCTGATGTGGGGTTTGATCCCACGACCCTGAGATCATGACCTGAGCTGAAATCAAGAGTTGGACACTTAACTAACTGAGCCACTCAGGTGCTCTAGGAAATGTTATATTACATAAGCACAGGAACTCCACAGCACTGTTTCTCAAAGACTAATGCATTTACCAATCACATGGAGAACTTGTTAACATGAAGATTGTGATTCAGTAGGTGTGGGGTGAGGCTAGAAATTTTTATTGTTTATCAAGTTCCCTGATTACCTCAGTGCTGCTGGTCCCCAAACTACACTTTGAGTAGCAAGGTCTATAGCTCAGAACATTTCACAGTGAACATGGATCAGCATTCTTTCTCCATATAAGGCTTTCTCAACCATGGAAAAGTTTTTTGAATATAACAAGAACTGGGATATCGAGAAAGGAACCATCTCAACTGACAATGCAATTAAGTGTTTATAGCTGCACAGCAGGCCCATGTCCTCACAACTGGAATTATCTCCTTGGTGCCCAGAAATGTGAGTAAAGCAAAAGGCATCATGATCCTCTATGGAAGCAGAACCCCAAACCAAAATCAGTCAGCAGTTTTGCATTTTACTTTCATTGAACACAACTAATGAATCATTGTTTTTTCTTTTTTCTTTTCTTTTTTCAAGATCAATCATTTTGTTTTTGTTTTAATCAACCTTCCTTATATTAATCCTTGCTCCCTTTAAGAAAACACATTTATTTGAAAAGCTTCATCTTTTAGTTAGGTAAATTGTTAGATGGGGAGAAGAATCAGGTGTGTGGATGAAGAGTGATTCCTTCCTGTATAAAGTCAGATCTGCCATTTGCAGGCTTACCCAAGCAACAACCTGTAGGTCAGGGAGACGTGGGGAACAGAAAAGATACTGGAAATCTTCAAACCAGAGATACCAATAGCTTCAAGTCTTAGGTGAGGACTTTTCATAGAGGCCCTCCTAAATAGAACAGGTGAGGTCCCTTCCTCAAAGCAGCTCAGTTCAATGAAGAATAAGGCAAGTCAGCCAGTTTGTACTAGTGGAGAAAATCCCCCAAATAAGGCTCTAAATAGTAAAGCTAAGCCACACATGGAATCCCCTATCCTCTAGCAGCATAGGTTTGAGCAGCCCTGGATGGGTGTGGGAAAAGATGTTGGCAGCGGTACTGCTGGGAAGCAGGTGGCACGCTGTTGGTGGACATCTCTCATGAGAGGTTGGGAGAAGCCATACATAGGCTATGTGCTCCAGGAATCAGAGTACATTCTTCTTTCAGTCTGCTCAATCTAATCACTCTGCTCTCCATCACTGTATCCTCCCTCTAACTTGTCTAGGAGCCTCTTCTGAGTGAAGTGGTACCAAATTTTCACACTCATAGTCATTACCTAGAACCTCGCTATTCCATAGGTTTTCAGGCCTCATCCCAGGCCTCCTGAATCAAAATGTGAAATTTAACAGGATCCTCTAGTAGTTCAGATACACATTAATGTTTGAGAAATGCTGACCTAGAAAGCAGATAAGTTGTTCTAACTGAAGATGCCCTCCCTCGGCCAAGTTTGGAGAAATGATCCTATGGCCTGGCCGGGAAGCTGAGGGGTCCTTGGTAAATTTTTTCCTTAGATAGAAGGACCTCTCAAGGAAACACAAAGCTCTGGATCAACAGTGATTGATTATATGAATTCATTCTCATGCTCCAACTTGTGAATTTGGAATTGCCTGAATTTTTTACTTTGATATAATGAGATAAATATATGGTGTTGGATTCTCTTACTCTCTCTTCACTAGACCGTTCCAGAAATAGTCATCCATAAGCCTAAGGGGAGTTGAGATGAAAACTTTTGGAACATGAAATTTTGGTCCAAATGGGATTTTTGCTGGTGTTACTAATTAAGATTCTCTTCGAAACTAGGCCAACCCCATGCTATCCAGTTGGCAGTATGTTTAGAATCCCTCTATAAACACGCAGTAGCTTGTACAAATAGGGAGGCTTTACTTTCCCATCATAAAGAAGGTCTGAAATAAATCCCAGACAACTCTAGAAGTTTGTCTTTGCCATAAAAATAGTGGAATTCATTGAGAGCAGCCTCATTGCACCCAGACAGGATACAGGCTGGCCAGTGAATTGGCCATGGGAGCCAGCTGGTGGTGGGTTTCACTCTATTCAAATTGCAGAAGGGCGTCCAATCTTAGCTTACCAGAGCATTAAAATCTTTACATTTGGATGATGCTAGTATCCATATAGAATGGATGCCTGATTTTCATAAGTGACCCTGTACAACTCCTCTGTAGTTGCTCTTCATGAAAGAAATCCTCGAAAGCTTTGCATGACTGTGGCATCTGGTATCCCCATGCTTCTCTTCGAGGTAGAAATCAAGATTGTCAACTCCTGACTTCTGTATTGTTGCTTCTGTATTGATGGCTATATCACACAGGAGGAGGTGATCAGTGGTGGCCACCGCAGCCTAAAAAGCAAAGTAGCTGGATGGAACTGTAGCTGGGGAGCCCAAAGTAAGCAAACTACACTAGCCCAGGGCGTGGAATATTGTATGAGCAAATAACCATTTGCTGAGTGAATGACTGAACGATTGATTCCCCATAAGACAGAGATTTGGTTTGTCATGTTCATCTCTAGATACACAGAAGCAAGACCAGTGCCAGATATGTAGTAGATTCTTGATTCATATTTGTCGAATATATGAATTGGACTATTCACCCCCTGGGAGGTAACTGCTGAAACTGAATCCATTTTGCCTCACTTAACCTTTTGCACTTCTTCCCATTTCACATTGCCTATAAAGTCCCGATACTGCTTTCCTCTCTTTACTTGATGGGATCCTCTAAAACCCGAGAAGATCCAAGAACTGCTTTCTTAAGGGAAATTGCTTGTCTATCAAATCAGGTCAAGGATAGGGGCTGAAATCCAGTTTACAGGTTTTTTTGAATAACAGCTATTGGGATTTTCCTTTGGAAATTTGCTGAGAGCTAATGTAAGTCTATCTCATAAAATTGTAAACAATTTAACCTAGCTAGTCAGCACTGCTCAGGTGCTGCAGAAAGACCTGATGTGTTAAGGCTTTAGAATTGCTTGGATAAAGAAGCCATATGAGAGTAAGGTCCTCAAAATCTGCCCAGTTACGTTTACTCTGGAGCCAAGCAGTGACTGCGGCTGATGGCACGAGTTAGAGGAAAGGTAGAGTGAATCCAGAATGGGCAGTGGGGACAAGTGTGTCTCTTCCTATTGCACTCAGACTGGGAAGCAGACAGATCTCAGGTTCCCACTCAGTGCTGTGGTGTGACTCCATTAGCAGGGAAGGGAAGAGCTATACCCTCAGTCCCTTTCCCAGGTTGGGTAGCAACAATGTGTCTTGACACTGAAGGGACTTTACTCAATTCAGAGGTGCTCTGATGGGAGAAAGGATTCTTTTTTGGACCCTTGGGACACTGAGAATCCCTCTGTTTTTTCTCTAGGTCTTTCCTACCCAGGGAGTGGGGCTTATCCAACTGAGTGAAGGGTATCTGAGAGCGAGGGCAATCTGGCCTCCAACCAGGGTCAAGAAGAGAAAGTACTAAAGACATTCCTAGCTATGTGATATTGAGCAAGAGCCTCAGCCTCACTGAGCCTCAAGTGGACAGGTTATTTTCACGTAGGGGGTAATTATATTTCCCTTAATATATGCCTTGCTGTGTTGTGCAGAGTTGGGACAACAGCCTCTGGCATACAGTAAGGGTTATTGTTGCCATTTATTAAGCACCTGATATTTGCTGACCTAAACTTTGAGAATTAACCATGTAGATTACAAAAGAAGTTATCATTCTTATGTGCTAATCTGGGTACCATATCAATAAGAAGATATAGTCATTGCTTTTCTTCAGTGACTCAAAAGGTCTTTTGAACCCTTTATTTGTGTTGCAATAATAGACACACATAACCACAGGCCAGTTCTTTAGTTCAGTATCAATGTCTCCTTACTAGCATTCACTCAGCTAGGATCAGCGGCTAAATTTGAATAATTTTCTGTGTGTGTGTGTGTGTGCGCATTTGTGTATATTTGTGTGTGTATGTGTATGTTTTGAAAAATTCCTTAGATAATTCTGTTATGATTGTTGGCTTAGAATTACTATTCAGAAAACCCCAGTGCTATATTAAATGAAACAAAGATCTTTGTAGAACTTATTTTTCCTACAAGAGTCTTTAAAAACATTTTTTTTTTTTTAAATCTCAAACAGAGAAAAGTTGCAAATGCCAAATTTTTTTTTTCCTGGAATTATTTGAGATCAAGTTGCCAACTTAATACTCTATCTTAATACTCTATCATTTCTAAATATTTTAGTGTGTGTTTCCTACAAAGAAGGACATTCTTCTGTATAACCACAATATAATCATTAAAATTAGCATATAATACATTTCTACAATTTAATCCTCTGACCTCATTCCAGTTTCATCAATTGTCCCAATAATGGCCTGTGTAGCAAGATAATCCAACCCAAAATCACGTACTGCATTTAGTTGTCATGCCACATTAATTTCCTGGTCTCAAATAGATTCTCAGTCTTTGCTTGACATTCAGGATCTTGACATTTTTGAAGATGATGGCCTAGTGTAATGTAGAATGCCCCTCAATTTGGTTTGTCTGATGTGTCCTCATAATTAGATTTTGGTCATGCATTTTCTGCAGAAATATCAGAGGTGATGCTGTGTTCTTCTCAATGCATCCTATCAGGAGGTACACAAAGTCCATTTGTCCCATTAATGATACGATTCACTTAGATACTTGATTATGGTGTCTGCCAGTCTTCTCCACACCAAACGTGTTCCTTTACTCTTTGTAATTAATAAGTATTGTGAAGGGAGCAATTTTAAACTATGTAAATATCTTCTTATTCTATTAAGTTCCAGTTTATGCCTATTTGTATCAATATGGACTCATGCTTTTCTTTGCTATTTATTGGGATATGATCCATTACTAACATTATTTAGATTCTCTAATTGCCCTGGATTTGGCCAGGAGATGTCCCTTCAAACTAATTTCTGTTACACTTTGATGTGTCCCCAATCATCATTTGAACACTTCCTTCTTTTCTAGTATAATTAGATGTTCCTGACTCATTACTACTTTTCCTTCCCTGGCCGTGGAATCATTTGTTTCTCCAAGGAGCTCTGGTTCCTTTTAGCGGAGAAGGGTACTTAGAAGCCAACATCTGGGTTCTAGGTGTACTCATTGCTCCTGGAATATTGCTTTCTCAGTGGACAGAGATAGAGTATATATGTCTGTAGGAAATGTATGTATGTACACACACATACATATATAAAAATATATGTATATGTATAGACACTTTTACCTTTATAACCTCATATATGTCTTTACATGTATTTATCTATCCATATGTTTTGAAAATCCCAAGGAATAACATCAGTATCTCCAATTTCAAACCAATACTGTGGGGTTCATTCTGGTTTCCTCTCTTTCCTTATTTGTAACTGCCTTCTCAGGCAATGAAAAACCTGAATCCTATTGTCCTTAGCACATTTGCTTATTTGATCAATCTCTTGTATGTATCCAGTCCCCACTGATGCCATCCCCACATGGATACCCTTCACCCCACTAGAGCTCTAATCCCCTAAGCTGGACCATTGTTGCTTCCCCTCCCCCACCCCCATCTGGATGACCTCCTTGCCCTGCTTGAATTCCAACATCCCTTGCAGGTGATTCTTGTATGCAAATATGCCCCTTGTCCTTTTTGCCTTCCTCACCCCACGCTGGGCCACTGTGGTTCCTTCTTTCCATCTTTTGCTCTGCCTCATCTATTAGCTCTAGTACTGGATAGTTCAGGAAAAGGGAGGGATAGGAAGGACCATACAAGCTTTTTATGATTTGGAATACAAATCTTTCTTTAGTTTGAAAGATTGTCCCAATTAGTTTGAATAAGCCCCAACTGTTAGCTGGCTTCAACCCCATCCCTAGGATAGGATAGAAACCCCAGAGTAACAGTAGGATGCTCTACTTTTGGTACTAGTGGATGAGCACCCTCTGCATTTTTCTCTGAGTTGACCATCAGGGGCAAAGATTTCCTTCCCCAGCTTCACATCATTCATCAGTTGCATTGTTACTGCTTGTTACTGTTCTCTGGTCTTTGCTTACACTTCCCAAATCCAACAAACAAATAAAACTTTCACAGCCTTCAATGCCTCCTGCTGATACAGTGGGGAAGGATTACAACACTATAGTTTCTGATGAGAAAAACAAAGCAAGAATAAAAGTCTAAGTGTTACCCAAAAGCCATTTCATTCAACCTCATTTTCACCTCTGGTGTTTTCTGTGTCTTACTACAACCATCCCATCCTTGAGGGAATTTTCAGCCCCTATTGCTACTTAAAAGCTTTACATCCTTTTCAGGTGGGTTATATAATCACCCAGGCTTGCCCCACATTATATATTATATTAGAGTGGGGATGGCCTCTTACAGAAGTCACTTTCCCAGGTCCCATTTGTGTTTCCCTGTTTACCAGGGTTTGTGTCATGGCGATATTACTCATCCATGTCAGAACAGGGTTTCCACTTAAAAGTACAGTCATGGCTACTTGTGTTCGGAAGTATGAAATCAAAGTAGATGTTTGGTAAAAGCTTCCTGAAATAACAGGAACTTTTGGCTGTTGTTTTTGCATAATTCCTTTCAAAAGCATTACTGATGTATGGTAAGTGTTGATGTAGGCACTGCCACTTGAAGTGGGAGGAAGGGTATTTACAAAATCCTCTTAGTTGTTGACGTTAGCTTCCTGGATTTTTTTCTTTGAAGCAAATCTTAATGGAACAAATGATATGACAAAATACTCTGAAAGCATCTGAAACACGAGATGCACCTACACACGCCTCCAGATCTCATCTCAACAGGCTGAATGCTTGTTTTCCGTGGGTGGCTCCAGGGCTGACTCACTGCTCCACGCTCTGAGCTCAGGGTCTCAGTGCTCATTCCCCACACACTCTCTTCTCTCTCCTTGTTGCCATCAGACAAGGCAAAGAAAGAGCCTTCTCAACTGTCCTAAACCCCTGGAACTTCTCTCAGAAGAGCCTGGTTTTTGAATGGTGCCTGGAGGGAAGAATTTCCCAGCACTAGATTTACATTATTTTCCTGCTGTGTTTCAGATATCATTTTTAAAATTCCATTCACACTATGAGAGGAAATAGTTTCAAGAAAATAAAGGGGTTGAAAATCTATCTCCTCTGCACACCCGTAATTCCCACTCTGCCCCACTGTCAACGAATCAAAGAACTGGGCCAGCAGATGTTAGCTACAATGACCTTCTCCAGAGGTGTCAAAGATGATTTTTAAAAAAAATGGTAGGACAGGGATCTGGCTCCTTCAAATTTCTTCATTCTTTTCTCTCTGTAGACAGGGAAGTTGCTCCTCAGTTGAATAGAATGTGTTGGTGTTGTGTATGTGGTCTTAGCCTACTGCTTGTCAAGAAGAGAAATCTGGGTGGCAAGACAGCATGGCTGATAATGTGAGGAAGGTGACAACAATGCAGGGTTCACCTCAAAAGGAGGGGCAGACTTACCCAAATCCTTCCTTGAGCTGAGGAAATTCAAGATATCAGGAACATCAGCACTCAAAGCTCCTTAGGGAAGCTGGGTCCTTAATGTCATAATTTTCACAAAGCTAAGCTGATAGAATCTGTAGATAGCAAAGTGCTTAAATTAAATCCAGCTCAGTCAAGTGTGTCTAGAGAATCACTTGAAGAGATGCTTAGAGAAGTGATCAATATGGTCTGATCATGATTCTTAAAAGGGCCGATTTTTGCATAGGTGTGGAGAGCAAACTCCTAGTTTTGAAAATGGATAGTTCATAACAAAGTGCTCCTTCTTTGTGTGTAAACCTGCTCCCTCTTGGTGGGCAGGGTCTGTGGGCCAAGCTGCCCTGGTGAGCTGGTCCAGAAGGAAGGACTTGTCCTTGGCCATGTGACATACCCACATTGCTAGACTGATAGACAGAAAGGTCTGGAGATATTTTCTTATTGCTCTTGCCTACCTACTTGATGCACCTCCCAAAGCCTTATCATTCTCAACTGTGATGGAAAAATCATGTAATGGGAGGACATATGAAAAATCAATGTAATATTCCCTCTATTGTTTAAGAATAAACACAAGAACCCCCCATGCAGTTGATGGTCATCTACCATCATAATTGGGGGTTTTTAAATATTTCTCGCACTGGCCAGCTTTCAATGCCTTACATTTCTATCATTAGGCAATTTTTTTATTCTTAAGATATTAAAGGTGTTAAGATGCAACCTGGATTTTTCTAATACTGTAAAACCATCCAAGGCAGACCCCAAAAGAATGGTACAAGAGGCAGGTACTCTTTGGTCTGGAGAAAGAAAGGTAGGGCCTATAACTGGATCATGGGAGGTCAACCCTCCAAGGCAGGTGTTCTGAAGTATCATTGTCTTCTTAACAGTTGGCTTTCTGCTTGCTTGCATGCACCTGGGAAGTACACATAGAGCCCCCTTCTGAGGTCACCTTATGGAACAGAGAGGCCAAAGTTTCCTGGAGTTTGCCTGCTTCCCTGTCTTCTGCCCCATCCATCTCTCTGAGTGCTTCTTGGCTTGGACTATGCGTATGTACTAGTAAAAGAGTATCATGAGAGTGCTCGGAACCGTGCATGAACTTGAGGTTTCTAATCCTGAGCAGAAAATGAGAGCCGAATAGAGGCATGAAAGCTCCTTTGGAAGGGGAAAACATTACCACGGCCATCTTAAACCTGCCAAGCCTGATGCCTTTCTCCAACATGTATGACAAGACTCGATAATCACGTGTGATTTTGTGCTCAGGCCCAACTCCCACAGGAAAGTCTGTTGTGGATCTAAGAGTAGGAGTTTGGTAACATCTTGCCCTTGGAGGTTTGTGTAAAGGGAAAAATCATGTAAAGTCTTCTTTAGCTTTGACTTCTGTGATTCTATGGAAACAAGGCAGCAGTGCTGAGAATCCAGTGAAAGACAGAACAGCTAAGATAGTGAAGCTTTGAGGTGGGGGAGGGAGGGAGAGCAGGAGGAGGTATAATAGGATTTATTTGGGACTGTCTTTACTTTTGTCTCTGAGATATGAAGTAGGAACTTTTTTCAATGGGCTGTTGATTTGGATCTGAGAGGGAGAGTTAGTGGTTGTGTTTAGAGAACAGCTTTGGATAAGACCGTGAAAGGGTATCTGGATGTCTCATTGTCTGGGCATTTTCAACCTTGTCTTGTTAATAACACTTTGGCACTTCTCTGCCCTGTTCAGAACAATGGAACAGTAACACAACATTTCATTTGAATTGTGCTCTCTGTTTATTGTAATAGTGTGATGGGAAAACCTCAAAGGCTCAGAAATTCAGCTCTGGGATTGTCTGCATGCTTGAGACTGGGGTAGAGATGCCCACTGCTTACCTCATCTCCATCTGCGACCCTGACTGCAGAGTTGAGACACACATTGAATTGGTGGCAGATGGCCAGACTGCTCTCAGAGTTCAGAGTGAGTATGTAGATATTTACATATACACAGACATGCCCAGAGCAGCTGTTTGTCCTTGTGTCTCCCTGGCAAAATGGGGATCCAGGGCCCCCTAGGTCAACAGCCCTGGGCCATGGTCACTCTTCCCCTGCAGTTCCTTGTGATAGCAGCTTTCAAGGTAGAAGTCCCACAATGACCTGACTTGAAGAGCCCGGGAAGCCATCCTTCACTCTGTGATCACACTAAGTGGTGCAGCTGGGGAGACAGATTGAAGATAAGGAGGGCTAGAGAGAAAATATAGTTATTGATCTGGGTGAATTTGAGACTCCGAGGAATGTGACCAGATGCTCCATCCAACACCCTGCTTTGAACTTCCGAAGACCAACTGAAATTAGCCCAGTCTCCCTTCTAGTCATCTGCTTTCTTCCATACCAGTGTAGTTTGATGCTAAATTATCTGATTAAAAAATAATATGTGACAGGAAGCTATGGAGAAAAGGGACCTTTATCTGGATTGAATATAAATGAGACAAATTGACAAGGATTTTACTTATGAATTTAATATCATCTACATGGAACCTGTTCTAGGAAAGACTTTTAAGATGTTTAACAAGTACTGCCTCATCAGAAAGCATCCCGGCACCTGGGTGGCTGCCACCCTCCATGCTGAACATGCCTGCTTAACAGCCAGAGTCCCTGCTAGGAGTCCAGCTCGTGAAAGTGATGGCATTGATACAGGTCTGCACGTAAATAGTGGCGTGCTGAAATCTGCGCACCAAATTGCACACCGAATACCTGTGGAAATGGCAGGACCCTTCTGACCAGCCAGTACGGATGTAATCAACACCTTTGTCTTTTTCTAACTAACCCAGCACAGCTTCTTCCCTGCTCAGAAGGAAGTAGTTGGCACCCAGAAGAATAGTCCTGTCCTGTCTGGTGGATGCTTCTCTTCTTCTGGTGGGGGTTGGGGTTGGTGGCCTCCCCAGCGTGGATCCCTGATTATGCCTCAGTGATTGGGCTCCAGGATCACTGCCCCTTTCGTTCCTACATTCCCAGGCATTTGTTCCAGAACGCTGCACTGTGCTAGCCTCTTGGGTTGCAAAGGCCTTGAGCATTAGGCCCCGGCCTTGCCAGGACTAGTCATCTCCCACGACCCTTAGGCACTTGACTGAGCTTCCGTCACCACCACAGACCCCCTTCCCTCTTGTAAACTTCCTGTTGGCACCCTTAGCTTCTGTTCTGGCCTCAGACAACAGCCAGAGGCCCCTAGCCCGTGTCAGCCAGCTTCTCTGATTTCCAGAATTGGGAAACGAGGGCCTAGGATCTCCCCAGAAAGTGGCACAGTCCCTCTGCAGAACTCTTCATCAAAGAGTTCCTGGAGATGCCTTCTTCCAGCCACACATGTCTCTTGAGGATTTTCCTCCTGCCATTGGTACCTGCTGGCTCTATGACTGTTTCAGAGAAGCAGACAAAGTTGTTTCTCCCCAAAGAGTGAAAATCAGCCCCAAATTTACCTGTGGGCTATACCTAGAGAAAGGGAAGCAGCTGAGCATTGGTTTAAGCACTCTGCCCTTCTCAATGCCCTGCAGTGAGCGTAAAGAATCAAGCGGAACTCTCCTGACCGAGGAATGGCGTTTGCATTTGGAGTGCAGTGGGTAGAAGCATGTCTACTGTCCCTAAATGCCACCCGTGGCAGACTGCTTGCCATTGTCTAAGCAGGTCTCAGATGTTCCCACCCCTTCCTTGTCCCTCTACCATCTGTCACAGTCCTGCCCGATTCCGGGGCCCGCGTAAATCACAGCCCTCCTGAAGCCTTTCATCCGCCCACGAGCTGATCATGGTACCTGCGCTGCCCCTCTTCTGGCTTTCTGCTCACTCTACACCATAAATGCTATTTCTGTTCTTGTCCGGACACTCTCAAATGGAACTTCCTTGAGGAAGGAGCATTGTTCGGCTCATCCAAGTGCCGGTGGCCCCCGGCCCAGCGTGAATCGTGCTCCTGTGTCACGCACCTTGCACTGTGCCCATGTCGCCTCAGTGAGCGGAGGGCTGTCCGGGCAGCGGCCGTGGGTCAGCGAAACGGCTGGCAGGCAGCGTGCATAGTTGCTCCAGAGGAGTCCAAGGCAACCCGAGACTCCTGAAATGGTGTCGTGCTCCGTGAGCCAGAGGGCCATTGTCCAGGGACGTGGGAGGCGGTCCCGCCCCTGGCGTCACGCTCTGTGGGAGCGCGGGCAAGTCATTTCCTGTTACTAATAGCAGCACTCTGAACAGCTACCATGCTAGGGCCTTTACTTCTGTAATCTGGCTTCATCCGCACAAGAAAGCTAGTCAGTAAGAAGTATTATTGTTATCTGATTTTCAGCTAAAAGAGAAGCTCAGAATTTGTAGCTGGTCGCTGTGGGGCTAGGATTCAAATGTACGGGTGGCTGTTCGTTTCTAGTACGTGGACTGTCTCTCACTGGTCTGTTTGGGGCCCCGCTGTCAAACAACCCTAAGGCTCCCACCCGCCCCCGCCCAGTTCCAGGAGCCCGGGATGTCCTCCGTGCTGTGGCCAGACGGGAGCGGGAAAAGGAAGTGGGCTCAGCTGTGAGGATGGCGACGGCTCCAGGAGAGAGCTCTGAAAGGGCCCTTGCCTCGTCCTGCTGCTGGGGGGGGTCTGTCCGCCTTGACTGCCGGAGTGGGTAGGGTCCACCCCCTCCAGGTATCTCCCTGTAGCCTATACCAGTTCTCGATGGAACCCCTTAACGCACAATTTTATGAAGATCCAGAAAGTGGGAGCTAATGAGAAATACTGAACCTAAGCTGGGAAATGAGAGCTACGGTTTGCTGCTTAGCTGCCTTCAGCATTACCACATGCAGTAAACATCTGTGTGATTGGTGTATCAGCTTCCTGACGCCATGGTAACAGATTAACCACAAATTTAGTGACAACACAAATTTACTCTCTTATAGTTTTAGAGGTCAGAAATCGAAGATCAAATTGTGAGCAGGGCTGGTTCCTTCTGGAGGCTCCAGGGGAGGATCTGTCCCTTGTCACTTGCAGCGTCTAGAGGCTGCTGGCATTCCTTGGCCTGGGCTGGGGGCTGCAACACTCCAACGTCTGCTACCGTCGTCACGGGGGCCTTCTCTCTCTTTTGATCTTCTTGCCTTTCTCTTAGAAGGACCCTTGTGACCACATTTAGGGCCCAAGATAATCCAGGATAATCCTCCCATCTCAAGATCCTTGATTTTTAACACCTTCAAAGTCTCATCAGCCATGAAAAGTAATATTCACAGATTCTGGGCTATCTTTGGGGGCCAATTTTTCACACCACCACAGTTGGTTTCTGGTATTTATTTCTTTTCTTTTCTTTTTTTTTCTGGTATTTATTTCTAAACTCCTCCTCACTAAGGAATCACAAAATGCCCCCCGTGGGATGGCTCAGGGCAGTATCTGTTCTCCCAGGAGCAGCGTCTCTTTTAGGTTTTGTGTCTCATCTTAATTCTTGCTCCCTAGCCTCTCGTGGGGGCTCCCAGTCCCCCTTCCCCTAGCCCAACTCCTCCGATGAAGTTCTCCTTTGAGGTGTTGCTTTCTGGGATCACACACATAATCAGAGTGCATTTAACCACAGTGACATTTATCACAGGATTGTTAATGAGGCTTGGCTTCGCTCTAATAAACTCCACAAAATTCCGGCGGCCTACTTAATGTAATACCCCACAATGGCTGCTGGATGCGGCATCTCGCTTCTCCCTTGATTTTGAGGGCTCTGGGCCTGTTGTCCCTGAGATCTCTTCAGGGCTGCAATTGACAGAGGCAAATAACAAGCCACTGCCTAGCACACTGTGAAGCCATCCCTCTTCGCCATTCAAGAGAGGTCATACTTAGTCATAAGGATTTCCTGAGCTAATTGAGGACTGAGAATGTACTAGAGAACAGTGGCTGGAGGAGAAAGGATTTCAGTGATGAGTAGGTTTGGTGGAAAATGGAAGCTATTTGTTCTTGAGAATTCTCATGGCCTGTCTAGACCAGAGATACCAATGTGCCCTCTGTACATCCACCTAAAAATGCAATCAGGCCAATAGGATCCTGGACTATGTGCAGGATTTTATTTCTCCAGGCCCTTAGGACCTTTATACACTCCGGAGTTTTTCAGTTAGCTATTAGTTGGTGACTAAGTGATAAGCATACCCATGCTTTAGTAGGTGGAGAATTTTATACGCTGAAATTTCTTGGGAAGAGCATTAGAGCGAGAACAAATATCCTTCAAGTTGCTTCCATTGCTTGCAAGGGAAGCCTGGAAGGTATGGGGTTTGTAGTTTGGTGTGGTCAAGGAAGTGGTAGTTGCATCTGGGTGGAAGGTGGGCAGCATGTGATGGGACATGGGAGGTGGGACAGAACAGCAAGACAGAAGATTTGTATTTACCCAACTTTTTATTTAAAAAATTTTAAATCTACAAAATAGTTAGAAGGTAATATAATTACCTTGGATTAACCCAATCATTAACATTTAGCCATATGTGCTTTCACTCTCACACACACATACACATGTATGTATATGCATATGTGTGTATATATGTATATATGTGTATATACATACAAGTACACATATTTATACTTTTCTTTCTGAACCATTTGAAAGTAAGTTGAAGATGTCATGGTACCTCAACCCCAAATACATCTCCTAAGACTATAGACATCACTTATATAACCAGACTATTTTCATACCTAACTAAACTAACAATTCTATAATAACATAATATGAGCTAAATAGAGCTCATGTTCATATTTCTTCAACTATCCAGAGATTTCTTTTGTAGCTTTTGTTTCTCAGTGCATAAGAGGAAAAGATTTTTAATGGATATATATATTTTTTTGAGAGTAGAAAAATTGGAGGAAAGGGAGAGATGCATGAAGAGGGTAGTTGGGAATGTTTCTGGTGTAAATTATTCTGTGAGACTCACACCCTGCCATTATCATGATATCTGTTGTAAAATATTTTTGTGGATTCTGGTATCAGACTGTTTCTTTGAATGCAAGTCCACATGAAGACTAAATCTTGGGTGACCCCAGGATTTTTTTTTTTTTTTTGTGGTGAGATTATGTAAGCTGGGATAAAAATAGCTATTCTTTTTTTTTTTAAAATTTAAAATAAATTAACTAACATATAGTGTATTTTTAGTTTCAGAGGTAGAGTTCAGTGATTCATCAGTTGCATATAACACCCAGTGCTCATCACTTCTAGTGGCCTTCTTAACGCCCATCACCCAGTTACTCTATCTCCCCCCTCACCTCCCCTCCAGCAACCCTCAGTTTCTTTCCTAGAGTTAAGAGTCTTTTATGGTTTGTCTCCCTCTCTGATTTTATCTTATTTTATTTTTTCTTCCCTTCCCCTATGTTCATCTGTTTTGTTACCACATATGAGTGAAATCGTATATTTGTCTTTCTCTGACTGACTTACTTTGCTTAGCATAATACCCTCTAGTTCCATCCACATTGTTGCAAATGGCAAGATTCATTCTTTTTGATGGCTAAGGAATAGTCCACTGTGTATATACACCACATGTTCTTTATCCATTCATCTGTCGACGCACATCTGAGCTTTTTCTATATTTTGGCTATTGTGGACATTGCTGCTATAAACACTGGGTTGCATGTGCCCCTTCAAATCAGATTCTTTGTATCCTTTGGATAAATACCTAGTAGTGCAATTGCTGTGTCATAGGGTAACTCTATTTTTAACTTTTTGAGGAACCTCCATACTGTTTTCCACAGCGGCTGCACCAGTTTGCATTCCCACCAGCAGTGTAAGAGGGTTCCCCTTTCTCCGCATCCTTGCCAACACCTGTGCATCAACAGATAAATGGATAAAGAAGATGTGGTGTATATACACAATGGACTCTTCCTCAGCCATCAAAAAGAATGAATGAATCTTGCCATTTGCAATGATGTGGATGGAACTAGAGGGTATTATGCTAAGCAAAGTAAGTCAGTCAGAGAAAGACAAATACACGATTTCACTCATATGTGGAAACAAAACAGATGAACATAGGGGAAGGGAAGAAAAAGCCAGTTTCCTGAGTTGTTAATTTTAGCCATGGAATAGCTATTCTTAATGTTTAATCCGGTGATTCTCAGACTTTAGGGTTCTTAAAAATACTTAGAATGTTTGTTAAAAGCACAGATCCTTGGCCTCTTCCACCAGACATTCTGCTTTTGTAGGCCTAAGTAGGGCCCCAAAACTGTAAGGTTTTGTTGTTGTTGTTGTTTGTTTGTTTGTTTTCCTAAAGCTGTAATTTTAAAGAACATTCTGATCACCACATCAAAAACTAATGATGTATCGTATGGTGACTAACATAATAAAAAAAAAAAATAAAGAACATTCTGGGGAAGTCTGATACTTGAAGACAGAATGACTTAATCAGTTAGGCCTATTAGAGGTATACTTTAAAAAATTTTCTTTCACGGGGCGCCTGGGTGGCTCAGTTGGTTAAGCGACTGCCTTCGGCTCAGGTTATGATCCTGGAGTCCCTGGATCGGGTCCCGCATCGGGCTCCCTGCTCAGCAGGGAACCTGCTTCTCCCTCTGACCCTCCCCCCTCTCATGTGCTCTCTCTCTCGTTCTGTCTCAAATAAATAAATAAAATCTTTAAAAAAAAATTTTCTTTCACAGTTGAGAATATACATTTTTTAATTCCCCAAGTGAGTGATTCATTAATGATGGGCTTTTAAGCAAAAAAATTGCTCACACACATACACGCACACACACACACAGGCACTTACTCACTTGTGCATAAATAAGGTTTTGAAGTGATTATGGGCTTTCTTACCTGTCACCATACCATGTGAATAACTACTCCACTTACATATCATTTTGGAAAGACCACTGTAAGATGAAAATCAAGCATACTAAAAAATAGCAAGAGATACAGCATTCTTTAATTTCAATTAATGAAAAGAAACCAAGGCAAGGAAGGACATCTTTCTCAGACTATCCTCCTCTTATCACCAGAAAAAAAGCCTGGATCAGACGACCAAGCAGAAGGGTAAGTTTTCAAAAATATATGTATTAGTTCTAGAAAAATAAAGCCAGGGCAAGAATCTTCAATGGATTACTTCACTGGCTCCCATTTACTCCTGGAAAAGTTTCTTCTGAACCTGGAGAGGATCCAAAGTCTATCTAAAAATGATCTATCTCAAGATGAAAAAAACCCACCTCTGTTGTGCAGCGAATGCATTTGTGTCACTGTAGGGGGTGGGTTCCTGGGTGGACCACACTTAGGGTGATCCTGTTCAAACATTTTGGATCATGTCATTTAGCAGAACAGAAATAAAACCTTCTGGCACTTTTCCAGGGGGTGAAATATGGTGCGAGAACAGTATTATGGCATCCCAGAGAGTTTACCAACAGATTTGGCTCCTCAGGGACGTGGTTTCCAGTGGTGGGGCCTTCAGAACTGGTAGGAGTCCAGGGCAGAAATCACGGGACCAGGTATCATGCCGGGAGAAACATTTTTCAGAACTGAGCAGTTTTTTCAAAGAGATTAGAAAGCTTAAGGGGCCTACAGAGACTATTTAAAAGAGATGTGAATATACTTAGACTGGATTAGGATTTACAGATGAGGAATGAAGTGAATTATCTCTGTATCTTGATATATTTTTTTAAATGATTTGTTAAAATATTTTCTACGCACAATTACTCAGAGTAGTGATGATGTTGAGGAGGAACCAGCCAGCTAGTTGAATGATTATAATAAGCACTCTGAAATTTTGTCTGTGTGAAAATATAATTGTATTAATTAAGATTCACATGGATTTACTAGTATCTACTGGTCTATGAATACCTATGCTCCAGTAACTTGGGTAATTTTACAAGCCTATAGAATGGTATTTGATGCATTTCAAGAATTTCGCATTTCATGCATATAATAAATATATTCATAAAAACTAATAACAATAAAAGAGTCCCTTTGCTGTCGGTTAATATGTTTGAAATGTGACAATGAAACAATTTTTCTCCAGTCTTTCCTTTTTCTGCTTTGCCCTGTCCCCCATTCAGGCTATTGGACTATTCTGTGGCCATTGGCTCTTGAAGGGGAAATAAAAGTAGAAAACAGAGGGCGCCTGGGTGGCTCAGTTAAGTATCTGTCTTCTGCTTAGGTCATGATCCCAGGGTCCTGGGATCCCAGGGTCCCTTTGGTTAGCAGGGAATCTTCTTCTCCCTCTCTCTCTGCCCCTCCCCCATGTTCACTTGTGCTCTCTCTCCCTTGTGCGTGCATGTGCAAAAATAAATAAAATCTTTTAGAAAAAAGTAGGAAGTAGAGAAAAAGAAGGCTCTTTCTGGATTGTTTTTCTTTTAATGGGCAAAGCAAGGAAGTGACCTAGACAAGATTGTACGAAAACCTCATGAGTAGGAGCAAGGTCCCTGCCTCAACCTCCCTGTCCTTCAGCCTCCTGCACCAGGACAGATGTCCAGGCCCAGAGCAGGGATGGATGGATGAAGGGCTGGAGGGCCCACGAGGAGCAGGAGAGAGAAGGCAGACAGTAGCAAAAGCAGCGCACTCACGGCCCAGCGTCCTCTGGGACAAGCCCCAGCCGGCTGCCCTCCCACAGCTGTTTGGCTGATGGTGGGCTAACCTGTGTCCTCACCAGTGCCTTCCACGCTGATTAACCCCAGGTGGAGTGCTTCCCTAAGATGTCCCTGGACATGTTGAAGAGAAAGATGTGGGACTCTGGACACGTAGCTGGGCAATGAAAGGGAAAAGGGCACTCCTTACACCTGTACTTGGCTGGGGGGGGGGTGGTCCCTGAGCCAAGACAGTGTAAAACACACCCCCTCACAGAGGCACATTGATGGCACCTTAATTTTCCTTGCCATGGGGCCATCTGTGTGCCAATATGTTGGTATTGGAGGTGAGAGTAGATAATCTCTTGTAGTTCATTAATAGGGGATCTCAACCCCTCTGCTAGGCTTAGCTTTTCTGTAGCACGGTTGTAATCAGGTCACTTCCAATGTCAAATTATTTAGGGGCCTCTAGGATGTCTCCCAAGTGCAGAGTGCAGTGCCTTTTACTGTCCAACCCACTGTATCACTTCTGCTCTTTTGGCCACTCCTCACTGTCCACACACCCTCCACTGAAGGTATGTTAGAGTAGCCACTGCTCCCCAACAGTCCATGTGTCTCCACCCTACATGCCTTTGCTCGTGGTGTTCCTCTGCCAGGAGCACTGGTTCTTTCTTCCTCTCACTTACCCTACTTAGCCTGCACCAACCTCCCCCCCAGCACCCTTAGCCATGCCATGCGCACCTCTGTAGGTTAGGAAAATCTTAGCCCTCACTCAAGCCCAGGAAAACATCACTTTTTAAATCAACTTTGCTCTGCCTCCACCCACCAACACCACCTCCATGGAGAATCATGGCAGTGGGCGTTACAGTACTTGGGTCTCAACACATCTTTCTAATAGAGTTGTGCTCTGTGAGGTCAAACACTGTGTCCTTCTCATTCTGGTGTTACACCCAGCACAGAGGTTTGTACATGGTTGTCCCCCTTGCTGTTTGCTGAGTTTAATTGAAATAATAGGGCAATAATTCTTTGATGACTACTGACTTATATGGATATATGTCCCATACGAGGTACTTATTGTCATCTTTCACATGGTTCAAGAGTAATCTAATTAACAAGATTCCAGGAGGTATCCTGTAGGGAAGGTACTTCCCTAACACTCTTGCAGTGATGCTTGAAAATCCATCACAGTTTGTGTTTTTGTGCCAAATACTTCACTAGCTATTTATAGAGCATCTTCTATGTGCTAGATGATGCCCACGATTACCCTTGGTTCTACTTTCACTGTGCCAAAGAAGGGAATGTAGGAAGCTCAGCTACTTTGAGCACTTCTTTTTGTTATCCCTATCCAGTTCCCAATGCCCAAAATATTCCAAGGTGAGAGGAAGTTTGGGATGCTCTCCAGGGAAAGAGAGGAGATACCATGGTGCAGAAATCTGTGACTGTTGGCAAAGCTGAGCCCAAAGTGAGCTAGTGCCTTTGTACTTCTGAAAGGAAGGTCATCTGAGGGTGGAAAGGAGATTTATGTTGGATAGAATAAGAAGTGGGCAGCAAGAGTAAGAAGTAAGCTTTTACATCCTGTGCTTGGCATGAGGCCCCTAGAAGTGACAGACGTTCCAGGTCTTTTGCTTAAGACCTGATTGAGTCATTTTTGGCCAGAGAGAAGCTCTGCAGCAGGGGAAATTTTGGCAAACTTTCATGCTCCTTTGCCACAGATGGAAGTCATATTTCCACACATAGAGGACAGTTAGGATGGGGAACTAGGCCTGAAAAGAGAATCAAAGTCCATGTGTCCACATTCAAACTCATATTCCAACACACAGCTGCACCCTGCTCACCACTGTACAGAGAGTCCCCATGACTAGGACATGGTCCTTATGCTTTATATAACTGATGGTCCATATAACTGATGCAGAGAAAAAGGCTACCATGCAACAGCAATTAATCAATTATTGCAATCAATAAAGTGAAGTGCTGGAATGAATGGCTGTCCCTTCTTCTTTTTTATCACTCAGTTGGCTTAAAGAATATATGGAAATGCAGGTCTGGGCCCAAGGTGGACAGAGCCCACAGGATGCCTTGATTCCTTAGGCACCACTAATCTCCTATCTGCCCAACAGACATGCTTGCCCTCTAGGCCAGACTGGAGGGCCACATTGCAGGACACTGTCTGCGGAACATGGCTCTGCCTGGAGCCAACCAAGTGGCTGGAGGCTGTGTGAGCAGGAAGAGGGAAGAGAGCATCCACAGGGAAAGTCTGAACTAGCAGCCACAGGCCTGATGGGTTGGAATCTCTTCATGGACACTTCTTGTACTTGTAGCCACAGAGGAGGAAAATCATTGTGAAAATAGTTTGATAGCATTTCTGACTTTTCCCTGATGGACTCAGACTCCAAGTTCAGTCGTCTGTAGGTCTACAGGTAGATGGGTTCTTGCAACTATAAGCCCAACAGTGTGCCCTTGGCCTGTGTTTTCCTGATCATGTAAAAGCACCAACTGGTTCCTTCAGGATTAATTCTTCCATTTCTTCCATTTATCCCAATCTTCACTCTTCTTTTTTTTTTTTTAAGATTTTTTATTTATTTATTTGAGAAAGAGAGAATGAGGGAGAGCACATGAGAGGGGGGAGGGTTGGAGGGAGAAGCAGACTCCCTGCTGAGCAGGGAGCCCGATATGGGACTCCATCCCGGGACTCCAGGATCATGACCTGAGCCGAAGGCAGTCGCTTAACCAACTGATCCACCCAGGCGTCCCAATCTTCACTCTTCTTTCATCAAATTGCTTTCTCTTCCTTTGTTACTCTGGTCCTTCCTAACATTATTTTTGTTCCCACTTCTTTCTAAAATGATGGAAATATTTTTTCGAACTTGATACTTACACTCGAGAATGGAGAACAAAGGGAAAGAGATGGTTTTTATCTATGCATACAGATCCTCAAGGCAAGGTTGAGAAAATCATTGGAGCAAAGCCAAATAAACATTTTTCTTTGTTCTAAACGCTAGGGCTATGCTGAGGGGTGAGGCTCTGAGGTGATGGAGTGGGGACCTGTCCCAGTTCATGGAACAGGTGCCATATTTGTACGTCCAAAAGCAGGGAAGTTTACCCCTTCTGACATTTTCTCAGTTTTATCAGTACCAGAGGCTTGCACTGTTCCCAGGGCAGGAGCAGCTGCTCTTGGATTTTGTGCCAGAGCCTGGAAATTCCTTCCTTGTTGGGGAACTCACAGTGACACTCACATCCTTGTTACCTCCTCCTTCCCTGCTGATTGGCCCCTTGGTAGGCCAGGCCTCCATGAATGCATTCAGGGAGGCAGTCCCTCCGTAGGAGAGGGAGCACAGATTGCTCTGACTGACTCATGTCTACCACAGAGGCCACCAGAGCGTAAGAGTTAGGTTAATCCCAGGAACTCAGAAGCAGATATGAATGCCCTTCGTGGTGGTTCTCTTCCTGTTAGTTCTAGGATGTTGGTGGAAGTGTGGAGAATGAAGAGATGATATGTCAACTGACTCATCTTGTCCTTCCTGACAATGACACTGAGGGACAAAGGATGCTGACCACCTTGGGAGAAGCCACCATGCTTATCAACTTCATGCACTCCCCACAGCAATTAGGACAGGTCTTTACTTACAGTAGATATTTCATGTGTATTTAGAAAACAATAGATATCAGCACCATATTTAATTCATGTGTTCAATCATTCATCGATTCCATAAGCATGTGCAGAGGGCCTACCATGAACAAGGTCATCATGCTTTGGGTGGGATTGAGCACATTCACCTGGGGATTGGAAACACTATCACATAGGATAGGGACATAATCCAGGACCAGATGGATCAAGGAGAATATCTCACCTGTGGAGACTGACTGCTGAGAGACAGCCTGATGGCTGAAGAGTAATAGCCCGGTGGATGGTGAGCTCAGCTATGATGGCACACGGATCAGTTACCATTTCTTGACTACTTACTATGTATCATTCAATTCTTTTTTTTAAGATTTATTTATTTATTTGAGAGAGAGGGAGAGAAAGAGAGAATGTGCATGTGAGCAGGGGGAGTGGCAGAGGGAGAGGGAGAAAGAATCTCAAGCAGACTCACCACTGAATGCAGAGCCCGACATGGGACTCGATCTCATGACCCTGAGATCATGACCTGAGCTGAAATCAAGAGTTGGTCACTTAACTGACTGAGTCACTCAGGCACCCCCATTCAATTCTTAATTACAAGCTTATGAAGTAAGCATTATACTTTTCCTTTTGTTTATTTATTTATTTAAGATTTATTTATTTATTTTAGAAAGGGGGTGGGTAGGGGCAGAGGGAGAGAGAAGATCCTGAAGCAGACTCCTAGCTGAGCATGGAGCCTGACCTGGGGCTCCATCCCAGGATGCTGAGATCATGACCTGAGCTGAAATCAAGAGCCAGCAGCCTAACCAACTGAACCACCCAGGTGACCCTATTTATTTATTTTTTGATAGAGAGAGTGTGTGCATATGCATGAGCGAGGGGAGGGGCAGAGGGTGAGGGGGAGAGGGAATCCCAAGCAGGCTCCATGTTCAGAGTGGAGCTAACACAGGGCTCGATCTCACGACCCTGAGATCACGACCTGAGCCAAAATCAAGAGACGCTTAACTGACTGAGCCACCCAGGTGCCCCTATACTTTTCACTTTGAAGATAAAACTACTGAAGTTTAGAAAGATTAATTTTCCCAAGGCCACATTCATTACTTTAAGTGTTGGAACTAGGATTTGAACCCAGGTCTCCTGATTTCAAGGCTTTCAACTACAATCTATACAACACCCCCAAGTGTGGTTAGGTAGGTATCTGTGAAGGGGCTCTCATATGGTGAGCTACAAATGGTCATAGGAGTCAAGGTGGCAGGCAGGAAAGGCATTAAAAGTCTCTTCCATTCATGGCAGGGCCCAACTATACCCAAAGAAGAAGGTAATTTGCAAGAATATGGCAGAGTATCAGGACATGGGTTTGAAGACAGAGCTCTAGTTCCAATGTGAATAAGGAGTAACAGGCAGGGGAACTAAGTAGACACTCAGTTGTGGAAACTCATTTGAATGGCCTGATCATACAGGTGGATGGAAAAATATAGCCTGGTATACACAGGTGAGGATGATTCAAAGTATTTAATTATTCACATACCTGGGGTCCAATGAATCAGAACAGATACTAGATTTAGCCTTGAAGCAAGGTCCTGGTAAGCCTTGCTAACCAGGTGAGTCAGGTGCTAATCCTTTAGTTGGGGTATAATGGGGTTATGGAGTAAGATCTGGGGTAAGGGGCACGAGGATCAGTCCTGCTCTTAGGACTGCCCCAGGCTCACTCCCACCCCAGTGGCACAGAGGCCCTACCATTTTGCTATATCCCAGCAGCCATACCTCTGTCTTTCATAATCTGACTCTATAGAAGAAAGCTCACTTCAAATTTTGCCTGGCCTCAGGACACCAAGGCAGCTAGTGCCTTTCATGCCCTGGCAAGAGTGAGGGGGATCATGGGCAGGAATTACTTCCAAGAAGAAGGCAAGCATACGGCTGCCCCAAAGAACCAGGGAAGGAGGACCAGATGAAAGCATTACTACCCATCTTAATCACCTTAAATTCTTGTCTCCAGCATGTATCACAGTTTCACATTCACACTGGAAATCAAGTGGCCCTAGTCCTTGACTTCTAGGAACTTCAATTTGAAATGAGTACCTACTTGGATATGCATTTACATAGTACTTGTGATATTAGGAAATAACATCTAGCTGCCCTTACAGAGACTGATGTAAAGTGGATTAGACCAGACAGAAGTATTTCTCTCTCCTGTGTAAGAGTCCAGGGTAGATATGTGTTGGGGGCCCAGGATCCTCTTGTCTAGTTGTTCACCACTCCTAAGGGATTGGTCACATCTGCACTGTCCTAGATGGTTTACCACCCAGTTGGCATATCAGCTATCAGGAGCGAGGGTAAGAGGGAGAGGGGCATGCTTCTCCCTTTTGGAGCATGATCCATAGGTGAGCATGTCATTTCTGCTGTATCCCATTAAGCAGAACTTGGTCACATGGCCATCCTAGCTGCATGGAGCTTGGGATATGCATTCTTTATTCGGCTAAAAGCTGGGTATTCTATTAAAAAGGAGATATTTGGGAACAATTAGCAGTCTCTGTCAACATACCCATTTTGGCCACTTGAATATCCATATGCATTCTTCTTCCCTCGTAGACCACACCCAGCCCTTGCCCAGAAGAGACCATCTTAACCTCCCATTGAGTCTCTGCACCGAGCTCAGAGTCTAGGATCTCTGGGGGATGTGTTGTCATCTCTGTCACACCTAGATGAGGTTCCTCTCCATAGTAAAAACAAGTCATCTGTTTCTTCCTTAGACTCATCATGCAGCGATAGTGCAGGATTAGATTAATGACAGTAAAAACTCCCATTCACAAGAGGGAAGAAGAGGAAACATGCATAGTCATTGGTCCCTAACTATGATCAAATCCTGTCAGGTAGAAATAGCGACAAATCCCCGCCCTGGCTGGGCAGTCATTTCCTTGGTCAGCATCCCCAGAGAGAAAGAGCCCAGGCCCCTGCCAAATTCACAGAGCAGACTGGCAAGCCAGCTTTGAAGTTTTACCTGTGAGTAAGAAACTGTTATTTCAGGTCTTTTTGACAGAAGAGAGACCGACCTCCCCTGTAATACAGTGCTTTTAAAGTTTTTTCAAAGACACCAAGGCCCTGAGAGATTAATTCATGGCATTCTTGTCCATCAGGCATTTTTTATTTCAAGTGAGAGAATCCCACATCAAGTGGGCTCAGGTGTGAGGGGAATGGAATGGCTCATGGACTCACACTATGGGAAGAGCCACACTGGATCGAGGCCTCAGAATGATGGGATTGGAGCTGGACAGTTGCTGGATGTTCTGATTCTTGTCTCTGTGGCTCTTGGTGCATCAGCCACCTATTTCCCTTCTACAGAACTGCTGCTTCCACATGGAGGAAACAGGACCATGGGGGTCTCTCAGATCCTGCTGCAGAGCACAGAGAGCCAACTTCTTTTAGTTCAAAGCAAGAAATCCAAGGGCAGAGCTCTGGTGGTTTGTGCCACATGCAGTGAGCATCTGACCCCCAGCCCCACTGGAAGCACTTGGTGGGGTGGGAGGGAGGAGCATTTCCCAGCAGAAACTGGGGTGGAGGCTGGGCAAACACCATGGAGGTGCCTCCTGCAGACCAAGGTGTGGTCACTGAGACTGAATTCAAGTTTTCTGATTCCTGATACAGCACACTTCCCAAGTTCCATCTTGTCTCCTGTTGTTTGGCTTCATCAATTTTTATTTCCATGACTGCGACATCTGACGTAGTTAATTTTGGTTGGATTCGAGCTGTTGCATTCCAAATTCAGTAAGGATACACAAGTGTCAGGTAATAATCCTTCTCAGTCTTGTGAACCAGTTAACACTGCTAACAGGCAGAACCATTAACATGCTGACTTACTTTCCTAACATAATAATCCTCTGGCAGCCTGAGCTGTGCTGATTGATATTTGACCTAATAAAGCTGATCTGGATAAGCTTCCCTGGTCTCCAAGGACATTATTCTAACTGTGGGATTTAAAAAAAATTTTTTTTTGGTTAAAGTAAGTTTAATATCTTTACAGAAGTATATTTTCTAACCACCTTGCTGGGCCTGACTAATATGAGTATCCTCTGTTCCATATTGTGGAACTACAATCTGAAGCCTGAGGACCCTCTCAGTTGGCTGGAGGGCAAAGGGTTGTTGGCCCTGTCCACTGGTGTGGAAAGATTCAGTGGGTTAATTCAAGCATCAAGGTTGCTAACAAGGAAAGCAAGCAATAAAACTCCGGACAGAAGAAAGGAAGCTAGCAAACAATAAAAATGGCAGGAAGGTTCCCAACCCATCTGTAAGCCATTACAATGTTGTGAACCATTTTCCAGGATATTTTACTGATGCTGTTTTCAGCTTCTGTGCTTGTTAGGAAGAGCACTTGGGAACAAAGACAGTGTAATTGAGTAAATGAAGCTCTTTTAGGCACAATGGTCCCTGGGAGTTTCTTTGAAGGGTCTTGCTGGTTCTGGTAGTAAAATTAGAGATAAGGGCAACCAACTAATGTGTATGTTGCCATTTAAGCAACTTCCATAAAACAGATTTTCTAAAGATGCAGTGTGCTTAAAATTAGAAATGGAGCTTTCAGATCAACGAATGAAATACATTTATTTTTTCGTGTGAAGCTTTCTAGTTCTTGTCCTGTTGATATGCCAAAAGTGCTAAATAGTCTACATTTTAGTTAATGGCAGGCATGGGGAAAATGTCTTTTAATTTTTTTTCTTGTGCAGAAGTAACTTCTATTTTGACTGGTAGATCCCACAATTCCTAGCCCCAAATCAGGGGATTAAATTTGCTAGCTGGGACTATTTCTGTAAAATACTCTCAAGTCCCTTAACTATTACAGAATTCAGCTAGAATAATTAAGAAATATTGGTTCAAAAATTTGGATCTAGAAACTTGTAAATAATTTTGTCTAAAATCTTTAAAAAATTGATGTATTATTCTTTTGAAGTTAAAAAGATTTCCATTTTGAAAAATGTTAAATTCTGAGAAAAGATTATTAAGCAAGTTGTCCTTAAGGAGAACGGGAAGGAACTACTTTATATTCCTGTTCAAAAATTGTATTTCTAATTAAATTTGTTTTAACATATATCTTTTGGGTGGAAAAGTGATGTGTATGGTAATTTTAAAAATAAAAAGAAGATTTGGAAATACCTTTGAAACTTGTAAAGTTTGATGTGAAATGTATGTGTGTTTGAGGGGGGAAGGGCTTCCCAGTGAGGAGACAGAGGGCTCTTGTGGGGTCTGTTGCCCTCTCACCCTGCACCCCAGTTTCTACTATCTTGTTCAGGAAGAATACCTTCATAGGCGGCAGTTGAAAGGCATAAGCTTTGGAATCTGACACCCTAGTCACATTTGGGGACATTCTTCTACGGGAGTGTATGCTCCTGCGTACAGTGGGTGAATCACTGAACCATTGAGGACCACTGGATCTTTACCTGGAAAATGGGGAAACCCCAGCATTGTTGGGGGAAAAAAACAAAGACGTGTGCCAAGTGTTTGGCCATAAGGAGATTTCAGTATGTGTTGTGGCTATTATCAGGACTATTCTATGAGTCAGGATTTCATCTGGATCTAGGACTCTCCTGCCCGCAGGGAGCCGGCCACATGTGTTTATGTGTCAGTTCTCCTCTGGGAAGGTCTGCTTCTCTCCCACCAAGGTCCAGCTCAGCAGCCGCTTCCCACTGCATGTGGAGATTTTGAAGGAATGGCATCGAGTTTGTTTTTCATCTTAGCTATTTCCATCCAACTCGGTTTGATTGGGAACAGGCTTTTCTCTTGCCACCTGTCAGGGAAATGGCTTTGCCAGAGAAGAGGGTCTGCTCCCTGCTTACTCACGCTCTAGTCCGTCAGCTGTTTCCCATTTTTCTCACCTGTAGGGCTTTAGGCCAGACTTACTGAGGATTGGTGTGACCAAGGTGAGAAAAGAATAAAAGCATCTGGTCTCAGGGGCAGTCTGTTGTCTTGGCATCAGAGTTATGTCTCTCCCTTGTGCTGTGTGTCCAGTTTCCAGCTATCCTTGCCTTTGCTCACCCTTGTAGGGACGTGGGCTGTCAACACTTTATCTGCCATGTTTCTCCATGACCGACCCTGCTCAGCAATCCCTGACAATCTTTGTTTGGATTCTGGATTTCTTGTCTTGACTTGAATTTCCTAACTGCCATCTTGAACATTGTTTGCTTGTTCAGTCTTAGACACATTGCTGCCTGATCTTTTTTCCCTTTCTCATTCTCTTCTTCTAGCCTTTCCCCATTCAGAAAGAGCAAGTTAGAGTGAACCAGTTGAAGGCAATGAGTATTGTGTGGGAAGAGCATGAATGCTGCAATCATGCAGACCTGGGTTTGAATCCTAGTTCAGCCACTTCCTTGCCTTGGGGCACTAGATAAGTTACTTATCCCCATCTGAGCCCTAGTTCTTTCATAGGTAAAGTTACAAAAACCTTAGCTCTGTCATAGTGCTCATAGATGCATTTTACATGTAGTGAGCAACACATGACCATGCCTTTCCATCAGGGGACTGGATCAGTAGTTGGTAAAATGTCATTACAGGCATGAATCTATGAACCAACAGTGAAAAGATAACTGTGATGTTGTTCACATTAAATCAAGATTTGTATAATAGCCATTTATTGTTTGGATGGAAAATGCTACCATTTCCTAAATGTCCCATTTAGGGAAAGGATCAGTCTCTGTTTCTACAAAGCCAGCCTCAGATGATGACCTATGAATTTGGACTGAGCAGCATGGGGACTGTAAGTGTGGTGATGAATGTGTGTAGGTAGGCCTACATCCATCAACCAAAGAGCACAGTGGAAGCAGACACTGATGCCAAGCTTCAGGAAGGGTACTGGATGTGCTTGGCCTTTCCTTTTCTTTTTAGTTCTTTCTTTAAAATTTTATCTTGTTTCCTGTAACTTCCTTATAGGTTGTAGTGGGTCAGTGAATCTCAGTTGAATATTTTGGTCCATAAGATTACTTCTATAAGATAAGTTGAATTGTGCATTACTTTAGAAGACACTCAGAAAGAAAATCAAGATTTCCAGCTTCTAAACCTGAGTTCTCTGTCACCTCATAGCAGTTCCCCAAATTATGACACAGCTTCATTAGAGTTATAGGGCTCCAGGGTCATGCCAAACTAATCCAACTAGATTATTAACAGCTGACCTCATGTCCCTTCCTTTTACAGTGTATGTATTGTTTGGGACTCTGTTCTTTTTTTTCTTTTTTTGCCTCTATTCCTAGAAAGGGGATTTAGATTATATACTACAGCTGATTAGAAAGAACCCCATTCAGTCAAGCATTTAATATTGAGTTATTACTCAAGCCTGACTCTTAGAAATAGACATTGATCCTGCCCCTGAATGTGGCCCTGGAAGAAACAGTGGCATTTTCTGCTCAGAGAAGAGCAGGCAACGTTTTCCAATCCTCTGTGCTGCAGTGGCAAAGAGGTGGATCCTCATTAAGCTTCAGGCTACACTCCTAGAGAGCTTACCACCCAGGCCTAAGAAATGAAAGGTGACGTCTCAAAACATACTTCTCATGATAATCTCTTTCAAAATTAACACAGATAAAGGTCTCCAAAAGCTATCAAGGCAACTTATGACAGAGATGAATGTAGGCAATACCCTGTTAAGTATATCCATTAATCACTATTTTTAAAATTTTCTACAAGCAAAATTTTTTCTTTAATTTTTTGTTATAGTTTGCCTTTGAACAAAGCCATTTGGTTAACTATTCAAGTAAAGGTAGATGCCATTAATCCAATCTCTCCCATGGATTAAACCTAAAGTGCTAAAGGGATTCAGCACAGCTTGGAATACAGACCAGAAGACCTACTATCTCTTCACTGATTGTATGATCCTTGGTATCTCACCAGAATCATTAAAAGGTATTAATAGGCAACCACCTGCATATTGTTCTTTGTAGGACATGGCCACATAGGAAGCAGACAAGTGTTTGCTTTCCGGGAATGTGTGTTTTTTACCACTACTGAAAATCTAGCAGAAGGTGAGGCTTACACTCCACTGGAAAGGTAGACTAGAGTAAGATTAGTATTGCCAGATCATGATATGTGAGAATATTCTGTTTCTAATGTCCCCTATTTGTGTTTCTGTCAAGCTATGTAGTTGAGTCATATTTTGGCTTAGAGTACCAGAGAGCAAAAAATGTATTGATGTGTGTGTGTGTGTCTTTCTATCTGTGTGCATGCAGGTGTGTGGGGACCCACGTGAGCATGTGCATATACACTGGCCATGATGTACTTACTATATCTCAGCTTTGGAAAAGTAATTGCTATTTTCCAAACTAAGTTCTAGAGACCTTAGACAACACATTGTATGACCAGGAATCTGCAAAGAAGGTCCTGAATCTGAAGGATGGTTTCCATTATGATGGGTTAGAATTGTTCTAGAACTGCCACATTCTTTCTTTTTTTGGCAGACATATTCTCTTATTGCTCCCTTTAAACTCTGGGCTACAATTGCTGTGGGTTTGGCTCCTGACCTTACAGGAAGCACACCCAAAGCTCCTGGCTGACTCAGAACTTTGCCTCCATACACAGATCAGTGCTGGTTCCTCAGAATTACTGTCAGGTCTGCCTGCTATATCTTATTTCAGAAAACTCTGTACTCTCAACCATCCCCTCACTCCATTCCCAGTGTTAATAGAAAGGCAATAATATACCGTTAATGTTTCCTTCTTTGCTGACTGCCTTGCTTCTCTGAAACTTCCTTTCTATAGTCCCCTGGTTATGCTCCTTTTGGACTAGAGTTAGTTATCTTGTTTTTGTGAAGTGTCTTCTTCTGGGCCTTACTAAGTAGCATGTCCCATTATTTAGTGTCTGATTTCTTGGAGTCCCCTTTTAGGCTGCAGGTACAACCTGAGTGATAGTCTATCTAAAGCCCTTCTGAGCCTTCCTAGGCCCAGCTTCAGCATTTATATACCATCATGTACCTTGGCTGTGAGGAAGGACCAAGCAGTACAAGGATAGTGTAGGACTGCCACAGGTGACTGAAACAACATATTTTAAATGGAATAATTCTATTCCTCTGAGATAATAAAATGACTTCAGGACCATGGTTTCTAAAATATGCCTGTGGGCTCTGGTTCCAGATGGAAACAGGAGGCTTCTGAACTCCCCTCTACCCATGAACAAACCAAATCTATGGCCATACATGGAAGAATTTTTTCTGAAAGAAATCCAGAAACTAGCTAAGTGACTCCTACACATCAGCTGAGTGAGAAAAAAAAAAACAACCCACATTGAAATGAATAGAAAAAGCTGAAATGCAACTCTCACCATAAACTCCACCCCTGACATAGTGACATACACTTTGAAGCAAACTTACAACTCCCAGCTTCTCCCTAAAGAATGAAAGGTTTGGACCCAACATCTAGGACCTGTTTAGGCATTAGTTTTAAGACTTCCACCTGAAGGATAGGCCCTCAATGCACCTAGATGTGAAAGCCTTGCATCCAAGAAATCCACCGGACTATAGCAAACAAAGAACTAGTTCTTAATAGGCTTGCAAGTTCTTGCCATGGCTGTCTTTTCAAGATGCAGTGCAGAGGGAGCAGAAAGAAATGCCCATCTGGCAGTCTTTCCTTGAATGAGGCCCATTTGTATACCCAAAAACCTGTGACCTGAAGGTCAGGTTCCTATTTTCAATACACATCTAAGGGCCAACTGTGAAGATGAAGGAGGCCAGTGAGAGCCATCTCCATGTTCTCCCTTTTCCCTGCTCCAGGTAGCTGATATCTCTCTGCAAGGAGCTTGTGTACACTTGGTGCCCTGGCTTTTGTGGCTGTCATCCAAGGGACACAGCCCTTGATTACATGGTTCTGGTGACCAGTGGGACTTGTATTCATGGGTCCCACAGGACTGTACCAAACAAAGAAAGAGTTCTTAACTGGCTAATGCCACTCCTAATCAGGGCTTAATGCAGAGTGAGCAGATAGAACAGCAATCTCCCAGTCTGAAAGAGGTATAATTGCATATTTTAAATGTTGTTGCCTGAGGGTCTGTTTTCTAATTAGCCTACATCCAAGTACTGGCTGAGAGTCTCCCCTTTGGGACACTGCCCTGTTTTGACATACCCTCAACAACTGGGAACCACAAAGAAGGCAGCTTGGACAATCACAAATGTGTAGAGACAACTAAGAGCTAGGGCTGGGCTGAACAATAAGGTTCATCTCAGTAGATGAGTCAAGACTAGGGGAGGTGAATATCTTATTTAATGCCCAAAAACCAACACAGAGAGTCAAGGAAAAGGAAGAAAAAGAGGAATATGTTCCAAACAAAAGAACAAGATAAAACTCCAGAAATAAATCTTAATGAAATGGAAATAGGTGATTTACCTGATAAAGAGTTCAAAATAATGGTTATAATGATGCTCACTGAGATCAGGAAAACAATGCGTGAACAAAGTGAGAATTTCAATGAAGAGATAGAAAATATAAGAATGTATCAAACAGAAGTCACAGAGCTGAAGAATATAATAATTGAAATGAAAAATTCAATGGAGCAGAGCTATATCAGACTAGATCAAATGGAAGAAAGGATCAATGAACTTGGAGACAGGGCCATGGAATTTCTCCAATCAGAGGGGAGAAAAAAAAAAAAAGAAGAAAAAGAGTGAAGACAGCCTGAGGAACTTATGGGACACTAGCAAGTCAACCAATATTTGTAAAAAAAGAATGAGATCTTGTCATTTGTAACTACATGGATGGACCTAGAAAGTATAATATTAAGTGAATTAAGTCACTCAGAGAAAGACAAATACCATATGAGTTTGTTCATATGTGGAATTTAAGAAACAAAGCAAAGAAAAAAAGAAACAAACAAATAGATGCTTAAATACAGAGAACAAACTGGTGGTTGCCAGAGGGGATGTGAGAGGGGAAGGAGTGAGTGAAATAGATAAAGTAGATTAAAAGTACACTTATATTGATGAACACTAAGAGTACACTTATATTGATGAACACTAAGCAATGTATAGAATTGTTGAATCATTATATTGTACACCTGAAACTCATATAACACTGTTAATTTTACTTCAAAAAATAATAATTAAAAAAAGATGGCTCCAGACCCAAATTGAGACACAATATAATTACATTGTTAAAAACTTAAGACAAGGAGAGAATCTTAAAAACAGCAAAAGAAAAACAACTTGTTAAGTACAAGGGAACTGTATATAACAGACTCCCTTCAGATGCAAGGATACACACAGAAAGTGTAGGTATGGAAAAGGATATTCCATGTAAACGGAAACCAAAATAAAATGGGGTTTGCTATACTTATATCAGATAAAATAGACTTTAAGACAAAGACTATAATAAGAGAGAAATCCAGGTCATTAAAACGATAAAGCGGTCATAACATTTGTAAACATTTAAGCACCCAACCCAGGACCACCAAAACATATGAAGTAAGTATAAGCAGACCTGAAGGGAGAAATAGACAGCAATGCAATAACAGTAGGGGACTTCTACACACTACTTTCAGCAATAGATCATCTAGACAGAAAATAAATAAGGAAACATTGGACTTAAAATGGATTTAACAGATGTTTACAGAACATTCTATCCAACTGCAGCAGAATACACATTCTTCTGAAGTACATGTGAACATTCTGCAGAATAGATCCTATGTTAAGCCAAAAAACAACTCTTAATAACTATTAGAAGATTGAAATCATATCAAGCATCTTTCTGACTACAAAGGTATAAAGTTAGAAATAAATTACAAGAAAAAACTGGAAAAATTATCAATTATGTAGAGGATAAACAGCATGTTTCTGAACAACCATTGGGTCAAATGACAATCAAAAGAGAAATAAAAAAAATAACAAGACAAAAGGTGAAAATCCAACATACTGAAACTTATGGGATGCAGCAAGAGCGGTTCTAAGAGGGAAGTTCATAGTGATAACTACCTACATTAAGTAAAAGAAAGAGCTCAAATAAACAACTTTATGCCTCAAAGAACTAGAAAAAAGAGAAACAACATAAGCCCAAAGTTAGTAGAGGGAAGGAAATGACAAAGATCACAGTGGAAATAAATAAAGACTAAAAAGATAACAGAAAAGATCAGTGAAACTAAGAACTGATTTTTTGAAAAGCTAAACAAAATATACAAAGCTTTAGGTAGACTTGCCAAACAAAAAGAGAGAAGACTCAAATAAATATAATTAGAAATGAAAGAGAAGACATTATAACTAATACCACATATATACAAAAGATCATAAGAAATTACTATGAAAAATTACATGCCAAAAATTGGAACCTAGAAGAAATGGATGTCTAGAAACATACAATATACCAAAACCAAATCATAAAGAAAAGGAAAATCTGAACAGACCAATGACTGATAAGGAGATTGAATCAGTAATCAAAAATCTCCTAACAAAGAAAAGTTCAGGACCAGATACTAACCATTTAAAGAATTAATACCAATTTTTCTTAAGCTCTTCCAAAAAATATATAAGGAAGGAACACTTCCAAACTCATTTTTACAAGGCCAGCATTACCCTGATACCAGAATCAGACAAGAAAACTACAAGGAAAGAAAATTGTGGGCCAATATCTTCATGAACATGGATGAAAAAATATTAGAAACTGAATTCAGTGATATATTAAAAAGATTGTACAGAATCAAGTGGGACTTATTTGAAGGATACAAGGATGGTGCAACATCCACAAATCAAAGTGATACACCACATCAACAAAATGAAGAATAAAATCCTATGATCATTTTAATATGTGCAGAAAAAGCATTTGACAAAATTCAACCTCCTTTCATGATAAAAACTCTCAACAAACTGGCTATAGAGGGAAGATACCTCAACATAATAAAGTCCATATATGACAAGTCCACAACTAATATCCTCATTACTGAAAAGCTGAAAGTTTTTTTCTCAAATCAGAAATACTCTTACCACTTATATTCAACATAGAACTGAAATTCCTCGTCAGAGCAATTAGACAAGAAAAAGAAATAAAAGGCCTCCAAGTTGAATTAGAAGAAGTAAAATAGTCTCTATTTGTAGGTGACAAAGTAGTATATATGAAAAACCCTAAAGGTTCTACACAAAAAACTGTTAGAACTAATAAACTAATTAAGTTGCAGGATACAAAATGAACATACAAAAATCAGTTGATTTTTATACACTAAAAATGAACTATCAGAAAGAGAAATTTAAGAAAGCAATCCAATAATAAAATAACTGGCTCAGTAGGTTAAGCATCTGACTCTTGATTTCAGCTCAGGTCATGATCTCGGTGTCGTGAGATTGAATCCTGTGTCAGGCTCTAAGCTGGGCATAGGGCCTGCTTAGGATTCTCTTTCTCCCTCTCCCTTTGCCCCTTTCCCACTGCTTGCACTCTTTCTCATTCTCTCTCTGTCTTAAAAAAATACAATAACTGGGAATAAATTTAATCAAGGAGGTGAAAGATCTGTACACTGGGAATCATAAGCTATTGATGGAAGAAACTGAAGAAAACATAAATAAATAGAAAGATATTTTGTATTCATGGATTGGAAGAATTAATATTGTTAAAATGTCCACATTGCCCAAAGTGATATACAGTTTCCAAGCAATCCTATCAACATTCCAAGGGCATTTTGCACAGATACAGAAAAGAACAATTCCAAATTTTTCTGTACTATAAAAGACCACAAACAGCCAAAGCATTCTTGAAGAAGAAGTAAGCTGGAGGTATCATACTTCTTGGTTTCAAACTATATTACAAACCTATAGTAATCAAAACAGTATTGTATTGGCATAAAAACAGATACATAGATCAATGGAACAGAATAGAGACCCCAGAAGTAAACCCATGTATATATGGTTGATTAACTTATGACAAAGGAGCCAAGAATATACAATGGGGAAATGATAGTCTCTTTAATAAATGGCATTGGGAAAACCAGCAGTCACATGCAAAAAAGAAAAAAGAATCTGGACCCCTATCTTACACCATATGTAAAAGTCAACTCAAAATGGACACAATGCTTGTACATAAGACCTGAAACCATAGGGGTGCCTGGGTGGCTCAGTCATTAAGCGTCTTCCTTCGGCTTGGGTCATGATCCCAGAGTGCTGGGATTGAGCCTTGCATTGGGCTCCCTGCTCAGCGGGAAGCCTGCTTCTCCCTTGCCTACTTCCCCTGCTTGTGTTCCCTCGCTCACTGTCTCTCTCTGTCAAATAAATAAATAAAATCTTAAAAAAAAAAAAAAGACCTGAAACCATAAAAATTCTAGAAAAAAACAGAAGAAAAAAATATGTATTTAAAAAAATAATATTATTGAGCCATAAAAGGAAGGAAATCCTGTCATTTGTGATAGCATGGGTGGACCCTGAGGACATTATGCTAAGTGAAATAAGTCAGAAAAAGACAAGTACTGTATGATCTCACTAATATGTGGAATCTAAAAAAAACCAAACTCATAAAAACAAAGAACAGATCAGTGGATGCCCGAGGTGTTGGGTGGGGTGGGGGAAATGGGTAATAATGGTTAAAAGCTACAAACTTCTAATTGTAAGATAAGTAAGTTCTAGGGATGTTAAGTATAGCGTGGTGACTATAGTTAACAATACTGTATTGTATATTTGAAAGTTGCTAAGAGAGTAGAACTTAAAAGTTCTCATCACAAGAAAAAAAAATTGTAACGACCGAGATGGATGTTAAGTAATTGAGGTAATCTTTTTCCAATATATATGTGTATTGTTATGCTGTGTAAAACAATGTTATATGTCAATTATACCTCAATAAAAGGCCAAATGGAACAAATTGTAGTAAAACAAACAACTCTGTATGCTCACTGGTGCTTCTGGTAATGTGCTCTTTTGCTTGCCCTCTGGCTGAGCTCTTTTCAGATCCAGGCCTGTCCACCTGTGGAGAGGCCTGAAAATACAATGGGGAAATGATAGTCTCTTCAATTAATGGTATTGGGAAAACCAGCAGTCACATGCAAAAACAATGAATCTGGACCCCCGTCTTATACCATACAAGTTGTAAGTTAGTGAGGCCTGATCTTGCTTCTCTGTCTGCAGGCCCCACTCTCTGTAATAACTGTCTGTTAGCAGATTCGCCCCCACCCTGCACAGCCCATCTAGTTTGTGGGTTCACTCCTCCGAACCCCAGGTACCACAAAGGTAGAGCAGAGCTACCAAGTGGATTATTTATGACACAAAATTCAGGACCAGGCACCCAAAGATTGCAATTAGTGGCCTGATATTTTGTGAGTCCTTTGGAAGGCAAATATCCCTGAGCATTTTATAGTTTTGTTGGCAGGATGGAGCTTATGTCTAGTAAGCTAGACATAAGACAGAATGCTGTGAGGTATGATATGGGGACTAAAGATAACTTACCCTGTACAATAAAGGAGCAGAAATTGTATGGCTCTGGCATGTCATGTTGTTCAAATTCACCACATTATACATTCCTTTGCTCTGAGGCATTGATGTTCTCCATTAAAATGCAAATATATTATCTGAGAAGGTTTATAGTATATGGAGGAAAACGTGCCAGACCAAGAATCAGCAAATTTGGCTTCAGCCCTTCCCAGCTAAGTGACCTTTACATGGAAGCCCAGAATACTAGCAATGAAAGGAATCTTAGAGGCTTGTAACTAGTGTATGAAATTTTCCTAAAACCTTGAATATTTCCAATAACTAGGATCACAAAGCGAGGAACATTGTTCATTTAAATGTTCTTCTTTTATTGATTCCAGGTCAGCTTTCTCGTATCTTTTATATGATTACTGCCCCTTCTCTTTTCTGAGACACCCTTAATCCCTTCAACATTTCTTCTCATGCCCTGCTGTCTGTCCCTGATGTATTTATTTCAGCTAAATGGAAGCAACCAGGATGTTTACAGTGCTCATCATAGGTGCCCTGAGAAGCATGGAGAGGGCAGGCACATCACTACTCTTGATATATGTGTCCAAATTTGCATGAAATTTTGGGGATCCACATCATAATTTTATTCTTTTTGAGTTAAAATCAACTTAAAGGCTCTAAATCTTTTCCTGGTAAGATGATGTCATTCTCCTCCTTTCCTGCAGGGGAACTGATTGTAAAAAATCCTCCTAGGGCAGGATTTTAAATTTATCTCAAATACCTTTATCTTACTTCATGTTGGACAAGCAACAGATTTCTTGGAATCAGGTTTTTTTTTTAATCTCCAAAATGAAAATGATAATACCTCTTCTGTCCACCACGCATTCCTGCTGTGCAAGTAAAGCTGTGATCTATGTGAAGGATGCAGGGTGCCTGTTTTAGTGCAAGCTCCAAGCCATTGGTGGCAGCTTCCTGAAGTGCTGTACTGACATGATTTCCGAGGGCTGTCTGGAATAGCTGGAAAGATAACTGTGATTTGTGATGTCTGCCATGGTTTGTGTATGTGTGTGAGCGCGCGTGTGTGTGCAGGTGCACTACATCTTTTTCGACACAGATTTGTCATACTTATACTCATGCAGGAAATATCATTATTAATTCATTAACATTGGAACACATATTAATCATCCACCTTGCATTAGAAAGCAGGTACATTTTGATGAGAAAGGAGCATAACACATTACACAGAAGGGTTTTCCAGCTGGACACCCGAGAGCTTCCACAGAAGGGAAAATGAATGCCATGATTCTATTCATTTACCCCTCAAATCTGATTCCAGAAACAGTCCTCAACTAGAGACATGGGTCAACATAGGTTCTACAGATTGCCCTTGCAAGGACTTTAGACCAGGAGTTGCCATCTCTAATGTCTAGACGGGACACATTGGTAACAGCAATGATGAGGTTGGACCAGGTAGGGCTGGGGAGAGAAATGAAGTGAACTGTATACACTCTGTCTAAAGGGAGCAAGCAGGCCCCCATTTCAGTTGCTTACTGTCAGAAGTGAATATGGGCCCACTGTTGCCAGAATAGCCTACTTTCAGAGAAGCTGAAAATCTGGCATTTTATGTTAAATATTCCATTTAAAAATGTTGACTCAATTTAAAAAATAACTGTAGATTCAACAAAACACATCTGTGGGCCAGATTCAGCCTCCAGCTGCCAAACTGGGACCTCTGTTTTAGATGCCACTGGAAAAGGAAAAATTAACTCTTATTAACAAATGCTTACACATATGCAATGGAATCCCATTAATTACTGCCAACAGACAGTCACTGGCAGTGACATGGCAGCAGACATGGATTTGACCTACAGGAATTTTGGATTGAGTAGAGGGTGATAATTTCAAGACACAAATGATTGTAATTAAGATAGAAATAATGGGTGCCACAAGAAATGTACAATAAACATGCTATGAGGATTTTTTTTTTTTTGGTGAGGGAGTTTTTTGGAGTGTTGTTGGAAGGGGGTTCATGGTGGATGTGGATAGCATTGAAGATGGGCCTCATGGAATGGAAGGATTTCTAGGGAGGAACACAATGGACAGAATCCAGGTGAGAAATGGGGGTTTAATTTGTTGAAGGGTGAGTAGTCTCATGGCTTGGGACTTAAAGAGCAGGTAGCAGAATAGTAAATGGAAAGGTAGGATATAAAATGTCAAGTTATGGAGGGTTCTGAAGGCACATCAGAGAAGTGTGTACTTAATTCAACAGGCAATGGGGAGACATTAAGCATCTAAGCAGGATAAACATGATTGGAGCTGGACCTCAGGCCAAAATGGAATCCCATATTAAGAGGCAGAATGTAAAAAGATTGAATTGAAATCTGTTTTAGTATTGGAAAGGGTAAGAATGGCTTGAACTAGGATGGGAGACGTGTGACAGAAGGAAGGAAAGATGTGAGTAAAATTGGGAAGATAAGATAGATGTGATTTCTCAAAAGATTGGATGTAGGGACCAAAAGATAGGTTAAAAATGATTCCCCTGTTTTGAAATAGGGAAAGTGGAGAATATACGAACTGGGAGGTGGGGAGAAGGAGGCTAGTGAAGAGTTCAGTTGGGCTATCTTGAGTTTAAGATGCTTTCAGTTGATGAAGTTATGGAAGCAAAGTACACAGGTAGCTGTAGTTGTGGTGTGAGGCACAGAGATTGCGTCAGAGAGAGAGAGGGAGGGAGAGGAAAGAGAGGAAGGGAGGAAGGGAGAGCCAGAGGCTTGGAGGGCAGCTATAGAAGATAAAATTTGGCCATGGAAGCCACGGAGGTATGAAGATGCCGTTCCTGACTAGGGTTGAGGAAAGGAGAGGAAAGGTGGGGGAGAGGAGAATAGCCTGGTTCTAGATAGACTTTGGAGGGTGCTCGTGCTCAGTGGATGGGAGCAGAAGCAAAAGGATGGAAGAAATGATCCATGTGGGATGGAGGAAGGAAGCCAACAGAATGCCAGAACCCAGATGCCAATGAAAACCAGTGTGGTGACAGTGGTTGGCTGCTGCTAGCACTGCGTAGAGGTCTGGAAGGTGAATGCTACAACTTGAACTTTAATCCTCATTATACTAAATTGTTTTCAACCAGGCTGCCCATGATCTCTTTGCCCTGAAACCCAATGGTTGTATTTTAATCTTTATCTATCAGTAACACTCAGCACTATCAATAGTTTTCTCCTTCTTGAAACATTCTTTTCATTTGCTTTTATGGGATCAGACTCACTTGGTTTTCCTTCTGCTTCTTAAACTCTTCCCACTCAGTCCTCTTTCTGATTTCCTCTTCCTCCAACCATTACTAAATATTATTGTTAATTAGATTTTTGTTTCTGTTCTCCTCTAGTTTCCTGTTTCTGTCCTCCAAAGACTTCCACTGCCATTTATAAGTTAATGAATCCCAGATCCTTTCTCCAAGTCAGAGCTCTTGTCTGATCTGCACACATACATGGTCAATTGCTGGACATCTCCAAATGGTTGTTCCACAAGTGTATGAAACTCAACAATGTGAAACCTCAATTTATTATCTCCTTGCCCTCCCTACTCATCTTCTTCATGCCCCTACAAAACTACCACCTCCTTTTTTCTCATTTAGTGGTTGCTGCTATTTACCCAATTACCTAAGGCAGAACCCTGGCCGTCATCCTCAACTTCTCCACCTGCTCACTCCCTATTTCAACCAATCACTGATGCCTGCAGATGTTTCTTCAATGTTTGGGTTGTCCAACCACTTCTGTCTATTTTCATAACTGTTCTGGCCCAGATCACCATCTTTTCATGCTCTAATTTCTTCCTGATGCCAAGTCTTGACTGTCTTCCACTTATTCTCCACACTATGACTTTATACCATTTGATCATTTTACTTTAGTCGGTTTTTCCATTACCCAAAAGATGAAGTCTAAGCTTCTTAATATAGCTTACAAGATCTTGGCATGATCTTGCAACTGCTCATCTCTCTGGTTCATTTGTTTCTTTTTTCCCCCTCACGTCTCCCCTTTCTATACCCCCGTACTCCAGGTTGGCCTAAGCTTAAAACTGTTCCTCTAACAACATACTTTTTCCTAACTCCTCACTTTATGACCAGTTCCTTCTGCATAGAAAGTATGCCTTGACAAGACCATCACTTCTTGCTAGATGCCACTACTCCTTCTGATTTCAGCTGGGATAGCTTCTCTCTCTCTTTTATTTTTTTTAATTTTTAATTTTTTATTATTTTTTAAAGATTTTATTTATTTATTTGAGAGAGAGAGAATGAGAGGCAGAGAGCATGAGAGGGAGGGGGGTCAGAGGGAGAAGCAGACTCCCTGCCGAGCAGGGAGCCCGATGCAGGACTCGATCCTGGGACTCCAGGATCATGACCTGAGCCGAAGGCAGTCGCTTAACCAACTGAGCCACCCAGGTGCCCTCTCTCTCTTTTTAAAAGATTTTATTTATTTATTTGTCAGAGAGAAAGAGAGAGCACAAGCGGAGGGAATGGCAGGCAGAACAGGCAGAGGGAGAGAAGCAGGCTCCCTGCTGAACAAGGAGCCTGAAGCAGGACTCAGTCCCAAGACCCTGGGATCATGACCTGAGCGAAAGGCAGATGCTTAACCAAATGAGCCACCCAGGGGTCCCTGGCATAGCTTCTCTTTTGGGAAATTTTCCTGAGGCCAGGAAAGCATTCTGCTCTTCTCTATCATGTGGCCACTGAGTCATAGTTGCCTATATAATTCTGCCTAATTTTTCTTGAATCTAATGTGTTATACATTGCCTGAAAGATAATAGCTTCTTAGTTATTATTTATTAAATTGGCTATCAATGAACTATTAGATTTTACAGATACAAAATTGTGACTTCAATAGCCAATTTAATGGGGTGGCTTGGATATTTCCCCCTGGAGTATTTAAAAAGCTGTGGGTGGGTCTTGGAGAAATGAATCAGTGACTGAAGATTGACTTTGCCACTAATTAGGTAGGGTGAAATCCATTTCAGGAATCAAGACACAGAATCACAGATTATATTTTTTAAAAATATTGTTTTATTGTTTTAAAGCATCATAGGAAACAATTATCAAAGTGAATAAGAAGGATTTATAATTAACTTATCAATTTGAACCAAATAGATGGACCAGAAGTACAAAAACAAAAACAAAAACTTTCACTTAATTATTTTTGGAGTGTTGTTTGTTAGATTCTATTAATTTGTCAGCAAACACTATTTTCTTATAGACTGTGCAAAGGTGAACTTTAGTGTAATGTATGATTGCAAGTTAATGAATAAGAATCATAGGCTGTTGGGAGCCTGGTGGCTCAGTCGTTAAGCGTCTGCCTTTGGCTCAGGCCATGATCCCAGGGTCCTGGGATCGAGTCCCACATCGGACTCCCTGCTCGGCGGGAAGCCTGCTTCTCCCTCTCCCACTCCCCCTGCTTGTGTTCCTGCTCTCGCTATCTCTCTCTCTGTCAAATAAATAAATAAAATCTTAAAAAAAAAAAAAAAGAATCATAGACTGTTAAAGCTTAAAAGGAATTTAAAGATCACCTAATTTAAATACCTGGCTTTGTTAGTTGAGTAATGAAGTTCTGCTTATCTAACAAAATGCCTTACTTATATCGACTTAATCAGCAGATATTTATTGATTCCTTACTATATGAGGTATTGTGCTAGGTGGAATTGGGGGAGTGACATTAATCACTTGTGTTATCTCATTTTAATGGTTCCTGTGTCAACCAGTTTATTGTCCACTCTGAAAGAATGATAGGTTTACGTAAGCAGACAACTAAGTTTACCAGTTAGGGTAAGTACAAGTGAATGTTAGAGATAAGAACTGGTGGGAAGGAAGGAAGAGAGCAGTGACTTTGGGCTGGGCTGGTCAGGAAAGGGCTTGAAGATTATTAGGAGACTTCATTGTGTAGGAGGCCAGCCCCAGAATCAACTGCTCTGCTCCTTATCTGTCTTCCCCGAGCATCAAGTCAACAATCACACGTTCCTAGGAGGGACTGGAGTTAAGGCTGAGGTAGAAGTCAGATGGTGGGGACACAATGAGTCAGAAGAAGCGTTTGATGGACAAGGTGTGACAACGTGCATGAAATAAGGTTTCCTGGGGTTGAGTCATTCGTAGAAAGCCTCACTTTGTCCAGGTATGTAGCAGGCCGTCAGTAAGATGCAGAGAGAGTAAACTGTTCTGTTTACAATAAAACAGAAAAAGCTTAATTACCTTTCTCATTTTCCTTATTAAGCCCAGGCTTTCTTAAGTTGATTATTTGGAACCTCTGACATGTCAGCACTATCTTTTTGGCTGTTGACCTTTTCTCTCATCATCAGTTAGAGCTAGAAATATGTTCTCAAGGAAAGCAATTTGAAGAATATTCATCGAATCATAGTTTCCATATATAAGGGTATGTTGTCTGGATTTCTCTGTTGGTTTTGCTTTCTATGAATCTGTCCTAAAGGTCTGAATGATTTGGAAGTAATTTTCCCCCACTTGTTTCTGATGGTGATGCCATGAAATGGCCCAGGATTGAGAGAAGGGCTTGTGTTGTTTCCCATAGTCATACATCTTGATCATAAAGGCTATGCCAGATATCAGAGAGTTTATTTGTAGGTCTGAAGATGGGGGTAATCCTGGAGGGAAATTGAGATTTGAATTATTGACTTTTTCACAGACATACCCAACAGATTTCTCATGCTAAGCTATCAAATCTCAGTCCTGTGCCCTTATATCCACTGCTTGTTTTCTGACTTTCCCACCAGTTGTATGTTACATTTTTAAGAATGGCTTCTGCTGGTAAATGTTGTCTTGGAGGAATGCTAGCGCTCAGGATCCAACCTAAGTTTTTTTAGTGATGCGCCAGCCAACTCGTCCCTTTCCATCTTCTCATTTTTTAAATGGAATTGAGGATTGTTTTTGGCACATCCAGCAGCCTGGCAGGAAGGCAGAGTCTAAACATATTTATAGAAAAGGGTTGAATTCTGAACTGGCGGTGATTCTTATCTGTCAGCTCTTTGATGTTGCCGTTGTTGGAATAATTTATTTTCCAGAAGCTGACTCACCAAACTTCTGTTTAGAAGTGGTAGTTAATCTTTAATTAGCAATGATGCAAAAACAGAACTGAAAAAGAGGATAGGTAAATTACTTTAGAATGTAGCATTTATTCATAAATGTTTAGTCGTATGTTGAATTGCAGTTGTGCTTTAAACTTAGAATGCATCGTAGCCAGAAGGAAAGAGCCATGTCTCTTAAAATTGTTTTACCTGCGAAGTGGTGGTGTGACTCAGTGGTGGAGTGGGGAGACTGTGTTGCGATTGTGAGGTTAGGGGCTGGGCCCCTTACAGTGAGCATTTCACTGAGTGTCTGGAACTGCTGTGAGAGACTCTCCTTTCTTTGGAGCAAATTGTGTGGCCACGTTGGCCTTTTAAAATTGTCCTTCTTGTTCTCCCCTTTGGGATCATTTGTGATCATTCTATCAAATTTTTATTTTTGAGAGACCATTTTCCTAAAGCAATCAGGCCTGATCAGGTCCTGATTTTTCAATTTTCTGCTAATTTCTTCCATAATGTAAGGTAAAATCATATCATTGCCCTGTCCTTTTGTATTCTTGTTGACACGATTCTATCATGAGCTGTGTCTTCCTTTCAGAGATCATACTTACTGGGCATAATTAGGTAGAGAGACACTGTACTTTGAACTACTTGCTTTTCTAGTAGTACTGATGGGTTGTGGTGAAGTCGTGGTGTTGGGTCCCCATTTGACCAGAGACATTTGCTTGTGAAGCCACCCTGGCCATGGAACATCATTTCTCCTTCTCCAAAGACAATGAGCCCATATGGGGTTTGACCCTGCAACCCTGACATCATTAGCATTGTTTTTGAAACATCTAAGCTAACCCAGTCACAGCATTCGTGATTTTGTTATGCTAGTTCAACTGCCCCAGAGAGGAAATAATTTCCGCTCAATTGCTTGTGAATTGCTATTCCTCTGTCCAGCAAAAGGGATCCTGGTGTCTTTTAGGGTCATTGACTTGCCTTCTAGGTCATCTGTAACATTACAACTTTTTGGCTGGTGTTGCACCTGGTCTACAAGAACCGGACTGGTAAGATCAGGAAGTTTTCTGAATAGTATCACTTCATCTGCATTTGGATCAATTGACATACTCATTATTACTATCAAATTCCTTTTAGAGATTGAATTTATGCCTTTTGATTAATCAGAGAATGCTCTTTAGGTCCTAACTTATCAGAAATGAGAATGTGTATCTTGTTATATTTGGTGGAATTTAAGTCCTTTGTGTAACAGCCTCTTAACCAGACAATTCACATGATTTTGTTTAAAGATTATATTTGATAATACTGTTGGAAATTCGTAAGGCAGTTGAATGTTTGAATGCTTGTTTGAGAAAGCAAGCTGCATATTTATCCCTCTTATCGACCATGGAAAGCTTTCTACACAAGACACCAATGCTCTATTTCAGAATGAAAACCAGAGATGGGGCCCGGAAGAGGGAGCGATTGAGATATCAAGGACCCCGGAGGGGTCTCCATCCTTTCAGGATTTTCTATGTGATTTACAAACTGTTAAGGAGCAGAAACAGTTTCTGTTTCAATGTCATGGTGGGAAGAGCCTGCATGAATGATCCTTGAGAGGCTCGTGCTCTGTAGTTCAGCTCAAATAAAATGCTCCGGTCCCCATAAAATATGGCATTAGGAGAGAAAGAGTTTAATGTGGAGGCTCACTCACCTCTCAAGGACAATGGGTGGCACCCACTTGGCTGGAGTTAGAAGCCACTTCTCCAGGGAACTTTGACCATTCTGACCTTGTACTGCTTGGTTCTCTTCATTTTGAGGAGGGTCTCCGGGCTCAGTGATGCATCATTCCCTGCCACATTATAGATGATCCTGACACTTCAGCAAAGCCCAGCTGATTTTTCCGGCTGGCCACATTCTCTTTATCTTGCCTGCTGATCAGAGTGGCAGCAATGTTCCCATTTTATCATATACTGTTCTGGGCTGTCATTTAGAAATACTCACAGGCTCACCCAGTGAATATTGATAAGATACCTTTGGAATGAGATAAAATGTGGTAAAGGAAGCATATCTTTCCAATGTGATAAAGAACTTTTGAATATGTGATAAAAAGTGATAAAAGCACGCTGCAAGGCCATTATTGAGAAGAGGGGTCCATGTGCCCTGCATTCAGGGGGGTGGGGGTGGGGGGACAAGGGAAGATGCTTATTGTCAGGATCTTCTCTTTCAAAGGTCTGGGGGCCTTTCATTTGTGTTTCTAAGGGAAAAGCTCTTTGAAGGTCATGTTTGAATTAAAAGCTGTATTTATTATCTGTTTTTCCGTGTTATCTTTATTACAATTGTATATCGAATTTGGGAGCCCGGTATCTCCTGAAGGTAGTTGTTTTCTAATTCTGCTTTCATCCTACCCTCTGGTGTAGTATTTTGTCAGCACAGGTTTGCATCTGCTGGGGCTGATAAGGTGGAAACCGCTGACTACATTATTATAGTTCTCTCGCTCTCCCTCTCCTGGCTAGTTTGAAATGATTATCGCCTCTGGACTCTAGGCATCTGCTAAAAGATAACACAGCTGCCAGCTACTGACCGCACTTTCCTCCTCACTTTGAAGTCATGGTGGCTCCAGGTATTACCGGCTGGTGGGACATCCTTGTTACAGGGCGAGCAAGAAAGGAGAGGATCTGTGGGAGGAATCAGAGTGGTATGAAAATGAATAGGGCGAGTATTGTGTGTGTGTGTGTGTGTGTGTGTTTAAGATTTATTTATTTGAGAGAGAGAGAGAGAGCATGAGCAGGAGAGGCAGAGGGAGAGGGAGAGAGAATCTCAATCAGACTCCGCACTGAGCCTGAGCCCATGCAGGGTTCAATCTCACGACCCTGAGCTGAAGCTAAGAGTCAGTGGCTTACCCAACTGAGCCACCCAGACGCCTCTGTTTTTATAACCAGAAGCCAGGAGCTCACTCCTTGTTCAGATTTCAGAGAAGGTGACTGATCTCTCGCTTGAAAGTAGTGCTAACCTGGCCATTCTACCATAGAGCTTGTGCTGTGGTAGGAATAGGGAGGCTTGGGGGCCAAGAGCAGCATCCTTGAAGTGACCTCAGTAGGAAAATATTTTTTAAGTCTGTCTAAATTTTTGAATTTAGGAGGGAAGGAATAATATTAATAAACAGCATCTGATATTTATTGAAAGCCCACTATTTGCCAAGCATTGGAGTTTACATTACCCTTGGAAATAACCAATGAAGGAGATCCTGCTAAAATCACCATTTTATAGATGATGAAGCAGAGGCTTGTTTAAAAATTTATGTGACATGCCCAAGGCTGCAGAGATGTATGAGAGACATGAGCGAAATGCCTGCAATCCTCAAGCTTTTCTCAGTGGGTTTCTCTTAGGGTATCTTTCCTGTCCAGAAGAGATAATGTCACTCCTGTCCACAGCCTTCCATGGCCATTAGCGGAATCTGGGGGAATGACTCACAGGGTTCCTCCCCTCCCAGCTTTATTGATATATAGTTGACATATAACACTGTGTAGGTTTAAGGTATACATTAATACACTTATGTAGTGTAAAATGATTACCACCATAGCATCATCTAACACCTTCACATCACATAATTGCCATTTCTTTTGTGTGTTGAGAACATTTAAGATCTACTCAATTTTCAAATGTATAATACAGTACTTTTGTTGTTGTTGTTGAAGTACCTTCAACACACAATGTTACATTAGTTTCAGGTGTACAACACAGTAATTGGACAAGTCGCTGCTATGCTCAGCACAAGTGTAGCCACCGTCTGTCACCAGATGATGCTATCACAATACCATTGACTATATTCTCTATGCTGTGCCTTTCATCCCCATGACTTTGTCATTCCATAACTGGAAGTCTGTACTTCCCACTTCCCTTTACTCATTTTGCCCATCCTCCTACCCCCTGCCATCAATTTTGTTCTCTGTATTTCTGGGTCTGTTTCTGCTTTGTTTGTTCATTTTTGTTTTTTAGATTCCACATAAAAGTGAAATCATATGGTATTTACCTTTCTCTGACTTACTGTATTATTATTAACTATAGTCACTATGCTGTACATCAGATCCCCAGGACTTATTCATCTTATAACTAGAAGTTTGTCCTCTTTGACTGATCTCTCCCCACTCCCCCCACCATTCCCCCAACTCCTGGTAATCACCAGCTGACTCTCTGTTTCTATGAGTTTGGCTTTTTTATATTCTACTTATAAGTTATATCACAGTATTTATCTTTCTTTATCTGACTTAATTCACTTAGCCTAATGCCCGCAAGGTCCATCCATGTTGTTGCAAATGGCAGGATTTCCTTCTTTAATCACTGGATAATATTCCATTATATGGTGTGTGTATGTGTGTGTGTGTATGTATATATATATATATACATATATACAATATCTTCTTTATTTATTCATCTGTTGGTAGACACGTTGTTTCCATATCTTGACTGTTATAAATAAAACTGCAGTGAACATGGGGGTGCAGATATCTCTCTGAGATCCTATTTTCATTCTCTTTGGATGTACACCCAGAAGTGGGATTGCTGGAGTATATGTTAGTTCTATTTTTAATTTTTTGAAGAACATCCATACCACTTTCCATATGGCTGTACCAGTTGCATTCCCACCAATAGTGCACGAGGTTCCCTTTTCTCCAAATCTTCACCAACACTTGTTATCTCTTGTTTTTTTTTTTTTTTTTTGACAGCCATTCTAACATGTGTGAGGTGATCTCTCATTGTGGTTTTGATTTGCCTTTTCCTGATGGTTAATGATGTTAAGCACCTTTTCATGTACCCGCTGACTGTTTGTATGTCTTCAGAAAAATGTTTATTCAGTTCCTCTGCCATTTTTAATTGGATTTTCTTTTTCATTTTTTTTCTATTTTGGAAATTGAGTTGCATGAGTTCTTTATACATTTTGGATATTGACCCCTTATCAGATATATGATTTGTAAATATTTTCTCCCATTCTGTAGATTGCCTTTTCTTTTTGTTGATTGTTGTGCAGAAGACTCAGGTTTTTGAGAATCTGGAGGAATTCATGATGAGGTCAAGAAAGCATTTGAACCTATGCCTGTTATCATGCCCCCTTTTACTTAAATCTGCAGTAGAATGATTACATTTGGTTCCCTTTTGAGCTGAGGGATAACAACTCTTCATTATAAAATTTAAATTTGTTGTGAGCTAAAAACTGTTTCCAAGACAAACTTGCCTCTTTATTACTAATATGTCCCCTCTTTCCTCCATTTTTATTTTTTTCTTTCTCTTTTAGATTAAGTTTTATATTTTAATTCCAGTATAGTTAACATATGGCGTTCCCCATTTTTTCCTTTTTTTTTTTCTTTTTGGAGGCTTGTGTTTTATTCTTGGCCTGTCAGCTTCCCCCAAGGGGGAGCTAGGAGGGGTGGGGTAGAGGGAAGGGAAGAGGGGCTGGGAGGGGTCAGACCGCAGCTGCCCTTTGTATACACATTCTGGCGCGGTGGCAATGGTGCGCATGTCCAGCCCGATGCTCCGAGCCCAGTTCTCCACATCCCCCGTTCCTTGAGTGTCTGATTGAAGTTCTCCACCATCCCGATCCACTGGCCTGTTTGCTTGGCAAACTGGGCGGCCTGGACCCGTAGGGTCTTCACCTCATGGTCCAGCTTTCTCGGGTTCATGTAGGCCCGGGCCACACCCACACTGAGGTGATCCACCAAAGCTTCTGTCAGGCAGGTCGCTGCAGCGATAGCCTCTCGCCCCCTCTCTCCTGCAGCTCCTCGCGTTCGTTCTGCTTGGCCCGGTGTTCTTTCAGCCGGCGGGACAGCGTGGTCGCGGCGGGCTGGGGGCGGGGCGCGCCAGGCCCCCTCCGACTCCGCGAGCTGGAACCCGCACCTCGGCTCCCGCGGGGCCCGGGTCACGCCTAGTGTTCCCCACTTTTCTTAATGATCGCTGGCTAGGACTGATGATTGATATAGAACAGCTGCGGAGCACTGACTACGTGTCAGGCCACATTATCTAATTTAATTTCCGCTTGACAGAGGAGGAACTTGAAGCCTAGAGAAGGGAAGTGACTTTCCCAGGCTGGCCTGTGAGAAATCTGATCGTCAAGTCCGAATTAGTGCCTGACAGAGCCTCTCAGCGGCAGCACTAGCCTCTCGGCTGAGGCAGTGCTTTATGATGGTGACTGAGCGTGCGCCCTATACGGTGGGAAGGCTCAAAAGTCAGCCTTTCTCTTTGTTTTGGCAACTATTTTCTTTAACATTTTTTCCCTTAAAAGTGTAGATACCCAGAAGAATAGATAAAATTTCTACCATCTTGAGTAAGGATTTTGAGATTAAAAAAAAAAAAAAAGATTCCTCTTTTGTTTTGTTTTTAAATTAACCTGGGATTAAGATTTCCCCAGAATTTCTAGTTTGTGGGAAAAAGTACAGCCACAGTTTATTCTGGGAGTAAAGGTACATCTTGGCATATGTAGAGAAAATGCCACCAGAAGACTGGGTTAATCTAGAGCTACCACCTGGCACAGCCAATCATTGCTGTAGTTTCTAGATCTGCTGTCCATTTTCAGATGAGCTTGACATGGGCTTAAGTCACTCATGGGAGGTTTCCACAGGACTCATAGCTAGACTGGAGAGATTTTAGTTCCTGCCTTCCCATTCTGTCTTTGCCCTCCACTCAGAAACACCATAGCAAGAGGAAAAATGACAGAAAGCAAGAAAGGAATGTATTCCTTCCAAAATACACACACATTACCATCTTGGCCCCAACACGTGAAGCCTATCTTACTCTGAGATCCAAGGGAGCTGGTGGGGTACAGAAAACCCACTGAGAGAAAAATATCTTCAAAGAAAACTCACTTCTCAGAAGAATGTTAAAGTTTGAAGAGTGCAGCAGAAAAAAAAAACTTGAATTTTTGTTTTCCTTTTTGATTCTATTTCCCTTTGCTAAAGGTTGGAGGGATTGCTATCTTCTTTTGCCTTTCTTCCTATGTATTATAAATATTTGTTCATTTGCCTTTGATCCTTAGGATTTCTAGATATAAGGTATTTTAGAAATGCAAAGTGTTTGTTATTAATGTTTATCATTGCTTGTTTTTAATTTTCAGAAGTATTCATCTTATTTATATATTTCCTTTTGTTAGCTCATTTCTGCTTTAATGGCAATTTTATTTTATAATTTAAATTATCTCCTCTGATCCTTATTACTGAATGGGTTACTTTAATGAAAAATGGAAATAATTACTGCTTCTGCTGAAGGAAATGTCTTTATTTCACTCAGAGCTGTCACTTTTACTTGTAAGATAAGATTATTTTAAATGGAATGAAATTCTGTAAAGCTGACTATACTAAGAAATACTGACATTCAGTGATGAGAGGAAACTTGTATTTCTGACTGGAATCAAAACATTGAGCATATATTTTACTAGCCTTATAAATAATTTAAAAAAATAACACCACAAAACTACCCATAAAAGTCTTATTCTCTTCTCTCCTCAGTGGAACTTACTTAGTCATTTAAACTGAAAACATTTATAACACCAAAATAGTTCATAAAAAATATTAACAGAATGCTGTCTTATACTCCCAGTAATTCAAAGAATAACAAATGTCATCAGGGATCTGGAGGATCTGTTGTGATAACCTAAGTGGACACAGGTTGTTAACTGAAACAGTAACTGTTTAAACTTTTTGAGTAGTCTGTTCTTGCTCACATGGTTTAGAAGTAGCTCCTGGGCTAGTAAGGGAAGGACCTGTAAAATACAATATATAGAATTTTTGGTTGTGGAGAAAACTCATTCAAAATGTTTGTAATGAAAATTACAAAATGTGTTAGTGTGTTAATGGTCAAATGAGTAATTCGAACACACTTTTAAGCAGTATTATCTGATCAACTTACTACAAGGCAAGATGGAAACTTTGTGATTAAATACTTACCTCGAGAGTTAAAACCAGCCACTTAAAAGATCCTATTAATGAGTATAGTAATGATGTTTATTTTACAGAGAAATATAAAGCTTTATTGGCTATTTTAGCATTGGATGGGGAGATACACCAATGATTTCCTAGATCTTTTGGATGTTTTATAGTTTAATTTGACATGTTTCATACCTTTAATTGTAATGATAATTAAAGAAGATAACATTTAGGTACACACACTTGTTTCCTTTGGTCATCTCTCTTCCACACACCCTGCATTCCTTCCCACTTTAGTTCTTGCTGGCCCAACCATTTGGGACATGTCTTCTCCCAATGGAAAGAGGAACAGCAGTTAACTGGAAGACAGCACAACCAGCCTCAGTTCCTTGGTGCTCCCTCAGCCTTCCCCGACACCATCTTTCCCTACTTCTCTTCCTGGTCTCCCCTATACTCAGTAGACTTTGGAGTGTTGGAGAGATTTTGTTCCCAGGAAGAAATTTTGCCCCCAGAAGTACTATACAGCTAATTTCTTGTTAACATTCTCCTGCTTTTCACTTCCATTAAGATCAGAGAACGACCAAGAGAGTTTTTAAGAGTGTATTTGCAGTTACTGTTATTTGTAAATCTATAGCAGTATTCCTTCATTGATGAACATGAACATTAAAATGACTCCATTTTCCTTCAGAGAATACAATGAGAAAAAGAGAAAGAAAACCACTTCTAGTATGGTATATACCCATAGGTGAGAATATTATAAACTCACCTGCACTTTAGTCTAGCCATTCAAGCTTTTGCAAGTCATTATTTATTCTTTTCTCAGAGGGAGTGACTAATGAAAAAGTTGAATGACTAGTAAAAATGATAGGATGAAAATGGAATAACCATTAGTATAATGAAAATTATTATTGATTTTAATACTTTCATTATGAAACACTATTTTTAATGGGACACTAAGTGGCAAATACAAAGAATAGTATAAGGCGGTCTCTGCCCTTGGAGTTTGCAGAAATGACACTACAAAACACAGTTTATCAAATATTATCAGAAAGGTAGGTACAAGATATGATGGGAGTTTATAGGAGAAAGAAATTATTTTCAATGTTGATGAATTTAATTATACATTAAGAAAGTGAAATTTGAGCTGTGTCTTTTTTTATTGAGTTATAATTAGAAAATTAGAAATATATATAATATATAACATTATATTAGTTATATACTATGTTTCAGTTGTATAACATAATGATTTGATACATGCATATATTGCAAAATAATCATCATAATAAGTCTAGTTAATATCCATCATCCTAAATAGTTGGATTTTTTTTCCCTTGTGTGTGAGCTCGGTCTAGACAGATAATCTAGTGGACATTTATTGTTTTCCTTCCCAGCATCCATTTTCCTTTGTTCCTATAACATCTCTGAATTCTTTTAGGAATCCAGCTTTTTCTTCTTTGGGGCCTTGTGTTCTGGGTGGCCTTCTGCTTCCTGTTCCACAGATGGAACATGTAACCCCAGCTAGAGCCATTCAGTATTTTGCTTCCTCTTAGCTGTTATTGGCTCCAGGGTAACATGTCACCTATGATGACCCAATCAGAATGAATTCAAGAGTTTTTCAGGAACTTTGGGAAAAGTCCATCCATCTTCTCGTTGGTCTGAATATTGCAAAGTCATAAGGATGGAATTGTTACAGAACTTAGAGTTGGAGGGACCAAACTGGGTCCTAAGGGTATTGTATGAGCCTCTACATCAAGCCTCATCCAAAGCCTGAAATCCTCCTGGATTTTTAAAATCATCTGAGCCAATAAATTATGTTATCATTTTGCCAGTCTGGGATGGATTCCATGTCCCTTGCAACCAAAAAATGTCCTAGCTAATCTATCCAGTTAGGATTTGGACAGGATGCAAAGGGACAAGGACAATCTAATCTAAAGGAACAGAATGAAAACCAAGTGCCAACTCCAGGAAATGCAGGCATTGTTGAGGAAAGGTAGATGGTATAATTTTGTGGAATTTTAGGATACCTGAAGGAGAATAGAAAATATAGATCTTTTGGTTGGAATTTAGTCATGGAAAGTTTTGAATTCTTGATCAGAAATTTTATTTGGGAGGCAATAGACAAAAGTGAAATACTGTAAGTGAGAAGAAAACGTATGTGAGCTTCATGGAGAATGTTGGATGGATTTAATGAGGCAATACTTGGGGGTGGGCAGAGTGATTACACATTTGTAATAAGACATAGAAGGTTAATAAAGTAAATGTGACCACTCTGCAGGACCAGGATGGACCTTCCCCTAAAATTTGGTTTTGATGTCAATACGGATAGTGACACACACACACACACACACCAGAGGTATAAAAAATTCCATTACTCACATAATGAGGCTTTATGAGGGAGAGCAGGGCAGCTCTAAAGGTCATGTGAACCTGGCCTGAAGTTTTTATGGTGATTAAGAGGTAGGACAATGGAAAGGATTTTTGTGTGTGGGTTTGAACTTCTCACTGGCACCAAAGGAGCAACATCTGGGCTTTCTTATCAGCTTTTCCAAATAAACAGATATATGAATAAAGCTGTTGGATTTGTTGTGAATAAGGTTTGGGGACACCCCTGTGGATATGCCTTATGGTCAGGAGCTTGGGTTTGAATTTACCCTCAAAGATGTAACAGAAGTAGATAAAATGGCCAAAGGAGAGAAATGAGAAAGATAAGAAGAGCAAGAATAAAATTTTGGGAGACAGCCAAAAAATAAAAATCAACTAAGTGTGGACAGAAAAGAATGTGGAGAAAAAAGAAGCATTGTGGAAGCAAGGGGCAGAGAATGTTTCATGGAGGAAGGATATATATTTTTAAATGCTGCAGAGAAATAAAGGTGATGGGAATTGGACATTGGAGAACTCATGGCTCATTGATTATCTCTGAGACAGAAGGTGATTTGGGAATGGTAGGTGTAGGCAGTTTTAGGAAGAGTAGAAGAATGAGTAATTGGTAGATGTTGATAATGGCAGATAAATAAAGTAGTCAAATGAGATAATTTTTTAAACTTTTGCAAAGCTATGTAACAGGCAGATATGACCATATTTTGCAAAAAGTATGGAAATTGATTCTGGCAAGAGAAAAAAATTATAGAAAAGGGAAAGAAAATAATGAATTTAGATAGAACCAACAACAAGCAGAAAGGATTGGTTAGGGTCATGAGAGATGGAGTTGGTTTTGCAAAGAAGAAATACTTCTTTTTGAAATAAGAAACGTTAAAGAAACGTGTGTGTGTGTGTGTACATGTGTGTTAAAGAGAGGCCCAGGTATTTCTACAAACGTCAGGACCAGAGTAGGGTTTGAAGACAACAGAAGGGATGTGAATGGGAACTTTGGGAAAGGTGATAAGAAATAAATTAAAGATAAATAAAAACATTGCCAAACAAAGCAGAGTGCCAAATAAAGGGAAATCATATGTGTTTTCAATGCTTCACTCAGTAGATTCCTCTGATCTGAAAAGAAAAAAAAAAAACAGCATTATGGGGGTCTATCTAAACTTAGGAATTCACAACATGAGAAGATAGAAGGACAAGTAAACAAGTGAGTTGAAGATTCTGCAAAGAAATTCATTGAAATGATGGGAGAGGGAAGAGGAGGAGGTAAGGGAGGATAGAAGGAGCGAATGGCCAGGAAGAAAAGGGAGGAATCTAGATACCAGTATTCATGAGTAAAAGTCGATTTAGTGTAACTAAAGGAATGAGGTATATGGAAGGACAGGAAGATAGAGGAATTTCATAATCAGAGACTTGAAGAAATGGAAAAAATGGGTTCAGAGTATTGATGTGGTCCTAATCTGCATAGTGGAGTGTGAACAAATATTTCTAGGGTTGAGAATGTTGAAGAACTGAGGAATTGTCACTGGCTGTATTGGAGGAATGGAAGGGAGGATTGTGAGCCAGAAAATCAAATGTAGAAGTGGGTCTCAGGGCAGCCAATAGGGATAGAGTGAACCTGCAGGGAATTAAAGCTGAGCATGATTAGGATTTAAGCACAAAAGAAGTTCACATCAAAGTAGGGTTTAAACCTAGGGCATTGATGGTCATGATCAGCTGAGAAGTGTTGGTTTTATGGGATGAGTACAAAGAAGGGCTCAGGTGAATCTAGTTGAAGGATCATATACCGTTAATGAATACCAAAGGTCCAAATGGAAGAGATGTTGCTTTTTGTAAGCCAGACATCATTTTGTACATTACCTTATTTAAGCTTCCTTACAATCCTAGGAAGAAGAACTGTTATTATTCCACCTAATACAATGAGGAACTAAGATTTAGATAAACTAAGCCACCTGCCCAAGACCACAGAGCCAGGACCAAGCTAGTTCTTTGTGGCTCCAAGCCCATGCTCTTACTCATCAGATGTTTTTGCTTTGCAAATGTTAAGTAGCAAGGGCAAAATGACGAATATGACGATTTCTGTCTTCAAGAAAGTTATATCTAAGTGGTTGAGGATTGGCTCTCTTCACATTAATCACCTGTTTCAGAACATTTAGGAATATTTTGAACAACATTTGCTTCAATATAATTAGCCTTTTTTTTTTTTTTTAAGATTTTATTTATTTATTTGAGACAGAGAGAATGAGAGACAGAGAGCATGAGAGGGAGGAGGGTCAGAGGGAGAAGCAGACTCCCTGCCGAGGAGGGAGCCCGATGCAGGACTCGATCCCGGGACTCCAGGATCATGACCTGAGCCGAAGGCAGTCGCTTAACCGACTGAGCCACCCAGGCGCCCCTCAATATAATTAGCCTTTTAAAAAATTTTATTCCTTAACTAATGGCATTCTAAAATATCTTTTGGTTTGAAAATCCAATTCACTCTGTAACCTGACTATAAATGCAAATAAAAGCATTGATTTCCTCATTTCATCACCTCTAGAGAACAATTCATAAAGCACGGAAGTTCTAACTAGTCAATCAATAGTCACTACTTAAATCAGAGACTCAAAGAGTAGTCTATTACTAAAAAGTGTGCATCTGAAGATGATGTTAAATGACAATAAAGGAACCAATATGGCCTATGATCTGTATTCAGCTTCAGGAAATAGTCTGGAGGAAAGGGTCCTGTTAACTGTATTTAGAGTTTTCCTGTTTCTGGTTCCTGCCTGAGAAGAAGTGGGGAAAATCCAATTTCTCAAAAGCCACTTAAGTGTTATTAAGCAATTCATGGAAATAAGGCTAAGCAGTGCTGTTGGTAGGGCTTTCCCCCCACTCTGATGTACAAACCAAAATTGGTATTCAGCTATCTATCTGTCTCATTTTGGCCTATATTTGACTAGAGAATAAATACAGATCTGTATGAAATGTTCACTGTGTAGACCAAGACAACCAGACTCATTAATTATTGGAAATGCTATTATCTGACCCATTCTATAATCCTATTTCTGAGTTAGTTATGTAATTTTACCCTACACAGAAAAGGAAACTTTGACCCGAATTACATTTAAGATGAGCCTTTCACAAAATCAGGAAGAGTTTTTTTTTTTCCCTTCTGAATGAATCATAATTGGAAGGCCTAATTAGGAGCAAGCGTGAACATGCGGATGAGGAAATAAAAATGCCATTCATTATTTCAAATGATTCAAATACTTAAAGTCACACTTTGTTAGTCCACGTTGGGGTTTCAAGTGGACTCTTGTTCATGTTTGTCCATTACTGTGTTCTTATATTCCACATGCTTTCCAGTGCTGGCAGGAATTTTTGGAAAGCTAGTCCTTCATCTAGATGAGAATCTAAAGCCCAGGAAGATGTGATGTGCTCAAGATCTAACAGTGCTGGTTCCATGATTTGAACTTGGAACTCTCCATCTCAGTCCCATTATTATTATTCCATTCTACTGTCTTCTTTCTCCAGGAGTGATTCTGAAAGTGGAAAGTTGACTTGGCAATCAGGTCTGTGGAAATTGTATTGCTCTTTCTCATCAATGAGATATCTGTAGATACGTAAGAGGCCCATGAGATTGTTTGTAGTCTATAGTTTTTTCTCTTCCTGAGTTCATGGAAGTTTCCTTTAAGATAAATAAAGAACAAAATATGGTAATTGCTTTGTTTTCTGTACTTTGAAAAAGCATAGAGAATAGGAATGCACATTCATAACCAGACCACATAACATTTTTTAAAAGATTTATTTATTTATTTTACAGAAAGAGAGAGAGTGGGGGCAGAGGGAGAGAGAGAATCCTCAAGTAGACTCCTCACTGAGTGTGGAGCCCAGCGTGGGGTTCCATCTCATGACCCTGAGATCATGACCTGAGCCAAAATCAAGAGTCAGATGCTTAACTAACTGAGCCACCCAGGTGCCCCCAGATTGCATAACATTTTGCAAAGTGCTATTCTACAATGTTGGGTTGAAATAATATACCTATAAGTAATAGCTAGATTTATGCTTAAAATTGAGTGCTTTGCTGTTTTTACAAGAGTCAGCCTCCATATTGACAGGAAAGCATGGTGGACAACGAAAGGTGCTCCAAGGAGCTCTTTTGGACCAAATACTTCTCTTCTCACCGGCCATTAGGACTTAACACCTCAAACTTACACTCACTTTGTTTTCCCAGAATGTTAAAAATCCCTTATTAGTGTACAAATATTCCCAGAAGAGGTAATCTTAAATATGTTGCTGCATTAGCTATAAACACTTTAGTAAGTATGGGTCCAGCTTTCTTCACCAGGGGAAATTTCTACTGAAGAGGAAGGCACCAAAGATAAGTTTTGCTGACTTAACAATTTTGCCTGGAGCTGAACCTGAGTATTACTATGAATAATAAGGGAAAATAGCTTAAATTCCATTAGTAACATGATTCTAGCCAGTAGATTCTACACCAGGAGGGGATGCTATTATCAATCATTATTATTTTATGTTCAGAAAATGAATACACCGATGTTTACAGCAAGGGAAAATGCAAGCCAGCTTTCACCTTTCCTCCTGAGGAAAGTGATGAACTGGTATGCATTTAGAAAATGCTGAGTGTCTTCTGAGTCTAACCAACTCCATCCCCTCCTAAAATGTCCATATGTGAATTAGGTACTTTGCAGATTTTTTTTTAACTCAGCATTTACTGATCTTAAAAAGAATCACTCGTGTAAAAATATACCTTACCTTTGAAAGAAACCTGTTACAAGAAAAGGTGTGAACAAAATGCATTATGTTTGTCTGACATATTGGAAGTGGCTTATTTCATTCAAAGGTGTTTATTTCGGTTGCAGGGAGTTTTACCATAAGCATCTAGGCCACAAGCATTTTTGCCGCAGACGTTTTTGCTGCATAACTAATTGGCCGTACGGCAATTTTGCTGTAAAAGGTAAAATCATGGAAAATAAAAGAGGGGCATTCATCAAAAAGGACATGATGAAATGTGAGGAATTAATAACAAGACTTTGCTGTGAAGTGTTTGAAGACATTCAAAATGTATAGTGTAGATTCATGGCAATCCTGGGCAGATGACTGATTTTATTTTGTAGATTGTACATAAGCTCTTGTTTTCAGTCTTTCATCATAGTATTATACTTCTCTTTCCTTCTTTTTTGCTTGTTGATTTGTTCCCTCATTCGGCATTGCACTTTTTCTTTCTTGGCTAAAATTTTCTTTGTGAAGGGAGTTATCAGTTCCCAAATACTAAGATGCATAATTGTAACTATGCTTTGTATTGCATTGTGAAACCCTTCTACACTGTCTGTTCTTGGCAGATCATGGCGTGTTTGTTGACTGATGTTCCAAAGTTCTCTGGGAAATGTGGGCTCAAACCTCTGAGCCACCGTATAGACCATTGTGAGGGCTAGGATCTATATAATATGAAAATGGGAGTACATATCAATGGACAAATGGAACCAAAGTGTCAACTAGCTTGATGAAACCAAACTATCAAACTGAACTGACAACCAGTTATGTTTTATCTTTCACTGATTGGCAAAATGGCCAATTAGTTATGCGGTGAAAATGTCTATGGCAAAGATGTCTACCGCAAAAATACCGGACATGTTTTCCTTCTCTCTTTTTTTTTCCTTCCCTCCTTCCCTCCCTCCCTTCTTTCCTTCCTTCCTTCTTTTTTTTTTTTTTTTTTAAGTTCACGTGAAATGCAATTTAATAGGCAGATAGCCAAATATTCTCCCTGGCAGTGCCCATTTTCTATGTATGATTCTTTCTCAACATTTCCTTTCCTGAAAAGACCTGGAACTAGCTAACTAGATAATGGAAATGGTGTAAATAAGGGTTTTCTGTGATCCATTTGCCAAAATGTACAAAACTTGAAAACCACAAAGTAATTGTCTCTATGCTTGTTTATCCATTTGGGTGGGAGGAAAGTGGCAAGCTGCTTTGTTCTTTACTTAGTAAATCAACTTTACTGGGTAAAATTAGGACAGAAATCAGGATACAAAGGAACATTTTACGAGGTATTTTTTATGTCCTAAATATTTAGGTACATACCACTTTTCTTTCCTAAATAAAATTCACAATTTGTCTTCATGACAAATTGTGTCTTTGTCTTCCCAAGTTGCATGCGATTGATGAATAATGTATGGTGTCATGCCTCAGTGATTCACATAGTGAAACTCAGATAAATATTTGATGCAAAGGTTTGAGTTTTTGTTTTTTAACATATTAGGATCTAAGTGGGAAGAAGATTCTTTAAATGGGTGTTTTGGGAGACAGTTTTAGCTAAGACACAAGTGCATGGATTGCGTTAGAGCAGTAAGAATTAAAAAAGACCACCTTGTTACATCTTATATGTTGAAAGCAGGATATTAACATAGAGATGCTGATGTTGACATTGTCTGTAAAGTAACAGACCAGGTAACCAGACTGGGAAGGAGGGCCAACTGGGAGAGCTGTTGATTCTAGATGCAAATAATTGATAAAGTCAACTAATTTTGTATGTGCTGCTTGTACCCAGGAGCCAGATCCTCTTCTCCTTATAAATAATCATTATAATGTATCAGATAGCAGAACACTTCATTCTTCAGAGATCCAAAACACACAATTGGAGAAAGTAACATATTTCTACTAATATTTTTCTGTCATTTTTATGTTAGGGTAAATGGAGCCAAGAACAGAGACTGTATTCCTTAAAAGGGATTCAATTTTAAAGTGAACCCCACTCACGGTTTGGAATGCAAAGGCAAGTTTCTTATCAGGGAAATATTTATTCAACTGATGTCAGCTGAGATGGTTTGAAACTGCCTATCATTTTAAGCCAATTTGTAGGAAATGGCCACCCTTTTTATTCTACCAAAGCCCACACAAAAGTAAGGATGGGTGAAACCGTTGTAGCCTCAGGGCACCTTTGAAAACAAAGACCAAATATTGATCCCGTTGAAATGTGACCACTCCTTTTCCCTAGAGTAGCTTCTCTGGGTCACAGATTAGGTGCAGTGGCATTCTTCTGTGCAGTCCCGGCTGTCTGTTGGAGGCAGCATTGGGCTGTAGCCTCTAGGGCTGGTAATCTGTCACTCTCCAAGATAACTCTATTTCAGAGGGATTGTAGAGTGGCCAGGGACGCAGCAGGGCCACCTGCTGTGGCCTGATGTCTAAGCCTGACGAGACTCCTCCTTCCCGGCCAGGCATTGACCCTAACGTCCGGTGCTCGCAGCAGTCTTTAAAGAGAGCCAGAACGATCTGCATCTTGATTTGCTCTATTTCATATTGAAGTTGTCCTCTGTTAAGTGTGAGGTGATAGTGTGAGAACTGGGTTTTATGTGGATAGAGTGGCATTTTGTTTAAAAAGTAAAAGACAAAAGTTTTGCCCATTGTTGAGTCCAGTCTTTTCCAAATTTTAATAAAGTTTCTAGTATTCTTTGGCTTTGTGATGCTTTTCATGCCACTCGTTTATTGGCAGGTGCTTTGTGAAACCTATAGTTGTACATGCACATACACACAGACACACATAAATTAAAATTAATTTGTCCTGAGAGAGTTGAGGTAATTACAAAATTTGAGCAGAGCCAATGATGTTTTCATTTAGTTCAAGCATCATCAAGTAGTTACTGTTGTTGTTTGATTGATTTTAAGGAATAATTTCCAACCACAAAGTAAATGTCAAGAGATAGGGTTTTTTCCTTTATGGGGATTTTAATGCCAAATCCGCTTTGATTGGTTCCCTTCAGCTCACATATTTGCATTCTATATTCTATATTCTTCCTGATATCCATGAATTTTGCTGACGAGAGCTGTTTGGAGGAGCTGACAATGGGTCCTGCAGTAGATAAGAAAGAGAAGAGCAGCCCATAATCTGTTGGAACTCTACTGTATTGCTTGCTGGGACACAGGATATAAGGACTTAGTTGAGATATCAAAGTGCCTACATTAGCTTTTAAATAAAAAATACCATCTTCCAGGGAGAACAAGGAAATGGGCTAATTTTTCAGAGTTGAATCAAATTAAAAGGTTTTTAGGAAAGAGTCTTTTTGGCTGGAAAAGATAAACAGGCATTTATTTTACCATAAAAACACAAATTTCATTCCTTTTTTGAGTTCATTACAGGCTCTATCCTTTATCAAAATGGACTAGACTACTGTGGGAACAGCAGAGCAAGCTGCATTTCTGTCACTGGTGTGGCAAAGAGGGCCCAGATAACAAATTGCATACCAGCATAGTGCTAAACAGCCCTTCCCACAATTTAAGATTGGTTGATTCCATTGCTCTTAATCAATATCAGGAACAAAGAATAAACATAAAAATAAGATTTCCAGGAAAGAAATATCTGCCAATTATACTCAGTGAGGTGAAAGTTGTCATCATTTAAAGCCATCTTCATTCAAGTACATATCACATTTCTCAAATGGTACTTAAATGATCATTCCTGTTTAAAGGCCTCCAAAGACTACTTTGAACCAGATTTTAATCATTGGTTCTTACCTCCAGTCTTCTTCATTTGCTTAGACTGCCTTCTGAAACTGGTTGAGCTAATACATGTCTGCTCATTCTGGTCCTCACTGCATTCCTAGGTACAGCTTCCCCTCCCCCGCCAAACTGCTTCTTTGCTATCTTTCATATACATCTTTCCCAACTGTTCTCACATATATTCAGCTAGCCAATGCTTTTTAACTAAAGTGTCTTTAGAACATTTCTTGTACTCAGCAGATGGAATACAACTGTTGCCTTTAGCTTTCTCTGACAACCTCCATGATTGGTGAGGGGGGAGCATTGCTGAAGGAGCCGGGGTAGAGTGAGGGGGAGAAGTTTCTAGAATCATCAGCAACAGTGTTGGGATTTTCAGATGTAGGGGGAGGGGAGAAGGAGGTAAAGTGTGAAGCAAAGTGGTTGGGTTAGTACATATTTAATTAGGCATTTTCTATTTTAAGCAACAGACTCACTCTGGATGGATGTTGGCCCATACTGAAGCTATGGAAATGGAGATAGATCAGGTGAGGTGCTCTCTTGATGTATGCACAATATTTTTGTCATGATGTGTCTCCTTCCTGTTCTATTCTACTATCCATACCAATTCAACATTTCCTATATGTCCAGCCCAAATCCCCCAAGCCAGTCTGGTTACCTTATTTACCATAGACCCTGTTGGTCAGGGCTATTCATGACACCATGCTGAGCTCTGGATGGAGTATCTGTGGGGTACTCCATTTGTCCTATCACTGGACATCTCTGGATAAAAAGCAGTCCAAGTGCTGTGCTGCTGAGCAGTAGCAGAGGGCGGGGCAGTTAATTGCAGGTGAAATACAGCCTTGACGGGCTTTTTCAATACCTCAACCCTGTCCAGTTCAGTGTGGATGTTCAATGTATCACACAGACCAAAGAATGGAGAGAATGCAAGCATTGAGGTATTTTTGTCAAAGGAGCAAACACTGGAAGTTTTGGCAATGAAAGAGGTGAGGAATTCTATTGAGGCATATTCTGGAAAAAGTAAAGATAGTTGGATGGAATGGTTGAATCACATTCTACCTTAGGGAAAGGGGAATTTAGACCATGCTGGAGGAGGGGATATGAGGAATGTTTTAGAGGCCAAGAAAAGAGAGGCCCTTAGAGCAAGAAGGAGGCTTGGAGAGCAGAAGCAAAGGAGGATGCCACCCCCTCTTTGGTGTGCTCATGAAGAATTTGGTCTCTACCAAATTCCCTGCTATGAGCGCCTCTGAGGGCAGTAATTTCTTGCCTTGTAACAATCTTCCACAGAAATATTGGAGAGAGAATATTTTCCCTTCTAAGTATCTCGAGAGCTTACCTCTGTTCTATAAAGGAAATTGGGCAAGAGGCAGGAGAGATTTTATGGGGGGACCATTTTTACCATTTTCCTTTGTGTGGGGGGATTGAGCCATTCCATGGCCTTTCACCCACTGGGCCATTCTCTAGGTTGGGGCTGTGATTCACATGAACTATCCTGACTTCCTATCAGATGAGGACACATCTTTCATAATTAAGGAGTACAAGAACTTTAACCAACCCATCACAGGTAACTAGAGACAAAACTGCTCACATAGTCATTCTATTAAATATAAAGCCCTAAGATCTTAATAGAAGAGTGCAATCTGAGCTGAAAAAAAAATGGATGCGTCTGAAGAGGATATGCCTTTTTGCCCCTTCAGGATATTCTGGGAATAATATTTTGGTAGGGAAAAGTAAAATATTTCATTAAAAATTTAGTTTGCACATTAAAACTGAATTCCATGTGAACAAAATATGATCTTTGCCTGGTATATTGTTTGCAGGCACTGACATTTCAGTTTCCTCAGACACAGGTGAGCTCGGTTCGGCACTCCAGACAGCCATACCATGCAGGTGGGTTCTTCACAGGTGTTCTTAGGTGAGGAACTCTTGCCAAATGTGTAATTGTATGCACTGACTGACTTTCTTCATATTAAAATGCAGAGTTGTAACGTAGATAATCTTACTCCTTCTAAAGCAAATGGTAAATTGTTTAATCTGGTCATGTGTGTAATAATTTTCTGGGCACCTTCAAATGATCGATGCGCAGTCTGGACCAAACCGCATACATGTAGGATAGAATGTGGGGGAAGAACCGGCACCCTTGCATAAATGTGCTCAGATTATTTTATTTTTCTAATTTTGCGTTTTTAAAATTCAGCACAACTGTTATAAGACCTATTTTTGTCTTATATGAAGCCAATTAAATTTTAAGCTGGACCAATTCAATAAAAATGAATTTTGAAAATACAATCAACTCAGAAAAAGGAAGCTAAATGTGCATTCAGTCAAAAAAATTGCACATTTTCTTGCTCTGCTGAGAGAGGCTATTGGGGTGGGATATTCTTGGCATTTGTTCATTTAAAGATAAGGATAACTGCCTTCACACAGCCCTGCAAGCAGGATGCAATGAGAATTTCATCAAAGGCTGTGTAATTCTGTAAACATGTTCTTGGGAGTTACAGAAATTCTTACCCATCTTCCCATAATTTTGCATGCAACCTTCATGGACGAGTCTCCTAATTTGTGTTGGATGAATGATGTCTTTTTCTAATTAGGCAGATGCTTTCATTTTAGCTGAGGACCAGAAGACAATGTCTAATTGAGCCTTTTGTTGTTGTTGTTGTTTTTGTTTTGGACCGTGCTAGAATTAGCCTTAGAATTTAGTCTCCTGATTGACTCGTGTCCTAATTAAAGCCCAATTTGATTGATTCTGCTTGTGCCTTTCCATAGGAAACACAGAACAACTTCCCACATTTGCAACATGTTGGATTTGCTAACTGTTCCTGATCCCTTTGATATGTTCTGACATTCACAACCCTCCACACAGAAGCCCACTCTGCAGTGAAGTGTGTTTTTTCTTTACCTCCGACACTGACAGATCATCCCACCTTACCTTTAGTAGTCCTTTGTTATAATATGTATCCAAATACTATTACAAGACAGGATCTATGGAGTAAATACAGTGATATTGATAGTTTCCATTACCTTAATAGTTCATACAAGAGAGAAAAATCACTTCCGGAATCTGAGCAAGCCTGAGATGGTCTTTTTTCCTCTTCTTGTCTTTAGCTTTGAAGGCTTGGAAAGTCCTATTATCCTAAAAATTAAATTGGCTTAGTTTAATGCATACAGATGGCAATGCCTTGTGCTAGGTACAGCTGTCATTTTCATCCTCAAAAGAGAAAAGGGGAAAGTATCGTAAGCTCACCTGCAGCATATAACTTACGTTAGAAAGGTGAGCACAATGCAGATAGGAAGGAAGTCTGTCCCATGTAATGCATCTGCATAAAATAAGATCTCCTTTTCTTTTTTGGAAAAATGACTTTTCAGTGTAACTTATCACTTGAGTTATTCCAAACATACTTTCAATTTTAGGGAAAAAAACATATTTGTATCTCTGCTACAGACACCATCATTTGAAAGCTTTCATGTTTGAATAAGGAAGGCATGGCGTTCATAGAGTCTCCTGGTTAGGTGATCTTTCCAACTTTTTATATGAAATGTACGAAGAGTCCATCCAGCCTCTGGCCCAAGATAGAATTAATCTCTTTCCTGAGGGTGCATCCATTTGTCTTAGAGCATGTCTGGCCCTCCATTTTACTCCAAGTTTATACCTTTTTACAAAGTGTAAGGTCCTTATGTTGTCTTCTTAGTGTTTGTTAAGTGTTTATTGAATAAATGCGTGGACTTTTAAAAGTAGATAAAGCATTTCAACATCTTCAAATAATGTATATGCTCTACTGTTTCATTTAACGCGTATACAGTTGAAGACATCCAGACTGGGTCTAGCTTTTTGTTGCAAAAGTCTAATGAATTTGTAGCTTCAAATATAGTCCGATGTTGTGCATGTTTCACTAGATAATGCAAATGAGGTGAACAGAGAAATGATCACACTTCAGCTTGCAGAGGGGAGAGATGCTCACTTCACAAGCACCTCCACCAGCAGATTGCTGAACATTCTCTGAGTTTATTTTATAGTATGCGTAGGCCCACTTTGCTGGAGGAAGGCAACTGAGACAAGCTTTGCCAGAAATCTGGAATAAGGCTTATATCGGTGCCATAGAGGAAAGCTTTCTTTTAGGGCAGCGTGTAGATCTGTTTTGGCTATTTTTCAAGCCTGCATTTATGCCTGGGTCAATAACAGGAAAAAAAATCTGTTATTGATTACTATAATTTGGAAGGAAGTTAAAATTGACCTTCAGCAATGTGACTTGGCAGCCTCAGACTTTGACCACTGAAAATTTTGGAACTTGCCTCAGCACAAATATTATCTGTCGACCATAGTGGGAAGTTTTTCTATGGAGATATATCCATCTCCATGTAATTACTATGTTCCAGGAAAGGTGGTGTAAAATAATTTTTTTTCTTTTGTAAATGGAATCCTATTTTAGAATGTTTAAGAAATGTTCCTCTGCAAAGGAGTCAGTCCTATGGTATAGTAATAATTCACCCTAGTGTAAACTTGGATTTCCAAGTGTCAATTTTACCCGAAATGACATGCTTCTGTACTTGAAGATAAATAACAGTTTGGTTACAGACAGCGGAATTAAGTAATTTCAGGAAATGAATTACCATGTTGACCTTGTGTAGACCCGGGATGACAGCTTGCCAAGATGGGGCCACTGCCAAGTTCCTGTCTCATTTATGTAATTTTGACTGCACCTATTCTTCTGATTTATGAGCAACTTGCTTTGATAAAACAGATTGTTTGAGTTATATTTAATTGAATGCTCATTTCTTCTACCTCTCCTTTAAGTGTGGGTAACTTCAAAAATCCAAGGATCTCCTGGAAGGAGGAGTTGAAAGGACACTTGTCCTTGAGCACTGATACAGGCTCAGAGATTGAACAAACAAACAAATAATGATGCATGGAGGAGAAGTTTGGAATAGATGGTCTCCAGCTTCTTTTCCTGCCCTATGGTGCTGATCTCATATATTCTAGAAGAATTAGAAAACCCACCCCTCACCAGAAATGGGAAGCCCATCCATCCCCAGGCCTTGCACATTCACAGGAGTCCAGCATTCTAATCACTCCTAAAGCTGCCATCTTCCCATCAGTGTGGGCAAGGAGGTGAACACGCTTTGTGGGTGCACAGATACTCAAATCTGTGAGTGAAACTGCTCCAGCCTAAGTTGTCAGATGGGCAGATATGAGCAGAAACCTCTTGAAGATAACATGATGTTCTCCTTGTAATCCTGTCTTACACTAAGTTACTGCAATATTTTGTTCGGCCCTCCATCACAGCATTTCTCATAGATGGCCATGGGTTAGAGCTCTCTGTGTATACATCTGTCTACCCCTCTCTCAACTGCACTTTCACAGGGCAGGAGCTGACTCTCATTTGTGTTTTTTTATTCTTCACCGACTCTAGGGTGGTTCACCTTGATTAGGTACTCTATAAATGCCTAATAAGTTTTAGTGCACTAATATTTCCTTGTTTTTCCTTCAACTTTCTTAAAAATTATTTGAAATATGTTGTCATTGTAATTAAAATTTTTAAGACAACACGAGAAGAACACAAGCAGGTTTAATTTTGCTGAATATAAATCTATTCCCTATTTTAACTGCACAATAGGCTACACCATCAGAGACTATGCTTCTCTTGTTTTTATATTCTCCAGCACAGCGCACAGTTTGTGGCATATGGTGGCTATTCAAGACATATTAGTTAAATAAACAAAGGGACTTAGATGTGCTAGATGCTAGACATTGTGCTAGGGCTGGAGATATGCATGAAATGGATCCTGCCCTAAAGGAATTCAGACTTGGCAGATAATGACCAGGGCTTCAATAGATGAGGTTTGTGCAGAGTTTTACTTTATATTTGCATAATGCTTTTCATAAAAGCTGCTTTCAGTGACATGGTTTCATTGGATCTCATAACCTAGTGAGGTTGTCAGTACAGTGACTTAAATTTTTGTTTGTTTGCTTGTCAAAAGTTTTAACTCCTTTCTCTCTTTTCCTTAAATACAGATGTTTTCCTATTATTTCCATGTTTCTTTCTTATAGAAAACAAGGAATAGAAACTAAGGCAAGATACACACACACACACACACACATTCTATGTTTATTTTACTTTCACAGCTCTGTCCTGATGCCATCTTTGTTTTTTTTTCAGAAACAAGGATCAATACACACAGAGTTCCAGGTGCTGTCAGAAGTTTTAGTACATATAAAGTCAAATAAGGAATTTTCTGTTTCAAACTTACAGCAAGTAAAGGAGTCCAAATTGAATCAATAATTATAATGCAGACTTCTGGAAAAGAAAGAAAACTTTTTTTATAGAAACAATGAATTCACATTCAGTGTGAGGTAAGGTGGAAACTAGGGGAAAGCTAATGTTGAAAGCCAAGAGCAAAGAAAGTTCAAGACTGAGAGTGTCAAGATCAACCCCTACCTCACACCATATATAAAAATTAACTCAAAATGAATCAAAACCTCAAATGTAAGAGCTAAAAGTATAACCTCTAAGAAGAAAATATGGAGGAAAATCTTCAGCATTGGATGAAGTAATAGTTTCTTAGGACCAAAGCACAAACAACAAAATAAAAAAAGATATGTTGGACTTTGTCAAAATCAGACACTTTTTTCCTTAAAATGGTATCATGAAAACAGTGAAGACAGAACCCACAGAACAGGAGAGAAAAATTGCAAATGATATATTTGATAGGCGATTTGGTTCTAGAATGTATAAAGAATCTTACAACTCAATAATAAAAAGATATACCAAAAAAGGTACTCAGCATCATTAGTCATTAGGGAAATGCAAACCAAAACCACAAAGAGATACCACTTCAACCCCACTAGGATGGCTGTAATAAATAAGATAATAGTGAGTGTTGGTGAGAATGTGGAGAAACAGGAATCTTCTGTGCTTCTAGTTAGAATGTAAAATGGTGCAGCCACTTTGGAAAAGAGTCTGTCAGTTCCTCCAAAGGTTGAACATAGAGTTACCATATGACTCAGCAATTACACTCCTAGGAATATACCCGAGATAAAAGAAAACCTAAGTCCACACAAAAATTTGTACACAAACATTCATAGCAGCATTATTCATAATAGTTGAAAAGTGAAACAACCCAAATGTATATCAACTGATGAATGGATAAATAGAATCCACATTCTATCCAAGAATATAGGATATTCACACAATGAAATATTACTTGCCATTAAAAAGCAAAGAAATACTGATTCATACCACCACATGGATGAATATAGGAAACGTTGGGCTAATGAAAGTAGCTAGTTACAAAAAAATACACATTGTATGATTTATTGTTTCATGTATGTGCAGTGTCCAGAAAAGGCAAATCTATAGAGATGGAAAGTGGATAAATGGTTGCCTTGGGCTGAGGAGGAGGGATGAAAGGGAAAGGGGTGACAGCCACAGGGTCTGGGCCTTCTTTTGGGGGTAATGAAAATGTCCCAAAATTGATTGTGGTGATGGATTACACAACTCAGAGTAAACCAAAAACCATTGAATTGTACACTTTAAATGGGCAAATTATATGATATGTGAATTATATCTCAATAAAGCTCTTACCAAAACAAACAAACAAACAAACAAACAAACAAAAAACCAAGAAAACAACCAACCAAAAAATAATCAATGTCTACATGGTAGTTAATAAAATGAGAATTTTTCCATTGAGTTTAGCAACAAGGTGTTTACTTAGTCATCTTGGAAAGAGCAGTTTTGGGGAGGAAAAAGCAGACTTGAGATGTTGATAAGCAAAAAAAGAGTAAAAACTGGGGCCAAGTTTTGATCATTTTTTTAAAAAGCTTGGCTCTGAAAGGAATCAAAGGATGGCAGCCACAATGGATATGAAATATAAAACATCTTTGTTGAGATGGAGGAGACTGAGTAGTTTTGATGCTGACAAAAAAGGCAAAAGCTCCAAAGATGGGTAGTAATTGATAGACAAGTGTCCCATGGAGTGAAACAAGATGGCTGAAAGGAGGGAGGGATGAGCTTGAGACAGAGGAAGGACTCTTCTTCCAATGAAGCCACCAAGGGAGGGAGAAAAAGAGAGCACCAATAATGTAGGATCTTTTTTTTTTTTCCTGAGGGAATTAGGAGTAGAAGCATTTTGGAATGAACAGGGAGCACTGGGTTCAGGGGAGTTTGGAAACCACAAGTCAGTACAGGTCTGTATGACTGGGCAGATCTCTCCAGTACTGCTTCACAGGCCAGGGGTAGAATCAAAGGATTCTGATATTTGGCTTAGTCCATGGCTGGAGTTTCCTAGGAGAGGAGGGATGGTGGACAAGGGATCAGAAACCTGAAGGATCGCTGGAGAATAATGGGTACAGTAGCTGGAGAGAGAAAGGAGAGGATGGAGAAGAACTGATCAGGGGCTAAAATGGAGTGGTTAGGGGGATCAGAGGAGAAATCAGTTTAAAGAATAGATGTGTGGGTAGTAAGAATATAAGAAAATCATAATAATAGGAGATTTTAGTTGATAAATGGGATATCATATTTAGAAGACAAAAAAATTCTTGTAAATACGATCCAGAGTGATGATGAAAGTACATTGCTAAGTAGGACAGAGAGTCATTGGAATTCTGGAAATCAAAGTACCATAGACCAGACTAGTGGATGTATGTTATCCTAGGGCAATCATGCCATCCAGGAAGATTGAGTAGAATGAGGGGTGCCACATGCTCCATGAATGTGTGAGACTAACTGAAAAATCAACAGATAACAGTGATGAGGATGGACAAAATGGTCACTTGCTTATGTCATCTGTATATTTCATTTTCTCCTAATATTACAAACGTTATCCTTGTTATTATCTATTCTATAAACGTAACTTTTATAACTGGTGGTGATATCTATGGCTGCAACATAATTTATTTATCCCTTGCTGCATTTAAATTGTTTCCAATTTTTCACTATTAAAACTAATGCTATGGTAAATACAATTTAGTACTTTTTCTAACTGCATACACATTTGCAAACAGATTTGAAGTCTTTGAATTCAAACAATTGTTTTGCTTTTTGTTTAACAACTGGTCAAATTTGGTCAAATCACTTTGTTGACTGGTTAAAATAACTTAATTTCAATCATTCAAGAACTAAGCCCTGCCCGAGTTATAGTTTCAGATCCCCAGTCCACTAAGAGAAAGTTGTAGATAGATAGGTAGATGGATCGTCAGGATTTCAAAAAGGCACAATTAGTTATTTTTCTGGTTTCCAAATTGAGGAGAAAATTTTCTGACTTTCTTCTGACAGGGAATTGGTCAGATATGATCAGTGAAGTAACCCAACTATAAATTAGAACTTCAGGCACAAATATATCTGAGTATGTGATAGCTTTTTGGAGCAATGTCTGATAAATGATTATGTCTTGATGAGAAATATTAAGTAAATTTTTGAGTTACTAGCTGGAAAATCAGAATTGGTTCTGTATTTCTAAGAGAGGCAAGTGAGTCCAGAAATCCCAGTAAATCAATGGAAAGCTAAGCTTTAAGGAGGGAAGCAGAAAGTGGTGAGAGAAAGAGAAATTTATGTCAGAAGCTAGACTGCTGAGATTACCAGGGAGAAATTCTCAACTGGAAGTCAGAGGAGGAGGTCCTTTGGTGGTTTCACATGGGGAGGGAAGAGGGAAAAGGAGAGAGGGTCAGCAGAAGGTTAGCATATTCCAGGAACAGAAACTGGATATTACTATATAAAAAGGGGCCTAACCTTTACTGAGAGCTTGCTATATGTCAGGCATATTAATAAATTACTTTGTTTTAATCTTACAGTGACTATGTAATAGAGGTACTCTCATCAATTAGCATTAGGCTCGGTTGCCTGTAAGAGAGAGCTCAAAACAATGCTGACTTAACCAAACAGGGCTTATTCTCTCAGTTCAAGCATGTGAATGAGTCAGTCCAGGGCAGGTGTAGCAACTCCTTGGTATCACAAGTGAGTCAGGCACCAGCTTTTCTTCTCTAATATTTTTAGAGCGTGGCTTCATTTTTAAGATTCTAGGGTTACTGTTGGAGCTCCAGCCATCACACCTGAGTTTCAAGCATCAGAAAGAAGGGATGCAAAAGGGGTTTTCTCCAACTATTCCTGCTTTTAAGAAATCTTCCCAGAATATAATTTGGTTTAGCCACTATGGAAAACAGTATGGAATTTCCTTAAAAAATTAAAAGTGGAACTACCATACAATCCAACAATCCCACTTCTGGATATACAGCTGAAGGAAATGGAATCACTGTCTCAAAGAGGTATCTGGGAGATGAGGGGGGGGTGAAATGGGTGAAGGCAGTCAAAAGGTACAAACTTCTAGTTATAAAATATTTAAGTCATGGGGATATGATGTACATACAGCATGGTAACTATAGTTAATAGTAATATTGTTACAAATCTGAAAGGTGCTAAGAGAGTAGATCTTCACAGTTCTCATCACAAGAAAAAAAAATTCTGTATGGTGACAGATGTTAACCAGACTTATTGTGGTGATCATTTTATAATATACACAAATACTGAATCATTTGGTGGTATACCTGAAACTAATATAATGTTGTATGTTGATTATACCTCAACCAAAAAAGTGAAAGAGAGAGAGAGAGAGAGAGATGTGTATTCTCATGTTCATTGCAGTGTTATTCATGATAGCCACAACACAGAAGCAGTCTAAGTGTACATCCATGGATGAATGGATAAAGAAAATTATATATATAATTTATACAAATGCCACATTTGTGTATACACACACAGAGAAATATTACTCAGCCATTAAAAAATATTGCAGCATTATTTACAATAGCCAAGACATGGAAACAGCCTAAGTATACATCCACAGATGAATGGATAAAAAAAAAGAAATCCTACCATGTACAACATCATGGATGAAACTTGAAGGCATTATGTTAAGTAAGATAAGTTAGATACAGAATGACAAATATGTATGATATCACTTATATGTGGAATCTAACAATTGCAAACTCATTGAAATAGAGAACAGGTTGGGGGTTGCCAGAGGTGGGGAGTAGAGGATGGGGGTGGGAAAAGGGATGTTGGTCAAAAGGCACAAACTCCCAGTTATCAGATGAATAAGTTCTGGGGGTTGCACAGATAGCATGGTGACTATAGTAAAAATACTGTAGTGTAGGGGCGCCTGGGTGGCTCAGTCTTTAAGCGTCTGCCTTCGGCTCAGGTCATGGTCCCAGGGTCCTGGGATCGAGCCCCTCACTGTTATGGCCCCTGCTCAGTGGGAAGCCTGCTTCTCCCTCTCCCACTTCCCCCGCTTGTGTTCCCTCTCTAGCTGTCTCTCTCTCTGTGGCAAATAAATAAATAAAATCTTTAAAATACTGTAGTGTAGAGTTGAAAGTTGCTAAGAGAGTAGATTTTAGTTTTTCTTACCACAAATTCAAAGAAAGGTAAGTGATGAATGGATTAACTACTCTTATTGTGGTAATTATTTTACAATAGATACCTGTATCAAATCATCAGCTGTACACCTTAAACTTATACATCATTATGGGACAATTATATATCAATAAAGCTGGAAAAAAAGAAGTCTTCTCAGGAGTCCCCAAACAATTTTCCCTTACATCTTGTAATTAAGTACTAATATATAAAGCCACACCCCACGGCAAGGGAAATTTGTCATAAACTCACTAAAGTACAATGCAATGCCTCCTCAAATAAAAAACAGGGCTCTGACAGAAGAATGAAGGAGAAAACAAATATTGGGACGATAACTAGCATTCTTTGAGTCTTCATTCTCAGTGCATTGGCCAAAGTCATGTGGCTAACAAATGGAAATATCAGGATTAAGACAGAGGCCTGGCTGGCTTCAGGGCCAAGTCTCTTCGTCATGTGGTAAGGACTCTCAATAGAAGACAGTTTTTTTATAAAGTGGAAGACGGTAGGTCCACAAACCAAAAATGTCAGGGTTCAAAGGGGTCATACCATGAGGCCAAGAGGTTGTTACCTGGTCCTCATCTCCTTAAATGGGTGAAGTTAGATTCTGGCTGCATATCATTTTTCATCTTCCAAAATAGTATTGCTTTTTGTCTTTGACTGAACAATTCCACTTGCAGAAATTTCACGTATGGAAATAATTAAAATGGATGCAAAGATTTATGTACTAGGATGTTCACCGAAGCTTTATTTATAATAGTGGAAAATTAAAAACAACCAAAATACCTAACAAAGGAAATTGGTTAAATTACAGAATACTGGAACATCCATATGGTAGAACACATTGCAAACATTAGAAATCACGTTCTTCAAGAATATTTAAGGACATGCATGATAAAGCTCATAAGTTATGTTAAAAAGATTAAAAATAGTAATCCTTATGATCTCAGTTTTATAATATATATTTATAGAGGCATAATATTAAGAAACCTAGAAGAATAAGCACCAAAATGTTAACAGTGGTTCTTTTGTAGATGACAGGATTATTAATTATTTTACTTTTTTATTTATGCTTTTCTGAATTTTCCAAATTTCTATAATGAATATGTATTGCTTTTATAATCAGAAAAAAAACTCACAAGTGTCATTTGAAAATATGCTTCCTCCTTAGAAAAACAGTTTTGTTATTCTCAAGATGACTGGCTTAGATGTTTAGCACTGTCAAAGTGCTAGCATGAAGAAGGTTATGGCAGATTGACTTCAATAAACATTTATTGAGCGCCAGCCTTGTGGAAGCCACTGTTGTGGGAATTGGGGGAGTGGCCCGGGGCGGGGGGGGAAGGATATGAGCTACAAAGATGAACAAGCCATGGTCTCTGCCCCCAGAGAGGTCTCTTTCTGAGAACTGTGCTTGGCATGTAGTGGTCATAGCAAAGGGCGTCAGGCCCTTGTGGGGTGACAACGGAGATAGAAAGGCCATGATCTAAGACTGTGTTTAAAAATGCAATAAACATGTAATGTAGTTATTAAAAATGCACATTTCCCATTTGTCTACATGTCAGGTGTAGCGCATGCTGACTAAAGTCAGCCTGGGCCATTTATCTGCAGAGCTACCCACCTGGTATCTCCCACTGGGGCCATAGCATCTCTGTTGTGAGAGCCAGACCTCCCAAGTGAGATACCTATCTTGACTCCAGACAACAATAGCAGCAACAATTGATGACTGAACCCACTAATGGAATGAGGATCCTATGCAGTTTCTATATAGCTAATCAAGTGTCATTATGCAAGAAATGGATTAGTCTGTGTTCCAATCCTGATACTACCATTTATCAGGATTTTTGTCCCCTCCCCATTCAATTTCTTCTTAGCTTGAATTGGTGGGAATGCTGAACCTAGTTTGGGTATGAGAACAAGTTCTGTTAGAATCCAACCCATATTGCTCCTGTTTGAGCCCCCCCCCAATTTGTTTTTCTGTGGGTCTCTCACAATTTTGCTTTTGGCCCTGGGGTGCATGCTTCATATAACGGGGTCCTTAGAACAAGCTGGAGGAAATCTTCATCCTTTGCCTCTGCCCTTTTTCCAATTTCGCCCTAAGGACCAGATCTTTAACAAACATGCTCTCAAGGAGGCTTTGCTTTCCCCATCCACTCTCCATACTCCAGCCATCTGGAGATGGGATTATGGCCTGGGAACTTCTTTCTCTATTTTCTCCATCCTGCAGCTTGCTCTTTCCCTCTGAGTATTCTCTAGGTTTTTACCCACAGCTTTTGTGTTTTTATGTTAAGCTTTGGTAATGGGAAGGGTTTGAAAGCTCATACCTTTGGGTGGATGGGAGAAGTGTTCTTCATCTTGTAGACCTCTGTCCTACCTCCTGCCTGGTTGTAGTAGTGGGGGATGGGGGTGGGTAAGGAACAGAAAGTGGTGAGGTGATTGGTTAACTTTATCGCTTCCAATGTCAAGGGAATGACACATTGACCTGCATTTCTTTTTTAAGATTTTTTTTTTTTTTTTTTTTAGATATGATCTGTTTTCCGGAAACATTACACCTGGTCCAGCACACCTGTCTTTTAAAATTATTCTTTAAAACAATTTGGCCAACTCACTACCCTGTTCAATACATTTTTCCTCTAAAAATAAATTGAGAACCCTTTGAACCCTTTCCTTCCATTCTTTCTTCCAGGAAATTAGACCATATGTTTTCTTGGCTTGGACTAGCTATCCTTGAGTTCTCTTTTGCAACAGATGAGCAGCTTCTAACTTTGCTTGAAGTGCAGGAAAGGTCCAGGCATTTGCAGGAGGCCAAGGGGCAGGGAGGCAATATGGTGAGAATTGACGTGCAAATGTCACGCGTGCTCCTGCGAGTGCTCAGTGTACGGCCCTGACTTACTGCGTCTCAGGGCTCTGCGATCTGCATGCATGAGCTGCAGGAGCGGGGCACCATCTTTACAGGATGCTCATTTGCAGTGAATGTTACCAAGCTACAGGGCATTCAAGTGGGTGTCCTGGTTGTCCTCAGACAGTGTTTTCATCGATTACACGGGGACAATACCTTCGGGGGAAGTCTCGAAGGTCCGCGCGGTGGCACTTAGGAGGTACTGGTACAGTGAAACAGAGGCTTTGTCCAAGTCAGGTCGAAAGCAAAGGGGTTTAGGTTTTTAAAGTAAAACTCTGCTTTTCAACTATTGAATATTGCAAGTTTGACGTCCAGTGAAATCAATGGTTTATTGTTTTGTGATTGAAATATACTATTTTCTTTTGCTCAAGTGAAACCTCACTGTGAGCAGCCCTCAGGATTCCCAGTGGTCGAGCCGACACAGTTGGGGCTTCTGGGTCAGTTAAGCCTCAGTCTTAGGCTTCCTTCCACCTCTTGGGAGCTGTGAGATCTCAGACAAGCTAATCAACTTCACATCTCAGTTGCTTCCTCTGTAAAATGTGTTTTCATCATTCCATTTCTTTTTTCCCCAGGGGCAGGGGCTGTGCTGTGCCAAACCTTGTTTCCAGTTAGAAGTGTGCCCAGGCTTCCTGCCGCGGCAGCCCCTGGAAGCCCCAGGCAGCCTGAGCATTCATACTGAGGACCGCATCCCCACACCCAGGGCTCCAGGCAGCCACCAAGGCTATCTGCCCTCAGGTGGGCACATAATCCTCCTGAAAACTAACTTTATACTGATGACGGCTGGTAGCTGGGTGGATCTTTATTTGAACAGGTAAAATGTAGTCTTGACAGCTCAGGGATTCAAAATAAACCAGCTTTTTATATTTGATCATAATCATTTTGCATTGTCTTTATGCTTGGGTAAAGGATAAAGAGCATTCAAGTTTCTTGGAATGTGTTCTAAACCAGAGGGGGAAGGAAATGGGAGCGAGGGGCCCTCAGGAGGAAATGTTCCAAGTTAATTTGGGTGGAAAAGGCAGCACAAGGCTTCCCAGAGCACCACGTGCCTCCAATCAGAGCATGGTGCCTGTTAGCACTTTGTTTTTTTTAAGCTGAGTTGCCTTTCTGTTTGTGTGGGTAACGTTTGGCGTGACACTGTTCCAAAGCATTTGTTTGAGACATTTCAAACATAGCAATTTAATGAGTGGCAATAAAAATATCTTTATTCAAGCGATGTCTTTGGTTATTCATATAGTATATATGTGTATTCATATTTTGTGGCTTTCTGGATGCGAAACAATTTGAGTTCCGAGCGTAATCGCTGGAACATGCACCATGGGGAAGTCACTAGGAGCTAGGAAGAAAAGACCGGGGCTGCTATAGGAACACTGCTACAGATGGCTAATGTCTTAAAAAGCACACCCCTTTGTAGATGAGGTTGCATTTTGAAGCACTGTGGTACCGGTCCAGAGCACTTGCCTGTAGGTTTCCTCATCAGCCAGTAGCAGAGGTGTGCATTTTTCTCTGAACACATCCATTCAACTTGTGTTACATTTGGTACTGTGAATGGATTGCTTTGATAGTTTTATTTTTTTTTTTAATGCCATGTTAACTGAAGGATGATAATGTGTTTCTGTTTAATTCTGAAAGAGTAGGTTGAGTTTTTGGAAAACTGCCATAGGTGGACAAGGACGACACTAGAATTGTGCCATCACTAAAAAGACTAATATTTATTATTCCCACTTATGCAATTGTCACTCAGGTCCGAGACATGTATCAAGTGTTTAGGTAATGCTAGAGGCATAGATCACTGGATGAAATGGAGGGTAAATTACTTAATCCTTAGTTTTAAAGCACATCTAATGGTTTGGAGGTATCCAGGGGCATATGCAGGTAATCCAACGGGGATTTCTCTAGACATCTCTTGAGTAACCCTCATATGTCCATGACGGGAGGACAGAACATTGATGATTTGCCTGGTGGCCTGACTTCACAGAGTTTGGAGGACTGAGAATTGACCCTTCTCAATCTCAGGATGGGTCTATGGGACAGGAGTATAGGACCTGTCCCAGGCTTGGGGGTGAAGTGAATCCCTGGCCTTAGTTGGGCCAAAAGATGGCCCCATCCCAGGAATTTGGGTCCAAGACTGGGAAAAGAACTACTTTGAGCAGTCTAGAAAAAAACAGTGGTGAAATATTTGGGCAGCATTTTTCAAATCTGTGTCCTATAAACTACGAGGCCTGAAGGATACTAAAAAGGGGAGAAAAGGAGTGGGGGTAACAGTGTCCAAATAAATTTGGGAACAGCTCTCTACTAGGTTCTTTTTTTATACTCAAAAAGAACACTAACATAAGAAAGCTTCTGAGAAATCAAATACAGTCAAGGAATCAGTTTTATTTTGCTCAAGATGTTATTTTTCAAGTTTATTTGACCCTGGAATCCTTTATTTGTGTAACCATATATTAGAATCCTATGGAATATTCTTTGGAAAGGACTGCACTTTGTATTTCAATTAACGCCAGGAATAAGACAAAAATATTTGCTATCATCTCTAGAACTTCTTCCCTATGCAGTAAGTTGGAGAAGGAGTTTGGCAGAGGGAGGTATAGCTACTGGAAAGGAGAAATTAAATAATCATTATCTGCAGAAACCCGAAGATAATCAACTGGAAAAAAATTAGATATAATAGTGAAAACTATTGTAAGGTGGTGAGTTACAAAGTAATCACCAAAGTCTAAATCTTCCTTGTATACCAAAGTGACAATCAGGTGAAAAAATACACATTTGGAAAAAAGATTCTAATTCATAATAGCAACAAAAACCCCCAACTTCTAAAAGTTAGCCTTGCAAGAAATATGTGTGATTTACGTGAAGAAGACAAGCAAATATTGCTGAGGGAACAGAAAGGCAGGTGTGAATCAATGAAAAAACAAACCACATTCCTGGTTAGAGAGAGAGTTTGTATAAAATATGACCTGTCCACAAATCTACTTAGAGATTACACTCAATCCTAATCAAATCCAAATGGGTTTTCGATTCTGAATTGATCTGGGAAAATCCCATAAGTTATCAAATCCAATTGATTTTCTCTCCTAAATATTTTCTGGGTCTCTCCACATCACGACATCTCCTCAGTCACCAGGGCAACTGCTATTTCGTGGATTTCCTTCCAAATGGTCCACCTTTTGACTACTGCCTACGACAGCCTCCATTCTTTATTCTTTCTTAAACAATAATAAGAGAAATATCCGATCTTGTAACTCTGTTGCTTACAATTCTTCCATAGCTTTTTATTACTATTAAAACAGAAGCTCCATCCTCAGGGGGCTGGAACATGGCCCCCTCTGTCTGACATCATAGTTGCATCTGGGCTCCTTTCCCTGACATATTCCACCCTCCAGCAATGGTGGTTTTAGTTTACTGAATGCTAGTGTGTTTGCACCTCAAGGTCTTTGCTATTCCTTCTGCTTGAATCTCTCTTTCTCTTCCTTTTACCTTGGTTATGTCTTCTTTCTCCTCGAAGAACCAGTTCAACATCATGTATTTCAAGGAAGATTTCAGTACACTCCTCTTGTTTAATTTAATGGCTGCATACTCCTTTTTGGAATGTATTAAAATTCTAGTTAATAATTTGGTGTAATTAACCATTTATTGACTCTACGTCCTGCTAGAATATAAGCCTCAAGTGTGCTGACACTCTTGTCTTACCTGTATGTTATTTTGCTTATCATAATTCCTTACATTAGCAAGTACTCTAGTTTTGTGGAATATTGAATGATAATAAGGGAAAAAAATGATTAGAGTAGCAGAGGACCTGCAGTAACAGGTAAACACAGCAAAACTGGAAAGATTACAATTATCATGCTTGAATCAGAACTGAGAGAAACATCATTGAAACAGAGTATGAACCACAGAAACAAACCCTAGTATTGGGTAAATTAGGTGTCTGATAAAGTTAACATACTACTAGGTAAAGAGAAATTTATTTAATATATGATGCTAGAACAGTTGCTTAACTCTTTGGATTAAAGATGTAGGACTCTACGTTCTGGATAACAAAATAAATTCCAAATAAGAGAAGATAACATTTTCTAAATGTGTTCAAAGAAACACTATACTAACCTGTGGGCTGTTTATAAGGTTAACATGAAAAAAAACCAGTTCTCTGGCTACATAAGTTTGGGAAGTGTCAAATTAAATGAAATTAAACTGGTTTCTTTACTGCAAAAATTCTAAAAATGATGTTAATGTGTGCTGTGAATTCACAAGCTGTATTATAATGCAACATTTGGCACAATTATGCAGAACTGTTTTTATTTTCAAATAAAGCACCAATTTGGGAAATTTGGATTAAAATTTCTCAAAAAACTAGAATACAATTTCAGAAACATTTTTATAACTTCGGTGGTAGGAAGGTCTTTCTGAACATTTTATCAAAGCGAGAACTTTGAAATGTATTATTAAGGGTCCTTTGATTATAAACAACAGGAAACCTCTCTGATTAACTGAGTAGAGCAGACTCCAATTTTGTTTCCAAGTATTTTCTATCTCTCCTTGGGGAAAGTTTTTACTTCTTTGCCTCTGTAACATCTGGCTTGGCCATGGGACTTGCTTTGACCAATGAAAATTAAGAAAAAGTTTTGGTGTGCCACGTCTGGGCAGAATATTTCAGAGGGGTTTAAGTAATCATTTTCCCATCCCTGGAAGTGTGGATAAATATTTAAGTTCTGTCAGCTGGGTCCTAAGTGGCTCTGAGAAACAGAACTTTCTTGCCAGCATAGAGCTTGAGTGAGAAGTGAACTGGCTGAGGTTTGTCGGCTTCTTTGTTACCTTGGCATAGCCCTGCTTAGGCTGACGGGTTCATTAAGGAAAAGGGTAGTCATTGAGTTAGTATCAGGAGCTCACAAGAGTGGATGCTTACAAGTAGGCTGGCTCGGTAGATGGTGGTTATCATAAGAACTTTGGAGACTAGGAAATCAATATTACAGGAATGATTTTGTAGCAGAAAGCAGTACAGTCAGGACACTAAACTTAAGTTTTAATTCACATATTTAAATTTAAATTTAAATCACATATCCATCGTCTGGCTAAGAGCGGTGAGCTTCTAATGACAGTCCCACTAGACTATGTCCACTGGGGGAGAAGAAAGGCAATTGGAGTGTTGCCAAGCAAGGAAATGGATGCTGGGAAGTCAAGATACAAATGTTTGCTAATCTAAAAACCAAAACATCAAAAAACACCTTTTCATACAATTAAAGAGAAAATAAAAATTATTTAGGACATGTGTAAGAGCAAAAGGCTGATACCCTAAAAATATAAATACACAAATGAAAAGTAAAAGGAGACTATTAGTAGAAAAAAGAACCATACCAAAGCAAAAGATAGAAACAAGAATTTCCAAAATATGAGTGCACCTGGGTGGCTCAGTGGGTTAAGCATCTGACTCTTGATTTCTCCTCAGGTTGTAATCTCAGGGTTGTGAGATCCAGCCCCACAGGAGCCCCACCCTGGGCCACAGGGTGGCCATGGAACCTCTTTAGGATTCTTCCTCTCACTGTCCCTTTGCCCCTCCCCCACACTCCTCCCTCACACACGTGCTCATTCTCTCTCAAAAAAATTTTTTCCAAAATATGAACAGTTAACAGCCAGAAAATTTGAAAAAAAAAAAAGTTTAATTCACCAGCATTCAAAGAAATGTGAATTCAAACAATGAGGTATTTTTTAGCTGTCAAATTTTTCAAAATTAATACTGTTCTAGTTTTTATTATTTAATTAATTAATTAATTAATTTTTAAAAAGATTTTATTTATTTATTTGAGAGAGAGGATGAGAGGAAAGAGAGAGCACATGAGAGGGGGGAGGGTCAGAGGGAGAAGCAGACTCCCTGCTGAGCAGGGAGCCCGATGCGGGACTCGATCCAGGGACTCCAGGATCATGACCTGAGACAAAGGCAGTTGCTCAACAAACTGAGCCACCCAGGCGCCCTGTTCTAGTTTTTTAAAAGAGGAAACTTTTTCTGACTATAATCAGATGACAGAGAAAACAATATTTTTCTCATATTCTGTGATGAGTGTAAATTATTCAATCTCTCTATAGAACCATTTGGCAGTATATATATTCAGTATATATAGATACGTAATGATGCCTAGGCTCTTTATTCCACTGTGATAATTTAACCTGAGGTAATAGACTTAGATTTGGGCAATTTATTCATAGAAATGTTTATTTCAGCATCATAAACATAGAAATGTTTATTTCAGCATTCATATTATAATAATGAAAAATTAGAAATAACATTAATGACCAATGATAGAGAATTGGAAAAATAACTAACAGTTTATCTATATACTGATGCAACCATTAGAAATGGTGTTTTAGGAAACTATTTAATGACATGGAAGACCATTTCATTATATTATTAACTATGTCAAAAAAACTATGTTATAAAAGAGGTACTATAAAATCCCAGCTAGATTGAAAGTTATTTATTCTGATGATAAACTAAAATGATAATGAATTTATTTTGGGTTATGGATTTTGGATGATGATATAAAATTTCTTCTTTTGTTTTTCTATATTTCTCAACTGTTCTATAATGAATTGTAACTTTTGCCAACAAAGCAAAGCCTAATAAATGTTAATAAAATGTATCACTTTTAGTACTTTTTTTAAAAATTTATTTGACAGAGAGAGAGAGACAGCCAGAGAAGGAACACAAGCAGGGGGAGTGGGAGAGGGAGAAGCAGGCTTCCCGCGGAGCAGGGAGCCCGATGTGGGGCTTCATCCCAGGACCCCGGGATCATGACCTGAGCCGAAGGCAGAGGCTTAACCACTGAGCCACCCAGGCGCCCCCACTTTTAGTACATTCTAAGGAGCTATTGATTAACATAGTAGTTCTTACTGTATAGTTTATTAATACAAATAGCACTGGTCACAGTTTTGCTTTAACATGCACTCTCCAGTAATTAGGAATTGCAATCCATAAAAATATTTGTTATCCCTAGATTTCTATGTGAAGATTGAATTTAACAAGGATTTTTCAAGTGCTTTCTTGTGCCTGATATCATGATGTAAGATGGTATATGACTCCCTAGAGAAACCCACAACAGAGGTAAGATCTACTATGCAGAGGCAGATCAACCTCATGGAAAAGAAGACTTGACAGAAGTTTTACCTCCAGTGGTAGACCAATGAAAACCTATAGGTGTGGGATTATATTTAACCTTTCATTGTCGGTGTACGCAGGCAGACAACTTCTCTATGCGAGGTTTATAATGAAAGACCTACAGTTCTAAAAATTTTATTTTCCAGTTCTCTTTTCCCCAGGAAACATTTTTTGACCAATTTTTAAAAGAAAGATACTCTTTTAAAAAATGATCTGATACTAGTTTTGGGAAATTTCCTTCTCTTTTGAAGAATGAGACAAACTGCTGACAATCTGTTTCTGTGAGTCCAGGAGACTTATTTGTCCATGGACTCATGCTTATATTTATTTCCTACCTCTGATTTTATAACTATATGACAATGGATGTTTCTCTGGTTTTGCTTATTTTTAGGTCACTGCTTCAGTCGTTATCACTAAAGCTGATATATAGGCAAATGTGACCCATATTCCACACTTAATTATAATAATATGGTCATGATATGTGTGCACACACTCAGATATATCACACAAAAATGAAATAAACAATATAAGGTTCCAGTTGTTAAAGTGTGAAATAAATGACATATATGATAATGACTATTAGCATTCTGAGAAGATGGAGAGTAATTAAAAGGAATTTCAAAGACTATTGTTTCATAATATAGAAAGATAATACAGATTTCTATTATAAGCAGAGCATAAGCTATATACTAAATCTATATTTAAAAGTCTATTCTCAAAAATCACTGTTCCATGGCTGGTTCTAGAAGTGAGCTATATTGTCTAGGAGTAATTTACTTCAGGCAATAGATGCAGTCCCAAAAAGTCAGGTTAAAGTGTTATTTGTTGAATTAAAATTATTTCCATAACATCAGCAATTTAGAATAATAACTCCAGGGCTATTCTGGGGTAGTCATATGTGAACTTAAGAGAGAAGCCAATCTATTGTCATCATTAGAGAAGAATGAAAATATAGAACCAAGATTAAACTTGCCCATTTCTCTTTCGTCTTTATGGCTGAAGATTATGGAGGAACTGTCCCTGATCTTTAGCTAAAGCCAACTTCTCCACTTGTCTCCTAGATCTTATCCTCTCTCAAACTAGGAAATTAAGAATTTTTATTTCTCTCCTCCATCATCATTTTCTCCTGTCCAGTGGATTATTCTTATCAGCACACAAATATGTGATTATTTCTCTCATCTTAGAAAAAGCAAAACAAAACAAAACAAAAAACAAACAGATAAACAAACAAACAAACAAACAAAAAAGCCTTTCTTTAGAGACCACTTCCTCTATTGGACCACTCTGCTTCTCCCCTTTTCTTTAAAAAAGAAACCATGAGTTTCCCATACACATTCCAACTTCCCTCCACTCATTCTCTCTTTTACTCTCTTCATCAGGCTTTTGTTCAAAACATGTTACCAAAGCTTCCATTATCAAGGCCACCAAAGACCTCCACATTGCTAATCCCAATGGTCACTTCTTGGTCATCATTTTACCTGACCAACCGGCAGCATTTGACACAGTTGCCTACACTCTTTGCCTTGATGTTTTTGGTGACCAGATTTTCATGTTCCACACTTTACTGGTTTTCCTCCTTCCTTACTAGCCAATTCTTCTTGGGACTCTTTGGCTGGTTTCTTTTTAGGTACAAACATTGCTAGGTCTAAGTGTTCAAGTATTTCCAGGCTCAGATCCCAGATTATTCTTTTTCTACCTGTGTACATTGCCTTTCTAATCTCATTCAGTTCCATAGCTTTAAGCATCATCTATTCACTGATCATTCCCAATTTATATCTTTGGCTGTAACTCCCACCCTGAACTCCAAACTCTCTATCGGGCTCTCTTTGTAGCACTCTACTTAGATGTCTGCTTTGTACATAAACCAAGCAAATGAAAAACAGAGTTCTCACTATGTCCCTTCAAATCTGTTTTCCTCACCATCTTCACATCCCAACCAATAGACACTGCTTCCTTCCAGTTGCTCCTCTTTAATTCTTCTCTTCCTCTTTTATTCCAAATTTTATCTGTAAGAAAATCTTTAAAAATTTTTATTTAAATTTTAGTTAACATACAGTGCAATATTGGTTTCAGGAGTAGAATTTAGTGATTCATCACTTACATACAGCACCCAGTGTTCATTACAAGTGCCCTCACTTAGCCCATCCCCTAACCACTTCTCTCCATCAACCCTCAGTTTGTTTTCTATCTTTAAGAGTCTCTTATGGTTTGTTTCCCTCTCTCCTCCCCCCCACCCCTTCCCATATGTTCTTCTGTTTTGTTTCTTAAATTCCACATATGAGTGAAATCATATGGTATTTGTCTTCCTCTGATTGACTTATTTTGCTTAGCATAATACATTCTAGCTTCATCTACGTCATTGCAAATGGCAAGATTTCATTCTTTTTGATGACTAATATTCCATCATATATACCACATCTTCTTTTTACATTCATCAGTTGATGGACATTTGGGCTCTCTCTATAGTTTGGCTATTGTTGATAATGTTGCTATAAACAGCAGGGTACATGTACCCCTTCAAATCTGTATTTTTATATCCTTTGGGTAAATACCTAGTAGTGCAATTGCTGGCTTGTATGATAGTTCTATTTTTAGTTTTTTGGGGAACCTCCATACCGTTCTCCAAAGTGGCTGCACCAGTTCTGCAAGAAAATCTTACATCTCTATTTTTACCATTGATCCTGGATGTGACTAGTTTTCATCAGTTCTACTATGATGGTCCAAGCCACCATTATCTCTTTTCTATCTAAGAAGCAGTAGCTTTCTAACTGATACCTTTTATATTCCTCCTCTACTTGCACGCCCCAACTATACTCAACAGAGCAGCCAAAGTAATCAACAAATCCACTCACACCACCTCTCTGCTCAAGCTCCCCAATCTTTTCTGTTCATGCAGAGTAAAAGCCCAAGTGTTGGAAAGGCCCTGGAAGACCATATGTCCTGCCCCTCCTCCCCGTTATCTCTTTGACTTTTCTCCTGCCTCTCTCCCTGCTGCTTTCCCATTTCAACCACACCAGTTTCTTCTCACTCCTTTATTTTATATATTTTTAAAGATTTTATTTATTTATTTGACAGAGAGAGGTACAGCGAGAGAGGGAACACAAGCAGGGGGAGTGGAAGAGGGAGAAGCAGGCTTCCCGCCGAGCAGGGAGCCCGATGTGGGCTCGATGTGGGGCTCGATCCCAGGAGCCTGAGATCATGACCTGAGCCGAAGGCAGACGCTTAACGACTGAGCCACCCAAGCGCCCCACTTCTCACTCCTTTAATACCCTGACCAGAGTCCTGGATCAGAGCCTTTGCACCTGCTTTCCCTCTGTAAAGTTCTTCCCTCAGACATCAAAGTGGGTCACTCCCTTGCATTCTTTTCTTTATTCATCTATCGTATCTTTAGTGAGGCTTTCTTGGGCCATTCTAACTAAAATTACAAATTGCAGCCCAAGGTTTTTTTTTTTTTTTAACCTCTTCCATATCTTTTTTAAAGCATCTGTATTTCACTATATTCTCCACAAAGGTAGAGCTGTTAGGCTGCTTGTTCTTTTCATCAAATCATTCCTTCATTTACTTATTGGTTTTAAATCACTCAATAAGCTGAACATGGGATTCCAAAGATGAATAAGACACAGTCCCTGCTTCCAGAAACTTTACAGTCTACTGGAAAAGAGTAACAAATAAATACAGAGAAGCATGATCTCAATTCCCACACACTATCCCTACTATAAGATCTTTACCTCAGATAAAATTTCTAAAATAGAGGTTAATATTGTAGTGAATAAAGTGATGTTATTTTTATCATTTGAATTTTTTTTGTGAGGAATTCTCTTGTAAAGTATAATCATTCTCTAGTTCAATCATAGAGTTTTATAGTGGATGAACCCTCAGATATAGTCTCATACAGCTATCTTATAGATCTGAGGAATTTGCTGCCCAGAAATAATGCCTTAATAATAACAATGGGCGTGTCTGGGTGGCTCTGTCTGTTGGGCGGCTTACTCTTGGTTTTGGCTCAGGTCATGATCTCAGGGTCCTGGGATCAAGCCCAGTGTCAGGCTCTGTGCTCAGTGGGGAGTCTTCTTGAGGATTCTTTCTTTCCCTTGCCCTCTGTCCCTCCCCCGACTCACACTATCTCTAAAATAAATAAACAATCTTTAAAATAATAATAATAATTAATAATAATAATAATGATACTGATTTTGTAGTGGATATTATTATTCACTAGATACCACGCTAATCATGTTGCATGCATTATTGCATTAATATTTACAACTGCCTTGTAAGTGGCTATGAGAGACTATTATTGTCTCTCTTTTATAGATGAAAGTACACTGAGGGAGTAATTTACTCAAGGTCACATGGGTGTAAGTGGTGGAGTCTCTGGTCAAACCAAAGCCTGCCTTATTTATTAAGCCCAGGCTCTTGAAAACTGAACATGTTATCCTTGCCTGTAGAGTTTTGTAAGTAAGTGACAGATTGGGATCTGAGACCCTTTTTTTGATTTTCAGTCCAATGCTTTTCCACAGAAAATTAGTATTTTTGTTTCCAAAATTTGTTCCATCATGATTTTTTTTTGTATATTGACATTTACAGATTTAATAAGTCCTACAGGAAAACAACTATGCTAGTATGTATACCATGGCCATCCTTTCTCATCCATTTTTAAATGATTTAAGAATAAGAGAGCAAATTGAGACGGAGTCACCTCTTAATAACAAAGTCAATAGCCTCTTTTGTTTATGTGCCATTAAGCCAACATTCTGCACGACAGGAAGACATCTTCAACAGTTCGATAGTAAAAGGGCAATGAAGTAGCTCGACCACATCGATGTATATTGCACACGACTCTACATGCAAACACATACTGTACGCGTGAAACAGTTTGCTATAGCCAGAGAAAATCATCCTCAAAGTTTTCCTTTCCTTGCATCACTCAAAAAACCGTTTACTCTTCTTAATGACAGAACAATCTGTGTATTTTTGCAATGACAGTAAGTAGCTCTAGAAAGCATTGTGATAACATCACTAGAAGCACAGTATGGTAATGTAAAATTAAAGAGTGAGATGGCAATCTCATTTTTAGGCAAATCGTACTTTCTAACACAACCCACTCTCTCAATGAATCTGTTCTCAGGAACCAGAGAATGTGGGTATTGGGGCGAAGTTAGTCTCAGAAGGGATGGAAGTTGCTAGGGAAGATGGTTATGATTGATAGACAGTGTGCGACAGCCTCGCAGAAGATGCAAAGAACTGTACACTGGGGGGAGTAGGCAGGGACTCTTTTTTGCATTTATTTGTTGGTTGTCTCCTAACGGTCAGCAGCATGATTGAAGCTTAACCGACTTGTATTTAGTAATATAAATAACTAACTAAAGTAAATAAACAAATATATAAATGCCTCCCCCGCCAAGTGTTTCTGGTTTCCACAAGTGGTGTGTATGCAATGAGTAGTCAAACGAGCAAAATGCATAAAGATCGAGCCTTGCCTACCATAGTAATTATCACTTTCATCACTGACGCTGAGATTCCGATTTCCTCGCCCCGTGTGGAGATCCAGATCTCTTAAGAAGTATGAACTAGAATTTCAAGCAGAAGCGCTGTGGCATGCTTTCAGACTCACTGTTTCAGAGGAGTTGATTTGCAGGAAATCAAGGAAGTTTGGGAAGAATCTTTAGAAAGCGAAAGCTTGATAAACTGTGTACAAATGGTGTCTTGCCTCCAAATAATCCGGGAGGTTTGATATGATTGAAGCACACAGAGTAGGGTGATGTGCTATTCCATTCAGGTTTGGTGTGGTTTCCAACAAAACACTGCTCTGTAGGGCTTGTCTTAATTGCTCCTTAATTTTCTTCTTTCAATTATGGCCTGTGGACCGATAAAGAAAGATGTTGAAAACTATTAGTGAATGTAGTCGAATAGCTTTAAAATGTTCATTGTTTTTAAAGTTTTTATATGCCAGCTGTAGGAAATGGAAAAAAAAAAGTGCATGTGTAAATAAAATAGAAAATTATTTGTAATGTTACTGCCCAGAGAAAAACACTCTTGGTATTTTGGTATAGAACTCTCCTAGTCATTTCACAAGGCTTTTGAATGCCAGACAGTGAAGGGTTTTCTTCCTTCTTCACCTACTCAATCTTATATGGGCACTGGCCCATATAGGTTATAAGTTACACACAAAAAGAGATCTTTCATAAGGCTGAGAAAAATAAAACAGTGACCTTCAGCCCATTGGAGTTGTGGTAAAAGATGGTCCACTTCGTAATAGAAGGTTTTTTTGTTGTTTGTTTTTTACCTTGTAAATATTTTCCTCTCAGGCTTGACTGGAATGGGAAAACCCAAGTGGAAGGAAGAGAGCCTGGGGAATGGTGCCCTGTTTCAGGACTCCCCAAGGGAGTCAGGAGTGTGTGGTGGGGGAAGAGAGGGAAGCCTGGCTTGTGCTCATACTCCCTGCCCCTAGGAGTTCTTTGTAAGGACTTGTAGGTGGTGAGGGAAAGAAAAAAATCCTGTGTGTCTCATTCTCCGAACTCTACTGTGTGCTTGTGAAACTAATAATCAGAGCTATCTCTTAATGGGTTGTACCTTTAATTCATTCACATGTTAAATGCTTAGTAAGGGAATACATATGGACTGCTTACAGAGTTAATTTGTTCATCCAAAAATACTCATGTAGTGCTTACTCCACACGAGTCACTTGTCACTGACACACAGACAAGACCGTATGGCGTAGAGCTGGGTGTGGAATGAGAGAAGGGAGAGATAGCAAAGCCAGCAGGAGCCATCGCTGGCCAGGTAAGATCATGCTCTGCACACACATCAGGGGCTTCTTGTTTCTTAATTCAGCATGATATCACTGACATTTTCTCTTGTCTTAAGCTCTTCCCAGGCACCCCTTTAAAATAAGGCTCATTTTCTTTTTTCTTTTTTTTTTTAATTTTTTTATTCTTATGTTAATCCCCTTACATTACAACATTAGTTTTAGATGAAGTGTTCCATGATTCATTGTTTGTGCACAACACCCAGTGCTCCATGCCGAATGTGCCCTCCTAAATACCCACCACCAGGCTAACCCATCCTCCCACCCCCCTCCCCTCTAGAACCCTGTTTGATTTTCAGAGTCCATCGTCTCTCATGGTTTGTCTACCCCTCCGATTTCCCCCGCTTCATTCTTCCCCTCCCGCTACCTTCTTCTTCTTCTTTTTTTTTTTTCTTAACATATATTGCATTATTTGTTTCAGAGGTACAGATCTGAGATTCAACAGTCTTGCACAATTCACAGCGCTTACCAGAGCACATACACTCCCCAGTGTCTATCACCCAGTCCCCCCATCCCTCCCACCCCACCCCCCACTCCAACAACACTCAGTTTGTTTCCTGCGATTAAGAATTCCTCATATCAGTGAGATCATATGATACATGTCTTTCTCTGTTTGACTTATTTCACTCAACATAATACCCTCCAGTTCCATCCACGTCGTTGCAAATGGCAAGATCTCATTCCTTTTGATGGCTGCATAATATTCCATTGTATATATATACCACATCTTCTTTATCCATTCATCTGCCGATGGACATCTTGGCTCTTTCCACAGTTTGGCTATTGTGGACATTGCTGCTATAAACATCGGGGTGCACGTACCCCTTCGGATCCCTACTTTTGTATCTTTGGGGTAAATACCCAGTAGTGCAATTGCTGGATCATATGGTAGCTCTATTTTCAACTTTTTGAGGAACCTCCACACAGTTTTCCAGAGTGGCTGCACCAGTTTGCATTCCCACCAACAGTGTAGGAGGGTTCCCCTTTCTCCGCATCCCCGCCAACATCTGTCGTTTCCTGACTTGTTAATTTTAGCCATTCTGACTGGTGTGAGGTGATATAAGGCTCATTTTCTAGATGTTGCAGGATTTATACAGTCATAACCTAACAGTTGAACCATAGAGTTTCTCCTAATTGTTTTTATATTGTTTTGTTATAATAAATAATTCCTCATTAATAATCTTTTTGTTGATATCTTAGTCCACAAGAATCATTTTGGACATGGAAATTGGATTGCTGGATCAAAGGAAATGAACCCCTCTTTTTTGGGTTTCTGATACACCTTGCCAGTTTCTTTCCTGAGGGGTTGTACCAAGGTATATTCTTTGCAGCAGTATTCAGAGTGACTAATGCTGCAGGAGGTGCTCTCCCCAGGGTCAGACACAGCCAGAGTTCTCCCTGTAAAGTAAGTACAGCCTCCTGGCATCTCCACTGACAGAGCTCCTTCAGTTAACTCACACACAATGCCTATGCTCTGGCGTATATGGACACTGGCTCATATCTTCCCCAGCAACCTTATGATTGCTCTAGATATGAATAAGTAAAGGTTGTACTAGTGACTTGCCAGATCTTAGTGAATCTATGTCTTCATAGAAAACTGCTAGAGCTTTCTGGTTAAAACAACAATGACAACAACAACACAACAAACTAAACAAACAACAAAACAACAAATTAAAAAAAAATCTCTTTATCTGGGAATACTACTATTTAAAAATTCTACATAATTAAAATACAACTCATTTGATGTTACCAGTATACTAAACATGATTTAACTTTGGATGATTTAGAAAGTACATACTAAAGCATCCTCTTGTTCTCCATGCCTTAGACATGTTAGTCACTTGACCTGTAATAGCTTTCCTTTCACTTGACAAAATCCTACTCATTTTCGCAACCCAACTCTGTGCTCCCTCTTAGGTGAAGCACCCTGTAACTTCTCCCTTCTTCCTCTTTTTCTCTCTCTCCCTGCTTCCCTGGCAGAGTTTGGGGTTACCTCCTCCGTGTCTTGCCATCACATCTGGAGCATGCCTCTGTTAAGCACCTCCCTCATGCTAGGAGCTAGTTTAGATGTCTCTTTCTCAGCCTAGAATGAGAGTTACTCTAGGGCCGTGTCTTGTCCATGTTTTTATTCTTAAAACTTACCTCAGTATCTGGCAGTTGTCAACCGTTTAGACAAATAGCTGGTATCGGTGTATAGACATTAGCAGTCTACAGCTTTGGCTGAATTGCTGCTGGCATGGCATTACCCACAGTGTTGTTCTAAAAACTCAGCCAGTATCATTGGTCTGGATGTCATTTGGGTCTTAAATATGTAGAAGCTTTTTGGCATTTTGAACATACCAGCTTTGATGCCAGATAGGTGGTTCCTTACTCATCAAGCACAAGGAGCACCTAATAAAATCTCTCTTCCAATTGATATTAACACAGTAGATAAACTTCCATGTCTTTGAGAGAGGAGACAAGGAACTGCTCAGCAGGCAACTATGCCAGAGCAAAAAACCAAAAATGGTAAATCTTTGGAGAGTGGTGTGGAACTTACATGAGCATTTGTTAGAGTTGATCGTGGAGATCTTGCCTCATTTATATTTTATGTGTTTTCACGTGTCTTGTTCTGCCTAGACTTAAGCTGACATTTTAAACTTAGTGGTGGTATAATAATTTTGTTGCAGAGAAGCTTGCTAATTGCATTTAGAAATGATAAGAGTATACACATATAGCTACCCTGGTAACTCTAGATAATTGTGAATTAATTTATCTAAGGAAAACCTTGCTTTTACCCACTCTACGTAAGTACAGCACTTAATAAACCAAAGAACTGTGTACTCACCATTGATAGTAACTAGTACTAATTATAATTATAATTAATTACCACATCTCAACTCTGTTTATGTATAGAAGTCTTTTGAAACCAAAATACTTGTCCCGCTCTAGGAATATTGAGAGAACAAAATTTGTAGCTATTTAGGAAAAAAGTCTATTATTTAGTGAGGGTTGCTGCCAGGGAAGATTTATTCATTCATTAATTTTGTTCACCAAAGAAACTTTCAAATGCCTACTGCGTGTGAGATACTATTTAATACTGTGATGTATACAAAGAAATACTAGCTAGAGCTCCGGGAAGTGAACTACTGGAAAAGCTAAGATATGTGCAAAAATCACACAAATCTGGTAATTATAGTACTGTGGGCATTACTGCGGGCGTGAAACACCATCACATACTTGATATAACAATCTTAGGAGGTAAACAAAGAGGAAGGGACTATTTCTGATTGAAACTGGGGAAGAAGCTTAGAAAAGAAGGATATATTTGGTTGGGTCTTTAAGAATGCACAGAATCTTGATAACTGGAGGTAGCAGCAGGTCTTCAGTTCAGTGAGATGGATGGTGGCCAAGTTAGAGTGAGTGAAATATCATGGTAGTCAGGGACCATGAAAGAAACCACACTAGGCAGAGAGTTTGTTGGGGAAAAGCAGTGGAAGATATTTTGGAAGGCTTTAACTAGGAGGTTGAAGACTTTGGACTCTGTGTGATGAGCATTTCTGAGTTGAAAATAAGCACAAACAAATAAATATTTTGTGAAGATTAATCTGGTATCAGCATACACAATGGCTACGAATTCCAAGAGACTGGAAGGCAGTTGCAGTATCCTAAGACTGAGATAAACAGCCTGGTGGGATAATGAGTGAAAATGGAATCTGACGTAGAGTCTCATGTGAGGCTCCCAAGTATGATGAAAAGATAATCCCTTTCTTCCTGGTGACTAGGGTAACGATCTGGTTAAGTATGTGAGAAGTTTTGGGATAGCGAGGGAAAGTTGGAGAGTTTAGTTTTCCTAGGGGATAGACTTACCAAAGCAGACACTCTGAGACTGGGGAGGAGGGCTCTGTAGACTCAGAGGCAGCAGAGAGTCTAGTCCCTTATTCTGAAGACAGAGCAGCCAGCTGGGAACTGAGGAGAGGCTATGAGCCCACCTTTCCCCTTGCTTTCCTTCCCCATCTTTTCTCCTCCTTTTTAATGTTCATTTTATCCAAACTCACTCTGAGAGTCTTTACCTGCTGGGAAAAAAAAAAAAAAAAATTGCTGCAGAGGTTCTGACTCCAGTGTCATCCCAGATTCAGCATCAGCTTAAGTTTGCTGCTATATGAAGCTGGGGTTGAGGAGAATGGAGAGCAGGGGGGATCCAACAAGATTGTGTAGGAGAATCAACAGAACTTGGTGACTAATTCCACGTGGGAGGAAAAGGAAAATAAGGTACAATGGTGATCCCATGGTTTTGAGTATGGGAGAACAGCAAATCTTCAAGAGGATAAACTGGTTTGGAGAAAAAAAGTAATAAATTATAGAATCTCATTGTTAATGAGACCTTAACTAAAGCTTATTTAGTCCAACCTTATGCTAGTGTTCAAATTCGCTCTACATCATCTTACCAAAAGAATGTTCACATGAGGACAGACATCTCCAATAATAGGGAACATTCTATCTCCTAAACAGTGTGTTCTACCTTTGGAGTTTTGCTTCAGATTTCCTGAGTTCATGGTGAAGAGAAGCTGTTCAGATTATTAGAAATGTATAGGATTTTTTTTATAAAGATTTTATTTATTATTTGACAGAGAGAAACACAGCGAGAGAGGGAACACAAGCAGGGGGAGTGGGAGAGGGAGAAGCAGGCTCCCCGCAGAGCAGGGAGCCTGATGCGGGGCTTGATCCCAGGACCCTGGGGTCATGACCTGAGCCGAAGGCAGTTGCTTAACTGACTGAGCCACCCAGGCACCCGGAAATGTATAGGATTTTAAGTCAGTAGAGATTACAGTTGGAAACAAAGATTTGGAGCCAAGGAGATGAGGTGACATTGTGACAAGTAGCTAGTCCACTGTGAAGGTAGAGTAGAGGTGGGGAGAGACCTATGATGGGCCTTTGGAAGAGGGAAGGATGGAAAAGGAACTGCAAAGGAGAAAGAGACAAAGGGACGAAAAACTTAATTACTGTTTATAAAGTACAGTGTCATGGAAGTCAGAAAAAAAGAGTTTCAAAAGAGAGCAAATAATGGCAAATCCCACAGAGGATGAGCAGAAAGAATATGACCAGAAAACTCCTCCCGGATTCCTCTGGATCAGATCTTCAGAGTATGACTTGGTCATCTTGTTAGAAGTCATTTCCTAGAATACACCACACAACCATGTTTAAATATGAGGATTAGGTCATATTCCCAATCGAGGTATAAACCCAAAGTCCCAATCCAAATGATAAATGAATGGCTTATTCTTTAAAATGGTTGGAAATTTGTGCATGTACCAGATTCAATACACAGTATAGCTTCTTTCTTGTCCAAGATGAACATTTGAATATTAAAATCAGGAACCCCTGTGATAAAAGGACCTAGTATCCAATAAGGACAAAATTGAGGGTTTGAAGATACTATATATGTTTTTATATGAACATTTTCTCAAGTAATTTTACACTGTTTTAGTGGACTCCATAGTGAAGTGGTTTCAGTTATGAATGTACTTTTTGGGAGAGATGGTTCAAGTCTGTCATAGGTCATCAGTGTAAGGCTATTGATGATTTCATTTTAATCTATACTGAACATTTCTCTATATCACAGAATCACTGACCATGAAATTTGGCAGAAGTGGCAATTTTGTTCACTGCAGGGCTAGCATTAACAGGATACAGGATATTACAGATCAGATGTAAAGTGTTTTATCACCACTGCCTGGGAAAGCTCTGTGGTATCTGAGGTTACTTTCTACAACCTGTTACCTAACCTATAAACCTGACAACCATGGCTAAATCATTTATCTTGTATTATATGGATAAAAATGCTGTTGACTACAGGTGCACTGCGGCTAGGAGATATAATTTGAGGGATTCATAAAATGATCCTTCAGGGGAAAAAGTTCACCTCATTGACCTAGCTGTAAAGCCTTGAAATTCACACATTATTCATGTTTTTTGGGGGGAGGGTCAAGTGAAGGAATTGATTCATCAATGTGTTGATATGATTAGTTAACTTGGCAGACAATATTTCCTTCCATGAGTGGGATGTGGGATAGTGATATTCTGATGGGAAGAAAGTTTGGGAAAGGTCCAGGGTTTGGGATGTTATCTAGAAGGGCATGCACCCAGGGGAGAGTGTGGGGGAACTGGAAGATCGAGAGGATACTGGGCTCCTGGAGAGAGAGAGTGAATGCCCAAGACAGGAACATGCAGGCAAGGGATTAGGGCAGCACGGACACACTTTCAATCAACATACTCATTGACTCATTAGTTTCCCTCCTTCACTCTGTTGAATAGGTTTGTCTCTAGTGCTAAGAAGGGTCACTAAGAATGAGCTTTCCTGAGCATAAAGAAGACAACAGTGGGGGCAAGCTGTGGGAGAAGTCAGGCTGGGCTTCAAATACAATCACTCTCATCTTCAAGTTGCAAAATTTGGGAATGTTGTTAATGTTCTTTGGGTTCTTCTATCTGTTAAATTGATAAATCTTCCTCAGAATGTTGTTACAGAGTTAAATACAATGGTAGGTACTAAATACAACCGCCCTGTACCATGCTTGATGCTGATCAATGTTCTTCTCCTTTCCTTTTGGCCCCAGTCTTCCCTACTAACAAAGAGGAGCACGTGAGGAGGGTGAGGGGGAATAGTCGCTCACTTTTCTCACTTCTGTTCCCACCAAAGAGCCTCTCCTTGGCTGCCTTGTCTGTGTGTTTCTTGAGGTTCCAGCCCCATATGACAGGGGTTTCTGCCAGAGGCAAGGTGCATTTCACGGGTGTGTGACCTGAGCAGTCACCCAGGGCCCCGTGCTGACACGAGCCCTGGGCTGGGTTTCATGCTCTACCATTGTCACCTGGAAATTCTTAATAATTTTTGAAATCGGGACCTAATGTTTCATGTTAGTTTGCCGCCCCCCCCCCCCCCCCCGCCGCCCCAGCACATTATATTCTGGCCAGAAAACATTCCCTCAGTGGCGTAGTCTTGTCCTCTATAAGTGTGTGAGCACTTTCTGCCTTCGATTTCCAAAGACATGAGCCACTCAGAGGTGAGACTATACTAGCAGCCTGTTGTAGTGAAAAAGAGAGAAGAGGATGAGAAAGACTCTTGGGAAATCCTTTTTCTGGTGTGAAAGAATTAAAAAAAAGCAAATGAAAGAAATATACTTTGTCTTAAGATTTACTTGGTCAGTGAAAGCATTGTGGGAAGTCAGGATGCATATTTAGGTATATTCCTTCTCTACTTCTTTATATTCCATATTTGTAGCCGCAAAATTACATATTCACATATCCTTAAACGCAAACCAAATAATACAGCTGCCAAAGGATGTAGATATTTTAGGACACATTTGTTTCTCTTACATTTTGTTGATGTCTAAACACAGTACTTCGAAGTGAAAATTCCCTCATCTAATTTAATTTATTCACATTTTTACATTGACTATTTGAGTGGTTTTTATGATGGGTGATGCTGAAGTTGTTTCCAATTTCTAAAAGCAAAGTACTCTGGAGAGTATTTTTCCTGAAGAGACGAGACACGGGTGATTTCACCACATCTGGCCATTTCTTTTGCCTTACCTGGGCCAGCCTTGTAGAAAAGCGTTTCCTGACTCATCTAACAAACAGTGGAAATCACAGGGCTTTTGAAGTCCTAACACTAGCCCCTGATTTGGGAGCTGACGTGGAAGCCAACGTGAAGTGAGTGTTGCGGAGAAGGGGCAGAGTCAAAAGTAAACCTCGTGAACCTGCTAACACAGCTGACGAGGTAGTGGCACTGAAAACAGTTGTGCTATAAAATATAGAGTGATGCTTTGTCAGAATTTCTTTACTTTCTGTTTGGAGAAAATTTCAAAGACCTTGAATAGCCAGAAAAAGGCATCAAGATAAGTGTGAGCACAGGAGGGTCCTCAGTTGGGCAGCTCTCCCTGCAGCTCCTGACATGGCTTCCCTGCAAAGACCCAGAGGGGGTGGGGCTGGAAGAAGAGAGAGAAATGCAGGTCTTCTGAGCAAGGCTTATCACCTGCGAAAGGGAGCTCTGCATTGGAGGGAAAAAAAAAGGAACAGATGAAAGATCTGATTTTGCTTTCCTCTAGATTTTTGACCAGACTGCGGATTGAGAAATCAGAATGACCACGTGAAAGCCTAGTCACCAGATACTGTCTCCTCATTAAAAGCAAAACAACAAAAGACAGCAACACAAACCTCTCGACCATAGTTTGGAAGATTTTGAGGTTGTTGTCATAAGCCAAAGAAGTTTGGATAAGCATCTGACATTTTAATTAAATGAATTGGTGGCCATGAAAGGACTTTGCAGAGCATAAAGTGCCATTTAATTGCCTGGTGTGATTATTATTAATTAACATCAATTAAACTTCTATTTGATGCTTGTGTTCTTTCATGGGAAATATGCAAATTGTTCTTAGCTATAGTGCTTAATTGGAGAATAAGTAGTTCCTATCAGGGAGGGATAACAAATTGGAACCTACTGAGAACCAGGAAATCAGGATTACTGTGAAATTCAGAAACAAGTCGTGATGGTGCAAGTCAATTCCCTGAAAACTAAACAGCCAAACATTCCTTCCTAATTTTAAAAAGGAAGGGAAAGTTTTACATTGGAAGGCTGACAAACCAACAGGAGGCTATCAACTGGTTTGGAAAATGGAAAGCAAAGTTAGTTCCGTGTTGCTAGGCAACAGACTTCTGAACTGAGTTCTTCTCACTTCTTAAAGGACCGGTGCACTGTTTTGGTTTGACAAATACTAGCTATTTATTTACTTATTCATTGTGAATTAGAATGACTGCGCTCAGAATGAGACTGGCTAAGCCAGGAAGAGCACAAATGCAGGCAATTCGAGTGTGATGAGGAAGCCGAATGCTGGGCATACAATGAGGCATTCGCGGTGTAGGTGGAATAATGGCTACCTAAGGCTATTCAGACAGAGAAAGCTTTATGAGGCCAAGATGATTCCTAATTAGAGCTTCAAGTCTGAGAGAATTATAGATGACCAATAAAAATTTATCACAAAAGATAAAATGACTCACTGAAGACAAATGGCAGAGAGGCTGACAGCCAAGAAGAGCGAAGGGTTGCCATTTGGTAAAAGATCCCGGATGTGTGTTCAAGGGTCACGTCCCACAGGAGGCTGTCCCCTGTAGGTCTTCACTTCACAGACACACAAGGCTGGTCGCTGCCCGGTCCCAAGTGCTGGTTCCAACCCCACGGTGGAGGGGCTGGAAGGCAGCAGATGAGGCGCAGCCTGACGTTTAGTAAGCGGGTCTGACTGAGGACATGGGATCTGTGGTCTTTGAGATGAAAGCCCCTCTGGGTCTCCCTCACAACAGAGCCACTTCATCAACTTTCCTAATGTGGAATCAGACTTAAAGCTGGAGGGAGGGAAGAAAAACACTTTTGGCGCTTGAGAAAAGGGGAGGATTTGATTAATGTACGGTGAGGGAGTAAACCAGTTCTCAGGGAAAAGAATCTTTGATCAATGGTATGAAGAAGAATCTTTCAAACCCCCCAGATTTCAGTCACTTTAAAAGGAACAAAAAGAAGCTGATTCAGAGCGCAGCTGTTGTTATTAAAAACAAAACCAGAACAACAAGGCCAGGAAAAACTGAGAAATATCATCTCAAATGGCTTATCTGGAACAGCGGCAAATGGATAATGCTTCTCCTCAGAATTCACCTCAAAACTGGAGGGGCAATCTTTGGGCCCCTGTGTTGGAATAAATACATACGGGTCTCCTGGGAGAGCGAAGGGAGATGTTGTTATTGGTCATCTTTTTTCCCTGTAGAACAGGGCCTGTGTGTGCTGGGCAGATGTATTCTAAAATAAGCAAGCTGACCTATCCAGGATCAGAAAGGGAACGAACTTTGATCAGTTGCCTACTGTGTGCCAGCCACTCTCATATGGATTATCTAATTTATTTATTTTTTTAAAGATTTTTTTTAATGTAATGTTTCACTATACATATACATTGTTGTTGTTTTTGTTTTAAAGATTTTATTTCTTTATTTGACAGAGAGAGACACAGTGAGAGAGGGAACACAAGCAGAGGGAGTGGGAGCGGGACAAGCAGGCTCCCCGCGGAGCAGGGAGCCCGATGCGGGGCTGGATCCCAGGATCCTGGGATCATGACCTGAGCTGAAGGCAGATGCCTAATAACTGAGCCACCCAGGTGCCCCTGGATTATCTAATTTAGACAGCATTTTTTTTCCCCCTGAGAGTTTATATCGCGTGTAGTTGCTAAGAGAAAGATGGCATGTGTGTGCTTACATTAACCACTGTGATGGGTAGCTGCTGTGGAGAGTGGTGATCACCTCAGGTGCTCCATGTCTGAGTCTGTCCAAATGGATCCTTCTGAATTAAAATGTCGGTTTTCCACGTCCGCTCTTCCTGGAGACATGTTTTGCCCCCTAATTATTTTCTTTCTGTTTAACAGCCCGGTATTAGTTGAAAGCTTTGGGGTGTTTGACTTATCTGTTCCGACCCTCGATTTGAAGTATTACGCATATATGGGGATTTTTAAAAACCACTTGTGGTTTCTCTTCAGAAGATACAAAAGTCTAAGTTCAGGAACTCGGACTCCTTCACTCTCTGGACCCGAGTGGGTCATCCCTGTCCAGTTGCTAAAATGTTACTGCCTGCTGCTTTCTCTCACTTTTCTTCCCCAGGGCTTGCTAGCTATCTGGTTGATCGGCTCTCGCTCCTCGCACAACTTGTAAGGGGCTTTCCATTCTCCAGCAAAACGGCACAATATGTGAAAAGCCTGTTCTCTTTGCTGTTCGGAAGAAGGACGTGTTTCTGCATTATTCCGTACCTGTCTGGGGAAATAAAACTGCTTCTTAACCAGCAGAATTGTCACACTGGAGCGCCGCCTATGATAAGGACGCCGCCTTCGATAATTCTCTGTTGTCACCTATCCTGCTAGGGGTTTGATCTGCAGGCTGTCTTAGGCTGTGCCCGAAGACTTGAGAGGAGGGGGCTGCAGTGACTCTTCGCATCACAGCGGCCAGTCCAAGCAAGCTGGAGGGTGTGAGTACGCGGCGCAAGGCGAGCAGCCTGCTTGATGAGCACCTCCGCCGTCCCGCCTCGGGAGCCAGCTCCTCAGCCTGAGGCCCAGACAAGCGGCGGTTCACAGGAGAGCTTGGACCAGATGTAGCGTGCATACTCAGCTGGGGCGCCATGCCCTGCATCCGGGCGTAGCCCTGTTGGCTTTTACGGGCGCTCCATGGTCTGTGCTGGTCAGCCTTTCCCCAAGGACCCGTCAGTGGCTTCATATGGTTTTCTACTCTGTTTCCTAGGGCATCGCTTGTCAGTGTCCTGCCGAGAGAGCATAAATCAGTGACAGCTCTCAGTCCTTTATCTCCAGCGAGGATCTCCGGCTGCACAAGGGCCTCTGGTTCATAACCAAATGTATTGATCAGGGCCTGCTGGACTTAATGCGTATGCTGAAATGGAGTTTGCCATTAATTGTGGAGCTAAATAGTTCATTTTCTTCTCCAGGATGGAGTAAAATCACTCAAAGAAGCAGTTGGGATGGAAGATCACAATAGCTGGAAAGCTAGGGAAGAAAAAAGAATTAAGTTTTTCAGAATTGATTGTAAGACTTCTGAAGATATTCTTTATCTTTTCGCAAAATCAAACTTTCCCGTAGCTTTTAGTGAAACCTATTTTTATGTTTCTTTTTGATTAATGGGAGGGAGTCGTTTTATTTTTCCTCACCTTAATAAAAATCAAGCTATCTTGTGGTACCCTTCAAAATAGAAATCAAGAGATGAACAGAATATTAATATTGTTCCTTTAAACTTCTGGTGTGTGTGTGTGTGTGTGTGTGTGTGTGTTTACCTTGTTTTAATAAACTAAATTTCAAGCTGATCTCTTCAGAAGGGAATGTACATTTTGTGAAAATATGAAACAGGCAAAAATTCACGACAGAACTCAATCACAACCTTTTGTACGTTCTTTCCTATTTACAGATAGCAGAGAGAAGTAAGGCTTTGACTCATTCTTTTGTGTAGCGTGTGTGCTTGAATAGACCTGACAGAATGTGTGATTAGATGAATTTGGGCAGCTCAATCATTTTATTGTAGCTATTGTTATAGTTTAGAATTCATGGAGCATCATTTTTAATTCAAGAATACAGAGTGGATTTCTCTCTTTTAAAAAATGATCCCTCCACTTCCAGCGATAAGGCTTTTTAAGGCCTTGATCTAACAGAGAACACAACGGAGTACACTTAACTATGCACTGATTTAATTTAAGCCCATCCTGCAGCTAATCTCGAAACTTTTGCCAATTATGATGTCTTCCAGAAGCTCTGAGGCCTTCCAGAATCTTTAGTGGGCATCAGTATTATTCTAATGGCTCTGCCTTAAAATCTCTTTTATCTGCGTATCCTGAGCTTTTTCTCCCACCGAGTTAGCATCAGCTTAGTCCACTGAAATAGTGTTTCTCAACTTTTTTCTCCTTAATAGCCTCTCTTCCTTCCCTTGAGCCTTTTTAGACATATTCTTCTTAATTGCGCCCTTTCCTCATGAAATTGTAATACCTCAGATACCGTATATCTGTTTTTATATTGTGGCCCTCCATCTGACAGCAAACCATTGTAATAACTAAGGTGGTCTTGCCTCCCCAAAACCAATTTTTATCACCTTGGGGCAATATCACTCCCCCAAACATGTACAAAAATATGCACTACCAAGTAAATACTACATTTTGTTTCCTGAAGGTGCTATATGTGAGTAAAGCCTTGTGAAATGAGCTACTAATTGAAATGTGCTTTTTATACTTAATGTGTATTTGCATTAAAATACGATGCACACTGAGTGTGTGCCTCCTCCTGGTAATGTTGGTACCGTGGCTGCTGGGCTCTCTGGGGCAGTGAGGATATGGCTGGACTCAGGCTGGACATCAGAAAATTGCTCTTGGCCTAAGATGTGTCATCAGAATTTAGCTCAGCCCACAGTGGAAGTGAGAGTCCCTCCAGCTAATCCTAGTCTGCACATTGCTCTCCATTTTGTGGGGTTTCCACCATGGTTCAAGGTGATTTTCCACCATGCTTCAAGATTTTCTCCTCCGCGATCCTCCTCCTAATGTTTCTAACTTGATCCTGACACCTTCAACCATAAAGATGCAATTTCCCTTTGTCTACTGTTCCAATGTTGAGTTTTGATGTCAAAGAGGGCAAAGCTGAAGATTAGCAATATAAGAGGAGAGAGGAGAGCAGAAGAAATAGGAGGAGACATTAGGAAAGCCATAGTAAAGTATCTGATAAGAGGTAAATGGGAAAAAGGAAAAGTTTGAGTATTATTCTAAAAACCATATAGACACAAAATATTCCCAATAAACCTTGCTTATCGTCAAAACCCTCATTTTACAAGGGGGGGGGGTGGATATAGATTATGAAGAAGGTACTGATAGGGAGGTTAAGTCACATGCCCAAGGTTACACAGCTAGTAACCGTGAGCAGGATTTAAGCCCAAACTTGTCCTGGAGGCCATGTTCATCATGGACCCTCTGTCTTTACAGCAAGAACCTACCCAGGTTCTCCAGATAGCTCTCTTTCCCTAGCCCCGTCTTTGAATTCTCCAGGAATTTTTATTACTGGCTAGAACAGTATTTTTCAAATTGTTCTTAGCAGAGCTTTAGGTGATGTCACTCAACTTTTAGCGTTTAAAAGAATTCCCCAAGGATCCCATTTGAAATGTGGATTCTCATGTTCTATGCCTGAAGAGGAAGATCCAGAGATTCTAAGTGGAGTCCAGAACTCTGTCATTTGAATAAGCACTCCTTCTGTACCGCCTTGCTCTGGGTGCTTGGTCTTACTTTACTCAAAACAACTCCGTGTTTTGTCGTTTTCATTATTGGGTTTCTGCCTAAGATTTATTTTAAGGAGAGGATTCTTCAACCATGACAAATCAGAATACCCCTGCTCTCACTGGTTACACACCTTTTGTAGCGTTCTTTTGGGGAACATGATGACAAATTATTCTTGATTAATATATCATCAACAGTTTTAAGTACAGCAATATGGGTATAATGTGTATATTTTATTTGTATTATTTTATTTGTATCCTGCCATACTGGGCTAATGATCAAAACCTGTATAATACAATAGTATTTTAAATGTGAGGAATGCAATATAAAGGGAAAAATGGGGTAGAAAAATAAGATAAAGGTGGGATGTATTTACACAAAATATATGACGTGCAGTCCAATATGCTTGCTCAATCTGAGCAAATTGGTCTGTGAAATTTCTAGCAGCTAAAGAGGAAAATTATTAGCATCATGATTCTTTTTGATAAGCCATTTGCCCTTCAAAAGACTAGAGTTATTTCTACAATCAGAACCCCAGAGAAATTGTATCCATTGTAACAAGACACTGTAGGATGCTCTGGATGACATCTCAGTAAATCTAATCATGAAGTTCATGTGCTGTTTCTTACACTTTCCTTTGTGTCGTTTCATGGAGCTACAGCAAAGCCAATGCAGTAAATGTCATCCATGGAAGGGCCAAAATGAGGAAGTCTCCATTGGTGAAGAATGCATTTTAAACCAGCTAGACTTTAGGATGGGGTTGGCAAATTATGGCCAGTAAGTCAAATGATGAATCTTTTTGGCATTTATAAGTGGTTGAAAAAGAAGAAAAACTATTTCATGACATGTGAAAATCATATAAAATTTGAATTTCAATGTCCATAAATGTGATTTTATTGGAACACATCCTACTCATTATTCACATACGGGATTTTCTATGCCCCTTTGGTGCTACAACAGCAGAGTTCCACCATCGTGACAGAGACTATACAGCCCATGAAGCCTAAAATATTTACTAGCCAGTCTTTACAGATAAAGTTTGCCCCTGCTTTAGATTCTTGAGAAAGGGATGGACTACATATCTTTCAGTCTTGTTTTTCTCAGGTGAGTTTTGCTCACCTCAGAGAGGCAATAAGTTCAAAGTTCAAGTCCCTGCTGAGTATGTAGAGTATGCCCATGCGGTTTTTCTTCCTATTAAGGTGGACATATATTTTTAAATGGTTGAGCTGTGGGCAGAGACATCTTGTGATGTCACCCCTCTTGTGAAAGTCGGAAGGCTTCATGGGAGCATGTTATACGTTTGTGATATAAAGCCACAACTATGAACACCCATACACGTGTGAAATGAAAGTGTCGAACCAGCAGGATCAGCCATTACTGAGTTTCCCTCTGTCTATTTGCTCTTTGTTCATCCATTTTGTCAGCTGCCAATGTTTTCTTAATGGACATGTGGGGAGCAAGAACCAAACGTTTCAGAAAAATATATGTGAGAAAACCTTGACTATCATTAACTTGACAATCATTCCCTACGACGTTTTTCTAGGGGTTGTTTGGGTAGGGCATTATTGGGTATTACTTGTGGGATATTTACCCCAGCTTACGGAGCACTATTATTTTATGGAAACACTTTGAGAATGACAAGTCTAAAACAGAACTAACTCCTTTATCGCAAGACTGATGTCTAAAATTTTACAGGGCGAGAAGAGTCGAGAAGCGACTCTGTCATCAACAAACAACTACATAATTTTATCATGATGAGGCATTTTATACAGTCTGGGTGCCTGGCTATGTATGTTCCCAAAAGTGCAAAATGTAAACATCACTAACAAACCTGTTTTGGGTTCATTAGAGTAAGCATACCCCAGTCTTCTGAGCATATGAATCAGTGTGGAATGAAGGGGGGGAAATCGGAGGGGGAGATGAACCATGAGAGACGATGGACTCTGAAAAACAAACTGAGGGTTCTAGAGGGGAGAGGGGTGGGAGGATGGGTTAGCCTGGTGGTGGGTATTAAAGAGGGCACGTTCTGCATGGAGCACTGGGTGTTATGCACAAACAATGAATCATGGAACATTCCATCAAAAACTAATGATGTAATGTATGGTGATTAACATAACAATAAAAAAGATATAAAAAATTAAAAAAAAAAGAAGCTCTTTTTTTATATAGTAGATTAGAAAAGTCGGTTAAGGTATTTGCTCCCTAATCATGTTCCAAAGGTGTAGAGAAGACTGTCCTGGCTTCAGCTGTCAATCTGTGTTTAGAAATGTCACCAATAATTTGTAGCCTGGAAGTGCTTGACTTGTGGACCCCTGGTGCTAATTGGATCCACTGATTTCTGTAAAATCCCCACCTGTCATCAGCTCAGCAGTAGGTATGATACTGAAGCTCTAATGAACCCAGGGAAAACTTTAAATAGCCAGTCTGATTCCTTTTGATTTTATTACCGGGCAAAAAAGTTTAGATTTCTAGGGAGGGAACTTTATTTTTATAGTCTCTTATAAGCTTTCATTAGGATCCATGCTGTTTAAGAAGGAGGTCAGGTTTTATCCTGGAGGACACCACATTCCTGGAGAAAAGTTGTTAGATTTTAAGAACTCCAGCTTGGTTAGAGCTTGGTTAGAACCTGCTGCAAGGAAACTGAATCTGGAATTCTTGTTAGCTAGCAACTGACTTGTTTCTCAACAGCTGCAGAAAAAATCCATTCTGGGGAATGGGGAGCAGGTGACCTAGGGCTCAGGGTTGCTGTCTGTGTGGTTTTGCTCTGGTACCTATTTTCTTTGGTGCTTCAGTTTCAAAGCAGAGTTCACTGGCAGACCTGTTCTGTAGCGCTGTGGGAGCTCCCTGTCTCTAGAAGCAGAGGCTCTCCTGTCATAGAGTACTGTCCTCTGGGGAAACAGGACTACATTTGGATGCACTCCAGCACACATTGCTGGTCTTCGATACCATGAATGAGGCTACCAGTGTCCTTTAGTGGCCGGGCACTCGGGAGCTGTTAGCAGTGGAGGGGACTCAGGCTGCTCCGTCCACAGACCCTCCCCACCCACAGCGGCACTGAGCTGTGGGCTTTGTCAGAATAGCCTCCTTATGTTATTGAGCTCGGAAAAATGCTGTTTATGTTTAGCTAGATGGATCGGATGTAAAATGCTTTCCTTCTCCAAACATACCCCTCACCCACAAGGGTCCAAGCGTTCTTACAAAATTTGTGTTGGTTGTGAAGATGCCGTTTGCTTTTCCAGCAGTGAAGAACTCGAGTGCCTGCAGACAAAATACACTCACATCTGACGATACTGTTTGCCCAAACTAGCAATTTGTTACCCCAGCCCCATAAACCAAGGTGCGATCTCTAGCAACTGAAATGATATCACCTACGTTGTTCTTGTTCTTGGAGCTCGAGGACCCTGGCCCCGGCTTTAATCTATGCACCAAAGAGACAAACAAGGAAAGACTCGCTGAGTCATGCAGCCTGGTCATCTGACCCCGGTGGATATTCCCTCTGGTGTGTCTTTCTGAGGCCCTGACTTGCCTACATTTGAATGATGCCAGCACCAGGACGTCAGCGTCTTCCCTGGGGAGCTGGTAATACATTCTCTTCTTGATTTGGCATTTCCTCCCCCTCCCCCATTTCTGGATTTTTTCCAATCGTTCTTGGAAGTGCCTGAACTGGTGCTGTGCTTAGTGCACCCTCACTTATTCTCCTGTTGGTATTTTCTGAGATTTACAGACCAGGTAGATGGTGGGGGGCATCTTCTATTTCTGCTTCATCTAAACGCTGTCTGCTTTGGATTCCTTTGTGACACGAGTTCTCCTTCCCCCTCATTATTTCACTGCTGTGTGTGAGTAAATTATCTTCATTTTTTTTTCCTGGGCTCCGTCACTCATCGTGCTCTTGAGATGTCAACATGAGCAAGAAACAACGCGGGGAGAAAGATGGAGTGTGGCCTAGCAGAGCCTCCCACTAAGGGCACAGGAGCGAATGGTGGGTCTCAGGGCTGATTTGGAGTCAGGGACACCAACAGGGAGAAAAGACTAGAGCTGCTGGCTTTTCAAGATCTGGGATGGGAACTGTGAAGCTGAAAAAACAGGCTCCTGCAATCCTACCACCTGCCATTTGTTTGGATCAAATTGCTGGCCTGGTTTTTAGCTCGAACGTGTTTCATTTCTGGCCACTGCCTCTTATCTTTGTTGTCTCTTCTCCCCATGGCGGTTTCTCTCCTCTAACCACAGAACAGAATATTAGGATGGGGGTGGGGGTTGAGATCATCCTGGGCAACCCCCTTCAATTAGATCTGAAGAATCAGGCCCCAGAGAAGGGATGAGTTCTTCAAGGTCACACAGCAAGCTGCTAGAGGAGCCGAGACTAGAAGCCTCTCCCCCGAATCACAGGGCCAAAGCTGTCTTCTCTAATGGATAGCTGCTTCGGTCTGTGGAATTCAGCAAAACATAGCTTGTGCTGAAGCAGCTGCCTCCAAGTGTGCTCAGAAAGTGATGGTGTGCATCAGTTTGCCAGAGAGAAATGGCAAGGGAAAGAACTCACAGCACTGAGAGAAGACACGTCAGATAAACCTTCAATTAGCCTTCTTCTTCCGCAAGAAAACCGAAATTAGCTTAGCACATAACACCGAATTAAGTGATTTGACTTGGAAGCTAGTCATTAACATCTTCTGGGTTCTCTCCCCTTCATAATTGAAGATATTTTTTTCTCTTAAATCGTAAAAAGTAAAATTTTAAGACAGGTGTTCTGGGTTTTTTTCATTATCCGAAGTTTCTTTGCTGATAATCCCTGAACCAGGTGATAAATAATTGGCTAATAATACTGTAGAATTTGGAGTAAAGTCCTTGAAGTGGATCCTCTGGTAGGCAGAAACATGTATGACTAATAATGAGGTGACAGCCCCTGGTTATAAATTCCTGTGCCTCTGTTACTGTTTATGATTTGCCCTTGAGCTGTCCTGGGGTATGTTCCCCAGTCAGTGTTCTGTTTAACTGACCTGTGCATGTGAACCCCTACAGATATGGGGGGTTCCATACACTGGGACTCCTCTCAACCATAAAAGTGCTTTCCTACGGTGTTGGTTATACAGTTTACTGATTCTTAACCCTAACGTACTATCCACTAGTGGCAGTGAGTCAAAATAAAGGTGAGGAAAGATACCTATCTTCTATTTTGGCCCGAATACTTGAAACAAAGAACCCAATCTAGTTCTAATGTTATAAAATATAAAAAGGAAGAAGAGAAAGCAACTATTCTAGTGCTAATGTTATAAAATATAAAAAGGAAGAAGAGAAAGCAAGTAGCAATCCCCCCCGGAGATCTAAGTGGCTTCATACTCTAGCTTTGTTCCCTGTAATATTGTAATACTACTTCTAAAGTAACTGGAGACTGTCAAGGTCCTCTGCCTAAGAAACCAGAGAACTATAATGCCGATTGAATCAAGCATCCAGACAGGAAAGGTTTCACAGTTATGGCGGGGTGGTGAAGAAGTGTTAGGACAGCATGATGGCTTCACCTGAGAGGAGGAAGTTTATCTGAACTTTCCAGAGACTTCACATGGTTGGACATCAGTAGATACATGTGTGTCGTTTCTGACCTGCATGTGTCTCCGTGCCTAAACAGCCATCTGTGTACTCATGGTTTTGATTACAGCCTTCCTGGAGAAGCCATCTGTAGTTGGAATCAGAGCCTTGTCGCTGAGCATGACCTCTTTATGTACTTGTCGTGGACAGTGCCTGTTACCCCCCTCCAGGGCACACACACTGTGTGCATCCTCCTAAATGCAGTGGGACAGAGTTATTGAACAAAGATGTGAATAATGATAAATCTGCAGATTGGGTATGGAAACTCATAACGCTGGTGAGCAGTCTTGGTGTTTTAAAAGTCTATCTCCCTCAGGCTCTCTGATCATTGAGTGTTTTCCTGCTTTGGGTCTTTCTATTTTGCCAAGTGTGGTATTTCTGGGTTTTAGGAATCCACATTGGGAGGAGAGCAGCTCAGCCCTTGCAAGACTGCCCTTGCACACACACCTAGACACACAGATGCTGAACCCCTCCAACGGACATTTTGTACCATTTTACTCTGTGGCTGTCCCCGAGATCCTTTTATAACACTCCCATTTCACCCCTGTAGGGCGAAGCACCAACCTGCTACTTCCTTGTCTTTTCTGCCAATCCCATTTTTTGATTTCTAATCCGATTCCCATCCTAGGTATTCCATGCACAACCATTTGAGGGATGCCTCTTGACTCGTACTGGTCAAGCCGCCCTCACCTGTGAACCGCTCTCATGAAGAGCCCCGACACTCAGGCCACGCCCCGCTCACAGGTAGGCCTAGACAGCTGAGTCGCATCCTTGGTCTAGGCACATCCTTATTGTGAGATATGTTCAGTTGATTCTTTGAACATAGCCTCTAATAACGCTCATTATTAGACTTTCTCATCTGCTCATGGCTCTCACCTCTCCATTCTGAAAATCTCTATCCGGCTTACCGCCCAGCATTCTCCACCATGAGAACCTGACTTGCAATTCCTCTGTGGCAAACCCGTGAATATCCTCAGAACCACCTTGATTACCAGAAGAAAGTTGTTGGTTTGTTTGTTTTTTTTTTGAGCATTAGATGTGTTAAAATTAACAGAACGATAAGCATGTGCTTACGGGTCCTGACATAACAATTTGGTACTTTAGAACATTTTCCCAGCAATTTACCTCATCTGTAAAATGAGAATGACAATCAATAGAACTTACCATGTGGGACTGTGAAGAGTAAATGAGACAATTCATGTGCGTACTAGCACAGTGTTCTGTAAATATAATACGTTATTATACCTTTACTCTTACCAAGTCCCGAAGCATAAAATACGGCAGCAGGCCATGCTGCTCCCTCAGGGAGCCTGTCGTTGAAGAGAGGAGCACACTGGAATGGCAGAGGCCAAAGGCATAACAAAACCCCAAAATAGTAATATGAATTAAATCATTTTCATTTTCCCCCCAACATACGAAATATATGCCTCCTGTCAAGAAAGACCGCCCTTCTTGGGTTTCTTGTGCTCTAATACATCTTATCCTGGACATAAGACTCTAGTGGCTCCTTACCTGGGCCAGTTCTCAGGGTTGTGTTTGAGGCTGACAACCTTAGTCCTAAGGTCGCATCTGTCACCAGACACTGAGCAGGCTGGCTTACTGTTTAAAAGCAGTGGGTTCTCCAAACTCGGTGTTCCTTAGCGGTGATAAACCTGCTGTGTGAACAGTAGCCATCGGGGGGTCCATGAGACTGAGGAGGGCAAAGGAACCAATGAAAACACATGGTATGAATGCTGCTTACTGTGCTGTGAGTAATAAGGTCTGTTGTCTCTGACCCAGAGAAGTGCTTTCTGGGAACATCCATGTGATAAGCTAATTGACTGGCATGCAAGTAAGGTAAGATCCCCCCAACACCTCTCGTCTTGCAAGGTGTTAGGATTATATCAAGAATATGTCTGCACTCAGTACCGACCCATATAATCTGATCCTCATTCTTTTGAGCTTCCTTCTGGAAAGCTTCCATCAAAGAAGGATGTGCCAGCGCAGTGTGCTCAGGGGCTATCTATCCAGGTGCTGCCACACACGCTCTTGAGGACTGAAGCAGGAACAGGCACTATGTGGCATTTAACGTTTAGGAAAAAGGATGATGCGTGTTGCTATGTCTCTTTCTGCAGATAATTCTTTATAGCTTCGTGTTGCCTGTAGAAGAAACTACAAATTCTTTCCAAGAGATACGTAAGTCTCTTCCTGACCTTCCTATTACAAAACCTCATCCTTTAACACTCCCTGCTCCCTGACTCTATGTTACAGGGGTACAGAACAAATTCCATGATTCATCAGACACTTATTAATTTGATAAGTGTTCGTTGATGGCACAGGATATGGCAGACGATGTGTTAAAAGTGGGTCAAAGCAGTGAACAAACTGGTCATGTTCTGTTCTCTCCAGAACGGGCACACTCCTTCTGATTGCTCTGTTAGCTGCTCTCCCTTCTCCCATGAAGACTTGCATATGTCCTACATGATTTCTCTGGAGATGCACTTGCTCCAGGAAATCTTCCCTGACCCTGAGTCTTAGGTTTCCTTCCACTGGGCTCATCCACCCCTGAAAGCCACAGCAACAGTCTTTACTGAGTTGCTGATTTTCTCTACCCTTTGGATCCATTCAGCACTCCACTCATGTTCAATGTCCTTTGCAATTTTAATGCAGGATCCATTTCTTATTCACATTTTTATCTGTAGGGCTGTGTACAGCATCCGACATACAGTAAACATTCAATAAGTATGTTGTAGAATCAATGAATGATTAATTTACTGATGCTCCATGCTGACTTACAGTTCCCCAATAGCCAGAATCATAGATGTATGCAGCTGGAGGGCTGAGAGAGTTTTGCAAGACCACTTCTAACTCCCCATGTCACTGATGAGGCATTTCCTCGTTGAATCACAGAAAGGAACACAAATACCAGATACCCACTATTTGGAGCTGCAGAAAATCTGTGAACAGAAATAATAATAACTAAAGTAAGGCGAGATACTTCAGTTCAGCAGTCTGTCTAGGTGCTAGTTAGTAGAATAGGCAGGACCTTTGTGTAAAGATGATTGTGTTGAAGCCTGTTCTACTTAATTGAGTTCAAGCTTCAGAGTTAAGAGCTGCCAAACATTTGCTCAGTTGTGAGCTTGATGTTGAATCATGTATTACTCATCTTCCATCTTACAAACCACATGTATGGAGATGTTCCATAAATGGCTACCAGGTGGGGTGAGAAGAATTCCTCAAGATCAGGTAGAATGCCTGAGACATACTCAAGTGGGGAGTGAAGTGGTGAAGAGTGGTTTTTATTAGGCGACTGGAAGGGGGACTGGAGTCTGTGGTCTGCAGTGGGGCCGTCGTGGTCGGGGCTGGGAGGCAGGCAGGAAGGAAAGGACTGGGTTCCTCCAGAGGACATGAACATTTTTTATCCTCTGATGTATGCTCTCTTTTCATTATTTCTTGCTTTTCTTTTTCTTTTCTCTTTGTGCTTCTCCCATGGAAATTGCTGTTTGTCTTTGGCATTCATTCCATTCTTGAAGATGGAGCCACCTGTGAGTGTTAGGGAGCATATGCTTTTAAACTTCTCACAAGTTGCATTTAGAATGAGTTAAGTTCTACCAGAGTGGAATCTGCCCAAGAAAACATCCAACAACTTGTGGAATATGATCAAACTTCGATGAAGACAGTTGTTGAACTGAGAAGTGACTTTTCTCCCTGACAATTTGTGATCAGGCCAATTTGATGTTTGAAGCATGTCCTCGACCTGGTGATTTGCTTCTTCTTCTTCTTCTTTTTTTTAAAGTTTAAAGTATTTGTCAGAGAGAGAGAGAGAGCACAAGCAGGGGAAATGGCAGTCAGAGGGATATGGAGAAGCAGACTCCCCACTGAGCAAGGAACCTGATGTGGCACTCGATCCCAGGACCCTGGGATCATGACCTGAGCTGAAGGCAGATGCTTAACCGACTGAGCCACCCAGGCGTCCCCTGGTGTTTTGCTTCTTTAACTGATGGCTACTCTCCTCAGGCCTTGTAGCCCAGCAGCCCATAATTGTTAAAACTGGCCAAAAAAGGAAAACAAAACACCATTTTTTGGGTCTAATTAAAAAAAAAATGCTTCCTTGATACATTAAGACCTTGAACCAAGACCATTAAAAAAACACTTTCTAAGATAGAAGGTGACATATTAATAGAGTTTCTAATATTTATAAGTGCAAAACACTAATTATAAGTTTAGATTTTATATCTTCAAATAGAGTTTACAAACAAGTACTCACTGTGGCCTAGCTATTCTTCTCCTTGGCTACAAAGTTCTGTATGGCTGCTTAGGGGGTGACTACACCCACAACTTATTTTATTGCAAACACTTGTATATAGCCTTTGTTCTTCCACAAACTTACAAGTAATGCAAATGAAGGTCATTTTTGATCCACAGATATTTATAGTTTGCTCCATAGAAATTCAACAAACTATTTTTATACTAGTATTTTTGTTCCAGTAAAACATTTTATCTCAGTAAACGTGCTCCTTTGTTTATGCACAATTTCATTTCATATGGTTTCTTTTCTCATTTTCCTGATTCTCCTTCCCTTGCTAGTTAGGCCAGCATGTTTATTGATAAAAGCCTACTGAATGCTGGGTAGCCACAGGGTCTGAGCTACCCGAGAGAGGAAACATGACTTTCAGGTTTGTCTTTCCTTGTCAGGAAGCTGTCAAGATTTTTCTTTCAGAATTTGAAGTTAATGTGCCCAGCAAGGAAAATATCCTAACTCCTTTGTTTCTATATTTCCGACTTCTTTTTAATGATCATTAGTTTTAACAGAAACTTCTAATTTCCTTTAAATATGTAATTTTAACAGGATTTGGCACATTCTTAAGTACCTCTACTTCATCTTCTACCAAGCATTTTTTCCTGAAGCTATGTCACAATTTATAATGGAGCTTGATATAATTTTAAATATTTGATGGATTTTTAATTTTTAATTTTTCAATAGTTTATATATTATGTAGTAAAATATTCGAAGCATATAAAGGATATACGGATATACATGAAAAACAAACCTTTCCCCATCCTTTGCCCTCAGTTTCCAGTTCTCCTTTCCATGAACCAGGATTCCTTACTCCTTGTGTATCCTTGCAGATAAACAGACATGTATATTTGCATAGTATTGATGCTTGCTCCTCCCCTTCACACAAATAGTAGGTACTTTCCACACTGCTCTCTATTTGGTTTTCCTCACGTATCTATATATCTCAGAAGATGTTCCAAATCATTATATAAATAAGTACAGTCTCATTTTTATAGCTGCACTTTATTCCATAGAAATACCATAATTTAGCCAACCAATTCCCTGTTAATGAACATCGATGCTATTTCTAATATTTTGCTATTGTCTTCCATTCTGCAATGACTATCTTCATATGTTTTTGTTCATATGTCTTTGTGCACATAGGTGAAATTATCTCTAGGATAAAGTCTCAGATTCAAATCGCTTGGTCAAAAGAAATAGAAACACGCTTCAGTTTTGATAGGTGTTGCCAAATTGCCCTCCAAAGATGTTTCCTCAAGTTACACCCACAGAAACGTGATTTGAGAATGTGGGTTTCTTTTTAAAATGTGCACTGTCTAGAAAGAGAGGTAAACTGCTCAATATTTGCCACTATGTCTTGCAATCAGCAACTAAATGAATCTACCAGACACTAAATATAATTACGAGCCCATTACAGTTACTACTGAAATTAGTCAGTATAATGCTTCTTCTCACCTTCTCCAGCTGATTAAGTGTATACTTAATATCCATGCCTCAACTTGCAATCTTGAAAGTGTTTAGTGGGTGCACACAGAGCATTTGACAGCTATGCTCATCAACAGGAGAGAGTCTATGTGTTTTAGACAAATAAAGGTCAGTGTCTTAAGCCCGATGTTTTGTGAGACAAGTGTTTAAACTGTGATCTTACATCTTAAAATTCAGTACAATATTAAACATGATGGTGAGTTCAGCAGGTGTTTGCTATTCCTGCCTAGAACTGTCTACACTTTTGATGTTGACTCATAATCAGATCATTTAGACGCAGCCTGAAACAATTCTGTCTGCTTTTAACATGTCAGTAAAAAATAAAAATGGTTTCAACTTCTGATTTTAGAATTAGGGATGTTAGTTTCGCTATTATTATTAATGGAGTAAATATTTTATAATGAATTCTGTATACATAATTATTTTTACCTATTTGGAAAAAGTTCCTTTTTTCTCTTTGATGGGTTACAACCAAGCCCACCATCTTCTCTGAGTGCTGCGGTGAATTCTTGTACCTTACTTTGTCGATCTGGCTCAGTGCTTTCCCCTCTCTGGACATCAGTCTGCCATCTACATTTGAAATCAGTGTGTTCTTGATAGAATGTAGCAGCTTATAACACAAGAACCTGAGGGTGTGAATCAAGAAATTCCAATTACGTAAAAGTAGCAACATGCAAAGAATTCATTATAAAATATCTCCATCAATAAAAATCTTTAACATTCTTAACTCTAAAACCAGAAGTTGAAGCCATTTTTATTTATTTTCTGACATATTAGAAGTAGTCAATATTGTCAGTGAAACTTCTGTTTCTAAGTGTCAAATAAGTGGTCCTTACAAATGACAGTAGAAATGATCCATAAAATCCCATAAAAAGGCATGATAATGATTCTTTTCTTCTTCTATTTCTGTCCTTTATAACCTGGTTTCTTTCTTACTATTTCTTCTCCTCGCCTTATAATTTAATTAGTCCCTCTTCACTTTCTAAACACTCTGGCCATCACAATGAAGTTGGACATCTCCCAAATTGATCTTGTCTCACCCCCAACCAGCTTCCTCTCCAGAGTTCCCTACATCAGTGAGCAGTGTCACCACGCATCCAGTGGCACCTGAGAACACTTTCTTCTCCCTCCTCTGCCTTTCCTGCACAGCCCATCAGTCACCAAATATTGATGTTCTACTTCTTAAATCTCTCAAATCTATCCACTTTTTTCCATCTTTACTGCATTATCTTAGTCTTACTGGACATAGCCTTCTAAATGTTATCCCCTCCTTTACTCTTGTTAATTTCTAGTTACCATTGTACATAAAGAATATATGAAACAAAAGTTTGTGAAGAATTGGACATCGGGCCACCAGACAATAATAGATAGATACAATTGAGACACAGGAAACAAATAAGGTGAGTCTCAGAATGACCTAACTTATTAGCATGATGCAGGCAGGGGAAGCCACGTGGAGCCTTGTAGTCTTTCTGAATTAAGTGAAGGGGAGCTGGGAGCACAGGAAGATCGAGGGAGTTGGATTTCATACGACAGTGTTACAGAAGAGAGAGCTGCAGAGAGAGAAAGCTCTGGAGAGTTGCTGGGTGTTCTCCCCAAGTATTCAGCTGAATAGTGATGAGTGTATGTCTGTAAGGAAACTACCCATGCTTGGGGAAGATCTAGTCAAAAGGATGAGAATGAAATATACCCAGAGTTCAATTAGGACCTACAATAATGCCCATTCCCTGCAGTCAGAGTAGAAAACCTCATAATTTATGCTTCATTGAATAGAGTACCAGAAGGGTATTTTCTAAGTAGCGAGGAAAATTCTCCCTAGGCATAGTGCTCCTATGGTTCTGGTTTTGTAAGAACTGGTCCTGCCTAACAATGTTTAAAAGCAAGACCCAAGAGAATCAAACTATTTCTGAGTAATTTGATCACATCCCAGGAAAAACAAACGAACAAACAAACAAACAAGAAAACATATAAGATTATGGAAAAATTCAGCAGCCGATAATGTAAGAATCACAATGTCTGGTATCCAATCACAAATTACCAGGCATTAGGAAAAAAAACACCACCACCACCACCACCAAACAGGGGAGTACAAAACATGAGGATAAAAATCAAAACTGACTCAGAATTGATACTTATGATAGAGTTAGTAGGCAAGGGTAATAAAATAGTTATCATAACTCTATTTAATGTGATCAAAAAGCTAGAAAATAAATGTGTTATGTAGGGATACAGAAAATATTTTTAAAAAGAACTAAATCAAACTTGTAGAGATGCAGCCTACAATGTCTGAGATGAAAAATACGCAGGATGTGGCTAGCAGCAGATTAGACATTGCATAATAAAAGGTTAGTGAACTTGGAAACATGGCAATAGAAATTATTTAAAATGAAACAAAGAGAAAACAGTGAAAGGAAAAAAAAAGAGCATCAGTGAGCTCTGGAACAATTTTAGTAGGCCTAATATTGTGTAATTGGTGTAGCACAGAAAAGTTATTTGTAGAAATAATGGCCAAAATATTTCCAAATTCGATGAAAAATATAAACAAATGGATCCAAGCAACTTTAAAAACAAGAAACATGAATAGAACTACAAGTCCCATCATAATCAAATTGTTTAAATCCAGTGAAAAAGAGAATATATTAAAAACAGCCAGAGTAAAAGGCCACATTAAATGTGAAGAACAAAGGAAATCTGTTTTCTCCCCAGAAACAAAACAAGTGAGAAGACAGAGGGCCAACATCCTTAAAGTTCTCAAAGACAAAAACTAAAATGGAGTATTTACCAGTGAAAACACCATCTTTGAAAGATAAAGGCACATAAAACTTATTCAGACAGTCAAAGCTAAAAACACTTATTAGCAACACACGTACACTGGAAGAAATGATAAAGGAGGTTCTTTAAGCAGAGGAAAGTGACTCCACATGGAGATCTGTGTCCACACAAAGAAATGAAGAGTCCAGGAAATGGCAACTCTGTGGATACTATAAAGAGTTTTTTCTTCTAATTAAATATCTTGAAAAGATAATCAACTGCTTAAAGCAATAACTGTGTATTGTGGAGGGTACATAATATATAGGAACAAAATGTATGATGGCAATAGCATGAAGGCTGGGAGAGAGAAATGGAAGTATACTGTTGTAACGTTCTTATACTATATGGGAAGGGTAGATTAGATTCTGAAAAGGTAATGATGTATGATGTATACTATACTATGAACCCTAAAACAATTACAAAATAATGCCACAGAGAGTTATAGTCAATAAGAAAACACAGGGGGTAAATAGAATCAATAAAAAGTTATTCAATCCAGGGACTTCTGGTTTGGCAAATTGGTATAGACTCATTTGTCCCTGTTAGGTACAACTATAAACCCTGGAGATAAGGCAAGAGGCAACCAAAGGAGAACTCTGAATGGTAGAAAAAGGAAAGCAACAGATTAGGGACCTCAGCACTACAGGAAAAACAGCATCAGGTTGTTTTATAATCCCCCTGCCTAACAGAAGATGGTGACTCAGGCTTGGCCTTTTCTGACCCCCAACCTCGGATAGGTAGCTTTAGGTAGGCTCATTTGTCTCCTGGATTGAATGAAAATCCTGCCAGCAACAACAGGCAAGCTCAGCAACACAGCAAAGGGGATTGATTGAGAGCCCTGCTAATGATAAGTGTTTAGGGAAAGTGTTCACCTTCTCCTCAGTGGGAACCCAAGACTCCTTTCTCTAACCAAACAGACTGGAAGACATTAGCAAGGGGGATCCCACTCTAAAAAGTGGCTGGCCCAGGAGGCATTCTCTAGACCTGAGACTCCCACCTTTCACCAAAGACATTGAGTGGCTGGGTGGCACTAAGAAAGGAGACACACCACAATAGGGACCTGGTTCAGGAAGTCTCCTTGTCCTCCTGGACAGATAATCCCTTTCTCCACCCAGAAACACTAGCTACTCTGGCTTGAGTAAACTACACCCCATCACCCTAAGCAGTACCAGCAGAAAGAAAACAGCAGACAAAATAGCACTCCATGGCTCTGATAATTATGTTATCATTGGAACCAAAGCTTATAAAATCAGACCAGGACCTGTGTGCTAAACCTAAATATGGTGACTGCCTGCTATCATAAAAGATCTAAATAAGGCCCAGAGTCTGCTAACATAAAAGCCCAAATGTCCAAGATAAAATAAAAAATCACCTGTATACCAAGAGTTAGGAATTTTAAGACAGGCATCATAAAAATGCTTCACCAAGGTATTATAAATTCTCTTGAACCAAATGAAAAAAATAGGAAAATCTAAGCAAAAAACATTAAAGTGATAAAACAAAAAAAGAACCATTATGTAGAGCTACATAATGCAAAAAGAGAAATGAAAAAGAGCTGGATGAGCTCAATAGTAGAGTGGATATGACAGAAAGTAGGATCAGTGAAGTTGGGGACAGGTCAATAGAATTTATTGAATTTGAACAACAGAGGGAAAATAGACTAAGCAAAATGAATAGAATTTCAGGGACTTATGGGACAATAAAAGAAGATCTAACATTCATATTAGTGGAAACTCAGAAGGAGAAGAAAAAGTGAGTGTGACCAAAAGAGTATTCGAGAAAATAATGGCTAAAAGTTTTGGCAAAAGAAATACCTACAGGTTGAAGAAGCTGAGCAAACTGTAAATAGTATAAACTAAAACAAACAAACAAACAAAAAAACCCCATGTAAGACATATTTCAAAAAAAATTTTTTTGAAAACCCGCTTGAGAGAAAAAACACGTTACCTACAAGGAAATGCTGATTTGAATGACAATGGATTTGTAATCTGAAACCATGGAGGCCCAAAAGAAGCAGCCCCATATTTTTCAAGTGCTGAAAGAAGAGAACTGTCAACCATGAATACTTTGTGGGTGAAATTATCCTTCAGGAATGAAGGGGCAATAAACACATTCTCAAATGATGAAAGAATGCGAAGAGCAGAACTGGATGGACATACAATAGACCATCTTTCTGTTCATGACTTTTATAAATCAAATTTAATGACTTAAACAAAAATTGTCACATCACCTGATACTTAAGATAATGACACTTAAAAGCCAGTAAGGTCAAGGGACCTAAAGTTTCTAAATTTCACTGGAAGTGGATAAAAATGTTGACAGGAATAGATGAGAATAAGGTAGATATATCCACACAGAGCTACTAACAAGACAACTATACAGAAAGCACTCAAAAACACTATAAACAGGGGCACCTGGGTGGCTCAGTTGGTTAAGCATCTGCCTTCAGCTCAGGTCATGATCATGATCTTGATCTGACATAATCAAGCCCTGCATCAGGCTCCCTGCCCAATGGGGAATCTGCTTCTCCCTCTGCCTTCCCCCCACACCCCCACTTGCCCTCTCTCTGTCTCTCTCTCTAATGAATAGATAAAATCTTTAAAAAAAAAAACCACCATAAATAAATCAACAAGAAATCCTAAAGTTAATTTGGGTAAGAATCCAAAAGAAGCTTCCATGATATAGCTGCTATATAAAAACATGCCCAATTCAGACAATCAGAGAATTTTATGGTTGGAAGATCATTTAGTTCAGTGTTTCCCAATCATTAACATGTATTTTATTTATTTATTATTTATTTATTAAATAAATAAATATTTGTTAAATATTTACTTATTTGTCAGGGAGAGAGCACAAAGCAGGGGAGTGGCAGGCAGAGGGAGAAGCAGGCTCTCCGCTGAGCAAGGAGCCCGATGTGGGACTCGATCCCAGGACCCTGGGATCATGATCTGAGCCAAAGGCAGATGCTCGACCAACTGAGCCACCCAGGCATCCCATTATCATGTATTTTAATCACTTGGTGATCTTGTTGCAATGCAAATTCTGATTGATTGGGTCTTACATGGACCCTAAGATTCTGTGTTCCAAAAAGCTACTGATCCAAGGACCATGTTTTCAATAGCAAGAATTTGTTTCAATCGCTTTTTCTAACATGAGGAATAGATGGCCTCTCTCCTGACTTTTTAGAGCATTGCAATGACTCTAGAAGGCCGGAAGCCACTGGACCTGAGTTCTATTGATAAAAATCCTTCAAACACTTGTCACAGAGATCTCTGCTCTAGCCTTGGTTGCTGCCTTTCCCGTGTCATAGTTTTTAATATTCTTTCAATTCTGAGATTGTACTGAAAAATCCCTTTCAATTAATTTCTTTCTTTTTTGCTGTAGCTATCCAGAGTCAGTTTCTGTTGCATGTGGTCAAAAGAACCTTCACTAAGAGAAGATGTGTGTTGGACTTGAGTGCAAAGAAACATCCATATTTCTAACACGAGAATATGAATTACCCCCCCACCCTGCCCCGCCCCGCAATTGAGATCTTTTCTTAAAAGTTTACACAAGCCCACTGGCGACTCAGAAAAATTCCTCTCCAGCATGACCTCTCCCCTCCCCTTCCAGGCTCCTATCCAACTTCCTACTTGATCTCTCCATCTGAATATCTAATAAACATCTCAAACTTAATATGTCCAAAACAAAACCTAATCTTCTGCAGCAAATGGCACCAGCTTTCATATAGTTGCTGAGATAAAACTCTCGGAAACATGCCTGATTTCTCTTCTTACTTTCCCAAATCCAATTGCTCAGTAAGGTCTATCAGTTCTACCTTAAAAACATAGCCAGAATCCAACCACTCACCATCGGAACCACTTTATTCTCCTTGAAACCACCCTTGTCTCTCCCTTAGAAAACTGCGATAGCCTCCTAATTACACTTTCTGCTTCTACTGTAGCTTTGCCACATGGCAGCCAGAGTGATTATCTTAAAATGTAAACCAGACCATGCTACTTTAATGCTCAAAACCTGTCAGTAGCTTCTCATCACACCGAAAAATAGAATCCAAAGATGCTACCATGATCTACAAGGCCCAGTGTGATCTGACCCTTGACTGAAACTTTCACTTCACTTTCATCCACTCTCTTCCCTGCACATCTTGTCTAGCCACGCTGGTCACCTTGTTACCTCTCCACCTGGAAGAGGGGCCTCAGAGGGCAGGGATTTCTTCTGTTTTACTCACTGTTGTATTTTCAAAGCCTAGCATAATGCCTGACACAAAGTAGGTGTCAATTAATTGTTCTTAAATAAATGAGTAAATTTTAAAAATACTGACTCTAAAGGAAAGCAGAGAAAAGGGGACAAGGGAAGAAAAAATAGATGGGACAAATAAAAATAATGAGATGTAGATATAAGTTAACCATATCTATAATTACATTAAATCACAATGGACTAACACTCCAACTGAAAGATAGAAATTGTTGGATGGAAAAACAAACAAACAGAAAATAAGAATCACTACATGCTGTGTGCAAGAAATGCAGTTCAACTATAAAGGTACAATTAGGTTAAATGTAAAAGTATGGAAAAAGATATATCATGCTAACACTAATCATAAGAAAGTTTCAATGGCTATATTAATATTAGGCAAAGCAATTTTAGAGCAAAGGATATTAGCAGTGATAGAGAAGTTCATTTCATAATGATAACAGGGCCAATTTATTATAGAACATAACCATGTAAGTGCTAATCCATTTAATAACAGAACTTCAAAATATAGGAAGCAAAAACTAAAGGACACAAGGATAAATAGGTAAATTTTGAAGTGTCCATAAACAGACCCACACATATATGGTCAATGAAGTTTTGACAAGGTTGCAAAGACAATTCAGTGAAAAAAAGGATAGTCTTTCCAACTAATTTTACTGGAACAATTGGATAACCACATGTGCAAAAATGAATATTAGTTCACATCTTACATCATGTACAAAAGTCAACTCTAAATGCATCATATAACCTAAATATAAAACATAAAATTATAAAACTTCTAGAAGAAAATTATTATCTTCATAGAAGAAAATCTTTGTGATGTTTGATTAGGCAAAGAGTTCTTGGGGCACCTGGGTGGCTCAGTCAGTTAAGTGTCCAGCTCTTGGTTTTGGCTCAGGTCATGATCTCAGGGTTATGAAATTAAGCTCTATGTTGGGCTCTGTGCTGAATGTGGAGCCTGCTTAAGATTCTTTCTCTCCTTCTCCCTCTGTTTCAATGCCTTCCCTCTCCCTCTCAAGGAAAAAAAAAATTCTTACATATAACATCAAAAATACAATCCGTACAAGAAAGTATTTTGATAAATTAGATTTCATCAGTTTAAGAACTCTGCTCTTTAAAAGAACTGTAAAGAGAAGGAAAAGGCCATTGATGGGGAAAACATTTGTAAATCACTTATCAGCTAGGATGCTTATATTTGGAATATATAAAGAAGTTTCAAGACTCAGTGATAAGGAGATAAAGAGCCAAAAACAAAATGAAGAAAAGATGTGAATAGACATTGCACCAAAGGAAATGGGTGGTAGATAAGCTCATGGAAATACACTGAACACAGGGAAATAAAAATTAAAACCACAGTGACATATCACTACACACTGATTAGGATGTCCAAAATGAAAGAGACTGATGATACCAATGTTGGCCCAATGTTGGAATGCTCACATTCTGCAGGTGAGAATGTAGGTGCATACCCCTTTGGAAAAAATCTGTCTGTTTCTTAAAAATTTAAAGACACACTTACTAAATGATCCAGCCACTCTTCTCCTAGAAATGAAAATATGTCAGATACAGATTTATACACAAATGTTCCTGGCAGCTTTATTTGTAATAATGTCAAACTGGAAACAACTGCAGTGTTCCTCAACAGGTGAATAAGTAAATAAACACTGATATCTCCATTCAATAGAATGCTGCTCAGCAATAAAAAAATACTTTATCAATATTTGTGAGAACATGGATAAATCTCAATATAATTATGCTGAAATACTTATATTGGACAAAATAGACTTTAAAACAAGGACTGTAACAGGAGACAAAAAGGCACTATATAATAATAAAGGAGGCAATCCAACAAGAAGATATAACAATTATAAATACTTATGCACCCAACATGGAAGCACCTAAATGCATAAAAGTTAATAACAAGCATAAAAGAATTAATTGATAGTAATACAATAATAGTAGAGGACTTTTAATACCCCATTTATATCAATGGACAGATCATCCAAACAGAAAATCAAGAAGGCAACAGTGGCTTTGAGTGACACACTGGACCAGATGGATTTAACATATATTCAGAACATCCCACCCTAAAACAGCAGAATACACATAATTTTCTAGTGCACATGGAATATTCTCCAGAAAAGATCACATATTAGTCTCAACAAATTAAAAAAGATCAAAGTCATACCATGCATCTTTTCTGACCACAACACTATGAAACTAAAAATAAACCACAAGAAAAAATCTGGAAAAAGCACAAATAACATGCTACTAAACAATGAATGGGTCAACCAAGAAATCAAAGAAGAAATAAAAAATTACATGTAAACAAATGAAAATGAAAACACAATGATCCAAAATCTTTGGGATGCAGCAAAAGCTGTTCTAAGAGGGAAGTTTATAGCAACACAGGCCTACCTGAAGAAGCAAGAAAAATGTCAAATAAACAACTTAATCTAACACCTAAAGGAGCTAGAAAAAGAAGAACAAACAAAATCCCAGACCAGTAGAAGGAAAAAAATAATAAAGATTAGAGCAGAAATAAATGATATAGTTACATAAAAAACTAATGATGTAATGTATGGTGATTTATATAACAATAGAAAATTAAAAAAAAATAAATAAATGATACAGAAACTAAAACACAAAAAAACAAAACAAAAAAACCCCCAAAACCAGATCATATTGATGAAACTGGGGACTGGTTCTTTGAAAAAATCAGTAAAATTGGGACGCCTGGGTGGCTCAGTGGGTTAAGCGTCTGCCTTCGGCTCAGGTCATGATCCCAGGGTCCTGGGATCGAGTCCCGCATCGGGCTCCCTGCTCCACGGGGAGCCTGCTTCTCCCTCTGCCTCTGTCTCTCTCTCTGTCTCTCATGAATAAATAAATAAAATCTTTAAAAAAAAATCAATAAAATTGATAAGCCTCTAGCTAGACTCTTCAAGAAAAAAAGAGAAAAGACCCAAATAAATAAAATCACGGGGGCGCCTGCATGGCTCAGTTGGTTGGGTGTCTGCCTTTAGCTCAGGTTGAGATCCTGGGTCCTGAGATCAAGCCCCAAGTAGGGCTCCCTGCTCAGGGAGAAGTCTGCTTCTCCCTCTGCCCCTCCCCCCTGCTCTCTCATTCTCTCTCTCTCTCTCAAATAAATAAATAAAATTTTTTAAAAAAGATAAAATCACAAAAGAGAGAGGAGAAATAAAAACAAACACCACAGAAATACTAACAATTGTAAGAATATTATGAAAATTATATGCCAATAATTGGCCAACCTAGAAGAAATGGATAAATTCCTAGAAATAAATAGCCTACCAAAACTGAAACAGGAGGAAATAGAACATTTGAACAGACTGATAACCACCAATGAAACTGAATCAGTATCAAAAGCTCCCAACAAACAAAAGTCCAGGGGCAGATGGCTACACAGGCAAATTCTACCAAACATTTAAAGAAAAGTTAATACCTATTCTCAAACAATTCCAAAAAATAGAAGAGGAAGGAAAACTTCCAAATTCACTCTATGAGGTCAGCATTACACTGATACCAAAACCAGATGAAGACACAACAAAAAAGAAGCCAATATCTCTGATGAACATAGGTGTAAAAATCCTCAACAAAATACTAGCAAACTGAATCCAACAATACATTAAGAAAAATCATTCACCATGATCAAGTGGGATTTATTCCCCAGATGCAAGGGTGATTCAGTATTTGCAAATTGATCACAGTGATGCATCACATCAATAAGAGAAAGGATAAAAACCATGTGATCATTTCAATAGATGCAGGAAAAACATTTGACAAAGTACAATATCTATTCATGATAAAAACCCTCAACAAAGTAGGTTTTGAGGGAACATACCTTAACCTAGTAAAGACCAAACAACATACTAAGGAAAAAGACAAGGATGTCCACTCTCACCACTTTTATTCAACATACTACTGTAAGTCCTAGCCACAGCAATCAGACAAGAAAAAGAAAAAAAAAGGCATCCAAATTAGTAAAGAAGTAAAACTTTCAGTATTTGTAGACAACGTGATACTATTTATATAAAAGCCCTGAAGACTCCACCAGGAACCTGCCAGAACTGATGAAATGAATTTAGTAAAGTCACAGGATACACAATCAATGTATAGAAATCTGTTGCATTTCTATGTACTAATAATGAATCAGCAGGAAGAGAAATTAAGAATCCAATCCCATTTATAACTCACCATTAAAATAAAAAAATAAATTGGAATTGACTTAACCAAGGAGGTGAAAGACCTGTACTGTGCAAACTATGAAACACTGATGAGAGAAATTGAAGATGAAACAAAGAAATGGAAAAATATTCCATGCTTATGGATTGGAAGAACAAATGTTGTTAAAATGTCTATACTACCCAAAGCAATCTACAGATTTAATACAATCCCTACCAAAATATCAACATCATTTTTCACAGAACTGGAACAAACAATCCTAAAATTTGTATGAAACCACAGAAGATTCCAAATAGCCGAAGTAATCTTGAAAAAGAAAAACAAAACTGGAGGTATCACAATTCCAGACTTTAAGTTATATTACAAAGCTGTAGTAATCAAAATAGTATGATACTGGCACAAAAATAGACATATAGATCAATAGAACAGAATAGAAAATCCAGAAATAAACCCAATTATATTGTCAATTAATTTTCAATAAAACAGGAAAGAATATCCAATGGGGAAAAGACAGCCTCTTCAAAAAATGGTGCTGGGAAAACTGGACAGCTACATGCAAAAGAAAGAAACTGAACCACTTTGTTATACCATACACAAAAATAAATTCAAATGGATTAAAGACCTAAATGTGACACCTGAAGCCATAAAAATCCTAGGAGAGAGCATAAGCAGTAACTTCTTTGACATCGGCAGTAGCAAGATTTTCCTAGGTATGTCTCCTGAGGCAAGGGAAATTAAAGCAAAAATAAACTATTTGGGCTACATCAAAATAAAAACTCCTACACAGTGAAGGAAACAATCAACAAAACTAAAAGGCAGCCTACTGAATGAGAGAAGATATTTGCAAATGACATAGCCAATAAAGGGCTAGTATCCAAAATATATAAAGAAGTGATATAACTCAACACCCCCAAAAACAAATAATCCGATTAAAAAATGGGCAGAAGACACGCACCAGCATTTCTCCAAAGACATCCAGATGGCCAACAGACATGAAAAGATGCTCAACATCACTCATCACCATGGAAATGCAAATCAAAACTACAATGAGATACCACCTCACACTTGTCAGAATGGGTAAAATCAAAAACACAAGAAATGACAAATGTTGGCAAGGATGTGGAGAAAAATGAACCCTCATGCACTGTTGGTAGGAATGCAAGCTGCTGCAGCCACTGTGGAAAATAGTAAGGAGGTTCCTCAAAAAGTTAAAAATGGAATACCCTGTGATCCAGTAATCACAGTAGCAGGTATTTACCTAAAATATACAAAAGCATTAATTCAAAGAGATACATGCACCTCTATGTTTATTACAGCATTATTTACAAAAGCCAGATTATGGAAGCAGCCCAAGTGTCCATTGATAGATGAATGGATAAAGAGGATGAGGTATACATATACAATGGAATATTATTCAGCCATAAAAAGAATGAACTCTTGCCATTTGCAATGACATGGATGGAGCTGGAGAGTATTATGTTACATGAAAGAAGTCAGTCAGAGAAAGACAAACACCGTATGATTTCACTCACTCGTGGAATTTAAGAAAACGAAACAAATGAGCAAAGGGAAAAAAGAGACAAATCAAGAAACAGACTCTTAACTCTAGAGAACGAACTGATGGTTACCAGAGGGGAGGTAGGGGATGGGTGAAACAGGTGATGGGGATGAAGGAGGACACCTATCATGGTGAGCACTGACTAATGTATAGAACTGTTGGATCACTATATTGTACACCCCAAACACTGTATGTTAACTATGCTGGGATTAAACTAAAAGATTTAATTAAAAAACCCCAAACAGCTACTGTTACTTGCTAAGTAAAATGAACACTATGGCATTAGAGACAGAACTAGAAATCCAAGATTCCTTACCTTCGGAGCTGAGGTCTTCTCACTTCATAATATGGTTCTTTATTAAAATTCAGACAATTTTGATTTTATGTTTCTCAAGATCAACAAGAAAATATATTTTAATTATCAATAAAGGTATGTTTCAGATGTCTTAAGACAGCTCCATGTTGGTCTTTATGGATTCAAATACAACATTTCTAGTAAAGGAGTTTCTCTCAGAAATAGAAAAAATATGCTGAGTGGAAAAAACTCAACAAAAAAAGAATTCATATTATATAATTGTATTTATATAAGATTCTAGAAAATACAAACTAATCTATAGTGAAATAAAGCAGATCAGTGTTTGCCTGGGGATTGGAATGGGATTGGGGGAGGGGTGGGGTAGGAAGAAGAGATTACAAAGGAGCATAAGGAATTGATCCAGGGTCATGAATATGTTCATTACCTTGATTGTGGTGATGATGGGTATTACATAAGTCACAACTTATCAAATTGTGCATTTTAATTATATGCAGTTTATTATATGTCAATTATACCTCAATATATATTTTTAAAAAAGGAAAATAGGATTTGACTTATTTGAATGTTTCATGTGCTGCCATTTGACCTACAACATATAAAACTTTTCATTTTTTTTAAGGCTGTGTGTCTTTGACTATAATACAATTATATATTCCTGAAAGTATCAGTGGACCAAATTTATAATCTTATAAAATATACAACCAAAGAGACCTTAGGAATTCTGTAATAATTTTTTTTTTTAGGTGAAGAAACAAGACTGAATCGGTAAAATGATGTGCTCCAACTTATGTAAGAATGCAGGCTGTCTAAACTAGCTCACAAAATGAAAGTTTGGGTTTCCTGCCACCCATGAAGCTAAATCACACTGACATTTTAATAAACGGTCAAAATGTTGCATTCATGTGGTCTCAAACTTGACTGGCTAGTAGTAAACCCACTGGTTGAAAAATTTAAACAATTTCTAATCATTGTTGAGTATAGCACAAAATAACCAATAGTTTCATCTGACCATAAATCTCAATCAAAATTTTGTTGTACATCCTGTAGCCCATATTGATGGCTTTAAATGGAATGCGTTTAATATATTTAGTATTTGCTTCTGTGTAAATTAGAAAAAGGCATACTCTCCTCAGGATTCTTTACTTTCCACTTGCAGAAAATTGTCACAATAAGCTGTTTTTGGTTTGTTTAAGATCAAAAGACTTTAATTCCATCTGCTGGAGAATGGTCGTAAGAAATACCAAGACTTTTTCAACGTGAATGGCACCCTACAGAGTTTTGCAAGGATCGATCGAGGCCCAGATGTACATTTATCAGAAAAGAGAATTTACCACAAAGTTATTAGATGTATAACTGCTATAATTTCAAGCAAAATGTTTCAGTATTATTAACTTTGAAATTTTAATCTTGCTCAACTGGTAAACAGAAGTGTATTCTCTTGTGGATGTGTGTAAGTACCTTTTAAACTCATTTTATTTACACTGAATTCTTTTGGATGTTTGGGAGTTAGAGACAAGACTTATCTTCATCTTTAGGAGAAAGTTGAGTATGTAAGTAAACAGGCTCAATTATATTTTAGAAAAATTTTTTTGCAGCAATACTCTTTCTAGTTTAAGATGACTAAGGATGAGGTAATCGTGGCTCAGCAACATGTTTTAGTTAAGACGGCACTCAAGAGAATTTCATTTGCTTTCCAGCCCCACAGTTGGGCCAAGAAAAGTAATTACAGTGATTAATAATAATATTTGATTTTCAAGTCCCTGAGCCCACTCCTCAGAGCTGGTATTATCTGGGGGCAGAGAAACAAATTGCAGGAAGGAAATGAGAAGTATGTCCTACCATTTGAATTCTTAAGCATTACATGGTCCCAGAGCTGCCATTGCAAACCCTGTTTGTGTCACCCCATGAATTTTTACACAGGATTTTCAGCATCTTGTTTTCCTGGTCACCCTAGAACTGAGGGCAGAGCAGAATTGATGTTTTCACTCTTTAGGGAAACATTTTAATTAATACCTCTTTAAGGAGCCCCTCCTCCTGTTTGGAAATGCTGTTAAGAAATTTGCAAGTGGTGATGGAGAGCAGATTTAAAGGAATCAGGGCCCCTGCTTTGAAAACCAAAAAAAAAAAAAAAGAAAGAAAGAAACAAAACAAAAATAACACATCTTTTGTCCTTAAAAGGATCTCATGTTCTTATTTCCGGCAGGATTCTGATGGCCAACACAAGGAGAGTTCTACGATACCCAAGGTTTAATATAAACAAATAAATGAAAAGAGAGAGAGAAAAGAAAAAAAAAAAACCTGCCCAGGGCAGGGCTGGGTTTCAAGACTCCAGTAGCCTTCAGCTCAGCCACTACCAGGAGAGGTTGCTATGGGAACCATTGCAAAAGATTAAATATATCAAGAGTACATGATTGTGAGAAATGGGTGGGAAAGGGAATTATATTAATGTTGAAATGATGGTTCTTCTATTTGTGGGGTTTTCACATTTTTTTCCCTAAATCACATACAAAAACTCCTTCACAAACAGAACTCATTAACAAATAAGTCTTTGCTGCATGCTAAACATAGAGAAAAAGGAATGTTCATATTTCACAGTGAAAATTAAAGGGCTATGATTTTTTGCCGTGCTTGCTTGTTTTCTAAGCCCAGCTTCGCTTTTGCAGTAAACTCTACCATTTTGCCTGGCCTGGTAATATCATCTTACAGGGGTGCGTTTGCAGAGGGGTCTGGAGCAGTTCAACATGGGGTTCTTTGCTCTTTTCCTCTCATCCTGTTGTATGTCACATATACCATATTTATTTTGTCTCTAGGATCTGGAAAAAAATTTTAACCCTCTTGCTTATTATAATTCTCCTTAGAAAAAATTACCAGGACAGTCAAACCTAGGAAGTAAATCCCTTAAGAAAGTTCCTTAAAACAGTAAAAATGCTGTGATTTAAATTCAGTATTCACAAAAATTCAGAATCTTTCAAAAGAAATTTTCTTTTTCTTCTTCTTATTATTGTGAAATTTTCTCAATCCATGAGAAGTCAGTTGTTGAATCTTACCTTGTCAATGATCAGAAAGATTCAGTAACTGATCCTGGAGTTCTGGGCACCCAGAGACAAAACTGAAACTGCACGTACATGGCCAGTTCATTGTTTTGTCCTTAACCACATTGCCCCTGTCCCCTGTTAGAAGAATTTATTTATTTTAAGAAGTAGGATTAAAATGAGAAAAAAAACCATTGTGTCTTAATTTTAAATCAACTGTTCAGATGAGCTAGGTTTCTAAAGAATTATGGGAAAGTAGTTCCCTCTTTTGCAATTATTATAGGTCATGTTTCAAAGCAAATCTCTGCCAGGAACATATTGCACTTTTTGGTTTACTCTGCTTTTTCCCACAGCACAGAACTTCACCCTTTATTATTATTGTCACAGTTGGCTGAGGAAGAGCTGTATGTCCAATAAGATGATGATCTCCGAAGATTTATTTTATACAAAAACATTCTGTTTTAGAGAAGTAGTCTAACAATAAGAAATTCATTTTTATTTTTTTAAGAAAGTTATTTTTAAGAACTATAATATCTATCACATATAGATAGATCTAACTTGAGGTTTTTAAATTTAAGGAGTAGGCTATGTGTTCATGCTTTTTAAAATATGGTCTCACTTTATTTCAAATCCATAAATTTCTTACTTAAAAAAAAATTAACAACCAGGAGGAGGAAGAAGGAACATAGTAGACAGGAGGGAGCTGTGGGCCCTCCCCTTCCTTGTGGCAGCCCCTCAAGTTTGGGTCTCTGGAATAGATTGGACCCCTGCGGCAACCCAAGGAGCTTGAAGGCCTTCCTTAGCCCAATGCTGCTCTTTGGCTATTTTAGAAATATGGTAGCTGTGGCGGCGGGCATCAACGACTGGAATTTAGGAGCACCTGGGTGGCTCACTTGGTTAAGTGTCCCACCTTATCTCAGGATCGTGAGTTCAAGCCCTGAGTTGGGCTCCAGGCTGGGTGTGGAGCCTACTTAAAAAAAAAAAACAACAACAAATAAAACTGGAATTTAAAAGACTAGAGATGATCCCCTGGGTGGGAGATGAGGTATAGTATCTTTGGAAGATTTGCATGGAAAACATGAAAAAAGATATTTTTGCTGGAAAAAAATGATCACCAAGTTTTCTCCTGTTAATCAGTAAATAACACTAAACAACAGCAAGCAATACCAAACCTTACATGGAAGAAAGGCCACCAGTTGCTACTTGCTTCTCAGACAAAAGCATGTTGACCATCTTCTTTTGAAGCAACTCAAGAACGTAGGCTTTCATCTGAATAAAGGCTTTTCGTATTTACAGACCACGTAGCTCACTAGCTAAGGGGCACTGCAAACAAACGCCTCCATCTTACCTACCGTTTGGGAGCTGGCAGAAAGTGAAGTAACTTTGGGTAACCGATATCCCCTTTATTTAATAGCTGAGGATCTTTGAGGGCTATGGCCAGTGCCAGAAACGTTCCCTGAATCAGGAGTCACCAGCCTTGCTCCCCTGTCCCCCTTTCACGAAGCACTTTTGTCTTCCCAGCACCAGAAACATGCCCATACTTAATTTAAGAAGATGAGAGTTTGGTAATTAAATTAATCCTACCACCACCCTTTGCTGTAGGGCTTTGACAAGAGCATATTAAATGTACACACCTTGTTCCTTTTATAGATTTGTTCTAAATGATCTCACTGTGGAAGGAAATCAAATGCAAAGTCATATTTTAATGCATTTAAGACTAGAGGTTTACATTCAACAAGCTTCTGTTTCATTTGTGGGTATTTTCCTCCTGAAGTGCTGTCAATTGCCACTTCATTTGAATCTTTTCAAATGCAGCTTGGCAGTAATGCTGACCACATCAATTTCATATTCTCTTTTGTCTGACTCAAGGATATCAGACACTGCTTCATCTTAATGAGGTCTAGTTCTACTCCTATTACCAGGCTATTTTCCTCTGATAAATCACAGTGTCTGGTGGTGTCACTGCACCTGTAATAGCAGGCAGGTGAAGAGTGAATGATGTTCCTGAACCCCCATGCCTCTTTCCTCACTGAGCTATTGCTCTTATGCTGAAGCTGCCTGGTCTTGAGATCTTGAGCAAATTCCTATCCTGTGGATTTCCCTGTGTCATGAATAGACTTGCCCTCGCAGAGGCTCTGAGTCATGGTGTGAAGCAAGGTCTCCTTAAGAGAATACAACGTGAAAGGTTTTCTGCTTCCTGTGAAGGGTCAGATATGAAAGCTTTTCTCTTTGGTTTTTAAGGCGTGACAAAGCAGGCCAAAAAGTCTGTCTTCCTCTGAAAGGATTGAGTTAAACAAATGGGAAATAATGAAAAAAAATCTTACTTTCCTGCATAATGAAGCCAAGAGAAGATACTGAGATGAACATTTACCCATTCATTTGTTTTTCATTCATTCAATATTAATTGATCTCCAACTTTGGGAAAGACATTGTTCTAATTGAGGTGAGGAATACACAGTGGATTGGTCTTGAACGCGAGGTGGGATCCCAGAGAGGTTTCCCCAGAGGAAACAGTGTGAGCATTGACAAAGCTACGGGAAAGTGCAGAATTTGTGAGGCACAGGGATGTTTGAGAAAGCAGACTGAGATCCAAAGATGTCATAATTTATTCCGGTAGGTAAAAGAAAGCAAGACTTTTAAAGTCAGAGGTGTGCTTTAGGAATCTAAATCTTAATTCTATCTAAACTATTCCAAGTTGTCCTGAGATGTCTTCCCAAGGTATTCCCAGACTGAAGGAGATAGAGAAGCAACGATGACCTGACCGAGGGCCGTGGCAGGGAGAAGCTTCATGAAGACTGAGAAAGGGGATTAAGATTTCAGAAATATCATTAAGAGGACTGCATTTTTAGAAAGCTCCCCAAGTGGTATGCAGGAGGAGGATTATGCGACATCGTTCCACATGTTTCAAAGGCTTGTTTTTGAGATAATAGTTTCTGGGAGGACTGCCTGAAGGACAGGCAGTCCATTCATTTTGCTAGATACACAAAATTTGCTTCTTAGATAAAACCAGACTAGTGTACCCTGATTTTCTGGAAGGCATTATTCTACCACCTTGTGCCGTTCTCTATTGAGCTCTTCTCTAGGGTTCAGCCATTGACCTACACTGAGGAATGTATAAAACTCAAGTTTTTAAAAGTCAATATATCATGTAGGAAAGCTACTGAGAAAATTATAGAGTGTTTTCCCTATATTGACCCATGTAAAATTTTTTCACCAGATCTTACTAGTACCAATACCAGGACCAACTACACTTTTCCGGAGCAATTTTTTTTTTTTTAAGATTTTATTTATTTGAGAGAGAGAGAATGAGAGAGAAAGAACACATGAGAGGGGATAGGGTCAGAGGGCGAAGCAGACTCCCTGCCAAGCAGGGAGCCCAATGCGGGACTCGATCCAGGGACTCCAGGATCATGACCTGAGCCAAAGGCAGTCGCTTAACCAACTGAGCCACCCAGGCGCCCCAAGCAATTGTTTTTTTAAAAATACTTTCAGAGAGGGTTTCTTTCTCTGGGTTGGTTGCTAGAAAATGCAGATTCCAATATGCAGCAGACTTCTAGTGAAGTATACTTATGGCAATTATTTTTTCTTTTTCCTCATTTTCTTGGCTTCATTTAAAAAGTATTATATATACTTATGTAAGTCACATCAAATCATTGTAGGGTAGGGGTAAGAAGTGACATAAATAATACCTAAAATAGGGATTACAGAAAACACTTAGTCTTTCAAAAGATTCTAGGTTAAGAGTTGAATTGTCTCTCTTTTTTTCCCCAAGGGTGGAAGCTCTGAGTCATAGTATCATTGATTTACTGGAATATCCAGCAGAAAAACAATATTTAAGAAAACTTCTAGACTTGTAGAGAGCCAGTTATGTTCCAAGCTCATATTGTCTCTTGGCATTGTCTTATGTGACCAGTTTCCAGATAGTTATTTAAAGAAGGTTCCCAAACATAAATATCAACCAGGGAAGAAAGGATTTGGCAACTTTGGAACTTAGGAATTCCAAACAAAAATGAGGATAGGACATTATGTTCTTAAATTTTCTGATGCAGAATTTCTGATATCAAGAGCTATAAAATAATACAAATTTGAAAAAAGGTGTGTCTCCTTTCTCACATACACACAGAGAGACATGCTTTATACTTCCAGGAGAATAGGTCCATATTATATATATTTAAACTAATTTTCCTCTTATAGGCAAATTTGATCAAAACTTTGCATACACAATTTCTCCTGGAAAATATAGGCATTAATCCCAGAGTCAGATACATCTGTAAATAGTTGAAAATCAAACAGTTCATGCCACTTACACTGCCAAAGTGACACCCCATTTAAATTTTTCATAAATGTTTTCCAGATTTGCAAATCCTCTTTGATGTTTTACATTTAATGAACAAGTGCTGAAATGGTTTTACAGTGGAAGCGAGGCTTTTCAACCAATAGCTAAAGTGGCTGTTCCGCTCAGATCACCTGGAGACACAATTTTTTGATGGCCAATCAGAATATACCTGTCTGGGAGTCATTGACTTTTTCAGTTGAAAGTATTGTTTATATCCCTGCAATTTCCCTTTGAGAGTGCCTGATCCCATCACCACCAAATCAAGTTCAACACCCAACAAAGCCAATGTGTGGAACAATCTCAGGTCTCTTTCCGGAGCTAATGTGATTCTTGGTTCTCTTGACAGGTGTGCAAAAGTCTCCAAGGACTTTTAATAGGCCTAGCTATAAGCCATGGCTTACAACGAAGGGGAAACAAAAATTTCTGTTATTATACGCAGGGATATCTTGATTTGTCTTAAAGGCTGAGAACATGAAGAAGTGGAATAACAGAATAACATGGGTTTCCATTAATTTAGGGAAGTGTTCAAAAAGCTGTGAATATATTTGAACCAAACTTTTCCCAATAGGACCCTTATGACAGAGATGGTTCTATCACACAGAGCCAATACCTGGCAGTTAGCCCTCTCCGCTAGTTCCTGGGAACATGGGCTCCACTGGACAGAACGATGCTTCTCACCTGCGAGCAAGTCAACATTATTTTCTACCATGTGGCTTAATGGAATATGCCATTGCACTGCCTGGTAAAGGGACACAGAGGCTGAGTTTCCTCTAATATTTCCGTCTTTAATATCAACCAAGCTTTCTTGCAAAAATGTGTCTATCTCCAGCACTGGCAGCATGGACACCACCTCGGGGGTTGTTAGACATACACATTTACTGGCCCCAGCCCAGACCTACTAAATCAGTTTCTGGGGCTTGAGGCCCTCCTCCACCCCCACTGCCCCATGCGTGACGACAGGCGATTCCGAAGGATGTGGAATACCGACCAGAAGCTGCCTTTTACTCCCTGGGCTCTATAACCCTTTGGTTTGGTCTCTGCCAGTGCCTTGATTCCAGCTGTTCTCCACACGGAACCCTCCTTCACAGACCGCCCCTGGTGACGTCATTCAGCTTTTGACTCGCACTGGCCGACTTCTCCCACCCTACCCACAGTGCACTGTGTCCTCCACTGTCTCTCCCTGACACTGGGAACACTTTATGGTTCCCTTTTTGCTACTGAGGGCCGAGAAGAACACTTGACTTCTTTCTTTTTATTTCTCAAGTTGTCCGTGCCACCCACTTAAGTGGTCTTTTGTCATTTATTTTGTTCCTAGTCACAGATTTGGGTAACTCGCCTCCCCAAAGGTGAAGGCGGGGTCATTTTCCAGTTTAAAAACAGCATGAAAAGAACCTTCTACACTGCGCACAGTTGTGCTAGTAACTCTTGACAGAGACCGGGGTCATTCTTCCTCTGGCTTCTGCCCGGGTGAGAGTGGGGAAGGGAACTAGACGAGGTGCATATTTTCCATTCTGAGATCCAAACCACTGGTCTGGTCTTCGCCACTGCTCACTGTGGTGGAACCAGTTTTCCCGCTCCTGCCAACATTCCTCGTGGCTTTAGTGTATGTGTGTCTGTGCCTGCAAGTATAAATATTGGGTCACAAAATGGAGAAAGAAATAGTAAACCTAACAATATCGTCGGTGAGCCTTCCTGATGTACATGCTGAGGCTAGCAGTTGAGTCTTCAAAAGTGAACTCTGGGGGCTGTATAGGATGTGGCTGGATTTGGAAGTGAAGGCTGTTTCCTGGACCTTTCATGAGGACCTTAAATTCGTCGTGGTAATATAGAGGGCTTCCAAACAGTTTCTGGAGGATCTTAAAAAATTTACCCCCTAAAAAAAACTTTGGAGTAAGGTCAAAGGGCTAACTGCATTCCCCCTTTTGAATATACAAATACAAGAATTTATTTCCCAAGAGCTGGCTTTAATTATTAGTCATATGGGAGATTTGGGATCCTAACTCGGGAATCAGGATATTACGTCTTCTTTCTATCAGACTGTTTTGAGCCTTAACAGACTGATCCAATTAATTGCTTCTTCCCACTTATTGCTGCCTTTTGTGAGCCATTATTCTACCTCTTTTGAACTCCACTTCCTGCTCACCACTCAACCTTCACAGTCGCACGCAGATATTCTTTTTTTCCCCCTTCCCCTTTATCTTGAATTCTTTTGGTTTAAATATCTTTCCAAACTCTTGAAGAAACACTTGAATTGCGTAACGATGTCACCTGTGTGCTGTGTTTCCCAGAAAAAAATGTGTCATTCATTGCAACCCCAGTGCTAACTTTCTCTGACCATAATTAGCTCATCCGCCAAGTGCAATTAAAACTGTCATCTTATTGGAGTCACAGAACAGCTCTGTAGCTGATCTTACCTACCTCTGCCTGCGAGCTTTGAAACATGCTCAGCCCTGTGTAATCTTTTTCAGTACAATGTTCCTATCCAGCCTGGAAGACAAGCAAGTGCTTGGAGGTATCTCCCAACCAATCGGCTTTGTCTTGACACCTCTCCCTTTGAGCACGAGAGCCATCTTAGAGCTGATACCACAGATGATATGCTACTTATTGTCGTGAGTAAAGGATGATAAAGAGGAAGGTTTACTGTTTTAGGGCTCTTGTCTTAGTCTGTTCAGGTTATTGTAGTAAAATGCCATAGACTGGGTTGCTTCTAAATAACAGAAATTTATTTCTCACAGTTTTGGAGGCTGGAAATCCAAGATCAAGGCGTTGACAGATTTGGTTTCTGGTGAAAGTCTGCTTCCTAGTTCATAGACGATTGCTTTCTTGGTGCCTCACATGGCAGGAGGGGCAAGGGAGCTGTTCCCTGAGGCCTTTTTTATAAGGCAATTTCTCCGGTTCATTATGACTCCACCCTCAGGCCCTACTCCACCTCTCAGAGACCCCACCTCCTGATACCATCACATTGGGGGCTAGGTTTTAACATGAATTTTGGACAGGCACAAATATTGCATCTATAACAGATGTGTATTAATATGAATTATAGAGAATTAATGGATGCTCTAAGTGTAAGTCTTTAGGTAGAAATGTGTTTAAAAATTTGAGGAAACCATGAACAAAACTAAGGAGAAAACAAAGGAAAAGATGCTTGTAACTGACCCCCAGAAGCTTCTTGATGGTGAAATGGAGGGGGGCCCAAGCCACACGCATAACCACACATAAGCCAAGTGGGACCTTCATGATCCTTCTCCTTCTCCTTTCAGTGTCTTACCACGGCCATTCCAATCGAATATGGCCTCCTTGGGCCCCTCAAACCCCCTCCTCACGCTGTCAACTTTAGATACTCAGTCATCAATGACTAAGGCCTTAGTGACTATATGCCAGTCTCCTTTCTCAGAGTTTTGCATTTTAAGAAGAGAGTTCTTCTGTCTGGAGGCTTCATGAAGGCAAGGAGCTTAGATCTATAAGGGGTGCCCATAAATATGTGTTGACTGATTGTTGCAGTTGTGAATGCTTACTCTTCAGGTCTCATCATGGGCTGCCAGGAGAGTTAATGTGATGTGGGGGTGCAGGTAGGACAGACCAAGGATCTTTGGGGTGGATTTTAGCTCATACCTAAAATGGAGAAACTGACTCAGTGTGCCAAGGAGTGGTAAGCTGCCCTTGGTATGAATTACCCTGGGAAAGGGGAGTTAGCTTTGGGAATCGGGTGAAGCAGCGAGGAAGGGAAAGGGACATCCTATAGAATTCATGCTTGGCTTCCTCCCGTCTGCACTTCTGCATTTTGTCATTCTGTTCAGCAATGGTTTGGAAATAGAGAGGGGATCCACACTGGGGTTGGGGTGAGGAGTTTAAGAAATGGAAATACGTTTCTTTCTGAAGTTCAACCTCCAAGCTGGTTATTCTCAAAATCTCACTGGCTTGCAGTTCACAGCTCTACCTCGCTGCCACCTTTGTAGCCTCTTTAGCCCACGCTGGCCAGGCTGTTGGCAAGCTGCAGAGAAGGCCCACAGAAAGCAAAAGGCCAAGAGAGTCCTGGGTCTGGAAGAGCCGCTACTCTGTGCCAACGAATGAGCACCAACCGGGGCTTTAAGAGGCAAGACAAGGCTCCCCCGACTGCTAGAACACGAGAAGAGTCTTTATGAGCGCTGTCACATGACGTTTCTTTTTACTAAGGGCTACCCGTTTTGCTTCTGGGTATTGTACTTCATGGCCCCCTAACTGATTGGTTGGGATTGGCTCGTGCTTTATGTATGATGTATCAAATTTTAACCCTGCAGGCATCCCATATGTGTTTTTATTAGTCACTGAAGCAACAATATATGGATTAAAATATTTATGTGCATTTTAGAGTATTGTGTGAGGATTATTATAATTATGAAGTACATCTTGACATCGATCTCCAGAGACTAAGCCTGTTGAAATGGTAAGCTGTTTTCTTTTCTAACTCATTTCAGCTCAGTTCTTACTGTCTCTAGGAAGTCTTTATGTTCTTTCTTTGGTTGTATAATGAAAAATGTTGTCTCTGGTCTTTTTATATGTGGGTGAATAAATTGTCTTGTATCATTATGGCTTAAATTTTTTTATTGTAGATGATTTTTTATATAAATAGTTAAATTGCTGCTGTGTGGGGCACCTGGGTGGCTCAGTTGGTTAAGCGGCTGCCTTCAGCTCAGGTCATGATCCTGGAGTCCCTGGATCGAGTCCCGCATCGGGCTCCCTGCTCAGCGGAGAGCCTGCTTCTCCCTCTGACCCTCCCCCCTCTCATGTGCTCTCTCTCTCTCATTCTCTCTGTCTCAAATAAATAAATAAAATCTTAAAAAAAAAATTGCTGCTGTGTGAACTTCACATCTGAAAGTGATCCTCAGCCATGGTTTGAATGTGGGTTCAGAGCAGTGCTGTCCAATAGAAATTTCTGCAAAGATGGAAATGTTTTTTGTTGCCCAAGGCAGCAAGCCCTTGGAATATGGCTAAAGTGATTGAAACTCTACATTTTAAATTTCATTTAATTTTAATTAATTAATTTTAATACAAACAGCCATGGTGGCTACCGGGTACTGTAATCATAGTGAAGGATAGCGCAGGCTCAGAGGTAGAACAATGGATGTGCTCGAATGAATGGAGTGATTTTCCAAGGATCAGGAAGGGCCCTCTCTCCAAACTTGCTGCCCCACCCACCAGCTCACAGTCTGTGAAATAGCTTCAGTGGCAACAAAGCTGCTTAGAGACTGAATGTATCCTCTCCAAATTCATAAGTTAAAATCCTAACCCCCATGTGATGGTACTGGAAGGTGGGGCCTTTAGGAGGTCAGCAGGTCATGAGGGTGGAGCCCTCATGTAATGGATTAGTGCCCTCATAAGAAGACACAAGAGAGAGCTTCCTTTCTCTGCTGTCTACCATGGGAGGACGCAGCACGAAGATGGCGGAATTACAAACCAGGAAGGGCCCTCACCAGAACCTGACCATGCAGGCACCTTGATCTCAGACTTCCCAACCTTCAGAACCGTGAGAAATCAATGTTTGTTGTTTAAACAACTCAGTGTGGTGAGTTGTTAATAGCAGCCCAAACTGACTAAGACCAAAGTCTTGAGTGCAAGCATCCTGGGACTTAAGTTCTTGCTAAGGTTGGAGGCAGTGGTTGCTCTAAAGTAATGGAGGATGTGGCTTTCCGTAAGTCATGCAAGAAAATCAGCCTCTTTACTTTAGAGCGACTACCCCTTGTTCAAGATGCATTGCTGTGTGCTAATCACAAGAGAACCACATAGCAGTTCTTGTTGAACGACTGACTTCAGACCCTCTCCTGAGAGAGAGAGAGGGAGGTGTGAGCTAGATGCCAGTGCTTCTGACGTGGCTAGGGCAAGGACAGCAAGCAGCATTGGAAGGAGAGAAAGGAGTGGGGCCAAGATGAACTAAATAATTCATACTTTTGCCTTGTCACTTCACCTAGGTTGAGAAGAAGCTGTAGTAGGAGGATTACAATAGCCCAGGCGGCCTTGAGCAGAGTCCCTTGGCCCACTATTTCCAATGGTGGCAACAAATGGGCAGTTTCCCTACTTCCTCCCTTGAGCTAGTCTTCTGAGGGGAGGAGTTCTGTTTTACTCATTTTTGAATCCCTCACAAAACTAGCTCTCTATGAATATCTGAGGACTAAATGGAAGGGTGTCTGAGCTGTGCTTTTTCACCTTTACTAATTCCTTTTTCAAAACAGGGACCTATCCTGACTCTGCTACCATCTGCCTTTGGGGAAATCCCTCAGTAGCCCGGCAAGGCAGAATGGTTAGTCCTCCCATCGCCTCCTTCCTTTGAAGATTTGTGGCAGTGAGGTGACAGTGGCTGAGAGGTATTTTAAATGCCTTGGCTGCCAGCTTGTTTGAGAACCACACAAAAGAATGTTGAAATTGAAAGATGCTTACGCTTTAACAAATGATTTATGAATTCCATTAGTTGGAACTCATTTTACCTTATGCTTGGCAGCTGGCTTGAGTAAAGGTGAGGAGTAACTCAGAAATTTCCGGACTTCACTGACAGAATTGGAATGCCTTTTTTCTTTTTGTTTGTTCATTTATAGGTAAGAACTAAATTTTGCATATGGCAACTCCCATCTCTGCTTACCCAGCTCACTCCCTCCTTTGTACCTCCATCCCCCACTGTCACTCCTGTAGCGATATTATTTTCTTCGAAAATGAAAGACCATGATTCTTCAAATTATTAATCCTGTTTAGTTCTGCAGCCAAGGGAACTTTGGTGAAAATCATTTCAGATGATGTATTCACTCTGGAGGTTTAGAAAGAACTGACCAAAGAGGGCTTGGGTTTAAAAGTTGACACCCTAGTAATGCTCTTTATGGGTAGCGTACAGGAAGTTTAATGACTAAGCTAAAAAATCTATAACATGAATACCATAATATTTTCCATGTATGCTAGTGTAATGAAATAGTTCTAAGATCATTCTCAGCTCTTACATGAAAGGATGGTATTTAAATACAAATTGGTAATATTACCACCATTCCCCACTTCTTTTCTGCTTCTGACAATTTTTTGGAGAAGTACACATGCTTATCTTCCACTAGTACCCAACCTCTTAAGAAATGGGAGAGAAAAAAAAATCAAGTGCTTGGAGAAATAACCACTGTCTCCAACTTAGCTGTTCTAACATGCTGCTAGTTTAGGAGGAAGAAAAAACAAAACAAAACAAAACTATTTACAACAGTTGATGAACAGAAGCATCGTTCTCAATGAGAGATTCAAACTATTGGACTTCCTGTATAATGAGCCACGTCTGGCAGCAGGGTGCCCAGATTCTCAGATTCAGAAATTCCACTAGTTTAGAAGAATGCCATAGGTTCATTTTGATTACATAATTTATTGAGCAAAGCAGTACTCTTGGTACTTTAAAAAATATTCTTGGATTTTGTGAATGGTTGCCATAGTTCATTAATGCAAGTTATGCTCTGTGATACAATTACATCATGGTATGTCTATCTTATTAAGTAAATTCTAGATGGCAGAAATACTCTGAATTTAAGCTTTTTAGAGTTCCTACTTCCTCAGGTCTCTTATACTTTTCAACCTTTATCTGTATCTGCATTTCATTGAGTTCAATCTTTGCTACAAGTGGGGCTTATAAATATATATTGATATATTTCTCCCCTTCTCTACTCTCTTTCATTTAATTAATTAATACTTATCAATTGATACTGATTAAGTGAACAACACTATGTTAGTTGTCTTGGGGTCCCACCTTCTGGCAGACCCCTGCCCTACCACCTTTTCTGGCTCTTAGCCCTTTTCCCTCCTGCAGTCCCCCATTTTCAAGGCTGGACTTAGATGCCTGGATGTTCCTTTAAGTGAAATATATCTCAGACAAGTTCTTGTGACCATGCTTAGTGATAGAGCCATCCTGGTCACGTGGGCTTGCAACCTCAGTGTGACCTTGTAGTTGCCTCCTTCTTCTCCACTCAGGGTCAGCTCATGTCCGGGTCTTTGTGACTGATCCTTTGTTCTGTTTCTCCCATCTGCCCACCACTTCCAGCCCCACATCATCTGTGACTCAGACCCTCATCTCACTTGAGGATTACTGCACCAGCCACCTAGCTGCTGTCTGCTTTATGTCCTTCCTCTCTCCACTCCAATCCACCTGCATGGCCAGATTCACTTTTTTTGAGAATGCTACTCTGATTCTGACAATCTCCTGCTCAGAAACTGTCAAAGACTCTCCTCTGTCTACAGAAGAAGCGTGGAAGTCAGACCAACCAAGGTAGGGCCTTCAAACTGCTTTTCCAGCTTCTCTCCTCCCCTCTGTGCCACACCAATTCCTGTTTCTGCCTCTGACTTTGCTGCTACTGTTCCTTCTGTCCCACACGAGTTCCTTCTCACATCCTTTTGTGAGGAGCCCACGTTCAGCCTCATCTTCAAAATCTTGCTCTAGTGCTACCTTCTTCATACGTCTTCCCAACGTTCTAATCAGAAGTCATCTTTTTCTCTCTGGGTTCCTATAACACCTAATATTGAATAAGTTAAATTTATTTGAATTGAAACATTATTATTTGGTGGGGACTTCAGCCTTCATGACACTGCTTTGTTTCTCAAACCGGCACTCCCTGGCTTTGTCTAAAACCCCAACTCGCTTTATATTTATCTCCAAGGTCTGTTGGCAGGTGAATTTTGACAAGGATATGCATCATTCCTCGGTTTCCCCATGGTACCACAGAGATGATTTCCCCTTAGTCCCGATTAACACATACTTTATGGCTACACACTTTCATCATCATTATGAAGTAGCGAGGAGGCAACCATTCTCTGGCATGCCGCTGGGTGAGCCTCGGCCATGTGCAGAGCAGACGGTGGGTCTTGGGCTGCTGGGGATCAGAGGCAGGCAGAGGAAACCGGCTCGGGAGGAAGTCATGCTTGCAAGTCTGCAGAAGTTGAAAGCGGTAGCTAGCCAAGGACAATGCAAGTCAGGTGCCCCAGAAAGTGTTTCTTCTAGGCAGATGGCTTTGTTGCCAGGTTTACTGAAACAAGTTCCCCTTTTAATGGGCTGACTCAGATCTTCCTTTTTTGTTCCATCCAAGGCCTTTGAGACCCTATCTAGAAAAAGGAGGCTCTTAGCCCTTTCACAAGGAATATATTTGACTTGTGCAGTTTTCATCTATCCATTAACAATGAGTGATGGCGTAAAATACGTCTCGAAAGGACGATGACTTCAGTGCACTGAACGATGCCGTAGTAATCAGGAAAAGTGATGGTCTCCTGCAAGCCATTTGCGTGAGGAATCATGCAGAGTGCCTGGGACTACCTAGTATACAGAAGGATAGATAGAAAAAAAAAACTTAGAAATATGGATTTAATTTTATCAACTATAAGTAAAAATAAAATGGTTAAGGCATTCTTTTATTTACAAAGAGTAACTCGAACTAGGTTAATTTACCAAAGAAAGTCATGGGTGCTGTGTATCTGAGAGGGCCCCCTTGCATTGTTTATTGATTGTTTATCTCTATAAAACTATTCTTTTTTTTTAAATCAGTCCTCCTCAAATTAAAGATTTTGGTAACTTCTACAGATATTAAGAGTGTGTACTTCGGCTCTTTGCCAGGTTAAAATATTCTCTTCCTAGCGTCTTTGCATCCCATGAGCAACTAATTTTACTGCAGAAATTTTTTTTGCCACTTTTATATTTTGGTTCTAAAGAACACTTGTTTAAAAAAAGAAGTTTTTGGTGAGGAAACCATGTACTTAATAGTCTACTTTTTTTAGTGTAATAGGGCTAAGTTCTCTTTAAAAGAAAAAAAAGGAGTAAGCATTTGGGCACTTCAAACCTCATCAACTACATTTGATCCCAGATATTATCTAGGCTTATCTTGAATAGGAAAATGCCAAAGGCTCAAGTGCTGCAAGACTCCAAGAGCATTTTCACTCATCAGGAGGCTGATTAAGCTTATTATTTGCTGTCCAAAAAGCTTCAGGTGCTTATTGACCTGGACTAAACCTGAAAACAGTAAAGGGAGAAAAGGAATGTGTTCCTAATTGAAAGCCCCAAGGAAACTGGGTCAACAAAGTAGAGATGGACACTTCTTAGTGCATGTTGGGGAGCTGAGCTTTTCTGCCAAGAGTCTGTGGCCTGGGAAGGCTCATTTCCCATCATCCCTTGAGACGAGGGATACCCAACACCACATTTACAGAAGCTCAGCCATGTTTTCACACCTGGTTAAGTGTCCATATTTCCTTGCATCCAAACAAGAAGTGAGTTTTACACACATTTTTTTACTCAAATATTTGAACTCTCGGGAGAACTATCCAGCAGTCTCGTTCTAGATTTGCTCAGCTTCGAAGCTCAAGTTTATTCAGTACCCACAAAGGATCCTGACTTTTGCCAAGAAAAACAGCACAGCAGCTGCATCTTTGCGAGGGTGGTGCAAGCTTTAAAATATCTTACAATCACCACTTACGGAAAGATAAGGAACCTTTGGCCATGTTGGCATTTTTAACGAGGGCTAGTTAGTTAAATATCTCCCCCCAAATTGTCCCTTTTTTGTGTTTCATTGGTTATGATTTCCCCTAACTTATTAAACCTCTCACATTATCTTTTATATAAATCACTTCAATTTTCCTACAGAAATTACAAAGGTCCTGTATTTACCAGAAAAAAAATGTGGACGAAAGAATTATTCGAAAGTCAGTTCTGTGATAAACTACTCTGTTATTTTTATTACTTTACTCGCAATGGGGTATTGATGGTGGAAATTACAATTAACTCAGTATTGTGACTGGGAAAAGAAGCTGTTCTATTTAAAAAAAAAGGGGGGGTGGTCATATCCTGAATGGTCCAAGGCTGGTATAAATTCCCATCGTTCAGTCTTACTAAAGCCTATTTTGGGGGAGGTAAAAGTTGGGGAAAGCAACAGATGGTGAGGGGACATTTAAGGAACATGCAAGACTTCACTCGTTCCATGAAATATCTGGTGAATCAAAACGTATTTTCTTTATTTTATTCCAAAGGGCAACTTCTCTTATCTCGTCTGTGAGCTGAGTATTTTTCAACCCAAGAGAAGGTAAGGGATGACATGTGGAACTGTAGCAGCCAAGATAAACAATCTTCCATGAAACCAAAATATTCTGTGGCACTGGCAAACCTCCTCCGCTTACTGTGAGGTTTGCTAAGGGACGGTGGGAATGGAGAGTTCAATCAACCAGGGATTTCTGACTTGAGATTTTGCCAGTGTTTCTTTCATATTAAACAATTGCCATTCAGAGGCTTTCAGCCAACTATTGCATCTTTACCTAAGTTATTCCATTATTTAACCTTATTCACATGCTGGATGATTAACTGTATAGTTTCCCTAGCTTGATCTTACAGTATATTGTTTCTTGGTAGAAAGGAAGTTGCTAAACAATTACCCCTTTGCACATGTCACCACAAGGCCCTGTGCTTTTGCTTTGTGGTGGTGGTGTCACCTTGTCATTTCCTTACATTTTTTTTTCTCTGCCCTTTCACTCAAGGGCCGAGAGCTTCTGCATAAAACCAGTGGTCTTAGTGCGTAGCATTCTTTTTTCAGGGCAATTCCATCCCGGTAGTATATACACAAATAAGTGGATGGATCCTAAGTCAAGGGAAATGTTCTGCAGAGCAGAGATCTCACTTGCAGTCAGAATTCCAGTTCTCAAGATGATTATGCAGTACTTACAGAGAAAGACGGACAGAAACAGGAATGGACATTGAAGATTTCTTCAGGAATTTGAGCCCCTGTATCCACAGGTTTATGGGGGAATGGCCAGTAATTCATATTCCAGGCAAAGAAAGGATTTTGGCCTGTCCCATCGAACAACTCCAAGTTAAGAAGGGGAGAAGTCATACTTACTCCTCCCCATTCATACAATCCAGGAGACACTCGAGGTCTCCACTGAGTTCCATGACACCCTCGCGTAGGACTTCATCTACAACCTCAGGGTGTAGAACACTCTGGGTTCTCACCCCTCGAGGGTTAACATGCCAATTTTTCCTTGCTTATGGAATTGTTGGAAATGTTTTGAAAAACACCGGTTTGTTCTTACTTCTTTTACTATTTCACTCCCACACGGAGGCTTTTCTCTGGGGAGCTTGGGAGAACATGCCACAATTAAAGGACTTAATTTGAAGTTCAAGTCTGCCTTGCTGGGTCAGTGATCAGTGAGCCGAATTATCAAGACCTGCAGATGACCTGACAAGGGGAAAGCCAACCAGAGCATGGGGAAAGCCAACCAGAGCACGTGGAAACAGTAAGACGTGAAGGAAATGTGGAAATGCTGAGATAGGTTGTGAGAGAAGGACTTGCAAGGAGCCAGAGGGCCACCGGGAGGTCAAAATGTAGTCAGGGGCCCTACTGAAAAGTTACCATAGGAAAGGAACCCAAAAAGCTTGGGGAAAGCCACAGAAGAGGTATCATTTAGTTGAGAGCGAGGAGAAAGAATGTTCCATTGCTGAGCTATTCAGAGCCAGGCTGAGATACACAAAACATGCCCATGTTTTTACTTTTCCCCAATAGTACTTCCTTATTTTAACTTCTTTATATTCACGGTGACCGGAGGAAGTGAGCAATGGTTATTATAATAGCACTGTTAGCTAATAATATTATTATGTATTAAGAACAAGGATAGTAAAATATGTAACATTATTAAATGCCATGGTAGACTGAATGCACGTGGCTGCCTCTTTTCCCTCCCAAGTCTTTCAAAGCTGACCATGAGTAATTTTAAAAGGCTTAAGACCAAAGGACAAGCAGAGTAAGAGAGGGCGAAGAGTGGACTGGAAGTATCAATGAAGTTCTGGAGGATGGGAAGCGGAGAGGACTCAGAAAGAAACTTATCAGAGAGGAATGACAATGAGGAGTCCTTTTATTATTGCATAGAATCTGGGACAGGCTCAAGAGTTGGCAGGAAAGGTATTTCAGCAGGCTGGAAATTCTGTTTATGGAGCAGTTAGAATCCTGTCTCCCCTTTCTCACACCCAGCTGGGTGACTATTCCTGGCAACCTGAGCAAGAGGCCGGCATAATCTTTGTAGAAACTGGACAGAGAACCTGGATTCTCGCTCGCCAAGGGCAGCTAAACGTGCGGTATGTTGCAGTAGCCCCAGGAGGGTGTTCAGTGAGTATGTCTTACTTCCCTGATGAGGTCCCCAGCACCCTGGCAGTAACTGGACATCGGAAGAGTTCTCTCTGGAGAAACTGGCCCACAAAAAAAAAAAGACCTGTTGATATTGATATTTGGGACCATCCAGTGAAAACACTGGTCCCTGTTTGGCACTCCCGAATGCAAAACACATAAACCCCACTGAGGCACACGGAGGTTAAAATTAGTGCTCTAGTTCCTCTCCCTTAAATATGAGTGACAGCCAAGCATAACCAGTTCCTTAGAAGAGACTCCAACAGGAAAGGTAAAACAAACCCAAAGAAAGAAAAAAAGGAAAGAGTTTCAAAGAAAGGAAACTCAAACTAAAGCAAAACAAATGCCTCAATAAGTACTGTCCTCAGCGAGAGAAGGAAGATACTGCATTTACCAAATAAGAGTAGTCTGCAACAGGAAAGAGCTGTTAGAAATTAAATACAGCAAAATTAAAATAAGATATTTAATAGAAAGGCAAAAAGATAAGGTTGAAAATTGTTCAAAATGTACAAGAAAGAAACAAAGACAACTTTTATTCTCATAAAAGAAGATAAGAAAAGTAGAGGCTCAATCCAGTAAATAAAATATTGAATTAATAAGAATTCCAGAGAGACAGAGAAAAAAGGAGAAAATTATCAAAGATATAATTCAAGAAAAAGTTTCAAAGCTGAAGAACATGAGTTTCTACACTGAGGTTCCAAAGTAATAAATTATAAACACAGGCAAACAACAAAACACCCAAGATTCATTATTATGAAATTTCAGAGCAAGAGGAAGGAAAGAAAACCCCAGAAGCTTCTATAGATTAAAAAACAAACCAAACCAAGCACACACACACACACATATATACACATATAGACACACACAACTGAGTTTTAGAAGTGAACCAGACTTCTTAGTTATAACAGTGGAAGCTGGAAAAAATATAACAATGTCTTTAAAATTCTGAAGGAATGTTTTCCAACCTGGAATTCTTTATCAAGTCAAATCCTCAAGCGAGGATTTTTTGTTTGTTTTTTTAGAGAGAGAGCACACACATATGCTGTGGGCGAGGGGCAGAGGGATAGGGAAAAAGAGAATCTCAAGCAGATTCCCTGTTGAGTGCAGAGCCCGACTTGGAGCTTGATCTCAAGACCCCGAGATCATGACCTGAGCCGAAATCAAGAGTCAGACACTTAACCAACTGAGCCACCTAGGCACCTCATAAGTGAGGATGCTTATAGACATATTAAAGTCTCAAAACATGCATCTTTTCTACAAAAGTTACTGAAGGATTGGTCTAATAAGACACAGAGATAAATAAAGCAAAAGGAGATCAGGAAACTGTTCCATCAGGTACAGAAAAAGAGGAAAAATAAGTTCCCAGGTTGATGAAGAGAAGGCACAAAACTGCAATAGTGCATAGAGTAAAACTGAAACAGATTAGTGTGGAAGAGACAGGGAGATGACTCAAAAATATGTTAGTATTCTTGATGTAGGTGGCCGTATTAGGATGCTCCCCTCCATTCCTCTCAAAGAACAATTTAGTGATAAGGCATAGAAAACAAATCAAACCAGGGGCGCCTGGGTGGCTCAGTTGTTAAGCGTCTGCCTTCGGTTCAGGCCATGATCAAGGGTCCTGGGCTCCCTGCTCCGCGGGAAGCCTGCTTCTCCCCTTCCTACTCCCCCTGCTTGTGTTCCCTCTCTCTCTGTCTCTCTCTCTCTCTCTGTCAAAATAAATAAATAAAATCTTAAAAAAAAAAAAAGAAAACAAATCAAACCAACCAACCAGCCAACTCAGCTGAGGCAATTATATCTATATACAGCCACATGTCTTCCTCTATCTCCAGCTTTTCTCATGCCCTGGCTTCTCTCTTTAGGACCAGCCCTGATTCTGATACTGAATTATTCAGGCTGAAAGCCTAAGTAATTACTCATATAAACTTTTTAACCCCTGGGCCCTGAGCAGGTCTAGACTTGCCCCCCTCATTCGGTGACTTCCATTCTGCATTCTCAGCATGATGGAAATTTAAACAGCAAGGATCATGTAGTACACATCAGATTATAAAACTTTATATACTGGCGGTGTCTTTGACTGTATAAAAATTGGTTTTCATGCCTTGCTTGGATTTGGCACCAGACTAGAAAAGGCTGAACTCTCGCTCCTCAGGAGCCCTCTCGACTTCTCAACCACAAACTCATGTCAACTGAAATCTTAGAAGTGGCCACAAGCAGTCTGGTTTTGATACCTGCCAACATTTTCCTCAAGCTAGCCCTTAACCACTTTCATAATTCTACCCAGTCCTCATAAGTCAGTGAGACTAAACAGTGTCAGCTGCTAGCTTCAAGTCGTTTCTCTGGTGGCTGTAGTAGTATTTCTGCGTTCTCACCTCCTACCCCTGGAGGCATTGGCTTGCATGACTGGAGCTACTAGTTAGTTCCACCCAAGATTTTAGTCTAAGGCAAGCCATAGACAGATGATGTTGAAGACAGATGTTTCTGAATCCATATTCACCAGCTTTAGACTATATCAAACACCCAAGTAAAGAGTTACTATTCTATCTCACTTTTACATTCAGAATTCGGATTCAGTTGAAGTGTGAGACATAGACAAGCTCTCTGCCGGTGGATAACAGAATATTCTGACTTCCTACTCTCTCCTGCATTTCTGTTTCTGTTTATTGCTCCATTTTTCTTTCCATCTCCTGGGAAGAATAGCTTGAAACTGTGATGCTTTTGTTATGTGTTAGGTTTTCTCTTTTTTAGAGGGTTCAGTCAGGAGCTCATCTTTTAGATTTGTATTTTGAATTGCTTTACTTTTAATCTGGATCGGGCTTCATTCAACAAATTAAACTACAGCCATAGAACAGTAACTCAATTCACACTGAGGGATTTTTTTTTTTTTTTTTTCCACAACAAGATTCTAATGCAAAGACACTTCTACATACCCCTTGGGATCAGTTGTTGTATGAAAGCTTTCCTTCACCAAAATACATTTCTAGATCTTAATAATGAACTTTATGAAATGTTTTCAAACTATGAACACTCTTTCCAACATACTGACATGGCTTTAAGAGAAAATACTTCTGGGTAGAGGAGACTATCTTTTGATTTTGGGTTCAAATCGTTTGTTTGGGCTAGACTTAGAGTAGAAAACAAAGTTTTGGGTCAGTCATTCTTTGATCACTCTCCTCTTCATCTTGGGTCCCCAGCTCTCTCTGGAGAAACGTATGGAGGCTTATTAAAATCAGGAACACCAGGGCACCTGGGTGGCTCAGTCAGTTAAGCATCTGACTCTTGGTTTCTGCTCAGGTCATGATGTCAGGGTCCTGGGATCGAGCCCCACGTTGGGTTCTGTGGCCAGCATGCAGTCTGCTTGAGTTTCTTTCTCCCCCTCCCTCTGCTCTTCCCCTCTACACTTGTGCTCTCTCTCTTTCTAAAATAAATAAATAAATCTTTAAAAAAAATCGGGAACACCAGATAGAGCTACAAGAATCTGTGTGGACAATGAGGTGACCTTCTGGCCAATGTCCATAGGTATGTTTAAGTTGAGATTCTCTACCCTGAATAATTCTTTTAACAATGGTCCTGTTTAAAAACCTACTGGACAGAGGGAAATGTCTTTATGTCATCCCCCCAGTGCAGTTTGGTTTATATGAGGTGACTGGTATAGACAATAACCTTTGTTATCCAGAGGTTGGTTTTCTCGCACTTATTCACTTCCTCCGCTCAGGGAAACCTCACTTCTTATTAGCGCAAGTGTATTCACTTAAACAGAGGCTTGGGGAGAAATTTGTGGTTTTCAAAAGATCTATCTCTTGACCTGTTACCACTAAATGTTCTTATTAAATCTTCCCGCTGACGTCTGTTCCTGACTGCCAGTTTCGCTAGGTGGGCTAGCATCATGAATCTTAGCAGGGAGGTGAGGCTGGCTAGAATGCGAAGACCAAATACCCTACCTTTCCTCTCTTGTATGACAGTCCTTTACTGTCTTGGGCACTCAAATTGTTACCTTCTGACTCTAATAAAGCCACGGAGATTTGCAGCCTGAGGATATGGTCCTATGACAAGGGAGGACAGTATGTATATTGTCATGTGGCATGTTTTAGGGACATGGATACCACCATTGTCAGAGGGAGAGGGCTCAAACAAACCATAATATTTACTTACAAGTGCCAGCATCTAGAGTAGCCTTAGGTAGAGCTAAGAGTCATACAGGGAAGCCTGAGAGAGGCCCAGTGGAAGGAGTTTAGGGCTGCATCACTTTCCTCTTCGGTGAAGCTGCGTCCATGTCTTGTGCGGGTGAAAAAGTGGGAGTGTCCCAGCTGATCCTCAACGATAAGCATGTTAACACCTCATCTCTTTTCCCCAGGGATGAATGGAGGGGGCGGGGGCACAGATAGAAGGGAAAGAGTGTGGGGGAGATAAAAAAAAAATGCAGCAAGGGCCACAGAACTGGTTCCGGGCTGTCGAGAACCCTGGAGAGGGGCGTGGTTCCAGGAGGAGGGCTCCGGGACACCTCCCTCCCCCGCTGTGTTCCCACCGCCCCCGCGGCTCCTTCCCTTTCCTGCCCCCGCAGCGGCCTTGGGGGAAAAGGCCGGCCTCCGCAGGGGAACGCAGCGCGCCCCTCCTGCTTTGGCTGCCTCCTCATCTCCCTCCCTCAGTGCCAGTCACCTGCCGGCCGCCGCGGTTCACGGCTCGGGCTCCTCCAACCCTGTGCCCCTCTCAACTCCCGGCTGCGCTGCGGGCTGGGTGGCCCTCCTCCCGCCGGAGCCCGCGCGGGGCGGGCGGGCGGGCGGGGCAGGGGGGCGCCGCTGGCTGCGCTCTGCCCCGGGGATACTTGTGAGCATAAGTCCTCTCTTAGAGATTCCAGTTCACCCGGTCCAGGGAGCGACCTTGGAATTGGCATGTGCAGGGCAGCGGAGTTTGGGAACCCCGCATGAGCATCCCTTCTCGGGGGTGCCTCCCTGACCTGCCGCTCCGATTCTGAGTCGTTCCGGTGACAGCTGAAGTGCAATGTCTTTAACTGTACGTCTCCCCAGGAAACGTCCACTTCGTGAGGGCAGGAACTCTGTCGGGCTTTGAAGTGGTTCACAAGATACTCATTTGATTGAACTCAGTTGAAACCTTTGTCCTCTTCTGCTCCTGCTAAAACAAAAGCAAACTACTTTTTGCCTCGTTTTTGTTTGTTTTTGAAGAAGGAAGATTTAAAACAAATAAGACACTAGGAAAATACAAAACTGCAAAAAAAATTTTTTTTTTCTTACAAAAATCTGGTAATATTGTTCCTTGGTTGTTTAAGTGTGAATGATGCCAGACCCACACTTGCTTGGCTTTTTTTTTTTTTTTTTTCTTTTTTGGTAAAGATTTACTCCAGTGAAATCTCTGCTTCTCATTTTATCAGTCTTTTACAGCGTGATGTGGAAGGCATTAAGTTTTTTCAGGAAGAAGACTCACATGCTTACTTTCTATCCCTGACTCCCTCAATATCATGTCTCCTCTCTCTCTCTCTCTCTCTCTCTCTCACACACACACACACACACACACACATTTTCTGATAGATTCCGCTAGGATTGAGAAACAAAAGCTGATCATTATGGGTAAGATTCTGCAAGTTTCCATAATCAAGTCTGCAAAATTTCATAATCTTCCTTTGCTCCCCCACTGTCCCATTTTCAGCATCCCTTGCTTCTACAAGTCTCTTAAGGTAGTGTCATTGCATGGATATTGAGAAAACCAATACCTGATACTGACTTCTCCTTCTCAGCAAGTATAGAAGACATACTTTTATGCTATTAGCTGTTATTTGTGTTGATACAGATGCTATTATCTGATTTAAACATCAAAGGGCTGATTTTATTTTGCTTTTGCCCAGAAGAAAGAAAGAAAGAAAGAAAGAAAGAAAGAAAGAAAGAAAGAAAGAAAGAAAGAAAGAAAAAGCCCCATTTTGAAAAGAAAAGTATCCAATAATTAAATATACTTTCCCAGAGAGCTGAGGAGCAGATGTTCTGTCTCTTTCATGGAGTGGGAGGGTGTGGATACTTATGGGAGTTGTACCCAGAGCACATTTCATAATCTTAAAAAGTCAAGGGGTTTGAGGAAAGTCCCTAAACATGGGAGGTCTGGTTGGGATAAATTCATACTTGTGCAGCAACACAAAAGGGAATTTACCATGTTTTTTGGCAATCATGTATTTTTGCATTTCTTCTCCAAACTCTCAAGATGTGAAAGATTGTTATCACCACAAATTAGTAGAGTTTTTGAAATTGAGGGGGGAAAAAAACCCTTTTTACTTGGCTAAGACAGTTTTACTGAGTAAATTGTTGCTGTGATTTCCATAATAGCCTACCACACAGAAGAAAAGTCAGGCCATATAAAAAGTAAAGCCAAATTTGGAGGAAAAATCATTCACAAAGTAGATGGAAAAGAATGAGAATTATTTTTACTCTAGTTCATATGACATGATTCTGAACCAGGTAAGATAATTAGAGTCACCTGAGGAGCCTTTTCAAACACGCTCCTGCCCCATCACCACTTCCTACCAGCTGCATCCTGGCCTCCTCTTCCATGGGATGGGCACATGTCATCTGAAAAGACTCCTGAGTTAAATCCAGTTTGCTCTTTCCATCCCATTCTGACACCCTCTTCCTCAATTTTAGAACCAGGGCTATAATATATAAACTCTTGAAGAAAGGACAGCTTCTATGGCTCTTTTAGAGGGCGAGTATGTCTTGCTTTCTCTGATACACCACCCTATGGCAACCCTCTGAAATTGATCTGCTTGGACAGATCGGCCTCTGAAGGTGAAGACAACCACTCCTTCTTCCCTCAGACCCTTGCTTCAGAGAATCAGCTGCTCATTTTGTGTGCTCTATCCATGATTAAATTCCCTCCGTATCATTTATAATGTTATTCTTTTCTGATCTCTCTTTCAATGAACTTGAAATATCTGTGTATCTGAAATCTTCTGGGACTGAAATAAATCTTCAACATTACACAGTTTTTAGAGTTGGAAGGAGCATGAGAGATTGTCTCCCACAATTTTACGGGAATTCATTTTATAGTATCCTAGATAGTTGCTGTTCGTATATTTTAAAAGATTAGGCACCCATTACCTTATGTGGAAGCACACTTTATTGTTGGAGAATGCACGTTTGAACCAAATGAAATGCATTTCTCTTCCTAAGGTCTTCCAGTTACAGAATCTTAGAGATAGATGGCATGTCCCCTCTCAGTTACTTCTCATGAGCCTCAAATCAAGCTGCTAGTTTGCTTAGGAGTGGAACACATTCACATTTAATAATCACAGACTTTACACCCTCTGCTGAATTTGATTTTCCAGCAGATCCACGACTCCCCTGATAATTGAACAGTCTTCGTGGTGCTGGTCACATGACCCTTCCATGGCAGTCAGAGCAGGGAGGGGAAAAAGTGAGCCTTCTGCCATCCTCAGCAGGATCAAGGGAGAACCTCAAAGTCTGCTTGCACTAAAGATGATCCCAGTCATCCTGCCATCCTGGGACAGCCAGAAGGCATGGCGACGACCTTAATTTCTCATATACTCTGCACGACACCAGGTCAGACTATGAGTTCCATGGAAAAACAGCAACAACAAACGCATGACAATTGGACATTTGGTATCATATAGAACAAATACACTATCATCTGGTGGTTTTGGCATTACTAGGATTCTCTTGAATTTCCCCTAAATGGTGGTGAGAAGCCTGAGCCAAGGGGCAGGTTTCTTCCCCATTCCTGACATGTTCCTTTCAGGAGGAGAGCTCAGTGAGGGGACTCTGGGCCTCCCCAGATTCTTGTCCTATAGCAGGAGAGCCTGAGATGCTCAAAAGGGGGATCATGAAGAAGCCCTAAACATTCAGTATTCATTGAGTATCCGCTCTGTGTCAGGCATGATGTTCACTGCCAAGGACACAGCAGTGAAATCTTCTGTGGCCCCCTCCCTTAAGGAATGTGCGGTCTGATAAGGGTGTCAGACGGGCCCCATGCTGCGTGAGCAGCATACAAGAGACGGATGCATGTAGTGAGTATTTTACTTACTACAAAGCATAAAGAAGCTTAAAGAAGGGGCGCCTAACCAGAAGGGAGGTGTGACTTTTCCTGAACAGAAATGTCTTCAGAACAAGGTGGCATAAATCTGCTTTACGGATTGTTTCAGCAGAGAGGGCCCTGACATGAGATGAAAAGCTCAGGTATTTAGGTTGGAAATGTACACCAGTTATTAAGGGCGTGTTCTGGTATCTTTTGTTGCCTTTGTTTTGGAAACGAGCAAAAGATTTCCATCAATCTTTTGAACCTCCGGATTTAATCTAAATATGATTTGCTTTTGCTGTGCAAACGATTATCCTGCTCTGTAATCATTTGCAGGTAGAATGGTGAAAAATGTAATCTATTCCCCCATTATCATGCAAATCCCATATTTAAATATTTCCATGTCACTATATTTTTTTACCCTGAAGTTTCTTTTCTTTTAGCCTGTGGGAGAGGGTAGGTTCTGATATCATCAATTGGATTTTTTTTTTTTAAACTTTGAGCTAATAAATCTAAAGTTTGCAGGAAGCTGCATTTGGAGATGCTATCCTTATTATTTGTGAGCTGATGGAAGGCGAGAATCCTAAGCCAGCAGCTGATGCCCCAGCAGAGGGGCACGTGGCCGAAACCAAGCAGCCATGCACCTGCTCCGAGCCCGTCCACTTCCTGAGAGGGTTTGTGTTTCAAGTCGCCCTATTATGAGCTGGGAGATGGCTCAGCGAAGGAAGATCGGGAGATGGAGAATGAATAATTGCTGTTCTCAACAGAAATAATTCCTGGAAGTGGGGGCAGATGAATAGTTAGGTGAAGAAATGGATGACTAAGTGGGTATTTCCTAAAATGGATAGGCCACCTTACATCTTTATTAATGTCTGCTGGGCTAGTTATCTCGTTTGAATTTATGAGGGAATAAGTTCAGGTAGGAAAGGGGTAAACACCAAGAGCTGGTTTCAAAAAAAAAAAAAAGGCATGGCCTTTTAAAGTGACCTGTTTTCTTTGCAGAGGGTGCAGCCTAGATCTTATGTCAAAAGTTTTGGGCAGGTTTTGCAAAGCAGTTCACTGGTGTGGGAACCAGCGGGAGTGTGTGCTGGCTTTTGCATGACAGGATACTTCCATCGATCCCGTTCAAAGAGGGAACACAGATAAAGTGTTGGTCTCTGGGAGTCTGTTCCAAGATAGGCTGTGTAAACATGAGATTTTCTTAGAAGTCCATGGGATTTTTGAGGTTTGTCTGTCAGCCATAGAGGTGAGGTTAAACTATGGTGACAAGTGACCCCTAAATCTCACTAGTTTAGAGAAACAAGGTGTATTTCCTGTCCATGCGCTTGTCCATTTTCCCTTCTGCATTGCCCTATCTCCAGGAACCCTGTCTGATAGAAGAACCACCAGCTAAAACATTGCTGGTCAGTGTGGCACAGGCTAAAAACAAAGAGAGAATGGCAGTTCACACACTGGCTTTTAAAGCTCCTCTCGGGAAGGGATGCAGAGCACTCCTGTTCTCTTAACCGGCCACAGCAAATCACAGGGCCACACCTGGCTGGGAGGGCAAGGAATTGCAGTCCTACCTTACGCTCTGAGGAAAAGCCAGGAAGATCCGCTAGGGAGCACCTAGGACTTTCACAGATGGAAGTAATGCATATAAGCAACCAGTTGAGGGGACGACAAAATTCCAGATAGCCTTTTCTAATTTCTTGTGTGTTGTGTGTGTGCATGTGAAAGTGAGGCGCTAAGGCTGAATATAGACGACGCTAAGGAAAGATAAGAACCTATACCCTCGCCATCCCAGCACCCAAATAAAGCCCTTATGCATCCAGAGGCTTACTTGTAATAGAATTGTTTAATTCATGTTCTATGAACCCCTGTCTGCTGGGCTGAAAACAAGCTGGGGCGGCTATTGGATATGACTGAAGAGATTTCTGAGCCAGAAAGGAGAGAGGAATCGAACTGTCTTATTCAGGAGGCAGGAAGGCGGCTGTCTGCTCAGGACACCAGCAGGAAGCACCGCGGCTTGGAGAGAAATGGAAAGACTTTTCTTGTAGGGAAGCAATTCCCACCCTCTGGGTTTTTAATCTTGTCTAATGATTTTATCTGGCACAGAAGGAATTGGGGGAAATGAGCGTGTTTTCTTCACTTTTCACCCAGAGGGTAATCCTTAAGAAGAGAGTGATCATTTGTGATACCTCTTCTCAGATCTACCAATCTTACGCATGATTATTGCTTTATTGAGATTGCAAACTGTTCTTGAATCAGGGCTGACACATCAGCCACTGCTTCCCATGTAGCCGGGAAGAAATTGACAGTTTGCACATCCTTGGGTTAGCTTCACATTAATTAAAGCTTCACACAGCTCTGTCTGCTTCCTTTTGTTATTCACATGGGTTTTTGTGGATCATGCTGTTTACAAATAAGGCTAAATCCAAATGCCACACTTGCATCTGAATGTCCAGATCCAGGCCCATTCGTAATTGCTGGATGCTTAATTGCTGGATGCGCGAAAGAGTGGGCAGACTTGGTGAGTATAATGAGATGGAAGAGCTATACAATTCGGTTTCTTGTCAGATAACTTCAAAAGCTATATACACTTCCCTTTACTAGCTGAAGTTTCTGGAAGCCAAATGTCTGAAATATATTAAGTAGAAGTTTGCCTGTGTTCATAGTCATTTCCTCAAACTTAAGATTGCACTTCCACAGTATCAACATAAGCAGCTTATCTTGTGTAAAATCTGAGATTCATTACTCGGATGTATGAACATAGGGAAAATAAAGAAACAACCTAAAACTAAAAAAAAAAAAAAATTCTAAACATCAGGCTGATAGAATCTTTTTAATCTGTCAATCAGATGTTGTTAGGTCCAAAGAGCAAAGCTACTCTATTGAGTTACATTTTAGCCACACAATTCCTTTCTAAAAAATGAAATAGATGTGTGAAGTCTACTTATATCAAATTTTAATGATTGTTCATTAAACATGTTTGAATGAGATTAATGTCAACTTCAAATATGCATGAGTCAACCTGATATGATCCCCCACTAATTAGAAAAATGTTTCAGAGTTGTTGGCTACAACCTGGGTTGTTCAGACTGATGAAGACTTCAAGACAATTTTATATGGTTACCTTCAGAAATCTGTCAGCAAATGTGTACTGTGTTGCTTGACAGGTGGAGGTACTAAGTAGAAGGAACTGCTCTAAGTCGGCCTTTAGTCATGTGGTGGGGAGGTGTGGGGAGGGGAAGCAGTCCTAGAAGCTATGATTAGGTCTTGTCTTGTAGTGAACCTTTGCGTCCGGACTGTGACCTTCACAGGTGCCTCTCACTCTCCACACCCGCCCCTTAGATGGGATAGGCTGGGGGTGGGGGTGGGGTTGGTTTGGCTTGGCTAAAGCCCCGGCAGGTAGGCTCTCCAGAGGGCAGGGCTTGTCACTAGAACAGAGTGCTCTGGCATATTTCAAAAACGGTTCTTTTCTTTTACCCCCTCTCCTGGCGGAAGCACAAGGAGACTTTACTCTGCCTTTCAGTGTGAGAACCTGTGAGAGCTCCAGGAGGTAAAACTCACAAAAGTGTGGAGGCCCCTCTCTGGCCGGGCCTCCCTGGAGTTCGTGATTCAGACTTGTCCACACTGAGCCTCCAGCAATTCAGTTCAGCGCCAGTCAACTGCAGTTCAGGTTTTCCTAAGCAGGTGCTGGTTCCCTCGGGGCTGGCTCATTGTGGCTTTCTGCGCCCGGGCCTTGGGCTTCACTGTATTTGCCTGTCAGTACCTCCAGTCTCGGGGGGCAGGGCTCTGTCCCGGGGCCTCACTCCTCTAAGGGATCTAAGAAGAGCTGTTGATTTTTCACTTCGGCTTTTTAGTTGTTGCGGGGCTGGAGTGGCCACTCTCAAACTTGTTACCTGCCGGACTAAAAATGAGATGTTTGTCAGTGCATTTGAAATCGCATTTATGCGGTATCTGTCCTGCATGGTGACCCATGTAAAAATCCCAGTCTGTAAATGGTCACAGCTCTGGTTGACCTTTTTACCATTATCACCCTAGTACTTAGCCCTCTGTCTGGCGCAGAACAGTTGTTGGGTAAAAATGGGTTGACTGACTAGCTAGCAGATCTGAAAGGAGGCTTTCCAACAATCAGGAAGAGATTCTGAATGCTCCTGGGCCTCAGGGCAGCAGAGCAGATGTCTTAAGGAATAACCATCCAGCAGCTGATGACTCTAGGACAGAAGGAAAAACAGAATGGGGGGAAAGAGACCGTGACAGACAAAATAAAAGAAGAAAGAAAGAAAGGGAGAGAAAGGAATGGAAAGAACCCAGGATCGTGGAGCCCAGCGGAGTGCCCGTGTGCAGTCTCCCATGGCATTGGGCGTCGCACTGCCAGGCACCGCCTGCCCAGCCTAACCCTGGACTCTGCTCACACCCCTGCGGCTCTGAACCCAAGATGGGCACATCAGTGCCCTTTTCCCTTCTCATTCGTTGACTTGCCACAACTAACATGGATTCTTTTTTTTTTTTTAAGATTTTATTTATTTATTTGACAGAGAGAGAGATAGTGAGAGAGAGAACACAAGCAGGGGGGAGTGAGAGAGGGAGAAGCAGGCTTCTCGCTGAGCGGGGAGCCCGATGCGGGGCTCGATCCCAGGACCCTGCGATCATGACCCGAGCCAAGGGCAGATGCTTAATGACTGAGCCACCCAGGCGCCCCCTAAGATCAATTCTTGACATCAGCATTGCTTAGAGTGTGGTCGTGGAGTTCATCAGCTAAACAGGGTCACTTCCGAGAGTGTAAGGCGGTGCCCTTGATAATTACTATGGGACCTCAGGTGCAACTATGCTGTCCCAGGAATTCTGGGTGAGTAGGGTTACCCTACTAATGGCCCATTCTGCCTCAGGTGATTTCCTACTTTTGGCTTGCAATATAGGTAATACCAATAGGGCTAAGAAATGGATAGTATCACATACTTTCAGAAAATTTGGATGGTCAAATTTTTAATTTTTAACTTCCATTATTTGAGAATGTGTATCCATAATAAAATTGTTCTTAACAGCCTGGGGTTTGAAACACTCTCTCCCTTCTCTGTATTTGTTTTTCCTCCCACTTTGTATTAGAGCTATATGTATACCCATCTTTCCTCCTTACTACATCTTATATTGTTTGAGGCAAAACATTTCTTAAAAAATTTTTTTTAAATCAATTACAGGTACTAATGAGAATGTGCTTTTGATAAATATGAAAAGCAAAAACACAAATCTAAGGATGGAATGATTTGGAAATAAGAAATCTTATTTACAATGCCCAAGGAGGGAAAAAAAGACATTTTGAAACGCTTTCTTTTCTGATGAATCTTTGAAAGCCAGTTTTTGTTAAATGAGTTTACATCTAAATTTTAACTCTGTTGACAGTTAACTCAAGGTCTTTTATCTATGCTTAATGTTACTAGCTATATCCTGCCATCGATCTCAGGGAAAAACTCCCTATTGAAATCAATGGGGAGTTCTATGTAAAAATCAATGACAGGATATGGTCTGTAAGAATAGTGGTTACTATAAGCCTTCGGCTCGGAGGCCACCACAAATGGCACTTCAAGATAACCCTTTCAACCATGTTCAAAAACAACAATGGGAAAACCTGCTATTCTTTAGAAGAGGGGAGAATGGCAGGAAGGAAACAGCACATGTTCGTATGGGATAACCTACCTGTTACCACAGTTTAGCAGTGGCTTTTCTTCTCTCTTCTTTTTTTTAAAGATTTTATTTATTTATTTGAGAGAAAGAGAATGAGAGACAGAGAGCACAAGAGGGAGGAGGGTCAGAGGGAGAAGCAGACTCCCTGCCGAGCAGGGAGCCCGATGCGGGACTCGATCCCGGGACTCCAAGGTCATGACCTGAGCCGAAGGCAGTCGCTTAACCAACTGAGCCACCCAGGTGTCCTAGCAGCGGCTTTTCATTGTCTCTTCGAGATTCTCAAAGAAAAATCCATGGAAAAAGATTCATGCTTAAAAAAGTCGATATTCTTTGAACGGAAAAGGAATGCACACCACCATACATGATAACACAAATCAGCCCGGTTGAGTGGAACCCACTGTTCCCTCCTCAATTCACATAGTAGCCCCTGGCTCACATTCACCCGCTGCTGGCAAAGGCAAGGCCAGCACATCGAGGAGGAGAGAAAGAAGGAAGAAAAGCCATGAGGACGCTCACTGTCGATATGAAAGACCTGTGTCTTCCAGGCAGTAGAAATATCTGAACAATAAATTCTGGAGTAGTTTGAGAAAACACATGGGCCATGGAGAGTGAGATATTACCGACTTGCCATTTCTGTCTGGTTCTTGTGGTAAAAATGCCTCCCTGGCTGTTCTCATACAAACAGAGCAGAATAATTGGTGCCTAGCTACAATTAGACACATCACCTTCACCACAGAGAATCCCCCATATCATGTTCTCACAGCACTTCTGGAGATAAAGGAGACGGGGAGGGCAAGGCGCCTGGCTGCATGCGGTCCCATCTCTCTCGGGGGACGGTCGGCATCCCTCCTATCGCCAGCTCTGCGGATACTGGATCCTGATAGCACCAGTCTTTAAGAGACTCCAGGAGATGAGCCCCTGTCTTCACACACTTGGATTCAGCTTTCCAGGCCCCACAGGGGTCCTCTGCCCCCCACTCGTTATAAACAATGCTCTCGAGTAGCTTTTCACACTTAATACGTGATTATATTCTATTGGGTATGCGAGAAAAGAGAACTTCCTCTTCTCTTTAGGTAGCATGTCCATTCCTGTGTGTAAGGCCTAAAATGAAGGCCCGATATTATGTTACCTTGTCATCTGGGGAAACCCAGAGGGCATCAAATTGCCTAATGTCAGAGTCCTTTCCTCACTCTGCTCCTGGGACTAAGGTCTCCTAGCCAAATAATTCTCCTCATCATGGGGTCAGGCAAGGTCCTGCTTATTCCTGAATAGTGAGTTTCAGTTCCCCGGTGGCCTGAGGAAATATTCTAGCCAGCCAATCACATCCTCTTGTAGGAACCAGGGCTCACTTCACCCTCTTGATATTTCAAGGCCTATCTCCCACAGCCCCCTGGTGGTTCACTGGGTTCCCAAGCACAAGCCCTGTGTGTTCCCGGGTGCCGTGCAGTGTTCTCTTCCTCTGGGATGTGAGGATATGTAACCAATAAGTTGCTATTGATCGCATCTGTCCCGTGTCAGGTGTTGTGGGCTTGGTCATCCCCATGACCCTGGGTGAGAACCCCACCCTCACCAATGGAGTGAAGAGATGATTCAAACAATTTCCTTAAAAGGAGATTGAATTTAGAAGTGGTCTCCTCCATCCTTACACATAATTATCTTAAATAAAATGTAAATAGGAGAGCATGAACTTTTTAAAGGAAATAGACAATATCGCTGTGAGTCATGTTTTAAAAGGAGACATGCATTTTGAAGACCTAGAAGAGATGATGCACAGGAATATGATTTGATATCCAGGGCCTGGGAGGGAAAATGATAGAAAGGCATCAGTATTAAAAGAATTACAAAGTTGCAAGCAAGGTACAGATGTGGTATGAGGTGGAGAAGTTCCAGAAGGAGAGCAGAGTGAAAGGAGAGAAGCTGAGGAACCACGCTTGCAGGATGGACAAGACTATGGAGAGATTTTGTCAGTAGCCCAGACACCTCCAGAACTTAGGGGAAGGAGAGGCAACCAGCATCAGGAGGTAACTGGCTTACTTCAAACCTGAAATTATCACACTGAATACATGAGACTGTGTTGGTTTCTCTCAACCATATATGGTTTTTCTGCCTCCCCCCATCTAATATTTTTGAGTTTAGTAGTTTTTCTGTGGTCAGTGTGCAACACACAACAAACTACCAAAGAAGGCAAGGAAAGATTGGATGAGATCCTGGGTGAATGTGGGCCTTTTACGTTTCTTGCCCGAGAACAGAAGCTAAAACCCCAAAAGTTAGCTGGCAGTGGACAGAAAGCCAGCAGAACCAAATTTCCCTCATTTTATTCCATTCTTTCTCCTTATTCTACCTCGCCCAGCCACTCTGCAACAATCTGAAGGTTAACTATGTCCCAGACAGCACAGTAGACACTGAGATTGCAGATCAGAAAGGCCACCACTTCTTCAAAAGATCCACCACCACCTGATTTAACCAGGCTGAGGTCATCCTTTGTGAAATAAGGACCAAGGAGAGCCACCTAAGGCAGCCTTTGTAAGATGGCTTCCAGGGAAGGGTTCCCACACAAGTGGGTACTTCAATGGAAATTTTGCAGGCAAACAGGACTTGGTTGGAACTACTTAAGAGATGGAATTAGCAGGATGTGGTGACCAAGGGGTCATGAAAGTGAAGGAGACAAGGGGAATTCAGACAAAAATCTCAAACAACGATTCAAGGATGTGGAAAAGCATGATGTATCTAAGGAATTGTAAGTACAGTGGTCCCCTTTTATTCACGGGTGATCCTTCCAAGACCCCCAATGGGTGCCTGAAATCTCAGGCAGTACCGAACCCTGTATATGCTAGGTTTTTCCCCTAACATGCATACCTATGATAAAGCTTAATTTATAAATTAGGCACAGTGAGAAGAGATTAACAGCAACTATTAATACAATGGAACAATTATAACCATATACTGTAAGAAAAGCTATGTGAATATGGTCTCTTATCTCTCTCAAAATATCTTATTGTTCTTATCCTTCTTCTTGCAATAATGTGAGATGACCACATGCCCCCACGAAGAGGTGAAGTGAGGTGAGTGACATAGCATTAGGCTACTGACCTGATTCGTCAGAAGGAAGATCTTCTGCTTCCTGTCAGGGTTGGCCACAGTAACCGAAACTGTGGAATGTGAAACTACGGATAAGAGGAGACCAGTATAGTTTTGGGGTTTCTGGAACATAGCTTTTAGAAAGGGAAGTGGTGAGAAAGAAGGCCAGGTCAAACGAAAGACCTTGAATGAAAGTTAGGTAGCCTTGAAGCCTTGGAAATAGGCAGGACTTAAGGGATATAACGCCTTGAATGCCAGTGCAAAAACAATGGGGATCACTGAAATATGTTAAGAAGAGTCACATGATTTGACTTCATGTTGTTATTTCTTTGAAGATGAAGGGGGGCAGTTTCAAGAGGTATTCAAGAAAAATCTCTGGAAAGAGATGAATTTGACCAAATACTATAGTTGATTCAATGGGAGGTTGTGAAAGCGAGGGCCTTGAGGGCCTGGTTTCTGGCTTGGGTGGCTGGGATGGGGTATCGTGAATGCAGAGAGTGCCCTGAGGAGGCAGGAGAGTGGGCCCACCCAGAGCTCCATGGAGGAAGAGTACACACTGTGACAAATGTATTTGCAAGGTGTAAGACGTGTAGGGATCTGTGTCTTGTGGCCTCTCTTTCCTGGCATTGAGGGGGCTCAGCCAAGTGCCAAGTGTGAGGGGACAGACAGGGACGTAGATGCTCTGATGTGGGGGCGCCAGTCCCCTCGGGGCTGCTGCTGGCACACAGGATGGCTGGGTTGGCTCAGGTTGTTGGTGGGTTGGAGAGGGGCCATGCTGACTTTCTCAGAAAGGCCCCCCTCACTGTGGTCCCCGCAGCACCTGGTTCATTCCTTATCAGATCATGATGGATGTTTTTCTCACCTTTCTCCCCACCAGATGGTGTGGCCCCTGAAGGTGGGCACAGTCTTTTTTCATGTCCATATCCTCTCTCCCTACCACGTGGCCCAGCATTTGCAGCTCCTTAAAGTTCTGCTGAATGATTGACTGCATTAATACAGAGGAATTTGGAGAGATAGCGGGAAGATCAGGAGGTGGTTTAACACTGAAGCAGTTCTGTGTGATTATTAAAAAAGACTGAGTGTGGTGATGAGAATGGGCTTCTGAAGTATAATAGAGGTTAAATTCAAGTGACTCTGGAGCTTATATCTGTTGTCATTCACTCCCCATTTCATGAGGCACTGAGCTGGCTTGCGATGAAGAGGGAGGCTGTGAACGAGATTCTCACAGACTTGATGCAATCAGGATAGAGTCAGTTCAGCTTATATTTATTAAACATACCACATAATAATATACAACCCCCTATATCAAAGCACAGGGATATGCTGCGTGTTTTAGCATCTGTTGGAAGAATTATAGTGTAAGATATTGACTTTATTCTCCATTAACTGATAATCTCTCAGAAGCATAATGGCACCTACCTGTGAATGGAAAGGGGGTTTCACCTTCTGGTCACCAAAAACTGACATGGCAAGTGTCAGATGATTTCCCTGAGTCATTTTGGTAGTCACTGGATTGGCCTTCTTGAGTGTGGTCAGACCCACAGGCGTGCATACTAGAGAGCTGAACATCAGGCCCAAGATTTTAGTGTTTTCATTTTACTTATAAGACAAATGATAAGTGAGTTTTACTTCATTATATACTCTTGGTATTGGGAATAAGAAGCCACGTGAAGGGATAATAAGAATGAAAGGATAAGAGTGTTATGACAGGGTGGGACAGTGGGGTGATTATGAGCATGGCCTCTGGGGACCAGCAGACAGAACTTGGCTCTCCTCTCGGAGCCCCAGCTTCTTCCCCTTCAAGGCAAGCACACTCACTAATGTCTCCCTCATAGGCTTGTGGTAAAGACCAGAAGAGCTCCTCCTGTGCCTGGTGTGTCCCGAGAAGCGTTCTAGAAAGGCAGCTAGAGATACGTGAGTGGGGAGAGTGCTGGAATGGCGGCCAGGCGGCTGGCCCCGTGCGCACACACACGCACTCAGACGAAGGGTTATGTCTATCAGCCTCAGAAAATGCCTTCTTGGCAAAGTGCTGCTTACACTGCCAACTGGGATTTAATGCTCGTGTAATTTGCAACCTCACCCACCCCCTTGTTTTTAATTTATTATTAATAAAAGATAATAACGACCATGAAAATCTGGCGATACTAAGTCCCAGACCCAAACTCAGGGGCAGACCCTCGTTTGGTGCCCCCGTAGTCTGTGTCTCTATTTATTTATTTAATTTTAATTTTTTTAGAAGATTTTACTTATTTATTAGAGAGAGACAGAGTGAGAGAGAGCACAGAGGGGAGGGCAGAGGGAGAAGCAGACTTCCCACGGAGTAGGGAGCCGGACATGGGATTCAATCCCAGGACCCTGAGATCAGGGCTTCCACAGAAGGCAGACGCTTCATGGACTGAGCCACCCAGGTGCCCCCCCGTAGTCCGTGTATTTAAAGCTCCTGGCCTGTGGGGACCAGGCAGGACATGGTTGCTGTTGCTGTTGCAGCTGCTGTCTCTTAGTCAGTGATTTCCTTTTATGTCTGCCTGTATGAATGAGTGAAGCCTTAGTCCTATCGTGGCATAAAATGTGTTCTTTCTCTTCCTACTAAGGACCCGCTGAGTTTTTGTTCTGACCAAATTTGACCCGAGTAGTGTGGCAATAACCTCAGTTTTTAGGAAGCTCACTTTGGAAATTGTGTTGGTGTCAAACATGGAGAATCATGCAAATAGGCTTGCAGATTAATTTTATTATAATGAAGAGTGTTCTCATCTGGTTAAAATTATTGTTTTTATGCTGGTACTTTAAGATACAATTGCAGATTCAATTTTATGCCTACTATATTGTTTATTATTTTAGTTTACTACTTAAATTAATGCCATTATGTTTACATAAGCCCACAACTCCTCCTCTCCAAACCCTGTTTTTGTAAGGCTTGTGCTGGAGGTTTTTTAGAGCAAATTATAACCTAAGGCTGTCTTTATGATGCTGCCATCTCAAACCCTTTGGGGAATTAGGTAGGGCATACAAAAATAAATAAGCACATGCTGTCACACATCCAAATAGAAATGTGAAATACTCAACTTAAAAATGAGTATTTTATTTCTATGGTGCCAAAATACCCAGATTTTTGGCTGTCTTTGAATATGGGTGGGCGTTGAGAGTCAACTAGATAGAGCCTGAGCTGGCTTAGTATCTCTCCCTTTTATCTGGATTTGGAAAAGAATCCAGAGCTGTGTTCTGCAAGCAGCACCTTGAATATGGACTTAACTGCACCCTGTTGGTTCTTCTGCCCAGTGATTTTTCTCTACTGCAAGGTTTGCAGTAATTTCTCTTTCCAGAAATTCGTTCTCTGGCCTACAAAGACCGTGAGGGAGTCCTGGAGGCCCAGAGATTCTTACTTGTCTCTTTTGGCTGGGTTGGTGGAAGGCTAAACCCCTGGTCATTTTTCTCTCACCATGGATATAGGCAAATGTCCCTTGCATCTCAAATTAAAATACTTAAACACATAAGACAGATTCAGCATCTCTGATTTCTTTTAGAATGGGAACAGTTTGGGTAACAGTTATGAAATCAAAAGGATGGCTGTCACAATAATAGCTACCATCTAGTGAGTGCTTTCTGGGATTTGCTTTTTCCATGTATCGTGTTTTCTAGCATTTTCCCTCTGAGATAATGAAGACTAATTAATCCCAGTTTAATATGATAAAACTGAGTCTCAGAAAGGTTAAATTATTTGTCCAAGATCACACAGCTGAAGAATGGTAGGGTCAAACGTCTGTCTGATTCCAAGTCTGCTTTCTTTCCTATTATTTATTACTATGCTCTGATAGATTCTTGACATGTTTGCAAATATGAGATTTAGTCCTACTGGAGGTTATTTACCCATGAGAGTTTACAGAGTGTTTCTTCTGTAAGCCATTTTGTTTAAAAAAAAAAAAAAGTGCTGTCTTTTTCTCCTGTGAGGGTTTCCAATATGTTCCCCGAAGGAGTAACATCCCACCTGCCTGAGAATCACCTCTATCCATCACCCTCGGGGAAGATTTTGTCAACCTTTGCTCTCTTCACATTATGTTGCCAAAAATAACTTTCCCCAAATATAAAAAGCTATATATTTTATAGCTTTTTGAAATCACACATAATTTCCCATTCTACACAGAATTTTGATAAGCCTCTCTTGCCTACTCACAATTCATATTAATTGCGACATATAAAGTATATTATTGATAATGGAAGATAACAGATAATATGAGATGAAAAGTTCCTTCTCCCTCATATGAGCATTGCATACAGAAGATTTTGGTTCGGAGCCCTAAAACCCAGCCAGTTATCTTTCAAAGTGACAAAGGGAGTGGAAATCAGTAGATTTGCATCCAGCATCACTAGCAGAAAAGCAAAGCATGTGTTCTTTTTATGGTGAATTCAAGGCTACATGGTAGAATCTATACCATGTCATTTGAGGGACCACCAAAAGGTTGCTTGGGACAGAGTCTCTGTGCAACTCTTGTGGGGTACCACTCAGTTTATGTTGTGCAGTGAAGAATGTCTACACCTGTATACAGCGGTCCTGCTTGCACTTACCTTAGCTCCAGCTCAGGGCTCTGAGAGCTTCTGTCCCTTAGGATGAGGTTATTGAGGGTGTTTGTTTTCATATATGTGAGATAATAGAAAATATATATATTGACCTCTGCCCCCGCTTCCTGGCACAGGGCTCTAAAACCTCTGCTATTTCCTAAGTGATAAGAGCACTAGGCACACCTTCTGTTCTTTGCTCTTTGACGCTAATTCCTGACACAGAGCCCCTAAATCCCTCAGCATTCTCTGGGGGATAGGACTGTCTTTTGTTCTAATGAGGCAACTCTGGGTGGGATCCTGGATGGCTCCTGGGTGGGGGCAGGTCACCAGAGAGGCCAAGCCATGATTAGAAGCTTGGAATTTTCAGCCCTACCCATTCTCCAGAGAGGGGAGAAAGGAGTTAGTCATTGATCATACCAAGCCTCCATGAAATCTGAATGGTATGGGGTTTTAGGAGTTTCCAGGTTGGTGAATACATCCATGTACCAGGAGGATGGTGTACCCCAACTCCACAGGGACAGAAACTCCTGCATTTTGCCTGCCCGGCAGACCCTGCCCTACGTTTCTCTTCATCTGGCTGCTCATCTGTAACCTTTAGCATGCCTTTTAATAAACTGGTAAACTTAAGTGAGTGTTCCCTGAGTTCTGTCAGGTGCTCTAGTAAATTACTGGAACTCAAGGCGGGGGTTGTGGGAATCTCTGATTTGTAGCCAAGTGGACAGAGTTGCAGGGAATCTGGGGACCTACTATTTGCGATTGGCACCTGAAGTGGGCCTGAGCCCTTAACCTGTGGGATCTGATACTATCTCAAGGCATTTAGTGTCAGAACTGAGTTAAACTGTAGGACACCCTGGTGGCACAGAGTTGCTTGGCGACGTGCCCCAGACATGGTGTCAAGGCGCTCTAAGTGTATGGTAGTCGTGTGAGAGTAAAGGAGAAACACAGGAGGGAAAATGGGCTTTTTTCTCCCCAACACAGTATGAATGTGTTCTCTTGGAGGGACAGCCCACTAATTTACTAGTAACTGTTATCCTCGAGCAAAATCCTGAATTATGGAAGTTGGGGACAAGTTAATTTTGCTTCTGAAGGAGGTAAAATCAAGCTGAGAAGTGCAGATCTGAATCTGGCCTCAGGTTGAAAGAGCTTAAGGAGACGAAGGATAACACGGATCAAGCTAGCAGATGGGAGAAGTCAGAGGGAGAAGGACATACTTTAGTTTGCTAGAATCAGACTTCCTTCTTTCAGAATTTGGCCTGGGTCCTGTGAGCCAGCCATGTCCAGCCTGTTCTTCTCTACTCTTTCCAGAGGGCTGTACCTCATTAGAGTTCTTCTGATGGAATGTTGATATGGTTAGAAGTTTTATAAACTGGAAAGGGAAAGGCTCTTGGGCTTTAGAAATACACAAAATGGAAATTATTCAAATATTTCTGGGATACCCACCAAGTGACATAGCTGAAAGTGACAGAGTCCCAGATCAGTGAGATGGCACACGTTGAGGTGTTTTTATATTTTATGTGCTGCATCTTGATAGAATCATTAAGGTTTGGTGTAAAAAGTAGCTTCAGTGGTCTGGATGTCAGAACATTTCCAAAGCAGGATAAAGAGACGAAAGGTCAACCTTTTCAAAGTATAAATGGAATTATTATCAAAAGCAACTAATACCGATTGAAAGGGTCTTGCCAAAGGCAGGCAGACAAAAAGGCTACACCAGCTGTTTTGTAAGCCAAAGAAATAGCAGGAGTCCAGTGTGCCCGCTGGTGAGAACTGAAGCCACCTACTCCGTTGCAACCTACAGTCCACGTTAGCCTCAGTTTGATATTTCATTGTATTCGTTAGCATAACTTCACTATTCTGGGAGACCCTTTCCCAGACACATAATACATTTGTCTGCTATAGGAACAATTTAGGGGACTTGGCAGTTCTTCTACAGAAGGTATAGTTTTCACACCAAGTTTAAGCCTTTTGCCTAAAACTCCTCTCCTTGTGTTACCCACTAACCCTAAAACATCGCGAGCTTTAGGCAATCATCATCCTGCATCTCCTTTTGCAGCTCCCTCCAAGAAAGACCTACCTTAAGCCTGATGGGATCCAGAATATACCACTGTAGAGAGTTTTGTTTTGTTTTTCCTGAACTCTCCTTATCTGTCTAAAAGCAGAGCTTCCCCAAATAATTCAACTGTCATAAATCCCTTCCCTGGGAGTTTTGCAACTAAGAGATTGACTCTTATCACTGGACACAAGAAATCAGAAATCAGTGGTAGTATAAGAAATCACCTAGATAGACAGTCACAAAACTATCATATCTCACATCTACTCTCCTAAGGGCTCATTTTTCTCTCCTAATAGATATTTGTTTTCCTGTAAGTGCCTTTTCTCTCCTTCCTTGTCCCCTATTAAGATGGTATATAAGCCCCAAATTCTAACCACCTTTTGAGGTCCAAATTTTTTTGAACTCCTACATACTTATGTGAATAAAAATCTGTCTTTTTACTCGCTAATCTATCTTTTATCAGTTTAATTTGCATACCTCCATTTCTAAACTGAAGAGCATAGAGAAGTTTTTCCTCCCTGACAAAACCAAACTCAAAAATCTGAGTAAAATCCAACCTTGTCTCTCCCACTCCAAGATGCTATCGAAGATCTGTGGAGGTGGTGTTCTCTCTCCCCAGCAATAAACTCAGCTTTGCCCTTTTAACATGGTATTGGTGATATTTGGAGAACTAGCACTTGACTCTGCATTTCAAAAAGTGGTGAGAGACCTCTTCTTATATAATAGAATGACTTCTACTCAGTTGGAATATTACTCTTCCACTGAAAATCACAGAAAAATTTCTTTTTGTCAGAAGACAAGTCTGAAAAATATTTGAAACAGATTTGTTCCAGAAATAAAAAAGGTTAATTTGTGATATGTGAAAACTGTTGGAAGTTGAGTGCATTGGCAGAAAGGGATAGAATTTTTCATTAAATCCCAAATAGAGACGGAATGCCGTGATTTGATTTGCAAGGCACTGAATGTCCCACAAGTTATTAATTCTGCACTTAAACAATTAGTTTGAAGACGGAGTGTAGCTCATCCCTCACAAACTCAGATCACAACATATTGCCTGAATTGAATTCATAAAACACTTGTGGCTATAGCAGAGTTCATTCAACAATTTGCCATAGCTCAACCGTCACTTAATTGGCTCCCCTGAATGCTAATACAGTGACAGATTACAGAGGCAGCTTGCGCATAATGCGAGGCTCCTGCCCCTGTCCCTTCCAAGGGGCTCCTGAGCGCTCAGCGAAAGTTAAAGGGCAAGTCTTCAGGAACAGATGTGCATCTTGGTTTCCTGGAAACTAGTCACAAGGCAGTACAATCTTCTTCCATTCTGTGACAATAATTTGTAGAACCTTTTTCTGCCTTTTAGATTGAGTTAAAATGATAGCCCAGATTCTGTTCTTCTCTGTAATAATAGGACTGTTATTTCAACAGGCAGCCAAGAAGGTCAGACCACTTCCAGAGCCACTGATTGGTGATTCCATCAGAGGAATAGTACAATTAAAATAATTGGTATTTTTCCATTATAATGAAAATTGGTTATCTAGAAGAAAACAGACCGATTTTTCAACCCTGAGGACTCTTTCAAAGGGTTCATATAGAAAATATGTTAAGAACATGGTTGTTGGTAGTCTTAGATGTACAGAAATGTATAGAGCAAGGAACACATTAGATCACAAGACAAACTAATTAATAAGAAACATGTAAAGAATTAATGTTATGCTTTGGAATGGCATGATTACAGTATCATTTGGAAGAGCCAGGTCAACTCCACCAGGCGTGCTAAAATTATTTTATAAAAATGATTTTGAAATCTTCCAAGAATTTTAAATGCATAAGTTTTATTAACTTCACTCACAGATATAATAAAGACAATACAAACAATGCTAAGAGCAGTTGTGTGGCAAGAAATGATATAATACAGATAAGGAAAATGAAATTAAGGCCTTGTAAGATTTGATCTCAGGTACCTTGGAGAATTGGCACTAGAACTGGTTATCAGGCCTACAAAATGATGAAATTGCTCTTAAGGGGTTGTACTTGCATGGAAACCAAAATGACATCAAGCTTCAATAATTCAATTATAGGGAAGGCTGAATATGATGGGTTTGTTTCCAATAAAGCACGAGAGAGTTCTGGTTGGTGTCTTAATTGCTGTTTTAAAATAATGAAAAGAATGAAAAAAAATTTCAAACAGCCTCTTCATATTTGTCCAAAAAGCAAAGTCAAATGTAAGTATTTGACAGTTGACCATAAAGGATGCTTTGTTTGGGAAAACATCAAAAGGTAGCCTATTAAGAGCTGGAATAATACCAAGGAACCTCAAAAAAAGGAAGAGAAAGCATGAGAAATAAATAGGCAGACATGAACAGAGACCAGATAGCTCCAAGGTGTGCTGGACACAATGGCTCTTTTCTTCTCCCAGGACATTTGAGATTCTAATGAGGGGAACAACTCAATCCTGCTCACACCATGGCCCAGTCAAGGATGTGACTTTCAAGGAGAATGTGCAATGACAGGACATCTTTTGAAAATAAGTCTAGTGGGCAGTCAATTCGACTCTTGCTGAAATTCCCAAGATCCCACTATGAGGCCCGTTTCTGGGCAGGACAACCTGAGTCTTCCGTATTCGGCGTTAACTTTAACGCCCCTCCCCCAACTCCCAGCTATTTTAGTCGACTGAGAGAAGGAAAACAAGTCTTGAAGGCATGTTTCCCAAAGCCATATTGTTAGAAGGCTTAGGCATTGTCTCCCCAATTAAAGACATCTGGACTGATTCGATTTTAGATTGAATTTGACTAAATTGTTTAAATGTCAAGCAGATACAGCTCCAGCGTGTCCTTGGAAACACGGCATCTTCTAAGCTGCCGCTCTACCCTCTGTCTGCGAATAAAGCGGGGGAGGGGGAAGGGAGGGGAGCCCTTTTGTTCAACAGCTCCTCCTTGAGTTCACACCGTGTGTTTGGTTCGGTGGCACACACCACTATAGAAGCATGATGCCTATTTTCAAGAAGTTTATCAACAGGGTAGAATGAGCACTACTTGACTCTTCCAGGCGTCTCCTGTCAGGTAAGGGGTTGGGTGGCTCATTTCAGGAATTTACCAACAAGATCTAGTACCCCTTCAATGGAAAGTATCGACAGTTTGTGCCATAAGATCCTTTGAGTCCTTGATCTTGAAATGTTCATTTCATGGTTTTCACTAATTCTGGACTGTTGTGTTGTGGTCTTTCCCGCTTTTTCTCAAGGACCAGCTTTGAAAAGAGCATCCTAAACGAAACTTCAGATTCTCAGTAACATCCAACCTTGCCCTTTTCCTTCCCAAACCCTATCAGATAGAGCCCTTCGAAGGTGGCGTTCTTCCTTACCTCAATAAACAATGAACTCAGCTTTGTCTCTTCACGACGTGCATTAGCAGCTGGAGATGTGCCCACAAATAAATGACGGGTAAGTGGCAGAATGGGAATGCCACCCCAGCTTTATAATTGACCGTAATGTCGACTCTCTGAACAGCTGTGTAGACTGCTTCTCCTGAGTGGTGTTGGGACGAAGACTTCTGGTTCAGATTTGAACCAAAGTAAAACTTTGTGACCGAAAAGCAAACTCAAAACCCCTGGAGTCAACCAACACCTGAAAGTTATTCCACACAGGCAATTTTCTGTTGCATTAGACACAAATCTATGTGATTATGTAACAGAAAATCGACTCTGCGAAATAACTGTAATTGTACCATCTGACAAGTCAACTACATGAGAGAATAGCAAATTCCTTTTAAATGAATACCTTGTAAAGGAAAAGAGGAAAGAACTAGATACATATAGGTCCTACTTCTAGTTTTTGCTGACAAATACCCTTTGTCAATATTCTCTTACCAGCTATTCATTTTAAAAAGGCATCACTGTTCTTTTTGTTTGTATCCTGTTCGCTGTTTCGTACAATTACAGAGTAAATTAAGTTGGGTACCACGGTATGCATTATGTTATTCACTTTAATGTAAGCTGTAGTTAGGTTTCTATGGAATTTCTATTGTAACCCCAAGTCTCACTCCATTGAAACTTTTCAAAACATTATCCTTTGGGGTTAAAATTTTCCTTGCTTCTTTTGAGGCCAATTTTTTTTTTTTTTTTCTTTTTGGAACATAAGAAGATTGCCTGCAGCTGCTTCTGAGTTATTGGTGAATTAAATCAAAAAGGCTATTTCCATTGTAAAATACTTTATTATATAATCTCTGCAAAGCTCAACAAATAAAAGTTATCCCAAGAAACCCTCATAACCCTTAAAATCATGTAAAAGGCAAATTTCTTACTATTTTCTGATTATTTTGGTTTCTAGGTAAAACAAAACAGAACAACTCTACCACATTAAGATAACAAAGCAAATGACTAAATCAGTAAATTCAAACACTTAGCCTATGTAAAAGCTAACTTTCTTCACTTATTGACAAATATTGACTAAATGCCTACTTTGTGCCAAATGCTATGCATTACTCACATTTAATCTCCTCCAGTAAACTCGTGGACTAGACACTGTTTTGCAGATGAAAATAGCAAAGCGTAAAGTGACATATATTAGAGAAATAACTAGGTACAATGAACATTTTTGGTACATTAATGTAAACTAATTTTATTCTTTTAATGAACATTTATTGAGCACCTACTATGCCATTGGGACTCCAAAGGTGAGGGAGACAGACATGGTTTTTGCCTTCATAGACTTCACAAGCATTTCAACTGTAGGGGTCCAAGTATCAAGCTGAAAAAAATATATGATGTATCTAATTCTATGCTTGGTTCTATGAAAGATAAAATCTTATTGGGACAGGTCAGCGGACAGGACATATAACATGGTACCACGAAAGAACAACTAACATTGTGTAGGGAATGGTAATTATAATCTGTACAAAAATCCACATTCCAAATATCTTGAAATAGCAGAATTGGAAAGACATGATTGTAAAAAGGCTGTGGCAGACCTAGGAATCAATGCATTAATGTTAGAACTAAAACCAGTTATAGAGGTAGATAGGCTAGTGCTGTGATTTTCAAACTCTACTTGTGGATGTCTATATATGCCCTGCTAGGTGTCTCACATGATGAGGGAGGAGACAGATGAGGGAAAGAAAGCAGGGACAATGGAAGAAAGATCTGTGCTCCATTTCTTTTCTTTTAAAGATTTTATTTATTTATTTGAGAGAGAGAGAGCATGAGCAGGGGGAAGGGGCAGAGGGAGAGGGAGAAGCAGGCTTCCCTCTGAGCAGGGAACCTGACATGGGGCTCCATCCCAGGACCCCAGGATCATGACCTGAGCCAAAGGCAGACGTTAACTGACTGAGCCACCCAGGCACCCCTCTGTTCTCCATTTCAATAAAAACATTTCTATTATGTGTTTTATATACCGATTTTTAATATTATTGGAAGAAAGAATTGTACTGCTAAAAAAAAAGAACATCATTTCAAAAATCACTTATCTGGTCCAAATACCTCCTATGCAAATCTTTATATCTACGATCTCATTTCCTTCTGTTTTAAGTTGAATACAAAAATGGGAATAATTAGACTTTACTGAATGGTCAAGACAAGAATTTCAGATATGATCATAATTAATGCAAATTGTCATCTGAGAGATCTTACTCAAGAATTAATTTCAATATCGAAGTAGCCAGGAAGATCATACAGTTCAGGAGCCATGGGTTTATTCACTTCATTCACAAGGAATTTCAAATTAGAGATGGAACTACAAGATAAAACTTCATTCAGGGAAGACATTGGAAGAAACTCCTCACTACAGAGGAAAGCCTCTCACACATGTGAATCACTGGACCCAGGATAATCATCTGTCTTGTCCAAAAGCATCAAAGGAAACCAAGCAGACCACCTTTCTTCATTTTCCAGAGAAAATCATCCACCATGTGAATCGAAGCCATTCTGGATCAGAAGCCCTTCTACTGTCAGATAAAAAGATGTTATGAAACCCATGTGCAGAATATCCAGGACCAAGCAACAATTTATCAAGATTAGGGAAGTTCTTTAATCATCTAAGCCCAGATGTTTAGAAGAAACCACCTTCAAGAGAGACTGGCCTTTCTTGCAATAAGAAGACCGTTTTTCCCTACAGCACTTTACAGCTTTGGAAATGACCACTAACCCTTAATCAATTCACACATCTAAACCCACATCCAAGCCTATGACTCGTGGGGACCTCTAAAGCTAGTTATGTGTAACAGGCTCTATGTCAGATTTTGACCATCCAAGTTGGTCAGGAATAAGATAAAAACTCAGGGCAGAACCAAGTCTTCATCATTGCCTGTATCCCTGGTGTCAAGTACTTATTAGAAAATAAATATTCATTGGATGAATTAATGGACACACAAGAGTATTACAGACCCAGCAAGTACACAAGAAGATTGTGGGGATAGTGGAGCAGAATAGACAATCAAGGGAACAGAAGCTCATACAATGCAGTAAATGAGACAAAGCTCATCTCCTATGGGAAGTCTCTCATACACTCTACTGTGAGGGGAAAAGCCATAAATGGCTTTCTGATCATAGCCAATCCAGGTCAGAGGAATTACAAAGCTATTGTAGTGCAGCAAATCCCTGCATTACCAAATTGATCCCCAAAATGAAATAAATTCCCTGTTTGGGGCAACTTGAGTAACATAAACTCTCACCCTATTCTAGTGGTGATTTATAAAGTCATTTTTATCCAAGGATATGATCCAGGTCACATATGGTTTAACCGCTTGTACTTGGATTTGGTAAAGCAATATGAAAATAGACTAACACTTGTAAGAAATTGGGCCCCATGACTGTGTAGGTAGGCTCTCATTTACATGAGGGGAACAAAGGGGTACTAAGAGGATCCCTTTATAAAAAATGTCTCCCCCATCTTCTGTCATATATATTCTGAAAGTTCATCATGGAATAGTGTAGTGAAGTCGAATGAACATTGGATTTGGCATCAGACCTAAATCCAAATCCCGGATTTGCCACTTATGAGCTGTGTGACCTTGGACAAATTCCTTACCTCTCTAAACCTTAACCTGGAACATTTGTGAATAATTCCTAGTTAGTAGTGTAGGAGCCCAGGGCAGGCTGTCCCAAGATGGGCCACTTTGGCATAAAGATTATTTTGAGCTAAAAGTAACCCAAAACCAGTGGATGCAGGAAAAGCTCTCTGCTTAACCCTCAACTGCCTAAATTTACTTTGGAAAGGAGAGCCTGTACCAGGAAAAGAGCTATTAACAGAGACTCCCCTGTACCTAAGAAACCTGTCTGCATAATAGGGCAGGCTCTGTTTTTCAAACATCTCCTTTCACCTTCCTGCTAATGGCCTTCCTCCCCTGTGTATCCTCAGACGCTACCACTCTCCTTAGCTCCTGGGCCTCATTGTCTTTGGAATCTTGTCTGTGTGGACTCCCCATATCTACATCTGCCTATTAAATGTGATTTTCTCCTATTAATCTGTCTCATATCAATTTGATTCTAAGTCCAGCTAGAAGGGCGAATGGACAGAGGAAGGTCTTCCTCCCTGACAGTAGGGTTATTATGAAATTTAAGGGAGACAGTATGTGGAGTTTCTGACCTATGGTGGCCGCTCAACACGTATTGTTATTGTTGTTATTAATTTATTGCCTTGAGCTTTGAAGACCATTTGTCCCACAAAGGTCATATTAAAAGGTTTAAGAGAGGTCAGTGTTTGAGCCTTGATTAACACCTTGGTCAGGATTAGTCGTTAGTAACTAACCAGCTGTGGGGACTAGGAGCACTTCTGTTTTCTGATGATGGATTTCCCCTCTCAATTTCTTCAACTTTTCAGGAGCCAGTTCCTTCTCTGGGCAAATTTGCCTCCTTCCAGCAGCAAGGAATTGCACGGATTGCAGGAGAAGCCGCTGCCTCCGGCTCTCAAGCTGCCCTTCCTTCTGTTCAGTGTGTTCCTGTGAGAATGTGCCCATTGGGTTAGCACGTGTCTCCGGGGCCGTTCTAGTTCATGAGGATCCTTTAAATGTGAGTGGACCCCCTAGGCCAGACATTCCACTTCCGTTTCGGTATTTATAAAACCTAATGGAAATTCTTATCAATCTCACCGTGTTTCTAGGGAATTCGAGTACACAAAGCCTTTTAAAGTCTTTGTTAATAACATGGAATAAATAAAAATAGTCCTATGTTTCCATTGGACTAATCACAGGAAAAGCCTGTTTTGCTCTTTATTCCTCTAATACCAAAATCTTATCAAGACTTCCTCTTCTGTAAGATTGGGCCATAAACTCTGGAAGCCACCTCAGGAGCCATGCCAGCTCTTTAAGACTATAAGCATGTTCCAAGAGCACATTTCCCAATAACATCGCTCTGTAGAAATCATAGTTGATAGGACTCCTGAAAATGTTGGTCAGAATGCTTCTACAGTTTTCATGTGATGTGTTTGCTAACTCGGATGTCAACTCAGGAATCTTCTGCTAAGAGTTAAAAACAAAATAGAGTCAAGTGCCATACAACAGTGATTTTGCTTACATGTCTACATCAGATAAAACATTGCTGTAATGAAATAAATACCAATTTTCATGCATGGATTCTGTCCAAAACATTTTGGTTCTATTTTGAGAAATGTTTCAGGTATGGTCCAATCATTATACATAAGGAGAAGGTAAAATCTTTTCTTACCTTAGTGTCTTAAATATAATTTGTAGCCTTACGTTATGCAAAAATAATGTAAAATAGATAATCTTAAAATGAAAATGTTTTGAATAGCTATTAGAGAATGGGATTTGAGGAAATGTGTCTAACTAATATCCCAGATGAGCCATAGCTTTTCTTATTTTTTAAGTTGATAAAAGCAAATGACATTTACAGAATTCCTTAGAAATGATATATAAAAAATAAACAGCCTACCCTTTAACTGAACTTTGAAAATGTGGTAAATGAAGAGTATTTCAATAAGGCAGTTCTCTAGAAAATTTTCAGTTGCTGGTTTGATTTTTGCATGTGCACTTTTATTATGCATTGTGAACCATATAAGAATATGAATAAATTTATGAATATCTTCATTTGAATGGTTTTTATATCTGTTTATATTTTCACCTGAAAATTGCTTTACTAAGAAAGATTGTGATTAATTGAGACTGGAAGTAAAAATGACCACGTGGTTGTCTATATTCTGTTTCATCATTGTATTGTATAAATATTCATTATTTCATTATAGGCATATCAAGAGTAATGATGTATCATTTTATCATGTAGTTTTTTTTAAACTTATACTTGATTTCAGATATGATCTTTTCAACAAGGCTATTCTTTGAGCAGGTGTTTATTTAAGTGGGCTTCATTTTTGTTTTTTGTTTTCTTGTGAGGTTTTTTGCATAAAATTAAACGGCCAAAAAAATAGACTCTAAAAATGTTTGGCCTCAACATCCTAACTATTTTAATTATACATTTTAAGTAGGTTTAAATACAGTTAACTCACATTTAACCAAAATAAATCTTTGAAGAATAAACATTAGCCCAAACTACAGATATCCCCCACCAATTGCTACTGGAAATTGAAATCCTCTCAAAACACAAATATGGTATAAGCATATGAATAAAGAAACAACACTTCCCATTATTTGTGTGTGTTGGGGGGGAGAGGGGCTATTTGTTTTAACAGTAATTCTTAGCTATAATCTCCTCTGGATAGTTGACTGACATTGATATTTTCCTACATTTATTTTAAAAGGATTTTTAAAAAGATTCTTTGTTTTGGTCTCTGAATCAAAATTACATATTCACATAGCCTAACTACAACGTATCTTGAACCATGTCATAGTGATGTCTTTACAACATTCCCAGTAAAATAAGAAGTTCAGAATGTTTGATTAATCCTTGTGGATTTTCATAATCCATTTTCTCTCCTGTGTGTGCTCCTGGAGTCTGCAAATCCTTTTACTAATCTATTCATTAGGCTTGCTTCTAAGTATGAAACTTGGGTCTCAGAGAGGTCTGATTATTCTGGAAGGTAATTGGTATTTGCCTCTTGACCTGAGAAATAAACTTAATTTTTGCAGTGGATGACCTGTACCTCCTTAATCTCAAGCTAGATGCCTCCTAAGAATTTGCTTGGCCTGTTTTTGAGAAATGAATCCATTTAAAAGTTGATCTGTATCTCAGACTGGAAGAGAACCAGAGGGTCAATCACAATACCATTTGTCACGTTACAGAAATACTCCTGAATCTCTACGATGATCTTGAAGAGCCAACAGGCAGCCGCTAGTCATATGGAGCCTGATGCTAGGCCCTTCAAGGCTGCTCTGAAGGAAGGCTTGCCACTGGTATAGACAGGAGAGAATTAGAATCAGGCCCCTTATAAATCACAATGTCATAAAAGTTGCGCAAACAAGTACATCTCCTATGTGCTGAGAAAGAAACTACAATTACATACTTTATGTTCATTCAGTCTAGGAATTTGTAGTTCATGTGAAAAAAGAATATGGAAGGGGCTATTGTTAGCTTTTAGAAAGGAAGTTTCAGGAATATCTCGCTTGTTGCTGCTTATTTTGATTCTCATTGTTTTCAGGCAGGTGTCTGGCCCCTTCTTGCCGGGCAGCCTGGCGTTTTGTCTTATTTTTTACTGGGAAACACATTTTAACATCTGCAAGTCATTTGTAACTCAGCGATCAGCATCAGGTTTTCATGTATCTTCTGCCATTATTTAACCCATGACAAATACATTGATTTGCCATGACAAACTTCCACAAAGTTTTTCCCTTTCGCAGTGAGTTACAGCAAGTTCTACGAACAAAATGCATTTTTCCTGCTCTCAGCTTAAGCGGGTGGAAAAGCCGTTCATTTTGCTGTCTCATGTAATACTGCTAAAGTTGGGACCCAAAGAGTATTTAACAGGAATAGCCACAACTTGCCTAATTAGAGAAATCATTTTTTAATGATCTTTAATTTAAAGTTTATTATCTTTCACTATCCTGTAAAAAACAAACATGAAACTTTGGGTTTCTAAAATTGTAATAATTTATAAAATTTCTCTCCAGAGTGTGTCTGATCAACTTTGTGGTTTTGGGTTCAGAATAAACTAAGCAAGTGAGGGGAATGGTAGAATAAGGAGATACCTCTTTCAAGCCAGCCCATTGGGAAGAGTAAACATGGAGGCCAAACCCCTGACCAAAGCAATTTCTTTTATGCAGCTCTCTTCATACAACCTGCATCCAAATGCATCATGGTTTGCAATATAGTTACAGAGTTAAAAGTCAGAGCAGATGAGAAAAAGGGAAATGGAAAATAGTATAAGAGGAGGACAATACTGACATGCTAAGTAACGATAGTTGAAGCAAAACCAAAAAGGCAAGAAAAGCACTGTGAGGCTTTCAGGGGAATAAACTAAGAAGGTTCAAGTACAGATGACCCTAAAATAATGTGGGTTTGAACTGTGCGGGCTCAGTTAGACCCAGATTTTCTTTTTTCTTTTTTGATAAATACAGTATGGTACTGTAAATATGTTTTCTTTTCCTTATGATTTTCTTAATAACATTTTCTTTTGTCTTACTTTATTGTAAAAATACAGTATATAAGACATATAACATACAGATATGTCTTTTCATACAGGGCGTCTGGGTGGCTCAGTCAGTTCAGCGTCTGCCTTCGGCTCAGGTCATGGTCCCAGGGTCCTGGGATTGAGCCCCACATCGGGCTCCCTGCTCAGTGGGGAGTTTGCTTCTCCCTCTCCCTCTGCCACTCCCCCTGCTTGTGCTCTCTCACTCTCTCTGTCAAATAAATAAATAAAATATTTTTTTAAAAAAAGGGTTTGAAAAAGTCAAACATTAAGAGGTAAGAAAAACAAAACAAAAAAAGGGATAGAGAGAACACTTGAATCAGATAAGAGGCAACAGGATGTTGATGATCTACATGGGCATTCCTTAGGTGAAGATGTAAGCCCAGAAGCACAAGTTCTTATTTAGTCCAATTTATATAATGACAAAATGCACAATACTGTGCATGTAAAGCCCTTTTGGGGTTAAATTATAAAACTCTCCCTTCTTCTCTGTCTCTGTCTCTCTCTCTTCTTTTTATTTATTTATTTATTTATTTATTTATTTATTTATTTATTTATTTATTTATTTATTTTTAACCTAATGTATTATTTGTTTCAGGGGTATAGGTCTGTGATTCATCAGTCTTACACAATTCACAGCGCTCACCATAGCACATACCCTCCCCAGTGTCCATCACCCAGCCACCCCATCCCTCCCACCCCCCTCCTCTCCAGCAACCCTCAGTTTGTTTCCTGAGATTAAGAGTCTCTTATGGTTTGTCTCCCCCTCCAGTTTCGTCTTGTTTCATTTTTCCCTCCCTTCCCCTATGATCCTGTCTTGTTTCTCAAATTCCTCATATCAGTGAGATCATATAATTGTCTTTCTCTGATTGACTTATTTCACTTAGCATAATACCCTCTAGTTCCATTCATGTCGTTGCAAATGGCTAGATTTCATTTTTTTGATGGCTGCATAATATTCCATTGTATATATATACCACATCTTCTTTATCCATTCATCTGTTGATGGACATCTTGGCTCTTTCCACAGTTTGGCTATTGTGGACATTGCTGCTATAAACATCGGGGTGCACGTACCCCTTCGGATCCCTACTTTTGTATCTTTGGGGTAAATACCCAGTAGTGCAATTGCTGGGTCGTAGGGTAGCTCTATTTTCAACTTTTTGAGGAACCTCCATACTGTTTTCCAGAGTGGCTGCACCAGCTTGCCTTCCCACCAACAGTGTAGGAGGGTTCCCCTTTCTCCGCATCCCCGCCAACATCTGTCGTTTCCTGACTTGTTAATTTTAGCCATTCTGACTGGTGTGAGGTGGTATCTCATTGAGGTTTTGATTTGTATTTCCCTGATGCCAAGTGATGTTGAGCACTTTTTCATGTGTCTGTTGGCCATTTGGATGTCTTCTTTGCAGAAATGTCTGTTCATGTCTTCTGCCCATTTCTTGATTGGATCATTTGTTCTTTGGGTGTTGAATTTGATAGGTTCTTTATAGATTTTGGATACTAGCCCTTTATCTGATATGTCATTTGCAAATATCTTCTCCCATTCTGTTGATTGTCTTTTGGTTTTGTTGACCATTTCCTTTGCTGTGCAAAAGCTTTTTATCTTGATGAAGTCCCAATAGTTCATTTTTGCCCTTACTTCCCTTGCCTTTGGCGATGTTTCTAGAAGAAGTTGCTGCAGCTGAGGTCAAAGAGGTTGCTGCCTCTGTTCTCCTCAAGGGTTTTGATGGATTCCTGTCTCACATTGAGGTCTTTCATCCATTTTGAGTCTATTTTTGTGTGTGGTGTAAGGAAATGGTCCAGTTTCATTCTTCTGCATGTGGCTGTCCAATTTTCCCAGCACCATTTGTTGAAGAGACTGTCTTTTTTCCATTGGACATTCTTTCCTACTTTGTTGAAGATTAGTTGACCATAGAGTTGAGGGTCCATTTCTGGGCTCTCTATTCTGTTCCATTGATCTATGTGTCTGTTTTTGTGCCAGTACCATACTGTCTTGATGATGACAGCTTTGTAATAGAGCTGGAAGTCTGGAATTGTGATGCCACCAGCTTTGCTTTTCTTTTTCAACATTCCTTTGGCTATTTGCAGTCTTTTTTGGTTCCATACAAAATTTAGGATTATTTGTTCTATTTCTTTGAAAAAAGTCGATGGTATTTTGATAGGGATTGCATTAAATGTGTAGATTGCTCTAGGTAGCATAGACATTTTCACAATATTTGATCTTCCAATCCATGTGTCTCTCTCTTCTTCCCTCCCTCAGTACCTTGGTATCTGTATCTGTATATCTATTGATCTATCTATTATCTATCCATCTATCATTAAACCAAAGTGATTTTTTTTTCACCTAGTCAATTGAACCAGACCAATAGTGTTATAAAAACTTCTGGCCAAGAAATAGTCACAGCATTGTTGTTAATAATGCCAAGTGTTCTTGCCCCAGGGAAGGAAGAATGCTTTCCAGATATAAATCTGCAGTATAGTGAAGCTGAAATTGTTCCTTTTGTGTCATGATAGTACCAAATATCAGGAGTTTGATTTCATCCATCTTGACAAAATAAAGGTACTACTTCTACTTCTTTTATATATTTTGAAGTCATCTATTTCAGTTGGTCAAAGCTATCTCAATGGGTGTGGAAAAATCATAGAGAGGCGCCATGATTTCTAGAGATCACACCTACTATTGAAAAAAATGTGGATGCTCAAGCTCTTCTAATAGGATGAACAAGGACTCTTTTGATATGTCACAGTCATTTATTGCTTCTCTGTAGTTTCTCAAAGACAGGAAGGGTGAGGATTAGGGTGGATTTGTAAACTATATATTATGGGAATCCATTTGGTGTCTCCTATTTAAACTTGATATAACTAATGTAACATTTTTCAATGGGTCAGATTTTAGTAGCATTAAAACATGTATGTCAAGAATTATTCTGACCATCTCTGACTTCTCAGTTCATTTCCAGTATCTCTGCTTTGATATAAGAAAAGATAGCAGATGGTGTTCACTTTTAGTGTGTGAAAATTTCTGCAACCAAACCAGTCAAGAATCTCCTTCTCTTGATTCCATCAAAAGGTCATTAACCAAATTTCATTCTTACCTGAGTCAGGATTCACTTATCTTTGCTTATGATTCTAGCCGAACCGAAGCCTAGATTGTACTGCCCAGGCTCGTAGGAGGTCAAAGCTAAATTCCAATTCTTGCCCACTGATTGATGAATGAATAATTAGGCATGAGTTTACTCTGCCAAGGCACTGGGGGACAGAGAAGAAAGAAGAGCATAAGAGGGAAAATAGAAGAGGAAATTATTATGAAACTTTCTTTCAACTTTAAGTCATCAACAACTGATTCGGAAAGAAATATGGAGGAAATGACATAAACATTCTTTTGTAGTAAAAGGTAGTGATAGGGTTTGTTAGGGCTTCTCAGAGCTGGGGAAGACCAGATGTCTTGGGATGGCTTTCCATCTTCTTCTTCCCTTATCAATTCCTTTCATCTCAAAACTCAGCAGGACCTCAGACTCATGTGCTCTTATAGCACTTTTGTATCACTATTAGTTTTTCAATTCTTACCACATGTAAACAACCCAATATGAGAGGGCTTATCTGCTTTATAAAATTATAAGCTCATTGAGTAGGAAACATACTTTATTCAATGCTGTGTTTCCTGCAGTGCAAAGTACAGGATTCTAAATACAAACCAACAAAAAAGAAAAAATAAAGAAGAAAAAAAAAATTCCCCATTCAGTGAGAATGGGGGAAACAGAGATTCAAGTTGAGAAAAGTTTCAAAAAAATCTTAAGAATTAAGATAGTATCTGAGAACATCTTTTTATCAAGATCTCCAAAGTTAAAATAAAGAGCAGTTACCAAAATCACAGCATTTCTGTCTGTACTTCTTTTAGGCCAGTTATGTATTTTCTCTGCAACATTACATATTTCTTCCCTTTTAATACATGGCTTTTTATTTTTTTAGCTTTTTACTTTAATATAATTTTAAGCTTAATAAAATGTTATAAATATGATCCAAAGAACTTTTGTATGACCTACACCAAGAATATCACTATTGCTTACATTTTACCCCTTTTGCCTTATCATTCACCATACCCCCCTTCTATTTCTCAAGGAGAATCATTTCAGAGTGAGGTACAGATGTATCATGGTAACTCCTCAATATGTCGGTGTATGTTTCATAAGAACAAGGAAATTCTCTTATGTGTATACATCTCAATGTACAATACAATGATCAAAACCAGGAAATACAACACCGGCATAATAATATTTGATTCACAGTCCATATACAAATTGTATCAATTGACCTGATAATGTCGCAGGACAACTTTTTCTTTAGTTGTCTTATCTCTCTACTCTCCTTTTTCTGGAAGCATTCCTCAGCCTGTCTTTTTTTTTTTTGTCTGGTTTTCACGACCTTGACATTATTGAGGAGTACAGGCTAGTTATTTTGTAAAACATCCCTCAGTGTATGTTTATCTGTTTCCTCGTGAATAGATTCAAGTTATGAATTTTGGGTGGTAATACTATAGAAGTGATGTCATATCCTTCTTAGTGCATTGTATAAGGAGGCACATGATGTCTGTTGTCCCAGTGGTAGTGATGGTAACTTGGATGACTTGGTTCTGCTGATGCCGGCCAGGTTTCTCTTCACATGTAACTTTTTAGGGGTCTTAATTAGATCATGTAAATTTTAAAGATATAGCTGAGGGAGTCAATAATTATGAAGGACAGCTTAAAAGATAAGTAAGTCATTTCACCCTTGTAGATGCTCTCAAATTGACACTTCTCCAGCCAGACCATAAGAAAATCATGTACCTGGACCAAGATAGGCTGGCTATGTATAGAATTGCTTTAGCTGAGGGGCACCTGGGTGGCGCAGTCAGTTAAGTGTCCAACTCTTTGTTTTAGCTCGGGTCATGGTCTCAGGGTCATGGGATTGAGCCTTGCATTGGGCTCTGTGCTCAGCACAGTCTGCTTGGGACTCTCTCTCCTTCTCCCTCTGTCTGCCCTTCCCCCCAAATAGATAAATAATATATATATATATTTTTTAAAGTATTGCTTTACTTGACTGTGTTTGGTTTGTGCATTGTATGATAAAATATTTGTTTGGTCTTTGTCCATGGATCATGACACAGAGCATCTAAAACTCTTGGAATTTCCCATTAGATAGGAGTATCTTTGTTATTCATGACTCCCTTGGATCACACCTGAATTTATGCTAATGAGATAGCTCAGGATGAGGGCTTGTCACCAGCAAGACCAACCATGTGATTAGATGGTTGGGGCTTTGAGGCAGCCTGACCTCCAGGGAAGGAAGAGAGACAGGAGATCGGGTTCTCAATCATACCTATGTAATAAAACCTTAAGTACAAACTTTGGACACTGAAGCTCAGTAGAGCTTCCTGGGTGGTGAATACATTAATGTGCTAGATTGGTAACACTCCCAAATTCCACAGGGAAAGGACATAGCAGTTCTGCATTTAAGACTCTCTCAGACCTTTCCCTGTGTGATTCTTCATCTGGCTGGTCCTAATTTGTGTCCTTTATAATAAAACTGTTAATTGTAAATGCTGTGCTTTTCTGAGTTCTATGAATTGTTCTGGTAACTTATCATACCTGAGGGAGTCATAGGACACCCCCCTCCCCGGATTTGTAGTCAGTTGGACAAAAGAGCAGGTGGCCCAGGGATACCACTTGTAGCTGGCATCTGAAGTGAGGGAAATCTTGTGTATTTTGCCCTTTAAGTCCAGGTGGTTAGTGCCAGAATTGCATTGTAATATAGCAATCGGTATCAGAATAGACTCATAGAAAGATGTGACATATAGTTTATAATGAAAGTTTAATCTCATAACAAAGTTTCAATTATGAATGTTCACATTTGTACATATAAAATGAATTGTGTGTATTATATATACAGATATGAATTATATATATGTGTGTGCTCAAATATAATCCATCAGTGAAATGTTAAATGGAAAAAATTAAGTTGTTGCATAATAGTTTCATTTCTTTTTAGTTCCTGGGTGCAAATACTGATCCAAGGTTAGAGTATAAATATTGAATCTTCCATGTTTACTTTTTAACGAATTGCCATTTACTTAAGTAAAACTTACAGTTGGTCTTGGCATTTTATTTGAGGAAAATGATGAGTGGTTGGTAGGAATTATTTTAAGGAGTTCGATGAAAAGTTTGTTTAACAATGGTTTCCTTTGGCCCAAACTGTATTCATGCATGCTAGATAACAATCTGGGTCCTACCAAATGAGAAAGCTTTCCAGTGGAATGAAGTAGGCCCTTCTACACATTTCCCCAACCCCCCGCCCCCGCTTAGGTCAATACGTGAGCATTTAAAAAAGTTGTTAGAAGATTTCTAGGGATGAAAAGAACTCAAAAGGTCTGAAGTTTGTTGCTATATCTTTGAAAGGGATTATACTCAAACCATCTGAGAAATAATGTCAGTTTATAGTTCACATAAAAAGTACAGTGAAGTCTGGAGTTCTCCCATATCCTTGTGTGGCTCAGCTTCTGTTGCAGACCAAGTAAACCAGAACTGCATTCTTTCCTCAGAGTTTCCCCTGGAGCATGAAGCCGTGAGGACAAGAGAAGCCACGGGCAGTGACACGGAGTAGGGCTGAGCTGTGTGCCTTCACTTCAGGGAGGGAGGCCTCTCTTGAACACATCCTTCCTACAGGGAGGTATTTGCTAAGACCTCTCAGGGGGCTTCCAGAGCTAAGGATGGAGCACTATCTGATTTTTGTAATCTGAGTTCAGACTCTCCTCGGGGGCATTTTGGGTGTTGCTTGCTGACCCGGATATTTTTGGTGGACCAGTAGAGTAATTAATTGAACATTTTGACCTGCTATCTATCAAAACTTCTTGGTGGTATGGAATAGAGAGAATTGTCTCCAGCTGTTTGGTGGAGAAAAAGGGAGAAAATATTGAATACTTACTCTGTGCTGGGAACAGTCATCCCATTTAATACTTACCCCAAGCTTATGAAGTGGATTTCTTCCATTCCTTTGTTTATTCATTTATTACACAAATATTTAGTGACTACATACCGAGCAATGTGCAAAGTGCTGGAACGCGGTGGTCTTTGCCTTCTCAGAACTTATAGTCTTGTGTATTTCATCATTCATATGACTTTAATCCAATTTTAATTAATTTGGAGCTTTAAAGTATTTCTGTAATAAAGTTAATATATAAGAAGATAATAAATAAAATATGTAGAAGATAGAGTGGAAGGAGCAAAAGCAAATGATCACATTTCCACATGAAGGAAGGGAATGTGGAAAAAGGAACAAAAACCAACTTCTCTGATTTTTTTCACTGCTCACAGTGGGCCTTGGGGTCACCTCTATTACCTGATAATACTTGGCTTCTGAGTCTTTCCCTTAATCATACTCCAGTGAACTTTATTTCAAGATCAGCCTGTCTATTTCACAGGACTGATCTCCTTCCAGACTTCAGATGGGAAATGTCAGCCCTCTTGTCAACATCCCTAACATTTAAATTCTTGGGATACCAGAGATACTCTAAGAGAAGAGCCAGGAGTGGACTGTGTGTTCACGTTACTTTCCCAAATGCTATTGGGCAGAGGCAAGAAGACTTCTCAACCATTTTTAAATAGCAAAATAGACCAATAACAAGGTGATACAAAGAAATCACTTCCTTGCTAAAGAGTTTGGTGGGCATGAATAAAATTATAATATTTACAGAAAAATTCAATTGATTGTTTTTCAATCCAAGAGCTTGAGAAAGAAATTCCTGTAGTAACAGGTGACAGGGACTGACCAGGCATTCTGGGCTTTGGAGAAGCTGGGCTTCTTTATCAAAAGGACATCAAATTTACTAACATGACAAAGGCCACATTTGCCCAATTGAAAATGTTTAGGGATGTCCTAAATATGAGACTCTCTGAAAAGGCATTTCTGCAGAAGTCTGTCCTTCAGCCCTGCCCGAGGTGACAGCAAAAGTATGAGCATGACTTCCATGTTAAAAGATCCTCCCAAGTCATTATGTTTGGATGTGTGAACTTGCCCTATGATTTTGCATGCCTGAGTGCTCCTTAGCTGACTCATAAGAAATTTTTGAGGTTCTTTGCTATGTCAAGAAGAATCATCCCAAGTCTGGCCAGCATGCAGGGATGAACGCTTTGATATGTTTTGCGGGACTTACTGTAATTTGTGAAGCACTAAAATTAAGCTTGGCGACAGCTTGCAGGGGCAGAAGGCTTTGTCCGACTGACGGAGAGGCTGCCCAGAGACACACAGGCAGGCAACAGGTGAAAGATGCCCTTTCAGACCTCATATGAAAGATGTACAGGATGAGCTCGTGGAGGGATTCAAAGGGGATGGTCGTGATCTTAGCATGCAATCTGGAGAGAGGGGGCTGTTTTCTCAGGAGATTGAGACCTGACGAGACTGCTGAAGAGACACTGTCTTCACCACCGTGAGAGGAATCTGGCTGTTGGATTTGGACTCTAGTGGCAGGGATGAAAATGAGGCTCTGTGAAAGACACATCAGAATCAATAGGCAGGAGCTTGGCTGTGGCAGGAAACATGAAACAACCAAATTGAGACAATTTGCTGAGGAAAGTGGAATTGCCAATAATTACCTCAGATTGAGTGTGTGCCTGTGTGGGGAAAGTGAGGTTCTTAGCAGAAAGAAGCATGAGCTCTGGCTTCCCTGTGTTAGCTTTGGGCAGCTGGTGAGGCCTCCTGGTGAGAAGGCCCGGGAGACAGTTGGATAGATTACTGCCCAGAAAGGCACAATGACTTTTTTGGATTTGTATGGCCATTGGCACGTGGGCTTGAGTTTTCTTTTATGACTCAACATGGCTCAATGTGACCCACTGTGTGTGATCAAGACTGAGCCACGGGTGAGAAAGTCTGTAAGAGATTTGCACTCAATGACATATTTCAGCGGAGTTCCATTTGCTGAAAATAGAGTTCAAACCATGGTTTACCTGAGACTAGCTTGTGTGTGACTCCCGGATTTCTATTTATCAGCAGGCTGCGACTTGGTGCATGTGGAACAAATTGGACCCATTATTATTTGCATGTGAGCCAGAGAATGCCCATCTCACACAGGGCCACTGGTAAATGTTGCATCATGATAATACCAGTAATTCTTACATTTCCAAGGCAAGTGTACAGAAAAGCTCCAAAAGCCTACACAATGTTCTGATGAGGTAGGAAGGGGTCAGGAACTATTTCCCTATATTATCTTGAGGGGTGAAGACATAGGGTAAGTGAATTGTCGAAGATCAAACCAGAATGACAACTAGACTTCTTCTTACCTATCTTAAAAACTGGATTTTCTCAGCCCTGATCTTGTTTTCAGTATGAATAATGTGCACTGAAACCTGTATTCTGAGACCACCTGCTCAACCCAGTCTTAGAGAGCTTCTAACAGGCATTGATGGGAATAAAACCTCTTTTGGGGGCCAGAAAGATCACTTCTTAGAGGAAAATAAATCCTTAATAGGAAACACACCTTGAGGCTACTGGAGGCCTGGGGAATACAAGGTCTCTGGGTGATGTTTGAATTAGCTTATACACACACACACACACACACATGCACGCACGCGCACGTCCCTACACACATCTTTTCCAAAGCTGTTTAAAAATCCATACACAGCTGTAAGAGATGGAGGTCACATGTAGAGCCCCGGGATCTCATTTTATAAGCTACCTTAAAGATCATTTGAGAGTCAATTAAAAAAAGCTTGCCATAGGACAAGGCACATCAGTGTGCAGCAAGGAGAAGAAAACAGGAAGGCCCGTCACCAGACAGGCATGTGAACGTGGACTTTGAGAGAGAAAATATGGCAAAGTGCCAGTACTTAAAAGAACAAATGATGCCTTTTAGTCCATGGAAACCTGGGGCAGCATTAATGGTTTATGGAAAGGCCACTATGCCAGTGAGTGTTATTGTCAAAATTGGGTTCAGTTTAGCAGTAACACAGTAATTAAATGTTATGGTCATTTTTGAGCACAAACTTTACATAGAATCAAAGACAAGATCATTATTCCAAAACCTCTTTAGAAAATAGTACTGCCCGATTAGAAAAGAAGATAGCATTTTTATTATTTTAAATTAGTCTTCAGATACAGTTTAGGCTCCTCCTCTTTCCCAACTCATACCCTATCTACAATTCTATATGAATAACATATCTTGAGGTCTGTATTAAGTGACTACCTGCTTGACCCATCTCCGAAAGCCTGTCATGGACATTCAGGGTCAATACTAGTTCTTAAAAGTGACAGTAACTCACTTTTATAGGAATGCAGATCCTTAGTAAAACTGAACCTCTCCCAAGACAGCTGGTCCTCCCAGTACTCATCTGATCTCCGGGGAGAAGAACGAAGATCTCTTGTTGTTGTAAAAATATGCCAGAGATAACAGAAATCTTGCATATATTAAAATTCCATTCCTAGAGATAAACCTTAAAACCATTCATTAGTTTTCATCTTTATGTTTTTGTCCCTTTTTGTTGCACTGTAGGCTCTTTTTGACAAAAGGGCTTCAATTATCTATAAGCCACTATTGAGAGCCCTTTCCTATAAAATGCCAAACAAGTGGAAGAAAAGTGAAAAATCTTCCAGAAGTTTTCAACATCGTTATTTGACGTGTAATAACACAGATTCAGGCCATTTGCGTTATCTTCTAATTTTATACCTCTATCCCCAGCCCCGCTGGAATAGATGTTCTCCTGTGGAATCTCAGAGCTGCAAGACCCCAAAGAGATGATTTAGCCCAGAATGGCCATGTGTCACTTGGACCTCAAGAAGGTAAAGACCAGCTGCCTGGGTCTGAATTTCGGTTCCACCTCTGACTCACTGTGTGAGTGTGGACGTCTGACTTACTCTTGCTGTACCGCAGTGTCTTCAGCCATACGACAGGGATAATATTGGTGCCTCTCCCCTTTGGTTGTTGGGAGAGTTGAACGAGTTAGCAAGTGCATGGCACTCGCTTGGCGGAGTTCACTGCAATCTCTGTCATAATTTTAAATATCATTAATGTCTCACTTAACTACCAATTTATATTGACAGCATCTATTCCAGTAATTTTCTGGAGCTCTGGAGTAGCTTTTTGGCCTATGGCTTGCTTTATTTTCCTTAAGAGTGTGTGTTGTGAAGAATATAAGTGTGGCTATTGAAATTAAAGATACCTCAAGATACTACAAACAGCCGTTCATTTGTAGCATTCACTATTCCAATGACTAGTTGGTCAAATTCCCCTGCCAGGGCCAAATTTGGCTCTTCAATATCATTACTAAGAGTTTCACTGATAAAACATGGCTAAGGCAGAGTTGGATATTTGTGTAAACACACTCAGCCCCACTCCCATGTGGGTGATGGCTTCTAAGAGCTGGAAGAATGTCTAAGTAAACTCTCTCAAGCAATTGGATCACAAGCCACCAAGAGTGCACCTGCGCCTCACAGAGGTGAGATGGTGACCACATTCCTTCTTTCTGGGCAAAGAACCAGCTGTCGAGAAGATGGATTATAAAAACCCAACTCCTGAAAGCTCAGTCTGTCAGGTCACAACGTAGGTGACCAGAGCTTCCTCAGAGGCAGCTCTGGGGAGGGTTGAGAAGCGGGAGGATTTGCTCTCTCCCTCAGGACTCCTGGCTCCAGCTCCCCCCATTCTCGGCTGCTCGGTGGCCCTCACCCGGATGGCACCATAGGAAGGGCCCAGGGTGCTGCTTCTCTTCTCATCTGATTTTCCATCAAAACCAACTTGCTTTCTTGCCTGCCCCCTTACAACTCTGCATGCATTAAAAATAATCCAATCAACTAAATCTAGTTGCCATGCATTGTGTGTGTGTGCATGTGTTGTGTGTGTGTGTGTGTGTATGTAGAAGCACAAGCATGGAGGTCGCAGAAGATGTGAATGGTTGAACTCGTTAAGCTCCCAGATTGAATTTACATTTTAGCAAATGTCAGTGATGCCTGAATCCCAAAAAGAGAATCATGGGGAGCGGCACAGTGTCCAGACGACTAGGGGAAACTTGTTCAAGAAGTTGTTTCTCCTGTCTCTCAGTCCGGGGATACTGCTGTGAGAGATCCAATGGTGCATGGCCCACGTCCAGAGGTCCTGAATGACCTAAGCTTCATGACTATTGATTAAAACGATTTATTGTTGGAAGAGACCTCAAAGATGGTGGGGAGACACATAGTGTCAGAAATTTGAAGGGCTCCCTGTCTTCTTTCTATGGTGACATCACTGAGGAATGTTCCTCGAAGCAATGGTGGCGGTGCTGTCCTGTCCCCCTCCTCCCCTCCCCCAGGCATCCAGCCCAGGGAAGTAGTCTGAAGACATCCTAGGCCTCCTTCTAGCTCTCCATTTCTGGTTAAGGATCATTTACCTAGACCAACTGGCTTTGAGCCCCAGTTAAGCCACTCACCAGCTGCGGGAGTTTGGATAGGTAATTTAATCTCTCTTAGGCTCCTGAATCTGTGAAACAGGGATAATAATATCTATCTATCTATCTATCTATCTATCTATCTATCTATCTATCTATTTATTTATAAGGTTTTTATTTATTTATTTGACAGAGAGAGAGATCACAAGTAAGCAGACAGGCAGACAGGCAGGCAGGCAGGCAGAGGGAGAGGGAGAAGCCGGCTCCCTACTGAGCAGGGAGCCCGATGCGGGGCTCGATCCCAGGACCCTGGGATCATGACCTGAGCCGAAGGCCGACACTTTACCAACTGAGCCACCCAGGTGCCCAGGGATAATAATATCTAGCCTGCAATGTCATCAGGCCAAGATGACGCCAGTGATGGAAATCGCTGGTGCAGGGTAGGCACACTCTGGCCTTGTCAGTTCATCACCCACATAGTCAGTTTCTTCATGGCAGGGAGGAGTTTCTGGGAGGCTAAGCAATTAACTCCAGATCAACACAAAGATATTTCTATATATCAGTTGACGGCATTTTACAAATTATGGCTCATTGACAAAGTTGATTCTCAACAAAGTCCATTTGCCATCCATGCTCCTTCCAGAGAGAAAGAAAGCTTGGTTTGCTCTACGATGCATTCTCCCGTTCTTCTCGGGTCCCGGGGTAGAAGTGAGCTTTCAGGTTGTCAACTTCTAACAAATTATGTCCAACACAAGTATGGTAATTTTGTGACAATTGTTACTCTGCTGGAAGTTGAGATGAGACAACCAAATATATAATTTTCCTGTTTCAACTTTTCTGCACCACATTATTATCTTTAAATAGAAAATAATGTACAAACAAAATGGTTAGGTTCTCTTTTCTCCCCCCCTCTTTTCCTGTGAGGTCCCTTCAAACCTCTCAGTCTAGAAGCTGTCTACAAAGTGCTGTTTTCAAATATTAAGGGCCAAAGATTCAATTGGCCTTCTTTTTCCATCCTTCTGTTATTTACAGGTGCTGATTCCAAATGCAAAACTTCCAATTTACTAGTGTAATTACCCAATTTATATGCACAAAGGTGGGCTGCCACTCACAAAAATTAATGCAGCCCCAAATACCGCAGGTGAGGCCAGTTCAGATGTGATTCTCACTTAACACATTCAGACCTGGCTGGGAATTCTGCTGGCTAAATTATTTTAGTTACGCCACATCTCTTAATTTTACATCAGTGCCATGATGGGGTTCTCTTCTGAGCGTCCACGGAGGAATATAGATTTGATCTTGTAGGCAATGGAGAACTTTGGTGAGTCCTTCGGGAGGGTGATATGATGGAACTGGGGTTTTTGCACAATGAAGCTGCTAGGGCAAGGCAGGATGATAGGTGGATTCTGAGGTCCTGAGACAGGTGAGGAGGCCATTGTCATTGAAGCAGTGAGTGTGTGGGCTGGGAGTGATGGCCTGGAGATCTGGAAGGAAAACCCCTCTAGGGGGTGGTGGGGGGATAAAGAAGGTTGGTGATGGCTTAATATGCCAAGTAAGATGCCTGCAAGAGTCTCAGATGCCTAAGAAAATAATGCAGGTGGTCTTCAGCTGGAGGGAGAGAGGATTTAGGGATTCCTGCTGGAGAATGAACAGTAAGCTTGGTAAGGACATGGTCCGTGATGGCAGGGACCATATGTCGTCCATCCTTGTGCGCCCTCTAGTATTCTTTACAGTGTTTTGACCTGAGTGCATGGATGTTCAATAAAAAATTTGGTGGGCAATTGACGGAGGGGCAGGGGAACCTTTGAACAATATAATCATAAGGCAAAGCGGCCCAGGATGGCTGGTTCAGGATTTTGCTCTAAAAGATTTAGACAAGTGACAATGTTAACTCTGTAAGATGGCCAGATGCTAGAAGATAGGCAAAACAGCCTGTTCCAAGGAATATTTTTCTCCAATAGACTTCTCTCTCTCTGGCTTACTCGATCTGCCTGTCTGTATTTATACTATGGGTGGCTGGCTTTCCCTCACTCCACTGTTCAGGCTAACAGCAAGAGAAAGCAGAGCATGGTGTCTCTGAAGCTGGGTTGGTATGGCTGTGTTAGGAGGCCAGAGAGAAACCACTTCACCTGGGAACCACATGGGGCGAAAATTGTAAAGTGGCACTCATGAAACCCCATTAAAGCACAACCACACCATTCCGCATCTGGACGGTGCTCGCTGTGGCCCAGTGATGACAGGGAAGGCGGCAGCTCATCAAATGACAACCATGTGGATACCGGGAGTCCTGACGTTATGCAACGCTCACAATCTCCCCTGAGTTGACATCTATTAAAAGCTGCTTGATACCAGAGTAAGTTCTATCTTTGGGCCTGACAAGCTTTTTTAAGCTCTTAAAACTACTTGCCATTGAGGTAGGCAAGAGTCCCAGGATTGAGGCTTGAAATAGCCAGGACTACTGGATCTGCTTTTTGAGTGGCCTCCGAGGAGGACTTTTCTCCTTTTCTTCTCTTTCCTTTGCCTCAATTCTCTCTCTCTTTTTCCTTTTTGATTTACCACCATGGGGGTCTCATGTCGCTCATTTACTCAACAATCTGTATAAATTTAACATTAAATGATTAATGCTTTCTCTGCCAAGTTTGAGGAGACAATTGCAATAAAACCCCTCTGATATCAATAGCATATTTAAAAGTCTAATTTAACAGAAGCATGCTTGGCTTTTTGATTCCTTTTGATTTGCCTTATCTTTGTTCATCAACTTAGGAGAATTTTTCAGCTAGCCTTTTCTGATTCTTTTCTGACTCTCAGTGTATGTGGGCATCCTGGGCTCCTTCAAAAAGGAAGCATGGTGATGAGAGAGGGTAATGTACAGAAGGAAGAATGTGCCCTTTCCACTCTGGCAAGCCAGGGACGTGACCATGACTGGTGGTGCTAAAAGCAAGCTCCCAACCTGGCCTGTTTATCTTCACGGGTGGAGCCTGAGGAATTTTCTCTATCCCACTTTCCTGATAGGGAAAGTGAATTCCAAACCCGAGGCCAACACTTTGAAGGTTATGGGAAAAATAAATACTTTAGTGTCTGCAAATAATCATTTCTTGCTACAAGCAAAATATATCTATTTATAAAATAAAAATTGTTGTGCAAATATTTTTTTAAAGAGAGGCAATAAAAATGACAAGGTGCTTTATATGAAGGCCTCCAGCCTGTTGTAAATGTTCAGAGTCACTACAAATGCTGTATTAACCCCAGAGTAAACTGCTTGTCGGACCTGAACTCATCAGTCGTGGGCTTTGGGCAGTGTCTGAGTTGAGGAGTTCCCAGCTTGTATCAAAGACAGTGAGAGACCCTGTCCTCTCAGTGTGTTCTCTTCAGGCCTCACTCCTTTGCTTCCAAAGGGTCTGAGGAAAGAAGGGAATGGAATGAAATGAGTAGAGTCCTGGTGTCACCTACAGTGCAAATAAAATTCAGGTTCGTCTGGAACTGTGTCCTCTTTGTAGGCTCTAACCAGCCAGAAAGCTGATTTTTAGATCTATAAATGGAAAGTTAGATGTCAAATAACTGTTCTTTACGTTCTTTCTTTTCATCACTTCTTCTTACCACCTTCTTATCTGCTTACCTTGTGGACCAAAGTCCCGTCTAGGTATGGAAGATTCTCAGGGGACCAAAGTCTGGTTCGGACTATGGCCCATGAGGCGGGGCGGCAGGGTGGCCTGGTCAGGGGCTGGGAGCGGAGCCATAAGACGACAACCCCAGGTCCAGGCAGAATGTGGTAATTGTCGTAAATTATGCACGAAGACAAAGCTGTGGGTGTTCGGAAGAGATCAAGGCCACATTCTGTGGAATTTAAAAAATATGATGACAGAAAATTAGGCAGTGGCTCCAGGTGCACAACAACCTAAGATTAGTTAGCAGTGGCAGATACTGGGCAAAAGAAAAAAGAAGAATCACAGTACTTTTCTTGGGAATGATCCTGTTTTCATTTTCATTCTTTTGTGTAGGCCTTTCCCTTAGAAGGTAATGGATATGAATACTTTTTATTTTATTAATAAAGTTTTCTTGTAGCAAGAAAGGTTTATTTGCAAACATAAAAATATTTGATTTTCTCATAACTTTCAAAGTAGTGGCCTGGGGTTTAGAATCCACTTTCTCTGTGGGAATAGAGAAAATTCCTTTTGTCCCTTTGTAATTGCAAGTATGAAATAACCCTAATTAGCATCATCGTGACACTAGCCATTCTGAGCACTTATTTACATGCCAGGCCCTGGGCAAGGGCCTTTGGTACAGAATTCTGCTTCATCTTCCCATTTTACAGATGAGGAAACAGAGGCTCAAATTGTTTAATTTATTCAAAGTCCCCGAAGGGTCAAACCAGGGCTCTGGGCATGGGAGCCCAAGCACCCCCGCCTCATCATGCCTCTGCTGGCATCACCTGGGGGCTGCCCCCATGAGATAGTGAGGTGTTAAGACAGCCCCATTGCCTACCCTTCTCTCCGAACTCCCCTATCTTTCTCTCACCCCCCAAAACTGTCTCCTACTCATCGGTTGATTCTTGAATTTAACTGTCCCTCCATTGTACTCACAGTGAATTTGTTTCAGGGTTTTGTTTGTTTGCTTTTGTTTCTTTGAAAACAGAGTTTGATACCGTTTTGAGGGAAGAAACGGTAAAAGCTAGAAGCTTGAATGAAGCAGGGCCAGAGGGACTAATGGGAGGGAAGGAGGTGTAGAACCCGGAACTCTGAAGGTTAAGTGTTTGGCCTTTCCCCATTCTGTTGAGGGCAGCTTTGTTCCTAACCAAGGGAATACTTTCTCCTGGATCCACTATTGAACTTAACACTGATATTTGAGAGGTAAAAACAAGAAAAGGGGAAAAAAACAAAAAAATACCCCAAAACAGAGAACATTTGGGTAATAAATTTGGTAACTGCCTTTTCCTTCAGAAATGACAGGTTTTTTTTTTTTTTTTTAACCATTTTCTAACTGGGTTGTCCTGCAATTTACATATTATTAGTTAACTAATTAATGTTGTACATCACAGAGGCAGTTTTAAAATATGCATTAATTTATTAAATTGAACAGCAGCTAATCATTGCAAATATAGTCAATGGCCCATGGATATGTTTGCAAAAGTCTGCAGATGAATTTCTCCCAATTTTGTGTAACTTTAAAGCAACTCCTCCTGTTTTAAGATGTTCTTTTGTTCTCTTTGCAGGTATTTTTATGAAGAATACAGATAAGTGGACATAAGTAAAACACTTGAGAACTCTGACTCGTTGAGACTGCTACTTTTACTTTCTGAACTTGAGAGAACCAGATTGTTTTCATTTGCTGACCTTCTAGGTAGAGGGATATTTGAAACTGCTAAATGTTTTAAAGGTAGTATTATGGGATTAATAAAGTAAAACTTAAAATTCCATAGAACTTGAAGTATCTTTATGATAGACTCACAAAAGGCTAGTTTGCTACCATTGAGGCTTGCACTTTTTAAAATAAATAATACAATTAGGAGTTGAGTGAATGTCTTCAAGGGATGCCAAGTGATAAAAGCAAGTCTTCATCTATAAAACAAATCTTTTCTAAAGACATATTTATTTTCTACCTGTAGTATATGCTCATTGTAAAAATGGAAAAATACAGAAGAATATAGAGAAGAACATTTTGACAGAATTTTTATAATCCTACCAGCTTTAAATATTTCTGGCAGCTGGCTGAGAAATACACATCCACATAAACAAAGTACGTTAGCATCCTATTAAAAGTACAATTATATGCCCACCTTCTTCCACTTAGTTTCTATCTTGAGCATTTACTGTATATTAATTATATATAAGAAACATGATTTCTGGGGACTGAGCAAATTATTATTCTTATAGATATCCCAAAATTAATGTTATTAATGCTCCATTATATGACACTTAGGGTTTCCCAATTTTTAGTTAGTATAAAATAGCCCTTAATGAGCAATCTTATCTTTGTTTATCTTTACATTAGTATAGGTTTTGGTGTGTAGATAAATAGACCATTTTCTTGGAATATTGTGTGGCAGCAGAATTACTAGGTCAAAGATTATGAGCATTTTTGCAATCCAAGTTTGGATCCTAGGTCAGTTTTTCCGAAGTCATCGGTGCCAGGAGCTGCTGATTTGTGGCCAGTTTCCTTTGGCAAGGGTGGACCATCATAATGGGCAATTCCAATTTATGATGGGTATCATCCCAATTGGCACATACAAGCCTCTGTGAGTTTGGCAGCAATGGGTTCCATCCAGGGCTTATTCTACCTCCACCTGCCCAGAGTTCATTATGGACCCTGGAGAAAGGCCCATTCATCTACAATGAGCAAAAGAAACAATGGTGGCAGTTGAGATGCTGGCTGGATATGTCAACTTTAGGCGGACGGCTGTGTCTCTCATTCAGTTCCCCAGCTGCCCCTGGAGATCCAAGTGAACTGCTTGCTCTCCCCTCAAAAGTCCTTCTTATCTGGATGGGGGAGAAGGATAATGAATGTCTACTAGATGAAGCAATTAATCTTTAGAAAAATAAGAACTAACACAGGAAGAGCGTCAGTAGAAGATGCTATATTCTATTTTTGGCAAAACGTGAACATCTAGAGATAAATTGCTCTGTCTACAGTACCAGATTTTACCACCTGTGAATTTAATTGACTCAGTACCTAAGTACCAATTTAAGTAATATGCTCGTTTATGAAGTTGGTGCCTGTGATTTATCCTCACAACAAGAGATAGTGGTTTTCTTCTGGTTTTCGAAGTTTAAACAGTGGATTTCTTAGTCTAGGCTAGTTTAAGGCTTAAAGGAGGGCAGTGACCTGGGGTCGCTGGTCACTCTGTGCATACATCTATTTTCCTCTGGGCCACAAAGATGCGCAACCTCTCTGTTTTCAATTATTATGTTATTCTCAGGGCGGGAGGGAATCCCTGCTCCGACAGCTGCTGGTTCTCCAGGCTGCCCTCAAACAGCATATCTAATAAGGTGGCTGATGTGGAATCCGGGTATACTTGACAACACAGACTAGGAAGAGGACATGCTTGGGGGTGAAGCACTTGGCAATGTCAGGGATAAAAAACCAGCAGGCATTTAGTAATACAATTGCACTCAGAACTTGCGTGGGAGGCATCCCACACAAACAGCACTGTTTCTCCTCAGCAAGACGGACTCCATTGTGTCTCTCTTCGTGGCTTATGTTGGAAGGTAGTGGATTCTGACTATGCAACGGGACCGCCAATGTCTCCTTTATCTCCCTCTCCCCGGAGCCCAGCACTTGGCCCCACCACACTGTGACCAGGGGTCCATGGGAAAGAGCCTTAAAATAATAGGCATTTCCCATGGCACCCAGATTTGTGCTAGACAAAAATCTGGGAAGAGGGCCTTCCCCAACTAATTCTGAAGCAGAACGCTGATCCCTCAAGCCAATTTTTTTCCTCTAGTGAGAGTATTTATTAAAATTAAAGTGAGAATGTCATTTCTAAAAATATGCCCATCCCATGTGATCTTTCTGTAAAACATTGCATAGAATGCTTTTACTCTTTGTCATCGAGTCACAGTTGCGTGGACCTGGAGAGATCTTTCCTTCCTTTCTTTCTTTCTTTCTTTTTTTTTTTTTTAAAGATTTTATGTATTTGTTTGAGAGAGAGAGATAGCGAGAGAGAGCACAAGCAGGAGGGAGGAGCGGGCTCCCCGCTGAGCAGAGAGCCTGATGTGGGGCTCTCTCCCAGGACCCTGAGATCATGACCCGAGCCGAAGGCAGCCGCTCAACCGACTGAGCCCTTTACTGACTGAGGCTCCCAGGTGCCCCTGGAGAGATCTTTTCTGTTCTTCTGCCTTTCAGTAAGTGAATGACCAAATCACCCAGCACGGATGAGGCTGTCTAGTTTGTTCTTAAAGGGCCCTGTGACAGTATCAAGTTTTGGCAAGTGTGGAGGAAATGGGCCTCTAATAAGCTGCAGCTGTAAGTCGGCGCTTTCAGAATTGCCTGTGATAGCAAAAGTTAAAAAGAGCCTAAAATCTACGATAAAGGAATAGTTGAATACGCTATTGAAATCCACATTATGGAATACTTTGCAAAAGGTAGATCAATATATACTGACATGGAAAGATAGGTGAGATGTATATTTTTGGAATGAAAAATTGTAAGTATAGAATAATAGGTATAGTAGGATAGGATCTATCATATATGAATAGAATGCTACCCACCAGATATACGTATTGGTGGTATGTGTATGTGTGTGTGTGTAAGGAAAAGTTCTGGAAAAATACAGAGAAAATTGACTAGTGTGTTGCACACTTTTTTGAAACAAATTAGGTATAGTGGGGGAGGGTGGGTCTAGGGGAACTTTAGCTTTATTTGTGATGTTTTTAATTTGGATAACTAATATTTATTGATTACTTACATATTTTATTTCTGTATGTCTTACTTTTAATTTTAGAACTTTTAATTTTTATTACTTTTTGATATTACTTTATTACTTCATTATATTATTTATTTATTTATTATTTATTTATCTATTTTAAAAAGGTAAAGAAAAGCTCTCCAGAGCAAGGCAGACAACAAGTGATCAATATATGTTGTTAAAACTACTGTTAAGTTGGGGTGCCTGGGTGGCTCAGTCGGGACCACTTTTGATTTCGGTTCAGGTCATGACCTTGGGGTCGTGGGATTGAGCCTAGGCTCCGGCTCCACTCAGCAGGAAGTCTGCTGGAGATTCTCCCTCTTCCTCTGACCCTCCCCCCCCCGCTCCCGTGCTCTCTCTCCTCTAAAATAAATAAAGAAAATCTTTGCCAAAAAAGAAAAGACACTGTTAAATGGGTGAGAGGTTCTTCCTCAGCTCACCATTCCGTTTATTGCATCCTGGAATCACAGACCTCCGTCCTTGTTGTCAAGCTGAAGTTTTTTTTCCACCTTAGCTTAGCATATGCTTATTTTTTTCTGGTTTTGCCCTCCTGTTGGGCATTTTGAAACTTCGAAGAGTCTGGTGAGTTTCCTGCCTATTGCCAGCCCACCGACAGGCCTGCTTTCCCTTCTACGAGCTTCTGCTTCTTCCCATGGTGGTGAGAAAGTTCTGTGTCTGGATCTCACTGCTATTGGACCAGGGTTGTGCTCTCTGGGGAACAGGGGCATTGACTCCTGCTGTCTCAACAGGAGCCCTCATGGACAGGTTTGTCCACATCTCATCAAAAGAACACAGGAGTGGTCCCTATTGGCTGAAAGGGGAAAAAAATAAGATTTGTCTTTCTTTTTGAAGGTGATTGACCCAGAGGAAGAGTGTCCTACTGAAAGTGAGCTGCCAAATTATTCTGAGGACAATTAGTTCTCTGCAGCTCATTGCATGTCAATACATATGTGCAAATTTGGAGATTTAACGATTCAAGCCAAACATATTTATCTACCCACAGTGGGGAAAAATGTTCACAGTACATTATGTTAACTGTTGATCCAAGTTCTTTTTAACACGTAAAAACAGCTGTCTTACTTTTCTCACAAGTCAGCAGCCTGCAGAATTCTATACCTGAGTGAAATTCAACATAATTAAAAGAAAAACAATGTGCTTTATGATGAGGGACAAATAGAAGTCTCCATCTCTATTGGTGGCAAGAGGGCCGGGGAGCCGGAAGAATCTGCGGGACAGTCCTCAGAGCGAATGTAAGGGGCCCTGGTTTTTAATTCCGCTATGTGGCCCTGTTGGGTTCCTCATGTCAAATAATGATGTTAGTCTCACCCCTGTCCCCGCCAATTGAACCACAGCATGATGTTCAAGTGAAAGCCGGCACCGACAAGTTCTAGCTTTCCCTTCTCGGGTAATTTCCTAACTTTTAAAAAATGTCTTTCTTAGGTGGTTTCCACCCACATGAATTGATGAAAAGCATACGCTGAACAGAATGCAGTGCCAGAGAACACCACAGGAGACAGGAGTTCTTGTGACTAAAACATTGCATCGTCTGGCCCTTCGCCTTGGACTGGCAGCCCCTGGCCTCTCTATAAGCCACAGCTTCGAGAGTCTCCTGTGGAAGCTCCGCCCCCCTGAGGGCCCCCAGCTGGATACGGTTTCCTTGTTCCTGCTGAGAGCAAAGACCACCTCCAGACTGGGACTGGCCAGATGGGATCCCCTTCCTCACTCCCTGTGCCTTCCTCCATCCCAGACTAGCCTTGAGAAGACACAAGTGCACCTTTTCCCAGGTCAGGCTCATGTGAGCTGTGAAGGACCCTTTTGCCTTGAGTTTCTCAAGGTCCCAAAGTTACCAACAAGTCGATTCCTCCTGCTGTTAGTTAGAAATGTTACTGTTATTTTGTCTGTGTCTTTTAAGATGCTGCATTATAAACATGTAGCCAGTTGTAGGTTCAATGTGTCCAGTGATCTTGTGAAACTATACATCTGAGAGGAGAGTTAAGGAGGCCCCAACTTTACACTTCGGAAGTGAGGTGAGCAGACCATTACGTCCAAATTATCAACAGTGGCTCTGTGTGGAATGTTCTGTCTACAGAATGGGCAAACAGAAGTGCATCTGTGGCTGGAACAGCCTCTCCTCCACCCCCATGGTGGGCCCCTGCTTCGACCACACCTCCTCTGCTGGACCGCCTCAGTGGCCTCCTTCTAGGTCTCTGGGCTTCTCCTCTCTTGTTATCTGGCCCATGTCTCTCCCCAGTCTTCTTGTGTTGCCTACTCAATAGTACTAAAATTAGACCTAATACTAGCAAACAGAGATCCTTTACTACAATCTGCCTTGCCACCTGCCATAGGACGAGTTGTGTCCTCCAAAAAGATTCAGGTCCTATTTCTGATACGTGTGAGTATGATCTTATTTGGAAATAGGGTCCTTGCAGATGTGATTAGCTGAGATGAAGTCATACCGGACAGTAGGGCCGGCCCCCAACCCTAATCCGACATGACCGGTAGTCTTGTGACAGGAAGAGTCACAGGGACACTCACTCAGAGGGACGAAGGCCACGTGATGACAGAGACAGAGATTGGTATGATGCAGCTACAAATGAAGGGACACTTGAGATTGCCAGGAGCCCCCAGGAGCCACTGGAAGCTAGGAGACTACATGGAGCAGATTCTTCCTCAGAGCCTCCAAAAGGAATTAATCCGGCTGACACTTTGATTTTGGACTTCTGACTTCCAGAACTGTGAGGAAATACATTTCTGTGGTTTTAAATTACCCAGTTTGTGGTAATTTGTCATAGGAAATACTCCACCCAAGCCCCACCTCTACCTCCTTCCCCATCCCGAACCCATCAGGATGCTCCACTGTCTTCTGCACACACCAGCCTCTCATCAGTGACCTGCGTCTCAACGGGAGTTTTTGTATGTTCATGATCTAACACTGGAGACCACAGAGAATGTACGCTCAGAAAAAAAGACAGTCAGTTTCTCTTAGACCATGATGACCTCTGACTAATGAGGCATTTACTTCCTGGGTGGAGAAACTTAGCTGGTCAGGTAAAAAATCTAGACTAGAAAATAGATAAGTGCAGATTATCTAACATGACATCCATATAGTCTTTCCCCATAGGATTTAAATGTTTGTGGTCAATATTGAGTGCAGGCACAATCAGAGGGTGTGAGTATAATGAAGTTGGGTGCCCCAGAGGAAAGGTCCTCAGGGGAAGACTGTCTTTGGTCAGGTTTTCTAGGAGTGGAACCACCGACATCCAGGCCACAGGAAACACTCGTGTTAGGGTGACTGCTCACTGTTCTACCATGGACTATGACCAAGTCCATTAGGGCTTCAACCTGCAAGGTCAGATCTTTCCTTTCTAGCTGTAATGAAACTATAGGAAATTGGAATACATTTCCATTTCTTTTAGTTTCGTTCTCTTTTCACTCTTCAACTATCCATAGGCAGGACTTTCCCTGACTTCAGTTCAAGAAAATGATGTAAGATTTCTTAAATCTCCCCCCTCCCCTTATTTGTAGTGCTGGTGGCACTTAGGAGGCATCTGTAGATACATACACAGGGAAAGAAAGAACAGTTGACTGACTGAATGAGCGAGTGAAGTCTTCATTTTTTTTTTAAGATTTTATGTATTTATGTGACAGAGAGAGCGAGAGAGCACAAGCAGGGGGAGGAGCAGAGGAAGAGGGAGAAGCAGGCTCCCTGCTGAGCAGAGAGCCCCATGCGGGGCTCGATCCCAGGACCCTGGGATCATGACCTGAGCCGAAGGCAGACACTTAACCGACTGAGCCACCCAGGTGCCTGGAGCAAATGAAGTCTTTAAAACCTAAATTAATGTGCTGAAGGTTGTCAACCTGATATATTTCCCGGGGCATCCGTGATGGTGCTCCCGTGGGAGTAGGCAGCCTCCCCAGGATCTGAGGAGATCAACTTTTCCTCACTCAGTAAGAACAGCTGGTTCTTCTTTCACTGTTTGGTTAGGAAGAAATTCTTTTCAGAAATCATGAAAGATTTTTGTCTTCATTAAGTTATAGATCTTTTTTACATTTGCATATTTCTAGGTTTATTTTTTTCAACTCTAGGTTATATCCATGGGATTTGTGGAACTAATTGGAAACAAGATTCTGATATTCATTCTAGTCAAGCGTTTCCCCACATGCTTGCTTTGTCAGAGGGATTAGAACTTTCTCCAGCTGTGGGCAGTACACACTACAACTTCACTTCAAAATCAGAACGAAACACTGGGTCTCAGTTGGCAGCCCTGGACGGACCTGGGTGCCCCGGCTCTGTGTCCATATCTAGTTCTGAGCTATGTGGAAACACTCGCCTACGTGTACCTACACACGTGGGCACACACAGAGGCACGTACAGACATGGGTGCTTATATCCTATAGGGAAAATGATAAGTCGCTGGAAGGCAGGATCTTTTATCGTCTAATTCACTTCGTTGGATTCGAGTTCTCCATGCACCATTGGCTCTACCTGGAAGCCTCCTGATCACCGGGGAGTGAACCCTGTTTCAGCACAAGGCAGTAGGCAAAGCTGCACAATTGAGCAGCCAGAAGTGTTTAGTGCTGCATTTGTTGTTGATTTTGAAAACAAACAAATGTGTATTGACGTAAAGCAATCTAAAAATTCAATTCAGGCATACTGACTTTTTCACACTTAGGCATCAGAGAGTAGCTGAGAAATGAAAGATTCAACCAATGATGGATATGTGCCAGCCCCTGGTTGTAATACACATTTGAAGGCTTCTCATCTCAAGTGTCTCTCGCAGTGTGTAGCACGAAGAGAGCGTGCTGGTTGGTGCTTTGTTTTAAGGGGAGTGGATACAGGCAAATGCTTCTGTTTCAGCACAATTATTTTCTCCTCCCACCCCTTCGTTCTATCAGGATGCACACGGAGGGATCTCTACGTGAAATCCATCCCCACAACCTCTGGCTTCGCCAGGCACCTGGCAGAAACATTTGAACTACATTCCATAACCCAGGGCAGCCCATATCTCTGGGTAAATCAGAAATGATGGGGAATTTGAGAGGCCACGGTTTCGTGCCGGCCTCCCAAATAAAGTTGCTACTTTTCCAAAGATGTCTCATCCCAGGGATTCCCAGTCTTGTGGCAATCGCCACACTTTAGTATCAGGACTGTGCTAGCGTCAGCTCTCCCGGTTTTCTAAGAGCTCATATTTTAGACCCGTGAGCTAGAGTGCTAAGTGAGTTAAAAATTAGTGTTATCTCTAGAGGTAGTTTATACAAATGTGGCAGTTTTCTGTGTCCTGATCCCTGGGACTACACCAAGGTGGCGAAGCACTGATCTGTCGTCTGTGTGTCGTGCAGGAAGAGCTGTTATTCCCTGAAACGGGGTATTGTTTACCACAGGTGCTTCTTTGTACATACACTAAACAGTACGGTCCTCAGATAACAGGCGGCTGTTATTTAACGCTCTGAGCTAAACAGAGTAATTATAGGTTCTGAGGAGACAGGCCGCTGTGGATTGAAGCCGCCCCAGTTTGGGCTTTCTTTTTGTGGAAGTGTTTTAATTATATCCTTAATGGCCTGGAATTCACAAGAAACTGAAAAAGCAATACATAGATATTCTGTCTGGGGGTGTATCGGTTATTGTATTTGGTTTGTAAAGCGATGCAAGGAAACGTTGAAAAGGCTATACAATACTTCAGAAGAGTTGCTAATCTCCAGGTTTCTAACCTCAGGATGAACTCGGAAGTGTAAGACTTTAGATTGTTTTGGCGGTGGGTGTGTGTGGGGGGCGGGTGGGTACGTAGCCCCTCTCTTCAGTTTTCAAGGTCTGAAGGACGGCTGGCTTTCTTATGTTGGTGTTCTAGCAAATATTGATTGCAATTATCTCGAGTAGCTTTAGTAACTCTAAGTTATAAAGTAAAACAAGAAGGTTTATATTGTTGGCATTTTCATAATGGCATATAGTTGAAAAGCTTTGTCTTTCTCCAGATCTGAACTTGTTTTTATAAGTTTAGAAGAAATTTTTTTTTTTAAGATTTTATTTATTTATTTGACAGAGAGAGAGACAGCAAGAGCAGGAACACAAGCAGGGGGAGTGGGAGAGGGAGAAGCAGGCTTCCCGCTGAGCAGGGAGCCCGATGTGGGACTCGATCCCAGGACCCTGGGATCATGACCTGAGCCGAAGGCAGACGCTTAACGACTGAGCCACCCAGGCGCCCTAGAAGAAATTTTTTTATAAGTTTAGGAGAATATCATATTCATTGAGAGATTATAAACATGCTTCTTCTTTCTTGAGCCATATGGAATGTATGATTAAATGAACTGAGAAAACATATAACAGTGCCTACAAAATTATTTATATTGTATTTGATGCATTAAAAAAAGCAAGAGGATATTTTTAAATTGAGACTGGTGATGACTTCCTTCTGGAATCTACTGTTGCTGTGTGTTTATCACATGCCAACCAACCAAGCAAATCTATGAATCAGTCATTTCGTGGTGGGGAAAAAAAAGTGGGTCAAAGTAATTGCTTGGCCTTATATAGCTAAAACGATTGGTTGAATGACCCAATTTTTTGCTGGCCAATACATTGTCATGATGTAGCTGTGGTCCAAATTAGTTTTGGGTGGGGAGTAGACAAAGGATTGAAAAGACTATCTGACTAGCTCCTTGTTTTTTTCTACATTTAGTATCATGTTACTTGCTTTTTTCTCTGTCGAGGACAGTGTGATTCTCCCAAGCTCAGGAGGAATGTTACCTCCCAACACTCTTCAGTAATCATATTTACGACAAGAAGAGAATAGAGAAAAAGTGAAATCATCCCGCTTTATAGATTCTTGAATTCTGTTTGCACTTGCAGGATGGTCATCTAAACACCTACTAAATTATCTCACCAGACACTTAGTACTGGCTCAGATCACACTGGAATTCAAAAGACCGTAGAATTATTATTCTGTTCAACTGGTCAAGCTGTGACGTGGGGCCGCAGCTTGGCAAAAGGGTCTTTGCTGTGCCTTTGCTACCGCACTGCAGCACCTTGCGGGTACCTTCCGTTAGATGCACTCCCGTTGACCGCTGCAGTCTTTGGTACCAGGTCCGAAGTGTCATGGTGTCAGTGGTGGAAGGATCAGTCCCCCTGCACCACTGTGCCATTGGCGACTTCTTCATCTAGAGCAAGTGATAGTGTGTCAGCAAACAGTCAGGGTAAAGGATAATGGCAGGTGCTACATGGTACTGGGAGGGTTCAACATCTGGGAAATAGCCTCCAGAGTCCCCTGCACCACTGTGCCATTGGCGACTTCTTCATCTAGGGCAAGTGATGGTGTGTCAGCAAACAGTCAGGGTAAAGGATAATGGCAGGTGCTACATGGTACTGGGAGGGTTCAACATCTGGGAAATAGCCTCCAGAGCCCCCTGCACCACTGTGCCATTGGCGACTTCTTCATCTAGGGCAAGTGATGGTGTGTCAGCAAACAGTCAGGGTAAAGGATAATGGCAGGTGCTACATGGTACTGGGAGGGTTCAACATCTGGGAAATAGCCTCCAGAGCCCCCTGCACCACTGTGCCATTGGCGACTTCTTCATCTAGGGCAAGTGATGGTGTGTCAGCAAACAGGGTAAAGGATAATGGCAGGTACTGGGAGGGTTCAACATCTGGGAAATAACCTCCAGAGTCCCCTAATGGGGAACTCTGAGTGAGGTTTTGTGAGGGCAGGCCAGTCTGTGGTTGTGGGCGGTCAGAGGAGAGTAGAGGCAGAGTAACACCATTTTGTTACAATTAGTGACCCTATTGTTCCTAGGCTGGTGTGGTGTCGCTGAACATGGGCTGTGCTTCAAAGGCTTAGACTAAGTTGCTCTGAAAGGCCGTGAATTTCTTGTATCCCAACCTGTTGGCAAGAATTGGCTTTTTGAAAATTCGAAGAGAAACTCTTTCCGTGCAGAGATGCTGTCGAAACTGTGTTATCTTGTCAACCAGGGTGTCAATGACACTGGGCTTGAAGAAGCATGTTTGTAGCTCCCCGTCATGTATGGTTTCTGGAATTTCAGACAGCAATCCATACAGTGCACACAGCATTTCTGTCATAATGTGAGAATGGGAATCATATGCTCTCCCTTCCTGAGGGGGAGAAAACTATTCTGTAATGTTTTCCAGAAATGACACTGTTTTTCATTATCCGGTGCATTTCATGTCTTGTTGTTCAGCTCAATGCATTGGATTCGCATCACGGTGGTTGTCTCCACAGGCTGCAGTGGGGTACCGGTGTTTTCCTCTGCTGTGGGTTTGGAAAGTATGTCTCCATTTCTCTTGAGAAAAGAAAACAAGACTAAATTCTTCTTCCCTGTCTTTCCACCTTACCCTCTGCCACCTCATTTACGGTATGACAAGTGTGTTAGTTTAGTCTTGAAAACATATCCCCAGAAATACAAAACTGACATTGAAATAACGGACATAGCTAAGGTGTCATAAGCATTTTCATTGCCATAATTTACTGTGTAGAAATCAACTTGGTTCTTGAAGGGATTTTGCAAAATATAAGCTCACAGTACATTTCAAAACAGAAGGAGGCCATATGGTCTATCCAAACCCATCCACCTGTCTGTCTAATGTTTGTATCATGGAATTTTTTTATTCCTTGTCTGGCTCTTCTTTGAATATACTCACAGTTGCATGTTTCATTGTTGCCTTTGGTGGACCATTTCACACATTAATTATTCTCTGCATAAAGAAGTTGGGTACTTTTTTTTTTCCTTCTTCTTCTTCCTAAAGGCTGAAGGGGAAAAGGCTGACTATGACTAACTTGAATCTTATAATAGCAGGTGGGCAGTTAATTGGGAAATGAAAGCAACCTAACACTAATTTGCAGAAGCGTTCAGATTTCATGAGTAATTGCCATGTAAAAGGTAACTTGGCGGCGGGCTCAGTGAAGCTGAACGACAGACAACATCTAAATATGGCTATGGCATTTGTGACATATGTTCTTTGCCTAGAGGTATAGCAAAAGAAAAGGGCTGTTTTTGGATGTAAACTTTGAATCAGAAGACACGGGACATTTTTCAAAGGGAAGGAAAAGCAAATGGGGCTGCGTGTTTTCCACGGAGTCAGATACTCTCTCCGGTCTGAAGCGCCTTTTCTCATCACAGGGGCTGGGGCCGCTGCTACTGTTCGGGTGAGTGCAGGCGCAGGCCCGAGGCAGCCTTTCTCTCCCCCGAGCCAAGAGAAGGCCTGTGCCCTGCAGTCTTGAGGAAGGAGGCTGACTTTTTTGCTCAGCACACGCAAGACCTAGGAGAGTGCCTGGCCCGTGACAGGGTCTCAATAAACAGAAATGTGTCTGATGGAAACTCGGCAGGTGTGGACTTCAAGGCCATCCTGGTGGGCTTGAAGGGTTTCAGTGTCCACACTGAAACGGGGAGGGGCTTATTGTTCTAACCCAGTACCGGCTCCAGTGATGAAAAGCGAAGAACGGGTTCACTTTTGAATTCCTTCTCCTGTATGTCTCTAGCCTCCTTACCATCTACCCTCCTGCCCAGATTTTAATTCTGGATATTTAAGTGGCCTCACGGAAAATGAAACTGTGTAATTAGCTCGTGTCCCCGAGTCAAACCAGGAAACAGAAAGAGCTTTACTGGGTTCTGTGCCAAAGGCTGCCTCCTGTGCGAGAGAGCCTACAAAATTAGCCTGAGGTTCTGGGATTACGGACCGGGGATGGGAATCCTTTGGATGGGGTATCTACTTGAAAGCAATTTTGGACAAGAAGTCCCACAGCTTTGGGGCCCATATTGTCAGATGGCCCAGATACCTATTTTATATCCATAGACATCTCCCTGAGGGCGAAGAGATGGAAACCATAACTGACTGTGCCCTATAAACAACTGTTGTGTTTGGCTGGCAATACAGCCTCGATTTCTGCCATATGGTACCAGAGGCTCCTGACCAAGCCATGGCTGAGAGAGGACACGGCAGCCTCAAGAAAAGTTTCCCTTTAGTGAGGCACGGAGGTGGTCACTAAGACCCAGAGAATGTGTGTGCACTGAGGAAGTTGACTTCAATGAGAGTATTTAAGGCATATGGGAAAGCATTTGGAAGAATCACAATTTTAAGGCTGGCTCCCAAGTCCCTAAGAAACAATTCAGAAAAGGTCCCCTTACCATTTGTGAATTGTGAAATAAACACATCTCCAGGGGGGTGCGTGGGTGTGTGTGTATATTAATATTCCAGGGGTGTGGGCAATATTGACACCGATGATTTTTTAAGTATTTGCAATTCCTACCCGACTCTGACTCATCTGAAATTGGCATGCTGCAAATCCTTCAAGGCTGCCAGATTCCTTTTGAAAGGAAATGTTTCTTCCCATTACCTTTCAGAGTCAGCTCCCCCGGGTTTAGCCAAGTGCTGTATTTCAACGTGTTGCTATCACTAAAGGAGAGGAAGAGGAAGTTTGCCTCTCTGAGTGGGGATAGAGGAGGCCAGGGGACTAACTGCAGCCACATTAGAGAGGAAATGTGCCTGATGACTTAGCTGGGGCTTTTGTCCTCACCATTTACCAACAATTGACTACATGCCTTTGCTACACTGCATCTTTTTCTGCTCCCATTGTTCTATGTAACTGAAACAAGCCAGCACAGCATTGTCATCTGTCAATAACGGTCACAGAATTGCTTTTCCTCCTTCTGCAGCAGACTGCCTGCAAAACGTACAGGAGTGTAGTGATGCACCCAAGCAAATTACCCTCCCAAACTCATTTAAATAACGTTTTCCCCTCACATATGCAAAATTCAGATGAATATTTACGACATCCAGGAATAGGTAGCACAGGAAGAAAAAAAAAAGATGACACACGACCAACCCACCCCACCCCTGCAAGTGTAATCAGTCTCAAAATGCTCCCCAAACAAATTGTTCTGGTTCCTGTTGCCCGGCAACAGCCCCACGGTAGTATTCTGCCCGGGCACATGGAGAGCGGGGCTGTCTCTTCCGCTCCAAGTCTGCACGAGCATGAGAGCACTAACAGCAGAGATGGGGGGCAAGATACAAAGAGGTTAAAAGTCAGGGTCACAAGTGCAGGTTGCTGGGACCCTAAAATAAATTTCAAGCACTAAGCGTGACATTTGTTCTGTGTTCTATCACTTGATGTTAATCTTGCAATGAACCACCTAATCAGACCTTGGGGGCCAGGGGACCTTGGGGTTCCAGTGGTGTCGGGTCAATTTCCACCCGCCAGGAATGAGGCAGACCATTATCTAGACTCTCGAGAATCTCAAAACTGTGATGCTCTGAGCCGAGAGAGTGGACAGAGCTGCTGGGGCTCCTGTGCCATCCCCCCAGGCCCTGATGTCACTCACCCTGTGGCTTTGGCTGGACCGAGTGCAAGGGGCCCATGCAGTGACAATGGCAGGACAGAAGACCTGCCCCGAGTGATGGGCATTTCTCCTAAGGCATTCTTCCTCAGACACAGGAATCATTCTTTTTTCATCTTTCTAACACATGTATATGTAAAGAAGAAAAAGAGGAAAAGAAAGGAATCACATAAAATAATGCATCTCCACATGGCACTAATCACTGGTCTAAATAGAATTACGGACGTATGGATGGATGGGCCGTAGTGTACTCAGGCCACACCAGGCCTGGACCTAAGGCTGGGTGGTTCCAAATATCATTGGATCTATTTCCAGATACATTTTTAAAAGATTTTATTTATTTATTTGAGAGAGAGTGAGCGAGAGAGAGAAAGAGCGAGAAAGAGCACAACTGGGGGAGAGGCAGACGGAGAGGGAGAAGCAGACTCCCCACTGAGCAGGGAGCCTGGTATGGGGCTCAAACCCAGGAATCTGGGATCATGACCTGAGCCGAAGGCAGACACTTAATCCACTGAGCCACCCAGGCACCCTCCCAGATATTTTTAAGATGGTATGATGGACCGAAGTGAGAGATGACTTAATTCATAACTGTGATTCTACTTATTTATTGGTTATTAATTTCTGACACACTTAAGGATTATTGTGGATTATTTAGGAAAGCAATTATTTCATAATTGCCTAAGCTATGACTGGGAAGGGCAAAATGTTGACCGTGGACCTAAACACTACCACATAAAATTTCCTCCAATACCTCTTTCATTATGAAGCCTCTCCTGCTCAGAACTCTTTAGGGAGTCCCATTCCTAAGAATAATATGTAAGCTCCCTCTTCAACATCTTTCCAACATAGCCTCGAGTTCTCTTTCTAAGCCTTTTCTCCCCTCAGTAAGGACTGGGCTCAATCAAACCAGAGATGTAGCCTGATGAGTAGAAACAGCACAGCAAGTGTCAGGACTCCTGAGTTCTGGGCTCAGCTCTCGCCTAATTAGCTGTGATTTCTGAGATGCCATACACTGAGACTCCGGCTTCTCCATAGTGTTCTATGCTGTTGACTATACTCTCACTTTAGATACGTTCTTCTCTTGGCTTTCATGGTGTGGCTCTCACCTAATTTTCTCTCTGTTACTCTGATGCTTACTCTTTTTCTCTTTCTCATGTAATCCTTCCTCTATTCCACCCTTCAGAGTTGATGGAAGTGTCCCCAGCATCCCCTTCCCTCAGTTTCTTGAATGAGCTCAGCCCTGACCACGACTCTGTGGTCTCTTCTCCAGCCCCAGCGTGAACACCTTGGTACTGACCACTGTCTCGTCTCCCAGCCAGTCTCTCTGCCTTGAGGGAGGCCGCCCACCTCTACGTCCTTCCTTCCTGTGGCCAGCACCATCTCTGCAAGATGAAATGTCATCAAGCCCCCTTCTTTCCATAATTTTCCTGTTTCATCATAGCCTACTAGAGCTATGTCTTTAGCTTGACATACAAGACCCTTTGTGATTGGAACTGTCTCATTTCTCCCAGTCTGCCCCTTGCTCTGGGAAGATGGAATTACCTTTGCTGTGTGGTTCCCTCTGCCTGAAATTGCCTCACTCTTCCCTTGCTCTGTGCTCCCCTAAAGCCCTAGCTGTGCTTCTGTGATATCAGCATCTTCTACATTATTTTGTAAATTTCTGTGCATGTGTGTTTCTCACCATTAAACTGGGGGCCACTTGAGGCTTAGGACTGTCCTCATTATTATATGCTTAGCTCAATACTGGCGGGAGGCTGGCATTTATGTAAATATTCATGGAATGAACAGTTGAATCCATATGCTTTATTCACTCTTTACTAAATGGGCCTTGCACTTTTCTTGAATGTCCCCTCTGTGTCTCCCTGATTTTGCACATAATATTCGGATTTGAAGACCTATTTCTTTCTTTCCCTAATCCTATTTCAATTATCTTAACCTAAAGAATAAAGTCCATTTTCAGAAAGTATTACTTGTTTCTTTTTTTTAATATCATAATTAATGCTCCCACGTTCTTAGCTCTTACTCCCTGGGTAAGTTAGCAGAAGTGCTTACTCACACAATGATTTGCCGAACATTGGTCTTCAGAAATAATTTCTTTTGTATTGATTACTAATAATAATCCTCTTTTATTAATTCCAGATTTGTCTTTTCCATTTAGTGCTATTTTAATCCCATCAGAGAGAGGTGAGAGATTTTCAGCTTACCAGTCCTTGATCTTAGTGATAAGAAGTGTAGCTGGTAAGATTTCTTTTTTTCCACTAAAAGCCTACTTCCTTTACTTATTTTTTAATATTTAAAGAAGAAAAGCAAGATGTCATAATGACATGATAGAAAATGTTATCATGACAAGCATTTATATTAAATAAATTCTAGTCTTGTCTGAGCTTCCACAGCATGTCCATTTTAATTAATCTTACAGGAGGAACTCAGATGAATTTTGTTTCTCAGAGCAACAATTATAAAAGACAGGCTCCAAATGCCTTGGAATGGTTTGGGAAAGCTGATGGGAAGATGTGTTATGAAGATGAACTTGTTGCTTAGGAGCTATTATTATTCATGGTCCTCCTTCAGATGCCTAATATTTTCTTCGGAGGCTTAGGCAAAGATTATTACTACATTTCTGTGGTCAATGGAAAAGCCCAGCATGAAACTTAAGACTAGGAATAAATAAATCTTTTTTAAAAAATAAGACTTAGGTTGGGATAAATAAGTACACTGTACACTGGAAATCTCAAGGAATGTATTGGACCTTCTTTCCGGAGACTTTCAGAGCTTCCTGCCAGCTTGCAAATGCCAAGACAAGATACTTTCTGGGGATAGTTCTGTGCTCTACCTCTGATTCCGACAAGAAACAAAAGCAAAAAACAAGCCCCTCCCCTCAAAAATGTAAAGATTTGTGTAAATAAAAACGTGTTGATCAAATTCCCTCGGGCCAGAACAGTGCCTGGACTGGAGTTGAGGGTATATGGTTTATTTAGCACTTAAATTTATACAACAAAACTGTAGTCCTTGGCAAAAATTATGCTCATAGAAAACAAATGAAAGGAAAACAATTGCTTGTCATTTGAAGAATAGTTACCATTTTTTTTAGTGCTTTTAACGTGGTGAGCAATATTCTATATCGACCTCAACTTTTAATTGCATGAGATACAACTGGTCAAATGTACTCAGCTGTCAATCTCAAAATTCCCTTCTGTCCTCCTGAGATTAAGAAAGTTTCCTAGCAGAGTTCAAAGGACATATTGGAAGACTTCATTGGATAGAAGAGATGCTAGGAACAGATATGATAAGAGTCACACTGTATTCTGACTTCTTGGGCTTGTCATATGTACTAACTTGGTTCATGAAAAACGGGCCCTGGAACTAAATTTGTCTTATGTGAAATAGATCTAACTTTGCTTCCACGAGGTTTCATAGGTAAAAGTAACAAAATCTTCCTACTCCTCTCAGCTGACGGCACTAGAGAGCTGAAGCCAAAAGCTGCAGAGGTGGATGAAGACCTCAAGAAGCTAGGCTCCCGCTAGGCTGTTTGTGCGCCATTCCCTCACCCTAATGCCGAAACGGGCTAGACTGAGCCATCACTCAGGGTGTGCAGATGCTCAGTCTGCACCTTTCAAAAGAAAATTGAATAGCAAGTCCTTCCCCCATGTTGTTGGAGTGTAGCTCAAGGTGACCTCTCTTGCCTGGGTAGGTGTTGGCTCTGAGCATGACTGCCCCATCCAGTCCTTGACCAGTTCCAGGTCCCCGGAGGATCTGGAGGTCCAGGGCCATGGCATGGAAGACCTTGTCAGGGCGCCAAGCTGACCCAGGCTGCAGGTGGAGTTCAGCTGCCCAGTGACAGCCCCCAGGGCCACTGATCCGTCCAAGTCTAGTGAATTTAAAGTTGTATTCAAGACTTTCCTCATTAAATATCCTTCCACATAGCAAAACTAGCAATATTCTGAGGTATCAAGCTATAGGGTAAAGTTGCCATGGTCTCTACCTGTAGAAATAGGATGTTACTTCATAAAGCCCCAGACCAAAAAAACAAAAACACAAAACCAAAAACAAACTACAGCAACAACAAAACCTAATTTAACTTGAATACCAGGCCAGCCTCCTCCATCACTGTTACCTTCTCTTGAGTATTGGCATGGATGCTATGTTCCTCCTGGCAAGGGAGCTCTGCTTTCTACTCCCAGGTGACTCTGTGCTATAATGTCCATGCCACTCGGTCCACTGTGGCTTGCTTTCCTGAATCTATTGTACTTCAAAAATGTTCCTTCTTACGCCCAACTTTGCTTATTATTTTCTGTCCAGTGTCAACTAACTCGGTTCTGGCCACACCAATTCTTATAGCCGTCTATCTGTACTTCTGAATCATTACGTTTCTTTTGCAAGTCATAGAAACCACCTCTGAGTAGCTCAAGTGAAAGAAGAAATGCATTGGAAAGATAATGGGATTTATCGTAGAATTCCAGGAAGAACTGAACAGGAAAACTTCAGAAGGAAAGAAAGAAGTGCAACTCTAGTGACTTCAGAGATAAGACAATATACGTGTCCTCACTGGAGTGCCACCAATGTTATTGAGATACAAGGACTCGCACCCCAACAGAGACTTGATTGAAAATTCTCATTTCCCACAGAGAAGCATCTGACTGGCCCAGTTTGGCTTTGGTCACCCAACTGCTGGATCCTGCATGAAGTACATATAGCCAAGAGGACAGGGCATATTGTAGAGACTTCTCTGCTTTCTCTAGAGAAGGGTCTGGGCATCAGACTTATTTCTCTGAGAAAGAGAAATCATTGTGAACTAAGAAGATACTCCCAGTATAAGTTCTTTATACAGCTAGATCACAGTCACCCTTTTTTGTTTTCTGCTTTTTGTAGTATACATAAAAAAAAAAAATGTGTCCTTCCTGGGCTAGGATGTTAAGCTCTTCCATGGTGAAATAGGTCTGTGTGTCCTTGCTTCTCATCCTACTGAACTGGTGAGCTTCCAGTAGAGGCCTGACGAGCCAAACCAACTAAGAGCATGCCAACTCTCAGATGGTAAGTTTTACTTGGCTGATATTCCTTCCTTAAACCTAATACTTAATAAACACCCAATACACACCAAGGTGCCTGAGAGGCATTGAGTAAAGATAAATTGGACATGACCACTTAAGACATATAATCTAGTATATTTTCTTTATTTTTTAAGAGATTTATTTTATTTTATGTACTTGAGAGAGAAAGAAAGAGAGCATGAGCAGGGGGAAGGGCAGAGGCAGAGGGACAAGGAGACTTCCCACTGAGCGGGGAGCCTGACATGGGACTCGATCCCAGGACCTCGAGATCGTGATCTGAGCTGAAGGCAGATGCTTAACTGACAGAGCCACCCAGGTGCCCCTCTAGTAGATTTTCTATATGATTTAAATAAACAAATACTTTAAACAAATCATTATCAGGACCATTTTGAGGGTTCTCAGAAGCTGGGCAGTTTCTATCTGGTTTATCACATGGATTTCACTTCAGACAAGCATTTAGAAAATTACCATAAAGTTCAAGTTTCTGATGGACTGTCTTTCCCAGCTTCTATCCTTAAAATAGTGTGTTTGGTTATCATCCACCAAAACTGCCATTTGGAGCTAAAAGAAATACACAAAAGAAATGTTATTTTTTCTCTTCCACTATCCAAGATAACATTGGAAAATCATGTATATTTCTCTACTTTGTTGTCCACATTTCTGCATTGCGCTCCTAGGTGTTAGTCTTGAGTCGTCATGTTGCTCTGGTACCATGTATATAAGCGGGTTTCTATGACTCGGAGATCATACTGAGTTTACATGAAAACCGTTACAGTAGAAACAGACTCTGGAGTAAGCCAGACTTAGGTTGAAAGCTTAGTTTTATAGCTTACTAGCTTTATGACTTCGGGCAACTTACTTTCTGAGCCTTGGTCTCTTCATCTGCAAAATGGGGTAATAATGCCTCCTTGACGAAGTTGTCATGGGAAATAAATGAGATCCTGTATGTGAAAGGGCTTGACAAACAGACCGAGGAGTGTACATGTCCTTGCGTCCCACAAGGTAAAACCGTGAGCCCTCTTCCCTGGGCCAGCTTCTTACTGTGGCTGTTCTCATTTGTCTCCTAGTCTGCAATAACAAGCAGCCCAGGGGGCTGGGCGAGTGGGCTCCTAGTACTTCCGACGTCACCCTCTTGATGCTCTCCAGTGACATCTGGGGGTGTATGGCCAGGCAGGGGCAGTCACACTCTCAGTATCCTAAACATAGGCTAAAACTATGGAACAATGTCCCTGCAGCCTCGGGCACAGCTTTGTATGTTTTCCAGAGGCTCACCCTATATTGTGTTTCAATAGGCAGGTAAAGATGCTTTATATAAGGAACTGCCACCAGTTTAGCAATCGGTGGCTCCTCTAGTGGTTTTTATTTCTTTTTTTTTTTTTTGTAGTTTTTATTTCTTTAAACAAGTGGATGAATGAACAAATTTGGCCTTGGGATGCCATTCAGCTCAAAGTTGGTGGCAATCGCAATGGCTTTAATAAATGAAAGAGGTATTTTGGCAGAGTCCATTGAGGCAGATGAAAAGTAATATCCTTGCCAGCATCCTAGAGTATATTAGACACTTTACTTTAATTGTTCCTTATGAATGGAGGGAATACAGGAAATGGAATTTTAATTTGTACATCTAAGCTATGCTATTGAAGGCGAAGGTCTTTGTGACCTTATTGATTTGGGGAAAAAAAAAAAACAACTTTATAGGGCATAGCTGAAATTGGCATAAAAGTTATGTCCCATGGCTGACATTGCTGCTGTCTGATACTTGCTGTCAAATTGTAGAAAAGCAAGACATGAATCCCTGAGTGATTTTGGTGCGTGCATTCACCAACAAACAAGGCTCAGTCTAGCTGGAACCGTGATGTGTTCAGAAGCAATAGAAACATAGTCTGTTTTTATTCTGTCCCCCATTGTGAGTTCTAGAGTCGGTGGTAGAGAGCATGAGCAGGGGGAAGGCATGAGCATGAGATGTTTATACATCTCTTGCTTGATAATCAGACACAGACAGTGTGTTCTGTAGATACACTGACATATTCTGTCAAGCTTTGGGGGCTTCCAACATGAACTAAGAAGAAAGCCCCAGCCTGGTATTGGCATTTCATTTTCAGAAAAGCAAGGAGAAGGCAAAAAAAAAAAAAAAAAAAAAAAAAAAAAAAAGCATAATTGGGATGCAGGCTGGAGTAATTTCTTTTTTTTTTTTTTTTAAGATTTTATTTTTTGGTAATCTCTATACCCAAGGTGGGGCTTGAACTTACAACCCCTAGATCAAGAGTTGCACGCTCTACCAACTGAGCCAGCCAGGTACCCCATGAATCACTTTTTTACTTCAGCTCTGTTATCATCTTCCATGGTGCTAAGCTGACTCACCCTCAGCTGCAGCCTTTGGTGGGAGAACAACGTCTCCAATGCTGGGTCCCCATGACTTGTTCTAAGGACGCCCTCAGTTCACTGTGCCTTCCGAACCGTAGGGGGGTGTGGTCACATCTCTGCCTCTGCTCCTACAATTCTCAGACCATCTTGGCTACCCAGAGATAAGCAGCTTGATATGTGTCTTAAGCAACCTAATCTCTGTTTTCATCCCTAATTTCCCCAAATGAGTTCATTCCTCACAGTATATAAATAGATATTTGATATACATCTGACATATCATATGTCTGAAAAATCTGATACATACACACAGCGTATGAGGAGTCACATGGTACGATGAAAAATAAAAAGCATTAGACAAAAAGAAGAAAAGAAAAGCAAAAAGATGTCGGACTTTGCTTCTAACTAATTGTGTGATCTTGCATAAATAAATAATGTGACCTCTTTGGATCTTCCATTTCTCACCATTAAAATCCATAAACAAAACATCATTTTTTATTATTATAAATATTATAAAAATCAAATGAGATAAAAAGTATTTGAAAGCTATTAAGACCTGCATAAATGGGCCGCAATATTTTAGGACATGCTTTGACCTGAGACACCGATGGTCATTATGAAAGATGAAGAATTGAAAGACACAGTACCTGCCTTCGTAGGATTTATCACCTGCACAGGAAGATCACACACATACACATGTAAGATAATTAGTCATTCATGTCATTATAAACTGATGCATGTAATGTAGGCAGATGGCATTCATCATGATAATAGTTCAAAACAATTGAAATCTTATAAACATTATATTTACTAATAAGATGTCATTATTAGTGATAAGCAGTATCATCATTTACCCCTTCCCCATCATATAGATTACTTTAGGCATTATTTCCATCCTTCTTTATGTCTTAGCTTACGTTCCAGATAAGTCCACATTTAGACCGGAATGAAATATTCTTCATTTATTTAGTTCCTATATATGTCTTGCTTATCACTACGTCCCAACACCTAAAACAATGTCTCAATAAACAGCATTGAATGAATGGATAAATCAGTTAATCAGTCCATGAAAAAAGAAGCAGCCTTTCATTTGGGTCCACACGTGTATTTTCTGATTCTGGAGAAAAAAATAAAAACAGTGAAAGGAGTGGGGTGCCTAGGTGGCTCAGTTGGTTGGGCAACTGCCTTCAGCTCAGGTCATGATCCCGGGGCCCTGGGATCGAGTCCCGCATCGGGCTCTCTGCTCCTTGGGAGCCTGCTTCTCCCTCTGCCTCTCTCTCTCTGTCTCTCATGAATAAAAAAACAAACAAACAAACAAAAAAACAAAAACAAAAAAACAGTGAAAGGAGCACTGACACACATACGCAGACAAGTTAGCTGGGTCGTATGGAGACCTATCAGAATCGAAGAGGGCGAGGAAGAAGACTGGAGGGCAGACTTTGAAAAGGTTATCCAGAAAACTCTGTGACTCTCAGATCCAGTGAGAAACACTGGTCTAACATTTGAGGGCTCTACCTCTTGAACACAATGTGCTAACCGAATGGGCACCTCTCATGGACAGTCTCCTGCCTTCTGATTTTTCCTGATTCCTTTTAGGTCCCTAGAACCCTGTGCTATTAACATGGTCACTTAAGGTTAGCATGTGCATTTAGTTCTGATTGGACAATTGATTCCTTTAGCCTGGATATTGTTGTGAAAGTAGCTGGAGGTATGGAAAGCAAACTCTCACCGCATTGATGTCTACCTATTGCTGGGAATGATCAGTTCGGATGGAGTTGTTTTCTGTGAAGATGGACTCCGCTAATCAGCTTCAATGTAAGAGTTAACCCCTCAGTCCAGAGCATATGGTTGTCATTGTACAGCTGAGCTGCTGGAACAGTTTGGACCATCTGAATGTGCCCCATTTTTATGTGCTTGCTGACCACCCATTATCTGTAAAGGACAATCCGTTTTTTCTTTCCTTCTTAGTTTCTAAGGAACAAAACCTGCCCCCACCCCTATTCCTTTTTGCCAACAGTCTGAGAAAAAGCAAAAGGTGAAGAACGAGTGCCTTGCATTGTGGAATGTCTACCCTGGTGCCGGAGCAGCACCAGGTGCCCCTCCCCTGTTTTCAAATATTTCTGCAAAAAAGGCATTTAAAACAAAACAAAACCAGATATTGCACGTGGAACTTAAATCACAATCTTCAAGGATATGTCTTTGCAAAATGGCTTACGTCCCCAAAAGAGAATAGATATGGCTGGGAATTAAGACAATCTTTTTTGTTTTAGATGGAAATACTAGCAGTTGTCACAAGACACATACGGAGCTAGCCGCAGACAAATAGAGAGCATGTTTTGTATACGGAGTGAGGGCAGAGGGGATGTCCGCCTTGGACTGTCCTGGAGAACAGTGAATCAGCACGTGCCAGGATTTCAGTTGAGGAGTTTGTAGAGTCCAGAATCTTGCCCCAGTGAAACAGTATTACCGTCGTGACTCAGTCATTTAAGTAGTTCCTCTTAGGCAGCTTCAGGACACTCTCCATAATTATATTTATTTCACAATAGATTGATCCCAGACATCTTTTTAATGTGCTTGCCACTGAATGTGTGCATTGTTATATGTTCTCTCTCTCAGACTGAAACAAAATAGACAGGCAGAAAAAATGGGATATGGACATGTTGTCCACAAGGCATTTCCCACTCCAGAGGTCTCCCAACCCTGTGCTAGCTCGTTAATTTATTGTTATGGCTTGTCTATCAAACCAGGAAGACATTATTCGACAGCCTAGGTATTTTTCTAAAACAATATTTTTATACGTTTTCCTGATTTCCAAAAATACGACCCCTGTTATTCTGGTAGAGGTATTTTTTTTTTCCTGAAAATGACAGTAATATAGTAAATGTTCTGTTGCCATGTGCCACATAGAATAATGCTATTACAAGATACGGAGAAGGCAGTCACAAGCCATCTTTCCTTAAGTGATATTTATCCTTCCCAAATAGTTCAGTGGGGGCCGTGACAGGAATAAAATAGTTTCTATCTACAGATGTATTGTTTCTAAGGATGAAAAAGCCCTGAAACCCTGACTGACATTCAAGTTCGAGGTACTGTGAATATGTGGAAAAATGGGATTTTACACAGTGACAACACCAATAAGAGTCCTGAAAGGGACACTTGCAATGAAAGAGTTCCATTTGGAACAGCCCAGACTGTGGCTAAAATGGTCTCCATGTGGCAGAGCGTATTTGTGAATGAAGTGCCTTTCAATGAGGAGAAATCAATTTTAACAGCTCATTTATTGATGAAACCAAGTCTAGTCTCAGCAGTTAGAGTGCTTTCTTGGAACGGGAACTAGAGGATTCATCTGTCTCACCTTAACGGATGAAAGAAAAGCTTCTCATAAAAAATGTTTATGGCTCCTTTGCTACTGGAGCTTGGATGAGCTAATATTTGATAATTAGTTAACAGAGGATTTGGGAAACTTAGAATGCCTGCTAACACTTCCCACGCCTGTTGCGTTCAGTGGCATTACGATTATTCAAATATGCCTAAAAATGAATCCTATAGTGGCTGAATCGTGAATTCATTTAATATCTTAACTCCACTAAGCTTCCTGAACTCTACCTTTTGCGTTAGCTACATTGGTTTATTTACCGTGCCAGCCTTGTGCCTGGCTTTTTCCCACCTAAAGACTGGACTTACCCACAGCCCATGTGACCAGCGCCCCCTGGAGGTGTGCAGTACATAACTGGATGCAGTGACCTATATGAGTCATCCCCTCCTCTCCTGTGCCAGGTACCTTCTCTCCATCCTCCTCAGTTGAAGTCTTGTTCATCCTCTGGTTTCAGCTCTTTTGTGAAACCTCTCCAAACAAAGCTAGCCATAACTCCTCTGGATTCTGTGGTTACCTCAGTCGCTACTTCGGCACAGATTATGTTCTGCTAGTTGTTTACATGTGTCTTTTGACAGATTGATCAGAAGCAACAAGGCAGAGTCAGAATACCCTTCCCACTTCCCAGTAATGCACAAGTTTTCTCCATCTTAGTTACGGGCACCAAGTCAATAATCTAGACACCATTCTAGACTGTTCTCTTTGTTACCTATTTATATCCAACCAGTAAATCCACGCAGCTCTGTGACCAAAATACATTTCCAGTCTTATCTCTTTCCACCATTCCATTGTCTTTTATGTTCCTAGACCACGCCACCATTTTCTCTCATCTAGACAGCTGCCATACTCCCCTAACTGGCTTCCTGCTTTTGTTCATTTCCCACATCATCCATCCTCCACGTAGCATATAACCTCTCTCTCCACTCCTATTAAAAAAACACCCCGTAACTTTTCTTTATGATTAGAATAAAATTAAAAGTCTCATAGTCTATATTTGACATTTTTTTTCTTTTAGCTGCCTAGAATCTGAATCCCCTTTCTACTTGGGTGAGAAGCCATCACTGTAGGAAACTTAGTGAGGGATGGGACAATGCTCTTCTAGTGAGATAACTTGAGACCCAGTAGTGGCTTAGTTGCTTTCTCAGTTAGATGACTGAACCCACGTTCAATTATGTTAAATGGGGTTGGGATGGGATATTCTTGGGTAAAATAAAAAGTAAGGAATTCAAATTCTTCAGAATTAGAAATGCTGGAGTGAATTATTGTTGTAACTTGTCCTACTTTTTTCCCCTTGAGAAGGCCTAGAAGACATTATTCATGAAGACTTTGAAAAATACATTGGTGAATAACTACCATCATCTTTGAAAAACATGTTAGTGCCTGTTTTCTGTGAGCTCTACAGAGAATACCTCATTTCAACGTGGCCAGAAGGATCCCGGGTGACAGAAATTAAGCAACAGTGAATAACAGCTGGAGGCAAAGTGGGAAAGGTAACCCTGAAAAGCTGCAGGTCCTCGCTGGTAAGCAGAGTGGTTTGACCAACAGGGATATGGAATAATAGTTAACTGATGGTAGATCCTAAGAGTGAGAGAGATAGGCATTCCTTTAAGGTCCTACTTTATATTAAAGACCCTATTTATATTAAGTAGAAAACAAAACTCTGGGATTCATGAAGAGGGCCCTGAATTGAGCCACATTGAGAGAGTAAAAATCCTTCATTTTATTCCCAGAGCTTCGCTGTGCTAGAGCCCTTTAAGTGAAGGGAAAAGACAGAATCCTGGAGACTGTGCAATGAAGTCACAAATAGGGACAATGAAACATCCTCCTAGCTTTTGTCAGAGAAGCATGGGGGTATTAACCAGGGTAACTGTGTACTGAGGGAAAGGAAATATCCAACCATTCCAGGGGTCATTAGATCTTGGACTGAACTAACATTAATTTCCGGAGCCCAAAACAACACTACAGTCTACCAGGCAAAGTAAGGAATTGTAGGTGGTCAGTAATTCAGTCAACAAATATTTATTGATCACCTACTATGTGATCAGCGCTCTTCTATGCAGGAAATACAATGGTGAGAAAGATAGAGTCCTCAAGAAGCTTATATTAAAGTGGTGGAAAGAGGTAATAAATAAATAAGTTAATTTTTGGAACTGATAGATCCTCTGAAAAGGATAAAAGATGGAAGATACTAAAGAGTGATGTGTGCGTAGTTACTAAGGAATGATAATTTTTTTTTAAAGATTTATTTATTTATTTTAGAGAGAGAGGGCACAAGAGTGCATGAGTGGGGGGAGGGGCAGAGGGAGAGAATCTTCGAGCAGACACTACCCACTGAGCGCAGAGCCCCATGCAGGATTCCATCTCACAACCCTGAGATCATGACTTGAGCTGATACCAAGAGTCGGACAATTAACTGATTGAGCCACCCAGATTCCCCGTGGAGTGATATTTGAATTGTATCCTGAATTATGAAGAGAACCCAGTCATAGAATAGAGTTCCAAACAAAGAAAACAGATGCTCAAGAATGCTGAGATAGAAAAAGTATGTCACAACCTCCAGGGTGAGAAATAAGGTTGGAGTAGATTGCAATAAAGTGAAGATGGGGGAGAATGGGAAAAGGTGACATGAGAGGATGAGGTAAGAGCCAAAGACACCTGTAGGCTATGATGTATTTGGATTTGAAAGCCGTTTGAGAATTTTAGGCATTGCAGGGACATGATTTGATTTATGTCTAGAGAAATTACCCTCGATTATGGGAGGTAGGGTGTGGACTGTAGCTAGACAAGGGTGAAATTATGAAAACTTCTTTGGGGTCTGTTACATTAATTAAAGGAAGGATGATAGTGGTAGAGACAAATGTAACAGCAGTGATTGTGTAATGTGATCAGATTTGGGGTCCATTTGTAGGAAGAACTGATGGACACAGTGAATGTGGAGATGGGAGTGGAATAAAAAATAGCATCAAGATTTTTAGTCTGAGAAATAGGTAGACGGTGGAAGCAATTGCTTGGGAAAGACCCACTTTGCCTAGTGGGGGGCAGAAATCGACTAATGTCTTATTAATTTAAGATGCTTATTAATATCCAAATGGAGATACATAGTAGGAGAATATATGAGTTCAGGGAGGAAGTTGAAGCATATATGTTTATGTGAAAATTTTTGTGTATAGATATGTACATACACACATATGTATATGTGTGTAGTATTTAGAGTCATGGATTGGGTAAGGTCACTTAAGGAGAAAGTATATGTTGAAGAGGGAAGAGAGATAAGCACCAGAGTGCTGGAACTCTCCACATGTTGATGATTAGAGAATAAAAGGAAGATAAAAATGTTTTCTTTGCAGAAACAAAGGATTGTACCTCTGACATGTGGTATACAGTCTTAAGTTAAAGAGTATTTTTTCTCAGTCTCATTAAACAACACCAGAATTCATTTGCTTTCATCTGGCAGAGATTATAATACATCTCCCCAAATTTGCCTCAGTGTTACACTTTAACTCTGACTCTGGGCCACATATGGTCCAAAGACATGTGGATCTTCTCTCTATCCTATACAGTATCACGCCGGTCCATTAGTTTATAGTATTTTGCTGCTGGGACCTAGAGAACTGAAAGTAGCAGATATAGATGCATCAATAAGATACATGCAAATCTGAGGGTCTCAGATAAATCCTATGAAAATACAGGCATGACCACCTTGGCAACATTCTGGAGACTGCTGACTTTCAGGTGCTCTTGACAAAGCAGTGTACCGTATGCTTCATATCACTTAGAGGGGGCCACCTTGGATTTTGCAGGTGATACATACAATGTTTATGTGTACCATTCTAATCCATTTACAATGTGAACTAAAAGATTTGAGTGGAAGCTAGAGCAAGAGGTTGATCTCTGATCACCTGCAGCTAGGGGACACGGGGCTAAACAGTTCACCTATTAAGTCCTCATGGCCCAGCAGAATCCTGGTGCTTTAAGTATCTTAGAAAGTAGGAATATCATACAGAACACTGGCAACACCTGATGGGAAATCACTAGAGTTTTGGAGCAAAACCATGACTTCTTTAGAAAATATTACTCTTTTTGGGAAAAAAAAAAAAAGCTTTTTTATAGTCCGGATGCCTGATCACAATCGCCAAGTGACCATGTGACCCACGTTGCCTATGATGGACTAAGGATTTTCTGATCCCATTGCCATAAAATCAGGCATGCCCAGGATGTCTTCATCACATGAAAATAATCTTTGAAATAGGGACTAAGCAGGCTGTGAAAGCATAAGTCAACTACATAAGTATGCAGCTCACAGTCCCAGCGTACCTACTCCTACCTCACTGCCCGCCCACACTCCCAGTATACCCACTACCTCACTGTCACACCCTCTTTAATCTGCCTTAGGAGCTCGTCTGACGCCTTATGTACATGGTTACAGAGGAGTAATTTTTAGGCCTGGTTTCCAGATGGCTATGCTAAGTGTGGGTGTGTAAGTCTCACTGGAACTGGACTGCTGTGTTATTATAGCTGCATTTATCACAGGTGGTCCTATGGGGGACTAGAAAGAGGATATCTTTCCAGCACAAATACCTGAATAAAAGATCTCACAACTATACTGTCAGAAAGGAGAAGGAACCTGAGCCAAGAATCTATATCTGCTTATGCTCAGTGGTTGGCTAATGGTGTGGCTCTACCGTTGGATACTCGGAAGGGAAAATATCGGGAGACTAGGGACGGTGAGGTTTGGATGGCAGCGTGTGGATGGACCTATTAGAATAGGTTCAGAGCGAGATACTCATTTCTCATATAAGTGCTCATGAAAAGGATTCCACAATGGAAATATATCTCAACTCTTAGGGTGCCAAGATGAGTATCCTTGTGGGTATTAGTTAACCTTATTGCCCAACTCTTTCAGGCTTCTCAATGGACTTATGACCAAAACGACCATGGTGGCAAGGAGGGAGGCAGAGCATAACTTCAACAACTGGGCCTTTTGTCAGTAAAGTATATCTGGATACTGCCATCCCTAAAAGCTTAATTAGCATTAGTAAGCAAACTTGAATCCCTGGTGGGTGTAGGCAGACAGTTGTAATCTGGTGGCAGGCTTTCCATCTTGGAGAACAAAGTGTCCTCATAGTCTAATGAACAGCATTGCTTCTGATCCAGGAAGTCACTTACACACACGCACACACACACACACACAAAGCCTGAGGTTCCTTGGAGTCACTAGTTTTACATGTACCTTGATCTCCTGCAAGCACCTGGTTTTACAGAATGACAAAATGCCTATCAGCTCAAATGTCATCTCCTTAAAAGGCTTTTCCTGACCACCCACGTAACTATCCTATCACTCTGTTTTATATTTATCCTACCATGTGTCTTTATCCAACTTTTGTTTTAATTTATTTTAAAAGAATTTTAATTTAAAAGAAGTGAGTTTCCCCAGTAGAATGTAAACCAGATGAAACTGAACCACTCATTCATCGCCATATCTATAACACCTAGAACAGTCTTAGGAACAAAGTAAATGTTTAATAAATATTTGTTTAATGAGTAAATGAATAAATTATGAATTAGAATGGGTAGTTAGGACCCAATACAAATTTCATTAACCACTGGAAACTTAGGGCCCAAATCACTTAACAAATGAGTAAGAACATAGTGTCCTTTTTTGATTGGCTGATTGGATTCCTGGTCAGGAAATAATCATTTTAATACCTGGGAGCAAATTTAAAAATAAATCAAATCTGCATTCATTCTATTAGAGCCCATACTATGCTAGATAGTAAGGAATATACTGATGAATGTCACGACTCTGTACTCAAGGAATTTATAATTGAGAAGAGAAACAAATAGAAAATAATAAATGACAGAAATAAGACACTTGAGGAATTGTGTGTGTGTGTGTGTGTGCAAACAAGAAGTAGACATTTATTCAGCTGAGATGGAGAAATCAGAAAGGTTTTGTGTAAGAGGCAATGTATGAGCTAGGCCTTGAACAGACAAATCTGGAGAATGAGATGGAGGCAGAGGCCAGACATGGAATGCTGTGAGTGGAGAAGGGGGGACCAGAAAGCACGGAGAGAGAGAGTGGTTGGAGGTTTTGGCCAGATCATTCAAAACTTTGGATGTCACATTCAGGTGGTTCACTTCATTGTGTAGGTGGTGGGAAGAGCAAAGATTGGTGAGGAAGGGCTTAACACCATCAGATCTGTGTTTTAGGCTTCATAGTGAGAAACAGATTAGTGAGGGAAGAGACTAGAGACAAGGAAGCCAATTAGGAGATTAATCTGATAGCCCAGGGGTGAAATGAAGCCAGTGGACTTGGAATAGACTCATGCCAGAGGGAATAAAGTGAAGGGGATTGATGCATAGATATTAAGAGGGATTTTAGAACAGGATTTGACCATGTATTATATGCTGATGGACTGAGAGAAAGCGCCGTGTAGAGTAACCCTCGTAGTTCCAGTCTGGGTGCTTTGGAGGATGGAGGTGATGTTAAGTGATGGGAGTGCAGAAGAAAATCATGGATCTAGTGGAAGATAAACTTCATTTGGCTATATTGAAGATCAATATGTTTGAAGATCAGTAGGGTATCTATCTTTATATGCCAAGCAGGCTTGTGAACGTTTGGAACAAAAACACAGGATGGAAGTCCAGTTTGGTGATAGAGTTTGACAGTGATATTGAAATACTGAAATGAAGTTAAAGAGGAGAATGTCGACCCTTAACAGGACATGGTCTGTTAAGAGAATGAACAGGTCTGCCCTAACCAAAATGACAAAATAGAAACCTGTGGATCATGGATATTCTTGGTTCTGCTCTTCTATTGTTTCCCCCGTGGTTCTTCCTTTTTCCTCATCAAGTTTCATTTATAGCCGTCTTATCTTTCTTTTGGGGAGAAAAGAAGCACCACACCCACTTGAGCCTACAACTTGGATTATGGCAGTTTCCTACTCAAAACTCCATTAAAGGTTCATGATTGTCTACACACCAAAGTCCTGACTCTTTCCATTTCATTCGGAGTTCTCCCAGATATGGCCACTGTCTCACCTCCTATCCCACCACAACCTCTCTCTTCCATTCACACGCCCCTGTGCTCCATGGTGAGCTTCCTACTACTTTGTTCCTACTGCTCCTTCTGCCTGGTATCCCCTTCCTTTCCATATCCAACCACTGGCGGCCTACACACACTTCAAAGTTTTGAAGCCTTCCCAGCCCCTTTCCACTCAAAATTCCCTCTCTTGACTGACTCTTCTAGAATCTTGTGTGTATTCCTATCATAGTATTTGATTCAGTGTTCTTTGCTGTTTATATGCCTTTGACCCTCAGTAGCCTGTAGCTTTAGAGGACTGAAACTTATTCCCCTTTGTGCTTTTACAGGCTTTCTTGAGACTCTGAGCACAGCAGTGATTAGCTGGATGCCTTTGAAATGAGAGAGCAAAAAGGAGAATGGTAATTGCAGCCTGGCACATTCTGGCCATGTGTATTTCCTTCCTTAGCCTGACTATCTGATATGAGGATAGGAAACATCATTGAACTCCCATAAACAGGTGTAAAGGTCTCTGGTACTGCTTCACTCTTTTGACCAATTACTTTCAGAAAACATGCAAAAGAAGGAAAGAAAGAAACCCACATAATGTATTAGGGTCTGGGACTGGAGGGAACTTCATTATTTTTAATGTCTCAGTAAAAGATCTTTTTTTCTCTCTACATTTACCAGACTAATCCCAATAATGTCTTTTAAACAATTAATTCTGGTTTCAAAAGCATTCTACTCTGCAGTTTGTCCAGAATTAAGTGACCATTAGAAGGCATTAGCTTAGAAATGAGTGCCCTAATTACTTCTGAAAGTTACCAATAAAGGAAGGAAAAAAAATATCCGAATTTCAGAGACTTCAGCATCCTTGCAGTCCTGGCTGTTTTTTGCTTTTTCCAACCATGCAAACCGTCGGTCAGAGGAAAGCACTGGGGTGTTTTGATACCTGCCAATTTCATTTTGTACTGGGGAAAGATTGCTTAATCTTGCCCCGACTCCAGAAAATAACGAGTATGAATAGACAATTGAAATGCGGACCGTTTACTCTAGACCAATGTCAGGGAATGCCATGAGACCTGAAGGTGCGGATGGGCTACGAACGGTACCTGTGTGGTGGTGAGGCCGGGAGTTTGGTGACGACTTAAAAAGAGTGTCGTGAGCACAGTCCTCCTCTGTGGGAAGCATGCTCCTTTCATCAGCAAAGGCCATGGCAATTTGCGGTCTGAGTTCAGACTGCACAGCTGTTTGTGTAGGTCTGGCGGATATTCTGTTCCTAAGTCTAGGTGCAGTGTCTAAATTTCTAGCATTCTCTTTCAAGGTGGGGGGAGTTTTTGCCATTAACCCGGCTCAGGGGAGAAGATGTGCTGGGCTGTACTTCTACGGCTGATGGAACAGATTTCTCTCAATGGAATCATTCCATGCGTCCTATGTGTAACCTATTTGCACATGTTAGATGGGAGTGTTGGGAGGGCTCTCGGCCTTAATGTCTGCTTTATAGGCAATTACTTACAGCTTCCATGTCCGCCTGTGGAAACGCAGGTGTTCTCAAAAAGGGTTCTTGCACTGTGGGGGTGGAAGCTTCTCGTATTTACTGCTTCCCCCAGCCCCTCTGTGGAGTATAAGATCTTGGTTGTCGTGACCCTTAAGGGAATAATAGGGGGTTATGAATGTTTTTTTGGGGTAGGGTGGGGCTTGGGCTCATGTAGGCTGCTTTGTGATGATTTTGAGATTTAGGAAGCGAATCAGTCATTTTCCCCCCCCTTGGCTTCTACTCCAAACCAAAGGAACTATCATTTCTCAGATTAACAAGATAGGGGGGGCCTTTGAGGCCATCAACTTGAATGGACTCACTGGCCAGTCTGCTCTGGGATTCCCTCCCTCCCTCACTGAGTGGACAATAGGAAGCAGTCTAGCCGAGTGGGGCTCCACAGTCTCACACTGCTGCCTAGGGGCCCTGGATATGCCCCTGTCTTGCTGTGGGACATTAGACACCTTCCTTATCTCCCAGGTGCAATGTGAAGATTCAATGAGATAACATGTCTGAAGGATCTGATGCAGGGCCGGAAACATACTTAACAAATGCCGGCCATTAGCAGCAATAATGACAACAACAGAGTCTTGTCCAGTTATCTGAAGCTTCACAAGAAACATATCCAGAGGAGGAAACACAGAGAGACAGCATCACCGTCCCCATGTTGCTGTTTTGTTAGGAGTCCAGACTTTAATCAAATGAAAGCATATTAACTTGAGAGCCCCACAGCAATTGGACCCTCGGTGCTGTACCTGCCGGCCTAATGAAGTCTTTGATGTGGTTCGTCCAGGTTGCATATGTACCTACCTTTAATCATGGGAAGCCAATGACAGTAACTCGCCAGACTCGCTTTCATCTCAAAGTATTCTTATAGCATGATCTTAGAAGTAAATACCTAGACATATTATTTTTGCCTTTATACCAAATTAGAAGCAGGTGAAAGGATGCTATTTTGTGGCCTTTGCCACAAGAAGATGAGTTGCCCAGAGAAAAGAAATATGTATTCTTCCTCAAAATTTATGTAATTCTCTGAACTCCGGTGGTTTATGAATGAGCTCAGGGCTAGGAAACTTAAAAGTTGTGGAAACTGTAGATATTGTACCCTGGAAACTGGTTTCCACTCTTTCAAGAAAGGTTGTCAAATGCAAGACTGTTATGAATTCATCAGACATTAATCATTTAGCCCCACCAGGGAATTTTCTGTTCCTTGCCTTATCCGTCATTGAAAAAAAATTCACAAGACTTACATTATTCCATTTATTTTCTGGTTATAAATAATCAAATACAATTTGCAACTCTGTGGTTTGTAATGCATTCAGATTGACTTAGAACATGATGGAAAAGAACAAGCTTGGTTTGTACTTGAGGTTTGCTAAGGACTAGAATTCCCCAGGTAGTTCTCTCTCATTATGTAGGGCATAGTTATGTTGCAGAGACCTCGCCAGAAGCCCAGGGGAAGGCCACCTCTCATTAGGCACGTCCCAGTGAGCACCAGCGATCGCAGGGTGTGATGTACCGTGGATCTGTAGGCTGGGAGAAGAATGATCAAGGTTTCAAAAATGGAAATCTTTTGAGTCATCTTGGCTGGAGATTTTTTTTTTTTAATCTCCAAATCCTTCAATGCAAAAAAGAAATAGAGGGCGATAATTCCAAACTGAAGATTGTTGCTGTGAATTGGGAGTGACAACAATATGGTCAAGGTCTGTTTTTCACAGTTCGGTTCACACTTATTTCAGGGCTGGGGGAAAATATGTTCTTGAAATAAATCTGAACTCATTCAGAGATTGTGTGCGTGAGATCTTAATGGAGATTCTTTTCTTTTGAGATTATGAGCATCATTCAGGGTCCAGCCTCCCTGCCTGTCCGCCTACGATCCTCCAACAAACTGGAGGTGGCTGCTTATTCTCTTTAGCTGCTCCCACCTGCCCTGTTGGCTGCAGTACCGGGTTCTAATTAAGTCATTGCACATTCAGGCTGTCTCCTTTGGTGACAGAGCCCTGCCTAGGCAGACTGCTGAGCCTATGACACAGTTGTATTCCTGAGGCTCCATTTCTGGCACATAGGCTGCTCTGTTCCTGGCACTCGTCCCCTACAGTGAGCCTATAGGCTTTGTTGGATGGTGTTCACATGAACAGGTGAGGGAGCCACAGTGATCACTGCCCTTGTTAAAACATTACTAAATACTAAGAGTGTCCCTATACCAAGCACTTTATCTGGGAGATAGGGATGATGGCTAGTTCCTTGATAGAGCAAATAATAACTACCCTGGTCAGATTAAAAAGGCCAAGATTAGAACAGGGGTTCTGACTCTACTGACTTGATTCAAAGGGGCAAGAGGGAGAGAGAGAGCCCTTAGACCCTGGATCCTTGATTTAGCCACAACTCTTGAATTGGCACCTTGTGCCTTGATTAGGCACTTCAGGGGGTCTTATCCTAGCAGATGTGGAGCCAGGGGAATCCACCTCAAACCTATCTCCATTGTACCCACAAGATTAATCTTACCTATACGGGGCATAATCCTCAATCACCTTTAGAAATTCCTCCCCTCCACTTTTTCCTCATCTCCTTCTTCATCTCCTTCCTCTGTGCCCTGAGATCTAGCACTGTGAGCATTTAACCCAGAGGCCCCTGGCCTCACCAGCTTAGGGAGATTTGATATATTGATCGATTGACAAATAAATACTGGTTTTTAAATATTCTTGCTTTTGCCCCTATGGAGCCAATCACCGTTCCACCTCCATCCCCTGTCACTTGTCCCTTGGACTCTGGGATCGTCACATAGGCAAGCAAACCACTCTACACCTGACCTATTCAGGTAACTCTTTATCTATGCCGTCTGGTTGTGAACCTGTTCGAAGGAGCCTCTGTGCTGAGAAGTCGTGTGTGCCAGGGGTGCTGAAGTTCAAGGATACCACACTTCTGATCTATGAAATACCAGGAGTGTTGGGCACTGAGCCCTCCTTCAATGCATGCCTTTAACCGTTCCCTACAGAGGACAAAAGCCAACCATGAAGTTTAGCTTGGGGCAGATGTCATTCTACCTTGTTCTCAGATGGTCCTGTGCAGACTAAATACAACAGCACCATTAACAAAAACCTCCTCTTTCCATCTAAAGGTATGACATTCTCCTACGTATTAATTTATGTTAATGGATACCACAATGGTCACCAATCCTGCAGTTCTAGAAACAGCCAAAATAGAATCCACCAGGGGCTTGGCTAGGATACTGTGTTCCAGGTAACTCCCTACTGTACAGGGCAGAGATTGTCTGACTTAAAAAGACTTGAGCAGACTCAACAAGCCTGATCCTCTCTCTGGGTGTTTGTTAAAAATTGAACTGAGTCCCCCACAATTCATATGTTGAATCCCTAACCCCTAACATGACTGTATTTGAAGATAGAGCAATTAAGGAACTAATTAAGGCTAAACAAGGTCCTAGAATGGGGCTTTAATCTGAGAGGATGGGTGTTTTTATAAGAGGTAGAGACATCAGATCTCTCTCTCTCTCTCTCCTTGCTCCAACACAGATGAAAGCCACGTGAGGACACACCAAGAAGACAGCCAGCCATCTACAATCTAGGAGAGGGCTCACCAGACACCAATCGGCTGGCACATTGATCTTGGACTTCCACACTGTGAGAAAATAAGTTTGTGCTGTGTCAGCCACCTAGTCCAAGCTATCTTGTGACGGCAGCCTGAGCTGACCAAAACTGTTCAATCCTTAGTTGTTTGTGAGTGGTACTGGGTAGGTGGAAGGGGCAGACCTGGGGTCCTCGTTGCAGGCAGGTGGATTTTCTCGCACCAGTGTTGTAGTAACAGGAGTAAAGGAATAATACCCTCAGGCCCTTGTCCCTTTCAAATGGCTTTCATGCATGATATTCCATTTTGTTCTCATAGTACCTTTATGATCCTTTGCAAGAGGCAGGGCATTTTATTGTCATTCTACAGCTGATGAAACTGAGGTACTTAAAATGCTATGTAATTCATGTAATTTGTCTGAAATCACCCTGAGCGTTTGTACTCTAGGACTACTGAAATCCTAACCCAGTGTTCTTGTCACTATGCAAGAGTCTCTAAGCAGATTAGTCCAAAGGACCTATATCCGGATGGCAAAATTTAAGGATTTTTTTGTGTGTGTGTTTTTCAGCATCTGCATGTTGGCAATGTGCCCCAATTCGCATTCACAGAATTGCTGTTGAGAAGCTTTGGAAGGGCTCACTGGGGTCATTTTATGCAGCCGAGGATAAGATGATAACTACAGGAAATGGCGACATGGATGCCAAAAAAGTAAGCCTGGAGCAACCAAATGGAGGGCAAAACTGCAGGATGAGGAAGGCTAAGCCTCTGGCTCGAGCCTCCAGGACATCCTCCAGCATGCCCTCCCAACTGTGTTATAGACTATTCTGCATTGCGGCTTTCTGCGATGACCCGCTTTGGCTTTTCATTCTGTGATCCTCTGTAAGAGGGAACAGGATGCACCATCCTCTAAGGCCTATGGTCTATTTGAAAGTGCTTGTTCTTTTCACTCTCCCCTTAGGGGCTCCCCCAACCCCACAGGATGGCCTTCCCGTCCCCACTGCTCAGGTGCAGGACCACCTGTTAGTCTCTCAGCCTCACCAGATCCTCTGTAAGACTAGCCTGCTTCTCTCCCCATGGTCCCTGTGGCAGGGGACCCCTCTGGGAGCACCCCACTTTCAAAACAGCTTGTACATAGATGGCCAGAGTCACAAAGAATAGCGTTTCAAATTCACTCTGGCTTCTACATCTTGAGAAGAAAGCCTTCCAGGTGTGCTTTATTTTCCCCCTACTGATCATGCTCTTTCAGGGCTTGTTTCTGTCCTAACACAGTAGTTGAATCAGAGTCTCGGGAGCCCACTGGTTCTGCCACTTGCTGGCTGCTTACTGGTATGGCCCTGAGCAAGTTACTTAACCTCCCTCGTCTTAAAATAAGGATGGAGTAGCAACTCTTCTCAGGTTTGATGTAATGATTAGGTGGGCTAATCCATAAAGTGCTTAGCACAGGACTTGGTATGTGGAAGTGCTATGCGCTAACTACTACTATTATCCCTGTCAGTATTATTTATCCAGTAGTTACGCTGAGTGGGATCCTACTGGAGATATGTAGAACATTTTCTTACATAACTAATTTTCCTAAATATATTAGTCAGTAACATGCATCGGGATTATTTTCAAGTTTATGCCCTTACCCTTTGTCCTTCCAGTTTTAATTTTGCTACCTTCCTCCTTAGCTACTCTTCAATTTATATAGTTAAAAAAATGACTCCTTTTACATTTTTTTTTCTCCTGAATTATTTTCAAAATACAGAGCTGACAAGAATTATTTCAGTGACAAGCTCATTATCTCTAGTCGTCTTTGGAACTTCTGTTGGCACTTCACATCCATCACAAATACATCATTGCCCAACTAACATGGACATTCTCAGAGTCGAGCTTTATATCTTATACCTTTTCTGAGTCCTGGGCAATGCTTTGCATGCAGTAAATGTTTGGAAATTAAATGGGGATTGATTTGTTCTCATTCTATTTGCCCATTACATTCTCATGTCTAAAATGTTCCTCACAATTACCAAGCCAACTCTATGATATTTAATATATTTAATATACCCTTCAGGATACTAAAATTCACCCACAGGGAGACACATGCATCATATTACTTTGTTTTTTGAGTCTGATTGCCTCCACAGCTAAGCTCCTCTCTTTTCTTCTAAGTTCACCACCAGCATTCCCATCCCTCAACTAGAAGATGTTTCTTGAGAGCCAGAGAATCTTGGGGGGCTTGTGTGCTGATGTGTCTCCGGTACTTAGACTAGGGAACTGGTAGCCATTGTTAGGTGCCAATCTATCAGCCACTTCCCTCGCTTCTTTATCAACACAAGCCTGATTTTGTCTGGTATCTTGTAACCATGTGCTTCAGAAAAGGCTAGGCCCTCACTCCGGCCCAGAGGGTGTATTGTAATCATCCTAAGTCAAACCCAAGTTTTCCTATTCTTGTTGCTGGTTGTTGTTTTAGCAATGAGAATGTTCTATGCTTTTGCAACAACCGTCTCTGCTCCCAGGAAAGAACAATTCGATGCCTGAATTTGTAGTAGCCATCTTAGCAGCACGAAGGGAGCTAGCTCAAGACCACAAGCTAACACCCCAGGGATGGCAGAGTGGGAAGGAGAGAGACTCTGGGGCCTCGACAAGGTTGTTGAGTTCTCCTGATTAGCCAGACTTGGAACTTCCCCTTCTGCAAGACATTTTATGTGGGATAATTCATTTGCATAGTTGTTTAAGCCACTTTTAATTGGGTCTTAATTCTCATAACTGAAAGTGTCCTGATCCAGGAGGCATGACAAAATATTTGTTAAATTTCTGACCGGTGAAACCTGGTATAATTCGTGGTATATTGGTGAACTAAAGCTCTACATATTGACTAGGAGAGGCAGCAAATTCTGGTAGATAAAAACAACATTATTTAAGCGATCAGGAAAACTGAATTTTTTTTTTATATTGTTTTAGGTCTTAACTTTGGTGGCGAAGCTGATGGGGGAGGAGATTTTGAACTTTGGAAAATCATGTTAGAAGAAAATTTCTTTTTTTTTTTTTAATTTCTTTTTTTTTTATTAAAGATTTTTATTTATTTGTTATTGAGAGAGAGAGAGAGAATGAGAGAGAGAGCATGAGGGGGGGAGGGTCAGAGGGAGAAGCAGGCTCCCCGCTGAGCAGGGAGCCTGATGTGGGACTCGATCCCGGGACCCCAGGATCATGACCCGAGCCGAAGGCAGTCGCTTAACCAACTGAGCCACCCAGGCGCCCCTAGAAGAAAATTTCTAAAAACTGTTTCTTGTCACTTTTTAGTTGAATTATAGATGTAAATTGGCCAGTGTTCAAAAATACTGCCCTTACTGAGGGGGCCTTCGAGGGCAAGTGATTGCGCTCGCCAGCGCCATGGCAGGATGTGGAGTCCTGTGCCTGAGCTGCTCGAGTGTCAGCCTCTGGGGGAGGGCTGCCGAGGCCTTTGGTCACCTCCAGGGCTGCCACCAGTGGAACGATGTGGCAGGTACCATTAACGGGGACAGTATTCCATCATTTGCCTTGGAGACCATTTGCAGTCCAGATTAGCAGTTTATTGCTCTTTCCCTATTATCAGGGATTGTCTACCTGCCTTTGTAACCTGCACGAATGTGGAGAACCCCAGCACCATCCCATGAGAGAGAGAGCAGGGCCTGTGACAAAGCAGAGCATTCGCTTCAGTCTGTTCTGGTTTGCTCAACAGAAGGACTTTTGGGGGTTGGTCAGTTGCAGCTTTGCTTCCCTACCTGGAGTACTGCGGTGGCCTTGTATCTACTCACCTCCCTAGTTTTGCCCCATTCCAGTTTGTACGTTACACTGGGACACAGAGCTGACTCTGTCGCTTCCCGGCCGACAGTCCTTTAAGGGCTCCTCATTATCTATGGATACATGTAAGCTCCTTAGGCTGGCATGTAAGCCCTGGTGCCATCTGGGCTCTTCCTTCCTTTCCAGTCTCTTTTTCCCTCCTCATCCCCATAGACAAAAAACTACTTGCATCAAACATTCTGTAGCTTCTGGAACACCATACGTTCCCAATACAGCGTCAGTGCCTTTCCTGCAGCTCTCTTCTCTGGAATGCATTCTCCATCCTGCCCTCCCTACAAACTTCCCCGCCTTTTTTGAGATGCATCTCTGATGTATTCTGGGAAGCCTTCCCTGACCCCTTCATGCAGACTGAGAATCCACCTTTCCCTGCTCCTCTTCCTCCTAATCACTAAATCGCACAAATCACTTTGTTGTATGATGGTTTCTCTGTCTCCTTCCCCCTTCCTTCTGAGTGTCCTGTGGTCAGGATTTGGTCTTGCCCTCTCTTGAGTCCTGCACGGGGCTTAACACACACTAGAACATGCCAGTCCATTTTTGGTTTGAATTGCAATAAATCAAATTGAAAACAGAGTAGGAACAAAACACCTGTAGCAATTTCCGATGCAGACAGGTTTGTGGTAGGCTTCTCTTTGTCAGGATCCTGGGAGCCCAGAAAATGAACCAACCATCAATTCCTTTGCAGGTTATTGCCTCGGAGGACATGTTGAACAGAGAAAGAGAACGGGAAGTTAAAGACAGCAGGAATCCATGAGTGCAACTGGCTGACCCCAGAATAATCTAATGACCTGTCATTCCCTTTGTCTCACCATCCAGACCATCCAAATATTTTCTCAAGCTGATAGGTACACATTTCAGCTTAAATAGGCTAATTATTTTCATTTCCTCTTCTTTTTACTTCGAAATTTAGAGGCAGGCAATGAAATTGCACATTTCCTAAGATTTCTAAATCCTTGACTAACTGTAAGACCAGAACATTTTTATTCTTTCACCCAGGGTTTCCTCCGTCCTCATTTGGGAAATTACCACCTGCATCTGAGATCTCTCTCCAGCTTCCTTTGTGAAGTAAAGGGCACAGTTTAACTCAATAATTTTAGCGGTATCTACCTCCCCTGTTGATAAGTAAATCCTCCTCTGCTTTATTTTGGGAATTCCCTATCTCCTTCGGTTGCTCATCATTCAGTACACTCTCCTGTCCTCTCAGGCACTTTCTCAGGAATGTCATTTGGGTTTACTTTGGATGGACAGATGCACCTGGATTCTGGAAAGGTAGTCTCCCAAGGATCTTGTCGATCAGATTCTTCCCCAGGACATTTTCCAGTGCATAAACAGGATCTTCTTCACTCCTGGATTGCCACTGTTAGAAGAAAAGTGGCCATTCCTGTGTGGGGAAGGGAAAACACACAGTTACTGAGAAATCTGAATGAGAATCCTTTGTGTTCCTCTCTTCATGGCAACCAGTCATGCTCACTTCTGTAGTGTTTACGTGCTTGATAAAGTCGAGGTGCCTTAGAGGAACTTTGTTTTGCTAGTTGATAGATTTTTAAAAAATATACATTCCCTTTTGCTTGGTTACCATGCATGAACTCAGAAAGTGTAATTAGAAAAATAACATTTTACATTGGCATCAGTGGTAATGAAAGAATGCTACAGAAGAATAGAGAGGTGGCAGGTAATTAATGGTTTTGCTTTAGCTGCATGGGATGGCAGTCTAACTTTGAGAGGACTGTGCACAGACATAGCATGGCTGGTATGGGTACCATTAAAAAGGTCTACAGAATGCCCAGGGACCCTGTGTCCTTAGCAGTTTGACGTCTGTAGGAAAGCTACACCCACACACTTCACTTCAATGTTTTACAAAAGAGTTTTACTAGTTTCCTTTGGTGAATTGGTTTCCAGATAGTAGGAAAAAAAGAGAAAGAAAAAGATGGGAATGATGAATGGTTGTCATGGGCTTTAGCTCCCAAGCATGAAATTGGGGCTCAGGCCAGAGGAGTGAGTTTTCTTTGGGTTCAGGCCAGCAAAATGAAACCCCAAGAACCCAGTCTTTGGATATGTCATTATCTAACAAGCCAAAGGAAATGGATGACATGATGCTGAGTAAATGAGATGGATTTTGGTCTATAATTTATGTGAACATCAACTAACACTTAAAATACCGATTAATATCAGCATCACATTGTCCAATCGTGTGGACAACGAGAAGAGACACAATGCACGCAGATCCTGTGCAGTAATAAGGAGTTTGGTCTAGATACCCTGGCAATGATCATTAATTTTGCTATGTTTTGATTTAGTGTTTGTGTTAATGTATTCTAGTATGTCTGAGAATATGAAAGTAACACCTGGTGTGCCCTGTGCAAATGCTTCTCTGCTTCAGGAGGAAAGCCAAAGGGGACACACAGCTGAACCTGAAGCATCATTATAAATAGGCTCTGGGGAATAAACTCCTCAGATTTCTGAGAATAAAACAAAGTCGGAGAAAATATACAAATACATGAGCCTTTCTTGTATGTAAGACATACCTTTAAGGTAAGATTATGCTCAGGAGTTTGTTTGGGGGCAGTTTGTAAACCAAGCCAAGTTCTCACTGCATAGCTTAGTTAGCATGCAAATGCCCTTAAAACACACACACACACACACTTTGCAAGCAAGAGGCAGTGAGGCCAATTAAAAAAAAATGCTCATGTTCAGAGGTTTAATTTTGCTGATATCTCAAGACTGTCAGAAGGGGGATCATCCTTCTGGAATAGTGTCTGCCAGAGCCGGGCGCACCATACAGTGTATGCTAGATAAGTGCCCTCGTGAAAGCAAAGCTGTTGACTTCATATTCCTTGAAGCAATTGCTTCTGCTCCCAGTGCCTCTGAGATCAGCATTCCCTTCTTTCTGTGTAATTGAGAGCTGGCAACTCACACGTTTTGCTTATTATATAAAGAGCCTTTAAGAAGAATGGGCAAGGCAAGAATCAGCCCTTTCCTCAGAAGACCTAAAACCACAGCACCCTCACAGTGAGGAAAGCTGCTAGATTACTTTAAATTTATGATATTTCCTAGATCTGCATCAAATCTAATAAAGAAAGATAAATTGACTTTTTGGATTTTCTTGTACAAAAATATCTAAAATCCATTTCATCCTTTTATTCCATTTTTCCTTTTTTTTTTTTTTTGAAATTTTAGCAGCTCAGTTTCATTCAAGTCTAGCTTGCCCCTGCCACCTCCATTAAAATCCATCACCATGACAAGATAACTAATCACACCGTGCCATATTCATTGCCATACTCATCTTACAAACCTATTGGCGATTCTGGTGGACATTTCTAAGATGTAATATGAGTCAGAGAGAATTCGCCATGTTTTCTCCTGATGTCCAGAGGGACAAAATGGTTCCCTGTTTGCCCCACTCCCAGGGCTAGGAGGTCCTGCTGGTGATCCCTACCATCACCTGGAAAGGAGACTAATAATATGCAGTCTGTGGATTCGGTATACATTGAACACATATTCCTGGTTCAACAAGAGTGCTGAGTATTCAACTGGGTTCTCAGGTGCCGTAGGAAAATGCAGTGGTCTGTTGAGCTCACATTCTGGCTGATTAATACACTGCTAAATGCTCTTGGAGCTCTGCCAGGAGAAATATAAACAGCAAAAGAACTTACTCTATAAGTATCTGTCTTTTTGCCAAATTGTACAAGGAAAATGTGTTTAAGAAAAAAAAAATGATAGGAGGATGTGTTTTTATTACATGTATGCTCATCAGAACCCAGCTCTGTAAAACCCATTAAAAACAACATGAAGTATTTAAAATCAGCAGCAATCACCTTGGTTGGTTACTGATTTACAAGATTAAAAACATTCTGAACTGGAGATGAAGGTGCATTAATAAACACAGGTTCCTGGAAGAATCCTTGGTGATTACATGTCGGTCTGTTTGGTGAGGGGGCTCAACGTCTCAGGGAAAGATGTCAGCACGTAAGTGAGGAAGAGGCGCTGATATTCAACACTGTCCCTAGGAAATTCAGAGTGTCATTCAGTGGTCAGTGCAGAGCCCTCAGAACCATCAGTATTTGTTTTAAATACTCTGGCATGCACTACTCCAGTAGCAGGACAAGTCTTCAAGCTTGAGAGGCATCGTGAGGGACCTCTCCGTGTTAGGGAAAACATCCCCTTTATTCCATGCCTGTTTGGTTTTGTAACTCAGAGCTCCTGGAACACAGGCAAGTCTTTGCACCAAATGGAGTGGAGTCACTGTTATTATCCCCAACCAGTACTCTAGACCATGCTCCCTCCTGAGTGTTTACAGATACACCTTTGATTGCCCCTAGACTCATCAGTAGATACTATCATTGTCCCCATTGTACAGAGGCAGAAACTGAGGCCCTGAGAGGTTTAGTAACTTGTAGAAGAAGTTCTCACAGCCAGTCCATGGTGGAGATGGGACATAAATCCAGCTGGTTGGCTCTCAGTACCAGAACCAGCATCCTGAGAGCCGGGGGGCAGGCACCTCATGCTGTTTCAACATATCCAGGTCTCATCCTTTGGGCAGTTCAACATGAAATAATCTGTTGTCATCTGTCCTCTCCCAAAATGTCTAATTTTGTAGGGAAAAAAAATCAAACTGATAGAATCTTTATCTGTAAGTGAAATAAATATGGCAGCTGTGTAACAAATACACATAAAAAGGGAAAAGAGGAAAACGCAGGAGGGCAGGTTGTGGTCAGTGTTAAAGAACAGAGGCCTGGGTGTATATGTGTTTATGTGTGTGAAGCTCACCAAGGTCTCAGGGTCAGCAGATGCCCAAATGTTCCATCTGGGGATGTGACTGGAGGGTAGGTAAGGTCAGGGAACAATGAAGTCAGGAATATAGCTGATGAAGGCCACATTTGCACCCATTTTATGCCCAAGTGCCTGCAGGATAAGGTGCCTTCCTCCCAGTGAGAGAGTCTCATGGCCGCTGTGAATGTCCACTGTGCCTAGCGGCGGGGAAAGTCTATGTGATAAAACTTCCACAGACTTAGATGCCTCTGGCCTCTGAAGATCCCTGAGTTTTTAAGTGGCACTCTTTATGATGCCTCAAGGCCACTGCAGTTCAGGTGGGCCTGCCCTGGCTCCATGTGAGATGGTCACAGAATTTTCTGTGAGAAGGAGCTGAAGAGGACAAGCACGGGCACCCCCAGCAGTGCTGTTCCAGAGTCTGAACTCACGTTGCCCTCACATTCCAGATGCGACCTGAACACTTGCAAATGAATTTTATGAGAGAGCATAGACTTTCCTTTGTGCTTTTGTTTTCAGTTTGGCTTTCTGAGTAGGTAGGTTTCCAAGTTTAGCTGAGAGAAAGACAAATTGCCAGGCAGAGAAAGACTCTTCATAAAGCAAGGCCCTCTGTCTCTGAGGCAGCAGGTGTCTTGCAGCCCCATGCTAAGCACTCCACAAAACCGCCTTGCTGCTGTGTTCCAATGGCTCGGGAGGCCCTTCCAGAAGCCACCTCCTGTCCCCGTTACAACCTTTTACTCGTGCTTTGGGTCTGCTTTGTGTCCTGTAGCTTTGCACCTGGACCTGCCTTTAATGGCCCCTTCTGAATGATGCTTCTTCTGGACGATTCAGTTGGTTTTTAGTCACTGCTTCGGCCTACATGCTGTCTCTGGATGAATCTTTTTAAATTTTTAAATTTTTTTTAAATTTATCTTTATTTATTTTTTAAAGTTTATTTAGTTGTTTAAGTAATCTCTACACCCAGCGTGGGGCTTGAACTCATAACCCGGAGATCAAGAGTTGCATTCTCCAGACAGGCACCCCCTGCCAACCCCTGGATCAATGTTGATACCCCTTCCAAAGCCATTCTACACACGGAGTCAGGCCTTGAGATCCCAGCCCAGCAACTGCTGCTCTGGGAGGGAAGTTGGAAAAACGTACATCAAGGTCAGGTTTTATTTTCTTTGCATGAACCAAGATGCCAGGGTTTATCAACAGGAAGAAGCTGCTGGAAATCATCCTGGAAACATTGATAAAAGCTCAGGGTATTGTTATAAAGTTACCTCTTAGCTTCTTGTGGCCTCTGGCCTTCACTCACGGGCTCACTGGACACCCCCTATTGTTGGGTTGATTTCTTAATATTCTCCCTCTCCGGGTGCCACAGTCACACTCTCATCCAGCCAGACCCTTGAGCTTTCCTCTGCACAGGGCAGCAAGAGCAGAGAACAACCAAACCATCCTGTAGCAGTCCTCCCCAAATCTCAAACCCATACTTTCAATCCAAAGACAAGAACTTTTCTAGAACCGAGTGGTCGATAAAAAATTCTGTTACAGAAACTGACTACATTTCAAATTTCAGTTTCAAAGAAGTTCAGCCAAACATATATGACAATATTGTGGAGCATGGGGACTGATCCTGGTGTCACTGTGGTAAGACCAGACCTAGGTCATCTACTGGGGAATGATTTGGGTAGCACAGTGAGGGAGCAACAGAACAGGAGATAAGCTGTTTCTAGTATTAGTAGGTGAGGTCAGTGACCACGTTTACCCAGGGTGAAGACTCAGACATTTATAACTGACAAGTCTACGAAGTGGTCATGTGATTCAGTGAAAGGCTACTTTGGGGGATTCTGAGCTCCATATATACCCCACTTTGGAGGTTCATGTTAATGAAAAGAGCTACAGCAATGAGACTAAACTCTATGCCAAGGACGGTTGGGGATGACTTCATTTAGTCCTCACGCCAACACAGAGGTGGGCACTATTTGTCAGCCCCGTGTACAGAGGAGGAAACTGGGATCAGCCCAATGAAAGTTTTCGTTGATGGAGGCATGACTGGTGCTGACGGAGCCATGGCTGATTTGTTGATGGAGACATGGCTGATACCAGCAGGGCTGGCAGACTAACCATTTACTCTGTATGTCTTAGGTGAACCTGGTATTCCCTCCTTAGGAGGTAGAGTAGATATTGTTTCAGCTCATGTTTTGAGGGTTTTTTGTGCTGTTCAGCACCCAACCACCCTGCCTGTTCAGGGGAAGTCCTCCCTCGCGTGCACTTTTGGTGGGACCTAGTGCTGCCTCTTCTTGAGAAAGTTCAGAGCAGGTGGGAGAATTCTCCCTCCCTGAAGGCTGAGCCGTAAGCATGTGTGTGGTCTTTGTCTGGTCAATTAGAAATAAAGCTACCGTCACATGACGAAAGGTGGATGGGAACTGTTAAGGCAACAAGTGGCTGGGGCAGCCTGCTAAGCAATTTCTGTTGAGAGGACCCCGGACGTCTCCTGCTTTGTAGACTTGCCAGGCTGCCCCAGTTCCCGTCCTCCATGTTGGCTCCTTCGGCTGCCCCCAGCTCCAGGAGCCTCACATTCTTCCAGTGAATTCCCTTCCTGGCTTTTTTTTTTTTTTTTCTTAAGAGCCACTTTTTCTGTTGCTGAAGCAAGAGCCAGCCATCTTCTGCCTGCAGGCGGCGTGGTGTATCCCACGTCACCCATGAGGCAAATCACTCCTCAACTCCTGGAGCTTAGATCCCTGGGTGGCTGGGTTTGAATTTAGCTGAAGACCCGGGTTTTAAATACAATATGCTTTCGTAACTCCATCTGGCCTTTTAGGCTTGATTTTGTCCAAATAGGAAAATTATAACAAAATGGAAAATGTTTACTTTTGACATTCTCAAGTGACAAAATGCCATTACAATTTATAAAAATCACTCCGTACAGAATTTGAATAAAAAGTTAAAGTATGTCTGACAAGGCTTTGGTCAGCCCAACCCTCCCGATTTTGCCTGAATTTCAATGTTCCAGCATCGCCTGAAGTTCCTTTTTACCCTCAGATAGCAAATTTAAGAAATGACTCTTTTTACTTTTTTGTGTGAGTTAACTCACATCAGGAAACATGTGATTTGATAGTTATTTTTCTATTGAGTATCCAGCTCTGTCCTCATAATTTGAAAGAGCCTGTCACAATTCCCAAAATGTTAATGCTAAGCCAGCCATGAGGAGAAGCACATGCCCAGGGCTAGAGCAAGCAAGCTAAACTAATGAGAACCAAGAATACGGCTGAAAGGGAATTATACACACATGTACATATGTCCGCACATAGATGCAGATGGATACGCCTGCACGTACGTACATATCTGTGCATCTGTAATGGGCACAAGTAACAAAATAGTTCCACGCTTTTCTGATGAGTTTTAGTGGAACTTAAGGTGGGAGCGAGCTGATACAATGTCGGCATTAGGCAAATAAAATGTCTTAAATGTTTAAAAACTCCCGAGGGAAGTCTTGCTTCTTAAATTTGAAGGAGCAGCCATGTTCTCCTGAAAGCCACTGGACTGGAAGCAAAGAAGCCAAGTCCCTAGCCAGGTTCTCTGAAACCTCTTAGCTCAGTGACTTGACAGAACTCGGCCTGTTTCCTCACACGGGGAATGAGGGATTGGGGTCTCTTAACAAACTTCCTGGCTCTAGAAATGAGTCTCTGGTCTCTGCAAATGCACTGGATGGGAATTCTGCTGCCGCCGTGGTGCTGCAGCGGCCTGGCTCTTTCCTGGATGGGGGAGGGGCCGTGCCCACTACGTACCGGAGCCTTTCCCCTGCGTGGCCAGCCCTGCTGCTCACGCCCCGGGCAGCCGCTGCGCGGGGCAGGCGGGAAGGCGCAGGGCTGCAGGTGGAGCCGCCGGGTGGCGGGCAGCGCCATCAAGGTCTGAACCAGGCAGCCCAGACTCCACGCCTCCCGTGCTACTGAAGTGTTTCGGCCACGGAAGGTCCTTCCCTTCCCACTCGAAATGCTAAATTCCACACACCTACATGGAAAATCACCAACACTAAGAGCCAAAACAAAGTGTTTCATTCAGGATACCAACAAGGAACAGATGGCTCATTCAAATTAGGACATTTCAAAGAAGGTTTATTTACAAAGGGACTCTGTGAAAATGTGGGGAAGGACAAGGAATACGGCAGTAACCTGGGGTTAATAGCCCCGGAGCAGCTACCATGACTAAGGCTGAGGAGACAAGGGGAGGGAGTGGTGTCCGGGGTTCTTTATTTTATTTAATTAATCAATTAATTAGTTTTTTATTTAATTTAATTTTGTTATGTTAGTTGCCATACATTACATCATTAATTTTTGATGTAGTGTTCCATGATTCATTGTTTGCGTATAACACCCAGTGCTGCATGCAGTATGTGCCCTCTTTAATACCCATCACCAGGCTATCACATCCCCCCACCCCCTCCCCTCTAAAACCCTGTTTGTTTCTCAGCGTCCATAGTCTCTCATGGTTCATCTCCCCCTACGATTCCCCCCCTTCCTTTTTCCCTTCCTTCTCCTAATGTCTTCCATGCTATTCCTTATGTTCCACAAATAAGTGAAACCATATAATAAGTGACTTTCTCTGCTTGACTTATTTCACTTAGCATAATCTCCTGCAGTCCCGTCCATGTTAATGCAAAAGTTGGCTATTCATCCTTTCTGATGGCTGAGTAATATTCCATTGTATATATGGACCACATCTTCTTAATCCATTCATCTGTTGAAGGGCATCTCGACTCTTTCCACAGTTTGGCTATTGCGGACATTGCTGCTATGAACACTGGGGTGCATATGGCCCTTCTTTTCACTACATCTGTGTCTTTGGGGTATGTACCCAGTAGTGCAATTGCTGGGTCATAAGGTAGCTCTATTTTTAATTTTTTGAGGTACTTCCACACTGTTTTCCAAAGTGGCTGTACCAGCTTGCATTCCCACCAACAGTGTAAGAGGGTTCCCCTTTCTCCACAACCTCTCCAACATTTGTTGTTTCTTGCCTTGTCCATTTTTGCCATTCTAACTGGTATAAGGTGGTATCTCAATATGGTTTTGATTTGAATTTCCCTGATGGTTAATGATGATGAACATTTTTTCATGTGTCTGTTAGCCATTTGTATGTCTGGTGTCCAGAATTCTTAAGACTCTTTAAGGGGAAACTTTCTGGAGGAGAGAGGCGGCATTTGCTTAGCAAAAGAAATAGCTCAAGGCAATATCTCAGAAAGGGAGCTGAGGAGAATAAATAACCTGAGCATACTCTCCTCCCTCCCTTTTATCTTCTGCCAAGGCTCTTCCCTGGCTAAACCCAACTGGAAGCCAAGGATAGGGTTGTCCATTGATGATCCATATACATCAGCCTTCTGAGGCAGGATAGAGGGTGGAGAAGGATGGAGGGTAGATGTGGGGGATCAAAGAGAACACATCCAGCACACAAAGCAAACAAACAGACACAACTCGGAAGCAAACTGGTTTCAAATTCTTTCATCAGGTAACCAAAACCTGACAATACCAGTTACATAGGAACATAACATATTTGGTTAGCCTGTTGTCATAATGGACTCAAGAATTAGTCCCTAAGAGCCACGAGGGAAAAGAGATTACCCGATGAGCATCACAAAATGACATCAACATCTAATGGATGAGGGTGGGGTTAAGTGAAAAGGGACCAAATGACTTCCCGGTCATCAGGACCAGAACAATATAAACGGGCACCTGTGTCTCTATGGAAGCATTATGCTGGTCAGCACTTATCGGTGCAGCGTTCTAGAAACACAGAAGACAGAAGGAGTCTCGGAGGCATGATTTTGGCAGTGCTTATTTTAGCACGAATGGGAGGGAGAGTGCTCAGGCCCATGGAAGGAACCAATCTGATCACCTGCTTGGCATCCTGTTGGAGAGGGACACTGGGGTCACCTCCTGCTCCCATAAAACCCCATTGTCTCGAGTACACGATCTTTAAGTAGGTCTCAGTCTGATCTGGCTTTATTCACTGTGTACGTGCAAAGCAAGAATGTTCTGAGGTGACCTCTTTTGTCTGAGAGGGTGCTTATATTTACAATGACAAATGAGCAAATTGGTATTCTGCTTGTACTCTCTAGTCCCAGGTACTTGATTGCAGTCGGTTGGCCCCCTGTGATGGGGATCTGCTCTCACGCACTGACCACTCAGACTTCTGAGTCTGCCAATCTGGGGGCCAGAGTGTGGACCTTGATACCTTGACACCACTGAGGCTCTTGGAAAGCTGAGCTACCGTTTCCCTATGGATATGAGTATTCCTCTTTACCTTTGGGAAGTTACTTCTACTTCCTGTCTAATGTCACTCTCCTAAATGCTTTTTCATTTGATCTTCACAACAATCCTCTGAAAATGAGGACTGTCTTCTCATGTTTCAATAGATATAAACTGAAAGTCAGAGGAGGGACTTAAGAGAGACCAAAGTTGCAGAACTAGTGGGTTGCAGAGGAGGGTCTTGAAGTCAGGGCGTTTGACTAAAAATTTACTATTACTGGTAGCTGTAGCTTAAATGTATTAAGAAATAAGTATGTACTAGGCATTTTTCTAAGCATTTTATAGGCATGATCTCATCTATTTCTTAAACAGCTCTATGGATGAGGCTGTTATTAGTCCTGTTTAGCAGGAGAACAAAATGCAACCAGGGAACTAAGTCCCTTGCCTAAGGTCACACAGTTACTGGTGAAAGGAATTTTCCACTCCAGGCCATTTGAGGCCAGAGGCCATGCTTGCTTTACTCACTTCTGCACCGTGTGTGGGTCCAGACTGAGAGGAGGGAAGGCACAGGGAGGGGAACAGGAGAGTGGGGAAAGTCAGTTCAGGCCAAGACAACTGTGAGGGGCTTGATGAACTCAGATATTAATTGCAGATTTTAAGAAATCCTTTACTTTTGAACTCTCTGCATTAAATGCTGCTTACCTTGTCTTTCAGATGAGCTGAGAATTTAATGTTACCCATTTGAATGAAACCTACAGGAGGTTCAAAAGGTTAAGTTACTAAAAACAAAGCTGTGGCATTTTGCTTTGTTTGGTTTTGGGGATCCCGAATGTCTATTTCTAGCATTTGTGGAACCAGGAATTGCTAATGTAACAGGAATGTGATGGTCAGAGTAATCTGATACAAAAGAAATCAGGAAGACCTGGGAACTGTTGATAAAAGGTGGTTGTTGCAATGTTTTTACTTGACTTTTCCCCCCAGTCCAATTAAAGTGTTGGTTTGTAAGAGGTCATTGTCGATGATGAAACTAGGGAGGCATTTTTTTACCCGGGCAGTGGCTGCACTGGACGGTAGAGCCTGTAGCTTATGTTGCAATCATGGAGTATTTTGCTGTCCCATCTTTCTGATACATATTCCACAAGAGAGCACTATTTTTTTTTTTCATTTCAGTACTGAGAACAGAATTTGACATGAGTGACCCTGTAAGATAGCACATAGCAGAATGTGTCTTGGGTGGCATCTTCGTTGTCCAATATGTTGGCCACTGGGCACATGCAACTATTTACATTTCAACCACTTAAAGGAGGATTCAGGGCATTTCCATTGGCCCAGAAAGCTCTCTGTAGAGTCACAGGTACAGCTTGGTCTCAGCTGGGAAGAAGAGGCAAAATTGAAGGGGGGCTTCCCTGGACAAGGCCTCTTTCCTATAGACGCAGCTAGACTGGCAAGGTGTTTGTATATCTCAGGGAGCAAGCTAGCTCAGGTAGACTCTGAAGATGGTACTTTGGAAGCCAGAATATTTATATCCCAGGCACTCTCTGTGCTCCTGTCCTTGTTCTCTGTAATATTACTCATGCCTTTGGGAAGTTAAAGCCTTTTATCAGCCACACACACAGGAACCAAGGAAAGGGGCTTTGCGCCGCAGCTGGATTTGAGTAGCTACTAATGATAGTAGGGGGAGGTGAAACCTCAGAGATTAGAAGGAGGACTCTTGGTCTGCCTGTACTTGCCCTTAGCTGGCAGTCCCCTTCAGGAGTGGAACCCAGAGATTCTGGATCTCAGCCCTTTGCCGGATTCTGTGTTCTCTTTGGAAGAAGCCACATCGCCATCACCTCTGAAGCTGCCTGACTCTCTTAGGTCAAAATGGGCTCAGGGTAATTCCTAGGGAGCAAGGATTCTCTCAACTTTGAATGTATATTAGAATCTGGAATCTTTCAAAGCCGCCAATACTCAGACTGCACCTAACTGAATACAAATTTCTGAGGTGGATGCTGGGCACTGGTGTTTTAGACTCTCCAGGCGATGCTAAAGTGCAGCTAAGGTTGAGAAACCGTGCTTCCCCTAGAGAACCTCTTTTACTCGTAGAATAGAGGGATCTAAACACATATTCCACAACCTTTTCCTTCCCTAGGTTTGACAATAATAGGATGGCCTTTGATTTATAGTCAGCAGATCTGTCTTGACAGTAAAGTAGAAAGAACTCTGAATCTTCAGAGTTTAGTCTAAGCTCTTGGCCGAGAAGCTGTTACCTTATGCGGGCCACCTCACCTCTCTGCGCTAGCATTTCCTCACCTGGAACCTGGAGGTTTTGGACTTGAAGACCTCTACCGTCCCTTGCCTTGTACGCTGAGTGTCTAAGATTGTCCTAAATGCCCAGTTCTATGGATGCGAGGACGTCCTTTGATGGGGTCCCCACTAAGCATTTGAGAATAAGGAGACCTTTTCTCTTGGATGCTTCATGGTGCCCAATGCAATGCCTCTGTACATCTGGGCACTTAATACTGGCAGCTGGATGACTGTGTACTTTAGACTATTCTTCCTGCAGATATTGATGAGTCAACTTTATAGACAGAATGAGCAGGCTTATTAAAGTCAGGGCAGTCCAATCCAGTGTTTCTCCGGGCCAGCCAGCCAGCCCCCTCTCTGCCACCTCTGTCCCATGTGACTAGAATGGTCTGAGTGGCCATGTGACATACAGGACAAAGCTCGGGAACAGGACTCAGCACACTGCACCTCAGTTGAACTTGGCCATGATGCGGGTTGGGGCTCCCAATATGCTGTCTTCCCTCATCAGACTGGCTCAAAAACTAGGTACAATGGAGCCTACAGGTTAAAGGCAGCAGAACCCACAGTAGCTTCAGGAATGACCCAGGTCATTTATCTGCTGTTAACTAGCTGTATGACCTTGGACTCAAAAGATCTCTTTGTACATCAGTTTTCTTATCTTTAAAATCAGCTGCTCGGGTCATGTGATTCTAAGATCCTTTCCAAATCTAAAACTGTATGAGAAAACGTTTTCTTTGGAAAGCTATCCTTGTTATTACTCAGTGCCCTGTTTTCTTCAAGGTGCTTGACAATAGATTTTGTGATTATTTCCTCTGTCTTTTCCCCTTAGATTCCTATGTAGAGAAGTTAAACTTAGAAGTCCAGGGTTTTTCAGGGTCATTCCTTTTTCCATTTAGAAAAAGAAACTAAGTTGTTCCATTCCTGCTTTGGTCAAATCGTTTACCCTTCAAGAAATCTTTAAAATGATAGCTGGTGATCCTGAAATCACTCTAGACATGTTCTTAAGCATTTGTAGTTCAAGTTGTCAGGGCCTGGAATGGATTTTAACTGTTTCTCTCACTTTTGCCTCATTTTCCTCCCTCCTATCACAAGGCTTCATGGCATGTAGACTAAAATAGAATATACTGACTTTGTGGTGTCATCTGCCAGCCATTTTCCCCATCCCATCATGCGGAGATCCTCCAAGTGTGCTGCCCTGACCAGCAGCATTATCTTGGAACTTGTTAGAAATGCAAATTATCAGTCCCAGACCACAGAATAATCAGTGTGTGCTTTAATAAGTCTTAAGGAGATTCTGATGTGTGCTAAATTTGAGAATTTGAGAACTACTGTTCAAATAAAAGACATTTTCCTCTTGCCCTTCTCTTTCTTAATATATCTCCCTATTTCCTTATGTAATACATTAGAAGACTATGAGGTTGTTTCTCCTTAAACCCTTTGAAAATGGATTTCTATTTTCTGTATTGACTTCTTATTCTGGCCCTAAAAGGCCTATTAATTTCTCTTCTTTATTGAAGAGCTTCATTTTCTTTTTCTCTGGCTTTCTCACAGAATAAGTTTATCACCTGGCATGAATTAAATGAAATGCAACCTAATAGGTGGTTGATGAATATTTTTATAAAACTCTGGAGTCTTGCTACTTCAGGCGGGGCCCTGGCTCAGCAGCATCAGCATCAGTATCCCTGGGATCTGGCTGGTTCTGCGAAATCTCTCTCCATCCCAGCCCCACAGAATTAGAATCTGCATCCTGACAAAATCTCTAGGTGATTAATGTACAAATTACAGTCCGAGATGCACTGCTCTTAAAAGAATATCTCAGCCCTTTAATGGAATGATTGTTTTAGAAGTTGGACTAAAGTTACTGGAAAATTTTAGCCAAGCAGTCAGATTTTTTTTTACTCCAAGATTATCATTATATTTGGTAATGTGAGTTTTGAAGATGACAAAGAAGGAAGAGTATACTTTATCTTGAAATAAACAAATGACATACATAGTAATCAATTCAAAAGTTTCATGCTTCTATATAGGACTATACTATCCAAAGGCTGGAATCACAGAGGAGAACATCTAGGTGTAGGAAAAGGAAAGAGAATTAGAAAAGAATTTGGGATTATGATGTAGACCACTCAGCCAGGAAATGGCATAGATGATGTCACTATAAAGACATGACAAAGTAGTTTGGCTGATATGGTTTCACGGAGGTCCACCGTAGTGATAATACTAGTCACTGCAGTGTGTTTACTGAGTGGAAAGTGAATGTCAGGCCCTCTGCTCTGCCCTTCCCAGCATCATCTCATGCGATACCCACAGCAACCCTATGAGGTGGATGCTGCTATCATCCCTACTTTAAGGGGGGAGGACCTGAGCATTGGAGGTTAAATAACTAAACATTAGATAGTCATTCCAGATAGTTCTAATTGCTCTTACTGCTTTAATTAGGGTAACATTGGTGACACTAGCAGATAAAATCTCAAATCTCAATGGCTTATGAAAAATTCATTCTTACTTATGTTAAGTTCAAAAGGGTGTTCCTAATTAACGGGAGGCTCTTTTTCAAGCACAGCTTTAGTAACCTAACTTCCTTATTCTCGTAGCTCTGCCATATTCCACATCTGGCTTCCAGGAGCATCTGCACCACACCAGTGGAAGAAGAAAGAGCATGGGAGATTAGATGAGGGGAGATTTTTTAATGGGTCAGACCTAGAATGGCATGCATTGCTTCCATGCACATTCCATGGCTTGAACTTGAAGGAAGGCTGAGAAATGTGGCCAATCCCAGAAAGAAGAAGGAGAGGTTTGGTGAACGGGTCTCTACCAAACAACCTGCCTGAGTCCATGCAAGTAATTTAATCTTGCTAACTTCAGTTCTTTATCTATAAAATGGGAATGCTTCTACCTGCACCATCAATGGGTTTTTAGAATTAAATTACCTAACCATTATTATTACTGCAATGGAGGGGTCTGATAAAGTCTAGATTTTCCTAGCTGATAATTCCCTGGTTCAGAAGATACAGTCTATTCAAGAATTATTCTAATCTTATTGAGAATGAAGACAGAGACACTGGAATTAAGTGAAAGTATCATGAAGGAGTCCAGAGGAGCGAGGAAATTAAATATTCAACAGTTAGGCATAGTCATTGGATATAGGAAAGCAGATTTCAAAGACTTCAAGAAAATATGTGATATATAAAGAACTATACAACTCAACACCAAAAAACCAAATAATCCAATTAAAGAATGGATAGAAGACATGAAGAGACATTTCTCCAAAGAAGACATCCAGATGGCCAACATGAAAAGATGCTCAACATCACTGATCACCTGGGAAATACAAATCAAAGCCACAATGAGATACCACCTCACACCTGTCAGAATGGCTAAAATCAAAAACTCAAGAAACAACAAGTGCTGGCGAGGGTGTGGAGAAGGAACCCTCATGCATTGTTGGTGGGAATGCAAACCTGTGCCCCTGTGGAAGACAGTATGGAGGGTCCTCAAAAAATTAAGAATAGAACTACCTATAATCCAGGAATCATACTACTGGGTATCTACTCAAAGAATATGAAAACACTAATTCAAAGGGATATATGTACCTCTGTGTTTACTACAGCATTGTTTGCAATGGCCAAACTACGAGAGGGTCCCAAGTGTCCATTAACAAATGAATGGATAAGGAAGATGTGAGATATGTGTATGTATATATACACATATATATATCATACATCATATATATGATATATGTAATGGAATACTATTCAGCCATGAAAAAAGAATGAAATCTTGCCATTTGCAATGACATGGATAGAGCTAGAGAGTATAATGCTAAGCAAAATAAGCCAGTCAGAGAAAGACAAATACGATATGATTTCACTCATATATGGAGTTTAAGAAACAAAACAAATGAACAAAGAAAAAAAAAAAGAGAGACACACTAAGAAACAGACTCTTAACTATAGAGGAGAAACTGGTGGTTACCATATGATAGGAGGATGGGTGAATAGGGGATGGGGATGAAAGAGTGCACTTATCTTGATGAGCACCAGGTGATGTATGGAAGTGTTGAATCACTATATTGTACACCTGAAACTAATATAACACTGTATGTTAACTACACTGAAATTAAAATTAAAACCCAGAAAATATGTGATGGCCTTCTGGTTACAGACTATAAATGTATTTATAGCTCATTATGAGGGCAGGGTCTAAGAGGAAACCAAATTCGGAAACAAAGTCAGAAATGATTACATTGAGGAAGAAGAGGAAGGAGTCAGTGTCCAAAGAAATCCTTGTCGCTGTTCACAGTATTCCCTGATAACAGGACATGTACAAAATACGGGAGCCAGGATATACCCAATAAAATTATCAAAGAGCATCGTGTGTCAGAAAAACTGAAACCAAAGGCATCAGAAACAACTTTTCCTTCTGTTCAGAGGAGAGGCAGAAAGGAAGCAGGCCCCGTGATTGAAGCAGATGGGGTGAAGTTACCAGCTGTCAGAAGGAACAGAGCCTCCCAGCCCCATTTGCTTCCATATTTTCCTTCAAGAACTGAGGAAGATGAAAAGGTAGTTCGGCAAGGAGATCACATAATCTTTCCAATGGGTCCCAACCCCTAGGCTTAGGTGAATCACATCTCAGAGTTCATGAGAACTTCCAGATTGAGAATCAGGAGGCTAGAGATGGGTAAACACCATGAGAAAGGGCAGTAATGGCAACCCGTTTGGTCAGCTCATAGGGGTCCATGGCGTCTCAGGGGCAAAGGCTTTATATGGGGGCTTGTGAGTACTTTGAGAAGTGGTCTGCCTGCAGAGCAGCATGGTTTCCCCCATATCAGATCCAGCTCACTTCCCCTTTGAGGAGGAAGGTCCCACAGCCTTGACGTAAATTTGTTTCACCAAAGACTTTAACAAAGTGTAGCATCATGCTGGGCACAGAATCAGTACTCAGTTAATAGTGGTTACTGTGTAAATAAGAATATTAGGAAGAAGATAGAAAACTAATGACTTAGACAATAAAATTAGGTGGAATGATGCCCTTTGAACAATGGTTCTATGCCTACAGGGAAGAAGGTGTTTACCTGTGTCTGCCTAGGCCCTGTAGGGACCTGTTCTTGGCCTTAAGTAGGCATGGGATAGAGATACAGAAGATAGATATGTCACAGCTAGGAAGGATGGGCCCCATGGAAGGAGGTCATTCCCTGACAAGGGTAAATTCAGCTGCAGTATTGGGCCGAAGTCCGGAAACCATATGCAGAGGCACGTGATCAATCAGGAAGTGCTCAAGTGGGCAACGGGGAGAAAGAGAAGATGCAAATAGGCCGTGTAAGAGGTGATAAAAGAGACTAGGGGTGTTTAGCCTCAGTGGAGGAGACTGGAGGTGAGGGAGTGGACAAACGATCTTCTTCCCGAATGTTCTAAAGACTGCGGAGGGCAGGGCTCTGACTGACTCCTGAGCTGTTATGGGGATTCCAAACTTATTCAATATACAGAGAACTCGTTCATAGAAAGAATTCTGAGTCTCCCAGAAGGAGAGATCACTCCTTTCAGCAATAGTAGCTGATTCCAACTGTGGCTGAGGAGTGGAATGAACTAACCCTGAAAATCTCTGAACCCAGAGATAAGATGGCCCCAGTATCCTCCCTGCCACTCTTTGTTCTCCTTTCAGATGAAGAGCTGGGGTGCTCAGTGTGCAGCAGCTGGTTGCACTGGAAAGCCCAGGCAGCTGACTCGCAGTTCTGCCTGCCTTGGCTGCAGCACTCTGAAGAGCCGCACATATGTGTCACTTCCATAATGCATGCTGCCTCCAGGGGAGAGGCACCTCTGACAACTGGCCAACGGAGAGCCCTGATGTCAACTGTCAAAGCACCCAGTAGTCTGCACTTGGGAGCGGTGAAAATGAGATTTCGCTGCAGCAATAAGAAAGCAGACAATATATTCAAAACTAAACTAACCTTAAATAAGTTTCCTAAATTAATATGATCCTGAGACGTCTTGTGGGCAAACTGACATAATTATCATTAAGGTGATGGTTACAATTAATGGCACATTGTTAGCGTGGTAATAAATGTTGTCATCTTTGTGTTTGGTTTGAACGCCCCAGAGGCTGTCCTACTTTTCTATTCATGTCTCCTTACTATGCACACACTAAATAACCTTTCCAATTCATTACTACCTCCTATTGCTGAAGTCTCCTGTTCGACGAGGGATCAGAATCAGAAAATTTGGGAATTGGGGAACTCTGAAGGAGTGCTTCGAAAACAAAATGTCAACATAGATTTCATATATTTCTCAAACAGAACGCAAACATTGAGCCCAAAACTGATGGTGAGATTTATATTTATGTAGTCTATCAGTGTCTATCTCAGCGTCCCATTAAAATGCAGCAGTAAAAAAATTTCGGTATCATTGCCCTGTACCCTACATGTGACCAAAAGCAGTTTGACTCTCTCTCTTTGCAGGTGTCCTTTTCAACTTTTAACTCCCATATTTGTCTCAAGCCATTCACCATACCAGGAGATTTTGGAGGGTAGGGTGAGATTTTAGTCATTCTTCCATCCCCTACGTGGCCCAACCCCAGTACCTGACTCATTGGCATTTAACCATTGTTGAGTAAGTGGACAAGTGTGAGTGATTAAATGACATTTTGTTCAAATGAGTTGAACTATAAATGATCATCAAAAGAATCCGAGAACCTCAATAGTTAAATGACTATTAAAATTATTTGGTTCTTTAATTCCCTCTCTACCATCTCCGCCAAGAATACATTTTTATTTTGAAGTAGTCACTGCCATTCTTGGCACTTAGTTCTAGCTTTGGATGACTTTGACTGTGTCAAGTTCTTTATGTTGATACAGTGAAGCTCCCTGGACTTTCCACCCATAATGTTCCTGGTCCTATCCTTGGGATTGCACAGAAGGATTCTCATCCTCTGCTCCTTTACTTGCTCCCATAAAATTGAAGATAGTCATTAGGAAACCCATGTACCTTTTCTTTTCCAAGTATATATCCCAGATTCTTCATCCATTCCCCTTGAAACATGTTTCCACAAGTACCCTCAACACCGTGGTGCATGCTATAGTTGGTCTTGAAGAGAAATGGCCAGAATGAAGTCCCAGATTCCAGAAAGCAGAGGAGGATCATCTGGTGCCCCATCCGATTCTTTATACTGGTTACTCCATTCCTATTAATGTGGCCTCATACCACTTTATTTTTCAAGGCAACCTCCTTGTGCTCTTGATTCATACGAAGCTTATTCTCAACATACAAACCTTTTATTTTTTTGCTGGTACTAAGTGACATCTTCCTCATACCACATTGTTCAGGTTATTTATTTTTTAACAGAGATGGGAAATTTTACATTTATCTCTGTTATATTTCATCTGGTGAGATGTGGTTCATCACATTGGTCTGTCAAGACCTTATTGAGCTGGTTCCATAATCCTACATTTTCCTATCCTGCTAAACCTTGTGTGAGCTGCAGAGCAAATAAAGCCACCCTACATGTCTTCACCTCAGTCACTGAATCTACCATTCAGCATATGACAATGGATTCTGAGTCTTTTTCTCCCTTTCAAATAATTTGGCTGGAATATATTAAGCCATCTTTTTGTTGTCATTTTTGTTATGTATAAAATGGTCCTCTGTTATTTCTTATGTTCCAGTTATCTGTAAAAGTAGTGACCCCAAACAGCAACCATTTTATCGATGCTCACTGATGATGGCTCAGGAATTTGGACAGGGCACAGCAGGGTGGCTTGTTTCTGCTCTGCAGTGTTGGGGGCCTCAGCTGGGAAGATGCAAATGGCTGCCGGTGACTCAAAAAGCTGGGGGCTGAAATCATCTGGAGGCCTCCTCACTCACACGTCAGACACATGGGCTCAGCTGGGGCAGCCCCCAGAGCACTGACATGTGGCATCTCTGTGTAGCTCTGGCTTCTCACAGCATGGGGCTGGGTCCAAGACAAAGCATCCAGGGAGAGAAAGTTCCAAGAGCACCAGAAGGGAAGTTGCATGGCCTTCTCCAACCTGGCCCCGAAGTCACAGCACGTCACTCTACTCTATCGACTGAAACAGTTCCAAGCCTGCCCCAGATTCAAGGGAAGAGGATTTACAACCCATCTCTCAATGGAAGTAGTGTCAAAGAAGTTGGGGTCATTTTAACAAAAAATCATATCTGACTGGCATCTGAAAGAGAACTTGCCATTCTTTCTATTCAGTTTTATAATATGAAAATATATTTTTGTTAAGGTTTTCTTCAGAGAGGGAAAGCAAGAATGAGCACGCATAAGAGTTATGTATTTATAATGCTCAGTCCATATGGAGTTTTTGTTTGTTTTAGCATGTGAGTGTGGGAGGCATATTTAAAAATCAGAATATTTAAAAGCATTGTCTTTGATGGGTTGAGTATATTATAGTTGCTTTTGATATTCAAGGCTCTAATGAGCCATGCATGTGATTGCGGTACTTCATTAATGCCTTCTTTAAAAAGTGGTCTGATTTTCAACCCTGAACATTGCCATTCATGCGGAGTTGCTGTTGAAGACAGAAACTGTAGCTAACAGGAAGACTACAGGTGGGGGAAATGTACTACTCTGTCCCAGGAGAGATCTGAGGGCTCATGGCACCGAGGCCTCTCTGAAACACTCACACGCTCCCTGGATTAATTCTGTGGGAAGGAAGATATCAAGAACAACAGATGGCTTTTCCACTTCACAAGTGACTCATGATAAGTCAACCAGGAAAGTAAAATACAGAGGAAAAGACTGAGCCTTAAGGAGAAGATTTCCATATGATACTTAGAGGAAACAGTAACGTTGGTGAAACAAAGACGTTTTAAAAATCTTAAATCTAAATTTTTATCTAAATAGTCTCAGCCAGATTTCATGTTTTTTATCATCACATGACATTGCCATTCAGGACCCCTTGTTCTTAAAGTAGACAGAACACCATCATGATGTCCAACAGCTCAGTTGGTCCAACAGCTCAGTGATAGCGTGACAGTTTTAGAAGATGAGCTCCAAGAGGCCATGGGATCTGCCCATTGTACAGTGAACAGACACATCATTCTTAGCCTGACCTCTTCTCTGAGATCAAATGGGGGACATAAAGGATTGTGGGTCGGCCAGCTCTGACTGGCCGAACCTCAGGAATTTGCCTGATTAATTGTCTGGATATAAAAATCACTGAAGAGTTTGTTATGTTTCGGTCCTCAGGGCCTAGTAGCTTCTAGACAAACATTCCCCTTGGAACATATGCTTGAGGGGGAAGGCGTATGTTCCTTGGGAGTTCTGTGATGAAAACGCAGTTTGGGATTCCAAGCTCTCCCTTTAAGAGATTCAAGCTTTAGCAGACCATTTTAATTAAAGTTCTCTAAACAGGAGGCAGAAAAACAAGATTGACTGGAATGAATATAACCTGCATGGAGCAGTGAAAAAAAATCCATGTGGGGATGTAGAGTTATACTACACGTTTTCAGGAAACAAATCAATATGTAGTCCACAAACAAAGCATGGGCTGCCGAAAGATAAAGTTAAAAATATCACATCAAGTGGCTTGAGGCATAGGTTTATTTGAAAAATACATCTTTATTGCCTTACAAATTCACTTTAACAAGAGATTCGTTTTTCCACTGAAGGACATGCTGATTATTGTCCTGTGGTTTTCAATTAATAAGTTCACAGTTAACAGTTTTTAAGTACACTGAATCATGTAAATTTCCATATCACAGCAGCTAATTTATTTGTTTATTGTGGTATAGCAGGCACCACATGAGTCTGGTTTTGAAATCAATTCCAAGTAAAGCAGATGATTTTTGCAGGGGAGACAATATGTAATGAAGGCCCTCGAAACTCTCCCCGTGCTACTGCATCGAGAGTGGGTTTCATGCTGCCAAGCAAGCTGAAAGGGGAAAGAACCCATGTTAATATCCACACTGATAGATTGGGAGAATTGAGTCCTGTTTCTGTGTGACTGCTTATGAGTCACTGCTATCTTTTATTTATGATTACACAATTTTTTGAGAGCTCTTAATGTATTCACAGACACACAAACACAAGGATCATTAAGTTACAAGCTGGGTTTATTTACCGTTTGCAACTAGCTCAGATGGTGTGGCTCTACTGAACGGCATTTGAATTTTAAGATCATATACCAACGTTTCCTCTTTTCCTGCACCCTGTCCCAGGCGCAGGCATGTGCAGGGAATTTTGCTCTAACTTTAGGAAGCTGGTTCTCCATCGAATGCTTTAGGAATAAGGAGAGACCCTCCAGATGTTGAGCAAGTTTCCCATAGAAGTAATAGACAAGGGCCAGGAGGGGAAGAGCGTGGAGATAAAGGGAATGAAGGGTTATGAAGAGGCAAAGGACATGGAGAGAAGAAACAGAAAGGAATATTAGAAAGTTCTGACACTATTCTTTCAAAAAAAATTCATAATGATGATCTGTTCCTTTGAAATGGATAAATGAATAAGTGTTTGAGCATTTCAATCAGTAAAATGCACAGACCTTGAAGAAAAAGTGATACAAAGGCACTGGGAGATGAAATTGAGTAAAATGTCCCCAGTTAATTTGAAAATTTCAATACACTCTCAAAATTGCTGGCAACCGAAAGAAACCTCACAGCTGTGCAAATTGGAATTTTCTTTTCCTGTGTGTTCATGAGGATGGTGTAATTGCATATCTGAATGTATATGCTAGTATTTATACTGGCCTCGAATATGTTGATCTTGGACACTTTTCTTATTTAACCTATTAATGTTAACATTTTCTCCCCATGCAATATGAGCTACCATAAGTGTTGGAGTCCTAAAGCAGCTTGATTTCTTCATAGTTAGTGTTCCATGAACATAATGAGGAGAGCCCATTTTTGTCCTTCCCCAGAGCTGTCATTTAAAGCAGCCCCCACCTTCCACATGTTTGCCCCATCTGTCTCCCTTCAAGTCTCCCTTTGTTCTGCAGCAGAGAAAATGGGCAAAATGGAGATGAAAAACACGGAAACCACCATAGATTGAAAAATATTTGAATAATGCTCTTAAAAGTGGTTTAATTGTGAATACTTGAAAAAATAAAAGTCAGATGTAAATAAGCTAAGCATGAGTGGATCTTGTTGCGAGACAGGGACTAATTTTTCTAGAGAGCTGGACACTCTTAATGTTACTCCTAACCCTCAAGGTCTGGGATGAGGTTGAGTTAATGCCTCTTAGAAAGTTATGCCTAGGTAGTTTGTCCTTCTTCTTGCAGGTCACATGGCTTTAGGACACAAAGTTGGCCATGGTGATTTGCATATTAGTGGACTCCCCCGTGATTTCCAAGTACAGAATATAATATCTGCAGTAGGACTTCACATTTCTTCAACCAAAATGCACCAAAACCAACATAAAATTAGTTATAACATTCTTTAGTTACCTCTGCAAGTTCCAGCAGTCTAGTAGAAAAAGGACCAGACACTGAATAGATCAATGTCATTCAACGGACCAAGATTGGCAAGGAATTTGGGAGTAAAAGGAATGCTTATCGGAGTTTTTGGATTCAGTACTCGAGAAATGGAAGTTCACTGCCAGTGTGGGTTGTGGCCATTCTTGACTCACTCAGTGCAGGTGAAGAGCTGTCACGTGATGCATGACACACTAGCCTCTTTCAGGTCAACTTGCAAAAGAAGGTATATAGTTCATGCTCATGGAGGTTTGTTCTTTGCATTCCATTTCAAGAAATCCCACAGTGGTACCCACTGTGGAGGTAGGGGGCTGCTCATGCCACCTGCCAATTAATCCTTTAACACAGATTACCTACTCAGGTTACATAAGCCAAGACCCAGGTGTCTATGGGCCAAGTGTTTGCAGGTAAAAGCCCACCTGGATCACATTAAACTCAATCCAGAACTGCCAACTCCACCTATATTAGGAAATACACAAATCTGGTCTAAGTAAACATTTTTGATGTGAAATTTCAAATTCTTTGTTCTTATGTTATTTAATAGAGTCCTTATAATTCTGGAAGAGGTTCTGAGTCTAGAGTTTGAGTACTTTCATGCAGTATACTTTTCAATGCCAGCATTTGTTCTTTGTTGAGTGGCTAGATTATCACTGACCCTTGCAAGGTAGAGATTGATGGAGCAGAATATGAACTTCCAGAGCTCAATAGTGATGTCCAGGTAGAGCAAATGAGGGTGCTTCTGTGAGTAGACAAACTTGTTTTTTAATTCAAAATAATCTGGAGGAACTATTAGCTCGCTCATTATAATAAAGTGGTGGTTTCTGGTGCACACCAGATAAGATTAATAGAAATACATAAGTTTAATGTTTTTACCTGGACAAAAAGGACTCTCAGAATCTTGTGGCCTTTGGGATGCAGGATTTAGGTGTCACTTGACAGTAGAGGAGATGAAGATAGTGGCAGGCATTCCAGGAGATAAAGAATCCAAGGTAAAACTGAGAAATAAGTTAAAGGAAGTTAGAAAAAGTGGAAATCAGATAGGCCTATTCTTGGAATAACATGGACAGACAAGTTCATGACTCAGTCTAGCCTGGTTAGTCTCTAAATAGCTCTCCCTTCTGAGAGTCTAGGATTACAAAATAGTAAACAAAATAGGGATAAAAAATACCTAGTGAAAATAATTATGGAAAAGTGTCATGAAGATTAAATTTGATGATGACTATAAAGTGCCTGGCACATATTAAGTGTGAACTATTGCTATTATTAGATTACTATTATTAATAAGACATAATAATTATATTATTATTACTTATAACAATAATTTTTTTAACAAGGAGAAAGAATAATGTGTTTGGAGGTCCCGGGAGCATTTCTGACTAAGTGATGGTCCTTAGAAATTATGGTCATGAGAAAGACTTCTAGTTCTCTTCTAGGTAGAAGCACCTACTAAATCCTTATTGTTTTCCACCCTGGTGAGATTTTGCTCTCAGGCATCTCAAGTGGATTAGAAAGGAGAATGGGCCAAACAAGGCTTTTGGACGTGTAGTCTGAGAGCCTCAGGGAACCTGACTCATACTGTCTATGGCAAGATGCCTGGCCTACGGACATTTCCAGGTTGTTTGGAAGCTCCAGTGTGGGAAAAGAGTCCTCTCCTCTTCCCACAGTATTTAAAACTCTTTTCTTCTCCCAGCTGTGCCTAAAGTTATAGTCCCTGGAATTCCAACCAAATATATCAGCTGGCTGCATCTACCTCTTCGAGGGTTTCTTTTCCCGCCCCTGATGGGATAGAGAGAAGCCTATAGGTGGGCCCTAGAGCAACTGCTCAGTATCCACGCTGAGTAGGGAAACATCCTCTCAAAAAGAACAAAATGACAGTCCTAAATAGACAGACAGCACTTCTCTAGTGCTGGGAAGGGACCACAGTAAACATGCTTTACTATATCAATCAACCAAAGCTTGTTAAATTTCCATCACGAGGTCACAGCAGCGTCTAGGGAGCTGAGAATGGGGTTGGCACAGGGTCTGCATAGTAGGATAACAGGATGGCCATAATTCCTGCCCCCAGGAAAATTTTAGTTTACATATTTACAGTGCTCCCCCCAAACCCTAAAAAAACCACAAAACTTTGTTTTTTTTACCCTAGTTAATCCTGCAATTTTAGGTGCTAAGTTGGCATCTTCTTTTGGATTTACTTGAACTTTAAAGTCTCCATTTCAAATCTAAATGCACCTCATGCCCTAATTAGTTTCTTTCCTGAAGTGAATCACCTGTCTTGTCATCGCCAGGCTGGAACCTCAAAGATCTTTGATGCCTCTTTCTCTTTCCCCCTAAGATCAGATAGTTGCCAAGTCAGGTGGGTTTTTCACCTGCAGGGTCTGACTACTATCAATACCTCCTCTTCTATTTCCAGCTCCATTCTGCCAGTTCTTGTACTTTTATCCCAAACTGTTTTCCCCATATTCCATTTCTAACCACTCCAATACCACCTACCTCCAAGTGCTAGATTCATCTTTCTAAGGGATTTCTAAATATGTTCAGAATGGAGAAGTCATCCTGCTAAAACTAAGCAGCCAGTATACTGATATGAAAAACAGGCTTTCATAAATTTGGCTACTGCAAATCAACTCACCAGTGCTTTGTCACCCTTGGATAAATGGCTATAGCTGAGTTTCTGAGGGCTCAATGTGTGAAATACATGGTGCCCCCACTGAGGTGCAATAGTCATATGACCTTAGTCTGGGACAATGGTCCCTTGAAATTGTCATGCTAGAATAATATGTGTTTTGATCACAGGACTAAAAATGTAAACATTTAGCAAAGGCTATGGTCTGGGGAGCCAGCCAGAGTTGATTCAAAACTCCAATTACTCTACTTACAACCTTAGGCCTTGGGCAAGTCATTTTGCCTTGCTGAGCTTGAGCAATTATTTCTGGGTTTGTTTGTTTTGATCTGTAAAAGAGGAATATTTATACCTACTTAATGGATATGGTAAAATACCTAGTACATAGTGGCTACTTTATTAATAATAATTTTTATAAATATTATTACTGAGAACCCTTTGCTCTTTGTATCTTAGTCCTGAAACAAATATTAATTGAGCCTCTCCCGAAATGTAATTCCACTCATGTCAGTTTTAAATGCCAATTTCCCTTTTGCCCATAATCCCAAAACAAGAGGAACTGCAAAATCTCATTCAAAGTAGTTGAGGAGGGGGCTGCAGGTTGCTGACCTTGGAACCACTTCGGAACTTTCTTTCCACTGGAGCAAATAAGGGGAAATACTGAGCCAGTTTCCTGCAAGACATGTATGGACTTGCTTCTCTATCACTTCTTTCTTTCTACTAATAATCACCCTTTTCCTCTCTACAGAAATAGTTTTCTCTCAGTGCTTGAAAAAGCATTAGGAAAAAAAAAATCTAGTTTTCTTCCCTTGAGCAATGGGCACCAGCCCCTCCCTGAAAACCTAGGTCGGTACAAGAGCAACAGGAGAGACATTCCTTTCCCCAAGGGAACAACCCATCTGATGCCATTTTGCATTCCAGTGAGTTCTTCTCATGATAAGCTCCACTAAATATACTCAGTAGGTGGAAATGAGAAGAGAAGGTGGAAGAAGAATATTAAATCACAGAGGAGCCGCTTTCCTGCCAGTGAAACTTCGATGCTAGTGGGAAAGGAGAGCTTGAGCCACGGGCTCTATAGCCTCTGATCTTTTAGGGTTGGAGAAGCCCTGGGGCTGGGAGCTGTGCCTCAGCAGTGAAAGACATGCCTTTAAGTTAGAAATAACCTTCAATGGAGTCCGCATCCCTTCTGGGCAATTAGGACGTGTCCTTGGTTTGGCTTCCTTTCAGTCCACTGATGTCAGTGCCTCCTTGTCTTCTCTCCAAAATCTGTTCTTGCCCTGCCATCCCACTGACTCACTCTAATTTAAGAGCCTGTGGGGGTGGAGGGATGGCTGAGCCAGGAAGCAGGAGGCCAGCGTTCTCGTTTCTGCCCCACAGCTGACCTTCCAGGGAACCTTGGGCGGATTGCTTAGCCCAGGTCTTCCCTGTCTCTTCATCTGTTGCAGTGGAAGGAATAGCAAGGGACTCACCTAGCGAGTAGGGTCTACATGAAAACCAGATGAGGCAATGCAAGAGTGAGTATAGAGTATTGTGCAAACAGGAGGCCTTTTTGTGACGTCCTTTCGCTTAACTGTCAGTTTCCTTTTCTCTCAGATGGGACTCATAATATGAACACACTTCAGGGGGTGTGCTTCCACCAATAAACACATGATTCACCCCTTAATGAACAGAATAGGAAATGTGTGGAGCAATCAGATGCAAACGAGCACAGCTGCTCATTTAGTGGCCACTGTTTAGAAAACAACAACTTAAATCTAGACACTGCAGACCTCTTTAATAAATATCTTCTTAATTGTCTGAGCAATTGAAAACCTTAGGCAGGAGGAAGAAGCCTGCAGATCAGTGTTTAGTGGGAGAGGGTGGTCAGGCAGCTGGGCTTCTGAAGGCACATTTATATTCAGCATCTTGTACTCACGGCTGGATTATACACACCCGGAGCTCAGGCTAAGAAGTATGAGAGCTGGTATTAGAAGCAGGAGTGGGGGAACCTAACTTCATCATGCACAGGCCAGTGCCAACAGGGAAGGGGGAATGAACCAGGAGCAGGAGAAGAACCTCCCTAGGCCTGAACTTGAGTTTCTCCAAAGGGCAGGAAAGGCTGGGAAAGCCCAAAAAAGGGATCCTGAAGTCAGTTTAGGGAAGGATCTTTCTCACATAGAGAACATTTGATTTTAAGTTTGTGAACTTCTTTCAAATTTCCTTTTGAAAATTCCCTTTGAAAGTTCTGATCTGATAGGATAATTCTGAGGGGAAAGACTGGTTCAAGGTCAAGCAAGGAGGAACAAGTGGTCCATGGTGACAAGATGGTATGAGGAGGCAACTGTTCTAGAAGGAATAACAAGGGGAAGGAGAGTGGTAAGCTGGTGTGAGGGTCAAGTTTGTGAGACAACTTTTGGAGCAAGGAAGTTGAGGCGGTAAAAACTGCACCTTCTTATTGACTCAAGTCCTTTGTAAATTCCTCTTTGCTTTTACACTGGAGTACTCTGATACTCAAGCAACAGGGAGACAGATGTGGTACCCTGATAGGCATTCCCAGGAGAGCCTGGCTTTGCTTCATTTTCATCAAGAAGCCCCATCCAAGAGAGAATGTGGTGGTAACGATGGAAAAGTTCCAGGGAGTAGCTATTTTAGCTAGCCCCTAAAATATTCTTTAAAAAAAAAAAATTATTTATTTATTTTAGAGAGAGAGAGAGAGGATTCTCTCTCCCTCTGCCCTTCCCTCTGCCCTTCCCTCTGCTTGTGCTCTTTCTAAAATCAATCAATCTTTTAAAAAAAGATGGGCAAATATTCGAACAAACACTTCACAAAAGAAGCTATACAAAGTCAAAAAAACACATGAAAATGTGCTCAATATTAGGAATCATCATGGGAAGGCAAATTAAATCCACAATGAGATATCAGAACCCACCTCCTGGAATGTCTAAAATGAAAAAAAAAAAAAAATACTGACAACCCTGAATATTGGTGAGGATATGGAGCTACCAGAACTCTCCTACATTGCTGGCAGGTGTGTAAAATGCTATGCCTACTTTGTAAAATTGCTGATAGTCACTCAAAAAAATTAATCATACATCTATTTATGACCCTGCAATTCTACTCCTGACAAGCAAAAACAGACATCAAAAAAAAAAAAAAAGCCTTATGCAAGAATGTCATAGCAACTTATTCAAATAACATTATCAATAAGAAAACCTAGAAAGCAGGAGGGAGGAGCAAGACCGCGGAGAAGTAGGAGACCTGGATTTCGTCTGGTCTTAGGAATTCAGCTGGATAGGGATCAAACCATTCTGAACACCTAAGACTCAACAGGAGATTGAAGAAAAGAATAGCAGCAACTCTCTGAACAGACAAGTGACCACTTTCTGGAAGGTAGGATGTGCGGAGAAGTGAATCCGAGGCGATATTCGGGAGGACAGATGGCGGGGGCGGGGGCCTCCCTTGGCCGCTTCTGGCAAGTGATAGAGCAGCAGAGCACAAAATCGGAACTTGTAGAAGTCTGCTCCACTGAGGGATGTCACTTCAGTGGCTAAGCAGGGGTGGAACACTCATGGGACAGTGTGGTCTCAGGGCCCTCGGGGTCACAGAAAGACCGGGGTGCCTGAGTGTGGCAGAGCTCTGAGGTATCAGAGCGGGGAAGCTGGCTGCAGAGACGGAGCTGAGTTGTGGGCTCTCAGCTCAGGGTTGCCATAAACCGTGATCCGCAGCACAGTTGGGCCACTGCTCCAGTGGGGACCCAACAAGCGGCAGATCCGGGGAGACTTCCTTCCTCCCATGGGAGGAGCGGCGCGGGAGTGCACCACAGGGATCTGCTGGATTTGGAGACTCCACACAGGGTTGGATGCCAGAGATAGAAATGCTCAGTCACAGGCCGGGTGAGCACGGAGTGCGGGGGAGACCAGGGAGACGGAAGTGATTGACTGCTTTTCTCTGGGGGCTCACTGAGGAGTGGGGCCCCGAGTTCCCAGCCCCTTTGGGGTGGAGATTGGGAGGCCACCATTTTTACTCTCGTCCTCCAAAGCTGTATGGAAAGCTTGCAGGGAACAAAAGCTACCGAGAGCAAACCTGAGCAGATTACTTAGCCCGGACCAGCAAGGGCGGGGCAATTCTGCCTCCAGCAAAGATATTTGGGTACCACGGCAACAGGCACCTCCCCCAGAAGATCAGCAAGAACAGCCAGCCAAGATGAAGTTTTCCGATCAATGAGAACAGCAGAACTCCAGCACTAGGGGAATACTGCACATAGAATTCATGGGTTTTTTTACCATTATTCTTTAGTCTTTCAAAGTTAATTTTTTTTTTAAATTTTTCTTTTTCCCTTTTTCAACCAACATCTTATCAATCCCGTTTTTAAAAAATCTTTATTTTTCATTTTTAGAGTCATATTCTATCCCTTCATAGTAAGTACCCTTATTTTTGGTATATATATATAAGTTGTTCTCTCTCTAAAACTTTGGGATACAGTTTCTTCTAACAGATCAAAATATACCCTAAATCTCTAATGTATGGCTTTGTTCTAGTATCCTGCCTAATCACATTCTCTCCCTTTTTTTTTAATCCTCTTCTTTCTTTTTTCAACCAACTTCTTATCAATTCCTTTTATAAAATCTTTTATAATTTTCATCTTTACAGTCATATTCCCTCCCTTCATTGTATTAACCCTTATTTTTGTACATATATAAGTTTTTCTTTCTTTAAAATTTTGGGAGGCACTTTCTTCTAACAGAACAAAATACACCCAAAATCTAGTGTGTGGCACTGATCTATGCACCAGCCTGATCATATTTGATCATATTCTGTTTTTTTGTTTTGTCTTGTTTTTGTTTTTATCTTTTTCTTTTTTCTTTTTTCTTTCTTTCCCTTTCTTTTCCCCCAGTTTCAGGTCTTTTCTGATTTGTTTAGTGTATATTTTCTGGGGATGTTGTTACCCTGTTAGCATTTTGTTCTCTCATTCATCTCTCTCCTCTGGACAAAATGACAAGATGGAAAAAAAATCACCTCAACAAAAAGAACAACAGGCAGTACTGACTGCCAGGGACCTAATCAATATGGACATTAGTAAGATGTCAGAACTAGAGTTCAGAATGATGATTTTAAAGATACTAGCTGGACTTGAAAAAAGCATGGAAGTTATTAGAGAAACCCTTTCTGGAGAAATAAAAGAACTAAAATCTAACCAAGTCAAAATCAAAAAGGCTATTAATGAGGTGAAATCAAAAATAGAGGCTCTAACTGCTAGGATAAATGAGGCAGAAGAGAGAATTAGTGATACAGAAGACCAAGTGATGGAGAATAAAGAAGCTGATAAGAGAGATAAACAACTACTGGATCACGAGGGCAGAATTCAAGAGATAAGTGATACCATAAGACAAAACAACATTGGAATAATTGGGATCCCAGAAGAAGAAGAAAGAGAGAGAGGGCAGAAGGTATATTGGAGCAAATTATAGCAGAGAACTTCCCTAATTTGGGGAAGGAAACGGGCATCAAAATCCAGGAGTCACAGAGAACCCCTCTCAAAATGAATAAAAATAGGTTAACACCCTGACATCTAATAGTAAAACTTACGAGTCTCAGAAACAAAGAGAAAATCCTGAAAGCAGCTCAGGAGAAGAGATATGTAACCTACAATGGTAGAAACATTAGATTGGCAACAGACCTACCCACAGAGACCTGGCAGGCCAGAAAGGATAGAGCACTAAATGAGAAAAATATGCAGCTAAGAATACTATATCCAGCTAGGCTGTCTTTGAAAATAGAAGGAGAGATAAAGAGCTTCCAGGACAAACAAAAACTAAAGAAATTTGCAAACACGAAACCAGCCCTGCAAGAAATATTGAAAGGGGTCCTTTAAGCAAAGAGAGAGCCTAAAAGCAACATAGACCAGAAAGGAACACAGACAATGTACAGTAACAGTCACCTTACAGGCAATACAATGGCACTAAATTCATATCTTTCAATAGTTACCCTGAATGTAAATGGGCTAAATGCCCCAATCAAAAGACGCAGGCTATCAGATTGGATTAAAAAACAAGACCCATCGATATGCTGTCTGCAAGAGATTCATTTTAGACCCAAAGACACCCTCAGATTGAAAGTGAGGGAGTGGAAAACTATTTACCATGCTAATGGACACCAAAAGAAAGCTGGGGTGGCAATCCTTATATCAGACAAATTAGATTTTAAACCAAAGACTGTAATAAGAGATGAGGAAGGACACTATATCCTACTTAAAGGGTCTATCCAACAAGAAGATCTAACAATAGTAATTATCTATGCCCCTAACATGGGAGCAGCCACTTATATAAGCCAATTAATAACAAAAGCAAAGAAACACATTGACAACAATACAATAATAGTAGGGGACTTTAACACCCCCCTCACTGAAATGGATAGATCATCTAAGCAAAAGATCAACAAGGAAATAAAGACTCTAAATGACACACTGGACCAAATGGACTTCACAGATATATTCAGAACATTCCATCCCAAAGCAACGGAATACACATTCTTCTCTAGTGTCCATGGAACATTCTCCAGAACAGATCACATCCTAGGTCACAAATCAGGTCTCAGCCGGTACCAAAAGACTGGGATCATTCCTTGCCTATTTTCAGACCACAGTGCTTTGAAACTAGAACTCAATCACAAGAGGAAAGTCAGAAAGAACTCAAGTACATGGAGGCTAAAGAGCATCCTACTAAAGAATGAATGGGTCAACCAGGAAATTAAAGAATTTTAAAAATTCATGGAAACCAATGAAAATGAAAACACAACTATTCAAAATCTTTGGGATGCAGCAAAGGCAGTCCTAAGAGGAAAGTATATAGCAATACAAGTCTTTCTCAAGAAACATTGAAGCTCTCAAATACACAACCTAACCCTACACCTAAAGGAGCTGGAAAAAGAACAGCAAATAAAGCCTAACCCCAGCAGGAGAAGAGAAATAATAAAGATCAGAGCAGAAATCAATGAAATAGAAACCAAAAGAACAGTAGAACAGATCAACGAAACTAGGAGCTGGTTCTTTGAAGGAATTAACAAGATTGATAAATCCCTGGCCAGACTTATCAAAAAGTAAAGAGAAATGACCCAAATAAACAAAATCATGAATGAAAGAGGAGAGATCATAACCAACACCAAAGAAATACAAATTATAAGAACATATTATGAGCAACTATATGCCAGCAAATGAGATAATCTGGAAGAAATGGATGCATTCCTAGAGATGTATCAACTACCAAAACTGAATCAGGAAGAAATAGAAAACCTGAACAGACCTATAACCACTAAAGAAATTGAAGCAGTAATAAAAAATCTCCCCCCCCCCCCAAAAGCCCAGGGCCAGATGGCTTCCCAGGGGAATTCTACCAAACATTTCAAGAAGAATTAATACCTATTCTTCTGAAACTGTTCCAAAAAATAGAAATGGAAGGAAAACTTCCAAACTCGTTTTATGAGGCCACCATTACCTTGATCCCCAAACCAGACAAAGACCCCATCAAAAAGGAGAATTACAGACCAATATCCCTGATGAACATGGATGCAAAAATTCTCACCAAAATACTAGCCAATAGGATCCAACAGTACATTAAAAGGATTACTCACCATGACCAAGTGGGATTTATCCCTGGGCTGCAAGATTGGTTCAACATCCACAAATCAATCAATGTGATAGAACACATTAATAAGATTAGAGAGAAGAACCATATGGTCCTCTCAACTGATGCAGAAAAAGCTTTTGACAAAGTACAGCATCCTTTCTTGATCAAAACTCTTCAGAGTATAGGGATAGAGGGTACATACCTCAATATCATAAAAGCCATCTATGAAAAACCCACAATGAATATCATTCTCAATGGGGAAAAACTGAGAGCTTTCCCCCTAGGGTCAGGAACACGGCAGGGATGTCCACTCTCACCACTGCTATTCAACATAGTATTAGAAGTCCTAGCCACAGCAATGAGACAACAAAAAGAAATAAAAGGCATCCAAATTGGCAAAGAAGAAGTCAAACTCTCACTCTTTGCAGATGATATGATACTTTATGTGGAAAACCCCAAAGACTCCACCCCAAAACTGCTAGAACTCATACAGGAATTCAGTAAAGTGGCAGGATATAAAATCAATGCACAGAAATCAGTGGCATTCCTATACATCAACAACAAGACAGAAGAAAGAGAAATGGAGTTGATCCCATTTACAACTGCACCCTAAACCATAAGATACCTAGGAATAAATCTAACCAAAGAGCAAAAGGATCTATACTCAGAAAACTATAAAATACTTATGAAAGAAATTGAGGAAGACACAAAGAAATGGAAAAATGTTCCATGCTCATGGATTGGAAGAACAAATATTGTGAAGATGTCAATGCTACCTAGAGGAATCTACACATTCAAAGCAATCCCTATCAAATACTATCAACTTTTTTCAAAGAAATGGAACAAATAATCCTAAAATTTGTATGGAACCAGAAAAAACCCCGAATGGCCAGAGGAATGTTGAAAAAGCAAAGCAAAGCTGGAGGCATCACAATTCTGGACTTCAAGCTCTATTACAAAGCTGTCATCATCAAGACAGTATGGTACTGGCACAAAAACAGACACATAGATCAATGGAACAGAATAGAGAGCCCAGAAATGTACCCTCAACTTTATGGTCACCTAATCTTCGACAAAGCAGGAAAGAATGTCCAATGGAAAAAAGACAGTCTCTTCAACAAATGGTGTTGGGAAAATTGGACAGCCACATGCAGAAAAATGAAACTGGACCATTTCCTTAACACCACACACAAAAATAGACTCCAAATGGTTGAAAGACCTAAATGTGAGACAGGAGTCCATCAAAATCCTAAAGGAGAACACAGGCAGCAACGTCTTCGACCTCAGCTGCAGCAACTTCTTCTAGAAACATCGCCAAGGGCAAGGGAAGCAAGGTCAAAAATGAACTATTGGGACTTCATCAGGAAGCACAGCAAAAGAAACAGTCAACAAAACCAAAAGACAATCAACAGAATGGGAGAAGATATTTACAAATGACGTATCAGATAAAGGGCTAGTATCCAAAATCTATAAAGAACTTATCAAACTGAACGTCCAAAGAACAAATGATCCAATCAAGAAATGGACAGAAGACATGAACAGACATTTTTCCAAAGACATCCAAACGGCCAACAGACACATGAAAAAGTACTCAACATCACTCGGCATCAGGAAAATTCAAATCAAAACCTCAATGAGATATCACCTCACACCAGTCAGGATGGCTAAAATTAACAAGTCAGGAAATGACAGATGTTGGTGGGGGTGCGGAGAAAGGGGAAACCTCGTACACTGTTGGTGGGAATGCAAGCTGGTGCAGCCACTCTGGAAAACAGTATGGAGGTTCTTCAAAAAGTTGAAAATAGAGCTACCATACGACCCAGCAATTGCACTACTGGGTATTTACCCCAAAGATACAAATGTAGGGATCCGAAGGGATACATGCACCCCGATGTTTATAGCAGCAATGTCCACAATAGCCAAACTGTGGAAAGAGCCATGATGTCCACTGACAGATGAATGGATAAAGAAGATGTGGTATATATATATATATTCCATCAAAAGGAATGAGATCTTGCCATTTGCAACGACGTGGATGGAACTGGAGGGTATTATGCTGAGCGAAATAAGTCAATCAGAGAAAGACATGTATCATATGACCTCACTGATATGAGGAATTCTTAATCTCAGGAAACAAACTGAGGGTTGCTGGAGTGGTGGGGGGGTGGGAGGGATGGGGTGGCTGGGTGATAGACATTGGGGAGGGTATGTGCTATGGTGAGTGCTGTGAATTGTGTAAGTCTCTTGAAACACAGACCTGTACCTCTGAAACAAATAATACATTATGTGTTAAAAAAAAAAAAAAAGAGAGAAGATAGCAGGAGGGGAAGAATGAAGGGGGAGAATCGGAAGGGGAGACGAACCATGAGAGACTATGGACTCTGAGAAACAAACTGAGGGTTTTAGAGGGGAGAGGGCTGGGGGGATGGGTTAGGCTGGTGGTGGTATTAAGGAGGGCACGTTCTGCATGGAGCACTGGGTGTTATGTGCAAACAATGAATCATGGAACACTACATCAAAAACTAATGATGTGATGTATGGTGATTAACATAACATAATAATAAAAAAAAAGAAGAAGAAAACCTAGAAAGCACACAGGTGTCCATCAGCATGAGAATGGGTGAACAAGCTTTGGTATAGTATTATAATGAAGTATTACTCATCAATAAAGAGGAACAAACTACTGATCCAAGTAACAATATAAATGTATGTCAGAAATATGCTGACGATTGCACTACTAGGTATTTATTCCAAAGATACAAATGTAGTGATCCGAAGGGGCACGTGCACCCCAATGTTTATAGCAGCAATGTCCACAATAGCCAAACTATGGAAAGAGCCCAGATGTCCATCGACAGATGAATGGATAAAGAAGATGTGGTATATATACACAATGGGGTATTACTCAGCCATCAAAAAAAAAAAAAAGAAAGAAATCTTGCCATTTGCAATGATGTGGCTGGAACTAGAAGGTTTTATGCTAAGTGAAATAAATCAATCAGAGAAAGACAATTATCATATGAGCTCACTTATATGTGGAATTTAAGAAACAAAACAGAATACCATAGGGGAAGGGGGGAGAATAAAACAAGATGAAATCATAGAGGGAGATAAACCATAAGAGACTCTTAATCATAGGAACAAAGTGAGCGTTGCTGGAGGGGAGGGGGGTAAGGGGATGGGGTAACTATGGGATGGACATTATGGAGGGCACAGGATTTAATGAACACTGGGTATTATATAAGACTGATGAATCACTGACTCTATCTCTGAAACTAATAATACACTGTATGTTAATCGAATTTAAATTAAAAAATGGTAGAATTAAAAAAAGAAAGAAAGAAACATGCTGAGTGAAAGATGCCAGACACAAAAAAGTACTTACTGCATAGTTCCCTTTAGATGAAGTTCTAGGGCAGGTGAAACAAATATATGGTGACAGAAGTCCGAAAAGTGGTTACTTCTGGGGAGAATTAACTGAAAAGGATCATGAAGGAATTTTTCTGGAGTATTAGAAATGTACAATAGAGAGATAGGACTGTGAGTTACATGAACATACACATTCATCAGAACTCTCTTGGTCAGTTTGGGCTGCTGTAAATTGCCATAGGATGGATGGCTTAAACAACAGAAATTTATTTCTCCAAGTTCTGGAGGCTGGGAAGCCCAAGATCACACTGCCAACAGATTCAGTTCTGGTGAGAGGCTGCTTTTTGATTTGCAGTTGGCCATCTTTTTGCTGCATCCTCATCTGGCAGAGAGCTGAGAGGAAGCAAGCTCTCTCATGTTTTCATAGGGGCACTAATCCCACCCATGTGGGTACCACCCTCATGACTCAATTACTTTCCAAAGACCCCACCTTCTAAAACCATCACTTTGGGAGTCAGGATTTCAACATATGAATTTTTGGTGGACACAAATATTTAGTTCCTAATAGTGATGAAACTCTTCACTGAAGATCTGTGCTTTTTACTGCAGGGAAGTTATGGCTCAATTAAAAATTGAAGGGAGATAATAAACTCCTGGAGCTACTCTTCTTCCCCTAAAATATAAGATTTCTCTTCTGTCAGGAACTATTTTCTAACATTTTAAAAACTCCAGCTAATGCTGAAGTCCTCTCTGAAGTGTGGAAGCAAACCAGTCTGTACCATGACAAATGTTAATGCAGTATCCTTTTTAAATGACCACAGACACTGCAGGGTGAAACCAGCTTTTTGATAAGAACGTATGTTCTTATCAAAAGCCTAGAGAAAGTAAAGGAGTTAAGTGACTTGCCTAAAGTTTCCCAGTGACCTATTTGTAGACCTGGAACCAGTTAGTTAGTCTCCTAACTTTAAGTCTAGTGATAGATTATGCTATTTTACTATAAAAATTCTAATAATATATTTACTATTTTAGCAAGTTGGATATAACAAAATATAAAAATCATTGTATATTATGACAGTTGGAATTTATGTTAGGAATGAAAAGCTGTCCTGCCATTCAAAAAGATAATTGATTGGTTAAAGGAAAAAATTTAAAAAAGCAAAAAAAGTAGGGTTTATAATGTATGTAGAAGTAAAATGTATATGTTATTATCTCAAGATAGAGTGAGAATAAAGTTGTATAAAGGAATTACAAAAAATTAAAAAATATACAAAATATAGCCAAAAAGCGAATAGTGGAGATGTAATGAAATGCTAAAAATACTCAATTCAAAAAAAGGCAGGAAAAGAGGAAAAGGGACAATAAAACAAATACAATAAATAGAAAATATATAGCCATATGGAGTATTTAAGTCAGGCTAGATCTATGTTATATAAAATGTAAATGCTATAAAGTATTTAAATTAAAAGGTAGAGAGTATCAGCCTAGATTAAAAAGCAAAACCCAACTCTATGCTGTCAATAAGAAACATGCTTCACAATTGGATAAATGTAAAATGACAGAAAATGAAAGACAACTCAAACAATAATCATAATACTGGAATGGATATATTAACATTAGATAAATCGAACTTCAAAAGAAAGAATATTACCAAGGATAAAGAGTGACATTTCATAATGATAAAAAATTGTTTAAGAAAATATAATCATTAGGGCAACCCTCTTGAGTTCCCTCCCTCTTTGGAAGCTCTGTACTATCACTTAATAAACTTAAAAAAAAAATAAAAGAAAATACAATCATTATAGCTGTGTATTTACCTAATGACAGCTTTGAGTAGATAGAGCCAATTTTTACTGAACTAAAAAGAATAATGGACAAATTGGTAAATACAGTTGGGGATTTTGCCCTGCTTGTTCTATAACAAGTACACAAAAAAATCTGTAAGGATTAATGCCAATTAACTTGACCCATTTTATATTTTTAGCACACTCTACCCATGTAGAGCAGAATATACGTGGTTTTGTTTTTTTTTTTTAAGTGCATGTGGAACATTCCTCAGTGGCTGACCAAATGCTGGACCAAAATTTCTCAATAAATTTAAAGGATTGGGATCATACAGAGAATGTTTTTGACCACATTAGAATTAAATTAGAACTCTGTATTAGAAAGACATCTAAAGTATTCTCTAAATATTTGAAAATTAAACAACAAACTTTGAAATAACTCATAAATCAAAGAAAAAATTACAAAAGAAGATAGAAAATTTTTTAAATTAGATTGAAATAAAAACAAAAAAAATGTAGAATGCAACTAAATCAGTGTTTACAAGAAGACTTAAAGGTTTAAATTGCTGATATTACAAGAACAAAGTCAATGATTGAAACTTTCACCTTAATATGCTAGAAAAAGAAGAGCAAGTTAAGTCCAGGGCAAATAGAAGGAAGCAATGACATAATAAAGAAAAGAGCAGATTCCAGTGAAATAAAAAATAAAAACAGAAAAAAAAAATCAATGAAATCAATGAGATCCAAAGATAGTTGTTTATAAAAAACAAGCAAAAAAATCAATAAAATTGATTGATTGACTAGCTTGACTATTTAAGATAAAAGGAGAATTACCAATATTATGAATAAAGAGGGGACATCATTCTAGATACTGCAGACATTAAAAGAATAATGAGGGAATATTACATAAAACTCTTGCTAAAATTTGAAATGTGTTGGCAAACTACAGCAATATGCCAAATCTGACCTACTACTAAATAAAGTTTTATTGGAACACACCCATACCCATTTGTATATGTATTGTCTGTGATTGCTTTCATGTTACAGTGGCGGAGTTGATTTATTGTGACAGACTGTATGGCCAACAAAGCCTAAAATATTTACAATCTGTCTCTTTGTTCGCTTCTGACCAAGATGTAATGGAAAAAATTCCTTGAAAAATACAAATTAACAAAACTGATTTTAAAAAGGTAGAAACATCTGAATGTCCTCATATCTATTAAATAAATTAATGTCATATTTATACATTTTCCACAAGATAAACTCCAGGGAGGTGGTTTTACTGATGGAATCTATGCAACATTTAAGGGAGAAATAATATCCATCCTACACAAAAATCATTCAGAAAATAGAAGATGAGAAAATCTGTCAAAACTCATTTTATGAACTCAGAATTATCCTAAGACCTAAAATAGATGGTATTACAAGAAAAGAAAACTATAGATCAATGTCCCTCATACATAAATGCAAAAACCCTTAGGAAATATTAGTAACTAGATTCTAGCACAATTTAAAAAAGAATAATATTCTATGACTATGTGGGATTTACTCCATGAATGCAAGACTGATTTAATGTTTGGAAATCTATTGATATAATTTACCAAATTGAAAGATTTTAAAACATATTATCATCTTAATAGATGTACAAGATTCATCTTACAAAACAATTCATGATTAAAAAGAATAAAATCTTTCAGCAAACTAGGAATAGAAACATACTTCAAAACCTGATAAACGGCGTCTATGAAAAATCTAGAGTTAACATAATACTTTTTGGAAAAAGCTGAATGTCTTCCACTTAGGATCAAGAACAAGATAAGAATGTCCACTCACCATTTCTTTTCAACACTATATAGTAAAAATCCTAGCCAGAACTATAAGGCAAGAGAAAAAAAAAAGTTGACAAGGTAAAAAGGAAGAAGTAAACTTTTAATTTATAGAAAATATAACTGTGTATGTGAAATATCCTTATGAATCTAAAAAAAAACTAGTAGAATTAAAAAGGTGAATTTAGTATGTTCACAGAAAATAAGATCAACATAAAAAAACAAATTTATTTCTATATCATAAACAATTGGATTGAACAACTGGAAATTGAAATAAGAAAATACATTATAATAGTATCCAAAATATGAAATACTTAGAGGCAAATTTAACAAATATGCTTAAGACCTAGAGATGAAATACTATAAAACAAACCTGAGAGAAAGTAAACAAAACCTAAACAAATAGAAAGATATACTATGTTCATGAATTGGAAGATTTAATATTGTCTAAATGACAATTCTCTCTATATTTTTCAATAGATTCAATGCAATCTCAATCAAAATCCCAGTAGGCAAGCTGGTTCTAATATTATATAAAATATTATAAAAGCAAAGTAAGTATGAAGGCCAAAATAGTTAAAAAAAGAATAAAGTTGAAGAACATATAATATCAGATTTCAAGAGTTACTGTAAAGCTACGGTCATCAAGACAGTGGGGTATTGACATAAAAATAAACATGTGTTTTGGAACAGAATAGAAATTCCAGAAATATATCCACCCTTCTGTGGTTAACTGATTTTGAAAGAGGTGTCAAGGTCATTCAGTGGGGAAAGGAGTCTGTTATAAAAACATATATATTGTGTGTTCATTCATTTTAAAATTTGTTTTCCAGCTTTATTGAGTTATAACTGACAAATTGTATATATTTAAAGTATACAACATGATTTGATATGTATAGTTTGTGAAATGATTGCCACGATCAAGTAAACACATCTGTTACCTCACATAATTACCATTGGTGTGTGGGGGAACAGGGGGTGAGAATGTTTAGGTTTACTCTCCTAGCAAATTTCAAGTACACAATACAGTATTATTAACTATATTCACCATGCTGTATGTTAGAACCCCAGAGCTTATTCATCTTATATTTGAAAGTTTATACCTTTTGATCAGCATCTCCCCATTTCCCTTACACTCCCACCCCCACCCCTGGAAACCACCATTACACTTGGTTTCTATATGAGTTTGAGTTGTGTTTTTGTTTTTTGTTTTAGATTCCACAAAAAAAGTGACATCATACAGAATTTGTCTTTTCCGGCTAATTTTACTACCATACTGTCCTCTAGGTCCATCTATGTTGTTGCAAATGTCAAGATTCCTTCTTTCTCATGACTGAATCAAAATCCATACCACATTATTTTTATTCATTCACTCACTAACAGACACAGGTTGTTTCCATATCTTGGCTATTGTGAATAATGTTGCAATAAATACGGGAGTGCAGATATCTCTTTGAGATAATCATTTTGTTTCCTTCAGATATATACCCAGAAGTGGGATTGCTGGATCATATGGTAGTTCTATTTTTAATTTTTTGAGGTCCTCCACACTCTTTTTCTTAATGGCCGTGCCAATTTACTTTCTACCAACAAGGCACAAGGGTTCCCTTTCCTCCACATTCTCACCAACACACTACCTCTTGTCTTTTTTTTTTTTATTATTATTCATTTGACAGAGATAGATGCAGTGAGAGAGGGAACACAAGCAGGGGGAGTGGGAGAAGGGGAAGCAGGCCTCCCACATAGCGGGGAGCCCGATGCAGGGCTCGATCCCAGGGCTCTGAGATCATGACCTGAGCCGAAGGCAGACACTTAACGACTGAGCCACCCAGGCACCCCCTATCTCTTGTCTTTTTTATAAAAGTCATACTAACAGGTCTGAGGTGATATCTCATGACTGCTTTGATGATTAGTGATGTTGAGCATCTTTCATGTACCTATTGGTCATTTGTATGTCTTCTGCAAAAAATGTCTATTCAAGTCCTTTGCCCATTTTTAAATCAGGTTGTTTTTTGCTATGGAGTTATTTTTTTTTTAAATTAATTAATTTATTTATTCATGAAAGTCAGAGAGAGAGAGAGAGGCAGAGGCAGAGGGAGAGAAGCAGGCCCCCCACCTAGCAGGGAGCCCGATGCAGGACTCGATCCCAGGACCCTGGGATCATGACCTGAGCCGAAGGCAGACGCTTAACCGTCTGAGCCACCCAGGCGCCCCCTTTGCTATGGAGTTATAAAAGTTCCTTATGTATTTTAGATTTTAACCCTTTATCAGATATATTGTTTGCAAATATTTTCTCCCATTCGGTAGGTTTCATTTTCATTTTGTTGATTGTTTCCTTTGCTGTGCTGAAGCATTTTAGTTTGATGTAGTCCTACTTGATTTTCACTTTTGTTGCTTCTGCTTCAGTGTCATATCCAAGAAAATCATTGTCAAGACCAAGGTCAAGGAGCTTTTTCTCTATGTTTTCTTCTAGGAGTTTTATGATTTTAGGTCTTACATTTAAGTCTTTAATACATTTTGAGTTATTTTTTTGTGATTAGTTGTAATGAGAAAACAGCTATTTTGAGTTGCTGCCAAGGCATTTTACAATATGAAAACCCGACTCACACCCAGAGGCCAAACATTTAGATAAAGACCTGAGCTTAGAGTTCCTGCCCCAAGTTCTCACTTTGATTTTCCCAAATTACCTTTTTAAAATAACTGCTTAGAGCTGAGCCCATGAAAAATTAGTGACCTTTGCCCCAACCACCTCATAAGTAATAGGTGTGTACTACCCTGCTCTCTCCTGCTTAGTGGTTACCTGGGATGGAAGTTTGCCCTTTCCTTCGTTCACTGTGTCCCCCAAATCCCTCCACCCTGTTTCTGGAATCTGTAAGTAATAAATCTTGTGACTTTACTTCCTTTGTGTGAGTGTATTGAAACTATGCCTTCAATCAAAATCATCACAGGGTCCTCAGATGCTGAGGGAGCTACCTGTTGACCCCATGTGGGTAGCTTGTGCTTCCTTATTTAGGAGGTCATAATCTGCATATTCTTAATTTAATACACCAGCTACAGCCCTCCTCCAACACAATGATGTAAAATAAGGGTCCAATTTCATCCTTTTGCTTGTGACTATTCAGTTTTCTCAATAGCATGTAGTGAAGAGACCATCCTTTCCCCATTGTATATTCTTGGCACACTCATCAAAGATTAGTTGGTTGTAATGTGGGTTTATATTTGGATTCTATTTTATTCCATTGGTCCTTGTGTCTTCTTTAAATATCAGTATTATAATATTTTGATTACTGTAACTTTGTAGTGTAATTTGAAATCAGAAACTATGATGCCTCCAGCCTTGTTTTTTCTCAGAATTGTTTTGGTTATTTAGGGTCTTGTGTGGATAAGACTTTTAGGATTTTTTTTTCTATTTTTGTGAAAAATGCCAATGGAATTTTGATAAAGATTGCATTGATTCTATAGACCACTTTGGATAGTATAGACATTTTGACAATATTAGTTCTTCCAATTCATAGTCCTGGGATATCTTTCCATTTAGTTCTGTCTTCCTCAGTTACTTTCATGAGTGTTTTATAGGTTTCAGTATACTAGTCTTTCACCTCCTTGGTTAAATTTATTCCTAAGTATTTTATTGTGTTTGATGGTATTGTAAATGGGATTGCTTTTTTCTTTATTTCTCCTTCAAATAGTTCATTGTTAGTGTATAGAAATGCAAATGATTTTTTTTGTTATCATCAAATATTGATTTATTTTTCTTTTTATAATACAGAAATGCAAATGATTTTTATGTATTAATTTTGTATATTTAATTTCTGTTTGTTTGTTTATTAGTTCTAACACTCTTTTGGTGGAGTCTTTGAGGTTTTCGATATATAAGATCATCAGCTGCAAAGAGACAATTTTACTTCTTCCTTTCCTATTTGGATATATTTTATTTCCTTTCCTTTCCTAATTGCCTTGGCTAGAACTTCTAGTACTGTGTTAAATAGAGGTGGTGAGAGTGGATATCCTTGTCTTGTTCCTGATCTTAGAAAAAAAGCTTTCAGCTTTTCATCATTGAATATGATGTTAGCTGTGGGCTTGTTATATATGACCTTTAAAATATTGCAGAAGGTTCCTTCTATACCTAATTGTTGAGAATTTTTATCATGAAAGAATGTTGAATTTTGTCAAATTCTTTTTCTGCATATATTGAGATAATGATGTTATTTTTATTCTTGATTCTGTTAAAGCAATGTATCACATTTTCTGATTTGCATATGCTGAGCCATCCTTGCATCCAAGAGATAAATCCATCTTGATCATGATTTATGATTCTTTTAATGGAAAGAATAGTCTTCTCAAAAAATGCTGCTGGAATGTCTGGATATATGTATGGTAAAATGTAAAAAAAAAAAAAAATTCTCAATCCTTGACTCACATCATATTCCAAAACTAATTGGAAGTGGATCATAGACCTAAATATAAAAGGTAAATCTATAAAATTTCTAAAATAGGGGCTGGCAAACTGTTGCCCACTTGCCATTTACCCATTCCCATTTGTTAGATATAGTGAAAGGATGTTTGTGGTACAAGGCAGAACTGAATAGTTGTAATAGCAACCATTTGTTTCTTAAAGCCCAAAATATTTTCTTGCACCATTTACAGAAAAATTTTGTTGTCCACTGACCCAAAAGAACATGTAAGTAGTTTTGTGAATTTGGACTAAGAAAAGATTTTTTAGATAGGATACAAAGAGACACTAACTATTAAAAAAAAACACCTGGAATCCATTAAAATTAAAAAATATTTATGCTTCAAAAGACACTACTAAGCAAATGAAAAAGCAAGGAGACTGGGAGAAAATGTCTGCAATGCCTATATTTCTTAAACAAGTTGCATTCAAAATATATAAAGTACTTATACAATACAATAATAACAAAGCAAGTGATCAAACTTAAAAAGGGGCAAAGACTTGAACACTTAAAAAATAAGATAAATAAGTGGACAACAAATATGAAAGATGTTCAACATTGCTAGTCATCAGTAAACAAAAATTAAAACACAATGAGATACCACTGCATACATACTAGAATGGCTAATATTAAAAAGATTGGCAATACTAAATATAAGTGAGAATGTGGAGCAAATGAAATGCTCATATATTGATAGTAGAGATAGATCTAAATTGTCTAACCACTTTGAAAAACAGATTGATAGTTGCAAATATACTTACCAAGCACCCAGCAGTTGTATCCTAGGTATTTATCCAAGACAAATGAAACAAAGACTTGAACACATATGTTCATCACAGCTTTATTCCTAATAGACAAAAACTAAACCACTCAAATGCTCATCAACTGTGAACAGATAAACAGAATGTGGTACATTCATGCAATGTTATACCACTCAGCTATAAAAAGGCACAGACTACTGATACATACGATGATATGGGTAAGTCTCAGAAACATTGTGCTGAATGAAAGAAGTCTTGCACAAAAAAGCATGTACTGTATGATTCAATTCATATGAAATTCTAGAAAAAAGCAGACTAATCTATAGAGACAGAAAATACCTCAGTTGTTGCCTGCAGCTGGAGGTAAAGGGCAAGTTGGAGTTGACTGCAAAAGAAGAGATCTTTGAGAACTTCAACAATGTTCTATATCTTAATTGGGGTGTTGGGTACATGAACGCTTACATTTGTCCAAACTTACTGAACTTACTTTAAATGGGTCCATTTTATTGTAGGTCAATTTTATTGTAAAGCAACCTCAATAATGTTGCTTTATATATATTTAAAAAGAACCTTTCTGCTGAATTTGTTTGCTAAACATTTATTTTAATGTCCCCTTTATACTTCCACGCTGTGATTTAGGTAGGTTTATATCAACAGAATTAGGGAATAGCTTCCTACCTCCCCCAGAAACCTTCAGTTAATATCCCATTAGTCACCAGCATGCTGTGGAACACAGCATTCCTATTTGCACCATCCACAGCTGCGAAAGTCTTTTGCATGTAGTCTGGACCTGCTTGGATTTATGGCAAACTCCTTTTGTTTAGTATTCTGTGGACTTTAAAAATGGTTCCATTTCCTTTAAATAAAAGCTTATTGGCTTGAGGACCATTAAGATCATTTTTCTGAGGTCAAGTGAACCAGTGTTCACTAAGTCCCTCTGCCCAGTGTTCTGGGTACTCTGCAGCCCTGAGAGCTGGGGCTCATGGTCCCTAAGCATGGAAAGATGATCCTCTGGGAGTGGGGAGAGAAAGGTTCTGGGCCAACACCAAAGAAAAAAAGTGCTTAGGGATATAAGCTAAAAATCAGAATATGCAATATATTCTAAAGATTTTAGGAATTCAGAGAACTGGAAAAGCATCCTCAGTTGGGTAGTCAGATAAGTTTTTATGAAGAAGATGAAATTTAAGTAAGCTTGGGGAACAACCTCAATCCCTTTAAACATTCTTCCTGGGACCATTAGTCTATCCCTTGGGTCATTTCAGACTCTCCCCTCCGGAACCTGCAGGAAAAATGGGATCATTTCATAACAAAGCTGGTGGTGCTAGAGTATACCTGAGGGAATTTACTGAAGAAATATGCAAAATGGGCATCTCTCTGGATCGCAGCTGGGTGATTTTGCAGGGATCTAGAGAATAGAGTTTTCTACTTTGGAGTGTGTTTTTGTCACCTTAATTTCCATTTGCTTGCTCTGCAGCTCAGGATGCCACAGGAATATTAAGACCTAGGAGTTAGAAAAACAAGCTCTTAGGAGGTAAACTTTTTTGCTAGATCTGGTTGAAGGTAAGAGTCACGTGTACCAGGAAAGATGGCAAGATTTATGAGTAAGCATCATTAGTAGAGAATATGCTAGGAACACAGCATGTTATGTCAGTCTTCTACCCCTTGGGTTCATTAGGATTTTGTCTGTAATAATTAAGATGAAACAGCTCTCACAGTCAAACTGGGAAAATATACTCTGCCTGTCAGTATCTACCTTGTAGTATTATCAAAGCTTCTAAAGCGCTAATATTTTTCTTCCCACTAATCATTATTACATCTGATATTGGTTGTCCTATGTTGAAACAGGTATTTATAGCCAAGTAGACATATCTTCCATTAATTTATCGTGGGCTAAACACACATCATCTTCACTTAGTTGTGGGGGACCTAGCATAGTTGAAAATAATCACTGTTGGTCTTGGTTAGTTTTACCTTGGACAAAGTAATTCCAAATTTCTAAAGAATATGAGCTGTTATCTATTACATCTTCCAAAAGACCTACTTCAGCATTCTTACAAAACCCCCAAATTTCATTAGTGAATTAAAGAGATGTTTCTGGGACCTGAAATTAGTTCAAATTTCAGATCTTCTAGATAATACTACCCAGAAGAGGACAGTGTATTAATCTCTTGAATTCATCAGAGTAGCTTATTTTGTCTGATGGAGAGATAGGGCATGAGAAAAGGAGAGGAGTGCTCACTCTAACCCTGCATCTTCACAGAGACATAACCCACCCACAGACCAGGTCACCAGGAGCCAGAACATATGAGTCCCATGTACTACAATCCACTTTGAGAAAATTACTTAGGGCCCTTACTCCATAGTCATAGTGATGGTGGTGGTGGTTGTGTTCTTCCCCTCCTCTTGCTCCTGCTCCTCCTTCTCTTCTTCCTGTTGTTGTTGTTGCTCTTCTTCTTCTTCTTCTTCTTCTTCTTCTTCTTCTTCTTCTTCTTCTTCTTCTTCTTCTTCTCTTTGTTGCTCTTTGCTAATTCCTGTTCTGCTAGCTTTTCACTCTTTGGCTCTAATTTTAATTCTCTAACATCACTTTTATCCCTTGGGATTAACAACAGTTATTAGTTTCCTTGAATTTCTGAATTTCTTCCTTTTAACTTTTTAAAGGATAGGATTGTATTCATTTCTGACTCTATCTTTATTAGTTAGGTCATGAATTTTGTGCTATTAAAACTCTGGTTCCATGTACCAAACCCAAAGGCCACTTACATTTCTGAACTCTTTTTAGCTGGGAGAGAGGGACTGGAAACACAGGAGAAGTAAAATTAGAGGGTTTAGAAGACACTGGAGTGATCAAGGTAGAAATTTCCATGCAGAAGCAAGAACACCATGCCTAACAGAAGGCTGTGAGTCAGACTTGGTCTGGTATACCACATGGTTTAAAGTGCTGGTTAGGTACCCCAGATTTATCACTCAGGAAAGAAAATATTGATTTTTTGCCTTTCAAGTTTCCCTAATGGTGCAATAAGTAGAATTCAGGAGTGAAAATCTAATCAGAAGGAGATATAGCAATGAAATTATAAAAACAAAAGTGCTTTGTAAACAGAAAAGTATTTCTTAGATCAAGGGGGTTATTCTTCCTGCCTTACTCTCTAGTTTCCCCATCTGTGAATTGGGTCTCAGAATAACTGCACAACCTACTTTATAGGATAACAGAAAATTTTGTAAAAGAATAAATATAAATGTGTTTCATAATACATTTAAAAAGTCTTTAGTTTTCAAGTTTATGTTTCGAGGAGAAATATAAAATGTAAACTCCCTCTTCTCACACCAAATTCATGGAAATAAATGCATATGCATTATCTTCCTTGGAATAAAAGAGACAAAACTATCAGGGAACCAGAAACTGTGACAAATCCTAAAAGAATGCAAATGGAAAACAGCAGAGGGCACATCAGCCAGAAAGAGAGGCTGGAGGCCAGGACAAGCATAGGACAAAGCTGCAATGTACAAGTTCCCGGCCTGGAGGTGACAGAAGCTGGGAATAGAATGTAACAAAGAGCTACCAGGAGAGTAGTTAGTTACAAGACATCAGGAGGAGGGGCCAGGTGGGCTTACACCTGCACTTTGCTCCTCTACTCCACAAGTAGTAATAGATGTATTGACTCATAAATGAGAAGTGACTGTAGGATCTTAGGAAAAAGATAATTTGAAGAGCCTCACCTGGCTTGCAACTTCCAGAAAGTACAGGGTTTCAATTTATGGAAGGTGCCCCTGCTAGAGCAGGCCTTCCTGATCCCTAAATTACCATAGAAGTTCAGATCAATCAGCAGCACAACCAACAGACTAACCAGGGATCTCAATACAGAAATAAGCACTCAAGGGAGAATCCCCCAATATTTGACATAGTCAACATTGTGAGAGAGAAGCAATAACATCAACAAATAGACGAATTTATAAAAGACTACAGAATCAATAGAATAATTAGAAGAGGACTTAAAGAAAAAGACCAACATTAGATTTCCCATCTACAAATACTAGATAAAAGAAAAATATGGAGCAATATCTTATACAGAAAGGAAACAATTGTGAATCTATGTGGTAAACACTGCTAGTTTTCTGCATAGTCTCTATGTTAGTCTAACTTCTTGCTAACTAACAAAACTCCAAAATTACTTAAAACCATCAATGTACCCACTTAAAATACTCACTTCCCCAAACTCCCCAACTAGGATTGGCCATGAGACACAAAAATATAAACAGAAAATTATTTCGGTGGTAGTCCATGGAAGTCTACTGTGTTCCTAGTAAAAAAGGGACAGATATAGCTGACTTGCACATGTTGTCCTTGTCCTTATCCTATCCCCTTCTTCCTGCCTAGAACATAGACTTAATGACTATAGATATATGAACCATTTGTGACAATGAAAACTAAAACCACATGGCGAGCATGGTAGACTAGAAAAGTAGAAGGAATTTTTGATGACTTTCCTGAGCAACTGCAATAACCTAAGACTTCCCATCTCCAGCTTCTTATTACATGAAAAACAAAACTAAACAAAACAAAACAAAACAAAAAAAAAAAGAGAGATTTGGGAGGCTTGCCTCCCATGCCAGCCTTATTGACCAAATTGCTATTCATGTAGCCAAATGCAATTCCTAACTTATAAAAGCTAGAATTCTATACCTAGCTAAACTGTCGTTCAAGAGGTAGAATAAAAATATATTTTCAGGAAAAAAATGCAAGAAGTTTAACCATTCCTAGACCTCTGAAGAAAATTACAAGGAGATAATCTCCAGCTTGAAAGAAAGGGAATGCAAAAAACAGTGGAGAATGCAATTAAATATTACTTGCATAATGTTAGAAAGTTAAAATAGTATAAAAAGATATTAAATGCAAGGTAATTCATACTTTTATTTGTCAAAAGTGGTCACTAAAACGGTAATATACACCATGAAAGTGAAAATTTATCATTAAGATGTGTGATTTCAAATAGTCATATATTGGTTCAAAATATTCAGTACAATGTATCTTCCCAGAAAATAAGTTTGGTTAGGGAAAGAGATCATTGTGGGTCTGTGGAACACTGAACTACTCCCCATATTCATTCTACTTACTCGTCAAAGGCCCTAGAGATATTTGAATGACTATAATAGGATTTAAATTCATTCATTCATTCATTCATTCATTCTTGATAACAAAACTGGGACACAAAATGTGACCTAGCAGCCAGATTGCTGGTTGGAGATGATGGTAAAGACAGGAGGAAGGGCAAGAGGAAGAGGAGGAGGACAGAAATGGTGACAAGAATGGCCACAACAGCAGTGAACATTTACTGAGTGCTTACTACGAGTGAGGCCCTGTGCTCAGTGCTTTATAATCATTATCTTATTTATCTGTTTGGAGTCTCTCTGTGTGCACTGTAGTTGAGGATGTGGGTCATTCTTAGGTCAGTGAAAGTGGCAGGTGAATTCAGCAAGTGAGCAGCAGGGTCAAGAAGAGGTGAGAACCTCTGCAACTATTCTTTTGTTGGGGAAAGTTGCAGCACATGGAGAACCACAGCTGCTAAGGTCATGCATTTGAGCCCTTTACTCCTCCACTTCCCAGTTGCTTTTAAGGTGTATGATAAATGGGCCTCTTTAAAACTCTGCCTCACATAGATCTTTTACATCCAGATTCTGTTTACTTTGGCTGACTAGGGAGGAAGAACAAGGGGGAAAATGTACTACAGAAGAAAAACGGGTAAATTGACTTCCAACATCTGGTTAGAGGAATATTGCTCTCCAAATTTTTCCTCCAAAACTTACCTGCCAAATTAACTTGCCATACATTCCCTGCTCTTGCCTTGCTTAAGCGGCTCTTGGGCAGGCCATCAATTGACCAACACTGTTGTCACCACTGAGCTTCACAAAGGTCCCATTCTCCCTTCCTTCCCTTATAGAACCCAAATGGAAAAAAGGCAGGGGACTACAGAAGAGGAAAAGGCAGGGAACAGAGTAAAGGGGGCAAGGAAACATTTGTTCACTCTTTGCTGTTTCTATAGCATAATATGGACTTGCTGTGCCTTCTGGAAGATTATTTACAACTTTATCAGAGTTTTTTTCTTCTCTCTTCACTTACATTGTCACCACCCACCTTTGGGTGGGGACTTCTCTATGTCATGTTCTCTCACTTCTAGGTCGCTGGTCATGAGTAATATGTACGTTTTCATGTCTGGAGGTTATGGACCTCCTTGACTAATGGGAGAAATTGAGCAGATTTATCAGAAGAGGCTTGAAATCTAAGGGTAGGCAACATGGTTATGGACTCAGCTTTCCCCAGTGTAAAATTTAAGTTGGAATTAGTGAATTCATATCCTGAATAATTCTTTTTCTCAAGTTTTCAAGTACTACTCCACATTAGCCTAGCTCCTTCTCTGCTAAACTATTTCAGTTGATCTTATGTCTTGGTTGCTTCTATTTTCACTTCTCTTTCCAGTTGGGGTCCTCTTCCCTTTCCCTCCTGGCTTTAAGCTGAACTTCCTAGCTGCCTTTCTGGCCCAAGTGGCATAAATTTTTGAGCTCTCAATGAGGATTTAAACCTGAGATACTCCTCCCTATCCACAGAGAGCTCTTCTTGGACTTTCATTTCTTCTTAACTCCTGCAAAATTAACCTGGTAGTGCTAGGAAAAACCCTGGGTTTTGAGGACATCAAGGTTTGAAACACAGTTCCGCCTGCACTAGGCATATGAGTTCGAAAAGTCACTTCCCCAATCTGGGCAAATCACTTCTCTGATGAAAGATGGAGTTGGCTTGGCGGATGGTAGTTAAGGAACCTTCCAGCTGCAACATCCCAGGGTGAGTGTGACTAGCCTTCAACTTGCATTAGACAGGTGGCTTCCACGTAAAGCGGTTATGCAATTAACATTGTTATAGAAATGATGCATCTTCAAATGCATTTTGGTTTGAGTAGCGTGTATATAAATAGATATATAAACATACAGATAATTTAGAAATCTTCCTTGAAAAAAAAGTACAATTCCTTTATAATTTGGCATGTGGTTAAAGATATGGAAAAATAAGGGGAAATCATGTCTTTTCTTTTCCACATTGAAAGGCTTAGTCCAGAAGAGACTTTGTATAACCTGGCCTATGACATGGGCATTATTTCTGCCCCCAATACCCACTGCACATTCTCTGGTCTACCCACAACAGATGTTTTGTTGGTGTTTTTATGTTAAAAGCATAGAGAAAGAATGGGATCTTTGTGAAGCTCGATGGTGACAACAGTGTTGGCCAATTGATGGTAAGCCCAAGAGCCACTTAAGCAAGTGCCAGGGTCCTCATCTGATGGATGGACTCGCTGTGTGAGCCGTGCCCCCCACAGCGGATGCTTGGACACAGGTCCCTCTGGGGTCACAGGCAGTCATTCTGCCCGAGAGAACTTTGCCCTGGCTGAGGGACCGCTGCCGAGCCTGTCTCAGCAAGGAGTCTCACTTGTCACCATTTTCACTGGTCTGGTAACTCGTGTTGACACCGTGTTATTTTTCAGGAGGTGGTATTTCTTTCTGGACAGCATCTGTGTGACAGTGGGCACCACAGTCGTGACAGCAACACGAATGTGACAGAAATGGCAGCAGGCTCTTCAAGCATAATGAAGGTGGATCTGGGTGAGGTTGCAAGATCTGGGAGAGTGGGCCCAGATGACTTGTCAGTGGCCATTAGCTCTGCCCCGCCCCCTGCATTTCCCTCCCCATTAGGTCTCAGAGCTTTGTTTCAGACAAGTTGCCTGTGGCAGTGGGTTGGGGAGATGCCTCTGCAGGGGCTTCAGCCCACACAGGGACATGGGTGACAAATTATCCTGACAGGTCTGCCACTACAATATTAGCAGCTCGTTAGAGGAGATGGGCGAAATTCTTCTCCACTTTGATCAATTTTCTGCTAGCACTTCAGGACTTTAGAACAATCCTATCTCCCCCACCCCCTCCCACCTCCACCACTCATTTCTCCTAATTTTTTGTTGTTGAGGCTGCACTTGGCAGGGCTTCCAAAGATTCAGAGTATCTGGCAAGAGCCTGAGCAAGTCTTATAAGAGTTTATGCCCAGTTTTAGGAGGAAAAAAGGGAACGTGAGCTTGGGTTTTTACATTTGTACTTGAGGATAGAGAAACAAAGAGCTTGGATGATATAATTTTAAAGGTTCTATCCAACTCTCACACTCCATGATTCTATGAGGAGAGCTAGAAGACAGGGTGGGGAGAGGGGAAGGCTTTGCTCACACCATCTGCTCTGCCTGTGGACGCTTGGAGCTAGAAAGGCCCACAGAGCAAGACCAGCCCAGCCATGTAGCTGGTGAAATCCCTGATAAGATGAGACAAAGATCTGGACCTCTTGATTTGCAATCAGATGTCCCTCCCACTTGATGGCATCACCACAAGAGAGAAAAATGATCAAAAGTAAATGTATCAGTTAAGCTTCTCCAGAGAAACAACCAATAGGAGATATTTTAAGAGATTTATTTTAAAAACTCATGTGACCAGGAGGACTGGCAAGTCCAAACTCGTAGGACAAGCTAACACGCTAGAACCTCAGACAGTAGTTGATGCTGCAATCTTGAAGCAGAATTTCTTCTCCAGGAAACCTCAGCATTTGCTTTCAGGGCCTTCAACTGATTAGACAAGGCCAAGCTGCATTATTGAGGGTAATCTCTTTTACTTGAAGTCAACTAATTGTAGATGTTAATCACATCTACAAAATACCTCCACAGCAACATTTAGGTTAGTGTTTCATTAAATAATCTAGGTACCACAACCTAGCCAAGTTGATACATAAAATTAACCATCAGAGCAATCACACATGTACCTACCTTTTATAATACACCTTGTTTAATAAAAGCAAACATGTATGTAGGGATTTCCATGTACAGGAAACTATTCCAACATTTAAAAATAGAGTTTGATCCTCATCGTTCATGGATCCTGTCTATGCAAAATCACCTACTTGCTAAAGTTTGTTCGTAACCCCAAGATCAATACTTGCAGTGCTCTGGTGATCATTTGAGGACACAGATAAAAATTTGAGTCACCTGATCCACACGTTTTCAGCTAAGGTTGAGCAAAGTGATATTCTGCCTTCTTGTTTCAGCTCTCATACCGTAAACAAGTGTCCTTCTTGCTGTCTCTGTAGTGCCAGGCTTTTTTTGTAATTTTATGCTTTTTGTTGGGTGGTTTTGCTGTTGAAAATGCCCCCACGCCCACCCCCAGAGCATAGTTTTGAGTACTGCCTAGTGTTCCCGAGCACAAGATAACTGTGATGTGCCTTACGGAGAAAACACATGTGGCGACAGGCTTTGTTCAGACATGAGATATAGTGTGGTTGGCATAAGCTCAATTTTAGTAAGTCAACAATATATATGAAATAAGGTGTCCTTAAATAGAAACACACATAAAACAAGGTTATGTATTGGCCAGTTGATGAAAATGTGTGACCAGAGTCCCACAGGAAACTAACCCTGTGTCTCCTAGGATCCATGGCCCAGGATTTGCTAATTCGGAGTTCTGGGCAACTTTATAGTTGCCACATAAATACTGCAGATAACTGCAGATGACGAGAATCAGCTGTGTATATTAAAGCATTTAAGCCTAGAACAACCCTATTATTCCCATTTTAGAGGCGAAAACTCCGAGGCACAGAGAACTGGAGCGTTGGTGGGTCAGGTGCCCCAGCAGCTGCCCTATACTGTGTCCCTGCAAAGGCTCTGCTTATATTAGGTTTCTGCTGGTGCCTTTGATCTTCACTTACTCCCTTATATGTTATGTCTTTTTTTAAAGATTTTATTTATTTATTTGAGAGAGAGAGAGAAAGCGTGTATGCACAAGAGTGGGGGTGGGGCAGGGGCAGAGGGAGAGGGAGAAGCAGACTCCCCGCTGAGCAGGGAGCCCAATGCGGAGCTCGAGCCCAGGACCCCAAGACCATGACCTGAGCCAAAGGCAGATGCTTAACCGACTGAACCACCCAGGCGCCCCTTAAATGTTATGCCTTATCCAACTTTCCTGAGTTTTAGTGTTCTGTGGGTCTTCTTTGATGGTATTTGTTTTTTTGTTTTGTTTTGTTTTGGTACTGTAATGCACTTAAAATGCGAATATGTAGAATGATAGAAGGCAGATGAAACCAAAAGAGATATGGGGACTTGCTACTGAGCCTTTAGAATTTCTCAAACGTTCTGGGCCTTGATGAAAAGCTAGTGTAATGACAATAAAGAGAGACAAACTGACTGGATTGGGAACGTTAAATCAGAAGCAAGAAGAGACAGGTTAAAATGTGTTTGGGTAGATTCCCACAAGGCATTTTTAATTGTATGTCACTAAATGTTTAATCTTTAATCTCTCCCTCTCTTCATTAGTTGTTATTTCTGGATAATGTAAACTGGGCAAAAGATGGCATGCTTTCCAGAGACTTATTTATCTGTGCTGTGAGGCATGGTGCAGAGCTTCTGCCTGTGAGAATTTCATTGTGTTTGAGGAAGTAGACTAAAGCAATAATTTTAATGCAACAGTGGAGGTATTTCAGGCAAAGGCAGCCTTGTAGACAAAGATAGAGAGGCAGGGAAATTGTTGCAGGAACAGTAAGTAATACGCTGTGATTAGAGCAGGAAGGTGTGAGGGTCAAGGCCATCATTCTGCATGATGCCAAAAGGCAACATTTCATTGTCTTTCAGGTGAACAGAATCTTCTGGAGTTGTCTAGTGCACAGCCTGAGCTGAGTAGAGAGGCCCTGGCTAAGTAACTTTGGGAAGGGGCATCCATACTATTTTTCTCTTTTTATGTTATGTAGGAAAAGATTTGAAGGGGGAACTGACATCAGATTTGCTCATTATTAAAAGGACAAAAGCTGTATATCTTTCTGTATCACCGAAACTGTCACTGTTAGAAACAACGTGTTTGTAACTAATCCCCAGGGTACCCGCTTGAAATATTACTATCGGTGGCAAAGTGAAAATGCCTAGTCATGTAGTCTCCATGCGTGATAAAGGCTCTGACGTAAGGTCGAGAACCAGGTGAGAAAAACAGGCTTTCCAAATATTTAAGCATTTTCAGAATGAAATGCTTAGGCCCTCAGAATATGCTCCATGAGAGCTGGAAGAACTTTCAGAGAAATCCCAGTGTACTTTACAGATGAGGCAGAATCGCTTTGCAGATTCAACCTTGGGCAGCAAGAGTAAGAGCTGGGACTTTGGGCTCCAGCTTTTAATACGGCGTCCGTCCCCCTCCTCGGACCTGTCACTAAAATCAACCACAATAATACACTTTCTCGCTCTTTTAGCAGGGATCAACCTGCTGGGCCAATCTTCTCCTCGACAGTTCTTCATTTCTGTTTTCCATTGCCTCCACTTGATCTCAGGTTTGTACTGAAACGGAGTCCAAACAGGATAAAATACCATGAGAAGCTTTGTTGGGATTGCCGCAGCCTGGCCAGAGACAGGAAATTCTAGAAACCATGAGAGAGCGCTTGTTCTGACGAGAATTCCAGCAGAGTTTGGTTCAATTCAAGCAAGTTCCAAAACAAAAGAAAAATCCTTACATGATCCGCCAATATTTCTAGGGTGCTCCTCCAAAACAAACAGAAATTTACATCTTTAGAGAGTCCCTCACGCCTGGAGCCCATCCACTGCCCGAGCTCCCCTGGCTGCCCCTCTCTCTGTATCAGAAGAGGGCTTGTGAAGGAAAGTCTCAGTTGTGTGGACCTTTTGTGAAGCTGCTGCTTGTCGAGTCTTGTGGATAACTCTGACAGCGAGCACTTTCCTGAGGCTTTAACGTAGAAAGATATTGAGTTTCATTTTTCTTGTGCTGGGTAATATGCCAACATTAATTGAAATGATGCTGTCATTCTCTCACCCTGTAAAAGAAAATCACTACAAGTTCATGACTTAATCTTTGCTCATAGGAGACGTAATAAAAGCTATAACTCCGAAAAAAGAGAGGTGAGCGTTGTTAACCACCCTGTCAGTGCAAAAAGAATGATTTTTGCGGCACAGTTGTTCACTGGCCTAAGATAAATTTGAAGAAGAGGTCCAATTCTCATCTATGCTCCAGAGGCCATATTGTTTTGCAGAAGGTGGAAAAAATAAAATATTTCCTGAAGAGTGAACACGTGCAGGAAAGAGCAGAGTGTGAGGATATGCTGCAGTAAGACAGGCTGACCAGATGTTAGTGCTGACCTCCACTCGCTGGAATCTGATTGACATTGGGGTTGGATTTCTCCAGCTGTTTGGAAGAGCTACATGGGAAGTCAACTCTTTCCCAAGACGAAAGGGGGCCACCTGCAAAATATCCCCTTCTTTGCCATTGGGATTTCCATTGTGTGTATTGCTGAGATCTTGGATCCTTATTTTTCAATGTATAGAAATGTTATAAAAAGGATTACAGATTTATCAGGAACCAGAACTCTTAAAGAGAGCTCTGTGTTATTTCCACCATGATACGTGCTTAGAGTGTCAGCAGGACCCTACTGAATCCATACTTAATATTTCGTTTCACGATAATTTGAACAGTGGATGGCACCTACTGAAGCCAACAAACTAACAAAAAGCATACACACAGACAAACACACACACAAACATGTGTGTGTTTATGAAAGTGGGATGTGTATTGTGAACAAGTTCCCGCAAATGAAAACCATCTATAAAACTGACCACTGGAGCCAATGGAACACTCACTAATTAGAATCATTTCTGGAAACTATTGTTTCAAGAAAATGGTAGTTCCAGGAAGCCTTGTAGGTTTTATTTATTTATGTATTTATTTATGTAGATTTTTATCACTGCAGCCTTGGCTGAAATTAGCATTGTGAAGCAAGGACAGCAAAATTGCATATTTTAAATATGCCTTACAACTGAGCATTAGTCATAATAAAACACCAGATACCCCAGGATTCAAACCCAGCAACTCTGTAAAAACCACAGAAATGTGGATCTCATGTATAGATGAGTTAGCTGAAATTTACCTTTGCATTATCTACAAAATAAGGGGTTTGGGAGTAAATTGAGAATGCAAATTAAATTGCAGGCCAAGATTTAAAGAGAACAAACTGGCTTCAGACAGACCCTTAAGCATTTCAGAAGCAGCTATTTACATATAAGCAATTAATGCCTGAATTACAAATCATTCTTATCTGTTCATTAAAACAAGCTCCCCAGGACCTCTATTAGACTTTTAAAAAATCTAGATATATAAATTGTATACATTTGAAAGTAGGAACACATTCCACTGTTCACCCTTCACTAATTCAGATTGTTCTTTTTGACAGTCTGGGTGAGAAAGGGTTTTGTTTGCTCTTGGAGCAAAAACAGCTCTTAGTGATCATACTGACATTGATCCCTGGTGTCTTGGGGATTTAGAAATGACCTCCTCAGAGTGTGAAAGCAGGTCACAGAGGAGAGAGCCACTTATGTGGTTTCAGGGGTTCAACTTGCCCCAAATAGGGCCCCACTCGTGTTTCCAGTATGTCACATGTTTGTGACTGGACTCATTTTGGATGAAGGCAAATAGCTCTTTCAAGGGGCCCTTGTTTAAATGAACATACATTCTCAAAGGAAACAATCCAGGAGCATGGGAGGTTCTGCGGACAACAATGTGGCAGAGATGTGCAAGAATGGAAAACGTGGTTGGGGAGGACAGGTCTGAGTTGCAGGAGGACCTTTATTCTTTATTCTCAGTGATAAGAAGAGAGCACGTGTAAATATCGATAGCTTCATGGTATCAGGTGAACAAAGAAGATGAAGAAAGGAAGTGCTAAGTACAATTTCTGTCTACTCCATAATCGTGCTAAAGGCCAGTCTTGGTTCCAACTTGCTAGATGAGCTCTGTCATTCCCAACAGGTTGGCTCCAAGAGTAGGGGAAAATTTCGAACCTCTTAGCCTTTGCTTTTTCAAAGCTGAAGCCCCTTACACTGCCTCATGCCGGTCCATCTGGTGTGGCTTCTTCTAGCTCCTGGCAAGCCCTCTAAAATACTGAGAGCCTGACTTTAAATACCCATATGATTTCTAGGAAGATACTTTATCACCCCTGATGAAACATGGCCCTTACTTCTGCATAAATGTCTGGACTTCTGTAAGAAAATTTTTCAAAATTAAAAGTCAAGGGGCACGTAGGTGGCTCAGTCATTAAGCGTCTGCCTTCCCCTCGGGTCATGATCCCGGAGTCCTGGGATCAAGCGCCGCATCGGGCTCCTTGCTCAGCAGGGAGCCCTCTTCTCCCTCTCCCTCTGCCCCTCTCCGTGCTTGTATTCCCTCTCTTGCAGTCTCTCTGTCAAATAAATAAATAAAATATTAAAAAAAAATTAAAAGTCAAGCCCAAGCGAAGTATTTCTGGGATACTGTGAAGTATGGTTGGCAACTATAACTTTTCACATGCTGAGAAGTCAAATAAAGTCAAATACATAAAAAGCCCATGCATTTATATGACCTACTGAACATTTACATGTTGTCCAAAGATTTTATTGTAAATGTTATTTTAGCCTCAGGTGATGTATCTATTAAAAACCATATGATATTACAACCAAGTAAATGTTTTAAAACATAATTGCCTATTGACCAGTTATCTTTTCTACTTAAAGAAAGGTGGAACATCTTTTTTTAAAAATTTCTAAATTTTAATTTCAGTGTGGTTAACATACACTGTTGTATTTGTTGCAGGTGTACAAAATAGTGATTCAAAAGTTCCATATATTATTCAGTGCTCATCCAAATAAGTATACTCTTAATCCCCTTCATCTACTTCACCCATCCCCCCTCTTCGTAACCATCAGTTTGTTCTCTGTAGTTCAGTCTGTTTTTCAGTTTGTTTACTTTTATCCTTTGAGCATTTGTTTTGTTTCTTAAATTCCACATATGAGTGAAGTCATAAAGTATTTCTCTTTCTCTGACTGACTTATTTTGCTTAGCATAATACCCTCTAGTTCTATCCACGTCATTGCGAATGGCAAGATTTCATTCTTTTTTTTACAGCTGAGTAATATTGCATTGTGTTGTGGATATAAGATACATATAAAATACATATGTATTATATATATTACATACATATATATGTCATGAGCACACTATGAAGTTGCACACATGAGTTGTGCCTTTCTACAATGTCAGCTTTATTCAATCACAAAGCAAAGTTAATCACAATCATACAGCAGGTTCAGGATTCCAAACTCAACGACATTTCACCATATGATTAAACTTGGCTTCTTACACAGCATACAGAGCAGAACATAAGACAAACCACACAATAAACAAGATAAAAGAAAGGTTAGGAAGTTAATGAACCAAACGCGAAGTCACTCTGTGGGCGTGCAGTTGAGATAAGGCCTCAGTGCTGTCCCGGTCAGCTCTTGGCACTTACTGCTTCTTAGGTTCAAGCAGTGAAGGATCTCTGGTTCTGTTTGTTATCAGTCTTGGGTGTCAGCTGATGCTGTATTGTAAATAATGCTGCTACAAATATTGGGGTGTATGTATCCCTTTGAATTAGTATTTTTGTATTCTTTGGGTAAATACCTAACAGTGCAATTGCTTAATTGTAGGAAAGTTTTATTTTTTATTTTTTATTTTTTTATTGTTATGTTAATCACCATACATTACGTCATTAGTTTTTGATGTAGTGTTCCATGATTCATTGTTTGTGTATAACACCCAGTGCTCCATGCAGAATGTGCCCTCCTCAATACCCATCACCAGGCTAACCTATCCCCCCCACCCCTCTTCCCTCTAGAACCCTCAGTTTGTTTTTCAGAGTCCATAGTCTCTCATGGTTCATCTCCCCCTCCGATTAGGGAAGTTTTATTTTTAAGTTTTTGAGGAAATTCCATACTGCTTTCCACAGTGGCTCCACCAGTTTGCATTCCCACCAACAATGTAAGAGGGTTCCTCTTTCTCCACACCCTCACCAACACCTGTTGTTTCTTAATACAAGATTGATTTTAGCCATTCCGACAGGTGTGAGGTGATATCTCATTGTGGGTTTGATTTGTATTTCCCTGATGATCAGTGATGTTGAGCAACTTTTCATGTGTCTGTTGGCCATCTGGATGTCTTCTTTGGAGAAATGTCTGTTCATGTCTTCTCCCCATTTTTAATTGGATTATTTGTTTTTGGGGTGTTGAGTTTGAAAAGTTCTTTATGTATTTGAGTTTGATAAGTTCTTTATGTATTTTGGATACTAACCCTTTATTGGATATGTCATTTGCAAGTATCTTCTCCCAGTCTGTAGGTTGCCTTTTAGTTTTGTTGATTGTGCACACTTCACTGTGCAGAAGTTTTTATTTTGATGAAGTCCCAATAGTTTATTTTTGCCTTTGTTTCCCTTGCATCAGAAGACATCTAGAAAGAAGTTGCTACAGCTGATGTCAAAGAGGTTACTGCCTGTGTCCTTCTCTAGGATTTTTGATGGTTTCCTGTTTCACATTTAGGTCTTTCATCCCTGTTGAATTTATTTTTGTGTATGATGTAAGAAAGTGGTCCAGCTTCATTCTTCTGCATATTGCTCTCCTGTTTTCCCAACACCACTAATGGAAGGGACTGTCTTTTTTCCATTGGAAATTCTTTCCTGCTTTGTTGAAGATTAGTTGAACATATAGTTGTGGGTCCATTTCCGGGTTTTCTATTCAGTTCCATTGATCTATGTGTCTATTTTTGTGCCAGTACCATACTATTTTGATTACTACAGCTTTGTAATATAACTTAAGTCCAGAATTGTAATGCCTCCAGCTTTGCTTTTCTTTTTCAAGGTTGTTTTGGCTATTCGGGGTCTTTTGTGATTCCATATAAATTTTAGAATTATTTGTTCTAGTTCTGTGAAAAATGCTGTTGGTATTTCGATAGGGATTGCACTAAATGTGTAGATTGCTTCGGGTAGCATAGACATTTTAACAACATTTGTTCTTCCAATCCATGAGCGTGGAAGGTTTTTCCATTTCTTTGAGTTGTCTTCAATTTCTTTCATCAATGTTTCCTAGTTTTCAGAGTACAGGTCTTTCATCTCCTTGGTTAAATTTATTCCTAGGTATTTTATTGTTTTTGATGCAATTGTGAATGGGATTGTTTTCTTAATTTCTCTTTCTGCTGCTTCATTATTAGTGTATAGAAATGCAACAGATTTCTGTACTTTAACTTTGTATCCTGCAACTTTAATAAATTCATTTATCAGTTTTAATAATTTTTTGGTGGTCTTTAGAGTTTTCTATAAAAAGTATCATGTTGACTTCAAATAGTGAAAGTTTTATTACTTCCACCAATTTGGATGCCTTTTATTTTTCTGTTGTTGTTGTTGTCTGATTGCTGTGGCTAGGGCTTCCTGTACTATGTTGAATTAAAGTGGTGAGAGTGGACACCTTTGTCTTATTCCTGACCTTAGAGTAAAAACACACAGGTTAGATGAGACACATTGAATCATCCTTGCGTCTTGAGAATAAATCCCACTCGATAGTCATGAATAATTTTTTAATGTAATGTCAGATTTGGTTTTCTAGCATTTTGTTGAGGATTTTTGCATCTAAGTTCATCAGAGATATTGGCCTGTTCTCTTTTTTTGTGGTGACTTTATCTGGTTTTGGTATCAGGGTAATGCTGGCCTCATAAAATGAGTTTGGAAGTTTTCCTTCCTCTTCTATTTTATGGAATATTTTGAGAGGAATAGGTATTAACTTATCATTAAATGTTGGGTAGAATTCGTCTGTGAAACCGTCTGGTCCTGGAGTTTTCATTTTTGGGAGTTTTATGATTACTGATTCAATTTCATTGCTGGTAATCAGTCTGTTCAAATATTCTATTTCTTCCTGCTTTAATTTTGGGAGGTTATATGTTTCTAGGAATTTATCCATTTCTCCTAGTTTGTCCAGTTTGTTGGCATATAGTTTTTTATAATACTTTCTTGCAATTCTTTGTATTTCTATGGTATTGGCTGTTTTTTCTCCTCTTTCATTTCTGATTTTGTTTATTTGAATTCGCTCTCTCTCTTTTTGATGAGTCTGGCTAAAGGTTTATCAATTTTGTTGATCTTTTCAAAGAACTAGCTGCTGGTTTCATTGATCTCTTGTTCTTTTAGTCTCTATATCATTTATTTCTGCTCTAATCCTTATCATTTTCTTCCTTCTGTTGGTCTGGGGTTTTGTTTGTTGTTCTTTTCCTGGCTCCTTTAGGTGTAAATTTGGGTTGTTTATTTAACATTTTTCTTGCTTCATGAGGTAGGCCTGTATTGCTATAAACTTCCCTCTTAGAACAGCTTTTGCCATATCCCAAAGATTTGGACCTTTGTGTTTTCATTTTCATTTCTCTCCGTGTAATTTTTGATTTCTTCTTTGATTTCTTGGTTGACCCATTCATTGTCCAGTAGCATGTTGTTTAATTTCCAGGTATTTTGGTCTTTCCAGATTTTTTTCTTGTGGCATTGTGATCAGAAAAGATGCATGTATGACTTTGATCTTTTTTAATTTGTTGAGACTTGTTTTGTGGCCCAACATATGATTATTCTGGATAAGGTTCCATGTGTATTTGAAAAGAATGTGTATTCTTCTGTTTTAGGATGGAATGTTCTTAATATATCTGTTAAATCCATCTGGTCCAGTGTGTCATTCAAAGCCACTGTTTCCTTGTCGATTTTTTGTTTGCATGATCTGTCTATTGACATAAATGGTGTATAATTGTATTACTATTGATTAGTTCCTTTATGTTTGCCATTAACTGCTTTATGTATTGGGTGCTCCCATGTTGGGTGAATAAATATTTACAATTGTTATATCTTCTTGATGGATTGTCTCTTTTATGATTAAATACTGTCCTCCTTTGCCTCTTGTTACAGTCTTTGTTTTAAAGTCTATTTTGTTCTCTTAGCATAATACACTATAGCTTCATCCATGTCGTTGCAAATGGCAAGATTTCTTTCTATTTGACGGCTGAGTAATGTTCCATTGTGTGTGTGTATCTATATGGATATCTGTATATGTAGATATAAATACACCACATCTTCTTTATCCATTCATCGGTTGATGGACATTTGGGCTCTCTCCATAGTTTGGCTATTGTTGATAATGCTGCTATAAATATTGGGATACATGTACTCCTTTGAATCTGTATTTTTGTATCCTTTGGGAAAATGCTTAGTAGTGCAGTTGCTGAATCATAGAGTAGTTCTATTTTTAACTTTTTGAGGCACCTCTACACTGTTCTCCAGAGTGGTTGCAAAAAAGAAAAAAAGAGAGAGGGAAACAAACCATAAGTGACTCTTAACGATAGAGAATAAACTGAGGGTTGATGGAGGGAAGTGGTTGGGGGATAGGCTAGATGGGTGATGGGTATTAAAGAAGGCACTTGTTGTGATGAGCACTGGGTGTTGCATGTAAACGATGAATCATTGAACTCTACTCCTGAAACCAATATTGCACTGTATGTTAACTAACAAAATTTAAATAAAAAATAAAGTCTATTTTGTTCAATATAAGTATTGCTAGGCCAGCTTTTTTTTTTTTAATATCCTTTTGCATGATAAATGTTTCTCCATCACCTCACTTTCAATCTGCAGGTGTCTTTAGGCCTGAAATGAGTCTCTTGTAGGCATCACATAGATGGGTCTTGTTTTTTTATCCCCTCTGTCACCCTATGTCTTTTGATTGGAGTATTTAGTCAATTTACATTCAAAGTAATTATTTATAGATATGTATTTGTTTTCATTTTGTCACTTGTTTTGTGGCTGCTTTTGTAGTTTTTCTCTGATCCTTTCTTCTCTTGCTCTCTTTCATTGTTGGCTGGCTTTTTTTAGTAATATATTTGGATTCCTTTTTCTTTATTCTTTGCATATCTATTATTGGTTTTTGATTTATAGTTACCATTCAGTGTGTATGTAACATCTTCTACAGATAGCAATCTCTATTAAGTTGATGGTCACTTAAGTCTGGGGTTAAGTTGTTCTTTAAAGATGTTCTTTATAGTTGGAACATCTTTTAAAGGAAATCCTAGTTTTCCTTAGAGAATGTAAATGACAGTCCTGCCTTACTTCCATCCCAGATGATATTATCCAATCTTAGAAACGTTCTCTTCCGCTCAGGCAGGTGTGTGTCAGGCAAATGACAGGCAACTCACGTTGCCTTCTTTCCTAACCAGACAATTTCTATGAATGATCAATCCTTACAAATTGTTCACTATTTATATAACTATAGTGTTTGGTTTCCATTTCCTTTTCTATAAAACGGAGCTATTGGTTTTTATTCCTGGAAGAGTTCTACTGGGTGTTTTGAGATGTGAAATGGTTTTGAGGATCATGTTAGATATATGGATAGGAGAAAGTCACCTGTATTCAAGAACTCCAGCATATCAAGGAAGATTCTCTATGCATAAAATATCTGTTCTCCCACCATCCCAGAGAGAAATGGTGAAAGGAATTTTGAGATGTCTCATAAGGCCCTCAGGACACCCAATTAAGACTCTTAAGATGCTTGAACAAAAAGAGAAGCACAAAATGGTTCAATGAAATGGGTCTGAGGAAGATGAATCAGATTGTCTCTAGAAGACCAAGAACTTGCCATATGGTAGAGACATTTGAAGAGCATACATCCCTTTCCAAGATGTTGGCATGTGGTTAGAGGGAATGCTGTTGGTGTGATTCAGTGTGATTCCAGTCTTTCTGTCCTCAGAACAAATGCTGAGTGCTGAGTGTGCAGGTGCACCTGCTGGTATGAGCAGTGATATGGTGACAACAACCCAGGAGGACAAAGCAGCCCAGGTCGCAGTGTCCTCTCAGTAGAGGGACTTGGAATTCAGTAACAAAGCAGGATGGGGTCTCAGCACCAAACACCACTATGATTGTCACCCAAGCCCTGGATGATCCCCAGACTTATAGGGCCTGAGAACCCAAGATTTAGGTATTATACAATGTTATCTAAATCCAACCATAAATATAACACAAATATGCACATTATCCCAGATCTCACCACCTGTTATTCTTGATCCCCTAAGTCAGGCATACGCAGAGGGGCAGGGGAAGACAAAATTCTGTTGTCCCTAAACAGAACTCTGGTTTTCACTGTCCACTTGAAACTTTAAAGTGGGCTAAATGTTTTATTACTTAACTCACTCATAGCTCTCAGTACTAATAAACTGCTAATCTGATTTGATTCCTAATGGAAAGGTGCTGAAGATGAGAATGTCAAGTGCAAGTCAGCTGGTTGGTGTGAAATATGCCTATACAAACATATGGAGCTTTATCTCTAAAATTATTTTTCTCTCTGGCATTTTGAATCAAAGCAGTGTGAATACTGAAATTCAATCTGGAATGGTTATAGTCCTGAGCCTCAGAAGCAGTAACTGAGCACCCCCCCCACATACACACCTATCACCCACTCTCCATGGCCCCTGCTCTAGACAGTGTCTGACTCTTAAACTCTGAACAGAACTCATTGCTGATGATGTAAAGATGCCCAGTCAGAACAACTGTCAACTTTAGAGCGAAATTCAACATTAAGAACAAGAACTTTTGTTTACTTTTTCCAAAGTTGCTGGATTTTTCAACCTACTCCCACAATACCTACCAAAAAGAAAAACAAAGTGATGACAACCAGAAAGAAAAACAAATTTGCTAATTTCACCTCAGACTTTACTTCTCTTCCTTGTCGGTCTCCGTCTTCTTCCCAAGAGTTTGCTGATCTTAAATTTGTGGTCATTTGACTTTGCTCATGATAAGGTTTTGTACTAGAAATTATCATATGTTTTGTTACAAGAGTGTCTCCGTCTGATTTTGAAAAAGCCTGAACATAATCATTAAGAAAATCTCTTGACTTAAAGACATTTCTGCAAGATTCTTCAGAAACTTTGCTAGCTAGTGATTAAGGCAGCCTCATCACAAATACCAAATTAGCCAGGGCTCACTGAATCAGGTACAGAAGAGAAAATAGCATGATAGTGAGTTCGATATAGAGAACACTTAGGGAAGGAAATAAGAATTGCACACATGTCAGCATCTAACCAGGAACCAGATTTGCCCCACATGATGCTGTGCAAAAGTTTTTAAACCCAGTGTCTTTGACCAAAATGCCTGGCCTTGGTTGTCAGTGAACCACATGTAAAATACCAGATGAAAGAGCGGGACCCACAGCCTGGCTCCCATTCCATGAGGTGTTGGAAGAACTGCTAATCTGAGAGAAAAATCATTTGCCTGGAGCATAAAATAGTATGTTTATTGTTCAGTGTGGTCATGTTTTTATTGAGGAAATAGATTATCCAGAAATGTGTACTGTTTATAGTTCTGTCAGATGCAAGCGTTGTTTCTAGGTCACATAACTTCTTTATTGTCAAATACACAGCCCCAGCAGTCTTCCTCAAGAAGATGGCACAGGTCCTGAAGCCCAGGATCTTCATTCATTCATTCATTCATTCATTTGCCAATGACTGAGAACCAGTGATGTGCGAAGACATGTTAAATTTGATTATATAAACAGAAAATCAAAAAATGATCTGGCTGAGGATACAACCACAGAAACAGATAATTATTAGTTTGAAGCCCCACATGAAATTGCCATTTTTATGTCAAAAATGATTAATATTGGCAATTTAACATGGTACAACCTTTTTAATGCAATTTGTTAAGCTCAGTGACAGAAATATGCATAGAATTTTCCTTGTTGTTTGTTTGTTTGTGTGTAGCATAAGAAAAGGAAACTTGAGCTGGAGACTGTGGATTGGAGAGTGGGGATGAGCATATCTGGGTGGGTTTGCTGGAGGACACCTGGTTACAATAGATGAAGAAGTTGTGGATTATACATTTGAGAGAAACTTCTGGAACAGATTGCCTTTAGAAAATTATCCTGAAGTGGCCTTAGTTATTTAATCAGGGAAGTTGTTCAAAAAGAGAAGAACATTAGGAGAGAAGTGCTGATGTCCTAGGGCACTGACACAGAAGCCAACAAGTAGCTAATTGACCCCTTGATTTCTTTGCTCTTACTGACTTGGAGTGTTCCACACCCTCTATTCACCTACCTGCCACCTTAATTCCTGGAGCTGGTTTCCTGATCAGAAATCCCTGCAATAAGCGGTAAACACATTGAGCACCTTAGAGCTCATGGTCTTATGTGCGGAACTCTACTGCTTTTCAAGAATGGCATCATCAGCGGTAGACTTTGACTCTTGCTTTCCAAAATAGTCCTCATATCTAGTGTCTGGATTCTAAGCCCTGATTTGTTGATTCAAGCTTGATGACTCCAAACCTCTAAAAGCTGACCTTGGCTAGATTTAGTATTGGCCTCACCCTTGCAAAATCTTTTGGTTTTCATTTCCTGACTTTCAAAACCTCTGCTCTTAATTCAGCTGGTTCCTGCCATGGAGTAAGCTGGCCCCATTCTCAGGTTCTGCTTTCCGTTCTGAGCGAGTAGTCCCAAGTCCTGAAGAAAGTCATTTTGAAGATCTAACACAAGAGCACAGGGGACTAAAGCATGTTGAGTTAGACTCCAGTAAGCTCTTGCTGCAACTTGGAGTTCTCTTAAAAGTTCATTGAAAGTGTGTTACCACATCAGTGTCTGGGAAGCCCTTGATGGCTCAGGCTGCCAGTGGTTTCACTTTACACTCTGTGGCTTACCACACAGACAGTTATGGGGGAAAAGAACAAGCTTGCAGCCTAATAATTCATTAGAACTGGAAAACGCAGAGCTCATGAAGATAAAAGGTTGTATACATAGACATATTTCGGGATATGCATTACCACAAATGATGAGAAAGAAAACATAACAGTTAAGAGGAATTGTATCCTTCAGGGACCCTCTCGAAGACTCTGCATCAGAGAGGTTGGGCTTATTGGACTTAATGCCTCTTAAGGTTTCATCCGATTCTATGATCCCGTGACTTGCAAAGGCTTATTTATTTATATATGTATATATTTATTTATTTATTATTTTTCCAAATGTGAAATAGTATCCTTTGTTATCTAACATCACGAAGGTCGTATTACTATATGTTCTATGAAGTGTGTGCTGCATTTCTGGAGACATTTTAGCTCATGTGCTATCCCAGGCTTTTAATCATCCCAGGAAAGGCCTGTGACCCATCGACAAGAGCAGAGTGTGTTTGTGGAAGGTGGTCCAGCGCCCAGCACGATGATGTGCTTCGAGACACTGTTGGAGATGTCATTTGTGGCCACCCTATTTGTGTTTTTCCTGCTATCAGGGAATAATCACTTTCTGCATGGGCAAACACATTTTGATGCTCCATTCTTACCTTTTTAGTCAAGTCTACCGGTAACTTATTTTCTATGATGACAAGATGCATCCCAAATTACTCTAAAGATGATATTGATTTTCCTACAAATAATAAGTCCAGCCGCAGGAGAACCATAAAACTTCAAGTTGTTGCTTCAGTGAGTGTTACTGTGTGATGTCAGTAGCTTTAGTTTTTATTTAATTTTGTGATTAAAGTTTTTATTGATTTCCCTGTGGGGTAGAATATATCAATACCTTTGGTTTCAAAGGAGCACTCAGTAACAAGAAAACATAAAAGGACTCAAGTACAGAAAACTGGTGCTATATTTTAAAATTTAAGAAACTGCCACTATGAATCCCCAAGGTATATCTTTGGAACTAATTTTGGATGGGGCCACTCAGCCTTGTGTGTTAGCTAATCCCTCAGGTAGCAGCTGGTTCATAGGCCTATGAATTTTAGTTCGAGAAATGCTTAGCTAGTAGTTATGAGAGCTAATACTATTTTGCCAGAAGCTGATGCAAGTGAATCACACTCCATGTTACCATAAATCATGTGTGTTCCTTTCTCTTCACAGGAGAAGGAGTAGCTTGATGTTGCCCCATCTACTGAAGCCCTGTGGGAAGCCCTGTGTGTATGAGAGAGATTGTTCTTCTCAGAGGCATTGCATCACTGAGAAACACGGTCAATGCTGAGACTGAATCTCTGACTCAGAATGGACCCCACGATGATTCTAGAACATCTACGAAAGTATACAGGAAATGTGTGGTTTCCTTTAAAGTTAGAAATGGTCCCGCTACTCTCAAAGTCATCCAATTTTGTGTACTATCTTCTTCTCCCTTGCAAATGGGGGAGCCCAACAGGGTGACTTCCCTTTTGTGGGATGGGCATGGGGGACATTCTCTGAAGTCTGAACTACTTCATATTACACAGATGGACTGGTTATATATCCCAATGCTTACAGTTAAAACTAGTGTTTCACAAGTGACATCTTCCCTGATCCTCCTGATGGTTCCAGTGGGGCAGGATTTTCCCATCCTTACTCCACTCACTAGGAAACGAAGACTCCAGGGGATACTAAAGGTGTGTTTCCTGACCTGCAGGTAGCAGAGGGCAGAGCTACAAATTAGACCTAAGTCTCTGGTCTATTGACCATTCTACCCACTCTGCCACGCTGAAGTCACATGAATCAACCAGCCTTCTTCATTTATTGGCCTTGGCAGATTAGTTTGGCTGGGTTTTGTTTTTCTGTGTGAGTTGACGGCTTGCCCTGGTGGGGGAGAACCATGGGGGCCTGGTCACCTGCCAGTCTGCCTTGCACACCTGTCCACATGGAGACTTCTGTCTTTCTGGTAACCAGGGGAGCCCGTCCTCAGAGCAGAAGCTGCTCTAGCAGAGAGGCCAGGAATCCTTCCGTGCTGGAGAAATGGAAACTCGGACAAAGATGCCAGCCAGGCAGATTTTGCAAGCTTACCAGTCGTTCGCCTGCAATCAGAAAGACACAACAGTTTTGTTTCCCTTTTCCCTCCTCCTTAAAAACACATTCCCCTTTGTTTGAAATCCCAACCAATTTTTAAAAGAGTAAGGCAGGATGGTCTCTGTCACACACAATCCTGAAAATATAATTGAGTGTACTGCAGCAGGGGAGAGAGCCAAGAAATGGAGTCAGATGGCTGTTCATCAACAAAAATGGTATTAAGAAGGAGGCCCTGTCCTCTAGCCTCACCATCTTTCCCTCTCCTCTGCTGCTTCATCCTGGTTTGAGAAAAACAAAGAGAAAGGGAAACCTCAGTTGAAGTCAAAAACTAAGGAGGGGATTCATGCTTGATTCTCACTCTCAGAAATGAAATCCATATTCTCATTTGATCTTTCAACTGTTCATCGGAACGTGCACGTTAGCAGTAAAAGGTCCGTGGTCTCCAAGAATGCAGCTAGCCCAGTGCTGCAACCTCATGCCTGGGAAGGCGGTGCGACCTGGTCAAGAGTCAGAAGAGAGAGGCCAAAAGATAAAGAGAAGCAAGGTGACTCAAACATATTTCCCCACTCTGTCGGACTGAAGGATCCATCTGAATGACTTTTTGGTTAAGATATTGCTGATGCTACAGTAAAATGTTAAGTGCTAAGGTTATTGCCTGAGGTTACTATTGCGCATCAACTCTGAATGAATGTTTGTTGAATTAACTAATCCCATTTTTTTTCCACAAAGACCCTATGGAATTACACTTAAGGGGGATGAAGGAGAAATGGTCTGTACCCTCTGCCTTCTGTCAGGGGTCCTTCACTGTCTGAAGTAAGGGGAACGTGGGACGGGAGGTGCCGAAAAGGAGCAAGGAAAGGGAGTAGAGGAACATTATGGGAAGCATTCGCAATGTATCTGCCAGCAAAGCCTTAGTTGGGTAAACTCGGGTTTCCCTAACTGGGCCTCCCTGGTCCTGTTTCTTGTCGCTGTTGTGAAAATCAGCCCTGCGAGAACCCTTGGGCTTTTTTCAAAATACCCTGAGAATAGGCCAAAGAAAAGGGCAGAGAGTGGTGTTGCTGGGACAACGCCAAGACAAAGAAACTTTTAGATTTCTGGGGACAAGAGGCCATGTGAAAGGAATTTTCCCTTTCACACACACACACACATACACACACACACTCACACACACACGTCCACATACACTAAAATTCAACAGAGGATGTATCTGGGCATGTGGCTGGCAGAAGTTTGATTAATTAGCTAGCAGCATCAGCTTTAAATTAAAATAATTTCAAATGCAGAAGGAGAAAACATGGAATGGGATGCAATTTTTTTTTTTTTTTTGAATGGGACACAATCTTAAAATGAGCACAGGAACAGTAAATGGGGAATTAGAGGCAGAGCCATTTGGAAAAGTGAATCCAGACCATCTGGAGCTGGGAACTAGAGGAGTCCACAAAGCTGCAAGCATATGGGATGCTAAGTTTCCTCTTGTGGATGGGGGCATGGCGGGGTGTGGTGGGAGGCAGGAGCAAGGGGTGGAAGTCAGCCCATCAACAGGTCCAGCAGCGGGGCCAGATGGCCTCCTACCCGAGGGCTTGGTTCTCGTGACAGTGCGTGGGGTGGGAAGAGAGCAGAGAAGCCCCATGGTCTCCCCGAAGACAATAAAGAGAAACAGACCCTGGCGCTGTGGCCTCGTAGGCCCGCTTCTGGCCTGCAGATCGGATGCCAAGGCTCCCCGGACAGGAAATGAGTGAGGCTCTGCAGATTCGAGAGGAAGCCATCCACCTTGGCAACAATAAGAAGAAGGGAAGGCGGGGGTAGAGGAAAGAGTTTGTTTGCTTCATGTTGATCTATTAAAGGTCAGTGACAAATGTTTGCAAGGCTCCTCGGGCTGCACACATAGAACTTCAGAGGGCTGTAGGGATCGAGCTCCCCGTTCAGGGGCCCAGGGGATCTGGGATTGTTTAGAGCTAAAAGAGCCGCTCAAGCGCCCCCCTGCCTCGCTCCTGGTCCTCGCAGCCTCCCCCCAAGTAAGACCGAATGCTTGGCATTGTTGGGTGAAGTTGGGCACAGTTTACCGTTTCTCAGCTCCGTCCAGGCAGCGAGAATTTGATGCCCTCTTCTCACAAAGCTGACCAAGTCACGCCTTGGGCAGGTAACCTCATTGCCTGCAACTGTATATTGGATATAGCTAGTTCGTAGGATATTTTAAAAACGTAGCCTTTTATCCAACACTTAATCGCCTCTGAAGAAGAGGTAGCCATTCTAAATAGTATTCCTCTTTATCTGATCATTTCCATTTTTCACAGTTACAAATAACTCTTGAATAAATATCTTCATGTGTAAATCTTTGTCTGAATCTCTGATTATTTCTCTTGGGGAAATTTCTAGAAGTGGGTACACTGAATCAAAAAAGAAAAACTTTTTGCAGGTGTTGGATAGCACTGCCTCATGATTTCCCATCATGACTCTGCCAACATCCCTGCCCACGCAGGCGAGCCGTGATGATCCTGGGGTGAGCCACTTAAATTCATTCCACCAGCACATATTTACTGTGGGCTAAGTACTATTCTGGGTGCTTGAGATACAGCCACGAACAACAACAAAAATAATTTCCTGTCCTCCAGACACTCAGCTCCTGTGGGAAGACAGAGAAAATAAATAAATATATAATAGTAGACTGTTATGCAGGGATAAGTTCTACGAAGAGAGTAAAGCAGGGCAAGGGGTTGGTGGGGAGATGCTGTTTCAGGGAAGGTGCTCTCTGACTAGTTGAGGTAGGAAACACCTGAGCCCAGGACAGAGCGGAAGGAAGTCTTGGGAGGATCCAAGGACAGCCGGGAGAGCAAGTACAAGGGTCCTGGGGTTGGTACGGCTCTGCAGTTTCAAGGGCTGGCTGAGAGGGGGAAGGAGCTGAGTAGGTGCTTGGAGTGGCAGCCAGTGGGCAGGAGGTGATGGAGGGTTGTTCCTAGTGGGAAATCAAGTTCGAGAAGCTTCTAACCAGAAGACAGACTCTGTGCTTTTCAAATTTTATCAGCATTACTCAGGCTGCTGTATGCATCTTAAGCTAAGACTGTAGGGTGGCAAGTATGGAAGCAAAACCTGTTAGCAGGCTGTGTACTAGTTGCTAATTTGATAGACAAGAAACATATTTTCCTCTTCATCTGTGTTCTTGATTACTTGTGAGGCCGCCTTTTCCATAAACTTATTGAGCATTTTCGTGAAGTCTTCTGTGAGCAGCGGACTGACTTTAGCCCTCTCCAGGACCACTCCTGCTCTGCCTTCGGTGAGATGGAGACCTTTCTGCTCCTACCTGAGAGAGGGTCTTAAAGGCAGCACCTAGAAAGTTCTGTCCAGTTTCTAGTCTATGTAGTCTTCATCTTGGAGGCATTTGGGGGAGTTCTGAGGCTCTGTTTCTGGTTTCTCTCACTGACTCCTAACAGCCTGCGTTTAAAATATGTCCTTTATTAAGCTGTGATTGCGCAAATTGGGGGATGGGATGACTTTGGATGTATTAAAGCTGAAAATTCAGGCTGGATAAATATTACATTGGATTTACTCTTTTATTATGCTTTTAATCATTCTGTGAATGCTTTTTCAAGAACTCCTGGCATCTCAGCAATGGAGAATCATTCAGCATCATGCTCTTTAAATGCAAAAAACTACTAGATAAACTGAATCTTTAAAGTAACTAAACGGAAGTGTGCATTTGTTACGCAACATCACACAATTGTTCCATTGGCACACCTCCCTAATGGCTTCTTTATGCAAACGTTATCGCCTTTGTGTCATTTTCCACTTCTGCTTTTTCCAGTACATTTATTTCAATGAAGACTGCTGAAAACCTTGAAAGGAGTTGGGGAGCCTGTCCCTTTTCTTCCTACGCCAGGGTGTGCATTTTCAGAACTTGCCGAAACTACCGCGGGTGAAACCAGAAAGGGGCGCCCTCTCTGCTTAACGTTGGCGATCTATATGTGCCTGCAGAAATGCCCAGCATGGGCAATCCACTTCGGTATTTCAAATACTTACAGAGATAGTTAATTCAATGCACGGAACCGGGGCTTTCATTGAATCTGGTCTTGGGAGGAGCTTAACTTCAGGCCACATTGAGAGAGTTAGGAAATTCGTAGGGAGAAAGAACGTCCTACTGGCGGAAGGTGAACCCCTTTCCCAGTCCGGACTCGGTTTTCTGTTTCCTTTGTGACGCAGAGCTTCACAAAGGCACAATGACTGCATTCGAGGTGTCCTTCCGGGATGCCTCATCTTTTTCGCCCCATTTCCTTTTGTTCGGAGTTCACTCCGTGCTGCCTACTAAAGCCTTGCGTGTTACAGACCTTTTGCCTCTCTGCACGTGGTTTTGTCTCTTCACTGATGTCTGATGCAGGCAAAGCCGGTAGCCTTTGAGAGGCTGTGCGTGGCGCTTTGCAGTTCTAATGTGTCCTTTGTTCCCAGCCTACATTAAGATGTGGCCACTGGGAACGCCTGGAGTGAAAAGAGATGCCGCGGTACCTGAACGTGCTCTGGGTCGGAGCCTCTGCTAGGAAACCCAAACGCGTAGGAAGTCCGCCCATGATCACTGATGCACAGGAGCTAATTGCTTTAGCCAGAGCTTCTAAAACTTTTTGCATTCTTGACACCATTTACCTGAGTGACATATTCCCATTAATAACATTCCTCACTTCTGGGAGGCAGCGTAACGGAAAGGTCAGGAGTCAGGTTCCTGTCCGCCACAGGAGGTGGAAATGTGGGGAACTGTTCAGACCATTTAAACCCGACCCACGTGCTTAACTGTCCTATAAAGAACATTCCCGAAAATCACTGAGAAATATTGTATATCTTTATATTATATATATATCCTTAGTATAGATTATATATCCTTATATATTTAGATTCCTATAAAATTTGGATATTTTTATATTTTATCTATGACTTAACATTTTTAGAATATAAAAGAAATTGCAGCTAATTTGGGAAAGTTAATTAAAATTTATTAATTGCATGTTTTTTTGTCACAGTTGTCTTTATTGGGTTGCTGAGCTAAGGTAACGTTTGTCAGTGAATGAAAACCCTTTAACTTTCCCTACACAAGGTGAGGCTTCCCACATTCTAAAATTCTTGTATAATGCAAATTGTTTCCATTAATTTCATCTTTGATGGAGGTACACCCTCTTAATCAAGCAATAAATTGATTTTGGGAGTGGAATGATAAACAGATTTTATTTCTGAATTCGGTAAGAGAATTTTCTTGCTGGATGTTGGTGGATTTTCATTTCTTGTGAGACCCTTATGCCCGGAATAATGGTTTTGAGCAAGCATGGAAGGAGTTTATAAGAATGCTCCTTGCTGGTAATGAACGTTGTAATGTTTTTAAATTTAGAAATGCACAGATAGTCTCATTCTAAACCAGGAGTTGCCAAACTATGTCCCCAGGCCGAATTTGGCCCACCACCTGCTTTCGTAAATAAAGTTTTATTGGAGCACAGCCACGCCCTTTCACGTACATAACTCTATGGCCTGCGAAGGCTAATATATTTACTAACTAGTCCCTTAGGGAAAGCATTTGCTGACACTGGAACAAACAATACTGGGTAAAATAAGACCAACATTAACCAAACAAATCACATTTATCTTGGCACTTGGAAGGGAAATGTAGTTAAAAAAATTCTAGTTTCCACAAGATTCAGATCTTTACTCATCGACTCTTGGGATACCTGGTCCCTCTCACGATCACACAATTCATGGATTTAAAAATATGTGCTTCCCTGGGTCAGTCCTGAGTGCTCTGTCTCATGTCCTTTAAGATGTCATGGAGGAAACTGGCAGGCAGATGAATGTGCCCTACCCACTAAACCCCAGTGTGTGGCCTTTCACCAGCTACCGAGTACACAGAGCACCGTGGGTTCTCTAAAGCACGGTCTTTCTTACTTCTAAATTCAAAATCTAAATTATCTGCCAACGTGGCACCTCCGATGTTTTCTGGAAACTGGTACTTTCGCCAGTAAAACTGGTTCTGTTTTGTGAAATTGGAAGAAATCTTTAAATGTTAGGTATTATTTAGGCAGTAGAGCCAGGAATTCAGGGTGCCATGCTCTCCTGTGGGAACAATCTCTCTAGATGAAAATTGATCTTGATAGACAATGAGATGAGGTTGGCATTGTGATAAGTAGTAGAGTTATGACATTGGGACAAAAGCCAGGAGACTTAGCTTCTCTTCCCAACGTCATCACTGGTTGGCTGTGTGACTGTGGGCAGGTCACTTTGAACTTTCATTTGCTTATCAGTAATTATTTCTCATCTAGAATACCCTACCACACTCAGATTGTTGTGAGGATAAAATGAGATGGTAATCATAAATTTTTGTGTAGGGGATCCTGAGTGGCTCAGTCAGTTAAGCGTCTGACTCTTGATTTCGGCTCAGGTTGTGATCTCAGGGTCGTGGGATGGAGCCCCGTGCAGGTTCTGTGCTCAGTGAAAGTCTGCTTGTCCCTCTCCCTCTGCTCCTCCCTGCCCCCACTCCCTCTCTCCCTCTCTCTTTCTATCTCTATCTCTAAAGTGAATAAATAAAAGCTTTAAAAAAAAAATAAAATAAATAAATTTTTGTGTAATAACCTGGGACTTAGTTCAGGAGCTAACCGTATGTGATTTGAGGAACCATACTGAGAAGGCTTGTTTGATATTGATTTAGGCAGATTCAAGATACCGGGCATTCTGGAATGTGGAAGAGGAATACATTGGGATAGACTGTACAAGGAGCTGGAAAGTTAGCCAAGATGCAGGCTGGGTGCTCTAGGAATGCCAGTTGATCTCATGCTGACTTAACACAGGCCCTTTCCAGTGGGTCAGTACTCAGGGATCTGGAAGGGAGAAGAACCAGCTTTCTCGCAAGGGGGCTCCAGTCAGCAGCAGGGGCAAAGGAGTAGAGAACTCTACTTTTTGAGAGAGGATGTGGGTAAGTATCAGACCAAAGTGAAGCAAAAAATTCTGAGACCCCAAACTCAGGGCAGAGAAGGACGCATCAGCATGGTCGCCAAGTAGGGGAAAGAGGGAAAAGCTGTGGTTTGTGAGTCACCTTGGTGACAGAGACTGGACAGCAGCAAAGCCAACCCCAAATCCCATCTGGTGGTGAGTTGAGGCAGCTGACATGTTCCGGCTTTGATTGGAGTGGTCAGAGTTGTGTGAGAGGCTGGAAGAGAAAGCTCTTCACTCAAATACAGTTCCCTCACTGGCTGCCCTTCAGGGGGATAGTTCCAAATTTTTAATCTTTTTTTTTTTTTATCAGAAACATTTGAATGTTTCTGAGAGCTTCTCAAGAAGGGATAAATCATCTGGGAGATAGCACATTAAACCATCAATAGCCATTCTTGTTTTAATGTGAATTTACTTCATCAGGTTATCTGCTTCCCCACCATGACATCCCTGCGGAAATGAAATAGAGAATAGGGAGTTTATAAAGCACTAATGACAAACTTCACCTATTTGCATGCTGTGACTAGTCCTTGTGAGGAAAGGCTGCCAGGAACAGACGTGTGGGTTGCATACTACCCAAGCCTTCAGTAGATGGTAAGACTTCCTACCGGCCGCCATGCAGAGAAAGGTGCTTCCCAGAACTGTGGCTAATTCCAGCTGCCCTGCCTGGAGGACACATCTTTTCCTAAGCCTCACAAAGGCATCCTAAATACTTAGAAACATCAGGGAAGCACAGGCCCATGAGTTCAGGTCCACTGCTTTCCAGACTGCGAGGTCAGAAGAATGTGGAGGAAATCTGCTTCTCACAGGGTTGGGGTCCCTTTGTGGTGAGCTGGAAGGTAAGAGAGGGGTACTTTCTCATTTGCAGCCTGGAATTCAAGAGGAAAGGCGGCCCAGGGTGTCAGAAGGTCAGAGCAGTCAAGAAGCAGCCAACCACCTTCAAAGACTGCCTTATTTTCAGTGAAAGTTTCCAAGTGATAATAACATCTCTCAGTATTGAGACTTTGAGAATGAATTTGCAGCTTCCCAGTGGTAGATAAGACACCATCAGAAAGTGTGACAATCCCCTGCACATCCAGCTCCGTCAGAAGGAAATGGATCACACTCACAGAAAAGAAAAATTGCAAAGCAGGCATCCCAGGACATATTGCAATCATAACTCAGGAAAACCCTCCTCCACCAAATTTCTCTTATCTACAAACAATGTGCCTGGCTAATTTTCTGCTGACAGACAGTGTGCCTGTACTAAACGGGCTTCATTAACTCAACTGGAAAAAATGATTTTGCAATTTGCATGGGTTTAAGAGTGTAATTAATACAATTCATAAAAGGCCAATGCCACTTTGCAGACATTAGTCCCATAGGGGATTATGAAGTAGCTTTCTTTGAAGAGAGTTCTTATGTCTGCAATTCCAATAGCCAAAACTGCCTGGCCTTCTTGGTGAGCCATTCTCATCTTTACCAGCAATAAAACTAGAACTGCATTGGCTTTTTTTGGGGGGTTTCCCCACCAGTCCTGTCTCCCCAGTCTTCCTGCCTTCCAGGGGAAGTTGCTGTTATTTGAATGAAAAGAAAAAAAGGTTTTCAGGTTAGGGCCTGGGGAAGGAGTCAGGAAGAAGCCATGTCGCCATGCAGCTCACTTGTCATCCAGTTTTCTTGTGGTGGGTCCATGTCCTAAGAGGTGAGCTGAGTGCTGAAGGCCTATGTTTTTCTTGCCCACAAAGAACAGTTAACTGGCCTGACCTTTTTAAAAATGTAGGTCCAAACAGGGACTACTTGGAATTTAGGAAGGGGGAAGGAGCAGTTAGATGGAGACTTCAGGCTTTGAGAATTAAGGGGGAGAGAGGTGGTCCCCACAGTGTTTGTCTGTAGGTGAGGAGAGGGGCAGTTTGTGGAGATGGTTGTTGAGAAGTCTAACCTTGGTGGAAGGAGAACATAAATCTGTCTCTCTTTCTCTCTCTCTCTCTTTTTTTTTTTTCAGTATGTTGACTTCAACCATATTCTGTCAAAAATCTCTTTCCTGTCCCTTAAATTTAGGGCAGATACCATCATTTTCATATATTTTCAGGTATTTAAAGCCCATTCAGTTGCTCATCACTAGCCATTAGGGAATCAAAACCACAAGGAGATACCACTTCACACCCATTGTTATAGAAAAAACTGTTCTGACACTTGTTAAAATGGGAAGGAAGAATTTATTCAGGACTATTGTCATAGGGGTCCAGACTATTGCAATGGGAGGAGAGAGATCTGCTCCATTTCAAATATAGAAAGACAGTTGGGGACACTTAGCCATCCAGCAGAGTTGGAGGCGGGGGATGATCAATGGATGGGAAATCACTAGGAGGGGACACCAAGGGTAGGGGATTCTTGCTACAACTGGACTAGGCATTCCAGGCCAAACAAGACCCAAGGATGAGGCCCAGTTGAAAAGAGGGCTCAGAGGAATCTGACTGAAATTAGGTCAAAGAGAGAGTCTTTGTCAACATTAGGATGACTATTATCCCAAAATGGAACATGACAGGTGTTAGGGAAGATGGTGAAGAAATTGGAACATTGGCACATTTAGGAATGTAAGATGGTGCAGCCACTGTGGAAACTGCTTGACAGTTCCTCAAAAAGTTAAGCATAGAATTATCATAGGAGTTAGCAATGCTACTTTTAGGCATTACCCAAAATAATTGAAAGCAGGGCCTCAAACACATACTTATACACCAAAATTCAGAACAGCATTATTTACCAAAACGTGAAAGTAACCCAAATGTCCACCAAAAGATGAATGGGTAAACAAAATGTAGCATATGCATATAATTTATTCAGCCTTGAAAAGGAATCAAGTTCTGATACATGTTCCAAAATGCATAAGCCTTGAAAACATTATACTAACTGAAATAAGCCAGACACAGAAACACAAATATTGTATGATTTCACTTATATGAAGGACCTAGAATAGACAAATTCAGAGAGAAAAAAAATAGAATAGAGGTTCCCAGGGCCAGGAGAGAGGGAGGAAGGAATAGGGAGTAATTGTTTAATGGGGACAGAGTTTCAGTTTGGGATGAGGAAAATGTTTTGGTGATGGTTGCACAACAATGTGAATGTATTTAATGCCACCAAACCGTTCACTTTCATTAAATTGATACATCTTATGTTATGTACAGTTTATTACAATTAAAAATATATAATAATAAAAAAGCCTATTCAGCTTAATGTGCCAACTTCAAACTCAATTTAAATTCCAGGCCCCCCTCCCCTAAGGTAGGTTCAGCAGGAGGCTGGTGGCACATGGAGTGAGGAGGAGCTTCATCTGCTCTTTCCTTCCTCCTCCCCCTCCAGCACCATTACCCTGAGATATATACCCATACCTCCTTCCTGCCTTCTTGAAAAATTGAAGGTGAAGAGGAAAAAGGGCAATAGAGGGACAGAGTGACATCTTTTATGACTGCTAGAATAGTCGTGGTGGGGAAATGTCTGGATCCTCTCTGGTTGATTGGCTTCTATTTCCACTGAAATAGAGGTCTCCACTGTGGGAACTCAGTTTTATTCTCTGTGCTGAAGACCCCCGTCAGGAGGGGTGGCTGTGCCCCTCTTCACCTGGCCTCCTCACCAGCACACTAACCAGTTCTCACTTCCAGCCTAATCTTCTCTTATTGCCATCTTACTTCCTGTGGAGCTATAGAACCTCTAAGGTCTTCTTTTTTCCAAAGGCCTTGGAGAACTGAAGGCCCATCACCCTATTATTGCTTCTCAGACTGTTTTCTCAGGGTATCTCAGCAAGCCTACTCTCTTTGGAAATCTCCAGATGTTCTGGAGATCTCTCTCTCTGTTCACCTGCATGTCTAAATGCCTGAGGACCCGTGTCAAGCTTTCTCAAGAAATCCCCTAACTCACTCCTCTCTAGTCCCTTGGCAGTAGCAAAGTTTAATAGCTCAACAAGCATCTAGTAAAGAAAGAAGATGCCTGTCTCTCTTCCTTGCAGGCAATCTCAATCTCTAACAGGTCACAAATACGGTTGGATTTTTTAAGACCATGGAGCACTTAGTATTTCTTGACACTTACTGATGGGTTTTATTCTCCAATACCTGTGTAACAGAAAAAAAAAAAAATCCCACTCAGAAGACTGCTACATGAAAACTCCATTTGCTTGCAGCTCCCAAAGGTGCTCTGTGTGAGAACCAGGGAGAAATGGCCATTAAGTGCCAAGAAAAATGTCCGTTTGGCAAAGCCTGTAGTCGGTAGAGAGGACCAAAACATCCTGTGCATTCTAAGTATCTTGGAGAAATTCCTCTTTGTTAAGCAATCATGGTTTCATTCAAAACTCACAGTAACCCTATGAATGGGTATTGTTCCATTTAATAGAAGAGGAAACTGAGACTTAAATAAATGTACTGAAGATGCCACAGCTGGATTATTGTGGAGCTAGAGGAAAATCCAGCTCTGAGTGATTTCCCAGACTGCTGGCTTAACCACTATGCTACACTGTGTCTTATGTAGCTAAAATCTACAGGGTCTACAGGATGCGACTGAGCTGTTTGCACTCTCTAGATCCGGACATTGGGGAGTGTTGACTTTATGCCCCAAATCAGGAGCATACATCTTCTGGGCCCTAAAAGTGTGAGGGAGACTTCTTAAAGATGTCACAGATTCAGGATCCCTGCAGCTGGTGATCTCCACCAATAAAGTGCAAGACACTGGTTGGTTGCTTAGTTGAGATATGGAAAGGAGGAAGAGAGTCTTGGAATAAACACTTGAACCCAAGGCTGAAATCACGAATTTTTCCACAGAGTGCCTACGGAGACTAAAGAGAGTTTGAATTTTGTCTGCTGGTGAGGATTCGGAAGTGAGGTGAGGTACCTGGGAAATTTTGAGAGAGGGTATATGTCAGATGCCTTGAGTGAGGCCAGCAATGACAAGCATGGTAGTACCTCTATGGAGTTCCTCCTCTTGAAGCCAAGGAAGAAGGAGGAGGCCACCATTGGTCCCAATGGGGTGGCAAATGGGACCACTTTGGCATCACGGGTGACCTGTACTCTTTCGCATGATGGTCCTTAGAGGGATGCAGACTCTGTTGGGGTAGTTCTTCAGGAGAAGAAACAAGTTAGTCTAGGCTGAGTCAACTCCATGAGAAATAAAGACCCTTCCCTGCTCCTGCTGGTTGTTCAGGAGGGATCATCTGCTAGAGCAGAATTTCCCTGACTAGAGAGGAAATTTTCTTTACCTTCTGCCCTGGGAAGAATCTGTTGGGAAAACAGATATTTGGGGTGTCTTGAGGGTATGGTTGGAGGCTGACCATGCAGAGAATCAGTTTTGGGGGGTCTGCTGAAGTTAAATATTTAGTGCACTTGACCTCCTAAAGAGATTTGAGCAGCTCTTTTCCAATGGAGATCAGAGACAAACAAGGCTGACAGATCTAATAGAGTGGCAACTAATTTAATAAGCACTAATTAGAAGGCACAATGACTGGTCCATTGGAGTTGTACCGAAGTGGTAGTTTGAAAATGTTCCCTCCCCAGTATATCCACATCAAATCCCTGGAACTGGTGAGTGTCCCGTTATTTGGAAAAGGCCATCTTTGCATACATGATTCAGTTAAGGATCTCGAGATGAGGAGATAATCCTGACTTATATAGGCGGGGCCTAAATGCCATAAAAAGTATTCTTGTAAGAGGAGAAGTCAGACCCACAGAGGAGAAGGCGACGTGAAGATGGGGCACAGAGATGCAGCCATAAGCTGAGCGACACTGTTGGAGACAAGGAGCAGATTCTCCCCCAGAGCCTCTGGAGGGATGGCAGCCCTGCCAACACTTCAGTTTTGGGCTCTTAGCCCCTGGAACCGTGACAGAATACACTTCGGTTGTCTTAAGCCCCCAGGTTGTGGTAATGTGTTACAGCAGCTACAGGAGACTAACACAACAGGGCAGTGGGAATATGCAGTAGGTGCACCCGACCAAATCCCAGTGGATGAGCGTCGGGAAAAGCTTCCAGACTTCAGAATAAGCTTTGAGCATATTTAGGAGGGGAAGAAAAGGAAAGAGTCTATGCCGGAGTAAAAGTCTGTGAGAAACCCAGAGCTGAGAGAGAGCATGGTGTGGTCTCCAGAGTGGGGAGAGGGTGGTGGGAGATCACGCTGACAGGCGGAGGTGTCCTGTGGAAGGGAATGCAGGCTTGGAGGACAGTGAGGAGAAGCAGTGAGCCTCAGCAGACGGTGTCCTGGTCAGGTAGGAGTTCCATGAGGCCCTCTCTGGAAGACTAAATTAGAGCAGTGGAAAGAGAGAGAAACGTAAAATCCCACAAGGTGAATAGGCAGGAAAACTGACAGGATTTGGATGGGGAAAAGTTAGGAAAAGAGACGCCTGAACGCTGATGTCCGTGCTTCTGGATTCAGAACCGAGCTGGTGATGATGCTCATTCCTGAAGTCAGGAAAAAAGGAGGAGAAGGCTCCCAGCAGAATGGGCATTTCAGAGCAAAATTATTGGCCCAGGCAAAGTTTATTCATGGATGGGCATTTGGGGAAAAAAAGTCTTTCATGAGCTCCAGGATCTCCTTCTCTGGCCCTGACAGTTACAGCAACTTCCGTAGTATTAGTTATTTGGGATTACACCAAAGTTCATGTTAAAATATAAACATGAATTTGGAAGGAGGCCTGATTTGTCTGGTCCAGCCTTAAATGTTTTAGTTTGAAAGAGATTATCAGCTTAGCCCTCTGGCAAGGGGAGCCCTTGAGGGTGGAAGGAAGGCCGTTACTATTTCGCAAGGGAGGACCAGAGTTCTGCACTGGCCCTTACCAGTGAAGACAGTTGAGAACACATTGGGGGTTCAAGCAGGGATCTGCTTGGGGATCTGCTTGGAGAAACACTAACAAGAAGGGGTGGGGGGGAGCTTGAAGGAACACATCTCAAAAAAAGTAAATGGCTGTATTCGTTTTCTACTCTGAGCATGTGCAAAAGGACAGGGTCCTGAGCTTGGCATTATCAGTCCTGGGATTAGAACAATGGCCACATGCGAATGCAAGCTGGTGCAGCCACTCTGGAAAACTGTATGGAGGTTCCTCAAAAAGTTGAAAATAGAGCTACCATATGATCCAGCAATTGCACTACTGGGTATTTACCCCAAAGATACAAAAGTAGGGATCCGAAGGGGTACGTGCACCCCGATGTTTATAGCAGCAATGTCCACAATAGCCAAACTGTGGAAAGAGCCAAGATGTCCCTTGACAGATGAATGGATAAAGATGATGTGGTATATATATACAATGGAATATTATGCAGCCATCAAAAGGAATGAGATCTGGCCATTTGCAACGACGTGGATGGAACTGGAGGGTATTATGTGGAGTGAAATAAGTCAAACAGAGAAAGACATGTATCATATGATCTCACTGATATGAGGAATTCTTAATCGCAGGAAACAAACTGAGTGTTGTTGGAGTGGGGGGTGGGGTGGGAGGGATGGGGTGACTGGGTGATAGACACTGGGGAGGGTATGTACTCTGGTAAGCGCTGTGAATTGTGCAAGATTGTTGAATCTCAGATCTGTACCTCTGAAACAAATAATGCAATATATGTTAAGAAAAAAAAAAAGAAGAAGAAGAAGGTAGCGGGAGGGGAAGAATGAAGCGGGGGAAATCGGAGGGGTAGACAAACCATGAGAGACGATGGACTCTGAAAAACAAACAGGGTTCTAGAGGGGAGGGGGGTGGGAGGATGGGTTAGCCTGGTGGTGGGTATTGAGGAGGGCACATTCTGCATGGAGCACTGGGTGTTATGCACAAACAATGAATCATGGAACACTTCATCTAAAACTAATGATGTAATGTATGGGGATTAACATAAGAATAAAAAAAAAAAAAGAACAATGGCCACATAAAAAGTTTAGGGTATCCTCGGGCAAATTGCCCTAACCTGTGATAAGAGGTAAGACAAGTAACAATGCATAGAGAGTAGGCTTTACCTATGAAGGGGATCAGAATATCTCCCCCAAATCTGCTACATTGGCATAAGGATTGTTTTGAGCTGAAGGCAAATAAGAAACAGCAAACTCAAAAAGAGCTCTCGGCCCTCCCCCATCTGTCTAAAAGTGGAACATGAATTTCCCTTTGGGAAGGTTTTCTCCCTCTCCTCTCCCATACCAGGAAGAGGGAAAGCAACCATTTTCACTAGAGATGTAAAGTCAGCACTGAGATGGGTCTACACAAACAAACCTTATCAAAATCATCTTTAGCTTCTGTTACTTTCCCTATAGGTTTATTCCCACAATTCACTGCTCCCAGAAGCCCAAACTCCTTTTCTTTTCTCTTGTCACTTCACAAATTTGTCGCCCTTTGTTAAAACGGTATAGAAACCCCCAGGTAAAACCACCCCTTTGGATCTTCATCTTTTTTTTTTTTTATGAAGGCTTCCACGCATGTAAAATTAAAATATTACCATCAGATAAGATCTGTATGCCTTTTCTCCAGTGATTTTGTCTTTTGTCAGTTTATTTTGCAAGCCCCAGGCACAAATATAAGATAGAGGGAAAGTTTTTTTCCATACACCTATATGATCTGCACATTGCTGTTCAATGTTATAGGGCTTTCAGCAGGGCAAATAGTTAACCCTATATTTTTAATGTTTCTATATGTAGTCTTACCTTTTAAAAAGCCTTCTCTTCCTTATTTCAAATGTAATAATTGCTATGAGTTGAAATAAAAAGAAAAATAACTTTTATTATAATAATCTATTATTACTACTATGATTTATAAGGTGCCTGGAGCTTGAAGGAAACACAGACTTCAATCTGATTGTATTTTTGTGGCTGGGTATGTATTAATTAATCACACAACTAAATCATGATTGTTTTGTCATCTTCCTTTCCCTAACATTTTTCTAACACCTTCTAGAACTTTCCTAGAACAAATCAGTGTGCTAGAGTGCTCCTGAAACTTCTGGTCCCATAACTCACATCCTCACAATCTCATCTCTGATTTTAGGCACCTCTGGGTAGACAGTTCATTGTGGGCTCTCACTCACTTCCCACCATGAACCTTTACCTCAAAATAGACTTCCTCCTTCATTTCTGTCCCCTGGGATCCACCACACCTGCAGGGGATCACTCTGGTGCACGTGTGCTGGAGTTAACACCTCTGGGGGCCACTCTCAACCACAGAAGAGTGAACACTGATGGGTGAATGCTCCTACCTCTTATCCCTTGGGTAGACAATTCTGGGAGGGGAGTTCTTAGTGATGCATCCTCACTCCACTGCCTGTACAAAGTCCTTGTCTCAGGCTCTGATCTTAGGGAACACCAAGCTAAAGTATTCCATGAGAAGTGTATAAGACTCATATTCGGCAAACCTAGGTTCTAGTTGCTCTCTGGTCACCATTAGAAACAGCTCACTTATTCACACTGACCCCTTATTTCCACTTATGTAAAATGAAGGCATTAGACTAATCTCTTTGGTTCTTATTCTTTCAAATATTCACTCATTCTCTCATTTTTTATTCACTCTTTTTTCATTTACTTATTTTCATTCTTCATTCATTTAGCCACTACACTTTCTGTCATTCATTCTTTTTTTCTTTTTCTTTTTTTTTTTTTGGTAGAGAGAGCACCCGCATGTGTGAGCAGGTGGGCAGGCAGAAGGAAAGAGAGAATTGCAAGCAGGCTCCAAACTGGGCATGGGGCTCTATGTGAGGCTTGATCAAGGACCCTGAGATCATGACCTGAGCCAAAATCAGCAGTTGGATGCTTAACCGACTGAGTCACCCAGGCACCCCTGTCATTTACTCATTTTTATTTATTCACCCATCCATCCATTTTTTCATTCATTTAGTTCTATTCTTCTTCTATATTTTCTTTCTTCATTTATTCATTTATCCACTGATTTTAAAGCAGACACTAACTCTTTTATTCATCCATTCAAGTTACTGATTAACTTTTTATTCATTCATTTTTTCTTTCATCCTTTAGTGTTTCATGCATTCATTCTTTATGCTATAATTTGTCATACAGATCTTCTTGTAGTCTTCCTTCCTTTCTTTCTTTTCTTCCTTCTGTATCTCTTTCTTCCTCTCTCTGCTTTCATCCTTCAAATGGTTGCTGAGAACCCGCTTAAGGACCAACCTGTAATCTACTATTATTTGAAATAATACTGCTTTGTGAGTAACTGCTTCTGTGAATCAAAGACACACTACAAGAGATAGGTGAGGGTAAGAATAGTGTGTTCCCCACACACTATAAATGGGGAAAATGGGGCATCTAGGTGGCTCAGTCAGTTAAGCATCTGCTCAGGTCATGATCCCAGACTCCTGGGATCAAGCCCTGCATCAGGCTCCCTGCTGAGTGGGGAGTCTGCTTCTCCCTCTGCCTCCCCCACCTCATACTCTCTCTCTATATATATCCCAAATAAATAAATAAAGTCTTTAAAAATAAATAATAAATAAATAATAAATAAATAAATAAATAAGGAAATAAATAAGGAAAATGTGTGTTCCAAATTCAGGTAGCATTGTGTGTTTCTTTCTTTCTTTTCTTTCTTTCTTTCTTTCTTTCTTTCTTTCTTTCTTTCTTTCTTTCTTTCTTCCTTCCTTCCTTCCTTCCTTCCTTCCTTCCTTCCTTCCTTCCTTCCTTCCTTCCTTCCTTTCTTTCTTTGTTAGAGAGAGAGATAGAGCACATGCACAGGCAGGGTAGCAGAAGAGCAGAGGGAGAGAGAGAATCTTGAGCAGGCTTCATCTCATGATCTTGAGATCATAACCTGAGCGGAAACCAAGAGTCCAATGCTTAACTGAATGAGCAGCATGGGCACCCCCAGCATTGTGTATTTCTAATAGATATCCACTCTGTTCAATCATTTTTGTTGTTTCTGTTATTTATGAAGACTACAAGAAGTCTTACTTTAGCCACTGAGGAAATAAAATTATTTCTGCTGGTTCCTAACCATATAAAATTTATTCAACAGCTTTATGGGAGATTATATTCATATCATCTAAATGTTTATAAATTAAAAAACCAGATGACTACCCAACTGAAAATGCAAAATAGAACGTAATTGGACACACGCTTCTCCCAGGAGAAAGTCTCATTATCAAAACTACCTATTTATTAACCTTCATACAAAAATGTATGAACTTTAAATATTTTTATGGGCATATATCTATAATTAAAGTTATGTTGACATATATAATATGGTGCTAAAACAATTTTTTTAAAGAAGCTGAGTATTATAATCAAAAGGTTCACATCATAAAGGTTATTCATTATTGAATTGGTAAATGAGCAATTGAGGATGTAAAGTAATGTGCCAATATGCAATCTCCATATTGTATTTATACTCCCACAGAAATAATCCACAAACTTTAAAGAATGAGGTACAATATGTGTGTGTGTGTGTGTAATTTTCAATTGCAAAAATCTTATTTATTGTCATATTTTATAATGCAGTCCTATATAGAAAATTACATGAAACATAAATGTACATTTTTTTCAATTATTACAGAACAAACACCCTTGTAATTATCACCCAATTAAAAGAAAGAGACCATTACCAACCCCTCAAAACCCTCTGGTTCTTCTTTTCAGCCACAGGTTCCTCCTGCTTTGAGCTGACTTTTGTGGTAATTAGCTCCTTGCCTTTCTTTATGCTGTTTGTCTGTTTTTAAATTTGATATAAATGGAATCATACAATATTTATTACTTTCTGTCTGGCTCTTACAATTAACATTACGTTTGTGAGATTTACCTGGCTTTTGTGTGTACCTGAATGTTGTTCATTTCAATTATGGCATAATAATCTATTGAATGAACTTACCACAATTTATTTATCCATCCTTCTGTCCACAGACATTTGAGCTTTTTCTGGTAGCTGGTTATTATAAAGAGTGTTTCCGTGAATGTTCCTATATACATAATCTGGTGGACAAATACACAGATTTCTCTAGGACATTCTTTAAGGTAGAATTGAATGGTCATAGGGTAGAAGTATCATCAACTTTAGTAAAAATACCAAATTATTTTCCAAAGTAGTTTGACACTCCCACCAGTGGTGTGTGACAGGTCTCCATTGCTTCACATCCTTGCCAACTTTTGCTATTGTCAATCTTTCTAACTTTAGCAATTTGGGGGTAGGGGTGGTACTGCATTGTCGTTTTAATTTGCGTTTTCCTGGTGATAGTGAGATTGAGGGCCTTCTGTGATTTTATTCACCCTTTGGGTAGCCTTTCTTATAATGACTCCTCGAGGTCTTGGCTACTAGACTTTTTATCTCTTTGATTTTGGTTTGAGTTTTTAAAAGAAATATATTCTGAAGACATAACATATAGTTTGCTGTATATACATGTTTCTTTTACAACAGTATAAAAAATGATCTAAGAAAAATTATCTAACAAAAAATGTGCAGTACCTCTTTGTAGGAAACCATGACACATAACTGAAAAGAATTAGAGAAAACCTAAATGAATAGAGAGATACAGAATATTCATGTCTTGGAAGAAAAATATTGCAAAGACCTAAATTCTCCCCTGAAATGTTCCATAGATGCAAGGCAATTCCAGGTAGAATATTTTTCCCTTCTTTTGTGGAATTTGGCAAACTTATAATAAAATTTATATGGAAAAGTAAAAAGCAAAGATAAATAGCCAAGATGTTTCTGAAGAAGAAGAAAGAGGAAGAGGAGGACTTTCTCTATCAGATATTGAGGTTCACTGGAAATTGCAGCAGATAAGGCAGTGTGCTACTGGGGCAAGGATAAGCAGATAAATCAGTGGAACAGAATATAAAATCCAGAGACAGATCCATGTATGTATGGAGACTTAATGTACAGCAGAGGTGACCCCTCAGAGTCACAGAGAAAGGACTAAACAGTGCTGGCACAAATGAACCTCCATATTGGAAGAATCAGTTCCAAGTAGATTCTTGACCTAAATGTAAAAGTCAAAAGAGCAGAGCTTTTAGAAGATAATATAAGAGGATATACTCATGACCTTAGGTATGGAAATATTTTTAAAACAGAAAAGCTCTAACTAAAAAGAAAACAGGTTAACAAATTATTCATCAAAGGGCATCTCTAAGAGTGTAAAAAACAAGTCACAAAGTTGAAAAATGCTGCAGCTATTGTGATTGTAAATCTTTCTAAAAACCATGATACTTTTCCTTTTCTTTTTTTCTTTGAAGAAAATGCCTGAATAAAATATTTTAGCCCTGTATGAAAATAAGACTCATTGGGTAATTCATTTACTTCTCAGATGTGGAAAAGTATCTGTAAAGTGTTTTTTTGGAAGTGCTCCCCTCCTTGGAAGATTCTAGAAGCAGCAAGTCATATCTCAATCTCAATCCATATTTCCTTCCTTTCTTGGATGTATCTTTTTCATCCTTTCCTACAGAGTAGAACTTGAATAGGACTTTCAAGTCATTCGGTGAACGCGAACCTCCTCAGGGAGGCCCCGACATGCACACACAGCCTTTGGATTTCAACAAAGAATCTGCCAGACTTGTGTTGCTTTTCCTTCTCATCAAGGTTGCAAGGTCTGGGGTTGGTTAGTCAGAAGAGGGGAAATTTACCGACTATTCCTTTGATGATGTGATTTTTAGGAAAGCTAATACGCCTGATAGCTCATCAGACATCGAGATCCCTGTGTTAGCAAATTGTTGATTGGGTGAGACACCTTCACTGTAATTGTGTGTTTATAAAATCAGGCTGCAAAGCCACCGTCTTTTCGTGCTGCACATCTGCACGTGATAAATTATTTCTGTTCCCTTTAATCCATTTTTTATTATTCTTCAAAAATAGCTCATGCTTTTTGGCCCTGGTGTTGTCAGCTCTATCGTCAGGAGGCCAGCATCACGCAGGATGGCCGTTTCCTCGAGTTAATGAATTAGTAAATTAGCAAGTGGTGAGTTGAAATTAGATAATTGCCTTAACTTGAAATCTATGTATTCATGAAGCCCATTAACTGAAAAAAAAAATATTTATTGTCACTGACATATTCACACACTTGGTGTTTCTGGGCTTCAGTGCTGACCTCTTAAGGGGAAACAGGGGAGGGGTTTGAGTGCCTGGTTTTCTGCTGGTGCCAGCCGTAAGTATATCAGCAACAGGCCCATTTAGGGCTTCAGATAACCTTCCACCTGGACTAATATATTCTTATTTCATTTCCATGCTGGTGGTTATTATAGTAGAGACTGCAGTAATTCCCTGCTCTCCTATAGCCAGCTTTTTACTCTCAAGTACCCTGAGAAATTAAATGGATGTTTGTAATTTTTCCCCATTATGGAGAAAATTCTAAATTGTATTGCAAATAAATAATAATATTGAATGCTGATACAAGAGCCTTCTCCAGGCACTCTCTGAACCTTAATTAATTAAGCCTCACAAACATGCTGTCACCTTGGTAAATGCATCACTGTATTTTAGAATGTCAAGCCTGGTAACTGGGAATTACTGAAAAGTTGAGGAAAGATCATTTGGATGGAAGGAGATGAACAATGTGGTGTATTTTCAAGGTGGTCAGAAGACTGAAAATGTTCAGCTTTGTGATGTGAGAGACTGGACGGTGACTTTCTGGGAGAACTGAGAGCTTCTCTGAGAACCACTGCTGATGTGGTGGAAGACACCTGAGAAAGCAGAGTGGTTGACAGGTTCACGCGTGCTGTGATGTGGGGAGGGCACCCACACTTCCAGTGAGGTGGACTACAGGGGTTTCCACAGACACGGACACCGTTTTCTGTAGAGAATGGGTCTGTCCTTAAGTCTAAAACACATTCTTTGGATGCTGTGAAGTAGTCATCCTCAAACTTTAGTGAACAAAAAAACCTCTTGGAAAATTTCCCTTAAGTCCAGATTCCAGGGCCCCACCTCTAGAGAGTCTGTTTGGGGCAGTCTAGGTTTGACCTTAGAATTTTGCCTGTTCTTTTTCAATCAACACCCAGGTGACTCTAATACAAATGATCCCAGAGATGTTGCCAAAACTAAGCAAACACGATTACAGCTTGAGATTTGAGACAGGTATCTCTAGTTTTTTGCCTTTTGGATAAAGAGCTTCATCCTGTGGTGTATCTGATTTTGATCAGCACTGCCCCCCAGTAGGCCTGCTCAACTTTTTAACTACAAAATGTTCTCTCAGGTCACCTCAGCAAATTGATCTGCTAGATGAAGTTGTTTAGTACTTTGGGAAATCTTCTATAAACAACAATGAAATGATATCAGGTTATCCTTTGTCTTCAGTTCACCACGCATGAAGTTTCAGGCTTCAGACCTGACTGAAAATCAGCTGGTCACTTGGTGACTGTCATAGGCCTGGTATGTTCCAAGACCTGATCCAGATACCATGCTCTGAGCTCAGAGTGTAGCTGGTGACACAGAAGACGCGTATTTGAAAACAACAAAAGGGACATTTAAAACAAGTAAATGTAAAAAAATACTTAGCTCATGAAATCTGGAAACGTTGGTCTGAAGTATTTTTCTGAGTCTTCCTTAGCAGAGACTCATATAGGAAGCCATAGTGAAACAAAATGGCAGCTCAAATCTGAGTTGCTATCCATGGCTCTCCTATGAAATGCTTGACTGTGGTATAGATTCAGACTCAATGTTTCAAGTTCATTTGGATATGAAAACACCCAGAGCAGGGCTAATACGTAGCTGTATCACTAAACGTGTGCGTATATGTACCGGGGATAGGGACTTCTAGTGCTCTTTCTGTGCATGATACGTAAACAGAGCTTTGCTTGACTCAAGCTTGATCCAAGTTTGCTGTTGCTGTTTTTTCTGTAAATTGGGATTGAGTTATAAAGCTTGCGTATTTTGTCAGTTTAGGTAGCATTATTAGTCTTCAAAGGAGACCAGTGAGTATAAAAATAGACTAATAAATATGTATATGTATACACAGTATGTACATTCTCTCTCACAGGGATCTATGAGATTTATACAGTTTTGTTTATTCTTCTGTGTACATTTATTCATACCCTTTATTTCAATATTCAAAAAATATTTTCTATATTACTTCTTACAGAGCAATCAACCCCTAATTTTTTAAAAAACCTCATGTTGCTTTGGTAAATAAACTCTATTTTGCCAAATGAAGTTGTTAGGTCAATTGTTTTGAAACAATAGGCTTTTTATTTCAGCAATTTCTCAAAATTTTCCAGTCATTAAACTGTAGAATCACTTTAAATAATAATCCCAGAATAATCTTCTCTATCAGGTCCTCCATATTTCTTTATAAATCTATATTAATTTTTAAAAAAGCTTTAAGATGTTAGGCTTGACTTATGTCATGAGTCAAGGCATCCCTGCTATTGTGGCTGAAAGGAACGGTCACCGAACAAGGGTCACCTCCATCCACCCACACCCATCACCCAGTATCATCACCTGATGGATCATCCTGTCTCTCCCAGTTCTCCAGCCCTCTTCCGCCCACTCTGGACCCATCTATTTGGCTGAACAGATGTTTACCTTTCCCAGGCATGCCAGCCTATTTCTTCACACATTTATGCCATGGCTCCCATAATTCCCTTCACCTGAAATGTCTTTCCCCTTGCTCATCCCATATTTCTACTTGTCACTGAAATTCAGTGCATAAGCCATGAACTTGATGAAGCATTTTCTGAAACTTTCCTGACCTTCCCATGGTCTCTTGTCTCTTGGGTCCCACTGTGCCTAGGCTCTCCCAGCACCTGTAAGAATTTATGCAGAGATGTGTCTATCCTCTTGCATCCCGCTTATGATCAGCTCCCCTAAAGGGAATCTATCTTATTCATGCTTGTATTGCCAGCACCAAGACTTTTCTGCTGCTCTGTAGATGAGGAATATACATTTGATGAATGTGTGAATGAATGGATCAAAAGCAAGGTATAGGTAAGGAAACCAATTCATGCACATCTTCTTTAGAAGAGCACCTATGTGCCAGGCTGTAAAGTTCTACCTTCAGATACATTGTAAACTAGTTAACTGAATTTTACAGTAAGCCCATAATAAAGGTAGGTAAATTAAGGTGGGAAGGTAGGAGAATCTCTAATTACTAGCCACTTTTTTTTCACAGACCATAAAACTTAAGTGACACACAGGGCTTCTTTGAATTTTTCTAGATTTTGAATTCCTGTACTTTTGTGTCTTGCACATAGTAAATGGTTAGTACATATTTGTTGTAGAAGGAAGGAAGGAAGGAAGGAAGGAAGGAAGGAAGGAAGGAAGGAAGGAAGGAGGGAACAAGGAAGGAAGGAAGAAGGAAGGCAGGCTCTGATGTTGTCATGCATGTCATGCATGTCTTAGGAAGAAATGGATTCCATTTTCCAAACATGGGCATTTGTATTACAGTAATAGCATTTGAATTAAATTAAGATTCCTCATTTATTTGTTATCTTTCAAAGGATCCGCTCAACATAAAATCTTCAGGTTTTTTAATAGGCCAGTGTGGCTGGTTATATGAGGGCTTCTTCTGTTGGATCATCCGGACTACATCTTCATGTTTACCACTTGCATTCCCTTGGGAATAATGGGATGGTGGAAACTATTTTTCTTTTTACTTTTAATGTTCTTAGGCAGAAAGCCGAGATGTGAGTTTAATAGTACATTGTTTATTCCTGCATCTCAGGGGGAGGAGGATAGAAGAGGATGGCGATGTGTTTGTGAATGTAATATAGTGTGGATTAAGGTATGAGAAGCTTTTTATCATGGATAGTCTCGTTACAGATGTTGCCAGCACCTGTTGAGGATGAACTGCATTAGAGAAATGTCTCCTCATCTTGCCTCATTTGGGGTTTCTTTTTGCATTACTATTCTAAACCCCATCTCTCAAGGGCTTCTCTTTCAAAGCTAAGCTTTGCTCTTTGTTGAAACTTGGCAAACAAAATCTCAGCTTGGGAACAGTCTCTTCCCTCTGCATCTTCCTCATCTCCCCCACCCCCTGTTTATTAATTTCTTCCCAGAATTGCCCAACTGCATTTAATTGGGTACACATTTTGCTAAACAAACAAACAAATAATAGCAATTAAGTTTTGATCCCCCTTCTTTATTTTAGGCTTCTTCTAATTAAAGAAATGTTTTGATTACTTTCCCCACTAACCCCTCAAACCAAGGAAAAACTTTAAAATAAGTGGTGACATCCCAAATACTCTGGGGTAAATTCTTCTTTGCAAGTTTGGAGTTGAGACATAGTCCAATTCTATCCTATGTGTCATGAAGAAGACTATTTTTTTTTTTTCCAGAGAACGAAAATCCAGATTGGAGTTGTTCTGCAGCTTCTGGGACTGGTCCTCGCCTTGCCTGACCCCCTGCAGCACCAGCTCTTCAGGAGCTCACGCGTGGTGCAGTGTTGCCTTCTCTGCAGGCATGCTCCCCATGGGCTGCCCTGAGTGCACAGCCTCTGGCCCAAATCCCATCATCTTAAAGGTCTTGGAGCTGAACTAGTGCCTCCGAGACACTCACCATGCACCTGCGCCCCCCACCCCCACCCCATCCTGCCTGCCCTTGTCTGGCTCTGCCTCCACTACCAGGTGCAGCCCCTGCTCCCAGCCACTCTGAGACTCTCCACACTCCCAGTGGGGGCATTGCTAAGCACTGTGGGCCCAGTGCCATCTCCAGATCCTAGTGCCCAAGGAAGGTCGCGCTGGGCCTTCCTCCTCCTCCCCACCTCACGCTTTAGTTGGCCGACATTCTTCTCTCTGGGTCTTCATCTACAGCATTGATAAGTTGTGAAAAATAGACTAAAATAAACATGACCATTAACTCACAGCCACACCTAAGAAGTTATCATCACTTCAAATCGAAAATTCTAGCATCCCACTTTCTAATCATGGCCTTCTGTCCTTCCAACTCAATCCCTCTCAACCATACCCTGGGCAGATGCACACTTGCATCCCCTCAAGTTTAACAGGTCACCTTAGCTGTTTTCTCTAATCAGCCTCTGGTTTTTTCTTTCCCCATTCAGGCTAGAATCCAGGATCTATCCTTTATGTTACTTCTCACCAATGCCCTCAATTCTTTTTCCCTCATTCTTCTGTCCCAGACTGAGAAAATGCCAAACCAACTGTCTGCCTTCGCCTCTCCTACATCCAGGCCCATGAGATTCCCCGGAGGAAAAACACAGCAGTAAATCCATGTTTCTGCAATTCTATCTGCTCCTACCCGAGCCAGGTAATCTTTCTGTTTGATTGTGATTAATTCCTTTTCCTGTTTCTTGCAAGGTTCCCTCAAGCACTACCCTCTACCCATGTACTTTCCATAGTGCCTTCCCCATCAATCCCAGGGGATGACTTGGTTTCCAGTCTCATATAGGAAAATAATTAATGTCAACAATATCTATCTCCTGTACCCCAGGAGAACACATTTATCTGCTTCCATATAAACCCTTTTTCTCTTTCCCCTCGTCCTTCTACTTCACAAGAACAGGTGTCCTGTTCACAGCTCCTTCAGCTTCCCAAGGACCTTGCCCATCATCTGTATTCCAGCCGTCACTTCTGTCCTCTTTCCCTCCATTACCCTTTTTCCCTGATTTCTCTCTTTCCCTGCACAGCCACTAGGTCTTGAAAACAGTCTCTGTTTACTGCCTGTACCGTGTCACTTTCTGTGGACTGTTCGGCTCACAGCCTGTGAGCTTCGCCAACACCCCATGTCTCCACTGAAAAATGTTTTCAATAAAGTTACCAGTAGTGTTTGAGTTGCTGAATTCAGTAGCAAACTTTTGATCCCTATTTTGCTTAACTTTTCTGGGTCACTGCTGGATGTCATCTGTGCACTCCTTTAAATCTCCTCTCCTGCTTCTGCACCCTGCTCTCTATGCTGGGAAGCTGAACGGTACCAGTGGCTTCAATGGACTTCCTTGTCCCGTGGCTGCCAGTTGGGTTTGGCCAGTGGGAAGCCGCAGCAGACAGTGGGAGGGGGAGAAGGGTCACAGGCAGGTGTATATATCCCACTTCTTTCTAATGGACATGCAAGGGGAGGCAGCTGCCCTTTAATACAGAAATCCTTATGATTTCCATACAGCAGATCTCGCTCTCTCGCTCTCTCTCTTTCTCACTCTCTCTTGCTCTCTGTTTTTCTCAGGCTCCCAGAATCTACTCTCTCTTCTCAGCTATTTAGGCCTAGAGGTACTGACTCTACTCTCTGCTGTTACCTGCCCCTGGGTATTCCATTAGTACTTTTGGGTTCCCTACCCCTGCCCACACTTAAATTGTCCCTTTATTAAACTTCCCATAAATTTCCCAATTTCAGGAGTATCCTTTCTTTCCCACCAGGACCAGGACCTGTATCAGGTAATATAATACCACCAAGCACTCAGTCCCTCCTGGGTCTCATGATGGTGTCTCTTGTTCTTCTGCTAACCCTTTAGCTCTGCCTAGCAGTTCCCTTTGGGCAGCAGCTGAGCAGGATGCTGAAGGGGATGGGCTCCCGAACCAGACTGCCCATATGGCTGGGCCACCGAGCAGCAGTGTAACCTTGGGAAATTTCCCAAGCCTCTCTGTCTCCATCTTCTCATCTCTCAATGGCAGATATGATGCCTCCCTCCCCCAAAGCGTTATGGAGATTAAATGGCTTAAAACATGTGAAGCACTTGGATTCATGGGTTATGCACAGTAAACAAACCATAGATGCTGGTTCTTGTGTCCATATTACTGATTGCTCTCTTCCCTCTTCTTTCACCTGCCCCCTAACGGTTGGTGTTCCCCAGCAGTATTTCTGTAGTCACCTTTCTGGTCACTATTTTAAAATATCCCTGGGATGATCTAAGACAATTGTGATAATGGCTAACATGTATCACACTCTTCCTATGTAGGTGGCACCCTACCATGTGCCATCAAATTCATACAAAACCCTCTGTGTTGGGCAACCGAGTTACCTCTCTGAGCCTCAGTTTCCTCCTCTGTGACAGGGGATAATATTAGTACCTTTTTGTATGAATCTGATGATCTACTACTGAAAAAGCCTTTATCCAACAGGTATTAGGATTATCCTCAAGGTATAGAAGAAGCAATGAGGCAGAGGGAGGTAAAGTGACTTTCCAAGGTGGAAGAATGGCATAATAATACTCTTATTCAAATCCAGCCTGGCTGAGTCCAGGCTCCTGTTGGCAGCAAGGAATAACTCGGGTGGAGTCCAGTTCCCCGAGGCAAGAACAAAATCACGAAGTGGCAAATAGATGAGCTTTTGAAGCCAGCCCCATGATTTCCTAGAATGCTAATAAAAACATTTTCATTCCCCTAACTGATGAGTGCCTAGGTAACACACAGGCATGTCTGTTTTGTTTCCACAGATGGGAAATCAACCTGGGCAGCGCTTGACTGACAGCAAGACTGTTCCATCATTTTCCAAACCCAGTGAAATGAGAAAAAGAAACCAGTAGGTTAGATATTCTTGGAGCATATAGCTCCCCTTTGGGCATCAGGTTCACACTGACTTCAAAGGGAGGAACTGCTGAACTGGAGAGGGGGGAAACTGGGCCCAGAAGAATTGGGCTTGAAGAGTATAAATAGTGACAAGGAACAGAGCCTGGGAAATTGGCTTGAATACTCAGCAGTGTGTTCTAGCAATATACATGATTAAGTTTTTCATGTAAAGTGTGATTTTCTTTTATCTCACAAGTGTCTTCTTAAACAATGTTTTTAATTAGGACCCTTGTTTTCCTTTACTTCTTTATTAGGGAAGCTTCACACTTAGCCTGACATTAGAATGTTCTTAGAAATAAACAGTTTCCATAAAAGCAAAATATCTCCATAAGATCATTACTATTATGTTGTGTGGGAAATGGAATAGTACCTCTGGGAATTTAATGCTGTCAAGAGTCTGTTTCAGTAATATGTGACGTTCTCCAGGAGATCCGCCTTGTCTCCATTTGCTTCTACTTTGCAGGAAACGAGAGTAGAGAACCAAACCCGTGCCGCTGATTAAAATCAAAGGCATTTTCTTGCATGAATAGATGAATTATCTTTTAAAAGTGGAGCCCTTCGTTAACATTAGAATCCCCTGGTGCCTTTTGGTTGAACCCTGTGGTAAAAATCTGCCAACATGGCAGAGTGAGGGGGAATCACTGTAAAATGAAAATGCGCCCACTCTTTTAAGATGCAATTCCAGCTTTTCTTTTTCTTTTTGTTTTCATTTGAGGATTTGGAAGAATGAGGAGAGAATCTGTCAAGATGAGACACCCTTTCCACTGCACAGAAGTTCAAATCTCTGTGGTATTGTGTAGAATTTCTCAGTTCACAGGTTTCCTGAGATTGGACTCTCACCAATTGCCCATGACTTTAGCCTGAAGATGGCTGGGGCTCATTCTGGGCCTCAGACAGATCCCCCCACCCCCCGCCGCACCTCCCTCAATGACTCATGTGTAATATAACATCTGAGTGTGAATATAAGCATTTTAATATGAAAAGGATTGATTTTTGCCACTGACATGGGATTCTAATGATTGGAAACAATATATTGATTTTTTTTTTTTTAATTAAAGCCATCTTCCCACTCATAATGGAAGGTCTTGCCCTTTGTGAAATTTATATCCATAGTCCTTGGTGATGTCTGCAATTACAACTCCCAGTGGCTAGCACCACATTTGGGAAGGAGAGAGGACTAATAGGAGAGAAACTATTCTCACTCCCTTCTTGGTAACGGGCTTTTAGTGTTGGTCAAAGGTGGCTGATGGAAGGCTGGATGAATGTTGAAATGTCTCCACCCCACAGCACAGCCCAGACGGACAAATTCCCCAGGGCTTCAAGGCTGCTCTTAACTCATGTTCTCAGAATTCCCTTTATCCTTGTCCTCTTCCTTGAAGCATCTGGAAGAGGCGAATAAAGACACTTCACTTGGAGAAAATGGTTTAAGTTTAGTCCCCATTTGGTGAAAGTGTCACTTCCTATCACCAATGTCATTCAAGTACTGTCACTGGGATCTCGTCCCTAGATCCCACAGACCAGAGGCTAGGCCTACCCAGCCTGGCTGGAAACAAACCATGAAATGAGTAACTGAGAAGATGTATTCAGGGCCCATGTTAGCCCTATGCCATTCTCAGCACCCACCTCCTTCATGCTCACGTCATATGTGTGCATGTGCCAAGATCACAACCTCCCAGGACTTCAGAGGTGATCCAAGTGAAGTAATTTGTTTTATACCTGAAGACACAGAGGCCAGGGTGGTTAGTCACATGCCCAGGCTTGTCTGTCGCAGAGCCAGGCCAACACAAGCACTCTTATCCCTAGCCCAGTATCCTCTGTCCTATACCACATTCCTTTAAGCCCAAATACACAGATTTTCCCCCAAATCTCTTGGGGATTGTGTCTCCTAATGTTGGCCACGACTCCTTCCCTCATCTCTGGTGAGCTCCCCTTTCCCCCTCTGCCCTCCCACCACCTGCAGATTCAGGACCCAGGATTCATTAGTCCTACCCCCACCACTTCCTCAATGTCCCATCTGGTCTCTCTCCCCCCCAGGCCCCCTTGCTCTTTTCTATGTCCTTCCATACTCATCTACACTTAGCTGCACATGATGTATGTGGAAAGAGCATCCAGAGTCAGGAGACCTGGGTCTAGCTAAATCTGGCTGCCACATACTTACTTTATTACTCTTTTACGTATTCGATTTCTCATCAGCAAGGAGAAATCTTATTTGTTTTATCTCTTGGGGGGTTGTGAAGATCAGCTAAGATAATGTTTTAGAAAATGTATGGAAACTAAGAAATACCCCCAAACGTTAGAAATTCTGATGAGTATTCTCCCCTCAGCTTTGTCAGCTAATGCAAAAACCTAAGATGAGCATGAATAGATTAATAGTTGTAAGAGGATTGGTATTTATGCCTCCTGAGTGACATATTTGCCCCGGTAGTGTCTTCTGAGGGCAAAGTAACTGCCCAGTGGGCAACTCTAATGGGAGTATGGCAGGCACCAATGCAGGACTTGGAGGAGATTATTTTGCATGCAACAGTTCTAAGCTTTAGGAAGTCCCACCTCTGAGCACTCTTTCTACCATGTTTAAGGCAGGCATTTGCCTTATGAGAAAAAAAAAAGGGGGGGGGGAGGAAGATATTAGCTTGAAGATTCACATCCCAGAAAAGGGGAAGGCATTCATAAAGTAAAAGGGTGGCCACTGTAAAGCCCCAAGGCATAGCCGTTGTCGGTCATATGGCCCAGCCGGTCTGGGACCAAGCACCTTCTTCATCTCCAGGCTTAGCAACTGCAGGTAACTGAAAATACAATTGCTCGAACTGGTTTGTTGCCTCAAACACAGATCCCACGTTAGCCAAGAACATGAATGGCATACTAAGAGATCCTTATGATGTCAGAAACACATCTGAGATTTAAATCACTTATCAGGCATTTATTCTGGGTTTGTTATTTCATTTCTTTACTTGGTTTGGTATGAGAGATGGGTTGGGAGAAAGGTGGGTCTTTTGGTTCAAAAACCAAGAATGAAAGTGTACCACTTAATTCCCTTTACCTTTTTCTCTCATCACCACCCCTGAATCCCTCCCCTCCGGCAACCACTAGCTTGTTCTCTGCATTTATGAGTCTGCTTCTGTTTTCTGGTTACTTTGTTCATTTGTCTTGTTTTTTTAGATTGCACATATAAGTGAATCATACGGTATTTGTTGTTTTCTGTCTGACTTATTTCACTTCACATAATACCCTCTAGGCTATCCACGTTGTCATGACTGGCAAGATTTCATTCTTTTTTCTGGTTGAGTACTATCCCATTGTATATATCTACCACATCTTCTTTATCCATTCATCTACTGATGGACATTTAGATTGTTTCCATATCTTGGCTATTGTAAATAATGCTGCAATAAACATAGAGGTGCATGTAACTTTTTGAATTAATGTTTTCATTTTCTTAGGATATATACCAAGAAGTGGAATTAATGGATTGTATGGTGTTTCTATTTTTAATTTTTTGAGGAAACTCCATAGTCTTTTCCATAGTGGGTGCACCAAGTACATTTCCACCATTGGTGCATGAAAGTTCTCTGTTCTCCCCATCCTCGCCAACACTTGTTATTTCTACTGATGATAACTATACTTAATGCAGTCAGCATTTCATAATGTATAAAACTGTTGAATTGAAACTGATATAATATAGTATGTCAACTATACTTCAATAAAATAAACAAACAAACAAAAAAGACTGAGCCCAGTCACTGATGCCCTCTCGGGTAAGGCAATCCAAGACTATATGAAGGAAGAGAGATGAAAAACAGTGGTCAGGGAGCAGGCTGCCTCCTCTGGCTCTTCAGCAACTCAGGCCAACTCTGGAAGCTTCCTGGACATGAGCTTTGCTGTCCCTTAGTCAGAGGACTTGTCAGGCAAACAGTTGAGCCAATGAGAGCCTACAAAGACTTGGTTTATTTACGGTGGTGGTAAACATGCCCTCAAGGACCACTAGCAAGGTAACAGACCACAGTGCTTTCTGGCATGAAGATTGAGTATGTCCCTCTGGTCCACTGCTCACATTCTCCTCCAGTGATTTCATTTTATGCCCGCTATAAGAATTTCCTACTGAACCCCACTCCAGTTCCTCTTTGCAAAGACATCAAAACTCTATGGTTCCTTCCTCTTTACTATTCCTGAGACTCCAAGTGTCTTGCTGACTGAGGCATGTATTTTTTTGCTGACAAAACTGTGTTTGCCTAATTTCACTTATTCAATAAATTCTTTTTTCTACTAACAAAGCATAAGAAACATAGGATCACATATAGGAACTCTTCCAAGGCCCAGTTTTCTTAACCTAATGGTATTCTCTTCCCTTGGAAAATTCCTCCTCATATCCATCCCATCCATCCCAGCTCCATTTACCACACTGCAAACGCCTTTAAACGTTCTGTATCTCCTCACGAAAAGGCTCACTTCCATGCTTCCCCTTTTTAATAGTTGCCCCGTCACATATGTCTAATTCACATTCTGACCCAGCAGGCCAATTAGGATTGGCTGATCTCCTAAAATGCTAAGCAATCATTTCTGGACTTCTAGACTCGGTCGGGGCATTTAACTAAGAGGTGAAATATGTGTGTCGCTTATGTTACCTATCTGCCACAGGTAATCTTGGGAGCAGGAGTGGCCAAAGGAAAAAGGAGGCAGCTGTCACTGGCAGGCACCTAATAATGGAGGAGAAACCCTTCTCTTCCCTCGATCTTCCCCAGTTACATGGAAGATCCACAAAAGCCACTGTAGATGAGCCATGTGACCGAGATACCAGCAAATCTGTTTTTAATGCAATCGTGTAGTAAAAGTGTCTCTATTTCAGAATGCAGTGGATTTGGATTTGTTTTCAAAGGAGAGTCTTTCGATTATTCTGGGTTTTAAACTGATAAGCAAATCCCCACAAGTGGAAACCTGAAGTTCCCTTGAACCATGGCCAGATCTCACACAAGACAGAGTGGTAATGGACTCACAGGAAGCAATGGCTAATGTTTCTTCTAAGTGTTAAAAAGCAACTCACAGAATCACTCTCTTTCAGTGCACACCATGAAGCCCCCAGGTCCCACTGATCTATGCCTAACTTCCCATAGACTCAAGTTTTGATGTACTAATTACAGACAAATGTAGGAAAATTGGACAATCATTCCAGAATTGAAAGTAACAGCTTTACTTGATCACCATCACAAAAATTGTATGTAACGAGAAATTTGGATTCTGATCCAATATCCTCATAAAAAAAATGTGTTCATGTGAAGTTTTCTCAGTGTTAAAACTGAAGTGTGATTTGAGTACTCTAGGAGCCCAGTGGAAGAAGAAGGTCAGTAGTCATGTGAGAAGAGACTGTTCTTATACCTTCTGAGCACGGTGACCTCTACAGAAAGTTAGTCACTCTGAGGAATAACAGAGGCCATCTGTTAGGGTCTACGGTATTCCTGCTAAAGGCTGACAGGGACTAAATGATCTTTTGATGTTTAATGCAAGCCTCTGGCAGTGAGTCTTCTCTCCTTATCTGAAAATGGTATTTGGTAGTGGTTTCAAAGAGCTAGACAGGTGGGCAACTTCACTCACAGGAGTGACTGACACACCGGGCCAGAGGAATGCATCTCAGCGAAGAGTACTTTGAAAGGGAAATCCCTTTGATTAGGTTTTCAAATTACTGAGGTAACGTGTTGGTGAAATTCATGACTCTTCCTAATAGAATCCTGAGTTTATGAATTGAAATAGTGCTACCGGGAGTCAGGTTTTGTTTCTCCATGATTGTGGGGACAAGTTGCTTCCAGGTGAATGGAGAGGTGAACAATATGCACCGTTTATGGAGGTGGATGGCTCTGTTTCTGAGTGTTTTCTGAGGCTTTCAGAATAAGTGGAAACACATCATGTGATTTCTGCCACGGCTTTCTCCTTGGGCGGAGCCTAGTACTGAGAGGAGCTTTCAAAGAATGATGCATTGATGTTGGTAAGACCTGGATTCCAATTCTCACATTAGATATTAGCATCTGAGTTTTCTAGTCTGAGAAGTGGCAAACTTGGACTAGATCATCGCAGTTCAAATGGACATACATATATATTTTTTTAATCAGTGATGAGACTTAAGGAGGCATGATTTGGAACTTGCTAGATCTTTCCAGACTCTCAAATCCATGATGCTGCAATAAAAAGCATTCTGAGTAGCAAAGACCCATTGGCTTAGAAATAGTGAAGGAGTTTAGCAGCTGTGCCATTCTTTTGATTAAAAGACAAGGGTTGAAAAAGAATGCTATTTATTTAAGGAAAAAATAATGGGATCTGAGGTTCTACTTGTGCACTGAATATTTTTTGTATTATTGTTATTCTAAAACTCGATTTCTCCCAAAAGGTGGGAGAAGGCATCTGATTTGAATGTAGCATGACCCTGGGTAATAATTTAGTGGTCAAAATTTAGCACTGGTTGCCCTTAGCTTCCGGTGGGCTGATGTTCAAGGGAGGGCTGCCCCCCCTCTCCCCCAGTCTGCTGTGATGAGGAGCAGAAACACAGGCAAGAAATGAGGAAAAACCTCCCCAACTTAGGCAAAACCACTCTGGGCTCACCTACTCTTCATATCACTAGAAAAAAATAACTAGAGGATCTTAAAAAGAGGAAGAATGGTGCCTTTCTTGCATAGATGTGCCCTCTCGACTGGCATAACTTCTGCAGAAAGATTCTAAGAATCTTAAAGAGCAAAGGACTTGGAAACTCCATTTCCTCATTCTTCATTTCAGTGTGATCAGCAAATCCACATATGTAAAAATGACACTTCTTTGGAGGACAGCGGGGCTAATGCAACCAGAGCAATCCAGGCCACTGCTGTCCCCAGCTCAGAAACAGACATATTTCTGCCCTGGAGATCTACGATCTAAACTGACAAGCTAGAATACTGGAGATATGGAAGAAAATAGTTTTCGAGGTGATTGGTGGAAGCCTTCATTTAAACTGGGATTAATGAATTAAGCATTAGGTGAACTAGCAAGATGATTCTTTCCTCTTGCCTTTTCTCTGATGGCGGGCACCACATTCATAGTCCAGCCTCATCTCTATTATTTTTGCAATTCTTTTCTGCACTTGGAATTTCTGCTTTCCAATTTTTGACCATTTATGTTAATGCCCAGTCTTCACTTCCAGGCTGGACTACAGCGTCTTGAGGAAAATTGCTGTCTTACCCTTGTCTCACTCCTAAAGGCATGTGAGGCCATGCTAGCACGCACACTCAGTACACTCTTGATGACTACTCATCAGCAAACCCTGCCTTACTGTGTTATCTTTCTCTAGCCAAGTGGCTCTGAGATGTCAGTCACCTGACTAGGGCCATTCTAATTGATGTTTCCATTGATCTTCAGTGAAATGAGAAAAATGAAGGCAATGTAGACAGTTTCTCATAAAACATAATTTATTTTATTTAGAGAACTAGAATATTTTAAAATTATGTCTTGCTCCTATTTTGGTATTGAAATGTCCTTTCTTTTATCACAATAATGGTGAGAGTAAATGGTAATTACCTCTTTGTTAATTAATATTCTTAGTCAACAAGATAAAAATCTCACAAGTAAAACATAGGTTTTCACTTCCTATTTCTTCTTAAATATTGTTAGTCCACAGAATTGAAAAGTCTGGAAAATCCTGCTGTAGAAGGCAGAACTTGTAATTTTTGTGTTTTTATTTTATTTAAAACCTTGTATACATAGTATGTCCCTTGGGTTGATTTTCTAGTAATGGTCCCTATTGCTGCTGCCAGATTCCTCCCTTCAGAGCATTATGTCAGTTTAATGAGTAGAAACGCATAAGTATCTACATCTTTGGGTAGACCCTCTGACCATGAGTTAGGCTGGGCTGTGTGACTTGCTTGAGCCAATGGGTTGGCAGCAAATCTGACACAAGCAGACTTTTGAAAAGAGTTTTTTTTTTCTTTTTTTTTCACATTAGGCTTGCCCTCTAGCTATTCTTGGAACCCTGCTTCTGCCACACTAAAGAGCCCAAGCTAGCCTGATCGATGGTGAGAGGCACGTGGCCCAGTCACTCTCGTTGCCCCAGTCAACATCCTGCCAACTGCCAACCATGTGAGTAAGACCATTGGTACTAACCAGCTTCCTGACAGCTTACCAAGTGAGGACAGACACATGAGCAAACCAAGCAGAGACCACTAGGGCCCATATAAGAACTGTTCAACAGAATAATGAGCCAACAAAGTGGTTGTTATTTTAAGGTACTATGTTTTGACATGATTTGTTATGTGGCAATAGATAAGTGGTAAAGTGACACAGTGCCAAGTCTTCAAAGCACTGTGAAGAATCTGAGATTCTCTCAGACATATAAGGATGGGACAATAACCATTGGCTAAAGTAAGTCTTTGAGACTTACAGCCCTGTCTCTCTCTTATAAGATCTTCTCCAGGGCAGGAACCTAGGACAATGCCTGGTTTTCAGGAGCCACTTGATCAACATCTTTTGAACAAATCCAATGTCTGTGATTGGGGCTGGCCTGGTGTCAAGAATGACCCACTAAATGTGATTTGAAGGTTGTAGGAAAGGCTTCCTCTCTCTGCACATCTCCTTGATTAACAGTTGAAATTTCAGAATCAGCAATTTGTTCTCTGTGCTGAAGTTGTGCTCCCCATGAGGCTTTTAAAAAATGCAAACATTCCTGGCTGGGTTAGCATACTGTCATCCTCTTCCTGTGAATGCACTTATCAGATATCTCAGTCACCAAGGGGTCAAAGTTGGGGTGAGAGTAAACAGCAAAAATGAGGAGCAATGCTGAGGGGTGACAAGGTCCCAGTTGCCAAACAGGGGGCTGAACACACTTCCCACTGTGGCTGAGTCAGCTCTGCTTCCTGAGGAGAGCTCCAGCTATGAGTTGAATGAATTGCCCCCTCCAAGGAGAGGAGGAATGGAATCTGCCTGGCTCTGGACTCTTGCCCTGAGGGCGGGGATGGTTAGCCATGGGGAAAGATTCATCACCTCCCAGTACCAGCATTTCCCTTGGACCCCAAAGCAACATGTTTTCAATACCTTTGTAGGGTGCACATTAGCCCTCTATTCTTGACTACACTTTCCACTGTCACACCCTGGATGTCTCTCTACTTTTTCTTAGACTCTTTGGATGTGAGTTGGTTTTGCCAACATGCCGAACCACAGTGATGAAAGCCACAGGGGGGTCAGGCCAGTGGGATGCATGGCTTGCTGCTGCCAGATTCCTTCTTTCTGAGCATTATCCGAGTTTAATGAGTTGAAACTCACAAGTATAATTAGCATGAGGCTTAAGATACTACTCTCTGTACGTAATTGAATTTAATTTACAGCTTGAATAATTGCATTTACATGTTCAACCAAATGTTTGTCTTTGTTGCTTCTAAAAGTTTCCATCCATATTTACCTAGGAAAACTTAGCAAAGCCAAGGATCTCTTGTAAAGAGCTAGGGTGTTCCCACATCTCTTCGCTTGAATTGGAAGGTGAGTTTGTAAAATGCAGTCCTTGAAAATTACCTAAAAGACTTTAGGCTTTCTGATGTGAGACACTCATCAGCTTTCTAAATGTATAGCCTTAAGCCTCAGAAGAATGCTGTTCTGCTGCTTAATACGGCAACCTTAAGCCTCCTGGGGTAAAAAGTACTTAGCATAATTAAATTGCTGACTGCTCTTGAAGAGGGAAGGTGGGTTTTGTTTTAAGATTACAAGTGGCATTTCCAGGCACTTTGAGTTGAGGCCATCTTGATAGTATAGGGTATCTTGCATTCTGCCATCCTTGAATTTCAGGCATAGCAAACTAAAAGTGCTTGTAAGAGACAGTGTAATTCCATACACATGTTCCCTAGGGTACCTCCTGACACAGATGAAAGTATCTCTTCCCTCCCTCCCCACCCCCTTCTTTAGTAAGCTAAAGCAGCGCATGAACAAGACAATGTTTGCAAAGCTGAGCTCTTCTTTCCCAAGCATTTGGAGCAAAGATTTGAAAGACCTATGATCTCATCCTCAAGCCTCACAGGCAAATGTAGAGCAACTGCAAGGCTTGGCTTACTTAGTATGATCGCTGTCATTGAACTTCGGCTGAGAGTTCTGTGCAGTTGGGCTTTCTTTCTACTACTGTTTTTCAAAATAGAATAATGTGTAGACAGACCCTCTTTCCAGAAAAATAATCCACATTCCAGTGCTGAATTATAGTGCCACTTAAATATGTACAAATGCTAGTATACGTATGGCTTAAAAAAAAAAAATTTGCAAATAAAATAGAAACAAACCTATCAAGCCAATGGCATTCAAATGAACATCATTAAAGAGATGTCCAATCTGGTTTTGAAGAAACCACATCACCTGTGTATGAATTGGTCAAGACCACTGCTACCATGCTCTGGACAGTTTGCCCCACTGAAGTTATCAGGGGGAGCAACAGATGACTCAGTCTCTGCCTCATTTTTGTGCGTCTGGGTCAAAATGAATTTTTGATACTGACAATGCCAGTGAATCACTGGTCTTCCATGATGTGAACGTCCATGCATGTATGCAGTGTGTGTCTATTCTTCTGCACTAGCCTGTGACAATTAAAGTCATGATGCTTTAGCAGAGAATGAGAACAGCAGGTGGGAGAAGCTGTTGGTTGTCCAGACTAGGGGACCATTCCCCTGAATGCAGCTCTGTCTGAATGAACAAGCACCAGGCTCCAGGATCAGGGGGCTCCTTGCAATCTTCAGAAGGGGTGAGAGGTTTGGAGAGGGATTGATGCCAGTCATGCTTCCTCTTGGTCAGGTGAGCTGTCACAAGCACACATCTGAAAACAACCTATTGTCTCAGCAAAGGCCCATCTATATCCCGTAATAGCAGAGGGCAGACAATAGTATCAGGAAGAACTTCTCTTTGTGGCAAATACAACTGGTTTATCCGTGAAGATTCCTATTGTCTATGGCCCCTGTAAAAGGATGGTGCTCATTGGTCCTCACTCCATGGGCCATAGTCTCAGAAGATGGGAGTCCTCCTTCCTTCTGGAGGCCTAGTGCCTTGTCCAACACCATGCTGGTGCTCTCCCCTGCTCTGGTAAAGTAAGTATATGCCTCACCTATGCCACTATTCATCTGCTCTTTCTGCTGCTGAAGTTACCCACTCCCTGGGCAGGGTCCCAATAATATACTTGGGAATCTGGTGCCAGGTCTTTATCAACACTCTAATCCTATCAGCATTTTATATGATTTCACTCATACTTCTAATTTAGCAACCAAACCTTGAAGTTTTGAGACTCAGCATCGATGGCTTTTTCCCCACCCCTTCACTCAGCCCTCTACTCAGGTGATTGCTGTGTGCATCTTGCCATCATGCAGAGCTCTTCCAACTCTGAAATCTGTACTTCCCACATCTTACTCTCTGGCCATAAACCTTTACTCACAGTACCTCAGATCTTTGACCTCACCCAAGCATCTGTGATTGCTCTAATTTATTCCATTCAACCACTTTATCTCAATGTTACATCCTTCTGTCCTAGACTTCTTGGACCATTGTTTCAATGACTCACTTGCCAACATTCTTGGTTCCTATGATCTATTGTTCTTCTGTGTTACATATGCCCCATAAAACTCCAACTCCAAATCGACTTAACTGTTTGACTTCTATGTTTTCTTATATCACAAACCTCTCAGACTGCTAATGCTGATTTATAACCTCAATTAGACTTAAAGCTGCCCAGCAATTTTTCTCTCTCTCTCATTCCCCACAGTGGTTATGTCAAACCTCATCTAACCTCAAATATTCTACCCTGGCATAACTTCTTATACTTTTAGCAAGGAACTAAGCTCCTATTTCACTAAGAAAATGGAATCCATTTTACAGAAATTCCCTCCATTTTCTGCTACCCTGCCTAAAACTTAGCTGCATGGGGATCTATTCGTTACTTGTTGCTTCTTGATTGAATAGAAGAGGAGAGTTTACCCACTTCCTCATCACTCCCATCATGCTAATCCTAGCCTGAGGCTAATTTCTCCGCCTCTGCTCTGGATCAGCTCTCTCATTGCTTTTCAAGAGGCTTTGTTATTCATCAATTATCTCTTTTGTCTCCTATACTTCATCCACTTTCTATTGGCATCTTTCCACTAGCATTTGAACACACTCAAGTTTATCCTACAATTAAATAAAAACTCAACTCCCACTTAATCTCATCCATTTCTTCCTATCACCCTGTCTCCTTATCTTCACAACAAGATCCATTGAAAGAGTTGTCCACTCACATTGTTTTCACTTAATCAATCACCTCCTATTCACTCCTTATCCATGGCCTTCAGGCTGCTACACCCATCCTTGCCCCAAAACAGCTCCTGCAGCTTGTCTTCCTGTCCCTAAATCCAATGCAGGATTTCATTCCTTATCTTGCTATCCTCTCTGTGATACTGTAGACCACTCTCACCTGTTCAACTCAACCTTAGCTTCTGTGACACTGCACTCTTCTGGTCTTCTTCCTATCTCTCTGGCTGTTGTTTCTCACTCTAATTTTTATCTCTGTTCCTTTAATTTTGGAAGTTCTTGGAATTCTCTCTTAGACCTTATTCTCTACTTACTCTATATATTTTTACTAGGCAGTCTCAGTAATTGCATGGTTTCAAGTTGTTGAAGAACTATGGATGCAGCAAAGATGGGCTTGAATTCCAGCCAAGGGGATGCCATTCAGAGGTGAGTGATGATCCTTAGTAATCTCATCTCTGGGAATATTTTCAGTCTTGGGGCCCAGGCTGAGGGTTACACTTGAAGTGACTCACTCAGGGGCACTCTCCTAAAGGAAAGAGAAACTACTAAGGCTTCTGTTTCTGAAATATTGAAATACCTTATTAGAAATTTAAGAGATCCAAAAGTGTGGCCTTTTTTCCTTACAGGATATTTATTAAATTATGGGATGGCATGAGCATGATGAACTAATGATGGTCACAGTTTCTTAGAGATTGAGAGTTGGAATTTGTGTCCCCACCCTTGAGTCTAGGCAAGTTATGTGCCTGTTTGACAAATAAAATAGTATGGAAATGATGTTATAACAAATTCCAAGCCAGGCTTTAAGAAATTTGCAGCTCCATTTCCTGCTTCTTAGAACCCAGACTCCATGCTGTGAGAATATCCAAACAGATCCATGGAAAAGCCTATGTGGAGAGAAATCTGTCAGTAGTCCCATCTAAACTCCCAGCCAACAGACAGCACAAACTTGTCAGACATGTGAGTAAGCCATCATTGAACTAGGTCCTTCCAAACCAAGTTGGGGCACCCTCACTTGATGTTCCATGGGACAGAGAAGAGGCAATTCCAACAAGCCCTGCCCAAATTGTAGTTTCACGATCAAGATAAATGATTGTTGCTGTTTTAAGCAACTAACTTTTGGGGCTGGTTGTTAGGCAGCAACAGATAAGTGGAATAGCATATAGAAGACTTAAAACAATGTCAAATTTTTCTCAAAGACTCAGTAAAATCTTCCATAGTCTTAGGAGGTTTAAGGGAGAAAGTTCTGCTAGGGGGAAATGGGTCATCTCAGCCTCAAGATATCTACTAATGTTGTAGATTTCAGAGCTATTAGGAAGAGTTGGAGGGAAATAGGGTATTTGAGAGGGAAGCAAGAGACAAAAGAGCTAGGTCCACAACTTTTGAAGTGATGAACTGAATTTCTTGCAATAATCCAGGGCTGAGGAGGCAGAAATCTGTCAGGCTCTTAATAAAAACCTCAGAAGGGCCATTTACCTCTCCCTCCCTAAAAAAAGGTTGGATAAAAGATGAAGTTAGTCATGCTAAGAGTACTGAGCAGCCCTGTGTGAGCTCAGTCTATGACTATATCAAGGTGATTATCCCATTGCCTCATCTACCTAGAAGGAAAACAGGAGGATATACTTACTGGTTAAAGACGACATCTGGAGCTTTAGTGACTTTTTAAATAGATATTGTCCAGCATATTACCAAAACTTACTAGACTACCGAAGTTATAAAAATATGCAACCCATACTCAGTAGAGAATAAAAGACAATAGGAGACCCATAGAAAACCAGACATGGGCATTAAAAACGAACATTTAAATTTAATTTAAAAATCATTATGATTAAGGTGTTAAAGAAAATATAGAAACACATGTGCAAAATGGATGAAAATGAAGAATTTCAACAGAGGATTGTCATTCATAAAAAAGAATCAAATGGATGGCCTAGAAATGTAAAATTCAGTATTCAAATCTAAGATCTTCTTGGATGGATTTAAATTAAGACCAGAGACAGTAAAATACAAGATTAATGAACTTAAAAATGAATCAATAAAAAATAAAGTGAAACACAAAGTCAGCAGTGTGGAGGTGGGGAGAATGGATGGAGAAAACAGATAAAGCATAGGAGAAATGTGGGGCTCAGTCAAAGGTCTAGAATATGTGTGAGTAGAATTCCAGGAGGAGATAGAGAATGAACAGGTTCAAAGAAATATTTGAAGTGATAATTTCTGAGGATTTCAAAATGATTGAAGACACAAACCAATAAATTTCAAAAATTTAGTGAGTCCTAAGTAGAATATATATAAAGAAGCCACCCTTAGGCACATTGTGGTCAAACTTCTAAAAACCAAAAACAAAGAAAAAAATCTTCAGAGTAGCCTGAGAAAGAAAGATATTACATTCAAATGAGGGACAATGAAGTTCATGGCTGACATTCCAGTGGGAATCATGAAACCCAGAAGACAATGGAATGGTGATACCTTTAAAGTGCTAAAGTAAAAAAAAGAAAATAAATAAATAAAATTCTATGGGAAAATGGCAGTGAAATGGAGATCAAAATTGAAGACAAAAACAAAGGCAATCTCACACAAGAAAAAGATGAGAAATTTTTTTTCCAGACAACTAGAACTCTAAAAAATATTAAAGAAAATTCTTCTTGTCAAAGAAAAATGATTCCAGATAGGAGCACAGACCTGGAGGAAGATTAAGAACACAAAAAAATGTGAATATAGGGGTACATATAGAATATCAAAGATTTATAGCAAAATTAAAAATAATATCTGTGGCTTAATGACCTATAGAAGTAAATTATACTACATAAATGGTAAGGAGGTAAATGGAGATACATGGTTGTAAAGTTCTTGAATTTTGGGGAAGTAGTAAGGATGCTAACTTAAGGTGAACTATAATAAGTTAAGGTTACAGATGTAAGGCTACAATTATGTAGAACTGAACAAATAATAAAGGAAAAAACATTAAAATATAATTAACCTAAAACAAAAAAGGAAGAGAGTGATAAAGGAGTAGAAAAAACAGAAAATACCAATTATAAAGAAATAGAATTGGGCGCCTGGGTGGCTCAGTTGGTTAAGCGACTGCCTTTGGCTCAGGTCATGATCCTGGAGTCCCTGGATCGAGTCCCACATCGGGCTCCCTGCTCAGCAGGGAGTCTGCCTCTCCCTCTTACCCTCCCCCCCTCATGCTCTCTCTATCTCATTCTCTCTCTCAAATAAATAAATAAAATCTAAAAAAAAAAAAAGAAATAGAATTGAGTCACCCCCAGAAAAATCACACTTAAACTATTAAATCAAATCATTTAATTAAGCCATTGAATACCTGTCAGAGTGAATGTGAAAACTGTTAGATGGTCACCTGAATTTACCAGTGGAGACTGGTAAATGCAACTTGCATTCACTTCTGCTGTATCTTCATAAGATGCAGGCATAGCACCCAGGCATGCCATATGAATCTCCCCAGACTAGAACAGGCTACCTGAAAATTAGACCTCCCCTAGCATCATTCAAAAATCCCTTTGTTGGGCTCTTGACCTAAACTATGTGTTCTCTCTCTCCTCCTCAGGCAGTCTTCAAGAATCACTTTTGCTGTGCCCTTGTTCCTTACCCAGGGATTCCTTTTGCTTTATATATACTTGACTGAGTCATAAACATTTAAATTATTGTGACTTCTGTCATGTGTATATTAAGTATTGACATTCAACGCCTTAAAAAGGGGAGGGAACAGAATGCCTGGCATCAGTCAAGAGTGGCATGATAACACAAACTAACAAAATAAACAAGATGGTAAACTTAAATCCAATTATGTCAGTAATTACATTAAAGTAGAGATTATCAGACAGGATAAGAAAAGCAACTATAAACTCTTCACAATACAACACTTTAAATGTAAGGGCATAGAAAGGTTGAAAAAAATTATATCAATAAAAGGTACATCATACAGTTACCAACCAAAAGAAAATTAATGTACCTATATTGATATATAAAGAAGGCTTAAGACATTTTACTAGAGGTGATGATTAAAACTCAGTTCAAGAGTAAGATATTACAATTCTACTTTGTTTCCCCAATAACAAAGTTCAAAGCATATAATGCAAATATCAACAGAATTTCAAAAAAGAAGTGGACACATTCTCAATCATACTTGAATATTTTAACACTCTCCTCTCTATAACTGATAGAATCCAGTAGACAAAAATATCATAAGGATATAGAGAGATTTGAGCAACATGATTACTTAAGACAGAAAAAAGATAAAGATTACACATAACAACAGCAAAATCATTCTTTTCTATGATGCATGAAACACTGACCACAATGGACCATGTGCTTGGCCATAAAAAAAGTTCTTCAAAACACAAAAGAACACAAAACACATAAATCATATAGAATAGTCTTGGACTACATAATGGTGATTTAAATATAAATAATAAAAAGATAATTAGAAAATCACCAAATGTTTAAAAATTAACACATTTCTAAACAACTCATGGGCAATGAAAAACTCAGTGGAAAATGACAGTGTTTCAGCTGAATGATAGTAAAACTATGAGAACTTGTGAGTGCAGTTAAAGCAGTACTCAGAAGAAGTTTTTTAGCTCTAAATCCACATTTTATTTTATTTTTTTAAAGATTTTTATTTATTTATTTGAGAGTGAGCGAGCATGACCAGGGTGGAGGAGTAGAGGGAGAGGGAGAAGCAGACTCCCCGCTGAGTGGGGACCCCAATGCGGGACTCGAACCCAGGACTCTGGGATCATGACCTGATCTGAAGGCAGACACTTAACTGACTGAACCACCGAGGTACCCTAAATTCACATTTTAGAAATAAAGTTGGAAACCTAAGTTTCTATACCAACTAGGAAAAAGAGGGGTATATTATATCCAAAAAACCCCAAACCCAAACCAAAACAAAACCCACAAATGATGGCAGATTTTTTTTTAAATGGTTCTTTGTAAAGTTTAATAAAACGGACAAACCCCTGGGAAGATTGATTTCAAAAATCACAAACAAAAACCACAAATTAATAATATTAGGACTCAAAGAGGGACAAAAATACAGATTCTACAGATGTTAAAAACTAGTATGTGGCTATTATAAACAATTTTTAATTTTTAAAATTAGATAAAATGCACAAATTCTTAAAAAACACAGCTTATCAGAAGTGACACAAGAAGAAAATTTAAAACCTAAATAGTTCTGTATCTAGCAGATCTGTAATTAAAACCTTCAGACAAAGAAAATTCCAGGCCACAGTTATTTACTGATGAATATTTCCAAATAATGAAGAAGAAACAATTCTGTAAAAAAAGAATGGTCTTTTTAAATAGGAAGGTTGGTTGGATATCCATAGAGGAGGAAAAATGAACTCTGATCCCATCCCCATACCATACACATAAATAAATTAGAAGTGGATTATAGACTTATTACACAAAAGATTAAATCATGAATCTTATGGAAGAAAACATAAGCTAATATCTTCACTTTCAAGTAGGCAAAGATTTCTTAAATAGAAAACAATTTAACAAATGGAAATTGGTGAGTTGTACTTTACTAAAAATAAAAGCCTCTTTTCAGAAAATGATGCCATTAAGAAGTAAAGAAGTAAACCACTGAGTGGACGAGGATATCCAATAAAAGACATGTGTCTATCGTATGTGTGTAACTTCCACTGATTAATAAGATAAAGGTTGGCAACCTAATTGAAAAATACTTTGAACATGCACTTCATAAAAGAGAATACCCAAATTTAAAAAAAGTATGAAAAGGTGTTTATTCCTCAGAAAAATACAAATTAAAACCACAATAAAATACCATGATGCTCATATCAGAGTGGCTTAAATTAAAAGACTGACAATCCCAAGTGTTGGAAAGAATGTGGAATAACTGGCACTCTCATACATTTAGTTGATAAAAGTGTAAATTAAAGCAATTACTTTGGAGAAACTGACAGTCCCTAGTAAAGATTATCTATCTATCTATCTATCTATCTATCTATCTATCTATCTACCTACCTACCTACCTGCTATCTATCATCTATCCTTTTACCTAGTAATCTATTACCCAATTACACTCCTGGACATATATCCAACAGCAATGCATACTCGTGCCCACGAAATACACGTACTGGAATCTTTAGAACAGTAATGTTTTTAATCGTTAAAAGCTAGAAGCAAAACATCCATCACACTTGAATGGATAAAAAATTGTGATATATTAAATACAGTGGAATACAATGAAAGATGAGAAAGAACAACTTACTTCTACAAGGAACAAGATGGATAAACCTCACTGATATAATGTAGACTGAAAGAATATAGACACAAAAGATTAGACACTGTAGGATTCTAGTTGTATAAAGTTCCAAAACCAAGCACAGCTAATCTGTGGTGACAGAGATAAGAATAGAAGTTACACCTGGGTGTGGAGTATCAGCCAGGCGCTGGAAGTCCCCCATGTCATGACCTGCAGAGTGGGTGCAGGTGCACACATATGGAAAAAATCACCACCCTATATGTCTAAGATTTGTGCACTTTATCCTATTTGGGTTATGCATCAGAAACAAAAATCCTAACAATACACTGATGGCTTCCAAACCTATTCACCCTTATGTCTTCTTGGTTTTCTCAAAAGGCAATGGGAAAGCCAAGCCCTCACTGATTGAACCAGTAAAGATACAATGAGCTACTTTTAGACGGAGACAGTTTATTACAGAAAAGAAAGAGCAGCCAAAGGTGCTAGCTTCCTGTAATCCTCGTCCAACACACCAAAGAGGCCAACACTGAAACAAAAGGGGCTGATGCCAGCACCATGAGTCATGGGCTACTCCGTTGCTGAGGAACCAGCTCTAGACTCCAGCTAAGTAGGTTTGTATTCTGGGGCTCTATTCTGAGGGGGCAAGACAGGAAGACTCCTACCTAGACAGAACCTTGAAGGTAATGGGGAAATTATCTCATGAGAGTCTCCAGGAGAAGAGAAGGAGGGGAGTGGGGGGATGGAAACAGGAGATGGACTCAGAGCAGCCCCCCACCCTCTATTGTTCTCAGAGGATTATAAGGCTTCCTGCCAAGATTCAGATTAGCTCTGGCTTTGCCTGTGTGCCTTTGTCTGTGTGGCCTATATGGACATGTGTGCCATGGAGAAGACATTCCCCTGCAGGTTTCAGATCTGTGTATTGGGCTTTTTACCTGAAATATCTTACAGGTACAGGTGAACTCTATAGATGCCTCAAATTCAGTGTTTCCAGAACTGTGTTGATCTCCAACATTCCAAAGCCAGACCTCCTCCAGTATTCGCCACCTCATCTGCCAAACCCAGAATGTGAGGTATGAAGCTTAACACCTACATCTCCATCCAACCCACTCTTCTTCCAGTGTTTGTTATCTGTGTGAATGGCACCAGCACCCTCCCAGTTGTCACAGTGAGGAAGCTGAGTCATCCTTTTCATCTGTGTATCCAACCCAAACCACCAAGTTCTTTGGAATTTTACCTCTTAAACATCTCTTGTATGCATCCAATTCTCTTTGCTTCCAGCCCCACACTGGCTCCCTGCCTATCGCGTTCCTTCCTAACGGGACTCTGCACAAGCAATCTCTTCTAACTGTAACAACCTTCCCACTTGGACATGACTCTGTCAGACTCTCAGCCCAGTCGCTTCCTCAAGGAAGCCTTTCTGTGATCTGCTAATAACAAAACAAAAAACAATAACAACAAAGCAAATACATAAAAAAACAAAACAAAACACAGAGATCTATGTACAATTAGATCTTAAAGCCCATTCACCACTAACCAGACATGGCAGATGGGGCTGCCTTCCCCACATTCCCTCCAAACTCCCTCTCTTAACCAATGTCTGCTTTAATCTTTCTCTATTCATTCTCCTTTATTTGTCCTTTCCAGGTTAGTTTCTGTGTTCAACTGAATAGGTTCCAGTGTGTAGAGAGAGGCAGCAGTGGAGTCTGTCCCAGCCCTCCTCCCATTTGGACTGACTTTATTGCTGGATGGGGAAAGCAGCTGCCTGAAAGTTGTATAACTGGAAGGCAGAATGAAGAGATCTCTGCCCTTCCCAGATGTATCTCCTCTTGATTTTGTCACGGGGCCTAAATGATGAACTTACTCAACTTTGGACTGAAGTACTAAATGCCCTGTTAAAGTGCAAGTGGACTCTGCCAGAGCCATGTCTCAACCTAAGTCTACTGCCTGAACTACCTTTTTACCCTTTTCACAGTTTCCAGATACTCATCATTTATGTTTATTCATTCATTGAGCAGAGATATATTGAGGACCGTTTGCTTAGCACTCTGTCCTGAGGATGCATTGGTGAAAAAGACTTTGGAGAGAAGGTAGACGTTATGCAGCTGATTACACAAGATCATAATTACTATTCATTTACCCATTCAATAATTATACATCAAACACGTACTCTGTACTAAGTACAGTGTTCAGTGTTGGGAAAGCAATAGGTGACCAACACATCATATTCCGTACTTTCATGAAATTTGCAGTCTAATCAAATATAATGCAAGAGAACATAAAATTAATGTGAGGTAAGAGCTATAAAGGGTACACAGTTGTATGACAGTATATAATTAAATATATATATATATATATATATATATATATATATATGACTCTGTAATTAGAAAAACTGGCTTCATCTGGGAGATCGCAGATGACTTTTGATGATTTTTGAGGGATTGTGTATGAAATAAGATGGAGGCCCTGAGTGTGGAGGCTGCTCTTGTAAATTCTCTTTCAATCCTGTTCAATTAATCAAAGAGAAATTCTCATTTTTGTTCTGGAGAGTCCTTAGCACCTCTGTAACCCGTGTTAATCTCTCATTTAAACAAAGAAGGCTGTCTTAGGCTCAGGCAGACTATAGTATTATCAGTATTCTTTCATTTCTCATATTGATTATTGTTACCATGTATTAGTGGCCAGCAGTACTAGTTTTTCACTTACCCATTTCACCACAGTTAGATATCTACTGTGTGCCATGTATGCCATTCTAAGGAATTTCATTTTTTTCCTGAAGATATTGGGGAAACCACTGGGAGATTTTATACAGAAGAATAATGTGACCAGATGTCCTTTTGAAAAATGACTCTAACTGCTTCTCTTTGAACTTTTCATTTAAAAAAAACTTTTCATTTAAAAAATTCTATCAAAGTATTCTAAAATTTGCGAGAGCCAAAACAACAAAAATTTCTTCTCGCCCCCCTTCTGCTACTCTTCAATAAAGCACGATTTTCTTTCTTTCTTTTTCTTTTTTTTTTTTTTTTTGAGGGTATGTGCTATGGAAAGCACGATTTTCTATCTTCTACTTTCTGCTCTTGGAGAGTGTGCCAAGAAAGACTGTCCAAACTTAATGTAAATCACAGTTGCTTGAGCACAACTTCAGGCTACCTTAGTGCACTCCATCTTCACCCTTGGCAAAGCTGACTCAGATTCTCCGTGTCATTGGCTGGTTGGCATAATCATCTGTGACCACTGGAGCAGGGCTAACTCTTCTCATTCTATAAATGAGGTGGTGGAGCCTGAGCTCCACCCAATATATTCTGATTTGGGTTGCTCTTCCACTACACCACAGGGCCATTAAAGATAAATGCACTATCATCCACCTGGGACTCTGAGCCATGTGGCTTTCTTTCTTCATGATAGGCCTTCTATGGTGTCATGTGCCCAGCATCTCACACATTTTTGGAGAGTTTCTCTATCAGTGTCCCTTAATGACTGTCCTTTACCCTTCTATTCTTCTTCCACACTGAAGAACAATCATGAGAAGATGACTTTCATATTTCAAGTGATTTTTGACAGTGAATCTTCCTCCCCTTTCCGGTAGGGCTCAGTGATAATTTCTAAACGTGGTTATAAGAGATCTGCTTTGGTGAGGGAGTGCTTTTCTCTCAGCATCTGTAGATTTCATTACAGACCTGGCATTGTAGGTTGAATGCTCCTTGCTAATTTTTTCCCCTTTATTTTCCTTCCTCTGAGAAGCACATTATTACTATACTAAATGCCTTGGGCAAAATTTAATTCATTCCACGGATTCACATCTGTAAAACAAGCACTGAGGGGGAGAGCTGTTTGAAATGAAATAAGAGCTGAAGCTTACAAAGTTAAAAAAAAAACAAAAAGAAGAAAAAAAAATGGGCTGACATCCCTCTCTCAGTGTGAAAGGATTAAGATGGTTTTAATTATCTCACCTGGCTTTGGTTATTTCATTTATTCTTGCTCCCCATTGTTTCCTTTATGTAGCTAATATGATATCATCAGGTCTGGTGTTATCATCTGGATTCCTCCCTTTAGGAAAGTTGAAGAGCCCCGGATTAAAAAGTAAAAATCACAGTTCAAAATGTGCATAAATGTGTGATAACAAGAGCAAAGGCTTAAGTTCCTCTGCTCAGTCATGTACGAATGCCAATAATAACTGAGGACTCAAGACTGAATATCTCACACTTCTTCTGAATAAAGTAAATGGGTTTCTAATGTGATCGGGATGTGAAAAGAAGATGTCGTTATTGGACGGTATTGGTGCGATCTCTTGGAATGTAATCTCAGGTCTTGCCTCCAGGCTGGGCCAGTTGCATAGATACAAAGGCAGGGTGTTTGAGGCATGGAAGTTTCTTTTGTTGACTAAAATAAATACATGTACCAACACAAAGGAATTATTGCTTCTTGGCCTTTATTTTAAGATGATGGCAGGCATCAGTTTAATATTTCCTGTTTTTTCCTATCAAGAACTCTGTTTGACCTGACTGGGAGCAGAGAAAGGAATTTTCCATGAGTCTTTTTTTCTCTTAACACCTGAAAATTCTCCTGTGATAAAGACTTGACAGCAGCCTTGAGCATGGACTATATTAAGGGAAAACTTGAAGGAGAAGAGAGTGAATAATATATTGCAAAGTAGAGCCAATCCAGGGAACCAGAAATTATTATTATTCCAAACCCTAGGGGTGGAGGAGTAGGGTGACACAAGGGGAATGGGGACACCTTGCATAGGCCCTGGGGGCTGGGCCTGGCAGGCAAGAAGAGCAGCCCTTCTCCAGTCGTAGAAGTGAGAACATGGCCAGCATGGAGCCATGCCCAAGGAGGAGTGCAAGATAGACAGAGGCCCTACCATCCTGCTCTCAGTCATTTTGATGGGTGGGGGTCATTTGGCTGCTGCTTCTGTTCAGGATCCATAGACACTGAGGAAAGGTAATGAGCAGAAAGTGATGGGTCTATCAGCCTCTGCTAGGAATGAACTAGGCAGGCAGTGATGGGCATCTAACTCTTATCCCGGCTCCAGAGATCCAAGACCAGCTTGAAAACAGGATGACTTTCTGAAGGGATAAGTCACGTGACTCATGGCTGAGACACCTTTTTAAAAGGCCTGGGCATGCAGAGCATCTTGGCTGGTCAATCAAGGGATCAATGGTCAAAAATAGGACACCCCCACCCCAGCTGTCCCAGGGCTCCCCATGCCATCAGGAGCACTCAGAGGGATGCAGACAATCTCTCCTCCCTTTGGAAACATCAAAGGAAAATCAAAGGCATTATTTTCAATTTGGTTCTTATAACTGAATGCCCCACTGATCAGGATAAGCGAGGGACAAACACATTAGTGCCCATATAAAATGGCTTTTGGAAAAGTAAGATCTGATCCACTGAGCCGAATGATCATTACAAGCTGTAATCAGTAAAACCAAATTTCACAGCAAATGGGATACTTGCGGTCCTCGCCTGGCTCAGGGGAACTGTGTGTGGCCATGGTGTGGAAGGAAGAAAAAGGTTCTACCCTGCAGAAATGCTCCATGTTTTTCTTGTGCAGCTTCAAGGACAGTTTGATTTTGTTTTTTTCAGGCATTGTTCATACAGGTGATCCTATTAGTCGGGATGAGTCAGTTGAGCCTGTTTGTGGAATCTGGACTTTACTGAGGCTTCCAACTTAAGTCAGGGCTGTGCAGTCTTTGGCTGGCTGCCGAGAGCAGATCTGGGTTTGTCCCTTCTATGAAGGTAAACACAGGTAAGCACTGTCAATCAATAAAATGCAGATCAAGGGATAGGCATGACCAGATTACCCTGTGAAGTCAATTTATAGCAATTCCAGTGCTACTCAATCCCAATGCTGAGTGTCTAAAGAACTCCATTGGCTCTGTCCAGAAGAAAGAAATCAGAGGTAGTAAGCTGTTGGAGGCAAGAAAGGAACTTCTCTTCACAAGATGATGCTACACAATTTAAGAACTCTCAATGAGGGCTTCTTAAAGACAGCATTATTTCTCTCTAAATCTAAATTACAAAAATTTTCAACAGGAGTGAAAGAAACCTCCCTGTTTTCCAATAGAACCCCTTGCCTTTGATTTCTAGGGATTGACATCTGGGATGAAAATCAGATCATCCATAGTGCCATGGCCAGCAGAGCAAGCTTGCCACATCCCGAGCAAGGAGGGCTGGCTGCTCAACTCCTGCCCTGGCTGAGCTGTAACAAGAAAGCAAACCTTCGTAAACATTGTCAATGATCATGTGCTCCACCTCGGAGTATGCCTCTCAAGCAAGAAGCTCCCACCTCTGCCTACAGTGACCATCAACCCATCTTTGACAGCACTAGTCATTAGAAAGTTCTTCTTTTTGTTAAGCCCTCATCAGCTTTATTATACCTCCCACCTCTTCACAAGTGAGACATGAATTTTAAAATGTCTTTGCCCTGGAGCAAAAAGCACTCATATAAATTCTGTATTTGCCAAATTCAGATAAAACGTCAATGTGTAGTCTTGAGTGGCTTTGGAAGCAAATGTGTCCCATCTATGCATGCTCACTTGAACGTGGCTTGAGTCCATTTCAGCACTATACTAAGCTGACCCGTATGAAATTCCTCATTTTGTAGACCACAAATGATTGACAACTGGCCACTTTACATGATTCAACCTGCAACATAATGGTTAAGAATGTAGATTTTAGAGTTCCTTCTCCCATTTAGTAGCTGTGATCTTCGGCAAGTTACTAACGACTCTGTACCTTAATTTCCTCAACTCAGTAATATTTATTTCATAATTATAATCTCATTTTCACAGCCCTTATGAAAAAAGAAAGAAGAGGCTAATACATATAAAGCATCTAGAAGAGTTCTTGGCATTTAGAGAAAATTATTCATTCCCTTATCATAGGATTTTGCTGGTCGTAATTAAATACCTTATTCTAGAAGGACAGAAGCTATGTGGGGTGGGGTGGATGGCTGCAAGAGGGACATTTGTCTAGGACTTCCTGTTCAAAAAGGGCTTCATTGTAAATTTCTGATGGTATCTCCAAGTGAAGGTAAACATACAGTCACACAGACATGGACAAGATTTACAAACTACTATTCATTCATAATAAGTTATTAATTATTAACTGAAATTTATCACAGTACTTAGAGACTTGTTTTGGCATATCTTCATTTTTCAATGTATTTGAACCTCATAAAGACATACAATTGACTTAATCTTCTCAGTCTCTGCAGAGAAGGTAACAGCTAAAAGCCACTAACTCCTACATATTTCTTATGTGAAATACAGAAAAAGAACATTGCTTAAGGTATAAAAAGTCCCTCTTTTTTTAGAGCCATTGGGTTCCACAAAGAGGTTACCTCCACTTCTAGCTCAGTGCCATGTTCAAGTGCTGGGCGGGGGACTGTGGTCACTACCTCCACTGAGTAGCTTGCATCACTGCCCATGACAATGGATGCAACCTTGAGCTCATCAAAAATGTCCTATTGAAAAAAATAAATATTTAGGAAAAGATAATCAGAGGTCATACAGTACTCCATAAATTTAGATCTTCTAAAATCTTACCTTGAATTAAGACAACTCAGTAAAGAACTGTTTGTTTACGTGGCATTTTAATAACTGTTCCCACAAATTGCTTTACTAGATTGCCTGTATAATGGGTCAGTATGAGAGACAGTTCAGTTCAGACTCTTTGTTGATTCTACTACAATAATATTGTTTGGATTCCAAATGGTGTCCACTTTATGCATAGAGGAAAATTCCTGTTTGGTCTTGGAAACAAGAGCAGTAAATTTTGTAAATTGACTGAATTCCATTTTCAAGATAGCAGTTAGAAACCTTAGAATCAAATTTATGCTCCATTAAATAAGTCAGTTTTTCTTATTCTTTATTCTAGGGTCCATTTCCCTGCTGTTATTTTCTTTTACTTTTTAAAATCAGACTTATTGAGGTATTATTTATATACAACAAAACTGGCCAATTTTAAGTGCAAAATCCAGTGAGTTTTGACAAATATGTGGAGCTATACCACACTGATAGCATATAGAACATTAAAAAGTTCCCTGGTTCTCATTTCCCACCAATCTCCCTTCCCTGGGCCTTAGAAACCACTGGTCAGTTACTGTAGTTTTGCCTTTTCTAGAATTTCATGTAAATAGAATCATACAGTCTTTTGGATTTGGCCTCTTTCACTTTGCATAATCTTTTTGAGATTTATCTATGGTGTTGAGTATATCAGCAGTTCATTCCTTTCTATTGCTAAATAGCATTTCCATCGTGTGAAGATATAGATATGCTAAAATATAAATTGATTCCAGTTTGGGGCTATTCTAAATAAACCAGCTACACACATTAATTTATGTCTTTGTGTTAACATATATTTTCCATTATCTTATCAAATATGTAAGAGTGGGATTATTGTATCACATGTTAAGTGCATGTTAACTATAAAAATGGCCAAGTTATTTTTCCATTTGGTTGCACCCTTCTGCATTTTACCAGCAGTATATGAGCATTCCACTGGTTTTATACCCTTGGCAACATGTGGTATCGTCAGTCTTTTTCATTTTAGGTATTCTAGTGTATATCAGTATACTATTGTTGTTTTAATTTGTATTTTTCAATGGTTTTATGATATTAAGCATATTTTCATGTTATTTGCTATCTACATCTTTTTTCATGAAGTGTCTGCTCAAAACTTTTGCATCCTCCCCCCTTCTAAAATTGAACTTTTGCCTTCTTATCATTGAGTTGTAAGAGCTCTTTATATATTCTGCATGTATTCCAGAAATATGTTTTGCAAATATTTTTTTCCCAATCTGTTTCTTGCCTTTTCATTTTCTTAACAATGTATTTTCAAATGTAAAAGTTGTTAGTTTTGGTGACATCTGATTTATTAAAATTTTATTTTATACTTCATGATTTTTATATCTTCAGAATCTTTGCCTGACCCAAGGTTATAAAGATTGTCTCAGTTCTCTTCTAGAAATTTTATATTTTTTGGATCTTACATTTAGATCCATTTTGAGTTGATTTTGGTCTGTGGTTTGAGGTAAGAGTCCAAGTTTATTTTTTGCATATCAATATCCAATTGTTCCAGCATCATTTATTAAAAAGAACATCCTTTCCACTTTATCTTTGCACCTTCAAAAAAAAAAAAAAGACCATGCATTTATTTCTGGACTCTATACTCTTTCACTGATTTATATGTATGTGTGGTTGTTGTATCTTTATAGTAAGTCTTGAAATTAGGTTGTGTGTGTCCTCCAGCTTTGTTCCCCCCCAAATTCTTTTAAATATTCTAAGTCTTTTACAGTTCCATGTACATTTTAGAATCAGCTCATCAATTTGTACACAAAAAAATTCCTCATAAGATTTTAATTGAAATTATATTAAATCTATGTGGTAAACAGGAAAATATGCCTTATGGACCTCCTGCTCCCACGGGAATAATTGACCCGAGGCCCCAGATGCTGTCCTTTGGAATCCATTGTTTCATTTGGGCCAAACGATGCCTGTCACAGGCAGCTCCCCAGTCAAGGACAGAGAGTGGTAGAGATACTGAAGGAGACTCATTTCTGGGAGACGCAGAACTCCTCTTTTGGTCATTTTAAAGTCAAGTAATCCTTGTGATCTTTGTTGAGCTCACTTAGACTGCATAGCCCCCCAGAGCGATCCACCCAACCTTTTCTCTCTCCTTCACTTAGGTTCACACTTGCCTCAGAATCTGACGTCTCTCCTAGACTTTTCTGTCTGTCTCCTTAATCCTTTTCTCACAGGCTTCCTCCTTAATAAAATCCTTGCACTTGTAACCCTTTTTTTTTTAAGATTTTATTTATTTATTTGACAGGGAGAGAGACACAGCGAGAGAGGAAACACAAGCAGGGGGAGCGGGAGAGGGAAAAGCAGGCTCCCTGCCTACCAGGGAGCCCGATGCGGGGCTCGATCCCAGGACCCTGGGATCATGACCTGAGCTGAAGGCAGACGCTTAACGACTGAGCCACCCAGGCGCCCCTTGTAACCCTTTTTTTATGTCTGTTTCTCAGAGGGTCTGGATTAACACAAGTCGTACCAAGAGTGGTCAGAGAAAATAGCAAGATGAAGGCAGAGAATTAGCTCAGCTACTCTTTGGCAAGAAGGGGCACATGTCTGCTCCCTGGCATAAGATGCAGCTCAGTTGCTAAAAATTTCACTGATGGTGACCCTTAAAAATGTCCCTATGGAGGCAAATGCCATGTTAGGTATAATGATACAGCATTTGGAAGTAGGAGAATAGTGCCTACAAAGACAGCCCGATTGGCTGGGTTGATACACTGGGTGTGTTGACTCCCTGCAAAGGAGACAGAGCTGTTAACATGCACTTAATAGGCAAGTGTGAGAACCATAACGCTTCCAGTGGTAATGGTGGTAGCTTATAGGAGATCCTTATCACCTGTAGCTGAAGAGCGGGCATAACCAAAAGGCAAGGTTAAGACTTAATTTTGAGAATGGCAGAGCTCCAAAGACAGTCAAATACTTCTTTAAGGCAAAGAAACCTGGATGGATGTCCTTGATGTTGACTCTACAACACTCCCACCCCAACCTTCTGGGCATTCACAGGGGCCCTACCTTTCCCCAGTAAGGGCTAACACTTAAGCCAGGCTGAAAGATGCTGCAGAATCCTTCTCCCCACAAGATACAAGTGCTCCCCACCCCTCTTAGGAGCTGTTCCCATCTTCCCTCTTGCTGCCAGACAGATAATTAGGGTTAAATACCAGGATAATCCAGCTGTGGTCAGGGTAGGGCGTGATAAGGCAAGAAAGAGACTATACACCTAAAGAATTAAGGCAACTATCCACCAGTACTGTCAAGAGCCAGGAAAGTGCTCCTGGGATTAGGTTTTGAGGATATTTGATCAAGGAGGATAGAACGTAAAGCTGGATAAACAATTATTTATTGATTTAGGGACATTTTCTCAGGATGTGGGATTTATTACCTTAGTAAAGACTCAGGGCATGGGACAAACCTATTGCTGGGGTGTAATTTTAAAAGCCTACAAGAAATGGTGGCCAATGCTTAGCAAAGTAGAAATGCCTGAGTTTCCCTGGCAGATGGTAGGGGAAAAAATAAAAAGCCTAAACATGACTATGTTCCAGTAAAACTTTATTTACAAAAACAGGTGGTAGGCCTGAAGTAGATTTGGCTATAGTTTTCCTAGCATTGCCTTAGACAGCAGTTAACCAGAGCAGTGCTTAATATCTATAATTTCAAAAGAAAAAAAAGTAAGAATGAAGGAGTAAAAGTCTGAGAGCAGTTACCCCAGTAAAACTCACCATTCGGTGCTCAGTCCCCACACCTGAGCCCATTTTTGGATCTGGAGCCCTTTGACCTAAGAGGCAGCCAGGTCCTCTAGGCTCCTATAATATCATGATCAGTCTATTCTGTGACAGTCCCCTAGTTCTTCCCCAAAGGCCCCTATGGCCGTTTATTCAGTTGACCATACACTGCTTGATCAATTTGCAGCCCCGTTGCACTATTATTATGGTATTATAATAAGGCAGATTCACAAGGCCTCAGACACATGGGATATAGCCATTGGTTTGGAAGATGTATTCTTTCTATTCTGATTATGAAAAAGGATCAGAAACATTTTATGTTCATGTGAGAAGTGCAATATCCTCTTATAGTTTTCATTCAGGGATAAATGAACCCCCCTGCCACCGTGGCTGCACCAGCGTACCTATTGCATAGGACAAGCTCAAGGAGGCAGGGAAAGTTCACAGTTGATTTGCAGAGAGTTGGCTCAGTATGTGGGTACCAGCCAAAAATGAACAAGGGCTGCTTTGCAGCCACATTCCTGGGTGACTAAAAGCAGTAGAAAGGGAACAATTTTCCAATGGGTGGAACACTCAGTGGTGAAACTGACATTGCCTGAGATGAGAATACACAGAGGTTACCGGGCAGTTGCCTAGAAGGGAAAGGACTGGGAGGTTGAATCAAGTTGTTCTGAGGGAGGGGCATGTGGCTGGACAAATCAGAGAGGCACAGAGTGTGAAGATGTTTGTATCACAAATTCATGCCCACCATAAAGCCCCTGCCCCCCCCCCCCCAGAAAAGGCACCAAATGACTAGGTAGACAAAAATGACTTGGGCAGTTGGCCAGCTTTGTCATCAGCCACCCAGAACTTGCACAACAGGCCCATGAAGAGTGGCCACGGTGGCACAGACAGACTACAGATGGGTCCAGTAGCATGAAGTCCCACTTCCCCAGGCCCCTTTCACTCCTACTGGCTCTGAGTGTCCAGCTTGTCAGCAACAGACTCCAATGTTAAGCCGCTGGGTGGTACAGAGGGACCGACAGCTCCCGTAGAGGCAAGTTGACTATATGAGGCCCTTCCCATCTGGGGTGGGTGGAGGTTTGTCCTCATGGGGATGGATACTCGCTCTCAATATGGATTTGTCTCTCCTTCTGTTGGAGCCTCTGCTGTTTAAGCAGCTCTTGAAGGCTCATGCTGGCCATTGTGTGGAAGACAGACTGGACTGAGCAAGGCTGAGGCAAGGAGACCATTTGGGGGGCTTTTGCAGTAGGGCAGATAAGAGGTGATAAGAAGCGAAGGTGTTGTGGTTAGTAGAGGTGGTGAGATGATAGGACTCCAGTTTAAATAAATAACTAAAAGACTGTATTAAGATAAAAGCTAACTTTCTTCTGAGGAATCTCAGGCTCACCTTGCTAACATTTTAATAGCCAATATGTTCTCCCTGATTATACTCAGATTCAATGAATCCTTTGATAAAATTGCAAATAATGTTTCAGGGTTCCATAGTCACAAAGAAAGGGGGGCAAATATCTAGTGGCTGTGTGCCCAGAAAGGGTGTTACTTTTGGCAAAATGAGCCAGAGCAATTTCCAAAGTAGCATTTATTCTTTTTAAAGTTATGCACACAACCAATGTCTGGGTGAATTGACTTCTCTAACCCATGCACTAATGTGTAGGTAGGCTTATAGTTTGGAGCCCTCACTCAGGAAATCCTGAAATTATGGTTCTTTCAGAAGTGTTGACTCATCTCCTCAGCACTTTCTGAATATATCCATTTAACACACCAATTAGCAATTCCAAATTGCATTCTAAATTCTGCAGGTGATTTTCTGATGAAATGTTGCTTTGCTAATTCTAGTGGGTGTTGTTTAGAGTTTGGTTTTGCACTGAAAATAGCTTTGATTTTGCTTTTGATAAAAATGGAAAGTATTAGAAAAGGCCCAACCAACTGAATATTTCCTGGATACACCACCAAGAATCCAGCAGGCTGGTCTATGAGGTTTATATTCAAATATGGCATTCATGCGGGTGCACCCTTCATATTTGTAGAAAGCAAGTCCTTGACACAGATAGTTTGTGAAAAACAAAAAAAACAAAAAAAACCCCCACCATCTCTGTATAATTCCCAAGACACGTGTATAAGATATGCTATGGAATACACAGCACATACCACCTATGGGTTTATTTCACCATTTAGTATCTTCCCAGACAGATTAATTTTCTGCCATGAATGCCTATGACTCAATGTAAAACATTAATTCTAATTTAAAAGTAATGATTTCAAATCTTAAACCAAAACAAATACTTCTCACCGAGAGTCAGTTATATGGTAGATTTTTAAATGATTTCTTATGTCGAATGCATGTGCAAAGCTTCCATTCTGAAGCAGTTTTCTACCAAGCTGAAAAAAGGGGAACAAAGGTAAAGATAACAATTAAGCTTCCTCTTTGTCATTTGTGTGTTACCATGGCTTGGACGCTAGGGATAAACATTTATGATGGAAAGGGAGGGCGGGGGGTGAGGGAAAGAAGAGTGATGGCGTTGGTGAAAGGCCTTTTTTAAGTTTGCTTTTTAAAACAGCACTAGCCTCAATGGCTTGGCCAATGGGATATTTACTCTTCAATAGCTGTAAGTTAAAGTTGCTTAAAATAAAAAATATTTACAGCCCCTAACTATATTGAATAAAGCTCATTCATTGTGCATGCACACTCGTTTACCTTCCTGCAGTGTTGAAGCTATAAAAGAACAAGGGCCCTCAAATCTCATGGAAAAATCAGTCTCAAACTGGGGTAGGGAATGGTGGCAGTTGATGGAAATGGCCAAATTATAGACTCTCAAAGGACCAAGTGTCCTATCATGAATGCATGGATTTATCCAGTTTGCATGTGAAGTCCCCCCATCATGATTCTTCCATTTGACAGTTACGAAATTCAACTTTGGGGTAGGGTATATGGATTTTAAGGTCAATTCTAAGTCTTAAGTTCTATGAAGGCATTAAAAATGTGGCATATGGCCAAATTTTTGTTATACTCTTTGCTGCCATGTCCTTTTATACCACCCTCACTTTTTCATAGAAAAAACACAAAGTTTTATCAAACTTACATGGTTTTATTTTCTCCATTATCATTTATTACATGCAAATTATTTCACATGGAAGAATTTGGAACTCCTCAGCCAGGACTTTATTTTCCAAACCTAAAGGATCAATCTATGTGTTCTAAATAGTGGTATCAATAGGATAGAACATTTGTGGGGCACCTGGGTGGCTCAGTCGTTGGGCATCTGCCTTCGGCTCAGGTCATGATCCCAGGGTCCTGGAATTGAGCCCTGCATCGGGCTCTCTGCTCAGCGGGAAGCCTGCTTTTTCCTCTCCAACTCCCCCTGCTTGTGTTCCTGCTCTCGCTATCTCTCTCTCTATGTCAAATAAATAAAATCTTTAAAAAAATAGGATAGCATATTTGAAATTTCAATATATGGCTAATCAATCTCTCAACTCTCTCCCTTTCTCCTAAATCTTTCCTTTTCTGGCTGTTCTTCTTACCTCCTTCATCTATTCCTATTTTGACACTCCTTTTCCAGTTTCTTCTGATCTCACAATCACACACAAACACGCACACACGTTTTCATCAATTTTTTTCCTTTTGCATTTTCCTTATCTTTCTACCCTTCCTCCATTTCTTCTGTTCTTCATTTTAAGACTGAGGTATTAGAGCAGGGCTTGTGGACTCATTAAGGATGGGAAGGAGATAGCTTTTGATCCTCCAAACTGGAGAACATTTCTAATGTTCCTCTTGGGAGAGATAGGAAACAGAAAAGTAAACAATATTAGTAATTTTTTTAGTTTCCAGGAATTAAATTAAAAGCTAATTCTTGGTATTTAAGACCTTAGGGACTAGGACTCAGGACATAGCTCCAGTGGACACAAACTTTCAATTTTCAATAAATTTATTGAAATTTCACTCACAGTCACCATTCTGCATAGCATAGCAGGAAGAGAGCTTATTATTTTTAAGTAAAAATTTTATACATTCATACAGAAGAGTGCATGAATCATAAATGTATAGTATTTTGAATTTTCAGAGTTAATGATCTTTATCACCAGGTCAAAAAAATAGGACATTACTAGGCCCCTAGACTCCCCAAACTTGCCCCTTCACAGTCAAGTCCTACCAAAAGTAACTGTTCTCCAAATTTTCCTCAGCATGGATTAGTTTGCAAGGTTCTGAGTTTTATATAAATAAAATTGCACAGTATATATATTTTCCTTATTATTTCTTTTGCCTAAAATTATTTCATGAGGTTCATTTGTATTGTTAAAGCATAGCAGTTGATCCCCTTCTCATTACTTCATCATGACCAATTGTATGCATATATCACAACTGATAGTATCCATTCTATTGATAAATATTTGGGTGGTTTCCAGTTTCTTGATTATTATAAATAAAGCTGCTATGAATGTTCTTATACATGTCTTTTGGTACACACATATGTATAGTTTTCTTCGGCATTTTACTAGGAATGGAAATGCTGGGTCATAGAATATGTATAGGTTAGTTTTTTTTTTTTTTAAGATTTTATTTATTTATTTGACAGAAAGCGAGAGAGAAAGAGCGCGCAAGCACAAGCAGGGGGAATGGCAGAGGGAGATGGAGAAGCAGACTCTACACTGAGCAGGGAGCCCGATGTGGGGCTCCATCCAGGACCCAGGATCATGACACCCAAGGGCCTCTGTATAGCTCAGTTTTAATAAATACTGCCAAAGAGTTTTTTAAGGTAGTTGTAGATTGACACTCCCACCAGAAGTATATGAGAATTCCAATCGTTTCCCATACTTGCCAAAGCTTGGGATATTCTGTCTTTTTATCATTAGCTATTCTGTTGGTTGAATGGAAGTCTTTCATCTTGGTTTTAATTTTTATTTAGCTCATGACTGATGAGCACATTTTCCTATGTTGACTGACAATTTAGATACTTTATTTGTGTAACATGTTCAATTCTGTGTCCATTTCTCTATCGCCCTGTTTCATTCTTCTTCTTGATTTGTAAGAGTACAGTAGACGGTCTCTAAAATGACCTCCAATGAGCCTCAGCTCTGTATTCATGTCCTGTGTGCCCCTCCCTTGAGTGTGGACTGAACCTAGTGACTTGCTCCTAATGAATAGAAAACGGCAAAAGTTATGAGATGTCACTCCTAAGATGATGACTTCTGTCTTGCTGGATCTCTCTCTCTTTCTCTGTCTTGGAGCCTTGTTTAGGGGAAGCTAGTTGCCATGTTGTGAGTTATTGAAAGCCAGACTGATGTGTCCAGGCGACAGCCAGAAAGCACCCGATGCCTGCAACAGCCACGTGAGTGAGTGTGGAAACATCCTCCCTCTGTCAGACCTTGAGAGGACAGCAGCCCCAGCTGACAGTTCCACTGTGGTCTCATGAGAGACCACAGTGAGTGCGTCGGAGGCTCCCAGCTTAACCACGCTGGGATTCCTGACCCGCAAAAACTGTGAGATAGTACATGTTTGTTGTTTCAGGCGACTAGTTTTGGGGTAATGCAGCCGTAGCTAAATAATATAAGAAGTTCTTTACAGGTTCTAGATTTGAATCTAGAATACTCTTGGTCTTTGCCATGTATATATATTGTAAAATCTCCCACTCTTGGCTTCCCTTTTCATTATTGATTCTTTGGATAAGCATAGGTTCTTAATTTTTCATGTATTTCAATTTATTGTACTTTTATTTTATTACGAGGGCCAATGTGTTCAACTAAAGAAATTTTAGGAAATTTTTCCTTACCCCAAAATCATGAATATCATGCTTAATTGCTGCATTTTCAAAAGAAATACCCACTAATCTGAATAGAATATGTGTTCAAATGATAACATTTATTGAACAATTACTAAGGGGAAAGCGCCATGCTATAGCTGCTTTAACAGCATAATTCAAACTCACAAGGTGCTGTGTCACAGAGGGGGGATTTAAAATCAGATCTATGGGCGCCTGGGTGGCTCAGTTGGTTAAGCGACTGCCTTCGGCTCAGGTCATGATCCTGGAGTCCCTGGATCGAGTCCCGCATCGGGCTCCCTGCTCAGCAGGGAGCCTGCTTCTCCCTCTGACCCTCCCCCCTCTCATGCTCGCTCTATCTCATTCTCTCTCTCAAATAAATAAATAAAATCTTAAAAAAAAAATTTAAAATCAGATCTATATGAGCCTTTCAAAATCTCCGCCATTTACTATTATTTACTTGTTACTTTCATGACACAAACTTGTCATTTTGGGATTCTGGCTGGTCTAAAGTATTTTTGGTCTTAGTAAGGCAGGGGAAAGGGGGCTGCTGTGTTTGAAATTAATCAGTTTGTCTCCAAAAACACATTGACGTTCTTTTTTCTTTTAGTTTCTGTATAGAGATTTCAAAGTTGTTTCAGAGTTGCAAGTAGAACCTGCACTGGGCTTCAGATTTTTTTTTTTTTTTAGATTTTATTTATTTATTTGACACACACAGAGAGAGAGAAGGCACACAAGCAGGGGGAACAGCAAGCAGAGGGAGAGGGAGAAGCAGGCTCCCCGCTGAACAGGGAGCCGGATGCGGGGCTTGCTCCCAGGGTCCTGGGATCATGAGCCGAAAGCAGACGCTTAACCCACTGAGCCATCCAGGCGCCCCAGCTTCAGATATTCTGTCTTCTTGTCCAGGGGTGAACTTTTTGTAGTCATGTAGACTTGGACAACTCATTTCACCTCTTTGAGTGTATTTTGGGGTTTCAGAAGCCTTTCTTGAGCACCCAACACTTTACCTTTTTAAAGGTGCTCTGATTTTCCCTGGGAAGTTACCTCCCTTCCATCGGGCTCAGCCTTGGTGGTGCAGAGCAGGAATACTGCCCTCCTGCTGGGAAGACAACCATGGCCCCAGAGACGCACCCCCCCCCGCCCCCCACAAACCACCACAGCACAGCCAAGGAGCAGGCACATACCCTTGGCTCGACCTATCAAAAAACTCATTCAGGGGATGCAAGAGGCTGATGTAAAACTGGAAATTAACTGGTTTCAGTTCATTCATTCCAGTGGACTTGACTGATAGTGAAGCAGTTCCTGTCCTCTTTCCACCTCTGTCTGCCCTGTAGTACTTTGCAAGGATTGAATTATACTCAAAACTAGCTCAGTGCCTTTCCCTCAGTAATTGTTCAATAAATGTTATGCATTGCATTGTGATTATTAGGAAACATATTCTATTCTGGTTAATGAGTTTTTCTTTTGAAAATACAACAATAAGACAAACTGTGTGGTTCAGTTTTTATCCTCATAATATTTGTATTTGGCAAACCAGGTCAGCTCCTTTGGGTGTCTGATTCATGCTTCAATTCAAGTTCTTCATTATAGCTAAAGGCCTTGTCTCTCTACATAACCAAGTGTACAGAATGTAGAAAAACTTAGCATAACTAGAAACAGCTGTTGAGAAAGTGACCTCGTGCATTTGCGTGCATATGTGCCGTATGGTCTCCTTATAGACTGTAGTATCGAGTGCCTGTTAACAATTTGATAGGTGTATGTCTAATTATTGAATGTTCTCATTCTAAATGTCCTGTTGGGTCTTAGGGGTTAACCTCTTTGACTTAAATCTTTATATTCTGTCAATGGAGCATTTCAGGGTCAGGGCAATGACACAACCTGTTTATATGTATGTTTCTACGTAAATATTTTTTTCCCCCAAATTCTCTCAGAGCAATTGTCTTTAACCTCACCTTTCTTTGCCAAAAGTATTTTTTTGGGGGGGTGGGGGCACTTGGTGAAGAAGATAAAGGGCTCTTGAGAGAGAAATGGGACTGGGGCAAAAAGAAAGCCCCCTCCAGGGGCCTATGACAGTCCCATGACGTGCTTTCCATGACCTACTCCCTCAAGGGCCCTTAGGCCAGGGCTGCTCATACAGAGCAGCAGAGTCTGGTCATGCCAGCTGGCCAGGGTTAGCTGATACCCTCTGGAGGGGAAGTAGGGATGATCTGCAGCGGGCCAGAGGACGAGGGGGAACTGTGGGCCATGGCAGGGGGTGGGTGATGGGGAAAGGCGGGCAGTCAGGGTATCCCCCAAAGCTCATGCAAGATAGAGACTGCTTATGAATTAAAGGCTCTCCATTTAGGAAATACAACACCAAAAGGAGCAGGACAAAAAGCAATCCTTTGCTGGGGCAATAACTCTTGTCACTTACCCTCTGGAATGAAGCATGGTGATAAAACCTCAAGCCGCACCTCATATCTCCACAGAAAATACATCATTTGTGAGCACCAATACCAAGTTCATTTTGGGACTCCAGGCTTGGACTTTGACCCAAGCTGAAGGAAACTCCAGGTTTTTCTTGCAGCAAAGCAGCTCATCTTTAGCAGCACGGGGTCCATGTGCAGGCCCCTCTGGGCAGGAGGGGAGCAGCAGTCCCATCTGCCTCCAGAGACTGGCTTAGGATTTTTCTGATCTAACCACCAGAAGCCCCTGCTACCCCCACTGGACGGTAGCTCCCCCAGACCTGACCTCTGGTACTCTCTCTATAGCTATTTATATCTCAACTTGAACATATCTCTTTTCCTGTTCAAAGCGAAAGTTCATACACATTTTTTAGAAGATAAAAAAGGACAAGGTCGGGAATTTTCCTTAAGAAACTGGTGAAGACTCTGAAGTCCATAAAACAAAGCTTTCCCAAACAGCAACTGCAAATATGTAGAGATCAAGGTTCTGTATGGTCAGGTTAATTACAGTCTGATGGCATGTTGATTCCATAGGAATATCTCCCCCCAACCTCCACTTCTCAGGCTTGAAGGCTCAACTCAGACACCGGCAGTCCAAACTCATGTGGATGAAATTGTTCTGGTGGAATTTCATCTCCTCTTAGAGCCTTCTTCATGATCTCCTCTCTGGATACATCTCCTGATCATCCCTCTGGTTCCTTACCATGCGGTACATTTGTGTTGCGACCGCCTTGGTCACAGCGAGTCCAGCTCTGATTCTTGACTCCTGAACCAGGTCCAGGAAATTTCTTTTCTTGGTTTTAAGTCATCTGCATGGATCTTGAAGCCATCTGTGTATTACAGGTTTATAAGGACCTATAATCTCTGCTCTTGGCTGACTAAATTCTTACTACTTTGGTAAATTAGCTTAAATCAGAATCTCTTGGAGGGCTTATTAAAACCCCCAGATTCCTGAGCCCCACCCCCAGAGCTTCTGACTCAGTAAATCTGAATGGGGGCTGAGTCTATGTTTTTAGCAAGTTCCCAGGAGATGCTGAAGCTGCTGGTCAGAGATCACACTGCATAACTTGCTGATCTGTAGCTTCAATCCTCTGAGTGCAGCTTTGGGACCAGCTATATAGGAACAACGTGGGAGTTTTTTAGATATGTAGAAACTGGGATCCCATACTAGACATAGAGAATCAGAACCTGCATTTTTTAAAAGATTTTTAAATTTATTTATTTGAGGGAGAGAGAGAGAGAGAGAGCATGAGCAGGGGGAGGGGCAGATAGAAAGGGAGAAGCAGGCTCCCCCTTGAGCTGGGAGCCCAACATGGGACTCAATTCCAGGACCCTGGGATCATGACCCCAGCCAAAGGCAGACACTTAATCAATTGAGCCACCCAGGTGCCCCAGAACCTGCATTTTAATAAGGTTTTCAAGTGCTTTATACAGATCAAAATTATGTCCTCCCCTTCGTACTTATTAAATCGAGGCACTTATATAACAGTAATGTGCCAGGGATACACAAATGGCAGTTGAAAACATTATTTTTATATTAAAACGAACATGGGTATGTTATGGGGTAGAATGCACAATTCACAGAGGTTTTTAAAGTGAAAACAAGAAACTATGAAGAAATTTCTGGTTTATAACAGGTAATTTCAAATTATACCCGCAAGGATCTTGGGCATGTGCAATAATTATTACCATCCTCCCTTATGAGTAATTACATTAGGTTTGAGAAGCTGGATTTCTTTATCTGTCTTGAAAGTTAGCATCTGGGCCTGATTCTATTAATCAAGATATGGCTTTAAAAAAAAATGATGATGTGGTTTTAATAGTGGCTCTACCTTCCCCGAGGACTAGCACATAAAATTTTCTTGTCATAAAGTAGCAGAAGACCTCTTTTTCAGTTGGAAGCCTGGTAATCTTATTGGCCTACTCTCTCTTCCCCATTTCAAGCCTTCTTCTAGTGATAATGTCTTTGGTAAGTTCTGATGAGAAGTTTCTCTCTCATCCCCTCTCCCACTCCCCTCCCGCCAGAGAATTAACTATTTTCAAAATCTTACTTCACTCTGAATTACAATATTAAGCATTTTTATGCATGCACTAATAATAATAGACGACACTATGAGAAAGATCATCCTCTGTTCTCATACAATTACTCTGACATGTTTCCTTGGAGAATTTGGTTGATCCTGCTTTGTTGAACATCTAAAGAGAAATAGTAACTAGAAAAGAGGCCTAAGAGATTAAACTAAAAGTGAGAGGCTTATCAATTCCTTAGAAGACAATAAAAGATGCAGAGAACAAATTGCAGAGTTACATACTGGAGAAAGAGGTAAATGCATCAGAGCACTTTTGATGGTGAAATCCTACCCAATAAACTCTCTTGCCAACAAGCACTGTTGCTTTTGAACTTCTGACTCCACAAGTTGGGAGGGAGTAGAAAGACTCCAATTGTTATTCTAGTATTCCAGTACACTGATAAGACAGCAGTCTTTTTTTTTTTTTTTTTAAAGGTCATTATTGTTACTTCTATTATAGCTTAAGAATCCTATATAGAACTGTATAGGAACTTCTTTCTGAATATAGGTGATGAAGTACAGAGTCATAGAATGAAAGAATCGTAAGGGACTCTGGTTGAAAGCACATGTACCTGTTCATGTTTTTTGGTCTTGATACAAAATAGCTCAAGTGGTAAAAGCTCTTCCCAGTGACCAAGGATTCATAGTTATGGACAAATAGCTGCAAGTTTGGGAAGGAAATATTTTGTAAAGAGTGAAACTTCATAGGATGCTCTGGATTATGGCTGTTTTAGAGCTCACTTAGTAACCTGGGCTCAGTGAGAGGCTCTTACACCCAATCTAAGCCACACTGCACAAAAAAGGCCAGAATATCAGAATTTCCTTCCCTCATTACCGTACCTGTCCTCTCCCTGCCTACATTACGGCCCCTAAAAACTCCCAGTCCTTTTCTTCTGATGTGTGTAAATTAAATTGGAATTTTATGATAGCATATACAGTAATTTACATTTTAAAAATTGTTGAAGAAACAGATGTTGGTAATTGATAAAGAACAGAGTGGAAATATATAATGATGGGCTTTCCTTTACCCTAGAGCTAAGGAAATGGACACTAGCCTGAAAAAGACAATGATTTTCCAAGCTTTGGATTTTTTAGCATGAGAGCAACTTTGTCTAGCCAGATTTCAGAGACTCAGTAAATGCACAGAAGACGTGGTCCTGGTTTTTCAGCAAATAGCAGGTTTGATACAGCCTTTCCCTTCACAGATTTTTGATGCAATTTGGAAGCTGCATTCCTGGTGCCCCTCCTCCTAGTGGGGTATAATTCCATGGGAAGAATCATGCCCAGGCCTAATAATAGATGCATAAATTCTGACATTCTTGGGATTTTCACATGATTGTCAGAAGGCAAAATATAGAAGATGATGTAAGTTGAGCGGTTAGGAACTTTTAGTCTAATTTCAATGTCCTCATTAATACATCAAATGTGGTAACTTCATTAGATTCCATGCCCATTACTGAGTAACTAAGAAGAGTAAAGCTCTTGGAAGGAGAACTGTTCTTTTGGACTAATGAGCTTTAGCCCAAAGGAGCAACTTTGTTTCCTCTCTGTGCACAGTGCTTTGAGGGGATGAAGCAAGCTGAGGGACAGGAAGCTGTACGACATTCACCTGACTCACCTGGGTGAGGAAGTCACCTGAGGTCCCGAAAGTTCCAAGCGTGTGTGTGTGGCGGGGGGAGGTTCCCAGGGACAACCTTCCTTCCGTGGAGGAAGGTTTCACAGCATGCAATCAGAGGGCTTTGGTAGCATCTAACTATTGAAACAGTGACACCAGGGTCCCCATGTCTCCTGTGGAAAGTGGAGTGGTCACACCAGGGGGTCCTCCTGAGGACATCGGAGTGTTATAAAATTGGCTGCACTCTGCTTTTGCTGCTTGGATGGTTTGTGTCCTGTCTCTCTTCTCAGGAAGTCTCGGGATCCAAAGTGCTGATCACGAACAAAAGGGTGGCCCAGGTTCCTGGCCCCTTTTGGTTCTTTTGTCTTTCTTTACTTGAATGAAAAATCGAGGACTTTTTTTGTGCGTGGAAGTGAGCTTAGGTGAAGGACCCTGACAGCTTCCTTTACAAACTCCCAGGAAATAATCGGAAGTCTTGTAAGGAGTCACATTCATATCATAAAACATAAAATAAAGTAACAAAATCATATTAAATTAAATAAACCAGGCTGAATATATCCCAGAGATTATGAACACAATAGTATTTGAGTGAGAAATAGATGAAAAAGAATATGTTTCATGTGAAACCCAGACCACATTCAACCCTTTTGATCTAATTAAAAACCTTTCAGTCTGGCTTTGTTGGTTTGGCTTTTCCATGCTTTCTATAGAGTATTTCCACCAGATTGCTGGAGTTCTGGGAAGCCCGGGGCTGTGTCCGATGTGCTGAGTGATACGGAGCTGGCTAATGTGGTTCCTGGAAGAAGCAATGACTTTTCTCGATGTGCTGCTTCCATTCTGACACACCTCAAACCACTCAGCGTACTCATTATAGATCTTGGTTAAAAGCCATTTCCCAGCCCCTGAAGTGCAGCTATCACTCACAGGACGGTATTTTTGAGATTTAGGAGACCATGTCCAACCATGTTCTATCTGCTGGAGACCTTAGATTGCAATGTGAATGGTTTGTCATTAAAAATGACATGTAACAAAGCTAAAAATATTGGGAAATATAACAATTAGGTCATCTCAATGCAATTGCTCATTTTTGCTTACTTATACGTGTTCATGCTGTACATGGTGGCAACCACAGCATCATTTCTAACTCTGTTTTTTCTCTTAATACCTCTTCATCCCATTTTTCACTGTTTTCTTAGCGATTTCTCCCTGTGACTGCATGCAAATTGATTGTGCAATGGACCCACCTTGTCCTAATGCTAGACAACTCAGATCGTGTCCTTTTTCTTTGCCTTCGTGTTGATAATGTTATAGAAAATTCTCTTCCCTCATAGAGCTTTTGCTTCTCCTGAATTATTTCCTTAGGATCAAGTCTTAGGAATGAAACTACTAGATCAAAATGTATGGCCCTCTTTGTTGCTCCGGCTATTCTTTGTCGTCCTGCTTTCCCTCAAAAAGGGTTATACCAATTTACGATGCCAGCAGTAATAACACAGTAAATGTATAAAACATTTTAAAGTAAATTTCTGATACAATTGTTTTGCTAATTCAGATGACAGTAGTTCTTCCAGTTTGCTTTAGTATGTGCAAGTATTTTGGTTATACTTGTGAAAATATAAATCACTTCCCTGTGTTTATTTGTATTTCCTCTTGTACCAATTATCAGAGTGATGTATTTTATAATTTCTCTTGTGTGCAGGACCCATCAATTTTATAATGGGGTTTCGAAAACCTGAGCAGCTGATTGGGGCTCCATAATCCACCTGATTCTTCCATTACCTTAAGAAATGGTTCCATAAGGATATTTTTGACTTGAAGACAGGACGCAACAAATATTCAGGCCAGCTATTAGTGGGACTCCATGCTTCCCTCTTCCCAGCCAACCGCAGAGGACATTGTCAGTAGCAGTAGCCTCAAGCCAGTTATTCTAAGTGGAATAAACATGATTTTACTGGGAGGTAGTACTTTAGAAGCATTCAGCTATTTCAGGTGCACACCTTCAAAGCAGAGCTCATCCTTCCCAGCATAGGATGTACGACTGCTCTGTAATGATGATAGGTCTGGATAGCCACTGCCCCCCCTGGACCAAACAATCTGTCACTTCTCACAACTTTCCTCCAGTACCCTGAGTACTGTGCCCAATTCTTAGCAGGTAGCAGGTGCTTAATAATTAGTTGTTGAACAAATAAGTGAGGGAATGAGAGTGCGATCCCCAAATCACTCTTACTACAACTGGGATGCGTAAAGAAGGTAGAGAATCTTCACTGGATCTAACACGACCTTCTCTTCCTTATGAGCTGAGAGCCCATCTACTAGGTAGTAGAGAGGAATGCTTTTGTTCGATTTAAGTCTTGGATGGCAACAATAATCGACACTCTCTTTAGTCTTTTTTTGGTAGAAGTGCACAGTCCTTCAGATCGTTCCCCTGTCTCCTGGCTCATGTCTGAGATGTTGTTCAGGGCAGGGGATGGGGTTGCCCTGAGTTGTGTCACTGGAGGACTAAGCAAGTGTCCAACCAGAGCTGATTCTGCTTCGGCTGGCAGTGCAGATCCAGGTTCAAGCTGCATTCCTGGTCACCATGCTGATGAACTTGTGACTTGTTCCTTCAAAGCTTGCTCGGGGCCTGGGCAATTTGGCCTTTTCTCAACAATTGATGGTGCTGCAGATCCTGGGAGTGCTGACGCATCTTCCATCTCCCCTGGCCCAGCCTGCATGTCTTCCAGCCCCCTGAGCCAACTACCAGCTGTCAGCTCAGTAGGGAGCTGGGAGCCTTGAACACAATCTGGGCACCTCTGCTGAACCGGGATGCTTCTGCTTCTTTCCCAGGCCTCGGCTGCCTCAAGTTGAAGGAATACACAGAAACACAAAGAGAAAAGTCAGCTAGCTCGCATTTCCGCAAACGGTACTCTGTTAAATGTTAAATTTGGGGAGATACTTACAAAGAAGTCTACCACATGACCCTAGACACGGAGAAACTTCCAAATTCATCTGGGAGCTTGGAGGCGTGTCGTGAATTCTTATCCCAGTGCCCTAGGCAACCAATAACACTGAGGTTCAGACATGTTTGCCTTGTTCTTGTTAGTTCAGTGCTCATCTCTGGAAGAATGTGTGAAGAGGTGGAAAGAGAAAGGCCGAGAGTCTGGTGCTAATGAAGTCCTTCCTTTGGGAAGGCTCGGGGATCATCAGGAATAGGCACTGTGCTTTCCCACGGAAGTCTGGATATCACTTGTCTCACACAGGGCTGGACAGAGATGCCAGGGACAGACGGACTGGCAGGGTGTGTCTTCTGTTAAGGCTGGTCCTTTCTAAGTGATACTTTCTCCAACCTCCCACCCAAAGGAGCAAGAAAGCTTGAAGAAACTACCCAGTCTTCTCTCTCTGCGTCTCCGTGCTTCCGCTGCTGCCCAAGAACCAACCCATCTCCATCATCTCAGCAGGGAGGCTTCCAAAGCAGGGACTACCTTAAAAACAAGTACAGTATTTCTTTCATAAGATGTTTGACTTCACAATGCCATTTTTATATTTGTTAATTTGTACGGATGCTCTTTTTAGCCCCCAAAGATACTTTTGTAATTATATTTATTGAAATTAGGTGCTATTAAGCTTGTTTTGAATGTCCCCAGCCTGGGCAAGGGGCAGCAGGGAACCGCTAGCAGTGATCCAGAAAGTGGAAGAAGGAGTTGCCCAGAATCTGCCGTCTTTGGGGGGTAAACCTTCCTACAGACAGTTGAGAGTTTTGCTGGTTGCTGGTGAAGAAAGCAACCAAATTCTCTGTTGGACTCTCAGATGGGCACACGCCCTTTGGACCTTAGAAATAGCCTCTGGCTTGAGAGTGAAACTCAGGTTCAGGAAAGTGCTCCAGAATGAACTTTTACCTGGTGAAATGTGAGCCATTAGGACAGCATAAACCTATATGGTTTCCAAGGGGGCAAATATCAACCAGAGTGGCCACATGAAGCCCCACTTGCCAGGAGCACTCACGGAAGGGGTCCTTGGTGCTGCTGCCTGCCCCTGGCTGACCAAGGACAAGGGAAGTGGTCTCCTGGAGTCTGAGGTGGGAGACCACAGAGGCTACCACTTCACTTCCTGTGAGCAACACCTCTTCTTATTACATAATTTCCCCCCGCGCCTGCACGATAGGCAAAGTGTGTAGTAAAGAGGCTCTCCTTAGCCAAAATATAATTTTCTGCACACCATGATTAGCAAAGCCCTCTTCTGCACGCCAAGAGTCTGTGATTGGCTTTGATTACTCAACCATAGGAGGTCAGGGATAGGTTACTTGGGATCCTGTCTCTTCCTCTCCCTCTTCTCCCATCAAGGGATAATCACCACGATTCTCAAATTCTAAATTCACTGAGGGCTGATTTGCTGCACTTGCCGCTTATCCAACCAGTTTAGCAGCAAGGCACTCTTGGGGCCTAATTTCTGGTTCGAACTGTGTTCATCCCCATCTTAGAAGAAATGAAAACTGATCTGATGGGAATGCAGGGTTATTTGTTGTGTGGCTGCTTAAATCTCAGCTGAAGCCTGGATGTGGTGGTGGTGGGTAGGGACACTGAAGCATGGTGGCTTTCATGACCCTCCATCACCTGCATCCCTCTGATGTGCCTGCCAGCCTTTTGAGGTAAACACTGAGAGTGTGGCAATGCCAGGACAAGCCGTGGAGAGAGAGTTGCACAATGCCATGGCAAATACCCCTTCCTTTGTAGAAGACGGAGGAAGCTAGGGTCCGGGGAATTGATGATTTTGTAGAGACTCCGAGGGTCAGTGGCTCAGGGCCCATTGTCACTCTCACACTTGTTTTAGACCCCTGTCCCCCATCTCAGCTTCTCTCCCTTGAATATTTGGTATGATGTCATCCACCAATTACCCGAGCTATTCATGAGTGTTTCCTAAAGTATCTTAGGGAACAAGAGAATCATTACCATTTTTCCTTACACATTCTGTTCCTCCTCTGTTTACTTGCCTCCACTCAAAGTGCCCCACTGAGCATCACTCTGCTCGCACGGACATTTCCCAGGCCTTGGGTTCCTCTGCCTTGATTCTTCCCTGAATTCCACTTTTACACTGAAAACTATCTCCCCTGTATCTCACTCCTCCAACTTCTTCCCAGATGACAAGAGATCTGGTTCGATGCAATCAAGCTCAATATTTACAGACAATAGATGGTAGCGTGTGTCTGTCTTCACTGGTGATATACCTTAATCCAAAGAAGTGAGTCCGATGCCAGAAATTTCAGACTTCTCAGGCAGAACAGTGGGTGGATGGGACGGAATTCATCAGGTCAGTCTTCAACGGCCCTTACCGTCCGTCTTCTACCTCAGTGCTGTCTGCTCTGATGACTCTTCAGGTCACTGAGTCGTCCCTCACACACACTCTTGTCCCAAATTCATATGTGGGGCAACTCTGGAGAGTGGCCCTATTTTCCAAATTAAGCCACGTGATCTTAAAAAAGGGACTTCTAAGTTATGGATTTATTGATAGAACAAAGAGAAATCTGTAAAATCACATTGTTTGGGTATGGAATAAAAAGAATTCTTACTAAAAATGCAAAAATCAGGGCACCTGGGTGGCTCAGTCATTAAACATTTGCCTTCGGCTCAGGTCATGATCCCAGGGTCCTGGGATCAAGCCCCGCATCGGGTTCCCTGCTCAGTGCAGAGCCCGCTTCTCCCTCTCTCACTCCCCCTGCTTGTGTTCCCTCTCTCTCTGTGCCTCTCTCTGTCAAATAAATAAATAAAACCTTTAGATTTTTTTTTTAAAAATGTAAAAATCACAGGGAATTGGAAGTTTCTCAGAACTGTGAAGCTATATGGCTGTGTATGGTGGCCATGTCAGATTACAATGTGTCAGTGCTATACTAGAAGCAGAGCCTTGGTTCCAGGGACCTGTGTTTTCATCCCAGCAGTGTCACTAACATGACATGTGACTGAGATCAAGTCCATTAGCACCCGTGGACATCCTTCCCCTTATCCTCTGAAGAAGAGAGAGAGTGTGAGGCAAGCGCACACAGCATTGTCCTCCGTGTCAGACAGACCTCGGTTTCCATCCTAGCTCTGCCACGTAGCACGCTGAGTGACCTTCGGCAGGTGACTTACCCCACCTCTGAGCTGCAGCTTCCTTATCTGTAGAGATGATAATAGTCCTGAGTTCACTGTGCTCCTCATATTATGACACACACATAAGAAGTGTTCAGTAAGTGGTAACTGTAATTATAAAAGTAATAAAATATTACGCTTAGGTTAACTGAGTTCAAAGTTCCTTTCTATCTCAATCTATTGGGAGAGAAGGCAGAGGAAATAAAGGGACAAGCTTACAGGTTATGATCACACCCTTGTTTTTTCCTCCATTTTTCTCAAGCGATCTAGAAACAGCCTAATAGAACTCGCAGGCCAGGATGACTCAGCTGTCGCCTTCCACCCCACCCCACCCCACCCAAGAACATTTCTGGGGAAGAGGTAGGCTGCACATTTTAAGTACAATTCCTCAGTTTCATTTCCCAAATGATTTCTGTCAGGATCCAGAATCTACTTCTCTCATAATGACCTCCCCCAGTGAAAATTAAAGACTCATTAATCTATAGACGGCCAAATGTAAAATTGTGCTTGTAAAATAACACCAGCTAAATCATCATCCTTCAACTTTGTGGCAAATAGGAAGCTTTTAACCTCCGAACACTTAAGAAATTTGGGTTTTAAGAAACCATAGCCCAAAGGTAATACATGACTCTTTACAGAGAAACTTCCTGCCATGCTCTTTTGTTGCGGTTTTTTCCCCCCACCTACCTAAACCTCATGGAAGTAAAAATAATAATCAATCATGCAAAGTGGGGCTTGTGATAAAATAACTGAAATGTGCTAGAAGATGAGTGTTCGGAATGCATAGCAGCAGACAGTGGTTATCAAGCAGGAGATCGCTCATTAATATTGGGCGCTGGGTGATAGAGGGTCGTAGCCGGAGCCTCTGCACTGTGTCCGACAGCCTGCTGTCCACTTAGGCCCTGCAACAGCCACATCCACTTGAGGAGCCTGATTGTCGGTGTGAACCACAGTCTCCAGTTAGCAAAGACAGTGGGCACAACTCTGTGCTCATGGGCCCAAAGATAGCGGGGTAGTGAGCATTAGAAAACATTAGCTCATTTTTCTGTGATCATTTTCATTTTTTTCCCCATGAATAAAAACTTAATAAAAATAACTTCCAGGGCAGCTGGGTGGCTCAGTTAAATGTCCGACTCTTGATTTCGGCTGGTGTCATGATCTCAGGGTGGGGAGACCGATCCCGGGCCTGTAGGGCTTTGCAATAGACATGGAGTCTGCTTGGGATTCTCTCTCTCCCTCCCTCTCCCTCTGCCCTCCCTGCGTGTTCGTGTGTAAGTGCACTCTCAAAACAAAAACAAAAACACAAAAAACTCCTGTGTACCCTCCCAACCCCTTTAAAAACAGTCTTTCAGGCTGGTTAGATGAGGAATGATGGTTTTGTAGTGTAAAGATAGTATGAAGCCAGGATCACCTGGAGGGTGAGGGATAAATTCTAACCACTTTGATTCTGGCAAATACAGGATTCTGAATGGATTCTGATGACTAGTGGGGTCATGTGCAAGCCAGGAATATGTTCAATTCTACATCCATTCCTCTCCCCGCTGCTTTGATTAATTCTTTAAACTTAACTTATTCTAAAATTATATATTAACTATGTGCTAGGTGTTTGAAATAGAAATCTGCCTTCAGGAAGCTCATAGTCCCCTGGGGGAGATCACAGGGAAAATGAGTAGGGTGACCCCACGGTGCCATGAGAGACTTGAATACCACACAGACTCCTGGAAAAAGTGACACTGGATCTCTAAAGGAGATCACTCCTTTAGATTAATGTCACTCCAGGGTGCAGGAGCTGACATTAATGAAAGAGCAGAATTCCAGATTGGAAATTGAATCTAAAACTCAAGTGATGGTCACAAAAATCTGGTTGCTTTCAAAAGTTTTACCTGAGGTCAGTCAGACATGGAAGAGACACTGTGCCTCCTGTGTAAATGTCCCCTATGTTTCTGAAAAGTGCTGTAGTTTAGCCCCCAGCTCTGCTCAAGCAGGGGCCAAGTGCGCCCCACTTCTGAGAATGACGGCAGAGCGACAACAGTGGGAGGCCTGCCCAGGTTGCCCAGCAGTTAGGAAAGTCCCCTTTCCTCAGGGAGCCCGCGGGCCCTTCCCGGAGACCTGGAATGAGGCCGAGGGGGGAGCCCAGGGCCTCTGGTGGGTGGGGGGTTATTCTCAGTGCACTGGAGCAGCCAGGCTCTCCTGGGGAGGGCTTGGCTTGCGTGGGCGGCCGCGGGTGCGGTCCCTCCGGGTTCCTGCCTGAGGACCAGTTGTAAATGTTACCGCTTCCTACCAATAAAGGCTGACCTGATCAAATGGAGCCCAGGCGCTGGCCCTGAAAAAAAAAAAAAAAAATCACTGGGCCGACGCTCCCGGGAAGAAGAGATAGCATTTTTGCCAGCTCTCCAGACTGGTACTCGATGTGGGTTTTCACACCGTGTCGTGGGCTATGGGCACACCTGACCACTGAGTTCTCACTGTGGACCACATTGAGTCTGGCAGGTGGGCGGTGGGGAAACCACTTGGGAGAAGAAGGAATCCCATTGGATCCATTCCCAACCTCTCGAGGGGAGGGCTCAGACAGAGGATTGTGGTTGCAAGCAGATGGAGCCGAGTCCTCCTCGATGGACCCTAACACAGCTCCCTGGTCCGCCCAGGATGCTGGGGCGGGGGATGCCCTGCAGTAGGCCAAGGAGAAGCACTTGGGCGGGCTGCTGGCGAGATCCTAGCCACTCCTGACTTTCACCCTTCCTGAGAGAACCAGACACGGAGACACTCCTTATCATCATTCCTGACATTTACACCATCAGTGAGCACAGGGTTTTGCTGCTCATACTCTTTAGTGCTCTCGACCCTCATTTATGCACAGTAGCTCAGATTACCCACCTCACAGGGTCGTTGTGAGGATCAAATGGAGAGTGCTTTCTTTATAAACTGTAAAGTGCCATCTAAACATAGATTATTTATGTTATTTTATTGCCATCAATCTGCACAGAAGTCCTATGAGGCAGGTAAGGCAGGCATTATTAACTCCTGTTTTCGAGTTGAAGGAACACAGAGGACAGGGAAGAAAATGCCAGGCTCAGTCCAAGAAAAGCTATGGATGATTCTCTTTCTAGAAGAGAGGGAATGAAACAGTAGATTTTACAAACTCTCTACTAGTCCCAGAATTTCAGGTTTAAATACTATGGTTTGACTTAAATTTACTTTTTCCAAGTCTCTAAGGATTTCTCCTTCTTTACCTTATAAACAATAAATTTAGTATGGCTATCAGTGGGAGCAATGGAGACTAAATCAAACAGCTGTTTTTTTTGTTTTTTGTTTTTTTTTTTTTTTTCCAGTGAGGATCAGGAGGGGCAGGTGGGCAGGTATGGAAACTTCTATGAGCAAAATGTTTTCTCACCTTTCCCGGGAGGGCAGAGCAGTTTCTGAACACCAGAGCATCTTTGTTCCTGTCTGCTCTCAAGTGGCTCTGCTCTAACCCAACATCGATCCCCTCTGTGAAATGTCATTGTCACTTTGGCTTTAAGTGCTGCCACGGCTGCAGGCTGATGGAAAGGGGACATTGTGTTGGGGCGGCCAGGAGCGCTACTGTGGCTAGAATTCCCCACTGAAGGGGCCTTATCTTGATGAAAGGAGCCAGTGGCTAGACACTATGACTTGTTTTGCCCTTTGCATTAGCTACAGGGCACTGTAGCATTTAGAACCTATTGGTCTGTCAGCCAGCCAGCGTAGCTGGGCTTTCTTAGGTGGGCTCCCGGGGAGAAGGATGGAGAGTGGATGGATTTTAATCGGATCCATCAGAGCCCAGGAAGGGGAGGTCATGCTGAAAAGTAGCTCTCATTCAAAAAGGGAAACGTTCCTAAAAGCATCAGGCAAGACCCATGCTGAAAGCGTAGGACATGGTTTTAGTGAGGTTGACCTAAGTCTGGGACTGTCCCCTCTGTGCTTTTGTCCTCGGGCGGTTATGAGAAGTGCTCCCTCCCGCTCTCCAGAGTGTCACTCAGATTTTACACATGACACTGTGCCTAAGATGTTACAATGTCCTGACCCAGACCGCCCGGTAATACAATCCTGGCTCTCATTTACTGAGTACCTATTGTGTGCCGGCATAATTCTACATGCATTGACCTCATTTTAATCTCTACATCAGCCCTACCGTGCAGGTGTCCTCCTTCCCATTACACAGCTGAGGAAACCGAGACAGAGTGGTTCTATCACTTGCCTAGAGCCACCCGCTAAGGAAGTGGCTAAGCTCTACCTCACTCCCATGCCCAGGTCCTCACCACCAAGCCGTAGCCACGGCTGTCCTCAAGGTAGGATCTTGAGGTTCCAGGGAGTCCCTACCACACAGCCTGAATGGCCGTCTGTGGCTGGGGCCTATTGGTGGCTCTTATTAGGGCTCCTCATGAATGACAGAATCAGGAACTCATTGTCCTCCTCAGCTTGTTGGCTGACTTTCCCAGGAAAGAACTGTTTCTCAGGGTTCCCAGGCATATGATGATGTGTAAGGCCTTCCCATCCGGTTTGGAAAGAGGAGACACTGACCAGAAGTAACTGGCCTTCAACAGTGGTATGCTGGGCTGGAAACAAAAGTACAAACCCCTCTAGCTTGGAGTGGTACAGTGTTCTAAGGGACACCTTATATTTATATATTTGTATTTCCCACCATGACATAGATACCCACTATGCATGACAAAGTATAAGTTTTTAGCAATGCCAGAAAATGGAAAAAAGAACTAACTCCTTGGGATGCCCATTTCTTGGAAATTCTAAGCAACTGCGATGTAAGCAGATCACCACATTGGAGGAGATTGGGAGAGGATATCATGCCTTGGTGCCAGGAATGTTTTGGATAAGGTGTTGACCTTTGAACCTGACCTCCATGGGGCTGTTGATTGCCACGGGGATTGGCTTGGGAGTACTTTTGCAGGTGTCAGAAGAACCTTTGCTTGGAGGATCTTGAGTTGTGCCTCCTTGGGTCCCGTGTGAGGTCTTGGCTCCTTGCACTTCAGGCTTGCAGGTGTGACTTTGCATCAGCCACACAAGGGTTCCTGCCATTTTGCAGCTATGCCTTCCCCTCCTGAAGTTTAGCTACAAGAGCATCACAGAGGAGAGTGACTAGAGTGGTCGCCCTAGTGGACTTGCTGTCCACACACCTCTTTGTCATCTGCCATCCTTCTGAAGGCTTCGCATTGTAACTTCAGTGAGCCGGCTTGCATTTCCTGGGTCTCCACCGTGGGGCCCCACCTCCCGCAGAGCGGGCTGCAACTTTGGAACAGAGACCGAACGGTGTCTCAGAGCTAATCCGTGACCTCCAAAATGATGGCAACAGGCCACAGAGTGCTTGAGGGGCTTCTGCTTTCTCATTTGAGGGGTCGGCTGAGGGTGGGACCAAAGTGAAGAGCCCAGAATGGGAGTTTAGTATGAAAAGCCACAAACCTTTGGGTTGCTTTTTTTTTTTTTTTTAATTATTATAACTACTGTTTAAGGAAAGAGGAATATTCATCTACCACAACACAGAGATCTCTCTTTTTTTTTTTAACATTGCCTGAAAGAAATGTTTTATACAAAAAATTTTTGTAAGGATACAACTGTTGACATAATTGGAATGGTTAAAATGACAACTATCTGAAAAAGAAAACTTCCTTCTCTTAGTATCAGGATGGTGGATTAATTTACCTGTTGCTGCAAAAATTCTATCCTCTTTTAAGGTCCCTGTCAAGAACCTGATCTTTCGACTCCATCCCAAACTCCCCAAACAGTAGGCCCTCTTCTTTCATAATGGTTTCACCTGCCATCAGCAGTATGGATAGTATTTTAAATCTCCTAAGGTGTCTCTATAAAATTTCTTTTATATTGCTCAGATTAGATTTTTGTGTCTTTCCCCCCCTGTGTCTCTTAATCGGGGCAGGCACGGTGTGGCCCTCACAGGCATCTTTTGTATTTCTGACTCAAGCAAGATCTTTTGGATACCTTGATTGTGGGACAATTAGATTCAATAAAACCAGGAAACAAAGGAAGGCCCTTTCATTCCTCCTCCTCTGGCTTCTCAAGAAGGTCCTGGGACTGTGATTCTTTATCCAATCTCCGCTTCTTTATTTCCAGCTTATGAGATTTAAAGGCCTACCTTAAACCACAACAAAACCTGTATCTACGTTGGCAATTAACATCAACTCCCTTCTACAATCATTCCATTTTCCCTCCTGCTGTTCTAGGAAAATCTGAATTAAAAAGCCTGGTGCTGCTCAAGGGCAATTAATAGCACGGAGATGACAAAGGCTCTTAGAGCAGCTGACGAAGTGGCCCTGGGAGGGAACTGGGCCCGGGCTCAAAGTCACGGTGGGAAGCGTGTGCCCTGTGCAGCCTGTGCTTTATGCATGAAGAATGAAAAGATTTTCATCACCCAGGATAATGCAATTAAAAAATACACCACCAGACCCCACCCCGTGCCAACTTGTTCAAAATTGGGCCTCAGACCCAGGGGCCGAATTGAAATTCGAAGCTTCAACATGTCCAATCGGCAGGGAGGGAGGAGTTGGGGGTTGATCTGTCCCCTTGTGCAGACAGGTGCCTGTTAGCTGAACGGAGGGACATATGTTCATTGCCTATGGTAAGAAGTGATTAGAGGACCTAGGATGGGTGGACCAGGGGAGACACAAGCAATGTCAGAGGAGAAGCTAATTAAAAGCAGGATCTCGGGTCTCTTTGTCCTCTGCACTCAGTGTTTCTGCCCTATGCTGTACACACACAATTCAACATGCACAGAGAAAGGAGAGCAACCATCTCTAATTGCCTGAAAATGACATAGCGTTTGTTGTCCCGAACGCCGCTTTGCCCAGGTGGAAATTGTTTTCCCGATTAGAGCGCTCCGCCGCGGTCCAGCGTGCAGCTGGGAATTTTTTTCTAATCTTGCTGAGATGAGCGCCATTCGGGCTGCTGATTACTGACACAACAGAGTAATCGTTCTAGACAATTGCTATGACCCTGGGTTGGCGAGAGCACTGAGGAAAGAGAAAGGCCCCCCTTCACCAACCAGAGCCCCAGGAGCAGAAACGAGGTGAGGCGCTGTAAGCGTGGCCCGCTTTCTGCTGCAAGGTTGTGGTGCCCCAGCAGAGATCGGGAAGCTCTCCTCCTCCCACTGCGGGATGCTCACTCTGCAGTAGTTACTCTTCTGGCCCTGACTCCTGTCCCCAGGGTCACTCCTCATGGCATAGCCATTCCACTAGCAGGTCGGACTAACCAAGCTGAGCTTAAATCAGCAGGCATTGTGCTACAGCAGGCTGTGAAGGACTCACCTAGGCTTGTTCCCATGAAGGTCTCAAGGCAGAGGGACAATTTCAAGGCACGCTTCTGCCCAACGACAAATTTTCTCTCTGAAATATGTGGTGGGAAAGAGTAGAGGGACATGAGGAACTAGGCTCACCCACACAACAACTAAGGCAGCCAAAGAAGTTTTGGCTATAGTGATACTGACAGTTAAAATTCACCGAGGGCCACCTCTGTGCCAGGTGCTAGGCTAAGCCCTCACGTGCATGCTCTTTTTTAAAGTTCATGATAAGCCTGTAAAGTAAGTCCTTTTACAGTGTCCATTTTATAGCTCAAAGAAATTAAAGACACATGGCTAGGAAATGGCACGACCAGAATTCAAACTGGTCAGTCTGTCTTTGCACTTGACCCCGGCTCCTGACCAAGACCCCCCCAGGCTGAATGTACCATGTGTACAGAGAGAACAAAGATTCTTGATGATAGGTCCATTTCTAGTTAACAAAACCAGATGAAAAATGGCAACTTCTAACAATTTGTTATGAATGAGTTATGTAACCAAAGCAAATAATGGGCCCTCCTAACCAGTCACCATTTCTGTCTGCACCTCTCTCCATAATGCTCTCATACAGAGCAGCAGCTACGGGGCCTCAGGGTAGACAGTGGTTCACATTGGGAGTTTCTTGGGAAAGACACAGTTAGAGCCTGAAACCGAGAGCATGAATCCTAGAGCATCAGCAGGTAATTGTTTCCAGGATGCACAACTCAAAGTATGCTTGGGAAGGTAGACAGGGCAGGGAGGAGATGGAAGAAGGAAGGTAGAGAGAATTGTTTTTTAAAAGGTACAATTCCTTTGGGGAAAATTTTTGTATCTGTATAAATGGTATCAGGTGTAAGAGGAAGGGCCATTTTAAAAGCTAAAACTTCACTCTCTTTAGAATGAATAGTCTTCTTAATTATACTCTATTGGCAATTAATGATACACCATCACATAACATTTTTATTACTACTGTCTCGTATTATTGTCTTCAACCTTTATTGTTTAATTCCTCATGTGTTATTGACCTGTCTTCCTAACTATATGGTAAGTTATTTGAGAGGAGAAAATGAAGTTTTTCAATTACTTTTAACCTCTATAGTACCTAATAGAAAACCTAGTCCATATCTATTGGTTGATGAAAAACGATGCTTGTGCTCATTTTCCTCCTAGCTTGAAGTAACAAAAGGATTTTAGTCTGAGACACAACAGAGGGGCTCAGAGGAGAATAGTAGAAAGAGCGTCGTCACTACAACTCCAGCTACTTCATTCATGCATGCATGCATCCATCTGTTGATCCATCTATTCAATGTTCCTAGGAATATGCCAACAAGAAGTCTACAAATAAGATCTCACAGCACCTTAGCAAGGAGGAGAGGATCATGCCTGCTAATATTAAAGGGAAAAATGAAAATGTTTGAGGGTCTCAGTTTGCTGCTAACCACATCCTCACATGCTTTTCTGTTGACTCATTCATTCATCCAATAAATATTTGTTGAATGTGTACTGGAAACTGGGACGTGTGTGAACAAAATAAAGACCCTATAGTCATGAAGCTTGTCATCTAGTGAGTGAGACAGACATTTACAAAATAATGCCAATGATTATTTAATTATAAATGCAATGAAAAAGAGGCACAACTTTATATGGGAGTATACATGGAAGAAGGGTTTCTAATCTAGATTTGGCCAAGAGGATGGTGGTCAGAAAAGTATTTCCTGTAGAAGTTTCATTGACACTGACACTTACAGGCTGAGTGGGGGGCAGGGAGGGGTAGCCAAAGGAGAAAGTAGAAAATGGAGAATTCCAGGTGTAGCAGTTAGGTGGCCTTGAAGTGGAAAAGAATTTGGCATAAAAGAAGAAATGAAATAACACGAGTGAGTAGAGTATGGGGGTGGGAGTGGATGCTGGTGGAGTCAGACGAAGCTAATGAGTGGGGTATGGCCAGATTATGCAGGAGGTCTTGGGTATGGGTTTGCATTGTATTTGTCTTAGTTTTACCATCTAGCATTCAAATTTTCTTTCTATTTACGGGCATCTCCCACTGTGCATGACATCTGAAGGATCCATAGCTCTAGTCACCTGTCATGGAGAATGAAGGAGGGAGATCCTCCTTTTCCCATCATCTGGCATTCGAGGCATGATCATGGAAACTATGTTTGTCCAATTACTCATCTTGGATCACCCTGAGTCTTTGAATCTGAAGCAAGAAATGAATCAGAATTCACTCATGGCAGTGGCAACCTGTAGCATCAAGCAGTGTCAGTAGCACTACCTGGTGCCCTGTCCTTCTAGACTGTTCCTTCCGTCTGGCCTCCAGAGCCCCCTCTGTTCTTATTTCCAAAGCCACCCAGAGAGTCTATGAGCCTGCTATCATTTTCCAAACTCCGAACTCTGTCTGAGTTCATCAGAGCTAATTCCAGTTGCTTGTAACCCAGATTCTCAACTGGTAAACAATGATAAGGAGGTAGAAGGGTTCTATCCAAGGTGTATTAAGAATGAATTTTAGTTGGAACATCCCTAAAAGTCCTTTATAGTTTTCAAACTACTTGTACATGACTCATTTGGTTTTTATAGCAACCAAAGAGGTAGGTACTATCATCTCCCCTTTATTTAACAAAAAGAGAATGGAGTTGGAAGAGTGCAAGTGATTTCTTTCCAGTGTGAAACAGCTAATTAATGGCAGAACAAGTAGCCGAGACCAGGTCTTCTGGTTTCTTGTGCCTCGTTCCCTCTTGTTACCTCTTGCAGTGGGGACAAGACCGGGGGTGTGGGAAGTGAGAGCAGGTGTCATGACTTCTGTGTCAGTAGCAGTGGCACATTGTCTCAGCTCCACACAAGAACTCACCCACGGACATTCTTGTAAACTCCGTACTCACGCCCACCACTATTTCTATTGGATAGTAGATCCGCATAAGGAAGAAGATAGCATCCCCAGAACACGGTCTGTCTGGAAAGACTTCTAAAGCACAAAGCTGCAATTAGGAATATGCAGGATGACAAATATGTGTAGCTGCAGAGACAAGCATTCTCATTAGGGAAAAGTTCGAAGCTTGAAATAGTAAGATGCAAAACCAAGATTAAGTATGGTATTATGTAGCTGCTGGGAAAAAGCAAAATTCGAGAGTCAAAACACAAGCTTTGATTTGAGTGAGATCCAGAGAAAATACTTATCTCGAAGGACTCTTGTAAGGATTAAACAAAGCAGCACACAGAAAGTTCTTCACACAAAGCCCATTACAGGGCAGATACTCTATTAGGTATTTGTTCCCTTGCTTTGTTTCCAGAGGCATTAGAAAGCAAGTGGAGATTTGTCCCCCAGATTGTTAGGGGTCAGAGAGGATCTTTTTTTTTTTTAAGATTTTATTTATTTATTTGACACACACAGAGAGAGAGAGACAGCGAGAGAGGGAATACAAGCAGGTGGAGTGGGAGAGGGAGAAGCAGACTCCCTGCTGAGCAGAGAGCCCGATGCGGGACTCGATCCCAGGACTCTGGGATCATGACCTGAGCTGAAGGCAGATACTTAACTGACTGAGCCACCCAGGCGTCCCAGAGAGGATCTTCAGCACAGAGAACCATGGTTCAAACTCAAATCTACCAGGCAGGGGTTATGAAGAAAGGCTAGGGGCACCCAGAGGGACAGGGAGAAGGCAGCATCAGTCTCTTCCCTCATTCTCAAGACCAATCACATTGCTGAGATTGTCTTTCTAATAATGTGTTGGGAGTTTAGATGACCCAGTCAACCTTCAGGGGTGTGAGCTAAGAGAAATTGGTGTGTTACTTGAAATAAAACACATAGAAATTCTTCTAACTTTAAAAAAAATTTTAGTTTTTTTTTTTTTTCTAAAAAACCAATTGATATGAAAATATTTTTTTTTTATTTTTCAGGGAAAGAAACAAAGGTTTTTTTTTAATCAATAAAGAGATTTTCTTTTCTGTGAAAACCAATTATTTTTCTAAAAGCAAATTTTATTTTCCCAAATATTTGACAAGAGCAAGCTGTAAAATTCTGAAGGAGTTTAGTCAGCTGTGCAGATTGACTTTTGAAGTGTAAAATAAACCTTTACTTAACAGATGTCAGGACTGTGACTTTGAGAGATAATGACAGTTTTTATAGTAGGTTGGTGACAGAATTTCTAAGAAGAATGAATAAAGTTTTGGTGCCAAGTTTGGGGAAAAAATGACAACAAGATTATTAAAAATTGACTGAGTTGAGGAAAGCAAAAATCAGTGTTTTAATTTGTTTGATTAGACAGTGTAAGTTGTTCCATAAATATCAGCAAAATACATTTAACAAAAGGATAGGCAGTACCAACGGGTAAGAATGAGAGTAACTCAAAGACCTACCTCCCTCCCAAACCGCCATGAATGAAGGTGACTTAAAATCATTTCGAAGGTCTCAGACAAGGGAATCAACAGCCATGGAAGACTTTGTAAGAACCATGTTCAGACGCTACCTCTCTAACAGCAAATAGAGACAAGTCTACAATAATGACAAACACATTCTAACTGGATGATGTAGGGTCAGCCATCACTGCCATATTTTAGGCAAAATAAAATACCTCCAGGGCCCCATTCCACGATCTCTGGGTCCTCCCTCAGTGCAACCTGCCTGCATCCATGCAACCTCTGGATGCAGCTCAAGTCCTGCCTCTGCAAAGGCTTCTGGACTCCTCTGTTCTCCAGGCAGCTCCTTCTTCCCTAGTTGTAGAGAACCCTGGAACAGTCTATAATGCAAACTATTTAGCATTGGCCAATGACCATCTTGTTGAGCCAGAATCCCCCAACCTTGAATTCTACTCGAGGCAACTTCTACTACACTGTGTGATGCCTCCCGGGGACGATGCTCAGGGGGACACCAGCTTTGCTTAGGAATCCTGTGCTTTTCTGGAGAATAAAAAAAGCTAAGTCCTGAATATTTTACCTGAAGGCCAAAGCCAGAATCAGGAAATGAATATCCAGCTCCTCCTTCTTTTCACATTTATTGGCTTTGAAGTAGTTGGGTGAAAATCAAACATCTTGATATCTGATTTCTATTTGTTCTCAATTTTTTTTCTTTTTCTGCCTTTTGTAGGTTTAATTAAGGTGTATAGGTTTAATTAAGCAATTATAATTCAATTTCATCTCCTCTATTGAATTATTTAACTTCTTTTAAATAATTATTAGTGGTTGTCTTAGGATTTACAATATACTTTTTAAATAAATTGTGTCTGACTTCAAATAAATTATGCTGCTTCACGTGTAGGGTAAGCACCTTTATAATTTTTTTTTAAGATTTTATTTATTTATTTGACAGAGAGAGAGACAGCGAGAGAGGGAACACAAGCAGGGGGAGTGGGAGAGGGAGAAGCAGGCTTCCCACTGAGCAGGGAACATGACGTGGGGCTCGATCCCAGGACCCTGGGATCATGACCTGAGCCGGAGGCAGACGCTTAACGACTGAGCCACCCAGGCACCCCATGGGTAAGCACCTTTAGAACAGTCTATTTCCAATCCCTCCCTTCCACCCTCTCCCAGATTGTCATTAATTTTACTTTTACATAGGCTGTAAATATGCAATACATTGTTATTACATTTCGCTTTAAATAGTTATCTTTTAGAGGGGTCCTTGGGTGGCTTAGTTGGTTAAACGTTTGCCTTTGGCCCTGGTCATGATCTCAGGGTCTTGGGATCCAGCCCAGTGTCAGGCTCCCTTCTCAGCTGGGAGTCTGCTTCTCCCTCTCCCTCTGTCTTCCCGCCCCCACTCATGCTCACTCTCTCTCTCTCTCAAATAAAATAAAATAAAATAAAATCATTTAAAAATAGTTATTTTTTAGAGAAATTAATAAAAATTTATATTTTACTTCCTCTTATTCTTTCTCCAGGGCTCTTCATTTCCTTGTGTAGATCTAAATTTCTGAGTACTTCATATACCTTTTGCCTGAAGAAGCTCCTTTAACATTTCTTATGAAGTAGGTCTGCTACCAATGCATTCATTCTTTTAGCTTTGGTCTGTTTGAGAAAGTCTGTGTTTCAAGTTTGTTTCTGAAGGCTATTTTTTGTGGATATAGAATTCTGGGTTGACAGTTTCCTTCAGCATTTCAAACATGCCACACCATTGTCTTCTTACTGCATGTTCTCTGGTGAGAACGTGCTGGAACACTTATCCTTGTTCTTCTGTAGATAATGTGTCTTTTTTTTTTTTTTTAACTCCAGTTGCCTTCAAGTTTTTCTTATTGTCTTGGTTCTCAGCAGTTTGAAAAAGATATGCCTACATGGTTTTGTGTTTATTTTTGTGTTTATCCCACTTGGTATTCTCTGAGTTTCTTGAATCCGTGGTTTGGTGTTTATTACTCATTTTGGAAAATCCTCTGCTATCATTTCTCCAAATATTTCTTCAGCTCCATTCTCTTCCTCTTCTGGGATTTCAATTATGCATATTTTAGATCATTTAATATCATCTGAAACTGTTGGATTCTATATTCTGATCCATACCCATCCCCCACACTCTTTTTTCTTTTGCATTTCATTTGGGGAATTTCTATTGACCTGTATTCAAGTTCATTGATTCCTTCCTTGTCTGTATCAAGCCTACTGAGGAGCCTTTGAAAGACAATCTTTTTCCAACATTTCCATTTTACCCTTTTTATCGAAGTATAGTTGACATGCAGTGTTACATTAGTTTCAGGTGTACTGCATAGTGATTCAACAAGGCTAGATGTTATGCTATGCTCCCCACAAGTGTAGCTACCATCTGTCACCATACAACACTATTACAGTACCATTGACTGTATTCCCTATGCTCTACCTTTGATCCCCATAACCTATTGATACCCTAATTGAAAGCCTGTATCTCCCACTCCATTTAATTCTTTCTCATAGTTTTCTTCTCTCTGCTGACATTACCTATTTGATCTTGTATGTTGTCTATCTTTCCCATTAAATCCTTTGATATATTAATAAGTTATTTTAATTTCCACATCTGTGTCATGTCTTAGTCTGATGGTGGTGTTTGCATACTGAGGTCAATAAATTTATTGCTTGGACATAAGCAACTCATTTCTGCTGCTAGTCCTCCCCCAGCTTAATTTAAATAAAATTGACATATAGCATTGTATATGTTTAAGGTATAAATGTGATAACTTCATATATATAGATATTATAAAGTGATTACCATAATAAGGTTAGTTAACATATACACCACCTCACATAATTACATTTTTTTCTTTGTGGTGAGAACATTAAAGAGCTATTCAATTGTCTAACACAGTATTATTAACTACAGTCATCATGCTAAACGTTAGATCCCCATTACTTATGCATCTTATACTGGAAGTTTGTACTCTTTAACCAGTATCTCCCCATTTACCCAGCCCCTGGCAATTCTACTATGTTTATATGAGCTTAACTTTTATTTATTTCTTTTTTAGATTCACATATAAGTGAGATCATACAGTGTTTGTTTTCTCTGGCTGACTTATTTCACTTACCATAATGCCCTCAAGGTCCATCCATGTCATCACAAATGGCAGGATTTCTTTCTTTCTCATGGCTGAAAACATTCTGTTGTGTACATTTACCCACATTTTAAAGTCTATCTGTGAATGGACACTTACTCAATTTATTGAGAGTTTTTATCTTGAAAGAATGTTGAATTTTGTCCAATGTTTTTTCTGCATTTATTGATTGGATCATATGATTTCTTCCTTCATTCTCTTAATGGACATATCACGTTTATTGATTTGCTTATTTTGAAACACCCTTACATCTCAGGGATGAATACCACTTGATCACAATGTGTGATCTTGTTAATGTGCTGTTGAATTCAGTTTCTTAGAATTTTGTTGAGCATTTTTTTTTAAAGATTTTTTATTTATTTATTTGAGAGAGAGAGAATGAGAGAGAGCACATGAGAGGGGGGAGGGTCAGAGGGAGAAGCAGACTCCCCACCGAGCAGGGAGCCCGATGCGGGACTCGATCCAGGGACTCCAGGATCATGACCTGAGCCGAAGGCAGTCGCTTAACCAACTGAGCCACCCAGGCGCCCTGTTGAGCATTTTTGCATCTATATTCATCATGGATATTGGACTGTAGTTCTCTTTTCTGGTGTCCCAATCTGGCTTTGGTATCAGGGTAATGCTGGTCTCATACTTTGGGAACATTCCTTCATCTGCAATTTTTTGGAAGAGTTTGAGAAAATTAGGCATTAATTCTTCTTTAAATGTTTACTAGTAAAAAATTCACTAGTGAAACCACCTGGTGTTGGTTTTTTCTCTCAGAAGGTTTTTGATTACTGAGTCAATCTCCTTACTCATTGTTGGTCTGTTCATCTATTTGTTCATGATTCAGTCTTGGTAAGTTGTAAGTTCCTAAGAATTTATCCATTTCTTCTAGGTTATCTAATTTGTTGGAATATAGTTGTTCATGCTAGGCCTTTCATAGCCTAAATGTAGGGTTTTGTGTTAATATTGTCAGGAGTCTGGGCTGTGTTTGAAGGTTGTTGCTATTATAATCATCTCCCAGTGCACCATGGTCTCAAATTCCTTTAGTGATACCTTTGTTAGAAAATGAACTAATTTGCCAGGACTTTTTTCTCAATGTTTCTCAGTGTCTATTTTCCACTTGACTTTGAGTTTTCCTTCTCTCTGTTCACTAGAGAGACTCTGTCTCATTGGAGTGATCGCAGATATATGTTACTTTTACTCAATACTTGTTAGCACAGTGGTGGAGACTGGAGGAGGAGACATTCTCCGTTGTTAATTAAGCTTCAGCATGAGGTGAGAATTGTGGATTTGAATCTTGAGAGTGTGGCATTTACAAGTACCCTGCCCCTCTACATTCTATAGTCCTAGACCTAGCATTGACTTCTGGCACTCTCCCAGGGTAGAGTTTTACTTACTTAATTTTCCCTTCTCTTCCTTCAGCTAGATTCTCTCCAGTACCCTTAACTGGCAATTTTTATTCTTCCTCTTCCTACAGATTAGAGCTTTTGTTCCATAGAAGAGATACTGGAGATGAATCTGGGCAGAGTTTCAGCAGTGGCTACTGCTCCCTTCCCCCAGTCAGCACAATGAGAAACTTTTTAAAGAGTCTCTTCTATCTTCTGAGTTCCTGGTGGTGTCCATGGAGGAAAGGACTATTAGAGGGTGAAAATCCCTCTATGTCTACTACCCAGAGACTTTATACCCATATGTGGCCTTGAGTAATTCATTAACATTTTTAAGCTCAATTTTTTTTTCTGACTTATATGGCAGGCAGTGGCATTTGTTCTTGGTAAGCAAGTGCATGAATTCTGTTTCTTCTTGTAGGCACTTGTCTCTCCCTGGATTTGAGGTTATCCCATTGCCCTGCCATGCCAATTCTCCAATGGGCTCAAGAAAAGTTATTAATTTTGTTTGGTCAGTGATTTATTATTTTTTTCCCCTTAATTGTAAGGGTGGAAGCAAAGCTCTATCCATTTCTCTAACTCTCTTAGCTGAAACCAGACAGCTTATGTATTAATTTTTAATGCTGAACCAAACTTGATTTCTGGGAATAACTCCATTTGATCACAATGGTCATTTTGTGTGTATGTGTGTGTGTGTGTGTATACATATATATGTGTGTGTGTGTATGTACATATATATATTTGAATTCACTTTTGAATATATATATTTGAATTCACGTTGCTAATATTTTGCAAAGGACCTTTTTTACATTTATGTTAATGACTGATACTGTTTCGTAAATCTCTGTCCTTACAATTTCTTTGTCAGGTCTTTGTGTTGCAGTTATTCCAAACTTTTTAAATGAGTTGGAAATTGTTCCCTCTTCTTTTAGTTCCTAAGAGTTTGTGCATATTTGCATCACTCCTTACTTCAGAGTTTGATAAAACCCACCAACGAAATTATTGGGGAATCAATATATCTTTGTGGGAAGATTTTTTGTTAGAAATCCAATTTGTCCAACAGATACAGGACAAGTCAGACTTTTAATTTTTTAATCAGTTTTAGTAAGTGGTGTTTGTCAAGTAATTTGTCCACTTGTTCTAAATAATTAAATTTATCGTAATAATTTGTCATCATATTACCTTATTGCCTTTATAATGGCTGTAGGATCTATAGTAAGATTACCCTCTTTTTTTAATGCCAAGATTGGCAATACTCCTCCCCGCCATTTGTTGATTATTTCTTCTAGGGACTTACACATTTTGTTGGCCTTTTGAAAAAATCAACTTTTGGCTTTGTTAATATCTTCTATTGTTTGTCTTGATTCCATTGAGTTTTATTATTATTTCTTTTATTTTTACTCTCACTTTCAGTTTCTCTTCTTTTTTCTTTTTTTTTTTTTTTTTTTACATTCTTTTTTTTTTTTTTTTTTTTTAATTTTATTTATTTATTTGAGAGACAGAATGAGACAGAGAGAGAGAACATGAGAGGGGGGAGAATCAGAGGGAGAAGCAGACTCCCTGCCGAGCAGGGAGCCCGATGCGGGACTCGATCCCGGGACTCCAGGATCATGACCTGAGCCGAAGGCAGTCGCTTAACCAACTGAGCCACCCAGGCGCCCTTCTCTTCTTTTTTCTTAAGTAAAGTCAAAACTGAGTTGATTTTAATTTTTTTCTCCTTTCTATTAAAGCATTTAAAATGATAAGTTTCACTTGAAGTACTTCTTTAGCTACAGCCTACAAATTTTGAAGTGCTGTGTTTTCCTCATAAATCAACTCAAACTTAAAATTCTCACTTGTAATTTTAAAAATTTAGTCCATGGATTTTTTAGAAATACCTTATTAACTTTCCAAATATTTTTGGCTTTTCTAGGTATCTTTTTCATTTCTTACTTAATCTATTATTGTCAGAGATCATATAGTGTAAGATTTCAATGTTTTAGAATTGGTTAAAGTTTATTTTATGGCTCAGTATATGATCTATGTTGACAGATACAAGGTATCTATCAACAGGTACAGTCAAAAAGAATGTACATTTTGAAGTTGTTCGTAGTGTTCTATAAATGCCTCTTAATTTAGATAGGTTGATTGTGTTTAGATCTTCTGTATCTTTACTGCATATAAATATATTACTATAATTATTATAATTATATATTATATAATCATATATATATATATATATGATTTAATAATTACCATGAGAGAATGTTGAAATCTTCAAGTATGATGTGAATTTGTCTATTTCTCTGTTTATTTTTGCCAAGTTTTGCTTTGTGTTTTTTGAAGGTATGCTATTAGGTCAATATGCATGTAGGATTATTATATATTCCTGATGAATTAGGTTTTTTTATCAGCATAAATTGTTCTTCATCTTTAGTAATACTCTTCTCCCTGAAGTTAATTTGGTCTCACCTTAATATAGCCATGCCTGCTTTACATTGTTTATAGTTTTCATGATATGTCTTTTTCCATCCTTTTAGTTTCAACCTCAACTGTATCTTTATCTATCAAAAATCATCTCATATAGTAGTATATAGTAGGGTCTTGCATTTTCCAAATTTATTTTGACAATCTCAACCTTTTTATTTGAGTATTGAGATCATTTGCATTTAATGTAATTATGATTATGATTGGGTTTTATTACTTTTAAATGATTAGTAAGGGATTACAATATACCCCAAACCTATCAAAGTCCATTTGAATCAATATTATACCACTTCACACTTAACCTCACATTCCATTTCACACTTCACATCTAATTCTTCACACTTCACAGTGAATAAATATAATATAATATTATATAAATATTATATAAATATAATATACCTGCCCCAATATAATTCCATTTACTCTCCAATCTTTGTGTTAATGTTGTCATACTTTTATTTCTACATGATAAATAACCCTACCTTACAATATTATTATATTCATTTTAAATGATCAACTGTCATTTAAGAAACTGTAAAAGGAAGAGGATGCATAGCCTTCTATATTTACCATTTTTTGGTGGTCTCCATTCTTTCCTGTAGACCCAAATTTCCATGTGGTATCACTTCCCTTCAGCCTTAAAAATATCCATAATTATTTCTTATAACTCAGGTCTATCAGAATACATTCTTCCAGTTTTCACTTATCTGAAAATGTCTTTATGTTAACTTTGAAGGATATCTTTTCTAGAATGTATTTGAGAATTCTGCATGTTTTTTATTATATTTCATTTTGGTTTTAGCATTTAAAAAATCTTGTTCCACTGTATTCTGATTTTGTTGGTTCAGATAAGAAATAAGGCTTTATTTGTGTTGTTGTTTCCCTTGTATGTAATTGTTTTTAATTTAGCTTATTTCTGTATTTTTGACTTTTAGAAGTTTGGCTATAATGTGGTTTACTTTGTGTTTATCTTGCTTATGGTTCACTGAGCTTCTTGAATGTGTAAGTTGACATTTTCCATCAAATCTAGGAACATTTGAGTCATCCGTTCTTTTTTTTTTTGAAAAAGAACTTTTTATCACTATTTTTTTAAAGGCTTATTTGTTTACTTTAGAGAGAGAACATGCACATGGGCAGGGGGAGAGGCAGAGAGAGAGGAGAAGGAATCCCAAGCAGATACCCTGCTGAGTGCAGAGCCCAACTCGGGGCTCGATCCCATGACCATGAGATCATGACCTGAGCAGAAATCAAGAGTCAGATGCTTAACCAACTGAGCCAACCAGGAACCCCTTTTTATTACTTTTATATACATAAAATTCAACAGTGTACACTTAGCCCAGTTTGGTGGCCAGTTCTTTAGGCTTTGCCTTTCCCAACTTGGCAATGTGTGTTACCTACTTTGGACCCAGAATATTGCCTCCCCATTGACAGTGGATCTTATCATATCTGTCATTATAATTGGTCTTGACAGCTTTTACCAGCTTAGCCAGAGCTCCTTTGTCTTCCAAGTTAACCTGTATGAAGGCAAGAGTGGTGTAGGCCTTCCCATGGACCAGATGCCCCAGCCTGGCCTTTCCCCTGATAATGCAGTAGGAACCCTTATCTTACAACACAGGACAGGCAGGAAGACAACCAGCTCAATGGAATCCACATCATGTGTAATCATTACCAGCTGAACCTTCTTGTTTTCCACCAATGTGATGACAGTATTAACCCCAGCTCAAAGGAGAGATGGCCTTTTAGTGGGGACATACCCTTTGCCCACAGCTTTCTTCTCAGCCCAGACCAAAAATCTCTGCTTCTTCTCTTGCTTTGTCTGTGGTCTGTATTTGTGGGCCAGCTTAAGTAGTTCAGTAGTTGGTGGTTCTAGGCCTGGATGAACAGGATGATCACAGGAGGCATTTTTAGACATTTATAGAGAATTGCCCTTTCCGCCTGCAACCTGATGTAGCAGGACCATCTGACAAAGGGGGTGAGGTCCTTTTGGGGCTGATGTCTTGTCTGATGCCAAAATTCTTGGGCCTTTTCTCAATCAACAGGGAAATGACTACATTTTTGGCCGCCTGCTTCTTCATGAAAGCAGGGGCGGGCGCCACCTTCTTCCCTTTAGTCTTCTTTCCTTTTGGAATCTTGGATATCTGAAGGAGAGAGCTCTTTATTTCTTATAATATTATCATTCACTTCTTCTGGGATTTCAGTTCCAATAGATATTAGAAATTATATATTGTGCCACAGATTTCCAAGGATCTTTGCTTTTCTTCCACCTGTTTCTCTTTCCATTTTTCAGATTGGATTATTTTTATTAATCTGTCTTCTTGGTACTGACTCTTATTTTATTTTCAGTCTACCATTAATTTTTTCTGATGAATTAAAAAAATCCTAAGCCATTGTAGTCTTTTGTTCAAGATTTCCATTTCCTTTTTTCTTTCTTTTTCTGTTTCCATCTCTCTGTTGAGATTCTCTAACAATTCATAATTAAGACAATATTTTCTTTAAATACTTGGACATATTTATTATATCTGTTTTAATGTTAGTGTTCTAACTCCAACATCTGCTTCACCTTGAGATACATTATCTGCTTTTTTCTTGACTATTGGTCACATTTTTCTGCCTTTTTTTTTTCATGTCTAGTAATTGTTATTGCATTCTCAACAGCATAGATGATACATCTTAGAGTCTTAAGATTCTGTTATCTTTTTCCTGGAAAGTGTTGATTTTTATTCTGGCAGACCGTCCAATTACTAACTAACCAAGTTGAACTTGTGTAGAGATGGTTTCATTTTAGACTTTTTAAGGTCATATCTGGGGTAGACCTTCCTCTGGGATATGGTTCTTATTCCTAAAACAAGTGTTTTTCTGCCGTGTCAAATGGATGCCAAAGTGTTAGCAAGGTCTTTCTGCTCCTACAGGACTAGAACGCCAACATCTTCTGGTAACTCAATTACACTTTCTACTCTTTTGCTTCTCCATTCACTGCTCATCTTGTGCATACTCCACTAAACCCTCAGCCAAGAACTTCTGGAGAGACCACATGGAGACTTCTGGGATCTACTCCACTGCACGGCTGTGCTTCCCAGGGCCCTGCATCACAGATTCTAGTGACTTTAAATGCCTTATACCTGATTTCTACTTTCTCCACTCAGAAAGATCATCATGCTTTGCTTGGGCTCCAGCTCCCTGTGCCACAGTCAGGACACTCCCTCAGCAGACAGTTGGCATGATTGTAAGTCTATCTTCTCTCAGGGATAGCAGGCTGGCACTAACTGGTTTTCAATTCCTGCAACAATTGCCTCATATTTTGTCCAGTTTTTTAGTAATTCTCAATAGGAGAGTTAGTTTTGCATCATTTACTGAATCGTGGACCGAATCAGACTTTCCTGGCTGCAGATTTTTAAATGTAATCTGACTACTTACCGAGACATATGGTTCTTTGATCTTTCTGTAATTACCAGGCTCCCTGTATTTCAGGTCTATTCCTTGCCGCTGACCACTCCTCCAACCACAACTTTTTCTCTCAAAAGTCTTCTTTTCCTTTCCCCCTTTTTTTACTTGCTGCCTGAAAAATCATGAGATCATTTTGTGTAGAGTGGAGATATATGACTTTAAGACCTAAAACTGGCATATGTTAGGGGCAAAAAATGAACTCAACTTTAACATACCTTTAAAGTGTCTAGTACATCATATGAGTACTTGGTTTTTCATCTCCATGTATCATATCATTTATATTTATTGATAAACCTTTGGATTCTTCTTAGGCCAATACCAGGTACAGAATATGTTTTTGGGATGTAGAAGAGAAAACTGTGTCCTAAGAAGTCTGCTTCCTTTGAGGGTGGTAATAAGGCTACTTCTAAATTGTCATTTCCATTCAAAGTAATTTGTGTAAATATTGGCATCCATCAACTTTCCTTTCCCTTTTCCTTCCTTTCTCTTTCCCTTTCTTCTATTTCTCCTTCAACCAACATTTACAAATAGACTTCTAGGTGCTTGGAAGCCTAAAGTAACAATATCTTTTGGGGTATCCCACAATTTCGTAAGCTCTCAGCATTATCTTAAATTTCATGGCAGGACTAAAATATCCCCAGAATTTTACCATCTTTCTAGGAGCAAAAATAATGACAGTGATATTGGATGTCTTCTGGTCTCTGGCCTAACTGATCAAAAGGAGGTATTTTGGCATCTTACTGAGAAATCCCTGTGAACAATCAGGTAGATGATTCACATCAATAAAAAGTACTCCTGAGATGTCTATCCAAGAGGAACAAGGAATTCAAAACTCTGCTGTTTAATCAGGGACATCTTCTTTGTTCAGATAAGCTCTGCATTTTTATTTATTTATTTTTCTAAAGCAGAGATCTCCAGTTTTTATTTGAAAACATCCCAGGATGGATCTAATTGTCTAAGGAATAATGCAAAATTCTCAAGACAGTATTAATTTGTAGGACTTGGTGAACACATGTGGTTGTGTTTTTTTCTTTATTCTACTTCTATATTTTTTCATACTATTAACTCAAAGTAATGTATAGCAATAAAGGTAAAGGTGTATAAATATCATAGTATTCTCTCATGTAAGGGATTGCTTTCTTCCTTTTAATAGTGCCCTTTATTACACTAATTATACTTTAATATACACTTATTGTTCAAAAATACACACTCCGTAATCAGAGTAAAGCATTTCCCTTAATTTCCTCTCTCAATTCGAATGGATTTCTTTTACTATATGTGTATTTCATTTGAGTCCAGTTTAAATTTTTAAAATGTGTTGAAAAGCACCCCCAGGTATGTGAGAGACATCTAAAAATTAAATAACAATGAGACTTATAATTCCCAAGAACTGGGAGATCCCTGCCCTATACTCTCAAAGCTTGATCCCTATCTGATACTCATTATATGGTGTCATCTTGACATTTAGAAAAATGACCTATAGCAGTCATCTAAGCTACAATGAAACTTTTTTTGTTCATAAAATATTTGACTTGCCAGATCTTCTGATCCTAAGTTCAGTGTTTTTACTTCATACCAAGGCAACTCATTTTCCCTTTTGCACTTCTTTCAAGATCTCTAACATTTTTAAAATTCAATAATCACTGACTGATGGAATACAAGCATTAGTTTTTTAGAGACGCAGATTCTATTATTTTCTCTCCATTTTTTGTTTTGCTTTCATTACTTTAAAAATCTGTAGCAATTTTGAGACAATCTGTTGTCCACACACTAAGATAAGTAAAGGATGGATCAATGATTTCTTTACCCATTTACTTCACTCTGTGAGCAAGAGATTGTGCCGAGTGCATGCATGTGGCACACAGCGTAATATTTCCAGCTGTGTCCCCAAATACAATGTATGAAAAGGAAAACAGACATGCATTGGCATTTGGGAATTAATTCATAGCTACATAGGAATGCAAGGTAGAGGGAACCCCAACCCCTATCCCTGCAGTTAATACATTTGTGTGCAGATGAGAGAGAAGAGGGCCATGCTCTAAGGCCAAAACAAAAAAAGCTGTTTCTGACTGTTGCCAGCCTAATCCCTTTTCAGTTTCACAATCATGAAGGGTTTTGCAATTTTTCTGTCTATAACATTTCTCTGTTCTACAGAAACTCACTGTGTGGAAGGAGCAAGGACTTGCCTTGTAGGGGAAGGGTGGTATCTTTAGTAAACTGGTCTGCACTAGCTACAGTGCTAAGGCCTTCCAAGACCATTTTTTTTAAAGATTTTATTTATTTATTTGAGAGAGAGAGAATGAGAGACAGAGAGCACAAGAGGGAAGAGGGCAGAGGGAGAAGCAGACCCCCTGCTGAGCAGGGAGCCCGATGCAGGACTCGATCCCGGGACTCCAGGATCATGACCTGAGCCGAAGGCAGTCGCTTAACCAACTGAGCCACCCAGGCGCCCGTTCCAAGACCATTTTAAGTAACAGCAGATCAAGTTCTGTTCAACTACAGATTCTATACAGAATCTTTTCATTGGATTCAGAGCCCAGGTTATGAGTAGATATGTTGGGTTTGTCATTGATGAAATATGCCTCTAAAAGGAAGCATATCATTTGAGCTTGGGCATGTATAGTTTATTACTAGTTTTACTCTCTTGATTGACAATGTTGTTAATAACTCATGATCTAATTTGCGTTATTTTGTGGGTATAAGAAGAGAATCAAAATGAGGAAAGTAGAGAATTTACCCTCTACAGTACTGTGTTTTGTGAACAGTATAAAACTCCTATTGGTGAGACACGTGACTCTTTTAGTCACGGTTCTATAAACACGGAGCCAAGAGCAACCCACAGCAAATATTTAAACTCAATCAGACCAGTTATTAGATGTCATGTAAATAAGGAAAGGAAAGAGATGAGCTGGTTTAAATCATAAATAATGAAAGGAAAAATATCAGCTGACTTAAATTCTTTTTCTTAAATAGTCTGTGTAATTAGAAACAGACATAGCCTCTCTCTCTCTCTCTCTTTACCAGCTTTTTAAAAAGTCAAAATGCTGTGTCTTCTATAACTTCTCATTTTTAAAACTTTGGGGGGTATATAAAAATCTATGCAATTTCAACTTTTTATTGGTCAAATAAAGACCAGAAAACTAATTTAAACTAAATATACAAATCGATTAAAACATGAAGTTAAGGGGCGCCTGGGTGGCTCAGATGGTTAAGCGTCTGCCTTCGGCTCAGGTCATGATCCCGGGGTCCTGGGATCGAGCCCGCATCGGGCTCCCTGCTAGGCGGGGAGCCTGCTTCTCCCTCTCCCTCTGCCTCTCCCCCTGCTCGTGCTCTCTCTCTCTCTCTCTCTCTGTATCTCTGTGTCTCAAATGAATAAATAAAAAAATCTTTAAAAAAACATGAAGTTAAGGATTAACTCCAATTTTATAATTGTTAGTAAACTACCCCTTTGTCAGGAACATTTGTTTTTACCATCTTTACTTCAGAAATATTTCATAAGATCTATGAAGAATGTATTTACCGTGTTAAATATATGCTTATTCCTACAACTCCCTAAGATTTTTTTTTTTTACTTAGAGAAATATAAGCACATGTGAGGAAAAAGAAAACCCAAATAAGAATAAAATAAAATAAAGAAATAAAAATAAAAGTAGGAATAAGAAAAAAGTTTTAAATATTGTACAAATAAAAAAGATATCACGGTAATTACAGGAAAAAAACTACTAAGTAACATTAGAATTATACTTTCATGCCATTTTTACAGTTAACAACAAAAACAGAAAAGGTTTGGGGGTGATAATTTTGTCAAGTTGGAGGTTAAATTTGACTCAGAAATATACATAAAATGACAGTAGTTTCAAAATGTTCCATGCCATCTAGTTCTGGCACTCCAGCCTGATAAAGAAATATTACCTTAGCAATACTTGCCATTGCTGCTAGCATTGCAAATGGTTAAAAATGTTGCTGAAGGAAAACCAGCCAGCAGGACCAACAGGTTCATCAGCCTGCGGCTCTGTGCTTCCACTGCTAGTCGTGGCCTGCGCATTTCCTAGCATCTCACCTCCACAAATGAGCACCGCCATTCTTCAGCCCCCAGTGCATCTGTTGTACAAGCTTCAGATCAGAGCGTGGAAATAGGGACAAATGCCACCCACTCCCGGGCACTTGCTGTTCCACCAACTGTTAGCAATTGCACAGCATGTTTTCTACTCTCTCAGTCTCTCAGTTCCTGTGTTTCTGGAAGGTAGCGGACAGGTAAAGAGTATGATTTTCCTGCCAAAATCCCCCCCACAGTGCAAGAAGCGATTTGCCAGTCTCTAGAAATAAACAGAGAACATAAAGAAAAATACGGAAATATGGGAAATGTGTCGTAGCACTCTAAGGCTGGAAATGAACTAGAGAGCCCATTCCCATTTCATCCATTCAGACAGATAGATCAGCCATTCAATCGTTTATTCATTCACCAGATATATTTTGAGTAGACTGTGCATGGAACTGATATTTAAATGGATAAGTAATGGGGTGCCTGGGTGGCTCAGTCCGTTAAGTGTCTGCCTTTGGCTCAGGTCATGATCCCAGAGTCCGGGGATCAGCCCACATCAGGCTTCCTGCTCGGTGGGGAGTCTGCTTCTCTCTCTGCCCCTCCCCTCCACTCGTGTTCTCTCTCTCTCTTGCTCGCTCTCTAATAAATAAACAAATTTTTTTTAAAAAAATGGATAATGTATCAATAAAAATAATGAACAGGAAGGTACAATTGAATAGGCAACAATAAGTGACTGGTTTCATTTTATTACATTATTATTTTAGAGAACCTACATCATACAAGTTGTTTTTACACATTTGGTATTTTCGTGTTGGTCCCAGCAATGAGTAGTTCAGCATGAAGATGAAAGAATGACTAGTTACATGACTACCTGGTGACACATAGGCGAAAGACGTGGGGATGGGGACAAAGGGTCACCTTTTTTAAAGGCAGGATTAAGCGTAGCATTGCGTGGGCTGAGATGAAGGGGGAAATCATTGGCAGAAGGGAAGAGAGGCATGGGAGAAAGCAGATCTGCCTCCACCCTTACCCACGATCAATTAAAAAAAAAAAAAAGTCTTTCTTAGGGAGAAGTCAAGATCTGAGCAAGCCGGTGGGGAAGCACTGGAGATTTTCCACTCATTTCTGGTGGAATCTCCAGTGCTTTCCCACCGGCTTGCTCAGATCTTGACAGTGGGCAACTGAGTCCCAAAGTCATCTCAGTGGTCACTGCCTATCTGCACCGGAGTTGACTCTGGGACTCAACTGCATACAAACTAGCAGAAATGGAAGAGAACCTATACCTCTCAGATAGGAAATCTGTTTATTTTACACAGGAGTCCCAGGGAAATGGAATGACCTGCCCACGGTCCCACAGCAGGTGTTGATATTTAGAATGGAGATTTCCTCAAGTCTGGACTTTTTCTAAAGGGATCCTTCACAGGGGTCTTTTGAAAAAGTGACCCAACACCCTCTTTCAATTTGGAATGAAGGTGTATAGTCTAACAAGAATTTTCTTGGAATGCCGATGACACGGAAGGCCATTCTTCACCAGATTTGTTAGCTTCCATCGCACCCAGCAGTGTGCTGGTGCTATTGGTTCTGGCTCACCAGAACCCATGGTTGAGTTTCTAACAGTTGTGCAACAATTCAGATGACATCACTTTGGTAGCTTGTATCGGTCGACACCAAGAAAAGCAGTGCTGGAAAGCCAGTTGTCAAACATTACAATCAGTTGCTAAATTTATAATTGACTAAATTATTCACTGCATCCATTTTGAAACTTTCTTTCAATGGACCAACTCTGTCCAACAATAGCATGGCCTGAATGTAATAACCACACTTAATAAATATTAAATCATATGAGCAGGGGTTTTATTTTCTCTCCGTGAGTCACTTCAAACATCCTGTGAACCACCCACTTGAATAATAAAGAACTTGAACTTGAAGTCAGCACTATCTGTAGGAGTTGGTCTTTGAAAGCTTAAATGCGTACTCCATATCTGAATGCTGTAAACAACCAGAGCTAGAATGGTTGGGATCCTAAATGTTTACCTCAATGTTAGGCCTTTGCCTTCTCCCTCATCTGAACCTACAGACCATTCCAGAATTGGGAAAATTTCCTTATGGCCAGAAAGACCATATGCTTCTTCCCACACCTACCTCAACACAGTGAATAATACGCCACTCCAGAAAGCTCAAGTCTTGTTCACACAGAAGACTTCTAGTCTTCCTGCTTTCTTGAAATTGCAATGTAATAGAGTTTTTGGTGTATAATTATATATGCTAAGTGATCTCGAGTCACTACATCTGTTCTTATCAGATGATCTGGTCATTTTCTTCATCATAGAAGGAACAATTTGAATTTGCCATGAAATAGAAGCCTCACTGGCAAATAGTAGTTAGTGGTGGGCAGCTTTTTAAGTCTAAATGGTTTTTCCTATTTGATTTACTTAATTGAGCTAATGGGTTCTATGATTGGCTGAACAGTCCGGTAGCTAAAGTCATCATTAGCTATTTTCTTGGCTAACACAATAATGACCCTTAAATCGTCTCCAGTATTTCCAATTACCTTTGAAAACATGTGGAATGTCAGGAGCCCTAAAAGGAAACATATATGATATGATGTTTATGGGAAATCTTTTTTCATAACTAGTAGCTTTCACAAAGTCCTTTTAAATGTCAAGAGAAAATAGTGAAACACATCACGGAACAAAACAGCGAAGGATCTCGAGAGGATTTTGTCTTGAGAAATACTAGAATCAACGGATACTGGAATGATTTAGAAATTCTCTAGCCCAATCATTTAATTTTATGGTTGAGAAAACCGAGGCTGGAGATGATAATTACCATATAAAGATAAGATAGCTAACAGGTGGCAGCCAAAATTAGAACGCATTTTTTCCATTGAAAAGTGTATTTCTTGAACTAGTCTATTAAAAACATGCTTCACTCAAGAGGCACTTAAACTCCAAATCCCAAGTGGTTAAAGCCCCGCCTCACTCTCTCTCCCTCTGTCCCTCCCTTCGCCCTTCTTCTTTTTCTCTCCCTCCCCCATCCCCCTCCCCCCTTTTCTCCATTCTTCCCCTCTTTCTCATAAATGTAAATTACAATTCATTCACAGTTTTATTATGAAAACACTGAACTAGCTGCCGAGGATGGGAGAAGCAACAGAATAAAAGCATGAGTGAAACTTAGCTCCCCAGCTCAGTTTGCAGCCTAGTGAGGATGCTGTGTTGTATTACAGATGATATAAAGCGGTAAAGGAGAGACCAGAGTTGGAGTAAAATTGCTGAGTGAGGGTTTCGTATAAAAGCAGCCACTCCCTAGATTCTAAGGGGGATCACTAGCAGTATGATATGGGCTGGAATTTCACAGATGGGCAATTCCGCCCTGGAGTCATCCAGTTGGGGTCCAGTCCTGGGTTTTCATAGTTTTTTTCCTCAGTGTAGTAAAATTCAGGGATAATGATTTTTGTTAAGCAAACTCACAAAAGAATGACTGTACCTGAGCTTCTCTTGTTAAATCACAATGTGGAAGATCATTGCCACAGGGCCTAGTATAACTGTCAGCTGGTCCTCACATTCTCTCCCCTGCAGCAAAATCTATGAGCTGCTCGAAGCAGTGGATATGCATTATTTAGTATTGTGTGCCCAGCACCCAGGGTAGTGTTTGTCACATTGAAGGTGTTTGAGAAATGTATAGTGAATGAACGAGTAAAGGAATGGGTTACCAGAAGGCTGCTGGTTGAGCATGAATCTGGCAAAGAGAGTTAGATGATTCTAAGAGTGTCAACTCAAAATTCTAAGTGTTTATAGAGACTATGCAGGACCTTCACTACATTCTCTGCACCCAATCAACTCGGAAGCAATGACCAGATCAAATGTCTTGATTTCAAAATTGTGAGGGTCAAACTCTGTACTGAGGTGAACTCATTATGATAATACAATCTTGTGAAGACACTTGGAAACTTGGCAGCTGATCTTCCTTGGCCTCTCCCTACCTTATCACCTACCTCCACCTGAAACTGTCCCAGCCTCTATTCCCTGAGGAAGCCCTCTCTTCTGTAGGAATCCATATCCCAAGCCGGCGGAATACCCACGCTAGCCCCACAGGATAGCTTCCTCCTTCACAAGCTGGTAGGGTGATTGTTTCCAGCAGGTAACGGGGTCATTGTCGAATTCCAAAATGACTGAATTCTTTTTGGTGGCTGTTACCCTCCAAGCTACCCAAAGCAACCTGACAACAAAATAAATTGCACTTACAGCGGCCGATCCTTGGTCAGTGGTTCTTTTGAATTTTCTCTTTCCATTTAGAAGGTAGATCTATTCTTAAGTAAATCATAGTTGATTTTTTTCTTTTATTTTCATTTTTAAAATTACATACAGTAAAACTGACTTTGTGTATACAGTTCTACGAATTGGAACACATGTACAGAATCATGTGACCCTCAGCATAATCAGGAAACAGAGCGGTTTCATTAGTCTCCCCAAACCCCCTCTTGCTAGCATTTTATTATAATCACACCACTCCCACTTCCCAATCTCTGGCAACACTGATATAATTTCTGTCACTAATGTTTGCTTTTTCAGGAATGTTATATAAATGGAATAGTATAGTATGTAACCTTTGAGACTGGCTTCTTTCTCTCAGCATAATTCCTTTTTAATATTCATCAGAATTGTTGCATGTATCAATAGTCCGTTCCTTTGAATGCTGGGTAATATTCCATTGCGTCTGATGTACCAGTTTACGTATCCAACTCACCTGTTGAAGGAAACTGGAGTTGTTTCCAGCATATGGCAATTATAAACAGAAATGCTGTACAATTTGTGTACAGGTTTTGTGTGAACATATTTTTCTCTCTCCTAGATGAAATACTTAGAAGCGGATTGCTGGAGTATGTGGTAAGTATAGGCGTACTTTATAAGAAATTGTCAAAGTATGTTTTCCCGAGTGGCTGGGTCATCTTCCTACCAACAGTGTCTGGAGAGTTCCCGTAGCTCAGTTATCCTCGCCAGCATTTGCTATTATATTAGACACTCTAATAGGTATGTAGTGATAGCTTATTGTGGTCTTAATTTGCATTTGCTTAATGATGATCACCTTTTCCATATGCATATTTGCCTTGCCTATATCTTCCTTGGTGAAGTGTCTAAGTATTTTGCCCATTCTTAAAATTAGGTTGTGTTCTTACAGTTGATGTTATGCGCAGAACAAATATTTTTAATTTTGACAAAGTCCAATTACTGAATTTCTATTTGATAGATCAGCTTTTGCTGTCATGTGTAAAAACTCTTTGCCTAACTCCAGACCTTGAAGATTTTCTACTGTGTTTTCTTCTAAATGTTTTCTAGTTTTACATTATACTTTTAAATCTGTGAGGCATTTGGGGGTTAAGTTTTTTATATGATCTAGGGGTTCGGTCAAATTTTATTTTAATTTTTGGCAAATGAATGTTCAATTGTTCCAAACATTTGTTGGAAAGATTATCCTTTTCCCATTGACTTGCCTTTGCACGTCTGTCAAAATCAATAGGCCATATTTGTGTGTGTCTATTTCCAGACACTCAATTCTGTTCCATTAGTCAATGTGTCTATCTTTTCATCAATACCACACTGTCTTGATTACTATGGCTTTATAAAATCAGTCTTGAAATCAGGTAGTATGATTCATTCAACTTTGCTTTTCTTTTTAAATAGTGTTTTGACTATTTTACTTCCTTTCTATTTCCATATAAATTTTGTTTTATTTTTTACTATTTCAAGACTTATTTAAATTCTACTTAGTTAACATATAGTGTAATATTGGTCTCAGCAATAGAATATATTACATAAAACACCCAGTGCTCATCACAAATGCCCTCCTTAATGCCCATCACCCATTTACCCCATCCCCCTCCAGCAACTCTCAGTTTGTTCTCTATTGTTAAGATTCTAAATTTTAGAATCAGTTTGTCCATGTTTATAAAATATCCTGCTGGGATTTTGATAGGAATTGCATTAAATCTGTATATTAACTTATCTTTATTATGTTGAACCATCTAATATATGACCATGATAATGTCCCTCCATTATTTAGGTCTTTGATTTCTTTCCCTGGCATTTTATATTTTCTGCATACAGATTCTATACATGCTTTATTAGATTTATACCTAGTATTTCTCTTTTTTAGAGCTATTTAAGTGATATATTTTATTTATTTAAGTTTTCAATTGTTTGTTGCTTTTATGTAGAATACAACTAATTTTTGCATATTGACCTTATATCCAGAAATCTTGCCAAACTTATTTATTTGTTCTAGGAATATATTTTTTTTTTTTGTAAATCCCTTGGATTATCTATAAAGAAAATCTTATTATGTGTGAACAGAGACAGTTTTATTTCTTCCTTTCTAATCTGGGCTCTAAGGTTTCTAATGAGAAATCTCCCGTCATTTGTATTGTTGTTCCTCTGTAAGTAATCTATGGCTTTTCTCTGTTTGCTTTTCCTGTCCGTTTGTTTTCTTTGTTTTTAGTTCTCTGTTTGAATATGATGTATCTGGGTGTGGAATTCCTTTCCTATATTTTATTTGAGGTTTACTCAGCTTCTTGAATCTATATGTTTGTGTCTCTCATCAAATTTTGGAAGTCTTTTGCCATTACTTTTTCAAATATTTTCTTCTGAATCTCACTTTTCTCCTTCTGGAATTCTGATGACATGCATTTAGACCCCCCCCATTTAGAAATTTTGGTAGTTTTTCATGGCCCCTGACCCTTTTTCATCTTTTTAATCTTTTTCCTCTTTGTTGTTCAGATTGGATAATTTTTACTGTCAAGTACACTGAATCTACTTGTCGTATCTATTCTGCCATTGAGCCCATTTTGTGAATTTTTATTTAGTTTATTGTATTTGGCAGTTGTAAAATTCCCATGTTGTCTCCTATACCTTGTTTTTCCTTGATGATACTTTATATTTTAACTTCATTTCAAGAATGTTTGTAATTGTTTGCTCAAGCATTTTTATAGTAACTGTCTTAAAGACTTGTCACAGAATCCAACATCTCTGCCATTTCATTGTTGGCATCTATTTGTTGTCTTTTTCCATGTGAATTAACATTTCCTGGTTCTTTCTATGTCATATAATTTTGAATTTTGTCATGAATATTAGGAATAATATATTATGGGGCCCTAGATCTTGATTAAATGCTGTTAAGAATTTTGTACATTTTTGTTTTAGCTAACAGTCTGATTTGGTTCAGTCATGACCATTCCTATTTAAGTTGTCATTCCAATGTCAGTTTGGATTTCAAAACCTCTGCAGTGCTTGCCACTCAGATAGTCCCACATGTGTACCACCTGGAGGCCAATCTGGGACATGGGCGATGGCCTATCCCTTAGTTTAGCTTTCAAGGTATAGATCCAGACATAAACAGCTCAATGGGGGGCTCAGGATTTCACTTTAAAAGGTTATTTGCCTAAGCTTCTCTCTCTCTATGGCCACCCCAGTACTTTCCAGTTCCCAGGGCTCCCACTTCAGTCCTCAAGCCAGCAAGTGGGCACTTACATTACCCCATGTACTTCCTATGACTATGACTGTATCCTGGGACAAGCGGTAGGGAGACAGACATTAAAAATGCCATTCAGATGACCCTGTCCTCTTGGGATCACAGTTCCCTCTCTCAGAGTTTTAGATTCTTGCACAACCTCATTGTTACAGCCACTGGTGCAAACATACAATGATCTTGGGACTAGGGTGCAAGGGAACAGAGAAAAAATAAAAACAAAAAAGATAAAAAGAATAACAGGATTCTCCCCACCCTCTCTGAGAATTAAGAGTTCCCCTTCATGCTTCTAGAGCCAGAACTGGAGATCACCTTCTGGAGCCTTCTATGGCTGTCTCTTGAGGCCCCCCTCCCAGGTGTTGAGTCCAGGCCAGGGGGTACACCAAAGAAGAAACCGAATGGTGAACTCGCCACCAGTTCAGTGGTACTTCCAATTCAGACATATCCCCCAATCTGTCAGTTACTATTTACTTTTTAGAGACCTCAAACAGCTGTCCCATGTATTCTACCAAGTGACCAGCCCGGGTGGAGAGTGTTTCTTCTTCTATCTCAGAGGAGGGGGAAGCTTGCTGGTGGATTTTTAAGTCTTATTCTTGAAGAAATAGCTGATAATTATAACCCTGAATCTGATAGGTTCAATATTGGGGACACTTTTTTGGAAATTTTTGTTGTATTTTCAACCTTCCAGAAAAGTTGAAAAGAATAGTTCAAGAAATTCCCTTATGCTTTTTACCCAGACTTACTAACATTTTACATTTTGTCCCATCTGCTGTATCATTCTCTTTCATCTCTCTCTAGATAGATGTAGATAGATAATTTGTCTTCCTGAATCATTGAAAACTAAGTTGGAGACATCATGTCTATTCTGTACTTCATTGTGTGTTTCCTTGGAACAGAGAACATTCTCCTACATAATCAAAGTACAATGATCATAGTCAAATAATTTAATATTGATATAATGTCATTATCTCATCCACAGTCCATATTCAGATTTCATCAATTCAAAATCACACATTTCATTTTGTTTCATGTCTCTTTAGTATCCTTAATCAGGAACAGTTTCTTAGCCCTTTCTTTGTCTTTTTAAACCTTGACCTTTTAAAGAATGCAAGTCCATTATTTTGTAGAATATCCTTCAAATGAGGTTTGATGATATTCCCTCACGCCTGGACTCTGGCTATACATTTTTGGTGGGAATACCACAAAAGCGATGCTGTGTCCTTCTCAGTGAATCATATCACAAGTCTCTTGATATCAATTTGTCTAAACATCGGGGCATACAATTTGGTTAAGGTGGCATCCACCAGGCTTACCCATCAAAAACTAATAGTTTCTGCCCAGGAACCAGTTTAGGAGAATCAGTAGCTGCTTGATCTTATGAAACATTTTTCTCTTCCTTTGTTAGGTTGTTTTGACCTAACATCTAGAGAATGCATTCTTTGCATTCTGCCTGGAATCAAAACAAGCCCTGGTCATTCTTTCACTGCTGGCTTACTATTCCCAGCTGAGAGCCATGTCAATGCCTGGGTGGCTGTGGGGCCTCTCCCGGCCACCGCCTGGCCAACCACCCGCTACTTGGCATGCCTGTGGTGCCCCAGTGAATGGAGACTGACCAGCTCTGTGGGTGGGAAGGAAAAGATCTGCAGGATGGCAAGGCCCTAATTTTCATGGGAAAAAGTCTATCCTAAACCTTACTTCTGGTTCTTGAAATAGTCTAGTGAGAAAACACTGTTTCAAAATGAAATTCAGCCAAAGAGCCCTTCAAGAGAGTTTAGTTCCTGAAAGTGCTCCCATCCCCCACCCCCTCAGTGTCTGCTGCTCTGTGGTGTGTGGTCTCGCACCAGTTGTGGGTGAGTTGAGACAAGTAATCAATATTTCATTTCTATATTTATAACTCTCCTGTAATGCAAGTCGGACAACACAAATGTCCATTAAGGAAAAAGGAAAAAAAGAAAGAAAGAAAGAAAGAAAGGCATTTGCACCAGGGCGGTTCACGTGGCTTCCTGCATGTATTCACACTAACGAACTGAAGCCACATCCTCAAAGAGTTCATTATATTCAGATCGGTCCCGGGCGAATGTGGTTACATCTCGGTGCGGATTCGGCCATTAAGCAACCAACTTCCAAAGTGACTGAAGGCAGGTGAGGAAACAGACAGAGCCCTGAGCCCAGGCCAGGTGAGGAACTGTTGGCTTAGCTTTCATTTCCCTGGTAGTTTCAAACATTTAAAGGATAAATTATGGATTAGTCCTTTGTTTTGATTTACTAGTCTTAATATTTTGATATACCCTTTTAGAAGCTTGAGTGCTCCAGCTTGGCGTGGGGATGGCAAGAGCCTCGAGGAGCTGGTATTCTTGGATTTTTCTAGGTTTCCCCTCTCAAGAGAATCTGGACATTTCAGAAAGAAATATTTTTATGTGGCAAGTGGAGCGGAGAATGACCCAAGCCTATACAGTAATTTCTCCAATTCTTGTTGCTTGAGTGGTCAGAAGTCCCAGAGCATACATATGCAGAGTCTATGCAAACACACGAACTCTTTTTTTTTTTTTTTTCAGATTAAGAAACATGATATGTTCTGGACAAGGCCATGGGGAACATTTCCCTACTCAAAGTGGACCATTTTGTCACTTTTTTGTTAGCATTACCATGCTTTACCTCTGGCTCTCTCTTCTGATTTTACTCACTTTTACCGTGAACAATTTGGTAATTTTGACACGTTTATAAAAGTTTATAGACGTTTCTTTTTGTTGCTTTACACTTTGTCTGGTATTTCTGAGATGCTTTCTTTTCTACACCCCTCTTCTTCTTATATGCTCAAGATTCACGCTTCCCTCTCCATTTCACACCTTTCTTTCCTCAATATGTCTCTCATTAGAATTTCTTATTCTTTCCAGTCATCGGCTGAAGAGATGAAAATATGTTTGAAACAGGGCCCCAGTGACTTCTGGCCATTTCTGTTTTGGAAAGGCCAGTCAGTTCCAGCCAGTTCTGGGAAGCTGTGAGGTAGAGGTTGGCAGAAGCCCCGGGCAGGAGAAGGTCTGCTTTCTGAAACAATCCTGAGAAACTGACCCAATTCATTTCTGGATTGACCTGTATGGTTGATGGGAACAGTCACGTTCAGGATCACTGTCCCAAGATCACTGTGACTGGCCTGGACTTCTGAGACCTTACTTAGAGAAAAGGGCACAGAAGGTGGCAAAGAAGAGGGTCTGAGTTGTTTTATTCGGTATCAGAATTCTTCACCAACATTATCTTCCAGATCTTTATGTAGCGATCCAGCTTCCCACTTTTTCCTGAAAGTGTCTTTTCTGTTTGTCTTTTCTTCTCTGTTTATTTAAAATGATTGACTCACTGTACTTTGAGACTAAAATGGACCTTAGAGCTTATCTAGTCTGGTCCCCTGTGTTGATAGATAATGAAACTGCACTGAAGGAAGATATAGGAACACGGAAGAGAATAATAGAAATCGCATGGAGTTTGAAGTCAGAAGGATGGGAGTTTACTTCTGGCTCCACCTAATGAGCCCTATTGTCTCATCTCTAAAATGGGAACAATGATACTGGTCTTATGAACTTTCTGAGGATTAAACAATTGAATGAGAAAACGTATGTAGAATGCCTAGCACAGTGACTAGCATACAGTAGGGGCTTAATAACTCTTCATCTTCTTTCTCTTTTCTCAGTACCTTCTCCAACATTGTCTTTGAGTGTCTCCTTATTCTCTACCCAACACTATTCTCTTAAGTGACTCTCATAAGAAACTCTGCTTATTCTCTTGCTGTCTACCTAGTTCTGTCCCTCTTCCTGTTTCTCTTTCTGGTGAATCCACCACAGTCCCACTTAAAACTCCCTTCAGGCTTTCCTTTTCATCCGTCTACCAGAATTTCTTTCTCAAAGGCAATTTCTGGATGCACTTTTTTCTAAAGATTTTATTTATTTATTTTAGAGAGAGAGAGAGAGTGGGGGTGGGGGGGGCAGAGGGTAAGAATCTCCAGCAGACTCCATGCTGAGCACAGAACCCGACATGGAGCTCAATCTCATGATCTGTAGATTATGACCTGAGCTGAAATCAAGAGTCAAACGCTCAACCGACTGAACCATCCAGGTGTCCCTGTAAGCACTTCTCGATTCCCACATCCCTCAGGATCTTTATCCCTTTGAGTTCCCATCCAACTTTCTGTCTCTAGCACTCACATTGTCTTGCCATACTTTGCTTGGTATCATTGGTTCTATCTGTGTGTATGCGTCTTACCTACTGAGCTAGATTGGAAGATTCTCTTTTTTGTTTGTTTTTTAATAGCGGTATAACTGACATACAACATATTAGTTTCAGATGTACAACATGGGATTTGGTGTTTACATATATCGAAAAATGATCACTACAATAACTAGTTAACATCTGTTACAATATGTAGTTACAGAATTTTTTTCTTACGATGAGAACTTTCAAGATTTACTCTCTTAGCAACTTTCAAATATGCAATATGGTATTAACTATAGTCAGCATGCTGTACATTACATCCCTGTGACTTATTTGTTTTATTACTGGAAGTTTGTACCTTTGACTCCTTCACCTATTTTGCTCACATCCACCCCTCACCTCTGGCAACCATCAATCTGTTCTCTATATCTATGAGCTTTATAATATATATATACATATATATATATATATGTATATATATACACCATATGTAACTGAACTCATACAGTAATTGTCTTTCTCTGACTTATTTCACTTAGCATAATACCTTCTAGCTCCATCCATGTTTCATAAATGGCAAGATTTCATTCTTTTTTATGGCCAAATAATATTTCATTATATATATATATATAATATATACACTACATTTTAGTTATTTTTTTTAATTTTTATTTATTTTTTAAATTCCAGTTTTGTTCACATACATGTTATATTAGTTTCAGCTGTATAATATAGTATATATTATATAATATAGTGATTCAACCCTTACATACATCACCCGGGGCTCATCACAAGTTCCCTCCTTCATCCCCATCTCCTATTTCACCCATCCCCCCGACCACCTCCTCTATAGTGTGTTCTCTATAGTGAAAAGTCTTGTTTGTTTGATGCTAATTTTTGCGAATGGTGTAAGAAAGTGGTCCAGTTTCATTCTTCTGCTTGTGGCTGTCTACTTTTCCCAACACCATTCATTGAAGAGGCTGTTCTTTCCCCATTGTATATTCTTGGCTCCTTTGGCTTAAATTAATTGACTATATATGCATGGGTTTATTTCTGGGCTCTCTATTCTGTTTCACTGATTCATGTACCTGTTTTTGTGCCAATACCATATTGTTTTTATTACTATGACTTTGTAATATAGTTTGAAATTGAGGAGTGTGATACCTCTGGTTTTGTTCTTTTTTCTCAAGATTGCTTTGGCTATTGAGGGTCTTTTGTGAGTCCATACACATTTTTAGGATTGTTTTGTTTCTGTGAAAAAGTAGAGATTCTTGAGAGCTGGAACCACACTATATATTACTTAGTTACATTCCCTACCAGGTCTCATAGTAATCTACCTCACATGGTGGATACACAATTAATATTCATAGGTAGATTAATGGATTCCTATTGCCTTTTTCCCAAGACACCTTTTCCTGCAGCTTTTTTTTTTTTTTTTTAAGAGAGATTGCATGTGAGTGGCCGGGGCAAGGGCAGAGGGAGAGAGAGAATCTTAAACAGGCTCCAAACCCAGCATGGAGCCTGCCAGGGCTCAATCTCAGGACCCTGAGATCATGACCTGTGCCAAAATCAAGAGTCGGATGCTTAACCGACTGAGCCACCCAGGCGCCCCTCCTGCAGCTTCTTTACAAATGATCATGAGTTGAATATTTGCTTGCAATTTTATAGCTAATGGTATGTTTTGGGGTAATGGCCCACTAAGTAAATGGTGCCCCCCTTGCCTTCGGTAGCTGGCACATTCACACTGCCATACACAGTTATGGAGACTCTGTTGCCCCTGCACACTAGCTTTTCTGTGTTTGCATCAAGGAAGTGCATGAGCCTGTATCTGTGGTGATGAACTCCCCCTTTCCCTCTTAGAGCGCAAAACCATCTCATGTGTACCTGTGGGCCATCTCAAATGTGCATCCATCTGTGCTGCAAAGGCCCTATTAAGTCCCACAGGCTGTCGTGTGGAGGGGCTGGTGCTCCCCATGGTGCATTTCCCAGCCCTTCATCCCTTTCACTTGAAGCCCTTCAGACAGAATTTACAAATGGGCTTTAAACTGGATCACCTCAAGATGAATTTCTGTGCTCAGTCAGATGTTAGCAATGTATTATTTGGGTTGTATAAAATGGGAGTTTAGTGAGGTTAATTTCTCCCTCCTCCCCACCTTAGGCTAATTATTGAAGAAAGTGTTTGCAGACCTGGAACTTCTCATAATTCATCCTGCCTTCTGTTTCTTTAGAGTTGGGCCTCATAAATCTCTGTTTGTAATGACATAATCAGTTCCTAGAGGAATGTGGTGGTACTGCCAGCTGAGAAGTACAGCTCCAAACTCCCAGAGAACAAAAAAAGACTCATTCAAAGAGATAGTCCCATCCTTTCCTTCCTTGACTTGTCCAAATGCTCTCATGAACAAGAGCAGTGACAATACATCCAACGAAGAGAACCTGATGCTTATTTCAGAACACAAACTCCCCCACATTAAGGAAGGAAACAGAAAATGAACATACCCTAAGAGGAACCAGTTGCTTTGGGATTTATTGTCTATTAGAAAGTACAACATTAAAAAATATCAAATCAACATTTTTCTCTTTAGGGATTACTTAGCCCTGAAATATAATGTAATCTTCCATTTTTAATTCCTGCTTCTTTCCTCTCTTTAGAGTGTCTGTAAATTTGCATTTCCATGACATATGTATCTATTATGCATTTGCAAAAATTATATAAAGAAAGTGAGAATCATGGCACATTAGAACTCTAAGAACATTTAAGAGATTTAGTCCAACCCCTAATTTTAGAGATGAAGACACTGACGTCCAAAAACATGTCTGAGATCTGTTTACTGAAAGCGGGGTTGGTGTCACAGAAGGGGTGGGACCCAGGCTCCTCGCCTCGGCCCAGCATCCCTCGTGCCATACTGCCAGTGTAGATATTAGCTAGACGTCAGAGAGACAGACCCATTCATCTTGGCACACTCCCATTAATGGTTATGAGAATTCTATTATTAGAAAAAAGCTAGTGTAAGTATTCTCATTTTAAACTCAGGAAATGGAAATGAAATTGAAAAGTACTTAAATTCACTAAATAGAACATTGAAATGGTGTTACTGTGACTGCCCTCATTTTTAAAATGAGGGAGTTACCTAGATGATCCTTGAGCCTTCTTCTCAAACTGGAATACTCAAGAATTCTAAATCTTGCTGACTATTCTCTGTGAGATTTGCCCTTTTCCTCTCCTGAAATATTACCCCTTAACAATCCTGAACCTTCCATTTCTCCAAATACAAAATAGAGCTAATTGTATTTGCCAAAGCTGTAGTGACGGTAAATAAATGATGTACATAAAACACATGGAATTTCTTGAATGAAGAGCAACATGAGAATGAGCAGTAAACCACTTAACAGCAGCTCAAAAAAAAGCCGTTACTGTAGAATATAATCATCTCTAGATTTAGCATTTGCAGATTATTATTTGGTGGATTATTTCTTGCCCGTGTTTAATTTCAAGTTGACTCCCCCGCCACTCAGAATGCATCAAGATTATTCAGAATGAACTCAAGGAAACACTGGCCACTTTTAATATTTAATAAAACCTTCTATTATTAGTAAGGTAATTTACTGTTGCTTTCAAAATGTAAATTCCAATGTACTCCAGAACTATGGTTTAATGGCATTTTGCTTGCTGTTTGGGATTATTTATATAACAGTTTTTTCCATTAGCAGAGATAAGTGATGGCCAATTATAATACATTTTATAAAATTTAGAAAGTGCTTTTCATGTATTTCATTTTTTTTTTCTTTATCATCCTACTTGCAAGTCTATCTCTAAAGATACTTAAAATTGGTTCATGTTCTTAAACAAACTTGCTGTGGACCGATCTTGGTATCTATTACATAGACAGTTTAGTTGCCATCCTGGATGTGGCTTAAGTAGAGTGATCTAAATTTGACTCAGTGTATCTCCATGGTCGGCTGATTATTTGTTTCAAATTTATAAATCCTTCTGCAGAGCACAGATAGCTAATGGCAAAGAGGAAAAGCCTTGTTTCAGACAGAAACTCTCACTGTTAGTCCAGTGGGGTGGTTTTGACTAGTGTAGGGTACTCCTTTTAAGAAACACAGGGCCTGGGGCGCCTGGGTGGCTCAGTCCTTAGGCATCTGTCTGCCTTCAGCATGAAGGCAGGTCATGATCCCAGAGTCCTGGGATCAAGCTCCACAAGCGGCGGGCTCCCTGCTCGGCAGGGAGCCTGCTTCTCCCTCTCCCACTCCCCCTGCTTGTGTTCCCTCTCTCGCTGTGTCTCTCTCTGTCAAATAAATAAATAAAATCTTAGAAAGAGAAAGAAAGAAAGAAAGAAAGAAAGAAAGAAAGAAAGAAAGAAAGAAAGGAAGGAAGGAAGGAAGGAAGGAAGGAAGGAAGGAAGGAAGAAAGAAAGAAAGAAAGAAAGAAAGAAAGAAAGAAAGAAAGAAAGAAAGAAAGAAAGAAAGAAAGAAAGGGGAAAGTGTGTGCAAGAATTTTTATCTGTGTGGGCAAATCAACCCAGCCTGGAGATAATAGTATCTCCACATTACTTCTCTTGCCTATCAATCCTCGTTCCCCTTAGGAGAGTTAACGTGATATTGTGTAAAGACTGGAAGTTCAAAAAAAAGGCTCAATGAATAAATTAAAATGTTATTGAAGTATTATGTTCAATTCTGCATTTGAATCTTTAAAGGGGATATAAACAAATTAACGATTTTTTGAAGGGGGGCAACCAGACTTGAAAGAAACCACATCGTCTGAGGAATAGTTAAAGAAATGGAGATGTTGTGCCTGGAGATCACAGACTCAGTGGGGCTACGTTAGGTATTTTCAAATATCTGAAGCATTGTCACGTGGAAGAATGATTCTAATTATTCTATTTGGCTCTTAGGAATGTGGAAGGATAGATTTTAGCTTATTATAAGAAAATGTTTCCTGAGAACTACAAAGATGGGAAGATTTGATGGAAGGTGAGCCTTCCAGGTGAGTTGTGGAAGACTTTGGACCCAGTGTGGGTGAACACAGCTTAGGGAGGCTAACACTGGTTAAACGAGATGACCCTCAAGGGTGCTCCCAACTCAGAGATACTATGATTTTAGGAGTGATTCTGGCTAAATTACTGCTTAGGTCCCTGTTTTCTCATTTATATAATGAAAGATTTAGACTAATTCAGTGGTTGTCAACTGTTTTTGTTCTTGTTTTTGTTTTTTCAGAATGGTAATCACCACTCCCCGCCCCCCAACCACCCAATGAAATCTTATGTAGAACTTACGTGCAAAAAAAGTAGAGGGAAGCTTCCATCTCTGGAAAGGGAATTGAGAGTCCAGAGCTCTGCACGCTTGGCCTTCGTACCTCCAATCTACCTCCACTTCCCCTTGGAGAGCCTGAGTACCTCTGAGGAATCTGAGAACTGCTGGCTGACAACCACAATTCTAGAGGCTTTCTAATATTCCTAGCAGAGCTACAATTTTATGATTATCATATAATTCTACAACTACTCTTTAACCAGATTCATAAACATGCAAAAGAATTTTTTCTACCTGTTTGAGGCTTGAGACTTACAGAAGAGAAACTCTATGACAGAATAGTAAGAACATGAACTTCAGAACCAGAACTTTGGCTCAAATCTCAGTTCTGGGTCTTGCTAGTTTTGTGACACTGGGAGATGGGCTCAGCGCTTCTAAGCCTCAGGTGATAAATGCAGAACAAATGTCCACCTCATGGAATTTGGGGGAGAATTGAAAGGATCATTTATGGAAAATCTCATATTATATTTGAAATGTGAAAGAAGGACTCAACTAGGTAGCTGCTTTATTAATAAAGAGATCAAATTAAACTGGAGAAAGCAGTTTCTTCCACATAGCAATGACTTCTTATCACTGGTAGTGAAGCCAAGCACCTTGTAATGATCTTCCAAAGCTAGGGAAGCATAGGTCCATCCAGAAGAGGAAATCGGAAGGCCTCCAGCATCCCTCCTGACCCTTCTACATGACCTTAAACAAAGTCCTCAGCTAATTGGGACTCCTCCTCATTAGTAAAATGAAGCTGCAATGTAAAGAGATGCCTTTAAGAAGGACTGAGGTTTGATTTATCCAAGAGAGCCTAGCTTTGGGGACAACTTTTCCAAAACCCAAAAGCTATCTTGGTAAAATCCCAGAGCCACCTTTTTTAATCCTAACAAACATTCTTGTTAGTCCTTACTTTTTTTGGTCTGAGGATCGCTTATTCTTTTTGCCTAAAGTGGAGGTGTATTTGTTCAGCAAATGTTTCCGGCACACTGACTCTTTAGAGAGCTTTAGAAGAAAACAAGGAAACAGAATACATCATACCTTTCCAGAGTTTACAGTTTCATTCGGAGAGTTGCAACCACACATTACAGGTTCTTCTAAGATGATTTGCAGTGGTCTTTTCTGTCCCTGCCATGCCTCCTCCCTGCCTACTTATTCCCCTTTATGTTCTCCTTTGCTAGTTCCTGGATCTAGTCCCTTGCTGCTGTCTGTCTAACCAAAGCACCCTGCCAATCAGCTATGTGGGTACTGCTTCAAATGCTTCATGCTCCCCAAATACCTGTCCTGTTTTCCTCCATATCCCTGATAAGGGCTTCCCCTCCCTCGGATCTGACCCTTAATTGTTTAGAGGAAACGCTCTAAAAGGTGAATAAGGGGGTGCCTGGGTGGCTCAGTCGGTTAAGCGGCTGTCTTCCGCTCAGGTCATGATGTTGGGGTCCTGGGCTTGAGCCCTGCATTGGGCTCCCTGCTCAGTGGGTGTCAGCTTTTCCTTCCCCCTGCTCTTGTGCTCTCACTTGCTCTCTCTCTCTCTGCCTCTCAAATGAATAAATAATATCTTTAAAAATAAAATAAGGTGAATAAGTTTAATAGGCTTAATTCTCCCCTTTCCTACTTCTCATTTAGGGAGAATTTATGCTTTTAATAATCTTAATAAATTGAAATGAACTAATTTGAAGCAATCTTCAGTGGATAGGATGTATAAGAAAGATACTTTTCTTGCAACGTTCTAGTCTCAAGTTTTGCTGACCTTTGCTCTACATTATGGAACCCTATGTCAATATGAACTGCTTTAATGGTTATATAGAGAAACAGATCTGTAAGCAAAAAATAACATATAGTAAAAACTGCTTCATCACATTTGAAAGCCAGCAAAACACAGAAAAACAAATCAAGGAGAGGGATTTGTTGGGAAAGACTCTCCCGTGTAGGTATGTCTTTATTTGAATTTTGAAGAAGGTAATAGACATATGTAAACTGACGCCATTTTTTTTTCTCTCCTCTTGGAAGTTCTGAAAGAAGGATGAGAGTACAGATATAGATTAGGATAGTCTGTCTAAGGATAATACCAAAGGTAAGTGTGCTTTGGGTTTTAAAATACTTGCGGGAAGCTATTTACTGACTGGTTACTAGGAGACAGCATGACTCATTGCTTACTTCCCCTCTGTGGCCAACTTCCAGTCATTTATCACCTAGCACATTGGATCAAGACTGATAAAATCTTTAGAAAAAAATATGGAGTGCTCTATTCTAGTAAGGAGGCACTAAACTGTGGAAATAAAATGATCCCTGAAGATGAGGTCTACTGAGAAAGCATCCCTACACGTGTCCTGTATTCACTAATAGTCCTGGGATTTACTGTGGAAGGGAGGTATACACAAGATAAAATATAAACAATATATTTTTTTAAAAAAACACACATGGCAGTAATGAAACCAATGTGGATAGTAAATATCATATCTTCCCTAGAGTCCCCCCCCCCCACACACTTTCTGGATAAATATATTTACATCGTAATCCAGTGTTCCTAATTTCCATGAAATGAGACACTTAAATATTCCTTTAATAATCTTTCTAAAGATTCTAATAACCGGAGGGGCGCCTGGGTGGCTCAGTTGGTTAAGCGACTGCCTTCGGCTCAGGTCATGATCCTGGAGTCCCGGGATCGAGTCCCGCATTGGGCTCCCCGCTCGGCGGCGAGTCTGCTTCTCCCTCTGACCCTCTCCCCTCTCATGTGCTCTCTCTCTCTCTCATTCTCGCTCTCTCAAATGAATAAATAAAAAAATAAAATCTTTAAAAAAAAAAAGATTCTAATAACCGGAATAAATTAGCATGAATTCCAAAGCATCAGATCTTCCCTGATGAAGTTGTGAGGTTAAAAAATGGTGTGAGTATGAAGTGACATGTAGGAAAAAGTTGATAAGTCAACTGTGCCCCATGCACCTCATTGGCCTCAGCTGCAATGTACAATTTGTTGGGAATTTTAATAAAGGAACATTTGATGTATTTCCATAACGAAGTTGGTATTGTCAAAGATAGAGCCTAGATAATATATGCTCTACTTGCTAGAATAAAAATAGTAAATATGAAAAGAATGAACAATTACGGAGGCGTGGCATGGATGTGTATGTGTGTGAGTATGAGTGTCCGGTCGAGAAGTGGCAATATGTCCATCACTGACAAGAGAAGAAGCAAAGGGAGACGTGGCAGGGGCATATTTTGCAATATTTACTAAAGTTTTCACTCTGTATTCTGCCTCTGTCTTCACTTGTTCAAGTAGCTATTGAGATCTGTACCTGCTGGAGATTTACAGCAGGGGAGAAAGGAAAAGCTGTCAAAATTCTAAGACCATTGAGAAGAGTGGTGACCCAAGCAAGAGTGCTGAGTGCGTATATCTCTCGGGGAGAAAAAGAAAAAGCGAGGCACAGAGGAATGGAGGAAGATAGGTCTCCCTCAAAGCAACTCATATTTCCCTAGTTCAGCAGAGCTGGGGCCTGCTTCCTGCTCTTGGAGGCATCCTGAGGTTGAGGGGGCTCGGGGAGGTGGGCGTGGGATGCTCTGGGGAAACATCTCCACACTCTTGGCCCCAGGCTTGACACAGAAGCCACAGAGCAGAGACTGTCAGGTGGCCTGGGCCATGAGCCTCTTGGCAGCAATGGGACAGACAGAGAAATTGAGGCCTATCCTATCTTGACATGGTCATCAGATCCCCAAACCCTACCCGAATCTGCTAAAGGGGATGATGAGGAAGCCCCAAGAGTGGTTGAACTTTAACTTCCTCTAGCCCAGGGGGAAAAGGACTCAGAGATGATATTAAGTTGATTATGGACAGTAAACCACCTGAGTTTATAGACTAAAATTTATACCTGCTACAAAAGTATACATCCTGTTATTCTGTGTATACCAGAGAGCACATGTCCTGAGACAGACTGCTGGGTTCTGGCCCCAGCTCTGCCACTAACTAGCTGTGTGTGACCTTGCCAAGTCTCTTAACCTCACTGACCTTGGCTTCTTCTATTGGTACTATTAACAATAGTACCAATTCTGCATGGCTGTTGCAAGGATGAAGCAAGATCATCTGTATCTTTGGCACAGGGCAGAGGCTCAATAATTATCAGCTATTACAATCATCATTATTATTATTTAGTTCTCTTCTGTAACTGCTCCACTTGTTACCTAAAGCTTGACCTAAAAATATGTTTCAATTGATAGCCCTAGTTATTCATGGATTTTCTTTCAGCATACCTTAGAAAATAAACAGATAAGCAAAACTGTTTCTTTTTCTTTGCCCTCCACCCCCCAGGAGACTACTTAATTGTATGTGAAACAAAGTACCTGCAGGGGAAGTGTTCCTGGGGAAAGGGATTTTTCAAGACTCTAAATTAAGCTAATTGCACATTTTCCCGCCTCCATCCACAGGTATTACATCTACCCAGTACGGTCATGGTCAGCAGGCACAGAGCCCATTAGGGCCCCATAAGCCGGACCATGGTGCCCTGAGAGATGTTACAGTCTACTCGGTTCCATTCAGGCAGTTCTCTAGAAAAATTGCCTGATTATTTCATTCATGACCATTACCTACCGTCATAGCAATTCAAGGATATAGGCGTATTTTATACACAGTCTTCCCAAGACAAAAGTTCATGGACTTCTGCCCCAAACTGAACACTGGATCCCCATAGAATTAAAGGTGGCTAACTTCATAGATGTCTTGTATATGCCATTTAAGCAAGAGTTCTCCTTCTTCCCTCCCCTACCTGTCATGTGTTCCAAGATCCTGAAGAGTCCATTGGGTTTTTGGGTGTCATTGATCTGACTCATTCCCACTTGATGGGAGAACATAGAGTGGCTGGACTTCCTACCCACGTAGTTGGCATTCTTACCTGGCAATTGGGAAGCACTGCCTTTATTCAAAATTCAAGGTGTGGGGCCTGGTCAAGGCAACTCGGAGGATACAAAGGTTCTTTCCGTACGGGGGTTACCCCCTCACCAGGGAGACGGCTGCATGGCCGTGTATCTCTGTGGCAAAAGGTACAGAAGGATTAAAATAGATGTAGGTTATCTGGGAGGGGAGAGGACTCCCCATAGGAGCCTCAAGGAAGACTCTCTGAAAGAAGTGGTCCTGGAAAGGAAAACAGAATTTTGTGGGGGTCAGGGTGTGACAAGGGTGAGGAAAGATATGGGCTTATAAAAGGAGTATTTGTGAGGTTTGAACCTGTGTCTTAGATTCCCTCAAAAAATTATAGCAGGGGAGATAGCACTTAGGTGGTGGTCAAGACAGTTTGTTCTTAGGGATTCTTTGAAAACAGAGTATTATAGAGAAATAAATCCATAATGTAACCTTGAAGAATAGTTTTTTTGTTTGTTTGTTTTTTTAAAGATTTTATTTATTTATTTGCGAGAGAGAGAATGAGAGACAGAGAGCATGAGAAGGAGGAAGGTCAGAGGGAGAAGCAGACTCCCTGCTGAGCAGGGAGCCCGATGCGGGACTCGATCCCGGGACTCCAGGATCATGACCTGAGCCGAAGGCACTCGCTTAACCAACTGAGCCACCCAGGTGCCCACCTTGAAGAATAGTTACAGAAGGAGTGGGGCCTGAGAGACTGGGAGCCCCAAGCCTACGGGGACTTGGATTCGTTTCCCGTAGCTGCTGTAACAAATTACCACAAAAGGGAGGCTTCAAACAACAATTTTTTTTTTCTCTCTCTTACAGTTCTGGAGGCCTGAAGTCCAAACCAGTATCACTGGGTCAAAACTGGGGGGCAAACGGGGCCATAATCACACCTGAGTTTCTAGAAGAGAATGGGTCCCTTGCCTCTTCTAGCTTCCGGAAGCTGTAGGCATTCCTTGGATTGTGGCTGCATCACTCCAACCTCTGCCTCGTGGTCACAACACCTTCATTTCTGTGTGTCTGTGTGTAGAATCTCCCTTTGCCTCCCTCTTATAAGGAAATGTGTGATTGTATTTAGGGTCCACCTGGATAATCCAGGATAATCTCTCCATCTCAAGATCCCTAACTTAATCACATCTGCAAAATATTTTATATTTTAAAGATTTATTTTTAAAGATTTATTTATTTATTTATTTTAAAGATTTTATGTATTTATTTGAGAGAGAGAGAGCACAGAGGGAGAGGGAGTGGGAGAAGCAGACTTCCCACTGAGCAGGGAGCCTGATGCAAGGCTCGATCCCAGGACTGTGGGATCATGACCTCGACCAAAGGCAGATGCTTAACTGACTGAGCCACCCAGGTACCCCATTTTTTTAAATTTTAATTTTTTTTTTTTTTTGCCATATAAGGTAACATTCACAGGTTCCAGAGATTTGACCTTGGAAATCTTTTGAAGGGTCATTTTTTTTTCAGCCTAGCACAGTGTTTATCTTTATATAGACACTCTTGAATTTCTCAGCAGTTACTCCGTCATTCCTTACCAACCCAAAGGGATTCTGTCCCTCCCCAAGTGCCTCTGTCCCATTCAGACCTCTGGCCTAAGTCTAAAAACTGATGTAGCCCCCTCTGGACACCGGCCTTGGCAGAGTTCCCCACTCAAATGAACATTTTGAGTCTTACCAACTTCATTAAAAAATGTAGAGGAACTGGTTAGAAGCCTTTGGAGACAATAGGTCTCTGATTTTGCATGAGAAATCAGTAAAGTTACATAAGGGATAAAACCATTTGGAAGTGCCTTTAGAAGGCCAAATACAAAGACTTAACGATTGTTTGACATTGATTTCATACCCCTCTCTACCCATTTCCACTATGTGTTCCTTGTTTTCTTTATTTTAATGTATTCCATCATACAATTGCAATAAGGTGCCCAAGCTGTGCATTTCAGGGTTATTATTGCACTTCTTAGGAAGTTAAAGCCCCCATCTCTGACCTTATGCTTTTTAATACCACCTAAGGTGTGCTGTAATTGCCCACAAAAGCACAGTCTGTCAGGTCTTATTGCTCAAACGAAACCCACTTCCACAGTAGGACAAGAAGAGAGGGGGGTAGATCTCCTGCTATTTGTATCAGCACTTGTCCTCGGGAAATGATGACTCTTGGCACCGAAAGGAAGTGTAAAAATGATAAATTTGTTACCTAATATGGACCACTGCACTCACAAGGCTGCAACTCCTTACATTAATGGAGATTAGGATATAACTTTTTTTAATTTGGAGCCTCATTACACAGTATAAATAAAAATAGCGCCCCAACTATATCATCTTCAATTGCCTCTAGACAGAATACTGATTATCTACTGAGGTCTTGGCCATGTGTTTCTGGGGAGCCAGCAGAGTTTGTTCCCTGCTTTGAAAGCAAAGTCAGAAAAGATATGTGGGTATCTTTAAGAGAGAACAGAGCTGGATGTCTGCCCTCTCAGCTAAGATTGCAGTTGAACAAAATGTGTGAGCAAAAATGTGACGCCACTGTCCCAGTGATGACTTCCTGTGCCTGAAGTCAGAGGAACCATATGCATTCTCCCGTCTAAATGTAAGGAGCCATCCATCCACTTCTACTTAGTGTTCTGCTTACCAAGAGTTTGAAAATAGCCACAGTTTTCACTCTTAGCCTGGCAGAGACCCAGAGAGAGAGAGATGCTGATACTCAAGGCTGTGATAGCCGAGTCTTTTAGCATCCCTTGGTACAACTGATTAAAGCAATTGATCAATACTAAACTTCGAGAAAAACTAGTGTGGGCATGTTACAGACGACATCCCATGAATAAATAACTCAGATAATGGCATTTGTCTTACTATCAAGCTCATCTATAATTTAGCAAGAATAATACCCATTAAAAGAACACCTAACGTGATTGCTGCCAAAATAAAGAGTTAATTGGTTTTTATCTTCTGGGAAGTCTCTCAAACAAGATAGGGAAGGGAAAGTGGCTACCTACTGTAATAATAGATGTAAAGTAGCTCCTAAGTCATACCTCTATCTGCTGGGAGACGTTCCTTCAATAGCATTTCAAATAGCATCTTTTGGATCCAACTTCTACAACCCAATAGAAGCTTTTAGGAAGGTCTTTTTACTTTTCCATGGAGAGATCAAGTCTGTATCATGGAAAAATATCATTCATTGCTTTAAATAAATGAATTCACTGAGCACTAAGTATAGAGAGTATAAATAAATTCCTCCTGGGACTGAAATGTTTTTGTAATATAAATAAAGCCTCCTATTCACAAGGCACTCCTCTTCGTTCTGGCTGGCACAGACTTCAGTTATAAATGGCTAATGGTATCTCATTCACATGGCTCTAAGACTTTGGGGTAGTCAAATGGACAAGAGAAATCAGGACCCAGTCCAGGGTGGGAAGACTGATAAGACCACACTCCCAAAGGCAGGCAGATAGGAATGGGTGTGATCGAGGCCCAAACTAACCACTGGATCAGGTGTTCCTGCTTTACTACTGAAGAAACTAGGCACAAGGAAATCAAAGAGATCTGAGCAAGATTCATGTTGTAAGCCCAGCCAGCAAGTTTGCTCCTAGGTGACTTGGTAGTTTTAATGGGATAATGCCAGTCATAGGCCATGCATTTGAGGCTGGGAAGCGAAGATATTACAGGATTTAAAAAAAAAGAAAAAGACATCTTTGTCAGAGTATCAACTGGCATCAGATCTTGCCTCACTGGTTGATCTGTCATTGGATTTCTTTGAACACTTTAGAGTCACATGGCTAAAGTGTGTGAAAATCATTGTTGAGCATTATCATTTCCAAAGACTTATTGGGGGGAAAATAATATTTTTCAAGTAATGTCCATGCTTATGCTGAATTGGTAATTGCTGTATAAAATAAACTTGAGTGTGTTCCTAATGTCCTCTAGAGATGCTGTTAAGTACCGTTTGCTAGTATTTATGGTCTGCAATCAAACAGGAGTCAAGGCCATAAATCATTACCCTGAATATAATATTTTTGTTTCATGAAAGTCTGAGCTTTCAACCCCAAAGCAACAAATCAGTCCGCTCCTTATTGAGCCTGTCACAGCTCCATCCTTGAGTACAACCACATTTATTACCATTGTCAACTGCCTCGTGTGAAAGAACAGGAAGGAGGGTAGGAGGATATAAATATAAATGGAAAAGCAGCGCTTTGGGGGGGTCAGCCTGGCTGAGGGGAGAGGTACCATAACATGGAGACTTTCACCTCAGGGTCACATATTTGATGGCCCAAGTACTGATGTGGTGATCAAGTTTCCACGTCACCTAGAATCCGGCTGTTAACTGTCACCATAGCTGAGAGGCTCGACATAGAGCAAAGGGCTCAGAGGAGCTGAAGGCTGAACTTTCAGCCTTTCCACTGACCCCAAAAGCACTTTGGGCTTCTCTGAGGACATGCCTGCTTCTCAAAGAACTGCATTATATTATCTGCTGAGGGAAGCTGGAGACACCAGAGATGGGTAGATATTCGCTTGCTTATGGAGGAAGGTTTTCACCACTAGGGCTTTGTCTTTGACAGATTTGATGAAATCCTAAAAATGCTTCTTGTAAAATAAGAAACTGCTGCTTTCACTCTCGTAGGGAAAGCACCAGGCGGGCACGGCCCTCCAAGGACCAATGCCACCAAAGGAGAGGAAAAGTTACGTTTCCAAAGGCGAAAGGTAGGTCTGTAACTGGGACAACAACCTGGCGGCTGGTAAGCCATATTTACAAATACTCCTTGCCAGAGACAAAGAAGAAAGCTGGGTCAAAATGGAGAGCTTCTCTTTGATGTTTAAATGAAATCAGCATCTCTTAGGGTGCCTTCCTCATACTTAGGAAACTAACAGGACCGGGAAAGAGCCAAAGCCTCTGCCGATATCTTAGATGTAGATGAAATATCTTTTATTTTCATCTTCCTCATTCAAAAACAAACTCTAATATGAGAGTAGGATTGTGCTAGGTAAATTATTACGTAAGTGGACATTATATACCAACACAGAAAACACAGGAAACAAAAGATAGACATGCCGTTCCATTAAGGCATAGCATGCAGACAGATACCTCCGAAATCTTATATGCCACTCATCTTTTGTTCCTCTTTATTCAACCTAAGGACTCCCTAATATAACATGGTGAAGGGATTAATTTTCTTTTATTCTATTTTAAATTGTTTTGTTGATATTAGTTTAAAAGTCTCCAGCAAACCAGAAAACAGTCCTCACCAGAAACTTGAACTGAACAGTTTTGCTTGTAAATTGCATTTGTACTTGGTTTTTACTTCAGTGTGGTTCTAATCGTTACACTTGGGCAGCACGCTGCCCAGGGCTGATCTACTCTTAGCTAGGTACAAATTCAAACACTATTAAGATGTAAGCCGACATCTTACTCATTCTAACTTGACAAGAGCATGTTGCTGTTGCTGTTTCCTCAAGAGAACGAACAGAGAGGGAGTATTGGTGATTAGTGAAAATGAGACTGGGGGAGGGAAAGCTAAGTCGCTGTTGGGTCTGCGTAACGTGGGCACAAGGCGTTTATCTTCTCGGTACCTCAGGCTGTCCATGGGGAGGTAAGGGCGCACAGCTTCCCTGGGGGTGTGTGGGCATTAGAGCACAGGTGTACGGCATGCAAGTAACACCTGCTAATCCCTCTCCTTACCTCAACGTCACACAGGACTTCATCAGGGAGCTGTGTTTTGCACAGGGCTGAAGAGCTCAAATGAATTATGGAGAATCTGAGGATTCAGAAGAACAGAGAAGACGACTCAATGATGGGAAGTGAGCTCCATGGGAAGACTAAAGGAAGTGGGAGTCTCTGGGTGATGGAAAGAGGCCGGTGGAGACTAAGGCAAATTCTGGGAGTAAGTCACATTCATACACAGTAATGTCATACACAGAAATTCAAAACACAAAGAAGCTCACTTATAAAGTTACCTTCAGAAATCATCAGGTGATGCTTGCTTAGTACCTGATTGGTTCAACAAACAGAGGCTTTGAGAGATTTAAGTAACTTTTCCATATTCTCGTTGCTAGGTAAATGGCACAGCTAAGATATGGATGCAAGTTCTGTCTGCCCCCAAAGCCCTGCCCTATGTATGAAAACTCATTAGGTAGTGCGGATGAAATAAGGTAAAATATAGAAAACACTTGCTATGGGGTCTGGCTCATAGTTAGCGTTCAGTAAGTGACAGTTCCTGTGATTATGTCTTAAAATGCCACCATGCTTACTCTTTTAGTTCGAGCCATTGTTTTTGCTAGATTTCTGTCCACTTCCCCACCCTTAAATGACACTAGTAGTTACAAAGGCCAACAGATTAGAAACAGGAACGGAATGGCCAAAGACAGTCACTGCAGTGTTGGGGAGAGAGCTTGTTGCAAGATTTTTCAAGCTAGTGTGTTCTGTTCAGCTAAGCTGTTGTCACCATCCCCCCATCCACCACCCCAGTTCCATTACTTCTTAGGGTCATTGTGCCAAATACAATAGTTTTCTACGTATATTGATAACTTACTGTGAATGTCACTGTATTATAAGGCAGTTTGCCCTTTTTATTTATATAGGTATTTTTTAAAAGGTTGTTTTTTTTTGTGTGTGTGTGTGTGTATATATATATATATATATATATATATATATGCACGTATATGTGTATTTGACAGTTCCTGGAATATTCCTCAGGAAACATGTAGATTAGAGTACTCTAATTGCAAATTACAGAAACAAACAAGTATAAACACTATGTGGACAAATTAGAAGATCCTCAAAGGGCCAGAGTCCTTGTACCTCCTCCCAGTTCTATCACTAGGAGCGTGTTAACACTGGATGAGATTTCAATGATTCAGCAGAAAAAAAATCAGACTGCAAGAGTTATTGTTCTCAACTTTAAGGCTATTGAGTGAGTTACTCAGTAAGTGCAGAGAAGACAGTTTCTTCATTAACCAAGATCCAGATAACTAAGAGTCTTCCAGATTCAAATCGCAATCCCCCGTAAGCCTGAGCGCCAAAGAGAAGATGCTGAAAGATCATAAGACAGTCTGTTATTCTAAGACTGCCAGCAATAAAGAAATGGAGCCAAAGAAGTCTAGAGGAGCTTGTCAGCGGAGGAATGCATGTGCTTTCCCCTTGAATTCAACACTGCCACAACTCCATTTTAAGTCCACTTTAGTGAATTTCATTCCTATATTCCTGCCAATACCTAAAAATATACCAGAAACAAATATGAAGAATCTCAAAGAGAAGAACAACACTCAACTACTTCAGATGCTCTCCTTTTTCCTGTCACATCTTCCCCAGAGCTAATCCCCACTTCCATATCTCCACAGAGGGTAGGTGACAACACAATAGGTCCATTTGTTCAATCAACTTTAGTCAAGCAACTTGTAAGTTCAGTGGGAACTGACACATTGATTGAATTCACCTGTAAATTAAGTCAAACTCTTCAATCGTGTATATGCCTTCTGTTGAGACTCTGAGTCTTAATAGACTAATGTCAAGGCTGGATTCCAATTTTAGTTTGTGTCTAAATGAAGGTTGGAGCTCTTTGAAAATTAAGTGATAATAATTATTGAGATTGCTGTAATTATGATTTGCACAGCTTAAAAGTTATGAGAGTATCATTTTATTTGCTAAATAGTGTTGTTTTATTCTTCATGTTTACATTTATCAAGCAAATAGAGAGAGATTTGAAGGTATCTGCTATCTCTTGGGACCCCCATGGAAAATGAGGTGCTGTGTCTCATAAGACATTCTTGGCAAATGTGATATGTAAACCAAAAAAAAAAAAAAAAAAATCCATATGGTGCACAACATCTCTCAAATGAAAAATAAGGCTTCCCAAGGAAGGAGCCTTGGGGGATTCTGAACTCAAATTGCAAGGAACAAATGTGCTATTTTAATTTTGGCCTTAAAACTTCCTTTCCTGGAATGGTCTCAATATCACAATCTCTGCTTAACAGCACACACTAAACCAGAAACTCTCCTTGTTTTCTGATTTGCTTTTCCTCAGAAAAAATCATCAGAGCTCTGGATGAGATTTGCAACCCCTCCTACACCAATCTTAGAAGTCCAAGAAAATTCTGTAACTTAATTCCCAAGCAGGCCACAAATGGATGGAATTCTCCATGAAAGAGTGTTTTCTTTTTTTTTTTTTTTTCCTTCCTCCTCCTCCTCCTTCTTCGTTTTAATTTCAGATCCTTTTAATTTCAGGGGTACTTCCCTGGACTTCCCCCTGCTCAAACAGGTTATGCACAGGTTATGCTCCCTCCCCAGCCCTGCTTTCCCTCCAATGAGACACTTGCTTCCATTGGGGGCCCCTGGTGCAGCAGCTTAAAGTGGACCTTAAGAGTCTTCCCTCCACCTAGAAAAAGTGTGTCTGCTTCCTGATGCTTGGTGTGGCTAAGGCCACGAGGGGAGTGTGCTGTAAGTCTACATCCAGTTATGACAATTTGTCAGTCTTCAGTATTGCAAGCTGTGTGGCAGCACCACCAGAGGGAAGGGTCAGTGTGGCTTCCAATTAAAACTCCCTATTGAAGATGGATTTATGTTTGGTCTATTTCAAAACACATTGGGCTGCAACTTATCATTTAAGTTGTCAAGCTGGGAGCACTTTCCTTTTTTAGTGCAAAGGGTTTAAAAGCCATTAATTCATTTTGTTTAAGATGTAAAGACATAAATGAATGGATGTTTTTATTTTTATTTATTTATTTAAAAAATGTTTTTTTAAATTTAAGGACGGAAAAGACTTTGGTCCAGATGTTCACTGGGTACACTGAAACATTTAGAATATGAATCAAATTTGCATAGTTTTTCTTCCATATATTGAGCATTTCTGCTATAATGTGTTTATTATGGGAATGTTATGATGAAAGAAAAGAGAAGACTCTTCAAACGATCCTCAGAATCATATGCTGAGAATTTCTAGTAGAGCGCAAGTCTTTCAGGGGTGGGTTCCTTTTCTTAAAAAGACACGTGATTTCCTGTTTTTAAAGATAAGAAATATGTATTTTTAGTAATTTTGGACATGAAGTCAAATTCTTGTTGTGACATTTAATGATATCAGCACAAATAAATCAGTCGCTTTCAAGAATAAAATGTCTATTGCATACCTGCGGTTTAAAGAAAGAGAAGAAACGGAGAGGGGCAAAATGTTTTAGGGGCGTATCCTGGCAAAACAGACCATCTCCAGATATAATAAATGAGAGCTGTAAAGGGGAAGGAGACAACAGCAAGATGAGAGTGTGTCTCTTGCCAAGAAAGAGCCAAACATTTCAAATACACGGTATCTCAGAGCTCATTTATCTTTGATAAGATCTATCCTTTGGCCTTCCTCTAATCTTGTTCTGTTGCTTTTTGAGAGGGGGTCCTAGCTGAGGTCTTGTTTAGTGAGCAATGAAAATCTTTTTAATTTCTTATCTCTTTTTGATAGCCTTAAGCCTACTCTTCTCTGGGAACTCATTCTTGCCTCCCTCCCACCCCCACCCCCACCCATGACTTGCACAAAATCAATTAAGCTCTCTTACTCTATCTATTTAGCTATATCCATTAACTGTGAAACATAGTGTCCTGACATTCACAATCCCCATCGGACAACCTTGGGACAGATGCAGGAGGACACGGCTCATGCAGCTGCCAACATCATCATCTGGCACCACTTCGCAGCCTAGGGAACCCTCATTAGGTCAAGAAGCCTTGAAACACAAACTATCTAGAGGGGGTGGAGAGCCTGCTCCCTCATATCACCTTAACACTCCTGACAGCGCCCAGGCAGATTCTAATATAATAAAGAACCCCAGTTTTTACTCTCTATGTTGGTGTTGGGAGGGTATAAAAAGGATCTCCTTCATGTTAGGGAAACGTAGGAGATTTTCCTAAACAAACTTAAGTCATAATGTGAATTAAGAAGTTTCCTTTTTAAAATCTGATTTAGTCCTGGAAATGCCACTGAATTTTGTGGCATCCTTTCAAGATTAAATAAATAATAATGAAATGATAATAATAGCTAATTTTTATTGAACCATACTTACCCCTCACCACACACAGGATGCTAAGCACTCAGACACGATCTCACCTAATCATCACAGCAAGGACTATTTTATAATTATTTTTTAAATGAAGTAACTGAGATTTTGAGAGGTCAAGGAATTTGCCCATTGATATAAAATAGTGAAGCTGGGATTCAAACGCTGGAGTCTGATTCGGGAATCTTCAGGTTCAATCACTGTACCCTAAGTGTAGCATATAGAATGCCTGATCATTCCAAAAGTGGCCATGGGATTACAATTCAGCCACCCCAGAGGCAGGCTCTGGTTGGATTTTTCCTGTCCCCAGGGAATGTCCTCCACTCTGATTCCAATAAAATTTTTTTTTCTTTTTTCTTTTGGAGAGAGAGAGTGAGCAAGTGTGAGGGGCAGAGGGAGAGGGAAAGAGAGAATCTTAAGCAGGATCAACACCCCGTGTGGAGCCCACTGGGGCTCCATCTCACAACCCTGAGATCATGACCTGAGCCGAAATCAAAAGTCAGGCGCTTAACCGACTGAGCCACTCAAGCGTCCCTCAAATAAAAACAATTTATTTTCAATTCTTAAAGGAAGGGAGAACATATGTGTGGACAACTGGCACGTAAGCTTGTAAGGTTGGGTGTCCATTTAGAAAGGAGAAAAATCCATTGAAAATGGTACTTTGGATCAATTTTGTGTCACTATTAAGCCAAATGTATGAATTCATGGCCAGAGAAGTATTACTGGTCAAGGGCTCCACATGTGCCAAGGGTAAACGTGAGGCCTTCTGGTAACTGGGCAATTGGATGACTCAGAGAGAGCATCATTTCTAAGATGAGGTACAGGATTGGGTAGATCCAGTTGTTTTGTTTTGTTTTTCCTATAGAATTCTGCTTTGCCAAGAGTGTAAATATTAACAAGCAAAGGCTGTAAATAAACATTGGCGACAGTTAGGTTTGAATATGCTCTATCACTGATCCAACACTGTGGACTTTCACCTGAGCTCTATCTGCGCTTGAAGAGTCCTAGGGCAGGGAAAGACGGGAGAGATCTTGGCCAAGCATTGTTTTTGTTTGTTTTCATTCTCAAGTAATTGTGATTCTTTTTTCACAAGTAAGGCATTGGATTAGCCACATCAGTGAAATGAAACTCAGACTGTACAGAGAGTCAGTGGTGAAAGAACTCTATCAGAGAACAGGTTTTCAGGCCTGTCATTAAAGCTTCTCAGAATCTGGAGAACTGCCCGATTCATTGGCTATGAATGGTAAATGCTTTGTCCAGGCAATCCTTGTTTCTCCTCAGGGTAGAGGAAATGAGTCAGACCATCAGAGGTGCTGAAATGGAATGCGTGTCCAAGTTACTCTGCAAGATACATGGGTGCAGGATAATGATTGTGTTTCTGCCTTATCAGCACCAGAAGTGCTCATCTGTCTCATGAATCCGATGGAGAAAAGGCAGGATCAGCATTGTAACAAGGCAAGAGCTCCTGGCTAACCAAGGTTCATTCCTCCCCGCTCCACTCTGGCCATGGGAGTCAAGGACACCAGTCCCTTTGATAATGAAGCAGCAGGAGAGGGCTGGAAATAGGCTTTTCCAGGGATGCAAGCTTAGTTCACATTAGCATCATCCCATGATTCAAAACCTACCTGTGATGGCTGTCACCTTGGAGTGTTTCTCAGGGAGTAAACAGTCCCTTTGCCAACGACAGAATGGTTTTTAATGTCTTTAAGCGGTCCATGGGAACCGCTGGGGTTTCTCATCTAAGATGCTAAAAGACAATTCCCATCTGTGGTCTGTGTTTACATCACAAAAAATGTTGTTTAGACTGATGGGGTACAACCTCTGACTGCTGGAGGCTCAATCTGAATGGGAGAGGTTCTTCTTCATCATCCGGATCCTTTGGCCAAGCTTCTCCCATCCAGCGATCAAGCTAGAAGCTTTGCAGGATTCTGTGGGAAGAGCTGTTTAAAATAGTTTTAAATCATCCCTTATTTTAATCAATCTAAAAATACCCAAATACAGCCTTTCAGTATTCTGCCATTGGTCTCTGTCTCTTCTGTCAGCACAAACACATCAACAATAAGGAAGAATTAATATCCCTCTAAATATCTGGCCTCTTCCATATATATATCATGGCCTGGAATTGGGTTGGCTCCAGTTTTGCAGAAAGATCCAGATTAATGACTCAGTTTCTTTGATCCAAACCAGATTTCTCAAGTTGGAATTTGATTTTCTAAGATTTATATTTTACCAGGGAAAATCTAGAGACATTTATTTTTATTTATTTATTTATTTTTAATCCTTAGCTGGAGGAACACAGTTCAGGAGATCACAAAGCAGTAAAAGAGCAATGAAAGGCAATGCTATCAAACGTAAGGACGTGATCTCAACATAGCACTGAACGTTAGGGTTTAATGAACAGGCTGCTCAGGTTTCTAAACTACATGGAAGCCCTTTTCCCACATTGAATCAAACAAGTCTTTACATTAATAAAATAAAATATAATTCCAACTTATATTTGAAATCAGTGGGTAAAGAAGGTTTTTCCTTTGCTTTGCTTTGCTTTTTTTTTTTTTTTTTTTTAATAGGTCAATTAGGCCCAAGCCGAGATGCACATTTGAACTAGCTGGGGAATTTTATTTTATTTTTCTTAAAGATTTTACTTATTTATTTGAGAGAGAACGAACAAGAGAGAGAGAGCATGCGCACAAGCAGGAGGAGTGGGAGAAGGAGAAGCAAGCTCCCCATTGAGCATGGAAGCCGATGTGGGGCTCGATCCCAGGACCCTGGGATCATGACCTGAGTCAAAGGCAGAAGTTTAACTGACTGAGCCACCCAGGCGCCCCTAGCTGGGGAATTTTAAAAATTGTTAATACATAGGCCCCTTCCCAATAAATTCTGATATAATTGGTCTGGTATGAGCTTATGTAGTGAAATGAGAAGGGATTCAGGAGTTAGAGCTGCAACATCCCTTATGGTCAGGGAAATACAAATCAGTACTACAATGAGATATCACCTCACACTGTCAGAATAGCTAAAATCAACAACACAAGAAACAACAGGTGTTGGTGAGGATATGGAGAAAGAGCAACCCTCTTGCATTGTTGTTGGAAATGCAAACTGGTGCAGCCATTGTGGAAAACAGGATAGAATTTCCTCAAAAAGTTAAAAATAGAACAACCCTATGATCCAGCAATTGCGCTAGTAGGTATTTACTCAAAGAATAAAAAAAAATATTAATTCAAAGGGATACATGCACCCCAATATTTATAGCAGCCTTATCTAAAATAGCCAAAATGTGGATATAGCCCAAGTTCCACTGACTGATGAATGGATACATCAGTGGTACACATATACAATGGACTATTACTCAGCCATCAAAAAGAATGAAATCTTGCCATTTGCAACAATGTGAATGGAGCTAGAACATACTATGTTAGGCAGAGTAAGTCAGAGAAAGACAAATGCCATATGATTTCACTCATATATGGCACTTAATAAACAAACCAGATGAACATAGGGGAAGGGGAAAAGAGAGAGAGGGAAGCAAAGCATAACAGACTCTTAACTATAGAGAACAAACAGGGTTGTTGGAGGGAGGTGGTGGGGGATGGGCTAAATGGGTGATGGGCATTAAGAAGGGCACTTATTGAGATGAGCACTGGGTGTTATTATAAGTGATGAATCACTAAATTCTACACCTGAAACCAATTTTACCATATATGTCAACTAACTAGAATTTAAATAAAAACTAGAAGAAAAAAAAGGAGTTAGAGCTGGGTTCAAGTTCCAGATCTGCCCCTTACTAGCATATGACCTTGGCCCAAGGACTCAACTCTTTGAGCACCAGTTCCCTAGTCTGTAAAATGACCATGTAACAGTCCTTACTTTATGAGATTGCCATGGAAATATATTTCAAAGATCTTAGAAGAGTGTCAGGAACATCAAGTACTCAATAAATACTTCTGAATAAACAGAAGACCTCAAAACACCTGACTACTCTTTGCATTTAGTTACTAAACCAGATAATTCTTAAGTACCATTTCAGAGCTTGTTCTTCTCTGTCTCTTGTTCCAGCCATCCATGGAGCATTATCTTTCCTGCACAGTTTTGGGCTACTTTGCACATTGATTTCCCCTTCCCTCATTCCCATGCTGTGTGCTTCACCTCTACCCAAGGGCTTCCTTGTTGATACTGTCCAGAGGCCACATATGTAAAACCTAAAGAGTGAGAGAGTTAAAGTGCCCTGGGCCAAAACTTTAATTAGTGAGATGGTGGATCAATATTCTTCCTTACTCCCCCAGGTGAACCATCCTCAAATACAGTCCATGTAGCTTCTTGAAGGATGGACCCAGAAATCAATCATACTTAGTAAAGACCAACTTTATGATGCATCATATATTCATCCCCTTTCTCTGCTTCTGTCCCTTTTTCCCACCCCTCTGCAACATGGTATTGCATCTTCTAATGAAGAAATCAGACTCTGATGACCGACACATTCAGGCTAAACAACTTCGGGACAAAACTGCAGACCTCAGTTGCATAGGGCTGAACATTATAATATGTTTATTGTCTTCCTTCCTCAATATCCATTTCTTGACCTGCTCTAAATTAGAGTTAATTATAGAATATTAGAGCTGATAGTTACTGTTATGAAAGAATGTGTCCCCCCAAAAATCGTATGTTGAAACTCTACCCCCAATGTGATGGTTTTAGGAGATGGGTCCTTTGGGAAGTAATTAGGATTTGATGAGGTCATGAAGATGGAGCCCTCATGAATGGGATTAATGCCCTGATAGAGAGAGAGAGAGGGGTCATGAGAGAGTTTGCCTCCTCTCTCTGCTCTCTGCCATGTTGAGGATACTACAAGAAGTTGGCAGTCTGCCACCCAGAAAGGAGTTTTCATCAGAACTCGATTGTGCTGGCACCCTGTTCTCAGACTTCCAGCCTCCAGAACTGTGAAAAATAAATTTCTGTTGTTTGTAAGCTGCCCAGCCTATGGTACTTGGTGATAGCGGCCCGAGCTGACTAAAACAGTTTAAATAGCCTTAACTAAAACTAAACAGTTAGCTTAGAGATGTTCTTATCCAAGTCCTCCTCCTTCACAGGCTTGTTACCTTCCAGTAGCCTTTGAGATTATTTGTTCCCAAGAACATCTCCTTGGTGCTCCTGTTTTCTAGTTCTGCATTTTACTCCAGGCAGTCTCGTCTACTCACAAGCCTGTAGCTTTTATCAGATGTTGATGACTTCTACATCATCACCAGCCCGGGTCTTTGTCTTCAGCTTAGCCTCTATTTTACAGAGACCACTGGTGTCTGGAGCCCAAAAGGTCCAAAACCTTTTTCTATTCCCCCTATTTCTGCCTTACTGTAGGTAGGTTTTTCTGAACTTTGCCTTATATTAATAATGATAATTTATTGACTAGTCTTCTTTTACCAGTCTTGCTAGCCTGTGAACCATCCACACCATTGTCAGGGTGAGTATTCAGAAACTGAAAACTGACCATGTTAGGCCCTCATTGCCTACAGTACAAAGTCCATCTTCATGTGTCATGCACTTCTTTTCTTTTTTAATTTTTAATTTAATTTATTTAATGTAATTTTTAGAGAGAGAACATATGCAAGGGGGAGGGGGAAAGGCAGAGAGAGAGAGACAGAAAGAAAATCCCAAGCAAGCTCCATGCTCTGTATGGAGCCCAATGTAGGGCTCCATCTCACAACCCTGAGATCATGATCTGAGCCGAAATCAAGGGTCAGACACTTAACCGACTGAGCCACCCAGGCGCCCCACGCACTTCTCTCCTTGATGTGGTCTTTGCTGGCCTCTTCAGCCTGGACTTGTGCTCTCTCCTCACGTGCAGCTCTTCAACCACTGGGCACCCATTACAGTTCAAGGCATGTGCCTGCTTTTCTTTAAGCCCTACTTACATCTCTGACTAAGTGTCTAATAAGCATCTCAAACTTAAGATGTCAAAATAGAACTGTCTTTCTCTCCCTTTATGTTCTACTTCCAGCCTCCCCTGTCTTACTGAAAGGCACCACCATTTCTTTGGGCCAAAAATCTATGAGCCATCTTTTTTTCTTTCTTTCTTTCTTTTTCTCATTCCCTACATCCAAGTCAATCCAACTGACTCCATGGAAAGCAATATTTTAAATAGTTCAATCATTTCTCACTATCTGCACTATTGATATCCTAGTTAAAGTCATGGTCATTTCTTTTTTTTTTTTTTTAAGATTTTTATTTATTTGACAGAGAGAGATATAGCGAGAGAGGGAACACAAGCAGGGGAAGTGGGAGAGGGAGAAGCAGGCTTCCCGCCGAGCAGGGAGCCCGACGTGGGGCTCGAGCCCAGGACCCTGGGATCATGACCCGAGCCGAAGGCAGACGCTTAACAACTGAGCCACCCAGGCGCCGCAGTCATGGTCATTTCTTACTTGAACTATTGAGAAGGCACTGTCATAATTGATTTCATTCTTACCTCATCTTCTGACACCCAGTCTACCCTCTGAGTGATCTATTAAGCATAATCATGTCCTGTCATTCATCCTTTTAACTCTCCATTGGCTGCCTCTACACTTGCCTCTATACTTAAAGTTGAAGCTCCTCAGTATGTATACAGGACCCCATAAGATGTGGTCCCCACCTAACTTTCTGACTTCATCTGCACCTAATCATCCCTTCATTCAGTGTGCTCCTGCTAGAGCCATCTTCGTGTCTTCACATGTGCTGATATCCCTCTTCCTGAAACTCCCCCAGATCTTTCATGGTGGGCTCTTTTTTGTCCCAGATCAAATGTTACTGTCTCACAGAAGTCCTCATTATCCACCTTTACCCTCATTATCCATTATCACACCCTGCTTTATTTTTCTCATAGCACTTATTATTTGAAATTTTACTATTATATCATATATTTCACAATTATACCTTTTACTTATTTTATTATCTTTCTCTCCCACTTGATTTTATACTCTGAGGGCAGAGACATTACCTGTCTTATTTATTGGCATATTAAACTGTCTAGAACAGTATTAGATAATAATACTAAAGTTAATATAACTAATAAATAAGAACTAATGAGTAATTAATAATAAATTCTCCCTAATTAGTTGAAAGAATGAGTGAAGGGATGAATTCTTCAGGGCCTTGATAAATGCTGTTTCCTCTGCCCTCTGCCAGAAATATTCTGCTCACCATCTCTATTTGCCTTATGAATTTGTACTCTTTGGTCAAGGCCCAACTCAAATATTTGTGAAGCTGCTCTGATGTCTCTCCCAGAAAGAGTTGGCCTCTCTGTCTTCTATGACATCCCTCTACTTGTTCATAATCTATTATAATACCCAACAGCTCACAGACAATGATATCCTTCCTACTAAACTCTGATGATAAAGCATCTTGTACCTTAGGGTTAGAAACTAGAGTCAGCAAAATTAACAGACTTGTTCAAAATTGTAAAACTAAAACCAAAACCCAGACCTTAGTTTGGTGCTGTTTACATTTTAGTAGGTCCTCCCCGAAGTGCTTTGGTATAGAAGGACCATCTATCTAAATCTGCCTAGATCCTTCTCTCGATGTCTCAGGTTCTCTGGAAAATTTCTTGCTTTCTCAATGTGGGAATGGCTAGAGATCACCAACATTTTTCTCATTGAATCCGTTGGTATCTTGTTATATATGAAGTGCCTGGTACATTGAAAACACCCAATAAATGTTTGAATAAGTGTATGCATGTTTTATTGTCTCTTTAAATTTTTTCTACTTTCATGTTATTAAAACTCAAACTCTTTCCCCATCACCACCTACTTCTTGTTTTTGAGTCCCAGCTTACCTCCCTCCTCTCCTAGCTCCGTCCTTTAAACAGAAGTGGTTGTTATGATCCTGGTCATTGCCAGAGAAAGCTCTAGAGTGGGACCAGATGCATTTTTTTTTCATATAAAAGGTATTGGAAATAGCCTGCTTCTTGAAGTTCAGAAGGAGCAGAACTTTATGTGTTGATATGGATGATATGCCTTAAGATTAGATATCTTATATCTAAAGTTTTCAGATGGTCTTGAAGATTAGTAGAAGTTGGAAACCCTGCAGTAATGTTTTCTGAGCATTCATAATGTATACATATATTAAATCATCATGTTGCACACTCTAAATATATACAACTTTTATTTACCAATTATACACAATAAGGCTGGAAAAAATAAACAAATAACAGGAAGGGGGTCTATTAGGTAATAGAGATCATGACAAACACACTTGTCCAATAAAGTCATTTTAATATTCCATTATATCCCCATCATCATCAGCCCTTATTTTCAGGCCCTGAACAGGATGCAAATTGAGAATTATTCCTGCCCCAACAGAAACTAGATAAGGGTTTGTTTTGTTTTGTTTTGTTTTGTTTTGTGGCAGAGACAGATTTGCAAACCTTGTCCCATGTGCCTCACAAACAGAGTTCTACATGTACGCAGATTTCTGACCCTCTGTTTTGCTTTGACCTCAGAACGTGGGTGTTGGACTCCTGAATCCTTTCCTGGCAGCTGAGCCTCTGTCTTATTGCGTCCTGATACCCTTGCATTCCAACTCCTGACTTCTCACCTATTAGGATTCCATAGCTCTCTGAAGGCCTGGATTCTACAAATTTGGGGATCTAACTTCTTACCTGGTCTATGACACATACCATCATCCAAAGTTCATAACAACAATGAAAAAGAACTGCATCCAACTGCCCAGGAGCCAGAGCATTTTCTCCTACTATAGACTTCATTAGGAAAGAATAAATGGGTACTTCCTTTTTGCTGGAGATGAAACTGCCCTTTCCATTATTTTTGGTACCTTTTTTTTACCTTCTCTAGGAGGATCACCTTCATGTTGTTCTTATCTAAGAATTAGTAAATTTTTTTTGTTTTGCTTTTTGTTTTTGTTTTTTTCCCCACTTCATACGTTAGCCAGACTCTGAGAAATGAGGGTCATAAAACAAGATACAGTATTTCCAGAAAACACAAGCAATTACTCAATCTATTCCCCAAACTGCCACCAATAGATTAAATTTGGGAGATTCTTGAAGCCTTTACAGAACTACTGTATAGCTGGCATGAGATTCCCAAGGAGATTAATCAAAAGGAATAAGGATCGACAGTAAGTCTTAGAAAAAAAGATAAGCATAGTTAAGGCTATTTAAACTGGAGAACAGGAGACCTCCAACAGGTAGAGAATTGTTCCCTGAAGGAAACGGTGTAATGTGCTCCTAGAAATTGCATAGAGTCATAGAGGACTCTAAACCTGTCCACATACATGTTTACACCAAATCTTGAATGCCCAACATCATTGGTAAAAATCACTGAATGAGCAGATAAATGCCATGAGAAACAAAGTATAGGTATTTACCAGGCTGCATTGACTGAACGAAGAAAAAAATCTTTGGAGTAACAATAACTTAATAAGCAAATAAGGATTGCCACAATGACCCTGAATTATGGCGTTTATTTTCTTCTTCTAGTAACAATACCGATTGCATTCCTACCTTGATTGTTTCTACTTCGATAATAATTTTTTGTGACCACCCTGAGCTCCATGAACCTCATCTGGTTTTAGAGAAATGATCTATCTTCTTTAAAGAGAAATATGACATTGAGTGTTTCCTGAGCAGAAACGGGAGAACAGTATCACAAATAAATCTATAAAAATAAGCTGGTCCTTGGGACAGGAACAGTTGCTTAGAAGCAGGAGTGTTGATTCTTGTTTGGCCTTCATGCTTACACCAGGACCCCAGTGAGTCCTTTCTAAAGCACACTGACACTCATGTCTTTAAACTCAGATTTTCTAGATCACATTATAAAATGCATGCTTTAGGGCACTAGGCTAGAATGGTCCATGTTTCAGGTGGCTGGACTTGCCAACTGTCCAGGATTAAGTTACTGCTCATCCTAAAGTTTTCTACAACTGGATCCTGGACAATACTTTATGGAATGGTGTCTTGCAGATTCCAGGTTTTTGCTTTTTTTGTGTGTGTGGCTTTTTTTGACCCTTCCCGCTGAAACTTCAGCAGCCATGGCACAGGCGGACCCTATGCTCATGCTGATGTAATGCTCTTTGAGAAGGGCTCTGTGTCAATTACCCTGATGGCTCCTAGAGTGGTTGCACGCTCTTCCTTTAATGAAAATATATGGGCCACTGTTTTCCCTGAATCCTGTCCTTCCCTGGGAGTCTAAGTGACACAGCTGCCTGTGACACAAGCCAAAGGATGTGACCACCTCTCCCTCTCCTGTCGCCATGACTACTTGAGTCTAACGTAGAATAGTGGGGTTAGAAATGAGGAGTGTCTTCCAGTGGCTATCATTCCCACTACCCTCCAAATTCTGTAGCCACTAGACTTCAATAAACATGTCTAGCAAACCATTTTGCAATAGAGGGTCTTGGGCTTGCATTGCGGCAGCAGCTAATTCTCATTCAAATTAAACAACGAGAATGAGTCTGTTGGCAGCTTTGTTAGAAGTAGAATCACTCAGGCATGGCATTAAGCTCTGGTCCAAAATGAGCTGTCTCAAATGGAGTGGCTCACTTTAGCACAGTAAACAATGACCACCTGCTATTCTCTCAAATGCATCCAGAGGATAAGGAGCACTTTATTATTTTAACTAGCATGCAGCCTCTGGAGGCTATCCTAGTAGACATCAATCACCAGTTTACAGCTTGTAATGATATCTGGAAGGATATGAGTATGCAATGTCTTTAAGTGTCCCTTTCACAAAATATGAAGTCAAATTGAACTTTAATCTTTAGAGCAAAGAAAATAGATCCTTTTCCCTGGGGAATTAAAAAAAAGGTGAGTAAATTGTAAGTGACTTTTAAAGTATACAATAAGACTGCCAGCCCTATTCATGGGGAAAAAATAATTGGCACTTTATGTCAGTATTTTCCATGAATTATTTGAAAAACAGATAAAACGTGTCATTTATGTGGAACTATGTCCCACTGTTCTTCAAAGCTCCTCTTTACTGAATAAGTAATCACCTTTCACTGGTGATTGGCACATGTGTATAACTCCAGCTTGGGCAAAATATGTCAGAAAAGCCATGGATGGGTTGGTTTTATATGTAATACATCCGAGTCCTTAGGGGAAAGAAAGGAATTGGAAAAAAGAAGAAGAAGGAGGAGGAGGAGGAGGAGGAGGAGGAGGAGGAGAAGGAGAAGAAGCTGCTCTCCTCTGTCACCTCAGGGTTATGAATGGAGGTGTCTACTCTTCCTCTGGGCACTGTTTCCTGAGGACTGGCGAGCTCCTTGCAGATAAAAGCCCTGCCCCCCACCAGAGTCACACACGACAGTTTTTGTATGTTTGGAATTTTAGTTCCTTAGTTCCTATAGAGGGGAAACACTGCTCTGACATTCACCTTTATTTATTTATTTTTAAGATTTTATTTATTTATTTGACAGAGAGAGACAGAGCGAGAGAAGGAACACAAGCAGAGGAGTGGGAGAGGGAGAAGCAGGCTCCCCGCTGAGCAGGGAGCTTGATGCGGGGCTCGATCACAGGACCCTGGGATCATGACCTGAACCCAAGGCAGATGCTTAACGACTGAGCCACCCAAGTGTCCCAATCTTTAAATTAGATTTTAAAAATTGTCTCAAGACAAGCTCACTTGTTGGAGAATGGTGTGTGTTCTTGGTGTTCCGCATCTTTGTGAGAAAAGCCGAAAACCGAAGCAAAAAGATTTCCATCCTCCCTGGAAGAGAAGGGGCGTTACGTAATGCTTGCCAATGCAGTGTGCTGTTGATTGTGTATGGAAGAGTGGTTAACTATCTTTGAGACAAATATTTTGTTACTTCTTAGCAGAAGCATTAGGAGTGGACGTTTGACGTTAAAACCCGAGTCCTGCTTCTAAACGTTTCCATGTCCTTCTTCGAGCAACCATGTGATATTAAAATCCTCGTCAAATCAGGCAAATGAGTAAAATATGTACCACACCGAGATGCAGACAAGCTTCATGTTATTAGTCTTTCCATGCATGAAAAATATCCCAAGGTACTATATGGGGGGAGCAGCTCTTGAAATTATTTCATGAGATCTTTTCTTAGAAAAATTTTATACACCCCAAGACTATGTATGTCGAAAATGTTAGCTTAGAAGGTGTAGACCAGTTCTGTTTGTTCATGTTCAGAGAACATGTATACTCAACTAGCTCCCTTAATTTTGGTTCAGGCATTGCATGTTATTGGAACTGAACTGTTCTCTCCCCTCACAGATCACTCATTTTGTTAGGAAGGGTTAAGAGAGAGCAGGAGGCCCTGGGATGTCCTCTCCCCACAAATACTGTTTGGAGCAGAAAGCTGTAATGGGAAGTTTTAATGGCCTATTCAGTTCTCTCCCAGCAGAGGCCACATGCTCAGAGCTCCACTGACTCCTGCAGGTTCTACTGGTCCCCCCCACCCTCACCCTCAGCCCCAGCCCCGACTCAGAAAGCGATCCTGAACTGGTCAGGAGTGTCTCAAAGACCTAGCTAGGTAGCTTATGGGACTTACCAACTCAATAGTCCTGCTGCTCTCTTCCCTGACCTTAAGCTGTAGGGAAAGAGCTGGGCTTCGGTCTTGTTCGGTATTTCGAGGCCACCTTCCTGGTCCTCAGTCATCCTTGCCCACAGGATCTGGAGCTCAGACCCTGAGCCTCAGTGAGAAGTTAGGCCACAGCTGCCTGTGACACAAGCTGAAGGATGTGACCCTATCCTCCTCCTTTTTCCTATATAACAACACCACATCCCATTAGAGTTTTTGTTCCCACCCAAATTAGACCAATCATAATCTTTTCCTTTGGAATTTGGAAGTGCATTTATGTATTTAAAGGGAACAACAGAGACAGAGATATCTGATGACCAACCATCCCATTTCTGGACCCTCCCTCAAACTCAGCTGCACTGCTCCTCTATGAGATAATTCTTCTTTTTTTTTTTTTTTCCACTTTCACTTCTTTATTACTATTTTTGCATGGACAGAAAATTCACCTCTCATACCATATTCTCTGGGAGTTACAATGGTGATCAAAATTCTGATTGATAAAAGAGCCACATGAACGTGGTTCCTTAGATATCTTTTTTTTTTAATTTTTTTATTGTTATGCTAATCCCCATACATTACATCATTAGTTTTAGATGTAGTGTTCCATGATTCATTGTTTGTGCATAACACCCAGTGCTCCATGCAGAACGTGCCCTCCTCAATACCCATCACCAGGCTAACCCATCCTCCCACCCCCCTCCCCCCTAGAACCCTCAGTTTATTTTTCGGAGTCCATCGTCTCTCATGGTTCATCTACCCCTCCGATTTCCCCCCCTTCATTCTTCCCCTCCTGCTCTCTCCTTCTTTTTTTTTTTTTCTTAACATATATTGCATTATTAGTTTCAGAGGTACAGATCTGAGATTCAACAGTCTTGCACAATTCACAGAGCTTACCAGAGCACACACCCTCCCCAGTGTCCATCACCCAGTCGCCCCATCCCTCCCACCCCACCCCCCACTCCAGCAACCCTCAGTTTGTTTCCTGAGATTAAGAATTCCTCTCTATGAGATAATTCTCATCATCATTATTATTTTGCTTGATCTCATTCTTATTCATATTGAGTGTTTTCTTTTGACACCAGAACAGTCCTAACTCAAGCAGTTCCCCAGAGATCTAAGCATCTGATAACTTCCTATAGGAAAACTGCAGTGGATCTAGGGAGCAGGGCCTGGGGTGGGGGGGGGCTCTTCTCCATCCCCTCTGCCTTCATCCCAAGTGCGTCTCTTCTGTATGTTTTATACTTTGGGATTTCACACATCATTTTACTTAAACATGTTCTGTTGACTTTCTGTTGCTAAAAAAATGAAAACTTCTCACTGTGGACCTGGGGTGTCCCTGATATCCCATGTATTTCTACGGTTGAGGCAATTGGATTCCTCAGTTTCCGACCTCAACTCATCTCTGACTAAGAATTGTCTGGTCTATGTAACTCCTGAGATCACTCCAAATGTTCAGATGCTGTGATTGACTGAGCCCAAATCCAAATGTTCTCATTTTTTTGTCTCTCTCTTCTGCCTCAGATCTGTAGTACACCTGTGCTATTTCAAGAGTCTGGAACCAAGTATCAGGTCTCGGCAGTCCAGTGTCTTTTTACGATTGCTCAGACTTCCTAAAGCAAATATTACATGATGGCCATTACCATTTATCTCATAATTCTACAGTTTGACAAGCACAGTGATAAAAGGCAACGCACATGATAAATTCTCTTATAATAACCTATAAAGCCCTGTTGGTATCATTTTTGTAATGATATTTTGTTTTACCACTTGAGATTTTAAAAAGGTAGAATCAACTGCCTGTTTTAGAAAGTTTTTTAAATATATATATTATATCCATAATGTATTCTTATAATTGAAGCTTTTGCTAAAAAATTATTGGGCATGTAAGAAATAGCCTCAAATATTCTAGAAGATGAGAAAGGTCTCTGATTTTGTTTACCTGATATTATCCTTAAAAAAGCCTAGGACTAAATTGACATTCACAGTGTTCCTCAAATCCAGCAATCTCATTTACAGCATTTGGAGCTTACCCATTAGCCTTGGAATTTGGAAAAGTTCATTATAATTGGGGTTGGAGGGTTAGTTCATGCACTTCATTAACTCCTGTGCCAAAAATCTCTACACATTAATGATATCTCCACCCAAGTTATTACATTTTTCTCTGAAAATTATTGGGCAATAAATGTTTGAACATAACTCACGTGATACAATAATGGAATTAATGTAAGTAGAGATGTAATGGCTTCTTTGATTAATGGGTTCTTGGACAACACAGCCGACTGAGAATATAATACCTTTTAATTAGAAGTGAGGACAATTTTCTCTTTCAAATATTGGTACAGTTTACATGGTTTATACCTAAGCACAGGTGAGAATTATTTACAGTCTAACTGAAAGTGCTTATCTGTCAAACTGAAAGCTGGGTTTTGATCCATTCCCCTGATCCATGGCATAATTGGTTCGCTTTTTCTTGTCTCATTCAAAGAAAAGCTTCCCCCATCACCCCTCTTTCCTCCCAAGTGTCTTGGCTATCTGTACTAAACAGAGCAAAGTCCATCTCTGACTTTTTAGTTGCTCCACCCCACTCCTTTAATTTTGTGTTCACATTTTGTTATCACTACAACCACCGCTCTTATCCTGATCGATTAAATTTCTACAGAAACTCCTCAGGGAATTTGGCTAATTTTAAACTCACCAATGTTTTTTTCTCAACTTAAAAATAGATATTTGTAGGGCGCCTGGGTGGCTCAGTTGGTTAAGCGACTGCCTTCAGCTCAGGTCATGATCCCAGCGTCCTGGGATCGAGTCCCACATCGGGCTCCCTGCTCTGCAGGGAGCCTGCTTCTCCCTCTCCCACTCCTCCTGCTTGTGTTCCCTCTCTCGCTGTGTCTCTCTCTGTCAAATAAATAAATAAAAATATTAAAAAAAATAGATATTTGTAAATGCTTTCAGGTTTTTATCTTTCTTATTTTCCAGACCATTTCATTGAAGAAAATTGGCATTTTGATCTCAGTTTTATAGATGTGGAATCAGAGGAACATAGAAGTAATAATCTTATCCAAAGAACATAGGGCTCAATTGCAAAGAATTAATTAAAACTATCTTGTCTTTTCTTTAGTCATTCAGCTGTGAATGTGTTTAATGACCTGGTGTCTCCTGTTGGCCACAGTCCTGGAAACACGTTAAGAGAACAGGAATATTCTCAGTCAGGCTCTAAGACGGTGTTTGGGGAAACCAGGAGGCAGTGCTCTGTGGCAGTAGATTGGGAGTAGCCGGCACTGGGAACTGTTAAAGTCACCCTGCATGAGATTTGTTTCTGGGCAAGAAGTGTTGGTGGAGCTCAAAGTCTAACTACTTCGCACAATTAATTGAACCCTGCAGTAGAAGCAAAACCCCTGGTTGTGAACTCAGGTATTAAAGCTGACGTGCACACAAGGATGGCAGAAGACCATTTCGGCCAATTCATCCAGGTCCAATGGTTTGGCGTGGTTACCCCCATGTGCTCCACAGACCTCCTCTGCTCTGAGACGGAGGGACTGGGATTAACCTGGCCTACTGTACCCAGATCATCTGGTGAGCTCCCACAAGGATATTCTCAGACTCCAGTTTAGTGGTCTTGTTCACTGGTTATAATTCACTGGAATGGAAATCCACAGCTCTCAGTATTAGTAGTTGTAATAGTCATAGCAGAGTCTCTGTTGCTTTTATAATTTCACTGGTGCTGGTGGTACAGCATGTAGGGAGGGTGCCCACACACTTCAAGGCATGTGGCTCCTCTACATTGAAGCTTTTTCAAGGACAACGGCCTTGGGCTTTCCGGATTTTAGGTAAGTTAGGGAAATTCAGTACTCAGATCAAAGCCAACTGAAATAAAAAAGCCATTTTCCATGCCAGCTCAGGTCCCTTCATGGACACATGAAAAAGGAAGGAAAGCAGGGCCTGGGAGATAATCAATATTCAACTTAAATAAACTGGAATATTAGAGCTCAGTTTCATTCTGCTCTTCATTTTTCTCTGAACCAGGTCACCCCTTCCTAATTATGACTGAAAACTACCCAGGAATAGAATTATCACAGCATTTAAAGACTGCTGTGTTTAGGGGCTGCCATTGTCCTATAAAAATCTGCATGTAGACTTGAGATCTAAGCCAAGGATATTTGACCTCTGCTGTACCAAGGGCTCCATTTGTAACCTCCCAGAAGCCCAGTGGCTGTGCCTGATTTGCATTAATATTTACATAAATCTACATATGCATGGTTTGCAGGTTTGGTCCATGAGTTGATTGTGTCTTGTTTGCTCTAAAAGTTTAGAACTGAAAGTAAGGGTGAAGGTTATAGCTATCTAAGAGAAAAACATTCGTTGTCCAGGAAATTTAAGAGTCTCTTTTTTAATATGTCTCGCACAAAAGAAAAACCTTTTAAAAAGTAATTGTTGTCAGCTCTCTGCTCCTCCCCATTCGACAGACAGCCGCATCTTCTGATGCAGTGCCAGCCGCGTCCCTGAGACACGATGGTGAAGGTCGGAGTGAACGGATTTGGCCGTATTGGGCGCCTGGTCACCCGGGCTGCTTTTAACTCTGGCCAAGTGGATATTGTCGCCATCAATGACCCTTTCATTGACCTCAACTACATGGTCTACATGTTTCAGTATGACTCCACCCATGGCAAATTCCACGGCACAGTCAAGGCTGAGAACGGGAAGCTTGTCATCAATGGAAAGTCCATCTCCATCTTCCAGGAGCGAGATCCCGCCAACATCAAATGGGGTGATGCTGGTGCTGAGTATGTTGTGGAGTCCACTGGGGTCTTCACCACCATGGAGAAAGCTGGGGCTCACTTGAAGGGCGGGGCCAAGAGGGTCATCATCTCTGCTCCTTCTGCCGATGCCCCCATGTTCGTGATGGGTGTGAACCATGAGAAGTATGACAACTCCCTCAAGATTGTCAGCAATGCCTCCTGCACCACCAACTGCTTGGCTCCTCTGGCCGAGGTCATCTATGACAACTTCAGCATCATGGAGGGGCTCATGACCACCATCCATGCCATCACTGCCACCCAGAAGACCGTGGACGGCCTCTCTGGGAAGCTGTGGCACGACGGCCGAGGGGCTGCCCAGAACATCATCCCTGCTTCCACTGGTGCTGCCAAGGCTGTAGGCAAGGTCATCCCTGAGCTGAATGGGAAGCTCACTGGCATGGCCTTCCATGTCCCCACCCCCAACGTGTCCTCTGTGGATCTGACCTGCCACCTGGAGAAAGCTGCCAAATGCGACGACACCAAGAAGGTGGTGAAGCAAGCATCAGAGGGCCCCCTCAAGGGCATCCTGGGGTACACTGAGGACCAGGTTGTCTCCTGCAACTTTAACAGTGACACCCACTTCTCCACCTTCGATGCCTGGGCTGGCATTGCTCTCAACAACCACTTTGTCAAGCTCATTTCCTAGTATGACAATGAATTTGGCTACAGCAATTGGGTGGTGGACCCTATGGTCCACATGGTCTCCAAGGAGTAAGAGCTCCCTGGACCACCAGCCCCAGGGAGAGCAAGAGGAAGAGAGAGGCCCTCAGCTGTTAGGGAGTCCCTGCCCCAACTTATCCCCCAAAACACTGAGAATCTCTCAACCTCCACCGTTTCCATCCCAGACCCCCTGAAGAAGGGGAGGGACTTGGCGAGCCCTGCCTTGTCATATACCATCAACAAAGTATACTGTACCCAGCCCCCCCCCCCAAAAAAAGTAATCATTGTCAGTCTTCTGCCTTCCATTTCCATAGGGCCATAATGAAACTTCTCATCTTAGAGAAATGAGAATCTATCAATTAAATGTTGAGTATTCTTAAATAAATATTGTTATTATAGACTAAGTTCTCACCCTAAAATTGAGAATTTATAACTAGATGCATGCCACACATTAAATGATTAGAGAAAACTATAAGGGAAAACTTGAGTTTCCAGGCTATCACTATTCCTGGAACATCCAAAGCTGGGATCCATTCTAACTGAGGTTCCCCCTCAGGATTCTTACATCATACAGCATCTATTAGATAACCAGCTTTAGGGCTCCTTTTATGAGGTGGAGTTACATGGGCTTCGTTCGTTCTTTCTTTCTTTCTTTCTTTCTTTCTTTCTTTCTTTCTTTCTTTCTTTCTTCTTTCTTTCTTTCTTTCTTTTAAAGATTTTATTTATTTATTTGACAGAGACACAGTGAGAGAGGGAACACAAGCAGGGACAGAGGGAGAGGGAGAACAGGCCCCCCACCGAGCAGGGACCCCGATGCGGGGCTCAATCCCAGGACCCTGGGATCATGACCTGAGCCAAAGGCAGACGCTTAACAGCTGAGCCACCCAGGAGCCCCTGGCTTTGTTCTTTAATACAAGAGTATTCCTCTTCCTTTTTTACCATTGTGTAGAAGACATAGATCATGAGGATTAAAAATAGGAGCCCTGAAATTACATAATTCTGACCCTGCCACTTACACCCAGTGTGATTCTTGGTCAAGTTGCTTTAATTTTCTATGCCTCAGTTTCCTGCTCAGTAAAATGACTTAGTAATGCCTACCTCAAACAACAGTTATATAAGGATTAGATGAGACAATGTGCATAGTGTTGACCTTAGAAAGAACTCAATCCATGATGCATATTTTTTTTTTAAGATTTTTTATTTATTTGAGAGAGAGAATGAGAGACAGAGAGAGCACACGAGAGGGGGAGGGTCAGAGGGAGAAGCAGACTCCCGCCAAGCAGGGAGCCCAATGTGGGACTCGATCCTGGGACTCCAGGAACACGACCTGAGCCGAAGGTAGTCGCTTAACCAACTGAGCCACCCAGGTGCCCCTCCATGATGCATATTAATACTATTTTGTCTTTAAGCCAACTCAGTACTTTTGCAGATTGGGTCAGTTTTCTCCCAATTCTGAGGATCCCATCTTCCACTACTGGTCGTATCTCTTGGAACTTCTACCTTACCAACAATTGCAACACTTATGTGGACTCTGAGCAGTACTCTTAGTTTGATATTGTTAGAGATCATTTTTAAAGGACTTAGCCTAAATTTCATAGAGCTGGACAATGGAAATTTCTCTGGCATGATTCTACTTTTCTTACTTCAACTTCTCTGCCATTTCCACAGGACTGAGAGTGGAACTTCTTCCCACTGGCTCTCTCTGGGATCAGAGCTGAAATCCTTCTTTGTACTGTGGTATCAAGACACTTTCAATATGCCTTCTTCATACTGTAGCTTTGGTAGAATTATTGGACTCGCTATTGCACACTGAACTCCAAACTCTCCAAAACATTTTTCTCCCAAATTTTTTATTTACACTAAATAGGAACTGTGAAAATGAAGTTTAAATCCAATTCTCACTGGCTGAAATGCCTTTATTTGTAAACCAAAGACTAAGAAGCATGCCATCATATTCCAGAATTCCTAAGGAGAAGTATTCAAATTAGGCTTTTTCTGGACCCTGGGTTGCATTATGTGATACAGACTTTAGGTACAATAGATCCTTGAGATTTGCCAGAGGTATATGCTGAGAAACTTGAAGATTCCAAATTTCATGTTCTGAGGTTACTGTGTGCACAAAGACAGGTAGAGAACAACAAAAGGTCATTAAGTTGTAGATGCTCAACAGTGGACTAGTTTTCCTCACTAATCAGTGATTTCCTCCTTCACATCATGATTCCAATCCATGCCTAATGAAAGTAATAAGAATCAAAATCTCTTGCAACAGTCAAAACTATGAATGGTGTATCTATAAATTCTCAAGTTCTACTTTGTTGCAGAGGTTCATAAAAGGTGAAAATCATTGAGTTTCATTATGGTCTGATGTGAACTAAGACTTGAAATATGTCAGGGTTTGGAAACCTAAGACAAGGGAAAGAGTGTATGGGACAATATATCCAATGATAAAAAGAAAGAAATGACAGGGACTGAGAATAGTGTTGAAATGGGCCACAGAGGAATAGTTTACTTGGTGAAGCTCTCATTTGGTGTAAACTATTCTAGTGTTCAACAGTTGTTTTACTTCCCAGTTTTAGTTGTAATAAAGCAGAAATTCATCACGAAGTTTAACCCATTCTTGTGTTCATCATGGAGCTAGATCAGAATACTTGCACCAGAGATCAGAAGACATCCAATTATATGACAATGGTAGAAATTGGTCACAAACCTCTGTGTAAATTGGTATATTTGTAGATTGCTGTGGAATTATCTTTCATCCTGTCCTTTAGAATTAAGCTTTTCAATATGTTTTAATATTTTTCCCTGGGTTTCATTCTCTACCTCTTAACTTATTTAGCTCCTTACTGAACTACATGAACAATAGATCTTCACATGGCTAGAAGTAGAAAAGAATATGATAAAAATATACTGCTTCTAAGAGATGAATGATTTTTGTGTGTGTGTATGTGTGTGTCTATGTGTGAGACATATATGCTGCTTCAAAATTTCTTTTTCTTTTGGCAAATAAACATTTTTTTTTCCTTTCGTTCTATTTTCTCTGCCAAGGAAACTCATTCCCCTGCTAAGTGGAACAATGTGAAAAAAAGACAGCATACGATGACTTGCAGCCACTTGTTAGCTGACCAGACTCTGTAGTAGCTCTAGCAGGGGAAGAGGAAATGCATCTGGAGTTTCAAGGCTTGATCTGGTCACTATGGAATTGAGAGCAATTCTGCTCATTCTCTGTGTTTCCCTTTCCTATAAAATAGAGGTGAAAAACTCTTCTCTCATTTCACTATTATATCTGGTAGACTGAAATGGTACAAACATGTCTATTTTTAAGGAGGAGACTATATGGTTCAGATGTCTGTATATACCCAATTTTCTTCGGTGGTCCCAAATTAAACAACATTGTTCCTTTATCTATATAAAGCCATGAACATTTCCTGGCAATTCCAATATTTCAATGTTCAAGTTACATTTCTTGCACTGCCAAACACACACAGAAATGCTACAGAAATCCTCTCTTTGGCCACACTGTCTAGATTTTTGGTGTTAAAAATGTAATAAATCACTAAACAGTGCAATGGGATATTTCATTTTTTGTGTGTTTTTGTTTTGTTTTGTTTTGTTTTCTCAAGCATCTATATCTTTACTGGGAGTGTTGAGGATTGGTTGGTGTGTCCAAATCCCCACGTCACTGTCTTTCCTTCTAGTCCACAATTATCTTTTTCTGTTGGAACAACAATTCCCCTTCTGTTATCAAGTGTTTTCATTTGTGTGACATAATTTGCCTCATTTTTTTTTCTTTCATTTCAGGAGGTTACATAAACAACCTTATCATCTAACTAAGCTTAGTGAGAAAGGAAAAATGACTTTCACACCCAACTATATGAAACATGATTACAAAATGCTTTTATCGGGATTCTTACTTCTGAGATTGAGATAGTACAACTCTGGGACAGAATTTATGAGGGAATATCCATGCCAATCAACTCAAATGAAGAAATTTCTAATGCAATTCTTTGGTGACACTTTGCTATTTCTCCTTGCTTGGGCTATGGAAAAAGCCTCCTTGCCAGCTCCCTGCCATCACTCTTTCCCCATAAAATAGCCAAAGTGATTTTGTAAAATAGAAATCAGATTTTACCTCACTCCCTGTCAAAGTCTTCAGTGCCTTGTCATAACACTTGGAATAAAATTCAACTTGGCTTAAAAGACCCACCTCACTGGGGCCCAGCCCTTGTCATCCCCCATCTATACCACCTACCTCCTTCCTAGCTTTTGAGCAACTTCAAATCTTACAGCATCATAGGGCCTTCATTTCTGATCTTTCTCTTTATGTCCTTCAGGGTCTTCCATTGAAATGTTGCCCTCTCAGACAAATGCACATACTCACCCTTTCTTTACCCTACCTTTCTTTTTCTTCATAACATCATTTGAAATTACATTAAATTATTAGCTTGTTTGTTTTTAAAATGTGTACTTTTTGACAACAGGGTCTGTTTTGATATTACTCACTTCTGTCTCCCCAGAAACTGTGTCCCCAGAAACTAAAACCATGCTTGGGCATAATAAGTGTTTAATAAACATTTGTCAGGTAAATGAATAAATTCTTAAGCACACACTGTATCTCTTTCTTATAGCTTGGTGTTATTATTCTTCAGAGGTGAAAATAAATGTTGTTCTCATTTTTATGAGTAAACTCTTTTTAGAAGATAAAATAATTGAGTCATTTATTTATATGAAAGCTGTTAATTCATTTTGTAGGAAAAGTCTCTTCATTATTTTTTTGGTCTCCCCCAATGAGGCTGAGGATCCTCAAGGCTGAAAATAAAAGTGTTGTTCATCAATCTACCCAACCACTCTTCACTAACTTTTGACCCAACAAAGAGGAACTAAGATATAGGTAATGACTGCTGAGTCCTTGGGTACACAGGAACAAGAGGGGAAAAGACAACGGCAGTGGTAGCATATAAGTAGATCACCTTTGTCCCTCCTCTGTCTGGCCCTGGAAGAAATGCCAAGGTGCTAGCAGAATTACTAGTAATTGATTCCAGAGTTGCCAAAGCTATGACTGGACATATTGAGGGGGAAAAGAAGTAGTTTTCCTTTAATTCCATGTTTATTTCTTGCAAAGTACATTTGGCCACAGTATCTTTCACTCCACAAGAGGTTATTGAAAGACATTGAGAGAAAAATCTGAACTTAAACTTCCTTAGAAATGACCCTGGGGAAGGGGGTGCTCTACAGCTATAATAAATTATTCTAGGAAGAACCAAAGGGAAAAATGCTGTTCTCATTTTCAGTGAACCTAACAGAACATTTTTCTCCAGACATCGCTTTGCTGGCATTTGATGACAATTTGTCATACCAGGAATTCACAAAGCTTCAAGTCTGCCAGGACCAATCTGAATTGGTAGAGAGGATGTTCTCAGATTTTCTATGGAATTTATAATTATCCAGTAGGGTAACACTGGAGAGCCAGTCTCTGAATGGCACCCACTAACCCAAACTTAGAGCATTTTACAAAGGATCAAAATGAATCACAGACACATTTGTAAACTCTGTATATTCACATGTTGTTAAGATCTACAAATTCTTGATTCTTCCATTATTTCATTAATTTAATAACTTTATTCAGTGAACATTTAGTAAGCATCTACCAGTGCCAGGGTTCATATCAGGTCAGAGAATAGAGAGAGATTTTCATTTTCTCATGTCATTTAGAATCTAGTTTATTTTGAGCTTTCCTATCATGTGGCAGAAAGTCTGTCTGGGAAAAAAATAGGAATTTTCCTCAAGGAGAGAAAGCAATACATGTAGAACTCCTGTGGAAATTAGCAGAAAATGGCAGCTAAAATATAGAGAATGAGATTTCCTGGAGTTAATTTTGATCTCATAGCAGTATGGATTTAACAAAACTAAACTATGGACCTAAACTTTAAATCAACCAGTTAGCTTTTCTTTTCTCCCAAGGCAACATACTTCATTGCTGAACTCAGACCACCATTTTTCCAAATGTTTACAAATGCAGGACATAAGAGATGTGCAAGTAGGAATAGTTCTACCACATATTGAATTATTATTAGAAAACACACAGTAAAGGCACAGGAAGCTCTTCTCTTTAATTTGGTAAATTAACTTCATAATATTGTTAAGTGTTGGGTACGTTATTAGATGTCTTGAGTCCCAGCCTTCCTTCAGTGGAAAACTATATTTTGTTCTTCCTATTGCAAAGTAAGAAGGCATAGATCCCTATAGTTAGAGTGAACAGGTCTGGGTTTACCACAACTACCTAGGCATCCAGAGTTATAGAATTTCTGACTTGCAAACTCCTAAGGGTAATTGCTGATTCTCTCAGAGGTGACAAATGTATATGGATTTTTGCCACTTTATAGAATAGAGTTGAGAAATTGTTGCCATTCACACTGCTTGAACTTTTTATACAATTACATAATTTATTAATTTTCATGAATGAGTCCATTTTTGCTTATGCAATCTTTAATCACCAAGAGTCCAGAAGAAAAACTGTCTTTGTCCTTGAGAGATATGTGTACACACACCCAAAGTTGAGTTTTCCCTTAATGCAGGTGTTCTATTTTGCTCACTTTTACAACCTAGAATCTGAACTGGAAGGATGTTTAAAACAGATGATTTAACCCAATCTCTAAGTGCCCAGTGAATTAGCAGCAGGGCTGAGACTAGAACACAGAGCACTTGGGTCCCAAACCATTGCTTACTTTTGGATGAGGCCTGGATAAGGCACTTCAAGAGCCTTCCTAAATACCCATTGAATAACACTATGTCATAGACCCAAGGAATTCACATACTGTCTGTATTTTTGCAGCTCATCTGAGGCCTCAGAGATTTTCATTACCTTGAGTCCATGGTGGAATCTAATACTTTAATTTGCTTAAACTTCATGAGGTTCAAAGGTTATAAGTGGAAGAGGGGATGAAGGGTTAAAGAAGGCTCTTTTCTCAATCCTTTCAAGTAGGTAAAGTTTCCATAGGGAAGACACATGGTGATCTTCAGTGGCACCAAGCTGCCACTCATCAACTCTGACACATTCTAAGGAATCCATGTGCCCAGGATAAACCAAGTGTGAAGACTTCTTTTCCAAGTGAGGTAAATTGTTACATTTGCAATAGATTGAGCTAGGTTCTCTTTCTCTAGGATTCCAACAAAAATTTATGTTCTCCAAGAACAAACAGGTATTTTGCATTTGAAAGTTTCCCTAATAACAAGACAGAGAACATGTGTCCCACATAGGTTTCCATGAAACCAGGGAGAATGGTTTTCAGTTACTTGGGATTCTGATATGTATTTTATGGATGCTTTTTCAGTTTTTGTTGTTGTTGTTTTTGAGAGCTATGGCTGGGGTTTCTGAAGAGAAATCACGGCTCCTGATATTTGATTGCATAAGGTGGACTTCATATGTATGGAGAGGCCTTGACTCCATTTGGGATAGGGCTCATGCTAAGTAATAAAGCAGACTGAGTTTAAACATATGTATCTAGGAGAGAATGAAATTAAGATTTGTTCTCAGAATTCCTAACTCACATGAGAGAGGACTAAGTCTGGAAGCCTTTTTTCTCCCTACACTTCCAATGTATCTCCTCCTTCATCCATTTCCTTTTCATTCCTGACTCAAAGAGATATCCATCCATCCATCCAAAGATGAATATCTCTCTGTCTGAGGTCAACTCACTCTTCTGGCAATCTTGACTTGATCCTTCCTATGAAAGCCAGTCATATCAATTAATCCTCTTCTTACATCAATATTCCCCCATCTCATTAATCCCTTCTTTTCTGCTTTCATTCATGTTTAAACCTGATTTAAAAGGTAGTGTGATGCTATAGTCATAGAGACTTGGGTCTGAATCCTTTCTGTCATTTGACAACTGTATGTCCTTGAACAAATTATTAATGTCTTTAAATCTTAGTTTCCCCATTGTAAGATGAGAATAATAATAGAATCTATATTTTAGGAATTTTTTAAAAGATAAATGATCATGTATATATATAGTGCCTGCCACGTAGTAAGGACTTAACAGTAGCAATTGTTATTTCTTTGCTATAATTATTTTTTTAAATGTGTAATGTAATAGTGCAGTATTATTACTGCTGTATTATTAGATCTCATCTCCTGCTAGACAAAAATTTCCTTCAATATAGGAGGACATTTCTCCTTCATTACTTGAGAATGTCTGTCATAGTGTTGTGATATGATATATTTTCACTAAATGTTTATTGAGTAAATGTGGTCAATGATTTGCTACAGTGATTTAAGAAGTATGAAGGTTTTGTTTAGATCTCCAAGGCTTTAATTCTTTGTCATTTTTGTGCTTTTTGAAATTTGTTGAGTAATTAAGTAAGGTTTGACCTAATAGTGATAATTTACTAGTGTCTCAAAAGTCTTAGTAACTTAGGAAGTTGTGGTCCATAAGGTATGCATGAAATTTATGACTTTTGGTATTGATGAAAACTAAAAGTGTGGGAATATTAAGATATTATTAGGAAGAATAACAGGAGTTTAATGTATATATAGAATTCTGGGTTTTGTCCTCAAAAGAATTAGACTCAGCTTTTCATTATCTGGCCTTGAATTACATAAGAAAACAGAATGTGGGGTCTGGAGTACACCCTGTAGATCATCTAGCCAGCACTTCTCAAAATGTGTTCCAAGTATGTTAAAAACAGAGGAAGAGGTCTGTATCCAAATCACTTTGGGAAATTTTGACATAAAAAAAGATAAGCAAATTCCTTTATGGAGGATTCTAAATATCCTATAGAGGGAACAATGTACAGAGATTTCCACATTCATTTGCCCAAAAAACACTTTTTTGTAGCATGTATCTCAGGATTATTTTCAGTAATGATATACTTCTAGCCTCTTTATTTTATGGATGTCAGAATCAAGTTTTAGAAAATTAAAATAATTTGCCAAAGATTGCTTAGTGGAAGAGCAAAAAGAACCTAGAGGTCCTTATTCTTATCTGAAATAAGTCTTTCTGTTTATTTTTGCTTTCTTGGAGAGATAATAAAACTCACATAATTATATCATTTTGCCTGTATTTTCCAAACAAGCTTACACTAAAAATATCACAACTAACTTTTGAGAATTAAACACATTAATAATAATGAAATGATTTCTCCATAAAATTGGGATTACAATTACCTCTAAAGTTCTATTAGGAAAAAAATTTCTTTTTTTACTGGAATTCTCCAAACAAATTTCTTTGATGTTTTTCTCATTATTTTTATAATTAGGCATAAAATGATTCATACTTTATTCATAATTTAACAGATCCTTTTGGTTATTTCCAAATAAGATTAGTGTTTCTGCATATTATAAATAAGCAGTCAGTCATAAATGACATAAAGCTCTTCTTAAAAATAATTAAGTTTGCGGGTGCCTGGGTGGCTCAGTTGGTTAAGCAACTGCCTTCAGCTCAGGTCATGATCCTGGAGTCCCGGGATCGAGTCCCGCATGGGGCTCCCTGCTCAGCAGGGGGTCTGCTTCTCCCTCTGACCCTCCCCCCCTCATACTCTATCTCATTCTCTCTCTCTCTCAAATAAATAAATAAAATCTTTAAAAAAAAATAAGTTTGCAATGTGATGCTTAGAATTTCTCTGTCTACAGAAAGGAATAATCAAAAATTCATAAGAAATGTAAAAATATGCTGTCACTGTGATGAACTAAAGGAGTATAAAGGTGAAATAACAGTATCTCAGTTACTGGAAGACTATTTCTCAAACTGCAAGGTTTCAAACTTTAACCAAGAATGGCTAATGTCTAATACCTTCTTGTTAGGTTTTTATTTATTTATTTATTTATTTTTAAAAGACAGTTTAGGATCTGAGTCCAAGTTTATATTTCCTCCTCAATTTTTTAAACATTTTAATGGACTTTATTAAAGAGCATTTTTAGGTTTACAGAAAAATGTGAGGTCTAGGAAATCTGCATATATTCCCTCTTCCCTGCACACAGTTTCACATATTAGTATCTTACATTAATGTGCTACATTTTGCTATAATTGATGAACAAATATTAATATAGTATTAACTATATCCCATCATTGACATTAGCATTTCATTTTTATGTTGTATAGTTCTATGAATTTTGACAAATGCTTAATATCATCATTGGAGTATCATACAGAACAGTTTCACTGCCGTAAAAATGCTCGTGCTCCACCTGTCCATCCCTCCACTCCCTAAACCCTGGCAACCACTGATCTTTTCACCGACTCTACAGTTTTGCTTTTTTCTGAATGTGGTACAGTTGGAATTATGTAGTGTTATAGTTTTTTTTCAGATTGGTTTCTTTCATTTAGAAAAAATGCATTTAAGTTTCCTCCATGTCTTTTTGTGGTTCGATAGCTCATTTCTTCCTATTGCTAAATAATAGTCCATTATAAGGATTTACCACAATTTGTTTATTTTCCTAGTCAAGGGCATTTTGGTTGCTTCCAATTTGGGGCAATATAAATAAAGCTGATATAAACAATCATGTACAGGTTATCATGTGAAAATAGTTTTCAACTCATTTGGGTTAATACCTAGGACATAATTGTTAGATTGTGTGGTAAGACTACCAGCAATGAATGAGAGCTCCTGTTGCTCCACATCCTTGTCAGCATTTAGTATTCTCAGTCTTTTTGATTTTAGTCATTTTAATAGGTGTGTAATAATACTCCATTTTTGAGGTATAATTGATATACAACATTATATTAGTTCCAAGTGTACAACATAATGATTCTATATTCCTATATATTGTAAAATGATCATATAATAAGTCTAGTTTACATTCATCACCATACACACTTACAGAATTATTTTTCTTGCATCCCTGGGCTAAATTCCACTTGATCATTGTGTATGATCCTTTTAATGTATTGTTGACATTGGTTTGCTAATATTTTGTTGAGGACTTTTCTATGTATGTTTATCAAAAGTATTACCCTGTAATTTCTTTTCTCATGGTATCCTTGTTTCATTTTGGTAGCAGGATAGTATTGGCCTCATAAAATGAGTTTGGAAGTGTTCCCTTCTCTTTTATTTTTTGGAAGAGTTTGAGAAGGATTGGTATTAGTTTTTCTTTGGATGTTTGCTGGAATTCATCATTGAGGCTCTCTGGTCCTGAACTTTTGTTTGTTGGGAGGTTTTTTATTATTTATTCAATCTCCTTACTAGTAATTGATCTGTTCAAATTTTCTATTTATTCATGATTTAGGCTTGGAAGATCGTATGTTTCTATGAATTTATCCATTTCTTCTAGGTTTTCCAACTTGTAGGTATATAATTGTTCTAGTAGTTTCTTATGATTCTTTGTATTTCTATGGTATCAGTTGTAGTGTTTCTTTTCATTTTTGATTTCATTTATTTGAGTCCTCTCTTTTTCTCTTGGTGAGTCTAGCCAAAGATTTGTCAATATTCAAGATTATCTTTTAAAAAAAATCACTGTATGTTATTGTTATTTAAATGCATTAACCACAGGTCACTGGAGCAGATGATAAGTATTTTCACATGGGCAGGCTTCTACACACACTGACTAGAAAATCATAAACTGAATAGTCAACTGATAAAGGGTACTTATGCATTCATTGCTGCAACAGGAAGTGAACTTTTATTACCTTCTTCTATTTTGTTATGGGAGACAATCTTCATCCATATAGCTAGAAGAGTGTAGGTCACCTTTTCAAGGAATTTGATGCTAAGGCCACAGCATAGAGGGGCATGGGGCTATCCTTTGATACTGTGTAGTTGATAGGGACACTCATTTATTCTGGAAGTCTTCTGTCTTCCCTAAGAAGTTGTACCATTACTAGTATATGAAGAATAACCAGTTAACCAAGCTAAAGAATATCTCTTAAGTTTTAAAACAAACATTTGACATAAGAGGGAAGTATTTATTTTTATGCTACTGGCTAGAAAAAATTACTTAGACAATGATGGGTTTCCAAGGGTGTTTAGAGTTGATATTTGTTTAGAGACTTTTTGAAGTGAATGTGCCAGAAAATGAGTCTCTATAAAGAGAACTTGAGATTTGAGATGTGAGAAGATTATGACCTTGTAATTCAATACAAGGGCCACAGACTTCAACAATTTACTTCATCTATCTGTAAGTCATCTTCCAAATGTGCGACCAAATGGGCCATGTAGATTATTTTGATGTAGCAACCCTGTTTGGGGGCTGTTTCTAAATTTCCAAATGAACTAAAGACAGATACCCAACCTAAGTTTGGTGCTTCTCACCATCTGTACTTTCTATGCTATCAGGTATCTTGTGCATTCTCAATGAATACTTTATTCACTGGTTGATTGATAAGCTTCTAACTTTGCCCTTTAGCCTCAATAGCTAAATTTCTCTCTTCATTCTCAAGGATCTCTCTAAACTCTATATATTCTTCATATTTAGCATTCATCTGGTGTCCCTTCAAGCCATTCTGTTATTTCAGATACTGTCTTAGCAGAATTTCTAAGTGCCAAAAAAAAAAAAAAAAATCTTTTTTTTTTTTTTTTTTTTCTTAACAACTTAGAAGGAAGATTGAGAATCATAAGTATGCTGCCAGCCCTGGAACATTTGCCTAGTGACCTAATTTTATGGGAATTTGCCAGGCCTGCTCTGTGGGAGAAATCCAGTCCTATTTCTTCAGTCCCCATGGGTTATTTAGCTGACACTCTACACAGCCAGCCTCTTCACATTGTTGTGACCTTCAAGAGACTCTCCTTTAATACTGTTCTATTCCAATTTTGCTATATAAAATAAATTATAAAAAATAAAGGTGTAATCATTATATGGCTTAGACAAATTTATACAATGCAAAGATCTTAACTCAAACACAATTGCTTATACTGAATTATGGCATGCACTTGTTTCTCATTACTCTAGTCTTCTACCACATGCATTTTGAATAATTTTGGAAGTTTATTAGTATAATGTATCCAAAATGTTATCAAAGTTGTTCCATTAGAGATAAATTATTTGTTGTCCAACATGGACCTTCATGTCACTTGTTTTCTTTTTTTCCCACTAGCTCCTCCTAAAGCCAGATCTGAAGTTATTTTAGACATCACAGTCAATTTGACATGGTAGTATATTGATCTGACATTCTCTTCAGAAAACCAATACCAAAGTATTGTGTTTTGGTTTACTCAGAGTTGTACTCTAATTCTGTCCTGTCTGCAAGCTTATAACCTTTTCTGAAGAACATTTTGTACCTGTTTTATCCCTCCATCTAAAAGTACTACAATGGCCTTTGGCCAAAAGCAATGAAATTGTGACTTTCTAACTTCTATATAGCTCACCCAGGGACATTAATAAGAGAAAAGTAAACCTACTCTATTATCCCGAATGGCTTTTTAAATAATTAGGAGATTTTAATAACAGTGTCTGGCTGATGCTTTCAGGTTCTCCACAGGCATTCCAACATTTCCAGGGTGAGTAAGATGGTACTGATGTTTCAGGAAGAAGACCTCATTCTCACCACAAATGACCTTCAATTCATACAAATGCTGAAAGCAGCACTGGGCATCTCATTATTGAAATGGATTGTTTGGCATCAATGCTTGCAGTATGGGAGTTTGACATAATTTTGTGGAGCTATCTTGAAGAACAAAAGTGATTCAAAGTTTCAAAGAGGTAGAAATTTTTTAAAATGTTGGATTTTTGACATTTTGATTTTTCCCAAGCTCACTCCAAAATTCGTTGAGTCACCTCTGACTTTTTTTCTGTATAGTAAGTGATGAAAATATATGCCAAGACCCTGGGGATCTTCAGAAGAGTAAAGGGATGATGTTAAAGTGGACTCAAAATGTATATGTATCATAAGCCTTAAAAAGTACAAACTCTTATAACTTGCAACTCCATTACTAAAAGGTTACCCTCAGTAAGTATAATCAACAATACATACACATATTTATACAAGGATAATCACCACAATGTTCTTTATAATACTGAAATTTTGGAAACAAATATTCAGCAAAAGGAAAATGGTTAAATAATAGAATACACTGTAGCTACAAAACATTATGTTATAAAAGTATGTTTATTGACCTTCACAATATTTTACTTGAAATAAAAAAGCAGGTTATAAAACAGCATCTATAATGAAATCCTGTGTTTTTTAAAAGAAATAACAACATATTAATATAGTTGATGTATCAATGATGGTATTTAAAAATTTTTGTCTACATTTTCTAATTATTCTACAGGAAATATATAGCATTTTTATAATAAAAAGGAGGATTAAGATTCATATTAAAATATTTTCTTTTTATTTTAAATAAGACTTTAGAAGGGAGTAGAGTACAGTTGTTGCGAAGATAGACAAGAACACCCTGATCAGTCCCTTGTGCCCTATCATATGGAAGTAGAGAAAGAGGTGTTCCCCTTGAGAAGAAAAATGAGATGAGAAAGTCATCTCCTGAGTTCACAGGGGGGGAGCAGCACTTCTGTGTACCTGTTCATGCCCACACACAAAGGTGGAACAGTGCCTAGATGGATGTACAATGGGAAAGAGCCAACAAGTTCCAAACACTATCAGCAGAGAAAATTTTTGAGATGTTGTCTTCTAGGAGAGTTTCCAGAAGGAATATCTATGTCCTATCTTCTCAAGAAGGCATGCATATACACAGGTGTGCATACACACACCCGGAAAGAATTTCAACTCCTCCTTCATAAATAGAGACCATGAAATGCGAGTTTTCTCCACTTCCTCACCTGTTCTTTTGTCCTTTTCTCTTGCACAGAGGAAGAAGAAATTCCTTTTCAGGGCTAGTCCTTCATTTCTGTTCCTCACTGTGCTCCTCCTACTTCCTCAGAGACCTTGTTCTTTAGACCATTTCAGCTTTTAAGCAATATAGGTAGACTGCCTGGGACTTGTGAACTATTCAAGTACCTACAGGCATGTTTGCATCTAAAAAACAAAATTATGGAATTCAAAATATGAATAATAAAAATCAAATGGAACAAATAACAGAATGTATATAAAATAAAATACTATGTCAGCATTGTAAAACTTGAATTTGTAAACTTTTCACTACATTTGGAAACAATTTGTGAATTAGAGGCTCTCAATTTTCCAAAATTCCTGAGTATGCACAGAGATTGTTGATAAATCATACTGAATTATAAACTGAGTGATCTATAGACAACTAACTTTGAAAGTAAAATTATAAAAATCCTTGTAATGTTTTTCTTGTAAAAATGTACTTCAGTCAGGAAAGATGGCAGAGTAGGAAGATCCTAAGTTCACCTCGTCCCACAGGCACACCTAGATAACAGCCATATCAGTGCAACTAACTCAGAAAAATACCTGAAGACTGGCAGAAGAGACTTTCAGGGTAGGAAGGGCAGACACTGGGTCAGGAACTAAACTCCTAGCAAGATTAACCACAAATAGGAGGTGCACCACAAGCATGGAGAAGGGAGAAGAGTAGAAACCACACCAGGCACCTCTGGCATAAGGAATCTGCATTAGGAAGATGAGTCCCGGTAACATTTGGCTTTGAAAACCAGTGAGGCTTAACTTTTTGAATTTTGACAATCAGCAGGGCTTAACTTCAGGTATTTTAAAAATCAGTGGGCTTCATTATGGGAGGGCCAGAGGACAATAAGAAACTGAATCACTTCCCTTAAAGAGCCCGAATAACAAAGCACCCCACTGAAATGCAGCATAGAAGTACCTGTTTGAAAAGTGCCTGAGGCATATGGGAAGGAGCTTTATTTGCTAATCTCTGACTGTATGCTGGAGGGGCAGGGATTTTTAGGAGACTTCTCCAAGAACAAAAAACCTGGCTGGAGGGTGACAATTCTCTCCCCTCCATACACTAGCCTAGATAGCCAGACACTTGTGGGAACCAGAGTGTACAAACTCCACCTATCTTGCTAACACCTTGCTAACACCATGTCCCTTTGTTCTCCTATGGATCTGCTCATCCAATCTGCCCCACTAGGCATGCATGCCTCCAGAGCAACTCCCACCAACACATACCCTGCGAGCAAGGAAGGGACCACTGCTACATCAAAGTGGAATTCCCCTCTGGAGAGAGGGGAATATAACAATACAAAGCATTTTGACTGACTACTGCCCCAGCAGACAGGTTGGGCGCAGACATCTGGTCTGACTTCTGGCCCCACCTACCACCAAAACCACTCAGGGGAAAATGCAGGGAGAGCACCCCACAGTTCAGTGTGACTCAGCCCCAACAAATGGGCTGAAGGTAGGCATCTGGTCTGACACTGATACCACCCAAGTACAAGACCACAGTGGCCCCAAACTGCCCCTTAAAAGCACAGGGACCAAACCCTGACCAATGTGCCCACAACAGGCAAAGTGGGCCATTGTAGCCAACTGGACTGAGGGAAAACATGTCTCAGACACAACAGTAGGGTGCATGCAACCTGCCTAGGAAACACTCTTAAAGTGCCTGGTTCTGGTGAACAGGAGATGTTGGGCTACAGGGCACTGCAAGATGACCTCTTCATAAAGGAACTATGTTCAAGATCAGGAGATGTAGTTGACTTTCTTAAAACATAGAAACAAACACAGAGATTTAGACAAAATGAAGAAACAGAGGAATATGTCCCAAAGGAAAGAGCATGGCAAAACCACAGCAAAAGAGCTAAATGAAACAGAGATAAGCAATATGCCTGATAAAGAATTCAAAGTAATAGTCATAGAGATACTTACTGGACTTAGAGGATCTCAGTGAGATCTTCAGTGAAGAGATAAAAAATATTTAAAAAAAGAACCAACAAGAGATGAAGAACTCAATAACTGAAATTAAAAATTGACTAGAAGGAATCATCAGATTAGAGGAAGCAAAGGAATGAATCAGTGAGCTAAAAGACAGGGTAATGGAAAGCAATCAAGCTAAACAACAAAAAGAAAAAAGAACACTAATAAATAAGAATAGATTAAGGGAACTCAGCAATCATCAAACATAATAATGTCCACATTATGGGGAATCCCAGAAAGTGAAGAGAGAAAGAGGGGGCCGACAATCTATTTGAAGAAGTGACCTTGAAAACTTCCCTAATCTGGAAAGGAAACAGAAATCCAGATCCAGGAGGCACAGAGTCCCCCAAAAAATCAACCCTAGGAGGTCCACAATGAGATAAATAATAATTAAAATGGCAAAAAGTAGGGATAAAGAGAGAATTTTAAAACCAACAAGAGAGAAGAAACAGTTACATACAAGGGAAACACCATAAAATTATCAGTGGATTTTTCAGCAGAAACTTTCCAAGCCAGAAGTGGCATGATTTATTCAAAGCACTGAAAGGAAAAATGTCTGCAAACAAGAATACTCTATCCAGCAAGGCTATCATTCAGAATAGAAGGAGAAATAAATAGTTTCCCAGACTAAAAACAATTAAAGGAGTTCATCACCACTAAGCCAGCCTTACCAGAAACATTAGTGGGAATTCATTGAGCAGAAAGAAAATACCACAATAGAGAGTAAGAAAATTAGGAAAGGAAAAAATTTCACAAGTAAATGCAAATATAATAAAAGTAGTAGATTAATCAGCTATAGAACCAGATAGAGGTTAAAGGACAAAATTAGTAAAAGCAATTATATCTATAAAAATCAGTCAAAACATTCACAAAATCAAAGGATGTAGAGTATGACAGCATATACATAAAACATGAGAGGGAGAGAGTTAAAATTTAGTGCTTTTAGATTGTGTTCAAACTTAAGCAACCATCAACTTAGTATAGACTGCTATATGCATAAAATGTTATATATGAACCTAATAGTAACCACAAATCAAAAACTTGGGATAGATACACAAAAAATAAAGAGAAAGGAATAAAAATATATCATTAAAGAAAGTCATCAAACTATAAGTTTAAGAAAGCAAGAGAAGAAAAGAACAAAGAAGAACTACAAAAACAACCATAAAACAAGACACAAAATGGCAATAAGTACATATCTATCAATAATTACTTTGACCAAAAAAGGACTAAATGGTCCAATTAAAAGATATAGGGTGACTGAATGGATAATAAAGCAAGACCCATCTATATGCTGCCTACAAGAGACTCATGTCAGACCTAAAGACACAGGCAGAAAAATCAATAAGGAAATAGTGGCTTTGAGTGACACACTGAAACAGATGGATCTAACAGATATGATTCAGAACATTCCACCCCAAAACTGTGGAATACATATTCTTTCAAGTGCACATGGAATGTTCTCCAGAATAGATCACATGTTAGGTCACAGAATAAGTCTCAATAAATTCAAAAAGATTAAAATCACATCATGCATCTTTCCCAACCACAACTGCATGTAACTAGAAATTAATCACAATAAAAAATTTGGAAAGAAGACAAATACAAGGAAGCTAAATAACATGCTATTAAACAACTAATGGATCAACCAAGAAATCAGTAAGGAAATAAGAAAAATATGTGGATACAAATTAAAATGAATATACAGTGGTCCAAAATCCTTGGGATGCAGCAAAAACTGTTTTAAGATTAAAAATCTTAGGCAGGTAGGCAATAAGGCCTACCATAAGAAACAAGAAAAACCTCAAATAAAAATCCTAACCTAAAGGAGCTAGAAAAAGAAGAACAAAAGCCCAAAGCCAGTAGGAAGAAATAATGACGATTAAAGCAAAAATAAATGAAATAGAGACTAAAAAAACAAAAACAGATCAATAACACCAGAAACTAGTTCTTTCAAAAGACAAACAAAATTGATAGACATTTAGCCAGACTCATTGGAGAGAAAGAGAAGATGTAAATAAATAAAATCAGAACTGGAAAAAAAAAAAGAAATAACAACCAACACATTAAAAACACAAAGAATTATAAGAGAATACTATGAAAAACATATGCCAACAAATTGGGCTACCTAGAAGAAATACATATGTTCCTAGAAATATATAACTTCCCAAAACGGAATCAGGAAGGAATTGAAATTTTAAATAGATAAATTACTAGCAATGAAATTGAATCACTAATCAAAAAACTCCCAACAAACAAAATTCCAGGATCAGATGCCTTCAAAGGTGAATTCTACCAAATATTTAAAGAAGAGTTAATATCTACTCTTTTCAAACTAGTCCAAGAAAAATAGAAGGGGAAGGAAAGCTTCCAAATTTATTCTAAAAGGTCAGCATTACCCTCACACCAAAACCATGGAAAGACACTATGAGAGAGAGAGAGAGAGAGAGAGAGAACTACAACCAATATCTCTCATGAACATAGATGCAAAAATCCTCACCAAAATATGAGCAAGCCAAATACAACAATATGTTTAAAAAAAAATTACTCACCACAATCAAGTAGGACTTACTCCAGGGATGCAAGGGTGGTTCAATATTCACAAACCAATCAACATGAAACATCACACCAACAAGAGAAAAGATAACAACTATATGATCATCTCAGTAAAAGCAGAAAAAGCATCTCAATAAAAGACAAAGTACAACATCCATTCATGATAAAAACTCTAAACAAAGTAGGTTTAGAGAAAACATAACTCAACATAATAAAGGCCATATATGAAAAACCCACAGCTGACATAATACTCAATCGTGAAAAGTGAGAGCTTTTTCTTTAAGATCAGGACAAGACAAGGATGTCCACTATCACCACTTTTTATTATCAACATAGTACTGGAAGTCCTACAACAACAAAAAGATAAGAAAAACAAATAAAAGACAACCAAATTGATAAGAAAGAATTAAAACTGTCACTATTTGCAGATGACATGATACTATAAATAGAAAACCCTAAGGACTCCAGCAAAAAACTATTAGAACTGATAAATGAATTCAGTAAAGTTTCAGGATACCAAATTAACAAACAGAAATCTGTTGCATTTCCATATGCTAATAGTGAAGTAACAGAAAGAGAAATTAAGAAAACAATTCCACTTATGATTACCCCAAAAGGGATAAAATACCTAGGAATAAACTTAGCCAAAGGGGTAAAAACTATAAAACACTGATGAAAGAAATTGAAGATGACATAAACAAAAGGAAAGATATTCAATGCTCATGCATTCAAAGAACAATTTTATTAAAATGTCTGTATTACCAAAGCAATCTATAGATTTATTTTTTAAAAGATTAGTTTGTTTGTTTGTTTATTTATTTATTTATTTATTTATTTATTTATTTATTTGAGAGAGAGAGCACACAGAGGAAGAGGGAGAGGGAAATCCGGGAGCCTGATGTGGTGCTCAATCCCAGGACCCTGGGATCATGATATGAGCCAAAGGCAGACACTTAACCTACTGAGCTACCCAGGCACCCCTAGATTTAATAAAATTTCTATCAAAATCTCAACAAGCTTTTTTCACAAATAAGACAAATAATACTAAAATTTGTATGGAACCACAAAATATCCCAAATAGCCAAAGCAATCTTGAGAAGGAACAAAGCTGGAGGTATCACAATTCCAGATTTCAAGATGTACTACAAAGCTGTAGTAATCCAAATACTATGGTACCGACACAAAAATTACACCCATAGACAAATAGAATAGAATAGAGAGTCCAGATATAAACCCACACTTACATGGTAAACTAGTCTACAATGAAGGAGGCAAAAATATACAATGGAGAAAAGACAGACTTCAACAAATGGTGCTGGGAAAATAGGACAGTCACATGCAAAAGAATGAAACTGGACCACTTCTTACACCATATACAAATATAAACTCAAAATGGATTAAAGACTTAAATGTGAGACCTGAAATGATAAAACTCCTAGAAGAAAACATATTTTCCAGTAATTTCTTTGACATCAGCCATTTAAACATTTTTTTAGATATATTTCTTGAGGCAAAGGAAACAAAAGCAAAGTTAAACTATTGGGACCACACCAAAATAAAAAGCATTTGTTCCATGAAGGAAACCATCAACAAATTGACAAGGCAACAAAAGAAGCAGGAAGATGGTGGCAGAGTAGGAGGACCCTAGGCTTCACTCATTCCACAGAACACAACTAGATAACCATCAAACCATCCTAAATACCTCAGAAATTGACCTGAAAATTGACAGAACAAAGTCCATAACTAAAGGAGAGAAGAGGCTATATGAAGGAAGGTAGGAAGTGTGGAGATATGCTTTAGGGAAGAAATGGATCACTGGTGCTGCAAAGGGGAGGGAGCCATGGTTGTGGAGAAGGGCGAGAGAGAGAGAGAGAGAGAGAGGGCACACAGGGGAATACAAAAGGAGAAAGTTTCCCCAAGGCCAATTGCTTGGAAAATAAGAGGGGCTGAATTTCATGAGTTCTTGTAACCAGTGGTGTTGGAGTTTTAAAGGTCAGTGGGCTTGGCTGGGATAGAGCCTAGAAGGCACTGCCCTACTCCTGGAGGGAAGGTAGGTAAACAACACTGGGACAGACAGCCTGGAAACAGTGATCTGAAGAGTGACTGGGGCACAGAGTGGGGAGATTATTTGCTCTTCTCAAAGCCTGTTCCTGAGAGGCAGCATTCACGAAGGAACAAAATTCTCTGGGAACAAAGGAACTGGCCAGTGCCATTTCCTCTTCTGTCCCTCATAAACACAGAGCCATCTTCAGAAAGCAGCACAATGCCAACACTGGCTGCTAATTTGCTTACATCAAGCACCACACCCTTGTGCTCCAGTGGAACTTCCCTTCTCAGTAATGCTTACCTCAATTGAGCACAGTGGACCCCTCCTTCAGAAGACCAGCACAAGCCCCTGCCAACACCACATCTCCCAGAGTTTTGCAGGGTATCAGTTCCAGTGGAGGTGGTGACAGGTCTCATTTCACATGCAGACCAGAGTATACCCAGCTAAAACTCACCACATTCAGGCCAGGGACCAAACACTGCCTACAATAGGCGAGGAAAGCCTCTGCAGACAACTGGCCTATAGGATAGAGCAGCCAGAACACAATAGCAGAGCTCACACAGCTCACACCAGACACTCCCTGAAGCATAGATTCCTGGGCACTACATGGCCTCTTCTTCATAAGGCCACTATTTTCAGGACCAGGAAACATAACTGGCTTTTCTAACACAGAGAAGAAGGCAGAGACTTAGACAAAATGCAAAGATGAAGGAATTTATATCAAATGAAAGAACAAGATAAGGCCATGGCCAGGGATCTAAGCAGAATAGATATAAGTAACATGCTGATGAAGAATTTAAAGCTACAATCATAAAGATAGTCACTGGACTTGAGAAAAGAATTGAAGACATCTGACATCAGTGAGACCTTTATCACAGAGACAAAAAGGTTAAAAATTAATTACTTGGAGATGAATAGTGTAATAAATGATATTAGAAATCTGTTTGATGCATTGAATAGCAGGCTGGAAGAAGATGAGGAATGAATTAATGACCTAGAAGACAAAGTAATAAAAAGCAATGGAGCTGAACAAAAGAGAGAAAGAAGAACTATGCAAAACAAGAATAGACTTAGGGAACTCAGTGGCTTCATCAAACTTAATAACATTGCTAATACAGGAGTCCCAGAAGAATAAGAGGAGAGAAAAAGGGGCAGAAAATTCATTTGAAGAAATCATACCTGCAAATTTCCTTAATCTGGGGAGGTGAAGAGACATCCAGATCCAAGAGGCACAGAGAACTCCCATCAAAATCAACAAGAGCAGGCCAACAACAAGACTTATTATAATTAAATTTTCAAACAATATAGCAATAAAGAAAAAATCTTAAAAGCAGCAAGACAAAAGAAGTCATTAACTTACAAGGGAAACCCATAAGCTTAGCTGGAGATTTCTCCCCAGAAACTTGGAAAACCAGAAGGGAGTGGCATGATATATTCAAAATGCTGAATAGGGAAAATCTGCAGCCAACAATACTCTACACAGCAAGGCTATCATTCAAATTAGAAGGAAAGATTAAGAGTTTCCCAGATAAACAAAAACTAAAGGAGTTCATGACCACTAAACCAGTCCTGCAAGAAATATTAAAGGGGACTCTTTGAGGGGAAAGGAGAGACCAAAAGTGACAGTATAAAGGCAGAAAGCACAAAAGCAGTAAAAATGAATATTTCTGTAAAAATCAGTCAAGAAACTCATACAAAAAAAGATACAAAATATAATAACATATACATAAAACATGGCAGGAGATGAGAAAAGAATGTGTTCAAATTTGAACAACCATCAACCTAATATAGATTGCCATTTGCAGAAGAAGTTATATACAAAACTATTGGTAACCATATATCAAAAACCACTAATACTTATGCAAAAATAAAGAGAAAGAAATCCAAAAAATCACTAAACAAAATCAACAAAACTTGAAAGAAAGATAAGAAAGAATTGGGAAATCTCCAGAAACAACCGCAAATTGAGTAATTAAATGGCAATAAATACCTATCAATAATTACTTTGAATGTATAGGGACTAAATACTCCAATCAAAGGGCATAGCGTTTTGGAATGAAAAAAGAAAAAAAGACCCATCGATATGCTGCCTACAAGAGACACATTTTAGACCTAAAGACACCTGCAGACTGAAAGTGAAGGAATGGAGAAACATTTATCACAAAAACGGATGTCAAAAGAAAGCCAGACTAACAATACTTACACCAGACAAACTAGACTATAAAACAAAGACTATAACAAGAGACAAAGAAAGGGACTATATAATCATAAAGGAGACAATTCAAAAGAAGAAATAACTATTATAAATACTTTTTCACCCAAATGGGAGCACCCAAATATATAAAACATAATAACAAACATAAAGGAACTAATTGATAATAATATAATAATAGTAGGGGATTTTGGGGGGGGGATTGGCAGAGCTGGCTGAGGCTTTATTTGGGAAAAGACACTTGAATTGGCTTTTAGTTGGGGGCATGGACAAGAGGGCATACCCAGGGCAGTAGACTCACCCCAAGGGTAGGCTGAGGACTGGGGCTGAGTCATAAGTGGCTCTCCTATTCCCAACACTCCCCGGCACAGCTCCTTCCCCCCCAAAGCCTCTATGGCAGCCACAAGAGTGGGGAGGCTGGGAGGGACCACTGTGGTTGTTCACTTGGACAGGACATCAGACGACTCGGACACCAGCTTCCCATCATGGGTCTCGATCTTCTTCACAACCACAGCCTTGGAGGAGCCACTGCAGCTGAAGGAAACAGCAGAGCCAAAACTGGACTGGAAAGAGCTCAGGCCATAGTTGAGGCCAGGGCTTATGAGACCCCTATAGGCTGAGCTCAGGCCACCTGAGTAGCCACTAGTGGTCTTAGTATGGATACTCATGTTCTGCATCCCAGACTCCAGCCGCTCTCCTCGCCCTCCAGCAGCTTGCGGTAGGTGGTGATCTCGATGTCCAGGACCAGCTTGACGTTCATGAGCTCCTGGTACTCACGTAGCTGCTGGGCCATGTCTTGCTTGGCTCACTGCAGGGCAGCCTCCAGCTCGGCCACCTTGGCATTGGCATCCTTAATGGCCAGCTCCCCATGCTGCTCAGCATCAGCAATCGCCGCCTCCAGGGCAGCCCTCTGGTTTTTGAGGGCCTCGATCTCAGCCTGGAGTCGGCTGATGCTCTGGTTCCTCTCAGAAATCTCCGTCTTTGTGCAATGGAGGTCATCCCCGTGTTTCCCAGCCAGTGTCTGCAGCTCTTTGTACTTGATCTGGTACATGGTCTTGACCTCAGCCCGGCTGCTGTTGGCGATGTCCTCATACTGGGCCTTGACCTCAGCAATGATGCTGCCCAGGTCCAGGGAGCAGTTGCTGTCCATGGACAGCACCACAGACATATCCAAGATCTGGGACTGCAGCTCACAGATCTCCTCTTCATACAGCTGCCTTAAGAAGCTGATCTCGTTGGTCAGCCCTTCCAGGCAGGACTCCAGCTCTACATCCTTCTTGATGAGGACAAATTCATTCTCCATGTCTGCATGCTCTTTGATCTCCTCCTCATATTTATTCTTGAAGTTCTCCACCAGCCCCTGCATGTTGCCAAGCTTCACCTCCAGTTTCAGCTTCTCCTGGCCCAGGATGTCCAGCTGCCACTGGAGGTTGCTGATGTCACTCTCGAACATGTTGTCTATGTTGCTCCGAGCAGTTTTCTGCTGCTGTAGGAGGCTCCACTTCGTCTCCAGAATTTTGTTCTGCTGCTACAGGTGCCTCACCTTGTCGATGAAGGAGGCAAATTTGTTGTTGAGGGTCTTGATCTTCTCCTTCTCTTGGGTGTGCACAGCTTGGATGTTGGGGCCCACCTCCAGCTTAAGGGGGCTCAGCAGGTTCTGGTTCACTGAGACAGCCGTGATGCCCCCCACTCCCACGGCCCCGCCGCCGTAGCCCCCGACCACACTCATGCTGCTGCTCAGGTCACCCCAGAAGCTGCTGCTGCTGCCGCCCACCCGGGAGAAGGCATAGGAGCTGATGCAGGAGCCAGGCCTGCTCGTGTAGGAGCGGCTGCTGAAGGCCTGGGGATCGGAGGTGGACATCTTGTAGGACTTCTGGGTCACCCTGATGGACATGGTGGAGGCCGGAGTGGAGGGGAGTAGGCTGAACCTGACAGAGGTTCCAGAAGGAGCTGAGAAGCTGCTTCAGGTCAATAGTAGGGGATTTTAGCACCCCATTTACCCCAATAGACAGATTATCTAAACAGAAAATAACCAAGGAAACAGTAGCTTTGAATGACACCCTGGACCAGATGAACTTAATAAATATATTCAGAATAGTCCATCCTAAAGCAGCAGAATACCCATTCTTTTGAAAGATGGAAGATTTTCCAATATGGTGCATATTAGGTCACAAAACAGGCCTCAACAAATATAAAAAGATTGCAATAATACTATGCACCATAACACTATGAAATTAGAAATCAATCACAAGAAAAAATCTGGAAAGACCACAAATACATGGAGGTTAAACAATATGCTACTAAAGAATGAATGGGTCAACCAGGAAATTAAAGAAGAAATAAAAAAAAAATACATGGAAACAAATGAAAATGAAAACACAATGGTCCCAAAACTTTGGGATGCAGTAAAAGCAGTCTTAAGAGGGAAGTATATAGCAATACAGGCCTACCTCAAGAAGCAAGGAAAATCTCAAATAAACAACCTAACCTTACACTTAAAGGAGCTAGAAAAAGAACAAAAAAATGAAGCCTAAAGCTAGCAGAAGGAATAAAATAATAAAGATTAGAGCAGAAATAAATGATACTGGAACTAAAAAAAAAAAAATTAAAACAGATCAATGAAACCAGGACCTAGTTCTTTGAAAAAAAATTAATAAAATTGATAACCCCTTAGCCAGACTTACCAAAAAGAAAAGAGAAAGGACTCAAATAAATAAAATCATGAATGAGAGGAGAGATCACAACCAACACCACAGAAATACAGACAATTATAAGAAAATATTATGAAAAACTATATGGCAACAAATTGGACAGCCTGGAAGAAATAGATAACTTTCTAGAAATGTATAAATTACCAAAACTGAAATAGGAAGAAATAGAAAATGAACAGACCAATAACCAGCAAAGAAATTGAATCGGTAATCAAAAAACTCCCAATAAACAAAATTCCAGGGCCAGATGGTTTCCCAGGGGAATTCTACCAAATAATTTAAGAAGAGTTAATACCTTCTTAACTTAATCTCATCAAACTATTCCAGAAAAATTGAAAAGGAAAGAAAAATTCCAAATTTATTATATGAAGCCAGCATTACCCTGATACCAAAACCAGATAAAGACACCACAGAAAAAGAGAACTATAGGCCAATATCCCTGATGAAAATAAATGCAAAAATTCTCAATGAAATGCTAACACACTGAATCTAACAATACATTAAAATAATCATTCACAACAATCAAGTGGGATTATTCCCAGATTGCAAGGGGTGGTTCAATATTTGCAAATCAATCAATGTGATACATCACATTAAAAAAGAAAGGACAGGTACAATCTGATCATTTCAATAGATGCAGAAAAAACATTTGACAAAGTACAACATACATCATAATAAAAACCCTCAACAAAGTAGATTTAGAGGGAACATACCATCCTAAAGGCCATATATGAAAAACTCACAGCTAATATCCTCAATGAGGGAAAACTGAAAGCTTTTCCTCTATGGTCAGGAACAAGACAAGGATGTCCACTCTCACCATAGTACTGGAAGTCCTAGCCACACAATCGGACAACAAAAAGAAACAAAAGGCATCCAAGTCAGCAAGGAAGAAGGAAAACTTTACTATTTGAAGATAAGATGATACTATACATACAAAACCTTAAAGATTCCACAAAGAAAAGAACTGCTAGAACTAATAAATGAAATCAGTAAAGTCACAGGATACAAAATCAACATACAGAAATCTGTTGTATTGCTGTACATCAATAATGAAGCAGCACAAAGAGAAATTAAGAAAACAGTCCCATTTACAGTTGCACCAAAAACAATAAAATACCTAGGGATAAATTTAACCAAGGAGAAGAAAGACTTGTACTCTGAAAACTATGAAACACTGATGAAAGAAATTGAAGATGATACAAAGAAATGGAAAAATATTCTATGTTCATGGATTTGGAAGAAGAAATTTTGTTAAAATGTCTATAGTACCCAAAACAATTTACACATGTAATGCCACCCCTATCAAAATACCAGCATTTTTCACAAAGCTAGAACAAAAAATCCTAAAATTTGTACAGAACCACAAAAGACCCTGAATAGCCAAAGCAACCTTGAAAAATACAAACAAAGTTGGAAGCATCACAATTCTGGACCTCAAGTTATATTACAAAGCTGTAGTGATCAAAACATTATGGTCACAAAAATAGAAACATAGACCAATGGAACTGAATAGAAAATCCAGAAACGAACCCACAACTATATGGTCAATTAATTTTCCACAAAGCAGGAAATAATATTCAATGGGAAAAAGACAGTCTCTTCAACAAATGGTGTTTGGGAAACTGGACAGCAACATGCAGAAGAATGAAACTGTACCACTTCCTTACACCATACACAAAAATAAGTTCAAAATGGATTAAAGATCAAAATGTGAGGCCTGAAACTGTAAAAATCCTGGAAGAAAACCCAGGCAATAACCTCTTTGACATTGGCTATAGCAACTTCTTTCTAGGTAGGTCTCCTGGGGAGAGGGAAACAATGGTAAAAATAAATGATTGGGACAACATCAAAATAAAAAGCTTCTGCACATGGAAGAAGAAAATCAACAAAACTAACAGGCAACCTATAGAATGGGAGAAGATATTCCAAATGACATATCTGATAAAGGGTTAGTATCCAAAAAATATAACGAACTTATAAAACTCAACACTTAAAAATAAATAATACAATTAAAAATTGGGCAGAAGACACGAATAGCCCCAACAGATATAGGAAAAGATTATCCACATCACTTATCATCAGGGAAATACAAATCAAAACTACAATGAGATACCACCTCACACTGTCAGAATAGCTAAAATCAACAACACAAGAAACAACAGGTGTTGTGAGGATGTGGAGAAAGAGGAACCATCTTCACAGTTGGTGGAAATGTAAACTGGTGCAGCCACTGTGGAAAACAGGATAGAGTTTCCTCAAAGAAGTTGAAAATAGAACTACCCTATGATCCAGCAATTGCACTAGTAGGTCTTTACCCAAAGAATACAAAAATATTAATTCAAAGGGATACATGCACTCCAATATTTATAGCAGCCTTATCTATATTAGCCAAATTGTGGATACAGCCCAAGTTCCATTGACTGATGAATGGATACCACATCTTCTTCACATATATACATATATGTATGTTAACTTGTATAATATATAATGTATAACTGTATAATATATAATTATACAGACTCATGTCTATATTACATATTTATATGTATATATATTTATGTTATATTAAATATATAATATATAATAATATATAATTATATAATATATGTAATTGAATATTATTCAGCCATTAAAAATGAAATTTTGCTATTTGCAATGACATGGATGGAGCTAGAGAGTATTATGATAAGTGAAATAAGTCAGTCAGAGAAAAACAATACCATATGATTTCTTTTATATGTGGAATTTAAGAAACAAAACAAATGAGCATAGGGGGAAAAAAGAGAGAGAGGCAAACCAAGAAATAGATTCTTAACTATAGAGAACAAACTGATGGTTGCCAGAGGGGAGATGAAGATGGTGGATGGAATAAATAGATGATGGGGTTTAAGGAGGGCACATGTTGTGATGAGCACCAAGTGATGTATGGAAGTGTTCAATCACTACTTTGTATACCTGACACTAATATAACACTGTATGTTAGCTAACTGGAATTTGAATATTTTTTTAAATGACAAGGTAACCTACTGAATGGGAGAATATATTTGCAACAGATAAATCCAAGAAGTGGTTAATATCCAAAATATGTATAAAATCTTCTACAACTGAACACCAAAAATACCACAAATAATCCAATTAAAAATGGACAGAGGACCTGATAGACATTTTTCTGAAGAAGATATACAGCATTATTTACAATAGCTAAGATATGGAAGGAACCCACATGTCCATCCATAGATAAAGAAGTGGTAGGGTGCCTGGGTGGCTCAGTCGGTTAAGTGTCTGACTCTTGATTTCGGCTCAGGGTCATGGGATTGAGCCCTGCATCCAATTCTGCATTGAACATGGAGCCTGCTTGGGTTTCCCTCTCTCCCTCTGTCCCTCCCCCACTCCCACTCACACACTCTCTCTCTAAAAAACCAATAATTAAATAATTTATTATTATTTTAAATTTATTTATATGACAGAGAGAGACACAGTGAGAGAGGTAACACAAGCGGGGGAGCGGGAGAGGAAGAAGCAGGCTTCCCACAGAGCAGGGAGCCTGATGCAGGGCTCGATCCCAGGACCCTGGGATCATGACCTGAGCTGAAGGCAGACATTTAATGACTAAGCCACCTAGGTGCCCCAATAATTAAATAATTTAAAAAAGAAGTAGTATACGTATGAAATGGAATATTACTCAGTTGTGAAAAAGAATGAAATCTTGCCATTTGCAACATGAAAGGATCTAGAGAGTATAATGCTAAGTGAACTAAGTCAATCAGAGAAAGACAAATAGCATATGATTCCACTCATAGGCAGAATTTAAAAAACAAAACAAATGAACAAACAAAGAAAAAGAGAGATAACAATAGAACACATTGTTAGATATAGAGAACAAGCTGATGGTTGCCAGAGGGGAGGCAGGTGGGGAATAGGTTAAATAGGGAAAAGGGATTAAGAGTACACTTACCTTGATGAACACTGAGGAATGTATAGAATTGTTGAATCAATATGTTGCACACCTGAAACTAATATAACACTGTATATTAATTATATGGAAAAAATGTACTTAATGTGAGCTGTGGGTGCATTTTTATATTTGAGCTGAGGTTGGGAAAGCTCTCTAAAATTAAGTCCTGCTTGCTCCGTAAGCCACGTGCTCTCATCCTGCACCGTTCTTCTAACTTTCTCCTGACTCCTTTCTCCAAGGAATTAAATACACATAAGTCTTTCACATTGTAAAATTACTATCTATACCCATCCCTTCTCAACTTTCAGACACTACCCTATTCTTCTTCTTCTCTTCCCAATTCCTCAAATATGCTCTATACATATTGTCCATATTTTCTCACCTTCTATTCACTTTTCATCGCACAGAAACATGGTTTCTTTTTTTTTTTTTTAAGATTTTATTTATTTATTTACTTGAGAGAGAGAGAGAGAGAAACAGGATGAGAGGGGAGAGGTTCAGAGGGAGAAGCAGGCTCCCCGCTGATCCGGGAGCCCGATGTGGGACTCGATCCCAGGACCCCAGGATCATGACCTGAGCCGAAGGCAGTCGCTTAACCAACTGAGCCACCCAGGCGCCCCAGAAACATGGTTTCTATTATCACCTTTCCACTGAAATGGAATGTCCTCACCAAAGACACAAACAACTCTGTTCTCAAATCTAATTAATACATTTCAGTTCCTTATTTACCCACTTTCTCTTCCCTCTTCTGGAAACACAGTTGCCTTAGCTTCTGTGATATTTTTCTGTCTTGGCTTCCTTTGTACTTCTCTGGCCACTTCTTGGTCTTCCTTCAAGAACTCTTTGTCCTTTGGATGACAGTGTTCTTTGGGGTTTTTATCCAAGGCGCTCTTTTCTCCCACTACATACTCTCCCTGGGCAATTCCCTTGGTTCATCTACCATCTTTGTAGTAATGATTCTCAAATTTATATCAGAACTTTAGATCTCTCTAGTCCTAGAGTTCAGACCAATATCGCCAGTTGTTCCTGGTCATCTCAAATAGACTTTAGGCCATGGTGCTGAATGAAATTTCCATTTCTCATCCTCATTCTCCACTCCCATCAACTCTTCCTTGCACTCCTCCTAATACCAGCAAATGGTGCCCACATCAAGGCAGCTAGAATCTGGGAGCCAGCTTGACTCCTCAGCTTCCTTTATTTACCCTTTTCAATAATCCTGAAGTCCTAACTCTGTATTTTCTATAAAACCATCTTTTTTTCTCCATCGCCAAGGCTCCTTTCCTAATCTAGGCCACAATCATTACATGTCCAGATTACTACAGCATCCTCCTAAATGGCCTCTGCCTTTGGTCTCATCAACCATTTCTCCACTCTGCTCTCCAACTGATATTTTTAAAAATACTAAACCAATCATGATATGCTATTGTTTAAATCCTTCAGTGTTTACCCCAGTACTCTCAGTAAAAAAGTCCAAAGTCCTTAAAAGGGTTTACAAAATCAGAAAAACCTGGTTCCAACATTATCTATAGACTTGTCTCTTTCTTCCTGCCCTATCTTGTTAGAGTGAAAAATCTTTTACCTCCCCAGTCATTCCACATTCTTGTTTGCTCCCCGGCTCTCATGTACATTGCACACCCGCATCTCTGCATCTAGCTGATCCCCAACTTCATTCTATCGGTGCCCTATTCTTTATTCTAATGGGGCTTTTGCATTGTTGATAATTGCTTGGCTATTCTCATATTCTCACTAAGCTGTAAACTCTAGGAGGGCAGGGATTATGTCTGTACTGTATAATAGTTTAACAAATACTTGATAAATAAGTGTTGAATATGTAAATGACTAAGCACCAGACACACATCTGATTGGCTGCTAATTATTTTGACTTTAATAGATTTGCTGAGTTAGATTTCCCATCTAACAACTTTGTTCTTAACCATTGTTCTGATGCCTTCCGAAGCCGTTGAAAAAGTTCTCTCATATTTACTGAGCACTTTGAAATAGTGAGATAGATGCTCCTAGTGAAGGTGGCCTATTTTAAATAAGACCTGGATCTAGCCTCACAGCACAAAATGGGCGGCCTTTACTGCAGTGACGTCATTAACGGTCATTTGTTGCAAGCACTGACATTTACTGCTAGTGGGGAAGGAAGTCACCAAGTCCGTTCAAGGCCAGATTCAGACAAATGGGCTCTGCTGTTTGCATGAATCAGTGGATACCTTTGTTCCACATGCTTTATTCTCAGTAATGGGCACAATTATTGCCACATTTGGAAAAGTAAGCAAATTAATACGAGAAGTTACCAGATTTGCTTCCTAGTTATAAGCTCATGATTGCACTAGCTAGAAAATACTCTTTGTTGAGAGTTAAACAGCATTTTTAATGAAATTTTACACAAAGGCAGCAGCAATACTAGCTTTTCACTTGCGATTGCCAGGTTTATTCATAAAGGAGGCAGCAAAAGTAAAAGACATTTCAGATTGTTAGGGTGAGTTAATTTGAAGGCAAGTGAATATTAAATTTAGGCTTAACAAATAAAAGGACCTTAGGCAAAGTTGGATCAGGCATTCAGATAACCTCCATTTCTTATTGTGCAATGGTCTGACTCCAAAGGGAAGGGAAAAGCTTGCAGCTAGACATTTGTAGGCACCGTGATTTAATGCTCTTGCTGTCACTGACACAGTAGTGACTGTGCATATGTATTCTTGTTTTGGCACAAGCACCAGGAGAAGCCTCTTTACAATACAAGGTTAATACCACATAAGTGTGACTCAAGATCTGGAGCATAATTCTTTATGTAGAGGGCATATTCAGGGCAGGAAAAGAAATCCTATCCCTCAAAACAACAGCATTTATAACGCACATTCCTTACAAAAGAAAATCACTGGGTCATAGGGTCCCAGCAATTGCACTCTGGGTATTTACCCCAAAGACACAGATGTAGTGAAAACAAGGGCCATATGCACCCCAATATTCATAGAAGCGATGTCTGCAACAGCCAAACTGTGGAAAGAGCCAAGATGCCCTTCAACAGATGAATGGATTAAGAAGATGTGGTCCATATATACAATGAAATACTACTCAACCATCAGAAAGGATGAATACCCAACTTTTACATCAACATGGATGGGACTGGAGGAGATTATGCTAAGTGAAATAAGTCAAGCAAAGTCAATTATCATATGGTTTCACTTATTTGTGGAACATAAGGAATAGCATGGAGGACATTAGGAGAAGGAAGGGAAAAATGAAGGGGGGGAAATCAGAGGGAGAGATGAACTATGAGAGACTATGGACTCTGAGAAACAAACTGAGGGTTCTAGAGGGAAGGGGGGTGGAAGGATGGGTTAGCCCGGTGATGGGTATTAAGGAGGGCACGTACTGCATGGAGCACTGGGTGTTATATGAAAACAATGGATCGTGGATCACCACATCAAAAACCAATGATGTATTGTATGGTGACTAACATAACATAATAAAATTTAAAAAAAATAAAAAATAAACAAAACAAAAGAAAATCACTTAGGTTCATGATTTCTGTGAAGTCCTCTGGGGAAGGGATGTCACCCAAACCCACATGACTGGAACGGATTTTAGGTTTAATTCCCCTAGACTCTTGCTTCCACCTAATGAGCTTTAAACTTCACTTTCCCCCATTACTTCTCATTTTTGAAAAGGGACAGTAATATTTTTCTTGAGGACCGGAAGGCTAATTAGTTGGTGTTTGCCAAGCACTATGAAGATGAAGGGGCCTATATTAAGTCCAGAATCATAACTATTATTGTCACAAGATTCAAATTAGCTCAGAAATTTAGGAGTGATGACTCAGGAGCCCACATTCAGGATGCTAGTTAGATTATGTCTGAAAACAGTCAAACCAATTCCCACAATGATTCAGATTCTAAGGATTTATGGTTCAGCATGACTGTATCCCAAATCATGCGTGGCAATAAAAATTAAACTGCATTCCTACTGATAATTCAGAAAACAATTGATAAAAGGAATCCCAAAAAGCTTTGTTTCTGTTGCCTCAAAGGCCAAATCCCGGCACAGTGAGCCTGAGGAGAGACAGCCTCAGCAGAGCCAACCAAGGAGAGGGTGGTGCGGCCTGCAGTCTGTAGGTGCAGACTAGCAGCTCCAAGTGCCAATTACACCAGATAAAGCATCTCATAAATCACAATATTAGACACTGACAAATTTAGTAGGGACAAAACCAAGTCAGGCAAATATCTTCAGCCCTACTTCCTCAAAGAACCTTTCCTGTGCACCACTGTTCACACTGATCTCTCATTATTTTTTTAAATATTTATAGAAGAAAGATGTTAACTCTAGGTTTCTCATAAATGCTTTTTATCAGGTTGAAAAGTTCCCTTCTAGTCTTAGTTTGCTGAGAATCTGTGGGGTTTTTTGTGGGTTTTTTTGTTGTTTATTTGTTTTAATCAGGACTGGATGTTGGATTTTTGTCTAGCGCTTTTTTTGTGTCCAGTGAGATAATTAATTGTTTTTGTTTCTTTGTTTTTTTTCTTACTTTATTAATATGATGAATCACACTGATTTTTTAATATTAAGTCAGCACTCCTGAGATAGACCCCTCTTGGTCATTATATTTTTATGTATTATATATATTATGTATAAACACATATATAATTTTATATAAAATTACTTCTATATATGGTTGGATCTGATTTGCTAAAATTCTGTTGAGAATTTCACATGTATATTCTTTAGGGATATTATACAGCTTTTCTTGGAATGTCTTTCTTCGCTTTTGTTGTCAGGGTAATGCTGGCCTCGGAAGTTGGAAAGTATTTCTCTCCTTTTCTGAAAGACTTTGTGTAGAATTAGTATTATTTCTTCCTTAACTATTTGGTAGAATTCACAAATAAAACCATCTGAGCCTGGAGCTTTCTTTGTAAAAAGGTTTTAAACAACACTTTCAATTTATTTAATAGATATATTTAGTTTCCATTGATCTGACTACTTTCCGATCATCCCTTTAATATTGGTTTATAATTTTTTTAAACATTAGAGAGCAAACTTTATGTTACTTGGATCCTTTTAAATGTTTTGAGCTCCTTTTCTGAGAGAATATAGCTTATCTTGGTAAATACACCATGTGCACTTGAAAAGATTATTTAAGTTGTTGGGTGAAGTGTTCTATAGATGTCAATTAGATCAAGTGGTAGTAGTGTTTTTCAAATCTTCCATATCCTAACTAATTTTCTGTCTACTTGTTCACCAATTATTAAGAGAAGATTATGAAAATCTCTGATTATAAATGTAGGCTTATTTATTTCTCCTGTACTTCTGTCAATTTTTGCTTCATAAATATTGAAGCTCTTCTATTATATGCATAAATATTTAGGATTATTAAATCCTCTGGATTAAACAACCCCTTTATTATTATGAAAAGATCTTTTTCTATCCCTGTTGATGTCCTTTGCCTTGAAATATACTTTGTCTAATAAGAGTATAGCTATTCTAACTCTGAAAATTCGTTTTGTACAATATACTTTTGTGGGGTTTTTTGCTCTTAAACTATCTGTGCCTTTATATTTATTCACTTTTTTCCTTTTTTAAATTTCAATTCAATTAATTGGGTGTTGAGTTTAATAAGTTCTTTATAGATTTTGGATACTAGCCCTTTATCTGATAAGACATTTGCAAATATCTTCTCCCATTCTGTTGGTTGTCTTTTGGTTTTGTCACCTGTTTACTTTGTTATGAAAAGGCTTTTTATTTTCATATTTGAAATGTGTTCCCTATAAGCAGCATTTAGTTGAGTCTTACTCTTTTAGTAATATAATGGCCTCTGCCTTTTAAATAGGATATTTAAGCTATTTACATTTGATGTAAATATCAATATGGATAAATGTAGATCTATTATCTTGCTATTTTTTTCTATTTGTTCCATCTGTTCTTTGTTCCCTTTTCCTTCTTTTTATGCTACATTGTGGATGAACTGCATATTTTAAAATTTTTTTTTATTATTTTATGTTAGTCACCTTACAGTACTTCATTAGTTTTTGATATAGTGTTCCATGATTCATTGTTTGCATATAATACCCAGTGCTCATTGCAATATGTGAGCCTGGTGATGGGTATTAAGGAGGGCATGTATTACATATTTTTTTTATAATTCCATTGCATACCTTTTAATCATTTTAGGTGTTCCCCCTCCCCTTCCCCTCTTCAGGCAATTTCCTTACATGCATAATCTGGTCAAAACTCAGATAGATACTAGAGGGAGATCTTCTGCATGCCTCTAGAATTCTCTCTCTCTCAGTCTCTTTCTCTTTCTCTCTCTTTCCTGCTCTCTCCTAACAGTATGGTGTCTTGTGAATTCTAACTGCCTTGATCTCCCTGGACTCTTAGCTCCAATTCCTCAATGAAGTGAGATTACCAGACTCTGCTTGAGTACCCTGTTCCCTACACAGTGGCTTATAAGTAATCAAGGGCAGTAGCTGGGGCAATCCCAGGGCTTACCTCATTTATCTGCCATCCTCAGGGATCACTACCCTTTGTTGTCTGATGTCCAATGTCTTGAAAATTTTTGTTTCATATGTTTTCTCTATTTTTATTTTTGTTTTTATTTTTTGGTTGTTTCAGGTAGGAGGGTAAATTCAGTTCCTTTTATGCTATCTTGGCCAGAGGTAATTCTGGGTGGAAGGTGATATTGTTGGCAATTGTGAGTTATTCTGATGTAAATTGGACATGTTTTAGAGCATGAATCTGAAGATTTTCTGAAGCTTTTCATAAAATATCCTAATATATTTAAGGAAACTGGTTGGAACATTTTCTTATGTTAATTAGCTCCAAAATTTATAGCACCATTAAAATATTAAAGCAAAATAACCCAGAAACAAGTAGCTAATTCTTGCTCCAGTTTAACAATCACTGCAAACACTAATGTAACCTTTCTCTCAAGGGCTTAGCTAAAAGGAATGCTTGTTAGATTTATTTCATTTTCAGGAAAGAGAGGTCATTATGGCCTAACAATTACCCAAGTCCCTCCTTGATTTAATCTTAGTCTGTAAACACAGGTCTGTGTTTTGAAGACTATTAATACTGAATGAAACAAACTTATTATTGATATTGGTGGCTAAATGTATACCCCAATGCTTGGAAGACACATCCACAAATCTATCATCTGAAAATAGATGTCTTCCACATAGTATAGTCTAAAAATATTCCTTTAGTACTCAAACTAATGGTTTTTAAAGAAAAGGTGAAAAAAAAATGGGAATTCTTGTACATTTTCCATATATCAGTTTTTAAAGGGCAGTTTTTTCCCTTGGTGTATTTCTTTTTGACTCTATGAGATTTTTATCATATACCAGTTTTTTCCTTACTTTTTCCAAACCCTTCAGTTTTCAAAAGCATCTGATATGGATAATGCCAGTGCCCTGGATTTCTGTTAATGGCAATGTCTGAACATTCTCTGGAGCAATTGCTTAATGACCATCCAGCTTGTTTTTTCTGGACAATCAGTCCTTGCTTTTGAATTGTCACGTTTTCCTTTATTAATCCCCCAAATTCTTCAAATTTAATATTTACATATGTATATATTAGATTTTAAGAATATATATGTACATATACATATGCATGTATGTGTGTGTGTATATATATATATACACACACTTTTTTGTCTGGAAGTAATTTCCTTGATTTTAGATGAGATTAAAAATAATTAATAAGTATTAAATTATTAATAAATAATAGTTTGGAAAAACAACTGTTCTTACTTCCTAGGAGGAAGGGAAACACAGATTTGTCAGAGGTGGAATTCTTTCTGTGTCCCATCTCTTTGAAGCCAAAGAGGCACCCTCAAAGTGATAAACAGGAGAGACTTCATAAGCCACTGGCTCTCTCCACACTCCTCTTTCTGGAAACCTGAACAGAATGTAGACCCACAATTTAGTCCTTCATGTTTCAATTTACAAAACCCTAACCGACCTCAGGAATCTCACAGTGCCTCTGGTTCTGGAACATTTGGAGGTTTGGCCATCCCTGGTCTCTGAACTGGCCCCTCTCAAGCTGTGTATCCTTTGTGTCCCTTGACCTGGACTTGGCATGGCTCACTGTGTTTACTTTCTGCTTCTGACACTGACATTAGCTGCTGCCTTGATTTTCACTCTAACCTTCCCGTGTGTTGATGTTGAGAGGGCCAACCACCATCATGACAATTTGTCCCTCAGTTTCCCAAATTTCTTCACCAAATTTGTTTTCAACTTCCCATTTCTTATTCTGACTACGCGGCACTGGTCCACTGAGTGTGCCCATTTTTCCTCTTTGGGAGACGTGTAACTGAATGAATGTGAGCAAGCGGCCAAGGAGGTAGAGAAAAGTGAAAGAAAAAAACACTAGAATACATCCAAGTAGAAGCTGCCATCATGCCTTGACTGTGACCTTTTGCCACTAAATGGGATGAGAGAGGGATGTGTGCGTAGGGAAAATGATGTGGAAATTGAACCAAGGTAGGAATTATGGGAAGCAAAGGAGTAGATTCTAAACATCTCACAACGAAATGACAGGAAATTGACAGTTGAGTCAATTGAGGGGAGGAGATTGAGGAATTGGTGAAAAAAAATGAAAGAAGATACATCATCAAGGGAGTTAGAGAGCCAGATGTGACAGGATTTTTTTCACAGAAGAAACTCATGTTTTGCTGGGACCAGATTTTGTCCATGTTAGGTGTATTTCAGCACTTAGTTCTGTGAAATGTCTGGTGGTACTTTTTTGTTTCTTTTTCCACACAAGTGTTTCAGTGGATGTGTAGGTTCACTATAAGCTGCTTTCATCAGGCACAGGCCTTTTCCTACAAAACTTTCCAAGGTACAACGTTTCAAAACTCTATGGGCAAAAAAAATGGTAAACATGAGGACATTGGTAGAAGATATTTTAACTGGGCAGAGAAAAGAAGGCTAAGGCAGGTGCTGGAAGTTAGGCATAGTGCACACATTTTATGTGAGGCAGAGTCTAAATGGAACATTTTTCACAGAGTGCTGCATGCCAACGAAAAGAAGATTCATGTACTGATTATTGTAAGAAATCACACATATCAAGTTTGATCTTGCAGTCCATATGTATGCAAAACACGGATCAAAATGATGGGAGACTGCTTTTGTAGACATGGCAATATCGTACACAACTGATACGTATTTACCTCTGTAGCTGTTTCCTAAACAGGCTGCATTTTAAGTCGGTTGTGGCTTCTGGTAGCATTCTCCCTGACTTTCTGGTTTTAAATCTTCTCCTACTGCCTCCTCTGCTTTGCCGGCCCATTTATGAGAAAATGGGTGGGTTATGCTTATGTAACTAATGATAATTATTTATATCTTTTCTTTAGAAATCAGTCAGCTAAATCACCACAGTACTTAGAAGTTCATGCCATCTATCTATATTAATTTCAAGCTCCTTTGTAAGGAAGAAGATACATCTTCTATTTCTCTATCTCTACCAGGACAACAATGGAGCTACTTACCAGTTTATTTTCTCAAAAATAACGAACAGGGCCTTTTTTGCCAGGATGAAGGGGGTTAACCAGAAAGGGGAGCATTCACTGGCCATTAGCAAGGTCATATGTCAGTCAGTTAAATCCTAAAGAAAGTTCTATTGGCCTGTGGTTGCCTATTTCTATGTTACACATACAACAGGAAAAAAGTTAAATAGAGTCAGTACCAGTTCTGCTACTTAGCATCTTAAATATTTCCTCCTTTCTCATCATCCACCATCATTGACCCAGAGCTGACCTCATATGTGTAGGAGCCAACCAGGGTCAGAAACAAGAGGACTGGGTGGGAAAGAGAATCAGAAAAAACAATCTTTCTAGGATTAAAAGGACAGATGGAGGATGGGGAAGCATACATGTGGTTAGCTATACTAATTGACTGCAGTTTTTGAGAGTACTTTAAATTAGGGTCTCTTGAATGTTGTCTCTTTCTCTCATTCTCTCTCTCTCTGTACATGTACATATGTTTCACAAGTACGTTAAAGGAAAGATGAAGACTTTGAGTATCTTTCTCAAAAGTGTTTTAAAACGATTTTCAAAACGCTTTCAAAAGTTAGTCAGGTGGATGGAACTGGAGGGTATTATGTTGAGTGAAATAAGTCAAACAGAGAAAGACATGTATCATATGATCTCACTGATATGAGGAATTCTTAATCGCAGGAAACAAACTGAGTGTTGTTGGAGTGGGGGGTGGGGTGGGAGGGATGGGGTGACTGGGTGATAGACACTGGAGAGGGTATGTGCTCTGGTAAGCGCTGTGAATTGTGCAAGGCTATTGGATCTCAGATCTGTACCTCTGAAACAAATAATGCAATATATGTTAAGAAAAAAAAAAGAAGAAGAAGGTAGCGGGAGGGGAAGAATAAAGTGGGGGAAATCGGAGGGGTAGACGAACCATGAGAGACGATGGACTCTGAAAAACAGGGTTCTAGAGGGGAGGGGGGTGGGGGATGGGTTAGCCTGGTGATGGGTATTGAGGAGGGCACGTTCTGCATGGAGCACTGGGTGTTATGCACAAACAATGAATCATGGAACACTTCATCTAAAACTCATGATGTAATGTATGGGGATTAACATAAGAATAAAAAAAAATAAAATAAAAATAAATACTTCCTAAACACCATTAAAAAAAAAAGTTAGAATGTTTTCTAAAGTTGGTTCAGTTATTTAGGGTAGGCTATTAGACACTTAGCTCCCCATTTCAGAGTGTGGTTCAAATGGCAGAAATACCCTTCTGGTGGCGTGTAGGCCACCACACACACACACACACACACACACACACACACATTTCCCATTGGCAGAAGAGTGCATTAAAATAACATTTTAGTAAGTATCAGGAAACATGAACACAAGGCCTGACTTTGACATCAGCATGTGGCCTGGGGCCACTCACTTAACTTCTCTCAACCTTGGCCTGCTGGGCTGTAAAATGGTGGCAGAGAGAAACACTTCAGCCAAGGAGGGGAGTTAATAATGTTGGACCAAAAAAGACCCTTCTCTTCAAGGTCCTTTGTGGGAAACTTGCTTTTCAATTGTTCCCATCACCTCTCACACTGTAAGCATTCCATGAGAAGAGAGGGAAATCTCCAGGAAAATTACTTGATTTTTATTTTTGCTTGTCTTCCCATGAAATGTTTGTCCAGTTCCCAAACATAACCTGTCTCCTATCAGACTTAAAATAATGCATATCTAGCTACAATATATCTCTCCTGAAAAAGGAGGGCCTGCAGGAAAAAAAAAAAAAAAAAACATTTCTGAATTTCATAAAATATTGTTGTCTTAGACATTATCTTTCAAATGGGAGATAAACATTTTTGAAAATTGACAGGAAGAATTCAAGTCTATTTACTTTTACGTCATCTTGATCTTGCTGCCTCTGTCTTGAGTCTGAATGCAAATTAACTTGCAAACAAATTCAGAGTACTAAAACTGTCCATACATTAAAAAATATATATATCTAGAGAACATTGACTCTTACCTGGAATATTGTTGTTGACATATTGTCTCTCATTTTTCTCTTTCTATGGTGGTAGTGTCTTTAGTAGAGTTTGTATTTATCTTTGTATGAAGCTGGATTTCACTTTACTTTCTCTTTATGGTCTTATCACATCGTTTACAAACACTTTATCTCTGTTACAGAAAATAAATGAAATTCCAGCCTTTCGATGAAATGTCATGCTGAAATGGATGGTCCAAAAATCTATATTTAGATGACTGACTCCTGTTTAAGGAAGACATGATAAATGTTTCATGCATATAAACTAAAGGATGATGGATTTAATGATCATACCCTAACTGGGGAATGCTATTTTGGAATAATTAAATGTTCCATCATTTGCAAGTCTAAATAGTCAATTGTTAGTTCCTGTTTTTGTCTGTCAACAGATCCTTCCATTTTCTAAAGGAAATTTATCATTAAAACAATTGAACTGATAGCAACATCCCACCAGTATGTTAGCAATAGCACATTTCATGGGATTCTAATTCATAGCTACAGTTTAGGAAAACTTAATTTATGTATGAGTCTGCTTCATAAATGACAAACATGACAAGCATTGTTTAAAGGCTAGTGGTAGATATTTATCTTCAGGTATTGGGAGAAGAGGTGGCTAAGCCTTTTGTCAGATGAAAAATCTCATAGAATAAAAAAGCATCCCAAAACTATTTTATAATAAAATAATAATAATTTCACAATTTTATTGCTGATCCTTATATTTTAGAGGCTTTTATGTGCTACATTCCTTTTTAAATCTTATTGTCAAGCATTTCAAGATAAAAATTTATCTAATTATCTAATTACATATATGTATATATACTTTGATGCAAATTTTATTATTTGACTTCTCTAGGTCTTGGTCTGTTGAACTGAAAAATGGTGGTGGGGAGAAGGAGTGGGACTATGGAGTATAATATTTTTGAGATATAAATAGATTTACACTGGATAATATATTTTACTTTGTTTTGTTTTGTTGCTTCTTTTCATGAAAACTCTTACTTTTATTTATAAAACAAAAAACTTTTCCCCGAACTCTATCAAAATGTTTGCTTCATGTTAAAGATCTTTATATACCTTCCCCTCTCTCCCTTTTTAGATAGCTAGATGATATAGACAGATGATAGATAGATGATAGATAGACGATAGGTAGATAGATGTACATAGATATATAAATCTTAATTGTGAATGGCATAATCAATGCATTAGCAATACATATGAATAAAAAATCACTTAACTGTTGATTTATTGGCTCCTCAGCCCTATCACTGGCACAGTTAGGTTTTATGGATTATTTCCATATAGCTGTGACATATCAATATTTTTGAGAACCTAGTCAAAACCTCACTATTTCTGTGACAAAGTCCTAGATATCAAAATACCTATACCAATTATCAGGAAAGCCTGGTTACATTACTGACCAAATTGAATCATTGTATTATTGATTCAGGTGCTATCCAATTAATTATTAAGATGGTTGAAAATACCAGACGGATCATCCCACGACTAACAGATTTTGATTACTTTGTATGTGCTGTGAGGTCCATATGTGGAAGCCTGAACATTTGTAGATAGGTAGGACTGACTGGGCATGGCCAGATGGGCTTTGCCCTAGTTAGGAAAATCATTGCAAATCATCCAGAACTTTCTATGTATCAATGTAGTGACACAGACATGTTGGTGAAGCAATGACCAAATTGCTTCCAACTTGATTCAAGCGTTACTAGTCATGGAGCGAGTTGTTTGTTAGAAGGATAGTCTGCTTTTTAGAGTTCTGTATTAAAGATTTTCAGGGGCACCTGGGTGGTTCAGTCAGTTAAGGGTCTGCCTTCGGCTCAGGTCATGATCTCCAGGTCCTGGGATCAAGCCCCATGTCAGGGTCCAAGCTCAGCAGGGAGTCTGCTTCTCCCTCTCCCTCTGCCTCTCCCCTTGCTTGTGCTTTCTCTGTCTCTGTCTCTCAAATGAATGAATAAAATCTTTAAAAAAAATAAAGATTTTCAAACTCCACTTAGGGTTTCTTGCAATCCTTGTTGATTATTTTACTTAATTCAAGTATAATCAGTCATCTTATTTATTTTGAATGGCCTAAAGACGTTCCCCACATCAAAGCAAGACCATTTGAAGATGTGTAAGTTTCTGCAGATAGGCTCTAATGAAACACGGCGATCCAAACCCATCAAATCTGACTGAGTCAATTTGATATTTTCAGGCCCTTCAATGACCAAATGTACTACAATCTTCAAAACTATTCTTGGAAATTTTAAACCTAATTTATATGTGATTTCTATCATTAAAGATGTACTGAAGCTAAATCATCTGTACTTTACATGTTATGAAAAGGAATATTAATGATTCAACAGTTTGCCCCCTCAAAAGGTAAGGTCATAGACTGAAAACAGCTTGTATCAGTGGACATAAAGGGATTTTTATGAGTTTCCTTGAAAGAAAAAAAACTTTAAGAAATGTTTCAGTAAATATTTTGAAAAGTAATTTGAAGAAGAGAAAAGAAAGGACTCAATCATTGGAGATGAGAAAGGTAAAGCATTGTATAAACCATGAACAGGTAGAATGTTGATTTGTTATGAGCTACATTTTACATGTTTTTCAAAATATTTCATTATCAGGGTGGTACTATAAGCATTAAAACATTAGAGTCGATATGAATATCAAAATCATGTCCTGACTTGAAATACTATAAAGAAAAATCCATCTAATTTTAACATCAATGAGTGACATGGATTTATTGCAGTACTTGTTTGATTAACCAGAAGTTAGTTATTAAAGAAATAATAAAAGTAAAATGTACTCTCAAAATTTTTGATTTAGTGAATCAGTATAAATAGATTTTTATCAGAGACTAACTGCACTTTAATCATAACCCTAACAATAAATGAACATTAACCCATAATTCAAAATTATGGGATGCTCACAGAGAAAGTTGATTTAAGGGTGACTAGAAAGGCCTGACTGTCTTCATGCGGCAGGGCTTTGTTTGGATTGCAGGAAATATCATGCAAGGTCAGTACGCTCCGAGAAAAGAGAAAAGAGAAAACATGTCTTACTCATCTTTTGATTCTCTTACAGTACACTCCTCAACATCTTCTTACAGTTTTTTAAATGTCAAAACATTGCACAGGAAAAACAGAAAAGAAAGGAAAGCTCACTAACCAAATGTAAAAAAATGGGTCTTATTGCTGACTCTGTCCCTGGCTTGTTGTTTACTGTTATTGTTAAGTCACTTAATGTCTTACTCCTGTGTAAAATTAAAACCAGATCTCTGCCTGCTTCTCAAGATCATTGAACTGATTAAACAAAAGATGCATATGCAGTACTTTGAATATGGTAAGATCCTAAGAGAATGATCTTTTTTTTTTTAAAGATTTTATTTATTTATTTGAGAGAGAGAGAATGAGAGACAGAGAGCAGGAGAGGGAGGAGGGTCAGAGGGAGAAGCAGACTCCCCGCTGAGCAGGGAGCCTGATGTGGGACTCGATCCCGGGACTCCAGGATCATGACCTGAGCCGAAGGCAGTCGCTTAACCAACTGAGCCACCCAGGCACCCCGAGAATGATCTTCTTAGAAGAAAAGAAGATTTTGTTATCTGTATCTGTAATTCAAAGTGGACAAGTTTGATTGGATATCAGAAAGGTATGTTAGCAGATTAAATGCTGACATTGGCCACAAGGAGCCTGTGGTTGGAATCCCCATTTCAGCTGTCTTTTATGGGTATTAAGGAGGTGTGATGAGCGCAGGGTGATGTATGGGAGTGTTGAAACACTACATTGTACACCTGATGCTAATATTACACTGTATGTTAACTAGAATTTCAATAAAAATGCACAAAAAAGAAAACAAATAAAATAGAGATCTCTCGCTGTAGGATGGTATAGACTGAGAGAGGAACAACTGAGTAAAAAAATATAAGGTGACAAAAAGAGGTTTTTGTCAATAGTACCCATGAAAGAATCTTACTCTTATTTTTAATCGAAAATAAAGGATTTTAAAAATTAAGCGAGTATCTGAGAATGTTAGTTTAAAAATAAAACAAACACAACTTCTAAAAAGTGAGGGATTGCTATGGACTAAATTTTGTCCCCCCACAAAATTCATGTATTGAGGCCCTAATCCCTACTATGACTGTATAGGTCCTTTCCAGAAGGAATCTAGGTTAAAGGAGGTCATGGGGTAGAGCCCTTACCAGATAGGATTAGTGTCCTTATAAGGAAAAGAGAAACCAGATCTCTTGCTCTCCCCTTGTGCATGCACTTGAGGAAAGGCCATGTGAGCACATAGGGAGAGGGCAGCTGTCTACAGGCCAAGAAGAGGGATCTCACCAGAAACCAACCATGCTGACACCTTGATTCCAGACTTTCAGCCTCCAGAACTATGAGAAAATAAATTTCTGTTGTCTAAGCCATTGAGCCAATGATATTTTGTCATGGCTACCTGACCAGACTTATACAGGAGTTATAAGAAAACAAAACCTGAATAGTTTTGAAAGCTTAAACAGAACTTATAAGATCACATTAAAAATGCATATTTTCAAAAAAAAAAAGAATGCATATTTTCAAACATTGTGATTTTTAGAAATTAAGTACTCTGGCTTATCCTTGCCTGTTGTTTTGTTTTGTTTTGTTTTGTTTCCTATCCTTTCCAAAAACTTAAGGAATAACAAAGATATCTGCTCATTTCTGCCCCTCCCCTCCCTTCCTGATCAACACAGCTTAATTAGTAGGTGAGCAAAAACATTGTCCAAGGATTCTTTGGAGTCTATGGCAAAGAAATTGAAGGAGGCAGCAGATGGTTCTCTCCTTGGAAGTCCAGAAAATAATAATCCTGGCAACCATTGTAACCTTTCATTAAGCACCTACTAAGTGAAAGACACTGTCCTAAAAACTGACATGTAAATGTCGTTTTTACTGAGAAAATGGTATAAACTAGATCTACTTATATATAGTCTTTTTCCCCATCTTCTTTTCATTTCCTCTGATTTTTAGAATATTGACATCATTTTTTATAGAAGTGAAAAAAATTGCTAACTTGAGAAATTATAGATAAGGAATAAGAAGAGAGAAAAAAAAAATCCCCAATCTACTACCCAGAACCAGCCTCATTAATGCCATTCTAGACACGCATGTTTACAGATAGATGGATGATACATATATACCCATATACACGTGTGCATCTTTACATACATGCCAACAGAAAATGGGTAATTATACAAATAATGAAGCCAACTTGACTAAAATTTAATAAAGAAAAATGAGTTGAAATAAAACAAGAAATTGGTGAACTTCAGATAATATTTCTTCACCAAAAAGGATCTTAGTTCTTAAATGTTCCACATAAAGTAAAAATATTTTTTAAAAAAAGAATAGTAAGACAAAGTCACATTTATTATTATTGATTTCCTACTTTAAAAATGGAGAAATTAGCATACTCATCCCTTTCTTCCCTCCTTTTTCTCCTTGGTCTTGAGATACTATTATAAAATTTACATTCTGACCTACGTCCATAATTCTCATAGTTGCCCAGATATAGTTTTATATTTAAGGAGGTATTTTGGCTTTTGTTTTGTTTTGGTTTGGTCTGGTTATTTTTACTACAGTTTCTCTATTCCCTAATTCCCTGTTTGGCACATCTCTTTCTTGGCTAGATTCCATCTTGTCATAGATTTTTCAAGAAGGGATCATAAGAGGTATATTCCCTAAATCTTGTATTTTTGAAGATGTATCTCTCTTGCCTTTAAACTTGAAGGACAGTTTTCCTGGGTATAATTGTTTTTTTACTTTCTTGGGTCACATTTTCTTTTCTTCAGATCTCTTGTTTTATATTGCGTCACCATCTTCTTAAACTAAGTATCACTGTGGTCACATGTACACCAAATGATTTGCCCACCTCAAATATGACCTATTTTCTCTTCTATTCCATTTTGTCCCCTTAGTGCATTCTTTTTTTTTTTTATTTTTTTTCCCTTATTGCATTCTTTGCTTAAAAGCTGAAGTGAGGTTTTGAAGATGTAAATCAAATCATGTTATCCCCTGCTTAAAGTTGTCCTACTAATTCCATTGAATTTAAAACAGATTCCAAACTCATCCCAGTGGTCTTCAAAGAGCCTCATGATTCCATCAGTCTCACCAATTTCTCAAATCCCTATTTTCCATCCACTACCCATCCTGACCCGCTCTTCTGTTTCTTATGCCTCAACATACCTATCTGTTCCTGTCTTGGCATCTTAGCCATCTGCCAGTTCCTAGGGTCACTGGTGGCTCATCACCACGTTCCAGCATAAATGTCACCTGAAAGTAGCCTTCCTGACAGCTCGCTCATATTGTCCCATTACCCAGTTTCCTTTGCTTTATTCTCCACCCTGCACTACCTGCCAATGCCCAACTCAGGACCAAACACACACAATCAATCATGAGTTCTTGATCATCTATCATTGTTAGTTCATGCATAGGCTGTCTTTTATTTTATTGTATTTTTTGCCTTCTGTCTTATCCACAATTCCTTCAAAGGCATCCATCCATGTGATATATTATGGTGCATATTCTGTGTCTTCCTTTTTTTTTTTTAATTTAACATATGCTTTTGAGACTTTACTTGGAGATACACATGTATCTACTTCATTCATTTTAACCATTACATAGTATTTCATCATTTGTGTGTCTCACATATTTATCCATTCTATTATTCATAACCATTGACGTTTTATTCCAGAACTGTTATACAAAGCAGTATTGTGACCATCCATATTTGGCTTTTTGTGAATCTCTTATGAAGATATATACTTAGGTGTAGAATCACTGAGCTGGTGGAGGGTATACCTTTAAATTTGTAAAACTCTTTGAAATTGCTCTCCAAAACACTATACCAGTTTGTGTTCCTACCAGCAATCGGGACAAGGTTCATCTCTGTCTTAATTCTCTTTATCTTCTGTTGACACTGGGTATCATACAGCTTATACATTTTTACTAATCTAATGCTTATTGAGTAGATCTTACTGTTGCTTTAATTTGCATTTCACTGCCTTATAGTGAGATTGAGTTTCTCATAAGCCATTTGATTTTCTACTTTTATTGGGTTATGTATTTTTTTGACTTAGAGTTTTATGTATGTCTTATATATTAATCCTTTAGTAGTAATGTAAATTGGAAACATCTTTACTCAGTCTGTCTCCTATAACATTTGTTAAATAGAGATCTTTTATATTTATTCAATAAACTCCATCAGTGTCCCTTTATGATTTTTGCATTTTTTTTAAAGATTTTATTTATTTGAGAGAGAGCACAAGCAGGCAGAGGGGCAGAGGGAAAGGGACAAGCAGACTCCCCACAGAGCATGGAGCCCAACACAGGGCTCTGTCCCAGGACCTTGAGATCATGACATGAGCCAAAGGCAGACACTTAACTGACTGAGCCACACAGGTGCCCCAATTTTTGCATGTTTTTAGAGAAACAATGTCACAAAAATAGCCTCCTACTTTGTTTTCTAATATATGTGTATTTTGCTTTTCATGCTTAAAACCTAAAACCATCGAGGATGTATTTTGGTATATGGTACGAGATAGAGATATATGTTGATTTTTGTACATATGATGAACTAATTTCCTCAGAACAATTTATTTATATATTGATATTTCCCAGTGGTTTTAAATTTCTCTACTGTCATATATCAGGTTTCCATATATATGAATCTGTTCCTTTTTAAGAATATTCTTAGCTATTTGTTGGCCTTTATTTATCTACATAAATTTTGAATGGTTGGTCTAATTCTACTAAAGCTCCTGCTGGGATACTGGGGATGGGAATAATATTGAGTATATACATTAATTTAGGGAAAATTAACATCTGTAAAATGTTGTCTTCCCACCTTAAAACATGTGACATTTTTCCAATTGTTTAGATATTGTTTAATATTCTTCAATAGAGTTAAAAAATTTTTCTTTAAATATCTTGTGTTTGTTTGTTTGTTTGTTTGTTTTGTTGTTGTCAGTACTAGAACTCAACTCTTCCCTTGCCAGTCAATTTATTCTCCTTAGTGCTTTGGGTTCATGCTTACAGCATATACATTTTTCTTTATAGCTATTATTCATTCAATCAAATTTTGTACTTACCTAGTTTCCAATATTTCATTGCTTTCTCCTTGATTAATTTCTCTACTTCCTCATTTAATTCCTCCAAAATTCTTCCAGAATGTGATTAAACATTTAGTGTTGTAAAATGTCTAAAAATTTTCTTATTTTACCCTTGCATTTAAAAAACAGCTTAGGTAGATTGAAAAAAATAAATCTAGATACAAATTCCTTTTCTTCGTACTGTGAAACTGTTACTCCATTACCTTCTTCCTTTTCATGTGGCTATTGAAATATCTGGTGTCTTCGCCATTCTTGCTTATTTCTTGGTAACCCTCTTTTTTTTTTTTAATTTAATTTAATTATGTTAGTCACCATACAATACGCCATTAGTTTTTGATGTAGTGATCCACGATACATTGTTTTCGTATAACACCCAGTGCTCCATGCAGTACGTGCCATCCTTAATACCCATCACCAGGCTAACACATCCCTCCATGCTCCTCCCCTCTAAAACCCTCAGTTTGTTTCTCAGAGTCCATAGTCTCTCATGGTTCATCTCTCCCTTCGATTTCTACCCCCCTTCATTTTTCTCTTCCTTCTCCTAAATGTCCTCCATGCTATTCCTTATGTTCCACAAATAAGTGAAACCATATGATAATTGACTTTCTTTGCTTGACTTATTTCACTTAGCATAATCTCTTCCAGTCCCATCCATGTTGATGTGAAAGTTGGGTATTCATCCTTTCTGATGGCTGCATAATATTCCATTGTGTGTATATACCACATCTTCTTTATCCATTCATTTGTTGAAGGGCATCTCGGCTCTTTCCACAGTTTGGCTATTGCGGACATTGCTGCTATGAACACTGGGGTGCATATGGCCCTTCTTTTCACTACATCTGTGTCTTTGGGGTATGTAACCAGTAGTGCAATTGCTGGGTCATAAGGTAGCTCTATGTTTAATTTTTTGAGGAACCTCCACACTGTTTTCCAAAGTGGCTGTACCAGCTTGCATTCCAACCAACAGTGTAAGAGGGTTCCCCTTTCTCCACAACCTCTCCAACATTTGCTGTTTCTTGCCTTGTCAATTTTTGCCATTCTAACTGGTGTAAGGTGGTATCTCAATGTGGTTTTGATTTGAATTTCCCTGATGGCTAATGATGATGAACATTTTTTCATGTGTCTGTTGGCCATTTGTATGTCTTCTTTGGAGAAGTGTCTGTTCATGTCTTCCATCCATTTTTGGACTTGATTATTTGTTTTTTGGGTGTTGAGTTTGAGAAGTTCTTTATAGATCTTGGATACCAGCCCTTTATCTGTAGTGTCATTTGCAAATATCTTCTCCCATTCTGTGGGTTGCCTCTTTGTTTTGTTGACTGTTTCCTTGGCTGTGCAGAAGCTTTATCTTGATGAAGTCCCAAAAGTTCATTTTTGCTTTTGTTTCACTAGCCTTTGGAGATGTATCTTGAAAGAAGTTGCTGTGGCCAATGTCAAAGAGGTTACTGCCTATGTTCTCCTCTAGGAATTTGATGGATTCCTGTCTCACATTGAGGTCTTTCATCCCTTTTGAGTTTATCTTTGTGTGTGGTGTTAGAGAATGGTCGAGTTTCATTCTTCTGCATGTGGCTGTCCAATTTTCCCAGCACCATTTATTGAAGAGACTGTCTTTTTTCCATTGCATATTTTTTCCTGCTTTGTCAAAGATTATTTGACCATAGAGTTGAGGGTCCATGTCTGGGCTCTCTATTCTGTTCCATTGGTCTGTATGTCTGTTTTTGTGCCAGTACCATGCTGTCTTGGTGATCACTGCTTTGTAATATAGCTTGAAATTGGGCAACGTGATGCCCCCAGCTTTGTTTTTCTTTTTCAACATTTCCTTGGTGATTCGGGGTCTTTTTTGATTCCATACAAATTTTAGGATTGTTTATTCCAACACTTGGAAAAATGTCATTGGAATTTTGATCGGGATGGCATTGAAGGTATAGATTGCTCTGGGTAGCGTAGACATTTTAACAATGTTTATTCTTCTGATCCATGAGCATGGAATGTTTTTCCAGCTTTTTGTGTCTTCAATTTCTTTCATGAGTGTTCTGTAGTTCCTAGAGTATAGATCCTTTACCTCCTTGGTTAGGTTTCAGCGAATATTATCCTCAATGGGGAAAAGCTGAGAGCCTTTCCCTTAAGATCAGGAACACATCAAGGATGCCCACTCTCGCCACTATTGTTCAACATAGTACTAGAAGTCCTAGCAACAGCAATCAGACAACAAAAAGAAAGAAAAAGTATTCAAATTGGCAAAGAAGTCAACTGTCTCTTTTCACAGATGACATGATACTTTATGTGGAAAACCCAAAAGACTCCACTCCCAAATTACTAGAACTCATACAGCAATTCAGTAATGTGTCAGGATACAAAATCAGTGCAAAGAAATCAGTTGCTTTCTTATACACTAACAATGCAACTGTAGAAAGAGAAATTAGAGAAATGATTCCATTTACAATAGCACCAAAAACCATAAGATACCTCAGAATAAATGTAACCCTCTTTTTATTTTGAAAGCTTAGATGTTCTGCTTGATTTGAGTGTTCTTAAGTTATTCTGCGCTGTGTCTTAAGTATGTGATATTTTTTCTCTCGTTTGTCTTATACAGCACACTATACAATTTTTAAAATAGTAGTTCAGATCTTTTTCTTTAAATTTGGAAATTTTTACCATTATTCTTTTTTAATTGCAAGACTTTGTTCATTAATTCCATTTAACATATTTCTTTCAAAGAATTTGAACTCCATAGTTGTTTGGGATGCATTTTAGGGGTATCTTTCTTAGCTTGGGGTTGTTTATGATATCTGCTAATGGCAACCTGGTTTGTAATCCTCAGGTTGAGTTTGAAGAAGAGTTGGGATATGCCTTGCACATTTTCATTGTGCAAAAGTTATCATTTATTTCTTTGCTTATTTATTTTATCCATCCTCATTAGACTATAAACATCCTGAGAACAGGGGCTTTGCCTATCCCCACTATATTCAGTATTCTAAAGACAACATCCCACATATACTACATACCCAAGAAATATGTATTTTATGAATGCATATGGAAATGATTTCCTGTACCAGCTAATAAAGGGCAGGCTATGCTGTAGAAATAAACAACTTGACAATCTTGGTAGATTATACTGATCCCCTCCATTCTCATTCACATACACAGGCTGATGGAGCCCCCTTCACTAGGAGTTTTGATACACAGAGTAAAGTGGTACAAGAGGAGTTCAGAAAGGTAAACATGGACCAGATCAGGTGACCTTTGAAAGCCAAGGTACAGATTTTGGATTTTTATTTTCAGTGTGAGGGAATCAAATGGAGAATTTTTTTCCAATGGAGAATTTTATAAAGAGGAATGAGATTATATGAGTTACCAGGTTCCTCTGACTGCTGTATAGGGAATGGATTGACAGCAGGGGGCAAGAGTAGAATCAAAGAGACCACTAAAAAGCTCTAGCAGCATTTCAGGTGAGGGATGATGATGGCTTAGAGAGACGTGTAGCAGTGAGAGGTAAACGGAAGTAGATGGATTTGGCATATGTTCTGGAAGTCTTAAAAAGGTCTTATAAGGGATTGAAAATGGGGGAATAAAAGAAGTCAAGGATGACACCTAGGTTCTTGGCTTGAGCAACCAATAGATGCTGGGGTATTTTGCTGGCAAGGGCAGGCTCAGAATATGTTTGTGGTAAGAAACCAAGAATTCTGTTTCGAACACCAAGTGGAGAGCCTAAGAGTCATTTAGAAATCAAATAACCAGAGATCAGGATAGAAGTAATAGATTTGAGTTCATTATCATATAAATGATAGCTATAGCAATGGGGCTTGCTAAGATTACCTAGGGACGAGAAGGAGCCTGGAATTATGACTTGGATATTAAACAGGAAGAGGAGCTGGGGAAGGAGATTAATTAGAAGTAACTATCGAAGTGAGGGAAGATTATGATTTCAAGGAAACAAAGTGTGGACCCTGTTTTACAAAGTAGGGAATATTCCTGTGTTTTGAAAGATAGTAAATAGTCAAATAAGAAAAGGAAAAAGAAATGATCATTGGTGACCAAAAGGAGCAATTTCAAAGGATGATGGGAATAGAAGCCTGACTTGAGAGGGTTGAGTCCTGAAATGAGGTGGGAAGAGGAGTTTTACTATCGAAAATTCAAGAAGTATGGCTATGAAGGTGCATTGAGGAATTAAACAAATCATCCAGAATACCTTATTTGTTTTCTCCTTCTGTCAGGGAGGAAATTAAGAGTTGGCTCAAGTGAAAGAATGAGGAAAAGAAAAAAATTAATACATAGTGAGATTTTCATAAAATCAAACAGAAGTAATAAAATAGTTGGTTGTCTAGAAATTCTTAGGTATAAATTAGTGGTTCATTGGGGAAAGAGTTTTTATTTGTTTTGCAAAAGAGTTAAGAAGCTATGTTACCAATCGAATTTGAGCATTTGTTCATTATTTTATATTGCTATTAAAATGCTGTAGGTAATTTTCAGCTATATATAAAAAACTAGTGAGATAACTATAGTATAATTTAAGAATTATCACATGCCAATAAAACTATTAAATTACAATTTTAGGCCATGAAAGTGAATAATTTAAGGCTATGAGGAGAGCTTTCACTTTAATAAATTCATAAGGTGTCAAACTTTGCAATTTATTACAGATTCTCCAGCTAATTTGCCATGATAAATGTGAATGAAAAATATTTCACTGCCTAAATATTCTGTTTATGTATTCCTTTCTAATGATGAAACAAAAGGACTAATTTGTTAAAGATGTTCTTTAATTGATTCCAAAGGGAATACTTAGAATATAATTTGCTGACTGGTTTCGTGCAATTCCTGATTTCCTGCTACTCAATGACGTACATAATTTTACAATGACAAAACAGGATAATCATATAGTAATGTGATTCCCAAGCACCAGAGTTCCTGGTGGATTTTTACTACCAACTGTCAGTTTAATAAAAAGAACACTGGAGTTAAGATTTCTAAAGGTGGAGATAAAAACAGGTCCTTCTGGCAAAGTAGAACCTTGCCAGCAAGAATACAGACCTTGGAGAAGGTAGGCAGATAAGATAAATAGAAGATAGATAGATGATAGATAGATAGATAGATAGATAGATAGATAGATAGATAGATAGATAGATAGATAGATGATAGATAGATAGATAGATGATAGATAACAGATAGGGGATAGATGGATAGATAGATGATAGATGATAGATAGATAGATAGATAGATAGATGATAGATAGATAGATAGATGATAGATAGATAGATTGATTGATTGATTTACAGCAAGATGCATTAACATTTACTGCCAAATATTTGCCCAGTTGGGGAAAAGGAAGTTCCCCACTTTAAGAGAGAGTAGGCTTACAGATCTCTTCACTCCATACCAAGTATAATACACGTTGTTAAGTATTAAGGGTCAGGATTCCACCACCTACGAGGGGGGTATGGCTTTATCTGCTCAGGAAAAAGACAGCAGTTCTGCTAGGCACCTTCTTTTATAATGCTCCCTGAGTCTCCTCATGGCCCTCATTGATAGTAGCCAGGCCCTTGCTGGCTGTGCTACATAAACAACTCATCAATCCCTTCAGTCATAAACTCATAATTCAATATAGGCAAACTGGGCCTAAATTTTAGCTACTACCCTACAGCTAAATTGCATTTTATTAGTAGTAGTTTAGGACTTGTGTGTTTTAACAACTGAGGGGGAATTTGGAGGCAAAGCATTTGTTTGAAGAGGCAGGTCCCATAAGGGTTTGTTTGGTTTAGGTTAGATTCCTTAGGAGTTCACCATTCACAATTTACTTACATAAATAAATTACCATATCTAAACCTTAATTGGTCAGTGGAAAAACAATGATAGAATTAGGAACTTTGTTAGACATCCCCAGCAGGATGTTTGTGAGACTTTCAATGACAATGCCTATGAAAGTTCTTAGCTAAGTTCATACCACTTGACCAACAGGAAGCAGTTTTAAGCCTGCTTCATTTCTAATATTCAAACATTAAAATTCTAATCACATTGGATATTTGTTACAATATAACCCATTTGAAGGCTAATAACTCCTACATTTTATGACCCTGAAGAAAACTTTAGTGAGCTGTTCATAGAGCCAAAACTTCTCTTAGCTTTGAAATCATGATGGGGCAGAACAAATGTGGGCCCATGACATGGCCCTGACATTAGGAAGTAAACATCACATGATGTCATATGCGTGGAATATGAAATGTGAAAGCCAAGCCATTCTTTAACCCTACCTGTCATATGTTAGGCCCTGTATTAATGTGCTCTGCCAAGATGGGATCCTTACTACTAAAGAGACATGAGAAGTTTGGACTGGGTCCAGAGGAGAACGTGACAATTATTAATGACTTGGAAAAAAGACCTATTAAGAAAGGTCAAATAAACTCAGAACTTTTCAGAGAAGACTTAAGTATTTTCACAACTTCAAAGTGGGCAATTAACCAATAGGAAACACAAAATCAAGAAGAGTAGTCTGACTGTTAAGGTTGTCAGACAGAAGTTTCCAAGGGACAACATGGAATCTTATCTGGAGGTGATTTGGGGTTTGATGGTCTTTGGGTTGGATAGTTTCAATTTCATGTTATCTCATCTCCTAGGCTTAAACTTGTGGACCTCTTGAGGTTATTTATAAAAGGGATGTTCAGGCTTATTTGAAGGGTGATGTTTATTCCCCATGTCAGCGTGGAGTTGGAACCAAAAGGAAATTGAGACTGCTCTTTCATTCTGGTAACTAAATTGTCATTCCCTCAATATAATTTGTTGAAAGAAAAATCCACCCACTATATACAAAAATCATCTGAATGTTCAATTTTGGTTTTAGTTCTTTCCTTAAGATACCCTATTTAATGTCCCACACACATTGCTGAACACACCCTGAATTCACTCCATACTTCCTTATATCTGAACCTTTTCTTATGTTCTCTTCTCCCCCAGGAATGTCTTTGTTCACCCTTTCCATCTGTTAAAATACTACTATTTTATTTCCTATTCCTCAAGGCCAATTCAATTGGCATTTCCTCCAAGTAAACTTCCTTAGTTTTCTCCTTCTACTCTGTTGGAACTAATCTCTCCCATATGCACATATGGAAGTATAGCTTCTATAGCACTTTGTACGTTTATTTTACTTCTGCTTTTGAAAATAGATGCTCAATTATTCATTTGCTTTTCTTCTAGAGATAAAGTTCCTTGAGGACAAGAAAAACTAATTCCCTCTTCTACTCCCCATAGTGCTGTGCATATAATAAATAAGAATATTTCTCAGGGGCACCTGGGTTACTCAGTTGGTTAAACGTCTGCCTTCAGCTCAAGTCATGATCTCTGGGTCCTGGGATCGAGCCCTGAATTGGGCTTCCTCCTGCTCAATGGGGAGTCTGCTTTTCTCTCTCTCTCCCTCTCTCTGCCTCTCCCCACTGCTCATTTTTCTCTCTCTCTCAAATAAATACATAAAATCTTTTTTTTTTTTAAGATTTTATGTATTTATTTGACAGAGAGAGACACAGCGACAGAGGGAACACAAGCAGAGGGAGTGGGGGAGGGAGAAGCAGGCTTCCCGCGGAGCAGGGAGCCCAATGCAGGGCTCCATCCCAGGACCCCGGGATCATGACCTGAGCCGAAGGCAGACGCTTAACGACTGAACCACCCAGGCGCCCCAAAATCTTTTTTTTTTTTTAAAGAATACTTCCCAGGAAATATTCTCTGCAGTGATGGACATTATATGTCCTTGAACATTGTCTTCTATGTAACTGGAATCTGCCATCTTATCCTAAGAAAAGTAATCTGTTTTTCTCCTTGAAAACTCTGCATAGAATTTATACCTTCTATTATAATTTTTTAAACTAATTCCAATGAGATATTGGTTCACATTATCGTAGACTCTAGACCAAAATCTGTATTAGTTACCTATTGTCACATAATAAATTACCCCCAAAGCTTAGTGGCCAAAATTCTTATTATCTCACAGATTTTGTGGGTCAGGAATTGAGGTACGGTTTAGCTGGTCCTCTGCTTCATGTTCTCTCACAGATTGCAATCAGTATCCATCCAGGGTCTGCTGCTGCATCTGAAGTATCAACTGGGGAAGGATTCCCCATAGGGTTGTTGGAGAGATTCAATCTCTATGGGGCAGTTGGCCTGAGGTTCTTTGCTGGCTATTGGGAGAAGCGTCCCTCAGTGCCTTGCTACATTGCCCTCTCCAAAATGGCAGTTTGCTTCATCAAAGCTGGTAAGAGAGAAAATCTCTACAATGTAAAATTTCCACCATCTTATTCCCAGCTTATTTATTTACTTATTTAAGTGTCTCAAGCCACCTTAGATTACTGGAAAAAAAATCAATTCTTCTCTTTCTATAAGTCCTGGTGGTACACCATAGTGCACAAAGCAGGTTTGGCTAAAGATGTTCCTTGATGAAATTCAAGTAAGCTGGACAAATGTAGCAAACTATGTAACTCTAGAGAAGAGTCACAAAACAAATAATATAATAAAAGATCTGTAATATATTGCATCTCCATGGTAAAGAAAACTGTTTAATTTTGTTTTTTCTAGGGTTTCCCAAATTTTTTTGGCAAGGGACCCCTATAGCAACCTATGAAACTACTGTTCTGCAGAATGTACTTCTATAAATATGGTATTAATATAACAAGAAGTCATCACTTCTGAGAATGCACCCAGAACACAAAGAAACTGAAAGCACTTGAGCGGCATTTTATTTCATGTAAGCTACCCAGGAGAGTGGGACAGAAAGCTGAGTGGTAGTTAGAAGCAGGCATCCTTGGACAAATGCTATGGAGGAGTTTGCTAAGCAGTGGTTTGGGTGAGCTCAGCACACAGGTGTGTGTAGGAGGTACACATCCATCCAAGAAGCCAAATTATGGGTCTTGCTTATGCAACCTACTTCAAATAGGTAAATTATTAACCTTCCTCTTGCAAAACTGGGGCATAGCCCCATCACTCTTTCTCCCCAGAGGACTGGTGTGGGAGCCAGGAGACCAGGGTGATATGCCATACATAACTCTGATGTGAACAGTGCCAAGCTAGGATGGGGGTGCAGTTGGGGGAACAGTGCAATAAGGCACTTCTAGCAGAGGACCAGAAGGTGTTTCAGACAGCTCTGAAATGTGCTGAGCCATGACCAACTGCCCACCAGCCACCGATTTTATCCTCCAGTGAGACTTCTTTGCTTATTCCTCCAAAGCACGGTCTTAATAAATTGTTCTGGAAAACATCAAAGTTATTTGAAAAGGTCCATTATGGCATATTATTTCTTTATGCAAAATGGCTGTTTAACAAGATTGCCTCCTTGAACTTTTCACATGAATAAGAAAGCCAATCTCATTTGCTAATGGAGGCTTTACAGCAGATCCTTTCGCTGCCCTTGTCTCTCTTTACCATTATTTTATGGCTAATAATTTACAATTTGTGTAAGCTATGGGGGAAAATACTCTAGAGCATAGGGTGACATTCTCGGTGCTGCCATATGGTGTGAACATCCCTGAGGCACATTTGAGAGAAGCCAGCCCTACCCCCGGTTGGCAGTTTGATGGGACGTGGAGAAGGGCAGGTGATCCTCGCCCCCTGAGGTGAGGACAGGGCTAACTTTGTCAGCTCCCAACCTTTGCTCAGAAACTCCCTTCATGAGATGCTGTTTGCAGCGGTTATCGTTCAGAAGGCAGTGGATTCACAAGGAAGGGGGATCTGTGCACAGTGTGGATGATGTGGATAATTAGGCTTCTGCTGCTGCTAGTGATTATTCAAGTGAATGAGGGGATAGACAAGAGTGAGCAGTAGAGATATCTTCACAAAAAAAAAAGTGTGCTGAATGGGGAGTGAGCACAGCACTCAGATGCTTAGTAGACACCACTTGAGTGTGGGCACCATCTATAGAAACTACTTCCTTGATATCATGGGAGGTGTTTTATGTTCTCTATTTGGGGAATTCCTATGTAATTTTATGTTAAATGGATGGATTCCCTCTGAGCAGCAAGCAAAGATGTTTTCAATTGCTTTTCAGAAGGGGGAAGAAGAGGTTGTAACAGACAGCCCTGGTTCTCTGGGTAGGAAGAGAATAAAAAGAGAGAGAATTGAATTAATGATGCAGGGTATAATAAGACAGAAAGAAAAGGAAGTTAAGGAGTTATGGAATTTAATTTTTTCAAAGGTGATGTTGTGAGCATTTGAATGATCTCTGGGATGTAATTTTGGGGCAAGTGTACAATACAAATTTAAGTAATTTAGCTTTTATTTTGGTTTGGTTCTTCTAGCCACAAATACAGAGTAACTGAAAATAATATTTTGGGAGAAAGGGAAGGGTTGCAAAATTACTAGTATATCAACATTTTTATTAGGGTGAGAAGATTATTTCTGTTGTAAAACTTACTTTTATCCACGGACAAGTAGAAAACCACTGGGGAAAAAAAGTAAGTCTGTTGACTCTGATTTTGCGTACTTTGTAACAATTGTTATTTAATCTCTCCGGATGTTAGTTTCTTTGACTCTGTGTGAAATGTACCATCCTTTCGTGCAGAGGCCACCTTAATCATGGAAAGAATTGCAGGACATTCAGAAACTATGAGCCTTGGGTAGGAGCCAAAGGGCAGGGAGATATTTCTTTCCTGCAATTTCTTTTGGAGAATTTGATACTTCTTCAAGATTAGCATGATATAAGAATGCCAAATCAAAACATCAGAAAGCAAAATATGCCTTTCCTTCTTCAATCAACTTTTATCCTGTGTAGAACCACTTAAATTAAGAGTCATAACTGATTCAATAAAATAATAATTATAAAAAGAAAGCATACCAGTTAAAAATAGTTAAAATTGAAAATGGACAGTCTTGAGAAATTTTCAGTGGTATGTGTCTGTGTCTGCATGGCCAAAAGACCTACTCTAGCTGACAGAAAAAAAATGGGATCAGGAAATGTACCCTTAAAAGATGAGAGATAAAGAGACCCAGTACCTAATGGTGATGCCAAAAGCCCCATCAAAATACCTGGGGATAGCGGGAGGCAATGAACCCCTTGATCAGGCAATGGTCAAGTTGATTGTCTATCGGCATGCGCATGACAAAAAGCTATCCACCATGAAACTAATCAGGTAGATGAATATTGCTGTGATTTACTTAGCAAAACATTGACATCGTTTAGCAAAAAGGTCATCATTTAATGTTTTGCATTGTGCTTACCTATTATTATAATCAAAAAGTACCAATTACCCCTCATATTGGTCAATATGGTGGTCCATGTTAATTCAAATATTTATTGAGTTCCTCCTATGTGGAAGACTTAGCACTAACCACTGTGGAAGGCACACACGCTCACACACACACATACAAACTGAATGAAACATAAATCGTGCTTCTGGCTTCTTAAAATGTATGGGTACTTTTATCAGATGACAACTTGAAAGTATTATTCCCATGGTGGGATTACTTTGAATTATATTATTTACGTAATCCTGAAGAGTTTGTATGTAAATATTCACAAACGGGATTATATTTTAAATGCTCAAAGAGAGTTTTCTAATTTAAGAATTGTAAATTGTTTTACATAAGGCAAAGAAAAGGAAGGGCAGAGAAAGAAAGAAAAACTTCTGGTAGTTCCAGTAGTCCACATTAGTTATAATTTCTGAATTTTATACTTATTTAAAAGAGAGCATACCTGTTATCTTGTAGAGAAATTCCAGTCTTTAAACAAACAGCAAAATATATCCAACTTCTCTTTTTAAAAAAACTGTAACATAAACATTGTCTTTTCACAAATGCCAGAAACGTTGCTCTAACAGGATCTACCCCAAAGGCACCTCATAAAGAGCAAAAAAGTTTCCTTTCACATGAGAGATAATTTCTAGTACATGGTGTGGCAAAGAAAATGTTTACTACTTACCCATTTAAAGAAAACGTCTTTTGTTCACTATGTTGGACAGTACTTTTATCCTGTACTGTTAAAAAGGTGAAAGCAACAGAATACATTTACACTCCTATTTTAAGAGAGAATGTTTATTTAAAAAATATCTTTTCTCTCTTAAATGAATGTGGAAACATGAAAAATGTAATTTAAATGACCTTTTTTTGCAGTAACCTAATGTACGTATTTCCTGACATAATGCTAATTTATACTACTATAGGTTTAAAAAAAAAAAAACATAAAGAACAAGCAAACATTTGCTGGTTGCAGTTGATATATATATGTAGTATACAGATATGAAGGCTTGTGTTAAAGTTTTAATGTGAAAAAATATTAGAATGCTTTCTTTTCTATGGCAACATACGTCTGCAAAGAAATGGCTATGAAGGTCAAAGAGAGATCAATCCACAGAGGCCAGTAAAGTTAGACGTAATTTAATTAGGGTTGTCTAGATCTGAAATATCATCTAATCCACTTATTGCTGGTGGGGAAATATGTGTATCTATATTTGTCAAAAGTGATTATGTACTTTTATAACCTGCGAAGAATTATACCACAAACCCCATGAAGAAGACAGCCCTACAGAAAAAAAAAAAAAAAATTAAACTGGCAATATTTAATGTCATGCTCGATATTTTTTGCAAGTACAACAGCACTTTTTTCTTTCTATATAAAAAGTGCATCCTAAGAACCACAAGGGATCAGCTAAGAAGTGTTATGCCCACACAGCCCCTTGCCAACTTGTCACACTGACAAGGATGACATCACATGGTCTTTGAGTCCCTCCCAGCAGGTCACATTTCAATGTCATGTTGGTTGCCAGTGTCATAGAACCTACTGTGTTGGAGAGAGGCCAACAGGATCGGTCGTCAGCACTCACCCTGACCAGGGTAGTTTGAGAGGTGGGATTGCAGGTGAAATAGGATAGAGAGGCTGTGAGGCGGGATGCAGAACTTGGGGCCCCCGAGAAGCTTTCTGGCGTGCTGGAGCTCTCATTCACCATTTCCACAGGACACCATGTGAGTGGCCGCTCCGAAGGGCTGTGTCATTCCGCTGCGTGGCCCACCCAGGAGGTGCCGTGCGTGCCCAGTGGGCAGAGGGCGTCTGTTTCATTATTCCCTCTGTAATTCCTGAATGCTCCTGCCGACAGGGCCTTGTTAGCTAGGGGGATGTCTGTTTTACAGAAACCTCGTCATTTTCTGTACTCCGTCTTTCTTTGTAGGCACCAAATCCACAGAGAAGCTGATAAGAGAAATTATAATTAACAATAAATAAGTCTCTTCAGCAGGAAAGTCCCTTATTCCCAAAGGCTTCTAGATGCATTTAGTGACTAATTGCATAAGCAATTCTGTCACCTGTGACCTTGCATTGAGATCTCTCATTATAAAAAAGGCTTCAGAGTTAGTGACCGTGTTCCAGGAAAATGGAGTTGATGTAGAATTTCAGTCCTGCCTGTAAGAGTTTTCAAAGTGCAGACGTATGTTGCCTAGAGCTCAGCTCCAATGAGGTTTGAGGCTTTTATTAAATTATCCCCATTTCATCGAGCATTTTCCTGAGTCCTGCAAACCTCTAAGTGAATATAATGTTAGCTTTACCTTTTTTTCATGGGCCTATGTGGGGCCAAGGGAGAGAGGGGGACAAGAGAATGAGCTTTGAGTTTATTGGACCCCACAAACTTCTGAATGGGCCTCACGGTGGACAGGGACTTTTCATCCCTGAGGGGATGGTAAAATGGTCTAACTTCAGATCTGCATTTCTTTTGCAGTCCTGAATCTAAAGAGCCAAGGTTTGTAAAAGTTTAGACCTCTTTTTTTTTTTTTTTTTAATGAAACAAGAAGACAGTATTTAAATGGCGACAAAGAAGGGAAGCTGTTACACCATTCCCATGATTGGCTTCCAATGGAGCAACCAGAGTGGAACAGAACTTGAGGGTTTGGTTTTGAGTTCCAGACTGCCATATGGGTTCAGATGAAAGTTAAAGTCAATGAGTTGGCTACTTTTCATGATTACAGATACATGAAGATTTGGTAGGAACACAGGGGTGGGTTTAAAAAATATACTTTAATTAAAGATCACAACATGTTTTCCACAGCTTTTCTGTGTTTAGGATTGGCAAGCCCATGAGGAGTCCACACTAATGACCACGGACAGAAAGAAAACTACTTGTGTCTCATGTTTTTATAACAGTGTTTATAGACTTCTCTTATGGTGCTTATAAATTTATGGTAAAAAGATCTTGATACATAGCACCAGACAGACCGGGTTTTGAATCCCAGGCATGCTACTCACTGTGTGACATTGGACAAGTTACTTAACTTCTTTTCTTTTTTTTTTTAAGACTTATTTATTTATTTGAGAGAGAAAGAGAGAGCGTGAACAGGTGGAGGGGCAGAGGGAGAGAGAGAAAAAGAGAGAGAAATCCTCAAGCAGACTCCCCAGTGAGCACGGATCCCAATGTGGGGCTCAGTCTCACGATCTGGAGATCATGACCTGAGCTGAAATCAAGAGTCGGTCGCTTAACCCACTGAGACACTCAGGTGCCCCAAGTTGCTTAACTTCTAAGTTTCCCTAGTGTTCTGGCTATCTATTGAAGTATGGCAAAACACCCCAGAACTTGGGGATAAGGTAACAACCACTTTATTATGCTCGTGGATTCTGTGGATCGGGAATTCAGTCAAGCCATAGCAGGGATGGAAGATGGAAGATGGAAGATACAGGCAAATGGAATCACCTGGAAGTTTTATTCAGTACCTGGGTTGGGATAAATCTAAGGCTGGCTCAACTAGGACTGGCACCCAGAGCAGCTATTTATGCCCTGGGCTTCCTAGCAGCATGGCGGCCTCATGATGTACTTCTGACATGATGGTTCTGGGCTCCATGAGCAGATGTTCCAGAGGCCAAGGCAGAAGGTGCATGGCCTTTGAAGGCATTTTATCATTTATGTTGAACTCTACTAGTCGAAGCAGTCACAAGCCTGCCTAGATTCAAGGGGAGAGGATATAGACCCCACAAAGAGGGTATCAAAGAATGTGTGGCTATGTTTTAAACCCACCAATACAACCTTACGGGAACTGTGAGGATTAAATGAGAAAATATAAAATATTATCATAGTACCAGAGAATTAACAGGTACTTCGTAGATGGAGTTCCGTTTAGTATCCTCTTGTGGTTACTACAGAACAAATCTTATCCGCCCAGCTAGGAGCTCCCACAAGACAAGGTCAGGTGGGATTTCATGGGGTTGCCCTTTACTCATGCAGCACCCAGACACATGCTCCATATACCTAGCTAAACATTTACTGGTCTGTTTTTGGTTACAGGCCTGAGACTGTGAATGAATTAATGTTATTTTTGGAATCTTGTAGGAAGCAATGATACCCAAGATAGTTTATTAGGAAATACTGTTCATACCCCAAAGCACTTAAAGTGGTGCTTTAGAATTACTGACAAATTACCATTTGGACATTGATACCGATAAATGTGCCAAGGCAATGATTTAATTTCATGAATATATAAGTACGTAATTCTTTTCAAAAGCACCGGGATCGATCGCTTATTGTCACTTACCAATACCATTTAGTTCATCTTAGGAACACAAGACTTTTCCTTAAGTTCTTGTTGCTGTTATTGTTTTAATCCACACTGTCTGAGACTGTGCAAACCAATGAAAGGAGAGGTTAGATGGGAGAATTTTCCGGCCAAAATGAGTTTGCACAGCTGTGAGCAATAAAATACAGCAGCCATGGCAACCCTCTCCAGTGTCCCGATAACACATCTGAAATGAGGTTATTAGAATTATTAATTCACATTAGTGGTTATTAAAATTACTACCTGCAGATTTGCTGCCTGAAAATCCTTTTTGTGTGTGTCAGAAGAAGGCCTTGTTTCCAAAGGGATCTAGAAACTTAAATAGATGCAATCTATTGTGCGTAAGGCATTAGAGGAGGACCAGTGGATAATAAAGCTTGCAGTGAAATTGGGATAGCCGCCTTGTGAGGCAAGGAGAGCAGATGTAATGCTTTGTTCTTCCAATGATGGCAAAGGACCAATAGGGCTCTGATGGTAGGAAAGATAACTGAAGGCTCCTGAATTCCCAAGAAGGTATTACTTAAAATCCAACCCAGTGTGGGCTGTTCCATGAAATTCTGAGTGGCATATAAAATATTCTACCTTGGCAAGGCAAAAACAAAATCAAGAGAAATCAGCTGAAAAGTAAGACATTTGTAAGGGGGTTATGGGGAATCTCTGAGAGCCTATGGAGACTTGGCTAACTCCCTTCCATCCCCCATTAACTCAACTCAAAATGCAGACCCCTGCTGTTTTAAGCAAAAGAAGAAATACCATTACAGAGAGGCCTTGGTAGGAATGAATCAGGGGAAGCAGCTATACGGCTGAGAAAGAACATTTTATTTACGGAAATGAGCAGGAAACACACACACACAAGGGCAAGAAAATATACAGGTATAGGGCAGAGACAACAGCGTTGAGACCAGAGCTGCCTTGTAGCTCGCACCTGCCATGTAAGTAGTGTGTGTAGAACCGGACATCCACGGAGTGTCTTCCTGGTGACAATGGTGTCCCCCAGTCCCTGAAGCAGGAAGGAACCCCTTTCAGTTATGCAGAGTGTCAAAGAAATGGGACACACGGATAAGAGGTCCTGCGTCCCTTCCTAATTCTGTTCTCATGAGTAAAAGAGGTACTCCATACTTCTGCCTCTTTGATCCAGCTCTGCTGGGTTCTTCACCCATGCAAAAGCAGTCTGCCCTTAGCTTAGGGAAAGTTGTCAGCCAGAAGCCACATTGCCAAAAAGGGGGGTCTTTTTTTTTCTTTTAATTGAAGTATAATTGGGGCGCCTGGGTAGCTTGGTCCATTAAGGGTCTGCCTTTGGCTCAGGTCATGATCCCAGCTTCCTGGGATCAAGCCCCACATGGGATTCCCTGCTCCGAGGGGAGCCTGCTTCTCCCTCTGCCTCTGCATCGCTTGTGAATAAATCAATAAAATCTTTTAAAAAGAAAAAAATAAAAATAAAAAAATCTATTAATTGAAGTATAATTAACACATAATGTTATTTTAGTTTCAGGTGTACAATATAATGATACAACAATTCTATATATTTCTCAGTGTTCATCAAGGTAAGTCTTAACCTATTTCACCCAACCCCCACCTGCCTACCTCCCCTCCAGCAGCCACCAGCTTTTTCTCTGTATTTAAGATTCTGGGGGTTTTTTTGTTTGTCTCTTTTTTTCTTTGTTCACTTGTGTTCTTTCTTAAATTCCACATATGAGTGAAATCATATGGTATTTGTCTTTCTCTGTCTGACTTATTGCATTTAACACTATACCTGCTAGGTCCATCCACTTTGGTGCCGATAGCAAGATGTCATTCCGAAAAAGGGAGCCTTTTATAACCTCTGCATAAAGTACCAGTAGAAATTGCAAGGGTTTTATCTCACCCTGCTCTGAGTCTACAGAAGTGGGTGTGGGAGCCAGGAGACCAGGGTGATATGCCATACATAACTCCAGCTGCCGCACTGTCCAACCAGAACGTCAGACGCATGATCCGCAGAGGACTTGGGTGTTGCTCCCAGATTCTCAGAGCAGTCTGAGTCATAGGCAGTTCAGAAGTCAGAAATGCTGAAATTGCTGGGACATTCCTATGGTTTGTGGGATGATTTGATAATATGTTTGAAATTGAATCTGGCCTAGAAAACCCAGAGGTATGTTTGCTCAAATAGGTCACACACGGAGACCTTCCTAAATAGGAATTTGTCATAGAGACTGACCTCAAAGAACCATTAACGTCCATCCAAGGAGAAGAGCTTGCATGACATTTTCTAGTAGCTGAGACTAGATCTTACCTCTCTAGGGTATGTACCTGCAAAACTCAACTCTATTCACAATTCCACTCCATCTAACAGGTAACTACTGAGGACTTTAAAAACATATGGTAATTGTTCTTAGTATTTCAAAATCACATTGCCTTAAAGTTCTTACCTACTGGCAAAAATGCCACACCTCTTTCATGGAACTACATGAAAAAAGATTTTTTAAAGGATTAAGTGCTTTACATACTTGGGCATTAAGATGGCTCAATCCTCCATTTGGCTTGATTTTCAGTTAGCTGGCTTTCTTAATCACAAAAAATAAATATCTATTTTTCTGATTACAAAGTAATTCAAATGTAACATCAGGCAAAAGCACAAAAGTAGAATATGACTACTATTCAAGAAATCACCACCTACAGGTAACCACCTTCTAATCATTTTCCTGTCGTGTGTGTGTGTGCGTGCACATTTGTGTGTGTGTGTGTCTTAGTGTTCTTCAAAACTTGCCTCTTTGTCTCTTGCTCAGTATCTGCTGCATCCACTTAGATTCCAGATCCCCCAGACCTTCACCATGAGTCCCATAGGGTTCTTTTCTTCAATTGCAAAAATTCTGATGCAGCCTCAGCAATAGCTTTGTGCATCTCTGGCCCTTAAAGTCATGCATTGTGTTTACTTCTGAGTCATTGATCACTTCATTGATCAGTTCTCTGCTCGTCTTACCCTTTAGCCCTGGTGCACAAGTCAGCATCAGAAACTTCCCGTCTTGTGGAACCTTCACCTGCTAATTCTGCCTTTAACTGCTGAGAATAAAGGGATGGGTGGGGGTGCTTTTGTTTCTCTAGGAAAAGGACAGGTGGCCCTGGCCATCTGGGTGTCGTTTATCCCAGACATTTGCCTCTGATTTCCCAGACGTTTTCCCCAATTTCTTCCAGAACACTTGTCCCTTTTCTCTGTCCCTTGCCACCCACTCTCCTGTTCCTTCACAGCTTGTCCTCTGTCACAGTTTTTGCCACTTCCTCTGTACTTTCAAAATCAGTCTTGTGTTTGTCTTGTCAAAATCTTATCCGCCTTCCTTCTAGCTATTTATAAAGTTTTATTCACGTTGCTACATAAAAATTCTGACTTTTATCCTTCCCTTTATCCAAGAGTTTTCCCATCTCCTCTCTGTCCATTCTTTATTAAGAATGTCCAAGATCCATTCTTTGCAACTACACAAAAAAGCCGATTCCACAACCTCTGTGATTCAGACAAATGCACTGGAAGGTACACAGATGGAGGTGCACAGAAAACAATAAAATCTGGACAATGAAGCCATCTAATAAACTCTGAGCCAATCGTGCTCATGTTCTTCGTGTTTTCACCTCTTGCTAAATTTGACCCTGAAGACTTTTCTTCTGCATTTGTGGAGTGAGTCATGCCCTGGGTGTTGCAATCCCCTCTGCCCCCTATTTCCTAGACACGTCCTCTCTCTGGTCTTGACTCTTAAATGTTTCTCCTCATACATCAAATAACCAACCTGAAAATGAACTCTGTTTGTTTCCTTTTTAAGACACCTTCTTTCCCTTCTTGACTGTCAATAACACCTCCCCGCTTCCCAAACTTGGGGGCTTGGAACCATGTATTATTCTTCCATTTCCTCCTCCGGCCACATTTCATTCCCATGGGACCATTGCTCCACTTCCTGAACAGAAATCTTACAAAGTGAACGCTTTCATTCTCACTTCCACTCGGACTTCAGTTTAGGCTGAAATAATTTCCTGCTCAACCTGCATGCAACCCCGACTTCCTACCTTCCAAACTCTCTTGCTTCTCTGTTCTCATTCCTAGGAATCTAACATTTTACTACCAAGGTATTTTATTTTGTCAACCCACTTCCATAGATGTACTCCTTTCATGTATCTGTTCTCTTAGATTTCCAGATCCGATTTTTTTTTTCATTTTTCATATACAATTCAGTATTTCACGATATTTGTGTGGTCCTCCCTTTTATCTCACCCTCGGCCACCTTTCATTCCTGCCCGGCATTAGCAACCAGCTCTCATAAGCACCCTGGCACAGCATCTTTTAACTTGTAGGTTTATTTCATTTTAACTCACTTGACTTAAAGCTTGAGCGCTACCTTATACCTATTTTACATATTGTATCCCCTTCTAGAACAGTTTGATTGCAAATAACAAGGATGCCCTTTATTCCTATATAACAAATGATTTCTAAACACTTCTTTTTTTAATATAAATTCAAGTTAGTTAACATATAGTGTAGTATGGATTTAGGTTTCGGGAGTAGAATTTAGTGATTCATCACCTGCATACAACACCCAATGCTCATCCCAACAAGTGCCCTCTTGAATGCCCATCACCCATTTAGCCCATCCCCCCACACACCTCCCCTCCAGCAACCCTGTTTTTTCCCTTAACTATAGAGTCTCTTATGGTTTGCCTGCCTCTCTGTTTTATCTTATTTTATTTTTCCTTCCCTTCTAAACACTTCTTGTTTTGAATCACAATAAGCAATGCCACAAGACATCATTGTTATTATTACTTTAAGAATACTCTGAGACCTTGTACGGGAAGTAGGAAGTGGGACAGTCCTAGAATAGCCTTGAGGAAATGTTGTGTTGTGGAAACTGCTACGGGGATTGCATGGGACATTTCCTAAGACCCAGGTAAAAGCAGAAGCAAGAAAAGATCATCTCAGCTGCTTCCCAGGGAGTTTTCATGCACTGAAAACCACAAGAGTGTCTCCACGGCTCACTTAATGGAGAAGGTACTTGAGACCTTGGGACTGATGTGTCTAACTTTGGTGGAGTTGGACTGGTGCCTAATAGAAGCACGAGGACAGTGGAACCAACAGCCTGCTTTCTGAAATCTTTCCCTTGGTTCCAGCCACCTCCTCTGCGGTGTTTACACTAACTCTTCAGCTGGAAAATCCTTTTGACGCCTATAGCAATGAAGACCTATATTTCCTCCAGTCCATCTTAAACCTGTTCATCCATTGCGTAATAATCAGCGCCGTGTGTTCACGTTCTCCCTTTGACTTTGGACTCTTAGGTATCACCTTGAGCACAAAGATGCGTTGAAATGGCTGATGCTGTACACCTGTCACAATTGAGCACTCAGTGTAAATGTTGCTTCCTAGAAGAATCAGTGATCGTCTTAATGTTGCCCCAAGCTGGGCCCCTCAGACCACTTCTGGGGACTCCGTCCCAGTTGCTTGCGCTGTTTCACCTCTTAGATTTCAATACATATTAGCAAAATCCAAATGAGATTTTTCACTGGGGTCATTTCAATTTCTTCCCCAAGAGGGGCAGGGAAAGCAGCAGGACACTTTGCTCGCTGCAGCTTTAGCGCTTTGATGGAAGGATGCAAACTCTGTCTTTATCTCTTTATGGATCACAAAGGCCTGAACTGATTAGTACTTATTAGAAAGCCAATTAGAAATACATTTTGTTTCTCCATGTGGTGTAAATGGAATCTAGCAAGGTTGATTGTGGACTGAGATATGCTCTCTGGCACTAATGCAGGAGTGCAAGCTCAGGGTCTGGAGAGCACTGTGCAGAGAGTGGGGGGGGTTCACCCTGTAGGTGGAGGGGCACGAGCTTCTCCTTCTCACATGCAAACTGGACCCAATGCCATGCAAATGTTGGGTCTAGGGCTAGTACCCATATGCTTTGGGTAATAAATATCCTTTCCCAACTTTGATCTAACATCCCTAGCATTCCAACAGGTCCTGTTTCCACAGTATTTCTTTTCATTCACATGTTCTTCCTTCTCAAAGCTACACAGGCAGGATTTCATATAACTGACTTTAGACACCAAGAGCTACACACATGCATCGTCTCTTTCTGAGAACCTGCCATCTTCTTCCCTGACAACAATCTTATTGAGTTATCCAAAGGTGCACAATCAGGGTTGATAAATTCCTCCCTCCCCCTTTAACACTCTATCTTGTACTGACCTTAAGTGTGCTCCTGATTTTCCTCCTAGGGATGCCTTGCAAATTAGCTAGGTGATGAATCCAAAGGATTCAGAGCCATATTTCTCTATAAATTTCCCATTCACTCAACTGATATTAGAATGCTAATGATTATTTACCAAATATAAAATTCATTATATGTCTGTGTATGTGTGTCTCTCTCCATTTGACCATCCATCTAACCATCTATATCTATACAACACTCTCTCTCTCTTTTTCTCTTTCTGTCTCTCTCTCTCTCTTTCTCGTATGTACACACTTTAATGGCAACCGATATAAGCTTAGGAGGTTGGGAGGGAGATGCCTTTTCCTGTCGTATTCCTCCTTTTGATTCCGACTTGGTAAGTAAACCATTTACTTTTTTTTTTTAAAGATTTTATTTATTTGACAGAAAGAGACACAACGAGAGAGGGAACACAAGCAGGGGGAGTGGGAGAGGGAGAAGCAGGCCTCCCGCAGAGCAGGGAGCCTGATGTGGGGCCTGATCCCAGGACCCTGGGACCATGACCTGAGCCAAAGGCAGCTGCTTAATGGCTGAGCCACCCAGGCACCCCGGTAAGTAAACCATTTTCGGCCCTCCACTCACAGCCTGGGTCTTTATGTGTTTATGCTAGGTGTCACCTCTCCCCTCATTAGATGCAGTGCTTCTTACTAGCCAGCACTGTGTCCGGATCACAATGGATATCATAAGCTCAGCACCCTCCATGTGGACAAAAATTATTTGCTAATTACCAGAAGTACTTGCTCAGGAACTTGGTTGTGCCCCCCTGTTACTGCTGAGCTGACTAAGCCATCTGCTAGCCTGTTTTCTTTTATTGTACAGTTTGGGGCCTCCCATGTGTCATTCTGAAATCTGCCACTGCTACTCCCTAAATTACTTTCCACTGCTCATGTTCTTTATTGCCTTTGTCTTATTTTAGAATCGTAGATTGTTCTCATTCTTCACCTGCCTTTGAGGTTAAACAAAATTGACCCAGTTGTATGGGTCACACTTTATGGTTATTCACAGTTAAATGAAAGCCTTGGAACAGAAAGGTCTAATAAAGACATTTGCTTATTTTATCCTGTAATATCAATGCTTTGGGGAGGGGCAAGGGGGTAGGGACAGATTTTCAAGGTCTGTAACTCTAAACTAAAATGCCCAAGAAATTCCATTACCCATAAAGTACAGAATAAACAGACATCCACAGAAAGATCACATTCCTTATGCCCCTAATATTGCCTTCCATGCGCTGGCTACCTGGCTGACATTTACACTGCATTTTCTTCTAGTTTTTCCATGAGATTTGCTTCCTCCCCTCTTCTAGGCATCTCCCTGGTATCAGTTTGTTATAAGTCGAAATCTCTCACATGTTTCTTCTTATTCCAGGTGCCAAATAACACATGGAACCTCATTGGTCCCTCAGATCAACTCTTCCTTTTTGCTCCAGGACATTATCCTCTGCTTTTGTATCCCTCACTCATAGATCTTCATTTTAGACAATCAAGGGTTTACACTCATCTTGTGTTGATGAATGAGCCTTTGATTCTTGGAAGAAAAATCTGAGACTAGATTTTTGAATCATTCCTGACCCAGAGATGCTTCTAGCATTCCCCTGTCCTCAAAGCCCTATCTAATACAAAGAATGATCCAACAGAATCTGAGTTCATTGGCCACAAATTAAAAGTGTAATTCTTTCTCTTTTCAAAGATTCCAGGGCATTGGCATGCTCAACAATGAGCTCCCCAACCGTACAACATATTTCACATCATCCTTCTGTGTTACATATTATTCATTCTTTTTATGTCATCCCCAGCCAAGTTCTTTGTTATTTTATTGTTTGCTGATGCTGCACTTTTTATACATTTCTTCAGCACCATCCTCGGCTTCTCTCTGATGGGTTAAGCTCCTGCCTGTCTCTTTGAGTCCTGTTCTGTAACTTCAATGCATCATGACTGACTATTTTTCCTACCCTTCAGGCTTCAAGAAAGATCTGTAAGTGCAACGCCAGTTCTCTCCCCACTTTTCTCTGTTGGGCGATTGGACGGGTATTCCAAAACTTGTTGCTTAGCTCCCCACTGGTCCTGCTGGGACCACCCAGATCTAAGTGGCTTCTACTCTAGGGATCAGAGTGAGCTCCCAAGGTAAATGTAGCTCTTGCATTTGCAGTTTTTCTAATGCAGGGTGGGTCATCAGAGACTTGTATGGTCCCCGGGGAACTGAGACTGCTGGCATAGCAACACTTTCTGAGTAATTAAAAATGCATTTTTGTTATTTATCAGATGTGTTGGATATGATTTAAACTTCCTCAGTGATGGTTTTCATATCTAGAAATCACACATGCATTTTTAGTATCTCTGATAGATGTACACTTTTTCGAATTTGGCAATCCCGAGGAAGCGAGATTATGCCTCAGGATGATGATTTCTAGCAGTTTCTTCTATCTTTAGTTCCTTTCTTAGAGACCTGGACTTCTCGGACTCTGGGCAACAGAAGTAAATACAGCTTTTCCTGCTGCATGAGGTCACAAAGCACCACCTCACCCCGGGTACCACTGGACCAGGTGCTCACGCTTGGACTATGTGAGTCTGAGCAAATCATTAGTAATAACGTGGTCTCTGAATACACACAATGTATGTGAGCAGTATGCAACCTGCCTGTAGCTATTGCCCCCCTCCTTCCCAGAAAGTGATTTCAGAACATTTATTCCAGCTTCCCTTCGTCATCCATACCCCACATCAGTTCAGGCATCTAAGGCAATGCCTTCCTTCTGTCCATCCAACTCTGTCACCACTGATAACTGTGATCCCTCAAGGACATGCTAGCAGCTTTTATCCTTGGCCTAAGTATCGGTAACACTGCCAAGCCGGTGCTCATCTTGTCCTCCAGAAGAAGTCGGAAACCACTCTATGGCTAAAGCTGCCTCTGTACTCTCAACTCTGGAAGCTGAATCACAAGCAAAATGTGTGTGAGTCAGGGCCGGAGTTTAAATAATGAAAGTTCCCAGGACCCGTGTGCCAGGGGGGCAGACACTGACTTCTTCTTCAGCCCTCGTCCTGGTGATGACTCCGCTTCCAGCTCTCGTGATTTGCCTGCTCTTCCCTCCGTTGGCCCATTTATCCCTCTGAAACTTGAGAGGAATTAACTGATTAATTCTACCCATGCCAGAAAATTCAGCCTCTTCAGCCAAATGTTTCCCCAACCTTGCTGTTTTTCCTTCTTCCTTCTTTTTCCTTCAGGCAGTAACGACCCCCATGAGGTCGCCTGTTTATCTCTTGCCTGGCTTTTGCTGGCTGCTCCTGCTCGAAGGAGCACCTCGCTTTCGGAGGGAGTCTGCACTCTTCCATGACATTCTGCGCAAGCCCTGATTCTCTCTGTGGCTCTCACAGCTTCCCTTACCTTCAACTCCATCACTCTCTGTGGTCTTTGTAGGAGCTCTCCCTCTCCCTCCCTCCTCCCTGCAGAGCGGCCTTCAGGTTTAGCTTATGCATCGCTCAGATTTTTGGCAACTTGCTCAGAGTATAAAACCTCAATCGCATGACTGGACTTTTAGGGAAATGGTATTTCCCATCCATCCCAAACTGTCCCTTCCAGAATGGACAGGGAAACTAAAAAATGGTCAATTTAGGTGACAAAACTATTCAGAACAAAACAAAACAAAAAACCCTATAATCAAGACTTTAAATTACAATGGCAGACAGAGTGGCAATGAACAGAGAGCTGTGAACAATCTTTCTTCAGGCAGATGGGCCAAAAAGTATGTGGTCGTCTTCCTTCCTTCACCCGCACAGATACTAGAATTTTCTCAATAAAAAGCCATCCGCTCTTGGGATTTTTTCCTAACACCCTGTCTTTCCTAAGCATTCTTGGTGCCACTAAGACTGTAAGTGAGCGTAGGTAAGAATCCCTGCCCTGCCAGAGCATTAGGGGCTCCCTACCCGTCTCCATGTCAGATGAACAACAATCTCATGGAGATGGCTCAAAACTCAGTCAAAAACTGTATTGATTTTCCCCCAAAGTGGGCTCACTTTCTCACCATTTCATCCCCACCCCCTCCACTGTGGTGCAGCCAGTGTTGAGTTTACTGAGACCTTAAGGTTGGTCTCCCTTCCTTATCCCTGACATCCAGTCTGTCACTGTTTTTTAGACCCTCTCTTCTTTTTCTTTTTTTCTGTTCTTTAATTATTTTATCTCTTGCCACCTTTGATCAGAGTTTCATCACCACGCCTATCTGGTGGATAGGAACCATGGCACCTCGTGTTTCCTGACTCCTGCCTATAATTTTGGGCCATCACATTAAGCTTCCCAGACCCTGCTCTCAGGACATCCTCTCTTGCTCAAGGATGTACCATGGCTTCATTTTACCTATATGCCAAAAGCAACCACACTTCCACTATTTGGCACTCCCTACTTGATTTCTGTCAATCTTTGCTTTCTATTGTTCCATGTTTTTCGTTAAGTGTATGCAGTGCATGATTGACCTGCTGTCCTTGTTCTTTTAAGCATTATGTAATGTCCTATTTTTGCCCCTATTAATGTTTCTGCCTTAAATTCCAATTTGTCTTATTAGTATTACCAAATGAAATCTCTTTTGGTAAATATTTCTATGGTGGTTTTTCGGGATTGTTTTGTTTATTTCTGCTCATCTGTAGTCTTTCTGTGTGGTTTTAAATTGTCTCTTTTAAGTAATATACACCTAGATGTTTATGATATTATCCAATTGAATGATCTCTCTCTTTTAATAGATATTTAGTTCATTTACTTTTATTGAGAGTAACCATATATTTGGACTAATTTTCACCATCTTCATTACCATTTTTTTTTCCTTGACTTTTTTTCACCTTTGCCTTTCCCTGTGATAAAATGTTTCTACATTTTTGTTTATATGTTGTTTTCCTCCACTGTTTTGGTAATTAAAGCTTGTGTTTCCATTCTTTTAGTGTCAGCCTTTAATTTTTTTAACATATATACTGTGTCCCTTGATACTTATATCCTTCTCTTGACCACAACAACCATACAGTATGATTTAACACCCACTGAAGAATGACCTTCTCTCCTTATCTTATGTTTATGTGTTAGACTGTGTTTGACACCTTGTAGTTATTTTATGGTAAAAATTAATAAATAAATGTAATGTCTTTTAATCAAATTCTGTGTTATAATTGCTTTTAAATTAAATTGTTTTTAATGTGCTTTTAAAAGTTTTTATTTTGATCTCACTCTTGAGGTAGTTTAACTGGTTTTTAAATCATGCTGACAATTACTTTTCTTCAGCTATTTATCTGCCATTTTGTTCTGGATAATCAATCTTTTCTGTGTTGTGGACTTTAAAATTTGCTCTTTATCTCTGATATCTACAAGTTTATTATCAAGTGAACAGGTACAGATTTGTTTTTATTTCTCTTTCTGGATACGCAGAATGTACTTTCAATATGAATACTGATGACAGTCCTTTCTTCCCACCTTTCTCCTCCATTCTCCTCTCCTGGAACTCCTACTAGATGCATACTGGAGCTCTTAAACTGATCTCCCTGTCTCTCAAAGGCTTCTTATGCATATTTTCAAGTCAATCTCTCTCCACCCCACCCCACCTCCGTTTGGGGCATGCTGAGTATGCTATATCTTAGCAATGTCTTCCAAATCTGTGGTATGCTCTTCCACAGTACAGAGTTTATCCTGTATTTGAATTTTTATTTTTATTTAATTACTATATTCCTCAATCCCAAAATTTTAGAATTGGTTCTTGTCCATATCTACCCATTCTAGTTTTATTTCTGCAATTTGTTTCCTAATTATACTTTATGTCCGTATGGTTTCATTTATCTCTTTAAGCACCCTAAATGTAGGTCTTTGTCCAGACTTCACCTACGCTGATTTCTTGTCCAGATTTTTTGTCTTGTTTACTGTTTTTCTTACTATTAGTTTTCTCCACAGGGTTTAGAATTTTGTTTTGCTGGTTCACCTTGTTTGATTGGTTTCTTTCTCTCTTGCTCCCCCTTACACCCTTCTTAGTCCAATCATTTTGCATCTGCTTTCATTTGGTTCCTGGGTCCCCAGTGCAGAACCAGACTTTATAATGGTCCTTGGGGCCGTAGCATGTTGGAGAGAGGAGAGACGTCACCGATGGAGTTCCCACTCCTGAGACTGGGCCTCTACCTCCTACCTTCCTGGACTTCCAATTGCCATCATCTCTAGCCCCTAGGCAGCAGTTGATAACACTTTTTCCATATCCTTTTGAGAGCATGGAGAGCCCCACCTCAGCCCCTGGCTCTGGTCCCCATCTCCTGAAATTTGTTTTGTTTTTTTTTAAATCTCCTTCACCCTGTAAGAACTTAACTCCCATTGCCTGCTACCTGACCTGGACTCCATCCCACCCACGGCTTTGATCTTGCTTACCACTTTGTATTTTTGTTTCATTTTTGGTCCATGGAAATGCTTAGTAATACTTCAACTTAGCTATTTTCCCATTTAATACTCAAACATTTCTGGGTATTTGAAACAGATGGGAGGTGTGCCAAAGACCTGTGTACCTGCACAAACTTGTCCACAGTCCAACATTACTTCCAACTATTCACCAAAATAAGACCTTTGGTTCAGTTAGGAAGCCAAACGCCTCTGCCCATGCTGTATCCAGTAGCCTTTGAAAATCCTTTGAGCCTTATCCCAACTCCCTGGTCCTTGGCAAAGGCTTCACCAATGCTCCAACCCTTTCACCTTCACTTCTCCTTTGAATTTCCCAAGCGCTGTAGATCTCAGGCAAATGGAAATGTCACATTCATAGCTCAGTCATTTTATGAACTATTTAGAAGGCCCACACTTTACAATAACTTGTGATTTGGTTGAGGCATAACTAAACGAGTTGTTAGTAAAACCAGATAACCCCCAATAATGCTAATCTTATTGTGCTCTATTTATCAGTTAGTTGGTTATTACCAAAAAGTGGCCAAAAACTTTCTCTTTCAGATTTAGAGAAGTTCGTTAAAGATTGCTATTAGGCATCTACTTCTATACACATAATATAGTCAAAAGTTCATTTTAGTTGGAGGATTAATTTTAATAATGTATAGTTTTTAGTTCTATACCAACATAGTTTTAAGTTTTGAATGGGACCACTGTATTTTTCAATTATATTTTATTAATGTTTCGAAAGGAGAAAAATGCATTTTATAAAATGCATTATATAAAATCTGGAGGATTTACAAACATCTAGAGACATCTTTCATCAATGTTAAGAGTCTACTCATAAAATGTTCCAGTCGGTACCCATGGCTTAGCCTCCAAATTTACTTAATAGTTCCACTCCTATTTTCAGTCTTTCCAGCTGGATTATAATCCCCTCGGTAGTAGAGAATGTTCTGCAGGGACTTGAAGAGAGGGACTCAGCTGTTTGATCATGCAAACCCAAGACTTGGCACAAGGTTTTGTACACAGAAAAAGCTCAACAAATGGTTTCTTGTTTGGTTGTTTGTTTTGCTCCAGTGCTCAATCAGTTCACTTTTATCTTCTTCAATCTTATCTGTAGTAGAGAAATAAAAATTGGCCAGCAAATGCCTGTTACTTGTGAATGGCTTTGTTCAATGTGATGCATAAACTACAGTTAGGACACGGAGACCATGATGATACTATGAGCCACTATTATTTGGGTTGTTTGAAGGAGCTTTTCATGTATCTCAAAGTTCCTCAGGGACAGGGTTTTGTCTTCTACTTATTTTTACCTCTCCCTTAATGTCTAACAAAGAGACGCATACCTATTGAGTACTCAACAAGCTCCTGTTATGTGAATGCCACTTTCAGAGACACCTATGTGGTGAATTTGGGAGCTCGAAAAGCTCCCTGGAGGAGTCAACCTAAAACGGGATTGGGGAGACTGGCATCAGCATAAGGTAATGTTTTATTATCAGGTGTTGGACTCCAAGACATATTACTTTGCCAGTTGGATCAGCAGTGTGGCAAGTCGATCTCCAGGGTTAATATTAAATTCTCTATCTCTATGTGTACCCTTCCCCAGATCCCCTAAGTCCGATGGCTTGACACTTTTAGATAATGCAAAACAATGGTAGTGCTTGGTCTTTGTCTGATTTGTGATTAGTTTTTCTTGGTTATTTTCGTACTTTAGCATTTCATCTGCCTCTCAAGACTTTGATGCTAGGCACATATTTTATTTATCTGAATTTTAAAACGTTACCATCCTTTGTGAGAAAAGATAAGTAAAAGTGCTTTTCAGTCCCCCTGTGGAGCTGTTCTTTGTTTTATCAGTAATGCGTGTGCTAGAGAACAACTTTAATGGGATCTGTTCTGAGTGTCTGAAGGACATATGCAGATTGGAATTCATTCCTCAGTGAATTGTCCTCAGTCTGAGAAGACTGCACTATCCTAGCTATATCTCTGCTTTTGCCTTTGATTGCTGTGGTAGGCTGAGTAACAGCCTCTGCCCCCACCCCCCAAGATGTTCATGTCCCGACTCCTAGAACCCATGAAGGTTACCTCATGTGACAAAAGGGTCTTTGCAGGTATGATCAAGTTAAGGGTCCTGAGATGGGGAGATTATCCTGGATTGCCCAAGTGGGCCCAATATAATCACAAGAGTCCTTAGAAGAGGGTAAGTGGAGGGGGATTTGATGACAGAAGAAGATGAGGTGGTATGACAATAAAAGCAGAGAGTGGAGGGGCGTCTGGGTGGATCAGTCAGTTAAGCATCTGACTCTTGATTTCGGCTCAGGTCGTGATCTCAGGGTTGTGAAATCAAGCCCCACATTGAGCTCCATGCTCAGCAGGGAGTCTGCTTGGGATTCTCCCTCTCCCTCTCCCTTTGCCTCTCCCCCGCTCAAATAAATAAATCATTTTAAAAAATCAGAGAGTGGACTGATACTCATTAAAGATGGAAAAAGCCACAAGCCAGAGAATGCAGACAGCCACTAAAGTGAAAAAGGCAAGGAAATAGATTCTCCCCTCAGAGCTACCAGAAGGAGTCAGCCCTGCTGACATCTTGACTTTAGCCCCGTGAAAGTGCACTCTGACTCCCAGAACCGTAAGAGAAAACAATTGTGTTGTTTTAAGCCACTGAGTCTATGGCAATTTGATACAGCACCAACAAGAAATTAATGCTCGCCCCATACAGTGTCAGCATCCAACTTGCTTATAGAATGACAGAGAACCCTAGAAGCTCTCATTTAAACAGGGCTCTAACAGCCACATAGTCCAACAGCCCAAGTGCTGTTTGAATCCCTGTTATGTTATCCATGGCAGTAATCACTGGATGGAGGGAACGTCCGCCTGGCATGTAGTCCACTTTACCTCTGATAGCTCCATTCAGGGGGGGATAAGACATAGTACAGTAGTTTTTCCCAAGACAACCTTGATGCAATGGAAAGAGAGAGTCAGACAGATAGGTTTAAATCACCTAAGACTCCTCATCTGCACAATGAGGATAAAAACATATATCTTACAGGGTTGTCAAAAAGATTAGAGATCCTAGCAGAATCCCTGGCATGTATGAGTCACTCACCAAATGATAGGCACCATAATTTTTACTGTGCGCCAAATCAATTTTTCCTATAGCTTCGCCCAATTGGACAATCCATACTTTACCGCTATACCGGAAAAGTCTAATCCTTCCTCTTACACAGAAAACCTTTCCAATACTAAAAATAGCAATGTCTCTTGTGAGATTTTATGTATCCCAGCAAAACATTTCCAGATTCTTCAGCTACAGCTCCTATGTCCTGGTTTAAGTCTCCTTCATTATTTTACAATCTCAAACTTTATCCCACCCTTAGTATAGAAATAAGGCATGTGGATGAGGATCCATCTGAGAGGTTCACAGCACCTTTGCATGAGGAAGACAAGATATAAGCCATTAAGTCTACCACCCAGCTGCTATGGGTCAGTGCGGAGGATGGACCTATGGGTAATAAACTGCCAGATGATAACCTCTGTCTTTAATCTGACATTTGAGGGAAGATCTTTTTGTAACCCAGTACCCAGTGCCCCGAGGATAGGCTAGACTCAGGAAGAACAATTTGATGGTTGTATATATCTAAATATAATAAATTTTGTATGTATATATGCATACATATATATGTGTGTGTGTGTGTGTGTATATACATATATATATAAAACACCTCTAAAACACAGTGCAGCGGCCTCCATGATTTCACTTTCTCGGGATAGCAAGCAAATGGTCTCAACATGCAATAAAACATTGCCCTAGTTCTGTCTTTCTCATCATGTCATTGGCCTGCATCAAGCTCGCTGATAACTGTCTTACTTGGCTCTTGCCTCCTCCTGCAGGCCTCACCTCCTGCCGCCTCGAACACATCCCCTATATCCCCACCATAGCAAACTTCCGGCAGCTTGGCAAAGTGCCACTTGCCTTCTCCTATGAGTCACCCTTCCTGGCACAATCTTCTCCTCCACTTCTATTTCACCTCCTATTTCACCTTCAAGATCCATCTCAGTCTTCCCCTCATCCAGGACCTCCTTCTTTACCCATCTCACCCCATCATCACCACAGGGAGGAATCAGAGCTCCTCTGTACGTGGGCAATACCGTGTACTCGCTGCCATCACAGCATTTATTTATATCTTACTGTATTTGATGATCATGTGTCTCTCTCCCATGTGAGTGTTTGACTTTTTGAAGGCTGGGATTTTCCATTTCTATATTGCATGTACTTAGCACAGAGCTAGACTATGGAAAGAGTTCAATGTATACATGCTGAATGCAAAGATAAGTGCTCCTGGGTTCTCTGGTACACCTTGACTCTCTTTGGTTTTCTGTCATCATGCCACCAACAGAGGTTGTCATACATCCATCCCACATGGTAGTCTAGATGCCAGTTCTATTCCAGTACAACTTCTCCAGGACGCAAATGCTCAGATAGACCCAGCAAACCCATAACTTTAAAAACTGGAAATGATTTACCCAGGAAAAACAACATGGAACAATCCTTTGAGCTCTCTAAACCAGTTGGCATCTCACAAGCTAGAATGTGGTTTCTGATTGATGTTGGGTGCTTGAATTACTTAACCCTGTCTCCCCTTTAATCAATTAATCATTTATTTTAAAAAGGCAAAATAATATAAATGATTATTTATTTATTGCTTTGATTCCCTTCTTTAAGCACTCTCTAGACTAGTCCATATTTTAGTGCATGTCAGCTCTCTTCAATCATTTTTTCTTGATACACGTCGGTTTCAGAATTTGGTATTTATTACGACCTATTTAATATACCGCTGTGTGGGGTGTTTTTTTTTTTTTTCTGATAGCACTTAAAAATATGTGTTTATACTTCCAGAGAAATTGTTGCTAATTTTTCAATGCATGTTTATGTGATAATTTTGTTTCAAAAAGAAATGGCACAGTCTTACATAACTCCTTGGGTTATATCCTATGCTGTGGAGAAAATCTGTACAAAAGGCTATCACTGTAAGTTCATGTGGAGAAAGTGGAGAAAATCTTCTCTTACACTTTCTAGCACGTCTTTAGTAATTCGTATTCCCCTCAATTCACTAATCACTGAAGCTTGATCTTCTCTTTGTTTATCAAGTTGCATCAATGCTGATTCAGCAGTTATGACTTATTTAAGACAGGTAAAATTTATGTCTGCCTCTTGAACCCATTGGATAAAAAACCACAAATAGTAAATCTAGGACACATTTCACACAAGACACCAGAGGAGGTGAAGAGTATCAGATGCTGAGCGATGGTCTTTTCTGAGTGAGAAAATTCTGTCAGTTTCCAATCAAAACAGGCAACTATAATGGTTATTCTCTGCTCCCTACCTGCCATGCACCTAACTGCTTAGTCAACAATTTCCTTTAGAGACGCACAAATAATAAGCTTTCGTTGGGCCTGAAACCAGGCTTTTTAATCTTTTTTTTTTTTTTTTCTGCTTAAGCACAAACCCCATAGAACCAGCCTAAGTAATTAGTTGCTCTTCGGCACCTGTGTATAACACAAGAGACTGGGAAACAGCCAGTGGCTTTGAGGGAAAACTAGGATGCAGGACAAATCTTATTTGTTTGTACAATAAAATGGCTCATGCATAGTAAAAGTAAACCATCTAAATGGAATGTGTGAAGTTTACTAAGACTTTTGATTCTCTCCCATGGAAAAATCTCCTTAGTGAAAAACACAAGATAAAATTTAGACCATTTTCTGATTAGATGAATGCACAGGAGGCTGGGAGTAAAAACATGCTAGAATATAACAATCAAATTAGAAAATAGGCAAAAGACATAGACACTTCACTGAAAAGGATATACAGATGGCAAATAAGCACATGAAAAGATATTCCACATCAGTAGCCATTAGGGAAACGCAAATTAAAACCACAATGCGATATCACTGCACACCTATTGGAATGGCTAAAATAAAAAAGTAACAAATGCTTATGAGAATGTTGAGAAACTGGATCTCTCAGGCATTGCTAGTGGGAATATAAAATGGCGCAGCCACTCTGGAAAAGAGTATGGTTGCTTCTTAGGAAACTAAACACATGCTTCCCACAAGACCCATAAATTATACTACTAGATGTTTGTGACAGAGAAATCAAAACTGATGTTCACACAAGAACCTGTACATGAATGTTTGTGGCAGCTTTATTCCTAATAGCTAAAGCCTGGAAACAACCCAGAGGTCCTTCTATGGGTGACTAGCTAAACGAAATGTGGGCCATCTGTACCGTGGAGTACTACTCGGCAAGAAAAAGGAACATTGAACTATTGATACAGAGAACAATTTGGATGGATCTCAAGGGAATTATTCAAATTTAAAAGGTTATATACTGTGGGCTTCTGTTTATATAACATTCTTCAAATAACCAAATTATAGAAATGAGGAACATATTGGTAGTTGTCAGGGGCCAGAGAGCAGGAAAGATGGAAGCCGTTACTGCTATAAAGGGACAGTCCAGGGTATCCTTGTGATGGAAATGTTCTGTATCTTGACTGTGGTGGTGGTCATATGAATCCACACGTGGATAAAATTGCAAAGAACTAAATAGACGCACACATAAATAAATGCATGTAAAACTGGTGGATTCTGAATACTGTTGATCAGTTTATCAGGGTCAATTTCTTGTTTGTGATACTGTAGTCTAGTTACCCTTGACGGGGAAACGGGATGAAAAGTGCACAGGATCTCTGTGTTACTTCTTACAACTGCCTATGAATCTACAATTATCCCAAAAAGAGAAGTTTAAAAAAAATGTAATGTTAGAAGAATGCTTGTAGTTTACTGATTGTTAAGATTAAGGTTTTAGGTTGATAAATTTGTTCTTCTGAAAAAACGGTCACTTTAGGGACAAGTGGCAGATGAGTGCAAGGTTTAAACATAACTCAGGGTACTAAGGCAATGGATAACAGACCTGGACATCATCCTCAATTTTTCCTTGTCTTCATCTTCTTCCACACTAACTCATCAAGTTCTACTTCCTATACATTCCTTAAACATTATGTCCTCCCTTGCTTCCACTGCCATTGTCTTGGTACCAATCATTATCATTCCTTAGAGACTATTCCAATAGTCTCCTGACCAGCCTCGAAGTCTTTGTTCTCTTCTTCTTTGGAGTCCATTATCAAAAGTGTAATAGGCTAGTCATCTTTCTTAACAGAAAACTTGCTGGGGCACCTGGGTGGCTCACTTGGTTAAGTGTCTGCCTTTGGCTCAGGTCATGATCCCAGGGTCCTGGGATCGAGTCCTGCATCAGGCTCCCTGCTCATCGGGGAGTCTGCTTCTCCCTCTCCCTCTGCTCCTCCCACATGCTTGTGTTCTCTCTTGCTCTCTCGCTTGCTCTCAAATAAATAGATAAAATCTTTAAAAAAAAAAACCAACTTGCCTTTCATCTGCTTCATTGTCTCCCAGTTAACCCCAGTATAACAAATAATTCTTATGTATTAGAGAGAAGCCCCAGCATGCTCAGTATCTACCTTTATTACCCATCTCCTGCTTCTTCCCTCCCAGCACTTGATACTTCAAGGATTTTAAACTACTTGGAATTTCTATTCATACCACAAGCACTTATGCTTCCATACTTTTGTCCAACTCCTCCTTCTCCTTTGAGGGATCCATTCCACCCTCTTGCCTGCCAGGCAATCTTCTAGTCTCCTGCAAAGACCCAACTTAGATATCTTCTCTATCAAACCTCCCTTGAAGCCCTCAGAAGAATTTATCACTTCCTTTTCTATCTTAAACATACTGTTTAATTTATAATATTGTCTCATATTTGTTGGTTTGCATGTCTATTTCCCTTCTTAGACTATGAGCTCCTTGAGGGCAGATTCCATGTCCTTTCGTCTTTATCTTCTTAGGATCACATATAGTGTTTATCAAACAATAGGCACTTGATAAATGTGTGCTGAATTGAGTTAGGAAAAAACTATGGAACTCCAGCAGTCTGACTGAATTAGCTGTGGCTATTTGGTGTCAGTAATGAGAATTATAATGGTGATTAATTGCAATGATGGCCCCAATTAATAGCCTCCCATTACAATGTGCCTTTGCAGTTCCTCCCTTCAGGAAGGGTAGTCTATTTCCCCACACCTTGATTCTGAGCTGGCCTTGTGATTTGCTTTTGCAAACTGAACATGACAGAAGTGTCAGTCTGAGCCTAGGCCTTGAGAGAGCTTAAGTGATTCTGCTCTCTTTCTTGGAACCCTGCCCAGCCACTATGTGAATGAACCAGGCTGGCCTGCTGGAGGACAAGAGAGCACATGAAGGAGAGCCCAGTTTTCCTAACCAGGCCATGCCAGACAAGTCGACAGTGAGCCAGCCCCTAAGACAGGCCAATAGAGCTATCTACATGACCTGAAGCTGACAGGATATATATAAGTGAGCCAGTGTAGACTAAGAGGACCATCCAAATGACCTGTAGATCCATGAACAAGATTAAGTGATCATTATTGCATGCCACTGATGCTTGGTTGTTTCTGATATAACATTAGTTTGGTAATAAGTAACAGTGTGGAAATTAGTACCAGAAGTGGAATGTTGATGTCACCAACATCTAAAGTGTGTGGCATTGATTTTGGAACCAATGAGTGAGTGTAGGATGGGAAAGTGGTAAGCACACTCTTAGCAGAGGCTGGAGAAATGGTGTAAAAATTGTTTGCAAAGCTAGAAAAATGGTGATTGTGTTTTGAAGTAGCAAAGCTACTTGTAAAATGGTCACTCCTGCCCGTTACATGAGGTGAAAGCAGCCAGTGACAATAAAACCACATGTTATATAACTATGTTTTCATAAATGGCCAGAATAGGCCAATCAGTTGAAATAGAAATTAAATTAATTAATGTTTGCCAGGGGCTGGGGGATGGGAGTAATGGGGAGTGACTACTATTGGATACGGGGTTTCTTTTTGGAATGACAAAAATGTTCTACAATTAGATAGTAATGATGGTGGCACGATCACTGAATTATACAATTAAAAAAGTGAATTTTAGAGTATGTGAATTATTTCTCAATAATGCTGCTATGGAAAAAGCTATCACCTGAAGCAAAATAAAGTATATTTTATCAATCAATTGATAGATTGATGATTAATCAATAAATAAAGTATCATATATATATGATAAAAACCTAACAAATGCTTGATTTTGGCTAAGTGGATTCCCGAGGCAAAATGTTAAAAGTGTTAGCTGGTTGCCTCTAGTTGTATTTGGTAAGGTACATAAGAAGGAGATGAGGTAAAGAAAGAACTGGATAATTTATAAGCAGGATGACTTGATGGGTTGAAAAATAAAAGTTACTTTTTTCCAGTCTCTTCAGATAGCAAAAGATTCCTAATGCAAAATACTGCCTGAAGACACAGATCAAATCAGGGTATCATTGTGTGACCACTTGTTAAAACCTCTGAAATAATTAAGGGACACCTTGAGATAAATGACTCAATTGCCACTGAACCAAAAGACTTCTAAAGTATTAATGGTAAAATCTCTCAAAAACCTAATCCCAAAGTAGCAGTCAGTAAATCTAGAGAGACTTATCAACAGAACAATCTTGGGTATTGGCTTTGTCTTATGAAGTGAATAAAATAATCAGATTAAATAGATGTCCACTACATTTTTAAGGAAATTATACAGGCAAAAGTGCTGCTATTCTATACTAAAAGTGATTGAGATTGTCCAAAATGTTCAAAAGACTCTGAGCATCCTACTTTCTATAGGCAGAAGCAGGTTAAGAAAGCCATTCATCTGCCAACACAGGCTATTTCTTCAGAGGTAGCCAAGAAGGATGATGGAAAAGAAAAAACATCTCAGAGTCTAGGAGCAGGAGCTCAGAGGATGGAGTAAGAACTTAAAAAAAAAAAAAAATCAAATAACCAGTCACAAGAATCAGAATCAAGGTCTAATCAGGAAACACTCTCCACCCCAGAGTTGGGGAACGTGACAACATTTACCTGGTAAGATCTCAGAATTGCTATGGGTCAATTACTGCTAGTGCCTCCCATCCTTTCTCTTCTTCAAAAGGAGTATTTATTGCAGTTGCCTTGACCCTCTGCCATAATTATATGTTGGGTCTCTGGGTGCAAGTAACTTGTCTCTACATTTCATAGACCTCCAGATCAAGAGGAGCCACATTCAAAGAGCCACATGCAGAACTAATATTGAGTTTAATGCCATGATCAGATGAGATTTTGTCAGTCTTAGAAGAGTGTGACTATATTTTGCATGTAGGACGAGTGTGAATTATTGAGACAAGAGGAAGACTGCTGTGAATTGATTGCACAGATAGCCCCAACTAACAGCCTCCCTGTATCTACCCTCTGCAATGTAACTTTTCTGCTGTTCCCATCAAGAAATGGAGGCTAGCTCCCTAGCCCCTGGATCTGCTAAATTTTCTATTTGCTTTGACTAGTAGAATATGGTGAGACCAATGTATGCCAGTTCTCTGTCTAGGTCTTGAGACCTTTCACACTTTCACTTTCTTTTATAATCTTGTTTCTGCCATAAGAACAAGCTCAGTTGCCACTGTTACTTCCTACCCAGTGACTATAGAAATTAACTAACTTCCAGAAGCAGAGCCACCAGGCCAACCTGCAGCCTACTGCAGATGCATAAAGAAGCATACCAACAACAACAATAACAACAACAAAAAAGAAGCCTGCCAAGATGAACCACACACTGAACCCAATCTAAATTGCCAGCCCAAAGAACTGTAAACTAACTTAGCATTTGTGGTTTTAGGCTACCAAGCTGGGGGTGGTTTGTTATGTAGCAGTAGTTGACTAATACAATAACTAACATAAACTGAGCACTTACTCAACGTTAGGCATTGTTTTATGTACTTTGTATGTATTAGTTCTTTATTCCTTACAAGAACTCTGAAGTAGGTGCTTTTATTATCTCTGTTTTATAGAGAATGAAACTGAATTAAAGAGAGGTGAAATAATTTGCCAAGGTTACCAGCTAGATGGTAGTAGAACCTGGATTCAAATTCAGAAAGTCTGGAGCTAGAGTCCAAGCTTTTAAGCAGTATACTATATGATGACTCATTGAGCAAGTGACTTGAGGATAAAGACTCTGATTTATTTACTTTATTTTTCCCAATGCTTGGCATCAAGTAAAGGCTCTATAAATAATGAATTTTTCATTTGTATCAAAATGTATGAGCCCATTCTTAATTTCTACATGTTACTAACTATAAGCAGCCATTACCTGAAGAATAAAGTTCAAATCCTTTAACATCTATCTACAAGGTAGCCTAAAATGTAATTTCCCCTAACTTTTCCCCTCCGTGTATATACTATTTCTTGGAAGTTCTCCATGAGTATACTACTTAGGTGTTCACAAGTGTTTAGTAAACATTGATTGAGTACATATGGTATGGTAGGGACTGGTCCTCTTGCTTTTTATGCATTACAGAGGGTTCAATTCTCACAACTCTATGAAGTATTTTATCCTAATTTATAAATGTGCACAAGTATATTATTTTTTAGGATACAAGTACAGTTATAATAACAGAACCAAAATATCAGTGATTTAAGCAATAAGGAAATTTATTTCTCACTTGTTTAATAGTCCAAAATTAAACTGTCCAGATTCAGACACTTCTATCTTGTTACATTATCCTCAACCCACAATTTTTGCTATATGGCCCAAGATAGGTGCATCAGTTCCAGCCATCACATCTGGATTCCAGTCATCAAGGAGAAAAATAAAGGCAAATAAGAATGCATGTTCCTTCCTTTCAAGGAAATAACCCAGAACATACCCACTTTTTTTCCCCCATGTTCCATAGGCCAGAACTTTATCATATGTTCACATCTAGTAACAGGGGAGGCTGAGAATTATAATGTTTAGCAGAGCAGCCATGAATCTAGTTTTAAAAATTGTGTGCAATGTGAGAACGAAAGAATAGGTATTGGGAACAACTTACCACTGTTGTCACATCCACTGTGTCACATTCAGTTCACAGCTCTGCCCTCCTCTCTCTTGTTCCCTTAGCAAGTTGTTTGTGCTTTTATTGAAGCACTCATACTGTCTGTGTTATAGTCGTTTCTGTGCCTATTTGTCTCAACCATGAGACTTCAGGACTCCCTGAGGTCACAGAGCTATTTTAGTCCTCATTCTTGCTCCTAAGCCTTCAGTATAATCCCAAGGATAATCATGTGCCAGGCAGTGTGCCAGACCCTTTGCATTCATTCATTCCCCACATGAAGAATACCTGACTGATATACTCATTTCAGAGACCAGGGAACTGACACTTCAAGAGATTAGGTAACTTGCCCAAGATCACGCAACTAGAAAGTGTCCAAATGGAGTTTTGCATCTGCACTGCTTGCTTCCAAAGCCCCTTTTACACTGTCCCTCCGAGGCCAAGCTCAGCCACAGAAAGTCATGATTTGCATACAGCCCTCCCATTCACGCAGTAAGCTACTTAATGATGACGCTGAAACCATTCCCTTGGGAATTATAAAGAAGAATTATTTTTGTCCTTGTTCTCCAAGATTTGTTGGGTTGACTCCATTGGTCTTCTTCTGAGAATTTACTCCTTTCTTACTTAGCCTTATACTGGCGTTTCCTGTCTGCTGATCTTATTCTTTCCTGGGGAGCTTCTTTCTCTCTTTCCTTTAAGGGCAAGTATCCCACAAGTACCTTCTCTGAGGTCTGCTTGCCCCTCTTTTTTTTTTTTTTTAAAGATTTTATTTATTTATTTGACAGAGAGAGACACAGCCAGAGAGGGAACACAAGCGGGGGAGGGGAGAGGGAGAAGCAGGCTTCCCGCCGAGCGGGGAGCCTGATGCGGGGCTCGATCCCAGGACCCTGGGATCATGACCTGAGCCGAAGGCAGACGCTTAACGACTGAGCCACCCAGGCGCCCCTGCTTGCCCCTCTTTATCCTCTCTCTGGAAGATATCTTCAGGAGCACTCCCTGGGAAGCTCTGCTCTGGGAAAGTCCCTCATGAGTCTTCCTCTCAGCCCCTCCTTGTCTCCCCACCTCTCCCGGTCCATACCCACCTGCCTGTGGGCACCTCCTCCTAGTAGCGATGCTAGCCACCTCGACTGCAACAGCTGGCCTTTGTTCCTCCTCCAACCCCACCCCAAAACTAAAATTAAAACATAAATAAACTGACTCTTGCTTATTTTCCTTTCTGTATCAGGGTGTCGTTCTTTTCTGCATTACCCAAGCCTTCAATGCCATAGTTGCCTCTGACTTATTTTTCTCCTTAGTCCAGTCCCTTCCCCCACCCCATAAAAGTACGATTCCTTCTTTTCTCACTTTTCTTACTCTAGCGTTACCCACGTGACAGACTCCAGCCCCCTGTGACAGGGCATTGACCTCTCACAGGTCTCTCTGCTGCCCCCATGTCAGGCTTCACACTGGACAACCAGTGTGCGTTGGGACTTGGGGCCTATCTCCCTGTGGCTTTCTGTCTCCCTCCTGGGTTCCCAAAGGACTGCACCCTGGCTCCCTGGGTCCAGCCAGCCTCCTCTACCTGGCTTCTGCTCAGCAATCATGGCTACCCTCCGCTCCCAGAAGGGGGTAAGCAAAGGCTCAGGGAAGGTCACAGCTGGACACATGTGCCTTGCAGGATCTCAGGGTGGAGTGTGGCTATGGCCCTCCCTGGCCCAGGTTGGCAGTATCACCCACCATTGGATGGAAACTTGGCAGGGGGGAGGTTCTCATGCATCCTGATCCAGGAACCTAGCCCATACATCAAGGTGCAATGCCCTGAGGACCCCCATCTGCCAGGGGTTAGGACAGCAGGCCGTGGAAGGGAAGATGCATGGTTTGACTTCCTCACAACAAGCCAGGGCAAAGCACACTGGTACAACTGCTACTGGGAGAACCTAGCAGCTGCATGATGGGCTCTTGCCAAGTTGTGGAATGGGGCCCCCAGGCACCATGGAGCACGAACTTCCCTTGAGAGTATCCTGTGCCCAAGGTTGCACTAGGCTCTGTATATTATCCCCAAAACAGCCCTTCATTCTAGTATCTCCTCACTTACTGCACAACCTAGCAGACAGTCAAGCTGCAAGTGCTTTAGCCCAGTATGTAAGTTGCTCTTTGCTCTGGACTGGTGAACATCACCAGCATCATCTCTGCCTATCTTTTTCCTTCCTCCTGCTTGCTTACCTTTGCTCGTGCCGAGCTCCTTGGGAAATGGCAGTCCATGCTTCAGCCCCATTGGATTCTGCCTACCTGAATCCTGCTTGTTGCTCAGGGCTAGGTAAATATCCCCTCCATGAAGTCTCCACGATTCCTGAGGGATGAGCTCTCACCTCTGAATTCCTCTATCACTCCTGTACATTGGCTATTTTATTGCCTTATGTTTTTATCTCTTACACATGTGTTTCTCTTCATTCTAAGGGGATTTTAAACCCTCTGAGGAAACTGCCTGGGTCTTAAAGATCTTTGACTATCATCAATCTCTAGCACAGTGCTTGCACACAGAGAGTAGCTGTTGATTGTTAGAACATGGACAAGCGTGTGCAGCTCAGGCAGCCCGGGAGGGGCAAAGGGTATCTGCGAGGGCATGGGGGTGCAAATACGTGTAAGGGAGAGAAGGAGAGTACAGGGAAGGGGGTGAAAGCTCAGGGAGGAGACTTCGTGACAAGGGCTGGGGGCTCTGGCAGGAAAGTGGAGCATTTTAAGAAGTCCCACGTCACCGTATTCCAGAACTGTCAGAACGGTTCTGGAATCCTCAGCACAATTTTGCGTTCCCACTCCAGTAGCCCTCAGGTGCTGTTTTCATACACTGATCTCCCTAATTGTATCTCACTGTTCGTTTGAAATGTGATTTGCAAATCCAGCCCACCGCTTCAGAGCCTGGGTCCTGGCAACTGCCTGACGGATTCAGACAAGGCTGTGTGAGGACACGCTCCTCCCCCCACCTTGCTCATACTTGCTCAAGTCCTGTCTCTCAGAAAAGGCCTCTGTGCCACCATTTTACAATAATATTTTGGGTAAAATGTTTAGTTTCTTCTTTGTGATTCCAGTCAGAGAAGATCTGAGCTCAGTGTGCAGGAAAGGGCACAGGATCTGTAATTTTCCTTAAAACGGTTCCTGGCCAGAGCCCTTGTCTAATTTGTATGATGCATTGCTTGACAATGTTACGCAACACCATGCTGGCCTACGAGGCTAATTTATGGAAATTACAAACATGCATGGATTGGGTTCTTTTTTATATCATAAAATGGTTTGACGTTTTGAATTTTTGTTGGCTTTTTAGTCGCCGAGGGATGAGTGAGCCCAGAAACTTCCTGACATTCCCGTACATCAGAATCTTGCTAATCTTTTGGTGGTCTGTGAGTCCAAAGGCAGCAAAGCCTTTGAAAATGCCTCCTGCATTCTGTTCCACATTGCATTTCAAAGTTTCTTTTTGATGATTTTATTTTTGGAGGACCTTCAGAATCCTGTTTGTGAGTTGGCTATTTTGTTCACCTTGCTTGATATTTCACTAACATCTCAATAGACAGTACTTTTAGCCAAAAGTACCCTGGACTCATACATCAAAGAAATCCTTAATGAAAGGACATTAAAATCAGCTTTCAGGGTCTGACTTAAATCACTAGAAACACATTTACACTGTAAAAAATTTAATTGAAAGGATTTCTTTTTTTCAAAAATATATGTAGTCATCTGAGCCTAAGTATATTCCAAATCCAAGGTCATCTTTATAATAAAGCAAATAGCTACTGATTTGCTGAGCTTTGATGATAAATTCCATTTTTTTTTTCTAGGTGCAATATAAACCACCAAGGATTTGTCTATTAGGAAACAAGGGTGATGCACTGGGTTTTGTCTTGATTTACTATGTAGGTAATTGCTACCTGAGATAATGTTTAAATAGGTCCTAGATACTCCTTTCATACCAAAAAAGGTAACCTACCACCTGTTTTTGTCTAAGTGAACAAGGTTTCTAAATAATAAAAATACATTTTTTGCCTCTTTAATCAATCCCTTCGTCCATCCTAGAGACCATAAAAACAAAAGCAACACGTTTCTTAAAGTCTTATATTACTCTCTCATCTTCTCCTTAAAAACTTCAATCAATTTATTCCTGAAATCTTCCTTATAATTAAAGTATGGAATATTTTACTTTTTATTCATTCATTCATACCACAGACATTTTCCCTAAGAATTCTCATTTCTCCATTCCAATTTTGGCTTTGCAAGTGAGCCTGCTATTTATTTCTGGTACTGCTTGATGTCTCTCAATTTAATCCTCAAATAATTATATTCAAACACTCAAAGAGCACAAATGCAGCAGCCTAACTATTTAACTCAAATTCTAAATCACTAGTTATTCATGTTAATGGTTATAATGAGTTTTTAAAGCATATATTATCATTACTTAACACGCCAGAAAAGGAGTTCAGTGTTTCTTTTCCCCATGAAATTTCAAAAATCACTAGAATTAAAATCGCACCAGACACTTTTGGCTGACCTGTGGGTTTCACAGGGCAGCGGTCTTTGCTTCCCATGACTTATCACCCTCTTTCTCATTCAGTGTTCTCTTAGGTAAAGAAGAAACAGCAGCAGAGGATCAAATAACCGTATCTTTTCCGTATTTTGTCCACACATTCACACAGGTCTAATTGGCAAGATAGTAAACATGATGATCATTTTCTGAAAAGAGAGCTTGTGAAATCCTGGGTATTCTCCATATCTTTACGGACAAACACACACACACACACGCACATCCAGGCACTGTTACTGCTCCCTGGCCTCACACCCTTGTGAAATTGCCCCAACTGTCTATGCTGGGAAAACTGGGAATACCAAGTCCTCACCCTGCTGCATGTCAGCTCATTCAGACAATGAAAGCCTGGAAGTTAGGACTTGGCTTTGTTCTTCTCCCCAGAAGAATGCAAATACCAGTGCTGTGACCAGGCTCTGTACCCACCTCACCGCTTCCTCCCACTTACCCTGCCTCATCCAGGTCACTCCCAAACCCAAGCCTGAACAGAGGAGAAGAGCCACAAACACTGGGGGCTTAGACCATAGTGGAGCAACAAGTGCAGAAGACTCAGTCATGATCCCAAAATGATTCCATGTCCTAACACTGCTTTTGTTACTGTACTGTACTGGGGTCCTTGGACCCAGCTGCAGTAGAAATGAGACTGGACCCAAAATTTAAAGGTACAGGCAAGGCTTTGTTGGGGACAACACCTGCCGCCAAAGGGAGACACAGTCAGGACAGAGGTGTTCAGGGAACCAGGCCTGGTTCCCTGAATAATAGCCAGGGAAAGGTGTAAAGGGGCTGATGTGCTTGAAAGGAATGATGCTTAAGCATGTAGGGGCAGAGGTCCCAAGAAAGTGGATGCAGAGGCCCAGTTGACAAAACATGCTCTGGGTGTGTTTTTTAGCATTAAAATGAGGAGGAAAGTTAGTGAAAGGTCAAATCTGGTGACCATCCTGTTTCGGATCAGTTTGAACCAGTCTGGGCTGGCTCCTTGGTCCTGCTTCACTCTGGAAAGAAAGCGGTAAGAGCCAGCAGGGAGTGCCCTGGGTGTGTAGTGGCTGTTTGTCAAGGTCCTTTCCTTTGTCTCTCCTGTTTCAGCCAGGGTTCCCACGTACTGGCCTCTAGGGCCAAACTTAGGATTTTCTTTAACCTCTCTTAAGCCTTCCTTTACCTCCCATCTATCCCCATCCCCAGTTTCCAGAATTTCTTTCACTTCCTTTCCAGAAGGCCCAAGAAGGACTACTGGAGTCCACTCTGTGGATTCACCCCATTCAGCAGCCTCTCCTAAATTGCTGGTCTGCTGGGTGACAACTATACCTATGATTCTGGAAAGAATCTCCTTGTTGGGTGTATCATCACTTCTCAGTTGTAAACAACAGTTAGTGGAAGGCTGTTTGGTATATGGGCATTTGTGAGTATCATCTAGCTATGGTGCCTCGTGATGCTATCTGGCCACTTCTGAAACATATTATCTAAGCCAAACACTATAACTGAAATTTCTACTTATTCAGAATTAGCTGCCCCCACCTGCCTTTCTGAACACCAGTGACTCAGTGGGAACCTCTCTCTATCAATGTCAGAAGGTCTTTGGGATGTTCTTTTGGCTGTTTCCAATGTCATTCCAAAAAGCATTCTTTCAGTGCTGTAATAGAGGCCAGATTTGATATTCAACAGCACAAAGACTTCTTATTCCTTCCTGCCAACTTGAGACATCCTAATAGCTGTAAAGGACAAGAATAGTCAGCAACTGCCAAGACTGAATGACTCAGCCCCCAAAAGCCATAGTAAAAATTATGTAGGCAATAACTGACCAAGAAAACCCAGTACAAAACAATGGTCATTTTAAGTGTAAATTTCATGGCCTTTGTGTTACAAAAGAAACAAATTAGTAGAGACCTTAGCCTCAAGGAAATTAGCTTGGAATTTAGAAAGTGTGACAAACAAATTTAAAGATTTTAACAAAAATTGGCATTTTTTTAGCCAAAGCACAAGCCTTGTATTTCATCAAACTTCTTAGATCATAAAATGCTCCATTATGAATGTAGCGGAAACATGATGAACTATTGTTTTTGGCTTGTTTGCAAGAAAGCAATAAAGTTGCCTTTTTCTTGGCTGTCATCTAGATTGTTGTCATTATCCATGACATCGTGTGAACCTGCATTATCTTTAATTTTGTTTTTGCAAACTAATAGTCAAAAGAAAATCTCCTTTTTTTCCACTTAGTGAATTATTTTTGGTCCCTTTTTTTGGTATGACCTCAGGGAAAAGGATTTGAGGAACTCGTAGGAGACTGACAAGGGCAAGGGATTGCAGTTGGCAGGGAGAGGCATGACAGAGCCCTGGTAAATCTGTAAAATTTTGGCTTAAATATCTTAAGTACCATTATTGTTCAAAATCTGCCCCAATATAATGGTGGTAAGGAAAGACTTCCAAAATGGTGGCCAGTTGAGTGGGCACTCCCCTTCCTGTGTGACCTAGCACTGTAGGACAACTATGCTCAGGAAGCTTAACAATGATGTCTGACGGATGTGTGAACAGCCAGCCTGGCATATGAGGAGAAGGGTTTGGGCCAAAGTAGCTAAATTGGTTCTTAAGACAGCAACATCGGTTCTAAGACAAACCCTTTAGTGTCTTCATATTCACCTTAAAGTCCCAAGGCCAGCCACTCTAGAGTCTTGTCTCATTGCTTACAGCTCGGGGGATATTATCCACAGAGCAAGGTGGGGGCCCATGATGGCAGCAGAAAGAGAAAATGATTATTAAAGACATTTCAAGGATCCCAATCCCTTGCAAGTTTAGAATATGAAGCAAGCAAAAGGAGAAAACTTCATGTTTATCAAACAAAAAAGCATCCTAATGGAGAAGAAATATGAAAAGCTTAACACCAAGTTAAGGCAAAAAACAACCAGGGCTGGTAAGGAAGGAGACAGGGGAAATGTGGGCAAATGCCGCTAGCATGTAGAGAGTGACCTGGCTAATCCAGGACGTTCCAGGTGGAGGAGCAGGGCTTTCCCAGGCCCTGACTTCCTTCTGTCTGCTGGGAGCCACTTTATTTTAAAAGGTCAGTTAGTTAAAACTTTAAGACACCTACAGTAAAACTGAGCACCTTACAGGGGAAAAGGTACACCTGTAAACAAGACCCCTGGCCTTTCAAGGTCCTGGAGGATGACAAGGGAGTAGTGTAAGAGGCTAGAAATAGATACTATATGAGTACTGCGAGGGGGCCATTGAAACAGACCTTGGGGTGAGGGTGGAAGGATCCCAGAAATCATGCAATTGGCTCTAATCTTACAAATGAGGAAAGAAAGAGATTTGTTCAGGATCACACAGTTACCAGGAGAACCCGAGTCTTCTACTTCCTCTATTATGTAGCACTACCTCTCCAGGACACAAATTTCTGAGGAATAATGAGGCTAATGGAATTAGATAACTCATAACCCAATTTCTCGTTTCTCAGTGAGATCAGGAAGGGAAATATGAAGTCAGGATGTGTGTGACAACAAGATAGGGCAGTTCAAAGCGTAGACGGGGGATTGTGCTGATATCTATCAGGAAGGTGACTTCTGTCCAGGGTCTGGGAAATCTGCAGAGGTGTGCAGAAAGGGCTGAGAATTACAGCAGGTGTGCAGGGAACAGGCACAAAAGTCAGCAAAGCAGTCCAGACCAACCTTAGCACCAGATATGGTGCTAAGAAATGGAATATTTACTCAACCCAGGTCAAAGGCTCTTTGTCTCCCAGTTTTATGCTGTTAGAAACAAAAAAGACTATCCCGAAGAGAGGCATGTTTTACAGGTCCTGATAAATGCCACTCACAGAAAATCCTGGGTATCGGCTTCTAAGAATGAGGATTTAAAGAAACGAGCAGACTTGCCCAAATAACCAATTAAACGAGAATAACTGAGAAGAATGTGTGCGTATATATTTATCAGTCTCTGGAAATAAGTAACAAAACTAATTAGAACTATTTTTCACCCAAAAAAGAGGGAAAAAGGGAAATTTATTGGCAACATACAAGCCACCCTATGGAACCCAAGGTCAAGAAAGCCTCAGGCTTCAGCGAGGGACTGGGAGTTGCCAGAACTCTCCATTTGCCCTGTCTGCTTTGCCCTGCGGATTGCTTCATTCTTCCCTCTCTGCATTCTGACTACCACTGCCTGCTATCCACACTGAGCAGGAGGCTGCCACCTCCAAAACTCCCCAATCCATGGGTCACAGCACAGCCACAAGCAGATTCTGACTGGCAGGACGGCAGGTCTCACCAACTCCCTGGAAAAGAGAATCTGTTCATTCCAGCCTGATCCCAGAGTCCATCCCTGTCCTAAATGGCTATATCCAGCCAGGAAAAGTGCTCCTGCAGAGTGAGATGGAGTTGGGGGCTGAGCAGATGGTTTCCAGAAAAAGAAGTGGTGGTAGGGCTCTGAGGCATCTACCATGTGCTCGTTTCTGGAATTTAAAACTGGGGACCCCCAAGAGCTTCTGGGCCAAACCAGCCATTTTGTAAATAAAGAATATGAGGCTCCGAGAAGTGAAATGCTGGCCAAATTTACAAAACACATATATTGCAAAGCCAGAATTAATCTGAAGTCCTCTTATTCCCTCATTCATTCATTCAACTCATGTTGACCTACAGCTTGTCAGCTTACTGCATGTCAGGCCCTCAGCCAAGGACTGGACATAAGGCTGTGTCGCACACCAGATAGGATCTTCTCCTTCTTGGAGTGTACAGACATGTACAGACAATCACACAAATAATAAAAGGATAATTCTAATCAGTGTTAAAAAAACAAAAACAAAAAACACAACAGACCATGCCTATTCTCATTTTGCTGTTACATGTCATCAGTCAGATCAAAAGAGTAGGTCCCAGCATCAGCACTCAGAAGAGGAGTTTCATCTAAATAAAATTTGATAGGCGTGACATCACCAAGATGGCAACATAGAAGGTCTCTGACTGACCTTCCTCCTATGAACACACTGAGTGTACAGCTACCCATAGATCAGTTGCCTCTGAGAGAAATCTAGAACTAGTTGAGTGACTCCTGCACATTGGATGACACAGAAAATACCCACATCAAAACAAGTTGAAAAGGCTGAGAGCCACTCTTGCCATAAACTGCACCCATGGCGTGGTGACATGCCATCGGGAGGGAACCCCCAACTCTCAGCTTCTCCCTGAGGACCAAAGAGTTTGGACCATACATATAGTATCCTAACTTTTAAGGCTGCCATTCAAGGGACAGCCTCTCACCCAAAGGACAGACTCCCAAATCACCTAGCTCTGAGAGTCAGTGAGATTGGCATTTACCAGTCCCACAGCACTATAGCAAACAAAGAAGCAGTTGTTAAATGGACATGTGAGTACTCCCCTTGGCTATATCCCCAGCTCAGTGCAGAGGGTGCAAAAACACCCATCCATCAGTTTCTTCCTGGAAGGGGTTTAACTTCATACTTTCCAAGTTGCTGCCTATGGGTCCAGCTTCTAATCAGCCCATTTCTAGGTGTTGATTGGGGTCTTCCCCAGAGCCCAAAGGAGCTGGTGGGCACTTTCCCTGCTTTCCCCCTCTGGCTCACTCCAACAATAAAACCAAGTCTCCAGCTTCTCCCTGGAAGGAGCTTGTCCACCCAATTAGTGCCCCAACTTCCCAACTTTTGTGGTGGCCGCCCAAATGGACGGGCCCTTAAATTACCTAGCTATGATAGCCAATAGGGCTCAGCATTCACAGGACCAGATCAAATAAAAAAAGCAAATTTCAATGGATTTGCAAGTACTTCCTGTAGCTATCCCCACCCTGGGCTCAGCACAAATAACAAAGGAAAATAGAGAAAACAATCCCATTTATAATAGCATCAAAAGTATTCCTAAAGTACTTAGGAATGAATTTAACCAAGGAAATGAAAGATCTATACACTAAAAACTATAAGACATTGTTGATAGAAATTGAGGAAGACGCAAGACAAAAAGATATTCTGTGCTCATGGACTGGAAGAATTCACATTGTTAAAATATCCATACTACCCAAAGTGATCTACAGATACAATGCGATTCCTATCAAAATTCCAATGGCGTTTTTCACAGAAGTAGAAAAAATAAATTCTTCTGGAACTACAAAAGACCCTGAATAGCCAAAGCACTCTTGAGAAAGAACAAAACTGGAGGCATCACACTTCCTGATTTCAAACTACACAAGGCTATCGTAATCAAAACAAAGTGTAGTAATGGCATAAAAACAGACACATAGGTCAATGGAACAGAAGAGAGAGCACAGAAATAAACCCATGCACGTTAGTCTCTTAACTTTTGACAGGGATGCCAAGAACACACAGTGGGGAAAGGACAGTCTCTTCCATAAATGGTGCTGGGAAAACTGGATATTCACACGCAAAAGAATGAAACTGGCCCTCTTGTTTTTTCTTATACCATACATAAAAATCAACTCAAAATGCATTCAAGACTTGAATATAAAGCCTGAAACTGTAAAACTTCTAGAAGAAAACACAAGTGGTAAGCTCCATAACATTGGTATTGGCAATGATTTTCTTTGGCTTTACACTAAAAGCAAAGGCAACAAAAACAAAAATACATCAAACTTACATCAAACTTAAAAGCTTCTACACAGGGGTGCCTGGGTAGTTCAGCTGGCTAAGCGTCTGCCTTCGGCTCAGGTCGTGATCCCAGGGTCCTGGGATCAAGCCCCGCATCGGGTTCCCTGCTCAGCAGGAAGTTTGATTCTCCTTCTCCTGCTCCCCTGCTTGTTCTCTTGCTCTTTCTGTCAAATAAATAAATAAATAAAGTCTTAAAAAAAACCAGCTTCTACACAGCAAAAGAAACCATTGACTAAATGAAAAGACAACCTATGGAATGGGAGAAAATATTTGCAAACCACATATCCAATAAGGGATTAATATCCAAAATATATTTTAAGAAAAAACTGATACAACTCAACAGCAAAATAAATAAATAAACATTTAAAAGTTAAAAAAAAAAATCAAAAATGGACAAAGGACCTGAATAGACATTTTCCCATTTTTCCAAAGACACACATATGACCAACAGGTACATGAAAAAGTGCTCAGCATCACTCATCATCAGGAAAATGTAAATCCAAACCACAATGAGAGATCATCTCCCACCTGTTAGGATGTCTATTATCAAAAAGACAAGAGATAGTGGAGAGGATGTGGAGAAAAGGGGACCCTTGTCCACCAGTGGTGGGAATGCAAACTGCTGCAGCCAATATGGAAAACAGTATGAAGCGTCCTCAAGAAACTAAAAATAGAACTACCATACGATCCAGGGATCTCCCTTCTGGGTATATAGCCAAAGGAAACAAAATCATTATCTTGAAAAGATATTTGTAGACCCATGTTCATTATAGTATTCTTCACAATACCCAAGGTACAGAAACAACCTAAGTCTCTGTCGAAGGGTGAATAAATAAATAAAATGTGATATATGCACATATATACACAATGAAATATTACTCAGCCTTATAAAAGAAGGAAATCCTGCCTTTTGTTAGACTATGGATGGACCTAGAGAACATTATGCTGAGTGAAATAAGTCAGACAGAGAAAGACAAATAATGCATGCTTCCCTTGTGTATGGAATTAAAAAAAAAAATGGCCTTACAAAACAGGAGAGTAGAAAAGTGGCTGCCAGGGGCTGCAGAGTAGGAGAAATGGGGAGAGGTTGGTAAAAGAGTACAAACTTTCAGTCATAAGATGAATAAAGTCTGAGGATCTAATACATAATCTGGTGACTATAGATGATAATACTGTATTTTATAGTTGAAATTTGCTAGGAAAGTAGAACTTAGAAGTTCTCTCACACACACGCAAAAGGTAAATAGGTGAGGTGATAGATGTGTTAATGAAATCAATTGTTGGCATCCTTTAACAATGTATACATGTATCAAATCACCACATTGTATACTTTATACTACAATTGTATTTATAATAAAATAAACTTAGGCACTTTATATTGTTGTCAGTTAATATATCATATGTACATACACTATGCTATTATAGAGTCTTAAGAAATGGCTTAAAGCACCTGTCACTATGGCACAGTCCTCAAACTGTGATTGTTTACCGGCAAACAGCATCGTATCAGTAGACAATTATTTTGCGTAATTGGCATTGGCTGAACATTCAGAAGCAATGAAAATATTCTGTCAACTCAAAATACAGTCCTTTGCAAAGATTCTTATAGTACAAGCATCCTAGCTATTTCTTTTTCAGATACTTGTGACTCCTTAACTGGGACGTTGTCATCAAAAATGTAAAAGCCTATGAAAAATTGAAATGACTTTGGTTTGGCTGAGGCCCTGAGCTGGAAGGATATCACCACATGTCTTCACTTCTCTTGTATGTATGGAATTATACTTGGGAGATTTTTCTTTTCTTTTCTTCTTTTTGACTAAAACCAAGACAGTTTCAAAGTAGCCAGCTGCCATCCTTCTTAAGAAAGTACTCTTGATTTTTGTGTGTCCTTGTTCTCTCCTATCACAATGCAGTGGGTTCCTCTAAACAAGGGGCATTCCTAGTCTTTCCTTCCATTCCGTGCGACACAAACTGAGTTGGAAAAAAATAACTCCAAAATAGCATCCTTCTATTTTTGCAGTTTTATATGATTATAACATGCTAGAAATGTCACTATAATTATAGCAACAAATTATTTCAACAATCCTCACAAGTGACGCTATTTATAGACAATCAGAGAAGTATATCGAGGATGAATTTACCCTGGCCGAAAACCTGCTAAGTGGCTGTGCTGGAGCCTCGGTCCAGGACCACCTGGCACCAGGTGATCAGATGCGTCCTGTGAAAACAAGAGGTTCCATGAGTCTTCATTCAAACGCAGAACATAAGAGATGGAATAAATAAAAGAGGACGTTTAACTGATTATAGCTTGGCATTCACTCCGCATTCCTCGTGTGTTAGGTACTATTTAAAAAATCACAGTGGCTGCTTCACACTGCTTCAAGACTTAAACCTGATGGTTCTACCAGAGAGACCTTGCGTTCGGAAGAGGTAAATGGCAAGAGGGAAATGTTTAGGTCAGGAGAAAGAATGAGGTATCCACCAGTCTCTTACCTGCGATCACTTAGAGATTATGAAAGCTGGGAAGAATACAAACAGTTTTTATGGGCCATGCTTACTTTCTTCATGTCAGCTTAAGCAGGGGAAAAGAGTTGGCTGGAAGTGCTTGTTGGTTATCGGGTTTTCCCTTTCTTTGTCTTTAGCTTTTTTCCTTTTATGGCTTTTATATAGTTTTGCTTAACAAAGCTGTAAATTCAGGGATGAAATAAATTTCACAGTGGCTCTTTAACCTCTACTGCTAGGATGCTTTTGCAGAAACTTCACTTTGGCTCAGGGATCCAGCTTAGGATGAGGTTTAGAGAGGAGGGAACATCATTTAACCAAAAGCAATCCCTCAGTAAATCACAGTTGGCTCCAAATTATCTGCGTCTTTGCATATTGGTTGATGAAGCTCTACTCACTAAGTAGAGTTGAAAGTGTTGTCATTTGGACGGTGATGGGTAAGTAACTTCCCTTCTCTTCCCAAAAACCTGACCATGCCTCTCTGGGATGCCTCCCAGGGAAGCATGAGCACCAGCTGAAGTAGCTGATAATGGCAACTCTATGTTGGACTTTTTTTTCTAGCAAACAAAAAAGAGGTTCCTAATTTTCCTAATCTTATTGTGAATGCCCACCTCCATGTCATTAAATGTTCATCTAGAGTATTTTAGACTCAATCAAAGATTGCTTCTTTCCTATCTGTCTTTCTCTGATGTGCATTATAGCCTGAGTACGTGAAGGTAAATTTGCCATTAGTTGACTGTCATTATGTTGTGGGCGCGTACATACAGAGTGAAGCTTAATGCAGGACACGAAGTTGAACTTCAATAACTGTTGCATGGTGCTGAGAAAGTGATCTGGGGACACACTTTATGGGTAAATGACAAGTGCGGAACGGTGCCTCCAAGGCAGAAGACAAAGATTTCTGGAATGAATTGCTAGTAGCTTCTTCTGAGCCATGTGAAGGGCCAATCTAGGTAGGAAAGATAATAACAATAACAACAACAACAGCAAAACCAAACGCAATAACATGTGTGCAGCAGGACCTGCAGCCTCAGCTCCATTTGGAATGAATAAACATGTGTTAATCATTAGAGTTTGAAACTGATCCCAGAGTATGTTGCATTATAGCTACAGACGTGAAAAATGAATCTTTGCACAGACAATAACTATGAATGTTTAGATGGAGACAAAGCCATGTCTAATAGCATGGAGCTCAGGACGGGCTGGGGAGGACAATGTGATGTCACGGGTCACATTTAAGGAAGAAGGAGATGAATTTTCTTCAGAAGCAGCAGGATGTTCCCGGGCACAAAACCTACCAGCTTTTGTAAGAGAGCTCCAGATGGATGCTGAAAATAAGATACTAAACACAGCAACACCATGCTCGTTGGACAGCTACCTGACAGCATTCGAAGAAGCCTGCCGAAAGGGTCCCTTCATTAAGCTAATAATACACCGGCTTATGTGGTTAACTGAAGCCAAGGGCTGGGGATAATTTTACAAAAAGGAAAAAATTTAGCTGCCATGGTAACCTAGACAACGACAGATCTTCTGGATGTGACAAGATTCCAGTCTGAATTACACAAAGTCACCATAAGCCCAGAAAGCAAAATGGATTTAATTAGTTGGTTAAGTCTGCAGCACAGGAAAAATGGTAACATTTGTCCTTTATTCTCTTTCCAAACTAACAACGTTTCACTAGTATGAGTGTTCCTAGAAAAGGAGCATTTTTAACTAAGCACGTGATGGCAAAATGATGCTTCACATGGGAAATCCCCAAATTTAAATTCCCTCAAAACTCCAGATCCAAATTAGCTATGACTACTTGAAGGATGCCCAGGGAACAGGCTACATTACATGTAATTTCTATACACAGAGCCTTCAAATGTCCCTCCCCATAGCCGCAGATGCCAAGATTACCACTTCCTAATTTTAAGTCTATTAAGATAACTATAGCACAACAACCTTCTTCATCTTATTAATCAAAATATATTTGGTAAGTACATATGGCGTTGTATTGAATATTAAATAAAGCAACTCTCAACAGAGCAGATTCCCATAAACTAAGATTTACTATCCAAAATAACACCCATGTTCTCATAGCCGGATCTGGGGGCGGGAGGATATTAAAGGGCACTGAAAACTTTTCTAAAATGGGAGAACTTATGGAGCTGTTGCACATGTATTTTGCCTTCCTATAACTCTCGTTTCCTTGCTGTCTTAGCTGTGTTTTATAGACTATTACCATTACATTATTATTATTATTATTATTGCTACTATTAATAGTAATTACTATTATTACTATTACTATACATCTGCTTTTTAAACTCTTCTCCTTTGGTTTTCCTAACCCCCATCCTTGAGTGCTCTTGGTCCCATCCACAGCTCTTCACAGGATCCCGTTCTCTCCTGCTCTAACATCACTGTAGGCCCCTCATCTCCCCTTTCTCCAATTGACCGTTCAATATTTACATGTCTCCCAAAGCATCCTCACATATCTAAAGGTGAATTCTTCTTCCCTTTTCCTTTATTTCCCAAGCCTTCTATCAATGCTGCCATCACTCTTCCGAGGCTTCCAGTCAGAACTTCAGAATTGGTCACCTTCACATCTCATATCTAATCTGTCACCAAGTCCTGCCGGTTCTTCCTTCAGAATCCCCCTCAAACCTGCCCACATATTTTACACTTGGCAATGTCAAAGGAACTACAGTTCTGTACACGGACCATGGTCGCTCAGGTCTGCATTCCTTGGAGTATGTGCTTTCCTCAAGTATCATTAGGTAATTAGCAATAGAAACTCAACAAAATTCTCAATAAAGGGGTATTGATTGTAAAGCTTCAGAGAAATCTTGTGCAACTTGAGGTAGGAAGCCAAGTCCAGCTGGCAGGCCTGGAGCTGAGAATGGGAAAAGGGCCAGGAACCAAGGGGGTGCTTCTCTTTACTCAAGAGGTGCTTCATTCCCTCAGTTTGCTGGAAGGCCAACTCTGTTTATTCATTAACATGCAAATGACCCCCAGGCATCAAGACCTATGAGCTCTACTTTCTGTCACCACTTGGCAACATGCCTGGGTCTCTTAGTTCAAAGTTCAAGGGAAAGAATAGATTGGACCCCCTTACCTGTTCAACCAAGACCACACATGTGTTTGGTTGCTGGACCCTCGATAGACTGCCCTTGTCTCAGGTAGCATGTTTCTACCCCTTAAGCAATCAGCCCCGCTCAAGAAGTGGGAGCCATAAATACCACTGCTGTTTTGAAAGACTGTGGATGGAGGACAGTCTTTAGAAAGGGCCATGGAACAGGCAATGAAACAATTCTTGTCAAAAGTGCTGTTTCCTAGAATACTATTTCCCCACCCATCCACTCAGAACACTCCTCCTACTCATTCTTTGAAACCCAGAAAGGGTCACTCTTTTGTTCCCCCATTTCACGTATTTTGCTCAGAGCCCCAAGCAGAAACAATCACACCAGCTCTGCGCTGTTACTCTTTCTTGAGCTCATATCTATTACTGTATATAAATCACTAAACTGTAATTATTTATTTGCATGATTGGGTCCCCCACTGGACCAGACGTCTCTTAAGGACAGTTTTGAATTTTATTCATCGCAGTATTCCCAACATTGAACACAGTATCTGGTAGTAAGTACTCAACAAATGTTTTGTTGACTGAGTTGCTTTTAATATGCTAATTAATTAATTAATATTTATGATTGTTGTCTCCTAAGTCTGCCCCTTGCTTTAGGGAATTAACTGTATGTAATTGAAAGGGCAGGAGTTGCAGTTAGAAGCAATGAATTAGAAGCATCTATAGAAATATGGACAAATCTTAAAAATATAGTCCTTAGTGAAAAACAGGAAGAAAGAGAAGATATATAATTAATATCCTTTGGATGAATTAAAAATAATGCACACAAAATGTGATAACATTTAAGAACACATACAAAAAACAAATACACAACAAGCACACTGAAATTTTTGACTATGGAAAGAGAGTAATGGAAACAAGGCATAAGAATTTTTCAAAGGGATATAAATAAATAAATAAATAAATAAATAAATAAATAAATAAAATAAGGAAGGGGTCTTGCACAGATCAAAGAGAGTAATGTGCCTTAATCTGAGGAGAATGATTGACTCAACCATCTGCTTGACTTCAAAATAAAGAATAACAAATAGAATGAACTTTAACATTATAAACATTTAGGTTCCTATCATAGCTCAAGTTTGTTGGTGAATTGATACTGGGAAAGTTACTTACATCTCCTTGCACCTTAGTTTCCCTATTTATAAAATTGGGATATTATTATCAACTTCATGGGGTTGCCTTAAAATTAAGTTAGAAAATGTATATAAAACACATGTCACATAGTGACCCAAGAACTGTTCATATACATGGATTCCTACACAGTCTCCCTGACTGCTTTTGTCTTCGGGTTCTTCCAGTTCAAATTTATCCACTACCATATCGATCTTTTGAAGACAAAGACATCATGCCCCTACTCAAAATTTTTCTACTATCTCCTGCTTCTTATAGTTTCTATTTACCAGTTTATTGGAAATTGGGTGGTTAGTGGTAGCAAGGAAGAGGTGTTAGAGATGATTTCTTAAATCTCAACTGTGAGTGGAATAGAGCAAGGAAGAAGTGCCTGAGGGAGACCTTGAGAGGGCAGGGAAGGATTGTCCCTGTACCACAGAGTTAGACCATGGAGTTGGCTACTGGAACAAATCCCACACCTGTGATCAGAGTGGAGTGTCACCCAGTGATCCACTAAGCAGTGCTTGGCAACTCAAGGCCATTCTTACCAACTTCCTGTCATAAACATTGAGCTCCAGGTAAACTGATTGTGTCATCATTCTCTCTGTAGGGGCACTGACATTTCCTGGTCTATGACTTTACTGAAGATATTCTACACTTGGAATGTATTGTCTTTTGTCCCCCTGTTTCCATATTATCCATTCTTCAGGGACCAGCTGAAACCCCAGCTTCTGTAGAAAGCTTCCATAGATCCCTTCAATTTTTGAGTAAGTGCCCTTTCAAGATGGTCACACTTATTTTGGCATCATATGCCACCTTCTCATAAATTGGAGTCCTCTGTTCAATCTGAATTGTATTTATATTGGTTGTATAGACTTTTTTTATTATGTTATGTTAATCACCATACATTACATCATTAGTTTTTGATGTAGTGTTCCATGATTCATTGTTTGCGTATAACACCCAGTGCTCCATTCAGTACATACCCTCTTTAATACCCATCACCAGGCTAACCCATCCCCTACCCCCTCCCCTCTAGAACCCTCAGTTTGTTTCAGAGTCCATATTCTCTCATGGTTCATCTCCCCCTCCAATTCCCCCCCTTCATTTTTCCCTTCCTGCTATCTTCTTCTTCTTTTTTTTTAAAAAAAAATATAATGTATGATTTGTTTCAGAGGTACAGGTCTGTGATTCAACAGTCTTACACAATTCACAGTGCTCACCATAGCACATACCCTCCCCAATGTCTATCACCCAGCCACCCCTTCCCTCCTACCAACCCCCCGACTCCAGCAACACTCAGTTTGCTTCCCGAGATTAAGAATTCCTCCTATCAGTGAGATCATATAATACATGTTTTCTCTGATTGACATTTCGCTCAGCATAATATCCTCCAGTTCCATCCACGTCATTGCAAATGGCAAGATTACATTCCTTTTGATGGCTGCATAATATTCCATTGTATATATGAACCACATCTTCTTTATCCATTCATCTGTCGATGAACATCTTGGCCCTTTCCATAGTTTGGCTATTGAGGACATTGCTGCTATAAACATCAGCATGCATGTTGTATAGACTTTTATTCTAATGGTATCTTTGTACCTAAACAGTGATTTGTATGTAGTAAACCCTCAAAAATATTGTTTTACAAAGAAGCCACTTCAATAGCTTAAAATTACATCATTTTCAGGTGAGTTAATTGAAGACTAAAATCTCGACTTATTCAGTCAGTGGAGACAGCGGGCAGAGGAAATAATCACATCTATGAGTCAATGAATACATTTGTTCTTTTAAATTATGAGTTCCCCTGTCTTTTTCCTAGTCCATCGAAGTTTACAGGGATATCTTCTTGGGATAAGACACGATCACAATGGGCCTTAGTTTCACCATTTGTAAAATGAAAGTGTTTGAATAGAACTTTCTTCAATCGAAATCTTACAGAGAAACCCAATCAACAACACACACACACACATGCACATGTGCACGCACACACACACAAACGCATAGTTGCTGTGATTGAAGTTGGGGAGGAGATGAGATGCCCATCTTCTTGTCCTTGCTCCATTCACCAGCTTCTTGGAAGTGGAGTTTGAAACCCCCAGAATGGAACTATCCCAAAGGCTCTCAGACACTTATTAGTTGCTGACTCCATAACTGTAGGAAAATGAACGCCCTCTTGCTTCTTTCATACCACCTTTCCATTTGGCTGGCTTTCAGGGTGGTACAAATTACTTAATAGGCCATTCAAAATAGTAGGAGCTTCACTGCCTTCCCAAGGTTCTGCAAAGATCAAGTGAAATAACATAGGTTGAAGTGTTTGCCAATAATAAATCTTAGCATAAAGGCAGAGTGGTATTAATCATATTTAGGTGATGATTGTTGTCGTTTTTACTATTTTTATTACTAATTTGCAACACTATTGGGGATACTAGTTTTACTTAAAGATGAGGAAATGGGGGCTTAAAGAGGTTAACTAATCTCAAATCAATGATAAAACAGTGATTCTAATGCAGGCTTTTCTTATCCAAAATCCATATTTTCACAACAGCATGCTGCAAGTTGAATTTAAAAGGGCTACCTGAAAGAAAAGATGGTTTTTGTTTTTGTTTTTGTTTTTGTTTTTGTTTTTGTTTTTTTAAAGATCTTATTTATTTATTTGACACAGAGAGAGACACAGTGAGAGAGGGAACACAAGCAAGGGGAGTGGGAGAGGGAGAAGTGAAACAGACTTCCCGCTGATCAGGGAGCCCGATGCGGGGCTCTATCCCACAACCCTGGGATCATGACTGGAGCTGAAGGCAGACACTTAACGACTGAACCACCCCAATGCCCCAAAAAGATAGTTTTTGAAAAATATGCTTAAAAGAACACAACTTATAATGTCCTCCATGACAAGAACCCTAATTAATATCTCTGAAGAGTTTGGAGTCAATCTTGTTTGATCCTTGGGGCCACCCTGAGACATGGGACATGTTGGGGGTGATGGAGTTACAGCTTTTCATGGGCTTGGGCTGCAAAAAAAGATGTCAGAGGGAAACAAAAGCTGGCTTGTAGAATTTACCAGGAGCCAGAGATGAGTGCTTCTGGCATGAGTAAAACTCTAGTCTCTGGGCTAGTTCTCTGGTTCCTGTTTGTCATCTCTACTCTTGGTAATGGCTGGACACATTTCTATGCTCGGTTTCTAGGCACTCCCAAGCACATCCTAATAAACTTAATCTTGGCTTCCCATAGATCTGACTAATACCTCTCATAGATAAGACCTGCATACATCCACATAAGTACTTACTGCTTTGTGGTGTCAAACTTACATACTTGTTTTTCACTCTGCCAACTCAAGACCCATCAGGCATGACAGGTGACACATTGATGCTGCCTACATTACTCAGACTAAGTGACTGCCCAAAATCATAGGAACAAAGAGACAAATTCAGTGTCCAGACCCTAAATCCAGCTGTCTCTCTACCACATGGGTTTGGGATGAAGCACTAAAAACTGGCCTGCATATTACTACATTGCCATCTGATCCCATTAGTAACATACAGGCTATGGGAAATACAGTGTTTTCTTCCTTGGGAAGCCATGTGATTCTCATACCATCAAACACTGCAAATGTTTTATTTCATGTCCTTGAGATCGACGTGGATGGTGACGGAAGTGTGGCTTGTTTGGTTTCAAGAAATCTCTACATGGGGGGTGAAAGGGAGCAGGTATTGGAGAATACCCATTTGTTTGACTTCAGTTTATTTTCTTTTGCAAATCCTTTTTTAAATAATTAACTGGACCCAATGAATGGGCCTTTCTTTTCTCCTTCCAACTCTTCTCCTTCCATAACCCCCTCTGGGATCACAAAGACATCTATTCAAAGAAGAGAGCCTGAGAGGCACAGAGGGGGCCATGCCATGGAGAAAGCCTTCAGTACCTGCCCCCTCATAGGGCTCTGTGTGTTCCAACAACTCTACTTCCAGGAAGTGGTGGCATGAGCCTTCAGACCCAGACCTCTACTTACAACCTCTGCCCTACTATTTCCAGAGAACCTAACTCTTCCCTCTAAGGTTTCATTTCTGGCCTCAATACTTCAAAAAAAGGACATGTTTTCAATATAATTCATAAAAGCTAGTTACATTCCATAAATTATTAGTAAAAACTAAATAACTAAGTTTCAGTTCAACAAAATGTGAACCTAATGTCATTAGGTGACTTCTGTGTAGAATTTCTATCAACCATGTTGAGTCTAAAACTAATACAAAGCTCTTTCAATTCACCAAATTTTAAATTTTGCATTTCAATTTAGGAGGAGAAACAGGAAATGAAGAAAGAAAATTATTACAGTTCCAAATCTCTAAAAATGTTTAACTTTAGTTTTTTTTTTAACTTGGTTTTCATTTTATTCAAATTAGTGTAGGCACTGCAAATAAAATTTTAGAATGCAGACAGAAGGTCTGTGAAGCATAAATTATAGGTGTTTTCCCAACTGGTTTGTATAAAGGATTCGCTAGATCATAAAAGTTTAATTCACTAAAACTCAATTCTTCTGAAAAATAAACTAACTTGGTTTAAAGAATCACATTCATTCACTTTAAAGAATTTATACAGGGTGCTTAGGATGTGCCAAGCATTGTGCTTAGTACCATGGGAGACACAGATATACATATTTCTGACATTAATAGGTACACAATCTAGAAGTTTGGTTGGAGTTATTTGAAAAAGAGGAGGAAAGGGACAGAAATATGTATCTGTAATACTGGAAATGCTGGGAAATCTGGTTTTTGGAAATATGGTGTATGTTGAATTTCTTCTACTGCAATTTGGTTGCATATACCTTATTTATAAAACAAATATTTGTCTAGTTTTTAAACACTAATGATGATACAATAATGAATAATCCATAAGCTCTGTCCCCAAGGAGTTTACAATCTTGTAACCAATTTGATAACTAGGTGATTTTCAAGAAAAAGAGGAGAGCTCTCTGTTCTCCCAAAGTAAGGATGGAGAGCTCTGAATAGAGGAATTAGGGAAACAAAAGAACTAGGCAATATCTGGGTTGGATTTTGTCAAAACGGGGTCATATTCAAAAGACTAATAATTAACTTATGAGAGACAAGCTCAACATAGAAGAAAATTAGACTGGGGGGAGCCTATTTCAATTCCTGGGCCAAGAATTAACTATGGCTTGGATGGATGATCCAATCTGAGAAGAATCTGTAAGAATGGCCTCTTTATCTTTACAAAGCTAGATACTTTATCTTCGGTGCCTACATGTTCTTATCAATAACGAACTGGTACCTATTTCTGGTTATAGTGAGTGATGACTCCTGTCCCCCAAAGGAGGTTCAGAGATCCAAGACTAAAGCTCAGAAACGAGAAATGCAGAATACACACTCATCCTGCTCCTCCACCTCAAGCAGAGTGCACATGGCCAGTCCTCCTTCTCAGCATCGAGAGACAAAGCTAGGCCACTGAAGGGACTACGTCATGTCCACGGTAATGGTAACAACCAATTTAGATCCTTAATGACCATCATCCTGCACTTTCTCCCTATGCAGAATATAGATGAAATAACAAGCACATCAGAGATGAGGGAAGTAAGAAATTGAAATCATAAACTTGGACTTTAAAATTATACCTTAGTGTAACATTTAAATTTTAGTGTTAGAGATTGTCTATCTACTCATAATAATAATAATTAAAAAAAAAACAGTAAGTGTTTTAAAAATCTGGGTCAAAAACTTTTTCATGAATTGACAGATTTGAAATAGAATCTATCACAATGTGCTCTCCTGAAAACTCATGAATCACTTAGAAAAGTATTCCAGAGAACCACAGAAACTTAAGGCACGGATGTTACCTTAGGAGATAATATTCATAACTGGTTATGGGATTCTCCTGGAAATTCTCTACTGGGAATACCCACAGTATTGGTGATTCTGTACTGGAGGCTAAGGGTTACCTATCTTTCAATATTCCCCCAGCATCATCCTTGATATGAACTGCCTGGGTAAGAATCTGTGTTACTCAACATTCCTTAAAGTAATTTGCAAATGGGATTCTCTGTTTGCCTCCAAGAGTTGGAACAGGATCATTTTAACAACAAAATTTAATTTGATCTAGGAAACACACGAGGGAATTTAGCCATTCAAAGCAGAAAAAAAAAAAAGATAATAAAGGAAGCTTTTCTTTTCCCTCACTTTCCTCAAAAACTTGAACTTCTGGCATGACCTTGTTCATTCTTTCACTTCTCAAACCCCTCATTCTCTGTTCTGAGTTTTTATCTTTTTCTTTAATACCCCATTCTCCTTATTTAAAGCCAAATGTGGAGTTATTAAAAAGCCATGTTTTTTAAAAGAAATAAAATTTGTAGAATACATACCAAAAAAACCTACATTTTATAAATTATAAATCTGAGGCATAAGGAATTTAGTGCTTTGTTTGAAGTCATACAGGGAACACATCAAAAAACCAGGAACCCAACTTCTAGGAAGATTATAGTCAGATAGACATTGGCTCTGGAGACAGAATAATAATGAGATAATGCTTGGAGATTAGCTCCAAACCTGGCATATAGTAAATACCTAATAGAAATCATTGTCATAAGTTTCTGTCCTAAAATATGTCAGGATGATAAGTGCTACAGAGAAAATTTAAAAAGATAGGGGGAGGAGAGTGGGGAGTAAGGAGGGCTGCTAACTTCATGGATGGGGATCCTATATCAGTTCATGATAACCCTTCCCCTTTTATCCTGGCTCTTTGCTTTAACACCATTTTTGCCTTATATCTTTTGCTTCATCTACTTCTTTGAATACTAAATGCTGAATACCCACTAAGATCAAAAATACCAGCTCTGCACTCAATAAAGAGAGGTGAGTGACATGGATACAAAAAATTACTTCAACAGACTGTGTAGAACTTAGCTTAATTTTTGTCAAATGTAAAAAAATGGTTTAAAGCCTTAAAAAGCAAATCCAAAATATACAAAAAAAAAAAAAACCCACTAAATTTTGTTGAAGGCCCATTAGGCTCTGCTCATTTGTCTCAGGATAGTTGCAGAAAGGTGAGATCCATTAAAATAAGCAGTGGTCCCTAAAACAATATTTTCAAAGAATCATCTCCTCCCCCAAACTCCTCTGCCTGTGTTTCATTGACCTACTCTTATTTTTTTGAGTATCCATCAAATATAATCCCCACACACTGAATTGAAAAAAAGAGTTAGAGTCAGAGTATTCAAGCAACTTAGAATTTCTATAGCAGTTGACATCTATTAGTAAACTAATTTTTACCTGTGGGATAAAACTGAAGCGTTTTATGGGCATCTACCTTTATTTTCTTTTGAAAATAACTGAATACATGTTTTGATAATCTCTCTTTCAGACTACTCTTTTTTGAGGAGAGTAGATTCACAACAGCTCTGGCTTCTCAAGCAGGAGAGTATACTGAGGGACACAAACCTTTAAGAGCAATTTTAATGTCAGTCAGACATGATCTCATCAAACCTAAGATGGCAGCATGGAGTAGTGAGAAAATCTTTGCCCTGAGATTCTGGTGGGGTTGGGAGGGGAGACAAACCAAGGTTTCTAGTACCAAATGTGCTGGAATTTCCTATATGGCATTTGAAAAGAAACTCCTTCATTTTTCTAGGTCCCAGTTACCTCACCTATAAAATGATGGGGTTATGCCTGCTGCCAGCTTTAGGATTTTTGAGACTTTTGGAGTTGGTTTCACTACCGAAATATCTTCCCTGTCTTGCTTCTACCCCAGTCTGACCAATGCCAATCTACCTCACAAATGGAAACACCACTCACTCGGGTGGTCACACCTGTCACCTAGAAGATGTCTTCCATGCCCTTCTTTCTCTCCCAACCCAAATTCAATCCACGAGTAAAAGATTTCTGAACATATACCGAATGTGAATCTTTCTGTCTGCTATAATTGCATTCCAAGCCACCTCCCTTTCACTTCTCTCCTAACGTATTTTCCTATTCCCACTTTTGCCCTGGTAAGGTTTATTCTCTACAGAGCAGCCAGAGTGATCCTTTTAAAACATAAATCAAACCCTGTCCCTTCCCAGAACAAACTCATCCACAGGTTTCCCTTCAATCTCAGAATAGCTTGGGAAATCCTTACCATCTTCTGCAAAGGCCTACCTGGGTCAGTCCTGGCCATCCAACCAAACGTGTATATACTCTCCCTCCACCTACTGGCCTCCAACCACTGTGACCCCCCGTCGTTCCCACTCCCGGCCTTTGTACGTGCAGCTCCTCTGGCTGGAACCCTCTCCCCCACACCCTCATGGCCCCCTATTCTACTGCACGGGTCTCTGTCCTATTGTCACCTCCTCAGAGAGATTTGTGCTGACCTCCATATCTGAAATAACTGCCCTATCACTCTTTATAAATCCCTTCCCCCTTGCTTTATTTTCCTTAGTACCCCTTATCACCCATGTGTTAGATGGTTTCCACAGTGGTCCACAATCAATCATGGCTCCCGTGTCCCTGCCCATAAGTAGCTTCTTTTGAACCTCTGGGACATGAACAAATATGATGCACTTGATAAATGCTTGTTCTTTGGTGCTTGTTCCCATGGCACCCTAGAACTACCTAGCGACAAAAGACCACATGGACAGAGGAGTCCAGCCAGCCCAGCTCTGCCAGCTGAACAGCTGACCCTCCAGTTCAAAGCAGTCATATGAGTGAGCCCAGATAAGGCCAGCAGGAAAACCACAGCTCACCCACAGAATTGTGGGAAGTAATAAACCATTGCTTAAGTCACTCAGTTTGGGCTGGTTTTTTATACACTAAAACATAATCAATACAGCTCCAATGGCATATTACTTTTCTTTATTGTTATCTTCCCATTAGAATGTGTAGTCCATATACATATAGGGACTTGGTAACAGAGAAAGTTGTGATGGCAAAGTGCCAGTGAGGATAGGAAAGGTATTTGAGAAGGTAATCCCAGTCAGAATGAGTGCAGGGCAATCAGAAGTATCTTACATTTCAGTTCATTCACACAGTCAGTGCCCATGACCAAAACCACTGCTGTGCCCATCCTGTCTTCCCGCTAAATCAGAGTCCCCTCGAGCTGAAACCTTAGCTCACTGTGTTATTGATTTCTTAACATTCCCATCACTGAGCTTCTAGACCCATGGACAAAGAACAATGTACCTTTTAAGTAACAGTTATTTCCTATAGGGTATAATTATAATTTTAAACCTGCCATTCCTCCCACCACACACTCGCAACCTCAGACCCTGATGAGTAAAGAAAGCCATGTTCATGGAAAGGCTGTCATGATGATGGGGAATCTGGATTGAGAGGCCAGACCTAATACCCTGTCCCCTGCACAGCAGCCTGGTAGAGCAGACTGGGGGAACCGACCAGAGAAACAGGCACCGAAGCTTTAAATAGAGCCTTAAACTGAGCCCAGAAGTGAGCAGACAGTAGATGGCAGATACCACTTGCTTTCCATGGCCACTGCCCTTGGGGACAGCCCGGTAGCAGGAAAAGCAGATCTGTGAACTAGGGACTTGCTTGCCTGGGAGATGCTCTTGAATCTGCCCACTCCACCCGTGGCCCGGGGCAAGTTCATTCAGCTCTTTGGCTTGGAGTTTTCTTATCTGCAAGATGAGGAGATTATCCTAGATGAGATCTAAGGCCCTTTAAAGCTTAGAATATTTGGGGCCGAAATCAGTAATATCAGAAAGATACCACCCCCACCTGAGAGATGAACGATGAAGTCACTATTTTTAACAATTGTTAAGCACAAATTAATAGTCCTATGAAACAAACAGTTTTTATGAATCTGCTTCCTAGATGTTGCATTTGCATCCAAAGCAAACATCATGAATTGACTCATCCAGCATGTGTGTATCGACCATCGCTGCCAGTGTCAGTGGGTGCAAGCATGCGGGCCAGGCGGGAGGCACAGAACACAGCCCCCTGTGGGAGGCTGCAGTCAGTTAGTAAAGGATCCTGAGTCCCTAAGGGCTTTAAAGGAGGGACTGACTGGTGAGCGTGGTGCAGAGGACGCTCATTCTGGTGTCAGGGCTGCTGGAAGGGGAAGAAGCAGATGGTGGGGAAGCCAGTAAGAAGGCTGCTGCAGTAGTGTGAACGAAAGATGAAGCATAAAGGTCTTCATCTGTTGTGCAGGCCAATTGCTGTAATGAAGAGACCCTAGCATGCCACAGCTCAACTCGAGAGGCATTTCCTGGGCGGTGGGTCAGCAGCAGGGGTAGTTCCTCCACATGGGTTCTGCCATCGGCAGCTGGCCCACCCCACGGGGCCTCATCATGAGCAACGGTCAGCTGGCAGAGGATGAAAGAGCACGGAAGCCCTTGTCCAGCAAGCTCTTAGCGACCACACCTGAAAGGAACACATGCTGTTTCTGTTCTGTGTCCCTTGGCATGGCCTGGATGACACAGTAGACCCTGGGAAAAGCATGTACTCCATGATGTGCCCGGGAAGACAAAGAGAATGGATTTTGGAGAACTATTGGAAGTTTCTGCTTACAAGATGTGAGCTGACAAAGTAGCAAAGAGGATAATATGGAGGAAGGATGGAATTAGGAGACATTTCTGAGTTTACTCACAGAACGTGGTGACACTTTGGAAGGAGACTAGGGAATGAAAGGGAGACATTTGGTAATGACCCTGAAATTTCTAGCTCAGAAAACTAAAATTAAAAAATATGGCTAGCAAGATAGAATTTTTGGAGGACAACTTAGTGTTATTCATCAAAACCTCAAGTGGAGCATATCTTTCACACACACATTCTACTCTCGGAACTTATCCTACAGAAAAATTGACTCTCTCTCTCTCTCTCTCTCACACACACACACACACACACACACACACACACACACACGCAAAGATGTTTATTGCAGCATAGCTAGCATTAATAAAAAAAAAAAAAGGAAAACAAACTAAATGTCCATCAAGAAGACAAAATATAATGAATTATACTATAGCCACGTAAGTGACAACCATTAAAAATTGCAAGAGTAATCTATATGTATTGACAAGAAAAGATGTCTAAACTGTACTGTCACATTTAAGAAGTAAGTTGCAGAATGTTATATACAACTTCGTTTTGGAATTCATTGAAGAAAAACTCTAAAAGAATGTACCAAAAACCATTAAGTCACTACTTTGAGAGTTATATATTATTTAAAAGTATTTTTACAGAGTTGCTGTCTTCACTTGGGTAATCAGGAAAATATATGATTGGAGTTTATTTATTTATTTATCTATCTATCTCTCTATTTTATTTCTTAGACTCTATAAGGCCATGCCTGTTCGGGGTAGGGGAAGGGTCAGAATGTGAGCATATATGTGTACATGTGTATATGTGTGTTATTTTTGCTGTTTCTCCAAAACACTTTGTAACATCAGCAGGTTTCCCATTTTAGAAAAGAGAAAAGAGGCTCAGAGAAGCTAATGTGCTTCCCCAAAATCACAAGCATCTATCTGAAAGATCTTTCCTAAGGCTTCAAGGGAAATATGAAGGCCTTCCTTTGCCACCCTTCCCTGCACAAGCCCTCCAGAGGCCGACATTAGTGGTGGCCTGGTGGGACAGGAGGGTGGGTGGAGTGGGCAGGGAGAGAAAGGCAATGATCAAAATAAAGACAGCTGTGCCTTCTTTCTGAAGAACGTGTTGGAATGTCAGCTAAACAACCCCTCTATTTTCACTGCCTTGTTCTTATTTCCCTTTGCTCTTCTTGCTCCTTCTCTCTGACTCTCCCACATTTTTCCCCCTCTGCCTCTCAACAAAAGAAATAAGAAGATGATAAAGAAAAGAGATGTAAAAGACAACAAACCTTTCAGTGGTCTTCTCTATTTTGTAAATGTTGCCTTAGGATTTTTTTGTTTGTTTTGTTTTTGTTTTTGTTTCTAATCACAAGCCCTTGAGAGATACAAGCCATGCAATTTTGAAATTTTGTACCGTGTCTCCTACAGGGACATAGTCATGCCCATACAACTCTATTATTAAGCTCTTGATCACAGGTACCATCTGAGAAATAAATGGCAATTTTTGAGTTTTTTAGTTATATATTGATGCTACCATTTAATTTTTGTTTTTCTCTCCTTTCTTCTCAACGCAGTCAACTTTCTCAAATGCATTGAGTGAAATAAATAACAAGGGTGTACATTTTGTTTTATTGTCTTATTTTTGATGAATCATAAAAAGATCCATATGAAGAATGTGAAAGGAATTTCACATGCAAAGTATTTCACAAAGAATGAACCTAAGATATAAAATATCACATATATTTGTATCAGCTCACAGAAGCCTATTATTTCCATGTAATAAGACATTCCATAAGCTACATGTGAAATCTGTTTCTTAGCTTTATAGTCACTAAACACACACACACACACACACACATACACACACACACACTGGGGGGTGGGGAGACCGATTTGGCTTAGCAAATATCACTAATAGCCAGTATTATTGCAAATTCATCCTTACTGCTTTACTTACAAAAATAAATTTAAGTATACATTTAAGTAACTAAGGGGATGCTTTTGCATTTAATGTAACAATAAGTTTGTTACAAAAATAATCATTAGAATGCAGATGGTGAGACTTTGTTTCTAAAAAGAGTTAGCAACATCTACTGAAGATGTTTTATTAGGTTCTTTTTTAAGTAAATGAAAATGATAAGCCTCAATGTGTGTAGGGTAAGTCTGTATCACACAGGTTTACTTGGAGCATAAGAATGTATAATTGCTTCAAAGTTATTGCAGTGTATTCAGATGAGAAGAAAGAAGGTACAATATTTTAATTTGTAATGAAATTCCATGTAATATGCTTTTCAAAAAATATTATTGTGTGGATATCTTAAATGGCTATCATTTCTAGGAATCTTCTTTAGCTTTCTCTGCCCTCAAGAAAATCAAATAAATTACACTAGACCAAGCATTAATTGGTTGCCAAGATTCATTTTTGCAAAAATCATTTTGGAGTTATAGATGTTTATAAAAAGACTAATTGCAAAGTGGTTTAAATTATTGTTATTATGATTTAATTGTTCAAAACAATTTTCCCTTAGGAGTATTTTTTCCAAGTCATTTATTTCACTTTACCAAATGACCTTTTAAAAAGTTCTATAATCAGCATACTTTGTCAAGCCAAAATAGGAAATATGCAGAAATACTCTAGCACTGTTCACTCTCTTTTCTTTTCTGTCTCTGTCTCTTTCTTTCTTTCTCTGGGAAAGCCATGCTTCTTCTTGTTAAAGTAATTCAAAAAGGTAGACACCTATAAAATTAAAAATAAAAGTTCTACCTTTAATTCTCTTAGGCTTATTCAGCTTTATATGAAAAATAAAAACAGTATTTTAGAGTAGGTTACTATTTAATATGAAAACCATTTAATATGGTTTATATATAATGTTAATATGTAATCTAAAATATAAAATGCAATACATCAATATAGAATGTGAATATATTTATCTTTATGTTTCTTTCACACAAATCCTAATTGTCAGTGGAGGGTAGAATTTTGTATTTAAAGTCTTCCTTGTCGGAAATCTTTGAAAGGCCCAAAAGATTTTCCTTTCCACAGAGTACAGTTTAGTAACATTCTCTTTCTGTGTACTGACTTGTACCCAAACATTTCAATATTCAAAATATGTACAGAAAAAGAAATACAACTCAGTATATTTTCATCTGCCTATTGTGAAAATTTTTATTATATGTCATCTGAGTTCTCAAAGCAGAGGTGATTGGAACTTGATAGTCTAGCTTGTGGCTCTTTCTCTCCATACATTGACCACAGGGTCCATGGGGTAAATATGAAGATGGGGCCTGACCTTCCAATCTTATGAAGAGGCTGAGTAAAGTAATAAAGATGGGAAACAGAATGGGGTTCGTCTACAGATGATTAAACTCAACATTCTTTTACAGCTAAAAGCTGTGTGCATTTAAAATAGAATTTGTTCTCGGTAATAGTTTGAGAGTTTCATCTGTATAATATTAAATAAGAAAAACACAGATTTATCAGATTCTCTCTTTTTTGTTGTTGTTTATTTATTTATTTATTTATTTTCTCTTTTAAATCGAGTCTTATCTCTGGTGTTCATGTGGTATAAGAGGGTGGTGACCAGTGTCACATAGGCACAAAAAGTGTCTCTTACCAAAGAAATAGAAATAAAAGCATCGGCAGGTGTAGTATGCATTAACTGCTCTTTAGAACTAGGTGGCCATGGCAGGAATATGGAGGAAAAACAGAAGGTGCAAATGTATGCAGATGAAAGGATTTTGTTATGGGTTGAATTGTGCTCCTTCCCCCAAATTCATATGTTGAAGCCTTACTTCCAATGTGACTACATTTGAGTATAAGACATTTAGGGAGTGATTAAGGTTCAAAAAGGTCATATGGGTGGGGTCCTATTCCAACAGTGATGATGTCCTCATAAGAACAGAAAGAGACACCAGAGATTGTTCCCTCCACTAGTGCATAGAGGAATTCCACGTGAAGACACCATGAGAAGGTGGCCAAGTGCAAGCCAGGAAAAGAAGGTTCACCAGAAACCAACCCTAACAGCACCTTCAGCTTGGACTTCCAACCTTCAGAACTGTGAGAAAATTAACATTTTGTTGTTTAAGCCCCCCAGCCTGTAATGGCAGCCCAGAAAGACTAATACAGGATTAAAGTGTGTTTCCATTCATTAGCTAATGGAAAGCGAATGAAAAGTAAAAGATGGGAGACACAGGACAGGAGCCAGAATGGATTGAACAAGTCCCAGAGGAGACCAGAGACAATGGAGCCCTGAACATGGATCCCAGAACACAGAACACAGGTGGCTTTCATTGAATAAATGTTCCAGAAACTTTTAGACAGAACTTAGAGAATTTAATGAGCATTCTGACTTTTGGTAGGTACAATATTTTTAAAAATGCCTCAAAGTTGTACCCTTTCCCCTTTATCTCTCAAGAAGGAGCTCCTGTTCCCAAACTAAACTTTCTGTTTATGCATAGGATTTCAAAACTTCCCACCCCCTGAAGATCTCTTAGACTTTCTTTTCATTACATTCCTGGCCGGGCCTCTCCTTGAGTCTCTCTCCAACCAGCACCCAGACCCACATACCTTGTGCCCTAGTCCTGAATTTTCCAGTCTCTTGTAACTCATGAACCCTTTTCATAATGATCTAGCAAATCATCTCTTTTAAAATTTCTTCACAGTATAAAATGAAGAAATTTTAAGTTGAAAAATTTTTTTAAATTTTACATCAGTGTATTGTTAAAAACCATATTGCAAAATTCATTTAATATATTCTTCTATAATATTAATTCTATGTATAAAAACTTTAGCTTTTTTCCATTTGTTATATGACATATATTGTTGGATTTACTTTAATTATGTAAGAAAAAAGAGATGGTTTAGTAACAAATCTCAAAATGACACTGTATGCCATTTGGAGACTGATGTATGTTAAAATGTAGATTAAAATTTAATTACGTGTTACATCATCAAGATTTGACTACTTTAGTAGCTGATATTTAGAATCCCTACATTTTGCAGTTTAAAAATCAACTGGTTCATTTATATAATTGTTAAGTTCTAACGATGATATGAAAGGAGTTTTCAGGCTGTTATTTACAAGCACTTTCCAAATAACATATCTTTATTAGATGAAAAGCCAGACTAGATATGATAACTATGGTGTTTTTCTCTCTTTTTCCTGTTTATCTTTTTAAGCATCTGAGACATCTTGATGAGCTTTTTAAGAATTTTGATATATGATTTGTGGATCTGGTGAAGATCATGTTGAGGCAAATTTGCAAAATATTATCATGTGCTTTTCAATAACTTCTCACTTCAACATTCCTTACTTTATGCCTTAAACCAGAGGCCCCTTTGTCAGTCCCAGTATGAGATTGAAAAAAATCAATTAAAAAACTATATGATGATTGAAACCCAGTGGTGTTCAGCCACGTGATAACTGCTTATTCCAATCTCCACTTACCTCCATGCTTGCCACCCTTCCCTGCACAAGCCCCCCACAGGGCACTGCTCCATCATTCTAGACTATCTGTGTTCTCCATTTGCATTCCCAGCTCCATGCCTGGCATTTCCCTCCTGGAATGCCTCCTCCCACTCTTGTCACTCCCCACTCCATCCTCTGAGCTCTACCTGATGACACCTCAGGCACTTCAAGGCAAAATTTACTGCTGCTCACTCTAGCAAGCTTTCTATTCTTCACAGAGTTCCCCATGTTCTCCTCTGTGAGACAGCTAGGTGGATGCTTGCCCAGCATGCACACATTGAGGACAAACTACGGGTTAGGCTTCAAGGAAAATGTCCAGAACACAAAGATGTGTAAACTGCAGATTTTCCATTTGAGGAGACCTCATTTATGGATCTCACTCTCACTGGCTGAGTTGAAAACTCCTGGATTGTGAAAACTATGTCTTATTAATCTTTATATCCCCTAAAGAGCTTCATGAACATTTAAGCATTTAATAAGGTTACTTCTAATTTTAATTGACTCCTGAAAAATATTATTTACTTATTCAACAAATATGTATTAGATGTGCCATGATGAATGAGGCAGACCTAATCCCAGCCCTTATAATAATAAAGACAGTCATGATGATTTATTGAGTGCTTATTATCTGCCAGACACTATACTAAGTGCTTTATATTTATTAACTCATTTAAACCTCAAAACAAGTTTATATGATGGGTACTGTAATTACTTTAATTTTACATTGAGAAAGTCTAGGTAATCTGCTCAAGGTCACACAGCTAGGAAGAAAAGGAACCAGGCTTTAGAGCCCAGGCAATCCAGCCTCAGAGCCATGCCATTTACCATGATACTACAGCTGAAGAAACCTATTTTAGCAAGGGAGGTGGACAGTAATGAAGAATGAATTAAATACAATCCTACTATGAATTATGAATAAGAAGTACAAGATGCTATAATAGTATATGATGGGAGGGGCAAACACAGTGTTTGGGGATGGTCAGGAAAGGCTTTTTTGAGAAAATAATTTCTAAGCTAAAACATAAAGTACAAACAGGAGTAAAGAAAGCAAAAGAAGAGAGAGTCAAGTGGTGTTACAAGTCAAAGAAAAGCCATGTCCTTAGTTTGAAAGGAATCGAATGTTTATGTATGAAAAGATGCAGCTGAAGAGAATACCAGGGGCAGATCATTCAGACTCATACATCCTGTTGAGGATTCTGAAATCCACCCTAGGAACAATGGAAGCCCCTGCAGTTATCTATATAAGACAGTTGTATGGTGGGATGGAAAGTAACAAATACAAATATGGATAATGGCTGGTAGGCTACTGTTATAGACCTGGCAAGACAGAAACATGGCTTACATTATGGTGTTGGCAGTGAAAAAGGTGAGAAATGAACGAACTTTAGCAAGATCAAAGAGAAAAGGTAAAACTCATTGCTTAACTGAATTTGAAGGCTGAGGGAGAAGTGCCAACAAGGACTCTGGTTTCTGTCTTGCAGAGAGAGGTGACAGAGAGTGACTGAAGGGTGACTTTAAAATTGAAACCTGAGTGATAAAGAAGAACCAGAAATGTAAAGATCTAGGCAGGGAAATTGCAGGCAGAGGTGAAAGCAAGTTCCAAAGCCCTGATGTGGGAATGAGCTTGATGTGTGTGGGGAAGAGAAAGATGGCAGTGTGGCTGGGGGGCAGTGCGAGAGGGAGGGTATGGAGGAGAGTAGAAAAGGAGCCTGGACCTGGATCGTCACAGCCTTGAGAGCCAAGGCAGAGAGTTCAGAATTATTCTAAATGAAATGGGAGCCACAGAGGAGTTTTAGACAGGACAGAGAAATACACACACGTTTAAAAATTGTTCTAGCTTCTTTGTAGAGAAATGTTTATAGAGAAACCAGAGTATACATAGGAAGACTTGCAAGAATCTATGATAATAGATTAGGTGAGAGATACTGGTGGCTTAAACTAGGAAAATGGAGAGAAGACAATGGAATCCAGATATATTTTAGATGTGAACATGGTAGAAGTTACTGATGCATTTTACTTAGCAGGTAAAAGAACATGGGTGTTGGATTTTGGCCTGAACAACCTATAGATGGTGGTATTTGTTATTTACTAATATGGGGTATGCTGGGGAAGAGCCACTCTGGTGGGGGAAAATCAAGGATTCTGTGTCCAATGTGTTGTTAAGGCACCCAGAAGACTTTCCAGTGGAGTTACACTGACAAGTAGATATGTGGGTCCAGGAACTCAAGACCAGGGCTACTAAGAGTACATTTGGAGTTTTATCTAAAGCCATGGGATTGAATAAGATCACTGAGAGAGACAGGGGAGAGGAAGGGGCACAACACTGAGCTCTGGGTTATCTCAACTTGTAGATGTTGGGCAAACAGCCAAGAGAAGGACATAACCAGGAAGGTTATGACAGCAGATTCTGCTGTCACAGAAGCCAAGAAAAGGAGAGAAAGGTCCAATGTGGGACCGCTGAACGGTTAGGATGAGACTGGAGAAGTGCCACGCATATGGCCACCTGTAAGTCATTGTGACCTTGACCAGCGTGATGCCAGTAGTATGTTGGCAGTGATAGCAGCATGGAATCACAGTGAGGAGAAAACGCACTGGGAGTGATGCTGATTACTTCTGTCCTAAATTGTGTTGTGACGAAACCCAGGGGAGCGGCATGGTAGCTGGTCGGGATGTGGGAAATACTATAGCATATTTGGGTGCCAGTGAGCCAGAGTCAGTGAATAAATTGGTGATGTGACAGGGGGTGGGTAGAGAGAGAGAGAATAGCTGTAGGACTAAGTCCTTGAGAAGGCCAAAGGACGTGACAGAAGTAGAGGAGATGGCTTTAGACAGAAAGATAGTTCGTCAATTGAAACGAGAGAAGGAATACTCTGTGGGCATGGCTAGTTAGGTTGGTACAGATACAGAGAGCAGTTGGGTGGGTAGATAAGGTGGAGGGAAGATGAATTAATTTGTTTTCACTCTCTGCTTATATTTTTTCAATGAAGAATGAGTTGAGGTCATCAGCTGAGCAGGAAGGGTAATTGAATATAGATACTTAAAGTAGATTAAAAGGTGTGACATAGTCATAGAAGCAAGTGGAAAAAGAAACTACCAGGGGAAATAAAACAGGGCATACAACAATGTCTAGTACAGATTCTGGTTATGAATTTAAGTGAAACCAGTCAGCACAATTATGTAATTTTTTTGCCCCTAACATTTCTCAGCTGCTTTGAACATGGGCCGATGGCTAATTGGCTGAAACCAGGGTGGAGATACACCAGGCAGGTACAATAAAGGAAGAGAGGCACAACAAAATGAAGGAAGTGGTTGTCATGATGGGCTGTGGAAATTAAGGTGGGTTAGGAGGGAAGGAAGAGAGATCACTAGATTTGAGATCTTGATAACATTTAAGAAACTCTGGTGGGAGGTACTAGAGCATATGAATTAGAAGGATAGGTTGTGGTGTCTCAAGAGGGTGAGGTTTAAAACCAAGATAGCCTCTCTAGCATTATAGCTCATAATCACTTACTCAAAGCTCCTCTGGCCAGATGTATTCACTATTCAGAATTTTTCAAAGTCCCTAAAACATATGTGTATATGTGTCATATCCCAATGGGATACAGGGACACCCCCCAATCAAACACATTAATATTTCTGTAGCAAAACCATTAATTTTCACACAAAGTAGGATAAATAAAGACTATTAATAGTCTAAGAACAAGTCAGATCAGGACATCTTGCCAAGTGAGTTGTCAGATCTGGTCAGATTTGGCCTCTGAATGAGTAGCAAATAAATAAATGAATATTAAACCAAACGAAGGTGTCAGAGCTATTTGATTTGGGGATTTCAGATAAGAGACTGTGAATACAACAGCCTCTATGCCCCCAAGTCATTTGATTTTTAATTTTGTCTTGTTTTCTTTTTCTCCAAGAAACTTCATGTACTCCCTAAGACAGCCATAACACTCAAACAATAGGCATAACTTTAAATGTGCAATTTCTCTGAATGTCACACGTTTACCATTGCTCATCCAGAGAAATAAAGTCTTACACACAACCCATGAAAAACTTAACCTCCTATAAAAATATGTGAACAAAAGTAGACTTGCTTCCATTCAGAGAGGGGATAATTATCCCAGAGTGCATCAGCTCTGGAGTTGCTCTGGGGTCACCTCATCCCTCTGGTTTATATTCGTGGGGAGGATCCACCCAACAGCTGTGCTTCCATCATCTATAGAGACACTGTCTCCCATCCCCTACCCCAAGTTAGTGAATTGTAATAAAAAACAGAGTTGAATGTGCTGGTAAATATACATTATGTTCCATTGTGTAACTGTGTAATTATTGTACTATATACATGCTGTACCAGAAAATGACTGAAAACTGAAGAATTAAACAAGTTGTGGCTAAGCCTGGACCAAATCCAGCAGGCAGATGAACAGGACAATCCTGATATTTTCAAGGCCACAGCTATAGATAACTAGGGCTATAGAGCTGGGCATGGGGTAAGTGAAAGAATTAGTAGAGTGAAAGTTTAGATTAAGAGGTTGATGAATGTGACAAGTTTGTCCAGAATGATCTCTTAGGATGGGTGTTAAACAAAGAAAGAAAACCACATGAGATATGAATATTATTTTACCAATCAATAAAAAGTTATATAACCTTAAATTTTAATAATCTTTCTATGTATCAAGCAATGTTTCTATGCCAACATTTAGCAATGTTTCATAGTGTTGTTCAAAGTACCAACCTTCTTTTTTTCTTTTGTAGTTTACTGTAGTAAATCTGTTTTCTTTTAGGATAATCTTTCTAACCCAACATTCCTGACCTACCAGAGTTTGCAAGAGTGGTCCATTAAGAATTTCATTTTTCCAAAAGCTTAAGAAAACCATATATTTAATTATGTTAGGGCTAAGAAGCTAATTAACCTTGCAAGTATATTCCGGAGAAAGAGTGAGTGAAAGCAGAACGGTAGAAAGATGCACATGTCCAGGGAGCTCATTCCAGCAGGACAGAGTGTGTAGGTAGAATTAATGAAAGTGGAGAGCAGAAATGAATGTCACCAGCCAGTTTTGAGGCTCTTAAATGCTAGACTGACAAATTGGAATTTAGTTTGTTTGCAAAGATAGCATGAAGGTTTTTTAATAAGACAATGGCATTATCATATTTATATAGCTTTTTCCATAGAATTCAAACCACTTCACATTCTTCTGAGTCATTAAATACGTCTGTGGCTTTAGGGTAACATCAAGTTAATTTGAGTCCTTGTCCTAGTTTTTACTGACTTCCAAGACCTGGAATCTATAAATTAAGCCTGCCAGTGACTCAAACTCTCTGAACTTCATTTTACTTCTATGTAAGTGGGGATAATAATACTAATTTTATAAAGTCCCTGTGAGGATCAAATGAAAGAATATGTAAACCACATTGTGTAGTATATGGTACAAAGTCAGTGCTCATTATAAGTCAGTTCTCCTCCCAGGCCTTCCACGTCTTCTAATAATTAGAATGATAACATCAGAAAGAAAATATCCCCTATGTAAGCCTTTTTATTATTTCTTTATTCAATTTGAGACACTTTTATATGGCAACTTGCTAGACCCTAGGACACAAAGATGAATAAAATAAGCCTCTTTCTCTCAAGAATTCCATAGCCTAGTGAAGGAGGCAGAAACCACATCAATAAGCAGAACACCAAGTAAGGAGAATTAACAAAATACGGGGGATGTTGAGGGCGGGAGCTAATCCTAGCCAGTGGATCTGAGATTGCACACTAGAGCAGATAGTTTAGCTAGGCTTTGAGGAATGAGGAGGTAGACGTGTGAGCAAATCACAGAGGCATAAAGGGGGAGTTCCTAAAGCAAGAAGGCCAATAGGGTTCACTAATCCAATATGACTCCAGAAGGAGTATGAGACCAGGTTATTAAGGAATATATTTATCCAACTGTGAGTGTGAGTTTTATCCTGTACACAAGGAGAAACCACAGAAGGTGTTCAAGTAGATTTGATATTTTAGACAGTAGTGCAATAGGATGGACTAGAACACCAGAGCAGGAATGCCTCCCAAATCCACAGAGACCTTCTTCACATTTCCAGTGTTGGTATCATGACAGAAACTGTAACCAAGATGAAGGGTTCAAGAAGAAGTAGGGAGAAGTGGGTTGAGGAGTGAGATAAAATTGTTTGGGACTGCTTAGACTTGAACTGGCTATGGCCCAACCAGACAAAAATCTGAGTTTGAAGTTTAGGAGAAAGGTCACTATGTGTTCAAGGAATCACAGATTATAGGTGAAGGCTGGGGCCAAGCATGTGATCAGGTTCAACCATGAAAATTTGGAGTGTGAATGAAAGAGGACTAAGAGTAGAATGATGGGGCTCACAGTGTGAAACATCATGTGAAAAAAGAGAAAAGATTGATATCAATAATACAGGGGCACCTGGCTGGCTCAGTCTGTAGAGCACGCAACTCTTGATCTCAGAGTCAGGAGTTCAAGCCCCATGTTAGGTGTAGAGATTACTTAAAAAAAATAACAAATAAAATGAAAATAAATAATACAAATGGAAAGGAACCAGGAAAAAGAATGTCTAGGAAGTCAACAGAGAAAGCCAGAAAAGACCAACTGCATTTTAAGCAGAAAGAAGGTCAAAACATATTTAGAGGCAAAATACATATATATGTCTTTTTCCTTTATATATATAAAAAGTAAAAATATAATATATGATAACTATATAAAAATGAATAAGTATATAAAATAAATATATATCATATGCCCATACTACATAAAGAATATATTTTTACTAGCCATTTAAAAAACATTTAAAAAGAAATGTTTATCTCATTTTTTCCATGTCTTATGTAATGGCTCCAAATAGAAACATTTCCTGAAGAGAATATTAGTTTTTCTCATTTTTAGGTGATCTTGAAGGCACCATTCAGTCTTCCTGTGTCCACTCTCTTTATAATACAATCAATCCCATATAGTGACACAAGATACATTTTCTTGAGACTACCAAACTGCTACTTTCCTATTCAAAGAACTTTGAGTTACTCCTAATTGCTTATAGGATAAAGAATAAATCCTTATCTTTGTCATTAACCACCCTTCAGATGCAAGCAACAATCTCATGTCCTGTTAACTCTATTACATGAGTGTTCTCTCTCTGGTTTATTTAGTCCTCAAACTAATCCTATGCATCATGCTTCTAATAGTTTTTTAATACTTTAATTCCCTCCACCTTACACTTAGAAACAAACAGAAATGCTGCTATGGAATTCCAGTGCATCTTGAAGACTCAGCTCAAGTCCCATTCCTACTGAAGTCCACTCTGCTTTCTAGACCTTTGATAGTTTTTATTTGGTATTTATCAAGCCAGAGGCAAGAGGATCTGAGCTGGGCCCCTAAATGACTCTGTAACCTTTGGAAATATCTCTGGCCCTCAGTTTTCTCATCTGTAAAATGAAATAATTTTCAAGATTCTCAAGCTCCAAAATCATTTTGTGAAAGTAGGCATTGGGTTCTAACAGGATACCTGGAGACCAACAAAGAGGAAGTCATGGCCACTATCAGTCAGAGGCCCATCCTGGCAGCACTCCACAAGAAGTCAAATCAAACCAGACAGACTCAAGATGGCGGATGCCATGACAGGAAACTTCTGACCAAATTAGGAAGAAAGAGCATGAAACCCTGCTTCCCACCCCAAGTAATGAATATTCCTCCCCCTAGTTAACAACTATCAATACAAGATAGAAACCCAACCCCCCGGGGCATGCAGCTGTCTCTCCCTCTCCCTCTCTCTCTGTCACCCACTCTCATATCTCTAGAGTGTACTTTTTGCTTTAATAAACTTTCCTGCTTGTATTGCTCATCTGCTGTGTTGTACATCTGTCCTTGAAGTCTTTCTTGAGACAGGACCAAGAACCTTGGGCGCCTCCTTCAGGATGGGCTGGGTCTAGGCCCCAGGTCTCGGGGTCTCCGTGGTTCACCCAGAAACAATTTGACCCTATATGCTGCAGTGTATGTTTAGCTAAAGAGATAAGAACAAAACAAAACAAAACAAAACAAAACAAAACAAAACCATGTTACTGGGTGTGTGCACACACAAAATATTCCAGCAAGGAATGAAATTGAATATCTTCTAAAGAAATGAATGTGCTGATACTAGCACTTTGCCAATGAACTTGGGTTTGGGAAAGAACATATATACAGAATAGACTGACAGTAAATGTCATGAATCAATTCAAGCATTTCACAAAATTGGAAGCTAAAGGCCTCGAACAAACCTAAGCTTTCAAAAACATTATCAATAAAATGAATTTAGGGTTCCTGTTGCCTGACTTTGATGACCTCTTGAGACTCATCTCATATCCCCCTCTCATGCACATTGTCCCATTTTGAGGTGGAATAACCTCTCAAGTCTCTCTGAGTATACTAGTCATAGTTTCCATATTTTTTTTAAGTTCTTTTCTCCTCCCTGAATTATCTCTCTTTCCTTTGCGTCTATTTTTCTTTTCCGGTGTTTTGCTTTCATGCTGCAGGATTTTCTCAAATGCTTGGTGATCCATGGTTGGCCCTTCAGACTTAAGATGAAGGAACAAAAAAGTTGTTTATGTATCTGCTTTTCTTACTGCAACAGTAAGGTCTTTGAAGGAAAGGATTATGTTTTGTTACCTTTTTTTTTTTTTTTTTTGCTAAAATTCTTTTGCAAACTTGGTATGCAGTGTTACAATTATAATACTTAGAACATAGTAACTGACCACTCTTTTCTATTCACACCATATTTGGAGTAAGGGTAACATTAAAAACCAATAAGGAGACTGAATCCATTATGAAATCTTTTCTGTAATCAAAAGTTGAATAAATGGAGAAGTTTCACTTGGAAAAGAGGAGGCAGAAGGAAGTAAGGGAAATGGGACATTAAAGGCAAATATCTGAATGAGTATGCCTGACTGTTGTACAAATACCATTTACTATGATAGGCACTTGCCCTATTTCAGGCACCATCCCCAAAATTAAATGTGTAACTCTTCCAATCCTATGAGGTAGGTATTATTTTCTGCCCCATTTTACAGATGTGAGATCAAAAGACAAAAATATTAAGCACTTTGCCCAAAGCCACGCTGTTCATAATTGGCAAAGCTAAAATTTGTATCCAGGCTATTCCTAGAATAGTCATTTAATCTCTGTAGACCTAATTATCATACATTAAGGGCTTTAGAATTTAGAAGTGAGTGAAATTTATTAGAATTTAGAATTTCAATTAGAAATTCAATTCAATTAGAATTTCCCAGTGATGAACTAATAGAATCAAATGGCAGGGATGTCAACAGGGCACATTTGCAATGGTCAAGAAGTTAAGACTTCAAGATCCACTCCCAATCCAAGAGTCTCTGATGGCAGTTTTATGTGCATATATGTAATTATCGTCTCCAAATACAATGTAAGATTCAGGGGGGTATGGATAATTTCTTATCCTTTTCCATTTTCCATGTTCTTCTCTCTGTGTGTTCTCTATGCATAATAAGCACAAATACTTGTTTAATTTTGAAATACTTTCCACTGACTAGCCTTTTAGAACGGGGTCGATTATCTCCTCTCTGTGATGTTTAGCATGAAGGCAACAGAACAGATTGATGACTTCTAAAGCTTCCTTCCAGGGCTATGATTTGGTAGGGGACAAAAATAGACAGGAAAAAGCACCAACATCCTTATGTCCTTCTGTGGCACAGTTGGAGAGTGCTATACCAGGGTTTCTGATTTTAAAGGTTGTTTTAAAAAAGAGAGAGGGAGAGATAAAATGGAGATCTGAGCAAGTCTCAAAATGGCTTATTGATCATGTCATGCAGGTCTTCTAAACTCCATCCTGGATACATACAAGATATCAAATACATCTTGGGAAAAGGAGCCAACCTTTCTGATGGTTCAAGGATATGTCAGACATAAGAGCAAGCTATCTAAATATTTCTAGGCTACAACATTCAAGACAAGACAAGACAGGCAATCACAAAGATTTTACAAAACAACTGTCAGCAATAAGAACATATCTGACAAACTATAGCAGGATTGGGGGTAATATTCCTTTAATGTCTCTCTAGGTTGTTTAAATCCATTTGAAATCATCATTTTGCCTCCAAACAATGACAATTTGATATTATAAGTAGCATATTATAGTGATTTTAAAGCAAAAGTTACTGGGGTCACCTTGCAACTGACACTGTACTTGAATACATTATGTTATGCTTTTAAAGGCTAAATGAAAGTGCAAAAAATTGAGTCAAGAAAGGGAGAGTATAGGATAATAATAACCCTTTAAACCTAGTCTTGAAAATTTTAAAATAGTACATTGCATATAACTATTTTCATCCAATAACAAAAGCATAAAGACATGATTCGAGCAAAGAGAACCAGATGTTCTTGTGTTGAGAGAAAAGTGGAAGAACATACCTCAAAAGTCTTTGAAAGCATCAAACAATCCTGTAATAGTGAGATATGGTTGCTTGCAAAGTTATAATTATACCCACCTTGACTCAAACAGCTCTGAACCTCCAAATAAGCTGTTTACAAAAAGGAAGCAATTTCTACTTACCTGCCCTACCCCCCCACCCCCCACCCCCCACCCCTCCCAAAACCACAAAGCTGTCCCTGGCCTCACTGATGACAGCTGTTCCCTCTGACCCTCTTCTTCAAGTGGATGTCTCCAGCTTTTAGGGCACTTCCTTCCAGGAATATGAGTACTCTTAGAACCTCAACCAAGCCACTATTTTTGAGCCCCACTATCTAGAAAATTCCCCCTCTCGATCCCAGGAGAGGAACCCAGCTGCCAAAGCCTGGCTTTTGTGAGCCTTCCCCTATTATTACCCTATTGACTTAGTGTCCTCGTCCTTCTTAAAAATAACCAGGTCTCTCTTAAAAATAACCAGGTTTAGGATCATAAGGGGCCTCACAGCTGAGGGCTACCAGTAATGAAAGTTCAGCTATGGGTGAGTTTAAAATGTCTTAGTGAACAGGCCTGTGGCCTATCTTTTTTTAACCTTGTCTCTGTGGGGAACCATGTACAACTCTAATCAACTAATTTTGAAACAGATATCTAGAGCATAACCCATTCCCAGGCTAGGGACCACCCATAATAATAATCACCCAAAATAAGCAGCAGGAGCTGAAATTACAGAATTGAAAATATTCCACCAGGGAAAGAAGAGGAACTAAGATATTGGGAATATATATTTAATAGTTGTAGTTATAGGAAGAGAAAATAAATTGGCAAAAAAAAAAAAAGTCAAATTAAGAAGGCTTTTTAGGTGAAACTACTAGCTAATAATGCTGTCATGGGAACACTGATAAAATGCTTACATTGCAGTCTAAGAGATACCAGAATCCTCTGATGGTCTAGGAAATCAAGTTATTGAAAGCAGCATCATTTGTATTTAGAATGTCTTCTCTGCTTTAGGCTAAAAAAATGTGTCAACACTAGATGTTAACAATAACCAAAAGGAAAAGCAAGCAAGCAAACAAACAAACAAATCAGTCTCCTTTTTCTTCTTTTCAAATGGAAGCACCAGAAGAAACAGAAGAATAACAAGGCCATGGTACTAATCTAGTCAGAATTGAAAGGGACGTAATAAAGGTCACAACTGTGTAGAGTGCATGAACTCAACACCAAGAGGATTTGGAAGTCATTTGGCTTTGACTTAATACTGTAAAAGCGTTTGTGCTTAATTATGGAAGCCCTTGGGGGCTCTTCCTTTTCCCCTTCAAATATGGGGAGTCATCAGTAATGGAAATTACCTGGTTGTGAGATTAAGGAAGACAATGTACTGGTCGCCAACAAGGGGCCAACATGGTTCTGACAAATTACAGCCAAGCCTCTCTTTTAGGGCGGCAGGATATCACTCTGGGGGATTTTTCCATCAGCCAAAGTACACCTACCTGGATCTTTGTAGATGTGACCTTCAATTAAGGCAATGATTTCCTCATTACCCATTTTCCACAGGCTTATTTTACAGAGAAACTCCCAGGGAGCATGAAATAGGAAAACTCAGAGGGAACAAGAAAAGGGATTTTAAAATCAGGATAGTCATTAAAGCCTCAGGGGAAAAGGAGGAATGTTTCGGGAGCCTTTATAAAACTTTATTTTATTTATATTGTTTTCCAAGGACAGCTTTTACTAAGGGATGTGGTTGTTAAAATCACAGCAAAGATATGCTCTGTCTGATGGACGAAGCCGCTCTACTCTGATCCCCTCATGCTTTGGACCAGGATGACACAGGAATATTGTTATGTTAGCAACAAAACCTACCTCCTAGACTTAATAATATTAGGAAAATTTGCTAGAGCCAACCACAGTTTAATCAGTATGAGCCCATCTAAGATCACTAAGAACCAAAAATTGCTCCAGAAAATTCTTCTCTGTCAAAAGCGTGGTACTGCATTGGTAGATCTTTCAACCTCATGAGCAAGACTGTAATTAAGCTCAAGATTGGTCTGAAAAATAATATACTCTTGATATAGAAGCTAGAGGTAATATAAAAGGAAACCCACAAACCAAATCATTTGTCTTCAGCTTGACCTAGCACCGCCTAGGCTCCATTATTGCTCTCCTGAAGGGAAGTGGGAACAAAGGAGCAGAAAGGAGTCTGGTGCATATTCTGCTTCCATTGATAAGGGTGTCCAGAAAGACAGAGCATTTCTAGTAGCACATGATCAGAAAAAAGTAAAGACGAACAGCCATGCTTTAACCTGTATTTTCTCTATAGACCTTTGCTTAAATTTTTAATCTAGTTGACTCACAAGGATCCTTCATGAAATAAATACTCCTTTCCCCAGCTGAATAGGAATCCTGACTTGCCCTATACGTACGAGAAATCAGGCAGAGAAGAGTTTTGGTGAGGGGTGTGTTGTGGTTTCTTTATTTTGCTTTCTCCTGTGGTTTTGGCTATTCCTCCAATAGTACTATTTTATTTTATTTTATTATTTTATTCTTACTGAGAGCTGACCGTATATACAAGTAGACACAGGACACGGTCTTCAAGTCCATTTCAGAGCTTCATGGTCCACGTTAGGAACACAATTCCAGGAAGAAAATACACTGAGAAGGTTTTACATATCAGATAAGCAAAGGAGCCATTTCGTGTGAGCTATTCCATGAGCTGTCCTGGTACAGCATCCATACATTCAAGGTCTCACAGAATATTGGAAGATGACATGCCCACTCTAACTTATTTTCTAAAAACAATGTTGCAACTGATAGGCCCTGAAAGATTACTGAACCCAATGACTGTCTTTTACAGATGAAAATACTGGAAGCCCAGCAGGATGAAGCAATGTGTTCCGAACAGCACAGAGTTGTGGTAAAATGGTAGCCTGGACCATCTGGGTCTGTACTCTCAGCACAGTGCTCTGAAATTAAGTTGTGCTTTCTGCTATATGCTTTCATAGGTGAGAGTCTCCCTGACACTGTTCCCATCTCCGTTTAAGTTTTTAAAAAAAACTTAAAAAAAAAAAAAAACAATCTGGCACTATAAATGTGTGTGGGCCTGTTCCAAATATATCTCAATATAGTCAAGTAATTCTTTTGTTCCATGAGGCTTAACATACCTCAAGAAAACATACCCCACAAGATTGACAGAAGAACATACTGTTCCAAGTTCCTTTTATGATGTGATTACTGTTTATTGCAAACTTCATACTAGAGTCTACCAATCATGTCACCCTAAAAACCTTTCATTTGTTGAAGAAAACAAATTATTTTATAAGTGATTCTTAGGCCATGTCTTCACGGCAATCTCTCCAAAGTAAATATGTCCTCATTTCCCCCTCCAAGGCAGCTTAACATTTTGGAACCCCAGTGGAGTATTCTGACACCAGTGTGCACAGATTCCTTATTCATATCCTTGTATCCTGGAAGGTTCCTTGCCTCTAAAACCTTCCCCACTTGGATAACATAGCCCCTGAAATCTCACCATTTATTGGGTTAAGTCTTGTGTTCTTACAGTGATCTATTTCTCTAAAGGCCTTTGTGAAGGAGCAGGGAGAAGAGAAATAAAATGCAGGAAATTCACTGAAAAGAAGGTGGAGTTAAAAATGAACTCCTTCACCTGCTTTATCCTTTTACTGACACTAACCCCAAATAAAGTTTGAAATAAAAACTATGGACTCGTCCTATCTGCCACAGTTGGATATTTGGATAAAAATCTAAAAACAAAGGAAAACAAAACAAACACGACACACTGTCATCAACCATGATAGAAGCGAAGAACTAAAAGTTTCATATACTGTCCCTCGAAAACAACAAACAATAACAAAAAGAGTGGTCTGCTGAATAATGGACACCTGTGGCTTCTGGTGACCAGGGACTCCTTCCAATTTCCTCACAGAAATCAGAGACCCTCTTTTTTCTCTTGGAGAATTCCGTCTATCATGCGCCCTCACACTCTTGTTCCCACAGCCCTGGTGGGCAAGTGACCCAGGCTGACTAACAAGAGGAACCCCTCTCCCTTGACAACTGACCGCTCCAGGGATGGGCACATAATCCAAGTGGAGCCATCTGGATTTTATAATTACATACTTTGAGAGAGAAACTACCCTATCTCTGAACCCTTTCTCTAGAATCACAATCTAGAAGGAAAGAAGCTTTAAGCATAGAGCCACCATTACCCTTAACACTGGCTGGAGAGTGCCTACTGGAGAATGAGGCCAGCTCTGATGAAAACACAGGTATCCTGCTGACTGGCACCAATTGAACCTTTGGCCCAGCTATGCCTGTGGCTAGGTCCACACCTTGATTTCCCAATTATGATCATTAAATCATCTGTTTGTTTAACCTAATCTGGACTGACAACTGACAACCCTGATTACCCCTCATCATGTATCCTGGAATTTATGAGATGCTTCCTTTTATACATGACAGGAAAGTTGCTATATTCTATCTACATAATAAAAGATATTCACTTGACATGATTAGGACTAATATCAACTATATAGATATCAGAGTTGATCTGTCTCAGAAAGATTCCTGCTTAAAAACCCAAGGCAGACAATTTCAAACCAAGTTCCAAAGAATCTTAAAAATCAATGAGACAGGGGTTTGTTTGGCAGACAACATTAAATTTGAGTATGAGTAAATCTGAGTACAAGTTAAATTTGAGTATGTTTGAAGACATCCAGTCCATGTCTCAACCTAATTCCAAAGTCTGAGATCTCACAATGGAATTTAAAAATCCAGAAAAAGAACTACAATGGAGAAATATGCCTTTGCATACCAAACTAGAGACAATAGCACAGTATGAATTTAAGATGCCATTTGGCCACAGAAAACACAACCTAATGGATATTACTGTGAATTTTCAAAAGAATAAACCAGTTGTGTTAAACTTATTTTATAGCTTTACTTCTACCTTCTTTAAAACATAAACATAAATTCAAAACATGAATTTCCCACAGATTATTCCATCACAGAATTGCTGCATAATCTTGCCAAATTTGAACTCTCAATGTATTTGATTCTTCTACCTGTGGCATAAGAAGGAGAAATGATGCATTTAGAGGCTGGTGAGACCCAGGTCCACTTTGAAACTCTGAATGCAAATTATAAGTAGAAAGTTCTGATGGACACTTGCTTCTTCTTTTTTTTTTTTTTTGGCTTTACATTTCAAAATGCAAACCTATATATTTCGTCTTCTCACCTATCACTTAACAACTTTGCAGTCTCAACTTTTACATGTCTATTATTTTCAATTTCTACAACTGAAAGTTACACTGAAAAAAACTGAGAAGAGAAAGTGCAGGAATGTCTCCTACCAAATATTTTTCCTTCCTGTCTACATTGCTATTTACTGTCCCTGCTGAGGTGTTTATAACATTTGTGCAGAAGGAGAACATGCCTGCAAAAGGTAACTTATGAATAGTCTGAAGACTTTTTACAATACAAAAGTTCCAAAAAGGCCTGCCTTGTTTTGCATGACTTCCTCAGATCATATGAACGTTGGTGTGGCATTAGCGCAAGGCCATCAAGGCAATGAATTTTGTAGCTGAAAATCAACCAGCAAGTATTAATTTATCACTTCTTACATAGGAGGCAAGGCACTTTGACAATCTGATGGTTTAGCATAATAAACTAAAGGAAGTAGGCTTTGTTGAAAATGATGTACACTGACAAGTAGTCTACCCAATACACTTGATTGAACTTGATAGGCGGGAAATTGTAGAACAACTCAAAGCAAGCAAAACAATCACATATGTATTTACAAAAAGTGTGTGCAATGTTGTTGAATCTTGACTTTACAAAATTGAAGAAACATTTTAGGTTATTTAATATGGAATATCCAAACAAGCAAGTCTGTGGATGTCTGGTATAGGGGGTGAATGACCATTTAAAATTCTTCTTGAGTCATCTCTAGAAAGATAAAGGACAAAGAAGAGATTGGGTGGGAGTGGAAGACACTATTGCAAAGAGTTGTTGGGAGTGACACTTTCCTGTACATTAATTTGTTATAAATAATAGAAAAATTCCATTTTCTTCAAGGATTATTGAGCACCTACGTTGAGTCACAAAACTGAAATAATACCATTAATATTCTATTACTACTTTAGGAGGAGTTAAGCAAACTTTGTTCCATGAAATACTAGCCAATTTTTCTAGGAAAATGTGTTCCTAGCCCAAATTTGCAGCCTACCAAATTATCGAAACAATAGCAACAGCTTCTCTGGTCAGTCTGCTCTTCATTTTAATTACATTCCTCTCCGGAAACTTTCAATATCTCCCCCTGTCCCTCTTATTACATGAGACAGGAGAAAATGGAAGACAGTAGGGAGAAACCACCCCCCTCCCAGAAGGGCAAACTTGCTTGCAATTATACTCATCAGCTCCTCTTTCCCTACACAGTTATGACAGAGGAGCTGTCCCACTTCCAATCTAGGGTAAGTCTGTCCTTCTGGCCTCTATACTATATCTCCTCCTGCCTTCTCAAGCAATTTACATCCTGATTATCTTTTCTGTGACTTATTTTCAATACCTTCTCCAATACTAGATTCTACCCATTAGCATTCAAGAATGTTCAAGGGCACCCATCTTAAAAGCAAACAAAAAAGAAAAAGAACCAACCTCCCTCCACACCTCTTCCTTCCAGATCTATTGTCTGTCTCCCCTACCTTCAGTAGAAACTTTCAGAGAGAATTATCTTTGCTCCTTGTCCCTATTTCCTTACCTTCCCCTCACTCATTAGTCCACTCCATTCTGGCCTCTAGCCCTGTCTTTCCATCACTCCACTGAAAAGGCTCTTATTAAAGTCCCTCTCAGTAACCATCTGGCACTATATCCAATTGGATTTCAGTCTTCATCCAGCTAGGACTCTGAACAGTATTCAACTCATTTGTCTAGCACTTCCTTTTAGAAATCTCCCTTCTACTTGAATTTTATGACAATATACTCTCCTGGTTTTCCTCCTACCTCTCCAGCTGCTCATTCTCAAGATCTTTTGTTGAGTCATCCTGACAATCCAGCCTTGAAATGTTCTTCATCATTCTGTCTTGGCCTCCTTTTCCAATTTCCTTAGCAATTTCATCCATTCCTTCCACTTTGATTACTAATTTATTATAGTTACTGTATTGTGATATCATGATATATTACTACATATCAGCAACACACAAATTTATATCTCCCATCCAAACCACTCTTCTGTATTCCTTCTACATTTGATTGTCTCAAAGATACTAAACACTAAACCTAGATCAGATCAAACTCATGATCTTCCTTCCACACTAGTCTGCTAGTGTCCCTTGCCTATTTAAAGGCTATCACCAACACCCATCGGGTTATGAAAGCCAGAACCTTAGGGGTTGTCCTTGACCACACCCTCTCCTTCACTGGCATATCCATCTCACTATCTGCCCTGTTGATTATACCTTCTAAATACACCAGAAATACATCCTTTTCCAACCTCCACAGCTACAATCCTTGCTCATGTTCATATTTAGATATACCATAGTTACTTCCTAACTGGTCTCTTCATTTCTTCCCTTGTTCTACTCATAACCCATTCTCCATGTAGCCCCTGAAGTTATCTGATAAGAATACAAAATAAAACTAAATTCTGTTAGGATAAATTTGACAATTCTTAACTGTGGGTTTGTGTTCTTTCATTGGTTGTTTTGGTCTTTGTTTTAAATTTTAAAATTATTTTTTACTCATTTTTTTCAAAATTCCTTAAAATTTTAGTTCTCTTTATAAAACTGTAATTAAATGTTAAGAGAGAGCTACTTCCCTGCTTAATTACTCAAATTATATTTTATAGATTCTCCTATTTAAAAACAGTCCTACGGAAATTTTGAATGTGTTCTCTCTAATGATGTTTTTATTGGTCTGATGAGTGTTTCTACTGGTTATTATCATCTTAATTTTGCTAATTAAAAAGTAATTAAGTGAAGGCAGAATAATCTAAGATTGTTCTTTCAGACAAATAAAAATACACAGCTTTCAAATTCTAGCCCTAACCTCTAACACCAAAAAATGTTTTGAATCCACTAACACTATTCAAATTTTAGCATTGTCTTCCTGCATCTTATTAATGCACGTGCTTTAATACAAAAACTCCGTATGATAACGTTAGATGGTAGTATTTTCTCCAATATTTGAAGAATTTTTCTGAGATTTATTTATTTATTTTAGAGCGAGAGGAGAGAGAATGTGGGGAGGGGCAGAGGGAGAGGGAGAGAGAGTCTCAAGCTGACTCATGCTGAGCAGGAAGCCCCACGTGGGGCTCCATCTCCCAACCCTGAGATCAGGACCTTAGCCCAAACCGAGTGGGAGGCTTAACCGACTGTGCCACCCAGGTGCCCCAGCAGAACTGTCATTTTTAGTAGAAATTTTAAAAATAATAGTAGGGGCTCCTGGCTGGCTGAATGAGAGCATGTGACTCTTGCTCTGCGGGGTTGTGACACCGAACCCCACACTGGGTGTAGAGATTACTAAGAATAAATAAACTTAAAAAATAAAATAATAGTAAATTATAAATTTTTAATCTTTTCCCAGTTTCACTTCTTCCATTCTTCTATTTCAAATGTAGGTTAGCTCCTACTAAAAATATGTTGTTTTATTGCTTTTCTGAAATATGTGGGTTTGATGCTTTAAAAAACTTGACTAGACTTGATATAGTTTTGAAATACCAGCCTCAATCTCCATATTGCATCAACCTGAAATACTTTGAGGAAGTTAGTGACTCAAATAGCCCTCTGGGAGCAATGGATCTCATCTTATTTCTGACAAATTGATGAGAGCTTGATGAAAAGAACCTAACATTTACCACCCAGTCTATTCTTAAAAGTGGGCAAAGATTTCAGCCCTGCTCAGGAGGTCTGAGTGCCTTATTCCTGCAGCAGCTCCTGCGTGGGAGTCTATGAGGCTGGGTATTGCCCACCCAAGGCCCAGGCCTGGCATTGTGGAAGTGTGCTCCTTGAATCTTCCCTTCAATGGAACTAGGTCCTATCTAGTCTGGGGATTTGTGATGTCAGAAAGAGTGATGTGTTCGTAAGATCAAAATAAAATCAACTTAGGAACACTGCCAAATTCTTCCTCTGTCTATCACTTATTCTCATATAAAGGTCGGTCTGTCTCCGTTGCTGGATAATTGCAGAAATCTAAAACTGACCCTTTTCAGCACTTAGTGGAATCTAACAGCAGAGGAAAGAGGTTGTTAGCAAGGACGATTTGCTCTGTACAAACCCACTAGCTGGCAATTATCAATCAGTGTGGTAGGGCTCCATTACCCAGTACTGTGGAGAAACTAAGGAGTCTAGAAAAGCCTCAGATCAGGTAAGACCAGAAAAATCAGAGGCAGAACTTAAACTTGATATTTCCTCCACAGCACATAGTGCATGTCTTATTAGTTGGTTGGAGAAAGCCTGGCGAAAGTGCTCAGACGGTGAGCAAGAAAGGAGACAGGGGTTTTCTGCGTGTTGACATACTGGAGGAGCCCTTCCCCGGGAAGAGCGGAAAGGGAGCCAGAGAGAGCCAGGTTGCGGAGTGGGGGCAGTCCCTCTCTGCGTGCATGATCCGGTGGCTTTATTTGTTAGCGTGGTGGGTCCAGGCTGGGAAATGCACACTCAGCACGGAAAGGGGAAGAGAGATTGGCGGCAATTTTATAAAAACAATACAGCTCAAGTCTCCCGCGTGTGCCCGCTCGCTCACCCCGCCGAGGCGCAGTCCGGTCAGAAACGGCTCCCCGGAGCGAGTGCGGCCTCCTAGTTCCCACCAGGAAGAAGGCGGGGTATTTGTGACTCGAGGACGCCCTGACCGCTGCACACACCCCCATTCCCCTTCTCTGTCAACCTGCCAGTTCTGAAAGGCGCCTCTCTCTCTCTCTGAGCCTTGGACTGAGGTCGCTCTGGGTCACCCCAAATCTGATGATGCAGGGACTGGGACTGGCGGGGTGCGCTAGGGGCAGAGAGGACACGGGGAGGAGGCGACGTGCGCCCGTCGGAGCCCAGCGCCGGGGCTTTCCTCAAGAGCGCTTGCTCCCCCGGGTCTGCGCTGGGCGCGGCTGGCGTCCGGGTCTCGCCTCCTTCCCGCCCGCCCTCCCGCCTCCCGGGGTCCGGACGCTGGGCTCCCCGCGGCCCCGCCACTGTCCCTTACGCTCGACCCAAGCATTTGATTCCCGGCCTCGAAGTACCACCTCCCCACCCAGCGCCTCCCGGGGGGCCGAGAGCCAAGACCCGGGAAACTGGTGAGGGAAAAGAGGAGCCCGGGGGCAGGGCCCGCTCTCGGCGCGCCAGGGGGCCGGGTCTCCAGCTTGGAGGCGGGGGCTCCCCGCGCGCGGGCAGGCGAAGGAAAAGCTGGACCCAGAGAGAGAGCGCGGCGAGCGCTGGCGCCGAGGGTGCACCTCCGCCCGGCGCCCAGCCGGCCGGCACCCCAAGGGGCGCGCCTCATCGCGCCCAGCCGGGCCCGTGCGCCTTGGGCTGCCCTTCTCCCGTCCCGCCCCTAGTTCTTCCGCCAAAACCCTTGACCAGAGTCCCCTTGCCAACATTCTTATATGTCTTGTGCCAGCTCTTTGCGCCAGGTAGGAATAAGGCTCTGCTTTCAGGGTGTGTACATAAACGCCAATTCCCAGAAGGTGTAGTGACCTTTTCACCTTCCCCACGAACTCCTTGGGAAGAGGTCCTTGGGAGGGCATTCACCCCCTCAAAGGCCAGATTGGTGGCCGAAACCTGTTTGTTCCCTGAAATGTCTTTGCTATTCATATCCTCAGGGGCCTTCTGCAGCAGTTCCCGGAAAGCCCTTGGGGGTGGAACTGGGGGGCATCCAGCCCACAGTGAGGACGCGCCGCCGTGGGAGGTGGGGGTGGACAGGAGCTAGAGGACTGGCGTGACAACTGCCTGTGGCCTGGGGTGGGCACCGTGCGGGCCCTGCCAAAAGCCCTCCTCCCCCACCACTGTTCTCCCTCCCCCGAGAGGCACCGAAACGGGGGCCACTGGACCCCTAATTGCCAACCCCGGGAACACCTGGGCTCCATAGAGACATGAGGCTGGGCGGGGTCGGGCGACGGCTGCCCCCTAGCTGGAGAGGCGCATCACCTCCCACCCTCCGGCGTTCCCTCTGTCCCGGAGGAGAGGGCACCAAATCTCGGTTAACAATGGAGTCCTCGGTGTGCGGCGGGCACCCGGGCACGACTGGCGCCCGGCAGCGCGCCCTGCTACCCGGCAGAGAGGCCGAGTGCGGCTGCAGCCCAGCCTCGCCCGATCGAATGGCCTGACTCGGCTTTACGCGGCAGCGACGCTGTCGACCCTCGCCCGGCTCTGTGGTGCGTCTCCCACTCCAGCCTAGCTTTCCCGGGTCTCCGCAGGCCCGGCCCAGAGCGTCAGCGGCGCCCTGCTGCTCTCTGCCCCGGGCCTCGGGCCGGCACAGCGGGAGTGACGCGACTGGCCCCGCGCTCCTCGCCGCCGCCGGCCGGGGATTCGGAGTTGGGAGAAACTGCAGCCACCTCCCGGGCGCGCCGCACTCCTCCGCGGCTGGATCCCGGAGATCCTCCGCGAGCTGCCGGTCTCCCCCGCCCCCCCGCCGCCCCCTGGTCCTGAGCGAGCAAGCGGAGGTAGGCTAGCCCGACCCAGTCGCTGGCACCGACCTCGCAACCTCCTCTCCAAACACACACCCACACCCACACGCCCTGGGCGCAGACCCCCAACGCCTCCCTTCCCGCGGAGATCCTTCGGGGCCTCCGGGAGAGAAGGACAGACGGACGGGGCAAGCACACGGAGGGAAACTTGTTCCTCCCAATCTCCCGTCAGGCAATTACTGGCGAGCCTGTGCCGGCAGAGGGGAGGGAGGAAGCGAGGGAAGGGCTCCAGAAGGGGAGGGGGAGGACGAAGGAGGTGGGGGAGGCGGGGGTGCAGTTGGTGAAACTCCTCTGTCTCCCGCTCATCTTTTCATTGCTTGCTCCTCTCCTTCGCGCAGACACCCCGGACCTCCCCTGGGCGCCAGCTCCTCGGTTCCAACGGGTCCAGAAACAAGTCGGATTTTTTTTTTTTTCTTTCTGGAAATTGGCTTTGGTGTGTTTCCCTACCTCCCTCCTCCCTCAGCTAGCCCCCCTCCTTTTTTTTTTTTTTTTTTTTTTTTTTTTTTGAGACATGGCCCGGGCAGTGGCTCCTGGAAGAGGAACAAGTGTGGGAAAAGAGAGAGGAAACCGGAGCTAAATGACAGGATGCAGGCGACTTGAGACACAAAAAGAGAAGCATTTCTCTGGCATCAAGGCATTGCCTCGCTGCCCCCTTTTCTCCAAGACGGACTGAGGATTTCACAGCTCTAGGCGGAGTTGAAGCTCTTCAGATTGTTTAGATTCCCCCTTTGCTCTATTTTCCCCGCACGTTCTCGTTCTCCCGCTTCTGCCTGGGGATCCGGCGAAGGGAGAATGGAGAGGGGGCTGCCGCTCCTCTGCGCCGCGCTTGCCGTCGCCCTCGCCCCGGCCAGCGCTTTTCGCAACGGTAAGTGACAGGCGGAGGCGCGTGTGACAGCGCGGCGCCCGGGCTCACCGGTTGCCCGCGTCCGGCCGGGGTTTGGCTTCCCGCCCCAGCCGCGGGACTCACGCAGAGCTGCCGGGGCGAACCGGCAATAGCCACCTCCTGGGCGAAGGAAACTTTTGTCCAGGAGGAGAAATAAAGAAGTAAGATAGTCGGTTTAGGGCAGGAAGATTTCAAGGCCACTGCCTCCCTTCTGAAGTTGCTTGTTTGGTTATGGGGGTTTTCCTGCCTGTTACACGGCAGAGCTGCCTACCTTCTATGATCAGCACACCAATTATCTTAATAATGTTTCCTCCCAAAGGCAATTAGATGAGACTCCCTTTCAAAAATTTGATGGCTGTTGAAAGTTAATGAACACTTTACCAGGAGAACTTCCTGGTTCTTCTGCAGCTCTTCGAAACCGTTTCCTCGGGTGGGTGCCTGCAAGAGATAGCGGGTTTTTTGGTTGCTGGAACTCCCTCCTCCGCCTTTGCAAATCGCCCCTAATGTGTCTGTAGTATGAATGAAAGTTACATAGTGTCAATAAAGGAATCTGATATATACAGTGTAAGACACCAGGATATCTGAAAATCCCTAACCTAGTTGCAGCTTCCACTTAGCTTTTAAAACCACTAACTGTTAAGTAAATGAAAGAATGCTGGGTTATAAACAGTATCCCCTAACCTAAATAATGTATTTTAAAATGTGATCTGGTTGTAGGCATGTTTAACTTAGGCTTTAAAGTAGGTGAAGGCAAGAGTATGAAATTATCTTTACAGTAAGTCTTCAGCAATTATTATTAACTAATTATCAAATATTTACTTTTGTCTGGCTTAGATTTCAATCAAAGTAATTAGAAGAAAAGAACACCCACTACTTACTGTGGTATATTGTTTTAATAAGGGACCACAAGTGGAGGGGTTCATACCAAGAGGAATTTAAATCACGTCTTTATGATGGAAGTTAATCTCTTTAATATGCTTTTTGGAGGTTTTATGATTGAAGCAATAGATTTCCCCCCAATAGCTACCAAGCGGTGTTCTAAAAGATATGCTTAGAGGCAACACACATACACACACACACACACACACACTGTGAATGTGGAGTTCAATTTATTAATGAACCTGAGTTGGTGGCATCTTTCTATAATCTGGCAAAGGATAACATTCTCCTCCAATTGAAAGAGGTCAAGTGGTTAGACTTTAGAAATTACAGTAACCCAACCTCTGCCCTCTACAACTCCTGAGATTAAATCCATAGTCAAGATGTTAACAGGATGGATTTGAAACCTAATGCAAATAACTTCCAGACTTTAGGTTGTGAACTCCATGTATATGTGTGTGTATGTGAATGTATACACAAATGTATATATATATGAAATATATTTTTAAATTTTCTTAGCAGAAATCTAGGGAATGCTGAGAACCTGAGCCTCAGTCTGTGAGCGTGACTGGTTAAAGCCATGTTGCTATGCTTGCAGTGACCAGAGTCAGTAAATGCCTCTATAACACAGCAGACCTCTTAAAGCCATGTCCACCTCCTCGGAGTACCAGTGTCTGCTAAATTAATTCATTAACCTTATTTAGGTCTAATGGTCCAGAGTCATTAGAAATTGCTCTTTCTTAATCAACTGTTAGAGAGATTTAACAGAGCCAGGGAGTCTAGCAGTCCACATTATCTTATTACACTGTCACTTTCTCAGAAGTCACAGATTAAAGAGCTCTGGTGTGGTACCGAGTCCACCTAAATGTCTTCTGAAGTGACTCTGTGGAGTGACTAGAAGCAGTACTGTTTTATTTCACTCCTCTAACGGATGCCAGACACTGCCATGATGTTTGTATAGAGCTGGAGGAGACTTAATGAGATGGGGTCACTTTCCAAGTTTTCTGCACATTTAAAATAATGGAAGAGCCTCAGTAGAATCACATAACAGAGTCCAATATAATCATTAGTTGAGATTCCGAACTCCGGTTGCAACATTTCTTCTTGGCAAACCTTAAGCCTTTAAAAGCTAAGGCAAAGGAAACCAGTATAAGGGTACCCCCAGTCTAAGAAACATGGTCAGAAATATCTAGCAATTGAGAAAAACAATATGATTTATATTGTCTTCTTTTTAATTTATGAGAAATGATTTCTGTAATGCATGTAGCTTTATGCATTTTTGATGTGCACTTCATCTTTCATTTCCATTTGACCTGGTTTTCCTGTAATAAAATTCTGTAGATTTATAAATTCATGCTGAGAGCAAAGAATGCCATTCTCTTTCCACAGGGAATCTATTAGATGCAATATTAAAATCTATATATACCATTACTGAAAATTTGTGATTGATAGGCTTATATATTTCACTGCTTTCATACCTATTCCTCTTACATAGTTTATGCACCAAATTTTTATTGCTTAAAATTAAGCATCAGTAAATGTGGTAGCATTTCGGGCTGAGACTTTCCAGCATGAAATTCATCATAAAAAGTGACAATGAGAATCTACACTGAACAATAAAGCAGCCCAGTGACTGGTTTATTTGGCTCTCAGTGAATCACTTCAGCATTGGGGTTTTTTGAAATGAGGGCTCAAAACTAGTTAGCTCACCTTTCCCAGAATGTGAGACTGTGGCTTACCATATGTGATATCCAGACCTTGGTGTGGTGGGTTGCTGTTGTTGTTGTTGTTGTTGTTTTTCCCCAACATCTAGGTAATTAGAATTAATGCTATGTGGCTATTTATTTTTCTTTCTGCCCAGTTGCTTTGATCTGGTCTCTAAGACTGAACAACTTTACTTGGAGCAGTAGAGCAGAATTATTTCTGCTTCACCAAATACACTTTGTTCTTTGTTGATCTGGATCTCCAGAGCAGAGATAACTCGAAATCACTTAGATTTATGGGCAGATAAAACAACAACACAAAAGGTTTGGCTTTAAGCCAATCGAAGTCTTGGATGACAATCCCCACTGATCAATGACATAGACCAGGCTTATCATCAAAAAGCCACACAAGGGGTCGAATAGCTTCTTTTAGTCACCTTCCACTCAGAACTTGCTACTTAATGCGATTACACTTCTTGGGGGGGATAATTAAGTCTAGCAGGAGCTCCCTGGGGACCATGTTAACATCCATTGAGAGGATTTAATGTTTTTAACGCTGGAAGACCTTTTTCTTGGGAAGGAACTTTGTGGGGGGTAAGGGTGGAGTCCTGTCAGATCTCAGTCTACTTTTCTCCTGACCTAACCTTCCTGGGATCAAAGAGTGTTCCTTGGCGGCGGGGTTGTATCAGTGCCACCTGAAGGACCCACGGGGAGTTCCCCCTAAAAAGTTATGGAATAATAACCAGTAATTTATATATAAAGCTAGAATACCTAAGTGGTTGTCAGGGGAAGATTTACCAAAATGTTATTTTTATTACAGATAAGTGTGGCGATACGATAAAAATTGAAAGCCCCGGGTACCTTACATCTCCTGGTTATCCTCATTCTTATCATCCAAGTGAAAAATGTGAATGGCTGATTCAGGCTCCCGACCCATACCAGAGAATTATGATCAACTTCAACCCTCACTTTGATTTGGAGGACAGAGACTGCAAGTAAGTGAGAAAGTATTTGAACAGGGCACCACACCGCCATCTCGTGGTCATGGATGTCTAAGGGGGAAAGTCAGTGTGTACAGTATGGGGTATAAATGAATCCAGGAGGGATTCTAATCTAGGCCAGATCATATGTCAATGGTATGGAAATTAAATTATGGTAAGCGATTTCTGAGTTCCCCAAACTAGGAATATTATGTTGAAATGTATAATCCCTCATATTCTTTCTCCTGTTAACACTTTTGGTTTCAGAACTCTTTTGTTAAGAAATGTGTCTATGTGCTTCTTTTTCTCTTTGTTTTCCCCTGAAAAGAGGAAGAATGGAAACCCAAACTTTCGCTTGAGTTTTTATTAAATATTGTGGGTTACTAGCATATATAGCATCAACAGATGGTGAGGTTGGATATTTTTTAACAAATCTGTGACACATTTTGTGATTTAAGGACTGTATCTTATTGAGTTTGACATGACAAAAACAAATTGTCATTGAATAAAAATGAGGCATATAGTATAAGTCAGACGAGGGTTTTTTTTAGTAGATTAATGATTGCAAGTCTTAATGGAAAACGCAAAAAAAATTGTTAATGCACAGTGAATACAATGGGGCTCAATTATAAATTGATATTTCATCCATCAGCTTTAGTCTTGCTAACTCCTTCTATTGTTAAGTAACTAAGCATCAATTTATGTCAGATTTCATTATTATGAAAACATTCTCACTATAGAGACAGCCTAAATTATATTTCCTCACTTTATATGAAAGTACTAGTTGTGCAAGTTTTGCTTTGCACAGTATGGAAAACGTATTTTAACTTTGCAGGCGCAAGCAGTCCACTCAGATCCAGGTTTGCTCTTCTCTCTGGACACCAAGCAGACCACCTGTCTCTGTCTTGCCCACATTACCCCATTCTGCCAACCTGCACAGGTTATATTCTGCAGATACTTGAACCTGAATATCTATCTTTAATGAAGTTTGGATATAGAAATAGTTTTAGCAAAGGAAAACAATCTACTTAAATCTCAGTTCCAAAGTGTTTCTCAGGGACTGATATGTTTTCCGAAGTTTTAAAATGGGTCAGTTTGATATAACTGTATACAATGTAAATAGGTTACAAGTTCCGTTGGATATAAACATTATTGTACAGGGACATTCATTATTAAAAGTGTTCTATTTGCAAACACATAGCCCTTTTAGGGAAGAACAGAATGATATGAAAAGGTTCCCACCTGTAGGAGGTCCTTAACAACCTATTGAGTTGGTGCGGTAAAACTAGTGTTTTGTGCGCAGGGAAATGAGGTCATCTGGTTAGTTCAACATTCTGGTGTGTAAAGAATTAGCATATATTCATCGATCAATTTCCAAATAATCAGCATACACTACAGTGTAATAGAATTATGCCGATTCCAATTTAATCCTTGTTCTGTGCTTCAGGGCATTATATTGACTTCTTAATCTTGTATGAAAGTTTCCATTAATAGTGTTCAGTGACTGCTAGGAAACAGGGAGTTTGTTGTTGTTGTTGTTGTTGACGATATTCTGTATGGTGATTTTACAATGTCAGTCACCTAGACAACCTAGAGATTTGTTTTCTCTTTCATTTTATTTTCGTTTGTTTTATTTTATCTTTTTTGCTTTTTGACAATACTTAAATTTCTCTAAAAGATATTTTTAAGAAACTCAACGTAAAACATACTCAAGTAATAACATTATTCCCAAAGATAAGGTGCCATTACATTTTAGTAAACTCATGTCTACTAAATCCTGATCTGAGAGTCGTGACCATGTCTGTGTATAATATAATAGTTCAAAAATTCAGAATAATCAGGAGTCACTAACAGTGGTGTGCTGGTCAATGCTGAATGACCGGATCTTGAAAGGGGGTGGTTCAAGACCTCATTTGTAATATTTACCAATTCCTGTCGTGTAAATATTCCCACTGTGACCAGTTTCAAACTATCCATGTGATGTCACTGTACACAGACTTGTGTACTTGTGTAGTCCTAAAGAGACATGTGCGATGGGTTCTTGTGAGCTGGTACAAGCCAGTTCCAGCACATAACCGGGGAAGCCAGTATGAAGGGGAAGCCAGTCGAGTGAATTAATACATGTTAAGTGCTTATAACAGTGCCTGGCACACAGTAAGTCTTCAATAACTATTTGCTGTATCATGATGTGAGGTGGAGTATGGTGGAATTGGAACCTTCTCAGTTTTCCTTCTTCCTTCCTTTCCTTCCTTCCTTCCTTCCTTCCTTCCTTCCTTCCTTCCTTCCTTCCTTCTTTTTCTTTCTTCCTTTCTTTCTTCCTTTCTTTCTTTCTTTCTTTCTTTCTTTCTTTCTTTCTTTCTTTTAACATTTTGACGCCTTCTTTTTCTTTTTAATTTTATCTATTTATTTTAAGATAGAGAAAGAGAAGGAGTGTACACACATGAGTGGGGGCAGGGGTGGAGGGAGCAGAGGCAGAGGGAGAGAATCCCAAGCTGACTCCACGCTGAGCATGGCGCCCGAGGTGGGGCTCAATCCCAGGACGCTGAGATCATGACCCAGGCTGAAATCAAGAATCAGATGCTTAACTGGCTGAGCCACCCAGGTGCCCCTCAGTTTTCCTTTTGAAAAATGACAAGAAAAAGGATAATTATTATTTATAGGAAGGGACAATTTTAGTGATATCAGCATGGTATTCAAGAAACTGATATGGGCAAGAAGATTGTTTCTGTCATTCCACTGGTGAGACTTTTTTAAGGCTACCAAGTGAAGTGGTTTCTTAACTCTAGCAACTGGAGGGTTTGTTCTCTCTGAAGGTGCCATCTCCTGGCCAGCCTCAGAAGGCTGATATATTTAGCCTGATGAAGTCAATGGAGATTATGGCATAGAAAATATTTTTCTGCTGTGTTTGGAAGTGTTGCTATCTGACTGTTTTATCAATGAAAATCCCAAAAATGATAGAGGAAGAGCAACTGAAGACATTGCTGTCACTATCTTTCCAGGTTGGTCCACATGACTCCTGGTCACTGTTGAAGGTTGCAGTTGAGATTCTACAAATGGGGCACAATTCTTACAGTCTTTTGTGAAGTCTGCAAGAAGAATCCACAGCTTTAATTTAAAGTTAAAATTCCCTACAAAAATAGAAAATACCAATAACCCTTGGAAGAACAAATTCATAGACTTGAAAATTTTATGTTGAATGTGCAAAAGCATAGTTTCGTTTTTGTTTTTGTTTTTATTTTAGTGGGCTTGGGGCTTGTTTTTTGTTTTTTTTTTGTTTTTTTTTTTGTAATTTACATTAGGCTACTTCCATAAAAGGAATTTGAGATAATACAAAATTAGGTACAACAAACCACATCCAACGAGCTAGCAAGCTTGTAGTTATCATTCCTGTTGAGATCAAGCTGTTTGTCTTATTGGAGATATTTAATATCACTCCCTGTTTCAGCTATATTATGTGTCTAATAGCAATAAAAAGTACTTGCTTTACCAATGTAATCAGGTTATTGGTAAGATAAAATGGGGGAGTGGATACGAAAGCCTTTTGAAAAGTTGAAAGCTTTCCTCAAAAGAAGTTATCATTGCTATTATGATATCTTGAACAACTTGGTGATAGTTAGAACATTTGGAAATATGAAACTTAAGCATATGTCAAACTAAATATATAGATCCAGTAATGGGATGACCTGCATAAAATACACCCAGCAATTTCTCTTGAAACCATCCAGTATATGTACAGTCAACTTCCACCATGTGAAAACTTAAGAAATCAATTCCTTAGCACATTTGCTTGTTGAGAAACATCCTTAAAAGCCAAGTAAACAGATTTTTTTGTGGAGTGTAGGGATGGATGAGTAATTATTTTTTATTGTTATGTTAATCACCATACATTACATCATTAGTTTTTGATGTAGTGTTCCATGATTCATTGTTTGTGCATAACACCCAGTGCTCCATGCAGAACGTGCCCTCTTCAATACCCATCACCAGGCTAACCCATCCTCCCACCCCTCAGTTTGTTTTTCAGAGTCCATCGTCTCTCATGGTTCGTGTCCCCCTCCGATTCCCCCCCTTCATTCCTCCCCTCCTGCTATCTTCTTCTTCTTTTTTTTTTAACATATATTGCATTATTTGTTTCAGAGGTACAGATCTGTGATTCAACAGTCTTGAACAATTCACAGCGCTCACCATAGCACATACCCTCCCCAACATCTATCACCCAGCCACCCCATCACTCCCACCCCACCACCCACTCCAGCAACCCTCAGTTTGTTTCCTGAGATTAAGAATTCCTCATATCAGTGAGGTCATATGATACATGTCTTTCTCTGATTGACTTATTTCACTCAGCATAACACACTCCAGTTCCATCCACATCGTTGCAAATGGCAAGATCTCATTCCTTTTAATGGCTGCATAATATTCCATTGTATATATATACCACAACTTCTTTAGGGATGGATGAGCAATTAAATAGATGAATTCTAGGAGGAATTTTTATTTTTATTTAAATTTGTATTGTTTTATTTATAATTAAATTAAGAACCATTTCATAGTTTTAACAATACAGTAAAATGTACACAGTTACTACTTTTCATGTGAAGATCATGAAGACTGACCTAATACATAAACAAACTATGAACCTAACCTTACAAAAAGTTTTTAGAGTGAGTATCAAGGGGCATGATTTCCTTAGGAAAGATGAATGTTCAGGTTGTGCTGGTTGTTTTAAAATGCAACAATCTATGTTTCAGGTTCCATTATGAGTCAGGTTTCATGACAAATAAACATCAAAAACATAGTATTATAGCTCCCTGAATTCTTTTATTGAACATAGTGTGGTATCGATCAATCAATCAGTCAGGCAGGAGAACATCTGTCTGTGGGCTAACGCTGTGCTAGGATGTGTAGCAATACCAGCTGGTTTTATTGTTATGTTGATAAAAGGTGGTTAGAGAATGTTCTGAAGGAGAAGGTGTGGAGGGAATGCACCAGCAAAATCCTCCATGCTTGTGAAGTATCGAAGCACAGTTACAAGCAGAAAAGGAAGAAAAAAGCAACCTGCTGGGTGTTTTTCAGAAAGCAATGTTCATTGTGCACTGTAAATGGTTTTCTGCATTTACACTGAGCTAGTTAGATCTTACTCAGTGATAGTTTTCTTCGGTGGTAACACAGACATCTTGAATCTCATAAAAGTTTATATCTGCATAATAAACAAGAATGTCATTGATACAGTAGTTAGAATTTATGGAACTTTTCCGGTTTCCCAGTAATGCAAACTATCAGCATGATAATTTATAATGGGTTGTGACAAATACCGCTGAGCAAAGAGGTGTGTGATTACATTCAGATCAGATGTCATCATCTGGGGAGCAATAAAAATTTCACAGACATTGGGTTAAAAACATTAAGAAAATGAATGTGGAGCTCCAGAAAGAGTCTAAAAAGGTGGTAGTATTGGAGGGAGAAAGCTCAGTAGTGGTCTTCTTACTCACTGGTTCCTGACTTCAATGCCTGATTTGTCAGTGCCGTTTTGTAGGATTTCACCAAGACTCAGGCTAACGTGGCACAGATGCTTTTCTGTCTATAACTTGGATGTGTAATCCTTTCTTAGTGGAACCAAAAATAGGTGTTTTTTTCCTAATTCAAAGCAATCAAAGGGAGGTTTCACTTTTGGAACTTCGTATGAAGTTTAATTACAAGAAAATCTTAACTAAATGAGATGATATTCAAGTTTTGGAATTTTGTTGGAATAAATCACACATCGTTTCTTTAATGCTACTTTTAAAATTACCTAAGTTATAAAAAATAAATAAAATAAAATTACCTAAGTTATTACAAACTTTGAAACACTGGTCATTTCATTTATTTTCATAGACCATAAACTCACTGAATGAAAATTAATCTTCCATTAGTTTCTCAGATCTGATAATTTTCACAAATTGAATTATACAGTGGCCACTTTGTCATTTATTGGCAATTTGGGGAATATAAGTTCCATTTTTTGTATCCCTGAGTACTATTTTTGTTTCCATCCTTTCTTTTTTTACTTTGTTCAGCATGGGTTTTTTCATTAATTTTAATTTTTAAAATGCTGTGTTAAAATATTATTTACCTTGATTGGTGAGTTTTTGGCTTTTTGTATATGAGGCGAGTGCCTTACTCTAGTCCCAGTCTTGTGTTTTAGAGTATCACTTAGACCAAAATGAAGTCTTTGTTTTATGGAAAACAGTGAGTATTTTAAGCCAAAATATTTCTCCATTTTCCGTATTAAGTATGGAAGTCTATGTACTTTTAATTAAAGTACAAGATGTATGTAGAAAAATACACACAGTATAAAGTTTGATAAAATTTTACAAGGTGAGCACAACCACATAACCAATCCAGAGTAAACATTTCCAGCTTCCTACAAAGAATCCCCCTTATGTTCATCTAGCCTTGGGCTTCAAGGATGACTACTGTCCTAACTTGTGTGATTCCATTTTTATAAATTTCAAAATGAGACAAAACTAAACTATAGTCTTAGAAATCTGTAGGCACTATCCTTTGAATGTGGTAAAACTCTTTGGCATAGAGATAGAACAATGAATACCATTCCTTTTCTAATAAAAAAAAAGAGTCATACTGAAGTGTATTCTAATGTTTTTCAGTGACTACTGTAGAAATATCTTGTATTCGTTACATATACTATGGGAATGTTAAAATACGCACAAAGTTTTCGATCTAGAGCTTGTTTTAGATGCAAGGCAAACACAGAAAAATCTTCCCCTTGCTTTATTTTTCAGTTTTTCATTGTTGGTTTTCATCTCAAGTAATTTCCCAACATGGGCAATGTGGGAGGAACCACCACCAAACTCGATTCAATTAAAAAACTTTTAATTGGCTGAGAATGAACCCTTCTCAGAACAACTGCTGGACAATGTTGTTGCTACCACCTGCAGCATCCTTGGTTACTACTCAGGCAGATAATTATCTACTTTCTTCCTTTTGATATTTTTCCCTATTAGCACTTATTTAATTTGAACAAAACCCCATGTGTTTAATAAAGTTAATGTTCCTTTATTATTTTTTTACTATAAGCAATCACATTTGATCATAATGAATTTTGAGCATTACAAGGCTGTTGTGTGTTAGGCATTTCTGTAATTTGAAAGAAGCAACCTTTATGAGAAGCTAAAAGAGAAGGTTACTTGAAATCTTATCAAATTGAATCAACATGTGCATGGCATTTCCAACCAGATTTCACTTGGGGAGCAGACACTTAAAAATTGATCCAAGTGAGACATATGCCTTCAGCCGGCGTGCATATTCGCAGCTCCTTTTTTTTTTTTTCCGGCATAAAACTTGATACTTGCCTGCATGCTGACATACTCCGGCAGAAGCACACACACAAACACATATGTGCATGTGTGTGTGTGCTTGTGAAGGAGGCTACAAAATAAACTTAACTAATTGCCGTTGTAGTTATTCATCAAGGCTGATCATTAAGCCCAAAGAAGAACAAGAGACAAGATTAGTGTTCAGATCAGGTTCCAAATGCCTTCTAATTGGGTGTTTGTAATCAATCCTGATTGTAGGAGTCAGTGACTTGGCAGAACATAGCACCTCCAAAAAAAGATTTTTCCTGCTCTTCTGTGGTTGATGGAACTGTGTCTAGTATCTAGGTCAGTTAGGGATGGCATGAGGTCAGGATGACTCTCAGATTGGCTGTGAAGCATGCCAAACACATTATGCTGGCTTATGGTTGAAATCAGTCTTTGCAGTTAGCTTAGCAATTGAACTTCCTTCATTCAGAACTCTACAAAATTCTGCAGAAGAGCAGAGAGGAAAAATAATCTTTTGGCTTCTCTCCACTCAATTGCCTTTTAACTTAACTATTTTTCCCGCTCGAGCCTAGGTCTATATTGTACACATCTTATATCTTATTCAGCCACCATGTTTAATTTTCTCCCTTAATTTAAGTAATCAATAGAGTGTTTGGGAAGGAATGGTCATGGCTGGTTCTTCCTGTCAGGTCCTCAGTCTATGCCCTCCATGACACCCACTAAGCACTCTGTGCACATGATCTCACTCAATCTTCCTGTCATCCCCATTTTACAGATGGCAGCACTGAGGTTTAGAAAAGTTAGATCAACTGAACCCAAACGCTCAGCAGCTGCACCAAGTTATTTTTCCACCTTTGTGACTGATGGGGCTTGGGACGTGCCTTTTGAAGGAGGAAGTTCTTATGAAGTGTTGCCAGCTCATCTGGTATCCAAACAGCCATTTTCTTCTATGAAAGACCTCACAAAAGTTTGAATACAAACTAACTCATTCTGAGGAAGGACTTAATTTTTAAACTCTCGGTTCAGATTAGGTAAGAACTGCTAAAAACTGTGCACAGAAACTTCCAGCCAATTGGTGATTTTCCACTCAGTAAAAACTTGCCTGAACCTGGGGATAAAATCCTAGCAGAAAATATCTAAATTCCACTCCTTTTGGTTGATGGAGTTTGAAAGCACAAAGCACATACAAACACAATATTTACTTAAAGCCTGATAACCAGGCAGCACAAGGGTTCGATTTATACAGTTGGTTCGAGGGATGTGTGAGATCCAGCTGCATGCTGCGCTTCCTCACTGCCCGAAGTCAGAAGGCTGCCTTGTCTTCCAAGTACTGCTCGTTGACTTCATCTCAGGCAAATGTCAGGCAAGTTTTGCTCTCCCACATCTCCCCTGTTTGTAAAATTTCAATACTTGTATTTGCCATGATGACTCTGAAGGGTTAAAAGGGAGAATGTTTGCTCAGGCACTGGATTCCTATGAGAAACAGAAGAGTGTTTTTTGAGAAGAAACAGATGCTCCAGAGTATTTTGTTTTTATCTGGTCAGATACTTGTATAATCAGCCGGCCAGGTTGGAGGTGATGGCTTGTTGCTTCTGTGAGTGACTGGCATGTCATGGAGAGAGCAGCCAGTCCCAGGCTGAAAGAGGACGCTAAATGTCTCCTTCTTCAAGTTGTTAAATTTCTTTAGAACAGCCAGAGGTGGCAAAGGCCAGGCAATATATTCCCGATTCCAACTTCTTGCTTGACTCTCCAACCAACAGATGCTACGAGCTGGGAAGGTATTGTGTGCAGTAGAAGCAATCACTGAAATGGCATGGAAAAAAATAAAATGTGGTCAAAACCTTAGTCCTCCAGAGATAATTTGTTTTTTAATTAAAAGCACTAACTTCCCAAATTTAAAGAAAAAAAGAACACGTTCTTGACTCGAAGAAAATAAAGGACACAAAGCCCCCCAAGCTCGGTCACTTGACTTCCTCTCACTTGGGGTGATGTTGTTTTAGATGGAGCAACACCTGGCAAATGAGGCTGCTGTTTGGCCTTTTCTCTCAGTTCAGACCTGCCCATCTGTTCTTGAATAACTTGGGAAAGTGGGCGTTTATTTGTAACACAGATGGTCACAGACAAAGATGATTAAAATATATGAAAACTTCAATTTCTGGATCAATCCACTCTTGGAAAAAATGGCAGCCGCCAGAAATGGCAAGTCCTCATGAATTCGACAGTGAGGCTGTTATGCATGCGGCTCTCACAGACCACCCATCTGCCCAGGTTCATCATTCTAACTGTACAGGTAAGGGTTGGTCTCCCCATTAGGTGGTGAGCTCTTTTAGGGCAGACACCGTGTCTGACTTATATCAGTCCCCACAATGCTTTGCACATAGCAGGCACTAGATTAATGGGCCTCCACAGCTGACAGTTTTACCGAGATTGAAGACCAGAAAGAATAGAGGAGAAGCAAACAGTGTTGAGCCGAGTAGAGTCCACGGTTCACCGTAGGCAGTCTGGAGGAGAGAATAGCAAAATTCAGTGAAGGGAGAGCAAAAGGGGCAATTTTGAAAACTACTCAAGCGGGTGGTCAGTTGGTCTGAGCGCCAGCCCTTCGAAAAGACTTGACACCAGCCACTTCCTGGACACAGAGGTGGTAGCTGCATTTTTGTGTTCTCAAAATCTGTCCGGGTCCCTCCTCCTCCATCCCCACCTACCCAGTCAGAGCCATCGGAACTGGGACTTTGGAGCTTCAGTCCACAGCCACAGGCAGGAGGGGCCGAGCCGGAGGGGCAGGCTCCCCACCCGTACAGCCTGCTGCCCCTCTACTGTCTGTGTTTGAAACGCATTTTAGCCCCGGCTCCACGGGAGCCAAATCATCACTAAAACTGCCCTAGCAGCTTCTTCACTTCTACGAAGGGTAGCCCCTAATTTTATTTTCCATTAAGGTTGTTGACCCTGGGCAGAGGGAAGAGTGGGGGTTTTTAGCACTGATTGGATTTTTCTTTTTTTTTTTTTTCTTTTAAGATTTTATTTATTTATTTGCGAGAGAGAGCACGAGTAGGAGGGATGGGCAAAGGGAGAGGGAGAAGCAGACTCCCAGCTGAGCAGGGAGCCTAATGTGGGGCTCGATCCCAGGACCCTGAGATCATGACCCAAGCCGAAGGCAGATGGTTAACCAATTGAGCCACCCGGTCACCCCCCCCCCCTTTTTTAAGGAAGAAGTTTTACATTTTCCTTATCCTTTATTCCACTACCAATTTCTTTGTCCCTGAGTAATTGTTAGGTGATCTTGGTTCAGTCCTTTAAGACACATCCTCATTTCCTTCTTTAGCTCTTCTAGCCTCATACCTAGTGTGTGCGTTAGTTCATTAACTCGAGCTGGGGATTTCTGACTGTCAGGGGACTCTGTTAGCAGCTCCTGTGAAAAGTGTTCTGGTGAGGATCAGGGGCGTGTGGATCATAATTGCATGTCTGCCCATCATCCCCATCTGTGAGGCAGGATTCCGGGCAGGAGGGCTGGCTCACAGTCCGTGAACGGCTTGGTTATGGCCGTGAATACCGTGGCTTTGACAGTGTCGACCAGTTCAGCTCAGGAGGATGTAGCATCAGGCTCTGATGGACCCTCACAGCACAGACACAGCCTCAGTTCATCTTTTTCCTTCTCTTTTTGAAGAAAAAAAAAAATGCTTTCCTTCCCCTACCTATCTCAGTGACACAGTGTTGATGACATAATGAAGGTGGAAGTATCTTATGAATACAAAAGAAATATGTTACATAAAGCCTAGGTATTACTATAACAGGAAGTGCATCCGCAGGTTTTGTTCCTTAAAATAAGTTCAGACTATAAACAATAACGTCTGCATCCTCAGCAGGAGGCACTTATAAATATTTCAAAAGCACCGCACATGTCCGCAACAGATAGTATCTCATGCTCAGCGTGTATTCAGCAACCAAGAGTTTCTGAATGTTCGTATAATAAGTTGGCTGGATAAGTGGGTTATAATTGCCATCTTCTAAAACTCCTGATGGGTGGAGTTTCTGGAAAAGTCCCATAGAAGATACTATCTCAATGTCACAAACTTGATAATAGCATTAATGGCTTTAAAGAAATCATAATTTCTTCAAGTGTGCCTGCGAACTTATAAATATATTTGGCACATCCAGATGGTAAAGCAGTCCATACTTTATGTAAAGCAGGAGCCAGGATCATGGTTGCTGTTACCACAAGGATGCCAGTCCTTTCCCATCAGTTAACCAAAACTCTGCCATTACATTCATGTGCAAGAAGGAGGAAATTAGGTGGATTTTGTATTATAAATCCATAGAGAAAAGCAACTAGGAAAATACATGTTTTTAAATTGATGGTCCATCCCATTCTCGTCCCTTTCCCTCCACTTCTGGTGACCCCAGGTCCTTTAACTTTGCCATCTCCTTCCCACATTTCTGGTTGGGTTGGATTTCCCAGTAGTGAGGAGGGTCTCAGTGACTATGATGAAAAGCTACTTCATCCAGCAGAAGGGGTTTGCTTTCCTTCTCGTGGGACCGTTGTGGGCCTCTTCGGGTCAAAGAGATTCTGTGGGGCTTTCATACTCATGAGTAAAAGAAGTCCTCCTGGGAACTTGTTACCCTTCAAACAAATATTTCATCCTCTGCCTTCCCCATTATGGTCACAGGTACTGAAAGGAGCATCTACACTCTACCACTCTACCTTCTCTCTTAAAACTTTCAGCATCATTTCTGAACCCTCCAGTTGACTGAAACTGCTTGCTTAACTGTTCCATTCCAATTACTCTTCTAATGTCCAGACCACTGGCTTTGCCTTGACCCTGATTTCTTCACCCTTTGTACAACATTACACGCAATTGGCTACTCTCTATACATCGGAGCTTTCTTCTTCCCTGCATGTTGTCATACTGCACCATCTTGGATTCCTCCCTACCTCTCTTTTTGGACTTTCTCTTTCTCCTCTAACACTAAAAGACAGGCATTGGCCAAGGTTTTGCCTTTGCCCTGAATGTCTTCTCCCTGAATAGCTTTATTGATCTTAGCCACTCAGCTCAAATAATACCCAAATTTAGGTCCAACCCTACATTTGACCTAAGCATTAGACTCAAACTTCCAAATCCATTCTAGACAATGTTGACTGCCTGAGTGGTAGACCATTGCCACAAATGAAAAAATCTGATTTTGCACCACCCCTGCCTTTTCTTTCTCTTATTGAATCCTTCCTTTCCTGTGTATCCAAATTTGACTCTCTGGAATGTCTCCCAATTCCTATTTGTCCCCCAGGTGCTGTCAGTTTAAGGTCTCTGCATTACAAATCTAAAATACCCTTCTTGTTTATCTTTTCTGTTCCATTTCTACTGCTACTGCTCAAATCCTAACACTTTTCAACCCATTCTTGGTGCTATTGCAGTAACCTCATAAAGGGACTTTTCTCGATTCTTCCTCTTTTAAAATCTTGAGCTTCCTGTTCCCTGCCCTGCTCTGTCTGTGCTTCTCAGTCTTCTACAACATAACTTCATCCTGTCCCTCTGGTCTATCTCCTGTGGCACCCCGATATAGTCTTGCCAAAATATATTGTAGTTCTTTAGACACTCCTGCTTTCTCACCCCATGCCTATTCATTGAATGTGTTCTTCACAGATGTGGGAAGGGTAAACGCCCTTCACATACCTTGTGTCCCTGTCAAAATGTTACACATCTTTCTAGTTCCATCTGAAATGCTTCCTTTGTAAAGCCATTTCTGATAACCAACGACCAATTAAATGTGGTCTCTCTTTCTCTGTCCTCCAACCCCCCGCCCCAAGAACCGTGTTTCTACAACTTTCATGTTCTTTAAAATATTGTCCTGTCATAATGTCATAATCATTAATATTCTGCTACTCTTCACCCAACTAGTTCATAAGATGCTCAAGAACAGAGAAGGATATTGTTTTCTACCACTCGCAGAGCCTAGCGTAGTGTTTGGCCTGTAATAGGTGCTTAATTAACATTTCCGAATTGAATGGACCAACTGAAGCCTAGAGAGTCTTCTCGAGGGTGTTCACCTAGCATGGAAGAACCAAGTCAGCTTTTTAGGAAAAGCTCTCACTTAATCAGACTTCTCATTTACATGGTAAACCCTTGGCTTCTCATTTACATGGTAAACCCTTGCTTTTTGTGGGTAGTGGAGTCAACTTTACATTTTTCCCCTAAAAATCTTTATTTTAAAAAAATCTAAGATTTCTACATGTCAATAGCTTTAGCTAAATCTCAACAAATAGGCAGAGGTAGTGCTTGACTGAAAGTTTTGCTTTCTGTCTCATACTCATCTCCATAATCTGTTTTGGAGTTAGAGTCATCACATGTATTAACGGTACAGGCATATGTCCTAATTGCTGAGTGTTTTCTGACATCCCCACAACTCTCGGGACTTTGTGTCACTACTCTGGAAACTTTGTCCATTGTATGTTCATATCTGGGCTCATGGCCAAGCCACCTTTATATAAATTTAGCACAAATAATTTAGAGCCTTGTTCCATTCCAGCTGGCAACCCCAATACGTGCACGTTAACTTAACAGCAGGCTTGCTGGGGAAGTTGTATAAAGTGAGACTCTCCAGGACAGAAGTCAACACACGATGCATAGTGTGCAGAATGGTGTAAATATGTTAGTCTGTATTGCCAGCTAAATACCAAGCCCCAAGTCTTGGTGCAACTGCATGAAGATACTACTCTGGGGAGATACTAGACTGAGCTAGCCCAGAGGTTGCTGCAGGGGGTGATTTCTGAAATAGACAATAAGGGGTTTTAGCTGCTCCCCTGGTTCACACAATCCCAATGTTTCCTAAGTGTTTCCTAAAACTGTGTGTCACAATGAACTGGTGTCAACCCAAGAGGAAGAGATGAAGAATGGCGGGTGCATGGTTACATCTACAATAGTGAGTCATCCCTGCCACCACAGCTCATTTTGTATTTCTTACTACCTTATACTGAGTTCTCTGGGATACTTCCAAATGTTTCTGCTCTCTGTCTAGTCTAGAAACCCATAGCACACCCCCATCCTCCCATCTCCAGGTTGTCCGCAACCGGGGAACAGAATGTTTAGATGATAAACTCTTGCATTTCCATGGGGGTAAAAAATGAGCTGGGGCAGAGGCAGAAGTGCTGCCTGATCATGCCCTTGATTTATTCTCCGTTGTGCCAGTCCCGTGTTGACCACGTTCATCATTCCCTTGGGAGACTTGCTTAGCTAACAGTGTGGCCTTCATGTGTGATGCCTATAGGATCCCATCGAGATCCTGAATTCTAGAAGTGACTCAGCCTTTATATAACTGTGGGCTGTTTCATCTTTCTGGGCCTGCATTTCGTCATCTGTGAAACGAGAGGTGGGTTCTGTGCTTTCAGCCCCTTTGCCTCTAATTTAACAGGGTTCTGTGTGTGCAGGGGAATCCTGTTGCCATAAGAGCATATTCCAAAGATGTCTTTTCTGATTATTTAGTCTCACCCTGATCCCTGGTCCTTCCTTTGTCTTTGACAAGACCCCCCACACCTTTTCTCTTTTGTCTCTCTTAGCTCTAAGCTACCCCAGCTCAGTCCAGACCCTCCCTGCCTTTTGCAAAATAGCCGCTCCCCTTTCCTTACTATTTCTTTTCCTCCGAGACACTCTTTTATGTCAGTTTTCTACCCCTAAATTTTATCAGACATTTTAGATTCTATTTCGGCAACATTTATTCCAGGGAATTGCCCATTTCCCCACCTTGACCTTAATCTTCTCCATTAACAGGGGATTATTTTAACTAATCGGTTATTTGGAAGAACTGGGAATGTGCTCCTAAGAAATGCTCGTTTCTTGTTCTGCTGTCACTAAATATGATATTTGCAAGCAGTGGAAATTCTGTGTAGGAATGAGCTGTTTATTCTTGAAACTAGATGGGCCACAGGCCAAGTTCGAGGTATAATTTCACTGCAGATGATAACCTAAGTGTTAATCAAAACTCGGATTTGATCACTAACACAGAAGTAGCTCTACCTTACCTTTTTGTTCAGCATAGCTTATTAAAATTAGATTGTAAAAAATAGAAATTACATTGGAAAAAATACAAAGGAATGACAACAGCGATTTTGTTAATGAATCCCACCTCACTCTTTATGTCTCAGAGGCAGCGTAAACTATGTAATAAGCTATGCATCTATTTGTAAAACAGTCTTGAATTAAGGAGCTTATTCAGATGCCATTGTAAAAATAATTTTCTGAAATTGTGGTCTATCAACAGGAGATAAGATGGCACTTTGTTGTCGCCTGCTGGGGCCCATTATGAATATTCTATTTCAGAGGCAAATCACACCGTAAATACAATGTTCAGATTCATTTATTTCCACAATAGCATTTTTGCAAAGGTGCAATTTCATAATTTGATTTAGCACTGATAGCACATCATCATTTCAAAGCTCTTTATAACCACTGGTTAATTCACACATCCTTGGGAAATTGTTTGTACCAGATCCATTTTAAAGTGAAATCACCAACAACATATAAAGATAAAGAAACTTGCCAAAGGGGATAGAGATGTGATTAAAATGTGCTGTCCTTCTATCTGTATCCTTTCCTTAGCACATGTGACTAGGCACTTCTGAACATGCATGTGTTCCCAATAAAAATGAAGGGCTCTATTAATGATTCTATTACAGGCAGGAAACTTGGTTTAAAACAATAAATCCAAATCATTCGAGATGCAAATGCAAGCAGGACCTGAAATGAAAGAATGTATTAATTGTACTTTTCACCTCTGTTGGGTCCTCCTGAGCCAGATTTTTATTAAAGCAAATGATCAATGGTGGACAAAGGCTAAAGTTATTTAGCTAATTCCCAGCATTAATTGGAAAATGTCTAGCATTTCTAAACACCTCAATAAAAAAAGAACTTGAACTGTCAACCCCCATTATTTTTGTCACTACATCTTTCCTAAGACGGACCTTGAGATTTAAGCTATTTATGTTTCTTACCCATGTTGTTTCAGGGTTTGGTGTAGATACTGATTATACAGGCCCTGAGACTGATGATGAACGTGAGTTCACTGTTCAACATCCATCACAACATATAGTCAAGAAAAATATATGGTAATAAATTCAGAACTTATAAACTTTTAAGTTGAGGTAAATTCAGGCACTTTCCAAAGCACTGTTTATTTGGATACCAAAACTCTTCCTCTGAATACCTCAACTGTTGCCTGCTACTTCATTCATTCATTCATTCATTCATTCAGCAAGTGTTTATTGACCACAGAGTATGTGCCAATTACTGTTTAGTGATAGAGCAGTGAACATAACAGACATCATCCCCTGCCTTCATGGTACTTACATTCTAGAAAGACGATGATAAACAAAGGAGAGCTGTTTGTCAGGAGATGTCCTTTGTGTTCACCCTGTGCCCTCCAGCTTGATCCTCATTATCCTCATCTGCAGTACCAAGACAGGCCTAGTCTCTCTGGGACCTGACTCTCACTCCAAACAAGATGTATATAAAAATATCTGGCTGAGGCAATTGTTGGTTGAATGTCACGTGTGTTTCTGGTTGCTCATGCTCTCTGCTTGTAACCTCTGCTGGGGTTCCAGACATTCTACAATTCAACCCTCAGCCACTACTCTTGCTTCCCAAGTTCACTCAATCTCCAGCCCTAAATACTTGACCAGTACATGAAAACTCTCCACACCCGGTACTGGCTAGCAAGGTCTCGCTTCAGACCTTGGCTCCTTTGTCTATAATTATGGATCCCAGTCCATCTTCTTTTACTCTCCAGCAGGCCCTGAGTGACAGGCCTCAGGAAGCAATGGACAAGGACACAGTGAACATGTGGCTTCCAAAGCTTCAGGATGATTTGGGGTTGCTTTACAATATATGTTTGCCAGAGCTGGCTCAGAGGGGCTGCTGGGGATATGGCCTCTGGGTGATTCATATATAGGAATCTCTCAGTGGGAACCAAGCACAGTCAGGTCTCATGTTCTGGAGTTGGTTTATAGTCTCGGCAACCATTTTACTGGCTCTTCAAGTGGCACAAATTAAATAGAAGACAGAAGGAAACTATAGGAAATCTTTTCTGCCTCATATCCCTAGTATAAAAATAATAATTCTTCAACAAAAATATTAATGACTAAATAAATGAGAAAATGCTTTATCTTACCATTCCATCTTTGACTCTTTCCACGAAAGGCCCCCACCCATCTCCTGAATGTAGCTAGTGGTGATAGAAACAGAAATGAAAAGATAGCCTTAAGAAGACATGGACAGGGGTGCCTGGGTGGCTCAGTTGGTTAAGCGACTGCCTTCGGCTCAGGTCATGATCCTGGAGTCCTGGGATCGAGTCCCGCATCGGGGTCCCTGCTCGGCAGGGAGTCTGCTTCTCCCTCTGACCCTCCTCCCTCTCATGCTCTCTGTCTCTCATTCTCTCTCTCTCAAATAAATAAATAAAATCTTTAAAAAAAAAAAAAAAAAAAGAAGACATGGACAAAACCTGACCAGTGATTGGATTTGAGGGGAGATGGAGGCTGGGCGTTAGTGACTCTCAGTGTCCCTATCTTCAGGCCTAAAAAAACAATAGTACCAGCAACATAACTAGTAAAAAAGCAAGACGGTAGGTCCCATTGTGGGCATTTTGAGATGCTTTTGAAATATACACATAACATTCTATTGCTTTGGAAGTAATGTGATCAAGTTCAATGGTGATAAAAATGGGTTTGACCACTTCGTCTTAATGGAAGAAGGAAAACTAGGATTAACTTACCAAACCTGTGACGTGGCCCTGTGTAGGATGGCAAATCTGTTCAGTATGGATTAGCAGTGACCTTCGGTAGTGCTTCTGAGAAAACTGCTTGGCGAGGAATAGCACAGTATACTGCAGTGCCTCCCACGGGCTTGAAAAGATGTGGTAGCGATCTCCATCTTTAATCTGTACACAGAAGGGCCTCTTCCGGAGACAGGCTAACCACAGAATGGTAGAGAAGAGTTTTATTTGGAACAAACATTTTGTTGATTAAATTAAAAGGCATGCAACTTATTTTTCTTGAGCACAGAGTTATCAGAAATAAAGTTTTATATTTAATTCCTTTGTTTTAAAAAAAGTCTAATGTATGTATTCTATAGAATCAATTTTTAAAACTCAAGATTTGCAGATACTGGAAAAATATATGTTATCATTCTTATAGTTCTAAATAAAGATTTGTTCTGTGGTTTGGCAAACCCTACATTCTGTTTTACACAATAGGCCTTTTATGGAGACATACACATCACACTGAGGTCGCCTCTATGTCTGATGGAATTGGGCCTCATATTTTTCCTTTGAATAAATATTGGGGGGAAAAACACAAGAAAATAAGTCACCCATAATCATACCACTCAAAGATAACACTATCTTCGTTTTGTTTATCTGTTTTTAGCCTTTTCTCTTTGCATCTAGAAATATGCGTATGTTAAAAAAGTTGAGATAGACACTTTTTATCCTACCATTTTCTCTTAAAATTACATTTTAAGTATTATATTAGGCCCTTAAGTAGTTTTAAAACATGCCTTTTATAAATCACATTATCTTTGCAAAATAATAATTTTTATCAAACTGCTTAGGACATATTTTCAATTACTCAAAATTAAAAGTAATAATAATGGTGAAATGATATCTCTATGAATATCTTTATGTATCTTTGAGAATTTCTTTAGAAGAGATTTCTAGAAGTATGATTTCTGAACTGAACAATAAGGACAGTATTAAGACTCTTGATACAAATTACCGGCTTATGTGAGAGGGTAATTCTCAGGATAGGGGAAGTTGGTGACATTTACTTTAAAACTACATCTACATTTCAAAGAAGTTGATATTTGTATGACATAAATTGCGATTTTATTTTTTTTAAGGATTTTATTTATTTATTTGACAGAGAGAGACACAGCGAGAAAGGGAACACAAGCAGGGGGAGTGGGAGAGGGAGAAGCAGGCTTCCTGCTGAGCAGGGAGCCCGACGCGGGGCTCGTCGCGGGGCTCGATCCCAGGACCCTGAGATCATGACCTGAGCTGAAGGCAGACGCTTAACGACTGAACCACCCAGGCGCCCCATAAATTGTTATTTTAAATCAGGAATTGGCACACTTTCTGAAAAGGATCAGATAGTAAATATTTTAGGCTTTGCTGACAAGATGGTCTCAACCTGAACTTCTCAGCTCCTCCATTATAGTGTGAAAGCCCGAGACAAGTAAATCAATGAGCATGGCTGTGTTTCATTAAACTTTATTTATAAAAACAGGCTGTCAGACAGATTTGGTGTATAGGCCATAGTTTGCCAACCCCTGTCTTAATTGAAAATTCTGCCATGCTATGAAAAGATCTAAATTTGTCACCAGCAAGATTTGGGAGCAAGTGTTCCCTTTGTAAAAATTTGAGCTTATAGGATTGTGAATCCCAACTATAGTCTAGGGAAGGGAGTAAATTTTCTTTTGTTGCAAGGCAATTTGGAAACCAAGCAAGGAAGCTATGAATCAGCCTGTTGCTTTAACATAGGTAGAATATGGAGAAGTCTATACAGTTAGGCTTCTGTTTGCCTCTGTTAGGCAACTGTAGCTCTGCCTTGTATCTTTTCTCAGTGTGCTTTCTTGAGGAATTCACTCTAACTCTCAAGAAAGTAGTCACATCTATGTATACAAACTATTTTCACTCAATATTGATTCAATCAAGGGCTCCATCACTCATTAATACAAGCATTACTGCACAATTCCTAGGAAAACAAATCTGATGCTGGAAGAAAAAGAAAATCTTATGAGAAATAACTTTGTTCTCATGAAACCTACCAAACAGGGAATATTTTCCCCAGATGTTAAGCATGCAATTGCTTTTCCTTAGGTGACCCTTTATGGAACAGCTAAAAGACTACCTTTAACAAAGGTGTAAAACAAAGGAAATAAACCAAGTGTAATCTCAATAATGTCATTGTGTCATAGATAATTAGCAATTATCTGTCAAGGAAATTAGTAAACTGACCAAGGGGATGATATATATTTTATTAGTCTTTATGGCAAAATAGAGGATGAAGGAAATTGCTTTCAGGGACTATCAGATCTTCCGTAGATGTGCGTGCGTGTGTGTGTGTGTGTGCACATACATATCCTTCTGACCTCAAGAATGCAAAAGCAGCTGCTTTGGTAAACACCACATCTGAGTCCAGCAGTAGTTTTATGCTCATTGTTTCTGTCTCTTTTATTTATGCTAGAGAAACAATGCGAGCTAGATGCAGACAGCTCTCTGCCAATAATAGAAGTGTGTTTGCCGGTGAGCCCAAGCAAGTAACAAAGAATTGGAAAAAAATGGATTTGACCTTAGCAAATTAATATAAACAATAACTTCCCTACACACATCACACACACTCATACACACACACACACCATATATGTATAACAGCTACAGTCACAATTTTGGTTAGAAATACTTTTTTTTTTTTTTTTTGCTAGAAGACCCCAAATTGTGTTCCCATCATAAGCTTTTAGACCTAACACACAGTTTTTAAAATGTGCAGACGTTATAAACACATATACTGTTTGGCAGCTAGCTAAGAAGGTAACCTCAGATTTATATTCCGACCCTTCTGTTTGATGGATGAAGAAACTGGAGTTTTGAAAGTGAGTGACTTGCCCAGGGAGTGGGTCTGTGGTACAAACTTATTTCTCCTGATTCCCAGAACGATGATCTCCTCACCCATTTGTGCTTCCTCTTTGGCTATGTTGCTTTTCCTGTTTGTTATTCGGTCCAGGTAGTGCATATTCGTCATTCGTTGTTTGGGCATACGTGCACTCCTTTTGCAGCTAGTCCATCAGGGGTTGAGAACTTACTCTGTGTCATCTTGAAGGGTAGAAATTCTAGTCCTAATACCCCATAACAAACCTTCTAACTTTCATAAAATATGACTTTCTGGGAACATAGTTTCAATCTTGAGCTAGTTCAACTTGAAAGGTTTACACATTTGAAAAAAAATGATTTTAGTACATTATATATGTTTGTACAAATGCAACTCAGGGCCTTATAATAGTTGTTACATGACAGCCAATCTTCAGGCGGGGTTATCACGAGGTCACCCTAAATCACCAATTCCACTACCACTGTGAGCTGTGCACTGGGCCATGGTAAGGCCTCAGAGAGCCCGTCTGTAGCCTGGCAGCACCCCCATCATGATGCGCAGTTCTATAGCAAATCACTCTTCAATGACAAAGAATTTATTTGATTCTTTACATTACTTTAAATCCATCTGGTTACATGGATGCTTTTGCTTTTTTTTTTTTTTTTTTTTTTTGGCTTTCATTGTTTAGATTCAAAGTATATGGTTCTCTACTCCATTTCTACTCCGGTGAGGGACTGTCTCATAAAGTGGTGAGCTCCACTTACCCCAGAAGCTTTCAAGTAATGGCTTGCTGCCATCCGTGAGGAGTGCCATGCATTCCTGGACTGAATTGGGCTCACAAATAAATGGAGATGAGTAGATTGAGTGCCAACCCCACGGCTGCTGGTTTGGATGGGGTCATTTTCATTTCATTCCCCAGAGCACATAATGAAAGACACAACTTATCTCAGAGCTAAGTTCGAATTGAATAATGGCATCACAACAGGGCAATCATCGTGTTCTAGATTCCTGTGCCCCTGGCTGCTGAGGAGCAACGGAACCAGTGAGGCAGTATTGGTTAAAAATAAGTAAAAAAATAAAAGGCATCCCAGCCAGGAGGGGTCTTGTAGAGCAGGACAGACACGGCTGACAGAGGACCTCGTGGAAGACAAAATGCTACCAGGTTTCTCTTACGGTGGCGTTTGTTTTCTTCCCCGTTCTTCTCCTAGCTTTCTGTTTTTTGCAGTGATGATTTAGTACTTCTGGGGGTAGAGGTTCGATTCAAATAAAGAAAAGTATATCAGTGAAAGGAGAGGAAATGGAAAACAAAAATAGAAAGTATTGCAGTGAAAACATGTCTTGGGTCAAACCCTAAACTAATTCTTATAATGGATTTCGGTTATTTTCAACTGTTCGGCCTTTGTTCATGTGTTGACCAAATTACCTTTCATTCCCAAGAACAGCTGAGCATCACACAGGGAATACCTGTTCTGTCATACGATTTGGTTGAATGTCCCGTTTATATCTTGATGGGAAGACAGGCTCTCAAAATTTGAAAAAAAATCAGAATCTTCATTTCTTCTTTCTCATCAGCATGCCAATATTGTTTGATCATATTCAGGAACAACAACAACAACAACAAAAAGGCAGGGGTGTGTATCATATGTCAGTACCACAGTCAGCCCTGGGTGCGGGAAGATGAATAATGCCTCGTTCACTGTCCTAGAAGGGGTCACGGCAGATGGGGGAGACAGGACTGGTAAACGGATATTTTACAGTTTCAGACGGCAAATGCCGTAACGGGTGCGTAAAAGAGATGGTTTCTAAATTGCTACCCAGTTTGGTTGTGTGGGCAAACCTTCCCTTTTTTCTCCAGCCGCTTCCACCACATTTAACATTACCAACCTCTCATTTAGAGAGGAAACTGAATATCCATTCCCAGACCCATAAGTTTTGGCCACCCTTGCTTCATTTCCCTATTATCATGAAAGAAGGCCCCAGTCATTGTCAACTGGAAATGAAATGAGGTAGAGAAACGTGAAATTGTTACTGATCCGTAGTAGCTACGAAGCCTGGAAGGGAGAGACAAAGAATTGTACCCTGGGATTCATCCCTTGGGATTTACAAGTTAATCATCTCTTTCGGAAGATGGAGTTTATCCCAGTAATAAGATAGCGAACGAAACAAGGCCGTCTGTAAGTGCCAGCCGAGTGTTACACAGGAATGTGCGATAAGAATTCAAAGTGCCCGTTTTTCTTGTCAGGTAATTAAAAAGAAGAATGAGTTCTATAGATAAGACCAATACAAGAAAGGTCTCCTAAAAATGTTTGTTTGTTTGGGTACACTTTGATCTATTTGCCCAATTTAGAAAGAAGATAACTGATAGTGTTGATTGCTCTCTCTCACTTCACTCTTACATAATGAGGTTCTCACACAGGTGAGATTAACTAGAAAGGAATGCAAAATATCGCTACTGTGGAGGGACCAATTTTGCCTGAAATTGGTAGATCGTAATGAAATTACAGAGGGACGATTAGTTAACCACCTTGGACAAAGAGGTGCTCAACTTTAAAAATGGGAGCTGTGACTATAAAGTAATAAAGTTTCCTCGACAAACAAACATACCTGGAATTTTTGCATGGGATGACGTCTCCAACTTTTACGTCATTGACTGTGCTCCCATTTCTCTAAATCACTTGTGAAGTGGCCTCAGGGCATTTGCTAATCACAGGGATAAAAGCGATCTTTATGTTTAGAGTTATTATTCTTACTTCCAACCGTTGGGGTCCCCATGGTTGCCAGAGCCCCTCCCACAACTTCTCCGTCCCCCTTTGTACTGGGAACAGGTCTGATGGGAGTGCCCTCCCCAAACGTTAACCAGGAGGGGCTCCAAGCCCGGGCCCTGGCTCAGAGGAAACCTTTGCTTTTCTCCTGGCCCCACCTCCTCATTAACAGACAGAGCAGCTGCAACTTACCCTCCTGCAATGTCTGTGGGGCCCTTGCACTCCTGGCAAGATGCCGGCCCCTCTGCTGCGGATGGTAGGAATGTGCCCCCCAAGAGAACGTCTGATCTGCAAAGTGTTAATGGCTAAGAACCGGGGGGAAGTCCTTATCCAAAAGCCATCTTTGGATCAAGGAGGGGCCCTCCGCCTCAGAGGAAATCTTTCCTGTTTACAGACTTCTGGGGCCTTTGAAAAGCCTTGGCAGGTTATGGACCAGGCTCCTTAGCTTTTACGCAAAGGGGCAAACAGGATGAGACCAGGATGGAAACTACATATCATAGGAACCCAGAAGGGCAGGAAGCAGCAACATAAGAGGGAACTCTTGATTAAAAGTATAACTGGAAATGTTCGTGTTAGGTAGGAAGGGGATAATAGCATTAAAATATGTCTGTAGATTTTGTACGTGTTTGTAATAATACAACCATTAGCCCACCTTTCCTTCAGTTGGTTTTTTTTTTGTCACATTATTCTCCACTTTGGAAAAATCTGATTCCACACCCCCACACCCGCCCCCCACCCCCACCGCCACCCCCGCCCTGCCCCGCATGGAGATTCTGCGCTAAGTCTATTTGGGAGAAAACACAGTCAAACTACATTCTTTTTATTATTGTTAATTTCTGTGTGAGATGGAACCCGGGAAAGACCTTATTATCCTTAGTAGAATTAATTATTCTAGAATAATTAGGAGATCAAAAATAAAAGAAGTATGTAAAGGATGAGGTTGCTATTTATTCACTATGCTTTTTCTACATTCTGTTCTCCAAGAACGCCATAGATGTTTGTGAGTTCTTTTTAATAAAATGGCGTAGACATTACTATGAAAGGAACAAATTTTTTTGCTTCAAAAAACTCTGTGTGTGTGGTGGTGGAGGCGGCCGTAGTGGCCGTTGAGATCCCCCGTGTGGAGTGGGGATGTCCACGAAACGCCCCACTAATTTTATAATCCCTTTGCTAGCTCCACCCAGCCTGCATGTGACCATGAGCCACACCCACCCAGCTCTACACCCCCCACCACAGGATGAGCCACGATCATCTGTTTCCAGACAGAAGTCTGTAGTAACATGTTTTATAATTGTAGTCCTATGCCAACTAGAGAATAAATTGTCATTACCAGATGGCTCCGTGGTGCAGAAAATGTGCTCGTACAGAATTCTGCATCAGCCTCCTTGACTTGCACCCAGCAGGTGATATTTATGGACTGTTTACAAGTTGCTCACATATGGCATTCTAAAGAGGTTTGTAACTTTTATATGCTGTCATCCAGTTTATTTATTTTATGAAAATCCCACTCCAAAGGTCAGCCTCCCTCTATCTACCTCCCTAACTTCAGACTGGAGGAAAAATCCTGAATGTGATCTCAGGACAGAGTTGCTAAACAAAGAGGCTTTCAAGGCCTCCAAATGTAGTGCTCCCCCTACACACGTCCCTGATAGGCTGCTCGTCCTGACTGCAGGCAGAACCCCAGTGAGAATGGGGGTAGCCTCCTTACTTATTCAAATGATACAACATTTGTGTTCTTTTGTGTGGAAATGATTTGTCAGCTTTGGGCTTGGGTCAGCTCCTGTGGAGGAGAGAATGGGGCAGGCACCTCGCAGAAAGGAGGTGGCCAGTGTCCTGGGAGGGCATGCAAGCCAGGGGCACTCAGGTGGGCCCAGGCCAGCAGGTGGGAGCCCTTCTCAAATCCTTTCCTGGCCACTGCCCAGAGTGGAGACTCAGAGTTCCCACGGAGGCAGCGACAGGTCTGCACCTGAAAATAGTTCTTCCTGACACAGATGGGCGTTGTTCTGGACATTGGCATTCCTGACTTAATCATCCTCAGTCCAGGTAGCCACTCAAAATGGGTAGAAGTTTTATTCATTTGTAGGTCAGTGGAAATAGGACGAAGGTATTTTCTTGTCCTCGTGAAAGCAAATCTAGAGGAGTGACGTTATTTGGTCATTGGAAAGATTTCAATACTGAGACAAACACAGGGTGTCCCCATGGTGGAGGAAAGGGGGAGCAGGCTGTGCAGGAGCCCCGGGAACTGTGGAGATTGCAGACATCTTGAAAGTCATGTCAAGTTCTTCACCTTCATTTGGTAGGAAGTAGGACACAGCAGGAAATTTTTTAGAGTGTGAACTTTCTCAAGTGACTTTTCCAAGTCACACAGGTAATCTTTTCCTTTTCACGTATTTCTTTAGGTAATTAGAGAGCATTTAATAACACAGATTTCAGATGGGGAAAAGGGAGAGGTCAGCGGCTCTACAGTCCCATAGGCTCTGTCAGCCAACCAGGATCTGTTTGTGATGCTTAACCAAACACACCCCTCAAATCAGTTGCCTGCAGCAATTTTCAAAAAATACCTAAAATTAGGCCCTGCCTCAGATATACTGAACTAAGAGACGGGGATGGCACTCAAGCAAGGATGGGAGACAATCCCGGTGAACAGCACAGACAGAGACCTGTCTCAGCACCTAGGCCTCTGACCTGCAAGCCCATATGCTGCACCCAGCCTGCAGGGCAGATGGACCGCTGCTTGGGGGAGCCAGGGGATGGGAGGAAGGTTAGTTCTGGGGGCAGGGGGCAAGGCTTCTGTGGTGGGGGATGAGGCAGGTTCGGCTCAGCCTCCAGAAAGAGTACGGCTCTGTTTAGCCAGGCTCAGCCACTTACTCTGTGACTTTGGGCAATGTGACCTCATTAAGTCTCATTTCTCTCAAGGACAAAGTGGACGTAAAAATAGTACCTTTGTGGGTTTATTGCAGTATGCAATGAGATTATAGAGGGCAAGCGCCTAGCAAAGTTCCTGGCATGAGTAAATGCTCGTGAATAGTAGTGGTGGTGGTGGTAGGAGTATTCTGATTAGTGGGAAGAATACGGAGTTTACATTCTGGCACCGTTCCAGCCTCAGCCTATAACAAAAACAGCGACAGTTCATGTGGTGTCTACGGTGTGCCTGACGGTGGGTGTGTATCTTTAATCCTCACAAGCACACTGCAAGATACTGTCATCCCCATTTCACAAAAGAGAAATGAAGCATAAAAAAGGTAAAAGCTCTGGCTAAGATTACAGAACTTGAAGTGGCAGAACAAGGCTTTGAAGCCAGGTCCTTCTGATGCCAACCCACCATACCGTCTGCGATACCCAACGAGATACTGAATTATGGGACCTTGTGTTCCCTTCCAGCTGACCGGAGGAGATCCCAGAGCCCTTGACTGCATGACTGGTCCTAATGTACTTATTTCCTGGGCAGTAACTGAAAAGCACTTGGGATCTTGGGAATTAGGCATGACATAAGGTCAGGGCATTAAATGGGCCCTTCGACTACGAGGTTGAAAATTCATCAGGCTTTTCTCAGGGTGAAGGATGGCTGTGAAGAATGGACAGAGGCTGTGGAGAAGGGTGGGGGCTGCCTGCACACAGCCAGGTCCCTCAGATCCCCCAGACTCCCTTCAGCCTGGGCAGCATGTCCCGGTGAAGCAGAGACTGCAGGAGGCCCGCCTGCATCTCTGGTGGTCCATCCAGTAAGTCCCTGGTCAGTCAGGGCAGAAATAAGTCTAATGTGACATCCACATGCTGCTCCCAGGACCAGGGCTGAAAATAGGTTCTCTTGCAGTTCCCTTTCACCAACTGAAAAAAAATATTTCTAGGGGATCCCAAGATCTTAAAACCCTGCTTGGCTCCAGAAAAACAGGTATACTTTAACGCCTGCCAAAATGAGAAAGATTAATAGGATATCTGAATTTCCACTGTGAACTGAAGTCGATAAGTATATTATTAATAGGAAGATGTAGTACTCATTTTCAAAGACTAATGTAATTCCTGTGAATTTGTTCTTAGAGCAACATCCAAGAGTCTAATTTTCTAGAGCCATGAAGCCAAACTCCATCTGACTATCCCAGTAGCTCACGGAGCAGGCGGCCCTCTGTTTCACCCTCCCCTCCGTCTACCCTCAGGCCTGCACAATTTAAGGTAGTTAACCCTACCTTGAAACCCAAAGTGTTTGAAGGAAAAGTAGGTTTGCTGGAACAAGGTGTACTTTGACTACATAAGTTGTAAGATTGGAAGTAAAAACTGCAGAGGCTCCAGAAATATTTCAGGATCCATATTTATATTCAGTCGAAATCTAAAGAAACTGAGAAATTCATAGCGAATGGCTTCTAGGAACATCCTTGGAGAAAACTGTTCATTCACAGGCTATAGATGAAATATTCACCCCTTAAAAGTGTCCTGCTTCTTATAATAAGACACACAGCCTGTGGCTGTAACTAAATTTGCCATAAGTTATATGGCATCACCACAGATAGTCGTGTTTAGTGTTTGGTTTGTGTTACAGATTGTGTGGACTTCCAATCTGTAATTTATAATCAATTTGTAGAGTATTTAAAGTTGCACTGAATGAAAGATTTTGTCCTTGTTTAAACTGGATTATTAGGACTGAAATGCTAATCCTCTCTGAGCTCTGGTGGCCCCAGTAGGCGCTTTCCAGGGAACGGACTGACTTGCCTAAACCAAACTTGGTGTGTAGTCTTGGAGCACTCAGCTTCCACATCGCCTGTTCCCATCCTACCCCTCAAGCTCTAGAGTAAGAATAGACCCCCCGGGCCACCCCCGGGGCAGTTACTGCTCCAGATCAACCTTCTCGGCTCTGCTGTCTGCATCCAGGCCAACCCCGAGAGTCCAGAAACTTCCTGTCTTCATCAGAGAGCAAGCCTGTTTCCAGATGGCTCTGGGCTGGCTTGGGTATAAGAAGTAGGATTAAGATGAAAAGAATCATTTTTCATAGGTCCACTTGAAGTAACCAAATGGAAAAAGGAGACTCTAGAGAGTTCCAGAACAATCAGACTAACTAGAGAGGTCAATGGACCAATGGGCAGCCTGCTTTCAAACAGACCTTCTTGTCTGGCTGTCAGGTCCTGTCCTCACTGAAAAACCTGAGGATACAGCTCAAAGAAAAGTATTTCCCAAACTTAAGGAGTATACTGACCACCCTTTCAAGAAAAGCATTCCCACCAATCTTGAGTGTTGAAAATTATATTTTTATTATATTGCTTACTACATATGTACAGAAAACATATTCATACCTTACTTATGTTTAGCGTTCCCATAGAATAAATAAAATAATGCAAGTTTACACATTAATCCTAACATAACAACAAAACCAAAACACTCAGATGACAACATCAATTTGACGTGATGAATCATGGCATTTGGCAGAAACAAAATAATAAAAAATTATTATGTCATTGGGTAACATAATAATAGTATGATGTGTTTGCAATTTTATGCTTTACTTAGTATTAACTTAATTTCCTTGAGTTTCAGCATGATGGACAACCCTTTTAGCTATTATCATCGTCTTTGCTGGTTTTTAAAAATTTTTTGTTTAATTTGTTGTAGCCACTGATGGTGGTTCAAAGTAATAGTGTATTAACAATGGATTAACTTAATGGTGTAGCCCAAAATACTACATTGGAAAATAAATACCTTTGTAATGAAAAGTCCTTTATTGCCTATTTATGTCTAGAATTGTTACTTGTGAACTACCGCTTATGAATTTCCCAGTGACTTAGACCATGGTGCCAATGGCCAGGATGTCGGTGCTTTGGAGGTCAGTTGTATGTTACTCCCGTGTTCCCAGGTGACGGATGACTCACCCATCCCAACCACTTGTATCTGTTTGAATGAATGGGAAGCTTTTGTCCACACAGACAGCCATGCCTTCATGTGGTCCGCACTGGGCGCTCATTTAATCATAAACAAATACACACGTGGCCACAAAAAGACATGACAGTGTTTCTTATATGGTGGTTATCTAGGTGATCTAGAACATGTTCACAGTGAAGTTTTTAAAAGATAATCATCAGAAGGAAAACCTAAAATTTTTAAATTCTTTTATAACTGTTCAACACTTGAAGAATGACTGGCCTTGGGTCCAGCTACCCATGTCTGACATAGTAGAAGTGGTTTCCGGGCAAGTCACAGGCTCTAGACCTTGATCAGAGCTATGATAAAACCAGAGTCAACATGACTATTTTTGAGTCCTAGTGTGTTGTTAATGAAAAGGGCTTTTGAGATCTTCTAGGGCAATCCCTTTAGGTTACAGATGAGGAAACAAAGACCCAGACAGGTCAAGTGACTTGCCCAGCATTACCCCACTGTTGAATGGCAGAGTCCAATTTGGAACTCTGCCCTCCTGACTTTTTGACCTAGGCTCTCTCATCACAGCGCTGGCTTTGGCTGGGCAGTCAACTCCGACAGCTCAGCAGGTTGGTAGCTATGGTGCTGAGGAAATGCTGCTTGTTTAATGTGATTGGTTTTGCTCAGATTCAAAACGGATGTTGGTTCTCTCCCAGGTTCACGTACATATAGGGTGAAACCTTCAGGATTTCACAAGAGTGGCATATTACTGCTTTTCTTCCTCATTAACTTTCCAATGCTTACTCTTCTGGCCCCTTGTATGTCTCAGCACAGTTATTAGAAATGAGTTTTGCTGAAGCATTATTCTGTAAAAAGATCAAGCCCCAGAATGAGGACTGAGGCACGTTAGCAGAACGTCAGATGTCACTTTAGACTCTGTTACAATTCTCACATTCTAAGAGCTTATCAGAAGCATTTGGAAAATGTAGGAATCTCACCACTACATAAAACATCACATATACATAAAAACCAGTAGGAGATCAACATCTTATATTGAAAGAAATACAGCGATTTTAACTTGAGGTCACAAACCACACTCTGATTGTATATAAAGTTCTACTTAGTTGAATTTGCTCTCAATGGTATTGTTCAGTGCTAACATGAAGTAAAGAATGTATTTAATTGGTATTAGTGACCTCTTGGTTTGCCTGAAGAAAGAACATTATCCACACCATAACTGTGATGGATAAAAGACTCTACACGTCGGGTATGGATGAGTGAAATTCATTCATTCACATGGTAATGCAGAAATTGATAAATCCACAGTATGGTAATAGTGCCACATCCCTATCATACAAATTGGCTATGTTTTAAGGGATTTTTGTGGATTTTGAGCGCACCCATGCTTGTGTGTGTGTGTGTTCACTGTTAGCAGATGCCAAGCATTCTTCTTTCAAACATAACAAATATGTTTTCTGTCTTCCTCCACTGAATGCTGAGTGTGTTTTAATAGAAGCGCTGGATTTAGGAGACAGAATCCAAAGTCCAATTCTGCTGCTGTCTCAGGGTCGTATGACCCGGAGCGGTCCACAGGGGCTCTGTTTCCTTATCTGTAACATTTAAGAGCAGAGAAGATGCCCTCCAAATTCCCTTCTGTAATTCTTGTTCATGAGTTTTCTTTGTTTCTAGCACAATAAAACAAATTGTGTGTGATTAAATATGCCATCACCGTTACAAAGATGTAACAGTCCACACAGGTTGTAAAATTCTAAGGAAGCACCCTGTTTCTGTTTTCCTCCTCACTAGAAGCCAAGATATCTACTAAAGATGTTAGAATCAAAATTGGCTGGGCCAAAAACATTCCAAGGAAGGAAAAGCCTGGAAAAGTCCCTGTCCAGATTACTGTGTTAAAGTTTATATTTTACAAATGTCTCTTATCTTGTCTGAAAAGAAATAGAGAATCTAAGTATTCTGGGATAAAAATAGATTGTGTTATTTAAGTGTATGTGCATGTGTACATTTAAATAAATTGGAAAAAAGAAGAAATTTTCTGAAACTGAAATGAAACAGATTGGAACTGTCTTCAAAAATTTTCTTCAAAGTAGAGGTTACAGAATGCAGGAATAAGTTACTAGGGATGCTGTGGAATTTCTTTCTTCGATGGGTTTTTAAAGTAGGACAGACATGGGGTGCCTGGGTGACTCAATCCGTTAAGCATCTGACCCTGATTTCGGTTCAGGTCATGATCTCAGGGTCCTGAGATTGAGCCCTGCATTGGGTTCTGTGCTCAGCAGGTAGCCTGCTGGAGATTCTCTCCCTCTGCCCCTCCCCCTGCTCTCTCTCTCTCTGTCTCAAATAACAAATAAATAAGTCTTTAAAAAAATAAATAAAGCAGGACAGACACAAATCTGCTCATCTGCCTCAACTGGATTAGGTTCTACAAATGAACTCAAGTCTTTTGATGTTCATTTCCACTAAGATGCTCAGATGCCTTTCTCTGCCCATTAAGATTCAGGGTCAAAGTCAGCCCAGTGGCACATGCATAAAAAAGTTAATTTTCTCTCTACCTTTATTTGTAATTAAATATTAACTGAGCCCATCAGAATGCTTGAAAACATGTATTTTTTTGAGTGGAGATTTTAAAAATCACTTTGCTTAGTGTTCAAAATACGCTAGAGATTTAAGAGAGCCCACAACTGCAGAATTCTGATCTTCAAGAAAAATCGGGACAGAAATACATTTGTAGAGAAAGTTCACATTCTTAAACTGCACAAGTGAGAAACATATTTGGAAACTCTGTGGAAAAGTAGTAGATAGAGAATCAGAAGACCTGAGCCTTTAGATGCTAAAACTTACTATTCCACCTCTCTGTCTGTTTCCATATTAAAAAATAAGGAGATCAAACCAATTTTGCAGGTCATTTCAACTTGAAAATAGATATATATAATCTTCTCTCTCTTCCTCTCTCTCTCTTTTTATACACACACACACACACATATGACTATATAACAATATATAAAACATATGTGCATGTAGATATATATAAAATTCTTCTAAATTTTGTCCCCATTTAATTGACTTTCTGCTTCCAGGAAACACTCTTGACCTATGTTTTAAATGTTTATTAAAAAGGAGTTTGCAAGCTCTCTGAGTTTTCTCCAGAATTCACACCAATGCACTTTTGAGGATTCTATTTGCATCTACTCTGTGTGCCCCCACTAATGTCTTACTGCACTCCATGTCCCCACAACACAGCTCTGTTTAGTGGCGCGCTATGGTTGCTGTTGTTCCTAGTTGTCTGGAAAAGTCTTGTCTCCAAATTACAATGGCTTTCTTTTTTCTTGCCCTGAAGCAACAAATGATGGGAGAAATATGTATATGTTTCTGTTCTTCAGAGTCAGAGCTGCCTCGAGCATAGAATTCTTAACCCTCTAGTTTATTCCAAATGCAATGAATCACTAAGTAAATGAGAGCCACGGGCTGCATATCAGGGCAATTGTGTAAGTTAAATTAATTTTTAGAACCAGATTGCATTTGTTAAGCCGGGGCTCTTAATGTGTGCCGACAAAAATGTCCAATCACCTTACCAAGGTGCCAGAGACATATTGCCCAGATAATAGCTGAAAATTTGAACTTGGCAGTTTTATGGATTGGTTTGTATCTAAAAAGCAGGCAGCTTTTAAAAGCCCTGAATAAACATTGCTTTCTGTGGACACCTATGGCGTAACTATTTATAAAAGTACCCAATCATTTTTCCCCTCCTAAAAGTGCTATTGGCAGAAGAGGGCTTGGTATTTAATCCATAACCTGCAATGCACTGCACCCTACAGTGGCAAAGAACACACAGAGCCAGAAGAAAGGGATCAAGAAAGCATTAAAAATGTCAGGCCACAAGACCATGTTTAAATTATTAGGTGAGATGCCGTCCTGCATTTAACAATGGCCCAGCACACCTCGAGGCCCAACTTCCTCTCCACTTGCTCTGTTTTGATGGGTTATTGCAATCTGTTCTGAAATTGAATTTTGGTTTGTTTCAGTAGCATTTTGCAGTAAATAAGGGTGACTCTGGTATCTTGTTTGTGAATCTTGATGTAATAATCAGAGGTAATTGAAGCATGCACAAGCCACAGAGACTTATGACATGTTTTTAAACAAGTATTGACTGATATGAAACTAATTTAACAAAAACTGGAAATCAGACTCCTCTGAGAAGGCGTGCACAGAATACAGGGTCTGTTGCAGTTGGACTTTTTAGAGCTGGCCTCTAAAAAACAGCTTGTTCAAGTTTCCTTACCTTTCCTGAAGGAGTTTAGGTGCAAGTTACTGGCAGCCAAGGTTGTGACCCCATGGATAGGGCTAATCATCTGACGACCAGAATTAATCATTTGTCAGTCCTGTGGTTTGGATTAACTGGGGTCGGTCATCCCCTACTGCCTCGGTGGCTCCTATGGATAAGAAAATCTCTTGGTGTCAGAGGCACACAAAATCAACTCCAAATGGCAACATTTTGTGTAAACCAGCATAGCTTTGGAATCTTTTTATTTTGTAAATTAATTTTCTTTAGATAAGATTGCAATCTTTTGTATTTATGTTCGTGCTTATACGGTTATATATATATATAGACATATCCCATAAAAGCATTATATACATTCTCACTTGCAAAATGCCCGCTGGACTTATATTCCATTTTAATGCTAGTTAGATACTAAAAAGGAGAAATAACAGAGCAAAACCTGTAATTTACATCTCTAAGCCTTAGTACAGACAAAGATTATTAGAACAGGTCGTGCTATTCTCCCTAGGCTCTGGATTTAAAGCGGGTGAAAAGCATTTGAGGATCAGAATTTGAAATTCAAATGATGAAAAAAATAGTCTAAGATGTTGGCTCCCACAGATACTGACCTTACGTACAAATGGTGGTGAATTTTTTTGTTCATGCACTAAAGAGAAGAGAATGGATTGTGTGTAGTTCACTCCGAAGATTGGTGATAAAGCCTCTTAAACCTTTTGCTGCTTGTCCCCTAATTGAAGGAAGTAGAGGAGATGGATAATGCAGGGAGGGAACATAACGGGAAGAAAATAATTAGCAGCTTCATTAGGCAAATTTTACCATTTGAGTGTGTTTCTAGCACACACTAATGTCAGTTACATTGAGACTTTATGCAGAGCAAATGTCCTTAAAAGACAATGAATTAAAACATAAAATTTGAAATGCATCAATGCCACCCTTATCAGTAACACTGCCAGAGATCCCAGAAAAGTTGAGATCTAAACAGTTTATTTTTCTAAATAGAAATCTTGCAGATGTGGACCTCATTAGAACTATCATTCCACCTGTGGAAACTGAAACAGGATTGACAGAGTGACTAGGGATTTATAGACGTAATACTTATTATCGCTAATAGGAGTTAGGTACCCGAATCCCAGGATGATAGATGCAACTATGCCCTTAAGTGTTTGGTATGCTCTTCAGCAGAAGTGTTGTTGTCATGATGGCTATTTTAATAAGGTTTCATGTAATTGGAACAAAAGCAGAACCACCCAGTGTCTTTGCGTTTTCCCCAAAGTGATTTATATCATTTGTAGAAAAAATTTCTGAAAGGGTAAGACGTTTTCCTTCACAACCATTTAGTAAACAAGTTAGAGGATTCAGTTTCAATGTTGTTAAAATCAATACGAAGGAGTTGGACTACCTGAGTTATGCGATGTTTATTCTGGTTTTTCTTGTTTATTCATTTTCTCCGTAAGCATGAACTTTTTTCCCGGGAACAGTTTTATTTCTGATTCTCATAAAAGCCCAAGATAAATAGACATATTTTCTACCTGCAAGAAGGATGATTGGGGTGCCTGGGTGGCTCAGTCAGTTAAGCATCAGACTCTCGATTTCGGCTCAGGTCATGATCTCAGGATGGTGAGATCAAGCCCCTGCATCAGGCTCCACACTCAGTGTAGAGTCTGCTGGAGATTCTCTCTCTCCCTCCATCCGCCGCTCCCCCTGTTCCCGTGTGCTCTCTAAACAAGTAAGTAAATACAATCTTAAAAAAAAAAAAGGGGGATGATCTTATCAGGGAAAAAAACTATGGCATGGCAGCACCTAAACAATAATTCCAGTGCAACACTGGGCAAACATAATTAACTAGTCCATACTGGCTAAGTTAGGGCTCCATAAACTCAAGTGGAGGAAACATTTACAGGTGACTGAGGATAAGAAAAGCCTCACAGAACAGATGAACCTTAAATTGGGCTTTGAAAGAATGGAATTTGGTTCTGCAAAAATAAGAAAAGAGAAACTTCTAGGAAACTTGATGCCAGAACAGTTCTGTGCAGTTATCCTTAGGTAAGGGGCATCAGGGCAGCTGTCTCTGACCTTTGGAAGAGCTGGTACCATCCCAGGGGTGGTGACTGGGCAGAGGCTCAGAGCAGAGACCCACAGGACTCGCTGGGGGAAGCCTCTTTCAGTTTGTGCCTTAAAACGAAAACCCTGTAACTAATACCTGGCCATGCATTTGACTACAAGTTGTCCTTTCTATTTTCCTTTTTACCCTGCCATTTCTCTACTAGGATTCATATTTTATCTTTTTCCTTTTTTAAGGTCATTATCAAAATTTGTTTTATCTACATTCAAATAGTTTTTCTTTCCTTTTTTTTTTTTTTTTAAGATTTTATTCATTTATTTGAGAGAGGGAAGAGTGAGAGTCAGAGGGAGAAGCAGACTCTCCGCTGAGCAGGGAGCCGATGTGGGGCTTGATCCCGGCACTCCAGGATCATGACTTGAGCGGAAGGCAGACACTTAACTGACTGAGCCACCCAGGTGCCCCAAACACTGTTTTTCAAAAGTCTGGGTTAGAACATAGAGGGAGATGCTCCATGTTGTTTGCAGCCCTAGGAGAACCAGGCTTAATGCTACCTCAAGCTCTGAAGTTTTGAATGAGCAGAGCGTGTTCAGGAGGCAGTAGAAAACACGTTACTAGAGAAATGTCATCTAATTATCTTCAACTGGCACGACTTTTATTTTTTTTACTTCCTCTCTAGCATCCATGTTATTGGTTCGCTTCCGGGTCACTGACAGTGAAGTCCAGAGCCAAGGATGAGGAGTTGGCTCTGTCTATACCACCACTCATCCCCTTGACTCTATTCCAGGCACTTCTGTGTGACTCTAGGTGAACAATTCAGGAGTTAATGCAGCGGATTCATTAGTCAATTCAGTAAAGAATCGCCTGTGACACCAGTGGTTTTACAAAATCGACCAGCTATTCTAGTCGTGATGGGGACACAGCTGCAGTAAAGACACGCTCACATGTCGCAGGATACTACCTGTTCACTTTGTCCTTTCAAGCCTATATAACCATGCCAAGTCTGAAAGCTCTCTCAGCTTTTCAAAAAAGAGAACTACATAAATATAAACTATTATTTTTTTCACCAAAAATTATATATACATATACATATACCACACAATGCTAAGAATACTTTCCTCCTTAATTGCAAAGCGTAATGGGAATAAAAATCAAAGCTTTTGCTAATGGTCTACCATTTGTACAGAAAATTTCCATTGAACAGATCAATATTATTGCTGTTCAAACATTTACACAGTCTGTGTTTAACATGTCTGTCACCCATTAAAGGGAAGTATTTTTGCAGACATTGGATTTTAAAGAAGAAAAATTAGAAAAACATCAAATTGAAGTTATTATTTTTAATGATTGCCAAACCCAACATTATTTCTGCTTTGATAGTATTTGAACTGTTAACCTATGTTTCTGGAGTGTATGTTCATCAGTGAATAATTAGGGAGGAATTCGGTAGTAAGTAACCGATATAAAGGCCATTTGACATATAAATTTACAAAAGCCTATTTTAAGGTTAAAAAAAATAATGAAGTCTATGTATGTGCTTAATTAGTGAAAATAGGTATTTGGCCTATGTCTGGCAAGGAGAATTATTACAACCTGTCATTAGGAAAATATCCTGAATCAATGACATTTTTACCATACAGCCATAATCTTACTGTATTACACACACACACACACACACACAAATGTTAAAGGGACTAGCAGTTGGCATGAAATTACATAGTAGTATGAGGAGGGAGGGAGTAAGAGAAAATTCATTCTAGAAATTTAACAGTTACAAAAATAGGAACATTCTCAGGCCAGAATTTGGAGTTCTTGGCTGGTGTGCCTAGTTTGTAAAAGAAGCATCAGCAGAATAAGTTAAATTCTTTCTCTGGCATCAGAAAGCCAACCCTCAAAATGGATGTGGAAAATGCTTGTGTTAAATTGTCACCCGGGCGTCTCTCTGGCCCTCTGGCTCCTCCATGGGGAGACCCAGATCAGCCCTTCCTCTGCCTTGCACCTCTCTCCATTACCTGGGTCCTTGCTCCACTGAACCGATTTGTCATTCCCATGGCAAGACCCTGCGTCAAGATTGCCGAGTCCCAAGTCAGTAAGAAGGGCAGAGGCTGGAGAGTGTGGGAATGGAGGGAGAAGGACGGCACGGTGGGCTGTGGAACAGAGGAGAATACAAGTCTAGCCACCTACCCTGCCTTTTGCAGCACAGCCACAACTCCAAGCCCCCAGAACAGTTACAGAGCCTTTGAAATACATCAAAGTGCTCACCAACCTTGTCATTGCTAGAAGAAGGTTGTCTGGACAACCTTTGAGCAATTAGAGAAGTGGTCTTCTTACTTATCGATGGTTTTGCCTGTTTTTAAAAAGTGTCAGCCTCATATATTGGTTCTTTAATTTTTTCTCTTCTTACAATACCAAAAACGATAGAAACGTTAGGGTCACGATGCTTATCCACAGATATCTGAAGGGCTCTCCTGTGGAGGAGTAATTAAATGTAGTCTTAGGATAATGATGGAAGCTACACTAAATACTGAAGAAACATTTATTGAGGGAACAGAGCCAAGGCCAAGTAATGAACACAGTAATCATCAGGGCGCCAAGGACAGAACGAGCTATCCTCTCTGGAATCATGTGCCTCCTCTTCCTATAGGTTTTGGAGCAAGGCTGAGCATTCCCCTAGTAGGATTTTCAAATCAGAAGCAAACCCAGATGAACATAAAGATCCTCTCTCATCATCTCCTCACAAATGAGAGGTAGTGGTTTGTTTTTCATCAAAATACAGTAGAATGGAGGGGCGCCTGGGTGGCTCAGTCGTTAAGCGTCTGCCTTCGGCTCAGGTCATGATCCCAAAGTCCTGGGATGGAGCCCTGCATTGGGCTCCCTGCTCAGCGAGAAGCCTGCTTCTCCCTCTCCCACTCCCCCTCCTTGTGTTCCTTCTCTGGCCGTGTCTCTGTCTATCAAATAAATAAATAAAATCTTCTAAAAAATACAGTAGAATGTACTGGTTCTTCTGCTAACTGGATTTGAAATGTTGTTCCAGTCCTCTTAAGTGTTCTGGGCTTTAGCTTTCTCATCTATAGACTGTAATATTGGTCTACTGTCCCTTAGATCTCTTCCCACTGTACAATTTTGCTAGTTCTATTCATGGTGGTCACCGTAACATGAACTACAGAGTAAAAACCAGGACATTTCCAATTCCCTGCTCTCAGAGAAGCAAACTGGAGTAATCTATGCCAAGGACATCTGTCAGGCACAGGCCAGCCTATTTTACCAAGTATAGGCAGTCTTCAGTATCAGCATTGTACTTGTTTAGTTAGAAACAGTTGCTAAAACAGTTCTCCAAGCACTGATTAAAATTAAATTCCTAACATTTAAGGCAGAAAAGAAGAAGGAATTAGGTTGCCAAATTTATCTCTGTCTTCTCAAATTTGTCATCACATACAAAATCGATTCCCTTATGAATGTTTTATTACTGCTGACCTGTGGCTAGTACAAAGTCAGTGACTTTCCAAAACAGGACATTGAAAATATTTTCTTTTTTTTTTTTTTTAAGATTTTATTTATTTATTTGAGACAGAGAGAATGAGAGACAGAGAGCATGAGAGGGAGGAGGGTCAGAGGGAGAAGCAGACTCCCCGCCGAGCAGGGAGCCTGATGCGGGACTCGATCCCAGGACTCCAGGATCATGACCTGAGCCGAAGGCAGTCGCTTAACCAACTGAGCCACCCAGGCGCCCCGAAAATATTTTCTGATGAACACTTGTTCCACAGGTATTCTGTAATAAAAGAGTCTTAAGACCAATGAGATAGGCATATGTTGGGTTAAATCAAGTTAAATCCAGGTTTCATACCTGTGGGACTCCTCAGAGCTTTTAATATACTGACATAAATTGTGAAGATTCATGAAAGGAACATTATGACATGTAACATTCCCAAGTGATTTGGGGGAAAAAAAAACCTTATTTTTTCCTTGAAACATTTCATAAGATAAGTATTCTGGGGAATACATTTTAGGACCAATTCTCTACTATTTCTACTTCTTACTACCAAAAAAAGGGCGAGGCGCCTGGGTGACTCAGTTGGTAAAGCATTCAACTCTTGATTTCAGTTTAGGTCATGATCTCAGGGTTGTGAGATCAAGCCCCACATCAGGCTCTGCGCTGGGTTTGGAGCTTGCTTCAGATTCTCTCTCTCCCTCTCCCTCTGCCCTCGACCCCCCACTGGTACATGCACACACTCTTTCTCTCTAAAAAAAAAAAAAAAAGCAAACACAACAGATTGGGAAGTGATGAAAACAATAATATGATCTATGTAATTTGCCATTACTAGAGAAAAAAGCAATCAGAATTCATGAAATATCTGAAATGGATATTTTTAATGTAATATGACAATTTTAAGAACTTACAATGTTTTAAATAAGTTTTCCCTGGAAGGATTCTCAAGGGGCCTGTTTTATTGTACATTTGTAAGCAAGCACTTATTTGTCCCCAAATAATTCAAGAACTAAAATGCTGAAAAACCACCTTGTGATTTTACACCATCAATTCTCTTAAGAAACCTTTATTTATAGATAAAGTGCAGTAAACTTGAGCCCTCTACATTAAAAGAAGAAATTCATTTCAAAGAAATTAGGCTGTTTAAATGTAGTGAAATGTTAAATCGTTTTATGTATTCTGGTTTGTAATGCAAAAAAAAAAAATCACTTTCCTTATGGAATAATTAGTCAAAGCAAGGAAGGTAAAGCACAAACTTCTCTCTCCTTTGCCTATCTGTCTTGTTTTTACAGCTGAGTCTTTAGTGTTATCAAGAGGAAATTTTTTATGCCTTTCTCTAGCTTACGTTGTACTAAAGAGAAGACTGTATTTGGAATCCTCCCTCTATGCTCCCTTTTATTTTTAATGAACTTGACCATAATCCCTTTTCCTTTTTGTTAAGCTTGCCATAAAGATACCTTAGGGTCGGGGAGTACTTTAGATGGTAGGTCTGAGATTGTCTGATCTCCCCATTGAGTTAAATCCATGCTCCAACTACAGAGCCATTTCGGCGAGCTGACCCTCTTTGTGCTCATATGGTTAAACTTAGGTGGTGTTCCTGCTCTTAGGCTACTGGCAGTGTTTATGGCCACTGCTTTCTTTTCTTCTAAACACACAATTAGTCCTTAAAGTCTGTATAAATCATGAGGCCGCCTAGGTCATTAAAATCCTTTCTTCCCTCCATGAGCTCACTCCTAACACACAGATTGTTCAAATCTTGCTCTTATGCCAATTAATTACTAAGTCTGTCGTGCAAGTCAATGATAAAAAAAAAAAAAAAAACATACAAACTAATGTTTAGGCCAGTAACCGACGAGTCTCTGAATATTTTGTTTTTTAACTGAGTTGCATGTTGTAATATAGAAAAAAAGCCCTAGTTGACATTTAAAGTATTTTATGTCCACAGATACACTTCTCATTATACATTTTTTTCTCCATATTACAAATTGACTTGGGGTTTCAGAATACATGCATGCTAGGTAGTAAAACTAATAGTGGCCCAGTCATGTGCAGCTGATACACCTGCCTTTTGAGTTAATAGAATTTTAAATAATGAAAATAAATAGAACAAATACTATACACATGGATGCATCAGACTCTAAAGACGACTTAATTGCAAACAGTATGCTGCTTTCAATAAACATTAGGGATTAAGGAAAAGGTAGATCTCCCTGTGACATGATCTATTTTTCTCATGTGCATTTCTTTCTAGTATCATCAATGCATTAGGCTAAAAGATTTGTGTTTCTTGGTTATGGGTAGATTGGTGGTTTGTACCCTGAGTAAACTTCAGGGTCTACTGAACAGAATAGCAGAATTCCAACTTCGGTCAGTGTCCCCTGCCCAACTTAAAATTCAACTCAAGTTTGCTTTCACTACTGGTGTCACTAAAAGGAAAAGAAATCTAATCTGTGTCACTAGACCCATTTTTCTTCAGCATTTTTTTCTTTTCACTTTTTCAGAAAAGATGGGTAGTCATTTCAGGGTAAGGGATTTCTGCTTTCCAGAATGAATAATCTCACCTACCTGACACCAAAATGGGTCTACTGTAATTACTGCCCCCCCAAAAAAAGAAAGAAAAAGAAAAGAAAAACCTTTAAAAAATGAATATTTGCCAACTTTAGTTCCTGCAGCTTTGATTTGCAAACTACCTAGATCCCCACTGAATAATTACTAATTAATCAGGAGGATATTTTAAAAATTATTATAATTAGCACATTAGGTCCTATAGTCTAAAACAGAATTATTGCTTTATTTATTTTTCCAAAGGATGAGAAAGGAAACTTGAGGATTTTGATGTTGTGACACCATCAGCCAGAGTCACTGCCTTTCTAGAATGGGCAGTTTCACTCTGGGTGCTTCTATCATACCTAATAATTAAGGGGGCTTTTTGAGCAAATTCAGCACTGCCTGCTAATAGCACTAATCCAACTGCAGATCATTAAATCAGTTGGGTACATCAGTGAATATACTTAACAGATTTAGTGATTTAAAAAAACATATCGTGGTTATATATAAATTGATTTCTTTAATTCCATTATTGACAGTGGCTTTAATTGATTGATTTTTGGTGGTGGTACTGGAGCAGGACCTACTGTCATTCCAAATAGTACTTTTCAGAATAACAGGTTCCGGTCATATTCTGAGAGTTAGCCATCTGACTGACAGGTCCCCCTGGGAGCGGACAGGAGCTATAATTCCTGCACCAACTCGACTACAGTCGGTTTTGAACTGGGTAGTATACCTTTTGGAAAACAAAACTGTGCTCCCTCTTCTTTTTATGTCTTTGTCTCTTTCCTTCTCCTGCATTCCACCCTCACTTGGGAAGGGACATCAAGCCCTGTAAAGGCCATTACATACATTATGTCATCTAATCCTCTCTATCAGCCTGTAGGTTAATTATCATGTTGACCATTTTACAGGTGAGCAACTGAGGCTCACAGAGGTTGGTTAGTGACCTGCCCAAGACACTCAGCTGGCCAGGGTCAGAGTGTGAGGACTTGGATCATAGTCATCCCACTTTGACTAAGTTGACTGCCTGATGGTCAGGCAGGTGGCACTTCCTTGCCTCATTGGCTCCTTTGACACTTTGTAAGAGGTCAAATATAGTGACACTTCTTGATAGATCAGAGGTGCAGGAGTGGCTCCTGAAGTTCAGAGCCTCAACCGAAACGCAGTCCTTCCTGCCCCAGCTCTCTCAAGCGGACCATGTTAAAAGAGGCTCAGTTAACTTAAAAAAACACAAAATTATTCCCTGTGGACAGCCGAGAGGAGAGGAGCAGAGAGAATATCCTTTATAGAAAAAAAAAAAAAAACCCTTAAAGATATAAGGATTTAAAATAAGTAAGAAGGAAGTAAATGTGTCCAAAAAGCCCCCTCTGTCACTTCCTGATGGCTTGACTTGCTATATAAACCCATCTTGAGACAATCCATACAAGTAATTCCTTTTTTTTCCCCTGAGAACAGTGGAAAGTTGGCAAGAAGTAAAAATTCTCTATGAAACAGGGAGGCGAACAAGTTGTAAATGATGTTAATATCTTCCAGATGGCACAGTTTAACTTGGGAACTGAATTTATTGTAATTAAAGGCATGTGAATTTTTCTATAAATACTGAACTTCGCAAATTTGACACTGGAAGACTCCATCACTTCTAGAGCATAGTTGTTTTAAGGGAGGCCTTCCTTCTCTTCCATTTAAAATGCATCATTGGATTTCATAATCTGAGTTAAATCATAGAAATATTTTCCCATGCGGAAGACTTTTTTTATCTTCCATGCCAATAAATCTTAATTACGAAGTGAGATTCCTCAGAAATGAGAAATTTAAACTCTAAACATTTTCTATTAAAATTATGTATTTTGACCATTATTTTACACCACATGTCTTGAATTCCTTTATATATTTATTTTTAAATTAAGCTATTATCACTTTTCTGTCTCCAGACATATGTGTTGGGCAATCTTGGAAGTTCTGTTTTTGCTTCAATCAGGAGAATCTGGCTCACTCCAGAACCTTGCTTTCCTTTACACTGCAAGCAATGCTTACAGGCTCAGAGCTCCCAAACCAGCAGCCAACATGACATGAGAACATGAAAATTACTTGCACAATTACTTCGGTTTCCTAATCCCACCCTTAGTCTTACCCTGGATCTACTAGTCTCTGCTCTATCGGGTAATGCAAGAGGATGATCCCTCTTGGCTTTGGTTTCTACTGCGTCTTCCAATCTCCAGGTGTCCTACCGGAGCTTGGTCTGTGTGGTAGGCAGAATTCAAAAAAAGGCCCCCAGGGTCTTTAGCCCCTGGGATGCACACACCTCCTCCCAGTTATTCATTAATACAGGGGCTGCTACAAAGGGATTTTGCAGATTTAATTAAGTTACCAAACCAGCTGACCTCAAGAAAGGGAGACTATTTTAGATGAGCCTGACCTAATCAGGTGAACCCTTAGAAAGGATTGAGCTTTTCCTGAAGAGCATTAGCATGAGAAGAATTCATTGTGAGGCAGATTTTCTGCTGTTGGCTTTGAAGCTGGAGAGGGCCATATGATGACAAATGCAGGTGGTCCGTAGGATCAGTCCCCAGCTGACAGCCAGCAAGAAAGTGGGGAGTACAGTCTTGCAACTGCAAGAGACTGAATTCTGCGCTAACGGTGTGGGCTTTGACAAGGACACCAAGCTCAAGATAAGAACGCAACCCCGCCAACAGCTTGATTTTGGTCTTGGGATACCCCAAGCAAGGAACCCCCCCAGCCAAGCCATGCCAGACTTCTGCACTATGGAAATGGGACCTAATAAATGTGTGTCATTTTAGCCCTTCCATTTGTGGTGATTTGTTATGCAGCAGTAGGAAACTGTCTATTACTTGCTGGACATTTATTGCCTCAGTTTCTCTCCTGTCCTGGTCTATGCTGGTCTTGACTGGCAATGACCCATGGCAGCCCACGGGATCAATTGCCATCCCTTTGCACTGTTGCAGGGAGAGCCATTTAATATCTCTTTTAATTTTACTCCAGTAAAACTTTTTTCTTTAACATTTTCTTTCTTCACTTTAGTAATGCCTCATTTCCTGGGACTGTTAACTCTCGTACATATTATTATGTTACTATCTAGATTATTAATCATCAGTTTTCTATAGCTGCAATAAAGTTATGGATATTCATTATTATGACCCTGAGGCATCACAAAAGCTTAAAGATGAAAATTTTAATGTGTGAGATTAGCTTTATGAGTTTTACTATACTCTGATTATTGAGAACAAGTTCTCAACTACCTACATATAGAAACTCTTACTCTACGGTATCAGCAGAGCCACCTTCTGGAAAAGATGCTAGGGAGACTGTATTGTGTTGGGATTTCCTGGAGGAGAATTATCTGGAAGCCTGTAGACCAGTGCAAGATTAACACCATGTGGGCCTTTGAGGAGGACAATGAGAAGACAAAAGACAGAAGTGTTTGCAACAGTTTTTTTGTTCCGAGAGAGGTGAGGGGGTTGGTGTCCCATTTACAATCAGTGGAGTTGGTTACAGGAGAGATGGTTTGGCTTCGGTATATCCAGAAGCCACTGAGCAAAGCTACCTGTTTTCTTTAGCACCAAGTACTTCCCAAGCTCTGTGGCATGGACCCAGCTAGCCAGGGTGTCCTCCTTGCACTCTGGAACTTGTCCTCTGTACTGAGGAACTCCGGGGTGGGGAAATGGAAATGCTGATAAAATGTTACTCTCCTACAATGAATGGGGTCACCAATATGGCAGGTAGCTACCCCCACTGAAAAACACCACCTCATGCCCTGACAGTGTCAAGAGCATATTACTTAGTGCAAATAGGCATAAACACATAATAAGTATAGATATGGTTAGGCTATGGACTAAAAGTTAGGGGTGCATCAAAAGGATAACTAGACTTGGGATGGATCAAAAGAATTGCCAGAACAGAAGTAAGGGAGACTGAATTTTAGAAAAGGTCAATACAAGTGAAAAGGAGCGCTAGTTCAAAGACTAATGTCCTATAGTCCTGCTTATAATAATACACAGTGTGCATACAGGAAGAAAAAAATATATATATATATGAAAAAATATGTATCTTTAGGAAGGTATTTCCCATTATTTTAATGGGGGGAAAATTACTTTCTAAACTTAGAAACAAACCTTAAAGGGGAATATGACAAAATAATAAACAAAGCAGTATTTTGTCTATTGTACAAATTTTAAAATGTTGTCAGATTCAGAATGGCTTGCATAGACATTGGCATTTGGTAGAACAGGCCAGGTCATAACCCAGGCTCTGTGTTCCTCCGAAAACGTGGAGGACTCTCTGGCCAGGCCCTCTCCCTGCTCTGAGTTTGGGGTGTTGCCTGTAACCTCCTCCAGGAGGGGGAGTGACCCAGGCCAGCTCCAGCCCCCCCACCCCACCCCAGGGCCTGCCCTTCCCACTTAGCCATCCCAGGGAGTGCAGCCCAGCCTGCATAACCCAGGCTCCGGCCCCACTCCATCTTCACTGGAGCCATCTGTGCTCAGGGCGCCGCATGCTGGCACTGGGAAGAAACCCAAATTCCAGCTGGTCTTCGGCACCCCTCCCCTGCTTCATGTCGATTCTCTACTGCCCAGCCTGGGCTGGGCTTCTCATCACGTCGTCCCTGAACATCCAGCCAAGCGGGAGGACCACGACCAGGACTAAGATAGCTCTAGAAGGAGGCCCATTCAATGGTCACCATCAATTCCACTGCAACTTTCCACTCATGTGACTCCCTGGGGGCCAAGGGCTCTCTCTGTCTCTGTCTCTGTCTCTCTCTGTCTCTTACATATACACACGCACATAGACCTCTACACACCGAAGATGTCTGTGTCTATAGGTCTAGTGCACTGGTACAAAAAAATCAATGAAATATTAGTTGATGTGTCATGTTTCTAGCAACAATGACCAGTTACAAAATGAATTGAGCTGTGAATGAATAATTCTAAATTGATAAGGTCATACTCATCCTCTCCACCCCCCAAAAAATATGTATGAAAGGGAGTAACAAGAGCAGAAATTGGAATCAAATTTGCCCAAAAGTAGGCAATGTCAAAAGGATACAAATTACTCCATCTCTATGCCTCCCCCCAGTGTTTCCCCAAGGCTGTGCTCCCTCTGGGCTGCCGCCTGACAGGTGCCTTCCTGGGATCACCGGACAGACTATGGTAGACAGTACATCTGACAGCACTTTGTAACACGGAAATTACTGAACAAATGGCAAGTGTTACTGCCAGCATTTCAGACAGTATAAGATCAAATCTGATTCATTTTAACATTCGAGTACAAAAAATAATAATAAAATTTTTAAGTGCTGTGAATTGTGTAAGACTGTTGAATCACAGACCTGTACCTCTGAAACAAATAATATATGTTACAAAAAAAAAAAAGAAGAAGATAGCAGGAGGGGAAGAATGAAGGGGGGGAATCGGTGGGGGAGATGAACCATGAGAGACTATGGACTCTGAGAAACAAACTGAGGGTTCTAGAGGGGAGGGGGGTGGGAGGATGGGTTAGCCTGGTGATGGGTATTAAAGAGGGCACGTACTGAATGGAGCACTGGGTGTTATATGCAAACAGTGATCATGGAACACTACATCAAAAACTAATGATGTAATGTATGGTGATTAACATAACATAATAAAAAAGCACTAATGATATATTGTATGGTGACTAACATAACATAATAAAATTAAATTAAATTAAAAAAAATTTTTTAGGGCGCCTGGGTGGCTCAGTTGGTTAAGTGACTGCCTTCGGCTCAGGTCATGATCCTGGAGTCCCAGGATCGAGTCCTGCATCGGGCTCCCTGCCCTGCAGGGAGTCTGCTTCTCCCTCTGACCCTCCCCCCTCTCATGTGCTCTCTCTCTCATTCTCTCTGTCTCAAATAAATAAATAAAATCTTAAAAAAAAAAAAAATTTTAGGGCACCTGGGTGGCTCAGATGGTTAAGCGTCTGCCTTCGGCTAAGGTCATGATCCCAGGGCCCTGGGATCTAGTCCCACATCGGGCTCCCTGCTCAGCGGGAAGTCTGCTTCTCCCTCTGCTTCTCTCTCTCTCTCTCTCTGTCTCTCATGAATAAATAAATAAAAATCTTAAAAAAAATTTTTTTTAATTTTAAAAAAGCACACAGAGACTTTCCATGATCTAGTTGTTAAAAAAAAAAAAAAAGGTAAAGCCTTTGATTTACTTCCAAATAAAACATCATAAAAAATAGTGTCTTCTGACCAAGAAATAAAAAAATTATTAGCTAGGCAATAGGTATTGATTTGCTACTTTATATATAGGTAATTAATAATTTTCAAAAAAACTTCTATTTGGTTACAAAGGAACACTTACTTGGGGTGCCTGGATGGCTCAGTTGGTTAAGCATCTGACTCTTGATCTCAGCTCAGGCCTTGATCTCAGGGTTGTGAGTTCAAGTTCCACATTGGGATCCATACTTAAATAATAAATAAAAATAAATAAATAAATAAATAAATAAATAAATAAATAAATAAATAAAGGAACACTTTACCCATTGTAAAAATTTTGAAAAATACAGAAATAACTAAGGAACATCATCTCACTACGCAGAGATAATCACTTATTCACACGGCTCGACATACTTCCAGTTCTTTTTCTGCATATGACTAAGAACTGAGAATATACTGTAGATAGGGGTTTATGTTCTGATTTTTCACTTAATGATATCATTAACCTTTTTCCTATGTTATAAAAAATATTTTATTGAATAGGCTTTTTAATGACTGAATAATATTCCATGATATGATTGTATATAAATTTCTTCTTGTTTTTTTCCTGCCTGCCTTATGTCCATTTTCCCCTCATTATTCTAAATAAAGCTTCAGGCATTGGTTTTGCATAAATATTTGACATTATTCCAGGTTATTTCCTTTGAATGGATTTCTCAAAATTGCTTTTACTAAATAAGAGGCTATGAACCTTGTAAGCCTCTTCATATATCTTGATTAGGACACTGCAAGCAAGCCAGAACTTAGGGGTAAATCTCATGTAAAATCGCTCAGAAACACAGATGCAGACTAATTGGCTCCTCCTAGCTCCATCATTGTATATTTTTATTTCCAAATCCTCTCTCTAATGCTCTGAGAGTAAAATCTGTTCTCTTCTGGGGAATATGTAAGGTAATTCTTGGACAGTGGCGTAGTAATCGTTTACAGGTTGTTCAGTATGGATAGCTACTAATGCCTGGTGCAAAATAAACCAAAGATCCAAAGAAACACATTTTTGCAGGTGAAAATTATGTTAGCCAACATCATTTCTCACTCTGGTTTATGATGTCAGGTATCAAATTTCTCCATTATTAATGTACAGATGCACATGGGGGTAGATCCTCCTGGAAGGAGATTAAAAAGCCGCCAGCACCTATAACCCCTCTACCTAGTCATGCGACATGTCCAGGAGCTGTGAGGGGTTGGTACAGTAGCTCCCCCGTCCAGACAACACCCTGCAGAGGATTAGCTTTCTTTCCATTAGCGGGCTCCACCACGGAGAGTCAGGGGTCATTGTACTCGCAAGAGAAAACCTGACTTGAGTAAAATGTGCTATCCGTCTGTTCAGCACTGCTTACCTATAAAGCCTCTGAAACCGCTCTTTAGTGACGGAGTACATTTCTCATTTTCCCATCACTTCTCCCCCTACTTGGCTATTTTCCTAAAACTCTAATTCAAACTTTCCGAAAGAAAAAATAATCTCTGGGTAATCCTTTCAAGAGTTCTTAGAAGGAAATCTTTATTCTTTTATCACTCTTAGGGGAAACCTAACTCGTGATTAGTATTAGGATTCAGAGTGTTTTTACCATGCGCATATAGGATGAGAGCTGGGGAGTCTGGGAACAAAAAGTCCTTTGGCTTAAGGAGCTTGCACTCTCAAGCTGGGGACGCTCCTGATAAGAACCACCGGCGTACTCTGCCCTAAAATGGGAACCATGGGAAGGTATCCTTTAATTGTAAAAAAGTTTGTTCCTAGTAAATATGGGCTGCTTTACCACTATGAGTACAGAAAGAGAAAGTATTTAGGCAGGAGATTTAAGAAAAGAAATGGCAGGATGCCTAAAGGGGGAGGAGAGGTTGGTTGTCGTCTGAAATATTCAAAATACCCACATGACATTTACATTCCTGTGATGGTAAGTGGGCAGGATGAGGTTTGAGGAAGGGCTTTCCTGGCCGGGACCCATGTCTGCTCTGGCCCAGGCCCCTGCACAGAAGGGTGGTGCCCTTTGGACTCAGACACGGCTCCCCTGGCACCTGGAGCATTCGCTTTCTGGAGCAGGGCTCCGAACGGACAGACGCGTCCACTTGCTGACCCCTTGTCTAGCTTTTGTGTGTCAGATTCCCGAGACGCAATTCCCAGCTCTCCTCTGGCAGCTGTAACGTGTCGGTTCAGAATGAGAGGCACACACATGCCCCTGTTGTCACCTGCGTAGGTCCCGCTGTCATGACCAGGGATCTTGGACATTCCAAGAAATGCAGCGTCTGCCACGCTGGAGCAGTAACAGAGCAATGTATAGCAGGCTGGGGGAGCGAAATTTGCAAACTCAGGATCCTGGGCCTCAGGCCAAGGCAGGCTGGGTGCGTTGCTGTGGTGACACATTTAGTCTCTAGGGAGGGATGCTGGCACACTGGCTGCATTCCTGGCACCACGTTTGCCAGCAAGAAACTTATGGAGTGGAACTGGTATCAACTCCAGAGGGAGATGCAAGCTGCTTTCCTAACTTCCTTGGCAGTACTACCCTTTGCAACTTGTGCACTTAAATCCTCCTGAATATTTACATGAACTGCTATTTGTGACACTCTTTGGGGCCCTGTTGGATGGTACTTTGAAGGGAAGTGCTAAAATGATAGCAGCATTCCAGTTTATAAATGTAACTATTGTGTCCCTGAATAATTCAATTTCCTAAAATTGGCACTTAATGATGAAATGACTTATCTCTTGCTGGGAGGAGATTCTAATCCCTCTCCTCCTTTTAAAAATAGCTTTTCCTGTTGCCAAGAGGAGAGCCTGGTATTTACTATTAGAAGATACGTGAATTAAAATACCAGCTTCTTTCCCTGTCACAACTCACTAGCACTATATTAGCTGAGCTCTCTCCTACCTGGGAGAAAAGGTTCCTCCCAGAAGCACCCTTACTTCTTAGGAAAGCCTGACCCACCTCTCTTACTGGTGCCTGGAAAGCAAAATGCACTCGGAGTTGGCCACTTAATATTCAGACCATGTCAAGATTCAAGTAAAAAAGCCTGTATTGCATCGTCACCAGACCCAACCCAACCAACAGTTCAAATCACAGTTAAATCATAAGCAAGCGTGGGGCAAAGCGTGCAGACCTGTCTAGTCAATGAAGCAGTAGAGATAAAAGGAATTACTACCTAAATGCCAACGAGGAGGCTTTAACGAATACAGAGATGGTGTTCTTTCCAGGTGCCCCCAGTCGGCTGTAAAAGGCTCATAAGGATTTTGAACCTAATGCTTTCTTCCTCCTCATCCTCCACTTTTTCTTCTCCTCCTCCTGCTTCATCTTCTTTTAACATGCAAAGCATCTCCCAAAGTACCGAGAACTGAACAGTTCCTCTGTGTATGTCCATAGTTTTGCAAAGGGACAGTGATGCTAACAGACCAGTGATTACTACTGGAAACATCAGATGCAGCAAAGGAAATGCAGTTAATACAATAATTCACATATGTTAATGCTTAGTTCCATCAATGTCAGCTTTCTTTTCTTCTTGATATACACAAAGCTGGCAGACAATTTTAACTGATGAGGTAATGTCATTTTTAATTTAGAGAGCCTTAAGCTGTCCACTCTAACTAGTGATATCATCTTTGCAGTTCTCTCGTGAGGCTTTATGTAAACATAAGTAATGTGTCCTGGACAGTTTGAAAAGAGATTGTTAAAGATGACATTGGTCATCATGAAGATTTCCCCCACTTTGATCTCTTTTAAATTGCCAGATACAGTTTATATTGCTGCCATATTTTAGCCATTCCTGTAATTAATATATGCCAGGACTTTTGAACCAAGTTAAACACAGAAATAAAATGAAGGTTTGAAATGAGCGGACTGTAATGTTTTCATGTCAGTTCTGGAAGAAAAATGGAAGACAGCTCAGATTGTCTGGCTCCTAGGTGACTTGGTAAATAACAAGAGAGGAAAGAGAAAGACACTAAGAAAAGGATAACACCAAACAAACAAGAATCTTCCTGTTTTCCAGGAGGATGCCAGTCTACTGGAGACAGCCCCCCACCTTTTGGAGATAAAGAAACATATGTGTTAACTCAGTGCAATATTTAGAATAATATTTTATCATGACTTCCTTTACCATTTGTCTCCTCAGTGTATTATTATTCAGCCTGAATTTTTTTTTTAATCACATCACTTTGATGACTTCAAGTGTGTCATATTTCCTTTTCAAACAACAATGTTCCTTTAAAGATTCAGGCTGGTGGGTGTAAACAAAGTAACTTCCCATTTTTAAATAAACGTTTTTCTTCAGAGAGATTATGTTCTGCAATTCCAGATAGTTTGGGGGAAGATGATCTGTGTTTTAACCACTGTGGATACCGAGAGAGGGTTTTTTCCTAAGAGTCTGGAGTTTGGTAGAACTGAGTTAAATAGTAAAGAATCTGTTTATTATTCTGTGGCCATATGTTTAGAGGGTTGCTCACAGAAATCAAAGTATTGTTCATGGAGAGCTCCAGCCAAGGAGACATTTTGAATCCATAAAAGAACTTCACAGTTTGAAAAGAATGCATAGCATTATGTATTGACACCCCACCACCATAGACAAAGGAACACAATTTAATAATAAAGAATTGTGCTCATGAGATTTTTCTTGTTAATTGGTTACTTTAAGTGACATTGTCTGCAAGTATAATGGACACCATTATTCTTAATAGTTCTGTGTTGCCAGATGATGTATACAGACATGATGTAGTCCATTTTAATTATTTCATTTTGCTGAATTTTTCTCCCTCCATGAAGTACAATGGTGAATGCAGATAGCACTGTTTTCCTGTGCTGGATGATGCTGCCTGCTAAATCATTCAAATTAGAAGGGCATTTCTCGCTCACCTGTTATTTTCTTCCATATTTATGTGCTAGGTATGACTACGTGGAAGTCATCGATGGAGAAAATGAAAATGGACGCTTATGGGGGAAGTTCTGTGGGAAGATCGCCCCTTCTCCTGTAGTGTCTTCAGGGCCATTTCTTTTTATCAAATTTGTCTCTGATTATGAGACACATGGCGCTGGATTTTCCATACGTTATGAAATCTTCAAGAGAGGTGAGTGACTTCCAGTAGAACAAGTGTGGCTCAATGTTCATTCACATTGTTTGATTCCATGAAAGACAGCGAAAAGAAGACAAGGCGTAATACTTTTATCTTTTTGTAAAAAATCATACATTCCCACTACAAAACTGTTGAAAAATACTTTACACAAAGAAAAACTACCTGATGTATGGAGGAAGTTATGTTTAAATATTTTTTTCAGTATTTCAGGACTCAAAATTGCATCATACTAATATGCTGACCAATGTTTATAAGGCATGCATTCTGTAAAACTCTTTTAAGAGCCTTTATTCTTAGCTTGCTTCTTCAAAAATAAGTCTAGTCTGCTCTCGAGGTTTGATTTCCTTCATTAAAAATGCGTGAGTCCCTTTTACCTTAAAGCCATGTACATCCTGATCCCTTTGTTTTATTACAAAATTCAAAACTGGTATTTCCCAGGAAAAGCAAAGCAGTTCACTAGGCTTAGAGTTTCTAAAGCTATTGAAGGAAGAAGAGCTTTTCTATTAATGTCTGTTAAGAAGAATAATAGTTGAGGAAAGAAGCTCTTGGAGGAAACAGAACAGTAAAGCTTTAAATGGTATTCCCCTTAGGAAATAAAGATCCTTCTCCCCCTCCAATATAATCACTTAGTAATCTATTCCAATGGTATATATTGAGATGGATAGAATCTGACAATTCATAGTCTCCCAGCCTTGAGGAATTGAACGCACATATCAGTCGATTGATAAACAATGTATCTTTATCTGGATGTCACTGTTTTTCACAAGAGCTAGTAGATTCCTTTAATGTGTTAAATTCAGCCTTCCCTTTTAAGTTGACAGTAATGTGGGGGGTGGGGGGGTGGCAATCCAGGGCCAGAGGTTCAACGTTTGAGTGTGTTGTCCTAGAATATAGGAGAAAGCCTTTTTTAATAGAAAAAAAAATCTAGCCACACCAATTACAGATTCTCAGCAGCAACTGAGAATAAAAAAAGGAGTCATTAAGAGTTTCTGGGAACACTGGTACAACTTCTTAAAATTTCAAAGAAATCTGACACTGTCGCCATATAAGTATGAATAGATGGAGACAACTTTTCTTCAAAAATTTATATAAGCACAAACTTAGAAAACCTATAGCATAAATAATAGTCTATATACAACATCAGTATGTGTAGCTGATTACATATGTACATACCTTCTTGTGTGGAAAGCTGCTTGACCTGTTATATCTGAGCCTCAGATTCCTTATCCGGTAAATGGACAACAGTGTCTAGCACAAGTTTGTGGTGAAGATCAGTTGAAATGAAAACGTGGGAAACATGGAGCCAGTGCCTGTCACCAAAAATGTCTTCAGTAAACACGAGCCATTACAATGCTTATGGATACAGATGGTGCTATCAGATTTCAGAGCCCTTGCTCCCTAACAGTTTATGTCCCTTAACCTCCAGGGAAACCTGGCTCTAAACTTATTCTTCTCAGGAAGCTTTTCCTAATTCTTCTACTTTTTTTTCCTACATTTCTACCCAACTTGTTCCCTACACATGCACACAACACACACATATGACACACATATATGCATACTATATATATATATATATATATACACACACACACATACATATACAGATGTGTTTCACTAACCATTATGTTTCTCCTTAATATTTTCAAATTTGTTCATGTGTGCATAGTCCATTTCCCAACCAGATTGGTACCACCTGAAAAATGCAAAGAAAATATCTTCCCCCCCACCTCACTGTACATACTGCATCCTAATAGGTGCTCCATAGAAAGTCATTAACTAACACAATACACTTATGCATACATATACGAGTTCATGGACATTTTTTTCCTCAAAAGCCATTTAATGATATTATAGAATCCATGAATCTCCTTAAAAACAAAAAAAAACAAAAAACAAAAAAACACCACTTCTTCCAGAATGCAGCAATTTCAAGTCTCCTCAAAACACATAAATTATACTAATCATAGTTGAACCAATAAATGAGTCTTTTCACCTGTCGAGCTTGAGGTTTTCTGCAATAGATTACAGTTCTAAGGAATATTTAGGCCATTCCTGCATCCCTAAGGTTGCATTTCTAGAAGACCACCTTTAACTGACAGCAAAGCCAGTCCCCACCTCTTCCCATGCCTCCTGGAGCCACCCTGGACACCTAATTTTCTCCCCAGGTACCCCACTTTCCCCTTCTCCATGTCTTTTCCTAGACGCTGAAAGCTTGGGCCACTGCCCTAAAATTATTCCCACTCACTTAAAAAAATTTCTCCACGAAACCCATGCTTCCCACCCTATCACTCTTCCTCTGTTCTTCCCTTGGCCTGAGTCATCCCAGCTCAACTGCTGGAAGAAGCTGGAGACATTTTCTGTGGGTTTCTATGCGGGGAAGGCACATTTGTTGAGAGCAAGATTGGTCACTTCTTACATTATTTGGTTAAGAGTATCTCCAAAGAGAGTATCTTAGCTATTATTATTGTATATCCTAATGTCATTAACAGTGAAGCATGGCCTTCTCACAGCTGCACAAGGTCCCCTAAGTCTTACAAATAACATCAAAAGCGCAGTGCTCACGGGCTGCCAATGCCACGTGTGCATCTCTCCAAGCAGCAGCTCACTCCCTCATAGGCATGTGGGGCTGCTAGACTCCCTCCTATTTAGTGCTCGTGTACTCTCTGCAGAATTCCTTAACCCATGCCCCTGCCTTGCTCCTTTTTGGGAAGTGCTTGCTCAACAGTGGCAAGCCTATACAACAGTGAACAAGAAAAATATCAACACAAATCTTGATGTTTCCTGGAGGAAGCAGGAAATTATAGAATCTTTAAGTTTGAAGGGCTCTTTTTTCCAAATCCCAAAGCCCACCTCCCAGTTGTTATACACAGAATCTGAGGACAAGGAAGGTTAGGAGGCCACCTAAGTTTACACAACAGGTTAGCAGTAAAGGCAGCACTGGAACTCAGATCTGGTGCTCAATCCAGTTCTCTTCCATTACCCCATGGAATTTCTCCAATTTTTGTCACATACCTGGGCTAGCTTCAGTGAAAGCATTGAAATTTATTTGATTTTGAAAGTATGCCCTTGGGGCACCTGGGTGGCTAAGTTGGTTGAGCATCTGCCTGCTGCTCAGGTCATGATCCCAGAGTCCTGGGATCCAGCCCCGCATCCGGCTCTCTGCTCAACGGGGAGCCTCTTCGCCCTCTCCCTCTGCCTATTGCTCCCCCGGCTTGTGCGCGCGCCTCTCTCTCTCTCTTTCCTCTGTCAAATAAATAAGTAAAATCTTTAAAAAAAAAAAAGTATGCCCTTAATTCTTGTCATTTTTTTTCTCTCATCAAATCTTGATCTCGCCTAGGCATTTTATCTTTTTAAGAAGGAGAAAATATTAGTATCTGAATGAAACCCTGCTATCAGCTTTGCCTTACAAGGGCCTAGCCAAGCATTATTTTTGCCCTGGGGAGGAAGCTGGAGGTCTCCAGGGTCATTGTTCCTACATTTAAAAAAAAAATAAAAGGGCTTCCAGTATCATATATATATTATTTGTAAATTGATGGTTTACATTAGCATAGTCACTGTCATCTTAGAAGCAACCCATTAACTTGGAAACAGATTATAAACAGTATAGCACATTTCATAATCTTCTCACCTGTAATTGACATGGTAAAATGCCACATGTTAGTAACTTTAACTATAATCAAATAGATAAGTATCTGAAGCCATCATGGTGAAGGGTGAGCCACATCTGAAAAGGCTTTCAGAGGCATTTTAAACAAGTCAGACCTCTACAGGCCAGGTTTATTGTGCACAGTTAATACGTTTTATTCTTCTGCATCTCCAGGGCCATAGACATCTAATATGTACATGGGGAGCAAGAAATTGATTTGTTTCTTCAAAAGGCTGCCAGATGCACTGAGGTGGAGATTCAGTCTACCAACCCTAGACACTAAAAATAGAGATCTGCTAGTTAAATTTAATCTGTATTGATGACCACACTGTTGCCTCTAAAGTACTTGGCTCTGTGGGAGAATATTTAGTTGTGAACACTCTCAGCAAACCTCCTTATTTAGGGTTGAACCCATGCATACCATCACAGGATGCCCATCAGTGAGACAATGGCCCAGGAAAAGAATTGTTGAATTGGACATTCCCCCAGGTTGGATTTGAGGTTCAAAAGGGTCAAGTCATCTCTGATTCCAGGAGAGTCTTAAGATCTCTTTGAAAATCATGGCAGTGGTGGCAGTGGAAAGGGCCAAGTTGAGGTGCTCACAGTCTTGCAGATGGGCCATTTTCAATGGTGGTGAGGACCACCCCATGTGGTCCTGGATGCCGTGAACTGAAATTGTGGTCATCCGTACCGTCAAAAGGTCAACTTGCAATATATGTGTGTATGAGCTTGACCAATTTAAATTACAAATTACCATAATTTGTATTGATAACACTGACTAGTCATTAAAATTATGCTCTATAAATATACACATTATACACCCACACATATATATTAAAAAATAATTTTAGAATGGCGCTGTATCTGATACTTTGGGGAAGGCAACGATGTCAACATTGATATCAAGTGACTTCTAGCAACACGGCCTGTAATCACAGTTTATCGTGCCCTCACTAACAGCCACACTTTACCGGCACACCTGTGTCAACACCACTCAGAATGAGTCACTCACCCTGGGTACATGTACGAATTACCTTTCACATTTAGTTTGTCAAAGAGGCATAGGTCACATCTGGCAGAGTTACTGAGTCACTGGTGTAGGAATCTGAAACCCAAACTCCCTCCACTGAATTCTCTCCCTCGCCTTTGTAAATGTTCTATTTCACCAATAAAGGGCTGTCAGCCTCAAGATTTAAAGATTCAAGCTTGAAGGGGCTATAATTATTTCTCTAGGGCTCTGTCGAGATTTCTGTAGCTTACTCATTCATTGTTCCCACATGATTTTATATTTGTCATTTTTTTCCTCTGCAACAGCAGAAGTTTTTAAATTGCTTCACACAAATGGAAAACTAAGGGGAACACAATAAATCTGAACTTGACTTTCCATACCTATCACTCCTATGAAAAGGCTGATAATGAATGATTGGGACAGTGATTATAATAGTGAGCTTTTATTAGAAAGATATGCTGCCTTTGCTCAGGTTATTTCTTGGTGAAGTCGTGTGAGTGGGATTTTCACTTTGCTCCTTCTTTTCTTTTACTCACAGGTCCTGAATGTTCCCAGAATTACACAGCACCTAATGGAGTGATAAAGTCGCCTGGATTCCCTGAAAAATATCCCAACAGCCTTGAATGCACTTATATTATCTTTGCACCAAAGATGTCAGAGATTATCCTGGAATTTGAAAGCTTTGACCTGGAGCTCGACTCAAATCCTCCGGGGGGGATGTTCTGTCGCTATGACCGGCTAGAAATCTGGGATGGATTCCCTGATGGTAAGAAGGGCAGGAAGCATCCCAAAAAGGGAAGAATCTGGGGGAAGGGCACTCGGATCCTTTTACAAGTGTCATGATACATGCATCATTTAAAAAAAAAAAATAGCTCAAAAGGAGGAGGGAAAAGAAACCAAAATGGTAACTCTCTTTATGCACAGCAGCGATGAAATATTTGAACTTAAAAGACAGTAATTATCTTGTCCAATTTCTTCATTTTATAGATAAGGAAACTGAGGCCATGAAAGATTATACATATGGTGTCATAGCATTTGTGTGCATGTGTGTGTGGTAGAATTGGGACCAACACGTGGTTTTCCTGACTAAAGTATTTTGCTCATTTCATTGACCTTCCTACTGGTCATTAATTCATAGACCCTAAGAGAGCAATTAAGTCAAACCATTCACTTTACAAATGCAGAGACTAAGGACCAGAGAGGTTAAGTACTTGATATAATTTTAAGGGGGAAATGTGCGTCTGTTACGTAGTTACCAAAAATTTAGAAATTTAGAAAAGGAATGAGAATGTTTGAACATTCCTAATTTTGGGGGGGTGGGAGGCATTGCTAATTTAGACAGATTCCTTGTCTGCTCCTAGGGAATTTTTATCTTTGGCAATTTGAATCGCCTCAAAACATCCTCTATCTACATTGCTCTTATCATCTAAATTCATCCTACATTTTAAAAATATTGACTGAACACCTACCACGTACCAGGCACTGATCTAGCCACCTGCTAAATAGAACAATCAAAGATGACTGCCCTCTCAGAGTTTCAGTTCTGCCAGGGGAACGGGACAATAAACAATACACATTATAGATGAATGAATTATGTGACTGGAATGTCAGAAGGTGAGAAGTTCTATAAACAACAACAGCAGCAAAAATGGAAAGAAAGAAAAAGTAGAGGAGAGCAAAAGCATGAAAAGTGCTAGGGTTAGGAAGAGGGATGTGTAGGTTGAAATTTTAAATAAGGTGGTCAGGTTCAGCCTTATTACAAAAAATGCCATTTTAGTAAAGATTTGAAGAAGGGGGTGGGTAGCCATGTGGACAGCTAAATGAAAGTTTTCCATTTGATTCCTTGTGAATTAGGAGGTGAATGGCAAAAATACACACCCAAATCCTGAACAGAGGGAGATAATATCAAATAATTTGTTGCAGCTGCATTACTTGTCTTGTGTTTAGTCTGGTTTAATATTAAGATTTCTCTAGAGAACACACTCTACACAGATCAGAAAGGGCAGCTTGGAAGTTCGTACAAATCATGCAGTTAGAGATGTATAACCATCTATAAAATAAAGTCAGATATTATGATCAGGCTGGAGGGAGGAATATTTAAATAAATATTAAATTGTAAATGAAGGGCAAGTATCACGTGAAAGAGATTGCCTTTGCCTTTGAAATGACATTAAAATTATCAAGGTAATTCAATTCAGCTGTGTTCCTCAGCAGTAAACAGCAATGGAGATAAACTGGGTTTAGAGAAAGCTTATATTGTCATTGGAGTAAATGGGTGAGCTATCACTGGTTTAGTTTCTTCTTTGGTCTATTACTATATAAATAGGGTTATGATGATCTTATCGAAACTCATTCATTAAGTAATGAGATTTGCCCAAACAGAGTGCTGATTGATTTCCAAGTATTCAATCTGATAATTAGGAAAACAATATTATAATAGTATTGTAATAATAGTTGGAACATTTAATAATGGGTTTGTTTGTTCACAACCCAAATTTGCAGCCTTCCTTTCCAGAACTTACATTTAAATTGACATCTGAAAAGGAGGTCCAATCAACCAACTTATTTAGAATACTTTCAGAAAGAAGCACATTGTTATTAGTGTCAAGGGTTTTTCAAAGTAGTAATTTTCTGGCTCTAGAAAATCACTGAGTTGAAGCGAGGAACAATTAACAATAAGATTTATCAGCCTTGCAATTCTCATGTTTTAAACTATGGTGCACTTGACTTATTCCCAGAGAAAACTGGCCTTGGAATGTGAAAACTGTGTTTGTATATTTGTTAAAACTTATCTGGCTTCGTCCAGCCTACGCCAGCAAAAACAGCTCTCTCGTTTTTAGGCAAAATGGCAGACTGCCCCTCCTGGGTTTCTTGTCAGTGGCACTAGAAACATTTTTGTCATACTAGTTCAACACATACAGTTCCTTGCCAACAAAACTGCTTTTACTCTTTGATACCCCTTCTAAAAACAACAACCAGAACATGCTGAAGGCTTTCAACCATCAAGTGATTTTTAGGTTGCGTTTTATCATACACATTGAATGAGATGACTAAGTAATTGAAAGCTATTCATTGATTCAGATTGACTTTGAAGAAAAGCAATTTTACTCCCGAACTCAAAATCCGAGGCATGCACGGGGTGAATCACACATCCCCATGTATCACTCTCTGAAGCTCCACGGATTCACAAGTAGCGACCCTGAAGTAATTGGTGGAAGTTTACATATGGTTTGTGAGCCATGAGCTGAGCGTGCCACCCTGGTGGGTGTTGCAAATGTTTGTGCTGAATTATGGAGCCAAATACGAATGCTTAGCTCACATGGTGTGGGCATGCATGAAGTCAGCTTTCCATCTAGGCTGGGCCAAAGAACTGGAAATGCAGTTGTTACCTACATACCAAAAATTATCAACTATTTGAGGAATAGGTTTCATGAAAACTAGATTGAGTTCTGTTTGGTTTTTATTGACTTACTATTAATATTAAAATTAACCTTCTGAGATAGAAATATAAAAGTGATATCAGCACAAAATACGCACATTCCAAAATATAAATGACACAAATGTGCACATTTTTTTTCTGGGGAAGAGTTGCAAAGTCCAGATATTCTCCAACAAAAAGTTTACTATTGTAGGAGAAGAGTACATGGTCTATTTTGTACCTTTTCAAAATGATTCCCTTCCTTGTTTAGTTATTCAGAATGTCTCATTTTAAAAGTACATCTTCATAGTAGATTCCTGCCCTTTTTTATCCATATAGAAAGGGGGCAGAAAGCAAGTTTTCTGATTCAGAGGTGGGGTTATAATTACTGGAAAGATTAATGGAAAAATACAGAGAACAGGGTACTGCCATTCAGGGTTGCTGGTATATCCTTTAAACAGCATAAATACTGTATTGCCTTCACACCTGAAAAGATATGATCACTGTGGACCTACTGTCCCCACAAGAGATTGCTTAGCACACATTGCTTGCTTAAATTATTCAAGAATACAATTTTTGAGTTCTACTGCTGTTTTTGTGACAGTTTCCATTCATGTCCTTGGCCTTTGGGTCTACAATAACGGAAGTAGGAAATCCAATAGCTGTGTTCATGTAAATACACAAATGAGCACACACAGGAGATGGATAAGAATACTGCATCCACTCTTGCTCAGATCAATATTGCATTAGCTTGCTCAGCTAAGGTCTTGCTGTTGTTCAGGAAAATTCAATACTTCTTTGTCTGATGGTCGAAAAAGCCTTTTCACTCTCATATCTCGAGGGCTCCTAAAGAGAGTTGCGCACTGCTGTCCGGGGGCAATGTTCTAAAGGACAGAAGGCAGATTTACCCAGCATGTCTTAAACATTATAAACCAGTGAGTCATGGAGACTCTCTAAATTATGAGTCTGCATTAGACAAGTTCTCTTCTGTTTGCTCTTTCAAAGGGACTTCCCCTCCCCTCCCTTCCCCAGAGGAATGGGGTGGTAGTGGAGGGGAAGAATCTGCAGCTTAAGGGGGCAAGGCAGCTTCCCTTGTGCACTTGTATTCTTGGAGGGGTCAGTGGCTGTGGGGATTAGAGAATGCCTCCAAGGACTCAGGCTGTCAAAGTTTGCCCACAGACTAAAGAAAAGGAAAGTTATGAAGCCACAATAATAGAATTTAAACGAGGGAAAAGAGTGAGAGCATATGAATGGACTCTGGGCCTCTCGTTAAGATTGTAGATCAGAAATGGGATTATTTGTGAGGAAAAGAAAGACCTGAGTTCATGGCTCTAGCATGATGTTTTCATGAATGTGTCATGGGCAACTTTGCATTCCATAGGGAAGAAAAAAAAGTGTTGAATTCATTCAGGATGAAGAAAATCTGGCAAACATGGGGCGCCTGGGTGGTTCAGTCATTAAGCGTCTGCCTTCAGCTCAGGTCATGATCCCAGGGTCCTGGGATCCAGTCCCACATCGGGCTCCCTGCTTGGCGGGAAGCCTGCTTCTCTCTCTCCCACTCCCCCTGCTTGTGTTCCCTCTTTCGCTGTGTCTCTCTCTGTCAAATAAATAAATAAAATCTTTAAAAAAAAAAAAAAGAAAGAAAGAAAATCTGGCAAACAACTAACACTTGTAGAAGAACCTGAGGCTCAGATTAAAGCTGAAGAGAAACAAAACAGAGTTTCATCTCCTGAGATGCTTTCTTCTGCCAGCTGGGAAGTCTGATATAACAACATTTTCTTCCCATGATGCAGAGCCACTGTTCATGACCACGTGGTGCCCTGTAGATAATAGGTATATCGATGCCACTAATGGGCTATGTCCTTGTTTTCTTCATGATAAAGCAGTCTACACACACACACACAATGTTTGGTTGCTGGAGAGCGAGGGGTTTCAGTAGAGAAAATTCTTAGAACTCAATCAAATCAATTACTGTGAATGCATGGAGAAGTTACCAGATATTCAATGTAACCACTTTACACTAACTCAAATGTGGAAACACTTTGGTTGGTTTTTTTGTTTTTTGAGTTTTTTTGTTTTGTTTTGTTTTATTCTGTTTTAAGTGGGTTGGCCAAGAGCTGAAAACCTGTTAGCCAAGGATCTGAGTACTCTAAAAAGCAGGGTGCTCAGACTAGCCAGCTGCCTACCAGGAACTCAGCGGGTACGTGCGGCTCCAGGGAGATCAGCTCTTCTGAGGCTCACTTTTTCAATCACATTTGAAGCTTCTCCTAGTCCCCATCAGCTGCCTTCTGCATCCAAGTTACACACACAGGCCTTGGCACACTGTGTCCCCATCCCTCCAGAGAGGGGTCCACCTACTGTGCTTCCTTGAACAAAGCAATAACTCTTACTTGAAATGCAGAGAACCATGGATTTCTTGGAGGGGAAAATGGTCCACACCAGATTGTCCTTCTAAGCCCAAACCATCTGGTATGTTTTTACCATATGTGCAAAAAAAAAAAAAAAAAAAAAAACCTACAGAAAAGGGGATTTTTTTTTTTTTTCTTTTTTGCCTTGTTGATGATCTGGACAGGGAATTGGAAAGTTCTCCAAGCCCAGAGGGCTTGTGTACTGTCTATAAGGCAACTCACAATTACTAATTGCCAAGGTTTATCTAAAAGCTCTTCAATAAAGGGGTGGCCAATTTAAGCCAAACAGCAGTTTGACTTATCAAAATTAATCAGTATTCCCAATCTTTCACTGCCTTGGGTCCTTCCTTTTTTCCCATAGTCTAATGGCTGCGTTGGGCCGTCTTTTGGCCACAGGACACAAGTGCAATGCAGTCACTTCTCTTACATTTGGGAAAGAAAAAACTGGAAGAAAAGTCAGATGCTTTTTCTTTTCGTTTTGTTTACAACTTATTGTTATGTATAAATTATTGGTATCTGTAGCTTGTATTTTTTTCAACTGTTACAATTATTAATTAGCCTGTAGATAGAGCCCTGAGTAGGACATCATCCTTTGTCCAAGTCTGTGATGTTCCTTGTAATAAAGCTCCAGGACTAAAAGATGGAATGAAGAAGGACATCAGGGTTACTCAGTGCTGGATCATATTCCTGATACTGGTCTGGTTCCATCCAGGACCAGTTCCCAGGATCTCCTCCTAGTGTGGGAGAAGTTGAGTAAGGCAACTTCAGGAACCCTCGGTGATCACAGCATCTCTGGAATCTCAGCACTGGGCAGTGTGTGCAGTCTGGTCCTGGAGATGAATGTCAAGGTGCCCCTTGACGGCCCAAATCTCATACTTTGCAGTTGAAGCAAGCATTTCGATTCTGTTCCTAAACACAGTCCTGCTCAGTGAGAAATGTAGTTACATTTGTGATTGCCCTTCTGAGCACACTTTAAAATCCTCTCCACAAACCTGACCAGTATGTTCATTGCAAACCAATTAACCAGGGAAGGCTTGCTTTGGGTAAGAAAACACTTCTGGGTTCTGCAGGGACCCATGTTCGCAAATGGTTATTCTTGCATCTGCTGTGGAACAAAAGATATTTAAATGTTCTCTGCATTTCTCCCTTTCTAGTTGGCCCTCACATTGGGCGTTACTGTGGACAGAAGACACCAGGTCGGATCCGTTCCTCATCAGGCATTCTCTCCATGGTTTTTTATACTGACAGTGCAATCGCAAAAGAAGGCTTCTCAGCAAACTACAGTGTCTTGCAGAGCAGTGTCTCAGAAGGTCAGTATTTCTTCATCTTGCAAAGCGCTGTGGTAAACACTCCCTGTTATTCCTCCTCACACACCTTGTGGCCACAGGAAACACTAAAGAAATGCTTTGTGAATTGGAGTGCCAAGTATTTGTTTTTCTCTTTTAAATGGTTTTTATGAACATCAATAGGAAAAACTATTTGGTGTGCCTTCTTAAGAAAATCGTGGATGAGAAGGCTGCTTGTAAGCCTCTGAAATTATGGGAGAAAATGGAAAATGGCAAAACAGGGCCCTGAAACAATGAACTATAGCCAGACCTGTCTGGCACCCTTGAATGTGTATTGGGTTGAGAATCATAGATGGACAGGCTTCAATCAGAAGTGACAGGAACACATATGTGGTGGCTTATTGACAGGGCAGGCTTATAGGATAGATGCTAACACATATGGTTTGGGTTATGAAGACCCAGACGGAAGCCATTTTGTTTTTCTTTCTTATGTGAATAGAAGTGGATATTTGTGTAAAAGAAGCATGTTTCAATTCCTGATCTAACTTTCCACAAAAGAAAGAGAAAGTAATATGTTTCGCATCTTATTAAAATACGCAACTCAACAAACTCAACCCTTCCATGTGGTGTCCGGCTCTTTCAAGGGCCCAAGGAAAACATCAGAAAGAACAATGAATAAAATTGAGTGTTTCAACATATCTAGCTTTAGGTTGTATATGACCTAGCCTGTAGGACAGGTCTCCAAACATCCCCCATCCTCTTCGCTAAGTTATAGCCAGACCACCTGTCTGGCACCCTTGAATGTGTATTGGGTTGAGAATCATAGATGGACAGGCTTCAATCAGAAGTGACAGGAACACATATGTGGTGGCTTATTGACAGGGCAGGCTTATAGGATAGATGCTAACACATATGGTTTGGGTTATGAAGACCCAGACGGAAGCCATTTTGTTTTTCTTTCTTATGTGAATAGAAGTGGATATTTGTGTAAAAGAAGCATGTTTCAATTCCTGATCTAACTTTCCACAAAAGAAAGAGAAAGTAATATGTTTCGCATCTTATTAAAATACGCAACTCAACAAACTCAACCCTTCCATGTGGTGTCCGGCTCTTTCAAGGGCCCAAGGAAAACATCAGAAAGAACAATGAATAAAATTGAGTGTTTCAACATATCTAGCTTTAGGTTGTATATGACCTAGCCTGTAGGACAGGTCTCCAAACATCCCCCATCCTCTTCGCTAAGTTATAGCCAGACCACCTGTCTGGCACCCTTGAATGTGTATTGGGTTGAGAATCATAGATGGACAGGTTTCAATCAGACATGATAGGAACACATATGTGGTGGTTTATTGACAGGGCAGGCTTACAGGATAGATGCTGTAGCAAAGAGGACGGGGGATGTTTGGAGACCTGTCCTACAGGCTAGTCTCTTTTTTACCAGATCTTACTGAAAGATAAAAAGGCCAATTAAATCACAAAATCTTATTTGTACTTAATTTGATTAATTAATCTATGTATCTTTGTGTCTATAAATATTTCTATTACAAAATAACAAACCTAAGCTTAAAAGTATGAAACCGGTGAAAGAAAACATTTTATGCCCTAAAACTTTATCTATTATGATAAAACATTCAGAAAATGTGGAAGTTTGGTTAATTGAGAGTTTTCTTGATCGTTGAGAATCTTTAATCTCTAAAGCTTTTTTTCACCTTAGCACTTTAGATTCACATTTCCTAAAGTTGATTATTAATCTCCCTTTATCATATTTCATATCAATGTCATATTTCATTGTTTCACTGAGTATATGAGGCCTAATGGAATACATGCTTTTGTGATTCATCGTCATCATTGTGAGTGTTATTATTTTATGTTGTAAAGTGGTGGTCCTCTTTGGGACTATATGATACTGCAGTTTACTTCTGATGGATACTCCCGTGTTTTAATGATATAAACTAAAGACGTGAATAATCATGCCCAGGCCAGAGGCAGGAGGCATGAGAATGAAGAGAGTCAAGGAGAGGTTGCCTGGGTGCCAAATACAAGGAATCTGAAAAACAGAGAGTTAAGGTCTGCTGTCCACCAAATATGGATTATAACACAGACATGGGGTCTTTTTCACTTTTATTAGATATTGAAGAAAATAGTAAAATTTTATTTAAATATAGCTTCTATGTTAAACTTTGAAAATAAATAAAAATTCCCATTATTTCCTAATAAATTTCTAATAGTATTTCTGTCAACCTAGGTCCAGTGAGGAAAATAACTAATCACTATGAGATCTTCATAGCCTTGCTTTTAAAAATTATTGCCATTATTACTATTATTGTCACATATCAGTGCTACGTCCCAGTAAGTCCTTCACTGTTATCTTCTGGAAGATATTGTTGGTGAACATCAAAATGGTTTTAGTCTGCCAGATTATAAGAAGAAATATGCATCTCGGTCGGGTCCCTTATGTTGTGATGACTTTGAGCCCTTTTACTTCCCCTTCAGATTTCAAATGTATGGAAGCGCTGGGCATGGAATCAGGGGAGATTCATTCTGACCAAATCACAGCTTCTTCCCAGTATAGCACCAACTGGTCTGCAGAACGTTCTCGCCTGAACTACCCCGAAAACGGGTGGACTCCTGGGGAAGACTCCTACAGAGAGTGGATACAGGTACGTAGCACGAGACCTGGCACACATAGGGTGGAAGATTTAGGTCATCTAGAAGGGTTGCTGAAAAAAAACAGTGCCATTCCAAATGCCTTCAAAAGCGAAGAGAGGAACAATGGGTACCGAGTGTAATCTCCCTGCAGGATCATCGCGTCACCACAATCTGAGAAAAGCAGGCCCAGTTGATGTCCCTGAAAATGCATTTGTTTTCTCAGATACGTATATACAACTCTTCAGAGAATTTGAGCACAGATGTCTCACTTCGGTAACAACTAAAAGATCTGATTTTTCCCCACAACTACACATTTTCTATTCATACACTTCCTCCTACAACAGATTTTTATTTCCTTGATGAAATACATTAGCTCTAGCAGACTTGCATGAAATAATTGTATCTAAGTATAAGGCTTCTTATTTGTTTGTTTGTTCTGAGTAGAAGAAGGGAAGAAAGGGGTTGAGGTTTACTTTTCCTATAGGTATACATAGCACATGCCCAAGGCAGCAGTCTGATTGAGGGCTCGGGTCTCTGTGGATTATGTATATACACATATAAGTATGAAATGGACACATTTGTATCCTTATGATGTTGCTTCTGCTTTGCTTCCTTTGCCCTGGCCCTCCCTTCCCTGCCCTTGTCTCACATTCCCCAGAGACTCTCCTCCCCTGCACCACGACTCCCCTGCCCCGACTCATCCTTGGCACCACTCCTAATATGCCTCAGCTTTTCCAGCCTTGAGGTCTGGATACTCCCACCCAAGGCCTGACGCTCATGTTCTTGACTTTTTCACCCACTGTCAAATGAAACATCCATATCTGGATGTGGGGGTTTAACTGTGGGCAAATTATACAGAGTTATTTGCTGAAGGATCCAGGCTTCCTTCTCAGAGAGTAGGCAAAGCTTGACTTACATTCATTGCTAAATATATAAAAATGACTAATTCCCAGAGAGAGTTTCTAAGCAAGAAAAAAACCACGATGATTAATCCCCTACTTTCTACATCTATTGCTGCTTCAGTCTTTTGAGCACAAATACCAGATTTTGTTTTACTTTGAGAAGGTCAATATTAGTTTAACATACACTTAAAGTGAAATGGCCTATTACGGAAGACTGAACTCCTGCTAACCTCTAAATGATAACACTGAGAAATGTGTCGAGAGTGAGAAAAGATGAGACTTGTACCTGTGGATTGCTGAATCCAGCTCTAGATTAAGTGAGAAGTTAAATGAATTTGCCTATGTCAAAATAGCTCTTGGCAACTTGTTTTTCCACATCCCCAAACCAACAAATAGTTGCATATGATTGACAGACGCGCCTCTAGAGGAGAGCTTGGATTTTGCAGTGCTAAGCATCTTTGCATGGTAACGTAGTCCTATTGGTAATGTGGAGAGTGCTAGATAATTTAGGGACAGTGGTCTTGCAAGAGTTCTGAAATTGCAACTGTAGCAATTCTTCTGTGCAGGGCAATTCTATATCAGGAGAAACACGGAGACAAAATGGGCTCTCACAAAGCATTTGTCAACAGGACAGGATTCACATCATTCTCAGGAGTTAGGCAGAAGAAAAAAATCTGAAACGGCCCAACTCTTTCCACCAAAGCATAGAAAGCAATGGTTAGGAGAAGCTAGGTAATCAAGCCCCCCCAAAATGAGGTTTAGTTCAAGCTCAAGCTTCTTGCCCTCTTCAACTCCAGTCGGCTGGGGGTCTGCTCCACATCTCACCCCAGGACCCAGACAGAGGGAGTGGCCATCATCCCAAACGTTGCTTGTCACCAAGCAGAGGGAAAAAGAGAGGACGGCCATCGTGCTAGCTCTTAAGTTCCCCTCGAAGAACACTTCCACTGTTTTCATTGCCAAAGCACGTCCCATGGCCACACTTAGCTTCTGAGGGGCAGCAATTCAATGTGTGCTGGAGGAAGGAGAGCTAGAAATTTGGTGAACAGCATTCATGACAATTGTGCCATTCATAGAATAGTTATCATTTATTGAGTGTTTACTATGGGGCCCAACTTCTGCGGAGTACTTGACATATTTGCATTTAATCCTCCCAGCGATCCTGGGAACAAGGTGCAATTATCCTCATTTTAAAAATGAGGACACTGAGGTTCGGAGAGATTAGTAAATGCCCAAGGTCACAGTGAATGACCGGGCTGTCAGACTCCCAACACCTGCTTCTTTACACGTTGGTCTGCTCTGTTCTATCATGCGTTACCTTTCATATAAATTCAGGTGTATCTTGCGACACGACTCCCTTTATGCTTTTCCTCGGGAGAAGACGCACCGAGATGAGCTGGGTGCTTACTGTTTCTGAACCTAGAATTCAGTGCCTTTATGCCCTCTCCATCCCTATGGAAGATGAATGTCAGAGAAACTTAGCATCAGTGCACCTTGAGGTAAAATTATCTTGTGCTCTTTCTGGAGCTGAGCAGGCTCATTTCCATGCTTGTTGTGTCTGCGTACGTGGTGGGGGTTCTTATCGTCACCCATCACCTAATTATGAATAATTTCATATGTTTCCAGCTTTTCTGAAACTCCTTGGAAGTGGTTGGCTTGTTGTTTTCTCTGGATAGATGTTTTAAATTAACCAACAAGTAAAGCATAATTGAGGCTGAGGGCAAGAGGCACATACCTCTAGTCACAGGAAAGTTAGCGCACATACATTTCTGTTTATATGCACATCAGTATGCGGATGGTATTTGTTTTCTTTTTCCACTTCTTCACATTTTGCATGAAATATACCCCACAAAACATGTTGCTGTAGCAACAAGGACAAACACTTGCATGTGTTAAATTAATAAGGCAGTATTGGAAGCTGACTTTCCTTCAAGACAGGAACAGTCTTTGGTTGCCATTGTTTTCTCTAGGAAATTACTGAGTGACATAAAAAAACAATGCGTCGTTAACCATGGGTATGAACGTCCACCGTGGGGCTTCCTGTGAGATCTGTTGTCTGCCAGAAAGCTTAAAAACAAGTCAAGAGGCAGTTTGGTGGGAAGGGGCATAAGGGAAGTCCCGGCTCGGAGCTTTGCACATGGTCATATCCTGCTCAAAAGGCCACTTCATATCCTGAGCAGCTAAAACCTCTTAATTGTCCACAGCAGAGTTAATCACACTGTGAAATTCGCCCATGTTTTTCAGAGTATGCCATTCTGTCCTGTGTCCTAGAGCTGCTTATCTAATTGTTAATTTAATCTTTTTCTTCCTTTTGTTTCTGGTTAAACAATCAAGGATTCAAAGTAAAGACTCAGGATATCAATGGTGCTGTAACAATTCTTCATTTTCGAGCACCTCATTAGAGCGCAAGCCATTAACTTCACTGAAGCTGAGTTTCTTCCCCTGTAAAAATAAAGGTACTGTAGGCTTCTCCATTCAAGCTCTAGCCATTCGTGATACTGTGAATCTTGGAGAGAAGCAGTCTCCGTTTTTCTTCTCCTCTCTGTATACTAAGTGCGTTGCGTACTGTCTGCTCAGGGAACATGTTCTTATAGATGCTAAGTGTAGCCATTCACACACAATGCAGAATTTAATTCGTTAATTATTTCAATGTTTTATTAATGATAGTGTTCACACACTGTAAACAGATTTATCCTTCTCACTTTAATTAAAGCTCTTGGGAGTGCTTTCCTCAAAACAACTGTGACTTTTCCCTGATTAAAATGCCAGGAGACAAGGGGGGAAAAAAGGCAAGATATAAAATGCCTGGATGGGATATGAACTTTGTTGATCCAAAGACATAAAAATGGCGCCAGGGACTAATTGATTACCACACCCCCAGTGACTTTAGAAATAGAATTACTTGATAAACCAACTCAGGCTGGAATTCCGCTCTTCCCCAGATTTGGGGGCATTGTCTTTTGTGGGAAAATTTTGGGTACTAGATTATTTATGCCCTCACTTATTCCAGAGAAGCAGAAAACGAAAGCGGTTGGCTCCTAAACCCTATCCTGTTTGGTTTGGTGAGACAGCCCTCATTGATTAATCACACAGAAGAAGAAAGCCTCATGAAGACACTCTGTAGCTCTAAGAATACATCAGCAAGCCCCCGGAGCAAAAGTGCCTTCTCTCTCTACTACATTTCCTTGCATAGATGTTCATTCTGAAGTATGAGGAGGAGGAAAACTCCAGAAGAGAGGAGGTAGTGCTAACTTTATGGGGAAGCTTGTTTCTGTGTTTTCCCTTTGCCTTATATGTATTTCTCTTGGATAATATTCCACATTTTCTAACTGAAGGAACTTGGAAAGCAGACATGAGCAGCAAAAGGCCTTAGTGTGTGGAAAGGAGGTAGTCTGAACTGAGTCAGAACACACCCACACAGCACATGCACATTCCGTTTACTCACTGGCAACTGTAGCATCGAAGACAGTAGGTGCCCTTGTTCACACTCAGTATGAGAAACTGGCCAAATCCAGGAGGCCTTTAGGTTGCTTTGTGGATTTTAAAATTCATTGTAAGACGTGTTCTAACAACAAAGCCTTATGTTTCTATAGCACTTCTCCTTTATTAAAGCACCTTTTTGGACGCAGCCCATTTTAGTCTTCAAATGTACGTTAAATAGACCAAAGATTCACATCCCCATCTTCACGTGAGAGAACAGAGGTTCAGAGAAGTTCAATGGTTCATGAATCCCAACGTGGGGAAAAGATGCGACTTGTGGGAAAGGACGTGGACTTCCTTCCTCAGACTTGGGAATGGAGTCAGTGGGCACCGAGAGGTCTGGAAGGCAGACAGCAGCTGCTGAATCACCACTTGTGGTCAGGCCTGACACAGGCCCAGTGCTCAGCTGGCCTTTGTGTAGCTCTCTGACCATTCGAATTGTGGGGCTTTTCACCTTACGCTGCCTCAAATGAGGTAAGCGGGGCAATTGCCCCACTCCACCTCTACAGAGAAAAACTACAGAGCCTTCAAAGTTGTGGGGGCTGCCAGGTCCCAGAGGAGTTTGTATTCAAATAGCCAGGTTCCTAGAACCCCCAGCCCCAAGGGGCTTTCCTCTAATGCCAGGAGGTTCACTTCCCAGAAGCTCCCCCCAACATCCCTCCGGGGCTGTGTGTTGTATCTCCCAGTAACATCAGGCTCTGTCATCATTCAGAAATAGAACAGTTACAACTTACTGAGAACAGAGACAAAAGTTAATTTAAAGGTGTGGGCTTGATTTCAGGAGCTGAGGAGAGGCCAGCTGGATGCCCTGTAAGTAACTAATGGAATGAAATAACTCATGAGTTCTTGGAAATATTCCCTCTGACACGTGGAATTATTACACATTTTTAGCAAATCTTAGGTGGGAGAAGGGAGTGCTGCTCATTCAATGAAAAGAATTTGTTATTTGGAACCCTGGGTTTTTATCTTTCAAGTTAGTTGCCTTCCAAAATTAAAAGTAGAAACTGGAGTCATTTATCTTAAAGCTTTAGAATGTCATCTATTTTAACAAGTTTCATATATAATTTTCTTTCCTTCAAAACTTCCCGGAAACATCTTTTGTTCTCATAATAATGTGTTAAGTATGGAACAGGTATCTCCAATGAAATAGTTTTTGACTTTTCATTCAATTGCTAGTTTTTAGCAAGTTTATAATCTATATGCTATATTCAAAATTGGTTCCGTTTGCTAAATTGACTAATCCAGAACATATATTGAGCCAGGTTATCCTGATTGTAAACATGCTGCTTATAAACCAGACACTTCAGAAGGTACATTATCTCATTCAGATCATTAGTAAATTGCTGAAATTGCAATAAAATGATCCTTTATAAATGTGTAACTAGAGAACTGACAAAAATAGCTCACTGGTTTACCCAAATGTGGAATGATGCATGTAAAATATAATGTTGGCAAATTTAGGGAAAATACAGCTGTTCAACTGAACGTTTATTCCCCAGGTGTGCTATGTGTGTGTGTGTGTGTGTGTGTTGCAACTAATATTAATATGCTATTTTAGCTGAAACATTGATCTGGAAGGGAGACAATTTGCTTTTTAAAAAATCCCCCAGGTAAGCCTTTGGTTGTCTTACCCTGATTCTGCAGTGACCTCTACTTCCTGCATAAAACGAATGCTTAACGTCCTATCCTTAGTGCATCATAGGTCAGTTTTCAGTGACTAGGGTTCCACCCAGGAAGTCCCTGTTCCAAAAATTCCTCTCTCGAGGAAATTTTCCTAATGCTTTCTCTGGTACCTTGGTTTCTCATGTAATAGGAAGTCATTTGAAGGAAATACATATAGGAAATGCATGTAGGGATGGATTAAATTCAGAGTTTTTTGCTGCTTTAAAGGAGGATATGATTTGGGGAACACAGAATAAGTATATGACATAATTCTTTAGATATTTTTAACTGATTGTTTTGTCATACAGAAAATACCAGGATGATTGTAACCATTTTGATTAAGTCGACCACTTAATTCAGTTTTAAAAATCAGTCAAATGATTTTACTAATTAGTATTTCTTGTCAACACACCCTAAAGAAAATGTATAAAATTTAAATAAACCTCTTAGATTTTTATGATGAAGCACCACTGGAAAGATAATATTGAAAGAACCACAACTGTTCAGCTAGAATTACACTTAAAATAGATTAATTTGCATACCACACACATTCCATTTTGCTTACAGTTTTGGCTTCTTATTATTTTATGCTGTGTCTATTTGGAACCAGTATTCATAGTTATATTCTAGAGAAGAATTGTTTTCTTTCCAGGATAGCTCAACTTTAAATGTAAGACTAAAAGCAGATGTAAACGTCATCTTTTCTGAATTCCTTATTTTGCGTAGGTTCAGAGGTTAAGTGATTTGCAAGACCACATAGCAAGTTAATGACAGAACCTGGACTAAAATCTTAGTAGCCTTGCTGCCCCTGCTTTGTTGTTGCTCAATTGTAATAATATGCAAAAATGGATTTAGATCCTTTTTGAAGATGGTATCCTGAAGACCGTTTATATCCCAGCGTATACCTGCTCAGTCAGTGATTGGTAAGTGATGTCTATCAAATTGAACAGTCACTGTGGAAGCTGTACTTAAACCAATGATTGGATTGTGTCTAGAGCAGGTTTTCTTGGTCTGGACAATACTGACATTTTAGAATAGATAATTCTTTGTTGTGGAGGCTATCCTGGGCGTTATAGGATATTTAGCAGTATCCCTGGTCTTCACCCACTAGAAGTCAGTAACACACACACACACACACACACACACACACACACACACACCCCTCCTTATGACAGCCAAAAATGTCTCCAGGCATTGTCAAATGTCCTATTGGGGGAAAAAAAATCACCCTCGGTTGAAAACCACTGGTGTAGAAGACACCCTAAGTCCTAATCAAGTCATTTTTTAAATAATAAGGTTGATCACTGTTTTGAAAGAAAAAGTAAATTGGTTGCTTGGCTGTTTGTTGTCACTTCAACAGCTTATCAAAGATATCATTTGAACAGAATTGTAGTTCTTTTGTTTTCCAAAAATACTGATGCATCTGTTTACCTTATGCAGGAAAATAGCATCATAAACCTCCTTGCTTATTTATCTTAAGCTTCACTATTTTTAGCTTTTAAAAGTGAACTGTCTTTAGCTAAATATATACAGATGTGATTTTACAATACTGTGGCCTGGGCTTCCAAATGCACTGATAAGGATTGGATTAAGGAAAGGAAACACAAGGATAAAATCACAAGTCATCGTTGACAAGATTTAGGAAAAATAAGACTGAAATGAACTCCTCCACACCTGGACATTGTGTGTCACTGACCTTTGCCGACGTATTTTAATTTTTTGCAGTATGTAAATCAAATGCGTGTGTGTGCGTGTGTGTGTGTGTATTTTCACTTCCAAGTAATGGAGAGTAAGGAACTGTGTTTGAAAAGCTTGCCTATTGCTTATTACCTTATCTTTTCATGGGAAAAATACTATTAAGTTTCCAATTTTGTAACCTAAACAACAACACATTAAGAGCTATCAATTACCAACCAGTTTCATATCTGTGGACCAATAAGAAGGCAAGGTTGATGGTTTCACATCTGTTTTGGGTGAAAGGCTGTTCCTGTCTGTGGTATTTAAAATTTAAAGAACTTCTGTTATTATACAATTGGGAATCCTCAGGGAGTAAAATGTTAATGAAATCCATAACATGCACAGATTTTATGATAGCAGTTTTAAGAAATTCCTTTAGTGGGGTTTGTAGATTTCTGTCCCGGCGGTAATAATTGTACCTTTTACAGAGTGCATTAATGTTCACATTTAGGAGCAATGGCTACGTTTATGCAGCGTGTAATGTAACACACGAACTCCTAAGCTTTAAATAACTCTCATATCGTAATTTGAAAGCCCCAGGGCAAAAAATGTATGTTCTTTAGAATTGGCACAACCCACAGTTTAAAACTTGTCTGGCATGTTCAAGGCAACCTCCTGCAAAGGTGAAAAAGGTATACCCTGGAAATTCCAAAGCCAGGATGTGGATGGGTCTTCCATGCCCTCATATAGTTCTCATTTAATGCACCATTTGAAAGCTCCACATCAAAATGACAATTTTGATCCACATCAAAATAACAATTAGGGATGCTGACCTGCAACAGGGACAGAAACGCATACTTATTTCCTTTCTCCACTCCCACCCCGCCCCCAGCTTTCAAATTTCATTCAGTTCTATGTTCAGATAAAGAGAAGAAAGTTAAATCAAAAATGCTCTATACATCCCAATAGTAATAAAATGCTTTTATATTTCCAGCTATTGAACAGAATAAGATTTGAGACTACTTGCACATATTATGACTGAGAATAATCACATATGTACTTGTGTAAGTGATGTGAAGATTTGTTTGGTGTTTTTTGTGGGGTTTTTTTGTTTTGAGGGTTTTTAGCTCTCTTTGCCTTATGGGGTTAAAAAGCTCATTTATGACACTCTTCTATTTGCCTTTCTTCAGAAGAATGAAGTATTAATTTTACCAAAATTGTATTTTCTTACAATTCTAATGCTTTAGATTTCTAACTGTTTTCTGGATTTAGCAGAAAAATAAATAAGCACCTTTATTCTTTCAGCAGGCCTGAGAAGGGCTATAGATAAAATTCTTCAGGGGAGGGGTGATTGGACCAGACAGCTTCTACTGTCTATTCAAGCATTTAAGATTCTGTGATTGTATTAAAAATAAATGTACTTTATCAACTGGTGCCCTGGGCTTGCCTAAATGAAAACAAATTTATGAAGCATAACTGGAATTCATTTTAAATGCTACCGGTTATCGTGTGAGGCAGCACAAAGGAAAAATTTACTTTTAATTAAAAAGATTTTCTCTCCTTAGATCAAGTAATTGTTTAGTTTGGCTTCATCATGAAGCCTCTCTGAGGATTTCACATAGAAACTCCACTAGTGGTTTTCCTTGGTTCTTTGGTACCAGCTCTCAGGGATATGCAGCCCATTAGGGGGATAAAAGGAAGCCCAGAGAGTTCATGTTTCGTGTCTTTCCAATCTTTGAAGGAACTATCCGTAGGGCATAGGCTCACCAACCATTTCAGACTGTTCACACCTTCAAGTCCTGCCCATACCCAGTCTTTCCTTCCTTAAGAAAACAAATACCACACGCAATTCTAAGGACATTATGGGCCATCATACTAGCCCAGAAAAGTGACAGAACAAAAAAGCAGCCCCAAGGGTCCTGGATGAAGCTGTGTGAAGGACATTACAGTTGTCTTATGCCTCTAAGACTTGACTCTGGGCTAAAGCTAATGCAGATAGATCCTTCTCAGAAGAGAGAAAGACCAAGACCCAGGTAGACACATAGCCTTATGGCTATAGGTACAAGAAATTTGACAGAACCTTCAGTTTGAGAATCTGGAAATGAAACATAAAATTTGCAGTGGGAAGTACTCATGATAATAAAAAGAAGCTAGAGCATCATGAAATGTGAAATACTGAAGAAAATGTTTTTGATATTTTAGGAGATACACCAAGCTCTTGTGTAGAAGGGAAAAAAATTTTTTTTTAAGTTCGCAATCTTAAAAAATGAAGATACAGCATGCAGGATTTTCCTGGCCTAATTATTTAAACATTATTTTAAAAATCCAGACTGCTCTCAATCAGCAACATTCTATTGCACATATATTACACTATTTCTGTAGCTTTACCTTACGTTTCCAAATATTGCATTCATTTATAAGAACGCTTTTATTTATTCAGAAAGCTTCAATTGCCAATACGGCAAGAATTCATTTACTTAACAATTCCATTTCCATGTAAAGAAAAACCAGTCAATACATTTGTGCATTTAACATGATATTTCCTCTCCATCAGCCACTAGGAAATAAATGAATCTCATTTATTGTGACAAAAATGGAAGGCGTCTTATACGATCTCCACTTGCACATTACTGTGCCTTCTGGGCAGTAGGACAAAAAGGAGAAGGAGGCAGGAATAGGTAATTTGGGGTTCCTGTATCTGCTAAATTTCAACTGTGATTATCAACTTCTGTAATACAATAATACAGTCTCCTTAGTCTAAGAACTTTGCTGCTTTCAAGAAGAATTTACATGAGCATCTGTTTATCTACTTACCTTTCTTTGAAAGTGTCTAGATTTATAATATCCATATGTGGCATATACAATTCATCTGAATTAAAATCTTTTTATCAAAAGTAAAATTCAAACAGATTATGAACCAGTTCATTCAATTTCTTTTTAATACTGGCAGTTTTAGTAAAACCATGCATAGTGATGTGTTCTTATCCTTAACTTTGCATCTAAAAGTATAGTAACAATAGGATAGGATTCTTACTGTTCTGAAAACCTGTAAGGTTATATGAAAGGAATGCTTAGCATTTCCAAATATGTGCCTCAGCTCCCTGTTTTTCTGTCAAGAAGCACCCCTCCCCCCCCCACACACGAGTGTGGCCATGTTCACCAAGAAAGCATTTCACCTCTTGTCACCTCCAAGTATGTGGCTGAAATAGATGTATCCAACCACGTGTTAAGAATGGTTTCAGTGGATAAATGCAAGTCACAGCTTCCATTATGTTAAGGACTTTAGGCAGTGCTAGAGGACAAATAACATGATATGCTTAGTGTAACATCTGTGCTTATTCTCCTGTGGTTTGAAAGTAGTCGCGCAGATGCATTTTTCCCATTGTCTGACCCAGGCTGAAATGCATGAAATTAATATAGGTAGATTTTTTTTTCACACCACATTTGGATAGCAAAGCAGCATATCTTCAGAGCACAGAATGATGCCGTGCTTTGTCCCTTTCTTCCAAGAGGAGCCTGGAAATCCCTAATCATTATATAACATTTCTCCTTTCCTTGTTTTCATTTTCCACCTGCACCACAGAGCTGGTCAGTCCAAAACTGCAGAACATCAATTGTGAAATGTAATTGCAAACGATTCTCTTAGAGAGTAATTTTTTTTTTTTAAATGCACTATTTCAAGGCTTTTCCTACCTCCCTTTATAAGTGATCTTCAAAAAAGAATCGGTATATACTTCCTGGCCGAATGGTCAGCTTCCAACAGGGAAAACCAAATAGTATATCGTGAAGTTCATTTCATCTGCTCTCAGGAATGACTGGCATCCCTTCCAAGACTGAGTGTTTACACGCACTTTCTGACAGCCGGCTGCACCTAGGCTGCCTGTTCTTTCTCTCCTTTCTTGTCTCTGGGGCAGCATTCGTTATAACCTTAGGCGGGTGACCGACTTTAATCTCAATAATCCCATCAGCTCCTCGCAGGATTGTTAATGCCAAGGAAAGGAGTTTTCTTGGACACCTGCACTTGCAGATTCTCCATCAGCACATGAAATTCTCATTAACGTGACAGGCCCACCTAGATCCCTGAAGAAATACATGGAAAATCAGTGTAAAAGGAGGCCGTCAGAGTTTATAGGCCAAGAGGCTGATTTAGAGCATCACCCCCATCTGCAAGTCTTTAGTTTCCAGAAATTCATCCTTGTGTTTGTTTTTGAAACCAAGCTTTTAGGAAGAGGGAGAAAAATTAAAGGCTTGACTTACTGGAAAACTAATAATAAACAAGTCATTTTGTTTGTGCTGGAATAGACAGATGCTGTTTGAGTACAAATGTGTGTTTATCTGGAGGCATTTAGGGATCTCCCCACTAGTGCAGATGAAACTTTATGGATAACATGGAACCACAGCTTCTGAAACAGAAATATACTTTACCTGCACAGGACATTTAATAGTTTCTTGGTCTTTTAGATTTGAAAATCTCTTTGAACTGCCAATAGATTGGAAAGATGTGTATGTCCGTAACTGAAGTCATTGCTCGTAGAAAGGCGTTATGCAGCCTTACCTGGGGGCGGAGTCAGCTCCAGTATTTCTCCCGTGAGGCTTGCTTGTGAAGCTGCTTCTCTGAGACCATAAGACAGACAAACACAAAGATCGCAAAAGGCCCGAAATCTGCATTTGTTTCCTAGCCACACACAGCTATAATTGCAACATCTTTTTTTAAAGATTTTATTTATTTATTTGAGAGAGAGAGAATGAGAGAGACAGAGAGAGAACACGAGAGGGGGGAGGGTCAGAGGGAGAAGCAGACATCCCCCCCACCCCTTGCTGAGCAGGGAGCCCAATGTGGGACTCCATCCTGGGACTCCAGGATCATGACCTGAACCGAAGGCAGTCGCTTAGCCAACTGAGCCACCCAGACGCCTTATAATTGCAACATCTTATAAAGACCACACATTAATTAGGTAAAACCATAGAGACCTATAGTTATGCAGTGAAATTTTAATGTTGCTCTCTTTTAAAAAACAGAGGAAGAGTATGGGAAAAGTCTAAGATACCAGATACATAAACATCCAAAACATAAACATCCTGTGCACATCACGCTTGCAAATATCTTAGCTCTAAAGTAAAAGGTTTGCATGAGATTTGGAGCATGATAGATATTGTGAAAAAAAATCATTTAAGTCCTACTGTCCTCTGGGGTGACTTCTAGGAGGAAGGATACATACTAAGTTACTGAGAGGCCATTTGAGAAATAAGTAAAAAGGAATACTTCACACAGCATGAGCCTAGCCAGTGAAACTCATTGTTCAGCAGACTCCAGCATCAAGTAGTAGACTTTTCAAAGGACTGGAAATTTTATGAGTAGTTCTAATATTTGCAGTTATAAACACCAAGATAAAAATAATCGAATTCCTAGCTTATGTGTACAAGCTAGTTGCTCAAACACTAACTTCAACTTTAATGACAGGCAGTTGGCTTTTGTTTGGAAGAAAGGAGTTTCAGACCTTGCCAGCAAGGCTGGACTGACACAGCATTGAATTTAAATTCAAAAGAATATATTGAGCATCTGCTAAGGATTAGATGCTATAGGTAAGGGCCAGGTGAATTTAAAATGAAAGATTCTGTCCCTCCTTCAAAAGTTATAATCTAGGTACCACAGGCAAAACCACACACACACCCACACACACCCCAATTATCCAAGTGACTGAGAGAAAAAAAAATTTAGGGTCACATTCTTATGGTTAATGTGTGTACGAATGCTTCATAATGATCCTCATAATAACTGCGCGTTGCAACTAAATGGAGTAAGCCTTGGTATTTTTGTTGGCAAGAGAAGACTAAGGCTTGGGATGGCTAATTAACTTGTGTAACATTGTCCAGGTCACTTTTTAATGTCGAAGCGACAGAGGTACTTCTGGGGGCCTGCGCTTTATGCCACCACATGCTGCCTGCATCCCCCCAATTTTTTCCTTGTGGTCTAGAATTTATTGAGCATTTTTAATGCAGTCTACCCACTTTGTATTGAGATTTATTGTTTACTTGACTTTTTCCCCTACTGACTAAAGGGCAGGAATCTGGGAACCTTCGCTTTCTTTCACCCAACTATCCAGCACTCATTTGTGTGATAATTGAGTAATTGCCGGTCACCAACTTCCCTCCACAGAAACAAAAATACTCACCATTATACGCTCATGTTCTGAACTCATTGCCTGCTCCTTAAATGTTTGAGGAGTGAATGGCATGATTTCAACAGCAGTGTGAATCCCTGAAGAAACATAACTGTTTTTATGCCACTTTGCTGAAATGTTTTCTTTTAAATGTAGATATAAAGATAAGGCAGGACCAGACCGCGGAGTGTGCAATTAGGGCCCCCGAGGGAAGTCCCTGACTCACGCAGAATGAGGTTGAGGTGTGTCCCCTGGAATGCTGGGATTCCCAGAGGCAGGGAAAGCATGCACTGCAGCAGAATGACCTCAGCAGTGCAGTGCATGCTCATGAGCTCAAAGCTCCATTACAAGTGAGATTTCACTGTCTCTCTGTCACCAGCCAAGCCCTTATTGGCCTGGACTTGTGGACCACATGAAGGCCCACGCAAAGGGTGATGTGTGTTGGGAGCAGGGGGTGGGTTGGAACCTTAAACTTGCCCTCGAAAAGTAGATATTAGTTAGAAGGAAAATATTCATCATATCAGATATTTCGAAATACAGGCAGCTGGGTGGGATATTTTTCCAGCTGATTCTGCCTTGAGCTCATCAATCTTGGCCTTTTCTCTGGCCAAAGTCTTACCCTATCTTACGAGATCCGGTTTGAATGACTCAATTGACCCCTTTTCCATAAAACCCATTCTTTCTCTTTCTGCAAGGAGTCTTTCTTCTTTGGAATCCCATAATGCCTCATCTGTCAGCATGGTGGCATTTTTTACTTTGTGTTGTATTATCATTATTTCCACATAGGCCTACTTGCTTCCAGAGCCTGGCAAACAATAAATGCGTGTTGAGTTTAATGGACTAGACGTTTCTATCTGGACACTCGGCATCCTTCAGTTTAATTTCACACTTTGAGTTCAAGCATCCCTGATACGTGAAACCCTATGATTGAGCTGTAAGAGCACATCGACGTGAGCATGCCCCCGGCTCTGTTCATTAGCTTATAGTTTGCCCCCAAATGTTTTAGTAAGAAGAAGAACAATAATTGATGTTTATCTACATAATACAGTCCTACTGAAATTATGTGCAGAGATAATAAATTGTGCTAAGTTGTAAAATGGCTGTAACCCAGACAGCCCTTTATCCATTCTTCCATACTGTACTTTTTTGGTTTGGGCAGAGACAGGTATCAGGAGCCAGAGATCTGTATACACAATCTGCTCGATCTTACGGGATATCTAGTGTTGCATCCCTGCTGTCTGCTAGATCAGTATCACTGGACCCGCTGGCTTGCTCATGCCGACCTCCCCCATACAATTCCTAAACTTCAGGTCTTCTACTAGGAGAACACTTTCCAAGTTTTCGTGGGTCCCGGTGGAACCAAGAGTTATGGCAAGAGAGCACTACGCCAGTGCATGCCCTCCATGTAGTAGGCACTCTGAAGCTTTGCTGCGAACCCACCTAACAAGAGCACATGCTATGACTCTAGGAGGTGTTTCACTAGGAGATCTACATGGTTTATACATATTTGAACTGGTTGCAATTATTTCTTTTTTTTTTTAAAGACTTTATTTGACAGAGAGAGACACAGTGAGAAAGGGAACACAAACAGGGAGAGTGGGAGAGGGAGAAGCAGGCTTCCCGCCGAGCAGGGAGCCCGATGTGGGGCTCGATCCCAGGACCCCGGGATCATGACCTGAGCCGAAGGCAGACCCTTAACAACTGAGCCACCTAGGCGCCCCTGGTTGCAATTATTTCTAACCTGTAGCGTACTTCCTTTTCTCTCTTAAAAAATTCCAATTAAGCAATTTTTACTGTAACATTTTTAAGTTAGAATCTTAACTGAGTTTCTAGAAGTTGCATTTGGTCTGTTCTGAATACTTGTCCTCTTCCCACATCAAAGGATTAGGCTCAGGTTTTAAATTTAATGTAGCTTACAAACACGCATTCAAAAAATGTTAATTGAAGGTTTTAAGTCCCCGAGTCCTTTACTGCCCAGCAAGAGTCCCTGAAAATCTTAGTTGGAAAAGGGGGCCATTTAAGTGTCATCTTTGTGACTGAGCTACTGAAGGTTTCAGAGGTACCCATGTGCAAAGTGACATGTTATTGAAGCAACGAAGCTTCTTCATTTTAAAGAAGAAAGGAGGGGGCACCTGGGTGGCTCAGTCATTAAGCATCTGCCTTCGGCTCGGGTCATGATTCCGGGGTCCTGGGATCGAGCCCCGCATCGGGCTCCCTGCTCAGCAGAGAGCCTGCTTCTCCCTCTCCCACTCCCCCTGCTTGTGTTCCCTCTCTCTTTCTCTCTCAAATAAATAAATAAAATCTTTAAAAAAAAAAAAAGAAGAAAGGAGTTCACAGGTCGGTGAATGTCTTAAAAGTATTCATCTTTTCTCAAGATCTGGGCATGGGGATTTAACCAGCCTTTCTCTTCAACTCTACAGGAGAGTTTCAACTTGTCTTTGATGCTGTTTACTTGTATCCCAGAGTCTAGAGAAACCCCAATACATTTCATTTTCTCCTCCTTTTTTATCAGAATAGATTGCATCCTGATGTCCAGATTTGATAGGTTTCTCATGTAAAAAAGGAATTCAAATGGAATATCTGTCTGATTTTTCTGTACACAATTATATCTGTCCAAGAAAATATGGAAGGAAAACAAACAAACAAGCAAAAAACTCAGGTTTTGCAGAGTATGTGAGGACTTTTTGCCCAAACATGTCTTAAATATGTTTCATAAACTAAGATGAGCATTTTGGGGTGGGTGTGTCAAACCAAAGGTCTTCAAAACCTAATGCTGTCTCCATCACACTGAGGAAATGTAGACCAGTGGTGGTGCCTCCATTCTAGAACATTCGATCTTTATGGTTTCCATATTGGAGTGATTTGAGTAGCTGGATTCTGGAAATGTCTCTAGCTGAAATGCGAAAGTATTAACCTGCTGCACGGAGTCCCTTTTGTTTCCTTTTTTGCCTATGCCACTTGCCAATTTTAACAACTACAGCAGATTTTACTATTTAAACAAAACCAGATGGAACTCCAGTTCAAAGAACATATCAGAATTAAATATTTCTTTTTTAATTAGTCGCTTCTGATTTATGCAAAAAAAAATAACATGAGATCGAAAGAATGTGCAATAAATTCAGACACAAAGGAGCCCACGTAAGCATTATCTCTCTTTATCAGCCAAAAAAGACAAAGGTCAGCCCTTGTTTGGGGACTTAGTTTTTCTTGCCCCTTTCCTTGTTCTTGTGCTGTAAGTACAGTGGCAAGTCAAGGAAACCAGTCTTTCCACAGCATTTGTGCTCTGACAGCCTTATCTAATGTTATTCTAAGTGGCTGGCTCACGGCTTCCAATAGAATTCATCTTTCATTCATGTAGGATTGTTTTACTACCAGAGTTTTGTTACAACCAGTAGTTTGTTTCCACCCGAGAAAATGCTTTCCTTTAATTTAGCTATGAAAAAGAGAGAGAGGGAGATGAATGCAGGCAATTAAGACCAGAAAAGAAAATTGGCGAGGCTCTTCCTGCATTACACTTTTCTCATACTTGGATATTTTTACTCTTTACCAGAATTTTAAAAACGTTTCCTCATTATCTTTTGCTAACAATGACCCATCTCTACCATCTTGTTTTTCAACAGCGTAACTGAATCATTTGCAAAGGTTTGCTTTCTGGTAGCCAGTGTAAATATTAAACCCTAAGTCAAGGTAATCATAAATGGTTTCAAATTCTCTGTAATTATACAAAAATGTATTTTTTTTAAAAAAAAGAAGAATCAGATTTCATTATTGTTGAGGAAGCAATCTCTTTCAGTAATTACCACGTTTTACCACACGAATGGGGCAACAGCATGGATATAGTGTTTGTACATGGGCCACTGATCTGATCTGGGTAAGTCCTGGCTCAGTCACTGGCGACTTATGTGACTCTGGGCAGGGTCCACACATCACTTTGTTCCTCAGTTGCTTTGTCCATAAAACCTTCCATGCATGACTGTTGTGAGAATTGAAAGAAGTGATGATTGTAAATTTAGCCCTTAATAAAATGCTGGACACAAAGGGATTGCCCTATGATTTTTCTATTAATATAGTAACTTTAGCCATCAGTATTTTTTTATGTGATACAGTAATAATGAAAAAATACATAAAGAGATAGAGAACTATGTCACTGGCTATAAAGTGATTACATTCCAGTTGGTCACTATACAAAGTCCAAGATGTTAAGTTAAGGAATGCAATGATCAGATGCTTGATTTAAGCCCACGGATCCTAGAACAGCATTGATGTTAAAATGCTCAGGCTCTATCAGAAAATATGTGTGTTATCTAAGGAAATGAGACAATTGCTTAAAAATATTTTCTTTAGCTTGTAGTGTCTAGTGATGAATTAAACAGCTCTTTGAGTCATCAGAGATGCTCTAAAAAAAAACCCAACATGCTCTCCCTGCTTCAAAATATTTTTCCTGTTTTTAATCAGACTTCAGTCCTTTGTCCTGTATTTTTTCAGGCTCTTGTACTGACCTGCTTTGGGAATGTTAAAAGCTAGTAAACACTCTCTGGCCAATGCTAGCTCAATGGGCAGTATTTTATTGAGCAAGACAGATTTTCATTTTAGAAATGAGGCTTTCCACATTATGACATTACCAATAGCTGGTTATGTATTATTACAGAAAGCAACGATATTCATTTCATGGCTCGGAGGCTGCATCCTGGTGTTTAACCAGCAGTTTGCAGAGGTTTGCTACATGATTTACTACACAATGCTGAAACATGCGCTTTGTCCTCAAATGATTCCCAGTAAAAAGTGTGCCTCTCCTGGCTTCTCTTTATCTGGGGAATGTGTTTCCTGTCATTCTTAACACAATGCCATGGCCATAAAGAGCTTGTGGATTATACGTGTAGACATCTTCCAACAAAGAGCAAGTTGGGATCATGGTCAGGATCCATGCCATGGGGGGCCCTCCAGCCACAGGAGTGGCTAGGAACCCATCCATGGCCCCCCAGAAGTGGACGAGGACAGCTGCTTTCTTCTACTAGGGCACCTCTCCCCAAGCCCAAAATGAAAGTTGGGCTTTCCTCTTCTGTCTCCGCTGTCTAGCGATACCATCTTCTTGGGGGTGGAGCACAGTGAAAGTAAGATGTGGGTAGACAGCCTACCAACAGTGTTAGAATTTTATATTTATATTGGAAACAGGATATCATATTGGGTCACTTCTGCTGATGGGGCTATATAAGCTAAGCCAGAGAGTGTCTGCCAGAATTCAAAAGGAGTGTGCTGGACTTCTGTAAAATAGTCTACACACTCCCAGATAAGTACCAGATGTTTATGTTCGTCACACACACAGAGTGAAGCATTCAACAATTTTAGTGAATGCATTGATGCGCGGCTCCATGCATCCCCCCTCCCATCCTCACACCCCCTCACCATCACCCTTAATGTTAAACAGAAGTGCATCAAACTCAGATGTGAGATCACATCCATCTTCCAATTAAAAATAAAGCAGCTGTGGAATAATGATATTCTTTCAGAATGAGAAGATAGTGATTGGAATGGAGCTGATTGGATTTAGGGAAAGCAGGTTACTTAATTATGGTTATTGTGTGTCTGAGTTTTTATGGAAAGAAAGGAAGTATTGTTCAGGACGATGAACCCTCCAGAACACAGAGGGGTGGCATTATGTAAAACCGTTCTGGGGTTGTAGCTTTATCTTTCCAGCTGTCTGTCTTGGGTCGCCAATCTTGTCTATTATGATGTGAGGTTGGTGAGATCTCATCATAATTCAAAAAGCTAAACCACCAAGAGGATGGCCAGTGGCTGATTTTGAATAGTTTTCATGAAAACTAATTATTTCGGCTTGAAAATGACCAGAGCGCAATACTCTTAAAAGAGCAATACACTTCTTAAAAACAAAACAAAGAGCAATACACTTCTTGACAAAAAAGGGCTATAGTGGTGAAGGAAACACAATAAGTTGTTTAGGGTCCGTTTATTTCATTCATTCATTTCCTCCTGCTTACCTCTGCACCTCCTGATCCTCCTTCTCACCAGAACATTCTTTCCCTTTTGTGCCATTTGCCAGCTTCTACTGTGTATCCTCCAACACCTGTCTTAGACATCAGTGTCCGCTGCAAAATGTCAGCAGTGCGTTGACTCCTTCCTCTGTGCAATGCCCCATTCAGTCATCACGTGTGTGTGTTGGCGGGGGGGGGGGGGGGGTCCCACACTCTTACTGCTCTTTCTGTCCTCACCACTTACTCTAGAACTTAGAGGAGAAGTGGTATGAAGTGTCCACTGAGTGAATGTCAATTAAGTTGAATGAAAATGTTCATGGGTAGCAGACCAATTAAATAGATTATGTTACAGCCTCACTGTGGACTACCACATGAAGCCATTGAAAAATACTTTGGGCATGAAAATATATCCAGCAAACTAAACAAAAAGCAAGTTATCAAACCTAGAGGTAATACAACCTTATTTTTATAATGACAAAACATACATACACCATCCACATATATTTTGCATAGAAAAAAATATTCTGGGAGGCTGTTACCTAAGGTGGCTTTTTCCTAATGTTGGTCTTATGGAGATTTTATTTTCTTCTTTAATCTTCTCTGTATCTTACAAGTTTTCACTAGGCAGCTATTACTTTTCTCTATAGAAAAGCAGATACTCCCTAGAAGAAATCTTAAAAGTCTAGATGGAAGTAGAGCAAAAACACAACATGATGAATTCAGCGGTGGAGACATGAACTATGCACCAAACATCCCCAGAGAAGAAGGGACTTCGTTCTGCCTACCAAACCAGAAAAAGAAAAGAGTCATTTGTAGTCAGAAAAGAAGAAAAGTTTATTTTAGGTCAAGAGAACTTCACGTGGCAAGGCAAGGAAACAGAAGGGCTCATCTTGTGTGAGGAATAACAAATAATTTAACGTGGCGGGAAGGTACGGTTGGAGAGGGATAGATGCAGCAGGTGGGATGAAAGAGGTCGACGGAGGCCAATGTCATGATTTGCGGAGCCGGCTTCACTGGTGAGAAGAGTGTGAACAGCCAGGCTTTAGGCAGCAAGGCCTTCTGGGTCTCCTGACACAGACACGGGAAGTGTGAGCAGCAGGGCTTCTGAGGCTGATGGTGATGCATCTCTCCCAAGCCCAAATGCTGTGAGGGCACTCCTCGAAGATACTTAGGGAGAAGAGACTTGAAAGAACTTCCCTGGTGTTGCCAGTGTGAGGGCCCCCATAGTGCCAGGGAGGCTGTGTCTTGTTAGAGCTCTGCGTACATCCGGTTTTAATTGCAAAGGTTCAGGCCCCAGCCCTAATCATTTGGGAGGTTCCTCATTCATCCTTACTAAATCCAGTGGCAGTAATGTGAGGAAGAAAAATGAAATGAAATTTCAAGTATCCCAGTGTGGGATAAATAAGAGAATCTGCAGAGTTTTAAAGCACAGCAGGAAATTTTAGCAATTACAAGGGGAGGTTGCTAATGCATTTCATTGCTGTTGAGAAAAGAAAATATTTTTTTCTTTTTTACAAGGGATTCTTGCACATGTTTTGGGGGCCTTTCTATCTGGGACATTGGACATTTCCCGTGTTGGATACCCTGTTAATTTCAGTCAGTTACTCCTTCCTTTAAAGTCAATTGTTTCTAATGCCTAGGATTTTTCTAGTTGACAACCAATTAACTTCTTTCCTACCTGGTAACCAAATTTTACCCTAAAAACAAAATTTAAAAATTAGGAAAAGGGACAGCCAGGGAATGAAGTTCTAGAGTTATTTCAAATCAGCCTGAGCTGAATATGCACTCTTGGGGATTTAATCATTTCCACACTGAAGAGCCATTTGTAAGTTTGACAGGAAGAGTTTATTTAAATAGCTCTGCTTCATGCTCCCTTGGACGTCAAGATTTTAAGGGCCCTTCAGCATGAAAGTGGATATGGCATTGGGCATGACTCAATGGATAGTCAGTAAAGCACTAAGTGTTCTGAGAGCATTTGAAAAGAGTTGAAATTGTTGAGTGCAACCATGTCCAGAGTACCCATTAACTTTCAGATCACAGTGTTAGGAAATCAAGAGAGTTTTTGCAGCAACTTAAAATCCCCTGATTATTTGTCTGGAATAGAGTTAGATTTAGGGTTGCCAGATAACATACAGAACATCCGGTTAAATTTGAAGTTCAAGTAAACAATGAACCAGCTGTCAGTATGCCCCCATATTGCACGGGACATACATGTACTAAAAATATTTGTTGTTTCTCTGAAATTCAAATTTAACTGAAGATCCTCTATTTTTACTTGCTAAATCTGGCAAACGTGGATTGCCTCCCTTTTTTGAAATTTGTGCACAAATTCATACAAAGTCTTATGGTTCATTTGTGAAAAAAAATCAAATTTCAGTTAACGAGTAGAGGCCCTTGGTAAAAATGTACTGGGTAAATATTTATTTGTTAAATTAAGATTAAAGCATCTACCATTATTATCCTAAACTATTAATTTCTATTAAAATCTTGCTCTTTTTTCCTCTTAAATCTGGCGATAGCAACCATAGCATAGACTTTATATCTTTAAAATCAAGTAAATGAAATAAGGACAGTTTTACATTGAATGGTGCTCCCTTCCTTTCTAGATGAAATCTGCCATTGTTGAATTGTGTAACTTTAAGTTGGCTTTTATGGACTAGTGATATAGCTGTTTTAGTGATATAGCTGTTTTTCCTGGATGTAACTCTTTGTTCAGTTTTTGAAGTGAATTGGCAACATGTTGATTTAACTACTCCAAGGACCTTCAGGAAAAAGCAATTCATGAAAGACAATAGTCATTCTTCATAAGGCTGGAAATGGAACGGAGCTGATTGGATTTAGGGAAAGCAGGTTTAATGTGCTTGTTAGGGTTAATTGAAATTTTGTTTTCTGAAAATTGGGTTGTCATGCAGTAAGTGGAAAACGGGATTCAGAAGTGGTGGTGATGGGTAGGGGGTATGTTAGGGGGTTTTTTGTTTTTGTCTTTTTGGCTTTTGTTGCTGTTCTCACTGGAAAATGGCATTCTTTTACCTCTTAATAATGAATGTGCTATTGAAACATTTTGTTAATGTTAAGCAGTTGTAACGTGCAGTTACTTTCTGTGTCCTTTAAAAGTATTTGCCATATACTTGTGTATCATTTCTTTAAAGTATCTGCATTATACACAAATAAAATAGAGGGTATAATAAATGAGGGAAACAATTTTAAACAAATAATCAAATGTATCTCTAAAAGGAAATTGAAAATATTTCTAATATATAGACACTAGTAATGATTTTTGTTTTAAGATGATTCTTGGTTACTAATGATGGAAATAAGAAAGGTATAAGAAAAAAAAAAAACCTATGGTTGACTCTTGAACAACCTGGGTTTGAGCTGTGAGGGTACACTAATAAGTGGATTTTTTTTTTTTTGTATGGTACCGTGAATGGATTTCCTTATGATTTCCTTAATAACATTTTCTCTTCTGTAGCTTACTTTATTGTAAGAACACAGTATACAATACATATATAAAATATGTGTCAATCGATTATTTATGTTATCTGTGAGGTCTCTGGTCAACAGTAGACGATTAGTAGTTGAGTTTTGGGGGAGTCAAAAGTTACACACTGATTTTTGACTATGCAGCAGGTTGGCACCCCTAACTCCCCACATTCAAGGGTCAACTATATTTTACTTTACTGGAAACATGGAATCATCGGAAGTCAGAGCTGAAAGGGATCTTCTCCTTCCAGATTATCTAGTCCAACTCCTTTATTTAACAAATGAAGAACTGGAAACCTCAAGATGAAGTGACTTGTCCAAGGCTCCACAGCTAGCTAGTGGCAGAACCAATCTTAGACCCTTGAGTGCCCGATGCCTAGATCTTTGTCCTGCCCACTCATGTCACAGGGTCACAGGAACAACCCAAGCCACTGCACACCTCTGGCAGGAAATCATGGACCTTGAGGCTTTGGTCACCCTCTGTCATCACTGCTGTGCTGCCCTTCAAGCAGCCCAGCCTTCTGGGGTGTGAGACAGGCTAGTAAGAGATGAAGACAGGTGCTGGTGTTGCGGAACTCCGCTGGAAACTTACAGTTGGAGCTCGCGAGCCCTAGACATTGTCACATGGAGGCATCAGTCTTTCCCAGATGACGCCTTGGAATCCACCTTCTTCTCGAGCCCAACTGCAATAAAGACCATGGGAAGATAGGGGGAAGGAAGAAATTTAAAGATGAAACAAAAATCCTTACTTTGCCTTCCTTGTCTGCCCTCCATTCCGGATTATAAATCTCTGGCCCATTCTCTAAACCACAACACTCACAGTGCTTTCAGAGACATATAATTTCTGTCTGCAATCTGGGAGGGGGTAGATGCTGACCAGTGTAATAGGATCCCTTAGACCTGAGTTCTAGTCCAAGCCTCTCGAAAGTCCAATGTGCAAATTTGTCTTGATTTTCTAATTGTAAAATAATGTATACTAATGTGTTGTTAGGAAGATATTTTTATTTTTTTTTTTTAAGATTTTATTTATTTATTTGAGAGAGAGAGAAGAGAGAGCACGAGTGGGGGGAGAGGGAGAAGCAGGCTCCCCACTGAGCAGAGAGCCTGACGTGGGGCTCCATCCCAGGCCCCGGGATCATGACCTGAGCCGAAGGCAGCTGCTTAATGGACTGAGCCACCCAGGCGCCCCATATCTGTGCCTACCTTTAGAAGGAATGAAATGGGGAAATTAGAGGTTGTTGACACCAGATGGATTTAGGGCCTATTGCTCTGAGGTGGATGAAAACTACACTGGGGAATCCACAGGAAAAGATTTTTCAGGTTATGGTGGTGCAGGGTGAGTGACTGACCATGCTTGTATTGTTTTGCAGGTAGACTTGGGTCTTCTGCGCTTTGTCACTGCTGTTGGGACACAGGGAGCCATTTCAAAGGAAACCAAGAAGAAATATTACGTCAAGACTTATAGAATAGACATTAGCTCCAATGGGGAAGACTGGATCACCATAAAAGAAGGAAATAAACCTGTTGTAAGTGTGGCCGCCACCCACCCCCCAACCAATTAAGTCTTTGAAATGGATGATCAATTTTTACTTGTTTGTTTGGGAGCTTTCTGTCTGGCCTGGTTTAGCTTTGGATTGATTTAAAATGAAAAGTGCAATTAGAGGTTTATATCTGACCAAGGGGGTCTCATGTTCCCAGATCCAGAAGCCAAGAGGAAATTATACAGATGTTTCCAAGAAAAGTCAATACCTGCCAAATTAAGTGTCAGACTCAAGAATCAGTTTAAACCTCCCATGGGGATAGGGACTATGCATAGGATAAGCACTGTCCTCTTAGAACCTTAGGCATATTGTTTTGTTTGATTTCCCTGTGTTTCTTCATTCTCTTTCATAGATTCCTTCTTTCTTCCTCTTCGTAATGAGCTGGTTTTAGAAAACTCTTTTTCATCTACCCTCTGTGGCCCACAAACTAATTTACAAGTGTGTTTGGCTGCTTCTGTTAGAATGAAGGGAACGAAAGGCAGTTCACAGTGTTCCCTCAGATCACACAAACGCCTGACGCTCACTCCTCACGGCTCTTAACCAAAGAAGCCACACCAACCGGGCCCCGCCCCGGGCACCCTGCCCTAAGTCATTTGGAACTGAGATGTTCTTCTCAGTCTGCCTGTTTTTTTGAAGTTCCGCTTGCTCTGATTTACTAATCAAAAGATTTCTGAGAACACATATTCACTGTTTCCCCCAAATTGAAAGCTTGCCCTGAAGCCAAGCAAAATGCATGGAATTGATAAGGATAGTAGCAAAGATCCAGGTAACTTGAAATTCCGAGTTTGGGAAGAGGCCAATTAACACGTCTTTGTCTCCTTTTGAGCATATGTGGCCCGGTTTTCTCCTCCTAACTAAGAAAAGCCTCCTGAGTGTGAAGTGAAAGAACTGTTAATTCCCTTTGATTAGCTGCGAAGCCCCCACGCTTACTGAGGGCAAACAAGATGAAAGTAGATATATAGACAGCTACTTTGTGTGAGGCAACTTCTATGGATAGCAAGTTCAAGGCCACTGCCTAGCCCTGGAGGACATGGAACCAATCCTCCATCTGGAAAAGAGAAACCCTCACAGCCAACACAACACTAAAGCTTGTGAAGCTTTAGCAAGTAAATTTTGACCCTAAGTTTCATGACTTATTCTTGAAGTATTTTTTGGAAGACATGCCTTAGTTTCAAACAAATAAACCAAAACATTGATGCCAAGGACATACCAACAAACAAAAGAATCTAGAGAGAGTAAGGAGAACCGACCTCAGGCCTTCAGGCCATTTCTTTAAAACATGAGGGCTGCTTCTCCAACACGTCCTCGTCGGCTGTTGGCCATCGGTTGTCTGCATGGCCCAGAACTCACAGGTTCTGGTGGGGGGCGGGGGAGTGTCTGGCAATGCACACAGCTAGGCCCACAATCTGGAGCATCCTGGGATGCAGAAGGGCTTCCAGAGCGGGAGGCAGACAGATTAAAGAAGGATTCAGCAAAAATATAGGTGTGTCATCTGTCTGAGCACATTCGTTGAAGCTAAATGCAATCCGAACATCCACCTGTAGTCTCGTTATTGTTGCCCACCCTCCTTCCCTTGTACATTGGGGCCTCTCCGACCGTGGCCTCCAACCTCTTCCCTGCCTTCTTCAGGGAGAGTTGGCCGTACCTCATCAAGACCAGCCTTCAATCAACGACAACTCCAGCCGTCCTCCTTATGTTGAACGGAATGTATGCCCTTAACATGGTTTTCAGCAAACGTAAAGTTCCCTCAGTGTGAGCCAGAGTTCACCCCCAACCTGTGCTGGAGGATGCAGCCCTCTTAACTGACTGCCGGTCTCTCCCTGAAGTGGACTTGTTGACCCTTCAAGCATTACGGTTTGGGACTCTACTCCCTCTGGTAGCTACCCATTATTCTTTGTCACACAAAAATGCTCCCACACAGATTGTTTCCCAGAGAGATTTGCTGAAGTAGGACAGAAATCTAAAGGCCATCACAGGCTAGATAAATTATGATATTAAACCATCTCTGGAGAGGGATCAGGCTAACGGCCAACTTCGTAAAGCATTTGACCACCTTCTGTCGTGCAGGCCACTTAAGCTAAATGAAGCAAAAACATCGTCCCGACTTTTAGAAGTCTTCTCTCCCGGGGGAAGAACAAGCCCTGGGAAATTGTGCTCCTCCTCTGAGAACTTATCTGGAAAGGTGGGGAGGAATCTCCAGGCCTCCGAGGGGCCCAGCAACGCCCAAGTGACACAACCTAACTGGAATATGGCGCGGCTAGGCTGTGTGAGAAGCAAAGTGCTAGTTGCTTTTACTTTCACGTGGGCTCTCCCCAGTTCAGGGCTGAAGTAAATACCAGAGAAGTGGAGGCCTTCAGCTCCTCCAGAGGTAGTCTAGTGCCAGAGTGTTCCAGCATGGCAAACAGTCTGCACTCCTCAGAGACCTTGCTAGAGAACAGGCTGTGGTGCCATGCCCAGGCAGCGTGGCCCCAACAGATCTTGTGGGAAACTCATTCATGACTGGCACTTACTACATTTGCAGTTACATGCCTCCTCTTTCTTAGAATAAAATGACTCATTTTTAAAACTAGAGGCAGGAGCCCTAGAAAAGCTGATTTCTAGTTGCATATCATTTCTAATTCGGTTTAGATTTTGACCACTAAAACATGATTTTACCAATAACCCAAAAAAGATGGAAGTGATTAATTAATGTCAGGGATAAGATTTTCCATCAAGAAATGGAGTTAAAAGTGGGGAGACCACTTGCCCCAGTGTTGTAGCTGGGAACATAGCCTAGAATTTTCAAAAAGCTAGACCCTACACTGAATTCCAAAAGTACTCCTTCTGGGGGTTCCTGGGAAAGTAAAGTAGTGTGAGTTTCCATGAAATGTCTATAGTATTCTGTAGGTCCTTATGATAAAGTTAATAACCTCCAACTTTTTTAGATGATTGCATTTAGCCTTTAACAAATGTTACCTTTGTAATAGGGTTTTTGGAGGCTCTAGGCTCTCAGAAAATTGAATAGATGATTAGGGCAACATTCTGTATTACACATGAATTTTCTGATTGCTATCATTTGAAAAAATAACATGACAAGTTTTTAATGTCGCCTCAACCTTGATGGACAATGCTGAAGTTGTAAATAATTTTATAGGCATTTGTGAAAACATATTTTTGTATTCATCTTAAATCGGGCCTTTTCTTTCTCTATATAGATCTTTCAGGGAAACACCAACCCCACAGATGTTGTGTTTGGAGTTTTCCCTAAACCACTAATAACTCGATTCGTCCGAATCAAACCTGTGACTTGGGAAACTGGCATTTCTATGCGGTTTGAAGTATATGGCTGCAAGATCACAGGTAAGCTCCAGCTTGAAGATGGCCTCATTTTGACTTACGTGAACTTTTAAATATAAGCAGTTATTTTATACAAATGTGGTCATTTTCATTTGGTGGCTAAGAGTATGCCCTTTGGATTTAGACAGATCTGACGTTAAGTCCTGTTTGTACCCCTCGCTAGCTTATCTGGGGAGAGAATTGACTATTTTCCAAAGCCTTACTTATCTCACCTAGGAAACATGACAGTGGACGCCATGCAGGGTTGTTGGGATAATGGATTAGCTCATGGGTCTAAAGCACTCAGCACAGTCTGGCGTGTGGCAGGTGTTTGTTAAAGCAGCGCCTTCCCACTAGTCGGCAAACTCCATGAAGGCGAGCACCAAGCTTCCGTCCCCATTTCCTGGATGCACGGCCCACTGACAGGTGCTCAGTAGAGTTGCAATTAAAAATTATTACATGACATGCTCTCCATCGCTTTATCTTTTTAATTTTGAAGGCTACAGGTGGCTCTGTCGGCCAAGATCAAGGAGCAGTTTAACTCCTTTACTTACTAATTCCCCTGACAACTCTGTGTCTCAGTATCTATCCATCCTTTGCGGAGTGCATATATTAATGTTAGAAATTGATCTGTCAACGTTTCTAGTTTTTTGTTTGTTTCTTCTGACATGAATAGGACTTTAAAAGTTTCTGTTAAATTGCTGTAAGTAGAGGGATTCTACCCATTTGAGAGATGAAGAAGGTGCACTCTGGAGGCATTAAGTGACTAAAAGGGTAGGCCAGGCGGGGCAGAGCTGAAAATAAAAGAGCCATCACGACTGTTATTCTCGCTGTATTCCTGTGGCAATCAATGCAGCCATGACTTGTCCACTGACCTTGCTGTATGATCCTGCTGTATTCTGGAGTATTCTAATAGCAGTCACACCAGAATTCCTTTTCTTTTAAGTAAATAAATTGCAAAAGTTTCATTTAAAAAAAAGCAATCCAATATAACCTTCAAAGTAGGTTTAAAAGTTAAACAGAATCAGTAACTGATTCACCAAAAAGTCATTACAAGTGAATAACTTTTAAAAGTCTCTGAACTATCTTTAAACACTATGTTAGTATACATAGTTAGGGCATTTAATATCTTCTTCCATGAATGCCAACACTATTGCTTTTATTTTTATCCTCCTTAGTATAATTATGTCTACAGAAGGAAAACACTGATTTTTGAAGGTGGGGAAAAACACCCAGCTGGGCAGTTTTCAATGAAATTACAAGCCATTTGGAGAAAAGCACCTCGAGAAAAAACTAAGGAGAAAAAAACTATACTAGTTTTTAGGAGATTCCATTTTGGAAAGTAAAAACTAACATCGGATTTCTTACCAAAATCGTATTTATTTCCATCCCAGAGACAGACTTGTTTATTGTTTTAGGTTCAAAGACTCAGAAAGTTCAAGGCGTTGGAGGCAGGAGGAGTTGGGTGGAAAGAGGTTTGGAGAAACAAGGAACATTGAAAAGTTAGATATAACCTTGGCTTGATTTTTGATCAGCAATTACATGAGGAAAAGTTCTAGGTAATTTTCAGAGCATTAGAAATTTGAGAAGCCACCCATAAATTCATAGAAACAAGGCCATTTGAGGTCAGGGTGGAAATTTCGGGCTCATTTCTAATTTTATGTCACTATACCAAAAAAAAAAAAAAAAAGAAAGAAAGAAAAAGAAGAAGAAACTTCGTGATTCTAAGCATGTTGGTCTGAACTCGGACTCCTGAGGTTCTCCCTTCAGTTAAATAAGACATTCACTTAAACTTGAACTGGTCTTTTCCATTTTCACAAGGATTTCGCTGAGAGTTCATTCTAGGCATGTGAGTCTTCACATCTGAGGAAGGTGAATAATTTATTGGATTTTTAAAATGAAAATGTTAATGATTTAGTGGAACATGTTAAAGGATTAGGTGAATGACCTATTTATTTAAACATCGATGTCTACAACAGCATATTCTTATTTTCACATGTATTTTATTTTATAATCATTTTAAGCAGCTATTTGTTTCCCTCAAAAGATACTGCTTTTAGGCTCATAGTTGCTAATCTCTTTATCATGACCCCTGATATATTTTAGATACTCCTGTCTAGGACAGTAGCTACAGTCTCCAAATAATTGACCAAAGCAGGTTTTTGGGGAAGGCAGTATGTTATAATGATAGTCACGTGGACAGAAAGTGTGCAGACATTTACCCAGGCCTCACTCTGGACTGTCCGTTGGGTGAATGTGTGACCACGGGGAAGACATTTTGTCTCTCTGACCTCCATTTCCTGGTCAATAAGATTGACCTTAATTCAGCTGTAATGAAGATTAAGTTGAAAGAATATAACACACTTGGCTTAGAGTAAATGCTCCCTAAACGGTACCCAGTAAATGACAGAGGTCATGGTGCTCGATGAACGGGGCCTAGAACAAGTCCCAGCAAGCAGAGCCTCTGAGGAGACGATGATATCAGTGTTTTCTTCTTGGTTGCCAGAAGCAGATAGTTTTCACCTTCAGAGGCCACGGTCCCCTCAGAGTGGAGACCAATGCAAGAGAAACAAGGCTTCAGTATCCCTGCTAAACCGGGAGACACGTGGAAGCAGGGGCCATGTTTGCCTTATCTTCTATTGTGTCCTGTAATGCCTGGACCATAACACGTGATCAACACACTTATTTTTGAATGAATGAATGAATGAATGAATGGATGGAACGATGGTTGACTTGCATTTCTATCCACAAACAAATGACTGAATTTCAAAATATCACCCTCTCCTCTTGGGTTGGCAAGTCTTAACTCAAACTGGATTAAAACCAACAAAAACTATTGAATTAAAAGTTACCCCATGAATACATCACTTGACTCCAAAGTCTCCAGAGCCCTCAAGTTTTCACCTAATTTTTGTATTCAGAAATTATTTTTTAAAAAATACAATAATCCTAGAAAATCCAGAGTATACAGTGGGTGTCACCATAAAAAGATATAAAGAAAATAAGATTGAGGCAAACCATTCTGCTTTATAGATGATTGACAAAGGAGCATTTTCATTATTTTGACAAAGCAGGCTTCCTCGTTTTGGCAGATATGGATATTGAGGAAAATAACCTTGGAGAGTTACTGCTTGATGTATGAGAACATACTGCAAACTCTGTTAACTTGTGTTTGTTAACCGGAAGTCTCTTAACTGGCGTTTCTGCACACATCATTGTGTTCCTATGTTAGCCAAAGTTTGCAAGGATGACCTCAGGCACCACAATACCCTGAGTCATCATGGGAAGATTACATTATGCTCATTCAGTTTCATCCATCAAATGCAGCTATCACCTTCTCATTCTTGGAAACTGAGTATTTGGTTTACCAGTATATCTCAGTTTTAAAACTGAGTACAGAGATTTTGCTATAAAACAATATCAATGGAAAGAACTACCTTAATTCCCCATCTCTCATCTCTCAGAACTCATCTCTCCCTAGGAGAGGATTGCTTTTAAGCTATCCAAACAGGGTTGCCAAGTAAAATACAGAATGTCCAGTTAAATTTGATTCAGATAAGTGACAAATCATTTCTTAGTACAAGCATATCCCATGCAGTATTTGGGACATACTTATACTAAAAAATGATTCATTATTTTAAGTTCTAATTTAGTGTGCCATCCTGCTTCTTGTTTTGTTGTTTTTCTTGGATTGTTTGTTTTCTAAATTTGGCAACACTACTTCCAAAGGCTTTGACATGTAGCCACGCACAGCTGAGCCAGCCTGCTATGGAAGAATAGAAGTAGATCCTAGTATCTCATTCAGACTTTGAAATGTTAATGTAATTTTTCTCCTAGTCATTGCTAAAAGTGAGTCACATAATTTTTAGTCAAAGGCAAATCAAGGTGCCTCTTCATTGTTCTTTTTGGATGAGGCAGGCTTATAAGAAGGAATGGGTATCTAACTGCATGTGGGCTGAATGGGGGCAGGGCATCACATGGTCTGTGGATATGTAAACTGCGCCCTAGCCAAGTCTGCATTAGAGAAAGGACGTTAATCTGGTAAAGGTTGTGCTCTCCTTACAATATTCAGGTTATTGTGCATTTCTCCAGATGGTAACATCTGGTCCTTATTACCAGCTAAACATTTTCTTTATAAAGGCTGATTCTGAATCAGTCAGGTGTGACCACAGTGACCAAAAATGTGACTTCTATTTTTAGCACTATAGTTTCATAGACCCTCAGTAAAATGCTTTTTATAATTTTTTTTTAATCCCCATTGAGTTTATCCTTGGTTTCCAGATCCCAGCCTGGAGCAAATACTGTGACTGAATTGCAGGAAGGGGCGCTTGACAGAAACTGGCCACTGCCTTTATTGTGTTAATAAGTTGATTCATTCAACAAATATTTGTTAAGCAAATACCATAAAGAAAGCAGGGCTCAAGGAGTCATAGAAAATTTTTAGATATGACTTGGTTCATGTCCCCAAAGAACTTAAAATGTGGTGAGGCAAGTAACAGCAATCCAAGGAACAGAATATGGTCATCAGTCTAGGAGAAATGCAGATCAAGTGCTAATAAAGAGTCTTAGAAAAGGAAAACCACACCTAGTTGGAAAGATGGGGAAAACTGTAGCATTTGAAAACCACTCAAGATTTCTAGTGGTTTAGACAGTGGGAAGGGCAAGATAATGGGGACATTCTAGTGGAGGGAACAAAATGAGAGAAAGCCTCCCTCCATTCCACTACTGTAAGGAAGTGCTTTATTCCATTTGCCTCTAGCAAAAGCGGTAAATGAGGAGAGGCTTTGCAAAGCCATGATCTGGAAGGCCTGGCAGGCTTGGTTGACAGGACATGCATAATTCCTAGATGAGCTGGGACTGAATGCTTGGATAAAGAAATCACATGACCTGAAATGTACAACTCATCTGGAAAGTGTCTGAGTAATTCATTCTTAAGGGCAGCTGATAACATGGACACAGTTTAATTGCATTAAATATGTGCTTCTCACTTAGGATGGTTATATTTTTAAGCTAAATTTTGATTATATTATGCAGAATTGAGTTATTTCAAAGAAAAAATAGGTTATCGTTCCTATGCATGTCCTTGATTGAGGTGTACAGTTTTGAAAGGAGAATGATTGAACGGTTTGTTATTAAGTCGCCAATAAATCAATGATTGATACTCTCCTTATGCTCAGAAGCTTCTTGGGCTGCTGTAGAAGATGTAGAAAGATCTGATGCTGTTCCTTGCCTTTGAGGAATTTATAATCTAGCTGTGGATACAAGATGACCAGTCTTAAAAACAAGGAGAGAACAGTTTAATGCGAAACTCTGAGCTACTTCTCGCACGGGCAGTCATATTTCTGAGAAGGGAGACTTCAGAATAAAGTCTAGAGTAGTTTGAGAAGTTTTCATGAAGAGTCTGAGGCCGGGTTCTAATGTCCTAGCAGACCTTATTTCTGTCCACAAGAGGATAAGGAGAAGCAGGAACATTTTGAGCAAAGGCAATGGTGAGGATTGGAGAAGAAAATGGATTAGCTGGAATATGCTGTCAGTAAGAGGAAATAAAGTTAGATAAACAGTGTGAAACCAAAATGAAGGTCTCAAAAGCTGGATAGAGACTTTTTATATGGTCCTATAAATAATGGAGAGCCATGGAAATTTTCTAAAGCTCTGTCTTTTATTATTGTGGTAAATATGCATTACATAAAATTTACCATTTTAACCATTTTAAGTGTACAATTGAGTTGTGTTGAGTACAATCATATTACTGTGCAACCATCACCACCATCCATTGCCAGAGCTTTTCATTATCCCAAACTAAAACCCTGTACCCGTTAAATTCTACCCCCATTCTTGCCTCCTACCAGCTCCTGGCAAACACCACTCTACTTCCTTTCTTTATGTATCTGACTATTCTAGGTACCTGATATCAGTGGACTCATACAGTATTTGTCCTTTTGAGTCTGGCTTATTTTACTTAGCGATGGAAGATTTGGGGACATAAGAATGATACTGCAGAAAAATTTTTAGGAAAAATGAATTGGCAGTTATGGGTGGTGTAGATTCACAACTGGTGTCTAACAGGCCATTGAGCACCCTGGCCAGGAGGGCGCAGACCAGGATGATGCATAAGGAAAGGGGGACCACAAGGCAGGGCCAACAGATTTCTTCTTCTTCTTCTTTTTTTTTTTTTGGTTAACAAAAACATGACAGATTTTAGTAGCAGAACAGGAAAGCAAAAATGTAAAATAGGGATAGACAAGATGACTAGGCAGGAACTAGCTGGTTGGTGGTTCCACTGGTTAAAACACAGAGTTTGATAAAGGGATTCAGTGTCAAGGGAAAAGGACCATTGGGTTTTGGACACGGTACATTTGAGATGACAATGGATATTTGTGTGGAAACTTCCTAATGCTGTTAGAATGAGGGGTGGGCAGGACAGCATCCTGTTGCTGTAATTACTGATTTCACATCTCGTGCCCATCATAAACTGAAACTCTGTTGTCCAGGGCCTGTACTGGATCTGGGAATAAGTTCTGGATACCAAAGGGATAGAAACATCAATACTTTGACATTAAATCTGGAAGAACTCAGAAAGGCAGAAATGTGTGCCCTTACGGAAGATTTTCTCTATTGGAACGTGGTCCTGGGAGGGGGGTTCTGCCAGTGTAGGAGAAAGGTTTGAGGGAGGGAAGGCCCTGGTTTAATGTCAAATGACCCAGAACGTGTGTATGAACGGGAACAGACAACGTGCCTATTCCATCTGTGGCATTCTCTAAGCATGGAGACTTGTAGAAAACGATCTTACGCCGTCTGTTTCATTCCACCCTCTAGATTATCCTTGCTCTGGCATGTTGGGGATGGTGTCTGGACTTATCTCTGACTCCCAGATAACAGCATCAAACCAAGGGGAGAGAAACTGGATGCCTGAAAATATTCGCCTGGTAACCAGTCGCTCCGGCTGGGCACTGCCGCCCGCGCCCCACCCATACATAAACGAGTGGCTCCAGGTGGACTTGGGGGAAGAGAAGATTGTGAGGGGCATCATCATTCAGGGGGGGAAGCACCGGGAGAACAAAGTGTTCATGAGGAAATTCAAGATCGGGTACAGCAACAATGGCTCAGACTGGAAAATGATCATGGATGACAGCAAGCGCAAGGCTAAGGTGAGGTCCAGGGACGGGGGCGGCTGCAGGGCAGGGAGTCCCTTCCCGCGTCGTTGCCTTAGATCAAGGACCTCCTGCATTTTCCTGAAGAAGTACGACTTTGTATTTCTTTTAAGCCGTGACATCAGTGGAGGTGTTCGATGGTGTCCATAAGACCTCCATTCTAGGGAAGCCAGGAATGAGGTGCTAAACATGGTCTCTGAGAGCATTGCTGCTCACTTTTCCTTCCTTAGGGAACAGCAGAAAGATCAACACTCAGGAGGCAGGGCGGCCCAGAGGCTGGGGGTCTGGGGCTGACAGGGCCAGTAGAAACTCAGAATCTCTCTGCAGATTCTATTCTCTTAGCACCCCACAAATCCCTTTCCCCTTCTCTTACCCTTCCCTCATTTAAATGTGGTTTTTTTTTTGTTTTTTTTTTTTTTTTTACCTTTTAATTGTGGTAAAATACACATAACATAAAATTTACCATCTTAACCTTTTCAGGTATACAGGTCAATTGTGTTAAGTACATTCATACTGCTGTGCAACCAATCTCCAGAACTTCGTCATCTTGCAAAATTGAAACTCTAGACCCACCAAGCAATAACTCCCATCCCCTGACCCTCAGCTCCTGGCAACCACCATTTCACTTTCTGTCTCTATGAATCTGACTTCTCTAGGAGCCTCACATAAGTGGGATCATACAATATTTGAACTTTCGTGATTGTCTTATTTTACTTAGCACAACGTCCTCAAGTTGTAGCATGTGGCAGGATTCCATTTTTTTTAAGCTGAATGATACTCTCTTGTACACATGTACCACACTTCGTGTATCCATTCTTCCACCGATGGACCCTATCATTGCTTCTGCCTTTTGGCTTTTGTGAACCGTGCTTCCATATGTTTTTTATACATTGGAACCTTTTAAAATACAGTTGGTTCTTGAGGTGAAAAGGGAGATATTCCAACATTCCCCGCAACATGTCGTATCATTTTTTTCAACCAAACAGATCTTCTTTAGTGATTACGTTTTAGTTAGACTGACGATCAAACTTATTTGCATTCCCTGAGCACACAACACCAACCAGGAGAAGACACCCAAGAGTATGCTGGGTGGCCTGATAGCTGGTTTAAGGATGAAGTAAGTAACAACCCACAGACCATCCATTCTGTCTGCACTGTGGGAATGGTATTCAGCCCATGGTACTTCTCACACCCAACACAACTGGTTTCCCATCCCTGCTTTGCCCGGGACCTACTCCTTTTGTGAAAAGATCTTAGCCCGTTGGCGGGAACGTTACCCTTGCTCCCCCTCTAAGCGAGTGTGGGAATGTGGCTTGATATAAGTGACTCAGGCCAAGGGCATTGCAGGCAGGAAACAGAAGCCTGCGGGGACCGCCAGCTCCACGTCTGTCTCTGCAGAGCCCGCCTGTCCCCCACGAGCTGTGGTCAGCACCAGTGCAGCGGGCCACTGAGAGCCGGGGCGCTGTCAGAAATGTAAGAAATTCTCTCCCATCTCACCCCTGCTTCACTTGTGGTTTCCAAAACATTTCCAGTGTTTTTTTTTTAATCTACGTGCAGCTACTCTCTTTCTTGTGTTCATTTCATTTCCCCCTTTTGTGTCTGCAAAAGAAAAAGTAAAATAAACATCAGACACTGGAGTTCCCCTAAGAGCCGATCTTTCCTGAGGAGCTGTGAGCCTTCTGACTTTATCACTAAGCATGACTATGCCACCCATCAGCAGCGTCCAGAAGCTGATGCTCTTGTGACACGTATGTCTTATCCAAAGCATACAGTAGGCTTCATTGCGTCTTCAATCAAGTCTAAAGCTAAAGCTATCACTCTGTTGTAGTACATTGCCTTTGGAAGTCCCCTGGAAGCCAGCACACAGTTTTCAGTTTCAACAACAATAATAAAAAACTCCATTCATGAGTATGTGAGGTTTTTCTCCTAAAACATTATTTTATCCATCATTATCGTCTTCCTAGGATATTTAAAACCACGAAAACGTCTAAATTATTTACATAGAGCCTAATCTGTGATTCCTAACATGTCCTTCTCCTGAAATAAAATCTTTAAGATGCAAAAGGACACGGGTAAAACCTTCAGTTTAGGAGCAGTACATATTACTGAATTGTATAATGACATTTAACACATAGCTATATTTAAACTTACAAACGAAGGTTACCTGCTTAGACTGCCAAGTACCTTTTATGTGATACTAGAATGAGTACTGGGTTTTAATAAATAAAACAGCACTTTGATGGATTGAAAATCCTCTATACCTGCTCCTCACTTCCTACCCTCAAGTAGCACGTGATGGACAAGGTATATCAGAGTCTCTGAATTAACTGGACTTCTCAGGAGCAGATAGGAGATCTAAAGCCTCAAAGCCCTCTTCTTCTAAACATAATTAGTAAAAGGACACGAAGATATTTCATAAACAGCGTTATCTTAACGAAGTTAGCCCAGTTCCATATGGCTGTTCACGGCTAGTATTCTTCCCAGCTCATCCCCAACAGCTTTTATGTTTTTACATTGTGCTAATTCTTTACTCAAGTTAAAATGAGAAGAAGAGCCCGGATTCCATAACTATAAGTGCTTTTCTCCTATGATTGTTGGAGCTGTGTTAACATCAAGAGAACACACGTGTGTAGCAGTGTTGTTTTCATCATAATTATACCTCGCTGATGACACTTAATTGGGCCTAACAATAACGTATGTCAGATTCTCAATGACTAGAAGCAACTGTGCTCTATCAAGAGGGCAGAACCCCAATCGTGAGTTAACTCTTGAAAATAATACAAGGACGCTTTAAGGGGGAGAACTGGATCTATGTTAACTACGTCCTTTTAGATTCCTGGAGGCTTTTCTGAATTGGAAAAGGCTGATTAATTTCCTTCTAGAACACAGAGAACCTCTGGTTATGTCACAGCCGACCCAATCTGTCTATCTTCTCTTACATGTGTGCGCCTTTTAGCCCTGATATTTCTACCACTGAATGATCACATCTTTTGCTGGTTTAGGACTTCTTGACCCAGCAATTGGGTACAGTCCCCGCTCCTGATTGACATAGCCTGGGGCTGGCCATCCACTCAATCTGATCGATCAGATTTGGTAGCCCCAACTGCAATACATGTAAAGAAACATTAAGGAAACTAAATATGTAGCCTTGGTTGTAGACCTCAATTTCCTGAATTTAATGAGATTAGACTAGATCATTTCTAAGGGTAGATATCACAGCAGGGTGGTGAAGGGCCCCAGTTAAGACTGCCAAGGTTTGAACCCTGGCTCGGACACTTACAGTGTCCATGGGCACATTACTTGACCTCTCTGTGCCTCATCTGTAAGCTGAGGCTAGTGATGGAACCTACCTCATGGAGTTGTTTTGAGGATTAAATGAATTCATATATTTTCAGCACTTAGAACAATGCCTCGCACCCATAAATATCATGCAATGTTTGATGTATAATAAGACACTCCCAATGATAAGGCTATTTGAGTCTTCTAATCCCCCTTCCCCACCTCCCATCCTGGACAGGATTAAGAATGATGCTGAGAGGGGCGCCTGGGTGGCTCAGTCGTTAAGCGTCTGCCTTCGGCTCAGGTCATGATCCCGGGGTCCTGAGATTGAGCCCCACATCGGGCTCCCTGCTCCACGGAGAGCCTGCTTCTCCCTCTCCCACTCCCCCTGCTTGTGTTCCCTCTCTCTCTGTGTCTCTCTCTGTCAAATAAATAAAATCTTAAAAAAAAAAAAAGAATGATGCTGAGAGAAGAGGATATAAGAAGGCTTATCTATTTCTTGCAAAAGTTATTATTCCACTTTCTTATGATTCCACTCAAGGATTTTGACCTTCCTGTCAGTGTAAAAAGTCGCCGCCCTGGCAATGGGTGGCTTGGCTCCGGAAGAAGGTCACAGTGTCTTCAAGTTAGGAATGTACTTCAAAAAGAGGAGCCCATTCACACTGCAGTTCGGGACCACCTGCGTCAGGACCTCCTTCAATAGTCAGGACCTTTGTTACCTTCCTGAGATGAGAAGGTCTTTTATCTACAAATGCCTCCCACGGGTGGTACCGCTTCAGTAAATAGCAATTTCAGTGGGTTTGGATAACCCCAGTTCCTGACTAAATAGCACTTGCATGACATTAAATTTAATATCTCCAACTTCAGGAATTTAATCTCTCCACCTTCTACAGTCTTAGCAAAACTAGGACCCGCTCCTTTAAGAGAATGTAACCGGCATCCTTGTTGGAAATGTAGTGTCTATTATAGCTCTGAAAAATGGCAGCTTCTCTTCCTGAGTTATCTTCCTCCTCCTCAAGGAAGGGTCACTTCTCCCAGACACATCAGCATATCATTGAAAACATGTCTCATTAAATCTTCAGCTTCTGTGATAGCCTCAGTGTGTGCGCCGAAGTTTCTGAGAAATGACATCTGTCACTTCTTGGAAAAGCCTTAATTGTTTTGTTTTGTTTTGTTTTGTTTTTCACTTGCTCATTTATGACAAAGGTGTCAGCCGTTTTATGAAGTGGTGGGATGGGGTCTATTTCTCTGCCCTATTAAGAGTCCTAAAGGAGGGACTCTTCTGCTGAAAGCGAGGTCTTATTGATAACGGCGTTTCTCATACTTCACAGTCTTTTGAAGGCAACAACAACTACGATACACCTGAGCTACGGACTTTTTCACCTCTTTCCACACGATTCATCAGGATCTACCCTGAGAGAGCCACTCACGGAGGACTAGGGCTGAGGATGGAGCTGCTGGGCTGTGAAGTGGAAGGTAATTACAATTTCCAGAGTCCCATCTCGTTTCCCACTTTTTAAATCTCTGTCTTCATGCATTTATGCCCCTGATGGGGCTGCTGCAAGTGGCCAGCTTTTTCCCCTGCGTGACCCTGCCTCTGGGTCTGCCAGCCCGTGGGGCGCAACATTCCAGCCCACTCCACGCAACAGTACCTCGTATTGGTTGTTGGCAGAACTCTCTGCAGATTCTGTGGGTTGCCTCCTTTGACTTTTTAAAAAATAATTTATTGAGGTGAGATTCGCATAATACAAAACTGACCATTTCTTAGTGAACAATTCAGTGGCATTTAGCACATTCACAATTATTTATGCAACCACCACCTCTGTCTAGTTCCAAAACATTCCCATCACTCTAAAGTAAACCCCCCCACCCATTAAGCAGTTTGCCCTTGACCCCTGGAAACCACCAGCTCCTTTGACTTTTTAAGTGTTGTTTAGCCCTCTATGTCCAATTCAAGTTTCTGTCTGCAGTGGTGACTACATCACATACTAGTGGGAAGGAGCATCTGATAGACTAAAATACCAGCATTACCTTGAATGAATTTCTTAGGCCGCTGCAGAGAAACAAAACTTTACATGCGATCATACGTCTGAATGTGCGGTGAGATCCGCTTAAGGATATTACTGCATACACTTATCATATGAAAGTCATACCAAGGACAAATTCATTTCACACGCTGACCTCAGAACTGCACGCAGCTCTGCCTTTTTATCACATAATACATAAGAGGAATGTTTGAAAAAACCAATGCTGTGTTTGTTTATTGTACCATCTAATGCTTTTGTGCCTTAGAATTCCCATCTGCCTTAGATTTGGGCATCAGTGAGTAACCAACTTTTCCATCCCCATAAAGGTCTTTCTTCAGGTTAGCTCAAAGGATGGCTATTGTTGGTACCCAGATGTTCATCAATTGAGCATATGCTCATGGTTGTTTTGAAGAATGCTTTTTAATATCACCTTCTGTGGTTTCAAAATTATTTGTGTTTTGAGCTACCCAAATATAATTACATTCTTGAGCACGTTAAACATCATAAAACTCTTCTTATGCACTAGAGAATCTTAAGCTATAAATCACCACACTAGTGAATAATTCATAGCTACTTTCGTATGTATTTATTTTAAAGCAGGCCATTATCTCCCATTCTTTATTGTGTAGTTGTTTCTATATCTGGAGTCATGTCTCAGACCTCTGAATTATCCAGTCACTATCAACACAGACTAAGAATGACTATGTGCCAGGACTTTGGCAAAGATACCGAGAAGAAGAAGAGATGGGCAGATCGAACCAGTTGCAGACATATTCATTCCATTGGCTGAGAAATGTGCTCATCTGGAAAAGGGAGTCTGCTGCTATGAGGCAGGTCCTTAGCCTGGATTCTGGACAGCAGCACTGATTTAAGAGGTGGAATGAATGGTTGGTGGAAAAGACTGAGAAAGTTTGCCAGGGTCAACTCTGTAGCGAGGTGGAAATGGCTGGTGAAGAGATTTGCTGCAAGCGTTCCCAAGCACTCACAGAAGTGAGGAAGTTGCCCTGAGCCATAAGAGAAGCCAACATCCGGGGAAAGTCATGTCAAAGCTTTTTGACACGATTGGTGAAAGGGAGGGTTTTTTTGTTTTTGTTTTTGTTTTCTTCCTTAAGAACAATTAACAGGCCCTTAATAAATATCTGCTCTGTGCCTCGTGCTCTGAAAGACACCTAGAGGGATACAGAAAGAGGGGGAGCTACAACTCAGCCTTGCACACGTGTCCATCCTACTTTGGGCTAGCATTTATGAGAAACAATTAGAGAATCACAGAAGAGAAAATATATTCAAGTAGTAAAATTGGGGAAAAAAAAATTATTCACTTTCTACTTTTTCAATTTAAACCAGGTCCTACCCTGGGCCTCTTCCAATGAGGATCTCCTCCCCAGTAAATACCATAAGGAATGCAGATGAATAGAGTTTTAAATACTTAAAAGTGGCACAAAACTTAGTTAAGACCAGCATCTGGATTGCCAGAGAGGGTTCCCTTGATCCAGTGATAGTGACAAGTAGAGCCCAGAATGTGTGTGTAGACATTTTACAAAGTCTACATTGGATGCCTAGATGGTACGCACATTCTCCCTAGTTATTATTGGTGATTTCCTAGTTATTATTGGTGTGTGTTCTGGGCAGTTGGGGAAGTTGAAACTAGCTACATTTCTATATTTGTCATAACTCTGCTCAGTAATTAAGCACAATAACAAAGAGTATCCAATTTTTATTGAGAAGGAAGCCGTTACCGATGCATTCCTACTGGCCAGAAGCTCTCAGAGAACAGGCTCCCCCACCCCTCCACTCCCAGTATCTTGTCTGGTTCTCAGACATCAAGAGCGCTGTACCTTATCTCAAGTCTTGTAAAGTGAAATGGAATGCCGAAAACTGTAAAATATTAAACAGATTGCAAGAATGAGTAACAGGCTGAAAAATAATAGACCAAACTAATTTAAAGAACTTCAAAAGCAGTCTTTGATTAATGTTGCCTACCTTTCAACTGCCAACTCAAAGATACAAGAATACCTGCCAGGGGTGGAATGCAACCCCCCAGGGGGCTCAGGGAAAATGACCCCAGGATATCTAAGACAGCTCCTCTCAAACACCTGCACAGGAGAGGAGGAATCCCAAGTTGAGGGAAATGGAGTCACTCAAAACAATTAGGAAAAAAAAGAACAATATTGTACTAAAAGAGAATCTTGAGACTCCCTTTTAGGGAAAAATTATAATACCAGCTTAGCAAATACTAAGAATGTAAAAGAGTTCATGACAAGCGAGTTCTCTAGCACAATGAAAACAAAAGGAGAAACAGTTGAAGCAGAATCTCTATCATCAACGTTCTCAATTCCAGGGTCATGAATAAATAACCAGTGAGAGAATTCAAGCACTTTTCAGAAAAAGGATGTTTATGTAGATAGCAATGTATAAAATGCTAGGGCTGCCAACTCTCCTCGGCAGATACAGATCAAATACTAAAACAAAGCAGTCCCCAATGCATTCTGCCAAATCCAAGTATATTTAGCTCCTGAAAGAGAGGCAAACCATGCTCGTGGCCTTCTTACCACGGATTGGAGTTTTCTGCAAAGGCATTAGTGGATTCCCTAGCCAGAGCCCTGCGAATACATTGCAGAGGTGTGAGATCATAACCCTTGGATCTTGTTGCAGCACCTACAGCTGGACCGACCACTCCCAACGGGAACCTGGTGGACGAATGTGATGACGACCAGGCCAACTGCCACAGCGGAACAGGTGATGACTTCCAGCTCACAGGTGCAGAAACCATCTTCATCCCATTGCTGTGCCATTTCAGTCACGTTGCGGTTGAGACCGGCTAGTTCATGTCTCTGTGTGTTTGCATAACTCCTCCCGGCCGTGGCCATGGTCGGGGTGGTGGCTGGCATCTTCCTTCCCTTGTGCTATCCTGCCACCACCATTCAAAACAATAATTTGAGCCATTTTCAGAGCCAGAGGCTAGGATGGTCTTCATCGAGTAAGAATTTCTCCACCATGGCTAAACGCGCTCAACTCATCCTCATCTTCAAACCCCTGCCCCAGAACACACGCACGACCCATACATAACCACACACTTTGGATTGTTTATTTTCATTTTCTAACAAGGGTAAAATGTCTTGAGAGGAACCTTTACCCAACGAATTGATGAAACTGGGCTTATATTTGAAATGCTGCTTTTAAGTGAGGATTTTGTAAATCCTGTTACATTAAAATTTACAAAGGCAGAATTAGTTGCTATTTCACATCAGAAATAACTAGCAAATGTATCAGGGATGGTGGGTGCCAAATACCTCACTAATTCATTTAGAGTATTACTCCATAACATTCTAAAACCCTAAGAGCTAGAGAGTGACCTTCTCTTCTCCTTGGAATGGCAGAGGAAATATTAGACAAGGGGGGAAATAGGATTGTACCACTTGGAAATGGGCCAAGGCAGTAGGATTTTCACCCTATTGTGGCCAAAGGCGCTGTGGGACCTTTACTGCCACCTGAGTCAAAATGCGGTTCCATCTAGCATCTGACTCTCATTTTAGATTAAACATGAGCCCTTGGCTGCAGGTCTGTATTTTTACCCAGAAGGGACTCAGAGAGCCCACATAATTAATTTCCATGGGCGAAACTAAAGGTGTTACCATGTAACTTTGTAACCTCGCCATGTTATTGGCTAATGCATTAATGTAAAATCTGCAAGGAAACGTCCCACAGTACATTTCCAATTACTTCAAAAGCTCTCCTCTGAAGGAGTGAGAGAGCTTGGCACTCAGATAGAATAAGGGGTCAAATCTAGCTCAGAAATTTAGTACCATGAACCGGGTTCCCATTTAAATCCCAGCTCCTAAGGCTGCCTCCCTCTAAATTTCCAGGATAATCGCCTACAGTCATAGGTCCAGTAAATGTTACCATGGGATTTTGAAAACAAATCTTGTATGTAAGTAGCCACAAGCCACAAAAATTAATTAATGCAGAGGCATTTTCTTTGTGAGATGTCAAGTTCAAGCTGAAAACCCTACAGCTAGAGTTAAGAACAGAGTACCATTTTGTGAACCAGGTCCTGTGGAACCTTCCCAGGATTGCTTGTAAACACCCTGCCACAGACCTCAGGCCTTCTGTGGACCCTGTCACACATCCGTAGTGAAATTCCTCATAAAAAGGAACGACTATAGTCATCACAGTATACCCTTTCAATTGCCCTCTTGTGGAGAGGTTCTTTTCTTTATAAACCCTAAAGTGGTCAGTTAATATTGATTAGAAACAAAGCCTCAGATTTACTCCTCATATCAGAACAACCAACCTTCTCATTTTTGCATCAGTTCATGACTGAATCAATTGAAACTAAAGCCTTTGAATGAAACAGAGCAAGTATGTTAGCCTGGAGCAAATTATGTATGGCAACGAGTCACACACCACAGAAAATGGGTCATTTATGGTGGAAACACTGACAGTCCTCTAAAAGTACAAGGTTATAGTTTATCTATAACATTTAAAATCATTTACTGGTTAGATAGAAAAAAGTTCTAATTATTTTTTTATGTATTACCATGGCAAAAAAAACCACAAAAAAACAAAACCACGCCCATTTGTCTATTTCTATAAATACATACATATATGAAGAATTTCCAGAGGTCTTGTTAATGCCCGCTCCACGCCCCCATTAAGAAGAGGTGATTTCAGAAGGAATCTCATGTTTCAACTTCATTTGCTGCAACTTGGGTTTTGTCTTTGTCTTTGTTTTTGTTTTGTTTTGTTTTTTTACTTATTTTGTTTTATGGAGCTATGGGTTATCCTCTGAGAAAGGGTGTGCTCATATGTAATCATTTTTGTGAGGAGCAAAAGCCTCCCGTCACCCAGATATCCTCTTGCATGGGAGCAGCTCACGTCCTAGGCTCACACACAGCTCTGCAGCCTTCTTGCTCCTTCCGTCCCAGCCTCAAACTTGGCACGTTGAGTGTAATGGAGCCAAAGTAAAAACATCCTCACTTTAACCCTGAGAGGAGGGAAGGTGGAGAGGAGGATGAAGGCCCTCTCGCGAGGTGGTGTTTGGTTCCTTCACGCAGATGGTGTCACTTTAATCTCTCCTCCTGGGGTGACCGCTTTGAATATAGTGGGAAATAAGTATTGTAGCAAAATGCTCATTACTTACAAACAACACTGAATTCCAGGTGAACTGTACAGAATGCATGGAAATGAGGAGAGATTTCACTCTCTGGTACTTGCTTGCCAAGGTGAAAATTCACCCCTGAAGTTACTCATTTGCAAATGCCTTTGAAGTCATTAGATAATACAGTTGGTTTCAAAGGCACCAGGAGGCCAAATTTCACATTCGATCTGTGCGTACCCAACAGCGGAATTTGGCTCCCAACCTATAACAAAACTGATAATGCATATCGGTTTTAAAAAGTGAATTTTCACCTTGAGTCTTTCTCCCATAAGACCACTAGGAACAGAACGCTAATGTATTCTGGCCTCCCTCCAATTCTGCCATTATAGATTCACCTTCTTAACCCATAATATATATAATTCCTTCTTCCTAGCACCTGCCTCATTCAGGCCACACACACGTGTGACCACTCATCCAGCATATTTACTGGGAAAGCAAGGGTAACATGACTTGGTGCTGCAGTCGATTAGCTCCAAAATCTTCCTACCATCCCAAGAGCACGATTTTACAGCTCTCTGATTCACGAGCTGGATGATTTCTGATCTGTGGAAGCCGCAGGGTAAAACGAAGACCCGGCCAGAATAGAGATGATCACAGAGCTTGACTGAACGGTACTATTGGGAGGTGTACGATGGCACCTGAGAACGACCTCGACAGCGTTCTGTGATACTCAGGAGCCCACCGCATGCCCTGCCCCGGAGTCTACCCAGGGCTTTATCTCTTAGGGCAACAAATAGATGATCTCGGACCATAGCAGGTACACGCTAGGAGAAATGGCTTTCTCAAACACCTAAGTAATAAACAGCACACCAGCTTCTCCCACACTTAATGGGTTCTAAGACCCACCTGAGAAGCTTTCAAAAATTCAGATTTCAAGGCCTTACCTCGGATTCTGGTTCAGTGAGATCTGAGGAGGATTAGTGGATTGGCAACCACAGCTTCAACAGGCCCTCAGGTGATTCTTATGGTTGGCAAGGTCAAGAACACTACTTTAAAACAGAGGTTTAGGGGCACGGGAGTGGCTCAGTCAGTTAGGTGTCTGCCTTCGGCTCAGGTCATGATCCCAAGGTCCTGGGATCGAGCCCCGCATCGGGCTCCCTGCTCGGTGGGGAGCCTGCTTCTCCCTCTCCCTCTGCCGCTCCCCCTGCTTGTGCTCTCTCCCTCTGTCAAATAAATAAATAAAATCTAAAAAAAAACCAAAAACACAGAGGTTTAATGAAGAGGAGCAGAAAATGGAAGTGCCAAGATGCAGAACAAAAGAGGGTGAAGCTAGATTGTCACGTGGTTCCCTCACCAGGAATCCCAGAGTCAACCCCAACTGACTGGAAGCTGACAATGTTCAGGAGGTTATTTGTGCCATCTTCCAGTGCTCTGGGCCTGTGAGGCAGGGTTTCTGCTCTTGCCTTTTTGTGCAGCTTGTCCAAATCACATGCTGGGCAGAATATTTGTCCTTGGGAAAAGCAAACAACTCCAAGCAGCTAAAGAAAGGAGGAACTGCTACCACCCACTTAAACCTTCAGTTTTTAAAATAGATTGTGGGGAGCAGCCCTGCGTGTGCATTTGAGACCTTGGGAAACTATTTGAAGCTCAGAGGCCCGGGTCTAGTTTAATTCCCAAGTCACTGAGGATGTGTGGAGGCTTTTGCTTTTCATGGGTACAGTTGTGTAGCACGCTTAACCTGGGAATCAGGGAATGCCCTTGGAAGGAAGCCTCAGACTCTCCATACCGCCTGGATGCTTTTAGGAATACATGTGTTGAGTAAAACATCGTGGTTTATTTGCGCTTGATCTTGTGGTGGGCAAAATCTAAGTAAAACGATTACCACAGGCGGAATTAAAGGAAGGAGTTTCTACGGAGAAGTTTGCCTCCAACAGATGTACGTCAGCATAGAGCATTTCTTTACTGTGTATTATCCACAATGCTTCCTTTTTCTGATTTTCGTATGTTACTGTTTTGTTTGTTTGTTTTTCAGGCGGTACCACTGTGCTGGCCACAGAAAAGCCAACCATAATAGACAGCACCATACAATCAGGTATCAAAAAAAAAAACCCAACAACAACAAAAAAACAGAATATGGGGTAGATTTCACGTGTGCCTCTCCGCCCCCCACCCCCAAGTAGTGCATTGCTGCGCTTCTCAATTTCAGTTTCTCTCAAAGTCCTAGAAGAGAGATGCCACGCAGCATCTGGTCTCCAAGCATGAGCCATAAATATTGCTTTCCTTTCATCCACATGTATATGCAGCAGGGAGTGAGGTTTCCTTCTCCATCAGTAATTGCCAAATGGTGACAATCCCAGCTCTCGGAGGAAGGAACTGGGTAACATACTTTGTTTAACGCAGCACATCTAGGACATGGACTGTGTTTGCAAACTCCGAGAGAAGGAAAGCTCACAGGCAGCAGCCTGACTATTTATTTTCATCACAATTCTGCAAAACCGAGACAGGCAAAGTTTGTCAGTTTTGCCTGCCACGGAGTTGGCAGTTTGACAACAGCGTTTCCAGTGGGCGTGCCACGAAATGGGGTGCGGAAGCCACGGCTGCGATTGTGCGCGGGGAGAGCGGCGCCCTGGGGAGCAGCACCTCCGCATCCTTTTGTTAATAGAAAAGCCTAATGACTTTTCAAACCCGTGGCTTGCTGTTTACCAGGGGCTGGCCGCAGTTAAAAGGCAGCCTCCCCCGCCTTTTGTATTTTGCTGGTATTCGGTAAAATTCTTCCCCACAGACACACACGAAGGGAAATCGTCAGTGCAAGCAATCAGAGGTTTTAAATACTTTAAAGTTAATCATTAGAGTAAGGTGAACAGGTCAGTTTTCCAGCTTCTCCCATTTCCTTTATCGAAGCTCACTGAGCCTTGGCCTCCACAGTCATTTATTAATGGGGTGTGTGGTGTATATCAATGTTTCCTCAACAGTATGACACCACCCAGCGAGGCAGAAAGTAGAAAGGGCTACTCTAATTAGTATGCTTCCTTAAAGGATGCTGTCACTGTTGACCTGATTAAACTGCAAAACAAACTTCTCTATGGTTGAACTTAACCCTGAGTTTCCCTGTGGTGGGCTCAGGTTGACAGAATTCCTGTGACCCCACGGTTCAAACACCCCCAGCTACCAAAAGGTGAAACAAAGGAATATCTGTTCCCCTTAATTCAGAAAACACTGTAGTCCAAAGGACACTCTTTCTGAGGTCTAAGATACGGGCTTCAGGGTTGCACCATCACCCTGCATGGACCCTCAGGAGTCTGGCCTCTCGCTCACTTCCTGCCTTCCCTGAGGGTCCTGGGCCTTCTCGGGTGGTTCTCTGTGGAGTACCCACTGGCTGGCTGTCTGGGACCCTCTGTCATAAGGAAGAGGGCTGAGGTGACAAACTGAAGTTCTAGTAACCTAACAAACGTGTTAACTGCCCTGTTAGTTTTTTCTCTTGCCAGAGAGTTAATTAAAACCCCTCTAAAGCTGCCAGCGAACTTGTCTTATCTCTTCTCTCTTCTTGCCTATCAAAAGAGCTAGGGATCATTGAAAAACTGAAAGTTGAGCAACAGCTCTGGAGACAAGAGAAAGGTACACACCAGATTCCAAAGTGGAATAATTCCCCCTGGACGTTGAAAGTCAGCAATGACTTTGTGAACACATGTGGTTTGTGTGTGAGTTCAAAGACCAGCCATCCTGTGGGGTGTACTGTGGTCAGAGCGCAGACAGACAAATCCCAAATCAGGAAGACCCATGGCCACCACCATCTGAATCAGTTCATGTCAAACCGCAGAGCTTACTGATAGAAGGGGTCTGCTCCGGTTTTGAGTTCCACGGTCAGCCCAGAGTCCTTTCCAAATCACCCTGGTTTCTCATTTTTTCATTGCCTGAGTCATGAACCTGTCTCCCAGTCTTTGTGGATAATGGACTGTCTGACCTTCTTTGAGGAGCTCTGTTCATTGTCACCATCTGGCTAAGCCAGTGTTCAGAGCAGTTCTCGAAGCCCTGCATGTGAATCAAGTCCGAGGTTAAGCCTAACTTTGAGCTGTTCACCCAGGGTGGGACCCACCTCTCTGATAGTTTGATCCACTCTCTTCTGCGGGTTTCAGATTCTCCAGGCATATTTACAAGCAGCAAATTGGACCCCTAAACTTTCATCTAATCTGATTTTGCTGAAGCCATTATAGACTCAAGTAAAGTCTTAAGATTTCATTTTTGAGGATTCTTATCAATATCATCAACTCAGTGGGCCTATAATACTCAGATACTGTCTAGGTTGTGATCAAATGCATCAAAGCCTATTAATGCTCTGCCAGAAAATGAGGAGAAACCCTGCATTTTCCAGCCAGCTCGCCCCACTGAAAGGTCTCACGCTCTGAGGATCTTCAAACACTCCTAGAGCAGCTCAGGGTCGATTCGTAACCTATGATTGCATGGGCCTAAGCATCTCCACTTATTTGGACTGAAAGACCCGTCCGAGAGTAAGCTAGTTAACATCCTCAAAAGACGTTTTGAATACCAGGTTCCAAAATTAAATCCTTGTGCATATATGGTGCTAATGATTCAAATGCGGGCAGGATAGTTTCCACAAGCGCAGCTGGGGCCGGCGCGCAGCGGCTATAAATTTGTTTTAAGTTCAGAATATTGTTTCCTGCTATTTTTAAGAGTCAAGAAGGGATTTAGCCAGATTATTCCCAATGAATTTAATAAGAATTGTGCAGCCACAGGGCCTGGGTAATATTTTGAAGACTGAAAGGTCACTAGTCCTCTATACTTACTTCATTCCTCGGTTTGCTTTTTTTCTCTTTCTTTCTCTCTCTCCTCTTTTCTCTTCTGCTTCTCTCCTTCTTTCTTCCTCTCTGTCTCTCTTTCTTTCTTTCTCCTCCCTATAAATGTTTGTGTGTGTTTTATGTGTCTCATAGCCTTTCTGGCCAGCCCTGAACTGTCAACATCTTCTCACCCCACACTCCTCCCCCACCATATACATGGGTTAAAAAAAAAGAATAGTTCTTTTAAATTAACAAGACTGCCGTAGATTATATGATCGGGACAAGAAGATGAAAGGGTAGTAAAATACAAAAGGTTAGAGCAGATCCCCTTGTTACAGTCATAGGATCGGAGAGCACATGAGAAGATCAACGTGGACCGTCACTCAGGACAGCTGCAGAAATGCTTGAGCCCTCCTCTCAAACAAGGCTGTCCTATGTCCTGGTCATTAGCAACACATCCAAACTCATAGATTTTATGGTATCACCAGAATATTAAGAGCCAAAATAATGCATGGTGTGGTTTCTATACTGTACGATAAATTTAATGTATTAGCCAGAAATACAGCCAGAAATGTGTGTGCTGTAATGGCTGGCTGCCGTCCTGCATGTGCACGTCTTATAAACTACATTTTAAGGAGGAAACCCAAAACCACACACGTATTAACATTTTCCAATATTAACACTTTCTAATAGGAGATTATGCAACAGTACATTCTAGGTTCATGGGTGCTGACATCCAAGGTTGCTCAACCATTCAGGCACTGTTCAATTGACTATAGTTCATCTGCATAACTCAATCTTGCTGCTCAAAAGTGTGGTAAATTTTGGAGAAGGTTTCTCATGCTTTAAGAAGCCCTATTTCATGGTTATGATAGACGAGACATGAAATATATCTCTCCGGTGACACCATAGCTGTGAAATACAGCCCTTCTGCACTCACCGAAAGTACTCACCTTAGACACGTCATGTGGCTCACTAGAGTGACTTTCCCAAACTAGCTCTGCGCACCTTTGGGAGGTCTTATTGTCACCAGAAGGGGGAGTCCATCCTGCTCCATTTTGACAATGCATATGGTGCATTCCTTCCAAAATTCTACATTAGCGTTTGCAAAGGGTTCCTTGGAAGCGAAACATGCAAGGTAAATCATCCTTATCTATTCAATGAATCTTCCCATAAAAATCCCTACTGCCATTGTTAAAGTGGGGGAGGGGGCCATGGCGACGGGGCTCCCAGAAGAACGCAAGCAAGCCCTGTCGTGTTAAACACGGACAAAGTTAAAGAAAAGATCAAAACAAGATCTAATCTCAGCCTGACCCTAATACAGCGTACGACACTATACTTCCCTTATTGTACATACGAATGGTTTTGAGACATGTTCAAGATTAACTGGCAAGGTGCCCTAGGCACCTTTCTCTCCGTTTCAATGCTGCCATCTTGTGGACTACCTAAACTCAATGAGAAGCAGTGACCTCCCTTCATTAGAGAAAACAGCTGCTTTGTGTGTTTAATTTTACATGGGGGGAGGAGTAGGACTGACTGAAGCATGAGAATTTTATCTTTAAGATTATTTTAATTATTAGCTTCAGATTACCGAAAACAAATTCCAAGCCACAATGATTTCATTTCTTTCATACTTAAAAAGTTAAGCTACTTCTTAAAAAAAAGGGGGGGGGAGTGAAAAATAAAGCTATAGAGGCTTAAAAACACGACAGTCAAATAGCACCTTGTAGAACACACAAGACAGATCATTCCTGAGAATCCATTCATATTTTCTTTTCAAATTCAAAGGAAACATTTTTTTTAACATTAAAAGAAACTTTTAAGTGGACAGCTCTTTAAAAATGCTTTGGCTCTACATAAACTTGCATGGAGGTTTTAATTTACATGCAAATTTTAAAATTCACTAAAAAAGCAGAAACTTACACTTGAAATTAATTGACCTGATACGAAGCACAGGAGACTAAATAACCTTAAGAAACGCTTCAGAGATTTGACATAAAGACCTGAAGTGTTACCCAGTGTGGTAAGAATACAGATAGCCTCCAGAATGAGACATCCAGCCAAGTCACATTTCTTCACTTTTGAGGTTCACGGGTCAATCTGTACTTAAGATTCTTCTCATTGGTGGATAACAATGTATATGATTCATTCTCACGAACAGAGTATCTTTCATATTAAATATCATGGGCATAGGGAGAATGTTATAGATGTAATACATCTGCCTTGGAAAGTAACCTTCCTGGAAATTTTATGTAAAACCAATTTGACAGGCAGTCCATAATCTTTTTAAAGCTGGATAAAAAAAAAAAAAAAAATCCAAAACGTGATTTTGCAAACATTTTGACATCTCCATGCAGTCTTTTGAGTTTCCTGGTAATCCTGGGTTTTGAGGCTTTCCCAGAATTTTCAAACAGACGTTAAGTTATATAAGTCGTGCCTTTCGTGAGCAAATTAAGGGCCTTTCTGACCTAAATGATTAAATTTGTCTTTCTCTGCTTGTCTCTATTTTTCCTTTCCACCCACTGAAGAGTTTCCAACATATGGTTTTAACTGTGAATTTGGCTGGGGTTCTCACAAGACATTCTGTCACTGGGAACACGACAATCACGTGCAGCTCAAGTGGAGTGTGTTGACCAGCAAAACCGGACCCATTCAGGATCACACAGGTAATGGAGAGTTCACTGCGGCCTCATTGCTTTAAATTAGAGAGGGTGTTATTGTGGAGGGTTTCTGGGGTCTGTGAGATTAGGGGTGTTAGAAAACACTCCCGAGCATTCACTTCGTGCTTTCATTTCCTGGAATTACTGAGATCTCCTTTCCTAGAAGAGGTGCTCCGATGCCTGGTAGCAGAGAAGGCCCGATTAAATCTGGCAACTGATTGCCTCTCGGAAAAATAGCAAACTGGGCAAAGATGTGTGAATAAATACCTGTTTTATACTTTTCCTGACCGTTTTCATGGAAATTTCAAATACATTCAAAAGCAGAGAAGGCTTAGTGACATGAACCCTGTATGCATATAACCCAGGTTCAACAAGCACCGAGTCACAGGACTCTTACTTTATGTCTAGCACCCCTGCCTCTGGATTATTTTGAAGCAAATCCGGGCATGGGTCATCTCATTTATTTTGCAGCTAAAGAAACAGTAAGTGAGCCTCCTGCTCCCTCTCTCTTGAGCCTTGAAGTTGAAATGGAACAAGGTGGGGTGGGATTCTTATTCATTTGAGGAAGACTGTAAATCTGGCCCATTTTTTTCTGAGCGGGTGGAAACCTCACCCCACCCTGCCCCACCTCCTGTCTTACTTTCCTGCTAGGATTAATTAGTGGCAGAGGGATGGGCTGGGGGTCACTGGGGGCTGACTGCCACTCCAGTGAACTCTTTATCCACTGCCATCCTGCTTTCCTCTTAGTCATTTTGTCATCCAGCTTGAGGTGCTGCATGAAGATCCAGCGGTTGTCCTTACAATGCCCACACATACACACGCTCCCACACACTCACCACGAACACTCAACCAACCGACATCTCCCCGACTCAGTGAAACTTAAGGGACTGTTTGCTCAAAAGGTGGCTTCCCAAATGATACACCAGAGAGCCATTTGCTGATGCTGAGAAATCTCATTAAACAAAATTCCCCCATGCTGGGGCTTTGGATGAGTGGGTCAGTGGGCCAATGCGTTGGCAGAGGGCACTTCATGCCTCTCCCATTTCGTCATTCACTTTTTTCCCCCCAGTGAACATAACCATTAAGTAGGTTGAATTGGCCTCCTTCCACCACAGCTACCTCTTTGCCTAATGAGAATGACAAGGAAATTGGATAAAATTGGACTCCTTCAATTCTGAGACACTTTCAATTGAATCTTAAGACAAGCAGTTTTAGAAAACTTAAAATACTTTGACTGTAAATGGCACTGTACATATAAATGGCATCAAATTAACCAAATGCAATTAGCTGAAATGAAGGCAGTAATGGTGGAAAAATTGATGCAAAGTGAAGCAAAATGGCTCAGTAGGATCTGACATTCAAAGGAGGTTAAAAGCTATGTTAGCCAGAGACAAAAGCTAAAAGGCTTGCCGAAGTAAAGTGCTAATTGAGAAAATGAAGACAGAGTTCCTGACCCAGAACTGTGATAAAACCCCTGAAAGGAAAAATATCAACGCTTTATGCGTTGGAGTATCAGAAAAGGGGGGCTTGTCTTAGAGTAACAGCTGAGAAGTGTGATTCCTTCGGAAGGATTTGTCTCTTTTGTTCTCCCAGACACCCAAATTTACTTGGCTGTGGTGCCAGGTCTGCTCTGACGGGAAAAAGCCTCCTACAGCCCTAGAAACACAAGCATTTTCTGAGAGAGGGGGAGTGAGCCCAACATCTGAAAGGCAGGAACTTGTTAACATTAAAAAAAAAAAAAAGTAGATGAAAAGAGCAGCCCACATGCACACAGACGGACATTAGACAATATTCTGCAATTTGCAAATCAGGAGATTTCTTTAAATTAACACAATCTAGGTAAAATATCCTGCTGTTCAATTTGGAATTTATTGGAAGGAATCCCACTTGGTTTTCTGCATTTGACTTCTAAGAGGGAAGCGATGTACCTCCTTACAGAGGATTCCTGAAACCCAGCATCTTCCCTGGTTTGTCGAACAAGTGTTATTTGAGGAGCCCTATTACTTGGTAGATGCTGCACCAGGCACTGGAGATGTGAGAATAAAGGAGGGGGGCCCTGCCCTGAGGAGCTCACGGTCTGCTTGCACAAGGTGGGAAATGATTACCGCGCAGGGGGTGAGGGGGCCCCAGGCGGAGGTGAGCGGCGATGGGAGAGATAACATGGGGGCTCAGAGAAAGCAGTCCTGTCCCAGAGAGTCTGGGCTAGGATTGGCGTGCGCGGGTATGGAGGAGAGCTTGCAGGTGGTGTGGGGGGACAGGCTTCTCTGTGAAGCCGTTAGCTATATGGCAGGGGTGTGCAGCCTCGGGTGCCCCATGAAGGAGTGTGGCTAGGCTAACGGTCTTGAGGAGCCACTGAGAAGCTTCGAGCAGAACAGTGACATGAACATGTTTTTAAAAGCCCACAGAGGTGTCAGGGCAGAGGCCAGGAGAGATTTCCCAGGCAGCCTTCCCCCCTCTACCCAGGTCCAGTTTTCTCCTCCTTTCTCCCACCTGTTCTCTGATGAGCCAGAATAAACGTCATGGGCTCCATCTATGTGCCCCCCTCTCTGCAGCATCTCCAACCTCAGTATTTTTCCCTAAGAATGGGGGTATGGGGCACAGAGGCAAGACGGGTGCCTTTTTCACCTGTCCCTCTTGGGGGACTGAGACCCGACTGGCCTCAGTGAGATGGTGCTGTCACACAGTTAGGGAACCACCACTTGGTAAAGAGAAGCAAACCCCAAGAGCGACTGGGTCTGCGTGGTCACAGGGGGCGCTTCGTAAAGACCGCGTCAAACATGCCGCCGGAGCCGTGAGTTTTATTTCCACCCTCCTTTTATTATTCCACCCGTTGCTTCTCTTAAGAGGGTCTTGGTGCAATCTCGTTTAAGCAGCCAGGTGAGGGAAGCAAGTTGCCCGCTGACACACCCACTTCTACCTGGAAACTTGGACACAGGCGAAAAGATACAAGGACGTGCCCACATGTGCACGGGGAAAAAGTATCTCACAAACACGCAAAGCCCTTGGGCAGCAAACAAAACCTCCCGCTGCCCACTGAGGCCTGAGCATCAGATTCACACTTACATCAGGTGAGGCCTTAGAGTAGGTATTTCTATTTGCAGAGCAAACAGTGAAACATGAGTTGTGTATGTAGACCAGGTGGTGGCAGGAGGAAATGTTCCCACCGGGGGTAATTAAAAGCAAAGCCAAGAGTAAGTCCTTGCAGCTCGGCAAGTATCTGCGTTGCCAAAATGGCACGTTCTAATAAGCCTCAAAAATGCAACCTTGCCTCTCCTTGAACCAGAAGCCCACATCAAACAGGAGTGGGGCTTGCAGCTGAGATTCAAACTCTCAGGTGCATGTAAGGGATTTATAAGCCATTAAAATAAACTAGGGAAAGTCATCTGAATTTGTGGGAAGAAGATTACTAGATGATTTGGAAACACAGCAACTTTATTACTATCAAGCAGTTATAGTAACCAGAGTATCATCACCCAGCTCAAACGATAAGTAAGAAAACATCTAAATTATTCCATGTCATGTCTGTGTTCGTATCTGTGCTGCTGAAACTGTTTTAAAGTGGCCTGAAAATAGGTCTGCCCTCTGCTTTCAATGGGCTTCCAACGAGGCAAAGGCCAATGGGAGTCGTCATCTATGGCCACGTGAAAATGCCTTCCAAATCCCGGGTGCCCGAATTAGTGCGGCTTCACAACCCTCTCCCCATCAAACACCCCACTCACAGAGGCTTGGCGCACAGCCTTAGGTACCAAAAAGGTTCCCCCAAAACCGCACACTCTTCCCTTTCCACCGCATATTTGGGTTCTTGGTGCTCAGCCTCGGAGAGAAGGTTCAAGTCGTGGAACTTAAAAGAAGAGATGGAGGAGTCGTGAATGTGGCCACTATCCCTAACCTGGTTTTTTGTCACAGCAGGTGATGGCAACTTCATCTATTCCCAGGCGGATGAAAACCAGAAGGGCAAAGTTGCTCGTCTGGTGAGCCCCGTGGTTTATTCCCAGAACTCTGCGCACTGCATGACCTTCTGGTATCACATGTCTGGTTCGCACGTGGGCACGCTGCGGGTCAAGCTGCACTACCAGAAGCCAGAGGAGTATGATCAGCTGGTCTGGATGGCCATCGGGCACCAAGGAGACCACTGGAAGGAAGGGCGGGTCCTGCTCCACAAGTCTCTGAAACTTTATCAGGTGTGATGTCCTCCCCGGGTGGGAGGACAGCTCCTTCAGGGAGACGGGAGATGGGGATGATATTTTGGAAATTATGTAAATGAGATGCGGGAATTATTCCAACAATTATTTCAGGTGTTTCCCAAACCTGGGATTTTGCCGCAGCGATGATCCTCCCAGTAGCATATTTCAGTCTCTAAGATTACAGGAATAGAACCAATTTGCTGTGAAAGAAGGGAGAATACTACTTTATAATCTATTTCTGGGCTGTCACAATGAACATTCCTTTTATTCGCTGCTCTCCTCAGTTTTAAATTTTGAATTATGGAAAGAGAGTGTTAGGAGAAGTTTTATGCCATCACCAGGCAGTTAATATAGATTGATGAGCAAAGCGCGTGCTTCGGTGAAATCTCATGAATTTAATTTACGTGCCATAGATTGAACTGAACAAGCATTTGTAAACACTGCTACTCGGGACTGAACATTTCAATACTGTGAAAATGATCTTATCTTGTTAGGTGATTTTTGAAGGTGAAATTGGAAAAGGAAATCTTGGTGGGATTGCAGTGGATGACATTAGTATTAACAACCACATTTCCCAAGAGGACTGTGCAAGTGAGTATGAACTGCTGTACAAGCCAGGACATGCTTGCCCAGGGCATGAAGATTTTCATGCAAGGGTCTTTGTCTTGCTCATTTAGACCTAGAATTTCAATGTGGGCTATAAGCACATCATATGAAACGCATATTTTGCTGCAACAGGGCATAAAACCAGGTCGGTTTACCTTTAGTTACCCCATTCCCTAACCTCGTTCATTTAGTGCCTGCTTGGTACCTGCAAAACCACATAAATAATGTGGAATCCAAAAATTATAGCTAAAAAGAAAGACTCACAAAAAAAAGAAAGAAAGAAAGAAAGAAAGAGAAAACTCACAGCTCACAGGCTATATATTCCATACCAAAACATTTTGATGAAAAGTGGAAAACTCAGACATCTGGATGATTCCAAATATCTGGGTGTATAAACAAAACAGCAGGTCTTTGAAAATTTTGAGCACAGTGAACTTAATTAAGATTACATTGTTCATGAATCATAGAAGCCATAATTCTTTGCTCTATTACAAATAAGTAGATGTTTTTGACTCTAAAAGTAGTTGAAATGACTCAAAAGAATAAGTGAAATTTTGAGACCTTGCCTAGTGCTACAGAGTTTATGAGTTTGTATTGGCCTGGTATATGGATGAAAGTTGACATCGAAAACCAATGCGTACTCCCTGGTTCTTGATGTATAATTATAAATAGCATCACTAATGGCAATGTAATCGCACAGTAATTAGTCTTAAGCTCCATTTGCTACACTTCAACTTTTGCTATATATCATATAATAGGATGTTAATTATAACAAAATGGAATAAGCCTATTGGGCAAATTTAAGACAAAGGAGGTCTGTTGGCTGTAACAGGTTTTTGGTCATTTCAGCAATTTACAAAGCTTTTATTATACAATATATTGAACATATGTAATCCTAAAGTGGCAATAATTTGATATGGTTGATTAAAGAAAATGGGGGAAAAAGAACAGTGAATAAAGATCTGCTTTTTCGTACTACGTAAGGGGATCTACTTAATGCTACACATTTAGCCAATCTTCACAGAAAATGATAAGACTTAAGATGTCAGTTGAGATTACGCTCCAGATTGCCCACACCCAGGTCTACACTGTTGTGAAAATATGTATTTCATGTAGTTACACAGTGTATGCAATGCGCTGCTTTCCTAGCCCAAAATGAAAATGAGGTTTTTAGAATGTGCGAGCAAACTCCATAAACGAAAACAAAGAAAGAAAATTTAATTCCAATTCAACAAGTTTTAGCGGACTGCATACTGTAGGCAAGGCAGCATCCAAGTGCTCCAGGGAATATAGAAAGGGATAAGACAACTCGATGAGCCTTTTTCTTCTCATGGGACTGGTCCACATGGCTGTCGTTGTTGCTGGGCATTATACTCAGAAAGTCACAACTAAAGCACCATCAAAATACTCTATGTTGCTGTCCCGATAAAAAGATGCCTCAGATAATTGTATAATGAGTCACCAAATATGTATCCTTGAATATTTAGCTATGGATGCTATGAAACTTTCAACTATTTATTAGTTATCCACACATTTATGCAACAAATATTTTTAAGGCACCTTTTCTGTTCTGGACACTATTACAAATGTTGGGAATATAGCAGTGAATAAAGTACTCAAAACTCCCTGCCCTCTCCTCAAAACCACATGGGCTACTGGGACTCTACTCCCAGAGATTTCATTTATTTTACTTTATTATTTTAATTATTATTTTAGAATTATTATTATTATTTGGGGAGGGGAGGTAAGACCTAGAACACAGTCTCTTGCCTCAAAGAGCTTATAATACTATTTGGGAAAACAAACTAGCCCTCACCAAATTTAGGAAGAAGTTCTCTACAAAAGCACAAGATGGTAGCCCCATGCACAACCCCATTACTGTTTCTTGTTTCCATCAGCTTTCCCCCACACTCCAGGTGCCAGAACTATTTCGCTCCACTCTTTTCTTCTGAAACAACACGCTCTGCTAACAGCAGTGCTTGCTGGATTTTGATGTGACATCAGTTTCCTAGTCCTTTGACACCACCTCTCCATTGTTCTGCAGTTATGTGGTGGGGCTGGATTGCACTACAAACTACCAAGGAAATCCAGCAGAACCATTAGTCTGAGTGTGTGTGTGTGTGTGTGTGTGTGTGTGTAAGGGTTTATGTAGTTTGTGTGTATTGGATTTTGTTGGCAGTTCAAATATCCCTTTCAATTTTGTTTGACTTGGCAGAACCGGCTGACCTGGATAAAAGGAACCCAGAAAGCAAAATCGATGAAACAGGTAAGTTTATCTTGCTGACCAATTAAAAATTTACTATGGCTTTCATTATATTTATGAAGCAACTTTCTGGAGCTCTAGTGCACTGGTAGATCAAAGCGGTTCAAATAAAATAAAAATCTCTGCCCGTGCTGCTGTGCATTGGACTCTTGTCACAGAGGGCTCTCTTCTAAGCCGCCTGGAGATCTAGGGGAGCACCGGGGCCCCAGGGGAGCGTGCTCGCGCTGTCCCTGTCCTGTCTGAGCTGAAGGAGGACTTAGAGGATGACCACATGAAATACTCTCCCTTTACATCTATGGAAATAGGAAACCAGTGAAGCCCATGACCTACCCAAAGACCGACACTGATTTTCTTACGGTAATTTGAAACCCTCCTAAATTCTTGTCTGGTTGATATCCTGATATGATCTTTGAGGACCAGAGTCCAATTTTTGTGATAAGCTGTTGTGTTTGATCCATTTGTGGCCCTCCTTCTCTCCATGGGAACCCTAACTTCATGATAATGAAGACAGTGATGATGATGATGATGATGATGATGATGGTAAGGATTTATTGAGGAGCTAGTATGCCCCAAGCACTTTACAGGTGTTATCTTGTACGCTGTCTGAGGCATATTGATCCCATTTTGCAGATGAGGAGGCTGGAACCAGGAATCGCCCTCAGTAGCCCAGTTAATTGGGTGGTAGCCTCAGACTTTACACCGATTAATCTGAAAATGTGTGTTTTCCTTGACTACTTTGTGATCAGATACAGGACATTTGACCAGAGTTGGGCCCTGCCTCATGTTATTTTATTTCTAGAAGCTTCCACCCCTCCCAGCCAGCACCTGTGGGTTGTTGGAGACTTGCCCCAGCATCACTCACAGCTGCTGCCAGCAATTCTGTGTTGTCCTGCCCGTCAACATCAGCACCTGTGGCCGGTAGAAATGTGGACCCACCATAGTCAGTCTAGGACTTGATAGAGACAAATAAGTACGGCACTGTACTAAGCTGTTAATAACATTAACATGCGGCTCATCGAGCTTAGTTACACAGCCCATGCTGAGATGTAAACTTTATTAGAGGTTGTTTCAAAACAATGTTTCAAGGGAGAGAATATTAATATGCCCCAAGGCTTGTTCCCCCTGTTTAGGGACTTGCATCTCATATTTTTAGTTGTCTTTGATTGGAATCTTTGTTGATCAGAACACCATTAAGTAAACACTATGCATGTTGTGCATTAACATTTTAGTCTTGTTTCTAGTACCACATAATTAGGCTCAAAGCTCCCATGTTAATAATTTCTCATGTTCCACTCTAAAGAAAACATTTCCCCAGTGACTGAACTGCAAAGCAGAGTGACTGTCTCCCGTGAAACCACCAAGGCTGCAAAGATGCTGATTATTAAATGTGTTCTGTTCAGCACAACACAAGACACGCTCGCTCTCTAGCTTGGAGCCATAACCCATTTTAAATGTCAGCTGCAAGCATCTGCTTTGTTCTGAAAGATCTGTCCTTCTTGAGTGAAACCATGCTGGACTAGGGGGGGTTAGAATCTGTTTGACTGGAAGATTTTACATGTGGGGGAGCAAACACGTGTATAACCCGTGCCCAGACACACTGGAGACGGCACGGCACGAGGGGCAGCTTGGAAGGTCTCCTTGGGCCTGGTTTGGGGAGCAGGCAAATGCACAGGGCAGGGTGAAATCCCCCCACTAGCCAAATGTGTGATTAAGCATCTTGCAAAGCTTTAACGACCTGGCTGGTCTCTAGCCAGGGACTATAAACACAGATTATAATCTAGTGCAGGTGGTGGGCTGTGTGGAATCTGAATTAGATTAGAACCCAGCCCTCCGTGTTCGTCCAGAATCCGTGGTTTCCGTGTGCTGAGCTATGTATTAGAATCACAGCGCCTGCCACGCCTCAGTTCGCAACGAGTCAAACACAAATGTTGGTGTTTTCCGGCGATGCCGAGCCAGACCCCACTTAGAAATCCCCCACAGGCTCTCGAGAGAGGACAGCCTAATGTGGAGCATGTGATTTGCTTTTTGTCTCCTTTTTCTCTGGTCTTCTGTCTGCTTCCGTCTGGTTATGTTGGCGGTGCTCACGGGGCCCATTTTGCTTCTCCCCTAGGGAGCACCCCCGGCTATGAAGGCCCACGAGAGGGTGATGAGAACATCTCCAGGAAGCCGGGCAACGTGCTGAAGACCTTGGATCCCATCCTCATCACCATCATAGCCATGAGCGCGCTGGGTGTCCTCCTGGGCGCCGTGTGCGGAGTAGTGCTCTACTGTGCCTGTTGGCACAACGGGCTCTCAGAGAGAAACTTGTCTGCCCTGGAGAACTATAACTTCGAACTCGTGGATGGCGTGAAGTTGAAAAAAGACAAATTGAACCCACAGAGTACTTATTCGGAGGCCTGAAGACAGACGGAGGCAAAGACGAGTCGGAGAACTGACGTGGAAGGAGAGAACTTGAGCGTGCTGGGGAACTGTTGATCTCTCTCACTGTCCAGGCTGGGAAGTGCGTTGATGACGCTGAGCCAGGCTTTTCTCAGGAGCTTCGAGGAGTATGGCCGACAGACAGGAACAAGTTCGCCGTGTTCACAATCGGAATCATGTACAGTCAGCTTTTTTCTGTTGGTTTCATTTGAATAATCAAATGCTGGTGTTGAGACCAAGTATGAATGACTTAATAATTCATTTCGACTCTCCCTCCCCTTCTCTCTCCTCTTCCTTTGATGGATTCCTTTCGGAAACTGTGCAAAATCCAAGATGCTGGCACCAAGTGTATTCAGTGGGGCCCTTTTGACGGACATGCTACCTGCAGCCCAGTGCCCAGAATCTCATAGAAAAACCGCCCTTCAGTGGACTCCTGAAGCCGTAGTTGTGTATAATTGCCCACGTCGTACGTAGGCAGAGAAGGATTAGGATGTTTCACGTGGACGTACTGTATCGCCTCAGTACCGCTATCGTGTGTCAGCTCTGTTTACAAAGCAATACCGTCAAATTTTCTTGATGTTTTCCAGTGTTGTACTAAACCTCGTGCTTGTGAACTCCATACAGGAAACCGTGCCATCACCGAACACTGCTGGCCACCGCAACGGCAACTCCTTGGCACTGGCTAGTCTATGTCCTCTCAAGTGCCTTTTTGTTTGTACTGGTTCTCATTGTGTTACATGAACGTTTCTCGCTGGTGAAAGCCCTACTCTTTAATCAAACCCTGGTGGCCCACTGACTAAGAAGAAAGTATAATTTAGTGTGAGATGTCAGCCCCCCGCCCCCGGGAGGGCAAGGGCTCCGAAGATTTGGCAATGTGGCTTAATTGCTCTGCTTTTTTCTGTGGTTCAATTTCATGTCTCTTGACCCTTTTGTATAAAGCTGCAATATTCTCTCTTATTGGTCTTTCATATGGAATGTATTTTCAAATGTAAATTCTTTCTCTCCTCTCTCTCTCTCTGTCTGTCTTTCTTCTCTCTTAGAACTTAAGCATTTGCCATTGTCCAGAAAAGAAACTTGCAGCTTTAACCTGCTGGTAATGGCAAACAATTTTGCTAGACTTTATGTTTAAAAATAAATAAATAAGGGAAATTCCTAACTTTGCCCTCCAAAGTCTAACTTTGGTTTTCTTGTTAACTGGTTAAAGTGACAGTATCTTTTTTCCTTAAGCCATTTGTCTGTCTGCTCCAATCAAAATGATCTGTGATAGAAGCATTTGCATTTAATAGAAAGAGAGATAAGCTGAGGGAAGAAGTAATACTAATTGGCTTTCAAGTGAGACCCAAAGGAAAGACTGAATACAATTCTCCAAATATCCAAATATATGAGATTTTTACATCCAAAGCTACAAAATGGCCCTTGAGAACCTGCTTGTTTTGCTATTGAATCAGACAAGGGAAGTAGAAGAAAGAACAGTTAATTTAAGAAAGTGACTATAAATCCTGGTGCCTGGGGTGAAGTATTTTAAGATAAGACGGGGGAAAGAAAACGAGTAGAGTCAAAACAAATCTTTAAAAACATCCATTCAGGAGCAACCCTGAAAAAAGAGACTTGAATGAATGCATCTAGAAACTTCCAGTGGCTCACAAAGAAAAAGCCTGCCATGGGGCTGGTTAAGACCGAAGCCTCGAACAACAGCACAGAGAAGTAAATATCTTATCAGGCAGCATGTGAATTAATCCAAAGAAGGCTGTGGTTGTTTTCAGAATGTTCCTGTCAGGCCATGGTGTACAGAAGAACTTTTAGATTTTCCTCCCTTTCTACATTGCTGTGGGGTCCCGTTCAGATACATCTGTGGGAGTCACATTTGCATCATGGATGGGTCAGTCCATTCATCTTGGTTTAATTGGATTAAGGATGCCTTTTGTTTCCAGGAAAGTATCGATCACCATGAAAAAAGAATAGATTTTTATCCCCAGAGGCATTCATTCAGTTGTTAGGATCCTACGGGGATGAAAGCACTAAGTAAGACCTGATTTTTTTTTTTTTTAAGGCAACAGACTTAAAGTTGTCCTTAGCCAAGGAAAAATGATACTGCGACTTTAAATTTTAAAGTATCTTGCACTGATAAATATATTTAAAAATTATATGTTTATAAAGTTATTAATTTGTAAAGGCAGTGTTACAAAATGTTCAGTTTATATTGTTTTAGATTGTTTCGTAATTTTTAAAGGTGTAAAATAACATATTTTTTCTTTATTGAAATCTATAAGACTTTCTGTAGTAAAATGTTTTCATTTTACTGGTATATGATTGCTTCATGTTTTGTACCATCATCAAATTTTGTGCAAATTTTTTTTACAGAAATTTTTATTTTCTATGACAATATGACACTTGTAAATTGTTGTTTCAAAATGAACAGCGAAGCCTTAACTTTAAATGACATTTGTATTCTCAGACACTGAGTAGCATAAAAACCATATAGAACCGAACTGTAACTTCAATCCCAAACTATGACTACTACATTCCAAAGAGACAGTTGAATTAAACATTTTCATAAAATACCCACACCTGATGGCTTTTGTTCTATTAGCTTTGTTATTGTTAAAGAAGTTGGTATTATTCCAGCGTTGGATAACTTTCAAGATTTTTTAAAGTTCTTTTTGAAAAAGTATATCCTAGTAAGGAGAGAAGATTAAGAAGACATATGCTGAAAGTAGACAATCAACCCAAATCGGACCCTGTCAGGATAAGGAATAGAGAACTTAGCCTTCTACGTGCAAAGTTTCCAACCCCAAATCTTGTGTCACATGGTCTATCGCTATTCCACTTTTTTAAAGGAAATTCACAAATACCTGTTGGTGAGTTTTGTTCTTGCAGAAAACAAATAATAAACTGATAGCGTTTATGTGTGTGCCGATGCTAAATGTAGGCGTAAGGCAAAGGTGAGCATGGCATTGTAACTGGCTATTTGGTAGTTCTTGGGAAAATTCCAGTTCCATCTGGGACCAAAATAATAGTAATAGTAATAATAACAACAACAGCAGCAGCAACAACAAAGCAACGGATGTGTTAAGCCAAAGCATGCTGAGTAAGGCCCTTTATAAAACTTGCTCCAACAAAATTGGCCTAGGCTAAACTCTACTCTCCACAGACCAATAATTCTTCCGTTACCATTGTAGGAAAATTTGAAAGCATAGGAACTTCTTGAAAAGTAAGCTGCTCTGCACAGCTCTTTGCAGTGATTCAATATTCCTGCTTCTCTCTGGACATTTTTGCCTTTTGCGTTTTCCCAGATTTATCCAAGAATAGGATATTTACCCTATTGAGGGGATTTTCAGAACTCTCTGCTTAGAGAGAAGAGTCAGAGAGAGACAGAGCTGGGTAATCACTTCACTGAAGTTAAATTCTACCTACCTTCCAGGATGTTCCCAGAAAGCATGATGACTTGCAAGGAGTCTACCAGGATTAATCTAGAGATGCTTTCTGAAAATTGCCAAGGGTCCTCGAGTAACACGATCTCCATTTCACTGTTTGAAAAGGCCTTAAACATACGTGCTTTTCACCCGTCCGTCACCCCTGGTTAGCTGCTAGGCTAGGTTCTTCTTACTGGGTTAAATGAGCTACATCATTGTGTAATACTTCCCAAAGTCAGGCATTAAATGTGTCACGAGGGTTGAAACATTTAACTTAAAGCATGAAAATTATTTATTGTTCCATCTCCTGTCTTCCCTAATAACTTATTAATTGCCACTCGGGCTGAATTGCACTGGGTCTTTCTGCAAATCAAATGGATTTTGTAACATCCCATAATGTGTCTGCTTCCCAATGGTAATTATAGCTGTTGTGTAGCATTAAAAAGCAGTTCTGCTAAGAATTAGCTCTAGTTCCCTAAACTATACCCACTAAGGGATCTTTACCAGCTTTTCAACTTGACGGTGGAGAAAGGGAGTGAAGGGAGCCTCAAAGTAAGTACAACCAAGCACCAAAAGCAGGCAAGATCAGACTAATAACCTTTTTAAAAAACTATTCCAAAGAAGCAAAGCAAGATGATGCAAATGGGTGCATCTTACTATCACACGCATGTAACGTGTTAGCAATGCAGGTCCAGTGAACCGATCCTAACATTTTAGGAGGAAAGGAGTAAACTCCACTTCACGAGAATCTTCTACGGCCATGTCATTGTACTTTTTATTGAGAGCATTCGCTATTCTCACAGCAGCTCTGTGAGGAATCCAAAGTTGAGGGAGGTTGAGTGATGAGTTCAGTATGTATCTGATCTCATCTTCCCTTCCATTGCTTCTACCACCTCCCAGCGCTGCATTAGCTTGCAAGGTGCTCACACAGGGCCTTGCTACTCAAAGCGGCGCCCAAGAATCAGCATCAGTGGTAGCATCATCCAGACACCTGTCAGAACTACAGAATCTCGGGCCGTACCCCAGACACACCGAGTCATTTTAACAATACCCCCAGATGACCCCTACTCCCCTCCATTCGGGTTTGAGAAGGTGCAACATGGTCTGCAGTTACCCTAAGCCGGGACTGAGAGTGTGCCTTGCTTCCAACGGTGATTTTGAGACCCTCAAAGATGGGGAAAATATCCCTGTGAGTTTCATGGAACACTTTTCAGAAGAGTCCGAGCATGATGCAGCCTGGAAAACAGACAGTAAAATTAGTAAACCCGAAATCCCACTCCGAGCACGTTGTGGCCATCGGCCTGATGGCTCAGCAGGGATCTACACATGGGCTTTTCTGAGGGTGAAGAAATAGTGCTGATCAAGTATTTTGCTGGGCAAACATTTGAAAGTGCTACCGGGCACAGCAAATACTCTGTGACTCATCGGAGTGTGGTCGGGGAGGAAAAGGAAGACCAGTTTGTGAAGAGCCAAAGCCTCCTCTCCAAAAGAAATTGCCTTATTTACTGGACACACACAGTTTACTACTTTACAAAGATGTTAAAGTCCTGAATGGTCAAACTAGACTGAATCCTATTTAATCTTTCTCTTTTTTTTTTTTAAAGATTTTATTTATTTGACGAGAGAGTACAAGCAGGGGGAGCGGCAGGCAGAGGGAGAAGCAGGCTTCCCGCTGAGCAGGGAGCCCGACGCGGGGCTCGATCCCAGGACCCTGGGATCATGACCTGAGCCGAAGGCAGATGCTTAACGACTGAGCCACCCAGGCGTCCTGCTATTTAATCTTTCTTTGGTGATTTCTAATCTTGTTCCTTAAGGTCCTTGTTACAGGTCATAGAGCTTCGTTGTCAAACAGTGACTCCTGAAGAAGGTTTCCTCTACAGAAAGATTGTCTCTCATCTGTACAGCTGAATGAAATGGTGCCTGTTATGGTATAGGAGTTCAAGAAATGCGTGCCATTTATAGCCGGTATCTGCGTGTATCCCTGCCCTGTTCATAGAGTTGGGAAGTCGCTTGCTGCTGCAGAGTGTTGGTGGGAATGAACCTGCTGTCCCGTGAGTTGAGTTGAGTCTCGCCCTGGTGCTGCGTGAATGAGATGACTTGCCCAGATGGAAAGCAGGCCCTGGTGCCCTGGGATGCTCCTTTCACTGATTTGGACATCTCCCCCGACCCGCCACTTCGGACACCTCTAATGCCACACCTTTCTTCAAGACCCCATCATCATCTTGCAGAGATGCGGTGCTGGCACTGCCAGTGATCTTGATGTAATCCTGTCGGGAAACGGCGCCATTGTTAATTAGGGCTATCATTTCCCTAAGCTTGTCCAGCTTCTGAAAAATCATCAATGTTGATTAAATTGCTTCTGGGCTTCGAATATGTGATATCTTTAAAGCAGATTCATCCATTATCCTCAGGTCTTTCTTGTAATTCTTCTGTGATTCAAGCCCTCCATCTAAAAGGATCTTATTTTTGGAGACAAACATAATTTTTGTTGGGTCAACTTGTAATCCTCTATGTCACCTAAATTGCTATTAACTGTAAGAAGAAATACTCTTTCTGGTATCCAAATAACAAATCAGTCCTTTGATTTAGTTTCACCTATTGATTAGGAAGTTTGGGTAGGTGGAGGGGTCCAGGAAGTAACACCAGTTCTGTCTTTTCCCTGGTCTCTAGCATACAGACTATGACATCAGATGTGTTTGTTTTAACTAATGAGTGAGCACATGGCCACATCTACTTGGCATAAATTTCTCAACCCCTTATCATCATAACCATTATAGGTTCCTGAATGTTCACTGTGTACCAAACTTTACTAGATGTCTCGATTAACCCTCAAAACAACGTTATTATGATTGAAGTCTACACAATTGAAGTCCAGAAATGCTGAGAAATATAATTAATGTCACACAACTAGTTGGTAAGTGACATTTCCAAGATTCAAACCCAGCTCTACCATCCTAAATGCTCCTCGAAACCGCCTCCTCAGCTGAAGAAAAGGTCTTCTTGTTACCAATGTCAATTGTAGGAATGTTCTGGAATGTAGAGAACTGTGATCTTACTTTACTATCGGGCCAAGTGTTAGCTTAGGCGAGGCTATGCAGTGGTAAGAAATCAACTCCCAAGCATTACTGGCTCAACACATAAAGGTATATGTTTTTTTTACACAAAGGCTACCGTGAATCAGGTGACTGTGCGGGACATTTGTATTCCAAGCAGTGACTCAAGGATCTAGGCTGTTTGCCTCTTTCTGCAATACCAACCAGAACATGTAGCTTCTAGTCTCCATGCAAGAGAGGACTAGAAATTTGTTCACTGTCTCTTGCATGCTACAGGCTGAAATTGACACATGGCCCTAGTTTTAAGGTCTCTGACAAAAGTGGGGGAGCACATGCAGACTCAAGAATAGGAGGGGTCTCTGCCACAACTTGCAAGGGCAAAGCCACCCTCCTACTGTAGAAGGGAGCAGGGATTAGTCACTACGCCTGCCTCCTAGGGAAGTGAGGTCTCTCAGACTGGAAACCTCAGGGAGAGAAATAACCAAGGCTGAGTAGTCACATGAGATGAGATGTCTCCTATCGAAGATGAGACCCCTGAACGTTGGAGTAGGAGGGGGCATCCTCCATGTGGAGGTGGGTCAGGAGACTGGAAGTATGGAATCATGTCAAACCGATGGGACCAGAGAATAGGGACCTTAGGAGGCAGTATGTGAGAGCTCTCTGTGAGTTTGGGGAGCCAACTTTTATATTTTTCATGCCTTCTGTGTGTTTCTATTTGACTTTCCTGTAATATTTAGTTATTTAGTCATTTTAGTACTATTTAGTAATTGTTAAAGTCCCTATACATCTCAGCTATCCAAATAGGAGACAGGGAAATGTTTTTGTCCATATGCAGCCAAAACATAAGAAAAGAAGGCAAACGATACCCAGAGTTCTACCTATCCTTCTCCATTGTAGTTTTCATCTCCACTCCCTATTATATTTCTTTCTATAGAATGTGTCACCTGACTTTATTTATGTATATTATTATCCATCCACACTAAGAATGCAAATTCCATGAGGGCAGTGATAAATATTTGTTGAATAAAGGAGCCGTGGTGAACAGCTGATGTAAGAGAATTTTGATGGAAATGAGACATGAAGAGACAAAGTTAGGGGCAGGCTTAACCTACTGGGAGATTCTTCTGGAGCAAGAACTTGGAGGCTTGATATACCGCAATTTTTTCTTAAAAGAAATTTCTTTCACACCCTGCTTGTTACAGACTTCCTCTATAACAGGATGGAGTCTCCTCTAATATTTATCTCTTGCATAGAGGCAAGCAATCCTCCTGCCCAAATTTCTTTTTCTTATTCTTACCCAATGGCAACATCGTCATCACATACGGTTTATCAAGTGAGAAATCACCCCCGGTCTCATAGCTGCCCATCTCCTAACAACCATGGAAAGATGAACTTCCTAGATATCCTGTTGAAGAAGGCATATCAGTTTAGCTCTGTGGGATGCCAACACTAGAGATGAATTTTGGGAACACAACTGGGCCACCAGCAGGATCAGTGAGGGAAGCAGACATCTTCCTGAGTGATGTTGCTTGAGGATTACTGAAAGATCTCTGTATACCTAGCTTTGACCCTGCTTCTAATTCCAGAAGAGATGTGAAGCATAAGCTAGTATTTTCTCTTCTCCCAAGATTTCACTTTATATATAAAAATGATACTTTCAAAATAATAAAACTGTGGTATGGCTAGAAATAGAAAAACAAGTACACTTGCAGAATGGAAAAGTTGAGGAAATCTAGGAAGATGGAAAATAAGCAAGTTAGACTCTGGACCTTCTGAGTTAAAATAGCAAGTAGTTTTAACAGCCTCACATGAGTGCAGGGGAGAACATTAAGCAAAGAGGGAGACAGAGAACACTAGGAGGGGAGCTTAAATAGTAAAAGAGAAAATAGAGAAAAACTGTAATTAAAAAAACCCTGTATCACAAACTTTCCTTCCTTGATGAGATTAAAAATATAAAAAAACCAGCAAAAATAATCATGAAAAGTAACTAAAACTGGTACTGACTTAAACCTACTTCAATTAACTTCAAAACCTGGAACCAAACAAACAGAAAACTCTAGAACATCCAGGAGCAGCCCGGGGGAGGGGGGTGAACACAGCCTGGCTTCTCACCTGATTCTACTCCCAGAGGGACACATCCAGGTGAGTGGAAGACATACCAAGGATTCTCATTAACAGTGCCAAATATTGAGTTAAACAAACTAAACAGATGTGCCCATCTTTTTTCCTTTTTCAACTGAGAAGTGTAAACGACTTTGGAAATTATTTGCCAAAATAAAGGGAAAACTGGTGGGTTGGGAAGAGGAGGGCACCATGAAGCTCTCTGAACTGGGGAAGGCATGTGAAGCCCAAGAATACATGCACCCCGGGAAAGAGCTACACTCCACCATTAGGTGAAGGGAAACTTGGTGAGGCAGAGCCTGCTGCTTCTCCAATTTCTTCCTTTAATAAAAGAATTCCCAAATTTCACCTGCACACAGGATTGCCCAGAAGAAAGACTACATTTCCCAGACCCCTTGCAGCTAAGTGTGGCCATGTGACTATGCCCTAGCCAATCATATGGAAGAAGGGATGCTTGATACCTCAGGTTAATGGCTTTAAAAAAGAGAGCAATCATGCCGTTTCCTTCCTCTTTCTCCCTTTGCACTGGTTGGATACGGGTGTGCTATAACATCGGATTAGATATGTAATTTAGAACTTTTAACAAAATCTTAGAAGAGAGAACTGAGCGCAGATACTGACCAACAGATCAACCAAGATGACCTTGTTTCCTTTCTCATTTCATTTTCTTTCTTTTGGTTTTTAAAGATTTTATTTATTTATTTATTTATTTATTTATTTGGGAGAGAGAGAGAAAACACAAGTAGGGGGAGGGGCAGAGGGAAAGGGAGAAGCAGACTCCCCACCAAGGGTGGAGCCCCATGCGGGGCTGGATGGGGGGGCTGGATCCTGGGACCCTGAGATCATGACTTGAGCCGAAGTCAGACGTTAAACGACTGAGCCACCCAGGAGCCCCTCCTTTCTCATTTTCTCATGCTATGGGTCAGATATAGTGGGGAAAGAGTCAAGAATTGCCCACTCTAAATCAGAGCAAAGGGAAGGTCCAGGCCAAGTGGTCCGAGCATAAATAAGATAAAAAGAAGCACGATGGCACCAGGAAAACAAATAACAGAAAGTATGAAAACATCATGAAAAAAACAAGTAACATAATCTAGAAGAAAACAGAAATCAAAAACCAAAAGAGATTTACTCACAATTATTAGGTCTTATGTAGAGAACATGAACATAATAAACAAAAATATAAAATGACAGAAATGGGGCTTTCAAACTTAAGACACATTGAGGAGCAAAATAGCATTATTTCAGGTTTAATAAATAACTTAAGAAAAATCAAAATGCTATTGAAAGTAGAATTACCGACAGGGAAAGCCAAGGTTTGAGATAATTTTGATAACTGCAGATGAAAAAGAAAAATATATTAAAGCAATTCGATTAACACTACTATAAACGGAAAATAAAATGCAGTCCAGTATAAAAACACATTGTGTGCCTAAATGAGAGAATCTACCTAAGGAAAAGAAGGTGTATTGAGAGATAATATAAGAAAATGACCTTGAAATAAAGAGGATACTGAATCTGCTTATTGAAAAGAATACTGTGTTTCAGGAAAACATGGTACCGAGTGTCGACGATGAGCTAGATCCTAGTTAGGCTGTTGGACTACAAGAATACTAATGAATGTTTCAGATATCCAAGCAATAAAGGCAAATTACTAAGAAATAAGGGGAAAAGTCAGTTTGGCCTCAGTCTTCTTCAGAATAACATGCAAGACTCCATTCAAAACAATGGAGTGAAGCTTACACAGTGCCAAAGGGAAGAAAATGTAACACCAAGAAACTCTGCCAATCTAGAACGTTATTCAAAAGTAAAGCAAACAAAGAGACATTCTTAAAAACAAAAAATGAGAAGAGCACAGTACCCATGAGCTGCTATTGAAAGAACTACTGAACACTCAAATTCATACAAGTCAGGGCGCCTGGGTGGCTCAGTCAATTACACATCTGACTCCTGATTTCGGCTCAGATCATGATCTCAGGGTCATAAGATCGAGGCCCGTATCAGTCTCCATGCCGGACGTAGAGCCTGCTTAAGATTTTCTCTCTTTCCTTCCCCCTCAGTTCTTCCCCCACCTGTTTGCATGTGCTCTCTCTCTTTCTCTAAAAAATAAAAAATAAAAAAATGTAGTATACTCATTTAAAAAAAAACTTTATACAAGTAAGAGATGAATTGAAAATAAGAAAGCCAAGAAGAGAGAAAATGGCAAACGGTAAAAGCCACTTGGGAATTAAAGTTGCACTACAGAATGTAAATGTTATATATCTAAATAATGTAGAACTAATGATATGGCTAGAATATATATATTAGGATGTAGGGAGAGTGGGTAGAGAGAGTGCAAGAGATTGCTGATGCCCTCTTCTTTCAGATCTAGGATTCAGAATGTGTCGCTTTAGATTACAACACCTGTTTGTTCTTTTTCACAACTCTGACTTCCCCAAACTCCTTTGTTGAACATAAACTGATCTTTTAGTCACTAATATTACTCGTAGTAAAGAACCATTTTTGAAGTTCCACATTTCCTTTGTTTTCCTTTAATTTTTTCCCATTGAGTAAAACTGAATTTGAGTGAACTAAAATTTACTTTTCATTGAAATTGCATCTACAATATAATCGTATTTATATAAAATAATTCTATCAATCCATTTATCAATCTGTATTATATCTTTACTGTTCTAAAAGTAGGAATATTAATGACTGTTATTTTTTAACCTGTATTTTTCTGTACTTAAAAAAGAAATTTACAAGGTGGGGCACCTGGGTGGCTCAGTCAGTTAAGCATCTGCCTCCTGCTCAGGTCATGATCTCAAGGTCCTGGGATCAAGCCCCGCATCGGGCTCCCTGTTTCTTGAGGTATCTGCTTCTGCTTTTCCCTCCTTCTGTCCCTTCTTCTGCAGCCCCCCATGCTCTCTTTCTCTGTCTCAAATAAATAAATAAAATCTCTTTTTAAAAAGTTTACAGGGGGCTTGGGTGGCTCAGTCGTTAAGTGGCCGACTCTTGATCTCGGCTCAGGTTTTCATCTCAGGGTCGTGAGTTCAAGCCTCACATTGGGCTCCATGCTGGGTGTGGAGCCTACTTACAAAAGAAAATAAATAAATAAACAAACAAACAAATAAATAAATGAATGAAAGAAACTTGTATCTGACTGGTGAAAACACCCGGTGTGCTGTGGCAATTTATTGACTCACAGTATGTGCTTCTTTTACTATCTATTTTTCCTTTTCCTCTCACTTTTAGCAGGCAACTGTAATTCCTCACCTCCAGCATTTTTGCTAGGTGACAAGCAGCTGATGTCAACTTTGCAAAAACATTAATCCAATAAAAATTAACATTAAGAATCTTACAGTGAGAGAGAAGAGGGAAAAGATTTGGGGGCCAAGGAATGATGTTATTGAGGTTCGCTCAGATTGGAAATGGAAGGAAAGTCTTTGAGTTCTAGACAACCCACAATGGCATCTAAGAAGGGAGGGGAGATCCTACAGGCCTACAGTTTCTCACAGCCCGAAGGTGAGAACAATGAAGAAATTTTCAAACAAAATTGAAATGAATATTTATTACCTTGTAAATAAGAAATAAAATGCATTGTCAAAATAATGAAAAGCATCAGTCTAAGTTTAAAGTCCCCACTTGGGTTCTTTTCTTAAGGCATTTGCATTACTAAGAAGATAATGTATTAGCTGGTTGAAACCTTGCTAGGGCTTGGTTTATCTCATAACGCTAGTTTTACCCACTATCACTGAATGCAAGTGTGGCTCTTAGAAGATGACTCATCAGGTCAAGAAGACCTTCTGGAGAGCAAGGAAACCAGGAGCATGACGTGTTGTCCAAGCCGGCCCAGGACACAGCTCTGGAGGGGGCCCTGGATACCTGGACAAAGTATCAAGAAGGGAAAGAAGATTCCAAAAAGGGAAGGAGGCATAAAAACCAAAAACAAATTGTTTGTATTCTCATTTCTCAAGCAGGTCCCAGGAAGAAGATGAGTTGTTGGTTACCTTGGTTTTCCAAACCAGTAGGTTGTCAATCCACACAGCCTGGCACAAAGTAGGAGCTCAGTGAGTTAAGAAGTAAATGGGAGGGGTGCCTGGGTGGCTCAGTTGTTAAGTGTCTGCCTTCGGCTCAGGTCATGATCCCAGGGTCCTGGGATCGAGCCCCACATGGTATTCTCCACTCGGCGGGAAGCCTCCTTCGCCCTCTCCCACTCCCTTGCTGTGTTCCCTCCCTCGCTGTGTCTTTATCAAATAAATAAATAAAATCTTTAAAAAAAAAAAGAAGTAAATGGGAAACTCTATAAATAAGTTAATAAATGATTGGAAAATTCCGTAATCCATAGAATATAAGGTTCCATGGAGTGGGGTCTAGATGGTTATATTTGGCTGGCCAATGTAAATCACAAGAAAGAAACAACCGCTCGTAATAAAGCATCTAAATAGTACTGGCCTCAAGACCATCTTTGTTTTATAAACCCACCTGGGGGGTGCCTGGGAGGCTCAGTCAGTTAAGTGTCTGCCTTCTCAGGTCATGATCTCAGGGTCCTGGGATTGAGCCCTGAGTTGGGCTCCCTGCTCAGCGGAGAATCTGCTCCCTCCGCCGCAACCCCACCCCCACCCCCAGCTTGTTTGCTCTCTCTCAGATAAATAAAATCTTAAAAAAAAAAAAAAAAAGGAAACCACCGTGGGAGTAATTTACTCTAGATAGGAGAAGCTATGACAGCTGTCAGAGTTGAGGGTACCACGCCCATTAATCTCACTCCATTGTCACACTTCATTGTCAAATCCTTGGCCTTTGAAGGTCACCTTGAAGGTGGCATTCTTTGTTCCTTCACATGACAGTGTTACCCCACTAAGTCACCCAAGTTGGTAAGTCCTTGTTGTAAATTCCTGCATCTCCCCTCTTTTTAGCTTATGCATGTCTATCATAGGTAAAGCACCTTGCAGGTAAGCACCTTAGAAAAGGAGCTTTTCCAAAAGGAAATGTTATCATTAGGTCCAATTTTCCCATCATGCTCAGAATTCCTTTTGAATTCCGTGAAAGCTCTTTGTGGAGTAGCCCAAGCACAGAGTTGTGCCTGCTTACCTTGGGAGCCATTCCTCCATCCTGGGGGGATGGGGCAGGGAGATGGAGGGAATATTTACAAAATACAGGTCCACAGAGAGACACTTGCAAGTGCAAAGTATTCTTATTATGAAGTCAGGAGGTAAAGAGCACCTCCTAAACCAGCCGATTTGTCACGCTGGGTGGCATCCATTTCAGGTTGTTACTCTGAGCTCTGCGGAATACATGTCAAATGCTACCATTAAGCCCCTCTGACCCATTCTTATTAGTACACTGGGCAGAAACCATAAGTGAAAAGAGTTACAAACACAATGATCTATCTATTATTTAAATCAACTAGAGTGCTATAGATCTTAAAGAAACTCTAAATGATTCCATTTTACTTCTCAAATACATAAAGGATTGTTGGATGAAGGAAAACAAAGCAAAACGTTAATGTTTATATAGTGACATTTCAATCCATTCTCACACCTAGTTGGCAGCAGGTATCTTGAATGATCTGCATTGTACAAATCTTATTTCTAAATTCACACACTGCCATTTAAGTGGTGGAGATAAATTTCTTTGTTAAACTTAACATTAACTCTTCACAACTCATGCTAACTTGCAAGTCAACACATGCTACTTTAAATCAATATATTCATATTTCCTCACATAAAAGAAAGATGGAAACCAGAAATGTATCAAGATAATTCAATGTAGGCTTATACCTTGCATTTCTTCTGATCAATAATATTCAAGGTAGCATTTAGCATAGCGGAGAGGACAATAGCTTTGTCCTCAGGAGACCTGAGTGTTTATCTAATTCCTCTGTTCCTTCTTCCCTCTCTCCTCCCTCCTTCCTTTTTCCCTCCCTCCCTCTCTCCTTCCTTCCTTTCTTCCTCCTTCCCCCCCTTCCTTTCTCCATAAATATTCACTAAAACCTACCTACACAAGGTGTTATGTGATATAAAAAGATATATAAGATCCAGTTTGTGCCCTCAAGTGATCTGTAGATTTGTATGGGAAATATGAGTGACAGGATGATAAAGACATCACATGGGTTTGAAATTTACCAGTCTTAGATGAAAATGCAAATGTAATTGTGCACAGACTGTGTAACTTCATTCACATTACTTAACTTGGTTAAACCTCAGTTTACTCATCAAAATGAAGTTTACTTATAAAAATGAAGGTAATTCTGACTCAAAGACTGCCTGTGGAGTGTAAATTGGCAATGTGTCTAAAATACCCAGCAAATTGTCCAGCAAGTTCTTTTCTTAAAAGAATCCTAGACTTGAAGTCAGAAGAGCTGGATACAAATTCTGACTCTCCCATAAGAATAATGAGGTCCTATGACCTCTCCAGATCCTGAAATCTCCCTCAGTGCAAGAACAGTATTGAGTTCACTGATGCTCAACACATCTTCCATTCTAAAAGTTACTTTTATCTGCCATTGGAGAGACACTTGGGATATTTGGCAGAAGAATTACTTAGGTTGATTAGAAAGGTTTAATTAGGTAGCAGTAGATTGAGCAGGGGATGTGAGTAGAGTAAGGAGAAAAGACAAGGATATCCATTAGGAAAAATCTCCTTTCCCCACATCACAAAACAGCCCCCTAAATAAGCAGCACTCACCATTTGTTGTTTTTTGATTTCCCCAAAGAACCATGCCTGCAAGCTATTACTTATAACAGAGTTTTATTTAAAGATTGGGAGTAAAGTGAGTGTGTGTGTGTGTGTGTGTGTGTTGGGGGTGGGGTAGTAGGAAGCAGACACAGGAGCCATGTCATATCAAATGATTTAAAACAGAATTATACCAAAATAAAAAAAAAAAAAACAGAATTGCGCATGATACATCCCTTAAAAGTCCCGAAGAAGCCATTCCCAACACTGGGGAACTTCTCCATGGGCCTCTCTTCTCAGAAAGCCCTGGGGCCCACAAGCCACCCCATGCAGTCCCTCGGCTGCTAAGATGCATGGGTACATTTTCTGTTCCTTCTTTCCTGGCACTGCTCCTGCTTCACCCCTCCCCAGCCCAACCCTAGTGACAGCTGATATTTATTTAGTGTTGACAACATTACCGATATGTAAGAGCTTACCGTGTACCTGGCACTATTTTAAGCATGTATTATTTAATCCCTACAACAGTTCTGTGAGTTGAGTATCATTATGATCATTGCTGTCCTCATTTACAAAGTCTGAAACGTAGGTACAAGGAGGCTCAGGAATATGACAAAGGTGGCCCCGGTAAAGACATGGAGGCAGAACTCAGGGATAAGCAATCTGGAGTTCAAGGTCACGTGGCATGCTTCCCTAACCCACCATGTCTCTCCTTACCAGAGACTCTTGGTCTCTCTTTTACTGACCTTCCAGGCCCCAAGCTAAAAACTCTTCCTAGTGTTTGGTGCCCAGAAATGTCAGCTTTCTTGTCTTGTCCTCATCCAATCCCATGGCCTTGACTAAAGCAAGGCACGGTCTTGGGCCTCTGACTGATGTCCTCTACTGGCCACATTCCCGGTTGCTCTTCCTGGGATGAACCTGTTTTTCGCTGATTCCTGCTCTCCCTGGGCAAGATGGGCTGCCTCCCAGGGCTCCCTGACTTCTGCCCCAAAGCCATAGTCAATAGACAACGACCAAGACACAAGGAAAACATGCAGGTGTCTTGCTGTCCCCTCGCCCATAACTGTAATCAGACTGCCACTCATCTCAGTCTGAATATAAATAACGTGATGAAAGGTGACTCACAGCCAAGTCATTCATTAATTTCTGTCTGAAACTGGGCCATCCCCTAGGGTTTATTATAAAAGGATTGTACCACTGTCCTTCAACATCAAGAAAGAAATCAATGTACTAACCTTGAAATAAGAAAAAATTTTAAAGACCTTAAAATTGTAAGGAACAGGAGGAAAATTTGGGGATCTTGTCATATTAAGTCATGGAGAGGTGATACATAAATTCCTGGAATTGTAGAGGTTCACAATTCATTAGCTCTTAGAGGAATAGCATCAGAATATGGCACAGTTCCACTGGGACTGAAACTTGTCAGTTCATGCTGAGAACACTGATTTTTATTTATTAGGTGCCAAGGTGTCTAACATGAAAGATAAGGTACATTGATGGAACCACTGCTGTAAAGAAGGCTTGGGATAACATAATCATTTTGCACATGAGAGAGTGGGCTCTCTAGAGGCTGCCACAGGGCATTTTCACTTCCCTGGTGCAAAGATTCTCCAAAAAGCACTCATGGCTGTCTCACTGCAAACATGAGAAGAAGGGGGACCAAACACTACTGTGTTGTAGAGCAAACAAAGGAAATGAAATCAGTGGGCTGATTGAAGAAGAAAAAGAGGAGAGAAAGCCTCCTCACCAAAAGTTTCCAAAGGAATCTTGGTTATTTGAGATACTTCTATAAAAAGGATTCTGTGAACTAATGTTTTTGAGAAACACTACATCCAACTACATCCTTCTTGAAGAACGAATCACAGTTGCTTTGATATGCTAATGTACGCTTTAATCTTTAATTCAGAATTTCCCCACATTTATTTACCCATGGAAAAATTCTGTGTGTGCAATACTTTGATAACATCCCCATTCTGAGAAATGGTTACTTAGTAATAGACTAAAAGATATATTTAGTTGCATGAAAGAAAAGACAGAAATATCAGGGCACGTCATGGTTGGAAACGTTGCCTCAAAATGAAGTGGTCCTTCAGATCCTTTGTTCTGGTTGAGCAGATAAAGGACCAAAAAACACAAGAGAATTATTGATGAGGGGGCACAGATGTTTAGGAATTTTAGGCAAGAACTTACAGAATTTACAACTCGTTCCCTATTCCCTTCTTTCAACAGATTGTTTATGCTAATGAACGCTGCATTATCACTCATCATCATCGCCTTGCTTAATCGCCCTTGATTGCCTCTGTTGTGCGTTCAGAACCTCAGGTTCAACAACGCAGACAAGACTTTCCTCTTCCCTGACTATGACAGGGTATCATAATTGAGCCATTTCTGCCTCTCTGGTCACCTTCATATTCTCCCAAGCGCATCCTCTGTACATTAATCTGCTAGTTAAATATTGATAGCAAGCGGCTCCCTTAATATTTACTTTGTTGCTCCATTATTGCTACACACAGGGTGATTATTTGTTTCTGTCTTTCCAGCCTGTTTAATCAGAACTGAGTCAACTTTCCTCTGTTTAACCTCCTTGTCCAATCAGAGTCAGGGAGCGTGTGGAGTGGGTTCCGACATCAGCTCAGAAACAATCCTCTAGGCCTAGTGCGTGTGCCATGATAGCCAGCAGGGGTCAGAAGGGCACTTCTCTCTGGGGTCAAGTGGCTGGTAGTGAGAAAGGGAAACCCTGGAGGCATCGTCTGGAGTTGAGCATCTCTCTTTGAGCCTTGTCTCCTAAATGGAGCCTAAGAGAGATTGGAATGTTGGCCCTGGAGCTCCTGGTAAAGTGAGAGCAAGAATGGCCATCCCTACCAGGACTGTGGAACGGTGGAATACCTACCATAAATAAAGAGACCTATGTGCAACCCCTGGTCTTGATGAGTCTATTGGAGGCTCTGGGGCAAATAGCTGAACTGTCTCCATTCGCCTCACAGGGCCATATGGAAACATCAAGTGCTAAGTGAACTGAAGCATCTTTGAAAATATACCTTTCTCTGCTGCTAGAGCATAGAACTGTAAATATCCTCCTCAAAGGCAAGCAAACAAATACTTCCGCTTTGTACTGATTGGGGGGGCGGGCATCTGGGTGGCTTAGTCGATTAAACGGCTGACTCTTGGTTTCTGCTCAAGTCCTGATCTCAGGGTCGTGGGATTGAGCCCCACCACAGGCTCTGTGCTCAGCGGGGAGGTTGCTTGAGATCCTCTCTCCCTCCCTCTCTCTCTGCCTCTCTCCCTGCTCTCTCTCTCTCTCAAATAATAAATAAATAAATCTTAAAAAAAAAAAAAAAGAATGATATGGGCGGCTGTCTTCAAATCTTGTTTCTCTAGCTGGAAGCTTCGACACCTGCTCCCAGCAGAAAGACCACTGTTGCCTTGTGGAGGTGTGTATTTGGGGGAGGGGGTGATGATTAAATTTGAGACACATTCTTTCTTGCTGATTTTGATGCCTGTCAGAAGAGAAGACTTCATTGGTCATTGAAGATTAAATTTGAGACACATTTGTCTTACTATCAAAAGAAAAAGATTAAACAGTTGTGCTCTGGGCTGTTTCTAAGCCCTGGGTCTGGTTGGCTTATCAGTGACTGGGAAAGTGTCCCTCTGCCTCTCCACTCCATAGCAGAACAAAGGTAAGCAAGAAGTGAATCTTCTAGGAGGTTACTATCTGATTTTCTTTATTTTTTTTTAAGATTTTATTTATTTAGTACAGAGAGAGAGAGAGATCACAAGTGGGGGAGAAGGGTAGAGGGAGAAGAAGACTCTCCACTGAGCAGAGAGCCGGACGCGGGACTGGATCCCAGGACCCTGGGATCATGACCTGAGCCGAAGGCAGACGCCCAACCAACTGAGCCACCCAGGTGCCCCACTATGATTCTCAACAAGAGTGCCTTGCCGTGTAGAGATTTTAAGTAACATAGGAATCATATGCATGTACAGTGGTTGCTGATACAGAAAACAGTCCTTTGTATTGACAGAGTGAGTGAAGGACACAGTGCTAACTTTTCTGTGTGAGTCCTCCCATCCTCTGCATCCTGGGAAATTTAAGGCTTCTGTTGGCAGTAGAGACACCTACAGTCACAGAAACTGGAACCTAAAGAGCTATCCTCTGAGTAGTCTCCTCATTTGTGCCGGGCCCATCCTTCGACAGTTTTCCATTATTTGCTGTTCCTCTGAACTCCATGTTCGATCACATTGCCATGCTTGTTGCAAATGACAGGAATCTCCCTCCTCTCCTGCTTCCTCCTCACAGTTGATTGTCTTGGAACTTCCTACTCATTCTTGGAGCTGCAATTCAAATTTCCCATTTGATAGAAGCCTTCCTAGTCCCCACAACTGAGAGAGAGTCACTGTCTAGGTCCCCGTAGCACCTTGCACAGACTCTGTTTATGGTAGCGTCACATTAACTTTATAACTATGTGTTTCCTCCCTGTATTGGTCAGCCTCCAGACAATAACATACAGCCCACTCCAGGTGGTTCAATAGGAGGAATTCAGTGCAATCACCCAGTTACAAAGGTGTTCAAAGAGTTGAGAAGCCACAGAGGGAAGAAGGAGACAATGCAGATTTTAGTGACACTAGAAAGGGCCAGCGAGCTTCCGGGGCTGGATGAACAGAGGTAAAAGGAGTTGTTATGAAAGCCCAGAAGCCACGGCCAGATCTGGTCCATGAGAGCTGGGCCCACTGTGAGGGCACCCAAAGCAGAGAGACAGGGGGACAGATACGCTGGCATCTCCCTAACGCCCATCTCCAATCTCCCGCCAGTGCTCCCACGGCCTTAACTGTGGTCCCGAGCCGGTTGCTAAGGGGCCTGGAAAAGGCAGCTCTCAGGAGAAGGTGTGACATGGGATCTGAGAGCCAAGAAGCCAGTGACTGGCTTGCCTCAGTTTTCTCCCTCAGGAGACTGTAACTTCATTTCGGTATCCCCAGCCTAAGAAAGACACTACATGAATCTGTTGAGTAAAGTACTGAAAAAGTGAGGTCTATTTTCCCTGTGCTCTTGTCAAAGGGGCTTACACCGTTTCAGAAAATAATATCAACCTTCTTGGCCTACCTTAAACCACTTTCTTTTTCTTCATCAAATTGAAAAGTACGCTTTTTTTCTTTTAGTGACGGTTTTTCCATCTTTGTCTGTGGGCTTCTCACAGTTCCTGCATTCCCAGAGTTCCAAGAGGATGATAAGAAGCCGCTGGTAATCTTGTTGGAAATTTGCCCTGAGTTCAGGCCTCTGTTCCCCAGGGCCCTGCTCTGTAGGCCGGTCAGGCTAAGAAAGGAGCTGCTTTGCTATCAGACACTCTTTAAGCCTCTTCATTACCAATTCGCCGGTACGGCAGGTAATGAGCCCTTGCAGCCGAGGATGGGGAGTTCACTCCTCAGCCAAATGGCTGACTTCAAGCTGCCACATCACGGACCATTATCTATAATTACTTCATGGGTATTCCACACAGATAATTTTCTTTGAAGGATAAAAAAAGGCAGGTCTTGAGGAGGATTTTGTAGATTAAGCCCTGGGCAAAGCAAGATGAGCTGGTGTTGATATCTAAGTGGAGGTGTTTCTTTTTTCCAGGACAAAACCATTTGGCCTCTGCCTTCGCCATGAAACCACCATCAGTGAAACATATGTCGTCAGTGACAGCTAGCTGGATGCATAATTACTAGGCTCTAAAGCTCGGGGTTCCTTGCTCTTTGCCAATTTTTATATGCAAGTTCTCTATCCATGAGTATCGTATCTATTTCAGTCATAACATTTCTCGGAACTTGCTTATACATCAGCAAAGTGCCAGATACCTCGCACAAATTCCGGGGAAGAAAAGAACATAGGCTACTCCACGGAGAAACAAATTCTGGGAAACTCAACGAAGGCTAAAAAAAGTTCTGGCTTGAGAAAGGCGGGTGAGGAGGTGGCAGTGGTGGGGGGCACCCACTTAACGTGGGCTTCCCAAAAGTGGACTGTGCGCGGCCCTCCCCATCCCCATGTTCAGTGAAGCCACACTGGTAGCTGGAAATGGATCAGAGTGGGCGTACTGACACCACACACATTGCCAAGCACTACACATCAGGGCTTTCTCCTTTTCCTTTCTTTCGGAGATCTAGTTGTGAAACATTTACCAGTGCAGCACCGCGAGGAGAAGCATCCCATTTGTGCCAATGTCTGCCCTTTGATAAAGCCCACCAGGAACACACCTGCAGCCAAACAAATTCGGGTTTATGAACTTGCTGCACCAAGGGTGAAGGGGCACCATGGGCACTGTGGAACATCTCATTAAGACAGAGTTGGATCCCTCGGCATCAGGGAAGTACAGATCAAAACCACAATGAGATACCACCTCACATGTGTCAGAATGGCTAAAATTAACAACTCAGGAAACAACAGGTGTTGGCGAGAATATAGAGAAAGGGGAACCCTTTTGCACTGTTGGTAGGAAGGTAAACTGGTGCAGCCACTCTGGAAAACAGTATGGAGTTTCCTCAAAAAGTTAAAAATAAAGCTACCCTACGACCCAGCAATTGCGCTCCTAGGGATTTATCCAAGGGATACAAACATAGTGATTCAAAGGGGCACCTGCAGGCCAGTGTTTATAGCAGGAATGTCCACAATAGCCAAACTATGAAAAGAGCCCAGATGTCCATCGACAGATGAATGGATATATATACAATGGAATATTACTTGGCTGTCAAAAAGAATGAAATCTTGCCATTCGCAATGACATGGATAGAACTAGAGGGTATTATGCTAAGCAAAATAAGTCAGTCAGAGAAAGAGAAATACCATATGATTTCACTCACATGTGGAATTTAAGAAACAAAACATGAACACAGGGGAAGGGAAGGGAAAAATACAATAAGACAAAAACAGAGAGGGAGGCAGACCCTAAGAGACCCTTAACTCTAGGGAACAAACTGAGGGTTGCTGGCGGGGAGGTGGGTGGGGGCGTGGGGTAAGTGGGTGATGGGCATTAAGGAGGGCACTTCACGTAATGAGCACTGGGTGTTATATGCAACTGATGAACTGCTGAATTCTACCCCTGAAACTAGTAATACACTATACATTAATTAAATTGAATTTAAATAAAAAATTTTTTAAAAAGAGGGAGTTGGAAAGGGCCCATTGTGGGCTTTGGGCTCATGTAAAATGAGTTTTAAGAGGGACTGGGGAAGGGCGGACAGTGTTACATCAGAGACTGCCATGAAGCAAGGGCAGGTTCGGAACGGGGTGTGTGGCAGTCGTCCCGTTGTTCAGGAGGCAGAAGGCAGTGGGGCTGAGGAAGCCACTGGGACAAATGCTGCCCTTAGGTAAGAAAGCAGGGATCATTTGACAGGAGAGAGGTCACCCCATCGTTTTGCAGCTGTGGAATTGCCTTGGAGATACCCTGTCTCTGTGGCCTTGGACACACCCCATCAGAAACTTTTTTTTTTTAGGTTCTAGGAACATCACAGTCTAATTAGCAGCAGTGCTAAGAAGTGAACTCGGGGTCCTGTTTTCTTGGAAACCGCCAAGTTAAGCTAACTGCACGATGCTGTGTCCACACCCATCATTGCCTGGGGTGGTATCCAAGGCTGCATCCCTGTGTCAAGGTGACCCACCGGCTCAGAGCCTCCAGGCAAGAGTGGGGCGTTCATTCCCACTGAAATGAATCAAAAGCAAAGCTTCTCACAGCCTGGGATGGGAGAAAAGAGTTTCTCAGCATAATTTCACTGCTTTTAATGAACAAAGGCAGTTTTCCCCGGTTCACACCTTCTACCAACCTCTTCCTGCTCCCCATCACGAGCTTCAGACTCACCGGTCTGGCCACTGGCTTCACAGGGAACATGGCTGCATTTTTACCCCAAGTGTAGACACAGTGAAAGTTTTTAAGAGCTCTGTGTCTTAAACACCTTCAGTCTCCAGCGCCTGGCACAAACTCAGTGCCTAATGAATGCTGGTAGAATTCAGTGCTCCGGGCTGGGGGTACTGGGAACAGAAATGGGACTTTGGGCACTTCTCAGACCATCCTGTTTGGACACTTCTACGCTCTGTACATTTATACGTTGTTTGTTACCATCCCTGCCAAGTTCCTTTTTCTGTAGAGGGGGCCACTGCAATACCACACGGATAGGAAGGCAAGTGTGGTATTTGCAGCTGTGCCCTCTAGGTGTGGCCCTTGTTGCAAGTAAACATACAGCCCGATTGTTTTCTAGACTTCAAATCCATATGGCCACAAATGATCAGAACCTTACAGCAGGGTTTCCCTTAATGTGGTCCACCACCCACCTGCGCAGGGATCACCTGAGATGCTTGTTTACGAAGCGCAGATTCCCGTCTTCAACCCACATGGGCTGAATTGGAACCTCTAGCCCTGAAAAACGGGGTCCGCGGTTTTCACAAACTCCCCTTCGTGTTGTCTGTGTGCACTAGTGTTTGAGAACAGTTCATCCAGACGGCGTGATTTTTTTTTTTTTTCCCTGCAAGTTCTGCTTATCTAATAAAGCAACAGCAATCTATTGATTCACTTGTCCATTCAACCAACACTCACTGAGTGCCAGGTGCAGAGAAAAAGACAGTCGGGGAGCTTCCAGTCTTCCAGTAAACTCATCTGTCAAGACCACTGGCCATGATGTGAGAGAGATTTTGTTTTCCTTTTTTGAGACCAAAAAGAAAAAAAAATGGAGTCATGCTTCCCGACCAATGATCAGAATTGCTAATGTTCACAAGCTAAGCTGTTTACAGTGATTACTTCTCAGAGGATGGAATTGCTTGGTGGTAGGAAGAGAAATGGACTTCATTGTCCCGCCCCAGGTTGAACTGCATCCTCCACTCCAGTCCACTCTCCACATCCTGACTCCGCTGACAGCTCGGTGCTGTGTCTGGCATCCAGGCCACTGGCTTACCCCCTCGCACTGCCAGTTGCCTCAGTCTCCCCCCACATTCTGTGGCCCTGGCCCTGACGGTCGCTGAGGCAGGAACCAGAGCTCCCGTGCCTTGGCCCTACCTGCCCAAACTCCCTGGAAAATCTGCTTCTCCCCTCACCTCCAGGCTCTCAGGATGCTCCCTGTAGTGTGTGGGATCTCACTTGCTCAAAGGCTAGTAGGGGAAGGAGGTGTCCCACAGAGGGCAAACTTTGACTAATAAGGGACAAGACAAGGAAGAGCCATCAGAGAAATATCCAGCCATCCCACCTCCAACACACACACCCATGGACTGTTCCAGGCAAGGGGGTCCCTAAAGTCTGTCAGAGATGCCGCATTGTCCCTTCCCTTTTTTCCTTATTGCTGCCCTAGGAGAGCACCCCTAGGTACTAGCATATAAGCTCTGCCTCCGGCTCTGTTGTCCAAGAAAACCAGGCTAAGACAGCAGCTCCATTTCAAAATTAATTTCTTCCAATTTGTCTACTAAAGTATTTAAAGCATCTAACTGTGGCATTATGGCCGAGTGTCCATCTCTCTCTTGAAGTCGGGGGTGGTGCCTGGCTCATATTTGTTTTTCCAGCCCAAGAATCCTGCCTTCAACACAGTAGGAAGTCAGTAAGCGTGCATTTGATTAAAGAATGCAAAATCTCTGCCTTTGAGAGGCTTGCGATCAGAATTGTCAGGCACCTGGAGCCATCCTTGAAAGGGGCGTGGTCCCTCAGTCAGGCCCCTGGACAGTGAGCTAGAGCCACCCTATGTGATCATGCCATGACAGGAGTCAAAAATGGGTGGGAGCATGGCAAGAAAATAACAGGTTATGGATGATAACTTCCCAATTCCCAAAATGAACTGTTAAGGGGCCTGTGATTGTCCCGGGCTATGACAGTCACCTGTGCACCACAGGATCCTCCGAACCACTTCCACACCAAGAGTAGTCAGGGGAAGTCATTGAGAGGCTCATCCCATAGACAAGCTCATCTCTAGATTTTAATGTGTAAATTACCCCAACCTTATCTTCCCAAGGACTTCCTATTTCGTAAATTTTCATACATTGAGAACACTCTTTTTGGTTATTTATATTTTTGTCAAACACAGATTTTGCATCCTACGTGGTTTTTAAAAAATCAAATTGTTTTAAAAGGCAGTCTCCTGCCCCTCCAAGTCCCAATGATCTAGGCACTGTCCCCAGAGCTAACTATAATCAGCTTTCTTGGCTGTGCCCCCAAGTATTTATGGTCATGTTTCTAAACAATAGATTGCTATTTCTAATTCTTGATTGTCCACTTTAGACATTAACTATTAACATCCCACTGTGGTATATTAGAACTGACCTCTTACTCCCCATATCCCTGCTGCGTTCCCCCACCCTTCAGACCAGACTTCTCACAGTATTTAGCTGTATCAATAGTCAATTGCATATGCTTATATAATTATCATTCACCACTGAGCCCATTAGTACACAGGTCAATACTCCTTTCCTACAAATTCTTGTCCTGGGGTTAGTAATTACTCCCATTAATTCATTTGCCTGATTTTCTTCATGAATATCCTAGTTTCTCTCCAGATACTCCAATAATTCTGTCAGATGTCTATAAATTTTCCTCTGCCATACACTTACAAATATGTCCCCCTCCACAGGTCTCCATCCTGTTTGGACAATGGCCTGGGGTCCTTTGGACCTTGCCTAACTGTGCAGCCGTCACCTTTGGACTCCTCTACTTTGGGTCTCCTGTTTCTTAGATTATTTCCTGTCCAATAAATTTAAGGGTGGAATAAAGACATCTGCTGACAGGTAGGGACTCAAATTATCCATTTCCCTAGGAAATTATTGGAGGATGTGCTCCTGCCAAATGAGAGAGTAAACCAAGAAACAGGAGGTCACAGACCCTAGTCACAGGAGTTCGAGAACAGGAGAATGGCTAAAGGAAGCTGAATCATTTCTCTGCTGGGAAAAGACCCCTTTAACACTTTCCCAAGGAGCAGATGACCACAATGTATCCATATATCAAATCAATACCATGTATACTTGAAATATCTTTTTTTTCTTAAAAAAAAGATTTTATTTATTTATTTATTTGAGACAGAGAGAATGAGAGACAGAGAGCATGAGAGGGAGGAGGGTCAAAGGGAGAAGCAGACTCCCTGCCGAGCAGGGACCCCGATGCGGGACTCGATCCCAGGACTCCAGGATCATGACCTGAGCCGAAGGCAGTCGCTTAACCAACTGAGCCACCCAGGCGCCCTATACTTGAAATATCTTAACAATTTTGTATGTCAGTTATAAAACAAAACTGAAATTAAAAAAAAAAAAAAAGAAAGAAAGAAAGAACAGAGGAACCGAAAATGCTTTTTAAAAAGTATTTGATAGCAAAGATTCTTTCTTAGTCTGACTTGCTCAGAGCAGAGCCATGGGAATAAATAATCTTACAAGAATTCGGTTTAGATGTCAATATGATTACCAGCATATTCTTATTGGTGGACTGAGCAGAGAATTAGAGGTTGGAAATCATTTTCCCAGGGCATACCAAAGGCTTTGATCCATCATATCCTGCCTTATCGTGTCACAGTGAAGTTCGGTGCTGTTCCCATTCCCACACCTTTGTATGTGACCTGTTTCTGGAATCTTTTAGGGTGATTTTATTACCCCAAGCTCCATGATGCTATACCTCGAGGTGGGCCTTTCTTTAGTCCTCAGAGTATCATTGTGAGCACACCGTGGGCCCTTTCGATCTAGACACTCATGCCCTTTGGTTCTGGGAAATTGTCTTGAATTAATCTCTTTTGTAATTCTGTGCACTTCATTTGCTTTGTTTTCTGTTTCTGGAACTCTTGTCCATCAGATACTCAACCTCCTACATCTGTAAATTCCTAGTTCTTCATTTCCTTATGTCCATTTGTCCTTTTACCCTTTCTTTTCTAGGGTGTTTCCTTCTCTTCTCTCCTGATCTTCCTAATAGAATGTCTCCTAGTTTTAATTTCCATGATCTCTTTCCTGTTTTCTGATTATTCCCTTTTTTATCTTTTTTAACATTATGGTCAAATACACCTAGCATAAACATTTTCCATTTTAACTGTTTTTAAATGTGCAATTCAGTTGCATTAAGTACACTCACAATGTTGCGCAAGCACCGCCACTCTCCATTTCCAGAACTTTCTCATGATCCCAGACTGAAGCTCTGTATCCATTAAACAACAACTCCCCAGGCAGTCCCCTGCCCTGTCCCCAACAGCCCCTAACAACCACCATCCTACTTTCTCTCTGTGTGAGTGTACTACTCTAGGTACCTCATTTAAGTGAATTCATACAATATTCATCTCCTCATGTCTGGCTATATCACCCAGCATAATGTTCTCAGGGTTCGTCCACACTGTAGCATGCATCAGAATTTCATGCGTTTTTAAGGCTGAAGAATATTCCATTGCATGTACCCACATTTTGTTAATCCATTCTTCCATTAGGGCCATTCGGGTTGCTTCCACCTTTTGGCAATGGTGACTGCTGTGAACATTGGTGTACAAATATCTTCTTACACATTAGTGGACAAACATGTTCAAGTTCCTGCTTTCAAGCTTGGGGAGTCTATAACCCCAAAGTGGAATTGCTGGATCACACGGCAGTTCTGTTTCATTTGGGGTGGGGAGCGGTAGAGTGAGGGGAACCATAATGTTTTCCACAGCAGCTCTACCATTTCGCATTTCTAGATGCCTAAGTGTTCTGTTTCTCCATGTCCTATTCAACACTTGCTATTTTTCTGATTTTTTTTTTTTTTTTTATAATAGTGATCCTAACAGGAATGAAATGTTGCCTCATTATGGCTTTGGTTCACATTTCCCAGACTGGTGATGTTAGGTAATTTCTCATGTGCTCATTGGCCGTATGTTTATTTTCTTTGGAGAAATGCCTAGTGAAGTACTTTGCCCATTTTTAAACTGGGTTGTTTTTGTTGTTGTTGAGTTGTGAGTGTTCTTTATATATTCTGATTATTAATCCTTATCAGATATATGATGTGCAAATATATTTCCCGTTCTGTGGGTTGTCTTCTCACTCTCCAATAGTGTCCTTTGATGCAGAAAACTTTTGATGAGTCCAACTTACCTATTTTTCCCCCTTTTGTGCCTCTGCTTTTGGTGTATGTCTAATTTCCTTTTTAATACTAATGCAATCTAGTTTCGTGGCTGTGATAGCATCTTTCGTCTTGCAAGTATATTAGTTGCAAATTTGCTTGTTTGATTTTTTACATTTTCTTCTGTTGCCTGAATTATCTCTGTTTTCTTCAGTGTCACTGTTCCTGGTTTGTTTTGTATTGTTTGGTTGGTTTTTTGTTTTGGGTTTTGGTTCTGTCTTTCATAATGGAGTTTTTCCTTAAATACTTACTAAGCCTTAGCAGTTATTCAGATTTAAAGGTGAGATATTAAGAGCCTGATGGGGACTCACTGGGCATGAGTGACAATGAACAGAACAAAATAGTGGGCTTTACTCTAAGATGATAAAATGGCAATTCAGCCTTTTTAAGGGATGAATCACTAAATGTCAATACAAGCATTTCTCTGGGGTGTCCAAATTCTTCCATAGAAGAATCTTCTACCATCTGATGTCCTGATTTGGGGTCATTAGCTTGGCTATCAGTACTATGGAAGCAGGGTGGGGGTGGGGGAAAGGGATATTGAGCCCATCATTCATTATAAATACATTTACTTTAATATTCTTGTTTTCATGTGTGTCCTCCTCTATTCCCCACCCTCTATATCTTTGTCTGATGTCTTGGAATTCAGAGCCTCTTGGGTTCAACTGCCCCCCCAAAAGAATGAACTTCTAGTTCTTGATGAAAGAGGACACAAGAAAAGGAAATGTACCCAGGGACCCAACATTTCTTCATGTAGAATTGCTATTGGCTTCCATATTATAGCACCTGTCTAAGTCAGCTTAAGCCGCTAAAATAGAATACCATACATGAGACGGCTAATAACAGAAATTTGTTTCTCACAGTTTAGGAGGTTGTACTTCCAAGATCAGGGTGCCCAGGTGGCTGGGTTCTGGTGAGGACCTCGTCCAGTTTGCAGACTGCTGGCTTCGCATAGCCTCACATGTGGAGAACAGAGATGGAAGGCAAACTCTCTGGTGACTCCTATAAGGGCACTAATCCCATCTATGAAGGCCCCACACTCATGATCTCATCTGATCCTTATAATTACCTCCCCAAAGGCCCTACCTCCTAATAACCATTGTTTAAGGGTTCAGGTTTCAACATAGGAATTTGGTGGTGGTGGTGGTGGTGGGGTGGGGGGTCCAAACATTCACTCCATAACAGCATCTCATCTAACCAACTATGTTTTAAAGCAATATCTTGTGCCTCCCAATTCTGCGCTTCCCTGGGTGATGTGGGTAAATCAGCTCTCCTCTCTACAGTAACTCCTCCTGCTAGGTTTCAGCTCCCTTCACTTTCCTAAATCATTGTCATCTCCATGGGCTTTGCATTTCCCAGGAATTTATTAGGATGCTTTGCTCACTGTTGTCTTCTACTGCCTTTGAGAGTTTAAATCTTTCTTTTTTCTTATTCCTTTGCTGGCACATTGGGAGAGGAAAAAGATACATGAGGTCAATTTACCTTGTCTTACCAGAAGTTTCCACTACCTTCCTGAGTTCCTGCATGTCCTTTTCTTTGTGATTGCTCTAGCCAACCATTTCCCAAAGGACATTTTGAGGAACAGTGGTTACACGGGCTGTTAATAAAGATATGTAAAGGAAGGATCTCATGGCCAAATAAGCATGGGAGACGTTAGACCACAGACAGCTTCCAGCAATGCCAATATCTTTCGAACAAGTTGAGTAGCACTCTTCAAGAAATGCCTCCAGAGCCAGCTTAAAATCCGTATAAGAAAATCATTCTCATTGCATGTGGCACACCTCTTTCATGATATCACACACACACACACACACACACACACAACTTAGATTAGATTAGACTCAGCTTGCACATCTATCTTAGTTCCCAGATTTGACTCTAAGTTATTTTAAATCTAAAATATTCAAAAGAATGTGCTTTAGTCTCTGAAGAATTCCAAGCATGTTTTGAGTGATGACATAGTCAGCTTAAGTCTCAAGCCACCAAAGATAAGTACTTTGAAAGGGACAGCACACCATCGAATTCATAAGCCCTGCTTATGAATATTTTGTAAGTCTTTTGATTTTATGGCTACATGTTATACTCAAATGAGGCACATCCAGTACAAGAGCTTCCAACTCCCTAAGAAAACAAGGATTAATCTTCAATGACCAATGAAGTCTTCTCTTCTGACAGGCATCAAAATCAGCAAGGGTTTGGCCTCTGTTTTCTTTATTCTTTCTGTTAAGCTCTTCCTATGAAGTTGTCCCACATTTGATGTGTTCTTTGTTAAATACCACTCATTCTCTGCCAATTTCGAAAAACACTCTTTAGTTCTACTGCTACAAATGAAAGGGAGAAGAAAAAAGGGCCTGGGACTTTTTTCTTTCAAGAGTAGGTGGGGAGAAGCATTTCCAAAGGCACCCAGTGATTTTCTCCATTCCCAATTTTGACATTTCTTTCATGGTTTGTCTCTTTTCTGAGGAAAAGACGCTTCTTGTATGCCAAAATGCCACTTGTTACAAATGCAGTCAGCGTCCCTGAAGCACTCATAGGGTGACTTCATGATCTGCTGAAGTGTCTGGCTGACACACAGTGCAGCTCGGCTGCCAGGCCCTAAATGAATGCCGATTACAATTAAATGCAAATTAGCTCAATAGTACATACATAATTTCTTCAGCTGCCTCCATATTCCAAAGCACAAATGCCATTCCAGACTGTTATAATTAATTACCCCCGGATAAGTGTAAAGCAAGGATATCCCTATCATTTCATCTTTCATCATCGATTTACAAGTCTGACATGGGGAGCATGTCGTTTGCCAGTTAGGCAGTTTAATTAGGTTAATTGACGCAGCCACCAGTATGCTATGGAAGTCACTAGACCCGTTGCTACCCACCCACCTTGTTTTCCTACAGCACAGCAAGCTCATGCTGGACCGCAGCTGACGCCGAGCACCAGTCCAGCAGTGGGCAGCCCAGCCCTCCGTCAGCCTCATGCCCAGTGTTTCTACAGGGCTCGGAATGGTGCCTGGCACGTCATATGTGCTTATTAAATTCATTGGCTAAATGGATGAATGGATGTTCTAGAGGCTCACTTTCCTCACTGCAATGCCTGACTTCCATGAGAAATCAGAGAAGCTCTGTGAACGAAGGGGCCAGAGGCTATGCAGACAGAATAGCTGGTGAAGACAGAGCCTGTGACAAGCGTCCAGTCTTACCACATTTCTGCAGCCACCAAGCCAAGCCTAAAGTCTGGCTAGCCCGGGGGTTCTACTGGAATGTGTTAAAGGTGGAGAGTGTCAGAATGCCATCTGGGCACCACATGGCCACACTTTCCCATTAAGCAGAACCTCAAGTGCTCACAGCAGGATGCTGTTTTCTCTGCCAACACCCTACAAAGTGTCTTTGCAGATGTCTCCATTTGACCAGTGAAGCATTACAATGGGCCCATTCATGAAATGAAAAAGCTCCTTATTGCATGTGGCAGAGGTTCCTAGCTACACCCAGAATATGGGTTTTCCTGCCATCCTTGTCCCTTTCAAGTGGCTGCCCAAGGGCTATATTATCTAAGCTGGTCTTGCATCTAGATGGCTTCATTCGACTATTTCTTACCAATAGAATTCTGATGGGTCATATTATCTAAAGTCATCCACGCCAATAGGTCTCATTTCACACAGTCTTATAATGAGACATTGTCCTCCTGCACCAAGCAAGGAGCTCTATGTTCTCTCCCTTTCATCTGGGTGAGCTTGTGAAGTTTATCAGGCCAAATCATAAAAGGTGACACAGCTTCTGTCCAGTCCTCTTGGGACACTCACCCTTGGAACCCAGCCACCATGCTGTGTGGCCCCACACACCACGATCCCACAGCCACATGGCAAGTCCAAGCGTAGATGTTCTGGCCATAGCCACAGCTGATGTACCAGCAGACACCAGCCTATGGCAGAAGGAGTGAGTTGGCCAACAGACTCTAGTCCTCAGACTTCGAGTCATGCCAGGAGACACCAAATGGAAGAGAAATAAGCTGTCCCCACCAATCCCTGTCCAAACTGCAAATTCATGAGCAAAACAAATGTCATTGTTGTAAGCCACTAAGTTTGGGGTGATTGTTATGCATCAACAAAGAACCGGGACAGGAATGCAAGTGACAACAATGTGTGTCATTTCTAAGATGAAGCACTGAAGAACTAGGGGTGTCTTCTCTATAGGAACCCTTTCCCCAAGGCCCTAAGGCAGCTGGACCACAAAAGGGAGTGACCCAAGTATCTCGATGGCCACGCTGTAGCAAGCTTTCCATCACTCAAGAATGCCTGCAAACTGTTGGAGATAGAAATAAATGTCTGTTGTGTTAAGACATTAAAACTCAAGAGTTTATATTTTTACAGCATCTAGGGTTATCCTACATAATTCAATACATTTTTTCTGATCGCCCCCAAATCTTCTACTCTGACCGGTATCTTCCTGTCCTTTAGTATCCCAGTTGTCTGCATAATACTAACTGTTGTCACTTGGGCTCCTGTTCAGTTATCCTCACACCGATAGATGAACCCTGTGTATTATCAGAAGGACAATACTTAAAAACTTCAAATCTCCTAGAGGATGTATAGGCAGAGGGCAAAGAAAGGGTAGGAACTCACCTCTCTTACCCCTCCTCAATACCTCACTGACGAGGGCAGCATTGGCCCAGCACACAAGAGGGAGGGAACCACTGTGCTACATAGAAGTAAGCCAACACAGCTCAGCGGACGGGCTCCCCAGGCTCCCTTGTGGAGGCAGCCTTATAGACTGAGGCCGAAACTGTCACATATAGACCATTAAGAGTAGACCATGTTGATGTCCTTGCCATGTTACATAACCAGTTTGGAGGGAGCAGAAAGATCTTTGGTTCCCATGGGCTTTGGTGCCAAACAGAGGGCTAAGAAAATTCGAGGCCCAGGACAGCATTGGCACCCCCAGTGTCTAGCGCCTTGTCCACAGGTCTCGGGGATCTGGGTCTAGTGTTCATTCCCTCAGCTCTCCCTTGAGAATCTTCCTCCTTCCTGGTCCTGAAGCACCACACGCCACCCAACCTTCCCAAATCATGACAATGCAATGAGCTATAACATCATTTCTGACACTTGGGAACACAAAAGCAGAGAATGCTGGCTCATTTTTAAATATTAACTTGAGTCGGTGCTATGGGAGGTGACGATGAGCCTCAGTGGGTCTTTTTCGGCATTTCTGAATTCTGAGAGATCGCCAAAGGTCTTGCCCTCTGCCTAACATTAAAATTCACTCCCTAACCTGATGGGGAACTCACACTGTGTCCCTGACACTCAGGAGGGGAATCTTGGTGTGAACCATGCTGTTCCAGGAAGTGGCTTTTTGAATGTTCAGCATAGAATATGTTCCGCATAAAATATCAGTGCCTGACCTGATACCTGCCCCGTGCATCCTCCTAGCACCAGGGGACCTGCCCCACAACCGCCCGCAGCTTCCTTCCTGATGATACCACTCACCTCTATTACTTATAGCTACCTAAAGCCTTCTCTGCTTAATTTTTATTTTTCTTTTCAACACCGTATGGCAGCTATCCAGAGAGCCCTTGGGATCCAATCCAAGATGACAAAGCTTCACCACTAAATACCCCTGGTTCATGTTTACTTTTTGAATTACTTCATCAGTGAGTTCCAAATCCTCTAAACTCACAACTGCCTGGCATTTTGGGGCACCATCCCAAGCAAGGGTCTGTGGGGTTTGCTCTGTGCTGCCAGCCCAGAAACAGTATGAAACGATATCACGTGCCATTTTCCCAGATGGCCTGTGGGAGAATTTTTTGGTTTTTATGCTTCAACAGAGACCCCAGAGTGGAATTCAGCTTTTCACAGTTCATTCCTAAGTTGAACAAACCCCTTTTCTATGGGGACCTCAAGAATGTTAGAGATTCCCTCATCTTTCCCTGGTTCCAAGCGTGGTCTAATCCCTTATCTCTTCATGAGCTGTTTGGCTCACGCTGTTTTGATTTCACCGGAACGGCTGAGCCTCTGAGATCCCTAGCTCTGGCCTCCTCTCTTCAATGGGTCCCTCTGGGCCTCTGGGCTTAATGTCTTCAATGGAGATCTTGTGGGATAATGTTTCCAAATTTGTTTTCCAGAGCCTCAGCCCCTGGGAGCAGACTTGCCTGGGTTTTGTCAGTCCCTGCCCGGGCCCTCCCCATCAATCTCTCCTCGCCCCCCTTCTCCTCCATCAGCAGCTTCCTCCCTGTTGGCTCCATCATTCCCTGCTGACCTTGGAGAAGCGATAAAGGCTTTGGTGGCAGTGCTCAGCTGGGGAGATGCGGAGGTGCCAAAAGTCAATTTCTAGTTTTCAGCCGCTTCTATCTTTCACTAGCTCCTAACAGATTTGAGGGTTTTAAAGGCTTTGTCAATCCAGGAAACCTCTTAATGTCTTCAATGGAGACATCCTTGAAACTCCTCGCTCAAGGACCAGGCCCCTGTTGATAAGACTCTGTGTCTTGGGGCGCCTGGGTGGCTCAGTCATTAAGCGCCTGCCTTCGGCTCAGGTCATGATCCCAGGGCCCTGGGATCGAGCCCCACATCAGGCTCCCTGCTCCACGGAGAGCCTGCTTCTCCCTCTCCGACTCCCCCTGCTTGTGTTCCCTCTCTCACTGTCTCTCTCTCTGTCAAATGAATTAAAAAAAAAAGAAGAAGAAGAAGAAAAGAAAAGACTCTGTGTCTTTTTAGGCCTGATCTGCTTTTGTGCTGCACAGTGCCCCTGAGTGAATGGTAGCCTCACTGAAGCCCCAGGACTAGGTCAAGCCATTACCCCACATCTGGTGTTCTAGTTGGCCCGAAAACTACGTGGGGGCTGGGAGAGTCTTCCTAGGTAGCCCGCCCACCAGCGCTGCCCTCTCCCTTCTTACAGACCTAGGTCCGTCTGCACTCCAGGTGTGCTCGGCAAATAAGAGCATCTGCCTGAAGCAAAGGAGTCAAGAGCCTTGACAAGTCCAGATTCCCTAGCAAATCAGATGAAGAGGAATGTAAATCAGGCATGGCGCTCATTATGCCTTAGACCCCGTATCACTCAGGTCATAGGCTCCCAGCTATACGACTCTTTTTTGCCTTCAAGTTATAACCAGGTTTCAAAACTGACCCTCCACACCCTGACTAGCATACTTCAAAAGTAGAAGTGGTTAAAGTCTGAGAGTCACAAAGGAAATGAAGAAGGGACTACTCTAACCATGTATTTCCCAGACGCAGACGCTCACACCCAAAGGATGGCTCAATCAAAGCCACCTTTCGAGTCATCTGAGCACTCAGTTTAGGAGCGCTTATAAAACGGGATAGACATAGCCCCAGCCTATTTGGAAACCCAGACTTCTTCCACACCCAGCCTCCAGCCCACACCTCCCTGAAAATCTCTGGAGCTGAGCCTCAGGATATACCTTTTTAAAACACCACAGATCATCCTGATGTTCACTCGGGGTTGGGAAGTCCTGAAAGTACACACAGAACGTGATCGCAGGAGGAAGGAGGAACAGCTCCCCTATCTAGACGGAAGGGGAGAAGAGCACAGAAGACCAGGGGAGTTATGTCAAGAAGTCATTCATTCCTTCATCAAGAACTCAAGAATTCATTTATTGAGAGCTGATGACGTGCCGGCCAGTCTCCTGAGTGCTGGGACTATGCTGGTACACGAAAAAGATGGTAAAAAAATCTTTGTTCTCATAGAGATGATGGACCTTAGCCTCCTTGAAGAGGGCCTAGAGTGGGGAGAGGTGAGAGAGGAAGAAGGGGATTCTACTTTCAGGGTGAAATTGAGGAAACCAAAGCTTTGACGCTTACAAAGTGGCAAAGGGAAGGTGTAAACGTGGGCCTCCCAACCCCACTATACGCTGCTACATAAAAGGACTAGTTAAGACGCTGCTCACAGAGCCCTAGCAAAACCCACACAGGTGCTGGCATTTCATGTGGTTGGGAGTTTGGTTCTTCAGTTATTTTTCCCTTCTGAACAGAACTTTCTGGGGACACAAGGGTTACCAATGTATCCATTTTTTGCTCAGCACTTTTAGCATTAGCTTCCAGGCCTATCGGGTAGAGATATTCATCTACACAAATAACACGATTCCCTTAAGGAATTCAAGGCATTTTAGAAACTGCAATCAAATTTGTAAAATAAGGCAAAGCAAAGCATAACAAAAAACCAACAAAAAATTATGTAACCAGTTTTTTGTTTTGCAAAGCTATAATTAAGAACAAAAATTAGACAGATATACAAGGGAAGAACATAGAGTTTATCAGTGTATTATTTTGGGGACAAACTATAAAAGCAAACATGCATATTCAGGGAATTTCACATATGTGTGATTCCCACACAAAAACTGAAATTCCTGTTTTCACAAAAAGTTACCTTCCTCCACTAGAGAAGTAAAGCATGGAATACATAGGGTACTTTCCAGCCCTTTCTTTCAATTCTAAACTGGTTACAGGAAAGGATACACTTTGTTATGGAAATGTAGCACCAGCTTGGTTTTAAGAGGAAAACTGAGATACACGCGAACCTACCTGTGGTTACTTCCCCTAGAAGAGAAAGAAAACAAACCCCAAAGGCTTGAGGTGATAACCAACGGTTAGTTTTACTTCACAGGCAATAACAATGTGTCCTTTCATAAGCAGAAGATGCAAAAACTGGACTGTGTGTTACTTCTTTTTCCGTGGATGGGCAGGTCCATGAACTTGCCTTCTCTAACAGCGCCTTGCACCTCTGCCCCGCCATCACTCAGCTCCTACCGACTTACTCCACCGCAATGTGGCTCCCGTGGGCACATCTTCTGCAACCCCTTCTGTGCCCCTATCTCCCTGTCCCCTCGGTTTTTCCTCTTCCCCCAGTGGTCCTGCTCTGCATCTCCACAGAAGCCCCTGTCTCTAGGCTCCTTTTCCTCCCAATCACCCCTCCGGCCATCCCTACTCAGTAAAGCTGTTCTTCATCTATCGCTTGCACCTCTCCCATCTCACTCTACTGCTCTCTGTCTTTAGGATTCCCTCTCCTTCTTTTGCCTCTCCACCAAACTGAACCCTATTCAAGGATATCAAGGCCCACCATCTCCACAGGGATGAGAACAGGGATTGTTTTTTTTTTCATCTGTTTTGTTCACTGCCATAGTCCTAACACCCAGAAGAGTGTCTGGCACATGGTCAGCTCTCAATAAATAGCTACTGAATGAATGAATGAATGAATGAATGAATGGACAACTTCACTGCTTAATTCCCCTGGTCCTCCGCACCATTCTCTCTTTCCCTTTGGCTGGGTCACCTGCCCCTCCTTTGTTTTCCCATCATATTCTGTGTTCACCTCTAGGATTTCTCAACCCTGAGCAAAGTCTGGTGCATAGCAAAGGCTTACCCTGGGTAGCTGTATGAATATCATGATCTCAATGTCTACGGGTCTTCTCCTCACATCCCCAGGGGCCCAGGAGTCTGGCAATCAATCCCAAAACCCCCTTCAAAGCTTCTCCCAGACAGGGAAACCTCAAATTGTAGGGGAACTAACATTCTGACCGAAAATCCTAGAGCCCCTGAGGCAATATGGTAGCATGCGTGTAGGGTCCCAAATAATCCTAGAAAATAAAAGTCTTGTTCTTTTGATATGTATGATTTTCCAAAGGGAGAGAGTATATTTCAGAGGGAAGAGCACTGGGTTTGGAGACCTGGTACTGGGGTTTGAGATCTGTCTCCATCTCTTCCTAGCTTTGTGATGTAGAGTGACTCACTTACCTTCTTTCAGTTGTCCCCATCTGCTAAAGGAGATACTAGCCATCTCCAGGGTTTTTGTTAGAATTACATATAAATGTAAAAATTCAATGTAAACATTGACCAAAAAAGGAGGATAAATCAGAACATAGGTGAGGCGCACTTAATGGTTGCTAATTAATCTCTGCATCCCTTCCTTTTCCTGTAACCTTCCCACCTGCCACCCACACACCCAACCCCTTGATCATTTCACTGCCTCTTCCAACAGAAAGGATGTATAAGAAACATGCATTCTTAGTTTTAAATCCCAACCAATTACTTAATGGAAGATAAAAGAGGTTATGTCTGTTTGGGTTGAGAAGAGTTTTATGAGCAAGTTGCAGACTGCTTGGTTAGCCATGCCCGCCCCATAATTTCCATGGAGAGAGGCTGCACTCGGAGCATACACCTGTCTCCTGTCATGTTGTATCCGAATCAGCTCTTCATTTTACATTAGCAGGCTTTCTCTTCAAAGCACTCCATTTTGCTACTACATGACCCCCTCTTGTGCAGGGGAGTTTGCCACGCACTGCTCGTCAACATGGGTCTGTGCTCATAATTGCATCTTCTCCGTGGCTTGGCACATCTACCCCAATAGCTTTGATTAGTTTCACTCTCTCTTAACAGTAACAGTTGTGTCCTCCAAGGGAGGCTAGACTTGGGCTTAGACGAAACCAATTAGCAGCAAGACCCCCACTCCCCCTGCCTTTCTGCTCTGCCCGTGCATCAATGCCTGAATTAGCAGCATGAGCAATCTCCACAGCAGCTGTGCCAAGTTCTAAGCCAGGACTTCCGAAGCCCTTGCCTGGCCTCCGTCACCTCTGGACACAACCTTTGAGACCCCTGGCCGGTCTGGGCTGAGCCTCGCTGTTTCTGCCATGAGCTACATTTTCTGTAAGGTGCTCTTCTGATGGTTTCTGTAACTCATAGCACAGTTGGATGCTGGCCTCTACTTAGCTTCACCCAGTAGAGCAAAGTGGCATGGCTGTTTTAAATGGGATTCCAGTTATAGAATATTCTTTGAACCCCGAAGCCCCTTGAATAGGTAAAAGCCCCCAGTTTTAGGTCAGTGCCAGGGGGCTGCACGGGTGAGAAAGGAGCCACGGTGTATGCGCAAGTGGGCAGAGGAGCTGGAAGTGAAAGTGATCGCCTTGCCACCTCCGGTCCCTTTGAGCTGGCTGAGCTCCAGAGCTGAGCTCCAAACAGAATCTAGAGATGACTGGTTATCTCCTGTTTATTGACGATCGTTGACTGGAAAGTATTACTGAGTGTTGAACTGGCACTGACTTACTTTGAAATGACTAAGCTTGCATGAGTCGGATGAGTCACAGGCACTGCCAACTTTCAGGCACAGGCCCCAGGGCTGGGTTTTTATTACCTAGTTGAGGGTTCAGGCCTCGTCCAATTGGGACTCAAGAGCTGCCTGTCCCTTCTTCCTCCATTATGAAGGAGGTGACAAAGTTGAGCGCAGCACAGGGTGGATAACAATTTTTAACCCCTGGGGAAAGCGAGATTTCTGCCCCCTGCTCATCATTTCTGTTCAGATTTGGCAAGTCTATGGGTGCCTTTGCCCCTTGCTCACAGCCAGAACTGGGTCTTCCTGTCTGATAGTTGGAGAATTTATTCCTTTCTTTATTTGGTCACTAGATCTCCACTCTGAAACCTCAGGAGATTTACCTTCAATGACCAGCATGTCATCTTTCTCCTCCCTTTGTATTTTATTTCCAAGGGGGCAGGATGGTAGTGGTGTGGTGCGTTTTTATTTAATTAGCTAAAAGGGTCTTTGTCTACCTCCACTGCCCATAAATTCATGCCCATTGTAAATGCCATTTATAGAAACCTTCAAGGTTAGGATTAGCATGTCAAGAGCTGGAGCTTGATCTTCATCATTAGTCCCTGTCCTGTCCAAAGGAAACAAGTGGCTGATAGACCAAGGACAAGAATCTGTGAATCATGTAACATCACATAAGCAGAGCCAAGTAGAAAACATATTGTCCCCAGCTCAGATGGGCTGCTGCTGGACTGAAGGTTCCAACTGCTCTGCTAGTGGTAAATTCAGGGTGCTGTGGGCACCAGGGAGCCACATCCCACCCATTCTGGTGATGAAATGCTGGAGACCTCCCCTGCGTTGAGCCCCGAGGTTCCGTAGGAATTGGCCATGTGAAGGTGTGAGCTTACCATGCAGAGGGATCAGCAAAGCTGAAAGCTCAGAGGAGTGAGGATGTGTGAGATGTTCAGCCTAGCTGCAGAGGTGGAGAGGGTTGAATGAGGGCTCTAAAGAGGAAGGCAGGACTGGATCAAGAAGGGTCTGTGTGACTTGCAGGAAGGGTTTGAAGCAGGAGAGCCACAGGACCAGAAGTGCAGTTGATCGAGTCTACTCTGGTGGAGGAGCGAAGGAGGCAGGAGTAGAAGCAGAACCATCAGGAGGGAAGTCCAGAAAGAAACGTGGATGACTTGGAATCCAAGCCTTGCTGGTAACGAGGAAAGGAGTTGGAACAGAGGACCCGTGAGACGTTCCATGACATGTGGGGGTTGGTGAGGGGCGGAGGGTGGGGTGCACCTGGTCTCCCAGGCTTCCGGCTTGAGCATCTAGAAGAACATCAGAGCCACTTGCTGAGACTAGGCACACAGCAAGGGGAGCAGGTCAGCAGAAGCGGGACAGGGAGGGGGAGGAGGGGATGATGAGTTCCATCTGAGAAGGTTAACGTGTTAAACTGGAAGCTCCCAGGTTCCTCGATTTCTGGTCCAATGCAGCATGCATGCCTGTGGTCCAGAGTCACAGGTGTGGGTAGTTGTAGACCCTCCGTGCCCCGTGGGACCCTCGCTCCCCATTCCCAGAGGGGACACAGCACGATGAACTGTAGGTAAGTGTAGTGCAGGACTGGGAAACAGGTCAGCTACTAGTATTCTCTGAATCACATAAACACAAAGGGAACTGTATTAGTGCACACCATCGAAACGCTATGCAGTTCATGAAATTAAAAGTTAATATAAAAGACTACAATCACTTTTGTGACATGAAGCAAAAACTATAACTCCATTACAAATTCTGAACGAGCTGACTGGTAGGATTCAATGTTGCTACATTAGTAAAAGCATCAAGATTCAGGTAGCCAACCAGTAAATAATTAATAACACCTACTATGTGAAAAAGCATCTAGGAGCCGCAAAGATGTGGCGATGGCCCACATCCTCGAAGAATTTGTAATTTTAAAGGCATTCATGAATACAAATAGGTATAAATACAGGTAGTATTTCATAAGTATCGAGAGCCAACTATCAGCAAAACCCCAGGGTGGGAGAGATTACTTCTGATTGGGGTGATGGGAAATCATGAGAGGCTTCATAGGCCTCGGGTCGCCTGGGCTGACGATGCTTTTATGAATCAGACTGGACCTTTGAGCAAGAGTAGGATTTCATTCTGGATGCCACATGGGCTCTTTCTACCTCCATGAAGTGAAAAGATCACAGTCAAGTCTCAAGTGCACACCCTAGGTCAAATAATATGAAACTGCCTTTTTTTTTTTTTTTTGAGGCAAATATAGTTGAAAATCAACAATCTCATGAAATTCAATACAATAATCCTATCTGGTCTGAGGCCTCCGTTCAAAGAAACCCCAACAGGTGCTATGGCTCCCACAGCCTGCTGAAGAGGTGTGGCTGGTGCTGATCCCCAGCATCTTCACATCGGCTTCCAAGGGAACAACTTTCCCGGGAACCCACTCCTTCTGCTGGAACAAATTCACATGGTTGGAAACCTCTGGACAGTTTGGAAAATTCACTGGTGACATCTGCATCATTCCTCAGATTCCCGGTCTCGTGGGCATAAAGGAAAATCAATTTGGGTAGGTTACATTCTTGATGGTGAATGCTCCTGACAGGTCTTGCCTCTGAAATTCTCACTAAAACAAACTCTTTTAAGCCTCAGCAGCTTCTGGGAAATCCACGTTAACTTCTTGCTTAATCTTTGGTGGAGGAGATTAATCACAAACCTACCACCACTGTCTCAACCCTGCTTTGCTAGAACTTGCCCGGTGTAGAAAAAACTCCCTTGAACCCAAGCCTGCATCCCACAGGAGAGTCCTATAAAGGCCAGGGCTGAGTCAGGCTCTTTGAAGCATGCTTTTTGGAGCTGACTGATTACTGATGCTGTCAACTGATGAGGACGGAATCATTCCCCGAAGCCAAGGTCTTGAACCGAGAGCTTATTTTTAAAACTGTAATATTAGAGAACCATTTCAATATCCATGCGGGGATGAGAAAAAACTTTTTTTTTTTTAATAAATAATTTAAATGGTTACATTTTGGCCCTGCCGGGGATCGTGGATTCAACCACAGCTTGTCGACCGGATTATTGTTCACAACATATTTAAATTCACCCCACAAATGGCCTTGTTTCTTTTTTTAAAGGGGCAGTCTCATTCTAGAACTAGAAAGAAAAAGGCTTAGGAAACCCAACGATCTGTCAAACGTTTTCAGACATTACTTCATTGGCCCCCACAGCATCTTTTATAGCTCCTGCTTGGCTCCGCTGGGATGCTGAGGCAAAGTGGGGAGCTGAGCCAAGGTCACCCCCCTGCAGGGGCAGGGCTGCGCCTGGCCGAGAATGGCACGCGCGCTGTGACAGCCTCAGAAAGCGCTGCCTCAGCAGCTCAGTGAGATTAGTAGCTGATTTCCTTCCGTCCCCATGGCACCTAACATGGGCAGGAAAGAAGGAGAAAAATACTGCCAGTGCTGACGTCAGTGGTGGAATGAGTTGGTGACTTGGAGCCTGAAGTGTTGGAAGGGCAGGATGCTCGCGTGTCCCTGACGGTGACTGCGGCCGGCTGACCGCCCTGCGCGTGGCCTGCGTGTGGCCTCACCGACGTCCCGTGGGACCGCGCCGCCTGGGGAGTGGCTCCGGGCCCCCAGGGGAAGCGGGAACCCCGGCCCCCGCCCGGCCCTGTGGGAACGGAGACCCCGGAGCTGATCACCACCCCCTGTCCCCGGCACTACGCACACAGAGCTTCATCCGACACAGTGGATGCCCATTTTCTAAGTGAGCAAAGTGCTCCTGCTCGTCGTCAGGCTGGGGAGGCCCAGCCCTGCTCCACGGGCCGATCTTCCTGTGTCCGCACCTGCCGCTCGCCAGGACCTGGCGCCTGCCCACCGCCTTCCTGGCCCCGCGTACCGGCCGGCAGGTGGGAGGCAGCGAGCGGAGAGAGCAAAGGAAATGCTCCTGCTCCTTTTCTGTGATCCCAAACAAGAATCTTCCATGCCGTGAAAGAGAGAGAGAGAGGAAGGAAGGAAGGAAGGAAGGAAGGAAGGAAGGAAGGAAGGAAGGAAGGAAGGAAGGAGGAAAGAAAGAAAGGAAAGAAAGAAAAAGAAAGAAAGAAAGAAAGAAAGAAAGAAAGAAAGAAAGAAAGAAAGAAAGAAAGAAAGAAAGAAAGAAAGAAAGAAGAAAGAAAGAAAGAAAGAAAGAAAGAAAGAGAGAGAGAAAGAAAGAAAGAGAGAAAGAAAAAAAAGAGAGAAAGAAAGAAAGAAAGAAAAGCAAAAAGAAAGAAAAGAAAAGAAAAAGAAAGAACAGAAAGAAAGAAATAAAAGAAAGAGAGAAAAGGTCCCCGAGAGGGAGGTAGCGTTACCTTCTCCCATACTCGAACTCTGAACGTCCATGATTCCCTGGGACCAAGTGTGTGTGTTTGAGGGAAGGGGACATCTTGTTTTGGTTTCCCAGCGGCGGTGGATGGTGAAGGTGTCCTGGACTGCCTGAACTTGAAGGGAAGGCCAACGCTGTCCTAAGCCTTGTGCCGCACTGACTGAGGAGGCCGGGGTGGCACCTGCATACGTGCCAGTGTGACCGCGGGGACCTTCCAGGGGGGAGATGGGGGAGGGCGGTGGGGGCCTGATGCTCCTGGTGTGACGCCGCTGCCCCTCTGGGGTCACCGCTGGGGTCCCAAGCAGCACTTCTCCCGCAGCTGAGAGGGCCATGTGGTCAGAAACACATGAATGGAAAAGAGAAAGTCCTTGTGCCCCTGGCCCAAAGCCGGGTGTGTCCACGGTCTCTTGCAGGGGCGGGTATCAAGGTTAAGAGCGACCCTGAAAGGAAATGTTCTAGCTTGCTTTGTTTGCTAATTGTTTTTCCTCCGTGACTACCAAACTAGGTTACACTTTCCCTGAGGTCAGGAGTCTTCAGACTGATGGTCCTCCTTTCTGGAGCTGCAAAGGGCAGTCCCAGAGAGGCCAGCCGTCCCCGGGGTGAGCAGGAACACAGCGGAGATCTGGGCATCGGCTAGAACTGTGAACGTAGGAGACCAAGTGCAAAAGCTTCATGTCCCTGTCGTTGGCAGGCCGGAAATGTGAGCTGATCTTCTAGTCTTCGTATGGCCTAGGGCAGGCCTGACACACAGGATGTGACCCACTTAGATTTGTGGATAGTTTTGGGAAGAAGGGTAAGCAGTATGGCAGTGTTTCTGCGGGTCTGTCTTATGCCCAGGGAAAGCCCCAGAACAGCGGGCTCCACCCTGCTCTCTTTCTTTTCGCAAAGGACCAGCTCATCCACCTCTTGGCCTGACCATAAATTCTGAACTGACTTCCTAAGAATATGTCAGGTCTCAAAAAGAGAAAAGGACACTGCCTGAGGAAGTCCCACCACATGCCACAATCTTCTTTGTTAGAAAGAGGTGAGGACACTGTTTGGGAAAATAGGTCAAGCAAAGGGAATGCCTTGGAAAATCACCTTCCATTTGCCTTGGGAGGCTACTAAACGCGAAAGGAAATTCCCAAAGGAAGAGGGGAGGTATCTGTCTCAGTCAGTTTCTACAAATAGCCTAGATACTCAGCATTCTGGAATGATCCGAGGAGTCATGGCCCTGGCTGAGGGCAAGGGAAGGATGAGGCCACTCCTCCCGGACCTCCACCCGCAGGGCTGCACACTAAAGCTTTGGTTTTGTTGCCCCAGCCAGGCTCACAAGACACAGGCTCCCTTTGAGCACTGTTATTCATATTATATAAGTACAGCTGGCCTTTGAACAACAGGGGTTTAAACTGTGTGGGTCCACTTATACACGGATTTTAAAATAAATACAGCACTGTCCTGTAAATGTATTTTCTCATCTTTAGGATATTAATAACATTTTCTTTTCTCTCTCTTACTTTGTCATAAGAACAAAGTATAGCATACATATAGCATACAAAATATGTGTTAACTGACCATGTATGCTGTCAGTAAGGCTTCCGTCAGCAGGAGGTTATTCGTCGGTAAGTTTGGGGGGAGGCAAAAGTTACACGTGGATTTTTGACTGCACGGGGGTTGGCACCCCAACCCGTGTGTTTGTCGAGGGCCAACTGTAACTTAATAAGCATCACCTGAATCTTCCTGGTGCTTTGAAAATAATGCCCCAGCTATCCACGCTGGCCAGGAGTGTGTGAAGGAAGACGAATCTGCAGACCAGCCTACCTCGTGGCCTTCAGGGTTTATGCCTAAACACCCATCTCCGGTCCTGGATGTTCTAGCTCTACTTTTGTGCTTCAGATCTTGGCTCTTCGTTTGCTTTGTTCTCCAAGCTCTGATGACTGGGCAGTGCACCTATTAATCTTGAATGGAATGAAGTCTCCGCCACTTCCATTTGAAAAGAAATAGCTTTGCCTTTTCCATTTGATTCAACAGTATAAAATATTTATGACTCCTCTGGCACCTCCACGCCCCCCCTCTCCCATCGATTCTCTCAGTCAGCACTAAGTGCTCACTCTGAGGAGAGTACTTCCCGTTCATCAGGGACAAGCCCAGGAGGACAACATGCCGCGAGCCCAGCTGCCGGAGTCCACTGGGTCACCAGCAAAGCTCCTGCCGCCTCCATCGGGGGCTTTCGTGGCTTTCCAAGCCACTCAGCAGAAGACTGAAGCCCCCTGGGGCTCTGGGGGCCTGCTTTTCCTTATTTTCTTCCACCTGGTGTCCCTGCTACACACAAATGTAATGGCCATCTCTGGGTGTCGTGGGACTTCAGGGGCTAAGTCAGGATGCCTGGGAGTGAGCCTCATCTGGGAGGCCTCCTGCAGATCGCAGAGGATGGGGATGCCCACACACTCTGGCTGAGCCGGGTGGGTGGTTGTCTTCCAGAGGGGCAAGCGCCCACTTCGCGGTTCTTGAGGCTGACAAGAGGTTTGCCTCTTGCCTCTCAGGAGCGACTCCTGCTCTGCCCTTGCCGGTCCCTACACAGTACTCCTGACTTCACCGTACCAGCAATTCCTCCAAACCCACTCACTGCTTGCTGTAGGGGCAGAAAACAGTGCAGGAGGTGGTGTGAGACACCGATCCCAACTGACCCAAAGAAAGACACAGAGCTTCCTAAGTCCCTAAACCTTTCTGTGCCTCAATTCCTGGGGATTATAATGGCAGTCACCACCCTGAGTGATGAGGAGGGTCATATGCACTAAACGTAAACAGCTTACAACTGCCTGGCACTTAGTAAGTGCTCAGTAAATAGGAGCTACTGTTGCTATAATTGTTGTCAGTTTTATTTGACAAGCCATCATCAGCCCCAGCCATCAATGACAAGGATGTCTGTCTGGCAAACGGCAGGGAAATACAGTGGGCTCAAAGCCAGGAAATAAGGACAACCTAACATGGGGCCACCTGGAAGCTTCTCGACGCTTCCTGCCTTTACCCAGAGCCAGCGAGTAGGAGCAGATGAAGCGTGCTGGGCCGTGGGGCAACTAGGCTAACACAAACCCCTGCGCCTGGTATCATTCTCTATACATAGGGTGTCTTCAGTAAATCCCAAACGTGTGGACTTACGTCTAGCATCCCCCCCAATCCTGTTTTTGCATCTTCTTAGGTCCTGAGTGTTCTCCCTAAGGAAGAATACCATACTCTTTCTCTCCCCCAGCCCTCACCATCAAAACATGCCTGTCAGGTCTCCCAAACTCCCAGAGTCCTGGGTTTGCCAACAGTAGCTGCAAACTGTAAACAAGAGTTTTAGGGTAAGACAGGCTTGGGTTCAAATCCTGACCCTGATAACTTATCCACAGTGCCTAGGGCAAGCTATTTAACCTCCAGAAGACTCCGTTTCCTTATCGAGGAAATGAATAAGAATAGTGATGGAACCTCAAAGTTGTCACTCGTGGAATAGGGATTTCATGAGACTGCAAAAAAAGAGATCAGCAAAGTACCTGGCACATTCTCCGTGCTCAGTAAATGTTGATTATTATGGCCACTATTGCTTGACTTTTCCTGAACTCTTTATAGAGGTGACGATGCCAAAAGACTATCAGAGTGGCAATCGGTGGTGGACATTTTGTCCAGGCCAGAGGGAGAGATTTTTGGAGAAGTGGTTGTCTGGGCAGACATCCCTTCACAGCCAGCAATGGAGTGCTATTTCCTCTGGCCCTGACCAAGGAAAGCAAAGCAAAGAAAACCGTGCTACTGGGCTGGAAGGTGAACTGAGCTCGTGCAATCCTTCCTGTGCCAACGAGGAAGGATAGGAAGAGACAGAATGAATAGAAAACTGATTCTGAGTCAAGTGTGGTCAGAACGAATAAAAAACTGATTCTGAGCCAAGTGTGGTCAGCCTGGCAACGGGGTCAATTTCAGTCATAAAGTTATTTTAAGTGGTGGCAGTAGGAGACTGATATGAGATTGCTTAATTGTACTGCAAAAAATCCAAAGGCTGGAGAACACAAAAAAAATGATGATTAAAAGTCACTGTGGCTAACGTAGGATATTCCCCTGAAAGCTCATACACAGGCTGTTGCACAAACATCTTCTGAACTGAAACGGTGCCACCCAGCCTCTTCCAGGTGGACCCTGAGAGGCATGGGCTGTGTGCCTCCCTGATGTGAAACTTTTGAGCCCTCCTGGAAAGGGCTGAGCAAACACAGTTGTTTCATGAAGCTACGTTTGCCCAACCAGGGTCAGCATGTTAGTGCATTAGAATGTACTATGCTCAGCCATGCCAGTACTTTCTCCATCTGTTTACATTTAGAATGGGACTCGTTGCCAAAGATTAAGAGTCCCAGAGCCCACAGTCCAGAAAGCACAAGCCAAAGGGTAGAAATAAAAACAAATTGAAAAACTACTTGTAGCTCAGTTGAATTCAGAAGGACTGGGAATTTTTTCCCCTAGAGCATTTAGTCCTAGACAATGGGCCTTCGTGGCAGAAAAGCCAAATGGGCTTCTCAGGGTCCCTCTCCAAATGTGTCACCTTGACTCGGGGCTGTCTTTTCCATCATGACCAGACCCTGAACTTCTCAAGGCAGGAGTTCTTTTTAGTTTTCCCAACCTAGAGCCTGGAAACTGTGCTTAACAAATGCTGGTTAGTTGAATAAATAAATGAACTACAGTTGGTTCCTTGTGTTGGTTTTCAAGCATGGCTACAAAATCCTTGAGACTCTTCCATTAAAAGTAATGTCTGCCTTCCCTTCCCTTGAACCTGGATTGGTTTCTGAGTACTCTCCCCATCCTAGTTGAGCAGAAGTGACATTTATATGATTGCACAGCTAAGTGCTAAAGGCCGTGCAGCTTTTGAACTTGTTCTTGGAGCCTAGAGTCACATGTCAGATGTTCAACCATGCTGAGCTGCCATGTTGGAATGCCACGTGCAGCAATGACATGGAGAGGTCTCCATACTAGATAAACAGAGATGCCCAGCATTACCCCAGGCATTTGACATGTGAGTAAAGAAACTTACAGAGGATGCCAGCCCAACCATGTAAGTTATTCCCGGCTTTTTTAATCTTTCCAACTGAGTCCCTAGTCACTGTGGAGCAGACCCAAGCCCTTCTCACTGTGCCTGTCTGAATCCCTGACCCACAGATTCCATGAGCACGGTAAAAGGGTGCTTGCTTGGGTTACGCCACGAAGTTTTGGGGCGGTTCATACATGACAATAGATAAACGCTACATTCTTCGAGACTCAAGGCAGAAGAGCTTATGCTAATCTGGCCCCTTCTATTTGGTAAAAAATGCCACGGTCAGGAAGTTGATCTTAAAAAAAAAAATCAATTTTTTTCTTTAGTTAAAGCCCATAACTTCTGTATTTAACCTCTGTGGAGATGGGTAACAGCTGGTTTCCACTCTCATTTTATCATAGGCCTTCACATCCTTGAGAATACTGAGTAAGTAAGTAGATTTTCAGTTTTTTCTTCTTTGGGTCAAATACTTTGAAATCTTTGCAGATCCTTTTATCTTTCTTCATTTTACCTTGTATTTGCCATCCTCTAAAAACAGATGTCAACAGCTTTTGGAGAGAGGGAGAACATCATCATGAAATGAGAGACTTTGATCAAAATAACAATCCTTTTGGCATCTAAGGCGCTCCACAATATGTAAATCATTTTCACCTGTATTATAGATGCCCGTAACTACCCAGGGACATGAATAAGCTGGACATTTATTCCCACTTATTAAAGTTAAGCTCCTGGGATTCTGGGTGGCTCAGTCAGTTAAGCGTGTGCCTTCGGCTCAGGTCATGATCCCGGGGTCCTGGGATCGAGTGTTGCATCCGGCTCCCTGCTCAGCGGGGAGTCTGCTTCTCCCTCTCCCTCTGCAGCTCCTCCTGCTTGTGCATGCTCTCTCTCTCTCAAATAAATAAATAAAAATCTTAAAAAAAAATAAATCGTTAAGCTCCTTTCCCAGAATCACGTTTGTTAATAGCTGAGCTGAGATGAGAAAACACGGCTCCTTGAATTGCCAGTATAGCTATACAGGACAGAAAGGAAACTAAAAAGAATAAAGTCAGCTGATGTATTTGAATAGTGAATTATTTTCTCTTCAATTTTCCTTGATTACAATTTTGTCCTTTCAATAAACAAAATCAGGACATTTTTTAAAAAGAAATATAGGTTTTTATAAAGTGGACAGTATTGAAATATTTTGAAGTGTGTAATTTTAAACATAAATAACTCAAATTGTGGGCACAACAGAAACTACTTAGTGAATTATGTTTTCATTGTTGTCATTGACTTTAATTTTTCTAGTTCTAGAGAAAATGGTAGGAAATTTGTTGTGGTCAGAATTAGAAATGACAATACATTGAGCCTCACTGGGTTGGCATAGATATATATATCTGTACTTAAATGCCAGTTATAAATGTGTTCTATTACATGAACAATGTAAGTGTTAGACCGTGAAGAAGCACCGGGATTATTTTTTTAAAGATTTTATTTATTTGTCAGAGAGAGAGAGAGCACAAGCAGAGGAAGAAGCAGGTTCCCCACTGAGCAGGGAGCATGACTTGGGGCTTGATCCCAGGACCCTGGGATCATGACCTGAGCCGAAGGCAGATGCTTAACCAACTGAGCCACCCAGGCATCCCAAAAAGCACTGGATTTTATGGATACCATGTAACCTTCACCAATAAGCCCGTGAATGAAAGTCCCAGCTTTGTCGCGTCCTGTCCTATCGATAGAGCATAGCAAGTTAAGACATAATGGCCTCTGCTCTGTAATGTACGCGTGGGTTCACACTTATCCTCAATGCCAGACCTTCCATAGGCACGACAAGGCAAACAGCTAGATAGGATGTGTATTTCTGTGTCCTGACTAGAGCCCAGGGAGCAGAGAAGTGAAGATCCAGAGGAGAGAGTGATGGAGACGGGGCGGGGGGCGGTAAGGAGAATAAGGCTCAGCGGTATTCCTACTCAGCAAAGGAAGCTACACTCTCAGGATCCTATCTGTTGATGGCTGAGCTGAGACTAGGAAACAGAGTGAAGAGACACCTGCCTGTGGCTGTTCCACCATGGTAGCAAGACTCACACTTGTCTCCACCGTGTTCCACAGAGAATGGCCCCCTGAAACCCGAATCCCAATCTCTGCTGGAGTATTGGGAGAGAGTCCAGAGTGCATTTTTAACAAATACTCCAGGCAATTCTGAGGCACACTAAAACATGTGTGCTCATCCATGTCATCTTCTCAATAATTCAAAAGGTAGCAAAGAGTAATGCAAGATTCAGGGAGGTTCTGGGGCACCTGCGTGGCTCACTCAGTTAAGCGTCTGACTCTTGGTTTCGGCTCGGCTCATGATCTCAGGGTCCAGGGATCGAGCCCTGTGACAGTCTCACTCTCCGTGCAGAATCTGCTCAAGATTCTCTCTCCTTCTCCTTCCCCCTCTCCCTCCCCGCCTGTCTCCCCCCACACGCACCCACACACACACTCTCTCTCTAAAACAAATAAATAAAATCTTAAAAAAAAAAAAAAAAGACAGATTCTGTTGAGTGGTGACTGGAGGAGTCAAACTGGAGCCCTTTGGAGTTGAGAAGCAGACTCTATACCGCACATCGTCACAACCTGGTGATAAGTCATGACACTTCTCTGCGGCTCAGTGTCCCTGTGCACAAGGTGAGAGGTTGGACTACGTTAGCTTTAGGAGTCCTTTCATGGGTGACATTTGAGGATGACTTGAGATGAAACAGAGGCTGCATCCAAGGCACCTGGATACAAGGTGCCACTTTGGATCGGAGGAACTTGTACAAACCTTGGGCCAAATGTTTTTCCAGTGGTCTCTGAATCCCTCGGATGGATTTAAAATAAGAAGAATAAGTACATGGCGCATTTATATCAAGATCCAGTTCTAACTGGTACTGCGTCCGCCAGATCTTGATCCTGCAGAGATGATTGCCACCAATAACCCAGCTGCAGCGGAAAGGATGTGGGCACAAACCCTTCAGACTTGGGTGTGTCCCTTTAGACCAGGCTAGGGCCATCAAAGCACTCTGAGCTCCCCTCCACCCTTCCGACTGCCCCAAGACTGGCACAGGGCTTACTAAGAGTGAAAGTAACACTTGCTTATCTGGGGGCCAACAGTCTTTTGTAGGTGGGTGAATGAGGTGCCAGACAGAGCTGCCGCCAGAGAGGTGAATTTTTCACAGCCTCAAACCAGATACTCCTGCCACCTGATGTGCCAATCATCCAGGCCTGACCCTTGTACTCTACCGGGCCCCACTGTGACAAGGGACAAGTACACTCTTACTGTCAGGATTTGCCTGTAAATTCTTGTCACTTTAATTTGTCATTCCAGAATATATAACGGCACCTACTTAGGCCATAAAGTCTTCTTTCGCCTAGCGTGTTTTAGAGAGAAACCAGCAATGAGAGGATACTGCATTGTTATGGGGCTGTTTGTCAGTGAATTCCATTTATCAGTTTATCAGTGCCATTTTGCAAGAAACGGTCTGCGCTTTAGAGATGACACTTCATACATAACAAGGAGGATTTGAGTCTCACTCGACTGCCAGCACATTACATAATAGAACGTGTCACCAGGCCTCAGATGAAGCAGTAAGTTTCTGTGTGTAGGTGACACGAAAGCCAATATGCGATTAGCCAAAAAATGATTCTATGCCTTCAGAATGTGGGATGCAAAATGCGATTGTGTAGGACTAAAGGCGTCAATGGTGGTGGAGTGCAAGAGAAAGATCTGACACCTCCCCAGCTCTGGACAATCTGTTCTCAGTTAGCTAATAGTAGGGAGGAAACACGGAGGGATGAAGCACTAATACTCCTGAACGCCTGAATCAGTTTCACTCTTTGGCCTGATTTTATGGGTCTGTTTCCCATCCCTCCCTGACTCCTTTGGGCTGCAGAAGAGGACTAATTAGGCAGTTTGGTCATCAGTTAACAACTTTAAAGGAGATCAACGGCAGTTAGGGGCTGGTGGGGAGAGAACCCATCTGTGAAGTCCCAGTGAACTGCCAAGCCAGACGACCATCCCTAATTAATCAAGAGTAAATGAAGGCTGTCGATGGTTTTCATTCAAAGACAGCACGGTGCCATTTTGAGAATTCCCCAGCTTGGAATGCAAAATCCCCGAGTTTTCTCTCTAGTCCTGTCTGGTTCTGGACTGAATGACTCATGCCATCTAGTTCGCCTCCCCAGATCTGTCTTCTGAAAAGTGAGGCTAATGGACTGGGAAGGAACAACTGAAAATTATTAGGAAGCCCCTAGCAACATAAAAGTGGTGATGAAGCAATAATGAGCTTGGGCCGGAAGTCCGAGTTTTCGTGGGCCAGTTGTTTTGATTGCTCCTGTTTGTTATTAAACGGGTGCGGGAGTGAGGAGGAAGGCCGGAGGTTGAGCGCTTTGGTGGTCTTGTTAGGTTGCCCGAGCGTGGCTTTTGCAGATATGCAACACTGCCCTCTGTCGGCATCTGGCATATTAATACGCCCCCGAAGCTGAGCAGCCCATCTCCCTCCACCGTGTGTCTGCGTGCCTCACAGCAGAGGCCCAGAGAGCTGGTGTGCAAGGGCCTGTGACCAGCCCGCGCAGCGGAGGGCTTTTGCTTCTCAGAGTGTGGTGCGTGTCCATTAGAAAGCTGCTGAGTGGAAATCTTATTCCCTGGGACTTTAAACAGCCACATTTTCGGGTATTTGACATCAATGGGACATTTAGCAAATGGAGTGCCAGATGGAGCTCCTGGCTCTATTTTCTGTAAGACACTAGAGAGTCGAAAACCTCCGGATGTTTGCATTTGATGGGCTTGCTCACGGTAGGGCTGGCCACGGCCCAGTGGCCGTGGGGCATTGTGTGGGCTGTGAGTTGAAGGAAGAGCTGGGACACAAGGGCCAGTAAGTGTCAGCTCTGCCTACAGTGTTACACATGGAAGCATCCTTGGTAATTCGCTTTAACACTCAGACACTCACTTCTCTACCATTATGGTACCTTCTGAGAGCCACAGGCCAGGATGCAGATAATAACTGACTACTGCTTTCACAAGTCTGCGGAGGAAGGGAGGGCAGACCTTGGTGGCACCATTCTACAGATCAGAAAACCGGGCCCAGGGTGGGGAGGGACTGGTCCACAGTTCCGCACTTGACAGAAAGCCACATACGTACAGGCAAGCAATGAGGTCTCAGGTCTCCTCTGGTGGCTAAGCAGCCCCCCGCCCATTTTAAGTGACCCCACGTACATATATAAATCATTTTGATATTTAGTGTCACTAATGCCCGTTCACTTGAATCACAGCTTAAGGTTATAGACCCTCAAAATTGCTTTATTAATCACTGTGTTTATCAAGGCTTGGAGAAAATCTCCATAGAGATAGATACCCTGAAGAGTCTTTGATATGTTCAAAATTGTCCTGTAATTATGCTGAAGTTGGCTGACAGTGATCAAGTCAATGAAATAATGACTGTCTGAGAAAGAACATTTGGATCTTTTCTTCTCATCCAGTTGCCATTGTCTTTGGTGTTCAGGCAAGTAGATGTCACACGGCTTTCTTAAATTGGCCTGCTATAGAATGGCGGCTGTTCTTTGTCCTAGGCAGAGATCATCGGAAATTCTAGAGCTTTGATTTATCCCTGAGGATTTTTTACTCATTGCACAGTAACCAGAAAGTGTTCAGGACTCAAACAGTTAAATGGGCATGGCCCCGTCTTTCAGAAGTTTGCATGCTGCTATTTTTACAGATGTTTTCCTCAGTTCCCATCTTAATTCAGGTCAGGGGAGTTACTGGGAAATAAAACTGTATTTCCTCTGTTTCCCTCCTCCCTGCACGGTTGACTTGAACTGGAAGCCCACAGATATGCTCTACCAGTCGACACTTGAGTTGTTTATCACCTCAACCAGGAGATGCAATGATTACGTTTTTGCCGGTTGTAGATAAGGGTAGCATCCTCAACATATGGGGAGATGGTCTATAGATTGGGAACATCTTACCTCTGCCTTGAATCGCCCAGAGGGGACTCCTTCCTTCAGGAAATGCTGCACCCATCTCAGGTGGCCTCTTCAGAAGCAACTGCAACGTGCGTCACGACGTAAGTTGATTTCTCACACACCAGACAACAACCCTGCTCAGCTCTTTTCCCAGAACAAAAACCCTTATCCCATATGACTGTCTCAATGACAACGAAACCAATGAAGAGGGCGCCTGGGTGGCTCAGTCAGTTAAGCGTCTGCCTTCGGCTCCGGTCATGATCCCAGAGTCCTGGGATGGAGCCCCCGCATGGGCTCCCTGCCCTGTGGGAAGCCTGCTTCTCCCTCTCCCACTCCCCCTGCTTGTGTTCCTCTCTCTCTCTCTCTCAAATAAATAAATAAAATCTTTAAAAATAAAGAACAATGAAGAATGCTGCTACTTTTTCAGGTAAAACTAATAATAATAATAATAATAATAACAAAACAAAAACCTTCCACTTACGTTTATCAGCTTCCCTCGGCTCACCTACATTGAACTGTTGGCGCAGTTTGGGCAAATCTGAACTTCGGAAGAAATTTTGCAACTGTCTATTCCAATCTTCCGGTTAACACAGAAACGCATTTCCTTTCTAAATACATCCACTGACGAAGAGTCTTGCCTTTAAAAGGTTGTGCACTCCTTTCTGAGGAGCTCCAACAGAGGATAATCAAAAGGAAAGTTCTTTCTCTTACTGGACCTTGTAAGTGTTCCTTTGGGATGTATTCAGAAGTAAAAGGAGAGTGAACTACACGACTCAAGAAGGAGCCATTTCCGTGCAATGACAACACAACAGACCAAAGTTGATCCATGTGATCAATCTGATCAATTGTGAAGAGAGAAGTCTTACAGAAGAAGCCTTGGCAAACCCCCACACTGGCCCTTTTACATGCTCCGTGATCATCTGGACGGAGTTGTGGAATGTGGCATTTCGGGCTAACGCAAGCCCCGAAGAACACAGAGCATACACCCAAATTAAGTGACCTGCTAGTGAATAGGTCCTGAAAGTCTACAAAAACCAACCACAGGACTGTAATGAAAGAAAGTGATGACAGACAAGCTATAACATACAGCCAGCCAATTTCTGAACATGGTATTTTGGCTGACTAGTCTGAGACATGGGAAGAATTATGTTGCTCAATTTACAACTTATTAAAGAGGGAGAGAAGCCATCGATACAGATGGCTGGTTCTATACCAAAGGAGACGAGGGGAGGTGATATTACAGAGCTTCTATTGAGCAAACTGCCAAGTCGTCCTTAGCTCACTTTTTTCCGTACCTAATCATTAGAAAAGAATGAGTTTTCAAAAGGTGAAAACCCTGCAGCATTCTTAGTAAGCCCTGGTTTGCTCCCTTGTTATCTGCAGAAGCCTTGGCAAGCTGATAGAATCAGCTTCATTCCTTAGGCAAGACAGTAATTACTTTTTCACATGGTGCATGTTCCTTGCAAGCAGTTGCCAACAACATGCAAAATGGAATGCCTTTGGGGTGGGGGGTGGTGAATTGGAAGTTTATGGTAGTGTTTTATGCTAGTAGATGAAATCTGCCCCCATGTCTAACATAAAAACTACTTTTGATTTACCAAAAGAAACAGAGTACCTTATGGACAGTCTATGAACACTTTTAACAGTAAGCCCCAAAATAGGCACCAGAAGTGTCGAGTATATGAAGAAAAGAGCCATCCTGGCCCAAATGGACTTTGAGTTTGTTTTATTACTCCATAAATGAAATTTTTTTCACTGTGGCCTTCAGTCAATGGCATGGAAGAGACAGAAGACTCATGTTATAGGCATGAGTTAGGCATGCATGCCTGATTTGGGATAATCTCACTGAGGCCTAATTTGCCTTTATCTGTAGAAAGGAGAGAATTGGCTTAAACGTTCTCCAAAATTCATTCAGTCTTTATATTCTGTGATTTTGTCTTCTTGGATGAATAATTTCATCACCTAGCAGTGAAAAACAAAAGACATCAGAAAACTCTCACGTGCCGTTGGTCCATTGGAGGGCTTCTCCATAATGTATTTCAGAAAAGGAATAGGATGTTAGTCCCCTCACTTCCGTGTGGGTACGAATTCATCATCCCACTGCTGAGTCATTTGTGATCTCGGGGAGTCTCTAAAACTCCTTTTTCTTTTATCCATTTGTAAGTGGTGATAAACTGCCTACCAGACCAGATCTCATTTATAAAAATTAATTAGACAACATCTTACCTTTTTTATTCCATGAAAGTAAATGTTCTAAAAATGTAACTAATATTTATTTTTTAAAACAACACCTATTGTGCTCCCTTTTATAAGTTAAACCTTCAAAAAGAATATTTTGAGTGCACTCAGTTACCGCTTTTATTTACAACCATGATCTTCCTGATTTTTTTTTTCCCCTGGAATTTACAAGCTGTTTATCAGAGTAAGTCACCAGCTTGGGCCATATTTCCTTTTCTCTGCAAAAGGATTTCACGTGGTGAGCTGGAATTTCCTTAATTTAAGACGCTTGGAAAATCTGGAATGGTCTCACTGGTTCATTTCTAGAGTGGGGGTATCCAACCAAGAGCCAAAACTTGACATTACACCCAAAAGGTCTCTTTCACATGGCGGTAATTTATATTTCGTACATGAGAAGTTAATGCCAAGTAGTTGTTCAGCACATGCTGAACCAAATTTCGTAGAATATAAACTCCCGAGTGGGGGACACCCAGATCTATTTCAGAACTGGATAAAGGGTCCCACACATCTCCAGAATAGCTATGTAAATAGCGGATAAACATTGGGCTTTAACTGCCATTAACAAAAAGTGCAAAGAGTTCCATGGACATTTGCAAGACTCATTAGCAATTGGTTTCTTTCCTTCTGTTTGATTTGACTCATCAATCTATGTGGGGACCCATTTATGTCGAATTTTAATATTTCAGGATAATAAATCATGTTTCTCGGGGCGCCTGGGTGGCTCAGTCGTTAAGCGTCTGCCTTCGGCTCAGGTCATGATCCCAGGGTCCTGGGATCGAGCCCCACATCGGACTCCCTGCTCGGCGGTGAGCCTGCTTCTCCCTCTCCCATTCCCACTGCTTGTATTCCCTCTCTCGCTGTGTCTCTCTGTGTCAAATAAATAAATAAAATCTTTTAAAAAATAAATAAATAAATTATGTTTCTCATATTATTATCACCAGAACAAGATGAGAAGCGATTGATGATTTTGTTTTTATCTGAAGTTAACTCTACCGTAACTGTTCTTCACCTTCAAAAACCCAGCCACAATTTAGACCAGCAAATAGATTCAGGCCTTCTGTGCGTATCACCTTCTGTGGGGAAATGTGCAGTTCATCTCCCACAGGGACACAAAATTGAGAAATACTTTAAGCTAGCATTATTTTTAGGAGTTAGTCAAAAAAAATCTCATCGCGATCCTGAGTGAACAGAGCTATTTCTGGAGCTGAGATACAATCTGAGAATCCCAGTCTGGGGGAGCCCCCCCGCCCAGAGGGGCGGGGGGGGGCTCTTCCCAACAGCGCACGCCCCCTTCAGGAGAGGCCGCACGCCCATGGGGCAGGGGGCCAAGCCAAAAACACCACTGAGATCGCAGGACCCAAAAGGACAGAGGGAAAGAAAGGAATTTCCCGTGTAGGGTCTGGCAAAGGGAAGTGAGTGCCTCTGAGTCTCTGAGTCTGTGAAGGACCTCGACACGCGGGCGAGAGCGGGGATGCTCCACCTCCCCGAGGACGTGTCGGGAGAAGGCGGCCGCGGACCGCAGCGGCCTGGGATGTGTTTCCTGCCAGGCCAGGGCTGTTCCACACCAGGACGAGGCCGGCAGGCTCCATTGTTGGCAGGCTTAGATATGAGACGGATCCCTATCTGCGGGCATCCAAGCCACCTCAAGAGACCCCCTTCGAACAGCACAGTCCCCGCACCGCTGCGGTTGGAGGAAAGTAGACAACGTAAAAAAAAAAAAAAAAAAAAAAACGGAGCGAGCTCTCAACTGACTCTGTTTATACCTTTCTTTTTTCTGTCAAAACGAGAACTCTTTTTTTTTTCCCTGTGCTAAGAGGATGTGTATCCTGAGGAAATTATTATTTTCTATTTGCACTTGATAAAAATAGTACTAACCACTTCTGGGGTTTTAGCAGAAGCTCTGGCGGGGATGCTGGAAGGTTTTGTCAGAGGCTGCCACAGCTCGACTGTGAGTCCTCCAATAAGAGTTTCATGAAGGGAGGCGTGAGGGGCAAGGCCACTCCGGGCCACTTTGCAAAGCCCCTTAGGATGCCTATTGTGTGGTTCTAGAAAAGAAAAGAAGAAAAAGAAAGGAAAGGAAAGGAAGGGAAGGGGAGGCTAGGGGAAGGGAGGGAAGGGAAGGGAAGGGAAGGGAAAGGAAAGGAAAAAGAAAGAAAGAGAAGAGAAGAGGAAAGGAAAGGAAAGGAAAGGAAAGAAAAGAGAAGAAGAGAAGAAAAGAAAAAAGAAAAGAGGACATTTGAGTTTTCACCTGGCAGGTACTGGAGAGATTGGGTCACTGCTGGTCCACAGAGCTCTGAGGTCTGAGCAAATGCAAAAGAAGCCTTTTCAGGCTACACTTGCTCTCAATGGGGGTGCTTCGAAGAAAGTTGCACGTGTTTCTTAAAAGCTTCCAGATAAGAATTGTGTAGAGTTGTATTGCATCAAAACATGTGGTTTTCACACATACTGCTGTAGATATCACAGGATTCGGGCACTTACAAGAACATATTGGGAGAAAGACCAAGAAAGAAATTTGAACCCCTCCACAGACTTTTCTTCCCGTTAAGATTAATCTTCGCCCAGATGTGATCTGCCCCACTCTCGCTGTTCCCATGCTTTAGACCAGTTGTGCTATTGTTTGTTAAATAAAAATGGAGACCCACCTGTGAAATGCACTACAACCATTCCAATAAGTAAGGACAGGAATCCATTTTGTCTCTTTTAAAATGTAGAGTTAATAGTGACTTCAAGATTGCCTTTTTGAGGGAAGCTGAAGCAAGTGCCCTAGGGAGTGATTATCTAGTCTCTCTTGGTTGTTGTTTAGGGTACAATATGTAGTTTTCCCCTGGCAGCTGGAAAATTATGTTGTGGCAGGAAGGACATCATTCTGCCTGTCTTGAAAGGCTTTTCTCAAGGGATCTCAAGCTGAAGCTGTGTTGATAAAATATACATAGAGAAGGGATCTTTCTTTCTTTCTTCTTTTAACTTTTTGGTTATACATCTTTGGAAGGAAACTAAAGATAGAAATAAAATGGAGAAGAAAATTAAACACCTAATTTGACTTAGACAGCCTCTGCTTATGTAGTGAATGGACTAAATCATGGCAATTTCTATATAACTGTTTCAACTTCAAATGGAAATTGGCCCATTTGTAGATTGGAGCATCTGTCGGCAAATAAATCTGTTGAACTTCTTCAAAAGTATATATGCACATACATCTGAAACCTGTAGCTGGGAGCGGATTGATGAAACCCCTAGGAAACTAAGTTGTCCTGCCTACATAGGCCTTCCGGACTCTCAGAAGCTGTGTTTCAGAAGCTCTCTCATTCTTCCCTACTAATGAGCTTCACTATTATACTTATTGTGTTTACTGGCAACCACAAACCACTTCAAGGTCCCATCCCTACAGTCACTTACATCGCAGGTGGTTTTGAAGAGTAGTTCTTTTTTTTTTTTTTAAAGATTTTATTTATTTATTTGACAGAGAGAATGAGAGGGAGAGCACATGAGATGGGGGAGGGTCAGAGGGAGAAGCAGACTCCCTGCCGAGCAGGGAGCCCGATGCGGGACTCGATCCAGGGACTCCAGGATCATGACCTGAGCCAAAGGCAGTCGCTTAACCAACTGAGCCACCCAGGCGCCCGAAGAGTAGTTCTAATTACTCTCCATGAAGGAGGATAGCACCCAGTTAACTATGACTAGAGCCCTCTGTGAACAGACCAGGCTTTAGAAATGATCACAACAAAACAAAGTCCTAGCATTTTTTGGACAAATCGATTCCTCGGGCATAAACTATTCCTTTTCTAATCTCTGAGACCCTGGAATAAGTAAAGAAAAGTGTATAGGCATTGCACTCTGGTACATTTGTGCTTGAACTTCAACCTACCATGTCTGAGCTATGTGACTTCAAACAAATTGTCTACTTTCTTTGAGCTTCAGATTCCTCATCTGTAAAATGAGTGTTCTAGTCTCTTCCTTACAAGGTCACTGTGAAGATCAATTGAGATGATATACTTGAGGCATGTGGTGCAAAGTACGCACATATTACTCTTGTTGTTGTCCTTTGGTCCATTGGTAAGGACATGCCCCAACCCTAAACGTACACGAAGACTCTTAGAAGAAAATTGGAAAGAAGATTCACAAGAATACAAAAGGAGAATAGATCCAAACAGTAACACACTAGACTGCACAAAAAAACAGTTAGTCCATCTTTCCATCTATCTTCTTGACCTGTTGCTCTTAACTCCTGGATCGTCTGCATGGGTTCTCAGCTGCAGAAACTGGTTTAAATCCTGAAACCTGCAACCCTCATTAAAGTGATTCAACTGTTCTCTTCTCTTTCCAGAAGAGTTCAGAGTGGCAGTGACCACAGGCTCTCCTAACCAGTTCCCACACTACTGCCTTTCCCATTCTCTTAAAAAAAAAAAAAAAAAGAAGACCTCTGGCCTGATCCAACTGGAAGGCTATTGTAACTTCCTGGGCCAGGGTCACCTGGGGTCAGGCACATTTATAGCCATTCCCTCCTCTGAAGCTTCCTGGGAATTTTACAAACCTCCCTGATCCATGGTAATGAGCCCTACTTCCCATTTCCAAAGGACTGTGGAATTTGAGTTTTACCCAATATCCTGCAAGGCTGCATTACCCTCCCTGCACTTTTCTTTCCAACTCCATCAATTTATCATACACCATTTGATAATCTAAGAATTTGATAAATCTTCCATTTCTACAAAATATTTCCCATTGATTAAATCTGCTCATTAAAACTAAGTCTTTTTTCAGGAAGGGCTCTACTAAGCATTTATTGATAAGTCTCCAAAGTAGTTAGTATATTTGTTGAACACATACTTCATAGCAGACGTGGTTCTAAGAGCATCACTTCAATTTCTCTTCCTAACGCTCTTTATGAAATGAGTACTCTTGATGCAGATAAGGGAAACTGAGATCTGGAAGGTCACAGATGTACCTAAATGTAGGATGAAGAACAAACTCCACCATCTGATATCAGAGCCTGAACTACCTCTGCTATCCTCCGCAGCAGTTACTAACCCAAGCTGTTCCTTCTGCACTTAAGTGAGCTCCGCATTGGTATTTCAGAGAAACCAAAGTCAACCATAAATAATACTGACACAAAACTGAAGAAAATCCTGGAACTGTCAGAAAAAAAAGCCTGTCTTTCTGTTTGAGCCAAATCACCGTAATGTCTGTTTCCAAAATCCAATAGGTCTTCCACAAAGTTGAATGGGTCCTAGAGAAATTTAAAACCATTATTAGGAGCAAACCACCAAAGTCATTTCCCTTTGCTGTGGCAGCTATTTAATTATGGTGCACAGATTTTGTCTCGAGCTACAACGGACAGGTTCCAGTGTTTTTCTACTTGGGAGAAAACTAGCATGGGAATCGTTTGGAAATGTTAAGTTTCTATTTAGTGCAAGAAGCAGTTTCAAAACTAAGTCCTAAATGCTTAGTCTTCACAGACCTCCTCTGGTTCTTACTGGCTGGCCAGCTGTGGTCTGAGTACCCTCCTCTTGAGCCACATGAACTTTCTAACAAGGTGCCAGTGTAGGGGCCTAGAATCTTGCAACAATAACCAGCACAACCAAAGCAGCAAGGACATTTCTGATGTGCTGAATGTCACCTATACCAGAAGGCATTTCTTGATCCTCATAAATAATGAATGTTTATTTTAAATAAACTGCTCATTTGCAATGTTGAATTTGAGTTTAAAACGGTACTAGCCATCGGTTTGCCTCCAGCTAATTAGAAATCCACTCCCAATGTTGAAAAAGAAAAGCAAAGCTGGTGGCGTCACAAATACAGACTTCAAGCTCTATTACAAAGCTGTAATTATCAAGACAGTATGGTACTGGCACAAAAACAGACACAGCGATCAATGGAACAGAATAGAGAGCCCAGAAACAGACCCTCAATTCTATGGTCAACTAATCTTCGACAAAGCAGGAAAGAATGTCCACTGGAAAAAGACAGTCTCTTCAACAAATGGGTGTTGGGAAAATTGGACAGCCACATGCAGAAGAATGAAACTGGACCATTTCCTTACACCACACACAAAAATAGACTCAAAATGGATGAAAGACCTAAATGTGAGACAGCAGTCTATCAAAATCCTAAAGAAGAACACAGGCAGCAACGTCTTCGACCTCAGCAGCAGCAACTTCTTCCTAGAAACATCGCCAAAGGCAACGGAAGCAAGGGCAAAAATGAACTATTGGGATTTTATCAAGATAAAAAGCTTTTGCACAGCAAAAGAAACAGTCAACAAAACCAAAAGGCAACCGACAGAATGGGAGAAGATATTTGCAAATGACATATCAGATAAAGGGCTAGTATCCAAAATCTATCAAGAACTTATCCAACTCAACACCCAAAGAACAAATAATCCAATCAAGAAATGGGCAGAAGACATGAACAGACATTTCTGCAAAGAAGACATCCAAATGGCCAACAGACACATGAAAAACTGCTCAACATCACTCGGCATCAGGGAAATCCAAATCAAAACCTCAATGAGATATCACCTCACACCAGTCAGAATGGCTAAAATTAACAAGTCAGGAAACGACAGATGTTGGTGAGGATGCAGAGAAAGGGGAACCCTCCTACACTGTTGGTGGGAATGCAAGGTGGTGCAGCCGCTCTGGAAAACAGTATGGAGGTTCCTCAAAAAGTTGAAAATAGAGCTACCCTACGGCCCAGCAATTGCACTACTGGGTATTTACCCCAAAGATACAAATGTAGGGATCCAAAGGGGTACGTGCACCCCAATGTTTATAGCAGCAATGTCCACAATAGCCAAACTATGGAAAGAGCCAAGATGTCCATCAACAGATGAATGGATAAAGAAGATGTGAGATATATATATATATATATATATATATATAAAATGGAATATTATGCAGCCATCAAAAAAAAAGAAATCTTGCCATTTGTAACAACGTGGATGGAACCAGAGGGTGTTGTGCTAAACGAAATAAGTCAATCAGAGAAAGACAAGTATCATATGACCTCACTGATATGAGGAATTCTTAATCTCAGGAAAGAAACTGCGGGTTGCTAGAGTGGTGGGGGGTGGGAGGGATGGGGTGGCTGGGTGATGGACATTGGGGAGGGTATGTGCTATGGTGAGCGCTGTGAATTATGTAAGACTTATGAATCACAGACCTGAACCACTGAAACAAATAATACATTATATGTTAAAAAAAAAATAGTAGGAAGGGGAAAATGAAGGGGGGGATTTCGGAGCGGGAGATGAATCATGAGAGACTATGGACTCTGAGAAACAAACTGAGCATTTTAGAGGGGAGGGGGGTAGGGGGATGGGTTAGCCTGGTGGTAGGTATTAAGGAGGGCACGTACTACATGGAGCACTGGGTATTATATGAAAACAATGAATCGTGGATCACTACATCAAAAACTAATGGTGTAATGTATAGTGACTAACATAACATAATAAAAAAAATTTAAAAAAAGGAAATCCACTCACAAATGTCCTCATAACTTCAAGTACAACACTAGTAGGACCAAGTTTGAGGTCTGCCCTGTGTGTGCAGTTTAAGAGTATGTTCTTTTCCCTTCTGATTCTACAATTAATGTACATTCATTGCTGGAAATTTGTAAAATAACAAACATACCAGCCATAAATTCCATCATCCATATTGCACACATATGTTGGTGAAAATGCGCCCAGTATTTTTCATATATATCTTGGACTATATAGTACAAGATATTTAGTAACAATCTGCTATTGACAAATAAGAGTATGTTGTGAATATTTTCTTATGTTATTAAATAGCCTTCTACTTTGTCATTTTCATGACTGACCTATATCCTACTACAAGGGCATACCATAACTTTATCCCACAAGCTCATGATTAATGGATGTATTGCTGTATTATAAGTTATCTAAAACTTAGTGGCTTAAAGCAGCAAGTATTTATTGTCTCACCATTGCCGTGGATCAGAAATCTGGACACAGCTTCGCTGGGTTCTCTGACTTAGGGTCTGTCACAAGGCTACAGTCTGGGTCTTGGCTGGGGCCGTAGTCATCTTAAGGCTCAAACAGGGGATGATACGCTTCCAGGCTTATTCACATGGCTATTATCAGACTTCAAGTCCTCACTAACTTTTGGCTGACAATATCAATTCCTTGCCATGTGGGCCTCTCCATAAGACATGTCACAATGTAGTAACTGGCTTCCAGAGCAAAGGTTCCAAGAGAAAGAATGTGAGAGAGGACACCCAAAATGGATGCCACAGTCCTTTTGTACCCTAATCTAGGAAGTGCTTCACCATCACTTTACCATACTCTATATGTCAGAAGTTAGTTACCACATCTAGCTCACACTCAAGGGGACAGAATCACAAAAAGGCATGAATTCATAAGACAGGTGTCATTTAAGACCATCTTAGAATGACTATCACAGTGGACATTTAGGAACACATGCATATACACAGTTCAAATATCAATAGAGAAATATTTTTAAAATATCTTAGAGAAAATGATCAGTTGAAATTTTCAAGACTCGATGTTTCAAACATCAAGTAAAAGCAAGCAAAAGTTGTCTTGGCAAATTTTTCAAGTAGGTTCAGAATGTGCACCAGGAAAATCACCTGTGAAATACGTAATATGTGAATGTTTTACCAGTGTGGTGTCGGATTTAAAGAAGCAAGTTCTATATCAATTCACTTTCATCTTCTTCCTAAACAAAGCATTCATTGCCTCAGTCCCCAGCTCATCTTCATCAGGCTGTCATAGTAATGGGAGAAGAGCCAAACTCTTCAGCCTAGCATTTAGCTCATCTACAGCCCAAATCCTGGCTGTTTTCCAATCTCTTCACTGCATGGTCTCCCTGGTCCGCCCACAACCCTAAAAAAGTGCCTCTGTATTCCCTTCTTTTCCACCTCTCGAATCCTATCCATCCTTCTAAGTTCAGCCCAAATGAAGACAAACCTCCTTCCTTCCTCTCTGTGACAGTCCCTACCATCATCCTGGCAATCACTCGAGTCTCTGCTATGGTTAGAGACTCCAGAATTGAAAAGAAGGAGAGAGTAAGACTCAAGACAGGGAATGGAGCAGCAAAAAGAGAAACCGTAGCATCTACATCAACAATTACCACAAATGCAGCAATGGTAGCAGGTCCAGTGACACTTTGAAGAAGCATTGAGCTAATCAAGGGCTTGAGAGATCCTCATATCAAAAATTAGGGAATATTGAGTAAGACTCAAGATTTAGGAAAGCAAAAATCCAAGAACACAATATTAGAGCTAAGGCCAAGATGGCAACCTGGAGTGAATGGGGATCAATGAGGGACAGCTAACCCAGTCATTATGAAGAAGAACTGCTACTTACCAAAAAAAGGCATTCTTTTGAATGTCTTTTGAACATTACACCTGTCATCAGCCATGCATTGCTGTATAGTCCAGCCACATAGATGTTCTCACACACTTATTTTTCAAATTGCTAAGTGAAAATCCCCATTGAATCCAAAACAGTGAGTATGGTCCAGGAGTCCAGGTGCAGAGACGTGGGTTGCATAACCGGCCCCAGAGCACCCCATCCTCTGTTCCTCTAGCAATGTGATTCCATCAGTATTGACACACAACTGACCATACTACACAATTAGAAGGCAGTAAACAAGCAGCTTCTTAGTGTCTCTATCACTTGGAAAGACAGAACCACTCAAGTGCTGATTTGGTGCAAAAAGGGAGGCTCGGAAGTGGATTGACTGCTCGTCAGTCCCTAGACACACGAGAACGTTGGGATTAGTCTGAGGACAGCAGAATCACTAGAGATGGTCCCCACATCTCGATGGCCTTTTTCCTGAAGACCTTTTAGAAACTGTAACCGCTATAGGGCAGAGTTCTCCATCCTGCATGTATCTCTTACCCGCTTTCTATGTTTATAGCAATTGATGGGGGGCCATGAGAAAAGCAAAGATGAATAGACTATAGTCCTTGTCCTCACAGTGCTTACAATCTGGCCGGTGAAAAGAAACATGCTCACCTTAAAAGAGAAATGGCATATGCTGCACTGTATGATTAAGTACCAAATGAGGAGGTGATCAATCAGTGGCGTGTCAGGCTGTTAATCTGCAGGCTGGCCTGCCAGCTACAGCTCAATGCACAATGACATGAGTCAGGATGCAGGGGGACTGTGGGTAAAAATGACTCAAGGCACTTAGATGTATATAATCAGCCCAGAAAAGCAGCTACATGGAGGGGGAGGGCAACGCAGTGGGCAATGCTGGAGGGGGAGCCCCCATTCCTTTCTGCCTCCTGCCTCGATTTCCCCTCCCCATCACCCTTTGTGAAGAAGGATCCTGGCATCCCTTCCCATCCCCCACCTCATTATAGGGAAGAGGTGTATTTAGGTTCTTTTTCACTTTTTCTCAGCGCATTTCAGTTCTGCTTTTTGGCTTGTTCTATCTCAAGCTCATTAAACATGATTTAAAATATTTTACCTTACTTCTTTATTCATTTAGTTCTTTAAAGTTTCCCTTCCCCACTTGTGTTTTATTATCACCTCTGCATTCTAATCATGTTCCCAGCTGCAAATATCCTCACACAACCTTGTTTTAGCAATAGATTTCTTTTTCTTTTATCTTCTAATTGGAATTTACCTTCAAAACCTTCCAAGGCTCCTTCCTGCAGACTCCCCATTTTATTACCAGCCTTCCCTATGATTCACACCCTCTCATGCCCAAACTCCCTCCCTTCAGGAAGCCAAACACTAGCGTTTTTGCTAGGTTTCTCTCTATTCAGTTACTCGTTTCTTAGAAAGACCTGTATAAGAAATTCACTATAAAATGCTCATCTTAAGTTGTAATGGAAACCAGCTAGTTTCTACAGAATGAACCAAGAGTTCACCTTGATTCTACCATGGAACAGCCATCTACAAAGGAGAGTTGAAGGCAGAAAGAACAGAGAAAAAAAAAACTATACTTGATTATAATGGTACCCTATGTGGTTTTTTCCCCCAAATAAGAAAATAAAAATAGAAAATTTGTTCCATAATTTGCTAGTGAGCAGTGTCCAGATGGCAAGGAACAATTGACTATTTAACTCTGTACAAAAAGAAAGCCAAGTGTGAGCATGTCAGTCCATGACTCGAGGAAAGGCCACAGATGACGGTTCCCAGCTAGAGGCCATCCGAGAAACAAGGAGGAACTTGTCCCTGCCAGGGCCAGCCAAGTGCCTTCCAGGAGCAATGATTGCCAAGACAGGCTGTAGGGGCAACAAAGAGGGAGTTGATCCTTCTCAGTTATTTTTTTTCAAATTTTCCCACCCATGAGAAAATGGGCCAAGGATCTATCCTGAATTAACATTCTAGGTGGGAGGGACAAGCCTATGCAGTAAATTCTGAGAAATTTGTGAACATGGGGAATGGATGGACCTAAGTACCAACTAAATCTGCAGTTAAACTTACCCAGAACTGAAATACAGTCGCACCATTTGAGATTCCATAGTCTATAATCAGGACGCCTGGAAATTTGACACAAAATAGTCAGCAGCTTGATATTCTTTAACCATTATAAACAATTTCCCTTTGATAGTTATGTGAACTCAGAAGGAAAATAAAGCATTGAAAGTTGTATAAGTCCTGGAAAGAAATTCATATGTATTCTCAGTGGAGGAGCAAAAAGCCCCAGATTAGTGATAAACAGTTCATGTTGAATGATGATGTCATCCATCTTGGAAAGTCTTGGAAAGTTTCCTGAACTAAACTGTAGAGCCTCCGTATCTAAGAGTGGCACTTACATTTTTTATAACCACCCTCACCTAGCCTCTGTCAATGTCATGGAATTAGCATGCAGTGTCAGTCTTCCAGAAATCTGTAGTCAGCTATTTGGAATCTCTTTCTTGACCATTAGAGTCATAGAGAAGGCCCTTATATATAGTGGCTGTTTGATAAATAAGTATGAATGACTAGATTCTCCACCAATATCATAAACTGGTCAATATTTGGTTTTGTCCCTAGGTAGCTGTATTTTGCTTGAATGTGCTAAGGGTTCTAAGTAATGCAATTACTCCACTGAAGTCTATGATTCTGTGAGCTAAAAACACATCTTATGGTTGGACAGCAAGAGGACCAAACACAGAATCAGAAGAATGACCACCACAAGGACTGAAAGAAAGTCCAAGCTGAGAAGCAGAGCTGGTATAGTAAAGGCAATGAGCAATGAGCAGTATCTAGACAGGCAGCTGGCAATGAGATCCAAGACAAAGAAGGGGGTGTCCTGAGATTCAAAAAACTCAGGGTGACAATTCTTATGCCTGACCACCATGAAAATAAAAAGCATCCTGTAGACTTGGAGAAAATCATTTGTAAAACACATCCAATATAAGACTTGTATCTGGAATATGGAAAAACCCTTAAAATTCAGTAATAAGTCAAAAAACCCAATTTGAACAAGCAAAACAAAGATATACAGATGGCATTTAGCTACATGAAGAGATACTCATTAGTCATCAGGGAAATGCAAATTAAAACCACAAGGTGATAACCGCTGGGTACCAGTGGGTACTCAAATGGCTAAAATTAAAGACTGGCCTACAAAGTGTTGGCAAAAATGTGAAGAAACTGAAACTGTCACATAGTGCTGGTAGGAATGTAAAATGGTAAAACCACTTTGGAAAACAGTTTAGGCAGTTTCTTACATAGTTAAACATACACCTACCCAACCATATAACCCAGCCATTCGCCTCCTGGGTTGAGAACTGTAATCATATAATCACACGAAGACTTGTAGACCAATGCTCATAGTAGCTTTCTTTGTGATAGCCCAAACCAGAACCATCAAATGTCCATCAGTAGCTCAATAAATAAACAATTGGAGTACATTCCTGAAGTGTAAACTATACCACAATAAGAAGGAACAGATTACTGATCTATGTCCTGATTATAGGGTAATATTGTATGATTCACTTATATAAAATTCTATAAACTACAAACTTATCGGTAGTGCTATAAAGCAGATCAGTGGTTGCTCGAAGGTGGGGAAGGGGTGAGAGGAGGCAAAAGGAAAAGGTTTTGAGGGGCACCAGGAAACTTTCTGGGGCAACGAAAATCTTCCTTACCTTGGCTATGCTGATGGATTCATGAGTTATACATATACCAAAATTCATCAAATTTACACTTTATACATAGGCTGCTTATTGTGCTTCAATTGTACATCAAGATGGCATTAAACAAAAACACCCATATCTTCAGACACTCCATTATTAAATAAGAACTGTAGTTCTATTTTAATTCAAAAGTTTTGGTATATACCCACAAGAAATGTGAAATCGTAACTGAGACACCAAAAAAATAATCACATTAACCTACTACAGCACAGAAAATAGGAACACATCTGAACATGTATATTTAAAGGATGAATTAGACAAAAGGAGTATTCTGATGGAGCAGGAGACAAAAAAAAACCTGGGTGGCTCAGTTGGTTAAGCGACTGCCTTCGGCTCAGGTCATGATCCTGGAGTCCCGGGATCGAGTCCCGCATCGGGCTCCCTGCTCGGCGGGGAGTCTGCTTCTCCCTCTGACCCTCCCCCTCTCATGCTCTCCCTCTCTCTCATTCTCTCTCTCAAATAAATAAATAAAATCTTTAAAAAAAAAATTGGTTGACAACAGTCCAGGAAAATGTCTTAAAATTTGAATACCTGAGTTAAAACTCCAGTCCCACCAGTTGTTAGCCGGTGGGACCTCAATCAGTTTCAACACTTGTGAGCTTGAAGAATTTTTATAAAATGCATAAGAGAATAATACTAAAAATGTCAACAACATAGGTGGTAGTGAGGATCAAATGAGAAAAAATACGTGGAAGTTTTTATAAAACTATAAAGCATAGAAGAATTAACTGCCATATTCTGATTATAATAAGTAGTGCATGCCAGGCAGCATTCTGAGAGCTTTTTACTCGTGCACTCTTGCCAACAACCTCGGGAAGTGAGCACAGTGACTCTCCCCACATTGCAGATGAGTGTAGAGGGCTTTAGAGAGTTGGGACAATTTGCTCGTGGGCACATATCTAGCACTTTGTGGGGCTGTGATTTACCCCAGGTTTCTCCAATTCCAGAGCCCTTAATCGTGAGTGTTGCATAATCAAACCTTCTCCTGTCATTTATGCAAGAAGGGAATCCAAGTGCAGAAGTAGATGCATCCACACCATGGGAAGCCAGATTCTGCACTGCACGGGCTTTCTCAAGCTCTGTGGGATGTGATATTGGCTAGAACTTATGAAGTGCTTCACTGTAAAATACACATGGTATAAGGTGGAACTTCGAATCCCCACCCTATACATATGGGTAGGTAGAAACCATCCCCACTAACAGAATAGAGAATGACGCCATTCTTAATAAACAAACAAACAAAAAAGCAATAAGTGTGCATGCTTGTTCCTAAGTCCATAACAGCCGTTTTCACTATCAAAAGGAATAGGCCCAGATTAAAGAGTGGCTTCCCAGGGAGCACAGCTGGATGGACCAGCAAAGGCATAGGAAGCAAGATTTTCTTCTCCCACACCTGGCTTTGTTTATCATGTACTTCATTAGGCTTTTCGGTGTCATTCGCCCATTTATTTTCCTGCCCATTCTCCTATTATTTCTGCTTTTTTTCGAAAACCTTTTCAATTCTCCTCTTCTGCTTCCAACTGTTCTTAACATTGGCCACTCATTGATGGTTTAATTAAATGTGTCTCATATCTTGCACTAGCCAATGAAATTGTCTTATAAAAATAAAATGGAGAAATGAGAATGAATAGTAGCTTAAAATGATATGCAGCCAACTTTCAATTTCCCCATTACACTGGCAGAAACAAAGAACACAATTACAAAAAGAGACTCCAATGAAATCATTAAAAATACTACTGTAACCCTCTCTCCAATCACCTGCTTAAGTAATAATACTTCTTCTATTAAACTATCATTTAATGAGTTTCAAAATGTGCAAACAAATCATAAAAGGTAAAGAGAGAAGCTGAGCAAAAAGAGAAATAAGACAAACTATATGTTATACTATGTTATGTATATATATAAATCATAGAGTATAAATAATATATAAGTAGTTATATGTCGCTTATTAAGATGATTATATTTTATACATTATATATTAATGTGTAACATATACATCATGCTATAGAATAAGTTGAGTTATGTATCAAATGTGTGCATAACATTTATTTATATAATTTAGTTTGAAGAGCAAAAACTCATCATAAAGATCATTACTGAATTTCATTGATTTGTTTTTAAAATCATGTATCCAGGGCGCCTGGGTGGCTCAGTCGTTAAGCGTCTGCCTTCAGCTCAGGTCATGATCCCAGGGTCCTGGGATCAAGCCCCACATTGGGCTCCCTGCGCAGCGGGAAGCCTGCTTCTCCCTCTCCCCCACCCCCCCCACTTGTGTTCCCTCTCTTGCTGGTCTCTGTCAAATAAATAAATAAAATCTTTATAAATAAATAAATAAATAAATAAATAAATAAATAAATAAATAAATAAATAAAATAAAATAAAATCATGTATCCAGTTCTATCTGCTCCAGTGTGCCTCTCTGTTGTAACAGAAAAAAATTCCTATTACCATAAAGGAATTGTGCTGTGTATATATTTAAATCCAGATCTTTACTGTTTCCTATATAACATTATTCATTATTTTGCATAATTTTCTAGAGGAAAAATTATAAATGCAAGAATTTGATCTCAGGACAGCCTGCTTGCTCTTTCCCTAACTACGTATCCTATTGCACATGAGCCCTGTATCTTATAGAACTGCCTTTCCCTTGGGAAAACAATCAGAACGCTCCCAAAGTACATGAGAGAGAGAGATTCAGGTTCATCTCCACAGGGTAAAAAAGAAGTTGAAATCTGGGTTAGTTATTAAAACAAACCAAATTTTGTTTGCACTTGCTTGAGAATTTTACCTTAAAGGGTGTTGAGTTTTCGGCTTGAGTTAGATTCAAGTCTCTGTGTATTTTTGGATATCCAGCATGAAGAAGACCCCTTTGTGTATTTGGGGAATTCCCTAGTTCGGGGCTGGTGGGAAACAGGACCCGCTCCCATTATTGAAACTAGCAGGGGCAAGTTTCCCCCTTCTCCACCTCCTAGCCACACGGCACAAGCATATGGCCTGGTCTCCGCCAATTGAGACTTTTTTTAAAATTATATTTTTTATTGTTATGTTAATCACCATACATTACATCATTAGTTTTTGATGCAGTGTTCCAGGAGTCATTGTTTGTGCATAACACCCAGTGCTCCATGCAGAACATGCCCTCTTTAATACCCATCACCGGGCTGACCCATCCCCCCACCCTCTCCCCTCTAGAACCCTCAGTTTGTTTCTCAGAGTCCATAATCTCTCACGGTTCATCTCTCTAAAATTGAAGTCAGAGATCAGAATGGAGCAGGGAAGCAGTAGCTCTGACAAGTGCATGGCCCACAGGCACCGTTTGGGGGGGCAGTGGGGGGCGCCAGTGGGCGGAATGGCCTTGGTGGGGGCGGGGAAGGGAGCCTACCTGGCTTGCCCTGGGCATGACCTTGGCTGTGGTTTCAGCTTCCCAGCTTCCCTTGGTTCCTGTCATTTAGTTCTTGAGTCTTGCCATTGACTGTACGATGTCCCCAACATCATCGAGCCAATTCCACTCTGACTTAAGTCAAGAAGAGTTTGTCCTCTTATGTAAAGCCAAGAGCCCTGAAAGTATACTGTAGATACATCTTTTTCTTAAATGTGTGTTTTGTCCCAGTGCAACATTTATTTCCATAGTAACATTTATTCTATGTAAAGCAGACCGAAACTCAGAAGTAGGGGCAATATCTGAACTAATGAAAACACTAAATTACGTGTTTTTTTCCAAATGCATAGTATTCCTCCTAAATGCATGAAATGATCAGAATGAGCTTATTCTAGTTCTTGGAGGAAAGTGATGCAAACAAACACATAAAAAATGAGCTCTGCTTAACAAATACATTACCTGTTAACAAAGAGTCATTCTTAGGGTTTTTAGAGTATATTGGAAGTTTGCTATCTTGGGAAATGATAAATATCTTGCAGCCTGTTTCTTGTTTGTTTGTTTGTTTGTTTGTTTTGGTTTTTGGTTTTTTTTTGGAGTGATACTAATTCAGTAAACAAAACCTCAGAATCTGCCATTTGTCTTTAAGAGAATCAGTGTGAGAGGAATCAGGACAGTCTCCCCTTTGAAAATGTTTTTCAGGGTCAAGGCTTTAATTCCTTCACAAAGGAGAGGGGATGTAGAGGTGCTTGTTTAAAATGCAAATATTCCTGGATAATTGATATATCACTGAAACGGTAGGGAATCTGATTGTTGTTCATTATGAAAGAAAGAGGAAGTGGGACAGAAGTGAGTTATGTTTGAAAGAAGAGTGCTAGAAATATCCAAGACACGGTGCACCCTGGGGGCCCTGAGGGGACACTGGGCCTCAGAGAGAACTGTATCTACTCCCTGGACAGGCCAAGAACTATGTAGTTGAGATTTGGCTTGTTTTTGTATATTGTTAATATTGTTCTTGCTGTTACATTTCCCCTCATGGGTCTGTCCTTCAGATCATTCACACTTCTGGGACTCTTCCTGAAATTTGCCACAATCGGTCCATATTGCCCCAGCCATTAACAAACCTCTCTTGTTTGTTGCTTTGTCCCCGCCTTGACTCACCTGCAAGTTTTGTAAGAAATGGAGGAAACATGAATATTAGTGTCTGTCAAGCACAGAAATGCAGCCAGTATCCGATGCTGTAAACATCACAAGCCAGTGCGCCAGATTCGCCCTGAGGCTGACTTGCTCCCTGAGGTCAGACCCACAAGATGTTCCCCAAGAGTACTGTAGACTCTTTAGCAGATCAGCATAGGTAATGCTCAGCGGGATGACAGTCATGGTCAACATGGAGTCAGTGCGGAAGGGGCAGGGGAGGATGCCCGACTAGAAGCCCGACACCCGCCTGGCCAACCCCTGGGCTGAGACTTCTAATCTTTCGGCATTCTTACCCATTTCAGAGGGTGGCTGCAAAGGTGCAGAAGATTATTTTAATACCTCCCCAAGAAAATGTAGTAAGGGCTATATATAGCATCCGCAGACCTGAGTCTGAATTTCAGATATCCTCCAACTAAATGACCTTAGTCAAGATCTGAGCCTTTATATGTCTGTCTGTCAAATGGGGATAATACCACCTTCATGGAGGTTTGTAAAGATTAAATAATATATGTAAGATGTCTGGAACATTTGCAGTATAAAATAAATGTTAGCCTTTTAACCCTTTCCTTTTCTTCCAATGGGAAGTGTTAAGAATTCATTTTAAGACTGAATATTGTACTTATTAAAAGATATATAAATTAAAATATTAAAATAATGTATCTGAAAATGTCCCATAAGCCCTAAAGAGTAACGTTAAATATAAAGCATTTTGAAAGCTAAAACACTACATAAAGCAGGAAACTTTTATTATTAATTATTATATAAATTCACTAAGTTAATTTTGTCCTAATTTGCTCATCTTAACAGAGCACAGTATTCCCAAAGAAGCCATTATTTATCATCTATATTTGTTGAAAGGACTCATGGACTAGATATTCAAAGAAAGCAGATAATCAAAAAGTCAATTCTAAGGTCAGCTGCCCTTTGAAATGCATTTTATGTCACTAGAGGACAAAATCCTCAACACTAGAAACACCAATAACTCCTTTTCGTATACTCAAATCTTTGCTCATTGTAGATGTCCTAGAAATAGCTTTTGAGCTGAATTTACTAAGTAAAAAGTCCAAAGTGTTTATCACGTGTATGTGTGACATGGGAGAGTCAGAGGACACACATGAGATTTGGAATTCATCTATTCATCTCATGCACTTGAAGCTAAGCCCCAGAATAAACCACCTCCCATTCTGAAGAGACCTGTGCTCACTGGAGAAAGACCCCCAAAAGGCCACAGCATTTGGGTCTGAACTGGCCATGTGTGTGTCTCCCATGGAGCCCTATCCATCACCTGCCCGCGCCTGGCCCTCCTTCTCAGCACATAACTTTGTCTCCTGTTTGCTGAAGTATTAAAACGGCCTCAGTGTCCACACACCAAATATACCACCTCGCCTGATCAGCATCCACCTTCTTCTTCTTCCTTCCCGTTACAAAGAAAGACATACTTCCTCCACCACAAGTGAATCTCCACCTTGCCCACCCATTCCCAGTTGCGGCTGCCTTCTCTGGGCCCAGGGCCCTCTGTAGGGATTATTCTTTATCCTGCATCTGTACCTCATGCTTGACTCCCTTCTGTCAGCATTGGAAACCCTGCAGACACTTCCATCTTAGGGAGCAAGCAACAAACAAAATCTCTTCTTATCATTCATTCTATTTCTATCCCCCCTTCCACAGAAAACCTGAGAACTCATCAATACTGGTTGCGTGTCAGCCTCCTCACCTCCCATGCACTCCACTGTCACGTCCATGACTCCCCGCACCATCTATTCTCACCAGGGTTCCATCAATGACCTCCTAATTGCTAAATGCAACAGATATGTGTTCATCCTTCTCTTAAGCCCTCTGTGGTGTTTGTCAGTGTTGACCATCCCTCCTTTTTAAAGCACAATGTTCCCTTTAGATAGACTATCTTCTCTTCATTTGCTTCTTACCTCCTCTACTTCTTGAATTTTCTCCTACACCCCATTTCAGTCGTATCTGAAGGTTCATCTTCTCTTGCCCATCCCTTCCACATTGGCTTTCCTTAGCTTACCCTGCCTTAAGCTCCTGTCTACTCGCTAGATTACACCAAGAAGCGGTGAGGTCCGCCTCAGGCACTGTTTCATCCGCAGAACCTTGAACTTCTTGTGTTTAGCGAAGACCCTGAGAGAGGCAAAGAGGGCTATGGGCCCACGTGGGCAAAGGGGAGACACTCAATTCAGCCCTGACTGGTGCATCTAAGACAGCGGGAGTTGGTTACTAAATGAGCCCAACAGGAAGAATTATAACCTGGGGAGCTGAAGTGTAGAGGGGCCTTGGCCCCACTTGGATGATAATGGGACCATGGACCTGGAAGGTCCAGGGCAGCCTGGTCAGGGATCTGTGCCACCAGGACATCACTGCAAAATGGACCAGCATCACCAGTCATCCTGCAGAGGATAAGCTTTCGATGGCAACTCTGTGTGGCAGTGAGGATCAAAGGCAATCTGTCCAAGGCTCCCAGAGATTTTTCACAATTCAGGCTCAGGGGAGAAAAGCTCAAGAGGAAGATATTAGGCTTCCTACTGATACAGTATGTGGGGATTTCAGTCATCTGTTGAAAAACCCAAAGGAGAGGAGACCATATGCATACTTTAGGTGGATGCACAGTTCATAGCAGGCACCCAGGCTGGGCTGTTACATTTATTTCTTAATGGTATTTTCTCTGTACCTAGAAGGCTCAGCAGGAGAGGGAGCAGATAGAATATGTGTTCTCAGTGATAGTCCTGAAAATGAGTAGCAAACTTATTTTTTGCTTATATTTCTCATGGAAGTATTCTGGCAAATATGTGCTCCCCCAAGAGCCCTAGAGGCAACCAACACTTTGGCATGCTCAGTAAATAATGAGCAAACTCCTTACAGAATGTCTTGTCATATGATGGCTTGCAACATGATACTTGCTATGATTGGATGGAAACAACTTGCCAAAAGACCAGAGGTCTTTTGAAGTAGGCCAATCCTACTTCTGTGGAGCTCCTTGCATCTATTTTACTCCTGAGCCTTGCTCAGATTAGAGCTGAAAGTGAAGGCAATATGGTTCCTTCAAGAACATGATGGAGCTTGGATGCATCCAAGAGTTGTGGTATTTGGACAGCGATATATTCCTCAGGTATAAAATTCCCTCTTCTGCCTCAGGGGGGACACATTTGCTTCAAAAAGCCTTCCAATTTTACCTAAAATGTAACCCCTAGGATCTGTCACCATCCTCAGAACTTCAACAAAATTGTCAACCCTTGCCTTTGCCTTCCATATCCTTCCTTTTTTTTATTCAAACTGTCCCTTTTCAACGACGTAATTCTGACCTCTGGCTGTGGAGGAGTTGCAGTCCCTCACCACCAAAGCCTGGGTCCAGACTCACCTTGACCCTCAGGTCCCCACCACCACCCTAGCTACACTAAATGCCATCTGGTCAGTTTTCTCCAGGAAGTAATGTCTTGTTGTGTGACTTGTTAATGTGTGTTATCCTAAAGTATTTCTATTTTTTAAGACAACTTTCATAAACACTTTTATTTTAAGCTTTGAGATATGGATCAGTGACCTGAAAATGAGAACTAAATAGGTAGAGAAAGCGGGATCTATCTGGAAGCTGGAGAAGCCCTGGTAGTCTTCAAGATGCACTGGAGTACTACAAAGATGGCTGCCTCTTTCTTCCATTGGTAAACCCCCAAGGTAATCAAAATTATATTAGCTCATAAATCAAGATAATAAGGCCTCATTAGATTTTGTTGAACAATGAACTCAGCCAGCCATCTGCATCCTGCAATATTCACAGGGATAATATGCTTCTATCTTAATTTATTGTCTACACACCACCTACCCCCCCACATATATACATATGCATATTAAATAAAAGTAAACATCTACTCCCAGCCACCCCCACCTGCTCCCCCTGTTCCTAGGCACCCTCTGAGAAAAGACAGGGGATAGAGAGAAATCACTTAAGATGAGAGAAAGATCCCTCAGAGTAAATGTGTACTTTGAAATACAAAATATTTACCAGAGAAATATCATTTTTAACTAAAAGAGGCTGTTATCTTTAATTGAGCTGCTTGTGTTTTCACTACCAGCAAGAAAGGAGGTTCCAGAGCAGAAGAGATTAATTATAAGAAATATGAAGATGTTCCCCTTCTGTTACATATGTATGCTCCACCTTTTTTCCAGAAAGGATTTAAAGAAAAAATATATATATAATATGGGCCACAGAAATTAAAAGAAGGAAGAACAGAAGAAAGAAAACAAAGACAGTAATGTAAATGGAACCAGAGATGGTGACAGCGTGCATTCCGTAATGAACTCTTCCCTTATAACTTTTTTTTAATTCTTTTTTTTTTTTAAGATTTTATTTATTTATTTGACAGAGAGAGAGACAGCGAGAGCAGGAACACAAGCAGGGGGAATGGGAGAGGGAGAAGCAGGCTTCCTGCCGAGCAGGGAGCCCAATGTGGGACTTGATCCCAGGACCCTGGGATCATGACCTGAGCCGAAGGCAGATGCTTAACGACTGAGCCACCGAGGTGCCCACTCTTCCCTTATAACTCTTTTTTTTTTTTAAGATTTTATTTATTTATTTGAGAGAGAGAATGAGATAGAGAGAGCATGAGAGGGGGGAGGGTCAGAGGGAGAAGCAGACCCCCCGCTGAGCAGGGAGCCCGATGCGGGACTCGATCCCGGGACTCCAGGATCATGACCTGAGCCGAAGGCAGTCGCTTAACCAACTGAGCCACCCAGGCGCCCCTTCCCTTATAACTCTTGGACTGCAAGGTAGGTGTTACAGTCTCCAACAGTTAATAACAAAAGCGTGATTCACAGTGTCCATGACATTAAAAACAAACCACTGCTTAGGGGAAGTACAACTTTCTCCCCAGGAAGTAGGAGGGCTCCTTCTAAGTAGGACAACATTCTTATAGCAGATTTATAATAAGTTACATAAGGCTACATTTTACACTAGCCTACTTCTGCTAGTGGGTATGGCATTACACCAAAACATTCTTTGCAAGAAGCAATTCTTTAGGTGGACATTACAGTGTAACATGAGCCTTCAGGTTCCAACTACCCCACTTGATCCAGAGTGTAAATTTTTAAATTTCTGAGGGAAGTGATGGGCTTAGCATACTTTGATCCACTGAGTTGCTCATAAATATTGGGCAATATTAAGTACTCCCTAGCAAATACGTAGTTATCAGTATACACCCATCTTCCATTACAGGTGAGCTAGGAGTTTCATTGACACCTTTTTGTAAATGCATGGAAAATGGGACAGCGTACCCTCAAAGTTCTAATAAAATAGTATGAACACAGTTTACAAACTAGATAAAACCAAGCGATCACCTCAGTCAAAGTAGTCACATCAAAAGAATGTTTCATTCTGAATAGGACTGCGTTTTTGTGTGACTTCCAAAATAAAGTATTTGGGAATATGACCCAAGGAACAAATTGAGATTACTTCTCATGGGGGAAGTTATTTATGGCCTAGATAAAAAATAGGTAACACCCATCAAGCATAATAGCTTTAAATTTTGAGTTGTTCTTATAATATCCAACTAGTAGTTCAGTTGCTGTGGTAAATAGAGCCATTTTATTTCTTCTCCTTCTGTACAACTAGGAGGATTGTGCTTCCCTGTCTCCTTGCAAGTTAGGCATGGCCAGGCAACTTGAGATGTGAGCAAGAACAATCACCACTCTCGAGTAGAGGATTTAAGAGCCAGTCTACGATTCTCCACTCTCCCTTTTCCCTCTTGGCAATCACTGGGATGTAGAGACGGAGTTTTCTTCAGCCAGAATTTCTGCATGAGGTCCACGACCAACTTCCTCAGGCTATCACACTAACATCAAGTACATATTCATACACATATAGCATTTCTTACCAGGCAGTCTTGTGTATGCTGAACTCTCAGCCTGGGAGGTCTTTTCCTACCTTATCCCTTCAGCATCCCCATAGATCACTCATTCCCATAAGACAGAAGTCAGAGCACCTCTTCCAAAAGGCATTCCCAAACCACCATCCCATTCTAGCATAGCATTAGAAACCCAGTTTTTATACTTCAGAACATCTTGCACTTTGTTCGAATGTTGCATGTCAAATCGAAATGATCTGTCCCTCTCTCGGGTTTTGAGCTCTCTAACACAGAGGCTAACCTATTCAGAATCTTTGTATTCTCAGTGCCAGCTCAGTACCTCACATTCGGGATGTGCTCAGTAAATGTTGGATGAATATGACCGACTTAATGAACGAGTGAATGAAAATGACTATATGTTGAGGCAAAGGAGAGAAGTCCTCTCCCCTAGGGCCATGCTAAGAATTCTAAAGATCCTATTTCTACTAGTCACCAGATGGTATATGATGACTGCTCAGTAAATATTTATGGAGTGAATAACAGATTAAGGCCTTTTTATTTTTCCTTCTTACGTCCACGTTTACCACCCATTTCAGAGAAGGAACTTTACTGTGGGAAATTCGTTATTTAGGCTCTCCAAGTTCTGTGGAACAATGCTGATGAATTCTAGTGACAGAATTCTGGAGCTTGTTCAGTGTGGTGACCTTGGGCAAATCAATTAACCTCTCTCTTTCTTCTTCTGTTAGATAAGAAAACAAGCCCTCATATCACTCAATCTTTTAAGTGTCTCCCTGTACTGAAGAACAATGCCAGACAAAATTTTCAATTACAGACACAGAATAGTTGGTCAAGTATTCTTTTGAAATTGAGCCAGAGAACAAAATCCTGGAATAAATATCCAAAGTAGGGATTGTGTGTATATTGTGCTTCCAGCCTACTGATAAAATTATATTGGTCATTCTCATAAAACAACTAGTACACTAGCATTCTTCCCCATGCTTGTGAAGGTCAAGGTTCAGGATGTGAATTGTGTCTCTCCCGTTAAATTAACATATTCAGACACTGCACTGCTGGTTTATGAAGGAACAGAAAAAGGTCAGGATTTCAGTTTTTTATCTTCATTATTGCACTGTTTATACAAAAAACAACCATGGGCTCCTTTCTCTATTCATGTTGCTTAGTGACAAGAGCACCACCTTCTCCCCTTTCAATAAAATATATTAAAAAGGGGGAAAAAAAAAAAAACCAAAGCCAGTTCAAACTTTCCCAAAGTCTCAGGAAATGAGAAACCACAAACAAAACAAAACAATTTAAGATCTTTCTAAGGGTAATGTGAACTTCACTTTTTCTGATAGAGCTCTTGTGGAAGACAGTGGGGGATGTTGCACATTTTTGGCTCTTCTCTGGATAAACACATTTTACCTTTCTTCACAGGAGCTGTGCAAACAGGCTCTAGTCACTGAAGCCCGCTTGCCTGCCCCCCTACAGTCACCCTTGGGAGGGTGAGTAAAGGACAATAAATGTTGAACTTTCTCTGAAGATGAATTCTGCATTCTCAATTAGCTGAGGAGAGAAATCCAGGCAGAAGGAGTACCACAGGGTCACAGATATTCAGGACCATGAATCACGATCAGGAAACAGACACTAAGATAGGCCTTCTCTGGAAGAATGAGCTCCTTGTCACACTGGGGTGCCCTCTGTGAGAGCAAGATGGAAACTTCCCTGGCACCATCCTTCCCCAGCTAGATAAGAAAAATAATAATGCTACCTGGCATGGAGGGAGAACGTGATACTTATTCACAATGACAAAGGACTTAGCAAGTGGTCCACAATCTTTCTAAATCACTCTTTTATAAATGAGCTAACAGTTACCCTAAGCGGGCCCAGAGTCTGACACAGCAGGACTGGAGTCTTACCCACGGGCCTGGCTTCCTGGCCATGCACACATTTAGGAGGCTAATCAGATCTTACAGCTGAAAAGCCAGAAGCAACTGGTTGAGCCTTCACCTACCCCTTCTCACAGTGGTTTGGCAACGTGAAGAAGTCAATTACCAGATGTCTTTCTAGAAAGAACGTTCTGTGTCAGGAGACTAAGATTTTAAAAAAGGGGGGGCTCGGGGCGCCTGGGTGGCTCAGTTGGTTAAGCAACTGCCTTCGGCTCAGGTCATGATCCTGGAGTCCCGGGATCGAGTCCCGCATCGGGCTCCCTGCTCAGCAGGGAGTCTGCTTCTCCCTCTGACCCTCCCCCCTCTCATGTGCTCTCTCTCATTCTCTCTCTCTCAAATAAATAAATAAAATCTTTAAAAAAAAAAGGGGGGGGTGCTAATAGTGAAGAAGGACAAGAGCAATAAGATTAGTGAGGACAGGTTTCATTTTTGTGCAAAGACATTTATTAGTGTTTTAACTCCACAGAGCAAGGTACAGGGTCTGCAGTCAGAGGTGGGTGGTGCCCTATGATTCCCCAGCTATTTCCCAGGGGAAATAGATTACATGGACTTGGTCAATCATAAATATAGGTGAATCACAGTGTAGACAACTTGGCTTTCACTAGCGCCCAGGAGTAAATGAGGAAGGGTAACTGCCTATTTAGCTCAAAACCAAACCTCTCTCAGCATCATGAGCCCCACTGTAGGCCTTCTTTGGACACCAATCAGAATCGCCTTGAGTGCTGCCTTTTATTCCCTTAGCTAGAATTCCAAGTTGCCTCCAGCAAATAACCTCCACTCACCAGTTTATCCCATGTGCATAGCAAATAGCGTTCAGTGTTGAACCGACAAATAGCAGAGCATCTTAAAAACACACATGATGTGTACGTCCATAACTGGCACGCTGAGGATGATGGTCCATTATATAGAATTCCACTTAGGTTTCCATGTTGAAGCCTTGGCGATATACCCCAGCAAATATTTCTCTATTCCGAATCTTTCAGGCATATCAGAATTTCCCTGATTTTGCAAGAAAAGGATTTGTTACGCTCTTCAATTCATCTGATCATTAGACAAATCCTCTCTCTTCTTTCTTTCTTACTTCAAAGTGGCCCCAATCCCCACTTTCACCCTGATCTGTTTTTAAGGCAGAGACTGTTAACCTAAGAGACTCACATTTGAAATGCATCTGTAATGGATGAAAGAAGCGTTCAGAAGTATAAATTTTCTAAATAAAAGTGTCAAGCTCCTAGTAAAAGTAGATGGATTTATTTTTCTTTTGTATCTCTGCAGCATAATTTGTTTCCACCATTACAAGTCTTGTGCAGAATATCAAGATTCAGGGTTTTTTCCTAGCAGAAAACATTAGCCTAATTCCTCCACTTAAAATGATTTAACTTCCCAGCAGATGTCCTAAGCAGGCTTGGGGTATGTCTAGATGCTCTCAGCAAATTAGCTATAGTCATGTCCTGGGATGAGTAGACCCTTTGAATGCCTAAAGCAGATTATTTAAGAGAAGAAGAAAAGCAGACCAGCACTAGAATAATAATTGTGAAAACCCTCTCCAAGCATCTGTAATGCAGCAAAATCTTGATGTAGAGTGGCTTTATTATTTCACAGATGCGGATATGCTAAAGGTCACACCGTGTCTCTAAAAACAACCGCATGCAGTGAAGGCTGGATAAAATGCACTTTGGCCGTGAGGTGTACGTCAATGCTGTCCCCCAGACTTTGTTCAAAAGAGATTCCGCTATTTATTCCAATTCAGTAGTGGACCCTGGTGCCCTGGGCCTCCATTCACACGCCAGAAGGAGTATGTGTCCTCCTGTGTTAGATTCTAAGTTGTCAATGGATGAGTATACTATGTAATCAACAAACTATTGACGGAAGCCAAGCATACCTATAAATTAAGTTTAGTGCTATAATCAAATAAAACTTACAATGGCACTCTGGGGTACCTACTTCATTATTGCATATCACAGTAATTAAGAATAAAATTGGTGAGTTTATGCAAATGAATTTAATTAGTATTACTTTTATACAGTTGTAACAGTAGGAATTAGGTTTGGCTGCCCGTGACAGAGAATCCAAAAAACAGAGGTATAAAAAATAATTAACATTTATTTCTCCTGCACATTTCTCCTCTGGCTGGAAAGTATAGCACCCCCCACACCAGAAACCACATTGAAGTTTCCTGCAGGGGTGAGGTGGTGGCTGCAAAGCTTCTGGAATCAATCGGCATCCTTTAGAGAAGAATTTGAACCCAGGGTGGGACCCACTGAGTAGGGTGACCAACTGTCCTGGTTTGTTAGGACCGTCCCCTTTAATCACGGAAAGACCCCCTTCCTGGGAGCCCCCCAGACTGGGAGTGTTTGTCAAGGATCACCCAGTGCCTCTTCACAGTGCACAGATGAAGATGAATCTGGCAGGGTGCCTTCATGGGAGTTGCACAAGCCCTTTGGGGAGGGGCCCCTTGATCTGTCCTGGGCTGGGCCAGGGGATAGCTTTTGGCAACCCAGCCAGGCTCTGCATCTCATCCTGCCTTCCCGTGTCACCTTTCCTTTATTCACAAACACTTGTTAGACACTCATTCTAAAGTCAGACATCCAGGTTCACCTCACACTGCAGTCTTCCTAATGAATTTGGGGCACCAGGATTGGCATATACCACATGTGAAGCATAATTTTATCTTCCTCTTCCTTCCATGGGAATTTAGGTCACCATTAACTGAAGAGAAAAAGGCCATAGGGACTCTTTCTGAAAAAAATAGAAGGCAAACCCCAAAATCCTCAACTACTACGGTATTTGAAGAATACTGTGGGTGAATATGAAATGATTTAGAAAGATTTTTCAGGCGCCTGGGTGGCTCAGTTGGTTAAGCGACTGCCTTCGGCTCAGGTCATGATCCTGGAGTCCCTGGATCGAGTCCCACATGGGGCTCCCTGCTCAGCGGGGAGTCTGCTTCTCCCTCTGACCCTCCTCCCTCTCATGCTCTCTCTCATTCTCTCTCTCGCAAAAAAAAAAAAGAAAGAAAGATTTTTCACAATGCATTGCTAAGTGAAAAAGAAAGGAGTTTACAGAACAATATGAACAGTATGATCCTAGTCTATGGAAATATATGCATTCTATTTATTTACTTAATATAGTGACAGAAAAAAAGCTGGGAAAATATGAACCGAAATATTAGCAGTTCCTACCTCTGCATGGCAGATGTGGGGCAGAAGCAGCTGTGAGGGAGAGGAGGAGACCCAGCCGCAGCTAGTGTGAAGGGGGGGGGGGCGGAGGGAAGGATTTGGCAGGGGATGCGATGCCGAGAGTAAGGAAGATCATGATCATCAGCAGCCTGGGGGCAGAGGGCGGGGTAGTGGTGTGGTTAAGAAAAACAAGGAAGTAAGGGGGAGGAGGAATAGGGGCAGGAGAGGGATGACCTGACCCTGAGACACAGGGAACCGTAGGAGACTGTGCACCTTCAGGTCAAGATTCCCAGCAGATACTCAGGGACCCAGCACGAGAGCTCAGAGGAGAGAGAGAACCAGCAACGCAGCTCTGGAGGTCCTCCACACGGAAGCAGGTGTGCAGATCAGTGGCCGGAGTGCAGGGGAACAAGGGAAGCAAATCCAAGGCAGAAGACTGAGAAACCTCTCCACCTGAGCGGGAAGCAGGAGAAGGAAAGGAGGCAACGTGATGGACGCGCGCATGTTGAAGCCAGAGAAGCTGGGGAGGCCAGGGTCACATAAATCAGAAGGAGGCAAGGAGGGAAGGGAAGGGAAAGTTCCAAGTGCCACTCGGGCTGGCCTCTTGTTCCCTGGGCATGACAGAGGTTACAGCTGGTCCTCTCATGGCTTCTCTCTGGGTGCTTTCAGGACACCCTCCTGTATGAGGGATCTTTTACCTACAGTAAAGACAAGCCTGGAACGTTCCATTCCTCTTCCTCTCCAGCCTCACAGAGGGAAGAAAGCGGAGTGCGGGGAAGGGGAGCCGGTGGATCAAAGCAGGTTGGAGGAAACCCAAGTCAGCTGCTCCCCTCCACCCTGCAAGTCACCAGCAGAGCGGCTGGGAAAGAGGTGCAGCTGTGACCTTGAGCCAAGTTGGAAGTTTGGGCTATTACTTGGAACTAGACGTATTAATTACTGATTAGAAGACCTTTTATTACCTGAAGGTGACCATAAAAGTCATGGTCATCCAGGAGCCAGAGACGAATTCGTCCCACAGAACGAAGGAACCGTAGGAGCAAAAATAATATCGCTGAGCAATTACACCTTCGAGCCACACTGAGTCAACATAATGGCTACAAAGGGACGAAGATACTGGGGCCACTGCCTTCCCTGTGGGTAGCGGGACGCTGTACATGTCTTTTTCCTTTGTCTGGGAATTGCAGCTAAAATCCCAAGTTGACAATTATAGTACTAGAGCTGGCCCCAGAGGCAGCCAGACGTTCCCCCAGGGCTCCTTGAGCCGGCTACCACCACCCCACCACCTGCCTCCATTCGGTATGTGCACAAACAAACTAGACCCACTAGCTGGGATTGGGAATTGCTGACTTAGATGGAGAGCACCGGAGTCCTCTCTTCCTCGTCCCTGCCTGCAGGAGAAGGAGCAGCCTATTCGTTTCTACTGCTTTGTAACAAATCACCAAAAACTTAACGGCTCAAAACAACAGGAGCTCGTTAGCTGACAGTTCTGTAGGTCAGAAGCCCAGGCCCAGTGCCCCCGGGTTCTCTTTTCAAGGTCTCACAGGCGGAAATCAAGGTGTCGGCAGGCAGGGATCTCACCTGATGCTCTGGGTTCAACTCCAAGGTCACCTGGATGTGGCAGAACTTGGTTCCTTGCAGCTGTAGGACTGAGGTCGCAGTTTCCTTGCTGTCTGTCAGCTGAGGGTTGCTCGTAGAGACCATCCACGCTCTTCACCATGCGTTCCCCTCTACGTTCGAAGTCAGAAATGGAGCTCCTGCGTCCGCTCCCTCTCCCACTTCATCTCTTTTCAGGAAGAGCCCCAGTCTCTCTTAAGCACTCTCTTGATCAGGTCAGGTGCACGCCAACAGCTTCCCTTTCTTAAAGTCCACAGTGCCATATGACATGACCTAATCATAGAAGTAAAACCCATCATAGTCACAATCTCAGAATAATGCAGGGCAGGGATCTTGGGGCTTTCTTACAATATTGCCTAGCACAGATACTCCCTCCAAAAAGCCAAATGCTCCAAAAGTCTCATTTGGGAAGAATAAGAGCAAATGCAAGAAAAGTTACTAGGGACATCTCCTCAGTTGGACGTATAGGTCTGCCTTCGATGCCTTTCTGGGCTAGACCACAGGACGGCCAGACCAGCAGCAATGGCGAGGTTGGCACCACACCATTTGCCTCACAAGGACGTGTGAGCTGCTCATGAACATTGCAGAACTCGGTCTGTTTTGAGCGGCCTTCCCACTACAGCATCCTGGAGGTAGGCTTGCCGTGGGGGTGCTGGATGGCGTAGGAGCTGAGGGGTGACAGTCAGAAAACATTGAGCCAGCTGGGTTTCCACATCAGGAACCTGTCTGTCGGGAGGCAGCACGTCACCCTCCAAAGCACCCACTTGCACCCCTTCCAGAGCCGGCCCTCTGATGCCTCTGATAGGGACCATCAACGGCCAGGAAAGAACTCCAGCAGCTACAACTACATAAAAGCTTCTGCCCCTTTGATCATAGCTCCCCCTCCTCTCAACAGAGGCTAGAAGTAGAGGTGAAAAGCAGCAAAAAAGCCAAACACCCGCCTCCTCTCTACAGGGTCCTGGGTGCCTGGACAGCATTCAGGGAAGTGAGTGAATGAGCGCTAAAGCTGAGGACATACTGTTTTCATCTGGCCCAGACTGTATTTTTTAGATGCCTGACAATACCTGAGAAGCCCTGGGATCTACCATTAAGTGAAGGAAAGGGAGATTCAATAAAGCATATTGGAAGGTTGTATTTGGAAAAATAATAAAATCACCTCATGTGTGTTCCTCACCCAATTTATACCATTTAATAAACCAGTTACACATACGAACACAGTGAGCTTTCAACTTTCAGGAGTAGACACATGCAGTTCCAGCTCCCTGGAAGAGTGAGAAGAAATTCAGAGAGTGGACTTATGACCACAGCCCAGACATGGACGGTAATAAACTGGGAGCCTCATGAGTGTGTGCAAGAGTATGTATGTGCGTGCATGCATGAATGTGAGAGAGTGTTCGCATGTGAGTCTGTGTGTGTGAGGAGTGTGTGGTGAGTGAATATTAGGGAATGCACATGGGTGAGTGTGTGCATGTGTGAGAGGGTGTGTTCACACGTGAGTGTGCGTGTGAGGAGTATGTGTGGTACATGAGTGTGAGGGAATGCACAGAGGTGAGTGTGTGCATGTGTGTGTTCACAAGTCAGTACGCTTGCATGTGTGAGTGTGAGGAGTGTGTGTTGCGTGAGGGAATGCACATGGGCGAGTGTGTGCACATGTGTGTCCACATGTGAGTGTGTGGGTGTGAGGTGTGTGAATATGAGGCGATGCACATGGATGAGTGTGTGCGTGTGTGTGAGAGAGCGCTGCACGACCACGAACATGCGTTTGTTTGGGATGATGGCACAAAGAGGAGGATGGCTCAAGGCCAAGAGGAACGAAATGGAATAAGATGAAGCCATCTACTCTGAGCTCTAACCGACAACATAAAAACAAGAGGTTAGAAAAAGGGAGGCGAGTGACCTAAAAAGTTTACTGCCATTTGGATTCCCGTTTAGGAACTGGGATCTCAGTCTAGGGAGAAGCCCAACATGATGAACTGTTACTGAGCTTTCCAGACTTGCTAACTTTATTCACTCCCAAGCCATTTGTCTCTCTGTTAGCTTATAATTTTCCCCAGCTGTTGTGTAGCCTAACTACCGGGGCACTACTGGGCCACGTTCTCCCAGCCCGCCCGGCTGAAACGGGAAGAGACAGCGCGCGGGTCTTGCCGCCAAGCCTGCGAGAGCTTCCAGGTGGGGTCGCGGCGCGCTCGGGGCCAAGACTACAGCACAGACACGCGGCCACCTCCGCTCGCCGGCTTCCCCGTGTCTTTCCCTCTCTTTCTCTTCGACTTCTGAAGAAATCGCTCCCTTTCCAATTTCCCTGGCTCTTTAAGGGGGGGAAAAAAAAGCAAAGCCTAAAAACTAAAAATATTCATTTTAGGCACAAGTCACACAAATAGTTGCGCAACGGCTTTTGATTCTTTCTGTAAAGAGCATGGCTTCCATTTCGAGCATCTTCTGTCTCCCTGAGAGCATTTTACGATGATTTCTTGTTCTCTGTCCTCCCAACTGGATGACTTGCACACCATTCCTGAGAGGCAGCTGTTTCCAGAATATCGCGCAGTTCATTGAGTTCAGGAGACTTGTGACCGACAGCAGCACCGACCTTTACAGAGACTCAAAGGGCTCCCGTTTCCGTTTGCTGACGGGCGCAGCAGGCGCTTCCTCCCGGCGTGTCCCTTCATCCGGGCACAGGAGCCATCAACGTGTCACAGACTTAGAGCCAGAAGGGTTCTTCGCCACCGTATGTGCTAATGCTCTCATGTTACACACCAGGAAAGAGGTTACTTGCTAACTAGTCCCCCCCACCGGCAGCAGAGCTGCAGTTAGCTCTCTGCAAGGCTGACTGCCAGTCTACAGCTGTGGCCCCTGCTCTCTGCAGCCTCCTAGATGTTGGTCTTCTGGATACTGAAATATGGCACAGGGGGCGGCCGGTTGGCTCAGTCCGTTAAGCGTCTGCCTTCGGCTTGGGTCATGATCCCGGGGTCCTGGGATCGAGCCCCGCATGGGGCTCCCTGCTCCGCGGGGAGTCTGCTTCCCCCTTGCCCCACCCCCCCAGCTCCCGCTCTCTCTCTCACTCTACTCTCTCTCTGTCTCTCAAATAAATGAAATCTTAAAAAAAAAGAAGAATGAAATACAGCACTTTTGCCTAAATGCTAGCCCTGTAAAATGTCCTTACTCTTAAACAAAATGATTCCTAGATTTTCTTTATTGGGTATATAATTAGAGCTATGATTTATTAGACTCCAGCTGGGTGCCAAGGACTGTGCAGTCTTGTGCACATTAACACAGTGAGAGAGCCATTGTTTGCTCAAAGCTATGAAATTTAGGGGATTAGTGAACAGTATAGAAAAAAGATCAGAACATTGATAAAACAAATCCACTGCAGAGACCATCGTCCCCCTCAGTATAACCATGGAAACTAGCCTGGTCAATATTTGCAGTTCACAAAAGAAATCAAGGGCTTAAAGAAATATTCTCTGCTATTGAATTAGGTGGAGGGCAAATGAATTTGGTGGCGGGCAAATGAATTTGGTGTAGGTGTAGAAATGCACGGGCTGGATGTGTATGCGTGTTATGGAAAGCTAAGTTAGAATGAAGTTGGGGGGTCTGACAGGTGATGGAAAGAAAAACGTCCTTCCAGGAGGGAGCTGGAAGAGCCTAGGAACAGAGATAACGAACGGCCACACGTCCAGTCACCCATCCACCCTGACCGCCATGGAGAAAGACGAGCTGCAAACTATGTAGTTTGTAAAAGGGTTGTGCTGTTCACCAGAACTCAAAAGGCCCAGTTCTAACCTCCCTACCTGCTCTTTTTTTTTCTATTTATTTATTTATTTTGATGTACTGTTCCATGATTCATTGTTTGCGTATAACACCCAGTGCTCCATTCAATACGTGCCCTCCTCAATACCCATCCCCAGGCTAACCCATCCCCCTACCCCACGCCCCTCTAGAATCTTTAGTTTGTTTCTCAGAGTCCATAGTCTCTCATGGTTCGTCTCCCCCTCTGATTTTCACCCCCTTCATTTTTCCCTTCCTACTATCTTCTCTCTTTTTTTTTTTTTAACACATAATGTATTATTTGTTTCAGAGGTACAGCTCTGTGATTCATCAGTCTTACACAATTCACAGCGCTCCCCAGCAAGTGCTGTGCAATTCCGCCTCAGGCAAAGACATTTGAGAATCACTGCAACAGGCCCCTACTTCAGAAGATCAGGCAGAACGGCCTGCCAAGACCAAGTTTACCGGTCAATGAAAACGGCAGAACTCCGGCGCTACGGGAATACTGCACATAGAATCCATGGCTTTTTTTCCCATGATTCTTTAGTCTTTCAAAGTTATTTTTTTTAATTTTCTTTTTTTCTTTTTCTATTTTTTTTTGAATTTTTCTTTTTCCCTTTTACAACCAACATCTTATCAATCTCTTTTTTAAAAAACTTTTTTATTGTTCATTTTTAGAGTCATATTCTATCCCGTCATAGTAGTTAACCTTATTTTTGGTGGATATATATATAAGTTGTTCTCTCTAAAATTTTGGGATACAGTTTCTTCTAACAGACCAAAATATACCCTAAATCTCTAGTGTATGGCTTTGTTCTAGTCTCCTGCCTGATCACATTCTCTCTCTTTTTTTTTTAATTTCTCTTCTTTCTTTTTTCAACCAACTTCTTAACTTATTAATTCCTTTTATAAAATCTTTTGTAATTTTCATCTTTACAGTCATATTCCATCCCTTCATCATATTTACCCTTATTTTTGTACACGTATAAGTTTTTCTTTCTTTAAAATTTTGGGAGGCAGTTTCTTCTAACAGACCAAAATATGCCAAAATCTAGTGTGTGGCACTGATCTATCCACCAGCTTGATCATATTTGATCCTATCCTTCTTTTCTTTTTTTTTTTTCTTTTTTCTTTCTTTCCCTTTCTTTTCCCCCGGTTTCGGGTCTCTTCTGATTTGTTTATTGTGTATTTTTCTGGGGTCGTTGTTCCCTGTTAGCATTTTGTCCTACCTGCTCTTGTTACCTTTTTCTCTCTGCTACTTTGGCAAAATAGCTCCAGGCGGCCCCTGAAAAAAAACCTTAATGCTAATCGCTCAGGAATTGAGGTGGTTTCTCTAGAATTGTGTGGGTTAGTTTAATGAGTCTTGTGGAAATTGCTACTTCATCATCACACCCAGGATTTGCCCTTACCCTTACCCTCACAATGAGGAGGAAGAAGCATCCAGAGAGATCCAGTCCACCCTCAGAAGAGGCCAGGAGGGAGGGGAGCGCAGAGAGAGCCCTGCTCAATCAAGTGCACCATCATTTGGTATTTAAGGAAAACAAAACAAAACACCAAAGACTAGGGAACAAATGACAGGGCCAAATGACATCAAACTGAAGCAGAGAGACCCCCCTCCAGGAAGTGTTTAAGTGAGTCTGGGAAATCAAGGTATTCTAATTAAACACATAGTTTGAAAGAAGTGTAAAGTACTTGGCAGAGAATTACTGAGGTAGGAAATTAATAAAGTTCACTCCTAGTGTTAAATGAGCCTTCTGAATTCTAAAAACCAAAACAGTGTCTTCAGTGGTGTTCTAAATTTCGCGGAATCATATTCAAGAGTAAAGAAAGACAAAGGCCTCTCCCTGTGGAGGACAGTGGGGTCAGACACTGCTTTTATTTAAAATTTTGATATTTTGTTCATCTTGGGCTGTTTTAGTAATTTTTTATTTTTAAAAATATATCATCATAATATTTATCTTGACTGCTGAGCTATTTCGTGCCCCCTAAATTTAGCACTCCATAGGAGTGTCTCACCTTCCCTCTAGTCTGGTCAGGAGCCCTACTAGGTACTCGTGCAGAGAAAGTCAGCATGTCTAGGGGTTGAGTTGTATTCCCCATAGAGATGTTGAAGTCCTAACCCCTAGTACCCCAGAAGGTGACCTTATTTGGAAATAGGGTCATTACAGATGTAATTAGTTAAGATGAGATCATACTGGAATAGAGTGGCCCCCTAATCCAGTATGACTGGTGTCCTTATAAAAAGGGGGAGGTTTAGGGGTGCCTGGGTGGCACAGCCGGTTAAGTGTCTGACTCTTGGTTTTGGCTCAGGTCGTGATCTGAGTTGTGGTATCAAGCCCCAGGTCGGGCTCCGCACTCAGGTTCTCTCTCCCCCTCCCTCTGCCCTTCTTGCTCTCTCTCTCTCTAAAATAAATAAATAAATAAATAAATAAATAAAAAGTGTTTTTAAACAATGGTGGGGGGGGCATTTGGACACAGGCACACACACGCAGAGAATGCCATGTGAACATGAAGGCAGAGGTCAGGTGGTTCATCTATACCGAAGATTGCCAGCAAAGCACCAGAAGATAGGAGAGAAGCATGGAACGGATTCTCCCCTATAGTCCTGGGAAGTAACCAACCCTGCTACCACCTTGATCTTAGACTTCTGGTCTCAGAACTGTGAGATGATAAATTTCGGTTGTTTAAGCCACCCAATTTGCAGCTCTAGCAACCTACTGCACCATCCTTGGTCTTAAGGAGAGATAGCACTCTCATATCAGTTGCTCATAAGTGTCCTATTTCCACCCTGTAGCCAGGGAAGACCAGACCAGCTCTCAGGCCAGATATGTAAATATCAAGCCAAATCCAGAGGCTAAGCGGGCAGGGATAGGAGGTAAAAGTGTTTTATTGTAGGGAGGATGCAGCGGGGTTGGAATCAGGGCTGTGATCGCTGTCAGACACGGCAACCCAGTGAAAGGCCAGAGCCAGGGAGGTCAGATGAAGGAAACCCTCTGAGCGTGTGTCTGTGGTCAAAGCCAGGGGAACTACGGGACAGGTAGGTGCATTCAGTATTCCCCCCAGAAGATAACTACTTTCTCTCGGCAGAGCCTATATCCATCTGGGAAGTGCACCCTTGAACCCTGCCTCTGGCCTTGTGCCACATCAAAGCTCCTACTATGTGCTCAGCTCAATGCCAGGTGCTGTATCAGAAAGTGTGTCAGTGTCAGAATGAGGGGGTCCTATCAGAACATAAGGAAAAAGAGACGTACGAACAGTGTGACTTCCTTGACTTTGTCTTAAGGTTGGTTTTCATGAGGAATTTGTAATTGACTTTTGAAAAGGAAGAAATAGGAAGGGAAGGAAGAAAGAAGGAAATGGAAGGAGAAAGGGAGGGGAAGAAGAGCAGCAAAGAGAAGGTCAGTCTTTTATCCCCAACATCCCATTTCAGACTTGGTCTGCAGAGAAGCCAATTCCTGGCCACACGTTAGAGCCTTCCCCACACTCTTACTAACCTGAGGGGAAGGCTGGTCTCACTTGGGAGAGCCTGATGCTCGGGGGCCAGGCCAGCTATGCAAACATGGCTTTTCTCCTCTCTCACATTTTCTGCATTCATACTGCTGGTGGGAAAGGAGGGAAAGGATCGTTCTCTACCTTGGGACAGGTTCTCTACCATCTCCTGTCTGTGTCCGGGGGAGCCCGGCTGACTCAAACTATTGACCTCGCATAAGCTAAAGGGCCTAGACTGGTCAGCTCTGGTCACTGATACCGTACAAGACTGAGATTAGGCGTCGTATGTTAAAGTCGATCCATCAGAGTCATTTATTTTACTAGCAAAAATGAATCTTTCTCATCATTTTAAAGTTTCCCATTAACTGCTTAAAATATGTTGCCTGGTTACAATTTTATCTTTACAGCACAAATCAGTCTCTAGCTGTCTTACTCCCTTTCCTGAGTCACTCGTGTGAGTAACTGGGAGCTTCTGCCTCATATTGCACCAGCAGAGTCCAGCCTGTCATTTATTTTGGAGGGAAAGGCAAGAGATAGAATACACAAAAGTTCATGAAGGAAAAAAATAAAGGGCTAGAGTTTGGCATATTACATAATTTTTATGTAACCTTTTTAAAAACATGTTGAGATAAGTCTTAATCTGTTTTATAAAAAGCAACACTGAGGCTCGGAGACATTCATAGTGCCTCACCCACCAAGGTAGAAAAGGGCAGACAGAGCTGGGAGTGGTGACTGAGATCCAGGTCTGTCTTACTGCCAGACTCTGGACTCTTGCCACACACCATCCTAGCTCACCAGGGAAGAGCTAGTGTACAAATCACATGCAAAAAGAGGTGCGTGGGTTTCTCTTAGTGATCAGCCCAAGGCCTTCTGGTTTGTCTTTTCCAAATCCAGCCGAAGGCCCACTATTTCCAAAAAGGCTAAACCATTTGCCCTCAATTCTTGCAGGACACCCTGTAACCTTTGATGGCTATTTCACTTTGAAACTCTTGGGTGGTTATTTTTGCATTGATATGACCAGTCTCCCCAAAGGGACGGTAAACTCTTCTATGGCAGAGCCTGCCTTTGTCCCTCACCAACCCCTCAACACCGAGGAATTTTTTGTTCATAGCTGGACTTTCTGTTGGTCTGATTTAATTCCTTCTCAGATTCTCAAAGTGCAAAGTTGTCTTGAGCTAAATGGTGTCCAACAGTAATCCAATACTGTGCAGAGAGCTCCCCAAACTATTCTCCTAGTGATGTCACCTATTCCCAGGTGACATATCTGCCCTCTATACCAAGCGTCTCACTCTGGGGCTTTCCAGTGACCAGGAGGGACCTCTGGGTCTGCTTCCTTCTCCAACCTCAAGACCTGTTATGTTAGCCTTCTGCAAGTAAAGAGCTACGAGAAACTAGCTTCTTAAGTCACTATTAGCTTTCTCATCACCAGTATCGCTGACCCAAAATAATTCATCAGTGGGAAATAATTCCAAAACTTCAGAAAAACTCCCTGAGTTAGGACTTCTGTTCTTCCTCCTGAGACTGAGGACCCTCCAAGGTAGGATCTGAGCTTTATTCATCTTTAAACCCCTAGTGACTAGCTGACATTTACTAGGTGATCAAGAAACTTTGTGATCTAGAATGATATTCATCATCCGTCGCATCAAAGAAAGACAGCTGTCCCACGCAGGAGCCCACTGCAGGGGCTAGCTCCTGGAGACGGCAACTTTGAAAGCCAGACACTGTCACCCCATCCACCTCCACTGCCCTTTATCATAGTAAGAACACACATTGCATGTGTTAGGACTGAGATGCTGGGAGGCAGTCAAATGCCTCCTGATTAATTAAGGTGGATTAAATAACCCAAATAGAAGATTCTGGGTATTCTGTCATTTTAGCTTTATATTGAAATGTTCAGTGGCTCCTCTGCATGCCATGAATCATGCAGTGAATAAGTGATTTAAGGTGACTACTAGATTATGCCCAGGAGGGCCTGTCAATATGGCTTTGTTATCAACTGCCACTTTATATCAAGGCTAATGGAATGAAATGCAATATGAAATTCTGGTTTGGAGAAAAATAAAATGGTGGTTGTCCATTGATTAAATTTACCTGAAAGTCTGACATTGGCATCGACCAAATGTTGTATTTCTGAATGAGTCATGTGCTTTTAAGAGGCTGCCAGTAAAATGTCGCTTGCATTTTAGACTGATCACTGTAAGCATCTGTGCTTTAGATTAACTCCTGTGTTCCTAGGGCAGACTGAGCGCTCAAACTCCACATGTGCCCAGGCAGGACCGTGGACCTGGAGTGACCCTGTCTGTCCCCTGCCGAAAGTCCAGAACTGGTGGGCTTTGACTGCAGACCAGAAAGAGCCTCGGGGATAAACAGGTCCAAAGCTTTGGTTTCAAAGATGAAGAAGCCGTTCTGCGTTCACTTCCTCTTGCCGCTGTAACACATGACCACAGACTTAGTGAGTTAAAAACAACATGGTCTTATTATCTTATAGCTCTGGAGGTCAGAAGTCTACAATAGGGACATAGTGCGGGATTCCTTTTAGAAGAGGGTGCCTGGATGGCTCAGTCGGTTAAGCGACTGCCTTTAGCTCAGGTCATGATCCTGGAGTCCCAGGATCGAGTCCCCTCATCGGGCTCCCTGCTCACCAGAGAGTCTGTTTCTCCCTCTGACCCTACTCCCTCTTGTGCTCTCTCTCTCAAATAAATAAAATCTTAAAAAAAAAAAAAAAAAAAAAAAAAAAGAAGAAGAAGAAGAATTTCCGGGGGGACTTCCTTTCCTTTCCCTTTCTAGCTTCCAGAGGCCACCCGCATCCTTTGGCTCTTGTCTGCCTCCTTCATCACTAAAGTCAATAGCATAGCAGCTTCTGTCCCCCTGATCTTCCTGCCCCACTCTTGTAAAGACCCTTGTGATGCTATGGAGCCCAGACAAATCATCCAGGACCATCTCTCCATCTCTTAACTTAGTCACATCTGCAAAATTCCTTTTGCCACAGAAGTTAACATATTCCCAGTCCCAGGGATTCAATTATACACATCTGGGTAGAAGGTGGTGTGCAGCCTACTGTGCTGGCAAAAAAAAAAAAGGAAATGTGGCAAACAAACCACTGAAAATATTTCATTTTCACGGAAAACATTGCTGTCCATTGACCTCATCTTATCCACCTTCGGCGAGTGTGGCTGTGAGAACACAGAGCGTGGGCACAAGGATCATGCAGGCTCCAGCCAACCTGGCTCTGCTGTTCACCAGCTCTGGAATCTCGGACCAAACAATTCATGAATTGTCCATGTTGCTTCAGCATCAGAACCTCAGAGGAAGTGGCAGGAAATGAGGAAGGAGAGACAGTGTGAGTGAACCTGAACTATCATGCTGAGGGATCCCAGGTAAAAATGTGAGTTCCGGGAGAGCAGGGCTCTCTGTTGCTCTGCTTCCCCTGAATCCTCAGTACCTGAAATCATCAGTAACTGAAATAATCTAACATGATGCATGTTTCATGAATGAACCAATGAGTGTTGTTTCACGAATCTGTACTATGAAGGCCATTATGAAAATCATTTATGCAACTCTGTCTTGCCAACCAGATGATAAGCTCCTTGAGCAAGGGGGCCAAATCTTCTCTTTTACGTGCTCACATTACCTAACACCTAACAGGTACCTGCTCAGGTGCATCTACCTGGTAAGAACCTACTAGCTGCCGGGGCGCCTGGGTGGCTCAGTCATTAAGCGTCCGCCTTCAGCTCAGATCATGATCCCAGGGTCCTGGGATCGAGCCCCGCATCGGGCTCCCTGCTCGGCGGGGAAGCCTGCCTCCCCCTCTCCCACTCTCCCTACTTAGGTTCCCTCTCTTGCTGTGTCTCTCTCTGTCAAATAAATAAAATCTTAAAAAAAAAAAGAACCTACTAGCTGCCTGCTTACATGCACTTACTAGTCAAACTACTAATAGATTTTAAATGTAATGTTCTCTGTTTTCACAGATAAATGCACCTGTGTGTTCCCCGCCCCCGCACATGCCAACCTTACAGTCCCTAAATGCAAGCCCCTCCCACTATTTGCTAAAGGCTTTCTCTGGCCACCGACTTGCAGGCAGCGCAGACCTGCCAGACCACCCATGGCTGATGGGAATTAGGATAAATAGCCAAGCCCCTCACCTCTGGGATGAGATAACCCCAAAGTCCATTCTACATGAGTCTTCCAGCATTCCACAGTAACGTGGAGCCTTGGCTGCCTGTGATGGTAATCTGCTCAAAAACATATGTTTGCTGGCTTCCTTCCCTTCCCTGTCTCACTTCCCCATTCCCCTAGCAGCGCTTTCTAGAATCACCTCCCAAGTAAAACTACCTGCATCGAATCTTTGTCTCGGGGTCTGCTTCTGAGGCTACAAAGCACGCATACCTGCAGCCACCAGAAGCCGGAAGAAACAAGGCTTCCCTAGAGCCTCCGGAGGGAACCCAGCCCTGCTGCCACCTTGATTTACGCTCAGTGAAGCAGATGTTGAGCTTCTAGCCTCCAGAACTGTGAGAGAATACATTGCTGTTGTTTAAAGCCACCAAACTGTGGTAATTTGTTATGACAGCCGCAGGAAACGAATATACTTTTACACCGAGTAAGTCATTCCTTTAGCAAAACTGAAGCATCTTGAGAAGTGCTTACATCTTTCAGACCTCTAGGATTTAATTTCTCTGTTTTGAGATGGAAACATACACATTCAGAAGTAGTTATCTGAAGCAGGTAACATTACTCCCCTGTATAAAATCCTCCAGGGGTTTGCATCCATCTTAGAATAAAATCTGATCTCCTCACTGGGCTGCAAAGTACCACGTGGCTCCCAGCATGTGCCCTCTCGCCAGCTACATGGGCCTTCTTTCAGAGCCTTGAATGAGTCTTAGAGCCCAGCTGTCTTCAGCCTGGAACCCCCTTCTCCCTGATGACTGCATGGTTAACCCTTCTTCCGCACTCCGACCTCAGCTTACACACCAGCACTCTGAGAAGCCTTCCTGGGTGCCCCACCTGAAGCCACGATTGGATCACCCTGCCCTAGTTCTCTGCATAGCACAGGTCAGTGTCCTGGGTTTCTCCTATGTGATTACTATTTGTTTCATGTTTTCCCCTCCTAGACTGTAAGTTCCAAGGCAGGGATCTTGTCTATAATTCACTGTGCTATCCCTAATACTAGAATAGGCTCTGGCATAGAGTCAGGGTTCAGTGAATATTTGTGAGTGGTGAATAAAAGAATAAATGAATTCTGGTGGAGATGCGATTTAAAGGCTTTAATTATTTCCTCTTTAATACAGGTTGCAAACCCAGATGTCTGCAGTGCGGGAGGCTCAGTAAGAGAATGCATGGCTGGTCAGCAAGGCACAGACCCTGACAATTCATTCTGCCATGAGGAATTTGGGCTCCATGTGTGGCCAGTTTTTCTGATTTTTTATTTAAAGACACACCCAAAATCCAGGTTTTCATATGAGGGCACCAGTTTGTAAATATTGCCTCAAATTGCTTTAAATAATGTTTGAGCCAACAGAATATGTCTGCCAGTCAAATTCAGCCCAAGATTCTTATTTTGCTGCCTCCTCTTTAGTCTTCCTTAGTTCCCAGAGCAGCAGGAGGTGAATAACAGAAGTCCTTGAACTGCTAGCTTATCAGAGCTCGAAAAGGGAGGAAGAGAAGTGTAGTTTTAGAAACACACAGCCTAGTAAGAATATCCCATCGGCCCCATCCAGAAAGAAAGAAAGAAAGAAAGAAAGAAAGAAAGAAAGAAAGAAAGAAAGAAAGAAAGAAAGAAAGAAAGAAAGAAAGAAAGAAATTGAGAACAGAACCATGACATCTTGGAGCAGGCTGGGCCTACTGTCACACCCCAGCATCCAGAAAACATAGCCATCTTTTTGTGAGGTGTTTGTTGCTAAATGAAGCAGGGACCAAGGACAATTGTGGATACTAGAACTCTACTTAAGTCTTCAACCTGCAAATCCAGTGACCCCTCCCCTTTATCCACAAGGGATACATTCCAAGAAACTGCATAGAGTACTGAAACCCATATGTACTGTGTGGTGTTGTACATGCATACCTATGATAATGTTTATTTTATAAATTAGGCACAGTAAGAGATTAGCAACAACAATAATAGAGTAATTAAAACAATATTACACTAAGTGAAATAAGTCAGAAAGGGAAAGACAAATACCCTAAGATTTCACTTATTCAGAATGTAAAAAAAAACAAAAAAAACAAATGAACAAACAATAAAAGCAGAAGCAGACCCATAAATACAGAGAACAAACTGATGGTTGCCCCGGGGGAGGAGAGTGGGGGGAGTGGCAAAAGGGGTGAAGAGGAGAGGGAGGTATAGGCTTCCAGCTATGGAATGAATGAGTCACGGGGATGAACGAACAACACAGCATAAGGAATACAGTCAATGATATTGCAATAGTGTTGTGTGGGGACAGATGGCAGCTCCACCTGTCGTGAGCACAGCGTAATGTATAGACTTCTCTGGAATCACTACATTGGACACCTGCAACGAATGTAACATTGTGTGTCAACTATGCTTCAACTTAAAAAACTATAATAACAAGTATGAGAAGGTGGTCTCTCTTTCTCAACATATCTTACTGTACTGTACTCACCCTTCCTGTAATGATGTGAGGTGATAAAATGCCTCCGTAACGTGGTGAAGTGAGGTGAGAGGCACGGATACTGTGACATAACCTTAGGCTACTGTTGACCTCCTGATGATTCTGTTTCCACGTCACCAGTGGCCATGAGTAACTGAAACTGTGAATCAGGGGGAGCTACTGTATTAAATAAGAAACTCTGCTTAGAACGTGTTGCAATACACTATCTTCATTATGAATGTGCACGTGCTGGCTTACCGTCTATGGATGTACTTTATTCAAACACGTGCTCTTCACTCCCTCAGATTTCTGCTAACAAAGTGTTACTGACCCACCCCTCTTAGTGTCTGGCGCACTCTCAGATTTTCAGGCTCAGTATGTGGTTGCTACTGTCAGGTGTAGACTTAAGGGGATGGAAATTTAGATTAGATGAAATCTCACACCTCAGTACGGAATGGGGGAAAGCCCCAGGTTAGAGCCTCAACTCTTCTGGTAACTATCAGGTGACCAGGGACAGGTCAGTGACCCTTCCAGGGCCTCAGTTTCCAAAGCTGTAGAACACCGAAACTGGTGATGAAATGGCTTGCAGATCCCGCCCTGATGTGACAGTCTCTGTTTATATGACTGCCTCAGAAGGGATGCCACCTGTTGCTTCAGGTGTCACTTACAGGCTTCTGTGATGCCCACCAACATCTGCCAGAGTGGAAGCAATGGAGAGTGAGTGCAAAGATCCAAGGCAGGAGATCGTAGTCAGCTTCCTACACATTCTCACTTGACCAGATCGGGCTTCTGGAGAGCAATTTCTATAGGAAACCCCTGTCAGGTACGCCTACCTCTTTGTACCATGGCCTCAGAGCCACGGCTGTCTCCTGGAAGGAAAAGAAAATTGCTCTGAACAATTCTGGGAAGGGTGTTGAGGAGGATTATTTGTGATCACAGACAAACTCAGAAATATATTTCCTTCTTAATCCTTTGGATAAATGATTCATAGAATGTGTGCATTTTAAGGAATTGAATGCTTTTTGTTGTTTTCCCGGAACTCTCCATTTCTGAACGGTCTCTAGAGGCTAGTAATAAATATACGCAGCCATAGAGTGAAGTGATCATGAGAATGCCCTGATGCGTCTGTTACATTTGCTTTAGAAAAATTCATTAATAAATAAACATATTCCATAAATATACCAGATAAAACAAAGGTAATGAGATTCGCTTTTAACAAGTCAATACGAAGAATAACAAATGATGACTTCTTAGGGGATTTTCTTGTAAGTTTCCTGAAAGCCTCATAAATCTCTTTCTTCACCTACTTTTACCTCTGACTATTTTCTCCTGATTAAAAATTTACCCTCTTAACAATTAAAAATCCACAGTCAATTACACAGAGTTACAGAAAGATGACAAGAATGTGGGAAACAGCAAAAAATCATGGGAGTGAGTTTTCTGGTTCTTCAAACTCTCTTAATGTCCCAAATGATCCAAGGCTGTGATCCTACGTCTTTCCTCGGGACAGTTGGTGGAGAAGAGGGATGGGCAGCAGGGATGAAGTGTGATTTGGGCAGAGTTAGAAATGCTGCAATGACTGTCCCACCAGCACTGTCTTCTGTGTCTATAATTCCCCCAGGGTCTGGCACATTGTTAGGACTCAAAGGAATGAATTACTTAAGTCTTAACTGGCCAAGGTACAGGGTCACACTTGTTTTGTCCAACAAAGTGTATGTAAAGGACTAGGATGGACAGGGGATCCCACTAGGCTTCCACAGCTTAATGAACATACCCCCTAAGCTTAAAGGAGCCATGGAAAAAAAAAAACAGATTTAGCATCTTTCAGACCTGGTTGACTCTAACTCCATATTTACAAACCTGCTATGTGACCTTGCATGAGATATTTAATACCTCTGAGCCTATATTTTATTCTCATCCAGCAGGTGGCTATAATAATGGCTAAATCACGTGATAGTTGAGAAGTCTAATAAAGCATCATATGTAAATTATTTCACCCAGCACTGAACGTAGTAGATGCTCAATACATGTTTAGGTTTTCCTCTCAACTCATCCCTGCACACTAACCCCTTGGCTTTTATTTTAATTCTGATTCCTCAAGTAAACCAAGTAGAAAAAAAATGTTTAACAACCTACATGGGATTTCTTTTTCTCCTATTAATTTCACTGCATAGTGATTTACCAATTAAAGTTTGTATTATCATTTGGTTTGGGAAATTCATGGTTAGAATCTAGAAGAAGGAACTATTCTAAGATACAACGAGTTTCTACCTATACTATGAAAGAGTTTGGAGATGTGAATTCACCTTTTTTTAAGATTTATTTATTTGAGAGAGAGAGAGAGATCTGGGGAAGAGGCAGAGAGGGAGAGAGAGAATCTTATGCAGACTCCTTGCTAAGTGCAGACCCCGGTGCAGGGCTCAATCTCACAACCCTGAGATCATGACCTGACCCAAAATCAAGAGTCTAACACTTATCCAACTGAGCCACCTAGGTGTCCTATGCACTCACCTTTTTAAAGACTGACCTTTGTTTTGGGAAAATCTTTAAGTGGCCCTTTAACTGCGTGGATCTGAAAGAAAGTACTCTATTATTGTTCCTGGTGCTTCGAAGTAACCATTGACCTGAACGCAGTGTTCCACATTGAGAGACGATTTATTTGAAGTATTGAATCATAGCTAGATTTAGCTAAGCTACAGCCATTTAAGAATTTCTTGCCTCTTTTGAGGGGTTTGAGGGAAGGGTACTGGGAATGTTTCTTAGCTCTGTGTAACTTTAGAAGGCATTGTGCACGTTGCTGCTTGTACTCTGGAGATTGTGAAAAATCTAGAGCGGAGAACTAGCAGAAGATAGAAAGGAAATATGCTTCCCAACAAAACATTTTTCTTATCAGAACAGAATCCATGGAAAGTACCCAAACTGAGCCTGACACAGTCCAACTTGGACCCGAATAGCGACTCTCATAAATGATATTATTAATGAATAAATAGCCCAGAATATACTCATATCAAACCTTTACTCATCCTGAGCATAGGCATGGGATCTCTCCAAGGGAAGTGGATATTTCTCTTGTTAATTACAAAATGAAAAAGAAGTGAATTCTGGGACAGGAACCAAGAACTTGGGAGTGGTACTTAGACTGAGCCACCAGCAAAATGCTTCTTCTCTCCCTGTGCTTAATAGCCTGGCATCAACTGTCCTACCAGTAATACATGGAAGGTCTCTTCTGGGGCCGCGACAGAGCTCACACAGGTATAGGTCATGAAGAATCACTGTGCCCAGAGCAACAGCCTGGAACAATCGAGGCGGTGGTACAGTGGTTCTGAGAGAAGGCGATGCCTGAGAACAGGAGGACTTCTTTGAGAGAACACACCAGACAGCACCAGGGTACAACAGTCTTGGTCTTGGGAGGGCCAGAGGTTCTTCATGCATAAGTGGAGGCCCAGGCAACTTCCCTTGGTAATAAAGGAAATCTAACCACATCATATATTCATAGACTGCTTAGGCTTGGATATTTTGTTTACTCATGAATCACTTCCCTAACCATGCTCATCTCAATTGACTTGGTTAAAATAGTTTCTAAACCAATTCTAAAGACAGAACCTGAACAAAATGCAAACCTTCTGTACCTAATCACCCAAACCTGGCATCCCATGGCAGCCCACCCAGTGAGCAAACCTGCAGTTTCTGTGCTTGCTCTTAAAAGATTTTTTCCCCTGCTTTCTGCCTTTTAACACAAAGAATAAGGAGGGAGAAAAAAATATGTGGAGTCCAGTCCAGTCACGATTTTTATTCACCAGATACAAATTATTTCTCCATTATAAATTCAGTTCTGAATTATGCTTTAGTAGCAAAACTGGCCCTGTGTTTTATTCATAAAGGAAGCCCGTGAGATCCCCCTACCCGAGCTCAGTTGGAAAGAAGGACATTTCTGTTAGGCTGTTCATCCTTTGCCTAATCACATTTGCAGACACCACCCCAGAAAAATAAAGCAGAAGAGAAAATCACTCGGAGGCATATCTAATGCACAAGATAAACATAAGCTACTGGAAAGATGTGTAGGAACAGAAACAAGGACAGAAAAAAAAGAAAGAAAGAAAGCACAGACCATTTGGAACAGAGGGAAGGAATCACACACCACTCAGCAGGGGAAATCACTGCATTTCATTGAGGCAGGTGCACTGAGCATGTTTACATATTAAATCATTACTGAGATTTCAAGAGCCTATGTAAGGCAATGCCATAGATTGATTTGCATGCTATATATAATTCCTTAACAATGTTTGATGTTTTGCAGTCAGAAAAATAGTTCATGGGAATAGTTCACTGAAAAAAAAAATTAAACATATTTATTTAGTTCTCTCTGCTGAATGAAGTGGCACAACTACCATTTATATTTTTTTCCAACACCATAAAAATGGCTCCATTTGTTATGCATAACACTATATAAAACAGGGTACAAAGACGATTCTTGCTTGCTTACCCCAGCACAAGAGTGGAGGAAATGGGATGGAAATCTGGCCTCCCACTAACCATGTTCTGAGGTGCTATGCAAGATGCTGAGAGAGGAGACCCTGGTAATGAATCTGAGAGCCTTCAGACTCACCCTTAGCAGGGGGCCTCGAGACTGGGAAAGAGAGACTCAGATTGCCCTTAAATCCTGTTTCTGGCAAGCTTGGCCTGGGCTTCGTACCAAGGCTTTCTTGGGAATGGAAGTGAGGAGAAGGTAGAACCCCCTGCCCACCACTCCAGAAACCGGAAGCTGACCAATGGCTCTGGCTCTCGTTCCCTTCGGAGCCCCAGCAGGAATTCCTGTCTTTAACAGGGGTTCCCCTGGGACAGAAGCCTCTGAAATTTCACAAAGCCCTTCGTTTCCTACCACAACTCTGCAAAGCTGGTTGGAGCTCTGCACCTCGAAGGCCACAGTTGCATTTCCCCATCTCTCTGGAGAGCATTCAAGAACCCCTGTAATGGCAAGTCATCCCCAGTTCTCAACGACCACCTTCACTTGTGGACTCAGAAAAGTGACAAGTCCCTCTTCTGGGACTCTTTTCTCACTCACAGAATGGGAGGACTATTCTAGGATCTCTGAGGTTCCTCCCAACTGTGAAACCCTACACCTCTGAGTTTTAATGTAAAATAAATCATGTCTGGGACTGCTAAGACCATGAAAGAAGTGATGACTATAAATATGGCTTTATTACTTACTATCTGAGTGCCGGGCATTTCCATGGATGCATAGTCCATAATACAACAGAAAACAGAAGCCAGAGGGATTAGGTCTCCCTTAGGCATCCTGCCAGGCGTCCACATGCAGGAACCTCTAGTCAATTGTATTTGAGTTCCATCACAGTTTGATTAAAGCTCTAGGTATGGGGCGCCTGGGTGGCTCAGTTGGTTAAGAATCTGCCTTCAGCTCAGTTCATGATCTCAGGGTCGTGGGATCGAGCCCCGCATTGAGCTCCCTGCTCAGCAGGAAGTCTGTTTCTCCCTCTCCCTCTACCCCTCCTCACCCCTCACTTATGCTCTCTCTCTCTCAAATAATAAGTAAATAAATAAATAAATAATCTAAAAGAATAAAATAAAGTTCTAGGTATGTCTGCACATTATCTGCATACACACACACAGTTATGCATTTTGCATTAGGTACTTGGCCATATTTTCCCCTACACACTCTCATGCAGTAAATTAATACACTAGGACATCACCAATGACTGCCTTAGATGACAGGCTGTCTTTGGCGGATTTCAGTGACTAAACATTCCTGGAAGGGGCCCGAGGTATGCCTGCTAGTTCTGATCTCCACACCTTAACAAATGCCACTAAAACAAATCCACATGCATGCCCATTTTCCAGATGAAGAGACACAATGAAAGAAACAATACACCAATAACATAATTCAAACAGCTGTTTGGAAATGGCTGGATGTTTGATTTTATTCAGACAACCATTGTTGGCTGGTTTTTTCACGTATTTTGGCAAATGTGTTCAACCTCTTTCAAGACAAAGCCCCATGAAAATGACTGTGCACCACTTCCAGGCCAAACCTTTGAAGAAGTAGTTCTTGCTTTGTGTTCTGTAATAGTCAATTTTTTCCCCTTCTGGTTAATTTTAAGATATAATTTGTGTTACCATTATAAATAATGTCTTATTTTCTCCTACACAATGTAGTTGATTAGCACAGGTATGGTGCAACACTGTCCATCTTCTATTCAGAGCCTTGCTGAATTCTTATCCAGTTCAAAGTTTGCCCAGTGATCACCAAAGCAGAAAGCGAGTAGCCAAAAGCCCAAATACTAGAGGTAGGCTTCCTGGGTTTTAATCCCAGACTGACCATTTTAACTTTGGGAAAATTTTTGTCGGTATGCCTTCAAATAGTTCGCTTCCTCTATTTGCCTTTTCACTATTTCTTGGGTCTCTTTTCACATGGGTGCTGATATTTCTGCTTCTACTTCCCTATAGCTTCACTTCTCTCTCAATCTATCTTTTTATCCCATCCGGATATTTTTCAAATTTTTTTGATCCAATCTTTCATCTTATTTATTCAGCTGTACCAACTCTGTTATTCAACCATTCACTAAATCCCTTATTTCAACAATTATATTTTCAAAGTTAAGATTTCAAATTGCTGCTTCTTTATAATTGCTTGTTCCTGGAGCATTTTTCAGGAGTCTCCCATCTCTCGCTGGTGATGTGAACTGTACTTATTTTACATTCTTCATCGATTTTATCTGTTTTTGAGGTGGTTGACATCTTTATTGCTTTGAAGGTGGGGGGCAGGTGCTCAGGAGCTGTTGGGGCGGCGGGCTGCTTCCTCTTCACCATCACAGGCTTCTGGCTGCACAGGATGGCACTCGCTCTGTGGGTGGTGGCCAAGGGCAGATCTGGGTGATACCTGTTCTTGCGGATCATGGGCCCGCTGCTGCTGGGTATGGCCCAGGCATTCTTGTTGATGGTGGTTCGCACCAGGAGGTGGTGGGCTTTCGTTGGCCAGATCTCCACTTCATGACCAACACTACACCTGTCCCGTAGCCCTGGCTCCATGCTCACAGTCGTTTTTGTTTTTTGTTTTTTTTAATTCAAATTAGTTAACATATAGCGTAGTATTGGCTTCAGGAGTAGAATTTAGTGATTCATCACTTATATATAATACCCAGTGCTCATCCCCACAAGTGCTCTCCTTAACGCCCATCACCCAGTTACCCCATCCCCTCCACCTACCTCCCCTCCAGCAACCCTCAGTTTGTTCTCTGCAGTTAAGAGTCTTTTATGGTTTGCCTCCCTCTCTGTTTTTATCTTACTTTATTTTTCCTTCCCTTCCCCTATGTTCATCAGTTCTATTTCTTAAATTCCACAGAGGAGTGAAATCATGAGATTTGTCTTTCTCTGACTGACTTAGTTCTCTAAGCATCATACCCTCTAGTTCCATCCACATTGTTGCAAATTCCACGCCCACAGTCTTGCTGTAAATGGACCAGTTGTAGCAAAGGAGTTGCAATCTGTTGGATGATTGGGGTAGGTGCTATGTGCCTGCTTGTTCCCCTTGATCAGGAAGCCCAAGCAGTTTCGCACAAGACCATCCATTGCAGGTGGGTGGACATGGTGGAAGCTCCTCTCACTATGGTGGCCGAGAGGGAAAGAGGATTTTTAATTCTGCTTCGTCTGGGAGAGATCTGCCCATTTTGTTGCCTTTGTTTGTTTGTTTTCATTTTTCTTGCACTCCTCAAATCCCTGGCAATTTCCCTTATGGCTTTATCTTTTATCCTCTTAGGACTAACAATTGCTTTAGCTAGTAGTGTCTATCCAGAGAAGAAAACCCAGGATGTAGTTCCTGTCCCACAGAGAATGGGCTCAGGTCTAAAGGTCTAAAGAGCCTTTAGAGTTGTAATTTCAGCTCAGACAGCCCCTGTTCTCCTCAGGCATCCTACCATTCCTTTGGAGAAATCTCACGGTTACTCAACCAAGGGTTTGCTCTGTGCGACCCTGATTTGTAGTGTGTCATCTTCTGTTTCTGTGATAATGACCTTGCCCTTGGGGTAAGTGGGGAAATTCCCAAGCCTGCCAATCTCCTGTACCCATCTACTGACTTCCCCTCCCAGCTGGGCTCCTGAGCTACCCTGGTGTAACTGACTTTGCAGCTTCAGACTGGCTGTCTTGCCACATGGTAGCACAGGGGTTGACTGTGGTCCCTCCAGAGAAGGAAAGGAGGTACAACTAGGAAGTTGTTCCCAGCCCCTCCCCCGTTCATAGCTATGCCCTCTCCCACCCTGGGCCACCTTTCATGCAACTGCCATTCTTCCTACACAGGACTCAACCATCATTTCTCTCTACAAGTTTCTTGATGGTTTGATCACTTGCCCATAGCATAATTTGTGCTGAGATTCCTTGGATACATCTCAAGGCTCTAGCTTCATTAATGTGAACAATGCAAAGATGGTCTTGAATAGTTGTTGCCCCTTCTGGAAGGTTTCCTTACCTCCAGTCACTGGCCCCACTCACCTACCTTTCCATGCTAGATACCACCAGGTTAGCCATTCTGATACATCACCTCCAGCTGGGCATCTGCCCTTCAAAAACGGCTGCCTCTCAAAAATGGCACTTTGTTGTCTATGTCATGAACAGCAGATTTTTTTGGCTATCATTTCAGGCCCTTCACCATTGGGTCTCATCCCAAAATCCCAGGCTTTTATTTCTCTAGTCCCCCAGAACAAACTCATACCATTTTCCTACCACTGTGGATTTCCTCCTCAGGACTATCCTTTTTTCTACCTCTTACCCACATGCCACCCAACCTGGTTCAATAAATGGTTGCCTGATTCTCCCCCACTGGGATTGCTCTTTCTGACCCTTGAGCTCCTAAAGCAAGAATTCAAACACCATTAATTTGGGACATATCATTGGCTGCTCTCTAATATTTTGAAATGTCCTCAATTAGATTATGCATTCCTAGAAGGTAGGAGTTTTTGTCTTCTCATGTATATCTCCCCCAGTCTTGAACATGATGTTATGCACATACAAGGGAATCAACAGTTATTTATCATTTATTGATTGATGGAGGCCTTCAACAAATTCCACAAGTCACCATAATTTGGAAGCCCATAGGCCAGATAGAGGTCAGATCATTTATTTTCTCTCTGCTCTCTCAGCATTATGCCCACCACCAAGATGCTTGAAGCACTCTATAAGTCTATCCTTGACATCAGAACAGCTTCACTTCTATCCAGATCTATGGGTAAGTAATGCCTTCTCTCTGGCCTCTCACAATGAGAGCCCCAAATAATAATAATTCACTTGTTGTGTCTTGTGCTAAAGAAAGCAGTGCCCTTCTGGAAGGTGGATGTGTTTTAAAGGAGGTAGACTGAGTGAAACGACCTTGTCTTACCCAAATTAGCAGCCAGGAAGCAAATAGGACTCATCCCAGGTGAGACTAAGCTTGCAATTTTTGCTCAGTAGTAGATAAGCTCTTGAACAAATCTAATTACTTGGGATCTAATCTGCCAGCTTCAATAGGTCACCCTTCATTACTTGGGAGCATCTTAAATTTACAAGACAATTGGAAATGCTGAAGTCCTGAACATCATGATTATTCACAAAATACTTTATTATAGGAAGTTTACTCCTGAGCAACTTGAACTTTTCTATTTACAATCCTGATCCCTGCAGTTTCAAAGTCGAAATAGAACATCTGCAACTTTATGGGCCTCAAATGCCAATACTTTGAACCATGGATTTGACTGCAAAACCATATATGTGAGAGTTTAAAATATGATTACTTGAAAAATCATAACACACAATTGCGTTAACCATTTCCATCTTGGACCTCTGTTATGTTCAGCCTTCTCAAATACAAAGGAGAAAAGTTGGGAAATTTTCATCAATGTTATGTAATGGGAAAGAAGGAAACATTCAGAGCTAAAGGGCCTAGATTAAAATCTTGGTCTGACAATTTTCTAGCTGTATAACTTGGGACATATACTTAAACGCTCAAAGATCTATTTTCCTCTTCTGTAAAATGTGAATAATAATGCCTATCTCACAGGATAGCTGGGAGAGAGAAATTAAATAATAGATGTGGAAATGATTAAATAGAGCACGTTGTAAACTAGAAATTATTGTCCATATATTGGTCACCATCACCACCTTTCTTCATTTAAAAAGCCATATGGTCAATATATGCGGGACCCTAAATTCATTGCCCTAATAGATCAGCAAAGAGTCCCATTAAAAAACATGTATTTATTAATTAACACACTTTATAATTCATCAGAGCACTGTCTCTAATACTCAAGGACACTGGTTTTCCATTTACTAACGTAGTTCAAACATTCAAAGCGCTTAGCTCCCAGGGACATTGTCTGGAAATCTTGACATGGTCATCTAAGAATAATTAAATAAATGATCAGCAACAAGAGGCCTCCTCATGTTGCCAAGTAGCAGGCTTTTGATGTGTCAATTTACTCTAGGCTTTCCTTGTCAGGTTCACTGATACTTAGAGAAAGACCTCTTACTCTACACAGAAACCACTTCAAAATTATCTCAGAAAGGTGAGAATGGTATATATTTTTTCAAGTGGAGGAGGAAATAAATCTTGCATCTTCACTGATCATGCATAGCAAGGCTAGGCAATCCAAGGTTTTCTAGGGAACCTGCTTTGTAAAAATTTCCTTAAGAAAGCAATTCCTATGAAAGAATAAAAAAATTATATCTCAAAGAAGGGAATAAAAGAACAAAAGTTATGTACTCAGTGGTTAGAGTAGCTTTATACACAGAAACTTACGAACAGTTCTATTCCCTTTGCATATTTTGATGATTTGGACTTCTCTAATAAGCCACTATGAGGTCTTTCTAAATTACTATTTGATAAAAAGAATTAAAAAAAAAAACAGTTTCCACTCTCTCATTTGATGTCAAAAGAGAAAGAAAGCAAATCAAAGATGTAAGGTAAAATTATAGACCACGGTTAAGTATCTCCAATGGTCTAATGGGTTGGTCCGAGGTATAGTTTATTGAATTCTACTGGATGTTATTGAGCTGTTCAAACCAGAACTGTGTGTTAAACTATGTTTCATTATATGTCCACCATCACAATTCAAATAATAATAATTCATAGTAAGAGTTACAATTTATCATTTATAATGAGACAGACGGTATGTTAACATACTTTCTAGTGTGGAAAATTAAGCGATATGCCTAAGATCACACATCCAATAAGTGGAAGATTCCAAGTCATGTTGGTAACAATGCAAACAGCCTGCCAACATGCTACTATGCATGAAGAAAGTGCTGATCAGATATTAATTGATTATGGTTTTGACGGAATACAATGGAAGTATACTTATTTATAAGAAGTCACCCGTCACAGGGCTGCATTTCTATAGACTTGAGTTAAAAACCTGTCAAAATTAAGGGTTTAGTGCATGTAGAATCTTTGATCAAATAGTTCCAGATAATCAAACTAAATCTAGAATAGAAAAATTGCACCTAGATCTATCTCTGATAAGTAATCTCTTTTCCGACATCATTTTACTTTTGAACAGATAGACTGCATAGGGGACCTGTATATGAGACAAGGCACTAAAGAAAATCTCTCCAGTATTTAATACCCAATGATTAAAAGGTGAAATAGCCCTAACCTTGAATTCCCTCACAGTTTCAGTTATGCCCTGAACACTACATTTATGCTGTAATTTTGTTTCATTTTCGTTTAAAGAAAGAAGCTCTTATGGGCAATGTCTATTGAGCTACGGTGGTCAAATATTTATTAAAAAGAGCATATTGATTTGCAGATTATAACTGACCACATATGAACTCTTCTTTCCAGTGACATTCTTATTTAAGATATTGATTAAAGGCTTTTCATACAGAAAGCATTTTTCTTGTCAGTTCAGTTATGCTGGCTTTTGTAATAAGCTAATTTGATTTCCTTTTTTAACCTTTGTTTGATTAGGGGAACAGACATTTGCATTAAAATTCAAGAGAGATGAAATCTATCATCGATCTTGACTTCCTCATGGACCTCTTGTACTCAGCGAAAGATGATTTAGAGAATGTCAAGAGTCTTGGAACAACCATAATGAGAGAGGGAAAAAAAATCACTTCAGACTTACAAACCAGCAAGGGCTTATTTGACAGAAAGGGCAATTGCATTTGGTGGATATGTTTTAGAGAAATCAAATTCAGGAAGTTTAATTTTGTTCTTAAGCCAAGTCATTAAGAGATCTATGAGATGAACTGCCATTAAAGAAGTACAAGCTAGTTAAACCAAAACATTTCAAAACATCTGAAGAGGTTAAACAAAACACATACATTGTTACTTGCCACAAAGGAAGACTAAAAGTAAATTCTAATATTTCTTTCTAAACATGTTCCTGGTAAAAACACTAACCTCAAAACAAGTTTGTGATTTAATCCTCTACTGTTGTCTGAGAATTGTGGGAATAAAACCCATATCAGCCCTAGTCCCCTACTAGTGTACCTCAGGATTAATCAATTCTCTTGCACAATAAGACTCAAAGCTATTTGCAAATTATTTTATTTACCCTGGCCTCTGGATCCTTTTCATAGACAGGAATCAATGTATTTGGGAGCCTCAGTAGGTCAGATCCATTGCTTATTCCTGTAATTACCCCCAAAGATCTTTATTTGGATCTTTTCTGGAAGGGGAGGCTCCTCCCATTTTCTGAGTTATTCACTGACTTGGGATTTTTAACACAAGAGCAACTGAGCACTGACAATGAACCTAGTGATGTAGTAAATGTTCAGTGGGTATACTGAAAGTATATCAGGTGGGCCCACTCATTCTTTTTGGTATAGCTATTCAGAACATTTTCAGTTAATATGATGCAATAGTGAGCAAAACCAAAAGACAAGGGAAAAAAAAAAAAGCTTGGTTAAAATCTCCCAAAAAATTGGTTGCAAAATTTCTGGTTTCCAGTATAATTGGACTATCTCTCCCAACTCAACTGAATACATTTTCATAATTCTAGGTTGCTTGGAAGAATTTCTGAAGTCAGCAGGCCATTGTTAATTTCTTTCTCAGGAAGAGTCACTGAGTATATTTACAGAAAGTGACTTTCCATTACCCATTTTTCTTACAGAGATGGTTCATCTTTAGTCCCAAATTTCTAGATTTCACAGCTTACAGTGTGGTTTGGCTATCTTTTTATATTAATTTTTTAATCAGTGTGAATAAATGTTTTTTTCTTTATGTTAACATAAGCAAAGATTCTAGGAAACTAACTTTTTAAAAACTTAATTCAATTTGGAAGTAGAAGTTACTCAATATTTGGTATTAGAGGTAAATCTGGTGTTTCTTTTCTTCAGTGAGTAATGTTATAAAATTATGTATATATATTTTAGGGACTGCAGATGAACTGAGGTTGTTTATATGTAAAATATTCTTAAATTAAGAAAATAGTACAACTAGAATACTTTCAAAATCCATGAAGTTGGGCTCTTCTACAGTAAAGATGACACTATTTTATTTGATGTCTAACAAGTAATAGAGATGAAAAATGTTCCATTTATGATAACAAGTTTCCAAACTGTTAGTAGTATGAAAGTAGGAAAATCCATAAAACATGGCAAAAGACTTTAAGAGAGGTATTTTCATATGTCCCATATGGGCAAATCATTAACTGTTCTTTCATGTTATGAATCCAAAAGTATCTATATTATATTTTATATTGTGTTAAAATCAATATAACGTAATATAAAATTCATCCAGAGGATAATATATTTATGTATTCCTAAGGCATTTTTAGTTGAAGCATTTACTTGGACTTTAATTTTTTAAATAATGCTGCTCAGTTTCCACCTGTATCATTCCTCCAGGCTCATGGCAGAGTCAACAGTCCTAGCACCTGGGAAATCCATCAGACTCATCCGACTGGAGTTTTAGAAGGCAGACACATCATTTTTTTAATATTCAGTTGCCTTTCAAATTCACTGAACAGAATTCCTTATCTCATAACAAAGATTTTACTAGAGTATTTATGTGTAATTTATCAGAATAGCTGCCAAGATGTTCAATTTTTTTTTTTTTTTAAGGCAGGAGCTTTATGGAAGACAAGATTGAGATTTAAAAAGCCTGATTTTTCATGTTCTTCATTTTCCCTGTGGTCTCTGAAGTTTAGTTCATTGGTAACCGCCATGTTACTGTTCCTGTCTCAACTGACTCCTCATTACTCAAAGCCAATAATAATTGCTAAATATGACTAATATCACATGGAAGGTCACAAAGTTCACTGCTAGCTCTCATTCCAGCTCAAAATGTTTTCAAGGTTAATAGATTGATTTTGAGCTGAGATATGATGCATTAATAAAATGGAAGAAAATGAAAAATTTGGCATCACCAATATGCGGATAGTTTTAAATGACTCATTTGTTACATTTGGACTGTAGCCATGAAATTCATTTGATATATATCACATAGTTATATTCTAACCTAGACACTAGAAAATAAATTAATGATACATTTTAACATTAGACAATTTTACACACACACACACACAGTCCAGGATGAGAATTAGGGCACTATAATTTACTAACTATTCCAGCTGAGGAATATTATGTATGTAAAGGAGAACAAGATTGAGACTTCACTAAAATACAGTTCAGTTAAAACTATAATTCTAAGAGGCTGGTAGCTGATTGCTTCCCTTGGTCTCCTTGCTTGGAGCAAGGACAAATGAAATTCCTGATTTCATCTCAGTTCTGTGCTTCTTATACTCTGCGGGGCCCTGGTTTCAGTCTACAGAAATCTCTTATTTTGCCTGCACCCTTGATTGGATCTGATAAGAACTCTGGGAAGCCAGAGAGTTCCTTACCACTAGCCTTTTTGATCCTGCCCAATGCCTGCTTACGGGCCCATTCTTACAACCAATTCCTGACCTTGAATTTCAGTTGATGTTCCATGAGTCTGAGGATCCCTGGCCTCTGGTCCTGGCCTGGACTTATGGTCTGGCCCAGCTTTGCCACCAAATAGAAGGTAGCATTTCCTGAGAGTTTTCCAAGTCTCTTTAGGCTTTATGGTCCTTATTAAGAACAAGTCACCAAAGCCTGTACTTTCTTCCTTTCAAATGTTGTTCAATTCACCATTCCTCTTAATTCTGTAGGGTCTAGATTGCTAAATGCACCTTTATTTATATAGGTGCACTTAGTGCACCTTATATAGATTGCCTTTGTTTTCAGGCTCTTCCTAATTCCTAATTAGCCCAACCATGATGAATATTGCGGTGGGCTTCTCTGCCCCTCCCCCAACATCACCAGTGACTTCCCCTTTCCTTACAGAACAGCCCACAAACCTTGGTGTGGCTTGGCTTGGCTCTCAAGGTTTCCTCGCTGTTGTGCCACATTCTTGTTCTCACTGTTCTTAGGGAACAGGTGGATCTGTGATCTGCTCTTGACTCAGTTCTCCCGATTGCTAACTGCAAGTTTAGGAAGGTCGCTTAATCTAGCTGAGCCTCTGTGTTTCACCTCCATACAATGATGAAAGTACAATCTTCCTTACAAGTTTTTATGAGGATTAGTCACACATTGCATAAAATTCCTAGTGTGTTCCATGGTATGTGGCAATGGCTCAAGGCCCTTGTAAGAAGGCTTTGTTCCTCGACTACAGCGGTTACCACTTTTTGCCTCCTCAATTCCCACTCTGTCTTTAAGGCCATGTCAGATCCCATTTCCTTCACAAAACCTGCTGTGATTTACGATCTCAAAATGCAGTAGTGCTTGATCACTTCCTATTCTTATCATTTCTTAGTTTTTCAGGAGTGAGGGTCTTGTCTTCCCCACTAGATCGTAAGTTCCAGGAGGACAAACTAAGAGTTTGCCCTCTGTCACTAATATTTTTGCTGCTTCTTGGCCTTGCCTGGTTCCCTGCATTCAGTGTCCCCTTGCCCCAAGTATTTCTGAGGACCTTCCGAATGTGTCTCCGGGTTCATTACTATTTCCCTTGTGTGGTGTCCAGTGTTTGTTGAGTACAGTAATACTTGTCCAAGACAGCCTCATCCGTACCTTCCCGGGCTACCTCCCTGAAGCATTTCTACTGTCCTCATCGTCATCCACATCATGTCTGCTGAGCACACTGGCTACCCTCCCTGCAGGCTCTCATGTCCACTGATCATCAGCTCATCACACTTCGGCCCTGGAGTCTCGCTCCTTGTGCCCCCAGCGTCTTATGAGAATTTTTAGGAAAACAGTCGTTATGTAGGGAAACATATTTTCCCTGGGATATGAATTTATTGGAAAGCTGCCAGGAAAAAAGCAGGGTGAAAGATTCAGAAGCCCCTCATCCAACTTGTAATAAGGCTTTATTCCCCGGTGAAGTCTGGACCCTTTTTCCGTAGGCTGGTTGCCTCAGTACCTCCAGCAAGTAGACTCCTAATGAGGCCCCTCCCAGCTCACCAGCCACCTCTCATTTCCAGCACTAGCATCCGCTTAGCAGCAAGCTAGAATCTGCTTTACCTTCTTTAATAGCACACTGCTGGATACACACATAAAAACCAGCTAAAGATCAGTAGACCAATTATCTTGGTCCAGTCGTATAAATAAAATAATTCGGAGCATTACGTTGAATCTGTACCATGGAATTTTATGTTTTTAATTCCTGTTTTGAAATTGTTTATCTATTGTTTATCTTTTTTTAAGGTTTATTTATTTATTTGAGAGAGAGAAGGGGGGCGGCAGAGGGAGAGGAAGAGAATGTCTTAGGCAGACTTAGGCAGAGCATAGAGCCTGCTATGGGGCTCCACCTCATGACCTGAGCCAAAACCAAGAGTCAGATGCTTAACCAACTGTGCCACCCAGGCGCCCCTCTTGTCTACCATTTTATAAAATATGAATAAAGGAGAATAATGTCTGTTATTTGAAACATGCATAGAGGAATTTACAGCACAAGTCCAAATAACCAGGCTGGGGAAGACTAAGCTTGGCAAAAGCGCATGTTCAAAGAAAAACTGATTTTGCTTTATGCCCTTTAGCCAGACAACACCAAAGTACTTCCAACCCTAGACTGAGAAGGCATGAAAGAATCTTGCTTAAGGTCCTTTTTTTTAAAAAAAAGATTTTATTTATTTATTTGACAGAGAGAGAGAGAGACAGCGAGAGAGGGAACACAAGCAGGGGGAGTGGGAGAGGGAGAGGGAGAAGCAGGCCTCCCGCCGAGCAGGGAGTCCGATGCCAGGCTCGATGCGGGGCTCGATGTGGGGCTCGATGCGGGGCTCGATGCGGGGCTCGATCCCAGGACCCTGGGATCATGACCTGAGCCGAAGGCAGACGCTTAACCAACTGAGCCACCCAGGCGCCCCGCTTAAGGTACTTCTGAATCTACACAAAGTCCTGAGAATTCAACACGGCTCCCTCGTGATTTTGGTATCATCATTAGCTGTCCCTGGTCCCGGTGAGCCTCATCCCCAGTCTGGTACACTTATGGTTCTTCTGTTAACTCTTCCTAACCTTCCCTGAGAGGATGAGAGCGATCCTGAGAGGCAGTGATGGAACCTGCTAGAGGCCTCTCATGCAGCAGTGCCCTGGCCTGCAGGAGTCCTCCTCGGATTCTGAAAGAAACAAGAAAACGTAAAGGGTCATTTGAAGAAAATTTTTTTAAAAATTTAAAAAAAAAGAGAGAGAGAGAAAAGTACTATGTTTCCCTATGGCTTACCCTCTGGTTTTCAGTCTCCTAACTATAACGGCTTTACCTGGTTACTTTAAGGATTTCAAATCTGCATATAACACCCAACACAAATACATACCCCAGACAGATGCATACACACACACAGAGACTCTTTCTAAATTGAAAATATTAAGACAAACCAACAAGAGATCAATTTCACAGTTGTGGCCATTTTCTAGTGACGTAAATTGGGGCAGTAACTCTACGGAATTGATTTTCCAGACGATATGAAATACAGATATGGCATGCACAGAACATTAGAACCAGAAGTGACCTTGGAGGTCATCTAATTTTATTTCCTCTATTTGCACATGAAGAAACTGAGGTCTCAGGAAATGATATAATTTGTTCAAAGTCAGGTATATGTTCAATATTAAAGCTTGGCATTAGTTCCCAGGTCTCTCTAAAATCTACCTTTTTTTCCATTCTGTCCTCACTTGCCCTCCCTTGGGGCTTACAAGCTGAAGTTGTCTTCTTAACCCTGATTTTTGTACTGGAGGTTTTGCAAACAGCTATCCTGCTCAAGTGTAAACATGTTTTGTGGTTTCCACACATCCTATGTGTAATATATTCTACAACAGCTGAAAGACTTGAAAGAAATCTAATCGATACTTCCCTTATTTCTAGTGTTTGGTACATTCATTTAAGAATTCTGTCTCTTTCTATACATCCCCCTGCTTTGCCCCCAGTTTTGTGGAGGAGTCATTTCTGAGACTTGAAGGTTTAGTAACTTTAAGCTCTTATCAGAAAGCAGGTGAAAAGCAGGAGGAGGAACCCCATTACCCAGTGTCTGCTGGTCCTCATAAATTACATGCCTTTTCCTTTTTGCTGTTTAATTTCATAAGATCATCCCTCTACCAGTCACCTTGGGCAGGAACTTACAGAGACAATAGACAATCTAGGCAGATGCTTGAAGAGAAACTGTTGCCAGGGGGTGGGAAAAAATGGATGGAGTGGACAAATTACAGGGTTGTCTGTTCAGTCATGAGAATGGAAACATGTCTGTGAATCAATGTATGAAAAGGATATTTAATAGGATGGGAGAAGTCACTTTAGCACCTGTTCCTTCGGCAGCCGAATGTGCTAGTGCCAATCACTCACAGTCTGGATCCACTCTCCAACTCTCCAAGCAGAAAATGACCTCACCTCTTATTCTTTAAGGACTGAAGACACAGAACAGGGTCCATTTTTAACAGAACTGGGAACAATAACCATGGCATTGACTGCTAGGAAAGTCTGTCTTAGAAGCTGGCCTGAAGCATTGAGGAATCAGAGCCAGGGGAGAGAGAAGGAAAGAGATTGGGAGCTTGTTCAAACACAACCACATGGAATGAGGAGTGCAGAAAATAAAAAATCTGAATAAAAGGTGAACTCATTTTACCCTGAAAGTTACTAAGCCTAGAGTCATAAATGCCAAGATAAAGAGGAAGAGGCTCAGCTAATGCTTTGTATTACAATCCGTTATGGTAATGGAAATTTTTCTTTTGAACTGTAGCTGTCTGTGTTGACTTTGGTAAAGTGGAAATTCAGGCCCATTGATTGGGAAAGGATTCTGAGTAAGTCTCAGCAGGACTCAGACCAGAGCTTTGCACAGTCCCCCACAGAAGGGCACCCTTTGCAGGGATCACGCAATGAAATGTTTATATAAGCTTATTTTTTTTCTGCACTTCTCCAAAACTTGAGGCTTCCTCCATGAGGAAGAATGCATTTCATCAGAGACTCTCACTGAGCTCAGTTTTATTCTTTTCCACGCACCTAAACCAGCATTGTGGTGAACAGTGCAAAGAACACAACATCATGATTCTCTTGGCCTCAGAAATGCATTACTACACTTACGGTTATTCTATTTCTCCAGAGATGAATAATGCATCTAGAACACATTTCCAAACAGCTTACAACTTTTCTTAAATAAAACTCAGTCTTTTTATTGTATTCCAAATTTCTGGCTGATTCTCGACTTATGTTCTCTAAGAGTTTCTCCAGTGAGACACTGAATAGCCTTCAGGACCCAGGTGTGGATCTCATTCAGTTATTCCCCCACAGTTTACAGTACAGAGACATATAGGTACAGTGCAAAGACATATAGGTAAGCAAATAACAAAGATGACACATAGTAAAATTATAAGAAAGTAATACATAGGATGTTGTGAGAGTGTAAGGAAGGTGGTAATTAATTCAGCCTGCCAGAGGGAGTTCAGGGAAAGTCTCACAGAAAAAAAGATGTCTGAGCTGGTTCTTGTGATGGAGGGTAAGTTGGTATTTCAAACAGGAAACAACATTTGCAAAGGCCCAAAGGTGTGAAGATATGTGACACATTCAAAGAACAGCCAGTAGTCTGATCTGGCCAGAGTGTTAAGCGCATGGGGTAGAGAAGGTGGGGGGCTGGGCAGTGAGTAGCAAGAGATGAAACCAGAGAAGTAGATGGCAACTGAACCGTGAAAAGCTCTGTACCAGATGCCAAGGACTCAAAACTTCTTTTAGCAAAAGAGCAGAGAACCCCCTTGGCTTGTCTTCAGTGCATAGACATCCCTTGATTTTTACCTATAGGGGTTTCCCCTCCCCAAGGCCTGGTAACACGTTCTTCAAGTCCATTCACTTCCCTCTTAACCTTCCAGGAAGACTACATTTCACAGCTTCTCACACAGGTATATGGAGCCATGTGATTGAGTTCTAGCCAATGTAATGTGGGCAAATGCAATAGACGCCACTTCTGGAAAACTCTGGTGAAGAACTCTGAGACTCCAAAGATGGCGGAGTCACCAGATGGAAGGATCGGGGTGCCAGCATGCTGCATGGGAGGCCATTCATCAAATACTCAAGACTCTGACTTCAGTGAGAAATAAACTTTCTACGCCATTAAAGCTACAAGGAGTTGGAGATGGTCCATTCTGGTAGTCAGCCTATCCTAATTCGGTGGCTGAAGAAATTCTCAGGGGAAAAGTAACTGCTTGCACATGATCTATCCCAGTGTATGCCTAAATACCAGTGGCGCCGGCTCACTTTTCTCCAGCAGGACTGCCAGTGCACATGTCTAGCCTCAGCTTCTCTCTGACTCTAACTTACAATAGGTTTGTGGTGGTTCCCTCATTCTTTTAGCCCTGACTGACCATCTCCATAAGGCCGTGCAGAGCCAGTATCATAAAACCAAGTCACCTCTCCCCTTGCTACTCTCGACCTGTACACATCATGCAGGGTATCAATTGTGTTTTAGGAGACCCTTTCCTCAAGACCACTCTTGATTTTATTTTGATTTGATTTAATCTGCATATAAATATAAGGAGTGTTTGGGAGCTGCAGCCTATAATAGGTCTAATCTCCCTGCCTTTCTGGAGATAAGCCTGAATGAAATTTACAGGAAATTCTTCCAGGAAAATCTGAACCAGTTCTGAAGAAGTGAGAGTAGGAAAAGGATGAAGAGTCAAGGATGAGAACACCTCACTTGGAATTCTAACACTTGTTGTGATGGGCTTGTAACATGGCTTGAATCACTGTTTTCTGACCCGTTGTTTGAAAAGAGTTTTTTTAATCCAGAGACAGGCTAATCTTTTAAGATTTGTCCTAAAAGATTTCCTTAATTGAATGTAACACTCAGTAATTTGAACTCATTTCACTATCTGATACCTTAAGTTTTTATATTCTCTGATTCTGGGTGGAAGTGTAGCATAGCAATTCTGAGAGGAAGCTCAGAACTCCTCTGAAGGGATCCAATTATTGAACATGCTGTGATAAGGTTACCTTCATGTTTTCAGTATTCCTGCACTGAGCTTTATGATCTCACAAGCTACAACTGGCATCAATTTAATGAATTATTTCTCAAAGAAATCTGTAACAGCATTTTACAAAGCTTTATTATTGCCATATTTGAGTCTTCTTTAAAATTGTTTTTCTTTTTTTTTTTAATATTTTATTTATTTATTTGAGACAGAATGAGAGAGAGAGAGAGCACATGAGAGGGGGGAGGGTCAGAGGGAGAAGCAGGCCCCCTGCCGAGCAGGGAGCCGGATGCGGGACTCGATCCAGGGACTCCAGGATCATGACCTGAGCCGAAGGCAGTCGCTTAACCAACTGAGCCACCCAGGTGCCCTAAAATTGTTTTTCTTAAAGCCTGCTGAAAATTTAGACAAGATGATATGGGTTATTCCACAAAAATGAGAGTTCCCAGAGGAAGAATCTAGAAAATGATTCAACACCATGGAGTCAGACTCCCCAGGATGAAATCTTGGCTCTACCAATAAGATGCCGTAGGACTTTGGAACAAGGTTCTCAACCTCTCTGTGCCTCAATTTTCTCTCTGTACCTCAAGTTCTTTCTCTACCAAGAGATTCATATCAGTATCTGCCTCATGAGGCATGGAAATTGTATCATTTATTCACAATTATCCATTTCCTTTTCCTCTTTTTCAGTTTTCCCTGTAGACATCCTCATCCCACTGACTGGGGATGTGGACCTTGTGACTTGCCAAGATGGGCCATAAATAGATGAGCCATTTGCCTCACCTGAGCTGAGGTTTTCAGAGGCATTGCATGTTCCCACGATGTTCAAACCTTCACCCTGAGACCATCAAGTTTCATGCAGTGGCTACTTCTTTATCCTGGATTCTGGAATGAGAAGACACAAGGAGCAGAGCCCAGATGAGTCCAGCAGAGCTGCAAATATCCAGAAATTCCAGAACTTTTAGGGTTGAAAATTGAAACTTTCTCATTTCTAACAGGTTAAAGAGTCTCAAATTAAGATGAAGATTGCTCACAGATCCAATACACCCATTGTCAAGTCTACTGATTAGATTAATATGGCTCTAGTAAATTATCTCAGTTAGACAAATGGCTCAGGGAAAAGAAATTAAGGTGCAGTCCGTCTGAAGCTTGATAAGATCAAAGTACCTATGAAGGTATTTCTTAAAAAGTAATGGGTATGGCTATTGACTTACATGGAACTTACTGGAATCAAACTGATTAAAAAGAAAAACAGTTTTATAGAGAAATCTATTGCCAAAGCACTCCCAACCTAGATTAGAAGAGACTATAAGTATTCAAATAAAATAACCCTTTGGTCTCTAATCTTCTATAGGGGCGAAGCAATCTGAGATAGCTTCTCAGTCACAAATGGCATGTTTTCCAATACTCACGTCAGAAGAGGCCAAGGAGGAAAATGGAGGAGGAAAAGCTGTCCAGTCAAACCTCATGGAGAACAACAGGCTGAGAAATGACTCCCAGAAAATGTAACTGGAATATATCAAGGAACATTCCCTACCATCAGGGTGGACAAGCTTGCGACTTTTGCTCAGTGGAACATCAGAACTGCTACTAACCAGTGACTGGTATGTACCTCCCATTCTTGCAATCTTTTAATAAGGTGTCCCTACTCCACTATTGTATTATATTAGTTTTGGGGGAGGAAGAAGACAGACAACTTTTCACTTTAGTTCATGGGTCTCTAATCAAGAAGAGCAGCAAGGAGATATAATATATATTTACGAGATTCTGGACTTCTGAGCCCAGTGCCTGGTAGTTTTAAGTATCTTGGGAAGAGGTGAGAGCATCTTGTGGTCAGAAGAGCAAATTGGGGCAGATTGCATTTTTTTGTGTATGATTATTTGTCTTCTCATGGCCGTTACCAGCCTTCTAGGTAAATGGAGTATCCTTGTTTGCTCCACTGGCTTTGGATGTGGCTATGTGACCTGCTTTGGCTAAAAAGATATGAAAGACTATGTTTGTCATAACTGAAAAGATGATTTCAGAAGCATCGCAAGTTTCCACCAGCCTTTTTGCTATCTCAGAAAGCATCTTTAACCGGGTTTTCAGAATGAGAACGCATGTAGAACTCAGCACAGGCCTGCAATGCTGCAGCTGACCCTCAGCCCCAATGTAATATGATCCTGAAATCCATATTTATTGTCGTAATCCACCGAGATATTGAAGTTGTGTATTACAACAACAAAAGTTAAGACATGAGAATATCTTGAGGATTTTATGTGATAATTCATGCTTCATGCAATGGCTGGCACATCCTAAATTCAAAATAAATGTTAAATTCTGTCGTTGGTGTCATCTCTCTATCTCCACTCACCCGTAACAGCTCTAGAAACAGAATTGGCATTGTTCAATATTTGTGGAATGATTGAAGATGAATTATTGAAATGTATACCCTTTCTAAAGTTAAATAAGGTGAATAAAATAGAGACTCACTTTGCCAGTCCTTAGAAATCTAATGGGACACCCAGTAAATTGTAAGGGACATAGTTGCTTGATCTTTGAAATACCTGGACTGAGGAAGCATATGATATGAATGATAATTTTTAAAACTACCAATAAATATTTTGGGCCAATATTTTTTGCTCTTCTGAAAGAGGAGAGTCAAGTTTTCTAGTATGAGAGTTCTGGAACTATAAGAAACTCGTCATCAGTTCTCTTGGTACCAAATACTCAGTAAACCTAAATAAGACTCAAATTCTTATTAATGGGGCTTTTTGAGAACGCCATTGCAGAGCAAGGACATAACATTCCTTCTGAGATTTTTAAGATTTTTTTTAAATTTTTTATTTATTTGACAGAGACACAGCGAGAGAGGGAACACAAGCAGGGGGAGTGAGAGTGGGAGAAGCAGGCTTCCCGCTGAGCAGGGAGCCCAACACGGGGCTCAATCCCAGGACCCTGGGATCACTACCCGAGCCGAAGGCAGACGCCTAATGACTGAGCCACCCAGGCATCCCTCTCTCTGAGATTTTTAGACTGTTGCCCCAAGTTGACTTTTGGAGATATAGTTGATAAGTTTTAAGGTCATTCATTTTTGTACCTTAAAAGGTTCCTACAAATAATAGCTCACTTTAAAGCTGTAGTAACAAGGGAAGAAGGGTGCTAAAAGTGGATAATAAAAGTTATGAGGGATTTATTTGGGGCCCTTTAAAATTAAGATGACACCTTGGAAGGGCACATCTTTATACAATTTGAAATGTCCCCTTGGGAAAAAAAAGGATGTCCCAGAGTCAGTGAAATACTATCTTGAACCTCCCTCGTTCTGAGGCCTGCAAAGCTTTAAGTCAGCGCTAAGATGGATGTTAACATTCATGAGCTCCAGAATTAATGAGACTGGAAACTAAATTCTAAATGGCACTTCTTATTCAAGGGGAAAAAACTCACATCAGACCATCAACACTGAGACATATCCTAGTAAAGTCCTGGATATCCAAGATAAAGAAAGATTTCCTTACAATGGAAACATTATATAAATAACATAATTCAAAGGAAAAAGAGGATAAAGAGGAAGGTAGTGTAGGTGTAGAGAGTTCCTTAACTTTCACACCCAGGCATCAAAGCTGATAAACATCATTTAATATGACTTTTTAAAATATACAAATAGAAACATTAAGAAAAATATAAAAGTCAAAAGTCAAAAACTAGAAGGAATACTGGGGAGAAGAAATGGCAATTGCTGATTTCACCATTTATATATACAGTAAGGAGTCAAAGAATGTTAAAGAAAAGTGGTCTTTTTTTTTTTTAAGATTTATTTCTTTGACAGAGAGAGACACAGCGAGAGAGGGAACACAAGCAGGGGGAGTGGGAGAGGGAGAAGCAGGCCTCCTGCAGAGCAGGGAGCCCGACGCAGGGCCCGATCCCAGGACCGTGGGATCACGACCTGAGCCGAAGGCAGACGCTTAACGACTGAGCCACCCAGGCACCCCAAAGAAATAGTGGTCTTAAGTATACTACATTCTTATAAAAATAAACCACTAAGAATTTAAATCTTTCATATTATCAGCAAAAGGAAAGACAAAACACAGACCACATAGTAAAAGACAGAAATAAAAGCATCAATAAGAACCAGAAGTATATCATTAATTATGACAAAAATAAGTTCTGTCACATCCACTTCAAGAAACTTATCCTTCAGATATATTTGTATATATGTGAATGATGGATGTACAAAGATGTCAACTGCAGAGTTGTTTGTAACAGCAAAAGCCTGGCAATGATTTACAAGTTTATTAACAGCAACTGATTGCATAGATTATAACAGAGCCACAAAATGGGATACTATACAGCAGTCAAGAAAGATTGATGCAGCTTCAAATCATACTGTTAGGTTTAAAACCAAGGTATAGAATACACAATCATTTGTATGAAAAAGCATATGCACGTATACACATGCCCGTGTACGTGTGGATGAATGTAGGTACACACTGTCTTTGGAAGAACAAAGAAATGGGTAAAAATAGATGTTACAAGACAGGGAAATTGGGTCAGTGGAGGATGAAGGCAAGAAGAGTAACTTTTCACCATGTATTCCTGCACACTCCCTGAACTGTGTACGTGTGCAGATTCTGTCTAACCAAAACCACATAAATTGAGTAACTTATAAAAGGCAAAAACCAAATTGGTTGACCTTGTTATGCAAGTGCCAATTTATAATGGGTTGGGCATCAACATAATTCCCTGCCTAGAACATCTCTGACCGTCCAGTTGGCTCCTGTGTGCCATTAAAAGATAAGGTTTTAACTTTTTTTTTTTTTTTTTAATTTTTTGAGAGAGAGAGAATGAGAGACAGAGAGCATGAGAGGGAGGAGGGTCAGAGGGAGAAGCAGACTCCCTGCCGAGCAGGGAGCCCAATGCGGGACTCGATCCCGGGACTCCAGGATCATGACCTGAGCCGAAGGCAGTCGCTTAACCGACTGAGCCACCCAGGCGCCCGAAAAGATAAGGTTTTGCCTTGAAGCCACTTAGAGCCAGCCTTAGAAGGGACCTGAACACGGGTAGCACCATCATCTAGATAGAAATGGTCCAGACCAGCAGCCTAATGCCTACTTCAAGAGAAGGGCAGAGAATGCCCAGCATTTGCGGCATGCTGATCAGATACGAGGAAACAGAGTTAAATCGGACTGGAGTCACAGCTATAGTTGGACGTATGGTGTGTCCAGGGGCATGCCAGGACAATCTGTGAAGCCATTATTAAGTACTCTACATTTTTTAACTTTTATAATGGAATGTCCATTCCCACTGAGAGCACCCTCCTGCAGACATCATTCAAAATGAGAAAACATTTCTTTCTTTGCCTGTATTTTGTGGATTTTTTCAGGTTTCTACTAACAGATTATAATCTCCAGACCTAGACCTGAGGCACAATTTACACAAGACTATTCACACAGTATGATCTTCCACAATTCACTGTTTCAAGGCATGGGGGAAAAAAAAGAATCACAACTGCCTAGGGAGAAAAGAGAATTATAAGGGCAGCCTCCCTCTTGAGAGTTGAATTTGATCCTTTAAGGCCAGCAATTCAATCTTTTAAAAGGCACATCTCTGTCCTAATCAATCAAGCTTTCATTTCCAATGGCAATAACCTTCCCTAGGCACTCAAGAAGTCAGAAACTAGAGCCTTCGTACATGAAAATTCAATATGGTATTTTCTACTAAGTTGACTTGCTCCTACAAACCGACCCAGGATTTTGTCAGCAGGAAATCTGATGTTCCAATATATCATGGGATGTCAACACCATCTATCAGTGCAGATCTGTCACATTAAATGGAAATGATGTGGTTTGCATCTGGAACTTCAGGAATAGAGTTTCTGATAAATTTGAGAAGAATCAAAGATAAGAAATAGCCCCCAGTGTGCCCAACCTCACATCTTGGGTTATATTGCTTTGTGAGGAGTGTGTCCAAAGTTAACTGATGAGATATTCTCAGCCATAGGGGTTCTGATCCTAGTTACTGATGATAGCAAGTAGCTTTGCACTGGCCAAAAAAAGGGTCAGAAACCATTGGTCTGATTTCAGTCCTCTGTCCTCTTCATTAACAAAGTTTTGTGTGAAATGATAGGAAGATTCATAAAATCTAGGTGACTCACACAGTCGCATTGATAGTACAAGACATTTTGTAAGGATTTTTTTCCAAAGTGCCACATTAGAAATTTACTCAAGGAACATTCAAATTTTCACAAGACTGGAAAAACAGTTTTCTTTGCAAACATATTCCAGGGACTGAATAGTCGATATTACATCATGATGGAGTTTGTATCTTAACACACTGGTGAATGAGTAGTTCATGGATGTGAAGTCCAGAAGCCTGGCTTCAGATCATAGCCCCATGGTACCACCACAACCACCACAGTATGAGGCATGTAAGGCCTGGAGGCCATTTAACTTTCTAAGCCTGCAAAACAGGGATCAGAGTAGCTAGTCCACCTTTTCTCGGGTCTCCTGGGAGGACTGATGGCAGTTAAGTTTGTGCTTATATTTTGTATGCTTAAGAAGGGATGTCATTGTTCTTCAGGTAGTAATTGGTGTAGTAATTCTGGCTTTTCATGAGTACTCTGCATCTAACACTTCATATGACAGTTTCTTAGTTGGATCTAATTCTTTTAAAAAAATAACACTTTATTGGTATGATTGACATACAAAAAGCTGTGCATATTTAATGTATCTAACTTGATGAGTTTGGAGATAAGTATACACCCATGATACCATCACCACAGTATATGTAGTAAACATATTAATCACCTCCCAAAGTTTCGCCCTGCCTGCTTTATTTATCTACGTGTGTGTGATAAGAATACTTAACATAAAATCTTAGCAAAAATTTTTAAAGGACACAATACAGTATTAACTATAGGCTCTACACTTGACAGTAGATCTCTACGACTGATTCATCGTGTAAAATTGAAACTTCTGGGTGCCTGGGTGGCTCAGTCGTTAAGCGTCTGCCTTCGGCTCAGGTCATGATCCCAGGGTCCTGGGATCGAGTCCCACATCGGGCTCTCTGCTCGGCAGGAGGCCTGCTTCTCCCTCTCCCACTCCCCCTGCTTGTGTTCCTGCTCTTGCTATCTCTCTCTCTGTCAAATAAATAAATAAAATCTTTAAAAAATAAAATAAAATAAAATTGAAACTTCTTCGTCTAATTTTTAGGTTAAAATTTCCTGCCAGTACTATCATGAAAATTTTTTATAGCTCAGTTGGAAACCAATCTTTTTTATGTCTTAACAGTATTTTCATAAAATAAAGGTAATAATAGTGCATTTCGTGACACTTTTGGATTCGTTCTGATAATTTCCTCAGACACGCAGTTATAAAAGTTGCTGGTTACAACTATGCTTAGATTTTCTTTAAACAATCTAAGCCTTTTTCTATTGCCTTTTGTTCAATTAATACACATAGTTATTTTAAACTAGTAGAATAGTTTAACAGTCTTGTTAGTATTTATTTTCCAGATATTTAATAGGACAAATTCCGGCAATGCCATCCCTCTGAACTGCCTAGCTGCATGTGGATAGGACATTTTCATTTTGCTACTGAGTCCTCCCCGCAAACTAACCAGGCCGGAGAGAGCCAATGCGTCCGTGGATGGACCCCTTGCTATAAGTCTGGGAATGGAAGCATCATCTGCTGTGCTGGCAAGTCACCCAAGGTGCACACAGGATGGAAAATGAATCCATCCTGTGGCCAGAGTTGGAACTACCTGGAAATCCTCCCGGACTCCCTTAACAACTCTGGCTAAGACAGCCTGGCACTGGTAGTTCGTAACTAATAAGCAGCAGTGTGAGCCTGGGTGCAACAGGATTCCTTTCAGCAGGTGAGGAAGGTCAGGAGACAGACCCATAGTTGTTTAAAGGTCCCAACAGATCGTTTAGTCCGAGGGCCGTGCTGAAGAATGTCGTATCTGCCCAGGGAACCGTTTGTGGTTTTCAAACAGGACAGATGGGTGTGGGCTGAAAATGTGGCATAACCAGCAAGAAAGAACCGAAATTGCCAAGTGGGAGACGTAGCTACATGCCCTGATTATAATCTGTTGCCTGGCTGCTTCCTACAATATGAGCTCATGACAGTTACCTATAAGAACATAACGTACGTAGCTGAAAATAAAGGAGGGCTTAGGGCATTGCTTCATCTATCATCACCAGTCCAATGGCAGCAAAGTGTTCCAAGAGAAGTTCTCGACAAGAGGAGAACTGTCGTGGACAAGAGCAAGTCTGGCACTGTCGTGGACAAGAGCAAGTCTTGCAAGGGCTCTGGGCCTTGCCATCCTCGTTCGTAAAATGGAAATAATAGTGCCAGCTCCATTCTTCCTTGCAGAATTGTGCTGAGGATAAAGAAAACCAATCCACAAGTATCCATGAGCTCCCAGTGCTCCCAGAAGTGTAGACCCTGAGGGGGGCTTAAAAAGGGTTAAGAAATAATACCTGGCCTAGAGTATTTCACAATAGATTTTGGAGGACTCGGGACTAAAAACCTGTGAAATAATGTTAAACCATCGGACCATATTTGCACAAGTGCTCGGTTACTGAATATAACCTGTAATTCCCCTAAGGCTTCACAGGCAAGAGGGGTATCCAGGGAGGGGCCACAGCTGGGCTGGATCCTGAAAGATGAAGCAGAGTTGGCTGGGCAAAGGAAGGAAGGACAGGCGTTCCTCATGAGAGGTACTGCACCAATGAAGACTTGAACAAAGCAATGAGCTGGGTCGTTCAAGGGACCATGAAGCGATTGGCAAAACGTTCAAGAAGAGTAGGGAAATGCTAAGTGAAATAAGTCAAGCAGAGAAAGACAATTATCATACAGTTTCACTCATATGTGGAACATAAGGAATAGCATGGAGGACCACAGGGGAAGGAAGGGAAAACTGAATGGGAAGAAATCAGAGAGGGAGACAAACCATGAGAGACTGTGGACTCCGGGAACATAACTGAGGGTTACAGACAGGAGGGAGGTGAGGGGATGGGGTAACCAGGTGATGGGTATTAAGGAGGGTACACATGGTGATGAGCACTGGGTGTTATGCACAACTAATGAATCATTGAACACTACATCAGAGACTAATGATGTACTATATGTTGGGCTAATTGAACATAATAAAAAAAAGTAAGAGTAAGGAAATGGAGTTGTGCAGGGAGGATGAGACCCGATTAAAGCTACAATGAAACCAGGGTGAGGACGTATGGACGAAGAAAGGGAAATAGAGGTCCAGGGGTTTTTCAAGCAACAGCGACCAGTGTATAAGGAAGATTGTAAGGTCATTAGTATGTACGCTGGTCAGAGCTAAGAAGATGGAAAGTAATATGGAAAAAAGTCTATTACCCACTCTTAATAGTGGTAATAGAAAAAATAGAGAGAGAGAGAGGAAACATTTTGAAGGAAAAAACTGGAAAGACTGGATGACTGGAAACAAGGGCTGGAGTTCATGCAAGTGTTTGAGACCGGGTCTTTGAAAGACAGTATATACTGACACTATTTTTTCGTGCTTTACTTTATTGGGGGATCATTTCAAGTCATTGTTCCACAGAGCATTCTGAATGCAGTCAATTCATCAATTACAACAGTATTTCCTCACCACGAACAGCTATTCATTACATGGTTCTGTAAGTGGGTGTTCTTGATTCTTTCCACCTCGATCTAACATCAACTCCCGCTCTCCAGTTTTGCAATAAATGTTCAGTATTGTGTCCTTGTCATTGGTCTTCTCTAAAGAGTGGATCTCCAAAGCTTGAAAGCACAATTGTTTGTAGAATCTATCCTTCTTTGTTTGAATCAGTACACTATTTTTATGAATTTTAGTTACTAGATCTTAATGACAAGACACAATTCCAACTTAGTGCACTAGATGGCAGACAATAACTACATTCTCTCCATCCCATTAAAAAAAAAAATGAAAGCCACAGTGTGGAAAAACGAAGAACTATGGCTCACACATTTCTGTTTGCCCTTTAAGCTCATCTAAGAAAACACAACTTTTATACCTAACATCTATCTACATTCCACTGAAAAGAGAGAGAGGGATTTTCAGTCTATTCAGACCTGAATATGCATACTTTGCTTTTTGGGGGTGTTTTGTTTTTTTGAAGTTTTTTGTTGAATTGACTTTATTTTGTTCAACCCAGGTAGGAAATGGTGGAGGGGACAAATAATGAAAGTGGTAATGATGACGTTATGAATGAGACCATACTGATTATAATGCATTATTCATTCATTCATTCATTCATTCATTCATTTTTGCAGGGCAGGGTTGGGGCCGTTCAGGTGGGAAGGGCACAGTAGGAATTTATAGGTGGAAGGTATGGTCAGGATGAATAGCAATGAGATTATTCCCAAAAGCCATACACGGTCATCACCAAAGTGATGTGCCCGGACAGCCCAGGGCTGAGATACATTACCAAAAGTTACTTTAAGGAGACATTCAGTTTATCCTTCTGCTTCTGGATACAACTATCCTTAATCACTTAATAGAAAGAAGCTGACAGTGGACTTCAAACCCAACTCTAATATGGAATTGCTTGGGAAAGTGGCTTTAGTCAGCATCCTTTGTAAAGATGGTTTTGGTCAACATCCTTTGTGTCTATTTTGTGCAACACACTACAGTGAATCCTACCTTTCCATTGCAGAGAAGCCTGTGAAACATCTACGCATTTTTTGATATTTTGGCAACATTCAATATCCTCCTACATGTTTCCTAATTATATCTAGAAAGTAAAATAAGTATTTTATTTAGTATGAAATTCGGTTGAAAACTCTATAGAGAGAGAGACGAAGTGCCTGGTGAAGTCTAATATTTTTAGATAGCCAGCTTGAAGATAGGTTTGTTTTTCCCCCTCCAAAAAATCAAGGCTAATAACAAGCTCATATTCAAGACTTCTTATTTCTACACATTTCCTAAAATCTCCGGTCGTTGTGAATAACCTGAGCTTTTTCCTGACCAGCTCTACTAGGGAAAAAACATACAGCTTATTTCGAGGTATGCCTCCACACAGCGGGCCTTCCATAGGCTTGCTCTCGCCCTCCCCTGAACTTCCTCTTCGTGCTCTCTTCTCAGTGCAGTGACAGAGGCCCGCGCCGAGGACCGCCCCGCCCGCGGCGGCGTTCGGGAGCGCGCGCGCCCGGCTGGGATCGGGCTCACTGCCCAGCCCCAGGAGCGGGCTGGCTTCCGGGCGTGCGGCCGGCCTGCGCGCGGGCGGCTCGGCCGCGCGCCCGCCGCCCGCCGCCCGCCGTCCGCACGCCCTGCCCGGGAGCGCGGCCGCACGGGAGCGCGCCGGAGCTGCCCCGGGACTGCGCGGCTGCCCAGCGGGTACTGGGCATCGGCGGCTCCGCCAAGACGCGGCTGCCTTGGTAACTGACTCCCCGTTACCGGAAGACAAACGACCCTGGCCCACGGTAGTGTCAGCTTTTCTCCGCGTGATTTCACTTGCCAGCTCTGCTAGCACGGCGAGCGGCTGATCCGTGTGAGCACCATTACCATATATAGAGACGAAGTGCCTGGTGAAAAAAGGAACCCCGGAGAAGCCTTAGTCAGTGGCCTTGGGTGGGAGTGACTGTTGGGAGGGTCAAGACGAAATGTGCCCTTCAGCAGACGCGATTACTAACCGTGTTAAGTCTGCAGATGATTCAAAAGACAGATCGGAAAAAGGAAGTGTTGCAAATGCCAGCGCACTCAGGGAACTCGCGGGAGTTGCTGCACAGTCAATAAACAGTTATTAAAATTCTGGAGAACTTGAAAGACAGACTTTTCTCAACCTTCATTTAAAAAAATAATTGTTGGGGCACCTGGGTGGCTTAGTCGGTTAAGCGTCTGCCTTCGGCTCAGGTCATGATCCCAGCGTCCTGGGATGGAGCCCCGCATCGGCCTCCCTGCTACGCGGGAGGCCCGCTTCTCCCTCTCCCGCTCCTCCTGCTTGTGTTCCCTCTCTCGTTGTGTCTCTCTCTGTCAAATAAATAATAATAATAATAATAATAATAATAATAATAATAAATAAAAATAATTGTTACAACCTTGATTGCTACATTTGCTTTTTTTTTTTTTTTTTTTTTTAAGATTTTACTTATTTATCTGACAGCGAGAGAGGGAACACAAGCAGGGGGAGCGGGAGAGGGAGAAGCAGGCCTCCCACGGAGCAGGGAGCCCGATGCGGGGCTCGATCCCAGGACCCCGGGATCATGACCCAAGGCGAAGGCAGACGCCCAACGAATGAGCCACCCAGGCGCCCCTGCTTATTTTTTTAAAGAAAACAAGAAATACTCTAAATAGAAGCAGTCCAGCTTATGCTCTAGGACAAAAAACTCTGTGCCTTTGAAGCATTGCTATACTTAAAAATAATGCAAATATAGACATAAGACAACCTTGCTGACAAGTCTAAATATGGTTAGTAATGGCTTTGCTGTTTGTGAGGATTATAAATATGGATAGTAAATATGGATAAATATGGATTATAAATATGGATAGTAATATGGATAGTACTGGATACTTTATTGTAACTATGGATAAATACGGATAGTAATGGCTTTGATGTTTGTGAGGTGATAATTACTGGCAGACCAAAAACTACAACCACCAAGAATTTTGACCAGAATGGTTTCAAGAGGAGGCAAAGGACTTCTGGATGAATGTTTGGAAAAGGGTGGAAAGCTTTTACGGCTCTTCCAGACTCTTACATTTGGCCAGCATAGCTCACACTACCTCACTTTCCACTCATAAAATGGTTGTAGCCTCTGTCTCTACTTAGTGTTTAGTACTCTCTTAAAATCTTCTGTGATTATGCCCATAAAGCTTTTTGAACCCCTTGGAAGCAATACATTCTCATTTTTAAAACTTACATATGGTTATATTATCAAGTAATAATGTATAGTTTAGCATATATGTATATATATGGTTATATTGATTATCAGGTTATAATGAGTCTGTCACATGGGAAGTTTAAACATTACTAAATAACCAGAATGAGCCCATGGGCTTATTCTTAGATTCCATAAAACTGGCACACACACAAAAAAGAGTATTCTGAGCAAATCAACTAGAAAAATACTTCTAAACCACTGCTAAGACTAAATGAGCAAGGTGACATAGGAGACCAAATAATTACCCAATGAGCATTTCTTTGCATAAAATAGGGAGAAAAAAAAACCAATCTTTTCCTCCAAAACAATATTTTTCCACTAAATAGACTATCTTTTTTTTTTTAATAGGAGTTAACATTCTCACTGTGGAAAATTCAAACAATACAGAAATGCAAAAAGAAAAATGTGAATACCATTTTATAGTTCCACTCTCCCCGAAGACCAGAGAGATAATATGCTGCCAGACCTCTTTCTAAGGATAGACACACCCACACGCCCACACACATGCGTGCGCAGGTCCATATGATCGTAAGATAATGTTCCACAATGAATTTTATATAACTTTATAGACTAATATGTATAGATCAACACCATTCTTTTTTTAAAAAAACTTATTTATTTGAAAGAGAGAGCATGAGCAGGGGGGAGGAGCAGAGGGAGAGGGAGAAGCAGACCCTTGGGCAAGCGGGGTGGGGCGGGGGGGAGCCTGACTCGGGGCTCCATCCCAGGACCCTGGGATCATGACCTGAGCGGAAGGCAGATGCTTAACCGACTGAGCTACCCAGGCGCCCTGCAACCCCATTCTTTTTACTGGCTGCAGCCATTGACTGGATACACCACAATGTATTTAATCTGTTTCCTTTTGATGAAATCTTAGGGTTTCTCTCAGTGGTTTACCTATTGAAGGAAATGCTGCCCTGAACATCTTTGAATTTTTGCATGGCCATGACCAAGTATTCCTGCAAAGGTAAATTACATAAGAGGAATCTCTGGGTCAAAGTTTATACACTTTAAAAATGTTGTTAGAGGGGAGCCTGGGTGGCTCAGATGGTTAAGCATCTGCCTTCGGCTCAGGTCATGAACCCAGGGTCCTGGGATCGAGCCCCACATCGGGCTCCTGACTCAGCCGGGAGCCTGCTTCTTCCTCTCCCTCTGCCTCTCCCACTGCTCATGCTCTCTCTCTCTCTGTATCTCTGTGTCTCAAATGAATAAATAGAATCTTTAAAATAAAAAATAAAAAAATAATAAAAAAATAAAAATGTTGTTAGAGTTTCAATTGCTCTTCCTCCCCTCAAAAGTATTCCATGTACCCACCTCCTACATTGTCTGAGTGTCCCCTTTCTGTAGCTGTTGTTTCTGCAGCTGGAGCCATTCTTGTTACGGTACGTTTGAAGTTTTACCCGTTTGACATTATGTTATTCTGATCAAAGACCCCTCCCCAAATGTATCATCTGATCCAGCCAATCAGTTCCCTTGCCGTGGGTTTTTCCCAGCAGGCAAATGGGAAACAGTGTTCCCTCTACTATTTGCTACACAAACACCTAAACACAGAGATCTGGAAAAGCTGGTATCCAGAATGTGGTTTAGACATGAGGTCCCGGAGGTGGCTCCCACTCCTCCTCGTTCCCAAATCTGAATGGTGCGATTCCCACCTGCTTTCTGACTTTCTGAAGCAATAATGAGCATGCAGAGAAAGAGAGAGAGAGAGAGAGAGAGAGAGAGAGAGGGTTGGCAGGGCCTCCTCAGGCCTGGAGTCAGTTTCCCCACCAGATGCAGGAAAAAGATAACGTGGATGAGATGAAGTCAATCATGAGTTCATCTCTTTTAACACCCAGTGCTTCCTTCTGTCCACAAATACATTTGGCACAGACAACTCTTCTGGAGAGGAAGCTAAGAAGGGCCAGGTTGAAGGCAGGTCAGCATGAGGGAGCATTGCAGAAATGACCCCTCCCCTAATGTTGCTTCCTCCTCTCTTGATTTATAGGTCAGTTTTCATGTGTTCTTTTTTTTCTCTTTATTAGCTAGGCAGTTCTACATATTATTTTAATTCTACTAGTAGTCATTATTATATTCTAACAGAGAAATGTGGGTCCACATTATCAGAGTCTAATATCACATCAGAGAATTATGTTCTCTCCTACTGAGAGACCTCAGTCGGGACATTTTGCAAGCTTTCACTTTCCCCTCCCTCCCTTACACTTTCCTTTCCCAGGCTTTACTGAATAATCAGCCCAGTTTTTCAGATTTTTCTTAGAATATGACTTCTTTGTCAAGATCACTTTTAATTGCATCATACTTCAGTTATCCAAATTTATTTACATTTAACTTTGAGTTTTATTGAATTTGTACTATTGCTGCCCTTTCTTGTACATTATCTTTGTCTTTCTTGAGATCTTTATTGCGATTCTGTTTTTATTTACCTGAAGTATTTTCACAAGTAATTATCCAAAAAGTGTACCTTGTTGGTCTACTATTCCATTCTGAATCTCTCAAATTATAATCCTCTTCCTTGTTAACTTGTAGCTCTGGTAAAACCTCACATCCTTCATAGTTGATGATATTAGAAATGGGCTTTTGAAAAGCAATTCCTTCTTTGGTTGGTGAACATTTTCAATCTGCAAACACAGTCCTTTCTCCAGTTCTGAAGAATTATATTCTATCAGTTCATTAATTTTTCATTCTCCCTTGCTTCCTTTTCTTGCATTTAGAACTGATTATTTTTAGACTTCCAAATCTGTTCTCCAAGATGCTCTTTTCTCATGATCTTTCTCCTTCTTTTGTGTGTGCTCTATCAACATCGTATGGCTCTTAGAATTATCTATTATATTCTTCACTGTCATACAGACTTTTGTCAGTTATGGTTTAAATTATTTTTCAAAGAATTATTCTTGTTTTCAGAGTGTTTCTTTTTGGTAAAAGCCTGGCTTTCGTTGTGAATATGAATGAGAAGTTTTCTTCTAAGCTCTCTCCTGGTTCTTGTTTCAACATGTTCATTTGTTCAACAATCAGCTTGGTGCTCTCCTTTTGACCGGATGATTGTACTTTATGTGGTTAGCGATTTGGTCTAATCGTCCAGCTTATTTAGTATCGTTAGCCGGGGTGTCTCTTACATAATTCTTGTAGCCGGTGTGAGTACTTAACATAATTCTTGTAGCAGATTAGAAGGAGATTGGAAGTCAGAGGAACATGCTTCTGGGATTTCCCAGGAGGAAATGGTCTGAGAGTTGACAAATCGGAGTCACTGAGCCTTCTGTTAGATGGATGGGTGGTAAGGGCATGCTGCAGGTGTTTTCCCTTCAAAGTGCGCAGAGGAAACTGGTCTGGCATGATGCTGATTCCTCTCCATCAAGGCAGGAAGCAATGGGGTCAAGGTGACAAATGGAACTGGATCTATTCCTCTGGCCAACTGGAGAGATTTAGGCCAGTGAGGGGACTCCTTGAGACAAGGCTTCTGACCACAGAGTCCAAGGGCTTCCCATAGGAGAGGTGAACCAAACCAGATGGTCTTTCTTTAACCTGACTCTTCCGTGTGCAAACTCTGTATTAGTTTTCTATTACTACATAACAAATTACCACAAACTTAATGGCTTAAAATAACACATGCCTATTATCTCACAGTTTCCATGGGTCAGGATTCCAGGCATGGCTTAGTTGGATCCTCTGCTGAGGTCTCACAAAGCCACAATTACGATGTTGGCCATGACTGCAGTTCTCATATGGGGCTCTGGGTCCCTCCCCCAAGCTTATTCAAGTTTTTGGCAGCATTCTGTTCCTTGCAGCTGTATGAACAAGGTCCCTGTTTTCTTGCTGGGAACCACTCTCAGTTCATAAACCCCTTGCAGTCTCTTGTCATATAGCCCCTAAAAGCAGTTCACAATCTGGCTATCTGCATTTTTTCCAAGCCAGCAGAAGCACATTTCTCTGACTTCCAATTGCCTTGCAGTCTGCTACAAGAGTGCCTTATAGAACGTAATGCATCAAGGGAGTGACTCTTCCATCATCATTTGCCACATGGGCATCGTTTAATCAAGGGAGCAACTACCTATCCATCATATGCAAAGGTTCTGTCTACATTCAAAAGGAGGGGATTATCCAAGCCATCCTTACCCATGGGTGGAACTCTTCGGGAACCCTCTAAAATTCTGCCCTTCACAATTTCAGAAATGTAAGAATCCATTCCAGTTTCCAATGGGGGAATGACATTTCTCCTTCTATGTTAGTTGAGTCACTTTTGTAAAAAACTGGGTGGTAGAGAGTGGAGGGAAGGCAGATTGTCAAAGGTGTGTGCTTGACATCACGTTAAATTATCCAGATAATTATCTTAACTTTCTACCTTAATGAATTGATGTTTTTAACTTTTGTTGTTGTTTTTACCTTTTAAAAAATGTTCTTCAAACATTTCAACTAATCTGAAATGTAAATAAAATCACTTTATAAATTTGAAGCAGTATATTTGTCTAAATTAATAGGCTTTATTTTTAGATCAAATTTAGATTTACAGAAAATCCAGCATAAAGTACAACTTCCCATATACCCCTATCTATCACTCCACTCCAACACATACACACCCACACACACACACGTTTCCCCTAATATTAACATCTCAAATTAGTGTGTTACATTTGTTGCAAATGATGAGCCAATATTGATACATTTATTATTAACTAAAGTCAATAGTTTACATTAGTGTTTACTCTTGGCGTTGTATAGTCTATGGGTTTTGCCAAATGCATAATAGACATTTAACATGTATACACATACATGGCATACCTGACTCGTATCTACTATTAAGTCTCATACAGAATAGTTTCAGCACTATATTTTTTAATAAGGAATTTTTCTTTTAAATCAGACCTTTGTCCTGTGTGACCTATGTGACCATTTTAGGCAAATATAGGGTGTGTGGACAGCCCATGTGACCGGCCAGGATATAACAGAGCCTTCTGTGACTAAATAGTGGTTGGCCTGAGATCGCTGATATTCAAAACCAATTATTACGCACAATGTATTTCAATCTGTTTAAGAAGAACACAGTCTCTGGGGAGAGAATTTTAAGACAAAGAGCGGTTTTGGTAATAATACCAATTTTGGTCCAGACCAAAATGCAGTGGTACAGAAAGACAATGAGTTTTCAGAAATAAATTATCTTGAGAATGCTCTGTGAAAAGCAGTGTGAAGATAAGGGAGAAAATATTTCATAAGACTTATCTGATAAAGGACAGATATCAAAAATATACAAAGAACTCTTAATCAACATTAAGAAAACAAACCAATCCAGGGGCACCTGGGTGGCTCAGTCAGTTAAGCATCTGCCTTCGGCTCAGGTCATGAACCCCAGGGTCCTGGGATCGAGTCCCACATTGGGGTCCCTGCTCCACGGAGAGTCTGCTTCTCCCTCTGACCCTCCCCCATCTCATATTTTCTCTCTCTCTCTCTGTCTCTCTGTAATAAATAAAATCTTTAAAAAAAAAAAAAGAGAGAGAAAACAAATCAATCCAGTTAAAAAGTGGGCAAAAAACCTGAACAGATGCCTCACCAAAGATGTATGGAAGGCTTATAAGCATATGAAAAGGTTATCTATGTATATGTCACTAGGGAATCACAAATTAAAATAATGAGGTACCAATATATACAGTGAAATAGTACTCAGCCATCAAAAAGAATAAATCTTGCCATTTGCAACAATGCAGATGGAGCTGAGCGAAATAAGTCAATCAGGAAAAGACAAATACCATATGATTTCACTCATGTGTAGAATTTAAGTAACAAAACAGATGAACATAGGGGAAGGGTGAAGAAAGAGAGGGAAGCAAATCATAGGAGACTCTTAAGGATAGAGAACAAACTGAGGGTTGATGGAAGGAGGTGGGTGGGGGATGGGCTAGATGGGTGATAACTATTAAGGAGGGCACTTGTGATGATGAACACTGGGTGTTGTATGTAAGTGATGAATTACTAAATAAAAAAACGAAAATAAAAAATAAATTAAAAATTAAAATAAAATAATGAGATACCAATACATTAGAATGGCCAAAATCCAGAACCCTGCTACCACCAAATGCTGGTAAGGCTGTGGAACAGGAACTGTCACTCTTTGCTGGTAGCATGCAAAACAGTACAGCCAGTTTGGAAGACAGTGTGGAAGTTTCTTACAAACTAAATATATTCTTACCGTACAATCCAGGAATCACACTCTTTGGTAGTAAAGAGTTGAAAACTTATTTCCATACAAAAAGAATGAGCTGTCAAGCCATAAAAAGACATGGAGGAAACTTAAATGAATACTGCTAAGTGAAACAAGCTAGTTGGAAAAAGCTACAGGCTATATAATCCCGATTTTATGACGTTCTGGAAATGGCAAAATGGAGACACAAAAAGAGTGATATACGCATATAATGGCACACAGTGGAATATTATTCATCCCTGAAAAGAAATAAAATTCTGCCACAGACTATAGCATGGCTGCACCTTGAAGACCACATGCTGAGGGAAATAAGCCAGACACAAAAGGACATTGTATCACTCATCATTTGTATGAGGCACCTAGAGCAGTCAAATTCACAGGAATAGAAAGTAGCATGGTGGTTCCCAGGCACTGGGAAAGGAGGTATGTGGCGTTATTATTTGATGGGTACAAAGTTTCAGTTTGGGAAGAAGCCAAAGTTCTGGTGATGGATGGAGGTGGTTACACCAATGTGGATATCTTTAACCCCACTGACATCTACACTTACAAAAAATGACAAATTTTATGTTGTGCATATTTTGCCATAATAAAAAAAATTCATGAAAGGAAAGAACATGGGCAGTGGGAATGGAAGACTGGCTTCCAGAGCCAGATCTGGTTGCGTTCTTTCATGACAGTTAGCTCTGGGGTCTTTGTAGTTTCCCTTCCAGGACCTTGAATCTCTATTATTCACTCGCTCATTCATTCATTCAGCCAGTGTTTATTCAACACATACAACAGTTTAAGTTACTCTAAAACTATGGAAGAGCTTGGAAACTATTGTTGTGGGTCAGATGCAGGATAGATGTTATTAAAATCAATGAATGGGAATAACCAAAACTGTTTTTCTATTAAAACAATGTAATCCCTTGTAGGTTTTCACATTCAGATATAGATTTCGTTCTTAAATCAGTGTCACAAAATATGAAAGCTAGAAAAATGATCTCACCTAGTAAATTATTTAGCAAAATAATTTTGTTTTCAAATAGAGTTCTACAGAGATCACTAATATGACAAAATAAAATATTAAAAACATAGCCTTCTGGGATAGTCTAAATTTGCATTATTGGGCCAAAGATATAACATCCATCATGGAAGACTTAAGCATATTCTTGTGCCTGACTTTTGAGGTTCATCTGAGCTTCTAGGAATCCAGAGCACAGCCTGAAAATCCATATATACTTCTACCCCTTCATTCTAGAGATTTAAGTGATCTGTGCCCAAAACACGTAATTTTTTTCATTGTGATTTTCAAAAAATAGTTCTAGGTTGCAACTGAAAACTTGAAATAGTTTGTTCTTAATAAATCTTTAAATCTGTTTAAAATCAATACATTGTTTTATTCACAATGTTTTAAGTCTTGAGAATTGGAAAAGTCCACATGTCTATGAGGTGGTTTGGTAAATATGGTACCATACAAGAGTATGAACTTGGAGCCCAAAAATCTAGATTCTGGTTCTAGTTCTTCTGATCACTAGATATGTGACTTAGGAAGAATCAGGTAACCTCTCTGGTCTCTATGCTGTGTTATGTCTGAAAGTAAGGATAATAATGCACAACACATCTAGCTTCCAAGGTGTCCATGTACATGTGAGTTAAGCTTCTATTTTCTTCGATAATATTTTGAGTGATAATAGCTATCACCAAAACTGAGTTGAGTTTAAATAAGATGGTGTGTACATTTAAACCTGTATGTTAATAAATGTTAAGATTTTAGTAGCCCAGGTATTTTTAATCTATAGAAATAGAGTGCTATTTATGCCCCCTCCCTCCCTGAAAAACCAGTCAAATATAATCTGTCAACAAGTTTTGGGGCGCCTGGGTGGCTCAGTTGGTTAAGCGACTGCCTTCGGCTCAGGTCATGATCCTGGAGTCCCGGGATCGAGTCCCGCATCGGGCTCCCTGCTCGGCGGGGAGTCTGCTTCTCCCTCTCCCACTCCCCATTTGTGTTCCCTCTCTCGCTGTGTCTTTCTCTGTCAAATAAATAAAATAAATAAAATCTTTAAAAAAAAAAAAAACAAGTTTTGAATGCCACATTGTCATTGGGCAAGAATTCCTAGAGGTTTTTTATTTATTTTATTTTTTTTAAAGATTTTATTTATTTATTTGACAGAGAGACACCAAGAAGAGGAACAAAGGCAGGGGGAGTGGGAGAGGCAGAAGCAGGGCTCCCGCTGAGCAGGGAGCCCGATGTGGGACTCAATCCCAGGACCCTGGGATCATGACCTGAGCCGAAGGCAGATGCTTAACAACTGAGCCACCCAGGCGCCCCAAGAATTCCTAGAGGTTTAAAATAGCAGCTATTCTATCAATTTCATTTGTCAATTTCCCCTCCACAGTCAGGAAAATATAACTTATTGGCTTCTCAAACTTATGATCTCTCCATTTTCTCACTCTTCAGATTGCATCGCTCTTTTTCTGAATCAAATTTACATTTGAACTACAAGGTTTAAAACATTAAATCATTTTTCTATTGAAATAGTTTTATTAACTTAAAATTTTTAAGCTCCATGCCTTGATGGAACAGAAGCACAAAATGGGTAACAATAATTCCCCTTTCATACTGATTGCTTTAGGCAATCATCAAAATAATTAACATAGAATACACCCATATACAATGTGAAATTCTCTTGTTCTGTCATGGGGGGAAAGAAAAATCAGTGATCCAAGACAGAGATTGGCAAACCAAGACCTGCAAAGTAAATCTGGCCTGCTTCCTGTTTTTAAAAATAAAATTGTACTGGAACATGGCCATGCTCATTTGTTTACATATAGTCCACAACTGCCTTTGCACTTCAACCACAGTGACTCCGAGGAGTTGCTACAGAGACCATATGGCTTGCAAAGCCGGAAGAATTTCCTTTTTTTTTTTTTTAAGTTTTATTTATTTATTTGACAGAGTGTAAGTAGGCAGAACAGTAGATAGAGGAAGAGGGAGAAGCAGGCTTCCCGCAGAGCAGGGAGCCAGATGCAGGGCTCGATCCCAGGACTCTGGGATCATGACCTGAGCCGAAGGCAGAGGCTTAACCAACTGAGCCACTCAGGCGCCCCTGGAAGTATTTCCTATTTGACCCAGGAAAAAATTTACCCACTCCTGATCTAGGGACTAAGTGAGGAAAAAGAAAATGGGTGCTCTCCTTTCTTACAGTAGTTGTATAATCAGAAGCTTCTAAAATATAAATATTCTGCACGGAGTTGGAAAACAGGCTGCAGCTAATGCTAATTAAAGCCTTACATTGAAGGGTCACCCTGTGGTCAGTGTTCTTTACTGCTGGATGACAGGAAGCGGGAGTTAGGTTCCTCTGTCTGTGGGAACAAAGAAGGAGTAGCTGTGTCCAGATTTCTTAAGCAATATGATTTCTCTGAGGACAACAGTAAAAGGCAAACAAAAAAACAAAATGATGCTGATCTTTCTCACAAGTATTTGGATGGGTTTTTGGACTGACTTTACCCTCACTCCACTTTGACGTTGGGAATTCGCTTCTTTCAGAGCTACAGGAGGCTTGCAGAGGTATTCTGGAGGCCTACTTCCTATGCTTCCCTTTTTGCAGCCTTGGGACACTCTCTCCTTTCATAGACGGAAAGTTTTAACACCTCCTGTACAGGCTGACACCTTCCTGGGTCCAGCCAAGCTGATGCTGGTCCACTCTGTTCCTTCCTCACTTCATAAGGCAATCAAATCCGTGTTTGCTTATACTTTGTGTCAGTTTTCAATCACTTAACCATCACGACAATTCTGTGTCGGAATGATCTCTTCAGGTCTAACATTCTGTGATTTCTCACTCCAGAAAGGTCATCTATGAGGGTCTGACACACGGTATTTAACATAAGATCTGCATTAAAATTGAGGTTCCAATATTTGTTGATAGTGTGAGCTTTACATCTTCAGTTCCTACCTCTATAAAACAGAGACAATAATATAGACTTTCAAGGGGCGCCTGGGTGGCTCAGTTGGTTAAGCGACTGCCTTCGGCTCAGGTCATGATCCTGGAGTCCCGGGATCGAGTCCCGCATCGGGCTCCCTGCTCAGCAGGGAGTCTGCTTCTCCCTCTGACCCTCCTCCCTCTCCTGCTCTCTGTCTCTCATTCTCTCTCTCTCAAAAAATAAATAAATAAAATCTTAAAAAAAAAAAAAATAATATAGACTTTCAAGACCACGGCAATGATGAAAGGCGATTACATATTTGTAAAGCCTCAGTCAGAGAAGAGACAATAAATACCACGAAAGTGTTCCTCTAGTTTTCCTCCACCAGATCGGGAGCCATGGACTCACTTCTTCCCAATTCTCAGTGATCTTATAACCCTCTGAGATTAGCACTTACACCATTTATAGCACTTACACAGGTATTTTAAGAATAATTTTCCACTCCATTCAAAATAGCAATACGTGTTCATTATTAAAAATTTGGAAAATGTGGAAAAGTACAAAGATGAATATAATAAATGCACAAGTCAGCCATATCCCATTCTTACAACCCAGAAATTAAGTGAGAGATAATTCCTCTCCCTCCTCACTCTCCCTCTTAACCTACATTGTATTAGCATGCTTTTAGTTACAAGTCAGAAAAAATCTGGACTCAATATTCATTAGTTTTAAAGAAATAAAATTTCTTTTGGCTCACATAAATCCAGAGATAAGGTGACTTTTTAAGCAGGACAATCCATCAATAGTTCACCTCAAGATACAGCAACAAGGAACTGGAACCAGGACAAACTTAATATTCCTTAAGTGCTATTATGAAGACAGAATGAAAATCAGTCAACTGTATCTAAAGAGTTAAAATAAGTGAGTAAATTCAGCAAATTGGCCATATAGGAAATTGATCACAGAGCTGACTTTTGGCTACTGACCTACAGCTAATGACTCCAAGGTTGACTGATCAGCAGATCAGCAGCGCCGGCCATCTCTAGAGCCTTCCTACCTTTCTGCGTTCTCCCGGCACGTGGGCTCAGCCCAGGCCAAGGGAATGGAGCCTGCCACAGTGCTCTCATCATTTGCAGACTCACTAACATGTCATATAGGATCTGAGCTTCTGGTGTCTCTTTTCAAGATGGAGGAAAGCCTTTCCAGAAGTCTCCCTCCCCTCCAACCACCTCACTGGCCGGCAATGAACCACACACCTACCTGTGCCTCAACCAGCCCCTGCCAAGGGGAATTCATGGCCCCGGCGGATGATTCTATCCCTCGGGCGGGGCTGATACCTGCTTCCCCCAAAGCACACAGCAATGCGGAGGCGGACAGAAAGCTCAACAAAATTGTATTGTTAGGAAACAGGGAAATGGTATGGCTAGGAAATCAACAGTTTCTGCTACCATATTTTTTTGATTTAACATACGCTAATTTCCCCATGACAACAAGTGGTTTTGAAAACATGATTTTAACTGAAACATAATTGCGTGAAAACATCATAGATTATTTAACAGGTTCCCCATTGTTAGATATTTAGGGCAATTCAATTTTTCACTGTTACAAATTGTTCAGTGTTTAGTCCTGTCAAATTAATGTCCATAAACCCATTGCCTTAAGTAGTGCTGTTTCTCTAGGTTTGCTCACGTCATCGATGAATCAGGAAATGATTGTTTAAGAAAGGCTGGATTTGTGATAGAGAGAGAGAGACTCCTTTAACCTCCATGGCTGCTGCTATGTTGCCTCACATTTTGCCCCTAACTAGAAGAGCTCTTGGCCAATTCATTTCAACAAAGATTTACAGATAATTTTGCCAAGCCTCATAAAATGAATAAGATCCAACATCTACCTTTCTGAGCTTCTAGTTTAGTGAGTTTTTCCCGGGCCAACTCTCGGCAGATAAAGATCTTCCGATTATCAGAACTCTCTGATTCACATATTTGTTTAATGTTTATTATCTGTTATGTACCAGGCCCTGCTCTAGGATTCCGAGAATGCCCTCCTTAAACTTAGTAATATCCTTCGGTACTGAGAAAGAAGTCCAAGTGGATCTTTCAAAATTGTTCCTCCTACCTTTTGTTCCCAGGCTCTTTGTCACTTAGAAAGGAAACACCTGGCCTCCCTGCCTTCTTCTGAATATTTGAGGGAATAAATTCATGTGTATTTTCTCACCTTTGGCCTTGTCACTAATGTCATAGATAATGTAGCTATTTCAGTGGAGGGCTCTGCCAGAAAATATAATTTGACAAGCTGTGTTTCCTGATGCAGTTGGTAGCCACACAACAAGGCAGGAAGTGCTACTCCCTTGAATTTTGCTGGCTGAGGCTGTGAATGACAAGGGAGCCCTTGAGTCCTGCTGACCCAGTGACGGGTTCTCTCTGGGGACACTGGCTGTACTGGGTCAGGCGAGGCCACAGAGAACTAGGCTCTGGCTGGGCACTTCTGTTCAGTTTGGCATTTTTCAGGATAGAATTTCCTCCTTACAAATGGGAATTTAAATGTAAACAGTTCTGCAGTGGCCCAGGTAAACTTGGCTAAAGAAAGATACAAGCATCTCATATTTCCTGAAATAAAGTTATAAGAATTTTTGTACCTTTTTGTAGTCCATCTAAACCTATGCAATGAATACATTCCTATTTCAGCTCAAAGCAACTTGGTTGGGAAAAAAAGATCATGAGCTAGGAGGTCCTTGGAAATTATTATCTAGTCTGATGATGGGCAAACCCGTGATCATCCAAATGACTTCGGGAGTTTCTAAGAATGTAGACATTTGCACCCTGAGCCACTGAATCAGATTCTCAGAGCATCGGGTCTCCAAGCCAAAAACATTGGCTCACTTCACAGATGAGGAGGTTCTGAGTCAAAGATTAGGCTAGAGTCCCACAGTCAGATTATGGCAACAAGGATAACACATTTTGTTTAGTCAAACATCAACTTTCTTTAGTTTATTACCCAAAAAAAGGTCAGTGAGACGGGAGTCTTTTGAATCCGTGTAGAAAGATGAGAGGTCCATAAATGAATAGCAGCGGCAGAAAAGGCAGGAGAGCCAGAGTTCTGCAGAGTCGCCCAAGGAAGCCGTCAGCTGAGGGCAGGGGGTGATCCGGGCTCAAGGTTGCTGCTCCCAGAGCACAGTCCTCCTTACCTGCACCGCTGGAAGAACGCTGGCAGATGGGGCCGGCGGGACAGTGGCCGCTGCAAGGGGACCGAGTCGTGATAGGATGGCAGGATCTGATGAATCAGTCTGGTGCCAAGAGAATCTGAGTCATGGCCGTGTAACAGTGACTCAGTGGCTGGACACTCCCCACACGGAACTCACAGCTCAGCACTCCCAGAAGGCGGTACCAAGAGAGGAGGCTCAACTAAGCTCTGGGACTAGGGGACACACCTATAGCTGAAGTAGCCCCAGGCTGCCCTTTTCTGTTTAATGCATTTAAACCCAGAATGTTGTTGAATCCTTGTCCCCACCTCAGCACCAGTGCTGCTTTTTTTAGTAGAAAAACAGCAACGGTCAAATTGTTTTAATCATACATTTTTTAAAAGTCAGACTTAAAGAGGATTGAAAGGAGAATAAGGGGGGTGCCTGGGTGGCTTAGTCATTAAGCGTCTGCCTTCGGCTTGGGTCATGATCCCAGGGTCCTGGGATTGAGCCCCACATCGGGCTCCCTGCTCAGCAGGAAGCCTGCTTCTCCCTCTCCCCTTCCCCCTGCTTGTGTTCCCTCTCTCGCTGTGTCTCTCTCTGTCAAATAAATAAATACAAAATCTTTAAAAAAAAAAAAAAAAGAAAGGAGAATAAGGTGATGTTATTGAGTTATCCAATAAGAAGCTTTTTTTTTTTTTAAAGGCATTTACTCAAAAGATTTTTTTTAAGATTTTATTTATTTGACACAGAGAGAGAGAGAGAGCACACAAGCAGGGGCAACAGGAGAGGGAGAAGCAGGTTCCCCATTGAGCAGGGAGCCGGATACAGGACTCGATCCCAGGACCCTGGGACCGTGACCCGAGCCGAAGGCAGACGCTTAACAACTGAGCCACCCAGGTGCCCTCAGAAGATATTTATTGAGTTCCTACCATGTACTAGGCTGTGTTCTGGGCATTCTCAGAATGGAAATCATAAATATCTTGGTAATTAATTGGTAATTAATGAACAAGTTCATACTCTTCCTAGAGTAAGGGCTTCCTGATGTTTGAAGTCTTCTTCTTTTAATATTAAAAAGGCAGCAATTTAATGAAATGAGGATACCTGAAATAAGATTGTGGCATGCTGGCAAACAGGAAGGACGGATTAGGTTAATTTCATTCTTGGAGGCGGGTTAGACAGAACTCCTTAAAGCTACACGTCATAGTCGTGAAAAGCAAAAGTTAGTAGGCTGAGAAGCAAAATCCACTGTAATACTCTACATTTTTTTTTTTTACTTCTGTGATAACCTTAAAATGTACTGGTAAATAATTATAATAATATTACCAGTAGCTACAGTTTATAGGACAGTATGGGCCAAACACGGTGCTGACATGCGTTTTTAAACATTTAATCCTTACTCTAAGCTTTTAAGGCAAATCTTGCTTTTCCCATTTTGCAGACATGGTACTTGAAGGACAGAGGGGGTAAGAAACACATCTAAGATTACACAGCTCTAGAACAAATTCAGACCCAGTTAGTCTGATGCCCAGATCCCCATTTGTTACAAATAAACTCCAGTTCCTCCACAGACATCTTTGTGAATCTGTCAGGCATTATAAATGGGAAGGGGACAACAAAGCGGTTAAGTGCCCAGTCTTTGGGGCCAAGCATATCTGCTGTGCATCCTGGTTCTGCTGCCGCAGAGCCAGATAGTTCCTGTCTCGCTGAGTTGTCCTGGGGATCACAGGATAATCACGTGAAGCACATGAAGCGATTCTTGGCTTTTAGCTCTTAATTAAGATTAACCATGATGACTATGGTCAAAAAGATGGTGGTGTTGATGGCATAGGAGCCAGAGCCTTGCCTTTTGAGAGAAGTCTCTTCTTAAATTGGTCCCCCCCACTCCTGAAGTCTGAGTTCCTAAGAATAATGACAAATTGTCATCAGAGTGCCGGTGTGTTTCTTTCTTCACTCATCATCACCTGGGAGACAGCAATGTCGTGCTGAAGAGCCAGGACTCTGAAGCCAGGCCGAGGTGTAAATCTTGGTTCTGACACCTACCTGATAGCAACTTTGGACTAATCATGAAATGCCTAAGCCCATATGTCTCAAGATGTTTCTGGCAAAGAATCAATTTTTTGTTTTCCTTCCCTCTCTCCTTTCTTCCTCTCCTCCCTTCCTTTTCTCCTTCCTTCCTTGTAATGTCTAATCTGTTGTGGACCAATCCTTTTGCAAAACACAATAGAAATACCTTAGCAGTGTCAAATGGCTACAAACATGCTTAAATGTCAGCTCCTAATTTCTGTCCTAACTTCACTGAGGAACGTGAACAGTTTGTGGACCTCACTCTGAGTCATGCTATTTTAATAAACTTTTGTTTCATAATCTATGAAATGGAGACCCTAACATTTATTTCATGTGGTTGTTACCAAAAAATGAAGGGAAATAATGTAGATAAAGTGCTTAGCACGTATGTGCCTAACATATGATGAGCAGTGAAGAATTACGAGCCCCCTAAGAGCTCGTATTCCCGGCCTATGGCAGAAACAGGGATGGAGAGACATAAGAGAGAGCTATAAAAAGTAAATGCCTTGAGGGCGCCTGGCTGGCTCAGTTGGTAGAGCATGAGACTCTCAATCTCAGGGTTGTGAGTTTGGGCCCCACATTGGGCACAGAGCCTACTTTAAAAAGAAAAAAAAAGTAGACACCTCAAGTATTCATAGCTGAATCCCACATGAGTTAATTTTTCTCCTTATCTCTTTGGGGAACTGAATCTCTCCTTGGGAGATACAACCCACAAATCCGGTTTTTCTAGTGATTTTTTAAGAGGGGTAAGTGACTAGCCTGGGCTAAGCCCTTGAGTCATGCCAAAGGCCTGTCCATTCTGAACTCTCAGCCTGCTCTTCTGTGTTGCTCAGTAAAAGCATAAGCCTAGAGCGTCACTAAAAATAAGCAGTTTGGACATCAAAATGCTGTCCAAAAGCAAGTGCATTATGATCAGGATTTCAGTTGTGGCTCAGAAGTGAAATAGCTTCCCCTGGAATTCCCAGTTAAATTAAATTGAGAAAACACTGTTGAAGTAACATATTTAATAACTATGTAATTACTTCATTGGTGGTATCATCCATTTGACTTTAGGAGTGGGATGAACAGAGGTCCCACAAAGGCTGGGGAGGAGATGGTGCTGCCCTGAAATGCTACCCAGCAGGACAATTAGTATAATGTACAATACTAGGACCATCAGGGAGTAAGGCTGAATCACAGTGACAATTTTCAGCAACCTCCCGGCAACATTCAAAGGCTCTGTCAGTATCTAAGTGTTTAAATTGTGGTGCTAACATAAAATAGGACAGAGTCTCCTTGCTCGTGATACTTAACTGAAAATGACACAGCTGTAATGAAAGCACCAAAGGGGGGAAAAGAAAAAAACCCATAAAAAAGGAAGATGACAAACATCTCAAAGATTTGTCTGATGACTCTAGGCCTGAGTAATAGCCTCAAAATTATGAAGTAGCTTCATGAAAACACCAGTTGAGGCATGCCTAAACTATCAGAGTAAAAGTGAGCTCTCAGAATCCAGATTTATACCAAACTTCAGTTTATATCAAACTATATTCAATAATAAATATGAAATATTATTTAATCGAACCATGTTTATTATATTTAAAACCCTTTCCATAAAAAGTTCTAATGTAAATATTCTTTTACCTTTCAGCTCTGACATGGAAAGCTCCAATATGGAAGAGCATCTGGAAGATAATATCTCTGTCAAATAAGACACTCAAAAACACTTCAGATGAAGTCTTAAACAGAAATAAATAGGCGGAGAGAAAAGATGTGAAAGTCAAATAAAAAGCCCAGAACCAGTCTGGTTGGTGAGGAGAGAAATCAATACACCAGCGCATGTAGTCTCCAACAACGAAAATATGGTCAAATTGCTCCCTTTCCACTAGCCGACTTGGCATTGTCTAAGGGGCTCCGTGTCCTTTATCAGAGAGTGCATAGAAGGAGTGGTGTAGAGCTGGAAAGAAGAAAAGGTCTCGATTCTAAAACAAGTGGAACAGGGGAAAAGGAACATTAATGGAACGACTTGTAAGGGGTAAGAGAGGGGGAAAAGAGCAGCCTGCAGGTGAGTTGCTTGAAAGGGCTTCGGAGTATCAGCCTTCAGCCACGCAAAGCTGGGCTGAAAGCTTTCCATAAAATGGCCTCAACAGTGTTTCCCTTGAAAACACAGAGAGAGGATCTATGAAAAGTGCTTAGCAAGTTGCTAAGATGCCCTCTGGGTTAAAGAAGGGAGAGCCCTTGTTAAGAATAACAATAACGGTAAAGTAAGAATGGTGATTTAGGGGCTAATTCACCCACGGTTTAATCTGCCAGGCCACCAAAATATGAATATTTTCTGAAACCTAAGGGCAATAATAAAATATCATTTATATCTCAGGTCTAAATCTGTATGGCTCTCTTAAAGGGAAAATCTTACTATAAGGGGAAAGCAGAAATAAATTTGCCAAATTTATAAATTGGGGTGTAAGAAGTACTCTAAGGGTTAATTTGATGTCAGGTAGTAAAGTCCTTTAGTGCTTCAATTATTTATTTATTTTTTTTAAAGATTTTATTTATTTACTTGAGAGAGAGAATGAGAGACAGAGAGCACGAGATGGAAGAGGGTCAGAGGGAGAAGCAGACCCCCCGCCGAGCAGGGAGCCCGATGTGGGACTCGATCCCGGGACTCCAGGATCATGACCTGAGCCAAAGGCAGTCGCTTAACCAACTGAGCCACCCAGGCACCCCCAATTATTTATTTATTTTTAAGTTTTTATTTAACAAAAAATTTCCAGTTTGTTAACTTACTGTGGTGTTGTATTAGTTTTGGGTGTATTATGTAGTGATTCAGTGCTTCCATACATCACTGGGTGCTCATCACAACAGGTGTCCTCCTTAATCCCCATCCCCTATTTCACCCATTCCCACCCCCCACCTCCCCTCTGGGAACCATCAGTTTGTTCTCCATAATTCAGAGTCTACTTCTTGGTTTTCCTCTCAGTTATTTATTTAGTAAGGTACCAAGTAGTTTATGTGATATTATATTACCATTTAGCCTTTAAGCCATATTACTTAAAAAATGAATATTTCTAAGGCATAAACTGACCCAGCTTTTTCAACAAGCTGGTAGCTTGAGGGGAAAAAATGGAGAGGATTTACCACTATAAATTGTAGAATGTTTACAGAACAGAGCAACCACAGGTAATATGGAGTATCTGGGGGCTCTAATTGAAATAAACCAACTGTAAAAGTACGTGCTTTTTGAGACAACCTGGGAAATGTACTTACGGTTTGGATATGAGATGATATTAAGGAAAAAAAGTTAATTTTATTGAGGGAGATAGTGGCATCATGGCTGTGTAAGAAAATACCCAAAAATTTGTACTGAAGAACATAATTGTGAAATGGGATCTCAATGGCTGCGTTTTGCTTCCAAATACTTCTAAAAAGGGAAAAGCAGGGATGGGTGGAACAGAGGCAGTAAATGCTTGGTATCTGTTAACTCTGGTGATGAGAATATGAAGGCCACTGCCCTCTTTGCTCTACTTTAAATACACTTGAAATTGTAAATGATTAATTAAATGGCAAGCACTTAAACATCAGGCAGTCAATGTTCTCTCACTATTTTTAAAAAGTGGTTTTTGGAAATAAAAACTATTTATTTATATTCACTTCTGTTTTCTTAAGAGATAGATTATACCACTTTTCTAGATTATTCAGGAGGAATATGATGAATGATTTGGAACTTACAGTAAGTTACAATATTAGAACCTCTTCATTTTTTAAATCTACCTTACAGAAGCTGTGATATTATCAGGAAATTTAGCTAATTACTAAGCAAGTTTGTGTACTCTGAGAAGTCCTACCAAGATTTTGAAAGTATTTACTTCATAATGACATGGGTGAGTGGTAAAATGTATTTTTTTGTTTCAAGTAGAATACATCAATTCTTTTGGACTAAATTTATTTAATACATTCACATATTTTTAAAAATGCAAAGAAGAAATTAAAAGCTGAGATCCTAAGGGTAATTTCTGATCTCAAAATTCAGGAGACAGCCCTCTTCTGGGCCTGAGAACAAACCCCTCAACACTTTCAGTTAATTCCAGTGTCCCCTTGTAGAAAAAAAACCATCAGCAACAACTTAGATTCTGCCTTTTTGTTTGCTCAGTATAAGCATAACCCTAGAATATCACTGAAAACAAGCAGTACGGGTATCAATATGCTGTGCAAAAGTGAAGGCATTATAATCAGGATTTCAATTGTGGCTCAGAAGTTGTAGCTTCTCCCTGTAATGCCTAGTTACATTAAATTGAGAAAACACTGTTAAAGTAACATATTTAATAACTGTGTAATTACTCCATTGGTAATACCATCCATTTGGCTTCAGGAGTAGGATGAATAGACATCCCTGTGTGTGTGTGTGTGTGTGTGTGTGTGTGTGATATTTGCTTCTAAGCTGAATCTAGCCCAGCCCTCTCTTTCAGCCCCTCCATAATGATGATGCCATAGGATAGTTCTAGTCATAACCACAGACCTCAAGACTAAGCAGACTAAGAGCTCTTTATTTTTAATTATTTATTTATTTACTTTTTGATAGAGAGACAGAGAGCATGAGAACTGGGGGGGGGGGGGGGGGGTGGAAGGGGCAGGAAAGGACAGAGGCAGAGGGAGAGAGAGAATCTTTAATAGGCCCATGCCCAGCACCCAGCATGGAGCTGGTACAGGGCTTGATCTCACAACCCTGAGATCAGGACCAGAGCTGGAGTCTGATGCTTAACCAGCTAAGCCACCCAGGCACCCCTAAGCAGCTCTTTAAAAGCTCATTACTTTTTCCTTTGTCCTTTCCTGTAGAAATACTGCTTTTCACCTTCCGACTGTTTCCTTTTGAGCCATCCTGTAGGTCTTTTGTGCTTTGGGTTTTGCCTGTTACTTTCATCCCCCCCTTTTGAATCACCCCCATATTCATTTCCCACCTCTCCAGCCTTATTTTAAGGACAATTTCTCTGCCCCTCATAGTTGGCTTTCAAATCTTCCAAGTTTCATAAATTGGGAAAAAGAAGAGTTATCGGTACATATGTTTAGTTTATGAAAGAAAACATTATCAGTAGTCCCTTAAGCAGAAGAAAACTAGATGATAGAAAGATTGTACTTTCCAAGCGAACACACAGTAATATCCATAAAATATCTTAATAATTTTACAAATAATTAGAATTGCTGTGGATTAATAAGCTGAAACAGTTTGAAAATGTTTATCAATATTTACTAGGAAAATACTACCCACAATAGAATATTTTACAATGAAATTGGGAGTTGAATATTCTTTTAATTCTAACCTGGTGATGTAGCAAGCTCAAAAACAAACCACAAATCTACCTCTAAATAGAGGTGATGTTATCTTATTTTACAAACGATGTTATGATTATGGAGGGAGAGAGGAATTTTTTCCAGCAAGTTACAGAAAGTTCAAAATTTCAAAATATCAGTGCAGGTATTTAACCGGACACGGGTAACATCAAAATCTAATCAAAATGGAATAGCAACAAAAGCCATTTCCTTCCCACCTATTTTTGCATAACATCCTGATTTACCAGCTGCAAGCCTTTTCACATGCTTGAGATAGCAGTTCTAATTTACATTACAGGCCTGTCCCAGATTAGTCATCCTGTTGATAATGCTTTGGGCTCAAATATATGTAATCTTTTACAAAAATAATCATTATGTATTTCTTGTAACATCTGAAAAAAAGCTGCTTTCTGCTTTGCCAGCCTTGTGCTAGCCAAAATATTTCTCTGTAATAGCCCAAGGGAAAGAGCATCCATAGTTGTGCAAATCCAAGAGTCTAGGGAGGGATAAGAATCCATCCAACCTGTGCCTCCATCTTGAAGAATGAATTAACTAGTTAGTGGTAAATAAGAAGATAGCCTGTTTGTAAAGATCTCCAGAGGTGGTTATTTTATAACTTCAGTGACTTCGGTGACTTAAAATTCAAATGAGTGAATTTAAAGATCTTAGTGGCTTTATTCAACATTCCATGAATCAGGCAGCATTCAATCTAACAGATAGAAAGGAGCTTGAATGAGCTGTACAAAATGAAAGACTTTTACAGGCAGAAGGGAGCGGGAACAGGGAAGTTATGCTAGACAAAAAAAGTAGACTGGTTATGGCAAAGTCACCTTTCTTTAGGGGATGACAAGGGTCGCTTAGGCACATTACCTAACTAGTGCTGATTTGGGGATTCCTGATTGACTGGTTTAAGATTCCATTTCTGGGAGAGCCAAAACTGTAATTAAGTCAAATCTTGTTTTGGGTGATGTGGGGCTTAGCGTTAAGTGACTCCATTTGGGGTCTTGTTGCCTTGTGGGTTTTTGTTGTTGTTTTCTTTTATTTATTTATTCATTCATTCATTCATTCATTCATTCCAAGATTTCATTTAAATTCAAATTAGTTAACATATAGTATTCGTTTCAGGAGTCGAATTTAGTGATTCATCATTTACATATAACACCCATTGCTCATCCCAACAAGTGCCCTCCTTAATGCCCATCACCCATTTAGCCCATCCCCCCATCCCCTCCAGCAACCCTTAGCTTGTTTTCCTCCTGAGAGTCTCTATGGTTTGCCTCCCTCTCTGTTTTTATCTTATTTTATTTTTCCTTCCCCTCCCCTATGTTCATGTGTTTTGTTTCTTAAATTCCACATAGGAGTGAAATCATATGGTATTTGTCTTTCTCTGACTGACTTATTTTGCTTGTTTGCCTTATTTTTAACACTACTCAACAATTCTTTGTTTTCTTTAACCAGAATCCAAGGGCTGGTTTTATACTGAGTCTCCCCACCGTGAAGCAGAAGAGCTGGACATCAGCCTTGACATCACTGCAGCAGACTTGACATTCACGAGGTGTGTGTCTGAGATGGTCTGGGTATTCCAGTAGCACTGAAGCATTTCATTTTCATCCAGTGTCAATGTTTTCTATGCATGGACATGTAAAATCACTAGCCATTCAACTATCCCTGAAGCTTTATCTCTCACTTGAGCAATTTTAACTGGCTGGAGCACTCACTTTTGTTTTGTTTTGTTTTGTTTTCTGTGGAAAAAAAAATTGGTTTTTTTTTTTTGGTCTTTTATTCAAGTTACTGTTTTCAGTGACAAAAGGAAGAACATTCAGGCTTGTCCTGGGCTGTGGCTGCTGACTCAGTCCTCTACACTTGCCCGCAGGAAACCTAATCACACCTCAGCAAATGTGCCAATTACTCTAGTTTCTACTCTAGTTGCTCAAAAACAATGAAAATTGTTAGTGTTAAACTGTGAACACCAGTCAGTGACTCTGATACCTCTAGAGTCAAGTTTTCCTCACAATCGAGACCAGCTCCAAATAGCAAAGACTATCACTAGACCCCTGATTTAATGTATTCTCTTTTTCTCACCTCTCTCCTAATTTTTGCTTCTTGATTATATTCAAGTATAATCTCTTGAAAGGTCTGCTCCCCCTGTGCCAGTTTTGGTCTGTGGGGTGTGGGTCCCCAGGTGCACCATGGCACAGTAATCATTTCACACGGTACCAAAATGGTTGAGTGGCTCTACTTTACATAATACCCCAGCGGCACTCGACAGCTATAATCAGTAATCAGCCTTCACTCCTCCTGGTTCAATAATCCCATTTGCTGTTTTTCACTTAGTTTTTAGTCTCCTGTCCTTGAAGCTTCCGCGTGGCTCCTTTCTGAACTTTTACCAAGTTAACTAGGTCCCACTGCTTTGAAGTGATCAGCGCTATAGGTAGCAGTCTTGGAAGGACCCAAGCAGCCCAGTCACATGATTACAGGACAGAACGAAGACCTCTCGAGTGTTTGGGGTACAGAACAATGCCCAGGGTAGTTGCCTCTGCCCAACCAGGCCAGTGAGGCTGGAAGCAAGGTGCTCATGTTTGTGGTATTCCAAGATGTTTTAAAGGAAGGGAGTTTAAAAATGTATCAGCATTACCATTTTCATCACATGGAGTATTTCATTTAATGTTTACATTACACATATTATATCATTTAATTTATTGTCCATGAGAACCCTGAGAAGGAGGTCGTTACTGCCTCCATTTAACAGATGAAAAAGCCGTCTCAGAGAGAAGGTGTTACAAATCAGAATGAGAGTCCAGGTTTGTCTGACTCCAGAGTACAAGCTCTTATACCAAATCATGCTGTTTTGTATACAGCAGTGGGTAAGGAAAGGCTTTTCCATCTCAGAAACAACCCACTGGGGCTAATTCTCAAATTAGTCAAATTATCCAAATGGCATATTAATCCCCATAACTTTGCAGAAACCAGAAGTTTCTATTTTACCTCTCCTTTCCCAGTTTAGTATCACTTGGGAGTGTGGATAGAGGGAAATGGAAATATAAGAAAAGGAAGAAAGAAAATTGATATGGTACCAAAGATACAATGTAGAATTATTTTTGAAAATAATTTTGAAATGCATGAATGGGATTTCTAGGAGACTACAGTCAAATTAATAACTTGTCTATGCAGTTTCAAAACTTTGAAATCTTCTTGGGGTGCCTGGGTGGCTCAGTCAGTTGAGTGTCTGCCTTTGGCTGGGTCCACGATCCCAGGGTCCTGGGATCCAGCCCCGCATCGGGCTCCCTTCTCAGTGGGGAGCCTGCTTCTCCCTCTCCCTCTGCCTCTGCCTCTCCGCCTGGCTTGTGCGTGCTCTCTTTCTCTCTCAAATAAATGAATAAAATTAAAAAAAAACCAAAAACTTAGAAAGCTTCTTGATTATAGGAAGATTTGGCTGCAATTTCTGTATTAATGGAGTGTCTAGGCACTCCATCTTCAGATGGACATTTGTTAATGGCTCCACACTGTCACCATGTGCCCATCTCTATCAAATCTGTAGACAAATGGTCTCTGTCTTGAGTTTATATAAATTATCTTATGCTGATGTCCTTTATCTTTCCTTTATTATTATTATTTTTTTCTCTCACTTTCCAATACATCAATATGATTTTGATACCAACTGATACCAATTTCCATAATATCTACTATCTACACAGATTACCTATAAATTAAAGTGCCCTCAGTACTGCCCAGGTCTGCCTCTTGTAAAAACACTTACATCTGTCTAGTTGACTCAGAACCCCTCCTTACAAAAGGAAGTTCAACATTTTTAAATTGAAGTATAGTTGGCACGCGATGTTAACATTAGTTTCAGGTGGACAAGATGGTGATTCAACAAGTACATGTTACAAGCCATGCTCACCAGCAGTGTGGTGACCATCTGTCACCACACAACACTCTTACAATACCACAGACTATATTCCCTATGCTGTATCTTTCATCCCCATGACTTATTCATTCCTTAACTGGAAGATTTCAACATTTTTTTAAAGGTTTTATTCACTCATTTGAGAGAGACAGGAGAGCACAAGCAGGGGGAGAGGCAGAGAGAGAGGGAGAAGCAGACTCCCCACCAAGCTGGGAGTCCATCATGGGGCCCTATCCCAGGACCCTGAGATCATGACCTGAGCCGAAGGCAGACACCGAACCATCTGAGCCACCCAGGTGCCCCCAGATTTCAACATTTTTAAAAACATAATTTTCCAGTAAATTATGAACATGTCTCATAGTCTATACACCACTGAATATATTCTCTTTTTTTCAAAAAAGCCTATATTATAAGGATGTAACTGTAACCACTAAATGTTATTTAATGTCCAGAAGAGTACAATTGATGCTGCATTGATTTGCTTCACACTAAAAACCAGGGTATTTGGGAGAATAATCTTTTTTTCCCAGAAATATCAGAATTTACTCTCTTGAAAAGAGAGATTTATTTTGAAGTAGGTAATTATTTTCAGTAATAATTTCCCATATTTTCTGTTATTAAAAGTTTATATTTTTGGGGGGGAGATGAAGTGATCAATTTATATTTGTATTAACATTTAATTTTAACAACTAAATTTGAAGTATAAAAATTGCTTTCCTTATTATTTTCATTAATGTTTATTTACTCTGATTATGGTTAAATTAAAATTAAAACCTTTTGGTGTTCCCATCAATTTAAAGAAAAACAACAGGAAAGATTAAGTGAGGTAGACAAATCTACTTGAAGTATAAAGTTAGAATAAGATTAGAAGGAAATCCAAGGGGTGCTTGGGTGGCTCACTCAGTTAAGCATCTGCCTTCAGCTCAGGTCATGATCCCAGGGTTTTGGGATAGAGTCCCATGTCAGGCTCCTTGCTGACCCTTCTCCTTCTCCTGCTCCCCCTGCTTGTGCTCTCTCTTTCTCTCAAATAAACAAATAAAATCTTAAAAAAAAAAAAAAAAAAAAGAAGGAACTCCAGGAAAATAAAGGGAATTTCATTTGTTGAAATGGTGTAATTATTTTTTTTAATTTAACAATATAGCATTTGTAATACATAAAAATTTTAACTCCAAATTTATTAACAGACACAAAAGCAGAGCCTAATATTATGAATAATAATATGTGTACCACCTTAGTTCAATAATTACTACCTTTTCTCATGCTTACTTCATCCATATTTTTCTTTTTTTTCTTTATTTTAAAACAAATCCCTGAGATATCCTACTATTTCACCATTTTTTCATATCATGTCACTCTGAAATATTTCTCTGAAAAATAAGAATATTTTCTTACATAATCACAACACCAGTATCACGCCATCAAAGGAAATATTAATTCCTTAATATAATCCTCAGTCCATAGTCAAAGTTCCCCCAATTATCTCATAAATATCTTTTTATACTTGGTTTGTTCAAATCAGGATCCAAATAAGTTCCACTCTGCATTTGATACTTACATCTCTTAAATCACTTCTCTTCTTCAGGTTTTCTTTCCAAGATCTTCACTTATAAAAACCAGGTCAGTCCTGTAGAGTATCCCACGTTCTGGGCTTTTCAATGCTTTCTTGTGGTGTCAATTCAATTGTTCTTCTCTCCCCTGTATTTCCTGTTATCTGAAATTAAGATCTAAATGTGATTAGATTCTGCTTTGTTTTCTTTTTCTTTCCTTTTTTTTTTGCATAAATATTGTACAGATAGTGTTTTGTACTTCATAGTGCCTCACACTGAGGAGCATGTGTCTGGTTGATACACTTTTAGTGATGCTAAGATGGACCTCGAGTTCAGAGGAAAGCAATCAGTCCTCCTATTGTGTAGCTCTCCATCGAATTTTACCCTAATGGTTCTTAGAAGACTCAATTATTTCATTGGAGATTGCCAAATAGTAGTTTTCTACTTTTATCATTCTTCTTGTCTTTTCTATTTTTATCATTCCTTTTGGCTGTAATTCTTCTTTAAAAAAGAGCTTTGCATAATCAAATACATCAATTTAGATACTTTGCCAATTAATTTATACAGGAAAGGTAAGATAAATGCTGAACTCTTTCCTAATTACCAGTTTCCAGACTAAGAAGTTAGTTCTCTGGCCACCTCCAATGGTGATAACAGACAATTTCTTTTTTCTTTTCCTTTTTTTAAATTGTTGTTTGTTCATTTTTTAAATTTAACTTTTCTGTTTTTTCTTTCTTAAAAATAATGAACTCATAAATTTTTATAAATTCAATGTGTTTGAATCAAGTGTAGTCACTTTTTCTTTTAGGGGTTCAAATTGTCCCATCTTGGACAGTTCAAAGGATCTTTTCAATCTGGCTATGTCCTTTTGATATAACCAAATTCATCATTGATAGTTTCTTTGGTTTCTGGTGAATGTGCATGCCCACACACACACAGTCTCAATCCATCTCATATATTTTCTATTTCAGGTTTGTAATCAGTCATTTTCCAATCATTTCCCAATTAGGGAATTGGTGGGGAATTTCTAGTAGACCACAATTTGGACCAGGAATATTCATTGTTTCTAAATTATTACTATTTCTAGGTCTTTCCAGTGTATTGAACTAGGAAATACACATTTTAAGAAAAATTGTGGTAAAATACACATAACATAAAATTGGTCATTTTAACTGTTTTTAAGTGCATAGTTCAACGATATTAAGTACATTCACATAGCTCCATAACCAATCTCCGGAACACTCTTCATCTTGCAAAACTGAAACTCTATACTCATTTGTTGTTATTTACAACTCCCCATTCTCCCAGACCCTTAGCCCCTGGCAACCACATTTCTCCTTTCTGTGTCATAAATTTTACTACTCTAGGTACATCAAACAAGTGGAATCATACAATAGTTGTCTTTTTTGTGATTGTCTTATTTCACTTAGCATGATGTCCCTCAGGTTCTCTGTGTTGTAGCATGTGTCAGAATTCTCTCCTTTTTAAGACTGAATAATATTCCCATTGTATTTTGTACCATATTTTGTTTATCGATTCATTCACCAATGCATAGTTGGGTTGCTTCCCCATTTGCCTGTTGTGATAATGCTGCTTTTAACATAGGTGTACAAATATCTTTTGGAGACTCTGCTCTCAGTTCCTTTAGGTATAGAGGTATACCTAGAAGTGGAATTGCTGAATCATATGGTAATTCTTTTTTCCATATTTTTAGGAACTTCCATCTTTTTCCATAGCAGCTGTGCCATTTTACATTCCTGTCAATAGTCACAAAGTTTCTAATTTCTCCACATCCTTGCCAATAGTTTTCTTTTCCCTTTTTAATAGTAGACATTCTAGTGGTTATATGGTGGTATCTCATTGTGGTTTTGATTTACATTTCCTTAATGATTATGATGTTGAACATTTTTTCATATGTTTATTGGCCATTTGTATAACTTCTTTGGAGAAATGTTTATTTGAGTTCTTTGTCCATTTTTTATTGGTTTGTTTTTATTGTTGTTGAGTTGTGGAAGTTCTTTATATATTCTGAATATTACTCCCTTATCAGATAATATGATTTGCAAATATTTTCTCTCATTCCATAGGTTGCCTTTCATCCTGCTGATTGTGTCCTTTGATGCACAGTTTTTAATATTGATGTATTTTTTTACTCTTGTTGCCTGTGGTTTTGTTTTTTTGTTTGTTTGTTTTGGTCCAAACAGTACTTGCCAAATCCAGTGTCATGAAGATTTCCCCCTATGTGTTCTTCTTCTTCTTTTTTTTTTTTTAAAGATTTTATTTATTTATTTGACAGAGAGAGACATAGCGAGAGCAGGAACACAAGCAGGGGGAGTGGGAGAGGGAGAAGCAGGCTTCCTGCGGAGCAGGGCGCCTGATGTGGGACTCGATCCCAGGACCCTGGGATCATGACCTGAGCTGAAGGCAGACGCTTAATGACTGAGCCACCCAGGCGCCCCCCCATGTGTTCTTCTAAGAGTTTTATAGTTTTGGGTCTTATGTTTACGGGTCTTTGATCCATTTTGAGGTTTTTTTTTTTTTTAAGATTTTATTTATTTATTTGAGCGAGAGAGTGTGAGCAGGGGAGGAGCAGAAGGTGAGGGAAACGGACAAGCAGACTCCGCACTGAGCCCAGAGGCTGATATGGGGCTTGATCCTAGGACCCTGAGATCATGACCTGAGCTGAAGCCAAGAGTCAGACGCTTAACTGACTGAGCCAACAGGCACCCCTTGAGTTATTTTTTTATATAGTGTAAAGTAAGGATCCAACTTCATTCTTTTGCAAGTGGATATCCAGTTTTCCAAATACTATTTGTTGAAGATACTGTTCCATTCTCCAAGAATGGTCTTGGCACCCTTGTCAAAAATCATTTGACCATGTATGTTAGGACTTATGGGTTCTCTAGTCTGTTCCATTGGTCTATATGTCTGTCTTTATGCCAGTACCACATTGTTTTGATTACTACAGCTTTGAAATCAGGAAGTTTGAGACCTCCAAATTTGTTCTTCTTTTTCAAGGTTGTTTAGGCTATTCAGAGTCCCTTGAGATTCAATATGATTTTAGGATGAGTTTTTCTATTTCTATAAAAAAATGCCATCGGGATTTTGATAGAGATTGCATTGAATCTATAGATTGCTTTGGGTTGACATCCTAACAATATTAAGTCTTCCAATCCATGAACATGGGATGTTTTTAAATTTATTTGTGTCTTCCTTAATTTCTTTCAGCAATCTTTTATAGTTTTCAGTGTATAAGTCTTTCACCTCCTTAGATTAAACTTACTCCTAAGTAGTTCTTTTTATTTTATTTTATTTTTAAAGATTTTATTTATTTATTCAACAGAGAGAGACACAGTGAGAGAGAGAACACAGGCAGGAGGAATGGGAGAGGGAGAAGCAGGCTTCCCACCGAGCAGGGAGCCTGATACAGGGCTCGATCCCAGGACCCTGGGATCATGACCTGAGCTGAAGGCAGATGCTTAACCACTGAGCCACCCAGGCACCCCTAGTTCATTCTTTTTAATGCTATCGTAAATGGAATTGATTTTTAAATTTCCTTTTATGGATTGATGTATGCACATACAACTGATTTTTGTGTATTGATTTTGTACCCCACAATTTTGCTGAATTTATTTGTAGTTCTAACAGGTTTTGCGTGTGTGTGCATGCGTGTGTTTATGTGTGTGTGTGTGTGTAATCTTTATAGAGTTTTCTACAAATCAGATCATATCTTCTTCAAACAATCATAATTTCACTTCTTCCTTTTGTTTTGGATGCATTTGTTTCTTTTTCTTGCTTAATTATTCTGTATAGAACTTCCAGTACTGTGTTGAATAGAAGTGGTGGAAATGGGCATCCTTATCTTGTGGCCTTAGAGGAAAAGCTTTGTCTTTCACCATTAAGTATGATGTTGGCTGTTGCCTTCATTTTGAGGTAATTTCCTTCTATTCCTAGTTTGCTGCATGTTTTTATGAATTAAATGGAATGTTTTAAAGAGCAAGATTAAGAATGAAAGTTACACTAACTAACTGCTTTCTAAGGTGTTACTTTAATGTTACTTTGTAATCTTCACAAGGTATTGAAATAACCATCATATTTGTTGTTAAGTAATAGTGAACACGTGTTTACTCATTCATTCAATAACTATTGTTTGCTCTCTACATGTGTCAGGTACTTCTGGGAACTTGGAGGGGGGGAACACAAAGTAGCGGCTCTCATGGAGTTTGCACTTTAGTGGAGGAAGATAGAAAATAATCAAAGAAAAAATGAATAGAAAAATATCAGATAGTAACCGGTGCCTTGCAGAGAATTAAAATATGGCAATGTGACAGAGAGGGGAACTATTTTAGATTGGAAGATAGGGAAGGCCTTCTAAAGAAGTCATAGTTAAGCTGAGATCTGATTGATAAGAAGGAAGTAGACATATGAAGAGCAAGCATTTCAAAGAGGGAATGACAAGGACAAAAACTCCAAGAGAGGAGCATACCTGGTGAAGTCATGGAACAGAGAGAAGATCACTGTGATTAAAGTACGGTGCGCAAAGGGGAGATGGTTTAAGATAAGGTCAAAGAAGAGGGGTGGTTATTTTTCCCTAAGTGTAAAGAGAAGCAATGTAATCATATATGTAAAGCTCTGTGTTAGACACATAAACACTTAAGATATACCCACTACCCTTAAGAAAGGTAGAATCTTATAAGGTCTCTAATAAAAAATATGTAACTGACCAAATTTGGAATTATATGCTTGAACCATCTTAGCTATGCTTATATGCTTATTTACATTGATATATAACAATTGGAATCTCATGTCACCCTTTCCTTTTAGATATATTTATTTATATATATTCATTATGTACTAAATTATTTATATAAATATAATATGAATATAATATTGTATTCATATATATTAAATTATTTATATTTATATATATAAGTTAAGAGATAAACAGGAAGTGACATAGAGGGAGGTGAAAATGTCACCTTAGTATTATTAAAAATGCTGGTGTTGGTGAACATGGCTAATTACAGACTTACCTGCCTCGTCACAGTGGAGATGTAACAGGGCAGACAATGTATCTATAAAATTACACAAGGGATCAGAGATATTAAAGTGCAATGAACAAACATCTGGATTCTAGAGCCAGACTTCCCGGGTTCCAATCTCGGTGCTGTAACTTCCTAGTTTTTCAATGTGACCTCTCAATTCCATTTCCTTACCTATATAATGTGGATAATACTAATATTATTTCATAGTGGGGATTGTGCCACATATGTTCGGCATCTTGTTCATGATGCATACATAATATATATCCAATGTCTTTCCATAGCCATAAATTCAGGTCCAATGCATTATTTTTTAAAGCTGCTGATTGTTATATTCCATGGATATATTAGAATTTATTTAATCAATTTTGCCTTTCTCTGAATGTCATATAGCTGGAGTCATACAGGACGTAAACTTTTTAGACTGGTTTCTTTCACTTAGTAATATGTATTTAAATTTGCTCCATGTCTTTTCATGGCTTAATAGCTCATTTCTTTTTAGCATTGAATAATATTGCATCATCTGGATGTACCACAGTTTATTTATCCATTCACCTACTGAGGCCATCTTCATTGCTTCCAGGTTTTAGCAATTATGAATAGGGCTATTATAAACATTTGTGTGTAGATTTTTCTCTTGACATAAGTTTTTACCTCCTCTGGTCAGATACGTAGGAGTGTGATTGCTAGATCATATGGTAAGAGTAAGTGTAGCTTTGTAGGAAACTGCCAGACTGTTTTTCCAAAGTGTCCATACCATCTTCCCACTAGCAATGAATGAGAGTCCCTGTTGTTCCATATCCTTGCCAGCACCTGGTGTCATCAGTGTTGGGATTTTGGCTATTCTAACAGGTGTCTAGTTGGTTCTGGTTGTTGTAATTTGCAATTCCCCAATGACATATGATGTGGAACATCTTTTCATATGCTTATTTGCCTTCTATATATCTCCCTGGGTCTTTGGCCTATTTTTAATCAGGTTGCTTGTTTTCTTACTGTTATGTTTTAAAAGTTCTTTATATATTTTGGATAAATGCCCTTTATCAGATATGTCTTTTATATATGTTTTCTCCCTACTGGTGAAATTGAAGTATCTCATTTCCATAGCCAGTGAGCTGACTATACAAAAAAAAAAACAAAACAGTTTGGTTGACATTTCAGGCATGTGGCAGCCATAGCAGTTCTAAATAGGGAATTCTTACCACCGTAGAGCGAAAAGCCTATGACATCAGCCAACAACAATGCAGAAATCCTAACGTAGAAAAGCCACAGGGATTGTTCTTCTGAATGCTATATGGAAAATATTCCTAGGAAATATAACAAAAATTTATTTTGAATTGTTCCCAGTCTAATTAAAAATGTACATTTTTGATCAGGAAAATTTTTAGATATAATTTGAAGGCACTTAAATCCCAGTATATATATTGGAAATTTGAAATAAAAAGTTCTAGGGACACCTGGGTGGTTCAGTCGTTAGGCGTCTGCCTTCCGCTCAGGTCATGATCCCAGGGTCCTGGGATCCAGCCGCATGTCTGCCTTCCTGCTCGGCAGGAGGCCTGCTTCTCCCTCTCCCACTCTCCCTGCTTGTGTTCCCTCTCTCGCTGTGTCTCTCTCTGTCAAATAAATAAAATCTTTAAAAAAAAAAGTTCTAGGGGTGCCTGGGTGGCTCAGTGGGTTAAGCACCTGCCTTCTACTCAGGTCATGGTCCTGGAGTTCTGGGATTAAGGGATTGAACCCTGAATTAGGCTCCCTGCTCAGCGAGGAGTATTCTTCACCCTCTCCCTCTGCTGTGCTCTCTCTCTCAAATAAATAAAATCTTTTTTAAAAATTAAAATTAAAAAAAGAAATAAAAAGTTCTAGTTTCTCTTTGAAGTTTATTTTACCTTGAAAATTAAAGACAAACACTCTTTAGTTGTATGGTTTGATTACAAATTACTTTACTTTTTCTGTTCTACTTCCTACAGGTTAGCTAATACTGCAGTGAATATCTTGTTATACCAAAATATTTGGACACTTATTTGATGTTTAAAAAAAATGTTTTAGATAAGACTAATCAGTGTTTGACTCAAAAATCCAGGACAACAACAAAAAGTTTTTGTTTAGGCTCTTGGTCTATAAAAGAAACTGATCATATGTGGGCTTAAAATACTGATTCTTAATGTTTGGGGATTAAGATTCCATTAAAACCAGAATTACCTGCAAAAATACAGATATATGTGTAAGTGAAATCCTGTCTACAATTTTAGGGGTTCATGTATTTGTGGTTTCCCATACATAGGTACACAGCAACAACTCTATCTTAGATAGTGTGTTATGGGGATTAATGTGGAGGAGGAGGGTGCTTTTACTCACCAAACAAACATACCTTCTGACTAACCTAGCCTTCCCACTCCCTAATGAATCTGGCCTAAAATCAAGCTACTCTTAACTCAAACTAGCAAATTTTCTCAATACTCAAAAGTAGTTAAATGAGAAAAAGAAATGATGTGTTATAGTCACTTGCCATAGCTCATTGGTAGCACCATCATTTCCCGTACTGAGTGACCCTGGTTCCTAAAAATAACTCCAGTGCTATTCAACTGCTTATATTTGGCATATTCTTCATTCTTATTTGGGAAAGCACATTCCCTTCTCCAGCTGAAGAAACTCAGTGTCTGAAAAGAGCTGCCTAAAAACACTGCTCCCTCTGGGCTCTTAAAAATGTTCAGCATCTGAAAGCTGGCGGCGAGGGCTCACACCCAGTGGAGGCAATACTCTGTGGACTGAGCAACAGAAAAATGGGGACACTATATATGGAAAACAGGAAGCAGAACTAGTTGAGGTGGCCTCACTCATAAGTTACCCATATTTAAAGCTATAATCCAGCAATTGTTATCTAGAAAAGGAAAAGACTTAATAGCTTAGCCTAAGTTATAAGGGACACAGTGCAAATCAGGCCAGACCGTTCTGACATTTTCCACCTTACTTTTAAATAAGCAAAAGAGTAAAGTCTCAGGACTGGCTAGTCAAATACATGGACACAGACAATGTATACAGAGTTGGTAGCTGCCTTGTAGCAAACTGAATTTTTCATGGTTGCTCTACAATTAGGGTATTGAGGATTGTTCATGAAATCGAAGTCCCCACGCCAAAAAAACAAGTTCCAAAATAAAAGAACTTCCAGTTTCTCTGCATTATATGATTATTTGCATGTTATTTGTCTATTTGGAGACAAAAAAAAGAGAAGGAACTGGAAGGACTGTCTCACTTTTTATTGTTTTTCTAAAAGTCAATTAATTCCCAGGGCTTCTTCTTTTTCTTTAACCAAAGCACACAGATTCACATTTTAATAGAGGGATTTTAGTTTCTTAAGAAAAGAAATGGGGTTATTTATGATTAAGAAGCACTTCCACATTAGTATTATAAGACATCATTTATTCCTTCTCTCCCCATCTGTTCATCTTTGTCCCTTTTTTAATGTTTAAAAAGGAGTTACGTTCTAAGTAGCTAGAGGTGGCAGATGAGGAAAATATATTTAGGTTGCTCTGTAGAAACAGTTCTTAGAAAAGTAGCTGATGACTTACCTAGCCACTGTTAATCAGTCTGTTTCAGAAGCCATCACATACATTTATAACGGTATTTAAAACACAAGTCTTGTTGATCGACAAGGCTACTTTCAAAGATTTTCCTCAATTGAAGCTCCTAGTAGGGCATTTTCATTATTAGGAACTCCTTCATTTAGCATTCATTTAGCACACTCATCCCCACACAATTTTCCCCCTATCATTAATGTTAGAATTGGTTTTCACCTATAAACCTGGAACTTGATTTTCAATGTGTCCCTATGCATTCTCTTTGAATTTCTAAAAATATTTCTCATTCCTTATTGTCTGGACATTCTTATTTATTGGATGACTATAAAATCTATCATTCCTATCTGGATGTACTTTTGGGAATGAAAGGGGTGCTATTAATAATTATGCTTGGACAACAAGCTCTGGCTATCTTGGGCATACCAGAACACAGTCTCCCTGCTTATTTAAAAGTGATGTGGTGGGGGAGCGCCTGGGTGGCTCAGTTGATTAAGCGGCTGCCTTCGGCTATGGTCATGGTCTCAGGGTTCTGGGATCGAGCCCCACGTCGGGCTCCCTGCTTAGCAGAGAGTCTGTTTCTCCCTCTGCCCCTCCCCTTGCTCATGCTCTCTCTCTCTATCAAATAAATCAATAAAATCTTAAAAAAAAAAAAAAATAAAAGCGATCTGGTATGGATTGTGCCAGAGTGTGCCAATCAATGGCCAACACCAAGAAAAATTTGGTCTTAGGTATACTTCTATTCTTACAATGCAGACATTCATCCTTTGTTCTAACCACACAGGATCCTCTGATGCTTATTGCACTTGGAAAATGAATGAATACTAAACTATTTACCCATAAAGGTTTATACTGTTTAAGGTTGTTTCCACTGTCGAAGATTGAAAAGGCTTCAAGCAATCACAGGGCAATTTGTGCCTTACTGAACAGGGTAATATTGAGAGGGTAAGTCCCAAGACTGCTCAAAGTGCAAGAGAAAGATAGCTATCCACTCCTGAAGCCAAAATTGACTCACTCCCCATCCTGTATTTCATAATCATGGGATTAAATACAACCTGCTAGATCTAAAGGTCAGTAATCAAACTGTGATCCCACTGTTTAAGAGATAATCGAGTTCCTGAGAACCTTTAGTTTCTTTTGTTCCTCACTAAATATTAGTGGTTCTTTTCATTTATGTAAGCCTACCCTTTAATTATACATAGAAGTAGGGATTAAAGGCCGATTAAAAGGAACCTGTGTATCCAATAAAGTCTTTGTGGGTGAGCAACATTGAAACTTCACTTTGGAAAAGAGTAGGTGAATGAAGATACATTTCTTTCTTTCTTTCTTTCTTTCTTTTGTTAAGATTTATTTATTTTAGCAAAAGGGGGCAGGGGTAAGGGGAGAGGGAGTGGGAGAGAGAAACCCAAGCCGACCTGGCGCTGAGTGCAGAGCTGGACATGGGGCTCAATCTCATGACTCTGAGATCAGGACCTGACATGAAACCAAAAGTCGGATGCTTAATCCAACTGTGCCACCCAGGCACCCTGAATAGAGATACATTTCAAGGCACGTATGGTGACAAAACTAAAGCCAACTTTTAATTATCAGACATAATGACTTATGAGATGGAAGAAGACTACTTATAATTGGGAGACAGTATAGGTACAATATAATTCGTTTGAAAGTTAAGGTACCAATAGATATCCTATCATGATATGATCTAGCAATGTGACTTACACTATTCCTGCTTACTAGGACTTCCTGTTCAGCATGGTAAGACAGACGAATCCTTTTTCTTTTTTTAAGTAGTCATAAATTTTATAGTTAGCTAACTAACCATTAATAATTATATGAAATCACAGGTAGAGCCATACTCCTGACCTATCACTGCTTTTCTCAGATGACATATTTTTAGTTTCTTTTTCAAGGCTCATGACTTCTGTACATAAATTGCTATTCACACTTCAGTTTAGCCAAATGTTCCAACCTGGTCCCAAGGGAGCAAAAGGACCTATTTACTCATTTATCAAGTATTAGCTGAGCCCCTGTTCTGTGTCCTGGAACAGTGTTTGACACTGGGATTAGAGAGATGATTCAACTGCCCTTGAACTAATTTAGCTTAGGGTTGTACAAATCTAAACCTCGTAATATCCTGGTGGCAAAGACTGCCTCCTCAAATCACACACAGGGAAATGTAGTGCGAATCAGGCATAGATCAATTATGCTTTATCTTTGAACTTCAGTCTCTCATATTGAGACCAGGCCACTTACTACTAATTGTGAACAGTGGTGTAACCAAGAATCCAAGATTCTTTAAGTCCAAGAATGTTGAGGTCTTGTGGCAGCGTTACCATTGATATATTAATACAGAAACATCATTTAGCCTCATCCATTAAGTGGGAAAAATCATGTTCATTTCTTCGAGGTCTTTAGAGATGATCTAACCAACAGATTTGATTTTGCTGGTGAGCAATATGCAAACTTTCCACAGGTAGGATTATTTTATTTTCTCTTAATTAAAATGGGCAGCCAAGTGGGCATCTCAGCTTCTAATTTCCCCCAAGTGAAACACGACTTCTCAGTTTCACCAATTCTATTCGAACTCTATTCCCAACAGGGTGCTGAGGCTGGCCTGGTGGCAGGGCACAACGTTTTCTGTTAACAGGAGGCAGCCTGCCAGCAGCATATTCTGAATTACTGGGTTTCAGTATGACGTTGGGTGGTACAAGTTTCAATCCTCTTATCAAAATGTGTCCAGCCATGCTCATAATGAATGTTTCCCTTCTCTTTCAAAGGTTCCGTCTCCAGCCCTCATCTCCACCTACTAAAAAAAAGTGAAGAGAAACAGACACTATATTCTTACGGATGGAATTTTGCCTCCTATCCCTGTTCCCCACAAATGGACCTCCAGATTAATTGAACAAAAGCAGATCCCTCAATCACCAGTTTTTTTCTCTAAAGCTTTCCTAAAAACCCATCTTTCTTGGCATCGACCTCCTTCCTGTCTTCACCCCTTCATCGACTCAAGTCAAGCAAATTATCACTCCAGAAAACAGTACTGGCTTTAGCTAATTCCCTTCCAGCAGTTAAACGTTTTGGGCCCCACGAAGCCCTGTCGGGTGGGTGGCTGTCTCCACTTGCCTGGGACTGAAGGAGCTGCCGGGACAATCCTGGGCAAAAGGGACGGCGGGGTGTGGCTCTGGGGAAGTAGAACGTAAGGCCGAAAAGGAGTCCAGCCCCCGGTTCCCTACGGCCCATCCAGGCTTCCCTCGCGGGAGGACAGTAGAGCTCGCCGGGGCCGTGCGGGGCACTGGTGCTCACCCCAACGCCTCCCTCCCTCGGCGGGAAAGGAAACTGAGGCACGGCGAAGGCCCGGCCGGGCCCCACGCCCCGCCCTCCGCGACTGCCCGGGCCCCGCTCCCGCCCTACTCCTTTGTCCAGGCCGCGGTCTTCCGGCCGCCTCCTCCGCCTCCGCCGCCGCCTCCTCGCCTCCCGCGCGGCTGACGCGGCCAGCGAGGAATGCGTTTCCGGAGGGAGAGCTCGGCGGTGGCGGCCTGAGGAGCGGGATCGGCCGCGTCGAGGAGGCGGTGCCGCGGGCGTCGTTTCCTGCCGGGAGGCGGCTCCGGGCCGCCGAGTCTCCTCCTCCCGCTCCCGAGGAGGAGGAGCCGCCGCCGCCCGCCGCGCCCGAGAGCCGGGAGGCCGCGCCAGCCCACGGGAGAGGCCGAGCGGGAGCCGCGGAGCAGCAGGCCCGAGCCGAGCGCGCCGGGGCCTGGACGCCGCCCGGGGAAAGTAGGCGCCCTGGGGAGCGGGGCGGGGCGGGGCGGGCGGCGGCCGCGGGGCTCCTGGGCGCCGCCGGACCTCGGGCGGTCAGCCGCGGGCCGGGCCCCGCGTGGGGCGGGGGGAACACCTTGGGGCCGGGTGGGCCGCCGGGGCCGGGGCGGGGTGGGGGCGGAATCCTGCCCTGGGGCCGGAGAGGAAGTCCGGGCCGGCGGCCGCGCTCCCGGCTTCTCCCGCGGCCCTTCCTGCCCTCCCCAGGCGCGGGCGGCCCGAGGGCGTTGCGAGTGGGAGGGTCGCGGGCCTGGGCGCTGTCACGTCGCGGCGGGGGTCGGCGGAGGACCGGACCCGGGCCCGCGACCGGCCTCCGGGACACCTGCCATTCATAGGGAGCCTGGCCTGACCCGTGGCCTGGGCTCCGTTGCGCGAACTGACCCCGCGCGGCGCCCAGGTTTCCGGGCTCCGGCGCGTGCAGGTGAGAAGGCGAGTGGAGGCCTCCCCGGGACTCGACGCTGTAGGACTTGGAACGATCCTTGACGGTTTCCCTTTGTTGCCATTCCAGTCGCCGGCTGCTTTTCCTTTGAGCAGCGTTGAGTTGAGTAATTCGCTTCCAACTTCCAGAAGTTGGGCCCCCGCCTTCAGGGCCCGTAGCCTGGGGTGAATTGTAGGCTGGGCCCAGACAAAAGTTGGCTCGGTGGAGCCGCTAGGAAAAGAAGCGCGGTGTTGGCATACGTGCGTTTTTCCACGTAATGTTTATGAGGCCGCCCTGGAGTGTGGGGTCCCTCAGCGGTGAGAGTCCCGGGCGCTCCGCAGGATTCAGCGCCCGACCTGCGCCGGGTGCCGTCTTACTACGTGTAAATTCTTGTGCTTCCTAACCAGTTGTAGTTTTACGAATACCAGTATTTTATGCCTAAGTCATTTTTATTTCACCAGATTTGTGCTTTGGAGTCAGAATCTAGCACTAGCAAATTACCCTCTTTAGGCTTCCATTTTCTCATCTGTAAAATGGGAACAAGAATACCCACACTAATAATAAAAGTAGCTGTTACAGTAACGACAGTGTGGGCCATGCTTAGCTCGAGGCACTTTACCTGTATTTTCTCATTTTATCCTGGAACCGGTACAGTGAGGTAGGCGCCATTTTTATCCCCATTTTACAAATGAAGAAACTGAGGCACAGGACGCATAAATAATTTGCCTGTGATCACCCAGCTAGTGAGTGGAGAACCCATGGGGTCTAGCGCCAGAGCCCATGTTTGAACCACAGGTAACCTTCCATAACTACAGTATACTTGTGAAAATCAAATGTAGTACGTAAAACAGTTTAGAGTCGAGTAGATGTTCAATAAATAGGACTCCTTTTCATCTCTTCTTGATATATTAAAAAGATTTTTTTAAAAAAATCTCAGGATGTAATTGATAACATCATTAGCAAGGTTTCTTCGGGTCGCATTCATGTGGGTAGAATTACCGGGTTGTTATTTTTTGTTGTTTTGATGGTACAAAAATAACGTGAAATGAATTTTGATTAGACATCTTTCTTAACGTACAGCCTTTAGGTTATATTAATAGACCACTTTTAGAAATGATTAAGAAACTTTAGATGGAAGTTAACCTGTTCTACATTTGGGGGCATCTAGGTGCAGAGGGGATAGGACTTAAGAGTTTCCACTACAGTGTTCATATTTTTAAATAATTTTAGTTCATTGATCAATATTAAATGAATGACTTAAGATAATGAAGTGATGCATACAAAACAGAAGAAACAAATCAGTATTTTGGGGACAGGTCTCTGAGGAAAAAGCCATTAATTTATCCTAAAATTCAGTATAAAATGGAAGATGTTATTAAAATGTTAGCTAAAAAGGGAATGCGGTTAATACTTCTGTAAATAGAAAGGAAATCAACTCCAAATTAAGGCATCTGTGTTGACTTCACAGACCTAAAATTTAAAGTTTTTGTAATGTTGACTCTTTTTATTTTATTTTATTATTTTATTTTTTAAAAGATTTTATTTATTTATCTGACAGAGGAGACAACGAGAGAGGGAACCCAAGCAGGGGGAGTGAGAGAGGGAGAAGCAGGCCTCCCGTTGAGCAGGGAACCCAGTGCGGCTTCATCCCAGGACCCTGGGATCATGACCCGAGCCGAAGGCAGATGGTTAACGACTGAGCCACCCAGGCGCCCCTGTTGACTCTTTTTAAAAGAATGCTAAATTCTATATTATGATTATTTTATATTATTTTATAATATCCTCAACAATCTGTACATGAAAAAGTATGGAATCAACAATATTTAAAATTGCTAGACTTAGTAATTTTAACAATCACGTGGCTTTTTTCTTAACTTTCTGGTCAGTAGAATTAAAATCTGGCCCAAATTTCCATCACTGAATGAATGTGGAGTTCTGTATTGTTATCAATAAACTCCTAACTCCAGGAGCTTCTCTGGGGACATCTGGTCACTTTGTAATAGAATTAATCAGTTTAATGTGCTAGTTTTAATGGAATGCTTGCCACATAATGGCTTTATTGTTCAGATTCTTGCCAAATAAATTGTGGCTTACAACATGGGGGGGAGTAGTGTAATAGTCTACCTCAGGAAAATATCTTTCTTTAATAATTCGGTTGGTGCACTGGTCTGCTCTTAACTATACTGCTGGAATGATGAGGTGAAACATCTCCTGCCTGTTCAAAGTTGCAGAACTTCTGAGTTCTGAGATTTTCAGTTTCTGAATGTGTAACAAGCTGAATGTATCAGAGGATTTATATGGACTCTTGTTAAATTTTAGATTTCCCCACTCTGCATGGAAAGTTAGGATGCGTCAGGTTGTGGGTAGAATCCTAGAGGATTGTATTGTGCAAATATGTAAATATCTTTTGTATTAGCAGGTCTGTTCTAACTTTGGTTATATATTGTGGGATTTTTGTCCTTTTTTGTTGTAGTGAGAGTCTTGGTGAAGGGGGATGGGTTAACAGGGATAAGAGTAAGGAAGAGTGCATCAGTCTTGAGGATCCTGAAATGGTAGCAGTATCTATAGATGTAGAAAGCTGAAAAATATTACAGTATGTACTTGGTTTAAAGGAGGTGCAGTCCGCAAAACCCAGAACGGTAGCAACCTTAGAATATTTCAGTGGGTAAGTGAAAAAAATGTGGTATCTCTTCCTCAGGAGCCGTGTGCAAAAGGAGCCAAACTATATTCTTACGAATTTCTCTTCTTTTCAGAAATGGCTAATTGTAAGACTTAGAGTTATGTTTATAAAATAATATAGAGTGGGTTTTTGGAAGTCAGCTACCTTTAAACTTTTTGGTTTGTGGTCTTTGATGGTAAGGTTAGCTGTATTTAGCAATATGCTAAATTGTGTGTATCATCTTGAAATATGTGTGTGTGAGTAAAAAGAAATGGCTTCGAATATCCATCCTACATACCTAAATAAACACACACACACACCCATATAGATATATACGTATATATGTTTTACTTACTGGACTAGTGTCATTATACGTCTCCAAAGTGCAGGTTCCTGGACCCCAGGGATGTATAAATGACTCTTTGGAGTAAAGGAAGAAAATATGAGGCTTAATATTATATATACATACACATATACATATATATATATATACACACACACACACACATATACATATATATTCTTTAACCTTACTTAAAGTTTAAAATTTTTATTATTTTTCATATCTTACTATATTGCTATAGGAGTACGTGTATTTTAATTTATAAATAAATACGTATTTTGGGTATATGTTAACTCAATCTTTTCAGTAATAAAAGTGATAAAAAAGCTTTGGAGATAATTGGTATAGGGGATGCTTTGGGTGTGGATACAAGGACTACTGTATTTTGATGAGACCTGGTGTCTAAAGTAAGAGAGGTGAAAGAAACCCAGAGTGACACAGTTTTCTGGTTAGGTGGTGTCATTTCACAAGGCAGGCAGTATGATCACAAGGGGGTGGTATTGGTTGACTCGAGGGAGGGGAAATGATGAATTTATAACGCCGAGTGTTTTTAAAACTGGCATTGGTAGAGCTGTCTAAGAGCTCAGTTGAATACACAGTTTAGGAGCTCAGAACAAGAAGTCTGGTTGGGAGATTCAGATTCTGGAATTCTTAAGTCTGTAAGTGTTAGTTGAAGCTATGGGCTGCCGCTGAGAACACAAAGGAGAGTATGCAGAGTGAGAGGGGGCCAGGCAGAAAGCCTGCGAATGCTTATAAACAGTCTAGGGCTGGGTGGAGGAAAAGGAATCCAGGAAAGCATTTCCTGCCCAGTTTCTTCTCTGAATTCCTAATTCCTTTGTGTGACAGTTTAGTGAATGACTGGGTCTTCAGGAGTTTTTCCTGTGACTGACATATTTGAGGTAAAGACAAAAAGACTGATTAGTCATTTAGACTCGTCACTAGAAGCATGGTTGTGATTAGGAGGTGGTAAACCTGGGTTTCAGCATAAGCTGTGCCACTGAATTCCTCTGTGACCTTTGCTGGAATACTTCATCTTCCAGGGCTTTGGTTTCTGCAGCTACACCATCGAGAAGTGGTCTGTATGTTTCCCTCATTCTGTCATTCTTTGAGTTGAAGGATAGCTACTGCTCAACCCAGGCGGTGTGGAGTGCAGCTCTTCTCCCACGAGCAACCATTTTCTTGTGTCATCACCAGAGAGGATGGGTGCTGTGCCAAATTATTGCTATAAGAAAACCTGCCAGTGTTGACCAGCTGAATCTATTATTGTAAGCTCTTTGACAGATGTAACTCTGTTGTATGTTTCATTTTAATCCATCAGTGTAGAGTGCCAGGTACCTGAAAAATGCCGTGTGCTCAGTGGTTGTAGATCAGGCGTGAACTTTGCTGTTGAGTATGTCGTCTAGTTAGGACAAGTTGTGTTTAATCTAGGGAAACATAACAAATACCAAAGAATATTTTACACTATGTGCTATACCAGATAATTTTCTGTAGATTTTGAGAAAAAGATCAGCATTGTCTTAACCGTTTTGGAATGCTTTATAAAGGAGCTTGGAATGGTATGAACAAAGATACAGATGATAGACAGTATAAGTAGAAGGCAGAATTCAGTGTAATTTGGCAAATATTGTTTGACTACTCTGCGTGTGTGCACAAGTATCTGTTGAAGGCCTGAATTTTGTCTTCCCTCTAGTCTGGTGTGGTTCACAGACATGAGTACAGTTAGTTACCATAGAAGTTTGAATAAAATAATGTTACTAAGCAGCACTGAAACTGAAGGTTTGTCATTTACTATGCTAGACACTTAAGGATATGTTTTAGGATCATAAAGAAAGGAGTAGTTAATTCTGCTTATTGTGGTTGGTGAAGAGATGAAGAGCCAGTGAACACGGCCAAAAAAAAAGAAAAAGAAAAAAAAAGAAAGAAAAGTTAGCATTTTATTTTACTGTAGGGAATGTAGCTTCAGTGGATGAAGAAAGTATTTACATGAAAAATTTATTGGGAATGTACCATTTGAAGTATGGAAGTCACATTTCAGTGTATAAATGTTTACTGAGTCAATATATCAGTAATTAAGCTTTCTTACTCTTTGTGAAACTCAGAATAGTAATTTATTGGCTCTCCAATATTTTATAGTTCATGTATGATTTATTTCATATTATGATTTCAGTGCTTCTCAGAAGGGGTCATGGTAGTTCATATTTGATTGTTGGAGGAGGAGGTTGTAGTTTGAAAAAGTACATTCGTTATATTAGCAAAAAAAACAAAAAACACACAACAGGGAATGGATTTGTACTTGTTTAAGAAGCATGGGTATAAAATGATTGAAAGCCACTTATTAAGTAGTCACTTCGGTTCTTACGGTTGGAAGCCTGTGACTAGTGAATGAGTTGGAGAGCAGGAAGAAAATTCAGTAATTAAGTAAAATGTGATCTACAGATCACCATAAAATATGTGTTGCCAAGAGCTTTTACATTGATGATCATATTTTACTTTTGCAGCAAGTCTGAGGTAGACATTATTCCCAGCTTAGTGCTGAGTGCAATGAGAAATTTGTTTCTCCCTATGTTTAGTTTTTAAAACATTTGTTATGTATTTAAAATATACCTAGCACTGTGCTTGTTTGACTCCATTACAGGGCAGAGAGGAACTGTGGCAAAAGATATGGTCAAAGTTATTAAACTTTTGATCAAGTGAGAATTTTGGAGTGATCCACCTAAAAGTAGATAAAATTACACAATCTGGGAACATAATTTACAATTCTCCTTAATTAAAATAATGTAGAACAGATGTTGTTTTCAAGTGCTTATTGATACCATTACCAGGGTGGTTAACATTTTTTGCTAGCTCCATTTACAATTATCTTTGTAACTTGTCCCAGAGTAAAATTTCTCAAACAAAACTGTTACTAACCTACTCTTTTCTCCTTTCAGGGAAGGGCAAAATCTATAGTCATAGCAGGTGTAGAGAAGGAACATCTCACTAGGCTGGTTTGAAAAAACTAGTTGCCAGGTACTGTCCTTTCTTTTGAATGCAAGGAGGAGCTTGCAAGAATTAATTTCAGGCAACTTTCCATTCTCATTTTGGATCAGCGTTTAATATTATGACTTGATTTGTTTCAAGTGTCTTCTGTTTGTATTTTAAGTCTGTCCTTCTTCAGACTTGAGTTTATTACATGCCCCGTCACTGATCTTTTTAGTTTAATGCTTTTTTTTTTTTTTTTAACCAGGTTAGCAGTTTATTATAAAAGGATGTAATTCATAAACAGCCAGATGGAGGAGATGCATAGGGCCGCCTCTGGAAGTGCCACTCTCCCTGAATCTCCACAATTCACCATCCCGAAAGCTCCCAATTTTTTTTTTTTTTCCATTTTCACATAGGCTGTCCTTTTTGAGGGGTGAAAGTAGTATACCAGTTACTCATTTACTAGATTGCTATTGGCTCCATCATGTTTTTAATTGCCTTATTTTGAATTTTGTGAGGTTTTTCCCAAGCATGCTCTTTGTGTCGTGTTGATCCTCTTCCTTGTATTTATGAATTCTGTAAAGGATTTCGACTTAAATTTCCTCCCTGAGTTTTGTACGCTTTTCCTCTAGTTTTGTGGTCTTATTTTTGACTGATCACTGTGAGACCTATTTGAGATTTTCTAAATTCCTTCAAGAGCATAATGGATTCATCTAGATTTTCTCCTATTTTCAGAGAAAATTCTTCACCTCCTTTCACTTTTTCTTCTGTAGAAGAGTTTTTCCTGATTAAGTTCTGTGCTCCCCCCCCCCAACCAATTTATCTTTGAGGCTTTTTATGTGCCATCATGCGGTATATCCGTTGTCTTTCCTGTGCACTTGTGGGCTGGGTGGTGGGTGACGGTGATTGATCTTCCATATTCACATTTCCTTGGAGAAGGTGGGTAGACCAGTTCCTAGTGATGGATTTTGCTGCAGTCTGTTATTGTTATTTTCTTAAAGTATATAGCCCTATTATGAGCTGTTCTCAGATTCCAAATTGTGTCGTGAGCCTGTAGCTTTGGAGCAGCCTGACCTTTGCTGTTGGAGCTCATTAGCTTCAGGTGGATGTCACCGTTGGGTAAGAAAGAGTCGGTGCTCATAAAAAGCACCTTTTTTTTTCTTCTGGGCAGGAGTAGTGAATTGTTGAAAGATTTCTAGTTCAGACTACTGTTTGTTTATCTACAGTAGGTGGAAAAGAACTTCTAGTGAAGTGTTAGTTGTATCTTTGCCTTGGAGTACTTAGCCTCTTCGCTTTATTTCCTCTTGTTTTTTTTCTTTCTTCTTCTTCCTTTCTGCTAAGTTTTGTTAATCATTAATTCTGCCTTCTTATTTGGGTCATAAACACCTTCATGGTCACCAGCACATACCTCTTCCTGCCAGAGAGAGGGAAATAAAATGTTGAGCTTTACTTGTTCTTCCTGAAGGGGAAAGATGCTCCTGCCCCAGAGGAATGCATCTCCCCACTCTCACCCTCAAATTTGATGGAACAGAGATCAGTGGGATTTCTGAGCACCTTCCATTTGGGCACCCCCATCTGATTGCCCTCTGTATGGGGAGAAGTGGGAAGAGCTGCATGTAAATTCTCTGAGGCTTTCAGTTTGGCTCTCTGTTGTTTTTATACTCTATATTGATTTTTAAATATTCTTTTATAGGACTATTTTTTCCCTTTTAAAGGCAGATACAGAAAATAATGATGGTGGGACAGACTTGGGATGAATACAGCTGTATTATATTTTTAGGAGAGATTATAATATACCTCAATGTAGGTATCCTAATCTTTTCTACTATTAAGGTGAAAAGATTTTAAAATGTTATGACATAAAAAAGGAAGCAAATTCTGTTGTCTAAAAGAGAGTATTTGAAAGTTAAAAACCCTTAACCTTTCTTACTAGAAACCTGCTTCTATTGAAAGGTTGAGCTTTTGAATCAGGCCTAGGTTCCTATCCCAGCTTTGTCACTTAGTCTGGCTTTGTCTGCACAGTAGATTTGCAATCAATATTTGCTGACTTGAATTTAATTGGTTGTGTTGAATAAAAATGTACCCTTTTGCAAGGATTTGATAGGAAGAAATTTTTTGTGGATGACTTCTCTTGGTACTGGTTGACTTTTCGGTACCTTATTTTAAAATTTGAAATAAATGTAGGGCGCCTGGGTGGCTCAGTCATTAAGCGTCTGCCTTCGGCTCAGGTCATGATCCCAGGATCCTGGGATCGAGTCCCACATTGGGCTCCCTGCTCAGCGGGAAGCCTGCTTCTCCCTCACCCACTCTCCCAGCTTGTGTTCCCTCTGTCTCTGTCTCTCTCTCTGTTGAAAAAATAAATAAAATCTTAAAAAAAAAAAAAAAGAAAGAAAGAAATTAACTCACCACATTTTTTAAGTAATTTTTCTCTAAAATATAATTGTTCAATTTCTACAAATACAGTACTTAAAAAGTTTCTAAAGATTTTATCTGTAAATGTAAAAGAAAATGCCACATGAGTTACTTGTGACAATGATAAAAATATTAAATACGTGTGTATTTAGGAGTTTTGAATAGGACATAAAACTACACTTTGGTGAATAAAGGTGAGTTTGGAGTGGAGATTAAAATAATTATGTATAATTTTTGACAATGGAAACAATGCACACAATTCAGGGTGTTAACCACTAAAATGAAATTGTTTGGAGGAGGTGCTTAACATGATGTATTGTTTAAGGAATGAATTGTGACCCCTTAGATAAACTTGAATATGGTAAGAAGTAATACTAGGGTAAAATGCCTTTGTAGAAATCGAGGCACAAAACCTGTGGGTACACTCATGAAATTTGCCAATTAAATTAACTTTTGTTGGTCTCCCCTTAGTTTGAAGGACTAAGAAATAAACTCACAGGACATTATAAATCCTTTCAACTTCTCTTCTTTGAGTCTGTTCTCACACTGGAAGGATGTTCTTTTTTTTTAATAATGACTTGAATAGGCCTTCAAAAAATTATAGTTTAATGAAGTGCAGACCGGGTGGTAGCTGGTATGTAATTCAGACGGTGTGATTTCCACTCCGTCTGTGTGACCCTGGAAAGGTTATTTTACCTCTCTGTGATTTGCTTTCCTCATCTGTAAACCAAAGATAGTATCATTCCCAACCGCGTAGAGGTACTTAGAGGAGATAGCTGTTATTATTTTTATCATTATTGTCATTATTGTAGTCATTTGAAAGTGTTGAAATAAAAGTGCGATGACTTTTTGTTACAAATTACCCTAAATCCTCCAAACTCAGTGTGTTGTTTTTGTCTGTGCCTGCTGTATGCTTAGGTGTACCAATCTTCCTCTGTTTTTGTAGTCTTCAGTGGGCAGCAGTTCATGCGGGAAATCCCACTGGTACACGGTACTGGGATTCACATTTCTAGTAGTAAAATGTCTTTTCAGAGAAGTTTTCTTCCTTTTAGCCTCTCCTGGGTTTACTTCCTCTAGACAGAAGAAGCCTCGAGTCACTCTCCCGTATTTCTATTTCTATTAGTTATGTTAACCTCCCACCCTGATCTTTTTTTAAGGTAGTCTGTGATACTCATGTTCAGAAATATCTGTATTTTGTCTAATGTAGTAATATAAAACACTGAGATTTTGCTGCTCTTATTATTTTTACATACAAATGGTTAGGAATCCAATTGTTAGAAAGCACATTAAGTAGAATAATCCTTCTTAGATGTGGAACCTAAAATACGCGTCTAGTTATATTAATATAATTGGTATCTAATATGATAGCATCTGATTAAACCTCATTGTTATACAGTATAATAAGGTTTTTTTTTTTTTTTAAAGATTTTATGTATTTGACAGAGAGAGACACAGCAAGAGAGGGAACACAAGCAGGGGGAGTGGGAGAGGGAGAAGCAGGCTCCCCACTTAGCAGGGAGCCGATGAGGGGCTTGGTCCCAGGACCCTGGGATCACGACCTGAGCCGAAGGAAGTCCCTTAATGACTGAGCCACCCAGGCATCCCTATAATAAGGTTTTGATATTGTATCCAAATAAGTATCTGAGTGGCTGTAACAATGAGCATTAATCTTGTTTACAGTTGTTTTATTTCAAACCCATATCCTTTCTTCTTTATCTTGTTCCTCCCCTAATGGGGATCAATCCAAAATTTTCTGGTATGATTATGATTGAAAAAAATCAAAGCCTTTAAACTAAGTTACTTCAGAGATTTGCATCCAGGTATTCTGTCTCCAAATGGGTGCCCTTAACTCTGTGCTCACATGTTATTGTACACTGCTTGCCCTCCTTAAGCTTACTGCTTTCGTTTTTGTTGTTGTTTCTTGGATACCTCAGAATATTTTCAGTTACCTTTATCTTTAGTTTCTTTATTAAATAGTAAGATACTATGCTCGATATAGAGAGAACACCAAACAGTGACTTCTAGGGATGAGATGGCAGTTCCTAAGACAAGTCAGCTTCACACATCTGTAGTAGATGGGTAAGAGCTACTTGTATCTTAAATACTAAATTTTTTAAAACAAAGATTGTTTATATTTGATTATGTATCTGACTTAAGTCACCTGACTTAAATCACCTCCCCAGTTCTTGCCGTCATTGGGATCTTCAAGAGTACATGCAGGTAATACCTCTCACACTCTGGTCTGGCAGTTTTCTTGACTTTTTCAACTCCGGTGGCCTTCGAGCACTGTATGAGAGACCTCTTTTGTCCTCACCTCCTCCTGGCCTCTTCTCTGATTCCAGCCACTGCTGCTGGGAACAGTGTTATGACTCACTTTTGGCTGACTGCATCTTGCCCTCAGGTTCCTCCTGGGACTTCTCTTGTGTGATTGTGGGGCGAGAAGCTGCTGCAGCCTTCTGCGCAGATGCACGGTAGTTCTTGGAAGTGTCGGGGAAGTGAATGCCCCTCGGAACAAACTTTTACCTATGGGGACTGGAATTAATGTACTTCTCCATATTGACCCTCCTCTGTACAGACTTTCTGTACACTTCTCAAAACTTCTCAGCCAGGTCAAGCCCCCAGGCACCCACATGGCAAAGAAGTCTGAATTGGCTGTCTTGGTTCACTGTCTTCCGTATCTCTGTCTTTCCCTGGGGTCACCTTTGTATAATAATTGCCTGCAATCCTGTTTTTGTCTCAGCCTCTGCTTTTGGAAGGAACTCTGGCTCAAACAATTGCCTGTAGCTATATTCCCACTTAGAACTTTTTACCCAAGACTACCTGTCTTTGAAATGTTAAGCCTGTCCTTCCTTTCTAGCTCTTCCCTCCCCTGTGTACAGGAGCCCCTTTCTTCTCACCTACCTCTTGTGATCTCTAGTCCTTTGACTTTGTCCTCTTCTGTGTTGTTAACTGTGAGCATGGCCAGTGCCTCCCCTCCGCCCACCCGCACTTGCCCTAGAAACCAATGGATTAATTCAGTGATTTCCAGTGGGAGTCTGACGATCCATGCGAGATAGTCTCAGTGATTTGAACTACAAGAATTGGTAAAAAAATGTGCTTTTGTGCTAATAATTATAGTAATAAGCAACCAACATCTGGATTATCTGGTCGAGTACCTTATAGCTGAGTCATCATTATTTTGGTGCCGAGTTTTATTTGTATGTGTAAATTAATCTTGGTTCATAATGTATAAGAGCCAGGACCATGAAGCATTTTACGTCTAGCTTTAAGTTGGCTGTACATACCTAAATGAATTGAAAATTGGTATTGCTAGGGTGTCTATAGTAACTGTTTTCTATTTAAAGGGAGTCTGCACATTAATTCTGACAAACTCTTCTTTCCTAGGCTTCTGAGTAATGTCAGAGAAAATGTCATACAGTTTAATATAGTTCAGCAAAAATTTTTGAGCATTGACTTTGTGCCAAGTGGTTCTGGTGCTTGCTGTTGTTGAATAAGACGTGCCAAGGCCCTGTCTTCTTGGAGCCTGGAACCCGTCAGGAAAGATGGGTGTGAACAGGTCGTTCAGAGTGAGAGGAGTGAATGTGCCTTTTAAGTCAGGGCCCTGAGCACTGCTGTGTAATGCCCCACCTGTTCTAGTACCCTCCCCCCTTGAGCCCCACCTCCTCCTCTCCCAGCAGTTGTCCTTGCTCTGCTTTCAGAGCAAACCTAGGCTGTCTTGCCCTGAGCTGACTGAGAAGCACCTCTCTTCAGACTTGCACACTCCCTTGTGTGCTGGATGCTGTCCTCTCTGCTCCAAGGACGCTGGGCTCCATCAGTTATTCTCTCCTGGGTCCTCACCTCGTCAGCTTGCCTATTTTCCTGAGTATTCTTTCCTTCACAGCCTATTTTCATAGTTTTGGTTGCTGCCTCTGTGGCAGCCATTCTGGGGTAATCCGTCCTCTCTAACCCTGACTTATCTCCTGAGATCGAGACCTGTCTCTTGCCTTCCCCGTAGGTAGGTAGCCTCCCAAGAAGTCCCTCAGGCATCTCACCTTGCACAGTTTTAAAACAAAGGCATGATTTGCTCCTCTGACGTCATTCTCCTTCTGCCTTCTTTGTTTGAAAGTGGTGATTCCTTTTCCAAGCAACTACCAGATCCCCACTGTTCTACCTCCTAATCCCACAGTTGTCTTCTCATCATCACCCAGTGCTGCTCTGTGCCTTCAGATGTTTGCTGAGCCCCAGCAGTGAAAGCAGTGCTGGTTTTGTAGCTCTCACCTTGACGCTCATCCTCTGTCTCATGGATTTTTTGCCATGTATGTATCGTATGCTACCCTGCCCCATTTTTTTTCCAGTTTCCCTGCTATATATAGAATAGAATCTAAACCCTTTGAGCATGGATGGCCTTGAAGTCTCAGAAATGCTTAAGTACGTTAAGATTCTTTTTGGATTTTATGATTTTAAGATTTTTTAAATTTATTTTAAGATTATAGTAACAATTTTTACTTACTGTAAAAAAATTAGGGGGACAAAATAATCATTCATCCCACAGACCAGATTTAACTATAAATAACATATATATATATATAGAATTTTTTAAGATTTTATTTACTTATTTGACAGGAGAGAGTGAGAGAGCACAAGCAGGGGGAGGGGCAGAGGGAGAAGCAGGCTCCCCACTGAGCAGGGAGCCCGATGTGGGACTCAATCCCAGGACCCTGGGATCACAACCCGAGTCGAAGGTAGACGCCTAACCGACTGAGCTACCCAGGCGCCCCTGGATATATTTTTTCTAATCTTTTTTCGGTACAGATAGAGTGAGACAGTCCCAATTGGGTGGTGAGGGGGGAGTCACCCAAACATGTATGTTTAGAAATGAGATTGGAAAGAAGTTACTGTAATTCTTCCTAGGACTCCACGGCTTTGCACATACAAACCTCTTGCCTGGAACATTTCTCTCCATCTGCCTGCCTGTTTTGCCAAATCCATGAAGCCGCTGAACTTGGCCAGGCAGATTTTGGTGTCCTCAGTGCACTTTGTCCTTATTTTCATTACAGAAACCATCACATCATATTGTAATCATTTGTATTTTTGTCTGAAGAGAAAATTCCTTGAGACAGCAATTTTTGTGTCTCCAGAGAGGGCACAAAACCTGACAAAGTTGGCTGAGGAAGAATTTCCAGAGAGGTGGGGGAGAAACCAGTAAAGCCCGAGGGAACAGAGTGGGTTAAGAAAGAATGGTGAAATGGATTAAGTGCTGCCTGTAATATCTGTGGGTGGTAAATGGATGTATCTCCCCAAGTACCTATTGTAGGCAGTCAAGAAATTTTGAATGAATGAATAAATGAATGAATGCAGAGAGTAAGAGAAGGCCTGGAAGGCTCTTTTTTGCAAGAGCAGTTTCACATGCATGGTAAGAAGTGGACACCAATAACAGCCGGTTGAGGAGGGAGTAGGAGATTATAAAATGGAGAACAGTGTAGACAACTCCAACAGTGTAGATAACCTTTGAAGAGAGGATCAGGATAATGCCTGGAGGCATCTCTCCCTGTGGCCCCTCCCCTCAGGATGAAGTGTTCTGCAAGGAATGCCCTTGGTAGGGAACTCCTTAGCTCGGGACTCACAGGCCCCGCTGGTGAGCATGTGGGTTTTAGGCCCAGGTGGGCATCCAGGTAAATCTGATGCGGATATTGCCTAGACCACACTTGGAAAGAGCTGCCTTAGGAGGAAATGCTTTGGAAGCTCTTGGTGCGTCCTCCTTCCCACCCCCACATGCTGGAGGAGCATCCAGTACCTTCAAGGACTGTCCAGATTGACGGAGAGGCTGCTGGGTCTTCTGTGCCACGTCCTCTGCACTGCCTGCTCTCCTCTCCTCACTCACTGCTAAACCAGTTTCTTCTCAGCCTATTCCTCACCGCTCTTTAGTCTTCTTTGCTGTCTTCTTCTGTCTCTGGGGGCTTCTCTGTTTCCTGAGGGAGAGCCTGGCCTTTTACATGTTCCCCAGCCAATGACGGTGCCTCTCTGTTTCTTGCCAGTGCGCTGACCAGTCACAGGAGAGTTGACAAGTATCCTTGAACTGTTCTCAGCTGCTGTCCTGTTCTCTCAGCTGCTCTTCAACACTAAAGCCTATTTTGCCTGCTTGTGGGTTTGGAGCTCTTCCAGAGCAAGAGAGTTTCAGAAGGCTAATCTTTGACTTGTCAGGGTTTACAGAAGGAGAAGGACAGGGCATTTAAAATAATATTTTAAAGGTGGGTAGCCTAAGGATGTGAGGCTGCCTAAAACAGTGTTTCTGTTACCTCATAACTTTATCTTCATGGTGATTCTCTGAATTGTGTAGTATTTTAAAACGTTTTTCAAAGCAGTCTAGTGGTCCTTGAAATAGCCTGAGGAGTATCCTGAAGAAACACGTATCAGCCCATATATGGAACAAATATTTATTCTGTTGACTTTGTGTAGAAACTGCCCAGATGGTCCATTCATCACAGTCTTAATGTTCCAGGGCCTTTTTGTCATAACTTTGGAATTGATAACATTATTTGAATTGCTTAGAATTTTAGTCTGATGGATTTATTGCACATAAACCTATTGGGGAGGCCATAGAAGGCAAACTGTAGGCATGTCGCACTTCTGTGACACTCCGCACAGTTACAGCCTTTTTTTTTAGATTTTATTTATTTCAGAGAGAGAGAGAGTGAGCTAGAGAGAGAGAGAGCACAGCATGGTGAGGGGCAGAGGGAGAGGGAGAAGCAGGCTCCCCAACGATCAGGGAGCTGGACGCGGGACTCGATCCCAGGACTCCGGGACCATGATCCAAGCGGAAGGCAGCTGCTTAACCAACTGAGCCACCCAGGTGCCCCAGTTACAGTCTTTTGGATGCAGTTATAAATAATGTGTAAGCAAAACTGTTCGCTTGCCGCATAGCAGGACGTGCTTTTCTGAGCACAATGTAGAGCGTGTGGTTACGTAAGTTACTCTCACTGCTCTTCTCTGGGAAGCCAACAGAGAAAGCTTAAAAAGCATTTAACAGCAGAAGAGACACAGGGATCTGGGGTGCTCTGAGCACAACTTTGAAGCACTCTTCGGGACTTGTGGGATTAGCATCTCAGAATGGAAGCTTTTGAAGCCAGGTTTTGTTTTTTGTTTTTTGTTTTTTTTTTAAGAAATATTTTTTTCTTACTAAAGGAAATGTACCAAGAAAGAAGAAAATCCCACACAGTTACTCTGCCATCATTGTTTTTATTAAGAAACTGAAAAGAAGAAAACACTGTGACAATTTAAAAACAAACCCATTGTCTTTTTTTAATAAAGATTTAGTGCATGCGCGAGCAGGGGGGAGGGGCAGAGGGAGAGGGACAAGCAGACTCCCCACTGAGTGCAGAGCCGCACACAGGGCTCCATCCCAGAACCCTGAGATCATGACCTGAGCCGAAATCCAGTTAGATTCTTCACTGACGGAGCCACCCAGGCACCCCCAACATTGTCTTTATATTACGCATATGCCTCTGTCATCACTAGGTCTCCTTGGGTACTTTATACGTGCGTGTACGGTCATTTTTACATACTTGTCATCTTAATATGTACTTTGCATCCAAAATTATTCTAAAAACCTTTTGTTACTACATTTTATCTTTATGACTCTAATAGTCCATTTGGTTGAAGCAGTTAGCTGATTCCTTGTTACTGGGTAGAGGACGTTTGTGTTTTTGCCTATTGTAAATAAACGAGTTGTGTGTGTGTATCACGTTTTATATTTTTAACTATTTCCTTAGGATGAATATCTAATAGCTAGATTGCTAAGTCAGAAGGTAGAAACATTTTTTATGGTTTTTGGTATAGGTTAAATTATTTCCCAAAAAATTATACCAGTTTATAGAGCCATCTCTGGTTTCTCTCAGCCATCTGCAATAGTTTTATTGGGTTAAAACTCCCCCCCCCCCTTTTTTTTCCTGCTGGTTTACCTAATATTGCTTTAATTCATACTTCTTCGGTAACTAGTAAAACTAACTTTTTGGGACTTTACCGTATTTCTTCTTGTTTGTTTGTTTGTTTGTATTCTTGTGGGAAAGGCAGATATTTATACATAATTGGCTGCTAGTCCAAGAGCAGTAAACAGTTAAAGGAGGTTAGTGAGCTGTGGCTGGAGCCATCTTTGACCAACTCTGCTAAAGTATAGATCAATATTGTGAAAACTGATTCACGGAAAATTGTCCTATACCTGATGGGTGCAGGTTGGGGTAATTCTGAACAATATACAGGAGATTACTTAATTTTTCTTTAGCGATTCTGGAAGACACTCAAACCCCTGTTAGGTCTTTTTAGGCTCCCTTCCTGCACTTTTTCTTCCTTCCTTCCTTCCTTCCTTCCTTCCTCCCTCCCTCCCTCCCTCCCTCCCTCCTTTCTTTCTTTCTTTCTCTCTCTTTCTTTCTTTCTTTCTTTCTTTCTTTCTTTCTTTCTTTCTTTCTTTCTTCTTTCTTTCTTGTCTAGTTTGTAGATCTGGAAATGACAGGAAATTGAACTAAATATTTTACAAATCCCATGCATAGAAGTTATTTTATTAAAAACAGATAACTAATTACAGGAGCTCAACCTTAAAAATTAAGTCAGGCCTTGTGCAGGATGTTGGTCTTGGTCTGAGGAGAAATAGACATTATTGAAAAGTTTTAAGCAAGGGGGTGAGCCATCTGGATTTTGACAAGTTCACTCCAAACTGACCTGCAGTACTGAGGTAACTGAAGCATCTGGATATGGCTGTGTGGCCCCCTAGGGGCCATAGGAGGTGATAGACGTAGAGGTTCCATGGAACAAAGACTGCTTAACCAACTGAGCCTTAAAAGGCTTTTATGGTGTTTGGGAATACTTGACACTTTGTTGAGCATTATTAATTAGATGTTAAAATATATTTTATATGGAGGAAGGTGAGAATGGATTCTAGGGATCCGGTATGGACATTATTTTAATGTAAGTGACAGTGAGGTAACCGGGAAGGGGAGGAGGAGGGTAAAAGGGATTGGAGAAGAAATGGTTTGAGAGGGATTATGTTTATAAAATCAACAGAAGATAAGGTGAGTGGGAATGTTTTGTGTTTCATGTATTATCTTTTTTTGTTATTTTCTTAATATTTAGCAATGTACATTTTATATTTCAGATGAATTTACAACTAATTTTCTGGATTGGGCTGATCAGTTCAATTTGCTGTGTGTTTGGCCAAGCAGGTAAGTAAAAAAAAAAAAAAAGTTTTCTAGTTGTCTTTTCATTTCAGTGTCTTGTATTACTTTTTGACCAATTAGATTCTTGAGCAAATCTAAACCACGGGCCCCTGGGTGGCTCAGTTGGTTAAGCGACTGCCTTCGGCTCAGGTCATGATCCTGGAGTCCCTGGATCGAGTCCCACATCGGGCTCCCTGCTCGTCAGGGAGCCTGCTTCTCCCTCTGACCCTCCCCCCCTCATGTGCTCTCTCTCTCTCATTCTCTCTGGCTCAAATAAATAAATAAAATCTTAAAAAAAAAAAAATCTAAACCACATCATGCTCCTCCTTCTAAAAGCTGTGCAAGGGCCGCATCTCACTCGGGGTAAAGGTTCTTAGAGTGGCCTGCGAGACCCTTCATCATCCAGACCCTCACTGCTGCCTCCCAGAACAGTGACAGGGCGGGTTGGCTAAGGAAATGCTGAAGTGATAGGAATACAGAACACCACAGCAAGGTCTTTTAAGACTGTAATAGAGTGTTTAAGTGAGCATAGAGAAAACAAAGGTGTGTGATACATTTAGAAGAAAATAAAATGAATGTGTAGAATGGTGGATTATGAATGAACTATTACCATCTAAAAAAATGAAACCAGGAATAACCGCCTTTCTAGAAGATGTTCTTAATCTTGATCAAAAAGTATTGCAAAATGTTGGCATTATCTAGAAGAGGAATGAAACATAAAGCAAAAAATATAGTTAATCCTCTTACAAACCATGGTGCATCCACATCCGCAATAATGGATGTGCAGTTCTCTTCTCCAGATCTCAGAAAATACATTGCATAGAACAATTATTTGATCTTAGAACAGGAAGGACTTACTACATGGAAAAATGAAGAAAAACCTTAAAGGAAATTATTGATATAGTTGATTACCTAAAACCAATAACAACATAAAAACCCAAAGTGTCTGGATGTCAGAACACCATCAACAAGATGAGAAACTAAACAAAGGTTTAATTTCATTAGCATGTGTTGAGATCCAGTAAAAACAGATGAACATGATAGAAGAAAAATTTGCAAAGGATATAAACAGAAAATGTACAAAAGAAATGGCCAGTAAAATATGATAAAAATGAAACCTTAAATAACTGACAGTAGAATTGATACTCTAATTTATATGTGTTAAATGAGTAAAAGATTTTTTATATTAAAAAAGTACTTGGTGTTTGTCGAAGGTCTGGTGAAAATGGTATTTGTATACTGCTTGTAGGATTATAAATTTGCATATTACTTCTGGATAGAAATTAGTATATACTGAGAATATTAAAAACATGAATGCTGTCCCACTCAGTATTATCTTTTTTAATTTGTGCTAAGGAAATGATCAGAGTTTTACATTGTGAGACTGGTCCTCAGAATGGGTGCATATATACGCACATACATGTACATGTATTTGGAGGGTTCGTGTGTATATGTGAGCAAGTGTGTGGAAACTATGCACACATGCAATTGAAAACAATCTAAATTTGTCCAACATTAAGTAGTCATTAATATAATAAAATATAATCATTAAAAGCCATATTTTTAAAGAATTTGGATAAAGTATAGAATTAGGATAAAGTATAAAAAGTAGTATGCAGGGATGCCTGGGTGGCTCAGTTGGTTAAGCGACTGCCTTCGGCTCAGGTCATGATCCTGGAATCCCTGGATCGAGTCCTGCATTGGGCTCCCTGCTCGGCAGGGAGTCTGCTTTGCCCTCTGACCCTATCCCCTCTCATGTGTTCTCTCTCATTCTCTCTCTCTCAAAATAAATAAATAAAATCTTTAAAAAATAAATAAATAAAATAAAAATAAATAAAAAAAATAAAAAGTAGTATGCAAAATGTATATTCTCTATTTAAATAATATCTATATGTGTACTTCCTTGCTATTTATCTATCTTCATAGAAAAAAGACTGGAAAGAAATATACAAAAATGTTAACAGTAGTTATCTCTTAGTGGGTTATGGGTGATTTTAAGTTTGTTCTTTATGCTTTTATGTATTTTCCAAATTTTCTATTATGAATATATGTTAGATTTATAATTGGAGAAGACACATTGGAGACCGTCCATGTTAGTGCTCACCACATGAAAGGCATGCTGATGTGGATTCAAAGAAATGTGAGACATACTTGGAACAGAGAGCCTGAAAAATCATGGGATTGCGGACTGGATGAATATGGGTTTTTCAAGTATTTAACATACTAAACATGAAGGGAAAGCATTTGCAGATGCTTTTATGGGTATGGGTGTGGTACTATGAGCTAAATGAAAAGAAATAGTATTTTACCCAGTTGTAAGAAAACTCCTGATAATTATGACCATCCAACATAATAGATCCTGAAATTATGCCTTTGAAGAAAAGGATGAATGTATAGAGTACTGGTACGTAGTCTTTGCTATTAGAAGACAAGAAAGCTAACTATCTTTTCATGGCTCTCTATGCCAAGGTAATCTAACATCACCTCTTTGGGGTAGGTCTGGATCAATGTAGTAACAATTATATGTTATGTAATATAATGTATATTTATATATAACATGTAACAATATATGACATTGTATGTTGTGTTATTCATATTTAAGGTTTATATGTGTTGTATTATTTGTCATTGTATTCATTTTTCATTATCTTCTCTCTTAAACTTCAAGTAAAGTTGTCTATTCTTTGTTTGTTCTGACAGATGAAAATAGATGTTTAAAAGCAAATGCCAAATCATGTGGAGAATGTATACAAGCAGGGCCAAATTGTGGATGGTGTACAAATTCAGTAAGTAAAATTGCTCAAGGCCTTTCCATTTACTCTGTAGTCATTTACTGTGACCCAATATTGTATCCTTGGGAAATGTTAGATATGAATTTTCACTTAGATCAATGTTTATTGAATAAGTATCAACTCTGTGTCTAATACTATGTGATGGTCTAGAGGTGTGTTGTTTTATACAGTAGCCGCTAGGCCCATGTAGCTGTTGAGCACTTGAAACATGCTCCAAATTGGTCCAAATTGAGAATTGCTATAAGCCTCAGATACATCCCAAAGTTTGAAGATTTAATGATTAGAAAAAAAAAAATCATTAATAATGTTGAAATGGTAATATTTTGTATATATTGTTAAAATTAATTTCCCGTTTATTTTTTTTCTTTTAGTGTAGCTACTAGATAATTTTAAAATACATATATAGCTCACCTTTGTGGCATGCATTATATTTCTATTGAATAGCTTTCCCCAAATCCCTAGCCATTTAATTTGACTGTTACAGATTTTTCTCTTTTTTTGGCAGGAGAGGTATAAGCTAACCTTCCTAATTATATTTGAGTTAGAACTAATATAGAATTGATTTGCATCCCAATAAAAACCCATTGAGGTTAGGGTTTAAATTTTATTCATTTTTGTCATCTGTGTACATTGCTTAACTTGATACCTTTCACAAAGCCTCCTAAATGTTAAATGAATAAATAAATGTGTGCATGAATGTCAGAACAGGAAGTATAGGGAAGTCATTTGAGGATATATAATTTATTTATAGAGTGAATAATTTCAGAAGGTCAAAGGTTTATTGTTTGTTTTTACTCAGGCATCTGACTCTGCACATTTCAGCTGTCTGTTTTGTAGGTGTGACTAAACTGGTTAAATACAGATATTTAGTATGGTTTGACCATATGAAAGACAAAATCAGAGGGTTTTGTTTTGTTACTTCAAAATTTTTGTAGTGATACTTTCTGTTCTCCTAAAAATGGTATTCTGGAATTCAGTTTGTCTCAGGCAGGGCTTACTTTCCAAACTGTACTTTTAATAGTTTAGCCATTGAAATTTGTGGCATGATTTTGCAATGTGTTCAGTGAAATTCTGTTTGTTACCGTCTTAAAGTTTCCACACTAGGCTCCTGTGCTTTGGTAGTATTTTAGGTTTGATGATACGTAAAAGTAGTTCAGCTTTGAACTATCTGACCTTTTGTATTCCCTTCCAGTTGTTTTTCTAATTACATAAATGCTCTCATTAGTGTTATGTTTCCCTTAAAAATAACTGATTAAAACCATTGTGTATTCTTTGCATTTAAATATCCTCACTTATGCAACACCATGAAACAAATACCATATAAAATTGAACATAAAGTGACCTGAAAGAAAAGGCGTTTCCTCATTTTCCCGACGTGAAGATTTAAAAAAAAAAAATCTTTGGCTTAAAATAACTATGTATACAATTTTTAGGAGTATATGTGAAATACTCAAATGTCTGTTATAATAATTGGTTATTATAGGTACACATTTTAAAGTGACACATACCCACACCCTAATTGTCATTGTTTTTCTCCCCTCTCACATTTCATGAAAAACTTTTATTCACAGATTTACATACATCTTAACAGCAGTGTTTTTGCTTTCACTAAGATACTTCTTCAGTCATCTGATAAAATTTTTATTTCCAAGTTGTTGTATGTATAAACATTTTGAAATCATATCACTACTGGAAATTTTACCTCCAGCCACAAGTAGCATTTATATACCATTCAGACCTTTTTTATTTTTATATTTTTAAAATACACCCTACGGAAATATATACTCATGACCTTGTCACGTGATCAGATTTTATGGTGATTATTGTTTTGTATTGTCATGTAATCATTGCTGTGATTATTGTTTTTCAAAATGAATTTTAAAAGCCTTATTTAATAGCCAATACTTGAAATTTTTTCATATCTCCAGGTATACTTACTAACTCTGTTAAATTTCTCGGTCTCCTTTTTAAAAATTGCATCATTCATTGAGACACCTTCAGGCTAATATGTTTTCCCTAAACATTGAGTTGTTCAAAATAATGTGAGGAGAATGCTACATAATACGAGGGACTTACATAGGACTTCTTAAGGGAAATTTTGGGGGAAAAATATTTGTCCGGTATTTGGGTAAATACATTACTTATTAGTGGCCATTAAGCATGCTGAATATGTGATTTTCACTGAAGAGATTTCTTTGATTTAGATACTTTGAAGGTGATAAAATGTACACTTAGGTCAGTCCTAAGTATTATTCAAGTAATACATTACTAGTAATATAGTAATTATAAAGGAATTACTCTTCTAGAGAATGAGTTCATTTGTTTTTAAACAAGAGCATATGATTTGGGTGAAGGGAGTGTTTTGTTTAAAAATGAGAAATGAAGTACGTTAGTTGTATCACTTGATTTTTGCATTTCAATTGCACATATGCAATTATGATTACACAGAATGTTTGACCATTATACTTATTATTCATACCTATATTTTGTGTGTCACTTAGACATTTTTACAAGAAGGAATGCCTACTTCTGCACGGTGTGATGATTTAGAAGCTTTAAAAAAGAAAGGTTGCCATGCAGATGACATAGAAAATCCCAGAGGCTCCAAAGATATAAAGAAAAATAAAAATGTAACCAACCGTAGCAAAGGAACAGCGGAGAAGCTCCAGCCAGAAGATATTACTCAGATCCAACCTCAGCAGTTGGTTTTGCAATTACGATCAGGTACAGAAATCTAATTGTATGAATACCTTGTTTCAGCTCAAGCTTTTTGATGACTTTATATAAGCCTCTTTAGAGTTTTCCTTCGGGGGTTCATTTTCACCTATGGACCGGCACTCAAACAGAAATGTGGAATATGTCAAATTTTAGAAATTTTTTGCAGGAAACACAGTTTGTAAGACACATATACTTGAAATAATAAAGGTTGCCTAATGTCCAAAGGAAATTCTGTGAAAGGGAAAGTATTAGGTTTGATGGGTTTTAAAAATAAAAGTGTCCATCCTGTGGTGTGATTATGTAATATAAACACACCATTCTAACCCATGTTTTTCCTTTGTATTTGTTTAATGTCTTTAACATATTAAGCTTTTATAAGAATCTGTGACAGTCATGCATCAAAAAAAGAAAACAGCCCTTTTCCTACTTTTTCCAGTTTCCATCCCTTTTCTCTCAAAAGAATGGTGCACACTCACTGTCTCCATGAGTTCCCCTCTTGACCACTTTTCAGCCTGCTTCTCAAACTGTTCTGACAAAGCTCTGCCTTCACCTTGAACCAGCAAACCTAGGGGACCCGTGTCAGGGCCTTTTTTTTTTTTTTTTTTCCTTTTAACCTTTCTGTACCAAGTAACACCTCTGAACTTCTTGAAATGCTCCCCTCTTGGCTTCTACGATGTCACTCCTGGTTTTTCTTCTTATCTCTTAACATTGCTTTCCAGTCTCCTTTTCGTGTCTTTTTACTTCCTTCCTCTTTGCAGTTGGCTTAAATGTTGGCTTTTCTCTCCTGGCTTTAAAACCATCTGTGTGCTGTAACAAAGCCTTTTTGTCTTAAGCCCCAAACCCATTTACCCAGCTGCCTACTAGAAATCTGTATAGAGAATATCTACAAGTTAACATGTACTGATTTTTCACCCAAACATTCTCTTTCTCCTCTATTTCCTGAGCGAATTATACCTTAACTCCTCTTGTGTCTCTCTCCCCTTCGTATTCCTCATGGTTTTGGTTCAGATCTTCCTGTCTTCCTCTAAGATTTTTGCAGTAGTTTCTCAACAAGTCTCTTTGTCTCTGTAATTCCTTTTTTTTTTTTTTTAATTTTATTATGTTATGTTAATTACCATACAGTACATTATTAGTTTTTGATGTAGTGTTCCATGATTCATTGTTTGCATATAACACCCGGTGCTCCATTCAGTACATGCCCTCTTTAATACCCATCACCAGGCTAACCCATCCCCCGACACCCCTCCCCTCTAGAACCCTCAGTTTGTTTCTCAGAGTCCATAGTCTCTCATGGTCGTCTGTAATTCCTTTTTAAAACTTTTTTGCCAGGTTTTTGAAAGTAAAAATCAGATGATATTATTTGCTTACATATAAACAGAGAATAGAGTGTCTTAGAACTTCAGTGTCTAAAAAGTCAGGTGTACGCTGTAACACGCCCAGCCTTACCCACCCCAGTCTGACATACACTCTTCCATCTACTTGTGGCCGTTGGTCATAGTTCTGCATCGACCGTCTGTTTGTCTTGCCCACTGTGGAGTATTGTCTCTTTCATCCGGCATGCCCAGGGTTTGGTGTGGTGAGTGTTTGTTGAGATTGAGTACACACCCATTTAGTTAGCCAGTGGACTTCCCAGGGTTTTGTAAAAATTATGACAATAATACATTTTGTTTTACAGTGTTTATTCTGTAAATCCAAACTTGATTTTTCTCATTTGCTTTTGATTGCTGGCAACTACTTCATTTTCTAATCTCTGTTTAATTAGGGGAGCCACAGACATTTACATTAAAATTCAAGAGAGCTGAAGACTATCCTATTGATCTCTACTACCTTATGGACCTCTCTTACTCTATGAAAGATGATTTGGAGAATGTTAAAAGTCTCGGAACGGATCTCATGAATGAAATGAGAAGGATTACTTCAGACTTCCGAATTGGTAAGATTATTGAGAAAATTAATAATTTTCATTTGTATAAGTCCTGGCAGTTCTGTTCTTCACCATATACTTGTGAGATACATAGTCCAGTTTTTAGCCTTTTCTTTCTGAGGGAAAACTAATATTCCTGTCACGTATCTAGTAATTTTTGTGCCTCCTTGTTCCTCTGTTACTTTATGCTCTCATGTTACTTAACACAGATTATACCACGGAGATAAGGAAATGCAAGCCGGTTTTCACAGGAATGTATTCATTCATTTGTTGAATTATTTTATAAGCATGTTGAGTAGTCCAGTTCTATTTCATTACTAATTAATACCACATTTGTCTGTACAGCCTAATCTCACTTCACACCTGGATTTTTCATATTATAATGATCTTCTTTCCAAACTTTATTATTAAAATCTTCTTTCTTATGAAAGATTGACTTTATATGTGGTAACATAACTTCATTCTTTTTTTTTTTTTTTAAAGATTTTATTTATTTATTTGACAGAGAGAGACATAGTGAGAGCAGGAACACAAGCAGGGGGAATGGGAGAGGGAGAAGCAGGCTTCCCGCCGAGCAGGGAGCCCGATGTGGGACTCGATCCCAGGACCCTGGGATCATGACCTGAGCCGAAGGCAGACGCCCAACGACTGAGCCACCCAGGCGCCCAACTTCATTCTTTTTAATGCAAGTTTGTCTGTCCATCCATCTAGCCATCTCTCTATATGCATTTTTCCTTCATAGGATTTGGCTCATTTGTGGAGAAAACCGTGATGCCTTACATTAGTACAACACCAGCTAAGCTCAGGAACCCTTGCACAAGTGAACAGAACTGCACCAGCCCATTTAGCTACAAAAATGTGCTCAGTCTTACTGATAAAGGGGAAGTGTTTAATGAACTTGTTGGCAAACAGCGCATATCTGGAAATTTGGATTCTCCCGAAGGCGGCTTTGATGCAATCATGCAAGTTGCGGTTTGTGGAGTAAGTGCATTCATTTCCTACAAAGGGACATTACCTGTGTGAATTTTAAGTGTGATTTTACTATCAGTTAGTACAGAAAAACTACCTACTTACCAAATCCTACTTCATGATCCCAGAGGAGTACAGAATTTGATCCCTTAAGTTCCCTCTGGCTACATACGTGCTTTGCAAAAGCATATTTAATCATTATGTCCCTATTTAAACTGGGCGGCTACTTCATTTATACAGGATCTTAAAAGCCAGATTGCTCACCATTTGAAACTGGGACAGTGTCGCTCTTCTTTAGCTGGTGTTCTAGGTTTTTAGAAGAGGCGCAGGTGTCCTAACTCTCTGGCTTGTGCCCGAGATGGAGGTGCACTTGGCCGAGGTGTCACCGGGAGCATTGAGAGAGCTCAGCTGGAGCGACGTCTCAGATGCCTTTTCCCTTTGATGGGCTATGCTCTGCCTGCCATCTGTGGAGGATGTCTTCCCCGTGTCTTAGTGACTCAAAAAGCAGGAACTCTTTACGTCCTACTTTGTAAGCTGTATGAGAACGTATATTTTGAGAAGTCATAGCATATTAATAATTTTAATTGAAAGATTTTTAGTAGTGGCAAGCTCATCTCCATTAGACTAGTGATAGAATTTTATGACCCATTTAGCAGCTGAAAATTGTGAGGTGACCTTTTCATGACCTGGCTGCAGCTGAAACTAGAGAGCACTGTGAGGTAAATAGGGTTTGTTTGAGGTACCTACTTCTGTCTCATTTTCCCCCCTTTTTTTCCTTATAGTACCCCTGTTCCCTAGAAGACCTTCCTTGATTCCAGATGCTTCTTAATGGTTATTTCTCGACCAGTTTTTGCTAAGGTGCTTAACTATATCCGAGATAATGATGTGGTACAGCAATATGGTATAGTGGTTGAGCCAGCAGTCTTCAGACCGTTAGGACACTGTTTCACATTGCCCCATCGCCACCAAGTCTGGACACCTCAGTTAGCCACGCTAGAGGGCCGTTTCCCTCTCCATAAGAAGGGATAGGATTAGATCTACCTGATAGGATTGTTACGAAGCTTAAATACAGTAATGCATGTAGAGTGCCAGGAAGCTCTCAGCAAATATTAAGTTCTATATTACTACTTTTGATTTCTCCCTGGGGTGGGCGGTTGTCATTTAAGGGTAGTCTCTGCTTTTAAAGGGGAAGAAAGACTAATTAATATCCCAGGTAGTGCCTAGCCTGCCACCCTTCTCTTGCAGCTGTTGATTCATGATCCTGTTAGCAGCTCAGTGTGGAGAGATCATTCTCTGGGCTGCCTCCATCAGTGCCTCAGTCTGTGGGATTAAAGCAAGCCCTAGCCCCCGTGGCCACTGCCGTCTTTCCATGTTTATCCCGCTGACCGAGAGTGACTGTCCCACCTGCTTCTCTAGGTGCAGTGTACTAGTGCTTGGGTGGCCGGCGTCAGCACACTCAAGCACTGCCTTCAAGGAGTTCACAGTTTTATGGGGAGATACACAGATATGTTGAGTCAATTTAGACAAATATAATTACAAATTTACCATAGAGAGAAGAGGATTTTATTGCTACTTTATTACTGTTTTTGAAGATTTTATTTTTTAAGTAATCTCGACTCCCAAAGTGGGGCTTACAACCCCAAATCAAGAGTCAGCGTTCCACCAACTGAGCCAGCCGGGTTCCCCTTTATTGCTACTTTAAATCCCTTGTTGAATGAGGAGGAGAATAAAATAACGTGAACAAATAAATAGTACCCTTGAAGTAGACTGGGTGGAATTAAGCAGGGCAGGTCTTTGGAGGAGGTAATTTCTTCCGTAGTTATAAAAAAGAAGGCCCCTAATGTGGAGGTTTGATAGAGGAGGTATATACCTTAGAAGCTAAGATCAGGATGGAAGGATGGGTGGGAGCCAGACAGCAGCAGTAGGGTAAAGTACGGAACAGGCCAAGACGTTTTATTTACCCATTGAACACCTGCTGTGTGCCGAGCACTGTGCTCCTGGAGGTATGACGATGAGCAGAACCAGGTGTGGTCCCTGCCCCACATGGATTGAGCTTACCCTCCACTTGGGGAGGGAGACATTGATTTTAAAAGATACTGAGAGAAATGGACAACCAGGCAAGACACAGTTTTCCTGGAGGGTTGGGGAGCCTTGTGCTGTGGACTCTGTGTAGGTATCAGTAGGAGTATTAGCACTGCAGAAAGACAAGCTAAAGAGAAGGTCTAGAATGAGGTGAAAAGTGCGGTGGGAGCCTGTGTGAGGGTGACAGCTTTATGTACAGTGATGGTGGATAGTATTTATAAATTGAAATCTTTTTCTTTTCAAGTCATTGATTGGCTGGAGGAATGTCACACGGCTGCTGGTGTTTTCCACCGATGCTGGGTTTCACTTCGCTGGAGATGGCAAACTTGGTGGCATTGTTTTACCAAATGATGGACAGTGTCACCTGGAAAATGATGTGTACACAATGAGCCATTATTATGTAAGTGCTGAATTCCTTACATAGTGAATGGATTCCCGTGGAATTGTGGTGTTTAATACTAAGAGTATTGTGGGTACCTGGTTTGTGGCTTTGTTATTTTAAGTACAGGCCCTAACCTAATGTGCAAGGAAGCTAGTATTGCTGTGTCTGAAGATGTGGTTTTGTGCTTGCTTCCTCTGCGGAGATAAGGACCTCAGTCAGTGAAAGGAGCTGCTTGGACACCCTCACTCAGTGCCTCAGCCCATCCCTTGTGTCTCCTCTGCCTTGCACACATCATTTCGTAGCAAATTTGATACTGTTTCTAAACAGATGCTTTGTATAGTCCTATACTCTTCATCTTACTTATATAAGATTTTGGGAGGTAGGCACTCTGCTTTTACTGAAAACAAAGATTGGCAAATTATTCAAGTTCTAGAAGAAATCTAAACTTGGGTGAATTTTGGTGATTTATGATAGAACCTGTAGTTATTGGCAGTTCTTTAATTTCATTGTTCTAACATTTAATAAACAGATCTTGCTTTTTAAAACCTTTTTATTATGGAAGTTTATACGTATATGTATATAGAAAAATAGAAGATTGGAGACCCACAGGTACACACCTCCCACTTCAGCAATTATTTGTGTTATTTCAAGCAGTCTGTGTAAGCAATCCAGTTATATGTGCAAATCATTATTTTCAAAAAGTATTGAAAAACTGGAATACATTGGATGTAATTACATACTAAATTTTATTTAATTTCTTAGGATTATCCTTCTATTGCTCACCTTGTCCAGAAACTAAGTGAAAATAACATTCAGACAATTTTTGCAGTTACGGAAGAATTTCAGCCCGTTTACAAGGTAAATATATATGTATGGGATAAAAAGAGGAACCAATTTCTAGACCCTTTGTGTCTAGTCGTTAGAAGCAAAATCATATGTCTGATTGAAATGTGGGAAAGTGTTACTAGCCAGACAGACTAGATTTTACAGTAGTGATTTATATTAATTTTTAATCACATATAAAACAAAGTTTTTTTCAGGTTTGACTCCTTAAGTTATTTAGGAAATGGCTAGGGTGCTTGTACTTAAGTATTTTATATACTCAGTCAATGCTAATTGGCTGAATGAATAGTATTTGTATCTCACATGTTTTATCTTTTAACTTCAGGAACTGAAAAATTTGATCCCTAAGTCAGCAGTAGGAACATTATCTGCAAATTCCAGCAACGTAATTCAGTTGATTATTGATGCCTACAATGTAAGTACATTCTAAATAAGATCTCTTAGACAATACCCTGTTGAGAGTACTTTGCCCAAAGAAAGTACATCTCCCTTTGTACACAATTTAACAACCCAGAGGACAACATAAAACTGATATTTTGTGTATCTGGAGGAAAAACCTCTTATATTCTCTTACAAAAGCAGAATTATTTAAGTAACCTAAACAGAGCAAAAATATGATAAAGGCATGTGGGGAAGGTTTTTAAATGTCTGATGTCATTAAATAGGTTTCCTTGTTGGAAAACAGGTGAAACATAGCTTACATTTAGACTTACAAGATTACCTCAATCTCCACCCCCCCAGTATCTTTTATAGATTCATCTCTTTTGATGAATTATTCTGGAAAAGCTTTTTTGCCAGTTCTTCTCTTGCCATGTATTCAGAGATGTCCTTTTCTATTCTCAAGAGATACACAGGCACTCATGTATACATGTGCCATAAAACATGTACATATGTAAATATATATATGACTTAGCTGTTTTAAAAAGATTTATAAGATTTTTTTTTCCCCCTGCACATGGAAGGACGTTGAATTGTCTAGAGCTCTAATCCAGAGTACGCTAGTGATGCTCGTTAAGCATTAGTGAATAATCATTTTAAGTAGTCAGAAGACATTTGTAATATGGTAACCGTTGTGGTAACCTTTTGACAGGTGGACTTTTAGATACTTTTTACCTCATGCCAGGGTTTCCCAAAACATTTTGGAAAGACCCTACTCAAAGAGACCCTACTCAGAGAGGTTTTGTATTACAAAGATTTTCAAGACTCTCAGTTGTTCCATGTCTTCCCTATAGTTGTTCTCCACCCTAACAGGATATTGTAATATTTTCCTAAATTGCATGCATGTAGGTGTGTGAACAAGAGACAGCTTGCCACTGAGCGTTCTCCATTTGTCTCAAGCGATCTGATATTCTAAAAAAAATGCACTGGCTTTGAATCCTTTGTACTTGCGGTTTTGGGTTTGTTTGTTGTTGGTTTTTTTGTTTGTTTGTTTTTTGTTTTTTTGTGTGTATGTGTGGGTTTTTGGTTTTTGGGTTTTTTTTGGCCTGGTCCATAATGGCTCCTAAGCAGATTTGTTCCCAGACTATATAATCAATTGTTTACCTGAGTCCTTAGTTGGCTGGAAGTGGTAGGGCCAGAGGAGAGCCATATTGCCAATGAGGACAGAAAATGTTTGTTCTGAGTTCTTAGGACTCCTCATATTTAATATCAAGCCTTTTCTGCACTTTTGATCATCAATAATTAAAGCACAAATACTCTTTTTTTTTTAAAGATTTTATTTATTTGAGCAAGAGAGAGCATAGTGAGAGAGAGAGAGAGCACGAGCATGGGTGAGGGGAGAGGGAGAGGGACAAGCAGACTCCCCGATGAACAGGGAGTCTGATGTGGGGCTCAGTCCCAGGACCCTGGGATCATGACTTGAGCCGAAGGCAGACCCTTTTAACCGACTGAGCCACCCAGGTGCTTTTTAATCATGTGCAGTATTTTGAAGAATTTTAATTTGAGCCTGTTTCTCTGGGGTCTGTGTTTTCTGGCCACTCAGAATTTGGCTCCAAATCTTTTATTTAAATAATAACTGTTTTCTTAATAGTTCATTTTGCCCATTGGTTTTATGTATTCGGTGTACTTTATAATAGCATTTTGTTTGCCTTTCCTGTGTGTGATTAGTCTTTCTTTTAGTCCCTTTCCTCAGAAGTCATTTTGGAAAACAGCAAATTGCCAGAAGGAGTAACAATAAATTACAAATCTTACTGTAAGAATGGGGTGAACGGAACAGGGGAGAATGGAAGAAAATGTTCGAATATTTCCATTGGAGATGAGGTATGTTATATAAGCATTTTATGAAGAAAAGAAAAAATTGTTTGCTTATAAGCAAATTTAGTTTATAATTTGAGAAACAGTAAAAGAAATGAGGAGCTTTTTGAAATACTTTTTAGCAGATTTAAATTGCTTAGCTAGTTGTTAATTTAATTGTTTTTTTTCCTTCAAGGTTCAATTTGAAATTAGCATAACTTCAAATAAATGTCCAACTAAGAATTCTGAAACCATTAAAATTAAGCCTCTGGGCTTTACTGAAGAAGTAGAAGTTATTCTTCAGTTCATCTGTGAATGTGAATGCCAAAGTGAAGGCATCCCTAGCAGTCCAAAGTGTCATGAAGGAAATGGGACGTTCGAGTGTGGAGCTTGCAGGTGAGCTGAGGTTGTTGGAGCATGACAGAGAGGTATATTAGGTTTAGAAAGTTCTGGGCAGGCTCTTTTGAGAAATCCAGAAAAAAATCTATTTAGAGTAAGTAAATTCTTTCTTCCAACCGCTGTTGCTCACCCGAGATCAATTTGATGATCTTGTGTGGTATTTACAGAAAGTTCTTCCCTGCCTTTTTTTTTTTTTTTTTTTTTTTTTTGCTTAAGAGATGTTCTTTGAAATAAAAGGTTTTATAGCCATCTAAGACATATATTAAACAAATTGTTAAGGTAGCCTTTGGGTTTTTCCCTCAAATAATAGCAACCTGAATTTTCTAGAGCTAAATAAGTTTATATAAAATACATTTACGGAAAAGCATTTTAGGAAGGTGTATCAAACTTATAATGGTTTTATCTTGGAAGTGGAACTAGGAAGCAATAAAGGGTATTCACCTTGTGCATGTACTTCTGCATTGTTGGAATAATTTTAAAAAAAAATATATTTTGTGAAAGTAAAAAGAAAATAGTATTTTCTGAACATAGAATCTACTTAACAAAACTGTAATCGAATGATTTATAATTTTTTTATACTGTGGTGGTTACCTTCTAATTAAAAATTAAAATTGAATATACTCTGAATATAGCTTTCTCCTTGAAAGATAGGAGGAAGGGGAGAGTATTTTGATCTAAATGTCAGCCCCAAAGGAGTAGGCTTTGAAGGGTTTTTAATCATGAGAAAAAAAAATGGCTGGATTTCACCATCAGTTACTAGTTGTCTATTCTAAATAACAATTTAAATGTTATATTTTACTTATTTATGTTGTATGTATCCTGATTGAGTCATGTAGATGTGTTTTTAGTAAAATTCATTAACTGAAAAGATCTTAAAAACATTCTGTCTTCCTGGGATGGCTGGATGGCTCAGTCGGTTAAGCGACCGGCTCTTGATTTCAGCTCTGGTCATGATCTCAGGGTTGTGGGATTGAGCCCCATGGGCATTGGATCCATACTCAGTGGGGAGTCTGCTTAAGGATTCTTTCTCTTTCTCCCTCTCTCTCTGCCCCTCCCACAGCTTGCTGGTGTGTGCGCATGCTCTTTCTCTCTCACTCAAATAAATAAATACATCTTTAAAAAAAAAATTTTGCCTTTCTTCCCTTTACATATTCACCAGATACAGAATTAGTGTATTTCCAGTGTCTATAAGCCTTGGGTGTTCTAAAAATATCGTCTGTCTGAGAAGTCTGGACCCATAGGGTATACCTATTTTTAAATAGTATGTTCTATTTTTAAATGATATGCTCAATACGTTTTTCTTCAACTTCTCTGCACTTTTTGGGGTGTGTTTATTGTACCTTTTTTATTTATTTAATTTAATTTAATTTTATTATTTTTTAAGATTTTATTTATTTATTTGTGAGAGAGAATGAGAGACAGAGAGCACGAGAAGGGGGAGGGTCAGAGGGAGAAGCAGACTCCCTGCTGAGCAGGGAGCCCGATGCGGGACTCGATTCCGGGACTCCAGGATCATGACCTGAGCCTAAGGCAGTCGCTTAACCGACTGAGCCACGCAGGTGCCCTATTGTACCTTTTTTTAGATTAACAGTTGGACCATTGCTTTAAATTTAGAGATGCTTCATCTGTAATACCAAATATAATAGCATATCATTTGAGAACAGAACTAATATACTCTTTTAAAGTAATTTGATCCAGTATTTCCAAATGTTTTGTTTAGCTGTTCACTGCTAGATGATATTTTTATCTTGATCAAAATGGGTATTTTCCTGAAGACAGATTTTTTTCCCTAGGCTCTTGCCTATATTCCATATGCACTTGGCCGGTGCATACACACACGTGTGTATCCATATGAACACTTTTGAACACTTAGGTACACTTTTGTCTGTGATGTGTGGTGTGAACACTCCCATGTAATATAATTGTATTTTGAAGATACTCTTCACAGGCTTATTTCCTCTCCCAGTCTTTCTCACAATATGACTTGTTATTTTAAATTATTTTTCTTTTATGTGATTGAAATTTTGGATTCTTTCTTCAGGTGCAACGAGGGACGTGTTGGTAGACATTGTGAATGTAGCACAGATGAAGTGAACAGTGAAGATATGGATGCTTACTGCAGGAAAGAAAACAGTTCGGAGATCTGTAGTAACAACGGAGAGTGTGTCTGTGGACAATGTGTTTGTAGGAAGAGGGATAATACAAATGAAATTTATTCTGGCAAATTTTGCGAGTGTGATAATTTCAACTGCGATAGATCCAATGGCTTAATCTGTGGAGGTGAGAAAGGGGTCTGAAAATGGTCCTAAAATGGGATGCTGTCGCATACGGTAAAAACCGTTAGGAGTTCGCTTGGTGAATAGGTGGAGGAAGGGCAGCACTGGCGGGTCAGTCCATCCTCAGCTACGTGTTCTCCCACACTGCTGCTTATGTTGCCTTCTGAGTCGGGGCCGGCTCGGATGTCTCTACCTACCATTGTTACGAGAAATGGTGTTTTTCCTCCCAGGAAATGGCGTGTGCAAGTGTCGTGTGTGCGAGTGCAACCCCAACTACACTGGCAGTGCCTGTGACTGTTCTCTGGACACGACTTCGTGCCTGGCCACGAATGGACAGATCTGCAACGGCCGGGGCGTGTGCGAGTGCGGCGCCTGTAAGTGCACCGACCCCAAGTTCCAAGGGCCGACCTGTGAGATGTGTCAGACCTGCCTCGGCGTGTGTGCGGAACACAAGTAGGTATTTCCGAGGGGCTGGAAACAGTTGGCCTGACTGTGTGGTATTAGCGCTCGAACCAGAACAGCACCGATATTCGGTCACCCTGGACATAGAGTATCTGACGCACGGTGGCCCTTTAAGACTCTGAGTCTTAAAAATCCTTTCTCAGTCGCTGGCGTTTGTCACATGATACTTAAGTGTGTCATAGGAGAGCAGCTGGGGCCATCGTTTTGGTCTGAACCGGCTGTGTAATTAAATCCAGTGGTAACCTTTGTGAATTAGTATTTCCAGTTGTTTAATTACTATCTCTTGACTAAACTAAGCAAAATTGAAGGTTTTTGCCTTTTGAAGAACTGTTGTTGTATCAACAACACATTGTTTAAATCATTTTGGTTTTGTGTTATGTATTTATAATGTCTGATAAGGCTAGTTTTATTTTACTACTTTTTTATTTCTCTTCTTGGATTTTAGTTTGAACGGTACTATATAATTTCACTGGGGAAACTAGCATCTTTAAATTTAGTTTTTCTGTCTAGAATTGTCCTGTGCCTCTCCATTTATTCACACGAAATAGTTTTTAAGCAAATACTTATTTTAAATTTTAAATAAATTTTTAATATAATTTGTATTTTCACAGAGAGTGTGTTCAGTGCAGAGCCTTCAATAAAGGAGAAAAGAAAGACACATGCGCACAGGAATGTTCACATTTCAACATTACCAAGGTTGAAAATCGGGACAAATTACCGCAACCAGGCCAGGTTGATCCCCTGTCCCATTGTAAGGAGAAGGATGTTGATGATTGCTGGTTCTATTTCACATATTCAGTGAATGGGAACAATGAGGCCATTGTTCATGTTGTAGAGACTCCAGGTAAAAATCGGATCATTTCAAAATTCTTTTCATTTTCTTTTGTCTTCTTTCTCCTACTACTTAGGCCTCTTGGCATTTTCCTTAACACACAGTAATGACCTCCAGCTAGATTATTTTAGGTTCAAGTTAGGGCATTTTTAATCTCAAAGCTTTAAAATAGGATTGTTAACTATATGAGATAAGGAAAAGACAAAGCAAGTCTTAAGGGTTATGAGTGGAGAGTTGGAAGGCTAAATGCGTGAATCCACATAAAACCCTCAGCATACGGCCTGACACTTATTTAACCAGGAACGCACTAGGACTTAGATCATTATCGATGATGCTTAAGTTTGAGCTTGATTTAGGTTTGGGTACTACCGGGAAAGATAATTTGTTAAAGGATATTATAAAACGTGAATTTGTTCAGTTCATGTTCTGAGGAACATGAAACATTTTTTATTTTGATTTTTATAGGCACGTTTTTGTATATTCTTTGAAATTGTCTACATTTGTCTACAGGTTTTTGTGGGAACGTAAGTTTTCATTTCTTTTGGATGTATAGTAGGGATGGATTTGGGGGCATATGGTGAGCGTATGTTTAACATTGTAAGAAATAGCCAAACCGTATTGTTTCGCATTTCTAGATATGTGTTTGGCAAATATTGTTTACCAGTTAATGCTTCCTTATCTTTTCTCCTCTTTAGTAGTGTTTTTTAAAAAGACCAGAAGCTTTAATTTTGATGAACTACAATTTGCCAAGTTTTTCTTTATGGATCTTGCTTTTACTATTATATCTAGCACTCCTTGCCTAACTCAGGCTCATAAGGATTTTTCTCCTGTGTTTTCTTATAGAAGGTTTATAGTTTCTGGTTTTCCATTTAGGTCTATAACCCATTTTGAGTTAATCTTAGTATATGGAGTGAGATTCAGTTTTTTATGTATGGATGTCTAGTATTTCTCGCACCATTTGTTGGAAAGACTGACCCTTCTCTACCTTTGTTGAAAAATCAGATGATCTTATGTATGTTGGCCTGTTTCTAATTCTTTATTCTGCTCCATTAATCTCTGCATCCAACCTTTAGCCAATATACCACACTATCTCAATTACTGTTACTTTATAGCTAGTCTTATAATCTGGTAATGTGAGATATCCAACTTTGTTCTTTTCCAAAGTGTTTTTGAAACACTTTCCTAGTTCTCTCCCTTGCTTGTACAATGTAGAATTAACTTGCTGATACCTACAAAACTCCTGCCAGGAATTTGATTGGGATTGCATTGAGTTTAGTAGATCGAATTGGGGGAGAATTGGCATCTTAACATTATTTATTCAGGTCTTCTTTGATTTAGTTTGATTTTATCAGTGCTGAGTAATTGTTCACATTGCAAATCTTGCACATATTTTGTTGGATGTTTACATAAGTACTTCATGATTTTCGATGCTGTTGTAGAAGATGTTATTTTCTAAATTTCAATTTCCAATATGTAGAAATAAACTTCTATACAATATATAGAAATACCTATGATTTTTGTTTATTGATCATGTATCCTATGGCCAGTCAATTGTTAGTTCTAGTATCTTTTTTTTTCATAATTTTTTTTATTATGTTATGTTAGTCACCATCATTAGTTTTTGATGTGTTCCATGATTCATTGTTTTCGTATAACACCCAGTGCTCCATGCAGTATGTGCCCTTCTTAATACCCATCACCGGGCTAACACATCCCCCCACCCCCCTCCCCTCTAAAACCCTCAGTTTGTTTCTCAGAGTCCATAGTCTCTCATGGTTCGTCTCCCCTTCTGATTTTACCCCCGTCATTTTTCCCTTCCTTCTCCTAATGTCCTCCATGCTATTCCTTATGTTCCACAAATTAGTGAAACCATATGATAAATGACTTTCTCTGCTTGACTTATTTCACTTAGCATAATTTCCTCCAGTTCCAACCATGTTGATGTAAAAGTTGGGTATTCATCCTTTCTGATGGCTGAGTAATATTCCATAGTATATATGAACCACATCTTCTTTATCCATTCGTCTGTTGAAGGGTATCTCAGTTCATAGCAGCAATGTCAACAATAGTTCTAGTATCTTTTTTATAGTTTCTTTGGAATTCTTTTCATTGACTTATCTTGGGTTTTTTACTCCTGTATGTTTTTGATAAGAGACTAACCAGGTCTTTGTAGTTTGGGCCCTACTTTGCATATAACATCCCTTGTGTGCTCATTCTTTCCTTTTTACTTTACAGAGTGCCCCACCGGTCCAGACATCATTCCAATTGTAGCTGGCGTGGTTGCTGGAATTGTTCTTATTGGCCTTGCATTGCTGCTGATTTGGAAGCTTTTAATGATAATCCATGACAGAAGGGAATTTGCCAAATTCGAAAAGGAAAAAATGAATGCCAAATGGGATACGGTAAGTTGCAGAACATCTAAAATGTAAGGAGGTGAAAAACAGAAAACATCTTAAATATATCCTATTAAAACAAAACGTAAGAAAGTATCTTCTGGATACGGTGGTCATTGTTTTTATTTCCTAATTTTGATCTTAAATCTGTTCTTCTGCCTTTTCATCTCATGTAAAGTAGAATTCTAAATAATGTTATCTGTGTAGCAAGATATTCAGTGGAAAGTTTCTCTCTCTCTCTCCTTTTTTTTCCAAAGAAGAACCTTAATTGAAAGCAGCCAGACTCAAAAGGCTACATATTATATGATTCCACTTATATGACATTCCGGAAAAGGCAGAACTATGGGGGCAGAACTAAATCAGTGGTTTCCAGAAGCTGGCGTGGGGGGAAGAGGGCATGAGGGGTCTTCTTGGGATGATCTTGATTGTGGGTATGTATGTACAACTCTGTACTTAAAAGGGGTATATTTAACTTTCTGCAAATTATAACTCAATAAACTTTGTAAAAATTTTTAAAAGCTGAAAGTGAGTGAAATGTACTAGCATGTAATGTGCTTTGAAATATGAAGTCCGAGGGTGGGGTGGCCAAATGTTGGCCTTCATGTATTTATCTTTTGACACAAGAAGGCAATCTTAGGTAATTTTAAATTATAAATGAATTTTAGTCATTTGCATTTTACTGCAGTTTGGGTTTTTTTTTTTTTTAAATGATATTCAGAAGTGTAAAAGTAAAATTTATAAAATAGTGAAAATTCTCTTATGGTGGTTAAACACTATACATGTCAATTTTTTTTCTGATGAAATCATTAGAAACTATTTCTTTTACTTTAGCAAGAAAATCCGATTTACAAGAGTCCTATTAATAATTTCAAGAATCCAAACTATGGACGTAAAGCTGGTCTCTAAGTTGCCGTTCGTATTTTCTTTCATTTTCTGTCTTTGCATGTGAACTTTTATTCTTTTTTACTGCACTGAGTGTGCTTTATCACTACTGCTGTTTTTTTTTTAAAGTCTGGCTTTATTTATATGGCTATATTGTGGCTTTTTTTGGTGTGTGTGTTAATTTAGAGTTAGTGTTTCAAAGGGCTTTAAAACAAGCTTTATGGTACAGAAGCAGCAGCTGGGTTGAGGTAAAAAGAGGACGAGGACGTGCTTTGTGGTCAGACAGACCTCGGGTCAGATCCCAGCCCTTCAACAGCATTGAGCCACTTCGCTGTTCAGAGCTTAGTTGTCACGTCTTTAACAGGGAGCCATTAATAACCTCTATTGTGTGGGTGTCTGGCTAATGAACTGTATTTTGTGGTATTAGCCTGTCACTTATAATCTTCACTACACTTCTGTGCTTTAGATGGCATTATCCTTACATATAAATCACTATATGTAGATTTCAGGGTGAAATAGTGAAAAGTAAAAGTGAAATCTAAATTGCAAAACAGAAAAATAAATGTAACCTGCTGAAACATTTGTATAATATGGAACTACAGTATCATTGTTATTGGTTCTAGAACTATTTGGAGATTCTTTAGTTGTTAAGTTGAAATTCCATTAAAAACCAGAAGACCTTTTATTTATATATACATTTTTCTGGCTATTGAATGATTCTAATATTCAAATCTAACATTGAACTTTTATTTTATTTTATTTATTTATTTTTAAGATTTTATTTATTCATTCGAGACACAGAGATACAGAGAGAGAGAGCATGAGCAGGGGGAGAGGGAGAGGGAGAAGCAGGCTCCCTGCTGAGCCGGGAGCCGGACATGGGGCTCAATCCCAGGACCTGGGATCACGACCTGAGCTGAAGGCAGACGTTTAACCATCTGAGCTACCCAGGCGCCCCTGAACTTTTTTTTAAAAAAGACAACAACATAGACTTTAAAGGGAAAGTCCTATTTACAGTTTTAAGTAAAAATTTAGTTGAAAATTTCAAGGTTGTAATAAGGCTTGCTTTTCCTATTCACTGATTACATAGGGTAATCTATTTTGGTGAATGTACGTTTTACCTGAATGAAAATTTATTATTTTTTCTTTATTAGTAGTGGTCAGGATTTCCTTATATCTGAATTTTCATGAAATGCTTCTAGTATATTTTAATATAATCATGTAAGTCCCTAAAACTGATTTAAAACATTATAATAAGAGCAGATTCTCCTGGCTGATGGTCTAGAATTCCTCTTTACTTTTCCAAGGACTTTTTTTTTTATTTCACATACTAGAAAACGGAGGCACAGAAGGGTTAGGTAACTTGACCAGGTTCAACATGACTAGTTAGTGGAAGAGCTCAGATTCAGACCCAGGCAGTTTGGACCCCAGGGTTTGTATTCTTACCCTCTACGATGTCTAGGCAGCAGTCACTCATCTTCAGGAGACTCTGTTACCTGGTTCAGAAGAGGTAGATCATTCTTTATAGAGAATTACAGCTTTTTGACATTTGTAGTAACTTAGAGTAGCATTACTGCATTGGACAAACATTGTAATAGACATACCACTTTATGACATAGAAACCAACACTGTTTTTTTGCTTATTTACTGAGACTGTACTTAAAATACAGGAATGCTTAATATTTTTAAGATGTAGGAAGGCCCAGGAACATTAGAAACCATTACTTGTCAGATTTTTCTTTTATTTCTCAGCAGATTTTAAGACCTTTGCAATGGCAAAATTAAATTTGATGGCAGAAGATTGCAGTCACATTCATATATGGGCAGGCTGGTATATTTTTGTATTAGTCTAGACTCGGTGTGTTCTTCTCTTTCCTAATCCTTTCCACAGAGAATTTTTAGAAGGCAACTGATTTGCTCAATTTTTTCTTTCTTCCTTTTTTCTTTTTTTTTTGGTAGGTCAAAAACAGTCCAATATTGACAGTTCCATATGGTTACTTCTCAAATGAGATAAATTTCTGTGTATCCTATTAAAAGGTGTAATTTCCACCTTTACTACACATTAAATTGTACTTTGAAGGAAATTATCGATAATAGTGAAACTTAATGTTTATATCATTAATTTTTGGCTAAAATTTTACTTCTTCAGCCAAAATAAGCCTTTTGGATAACTCAAGAAGTAAAAGTTTGGTTAAAATTTTATTATTCATTAGTGGAATCCAGGCAAATTAATGGCTACAGGTTATTCTGAGGTGTTTTCTCACAAAAAATTAAAGTAGAAATAAACATTAGAAATTAATGAGCATTAAGAAATGAAAATAAATTATGGCTTGTGAAACACTTTTCTGATATGGGACCAGGGTTTGCCAATCAATGAATTATGTCATTAACATATTTCAGACAATGAGCAGGCACTGTAATTACTTTACTGCATAAGACTGTGATGTAGGTACATTTAAAAAATCAAATTATCAACTATATAATTTTTAAGTGGATTAAAAAATTGTCTATCCTCCCTGCTGTTATGCAAATTTAAATGTAGATTCCTAATCTCTCACAGTTGTGTATTGTATATCTAATATGTTATATTACAGAGATGATTCTGTAGCCACCACTGTCAGTCATTCCAGTGTGAGCACTTCCTGAGTACAGAGGACTTCACTTCTGAATATAACCCTGTTCCCTTGATTTAAATTTGCTTTTGATTTTTTTTTTTTTCTCAAGATAGGGGTGGGGTCGCACTCTGAACAATGGAAATTAATCTGGTTTATTTTAGTTTACCTCCATTTAAAATGATACCTAACACAGATAGTTTAATTTTACCTCTAACCTTGCATGTTAAACTTTTGTTTGGATGTAATAATAAATATATAAATGTTTGTGTATATAAAAAGGCAGACTTTTCTCCAAAGGTAAGTTTCTGCCTTATGTACTTTGGGCTCATCAATAATTTGGGTATTGTTTTGTTTTGTTTTCTGGGTTTTTTGGTTTTTTTGGGTTTTTGTTTGTTTGTTTTGGTTTTGTGCATGCGTTTACCTCCCTTATAATTCTCAAGTATGAAATATTAGATTGATCTAATGTATTATTTTAAAGAAAAATGGTGATTTGTTTTCTCAGTATATTTGGAAGAATCTAGTTCTAGCCTCATATGCTGAATAGGAAGATGGAAATAAAGAGTATAACTTGTTTGTGCTGTATAACTTGCTAAGAATGTAGTTGGCAGGATCCAGTTTCCTGTCTCCTTATGAAATGTCTGCTATAATGTCTGTATAGTAATGTATTAGCTTCAGTTGGATAAGAGATAAGAAATTGATATCCTGTATGTTTTTTTATCATCCAGATTACATAATGTTTGTCTCTGAGGGATCCTGACTCCATGTTTCTGAAATGACTGGTCAAGTTGTAGTTTGTGGGGTGAGGTTGGGGTCGGGCTAAGGCATATTGTCCTGTCTTAATAGGAATTCAGACCATCTGCTGAGCTGAAGTTGTAGTGGTTTATTTGGTGTGTTTCAGGACCACCCAGCTTTACACGCTATACTTATCCTCAATGATTTCCCATCTATGGGATAGAATTCAGTATTTTTAGCATGGCATACAGGACCTTCAGGATTTGGTGCTATCTTCTTCCTTGTTTCCTCTCCCTTGCTCACACCTCAGAACATACACACACTCACACGTACACTCTTAAAAACTTCTAAACTGCATATATTTCTACACAAATGTAGAAATTCTTTTCCCTAGACCTTGATGTTGCATATGAACTTTGACTTTGCATGTGTTTCTATTTATCTTTTAATATTTTATCTGTAGTCAGTTTCTTTGTGAAAATACCCCTAATCTTCTCAAAGTCCCTTTTTTCTTTTGCTGCTCCCATATTGTGTACATAGTTCTATCTTGTACTGTATCAAAGTACCGTAAGTTATTTGCATGTTTGTCATCCACCAGACTGTACGCTCCTAGAGGGCAAAAATTGTGGCGATAAAAACCGTTTCTAAATATAATCTGCAGTGAAGCGTAAATAAAATTTAAAAACAAAAATGACTGTTTAGATGCTTTCTATAAATATTTTAAAAAATCACCACAAATGGCTCAATGGTACCATATAAAACCAAACAGCATTTCAAAGTCTTAATTTTTTCCTATTATTTAACATTTATTGATTTGTGCTCACTGTAATTTCCTCTGATAGAGGATTATTTGCCTGTACTTCTCAGTTGGATTTTAAGCCTACTTTCAGTTTGTAAGGATAGGAGAAAGAAAATGCTATAGTAGATATTTAAATGTATCACTTAGCATAAAAGATATATATATATATATTTTTTTAAGAAAATGGTAGTGTGGGAGTGTATGTTGTTTGCCTGCTTAAGACATCAATGCCTGTATATTTTTGGATCTTGAAAGAGCTCTTGTGTTTATTTATGGCTTGGAGTCATTTGCTGGGCTTGATTTCAGTACTCTTTACCAAATAAAATAAAAATAAAACATTTTACCAGTATGATATCAAAGAATAACGATTATTTCATGAAGAATGGTATTATTTTTGTTAACATTCTAAGCAAATTTGGCAATGTTGACAGCTCGTGGAGGTACAGTGCCCTCAGCAATTCTATGACAACCTTATCCCAGGACTCTCTATATCAATAACTTCTGTGGTGGAGGAGCCTCAGGAAAATGCTTCCCTCACAGAGATGATAGTAAAGGATTCCCATTGATTATCAAGAACCTTCTTAACCACAATAAAGGGCTAAGAATCAGGCAGTTAATGGCAGGAGGGTTAATTCTTATTTAAGATAGGCATTCCAAACTGGTTGAAAGGAGAGAAGCCATAACTGCACATTCTCTGCTGTGGAGGACATCTTAATCCTGCCATGTAGGGAGGACTCAGGAATGAAATCATGCCAGACTACAGGGCTGCCTTTCGACTTGTAGAGCGAAGCTTTCATGTTTCATTTCTGTGTAAACTTTGATGAATGCCTTTTTAAAAAATTGAGTGTGATAGGAATCTGTGTCCAGACAGATAGGAATGGAAACAACTTCTGAAAATGACCATTCATTTTTAGTATTGTCTTATAAAGTAATACTTATAAAGTAATTTTTCTCACTTTTTTTTTTTAGGGTGAAAATCCGATTTATAAGAGTGCCGTGACAACGGTTGTCAATCCGAAGTACGAGGGAAAATGAGCGCTGCCGTGCAGATTCACCACACCGAATGCAGAGTAGTAATTTTCATAGTCACAGTAAGGTAGCTTTAGGGCAATATCACCGTGTTCTCTCGTGTGCAGTTTTTAAAAATGTACAATATGTATAATTTAAAAATTTTTTTATTATTTTGAAAATAATGTTATAATCAATGCCAGGGACTGACAAAAAACTTGAGACAGGATGGTTATCCTCGTCAGCTAAGGTCACCTTGTGCCTTTTTGACCTTTTCCTCCTGGACTATTGAAATCAGGCTCTTACTGGGGATTGAGTGATATTTCTAGAATGAGTGAAAGGGCAGTAGTTAAAGTAACGAGTATGCTGAGAGTTTCTCTTAATAAGTATTAAAATAGATTTTTAGCTTTACAGATATGTCAGGTTTTAGTTTTACAGAATCCAAGTAAATGTCCTACGTAGCTAGTTTAGGATTGTTTTAAATTTATTTTGCTCTTTGCCTGTTAGACAAGACTGATGACATATCTGAAAGATTGAGTATATTGGGAATTACTGGTGTAAGATAGTTTTTGAAATATTTGATCTACGGGAGGCCATGGGAAAAAGAGTTAGGAAGGGAAAACATAGTTTAAAACCTGTGTGCCATTTTAAGAGTTACTTAATCTTGGTAACTCTTTGCCTTCTCTTTAGAAATTCAAGCCTTGGATAAAAGGATCGGGAAATTTCCTGCAAAAAAGTCCTGAATTTAGCATCATTTACGTAATGGCCTTAATTTACATAATATTTGCTGAATTGAGGACCTTTGAGTGAATTTATTTTATTCATTGTATTTTGTTTAAAGCCTGGTGCTTTTTATCACCTCTTCTAATCATTTAATGTATTTGTTTGCAATTGGGGGTAAGACTTTTTTTTACCAGTACTTTTCTTTGACATTTCAGCTGTAAATTTGCCTTTTCAGCGAACATGTGGAGTCCTCAGCCCTCACTTACGCACGTCCCCTGTCCATCCTGCGCTGTAACAGACCACTGTATATTCTCTTCTCCCCATTTGCCCGTTTTGTTTCATCCTAGTCACATTCTTGTGTTAAGTGCCTTTTAATTTTAACAGTTCACTTTTTACATGCTGTTTACTGAAGTTATTTATTAAATAAATATGCCTAAAATATATAAGTTGGTTGTTTTCGCTGTTTTGTTAATTTCTGTGCATGACATTTTTATAGCTTAGGCTGACAAAAAATATTTCTGGTTAATAGGTATTTCATTTTTCTTAGAAAAGATGTCCCAGGGACACAAGGACAGTGGTAGGATCAAAGAGATTTTTCAGACTGTCTTTGGGCTCTTTAAATAATATTGGATATATCCTCAGCCCTCCTCCACGCCCCTCCCTCCCTGCACCATGCAGCACGAGATAGCTTTCATCCCTACATCAGGCAGCATTAACTCTGTGAATATCTTAGAACTGGTAACTAGAAGCTGGAAATTGTCATTTAAGATCCAGACAGGAGGAGAGTTACTTTTTTTTTTTTAAATATTTATTCATTTATTTATTTATTTGAGGGAGAGAGAGAGCAGAGCCGGAGGGGCAGAGGGGGAGAGAATCGCAAGCAGACTCCTCAGTAAGCATGGGGCTCAATCCCACGACTCGGAGATCACGACCTGAGCTGAAACCAAGAGTGGGACCCTCAACCGACTGCGCCATAGGCACCCATGTTACTTTTCTAAGGAAATTTTATTTCTCATTTGGTTTTGGTTTATTTGTTAGAAAGTATGTACACCTATAAAATATACTTGTGTAAAGCATATTAGAAGATGTATAATCCTTCCTAGAGCATACAGCACGTGTCAGAAAGATTTGGGGGGAGGACTGTGTTAAAACTTTCAACTTTACATTTGTAGTACCCTCCCATTTTTAAAAATTGGTGCCCTTTTGTAGTTTTTCCACTTAATTGTATTTCCTAGCTTAGACTAAATCATTTTTAATACTATAGGAACAAAGTCCTGTTTTATATATACATATTTTTTTCCTGACATATATGTCCTTGAGGCTGAAATATGGTGAATTTTTAGATTTATATATACATATTTTTTTCCTGACATATATGTCCTTGAGGCTGAAATATGGTGAATTTTTAGATTTAGATTACAACTTACAAAGATAGAAATCCTTTTATTTGGAAGCTGGAGGAATTGTATAGAGTTTATTTCTCATACTGACTGTAAGAGCATTGACATTTGAATAATTTTAGGCTTAAAACTGGCCATTCCAAAATACAGTCTAAGAGACGGGAAATTAGCTTTGATTGAAGCCACCACATAGAACTTTGTCACTAAAATATTTATTTTCCTAGTGACAGTATATTTTGACCTCTAATGGAACACTTTCCAAAAAATAAGTGTCCTCAAAGTAAAAAGACAGTTAAAATTTTTTTTTTTTCATTCAAACTCTATTACGAAAATTTACAAAATGTAAGTATCATTCATGAATTCTTTGGTAAATGTCCATTGTCAATAGTGGCATTTGTTGCAGTAACTCTCACATTTTACGAAGTTTTCTTACTTTCTGCAACATACAACTTTATGAATTTAGTTGATTAAAGATGCCCAGATAAGATCTAGAGCTGCAGGAGCAGGTCATCAACTACTTTAAAAAGTCATCATGGTCAACTATTTTAACCTGAAGTTGGCCCTTTTTCCTTCTCTTGCCTACTAGAAATTGAGGGACAACCTTGACTAGAGGCCATTTGTCTTTCGTTTATTGCCTGTCTCCTTGAAGACTTGGATGTTTCTGACGTAATACACTCAAAGGAGTTCAGAGATAGTATCTCCAGTACCCTTCTTGAGCCTATAAAGAGACTGGCTCTTTAGAATATCTCTCACATTCTAGGATTCTTCTGAGAATTTAGGGATAGGTAGAAGTGGCTTTTGACTGATCAGATGGATCAGTAGGAGCAGATTTGGGGGCTGAATTAGATCAAGATTAAAGAGCCCATTAAGCCTCTACCACTGTGGGTGACATGTCTTCTCAACTAGAACCCTCTGGGGCACAAAAATGCTAGGATGACATATGAGACAAATATTCTCTTAAGCCCACTGATAAAGACAGTCCTTATGTTCATTTCCTTCTATTATATCTCTAAGTGTTCATTGGATTTTAACTATATTAAGATCTATGGATTTTTCAAGGGCATAGAGTTTCCATAAAAGGTTACTAGTGACATTTCATATAATGTTATTGAACTTTCTACTTACTCCGGGTTTATTATTAGGACTAATTCTAAAATAAACTGGCATATTAAGCAGAGTTAATTATGAATCACTGTGAGTGGAAACACTATTCAGAATATTTAAATTTCATTATTTAATCCATTACTTTATTGTAATAATTTATAGAAGACAGAGTTGCCTTCATATTATGTGTAGTATTTGATATGTTGTTGACTTTACTTACTGATAGCAATGTTATATTAATATTGCTTACTGACCAAGATTATTCCTGGGAGATAATCAGCATCCGGGTCTCCTTCAATAGCTAAGGGGCCTCTCAGCAACCATTTAAAATGTATTGTCTCCATGTCCCCATTCCAGCTCTACTTTCAGATCCTCAAGCTTTTCTGTACTTGATGTTTCTGTCTTATCCTTAGATTTACCAGGTCTGTGAGTACAGGACCTTTGTGTTTTGATTCACCATTTATCCCTAGAACAAGGTCTGGCACAGCAATAGGTGACCAATAAGTATTGGTTGAATAGATGGATTTGTTTCCGTAAGTTACCACTACTGTATCTACTTACCTATCAGCATCTGCAGTGATCTACTCTATCTTCCTGCCAGTTCCTCTAGATGGACTCTGTACCCCCAGGCCAGTCCTTGTACTATATTTTCAATAATCATCTTCTCTTCCTTACTAAGATAAGCCGTTCTCCCCCTTCCTGCATCACTATTTCCCCTTCTCTTCTAGATCATCCCCATCAGTAACAAACCTGCTGTAGTTGCCATTTCTGTTTTTCTATTCCCTTTATAACTCAAAAGAGTTGTCTAGCCCATATACTTTTGGCCAATTGACTTTTAACAAAGATGTCAATTCAAAGGGGAAAGAAAAGTTTCTTCAGTGGATGGTGCTGGGTAACTGGATTTCTACATGCAAAAGAATGAAATTGGACCTCCGCCTCACACCAAGTACAAAAACTATCTCACAATGGATCAGTAACCTAGGAGCTAAAGCTGTAAAACTCTCAGAAGAAAACATGGTAATTCTTCATGATCTTGGATTTGTCTGTGTATTCTTAGACATGACACGAAAGCATGAGCAACAAAAGAAAAAATGAGTTGGACTTCATCAGAATTGAAAACGTGCATTAAAGGACATTATCAAGAAAGTGACAAGGGGCATCTGGCTCGCTCAGTTGGTAGAGCATTCAACTCTTGATCTCAGGGTTGTGAATTCAAGCCCCATGTTGGGTGTGGAGCCTACTTAAAAAGTAACAATAAAACCTACAGAATGGGAGAAAATATTTGTAAATTGCGTATCTGATAAGGGGTGAATATATAAAGAATTACAACTCAACAGAAAGACAACTGAATTAAAAATGGACAAAGGACTTGAATAAACATTTCTCCAAAGAAGAAACAAATGGTCAACAAGCGCATCAAAAGATTTACAAGAGGAATGCAAATTAAAACCACAGTTAAATATCAGTTCACACCTACTAGGATGGCAATAATTTTAAAAAGTGGAAAATTGCAAGTGTTGATGAGGATGTGGAGAATTTAGAAACCTTGTGCTTTGCCAGTAGGAATGTAAAATGGTGCAACAGCTATGGAAAACAGATTGGCAGTTTCTGAAAAAACTAACCATAAAATTACCATAGGACCCAGCAATTCTAGGTTAATACCCAGAATCGAAAGCAGTCACTCAGATGCTCGTATGCCGGTATTCATTGCAGCATTATTCACAATGGCCAAAAGGCAGAAACAACCCAAGTGGTTTTGCTACTAGCTAAAAAACCAGATAAGGAGTTAGGTCGCCCCCACCCATGAAGATCCCTCTCTCAGAAAGCCCTGGGCAACGTAGATAACTGCTCAGGGGACCCCACCTCGCACTTCCTGAGCCACAGCTCCCCACTCCCGTGCTTTAGATTGGCCAATAAAGCGAATGCAGAAAATTTGAGACACAGCCCTCCCAGACCCTAATGAAGGCAGAGATCCAAGCTGCTATGCTTTCTGTCTTTCTCTTTACCCCACCTCGCTCTCTGACCCTTGGGCAGGCCATGTACCCACTGAGAACTGTAAGAAATCTTGTTTCTTCAGGATCCGTAATGGTTTCTTCCTTACATATATCCTGCCCTCATAATAAGAACCACAATGGCCAGTCCAGCCACAACACTGGACCTAGTGGGGAACGTGTCTGCGTGGGCTCACTAGGAGTTCTGTGGGGCTGAGAGTGTGCCTCGGGCGTTCCTAGCCAAAAGCGTCAAAATCACAGGCTGGGACCCACACAACAAAAAGAATCAGAACAGTGTTTAATCCAGAGCTTCGTTAGCCCTCATTTAGTGAAGAAAGATCTTTCTGTGTACTCTCACAGTGCTTTTGCAATTACAAGGTTTTCCAATCTGGTAGGAATAGTCATTATTCCTGGCTATTTGCAAACCTCTAACCATTTTGGGTAGATACTTCTTCAACCTTGGTTTCCTCACACAAACACAGTTGCCAGTGTTGTCCTGAATACTTATGGGGACCCTCAGCAGATGTTCTCTTTCACTCTGCCCTGCATCTTCTAGCCTGCTTGCTGTCCTTGGATGCTCAGCTCCAGGGAGTCTGCCAACCTCTGTCCTGGTACACCTTCCCTGAGTCATGTCCTGGCATGGCTTTAAAGACTGTAACTTGGGACGATTATAGAGATCACTTCTTTTATTTTCCATCTTTCAGGAATGCCCAGTGCTGAAAACTGTTTCATTTGATTTGTTTTAAATCTGGTCTCTTGACTTGGAACAGAATTATTGGGAAGATGAAATTTAAAATTTTTTGAGGTCTAAATTATTAACTTTTATGAAGTTAAAAATTTATGAAGTCAATTTGTCAACTTACAAAATTATAATTCAAGAAATCTATGCTTAATTGGAAACAAAACAAAAATAAAAGGCTTTTTTCTATGTTTTACTTTACTTTTTTGGTTTTAGCTTTTATATTTATGAGTTGGAATTTATTTTTTGGAATCTAATTGCAATTTAAATTTTTTAATTTTTTTTTTACATACGTACATTGATATTTCCAGCACTATTTGTTGAAAAAGTAATTCATTCTCCATTTAATTGCCTTTGCATTTTTGTAGAAAAATCATTTGAACAAGTATATGAGGAAGCATTTCTTGATTTTCCATTCTGCTCTAGTAATCTGTTTCTACTTTTTCATCAATACCACACTTTTTATTACTGTAGCATATTATAGTAAAACCTAAAATCAGATAAAGTGTGTCCTACAATTCTGTTCTTTTTCAAAATCGCTTTGTTTTTCCAGTTCTTTTGCCATTGCAAAGAAATTGAAAATTGAAAATTTCTACAAAAATCTTGAATTTTTAAAAAAATTATTATGTTATGTTAATCACCATACATTACATCATTAGTTTTTGATGTAGTGTTCCATGATTCATTGTGCATAACATCCAGTACTCCATGCAGAGCATGCCCTCTTTAATACCCATCACCAGGCTAACCCATCCTCCCACCCCCCTCCCCTCTAGAACCCTCTGTTTGTTTTTCAGAGTCCATTGTCTCTCATGGTTCGTCTCCCCCTCCGATTTCCCCCCCCTTCATTCTTCCCCTCCTGCTATCTTCTTTTTTTTTTTTCTTAACATATATTGCATTATTTGTTTCAGAGGTACAGATCTGAGATTCAACAGTCTTGCACAATTCACAGTGCTCACTATAGCACATACGCCCCCCAATGTCTATCACCCAGCCACCCCCCCATGTTTTAAATTTTTTTTCTATAAATGGTACTATTTTTAAATGTCCGTTTCCAGAGGATTTTTGCTAGTATATAGAACACAGATGGTGCTTTAAAATATTGATCTTTTCTTCTATGACTTTGTTAATCTCATTTATTCTGTAGCTTTTTATATATTCTCTGGGATTTTCTAGGTTTACACTATGTGGTCTGTGAATATAAGCAGGCTTATTTCTTCCCAATCATCTACCTTTTCACTTTTTTCCTTGCCTTACTGCAGTGGCAAGGACTTCTAGTATAATGTTGAGTAGGAGTGGTATGTTCTTAACAGAAAAGGAAGACACTTCCTCTTTCACTAGTGATGAGGTTATATATATTTTGTAGATGCCATTTATCAGGTGGAGGAAGTTCCTTTCCATCCTAGTTTGCTGAGTTTTGTTTTGTTTTTAAATCATAATGCATGTTAAATTTTGTCACAGTTTTTTTCCCTGAATCTACTGAGATGCTTGTATGGTTTTTCTTATTTAATTGAATGGTGATTTACTATGATTGATTTTCAAATATTTGACTATCCTTGCATTTTTGGCAAAAATCCACTTTTGGTTATAATGTATTACATTTTCTATATATTGTTGGATTCAATTTGCTAATATTTTGTGGAGGATTTCTGTGTCTGTTCATGAGGAGATACTGGACTGTAGTTTTCTTATAATGTACATAGGTTTGGTATTAGTATAATTTTTGTTTCATTAAACAATTACCAAATATACCTCCCTCTTCGATTTTTTTTTTTTTTTTTTTTTTTTTGGAAAAGTTTGTGGAGAATTGGTATTATTTTTTTCCTTAAATGTTTATTAGAATTTATCATTGAAGGCATCTGTGCCTGGAGTTTTCTTTGGGAGAAATTCTTTCCTCTGAATTCAGTTTCTTTAATAGAGATAGGACAATTCAGATTATCTATTATTTCTTGCATGATCTTTGGTAGCTTGTTTTTAAGGCAATGTCCACTTCACCTTATTTGTTAAATTTATTGACATATAGTAGTTTGTAAGTTTTCTGATACTTGTATTTGTGGGACATGTAGAGCTGTCCACTCTTCCAGTCCTAATCTTAATAGGTTTTTGTCTTTCTTCTCAGTCTAACTAGAGTTTTATTGATTTTACTGGTGTTTTCAAATATGGATACTAGCTTTCAATGTTTTTTTTTTGTAAGGATTTTATTTATTTGACGGAGAGAGTCAAAGAGTACGAGCTGGGGTGGAAGGAGGGGCAGAGGGAGAGGGAGAAGCAGACTCCCCACTGAGCAGGGAGCCCAATGGCTGGGCTTGATCCCAGGACCCTGGGATCATGACCTGAGCTGAAGGCAGCCCCTTAACTAATTGAATCACCCAGGTGCCCTTGTATTTTTGCTTTCAATTCATTGATTTCTACTCTTTATTGTTTCAGTCCTTTACCTTGCCTGGGTTTAATTTGTTCTTATTTTACTTTTTCTTAAGTTAGAAGCTTATGTCATTGACTTTAGACCTCTTTCCCTGCTAATGTAAGCATTTAATTGTATACCTTTCCCTCTTACTAGTGCTTTGGCTGAACCTAAAACTATTGGTATGTTTTTTAAGTTCTTTGAATTTTTTTGTGGATATAAAAATTTGTGTTTGGTATTATATTCCTTCTTCCTAAATAACTTCCCTTAGCATTTCTTATATAGTGCAGGTCTTTCCCTTTTTGCTTGAAAATGTCTTCAACTTCTACCCTCTTTTTCTTCTCTTACACACTTCTGCCCATTTTTAAATTGAATTGGTTGCTTCTTTTTATGAATTATAATACTTCTTTATATATCCTGGAAAGAAATTCTGTGTTAGAGGGTGCTTGGGTAGCTCAGTTGGTTAAGCGACTGCCTTCGGCTCAGGTCATGATCCTGGAGTCCCAGGATTGAGTCCCGCATTGGGCTCCCTTCTCAGCAGGGAGTCTGCTTCTCCCTCTGACCCTCCCCGCTCTCATGTGCTCTCTCTCATTCTCTCTCTCAAATAAATAAATAAAATCTTAAAAAAAAAAAAGAAATTCTGTGTTAGATATATGTATTACACATTTTCTTCAGTCTCTGGGTTGCCTTTTTTTTTTTTCTTGTAGTGTCTTTCAAAATTCAGAAGTCATATTTTGATGAAGTCTAGTTTATTATATATGTAAAAATTTTATATACAGTGTTTCTTGAGTTGTAAGAAATTTTTGCCCTACCCTAGGATTATGACGATTTTTTTTCTGTTCTGTTTTACAAGTTTTATAGTTGTTCCACTTTTATGTTTAGACCTATAATTCATTTTCAATTTATTTTTTTCTTAAAAATTTTAACTGCAGTAAAATACACATAAAATTTCTCACTTTAACCATTTTTAAGTATACAATACAGTACTGTTAAGATTCACCTTGTTGGGGGGGAAAGATGGCGGAGGAGTAGGGAACCCTATTTCAACTGGTCCCTGGAATTGAGCTGGATATCTACCAGACCACTCTGAGCACCCACGAAACCAGCCTGAGATGTAAGAAGATCTGGATCACTACAAATGAATATCGCAGGCGGTTGGTTTTGAGGTATGAAGCAGGGAGCCGTGATTACGTGAGCAGATATCGGAGGATAAATGGCAGCAGAAGGGTGCCTGGCCATGGGGATCCTACACTGCCGGTGAGGACAGCCTCACGCACTGCAAACAGGGCACAGACTCGCAGACCGGTAGCAGTGAGGAAAGGCTTTTAGGGCAACCCCTGGACGGGAACCTGGAGTGGCAGGGTTGCGCCTGAGAACTGCAGCCCCTGGGACAGAAACCTGGAGCGGTGGGGTTGCACGGGCGAACTGGGAGCGGCTGGTGGTTTTAGAAGCACAAAGGGCAGAGACATGCCCCAACCTGGAGGCAGGACTGGGAGCACTGTGGAGGGGCGCACAACCCAGGATGCTGCAGTTTATAGCAGCATGGACAGAAACGGAGACGGTGTGGCCTGGAGAGCTCACTGAAGAACAGACTGCGATCTCTCTGTTCTGAGGCAGAGGGTTGGAAACAGTCTCTTCTGCTCTGACTCGCGGAAGAGATGTGGAAAGCCACCAGGGAAAGCCGCCAGAGAACAAAAGCCCCAAAGACTGATTCCCGCTGAGCCCATCCCCCGCCACAGGGGGGCAGGGGAACTCCACCCAAACAGGGTTGCCTGAGTAACAGTGTGGCAGGCCCCTCCCGCAGAAGACAGGCTGGGAAAACAAGAGGCCAGCAACCCTAAGGTCCCAAGAAAACAGGTGCATCTTGCTTGTGATCTGGTCAATAATTTGGACTCTATACATTCCCTAAAACACCCATCAACAGAATGACTAGGAGGAGGAGTCCCCAAAACAGAAAAGACTCAGAGATTATGACTTATGCTGCAGATTTACAAATGGATGCAGATATAACCAAGATGTCGGAGATGGAATTCAGGCTAGTAATTGTGAAGACAATGGCTAGAATGGAGAAATCAATTAATGGCAACATAGAGTCTCTAAGGGCAGAAATAAAAGGTGAATTGGCAGAACTTAAAAATGCTATCAATGAGATCCAATCCAATCTAGATAATCTAACAGCTAGGGTAATTGAGACAGAAGAGAGAATAAGCGACCTGGAAGACAATATAATAGATAAAAAGGGAAAAGAGGAGGCCAGGGAAAAACAACTCAGAATCCATGAAAATAGAATCAGAGAAATAAGTGACACCATGAAGTGTTCCAATGTCAGAATAATTGGAATCCCGGAGGGATTGGAGAGAGAGAGAGAGGACTAGAAGATGTATTTGAGCAAATCATAGCTGAGAACTTCCCTAATCTGGGGAATGAAACAAACATTCGAGTCCTAGAGGCAGAGAGGACCCCTCCTAAGATCAAGGAAAACAGGCCAACACCCCGGCATGTAATAGTAAAACTTGCAAATCTTAGAACCAAGGAAACCATCTTAAGGGCAGTTAGGGGGAAGAGATTCCTTACGTACAGAGGGAGGAACATCAGAATAACGTCAGACCTATCCACAGAGACCTGGCAAGCCAGAAAGGCCTGGCAAGACATATTCAGGGTACTAAATGGGAAGAACACGCAGCCAAGAATACTTTATCTGGCAAGGCTTTCATTTAGAATGGATGGAGAGATGCAGAGCTTCCACGACTGGCAGAAGTTGAAAGAATATGTGACCACTAAGCCGGCCCTGCAAGAAATATTAAGGGGGGTTCTATAAAAGGAGGAAGACCCCAAGAGTGATCTATAACAGAAATTTACAGGGACAATCTATAAAAACAACATCTTCACAGGCAACATGATGACAATTAATTCATATCTTTCAGTAATCACTCTCAACGTGAATGGCCTAAATGCTCCCATAAAACGGCACAGGGTTGCAGATTGGATAAAAAGAGGACCCATCCATATGCTGTCTACAAGAGACTCATTTGGAACCTAAAGATACATCCAGACTGAAAATGAAGGGATGGAGATCCATCTTCCATGCCAGCGGACCTCAAAAGAAAGCTGGGGTAGCAATCCTTATGTCAGACAAATTAGATTTTAAACTAAAGTCTGTAATAAGAGACACAGAAGGACACTATATCATTCTTAAAGGGTCTATCCAACAAGAAGATCTAACAATTGTAAATATCTATGCCCCCAACATGGGAGCAGCCATCTACATAAGCCAACTGTTAACCAAAATAAAGATTCATATTGATAACAATGTGTTACTTGTAGGAGAGCTCAGTACTCCACTCTCAGCAGTGGACAGATTATCTAAACAGAAAATCAACAAGGAAACAAGAACTTTGAATGATACATTGGAACAGATGGTCCTCATAGATATTTACAGAACATTCCACCCTAAAACAACAGGATACTCATTCTTCTCGAGTGCACATGTAACTTTCTCCAGAATAGAACACATACTGGGTCACAAATCAGATCTCAACTGATACCAAAAGACTGAGATTATTCCCTGAATATTCTCAGACCAAAATGCTCTAAAACTGAAACTCAATCACAAGAAAAAAATTGGCAGAAATTCAAACACTTGGAAGCTAAAGACCACTCTGCTCAAGAATGTTTGGGTCAACCAGGAAATCAAAGAACTTAAACAATTCATGGAAATCAATGAGAATGAAAACACATTGGTCCAAAACCTATGGGATACATAGCCATCCAAGCCTCACTCAAAAAAACAGAAAAATCCTGAATTCACCAACTAACTCTACACCTTAAAGAACTAGAGAAAAAGCAAGGTACAATGCCTAAGCCACGCATTAGAAGAGACATAATTAAAATTAGAGCAAAAATCAATGAATTAGAAACCAGAAGCACAGGAGATCAGATCAATGAAACTAGAAGTTGGTTCTTTGAAAGAATTAATAAGATTGATAAACCACTGGCCAGGCTTATCCAAAAGAAAAGAGAAAGGACCCAAATTAATAAAATTATGAATGAAAGGCGAGAGATCATGACTAACACCAAGGAAATAGAAACAATTATTAGAAATTATTATCAACGACTATATGCCAATAAACTGAACAATCTGGATGAAATGGAGGCCTTCCTGGAAACCTATAAACTGCCAAGACTGAAACAGGAAGAAATTGACAACCTGAATAGGCCAATAACCAGTAACGAGATTGAAGCAGTGATCAAAAACCCCCCAAAAAACAAGAGTCTAGGGCCTGATGGATTCCCTGGGGAATTCTACCAAACATTCAAAGAAGAAATAATACCTATTCTACTAAAGCTGTTTCAAAAAATAGAAACAGAAGGGAAACTTCCAAACTCATTCTATGAGGGCAGCATTACCTTAATCCCCAAACCAGGGAAAGACCCCATCAAAAAGGAGATTTTTCAGACCAATATCCCTGATGAATATGGATTCCAAAATCCTCAACAAAATGCTAGCTAATAGGATCCAACAATACATTAAAAGGATCAACCACCACGACCAAGTGGGATTTATCCCTGGGATGCAAGGGTGGTTCAACATTTGCAAATCAATCAATGTGATAGACACATTAATAAGAGGAGACAGAAGAACCATATGGTCCTCTCAATTGATGCAGAAAAAGCATTTGACAAAATACAACATCCTTTCCTGATTAAAACTCTTCAGAGTATAGGGATAGAGGGAACATTCCTCAAATTCATAAAATCCATCTATGAAAACCCACAGTAAATATCATCCTCAATGGGGAAAAGCTGAGAACCTTTCCCTTAAAATCAGGAACACATCAAGAATGCCCACTCTCGCCACTGTTGTTCAACATAGTACTAGAAGTCCTAGCAACAGCAATCAGACAACAAAAAGAAATAAAAGGCATTCAAATTGACATAGAAGAAGTCAAACTCTCTCTTTTTTGCAGACAACATGATACTTTATGTGGAAAACCCAAAAGACTCCACCCCCAAATTACTAGAACTCATCCAGCAATTCAGTAATGTGGCAGGATACAAAATCAATGCACAGAAATCAGGTGCTTTCTTATACACTAACAATGCAACTGTAGAAAGAGAAATTAGATAAACGATTCCATTTACAATAGCACCAAAAACCATAAGATACCTTGGAATAAATCTAACCAAAAAGGTAAAGGATCTATACTCTAGGAACTACAAAACACTCATGAAAGAAATTGAAGAAGACACAAAAAGATGGGAAAACATTCCATGCTCATGGATCGGAAGAATAGATTGTTAAAATGTCTATGCTACCCAGAGCAATCTATACCTTCAATGCCATTCCAATCAAAATTCCAATGACATTTTTCAAAGTGTTGGAACAAACAATCCTAAAATTTGTATGGAATCAGTAAAGGCCTAGAATCGCCAAGGAAATGTTGAAAAAGAAAAACAAAGCTGGGGGCATCACGTTGCCCGATTTCAAGCTATATTACAAAGCTGTGATCACCAAGACAGCATGGTACTGGCACAAAAACAGACATACAGACCAATGGAACAGAATAGAGAACCCAGATATGGACCCTCAACTCTATGGTCAAATAATCTTTGACAAAGCAGGAAAAAATATGCAATGGATAAAAGACAGTCTCTTCAATAAATAGTGCTGGGAAAATTGGACAGCCACATGCAGAAGAATGAAACTCGACCATTCTCTAACCACTCACAAAGATAAACTCAAAATGGATGAAAGACCTCAATGTGAGACAGGAATCCATCAAAATCCTAGAGGAGAACATAGGCAGTAACCTCTTTGACATCGGCCACAGCAACTTCTTTCAAGATACATCTCCAAAAGCTAGTGAAACAAAAGCAAAAATGAACATTTGGGACTTCATCAAGATAAAAAGCTTCTGCACATCCAAGGAAACAGTCAACAAAACAAAGAGGCAACCCACAGAATGGGAGAAGATATTTGCAAATGACACTACAGTTAAAGGGCTGGTATCCAAAATCTATAAAGAACTTCTCAAACTCAACACCCAAAAAACAAGTAAGTCAAAAAATGGGCAGAAGACATGAAAAGACACTTCTTTGAAGAAGACATACAAATGGCTAACAGACACATGAAAAAATGTTCATCATCCTTAGTCATCAGGGAAATCCAAATCAAAACCACACTGAGATACCACTTTACTCCAGTCAGAATGGCAAAAATGGACAGCGAAAGAAACAACAAATGTTGGAGAGGTTGTGGAGAAAGGGGAAGGAACCCTCTTACACTGTTAGTTGGAATGCAAGCTGGTACAGCCACTTTGGAAAACAGTGTGGACGTTCCTCAAAAATTTAAAAATAGAGCTACCCTATGACCCAGCAATTGCACTCCTGGGTATTTACCCCAAAGACACAGATGTAGTGAAAAGAAGGGCCATATGCACCCCAATGTTCATAGCAGCAATGTCTGCAATAGCCAAACTGTGGAAAGAGCCAAGATGCCCTTCAACAGATGAATGGATAAAGAAGATGTGGTCCATATATACAATGGAATATTACTCAGCCATCAGAAAGGATGAATACCCAACTTTTACATCAACATGTATGGGACTGGAGGAGAATATGCTAAGTGAAATAAGTCAAGCAGAGAAAGTCAATTATCATATGGTTTCACTTATTTGTGGAACATAAGGAATAGCATGGAGGACATTAGGAGAAGGAAGGGAAAAATGGGGGGGGGGGATTGGAGGGAGAGATGAGCCATGAGAGACTATGGACTCTGAGAAACAAACAGGGTTTTAGAGGAGAGGGGGGAGGAGGGATGGGTTAGCCCAGTGAGGGCATTAAGGAGGGCATGTACTGCATGGAGCACTGGGTGTTATATGAAAACAATGGATCGTGGATCACCACATCAAAAACCAATGATGTATTTTATGGTGACTAACATAACATAATAAAATTAGAAGAAAAAAAAAGATTCACCTTGTTGATCAAGCAATCTCCAGACCATCTTTCAAAACTAAATATACTTTGTGCTGTAATAAGCTGATTTAAATTAGTGTCAGAAATGAGAGTTCACACCAAACACAAAATATTCTCTATTAGATCCCTGCATGATATGAAAATTTAACTTTGTCCTAAATCGATAAATCCCAATATTCAATGTAAAAACAACAAAGATGGAGAATATAAAACAAGTTTTATCTAATAGCTGATTGTAGAAAATATGATTATATTTTTACAACTAGTTTAATGGAAAGTAATATATAAATAATACTACAGTAGCCAGGTTAAAATTCTGCTCTACTCTTACCAGGGGTCACCTTTTGTTGTAAATCTCCTTTGGAGGTCCAGTATCTCAAAGTTAAATGTCTTTGGTCTTTAGAATTTCTTCTAGAACAGCCTTTGATATAGATTCTTAATGAGGATCTATGCACATAACTAAAACATTAAAAAAACTTATGAAATATTTATCAAAAGTAAAAAGGTAGCCTCAACTTATCAAATATTAATGTTTGATAAGAAGACATGAAGGATTTCTCTCCTCTGCTGGTTTTGGGATTTAACTTCCAACAATGCCACCTGGACAGACCAGGCCAAGAGGATCCCAGATCTATATAACTTACACAGTAAAGAGGGAGCCTGTGCCCAGCAGAGGCTCTCCCAGGGACCTTGACAAATTCTCTCCAACAAATGTCAACAACAGTGATAGAAATGCCAATTATACCATTGCAACTCTGGGCTGACCTCCAGTCCCTGAAGGAGACATTTGCCTGAGCTGACTCTCCAGGGGAAGGTGTTTGGTTCCCTCTGGCTCTGACCCAAGGCAGCTCTCAACATTTTCTAAGGGGCATGTCTTTTTCTACTTTATTTTATGCCCATTATTGAGATTCATGCCAAGGATAGTTCTAGAAAATGGGACAGGGCAGACAAAAAGCTATTTTATAAAGTTGCTGTTCGTGTTTTTTCTCTTCTCAGAAAGTGGGAAGAATTTTATTAGTTTGTTTTTATTTTTAACTTAACAGTTTTTAAGTGTAGCGTTTTAAGTATTTTAATATTGTTGTGCAACCGTCATAAACATCCATCTACAGAAAATTTTTTATTTTCCCAAACTGAAATTTTATACTTATTAAGCAGTAAATCCCCACTTCCCCCCAACCCTAGTCTCTGGCAACTACCATTCTGTCTACCTCTATGAGTTTGACTCTCCTAGGTACTCCATAAAAGTGGAACCAAACAACATTTGTCCTTTTTTGATTTGCTTATTTCACTTAGCAAAATGTCTTCAAGGTTCGTTCATGGTAGAGTATGTCAGAATTTCCTTACTTTTTGAGGTTGCATAATACTTTATTGTACGTATATATCACATTTTGTTTATTCATACATCAGTTGCTGGACATTTGGATTGCTTCCACCTTTATTTAGCTCTTGTGAATAATCCTACTACAAACATGGGTGTTTAAATCACCTTTTAAATCATTGCTTTAAATTTTTTGTGGTGTATATTCACAGGTGGAATGACTGGTTCAAAAAGTAACTTTTTTTTTAATATGCTGATACGTAATGTTACATTCATTCCAGGTGTACTACAAAGTGATTCAACAAATTTATACATTATGCTATGCTGACCACCAGTGCAACCACCATCTGCTATATTTTATTTTTTGAGGAGCTACTCTCCTCTTTTCCATGGTGGCTACACATTTTGCATTCTCACAAGCAATGCACAAAGGCTTCAATTTCTCTGTATTCTTGCCAACATTTGTAGTTCCTGTTTTCTTGAATATAGCCACCCTAATGGGTGTGAGGTTATATCTGATTGTGGGTTTTTTTTATGCATTTCTATAGTCATTAGTGATGTTGAGCATCTTTTCATACACTTATGGACCATTTATTTATTTTCTTTGAAGAAATGTTTACTTAAGTCCTTTGCCTATTTTTTAAATTGAGTTCTTTATTGTTGACTTTTAAGAATTCTTATGTATATTCTGAATTTTAATCCCTTATCAGATATATTATTTGCAAAGTTTTCTCCCTTTTCATGATTTAGTTTTTTTTTCTCTGTTGGTAGAGTCTTTGATTCACAAAAGATTTTAACTTTGATGAAGTCCAATTTATATTTTTTCTTTGTTGACTGCACTTTTGGTTTCATATCCACAAAATCATTACCAAATCCAATATAATGAAAGGTCTCCTCTATGTTTATTCTAAAAGTTATAGAAGTAATAGTATTAGCTTTTATGTTTAGATTTTTCTTTTTAAAAATTATTATTGAAGTACAGTTGGCATACAATGTTATACCAGTTTCAGGTGTGCAATATGGTGATTTGACAATTCTATATATTGCTCAGTGCTCACCACAGTAAGTGCGGTCACATCAGTCACTATACATTATTTTTTTAAGATTTTATTTACTTATTTGACAGAGAGCACAAGCAGGGGGAGTGGGAGGCAGAGGGAGAGGGAGAAGCAGGCTTCCCGCTGAACAGAGCCTAACGTTGGGTTCGATCCCAGGACCCTGGGATCATGACCTGAGCCGAAGGTAGCTGTCTAACTGGCTGAGCCACCCAGGCGCCCCACCATAAAACATTATTACAATATTATTGAATATATTGTATTCCCTATGCTGTACTTTCCATCTCTATGACATTTATTTGTTTAAAGACTTTACTTATTTATTTTAGAGAGAGAGTGTGTAAGCAGGGGAGAGGGAGAGAATCTCCACTGAGTGTGGAGCCTGAGCATGTGTCAATCTCGTGACCCTTAGATCATGACCTGAGCCTAAATCAAGAGTCATACGCTTAACCAACTGAGCCACCCAGGCACCCCTGTGACTTATTTTATGACAAAGTTTGTACCTCTTAATCCCTTCACCTGTTTTGTCTGTCTCCCCAACCACTGGCAATGCCAGTTTGTTCTCTGTATTCAAGAGTCTGATATTTTTTTTGTTTGTTGGTGTTTTTAGATTCCACATATGAGTGAAATTATATGGTATCTGTTTTTCTCAGACTTCTTTGACTTAGCATAATACCCTCTAGTTTCATCTGTTGTCACAAATGGCAATACCTCATTGTTTTTTTATGGCTGAGTAATACTCCATTGTGTTTGTGTGTGTGTGCGTGTGTGTGTGTGAAACATATTCCATACACATTCATCTGTTGATAGATATCTGGGTTGTTTCCATATCTTGTCTATTATAATTCATGCTGCAATAAGGATGCATATATTTTTTCAAATAAGTGTTTTCATTTCTTTGTGATACACCAAATATCAATCCAGTAGTGCAATTATCAGATCAAGGTATTTCTATTTTTAACTTTTTTCGAAGATTTTATTTCTTTATTTGAGAGAGTGGGAGAGAGCATGAGCAGGGGGTAGGGGCAGAAGGAGAGAGAGAAGCAGATTCCCAACTGAGCAAGGAGCCTGACAACAGGGCTCGATCCTAGGACTCTGGGATCATGACCTGAGCCAAAGGCAGATGCTTAACCAACTGAGCAACCCAGGGACCCCACTATTTTTAAGTTTTTGAGGAACCTTCATACTATTTTCCACAGTGGTTGGACCAATTTATATTCTCCCCAGTAGTGCATGTTGGTGTTTTTAGATTCCACATATGAGTGAAATCATATGGTATTTGTTTTTCTTTCCACATTCTCACCAACAGTTGTTATTTCTTGTCTTTGAGACTAGCCATTCTGACTGGTCTGAGGCAATATCTCATTGTGGTTTTGATTTTCATTTTCTTGATGGATTAGTGATGTTGAGCATCTTTTCGTGTGTCTGGTGGCCATGTGTATGGCTTTGAAAAAATGTTCAGGTTCTCTGCCCATTTTTTAACTGAATTGTTTGTTTTGGTGTTGAGATGTATAAGTTTTTTTTTTATATAATTTTTTTTATTAACATATAATGTATTATTTGTTTCAGGGGTACAGGTCTGTGATTCATCAGTCTTGCACAATTCACAGCACTCACCATAGCACATACCCTCCCCAATGTCTATCACCCAGCCACCCCATCCCTCCCAGCACCCCCCACTCCAGCAACCCTCAGTTTGTTTAAGATAAAGAATTCCTCGTATCAGTGAGATACTTGTCTTTCTCTGATTGACTTATTTCGCTTAGCATAATACCCTCTAGTTCCATCCATGTCATTGCAAATGGCAAGATTTCACTTTTTTGATGGCTGCGTAATATTCCGTTATATATATACCACATCTTCTTTATCCATTCATCTGTTGATGGAGAGATGTATAAGCTTTTTATATATTTTGGATATTAACCCCTTATCAGATATATCATTTGCAAATATTTTCTTTCATTTAAGTTGCCTTTTTGTTTTGTTGTTGATTTCCTCTACTGTGCGAAAGCTTTTTATTATGGTGTAGTCCCAATAGTTTATTTTTGTTTTTCTTTCCCTTTCCTGAGGAGACAGATCCATAAATAGTTGCTAAGATTGATGTTGCAGAGATTATTGCCTATGTTTTCTTCTGGGAGTTTTAGGTCTCACATTTAGGTCCTTAATCCATTTCAAGTTTATTTTTGTGTATGGCATAAAATTTTTGTGTATGGACTATGGCATAGTTCAGCTTCCTTTTACATTTAGCTTTTGCTTTTGTATGTAGCTGTCTAGTTTTCCTAACACCGTTTATTGAGAATACTGTCTCCATTGTGTATTCTTGCCTCCTTTGTCATACATTAATTGACCATGTAGGTGTGGATTTATGTCTGGCCTCTCTATTATGTTCTGTCAATCTATGTGCCTGTTTTTGTGTCAGTACCATACTGTTTTGATTATTATAGCTTTGTGGTATGTCTTGAAATCTGAGATTGTGATACCTCCAGCTTTGTTCTTCTTCCTTAAGATTTCTTTGACTATTAGTGGTCTTTTGTGCTTCCATATGAATTTTATGATTATTTGTTCTAGTTTTGTAAAAACTGCTGTTGGTATTTTGAAAAGGATTGCATTTAATCTGTAGGTTGCTCTGGGTAGTATAGACATAATTTAACAATATTAATTCTTCCAATTCATGAGCATGGTATATCTTTCCATTTGTTTCTATCATGTTCAGTTCTTTCATCGATGTCTTAAAGTTTTCAGAGTATAGGTCTTTTATCTCGATTAAATTTATGCCTAGATATTTTATTCTTTTCAGTGCAATTATAAATGCGATTGTTTTCTTAATTTCTTTTTCTGCTACTTTGTTATTAGTGTACAGAAACTCAACAGATTTCTGTATATTAATTGCATATCCTGCAAGTTTACTGAATTCCTTTATTAATTATAATAGATTTTGGTGGAATCTTTATGGTTTTCTGTATATAGTATCTCATCTACAACTAGTTTCAATTTTAGTTCTTCCTTATCAATTTGGATGCCTTTTATTTCTTTTTCTTATGTGATTGCTATGGTTAGGATTTCCAATACTATGATGAGTAAAAGTGGTAGGAATGCACATTCTTGTCTTGTTCATGATCTTGGAGAAGAAACTTTGTTTTTCACCATTGAGTATGTTGTTAGCTATGGGTTTTTCCTTTATGTCCTTTATTATGGTGATGTGTGTTCCCTCTAAACTCACTTTATTGAGAGTTTTTATCATGAATGGATGTTGTATTTTGTCAAATGCCTTCTTTCTCTGCCTCTATTGAGATGATTATATGGTTTTTATCCTTTCTGTATAATGTAATTAATGTATCATGTTGGTTGATTCATGAATATTGAATCACCCTTCTATCCTTGGAATAAATACCACTTGATTGAGGTAAAAGATTCTTTTAATGTATTATTGAATATGCTTTGCTAATATTTTAAGATTTTTGCATCTATGTTCATCAGGGATATTGACCTGTAGTTTTCTTTTTTTGTGGTGTCTTTGTCATATTTTGGTATCAGGATAATGATGGCCTCATAAAATAAATTTGGAAGTTTTCTTTCCTCTTCTCTTTTTTGGAATAGTTTGAGAAGATTAGGTATTAACTCTTCTTTAAGTGTTTGATAGACTTCAATTCACTTCTGGTCTTGGACTTTTGTTTTTTGATGTTTTTTGATTATTGAGTCACTTCTATTACTGGTAATTGTTCTGTTCAAATTTTCTATTTCTTCCTGACTCAGTTTTGGAAGATTGTATGTTTCTAGGAATTTATTTTTTTCTAGGTTGTCCAACTTGTTAGTTTAGATAATTTTTTGAAGTATTCTTTTATAATTCTTTGTATTTCTGTGGTGTTGGTTTTCTTCTTCATTTCTGATGTATTTGAGATTTTTTTCTTGATGAGTCTTGCTAAAGATTTATCAATTTTATCAGTTTTCAAAGAACCAACTTTTGGTTTCTTTGATTTTTCTTTTAGTTTCTAGTTCATTTATTTCCACTCATTATTATTCAATTTCTCTAACTCTGGGCTGTATTTGTGATTTTTCTAGTTCCTCTAGGTGTAAGGTTCAATTGTTTATTTGAGATTTTCTTGTTCCTTGATGTAGGCCTGTACTGCTATGTGTTTCCTTCTTAGAACTGCTTTTGCTGCTTGTTAAAGATTTTGGACCATTGTGTTTCCATTTTCATTTGTCTCCCTATATTTTTTAATTTCCTCTTTGATATCTTTGCTGACTCATTGGTTGTTTAGTAACATGATGCTTATCCTCCATGTGTTTGTGGTTTTTCTAGTTTTTATTTTTCTTGTAATTGAATTCTAGTTTCATGTTGTTTGGGTCAGAAAAGATGCTTAATATGATTTCAATCCTCTAAAAATGTTTATACTTGTTTTGTGGCCTAACATGTGATCTATCCTGGAGAATATTCCATGTGCACTTGAAAAGAATGTGTATTTTGTTGTTTTTGGATGGAGTGTTCTGTATATATTTGTTAGGTCCATCTGGTCTAATGTGTTGTTCAAAGCCATTGTTTCCTTATTGATTTTCTGTCTGTATGATATATCCATTGATATAAATGGGGTGTTAAAGTCCCCTACTATTATTGTATTACTGTCAATTTCTTTTTTTATGTCTGTTAATATTTGCTTTATATATTTAGGTGCTCCTATGTTGGGTGCATAGATATTTACAACTGTTACAACCTCATGCTGGATTGATCCCTTATCATTATATAATGACCTTCTTTGTCTCTTGCTACAGTCTTTGTTTTAAAGTCTATTTTGTCTGACGTAAGTATTGCTATCTACCTTTTTTTGTTTAACTTTCTTTTGCATAGATTATATTTTCCATCTCTTCATTTTCAGTTTGTATGTGTCTAGGTCTGAGATGAGTTTCTTATAGGCAATATCTAGATTTTTTTTTTTTTAATCTATTCAGTCACCCTGTGTCTTTTGATTTGAGCATTTAGTCCATTTGCATTTAAAGTATTACTGATGGATATGTACTTACTGCTATTTTGTTTTCTGGTTTTGTGTAGTTCTTTGTTTTTTCTCTTGCTCTTTTGGGGTTTGATGGCTTTCTTTAGTGTTATCCATAGATTCTTTTCTCTTTATTTTTTGTGTATCTATTATAGGTTTTGTGTTTTTTTAACCATTGGCTTCATATATAACATCCTACGTGGATAGCAGTCTATATTCAGTAAATGGTCACTTAAGTTTGAACACATTCTAAAAAGATCTAAATTTTTATTTCCCCCTCCATGTTTTATGTATATGATATCATATTTTACATGTTTTTTTAATTTTGTGTATCTTTTGGGCACCTGGGTGGCTCAGTCGTTAAGTGTCTGCCTTTGGCTCAGGTCATGATCCCAGGGTCCTGGGATCGAGTCCCACATCAGGCTCCCTGCTCGGCAGGAAGCCTGCTTCTCCCTCTCCCACTCCCCCTGCTTGTGTTCCTGCTCTTGCTGTCTCTCTCTCTGTCAAATAAATAAAATCTTTAAAAAAAAATTTTTGTGTATCTTTTGACTAATTTTTGCACAGATAATTGATTTTATTGCTTTTGTGTTTTAACCTACATATTGGCTCTATGAGTAATTTACTACCTTTACTATATGTTTACTTTTACCTATGAAATTTTTCCTTTCATTTCTTCCTTCTGGTTATGGTCTTTTCTTCCTACTTAAAGAATCCCCCACCCTTTTTTTTTTTTTTTTTTCATTTTTTGTAAGGGTAATTTAGTGGTGATGAACTCCTTTAATTTTTCTTTGTCTGGGAAACACTTTATCTGTCCTTCAATTCTGAATGATAACCTTTCCAGGTAGAGTATTCTCAGTTGTAGGTTTTTTCTTTTTAGCACTTTGAGTATATAATGCCACTCCCTTCTGGCCTGCAAAGTTTCTTGCTAAAAAATCAGCTGATAGCCTTATCTGGTTTCCTTGGAATGTAACTGTTTTCTCTTGCTGCTTTTAAGATTCCCTCTTTACCATTGAATTATTATTTATGTTGCTATGGACTTCCTTGCTTTCATCTTGTTAGGGGTCTCAATGCTTTCTGGACCTGGATGTCTGTTTCCTTCTCCAGATTAGGGGACTCTTCAGCTATTATTTCTTCATATAAGTTTCCTTCCCTCTTCTCTCTCTCTTCTCCTTCTGAGATTCCTGTAATGGGAATGTTGTTGTGCTTGATGATGTTGCAGAGTTCCCTTTACAAATTCTCATTTATTCTTTTTTTTTTTATTAACATAAAATGTATTATTGTTTCAGGGGTACAGGTCTGTGATTCATCAGTCTTACACAATTCACAGCACTCACCATAGCACATACCCTCCCCAATGTCCATCACCCAGCCACCCCAACCCTCCCACCCACTCAAGCGACCCTCAGTTTGTTTCCTGAGATTAAGAGTTTCTTATGGTTGTTCTCCCTCTCTGGTTTCATCTTGTTTCATTTTTTTCTCCCTTCCCCTATGATCCTCTGCCTTGTTTCTCAAATTCCACATATCAGTGAGATCATATGATACTTGTCTTTCTCTGATTGACTTATTTCGCTTAGCATAATACCCTCTAGTCCCATCCATGTCATTGCACATGGCAAGATTTCATTTTTTGATGGCTGCATAATATTGCATTGTGTATATATACCACACTTCTTTATCCATTCATCTGTGCGGGGCACTTGCACCCCAATGTTTATAGCAGCAATATCCACAATAGCCAAACTATGGAAAAGGCCTAGATATTCTCATTCAGTCTTATTTTTTCTTTTTGCTATTCAGCCTGGTTACTTTCCATAACCTATCTTCCAGACCATTGGTCTGTTCTGCATCTTCTAATCTGCTGTTGATCCCTTTTAGTGTATTTTTCATTTCAGTGATTGTATTCTTCAGCTCTGAATGGTTCTTTTTTATATTTTCTGTCTTGTATTTGAAGGTGTCACTGAATTTATCCATTCTTTTGTCAAGTCCAGTAACTTTTTAAAAAAGATTTTATTTATTTGATAGAAAGAGAGCCAGAGAGCACAAGGCGGGAGGAATGGCAGAGAGAGGGAGAAGCACATTCCCCTGCCTAGCAGAGAGCTAGATGTGGGGCTCGATCCCAAGACCCTGGGATCATGCCCTGAGCCGAAGGCAGATGCTTAACTGACTGAGCCACACAGATACCCCAAGTTCAGTAACTATCTTTATGACCATTACTCTGAATTCTTTATTAGGCATTGTGCTTATCTCCATTTCATGTGGCTTTTGTGTGTGTGTGTGTATGTGATTTTTGTCTTGTACTTTCATTTGGGACATATCCTTGGTCTCCTCATTTTGTCTAACACTTTTTTTTTTTCTATGTACTAGGTGTGTCAGCTGCATCTTCTGGTCTTGAAAGTGGTGGCATTGTGTAGAAGATATTCTGGTGGTGCTCTGTAGTCAATCCTTTCTGGTTACCAGAACCAGGTGCTCTAGGGGTATTCCCTGTGTAGGCTGTGTGCACCCTTTAATTATGGTTAATCTATAATTGCTAGTCATGTGGGTGGGTGAGGCTGGCCTTCAGTCTAGCTAGCTGCAAAGACCAACTTTGCTGTTGGCTTATTGGACAGTGCTTGCTCCCTACACAGCCAGCCAAGAGTCCTGACAGCAGGATCTGTGGGTACATTGGTGTGTGGGGTTATCTCTCCCTCTCCCCAGGGGTGGAGTCACTTTGGAGTGGCACCTGTCCTGGCTGGGGTTGCCAGCTGGGTTTCTTTGAGCAGAAGCTGCTTTGGAGAGAAGCCTACCAAGGGGGGCAGATTGGGTGTGGCTGGTCTGCAGCGGAATGCTGGGGCTGGGAATGTGGGGCTAACAAGGTAGATGGAGAATGTTAGAAGTGGGTCCCACAAGCCTTCTGCTATCTGGTCTGGGGCAGGCAAGAAAAATGGTGTCTCCCAGCACTTTTGTTTCTAGAAAAATCTGCAGTTCTTCCTGCTGGGACTCAGCCAACTTTGTGTGCTCCATCTTTAAGGGTGGAGTCTGTTTCCTATCATGCTACTGCTCTCCCACAGTTAAGCCCTACTATTTTTTAAAGCTTCCAGAGCTCAGGTCCAGTGATTTTCAAAGCCAGACATTACGGATACACATCTTGCCAGTGTAGGTCCCCAGGACTAAGGGTGCCTAGTGTGGGGTCTGATCCTTTATTCTTTGTGCTTCTAATGTCCCTTCCATTTCTGATTAGTCTCAGTGGAGGGTTGGTTTTCAACTGTTTCCACCCCACCTACCCTTTTCAATTTACTTTTCTCTGTATGAATAGCTTGGGAGATCTCTTTTGCCAGTCCTTAGGTCATTTTCAGAGTTAGTGCATTAATGTAATTATTGCCTCAGTTTGTGGGATAAGGCGAGCTCAGGACCCTTCTAAACTGCCATCTTCTCCTAAGTTTCCTGTTCAGACCTTTGGTCCATTTTCAGTTGATTTTTATAAATGTTGAAGGGTAAGAGTTCAACTTCATTCTTTTATATGTGGATATCCAGTTTTTCCAGCATCTTTTGTTAAAAGGCTGTCATTTTCCCTACTGAATGGTCTTGGCACCCATGCCAAAAATCACTTACAGTAAGTTTGAATGCTTTCCCTCTTCAATTTCTATGAAGAATTTGAGGATTGTTGTTAATTTTTTATTAAATATTTCTCAGAATTCACCAGTGAAGCTATCTGGTCCTGGAGTTTTCTTTGCTGGGAGGTTTTTGATTACTGTTTCAATCTCCTTAGTAGTTATACCTCTGTTCAGGTTTTCTATTTCTTCAAGATTCAGTGTTGAAAGGTTCTGTGTTTCTAGGAATTTTTCTGTTTTCTAGGTTATCCAATTTGTTGCCATATAATTGTTTATAGTATTCTCTTACAATCCTTTTGATTTTTGTGGCATGTAGTTTAGTGTTCACTCTTCATTTTTAATTTTAGCAATTTGAGTCTTTCTTATTTTCTTCTTAGCCTATCTAGCTAAAGGTTTGTCAATTTTGTTAATCTTCTCCAGCAACCAACTCTATCCATCTACTTAATTGTTCAACTCTAGTAGACAGGTATAGCAGTTTCAGAGCCCATATGCCCATGGGAAACAACTTTATCAAATATAGTGTGTATGTCTAGTTCCATTTCCCTTTATTTTATGGACTTATTTCCAAAGTAATTTAGGTCAGCAACTTTTTATCCTACCCCCTTCGGTAGGTTTTTGTTTTTGTTTTGTTTTTTTTACTTTTGAAAGATTAGATCTTTTATCATATTCTTCAAATTCCATCTGGTGATCCCTCAAACTCATAAAGGCTTTTTAAAAAATTTTCATATATTAGGTTCAGTCTTCTTGGTGTAAAGTTCTGAATTTAGACAAATGTATAGTGTTATAGCTAACATTAAGATATCATACAGAATAGTTTAAATAACTTTTAAAAATTGTTCTTTTGCATGTGCAATCATTTGAATCATCACTTATTCAATTCTCCCACCCCTAAAAAGCCCTGACAACCACTGATCTGTTTATTATCTCTATAATTTTGCCTTTTCCAGTATGTCTTCTACTTGGAATCATACAGCATGTAGTCTTTTCTGACTGGCTTCTTTCACTTAACAATATGTATTTAAGATTTATCCATGTCAACTATTAGATTGCTTGATAGCTTATTCTTTTTTATTGCTGAAGAGTATTCAATTCTATGGATGTACCAGAGTTTATTCATTCACATACTGAAGGACATTTTGGCTGCTTTCAGTTTTGGGCAATTGTGAATAAAACTATCAAAATTCACATGCTCATTTTTGTGTGGACATAAGTTTTCAAATCAGTTGCTTATAAGTTTCTGGAGCATATGATAAGATTCTGTTTAATTTTATAAGAAACAGCCAAATTCTCTTTCAATCTGACTGTATCATTTTGCATTCCCACCAACAATGAAAGAGATTTTCTATTTTTCCACATTCTCTATACTGTTTTCTATAGTATATGAACTGATTTATATTCCTACCAATACCCAAGGGTTCCCTTTCTTTACGTCCTTGTCAACATTTATCTCTTGATTTTTTTTTTTTTTGATGATAGACATTCTAATAGCTGTGAGGTGATATTGTGGTTTTTATTTGCATTTCTCTGATGATTAGTGATGTTGAGCATATTTTTATATTCCTGTTTGCCATTTGTATGTCGTTGGAAAAAAGTCTATTCAGATCCTTTGAGCATTTTGAAATCATGTTATTTGGGGTTTTTTTGCTTTTCAGTTGTATGAGTTCCCAATATATTTTTGATATTAACTCCTGCCAAATATATTGTTTTCTGTGCTTTTAGAGTCATATTTAAAAAATCATCACTCAGACCAGTGTCAATAAAGTTTTATTTCTAGTAGTTTATAGTTTCAGTAGTAGTTTATAGTTTTAAGTCTTTAATCCATTTTGAGTTGATTTTTATATATGGAGTGAGAAAAGGGTCCAGTTTCATTTATCTGCACTCTTCCACTAGTTTTCCTAACACCATTTCTTGAAGAAACTATCCTCTCCCTGTTGTGTTTTTCATGGCACTTTGTAAAGGAACAATTCACTGTTAATATGTGGGTTAATTTCTGCACTCTCTATTCTCTTCTGTTGGTCTATATGTCTGTTTTATGCCAGTAACCTACTATCTTGATTGCGGTAACTTTGTAGTGTAGTTTAAAATCAGGATGTGTGATCCCTCCAGCTTTGTCCTTTTTGCTCAAAACTGCTTCAGATATTTGCAGTCTTTTGTGGTTTCATATTAGTTTTGGGATTATATTTCTGTGAAAAATTAAATTGAATTTTGATAGGAATGGCACTGAATCTGTAAATTGTTTTAGGTACTATTGACATTATAACATTAATTCTTTCAATCCATTAACAAAATCATCATTCTGTACTTATTTGTGTCTTCTTCAATTACTTTTATCAATGTGTCATAATTTTAATTAAAGATTTTTCACCTGCTTGCTTAAATTTATCCTATTTTACTTTTTCTATTTAGAATAAAATTTTCTTAATTTGTTTTTCTGTTTTTTGTTTGTTTGTTTGTTTTGGGATAGCTCATTGTTAGTACATGGGAAGGTAACTGCTTTTTGTATATTAATTTTTTTAAAAATTTTATTATGTTATGTTAATCACAATACATTACATCATTAGTTTTTGATGTAGTGTTCCATGATTCATTGTTTGCATATAACAACCAGTGCTCCATTCAATATGTGCCCTCTTTAATACCCATCACCAGGCTAACCCATCCCCTGACACCCCTCCCCTCTAGAACCCTCAATTTATTTCTCAGAGTCCATAGTCTCTCATGGTTCATCTCCCCCTCCAATTTCCCCCCTTCATTTTTCCCTTCCTACTATCTTCCTTTTTTTTTTTTTTTTTAACATATAATGTATTATTTGTTTCAGAGGTACAGGTCTGTGATTCAACAGTCTTACACAATTCACAGTGCTCACCATAGCATATACCATCCCCAATGTCTATCACCCAGCCACACCATCCCTCCCACCCCCCACCACTCCAGCAACCCTCAGTTCGTTTCCTGAGATTAAGAATTTCTCATATCAGTGAGGACATATGATACATGTCTTTCTCTGATTGACTTATTTTGCTTAGCATAATACCCTCTAGTTCCATTCACGTTGTTGCAAATGGCAAGATTTCATTCTTTTTGATGGCTGCATAATATTCCACTATATATATATATATATATATATATATATATATATATATATATATACACACACACACACACACACACACACATATATACATATATATATACCACATCTTCTTTATCCATCCATCTGTTGATGGACATCTTGGCTCGTTCCATAGTTTGGCTATTGTGGACATTGCTGCTATAAACATTGGGGTGCATGTACCCCTTCGGATCCCTACATTTGTATCTTTGGGGTAAAGACCCAGTAGTGCAATTGCTGGATCGTATGGTAGCTCTATTTTAAACTTGTTGAGGAACCTCCATACTGTTTTCCAGAGTGGCTGCAGCAGCTTGCATTCCCACCAACAGTGTAGGAGGGTTCCCCTTTCTCCACATTACTGCAAACATTTGTCATTTCCTGACTTGTTAATTTTAGCCATTCTGACTGGTGTGAGGTGATAGCTCATTGAGCTTTAGATTTGGATGTCCTGATGCCGAGCAATGTTGAGCACTTTTTTATGTGTCTGTTGGCCATTTGGATGTCTTCTTTGCAGAAATGTCTGTTCATGTCTTCTGCCCATTTCTTGATTGGATTCTTTGTTCTTTGGGTGTTGAGTTTGATAAATTCTTTATAGATTTTGGATACTAGCCCTTTATCTGATATGTCATTTGCAAATATCTTCTCCCATTCTGTTGGTTGTCTTTTGGTTTTGTTGACTGTTTCCTTGGCTGTGCATAAGCTTTTTATCTTAATGAAGTCCCAATAGTTCATTTTTGCCCTTGCTTCCCTTGCCTTTGACAATGTTTCTAGGAAGAAGTTGCCGTGGCTGAGGTCGAAGAGGTTGCTGCCTGTGTTGTCCTCTAGGATTTTGATGGACTCCTGTCTCACTTTTAGGTCTTTCAACCATTTGGAGTCTATTTTTGTGTGTGGTGTAAGGAAATGGTCCAGTTTCATTCTTCTGCATGTGGCTGTCCAATTTTCCCAACTCCATTTGTTGAAGAGACTGTCTTTTTTTCCATTGGACATTCTTTCCTGCTTTGTCAAAGATTAGTTGACCATAGAGTTGAGAGTCCATTTCTGGGCTCTCTATTCTGTTCCATTGATCTATATGTCTGTTTTTGTGCCAGTACCATACTGTCTTGATGATTACAGCTTTTAATAGAGCTTGACATTCGGAATTGTGATGCCACCAGCTTTGCTTTTCTTTTTCAACATTCCTCTGGCTATTCGGGGTCTTTTCTGGCTCCATAGAAATTTTAAGATTATTTGTTCCATTTCTTTGAAAAAAGTGGATGGTATTTTGATAGGGATTGCAATGAATGTGTAGATTGCTCTAGGTAGCATTGACATCTTCACAGTATTCGTTCTTCCAATCCACGAACATGGAAAGTTTTTCCATTTCCTTGTGTCTTCCTCAATTTCTTTCATGAGTATTTTATAGTTTTCTGAGTACAGATCCTTTGCCTCTTCGGTTTGATTTATTCCTAGGTATCTTATGGTTTTGGGTGCAATTGTAAATGGGATTAACTCCTTAATTTCTCTTTCTTCTGTCTTGTTGTTGGTGTATAGGAATGCCACTGATTTCTGTGCATTGATTTTATATCCTGCCACTTCACTGATTTCCTGTATGAGTTCTAGCAGTTTTGGGGTGGAGTCTTTTGGGTTTTCCACATAAAGTATCATATCGTCTGCAGAGTGAGAGTTTGACTTCTTTGCCGACTAGGATGCCTTTTATTTCTTTTTGTTGTCTGATTGCTGTGGCTAGGACTTCTAGTACTATGGTGAATAGCAGTGTTGATAGTGGACACCCTCCCGTGTTCCTGACCTTAGGGGGAAGCTCTCAGTTTTTCCCCATTGAGAATGATATTCGCTGTAGATTTTTCATAGATGGCTTTTATGATATTGAGGTATGTACCCTCTATCCCTATACTCTGAAGAGTTTTGATCAAGAAAGGATGCTGTACTTTGTCAAATGCTTTTTCTGCATCTATTGAGAGGATCATGTGGTTCTTGTTCTCTCTTTTATTAATGTATTGTATCACATTGATTGATTTGCAGATGTTGAACCAACCTTGCAGCCCAGGGATAAATCCCACTTGGTCGTGGTGAATAATCTTTTTAATGTACTGTTGGATCCTATTGGCTAGTATTTTGGTGAGAATTTTTGCATCCATGTTCATCAAGGACATTGGTCTGTAATTCTCCTTTTTGATGGGGTCTTTGGTTTGGGGATCAAGGTAATGGTGGCCTCATAAAACGAGTTTGGGGGCGCCTGGGTGGCTCAGTTGGTTAAGTGACTGACTTTGGCTAAGGTCATGATCCTGGAGTCCCGGGATCGAGTCCCACATTGGGCTCCCTGCTCGGAGGGGGGTCTGCTTCTCCCTCTGACCCTCTTCCCTCTCGTGCTCTCTGTCTCTCATTCTCTCTCTCAAATAAATAAAATCTTTAAAAAAAAATTTAAAACGAGTTTGGAAGTTTTCCTTCCATTTCTATTTTTTGGAAGAGTTTCAGAAAAATAGGTATTAATTCTTCTTTAAATGTTTGGTAGAATTCCCCTGGGAAGCCATCTGGCCCTGGGCTTTTGTTTGTTGGGAGATTGTTGATGACTGCTTCAATTTCCTTAGTGGTTATAGGTCTGCTCAGGTTTTCTGTTTCTTCCTGGTTCAGTTTTGGTAGTTGATACATCTCTAGGAATGCATCCATCTCTTCCAGGTTATCTAATTTGCTGGCATATAGTTGCTCATAATATGTTCTTATAATTGTTTGTATTTCTTTGGTGTTGGTTGTGATCTCTCCTCTTTCATTCATGATTTTATTTATTTGGGTCCTTTCTCTTTTCTTTTTGATAAATCTGGCCAGGGGTTTATCAATCTTGTTAATTCGTTCAAAGAACCAGCTCCTAGTTTCGCTCATCTGTTCTACTGTTCTTTTGGTTTCTATTTCATTGATTTCTGCTCTGATCTTTATTATTTCTCTTCTCCTGCTGGGTTTAGGCTTTATTTGCTGTTCTTTCTCCAGCTCCTTTAGGTGTAGGGTTAGGTTGTGTATTTGACACCTTTCTTGTTTCTTGAGAAAGGCTTGTATTGCTATATACTTACCTCTTAGGACTGCCTTTGCTGCATCCCAAAGCTTTTGAACAGTTGTGTTTTCATTTTCATTTGTTTCCATGAATTTTTTAAATTTTTTAATTTTCTGGTTGACCCATTCATTCTTTAGTAGGACGCCTCCTACTGTTTAGCCTCCATGTATTTGAGTTCTTTCCGACTTTCTTCTTGTAACTGAGTTGTAGTTTCAAAGCACTGTGGTCTGAATATATGCAGGGAATGATCCCAATCTTTTGATACCGGTTGAGATGTGATTTGTGACCTAGAATGTGATCTATTCTGGAGAATGTTCCATGGGCACTAGAGAAGAATGTATATTCTGTTGCTTTGGGTTGGAATGTTCTGAAAATATCTGTGAAGTCCATTTGGTCCAGTGTGTCATTTAAAGTCTTTACTTCCTTGTTGATCTTTTGCTTGGATGGTCTGTCCATTTCAGTGAGGGGGGTGTTAAAGTCCCCCACTATTATTGTATTGTTGTCGATGTGTTTCTTTGCTTTTGTTATTAATTGGCTTATATAATTGGCTGCTCCCATGTTAGGGGCATAGATATTTACAATTGTTAGACCTTCTTGTTGGATAGACCCTTTAACTATGATGTAGTGTCTTTCCTCATCTCTTATTAGAGTCTTTGGTTTAAAATCTAATTTGTCTGATATAAGGATTGCCACCTCAGCTTTCTTTTGGTGTCCATTAGCATGGTAAATGGTTTTCCATCCCCTCATGTTCAATCTGGGGTGTCTTTGGGTCTAAAATGAGTCTCTTGCAGACAGCATGTCAATGGGTCTTGTTTTTTTATCCAATCTGATATCCTGTGTCTTTTGATTGGGGCATTTAGCCCATTTACATTCAGGGTAACTATTGAAAGATAGGAATTTAATGTCATTGTACTGCCTGTAAGGTGACTGTTACTGTATATTGTCTGTGTTCCCTTCTGGTCTATGTTACTTTTAGGCTGTCTCTTTGCTTAGAGGACCCCTTTCAATATTTCTTGTAGGGATGGTTTCGTGTTTACAAATTCCTTTAGTTTTTGTTTGTCCTGGAAGCTTTTTATCTCTCCATTTTCAATGACAGACTAGCTGGATATAGTATTCTTGGCTGCATATTTTTCTCATTTATTGAGAAATATGAATATATTTCTCAATATGAATCTGAATATATTATGCCATTCCTTTCTGGCCTGCCAGGTCTCTGTGGATAGGCCTGTTGCCAATCTAATGTTTCTACCATTGTAGGTTACAGATCTCTTCTCCCGAGCTGCTTTCAGGATTTTCTCTTTGTCTCTGAGACTCGTAAATTTTACTATTAGATGTTGGGGTATTGACCTATTTTTATTGATTTTGAGAGGGTTTCTCTGTGCCTCCTGGATTTTGATGTCTGTTTCCTTCCCCAAATTAGAGAAGTTCTCTGCTATAATTTGCTCCATTATACCTTCTGCCCCACTCTCTCTTTCTTTTTCTTCTGGGATCCCAATTATTCTAATATTATTTCACCTTATGGTATCACTTACCTCTCGAATTCTGCCCTCATGATCCAGTAGTTGTTTAGCTCTCTTTTTCTCAACTTCTTTATTTTCCATCATTTGGTCTTCTATATTACTGATTCTCTCTTCTGCCTCATTTATCCTAGCAGTTAGAGCCTCCATTTTTTATTGCACCTCTTTAATAGCCTTTTTGATTTCAACTTGGTTAGATTTTAGTTCTTTTATTTCTCCAGAAAGCGTTTCTCTAATATCTTCCATACTTTTTTCAAGCCCAGCTAGCATCTTTAAAATCATCATTCTGAACTCTAGTTCCAACATCTTACTAAGGTCCATATTGATTAGGTCCCTGGCAGTCAGTACTGCCTCTTGTTCTTTTTGCTGAGGTGATTTTTTCCATCTTGTCATTTTGTCCAGAGGAGAACAGATGCATAAGAGAACAAAATGCTAACAGGGTAACAACAACCCCAGAAAAATATACACTAAACTAATCAGAAGAGATCTGAAGCTGGGGGAATAGAAAGGGAAAGAAAGAAAAAAGAAAAAAAAAAAAAGAAAAAGCGATAAAAAGAAACATACAAACAAATAAAAAACAGAATATTATCAAATATGATCAGGCTGGTGCATAGATCAGTGCCACACACTAGATTTTGGGCATATTTTGGTCTGTTAGAAGAAAGTGCCTCCCAAAATTTTAAAGAAAGAAACACTTATAATGTACAAAATAAGGGTAAATACAATGAAAGGATGGAATATGACTGTAAAGATGGAAATTATAAAAGATTTTATAAAAGAATTATAAGAAGTTTGTTGAAAAAAGAAAGAAGAGGTATTTTTTTTTTAAAAAAGGGAGGGAATGTGATCTGGCGGGAGACTAGAACAAAGCCATACACTAGAGATTTAGGGTATATTTTTGTCTGTTAGAAGAAACTGTATCTCAAAATTTTAAAGAGAGAACAACTTATATATATATATATACCAAAAGGGTAACTACTATGAAGGGATAGAATATGACTCTAAAAATGAAAAATAAAAAAGATTTCTTATAAAAGGATTGATAAGATGTTGGTTGAAAAAGGGAAAAAGAAAAATTCAAAAAAAAAAAAGAAAGTTAAAAAAAATTAACATGAAAGACTAAGGAATCATGGGAAAAAGCATGAATTCTATGTGCAGTATTCCCCTAGCGCTGGAGTTCTGCCGTTCTCATTGATCGGTAATCTTGGTCTTGGCTGGCTGTTCTTGCTGATATTCTTGGGGAGGGGCCTGTTGCCATGGTTCCCAAATGTCTTTGCCGGAGGCAGAATTGCCCCACCTTTGCCATTCTGGGCTAACCAACCTGCTCGGGTTTGCTCTCGGGAGCGCTCTCAGGAGCTTTTGTTACCTGCAAGCTTTCCGTACAACTTTGGAGGACGAGAGGGAAAATGGCGGCCTCCCATCTCCTCCCCAGAGGATCCGAGAACTCAGGGTCCCACTCCTCAGTGAGCCCCCAGAGAAAAGCAGTCAATCACTCCCATCTCCCCATTCTCCGGCTGCACTCCGTGCTCACCCGGCCTGTGACCAAGCGTTTCTATCTCTGGCACCCGACCCCATGTGGAGTCTCCAAACCCAGCAGATCCCTGCGGTGTGCTCCTGCGCCACTCCTCCTGGGGGGACAAAGGGGAGTCCTCCCATCTGCCGCTTGTTGGGTCCTTGCCAGAGGAGCAGTGGCCTGACTGTACCGCAGATCACAGTTTATGGCAACCCCGAGCTGAGAGTCCACTCCTCGGCTCCGTCTCTGCAGCTGGCTTCCCCACTCCCAAACCTGGGAGCTCTGCCACACTCAGGCACCCCTGGTCTTTCTGTGACCTCGAGGGTCCCGAGACCACACTGTCCCAGCAAGTGTTCCACCCCCTGCTTAGCCACTGGAGCGACAACCCTCAGCAGAGCAGACTTCTAAAAGTTCTGATTTTGTGTTCCATTGCTCTATCATTTGCCAGAAGCGGCCGACGGAGGCCCCCTCCCCCACCATCTATCTTCCCAAATATCGCCTGGGATCCACTTCTCTGCACATCCTACCTTCCAGAAAGTGGTCGCTTTTCTGTTCAGAGAGTTGCTGCTATTCTTTTCTTTGATCTCCTGTTGAGTTCGTAGGTGTTCAGAATGGTTTGATCCCTATCCAGCTGAATTCCTGGGACCAGATGAAATTTACGTCTCCTACTCCTGGCCATCTTGCTCCTCCCCCAATATATATCCATCTTATATGAGATTTTAGATCCCACTTTTAGTTATGGATAGATTAATTAGATGATTAATAAGGAAACAGGTCTTAATGTTATAGACCAACTGGATAACAGACATATACAGAACACTCCACCCATCAACTGCAGAATACACATTCTTCTCAAACACACATGGAATATTTTCTAAGATATACCACCTGTTAGGTCATATAACAAGTTAATAAGAAATTTCAGATTGAAATTATACAGAGTATCTTCTATGACTATAATGGAATGAAACTAGAGATCAAAAGCAGAAGGAAAACAGGAAAATCCACAAATATGTGGAAAGTAATACACTTATAAATAACCAATGAGTCAAAGAAGAAATCAAAAGCGAACTTAGTAAAAACCTGGGGACAAATGAATATAAAACAAAACTTACAAAAACTTATGGATTCCATGAAGGCAAGATTAAGAGGGAATTTTATAGCAGTTAATGGTTATTCCATAAAAGAAGAAAGATCTTAAATCAACAACCTAAATTTACATCTCAATGAATTAGAAAAAGAACAAACTAAATTCAAAGTCAAGCAAAGGAATGAAATAATAAATATTAGAGCATAGATAAATGAAATAGAAAATAAAAAAGTAATAGGAAAATTCAACAAGGGTTGGTTTTTTGAAAAAAAACTAAATTTGTAAACCCTTATCTAGACAAATTAAGAAAAGAAGAAAGAAAACTCAACTATGTAAAATTACAAATGAAAAAGGAGGTGTTACAACTCATGTTGCAGAAAAAAGATTTATGAGACTTCTGTGAACAATTTGTATGCCAACAAATTGGATAACCTAGAAGAAATGGATAAATTTCTAGAAACATACAAACTACCAGTGAAGACTTAAATGAAATATCTGGACAGACCTATAACTAAGGAAGAGATTAAAGTAATCAAAACCTACCAACAGTGAAAATCTCAGGACAAGATTGCTTCACTGGGGAATTCTATCAAATATTTCAAGAATTACACCAATTATCTCAAACTCTTTCAAAACACCAAAGATGAGGGTACACTTCCAAATTAATTTGATAAGACCACTATTACCGTGATACCCAAAGCAGACAAAGACATAACAAGAAACCTACAGACTAATATCCCTGATGAATATTGAGGCAAAAATCTTAAAATTCTATCAAGCCTACGGACTTGGCTCTGACCCTCTTTGGTTTTGGTTCTGCAATCAGCAGCATCCACCAATCAAACCAGGAGGTGTTGCATCTGTCTAAGTTGTGGGTAACAGGCCCTCCAAACCTAGTCTGGCTGTGGACTCTGTATCTGTCTGTTTTCTGGCCACAATCCCTCTCAGCTGAAGTTTAGGAGAGGTTCTGCCTGCCGAGGGACATACTAGGAGACATCCTGCTCATACACCTAGCAGTAGCCATGTGTTCTGGCTCTAAGCACACTCAACTGCAATCCCAGAGCAAATCCCATCACTCTGGGACCCAATAAAAGGTTTTTTGCCTGCCCAAACTATGTGTAAATATTGAAAGTGGTGTTTGCTCCTTCAAATAAATAGACACTGGAGTAGGACTTAAGATGTCAGAGTAGTAGGAGGATCCTAGGCTTGCCTCATCCCTTGAACACAGCTAGATAAATATCAAATCATTCTGAATACCCAAGAAATCAATTGGGAGGACTGACAGAACAAAGTGCACAAATAGAGGGAGAGAAGAGGCCACATTGTGAGAGGTAGGAGGTATGGAGATGTGATTTGGAGGAGAAATGGATCATGGATGCTGTGGAGGGAAGGGAGCCTTGGTTATGGAGAGAGGAGAGATGCGGAAAGAGAGGAAAGAGAGGAACGAGAGAGAGGGGAAGAAAGAGAAAGAGAGAGAGGAGTGCATAGGGGAATCACACAAGGAAAACACTTCCCCAAAGACATGATTGGGAAAACAAGAGGGGCTGATTTTTGTGAGTTTTTACATCCAATGGGCTCAAAGACTAGAGTTTTAGAAGTCCACGGCATGGCCAGTGTAGAGCCCTGAGGGCACTGCAGTGTTCCTGTGGAGGAGGACAGAGGCCTGGGAGCAGATGGTGTGATCTGAGGATCCCCTGGGACATACTGGGAGAGACCAATCCCCCTTCTTTGAACACATATGGAGAGGTGGCATTGTCTCTCCAGGGATAAAAGAGCTGGCAGGTGTCATTATCCTCCCCCACCCTTCAGCATAGGTGCAGACACACCTGCTGAGCATGGGTAACCTGGACACTGGCTCTTTGCTTCACTTTACTCCAAACTCCATGCCCCTGCACTTTGGTGCAATTGCCCTTCTGGGGCAAACCTGCCTCAGTCCCAGCATGGTGAGACCCTATCCCAGAGGACCAATGCAGGTCCCTGTAACACCATGAACCTAAAGTTTGCAGTTTGAAAACTCAGCTGGCCTACCTGGGATAGAACACAGATGCACTGAACTGTCGCGTAGGCAGGCAGCCCAGACACAGACAAGGTGAAGGCAGCAATCTGAGGGACACCTGGGACACACGAGGGGGAGATTGTTCAATCCTCTGAGACGGTTTCCTGGACAGTGGCAGGTGTTAACTCCCGTCTTCTGGGACAATGGAGGGGACTGGCACCATTTCTCTCCCCTGCCCCTCAACATAAGCTAACTTCAGTAAGCAGCACAGCACCAACTGTGGTGGCCTAAACCTCTTATGCCAGGCCCCACCCCCTGCTCTCTGCAGGTGCTGCTATTCTCAGGCAACTGTGCACAAATCCCCCGCACATACCACATCTACTGACCACAGAGGTCTGCAAAGCTTCAGTTCTAGCAGGAAATAGCATCAAGTATCTTAACAAGCAGGCCAGAGCACACCAAGTTAAAACTTGCCATACTCTGGCCAAGGTCCACATGCTCCCCACTGCAGGCAAGTAGAAAACTGCAAAGGCCTGATCAGAGGGAAAGAGCAGCCAAAACATAGCAGCAGAGTGCACATAGCATATACCAGAGACCCTTCCTTAAGGGCCAAGTCTTGGACAGGATATGATCTCTTCTTAATAAAGCAATTACTCTCAGGATCAGGAAACACAGAAGAAGAGAGAAGACAGGGGAAAGAAAAGAAAAAGAAAAGGTCACAGCCAAGGACCTAATCAGAACAGAGACAAGTAATATGCCTGATCTAGAATTTAAAGTAACAATCATAAGGATACTAGCTGGGCTTGAGAAAAACACAGACAACAATAGGGAATCTCTTACCACAGAGACAAAGACCTAAAAACTAGTCAGGCCAAAACGAAAAATGCAATAACCAAGATTCAAAACTGACTAGATGTAATGACCACAAAGATGGCAGAAACAGAGGGATGAATAAGTGATATAGAAGACAAAATTAGGGAAAATAATGAAGTAGAAAAGAAGAGGGGAAAATATCACATCATGAATGTAGACTTAGGGAACTCAGTGTTTCAATAAAATGTAATAACACTGGTATCATAGGAGTCCCAGAAAAACAGTGGGAAAGGGGGCAGAAGATTTATTTGAGACAAATATATATATAAAAACTTCCCTAATCTGGGGAAGGAAACAGACATGCAAATCCAGGAAACACAGAGAACTCCCACAAAACCAACAAAAGGAAGCCAGCACCAAGACACATCATAGTTAAATTTGCAAAATATAAAGAATATATAGACTATATAGAAATATGTGCAAAATATGAAGAAAAATATAAAGAAAAAATCCTGAAAGCAGCAAGACAAAAGAAGTCCCTAATTTACAAGGGAATACAAATAAGGTTAGCAGCATATATCACCACAGAAACTTGGCAGGCCAGAAGAGACTAGCATGATATATTCAATGTGCTGAATGGGAAAGATCTACAGCCAAAAATATTCTATACAGCAAGGCTGTCATTTAGAATAGAAGGAGGGATAAATAGTGTCCCAGACAGGGAAAAACTAAAGAAGTTCATGACCACTAAACTAGCCCTGCAAGAAATATTAGAGGACTCTTTGAGTGGGAAAGAAAGACCAAAACCAACAAAGACTAGAAAGAGGCAGAAAAAATCTCCAAGAATAACAAAACAAGTAATAAAATGACACTAAATTAATTTCTATCAATAATTAGTCTGAATGTAAATGGACTAAATGCTCCAATCAAAAGACATAGGGTGTCAGAATGGATTTAAAAAAAACAAGAGCCATCTATAGTTAAAGAACATCCTACTAAAGAATGAATGAGTCAACCAGGAAATTAAAGAAGAAATAAAAAAAATACACAGAAACAAATGAAAATGAAAATATGATGGTCTAAAACCTTTGGGATGTAGCAAAGGCAGTCCTAAGAGGAAAATACATACTAATACAAGTGTACCTCAAGACGCAAAAACAAAAACAAAAACAAAAAACACCCTCAATCTGCAAACTAACCTTAAACCCAAAGGAGCTAGGAAAAGAAAAACAAATGAAGCTTAAAGCCAGCAGAAGGGAAATAAAGATTAGAGCTGAAATAAATGATAGAGAAATACAAACACAAAAAACAGTAGAACAGATCCATGAAATCAGGAGCTGGTTCTTTGAAAGAATTAATAAAATTGATAAACTCCTATCCAGACTTAACAAAAAGAGAAAGGACCCAAATAAATAAAATCATGAATGAGAGAGGAGAGATCACAACCAATACCACAGAAATACAAACAATTATGACATAATATTATGAAAATTACATGGCAACAAATTGAGCAATTTGGAAGAAATGGATAACTTCCTAGAAATATATAAACTACCAAAACTGAAACAGGAAGAAATAGAAAAATTTGACAGACTGAGAACCAGCAAAGAGAATCAGTAATTAAAAATCTCCCAACAAACATAAGTCCAGGGTCAGATGGCTATAGAAGCAAATTCTACCAAACATTTAAAGAGTTAATACCTATTCATCTCAAACTGTACCAAAAAATATAAATGGATGGAAAACTTCCAAACTCATTCTGCAAGGCCAGTATTACCTTGATTCCATAACCAGACAAAGATCCCACTAAAACAAAATTACAGGCCAGTCAATATCCATGATGAACATGGATGCAAAAATCTTTTATTTATTTATTTATTTATTTATTTTTGATGTAGTGTTACATGATTCATTGTTTGTGTATAACACCCAGTGCTCCATGCAATACGTGCCCTCCTTAATACCCATCACCAGGCTAACCCATCCCCCGACACCCCTCCCCTCTAGAACCCTCAGTTTGTTTCTCAGAGTCCATAGTCTCCCATGGTTCATCTCCCCCTCCAATTCCCCCCCCCTTCATTTTTCCCTTCCTACTATCTTCCTTTTTTTTTTTTTTTAACATATAATGTATTATTTGTTTCAGAGGTACAGGTTTGTGATTCATCAGTCTTACACAATTCACAGCGCTCATCATAGCACATAACCTCCCCAATGTCTATCACCCAGCCACCCCGTCCCTCCCAGCCCTCCCACCACTCCAGCAACCCTCAGTTTGTTTCTTAAGATTAATAATTCCTCGTATCAGTGAGATCATATGATACATGTCTTTCTCTGATTGACTTATTTCGCTTAGCATAATACCCTCTAGTTCGGATGCAAAAATTCTTTTTTTTTTTTTTTAAGATTTTATTTATTTATTTGACAGAGAAAGACACAGCGAGAGAGGGAACACAAACGGGGAGTGGGAGAGGGAGAAGCAGACTCCCTGCCGAGCAGGGAGCCCGATGCGGGACTCCAGGATCATGACCTGAGCCGAAGGCAGTCGCTTAACCAACTGAGCCACCCAGGCGCCCGGGATGCAAAAATTCTTAACAAAATACTAGCAAATTGAATCCAACAGTACTTTAAAAGAACCATTCACTATGATCAAGTGGGATTTATTCCTGGACTGCAATGGGTATTCAATATTTGCAAATCAATCAGTGAGATATACCACATTAATAAAAGAGTAAGAACATATGATCCTCTCAATAGATGCAGAAAAAACATCTGACAAAATACAGCATCCATTCTTGATTAAAAACCCTCAACAAAGTAAGAATAGAGGGAACATACCTTAACATCATAAAAGTCATATACAAAAGACCCATACCTAATGTCATCCTCAATGGGGAAAAACAGAGATTTTTCTCTCTGTTCAGGAGCAAGACAGGGATGTCCACTCCCAGCATTGTTATTTAACATAGTACTGGAAGTCCTAGCTTCAGCTATCAGACAACAAAAAGAAATAAAAGGCCTCCAAATCAGCAAGGAAGAGGTCAAACTTTCACTATTTGCAGATGACATGATACTCTGTAGAAAACCCAAAAGACTCCACCAAAGAGTTAATAGAATTGATACACAGATTCAGTAAACTCACAGGATACCAAATCAACATATAGACATCTGTTGCATTTTGATACACCAATTATGAAGCAGCAGAAAGAGAAATCAAGGAATTGAACCCATTTGCAATTGCACCAAAACCCATAGGATACCTAGGAATAAACCTAACCAAAGAGGTCAGAGATCTGTACTCTGAAAACTATAGAACACTTACAAAAGAAACTGAAGATCACATAAAGAAATAGAAAAAAAAACCGGAAGAACAAATATTGTTAAAATATCTATACTACTCAAAGCTATCTACACATTTAATGCAATCCCTATCAAAATACCATCAGCATTTTTCACAGAGCTAGAACAAACAATCCTAAAATTTGTATGGAACCACAAAAGACCCCCAAATAGCCAAAGTGACTTTGAAAAAGAAAAGCAAAGCTGGAAGCATCACAATTTCAGACTTCAAGTTATATAACACACTGTAGTGATCATGACAGGATGGTACTGACACATATATCAATAGAACAGAATATAGAATTCAGAAATGGACCTACAACTATATGGTCAATTAATCTTGTCAATCAAGAATGCTATATATGACAATGCTGTTCTTCAATCATGAAGGAGAGATAAAGACATTCCCAGACAAATAAAAGATGAGGGATTTCATGATCAGTAGAGCCTTACAAAGAAAGCAAAAGGGAATTCTTCAGATTGAAAGAAAAGGACACTAAAACATGAAAATATATGAAAGTATAAAATTCACTGGTAAAGATAACTATATAGTCAATTTTAATATACTTTACTACTATAATGGTGTATAAATCAATTTTAATTATAACTTATAAATATTATAAGATGAAAGTATGACATGTAACTATAGTTACAATAATTTGTTAATGGATAAAGATAGCTACAATAATTTGTTAATGGATAAAGAATATCAAAAGCATGAAGTGTGGCATCAGTAGCATAAAAGGTTAGTTGGGGAGAGAAGTAAAACTGTAGAATTTTTGTATGTGATTAAAGTTACGTTGTTATCACCTTAAAATGGACTGTTATAACTATAAGATGTTTTATGTGAGACTCGTGGTATCTACAAATTTGTAACTTCAGTAAATATGAAAAAGATAGATAAAGGAATCCAACCATACTATTTCAAAAAAATCAGCAAGTCACAAATGAAGACAGTGATAGGAAGAAAGAAAAAAAGAACTAGAAAACAATGAAATGGCAATAAGTCCTTACCTATCAATAATCACTTTAAATATAAATGGATTAAATTCTCCATCCAAAGACATAGATTGGCTAAAAGTATTTTAAAAAATAGGATCCAATAATGTGCTAACTACAGAAGACTCAATTTAGCTTTTAATGACTAACATAGGCTGATTGTGAAGGCGTGGAAAGATACTATCCCATACAAATAGTAACCAAAAGACAGCAGAAGTTCTATACTTATATTAGATAGGAGTAAACTTTTAGTCAAAATCTGTCACCAGAGAGAAGGAATGATAAACAATGATAAATGGGTCAATTCATCAAGATAATATAAAAGTTGTAATATATACACACCAAACATTGGAACACTTAAATTTATAAAGCAAATGTTAACAGATCTGAAGAGAGTTACAGGCAGCAATATAATAATAGGGGATTTCAATATTCTACATTCATAGTTTATCCAGACAGAAAATTAATAAGAAATAGGAGACTTGAATAACACTGTAGACAAAAATGGATCTAAAAGAACAATCCATACATTTACAGAATACATATTATTCTCAGGAGCACATAGAACATTCTCCAGATAGACTGTATGTTAGGCTGAAAAACAAGTCTTAAAAATTTAAGAAGGTCAAAATCCGATTGAGTATCCTTTCTGATTACAATGGTATGAAACTATTATCAATAACAAGAGGAAAATTGTGGAGGAAACAAGATGATGGAAGAGTAGGGAACCTCGTTTCATTTGGTCCCTTGAATTTAACTAGATAACTATCAAATCATTCTGAACACCCAAGTATTCAACCTAAGATGTAAGAAAAGAATGTCTGGAACAGTATAAGTAGAAAAGTGACCATTTTCCGCAAGGTAGGAGGTGCAGAGAAGTGAATATGAGGGGATACATCAGAAGATAAATGGCGGGGGAAGGGAGCCTTGTAAGCCAGCTACTGGAAGGTGATATAGCCCTGAGGGCAAAATTGGAACCTATAGAAATCTGCTCCAGTGAGAGACATTCCAGCTTGAAAGAGGCTCAGATGGTGGAAAGGGGCAAAATTCTAGGTGAGACAGTGTGGTCTCTGGATCCCCAGAGTCAAGAAATAACAGGGATGCCTAAGCCAGTAGAGTTCCCAAGCTTCAGAGCAGGGAAAATGGTTACAGTCAGTGAGCCCAGGAGGGGGCTCTCAGCTTGGTTCACTATAAATTGGGAGCTAGGGCTCAATCAGGTGACTGCTCTCCGAGTGGGGACCTTGCAAAGGACAGGAAATTGGGGCCCCTCTGACTTCTCCTGGGAGGGTTGGAGTGGGGGTGTGCACAACTGGGCAACAGCTCTCAGGGCAGGGGCACAACTGGACAACAGCTCTCAGGGCAGGAGCCAAGTAAAGGACAGTACAGGGAGATGCTCGCCTCCTCCTAGAGGACTAGTGTGGGCATACACTGCAAGAGTCTGCAGGGCTTGGCACACACAAAAGTGAAGAATGTTTCTAGTTGAGGGTGTACTGAAGAGAGAGGACAATGATCTTTTGACTCTGGGGCTGGATATCAGGGCGCAGCTATTTTTATTTTGATCCTTTAAAGAGGCAGAAAGCCTTCAGGGAACAAAAGCCACACAAAGGAACAGCTTAAACCTAGCCCAGCCCCCCCGGCAAGGGGTGGTGTAACTCCATCCAAGCAAAGACACCTGAGAAACAGCACAGCAGGCCCCTCCCTCAGAAGACCAAATGGAGGAACAGATGCACAGAAATGTACGGACCACACAAGACTGTAAAACTCCAGGGATAGGGGAAAATAATATATAGAATTTGAGTTTTTTCCTCATGATTCATTTATCTTTCAGTTTAAATTTTCCATTTCTTTTTTTTTTCTTTTTCCCTTTTCAAGTAGCTTCTTGTTTTATCAACTCTTTATTTTTAAGTCTTTTTTTTAACTTTCATTTTTTACACTTACATTTTATAGCTATGTTTTTTCATTTTTGGCTTCCTTTCACTCTATTCAGTTTTATTTTTGTATAAGTTATGTTTTCTTTATAATTTTGGGGTTAGTGCCTTCTAACACACAGACCAAAATACACTCATAATCAACTGGATCACCCTGTTTAGTCCACCCTGTGAGATTATAGTCTCTCTCCCCCCCACCATCTTTTTTTCCCTTTCTTTTTCTTTACCTTTTCTTTTTTGGTGTCTGACCTCTACAGATTTGTCTAGTGTGTACTTTGCTTGGGTTGTGGTTGATATTTTTGATTCTGCTCACTCGTTCATCCATTCTTCTCTGGGCAAAATGACTAGAAGGAAGAATTCACAAAAAAAGAAAAAACCAGAAGTAATACTCTCTTCCACAGATCTAGTTGATATGGATATAAGTAAAATGTCAGAACTGGAATTCAGGATAACAATTATAAAATTACTAGTTGGGCTTGAAAAAAGCATAAAAGACACTAAAGAATCTCTTAGTGCAGAAATGAAATCTAATCAGGCTGAAACTAAAAATGCTCTAACTGAGATGTAGTCTAAATAGTATGCTCTAACAGCTAGGGTATATGAGGCAGAAGAGAGTAAGTGACATAGGAGACAAGTTGATGGAAAAGAAGGAAGCTGAGGAAAAGAGAGAAAACAATTAATAGGCCATGAAGAGAGGCTTAGAGAAATCAGTGATGCTATAAAACGGCCCAACATAAGAATTATTGGGGTGCCTGAGGAGAAAGAGAGAGAAAGGGTCAGAAGGTGTATTTGAGCAAATCATACCTGAGAACTTCCCTAATCTGGGGAAGGAAACAGGCATTCATGTTCAAGAGGTAGAGAGGACTCCCCACCCGCCAAAAATCAATAAAAATAGATCAACACCCTGAAATATAAGAAGTTTGTAAATTTCAGAGATAAAGAGAAAATCCTGAAAGCAGCTCAAGACAAGAAGTTCCTAACCAAGGGAGGTAGGAATATTAAACTTACATCAGACCTATCCACAGAGACCTGGCAGGCCAGAAAGGGCTGGCATGATATATTCAGGGTAAAAAATGAGAAAAACATGCAGCCAAGAATACTTTATCCAGCAAAGCTGTCATTCCGAATGGAAGAAGAGATAAAGAACTTCTGGGACAGACAGAAACTGAAAGAATATGTGACCACCAAGCCAGCCCTACAAGAAATATTAAGGGGGATCCTGTAAGCAAAGAGAGAACCCAAGAGTAACATAAACCAGACATAAACAGAGACAATCTACAGAAACAGGGACATTACAGGTAATACAATGGCACTAAATTCATGTCTTTCAGTAGTTACTCTGAATGTAAATGGGCTAAATGCTCCAATCTAAAGATACAGGGTATCAGATTGGATAAAAAAGCAAGAACCATCCACATGCTATCCACAACAGACTCACTATAGACCTAAAGAGACCTCCAGACTGAAATTGAGGGGGTGGAGAACCATTTATCATGCTAATGGACCTCAAAAGAAAGCTGGGGTAGAAATTCTCGTATCAGAATATTACACAAACAATGAATCATGGAACCCTACGTGAAAAATTAATGATGTACTGTATGGTGACTAACATAACATAAAAAATAAAATAAAATTTAAAAAAATATTAGATTCTAAAACAAAGACTGTAGTAAGGGATGAAGAGGGACACTGTATCATACTTAAAGTGTCTACCCAACAAGAAGATCTAACAATTATAAATATTTATGCCCCTAATTTGGGGGCAGTTATATCAACTAATTAATAACCAAATTAAAGAAACACATAGATAATATTACAATAATAGTTGGGGACTTCAACACCCCACTCCAACAATGGACAGATCATCTAAACAGATCAACAAAGAAACAAAGGCTTTGAATGACACATTGGACCAGATGGACCTTGTAGATATATACAGAACATTCCATCCTAAAACAACAGAATACTCATTCTTCTCTAGTGCACATGGAACTTTCTCCAGAATAGATCATATACTGGATCACAAATCAGGTCAACTGATACCAAAAGACTGAGATTATTCCCTGCATATTTTCAGACCACAGCACTTTGAAACTGGAACTCAGTCACAAGAGGAAATTTGGAAGGAACTCAAATACTGGAAGTTAAAGAGCATTCTACTAAAGAATGAATGGGTCAACCAGAAATTGAGGAAGAATTAAAAAAATTAATGGAAACTAATGAAAATGAAAACACAACTGTTCAAAGTCTTTGGGATACAGCAAAGGTGGTCCTAAGAGGGAAATACATAGCCATCTAAGCTTCTCTCAAAAAATTTAAAAAATCTCAAATGCACAAGCTAACCTTACACCTAAATGACCTGGAGAAAGAACAGCAAATAAAGCCTAAATAAGCAGGAGAAAAGAAATAATAAAGATTAGAGCAAGAAATCAATGAAATAGAAACCAGAAAAACAGTAGAACAGATCAACAAAACTAGAAGCTGGTTCTTTGAAAGAATTAATAAGATAAAAAAAAAAAAAAAAAAAAAAAAAAAAAAAAAAAAAAAAAAACCTAGCTAGACTTATCCAAAAGAAAAAAGAAAGGACCCAAATTAATAAAACCATGAATGAAAGAGGAGAGATCACTACCAACACCAAGGAAATACAATCAATTTTAAGAACTTATTATGAGCAACTATACACCAGCAAATTAGGCAATCTGAAAGAAATGGATACATTCCTGGAAACTTATAAACTACAAAAACTGAAATAGGAAGAAATAGAAAATCTGAACAGACCCATAACCAGCAAGGAAATTGAATCAGTAATAACTGCCCCCGCCCCCCCCCCAAAAAAAAAACAAGAGCCCAGGGCCAGATGGCTTCCCAGGGGAATTCTACCAACCATTTAAAGAAGAAATAATACTTATTCTACTGAAGATGTTCCTAAAAATAGAAATGAAGGAAAACTTCCAAACTCCTTCTTTGAGGCCAGCATTACTTTGTTCACAGAGCCAGACAAAAACCCATCAAGGAGAATTAGAGACCAATATCCATGATGAACATGGATGCCAAAATACTCAACAAGATACTAGTCAACAGGATCCAACAGCACATTCAAAGGATTATTCACCACCACCAAGCGGGATTTATTCTTGGGCTGCAAGGGTGATTCAACATTTGCATATCAATCAACATGATACATCACATTAATAAAAGACAAGAACCATATGATCCTCTCAATTGGTGTGGAAAAAACATTGGACAAAATACAACATCCTTTCTTGATTAAAACTCTCTACAGCATAGGGATAGAGGGAACATACCTCAATACTATAAAAGCCATCTATGAAAAGCCCAGAGTGCATATCATTGTCCATGGGGAAAAACTGAGAGCTTTTCCCCTAAGGTCAGGAACACGATAGGGTTTGCCACTCTCACCAGTGTTGTTCAACATAGTAGTAGAAGTCCCAGCCTCAGCAATCAGACAACAAAAAGAAATAAAATGCACCCAAATTGGCAAAGAAGAAGTCAAACTCTCACTCTTCACAGATGACATGATACTCTATGTGGAAAACCCAAAAGACTCCACCCCAAAATTGCTAGAACTCATCCAGCAATTCAGCAATGTGGCAGGATACAAAATCAATGCACAGAAATCAGTTGCATTTCTATACACTAACTATAAGATTATAGAAAAAGATATTAAGGAATTGATTTCATTTCCAGTTGCACCAAAAAACCATAGATACCTAGGAATAAACCTAACCAAAGAGGTGAAGGATCTGTACTCTAAAAACTACAGAGCACTTTGAAAGAAATTGAGGAAGACACAAAGAGGTGGAAAAACATTCCATGCTCATGGATTGGCAAAAGAAATGTAGTTAAAATGTCTATGCTACCCAGAGCAAACTACACATTCAGTGCAATCCCTATCAAAATACCATCGACATTTTTCACAGAGCTGGACCAAATAACCCTAAAATTTGTATGGAACCAGAAAAGACTCCGAATAGCCAGAGGAATGTTGAAAAAAATGCCATTGCTGGCGGCATCACAATTCCTGACTTCAAACTATATTACAAAGCTGTGATCATCATGATAGTACAGTACTGGCAGAAAAACAGACACATAGATCAATGGAACAGAAGAGAGAATCCAGAAATGGACCCTCAACTGGTCTACTAACCTTTCAAAGCAGGACAGAATATCCAATGGAAAAAAGACAGTCTTTTCAATAAATGGTGTTGGGAGTATTGGTCAGTCACATGCAGAAGAATGAAACTGAACCATTCTCTCACATCATACACAAAGATAAACTGAAAATGGATGAAAGACATAAATGTGAGACAGGCATCCATCAAAATCCTAGATTAGAGCACAAGCAGCAACTCCTTCAATGTTGGCTGCAGCAACTTCTTGCTACACATGTCTAAAAGGCAAGGAAATAAAAGCAAAAATGAACTCTTGGGACTTCATCAAGAGTAAAAGCTTCTGCACAGCAAAGGAAACAGTCAGCAAAATTAAAAGGCAACCTACTGAATGGGAGAAGATATTTGGAAATGACATATCAGATAAAGGCTAGTATCCAAGATCTATAAAGAACTTATCATAGTCAACACCCAAAAAACAAATAATCCAGTCAAGAAATGGGGAGAAGACATGGACAGACACTTCTCCAAAGAAGACATGCAAATGACCAACACACAAATGAACAAATGCTCAACATCATTTCTCATCAGGGAAATACAAATCAAAACCACAGTGAGATACCACCTTACACCAGTCAGAATGGCTAAAATCAACAAGACAGGAAACAACAAATGTTGACGAGGATGCTGAGAAAAGGAACCAACCCTCTTACACTGTTGGTGGGAATGCAAGCTGGTACAGCCATTCTGGAAAACAGCATGGAGTTTCCTCAAGAAATTAAAAATAGGACCCTAGGACCCAGAAATTGCACTACTACATATTTACCCCAAAGATACAGAGGTAGTGAAACTAAGGGGCACCTGCACCCCAATGTTCATAGCAGCAATGTTCACAATAGCCAAACTGTGGAAGGAGCCAAGATGTCCTTCAACAGATGAATGGATAAAGAAGATGTGGCATACATATACAATGGAATATTATTCAGTTACCAGAAATAATGAATACTTACCATTTACATCAACATGGATGGAACTGCAGGGTATCATGCCAAGTGAAAAAAGTCAATCAGAGAAAGACAATTAACATATGGATTCACTCATATATGGAATATAAGAAACAGGGCAGAGGATCATAAGGGAAGGGAGGAAAAACTGGATGGGAAGAAGCCAGAGAGGGAGACAAACCATGAGAGGCTCTTAAGTATGAGAAACAAACTGAGGGTTCCTGAAGGGGAGGTGGGTGGGGGATGGGGTAACTAGGTGATGGGCATTAAGGAGGACACATGATGTGATGAGCATTGGGTATTATATGCAACTGATGAATTATTGAACACTACACTGAAACTAATGATGTGCTATGTGTTGGCTAATTGAACTTAAATTTAAAAAAGAAAATTGTAAAAGTCACAAATGTGTAGAAATTAAACAACATGCTCTCAAACAATCAACAGGTCAAAGGAGAAATCAAAGAGAGAGGGAAAAAAATAACTTGAAACAAATGAAGTTGGAAACACAAAATAAGAAACAAAACTTATTGGGATGCAGCAGAAGCAGTACTAAGAGAAGTTCATAGCAATAAGTGCCCTCACTAACAAAAAGAACAATCTCAATAAACAACCTAACTATATCTCAAGAAACTAGTATAAGAAAAAACTGAGCCCAAAGTTAGCAGAAAGAAAGGAAATAGAGAATAGAAGAACATCAGAAAAGATCAATGAAACTAACGGTTGGTTTTTTGACAAGGTAAATTAAATTGACAGAACTTTAGGTAGACTAAGAAGAGAGAAGATTCAAAAGACTCAAGTAATTGAAACTGGAGAAATGAAAGAGGAGACATTACACCTGATACCACAGAAATAAAAAGAAACATAGAAGACTGTAAGCAATTATATGTCAACACATTGGAACCTAGAAGAAATGGGTAAATTCCTAGAAACTTACAAACTACCAAGACCAAATCATGAAGAAATAGAAAGTCTGAAGAGACCAATAATGAATAAGGAGATAGAAAGTTTAATCAAAAGAAAAAGAAAGTTGAATGTATCACGCTTCTTGATTTCAAAATATATTACAAAGCTCTGGTAATCAAAACAGTGTCTTACTGGCATAAAAACACATAGACCAATGGAATGGAATAGAGAGTTCAGAAATAAACCATGCATATATGGTCGCTTAGTCTTTCACAATGACACCAAGAATACACAATAGAGGAAAGGGTAGTCTCTTTAATAAATTGTGTGGGGAAAATTAGATATCCACATGCCAAAAAATGAAATTGGACCCTTGTCTTACACCATAAATGAAAATTAACTCAAAATGGATTAAATAGTTAAATGTAAGACTTGAAACTGTAAAAATTCCTAAATGAAAACATTGTAAAAATGCTCCTTGAGATTAGTCTTGACAATGATTTTTTGGATATGACACAAAAAACAAAGAAAACAAAAATAAACAAGTGGGACTACGAAATTAAGAGTTTCTGCACAGCCAAGAAATCAACAGCATGAAAGAGTAACATATGAAATGGGAGAAAATATTTGAAGCCATACATGTGATAAATGGTTAATAGCCAAAATAGATAAGAAACACACCACTCAATAGCAAGATTTTAAATGGGCAAAAGATTTGAATAGAAATTTTTCAAAGAAGACATACAAAGAGGTAGTTGATAAGGTACTCAACATCACAAATCATCAGTGAAATGCAAATCAAAACTACAATGAAATATTATCTCATACTTGTTAGGATGGCTATTATCAAAAAGAAAAGAGCTAATGAGTGCTGATGGGAATGTGGAGAAAAGAGAACCCTGTACATTTTTGAGGGAAATGTAAATTGGTACCCTCTTTATGTAAATCAGCATACAGTTTCCTAAAAACATTCCAATTCTGGGCATATATCCAAAGAAATTGAAATCAGGATCTTGAAGAGATAACTGCATTCTCATATTTACTGCAGCATTATTCACAAGAGCCAAGATGTAGAAATAACCTAAGCAATGTATGGATAAAGAAAAAAATATATATGTATGTATTTTATATTTATTTATATTATATATATATATATACACACACAATATTATTCAGCCTTTAAAAAGAATGAAATCCTGCCATTTGTAACATTAATGAACCTGGAAGATATTATGCTAAGTGAGATATATGTCAGACAAATACTGTGTGATCTAAAAAAGTAGAACTCATAGAAACTGAGAGAATGGTGATTGCCTGGGGCTGAGAGGTGGGAAAAATGGAGAGGTGTTGGCCAAAGGGTACAAACTTTCAGTTATGTGATGAATATAATCTGGGAATCCAATGAACAGCATGTTTGATTATAGTTAATAATACTGTTTGTATTCTTGAAATTTGCTAAGAAAGTAGATCTTAAGTGTTCATACAACACACAAAAAATGGTATGTGAGGTTATGAAAATAATAGCTTTTTTGTGGTAATCATTTCACATTGTATACATACATCAAATCATCACACCTTAAATATATATGATTTTTGTCAATTATACCTCAGTAATGCTGAGGAGGAATAAAAGCATTTTGAAAACTAAGATTAGATGGTGACATCCTTGACTTAAAAAGTCTATCTACCAGCATGCCTGGGTGGCTCAGTCGTTAAGTGTCTGCCTTCGGTTCAGGTCATGGTCCCAGGGTCCTGGGATCGAGTCCCACATCGGGCTCCCTGCTCTATGGAGAGCCTGCTTCTCCCTCTCCCACTCCCCCTGCTTGTGTTCCCTCTCTCACTGTGTCTCTCTCTGTCAAATAAATAAATAAAATATTTTTTAAAAAATCTACCAGAGAGACCTAAAGCAAAGATGTACTTAATGAAAAAAAATTAGACTGATTTCCTTTAAGACTGGCAACAAGTCAAGGATGACCTCTTTAATCACTAATGTTCAAGAAAATATGAGAGATGTGTAGATGGTTTTGGTTCAAGATGGCGACTTAGGAAGATTCTGAACTCACCTCCTTCATGGAACACATCAATTACACCTATTAATAGAGCAATTCCTCCTGAAGAAGAACTGAGGACTGACTGAAAAGCTACTGAACAGAGACAGAGAGAATAGAAAAAGAAAAGCAAGAAAGATAGAGACACGATAACAAAGGGAATTTCCATCCCTGCTGCTGCTAACAGCAGTGGGGAGGGATAGCACTGAGGGACTGGGAACAGATTCTGTCCTTGGCAAAGAAAAAGAAGCCATGGTTTAAAAGAGCAACTAGCATATAAAAGAGACAACACTAAAACTGTCAAGTGGTGGAGGAGCTGTGGGAAAGCTCTCTAGAGGTCAGAGGGATAGAATGATATGATTTATGTTCACACCCCACCTTAAAAGCTTAGACCAGAGCAGGGTCTAGACACCATAATGGGTGGGTTCAGTTGTCTCAGTGAGCTTGTGATTTCAGGGAACACAGGGTCCACAAACCCACACCAGCCCTACATGCAGTGGGTCAGAAAAAAAGCTGTGGTTAAAAAGGGTTGAAGAACTGTGAGAATGCTCTCTCTCCCTCCACTTCAAAAGCCCAGACTGGAGCAGGGTCTGGTCATCATAACCATGACAGGTTTGGATGCCATATTTGGAGGGTCCTAATGCCATAAAGGGCAGTTCCTGATGCTATAACTGGCAGGTCCAGTCATCACAGGGAACTTGAGACTACAGCAAGCCCAGGTTCCTGAAACCCATGGCAGCCCAAGTCACACTGCAGCACAGAAAAAAAGGTATGGTTTTAAAAGACTAAGGAACTGTGGGAATGTTCTCTTCCTCTTCACCTTAAAAGCCAAGACCTGAGCAGGTTCCAGCTCATGGTAAGCTTGTGACCTCAGCTAGCCCAGGGTCCACAAGCCCACACCAGCTGCCCTGTGGTACTGGAGCACAGAAAATAAGCCATGGTTTTGTGGTGTTTTTTAAATTTTTACTGTTTTATTATTTTATTTTTTACCATTTAAAATATGTCTTATCTTCTTTTGTTTTTATTTTTTGCTTTTTTGCTTTTGTTCTTTCTTGTTTTTTCTTTTTTCTTCTCATTTTTTCTTTTGTTATTTTCTTTTTTCATTTATTTTTATTTTTTTCATCATTATTTTTTATCATCTCTGTAATAGGCCACAGTTTAAAAGAGTAACTAACATACACAACCACAGCTCCAGCCATTTGGCAAAAGTCACTAACCACACATTGTCTGTGTAGGGGTCACCATACACAAGACCACTCCTTCAACTTTAGGAAGTAGCCATTTTGGCTAACTCACAGAAAGAAATGCAGAAAATCAGCCAAAAGGAGGAATAAGGAGAAAAAAAAAACCTAGGTAGAAGAATTAAATGAAACAGAGATAAGCAATATGACTGATAAAGAATTTAAAGTAATGATTGTAAAGATACTAACTAGACTGAAGACAAGAATGGAAGAACTCAGTGAGATCTTCAATGAAGAGATAGAAAACATTAAAAAGAACCAATCAGAGCTGAAGAATACAATAACTGACATAAAAAACACAATGGAACAAAAACACACTAGATCTTAAAAACACCTAATCTACAGATTAGGGAATTTAGAAGATTGTATCAGAGATCTGGAAGTAGGGTAATGGGAAGCACACAGGCTGAACAGCAAGAAGAGAAAGGAATTTTTAAAAAATAAGGATACATTTTTTTGAGGATACATTTTGTGAGTGATAGAGGGAGAGGGAGAGAGAGAATCTTAAGCAGTCTCCACACCCAGCACAAAGCCGGATGTGAGGCTTGATCTCACAACTCTGAGACCATGACCTGAGCCAAAATTTAGTTGGATGCTTAACTGACTGAGCCACCCAGATGCCCCCAAAATGAGGATACATTAAGAGGTCTGTTGGATGGGTGCCTGGGTGGCTCAGTTGGTTGGGCATCTGCCTTCAGCTAAGGTCATGATCCCAGGGTCCTGGGAATGAGCCCCATATTGGGCTCCCTGTTCAGCAGGGAGACTGCTTCTCCTTCTCCCCCTGCCATTCCCTCCCCTCCCCCCACTTGTGCTCTCTGTCTCTATCTCTCCATCAAATAAATAAATAAAATATTTTTAAAAAAAAAGGTCCATTGGACAAAAGCAAACAAACATTTGCATTCTAGGGGTCCCAGAAGAAGAAAAAGAGGGAGAAAGGTGTAGAAAACTTATTTGAAGAAATAATAACTGAAAACTTCCCTAACCTAATGAGAGAAATAGATATCCAAGTCCAAGAGCACAGAGAGTTCCAACAAGATGAACTCAAAGAGATCTACACCATGTCACATAATAATTAAAATGTCAAAGTTTAAAGATAAAGAGAATTTTAAAAGTAGCAAGAGAGAAGCAGAAAGTTACCCACAGGTGAAAATTTAAAGGCTATCGCAAATTTTTCAACAGAAACTTTGCAAGACAGAAGAGAGTGGCATGATATATGCAAAGCGCTGAAAGGAAAAAACCTACAACCATGAATACTCTTCCCAGAAAGGTTATCATTCAGATTTGAAGGACAGATAAAGAGTTCCTCAGACAAATAACCACTGAGGAAATTTTCACCACTAAAGCAGCCTTACAAGAAATATTAAAGGGACTTCTTTAAGGAGAAAAGAAATGGCCATAATTAGACATAAAAAATGTGAATAAAAAGATGTAAAATATGACAACATATATATGAAAAGTGGAGAAAGGAGTAGAAAGGGAAGAGAAGGTGAAAAAGAAAAAAATCTCTTTCTTTCTTTCTTTCTTTCTTTCTTTCTCTCTCTTTCTCTTTCTTTCTCCTTTCTTTCTTTTCTTTCTTTCTTTTTCTTTCTCTTTCTTTCTTTCTTTCTCTTTCCTTCTTCCTTCCTTCCTTCCTTCCTTTTCTTTCTTTCTTTCTTTCTTTCTTTCTTTCTTTCTTTCTTTCTTTCTTTCTTTCTTTCTTTCTTTCTTTCTTTCTTTCTCTTTCTCTCTTTCTCCTTTCTTTCTTTTCTTTCTTTTTCTTTCTTTCTTCTTTCTTTCTTTCTTTCTTTCTTTCTTTCTTTCTTTCTTTCTTTCTTTCTTTCTTTCTTTCTTTCTTTCTTTCTTTCTTCCTTCCTTCCTTCCTTCCTTTCTTTCTTTCTTCCTTTCTCTTTCTTTTTTTAGAATGTGTGTGAACCCAAATGACCATCAAATTAATATGGTCTGCTATTTATTTAGGATGTTATATATGAACCTCAAGGAAACCACAAACTCAAAACTATGATAGATACACACACACACACACACAAACACACAAAAGAGAAAGAAAGCCAAACAAAACACTATAGATACTCATCAATCACAAAAAAGAGAAAAAGAGAAAAGGAGTAAGGTAGTATCTCAATGTGGTTTTAATTTGAATTTCCCTGATGGCTAATGATGATGAACTTTTTCTCATGTGCCTGTTAGCCATTTGTACATCTTCTTTAGAGAAGTGTCTGTTATGTCTTCTGCCCATTTTTTGACTTGATTATTTTTTGGGTGTTGAGTTTGAGAAGTTCTTTATAGATTTTGGATACAAGCCCTTTATCTGTAGTGTCATTTGCAAATATCTTCTCCCATTCTGTGGGTTGCCTCCTTGTTTAGTTGACTGTTTCCTTTGCTGTGCAGAAGCTTTTTATCTTGATGAAGTCCCAAATGTTCATTTTTGCTTTGTTTCACTAGCCTTTGGAGATGTATCTTGAAAGAAGTTGCTGTGGCCGATGTCAAAGAGGTTATTGCTTACATTCTTCTCTAGGATTTTGATGGATTCCTGTCTCACATTGAGGTCTTTCATCCATTTTATCTTTGTGTGTGGTGTTTCATTCTTCTGCATGTGGCTGTCCAATTTTCCCAGCACTATTTATTGAAGAGACTGTCTTTTTTCCATTGCATGTTTTTTCCTGCACTGTCGAAGATTATTTGACCATAGGGTTGAGGGTCCATATCTGGGTTCTCTATTCTTTTCCATTGGTCTATATGTTTGTTTTTGTGCCAGTACCATGCTATCTTGGTGATCACTGCTTTGTAGTATAGCTTGAAATCGGGCAACGTGATGCCCCCAGCTTTGTTTTTCTTTTTCAACATTTCCTTGGTGATTCGGGGTCTTTTCTGATTCCATACAAATTTTAGGATTGTTTGTTCCAGCACTTTGAAAAATGTCATTGGAATTTTGATCGGGATGGCATTGAAGGTATAGATTGCTCTAGCCAGTTAGAATGGCAAAAATTGGCAGGGCAAGAAACAACAAATGTTGGAGAGGTTGTGGAGAAAGGGGAACCCTCTTACACTGTTGGTGGGAATGCAAGTTGGTACAGCCACTTTGGAAAACAGTGTGGAGGTTCCTCAAAAAGTTAAAAATAGAGCTACCTTAGGACCCAGCAATTGCACTCCTGGATATTTACCTCAAAGACACAGATGTAGTGAAAAGAAGGGCCATATGCACCCCAATGTTCATAGTGGCTATGTCCGCAATTGCCAAACTGTGGAGAGAGCTGAGATGCCCTTCAACAGATAAATGGATAAAGAAGATGTGGTCCATATATACAATGGAATATTACTCAGCCATCAGAAAGGATGAATACCCAACTTTTACGTCAACATGGATGGGACTGGAGGAGATTATGCTAAGCGAAATAAGTCAAGCAGAGAAAGTCAATTATAATATGGTTTCACTTATTTGTGGAACATAAGGAATAGCATGGAGGACATTAGGAGAAGGAAAGGAAAAATGAAGGTGGGGAAATTGGAGGGAGAGATGAACCATGAGACACTATGGACTCTGAGAAACAAACTGAGGGTTTTAGAGGGGAGGGGTGTGAGGGGATGGGTTAGCCCAGTGATGGGTATTAAGGAGGGCACGTACTGCATGGAGCACTGGGTATTATACAAAAACAATGAATCGTTGATCAACACATAAAAAACTAATGATGTATTGTATAGTGACTAACATAACATAATAAAATAAAATTTAAAAAAATAGAGAAAAGGAAAGAAACAAAGAAAACCTACAAGAACAACCAGAAAATATATTTTCTTTTCTTTTTTTATATGTTCCTTTAATCAAAAGATGTATTTTATTTTCTTAATTCGTTTTTTATTATGTTCAGTTAACCAACATATAGTAAATAATAATTTTTGATGTAATGTTCAAAGAATTAGTTGCTTATAACACCCAATGCTCATCACAACACATGCCCTACTTAATACCCATCACCTGGTTACCCCAACCCCCACCTTCTGTAACTTCAGTTTATTTCCTGGAGTCCAGAGTCTCTCATGGTTTGTCTCCCTATCTGATTTCTTCCCAATCAGTTTTCCCTCCCTTCCCCTATGGTCCTTTACACTATTCCTTATGTTCCACATACGAGTGAAACCATATGATAATTGTCTTTCTCTGCTTACCTTATTTCACTTAGTATGATATCCTGCAGTTCCATCCATGTAGATGTAAATGGTAAGCATTCAGCCTTTCTGATGGCTGAGTAATATTCCATTGTATAGGGATGCCTGGGTGGCGCAGTCAGTTAAGCATCTGCCTTTGGCTCAGGCCATGATCCCAGGATCCTGGGATCGAGTCCCACATTGGGCTCCCTGCTCAGAGGGGAGCCTGCTTCTCCCACTCCCTCTGCTGCTGCTGCTTTCTCTCTCTGTCAAATAAATAAATAAATACATACATAAATACATAAATAAATAAATAAATAAATAAATAAATAATAAAATCTTTGAAAAAAAATACTCCCTTGTATATATGGACCACATCTTCTTTATCCATTCATCTGTTGAAGGGCATCTCGCTTCTTTCCACAGTTTGGCTACTGTGGACATTGCTGCTATAAACATTGGGTGCATATGGCCCTTCTTTTCACTACATCTGTGTCTTTGGGGTAAATAACCAGGAGTGCAATTGCTGGGTCATAGGGTAGCTTTATTTTTAACTTTTAACTTCTTGAGGAACCTTCATACCATTTTCCACAAGCTTGCATTCCAACCAACAGTGTAAGAGGGTTCCCCTTTCTCCATATCCTTTCTAACACTTGTTGTTTCCTGTCTTATTAATTTTTGCCATTCTAACTGGTGTGTGGTGGTATCTCATTGTGGTTTTAATTTGTGTTTCCCTGATGGCTAGTGATGTTGAACATTTTTTCATGTGTCTGTTAGCCATTTGTATGTCTTCTTTGGAGAAGGGTCTGTTCATGTCTTCTGCCCATTTCATGACTGGATTATTTGTTTTGGGTGTTGAGTTTGAGAAGTTCTTTATAGATCTTAGATACCAGCCCTATATCTGTAATGTCATTTGCAAATATCTTTTCCTGTTCGTGGGTTGCCTCTTAATTTTGTTGACTGTTTCCTTTGCTGTGTGAAGCTTTTTATCTTGTAGATATCTATGCCCCCAACATGGGAGCAGCCAATTATATAAACCAATTAATAACCAAAATAAACATATTGATAATAATACATTAATAGTAGGAGACCTCAACAATCCACTCACAGCAATGGACAGATCATCTAAGCAGAAGATCGACAAAGAAACAATAACTTTGAATGACACATTGGACCAGATGGACTTCATAGATATATGCAGAACATTCCACCCTAAAACAACAAAATAGGCATTCTTCTCAAGTGCACATGGAACTTTCTCCAGAATAGACCACATACTGGGTCACAAATCAGGTCTCAACCAATACCAAAAGATTGAGATTATTCCCTGCATATTTTCAGACCACAATGCTTTGAAACTGGAATTCAACCACAAGAAGAAATTTGGAAGGAACTCAAACACTTGGAAGTTAAACAGCATCCTGCTAAAGAATGATTGGGTCAACAAGGAAATTAAGGAAGAACTTAAACAATTCACTGAAAGTACTGAGAATGAAAATACATTGGTTCAAAACTTATGGGATACTGTAAAGGCAGTTCTAAGAGGGAAATACATAGCCATCCAAGTAGCTCTCAAAAAATTAGAAAAATCCCAAATGCACAAGCTAACCTTACCCCTAAAGGACATGGAGAAAGGACAGCAAATAAAGCCTAAACCAAGCAGGAGAAGAGAAATAATAAAGATTAGAGCAAGAAATCAATGAAATAGAAACCAAAAAACAGTAGAACAGATCAGCAAAACTAGAAGCTGGTTCCTTGAAAGAATAAATAAGATCAACAAACCCCTAGCCACACTTATACAAAAGAAAAGAGGAAGGACCCACATTAATAAAATCATGAATGAAAATGGAGCGATCACGACTAACACCAAGGAAATATGATTGTTACAACTTATTATCAGCAGCTATATGCCAACAGATTAGGCAATCTGGAAGAAATGGATGCATTCCTGGAAACCTATAAACTACCAAGACTGAAACAGGAAGAAATAGACAATCTGAACAGACCTATAACCAGCAAGGAAATTGAAGCAGTAATCAAAAACCTCCCCCAGAAAACAAGAGTCCAGGACCAGATGGCTTCCCAGGGGAATTCTACCAAACATTTAAAGAATAAATAATACCTATTCTAGCGGAGTGGTTTTGAAAAAATAGAAATGGAAGGAAAACTTCCAAACTCGTTCTATGAGGCCAGCAGTATCCTGATCCCAAAACCAAAGATCCCACCAAAAGGAGAAGTACAGACCAATATCCCTGATGAACATGGACGCCAAAATACTCAACAAGATCCTAGCCAATAGGATCCAACAGTACAGTCTAAGGATTATTCACCACAGCCAGGTGGGATTTATTCAGAAATCAATCAACATGATAGAGCATATTAGTAAAAGAAGAGCCAAGAACAATATGATACTCTCAATTGATGCAGAAAAAGCATTTGACAAAATACAGCATCCTTTCCTGATTAAAAACTCTTCAGAATATAGGGATAGAAGGAACATACCTCAATAGCATAAAAGTCATCTATGAAAAGCCCACACCAGGGGCCCCTGGGTGGCTCAGATGGTTAAGCGTCTGCCTTCGGCTCAGGTCATGATCCCAGGGTCCTGGGATCAAGTCCCGCATTGGGCTCCCTGCTAGGAGGGGAGCCTGCTTCTCCCTCTGCCTCTGCCTCTCTCTCTCTCTCTGACTCTCATAAATAAATAAATAAATAAATAAATAAATAAATAAATAAATAAATAAATAAACAAACAAACAAACATTTAAGAAAAGCCCACACCAAATATCATTTTCAATGGAGAAAAACTGAGAGCTTTTCCCTTAAGGTTGGGAACATGACAGGAGGCCCACTCTCATCATTATTGTTCAACATAGTACTAGAAGTGCTAGCTTCAGCAATCAGACAACAAAAAGCAATAAAAGGCATTCAAATTGGCAAAGAAGTTAAGCTCTCTCTTTGTAGATGACATGATACTTTATGAGGAAACCCCCAAAGACTCCACTCCCAAATTATTAGAACTTGTCCAGCAATTCAGACACATGGCAGGATACAAAATCAATGCCCAGAAATCAGTTGCATTTCTCTATACTAACAATGAGACTGAAAAAAGATAAATTAAGGAATCAATTCCATTTCTAATTGCACCAAAAACCATAAGATAGCTAGGAATAAACCTAACCAAAGAGGTAAAGGATCTATACTCTAGAAACTACAGAACACTTATGAAAAAAATGGAGGCAGACACAAAGAGGTGGAAAAACATTCCATGCTCATGGGTTGGAAGAATAAATATTCTCAAAATGTCTAATGATGTACTGTATGTTGGCTACCTGAACAGGATAAAAAAAAAGAAAAAGATCATATGTGATATATATATATATATAAAAAATAGAATATTATTCAGGCACAGAAAAAGAATGAAATCTTGCCATTTACAACAACATGGATGGATTTAGAGGGCATAATGCTAAGTGAAATAAGTCAGTCAGAGAAAGGCAAATGTCATATTACTTCACTCAAATGTGGGATTTAAGAAACAAAACAAATGATCAAAAAAAAGGGGGGGGAGACAAACAAAAAAAACAGACTCCTAAATACAGAGAACAAACTGATGGTTGCCAGAAGAAAGGTGGGTGTGGGGATAAGTGAAATAAAGTGGATTAAGAGTACACTTATCTTTATAAGGACTGAGAAATATGTAGATTAATTGAATCTTTATATTGTACATCTGAAACTATATAACACTGTATGTTAATTATACTTCAATAAAAAAATTAATTATTTTCTACCAAAGAGAGATAGAGAAAGGGAGAGAGAGATTACTATAACTAGATGCACTTTAGAAGCCAAATGATCATCTTTTAAATATCAAGTTGTGAAAGGAATTCTACATGAAGTAGAACTGTATGTTGTACATGATTTGTTACAACTTATCTTTCAAACTCTAAGGTTGTGGTTTTTTTTTTTTAAGATTTTTTATTTATTTGAGAGAGAGAATGAGATAGAGAGAGAGAGCATGAGAGGGGGGAGGGTCAGAGGGAGAAGCAGACTCTATTGAGCAGGGAGCCCGATGCGGGACTCGATCCCAGGACTCCAGGATCATGACCTGAGCCGAAGGCAGTCGCTTCACCAACTGAGCCACCCAGGCACCCCCTAAGGTTGTTTAAAGAAATATATTCTATAGGTAGATAAAGTGATATAAAATAGTTTCCTGTATCTAGGTATTAAATTTTTCAAAACACATTACTAAACTGATGGAGTACATATGTATTTGACTTAAAAATTTGTCTGTGTATCATTGAAAGGCACCAAAGATATGGCAAAAAAATCACTTTGAATCTATCGCTGGGATCTACAATGACCATATATTATGTATTGAGCCCCTGAATATGAAAGATCAAATTCTTAAACATAGAAATTTAAATACCTATTGATTCTTTTTCTACTAAAGCAGTAGCCTGTCAACATAAGCACATTTGAAATGATACAATAATTTTGGATACTGGAAAAAAAATCTAATTTAATATGTAAGTGTATTATTTCATTTCATTTCATTTGGATGTTCAAATAAATAAGAAACCAAAATATTAACTAATATTTATGAGTAGTAAAAGTTGATAATAAAAATAAATAAAACACGGGCACCTGGGTAGCTCAGTCAATTAAGCCTCTAACTCTTGATTTCACTCAGGTCATGATCTCAAGGTCGTGGGATCGAACCCTGCCTCGGGCTTCCAGCTTGGCCCAGAGTCTGCTTGTCCCTCTCCCTCTGCTCCTCCCCCAGCTCACACACACTCTCTCTCTCTTTCTCTCAAATAAATAAATAAATAATCTTAAAAAATTTAAAACAAATCTTCACTTAAATAAAAGCACATTATATAATCATCATCATCATCATCCATTAATCTCAGGACCAAAAGAGAAAACAAGATCACATAAAGATACTGGACTACTACTCATTCAATATTTATAAGTTTTTTCCTTCTTATTCTTTTCAAAATTCCTTTTAGTACTAGCATCAATTTAACTTGATATTCATTACTAACATTCCCACACAGAGTATTGTCCTTAGAGTTTATAAATCTTGCATAGTTCAACTACAGCTAGTGGTATGATTTGTAGTTTTACTAAATATTTACTATGATTTATAGGTTTATTAAATACTATATAATGAATAAAGATTTTGTTGTGACCTCTTCAATGAATTTCCAGTTTTAATGTGAAAAAAATAAAGCAAGATATTTTCTAAACTTTAATTATTTTACCTGGAAGTATAAGAAATGTACGAAAATGACTTGTCTCTATATAACATCATACAAAATATATTTGCAAAAAATATGACACTTAAATAAACATGACATTATCAAAACATACATGATCAAATTTCATTTAATTGTTTTTACACCACTCCTGGAGGTATTACAGGAACATTAGTGAATAGATGCAAACTGGAGCTTCAACATAGAGCTCGTTTCTTAACATCAGCAACAAAAAGGCTTTGATCTTAGAGTTTTGAGTTTGTTCCAGATAGTAAAGAAGAATTCTGAAAATAAACCAAGTAATTATAACTTTCATTTAATTCAACCTCTAATATACACATATACAAACATTTCTGAAACTTTCAGTTTTATGCATTTCTTGTTATTAAAGTATATGTTACATTAATTGCATGTCATTTTTCAAAACATTACCTAGAACTTTTCAAAATCAGTGATCTTTCTCTCAATACTAAAAAGTTGATTTTAACTGAAGATTCACACCTTCAGCAAATTATAGTTAGGCTCCTCTAAGCCCTCTTTTTAACAAGGCCTTGGCCCTGTCCTTGGCCTGCTTTTAGCAAGAATACCATTCAGCTAACTTAGTAGGAATGCTCCTACCCTTGATGTCTCTTTTTGTAATTTCATATTGACCTCTTCATTCTGCTCATTGGCTATAAATCCCCAGCTCTCTTTGCTATATTTGGAGTTGAGTTCAATCTCCCTGCCCTATTGCAGTAGTCTTGAATAAAGTCTTCATTATTTCTTAAACAAATGTCAGAATAATTTTTTAACAGCATTGTTAAAAATGGAAAGGCCTTGCCTATCTTTGATGGTAGCCAAAGCCTTCCAAAGACTATAGATCCTACTTACTTTTGCCCTAATTGTGGCCTAATTTTAATTAGTCAGTGTTCTTGGTTGAAACTGATATTGTCTACTCAGTATTAAGGGACATCCTACTACCCTAAAAAAGCACTACACTTTATCCAACAACAATGTTGAAATACTATTCCTGCCCCTACTTCTCCAGGGGTCTGTTTTTACTTACACCATTCATTAATCAACAGAAATATTTCCTATATATTTTTCTGAATAGCTCACTGCCTTCCCAGGTCTTTGATTAACTGTTGGATCATTGATAATTCTTGAGTTGTGCTTTTCAATATGGGAGCCACAAACCACATATGGCTATTTAGATTTAAACTAATTAAAACTAAAGATCTAGATTCTCAGTCACATTGGCCACATCTCAAGAGTTCAACAACTGCATATGACTCATAGTTCCCTTATTAGAAGGCACAGGTACAGAACATTTCCATTATCACAGGAAATTCTATTGGGGAGTGCTATGGAGCTAAAGTTGTAATTGACATGAAAGAAGTGGTTTGGGAGAATTTTTAAATGGAGCCAATATAGATTGAATTTGTTCACTGGGTTTCCTCTGCCAGTAGCTATAAGATCTGGATTTTTAAAAAATCAGCTGCAATTATTTGTATATGGTTTTGAATATTAGTTGATTTCCCTTCTATCATCAAATGATAAGTAGCATGTTTCTCAACTCTGGCAGCATATTTGAATCACCTACAAAGAATCTGGTTTAATTGGTCTGGGGAAGGGAGCAGAGAATTAGGGTTTTATAAAAGCACCCCAGATGAATTCTATTTTGTAGACAGGCTTGAGAAGCACTAATTTAGCACATATATTAGCTCATTTAATCAAATGATTACATAATTAATATATATGGCACTGTTATCTGGGTAGTCCTTGGGGGCAAACTGAGAAGCTGGAATGGATCCAGTTTAAATAATCCCAGCAATTGCCATTCATGGGGACAGATTGCTATGTTGAACTAAAATTTATGTTGAAAAAAATCATTCTAGAGAGAAACATAAAATTCACCTTGTTCACAATCCAATTATTTGGCAACTTACAATAACAATTTTACTATTTGTTTCTGTATATATTCTCTCCAAAACCCTCACAAGAGTTGTTAATATGTTTCATCTTTATATTAGCTCTGGGATGTTTCAGTTTCAGAGAATAGATAATCGGTTATTAGTGAAGAAATATTCCATTTATTTTCTCTTGGCTGATACTTTAATTAGGCTCAATTTATGATTTCTATTTACTATAAAAGCTATACATTTTTTACTACTGTATAAATTATAAACAGTATCTTTAAATGAGAGATTTTAGAAAATAGCCATTATTTCATTAATTTTTCCATTTTATGTTTCTGAAGAAATCTATTTTTTCTTTAATTTTTGACACTAAATGGAACTCCACGTACTTAGATTAATATTATTGTTCAGTTCTCTAATTTTTGCCAGATACATATATATACACACATTCAAAGTTCAAAAGGATATTATATAAATTTAAATACTCATGTCAGTAATAATCCAGATTGGATTTAAGACCATGTCATCCAATAGTATTACGCTCTCCAGGGCACAGTGAAAATGTGGTTAAAAATAATATTTTAATGTTATTAACATTGATTGGCAAGAATCATGTCTTTCAAATTATTAACACTTATATTTTGTGCCATTACAAATTCTACAAAATATGCTCTAACAGATATCAATCAGGTTATTGTCATGAGGCATTTAGTTTTACTTTATGTTTACTTCCTTTCCTTTTTGAAATTTGTTGTGTAATGTTCAAACATTAACATTTTGAATAGGCTGAATATTTTAATCATTTGTCATTTAAAATATAACTTTTTTTAAATTAGAAAAAAGAGAAAGCATTGCAAACATTCAACTTACCTGCTACCAATTAAGCTCCTCCATGATCTGGGCCTTCCCTATTTATCCAGGGTATTTCCCACTATTGTTCAATAAGCACCATCCGTTCAAGTCAGTGTTATTTTCATAAAGCTTTTACATTTGCAGATTTCATTACTATCTCCAGGAATTTGCTCACGTTGCTTATCTTGACCAGAACTCATTTTTTCTCAAAAATAGGGGTGTGGTGGAGATTTCGGGCAGCAGTATGTGTGACTTTAAAGAAAAGTTATTGTGTGATTAAAAAAAAGTTTAATTTCATTATAGTTGACATAATTTTTATTATATGTGACATATGGAAAACAAATTATTATATATGAATAGTAGTAACACTGGAAATGGAAATGGAAAAGCAGTATGTAAATCATACAAGTACATACATAAATAAACCTATGTTTCTATAGAAATGATACTGTGACACCCTTAACTTAGAGCAGTATAAATATAGTACAATGGTTGTCCAAATTTAGCCTATGTCAGAATCACCCAGAAAACTTGCTAAAACAGTTTGCTGGACTTGAACCTTAAAGCTTTTGATTCTGTAGGTCTGAGGTAGGGTCCAATAATTTGTATTTCTAATATATTCCCAGTTGATGCCCAGGCTGCTAGTCTAGAAACCACACTTTGACAAATATTGACAGAGAAATTTTAAAAGTTCAAATTCACTGGAATGTTGGTTTTTTTGGAATACATATGATATTTATTCTTAATATACCTATGGTTCTTCAAAAAATCAGTCAGTTTTAAGTGAGAGACAATTTGTGTACTGCAAAAGAAAGGGTCATAACATTAGTGTCAGGGAGGAAATAGTGGCAATTCCTTTTAGGCAGAAGACTCATGTTTGAGCTGATAGAAACCAAGACTGGATTCTAAAATAGCTATTTATTCAAATGATGTCTGTTGCAACACTGTTAGAGAGAAAACTGATTTCACAACAAAAGTGCCCATTCAACAGAGGCCTAGTTAAATAAACTATGGTATGCTCAAATATAAAGGACTTAAAAAGAATTAGATTAATTTGAACAGAAATAGAAAAAAATCCTACAATTCATACAGAACTATTAATGACCCTGAATAGACAAAGCAATCTTAAGAACAACAAAGTGGAGGCATCACATTTCCTGATTTCAATCTATTTACAAAGTAACAGTCATCAAAAATTATGGTACTGGCATAAAAATAGGAATCCGGACCAGTGGAACAGAATAGAGAGCCCAGCCATAAACACATATGCAGTCAAATAATTTTTGACATGGCACCCATAATATACAATGGAAAAATGGTAATCTCTTCAATAAATGGTACTGGGAAAACTGGAAATCCTAATCTAGAGAATGAAATGGCAACCTGTTTTATACCACTCACAAAACATTAACACAAAATGGATCAAAGACTTAAAGGTAAGACCTAAAATTGTAAAATTCCTAGAAGAAAACAAAATTAAAAAGATCCTTGGTATTGGTCTTTGCAATGATTTCTTGCAAAAGATAACATAAGTAGAAAACAAATAAACAAGTGGGACCATATCAAACTACCGAGCTTCTTAACAATAAAGGAAGCAATCAATTGAAAAGGCAACCTACCTCAGGGGGAAAAATATTTGCAAGCCACATATCTAATAAAGGGTTAATATCCAAATTATAAAGAACTCATATAGGGCGCCTGGGTGGCTCAGATGGTTAAGCGTCTGCCTTTGGCTCAGGTCATGATCCCAGGGTCCTGGGATGGAGTCCCACATTGGGCTCCCTGCTCCTTGGGAGCCTGCTTCTCTCTCTCTCTGTCTCTCATGAATAAATAAATAAAATCTTTAAAAAAAAAAAAAGAACTCATATAACTCAGTAGCCAAAAACCAAAGATTCCAGTAAGAAATGGGCAAAGGAATCGAGTAGATATTTTTGCAAAGAAGACATAGATAAGGCCAATCAGTATTTTAAAAGATGCTCAACATCACTCATTTTGAGAGAAATACAAATTGAAAGCAATATGAGATATAACCTCACATCTATTAGGTTGGCTATAATCAAAAAGACAAGAGATAAATGTTGGCAAAGCTGTGGAGAAAAGGAAACCTTTATACACTGTTGATAGGAATGCAAATTGTTATAGCCATTATGGAAAACAGTTTGGAAGCTTAAAAAAAAAAAAAAAGAGAGAGCTACTATATGATTCATCGATCCCATTACTGGGTATATGTCTGAAGGAAATGAAATCTGGATCTTGAAGAGATACCTGCAACCCCATGTTCATTGCAGCCTTATTCATAAGAGCCAAGATATGGAGATAACCTAAATGTTATTTGATGGTTATTTGGATAAAGAGAATGTGACATGCACACACACACACAAGAATATTATTTTCAGCCATAACAAGTAAGTAAATCTTGCCAATGCCACAACATGAATAACTCTAAAGGGATTTATGCTAAGTGAAATACGTCAGAGGGAGAAGGACATATTCTGTACAATCTCACTTAGATAAGGAATCTAAAAAAAGCCAAACAAACCAGTATCATAGAAACAGAGAATAGAATAGTGGTTGCCAGGGGCTGGTGGGAGAAGGAAATAGGGAGATATGGTTCAAAGGGTATGGAATTTCAGTTATAAGAAAAATAAGTTCATAGGGTCTAATGTAAAATGGTAACTATAGTTAGTAATATGGTATGGTATACTTGAAAGTTGTGAAGAATAAATCTTACATTCACACCACACACAAAAAATCATTAACTATTTGAGAAGATGGATGTGTTATCTTTTCAAAATTTAATTATTAATTTTTAATGGAGAAAAAATTGATATATCATATATTAGCTTCAGTACAACGTAGTGATTTGATATTTCTATACATATTACAAAATGATCTTATTGTGGAATAAGTCTAGTTAACTTCCAACACCATACATGTGGTATTTGTCTTTTTCTGATTTATTTCATTTAGTGTAACACTCTCTAGCTCCATCCATGTCATTGCAAATGGCAAGATTTTGTTCTTTTTATGACTACTATTCCATTGTATATATATGTATATACCACATCTTCTTTATTCATTCATCAGTCAATGGACACTTGGGCTGTTTCCATAATTTGGCTATTGTAAATAATGCTGCTATTAACATATGTATGTATGTATGTATGCATGTATCCCTTTAAATTAGTAGTTTTGTATTCTTTGGGTAAATACCTAGTAGTGCAATTGCTGGATTGTAGGGTAGTTTTATTTTTAAGTTTTTGAGGAACCTCCATACTCTTCCACAGTGGCTATACCAGTTTTCATTCCCACCAACAGTGCAAGAGGTTCCCCTTTCTCCACATCCTGACTGACACCCATTGTTTCTTGTGTTGTTAATTTTAGCCATTCTGACAGATATGAGGTGAAATCTCATTGTAGTTTTGATTTGTATTTCCCTGATGGTCAGTGATATTGAACATCTTTTCATGTGTCTCTTGGACATCTGGATGTCTTCTTTGGAAAAATGTCTATTCATGTCTTCTGCCCATTTTTTTTTAAAGATTTTATTTATTTATTTGAGACAGAATGAGAGAGAGAGAGAGCTCATGAGAGAGAGAAGGGTCAGAGGGAGAAGCAGGCTCCCCGCCGAGCAGGGAGCCCGATGTGGGACTCGATCCCGGGACTCCAGGATCATGACCTGAGCCGAAGGCAGTCGCTTAACCGACTGAGCCACCCAGGTGCCCTCTTCTGCCCATTTTTTAACTTGATTATTTGCTTTTTGGGTGTTGAGTTGCATCAGTTCTTTATATATTTTGGATACTAACCCTTATCAGATATGTCATTTGCAAATATCTTATCCCAGTACATTGGTTGTCTTTCAATTTTGTTGATTGTTTCCTTTACTGTGCAGAAGCTTTTTATTTTGATCAAGTCCCAATAGTTTATTTTGGCTTTATCTAAAAAGGAAGTTGCTATGGCCAATGTCAAAGAAGCTACTGCCTGTGTTCTCTTCTAGAATGTTTATGGTTTCAGGTCGCACATTTAGGACTTTAATCTATTTTGAATTAATTTATGGTGTAGGAAAGTGGTCCAGTTTCATTCTTTTTACATGTTTCTGTCCAATCTTCCCAACACCATTTGCTGAAAAAACTGCCTTTTTTTTTTTTTTTCATTGGATATTCTTCCCTGCTTAGTCAAAGTTTGACTGACCATAAAGTTGTGGGTTCACTTCTGGGTTTTGTATTCTATCCATTGATCTATGTGTCTATTTTTGTGACAGTACCATACTGTTTTGATCACTACAGCTTTGTAATAAAACCTGAAGCCCAGAATTAGGATGCCTCCAGCTGTGCTTTTCTTTTTCAAGGTTGCTTTGGCTATTTGGGGTCTTTTGTGGTTCCATACAAATTTTAGGATTGTTTGTTCTAGCTCTTGTGAAAAATGCTGTTGGTATTTTGATAGGGATTGCATTAAGTGTGCAGATAGTTTTGGGTAGTATAGACATTTCAACAATATTTGTTAATCCATTAGCATGGAATGTCTTTCCATTTCTTTGTGTCATATTCAATTTCTTTCATCAGTGTTTTATAGTTTTCGGAGTACAGGTCTTTCACCTCTTTGGTTATGTTTATTCTTAGGTATTTTATTGTTTCTGGTACAAATATAAATGAGATTCCTTAATTTCTCTTTCTGCTTCTTCATTATTGGCATACAGAAATTCAACATATTTCTATATGTTGATTTTGTATCCTGTGACTTTGCTGAATTCCTTTATCAGTTTGAGCATTTTTGATGGAGTCTTTCAGGTTTTTTATATAGAGTTTCATGTCATCTGCAAATAGTGAAAGTTTGACTTCTTCTTTGCCAATCTGGATGCCTTTCTTTTTTGTTGTCAAATTGCTGAGGCTAAGACTTCCAGTGCTATGTTGAATAAGAGTGGTGAGAATGAACATCCCCGCCTGTTCCTGACTGTAGAGGAAAAGGTCCCATTGGATATGTTCCCCATTCACAGTGATATTAGCTGTTTTTCGTATATGGCCTTTCTTATTTTGAGGTATGTTCCCTCTAACCCTACTTTGTTTAGAGTTTTTATCATGAACAGATGTTGTATTTTGTCAAATGCTTTTTTTACATCTATTGAAAGGATCATACGGTTCTTATCCTTTCTTTTATTAGTGTGATGTATCAAGTTGATTGTTTTGTGAATTTTGAACTACCCTTGCAGCCCAGGAATGAATCCCACTTGATCATGGTGAATGATATTTTTTAATGTACTTTTGGACTCAGTTTGCTAGTATTTTATTGAGAATTTTTGCATCCATGTTCATCAGGGATATTGGCCTGAAGTTCTCTTTTTTAGTGGTGTCTTTATCTGGTTTTGATATCAGGGTAATGCTGCCCTCATAGGAGGAAATTGGAAGTTTTCCTTCCTTTTCTATTTTTTGGAATAGTTAGAGAAGAATAAGTATTAACTCTTCTTTAAATGTTTGGTGGTAGAATTTGCCTGTGAAGCCATCTGGCTTTAGACTTTTGTTTTTGGGAATTTTTGTATTACTGATTCAATTTCTTTGCTGAGTATCAGTCTGTTCAAGTTTTCTATTTCTTCCTGTTTCAGTTTTGGTAGTTTATATGTTTCTAGGAATTTATCTATTTCTTCCAGGTTTTCCAATTTGTTGGCCTGTAGTTTTTCATAATATTTTCTTATAATTATATTTCTGTGGCATTGGTTGATTTTTTTCCTATTCTCTCATTTGTTATTTTATTTATTTGGGTCTTTTTCTTTTGATAAGTCTGGCTAGTGGCTTATCAATTTTATTAAGTTTTTCAAAGAAACAGCTCTTTGGGGCTCCTGGGTGGCTCAGTGGGTTAAGTATTTGACTCTTCATTTCTGCTCAGGTCATAATCTCAGGGTCGTGGGATCAAGCTCAGTGTCAGCTCCATTATCAGTGTGGAGTCTGCTTGTCCCTCTCCCTCTGCTTCTCTGCCAGCTCCCACCCACTAGCTTGCTCTCAAATAAATAAATAAATAAATAAATAAATAAATAAATAAAATCTTAAAAAAAAAGAACCAGCTCCTAGTTTCTCCTTTTTTTTTTTTAAGTTTCTATATCATTTATTTCTGCTCTAATCTTTACTATTCTCTTCCTTCTGCTCTCTAATCTTTACTATTCTCTTCCTTCTGCTGGCTTTAGGCTTCATTTGTTCTTGTTTCTGTTTCACCCTCTAGGTGTAAGGTTAGTTTATGTATCTGAGACTTTTCTTGCTTTTTGAGGTAAGCCTGTATTGCTATAAACTTCCCTCTAGGACTGGCTTTGCTGCATCCCAAAGGTTTTAGACTGCTGTGTTTTCATTTTCATTTGTTTCCATGAATTTTTTAAAAATTTCTTCTTTGACTTCCTGGTGGACCCATTCATTGTTTTGTAGCATGTTATTTAACCTCCATGTATTTGTTGTCTTTCCAGACAGAGCATTTTTGGCTGCATATTTTCCCATTCAGCACTTATAATATATCAGGTCACTCCCTTCTGGCTTGGGAAGTTTCTGCTGAAAAATCTCTAGCTAGCCATATGGGGTTTCCCTTGTATGTATGTTACTGTCTTCTTTTATCTTGCTGCTTTTAAAATGTTTTCTTAATCACTATATTTTTGCAAATTTAATTACAATATGTATTGGTGCTGGCCTGCTTTCATTGATTTTGTTCCTCCTATATCTGTATGTCTGTTTCCTCCCCCAGATTAGGGAAGTTTTCAGCTGTGATTTCCTCAAATAAATTTTCTGCCCCCTTTTCTCTTTCTTCTTCTTCTAGAACTTCTATAATACAGATGTTATTACATTTGATGGAGTCACTGAGTTCCCTACTTCTGTTCTCATGTTCCTTAATTATTCTTTCTCTCTTTTGTTCTGTTTTATTATTTTACATTATTTTGTCTTTTATATCACTTATTCATTGTACTGCTTCTTTCAGCCTTGTGTTCATTGCATCCAGCCCATTTCTAATCTGTTATTGCATTTTTCATTTCTGATTCTTTTTTAACTCTTATCTTGAGGTGAGGGCCTCCCCAAAGTCTTCCATTCTTTTCTCAAGCCCAGTGGGTATCCTTATGATTGTTGATTGCTTTAAATTCTCCATCAGGTATGTTACTTGTATCTTTTTCACTTAGATCTCTGGCCATGGCCTTATCTTGTTCTTTCATTTGGGATAAATTCCTCCATCTTCACATTTTGTCTAAGTTCTTGCCTTCTTCTCTGTGTTAGAAAAGCCAGATATGTCTCTTGCTCCTGAAAGTAATGGCCTTATGAGGAAAAAGTCATATAGTGCCCAGAGCCTGGCATTTCAGGGGATGTCTCTGGTATGGGCAGCATGTTCTCTGCTATTGTGTTCTGGCTGCTCTATCCTTCAAGCTAATTGTCTGCAGAGGCTCTCCTTGCCCTCTGTGGGCAGTGTTTTGTCCCTGGCCTGAGTGTGGTGAGTTAACTAATAACCACATTGATATTTTATTTTCATTTATTTTTATAGTGCTTATTCTGTGCTTAGATATAAAGGAATACATACATAAGAATATAGTCACTTTCTTCCAAGTTACCCTTACACAGTTCAGAAAAAAATATTATGTTTGTGATAGACACATATATATATGAGCATAGAGAAAATGATAAGACAAAAATATAGTATATGAACAAGTAATGAATCTGGGTATAGGCTATATGAAAATTCCTTCTGGAATTCCTTCAATTTCTCTGTAAATTTGAATTGATAGAAAAATTAAAAAAAATTAAAATTCTATTACACAAAAACTTCTACAATAACAAAAGCAACTAACAGAAAAATAAGCAAAGAATATAAATAGGTGATTCATGGAGAAAATTAAAATAGCTAATAATATTAAAATATGCTTAGTTCTCATTAAATATAATAATCCTCATTAAAGAAAAAACATTTTTACTTATTTTTATTTTTATTTATTTTAAAAATTATAGTAAAATATAAATAACATATAATTTACCATTTAAGCCATTTTTAAGCATATTCACACTGTGCAGCCATCACCACTACTGATTTTCAGAACTTTTTCATCTTGCAAAACTGAAACTCTACCCATTAATAAATAAGTCTCCATTCCCATTCTCCCCAGCTCCTGGAAACCATCATTCTACTTACTGTCTCTATGAATTTGACCATGTTAAGATACTTCATGTAAGTGCAATCATACAGTGTTTGTCCTTTTGTGATTGGTTTACTCCACCTACCATAATGTCTTCCATATTCATCCATGTTATATGCTATAACATGCTGTATCAGATTTTCTTTCCTTTTTAAGGCTGAATAATATTCCATCACATGCATATGCCATATTTTTTTGTCCACTCATCACTGTTGGACACTTGAATGGCTTCTATCTTTTGGCTATTGTGAATGATGTTGCTATAAACAAAGATCTTTTTATGTCCCTGCTTTCATTCTTTTGGGCATATATCTGGAATGGGAATTGCTGAATCATATGGTAATGCTTTGTTTAATATTTTGAGGAACAACCATACTATTTTTTATAGTATTTGCACCATTTCACATTCCTATGACTAGTACATAAGAATCCCAATTTTTCACATCCTCACCAATATTTATTTTCTTTCCTTTTTTCTTTTATTGTCTTCATAATAATCATCCTGGGTGTGAAATGATATCTCATTGTTGATTTGATTTTCATTTCCTTAATGAATAGTGATGTTTACCATATTTTCATGGGCCTATTGGCTATCTGTATATCTTCTTTGGAGAAATGTCTGTTAAAGTCCTTTGTTCACTGTTTTTAAAAGTTTTTTGTTTCCATTGTTGAGTCTTAAGAGTTCTTTTTATATTCTGGTTGTTAACTGCTATTCAGATATATGATTTGCAAATATTTTTCTCCAATTCTGTGGATTTCCCTTTTACTTTACTAACCTTGTATTTTGGTGAATAATTTTAAAATTGTGGTAAAACCTGCCTATTTTTTCTTTGGCTGAACCTTTGGTGTCAGACCCAAGAAATTATTGTCAAATACAATATCTTTGATTTTCCCCTATATTTTAATCTAAGAGTTTTATAGTTTAGCCCTTAGTTTTAGGTCTTTCATCTATCTTAAACTATAAGGTAAAGTTTAAGATAGGGATCTGATTTCACTCTTTGGCATGTGGATATCCAGTTTCTCCAGCACCATATGCTTTACAATTCTCCTTTTCCCATTGAATGGTCTTGATATCCTTGTCAAAGGTCATTTGACCATATATGTGATGATTTATTTCTTGGTTCTCTATTTTCTTAGTTTGTATGTTTGTCTTTATACCAATACCACACTGTTTTGCTTACTGTTGTTTTGTAGTAAGTTTCAAAATAATGAAATGAGAGTCCTTTGACTTAGTTCCTTTTCAAGATTATTTTGACTGTTCAGGATCCTTTAAGATTCCATATGAATTTTAGCATAGAATTTTTTATTCTTTAAAAAACATTGCTGGAATTTTGACAGCTATCACACTGAATCTGTAGATCATTTTGTGTAGTATTGATATCTTAACAATATTACGGGTTTCAATCTATGAAAATTCTAGTGCTGTCTATGATGCTGGGATTTGAGTCTTTCATGAATTTACTAGCAGAATTATGAACTATGATCATTTGAAAAGTAATTTGGATTTATATATTAAAATAAAAAACATAGATATCTTTAATGCAATACATGTTTACATGCTCTATTTTATAGAAATATAATCACTACAATATAGATATATATGTACAGTGATATTTATTGTACCATTGCCTATAGTAGCAAAAAATATTTTGATAAAAATCTAAATGTCAATAAAATATAGCACATTCACATTATAGAATATCATAAAGTAACTTAAAGGTGTGAGATATAAAAGAAATCTATATAACCAATTTACCTGTATTGGAGGTGAGTAGGATCCATCCAAATGATTCTATTATGTACAGAAGCAGCAAACTTATCATCTATCTATCTCTCTATCTTTCTATCATCTATCACCTATAGATAAATAGATGTGTGTGTGTATGCACGCCCGTGTGTGTGTGTGAAACACATGTTTGAAGAAAGGTTTAGAAAAATATACTTGTCTCATAACATTGGCTGTCTGGGGAAGAGGGTCCATAGGTTTAAGATAATTGGTAAATAGAAACAATGGAAACATAGTATAAAGTTTTATCATTTGTCTTTGTATAGCAGTGATTTTTTACCTTCATAGATAGGTTTTCTAGTTGTAGAGATCATAGCAGGCAGAGTATTTGTAAGTTCAACATGTTTTTTTGAGATATAATTTTTTGGATGCCCTAAAAAATGAAAATAACATTATTAAATTCTATTAGAAATGACCTGACTTCAACTTTTAAAAATTTATAAGAAATCTTAATCCACTTCTAAAGCACAGCTTCCTTAAAATTTTAAAAATAATTTAAAACAGCTTTACTAACACAAATATTTTCTCTCTAGCTTTTCCTTGCTGGGTACTTGATATTTATAAACAAAACCAGTAAGAGTGCAAATCCAGAAAAAGAAATAATAGAAATAGTGTATATAAAAATGCCTAAGGAAGAGCTTTCTTTCTTTCTAGTATTATAATAAAAAACTATTTAAGCAATTAAATTGATAAATTCTCATATAAAGTTTTTATCTTTTTATAAAACAGAATATCTTTATTTAAAAATTTTTATATAACTACAGTGAAAAATCTAGTGCTAATGGAGGCAGACATGTTTAGAAATACTATGTTAAGATACATATTTAGAACACTGTTAAAAACAAAACTATGTAATAAAGAATATAGTTTCAATATGCTTATTTCAAGAAAAATATGCTAAAATAAAAAGTAGAATGTGGGGCATTTGGATGGTGTTTCTCAAAGTTACTGGAAAAAATTTACTAAATTAATGCTTTGAGTTTCTACAATATATGTCTTACATAGAAATAAAACATTTTGAATTCTTCCTTTTCCTTAAGGCAAGAGTTTGCTTAAGAAATGTTTATGTCATTATTTTTAATTAAAAGGCTTAATGGTTTGATGGAAAATAAAAATATTTTTGATAGAATCATTTCCATTCCATCCACAAAAAAGACCACTATTATTGTTCTCTTATCATGGAATAGAAATTTAGATAGAAGATTATTCAGACTATTTGTTAGTTCTTACTCTCTTCCTCTTTCTTTTTTCTTCAGGCAATATTACTGCTTATAATTAACACCCCCATCAAAGAGATCGCTTTAGCTTAGAAGAAAAAACCCAAATTTGGGCACCTGGGTGGCCCAGTCAGTTAAACATCTGCCTTCAGCTCAGGTCATGATCCCAGGGTCCTAGGATTGAGTCCCGCATGAGGCTCCTTGCTCAGCGGGGAGCCTGCTTCTCCCTCTCCCCCTGGCCCTGCTCCTGCTTTCTCTCTCTCGCTCTTTCTCTCTCATGCACATGCTCTAATAAATAAAATCTTTAAAAAAAACCCAAATTGTAAGTAAACTAGGAGCTAATAAATGGAAAACAGTATTACAGGTGATATGAAGTAGGAGGTGATCTGACATTGTCTGGAAGTTAGTAGGAAGAGGCTAGTTATCTGAACATAAAGAGCATATTATAATTAATTTTTCTAATTTTACAGAAGACTTATTTGCCCAATAATGCCTTACTTCAGTTAATAGTCAAATTTATTTTATCTCTGAATTACATATCCACAGAATGGTAAAAGGCTGCCAATGGATATAATGTTAAGAAATAAAGATGCAGAGTTAGAAAGAAAAAGTGGTGCAAGTATTGGTAGTATATATAATTATTTGGGGCTTTAGAAAATATAATAGGCCAAAAAATAATCTACATTTAAAAAAACCTTCGAACTCAATATCTATAGGAAATATACTAAGGTGATGATTATATAATGCCTCTGGAGCAAAGATAAGAAATGGAGTCTGTAAATTAGTTCCTAGATATTAATGGATTAGATAGCTGGGGAGATAGTAATGAAGGGAAAGGGAAAACATTATGTTTATTTTCCTTCCAGTCTGCCCTCATGTTGAGTTTCTGTATTGCTGATCCTACTTGGGATTGTACAAAAAGGGAATATATAAATCTAAAACAGAGGATTATGAAATGGGTTTATCATACTGGTGAACAAAAATGGAAGGTTGAGTGGGACACCTGGGTGGCTCATTCAGTTAAGCATTTGACTCGGGTCATGATCTCAGGGCCCTCAGATTTAGTCCTGCATGGGGCTCCACACTCAGCAGGGAGTCTACTTGAGATTCTTTCCTTCTGCCCCTCCCCCTGCTCAGTGTGTGCTCTCTTTTTCTCTCTCTCAAATAAATAAATCTTTTTTTAAAAAAAAGAAAGGAAGGTTGTAAAAAAAAGTGTAGCTCCAATTTAGTGGTAGCAGGGAAGAAGAGCTATGTCAGGGACACTACTCACTCATTAAGAATGCATATATGTTGGGTAAGCTTAATCAGTGTTCATTTTCACTTATATTTTGCTAAACTGGTTATATGACTAAGGCTAGTATGATCTGGTTATTTCCATATAATTAAAGCTTTACTAATTAAAAAAGTCACATTGCACATTACGTGAAGATTCTTTATTCAGTGGAGGAAGCTGGATGGCTTCATAAATGGTTGACCCAGCCCTAGATGTTCTAGGATTTGCTTTTGGAGGTTCAGTCACATGGTGTGAAGTGTACTCATAAGTTCTTTCTAGAAATATTTAGAAAATACATTAGCTATAAGATGAATTACATTTGTAACTAATTTTGATACACAGTAAGTTAGTTGCCAATAAAATTGAAATAACTAAAATTTTTTTGAGATGATTAATTTCATTAATAAAGAAATATACATTAAAAAGGATAGTTTATAAAATCAGAGCTAAGTAAAAGAAGTCACAAAGACCAACTATTGTAAATTCCATTTCTATGAACTGTCCAGTGTATGGAAATTTATAGACAGAAATTAGATTAGCAGATTAGGGCTTGGAGTGTGAAGATTTCTTTTTCACACAATGAAAATGTTCTAAAATCAAACATGATGATGAAAGCACAACTCTGTGAATGTACTAAAAACCATTGAATTACACACTGTAAATGAATGAACTGTATGGTATGTGAATTATGTATTGATAAAGCTATTAAAATTGGCATCTGACTTTCTATCACAAACAATGGAGGCCAGAAGGCAGTGGGATGACATATTAAAAGTGCTGAAAGCAAAAATTCACAACCAAGAATTTAATATCCAGCAAAATTATTATTCAAAAATAATAATAGATAATAGATAAAACAAAAACCTTCCTAGATTAAAAAAAAAAAAACTAAGACTATTTGTTGTTATATTAGGAAAATTGTCTTAAAAGAAATACTAAAGAAAATACTTCAGGCTGGTACAAAATGACATCAGGTGGTAACTCAAATCTGCATGAAGAAATAAAAACACTTTAAAAGTAATTATATGGGTAACTATAAATGACAACATATTTTTCTAAAGTCTTTTCTTCCATTAGCTGATTAAAAGAAACCACTGCCTAAAACTGTATTGCTGGGCATGTAATAGAAAACTCAATTTTATTTCTATATATGAGCATTGAATAACCACAAAACTAAATTAGAGAAACAGTTTTATTTGTAATAGCATCAGAAAAGAATAAAATAGTAATGAATTTAACAGAGGGGCAAGACTTGTACTGAAAGTTGCAAAACATTGTAGAAGGAAATGAAAGACAATATAAATAAATAAATTCAATGTTCATAAATTAGAACTTATTTATTTATTTGAAATATGATTGACATACCACTGTATTAGTTCTAGTAGACAACTTAATAATTGATATATGTGAGTTCAGGAGTCTCCTGTGTCACCATCTTGAACCAGAACTCTTAGAACACTCATATTTTTAAGATGGCAATTCTTTTCAAATTGATAAATAGATTCAGTATAGTCCCTATCAGTACTTCAGGAGCCTTTTTTTTTTCCCAGAAATTAACAACCTGAAACTAAAATTTATATGGAATGTAAAAGACTTAGAATAGCCAAAACCATTTGTAAAAAATAAATAACACTATAGAGACTTCATTTTTCAATTACAAAATTTACTATAAACTTTGTTATCAAAACAGTATGGTAATAGCACAGTGATAGACAAATAGGTCTAAGGAACAGAACTAAGACCGGTAGTAAACTCTTATATTTATAGCTAATTGATTTTCAACTAGTTACCAAGGCAATTCAATGGAAACAGGATTCTCTTTTCACAAATGTTGCTCTGGCAATCAGATAGACACTTGCAAAAAGATGAACCTGAAACTTTACTTCTCATTATATACAAAAATTAACTCAAAATAAATTACATACCTAAATTTAATAGTGATACTATAAAACTCTTAGAAAAAAATTGAAAATCTTGGGGCACCTGGGTGGCTCAGTTGGTTAAGCGACTGCCTTCGGCTCAGGTCATGATCCTGGAGTACCTGGATCGAGTCCCGCATTGGGCTCCCTGCTCGGCGAGGAGCCTGCTTCTCCCTCTAACCCTCCCCCCTCTCATGTACTCTCTCTCTCTCTCATTCTCGCTCTCTCAAATAAATAAATAAATCTTTAAAAAAAATTGAAAATCTTGAGATCTTAAATAGGCAATGATTTTTTAGATTCAAGTTGAAAAGCATGATCCTTAAAAGAAATATCAGTAAGTTGGGCTTCATCAAAATTCAAAATTTTGACTGCCATTAAGAAAGTTCAGACAAGCTGTAGACTGGAAGAAAATATTTGCAAATCATGTATCCAATAAAGAAATCGCATCCAGAATATATAAAGAACTCTTAAAATTTTAAGAACTTAAAAAAAAACAACTTTACAATTGGGCAAAAAATTTTAAAGACATTTCACCAAAGAAATACACAAATGGCTAATAAACACATGAAAAGACGCCCAAAATCATTTTTCAGGGAAATGTAAGTAAAAACTACAATGAAAGGTCATTTCATATCCAACAGAATGTCTATAACCCAAAGTACAGGTAATAGCCATGTGATGGCAAGGGTAGGAAGAAATAAAAGCCTCATACCTTGTTGATATGCAGTAAAATGGCACAGCCACTTTAGAAAACAGTTTGGCATTTAAAAAATAGTTAAACATAAGTTTACCATACAACACAGCAACTCTACTCCTAGGTACCCACCTAAGAGAAATGAAAATTTATGTCTTCACAAAGACTAACATGGGAATATTCAGAGCAGCATTCCTTATAGCCAAAAAGTGAAATAAACCCAAATGTCCATCAACCTATGAATGGATAAAGAATATGTGCTACAGCCATACAAGAGAATACTCTTCAGCAATATAGGATACATGTTACTATATAGGTGAACCTCAAAACCATGCTTACTAAAAGAAGCTACACAGAAAACACCATGTATTGTATGATTCCATTCAAGTGAAATGTCCAGAAAAGGTAAATTGATAGACACAAAAAGCAGATTCGTGGTTGCCTGGGACTGGAAGTGGGAACTAACTTAACTAAACTATCATTAGGGATCTTGCAGGAATGGTGAAAATGTTCTAAAACTGAATTAAGATGGTCACTGCAGACCTAGGTAAACTTACTAAAATCCTTGACTTATACCTTGACTCATATAATTAAGATGGGGCAAATTTTCTGATACCCAACTTATGCCTCATTGAAGTGTTTTAAAAAAATAATTGCTAATCTGTACCTCTCTGAGGAACAAATTTACCAATTAGAGTATAATTTTTATGCAGTTGTTTGTGTCTTTAGCCTTACAGTATCCACTGAAAGCATTCTTTTCCAGTTACTTCAAGCTGCTCATTTTTCTCTAACTCTGACAGTAAGGTTATGTTGTTCATTTATTTTTGTTGTTGTTTTTTTTTTTCTAGCTTTATTGAGATGTATTTGATATATAATGTAGTTTGAGGTGTACAATCTGTTGGTTTGCACACTTACATATTGCAAAATAATTACCACTACAGCATTAGCTAATTCCTCTATTATATCACATAATTACCATATCTTTTTTGCAATGAGAATATTTAACACTTACTCTTCTAGCAACTTTCAAGCATATAATACAATATTGTTGACTATAATCATCATGATGTATATTAGATCCCCAGAACTTATTCATCTCCTGACTGGAAGTTTATACTCTTTGACCAACATCTCCCCACTTCCCCCAACCCATAGCTTCTGGTAACCACCATTCTACTCTCTGTTTCTATGAATTCAGCTTTTTTTTAGATTCCACATATAAGTGAGATCATATTGTATAGGTCTTTCTCTGTCTGACTTGTTTCACTTTAGCATAATTCCTTCAAGGCCCATCCGTGTTGTTGTAAATAGCAGGATTTCCTTCTTTTTTATAGCTGAATAGTATTCCATTATATATATAAAGTTCTATTATGTATATTATAATTATATTTTATATACAGATAATACATAATTATATTTATATATATGATATAGTTCTAATATCACATATATTATAATAAAACAGTTATTTTGAATTCTTTATAGGGAAAATTTTAGATCTCTGTGTCTTTGGGTTTGGTACTGGAAGATTATCATAATCCTTTGGTGGTATCCTGTTTCCTTGATTTTTCATATTCTTTGGAGTTTTGTGTTGCTGTCTTCCATTTGAAGTAGGAGTCACCTCCTCCAGTCTTTACTAACTGCCTTCAGGAAGGAACTGCCTTTCATCAGCCCTGCTAGCGATCCTGAGGCTATCTGGGACCTTGAATGCATATACTTGCTCCATACTTATTGCTCTCTCTTGTGGCAGAATTCTTTTTTTTTTTTAAAGAACATAGAAGAAAATCTTTGTGACCTTGGGTTACACTAAGATTTCTTTCTTTCTTTTTTTTAAATTTTTTAAATTATTTTTTATTATGTTATGTTAATCACCATACATTACATCATTAGTTTTTGATGTAGTGTTCCATGATTCATTGTTTGTATATAACACCCAGTGCTCCATACAGTACGTGCCCTCCTTAATACCCATCACCAGTCTGACCCATCCCCCCACCCCCTCCCCTCTAGAACCCTCAGTTTGTTTCTCAGAGTCCATAGTCTCTCATGGTTCGTCTCCCCCTCCGATTTCCCCCCCTTCATTTTTCCCTTCCTACTATCTTTTTTTTTTTTTTAAACATATAATGTATTATTTGTTTCAGAGGTACAGGTCTGTGATTCAACAGTCTTGCACAATTCACAGTGCTCACCATAGCACATACCCTCTCTGGATCCTGCATCACACCAGGCAAGTGCTGACATCTTCCATTTTGTTTTCTCTAGGGTGGCACTACAGCTCAAGTTATTGTTTTTTTCTGGCTCACAGAACCTGGCTTGCTTTCTGCAAGTGCTCCCTAGTCCACCAAAGCTTGCTGTCACTAGCACTCTCAGGGGCATGCACAGGGAGCTGGCTGCAGAGTTGGGGGAGGTGTGGGTGAGATAAGCCTGTTGCTGGGGATGCCCACAAGCCAGTTGCTGGATTCTGCAAGTGAGGCTTCCCCAGAAGCTCATGGGTAGGCATCCTGATGGAGTCCACAGCACAGCAGAAGTTACATCCCTTTAATGCTCTCTGAGAATCATATCTGCCACTCTTCTGATCTACTTTCACCCCACAGTTTAGTACTTTAGATGCTTTGGTGGTGTTCTGCACAGCTGGGAAAGCCTGGTACTCACTCACCTACTGTCTTGTCCCCTGCAAAGGGAGACATCATGGGATGAGAAAGTCTCACTTGGCCCTAGCTGAACCACCTTGGGGGATGTGTGATGAAAACAAAGTCAAATTGTTTCTCTTATCCAATCCAATGTGTCCAAACTCATTTTTTTGCCCCAACAAAGTACTGGATCTTCTTATCTGGAAAACTGGACTTCCACAAAACTCTCTTGTCTATGGGTGACTGCCCAAGTCAGTGTTGTCCAGGTGCTCCCTGACTGTGACCAAGAGGGGTTGGAACCATTCATGAGCTACTAGAGTCCACAGCCAGGATGGAGGTTTGTCTGCCTATTACCCGATGCACAGGTGGGCAAGGCTTTTCCAGGTCCCTTGGTGTATGATGCTGGATCCCACAACTTCTACAAAGGCACTTTTGTTCATGGATGGGTGCCAAATTTTTGTCATTGAGAAAGGGGGAGGGGGCAAAAACAAGGGACATCTTATGCTATTGTGATGCTGTTATCAATTGTTATACATTTGTAATAGCTCTTTATGTTCCAGTCTGCATTTCATCCTAGGATCTCCCAACATCCTGGTTCATTTTTTTTGCATGCATATTTTTATTGAGAAAATTATAATATAATTAAAATATAATATAATTGAATGATGGAAAAGACAGCCTAACTGTATGGGTTATTTACTGCTATGTGCCTCTGTAGTGTTTTTTCTTTGCCACCTTTCTGTAAGGGATTGGCTACTGTGGGGCCTATCCTTGTATTGCTACTGTATTCTGTGTGTGTGTGTGTGTGTTTTGCAGGAAGTCACATCATAAGAGCTGCCTCTGAAAATGATTATAGATCACAAAATTGTGATCTCTGGCCCTAATACCAAGTTTTAACATGAATTTGTGGGGTTCTAGGAAGAGCACATGCATTTTGCATGGGGGAGTATCAAGAATATTTGCAACTGGAGGGAACATTGTGGTAGATTGGTTTCAATAATGGCCTCAATGTATTCTTGACTACTGGTATTCATATCCTCCCATACAACTCTGGTCTTTGCTATATGACTTTAGTAAATGGAACAAAAGCAAACAGATGCAAGCAGAGACTTCAAATGTTTCTACAATGCTTGTACAATGGGCTTGCTCACATGTTGCTCTTTGAACCTTAAGAACTCTTAACCTTAAGACTCTTAAGCTAATCAGCTGGATGATGAGAGACAAGGGGACAAGTCACCTATTGTGTCACTTGAAAAGTTTGTTTTCTCTTAGCTCCCAAACCATCCTTCTATAGTTGCTTTGTGGTACTGGATGCAGGACTCTGATAACCACACTTTTGCTTTGCCAGGTAATTCCAAAGTAGGGTTATGCAAATAAGGCATTCTAGAGAGAGATGCAAGTTTGGAGGAGAAACAAAGGATTTGCTTCCTTCATTTGGCTACTCTTGGGCTTCCTGAGAGCTTCATGTCTCTTTTCAGTTCCTGTGAACATCATCCCAGCAATGTTTCTGTATCCCAGGAGCAGAAGTTCTTTCCATGGCATAAATGGTCTGAGTTTTCTCAACATTTGCAAAACCAGTTTTATTTAAACCTTCACCAGCTGAGACACTAGCAATGTCCCTTCTTCAGAAGTATGTCTGAGACCTCTCCTGAAAAATCAGAGATACTAGCACCAGCCAAGCTGCATCTTCTACTCAGAGGTTTTCATCAGCCCTAGGAGTGGCAACTTCTTTCTAATATTCCTCCATATTTTCTCAGAGTTCTTTTACATTTTTGTTACCTAGTTAACAACTTTATAGTTAGTTAATGAGTTTTTACACTTTTGCTCTTTTTTCAAACAACTAGTGAGGTTTTTATCTCTTGATCAGCCCCAACTATATACCCCCATTGTCCCAAACAACAGCTAGCCAATTGCCAGATATGTGAATGAACCCATTGACCACAAGGTGACCAAAGATGCATAAGTTAGGCAGCCAAAACCAGTGTACATTGCTAACTCCCAAATCATGAACCCTAAATCCTGAATTACTGTTTTAAGCTAAGTAGTTTTGGGGTAAGTTATGCAGAAAAAGAACACTAACAAATATGGAAAAAATTTAAAGATTTAGGTATGATTTAATAATTCAGATGGGCATAAATTAAATAAACAAAACACCCACTTGTATGGTTGATGGCTTTGCAGAGAAAAGTATTTTTTTCTCCACAATTGCTGGGGAAAATGTTAATTTTTTTTTTAAGATTTTTTTTATTTATTTATTCATGAGAGACAGAGAGAGAGAGAGAGAGAGAGGCAGAGGGAGAAGCAGGCTCCCAAGGAGCAGGGAGCCCGATGTGGGACTCGATCCCAGGACCCCGGGATCATGACCTGAGCCGAAGGCAGACGCTTAACCATCTGAGCCACCCAGGCGCCCTTTTTTTTTTTTTTAAAGATTTTGAAAATGTTAATTTTAATATCCTTTTAGGAAAACAATCTAGAAGTATCTTTTAACATTGCTGGGGAGAATGTTAGTTTTAGTAACCTTTTAGGAAAGCAATCTGGAAGTTTCTTTTAACATTAAAAAATCCTGGGATTCTCCCAAAGAAATATAAGCATCAATATATAAGAATGCATGTTCATGGATACATTTACCAGTGGTGAAAAGCTAAAAAGGTCAATTCCCTTTAATAGAAGAATGATTAAATAAAGAATTCTATACTGTGAAATATTATACTGTTAGTAAAGGTATAAATTAAAACCATTTCATTTTCAGGCTTGCAAGGTTTTATTTAAAATATTTCTGAATAAAAAGATGCAAAATGAGCAAAATGAAAAGCCATACTAAACAACCATTATAAGTAACTATATACTTATTTTATGCATATATATGTTTATATATAAAATATATGTATGTATTTTACCTTGATTGTCAAAGGGTGATAAATTGATCACTTTTGTTGGGAATTTATTCATTGCGATGTTCTTCGGAAGTAAATCTTGATGTGAAAATATATTTTTGTTTTTAAATAAATTCATTCCTAAAATAAAAATTTCTAAAAATTAGATGAAGACTCCGAATATTCATACACTACTCTCCAAACACCATGTACTACTAGTCTTTATTTATACGTTTGTAATGTTTTCTTACCACATTTTATTGAGTGATCACTTGTTTATTGCTCTAGTTGTATCATTTTCTCTTCCTTGTCTTCTGTGTTCATTGATAGCATCTTTTTTTTTTTTAGCTCATTGAGTATACTCACTATACAAAAAATTACACGTATTTAATGCATATACATTTTGATAAGTTTAGACATATGTGTACGCCTGCAATACCATCAGCACAATCAAGATAATAAACATATCCATCACCTCCAAAAGACTTCTCTTGTTTTCTTTTTAGGTATGTGGTAAGAACAGTTAGCACAAATACTGCCCCCTTAATGATTTTTAAGTACATAACACTGTATTTTTAACTATAGGCATGATATTGTACAGAAGATCTCTAGAACTTATTCATCTAGTATAACTGTAACTTTATGCCAACTGAACAACGACCCATTTCTTTCTACCCCCAGCCCCTGGAAACCACTGTGAGTGGCTTCGTTATTTGCTTCTGTGAGTTTGACTCTTTTTAAATTTATTTTTATTTTTTATTGAAGTATAATTAAGATATGTTATATTAGTTTCAGGTGTACATTATGATTCAACAAGTCTATACATTACTGAGTACTAATCATGATAAGTGTACTTTTAATCCCTTTTATCTCTTTTACATCTCACGTAAATGGAATTATGCAGTATTTGTCCTGTGACTGGCTTATTTCACTTAGCATTAATGTCTTCCAGGTTCATCCATGTTGTCACATATGGAAGGATTTCCTTCTTTTCCAGTACTGAATAATATTCCATTGTATGTCTACATCATGTGTTCATTTCATTTTACCCAGCTTTATTGAGATATAATTGACATATAGCATTGTGTAAGTTTAAGGTGTATAATGTGATGATTTGATATATATATAGATATATATATGATTTGATATATATATGATTTAATATATATATATATAATGAAAGGATTACAGTAAGTTAAAACCTACATCACCTCACATAACTATTTTGTGCCAAGAATATTGAAGATCTACTCTCCTAGCAACTTTCAAGTATATAATACAGTACTGTTGATTATAGTTATCACACTGTACATTAAATTCCAGAATTTGTTCATCTTCTAACTGGAAGTTTATACCCTTTGACCATCTCTCCATTTCCTTCACCCTTCAGCCTCTGGTAGCCAACATACTACTTTCTGATTCTATGAATTCAGCTTTTTTAGATTCCACATATGAGTAAAAGCATAAAAATGTCTCATTTCATTTATATAAAAACCTTAAGCTCCATCCACGTCATCACAAATGGAAGGATTTCCTTCTTTTTTTTGTTGAATAATATCCCATTGTATATTTTATACCAAATTTTCTCTATATCTTTGTCTGTGGGCATTTAGATTGTTTCCATGTCTTGGCTATTGCTGCAATGAACACAGAAGTGCAGGTATTACTTTGAAAGAGTGATTTCATTTCTTTTGAATATGTACCCAGAAGTGGGATTGCTGGATCACATGGTAGTTCTTTTTCTAATTTTTGAAGGAATATCTATGTTGTTTTCCATAATAGTCGCACCAATTTACAATCCCACTAACAATGTACAAGGGTTGCCCTTTCCCCACATCCTCACTAACATTTGTTATCACTTGTCTTCTTGATGATAACCATTTTAACAGGTGGGTCATTGTAGTTTTGATTTGCATTTCCTTGATAGTGATGTTGAGCACCTTTCCATTGGATATCTGTGTGTCTTCTTTGAAAAATGTCTATTTACATCCTCTGTCCATTTATAATAGCATTGTTTAGTTTTGGGTTTTCTCCTCCTCTTCCCTCTCTTTCCCCTCCCCCCCTTCTTTTTTTTGCTACTGAGTTGTATGAGTTCCTTACATCATACCTTGGATATTAACTTATTATGAGATAGATGGTTTGCAAATATTTTCTCCCATTCTATAGGTTGCCTTTTCATTTTGTTGATGGTTTCTTTTGCTGAGCAGAAACTTTTTAGTTTGATGTCCCACCTGTTTTTGCTTTTGTTGCTTGTATTTTTGATATAATGTACAAAATATTATTGCCAAGATCAATATTAAGTTTTTTCCCTGTTCTTGGAGTATTGAGGTTTCAGATCTCACGTAAGTCTTTAATCTATTTCAAATTAATTTTTGTTAACCATAGAAGATATGAGTTCAGTTTTATTCTTACATATTGATACATTTTCCAACATCATGTATTTTAGAGACTATTGTTTCATATTAAGTATTCTTGCTTCCCTTATCAATTATTAATTGTTTATATATGAGGATTTATCCAAGCTCTTGATTTTGTTTCATTGGCATATGGTCTGTTTTTATGTCAGTACTACCCTGTTTTGATTATTATAGTTTTGCAATATAGTTTGAAGACAGGAAGTATGATGCCTCTAAATTTGTCCTTCTCTCTCAGGATTGCTTTGGCTGGTCAGGGTCTTTTGTGGTTCCAAACAAACTTTAAGATTGTTTTTTTCTATTTTGGGGAAAAGTTTCATTGAAATTTTGATAGGGATTGCACTGAATCTATAGATGGCTTTGGATAGTATCAAAATTTTAAAAACATTAACTTCCAATCCATAAACCTAGGATATCACTCATTTATGATTCTTCAATTTCTTTCATCAAAATGTTATAGTTTTTAGTGCTTAGATTGTTACCAACCTTGTTTAAATGCATTCCAAATATTCTATTGTTTTGATGTTATTGTGACTGAGACAGTTTTCCTTATTTCTATTTCACATATTTCTCTGTTAGTGTATAGGAATGCCACTGATTTCTGTATGTTGGTTTTGTATCCTTTGACTTTACTGCCTTCATTTATTAGTCCTAACAGTTTTATGGTAGAATCTTTAGGATTTTCTCAAAAGAGATCATATCATTTGCAAACTTCACTCTTTCTTTTTCAATTTGGATACCCTTTCTTTTTCTTCCTTAATTGCTCTAAGACTGCCACTACTAAGTTGAATAGGAATGATGAGAATGGGCACTTTTTCCTGATCTTAGATGAAAACCTTTCAATCTTTCGCCTGTAGGCTTGTCATACATGACCTCTATTTTGTTGAGATATGTTCCTTCTATACCAAATTTATTGACAGTTTTATCATATAAGATGTTAAACTTTGTCAAATGCTTTTTCTGTATCTACTGAGATGATCATGTGATTTTTACAACATTTTGTTAATGTGGTGTATCACATATAATGATTTACTTATGTAGATCCATCTTTGCATCTCAATGGATAAATCCCAATTGGTCACAGAATATTATCATTTTAATGTTCTGTTGAGTTTGTTTTGCTGGGAATTTTGTTGAGGATTTTTGTGTCAATTTTCATCATGGATATTATTTATCAGGCTTGTAGTTTTATTTTCTTATAGGGTCATTATCTGGCTTTGGTATCAGGGTAATGTTAACCTTGTAAAATGAGCTTGAGAGCATTTCTTTCTCCTTAATTTTTGGGAAATGTTTGAGAAGGATTGACATTAATTATTCTTTAAATTTTTTTTAAGATTATTTATTTATTTATTCGACATAGAGAGATACAGCGAGAGTGGGAACACAGGAGGGGAAGTGGGAGAGGGAGAAGCTGGCTTCCCGCCCAGCAGGGAGCCCAATGCGGGGCTTGATCCCAGGACCCTGGAATCATGACCTGAGCCGAGGGCAGACACTTAATGACTGAGCCACCCAGGTGCCCCAATTATTCTTTAAATTTTTGGTAGAATTGACTAGTGAAACCATCTAAGTCTGAACTTTTCTTTGATGGGTGGTTTTTGATAGATAATTGATTCAATCTCCTTATCATTATTGGTCTGTTCAGATTTTATATTTCTTTACAATTCAGTCTTTGTAGATGATATGTTTCTGGGAATTTTTCCATTTCTTCTAGGTTAACCAATTTGCTAGTTTAAAATTATACCCTGTATCTCATAATCTTTGAATATCTCTAGTATCATTTGTAATGTCTATTCTTTCATTTCTAACTTTGAGTCTTTCTTTTTTCTACTTTGTCTAGCCAAAGTTTTGTCAATTTTATTTACTTTTTCAAAAAAAAAAAAACTTCTTATCATCATTGATCTTTTTATTATTTTTCTGGTTTTTATTTCCACTCTGGTCTTCACTATTTCCTTATTTGTGCTAACTTTGGGCTTAATTTTTTCTTCTTTTATAGTTCCTTGTGGTGAAAAGTTGTTTACTTATATCTTTCTTTTTTTTTTACATAGATATTTACCCCTATAAACTTACCTCTTAGAATTGCTTTTATATCATCCTTAAGTTTTGGTGTATTGTGTTTCTATTTTCATTTATCCCAAGTTATTTTTTCATTTTACATTTTATTTATTCTTTGACCTATTGGTTGTCTGGGAGTATGCTGTTTAATTTACACATATTTGTGAATTTTCCAGTTTTCATCCAGTTATTGATTTCTCATTTGATACTACAGTAGTCAGAAAAAATACCTAGTAAGATTTTAAAGTTCTTAGATATCCTAAGACTTGTTTTATGACCTGTCATATGATCTTTCCTGGAGAATGCTGTGTGTGCATTTGGGAGGGAAAGAGAATGTGTATTGTACATCTGTAGTATGGAACGCTCTATATGTCTGTTAGGTCCATTTGGTCTAAAGTATTGCTCAAGTTCAATGTTTCCTTATTGATTTTCTGTCTGGATGATCTATGCCTGGATGATGTTGAAAGTGAGGTACTGAAGTCTCCTACTATTACTGTATTGTTGTCTATTTCTCCCTTCATATCTATTAGTATTTGGTTCTTACACTTAGGTGTCTGATATTGGGTGCATAAAAATTTATGATTGTTACATCTTCCTGATGAATTCATATCTTTTTCAAAATATAATTCCCTTTTTTGTCTCTTGTTACTGCTTCTGAGTTTAAGTCTATTTTGTCTGATATAAGCTTAGCTACCTTGCTCTAATTTGGTTTCCACTTGTATGGAATATCCATTCCACTCCCTCACTTTGACCCTACATGTGTCCTTGAGTATTCTTGGCTTCCTTATCAAATATTAGCTAGCCATATATGAAAGGGTTTATTTCTTGGCTCTCAGTTCTGTTCAGTTGGTGTGTGTGTCTGTTTTTATGCCAGTACCAGCTGTTTTGATTACTATATCTTTATAATATACCTTAAAATAAGGAAGTGTGATGCCTCCAGCTTTGTTCTTTTTCAGAATTGCTTTGACTAAGGGTCTGTGTAATTCTATAATTTTAGGGGTTTTTTTTCTAATTCTGAAAAAAATGCCATTGGAATCTTGATAGGAATTGCATTGAATCTATAGGTGGCTTTGGGTAGTAAGGGCATTTTGACAATATTAATTCTTCCAATTCATGGACATGGGATACTTTTCCCATTTATTTTTTTCTTTTTCAATTTCTTTAATTAATGTTTTATAGTTTTTAGTACAGATATATTTTGCCTCCTGGGTTAAACTTATTCTGTATTTAGTTTTTTTGATTCTATTATAAATGGGATTATTTTCTTCACTCTTTTTTTTTCCCAGATAATTTGTTGTTACTGTATAGAAGAGCTTCTGATTTTTGCATGTTAATTTGGCATCCTGCAACTTCACTGAATTCATTGATCTAACATTTTTGGGGGGTGGAGTTTTTAGCAAAGAATTAGTCTTCCTGCCTAAGTGAAGCAGGAGAACTGGCTTCATAGGTAGCAAGACTGTGCCCATTTCCCTGACCAAACAGTGCCACTGGCTTTGCTCTGCCAAAGACCAGTTCTGCCTGCTGTATTCTCTGTTCAAGTATTTCTGGGCTATAGGGCTTCTAGCTGTTCTGTTTCGGCTTTCTGGTTAGGCTGGGCCAGGAGCTACACTCATCAGTGGACAAGGTTATGTGAATGAGCTCCCATGCCAAGGCAGAATGGGCAGGCTAGCCTCAAGAAGCCTCCTTGGTGTTCCCAATCAGGCTTTCTGGTTGGAAGGGGCTGGGAGCTATACACAACAGTTGGTGGGGGAAACTGACTCCAAGTCCAGCAAGGCTCTTTGTGATCTTGACTCCAGCTAACTTGCTCCCCAGATTCCCTGGCCAATGGTACCACTGGCTTTGCTCTGCAGATAATCAGCTCTGTCTGCCATACTCTACTCACTTGGTGTTGGGCCACACAGCTTCAGGTGTTCTACTAGTCTTCTTGGTCAGTTGGTGCAAGGAGATACACTCAATAGTGAACCATATTATGACTTAACTCCACAGTCTGAGCAGTGGTAGACCAAGCTCCAGGGCTATCAAGACTTTTTTCGACACACAAATCATACAGACCTGCACCTCACTAAGTTTCCTCATGAGATTATGCCACCGTCTTGTCTCTGCAGATAAGCAAACCTGCTGGTTGGGACTACTACTTTGGTACTACAGGTAGGAACTCAGTTGTCAAGGTCTGAGTGCTGGTTTTTGCAAGCACTTCCTTCCTTCCCTGTCACAGATTCCCAGTGGTCAAGTTCCATGGATTACCCCACAATCCCCATGGTATGAGACCAAGTGGAGGCTCCCAAGAGATGACACACAATGCTAGAGGAGCTGGATGTCCATCCTGGGTTCCCTTTTCCAACTGAAGAAACTGGGGACTCAGGGGAAATCTCTCATTGTATCTATATGTCTTTACTAGTGTGCTGTATATTTACACATGACAATTAGTGTCCTTTCATTTCAGCTTGAAGATTTTTCAGCATTTCGTGTAAGGCAGTTCCAGTGGTGATGGACTCACTTAGCTTCTCTTTCTTTTTGAGTCTTATTTCACCTTCACTTCTGGTGGACAACTTTGCCTGGTAAAATATTCTTTTTAGGGAGTTTTTTCCAACACTTGAATATATCATTCCACTGTTTTTTGACCTGCAATGTTTTTACAGAGATTGCTTCTAATGCCTGAGAGGATTCCCATATATGAGATAAATATTTTCCCTCTTGCTGCTTTTAAAATTCTCTCTTTGTATTTTGTTTTAGACAGTTTTATTATAATGTGTATAAGTATTGTTGTGGATTGAAATTTTGCAGTGATTTATTAGCTTTTGAACTTGTATATTCAAATATCTCTCCAGATTTGGGAAATTCTCAGCCATTATTTCTTTACATAAGCTCTGCCCTTCTCTTCTTTTAGGATTCCAGTCATTCATATATTTAGTTAGATTATTGGTGTTCAATACTTTATATAGTCTTCATTCTTTTTTATTTTCTCTTCTTTGTATAATTTCAATACTGTCTTCTACTTTACAAATATTTTCTTCTGCTGGATCTGCTATCAACTCTGGAATTTCTTTTTGATTCTTCTTTATGATCTCTATCTCTCTGTTAAATTTCTCATTTTGTTTGTGTATTCTTTTCTTGCTTTTGTTGAGCTTTCTGTGTCTTTTTTTGGAGCTCACTGAGCTTCCTTAAAACAGCTATTTTGAATTTTTTATCAGTTAAATTACAAATCTCCATTTCTTTGGGGCTATTGGAAAATTAATGTATTTCTTGCATGGCATTATGTTTCCTTGATTTTTCATGTTCCTTGGTGTCCTCTCTGCTTTCATTGCATTTAAAAAAGTAGTCACCTCCTCCAGGTTTACTGACTGGCTTCCAGAGAGAAATCCCTTCTTTCAGCCCTGCTAGGAATTCTGATGTTTCTTCAGGCTTTTTCTATGGGTATGCCTGCTCCACACTTCTTGTTCTCTTTTGTGGCAGAATTCTTAAGCCTTCTTTCTGTGCTGTAAAGACAGGTTGGTTGCTCAGAGCCTCCTTTTTGTTTTCCTTATGGCAGTCCTGAGTGCTTAAGTTTATGGTTTCTTCCAGGTCAGCTTTCTGGGGATGTTTACTGTCTGTCAAATCTCACTCTATTGCTGTTGGGAGCATGCACAGGGAGCCAGCCCCAAGGAGGAGTTTGTGTGAGTGAGACACATGGAGTATTGGAGGTGCCTGTGGACAGTTTTGGGGAATCCACAGGTGATGTGTTTTCAGCAGCTGATGTGTGGGCTTCCTGATGGAGTTCTTGACACACTTAGCAGGCATATCCCTTTAAACATTCAGTTTTGAGCCTTTGCTGCTGTTCTTGCAGCCAGTCTCTGACCTCAGGTCATGCACTTATGACTCACTTCTCTGGATGCGACAAGACAGAAATGGGTCTTTTTGACAGTATCCTGCATAGCTAGAGAAGCTGGGTACTCACTCACATGCTCTCACTTTTTCTCATGGGAGAAATCTCAGGATGAAAAGGGCTCTCTTGGCACTGAAGTATGCTGCCCTGAAGAAGGAGTGGTGTAGATAAAATCAAACTGTTCCTTTTACCCTCCACAATGTATCCAATCTCAGATTTTGTTGTTGTTGTTGTTGTTCCAACAGTGTGCTAGAACTTCCTTGCTGGACCCTTGGATTTCAACAAAGCCTCTCCAATCTGTGGATAATCATCAAATTGGTTTTCTTTTTCACAGGGGGTGGATGGTAAAAAACAAAACAAAAACAAAAACTCACAAAACTCCTACAATATTGATGTCATCACTGTAATCTTCCTTCTTTCTTGCCAAATATTTTATAGGAAAAGTCACATTGCTTTTATTTCTCTGATATATCCAATTATGTCAAAGTCCTTTTTAGAAAGTTTTCTCCCTTCTCATTGAGAAAGGTTCTTCTTTTGTAGCATTTTGATGCAGTATTTTTAGTATTTGCCAATGTAGATGTACAAAACCTCTTCTTCCTCTTCCTAGGTAAATTAGAATAATTAGCAGCAAAACCCTCACTGTTTTTTTCCCCCCTGATATAGAGGGTGGCATACACAGTTTTTGTCTGAAGGACAGAGTGTTTTATTCTCAGTATCTCCTTAATTTTGTCCTTATCCAAATCCTGTTTTAGTTTGAACCAGAATATTCATTTCTGTATTGGATCTGTACTCTACATTTAGAAGGATGCATTTATAAGGATACCCATAAACCACTGGTTCTCCCTCACCAATTTAATTAATGTTTATTAGATTTTTTTTTAATTCTACTGATTTTAAAAGTAACATGTGCATTGCAGAATACTTCCATTTAAACAAATAATTATAAGCTTCATATTATTTAATCATTGGCTAGAGATTAAACTGAAGCCATAGGCTGAGAGGCTTAGTAAGAGATTGTAACTCCAAGCTAGTCATTCACATTTGTCAAATATGAGTAAAAGCTGGGGAGGATTTTTAAGTCACTGAAGATAAAACCCTTAATGCATGTTAGGGTAATGGTGCTATACTGTCAAATTTATGTTTATTCTTCATCTTATTTTCATGAAAGTATCAAGACTAAATTATTTCTATGAAAATATTTTGGTATATCTTGGTATTAAAAATTGAATATAATTTTGGATGCAGGTGATACAAAAGACTAGCTACCCCAAATGAACTTTCTAACTAAAATGTTAGATTAAAAAGAATGTATTTTAAAAAAATATTGCTGAGATGCCATAAAAATATACTCAGGAAAACCAAAAGAAGTAAAAGCATTTAACTTGCAGATTTCTGCTAAAATTAGTGTATGTGTGTGTATGGTGTACATATTTTTTTTTTAAGATTTTATTTATTTATTTGACAGAGAGAGACAGTGAGAGCAGGAATACAAGCAGGGGGAGTGGGAGAGGGAGAAGCAGGCCTCCCGCTGAGCAGGGAGCCCGATGTGGGACTCAATCCCAGGACCCTGGGATCATGACCTGAGCCGAAGGCAGACGCTTAATGACTGAGCCACCCAGGCGCCCTGGTGTACATATTTTTATAAAATTAACTGACCTATAAGAATAATGTGGAAAGTTGGGGAGAAGACAAGGGGTAATTTCCACAATAAAGGAAAATAAAAAAGAGGGCACAATTGAGTATTTCAGAAAACACTCGTATAAAACACCATTATGTATGGGTTATGACATCATATGTAAGAACTGAGAAAAAATGGAATGAGATTATAACAGCACAGAATGGAAACCATTAGAATCCTGTATTTTTTATATTAGTGTTACATATTTTCTGAATGCTTAAAATATTTTACAAAATGAAAAAGCATATTACAAAAAGTATTCTAGATAATTAGATACTTATTTTTACATTGTTATGTCTTTTACCTTGATTGTTAAAGGATGAAAAACTGATCCTGTTTGTTGAGAGTTTACGTGGTGTGATGTCACTGGTAAAAAAATCTTGATGTTCTGTGGACATATATCTGTTTTTAAATAAATTCACACCTAAAACAAAATTTTAAAAAATTTCAAAAAGACGTTATGACTATTTGCATACTACTCTCCAGTCTCCATGTATTAGTCCTTATTTCTGTGTTTGTAATCTTTTAATATTTGAGTGGTCATTTGTCTATCATTCCAATTTCTATAAACTTCATTTTCTCTTTTTTAAAAAATTTAAAAAAAAATTTTTAAGATTTTATTTATTTATTTGACAAACAGAGACACAGTGAGAGAGAGGGAACACAAGCAGGGGGAGTGGGAGAGGGAGAAGCAGGCTTCCTGCTGAGCAGGATGTGGTAACCAATGAAATAACAGGGATGTGGTAACCAATGAAATAACTGTTATAATGCTCTTACAAAACTCATCAACTAGCCTTTTTTGCTTTTTCAAATTTAAAGCAACTTTCCTTTCTAAGCCAGAAATAGAAAGTGAGTAGAAGAGTAGTGAGAAATATTACACCAAGTATATTCTAAGGTCACTAGATTTTATAGCTTACTTTCTAAATACATTTTAAAACTAATAATATCTAGCTAATTTTCTATTGATAGTAAATACTAGAGTTTAATTAATTATAAGAGGGAATTCATGAAGATTTTTACCCATGTAATAACATATAGTTACTGTTGTCATTAAAGATCCATACTTAATTAAATTCCCAAAATGGTATAAACCATAAATATTAGACTTAAAGAATATTTGTTCTTACCAGGGTGACTTTTAAGTTGTGTCTTGATTTCACCAAATATTGTTTCTCCTCCAACAGTATATGTCAAGTGTTCTACATCAATCTCTATAGACAAAAAGGAAAAAAAAATTCCAAATGTTTCATAAGGTAAGCATTAATGTGTGTATGTGTGTGTGTATGTGTGTGTGTAGTACAAACTTAATCAGCATTTGTTCTTATAGAAGAAGAGAAAAACACAATTGTCTGAATTGCACAAAAAAATTTCATAGAATTTGAAGGGCCCTTAGCAATCATATAAGCCTCATTATAATGAGGCTCAGAAATGTTTAGGGATTAGATCAAGAAAACATATCAAGATGATGACAAAACTGATGCACAAACTGACCCCATATTTCCTTAACCAGTGCTTTTCCTACACAATGCTCTTTTTTATAAAAAACTTAAATCATCTTGAGAAATTTGTTAATAATATAACTTCTAAGTTTATGCTAAAAGAACATTAATACTGTAGGATATACAACTGAGATGCACTATGACAGTTTTGGTCATAGTTCAGGTTTTAAACCATAGTCCCACATCAGAAAAAGTTACTATGAGACAGAAATTCTTTGACTCTCTCAGGACTATTTTATGTCATTTTTTAGGTTATATAATTGTAAATCCAGTAGGCATCAGTGATGTAGAAAGGTAAGATATTCTGTGGTCTAAAAAAAAATGCCTATCAGTTCCCTTTATGTGCATACCTTGTAGCTGGGGAAAGGAATATGAATGAATTTTCAGTAATACCAGTATTGTGATTGTACACGATTTCATTTAAGTTTTTATGTGATTTTAACATTTGCTGGACTTAGAAAGCACTAGCTAGGTCAAAAAAGAGAAAAAACACATGAAAGATATTAAAAGGGAATTTATATCAAATAAAAAAGGAGATAATTAGGATTGGTAACTTGGGTCAAATAATGTACCTAGTATTTTGTGAAAGAAAGTTGGTTATTGGAGAGTGTGTATCAGAGATTGGAAACCTGTCATGAACTTGACACCATAAGGTGGATCTTGCTCTGTTGTAACTGCTGAGACCATGAATAACCATTAAAGGTTGTACAATGACCTTTGGATCCCAAATATATATTCACCACAACCTAAGAAGAGGTGGGACTAGCCTGGGTATCTTACCAAAAAGAACCACAAAAAATAAGATTGGATGGAACAAGTTTCAATAAGTACATAATGAGAGAGGGGGGAAAAGATGGCGGAGGAGTAGAGGACACTATTTGAACTGGTCCCTGGAATTGAGCTGGGTATCTACCGGACCACTCTGAGCACCCACGAAATCAGCCTGAGATGTGAGAAGATATATCAGGATCTCTACAAACAGAATATCGCAGGTGGTTGGTTTCGAGGTATGAAGCAGGAAGCCCTAATTCTGCGGGCAGATATCAGAGGATAAATGGCAGTGGGAGGGAGCCTGGCTGTGGGGATCCTACACTTCCAGTGAGTGATAGCCTCCCACACTGGGGATGGGGCACAGACTCACAGACCGGTAGCGGTGGGGAAAGGACTTTAGGGCAGCCTCCGGGTTGGAAACCTGGAGAGGTGGGGTCGCACGTGTGAACTGGGGGCAGCTGGTGGTTTTAGAAGCACAAAGGGCAGAGACGTGCCCCAACCTGGAGGCAGGACTGGGAGTGCTGTGGAGGGGCACACAACCCAGGATACTGCAGCTTATAGCAGCACAGACAGAGATGGAGATAGTGTGGCCTGGAGAGCTCACTGAAGAACAGACTGTGATCTCTCTGCTCTGAGGCAGAGGGTGGGAAAGGTCTCTTCTGTTCTGACTCTCAGAAGAGACACAGAAAGCCACCAGGGAAAGCCACCAGAGGACAAAAGCCTCCCCAAACTGGTTCCCACTGAACCCATCCCCCACCACAGGGGGGCAGGGCAACTCTGCCCAAACAGGGTTGCCTGAGTAACAGCAAGGCAGGCCCCTCTCCCAGAAGATAGGCTGGGAAAACAAGAGGCCAGCAACCCTAAGGTTAAAACAGGTGCATCTTGCTTGGGTTCTGGTCAATAATTTGGACTCCATACATTCCTTCAACCACCCATCAACAGAATAACTAAGAGGAAGAACCCCCAAAATAGGAAAGACTCAGAGATTATGACTTATGCTGCCGATTTACAAATGGATGTAGATATAACCAAGATGTCGGAGATGGAATTCAGGCTAGCAAATGTGAAGACAATAGCTAGAATGGAGAAATCATTTAATGGCAACATAGAGTCTCTAAGGGCAGAAATGAAAGGTGAATTGGCAGAACTTAAAAATGCTATCAATGAGATCCAATCTAATCTAGATAATCTAACAGCTAGGGTAAGTGAGGCAGAAGAACGAATTAGTGACCAGGAAGACAATTTAATAGATAAAAAGGGAAAAGAGGAGGCCAGGGAAAAACAACTCAAAATCCATGAAAATAGAATCAGAGAAATAAATGACACCATGAAGCATTCCAATGTCAGAATAATTGGAATCCCAGAGGGGGTGGAGAGAAAGAGAGAGGACTAGAAGATATATTTGAGCAAATCGTAGCTGAGAATGTCCCTAATCTGGGGAATGAAACAAACATTCATGTCCTAGAGGCAGAGAGGACCCCTCCCAAGATCAAGGAAAACAGGCCAACACCCTGGCATGTAATAGTAAAACTTGCAAATCTTAGAACCAAGGAAACCATCTTAAGGGCAGTTGGGGGAAGAGATTCCTTACGTACAGAGGGAACATCAGAATAATGTCAGACCCATCCACAGAGACCTGGTAAGCCAGAAAGGCCTGGCAAGACATATTCAGGGTACTAAATGAGAAGAACATGCAGCCAAGAATACTTTATCTGGCAAGGCTTTCATTTAGGATGGATGGAGAGATGCAGAGCTTCCAAGACCAGCAGAAACTGAAAGAGTATGTGACCACTAAGCCAGCCCTACAAAAAATATTAAGGGGGGTTCTATAAAAAGAGAAAGACCCCAAGAGTGATCTACAACAGAAATTTACAGGGACAATCTATAAAAACAACATCTTCACAGGCAACATGATGACAATTAATTCATATCTTTCAATAATCACTCTCAACATGAATGGCCTAAATGCTCCCATAAAATGGCACAGGGTTGCAGATTGGATGAAAAGAGAGGAACCATCCATATGCTGTCTACAAGAGACTTATTTTGAACCTAAAGATACACCCAGACTGAAAGTGATGGGATGGAGATCCATCTTCCATGCCAGGGGACCTCAAAAGAAAGCTGGGGTAGCAATTCTTACGTCAGACAAGTTAGATTTTAAACTAAAGTCTGTAGTTAGAGACACAGAAGGACACTATATCATTCTTAAAGGGTCTATTCAATAAGAAGATCTAACAATTGTAAATATCTATGTCCCCAACATGGGAGCAGCCATCTACATAAGCCAACTGTTAACCAAAATAAAGAGTCATATTGATAACAATACGTTAATTGTGGGAGACCTCAATACTCCACTCTCAGCAATGGACAGATCATCTAAGCAGAAAATCAACAAGGAAACAGAGCTTTGAATGATACATTGGACCAGATGGAACTCATAGACATATACAGAACATTCCACCCTAAAACAACAGAATACTCATTCTTCTCGAGCGCACATGGAACTTTCTCTAGAATAGACCATATACTGGGTCACAAATCAGGTCTCAACCAATACCAAAAGATTGAGATTATTCCCTGCATATTCTCAGACCACAATGCTCTAACACTGGAACTCAATCACAAGAAAAAATTTGGCAGAAATTCAAACACTTGGAAGCTAAAGACCACTCTGCTCAAGAATGTTTGGGTCAACCAAGAAATCAAAGAAGAACTTAAACAATTCATGGAAATCAATGAGAACGAAAACACATCGGTCCAAAACCTATGGGATACTACAAAGGCGGTCCTAAGGGGGAAATACATAGCCATCCAAGCCTCACTCAAAAAAATAGAAAAATCCCGAATTCACCAACTAACTCTACACCTTAAAGAACTAGAGAAAAAGCAACAAACGACGCCTAAGCCATGCATTAGAAGAGAAATAATTAGAATTAGAGTAGAAATCAATGAATTAGAAACCAGAAACACAGTAGATCAGATCAATGAAACTAGAAGTTGGTTCTTTGAAAGAATTAATAAGATCGATAAACCACTGGCCAGGCTTATCCAAAGGAAAAGAGAAAGGACCCAAATTAATAAAATTATGAATGAAAGGGGAGAGATCACGACTAACACCAAGGAAATAGAAACAATTATTAGAAATTATTATCAACAACTACATGCCAATAAACTGAGCAATCTGGATGAAATGGAGGCCTTCCTGGAAACCTTTAAGCTGCCCAGACTGAAACAGGAAGAAATTGACAACCTGAATAGGCCAATAACCAGTAACGAGATTGAAGCAGTGATCAAAAACCTCCCAAAAAACAAGAGTCCAGAACCTGATGGATTCCCTGGGGAATTCTACCAAACATTCAAAGAAGAAATAATACCTATTCCCCTGAAGCTGTTTCAAAAAATAGAAACAGAAGGAATACTTCCAAACTCATTCTATGAGGCCAGCATTACCTTAATCCCCAAACCAGGCAAGACTGATATCCCTGATGAATATGGATTCCAAAATCCTCAACAAAATCCTAGCTAATAGGTTCCAACAATGCATTAAAAGGATCATCCACCATGACCAAGTGGGATTTATCCCCAGGATGCAAGGTGGTTCAACATTCACAAATCAATCAATGTGATAGAACACATTAATAAGAGGAGACAGAAAGACCATATGGTCCTCTCAATTGATTCAGAAAAAGCATTTGACAAAATACAGCATCCTTTCCTGATTAAAACTCTTCAGAGTATAGGGATAGAGGGAACATTCCTTAAGTTCATAAAATCCGTCTATGAAAAACCCACAGCAAGTACCATTCTCAATGGGGAAAAGCTGAGAGCCTTTCCCTTAAGATCAGGAACACATCAAGGATGCCCACTCTCGCCACTATTGTTCAACATAGTACTAGAAGTCAACAGCAATCAGGCAACAAAAAGAAATAAAATATAAAAAATAAATATAAATATAAATATAAAAAATAAAAGGAATTCAAATTGGCAAAGAAGAAGTCAAACTCTCTTTTCACAGATGACATGATACTTTGTGGAAAACCCAAAAGACTCCACCCCCAAATTACTAGAACTCATCCAGCAATTCAGTAATGTGGCAGGATACAAAATCAATGCACAGAAATCAGTTGCTTTCTTATACACTAACAATGCAACTGTAGAAAGAGAAATTAGAGAAATGATTCCATTTACAGTAGCACCAAAAACCCTAAGATACCTCGGAATAAACCTAACCAAAGAGGTAAAGGATCTTTACTCTAGGAAAAACAGAACACTCATGAAAGAAACTGAAGAAGACACAAAAAGATGGAAAAATATTCCATGCTCATGGATCAAAAGGATAATAATTGTTAAAATGTCTATGCTACCCAGAGCAATCCATACCTTCAATGCCATCCCGATCAAAATTCCAATGACATTTCGCAAAGTGCTGGAACAAACAATCCTAAAATTTGTATGGATTCAGAAAAGACCCCAAATCACCACGGAAATGTTGAAAAAGAAAAACGAGGCTGGGGGCATCTTGTTGCCTGATTTCAAGCTATATTACAAAGCAGTGATCACCAAGACAGCATGGTACCAGCACAAAAACAGACATACAGACCAATAGAACAGAAGAGAGAACCCAGATATGGACCCTCAACTCTATGGTCAAATAATCTTCGACAAAGCAGGAAAAAACATGCAATGGAAAAAAGACAGTCTCTTCAATAAATAGTGCTGGGAAAATTGGACAGCCACATGCAGAAGAATGAAACTCGACCATTCTCTAACACCATACACAAAGATAAACTCAAGTGGATGAAAGACCTCAATGTAAGACAGTAATCCATCAAAATCTTAGAGGAGAACATAGGCAGTAACCTCTTTGACATTGGCCACAGCAACTTCTTTCAAGATACATCTCCAAAAGCTAGTGAAACAAAAGCAAAAATGAACTTTTGGGACTTCATCAAGATAAAAATCTTCTGCACAGCCAAGGAAACAGTCAACAAAACAAAGAAGTAACCCACAGAATGGGAGAAGATATTTGCAAATGACACTACAGACAAAAGCTGGTATTCAAGACCTATAAAGAGCTTCTCAAACTCAACACCCAAAAAACAAATAATCAAGTCCAAAAATGGGCAGAAAAGACACTTCTCTGAACAAGACATACAAATGGCTAACAGACACATGAGAAAAAGTTCATCATCATTAGCTATCAGGGAAATTCAAATCAAAACCACATTGAGATACCACCTTACACCAGTTAGAATGGCAAAAATGGACAGCGAAAGAAACAACAAATGTTGGAGAGGTTGTGGAGAAAGGGGAACCCTCTTACATTGTTGGTGGGAATGCAAGCTGATACAGCCACTTTGGAAAACAGTGTGGAGGTTCCTCAAAAGTTTAAAAATAGAGCTACCCTATGACCCAGCAATTGCACTACTGGGTATTTACACCAAAGACACAGATGTAGTGAAAAGAAGGGCCATATGCACCCCAATGTTCATAGCGGCAATGTCCACAATAGCCAAACTTCAACAGATGAATGGTTAAAGAAGATGTCGTCCATATATACAATGGAATATTACTCAGCCATCAGAAAGGATGAATACCTAACTTTTATGTCAACATGGATGGGAGTGGAGGAGATTATGCTAAGTGAAATAAGTCCGCAGAGAAATTCAATTATCATATGATTTCACTTATTTGTGGAACATAAGGAATAACATGGAGGACAGAAGAAGGACGGGAAAAATGAAGGTGGGGAAATCGGAGGGATTGATAAACCATGAGAGACTATGGACTCTGAGAAACAAACTGAGGGTTTTAGAGGGGAGGGGGCAGGGGGGATGGGTTAGCTCGGTGATGCGTATTAAGGAGGGCACGTACTGCATGGAGCAGTGGGTGTTATACGAAAACAATGGATCATGGAACACTACATCAAAAACTAATGATGTATGATGACTAACATAACATAATAAAATTTAAAAAAAACAATGATAACCATTAAAATAAAAAAATAAGCACACAATGACTTTTTGTGAAAGTAAAATGACATAGAGCAATGCAAAATGGGGATATTAGGAGATATATTTGAGGCTCTCTCGTTGTTTCTGCAACTGCCATAAGTAAGAATGAATGGTTCATTTGGAATGAGTGTGAGGAGATTCTTAAATAAGCAAGGAGGCATTGAGAACATTTCGCAGCAGATATGATTAAAAACTGGGGGAAAGGAGGAGGAGCAAGATGGCGAAGGAGTAAGAGACCTAAATTTCATCTGGTCCCAGGAATTCAGCTAGATAGGGATCAAACCATTCTGAACACCAACAAACTTGACAGGAGATTGAAGAAAAGAATAGCAGCAATCCTATGAACAGAAAAGTGACCACTTTCTGGAAGTTAGGACGTGTAGAGAAGTGAATCCGAGGTGATATTTGGGAAGATAGACTGTGGGGCTGAGGCGCCGGCTCTCAGCTCGGGGTTGCCATAAACCATGATCCATGGCACAGTTGGGCCACTACTCTTCGAGCAGGGACCCAACAAGCAGGAAATCCAGGGAGACTCCCCTTCCTCCCCCAGGAGGAGCGGCACAGGAGCACACCACAGGAATCTGCTGGGTTTGGAAATTCCAAATAGGGTCATGTGCCAGAGATAGAAATGCTCGGTCACAGGCCAGGTGAGCACAGAGTGAGGCCAGAGACCAGGAAGACAGGAGTGATTGACTGCTTTTCTCCGAGGGTTCACTGAAGAGTGGGGCCCCAAGTTCTAGGCTCCTCCAGGGCCAGAGATTGGGAGGCTGCCATTTTCATTCTCATTGTCCAAAGCTGTTTGGAAAGCTTTCAGGGAAAAAAAGCTACCGAGAACAAACTTGAGCAGATTATTTAGCTGGGCCCCCGGCAAGGGTGGTGCAATTCCACCTCAGGCAAACTCATTTGAGAATCACTGCAACAGGTCCCTTCCCCAGAAGACCGGTAAGAACATCCAGCCAAGACCAAGTTTTACCAATCATTGAGAACTGCAGAACTCCAGCGCTAGAGGAATACAGCACATAGAATTCATGGCTTTTTCCCATGATTCTTTAGTCTTTCAGTTAATTTTTTTAATTTTATTTTTTCTTTTTCTATTTCTTTTGAATTTTTCTTCTTTCCTTTTTCAACCAACATCTTATCAATTCCTTTTGTAAAATCTTTTTTAATTTTCATTTTTACAGTCATATTCTAACCCTTCATTGTATTTAATCTTATTTTTTTGTATATATATGTTTTTCTTTCTTTAAAATTTTGAGATACAGTTTCTTCTAACAGACCAAAATACATCTTAAATCTAGTATATGGCTTTGTTCTAGTCTCCTGCGTGATCACATTCTCTTCTTTTCTTTCTTGCTTTTTTTTTAAATTTTTCTTCTTTCTTTTTTCAACCAACTTCTTATCAATTCCTTTTTAAAAATCTTTTTAAATTTTTATCTTTGCATTCATATTCCATCCCTTCATCATATTTACCCTTATTTTTGTACATGTATAAGTTTTTCTTTCTTTAAAATTTTGGGAGGCAGTTTCTTCTAACAGACTAAAATACATCCAAAATCTAGTGTGTAGCTCTGTTCTATTCACTAGCCTGATCATATTCTTTTTTTTTTCCCTTTCTTTTCCCCTGGTTTTGGGTTTCTTCTGATTTGATTAGTGTACATTTTTGGGGGGTCGTTGTTACCCTGTTAGCATTTTGTTCTCTTATGCATCTATTATCCTCTGGACAAAATGACAAGATGGAAAACTCACCTCAAAAAAAAAAGAACAAGAGGCAGTACCGACTGCCAGGGACCTAATCAATACAGACTTTAGTAAGATGTTGGAACTAGAGTTCAGAATGATGATCATAAAGATACTAGCTGGGTTTGAAAAAACCATAGAAGGTACAAGAGAATCCCATTCTGGAGAAATAAAATAACTAAAATCTAAGCAAGTCAATATCAAAAAGACTATTAATGAGGTGCAATAAAAAATGGAGGCTCTAACTGCTAGGATAAATGAGGTAGAAGTGAGAAGTAGTAATATAGAAGATCGAATGATGGAGAATAAAGAAGCTGAGAAAAAGAGATAAACAACTACTGGATCATGAGGGGAGATTCGAAAGATAAGTGATACCATAAGACAAAATAATATTAGAATAATTGGGATCCCAGAAAAAGAAGAAGAGAGAGATGGGCAGAAGGTGTGTTGGAGCAAATTATAGCAGAGAACTTCCCTAATTTGGGGAAGGAAACAGACATCAAAATCCAGGAGGCACAGAGAACCCCTCTCAAAATCAATAAAAATAGGTCAACACCCTGACATCTAATATTAAAACTTACGAGTCTCAGAGACAAAAAGAAAATCCTGAAAGCAGCTTGGGACAAAAGGTCTGTAACCTACAATGGTAGAAACATTAGATTAGCAGCAGACTTATCCACAGAGACCTGGCAGGCCAGAAAGGACTGGCATGATATATTCAGTGCATTAAATGAGAAAAACATGCAGCCAAGAATACTATATCCAGCTAGGCTGTTATTGAAAAATGAAGGAGAGATAAAAAACTTCCAGGACAAGCAAAAACTAAAAGAATTTGTGAACACCAAACCAGCCCTACAAGAAATATTGAAAGGGGTCCTCTAAGCAAAGGGAGGGCCTAAAAGTAAAATAGACCAGAAAGGAACAGAGACAATATATAGTAACAGCCACCTTACAGGCAATACAATGGCACTAAATTCCTATCTTTCAATAGTTATCCTGACTGTAAATGGGCTAAATGCCCCAATCAAAAGACACAGGCTATCATATTGGATGAAAAAACAAGTCCCATTGAAATGCTGTCTGCAAGAGACTCATTTTAGACCCAAAGACACCTCCAGGTTTAAAGTGAGGGGATGGAAAACAATTTACCATGCTAATGGAAATCAAAAGAAAGCTGAGGTGGCAATCCTTATATCAGACAAATTAGATTTTAAATCAAAGACTATAATAAGAGATAAGGAAGCACACTACATCATACTTAAAGGTCTATCCAACAAGAAGATCTAACAATTGTAAATATCTATGCCCCTAACATGGGAGCAGCCAATTATATTAGCCAATTAATAATAAAATCAAAGAAACACATTGAAAATAATACAATAATAGTAGGGGACTTTAACACCCCCTCACTGAAATGGACAGATCATCTAAGCAAAAGATCAACAAGGAAATAAAGTAAATAAAGGCTTTAAATGACACACCATACCAGATGGACTTCACAAATATATTCAGAACGTTCCATCCCAAAGCAACAGAATACACATTCTTCTCTAGTGCGCATGGAACATTCTCTGGAATAGATCATATCCTGGGTCACAGATCAGGTCTCTAATGGTACCAAAAGATTGGGATCATTCCCTGCATATTTTTGGACCACAATGCTTTGAAACTAGAATTCAATCACAAGAAGAAAGCTGAAAAGAATTCAAATACATGGAAGCTAAAGAGCACCCTTCTAAAGAATGAATGGGTCAACCAGGAAATTAAAGAAGAATTTTAAAAATTCATGGAAACAAATGAAAATGAAAACACAACTGTTCAAAATGTTTGGGATGCAGCAAAGGCTGTCCTAAGAGGAAAGTATATAGCACTACAAGCCTTTCTCAAGAAACAAGAAAGGTTTCAAGTACACAACCTAACCCTACACCTAAAGGAGCTGGAGAAAGAACAGCAAATAAAGCCTAAACCCAGCAGGAGAAGATAAATAATAAAGATCAGAGCAGAAATCAATGAAATAGAAACCAAAAGAACAGTAGAACAGATCAATGAAAATAGGAGCTGGTTCTTTGAAATAATAATATTGATAAACCTCTGGCCAGACTTATCCAAAAGAAGAGAAAGGACCCAAATAAATAAAATCATGAATGAAAGAAGAGAGATCACAACCAACACTGAAGAAATACAAACAAGTATAGGAACATATTATGAGCAACTATATGCCAGAAAATTAGACAATCTGGAAGAAATAGATGCATTCCTAGAGGCATATAAACTACCAAAACTGAACCAGGAAGAAATAGAAAACCTGAACAGACCCATAACTAGCAAGGAAATTGATGCAGTAATCAAAAATCTCCCAACAAACAAGAGCCCAGCGCCAGATGGCTTCCCAGGGGAATTCTACCAAGCATTTAAAGAAGAATTAATACCTATTTTTCTGAAACTCTTCCAAAAAATAGAAATGGAAGGAAAACTTCCAAACTCGTTTTATGAGGCCACCATTACCTTGATCCCCAAACCAGACAAAGACCCCATCAAAAAGGAGAATTACAGACCAATGTCCTTGATGAACATGGATGCAAAAATTCTCACCAAAATACTAGCCAATAGGATCCAACAGTACATTAAAAGGATTATTCACCACGACCAAGTGGGATTTATCCCTGGGCTGCAAGGTTGGTTCAACATCTACAAATCAATCAATGTGATACAATACATTAATAAAAGAAAGAACAAAAACCATATGATCCTCTCAGTAGATGCAGAAAAAGCATTTGACAAAGTACAGCATCCTTTCTTGATTAAAACACTTCACAGTGTAGGGATAGCGGGTACATACCTCAATATCATAAAAGCCATCTATGAAAAACCCACAGTGAATATCATTCTCAATGGGGGAAAAAATGAGAGCTTCTCCCCTAAGGTCAGGAACATGGCAGGGATGTCCACTATCACCACTGCTATCCAACATAGTACTAGAAGTCCTAGGCACAGCAATCAGAGAACAAAAAGAAATAAAAGGCATCCAAATCGGCAAAGAAGAAGTCAATCTCACTCTTTCAGATGATATGATACTTTATATGGAACAGCCAAAAGACTCCACCCCAAATCCACTAGAACTCATATAGGAATTCAGTAAAATGGCAGGGTATAAAATCAATGCATAGAAATCAGTGGCATTCCTATACACCAACAACAAGGCAGAAGAAAGAGAAATTAAGGAGTTGAATCCCATTTACAGTTGCACCCAAAACCATAAGATACCTAGGATAAATCTAACCAAAGAGGCAGAGAATCTGTACTCAGAAAACTATAGAATACTCATGAAAGAAATTGAGGAAGACACAAAGAAATGGAAAAATGTTCCACGCTCATGGAGTGGAATAACAAATATTGTGAAAATGTCTATGCTACCTAGCGCAATCTACACATTCAATGAAATCCCTATCAAAATACCATCCACTTTTTTCAAAGAAATGGAACAAGTAATCCTAAAATTTGTATGAAACCACAAAAGACCCCGAATAGCCAGAGGAATGTTGAAAAAGAAAAGCAAAGCTGGTGGCGTCACAATTCCAGACTTCAAGCTCTATTACAAAGCTGTAATCATCAAGACAATATGATACCGGCACAAAAACAGACACATAGATCAGTGGAACAGAATAGAGAGGCCTGAAATGGACCCTCAACTCTATGGTCAACTAATTAATCTTTGACAAAGCAGGAAAGAGTGTCCAATGGAAAAAAGACAGTCTCTTCAACAAATGGTGTTGGGAAAATTGGACAGCCACATGCAGAAGAATGAAACTGGATCATTTCCTTACACTATACACAAAAATAAGACTCAAAATGGATGAAAGACCTAAATGTGAGACAGAAATAAATCAAAATCCTTGAGGAGAACACAGGCAACAACCTCTTTGACCTCAGCCACAGCAACTTCTTCCTAGAGACATTGCCAAAGGCAAGGGAAGCAGGGGCAAAAATGAACTCTTGGGACTTCATCAAGATAAAAAGCTTTTGCAAAGCAAAAGAAACAGTCAACAAAACCAAAAGACATCTGAGGAAATAGGAGAAGATATTTGCAAATGACATATCAGATAAAGGGCTAGTATCCAAAATTTATCAAGAACTTATCAAACTCAACACCCAAATAACAAAGAATCCAATCAAGAAATGGGCAGAAGCCATAAACAGACATTTCTGCAAAGACATCCAAATGGCCAACAGACACATGAAAAAGTGCTCAACATCGCTCGGCATCAGGGAAATCCAAATCAAAACCTCAATGAGATACACCTCACACCAGTCAGAATGGCTAAAATTAACAAGTCAGGAAATGGCAGATGTTGGTGAGGATGTGGAGAAAGGGGAACCCTCCTACACTGCTGGTGGGAATGCAAGCTGGTGCAGCCACTCTGGAGAACAGTATGGAGGTTCCTCAAAAAGTTGAAAATAGAGCTAACATACGACCCAGCAATTGCACTACTGGATATTTACCCCAAAGATACAAATGTAGTTATCTGAAGGGGCACATGCACCCTAATGTTTATAGGAGCAATGTCCACAATAGCCAAACTATGAAAAGAGCCTAGATGTCCATCAACACATGAATGGATAAAGAAGATGTGGTATATATACACGATGGAATATTATGCAGCCATCAAAAAAATGAAATCTTGCCATTTGCAATGATGTGGATGGAACTAGAGGGTATTATGCTAAGCAAAATAAGTCAATCAGGGAAAGACAAGTATCATATGATCTTACTGATATGAGGAATTTGAGAAACAAGACAGAGGATCATAGGGGAAGGGAGTGAAAAATGAAACAAGAAAAAACCAGAGAGGGAGAAACCATAAGAGACTCAATCTCAGGCAACAAACTGAAGGTCGCTAGAGTGGAGTGGGGTGGGAGGGATAGGATGGCTGGGTGATGGACATTGGGGAGAGTATGGGCTATGGTCAACACTGTCAATTGTGTAAGACTGGTGAATCACAGACCTGTACCCCTGAAACAAATAATACATTATATGTCAATAAAAAAAATCTGGGGGAAAAAGGTATGCCCTAGAGAAATTTATAATCTAGTAAGAATCACAGTTCCCTCCTTCACAACACCCTCTCACTGCTTTAATACTTTTAAAACCTATTCTTCCTGAAGTTCCTAGTGTACAGTACATACTTTTATTGTTTCTTTCATGTCTCATATTTTCTTTTTGATAAAAACTGGGCATTTTAGATAACATATTGCAGCAAATCTGGATAATGAATTCCCCTCCCCTTTGAAGGTTTGATGTTGTTGTTTCCTTGATTATTTACCTAGAAATCAGGCTGGACCATTTTCTATTGTACTGAAGTCTCCTTCCCTGCAGCGTGAAGCTCCTAATGTTGGTTCTCCAAGGGCATAGAGTTGGGCATGCACAGAGTCACCTTTGGATGACGGTTTCTTAAAAGGGGTTCCGGTCAGTTTTTCTTTCCTTTGTTTCTCTGTTAAGTTCTCTGCCTCCTTTTTTTTTTTTTTTACAATTTTTATTGTTATGTTAATCACCATACATTACACCATTAGTTTTAGAGGTAGTGTTCCATGATTCATTGTTTGTGCATAACACCCAGTGCTCCATGCAGAACGTGCCCTGTTTAATACCCATCACCAGGCTAACCCATCCTCCCACCCCCCTCCCCTCTAGAGCCCTCAGTTTGTTTTTCAGAGTCCATCGTCTCTCATGGTTCGTCTCCCCCTCCTATTCCCCCCTTCATTCTTCCCCTCCTGCTATCATCTTCTTTTTTTTTTTTCTTAACATATATTGCATTATTTGTTTCAGAGGTACAGATCTGAGATTCAACAGTCTTGCACAATTCACAGCGCTTACCAGAGCACATACCCTCCCCAGTGTCTATCACCCAGTCACTCCATCCCTCCCACCCCACCCCCCACTCTAGCAACCCTCAGTTTGTTTCCTGAGATTAAGAATTCCTCATATCAATGAGGTCATATGATACGTGTCTTTCTCTGATTGACTTATTTCACTCAGCATAATACCCTCCAGTTCCATCCACGTCGTTGCAAATGGCCAGATCTCATTCCTTTTGATGGATGCATAATAGTCCATTGTATATATATACCACACCTTCTTTATCCATTCATCTGTGGATGGACATCTTGGCTCTTTCCACAGTTTTGCTATGTGGACATTGCTGCTATAAACATCGGGGTGCATGTACCCCTTTGGATCCCTACATTTGTATCTTTGGGGTAAATATCCAGTAGTGCAATTGCTGGGTCGTATGTTAGCTCTATTTTCAACTTTTTGAGGAACCTCCATACTGTTCTCCAGAGTGGCTGCACCAGCTTGCATTCCCACCAACAGTGTAGGAGGGTTCCCCTTTCTCTGCATCCCCGCCAACATCTGTCATTTCCTGACTTGTTAATTTTAGCCATTCTGACTGGTGTGAGGTGGTATCTCATTGAGGTTTTGATTTGGATTTCCCTGATGCCGAGCGATGTTGAGCACTTTTTCATGTGTCTGTTGGCCATTTGGATGTCTTCATTGCAGAAATGTCTGTTCATGTCTTCTGCCCATTTCTTGATTGGATTCTTTGTTCTTTGGGTGTTGAGTTTGATAAATTCTTGATAAATTTTGGATACTAGCCCTTTATCTGATATGTCATTTGCAAATATCTTCTGCCATCTGTCAGTTGTCTTTTGGTTTTGTTGACTGTTTCCTTTGCTTTGCAAAAGCTTTTGATCTTGATGAAGTCCCAAGAGTTCATTTTTGCCCTTGCTTCCCTTGCCTTTGGCAATGTCTCTAGGAAGAAGTTGCTGTGGCTGAGGTCGAAGAGGTTGCTGCCTGTGTTCTCCTTTAGGATTTTGATGGACTTCTGTCTCACATTTAGATCTTTCAACCATTTTGAGTCTATTTTTGTGTGTGGTGTAAGGAAATGGTCCAGTTTCATTCTTCTGCATGTGGCTGTCCAATTTTCCCAACACCATTTGTTGAAGAGACTGTCTTTTTTCCATTGGACATTCTTTCCTGCTTTGTAAAAGATTAGTTGACCATAGAGTTGAGGGTCCATTTCAGGCCTCTCTATTCTGTTCCATTGATCTATGTGTCTGTTTTTGTGCCAGTACCATACTGTCTTGATGATGACAGCTTTGTAATAGAGCTTGAAGTCCGGAATTGTGATGCCACCAGCTTTGCTTTTCTTTTTCAACATTCCTCTGGCTATTCAGGGTCTTTTCCGGTTCCATAGAAATTTTAAGATTATTTGTTCCATTTCTTTGAAAAAAGTGGATGGTATTTTGATGGGGATTGCATTGAATGTGTAGATTGCTCTAGGTAGCATTGACATCTTCACAATATTTGTTCTTCCAATCCATGAGCATGGAACATTTTTCCATTTCTCTGTGTCTTCCTCAATTTCTTTCATGAGTATTTTATAGTTTTCTGAGTTCAGATCCTTTGCCTCTTTGGTTCGATTTATTCCTAGGTATCTTATGGTTTTGGGTGCAATTGTAAATGGTGAACTCCTTAATTTCTCTTTCTTCTGTCTTGTTGTTGGTGTATAGGAATGCCACTGATTTCTGTGCATTGATTTTATATCCTGCCACTTTACTGAATTCCTGTATGAGTTCTAGCAGTTTTGGGGTGGGATCTTTTGGGTTTTCCACATAAAGTATCATATCATCTGCAAAGAGTGAGAGTTTGACTTCTTCTTTGCTGATTTGGATGCCTTTGATTTCTTTTTGTTGTCTGATTGCTGTTCTGCCTCCTTTGATGTCACACAATGATGGATAAGAAGTGTGTGAAACACAGTTCCACCAGGACAAGAGGCAGTAGTATAAACTATGAACTATATGACAAAACTAAAGGCTTCTACTTCACCTGAGATATTATGAATTTGTTTGATATTTCTATCATATAGAGAGAATTAGTAACCAATGAAATAACTATCTGCTAAATTCCTCTTCTTACCCATTTCATAAGCTAGAATTTCTGTTTTGCAAATACAAAGCAACTATCCTATGTAGCCAGAAAAAAGAAAGGGAGTAGAACAGCATTTGAAATGCTTCCATCAAGCATATTCCAAGCTCAATTTCACATTGGGTTTTTAAGGATCACATTTTAATGGATGAGTTCTAAAACCTATAATATGTGGCTAATTGTCCATTTAGTAACTGCTAGAATTTCACTAATTATAGGAGGGACTTTACGAGGATGTTTTATAATGTAATAATAACACATAGGTCCTATAGTCCTTAAAGATCCAAATTTAAACTCCAGAAGAAATAAATAAACCTTAAGTAGACTTGAAATATTTTTGTTCTTACCAGGATGACTCTTTGACTGTGGCTTGATTTCCTTCTTTATTATACCTCTTCCGGTAGCACCTGGGAGGGTCTCTGTATCCATCTCTATAGAAATAAAGTTTCAAAACATTTTTGAAAGGTAAATGTTAGCACGTGTGTTTGTGTGTCTATTATTCTTCTAGTTAGCATTCCTTACTATAGGAGGAGAATTATAATGAAATATCTGGGTTGCAGAAACATAATACCTTATAATCTGAAGAGCTATTAGTAAACATGTAACCTCATTATACTGAAGCGTGGAGATGTTTACTGATTTGACAAAGGTGACATATCTGGGTAATGACCAAATTGATGCACAAACTGATGCTTCATCTAGGGCTTTACCCCGAAAACATAACGTCTTTTGCAAATTCAAATCACCCCAGAGCACTTAATAGTATAACTTCCATGTACATTTTAAAAACACATTCATATGGTAGGGATATACCTGGTAAGGCAAGACTTCACAGTTTTTTTCCCCAGGTCAATTTACAAACTATGGTCAGTGGAGTCACAGACATTACTTTGAGGCAGAAATTCTTTGACTTGTCCAGGAATATGTTAATGCTCTCCCTTTTATTAAGTTATATCACTTTAAATCAAGTAGGCATTAGCGATGGAAAAGAGTTACAAATAACATACAGAATGAGATAAAGTGCTCTCTCAAGTTCCTCTTAGCATGTAGACCTTCTAGCTGGGGAGGAGTAAGTGGGTAATTTGCAATAATGTGAGCATTGGTATTGCATCCCTTTCCATTTGAGTCTTAACATTTTTTACTTTTTCCTGGATGTGGAAACTACTATGTAGGTCTAATGACAGAAAGAATAAAAAGAAACTCATCTAAAAGAATTTCACATTGCGAAAGAAATAACTAGAATTAGCGACTCTGGGTTACCTATTGGGTAAAGTTTTGTGGGCAATAATTGGTTCTAACACACATATACCTGAAGTGGGAAACACTGCCATGATCCAGACATCACAGATGGGAAGTCTTGCTTTGGAGAAATGACTGAGCCCATGAATTTTAAAGTTTTCACTACCACCATGGCAGCAAAAAATATACTGCCACCGTAACCTAAACAGAGGCAGAGACCTGATGGGACATCATTACTAAAACCAAAGATAAAACTGGATTGGGAAGAACAGGTTTTCAGTAATTAAGTAATGGCTTTTGTGAAAGTAATATGAGCTATAGCAACACATAACTGGAAAATATTAGCAGACATATTTTAGCCTTCTGGTCTTTCTCCAATGGATGTAATTAGAAGAATTGAGCCACATGAATTGAGAAAGCAAGGGATTGTTATACAAGGGGGGAGGCAATAAGAATAGCCCTTGAGTGTAGATTGGGTTAAACACTAGGATCATAAAAGTGTGTTTAATATATACTAAGAGTCACAATTTTCCTCCTTCACAATAGTCTCCCATTGCTTTAAGTCTTTAAAAAAAAAAATCCTATGTTGCTTGGAGTTCTCGGAGTTATTTTTTTTAATATAGCATATTATACATATAGTATAAAATTTGCCCATTTTAAATGTTTAATCAGTCATTATTAATATGTTCATAGAAATGTGTAACAATCACCACAATTGTAGAATCTACTTAAGATTTATACTCCTCAAATCTCAGTCAGATTTAGAAATGTTACATCATATTTTGGATATAGAGTTTTGTATATTACTCTAAAGTCCTACTCTCTTTCCACGTCTATAAAAATAAATTCATTAGTTATAATTGTTTATTTATAAAAGTTTGTGCCCTATAGAGAAACTGAAAGAAGAGCAAATATGTATAGATAGTGTCTGCTATGTTAATCATTTTATTTGTAATATCTAGTTCTCTTTCAGCCATTATTTTAAATTATATTCCCTGCTCTAATTTCTCTGCTCTCATTGTAGTATTTCAGTACTTTACACTTGCTCATTCTTTCTTCTGGCAGTATAAATCTACTGAGCACTTCTAGTAAATTTTAAAATTTCAGTTACTGTATTTTTCAACTGCTGGATTTCCATGTTGTTCTTTTCAAAATAATATCTTTTCCTTTACAGTTGTTCCCAAAGGGCAATGTCTTTGGACATGCCCACAGTGACCTTTGGATGACAATGGTTTTAACAGGGTTGTCTTTGTACCTTTCCTTTATATATCTGTTAAGCTGTCTGCCTCTTTGGTATCACACTAGAAGTCAATGGGCAGTGTGTCCATCACTGTGACAGGAGTAAAGGCAGTAGTATCATCTCTGAACTATGTAACACAACTAATGTACTCTACTACAGCTGAGATTGCATAATATGCCTGGTATTTCCATCAAATAGAGGAAAATGGTAACCAATGAATCAACTATCCCAAATTCCTCTTGTTATTAGTATATTCATGAGGTAGCCTTTCTCCTTTGAAAATTGGAAGGAATTTTCTCTCCAAGCCAGAAATAGAAAATGAATAGAATAGCATTAGACATACTTTCACCAACCATATTCTAAGGTCACTATAGCATTTAATTTTTATGGTTTAATTTCTAAATAAATGAGTTCTAAAATTCATAATATCTAAAATTTTATTTCTAGTAAATGCCAGGGTATAATGAATTATGAGACTATTCATGAAGATTTTACCTGTATAATAATAACATATAGGCACTCTTGTCATTTAGACCCAACCTTCATTAAACCCCAATGAAGGCAAACAAACCAGAAGTATTAGACTTGTAAAACCCTTGTTCTTACCAGGAAGTTTCTTTGATTGTATCTTCATTTCCTCCACCAATATACATGTTCCATTAACATATTTCAAGTGTTCTATATTAGTTTCTATAGAAATAAACATACGAAAATACTTCATAAGTTAATCATAATGTGTGTGTGTAGCACTAATTTAGCCAGACTTGTTGTTAATGAATTAGCATTATAATGAAATATTTGTATTGCTGAATCAGTAGACCTTATTATTGGAAGAGATATTAGCAATCATTAAGCCTCCATATATTGAGGCTTAGAGATGTTAATGATTTGACCAAGACTGTGTATCCAGATAATGACAAAACTAATACACAAACTCACATCTCATAATCCTTTAACCGGTGCTTTTTCCATACAATGCTATGTCTTATGATAAATTAAAATATCCTGGAGAGTTTATGGTAATAATATAACTTTTGAGTTTCCATTAAAATCATAATCATACTGTAAGGATATACCTAGTGAAGTGGAACATTAAGTTTTTCCCCACAGGTTACATTGCAAATAATGATCTCCATTGCCACAGAAAATTATCAGGGTAGAAATTCTTTGACTAGTCCAAGAATATTTCATGCCCTTCTATGCTATTTAGTTGTAAAAAAAAGAAGAGAGAGAGAGAGAGAGAGAGAAAGAGAGAGAGCAGGTACCAGTAATGGAAAAGAATAGCAAGATATTTTGTGGATTGAGAAAAACAACAGGGCTTTCCCAGGTCTCTTTGTCATATAGACATTGTAGCTTGGGAGGAAGAAGTGATTAAATTTGCAGAAGTACCAAGATTGAGATTTGGTGTCTTTTCTTTGAATTTTTGAATCAAGTAAAACTTTCAAATAGATCCCATTATAGGAAAAATATACGAACATGGCTAAAGGAGAGTTTATACTGAAAAAGGAATGGTCACCTAAGGTCAACCACTGGCTCTAAAGTTTTGTGGTCAAGTTGGTTCTAACAGCATGTACCTAAATTTGAAAATATGTTATGAACTAGTCATAGAGATGTGGAAGTCTTTCTTTGGAAAAATGGCTGAGTTAATAAATAGTAAAGATTGCACTATGACCTTGGTAATACAAATGTACCAACACTGCAATCTGTATAAAGGTGGTGACCTGCTGCAGCATAACTAAAACGAAATGTGTCAGATAAGGCAGAACAAGTTTTCAATAATGAAGTAAGAACAGATTGTGAATGTAGTAAGATCTACAACGACAAAAACCTGGGGGTATTATCAGATGTATTTTATTTTTTTAAAAGATTATTATTTATTTATTTGACAGAGAGAGACACAGCAGGAGAGGGAACACAAGCAGGGGGAGTGGGAGAGGGAGAAGCAGGCTTCCCACGGAGCAGGGAGCCTGATGCAGGGCTTGATCCCAGGACCCTGGGATCATGACCTGAGCTGAAGGCAGACGCTTAATGACTGAGCCACCCAGAAACCCCAGCAGATGTATTTTAACTTCTCTGGTTCTTTCTCCAACTGGTATATACAAGAAAGGTTTGTTCATTTGAATTGAGGAAGTAAAGAGCAAGAAAAAATGAGAACATTATGAGGGAAGATCATGTTAAGTATTGGGAATTAAAAGTTACGTGTTGGAGAAATTTATAATCTAGTAAAAATTACATTTTTCTCTCTTGTCATGTCCTCTCACTTTCCAAATTCTTTTTTAATCCTATTCTTCTTGGAGATCACTGAGTTATTTTAAAATATATATATATAACAGAGTACAAATCTTTTACCTCTTCTGTTAGGTTTATTCCTATGTATCTTGCTGTTTTTGGTGCAATTGTAAACAGGATCGATTCCTTGATTTCCACTTCTGCTGCTTCATTATTAGTGTATAGGAATGCAACAGATTTCTGTACACTGATTTTGTATCCTGTGACATTACTGAGTTTGTGTATCAGTTCTAGCAACTTTTTGGTGGAATCTTTCAGGTTTTCTATGTGATCTGCAAATAGTGAAAGTTTAACTTCTTCCTTGTCTATTTGGAGGCCTTTTATTTCTTTTTATTGTCTAACTGATGAGGCTAGGACTTCCAGTACTATGTTAAATAACAGTGGTGAGATGTCCCTGTCTTGTTCCTCCTGATCATAGTAGAAAAGCTCTCAGTTTTTCCCCATTGAAGATGATATTAGCTGTGGGTTTTTGTATATGGCCTTTATGATGTTGAAGTATGTTCCCTCTATCCCTACTTTGTTGGGGTTTTCAAGAATGGATGCTGTATTTTGTCAAATGCTTTTTTTTTTTTTTTGGCATCTATTGAGAGGATCATATGGTTCTTATCCTTTCTTTTATTAATGTGGTATATCATATTGATTGATTCATAAACCAAAGATGTACAAGTTCTGTACTCTGAAAACTGCAGAAACTTATGAAAGAAATTGAAGATGACACAAAGAAGGGGAAAAACATTCCATGCTCATGGATTGAAAGGACAAATGTTAAAATGTCTATACTATCCAAAGTGATCTACACATTTAATGCAATCCCTATCAAAATACCACCAGCATTTTTCACAGAGCTAGAACAAAAAACCCTAAAATTTGTATAGAACCATGAAAGATCCTGAATAGCCAAAGCAATCCTGAAAAAGCAAAGCAAAGCTGGAGGCATCAAAATTCTGGACTTCAAACTATATTACAAAGCTAACATGATCAAGACAGTATGGTACTGGCCCAAAAACAGACACATAGATCAATGGAACAGAACAGAAAACCCAGAAATGGACCCACAACTCTATGGTCAACTAATCTTTAAGAAAGCAGGAATGAATATCCAGTGGAAAAAAGCCTCTTTAACAAATGGTACAAATGGTATTAGGAAAACTAAACACCAACATGCAAAAGAATGAAACTGGACCACTTTCTTACTCCATACACAAAAATAAATTAAAATTGAATGGAAGACCTAAATGTGAGACAGTAAACCATCAAAATCCTAGAGAATAACACGGGCAGTAACCTCAGCCATAGCAGCTTCTTACTAGATACATCTCCGGAGGCAAGGGAAACAAAGTAAACAGGAACTACTGGGACTTCATCAAGATAAAAAGCTTTTGCACAGTGAAGGAAACAATCAACAAAACTAAAAGGCAACCTATGGAATGGGAGAAGGTATTTGCAAATGACATATCTGATAAAGGGTTAATATCCAAAATAAATAAAGGACTTATAAAACTCAACACCCAAAAGACAAATAATCCAGTTAAAAAATGGGCAGAAGACATAAATACACACTTTCCCAAAGAAGTCATCCAGATGGCCAACAGACACATGAAAAGATGCTCGACATCATTCAGCATCAGGGAAATACAAATTAAAACCACAATGAGATGTCACCTCACACCAGTCAAAATGGCTAAAATTAACAACACAAGAAACAACAGGTGTTGGTGAGGATGCAGAGAAAGGGGAACCCTCTTGCACTGTTGGTGGGAATGCAAACTGATACAATCACTCTGGAAAATAGTATGGAAGTCCCTCAAAAAGTTAAAAAACAGATCTACTCTATGATCCAGCAATTGCACTACCAGGTATTTACCCAAAGGATTAAAAAAATATTGATTCAAAGGGATACATGGACCTGATGTTCATAGCAACATTATCAACAATAGTCAAATTATGGAAAGAACCCAAATGTCCACCATCAACTGATGAATGGATAAAGAAGATACGATTTTATATATATATATATTAGAGTTCTAATTAGAGCAATTCAGGTGTAGAATTTAGTGATTCACCCCTTACATACATATATACACACATACACAATGGAATATTACTCAGCAATAAAAAAAATGAAATCTTGCCCTTTGCAATGACGTGGATGGAGCTAGAGAGTATTATGCTAAGTCAAGTAAGTGAGTCAGAGAAAGACAAATGCCATGTGATTTCACTCATATGTGGAATTTAAGAAACAAAACAGATGAACATGGAAGGGGGAAGAGAGAGGCAAACCAGAAAATAGACTCTGATTTATAGAGATCAAACTGCAAGATGCTGGAGGGGAAGTGGCCTGGGGGATGGTTTAAATGGTGCTGGTTTTAAAAAGGGCACTTGTGATGATCAGTAGGTGCTGTATGTAAGCGATGAATCACTAGATTCTACCCCTGAAACAAATATTACTCTGTATGTTAACTAACTGGAATAAATAAAACTTGAAACTACACACACACACACACACACAAAATGGGAAACAAAATAAATAAATAAATACAAAATAAAATAAAACATATATAACATTTACAATTTACACATTTAAAGTATTCAATTCACTGTTCTTAAAATAAATTCACAAAACTGTATAACTATTTCCATAGTTATTTGTAGAGGACACTGGATTTTAAATGTTCTTACCACAAAAAGGAGGATAATTATGTGACATGATGGAAGTGTTAACTAATACTAGGGTAGTAATCATACTGCAATATATAAATGCATCAATTCAACATTTTACACATTAAATACACAGTTTTATATGTCAATTATATCTCAATATATCTCAGACATACTAATTATACTTCAGACTTATACTAATAAAATTCTAGTAATTCCAGTGAGGTATAGAAATGCTACTCTCATATAGCATTACCCCATCCCATTTTTACACTACTGTTATACATATTACATCTATAAATATACAGTCATTGTTGTAATTGTTATAATTGTTTCTTTGTAAAATTTTATGCCTTTTAAAGAAGCTGAGATAAGAAAAAATAGCAAGTATATATTTATGATATGTATTAATCTTTTTATTTACAACTTTGGTTCAAGTTACCATCTGATATAATTCAAGTTACCATCTGATATAATTTTTTTTTTTACCTGAATACATTACTGTTCTTACCCATCTACTTTGTGCTGCTATTGTGAAATATACTACATGTCTATATGTCATAGGTCCAATAATACAAACATATACATATTGTTTTCTACAATTGCCTCCTAAATCACTGAAGAGAAAAAAAGTGATGACATACGTACATATGTTATGTTTTTTAATTATAGAATTTCCTTTACCAATTCTCTTTTTTAGAGAATTCAGATTACTGTATGATGTCACTTGCTTTCAGCCTAAATAATTGTCTTTTGTGTTTCTCGTAAAAGTCAAACTGCTAGCAGTGCATTCTCTCTCCCTTTCTTCTTCTTTTTAAAATTTATTTGGGAATCTCTATTTCACCTTCATTACAGAGAGAGTTTTGGTGGGAATAAAATTCTTGGTTGATATATTTTTTTCTTTCTTTCAGCACTTTCAATAGGCAGTCCTACTGCTTTTTGGTCTGTATAGTTTCTGGTAAGTCAGCTATTATGCCCAATAAATAGTAGAAATGTGAAGTTTCCCTAAGTGTGTATATCAATTTACACTACTACCAGCAATTTCTGAAAGTTTAAATTGCCCTACAACATTATCATGACTTATTCTGTCATTCTTTCTGATTTACACTCAATGATGGCATGTCATAGTATCCTTGTGAATTTAATTTCAATTTAACAATTAACTAATAAGATTACATACTTTTCGAATGTTTATTAGTCATTTAGATATCTTCTTTGGTGAAGTATATGTTTAAGATTCTTGCTCAATCTTGTATTGAATTTCCAATTTATTTCTTAATGCAATATTAATAATCCTTATAATATTCTGATGAAAACTTTCTATTGGTTATTTGAGCTGCAAACCTACTCTGTCATATGCTTTTTAAATCTCTTAATGATGGACATAATACCGAACATTAAGTCCAACTTTAAAACATTTACATTTGTAGGTAGTGTACATTTATTGTAGTCTATTTAAAAAAAACTCTAATCAAAGATAAGAACACATTTTTCTATAGAATTTTCTAGAAGTCCTATTGTTTTACAATATGTAAAAGAATTTTCCTTTGCTTTTGTTATATGATTTCTCCTTTGTCATCAGTGCATTCAAATCTGTTTCTGACAATAATGTGTTCCATTTGTCTATTTGCCTATCATCGTACCAGGATTATACTTGTTCAGATTATTGTATTTTTATAATAATATCTGATTTAAGTATTTTCTGATCTTTAAATGTATTCTTTTTTTTTAAGTTTTTCTATTTTGGCCCTACACACTGTTATATAAATATTAGAATCACCTTATCAATTTTCAGAAAAAGTTATTGCTGGATTTTTTTTAAGTTTTTATTTAAATTCCAGTTAGTTAACATACACTGTAATGTTAGTTTCAGGTGTAGAATTTAGTGATTCACCACTTACATACAACACCTGCTGACCATCACAAGTACACTCCTTAATCCCCATCACCTATTTAACCCATCCCCCCACCCAGCTCCCCTCTGGTAACCATCAGTTTGTTCTCTGCAGTGGAGTCTGTTTCTCAGTTTGCCTCTCTCTTCTTTTCCATGTTTGTTTGTTTTGTTTCTTAAATTCCATATATGAATGTAATCATATGGTATTTGTCTTTGACTGACTTACTTATTTTGCTTAGCATAAAATACTCTGTAGCTCCACCCATGTTGTTGTGAATGTCAAGATTTCATTCTTTTTATGGCTGATAATATTCCATTATATATATATAATTTTATATATGTATATAATATCTTTTTTATCCATTCATTTTATCCGTCCATCCATTTTATCCATTCATCAGTCAATTGACATTTGGGCTGTTTCCATAATTTTGCTATTATAGATAATGTTGCTATAATCATCAGAATTCATGTATCCCTTCGAATTAGTATTTTTGTATTCTTTTGTTTTTTAAGATTTTATTTATTTATTTGAGACAGAGAGAATGAGAGAGACAGAGAGCACACGAGAGGGGGAAGGGTCAGAGGGAGAAGCAGGCTCCCTGCCAAGCAGGGAGCCTGATGCGGGACTCGATCCCGGGACTCCAGGATCATGACCTGAGCCGAAGGCAGTCACTTAACCAATTGAGCCACCCAGGCGCCCAGTATTTTTGTATTCTTTTGAAATTTTTAATAGATTTCTTTTCTAGAGCAATTCAGGTTTACATAGATTTCCCAAATACTTCCCCCCCCAACATATAATTTCCCCTATTATTAACATTCTATTTCAGGTAATATATTTGTTATAATTGATGAATCAATGTTGATGAATTAATAATAATATCCATGGTTTATGTTAGAGTTTATTCCTCTTGTTGCACAATTCTATGGATATGGACAAATGTTTAATGTATGTGCCCACCACTATAGTATTATACAAAATAGCTTCAGCACCCTAAAAATTCCTTGCGTTCCAACTCTCCATTGCTCCTCATTCTGAACCCCTGGCAACTCCTGCTATTTATACTGTCTGTATAGTTTTGCCTTTCCCCAGAGTAGTATGTAGTTGAAATCATATAGCTTTTACAAAACTGGCTTCTGTCACTTAGCAATATTCCCTTAAGTTTCTGTTATGTCTTTCTGTGGCTTGATAGCCCATTTCTTTTTACTGCTGAATAACATACCATTATATGGATGTACCACAGGTTGTTAATCCATTCACCTAGTGGAAAACATCTTTGTTGCTTCCAGTATGGGGCAATTATAGGTAAATATGCTATAAATATTCATGTGCAGGTTATTGCAGGGATATAAGATTTCAGACTCATTTGGGTAAATATTTTGGAGAACAATTACTGGATTGAATGATAAGATAATGTTGGACTTTATAAAAATGCCAAACTGTCTTCCCAAGTGGGTATAGCGTTTTGCATGCTCAAGAACAATAAACAAGAGCTCCCGTATTCCACATCCTTTATAGCATTTTGCATTGTCAGCATTTTGTGTTAGCCATTCTCATAGGTGTGTCTCATTAGGTATTATCTTGTTTTAATTTGCAATTTCCTAATGACATATGAAATTTCATATGCTTATTTGCCATCTTGTATCTTCTCTGAAGAGATGGCTGTTCAGATCTTTTGAGACTTTTAAAATTGCGTTGTTATATTAACATTCAATTTAATCATTTTTATATATTTCAAACACAAGTCCTTTATACGAAACAGGTGTTTTGCAAATATTTTCTCCCAACATGTATTATGTTTTTTAATTCTCTTTAAAGTGTCTTTCACAGAGCATAGGTATTCATTTTAAAGAAGTCCAACTCATCACAATTTTTCTGCTCCTCTTTTTCTATTTCCTAAGGGAGAAGGAGAGATTATTTATTTTTTATCTTTCTTATTTTCTAATATTTGTATTCAGTGCTATAAATTTCCTTCTCAGCACTCCTTTCATTATTGTGTCACACATATTTTGACATAATTTCACTTAGTTCAAATTAAAAAAAAATATTTTGACACTTCTTTCAACGTGTATTTTAGAGGTGTATTTTTTTTATCTTCAAGTATTTTGAGATTGTCCAGGTATCTGTATATTATTGATTTCTAGTTTAACTCCATTGGAGACTGAGAGCATGATTTGTGTGATTTCTATTTTAGAAAAAAATTTAATATACAGTTTCTTTCTTAAAATATGGTCTATCTTTGAAAAAATGTGGTCTTTCTTTGTGAGTATAGCTTGTGAGTTTGAGAGCACTGTGTATTCTGCTATTCTTAGATAGAGTATTCAAATAGATATCAATTAGATACCGTTAATTGATGGTCTTGCTGAGTTCATCTATGTTTTTATTTTTTGCCTGCTGGTTATGTTCATTTCTGATAGAGGGGTGAGGTCTCCAAATATAAAACTGTACATGTTTATTTCTCCTTGCAGTTGTATCAGTTTTTGCCTGATACTGGTACTTTGGCACATGCACATTAAGGCATATACACATTAAGGAATAATATATCTTCTTGAAGAATTGACTCATTTATCATTACTTAATACTTCTATTTATCCCTGGTATTTTTCCTTGCTTTGACGTCTGCTTTTTCTGATACTAATATAGCTACTAATGTACATTTTTCTCCATGCCTTTACTTTTCTGTGTGTGTCTCTTTATGCCTATATCCATTTTTCCACCTTAATTGAAGTATAATTGACAAATAAAATTATAATATATTTAAAGTGTACAACACAAAGACTTGATATATATATATACACTGTAAAATGGCTCCCACAATCAAATTAACACATCCATGACCTCACATAGTCTTGCTTTCTTGCTTTTTCTTTTCTTGCTTTTGCTTTTTCTTTCCTTTATTTCCCTCCCTTCCTTCCCTCCTTCCTTCTTTTTTAGTGAGAGCTCTTATATCTACTCTCCTAGCAAATATCCATATGCAATACAGTATTATTAGATATAATCATCATGTTGTACATTAAATCCTCAGAATTTACTTACCTTATATTTAAAAATTTGAACCCTTTGATCAATCACTCTCTGTTTAACCCACACCAGGATGTGGCAAACACAATTCTACACTCTGTTTCAGAGTTTGACTTTTTTCTAGGCTCTACATACAAGTAATACTGTATAGTATTTGTTTATCTCTGTCTGGCTTATTTCACATATCAAAATGCCCTCCAGATTTATCCACATGTTTGCAAAAGGTGGTATTTCCTTCCTTTTTATGGCAAAATTATACTTCATTATAATGAATGATATTATGGATAATAATGAATATATATGTATACATATGAGTATATATATATATACATATACATTCATTGTTCATTATCCATTCATCCATCAATGGAGGTGTACACACTTAGGTTATTTCCATCTCAGCTAACGTGAATAATGCTACTATAAACATGGGTGTATAAGTGTTCTTTGAGATAGTGATTTCATTTCCTTCAGATATAAGTCCAGATATGTGATTACTAGGCCATATGGTAATTCTGTTTTTAATTTCTTTGAAAAACTTCCATACTGTTTTCCATAATGGCTGCACAAATTTACATTATAATCAACCATGTACAAGGGTTGCATTTTCTTCACATTCTCATTAATAATTGTTATCCCATGTCTCTGACAATAGTGATTCCAAAAATTGTGAGCTTATATTTCATTGTGGTTTTCATTTGCATTTCCCTGATGATTAGTGATGTTAAGCGTCTTTTCATGTATCTGTTGGCCATTTGTATGTCTTTGGAAAAATATCTGTTCGGATCCTTGAGTTACTGTGATTGTGATTGAATTGTTAGTTATTTTACTATTGAGTTGTATCAGTTCATTATATATTTTGGATATTAACTTCTTACCTGATACGTAGTTTACAAGTATTTTCTCTTATTCTGTAGACTACCTCTTCATTTTGTGATTTTTTTGTGATTGTTTCATTCGCTGTACAAAAGTATTTTAGTTTGATGTAGTCCTACTTATTTATTTTTATTTTGTGCTTGTGCTTTTGATGTCAAATCCAAAAAGAAAAAATTATTGCTAAGACAACATCAAGGAGATTTCTCCCTGTGTTTTCTTTTTTTTTAATTCAATTTTACTGAATGGAGCACTAGGTGTTATACACAAACAATGAATCATGGAACACTACATCAAAAACTAATGATGTAATGTATAGTGATTAACATAACATAATAAAATAAAATTTAAAAAAATTCAATTTAGTTAACATATAGCATATTATTAGTTTCAGGGGTAGAATGTACTGGTTCATCAGTTGCATATAACACCCAGGGCTCATCACATCACATGCCCTCCTCAACGCCCATCACCCCATCCCCCCCACACCTCCCCTCCAGCAACCCTCAGTTTGTTCCCTATAGTTGAGTCTCTTATGGTTTTCCTCCCTGTTTTTTATATTATTTTTCCTTCCCTTCCCCTTTGTTCATCTGTTTTGTTTCTTAAATTCCACGTATGAGTGAAATCATATGGTATTTGTCTTTCTCTGACTTATTTCACTTAGCATAATACCCTCTAGTTCCACCATGTCATTGCAAATGGCAAGATTTCCTTCTTTTTGATGGCTGAGTAATATTCCACTGTATATATATGTATATGTATATATGTATGTATATGTATATATATACATATACATACCACATTTTCTTTATCCATTCATCTGTCAATGGATATCTGGGCTATTTCCATAGTTTGGCAATTGTGGACATTGCTGCTATAACAATTGAGGTGCATGTGTTGCTTTAAATAACTTTTTTTTTTTAAATCTTTTGGGTAAATACCTACTAGGGCAATTGGTGGGTTATAGGGTAGCTCTATTTTTAAATTCTTGAGGAACCTCCACACTGTTTTCCAGAGTGGCTGTACCAGCTTGCATTCCCACCAACAGGGTAAGAGGGTCTGTGTCCTCACCAACACCTGTTGTTTCTTGTCTTGTTAATTTTAGCCATTCTGACCTCTGTGAGGTGGTATCTCATTGTGGTTTTGATTTGTATTTCCCTGATGTCAAGTGATGTTAATCATTTTTTTCATGTATCTGTTGGCCACTTGTATGTCTTTGGAGAAATGTCTGTTCATATCTTCTGCCCACTTCTTGGGTGGATCTTTTGTTTTTTTGGGTATTTAGATTGATAAATTCTTCAGATCAGATTTTGGATATGATCCCTTTATCAGATATGTCATTTGCAAATATATTCTCCAATTCTATATCTTGCCTTTTAGTTTTCTTGACTGTTTCCTTTGCTATGCAAAAGCTTTTTGTCCCGATGAAGTCCCAGTATGTCATGTTTGCTCTTGTTTCCCTTGCCTAGCAAGAAGTTGCTGTGGCTGAGGTCAAAGAGGTTGCTCTTGTGTTCTCTTCCATGATTTTGATGGATTCCTTTCTCACATTTAGGTCTGTCATCCATTTTGAATTTATTTTTGTGTATGGTGTAAGAAAGTGGTCCAGTTTCGTTCTTCTAGCTGTGGCTGTCCAATTTTCCCAGAACCATTTACTGAAGAGACTATCTTTTTTCCATTGGATATTCTTTCTGGCTTTGTTGAAGGTTAGTTGACCGTAGAGTTGAGGGTCCATTTCTAGGCTCTCTATTCTGTTCCACTGATCTATGTGTCTGTTTTTTGTTTTTTTTTTTAATTTATATTATGTTAGTCACCATACAATACATCATTAGTTTTTGATGTAGTGATCCACGATCCATTGTTTTTGTATAACACCCAGTGCTCCATGCAGTATGCGCCCTCCTTAATACCCATCACCGGGCTAACCCATCCCCTCCACCCCTCCACCCCTCCCCTCTAAAACCCTCAGTTTGTTTCTCAGAGTCGAAAGTCTCTCATGGTTCATCTCTCCCTCCAATTCCCCCCGCCCATTTTTCCCTTCCTTCTCCTAATGTCCTCCATGTTATTCCTTATGTTCCACAAATAAGTGAAACCATTGATAATTGACTTCCTCTGCTTGACTTATTTCACTTAGCATAATCTCCTCCAGTCCCATCCATGTTGATGTACAAGTTGGGTATTCCAACTTTTTTTCCATTGTATATATGGACCACATCTTCTTTATCCATTCATCTGTTGAAGGGCATCTCGGCTCTTTCCACAGTTTGGCTATTGCAGACATTGCTGCTATGAACATTGGGGTGCATATGGCCCTTCTTTTCACTACATCTGTGTCTTTGGGGTAAATACCCAGTAGTGCAATTGCTGGGTCATAGGGTAGCTCTGTTTTTAAATTTTTGAGGAACCTCCACACTGTTTTCCAAAGTGGCTGTATCAGCTTGCATTCCCACCAACAATGTAAGAGGGTTCCCCTTTCTCCACAACCTCTCCAACATTTGTTGTTTCTTTCCCTGACCATTTTGGCCATCCTAACTTCTGTAAGGTGGTATCTCAGTGTGGTTTTGATTTCGATGTCCCTGATGGCTAATGATGATGAACTTTTTCTCATGTGTCTGTTAGCCATTTGTATGTCTTGTTCAGAGAAGTGTCTTTTCATGTCTTCTGCCCACTTTTTGACTTGATTATTTGTTTTTTGGGTGTTGAGTTTGAGAAGCTCTTTATAGATCTTGGATACCAGCCCTTTATCTGTAGTGTCATTTGCAAATATCTTCTCCCATTCTGTGGGTTGCCTCTTTGTTTTGTTGACTGTTTCCTTGGCTGTGCGGAAGCTTTTTATCTTGATGAAGTCCCAAATGTTCATTTTTGCTTTTGTTTCACTAGCTTTTGGAGATGTATCTTGAAAGAGGTTGCTGTGGCCGATGTCAAAGAGGTTACTGCCTATGTTCTCTCTGGGATTTTGATGGATTCCTGACTCACATTGAGGCCTTTCATCCACTTTGAGTTTATCTTTGTGAGTGGTGTTAGAGAACGGTCGAGTTTCATTCTTCTGCATGTGGCTGTCCAATTTTCCCAGCACCATTTATTGAAGAGACTGTCTTTTTTCCATTGCATGTTTTTTCCTGCTTTGTCAAAGATTATTTGACCATAGAGTTGAGGGTCCATATCTGGGTTCTCTATTCTGTTCCATTGGTCTGTATGTCTGTTTTTGTGCCAGTACCATGCTGTCTTGGTGATCACAGCTTTGTAATATAGCTTGAAATCGGGCAACGTGAAGTCCTCAGCTTTGTTTTTCTTTTTCAACAGTTCCTTGGCTATTCGGGGTCTTTTCTAATTCCATACAAATTTTAGGATTGTTTGCTCCAGCACTTTGAAAAATGTCATTGGAATTTTGATCGGGATGGCATTGAAGGTATGGATTGCTCTGGGTAGCATAGACATTTTAACAATGTTTATTCTTCTGATCCATGAGCATGGAATATTTTTCCATCTTTTTGTGTCTTCTTCAATTTCTTTCATGAGTGTTTTGTAGTTCCTAGAGTATAGATCCTTTACCTCTTTGGTTAGATTTATTCTGAGGTATCTTAGGGTTTTTGGTGCTATTGTAAATGGAATCGTTTCTTTAATTTCTCTTTCTACAGTTGAGTTGTTAGTGTATAAGAAAGCAACTGATTTCTGTGCATTGATTTTGTATCCTGCCACATTACTGAATTGCTGGGTGAGTTCTAGTAATTTAGGGGTGGAGTCTTTTGGGTTTTCCACATAAAGTATCCTGTCGTCTGCGAAAAGAGAAAGTTTGACTTCTTCTTTGCCAATTTGAATACCTTTTATTTCTTTTTGTTGTCTGATTGCTGTTGCTAGGACTTCTAGTACTATGTTGAACAACAGTGGTGAGAGTGAGCACCCTTGACGTGTTCCTGATCTTAAGGGAAGGGCTCTCAGCTTTTCCCCATTGAGGATGATATTCGCTGTGAGTTTTTCATAGATGGATTTTATGAACTTGAGGAATGTTCCCTCTATCCCTATACTCTGGAGAGTTTTAATCAGGAAAGGATGTATTTTGTCAAATGCTTTTTCTGCATCAATTGAGAGGACCATATGGTTCTTCTCCCTCCTCTTATTAATGTGTTCTATCACATTGATTGATTTGCGAATGTTGAACCACCCTTGTATCCTGGGGATAAATCCCACTTTTCGTGGTGGATGATCCTTTTAATGCATTGTTGGATCCTATTAGCTAGGATTTTGTTGAGGATTTTGAAATCCATATTCATCAGAGATATTGGTCTAAAATTCTCTTTTTGATGGGGTCTTTGCCTGGTTTGGGGATTAAGGTAATGCTGCCCTCATAGAATGAGTTTGGAAGTTTTCCTTCTGTTTCTATTTTTTGAAACAGCTTCAGTAGAATAGGTATTATTTCTTCTTTGAATGTTTGGTAGAATTCCCCAGGGAATCCATGAGGCCCTGGACTCTTGTTTTTTGGAAGGTTTTTGATCACTGCTTCAATCTCGTTACTGGTTATTGGCCTATTCAGGTTGTCAATTTCTTCCTGTTTCAGTCTTGGCAGCTTATAGGTTTCCAGGAAGGCCTCCATTTCATCCAGATTGCTCAGTTTATTGGCATATAGTTGTTGATAATAATTTCTAATAATTGTTTCTATTTCCTTGGTGTTAGTCATGATCTCTCCCCTTTCATTCATAATTTTATTAATTTGGGTCCTTTCTCTTTTCTTTTGGATAAGCCTGGTCAGTGGTTTATCAATCTTATTAATTCTTTCAAAGAACCAACTTCTAGTTTCATTGATCTGATCTACTGTGTTTCTGGTTTCTAATTCATTGATTTCTACTCTAATTCTAATTATTTCTCTTCTAATGCATGGCTTAGGCGTCGTTTGTTGCTTTTTCTCTAGTTCTTTAAGGTGTAGAGTTAGTTGGTGAATTCGGGATTTTTCTATTTTTTTGAGTGAGGCTTGGATGGCTATGTATTTCCCCCTTAGGACCGCCTTTGTAGTATCCCATAGGTTTTGGACCGATGTGTTTTCATTCTCATTGATTTCCATGAATTGTGTAAGTTCTTCTTTGATTTCCTGGTTGACCCAAACATTCTTGAGCAGAGTGGTCTTTAGCTTCCAAGTGTTTGAATTTCTGCCAAATTTTTTCTTGTGATTGAGTTCCAGTGTTAGAGCATTGTGGTCTGAGAATACTCAGGGAATAATCTCAATCTTTTGGTATTGGTTAAGACCTGATTTGTCACTCAGCATATGGTCTATTCTGGAGAAAGTTCCATGTGCGCTTGAGAAGAATGAGTCTTCTGTTGTTTTAGGGTGGAATGTTCTGTAAATATCTATGAGGTCCATCTGGTCAAATGTATCATTCAAAGCTCTGTTTCCTTGTTGATTTTTTGCTTAGATGATCTGTCCATTGCTGAAAGTGGAGTACTGAGGTCTCCTACAATTAACGTATTGTTATCAATATGACTCTTTATTTTGGTTAACAGTTGGCTTATGTAGATGGCTGCTCCCATGTTGGGGACATAGATATTTACAATTGTTAGATCTTCTTGTTGGATAGACCTTTAGGAATGATATAGTGTCCTTCTGTGTCTCTTATTACAGACTTTAGTTTAAAATCTAACTTGCCTGACATAAGAATTGCTACCCCAGCTTTCTTTTGAGGTCCGCTGCCATGGAAGATGGATCTCCATCCCTTCACTTTCAGTCTGGGTGTATCTTTAGGTTCAAAATGAGTCTCTTGTAGACAGCATATGGATGGGTCCTGTCATTTTATCCAATCTGCAACCCTGTGCCATTTTATGGGAGCATTTAGGCCATTCACGTTGAGAGTGATTATTGAAAGATATGAATTAATTGTCATCATGTTGCCTGTGAAGATGTTGTTTTTATAGATTGTCCCTGTAAATTTCTGTTGTAGATCACTCTTGGGGTCTTTCTCCTTTTATAGAACCCCCCTTAATATTTCTTGCAGGGCCGGCTTAGTGGTCACATATTCTTTCAGCTTCTGCCGGTCATGGAAGCTCCATTCTAAATGAAAGCCTTGCCAGATAAAGAATTCTTGGCTGCATGTTCTTCTCATTTAGTACCCTGAATATGTCTTGCCAGGCCTTTCTGGCTTGCCAGGTCTCTGTGGATGGGTCTGATGTTATTCTGATGTTCCTCCCTCTGTATGTAAGGAATCTCTTCCCCCTAACTGCCCTTAAGATGGTTCCCTGGTTCTAAGATTTGCAAGTTTTATTATTACATGCCAGGGTGTTGGCCTGTTTTCCTTGATCTTGGGAGGGGTCCTCTCTGCCTCTATGGCTCGAATGTTTGTTTCATTCCCCAGATTAGGGAAGTTCTCAGCTACAATTTGCTCAAATACATCTTCTATTCCTCTCTCTCTCTCCACTCCCTCTGGGATTCCAATTATTCTGACATTGGAATGCTTCATGGTGTCATTTATTTCTCTGATTCTATTTTCATGGATTTTGAGTTGTTTTTCCCTGGCCTCCTCTTTTCCCTTTTTATCTATTATATTGTCTTCCAGGTCGCTTATTCTCTCTTCTGTCTCAGTTACCCTAGCTGTTAGATTATCTAGATTGTATTGGATCTCATTGATAGCATTTTTAAGTTCTGCCAATTCACCTTTCATTTCTGCCCTTAGAGACTCTATGTTGCCATTAATTGATTTCTCCATTCTAGCCATTGTCTTCACATTTGCTAGCCTGAATTCCATCTCCGACATCTTGGTTATATCTGCATCCATTTGTAAATCTGCAGCATAAGTCATAATCTCTGAGTCTTTTCTGTTTTGGGGGCTCCTCCTCCTAGTTATTCTGTTGATGGGTGTTTGAGGGAATGTATAGAGTCCAAATTATTGACCAGATCACAAGCAAGATGCACCTGTTTTCTTCGGACCTTAGGGTTGCTGGCCTCTTGTTTTCCCAGTCTGTCTTTTGCAAGAGGCGCCTGCCTGCCCTGCTGTTACTCAGGCAACCCTGTTTGGGCAGAGTTGCTCTGCACCCCTGTAGTGGGGATGGGCTCAGTGGGAATCAGCTTTTGGGGCTTTTGTTCTCTGGCGGCTTTCCCTGGTGGCTTTCTGCGTCTCTTCTGCGAGTCAGAGTAGAAGAGACTGTTTCCAAACCTCTGCCTCAGAGCAGAGAGATCGCGGTCTGTTCTTCAGGGAGCCCTCTGAAGGGCCACACTGTCTCCATTTCTTTCTGTGCTGCTATAAACTGCAGCATCCTGGGTTGTGCGCCCCTCCACAGTGCTCCCAGTCCTTACTCCAGGTTGGGACACATCTCTGCCCTTTGTGCTTCTAAAACCACCAGCCACTCCCAGTTGGCACTGGCGCGACCCCGCTGCTCTGGGTTTCCACCCCCGGGGCTGTAGGTCACAGGCACCACTCCTCCGCTCTGGGTTTCTGCCCCGGAGGCTGCAGTTCACCGGCGCGACCCCGGTGTTCCGGGTTTCTGTCCACGGGCTGCAGTTCGCGTGTGCGTGACCCCGCCACACTGGTTTTCCACCCCAGGGGCTGCCCTAATGTCCTTTCCCCACCGCTACCGCTCTGCGAGTCTGTGCCCTGTCTGCAGTGCGCGAAGCTGTCACTCACCAGTGGTGTAGGATCTCCACAGCCAGGCACCCTCCCGTTGCCATTTATCCTCTGATATTTGCCCGCGGAATCACGGCTTTCCGCTTCATACCTCAAAACCAACCGCCTGCGATATTCTGTTTGTAGAGATCCAGATCTTCTTACATCTCAGGCTGGTTTCATGGGTGCTCAGAGTGGTCTGGTAGATATCCAGCTCAATTCTGGGGACCAGCTGAAATAGGGTCCCCTACTCCTCCGCCATCTTTTCCATCCCCCTCTTTTATATTCTTTTAACAACAGAACTATAGGTTTAAAATACTTTAACTGTTAAACTTTTTTTCTTGCCTAAACATCATAAATCTCTACTTACCTATGACTTTATTTAAATCTAATTGATATATTAGATCACTAATTGATGGATTTATTGCTGGAAGCTCTGCTGTATCTGGAAGTTCTGAGGCCACTTCATTTTTAACTGGAATAATAACAGATTGCCAGATTAGTTAAAATTTTGTTTATGGTAAAATTATAGCACATAAAATTAATTAGAAATATTTTACTGTATAGTTATTTAGCCTTATTTTTAAATTTTTTAAAATTTTTTATATTTTATTATGTTATGTTAGTCACCATACAATACATCGTTAGTTTTTGATGTTATCCATGATCCATTGTTTTCGTATAACAGCCAGTGCTCCATGCAATACATGTCCTCCTTAATACCCATCACCATGCTAACCCATCTCCCCACCTCCCTCCCCTCTAAAACCCTGTTTGTTTCTCAGAGTCCATAGTCTCTCATGGTTCATCTCTCGCTCTGATTCCACCCCCCCTTCATTTTAAGGAATAGCATGGAGGACATTAGCCTTATTTTTTTAAGGTTTCTTTTTAAATTCCAGTTGGTTAACATACAGAGTGATATTAGTTTCAGGTGTACAATTTAGTGATCCAACACTTACATACAACACCTGGTGCTCATCACAAGTATCCTCCTTAACCTTATTTACTTCACAATTTAACATACATTATCCGATTAAATACAAATATGCTTAATAATTTTTAAAAGCTGATTAAAGAGCTACTATGTGCCAGATGTTATACTGAGCACTTTTCAAATATTATCTCCTTTAATACAACAATTCTAGGAAGTAGGTATTTCATTCCCATTTAAGAGATATGGGAAGTAGAGCTGAGAAAGATTATTAATATTTTAGAAGTTCACATACTTATTTAGTGCAAAAGCTTGAAATGAATTTTGTTCTTTTAGACTCCAAAATCTATTCTCCAGCTAGTAGATTCAAATGTCTACCAGGACTGAGCATGGAATGTGAGTGAAATGGAACTGGGGATGTAATTTTTGTGTATAGGGGATTAACTTTATTTTTTGCATGTGGATATTAAAGTTTCCCAACACAACTTATTGTGTATTATAGGCTTTTAGTCTTATCCTTTCTTCATTTGAGTATTCTTGGCTTCCTTGTGTAATATTAGTTGACTGTATATGCATAGGTTTATTTCTGGACTCTCTATTCTGTTTCATTTGTCTATGTGGCAGTTTTTTATGCCAGTTTTAATTACAATAGCTTTGTAGTACATAGTTTAAAATCAGGAAGTCTGATGCTTGAAATTTTGTTCTTTCTCAAGATAGCTTTGGCTATTTGTGGGTTTTTTTTTTGTTGCTGTTGCTCCACACAAATTTTATGATAGCTTTTTCTATTGCTGTGGAAATGCCATGTATAGTGACTGCATAAATCTATAGATAGCTTTGGGTTGTATGGATATTTTAACAATATTAATTTTTCTGGGTTTTGGGGAGAGGAAGATGACAGCAGAGTAGGAGGGCCTTGGGCTCACCTCTTCCCATGAATACAAAATAAAAAACTATCAAACCATCCTAATTACCCCAGAAATTGACCTAAAAACTGACAGAACAAACAACTAAAGGGAAGGAAAAGGCCATATCAAAGAAGGTAGAAAGTGTAGAGATTTGGTATAGGGAAGAAGTGAATTGTGGGGGCTGCGGAGGGGAGGGAGCCATGATCATGGAGAAGGACAAGAGAGAGAGGAGCACACAGGGGAATGCACAAGGAGAACATTTCCCCAAATCCATTGACTTGGAAAATGAGAGGGGCTGAATTTTGTGAGTTCTTGTAACCAGTGGACCTTAAAGCCTGGAGTTTTAAAGGTCAGTAGGCATGGCTGGCATAGAGCTCAGAGGGCACTGCATAGCTCCTGGAGAGAAGGGAGGGAAACAACCTGGAGGCAGACAGCTTGGAAATAGTGATTTGAAGAATACATGGGGCACATGGGAGGGAGATTATTTGTTCTTCTCAGAGTGCATCCATAAGAGGAAGTGTTCACGGTGACACCTCTTCAGGAGCAAAGGAGCTGGCTGGCACAGTTTTCCTTCCCATCCCTCAACATAAACACAGGGCCATCTGTGGTAAGCAGCATAGCACTAACAATGGCTGCCTAACTTGCCTACACCAAGCCCCATGACATTGCCCTCTGGTGGGAATGCTCTTCTCATTTGAGCTTGCATCATCCCTGAAGTGCCAGGTCACGACCTCTTCTTCTTAAGGCCATTACTTTCAGGAGCATGAGACATAACTGGCTTTTCTAACACAGAGAAGAATATAGAGACTTAGACAAAATGCCAAGATGGGGCAATTCATCTAAAATGAAAGAACAAGATAAGGCCATGGCCAGAGATATAAGCAAAACAGATATAAGTAATGTGACTGATGGAGAATTTAAAGCAACAATTATAAGGATACTCACTTAGCTTGAGAAAAGAATAGAAGACATGAGTGAGACCCTTACCACAGAGATAAAAGAGGTAAAAAAATATCAATCAGAGATGAAAAGTGCAATATATGGGTAAGAAACAGGCTTCATGCAATGAAGAGCAGGCTAGAAGAAGCAGAGGAATGAATTAGTCACCTAGAAGACAAAGTATTGGAAATTAATGAAGCTGAAGAAAAGGGAGAAAGAATAACTATGCAAAACAGGAATAGACTTAGGGAACTCAGTGACTACATCAAGCATAATAACATTCATTATTGTAGGAGTTACAGAAGAAGAGAGAGAAAAAGGTCAGAAAATTTACTTGAAGAAGTAATAGCTTAAAACTTCCCTAATCTGGAGAAGGAAACAGTCGTTCAGATCCAGGAGACACAGACAACTCCCATCAAAATCAACAAAAGCAGGCCAACACTAACACATATTATAATTAAATTTGCAAAATACAGTGATAAAGAAAACAATCTTGAAAGCAGTAAGACAAAAGAAATCCTTAACTTACAAGGGAAGACCCATAAGACTAGTGGCAGATTTCTCAACAGAAACTTGGCAAACCAGAAGAGAGTGACATGATATATTCAATGTGATGAATGGGAAAAATCTGCAGCCAAGAATATTCTTTCTGCAAGGCTATCATTCAGAATAGAAAGAGAGATAAAGAGTTTCCCAGACAAACAAAGACTAAAGAAGTTCATGACCATTAAACCATCCCTCAAGAAATATTAAAGAGTTCCCTTTGAGTGGAAAGGAGAGACCAGAAGTGACAAGGACAAGAAAGGATCAGAGAAAATCTCCAGAGACAATGATAAAACAAGTAATAAAATGGCGATAAATACACATGTATCAATAATTACTTTGAATGTAAATAGACTATATGTGGCAATCAAAATATAGGGCATCAGAATGGATTAAAAAACAAGACCCACACCACATCAAAAACTAATGCTGTATTGTATGGTGACTAACATAACATAATAAAATTTAAAAAAGAAAAAAAAATTTTAGCTGTGTATGGTGAAGCATGTCACCATGCTAGGAAAAAAACAAAAACAAAAACAAGACCATCTATATGTTGCCTACAAGAGACCCATTTTAGACCTAAAAACACCTGCAGATTGAAAGGGAGGGGATGAAGAAACATCTATCATCAAATGGATGTCCAAAGAAGCCAGAGTGGCAATACTTATATTGGAAAACTAGACCTTAAAACAAAGACTGTAACAAGAGACAAAGAAGGGCACTATACAATATAAAGGGGACAATCCAACAAGAAGATATTATAATTTATGAGTAAATATTTATGTACCCAATATGGGAACACCCAAATATATAAAATAATTAATAACAAACTTAAAGGAACTCATTGATAATAACACAATAATAGTAGGGGACTTTAACACCACACTTATATCAATAGACAGATTATCTAAACAGAAAACCAACAAGGAAGTAATGGCTTTGCATGAAACACTGAACCAGATGGATCTAACAGATATATTCAGAACATTTCATCCTAAAACAGTAAAATACTCATTCTTTTCTATTGCACATGGATCATTCTCCAGAATAGATCACATATTAGGTCACAAAACAGGCCTGATCAAATACAAAAACTTTGAAATCATACCATGCACCCTTTGTGACTGCAACACTATAAAACTAGAAGTCAACAACAGGGGAAAAAAATCTGGAAAAATCCCAAATACATGGAGATTAAGCAATATACTACTAAAGAATGAATGGATCAACCAGGAAATCAAAGAATAAAAACTACATGGACCTTTCCTCATTGATATTCTTTCCGGCTTTGATGAAGATTAATTGACCCTATAGCTGTGGGTCCATTTCTGGGTTTTCTATTCTGTTCCATTGATCTGTGTGTCTGTTTTTGTGCCAATACCATACTGTCTTGACCATGACAGCTTTGTAATATAACTTGAAGTCCAGAATTGTGATGCCTCCAGCTTTGCTTTTCTTTTTCAAGATTGCTTTGGCTACTTGGGGTCCTTTGTATTTCCATACAAATTTTAGGATTGTTTGTTCTAGCTTTGTGAAAAATCATGGTGGTATTTTGATAGGGATTGCACTAAACTTGTAGATTGCTTTGGGTAGTATAGACATTTTAACAATATTTGTTCTTCCAATCCATGGGCATGGGATGTTTTTCCATTTCTTTGTGTCATCTTCAATTTCTTTTATAAGCATTTTATAGTTTTCAGAGTACAGATATTTTACCTCTGGTTTGGTTTATTCCTAGGTATCTTATGGTTTTTGGTGCAATTGTAAATGGGATAAATTCCTTGATTTCTTTCTGCTGCTTCATTATTGGAGTATAGAAATGAAACAGATTTCTGGGGCCTGGGTTGCTCAGTGGATTAAACATGTAACTTTTGATTTTGGCTCAGGTCATGATCTCAGGGTCATGAGATCAAGCCCTATTTTGGGCTCCACACTCAATGGGGAGTCTGCTTGAGATACTCTCTCTTCCTTGACCCTCTACCCCTTCCCCTCATTTGTGCTCTCTCTTGGTCACTCTTTCTAAAATAAATGAATATTTTTTTAAAAAAGAAATGCAACAAATCACTGTACATTGATTTTATATCCTCTGACTTTACTGAATTTGTGTATCAGTTCTAGCAATTTTTTGTGGGGTCTTTTGGGTTTTCTATATAGAATATCATGTCATCTGCAAATTGTGAGAATTTGACTTCTTCTTTGCCAATTTCAATGCTTTTATTTCCACAAATGATGTTGGGAAAACTGGACAGCAACATAGAAAAGAATAAAATTGAACCACTTTCTTACACTATACACAAACATAAATTAAAAATGGATAAAAGACCTAAATAGTAGACATAAAACCATTAAAATACTAGAAGAGAACACAAGCAGTAACTTCTTTGACATCAGTCACAGCAACTTCCTTCTAGATATGTCTCCTGAGGTAAGGGAAACAAAAGCAAAAATAAACTATTGGGATTTCATTAAAATAAAAAGATTCTGCACAGTGAAGGAAAAAACTAACAAAACTAAAACCCAACCTATTGAGTGGCAGAAGATATTCACTAATGATATATCTGATAAAGGGATAGTTTCCAAAATATATAAAGAACTTATAAAATTCAACACCTGAAAAAACAAATAATCTGATTAAAAATTGGGCACAAGACATGAGTAGATATTTCTCCAAAGAAGACATCCAGATGGCCAACAGACACATGAAAAGATGCTCAACATCACTGATCATCAGGGAAATGCAAATCAAAACTACAATGAGATATCACCTCACACCAGTCAGAATAGCTAAAATCAATAACACAAGAAACAACAGGTGTTGGTAAGGATGTGGAAAGTGGGGAAGCTCTTGCAATGTTAGTGAGAATGCAAAACAGTGCAGCCACTCTGGAGGACAATATGTAGGTTCCTAAGAAGGTTAAAAATAGAGATAAATAGATTAATCTCCCCTGGCAAGGAAAACAAAAGCAAAATCAACCCGTTGGGACTACAGCTAAATAGAAAGTTGTTTTGTTTTGTTTTTTAAATGTTAGTCACATATAATGCATCATTAGTTTCTGATGTAGTGATCCACGATTCATTGTTTTCGTATAACACCCAGTGCTCCATGCAATACGTGCGCTCCTTAATATCCATCACCAGGCTAACCCATCCACCCACCCCCCTCCCCTCTAAAACACTCAGATTGTTTCTCAGAGTCCATAGTCTCTCATGGTTCATCTCTCCCTCTGATTCCCCACCCCCTTCGTTTTTCCCTTTCTTCTCCTAAAGTCCTCCATGCTATTCCTTATGTTCCACAAATAAATGAAATCGTATGATAATTGACTTTCTCTGCTTGACTTATTTCACTTAGCATAATCTCCTCCAGACCCATCCATGTTGATGTAAAAGTTGCGTATTCGTCCTTTCTGATGGCTGAGGAATATTCCATTGTATATATGACCACATCTTCTTTATCCATTCACCCGTCAAAGGGCATCTCAGCTCCTTCCACAGTTTGGCTACTACAGACATTACTGCTATGAACATTGGGGTGCGTATGGCCCTTCTTTTCACTACATCTGTGTCTTTCGGGTAAATACCCAGTAGTGCAATTGCTGATTCATACAGTAGCTCTATTTTTAATTTTTTGAGGCACCTCCACCTGTTTTCCCCAGTGGCTGTACCAACTTGCATTCCCACAAACAGTGTAAGAGGGTTCCCCTTTCTCCACAACCTCTCCAACATTTGTTGCTTCTTGCCTTGTCAATTTTTGCCATTCTATGACTATGCTGTCTTGGTGATCACAGTTTTGTAATATAGCTTGAAGTCAGGCAACGTGATGCCCCCAGCTTTGTTTTTCTTTTCCAACATTTCCTTGGCAATTTGGGGTCTTTTCTGATTCCATACAAATTTTAGGATTGTTTGCTCCAGCACTTTGAAAAATGTCATTGGAATTTTGATCAGGATGATGTTGAAGGTATAGATTGCTCTGGGTAGCATAGACATTTTAACAATGTTTATTCTTCCGATCCATGAGCATGGAATATTTTTCCATCCTTTTGTTTCTTTCACGAGTGTTTTGTAGTTCCTAGAGTATAGATCCTTTACCTCTTTGGTTAGGTTTATACCGAGGTATCTTGTGGGTTTTGGTGCTATTGTAAATGGAATCATTTCTCTAATTTCTCTTTCTACACTTGCATTGTTAGTATATAAGAAAGCAACTGATTTCTGTGCATTGATTTTGTATCCTGCCATATTACTGAGTTGCTGTATGAGTTCTAGCAGTTTGGGGGTGGAATCTTTTGGGTTTTCCACATAAAGTATCATGTCATCTGATGTGAAGAGAGAGAATTTGGCTTTTTCTTTGCCAATTTGTGAACAGAGAGAGTTTGGCTTTTTCTTTGCCAATTTGAATATATTTATTTCTTTTTGTTGTCTGCTTGCTGTTCTAGGACTTCTAGTATTATGTTGAACAATAGTGGCAAGAGTGGGCATCCTTGATGTGTTCCTGATCTTAAGGGAAAGGCTCTCAGCTTTTCCCCATTGAGGATGATATTCACTGTGGGTTTTTCATAGGTGGATTTTATGATATTGAGGTATGTTCCCTCTATCCCTGTACTCTGAAGAATTTTAATCAGGAAAGGATGCTGTATTTTGTCAAATGCTTTTTCTGCATCAATTGAGAGGAACATATGGTTCTTCTCTCTCCTCTTATTAATATGTCTATCACATTGATTGATTTGCAAATGTTGAACCATGCTTGCATCCCAGGGATAAATCCCACTTGGTCGTGGTGGTTGATCCTTTTAATGCATTGTTGGATCCTATTAGCTAGGATTTTGTTGAGGATTTTGGAATCCATATTCATCAGGGATATTGGTCTGAAATTCTCCTTTTTGATGGGGTCTTTGCCTGGTTTGGGGATTAAGGTAATGCTGGCCTCAATGAGTCTGGAGGCTTTCCTTCTGTTTCTATTTTTTGAAACAGCTTCAGTAGAATAGGTATTATTTCTTCTTTGAATGTTTGGTAGAATTCCTCAGGGAATCCATCAGGCCCTGGACTCTCATTTTTTGGGAGGTTTTTGATCACTGCTTCAGTTACTGATTATTGGCCTATTCAGGTTGTCAGTTTCTTCCTGTTTCAGTCTTAGTAGTTTATAGGTTTCCAGGAAGGCATCCATTTAATCCAGATTGCTCAGTTTATTGGCATATAGTTGTTGATAATACTTTCTAATGATTGTTTCTATTTCCTTGGTGTTAGTTGTGATCTCTCCCCTTTAATTCATAATTTTATTAACTTGGGTCATCTCTCTTTCTTTTGGATAAGTCTGGCCAGTGATTTATCGATCTTATTAATTCTTTCAAAGAACCAGCTTCTAGTTTCGTTGATCTGATCTACTGTTTCTGGTTTCTAATTCATTGATCTCTGCTCTAATCTTAATTGTTTCTCTAATAATGTGTGGCTTAGGCATCATTTGTTGCTTTTTCTCTAGTTCTTTAGGATGTGGAGTTAGTTGGTGAGTTCAGGATTTTTCTTTTTTTTGAGTGAGGCATGGATGGCTATTTATTTCCCCCCTAGGACGCCTTTGCAATATCCCATAGGTTTTGGACCAATGTGTTTTCGTTCTCATTGGTTTCCATGAATTGTTTAAGTTCTTCTTTGATTTCCTGGTTGACCCAAACATTCTTGAGCAGAGTGGTCTTTAGCTTCCAAGTGTTTGAATTTCTGCCAAATTTTTTCTTGTGATTGAGTTCCAGTGTTAGAGCATTGTGGTCTGAGAATACTCAGGGAATAATCTCAATCTTTTGGTATTGGTTAAGACCTGATTTGTCACTCAGCATATGGTCTATTCTGGAGAAAGTTCCATGTGCGCTTGAGAAGAATGAGTCTTCTGTTGTTTTAGGGTGGAATGTTCTGTAAATATCTATGAGGTCCATCTGGTCAAATGTATCATTCAAAGCTCTGTTTCCTTGTTGATTTTTTGCTTAGATGATCTGTCCATTGCTGAAAGTGGAGTACTGAGGTCTCCTACAATTAACGTATTGTTATCAATGTGACTCTTTATTTTGGTTAACAGTTGGCTTATGTAGATGGCTGCTCCCATGTTGGGGACATAGATATTTACAATTGTTAGATCTTCTTGTTGGATAGACCTTTAGGAATGATATAGTGTCCTTCTGTGTCTCTTATTACAGACTTTAGTTTAAAATCTAATTTGTCTGACATAAGAATTGCTACCCCATCTTTCTTTTGAGGTCCGCTGGAATGGAAGATGGATCTCCATCCCATCACTTTCACTCTGGATGTGTCTTTAGGTTCAAAATGAGTCTCTTGTAGACAGCATATGGATGGGTCCTGTCATTTTATCCAATCTGCAACCCTGTGCCATTTTATGGGAACATTTAAGCTATTTAAGTTGAGAGTGATTATTGAAAGATATGAATTTATTGTCATCATGTTGCCTGTGAAGACCTTGTGTTTATAGATTGTCCCTGTAAATTTCTGTTGTAGATCACTCTTGGGGTCTTTCTCCTTTTATAGAACCCCCCTTAATATTTCTTGCAGGGCCGGCTTAGTGGTCACATAGTCTTTCAGCTTCTGCCGGTCGTGGAAGCTCTGCATCTCTCCATCCATTCTAAATGACAGCCTTGCTGGATAAAGAATTCTTGGCTGCATGTTCTCCTTTAGTACCCTGAATATGTCTTGCCAGGCCTTTCTGGCTTGCCAAGTCTCTCTGGATAGGTCTGACGTTATTCTGATGTTCCTCCCTCTGTACATAAGGAATCTCTTCCCCCTAACTGCCCTTAAGATGGTTTCCTTAGTTCTAAGATTTGCAAGTTTTATTATTACATGCCAGGGTGTTGGCCTGTTTTCCTTGATCTTGGGAGGGGTCCTCTCTGCCTCTAGGACACAAATGTTTGTTTCATTCCCCAGATTAGGGAAATTCTCAGCTTTGATTTGCTCAAATACATCTTCTAGTCCTCTCTCTCCCTCCACCCCCTCAGGGATTCCAATAATTCTGACATTGGAATGCCTCATGGTGTCACTTATTTCTCTGATTCTATTTTCATGGATTCTGAGTTGTTTGTCCCTGGTCTCCTCTTTTCCCTTTTTATCTATTAAATTGTCTTCCTGGTCACTAATTCGTTCTTCTGCCTCACTTACCCTAGCTGTTAGATTATCTATAGATTGGATCTCATTGGTAGCATTTTTAAGTCTGCCAATTCACCTTTCATTTCTGCCCTTAGAGACTCTATGTTGCCATTAATTGATTTCTCCATTCTAGCCATTGTCTTCACAATTGCTAGTCTGAATTCCATCTCTGACATGTTGGTTATATCTGAATCCATTTGTAAATCTGTGGCATAAGTCTTATTCTCTGAGTCTTTTTTATTTTGGGGGTTCCTCCTCCTAGTCATTCTGTTGAGGGGTGGTTGAGGGAATGTATAGAGTCCAAATTATTGACCACAACCCAAGCAAGATGCACCTATTTTCTAGGGACCTTAGGGTTGCTGGCCTCTTGTTTTCCCAACCTGTGTTCTGGGGTGGGGGGGCCTGCCTTGTTGTTACTCAGGCAACCCTCTTTGGGCAGAGTTGCCCTGCCCCCTGTGTGGGGGATGGGCTCAGTAAGAACCAGTTTTGGGAGGCTTTTGTTCTCTGGCAGCTTTCCCTGGTGGCTTTCCACATCTCTTCTGAGAGTCAGAGCAGAAGAGACCGTTTCCAACCCTCTGCCTCAGAGCAGAGAGATTGCAGTCTGTTCTTCAGTGAGCTCTCCAAGCCACACTATCTCCTTCTCTGTCTGTGCTGCTATAAACTGCAGCGTCCTGGGTTGTGCGCCCCTCCACAGCACTCCCAGTCCTGCCTCCAGGTCGGGACATGTGTCTGCCCTTTGTGCTTCTAAAACCGCCAGCCACCCACAGTTCACATGGGCAGCCCCGACTCTCTGGGTTTCCATGCAGGGGGCTGCCCTAAAGTCCTTTCCCCGCCACTGCTGGTCTGTGAGTCTGTGCCCCATCCCCAGTGTGGGAGGCTATCACTCACCTGCAGTGTAGGATCCTGATGGCTGGGCTCCCTCCCCCTCTGTTTATCCTCTGATATCTGCCTGTGAATCACAGCTCCCTGCTTCATACCTCAAAGCCACCGTCTGCAATATTCTCTCTGTAGAGATCCAGATCTATCTTCTTACATCTCAGGCTGATTTTGTGGGTGTTCAGAGTGGTCTGGCAGATATCCATCTCAATTCTGGCACTGGTTGGAATAGGGTCCCCTACTCCTCCACCATCTTTTCCCCCCAATAGAAAGCTTTTTCACAGCAAGGGAAACTATCAACAACACAAAAGGTCACTCTACAAACTGAGAGAAAATATGTGCAGATATTTTCTGATTAGGGGCTAATATCCAAAATATATAAAGAATTTATATAATCCATTACCAAGAAAACAAAAAATCCAGTTAAAAAATGGGTTGGGGGGGCATGAACAAACATTTTTCCAAAGAAGACATACAGATGGCCAACAGACACATGAATAGATGCTCAATATCACTAATTGTCATGGAAATGCAAATCAAAACCCCACTGAGATATCAGAGCAGTGGGCCCCTCCCCCAAAAGACCAGCACAAACCTCCTGCACACACCACATCCACTGACCATAGAGTTCTGCAAAGCTTCAGCTCTAGTAGAAATAACATCAGGTCTCTTTAACAAGACCAGAGCACCAGTTAAAACTTGTCACACTCTGGCCAAGGTCCACACACTCCCCACTGCAGGAAAGTAGAAACTCTATAGAGGACTGACCTGAAGGAAAGAATAGCCAAAACACAGCAGCAGAGTGCACACAACATACACCAGAGACACTTCCTAAAGTACCATGCCCTGGAAAGTATATGACCTCTTCTTCATAAAGCCATTACTCTTAGGAGCAGGAAACATACAGGTTTTCCTAAACAGAGAAGCAAACAGAGGCTAGACAAAATGCCAAGACAGAGGAATTCATCCTAAAAGAAAGGACAAGAAAAGGTCACAGCTAGGGATCTAATCAAAACAGATATATATAATATGCTTGATCCAGGATTTAAAGCAACCATAATAAGGATACTAGCTGGGCTTGAGAAAAGGCATAGAAGACACCAGAGAGTCCCTTACCACAGAGATTTAAAAAACCTAAAACCTAGTCAGGCTGAAATGAAAAGGTACAATAACAGAGATTTGAAATTGACTGCATGTAATGGCCACAAGGATGGAAGATGCAGATGAATAAATAAGTGATAAATTATGGAAAATAATGAAGCTGAAAAGAAGAGGGAAAGAAAAATATTGGATCATGAATATAGACCTAGGGAACTTGGTGACTCCATAGAACATAATAACATTTATATCATAGGATTCCTAAAAGAGGAAGAGAGGGAAAGGGGGCAGAAGGTTTATTTGAGGAAATTATAGCTGAAAACTTCCCTAATCTGGGGAAGGAAAGAGACATCCAAATCCAGGAGGCAGAGAGAAATCCCATCAAAATTGACAAAAGCAGACCAACACCAAGACATATCATACTTAAATTTTCAAAATATATATATAAAGAAAAAATTCTAAAAGCAGCAAGATAAGAGAAGTCCCTAATTTACAAGGCATGAAAATAAGATTAGCAGCAGATCTTGCCACAGAAATTTGGCAGGGTAGAAGAGAGTGACCTGATATATTCAATGTGCTGAAAGGGAAAAATCTGCAGTCATGAATATTCAATCCTGCAAGGCTATCATTCAAAATAGAAGAATAAATAAAGTATTTCCCAGACAAACAAAAACTAAAGGAGTTCATGACCACTAAACCAGCCCTATGAGAAATATTAAAAGGGATTCTGAGTGGGAAAGAAAGACCAAAAGCAACAATGACTAGAAAGGAACAGAGAAAATCTACAGAAACAATGACAAAACAAGTAATAAAATGGCAATAAATAAATACATATCTATCAATAATTACTCTGAATGTAAATGGACTAAGTGCTCTAATCAAAAGACACAGAGTGTCAAAATGGCTAAAAAACAAACAAACAAACAAAAACCCAAAACAGACAAACAAACAAAAAAAAACAAGACCCATCTATATGCTTCCTATAAGAGACTCATTTTAGACTTAAAGACACCTGCAGATCGTAAGTGAGGGGATGGCAAAATGTTTATCATGCGAATGGATTTCAAAAGAAAGCCAGAGTAGCCATACTTATATCAGACAAACTAGATTTTAAACTAAAGGCTATAACAAGAGATGAAGAAGGGTACTACATCATAATAAAGGGGTCTACCCAACAAGAATATCTAGCAATTGTAAATACTTATGCTCCCAACTTGGGAGCACCCAAATATATAAAACAATTAATAACAAACATAAAGGAACTCATTGATAATAATACAATAATAGTAGGGGACTTTAAGACCCCACTTACTGCAAAGGACAGATCATTTAAGCAGAAAATCAACAGAAACAAAGATGTGATATGTACACACACACACACACACACACAAAATGGGCTACTACTCAGCCATCAAAAAATGAAATCTTGCCATTTGCAACAATGTGGGTGGAACTCAAGGGTATTATGCTAAGCAAAATAAGTCAATCAGAGAGAGATAATTATCACATGATCTCACTCATATGTGGAATTTAAGAAACAAAACAGAGGATCATAGGGGAAGGGAGGGAAAAATAAAACAAGATGAAATCAGAGAGGGAGACAAACCGTAAGAGACTCTTAACTCAGGAGACAAACTGAGGGTTGCTGGAGAGGAGAATGGGGGGATGGGGTAACTGGGTGATGGACATTAAGGAGGGCACATGATGTAATAAACAACTGGGTATGATATAAGACTGCTGAATCACTGAACTCTACCTCTGAAACTAATAATACACTATATATTAATGGAATTTAAAGAAATAAAAGAAAATGTGGAAATTTTTGAAAAAAACAAAACAAAGCAATGGCTTTACGTGACACACTGGACCAGATGGACTTAAGAGATATATTCACAACATTTCATCCTAAAGCAGCAGAATACACGTTCTTTATGACTATACCTGGGACATTCTCAAGAATAGACCACTTACTAGGTCACAAATCAGGCCTCAACAAGTACAAAGACACTGAGATCATACCATGCATATTTTGTGACTACAGCACAAAATTGAAGTCAACCACAAGAAAAAAATTTGGAAAGACCACAAATATATGGATGTTGAATAACATCCTACTAAAGAATAAATGGGTTAGGGGTGCCTGGGTGGCTCAGTCATTAAGTGGCTGCCTATGGCTCAGGTCATGATCCCAGGGTCCTGGGATTGAATCCCTCATCGGGCTCCCTGCTCAGCAGGAGGTCTGCTTTTCCCTCTCCCACTCCCCCTGCTTGTGTTCCCTCTCTCGCTGTCTCTCTCTCTCTCAAATAAATATTTTTTAAAAAGAATAAATGGGTTAACCATGAAATTAAAGAATAAACAAACGAACAAACAAAATACATGGAAGCAAATTAAAATGAAAACATGATGGCCCAAAACCTTTGAGATGCAGCAAAGCTGGTCATAAGAGGGAAGTATATAGTAATACAGACCTACTTCAAGAAATAAGAAAAATCTCAAATACACAGCAACCTATCCTTACACTAGAGCTAGAAAAAGAATAAATGAAGCCTAAAGCCAGCAGAAGAAGGGAAATAAAGATTAGAGCAGAAATAAATGAAGCAGAAACTAAAAACAAAAAAACAAAAAAAACCCCTCAGTAGAACAGATCAATGAAACCAGGAGCTGAATTGTTGAAAGAATTAATAACATTGATAAACCTCTAGCCAGACTTATCAAAAAGAAAAGGGAAAGAATAAAATCATGAATGAGAGAGATCACAACCAATGCCATGGAAATAAAAACAATTAGAAGAGAATACTATGAAAAATTATATGCCAACAAATTGGCCAATCTACAAGAAATGGATAAAATTCTAGAAACATATAAATGACCAAAACTTAAACAGGAAGAAATAGAAAACTTGAACTGACATATAGCCATCAAAGAAATTGAATCAGTACCCAAAAATCTCCCAACACACTGAAGTCCAGGATCAGATGACTTCACAGGTGAATTCTACCAAACATTTAAAGAAGAGTTAATACCTACCTCCTCAACACTGTTCCAAAAAATAGAAATGGAAGGAAAACTTCCAAAATCATTCTATAAGTCCAATTACCTTAATTCCAAAACCAAAGACCCTACTAAAAAAGAGACCTGAAGACCAATATCCACAATGAACATGGATGCAAAAAATCCTCAACAAAATACTAGCAAACCAAATCCAACAGTACATTAAAAGAATCACTCAGCGCAGTCAAGTGGGATTAATTCCTGGGTTGCAAGGGTGGTTCAATGTTCACAAATCAATCCATGTGATACACCCCATTCATAAAAGAAAGAGTAAGAACCATATGATCCTCTGAATAGATGTAAAAAAGGCATTTGACAAAGAACACACACACCTACACACGAATACATTCTAAGGACATTTATTGTACATTATTATATATATAAAATATGACAGATATGTTAAGGATATTTATTACAGCATTCTCATATCAAAAAGTTGGAGATAGTCTAAATATCCGTCAATAAGGAAGTAAGTTGTCATCCCTATAAAACAATGTAATATGCGACCATTTGAAGAAATGAGTTTAGGTCTGCATAGATACCCTAGCAGGAGGGGAAGAATGAAGGGGGGGAAATTGGAGGGGTAGACGAACCATGAGAGACGATGGACTCTGAAAAACAAATTGAGGGTTCTAGAGGGGAGGGGCGTGGGAGGATGGGTTAGCCTGGTGATGGGTATTAAAGAGGGCACATTCTGCATGGAGCACTGGGTGTTATGCACAAACAATGAATCATGGAACACTACATCAAAAACTAATGATGTAATGTATGGTGATTAACATAACAATAAAAAATTCTTTAAAAAAATAAGGTGAGTTTTCCTGCTGAAAAAAAAATAAAGTATATGATTGTATATAACTTTAAAGTAATGAAACTGTTTCCTCTAACCTCTCCTGCAAACCCTTCTTTTGTTCTTCCTTTCTCTTTTGCTGTCATTCCTCTGTTGCTATCATAATTTCTTATAGCTGGTCACAGTAGTTTCCTGTTACTTGGAGCTTCACTTTCCATGGTTTCAGTTACTGTAGGTCAACCATGGTCTGGAAACAGGTGATCATTCTTCTGAAATTTAATCAGAACATCAGTAGTTGCCTAACACTAGTTATAGTGCATAAGTCATTCACCTTACTTCATCTCATCATGTAGCATTTTATTATCTCATATCATCACAAGAAGGGTGAGTACACTACAGTGAGATATTTTGAGAGAGAGACCACATTCACTTAAGTTTTATTACAATATATGGTTATAATTGTCCTATTTTATTACAATTTATTGTTATAAATCTCCCCGTGCCTAATTTATATTCCTATGTACCTTCCTTTAACATAGGTATGTATGTATAGGTATGTATGTATAGGAAAAAACATAGCATATATAAGGTTTGGTACTATCTGTGATTTCAGACATCCACTGGGAGTCTGGGAACATATCCTCCATGGATAAGGGAGGACTACTGTACTTATATAGCATGTACTTGTTATTACCATGATAATTATAAAGGAGACAGTATGTTCCTCAAGTTCAGATGTTTAAATGACAAGAAGTGTTGATAAAATGATAAAAAGAAATGCCAGTTGTGTTTTCCTATTTTTATATAAACTTCATTTTTATAGATATATATCTGTTCCTGATTTTTTAAATTATGAAACAATCCTTTTTTATATGATAAAGAAAATCTATTTCTAGTTAATACTCCAAAGCCATATTTAATAGTAAAATAAAATATCCAATTAAAGTTAGAAACAAGACAAAATTGCTATTTATTGCTGCTAAATAAAACATTTTTGTAAAATATCTAACCAATGTAGTAAGTAACCTGTTATAAATATTGAGAGAGATAATGCAATATGATTATTATTTACAGATTATTAGATTTCTACCTTTAAAACCTAATAATCAAATAAAAGGCTATGAAATATCAATATAAAAGTTTAGCAAAGTGGCTAACACCAATTTGATACAGGAAAACAATATTCTGATATATCACAGCATTGAAACAAGTAAAAACATAATAAAATAATAATAAATAATAATAATAAATAATAAAATAACATTCAGCATTGAAACAAGTAAAAACATAATAAAATAATAAATAAATAATAATAAATAATAATAAAATAACTGATGATAAACATCAGGAAATATGCTGCTCTGTTGTGATGAAAAAAACAAACTTTAGTGACAAAAAAGAAATGTTGACTTAATAGTGAAGCATTCCATGCTCCTGAGTGAAAGACTTCTAAATTTCCAGTCAAAATGCCAGTGGTGTTTGTTTTTGTTGCTGATGGAATTTTATGAAAATGCATCTAAGATATATGTTGAAAACAGTTGATGTATTTCAATATCAAATAATTGAGTAAAAAAAAAGAGGATAGGCAGTAGCACTTGATATAATTACATATTTAAAAATTTCAATAATGACTAGTAAACACTCACATCAATGGAGCAGACTAGAAATTCCAGAAATTAATCAAAGAATATCATATGATAAGTAAAAACAAAAACAAACAAACAAACAAAAAACTGGTCATGTAAAAAAAAAATGAATTGTTTACCAAATGGTATTAAGACAAATGGAAAAAATAAAACGAGAGATTTTTATCTTTCCCTGCTCAAAAAACTGATTTTATGGATTATTTCCATGAAAAAACAAACATTAAAAGAAAACAAATTATTCTTTTTATTCAAGTAATTACCATACAGTGTTACATTAGCTTCCTATGTACAATAAAATGATTTAATAATTCTATACATTACTCACTGCTCATCACAATAAGTGTACACTTAGTCACCTTTATCTATTTCACTCATCTACCCACACCCCTCCCCTCTGGCAATCACCAAGAGTCTGGATTTTTGTCTCTGTTTTTCTTTGTTTTGTTTCTTAAATTCCACATATGAGTGAAATTATACAGTGTCTTTCTCTGACTGACTTATTTCACTTAGCATTATACCCTCTGGATCCATCCATGTAGTTGTAAATGGCAAGATTTCGTTCTTTTTTATAGCTGAGTAATACTTCATTGTGTATATATCTATATCTGTATCTCACTTCTTTATTCATCTATCAGTGAACATGTGTTGCTTCTGTATCATGGCTATTGTAAATAATGCTGCAATAAACATAGGGGTGCATATATTTTTTTGAATTACTGTTCTCATTTTCTTTGGGTAAATACCAAGTAGTGGAATTACTGGATCATATGGTAGTCCTATTTTTAATTTTTTGAGGTATCTCCAGACTGTTTTCCACAGTGGTTGCACCAGCTTGTATTCCTACCAGTGAGCAGGGTTCCTTTTTCTCCATACCCTTGCCAGTACTTGTTATTTCATGTGTTTTTGATTTTAGCCATTTTGACAGGTGTGAGGTGATATCTAATTGTAGTTTTGATTTGCAGTTCCCTGATTATTAATGATGTTGAGCATCTATTCATATGTCTGTTAGCCATATGCATGTCTTCTTTGAGAAAATGTCTATTCATTTCCTCTGCCATTTTTTAACTGGATTATTTGGGGGATTTTTGGTGTTAAAAAAATTCTTTATATCAATTGGATATTAACTCCTTCTTGGATACATCATTGCAAATATCTTCTCCCATTTAGTAGGGTGCCTTTTTGTTTTGTTGATGGTTTCCTTTGCTGTGCAAGACCTTTTTATTTTAGTGTAGTCCCAACAGTTTAATTTTGCTTTTCTAGAAAAATGTTTCTATGCCTGAGGTCAAAGAGATTACTGCCTGTATTTTCCTCTAGGAATTTGGTGGTTTCAAGCCTCACATTTAGGTAATTAATCTATTTTGAATTTATTTCTGTGTATGATGTGAGAAAGCTGTCCAGTTTTCCCAAACCGTTTTTGAAGACACTTTTTCTCATTGAATATTCTTACTTTATTGTAGATTAATTGACCATAAAAGTGTGGGTTCATTTCTGGACTCTTTTACTGTTCCAATGATCTATGTGTATATTTTTGTGCCAGTACCATATTGTTGTGATTACTAAGGTTTGTAGTGTATTTTGAAAGCTGGGATGCCTCCAGTTTTTATCTTTTTCAAGACCAAATGGCTATTCCTGGTCTTTTGAGGTTTCCATACAAATTTTAGGATTATTTGTTCTAGTTCTGTGAAAAATGCTGTGGGTATTTTAATAGGAATTGCATTAGATCTAAAGATTGCTTTGTATGGTATGGACAATTTAACAAAATTAATTCTCCCAATCTATGGCCATGTAATATCTCTCTATTTCTTTGTGTCATCTTCAGTTTCTTTCATCAGTATTTTATAGTTTTTATTTATTTTTTTTAATTTTATTATGTTATGTTAGTCACCATACAGTACATCATTAGTTTTTGATGTAGTGATCCATGATCCATTTTCGTATAACACCCAGTACTCCATGCAGTACATGCCCTCCTTAATACCCATCACTGGGCTAACCAATCCCCCCTCCCCCCTTCCTCTTCCCCTCTAGAACCCTCAGTTTGTTTCTCAGGTCCATAGTCTCTCATGGTTCATCTCTCCCTCCAATTCCCCACCCCCCATTTTTCCCTTCCTTCTAATATCCTCCAGGTTATTCCTTATGTTCCACAAATAAGTGAAACCATATGGTAATTGACTTTCTCTGCTTGACATATTTCGCTTAGCATAATCTCCTCAAGGCCCATCCATGTTGATGTAAAAGTTGCCTATTCATCCTTTCTGATGGCTGAGTAATATTCCATTGTATATATGGATGACATCTTCTTTATCCATTCATCTGTTGAAGGGCATCTTGGCTCTTTCCACAGTTTGGCTATTGCGGACATTGCTGCTATGAACATTGGGGTGCATATGGCCCTTCTTTTCACTTCATCTGTGTCTTTGGGGTAAATACCCAGGAGTGCAATTGCTGGGTCATAGGGTAGCTCTATTTTTAAATTTTTGAGGGACTTCCACACTGTTTTTCAAAGTGGCTGTACCAGCTTGCATTCCAACCAACAGTGTAAGAGGGTTCCCCTTTCTCCACAACCTCTCCAACATTTGTTGTTTATTTCCCTGTCCATTTTTGCCATTTTAACTGGTGTAAGGTGGTATCACAGTGTGGTTTTGATTTGGATTTCTCTAATGGCTAATGATGAACATTTTTTCATGTGTCTGTTAGCCATTTGTATGTCTTCTTCAGAGAAGTGTCTTTTCATATCTTCTGCCCAATTTTTGACTTGGTTATTTGTTTTTTGGGTGTTGAGTTTCAGAAGTTCTTTATAGATTTTGGACACCAGCCCTTTATCTGTAGTGTCATTTACAAATATCTTCTCCCATTCTGTGGGTTGCCTCTTTGTTTTGTTGACTGTTTCCTTGGCTGTGCAGAAGATTTTATCTTGACGAAGTCCCAAATGTTCATTTTTGCTTTTGTTTCACTAGCTTTTGGAGATGTATTTTGAAAGAACTTGCTGTGGCCGATGTCAAAGAGGTTACTGCCTATGTTCTCCTCTAGGATTTTGATGGATTACTGTCTCACATTGAGGTCTTTCATCCACTTTGAGTTTATCTTTGTGACTGGTGTTAGAGAATGGTCGAGTTTCATTCTTCTGCATGTGGCTGTCCAATTTTCCCAGCACCATTTATTGAAGAGACTGTCTTTTTTCCATTGCATGTTTTTTCCTGCTTTGTCAAAGATTATTTGACCATAGAGTTGAGGGTCCATATCTGGGTTCTCTATTCTGTTCCATTGGTCTGTATGTCTGTTTTTGTGCCAGTACCATGCTGTCTTGGTGATCACAGCTTTGTAATATAGCTTGAAATTGGGCAACATGATGCCCCCAACTTTGTTTTTCTTTTTCAACAGTTCCTTGGCTATTCGGGGTCTTTTCTGATTCCATACAAATTTTAGGATTGTTTGCTCCAGCACTTTGAAAAATGTCATTGGAATTTTGATCAGGATGGCACTGAAGGTATGGATTGCTCTGGGTAGCATAGACATTTTAACAATGTTTATTCTTCTGATCCATGAGCATGGAATATTTTTCCATCTTTTTGTGTCTTCTTCAGTTTCTTTCATGAGTGTTTTGTAGTTCCTAGAGTATAGATCCTTTACCTCTTTGGTTAGATTTATTCCGAGGCATCTTAGGGCTTTTGGTGCTATTGTAAATGGAATCGTTTCTTTAATTTCTCTTTCTACAATTGAGTTGTTAGCGTATAAGAAAGCAACTGATTTCTGTGCATTGATTTTGTATCCTGCCACATTACTGAATTGCTGGGTGAGTTCTAGTAATTTAGGGGTGGAGTCTTTTGGGTTTTCCACATAAAGTATCATGTCGTCTGCGAAAAGAGAGAGTTTGACTTCTTCTTTGCCAATTTGAATACCTTTTATTTCTTTTTGTTGTCTGATTGCTGTTGCTAGGACTTCTAGTACTATGTTGAGCAACAGTGGTGAGAGTGGGCACCATTGACGTGTTCCTGATCTTAAGGGAAAGGCTCTCAGCTTTTCCCCATTGAGGATGATATTCGCTGTGGGTTTTTCATAGATGGATTTTATGAACTTGAGGTATGTTCCCTCTATTCCTATACTCTGGAGAGTTTTAATCAGGAAAGGATATATTTTGTCAAATGCTTTTTCTGCATCAATTGAGAGGACCATATGGTTCTTCTCCCTCCTCTTATTAATGTGTTCTATCACATTAATTGATTTGCAAATGTTGAACCACCCTTGCATCCCAGGGATAAATCCCACTTGGTCGTGGTGGATGATCCTTTTAATGTATTGTTGGATCCTATTAGCTAGGATTTTGTTGAGGATTTTGGAATCCATATTCATCAGGGATATTGATCTGAAAATCTCCTTTTTGATGGGGTCTTTGCCTGGTTTGGGGATTAAGGTAATGCTGCCCTCATAGAATGAGTTTGGAATTTTTCCTTCTGTTTCTATTTTTTGAAACAGCTTCAGTAGAATAGGTATTATTTCTTCTTTGAATGTTTGGTAGAATTCCCCAAGGAATCCATGAGGCCCTGGACTCTTGTTTTTTGGGAGGTTTTTGATCACTGCTTCAATCTCGTTACTGGTTATTGGCCTATTCAGGTTGTCAGTTTCTTCCTGTTTCAGTCTTGGCAGCTTATAGGTTTCCAGGAAGGCCTCCATTTCATCCAGATTGCTCAGTTTATTGGCATATAGTTGTTGACAATAATTTCTAATAATTGTTTCTATTTCCTTGGTGTTAGTCGTGATCTCTCCCCTTTCATTCATAATTTTAATTTGGATCCTTTCTCTTTTCCTTTGGATAAGCCTGGCCAGTGGTTTATCAATCTTATTAATTCTTTCAAAGAACCAACTTCTATTTTCATTGATTTGATCTACTGTGTTTCTGGTTTCTAATTCATTGATTTCTACTCTAATTCTAATTATTTCTCTTCTAATGCATGGCTTAGGCGTCATTTGTTGCTTTCTCTCTAGTTCTTTAAGGTATAGAGTTAGTTGGTGAATTCGGGATTTTTCTATTTTTTTTTGAGTGAGGTTTGGATGGCTATGTATTTCCCCCTAGGACCACCTTTGCAGTATCCCATAGGTTTTGGACCGATGTGTTTTCGTTCTCATTGATTTCCAGGATTTGTTTAAGTTCTTCTTTGATTTCTTGGTTGACCCAAACATTCTTGAGCAGAGTGGTCTTTAGCTTCCAAGTGTTTGAATTTCTGCCAAATTTTTTCTTGTGATTGAGTTCCAGTGTTAGAGCATTGTGGTCTGAGAATATGCAGGGAATAATCTCAATCTTTTGGTATCAGTTGAGACCTGATTTGTGACCCAGTATGTGGTCTATTCTGGAGAAAGTTCCATGTGCGCTCGAGAAGAATGAGTATTCTCTTGTTTTAGAGTGGAATGTTCTGTATAAATCTATGAGGTCCATCTGGTCCAGTGTTTCATTCAAAGCTCTTGTTTCCTTGTTGATTTTCTGCTTAGATGATCTGTCCATTGCTGAGAGTAGAGTATTGAGGTCTCCTACAATTAACGTATTGTTATCAATATGACTCTTTATTTTGGTTAACAGTTGGCTTATGTAGATGGCTGCTCCCATGTTGGGGATAGATATTTACAACTGTTAGATCTTCTTGTTGGATAGACCCTTTAAGAATGATATAGTGTCCTTCTGTGTCTCTTATTACAGACTTTAGTTTAAAATTTAATTTGTCTGACATAAGAATTGCTACCCCAGCTTTCTTTTGAGGTCCGCTGGCATGGAAGATGGATCTCCATCCCTTCACTTTCAGTCTGGATGTATCTTTAGGTTCAAAATGAGTCTCTTGTAGACAGCATATGGATGGGTCCTGTCTTTTTATCCAATCTGCAACCCTGTGCCATTTTATGGGATCGTTTAGGCCATTCACATTGAGAGTCATTATTGAAAGATATGAATTAATTGTCATCATTTGCCTGTGAAGATGTTGTTTTTATCGATTGTCCCTGTAAATTTCTGTTGTAGATCACTCTTGGGGTCTTCTCCTTTTATAGAACCCCCCTTAATATTTCTTGCAGGGCCGGCTTAGTGGTCACATAGTCTTTCAGCTTCTGCCGGTCGTGGAAGCTCTGCATCTCTCCATCCATTCTAAATGACAGCCTTGCTGGATAAAGAATTCTTGGCTGTATGTTCTTCTCATTTAGTACCCTGAATATGTCTTGCCAGGCCTTTCTGGCTTGCCAGGTCTCTGTGGATAGGTCTGACGTTATTCTGATGTTCCTCCCTCTGTATGTAAGGAATCTCTTCCCCCTAACTGCCCTTAAGATGGTTCCCTGGTTCTAAGATTTGCAAGTTTTACTATTACATGCCGGGGTGTTGGCCTGTTTTCCTTGATCTTAGGAGGGGTCCTCTCTGCCTCTAGGACTCAAATGTTTGTTGCATTCCCCAGATTAGGGAAGTTCTCAGCTATGATTTGCTCAAATACATCTTCTAGTCCTCTCTTTCTCTCAACTCCCTCTGGGATTCCAATTATTCTAACATTGGAATGCCTCATGGTGTCACTTATTTCTCTGATTCTATTTTCATGGATTCTGAGTTGTTTTTCCCTGGCCTCCTCTTTTCCCTTTTTATCTATTATATTGTCTTCCAGGTCGCTTATTCTCTCTTCTGTCTCAGTTACCCTAGCTGTTAGATTATCTAGATTGGATTGGATCTCATTGATAGCATTTTTAAGTTCTGCCAATTCACCTTTTATTTCTGCCCTTAGAGACTCTATGTTGCCATTAATTGATTTCTCCATTCTAGCCATTGTCTTCACAATTACTAGCCTGAATTCCATCTCTGACATCTTGGTTATATCTGTATCCATTTGTAAATCTGCAGCATAAGTCATAATCTCTGAGTCTTTTCTGTTTTGGGGGCTCCTCCTCCTAGTCATTCTGTTGAGGGGTGGTTGAGGGAATGTATAGAGTCCAAATTATTGACCAGAACCCAAGCAAGATGCACCTGTTTTCTTGGGACCTTAGGGTTGCTGGCCTCTTGTTTTCCCAGCCTGTCTTCTGCGGGAGGGGCCTGCCTGCCGTGCTGTTAGGCAACCCTGTTTGTGCTGAGTTGCCCTGCGCCCCTCTGGTGGGGGATGGGTTCAGTGGGAATCAGTCTTTGGGGCTTTTGTTCTCTGGAGGCTTTCCCTGGCCACTTTCCACGTCTCTTCTGAGAGTCAGAGCAGAAGAGACTGTTTCCAACCCTCTGCCTTAGAGCAGAGAGATCGCGGTCTGTTCTTCAGTGAGCTCTCCAGGCCACACTGTCTCCGTTTCTGTCTGTGCTGCTGTAAACTGTAGCATCCTGGGTTGTTCTCCTCTCCACAGTGCTCCCAGTCCTGCCTCCAGGTCCGGGCACATCTCTGCCCTTTGTGCTTCTAAAACTGCTGGCCGCTCCCAGTTCGCGTGCACGTGACTCCGCTGCTCTGGGTTTCCTTCCTGGGGGCTGCAGTTCGCGCGTGACCCCACAGCTCCGGCTTTCTGTCCCAGGGGCTACAGTTTGCCTGCATGACCCCGCTGCTCCGGTTTCCGTCCGGGGGCTGCAGTTCACATGCGCGCAACCCCGCCGCTCCGGGTCCTTCCAGGGAGCTGCAGTTCGTAGGTGCGACCCTGCCGCTCTGGGTTTCCACCCCAGGGGCTGCCCTAAAGTCCTTTCCCCGCTGCTACCGGTCTGCGAGTCTGTGCCCTGTTCGCAGCGCCAGAGGCTGTCGCTCACCGGCGGTGTAGTATCCGCACGGCCAGGCACCCTCCCGCTGCCATTTATCTTCTGATATCTGCCCATGGAATCACGGCTCCCTGTGTCATACCTCCAAACCAACCACCTGCGATATTCTGTTTGTAGATATCCAGATCTTACATCTCAGGCTGGTTTCGTGGGTGCTTAGAGTGGTCTGGTAGATATCCAGCTCAATTCCGGGGACCAGTTGAAATAGGGTCCACTCCTCCTCTGCCATCTTCCCCCCACCACCAATATTTTATAGTTTTTAGAGTACAGGTCTTTCCCTTCCTTGGTTAGGTTTATTCCTAGGTTTTTAAATTTGTTCTGGTGTAGTTGTAAACAGGATTGTTTTCTTAATTTCTCTTTCTACTATTTCATTATTAGTGTATAGAAATGCAATAGACTTATGTTGTTAATTTTGTATCCTGTGATTTAACAGAATTCATTTATCAGTTCTAATAGATTTTTGGGGAGTCTTTCAAGTTTTCTATATATAGTATCATGTCATCTGCAAAAAATGAAAGTTCTACGTCTTCCTTACTGATTTGGATGTCTTTGTATTTCTTTTCCTTGCTGCAGCTAGGACCTCTACTACTATGTTGAATAAAGGCAGTGAGAGTGGACATTCTTGTCTTGATCTTAGAGAAAAACCTGTCAGATTTTCATCATTGTGTATGATGTTAGCTATGGGTATTTTATATGTGGCCTTTCTTATGTTGACATGTTTTCCTCTAAATCTACTATGTTGAGAATTTTTGTCATGAATGGATGTTGTACTTTGTCAAATGCTTCTACATCTATTGAGATGAATATATGGTTTTTATCCTTATTCTTATCATATGATGTATCACATTGATTGATTTGTGAATATTGAGCCACCTTTGCACCCTGCAAGGGTGCAATCCTTCTTCTTTACGGTGAATGATTTTTTTAATGTATTGTTGGATTTGGTTTGCTGGTATTTTATTGCTGATTTTTGCACTATGTTCACTAGAGATACTGGCCTGTAGTTTTTTTTTTGTTTTTTTTTTTTGTAGTGTCTTTATCTAGTTTTGGTATCAGGTTAATGCTGGCCTCATAGAATGAATTTGTAAACTTTCCTTCTATTTTTTTGGAATAGTTTGAGAAGAATAGGTTTTAACTCTTCCTAAATGCTTGGTAGAATTCGACTGTGAAATCACATGGTCCCGGACTTTGGTTTGTTGGGAGATTTTTCATTCAATTTCATTGCAAGTATTGTCCTGTTCAAATTTCTATTTCTTCATAATTCAGTTTGGAAGGTTGTATATTTCTAAAAATGTATCCATTTCTTCTGGTTATTCAATTTGTTGGCATATCATTTTCACAGTATTCTTTTATAGTCTTTGCATTATTGTGCTGTTAACTATTTCTCTTCCTCAATTCCTGATCTTATGTATTTGAGTTCTCTTTTTTTTTTAATGAGTCTAGTTAGAGGCTTATCAATTTTGTTGTTCTTTTCAAAGAACCAGCTCTTGTTTCATTGATCTGTTCTACTGTTGGGTTTTTGTTTTTGTTTTTAGTCTCTATTTCTTTTATTTTTGCTCTAATCTTTATTATTTCCTTCATTCTACTGGCTTGGGACTTTTCTTGTTCTTTTTCTAGCTTTTTTAGATGAAAGGTTCAGTCATTTTTTTGAAATTTTTCTTGCTTCTTGAGGTAGGTCTGTATTGCTATAATCTTCCTTAGGATTATTAAGAACAGCTTTTGCTGCATACCAAAGATTTTGGACCATTGTGTTTTTATTTTCATTTGTCTCCATGTATTTTTTATTTCCTTTTTGATTTATTGGTTGACTCATTCATTAGGTATTAGCATTTTTTCTAGCCTTCTTGTATTTGTGTTCTCTCCAGATGTTTTCTTGTGATTGATTTCTAGATTCATACAATTGTAGTTGGAAAAGATGCATAATATGATTTTAATTTTTTTGAATTTATTGAGGCTTGTTCTGTGGCTTAATGTTATCTATTCTGGAGAATGTTCTATGTACACTAGAAGAGAATGTGTATTCCTCCATTTTAGGATGGAATGTTCTGAATATATTTATAAGGTCCATCTGGTTTCATGTATCATTCAAAACCACTTTTCCTTGTTAATTTTCTGTCTGAATGATCTGTCCATTGATGTAAGTGGGGTGTTAAGTACCCCTACTATTATTTTATTGCTATTGATTTCTTCCTTTATATCTTTTAATAGTTGTTTTATGTATTTAAGTGCTCCCATGTTGTGTGCATAAATATCTCACAATTGGTATATCTTGTTAGATTTTTAAAAAATATTATATAGTGTCCTTCTTTGTCTCTTGTTGCAGAGTTTGTTTTAAAGTTTATTTTTCTGCTAAAACTATTGCTACACCAACTTTCTTTTCAATTCCACTTGCAGTGTAAATGTTTCTCCATCTCTGTGCTTTCAATCTGCATGTGTTTTTAGGTCTGAAATGAGTCTCTTGTAGGCAGCATTATAGATGGGTCGGGCTTTTCTATCCATTCAGTTACCCTATGTCTTTTGATTGGAGCATGTATTCAATTTGCATTCAAAGTAATTATTGATAGGTATGTACTTATTGCCATTTTGTTACTTGTTTAATGTTTATTTTTGTAGTTCTTCTCTGTTCCCTTCTTTTCCTGCTCTCTTCCCTTGTGGTTTGATGGCTTTCTTTAGTGAAATGCTTGGATTCCTTTTCTTTTTTTTTTTTTTTTGTATCTATTACACATTTTTGATCTGTGGTAACCATTCAGCTCGTATATAACATCTTATGCATCTATATTAATTTGATTGTCACTTAAGTTTGAATCCATTCTAAAAGCCCTAAGTTTTACTCTTCCCCCCATGTTTTATGTATATGATGTCATACTTTACATCCTTTTGTTTGGGGAATCCTTTGTCTGATTTTTATAGATAAAATTGATTTTACTGTTTTTGTGTTTTAATCTCCATAATGGTATTATAAGTGATTAATCTACTTTTATTATGTTTGTATTTACATGTGAAATTTTTTCCTTTTCTAATTTTTTTTTATTTTTGACTCTGGCTTTTCCTTTCCAGTCAAAGAATTCCCTTTAACATTTCTTATAAGACTGCTTTAGTGGTGATTTTTTTTTCTGAGAGGCTCTTTATCCCTCTTTTTATTCTGAATGATAGCCTTGCTGGATAGAGCATACTTGGTTGCACATGTTTACCTTTCAGCATTTTGAATATATCATGCCACACCCTTCTGGCCTGCAGTTTCTTCTGAAAAATCAGCTGATAAGTTTATGGGGTTTCCCTTGTATGTAACTGTTTTCTCTTACTGCTTTTCAAATTCTCTATCACTATTTTTGTCATTTTAATTAGTATGTCTCTTGGTATAGACCTCCTTTGGTTGATTTTGTTGGATTTTCTCTGTGCCTCCTGGATCTGGATTTCTGTTTCCTTCCCCAGATATGGGAAGATTTTAGCCATTATTCCTTTAAATAAATTTTCTGCCCCCTTTTCTCTCTCCTCTGCTTCTCATATCCCTATAATGTAAATTTTATTACACTTGGTGATGTTGCTGAGTTCCTTTAACATATTCTCATTTTTTATTCTTTTTCCTTTTTGTTGTTTAGTTTTTTTGCTTTCCATTGTTTTGTCTTCCAGCTCACTGATCTGTTTTACTGCTTTTTCTAGTGTTCTATTTATTCCTTCTATTGTATTTTTAATTTCAGTTATTGAGTCATCTTTGACTGGTTCTTTTTTTAAATATTTTTTATCTCTTTGTTGAAGGTCTTGCTGAGATCCTCCACCCTTTTCTAAAGTCTAGTAAGTATATTTATTACCATTACTTTGCATCCTTTATTGGGCATTTTGCTTATCTCTATTTCATTTAGCTCTTTTGCTGTGATTTTGTCCTGTTCTTTCATTTGGGACATATTCTGCTGTCTCACCATGTTGTTAACTCTCTGTGTTTCTATGTATTAGGAAATTCAGTTCTTTCTCCAGATCTGAAAGGAGTAGCCTTATGAAGAACAGATCCTGTGGTGCCCTGTAGGACAATGTCCCCTATTCTCTAGAACCAGGCACTTTAGGGGTGTCTCCTATGTATATTGCCTGTGCCCTACTATTCTGGCTAAGCCTCATTTGCCTTCAGTTCAGATGGCTGCAATGGCCCCCTTTGCCTCTGTTAAGCAGGATTTGGTTCCTGTGCTGTTAAGAGCCAGTCTGGGGCCACCATGAGCTTGTAGGTCTGTTGTATCAGCCTTCGGACCTGATGCCTGCCTTCAGCCTGTTTGCTGGGGCTGCAGTTGCACTGAACTACTCTCTTTCTACTGCCCCCTGGGAGGGTTTTGTTGCTGGGAGTGTCCAACAGTCATATAAGATGCTTGCCCCCCACTCTGTCTGTGGGCTGCAGGTGCACTGATTGGCAAGGCACTCTTTCTGCACTGCCAGTGATAAGATTCCACTGCTGGAGTTGAAGTTGAACTGGTGTGTGTGGTTATATCCCATTCTCTCCCAGAACAGGAGTCACTTTGGAGTGGTGCCAGTCCCTGTTGTGGATGCTTGCAGCTTTGATATAGCAGGAGCCATTTTGGAGGGACTTCTGCCTGGTGGGGCAGGTTGGATAGGGTGCTGTAGGAGAGTGTGGGCATCGGGCATGGGTGTTAGCAAGATGGGTGGGAGGTTCAAATTGGTTCCCACAAGCGTCTGACTATCTAGGCTGGGGGTAGAGAAATGGCACTTTGCCAGTTCATTCTCCTAAAGATACCTGTCCATCCAGCACACATTTTGAGATTAGTAAATAAATTTCCTTCATATCCCTAGGCACTTTTCAAACTGCTGCTTCCATGCTGTCAGTGCGGTTGTTATGCTGTCTCTTTAAGGGTGGGAACTCAATTTCCTATTGCCCTCTGGCTCTGCCGGACATAAGTCTGGTGATTTTAAAGTAACCAGAATTAAAACCCCACTGGTTTTCAAAGCCAGATGCTATGGTGATTCATCTTTCCAGTGCAGGTTCCCTGTGTCTGTGGTGCCTAGCGTGGGGTCTGCTCCTCTCCATTCTCCATGCCTACGGTATTTCTCCCATTTGTAGTTAATATCACTGGGGGTTTGGTTCTCAGTTGTGTCCCTACCCATTTTACCCTTTTTGATGTGGCCTCCTCTCCATGATTAATGTGGAAAGGCTTTTCTGCCAGTCTCAGATCATTTTTATGTTGGTTATACTAATGTGGCTGTTATGTAAGTACATCCCTGGATGAAGTGAGTTTAGGATCCTCCTACTCTGCCATCTTCCCAGAAGTCCAACATAAATCAATCTTGTTTTAAGGAAACCTACCCTAAGTATGACTTCATAGCCAGAAAAATAAGGGAAAGAACATTAAAAATTAACTAAATAATAATTTAAAATTTCTGTACACAGAATTATCAAAAGCAAAATTAAAAAGAAATAATAATCTAAAAAATAAACACTCATGATAGTCAACAGGTTATATCCTTATATGAAATACATATGTCTGTTTATAAAAATATTTAATGTTCATATTTAGATTATTTTTAATAAAATTTTTTATTAAAATAAGTTAGAAAAAAATGAATTCCTTTAACAGAAAAAATAGATGGCAGATATTTTTTTACTTATTGAGTAGGTTTATACTAATAATGAAATAAATTCCATTAAAATAATTTATAAAATACCAAATACCTAAAGTACATAATATCAATTGGGAATAGTATGAGAAAACAGCTGTCACTATTACACGTAAATAGGCATAATGACTAAACACTTTCAGGAAAGCTATATAAAAATATGTATCAGTTATAATAAAAATATACTAATAGATATCAGTGACCTTTGACCCAGATATGTTTTTTTCATTTTCTTAAAATTTAATGTTTTATAATAAAAAAATCTCTATGACAAATCTATTCTGACAAGCCTATATGTATATTAGCTGAAAATTTTCAAATTTCTGTTTTAAATATTACTAGCATTACCAGACCTTGGTAATTACTAAATGGTAATGAGTTATATTTTTATTTTGTTCACAATTTTAATAAGAATATCTATTGGTGCTTCACTATAAATCAAGATGTTAGGTGTTGGATTGAAATAGAAACATATTCTATATTAAAGAGTAAATGTCTAGGAGGAATAGATGTTGAAATTTGTCAAATGAACTTATGGTATTTATTAATTATTTTTTCTCTTCTTACTTGACATAATACATAAAAATATTTTCCTAAACTTCAGATATTATACTCTTCTAGGAAGAAGGCCACAATAGGTAGATTTCAAATGTTTCTATATTTAATTTACTAAAATGTTCTTCTTCATTTTCATCTTGGTAGATCAGAATATGGATGAACTCTCAAATTTTACACTTGAAGATCTAGAACTCACTTCAGGATACAAGGATCAATGCCAAACAAGTGGAGTTTATCAATCTCAAAGATTGAGTGGTCTGTATAATATTTGAAAATGTATTTAAAAATAGTGGTCATAAAACACTTGATGATTTAAAAATGCATCTGAAATGTGATCACCTTTTTAAAAAATTATTTTTTGTATAATCTCTACACCCACTGTGGGGCTTCAACTCACAGCCCCAAGATCAAGAGTTGTATGCTCTACTCACTGAGCCAGCCAGGTACCCCAAATATGGCCAGCTTTATTTATGGTTTTATTATTGAATTTTTCTTTAGGTTGCATATTTTAGAACATTTTCTGCCAAAACTGGAGTTGTACAGTACTAGTAAATGCTATAATGCTATTTGCATCACTCATTATTTCTCATAGTCTTTAATATTCTTAATTGTTATACTATATTTCTTAAATTATTGACTAAGAAAGCCTATCTTTTTCTTCATCTTGGAATAGTGTTTCATGGAAATGGAATACTCATTTAGGAAACACTATGCTAGGAATTTTATTCTTTTTATTTTTTTAAAAATATTTTATTTTAAGGGAGGAGGCAAGATAGTGGAAGAGTAGAGGATCTCATTTCATCTAGTCCCTTGATTTTAACTAGATAACAGATCATTCTGAACACCGAAGAATTCAACCTGAGATGTAAGAAAAGAATATCTGGAACTCTGCAACTAGAAAAGTGACCACTTTTTGCAAGGTAGGAGGTGCAGAGAAGTGAATCTGAGGGGAGATATTGGAAGATAAGTGGTGAGGGAAGGGAGTCTCCATAAGCCAGCTACCAGAAAGTGATATAGCCCTGTAGGGCAAAATTGGAACCCTTAGAAATCTTCTCCAGTGAAAGACACTCCTGCCTGAAAGGTGCTCAGGGGATGAAATGGGCAGAATTCTAGGTGGGACAGTGTGGTCTCAGGATCCCCAGAGTCACAGAATAAATGGGGGTACCTGAGCTGATACAGTTCCTAAGCAGTGGATCAGGGAAACTGGTTATGGTCAGTGAACCCAGGAAGGGGCTCTTAGCTCAGTTTCCCATAAATCACTAGCTAGGGCCTGATCTGGTGACTGCTTTCCTCTGGGGCACCCTGCAGAAGACTGGAACACAGGGACCCTCCGACATCCCCTTGGAGGGGCAGAACAGGTGCACACATGACCAGGCAACAGCTCTCAGGGTGAGGTCCATGTAAAGGACAGTATCCCGTGACCTTCTCCTTCCCCCCAGGAGGGGCCAATTGGGTTTGCACAGGATCCAGCAACTGCTCTCAGTGCCAGGGACTTACAAAGTGCAGTAACTCAGGACCCTCCAACTGCCCCCAGGACAATTGCTGTGGGTGCACACCACAGGAATCTTAAGAGTTTGGCACACATAAAAGTGAAGACCGCTTATCCCTGAGGGTTTACTCAAGAGAGGGGACCACGATCATTCAGCTCTGAGACTGGAGATCGGGGTGTGGCCATTTTTATTTTGATCCTCTAAAGAGGTGCATAAAGCCTTCAGGGAAAAAAAGCCACACACAGGAACAGCTTATACTGAGTCTGGCCTCCTGGCAAGGGACAGTGTAATTCTGCCCAAGCAAAGACACCTGAGAACAGTGAAGTAGGCCTTGCACTCAGAAGACCAACTGAAAGAACAGATGCACAGGGAGACCCCACAAGACTGTAAAACTCCAGTACTAGGGGAAAATAGTATATAGAATTAAAGTTTTATTTTTCCCTCATAATTCATTATCTTTCAGTTTAAATGAAAATTTCCACTAGTTTCAGATTTTATCAACTCTTTAAGTCTTTTTTTAACATTCATTTTTTACATTTACATCTTATAGATATATTTTTCATTTTGGCTTCCTTTCACTCTATTCAATTTTACTTTTGTATATCTATAAATTTTGTTTTCTTTACAATTCTAGGATTAGTGTCTTCTAACACACAGACCAAAATACACTCATGATCAATTGGATCACCCTGTTTTGTCCACCCTGTAAGATTATATTCTCTTCCCCACCATCAACCTTTTTGTTTTTCTTTTCTTTTTTGGTATCTGACCTCTACAGATTTGTCTAGTGTGTACTTTGCTTGGGTTGTGGTTGATATTTTTTTTTTTAAAGATTTTATTTGACAGAGAGGGAGAGATAGCAAGAGAGGGAACACAAGCAGGGGGAGTGGGAGAGTGAGAAGTAGGCTTCCCGCAGAGCAGGGAGCCTGATGTGGGGCTCGATCCCAGGACCCCGGGATCATGACCCGAGCCGAAGGCAGACGCTCAATGACTGAGCCACCCAGGTGCCCCATGGTTGATATTTTTGATTCTGCTCATTCGTTCATCCATTCTTCTCTGGGCAAAATGACTAGAAGGAAGAATTCACAACAAAAGAAAAAAACAGAGGTAATACTCTCTTCCACAGATCTAATTGATAAGGATATAAGTAGAATGTCAGAACTAGAATTCAGGATAACAATTATAAAATTACTAGTTGGACTTGAAAAAAGCATAAGAGACACTAAAGAATCTCTTAGTGCAGAAATGAGATCTAATCAGGCTGAAACTAAAAATGCTCTGAGATGTAGTCTAAATTGGATGCTCTAATAACTAGGGTAAATGAAGCAGAAGAGAGAGTAAGTGACATAGGAGACAAGTTGAAGGAAGAAGGAAGAAGGAAGCTGAGGAAAAGAGAAAAACAACTAAGAGGCCATGAGGAGAGGCTTCAAGAAATCAGTGATGCTAAAAAATGGCCCAACATAAGAATTGTTGGAGTGCCTGAGGGGGAAAGAGAAAGGGCCAGAAGGTGTATTTGAGCAAATCAAAGCTGGAAATTTCCCTAATCTGGGGAAGGAAACAGGCATTCGTGTAGAGGAGGTATAGAGGACTCCCCACCCCCCAAAAATCAATATAAATAGATCAACACCCTGACATATAATAGTGAAGCTTGCAAATTTCAGAGATAAAGAGAAAATCCTGAAAGCGGGTCAAGACAAGAAGTTCCTAACCAAGAGAAGTAGGAATATTAGACTTACATCAGACCTATCCACAGACACCTGGCAGGTCAGAAAGGGCTGGCATGATATATTCAGGGTAATAAACGAGAAAAACATGGACCCAAGAATACTTTATCCAGCAAGGCTGTCATTCAGAATGGAAGGAGAGATAAAGAACTTCCAGGACAGACAGAAACTGGAAGAATATGTGACCGCCAAACCAGCCCTGCAAGAAATATTAAGGGGGATCCTGTAAGCAGAGAGAGCCCAAGAGTAACATAAACCAGACATAAACAGAGACAATCTACAGAAACAGGGACATTACAGGTAATACAAAAGCACTAAATTCATGTCTTTCAATAGTTAGCTCTGAATATAAAAGGGCTAAATGCTCCAATCTAAAGATACAGTGTATCAGATTGGATAAAAAAGCAAGATCCAACCATATGCTGTCTACAAGAGACTCACTTTAGACCTAAAGACACCTCCAGACTGAAGTGAGGGGGTAGAGAACCATTTATCATGATAATGGACCTCAAAAGAAAACTGGGATAGCCATCCTCATATCAGACGTATTAGATTTTAAACCAAAGATGGTAGTAAGGGATGAAGAGGGACACCATATCATATTTTAAGGGCCTACCCAACAAAAAGATCTAACAATTATAAATATTTATGCTCCTAAATTGGGAGCAGTCAATTACATCAACCAATTAATAACCAAATTAAGGAAACACATAGATAATAATGCAATAATAGTAGGGGACTTCAACACCCCATGCACAGGAATGGACAGATCATCTAAGCAGAAGATCAACAAGGAAACAAGAGCTTCGAATGACACATTGGACCAGATGACTTCACAGATATTTACAGAATATTCCATCCTAAAACAACAGAATACTCATTCATCTTGAGTGCACATGGAATGTTCTCCAGAATACACCACATTCTGGGTCACAAATCAGGTCTCAACCCATACAAAAAGACTGAGATTATTCCCTGCATGTTTTCAGACCACAATGCTCTGAAACTGGAACTCAACCACAAGAAGAAATTTGGAAGGAAATCAAACACTTGGAAGGTAAAGAGCATCCTGCTAAAGAATGATTGGGTCAACCAGGAAATTAAAGAAAAACTTAAACTATTGACTGAAACTAATGAGAATGAAAATAAATTCGTCCAAAACCTATGGAATGCTGCAAATTCAGTTCTAAGAGGGAAATACATAGCCATCCAGGCCTCTCTCAAAAAATTAGAAAAATCCCAAATGCACAAGCTAACTTTATACCTAAAGGACCTGGAGAAAGAACAGCAAATAAAGCCTAAACCAAGCAGTAGAAGAGAAATAATAAGGATTAGATCAGGAAATCAATGACATAGAAACCAGAAGAAGAGTAGAACAAATCAATGAAACTAGAAGCTGGTTCTTTGAAAGAATTAATAAGAGCAATAAACACCTAGCCACTTATCCAAAAGAAAGGACCCAAATTAATAAAATCATGAATGAAAGAGGAGAGATCACCTCCAACACCAAGGAATACAATCAATTTTAAAAACATATTATGAGCAACTATACGCCAACAAATTAGGCAATCTGGAAGATACGGATACATTCCTGGAAACTTATAAACTACAAAAACTGAAATAGGAAGAAATAGAAAATCTGAATAGACCCATAACCAGCAAGGAAATTGAATCAGTAATAAAAAACCTCCTCCCCACCACCAAACAAGAGTCCAGGGCCAGATGGCTTCCCAGGGGAATTCTACCAACCATTTAAAGAAGAAATAATACCTATTCTACTGAAGATGTTCCTAAAAATAGAAATGAAGGAAACTTCCAAACTCCTTCTTTGAGACCAACATTACTTTGCTCCCAGAGCCAGACAAAGACTGATCAACAAGGAGAATTAGAGACCAATATTCCTGATGAACATGGATGCTAAAATACTCAACAAGATACTAGTCAACAGGATCCAACAGTACACTCAAAGGATTATTCACCACCACCAAGTGGGATTTATTCCTGGCTGCAAGGGAGATTCAACATTTGCACATCAATCAACATGATACATCACATTAATAAAAGAAAGGACAAGAATCATATGGTCCTCTCAATCGATGCAGAAAAAGCACTTGACAAAATAAAACATCCTTTCAGGATTAAAACTATCCAAGCATAGGCATAGAGGGAACATACCTCAATATCATAAAAGCCATCTGTAAAAATGCCCAGAGTGCATATCATTCTCCATGGGGAAAAACTGAAAGCTTTTCCCCTAAGGTCAGGAACACGATAGGGATGGCCCCTCTCACCACTGTTGTTCAACATAGTAGTAGAAGTCCTAGCCTCAGCAATCAGACAACAAAAAGAAATAAAAGGAATCCAAATTGGCAAAGAAGAAGTCAAACGCTCACTCCTCACAGATGATGTGATACTTTATATGGAAAACCCAAAAGACTCCACCCCAAAATTGCTAGAACTCATCCAGCATTCAGCAATGTGGCAGGATACAAAATCAATGCACAGAAATCAGTTGCATTTTTATACACTAACTACGAGACTGTAGAAAGAGATATTAAGGAATCTATTTCATTTACAATTGCACCAAAAACCATAGATACCTAGGAATAAATCTAACCAAAGAGGTAAAAGATCTGTACTCTAATAACTACAGAGCACTTTGAAAGAAATTGAGGAAGACAAAAAGAGGTCGAAAAACATTCCGTGTTCATAGATTGGCAAAAGAAATATAGTTAAAATATCTATGTTATCCATAGCAATCGACACATTCAATCCAATCCCTATCAAAACTCCAATGACATTTTTCACAGAGCTGGAACAAATAACCCTAAAATTTGTATGGAACCAGAAAAGACCCCAAATAGCCAGAGGAATGTTGAAAAAAATGCCATTGCTGGTGGCATCACAATGCCTGACTTCAAACTATATTACAAAGCTGTGATCATCATGATAGTACAGTACTGGCAGAAAAACAGACAAATAGATAAATGGAACAGAAGAGAAAATCCAGAAAAGGACCCTCAACTGGTCTACTAATCTTTTTTGTTTTTATGTTATGTTAATCACCATACATTACATCATAAGTTTTTGATGTAGTGTTCCATGACTCATTGTTTGCCTATAACACCCAGTGCTCCATGCAGTATGTGCCCTCTTTAATACCCATCACCAGGCTAACCCATCCCCCCACCCCGCTCCCCTCTATAACCCTGTTTGTTTCTCAGAGTCCATAGGCTCTCATGTTTTGTCTCCCCCTCCAATTTCCCCCTCCTGCTATCTTCTTCTTCTTCTTCTTTTTTTTTTTAACATATAATGTATTATTTGTTTCAGAGGTACAGGTATGTGATTCAACAGTCTTACACAATTCACAGCACTCACCATGGCACATACCTTCCCCAATGTCTATCACCCAGCCACCCCATTCCTCCCACTCCTCACCACTCCAGCAACCCTCAGTTTGTTTCCTGAGATTAAGAATTCCTCATATCAGTGAGGTCATATGATACATGTCTTTCTCTGATTGACTTATTTCGCTCAGCATAATACCCTCCAGTTCCACCCATGTCACTGCAAAGGGCAAGATCTCATTCTGTTTGAGGACTGCATAATATTCCATTGTCTATATATACCACATCTTCTTTATCCTATCATTTATTGATGGACATCTTGACTCTTTCCACAGTTTGGCTATTGTGGACATGGCTGCTATAAACATCGGGGTGCAAGTACCCCTTCGGATCCGTCCATTTGTATCTTTGGGGTAAATACACAGAGGTACAATTGCTGGATCCTATGGTAGCTCTATTTTCAACTTTTTGAGGAACCTCCATACTGTTTTCCAGAGTGGCTGCACCACCTTGCATTCCCACCAACAGTGTAGGAGTGTTCCCCTTTCTCCACATCCCTGCCAACATCTGTCATTTCCTGACTTGTTAATTTTAGCCATCCTGACTGGTGCAAGGTGATATCTCATTGAGGTTTTGATTTGGATTTCCCTGATGCCAAGCGACGTTGAGCACTTTTTCATGTGTCTGTTGGCCATTTGGATGTCTTCTTTGCAGAAATGTCTGTTCATGTCTTCTGCCCATTTCTTGATTGGATTCTTTGTTCTTTGGGTGTTGAGTTTGATAAGTTCTTGATAGATTTTGGATACTAGCCCTTTATCTGATATGTCATTTGCAAATATCTTCTCCCATTCTGTCAGTTGTCTTTTGGTTTTGTTGACTGTTTCCTTTGCTTTGCAAAAGCTTTTTATCTTGAAGTCCCAATAGTTCATTTTTGCCCTTGCTTCCCTTGTCTTCGGTGATGTTTCTAGGAAGAAGTTGCTGCAGCTGAGATCGAAGAGGTTGTTGCCTGTGTTCTCCTTTAGGATTTTGAAGGACTCCTGTCTCACACTGAGGTCTTTCAACCATTTTGAGTCTATTTTTGTGTGTGGTGTAAGGAAATGGTCCAGTTTCATTCTTCTGCATGTGGCTGTCCAATTTTCCCATTTGTTGAAGAGACTGTCTTTTTTCCATTGGACATTCTTTTCTGCTTTGTAAAGATTAGTTGACCATAGAGTTGAGGGTCCATTTCTGGGCTCTCTATTCTGTTCCATTGATCTATGTGTCTGTTTTTGTGCCAGTGCCCTACTGTCTTGATGATGACAGCTTTGTAATAGAGCTTGAAGTCCGGAATTGTGATGCCACCAGCTTTGCTTTGCTTTTTCAACATTCCTCTGACTATTCAGGGTCTTTTCTGGTTCCATACAAATTTTAGGATGATTTGTTCCATTTCTTTGAAAAAAGTGGATGGTATTTTGATGGGGATTGCATTGAATGTGTAGATTGCTCTAGGTAGCATTGACATCTTCACAATATTTGTTCTTCCAAACCATGAGCATGGAACGTTTTTCCATTTCTTTGTGTCTTCCTCAATTTGTTTCATGAGTATTTTATAGTTTTCTGAGTACAGATCCTTTGCCTCTTTGGTTAGATTTATTCCGAGGTATCTTACGGTTTTGGGTGCAATTGTAAATGGGATCGACTCCTTAATTTCTCTTTCTTCTGTCTTGTTGTTGGTGTATAGGAATGCCACTGATTTCTGTGCATTGATTTTATATCCTGCCACTTTACTGAATTCCTGTATGAGTTCTAGCAGTTTGGGGGTGGAGTCTTTGGAGTTTTCCACATAAAGTATCATATCATCTGCAAAGAGTGAGAGTTTGACTTCTTCTTTGCTGATTTGGATGCCTTTTATTTCTTTTTGTTGTCTGATTGCTGTTCTGCCTCCTTTGATGTTGAATAGCAGTGGTGAGAGTGGACATCCCTGCCGTGTTCCTGACCTTAGGGGGAAAGCTCTCAGTTTTTCCCCATTGAGAATGATATTCACTGTGGGTTTTTCATAGATGGCTTTTATGATATTGAGGTATGTACCCTCTATCTCTATACTCTGAAGAGTTTTGATCAAGAAAGGATGCTGTACTTTGTCAAATGCTTTTTCTGCATCTATTGAGAGGATCATATGATTCTTGTTCTTTCTTTTGTTAATGTATTGTATCACATTGATTGATTTGCGGATGTTGAACCAACCTTGCAGCCCAGGGATAAACCCCACTTGGTCGTGGTGAATAATCCTTTTAAGGTACTGTTGGATCCTATTGGCTAGTATTTTGGTGAGATTTTTTGCATCCATGTTGATCAAGGACATGGGTCTGTAATTCTCCTTTATGATGGGGTCTTTGTCTGGTTTGGGGATCAAGGTAATGGTGGCCTCATAAAACGAGTTTGGAAGTTTTCCTTCCATTTCTAATATTTGGAAGAGTTTCAGAAGAATAGGCATTAATTCTTCTTTAAATGTTTGGTAGAATTCCCCTGGGAAGCCATCTGGCCTTGGGCTTTTGTTTGTTGGGAGATTGTTGATGACTGCTTCAATTTCCTTAGTGGTTATAGGTCTGTTCAGGTTTTCTATTTCTTCCTGGTTCAGTTTTGGTAGTTGATACATCTCTAGGAATGCATCCATTTCTTCCAGGTTATCTAATTTGCTGGCATAGAGTTGCTCATAGTATGTTCTTATAATTGTTTGTATTTCTTTGGTGTTGGTTGTGATCTCTTCTCTTTCATTCATGATTTTATTTATGTGAGTCATTTCTCTTTTTGATAAGTCTGGCCAGGGGTTTATCGATCTTGTTAATTCTTTCAAAGAACCAGCTCTTAGTTTCGTTGATCTGTTCTACTGTTCTTTTGGTTTCTATTTCATTGATTTCTGCTCTGATCTTTATTATTTCTCTTCTCCTGCTGGGTTTAGGCTTTATTTGCTGTTCTTTCCCCAGCTCCTTTAGGTGTAGGGTTGGGTTAGGTTAAGTCTCAAGTGAGACCTTTCTTGTTTCTTGAGAGAGGCTTGTATTGCTATATACTTGCCTCTTAGGAATGCCTTTTCTGCAACCCATAGATTTTGAACAGTTGTGTTTTCATTTTCATTGGTTTCCATGAATTTTTTAAATTCTTCTTTAATTTCCTTGTTGACTCATTCAATGTTCAGTAGGATGCTCTTTAGCCTCCATGTATTTGAGTTCTTTCCGACTTTCCTCTTGTGTTTGAGTTCTAGTTTCAAAGCATTGTGGTCTGAAAATATGCAGGGAATGATCCCAATCTTTTGGTACCGGTTGAGGCCTGATTTATGACCTAGGATGTGTTCGATTCTGGAGAATGTTCCATGGGCACTAGAGAAGAATGTGTATTCCATTGCTTTGGGATGGAATGTTCTGAATATGTCTGTGAAGTCCATTTGGTCCAGTGTGTCATTTAAAGTCTTTATTTCCTTGTTGATCTTTTGCTTAGATGATATGTCCATTTCAGTGAGGGGGGTGTTAAAGTCCCCCACTACTATTGTATTGTTGTCGATGTGTTTCTTTGCTTTTGTTATTAATTGCCTTATATAATTGGCTGCTCCCATGTTAGGGGCATAGATATTTACAATTGTTAGATCTTCTTGTTGGATAGACACTTTAAGTAGGATATAGTGTCCTTCCTCATCTCTTATTACAGTCTTTGGTTTAAAATCTAATTTGTGTGATATAAGGATTGCCATCACAGCTTTTGTTTGGTGTCCATTAGCATGGTAAATGGTTTTCCACCCCCTCACTTTCAATCTGGGGGTGTCTTTGGGTCTAAAATGAGTCTCTTGCAGACAGCATATCGATGGGTCTTGTTTTCTAATCCAATCTGATAGCCTGTGTCTTTTGATTGTGGCATTTAGCCCATTTACATTCAGGGTAACTATTGAGAGATAGGAATTTAGTGCCATTGTATTGTCTGTAAAGTGATTGTTACTGTATATTTTCTGTCTTCCTTTCTGGTCTATGTTGCTTTTAGGCTCTCTGTTTAGAGGACCCCTTTCAATATTTCTTGTAGGGCTGGTTTCGTGTTTGCAAATTCCTTTAGTTTTTGTTTGTCCTGAGGCTTTTTATCTCTCCTTCTATTTTCAATGACAGCCAAGCTGCATATACTATTCTTGGCTGCATATTTTTCTCATTTAGTGCTCTGAATATATCATGCCAGTCCTTTCTTGCCTGCCAGGTCTCTGTGGATGGGTCTGTTGCCAATCTAATGTTTCTACCATTGTAGGTTACAGATCTCTTCTCCTGAACTGCTTTCAGGATTTTCTCTTTGTCTCTGAGACTCGTAAGTTTTACTATTAGATATCGGGGTGTTGACCTATTTTTATTGATTTCGAGAGGGGTTCTCTGTGCCTCCTGGATTTTGATGCCTGTTTCCTTCCCCAAATTAAGGAAGTTCTCTGCTATAATTTGCTCCAATATACCTTCTGCCCTTCTCTCTCTTTCTTCTTCTTCTGGGATCCCAATTATTCTAATGTTGTTTCATCTTATGGTATTGCTTATCTCTCGAATTCTGCCCTCGTGATCCAGTAGTTGTTTATCTCTCTTTTTCTCAGCTTCTTTATTTTCCATCATTTGGTCTTCTATATCACTGATTCTTCTGCCTCATTTATCCTAGCAGTTAGTGCCCCCATATTTGATTGCACCTCATTAATAGCCTTTTTTGATTTCGACTTGGTTAGATTTTAGTTCTTTTATTTCTCCAGAAAGGGTTTCTCTAATAACTTCCATGCTTTTTTCAAGCCCAGCTAATATCTTTAAAGTGATGATTCTGAACTCTAGATCTGACATTGTACTAATGTCCCTATTGAGTAGGTCCCTGGCAGTCGGTACTACCTCTTGTTCTTTTTGTTGAGGTGATTTTTTTCTGTCTTGTCATTTTGTCCAGAGGAGAATAGATTAATGAGAGAACAAAATGCTAACAGGGTAACAACGTCCCCAGAAAATATACTCTAAACAAATCAGAAAAGACCTGAAGCAGGGGGAAAAGAAAGGGAAAGAGAGAAAAAAGAAAAAGAAAAAAAAAAGAAAAAGAAGAAAATAAAGATAAAAACAAACAAAATCAGAGCAAAACAAAAAAACAGAATATGATCAAATATAATCAGGCTGGTACATAGATCAGTGCCACACACTAGATTTTGGGTGTATTTTGGTCTGTTAGAAGAAAGTGCCTCCCAAAATTTTAAAGAAAAAAGAACTTATATATGTACAAAAATAAGGGTTGGTATGATGAAGGGATGGAATATGACTGTAAAGATGAAAATTATAAAGAATTTTATAAAAGGAATTGATAAGATGTGAAGTTAGTTGAAAAAAGAAAGAAGAGGATTTAAAAAAAAAGGGAGAGAGAATGTGATCAGGCAGGAGACTAGAACAAAGCCATACACTAGAGATTTAGGGTATATTTTGATCTGTTAGAAGAAACTGTATCTCAAAATTTTAAAGAGAGAACAACTTATATATATATACCAAAAATACAGGTAACTACTATGAAGGGATAGAATATACTCTAAAAATGAAAAATAAAAAAGACTCTTTAAAAAAGGGATTGATAAGATGTTGGTTGAAAAATGGAAAAATAAAAATTAAAAAAAAAAGAAAGACAGTTAAAAAAAATTAACTTTGAAAGACTAAAGAATCATGGGAAAAAAGCCATGAATTCTATGTGCAGTATTCCCCTAGCGCTAAGTGAAATAAGTCAAAGAAAGACAAATACCATATGATTTCAGTCATATGTGGACTTTAAGAAACAAAACAAATGAACAAAGGAAAAATAAAGAGACAAACCAAAAAATAAGTCATTAACTAAAGAGAACAGATGGTTACCAGAGGGGAGGTGAGTGAGAGGATGGGTGAAATAGGTGAAGGAGATTAAGAGTACACTTATCTTGTTAAGCACTGACTAATATACACCTGAAATCAATATAACAGTGTATGTTAATGCCACTGGGATTAAAATTCAAAAGATTTTTAAAGAATTCCAAAGGCAGTTTCATAGAAATAGAATAATTCTAAATTTTTTATAGAACCACAAAAGACCCCAAATATTCAAAGCAATCTTGATAGGGACACCTGGGTGACTCAGTTAGTTAAGCAGCTGCCTTCAGCTCAGGTCATGATCCCAGGGTCCTGGCATCGAGTATCACATTGGGCTCCTTGCTTGGCGGGGAACCTGCTTCTCCCCCTGCTTGTGCTCTCTCTCTCTGACAAATAAATAAATAAAATCTAAAAAAATCTTGATATAGAACAAGCACTGGGTGTTATACACAACTAATGAATCACTGAACACTACAACAAAAACTTATGATGTACTATATGTTGGCTAACTGAACATAATGAAAGATTAAAAACAAAGAACAAAGCTTGAAGCACCACACTTACAGATTTCAAACTATATTACAAAACGATAATAATCAAAACAATATAGTATGACATAAAAATTGACACATAAATCATGGGACAGAATAGAGAACCCAAAAATAAGCCTGCACATATATGATCAATTAATTTGTGACAACAGAGCCAAGAATATACAATGGGGAAAGACAGTCTCTTTAAAAAAGAGTGTTGCACAGAAAAAAAATATATTTCTGGTGATATCAGATGAAAATGAAGAACATGTAGTTGAAAACTGGAGGAGAGGTAATTCTTGTTAAAAGTAGAAGGCTTGACTGTATAGTGCTCTGTTGGGTAGAAAGTAGAAATTGTAAGCAATGAACTTGGATATTTGGTTGAGGAGTTTTTTCTTTTCTTTATTTTTTAATAACTTATTTTACTTAAATTCAATGAGTTAACATATAGTGTGTCATTAGTTTCAGAGGTAGAATTTAGTGATTCATCAGTTGCATATAACACCCAGTACTCATTACATCACATGCCCTCCTTAATGCCCATCACCCAGTTACCCCATCCTCCTACCCACCTCCCCTCCAGCAACCCTCAGTTTGTTTCCTATAGTTAAGAGTCTGTTATGGTTTGTCTCCCTTTCTGATTTCATCTTATTTTATTATACAATGGAATATTAGCCATCAAAAAGGATGAAATCTTACCATTTACAATGACGTGGATGGAACTGGAGGGTATTGTGCTGAGTGAAATAAGTCAACTAGCAAAAGCAATTATCATATGCTTTCACTCATAGTTGAGTTTTCTAAGCAATTTGTTTAAGGTACAGCCTGGTTTCTCTTTACTGTTATACTAGAATGTCAGAGGAAAAAGATAAATTGAATAAAAATTTTAAGCAAAAAGGAACCAGAACATGAAGATTGAGAAAATCCTCAGCCTATCTATACTTAAAAAATTAAGATAGCCTGCTTTGGAGAAGCCAGAAACCAAATTTGTGGCTAGACAGCTGTTTTTATAGAGACTGGCATGTGAGTTGTATATCTAATCAACCATTTCAGAAGAAACACTGCCAGCCTGGACCAAAGGGAACAGAAACAGAATGAAATGAAGGAAAACTGTTAGACTTCTGAGACTCTGAACTGATAAATGAAGTGATAAAGCTATTCTATGATGAAATATGTTATTCTACAAGAAAAGGGGAGAATAACCCTAAAGCGTAGTTCAAATGCCACTGGAGCTACCACTGCTACTACAGGCCCAGAGGGCACAGACTATTTTTGATTAGGGCCCTAACCAACAGAATGCCTATTTTGACTAGGGGACTCTCAATTGGCTATCATAGCTATACTTTCCCTCTGTAATCAATATTTGCTTTTGAGTTACAGGTCTCAGCAACTTCTCTGTTCACCAGTCAGAGCCTATGGCAGAAAGACACTGCCACAAGTCAGAAGTGCCCATTGGGGTTCTAAATCTATAATCTCCCAGTCAGCTGAAAGCTACACATCCTTTGTGAGACAAATACTGACGGTTATTGGGCCTTGGTGGATACTGAACCCATGACTCATGGCTATGAAATAGTGTTATGGCCAGAAAGTTCAACCAAAGGTATTAATACTTTGGCTATTGTTCCCTAGTTATTTTACGGTATTTACACTTTCATTCAAAGTATAAAATTTCTATAAAATATAGGTTCAAATACCAAAGAAAAAAGATCTTCTGATGAATCAGGGAATTTAGGGAGCCTTGTGGAAGAACATTAGTGATATAACTGATTTCACATAAGAGAGTAAACTGATCCCTATCATCTCTGTGGATGCTGAAAAGGGAGTTGAGAGGTCAGTTTAATTTTAAATAATTTATGAAAAAATAAAAATAAAATAATTTGAAGTTATCTATTATTATCATATATAGTGAGTCCTTTGTGGAAGTTGTTTCTTAAATTGTTCTTGGGTTTTCAGCGCTGAATCTTGATATTCAAGCATAATGTTTTCATGTGGTACTTCACTGTGAGCCACATAAAGAAATGCATTTAGTCCACTAAATGGAAAAACAGATCAATTCTGATTCTCTATATTTCAAATGTATAACAAGTGTACAACATCATCTTCTCTCATTTTGATGAAATTATAAATAAATTGCATAAAGCTAGATCTGAGATGAAAATTATGAGAACATTTTCAATATGTATATGTGTATTGAAGATGTTTGATTATTTCATAACTATTTCTAGGCATCAAATATGTTTTATATTAGTGTCTAGTTTTCTTGGGTTATTTACATTTTAGGTTAATATAGGTTAATATATATTCATAGATCAAATAATGAAAATGCATATGTACAAGGTTATTCATTAACCCATTAGTTTTTTTAAAGATTTATTTATTTATTTGACAGAGAGAGACACAGCGAAAGAGGGAACACAAGCAGAGGGAGTGGGAGAGGGAGAAGCAGGCTTCCCGTGGAGCAGGGAGCTTGATGAGGGGCTCGATCCCAGGACCCTGGGATCATGACCTGAGCTGAAGGCAGACACTTAATGACTGAGCCACTCAGGCATCCCTCATTAACCCATTATTTATAATTGCAAAATATTCCAACCCACTTAATAGCTTAGGAGACTGGTTAGATAAATTAAGATATATTTATACCATATTATCATTATACTATATTATACCATATTATTGGTTGAATAGTATAGTATAAATTATGGTATATCTATAGTATAAGAAAGATCCCAATAAGCTCACATTAAGACATTTCCAGGAGATAATATTAAATTTTAAAAAAGTACCTACAGATAAAGGAAGACAGGAAATTAAGAAAAATTTAAGAGAAAAAGGAGAGATACTTATGTTTACAAAATGAAACACAAGAAAGATATCAGAAAATATTGTAGTTGGTTACCAACAAGAGGTGGGAGAACTGGAGAATGTAGGAGAAAGGGATACAGGAAGGAATGATACTTCTCTATACATTTTTGCATAATTATTAGTATGGAAGTAGGTTAATGTTCAATACAGTGCAAAAATAAAATTATATTAAAAAATTTAAAAAGGGACTAAAAATAAAAGCAAACTTAAAGAAATGATCCTACTGAAGGAATAAATACACATTAGTCCACGTAACTGATCAATACAGTACTTGACTTAAGCCCTTATTCTCAGACAAGAGGGAGTGGGGTAGGCTGTAACAAATCACTAAATCTTTTTAGTAGATTTGCTTTTCTGGTTTCAGATTCAGATTCAAATTCAGAAACAATTTTAGAAGCATTATAAGTTTAAACAAATGAGTACATGTGTTGACATGGTACAGAGTCAGGATTCACACCGTGGAAGCAAGCCCTGAGGGGAACTGAAGGTGTGAGAACATACGAATTCTAAATATGATTGTGCAGAAATCAGCTGCATTTCTTTTTTTTTTTAAGATTTTATTTATTTATTTGACAGAGAGAGAGAGCGAGAGAGGGAACACAAGCAGGGGGAGTGGGAGAGGGAGAAGCAGGCCTCCCACCAAGCAGGGAGCCCGATGCGGAGCTCGATCCCAGGACCCTGAGATCACGACCTGAGCCGAAGGCATTCGCTTAACCAACTGAGCCACCCAGGCGCCCCAATCAGATGCATTCCTATACACTAACAATGAGACAGACAGAAGAAAGAGAAATTAAGGAATCGATCCCAATTACAATTGCACCAAAAACTGTAAGACACTTAGGAATAAACCTAACCAAAGAGGTAAAGGATCTGTACTCAGAAAACTACAGAACACTTAAAAAAGAAATTGAGGAAGACACAAAGAAATGGAAAAACATTCCATGCTCATGGATTGGAAGAACAAATATTGTTAAAATGTCTATGCTACCCAGAGCAATCTACACATTCAATGCAATCCCTATCAAAATACCATCAACATTTTTCACAGAGCTAGAACAAATAATCCTAAAATTTGTATGGAACCAGAAAAGACCCCGACTAGCCAGAGGAATGTTGAAAAAGAAAACCAAACCTTGTGGCATAACATGCCAGACTTCAAGCTATATTACAAAGCTGTAATCATCAAGACAGTAAGGTTCTGGCACAAAAACAGACACATAGATCAATGGAATAGAATTGAGAACCAAGAAATGGACCCTCGACTCCATGGTCAACTAATCTTAGACAAAGTAGGAAAGACTATCCAATGGGAAAAAAAAGTCTCTTCAACAAATGGTGCTGGGAATATTGGACAGCCACATGCAGAAAAATGAAACTGGGCTATTTTCTTACACCATACATAAAAATAAATTCAAAATGGATGAAAGACCTAAATGTGAGACAAGAATCCAACAAAATCCTAGAGAAGAATACAGGCAGCAACCTCTTTAAACTCAACTGCAGCAACTTCTAGCTAGACCCCTCTCCAAAGACAAGGGAAAGAAAAGCAAAAATGAACTCTTGGGACTTCATCAAGATAAAAAGCTTTTGCAGAGCAAAGCAAACAATTGACAAAACCAAAACACAACCTACAGAATGGGAGAAGATATTTGCAAATGTCTTATCAGATAAAGGGCTAGGATCCAAGATCTATAAAGAACTTATCAAACTCAACACCCAAAGACCAAATAATCCAATCAAGAAATGGGCAGAAGACATGAACAGACATTTCTCCAAAGAAGACATACAGATGGCCAACAGACACATGAAAAAATGCTCAACATCGCTTGGCATCAGGGAAATGCAAACCAAACCTCAATGAGATATCTCCTCACACCAGTCAGAATCGCTAATATTAACAAGTCAGGAAACAACAAATGTTGGTGAGGATTCAGAGAAAAGGGAACCCTCTTACACTGTTGGTGGCAATGCCAAGCTGGTACAGCCACTCTGGAAAACAGTATGGAGGTTCCTAAAGAAGTTAAAAATAGAGCTACCCTAGGACCCAGCTATTACACTACTAGAGATTTTCCCAAAGGATACAAATGTAGTGATCTGAGGGAGTACCTGCACCTCAATGTTTATAGCAGCAATGTCCACAATAGCCAAACTATGGAAAAAGCCCAGATGTCCATCAACAGATGAATGGATAAGAATATGTGGTATATATACACAGTGGAATATTACTCAGCTATCAAAAGGATGAAATCTTACCATTTACTATGACGTGGATGGAACTAGAGGGTATCAAGCTAAGTGAAATAATTCAATAAGAGAAAGACAATTATCATATGCTTTCACTCATTTGTGGAATTTAAGAAAGAAAACAGATGAACATAGGGGAAGGGAAGAAAAAATAAAATATGAGGAAAACAGAAAGGGAGGCAAGCCATAAGAGACTCTTAACTATAGGAAACAAACTGAGGGTTGCTCAGTTGAGGGGAGGTGGGTAGGGGAGGGGGAGGGGGTAATCGGGTGATGGGCATTAAGAAGGGCACTTGATGTAATGAGCATGGATCTTATATGCAATGGATGAATAACTGAACTCTACATCTGAAACTAATGCTACACTATATATTAACTAATTGAATTTAAATAAATTACAGATAAATATGACTGTGCATGTGAATATGTATGTATATATGTGCACATGTATGTGTGGAAATGAGTATGTGTGTATATATATACATATATGCATATGTGTATATGTTTATGTATATGTGGGCATATGTATAAATTCTGAGGAGAGTTCGACTCCAGGCCAAAATTCTATGTGTGATCTTTCAGACCCAATGATTGATAACAACAAAGGCCTTATCTGGCAGTTGTCATGGGGAAAATATCACATCTCATACTACAGGTGATGCACAGCCAAGGTACTGTAGACATTGGAGGCAGTTGTAGTCATGGGGCAAGGTCCATTTGGGCTGGCCATATCTGCATTCTAGCTCAGGTACATCCATTTGGAAACGTCTGTATGAGGCAGGGGAGACCTCAGTTGAGGCATTATACTGTTCAGGCACTTCTACCTAGACCATCTTATTGGATGAGCCTTCAAACCCTTTCTCTTGTTAAACTTATTAAGTGAAAGTGGTACCTTGTGAGGTATTACTACAGATCCCCTAGTTCAGAGTTGCTGACAGTGGCCACTTTGCCTAAAGGGGGAGGAAAATGGGAAGGAATATAAAAGGATGTAAAAATTGAGACCATCTCCATCTTCAGCTGGGCACTATTTGGGCTCTGACAGTTTTGGCCCACACATTATGAGTTCCTGGCACTAAAAACATGTATGACTATCTTTCCAGAGAGTATAGTGTCCTGGAGAACCATCCTGGTGACCTCCTGGGTAAACAATTAGCAAGTGAGAAAAACAGATGACAAGATTGCTGACCAGACTCAGATTTCTAGATTCACTTGTGTCAGTCATGTTAATTGTCAAGCTCAATCAAGCCTCCTCATAAGATCAGGTCAACCCATCCACAACAAAATCCATAGCTTAACTGACAAATTTTAAGACATGGTAAAAGCGTCTGTGGCCTAGATAAAAAACATTGACCAATGGAGAGAATGTCATGAAAATGGCAACTCTGCTGAATAATCCAGGCAATGGCCTTACAGAAGTCATCTTTGGCTCTGGTTACCAAACAATGGGGTCTCTCAAAGGAACAAATTGGTGGGCTCTCTACCAACAACTCATAGCTAGTCATGAGCCATGAGGTTCCCATAAGGCACTAAGGTCTATATAGTAATGGCTACTATGACTAATACAAGTGCTATTCCCTCCAAATATCCCAGTGAATCTTGAGACTTGGGTACTTTGCTTCCTTGATGAAGGAGATAATCTTGTAGAGCTTTAGTGAGAGTGGCACCTTGTGGGGTCCATCAATACAAGACCCTCCCTACTTTTACCCAGACTGCTAAGCTTTCAGAAATGAATATGACTAAAGCTTAGATACAGCCAAGAGTTCAAAGGTCAGAGTTCAAAGTGGTAAAAAATTACATTTCTTGGGCCTTTTGGATACTGGTGAATAAATTCCTGTGACACTATAATCCCTGACATAGGATAAGGAAGAAACAGAAAATTATCTGAGTGGTCTGAGGCCACCAGGCCTCTTTTCTAGACCCAAGTATGGATGAATTTCTTTAGGCCACCTCCATTATTATGGATTCTACTACTGAATATATTATTGGTAGAAATGAACTTTCTATATCAACCAGCAATTGCATTTATTCTTAACCTCTGATTAGATTTGCTGAAGCTAGAGTATTTTAGTGGGGTATGTGGAAAATCATGACCTACCAAATTATTGACACCTAGCACCATTGTCTACCAAACACAATGTCAACAGCCTAGGGAATAAAAAAGAATAACTGCCCTCATTGTTCAAGTTTAAAAAGCCAACAATGTCTGTAAGTTATTTCTCCATTTAATAGTTCCACCTGGCCTATGTGCAAGACCTCTGAAGTCTAGACTTTAAATTGATTAAGGCTACATAAATTGTCAGTGCTGCCTTTGTCATTGGTGGTACCTGACATGACAGTTATAGAGGCTACTGACCAAAATGAAGGAACTTGGTAGGTTACAGTTAACATAACAAATGTCCTTTTCAGTATCCCTCTCTATGCAGATTATCAAGATTAGTTCTTTGTATGTAGTATGAATTGCATTATACCACAAATGTCCTTCTACAACACTTCCTAAATTCCCCAACTATCTGTAATCAATGCATGGCTCAAGACCTGGAAAAAGCCCCACTCCTGGAGGGAGTTCTATCTCTCCAATCTATTGATGAAATCATCCTGGTAAGCCATTCTTACCAATAAGGTACGCAGACCTAAAACCAAAGTAAAACTTCTGGGCATGATCTATTAAGTGCATAATGTATCATCCCAGAGAAACCAATTGTCATGCTTTTGGTCCTCTGTGCCCCCAAAATAAAAATAATCTGACCAGTTAGTAAGGCTACTGAGATACTGCCACACACTCACAGGGACCAGAGAGCACACATCTATCAGGTTACCATAAAGACTGCTACCTTTGGCTGGAGCTCTACTGGACAGGATCACCTGGGGGTCCCTCAACTGATCATCTTAGATGCCCTTTTTCTGGACCCCTCTGATTTCCATTTATTGTTTCAGTTACAGATCTCAATAACATCTGTTTTTGCATGCTGAATCCTACAGCAGAAGGCCACAACAATAGGTCTCAAGGCACTCCTTGGGCTTTGGGTTTGCAATCTGCCAGTTGTTTAAAAAGTGCATATCTGTTATGAGACAATTATTGGTGTGTTATTGACCTTGGTGAAAACTGAGAATATGACCTTGCTCATGTAATAATCTTCTGATAAGAAATTCCAACTAAAACATATTAATATATTTCCTTTTGTTCTCTAGTCATGTGAGGGTATTCACACTCTTGGTGGTCAATGTTTAAAATTTGCTCAAATATATATTCATGAACCAAAGAAAGTTCTCATGCATTTAATTTAAAACAGTATAAAGTCATCTGTAACTATTATACTTACTACTGAGTATTTTCTCCATGGAAGTTTTTTGTCTAAGCATAAGATTTTCATCTGGTACTTCATCAAGGGCTACATAAAGAGATATATTAATAAGCAAACAGATCTACTGTAAAATCTCTAGGTTTCAAATTTATAACAAGTGAATAGCAACATTTTCTCCCATTTTTATAAAGTCATAAATAAATTATCATAATACTAGATCTAATATGAAAATACTGAGAACATTTTTCAATAGGTGTGTATTGAAGTTGACTTTATTTTATAAATATTCCAGGCACCAAGTATGTTTATATTAGACTCTAATTTTGTCAAGTTATTTATACTTTAGGTTAATACAGATTCATATACCAACCAATAAAAATGCATATGCACAAGGTTAGTCAATATGGTCTTATTTATAATTCCAAAATATTCAGAATCATCTAAGTATTCAAAAATAGGAGATTGGTTGGGTAAACTGATGTATATATCATAAATAGTAGTACCTTCCAGAATATATGCAAGTCAAACCATTATACTGTACACCTTAAATTTATATAATGATGTATGCCAATTATTTCTCAATAAAACTGGAAAAATCATATAGTACCAATTATGATAAATTATGGGTATATATGTGGATATATAAACATATAGTATATATAGTATATAGGGGATATAATGTGGTACAAATAACTGCACACATAATGAGATATTCCCCTTCCACCTGAGCTAATACCAACCCTTGCCTGATATCATTCCATGGGGAAATGAAACATTGGTTGAAGCCTTGGTAGAGCCAGTGCCCTTTCATGTTTAGACTCCTGCTTATATCATTACAGTAAACAAATAAAGGCTTAATTTTTATTTTTCATTTGGCTTGTTATCTTAAGTGACCTCCTTCATGCCTGGCCACTTTCTCTTGGTGACAAATCGTGACAAGCAGGTGGCTCAATTAAGCACAATGTCTTTCTGGAAAAGTAAAAAGCATGAAGATCCTATGTTTGAGAGGTAACAGTGGTCCTTTTCTTTAGCCCCAGACTCTATGGTCAAAATGCCTGGTGGGTCAAATTAGAGATCCAATAGGGGCTCTGAGAAATCTAGGGAAGCAATTCCTTGGCTAATGCTATTGTCCTCTGATGATAGGACTAAAAATTGTCACATACTCTGTAAGTTAAGTTGCACCCAAGGTTTGTTGCTAGTTCTAATGAGGTCCTAGATAATGAAAGCCTACAACATAGCAAGTTATTGAGACTTGTGGTTTAATTAAATGAATATAGAATTCTTTGCAGTTACTTTGTCCAGTGACCTAAAAAGACCTTAGAGACTTGGATTGTTTGCTCAAATGAGGAAGAAGGTAATCTTCTTAAACTTAATGAGGGACAGTGGTACTTTGTGGGGTACACCACTATAGTACCCTCCTTCAGAATATTCTGACCACAGAAAACTTGATCAAGGAGGCTGAGGGGAACACCCAAGTTGTTCTTCTCAGTTGGGTGCTATTTGGGCTCTGACACCTTTGGCACACCTATGATGTGTTCCTTATGACTAAAATACATGCTTGGACCTCTCCTGCAGAGGCACCAGCAGCACTGCAAACTATGCTGGTGGTCTCTTGGTTCTACAATGAGAGAGTGAGAGGAGTAGATGATAAGATTGTTAATAAGACTCTAGGTTCATTAATGCCATCCCTGCTGGTTACTGAGCTAAGCTAAACCTCCTCATAAGGTCAGGTCACTTTTTCAGTGACATAATCAAGATCATAACTGACAAATTCTTGGGCAGGGAAAAAGCAACTGCCAATATAATAAGGAGAGACCATCAGATAGAGTGACATAATAAAAATGGATAATCAGGCACATACTCCTGGAAGATTTGGGTAAGAGCTTTTCCAGAGAGCTCTGGGTCTGGTTATTAACACGGGAGTCAAAAGAAAAGATGAATGGGCTCCCCACTGAGAAACTCTTGGTCAAGTGGTATTTCATTCGGAGACAAACAGCAGCCCCCCTAGAGACTGCCCAGTGATGATCCCTCTAAGACCAATGCTATTTCTTCTCTTGGTGAATTATGAAATGAATCAAAAAGCACTGTCAACTTCTATGCAAACTTTTTGATTAAAAAAAAAAAAGACTATGAAATGACAATGTCCTTATGTCCACAGTGAGAAATGAAGGTTTTATGCCAAAGTCAAAGTTCAAAGTAGACATGGGGAAGAGCTACATTTCTTGGGTCCTTTGAATAGTGGTGCACATGTCCCTCAAAATCTCTGGCATAAAAATGAGGAGGGAATTGATAATACTCACTGACTTTCTCTCTGAAGCCACCACCGCCGAGACCCTTACTCAGACTTGACTATGGGTGGGTCCCTTGGGGCTACTACATATCACCATTGTAATGGAGCCCACTCCTGAATGGATTATTGTTATAGATGTACTGTCTATATGCATCTCTGAATGCATCCTCTGAAGGGAATTGCTGCAGTTAGGACCATTTTAATGGGACATGTAGAAAACTGTAAACTTACCAGACTACCAGCACCCAGTGTTTTTGTCTCTCAAAAATAGTATCAATTGTCTTGGGGATAAAAAGAAATAATTGCTCTTATTGCTGTGCTTAAGGAAGGCAAAGTCCACCATCTGGCTTTTGCACAAGGCCTTGGGTGCCTGAAAATAATTGATTATCGGTTGCTCAACTGTGTAGTACAGCCTTTGGCACTGGCATTACTTGACTTTATAACTGCCATAGAGGCTATTGACCAAGCTGATGAAAGTAGGTATGAAGTAATTCATATTGCAAATGTCCTTTTTAGCAGTCCCATCAACACAGATGAGCTGTATCAGTTTGTCTTATGTGTAACGGGTTGTGATACGCCTCTAATGTCCTCTACAAGGCCATGAATTTGGAAAAAGTCCCACTCTTAGCTGGAGCACTATCCTTCCACTATATTGATAACATCTTCCACATGACCCAACAGGGACTGCATACCATGTTGACCCATATGAAGTAACATGGGTAGGTCATTAATACAGACAAGGGGACATTGTGTCTCTCACTCCAGAGGAAGCAACTGCCAAGTTCTAGCCATGCTCAGGTTCTTAGCTCCGATTAATACAAAGGATGCCCAGCAATTGGTGGGACTCTTCAGCTAATGGTGGTCACAAATTCCCTACATGACTATCTTGATGATGACACCCATCACTTAGATTACCAAAAAGACCTCTACCCTGAGTGGGGCATGACAACAGAATGCCCTGAAGGTTCTCCAACTAGCCACATAGGCCACCCTTCTCCTTGTCCCCTCTAATTCATTTTGAATTATGGGTCTCAGCAGCCTGTTTGCCAACTGAAGCATGTTTGAGGTGCCTGTTGGGCTTTTGGACCCAATATCCTGTAGTTGACTGAATGTAAACACCCTTTGAGAGACTACTGACTTTAGTGGGCTTTAGTGGACACTGAGCTCAAGAGCCATGCCATGAAATCATCTTATGTCTAGACATCCTAAACAAATGTTAAATGGTTTTTGTTTTGTTTTATGATTTCATATTTTAGGTCAAAGTGTAAATTTTCTATATTGCTATTATATGCTCAATACATACTCATGAAGTAAAGAAAAAAGATCTGATGAGATTAATTTTAAAATTTTAAGTTTTAAAATTTTTAAAATCCAAAGTTATCTATAATTATATTACTTACTCTTGTGTTTTTCCTCTCTAGAAGTTATTTGTTTCTGCACTTGCGTTTGAAGTTTTGACACTGAATCTTGATGCTTAAGCATAAGATTTTTGTCTGGTACAGCATCAGGAGCTACATAAAGAGATTCATTTAGTCTCTTAATAGAAAAAATAGATCTACTGTGAAATCTCTAGATTTAAAATTTCTAACAAATACAGAGCAAATTTTCCCTCATTTTAATAATGTTATAAGCAAATTACCATAATACCAGATGTGACATGAAAATTGTGAGAATACTTTTAATGGGTGTGTATTGAAGCTGTATCACTAACGTCTCTACTATAATGTTTCAAATATAATGTTATACTATATGTAGTCTCTAGTTTTCTTGGGTTATTTATACTTTAAGTTAATACATATTCATATAACTAAAAGAAGATTCATATGTATGAGGTTATTCATTACAGAACAGTTGCAAATTGCAAATATTCACAATCACACAAATTTTCAAGCAGAGGAGATTGATGAAATAAACTGAGTTATACACTATACACTATGTTGTGTATAAATTATGGTAAGTAATGTGGTACAAACAAAGCTACATACAGCTGTAATACGAATGAAACAGATCTCTATAAACTGACCCAATTGTCTTTTTCTTTAGCCTCTGATTTACCTACCAAGACGCCCAATGAGTCAAATGAGAGACATATCAGATAGGCTTTGAGAAAACTAGAGAAGCAGTTTTGTGGCTACTGATGGGTCAAAAAAAGTTTAAGACCCTCCATACTCAGTTGTACAGTGACTACTGTTAGCTCTAGCATGCCCCTAGAACTAATGGACAACCTATGATATGGTGAACTACTGCGACTCACATTTTTTTTATTAATTTTGTTTTACTATGTTATGTTAGTCACCATACATTACATCATTAGTTTTTGATGTAGTATTCCATTATTCGTATATCACCCAGTGCTCCATGCAATACATGCTGCCCTCCTTAATACCCATCACCAGGCTAACCCATCCACCCACCCCCCTCCCCTCTAAAACCCTCAGTTTGTTTCTCAGTCCATAGTCTCTCATGGTTCGTCTTCCCCCTCTGATGTTCACCCCTTCATTTTTCCCTTCCTACTATCGTCTTCTTTTTTTTTTTTTTAAACATATAATGTATTATTTATTTCAGAGGTACAGGTCTGTGATTCATCAGTCTTACACAATTCACAGTGCTCACCATAGCACATGCCCTCCCCAAGTGAGACTTACATTTTAATGAAAAAGAAGATAGAATCCCAAGGATTGCTTTGCCCAGCAACTCAAAGAGATCTTGGGACTTGGGTAGTTTGCCTTCATGAAGAAGGAAGTAAATCTTGTTAAACTTAATTAGGGAGAGGGGCACACTGTAGGGATTCTTATGGTAGAACTCCTTCAGAGAGCCTTGACAGTGCCCATATTGCCCAAGGAGGTAGAGGAAAATGGGGATGAAAGAGGAAGGGGGGGGAAGAGACTACTCCCTTTCCTTAGGGTATTATTTTTACCTACCCATTATGAGTTCCCTGCCACTGGAAAACATATTTGGATCTTTTTTTAATTTTATTTTTCTATTTTTTTATTATGTTAGTCACCATACAGTACATCATTAGTTTTTGATGTAGTGCTCCATGATTCATTGTTCGCATATAACACCCAGTGCTCCAGGCAATACGTGCCCTCCTTAATACCCATCACCCAGGTCACTCACCCCCCTACCCCCCTCCCCTCTAAAACCTTCAGTTTGATTCCCGGAGTCCATAGTCTCTCATGGTTTGTCTCCCCCTCTGATCCCCCCCTTCATTTTTCCCTTCTCCTAATATCCTCCATGCTATTCCTTATGTTCCAAAAATAAGTGAAACCATATGATAATTGTCTCTCTGTTTGACTTATCTCATTTAGCATAATCTCCTCCAGTTCCATCTATGTTGACGCAAATATTGGGTATTCATCCTTTCTGATGGCTAATATTCTGTTGTATATATGGACCACATCTTCTTTATCCATTAGTCTGTTGAAGGGCATCTCAGCTCCTTCCACAGTTTGGCTATTGCAGATATTGATGCTATGAACATTGGGGTGCGTATGGCCCTTATTTTCACTACAGCTGTATCTTTGGGGTAAAGATGGGTCATAGGGTAGCTCTATTTTTAAATTTTTGAGGAACCTCCACACTGTTTTCCAAAGTGGTTGTACCAACTTGCATTCCCACCAACAATGTAAGAGGGTTCCCCTTTCTCCACAACCTCTCTGACATTTGTTTTTTCTTGTCTTGTCAATTTTTGCCAATCTAATAGGTGTAAGGTGGTATTTCAATGTGGTTTTGATTTGAATTTCCCTGATGGCTAATGGATCATCTCTTACAGAGGCTCTATTGGCTCTGTGAGGCCCCCTGGTGGTCTCTTTGGTCACAGATGGAGTGAGGACAGTAATGATAAGGTTTTGTTTGTTTGTTTGTTTTTTATGTTATGTTATGTTAAAATTTTTAACCAGACTCAGATTTCTAGATTCATCCAGGCCACCTTCACCGGTTACCTAACTCAATTAAACTTCCTTATAAGCTAATGTCAATTGGTTCATGGCACAATCCAGATCTTAACAAATTTTCAAGCATAGAAAAAGTAGCTACCAACAGGATATTACTGTTGAGGCAATGAACAGAGAGACATAAAAATGGTTATTGGGCACCCACTTCTGAACTATTTGGTGAGGGGTTTTCCTGAAAAAATCCCTAGGTCTAGTTGCTCAACAATGGAGTCTCAATGAAAACATTAATGAACTCTCCACCAAAGATCTCCTGGCCATGTATTAGGCCATGAGTCCCAACACACATCCCCACTAAAGTCCAAATTGTGATGACCCTTGACTAATACAAGTGCTCTTCCCGTTGCTCCTCCAAGTGACATTGAGAAGAATCAAAGAACGATCTACAACTTTTACTCAGACCTCTCAGCTTTCAAAAATAAACAAAATTAGGGAGGTGATAGGCCAAGACTCTTATGTCACCAGGTTGATCTGAGGATGTATGCCAAAGGCAGAATTCAAAAGGGGAGTGAAATTGCATTTCTAGAGCCATTAGGATACTGGTGCATAGGTGACCATGATCTCCATAACCTTTGAAGCCTGGTAGTGGGGGAAAGAGTACCCTCTGGTTTCTCATCTGAGGTTATCACCAAGCTGACCCTTGGTTAAACATTACTATGAATGTATCAGGCCACCATAAAACTCCATTTTTATAGCCTGCACTACTAAATGTATAATGCTATAAAAGGAATTTCTATGTGTACCCCCATTCACATTCAGCCCCAAGCCCTGATAGGAACTGCTATATTTATGGCCATTTACATGGGGCATGTAGAAGACTGAAAACACCCAAACTGAACATCACCTAGCACCTGTGTGTCCCAAAACAAATTCCTGGGAAAGAAAAGAAATAACTACTCCCATTGCTGAGCCTAATGAAGCAAAAATTCTCCATGAGACTAATTCCCATTTTAATAACTAAGTTGACCTTTCACATGGCCTTGGGTGTATAGTGATTCAATTATTTTGATTCAATACTATAGCACAGCTCTGTGCACTAGGTGTACCTGAAATTGTAACTGTCATACAGTCTTTTCCAAACTGAAGGAACTTGATATGCAACTGACATCTCCAAAGCCCTCTGCTGTATCCTGCTTCATGCAAATGATCAGGGTTAATTTAACCTTACGTGAAATGAGTTGCAATATACTACTAGTGTCCTTCACATAACTACCAAATTGCTTCAGTATCTGTCACCAATGCATAGTTCATGACTTTTAATGTCCTATTCCTAGAGGGAGGACTAGTCTTTAGTCAAGTGGGCCCAGACAAGGACACCACCCAACAAGGACTAGATGCCCTGTTGACACACTAGTAGCTCTTGGCTGGACTATTTGTACAGAAAAGGTACATTTACCTTGTGCCCTAGTGAAATCCTGGACATGATCTCAAAAGAGCATGACTTCTCATTCCAGGGGAGACTACAAATATTGGCCCACTCAACCCCGATAAACAAAAAGAGGCCCAGCAATTAATGGGATTCTGACTACTTGCACTCTAATTTTCCCTGTGTGAAGTCCTTGATGATACCCTCTATGAGATTACCAAAAAGTTTGCTTACTTTTAGTAAGGATACAACTAAGAGGATAACCTAAAGGCCCTCCAATAGGCCTCTTAGGCTGCCCTTCCCCTATATTCTTTTGATCCCTATTTCATGTTTGAATTACAGATCTCAAAAACATCTGTTTACCAATTGGAGTCTATGGCAGAAGGCCACTGGTACAGGTCAGAGGCATCCATCAGGTTTTTGAACCCATAATTACCTGGAGTTGGCTGAAAGGCACACTACTTTGGAGAAACAATTATTCACCTGTCTGGGGCCCTGGGAGATTCTGAGTGCTTGTCTTGGGGTTATAAAATGATCTTAAGACCCAAAATTCTAACCAAAGTGTAGCAATATTTTTGCTTTTTTTTCTAGCTATCTTGGGGTATTCATATTTTAGTCAAAGTGTAGTATTTCTATAAAATATATGTTCAAATACATATTCATGAACAAAAATAAAATGATCCAATTTAAAATAAAATTATTTGTAATTTTATACTTACTACTAAGTCTTTCCCTTTTGTGAGTTCTTTGTTTCTTCATTTGAATTTCTGATTTTGACATTGAGTCTTGATGCTCAAGCATATGATTTTCATCTGTAACTTCATCCTGAACTACATAGAGAAGCATTTAGTCAACTAAATAAAAAGAGAGATGTATTGTGAAATCCCTAGGTTTTAAATTTATAGCAAGCATACATCAGCATTTTCTCTCATTTTTATAAAGTTATAAGTAAATTACCATAATGCTAGATTGGATATGAAAACTGAGAGAAGAGTTTTAATGGGTGTGTGTATAAGGCATTTTTTCATATCATTAATATTCCCAGGCTTCAAATGTGTTTTATATTCATCTCTAGTTTTCTTAGTTTTATAATGTTTTTAGTTAATATATATTCATAGACCAAACAATGAAAATACATATACACAAGATTATTTATTCTAGCATATTTGTAATTGCAAAATATTCAAAACCACCTAAATGTACAAGCATAGGAAATCAATAAACTAATGTAGATAAGCGATGATAATATAAACTATGTGGTACAAACAGCTGTACATACACGTATAGAAGGAATGTTATAGATCCCTACAAACTGACTTGATGGTATTTCTATGAAATGATGTTTACTGGCAAAGAACCTGAAAGAGAAAATATCTAGTATGCTATCTTTTAAGTAAGAAAGAAAGGGAAATAAGGGGGGTGGGATGAAGAGAGATACATACTTCTTACCTTTACAAAATGAAACACACGAAATATAAACCAGAAAACAAGGTAGTTGGTCACTAAAAAGTCACTGTAGACACTGTTAGCTGAGTTGTACCCTGTGACTATTGTTAGTTCTAAGCATATCTCGGGCACTGATGGATAGGTTATGACACAACAAGTTTTTGAGACTCATGTTTAATGAGTTGCTTTAAACTTGTTACTTTATCAGAAACTTGAAGAGACAATAGACTTGGGTAGTGGGCCTCCAACCATAAAGCAAGTAATCTTGTTAACTTAGTTCAGGACAGTGGCAACTTGTTGGGTGTGTCACAATAGACACACTATTTCTGAAGTCCCTGAAAGCAGCCACTTTGCCCAAGGAGGACAGAAGGACAGGGGGACAGGTGAAGAAAAGACACACAAATACCTGAGACACTCTCCTTCTTCTACTGCCTGCCATTTGGTTTCTGAAAAGTTTGGCCCACCCATGATGTGTTCCCTGCCACTGAAAGTATTATCTAGTTACTCAACAACAGAGTCTCAGGAGGAAATGGCTAGACTTTCCACTAAGAATCTTCTGGCCAGGGGGCAGTGTGCTGCGGGGGGCCAACACACAGTCCCATAAGAATCAAAATGATGGGGGCACCTGGGTGGCTCAGTCATTTAAGCATCCAACTCTTGATCTCAGCTCAGGTCTTGATCTCAGGGTCATGAGTTCATGCTGAGCGTGGAGCCCACTTAAAAAAAAAAAGAATCAAAATGATGATGACACTTATTACTAATATGAGGGCTATTCCCTCCACCTCCTCCCAATGATCTTAACATGAATCAGAGAACTCTGCCTACATTTACCCAGAGTTCTTGGCTTTCAAAAATAAGTAAAACTGGGGGCATGCCAAGAACTCCCTATCTCTACTGGAATGTGAGGATGTATGCCTTGGAGTTCAAAGAGGTGATGGGGAGAAATTACATAACTTGGGCCATTTGAATTCTAGTTTATGAATGAATGACTGTGATTGCCACAATTCTGACCCAGGATAATAGGGAAGCAATTAATGCTATCTGACCTTGTCTGAGACCTGACTATGGATGTCTTTTTAGGGCACCATAAGCCTCCATTTTTATGCCCCCCACTACTAAATATATTACTAACATAGATTTATTTTCCATTTTCTATCCTAACTTGGATCAGCCCCAAGCTCTAATGAGCATTGCTGCATATAGGGTCATTTTAGTGAGGCATGTGGAAGACTATAAACCTACTAGACTACCAATATCTATAGATTGCCTCCAAAACCACCTACGTAGGGGAGAAAAAAAATTATCCTCACTGCTGTGTTTAACGAAGCCAAAGATCTCCATAAGACTATTTCATCATTTGATAACTAAGTCAACCTGTGCATATAGCCTTGGGTGCTTATAGACTCAATTAATTATAGGCAGCTTAACTATGGAACAGCCTAGGACACTAGTGTTACCTGACATTGTAACTGTCATAGAAGCTATTGTCCAAGCTAAGGGAAATAGGCATGAAGTAATTCACATTCCAAACGCCATTTTTAGCATCCACATCCATACAGATGATCAGAATCAGTTTGCCTTATATGTGATGGGTTGCAATACACCTTTATGAGCTGGAAAAAGTCCCACTCCTAGATGAAGCACTATCATTCCACTATATTGATGACATCCTTCTGGTTGGCCTAGTCAAAGGCACTACCCAACAAGGACTAGATGCTGTGTTGACCCAATTTCAGCAACACAACTGGGTCATTAATATGGACATAGTACAAGGACCTCTACCTAAGTAAAATCCCTGGATGGGAGCAATATATCTCATTTTAGGAGACAACTGCAAAATGCTTGTCTCTCTTGATCCCAACAAATACAAAAGAGGGCTGAAAATTTGTGGGACTATTCTGACTGGCACTATCATATTCCCCTCCATGGGATCCTGACTGCAACCATCTATTGAGTTACCAAAAAGGCCTCTACCTTTGAGTGGATTTCAACCAACAAAATGCTCTGGAAGTCATAACAGGCCTCCTAGGCCCCTCTGATTGCATTTGAGTTACAGGTCTCAGCAACTTCTTTTGACCAGTTGGAGTCTTTAGAAGAAGGCAACTGCACAAGACAGTGGATTAATTAGGTTTCTGGACTCCTAACTTCCTGGAACTGACTGAAAGTTACAGACCCTTTGAAAAAATTATTGGCCTGTTAATGGCTTTGGTGGATACTTAGTGCATGACCCATGGCTGTGAAATAGTATTACAGCCAGAAATACTAACCGAAAATTATGACTACTTTAGCTTTTGCTCTCTAGTTATTTTAAGGCATTTATTATTTAGGTCAAAGCATAAAATTTCTATAAAATACAGATTTCTGATACAAAGAAAAAATCTTTGGATGTAATTAATTAAAAATAATTTAAGGTTGTAATTATTATCCTTACTAGTATATATTTTCTCTCTTGAACTTCTTTGTTTCTTTACTTGTATTTAGGTTTCTGACATTGATTCAAGATTCTTAAGCATAAGATTTTCATCTGGTATTTTATCATGAGCTCCATAAGAGATATATTGAGCCCACTAAATAAAAAAATTGTTCTATTATGAAATCTCTATAATTCCAATTTATAACAAGTATACAGCAACATTCTCACTTTTATGAAGTTATAACTAATTACCATAATTCCAGATCTGACAAGATTATTGTGAGAAGAGTTTTAACACATGTGTTTAATCTTTCTCATTACTTCACTGACATTTCTAGGCATCATAGATAATTTATATTGGTCTGTTTCTCTTGGGCTATTTATACTTTATAGATCAGGGGCACCTGGGTGGCTCAGACGGTTAAGCGTCTGCCTTCGGCTCAGGTCATGATCCCAGGGTCCTGGGATCGAGTCCCGCATGCTTCTCCCTCTGCTTCTCTCTCTCTCTCTCTGTCGCTCATGAATAAATAAATAAAATCTTAAAAAAAAGTTATACTTTATAGATCATATAGACTTCATAGACCAACCAATGAAAATGCATATGTATAATTTATTGATTACAGCATTATTTGTAATTGTACATTAATGTTGAAACATAGGAGATTGGAAGAATAAGCTAATACATATACTATAAACTATGTAAATTATGGAAAATAATATGGTACAAACAGCTGTATAGAAATGTAAAAGGAATGAAAAAGATCTCTATAAGCTGACTTGGAGGGATTTCCAAAAGACAATATTAAGTGAAAAAAGAGGGGGGTTGTTGTATGGTACCTTTTAGGTAAGGAAGAAGGGGAAATAAGAAATAAGAAAAAGAGATAGAGAAAATAAATTAGATACTTACCTTTACAAAATGAAACACAAATGAGATATTAGAAAACAATGTAGTTGGTTATCTATAAGATGACAGGGAGAAAACTGGGGACAAAATGGTTCTCTTCTAAGTATATCTTTTTACATATTTTTTTTACTTTTGGAAGCGGGTTCCAGTTCCACATACTTAAAAAATATGGCTTGTTATTTTAATTGACCAACTCAAAAACTGGCATGTCTCTGTCTGACAAATTGGAACAGCAAGCAGGGTCAATGAAGTCCAATGCCTTTATGGAAGGCACACTTTGGAATATGCTAGTGAATCTGTGGGACATTCTGGGGTAGGGTAGTGGGGTGCTACGGGATCATTAGCAAGAGTCTGAGAGCTGCCTGAGACACTTTGGCAGTCAGACCAGTATGTTTTGGACAGTGCTAGCAAACCACTCAGGGTGTTCTAGGAGAGCGTGATTTTGTTGTTTACATAAGCTTTTCAGTTCTGAAGGGGAATGAAGTTTCTTCTCTTTAGACTTTGATTCATTGGCCAAGACACCTGCTGGATCAAATTAGAGATTCATCAGGGCTTTTAGAAAGCTATGAAAGCAATTTGTGACTACTGCTTATGGACCACCAATGATGGGACCTAAAGTTACTGGAGACCCTCTATGCAAAGTTGCACCCTGTAACTATTATTAGCTGTAAGCACGCTCCTGGAATAGTCTACCACACAGTGAATTATTGAGGCTTATACTTTAATGAAAAAGAATGAGAGCCATGGGATCACTTTGTCCAGTAACAAAAAAGAACTTAGAGACCTGGATTGTTTGCCTCCACGGCAAAGGAAATAATCTTGTTAAACTTAATTAAGTAAAAGAGCACATTGTTAGGCTTCCACTACAGAATACCTTCTTCAGGAAGCCTTGACAGTAGCCATATGGGCTGAAGGGGTGACAATAAATGAAGGATGAAGAGAGAAAATATCTGAGATGAGGTACTGTTTTGGCTCTGACAGGATGGCCCACCTATGATGAGTTCTTTGCCACTAAAAACAATGTTTGGATCACCATTATAGAAGGGACAGTTTCCCATTAAGCCACACGAGTGGTCCTAAGGTCTACACTGATGGAGTGAGGACAGTACATGATAACATTTTTAAAAAATATTTTATTTATTTATTTGAGAGAGAGAGCATGAGTAGGGGGAGAGGCAGAGGGAGAAGGAGAAGCAGACTCCCCACTGAGCATGGAGCCTGAGGCAGGGCTCAATCCCAGGACCCCACGATCATGACCTAAGCCGAAGGCAGATGCTTAACTGAATGAGCCACCCAGGCGCCCCAGTACATGATAACATTTTTAAACAGACTCAGATTTCTCAATTAATTACACCACCCTTACTGGATATCAAGCTCTATTAAACTTCATAAGGTCAGGTCGTTGGGCACTATACAATCTGAATATTACTGACAAATTGTTAGACAAAAAAATAGCAGCTACTGCCAAGGTAGCAATGACTGACTGAAAGTGAAAGCAATGCAAAAATGGTAATCAGTCACCTACCCCTGGACAATCTGGGCCAAGACCTTCTCAAAGAGATCTATGAGTGGATATCCAATAGTGAGGTGTCAAAGAAGTAGGTTGATGGGCTCTGTACCAAGGCACTAATTGCCTGATAGTGGGCCATGGGATGCCTGAAAGGCAGCTGAACCAGGTTCCACAAGCTTATGGCCTCTATGACTAATAGAAGTTCTACTGCGCAGCTCTTTCCACTGAATCTTGACATGAATCCTAGAGCCTACCAACAAGAACTCTTTGTTTTCAGTAATGAAAAAGACTATACATTAGACCAGGTACCTGTCCATTTTTCCTCAGTGGAAACATAAAGACCTATGCTATGGTCAGTATTTAATGGGGAGATGTGTTTCTTGGGCTTTTGGATACTGTTGCTATGTGACTGTGATCTTCACAACTTCTGATAGCAAGATAAAGGGGAAACACATAATATTTACTATGTAAGGGAAAAGGATCTAGGCAAGGACCTCACTGGGTCTGAAGCCATTCTCATGGGACTCTTACCCAGATCCAACTATGGACATTTCCCTTTGGATCACTGCAAACTTCCAATGTCATGGCCCTATTAGTATACATATTATTATATTATTAGTATAGATGAATTGTCAATGTGAACCTCCACTTTGTACTAACTCCTCAGCCCTGGAAATTTCTGCAGTTAACTCCATTTTAGTTGACATATGGAACACTGTGAACCTATCCAATTACCAGTGTCTCATGTCTTTGTCTCCCAAAACACCTGCATGGAGAAGAAAAGTTTATAGCTGCCCTAATTACTGAGCTGAATGAATTGAAACTTCTCCATGAGACTACTTAACTATTCAATAATTCAGTCAACCTGTGCTCACAACTTTGTGTACATGGAGACTCAACTGATCTATGCAGCTTAATGTTGTAGTATAGCCCTTACACGTATGGTATTTGACATTGTGACAGTGCTATAGTCTATGTCCAAACTTGAGGGAACTTGGGATGCAGCAATTGATATTATGAATGCCCTTTTCAGCATCCCTTTATTGTGGATGATAATGATCGGTATATACTGTTGTGGATTGGGTTGCCATATACCACTACTGTACTTCCACAATGCTGCCAAAATTCCCTGAATATGTCATCAATGCAAAAGTGATGACATGAAAAAGTCTCATTCTCAGAGAAAGCAATAGACCTCTACTCCAGCAATGGTATCAACCAACATGGGCACAACTAAATAAATACTGGTTGCCCCGCAGACCCACACAGGGCAACTCAGTAGGGTCAGTATTACAGGCAAGGTACAGTTACCTGGTACCCTAATAAAATTCCTCAACATGTTTGTAAGGGGTATAACATCTCATTCCAGAAAAGAGTGTCCAGCCTTGGCCCACTCTACTTCAACAAATGAAAGCCCAGCAATTGATGGGACAAGTCAGTTACTTACACTCTCATATTCCCCATGTAGGGTCTGTGATAGCACCTATCTGTGGGGTAAGTAGAAGGGCCACTTCCTTTCACTGGGGCCATGACCAAGAGGATGCCCCAAAGGCCCTTCAACAGGTCACCAGGCTGAACTTCCACTGGGCCCCTTTAATCTATATTGGCTCTTTGAGTTACAGAACTTAGCAACATCTCTATTCACTGAAAGAAGGTATGGCCGAAGGCCACTGATACAGGTCAGAAGCACCCCTTCGGGCTTTCAAACCTATATCTCCAGGAGTCAGATTAAAGGTACACATTCTTTCAGAGGCCAGTTACAGGGCCTTGGTGGATACTGAGTGGTTGCCCTATAACTACGAAATAACCATGGGACAAGAAATACCAACCAAAGACTATGAATTCTTCTGTGTTTGTTCTCTAGTTATCTTCAGGTACTTAAACTATAGGTCACGGTATGATTTCTATAAAATATATGCTCAAATATATATTCATGAACCAAAGAAAAATGATCTTCCAATGAGTTTCATTTAAGGTTATCTATAAGTCCCTGTCTTAGAGGAGGCAAGATGGTAGAAGAGTAGGGCACCTCGTTTCATCTGGTCCCCTGAATTTAGATAGATAACTGAACACCCATGAATTCAACCTGAGATGTAAGAAAAGAATGTCTGGAACTCTATAATTAGAAAAGTGACCACTTTTTGAAGGTAGGAGGTGCAGAGAAGTGAATTTGAGGGGATATTTTGGAAAATAAATGGCAGGGGGAGGGAGCCTCAGTAAGCTGGCTACCAGAAAGTGATACAGCCCCAGAGAGCAAAATAGGAATCCTTAGAAATCTGCTCCTGGGAGAGACATCCCTACCTGAAAGGTGCTCAGGTGGTGAAAGAGTGCAGAATTCTAGGTGGGACAGTGTGGTCTCAAGATTCCTGGAGTCACAGAAGAACGGGGGTGCCTGAGCCAGTAGAGCTTCCAAACACTGGGGCTGGCAAACTGGTTACACTCAGCGAGGTGGGAGGGGGCTCTCAGCTTGGTTCACCATAAACCACAAGCCACAGCCCGATTGGGAGACCACTCTTTTGTGGGGACCCTGCAAAGGATGGGAAAGCAGGGACCTTTCACCTTCCCTTGGGAGGGGTGGAGTGGGTGCATGCACAACAGTGAGACAGCTCTCAGTGTGGGGGCTCTGCAAAAAACAGGAACGTGGCAACCCTCCACCTTCCCCCTAGGAAAAGACTCAAATACACAAGGTAAAGTCACACCTAAAGGAGCTGGAGAAAGGACAGCAAATAAAGCCTAAACTAAGCAGGAGAAGAGAAATAATAAAGATTAGAGCAGAAACCAATGAAATAGAAACCAGAAAAGCAGTAGAACAGATCAATGAAACTAGAAGTTGGTTCTTTGGAAGAATTAATAAAATCGATAAACCCCCAGCCAGACTTATCAAAAAGAAAAGAGAAAGAACCCAAATTAATAAAATCATGAACGGAAGAGGAGAGATCATGACCAACACCAAGGAAATACAATCAATTTTAAGAACATATTATGAGCAACTATATGCCAACAAATTAGGCAATTTGGAACAAATGGATGCATTCCTAAAAACTTATAAACTACAAAAACTGAAACAGGAAGAAATAGAAGATCTGAACAGACCCATAAACCAGCAAGGAAATTGAATTAGTAATCAAAAATCTCCCAAAAAACAAGAGTCCGGGACCAGATGGCTTCCCAGGGGAATTCTGCCAAACATTTAAAGAATTAATACCTATTCTTCTGAAGCTGTTTCAAAAAAAATAGAAATGGAAAGAGAACTTCCAAACTCTTTCTATGAGGCCAGATTACCTTGATCCCAAAACCAGACAAAGGAGAAAGGAGAATTAGAGACTAATATCCCTGATGAACATGGATGCCAAATTCTCACCAAGATACTAGTCAACAGGATACAACAGTACATTAAAAGGCTTATTCATCATGACCAAGTGGGATTTATTTCTGGGCTGCAAGTGTGGATCAGCATTTGCAAATCAATTAACATAATACATCATATTAATAAAAGAAAGGACAAGAACCATATGATCCTCTCAATTGATGCAGAAAAAGCATTTGACAAAATTACAGCATCCAAGAAGGATGCTGTAACTCCCCACAGTATAGGGATAGAGGGAACACACCTCAATATCATAAAAAGCCATCTACAAAAGCCTACAGTGAATATCATTCTCTATGGAGACAAATGAAATCTTTTCCCCTAAGGTCAAGAACATGACAGGGATGCCCACTCTCACAACTGTTGTTCAACACAGTACTAGAAGTCCTAGCCTCAGCAATCAGACAACAAAAAGAAATAAAAGGCATTCAAATTTGCAAAGAAGTCAAACTCTCAGTCTTCACAGATGACATGATACTTTATGTGGAAAACCCAAATGACTCCACCCCAAAATTGCTAGAACTCATACAGTAATTCAGCAACATGGCAGGGTATAAAAATCAAAACACAGAAATCAGTTACATTTCTATACACTAACAATGAGACAGAAGAAAGAGAAATTAAGGAATTGATTCCATTTATAATAGCACCAAAAACCATAAGATACCTAGGAATAAACCTAACCAAAGAGGTAAAGGATCTGTACTCTGAAAACTACAGAACACTTATGAAAGAAATTGAGTAAGACACAAAGAGGTGGAAAAAGATTCCATGCTCATGGATTGGAAGAAGAAATATAGTTCAAATGTCTATGCTACCCAGAGCAATCTACACATTCAGTGCAGTCCCTATCAAAATACCATCAATGGGGAAGAGGCAAGATGGCAGAGGAGTAGGGACTCCATTTCAAATGGTGCCCTGAATTTAGCTGGATATATATCAAACCATTTTACACACCCATGAAATCAGCCTGAGATGTAAGAATATATACCTGGATGTCTACAAACAGAAAAGTTACTGCTTTTTGCAAGGTAGGATGTGTAGAGCCCTGAATCTGTGGGGAGATATTGGAAGATAAACAGAAGGGGGAGGAAGCCCCCATAAGCTGGCTCCTGGAAAGTGATGTAACACTGGAGTGCAAAATTGGAACCCTTAGAAATCTGCTCTAGTAAGAGACATTCCTTTCTAAACTGGGCCCTGGAAATGAAAAGGCAGAATTCTAGGTAGGGCACTGTGGTCTCAGGTTACTTGGGACCACAGACCAAAAGGGGATTCCTGAAATGGTAGAGGGCCTGAGCATTGGAGCCAGGAAGCAGGTTATGGTCAGCGAGCCCAGGAATGGACTCTCAGCTTGGATCGCCATAAACTGTGGGCCAGGCCAGTGGATAAACGCTCTTTCCTTGAACAGCCTGAAAAATCTGGAACCTGCACCCATGACCAGGCAAAACTTCACAGAGCAGTAGTAGCTGGGAAAAGGCTTTAGAAAGATACTCAGACCTGATTCCAGAGCTTCAGGTGCACAGCGAGCCACAGTCCCTCACGGTTTTAGAATCACAAAGGGCAGAGGCACTTCTGGGCCCCTGAGAATAACTCTGGGAGAGTTGCAGTGGGCACACACTGTGGGAGGCTGAGGTTTTCAATGGCACATGCAGAAATGGAGACTGTTTGTCATGGACGCTTATTAAAGAGGGCAGACTGAGATTTTTCTGCTCTGGGCCAGAGGTTTGACTGCCATTTCTGCTCTAATCCTCTGAAGAGGCATGGAAAGCCCCCATGGAAAAAAAAGCCACACAGAAGACCGGTTTCCACTGAGCCCATCCCCCTGATAGGGGGTGGGGCAACTCCACACAGGCTGGGTAACCTGAGAAACAGCACAGCAGGCTCCTCCCCCAGAAGACAGGCTGGAAGAACAGGTGGATGACAATCCTATGAATCCTATAAGAGTATAAAATCCCAACACCAGGGGAAAATTATATATTGAGCTCTGGGTGTGGCCTCGTGACTTGTTTATTTTTCAGATATAATTCTTTTCTTTTCTTTTTTTCCCCTTTTTTCATGCTTTTTTTTCCTGTTGTATTTTGCTTTTTACCTTCTCTTCATTTCAACTAGATGTCTATTATATCAACTTATTTTTCATACTCACTTTTAACTTGTATTTTTACACACCTATAATTTTTATAGATATATGCTTTATTTTAGCCCTTTTTTCACTCTATTCAGCTTTACCTTTTTATATTTACAAGTTTTGCTTTCCTTGTAATTTTGGGACATAGTGTCCTCTAACACAGAGACCAAAATGCACCCAGGAACAACTGAAATACCCTGCTTTGTCCACACTGAGAGATTATAGCCCCCCTTCCCCTGCTCACTTTTTTTAAATCCTTCACTTTTTAATTTTATTTTTCTGTTTCATTTGACTTTGTTTTTTCAGTGGCATCTGACCACTCCAGAATTTTCTACGGTGCATCTAGCTTGGGTTAGTATTTTGGACTCTGATCATTCATTCAACCATCCCCTGACAGAATGACTAGGAGGAGGAACTCTCAACAAAGAAAAGAACCAGAGGCAATGTCCTCTGCCACAGAACTAATGGATATGGATATAAGCAAGGTGTCAGAAATAGAATTCAGGATAGCAATCGTGAAGTCAATAGCTAGGCTTGAAAAAAGCATTAGTGACAATATAGAATCTCTAAGAACAGAAATGAGATCTAATCAGGCCAAACTTAAAAATCCAATGAATGAGATGCAGTCTAAACTGGATACTCTAACAGCCAGGGTAAATGAGGCAGGAGAGTGAATCAGTGATCTAGAAGATAAACTGACAGAAAGGAAGGAAGCTGAGGAAAATAAGGATAGGCAGCTAGTAGTCCATGAAAATAGACTTAGAGAGATCAATGATGCCATGAAATGTTCCAATGTCAGAATTATTGGGATCCCTGAGGGTGGGGAGAGAGAGGACTAGAAAGTATATATTGAGCAAATCATACCTGAGAACTTCACTAATCTGGGGAATGAAACAAACATTTGTGTCCAAGAGGCAGACAGGACCTCTCCCAAAATCAATAAAAATAAATCAACACCCTGACATACAATAGTGAAAATTGCAAATCTTAAAGCCAAGGAAGCTATCCTGAGAGTAGCTAGGGGGAAGAGATTTCTTACATATGGAAGGAGGAACATCAGCATAACATCAGACCTGTCCACAAAAACCTGGCAAGAGAGAAAGGGCTGGCAAGACAAATTTGGGGTACTAAATGAAAAGAACATGCAGCCAAGAATACTTTACCCAGCAAGGCTGTCATTCAGAATGGATGGAGAGATAAAGAGCTGCCCAGAGCAATCTACACATTCAAGGCAATCCCTATCAAAATATCATTGACATTTTTCACAGAGCAGGAACACATAATCTTAAAATTTGTATGGAACCAGAAAAGACCCCAAGTCACTAGGGGAATGTTGAAAAAGAAAACCAAAGCTGGGGGCATCACAATGCCTGACTTCAAGCTCTATTACAAAGTTGTGATCACCAAGACAGCATGGTACTGGCACAAAAACAGACACATGGATCAATGGAACAGAATAGAGAGCCCAGATATGGACCCTCAACTCTATGGTCAAATAATCTTCAACAAAGCAGGAAAAATTATGCAATGGAAAAAAGACAGTCCCCTCAATAAATAATGCTGGGAAAACTGGACAGCCAGATGCAGAAAAATGAAGCTGGACTATTCTCGTACACCATTACACAAAGATAAACCCAAATGGAGGAAAGACCTCAATGTGAAACAGGAATCCATCAAAATCCTAGAGGAGAACATAGGCAGTAACCTCTTCGACATCAGCCACAGCAACGTCTTGCAAGACATGTCTCTAAAGGCAAGGAAAACAAAAGCAAAAGTGAACTTTTGGGACTTCAAGATAAAAAGCTTCTGCACAGCAAAGGAAACAGTCAACAAAACTAACAGGCAACCCATGGAATGGGAGAAGGTATTTGCAAATGACATTACAGAGAAAGGGCTGATATGCAAGATCTATAAAGCACTACTCAAACTTAACAAAAAATAATCCAGTCAAGAAATGGGCAGAAGACATGAACAGACACTTCTCCAAAGAAGACATACAAATGGCTAATAGACACATGAAAAAGTGCTCAACATCACTCGGCATCAGGGAAATACAAATCAAAACCACAATGAGATACCACCTTACACCAGTTAGAATGGCAAAAATGAAGAAGACAGGGAACAACAAATGTTGGCTAGGATGTAGAGTAAGGGGAACCCTCTTACACTGTTGGTGGCAATGAAAGCTGGTATAGCCACTCTGGAAAACAGTATGGAGGTTCATCAAAAACTTAAAAATAGAGCTACCCTACCACCCAGCAATTACAGTACTAGGTATTTATCCCAAAGATACAGATGTAGTGAAAAGAAGGGGCACATGCACCCCAATGTCCATAACAGCAATGTCCACAATAGCCAAACTGTAGAAGGACCCGAGACGCCCTTCAACAGATGAATGGATAAAGAAGATGTGGTTCATATATACAATGGAATATTCTTCAGCCATCAGAAAGGATGAATATCCACCATTTGCATCGACATGGATGGAACTGGAGGGGATTATGCTAAGTGAAATAAGTTAAGCAGAGAAAGTCAATTATCCTATGGTTTCACTCATATGTGGAACATAAGGAATAGCATGGAGGACCACAGGGCAAGGGAGGGGAAAACTGAATGGGAAGAAATCAGAGAGGGAGACAAACCATGAAAGAGTCTGGACTCTGGGAAACAAACTGAGGGTTACAGAAGGGAGGAGGGTGGGAGGATAGTGTGGCCAGGTGATGGGTATTAAGGAGTGCACTTGTGATGAGCACTGGGTGTTATATGCAACTAATAAATCGTTGAACACTATATCAAAGACTAATGATGTACTATATGTTGGCTAATTGAACATAAAAAAATACCATCAATGTTTTCCACAGAACTAGAACAACTAATCCTAAAATTTGTATGGAACCAGAAAAGACCCCGAATAGCCAGAGGAATGTTGAAAAAAGAAACTAAAGCTGGTGGCATCACAATGCTGGACTTCCAGCTCTATTATAAGGCTGTAATCACCAAGAAAATATGGTACTGGCACAAAAACAGACACGTAGATCAATGGAACAGAATACAGAACCAACAAATGGACCCTCAAGGCTATGGCCAACTAATCTTCAACAACACAGTAAAGAATATCCAATGGAAAAAAGACAGTCTCTTCAACAAATGGTGTTGGGAACATAGGATAGCCACATTCAGAAGAATGAAACTGGAGCATTTTCTTACACCATACACAAAAATAAACTCAAAGTGGATGAAAGACCTCAATGTGAGACAGGAATCCATCAAAATCCTAGGGAACACAGGGAGCAACTTTCGACCTCAGCCACAATAACTCCTTGCTAGAAATGTCTCCAAAGACAAGGGAAACAAAAACAAAAATGAACTCTTGGGACTTCATCAAGATAAAAAGCTTCTCCACAGCAAAAGAAACAGTCAACAAAACTAAAAGGCAACCTATGGAACGGGAGAAGATATTTGCAAATGACATATCAGATAAAAGTCTAGTAGTCAAGATCTATAAAGAACTTATCAAACTCAACACCCAAAAAAGAAATAACCCAGTAAAAAATGGGCAGAAGTCATGAACAGACATTTCTCCATAGAAGACATACACATAGCCAACATACATATGAAAAAATTCTCCACATCACTTGGCATCAGGGAAATACAAAACAAAACCACATTGAGATACCACCTTACACCTGTCTGAATGGCTGAAATTAATAAGACAGGAAAAAACAAATGTTGGCGAGGATGGGGAGAAAGGGGAACCCTCTTACACTTTTGGCAGGAATGCAAGCTGGTACAGCCACTCTGGAAAACAGTATGGAGGTTCCTCAAAAAGTTGAAAACAGAGCTCCCCTATGACCCAGCAATTACACTACTAGGCATTTACCCAAAAGACACAAATGTAGTGATTTGAAGGGGCACCTGCACCTCGATGTTCATAGCAGCAATGTCCACAATAGCCAAACTGTGAAAGGAGCCAAGTTGTTCTTCAACAGATGAATGCGTAAAGATGTGGTTCATATATACAATGGAATATTACTCAGACATCAAAAAGGGTGAATACTTACCATTTACAATGACGTGGATGGAACTGGAAGATATCATGTTGAGTGTAATAAGTCAAGCAGAGAAAGACAATTATCATATGGTTTCACTCATTTGTGGAATGTAAGAAATAGCACAGAGAATCATAGGTTAAGGGAGGAAAAACTGAATAGGAAGTCATTAGAGAGGGAGAAAAACCATGAGAGACTCTTAAATATAGGATACAAACTGAGGGCTGCTAGAAGGGAGGTGGGTGGGGAGATGGAATTGGGTGATGGGCATTAAGGAGGGCACATGATGTGATAAACACTGGGTGTTATACACAACTGAGAAATTACTGAATACTTCATCTGAAACTAAGTATATACTATATGTTGGATAATTGAATTTAAATTTAAAAAAATTACCTACAATTACTATACTTACGACTGACTCCTTCCCCTTTAGAAGCTCTTTTTTCCCTTACTTGCAGATAGGTTTTTGACACTGAAACTTGAGGCTCAAACACAAGATTTTCCAGTACTTTATCGTGAGTTACATAAAGAGAGGCATTTAGTTCAGTAAATGGAAAAACAAATATATTGTGATATTCCATGCTTTCAAAATATTGACAAATGTACAGAAATCTTTTCTCTCATTTTTAAAAAGTTATAAGTAAATTATCATAATTCTAGATCCAATATGAAAATAGTGAGAAGAGTTTTAATGGATATGTATTGAAACTGTCTCATTATTTGGGTGCCTAGGTGACTCAGTCGTTAAGCGTCTGCCTTCGGCTCAGGTCATGATCCCAGGGTCCTGGGATCAAGCCCCGCATCAGGCTCCCTGCTCTGCAGGAAACCTGCTTCTCCCTCTTCTACTCCCCCTGCTTGTGTTCCCTCTCTCATTGTGTCTCTCTCTGTCAAATAAATAAATAAAATCTTTAAAAAAAAAAGAGTTAAAAAAAAGAAACTGTCTCATTATTTTATTAATATTTCTAGTTCTCAGATATGTTTCAATTTAGTTTTTAGTTTTCTTAATACTTTATATTAAAACATAATTATAGACCAAGCAATGAAAATATATGTGTGCAAGATTATTCATTACAGCATATTTGTAATTGCAAAATACTCAAAACCACATAAATGTATAAACATAGGAGATTGGTTTGATAAACTAAGGTATATAGCATAGACTATGGTAATATCGATTATGGTATATAGTATGGTCCAAACATCTGTACATGCAATTATAAAAGGAATGAAAAAGAATCCCATCAAATTGGGAGGAATTTCTAGGATATAATTTTAAGTGGAATAAAAACTGATAGAGAGGCTATCTAGTGAATTCTCTTTTAAGAAAGAACAGAGGGCACGTTCTGCATGGAGCACTGGGTGTTATGCACAAACAATGAATCATGGAACACTTCATCTAAAATTAATGATGTAATGTATGGGGATTAACATAAGAATAATAAATAAAAACTGGAAAAAAAAAGAACAGAAAGAAAATTAAAAAATAGATATTTACCTTTACAAAATGAAACATGAAAGATAAATCAGAAAAAAAGGTAGTTTTTTTCCAAAGTCATTATAAACCATGCTTGCTGAATTGCACTAAACTATTGTTAGTCTAGGAATATCCCTAGCACTAATGAACAGCCTATGATATAGTAAATTTCTGAGATTCATTTTTAATGAACAAGTATACAGAACCTTAAAAATTGCTTTGCCAGTGAGCTCAGGAGACCGTATAATATGAGGTAGGTTGCCTTAGTCATTAAGGAGATAACTTGTGAAACTTAGTGAGGGGATGCATCGCAACAGACCCACTCATTCAGAGTGCCCTCACAGTGGTCACTTGCTCAAGGAAGACAAAGAAGGGGAGAAGGCAATAATATGAACACTAGACACACTCCTTCCTCAGCTCCTTTCTCAGGTTTGGACCACCCATGTTGAGTTTCCTGACACCAAAAAGGTTGTTTGGACCACCTTTATAGCTACCTACAAGATGTCCAATAAGCCACTCTGATGGCCCTTTTGTTAAACAATGGGGAGCAAGAACACTAAGTAGGTAATGAGACTGTTCACTAGCCTCAGATTTACAGGCTCATTTGTGTCACCTTTGCTGGTTTCTAGCTCCATTAAAACTCCTTATAAGGTTATGTCAATTGGTTTACAAGACAACCTGGATCTTAACTGACAAATTTCAGGGCAAGGAAAAACCAGCTAACGTGAGATAAAAAGTTTGACTAGTGAAAGGAGTGACCTAAAAAATGTTAATCAGGAACCCACTTCTGAACAATCAAGGAAATCTCTGGGTCTGGTTACTCAACAATGGGGTCTCAAGGATGACATTAATGGACTCTCCACCAAGGATTCATGGCCAGATAGTGGTCCATGTCATAGCCAGATAGTCGTCCATAGGCGACCCAACCCACAGCCCCACTAGAAGCCAAATGGTGATGATATCTATGATTAACACAAGTGTTCTTCCTTCTGCACTTCTTAGTGAACCTTAAGATAACCAGAGACCTCTCCTTCCCCACCACCTACTTTTATCCAACCTTTCAACTTTCAATACAAACAAGAATCAGAGTTAGGTCAAGGTCCCTATATCCCCAACTGGGATATGAGGATATATGCTGAGGTCATACTTCAATGGGAAGAGGGATGAGAATTGAATTTCTAGGACTTTTGGACATTGATATACATATAACTGTGATCTCTGTAGCTAGGATGAGGGGGAAATAGATAATGCCCAATTGCTTTGTGTTTGAGTTCCACAAATGGGACCCTTATCTAAACTCAACTCTGAGTATGTCCCTACAGACCACTAAAAATCTCCATTGTTATGGTTTCCATTACTGAATGTATTATTGTATAGATGTATTTTCTATGTACATCTCACTCACTTTTACCCCTAATCCCTAATAACAACTGTTTTATTTTAGGACCATTTTAGTTTGGAATATGGAAAACTATAAACCTACCAGGCTACCAGTGCCTTGAACTTTTGCCATCCAAAAACAACTACCTGGGGGAGGAAAAAAATATCTGCCTTCATTGGTGAGTTTAATGAAATAAAAGTTCTCCATGACATTTTTTTCTCTATTCATAAGCCCTTTAAGTCTGTGTGTAAGGCCTTGGGTGCCTAGAGACACAATTTATTATAGTCAGCTCAACACCATAGTACAGAACTGGATGTGGTGTCACTTCGAATTGTGACCTTCAAAAAGGCTTACCACCCAGGCTGAGTGAAATAGGTATGTAACAACAAAGGGCACAAATGCCCTTTCTAGCATCCCTGTTCACACAGGTAATTAGGATCATAAGTTTACCTTATGTGGAATGGGTTATAATATACTTTTAATGTCCTTCCATAAGGCCATAACCTGGAAAAAAAGCCCTGCTTCCAGATCAAATACTAACTTTCCACTAGTATCACTGGACCTAGACAAGAGCACTACCCAACAAGGACTAGATACTGTAATGACTCACATGCAGCAACATAGCTGGACCATTAATATAAACAAGGTAAAAGAATCTAATACCCAAGTAAAATACTTGAGAGCAAAATGGAAAGGGGTACATTGTCTCACTTCAAGCTCCAAGGAGTCAAGTTTCTTTTTTCCCTCTCTAGCCCAATAAATACAAAGGAGGCCCAGCAATTAGTGGGACTATTCAGCTACTGTCACTCTCATATTACCCATGCGGGCATCTCAATGGCATTCATCTATAAGTTTACCAAAAAGGCCTCTACCTTTGAGTGGGTATCAACCAATAGGATGCCTTATAGCTCCTTTAACAGGCCTCTCAGGCTGCTTTGTTCCTTTAATCCACATTTGACTTTGGAGTTACGGTTCTCACCAACTTCTCTACCAGTTTGAGTCTATGACAAGACAATGTTACAAGTCAGAGGTGACTGTTGGGCTACTGAACCCAACATCTGCCTGAAAGGTATAGGCTCCTTGAGATACTATTGGTCTGTTATTGGGTCTTAGTGGATACTGAGCACATGACTCATGGATGTGAAATAGTCTTACATCCAGAAACCAACAAAAGTTATGAATACTTTGTTCTCCAATTAGGGTATTTTAAATCAAAGTGTAAATTTTCTACAGAATAGATGCTCATATATATACTCATGAACCACAGAAAAACAATCTTCTGATATGATTAATTTAAAATAGTTTAGAGGTGCAGAGCAAGATGGCAGAGGAGTAGGAGACCTGGATTTTCTCTGGTCTCAAGAATTCAGCTGGATAGGGATCAAACCATTCTGAACACCTACAAACTCAATAGGAGATCGAAGAAAAGAATAGCAACAACTCTCTGAACAGAAAAGTGACCACTTTCTGGAAGGTAGGATGTGTGGTGATATTCGGGAGGATAGACAGTGGGGAAGGGGGCCTCCGTTGGCTGTTTCTGGCAAGTGATAGAGCAGCAGAGCACAAAATTGGGACTTTTAGAAGTTGGCTCTGCTGAGGGATGTCGCTCCAGTGGCTAAGCGGGGAGTGGAACCCTCATGGGACAGTGTGGTCTCAGGACCCTCGTGGTCACAGAAAGACCGGGGGTGCCTGAGTGTGGCAGAGCTACCAGGTATCGGAGGAGGGAAGCCGGCTGCAGAGACGGAGCCGAGGAGTGGGCTCTCAGCTCGGGGTTGCCATAAACTGTGATCTGCGGCACAGTCGGGCCACTGCTCTTCCAGCAGGGACCCAACAAGCAGCAGATCCAGGGAGACTCCCCCTTCCTCCCTCAGGAGGAGCAGCGCGAGAGCACACTGCAGGGATCTGCTGGGTTTGGAGACTCCACATGGGGTCGGGTGCCAGAGATAGAAACGTTGGGTCACAGGCCAGGTGAGCACGGAGTGCGGCCCAGAGACTGGGGAGAAGGGAATGATTGACTGCTTTTCTCTGGGGGCTCACTGAGGAGTGGAGCCCCGAGTTCTCAGCTCCTCAGGGGCAGAGACTGGGAGGCCGCCATTTTCACTCGTGTCCTCCAAAGCTGTATGTAAAGCTTGCAGGGAACAAAAGCTCCGGAGAGCAAACCCGAGCAGGTTACTTAGCCCAGACCAGCAAGGGGGGGGTGGGCAATTCTGCCTCCGGCAAAGACATTTGGGAACCATGGCAACAGGCCCATCCCCCAGAAGATCAGCAAGTACAGCCAATAAAGACCAAGTTTATTGATCAATAAGAATGGCAGAACTCCAGCACGAGGGGAATACTGCACGTAGAATTCATGGCTTATTTCCCATGATTCTTTAGTCTTTCAAAGTTATTTTTTTAACTGTCTTTTTTTTTCATTTCTTTTATTGAATTTTTCTTTTTCTCTTTTTCAACCAACATCTTATCAATCTCTTTTTTAAAAAATCTTTTTTATTTTTCATCTTTAGAGTCATATTCTATCCTTCATAGTAGTTACCCTTATTTTTGGTATATATACATATATATGTATATGTACATATATATGTATATGTATATATATGTTGTTCTCTCTTTAAAATTTTGAGATACAGTTTCTAGTAACAGATCAAAATATACGCTAAATCTCTAGTGTATGGCTTTGTTCTAGTATCCTGCCTGATCACATTCTCTTCCTTTTATTTTTTAAATCCTCTTCTTTGTTCTTTCAACCAACTTCTTATCAATTCCTTTTATAAAATCTTTTATAATTTTCATCCTTACAGTCATATTCCAACCCTTCATTGTATTAACCCTTATTTTTGTACATATATAAGTTTTTCTTTCTTTAAAATTTTGGGAGGCACTTTCTTCTAACAGACCAAATATGCCCAATATCTAGTGTGTGGCACTGATCTATGCACCAGCCTGATCATATTTGATCATATTCTGTTTTTTTGTTTTGTACTGTCTTTGTTTGTCTTTATCTTTATCTTTTTCTTTTTTTTTTCTTTTTTCTTTCTTTCCCTTTTTTGTCCCCCAGTTTCAGTTCTTTTCTGATTTGTTTAGTGTATATTTTCTGGGGACGTTGTTACCCTGCTAACATTTTGTTCTCTTATGCATCTATTCTCCTCTGGACAAAATGACAAGATGGAAAAAATCACGTCAACAAAAAGAACAAGAGGCAGTACCGACTGCCAGGGACCTAATCAACATGGACATTACTAAGATGTCAGAACTAGAGTTCAGAATGATGATTTTAAAGATACCAGCTGGGCTTGAAAAAAGCATGGAAGATATTAGAGAAACTCTTTTGGTAGAAATAAAAGAACTAAAATCTAACCAAATGAAATCAAAAAGGCTGTTAATGAGGTGCAATCAAAAATGAGGCAGAAGAGAGAATCAGTGATATAGAAGAGCAAATGATGGAAAATAAAGAAGCTGATAAAAAGAGAGATAAACAAATATAGATCATGAGGGCAGAATTCGAGAGATAAATGATACCATAAGCATAACAATATTAGAATAACTGGGATCCCAGAAGAAGAAGAAAGAGAGAGAGGGGCAAAAGGTATATTGGAGCAAATTATAGCAGAGAAATTCCTTAATTTGGGGAAGGAAACAGGCATCAAAATCCAGGAGGCACAGAGAAACCCTCTCAAAATCAATAAAAATAGATCAATGCCCGGGCGCCTGGGTGGCTCAGATGGTTAAGCATCTGCCTTCGGCTCAGGTCGTGATCTCAGGGTCCTGGGATCAAGTCCCGCATCGGGTTCCCTGCTCAGTGCAGAGCATGCTTCTCCCTCTCCCTCTGCCACGCCCTCTGCTTGTGCTCTTCTGTCTATCTCTCTGTCAAATAAATAAATAAAATCTTTAAAAAAAAAATAGGTCAATGCCCCAACATCTAATAGTAAAACTTATGAGTCGCAAAAACAAAAAGAAAATCCTGAAAGCAGCTCGGGAGAAGAGATATGCAACCTACAATGGTAGAAACATTAGATTGGCAACAGACCTATCAACAGAGACCTGGCAGGCCAGAAAGGACCGGCATGATATATTCAGAGCACTAAATGAGAAAAATATGCAGCCAAGAATACTATATCCAGCTTGGCTGTCATTGAAAATAGAAGGAGAGACAAAAAGCTTCCAGGACAAACAAAAACTAAAGGAATTTGCAAACACAAAACCGTCCCTACAAGAAATATTGAAAGGGGTCCTCTAAGCAAAGAGAGAGCCTAAAAGCAACATAGACCAGAAAGGAACACAGATAATATACAGTAACAACCACCTTACAGGCAATACAATGGCACTAAATTCATATCTTTCAATAGTTACCCTAAATGTAAATGGGCTAAATGCCACAATCAAAAAACACAGGCTATCAGGTTGGATTAAAACAAAAGACCCATCAATATGCTGTCTGCAAGAGACTCATTTTAGACCCAAAGACACCCCCAGATTGAAAGTGAGGGGGTGGAAAACCATTTACCATGCTAATAGACACCAAAAGAAAGCTGTGATGGCAATCCTTATATCACACAAATTAGATTTTAAACCCAAGACTGTAATAAGAGATGAGGAATGACACTATATCCTACTTAAAGGGTCTATCTAACAAAGACCTAACAATTGTAAATATCTATGCCCCTAACATGGAAGCAGTCACTGATATAAGCCAATTAATAACAAAAGCAAAGAAACACATTGACAACAATACAATAATAGTGGGGGACTTTAACACCCCCCTCACTGAAATGGACAGATCATCTAAGCAAAAGATCAACAAGGAAATAAAGACTTTAAATGACACACTGGACCAAATGGACTTCACAGATATTTTCAGAAAATTCCATCCCAAAGCAACAGAATACATGTTCTTCTCCAGTGCCCATGGAACATTCTCCAGAATAGATCACATCCTAGGTCACAAATCAGGTCTTAAACGGTACCAAAAGATTGGGATCATTCCCTGCATATTTTCAGACCACAATGCTTTGAAACTAGAACTCAAACACAAGAGGAAAGTCGGAAAGAACTCAAATACATGGAGGCTAAAGAGCATCCTACTAAAGAATGAATGGGTCAACCAGGAAATTAAAGAATTAAAAAAATTCATGGAAACCAATGAAAATGAAAACACAACTGTTCAAAATCTTTGGGATGCAGCAAAGGCAGTCCTAAGAGGCAAGTATATAGCAATACAAGCCTTTCTCAAGAAACAAGAAAGGTGTCAAATACACAACCTAACCCTACACCTAAAGGAGCTGGAGAAAGAACAGCAAATAAAGCCTAAACCCAGCAGGAGAAGAGAAATAATAAAGATCAGAGCAGAAATCAATGAAATAGAAACCAAAAGAACAGTAGAACAGATCAATGAAACTAAGAGCTGGTTCTTTGAAAGAATTAACAAGATTGATAAACCCCTGGCCAGACTTATCAAAAAGAAAGGGGAAATGACCCAAATCAACAAAATCATGAATGAAAGAGGGGAGATCACAACCAACACCAAAGAAATACAAACAATTATAAGAACATATTATGAGCAACTCTATGCCAGCAAATTAGATAACCTGGAAGAAATGGATGCATTCCTAGAGATGTATCAACTACCAGAACTGAACCACGAAGAAATAGAAAACCTGAACAGACCTATAACCACTAAGGAAATTGAAGCAGTCATCAAAAATCTACCAACAAACAAAAGCCCAGGACCAGATGGCTTCCCAGGGGAATTCTACCAAACGTTTAAAGAATTAACACCTATTCTTCTGAAACTGTTCCAAAAAATAGAAATGGAAGGAAAACTTCCAAACTCATTTTATGAGGCCACCATTACCTTGATCTCAAAACCAGACAAAGACCCCATCAAAAAGGAGAATTACAGACCAATATCCTTGATGTACATGGATGCAAAAATTCTCACCAAAATACTAGCCAATAGGATCCAACAGTACATTAAAAGGATTATTCACCACAACCAAGTGGGATTTATTCCTGCGCTGAAAGGTTGGTTCAACATCTGTAAATCAATCAATGTGACACAATACATTAATAAAAGAAAGAACAAGAACCATATGATCCTCTCAATAGATGCAGAAAAAGCATTTGACAAAGTACAGCATCCTTTCTTGATCAAAACTCTTCAGAGTTTAGGGATAGAGGGTACATACCTCAATATCATAAAAGCCATCTATGAAAAACCCACAGCGAATATTATTCTCAATGGGGATAAACTGAGAGCTTTCCCCCTTAGGTCAGGAACACGGCAGGGATGTCCACTATCACCACTGCCTCAATTCAACATAGTACTAGAAGTTGTAGCCACAGCAATCAGACAACAAAAAGAAATAAAAGGCACCCGAATCGGCAAAGACATCAAACTCTCACTCTTTGCAGATGATATGATACTTTATGTGGAAAACCCCAAAGACTCCACCCCAAAACTGCTACAACTCATACAGGAATTCAGTAAAGTGGCAGGATATAAAATCAATACACAGAAATCAGTGGCATTCCTATACACCAACATCAAGACAGAAGAAAGAGAGATTAAGGAGTCAATCCAATTTACAACTGCACCTAAAACCATAAGATACCTAGGAATAAATCTAACCAAAGAGGCAAAGGATCTGTACTCAGAAAACTATAAAATACTCATGAAAGAAATTGAGGAAGACACAAAGAAATGGAAAAACATTCCATGCTCATGGATTGGAAGAACAAATATTGTGAAGATGTCAATGCTACCTAGAGCAATCTACACATTCAATGCAATCCCCATCAAAATACCATCCACTTTTTTCAAAGAAATGGAACAAATCATCCTAAAATTTGTATGGAACCAGAAAAGACCCCGCATAGCCAGAGGAATATTGAAAAAGAAAAGCAGAGCCGGCGGCATCACAATTCCGGACTTCAAGCTCTATTACAAAGCTGTCATCATCAAGACGGCATGGTACTGGCACAAAAACAGACACATAGATCAGTGGAACAGATTAGAGAGCCCAGAAATGGACCCTCAACTCTATGGTCAACTAATCTTTTACAAAGCAGAAAAGAATGTCCAATGGAACAAAGACAGTCTCTTCAACAAATGGTGTTGGGAAAATTGGATAGCCACATGCAGAAGAATGAAACTGGACCATTTCCTTACACCACACACAAAAATAGACTCCAAATGGTTGAAAGACCTCAATGTGAAACAGGAGTCCATCAAAATCCTAAAGGAGAACACAGGCAGCAACCTCTTTGACCTCAGCCTCAGCAACTTCTTCCTAGAAACATTGCCAAAGGCAAGGGAAGCAAGGGCAAAAATGATCTACTGGGACCTCATCAAGATAAAAAGCTTTTGCATAACAAAAGAAACAGTCAACAAATCCAGAAGACAACCGACAGAATGGGAGAAGATATTTGCAAATGACATATCAGATAAAGGGCTAGTATCCAAAATCTATAAAGAACTTCTTAATCTCAACACCCAAAGAACAAATGATCCAATCCAGAAATGAGCAGAAGACATGAACAGACATTTTTCCAAAGAAGACATCCAAATGGCCAACAGACACATGAAAAAGTGCTCAACATCACTTGGCATCAGGGAAATCCAAATCAAAACCTCAATGAGATACCACCTCACACCAGTCAGAATGGCTAAAATTAACAAGTCAAGAAACGACAGATGTTGGCAGGCGTGCGGAGAAAGGGGAACCCTCCTACACTGTTGATGGGAATGCAAGGTGGTGCAGCCACTCTGGAAAACAGTACGGAGGTTCCTCAAAAAGTTGAAATTAGAGCTGCCATATGACCCAGCAATTGCACTACTGGGTATTTACCCCAAAGATACAAATGTAAGGATCTGAAGGGGTATGTGCACCCCGATGTTTATAGCAGCAATGTCCACCATAGCCAAACTGTGGAAAGAGCCAAGATGTCCATCGACAGATGAATGGATAAAGCAGGTGTGGTATATATATACAATGGAATATTATGCAGCCATCAAAAGGAATGAAATAAAAAAAAAATCAAAAAAAAATCAAAAAAAAAAAAAAAAAGGAATGAAATCTTGCCCTTTGCAGCGACAGGGGTGGAAGTGGAGGGTATTATGCTGAGCGAAATAAGTCAATCAGAGAAAGACATGTATCATATGACCTACTGATATGAGGAATTCTTAATCTCAGGAAACAAACTGAGGGTTGCTGGAGTGAGGGTGGGGTGGGAGTGATGGGTATGTGCTATGGTGAGCGTTGTGAATTGTGCAAGACTGTTGAATCACAGATCTGTACTTCTGAAACAAATAATACATTATATGTTAAAAAAAAAAAAGAAGAAGATAGCAGGAGGGGAAGAATGAAGGGGGGGGAAACAGAGGAGGAGACAAACCATGAGAGATGATGGACTCCGAAAAAGAAACTGAGTGTTCTAGAGGGGAGGGGGATGGGAGGATGAGTTAGCCTGGTGATGGGTATTGAAGAGGGCACGTTCTGCATGGAGCACTGGGTGTTATACGCAAACAATGAATCATGGAACACTACATCAAAAACTAATGATGTAATGTATGGTGATTAACATAACATAATAATAAGAAAAATTTAAAAATATAAATAAATATTAGAGCAGAAATAATGAGATAGAGATAGAAAAACATACAGAAAATCAATGAAAGCAGGAACTGATTATTGGAAAAGCTGAACAAAATTGAAACATTTCACTAGATTAGCTAAGATGAGAAAGAAAAAGATTCAAATAATATCAAAAATGAAAGATACATTACAACCAATGCCACAAGAATAAAAAGGATCATACAAGAACATTACAAATGATTCCATGCCAACTAACTGGATTACCTAGAAGACATGGATAAACTCTTAGAAATACACAACATACCACTGACTCAAGAATAAACAGAAAATGTGAAAGAATAACAAGTAAATAGATTAAATCTGTAATCAAAAACCTCCCAACAAACATCTTATGTTCATGGATTGGAAAAATTAATATAATTAAAACATCAGTACTGCCCAATGAAAAATACAGATTCAGTGTAATCACTATAAAAATCCACAAGCATTTTTTGTAGAAATAGAAATTTAAAAATTCATACAAAATCTCAAGAAATCCCACATAGTCAAATGATCTTTAAAAATAATAACAACTTTGGAAATATAACATTTAATAATTTTAAAACATATTACAAAGCAAAAATAATCTAAATACTTTGCTAGTGGCACAAAGACACATAGACCAATAGAATAGAGATAGGAAAATGGCAGCAGAGTAGGAGAACCCTAGGCTCACCTCATCCCATAAATACAACTAGATAACTATGAAATCATCTTAAATGCCACAGAAATTGGCCTGAAAACTGACAGAACAAACTCCACAACTAAAGGCTGAGAAGAGCTACATCAAAGAAAGTGGGAAGTGCAGAGATGTGGTTTAAGGGAGAAATGGCTCCTGGGGGCTGCTGCTTAGGGGAGGGTGCCATATTCTTAGAGAAGTATGTGAGAGAGAGAAATACACAGGGGGACAAACAAGGAGAAACTTTCCCCACAGCAACTGACTTGGAAAACAGGAAGAGCTGGATTTCATGAGTTCTTGCAACCAGGGAGGCTCAAAACCTGGAGTTTTAAAGGTCAGTGGGCTTGGCTGGGATAAACCCTGAGAACACAGTACTGCTCTTGGGAGAGAAGGCAGGCAAAAAACCCGAAGGCACACAACATGGAAACAATGATCTTAAGAGCACACAGTAGGGAGGTTATTTGCTCTTCTCAGAGTTTGTCCCCAAGAAGCAACTTTCTCTGGAAACAAAGGAGCTGACCTGTGCCATTTCCCTCCCTCACCTCTCTGCATAAACACAAAGCCACCTGCAGAAAGCAGCATAATGCAGACGCAGGCTACTTAACCTAACTACAATAAGTCCCTCTCAGTCATGCTTAACTCAGTTCCAGCATGGTAAGCCCCTCCCCCACAAGACCAGAATGAACACCAGCTCACACCAGGTCTCCCAACTAGAGTTTCACAGGGCCTCAGTTCCAGTGGAGATGGTGACAGGTCTCATTTCATAAGTAGACCAGAGCATTCCTAGTTAGAACTCACCACATTCAGGCCAGGGATCAAAACACTGCCCACAGCAGGCAAGGAGGGCCTCTCCAGATGACTAGCGTGAAGGATAAGCATGACAGCAGAGTGCATGCAACACACACTCTAGGCACTCCCTGAAGTGCCAGGCCCTAGGCACTACATGATCTCTTTTTCATAAGGCCATTACTTTCAGGAGCAGGAGACATAACTTGCTTTTCTAACACAAAAAAGAAGGCAGAGACTTAGAGAAAATGAGAAGATAGAGGAATTTATCCCAAGTGAAAGAACAAGACAAAGTCACAGCCAGAGATGCAAGTGAAACAGATAAAAGCAACATACCTAATGGAGAAAAAGCAATGATCATTGGGCCTCTGGGTGGCTCAGTCAGTTAAGCATCTGACTTGAGCTCAGGTCATGTTTTCAGGGTCCTGGGATTGAGTCCAACATTGGGCTCCACGCTCAGCAGGGCAGTCTGTTTCTCCCTCTCCCTCTATCCCTCCCCCCACTCATATTCTCTCTCTCCAATAAATAAATAAAATATATATTTTTAAAAAAGCAATGATCATAAAGGGGGGTACCTGGTTGGCTCAGTCAGTAAAGCATGAAAATCTTGATCTCAGGGTTGTCAGTTTGAGTCCCATGTTGAAGGTAGAGATTACTTTAAGAAATAAATAAAATCTAAAGCAATGATCACAAGGATCCTCACTGGGCTTGAGAAAAGAATGGAAGACATCAGTGAGACCCATACTGAAGAGATAAAAGAGTAAAAAGAGAATCAGAGTTGAAAAGTGCAATAAACGAGATTAGGAACATGCTTGATGCAATAGACAGCAGGCTGGAAGAAATAGAGGAATGAATTATTGACCTAGAAGACAAAGTAATGGTAAGCAATGAAGCTGAACAAAAGAGAAAGAATTATGCAACATGAGAACAGACTTAGAAAACTCAATGACTTGATCAAACATAATAACATTCAGGAGTCCCAGAAGAAGAGGGAGGGAAAAGGGGGAAGAAAATGTACTTAAGGAAATAATAACTGAAAACTTCCCTAATCTGGGGAAAGAAATGGACACCCAGATCCAGGAGGCACAGAGAACTCCCATGAAAATCAACAAAAGCAGGCCAATGCCAAGGTACATAGTAATTAAATTTGCAAAATATAGTGATAAAGAAAAAATCTTAAAAGCAGCAAGACAAAAGAAGTCAATAACTTACAAGACAAAAAAGAAACCATAAAGCTAGCAGGAGACTCTTCAACAGAAACTTGGCGAGACAGAAGAGAGTGGCATAGCATATTCAACATGCTGAATATTTAGGAAGACTCGTTGAGTGGAAAGAAGAGATCAAAAGTGATAGTATAAAGGTAGGAAACACAAAAGCAGTAAAAATGAATATTTCTATAAAAAATCATTCAAAGAACTCACAAAAAAGTATAAAATATAATAACAAATATCTAAAATGTGAGGAGGAGAGGAGAAAAGAGGGGGTTCAAACTTAAATGACCATCAAATTAATATTTGTAGGAGAGGTTATATATAAACCTACTGGTAACCATATATTGAAAACCACTAAAAACTGTCAAAGAATAAAGAGAAAGAAATCCAAATATATCACTAAAGAAAATCAGCAAAACATGAAAGAGAGAGACAAGAAACAATGGAGAAATTATCCAGAGACAACCACAAAATAATAAACCTTTTCTGATCAAAACACCATCAAACTAGAAGTCAACCACAACAATAACTCTGGAAAGACCATAAGTACATGGGGGTAAAATAACATACTACTAAGCAGAATGAGTCAACCAGGAAATTAAAGAAGAAATTTAAAAATACATGGAAACAAGAGAGATGAAAACACAATGGTCCAAAACTTTTGTGAGGCAGCAAAGGTGGTTATAAGAGGGAAGTGGATAGCAATACAAGCCTACCTCAAGAAGCCAGAAAAATGTCAAACAACCTAAAATTACACCTAAAGAAACTAGAAAAAGAACAAGTGAAGCCTAAAGCCAGCAGGAGGAAGGAAATATTAAAGATTAGAGCAGAAATAAATGAAATAGAAACTTAAAAAAAAAACAATAGAACAGATCATTGAAACTGGAGGTGTTTCTTTTTAAAACTTTAGTAAAATTGATAAACCTCTAGCCAAACTTATCATAGAGAAAAGAGAAAGGACTCAAAGAAGTAAAATCACAAATGAGAGGGGATAAATAATACAACAGAAATACAAATATAAGAGAGTAATATGAAAAACTATATGCCAACAAAATCGACAACCTAGAAGAACTGGTTAAATTCCTAGAAACATAAAAACTACCAAAAATGAAACAAGAAAAAATAGAAAATTTGAGCAGACTGATAACCAGAAAAGAAATTTAATCAGTAATCAAAAAATTCCCAACAAACAGAAGTCCAGGGCCAATGGCTTCACAGGCAAATTCTACCAAATATTTAAAGAAGAGATAATACCTGTTCTCAAAATATTCCAAACAATAGAAATGGATGGAAAATTTTCAGATTCTTTCTATGAGGCCAGTGTTACCATGATACAAAAACATAAAGACACCACAAAAGAAGAGAACTACAGGGCAATGTCTCTGATGAACCTAGATGCAAAAATCCTCAACAAATACTAGCAAACTAAACCCAACAGTACATTAAACAAATCATTCACCATGATCAAGTGAGATTTATTCCTGAGTTGCAAGGATGGTTTGATATTGACAAATCAATCAACATGATACATGACATCAATAAGACAAAGGATAAAACCATATGATCATTTCAATAGATGCAGAAAAAGCATTTGATAAAGTACAACATCCACTCATGACAAAAGTTCTCAACAAAGTAGGTTTGGAGGTAACACTGCTCAACATAATAAAGGCCATATATGAAAAACTCAGAGCTAGTATCATCCTCAGTGGGGGAAAACAGAGTTTTTCCTCTATGGTCAGGAACAAGACAGGGATGTCTGCTCGACCACTTTTATTCAACAAAGTACATGAAGACCTAAACAGCAATCAGACAAGAATAAATAAAAGGTATCCAAATTGGCAAAGATGGAGCTGAACTTTCACTATTTGCATATGACATATTTTATATAGAAAATCTGAAAGATTCCACCAAAAAAACCCTGCTAGAACTAATACACAAATTCAGTAAAGTTGCAGGATACAAAATCAACATAGAGAAATCTGCTGCATTTCTATACGCCACAGAAAAACAAATCAAGGAACAAATCTTGGCTGCATGTTCTTCTCGTTTAGTTCCCTGAATATGTCTTGCCAGGCCTTTCTGGTTTGCCAGGTCTTTGTGGATAAGTCTGACGTTATTCTGATGTTCCTCCTTCTGTACATAAGGAATCTCTTCCCCCAACTGCCCTTAAGATGGTTTCCTCAGTTCTAAGATTTGCGAGTTTTATTATTACATGCCGGGGTGTTGGCCTCTTTTCCTTGATCTTGGGGGGGGATCCTCTCTGCCTCTGGGACACGAATGTTTGTTTCATTCCCCAGATTAGGGAAGTTCTCAGCTACAATTTGCTCAAATATATCCTCTAGTCCTCTCTCTCTCTCCACTCCCTCAGGGATTCCAATAATTCTGACATTGGAATGTTTTTTGGTGGCACTTATTTCTCTGATTCTATTTTCATGGTTTCTGAGTTGTTTTTCCTGGGCCTCCTCTTTTCCGTTTTTATATATTAAATGGTCTTTCAGGTCACTAAATCGTTCTTCTGCCTTGCTTACACTAGCTGTTAGAGTATCTAGATTAGATTGGATCTCATTGATAGCATTTTTAAGTTCTGCCAATTCACCTTTCATTTCTGCCCTTAGAGACTCTATGTTGCCATTAATTGATTTCTCCATTCTAGCTATTGTCTTCAGAACTGCTAGTCTGAATTCCATCTCCAACATGTTATATCTGAATCCATTTGCAAATCTGTGGCATAAGTCATATTCTCTGAGTCTTTCCTATTTTGTGGGTTCCTCTTCCTAATCATTCTGTTGAGGGGTTGTTGAGAGAATGTATAGAGTCCAAATTATTGACCACAACTCAAGCAAGATGCACCTGTTTTCTAGGGACCTTAGGGCTGCTGGCCTCTTGTTTACCCAGCCTGTCTTCTGGGGGAGGGGCCTGCCTTCCTGTTACTCAGGGAACCCTGTTTGGGCAGAGTTGCCCTGCCCCCTGTGGCAGGGGATGGGCTCAGTGAAGACCGGTTTTGGGGGGCTTTTGTTCTCTGGTAGCTTTCCCTGGCAGCTTTCTGTGTCTCTTCTGAGAGTCAGAGCAGAAGAGACCTTTTCCAACCCTCTGTCTCAGAGATTGCAGTCTGTTCTTCAGTGAGCTCTCCAGGCCACACTATCTCCATTTCTGTCTATGCTGCTATAAACTGGAGCATCCTGGGTTGTGGGCCCCTCAGCAGCGCTCCCAGTCCTTGCCTCCTGGTCGGGGCACATCTCTGCCCTTTGTGTCTCTAAAACTGCCAGCCACCCCCAATTCACACACATGGCCCCCACCACTCTGGGTTTCAGTCCAGGGGGCTGTCCTAAAGTCCTTTCCCCATCACTACCAGTCTGTGGGTCTATTCAAGGGCTCTTTTTAAAAAAAAAATTATTTATTTATTTGTCAGAGAGAGAGAACAAGCAGGGGGAGCAGCAGCAGGAGAGGGAAAAACAGTCTCTCCACAGCAGGGAGCCCAATGCGGGGCTTAATCCTGGGACCCTGGGATCATGATCAGAGTTGAAGACAGATGCTTAACCCACTGAGTCATCCAGGTGCCCCATGTAGGTGTTCCTTTTATATTTCAAATATTAATCTCTTACCACATATTTGATTTGCAAATATCTTATCCCATTCAGTAGCTTATTTTGTGTTGGTGGATTCGTTCACTGTGCAGAAGCTTTCTAGTTTGATATAGTCCCATTTATTTTTGCATTTGTTTCCAATGCCTTTGCAGACAGGTTCAACAAAACATGACTGAGACCTATACCAAGGAGCTTATCACCCATGCTTTCTTGTAAGAGTTTCATGGTTTCAGGTCTTACATTCAAGTCTTAAGTCCATTTTCAGTTAATTTTTGTGTATGGGGTAAGACAGTGGTCCAGTTTTACCAACACAATTTAATGAAGAAACTGTCCTTTCTTGCTTCCTTTATTGAAAATCAATCACTCATATATGGGTTTATTTCTGGGTTTTCTATTCTGTCCCATTAATCTATGTGCCTATTTTTGTGCAAATACTGTACTTTTTAAAACTTAAGATAGTTTTTTTTAATTTTTATTTTAATTCCAGTTGCTTAACATGTAGTGTTATATTAGCTTCAGGTGTACAATATAATGATTCAACACTTCCACACATTACCTATGCTCACCATGACAAGTGTACTCATTAATCCCCACCACCTATTTAACCCATCCCCTAACCCTGATTCCCTCTAGTAACCGTCAGTTTGTTTCTTGATTTGTCTCTCTTTTTTCCCTTTGTTTCTTTAATTCCATGAGTAAAATCATGTGGTATTTGTCTTTCTCTGAATGACATATTTCACTTAGCAATATACTTTCTAGCTCCATCCATGTCACTGCAAATGGCAAGATTTTGTTCTTTTTTATGGCTGAATAATATTCCTCTGTGTGTGTGTGTGTGTGTGTGTGTGTCCCTTCTTTATCCATTCATCAATCAATGGACACTTTGGCTGATTCCTATATTGGATATTGTAAATAATATTGCTATAAACATTAGGAGAGCATGTATCCCTTTGAATTAGTGTTCTTGTATTCTTTGGGTAAATATCCAGTAATGCAATTGCTGGATTATAGGATAGTTAATATTTTTAACTTTTGAGGATAGTTCTATTTTTAACTTTTTGATAATTATATTATTAACTTTTGTTTCCCAGAGTGGGTGCACCAGTTTGCATTCCCACCAACAGTGCATGAGTGTTTCTTTTTCTCAACATCTTAGCCAACACCTCTTGTTTCTTGTGTTGTTGATTTTAACCATTCTGGCAAGTGCAAGGTGGTATCTTATTTTTATTTGTATTTCCTTGGCGATAAGTGATGATGAACATCTTTTCATATGTCTGTTGGCCATGTGGATGTCTTCTTCAGAAAACTCTCTGTTCATGTCTTTTGCCCATTTTTTAACCAGGTTATTTGTTTTTTGGGGTGTTGAGTTGTATAAGGTCTTTATATATTTTGCATACTAACCCTTTATCAGATATGTCATTTGCAAGTATATTCTCCCATTCCATAGGTTTTACTTTTTAATTGTTTCCTTCACTGTGAAGTGGCTTTTTATTTCATGTAGTCCCAATAGTTTATTTTTGCTTTTGTTTCCCTTGCCTCGGGAGACATATCTATGCTATGGCTGATATCAAAGAGGTTTCTGTCTATGTTCTCCTCTAGAATTTTTATGGTTTCATGTCTCACATTTAGGTCTTTAATCCATTTTGAATTTATTTTTATGAATGTTGTAAAAAAGTCATCCACTTTCTATCTTTTTACATGTTACTGTCCAGTTTTCTCATTACCATTTGTTGAAGAGACTGTCTTTTTTCCATTGGAATTCTTTCCTGCTTTGTCAAAGATTAACTGACTATATAGTTGTGGGTTCACTTCTGGGGTTTCTATATTGTTCCATGTGTCAGTTTTTGTGACAGTACCATATTGTTTTGATCACTACAGGTTTGTAATATAATTTGAAGTCTGGAATTGCAATGCCTCCAGCTTTGTTTTTCTTTTTCAAGATTGCTTTTGCTATTTGAGGTCTTTTATGGTTCCATACAAATTTTAGGATTGTTTATTCTAGTTCTGTGAAAAACGCTATTGGTATTTGGATAGGGATTGAATTAATTGTGTAGACTGCTTTGGGTTGTATGGGCATTTTAACAATGTATGTTCTTCCAACCCATAACACAAAATGTCTTTCAATTTCTTGTGTCATCTTCAATTTCTTTCAACAGTATTTTATAGTTTTCAGAGGAGAGGTCTTTCATCTTTGCTTAGGTTTATTCCTAGGTATCTTATGTTTTTTGTACAGTTGTAAATGGGATTGTTTTATTAAATTCTCTTCCTGCTGTTTCATTATCAGTGTATAGAAATTCAACAGATTTCTATACACCGATTTTATATCTTGTGGCCTTGCTCAATTCATTTATCAGTTCTAACAATTTTTTTGGTTTTCTCTATATAGTGTCATGTCATCTGCAAATAGTGAAAATTTTATTTCTTCTTTATTGATCTGGATACCTTTTCTTTTTGTTGTCTGATTGCTGTGGCTAGGACTTGCAATATTATGTTGAATAGAAGTGGTGAAAGTGGACATCCTCATCTTATTCCTGATCTTAGGGGAAAAGCTATCAGTTTTTCTCCATTGGGTATGATCTTAACTTTGTGCTTTTCATATATGTCCTTTATTATGTTGAGGTGTGTTTCCTCTAAACCTACTTTGTTGAGGGTTTTTATCATGAATGGATGTTGTATTTTGTCAAATCCCTTTTCTGCATCTATTGAAATGATCATATGGTTCTTATTTGGTCTTATTAACATCATGCATCACATTAATTGATTTGCAGATATAGAACTACACTTGTAACCCAAGAATATATCCACTTGATCATTGTGAATGATTTTTAAATGTACTTTGAATTCTGTTTAGTAGTATTTTGTTGAGAATTTTCACATCTATATTCATCAGGGATATTTGCTTGTAGTTCTCTTTTTCAGTGGTGTCTTTATCTGGTTTGGGTATTAGGGTAGTGCTGACTTCATAGAATGAATTTGGAAGTTTTCCTTCCTATTCTATACTTTAGAATAATTTGAGAATGAGTATTAACTCTTCTTTAAATTTTTGGCAGAATTTGCTTGTGAAGCCATTCTTCTTTAAATCTTTGGTAGAATTTATCTATGAAGCCATCTGGTTCCAGACTTTTGCTTGTTGGGAATTTTTTGAATACTGATTCAATTTCTTTCCTGGTTATCAGTCTGTTCAAATGTTCTATTTCTTCCTGTTTCAGTTTTGGTAGTTTATATGTTTCTAGGAATGTATTCATTTCTTCTAGGTTGTCCAATTTTTGACATATAGTTTTTTAGAATATTCTCATGATTATTTGTGTTTTGGTGGTGTTGGCTGTTATTTCTCTTCTCTCATTTATGATTTTACTTATTTAAATCCTTTCTCTTTTTTCTTGATAAGTTTGGCTAGAGGTTTATTAATTTTTTTAAAGATTTATTTACTTAGTTTAGAGGGAGGGCAGAGAGAGAGTAAGAGAAAGTCTTAAGCAGTTCTGCTGAGCATGGAACCCAATATGGGGCTCAATTTCATGACCCTTAGATTACACCCTGAGCCAAAACCAAGAGTTGGACACTTAATGGATGGCACCACCTAGGTGTCCCTATAGGTTTATCAATTTTATTGATTTTTTTCAAAGAACCAGCTCCTGGTTTCATTGATCTGTTTTATGGGGTTTCTGTATCATTTATTTCTGCTCTAACCTTTATTATTTCCTTCCTTCTCCTGGCTTTAGGCTTCATTTGTTGCTCTTTTTCTAGCTCCTTTAGGTGTCAAATTAGGTTGAGATTTTTCCTGCTTCTTGAGGTAGGCCTGTATTGCTATGTACTTCCCTCTTAGAATCGCTTTTGCTGCATCCCAATATGATGTCAATAAGACAAAATAAGAACCATATGATCATTTCAATAGATGCAGAAAAAGCATTTGACAAAAGACTGTTTTTTCATTTTCACTTGATTCTATGTAATTTTTATTTCTTCTTTTATTTGCTGGTTCACCCATTCATTGTTTAGTAGCCTCCATGTGTTTGGGTCCTTCCAGAGATTTTCTTAGGGTTGACTTCTAGTTTCATAAAATTATAGTCAGAAAATATGCATGGTATGGTTTTGATCTTCTTGAATTTGTTGAGGTTTGTTTTGTGAACTATTCTGGAGAATACTCCATCCGTGTACACTTGAAAGGAATGCGTATTCTGTTTTAGGGTGGAATGATCTGAATATATCTGTTAAATCTATCTGTTCTAAAGTGCCATTCAAAGAGATTTTTTCCTTGTTCCTTTTCTGTTCAGATACTCTTTCCACTGAAGTAAGTGGAGTGTTAAAGTCCCCTACTATTATTGTGTTATTATCAATGAGTTCATTTATGCTTGTTATTAACTGTGTATTTGTGTGCTCCTATGTCAGTGCATAAATATTTACAATTGTTATATCTTCTTGTTGGATTGTCCACTCTATGATTATATAGTGTACTTTTTTTGTCTCTTGTTACATTATTTGTTTTAAAGTCTAGTTTGTCCAATATAAGTATTGCTACTCTGGCTTTCTTTTGACATTTATTTGCCTGAGAGATGTTTCTCCATCCCCTCACTTTAAATCTGCAGGTGTCTTTAGGTCTAAAATGGGTCTCTTGAAGGCAGCATATAGATAGGTCTGTTTTGTTTTGTTTTGTTTTGTTTTTTATTATGTTATGTTAATCACCATACATTACATTATTAGTTTTTGATGTAGTGTACCATGATTCATTGTTTGCATATAACACCCAGTGCTCCACTCAATACATACCCTCTTTAATACCCATCACCTGGCTAACCCATCCCCCACACCCTCCCCTCTAGAACTTTCAGTTTGTTTCTCAGAGTCCATAGTCTCTCATGGTTCCTCTCCCTCTCCAATTCCCCCCCCTTCATTTTTCCCTTCCTACTATCTCATTCTTTTTTTTAAAACATATAATTTATTATTTGATTCAGAGGAACAGGTCTGTGATTCAACAGTCTTAGAAAATTCACAGCGTTCACCATAGCACATACCCTCCCCAATGTCGATCACCCAGGCACCCCATCCCTGCCAGCCCCAGCACTCCAGCAACCCTCAGTTTGTTTCCTGAGATTAAGAATTCCTCATATCAGTGAGATCATATGATACATGTCTTTCTCTGATTGACTTATTTCGCTCACATAACACCCTCCAGTTCATCCACGTCATTGCAAATGGCAAGATTTCACTCCTTTTGATGGCTGCATAATATTCCATTGTATATATACCACAACCTTCTTTATCCATTCATCTATTGATGGACATCTTGGCTCTTTCCATAGTTTGGCTATTGTGGACATTGCTGCTATAAACATCGGGTTGCACATACCCCTTTGGAACCCTACATTTGTATTTTTGTGGTAAATACCCAGTAGTGCTATTGCTGGGTTGTAGGGTAGCTCTATTTTCAACTTTTTGAGGAGCCTCCATACTGTTTTCCAGAGTGCTGGCACCAGCTTGCATTCACACCAATGGTGTAGGAGGGTTCCCCTTTCTCTGCATCCCCACCAAAATCTGTCATTTCCTGACTTGTTAATTTTAGCCATTCTGACTGGTGTGAGGTGGTATCTCATTGAGGTTTTGATTTGGATTTCCCTGATGCTGAGTGATGTTGAGCACTTTTTCATGGGTCTGTTGGCCATTTGGATGTCTTCTTTGGAAAAATGTCTGTTCATATCTTCTGCCCATTTCTTGACTGGATTATTTGTTCTTAGGGTGTTGAGTTTGATAAGTTCTTTATAGATTCTGGATACTAGTCCTTTATCTGATATGTCCTTTGCAAATATCTTCTCCCATTCTGTCGGTTGTCTTTTGGTTTTGTTGACTGTTTCTTTTGCTGTACAAAAGTTTTTTATCTTGATGAAGTCCCAATAGTTCAGTTTTGCCCTTGCTTCCCTTGCCTTTGGTGATGTTTCTAGGAAGAAGTTGCTGTGGCTGAGGTCGAAGAGGTTGCTGCCTGTGTTCTCCTTTAGGATTTTGATAGACTGCTGTCTCACATTTAGGTCTTTCAAACATTTCGAGTCTATTTTTGTGTGTAGTGTAAGGAAATTGTCCAGTTTCATTCTTCTGCATGTGGCTGTCCAATTTTCCCAACACCATTTATTAAAGATACTGTCTTCCATTGGACATTCTTCCTGGTTTGTCAAAGATTAGTTGACCATAGAGTTGAGGGTCCATTTCTGAGTTCTCTATTCTGTTCCGCTGATCTATGTGTCTGTTTTTGTGCCAGTACCATACTGTCCTGATGATTACAGCTTTATAATAGAGCTTGAAGTCTGGAATTGTGGTGCCGCCAGCTTTGCTTTTCTTTTTCAACATTCCTCTGGCTATTCGGGGTCTTTTCTGGTTCCATACAAATTTTAGGATTATTTGTTCCACTTCTTTGAGAAAAGTGGATGGTATTTTGATAGGGATTGCATTAAATATGTAGATTGCTCTAGGTAGCATTGACATCTTCACAATATTTTTCTTCCAAACCATGAGCATGGAATGTTTTTCCATTTCTTTGTGTCTTCCTCAATTTCTTTCATGAGTATTTTATAGTTTTCTGAGGACTGATCCTTTGCCTCTTTGGTTAGATTTATTCCTAGGTATCTTACGGTTTTGGGTGCAATTGTAAATTGGATCGACTCCTTAATCTCTCTTTCTTCTGTCTTGCTGTTGGTGTATAGGAATGCCACTTATTTTATATCCTGCCACTATACTGAATTCCTGTATGAGTTCTAGCAGTTTTGGGGTGGAGTTTTTTGGGTTTTCCACATAAAGTATCACATCATCTGCAAAGAGTGAGAGTTTGACTTTTTCTTTGCTGATTCAGATGCCTTTTCTTTCTTTTTGTTGTCTGATTGCTGTGCCTAGGACTTCTAGTACTATGTTGAATAGTAGTGGTGATAGTGGACATCCCTGCCGTGTTCCTGACCTTAGGGAGAAAGCTTTCAGGTTTTCCCCATTGAGAATGATATTCACTGTGGGTTTTTCATAGATGGCTTTTATGATATTGAGGTATGTACCCTCTATCCCTATACTCTGAAGAGTTTTGATCAAGAAAGGATGCTGTACTTTGTCAAATGCTTTTTCTGCATCTACTGAGAGGATCATATGGTTCTTGTTCTTTCTTTTATTAATGTATTGTATCACATTGATTGATTTGCAGATGTTGAACCAACCTTGCACCCCAGGGATAAATCCCACTTAGTCGTGGTGAATAATCCTTTTAATGTACTGTTGGATCCTATTGGCTAGTATTTTGGCGAGAATTTTTGCATCCATGTGCATCAAGGATATTGGTCTGTAATTCTCCTTTATGATGGGGTCTTTGTCTGGTTTTGATATCAAGGTAATAGTGGCCTCATAAAATGAGTTTGGAAGTTTTCCTTCCATTTCTATTTTTTGGAACAGTTTCAGAAGAATAGGTATTAATTCTTCTTTAAATGTTTGGTAGAATTCCCCTGGGAAGCCATCTGGCCCTGAGCTTTTGTTTGTTGGTAGATTTTTGATGACCGCTTCAATTTCCTTAGTGGTTATAGGTCTGTTCAGGTTTTCTATTTCTTCGTGGTTCAGTTCTGGTAGTTGATACATCTCTAGGAATGCATCCATTTCTTCCAGGTTATCTAATTTGCTGGCATAGAGTTGCTCATAATATGTTCTTATAATTGTTTGTATTTCTTTGGTGTTGGTTGTGATCTCCCCTCTTTCATTCATGATTTTGTTGATTTGGGTCATTTCCCCTTTCTTTTTGATAAGTCTGGCCAGGGGTTTATCAATCTTGTTAATTCTTTCAAAGAACCAGCTCCTAGTTTCGCTCATCTGTTCTACTGTTCTTTTGGTTTCTATTTCATTGATTTCTGCTCTGATCTTTATTATTTCTCTTCTCCTGCTGGGTTTAGGCTTTATTTGCTGTTCTTTCTCCAGCTCCTTTAGGTGTAGGGTTAGGTTGTGTATTTGACACCTTTCTTGTTTCTTGAGAAAGGCTTGTATTGCTATATACTTACCTCTTAGGACTGCCTTTGCTGCATCCCAAAGCTTTTGAACCGTTGTGTTTTCATTTTCATTGGTTTCCATGAATTTTTTAAATACTTCTTTAATTTCCTGGTTGACTCATTCATTCTTTAGTAGGATGCTCTTTAGCCTCCATGTATTTGAGTTCTTTCCGACTTTCCTCTTGTGTTTGAGTTCTAGTTTCAAAGCATTGTGGTCTGAAAATATGCAGGGAATGATCCCAATCTTTTGGTACCATTTAAGACCTGATTTGTGACCTAGGATGTGATCTATTCTGGAGAATGTTCCATGGGCACTGGAGAAGAACATGTATTCTGTTGCTTTGGGATGGAATGTTTTGAAAATATCTGTGAAGTCCATTTTGTCCAGTGTGTCAATTAAGTCTTCACTTCCTTGTTGATCTTTTACTTAGATGATCTGTCCATTTCAGTGAGGGGGGTGTTAAAGTCCCCCACTATTATTCTATTGTTGTCAATATGTTTCTTTGCTTTTGTTATTAATTGGCTTATATAAGTGACTGCTTCCATGTTAGGGGCATAGATATTTCAATTGTTAGATCTTCTTTTTGGTAGACCCTTTAAGTAGAATATAGTGTCATTCCTCATCTCTTATTAAGGTCTTGGGTTTAAAATCTAATTTGTGTGATATAAGGATTGCCACCCCAGCTTTCTTTTGGTGTCCATTAGCATGGTAAATGGTTTTCCACCCCTTTTTTCCATCTGGAGGTGTCTTTGGGTCTAATATGAGTCTCTTGCAGGCAGCATATCGATGGTCTTGTTTCTTTATCCAATCTCATACACTGTGTCTTTTGATTGGGACATTTAGCCCATTTACATTCAGGGTAACTATCGAAAGATAGGAATTTAGTGCCATTGTATTGCCTATAAGGTGACTTACTGTATATCGTCTGTGTTCCTTTCTGGTCTATATTTCTTTTAGGCTGTGTCTTTGCTTAGAGGACCCCTTTCAGTATTTATTGTAGGGCTGGTTTCGTGTTTGCAAATTCCTTTAGTTTTTGTTTGTCCTGGAAGCTTTTTATCTCTCCTTCTATTTTCAATGACAGCCTAGCTGCATATAGTATTCTTGGCTGCATTTTTTTTTTTTTCTCGTTTAGTGCTCTGAATATATCATGCTGGTCCTTTCTGGCCTGCCAGGTCTCTGTGCATAGGTCCATTGCCAATCTAATGTTTCTACCCTTGTGGGTTACAGACCTCTTGTCCTGAGCTGCTTTCAGGATTTTCTCTTTGTCTCAGACTATTAGATGTCGGGGTGTTGACCCATTTTTATTGATTTTGAGAGGGGTTCTCTGTGCCTCCTGGATTTTGATGCCTGTTTCCTTCCCCAATTTAGGGAAGTTCTCTGCTGGAATTTGCCCCAATATACCTTCTGCCCCTCTCTCTCTTCTTCTTCTGGGATCCCAATTATTCTAATGTTGTTTCACCTTATGGTATCACTTATCTCTCGAATTCTGCCCTCGTGATCCAGTAGTTGTTTGTCTCTCTTTTTCTCAGCTTCTTTATTCTCCATCATTTGGTCTTCTATATCACTGATTCTCTCTTCTGCCTCATTTATCCTAGCCATTAGAGCCTCCATTTTTTATTGCACCTTATTAATAGCCTTTTTATTTTGACTTGGTTAGATTTTAGTCTTTTATTTCTCCAGAGTTTCTCTAATATCTTCCATGCTTTTTTCAAGCCCAGCTAGTATCTTTATAATCGTCATTCTGAACTTTAGTTCTGACATCTTACTGATGTCTGTATTGATTAGGTCCCTGGCAGTCAGTACTGCCTATTGTTCTTTTTTTTGAGGTGATTTTTTTCGGTCTTGTCATTTTTTCCAGATGAGAGTAGATGAATGAGAGAATCAAATGCTAACAGGGTAACAACAACCCCATAAAAATACACACTAAACAAATCAGAAGAGCCCTGAAACTGGGGGAAAAGAAAGGGAAAGAAAGAAAAAAGAAAAAAACAAAGAAAAACAAAAGGATAAAAAAAAATAATATGATCAAATATGATCAGGCTGGTGAATAGATCAGTGCCACACACTAGATTTTGGGTGTATTTTGGTGTGTTAGAAGAAACTGACTTCCAAAATTTTAAAGAAAGAAAAGCTTATATATGTACAAAAATAATGGTAAATACGATGAAGGGATGGAATATGACTGTAAAGATGAAAAGTATAAAATATTTTATAAAAGAATTGATAAGTTGGTTGAAAAAAGGAAGAAGAGAAATTTTAAAAAAAAGGTAGAGAATGTGATCAGGCAGGAGACTAGAACAAAGGTATACACTAGAGATTTAGGGTATATTTTGGTCTGTTAGAAGAAACTATCTCAAAATTTTAAAGAGAGAACAACTTATATATATACCAAAAATAAGGTTTACTATGAGGGGATAGAATATGACTCTTAAAATGAAAAAAAAAATCAAAAAGATTTTCAAAAAAGGGATTGATAAGATGTTGGGTGAAAAAGGGGAAAAGAAAAAGAAAAAATTAAAATTAAAAAAATTAACTTTTAAAACTAAAGAATCAGGGAGGGAAAAGCCATGAATTCTATGTGCTCTATTCCCCTAGTGCTGGAATTTTGTTGTTCTCATTGATTGGTAAACTTGGTCTTGGCTTGCTGTTCTTGCTGATCTTCTGGGGGTGGGGCCTGTTGCAGTGATTCTGAAATGTCTTTGCCAGAGGCAGAATTGCCCCGCCCTTGCTGGGTCTGGGCTAAGTAATCTGCTTGGGTTTGCTCTTGGAGCTCTTGTTCCCTGCAAGCTTTCCATACAGCTTTGGAGGATGAGAGTGAAAATGGCGGCCTCCCAATCTCCACCCTGCAGGAGCTGAGAACTTGGGGTCCCACTCCTCAGTGAGTCCCCAAAGAAAAGCAGTCAATCACTCCCGTCTCCCCAGTCTCCAGTTGCACTCCATGCTCACCCAGCCTGTGACTGAGCATTTCTATCTCTGGCACATGACCTCGTTTGAAGTCTCCAAACCCAGCAGATTCCTGTGGTTCGCTCCCACGCCACTCCTCCTGGGGGACGAAGGGGAGTCTCCCCAGATCTGCCGCTTGTTGGGTCCCTGCTAGAAGAGCAGTGGCCCGACTGCGCCGAGGATCACTGTTTATGGCAACCTGAAGCTGAGAGCCCACTCTTCGGCTCTGTCTTTGCAGCCAGCTTCCCCACTCTGATACCTGGGAGCTCTGCCACACTCAGGCACCCTGGTCTTCCTGTGACCCCGAAGGTCCCAAGACCACACTGTCCCACGAGGGTTTCCCCCCGCCGCTTAGCCACTGGAGCAACATCCCTCAGTGCAGCAGACTTCTAGAAGTTCCAATTTTGTGTTCAGCTGCTCTATCACTTGCCAGTAGCCAGCTGACGGAGGCTCAGTCCCCCCACCATCTATCCTCCCGAATATCACCTCAGATTCACTTCTCTGCACGTCCTACCTTCCAGAAAGTGGTTGCTTTTCTGTTCAGAGAGTTGCTGCTATTCCTTTTTTCGATCTCCTGTTGAGTTCATAGGTGTTCAGAATGGTTTGATCCCTATCTACCTGAATTCCTGGGACCAGACGAAATTTAGGTCTCCTACTCCTCCGCCATCTTGCTCCTCCCCCGTTTTGTTTTGTTTTTTTTTTTAATATCCATTCTGGCACGCTATGTTTTTTGATTGGAGAATTTAGTCCATTTACATTCAAGGTAATTATTGATAGGTATGTATTTATTGCCATTTTATTACTTGTTTTGTGGTTGTTCCTGAAGATTTTCCCTGATCCTTTCTTGTCTTTCTCATGTTTTGCTGATTTTCTTTAGTGATACATTTGCAATTCTTTCTCTTTGTTCTTTGCATGCTTATTAGTTTTTATATATGGCTATCATTAGGTTTATATAACTGCATATAGCAGTCTATCTTAAGTTGTTGGTCATTTATGTTTGAACCCACTCTTTTCCCCTCTCCACCTTTTAGGTATATATTATTATATTTTATATCCTTTGTGTGTGTGTGTTCCTTGATTCATTTTTTACAGAAATATTCATTTTTACTGCTTTTCTGTTTCCAACCTTTTTTGTCCCTTTTGGTCTCTTCTTCCCACTCAGAGTCCCCTTTAATATTTCTTGAGGGCTGGTTTAGTGGTCATGAACTCCTTTAGTTTGTCTGAGAAACTATCTCTCTTCCTATTCTGAGTGATAGCCTTGCTGGGTATAGTATTTGTGGCTGCAGATTTTTCCCAGTCAACACTTTGAATATGTCATGCCACTCCCTCTGGCTTTCCAAGTTTCTTTTGAAAAATCTTCTGCTGGCCTTAGGGGTTTTTCTCTTGTAAGTTACTGACTTCTTTTGTCTTGTTGCTTTTTAAGATTTTTTTTCTTTATCCCTGTATTTTGTAAATGTAATTACAATATGTCCTGTTATGTGTCTGCTTTTGTTTATTTTGTTGTGAGTTCTTCATCCCTCCTGGATCTGGCTATTTGTTTCCTTCCCCAGATTAAAGAAGTTTTTAGCTATTATTTCTTCAAATAAATTTTCTGCTCCTTTTTTTCTCTTCTTCTTCTGGGACTCCCACATTATAAATGCTATTACATTTGATGGAGTCACTGAGTTCCATAAGTCTTTTCTCTTTTTATGTAATTGTTTTTTCTCTGTTTTGTGTAGCTTAACTACTTTCCATTACTCTGTCTTCTTGGTCACTAATCTATTTCCCTTCTTCTTCCATCATGCTGTTCATTCCATCAAGGGTGTTCCTCATTTCATTTATTGAGCCCTTTATCTCTGCTGTTATTCCTTATCTCTGTGTTAAGGGTCTCACTCATGTCTTCCATTATCTTCTCAAGTCCAGTGAGTATCCTATGATCATTGCTTTAAATTCTCTATTCAGCATGTTACTTATATTTATTTCACTTAGCTCTCTGGCTGTGACCTTCTCCTGTTTTTTTTCATTTGGGATAAATGTCTCTTCATTTTGTGTGCCTCTCTGGGTCTGTTTCTATGTGTTAAGAAAGTGACTGTGTCTTCTGCTTTTGAAAGTTGTGGCTATAAAAAGGAGGTCCTGGAGTGCCCTCCAGTGCAGTGTCCCCAGTTCACTAGAAATTGGCACTCAGGAAAGTATTCTATATGTGATGCTTATGCCCCATTGTTATGTCTGAGTCATTGTTCCTTTCAGTGCAGTCATCTGCACTGACTCTCTGCCTGTTGTGGGCTGTGTTTTTCTCTATAGTGTTAGTTGGACCCCAGGCAGGCCAGCTCTGAGGGGGCATGCCCACCAGGGAACTTGGGAGCAGGGCAGCCATGTTAGCATATTTTGTGTTGGGCCACTAGATCTATGCCAGATCCCCCAAAGTGCTGTGGAAGCTGGGGGCTGTGTGCTGGAGCCACCAAGGATGCAAGGCTGGGTGTGGTCTGTGATGATGGCTGCACATGGTGGGCCCAGTGCACAATGGTGACTGGGGGCATATGACTTCATGATGTGGCATTTGGGCCAGTCATGTGGTAGCAACTGTACACCTGGCAACTGGTCTGGGTGCACGCACAGCTTTTACAAAATTTTCCCTGAGCTCTGGGTCAAGGCAAAAAGTATCCATGTAGCCCCACCTACTGAAGGTGGCTCTGAGTTTATGCTTGGGATTGGGGGAGGAAAATGGTGCCTGCCAGCTCCCTCATTTTCAAAGAAGCCCCCCAACACACTCTGAAACCTGTATTAATAGAGCTGTCTCTTGTTTGTTCCTGACATTGTGTAAACTGCTGTTTTTATGTAACCTCTCTGCATGCAGGCTACTCTCTCTTTAAAGGCCATGATCCAGCTATCACTTACCCTCCCAACTCACCCAGTGCTGAGTCAGGTTTTAAAGCTTCAGGCTCCAAGTCCCACTGGTTTTACAAACTCAGAGTTCAGTCTCCCTAGTTTTTAAAGCCAAACATTTTGGGGATTAGTCTTCCCGATGTCAGATCCCTGACCTGCCCTCTCTGCTCCTGTAGTTCCCTGTCTCCTGTGGGCAGCCATTCTCTGCCTTTTTTACCTTCCTAAGCTTTCAGATACAGCTTCTTCTCTATATTTAGTTGTGGAGTTTGTTCTGCCAGTCTTTGGATCACTCTCTGGTCGTGATGATATCTAATTGTAAATGTAGAATAATGTGAGGTCAGGGTCCTCCTATTCTGCCATCTTTGTGATTATGGAGGCTGAGAAGTCCCATGATCTGCCATTTGCAAATTAGAGAACCAGGAAAGCCAGTGGTATAATTGAGTTTGAGTCTGAAGACCTGAGAAATGGATGGCCAGTGGTATAAATCTCAGTCTGAGTCAGAAGGCCAGAACACTAGAAGCACCTATGTCAGAAAGCAGAAGATGGATGTCTCACCTCAAGCAAAGACTTTGTGGTATAGTTTAAGCATAGGAAGCACCATGTCTCTGTTTTTTTTCTTCTTACTCAAGATTGTTTTGGCCATTTAGGGTCATTTTTATTTCCTTGAAGATTTTAGAATTATTTGTTCTAGTTCTGTGGAAAATTACATCAAAATTTTGATAGGTACTGCACTGAATCTGCAGATTTCTCTGGGCAGTATGGACATTTTAACAATATTATTTCTTCCAATTCATGAGCACAGAATATCTCCCCAGTAATTTTTTCTTCTTCAATTTCTTTCCTCAACCTCCTGTAGTTTTCAGTGTATAGTCTTTTACCTCCTTGGTTAAATTTATTCCTGGGTATGTTATTCTTTGTGGTGTACTTGTATATAATATTGTTTTCTTGATTTGTCTGATACTTCATAATGTGTATAGAGAAACACAACGTATTTCTGTATATTAATTTTGTATCTTGCAACTTTAATGAATTAATTTATTAGTTCTAATCATTTTTTGGTGGAGTCTTTAGCATTTTCCATATATAGTATGTAATCTGCAAATAGTGACGGTTTTACTTCTTCCTTTCTAATTTGGATGCTTTTTATTTCTTTTCCTTGCCTAATATCTATGGCTAGGACTTCCAATACTATGTTGAATAAAAGTAGGGAGAGTGGACATCCTTGTCTTGATCCTTACTGATTTTCTCTCTGGATAATCTATTCATTGATGTAGTGGAGTGTTTCCTACTATTATTGTATTGCTGTCAATTTGTCTGTTTAAGCTTGTTTATATTTGCTTTATATATTTTGATGTTTCTGTGTTAAATTCATATATACTTATAAATGTAATATCTTCATGCTGGATTGACCCTTTTATCATTATGTAGTATCCCTCTTTGTCTTTTATGACAATCTTTGTTTTAAAATCTTTTTTTGTCAGGGCACCGGGGTGGCTCAGTCAGTTAAGCATCTACCTTCAGCTCAGGTCATGACCCCAGGGTCCTGAGATTGAGCCCCATGTCCAGCTCCCTACTCAGTGGGGAGGCTGCTCCTCCTGCTGCCTCTACTCCCCACTTGTGCTCACTCTCTAATAAATAAATAAAATCTTTTAAAAAAATAAAATCTTTTTTGTCTGGTATAGGTATAGTTTACATCATCTTTCTTTTTTCATCTCTTCACTTACATCTGTGTGTTTTATTTCTTTTTTATACTTTTTTAATTTAATTTAATTTTATTATGTTATGTTAGTCACATCATTAATTTTTGATGTAGTGATCCATGATTCATTGTTTTATGTTTTTATTTCTGAAAGGAGTCTCTTGTAACTAATATATAGATGTGTCTCTCTTTTTTTTTAAAAGATTTTATTTATTTATTTGAGAGAGAGAGAATGAGAGACAGAGAGCACGAGAGGGAAGAGGGTCAGAGGGAGAAGCAGACCCCCCGCTGAGCAGGGAGCCCGATGTGGGACTCGATCCCAGGACTCCAGGATCATGACCTGAGCCAAAGGCAGTTGCTTAACCAACTGAGCCACCCAGGCGCCCCTAGATGTGTCTCTCTTTTTTTTTTTTTTTTACCTATTCATTCACCCTGTCTTATATTTAAGAAATTTAATTCATTTACATATACATATTCATTTACATATAAATGTAAATAAATGTAAATTGCTATAAAGCAATTATTGATGAGTATGTTCTTATTAAGTATGACCCTTAACAAATAGTCCACAATAGATTAGAGATGGGATTAGATTCAGTAATTTACAAAAACTCCAAATGTCAGGCTTCAACACAGCTCAAGTTTTTCTCTGATGTGTTATTATTTCAAATATTAGGACAACAAAACTCTGCAGACCATGTCTACGATTTTCAAAGTGACACAATATCTTATTTAAGTTGCACTGCTAAAAGTAGTAACAATGACTGTAGGCCTGCCTGGCTACATCATACATTGAGAAAATTCTCTGCCTGGAATATACCATCTGAGACCTCTTTTTTCTCAACCATTTTTTAACAATTTAATTGTATCTACTTAAAATGTACAACATGATCATTTGATATACATATATATTGAAGAATGATTACCAAGATCAAGATAATTAATATGTCCATCACCTCGCATACATGCTAATGGTAACTCTGGGTGGTGGTTTTTTGTTTGTTTTGGTGAGAATGCTTAAGATCTACTCTTAACAACTTCAAGTATACAATATTATATTTTTGACTATAGTCCCTATTCTGTATATTAGATGCTCAGAACGTATTCTTCTTACAGCTGAAATATTTTGCCCTTTGATCTATATCAACTCATTTCCATCTTCCCCAAGCCCCTGGAAACCAAAATTCTATTTCAATGAAGTTGAGTTTTTGTTTGTTTGTTTTTTATATTCCACATAAAAGTGATACCATATAGTGTTTGTCTTTCTCTTTCTGGTTTACCTCACTTGGCATAATGATCTCCAGTTTCATCCATGTACTCATAAAAGGTATGATTTCCTTCTTTTTTATATCTTTTTCACATTTTCTTTATTCATCCATAGAAGAATATTTAGATTGTTTCCATATCTTGGCAATTCTGAATAATGCTGCAATGGACATGGGTGTACAGTCTCATAGGTGTGAAGTACTAATTTCTTCAGATATATAACCAGGAGCAGGACTGCTGGATCACATCATAAAAATTCAATTTTTAATTTTTTGAGGAGCTACCATACTGTTTTTCATAGTGGCTGTACTATTTGATAGTCCCACCAACATTATATAAGGGTTCCCTTTTCTCCACATCTTTGCCAAGATTTGTAATTTCTTTTTTTTATTATAACCATGCTAACAGGTGTGAGGTAACATCTCATTGTGGTTTTCATTTGCATTTCTCTGATTAGTGATGTTGAGCACCTTTTCATACCCATATTGGACATTTGTACATCTCTGAGAATTATCTACTCAGATTCATTGCCCAATTTTAAATTGTGTTTTTTTTTACTCTTGAGTTATATGAGTCCTTTATATTTTTTAATATTAATCTCTTATCAGATATATGGTTTATGAATATTTTCCCTCATTCTGTAGGTTCTTTTCAATTGGTTGTTTCATTTAGTGTGCAGAAACCTTTAATGTAGTCCCATTTATTTATTTTAGTTTTTGTTGCCTGTCCTTTTGATGTCTTATCCAAGAAATCATTACTAAGACCAATATCAAGGTTCTTTTCCCTAAGTTTTCTTCTAGGAGTTTTATGGTGAGATCTCATGTTTAAGTCTTTTACCCATTTAAAGTTAATTTTTGTGAATAGTGTAAGATAGGCTCTAGTTTCATTAGTTTGCATGTGGATATTCAGTTTTACCAACACCATTTATTAAAGAGATTATACTTTCCCCATTGTGAGTTCTTGGCATCCTTGTCAAAAATTAGTTGACTGTATATGCATGGGTTTAAGTCTGGGCTCTCTATTCTATTCAACTGCTCTATGTGCCTGCTTTTATACCAGTACCATACTGTTTTGATTAATATAGCTTTGTAATAAAGCTTGAAATCTGATAGTGTGATGCTTGCACTTTTGTTCTTTCCCAGGAGTGCTTTGGTTCTTTGGGGTCTTTTGTGATTCCATACAAATTTTAGGATAATTTTTCTATTTATGTAGAAATTGTCATTAGAATTTGGATTGGGATTGATCTGAATCTGTAGATCACTTTGGGTAATATGGACATTTTCACAATATTAATTCTTCAAATACAAGAACATGGGATATCTTTCCAAGTGTGTCTACTTCAATGTCTTACAGTTTTTAATGTATAGGTCTTTCATCTCCTTGGTTAAAGTTATTCCTAAGCAGTTTTTAATGCTATGATAAATGACATCTTTTTTAATTTCTCTTTCAAATAGTTCATTTCATTGTTGCTGTATAGAAATGCCACTCTTCTATATCTTGATTTTGTGTCCTTTAACATTACCAAATTTATATATTAGTTCTAACAGTTTTTTGGTTGAGACTTTCTGCTTATGTTGATCCATCTTTGCATCTTAAGCATAAAAATCCACTTGATCATGTTGACTATTTTTTTTAATGTCCTGTTGAATGTGGTTTGCTAATATTTTCTTGAGAAACTACACCTATATACATCAGGGATTCTGGTCAGTATATTTCTTTGCTTAAAGTGTCTTTATCTCTGATGTCCAGGTAATGCTGGCCTCCTAAAATGAGTTTACAAGTGTTATCTACTTTTCAATTTTTAACAAGAGTTTAAAATGGATTTCGTTAATTTTTCTTTAAATGTGTAATAGAATTCACCGGTTAAGCCATCTGTTCTTAGGTTTTTCTTAGGTTCAGGATTTTTATTACTGCTTCAATCTCCTTACTCATTTTTGGTTCATTCAGATTTTTATTTCCTTATGACTCATTCTAGGTAGTCACCTACTCTTACTGTGTCTCCATTTCTCCTTTCTGATCAGTTGGTATTTGTTTTATATATATTTTGTTGCTCCTATGTTAGGTGCATAAATATTTACAAATGTTATATCATCTTTACTACATAATGACCTTCTTTGTCTCTTGTCACATTCTTTATCTTAAGGTCTATTTTGTTCAATATAAGTATAGTCACTTCCCTGTTTTGGTTCCTATTTCCATGGAATATCTTTTTCCATTGCTTCTATTTCAGTTCATATGTTTCCTGAAAGCTGAAACAAATCACTTACAGGAAACATATATTTGGGTTTTGTTTGTTTTTACCATTCAGCCACTCATTTGAGGAGTAGAACAAGTAAAGTAAGAAATGACACAGAAGACATTACAAAACACCAATTTGGAAAAGATAATAAAAGATTTCAATGAACAATTACACACCAATAAGTTGGACAACCTAGAAGAAATGGATAAATTCCTACAAACATATGACCTTCAAAGACCGAATCATGAAAAAATAGAAAATCTGATGAGATCAGGGGCACCAGGGTGGCTCTGTCAGTTAAGCATCTGCCTTTGGCTCAGGTCATGATCTCAGGGTCCTGGGATTGAGCCTTGCATCAGGCTTCCTGCTCAGTGGGAGTCTGCTTCTTCCTATCCCTCTGCCTCTGCCCCCCACCTGTGCACTCTCTCTCTCTCTCTTCCCTCTCAAATAAATAAATGACATCTGTAAAAAAGAAAAGAGAAGAAAATCTGATGAGATCAATTACTGAGAAGGAGATGAATTAATAATCAAAAAAGAAAAGTCTAGTACCAGATGGCTTCATTGGTAAGTTCTACCAAACATTTTTAAAAAGAATTTATACTAATCCTTTTTAAACTCTTTCCAAAAATGAAGAGAAAGGAACACTTCCAAACTCATTTTACAAGGCCAGCATTACTCTGATACCAAAACCAGAAAAGGACACTACAAGAAAAGAACATTACAGGCCAATATCCCTGATGAACATAGGTGTAGAAATATTCAACAAAATATTTGCAAACAAATTAAACAGTACATTAAAAGATCATACACCATCACCAAGGGAGATTTAGTCCAATAATGTTCAACATATGCAAATCAGTAAATGTGATATGCATTAACAAGATGAAGGATAAAATCCATATGATGTTATCAGTAAATCCATTAAAAGCATCTGAATAAATTCAATATCCTTTCATGGTAAAAATTTGCCAACAAAATGACCATAAAGGGAATATATACTAACATAATAAAGACCATAAATGACAAGACCAAAGCTAAGCATATTCACCAAAGAGAGCTGACAGATTTTCCACTAAGATCAAAAACAAGACAAGGATGCACATTTTTTTCTACTTTTATTCAACTTAGTACTGGAAATCATTGCCACAGCAATTAGGTAAGAAAAATCAATAAAAGGCATGTACACTGGAAAAGAAAAAAAATATATATTACCGTTTGGGATTATATGATCTCATATACAGAAAATCCTAAAGACTCCACCAACAAACTGTTAGAATGAATATAAAAATTCAGCAAAGTCTGAGGATACAAATGCAATATACAAAAATCACTGCATTTCTATGCAATAAAATATCTGAAGAAGTATAAATAGCATTGCCATTTACAGTAGCATCAAAAAGAATAAAATACTTAAGAATAAATTTAACAAAGGAAGTTAAATATCTGTACCCTGAAACCACAAAACTTGGATGAAAGAAATTGAAAAACACAAAAAATTATAAATATTCAATGTTCATTTATTGAAAAAACTCAGTATTTTTAAATGTCTGTTGTGCCCAAAGTGATCCTCAGATGCAATGTATCCCTGTCAAAATTCCAATGGCATTTATCACAGACATAGAAATAATAATCCTAATATTTGTATGGAACCACAAAAGACCTAGACTAGACACAGGAATCTTGAGAAAGAATAAAGCTGGAGGCATCACACTTCTTAAATTCAAGCTACATTACAAAACTATAGCAATCCAAACAACATGATATTGGCATTGAAGTAACACACTGGTGAACAGAACAGAAAGCCCAGAAGAAGCCCATGCATATATTATCAATTAATTTTTAACAAAGTAGCCAAGGATATACAATGGAGAAAGGACAGTCTCTGCAATAAATGGTATTTGCTAAATATTAAGTAACCACAAATTAAAGAATGAAGGGGTGCCTGGGTGGCTCAGTCATTAAGCATCTGCCTTCGGCTCAGGTCATGATCCCGGGGTCCTGGGATCTAGCCCCGCATCAGGCTCCCTGCTCAGTGGGAAGCCTGCTTCTCCCTCTCCCACTCCCCCTGCTTGTGTTCCCTTTCTCGCTGTGTCTCTCTCTGTCAAATAAATAAATAAAATCTTAAAAAAAAAAAAAAGAATGAAGCCAGACCCTTATCTTACACCATATACAACATTCAACTCAAAATACATTAAAGGTTTGGATGTTAATAGCTAAAACTGTAAAACTTATAGAAGAAAACAAAGGAGGTTATCTCCTTGACATTGGACTTGACTATGTTTTTTTTTTTTTTCCTTTGACACCAAAAGCAAAGACAAAAAAATACAAAATAAACAAGTAGGACTGCCCCAAACAAAATGCTAAGAAAGTCAACAAAATGAAAAGGCCATCTACAGAATGGGTAAAAGTGTTTTCATACCTCATATTTGATTAATATCCAAATATAAAAAACTCATGAAACTCAACAACAAAATAACAACACAATTTTAAAAGGGGGAAATAACAGAAATAAACATTTTTCCAAAGTAGACATACAAATAAAGAGGTACGAGAAAAGGTACTCAGGAGAAAAAGGCAAGATGGCAGAAGAGTAGGGGACCTCGTTTCATCTGGTCCCTTGAATTTAGCTGGATTAACTATCAAACCATTCTGAACGCCCACAAATTCAGCCTGAGAGGTAAGAAAATGTATCTGGAACTCTACAAGTAGAAAAGCAACTGATTTTTGCAAGGTAGGATGTGCAGAGTTGTGAATCTGTGGGGAGAGATGGGAAAATAAATGGAGGGGGGGAGGGAGACTCCATATGCTGGCTATTGAAAAGTGATATAACACTGGAGCACAAAATTAGAACCTTTAGAAATCCGCTCCAGTGAGAGATATCCCTTACTGAAAAGGGCTCAGGGGATGAAAGGGGCAGAATTCCAGGTGGGTCACTGTGGTCTCAGCATCCCAGGAGACACAGAATGAATGGGAATGCCTGAACTGATAGAGTACCCAAGCAGTGGAGCAGGGAAACTGGTTATGGTCAGTGAGCCCAGGAGGGAACTCGCATTTTGGGTTGCCATAAACTGTGAGCCAGGCCAGTCGGGTGACCACTCTTTGCCTGAGCACCGTGAAAAGGACTGGAATGCGTGGGCCATTTACCATTCCCTGGGAGGGGCAAAACAGCTGTGTCCACAACCAGGCAACAGCTCTCAGGGTGGTGGTGGTTCCCGAAAGGACAGTAGACCGGCACCCAGCCATGACCCAGGAGCAGCAGAGCAGAATGCCTGCATAAGCCAACAACCACTGGCAGTCCTGAGGACACAAAGGGCAGGGGTGCTTGCGGGTCCCTGGGACTCCCCCCAGATGGACTGCAGTAGGTGCACATGGAAAGAGTCTGCGGGGTTTGGCACACACAAAAATGAAAACTGTTTGTCCCAGAGGGTTTATTGAAGAGGGGAGGACCATGATCTCTCAGCTTGGCCAGAGATCTGGGCTTGGCCATTTTTGCTCTGATCCTCTGAAGAGGCACAGAAAACCTCCAGGGAACAAAAGCCAGATATATGATAAGTTTACACTGAGGCCAGACCCCTGACAAAGGGTGGGGCAACTCCACCCAGGGAAAGACACCTGAGAGGTCGCACAGCAGGACTCCTCCCCCAGAAGACAGATTAGAAGAACTGGTGGAATAAAACTTTATGGATCCCACAAGACTGTAAAACTCTAGCACCAGGGGAAAATAGTATATTGAGCTATAGGTGTTTTCTCAAGACTTTTATCTTTCAGTCTAAAATGTTCTGCTTCTTTTTCTTTTCTTTTTTTTTTTTTTACCTTTTTCCCATTTCAACTAGATTCTTATTTTACCAATTTATGTTTTTAAATTGCTTTTTAACTTTTACTTTTTACATCTACATTTTATAGATATATGCTTCAGTTTAGTCCTTTTTTTACTCTATTCAAATATATATATATATAAGTTTTGCTTTCTTTGCAATTTTGAGATGTAGTGTCTTCTAACAGAGAGACCAAAATTCAGTCAGGAACAAGTGGATCACCCTGCATTGGCCACCCTGTGATATTATTATAGTCTTTCTTCCCCACCCCCTTTTTATTGCTTTGTTTCATTGTAGTTTTGTTTGCTTTTCTGTGGTGGCTTCCAATCACTTGGATTTTTCTAAGGTGTATTTTGCTTGGGTTGTGGTTGATATTTTGGACTCTTCTCATTTGGCTACCCATCCTTCTCTGAGCAAAATGACCAGAAGGAGAAATTCATAACAAAAGAAAGAACCAAAGGCAATGTATTTTGCCACAGAGCTAATAGATATGGATATAAATAAGATGTCAGAGATGGAATTCAGGATAGCAATTATAAAGTTAATAGATAGGCTTGAGAAAAGCATAAATGACAATACAGAAACTCTAAGGGTGGAAATGAGATCAATCAGGCCAAACTTAAAAATGCTATGAATGAGATACAGTCTAAATTGGATGCTCTAACAGCTCTAACAGCTGGGGTAAATGAGGAACAAGAGAAAATAAATGATCTAGAGGACAGGCTGATGGAAAGGAAGGAAGCTGAGTAAAAGAGAGAAAGACAACTAATAGCCCATGAAGAAACGTGTCTAGCAATGATGACATGAAACGAACCAATGTCAGAATTATGGGGTACATGAGGAGGTGGGGAAAGAGAGGGCGAGAAGGTACACTTGAGCAAATCACAGCTGAGAATTTCCCTAATCTGGGGAAGGAAACAAGCATTCATGTCCAAGAGACAGAGAGGAACCCTTCCAAAATCAATAAAAATAGGTCAAGACCCTAACATATAATGGTGAAGCTTGCAAATCTTAGATAAAAAGAAGCTATCCTGAGAGCAGCTAGGAAGAGGAGGTTCCTTACATACGTACAGAGGGAGGAATATCAGAATAGCCTCAGACCTACCCCCAGAAACCTGGCAGGCCAGAAAGGACTGGAAAGACATATTCAGGGTACTAAATTAAAAGAACATGCAGCCAAGAATACTTTATCCAGTAAGGCTGTCATTCAGAATGGAAGAAGAGATAAAGAGCTTCCAAGACAGACAGAAACTGAAAGAATATATGACCACCAAGCCAGCCCTGCAAGAAATAATAAGGGGGGTACTGTAAGCAAAGAAAGACCCCAAGAGTCACATAGACCAGAAAGAAACAAAGACAATCTACAGAAACAGGGACTTTACAGGTAATACAATGGCACCAAATTCATATCTTTCAATAGTTACTCCAAATGTAAATGGGCTAAATGCTCCAACCAAACACACACGGTATCAGATTGGATAAAAAAGCAAGAATCATCCATATGCTGTCTATAAGAGACTCATTTTAGACCTAAAGACACCTCCAGACTGAAAGTGAGGGAGTGGAGAACAATTTACCATACTAATGGACCTCAAACGAAAGCTGGGGTAGGAATCCTCATATCAGACAAATTAGATTTTAAACCAAAGACTGTAGTAAGAGATGTAGACTGATACTATATCATACTTAAAGGGTCTATCCAACAAGAAGATCTAAAAATTGTAAATACCTATGTCCCCAAATGAAAGCAGCCAACTACATAAACCAATGAATAACCAAAGTAAAGAAACGTATTGATAATAATACATTAATACATTAATATTAGGAGACTTCAACACCCCACTCACAGCAATAGACAGATCATCCAAGCAGAATATCAACAAAGAAACAAAGGCTTTGAAGGACACACTGGACCAGATGGACTTCACAGATATATAGAACATTCCATTCTAAAACAACAGAATATTCATTCTTCTTGAGTACATATGGAACTTTCTCCAGAATAGACCAAATACTGAGTCACAAATCAGGCCTGAACTGACACCAAAAGATTGAGATTATTCCCTACATATATTCAGACAACAGTCCTTTGAAACTGGAACTCTATCAGAAGAGGAAATTTGGAAGGAAATCAAATACCTGGAAGTTAAAGACCATCCTACTAAAGAATGAATGGGTCACCTAGGAAATTAAAGAACTTAAAAAAAATTCATGGAAATGAATGAGAATGAAAACACATCAGTCCAAAACCTGTGGGATACTGCAAAGGCGGTCCTAAGGGGGGAAATACATAGCCATCCAAACCTCTCTCAAAAAATTAGAAAAATCCCAAAAGCACAAGCTAACTTTACACCTAAAGGAGCTGGAGAAAGAACAGCAAATAAGGCCTAAACCAAGCAGGAGAAGAGAAATAATAAAGATTAGAGCAGAAATCAATGAGATAGAAACCAAAACCAAAACAAAACAAAAAACAAAAAACAAAACAAAACAAACAGTAGAACAGATCAATGAATCTAGAAGCTGGTTCTTTAAAGGAATTAATAAGATCGATAAACCTGTGTCCAGACTTATCAAAAGAAAAGGGAAAGGACCCCAAATTGCCAAGGAAATGTTGAAAGAGAAAAACAAAGTTGGGGGCATCACGCTGCCTGATTTCAAGCTATACTATAAAGGTCTGACCACCAAGACAGCATGGTACTGGCACAAAAACAGACATATAGACCAATGGAACAGAATAGAGAGCCCAGATGTGAACCCTCAACTCTATGGTCAACTAATCTTCGACCAAGCAGGAAAGAGTATCCAATGGAAAAAGGACAGTCTCTTAAATAAATGATGCTGGGAAAATTGGTCAGCCACATTCAGAATGAAACTGGATCATTCTCTTACACCATACACAAAGATAAACTGAAAATGGATGAATGACTTCAGTGTGAGACAGGAATCCATCAAAATCCTAGAGAAGAACATAGGCAGTAAACTCTTCGACCTCAGCTGCAGCAACTTCTTACAAGATACGTCTCTCAAGGCAAGGGCAACAAAATAAAAAATGAACTCTTGGGACTTCATCAAGGTAAAAAGACTCTGCACATGGGCGCCTGGGTGGCTCAGTCGGTTGGGCGACTGCCTTCGGCTCAGGTCATGATCCTGGAGTCCCTGGATCGAGTCCCGCATCGGGCTCCCCGCTCGGCAGGGAGTCTGCTTCTCCCTCTGACTCTAACCCCTCTCATGTGCTCTCTCTCATTCTCTCTCTCTCTCAAATAAATAAATAAAATCTTTAAAAAAAAAAAAAAGACTCTGCACAGCAAAGAAAACAAATCAACAAAACTAAAAGGCAACCTACAGAATGGGAGAAGATATTTGCAAATGACATAACAGATAAAGGGCTGGTATCCAAGTTCTATAAAGAACTTCTCAAACTCAACACCCCAAAAACAAGTATTCCAGTCAAGAAATGGGCAGAAGACATGAACAGACACTTCTCCAAAGAAGACATACAAATGACCAACAGACACGAACAAATGCTCCATATCACTTGGCTTCAGGGAAATACAAATCAAAACCACAATGAGATACCACCTTACACCAGTCAGAATGGCTAAAATTAACAAGACAGGGAACAATAAATGTTGGCAAGGATGTGGAGAAAGGGGAACCGTTTTACACTGTTGGTGGGAATGCAAGTTGGTACAGCCACTTTGGAAAACAGTGTGGAGGTTCCTCAAAAAATTAAAAATAGAGACCCTATGAGGGGCACCTGGGTGGCTCAGTCATTAAGCATCTGCCTTTGGCTCAGGTCATTATCACAGGGTCCTGGGATCGAGCCCTGCATCAGGCTCCCTGCTCTGCAGGAAGCCTGCTTTTCCTCTCCTACTCCCCCTGCTTGTGTTCCCTCTCTTGCTGTGTCTCTCTGTCAAATAAATAAAATCTTAAAAAAAAAAATAGAGACCCTATGACCCAGCAATTGCACTACTGGGTATTTACCCCAAAGACACAGATGTAGTGAAAAGAAGTGGCACATGCACCCCAATGGTCATAGCAGCAATGTCCATGATAGCCAAACTGTGGAAGGAGCCAAGATGCCCTTCAACAGATGAATGAATAAAGATGTGGTTCATATATACAATGGAATATTATTCAGTCATCAGAAAGGGTGAATACTTACCATTTACATTGACTTTGATGAAACTTCAGGGTATTATGCTAAGTGAAATAAGTCAATTGGAGAAAGACAATTATCATATGGTTTCACTCATATGTAGAATATAAGAAACAGTGCAGAGGACCACAAGGGAAGGGAGGGAAAACTGAATGGGAAGAAATCAGAGAAGGAGACAAACCATGAGAGATTCTTAAGTATGGGAAACAAACTGAGGGTTGCTGAAGGGGAGGGGGGTGAGGGATGGGGTAACTGGGTGATGGGCATTAAGGAGGGCACATGATGTGATGAGCACTGGGTGTTGCACACAGCTGATGAATCATTGAACACTACATCAAAAACGGTAGATATAGTATATGTTGGCTAATTGAATTTGAATAATAAAAAAGGTACTCAACATCATCCAATAAATAAAAATCAAACCACAACAAGATATTACCTTTTAGAATGCACATTGTCAAAAGGATAAGATTTAAGTGTTGGCAAAGATGTGGAGAAAGACAACACTTTTAAACTGTTGATAGGAATGGAAGCTGGTACAGTCATTACAGCGAATAGTATGCAAGGTCCTCAAAAAACTAAAAATAGAACTACCATATCATCCAGCATTCTCATTCCCAGGCATATATCCAAAGTGATTGAAATAAGTATTTCAAAAAGACATCTTCACACCCATGGTCACTCCAGCATATTCACAATAGCGAAGACATGGAAAGAACCCAAGTGTCCCTCAGTAGATAAAGTAGATGTAGTATAGGCATACAATGGAATATTCAATCACTGGAAAGAAGGATATCTTGTCATTTGTGACAACCTGGATGAGTTTGGAGTCAGAATGGCAAGTGAAATAAGCCAGACAAAGACAAATACTATATGGTTTCACTTATATGTAGAAGTTTTTAAAAAGTCAAACTCATAAAAACAGAGATGAGAAGATAAGGGAATAGAAGAAAAGATAATGGTAGTTACTAGACAGTGGGGGCACTTGAGATCCCCCGGCTGTCTGGAACACTACCAAAGAGAATCAGTTCTTTCTTACAGTATACATAGTAGTGAGGAAGGAGGTCCATGATGACGAAAAGGAAGAGATCACAAGAGCGGCAGAAAGGATTCTCAGAGGGCATAAAATGTATTCAATTCCCACTGATGCATTGTAAACTCCATCTGAAAGCCCACACATGAGCTGCTGGAAACCAGTGGGACTTAAAGCCTGGAATTTTAAAAATCAGCAGGCTGGGCTCTAGGAGAGCTTGGAGGGCAACTAGAGGCTGAGTCCCATCTTTAAACATCCAGCTTAGCAAACAGCCCCTGGACATACAGCTTGGTAGCAACAGTTTGAAAGGTACTAAGAGCTTATGGGAGGGAGAGTTAGTTACTGATCTGAGTTTGCTGAGGGACTTCTCTGGGAACAAAGGAGCTGGCAGATGCCATTTGCCTCATCCCCCACCTCCTAGCATAAACACACTGCCACTTGTGAGAACCAGCACTGCAGGCATTCACTACTTAACTTTTCTTACACCAAGCCCCACCCCCTCCAGCCAGGCTATTATTCAGAATAGAAGAAGAGATAGAGTTTCTCAGACAAACTGTTCATGACAGTTCATGACCACTAAACCAGCCCTACAAGAAATATTAAAGAGGACTCTTTGAGTGGAAAGGAAAGACCATAAATAAGAGTATGAAAAGTAGAAAACAAAATCTGTTAAAATAAGCTTTCTGTAAAAAAAAATCAGTCAAGGGGTTAACAAAATAATGTAAAATATGACTCCATACATCTAAAATGTGGGTGGGAGAGGAGTAAAGAATGGGTTCAAACTTATGTGGCCATCAACTTAATATAGATGTCTACATACAGAAGATGTTCTAACCACTAGTCAAAAACCGCTAATAGTTCTGTTTCTGGCCACTGAGTCATGTAGATTCAGTGTTGCAACCCAGTGGGAAAATGCAGCCTTTGATTGAAAAAGAGACCACATAATGTTTGAGATGATAGCGAAATACATTTGGGAGAATCTTCAGCTCCTGGTCAACAGGCCCAATGGCAACTACTGTTTCAGGCTACACAATGACTAGGGGTACTATATGAATGAGAAGATTCTGAAGTTGGCCACCAACATCTCTAGGGAAAAGCTGGTGTCATGGAATACCTCACTAAGACTCACAAAATCCAGTTGCACGTCACAATTCTGGATTATCTTGCACCCTATGCCAAGTATGAAGTGTGAATAAAGCCTGGAGCAGAGCAGTCCTTCCTGTATGGGAAAAATGTGTTGAAATCCAGACTGGGTTGAATCATTGAAAATAATTTTCAGTACCAAGGAGAGGTGGTGTACTCCATGACAGACATCCCTTTGAATTTTGGGGTGGCAGCAAAGTCTGCACAAGACTGAAGGAAAGTAGATTCCATGGTGATTCTGGTATTTCATCACAGACATTGGGGAATATGTGCGGCATGAAGAGACACTGACTTAAGACAAAATCATTGTAAGGACTTATGCTATATGGAAAGACCTTGCTTTGTTTCCTGTATCTGTGTATGCTCTAGGGTAATGTTGAATTCTGTTAACAATGTAAATTCTTCAAGGACTTCTTAGTTTAATATTATCTCTAGAAGGGATGAATGTAGGCTGGACTGTTATGCAGAAATGGCTCAAAAATGGCATTTTAGATCTTTGTGTTTGTGACTAAATAGAATACTGTGTTTTATATTTGAATCAGAGAGCTTTTGGTCTTGAGTAACAGGTTCTAAATCACTGGAACTCAGGACAAGAATAGCTTATTATTGATGTACTATACCTTGGCTAATTGAATTTAAATAAAAAATAAAAATTTTAAAAAAGAATAGCTTACTGTTATCTGTAACAACACTGTTTTCCAAACTCATAATAAGAATACAATGGATTTCCTTCATTATTTATTAATATGATGAAAATTACATATTGCCATATCAGAAAGGTAGGCCATGTATGGGATTTTACAAATGAAATTTGGATAAAATAATAATAGCAGCAGGGGCACCTGGGTGGCTCAGCTGGTTAAGTGTCTGACTCTTGATTTCAATTCAGGTCATGATCTCAGTATCCTGAGACTGAGCCCTGCATAAGGCTCTGTATTCAGCCCAGAGTTGCTTGAGATCTCTCTCTCCCTCTCCTTCAGCCCCTCCCCTGCTCAGGCTAAATACATACATACATACATACATACATACATACATACATACACATACATACATAAAATCTTTAAAAATAATAATAACAGCAACTTGTTCTGCTAATTTTCTATACAGTAGGTTTGGAGTCAAACCCCAGTTCTAACACCTACCAGCTGTATGGCCTTATAGGAGTTATTAAATTTTAATAAGTTTGATTTTCTTCTTCTGTTTCAAAAACAGCTTTAACCATCTATCTAAGGATGGTTTTTAGAATTAGAAATCACGTTTATAAAGCACTTAGCACTGTGCCTGGCAAATGATAGGTGTTAAATAAATGGTAAGAATTATTTTATATTGCATATACTAGGTATTTCTATTACTAAGAGTAGGATCTTATGAGTATAGTCTAATTATATATCTTGGTCCTTGAACTTTCTTTTATTTAGATGGTATGATCCCAGGCTAATGTTATTTTCATCATCTTTAAAATGTATCCCTCATGAACCTTTACTTACCTGACTGGACTAGATAGAAGGCACTAATCAGAGACCCTGAAATAAGCACCTCTACCCTTTCCCATGACTGCCAAAATTAATTTTGAAATTATAAAAAATATTTTTTAAAAATGAAAAAAATTCCACTAAGTTTTAAAAAACTGCCTGTATTGTAAAAAAAAAAAAGTCTTTAATTAATATACTGCTTATTTTAAATCCAAAAAAGAACACTAATATATATGCAAAGAATAAAGAGAAGGGAACCCAAGTATATCATTAAAGTAAACCAGCAAACCATGAAAGAGAGCAAGAGAAGAAAGGATCAGAGAAAAACTACATAAACAACCACAAAATAACAATAAATACAAATACAAAATACAAATACAATGATTTTGAATGTAAATGGACCAAACACACTAACCAAAAGACCCAGAGTGACAGAATGGATGAAAAAAAAAACAAACAAAACCAAACAAGACCCAAATATATGCTGCCTAGAAGAGACTCATTTTAGACCTAAAGATAATTGCAGATTGAAAGTGAGGGGATGGAAAAAAAAAAATCTATCATGCAAATGGATGTCAAAAGAATGCTTGAGTTGCAATATTTATATCAGACAAAATAGACTTTAAAATACTGTAACAAGAGACAAAAAAGGACAGTAATTATAAAAAGGAACAATCCAACAAGAAGATCTAACAATTGTAAATATTTACACCCTCAACATAGGAGCACCCAAATACATAAAACAGTTAATACCAAATGTAAAGGAACTAATAATAATATTATAATAAAAGTAGGGGATTTTAAGCCCCCACTTATATCAATGGACAGATCATCTAAACAGAAAATAAAAAAGGAAGCAATGGCTTTGTTTTTTTTTTTATTATATTATGCTAATCTAAACAGAAAATCGAAAAGGAAGCAATGGCTTTGAATGACACAGTGGACCAACTGGACTTAAGAGACAGCAGCATTATCTACAATAGCCAAACTATGGAAATAGTCCAAGTGTCCATCAACTGATAAATGGATAAAGAAAATGTAATATATGTGTACACACACACACACACACACACACCATGGAATATTATTCAGCCGTAAAAAAGAATGAAATCTTGCCATTTCAAGGACATTGATAGATCTAGAGAGTATTATGCTAAGCAAAATAAATCCGAGAAAGAAAAACAAATACCATATGACTTCACTCACATGAGAAATTTAAGAAACAAAACAAACAAGCAAAGGGGAAAAGAGAGCAAGAGGAAAACCAAGAAAAAGACTCTTACCTATAGAGGGCAAACTGATGGTTACCAGAGGGCAGTGGGCAGGTGAATAGGTGATAGGGATTAAGGAGAGCACTTGTGATGAACACTAGATGATGTATGAATCACTATATTGTACATCTGAAACTAATATTATACTGTAAGTTAACTAACTGGAATTTAAAAACTTTTAGGTATCATAAGGAAAATACATATATGTACTGTACTGCATTTATCAAAAAAATCTGCATAAAATTATACCCATGTTTAAGAAATTAGGGAGATAACAAATGATCTAATATTGCACCTCAAAGAACTAGAACAAATTAAGCCCAAACATAGCTGAAGTAAGGAAATAATAAAGGTAAGAATGAAAATAGATGAAATAGAGACCAGAAAAACAATAGAAGAAATCTACAGTTTTTTCCAAAACATAAACAAAATTGACAAACCTTTAGCAAGACTAATTAAGAAAAAAAAGATTAATAAATAAAATCAGAAATGAAAGAGGAGTAATTTAATTACAACTGACAGTACAGAAATCCATAGGATCATAAGAGACTACTATGAACAATCATAAGCCAACAAATTAGATAACTAGAAGAAATGAATAAGTTCCTAGAATTATACAACCTATCAAGACTGAAGCAGGAAGAGACAGAAGATCTGAGAGACCAATAACAAGTAAGGATATTAAAACAGTAATCAAAAACCTCCCAACACAGAAAACTGCACAACCAGATGGTTTAAGTGGTGAATTATATAAAACATTTAAAGAAAAACTAATGCCAATCATTCTCAAAAATTTAAGAAGGAAGGAATATTTCCCAACTCATTGTAGGTGTCTAGTATTACCTGATTCCAAATGCCAGATATGGACAGTACAAGAAAACTACAGACTAATTTTCCTGATGAATATAGATGCAAAAACTGACAACAAAATATTAGCAAACCAAATTCAAGAACTCATTAAAAGGATCAGACACCGTGACCAAGTGCAATTTATCCCTGGGATGCAGGGATAGTTCATCATACATAAATCAATTATTGTGATATATCACAATTCGTTTAATAGAATGAAAAATAAAAATAATATGATCACCTTAATAGATGCAGAAAAAGCATTTGGCAAAATACAACGTCCTTTTATGATAAAAACCTTCAACAGCTTAGGCATAGAAGCTTAGGTATAGAAGGCACATTAAGTTACATATGACAAACCCATAGCTAACATTATACTCAATGAAGAAAAATGTAAAGCTTTTCCTCTAAGATCAGGAACAATACAAGTGTACCAATATTCAATACAGTACTGGAAGTCCTAGCTAGAGCAATCAGGCAAGAAGAAGAAATAAAAGGCATCCAAATAGGAAAGAATTAAAATTTTCATTATTTGCAGATGGTAAGATTTTGTACAGTTGACCTTTGAACATGGCTTGAACTGCATGGGTCCACTTATATGCAGATTTTTTTTAATAAATGCAGTGACATAAATGTTATTTTCTCTTCCTTATGATTTTCCTAACATTTTCTTTTCTCTAGCTTGCTTTATTGTAAGAATATAGTATATAATATATATAACATATAAAACATGTATTAATTGGCTATTTATGTTATTGGTAAGGCTTCTGGTCAACAGTAGGCCATTAATAGTTAAGTTTTGGGAGTCAAAAGTTATACACAGATTTTTGACTGCACAGGGGTTTGGTGCCCCACCCCTTCATTATTCAAGGGTCAATTGTATATTGAAAATCCCCAAAACTAAAAACTGTGGAATATGATCAATGAATTTAATAAGGCTGCAGGATATAAGATCAATACACAGAAGTCAGCTGTAGTTCTGTATGCTAATAGTGAAATACTGAAAAAGAAATAAAGTAAACTATCCTATTTACAATGCATTGAAAATCATAAAACAGCTAGGAGAAGATTTAACAGAGGAAGTAAAAATATGTACAATTAAAACTACAAAGAACAAGAAGTTCTTGAAAGAAATTGAAGAAGATACAAACAAATGGAAGGAAATACATGTTTATGAATCAGAAGAGTCAATATTGTTTAAATGTCCATGCTATCCAGAACTATCTATAGATTCAATGCAATATTTATCAAAATTCCAATGTAATTTTTCATAGAAATAGATACAACAATTTGTATGGAACAACAAAAAACTCCAATAGCAAAGCAATCCTGAGAAAGAAGAGGCATCACAATTCCTGATTCAAACTATATTACAAAACTATAGTAAATAAAACAGTATGATCTGGCATAAAAATATACATAGGCCAATGGATTAGAAAATGCAGAATTAAACCTCTGCATATATGGTCCTCTAATATTTGACAAGGGAGACAAGAACATCCAATGGGGAAATGATTGTCTCTTCAACAAATGGTGCTAGGAAAACCAGATAACCACATGCAAACAAAATGAAATCATACCCCTAACTTACACATCTCACAAAAATTAACTCAAAATGGATCAAAGATTTAAACATAAGATCTGATACTATAAAACTCCTAAAAGAAAACAGGAAAATATGAGCTCCTCAGCATTGGTCTGGCAATGATTTTTTTGGGTTTGACATCAACAGCAGAAGCAACAGAAGAAAAAATCAGTAAGTGGGACATCAAACTTAAAAGCTTCTACACTGCAAAAGAAGCAATTAACGTGAGTGACATCACCAAGATGGCGACATAGGTCATTCTTGACTTTGCTCTCCCTCATAAGAAGGACAAATAATTATTCACAGACAGACACCAGTGAGAAAATCCTAAAACATGGGGATGAGGCTAAAGCATTACAGAGACCAAGACAGACCACATTAGAAGAATAAGAGAAGGGGTTACACACTAACCACAATGCCCCTCCCTCAGGCCAGTGCAACATCACACTGAGAGGTCTCTTCTAAGCCTATCATTCCTCCTTTGGGGAAAAAAAAAAAAAAAGAACCCAGGGTAGATATCGAGCTCACTAGCATTGTGAGTCACTTATTAGGAATCCCCAGTGCAATCTCATGTCATGAGGATTTCAAGGGAATATGCAGGGTTTGACCACTGGGAATCTGATTGTGATGAGGAAGTGAAGAGGGACTTGTAGCAACCAGCTCTCAGATCTAGGCAGACTGATTTCCTACGTCAGTGCCCAAGTTGTAGGCCCAACTAGCAGTTTTGCTAATCTGCACAGCCCAGAAATACTCAAACAGAGAGTCCAACAGGTAGATCTGATAGTTTGCAGAGCAAAGCAAGTGGTCCTATTCAGCCAGGGAACTTGCAGAATGGGTTAGCATGAGTCAAGATCACAAAGAGCCTTTCTGGCCATGGAGCTGGTTCCCCCTGTGCCTGTGCAGGGAAATTAATTTGTCGCCCTGCCCACTGCTGACTATAGCCTTAAGTCCAACCAACCAGGGAACCTAACCATACCACATGGAAAGCCATGTAGCTCATCCAACAGCCCTGCTTATAGTGGCACTCGAACAGAGAGTACACCCCATGGCTTTTCCTGTCTACAGAGCAAAGCCAGTGGTCCTGTCTCACCAGTGAATTCAGTGCCGTCTTGGCTTATTTAGGTCCCCAAACAAAATACAGTAAGAGAGGAAATGAAGGGGAAATGGTTTAAGGCATACAGAAAACAAATATAAACTTGACAAGTTCTCCCTTAATAGTAATTAATGAATTAAACTATCCAATCAAAAGACAGGTATCAGCAGAATAGGTTTAAAAAAAAACCAACTGCATAATCTCCTAGATGCTGTGTATAAGGGGTTCATTTTACATGCAAAGACAAATAGACTGAAAGTGAAAGGATGGAACTCTATGTAAATAGTAACCAAGAGAGTGGAAGTGGTGTGATGATCAATTTTATGTGTTGACTTGGCTAAGAAATGCCCAGATACCTGGTAAAACATTATTTCTGAGGATGTCTGTGAAGGCATCTTCAGAAGAGATTAGCATTTGAGTCAATAGCCTGAGATCACCCTCATCAATGTGGGTGCACATCCTCCAAGATACTGAGGGCCTAAGTAGAACAAAAAGATGGAGAAAAGGTGAATTTTCTTTCACAATTTGAACTGAGACATCGATCTTCTCCTGCCCTTGGACATTGGCACTCCTGGTTCTAGGGAGTCTGGCTCAGACTGGGACTTACACCATCTACAGCCTCCCAATTCTGAGGCCTTTGGGCTCAAACTGAATTACACCCCCAGTGTTCCTGGTTCTCCAGCTTGCAGACAGTGAATCATGGGACTCCTTGGCCTTCATAACTGCATGTGCCAATTATTACAATAAATCTCCTTTTATATATCTATATCAATATTGATATCTATATCTATATATATCCTATTTGTTCTAGTTCTCTGGAGAACCCTAATATAGGTGGCTTTATTAATATCAAACAAGACAGACTTTAAGTCAAAAACTGTTGCAAGAGACAAAGAATCACATTATATATAGACAAAAGGGTCATTCATCAAGAATATATAACTATGAACATATGCACACACAAAAAAGAACCCCAAAATATATGAAGCAAACAAGCAGATAAAAGATCCACAAATAAATATAGGACTTGAACAACATTATACACCAATTGGACATGACAAATGGCATTTATGAAACCCACAGCTAAATTCAACTCAATGGTGAAAGAATGAAACATTTCTCCATAAGAACAGGAACAAGACAAAGATGTCTGTTTTTACCAGTACTATTCAACATTGTACTAGGAGTTTGAGCAAGAGCAGTTAGAAAATAAAAAGAAATAAAAGGCATCTAAATTGGAAAAGGAGTAAAACTATCTTTATTCACAGATGACATGATCATATATTTAGAAAATCCCAAAGATTCCATACAGAAATACTAAAGTTAAATTCAGCAAAGTTTCAGGATTCAAGGTCAGCATACAAAATCAGTTGTATTTCTAAACAGCAGCAATGAGTAACTTGAAAATGAAATTTTAAAAAAAAATTCCATCACAATATGTCAGAAAGAATAAAGTACTTAGGAATAATATTGTCCAAGAATTATACATTGAAAACTATCAAATATTGCTATAATAAACTAAATAAGACCTAAATAAAATGGAAAGACCTCCTGGGTTCATGAATTGGGGGACTTAATACTATTAAGATGACAGTACTTCCCAAGGTGATCTACAGATTCAGTGCAGTCTCTATGAAAATCCCAAAAGCCTATTTGAAAAAATGAAAAAAATTTGATCCTAAAATTCATAATTAGTTGCAGGAGGTCTAAAATAGCCAAAGTGGTATTGAAAAAGACAAAATTTAAGAATTCACACTTCCCCATTTCCAAACTTACTACAAAGCTAAAGTAAATCAATGCAGTGTGATATTGACATGTGGATAAACATATACACGAGTGGAATACAATTAAGAGCACAGAAATAAACACATACATGGGGTTGACTGGTTTTTGACTAGGGTGCCAATACAATTCAGTGGAAAAAGAAGAGCCTCTTCAACAAACAATGCAGGGATAAGTCAATTTCCAGAGGCAAAAAAAAATTAAGTTGTATGTATCACTACTTCATACCATATACAAAAATTAACTCAAAATGTACCAATCACTTAAATATAAGAGCTAAAACCATAAAGCTTTTAGAAGAAAGCATAAGGATAAATCTCTGTTATCTGAGATTTGGCAATTGGTTCTCAGATATTGACGCCAAAAGCATAGCAACAAAATGAGAAACAGATAAAATGAGCTTCATAAAATTATTTTTTTGCATCAAAGGACATTTTCAAGAAAGTGAAAAGATAACCTACCCAATGAGAGGAAATATTTGTAAACCATATATCTGACAAAAGGTTTAATATCCAGAATATATAAAGAACCTATACAACTCAGCAACAAAAAGACAAACAACCCAATTATAAATGGTGAAGGAGTTGAATAGATGTTTTTTTCCAAAGAAGATATACAAATGAGCAGTAAGCACATAAAAAAATGCTTAACATCTTTAGTAATTAGGGAAATGCAAATCAAAATCACAATGAGATACATTTCATACCTACTAGAATTATTACAATTAAAAGAGCAAAGAAAACAAGTGTTGGCAAGAATGTGTATCCTTCTATATTGCTGGTGGAAGTATAAAATGGTGCAGCCACTGTGAAAAACAGTTGCACAGTTACTCAAAAAGCTAAAATTAGAATTATCATATGATCCAGCAATTACACTCCTACCCAAAATAAATGAAAACAGATTTAAAACAGTTACCCATACACCATGTTCATTGTAGCATTATTCACAATAGCCAAAAGACAGAAACAACACAAATGTGCATCAGCAGGTAAATGGATAAACAAAATGTGATACACACACACACATGCAACGGAATCTTATTCAGCCATCAGACAAGGAAGGAAGTTCTGACACATCATGGATGAAACTTAAAAACGTTATGCTAAGTGAAATAGGACAGCTACAAAAGGACAATGTTGTATAATTTCACTCATATGAAATATAATAGGCACGTTCAGAGAGATAGAAGTAAATTAGATGTTACCAGGGGCTGGATAGGGGCAGGAATGGGAGTTATTGCTTAATTAAGAATTTCTTTTTTGGGTGATGAAAAGTTGTGGAAATAGAGGTAGTGATGGTTGCACAACATTGTGAATGTCATTCATGCCATGCAACTGTACACTTAAATGATGATTAAAATGGCAAATTTCATGTTATATATATTTTACCACAAAAAAATTTTAGTAGATTGATTAAACTCAGGCCAACTGCTGGTTAAAATTTGTAATAAACTTTGAATAAAAGAAAACATCCTGATCATAATAAGGAATATTTATCTCAGATAACCTGGTAACATAGGTTATAACAGCTATAAGCAGAGGAACTCTCAACTCAAAGCACAATAGAAGAGTAATTCTCCTGCACTCTACATCACAACCATTTAATTTTATTTTGAAAGTTCAAGCCAATGTTGTAAGATATGGGTTGATTATAAAAGTTATATATGTTGGAAGGAAAGAACAAATTTATCAGTTTTAATATAGATATCTAATATATATATATAATACATATATATATATATATTTTAAGAGAGAGAGGGAACACGTTCAAGTTGGGGGTGGGGGCAGGAGGAGAATCTTAATCAGGCTCCACCCCCCCCCCCCCAGCACAGAGCCCCATGATGTGGGGCTCGATCCCAGGATCCTGAGATCACGACCAGAGCTAAAATCAAGAGTCAGTCACTTAACCAACTGAGCCACCCAGGCACCCTGTTTTAAAATATATAAGATACCTAAAGAATCTAGCTAAAATATGAATTATTTATACCACAAATCATCTTTTTCCTGCTGTACCCTGATGAGTTTTTGGCATGATATGTTAAGAATTCATAATGCCAAAAACTGTTATTTGGTTGAGGCAAAGCTACCACTGTCCTTTTACACAGATCTTAGTTGAAACAAACTCTGGGTAAAGTTAAGTCACCAAATTAATTTTTACATACTGGTCAATAGATTTCCATATTATGTGATGACTGTCCAAGGAGTTATTTCCATATTTAATAATGTTCTCTCTTCATTTATTTATAATTATACCATGGGAAGACACAATCATTCACATTTTTACCTTACAAAACAGAAAATATTTTTACCTTGAAATTCTCTTGCTTCTTGGTAAGTTTGTTTTTCAGTCTTACTTTGTAATTTCTCTTCTCCAACAGCCTTAATGACAAAAATTATAATAAGTAATTTCAAATTATGTGTCTTAGAACTCTAATTACTTTCTCTCAGAGCAAGAATTTTTATTCATTATCTACAATGTCATTGCATAAATGTTTTATTTTTATATCCCGAATGCATCAAATAAAAACATGAGAACAATTAATGGATCTGAAAGGCATTTGGGAACACTCATGTGGAGGGAACCCAAGCTATATTGTGATTCTCCTCATAAATAATTCCAAATAAATCATGTTAATAATGATTATGATTCTACTTTAGACTTACATTTTAGTCTGATTCAATCTCTAGACCAACTCAAATGACTCATGAAATTCTTTTTAAGGTCACATTAATAAATTCTATGATAAAAGTGTATTGTAGATATATGTCAAATATATATAGCCTTTTTATCATTTCTTTTTTCCCCAGCATTTAATAATTTTCTAGGCCTTGTTTAAGGTATATAAAGTCATTTCAAAAGAACTGTGTTTTCACAATTACCTTACTATATAAAAATATTTTTTCTAGATGAACCTGAAATGAACATTTCTCTATCTCACCTAGGAATTATATATATTTTATCATTAAAACTGTAATCTAAGCCACAACTTCTTTGTCGATACAGCTTAGAATTTTTTATGTTAAAATATCACTCTGATTCTCAAATATACCTTAAACATCCTAAATATAAAACAGATTATATTAAAAGGCAAACTTTTTATTCCTTTTAAATAAGAAAATATTAATGAGTTTTAATTAACATTTACTTAAAATATTAAGGGAATCTAGCATTTCAAAGTAAACAGCTTTCAAATTATTGTACTATATCTTACCTTTGAGATGTCACTATCCATTGGCTTTCTTCTGGTAAGAACAGGATATGAAATGAGTGACGCTGTTGCTGTTCCATCCCCTTGAAGTGATGTCTTGACAGACAGTAAGTCTTCAATCTCTTCGTTTGATAATAGTCTTGTTAAGGATTTATCCTGGGTCTTTAATGGAAGTATATGGAGTAGGTCTTTATCAGCTGAAACTCCTTTTGAACTCCCTAAAAAAGCTGATCCATCTTGAGACTTTAGGATCTGTGAAAGATCTGAACTAGCAGAGCTAGCTCTTTTCTTCTCTGAGCTTTAGAATTACAAAACATCTGGTATTAGATGTGAAGAAAATGTTTTATTTGTAATTGAAGAATCATTTTCATAATCTATAATAATATTAAATAAGCAACCATAATTATTCATTCATTAATGGTAATACAAATACGAAGTTGCTGCTAGATAACAAGTCAGAGATAATATATCTTTTGGGATTTAAAATAGATATACAGAATTAAGTAACATTTAAAATACTTAACATAAGAGCCATTCAAGATCATAACAGGCACAGAACAAAAAATATTTGGTCAGGCAAAGTAGAGCACAAGATGTTTTAGAGGATGCCCTTTAGTCACATTTATTCCAAAGTTATTTTTCCACAATTTCATCTCAGAATGAATATATAAAAGATCACTGTCTTCCACAAGAGTCAATTTCCAAGCTCTGAGTTAGTTTTCTTCAAGGTAGTAACTATTTATTCTTCACCTGTTGTCAGGATCAGCTTATTAGGGTTCCAGAACTAGTAACCATATATCATGGTTTGTCCACACAGTCTCAGTGTATGCTTGTCCCAGCATTCCTCCAGTTTAGATGATAATTTAAATGGTCCAACTACAAACTACCTATGTTTTATAGAATTTAACATAGCTCTTCTAGCCCTATCAAATGAAACAGATTTTGATGGTTCTTTGTTTTATACAGCTATTACTCCAGTTAGTATAATTTGCCTAAGGTTTATTGCAGTGCTGAAAATAATTTAAATTTTGGTCACACAGATGCAAAATTTTACAACGTAACTATTGTCACCGATCCTAATCTGTTACTTTAGGATGAATTTCAAACACCTGATTTTGGATTATAAAAAAGAGGGATATGGAGGACAATTCTGAGAACGAAAGTGTAAGATAATTGATGGCTAAAAAGACAATTTATGACAAACAGACTTTTGTAGTAGTGTTATAAAATGGATTCCAATATTAAAGAGAATAGGTGGCTGGCTATCCTAAATTAAGGCTATCTCAACCTCAAACATGATTTATTAGTTTTATCAGGTATTTGAATTAAAAAAAAAAACTAGTTATAAAATAGTCTAACACTCTTCTGTAAACCATTTTTGAAGACATATCCTAGAGGACTGTTGTCATTTTTTGGCCACTGAAGCGTAACAATTGTTGAAGTACATAATATAAATTGATGCTTTTTTACAAACATACCTGCAGCCATAAACAAATCACCACTCCTGTTGCTAATATTACCACACAGCTATAAGTAGAAAGCAAAATACTTTTAAAGATTTTGAAATGTTTGGGCGCCTGGGTGGCTCAGTCGTTGGGTGTCTGCCTTTGGCTCAGGTCATGATCCCGGGGTCCCGGGATCGAGTCCCACATCGGGCTCCCTGCTCGGCAGGAAGCCTGCTTCTCCTTCTCCCACTCCCCCTGCTTGTGTTCCTGCAATCGCTATCTCTCTCTGTCAAATAAATAAAATCTTTAAAAAAAAATAAAAAAAAGTAAAGATTTTGAAATGTTTATTAGGGGATATCATTAATCACTTGATTCTACACAGGCAAATGATCCTATTATAACAAGAGAGAAAATGTGTGGCAATATCAAGAACAAGGCCTTAAATACAATACAGAGAATATAATACAAAGTTTATTTATAACCATATTCCCACATGCAAGCTTTTCCCACTTATATTGGTTCCCACAACCATAAAGGACTGTCATTGCATAACACCATAATACTTCTGCAGCGGGACAAGAATGAAAAATACTAGAAAGGTATGCAAGCAGTACTGTTCAAGCTCACATCAGCCAAACAGATATCTCTAAGAAGTGGAAACAGGCATACTTTCAAGGCCTGATGTTTGTTTGAGTGATAAAAGAAAAGAAGAGGTAGAGGAGGAAAAGGAGGAGGAAGAGGGAAGGAGGAGGAAGAGGAGAAGAAAGGAGGAAGAGGATAGAAAGTCTATGAAAGTCAGCCTATAGTCACACAGAAAATAATGATTTGCCCAATCCCCGATCTTTGGTAAATTATCAAAACAACCTAAATATATTTTATAAGTCTTGCTAAATTTGCATCATTTGTCCTCCACTTCTGATTAAGATTCTTTCTAGTCATCACTGTGTTAAAACACAGAGTATAATAGTATCCTTATGAGCATGTATATTAACAGCTTTGATAATAAGGATGTTGATAGCATTCTACATAACAGTCTTCAACATCACTGATGTGATATAAAGACATAATATATAGAGATATATAAAGCGGGGAGGAGCAAGATGGTGGAGGAGTAGGAGACCTAAATTTCATCTGGTCCCAGGACTTCAGCTAGATAGGGATCAAACCATTCTGAACACCTACGAACTCAACAGGAGATTGAAGAAAAGAATAGCAGCAACTCTCTGAACAGAAAAGCGACCACTTTCTGGAAGGTAGGACATGCAGAGAAGTGAATCTGAGGAGATATTCGGGAGGATAGATGGCGGGGGAGGGAGCCTCTGTTGGCCGCTTCTGGCAAGTGATAGAGAGCAGAGTGCAAAATGGGAACTTTTAGAAGTCTGCTCTGCTGAGGGACGTCGCTCCAATGGCTAAGCTGGGGGTGGAACCCTCACTGGGACAGTGTGGTCTCGGGACCCTCAGGGTCACAGGAAGACCGGGAGTACCTGAGTGCAGCAGAGCTCCCAGATATTGGAGCAGGGAAGCCGGCTGCTGAGATGGAGCCGAGGAGCAGGCTCTCAGCTGGGGTTGCCATAACCTGTGATCCGCGGCACAGTCAGGCCACTGCTCTTCCAGCAGGGACCCAACAAGGGGCAGATCTGGGGAGACTCCCCTTCCTCCCCTGGGAGAAGTGGCGCAGGAGTGCACCACAGGAATCTGCTGGGTTTGGAGACTCCAAACTGGGTCATGTGCCAGAGATAGAAATGCTTGGTCACAGGCTGGGTGAGCAGGGAGTGCAGCAGAGACTGGGGAGATGGGAGCGACTGACTGCTTTTCTCTGGGGGCTCACTGAAGAGTGGGGCCCCGAGTTCTCAGCTCCTCTGGGGTGGAAATTGGGAGGCCACCATTTTCACACTCATCCTCCAAAGCTATACAGAAAGCTTGCAGGGAACAAAAGCTCCTGAGAGCAAATCTGAGGAGATTACTTAGCCTGACCTGACAAGGGTAAGGCAATTCCACCTCCAGCAAAGACATCTGGGAACCACAGCAACAGGCTCCTCCCCCAGAAGACAAGCAAGAACAGCCAGCCAAGAACAAGTTTACTGATCAATGAGAATGGCAAAACGCCAGCACAAGGGGAATACAGCACATAGAATTCATGGCTTTTTTCCCCAATTCTTTAGTATTTCAAAGTTAATTTTTAAATTTTTTTTTCTTTTTCTTTTTTTTTGAATTTTTCTCTTTCCCTTTTTCAACCAACATCTTATCAAACCCTTTTTTAAAAATCTTTTTTATTTTTCATTTTTAGAGTCATATTCTATCCCTTCATAGTAGTTAACCTTATTTTTGGTATATATGTAAGTTGTTCTCCCTTTAAAATTTTGGGATACAGTTTCTTATAACAGACCAAAATATACCCTAAATCTCTAGTGTATGGCTTTGTTCTAGTCTCCTGCCTGATCACATTCTCTCCCTTTTTTTTTTAAATCCCCTTCTTTGTTTTTTCAACCAATTTCTTATCAATTCCTTTTATAAAATCTTTTATAATTTTCATCTTTACAGTCATATTCCATCCCTTCATCGTATTACCCTTATTTTTGTACATATGTAAGTTTTTCTTTCTTTAAAATTTTGGGAGGCACTTTCTTCTAACAGAACAAAATATGCCCAAAATCTAGTGTGAGGCACTGATCTATGCACCAGCCTGATCATATTCTTTTTTTTTTTTTTTAATCTTTTTCTTTTCTTTTTCTTTTTTCTTTCTTTCCCTTTCTTTCCCCTGGTTTCAGGTCTCTTCAGATTTGTTTAGTGTATATTTTTCTTGGGTTGTTGCTACCCTTTTAGCATTTTGTTGTCTCATTCATCTATTATCCTCTGGACAAATTGACAAGATGGAAAAAAATCACCTCAACAAAAAGAACAAGAGGCAGTACCAACTGCCAGGGAACTAATCAATACGGACATTAGTAAGATGTCAGAACTAGAGTTCAGAATGACGATTTTAAAGATATTAGCTGGGCTTGAAAAAAGCATAAACGATATTAGAGAAACCCTCTCTGGAGAAATAAAAGAACTAAAATCTAACCAAGTCGAAATCAAAAAGGCTATTAATGAGGTGCAATCAAAAATGGAGGCTCTAACTGCTAGGATAAATGAGGCAGAAGAGAGAATCAGTGATATAGAAGACCAAATGATGGAGAATAAAGAAGCTGAGAAAAAGAGAGATAAACAACTACTGGATCATGAGGGCAGAATTCGAGAGATAAGTGATACTATAAGGTGAAATAATATTAGAATAATTGGGATCCCAGAAGAAGAAGAAAGAGAGAGTGGGGCAGAAGGTATATTGGAGCAAATTATAGCAGAGAACTTCCCTAATTTGGGGAAGGAAACAGGCATCAAAATCCAGGAGGCACAGAGAACCCCTCTCAAAATCAATAAAAATGGGTCAACACCCCAACATCTAATAGTAAAACTTACGAGTCTCAGAGACAAAGAGAAAATCCTGAAAGCACCTCAGGACAAGAGGTCTGTAACCTACAATGGTAGAAACATTAGATTGGCAACAGACCTACCCACAGAGACCTGGCAGGCCAGAAAGGACCAGCATGATATATTCGGAGCACTAAACGAGAAAAATATGTAGCCAAGAATACTATATCCAGCTAGGCTGTCATTGAAAATAGAAGGAGAGATAAAAAGCTTCCAGGACAAACAAAAACTAAAGGAATTTGTAAACACGAAACCAGCCCTACAAGAAATATTGAAAGGGGTCCTCTAAGCAAAGAGAGACCCTATAAGCAACATAGACCAGAAAGGAAGACAGACAATATACAGTAACAGCCACCTTACAGGCAATACAATGGCACTAAATTCCTATCTTTCAATAGTTACCCTGAATATAAATGGGCTAAGTGCCTCAATTAAAAGACACAGGCTATCAGATTGGATAAAAAAGCAAGACCCATCAATATGCTGTCTGCAAGAGATTCATTTTAGACCCAAAGACACCTCCAGATTGAAAAGAGGGGTGGAAATCCATTTACCATGCTAATGGACACCAAAAGAAAGCTGGGGTGGCAATCCTTATACCAGACAAATTAGATTTTAAACCAAAGACTATAATAAGAGATGAGGAAGGACACTATATCATACTTAAAGGGTCTATACAACAAGAAGTTCTAACAATTGTAAATATCTATGCCCCTAACATGGGAGCAGCCAATTATATAAGCCAATTAATAACAAAATAAAGAAACACATTGATAACAATACAATAATAGTGGGGGACTTTAACACCCCCTCACTGAAATGGACAGATCATCTAAGTAAAAGATCAACAAGGAAATAAAGACTTTAAATGACACACTGGACCAAATGGACTTCACAGATATTTTCAGAACATTCCATCCCAAAGCAACAGAATACACAGTCTTCTCTAGTGCCCATGGAAGATTCTCCAGAATAGATCACATCCTAGGTCACAAATCTGGTCTCAACCGGTACCAAAAGATTGGGATCACTCCCTGCCTATTTTCAGACCACAGTGCTTTGAAACTAGAACTCAATCACAAGAGGAAAGTCAGAAAGAACTCAAATACATGGATGCTAAAGAGCATCCTACTAAACAATGAATGTGTCATCCAGGAAATTAAAGAAGAATTTAAAAAATTCATGGAAAAAAATGAAAATGAAAACACAACTGTTCAAAAGCTTTGGGATGCAGCAAAGGCAGTCCTAAGAGGAAAGTATATAGCAATACAAGCCTTTCTCAAGAAACAAGAAAGGTCTCAAATACACAACCTAAACCTACACCTAAAGGAGCTGGAGAAAGAACAGCAAAAAAGCCAAAACCCAGCAGGAGAAGAGAAATAATAAAGATCAGAGCAGAAATCAATGAAATAGAAACCAAAAGAACAGTAGAACAGATCAACGAAACTAGGAGTTGGTCCTTTGAAAGAATTAATAAGATTGATAAACCCCTGGCCAGACTTGTCAAAAAGAAAGGGGAAATGACCCAAATCAACAAAATCATGAATGAAAGAGGGGAGATCACAACCAACACCAAAGAAATACAAACAATTATAAGAACATACTATGAGCAACTCTATGCCAGCAAATTAGATAACCTGGAAGAAATGGATGCATTCCTAGAGATATATCAACTACCAAAAGTGAACCAGGAAAAAACAGAAAACCTGAACAGACCTATAACCACTAAGGAAATTGAAGCAGTCATCAACAATCTCCCAACAAACAAAAGTCCAGGGCCAGATGGCTTCCCAAGGGAATTCTACCAAACATTTAAGGAAGAATTAATATCTATTCTTCTGAAACTCTTCCAAAAAATAGTAATGGAAGGAAAACTTCCAAACTCATTTTATGAGGCCAGCATTACCTTGATCCCAAAAACCAAAGACCCTATCGAAAAGGAGAATTACAGACCAATATCCTTGATGAACATGGATGCAAAAATTCTCACCAAAATACTAGCCAATAGGATCCAACAGTACATTAAAAGGATTATTCACCACGACCAAGTGGGATTTATCCCTGGGGTGCAAGGTTGGTTCAACATCTGCAAATCAATCAATGTGATACAATACATTAATAAAAGAAAGAATAAGAACCATATGATCCTCTGAATAGATGCAGAAAAAGCATTTGACAAAGTACAGCATCCTTTCTTGATCAAAACTCTTCAGAGTATAGGGATAGAGGGTACATACCTCAATATCATAAAAGCCATCTATGAAAAACCCACAACAAATATCATTCTCAATGGGGAAAAACTGAGAGCTTTCCCCCTAGGGTCAGGAACACGGCAGGGATGTCCACTATCACCACTGCTATTCAACAACGTATTAGAAGTCCTAGCCAGAGCAATGAGACAACAAAAAGAAATAAAAGGCATCCAAATCGGCAAAGAAGAAATCAAACTCTCACTTTTCTCAGATGATATGATACTTTATGTGGAAAACCCAAAAGACTCCATCCCAAAACTGCAAGAACTCATACACGAATTCAGTAAAGTGGCAGGATATAAAATCAATGCACAGAAATCAATGGCATTCCTATACACCAACAACAAGACAGAAGAAAGAGAAATTAAGGAGTCAAACCCATTTACAACTGCACCCAAAACTGTAAGATATCTAGGAATAAATCTAACCAAAGAGACAAAGAATCTGTACTCAGAAAACTATAAAATACTCATGAAAGAAATTGAGGAAGACACAAAGAAATGGAAAAATGTTCATGCTCATGGATTGCAAGAACAAATATTGTCAAGATGCCAATGCTACCTAGAGCAATCTACACATTTAATGTAATCCCTATCAAAATACCATCCAGTTTTTTCAAAGAAATGGAACAAATAATCCTAAAATTTGTATGGAACCAGAAAAGACCCCGAATAGCCAGAGGAATGTTGAAAAAGAAAAGCAAAGCTGGCGGCATCACAATTCCAGACTTCAAGCTCTATTACAAAGCTGTCATCATCAAGACAGTATGGTACTGGCACAAAAACAGACACATAGATCAATGGAACAGAATAGAGAGCCCAGAAATGGATCCTCAACTCTATGGTCAACTAATCTTTGACAAACCAGGAAGAATGTCCAATGGAAGACAGTATCTTCAATAAATGGTGTTGGGAAAATTGGACAGCCACATGCAGGAGAATGAAACTGGACAATTTCCTTACACCACACATAAAAATAGACTCAAAATGTTAGAAAGACCTCAATGTGAGACAGGAGTCCATCAAAATCCTAAAGGTGAACACAGGCAGCAACCTCTTCTACCTCAGCCACAGCAACTTCTTCCTAGAAACGTTGCCAAAGGCAAGGGAAGCAAGGGCAAAAATTAACTATTGGGACTTCATCAAACAAAAGCTCAGCTCTTGCACAGCAAAAGAAACAGTCAACAAAACCAAAAGACAACCAATAGAATGGGAGAAGATATTTGCAAATGACATATCAGATAAAGGGCTAGTATCCAAAATCTATAAAGAACTTCTTAAACTCAACACCCAAAGAACAAATGATCCAATCAAGAAATGGGCAGAAGACATGAACAGACATTTCTGCAAAGAAGACATCCAAATGGCCAACAGACACATGAAAAAGTGCTCAACATCGCTCGGCATCAGGGAAATCCAAATCAAAACCTCAATGAGATACCACCTCACACCAGTCAGAATGGCTAAAATTAACAAGTCAGGAAACAACAGATGTTGGTGGGGATGTGGAGAAAAGGGAACCCTCCTACACTGTTGGTGGGAATGCAAGGTGGTGCAGCCACTCAGGCAAACAGTGTGGAGGTTCCTCAAAAGTTGAAAATGGAGCTACCATATGACCCAGATATTGCACTACTAGGTATTTACCCCAAAGATACAAATGTAGGGACCCGAAGGGGTATGTGCACCCCTATGTTTATAGCAGCAATGTCCACAATAGCCAAACTGTGGAAAGAGCCAAGATGCCCATCGACAGATGAATGGATAAAGGTGTGGTATATATATATACAATGGAATATTATGCAGCCATCAAAAGGAATGAAATCTTGCTATTTGCAATGACGTGGATGGAACTTGAGGATATTATGCTGAGCAAAATAAGTCAATCAGAGAAAGACATATATCATATGATCTCACTGATATGAGGAATTCTTAATCTCAAGAAACAAACTGAGGGTGGAAATCGGAGGGGGAGACAAACCATGAGAGACTATGGACTCTGAGAAACAAACTGAGGGTTCTAGAGGGGAGGTGGGTGGGAGGATGGGTTAGCCTGGTGATGGGTATTAAAGAGGGCACATACTGAATGGAGCACTGGGTGTTATAAGTAAACAATAAATCATGGAACTCTATGTCAAAAACTAATGATGTAATGTATGGTGATTAACATAACATAAAAAAAAAAAGAATAAATCCCCTCTTGCTTACAAATACCTTGTTAATCTGAAGATCTGAGCATTGCATCCTTTTCTCACCAAGCAAATAGATGTATAAAGGCACAATCTGTTATGCATATCATCAGACACCCTTTTAACACATTATCATCCAGGCAAAATGGAAGATTTCTATTGAATTACTGCCCAATCTGTCCTGAGTTGTTTTGTCTGTTTCTGTTTGAAGACCTTTTTTTTTCAGCTTTCCTTATAACCCCAACCATTTTCTAAACTGTCAGCATAATCCCCAAAGCATTTCTCTCTTCCCTTAGGAAAAAAATTCTCTTGTAAATATTGATATATACACTGAACCTTTAATTATCAATGGAAATATAGAGGAAGATGTAGTATGTATTTCTATATGCAAGGAAAACAAAAGATCTAGGATTCAAAGTGTGTAGCACAACCTCAAATGATTCTAAATATTAACTTCATAGGAAAATTTCAATATAATGAATGTAAAATTAACATTCAAAATTTATCATATTTTGATAGTTTTAAAAATTATAATTATCATTGGTCAAATTCTTCATAGTGATTAGTTTTAGGCTCCTCAACTAAAAAGGAACTCAAAAATTCTGAAAAGATTCAGTAAAAATACAAATGATTAAAAGCCTGGAAAAATGAATTGTTAAAATACTTAGAATCATTTCATCTAGAGAAAACAAGGCTTGTTTACTACTTTGAAACAGTTTGTAAACGTAGTAAACATATCTTACATGAGGAGGGGAAAGATGGCAGAGGAGTAGGGGACCCTATTTCAACTGGTCCCCGGAATTGAGCTGGATAACTACCAGACCACTCTGAGCACCCGTGAAACCAGCCTGAGATGTAAGAAGATCTGGATCTCTACAAACAGAATATCGCAGGCAGTTGGTTTTGAGGTACGAAGTGGAGAGCCATGATCCTGCGGGCAGATATCGGAGGATAAACGGCAGCTGTGGGGATCCTACACCACCGGTGAGTGACAGCCTCACCCGCTGCGGACGGGGCAGACTCGCAGACCGGTAGCATTGGGAAAGAACTTTAGGGCAGCCCCCGGGGTGGAAAACCAGACCGGCGGGGTCGCGCACACGGGAACTGCAGCCTCTGAGACGGAAACTCGGTGCGCCGGGATCAAGCAGGTGAACTGCAACCCCCGGGGGTGGAAAGATTGATTCCCACTGAGCCCATCATCTGCCACAGGGGCGCAGGGAAACTCCGCCCAAACAGGGTTGCCTGAGTAATAGCGCGGCAGGCCCCTCCCGCAGAAGACAGGCTGGGAAAACAAGAGGCCAGCAACCCTAAGGTCCCAAGAAAACAGGTGCATCTTGCTTGGGTTCTGGTCAATAATTTCGACTCAATACATTCCCTCAAACACCCATCAACAGAACGACTAGGAGGAGGAGTCCCCAAAACAGAAAAGACTCAGAGATTATGACTTATGTTGCAGATTTACAAATGGATGCAGACATAACCAAGATGTCAGAGATGGAATTCAGGCTAGCAATTGTGAAGACAATGGCTAGAATGGAGAAATCAATTAATGGCAACATAGAGTCTCTAAGGGCAGAAATAAAAGGTGAATTGGCAGAACTTAAAAATGCTATCAATGAGATCCAATCCAATCTAGATAATCCAACAGCTAGGGTAACTGAGACAGAAGGGAGACTAAGCGATCTGGAAGACAGTATAATAGATAAAAAGGGAAAAGAGGAGGCCAGGGAAAAACAACTCAGAATCCATGAAAAATAGAATCAGAGAAATAAGTGACACCATGAGGCGTTCCAATGTCATAATCATTGGAATCCCGGAGGGAGTAGAGAGAGAGAGAGAGGGCTAGAAGATGTATTTGAGCAAATCGTAGCTGAGAATTTCCCTAATCTGGGGAATGCAACAAACATTCGAGTCCTAGAGGCAGAGAGGACCCCTCCTAAGATCAAGGAAAACAGGCCAACACCCCAGCATGTAATAGTAAAACTTGCAAATCTTAGAACCAAGGAAACCATCTTAAGCGCAGTTAGGGGGAAGAGATTCCTTACGTACAGAGGGAGGAACATCAGAATAATGTCAGACCTATCCACAGAGACCTGGCAAGCCAGAAAGGCCTGGCAAGACATATTCAGAGTACTAAATGAGAATAACATGCAGCCAAGAATACCTTATCCGGCAAGGCTTTCATTTAGAATGGATGGAGAGATGCAGAGCTTCCATGACCGGCAGAAGATGAAAGAATATGTGTGACCACTAAGCCGGCCCTGCAAGAAATATTAAGGGGAGCTCTATAAAAGGAGAAAGACCCCAAGAGTGATATACGACAGAAATTTACAGGGACAATCTATAAAAACAAGGTCTTCATGGGCAACATGATGACAATAAATTCATATCTTTCAGTAATCACTCTCAACGTGAATGGCCTAAATGCTCCCATAAAACGGCACAGGGTTGCAGATTGGATAAAAAGACAGGATCCATCCAAATGCTGTCTACAAGAGATTCATGTTGAACTTAAAGATACATCCAGACTGAAAGTGATGGGATGGAGATCTATCTTCCATGCCAGCGGACCTCAAAAGAAAGCTGGGGTAGCAATTCTTATATCAGACAAATTAGATTTTAAACTAAAGTCTGTAGTTAGAGACACAGAAGGACACTATATCATTCTTAAAGGGTCTATCCAACAAGAAGATCTAACAATTGTAAATATCTATGCCCCCAACATGCAAGCAGCCATCTACATAAGCCAACTGTTAACCAAAATAAAGAATCCTATTGATAACAATACGTTAATTGTAGGAGACCTCAATACTCCACTCTCAGCAATGGACAGATCATCTAAGCAGAAAATCAACAAGGAAACAAGAGCTTTGAATGATACATTGGACCAGATGGACCTCATAGATTTATACAGAACATTCCACCCTAAAACAACAGAATACTCATTCTTCTCGAGCGCACGTGGAACTTTCTCCAGAATAGACCACATACTGGGTCACAAATCAGGTCTCAACCAATACCAAAAGATTGAGATTATTCCCTGCATATTCTCAGACCACAATGCTTTAAAACTGGAACTCAATCACAAGAAAAAATTTCGCAGAAATTCAAACACTTGGAAGCTAAAGACCACTCTGCTCAAGAATGTTTGGGTCAACCAGGAAATCAAAGAAGAACTTAAACAGTTCATGGAAACCAATGAGAACGAAAACACATTGGTTCAAAACCTATGGGATACGGCAAAGGCGGTCCTAAGGGGGAAATACATAGCCATCCAATCCTCACTCAGAAAAATAGAAAAATCCTGAATTCACCAACTAACTCTACACCTTAAAGAACTAGAGAAAAAGCAACAAATGACGCCTAAGCCACGCATTAGAAGAGAAATAATTAAAATTAGAGCAGAAATCAATGAATTAGAAACCAGAAACACAGTAGATCAGATCAATGAAACTAGAAGTTGGTTCTTTGAAAGAATTAATAAGATTGATAAACCACTGGCCAGACTTATCCAAAAGAAGAGAGAAAGGACCCAAATTAATGAAATTATGAATGAAAGGGGAGAGATCATGACTAACACCAAGGAAATAGAAACAATTATTAGAAATTATTATCAACAACTACATGCCAATAAACTGAGCAATCTGGATGAAATGGAGGCCTTCCTGGAAACCTATAAGCTGCCAAGACTGAAACAGGAAGAAATTGACAACCTGAATAGGCTAATAACCAGTAACGAGATTGAAGCAGTGATTGAAAACCTCCCAAAAAACAAAAGTCCAGGGCCTGATGGATTCCCCGGGGAATTCTACCAAACATTCAAAGAAGAAATAATACCTATTCTCCTGAAGCTGTTTCAAAAAATAGAAACAGAAGGAAAACTTCCAAACTCATTCTATGAGGACAGCATTACCTTAATCCCCAAATCATGCAAAGACCCCATCAAAAAGAGAATTTCAGACCGATATCCCTGATGAATATGGATTCCAAAATCCTCAACAAAATCCTAGCTAATAGGATCCAACAATACATTAAAAGGATCATCCACCACGACCAAGTGGGATTTATCCCCGGGATGCAAGGGTGGTTCAACATTCGCAAATCAATCAATGTGATAGAACACATTAATAAGAGGAGGGAGAAGAACCATATGGTCCTCTCAATTGATGCAGAAAAAGCATTTGACAAAATACAACATGCTTTCCTGATTAAAACTCTCCAGAGTATAGGGATAGAGGGAACATTCCTCAAGCTCATAAAATCTATCTATGAAAAACCCACAGCGAATATCATCCTCAATGGGGAAAAGCTGAGAGCCTTTCCCTTAAGATCAGGAACACGTCAAGGGTGCCCACTCTCACCACTGTTGCTCAAAATAGTACTAGAAGTCCTAGCCACAGCAATCAGACAACAAAAAGAAATAAAAGGCATTCAAATTGGCAAAGAAGAAGTCAAACTCTCTCTTTTCGCAGACGACATGATACTCTATGTGGAAAACCCAAAAGACTCCACCCCCAAATTACTAGAACTCATCCAGCAATTCAGTAATGTGGCAGGATACAAAATCAATGCACAGAAATCAGTTGCTTTCTTATACACTAACAACGCAACAGTAGAAAGAGAAATTAAAGAAACGATTCCATTTACAATAGCACCAAAAACCCTACGATACCTCAGAATAAATCTAACCAAAGAGGTAAAGGATCTATACTCTAGGAACTACAAAACACTCATGAAAGAAATTGAAGAAGACACAAAAAGATGGAAAAATATTCCGTGCTCATGGATCAGAAGAATAAACATTGTTAAAATGTCTATGCTACCCAGAGCAATCTATACCTTCCATGCCATCCCAATCAAAATTCCAATGACATTTTTCAAAGTGCTGGAACAAACAATCCTAAAATTTGTATGGAATCAGAAAAGACCCCGAATCGCCAAGGAGATGTTGAAAAAGAAAAACAAAGCTGGGGGCATCACGTTGCCCAATTTCAAGCTATATTACAAAGCTGTGATCACCAAGACAGCATGGTACTGGCACAAAAACAGACATATAGACCAATGGAACAGAATAGAGAACCCAGATATGGACCCTCAACTCTATGGTCAAATAATCTTCGACAAAGCAGGAAAAAACATGCAATGGAAAAAAGACAGTCTCTTCAATAAATGGTGCTGGGAAAATTGGACAGCCACATGCAGAAGAATGAAACTCGACCATTCTCTAACACCATACACAAAGATAAACTCAAATGGATGAAAGACCTCAATGTGAGACAGTAATCCATCAAAATCCTAGAGGAGAACATAGGCAGTAACCTCTTTGACATCGGCCACAGCAACTTCTTTCAAGATACATCTCCAAAGGCTAGTGAAACAAAAGCAAAAATGAACTTTTGGGACTTCATCAAGATAAAAAGCTTCTGCACAGCCAAGGAAACAGTCAACAAAACAAAGAGGCAACCCACAGAATGGGAGAAGATATTTGCAAATGACACTACAGACAAAGGGCTGGTATCCAAGATCTTTAAAGAGCTTCTCAAACTCAACACCCAAAAAACAAATAAGTCCAAAAATGGGCAGAAGACATGAACAGACACTTCTCCAAAGAAGACATACAAATGGCTAAGAGACACATGAAAAAGTGTTCATCATCATTAGCCATCAGGGAAATCCAAATCAAAACCACACTGAGATACCACCTTACACCAGTTAGAATGGCCCAAATGGACAGGGAAATAAACAACAAATGTTAGAGAGGTTGTGGAGAAAGGGGAACCCTCTTACACTGTTGGTGGGAATGCAAGCTGGTACAGCCACTTTGGAAAACAGTGTGGAGGTTCCTCAAAAATTTAAAAACAGAGCTACCCTATGACCCAGCAATTGCACTCCTGGGTATTTACCCCAAAGACACAGATGTCGTGAAAAGAAGGGCCGTATGCACCCCAATGTTCATAGCAGCAATGTCCGCAATAGCCAAACTGTGGAAAAAGCCGAGATGCCCTTCAACAGATGAATGGATAAAGAAGATGTGGTCCATATATACAATGGAATATTACTCAGGCATCAGAAAAGATGAATACCCAACTTTTACATCAACATGGATGGGACTGGAGAAGATTATGCTAAGCGAAATAAGTCAAGCAGAGAAAATCAATTATCATATGGTTTCACTTATTGGTGGAACATAAGGAATAACATGGAGGACATTAGGAGAAGGAAGGGAAAAATGCGGGGGGGGGAATTGGAGGGAGAGATGAACCATGAGAGACTATGGACCTGAGAAACAAACAGGGTTCTAGAGGGGAGGGGGGAGGGGGGAGGGGGGATTGGTTAGCCCAGTGATGGGTATTAAGGAGGGCACATACTGAATGGAGCACTGGGTGTTATATGAAAACAATGGATTGTGGATCACTACATCAAAAACTAATGATGTATTGTATGGTGACTGACATAATATAATAAAATTAAAAACTACAAAAAATATATATATCTGGGTGCCTGGGTGGCTCAGTTGGTTAAGTGACTGCCTTCGGCTCAGGTCATGATCCTGGAGTCCCAGTATCGAGTCCCGCGTCGGGCTCCCTGCTCATCAGGGAGTCTGCCTCTCTCTCTGACCCTCCCCCCTCTCATGCTCTCTCTCTATCTCATTCTCTCTCTCAAATAAATAAAATCTTTAAAATATATATATATATATATATATATATCTTACACTGAAAATGTTGACTAGCTACAAATAATAGCTATTGTTTTTACTGAAATAATTAAAAATAGGAATTAAAGTATAAAATAAGGCAAGTATATGAAACAATAAAGGAAAAGTATTCTAACACTAGAAAAACAAATTATTGGTTAATGAGGATGATAAACATATTTTCTCTTGTATGGTCCAGGTGGATATTTTCCTTTCCCTAGTCAGTAGCTTGGCAGAGATTCTCAAAATCTTTCACTGATACCTGCAATATTGGACTGTGAACTCCCTCCACACACCCTTCTATAGACATGTCTACTTCCCCTTCATCAGGGAGTTTCACAATTAGAGAATCATCTATTTTTCTCTGTACCCCTCCTACTTCTCTATAAATATATATACTAGTATGTAAACAGGATCCTTCCCCTAGAGCACTTTCCATTATCCATCAAGTTGTCTCTAGTCCAAACACTCCTTGTGCAAAATGAGAGCTTGGAATATTACATGTGTTCTGCTTCTACTCTGCTTGTAAGCTTTTTCAATAAATACTATTGTAGTGTAATAACTACATTATATTCTTAGTTGTATATGAGTTATCTGGATATTTTAGCTTTGTTTTCAATTAGCAATAATCGCGCCTCGGATAAACCTCATTGGCTACGATACTGCCACTGCACAAAGCTGATATTTTAGCTTTGGAAAACAGAACTAGTTTGATTGGGCCCTCACGGAGGTGGAAAATAAACCCACTGGAAGCCTTACATCAGACAAAGAGTGGCTCATTGTGCCCAAACTGTGCAAACAATGTGGTTCATGCTGAACACCTGCTTTCCTTATGGGAATATGGATTTTTTGGTACATGGTAGGAACAGCGTGTCTATAAGACCTGCCACCAGTAAAAACCCTGGGTACTGAGTCTCTAACGAGCTTACCTGGTAGAAATAATTTCATGTGTTGTCACAAAGAGAGGACTCTTGGATGCTTCTACCTAATGTCTTCCAAACCTTGCCCCATACCTTTTCCCTTTGCTGATTTTGCTTTGTATCCTTTTGCTATAATATCATGATAATGACTATGTGTGGAGCCCTCTTAGTCCTCTTAGTAAATCACTGTACATAGGGATGGCTTTGGGGACCCCCAACACAGTTGGCATCAGAAGTGGGATTCACTAGAATGGCCCCTGCACTCACTAAAAAATGATGAAAGCACTGTTTGGGAAAAGGAGTTATGAAAGGTTGGGATGGAATATGATTAACTTTGGGTGGCTGTAGAGTCACCTATTATGAAATAGCTGCTGAGCTGATAGCAGCTGAGAGGTAAAAGTTACCTATAGAATTTGAAAATGATAATTTCAACCCCAGGAGAACTGGTCTGCTGGATCTCCTTGGTTGCTTTTCTGGTGAAATGAGGGGAAAAGATGCAGCCTGGGTGATGTCTTGGATTTTTGTTCTCTCTACCAAGTGGAAGGATAAAGGGCCTAAAAATACCCAAAGGTGGACTTTGGATGTGCCAAAGGCTGTAAAAACTAGTTTGTAGTTATTCTTTCCTCCAGGTGGAAAGGAAAAAGTTTAAATCAGCTGCTAGTGCTGGAGCAAAGGGGAAAAAAGGTGGAGGTAAGTGTTAAGGGGGGATAAGGCTGGGTGGGGAGAACTCTAGTCTTTTCTTCAACCTAGCCCTGCTACTACTGTGGCATCACTCTCTTCCCCTTCCATTCCAGCTGGGATCTTCTGTGGCTCTAATGTTAACCTTGTAAATGCTAAATGTATTGCTAGTATGAATTTGCAATGAGTAAAAAGGAGAATTTTTAAATGGCTTTGTATTTTGTAACTATTGCATCTGGATATATGATAAAAACTGATGTGAAATGCTGTATGTTTTAATTTCATAAATGCTAGAGGAATCATCCTGATCAGGGAAAGCTGCAAAGAAAAGTATTAATGGGATTTTGTTGCCAAGGGTGACTTGGAATTTAAATTCTCTGGATATTGAAAGTAGAACAATGGGGCATATGGATGGCTCAGGTAAGCATCTGCCTTAGGCTGAGGTCATGATCCTGGGGTCCTGGAATCCAGCCCCTCATCAGGTTCCCCACTCAGTGGGTAGTCTACTTCTCCATCTCCCTCTCCCCCTACTTGTGCTCTCTCTCTCTAAAATAAATAAATAAAATCGTTTAAAAAAAAATAGAACTAGATTCCATAAATCATGATTTTGCCTATTAGAAGCAGGAAAGGCAGCCTATTTTTGCCTATTAGAAAAGGAAAGGCAACAAGAGCAAGAGAGGCAATCCCTAAATGAAGATACACATTTGGAGTTTTATCTTTTTTTTTTTTTTTTTTTTTTTAAGATTTTATTTATTTATTTGTCAGAGAGAAAGAGAGAGAACACAAGCAGGGGGAGTGGCAGGCAGAGGAAGAAGCAGGCTCCCCGCTGAGCAAGGAGCCCAACACAGGACTCAATCCCAGGATCCCGGGATCATGACCTGAGCCCAAGGCAGACACTTAACTAACTGAGCCACCCAGGCACCCACATTTGGAGTTTTAAACAGCAGTTTTTGGTTGCTAATAGGCTCTTGTAAAATCAGACATTTGACCCTTAATGATGATGATTTTTCTGGCCTGATGTGCATATTTTTGAGTGAGTCAACTTGGGCTCTAAGACTGACAAAGAAGGTTTGGTAACACCTTGATTGACATTTGGACTTGTAACAGGACTCTCTATCTCTATGGCATCTCAGAGTTGCTACTAATAAAAATAATAATTAAAGAAAAAAAGCTAATTCATAGATCCTAATTACCTGGACCTGACTCAGTTAAAACCTGACACTGTCTGCTATAGGCTGTTTCAGCCTCAGCATGGGTTATTCTAAAGGATGAAAAGCAGAAAGGCTTAATCAGACTCTGGGACAGCTCCAGATCTAGGACACCTGTCTTTGAGTCCCTAAACTCCAAAAACATCATGTATGCAGACTGCACCATCTGGATCACATACCAATATCCACAGAAAAGAGCTTGTTCTCTGAAGAAACCATCTTAAATACAGCTGCTGATCTACTCTGTATACAGAGACTAACTACACCCCTCACTTTCCCTGATAAAAGTTGCAAGTTGGGGAAGGGCACATCTCAAGGACTGTGGCCACTGCGTGCTCTTAACAGATCAAACTCTCTGGATGTTGATTATTGTTTGACTTGCTGGATTAGTTGCAGTTTGCAACAATGGACTGATACTCTGACTCTACTTCTCTCACTTGTCTCCTGGTATACACACCTTAGTAGGTCCATTTGACTATTAAAAACAGCTGTTCCCACAAAGTGATTGATTTTTTTTTTCTAGGCTGCTCACTAGATAAATGATCAGAACAAAAGGGATGGGAGGTTATGTAAACACATTTTGAAAATTTTGAAAATTCAGAATTTGTCCTGATCAATTCCTAAACATGTTGTATCTTTCTGGTTAGGATGTATAAAAATGCTTTTCTGCAAAAAATGCTTTTGTCCTTCTTGCATACAACCCTTCTAGTCAAAAGATCTAAGTGAAAGTAGAACATGATTTGGAAAGAATGTAAAGTTTTGATTACTGAATGAAAACACTGATTTTTGTAACACCTGATAAAAAAACAAAGTTCAGCACGTTAGCAGGCCATAGGGAGGGAGAGGGCACTAATAATCTTTGTTTTTCAGAACTGTTCCAGAAGTTTTCCCCTCTTCCTGAGGAAAATGCTCTGTGCTGCCTTTCTGAGCTGCTGAGAGCACCTTGAATTCAAACAGTGTGGAGACCTGAGATCGCACTTGACAGTGCTGATGATGAGATAGCAGGGGTGGGGATCCTGCACTTTCCACATGGAACAGCTTCAGATGTCATCTATATTTCCCAGGTACATTAACTGGTGTCATTCACAAGAAAAACTGGAACTGACTGCTTTTAAGCAGTCCTTCTAAAACAAAATGATTCAACTAAACCAATCAGTCTGGACCAGAAACCCTAAGGTGAGAGGCCGCATTGGGGCCCTGTTCACCTGCACTGCCTGACTAAAGTATGTCCTCCTGGGGTGCTCTAACAATTATAAAGTCTTTGTTTCCAAGGGTACCATGTGTCCTCTCTGGGATTAAATTTCTTGCGTGTGTGACCTAACTGTCATGACACTGTCTCAGCCCTGGAAGGCCTTCAGGTCAGCTTCAACTTACTGACCATAGTTGTACAATTCCTGAATTGGTGCCTTGGGTAAGATAAAGAGAAGATCAATATAGAAAATTAAAGAGAAAGTCACTTGGCTTTCTAACCATAAGATATGGTTAGTGGGATTTGTTTTACAAGAGAAGTCCAGGACTTCTAAAGGGTATAACTGAGATTAATACTACAGGTTAGTCTCACCCTGGAGGCTGGGGACCCACTGATGATAATTTTTTACTGTAAAAATGCCTTGGTCAAGGGGGTGTACTGCACAGCAAAGAGTGGACCTAACAACACTGAGACTGCTATCCTTAGAATGACCTGATTGCAAGGTTGAATCTTGGCTGGCATTTGGGAACTTGGATTTAGGGAGGGTTCCTACAATTCCCGGAGCTGATAAGAGTGGCTCACTGTGCCCAAATTGGTAGCACAAACAATGTGATTTATACAGAATACCTGCTTTGCTCCTGGGAGCCTGGAATTTTTATATATGGCAGGCAGAGGGTGCTACATGACTAGCCTCAATAAAAACCCTGGGCACTGAGTCTCTAATGAGCTTGACATTTCATATGTATTGTCACAATTCATTGCTGGAGGAATTAAGAGCATCCTGTGTGACTCCACTGGTAGAGAACTCTTGGAAATTTACACCTGGTTTCTTCTGGATTTTCCCTCATGAAACTTTTCCCTTTACTGATTTTGCTTTGCAACCTTTTGCTGTAACAAATCATAGCCATGATAATGACCATATGCTGAATCCTCTGAGTTCTCCCAGTAATGGGAGTGGTCTTAGGAACCCCTGACACATAGGTCTACTATTTTTGTACTTTATATTACAACCAAATTTGCTCTTTCTCTCTTGGATTATATAACTGACACTGGAGTTCTGGAATACTAAACCCAGAAGAGATACAAAGCCATGCTGATTGGAAAACTACCCTATTGGCCAAGTACATGAACTTGGGAAGAACTGTCTGAACTAATCATTCAGTAATATTGCATATAGGGAGGGTAAAGATAAAATTAGTCTCCAAATAAAATTTGATGCATGCAGGGATGCTATGAAATGCCAGTATATCTAGTTAAAAAAAAACTACTGGGGGGATGCCTGGGTGGCTCAGTCGGTTAAACATCTGCCTTGGCCTCGGGTCATGATCCCGGGGTCCTGGGATCAAGTCCCACATCAGGCTCCCTGCTCAGTGGGGAGCCTGCTTCTCCCTCTGTCTGCTTCTCCCTCTGTTTGTGCGCTCGCTTGCGCACTCTCTCTGACAAATAAATAAATAAATAAGTAAGTAAGTAAGTAAGTTAAGTAGGTTTTAAAAATCTTTAAAATAAAAACAACATTGGGCATAATAGTCAAAGCTTCAACAGTGGGAAAAAACCCAACTGTATCCCCCCCAAGTCTTTGTTATTATACCAGCTACTGAATAAATTGCTGCCGCTACTGATACATGTATGCAGAAAGACATGCAACATGCAACCTTTACTAATATTTCTTGGGAATATTTGAATTCCTGACATACATTTTCAACAGGTGGAGTAAAACCAGCACAACGTGAACTGCTAGCAATTTCCAGACATTCTAGTATATTGAAGACAGTGGCCAACACTGAAGAAGTACTGCTTATTTTCTAGGGACATCTCATTAAAGATAATTTAAATGAAAACACAATCCATGATCCTGTCATTCAAATGAATTTTGGGAAGGGGATCATTTGGACAATACCAAAAAGATATATTCTACATCCTTTACAAGAACATTTATTAGCTCTGCAGGCCCCAACCACAAAGGACTTTCTTCTTTAAGTACTGATGACATCACATTCTATACCTAGTGACTCTTCAAAGCATCTGTATCAGAGCAACTAATTTTATTTATTTTTTTTTCTTTTTTAAAGATTTTATTTATTTATTTGACAGAGAGAGAGAGATAGCAAGAGCAGGAACACAGCAGGGGGAGTGGGAGAGGGAGAAGCAGGCTTCCCGAGGAGCAAGGAGCCCGATGCGGGGCTGGATCCCAGGACCCTGGGATCATGACCTGAGCCGAAGGCAGACGCTTAACAACTGAGCCACCCAGGCGCCCCTCAGAGCAACTAATTTTAAATGAAAGCTCCTACATTAAGAAGCTATGGAAAAGTTCCAGGCATCACAAAAGCACATTTTAACTTTATATCTGCTATATTCTTTAGACTCATGGGATTACAGGTACATGACATGTAAATAACTTTTGCTGACTGGAGCTTTTGGCAACAATACTTCAAATTATTTGTCAGTTCCTGGGACTCTGAACTCCATTACTTCTTCCCACTGCTAAATATTATATGCTCTTGGCCTATTATTGGGCCCCAATGGGGCAGATTTTCTCACTTTTCAAACAAACGTTCCTATCGCATGATGGATCTTCTCTAAACCAAAATCTCATAAGGTGGTACAAGCCTGGAAAATTCTATTGAAAAGGAAACTGACTTAGCACATCCAATAAAGGGCCAATCCTGGTCCTTAGGATCTTGGCCAAATTAATAAAATATGTCTGCACACTCACTGGGCACAGAGATACTCCCCTGCTGTTTTAACCAAACCATTGACTTAGTAAGACCCTTGCCTTGCCTACAAGATTTGCCACCTGACAAGAAAGTATGATTCACTGATCCAACAGTCTCTCTCAAAAGTCATAAAATCTATTGAGGTACTGCATTTGTCCACCAGAATAATGGTAAGTTGTTAAGATCCCATAGAATTGGACATTCTTCAAAATTAGGTGAATTTCAGGCATTGTTCATAGCCACAGAGCACACCCTTAGATTGAATTATACTTTTACAAACACTCATGAGCCATCGCTAATGGCCCAGTGACATGGTCAGGCCATTGGGCCACACAGGACAAAACTATTAAATACACATATTTTTTTCTGAGACACCCCCTACCCAAGGAAATAGGTAGAGCAACTTAGTAACAAACTCAATCCTTCTTTTTCTTTTTTTTTTTTTTTAAGATTTTATTTATTCATTTGAGAGAGAGATAGAGAGAGTATAAGCAGGGGGAGAGGCAGAGGGAGAGGGAGAGGCAGACTCCCCGCTGAGCTAGGAGCCCGATGTGGGGCTCGATCCCTGGACCTGGAGATCATGACCTGAGCTGAAGGCAGACACTTGCTTAGCCATCTGAGCCACCCAGGCGCCCTAATCCTTATTTTTCATGTGTACATGCCCACAAGAAGGAGCTAAATCTAAAAGAAAAATATCTGATCTAAAAAAGTCAATCAAGAACGTATGACCTTTGTGTCTACTATGGTCTTGGGTCCATCTCCATTCTATCCCACCATGAAGGAACTAGATGTTTAATAGGGAATTTATCTAAAAGACAGAGAAGCCACTGTTGCCCATCCAGCCTATTCTACTTGCCATCTAAGCCAGTTTCTTTAAAAACAACCTCCACAGTGCTTGTCAATCCAGTTTCCCCTTGTTGTTCACAAGTTATAAGATGACATAACCTGCAAGGGCCTCTCTGCATTTGTTGAATTCCAATGTACTTTGGAACTAAAGAGTGAAAGAAAAGATTATTTCAAGATAAATATTATATTCCCATTTTTTTTTACTCCCTTTGATCTCAGTATATGAATGGACAAATCAGACTGATCATTTAAAAGATGGACATTGTCTTTGCATCAGATTCTTCTGCAAACATCCTCTTCTAACCCTGCAGGTGACTTCTGAGGGAAAAATAGTAACTTTGGGGTCCCTGCTGAATTTATCACTCCAAAAAAATGACAAGCTGGCTCATCTCCAAGAAGGAATAACAGATCTCAGTTTATCAAGCGTGAACATGTCTGACCTTGGGAAATGGTTGGAGGGGGGATATCAAGGGAGATAATGAATAAATTTCTCTCTTACTGCAGATATTGTACAGATATTCCAAAACAGCCTTTGGCTGTCCAGGAAGTAAAGCTTATAATCTGTGAATTTATTTATTTATGCTGGTTTTGCACCCACACCTACCCCAGCTGGAGACCCTACTGTCATCTTTCTCCCAGGCAATACTGTAGAAATTGTTATGATCAGGACCAGGTGTCAGCTGGAGCTAATGGAGAGCCTATTAGTGAGACCCCAAGACCAAGAAGTAGACAGAGGACAGACAAATCTCTGTTATGGCATGGCCCTGGTAGTTCTCTCCATTCTCCCTTTCGGTGTTTTGGCAGAGCTGGCTCACCAGGACTGTTGAATGGAAAAATAGCTCTCACTGATACCAGCTATGTTAACATACAAAATGCCTACTCCTCCAGGAGCTTCCTTTTTCTAACAAGGCCACTGCCCCAAGCAGGAATCTCTCACTGTTACATGGTTGACTAGGTGCTCTCTATCCCCTCTCAATGCCTCTATAATTTTGTAGGGTTATGTGAGGAGCAAGTCCCTCTCAGGAGCACTTTCCATGGTGAATTTGATGTACTTTCCTGCAGAATAATGACAGCTCAGGAGATATTGTACCCTCTACTGTTTCTTAGTTTGTAAGCTTTCCTCTATAAAATCTAACTAATATCTATAATTTGGACCACAAGTAATATGTTACTTGCACAACCATTAATTGAGGAAATTATAGTCTCCTTTAGGGTTTTTAAAAAGGTAAATCTCCGTTTGTAGTTTATTGGAAAGAGTCAAAAAATTATGACAGGTTTTTTTAATTTCATAGTTAGACATCCCTTTTCTTGATACATAATAATCATCCTTGACCACCAATCTAAATTAGCCTTCCCTGTGACTCCCTATCAGAAAGGGAGTTTTGTTCTCTTCATTTATTACTCTATAAAATTATCTTGTTCATGTATTCTCACTTGTTTTTTTGCCTGTCTTCCCCACTATAATGTAAACATCACAAGAAAAGAAAGCTTATTTTTGTTATCAGTAAAACCCAATGCCCAAAAGAGTACCTGGCATATGAAGGTGACAATATTTGTTGAATGATTGAGTTTAGTGAATAAATGAATAAATTTAATAGCTAATCATCTATGGGAAAAAATGGACACATATTAATACACTTCCTCTTTTGTATATGTTTTTGTGCTTAGTGTTGGGGGGAAAGTTGTAAAAAAAGGATTTAGAAAGAATTAGGTTGGATGTATAACTCTTAAAAATAAAACACCAAGAAACAGTTTACATTTTCATATCCAAAAAGTGTAAATTTCAATGCTATAAAACATTTAAGAAAAGCTAACCCCACGTTTGATGCGAAACACTAAATTATTAACATCTATTGTGTTTGATTAAATATTTGCCACTAAGTCATTCCCTAACCAAAACAAATCGCTAAATGTTGTAAAGCGCAAAAAAAAAAAAAAAAAAGTACTTTATTGTAATCAATACCATGTGTCTGTTCAGGTGGAATCTCCTTACTTTGCTCCCATCCACTCTCTGAAGGTTAGGGAGACTTTTCCAAAGTATTTCAGAAATTCTATTAGGATCTAAGAAGTAACCCAAAATGAAGTTTGATGAATAATATAGTGCCATGTGCTTAACAGTTTGATTTTTTATTATATTTAGCAATATTCAACCTACAGCTATTAAGGGAAATTCTATAAAATCTATCAAGCTACAGCAACCTTTCTCATGTCATATCTCCCATTTTTTCCTCAGTTTAAACTAAAAAAAAAAAAATTACTGGTCTTTCCCTGGCACACTGTGTAGATTCTAAACACCCTTGTTTTTGTTTCAACTGTTCAGTCCACCTGTAACACCTGTTCCTCATATTTCCGTGTTAAAATTCAACCCACCTGTCTTTCTTAAATTAAATGCTGTTACACTCATTCAAGCCAGAAATAACTTTTCCTCCTTTTTGATGCAACCTTTTGGTAACCTTTTATAGAATGCATCTTCTGCATTATACTGCACTTATTTTTGCACATGTCTTGTCTGCCTTACTAGAACATTTAATGCATTGAGGGCAAGGATGATACAGCTGTCATCTTGATATTCCTCATGATATCTAGCACTGTGCCTTGCACAGCATGGAAATTCAGTCCATATTTCCCTATTTGAACTAAACTGAATTGAATAATCTTCCTCCTGAAGTTAGGCAACATTTATATGAATTAACACTAATATGGGGGGGGAAGCCATTTAAGAGGAATTTTATATATTCATTCTATGATCTTTTTCTGTTCTTGATGCCCTATATTCCCTATCATCCTTAAGTCCATTATTCCCCAACCAACCCTTCTTCCATTCTTCCACTTCCCACTATTACTCTTATTAACTGTGACTTATCAGCCAAGTAGAATGGGGGCTGGCAAGAGTAGTAACTCACAGTAACACTATCATAACCCATCTTCAAGACTTTTCCAAACGCTCATAGAAAGTAACTTAGACTGCCTTACTCTCTCATAGAGACTAGAAATCCTCTTTAAAATACTTCTGTTTAAGCCAATATTTCTACTTCCTGAGATTCACCAAATATAGTCTATCAAATTCAGCAGCAGGATCTAAATGTCCAATATTAAAACAACTTATATGAAAAGTTACTACTTCATGTTCTTCACGGTGACATTAGCTTTCCAGCATTTCAAAGCCTATTACTTCATGATTTTTCCATAGAAAAATTATAGTAGTATGCCATGCTCTACCATAGTCTTAACATGAATAAAAGAGTATCATGCTTTATTTGTTCCTATTTCTACAGTTCATAAGCTGGTTAAGCTCCAATTAAAGTTGAAGATAATTATTAATACTTTTTCATATACCTTCTCAAATATTCATAATACTGATCAGATATAATCATAATGTGAAGTAATAAATGACAAGAACTCTACCCATAAGTTTGCAAAGCAACAAATAAATGTCTATCTTCTCTTGAGATATTAAAAACATACTTTTAAAAATATAACCACTACAGACATTAAAATGGACACTTCCAAAACTCTTAGCCCTTAATCATAATATTTATTACTTAATTCTTGCTAATTCATCTGGGTCTATAATCTAGAAATATTAAAAATAGTAATGAAGCAGAGAAATGCACATTTCTAAACAATTCTTTCCTCTTTTCTGCGTGGCAATCAAAGCTAAAATTTTATATATTAAGCTATGTATAATTAAAGAATAAGTGCCTCATATACATTGAATTTGAATTCACAATAATTCAAGTGAATGACTGAAAGGAAACACTGCCATAGTTTATTCTCATTGAAGAGCAACCTAACTCTTACTGACAGAATTTACTGTTCCACTAATCTATCTGGTTCAGGCTTTCTGTTTCTTGACAGGTTTGTGAAAAGGTCTGTGAATCATAACATGTTAATCAAACAGACTCACTCACTAATGAAACTGTAAGATTTAATTGGTTAAATCAACCAACTCAATTATTTATGTGCATGCATATGCATATACATAAAGTGATTAAGCAAAAATGAAATGCAAAAAAAAAAAATTTAAGTGTTTTATGTATTGAGGTCATGACTCAATGAAGTAATCCCACCCCTAACTATTTTCCTGAAGATAAATAAAAATTGTTTTCACACAAAAACCATTTTAAAAAAGGGTCATATTCAGGGGCGCCTGAGTGGCTCAGTCAGTTAAGCATCTGCCTTGGGCTCAGGTCATGAGCTCAGGGTCCTGGGATTAACCACCCCCCAACCCAATCTGGCTCCCTGCTCAGCAGGGAGTTTGCTTCTCGCTCTCCCTCTGTCCCTCCCCCCACTTGTGCTCTCTCTCAAATAAATAAATAAAATCTTTAATAAGAAATGGGTCATGTTCAGTTTCTCATTATCTGAAAATTTAATTGTTGCTCGGGGAGGTGGGGGGTATGGGGATGTGGGGAGGAAAGTGGCTTTGTACCATACCTAGTCCTTAGTTTAAATTTTTCCCTTAAAATTTTTGATTTTCACAGCATCCAAAACTGTTGGTGTTTGACAACATCTAAAGTTTTAAACATTTTCTATTTAAAATTAGTCCCAAAGAGTACAATATTGTAAGCAAAGATATAAATCAAGGAGTTTTATGATACTGGATTTAGAATGGCTATTTCACCATTTAGGTATATAAACTAATAAAGACTAGAAAAATAATATTTTTAAATGTTTTACCTTTTGTCAATTGGGCTTCCATTTGGGACACTTGAGATCTGTGATAAAGAATACTAAATTTAAATACACTAAACATGCACACCAAATGTTTATACTAAATTATTTAGAAAAATATCATTCAAAGCAGGTTTTTAAATATGACAATTTTGTAAGATTAAGGTGTCAAAAAAGCTAAGATATGATCATACCTGGCATTGGAAGAAACACTGTAGAAGATGAACTACTATCAAAATTATATTTCTAAATGAGTGCAAAAAGGGCTTCATATTTATAGGACATACACCTGATGATCTTAGCCAAAAGGCCGAGAAGCGATTATATTTATAGTAAATAAACATTATTTTAAACATATCCATTACATAATTATTTAATCTTTTTAATATTCTTTTTGAAGCATTTATAATTCAAATGCCAAGAGTATACGAATATGGTGGTACTAACACATAGTATACTAATATATAATATAATATGATAGTATTTTTTTAATTTAATTTAATTTTTAATTTAAAAAAATATAAAAGTATATTGAGAATCCATGCTCAAAATATACTTATTGAGGTGTGTGATCAAAAATATAAGAAACCAATGGCCTCAGGAGTGTGATTTTATTAATAACTTACCCCTTGGGAAGATAACATGTTTTCCTATAGCATATTATTGATTCTAGATTCTATCCCAGGCCTGAATTTTACCTAACTCAATTTCTTTCATACAGAGATTAGCTAGCTTTATCCTTATTCACCTGTGTCAAAGACTTCTGATGTTCACCAAACTAATTTTCTTTTCTTAAGGCACATTACTAGTCTATATTTCTAAGTCCCTCCTATAGTTAAATGTGGTAAATTAATTATGAGAGAAAATGGTGTGTACCACTTCCAGCCTGGTCAATGAAAATTGACTCATGTTTGGTCTTCCATCTCCTCTTCTGGTAGCTGGATATCTATGCCTAATGTGGCCCAGGAAGCCAATGTAAGATGGCAAAACTTCCATATGCCAGGATACTGGAATGACCCTGTAGAGCAGGACTCCCTAACACAAACATGGACCCTGAACTTCCTGGAAGTATTTACATGAGGAAATAATTTTCTATCGTATGTGAGCCATTACACATTCTGGGCCTATATGTGATAAGAGTTAGCCTATATATTAATATACTACCATGGGTTTTCATATGGACTATGTAGATAACTGGACAGAACTAAATGATGATAACATGATAATGATAACATTCACACAGTGCTTCATGATATACAAAAGCATTTGACAAACATTATCTCATTTTACTCTAACATGTTTATAAAGTATTATCATCCTCCTATATCTAAGGGTTTTATAGAAAAATGTCTTCAGTTCCTGACACATAGAAAAGATAATAGGTCTTACCCTAACCTCTAATTTTAAAAAGACTACTATTCCAATAAGCAACTTTAAAAACAGGTACAAAAACAAAGAGGAACTACTTCTTAAATATGTCATTAAGATATACAGATGACAGACCTTTTGTGTAATGCAATCTAATGTCCAGTAGTAGGAGTTCTAAATATTTTTCTTTCACTCCTTTTAAATTTTAAGTTTCTATCACCAGTAGCACAGGGTGATAAGCTGGCTTCCCTATGAAACCAGGCCCAAGAGCACTGGGAACATGCCACCTCATTTGAGAAAACTCTCTCTTGATATTAGCAATATCACAGCTCCACAGCCAAACAAGGCATTATAATACCTAAGACAGCTATATCAGCAAAAGAAATGAAATATATTTATAGTTACAATATATAGGTAAGACCTTATGAATTATAGGATCAATACAAAGCAGTTCTTCCTTTCTGACAATTGAAGACCAAACTGCTTAACTTAGTATTCAGTTCAAGAGTTTTCACAATCTCATATCAATCTACTTGTAGGCAGTCTCTAAAATGGCTCCCAGTGATCCCTGTTTCATGGTATGCATGCCTGTTGTATTACCCTACCTTGTTTTTGGGCTGACCCTCTTGACTACTTCTACTTCTAATGAATAGGATATGGCAGAAGTGATAGGATATCACTTCTGCAATTAGATTCTACCTTTCTCCATCCCTCCCTGCTGCTTTCCCTCTCTTTCTCCCTGTTTCTGCCCTTGCTTCCATGTTGTAAGTAGCTTTATGGAAAGGCCTCCATGGCAAGGAACTGATGTCCCCTAGCAACATCCAGCAAATATCTAAGGGCCAACAATAGTTACATGAGCATATACTGAGCCCACAAGTATATCCTCCTCCAGTTAGGTCTTGAGCCAAATGCAGCCAAGGCCAACATTGACATTGAAAATCTGATTTTACCACTTTACTGCCCAGCTCTTGTTTTTCTTTGACAGTGAGAGTGCTGTGACTCAGATAGAATCAGATTCATCACTGGACTCCAGAACACTCACCCAGGACCTCAATTTTTGTGCATTTTTGAAGCCATTGTCTTAACTCCTGATTAACTAAGGATCCATTGGTGAGTCCAACTCCTAAACCATTGTTCCATGCAAATGTCCACTGAAGTTAGTAGGGACAGATTTTGATTCTTAAGATTCTGAGTATACTCCAGAATCTGGTTAGAGTCTCATATAAGTGGAGGCTGGATTAGATTTCCAGGCTTCTCTATTTGTAAGAGGCTAATCTGTAAGGAATAGAAGCTATGTTTGAGTCCTAAGTTTTCTGTTTAAGTATAAAGGTACCAATAGTTAAAAACATGGGACTTCTCAATTGACTGAAAACCTTTGAAACCTCTTCCTTCCCATCACTAATGTTTCTCCTTCCTCTTTTTATAACCTTCAATCTTCACTAGGGTTCTCTTGAATCCTTTGGTATGTCTCTCTTTAATCACTAACCTCCCTCATCCTTCTGCCTACCCTGCCAGGCTTTCCCTTTCTGACTTGAGCCCCTCGGTTCCCTATAGTCACTTAAACATTAAGCCCCCATACTCCCTATGAAGAGATCTCAAGAGACTCAGACACCCAAATGCAACCATTTCAGGCTGAAAAGAGAGAAAGAGGCTATATGAAAACAAAATTAGTGTTTTGTCCACTTGATGAGACAGATAGCCACTAGACATCTCAGTCACTCACCTAAAACTTAGTCCACACCTCCATTAGATTACAGATCAAGGCAAAAAGTCCCTTCCACAAATATTGACAAACATGTAACCTTAACTTGTCCCAGTTGCCAGAAACACAATTTGAATAAAAATATAAAGTTGAAAAAAGATGAGAGCTAACTCCTCCATATAAACCACTTGTTTGTATTACATTTTACTGATTCAAGTCTAAAATTTTAGAATGAAAGCATTAAGATCTCTTTTTGCATGTTTGTATGTTTGTTTATATGTGTGTGTTTTATATACGTGTGCTCTTTTTTCCTCCAAATGATATCATCAAATTACTCGATAAAATCTCTTAAAGGAGTTCTATTCAAATTAGCTTAGAGATGAATGAGTGCCATTATAAATTAAGTATTTCTAAGACAAATCCCAAAAATACAAAAACTAACACAAATGTTTTGGTGGGTTTTTTTTTTAGATTCATATGATCTGGAATATAAATTGGTAAATAAAGCTAGTTTTAAAATTGTTGTTAAAATAAAAGCACGCATATGCTGAGATGTCAGCTTTAATACATACAGACATAAAATTTTTTTCTGCCTAAGTTCACTAGTCAAACAAGCTTACATTAAAGCTGCTAAATGTTTACAATTATAAATTATAAATCTAACCTAAGAACAAAATGTACAATAAAAATGGATTGCTTCAAAATCATAGGATATAAAATCAATGCACAGAAGTCTGTTGCATTTCTGTACACTAATAATGGAACAGCAGAAAGAGAAATCAAGGAATAAATCCCACTTACAATTGCACCAAAAACCATAAGATACCTAGGAATAAACCTAACAAAAGAGGTCAAAGATCTGTATTCTGAAAACTATAGAACACTTATAAAAGAAATTGAGGAAGATACAAACAAATGGAAAAACATTCCATGCTTATGGAATGGAAGAACAAATATTGTTAAAATGTCTACTATACAAAAACAATGAATCATGGATCACTACATCAAAAACTAATGATGTATTGTATGGTGACTAACATAACATAATAAAATTTTTTAAAAAAATGTCTATGCTACCGAAAGCAATCTATACATTCAATGTAATCCCTATCAAAATACCACCAGCATTTTTCACAGAGCTGGAACAAACAATCCTAAAATTTGTATGAAACCAGAAAAGACCCCGAATAGCCAGAGGAATGTTGAAAAAGAAAACCAAAGCTGGTGGCATCACAATGCCAGACTTCAAGCTCTATTACAAAGCTGTGATCACCAAGACAGCATGGTACTGGCACAAAAACAGACATATAGACCAGTGGAACAGAATAGAGAGCCCAGATATGGACCCTCAACTCTGTGGTCAAATAATCTTTGACAAAGCAGGAAAAAATATGCAATGGAAAAAAGACAGTCTCTTCAATAAATGGTGCTGGGAAAATTGGACAGCTATATATAGAAGAATGAAACTTGGCCATTCTCTAACACCATACACAAAGATAAACTCAAAATGGATGAAATACCTCAATGTGAGACAGGAATCCATCAAAATCCTAGAGGATAACATAGGCAGTAACCTCGTTCAGATCAGCCACAGCAACTTCTTCCAAGATACATCTCCAAAGGCAAGTGAATCAAAAGCAAAAATGAACTTTTGGGACTTCATCAAGATAAAAAGCTTCTGCACAGCCAAGGAAACAGTCAACAAAACAAAGAGGCAACCCACAGAAGGGGAGAAGATATTTGCAAATGACACTACAGATAAAGGGCTGGTATCCAAGATCTATAAAGAACTTCTCAAACTCAACACCCAAAAAACAAATAATCAAGTCCAAAATTGGGCAGAAGACATGAACAGACACATCTCCAAAGAAGATATATAAATGGATAACAGACACACGAAAAAATGTTCATCATCATTAGCCATCAGGGAAATTTCAAGTCAAAACCACTTTAAGATACCACCTTACACCAGTTAGAATGGCAAAAATTGACAAGGCAAGAAACAACAAACTTTGGGGGGTTGTGCACTTCCTTTTAAAATCCAGTTTAATAAGAATCCTGAGTCAATTTAGCAACAGTGCCCCATTCTCCATAATTGATCTCCCTCAATACTTAAGGAGGTTCCTTATCCTTCACTATCCCCCAGGTGATAGCTGATCACACTTTTTTGAACACCACATCAAAAACTAACAATGCACTGTATGGTGACTAACATAATATAATAAAATTAAATTTTTAAAAAATAAAGTAAGGATTTTATTTATTTATTTGACAGAGAGAGAGAGCACAAGCAGGGGAAGCGGGAGAGGGAGAAGCAGGTTCCCTGGTGAGCAGGGAGCCAGACGTGGGGCTTGATCCTAGAACCCTGGGATCACGACCTGAGCCAAAGGCAGTCGCTTAACCAACTGAGCCACGGAGGCACTCCTATCACTCTTGCCTATCTTTGGCAAAGATCCTGTTAGGTCAGTTCAGCCAGAATCTCCATTACACCCCCAATGTTTCCTCTTAGTAATTTTCCACTGACCACCAACCTACTCTTTGGCTATAAATTTCTACTTCCCCATGGTGTATTAGGAATTGAATACAGTTCTATACTGAGGTCTTTTTTCTCCTATTGCAATGGCTTTGAACAAAATCTGTTTTTACCACTTGACTGCCCAGCTCTGATTTTTCTTTGATTGCATCTTTGTGAGAGACCATGAACTAGAGGATCTAGCTAAGCCTTCTTTCTGGATTTCTGACTCACAGATACTATGAAATAATACATGTTTGTTGTCTAAGCTACTAAGTTTTGGAGTAATTTATTACGTACCAAAAGGTAACATAGTCCTTTTTGTTCTTCATTCATTTTTTAACCAGATGAATTTTAAGAAACAAGGGAGGGAGAAACAGTGTTGAAAACAAAGAGAGCTAATTATGCAAAATCATGAAGGTGACAGAAAACATAGTGTGTTCCATGAACTTAAGGAAGTTCAGTGTAGCTAAAGCATAAATATATGTTTGTACGTGTGTGTGCACACTCATGCTTATGAAGTCATGTGCAGTGAATGGGTGTGTGGGGGGGTGAGGACTAATTAAAAATGAGGCTGGCATCTCAAGAAAGGACACCTTAACCCATAATTAGGAATTTGTACTTCAACCAAAGAATAATGGGAACCATTAAAGATTTTAGGCAAGAAGGTTGAACAGATTTCAATTTGAAAGATGACTAGACATCAACATGGAGACTGGACTAAAGACAATAAATTCTGGACAAAAGGACAGCAATTAGAATCCTGGTAGCATCCTGGGAATTGCCAGTGAAACCGGAAAAAAAAGGGCAAAATTTTATGGCTAATAATTGGATTGATTAAAAAAAAAGAAGAGACAAAATTGATTCCCAAGATTCTAGTTTCAGCAATTAGGTGTATGAGGATGCCAGGAAATTGTGACTAGTGGGAGAAGAAGCAGTCTAAGAAGAAAGCAATTAGTTCCTTTCAGGACATAATGAATTCTAGATGCTGTGGACCATTTCAGTAGGTAAATTCAATAAGCTGATAGATAATAGGTCTGGAAATTAAGCGATATTTGGGTTTGACACAAGATTTATTTGGCACTTGAAGCCATAAAGGTATATAAGCATGCTCAGAAAGAATATGTGGAATAAAAAGAGAATCCAGAAGAGAAAACTCAGAGAAACACCAACAGTTAAAAAATGGGCAGCACAAGAGGAGACCAAAACACAGAAATATAAAGAAAACCAAATAATTATTCTGTCTCTAAAACAAAACGCAGACTTCATTAAAAATAAATGGTCAGGGGGCACCTGGGTGGCTCAGTGGGTTAAGCATCTGCCTTTGGCTCAGGTCATGATCCCAGAGTCCTGGGAGAAAGCCCCACATCGGGCTCCCTGCTCAGCGAGGAGTCTGCTTCTCCTTCTCCACCTGCACCTTCCCCTGCTTCTGTTCTCTCTCTCTCACTCTCTCAAATAAATAAAGCTTTTAAAAAAAAAAAAAGAAGGAAAGAAATGGTCAAACATGATCAAATAATGCTAAGAGGATAAGTGAGATAAAACTATAAAGCATCCTTCAGAATAGGATCAAGTAAATTTGTTGTGACCTTGGCAAAAATAGTTTTAATATAGTAGTTGGGAAAAAAGGTTACAGTTAAGTGAAGAATTACTATAAGAACATGGAAACAGTGAGTATGAACAACTTCTAATCCATCAAAATCCTCAGTAATGATTCCTGTTTCATTATTACCAGAGCAGGCCAATCCAAATAAATGATATTATATACACCATCCATGCAAAGAACCTAGTATATAGTAGGTGTTTTATAAGGATTGTTAAACTGAATATTTAATAAGAGAGGTGCGTGTTAATCTATTGAAAACCACTAAAAATAAAAATCACCTGCCCAGGTTGCAGGTGATGAAGTTACCTGGTAAAATGCTTCAGGTAATGAAGTTGCTCTTTCAAAATCATCTTACTTTTTAATCTAACATTTTCTATTTAACTCGTCATATATGACAGCCTTTATTTTGGTTATGGGGAAAATCCTGGGAAATAAAAAAACACTAGCCATTTAACAAAGTGAGGGTTCAAATGCAGCCACACAGGAAAAGAAGATATCCTGACATGATTTTGAAGCCAGAAAGACCTAGGTTTGAAGTCTAATTCAACATTACTATGATGTTGCATAGTTAGTGTTTTTAGGCTCCAGTTTCATCTTCAAAATGGGGGTGCTTATAGCTATCTTACTACTTATTGTGTAAATGATTGGCATCTATTACTTATTGTGTAAATGACTAGCACATATACATAAAATCACCAGCATATTTTATAATGATAGAGGATATAGAATGCCTAGCACATTTTAAATTGTGTTGCCACACTTTATCTTTGTTTTAAGCCAGTTCACAGAAACATGCATTTCTAAAAAATTTGCTTTTGTATGCAATTCAGGGCAAAAAACAAAGACAAAAAAACCCTAATAACCTTAATAATTTCTTTTTCACTAAGAGCAATTTTTTATCTTTCCAAGAAGAAACTGACATAGTTTGCAATTAAAATTATATACAATGGATTAAATAGATGTTGGGGATTAAGGAGTGCACTTGTGATGAGCAGCAGATGTTATACGTAAGAGTTGAATCACTAAATTGTACACCTGAAATTAACATTACACTGTATGTTAACTAACTGGAATTTAAATAAAAACTTAAAAAATTATCTACAAAAAAGATTAAAATAAGGATAAAATTACTGTGATGATAGTCTCCTTACAAAAGCTAGAGTATTGACCTTTAATTTTACTTTATTAATTTCCCATTTGCTAGTTTTACTATGATATCTCTTATACACATAAACTCTCATTCTGAAAACAAGAAGGAAGGACACTAAAGAATATAAAATATTAAAGAAATGAGAGACCTGATAATAGCTATCCTGCTAGAACAAAGACAAGCAAAATTATATTCTTGACAGTTTTGCTTTAGTTCTTGAACTTTTCCCATTACTTGTTAATAAAGTTGCTTATGTGTAGACTGTTCTTTTCTTCTAAGGCACAGATTAATAAATCTCAATGTTCGGGCACCTGGGTGGCTCAGATGGTTAAGCATCTGCCTTCAGCTCAGGTCATGATCCCAGAGTCCTGGGATCGAGTCCCACATCAGGCTCCCTGCTCCTTGGGAGCCTGCTTCTCCCTCTGCCTCTCTCTCTCTCTCTCTCTGTCTGTCATGAATAAATAAATAAAATCTTTAAAAAAAATAAAAATAAAAAAAAATAAATCTCAATGTTCAAGAAAGAGCTTCTGAATCTGCACAACTGCACAACACAAACAAAAATACATTTTTTCAAGAATTTTCCCCCACAGATAATAGCTACACTTGCAGCAAGCAAAGCATAACATACATACTTAACAAGTCACTATGTTGTACACCTAAAACTAATACAACATTGTGTGTCAAATGTACTTCAGTAAAAAGATAAATTTGAAAATGTTTCCCCATAGTTTAGCATTTATATTTAACTTTGTTAATTTATAGCAAAAATCTTTAGTCTATGAAATCCTATTTTTTTCTGGCTCTCAAATCTCGGGTGTTTATATCATCATTCAAAACCAATACATATCTAATTTATAAATTTGTATTCAAGACAATGAATTGCTATAACCAAAGGTAAAAGACAAAAGGTCCAAGCAAAAAAACAGGGCAGAGTTTTTTTGAAATAATGTATACAAATGAAGTAAACAACAATATAAAAGAATCTTACAGCACAGATTACTGTTTTTCTGTCTCTACTGTTTTCTCTATTTCAGTAACTTCCTTACCTGTAGATGTTCTCGGATTTTAGAATCTGTCTTTTGTCCACCTGAATCTTTAACTAGTGATTGTCTTCTTCCTCTCTCCAATGGTATATCTTTTGAATCTTCAACTTTTATTTTACTAATACCCATTTCCATTGTTGTCTTGGTCTTCCCTTCACTTTTAAATAATTCTTTCCCTTGATTTAGGAAATAGTCAAGTTGATGCTTCGCTCTTTCAGCTTCCTGTTTTTAAAAAAGCAATGGTTTATCAAGCATTATGTGTGACATTTTTCTGTCAATATTACAACTTTCAGGAATAAGAATATATTCATGTCCACATTACTTCTCAATTTTATTTTTACTAAATTGGAGAAGCTGAATTAAACCACTGGTATAATCCATAGTTGCATTAACCCATAGGTTAAAATTAAAAACTGAAGAAATGCCTTCCACTTTGAGGGCTATTTTTATATCCCAGGAAGCTCCCCTATTATTTTTTTTAAAGCTCTAATTATTAGAGGGGCATAATAAAACTAAATAAAAGGTATATATTAGAAAAGGTGATAGAATGTAACTAAGGTAATTAATATCTATAGTATCAAATAAAAGAAAATGTGGAAAATAATTTATTTCTTCTAGAATATAAGGTTTTTAAATGCCACTTTTAATAATTTTTTTCTTAGATCAACAAAAATAAAGTTCACAAATAATCTCACCACAAACAGAAAACTCACTGTTAAGATTTGATATATAACCTTTTTCATTATTTCTAAATATAACTAGTGCATATATGTATTTTTAAAATTTTTAGGCTCCTACTATACATACATGATATGCTTTTTTTATTAAATAACGTCATAGATATGTTCCAATGACAATAAATGTACATCTAAATCAGAATAGCTAATAGAAGGACATTTAATAGTATACTTTTATTTAGCAAATTTCTTATTAGGGACATATTGGTAATTTAAAAATTTTTGCTATTAAAATTTTTTATATTATATACTTGTACAAAATCCCTGTACACTCTTTTCTTTATGATAAATTTTTGTAACTGCAATGATTCAATGAAAAGCCTATGTTGTCCCAAAACTTTTGCTATATATTTTCTTCCAGAGAAGTATTAATTCATAGTAATAGAATTATATAAAAGATTACTTATTTTAGCATATATCTGCAAATATTAGACATTTCTGTTCCTAAAATTTTTACTGAAATGGTAAGTAAAAATAAAATCTATCGCACTGTCATTTTAAGTTGCATTTATTTGATAACTAGTGAGGTTGGATATATTCATATGTATTTATTGCCCTTGTGTGTTTCTAAGCTATGGGCCTGCCTGTTTGTATCTATTTGGGGGAAGGGCATTCATATTTCTTATAGATTTGTAAAAGATTGTCATATAAAACATTCTGTTAAGAATTTGCATTTATCTTTATATCTAATGAATCTTTTACCATACAAAAGTTTTAAATTAATAATAGCCAAATATATTGCAATATTCCTTTGCAATATGATGCTTAGAAAACCTTGCTCTAGCCAAGACCATATAACTGTTACCCAGTGTTTATTCTAACGTCACACTTCATTTATTAATTTTGGATCCTAAATCAGGCTGCAACTTATTTTGATGTATGTCACAAACTATTACATGAGAACTACTTTTTCATAGTAGTTTACTTTTTGTGACTATTTTGTCTTTCTATAAATAAGTTTCAATAACTAAAACTATAATATACTAAATTATTACATTCCTTTGAATCTGTTTCTGGATTTTTTTATTCAGAACCAAATCCAGAACCACATTGCTTTAGTTATTATAGTGTGTTACATTACACATTGATTTTTGAATGACCAAATCCTTATTATTCTTTTGTATAGTCACCAGTTTCTTATTTTAATATATTCTGTAATAATTCTGTTAAATTAAAAAATAACTCAATTTACATCCAGAAATAAATTTCTTTAAATCTATATATCAATTTGGAAAAAAGTAGAAAATTGAAATATTTATAATATTGAACCTTCAAAACCAAAAATATAAATTTCTATTTCTTCACTATTCATCTATATCCCTCAGTAAAGTATGTTTTTCTTCATTAAAAAAAAACTCTGTATTTTTTGTTAAATATGCTACTCGAGTATTATAAATAGAATCATCTCTACACATGAAAAAATGCTCAACATCACTTGGCATCAGGGAAATACAAATCAAAACCACAACGAGATACCACCTCACACCAGTTAGAATGGCAAAAATTAACAAGTCAGGAAACAAGGAATGTTAGCAAGGATACAGAGAAAGGGGAACTGTCTTACAGTGTTGGTGGGAATGCAAGCTGGTACAGCCACTCTGGGAAACAGTAGGGAGTTTCCTCAAAAAGTTAAAAATAGAGCTACCCTACAGCCCAGCAATTGCACTACTAGGTATTTACCCAAAGGATACAAATGTGGTGATCTGAAGGGGCAGCTGCACCCCAATGTTTATAGAAACAATGTCCACAATCCAAACTATGGAAAGAGCCTAGATGTCCGTTGACAGATGAATGGATAAGAATATGTGGTGTATACATATATATACATATACACATACATACATACAACGGAATATTACCCAGCCATCAAAAAGGATAAAATCATACCATTTACAATGACATGGATGGAACTGGAGGGTATTATGCTAAGTGAAACAAGTCAGTCAGAGAAAGACAATTATCATATGGTTTCACTCATATGTGGAATTTAAGAAACAAAACAGGATCATAGAGGAAGGGAGGGAAAAATAAAATAAGATGAAATTAGAGACAGAGATAAACCATAAGAGACTCTTAACTATGGGGAAAAAACTGAGGGCTGCTGGAGAGGAGGTGGGTGGGGGGATGGGGTAACTCGGTGATGGGCATTAAGGAGGGCACCTGATGTAATGAGCACTGGGTATTATATGCAACAGATGAATAATTGAACTCTACATCTGAAACTAATGGTACACTATATGTTAACTAAATGAATTTAAATAAAATAAGTAAAATAAATAAATAAATAAATAATAAATAAATAAGTAAGTAAGTAAATAAATAAATAGAATCATCTCCATTAAGGTTTCTAAATGGTTGTTTTGGATAAAAAGGAAACCTATCGTTTTTTTCCTTTTCCTTTCTTTAAATTTTAACTCCTGTGTAGTTAATGTGCAGTGTTATATTAGTTTCAGGTGTACAAAATGGTGATTTACCATATATTACTCAGTGCTCACCAAGATAAGTGTACTCTTAATCCCCTTCAACTATTTCACACAACTTCCCACCCACCTCCCCTCTGGTAACCATCTGTTTGCTCTGTGAAGTTAAGAGTCGGTTTCTTGGTTTGTCTCTCTTCTTTTTCCTTTGTTTGTTTGTTTTTTCTTTTTTTAAAGATTTATTTGAGAGAGACAGCATGAGCAGAGGGGAGAGGCAGAAGGAGAAGCAGGCTTGCTGCTGAGTAGGGAGCCCGACATGGGGCTGATTCCAGGGTCCCAGGATGATGACCTGAGCTGAAGGCCAATGCTTAACCGACTGAGCCACCCAGATGTCCCTGTTTGTTTTGTTTCTTAAATTCCACATATGAGTGAAATCATATGGTAACTGTCTTTCTCTTTTGATATATAGATTTTGTTCTTTTTTATTGCTGAATTATATTGCATTATATATATATAATATATATAGTCATATATGACACATAACACAACACATATAATGTATATATATAACATATATGTTATATATATATAACATCTTCTTTACCTATCAATGGACATTTGGGGTGCTTCCATAGTTTGGCTATTGTAAATAATGCTACAATAAACATAGATCCCTTTGAATTCATGTTTTTGTTTTCTTTGGGTAATATATCCAGTAGTGTGATTCCTGGATCATACAGTAGTTCTGTTTTTAATATTTTGAGGAATGGCCATACCGTCTTCCACAGCGGCAGCACCAGTTTGCATTCCCACCAATAGTGAGTGCACCAGGGTTCCATTTTCTACACATCCTCATCCACATTTGATGTATCTTGAGGTTTTAATTTTAGCCATTCTGATGGGGTGAGATGATATCTCATTGTGATTTTGATTTGCATTTCCCTGATGATGGGTGATGTTGAGTATGTTTTAATGTGTCTGTTGGTGATCTAGATGTCTTCTGCCCATTTTTATTTTATTTTTTTATTTAAATTCAATTAGCCAAGGTATAGTACATCATTAGTTTTTTATATAATGTTCAATGATTCATTAGTTGAATATAACACCCACTGCTCATCATATTATGTGCCATCTTTAATTCCCATCACCCAGTTACCCCATCCTCCCCACCCCCTCCCTTTCCACAACCCTCAGTTTGTTTCTGAGAGTCAAGAGTCTCATATGGTTTATCTCCCTCTCTGATTTCTTCCCATTCAGTTTTCCCTCCCTTCCACTATGGGCCTCTGCACTATTCCTTATGTTCCACATATGGGTGAAACCATATGATAGTTGTCTTTCTCTGATTGACTTATTTCACTTAGTTCCATCCATGTCGATGTAAATGGTAGATATTCATCCTTTCTAATGACCGAGTAATATTCCATTGTATATATGAACCACATCTTCTTTATCCATTCATCCACTGAAGGACATCTCGGTGTCTTCCACAGTTTTTCTATTGTGGACATTGCTGCTATAAACATTGGGGTGCAGGTGCCCCTTCAGATCACTATGTTTGTATCCTTTGGGTAAATACTTAGTAGTGCAATTGCTAGGTCATAGGGTACCTCTAATTTTAACTTCTTGAGGAACCTCCATACTGTTTTCCAGAGTGGCTGCACTAGCTTGTCATTCCCACCAGCAGTGTAAGAAGGTTCCCCTTTTTCCACAACCTTGTCAACGTTTGTTGTTTCCTGTCTTGTTAATTTTTGCCATCTAACTAGTGTGAAGTGGTATTTCATTGTGGTTTTGATTTGTTTTCCCTGATGCTGAGTGATGCTTTTGAACATTTGTTCATGTCTGTTATCCATTTGTATGTCTTCTTTGGAGAAGCGTCTGTTCATGTCTTCTGCCCATTTTTTGACTGGGTTATTTGTTTTTTGGGTGTTGAGTTTGAGAAGTTCTTTATACATCTTGGATACCAGCCTTTTATCTGTAATGTCATTTGCAAATTTCTCCCATTCTGTGGGTTGCCTCTTTGGTTGACTGTTTCCTTGGCTGTGCAGAAGCTTTTTATCTTGATGAAGTCCCTAAAGTTCATTTTTGCTTTTGTTTTCCTTGCCTTTAGAGACATGTCTTGCAAGAAGTTGCTGTGGCTGATGTCAAAGAGGTTACTACCTATGTTCTCCTCTAGGATTTTGATGGATTCCTGTCTCACATTGAAGCCTTTCATCCATTTTGAGTTTATCTTTGTGTATGGTGTAAGAAAATGGCCCAGCTTCATTCTTCTTTATGTGGCTGTCCAAATGTCCTAGCACCATTTATTTAAGAGACTGTCTTTTTTTCCATTGGATATTCCTTCCTGCTTTGTTGAAGATTAGTTGACCATAGAGTTGAGGGTCCATTGTCTTCCTGCTTTTAAATTTTTTTTTATCCCTATATTTTGTAAATTTAATTACAATATGTCTTGGTGTCAGTCTGCTTTTGTTGATTTTGATGGGCGTTCTCTATGCCTCCTGGATCTGGGTATCTGTTTTCTTCCCTAGATTAGAGAAGTTTTCAGTGATTATTTCTTCAAATAAATTTTCTACTCCCTTTTCTCTCTTCTTCTTCTTCTGGGACTCCTATAACACAAATGTTAAAATCTTTGATGGAGTTACTGAATTCCCTAAGTCTATTCTCATGTTGTATAATTCTCTCTTGTTCAGTATCATTGCTTTCCATTATTTTGTCTTCTAGGCCATTAATTTATTCCTCTGCTTCTTCCAGCCTGCTGTTCATTGCATCAAGGATCTTTAACCTCATTTATTGCACTTTTCATCTCTGATTAATATTTTCTTAATTCTTTTATCTCTGTGGTAAGGGTCTCACTGATGTGTTCCATTCTTTTCTCAATCCCAGTGAATATCCTAATGATCATTGCTTTAAATTCTCCATCAGGCATATTATTTATATCTGCTTCACTTAGATCTCTGGCCATGACCTTATCTTCTTTCATTTGGGATACTTCCTCTGTCTTCTCATTTTTTCTAAGACTCTGCCTTGTCCTGTGTGCTAGAAAAGCCAGTTATGTTTCCCTCTCCTCTCCTAAAAGTAAGGGCCTTATGAAGAAGAGGTCAGGTAGTGCCCAGGGCCTAAAGGTTCAAGGAGTGCCTACAGTGTGTTGTATGTCTTCTGCTCTTATGTTCTGGCTGCTCTATCCTCCAGGTCAGTCGTTTCAGAGGCTTTCTTTGCCAGCTGTTGGCAGTGTTTGGTCCCTGGCCTGAATGTGGTTAGTTTTAATTAGGTGTACTCTGATCAGCTTGTGAAATGAGACTTGTTACCTCCTCCACTGGAACTGAGGCCCTGCAAAACTCTCTGAATGGTAGATGTGATGTGGACAGGGGTTTGTGCTGGTCTTCTGGGGGATGAGCCAACTGTGCCAGCACTGAGGTAAGTGTTACTGAGAAGGGCAGTTCCACTGGAGTACAGGGGAATGGCGCTTAGTGTAAACAAGCTAGGCCACCAGTGTCCACATTGCACTACTTCCTGCAGGTGGTTCTGTGTTTATGTTGAGGGGTGGGGCAGGGAACTAGTGACCAGCTGCTTTGTTCCCAGAGAGGTGTCTCAGTGAATGCTGCCTCTCAAGGGACATGCTCTGAGAAAAGCAAATAATCTCCCCACTATGTGCCCCAGGCACTCTTCGGATAACTGTTTCCATGTTGTATGTCCACAAGTTGTTTGCCTGCCTTCCCTCCAAGAGCAACACTGCCCTCTGGGCTCTATCCCAGCCAAGCCTCTTGACCTTTAAAACTGCAGGCTTTAAGCTGTGCTGGTTGCAAGAACTCATGAAGTTCAGCCCCTTTTGTTTTCCAAGCCAATGACTTTGAGGAGACCTTCCCCTTGTACGTTCCACTGCATGCTCTTCTCTGTCTTGCCATTCTCGATGACCACAGCTGCTTCCCCTCTGCCACAGCCAAGATCTGTTTCTCCCCTAAACCACATCTCTGCACGTCCTATCTTCTTTGATGTGCCCTCTTTCTGTAGTTGTCAGTCTTCAGGTTGGTTTCTGTGGTATTTAGGATGATTTGATAGTTACCAGGTTATATTCATGGAATGAGGTGAGTCTAGGGTCCTCCTATTCTGCCATCATCTTCCTGTCTTCTCTCTTGCTATTTTAAATTTTTTTTCTTTATCAATACTTTTTGCCATTTGATTACCATGTGTCTCGGTGTGGACCTCCTTGGGTTGATTTTGTTGGAAGATCTCTGTGCCTTCTGGATCTGGATATTTGTTTCCTTTCCCAGATCAGGGAAGTTTTCAGCTATTATTTCTTCAAATAAGTTTTCTGCCCCCTTTGGTCTCTCCTTCTGGGATCCCTATACTGAAAATATTATGCTTGATGAAGTCACTGAGTTCCTTAAGTCTGTTCTCTTTTGCATAATTTTTTTCTCTAACTTGCTCAGCTTGATTGCTTTCCATTATTGTCTTCCAGGTCATTTATTTGTTCCTCTGCTTCCTCTAGCCTGCTATTTATTCCATCATGTGTATTTTTAATTTCAATTATCATGTTCTTGGTCTCTGCTTGGTTCTTTTTAATCTCTTTTTTAGGGGTCTCATTGATGTCTTCCACTCTTTTCTCAAGTCCAGCGAGTATCATTATAATCATTACTTTAAATTCTCCATCAGGTATAACACATATCTGTTTCACTTAGGTCTCTTGATATGGTTTTGTCTGATTCTTTAATTTGGGACATGTTCCTGTGTTTTAGGAAAGTCAGCTATATCTCATGCTCTTAAAAGCGGCCTTATGAAGAAGAGGTACCATAGTAGCTGCAGTGCAACATCCCCTGTCCCAAGGAACTGATGCTCATGGGGTGTCTCTTACATGTGTTGCATGTGCCCTGCAGTTGTGTCCTAGCCACTTTTTTCTTCAGTCATCTGCAGAACTCTCTGCCTATTGTTGACAGTGTTTGGTCCCAGGCTGTGGTGGAGCACATTTTACAAGGTACACACCAGTCTGCTAGTGAAATGAGACCTGGCACTGCTTCTGTGGCAGTGGACCAGTGCTGCATGGGTAGGGCACACAATTTTAACAAGGTTGCAGCTTGGGTTTCCATAGGGCCTGCCACCACTGCCAGGACCAAGAGGACCAAAATGAGTAGACAAAAAAGGAGGTACTGGTGAAGTTTGCATGGGTCTTCTGGGGAAAGGGATCCACAGCACTGGGACTGAGGCAAATGGGAAGTTTGGGTCTACTGAAGGGTGAGAGGGTGGGGCTTAGTGTAAGGTACTGAATGTTGGCATCATGCTGGTTCCTAGAGATGGCCTTATGTTTATGCTGGAAGGTGGGGAAGAGTGAAGGCACCTAACACCTCCTTTGTCCTGGAGGGGTGTCCCTTTGATTCTCACCACTCTGAGATGAGTAAATAACTCTCCCTCCCATATATTCCAAGCATTTTTCAAACTGCTGCTACTATGCTGTACCTCCATAAGTTGTTTATTGTGCTGTCTCATTAAAGACAGGACTCAGCTTCCTAATACCCTTGGGGCTCTCTCAGAGCCCACCTGCTAATTTTTAAAATTCCAGGCTTTAAGTCCTGCTACTTGTGAGAACTCACAAAATTTGGAGCCTCTTGTTTTCAAAGTCAAATGTTACGGAGATTCATCTTCTCCATGCAGGCTCCCCAGTGTAACGGTCTGCTTCTCTTCCCTCTTTTACTCACAGTGTCCCTTCCTCCTGGGGACAGTCCCACATGCATGTTTAGCTCCCCACCATGTCCTCACCCTGCCTACCCTCTTCAATGTGGCCTCTTTTCTACCTTTAATTGTGGAGTTTGTTCTGCCAGCCTTCAGGTTGTTTTCTGGGTTATTTATGCTGATATGAGTGTTATCTAGCTATATCTGTAGGATGAGCTGTGCTTAGGGTCCTCCTATTCTGCCATTTTCCCAGCCTCCTTCCATTGCTTTTTTATATCTATTTTGTCTTCAGCCACATTTTGGAATTATATCATTAATAAATTTGTGTATTATCTTGCATTTTTTCAAAGGAAAAGTAATATAAAAATAATTATACTTTTGTCTATCCACTTATGAAAATGTTTGTAGCTTTTTTCATTTCTTTAATCATTTAACAAGAATTTCATAAAGAGTAGTAAAAACCAATATCCTAGTTTAATTGAGTTGAGCTGGAATGCCTGCATTATTGTCCACATAACAGTGTCTCAGTTTGAAATAGATTTATTTTATTTGATTAAGGAAGTTTACTTTTCTATTTTATTGTTTTGAGTAATAATGAATATTAAATTTTATTAATGTATTCCTAGTACATAAAATGAAAGTACTTTAAATCTGGAAAAATAGTACAATACACCTATTAGTTTTCAAGGTCAAAATTATTCATTTAAAAGTTGTTTACAGATATTTCTTTCACTTGTTAACAATTTTAAAAGAACATTATGTAATTTACCTGGAAAGCCTGTTTCAGTTGTTCCTGAAGGACTTTGTTCTCAATTTCCAGAGCGTGGGCTACTTTCTACGATGTAATATGAGGGAGAAAATGCATTCATTTTAGTATTTCTGTTTCTATGAATTTATTGTTACAATTATTATCTTTCTAAAATACAGAGATAGCCAAGATGATGACTGGAGCACACACAGTACTTGCACTTTTCTCAGGAATAATGGCGGATAATTTCTGCAGCTGTATCTTCCTACTGATTTTCTACAGGAAAACTGACTTGAATCTGATAAATTATTACTACAGTAAGTTAAATATTTCATTTTTCCTTTTCTCTAGGCCTGAAAAATTTAAATACAAACATTTCAAATTTTATGAAAAGAAGCAACTCTACTCTTAACAGAAAATAAGCAGAGTTTTGACTCTGTGAGAATGAATGGATTCTGTTACACATGAAATGTCTCAGCAATTCTCCATCAGATGAGAGACAGTTTGAGGAATCATATCTAAAATCCCCAGCTCTGTTTCTGGTATAGCAGGGCAAGTTCCTACAGGACAGACCCTGCCACACATAAAAACTACAAACCCAGAACAAAATATAAATATCAACACTGGATAGCAACCAAGAATAGGTGGATTCTTGAGAGAAGGTGATGCTTGGAAGAAGAAAGAGTCCTAGGTAAGATTCTTGTTTCCTGGCTTCTAGTCTGAGGGCAAGCCCTACCTGAGCCAGACAGCGCATCTAATAGCTGATTTAAAAAAAAAAAATGAGTTTTTACACCTTACAAACCAGAGGAAGGAAATCAGGGCAATCATAACCACTGAAAAACTTAGGGGAAGTCACACAAAAGAGACAATGAGAGAAGGCGACCCAAACTCTGTATAAACCCTTCCCAACCTCCCCCCGCCAAGCCCTGAACCACATATGCATAGGGAAGACCAAGCAGCCTACCAAAACCTAAAAGAACTGAAATGCAATTTGAGCTGCTGCCTAAACACAGAATTTTCATTTTGCATCCAATAATGTTAAGTATATTAATGCAAAACAAACAAAAATAAGCCATACCAGAAGAATATAGCAGAATCCAGAGTTTGAACATGATATTCCCAATATTCAATATACAATTTAGAATTACTTGACATTTAAAGAAACAGCAAAATGACACTTACTCATAAGATAAAAACAATCTACAGAGAGTGATCTCAAGATAGATTTGATTTTAAAATTAGTGTACAAGAATTTTAAAGCAGCTATTATAACAATACCCAAAGTAAGGGCAAATATGTTCATAATGAAGGAAATAATAAAAATTTCAGCTGATTATTATGACCTATAAAAAAGAGCCAATGTAAATTACAGTAGAGAAAAACACAGTACCTGAATTTTAAAAATTTAAAGGATGAGCATAGGTGCAAATTGGATAGGACAGTGGAAAGAGTCAGACCATTTGAAGATACATCAGTAGAAAACACCTATCTAAAGACATAAGAATATTTTAAAAATGAAGAGGGACTGAGGAACATTTGGAATACTATCAAATATCTAACATGTAATTGCTTTCTCATAAGGAAAAGAGAGAAAGTGATAGAAAAAATGGTTGAAAAAGTAGCTGAAATTTTCTCAAATTTGGTAAGATTTACATACTCAAGATGCCCAGCAAACCCCAAGTTGATGTATATAAAGAAAATCATGCCTACACACATCAGAATGAAATGTTGAAAACCAAGTGAAAAGAGAAAATCTTAAAAGTAGACGAAGAGAATGCCAAATTACATGAGAGAAATGTTGCTTTAAATGACTGCTTCTCATCAGAAAAATATGAATTTTAAATGAAAATGGAAAACCATCTTCAAAGTATAGAGTAAATGTTTCTCTTCTGAAAGTGTTATCTTAAGAAACAGAAGAAAGATTTAAATCTATATTTTTATTCTCATTGAAATTTGAAAGAATACAAATACAACATCTATAAAAACAGAAAAAGGTAATAATGAGGACAAAAGCCTTCTAGCTCCTGTTAAAGAGATCTCTGTCTAGGACTATAATGTACTGTGGAAACTCACATTCAGAAATAGGCACAGAAATATAACAAGCCATTTACTGGGACTAAGTAACTTCAGAGAGGAAGACTAATTTGAATGATACAAAGAGGTATCCCCACTAAGGCAGATCTAAAGGGGCAGACAGAAAATAACTACAAGAAAACAGAACTCAGAAAGCTCTGATGGATGCATTTATAGCCATAAATTAAGATCCACTGAGATTATTTTTTAAACATAGTTTTGAACTTAAAATGTCAAGAGGGAAGACACTATTGGACTTCCTGGAAAGACGGCAGAGTAGGAGGATCCTAACTTCACCTCATCCCACAGAAACAAATAGATAACAGTGCAAATAACCCAGTGCAAATCAGTGCAAATAACCCAGAAAAAGACACAAAGACTGGCAGAACAAACTCCACAACTAAATGTAGAGAAAAGGCTACATCAAAGAAGGTAGGAAGGGTGGAGACACTGTAGGGACCTAAATGGATAGTGGGCCATCCATGGGAGGGAGCGGTCTGTTGGCACAGAGAGGGGTAAGAAATAGACTATCACACTGGAGACCCTGAACAGGGAAGATTAATCCCCATAACATTTGGCTCTGAAAATCAGGGGGGCCAGATTTCATGAGTTCTTACAACCAGCAGGATTTAACCCTAGAATTTTCAAAAGTCAGTGACTCCACTCTAAAAGAGCCTGGAGGGTATTAGGAAGCTGAGTCCTCAGCCTTAAAGAGAAAGCACAACTGCTAGTAAGATACAGCTTAGAAGCAGCAGTTTCAAAAATATTTGGGCATATAGGAGGGAGAGTTAGTTAGTAATCCCAGAGTTCACTGAGGAACTTCTCCAGGAAAAAAGGAGCTAGCAGGTGCCATTTCCTTCCCCATCCCACAGCATAATCACATAGCCACATGTGGGAACCAGCCAGGCACTGGCGTTCACTATCTAACTTCCCTACACCATCCCTTCCCCCCTCCAGCTGAGGCTGCCTCAGTCCCAAAGCTGTGGGTCCCCTCCCCAGAAAACCAGTGCAAACCATGCCAACACTGCATCTCCTGAATTCTTGCAGAGGACAAGTGCGTATTATTAAGACTGCACTCCCCTGAGCAGCTGTGGCTGGCTCAGTCTCAGAAGTGGCTACGCACCCCTGTGGGAAGAAGACAGACATAGCCTTATTAAAAGAGCATGCCCCACTACTTTCAAGGGCAAGAGATGTAACTGACTTTCCTAACACATAGAAACAGACACAGAGAGTTAGGCAAAATGAAGAAACAGAGGAATATGTCCCAAATTAAAGAATAAGACAAAATCATAGCAAGAGACCTAAGTGAAACAGTTGTAACTCATAACCTAAGTTATGCCTGATAATTTAAAGTGATGATTATAATGATATTCAGTGGACTTGAGAAAAGAATAGAAGACGTCAATGAGACCCTTAACAAAGAGATTAAAAAGAAAACAGAGATCAAGAATATGACAATTGAAATTAAAAATACACATGATGGAATAAATAGCAGGCTAGAGGGAGCAGAAGAACAAATTAATAACCTGGAAGACAGAATAATGGAAAGTATTCGAGCAAAGTAAGTGAGAGAAAAATATATATATACAAAATGAGAACAGACTTAAGGAACTCAGTGACTTCATCAAGCATAATAATATTCACAGTGTAGGGATCCCAGAAGAAGGAGAGACAAAAGGGGGCAGAAAATTTATTTAAAGAAATAATAGCTGAAAACATTCCTAATCTGGGAAAGGAAACAGATATCCAGATCCAGAAAGCAGAGATCCCCCAACAAAATCAACCCAAGGAGGTCCACACCAAGACATCTGCTAATCACAATGTAGTGATAAAGAGAAAATTTTTTAAGCAGCAAGAGAAAAAACTATTACATACAACGGAAACCCCATAAGGATATCAGCTGGTTTTCAGCAGAAACTTTGCAGGCTAGAAAGGAGTGCCATGATAAATTCAAAGTGCTGAAAGGGAGAAATCTGCAGCCAATAATACTCTATTCAGCAAGGCTATAATTCAGAATAGAAACAGCGATAAAGAGTTTCTCAGACAAATAAAAACTAAAGGAGCTCATGACCACTAAACCGTCCCCACAAGAAATATTAATGGGGACTCTTAGAGTGGAAAGGAAAGACCATAAGTGAGAATATGGAAAGTACAAAACACAACAAAAGTAAAAATAAGTCTATCTGTAAATATCAGTGAAGGGATTCACAAAATAAAAGGATTTATAATATGACACCACATACCTAAAATGGGAGAGAGTGAGAGAGTAAGGAATGGGTTCCAATTTAAGTGACCATCAACTTCATACAGATTGTTACATGCAATGTTCTATACAAACCTAATGGTAACCCCAAACCCAAATCCAGTAATAGATATGCAAAGAATAAGAAAAAGAAAAAGAAATCCGAGTATATCACTAAAGAAAGCCAGCAAATGATTAAAGATAGCAAGAGCTAAAGGGATCAGAGAAAAACTATAGAAACCAGAAAACATGTAACAAAATGGCAATAAATATATATCTATCAATAATTACTCTGAGTATAAATGGATTAAACACTGCAGTCAAAGGACATAGGGATACAGAATGGATAAAAAAACAAGACTCATCTATTTCAGACCTGAAGAGACCTGCAGATTGAAAGTGAGGGAATGGAGAAACATCATGCAAATAGATGTCAAAAGAAAACTGTAGTAGCAAGATTTTAGAAGGAAGGGGTGAGCACATTTTGCCTGTGGGAGAAACATTAACTTGTGGCCAGAGGAAAGATTATCACAGACTATTTCCAAAAATGGCCATCTATAATTTGTCCCACTCATACATACATATATATATATATTCTACTTCTCTCATCAAGACTCTTTTCCCTCACTGTGAGTCTGGGCTGGCTCCTAACCAATAAAATGTAATGGAAATTATGTTCTCAGGCTTCTGAGCTCAGATCATAAGAGATCTTGCAGCTTCTACTTTTGACCTATTAGATTCAAGCTGCCATGGAAGGATGGATGCTTGGGCTTGACTATTAAATGATGAGGAATGACATGAGAAAGATTCAGTCCTTAACCATTCCTCCAACCACCAGACATCTGAGGAATTAAAAATGAAGAAAAAGGGGGAGAAGAAATTAATAAAGATGAAGATTAAAGTAATTAAATAGAAAACAGTAACAGCAACAAGAAATAAAACAGAACAGTTAAATGAAACCTAAAATCAGTTAGTTGAAAGCACCGGTAATACACAGTCGCCTGACAAACCTGATTGAGAGGAAAACAAACAAAAAACAAATACTTCTATAAATGAAAAATAAACGGAAAAAGAGATACAGGAAAAAGAAAACAAAATAAATCCTAAAATAGCATAATGTAAACTTCTAACCAATGGCTTTGAAAAAAACCATTAAAAATGGATGAATCTATATTAAAATAAACGCACCAATAATCTCAAAAGGAATTGGGACAAGTGGTCAAAGAGCTATCATTTCTTTTAAAAAAGGCTCCTAAATGATTTCTATATAATCTTCAAATTATGTCTCCCTCATTAAAAAAAAAGTCCTTTTTAAATTCTGACTAAATGTATTACATTTGTTATATTAATTTGAAAAGATCAATATTTTTATAACATTAAATTTTCCCATTTGGCAACACTAAAATTTAGATTACAAGAAGTACTACTTACAATTCCATCTTAATAAATTCATGTAACTTATAATTAACTACTTTATCACTGAGTTAAATTATTCCAAAAACCCTCTAATTGTTCTTCCTGACTGCAAAATCCAATCTGTACCCCCAAATTCATCTTTCATAAAGCTGGCACAGTAATATTAATAAAAAATACCAAATGGATCATTCTTAATATTCTTCAATAAATCCCCATTTCTTACTCAGAATACAAACTATTAATGCCATCCATACTTGGCCTCTCTCAGAATTCCTACTACTCTTCTCCTTAATCCAAAAATCCTATCATACTCAAGCACTTGAATTTCTCTGAATAGCCTCTGTTCCCTCGGGTCTTTGTCTTTATACATATTATTTCTAAATAGAAATCCTTCCTGTTTTCTAACACCATATTCTCAATTGCTATGTCATAATTCCCTTTTTATATTGCATTTATTATGTTGGAATTAGGGATATTATGTATCAACTATGTGTTAACATATTCAGCTTTGAAATTAATATAGTCAATTATATCTCATTTTTTAAAATAAATTCTTTAGAAGCCTTAGATTAAAAAATTCAGTATTTTTATCAAGTCTGCACCTTCTATATTACATTATATTATGATATATGCAACAAATTTATTCAATTTATTCACATACATATAGAATGCAATTATAGTTACTGTTTATATATTTAATATCCTTAATACTTAAAGAGTAAGTACTTTTAACAGAGAGTTCTTGGCACTATGCATAGAAAAGACAAGTTAAGTTTCTATAAACTTTAAAAATTGATGATCCTTGAAAAGAAACAATAAATGGGGAGATCACATTTGCAAGTACGCTCTTAGTCATTTTAGCCCACCAAAAAATAGAGAGGATCCTGGGCTATCCAGTCCAACCAGGGTATATCTTATAACTCTTCAAATCTGGTCAAGTTATTTAATATCTCTGAGTTTCCTCTTCTAAAAATGGAATACAGTAGTCTCCCCTTATCCATGGTTTTGCTTTCTGCAGTTTCAATTACCTATGCTCAACCCCAGTCTGAAAGCAGTTGACTATAGTCAGAGATCAATAGTAGCTTAATGCTATGGCACAATGCCTATGTAATTTCACCTCACTTTATCTCATCATGTATACATTTTATCATCTCATGTCATCACAAGGAGGAATACTGTACAATGAGATTTTGAGAGAAATCACATTCATATAATTTTTATTGCAGTATATTGTTATAATTTTTCTATTTTTATTATTGTTGTTAATCTCTTACTATGTCTAATTAATAAATTAAATTCTAGCATAGGTATGTATGTATCTCTGTATGTATAAGAAAAAGCACAGAATATACAGGGTTTGGAACTATCCACAGTTTCAGGCATCCCCTGAGGGTCTTGGAATGTATCCCTATGGATAAGGGAGGACTACTATGATAGTAATTACTGCTAAGCCTACTAAAATATGGTATATGTGATTTGACTCAGAAAACAGTCAAATATGTAAAATATTTCTATATTCTAAAATTTTAGGTTACAAAAAAATATGTCCTCATCCATATGATTAAGCTGCCAATTAACCCACCTAGTGGATACTTGCCTAAAGTAAATGCACTCTATTTTTCTAACAAATAATCTGAAAAGCAAGTTAATAGAATAACAAAACACTTTATAACATTTTATCTAAGCATGATTTTGTTAAGTACAATCCTGCTAGTCCATATGATGTCTTTGATGAAAAAAGACCCTTTGTTCAGGCAAATGCAGCCCTATGCCAGGGTACACAGTTGGCAAACCATGGGCTAGATTTCAACATCTGCTTTTCCCTTAACCCACTCCCTGCACAATTGTACAAAGTAAGGGCAGCCTTGGGTCCAAATGGATTATTTAATCTACATCCTTGAAAAGAATGTTAGAATAATTACTGGAATAATGATCCTCTAAAAGGTACACAACCAACAGCAACAAAAAACAAGTTCATTTAAAAACTAAAATAAAGTTTTATAGGACTTATTAAAACATTTTAAAAGCATTATAATTACTTGAACAAATAGATAATAATACCAATTGATTCTGTTATCCATGCTGCCTGAGGAAGCAAAACCAAATATATTTTCGCTAACTGCAAATGCTGAGTAGGGTTCAGAGAACCTTATTTGCAGTTCAGATTTCACTACCAATTTATTCTCTAACCCCAAGCAAGTCACTTTTTAGCTTCTATTGATCTCTGCAAAATATCCTAGATCAATGATAGTTCAGAATAGAGTTTGGAAGAGGAAAATAAATTACTTTAAAATTCTCATTAAATCCATAGACCTTCTCCAGAAAAAATTATACTTACACAAAAAATTTTGACTTTAAATTCAGACAAAAAAGAAATTTTAAATGACATTAGCTGCCACAGACTGAATGTTTATGCCCCCCCTCTCAATATTCATATACTGTAACCTAATCCCCATGTGATGGTATTTGGAATCACCTTTGGGAGGTGATTAGGTCATGAAGGTAGTACACTCATGAATGGTTTAATGCCTTTATAAAAGAGGCTCCAGAGATCTCCCTTGCCCTTTCTGCCATGTGAAAACACAGAAAGATAGCCTTCTATAAACCAGGAATTTGGCTCTCGCCAGACACCAAATCTGCTGGTGCCTGATCTTAGACTTCCCAGCCTCCGGAACTGTAAGAAATAAATGTTATTTAAGTCACCCATTCTTTATCATAGAATCCTACTGTGGTCTGAATTTTTGTGTCTCTCCTCCCCTCCCCCGCAAATTCATATGTTGAAATCCAGTGCCCAGTGTGTTGGTATTAGGTTGTGGGGCCTTTGAGAAGTGATTAGGTCATGAGGGCAGAGCCCTTGTGAATGAGATTAATGTCCTTATAAAAGAGGCCTGAGAGAATGCCCTTGACTTTTCTGCCATGTGAGAAAGAATAAGAAGTCTGCAATCCAGAAGAGGGCCCTCACCCCACCATATTGACACTCTGATCCTGACCTTCCAGACCCCAGAACTGTGAGAAATAAATTTCTGGGGTTTTTAAATTTCATTTTATTTTTTTTAAAAGATTTTATTTATTCATTTATTTAGAGAGGGAGAGAGAAGGTGTACACACACATGAAAAGGGAGGGGCAGAAGGAGAGAGGGAATTTCAAGTAGACTCCATGCTGAGCATGGAGCCCCACACAGGGCTCGATCCCACAACCCTGAGATCATGATCTGAGCTGAAATCAAGAGTCAGATGCTCAACCAACTGAGCCACCCAGGCGCCCCAAATTTCTGTTGTTTATAAACTAACCAGTCACTGATATTTTTTAAAAAACACTCTGAATGGACTAAAACACAGTCCAAATGAACTAAAACACTAACTTCTAATATTAATTATATAATGGGATTACAATAATTTGATTAATATACAAAATACTGTTCTATATAAAATAAAATGGTAAATGTGGTAGGCAGAATTCTAATATGGCCAGCATGATCTCCATCCCTGTGGTTATGCTCTGAATATTCCACTCCCTTTGAGTATGGGTGGGACCTGTGATTTGATTCTAGCCAATAGAAGATAACAAAGTGATGAGATGCCACTTACTTTATTAGATTGTAGTATATAGCTAAAGTGACAAGGTATCATTCTCATGATCATGTTACATTATTTAAGGCTCTGTCTTAGCCAAAAAGAGAAATTTTGGGCTGGCCTTGAGGAAGAAGCAAGCTGCTGTGATGTAAACTGCCTGTGGAAAAGGTCCCATGGCCAAATGCCTCAGTCCTAGGAAGGAACTGAAGTTTGACACATCCACTTGAGCTTAGAAGAGTACCCTAACTAATAGAATGGAATAGAGCCTACCTAACACCTTAATTGCCTTTAGTGAGCATAGGACCAAGCTAGGACATAGCTAAGCCTGCTCAGCCTCCTAACCCACTCAAACCGTGAGATGATATAAGTTGTTTTAATAACTGAAAAATTTATGGTAACTTGTTATGCAGAAATAGAAAATTAAGACCATAAAGCTGAATATTTTATATTCAATATCTCAAGTGGTACTCTCATTTTCTTCCCAAATTTACGTTACCTGATTCTTAAAGCATTCAGGTGCATGCTTGTGGGACCCTTAACTCCAGCCACTCACTGAAATGAGTGGTATGATGCTCTGGCTGTTATTTTAAAAAGTTTAACTTGTACCAAAAAGAAAAAAAAGTATTCCAAAGTCAAGATGAAATAAAAGGTTACTTACCTTTCATTGGATCACATAAAAAAGAGTGGGCTCTATAGTTCACAATTACTGAAGGGCTTTTTCTTATTTGATTTTTGTAACTCTTATATCACCTTTTTGAGATAGAGAAGATATTGTTTTACCCATTTTACTGACCAAAAATATAAAGCTCAAGTAGTTTAAAGGGACTTGTCCAGTGTCACAGAACTTAGTAAGACCCTGTTTTAACTCCCAATATGATCTTATTTCCTCCATGATATTACCTGTAGTTGAGTAAACCATGGTAATCTTCATAACCTTGACAATAAACATGCTTGGATTTACCATTTTATTTTCTGAAACTTATTGAGAAAAGTCAACCAACAAGGAAGAAATATCTTAGAAAGAACTTTAATACACACATACAAATATACACACATACACATACACATCCCTATGTTCACATGCATACTAATGTTGTCTACACATATAATTATCAGAGAATATACTAATTAAATTTAGATGCATAGAGAGAGTATGTGTTCTTACCTGGACTTGAAGCAAATCTCCTTTTATTTCTTTGACTAGAGGTTTCTTCCTGTTATTAAAAAGGTTTTTAAATATATCATGATATTTTAAATTGCATGACTGCTTTCTTGAGTAGTACTTAAACCATTTGTAAATAAAATTTCTCAAAAGAAATTCATATTTTTAAGAATCATAATCCATATAAGTGATAAATAATTGAATAACATTTCTCAAGCTAATTTCTCATTGGTATGATTAAAATATGGAAGTGAGATAAGGCAAGGATTTTCAAAGTACATTGATCATTTTTTCCTCTCTGGTCATCTTTTCTTAAGTTTTCATTTAAATTACAGTTAGTTAATATACAGTGTAATATTAGTTTCAGATGTACAATGCAGTGATTCAACACTTCCATACAACACCCAGTGCTCATCACAGTACACTCCTTAATCCCCATCACCTATTTAGCCCACCCCCTTACCTACTTCCCCTCTGGTAACTGTCAGTTTGTTTTCTATAGTCTGTTTCTTGGTTTGCCAACAACACAAGAAACAGTAGGTGTTGGCAAGGATATGGAGAAAGGGGAACACTCTTACATTATTGGTGGGAATGCAAACTGGGCAGCCACTCTGGAAAACAATATGGAGCTTCCTCAAAAAGTTAAAAATAGAACTATCCTACGATTCAGCAATTGCACTACTAGATATTGACCCAAAGAATACAAAAATACTAGTTCAACAAGATATATGCACCCCGATGTTTATAGCAGCATTATCTACAAAGGCCAAATTATGGAAACAGCCCAAGTGTCCATTGACTGATGAATGAATAAAGAAGATGTGATATGTGTATATAGATATACAAGTGCACTTGTGATGAGCAGTGGGATGTTTGGAAGTGTTTAATCACTGTATTGAGGCGCCTGGGTGGCTCAGTTGGTTAAGCGACTGCCTTCGGCTCAGGTCATGATCCTGGAGTCCCTGGATCGAGTCCCACATCGGGCTCCCTGCTCGGCAGGGAGTCTGCTTCTCCCTCTGACCCTCCCCCCTCTCATGTGCTCTCTCTCATTCTCTCTCTCTCAAATAAATAAATAAAATCTTTAAAAAAAAATCACTGTATTGTACACCTGAAACTAATATTGCACTATATATCAAATAACTGGAATTTAACTAAAAACTTAAGAAAAGATGACCAGAGAGGAAAAAATGATCAATGTACTTTGCAAATCCTTGCCTTATCTCACTTCCATATTTTAATCATACCAATGAGAAATCAGCTTGAGAAATGTTATTCCACACACACACACACACACACACACAGGAACACACACTGGAATATTACTCAGACATTAAAAAGAATGAAATCTTGCCATATGCAACGATGTGGATGGAGCTAGAGAATATTATGCTAAGGGAAATAAGTTAGTCAGAGAAAGACAAATACCATATGTGGAATTTAAGAAACAAAACAAATAAGCAAAAGAAAAAAGGAAAGAGAGTGGTCATCTTTTCTGAGACAAAGGTCAAGGCTGTCCATCGAATTTCTTTTCAGAATTTGTAAAACTCTATAAAGATTAAATTCACAGTTTCTTTTAAAAATAATTTTATGTTAGGATTTGACTAAAGCAAATTCAAAATGCAAAAAAATATTTTATATTACTAAAGAAAATATTCACTTAATAAGGCTACTTTACAATAATCCACATGCATAAAAAATAGATAATTGATTTTATAAAATAAGTATAATCAAGTAGAGTAAAAAAAAGAACAGCCCAGACTAAAGAGTTAATGTGCAAATCACAAATCATTAACCAAACCACCAGGGAAACAATGTAAATCCTTTTGTCCCTAAAATGATTTTCAGATTTAATTCTGTTTACTTATTCCTTAATATCTTGTGTTTCATTCTCCACTAACCCCCCTTTAGCTCTTTCTTCTTCCCTTCTCAGTCCTCTCCCACCATCATATCCTGGTCTGCTTATAAAACTATGTATTACATAGTGTTATATCTTTTAGAAACTGTTAAGTTATGCTTATATGACCTCAAATTGTATAAAATGAAAATATAAATTAACAAGGAAAAAATATTAACATGTAGCTTTATGTCTTACTCTTCTGAATCCTCAGGTTTTCCTTTGTCTTTTTTCTTCTCAGTTTTTATAGTTTTCTTTGTCCTATTGTACGTTGACTTTGTTTTCTGTGTAATTTTATATAAGCCAGAAATAGATAGTTAATGAGGTAATAAATTAGACGGAAATAAAAGATAATAAACATTACCAAGATCTCAATTTTACTTTGAGAATCACTATGCTATGTTTCAAGGAAAATTATCTAAACCGAAGCAAAACAAAATTAAGGATACAGTCGGGATGTTTCTTATGGCAATTTACTCTCTATATAAAAAAATTAAGTTCCCCTGGCAAATTGCAATCAATTCTTCTATAATATAACATATGCCTTTCTGAAAATCATCTCACTATGAAAAATCATGCACTAAGAACTTCAGGATATATGAGAGAAATGAGGTAAGGTGCCCAGCATGCAAAAAACACTGTCAATGATACATTTTTTAAAAAATAGAAACCTAATAAAAACAGTTCTGTTTTACACAGTTAAATGATTTAAGAAATACTTAGTATGAGAAATATAGCTAGCTCTTTATCTTGAGAAAGACTTGAAACTTGTTTGTGCAAATGAGCATCGAATAGGTTGCAACTTGTTATTGTGGTTTTGGAAGAAGGCTTATCTAAAATCGGACAAAAAGTTGTAACAGATGTGGACTCGTGTGGTATACTAAAAACATGGTGAACCGAGATAGTGTATAGAGTAAATTTTCTGCTTTCACCTTGTACTTTTTGCAGATGAAATTGTACATAAACATGTAAAATTCATATTTGGTTCAAATTGATTGTGTTCAAATTTGCATTTCAAAGCAAATACAGGAGAACTAACCACATACTTTAAAGTATTTTTGAACTACTGTGTAGTACCAGATTATTTTATATAAGAAATTGAGAAAAAACTTAACAATTAGATTATTTAAATTTTTAGATGGCCTTAATAATAGAGACATATTAAGGCACACATTAGGTGTTTATTTCCTGTTTTATACCAAAACTTCCAATAGACACAAATTCAGTAGTGGCAAAGTTCTCACAAGTTAAACAAAAAGTGTAATAATACCTCATAAAATATGAAAAATAAGTATAATTTTTAATGAGAATTGTTAAGGTCCCCAAATAACTTTCTAGTTTAAATATGAGTTTTGGGATATACTCCCTATATGGAAAAATCTAATATACATTGACAATCAAAAAATACTTTAAAAATGAAAAGGAAAAAGGCTAAAAAATAGTGCTCAAAAAATATGATCAACAGATTATCTGTGAGTTTTGAGAGAACTTAAAGCGACTAATATGCTTATAATCGCAGTACATGATGGAGAGAAGAGGTACAGAAAGAAAATATGTATTTGAAGAAACAATGGCCAAATTTATTTTTTTGGGGTAATTTTTAAAAAAATTTTATTGTTATGTTAATCACCATACATTACATCATTAGTTTTTGATGTAGTGTTCTATGATTCATTGCTTGTGCATAACACCCAGTGCTCCATGCAGAGCATGCCCTCTTTAATACCCATCACCAGGCTAACCCATCCCCCCACCCCCTCCCCTCTAGAACCCTCAGTTTGTTTTTCAGAGTCCATCCTCTCTCATGGTTCATCTCCCCCTCCGATTTCCCCTCCTTCATTCTTCCCCTCCTGCTATGTTCTTCTTTTTTTTTTTTTTTTTAACATATATCGCATTATTTGTTTCACAGGTACAGGTCTGTGATTCAACAGTCTTGCACAATTCACAGCGCTCACCATAGCACATACCCTCCCCAATGTCTATCACCCAGCCACCCCATCCCTCCCACCCCCCCACCACTCCAGCAACCCTCAGTTTGTTTCCTGAGATTAAGAATTCCTCATATCAGTGAGGTCATATGATACATGTCTTTCTCTGATTGACTTATTTCACTCAGTATAATACCTTCCAGTTCCATCCACATCGCTGCAAATGGCAAGATCACATTCCTTTTGATGGCTGCATAATATTCCACTGTATATATGTACCACACCTTCTTTATCCATTCATCTGTCAATGGACATCTTGGCTCTTTCCACAGTTTGGCTATTGTGTACATCACTGCTATAAACATCGGGGTGCACGTACCCCTTCGGATCCCTACATTTGTATCTTTGGGGTAAATACCCAGTAGTGCAATTGCTGGATCATATGGTAGCTCTATTTTCAACTTTTTGAGGAACCTCCATACTGTTTTCCAGAGTGGCTGCACCAGCTTGCATTCCCACCAACAGTATAGCAGGGTTCCCCTTTCTCTGCATCCCCACCAACATCTGTCGTTTCCTGACTTGTTAATTTTAGCCATTCTGACTGGTGTGAGGTGGTATCTCATTGAGGTTTTGATTTGGATTTCCCTGATGCCGAGCAATGTTGAGCACTTTTTCAAGTGTCTGCTGGCCATTTGGATGTCTTCTTTGGAAAAATGTCTGTTCATGTCTTCTGAACAATGGCCAAATTTTATTTTCAAATTTGACAAGAACTTCATAGCCACAAACCCACAATAATAAAAGGAAAACTACCTCCAAGACATATCATAACAAAATTATTAAAAGCAGTGATAAGGATAAAATCTTAAAAGCAGACAGAGGAGGGAAGTAGATTATATACAAGGATAAAATGGACAGCAGACTTCTTTTCAGAGACAAAGGAAAAATACCTTTAAATACTAGAAGAAAAGAAACAGTCAAACCTAGAATTCTTTATTCAGAGAGAACATCTTTCCAAACTGAAGGCAAAAGAAAAAAATTTTTGTCAGAAATCAAAGAGGTGAAAAATACATCAGTTGCTGACCTGAACAAAAAAAAATTATGAAGAATCCTTCAAGCATAAGAAAAATGATACTAGACAGAAAAAAGAAAATATACAAATTAAAGACCAACAGAAATAATAATTAAATGAGTAAATAAATATAAAATATGACTGTTTTTCTTATTATTTAAATCTCTTTAAAAGGTAATAGTTTACAGCTAAACTAATAGCAATGTGTTGTGCAGTTTATATCATAGGTTGTAAAATGTATGAAAATAATAGCACAAAGGCTGGAAAAGGACAAATAAAAGTATATTATCTTAAGGTTCTTAAGTGATTTCATTTTTTTAGGTTTTATTTATTTATTTTAGACAGAGATAGAGAGCGTGTGTAGGGGCAGAGGGAGAGGGAGAGAGAGAGAGAGAGAGAGATCTCAAGCAGACTCTATGCTGACCACAGAGTCCAAGGAGGGGCTCGATTTCACAACCCTGAGATCATGATGGAAGCCAAAATCAAGAGTCGGACACTTAACTGACTGAGCCACGCAGGCGCCCCAGTTCTTAAGTGATTTCATATTACTTGAATATAGACTGCAATAACTTAAAACCAGACTGTAAGCACTTTGCTGTAAAGCAACTAATAAAGCAATCAACTGAGCAGCAAATACAAAAGTAATAAAGATTTTGTTACCTGGAAGTAGGGTGCTATTGTAACATATAACTAAAAATGTAGAAGTGGCTTCAGAATTGGGCAGTAGGCGGAAACTGAAAGAATTTTATGGAGCATGAAAAAAAATATTTAGAAAATTATGAAAAGAAGAAAAATACTTTAACCTGATAAATGATATTGAGAGAGAAAAAGAGGCAGGCACAGGCATGCTGACTGACCACAGAAACAAGTAAACATTCCCTTTAAAATCAGGAACAAATGTGGGCGCCTGGGTGGCTCAGTTGGTTAAGCGACTGCCTTCGGCTCAGGTCATGATCCTGGAGTCCCAGGATCGAGTCCCGCATCGGGCTCCCTGCTCAGCAAGGAGTCTGCTTCTCCCTCTCCCACTCCCCGTTTGTGTTCCCTCTCTCGCTGTGTCTTTCTCTGTCAAATAAATAAATAAAATCTTTAAAAAAAAATAAAAAATAAAATAAAATAAAATAAAATAAAATAAAATAAAATCAGGAACAAATGAAAAATACCCATTCTCATCATGTCTATTCAGTATCATTCTAGAGGTCAGTATCATTCCAGTGCAGCAAGACAAAAAAGAAAAATAGCATTACAAATTGGAAAGCAAGAAAATTTAGGCTATTATTATTCACACATACTTTGACTTTGCAAGTAGGAAATAAAAAGGTAATCATTCTGACAATGTAGGTAGGTTTTGGGATGCAAAATTCAATACACAAAAATTTATTACACTTCTCTAACAACAGTTTAAAAATATCTTTAAAAAGACAGCAATCAAAATAGCATAAAAATATGAAACATTTAAGATTAACAAAATGAATGAGCTTTATGACGAAAATCACAACATTGTAAGCATTAAAAAAACCCTTCAAAATGGAGATATTTTATGTTTATAAAAAAAAATAGGTATATCTTGATAGCCTAGATGTAAATCTCTACAACCTGATGTACAGATTCAATGCAATTATAGAATTTGACACGTTAACCCTAAAATTTATATGTAAGTGCAAAGACCAAAAATTAAATAAATTCTTATAAATAACAAGGTGGGTTGACTTGTCCTACAAAATATCAGGACCTGTTCTAAATCTCTAGTCATTAAGGATCCCAGGCATTAGCATAGAACTAGACAAGACCAATGGAATAGAATAGAAAGCAGAAACAAATCTTCTTTAAGCAGTAGACATTTTCCAGAAACAGCATACCAAAACATACACACCTAGAAGATCCCATTTAGGAAGCTATAATAGAAAGCCATGTGTTAGCAGAAATGAAATAAATAAGGAGACAACAAACTGTAGGCTAAATGTGCCTTGTGGCCTTTTTTGTAAATAATTAAGTTTTATTGCAACATAGCCATGCTTATTCATTTATAACTATTTTCATACCATAGAAGCGACTTAAGTTGCAACATAGGCTGTATGGCCTACAAAACCTAAAATACTTATCTAGCCCATTACAGTAAATGTTTGCTGATATCTGGAATAACAAAATGGTTAATTTAGTAATTAGGGAAACACTATCAAGTTATAGCAGACACAGGATATTTGTGCCCAGTATCCTTTTTACTTTTGTTAAGAAACAGCACCACATTTTAAGGTGGGTTCTGCACCTCCCCCATCTCAAACTGTCCTGGTGACATTTGACCTAAGCAAAGTCAATCAGATCCAATCACCTAAAAAATGACTATTATGGAAAGGAAGCAGTTGGAGCTGAGTAATTCCAGAGTCAGTATCCAAAGAGATGGGAGGGTGGAGGAATAGCCATAAACTCCCTCTCTAAAAATTCTCTGAAAGGACAGAAGTAGCGGCTGTCCATGAGCTCCTATTATTTTGACTCCAAGAGTTGTCCTGGTTCTATCCCTCACCAAATATATTGTTCAATTTCCCTTCAATTCTTTGAATTATCCTAATACACATCCAATAAATCTCTTGCTTTATATAGGTTCAGTTTTTCCTGCTTGCAAAAAAAGTAAATAAAACCTTTAAGTGACATCTGGGAAACTACTGATTAAGATTTGGCACACAAGGATAGTAATCAAATGTAGCTTTAATTCAAATTTGTTGAATACACATAAATAGACAATTTTCCAAAGAAGACACACAGATGGCCAATAGACACATGAAAAGATACTTATATTCACTCATCATCAGGGAAATGCATATCAAAACCACAATGAAATATCACCTCACACATGTAAGATTGGCTAAAATAAAAAACACAATAACAAGTGTTGGTGAGGATGTAGAGAAAAATGTATCCTTGTGCACTGTTGGGGGAAAGCAAACTGGTGCAGCCACTGTGGAAAACAGTATGGAGGTTCCTTAAAAATTTAAAAATAGAACTACCTTATAATCCAGTAATCACACTACTGAGTATTTAACCAAAGACTAGAAAAACTCTAGTTCGAAAGACTGGATGCACCCCTAGGTTTATTGCAGCATTATTTACAATAGCCAAACTATGGAAGCAGCCCAAGTGTCCATCAGGAGATGAAAGGATAAGGAAGATACAGTATACATATACAATGGAATATTATTCAGCCATAAAAAAGAATGAAGTCTGGCCATTTACAACAACAAGGATGGATCTAGAGGGTATTACGTTAAGTGAAATAAGTCAAAGGCAAATACCAAATGTTTTCACTTATATGTAGAGTCTAAAGAACAAAACAAACAACAAGAAAAACTGAAACAAACCACTAATACAGAGAACAAACTGGTGGTTGCCAGATGGGAGAGAGGTAGGAGGATGGGCAAAATGGGTAAAGGTGAATGGGAGGTACAGGTTTCCAGTTAAGGAACGAACAAGTCACAAGAATAAAAGGTACAACCTAGGGAATATAGTCAATATTATTATACTGTGTTGTATGGTGACAGATGGTAACTACACTTGTGGTGACCACAGTATAACATATAAAGTTGTTGAATCACTATGTTGTGCAACTGAAACTAATGTAACATTGTGTGTCAACTATACTTCAATTTAAAAAGTTGGTTGTCTACAAAAATTAAGTTATTAAGAGAGATAATTAAGTTAGGAAAGTAAGCCTCCTTTGGAAGAAAACTGATATATTTGTTATTCAAAATCTTGAGCTTGACATAATTCTGTAGCCATTATTCTCTTCTTACCATCCTATTACACCAACACTCTTCTCTGAAAAAATACTCTCTCTCAAGATCTCGTCATCACTACTTTGTGCGGATATAACATTACTACTATACATGTAGTAATGCTCCTTCCACATTTCTCCTTCACATTTCCACACAATGATCAGAAATGCTACAAGTAATTTCCAATGAAAGAAGTTAAGAGCAGTCATTCACTGATTACATCTCACATAGTAAAGTATTGGAAATGTAACCACTGAACTTTAATTATTTTATTTTCAAGTTTTCATTTAAATTTCAGTTAGTTAACATACAATGTAATATTAGTTCCAGGTGTAGAATTTAGTGATTCATCATTTACATACAATACCTAGTGTTCATCATGACAAGTGCCCTACTTAACACCCATCATCCATTTAACCCAGTTGAAGAGTGAAGCAGTAATGATGTGCAGGAATGGAGACAAAAATGAATAAGAGGTATAATCTATCAACAAGCACCAAAGTTTCTATAAATCAAACAGGAAAACCGTGTTTTAAAACGATACATAAAAGAGGCCCATACAAAAATCATTGTTCTACAGAGAAGAATAATTGTAGTTTAGATACATAAAACCTAAAGATATAACACAAGAAAGCAAAATCAGAAACTGTGGCAACATCCTCAAGTCATCTAAAAAACTCCCAAGTTTTTTGAATGTGGATCTAACACACGATTAAAGTGTTGCAAAATTCCTACACTTGGCCAGACTATTCAATTATTTAATATGATAATTTACTACTTTATATCTATTTATTTACTTATTTTTTTAAATTTTCTATTCCTACTTGGAACTATACCTAAATGAAATTATTCCTAACTGAACATATGTAACAGCCTTGATCTTATATTGAACACTTGTGTAGGATCACTGCTTCTCTAACTGATTAAGTAGCAAATTTACTGGGCCTCCTTCTGCTTCCTCCGCTACTAAGGAAGAAATATCAAGAAATCAACATTAATTAATTCAAGAGTACTTTATTTTATGTTGACCTTACATTGAAACACAGTTTATAAATTTAAAAGGTTAATAAAAATTTGTTTCTAAACCATTTGATGTTGTCTATACTTTGACTTTTGTAAGCTATTTAAAAATAGCAAAGGAAAAAAAAAAAAACAGACAAATTTTATCCTTAGTATTTCTATTCACTCTGCCTGGTACTGTGAACCTGTACACATGCATTACATAACTGCAAATACAATAAAATGTTTTTAAAATATATTTGAGGAGGTGGGAGAGAAGATGGCAGAAGAGTAGGAGGACCCCAGACTCGTCTCATCCCACAAACACTACTAGATAACTATCAAATCATTCTAAATACTGCAGAAATTATCCTGAAGACTAACAGAACAAACTCCACAATAGGAGAAAGAAGCCACATCAAAGAAGTTATGAAGTAGGGAGACATGGTTTGGGGGAGAAACATGATGAGTGAGCAGAAGGCCAGCTGAGGACAAAGCAGAAGCAGGCACCCTACACGGCAGCACCCCCCCATGTGATATGTGTGACATTCCTCAGGCACTCCTGTCTGCCCTAAAGCTAAGGAAAGGAAAAACAAATAGTTAAATAATAGAGATCACAGTCCTGCAGGACAGGAGTCTCCCTCAGTTTACAAATGTCCTAGTGATTTACAAGGAAGAAGCCTTCTTATCAATAGCCGAACTTCCAGAGACCCATAACTCAGTTTCCTGAAGCCCTAACATCACCCTCCCCTCCATAAAATCGAGGGAGGCTGAAGCAGAAGGAAATGTAAATAAAATTCAATTTCTTTTAAACCTACAGACCCTTGATAAGGATGTGTGATAGAAGGAATATAACATTCCTCCAGGAAGCTCCCAACTATCTTACTGTTAATGCCTTACTAGAAGGAAAAACAACCTTAACTTGACAAATAGCAAAACCTCCAGTATCCTGTGTGTCTTCTTTAATACATGAAAGTTCTTTCAAAACCTCCCTTCTCCTTACCTTCCCCCACCCCATAGTATATAATCACCACCCCTTACAACCCCACCGCAGCTCTTTCTGCCCATGGGTCCTGTTCCCATGCTTTAATGAAATCACCTTTTTTGCACCAAAGATATCTCAAGAATTCTTTCTTGACCAGCCTCAAACCCTAAAGTCTTTCCTAGATCCAAACAGACGTTTGGTGCTGTGGAGGAGAGGGAGCTGTGGTCATAGAGAAAGGCAAGAGAGAGAGAAGCACACAGGATAATGCACAAGGAAAACATTTCCCCAAAGCCATTGGCTGGGAAAACAAGAGGGGTGGATTTTCATGAGCTCTTGCAACAGATAGGGCTTAAAGACTGGAGTTTGAAAAGTCACCAGGAATGGCTGGTATACACCCCAGAGGGCATTGCCCTACTCCTGGAGAAAAGGCAAGTAAATGACCCAGGGACAGATGGTGTGGAAACAGCAATCTGAAAAATGCCTGGGGGCAGCACTTACAGTGATGCCTCTCTGGGGACAAAGGAGCTGGCTGGTACCATTTCTCTCCCCCACCCCTCAGCATAAACACAGAGCTACCTGAGGTAAGCAGCACAGCACCAACACTAGCTGCCTAACCTGCTTACACCAAGTACTATACCCATGCACTCTGGCAGTACTGCCCTTCTCCATCAAGCCTGCCTCAATCCCAGCAGAGCAGGCCACTCCCCCAGAAGACCAGCAGAAACCCCTGCCCACAGCACATCTCCCAACAAGAGAGTTTGGCAGGGTTTCAGTTCTAGTGGTAGTATCAGGTGTCATTTAACAAACAGACCAGAGCAAGCCTTGTTAAAATTCACCACATTCTGGCCAAGGACCAAACACCGCCAACTGCAGGTGAGGACAGCCTCTTCAGATGACCGGCCTGAAGGACAGAGCAGCCAAAATACAGCAGCAAAGCGCAAGCAGCACACATCAGAGACACTCCCTGGAAGTGCCAGGCCCTGGGCACTATAAGATCTCTTCTTCATAAAGCCATTATCTCTCAGGAGCAGGAAACATAACTGGCTTTTCTAACACAGAGAAGGCAGAGACTTAAACAAAATACCAAGACAGAGGAATTCATCCCAAATGAAAGAACAAGATAAGGTCATGGCCAGAGATCTAAGTGAAACAGATATATGTAACATGCCTGATGGAGAATTTAAAACAAGAGTCAAGGATACTCACTGGGCTTGAGATAAGAATGGAAGAATTCAGGGAGGCCCTTAACCCAGAGATAAGAGTTAAAAAGAAATCATTCAGAAATGAAAAAATGCAATAACCAAGATTAGAAATAGACTGGATGTAATGAATACAAGGCTCGAAGAAGCAGAAGAACAAATAAGTGATACAGAAGATAAAATAATGGAAAATAATGAAGCTGACAAAAGAGAGAAAGAAGAATTATGGAACATGAGAACAGACTTAGGGAACTCAGTGACTCCACCAAACATAATAACATTCATATTATGGGAGTCCCAGAAGAATAGGAGAGAGAAAAGAAGGCAGAAAATATATTTGAGGAAATAATAGCTGAAAATATCCCTAATCTGGGGAAGGAAACACAAATCCAGATCCATGAGGCACAGAGAACTCCCATCAAAATCAACAAAAGCAGGCCAACAACACCAAGACATACTGTAATTAAATTGGCAAAATATAGCAATAAAGAAAAACAACCTTAAAAAAGCAGCAAGACAGGGGTGCCTGGGTGGCTCAGTCATTAGGCGTCTGCCTTTGGCTTGGGTCGTGATCCCAGGGTCCTGGGATCGAGCCCCGCATCAGGCTCTCTGCTCAGTGGGAAGCCTGCTTCTCCCTCTCCCACTCCCTCTGTTTGTGTTCCTTCTCTCGCTGTCTCTCTCTCTCTGTCAAATAAATAAATAAATAAATCTTAAAAAAAAAAAAAAAAAAGGCAGCAAGACCAAAGTCCCTAACTTACCAGGGAAGACCCATAGAGCAAGCAGGATATTTTTCAAAAGAAACTTGGCAAGCCAGAGGAGAGTGGCATGATATACTCTAAGTACTGAATGGGAAAAGTCTGCAGCCAGAATATTCTATCCAGCAAGGTTATCATTCAAAATAGAAGGAGAGATAGAGAGTTTCCCAGAGAAACAAAAACCAAAGGAGCTCATAACCACTAAACCAGCCCTTCAAGAAATATTATAGGGGACTCTTTGAGTGGAGAAATCTCCAGAAACACTCACTTTACAGGTAATACAAGAACACTAAATTCATATCTATCAGCAATTACTCTGAATATACATAGACTAAACACTCCAATCAAAAGACAAAGGGTGTCAGAATGGATATAAAAACAAGACTCATCTATATGCTGCCTACAAGAGACTCATTTTAGAACTAAAGACACCTGCAGATTGAAAGTGAAGAGATGGAGAAATATTTACCATGCAAATGGAGGTCGAAAGAAAGCTGGAGTAGCAATATTTATGAGACAAATTAGATTTTAAACCAAAGACTGTTACAAGAGATGAAGAAGGAAATAATAAAGGGGACTATCTGACAAGAAGATCTAACAATTGCAAATATTTATGCCGCCAAGATGGGAGCACCCAAATATATAAAACAATTAATAACAAACATAAAGGAACTAATTGATAATAATACAATAATAATAGGGAACTTTAACACCCCATTTACATCAATGGACAGGTCATCTAAACAGAAAATCAACAAGGAAACAATGGCTTTGAATGACAGATAGACCAGATGGACTTAAGTTATATTCAGAACATTCCGTCCCAAAGCAGTAAAGTATACATTCTTTTTGAGTGTATATGGGACATTCTCCAGAATAGATCACATACTAAGTCACAAATCAGGCCTCAACAAGTACAAAAAGATTGAGATCATATCATGCATATCTTCCAACTACAATGCTATAAAACTTGAAGTCAACAACAAGAAAAAATTTGGAAAGACCACAAATACATGGAGGTTAAACGATATGCTACTAAACGATGAATGGGTCAACCAGAAAATCAGGAAGATATAAAAAAAAAATTGTGGAAACAAATGAAAATGAAAACACAATGGTCCAAAACATTTGGGATGCAGCCAAAGTGGTCTTAAGAGAGAAGTATATAATAATACAGGCCTACTTCAAGAAGCAAGAAAAATCTCAAATAAACAAACTAACCTTACATCTAAACAAGCTAGAAAAAGAACAACAAATGAAGCCTAAAGTCAGCAGAAGGAGGGAAATAATAAAGATTAGAGCAGAAACAAATGCTATAGAAACTAAAAAAAAAAAAAAAAAAAAAAAAACCAATAGAACAGATCATTGAAACCAGGAGCTGGTTCTTTGAAAAATTTAATAAAATTGATAAACCCCTAGCCAAACTTATCAAAAAGAAAAGAGAAAGGACCCAAGTAAATCAAATCACAAATGAGAGGAGAAATAATCACCGCCACCACAAAAATACAAACAATTATAAGGGAATATTATGAAAAATTGTATACCAATAAGCCTGGAAGAAATGGATAAATTCCTAGAAACGTATAAACATACAAACTACCAAAATTGAAACAGGAAGAAATATAAGATTGAACAAACCAATGACCAGCAAAGAAATTGAATCAGTAATAAAAAAATCTCCTAAGAAACAAAAGTCCAGGGCCAGATGGCTTCAAATGCAAATTCTACCAAACATTTAAAGAAGAGTTAATACCTATTCTTCTCAAATTATTCCAAAAAATAGAAAAGGAAGGAAAAATTCCAAATTCATTCTACGAGGCCAACATTACCCTGGTACCAAAACTAGATAAAGACTCCAATAACAAAGAAAACTGCAGGCCAATATCCCTGATGAACAAGGATACAAAAATTCTCAATAAAATACTAACAGACAAAATCCAACAGCACATTAAAAAATCATTCACCAAAATCAAGTGGGATTTATTCCTGGGCTGCAAGGGTGGTTCAATATTCACAAATCAATCAATGTGATACAGCACATTAACAAAAGAAAGGGTGATCCTTTCAATAAATGCAGAAAAAGGATTTGACAAAGTACAACATCCATTGTAAAAACCCTCAACAAAGTAGGGATAGAGGGAACATACCTCAACATCATAAAAGCCATATATGAAAAACCCACAGCTAATATCATCCTTAATGGGGAAAAAATGAGAGCTTTTCTCCTACAGTCAGGAACAAGACAGGGATGTCCACTCTCACCACTGTTATTTAACATAGTACTGGAAATCCTAGCTACAGCAATCAGACAACAAAAAGAAATAAAAGTATCCAAATCAGCAAGGAAGAAATCACATTTCACTATTGGGAGATGACATGATACTCTATATAGAAAATCTGAAGACTACACCAAAAAAATTGCTAGAACTGATATATGAATTCAGTAAAGTTTCAGGATACAAAATCAACATACAGAAATCTATTGCATTTCTACACGCCAGTAATGAAGCAGCAGAAAGAGAATCAAGGAACCAATCCCATTTGCAACTGCACCAAAAACCATAAGATACCTAGGAATAAACCTAACCAAAGAGGTAAGAGATCTATACTCCGAAAACTATAAAACATTGATGAAAGACATTGAATGTGACACAAAGAAATGGAAAAACATGCCATGCTCATGGATAGGAAGAACAAACATTGTTAAAATGTCTATATTACCCAAATTCTACACATTTAATGCAATTCCTATCAAAATACCAATAGTATTTTTCACAGAGCTAGAACAAACAATCCTAAAATTTGTATGGACCCACAAAAGACTCCAAATAGCCAAGCAACCTTGAAAAAGAAAAGTAAAGCTGGGGGCATCACAATTCCATACTTCAAGTTATATTACAAAGCTGTAGTGATCAAGACAGTATGGTACTGGCTCAAAAACAGGCAAATAGATCAATGGCACAGAATAGAAAACCCAGAGATGAACCCAAAACTACACACATTCAATTAATCTTCAACAAAGCAGGAAAGAATATCCAATGGAAAAAAGTCTTCTCAACAAATGGTGTTGGGAAAACTGGACAGCAACATACAAAAGAATGAAACTGGAGTACTTTCTTATACCATACACAAAAGGACTAAAGGATTAGGATTAAAGACCTGAATGTGAGACAGGAAACCATCAAAATCCTAGAGGACAACACAGGCAATAACCTCTTTGACATCAGCTGTAGCAACTTCTTACTAGGTATATCTCCTGAAGCAAGAGAAACAAAAGCAAAAATAAACTATTGGGACATCAAAATAAAAAGCCTCTGTACAGAGAAGGAAACAATCAACAAAACTAAAAGGTAATCTTTGGAATGGGAGAAGATATTTTCAAATGACATATCTGATGAGGGGTTTAGTATCCAAAAAAATATAAAGAAAATATAAAACTCAAAACCCAAAAAACAAATAATCCAGTTAACAAATGGGCAGAAGACATGAATAGATATTTTTCCAAAGAAGATATCCAGATGGCCAACAGACACATAAAGACATGCTCAACATCACTCATCATCAGGGAAATGCAAATCAAAACTACAATGCGATATCTTCACGCATGTGTCAGAATAGCTAAAATTAACAACCGAGGAAACAACAGGTGTTGGCAGGATATGGAGAAAGGGAAACACTCTTGCACTGTTGGTAGGAATACAAATTGGTATAGCCACTCTGGAAAACAGTTTGGAGGTTCCTTAGAAAGTTAAAAATAGAATACCCTACTATCCAGCAATTACACCACTAGGCATTTACCCCCAAAATACAAAAATAATAATTCAAAGGGATACATGTCCCCAGATTATCAACCAACAGCCAAATTATGAAAAGAGCCCAAATGTCCATTGACTGTTGAATGGATAAAAAAGATGTGATGTGTATACACACACACACACACACACAAACATACAAACATACATACATATGGACATACACACATACACATGGTGGAATATTACTCAGCCATGAAAAAGAATGAATTCCTGCCATTTGCAATGACATGGATGGAACTAGAGAATATTATGCTAAGCAAAATAAGTCAGAGAGGGGCACCTGGATGGCTTAGTCGGTTAAACATATGCCTTCAGCTCAGGTCATGATCCCTGGGTCCTGGGATTGAGCCCCACATAGTTAACCCCACATCGAGCCTGTTTCTCCCTCTCCCTCTGCTGCTCCCTCTGCTTGTGCTCTCTCACTCTCTCTCTCAAATAAATAAATAAAATCTTTAAAAAAAAATAAGAGAAAGACAAATAACATATGATTTCACTCATATGTGGAATTTAGGAAACAAAACAAACGATCATAGGGGGAAAAAAGAGGAAAACCAAGAAACAGACTCAGCTATAGAGAACAAATTGAGGGTTACCAGTAAGGAGGTGGGTGGGGGAATGGGTTAAGCAGGTGATGGGGATTAAGGAGTGCACTTATTATGATGAGCACTGGGTGTTGTATGTAAGGATTAAATCAGTAAATTGTACACTTGAAGCTAATATTAATACACTGTATGTTAACTGGAATTTTTTTAAGACTTAAAAAGAAAATATATTTGAAAACTCTAATTAATTGGACATTTTTTAATTACTTGAAATTTTAATAAATAAATATTTGGCCTAGAAATGTCTTTTGGAATGTTTAAATTTTATGTCCATTTTTCATAGCATTTTTTTGGTTTTAATAGCTAATATGGTAATTTAGAAAATAGCATTATTTTATTTTTTAAAGCACAGCTGTTAACTATTATTAATATCAAAAATGTATTATAAAGCATTTAAATATATCTTTAATTTCTATCCTACAATAATAAGGTTTTTTAGGTATTCTACCATTTTCAGACACTAAAATTGAACTAACCTCAGTATTCTTCAGCTTTTGTAATTCATTTTCCAGCCCCAATTTCTCCTCTAATAACACTTGAAAATCACTTTCCATTTGTTTGAATTTCTAAAAACAAATATTATAATTTTAGTAATGATGAAAAGCATACATTTCAATATAGAGAAATTATTTGGGCACTTAATTATTAAAGTAAGAAATTCTTCATTAACTCATGAAAATATGAACCATTGGTATTAATCTGCATAATGAATGATAATTGGGGCTGAAAGAGGCAAACAAACTATAAGTACAATGAATAGAAATTTAGAAGACTATATGGTATTATAGTTCAATATTTCAGAAGTGAACGGTTTTTGAGTGATAATAAGGTCTAGTAAAGTCAAAAAAGACAAAGCTTCCCAGCATACATATGCACAGAAATTTCTTGAATAAACTGAGGAAGTATTGAATCTTTAAGATTATTCATCCTGACAATTTCTAGAATCTAACATTATCAAGGGCAAAGTGCAATTTCAAACTGAGAGTGCTATACTTACAGCCTCTAACAAACCTTGATCACTCACAGCTCTGAAAAACAAACCAAAAATATCTATAATGTATTATCCTTTTACATTTTTATTTTTACTTATATAACATACTTACATATTTTCTTTGAAAAAAAATTAAGAATACAAACAAGGTTGAAGTACGCTTTGACTACCATTCCAAAAATCCAATTCTCTCTCTAGAGATATTATCAGATTGTTGTGTATCTTTTCAGAACTTGCTTGATGCATTCATAAAACGCTACATGTACCTATTCGATTCTATAATTTTTGCTAGTGGGTTAGATGACTGTTTTGTTTTCTTTTTCACATAAATGGCATCAATGTATATATTGTCCTAAACTTATTATTTTCACTTAACCCAATGTCTGAGATCTACTTATATTAATAAATACAGATATATTTCACTCCTTTTAAGTACCACTTCTTGTTCCATAGCAGGATTTGGCAAACTTTTTCTATTAAGAGCCAGATAGGAAATATTTTAGACTTTGCAGGTCAGATGATCAATCGGTCACTACCCCAGCTCTGCAAAAGCAGCTATAGATGATAGGTAAATGAATGGGTCTGGCTAGATTTGACTCAGGGGCTGCAGTTTGCTGAACACTGCTCTAAGGTATGAGTAAACTATATTTTTGATAAATTAGTTATTTATTATAATCCAAATTTTTTAAGCTTTAAGATATAATTAACATACCATCCAATTCATTTATTTAAAGTGTACAATTCAATGGGTTTTAATATATTCGCCAACTTGAGCATCTATTTTAGCTATTGAATTTTAGAACATTTTAATTACCACAAAAAGAAACTCTGTACCCATTAACAGTCACTCCCCATTCTTCCCAGCACTGCCTCAACACTGGCAGACACTAATCTACTTTTTGTCTCTAGAGATTTGCCTATTCTGGATATTTCATTTAAATAAAAATATATTTATTTTATTTTATTATTGAAAGCTCTTTAGCATAATGTTTTCAAGGTTCATCCATGTTGTGGCATATATCAGTGCTGTGTTCCTTTTAACTGCCAAATATTATTCCATTGTACAGGTGTACACATTTTATTTATCCATTCATCAGTTTATGGGCATTTATATTGTTTCCAATTGGGGCTATTATGAATAATGCTACTATGAATATCCATGTACAAGTTTTTGCTTATATATGTTTTTGATCACTCAGGTATAAACCTAGGAACAGAATTTCTGGGTCATATGTTGACTTTGTATTTAACATTTTGAAGAACTGACAAACTCGTTTCCATAGCAGACACACCACTTCAATTCCACCAGCAATGTATGAGGGTCCCAATTCCTCTGCATCCTAGCCAACAACTGTTACTGTCATCTTTTTTTTCTTACAGCCATCCTAATGGGTGTGAAGTGGTATATCACTGCAGTTTTGATTTGAAATTCCCTAATGACAATGATATTGAATATCTTTTCATGTGCTTATTGACCATTGGTATACCTTGCTTCAGAAAATGTCTATTTCAGATTATTTGCCCATTTTTAATTTGGGTTATTTATCTTTTTATTATTGAGGCATAAGAGTTCTTTATATATTCTACATACAAGTCCCTTATCAAATAGATGATTTGTGAATAGTTCTTGCATTCTGAGTTACCTTTTCACACTCTTGATTTATCATTTGCAGTACAAAAGTTTTTAATTTTATGAAAGTCAACTTATCTATTTTCTTTTCTTTTGTTGGTTGTGCTTTTGGTGTCCTATTTAAGAAGACATTACCTTACTCAAGGCCACAAAGATTTATTCCTATGTTTCTTCTAAAAGGTTTATAGTTCTAGCTCTTAAATTTAGGTCTTTGGTAATTTTTGAGTTAGTTCTAGTGGATAGCACGAAGAAAGGATGCAACTTCATTCTTTCCCATATGGACATCCAGTTGTCGAAATATCAGTTATTAAAAAGACTATTCTTTCCACAAATGATATATCCAATAAAAGGTTAATATCCAAAATATATAAAGAATTTACTGAAGTCAACACCACAAAAACCCACAATCTGATTTTTAAATGGGCAAAGGACATGAATCGACATTTTTCCAAAGACATACACACAGCAAACAGACAAATGAAAAGATACTCAACATCACTAATCATTAGGGAAATGCAAGTCAAAACCATGATAAGATATCACCTCCCACCCTCTATAATGGCTAAAATCAAAAACACAAGAAATAAGCGTTGGTAAGGATATGGAGAAAAAGAAACACTTGTGAACTTTTGGTGGGAATACAAAGTGTTGCAGCCACTGTGGAAAACAGTATGGAGGTTCCTTAAAAAAAAAAATAAACAATAGCACTACCTTACAAATCCAGTAATCACACTACTGGGAATTTAACCAAAGAATACAAGAACACTAATTTAAAAGGATAGATGCACCCCTACGTTTATTGCAGCACTATTTACAATAGCCAAACTATGGAAGCAGCCAAAGTGTCCATCAGTAGATGAATTGATAAAGAAGAAATACAGATATAGATGATATAGATATAGATGGATATACACACACATTCAATGGAGTATTTATTCAGCCATATTAAGAATGAAATGTTGCTATTTGCAACAACATGAATCTAGAGGGTACAATGCTAACTGAAATATGTCAGAGAAAGACGGATATCATATGATTTCACTCATACGTGGAGTTTCTTGTTTTCTTTTTTTTTTTTTTAAGATTTTATTTATTTATTTGACACAGAGAGAGATAGCAAGAGCAGGAACACAAGCAGGGGGAGTGGGAGAGGGAGAAGCAGGCTTCCCGCCGAGCAGGGAGCCCGATGTGGGGCTCGATCCCAGGACCCTGGGATCATGACCTGAGCTGAAGGCAGACACTTAACAACTGAGCCACCCAGGCGCCCCCATATGTGGAGTTTAAGAAAACAAAAGAACAAAGGAAAAAAGGGAGAGAGACAACCCAAGAAACAGACTCCTAAATATAGAGAACAAACTGGTGGTTACCAGAGGAGAGGTGGGTGGGTGGATGGATGAAATAGATAAAGGGGTTTAAGAATACACCAAGTAATGTATAGAATTTTTGAATCATCTTATACACCTCTGAAACTAATATGAGACTCTTTTAATTATACTTGAATAAAAAATAAAAAAATTTTTTTAAAAAAAGACTATTCTTTTCTCTACTGAATTGTGTTGGCCTCCCTGTTAAAAATCAATTGACCATAAATTTAAGGGTTTATTTCTGGATATTCTATTTTATTCCACTGATGTATATAGGTCTAACCTTATGCCAGTACCACTTTGTATTGATTACTACAGCCTTGTATAAAGATTTAAAATTAGTTAAATGTAAAAAATCATAATAAAAAAATAATTAATTAAATGTGAGTCCTCCAACTTTGTTCTTCCTAAGATTTCTTTGGCTATTCTGGATTCCTTGCATTTGTACATGAATTTTCAAATCAGCTTGTCAGTTCATCAAAAAGAAAGTTGAGATTTTGACAGATTGCATTGAATCTGTAGATCAATTTGAGGAGCATTGCCATCTCAAGATTATTAAATCTAACAGCCCATGAAAATGGAATATCCATTAATTAGGTCTTCTTTAAGTTCTTTCAAAGCTTTGCAGTTTACAGTACACAGGTCTTATACTATTTTTGTTAAATTCTTTCTTGTTGTCTGTGATGTTATTTTAAATGGAATTGTTTTCTTTATTTCATTTGTGGAATGTTCATCACAGTGTACTAGTCTTAAGGCTGCTGTAAAAAAAAAAATCACAATCTGGGTAACTTAAAACAAAAATTTATGCTCTTACAGTTCTGGAGACTATAAATCTAAAATTAAGTTGTTAGAGCCATGCTCCCTCTGAAACTTCTAAAGGAGAATCCCTGTTTGCATCTTCTAGCTTCTAGTAGTCCCTTGTATCCTTTGGATTGTAGTAGCTTAAATCCAATCTCTGCCTCCATTACTTCTTCCCTCTTTGTGTACTGTCTTCTCCAATTATTACAAGGATACCAGTCATATTGGAATAAGGACCAATCCTATCCCAGTATGACCTCATCTAAACGAATTACATCTACAATGACCCTATTTGAAAATAAGTTCATTATGAGATACTAGGAGTTAGAGCTTCAACATAACTCTTTGGGGAACACAATTCAACCTGTAACAATTAGTGTATAGAAATACAATTGATTTTTATTTATAAATATTGTATGCAGCAAAATGTGAATTTATTTATTTCTTCATATATATTTTAGTGGATCCCTTAAGATTTTCTGTATACAAGATCATGACATCTACAAAAAGAGGTAGTTTTACTTGTTCCTTTCCAATACAAACACTTTCTTTTTATTTTATTTTATTATGTTATGCTAATCACCATACATTACATCATTAGTTTTTGATGTAGTGTTCCATGACTGTTTCCATATAACACCCAGTGCTCCATTCATTACATACCCTCTTTAATACCCATCACTGGGCTAACCCATCTCCCCAACCCCCTCCCCTCTAGAACCCTCAGTTTGTTTCTCAGAGTCTACAGTTTCTCATGGTTCATCTCCCCCTGAGGGGTGGAGAGAGAGAGAGAGGCCTAGAATATATATTAGAGCAAATCATAGCTGAGAATTTCCCTAATCTGGGGAATGAAACAAAGATTCGCGCCCAAGAGGAGAGAGGAACCCTCCCAAGATCAAGGAAAACAGACCAATGCCCCAGCATGTAATAGTAAAACTTGCAAATCTTAGAACCAAGGAAACCATCTTAAGGGCAGTTAGGGGGAAGAGATTCCTTACGTACAGAGGGAGGAACATCAGAATAACGTCAGACTTATCCACAGAGACCTGGCAAGCCAGAAAGGCCTGGCAAGGCATATTCAGGGTACTAAATGAGAAGAACATGCAGCCAAGAATACTTTATCCAGCAAGGCTGTCATTTAGAATGGATGGAGAGATGCAGAGCTTCCAAGACAGGCAGAAACTGAAAGAATATGTGACCACTAAGCTGGCCCTGCAAGAAATATTAAGGGGGGGTTCTATAAAAGGAGAAAGACCCCAAGAGTGATATAGAACAGAAATTTACAGAGACAATCTATAGAAACAAGGACTTCATAGGCAACATGATGACAATATATTCATATCTTTCAATAATCACTCTCAACCTGAACAGCCCAAATGCTCCCATAAAACGGCACAGGGTTGCACATTGGATAAAAAGACAGGACCCATCCATATGCTGTCTACAAGAGACTTATTGTGAACCTAAAGATACACCCAGACTGAAAGTGAAAGGATGAAGATCCATCTTCCATGCCAACAGACCTCAAAAGAAAGCTAGGGTAGCAATTCTTGTATCAGACAAATTAGATTTTAAGCTAAAGACTGTAGTTAGAGATACAGACAACACTATATCATTCTTAAAGGGTCTATCCAACCAGAAGATCCAACAATTGTAAATATCAATGCCCCCAACATGGGAGCAGGCAAACACATAAGTTTGGGTTGTGGTCAATCTGAGAACACGTTCAGAGGAATAGGTATTAAGGAGAAAAAAGATGGCGGAGAGGTAGGGAACCCTATTCTAACCGGTCCCCTTCTCTCTAGGAATTCTAGTACTATGTTGAACAATATAGAGTCAAAATAGTTATATTGATAACCAAAATAAAGAGTCATATTGATAACAATATGTTAATTGTAGGAGACGTCAATACTCCACTCTCAGCAATAGACAGATTATCTAAGCAGAACATCAACAAAAAAACAAAAGCTTTGAATGACACACTGGACCAGATGGACCTCATAGATTTATATAGAACATTCCACCCTAAAACAACAGAATACTCATTCTTCTCGAGTGCACATGGAACTTTCTCCAGAATAGACCACATACTGCGTCACAAATCAGGTCTCAACCAATACCGAAAGATTGAGATTATTCCCTGAATCTTCTCAGACCATAATGCTTTCAAATTGGAACTCAATCACAAGAAAAAATTTGGCAGAAATTCAAACACTTGGAAGCTAAAGACCACTCTGCTCAAGAATGTTTGGGTCAACCAGGAAATCAAAGAAGAAGTTAAACAATTCATGGAAACCAATGAGAACAAAAACACATCAGTCCAAAACCTATGGGATACTGCAAAGTCGTCCTAAGGGGGAAATACACAGCCATCCAAGCCTAACTCAAAAAAAAAAAAAAAAAAAAAAAAATCCCGAATTCACCAACTAACTCTACACCGTAAAGAACTAGAGAAAAAGCAACAAACGATGCCTAAGCCACGCATTAGAAGAGACATAATTAAGATTAGAGCAGAGATAAATGAATTAGAAACCAGAAACACAGTAGATCAGATCAACAAAACCAGAAGCTGGTTCTTTGAAAGAATTAATAATATCGATAAACCACTGACCAGATTTATCCAAAAGAAAAGGGAAAGGACCCAAATTAATAAAATTATGAATGAAAGGGGAGAGATCATGACTAACACCAAGGAAATAGAAACAATTATTAGAAATTATTATCAACAACTATATGCCAATAAATTGAGCAACCTGGAAGGAATGGATGCCTTCCTGGACACCTATAAACTACCAAGACTGAAACAGGAAGAAATTCACAACATGAATAACGAGATTAAAGCAGTGATCAAAAACCTCCCCAAAAAACAAGAGTCTAGGGCCTGATGGATTCCCCGGGGAATTCTACCAAGAATTCAAAGAAGAAATAATACCTATTCTCCTGAAGCTGTTTCAAAAAAATAGAAACAGAAGGAAAGCTTCCAGACTCATTGTATGAGGCCAGCATTACCTTAATCCCCAAACCAGGCAAAGACTCCATCAAAAAGGAGAATTTCAGACCAATATCCCTGAAGAATATGGATTCCAAAATCCTCAACAAAATCCTAGCTAATAGGACCCAACAATACATTAAAAGAATCATCCACCACGGCCAAGTGGGATTTATACCCGGGATTCAAGGGTAGTTCAACATTCACAAATCACTCATTGTGATAGAACACATTAATAAGAGGAGAGAGAAGAACCATATGTTCCTCTCAATTGATGCAAAAAAAAAAAAAAAAAAAAAAAACATTTGACAAAATACAGCATCCATTCCTGATTAAAACTCTCCAGAGTATAGGGATAGAGGGAACATTCCTCAAGTTCATAAAAACCATCAGTGAAAAACCCACATTGAATATCATCCTCAATGAGGAAAAGCTGAGAGCCTTTCCCTTAAGATCAGAAACACAACAAGGATGCCCACTCTGGTCACTATTGTTCAACATTGTACTAGAAGTCCTAGCAACAGCAATCAGATAACAAAAAGAAACAAAAGGTATTCAAATTGGCAAAGAAGAAGTCAAACTCTCTCTCTTCGCAAATGACATGATACTTTATGTGGAAAATCCAAAAGACTCCACCCCCAAATTACTAGAACTCACCCAGCAATTCAGTAATGTGGCAGGATACAAAATCAATGCACAGAAATCAGTTGCTTTCTTATACACTAACAACGCAACTGTAGAAAAATTAGAGAAACAATTCCATTTACAATAGCACCAAAAACCATATGATACCTCGGAATAAACCTAACCAAAGATGTAAAGGATTTATACTCTAGGAACTACAGAACACTCATGAAAGAAATTGAAGAAGACACAAAAAGATGGAAAAATATTCCATGCTCATGGATCAGAAGAATAAACATTGTTAAAATGTCTATGCTACCCAGAGCAATCTATACTTTCAATGCCATCCCAATCAAAATTCCCAGGACATTTTTCAAAGTGCTGGAACAAACAATTCTAAAATTTGTATGGAATCAGAAAAGATCCCGAATTGCCAAGGAAATGTTGAAAAAGAAAAAACAAAGTTGGGGGCATCATGTTGCCCGATTTCAAGCTATATTACAAAGCAGTGATCACCAAGACAGCATGGTACTGGCACAAAAATAGACATACAGACCAATGGAACAGAATAGAGAGCCCAGACATGGACCCTCAACTCTATGGTCAAATAATCTAGGACAAAGCAGGAAAAAATATGCAATGGAAAGAAGACAGTCTCTTCAATAAATGGTGCTGGGAAAATTGGACAGCTTTATACAAAAGAATGAAACTCGACCATTCTCTAACACCATTCACAAAGATAAACTCAAAATGGATGAAAGACCTCAATGTGAGACAGGAATCCATCAAAATCCTAGAGGAGAACATAGGCAGTAACCTCTTTGACATCGGCCACAGCAACTTCTTTCAAGATACATCTCCAAAGGCTAGTGAAACAAAAGCAAAAATGAACTTTTGGGACTTCGTCAAGATAAAAAGCTTCTGCACAGCCAAGGAAACAGTCAGCAAAACAAAGAGGCAACCCACAGAATGGGAGAAAATATTTGCAAATGACACTACAGACAAAGGGCTGATTTCCAAGATCTATAAAGAACTTCTCAAACTCAACACCCAAAAAACAAATAATCAAGTCCAAAAATGGGCAGAAGACATGAACACTTTTAAAAAGAAGACATACAAATGGCTAACAGACACATGAAAAAATGTTCATCATCATTAGCCATCAGGGAAATTCAAGTCAAAACCACATTGAGATACCACCTTACACCAGTTAGAATGGCAAAAATTGACAAGGCAAGAAACAACAAATGTTGGAGAGGTTTTGGAGAATGGGGAACCCTCTTACACTGTTGGTAGAAATGCAAGTTGGTACAGCCGCTTTGGAAAACAGTGTGGAAGTTCCTCAAAAAATTAAAAATAGAGCTACTCTATGGCCCAGCAATTGCACTCCTGGGTATTTACCCCAAAGGCACAGATGTAGTGAAAAGAAGGGCCATATGCACCCCAGTGTTCATAGCAGCAATGTCCACAATAGCCAAACTGTGGAAGGAGCTGAGATGGCCTTCAACAGCTGGATGGATAAAGATGTGGTCCATATATACAATGAGATACTACTCAACCATCAGAAAGGATGAATACCCAACTTTTACATCAGCATGGATGGGACTGGAAGTGATTATGCTAAGTGAAATAAGTCAAGCAGAGAGAGTCAATTATCATATGGTTTCACTTATTCATGTAACATAGGCAATAGCATGGAGGACATTAGGAGAAGGAAGGGAAAAACAAAGGGAGGGGGTCGGAGGGGGAGATGAACCACTAGAGACTATGGACTCTGAAAAACAAACTGAGGATTTTAGAGGGGAGAGGTTGGGGGGATGGGTTAGCCCGGTGATGGGTATTAAGGAGGGCATGTACTGCATGAAGCACTGGGTGTTATTCGAAAACAATGAATCATGGAACACTACATCAAAAACTATGATGTACTGTATGGGGACTAACATAACATAATAAAATAAAATTTAAACAAAAAATTTTTTAAATTAAAAAAAGAAAAAGTATTAGTTCTTTCTTAAATGTTTGGTAGAATTCCCCTGGAAAGCCATCCAGGCCTGGACGCTTGTTTATTGGGAGTTTTTTTTATTACTGCTTCAATTTCCTTGCTGGTTATGGGTCTGTTCAGATTTTCTATTTCTTCCTTTTTCAGTTTTGGTGTTGGTCATGATCTCTCCTCTTTCATTCATAATTTTATTTATTTGGGTCCTTTCTCTTTTCCTTTTGGTAGGTATGGATAGAGGTTTATTGATCTTATTAATTCTTTCAAAGAACCAGCTTCTAGTTTCATTGATCTGTTCTGTTCTTTTGGTTTCTATTTCATTGATTTCAAAGTTCTAATCTTTATTATTTCTCTCCATCTGCTTGGTTTAGGCTCTATTTGCTGTTCTTTCTCCAGCTCCTTTAGGTGTAAGTTTAGCTTGTGCATTTAAGTGTTTTCCAATTCTTTGAGAAAGGCTTGTATTGCTATGTACTTCCCTCTTAGGACCGCCTTTGCTGTATCCCAAAGGTTTTGAACAGTTGTGTTTTCATTTTCATTTCTTTCCTTGAATTTTTGTAATTCTTCTTTAATTTCCTCATGACCCATTCATTCATTAGTAGGATGCTCTTTATTCTCCAAATGTTTGAGTTCCTTCTAAATTTTCTCTTGTGATTGAGTTCAAGTTTCAGTGCATTTGTGATCTGAAAATATGCAGGGAATAATCCCAATGTTTTGGTATCAGCTAAGACCTGATTTGTGACCTAGGATGTGATCTATTCTGGAGAATGTTCCATGTCCACTCAAGAAGAATGTGAATTCTGTTGTTTTAGGATGGAATGCTCTGTATATATCTGTGAAGTCCATCTGGCCCAGGGTGTCATTCAAAGCCTTGTTTCCTTGTTGTTCTTCCAGGGTGTCATTCAAAGCCCTTGTTGCTGTGAGTGGGGTGAAGTCCCCTTGTATTATTGTATTATTATTTGTTTTTCTTTAATTTTATTATTAATTGGTTTATATAATTGGCTGCTCCCAAGTTAAAGAGCATAAATATTTATAATTGTTAGATTCTTGTAGGATAGACCCTTTAATTATGACACTATACCACAGTGTCATTGTGTCATCTCTTATTACAGTCTTTGGTTTAAAATCTAATTTGTCTGATATAAGGATTGCCACCCCAACTTTCTTTTGATGCCCTTTAGCATGATAAATGGTTTTTCCACCCCCTCACTTTCAATCTGGAGGTGTCTTTAAGTCTAAAATGAGTCTCTTGTGGACAGCATATAGGTAGGTCTTGCTTATCCAAACTGATACTGTGTCTTTTGTTTGGAGCATTTAGCCCATTTACGTTCAGAGTAACTATTGAAGGATATGAATTTAGTGCTATTGTATTACCTGTAAAGTCCCTGTTTCTATAGATTATCTCTGTTTCTTTCTGGTTACTGTTACTCTCGGACTCTCTCTTCACTTACAGGACCTCCCTTAATATTTCTCACAGGGCTGGTTTTAGTGATCACAGATTCTTTTAGTTTCTGTTTGTCCTGGAAGCTCTTTATCTCTCCTTCCATTCTGAATGATAGATGCTGGATAAAGTATTCTTGTCTGTATGTTTTTCTCATTTAGTACCCTGAATATATCATGCCAGCCCTTTCTGGCCTGCCAGGTCTCTGTAGATAGGTCTGCTGCCAGTTCCTACCCCTATAGGTTAAAGAGTTCTTGTCTTGAGCTGCTTTCAGGATTTTCTCTTTATCTCCGAAATGTGCAAGCTTCACTATTTTATGTCGGGGTCTTAAACTATTTTTATTCATTTTGAGGGGGTTCTCTCTACCTCCTGGACTTGAATACCTGTTTCCTTCCCCAAATTAGGGAAGTTCTCAGCTATGATTTGCTCAAATATACCTTCTCTCTCTCTTTCTTCTTCCTCTGGGACCCCAATAATTATTTTGCTTTATGGTATTGCTGATTTCTCGAAGCCTCCCCTCATGGTCTATTAGTTGTTCTTCTCTCTTTTCCTCAGCTTCCTTCCTTTCCATCAACTTGTCTTCTATGTCACTGACTCTTCTGCTTCATTTACCCTAGCTGTTAGAACATCCATTTTAGACTGCATATCAGTTAAGCCATTTTAAATTTCAGCCTGATTAGATTTCATATCTGCACTAAGAGATTCTCTGGTGTCTTTTATGCTTTTTTCAAGCCCAGGTAGTAACTTTATAATCATTATCCTGAATTCCGGCTCTGACAGTTTACTTATATCCATATCGATTAGATTTGTGGCAGAGAGTATTACCTCTGGTTCTTTGTTTTGTTATGAATTCCTCCTTCTAGTCATTTTGCCCAGAGCAGAAATAGATGAACGAGAGAACAAAATCAAAAATATCAACCACGACCCAAGAGAAGTACACACTAGACAAATCCAAGAGATCAGAAACCAAAAAAAAAAGGAAAAAAAAAGGGAGAAAAGAGAGAATATAATCTCACAGATGGACAAAACCGGGTAATCCACTTGGTCCTGGGTGTATTTTGGTCTGTTAGAAGACACTAAATCCCAAAATTTTAAAGAAAGCAAAATTTATATATATATATATATACACACAAAAATAAAATTGAATACAATGAACAGAAGCCAAAAATGAAGAATATATCTATAAAATGTAAATGTAAAAATGAAAATTAAAAAAAGACTTAAAAACAAAGAGTTGATAAAATAAGAAACTAGTTGAAAAGGAAAAGAAAAAGAAAAATTTAAACCGAAAGACTAAAGACTCATGTGAAAAAATCTCCAGTTCTTTATACTATTTTCCCCTAGCACAGGAATTTTAAACTTGGTATTTGCCTGAGGATCCTGCTGGTCTTCTGGGGGAGGGGCCTGTTGCACTGATTCTCAGGTGTCTTTGCCTGGGCAGAGTTGCACTGCCTCTTGCCAGGGGCCTGGGCTCAGTGTATGCTGCTTTGGGTTGTACTATGTGGCTTTTGTTCCCTGAAGGCTTTTTGTACTACTTTAGAGGATGAAAAAAAAAGTAAAAAATGGTGGTGCCCCAATCTCCAGTCCTGGAGCTGAAAGGTCCTGGCCCCCACTCCTCAGTGCACCCTTGGGGAAAGGCAGTCAATCCCTTTCATGTGGGCCAAACTCCCCAGACTCCTGTGGTGCACACCCACACCAATCCTCCCAGGGGAGGCAGGGGTGTCTCACCACCACCCTGCTGCTTGCTGGGCCCCTTCTCAGGGAGCATTTGCCCAATTGTGCATGCACTCCCACTGCTCCTCCAGGGGGGAAAGAGCTGGATTTCACAGTGGTTGTCACTTGCTGGGCCCCTACTCTGACAGCAGTCCCCAACAGTGCTGTGGTTTGCAGTTTATGGCAACATCTAGCTGAGAGGCCACTCGGGGGCTCACTAATTGTAGCCGGCTTCCCTGCTCCAATGCTTGGAAACTCTGCCACATTTAGGCCCCCCCTTTCCTTATGAGACCCTGGGGATCCTGAGACCACACTGTCCCACCTAGGATTCCACCCCACTTCACCACCTGAACACATTTCAGGCAGGGTCATTCCTCACAGGGGCAGACTTCTAAAAGTTCCGATTTTGTGCTCCACTGCTATATCACTTTCTGGTAGCCTGCTGACAGGCTCTCTCCCCCCATGATTTATCTTCCAATATATCCCCTCAGATTCACATCTCCACACCTCCTACCTTGCAAAAAATGGTCACTTTTCTATTTGTAGAATTGCAGCAATCCTTTTCTTACATCTCAGGTTGAATTCACAGGTGCTCAGAATGATTTGATAGCTATCTAGCTAATTCAAGGTACCAGATGAAATGCGGGTGCCCTACTCTTCCACCATCTTCCCTCCCTCCTAGTTCTGAGGTTATTAAATCTTAAAACTGCACTAAGCCTTTTGTCACACCCTATCTTTATTTTAACAGAATTTTCAAGGATGTAACTGTAACAAGTTGTATAAGGAGGCATCAATGGAGACCCTAAGTTCCCAGTATCACATGCCAAAGTAATGGGTGAGGCAGATGACCATTAGCACTTAAAAAAAAAAAAAAAGGAGGCAGCCAAGAAAGAGCACTAAAACCTTTCATTGATATGGACAGTATAAAAAGGGTCAGGAAAGAAGATTTAGAAAGAGTATTGCTCTGCAGAGAGCTAGTGGGTGCCTTGAGCCATATACAAACCCTTAAGGGAGAGAAGGATATGCTTGCCCTGATCTCAAGCCTAGTGAGAGACACTTTAAGGAGAATACTTAGAAAATTTGGTGTTATCTGTAGTTATGGAGAAGGAAGCCAGTGACAGTCAAGTAAGACTTTTCCTGTATACCTTATACCTTATTCCCTCTCTTCCTAAACACATGGAGAACAGAAACTACAACTAGTTAGTTGGAAAGGAGGTAATGAAAGAGAAAAGCCAATCATAACCCCTAGCAGTTTTCAGCTGGTATACTAGGTAGGAGGAAAAGGACATTTTAACTTAGAATAAAAATTAAAATATTGACTGTAATATTTGACAAGGAATTTTAATTTCCCAATTAGGACAGTGCTTCTAAATTAAATTTAAATTAATTATTATCTGAGAGTAATCAAAAAAGTCATGATTTACCCTAGTTTTTATCCAGGAGCAGGGGGAAAATAAGCTTCAATTAGCAAATATAAATGAACCAAAAGTGTCCAAATAAAAGTTGATTTGTGATTTCATTCTACAAGACATGCTTTTTCAACGTGCAAGTTTTTTACTAATTTAATCTTAGTCACCTGAAAGAACTGTGGGTAATTCACAGTGACTATTCTAGGTACCTCATATAAATGAAATCATATAACTTTGTCTTCTTGTGACTGCCTTATTTTACTTAGCATAATATCTTCAAGGTTCATTCATGTTGTACCATATGTCAGAATTTCCTTCCTTTTTAATACTAAATAATATTCCATTGTATGTATGTATCACATTTTCTTTATCTATTTATCTGTTTTTGGACACTTGGGTTGCTTCCACCCTTTGCTATTGCAAATAAGGCTACAGTAAACATGAGTGTCTTTGAGACCCTGATTTCAATTTTGCAGGGTATCTAACCAGAAATGAAATTACTGGATCATATGGTAATTACATTTTTAATTTTCTGAGAAACTGACATACTGTTTTCCATTGTGGCTATACAATTTTATATTCTGCATGATTATAATTTTAAAATTACAATATCACAAAAATTGACATAAGAACACTAAAGTTTTTTAACAGTGGTCTTATTTATGTTTCCAATTTTTCTAAAATACATGTCTACTCATTTTCATAATTAAGAAAAGGAGTTATTTTAAAAGCTTACCTCTCCAACATATTTGACTGTTTTTCAAATATTTTCAACATGACATCTAATCTCTTCCTCAGGGAGTAAGCAGTTTCTATCATGAAGAAAAAGGAAAAAATGTAAAGGTATTACAAATGGCTAAAACTATACCTCTATGCTGATATAACTCACTGCTGTATGTGTGAGAACTAGTGAACATAACGAGGAGACAGTACTCAAGGAACAAATGCTTATGATAAATATAGTTACCATTTTATTAAAGTCCCGTTATGTCACTATGCTACTTTACCATTCTCTTAATCCTCAAAATAACCCAAAAAAAAGATATTGTCACCATTTTCAAATAAATAAATTGAGTCTTAGAAAGGTTCTATAACTTGATCAAAACTATGCATCTAGTAAGTGACAAAACTGGATTGATGTCAGTATGTGGCACCTCCTTATAACATTGCATATAAGAGGACTCTAAGATGCTAAGAGAAAACTGCTTTGGTTGCTGCTGCTAAGTCATTAAAGTCTACATGAAGATCCAACAATCAATTAAGTTTTCCACCTGAATCAAATAACCAAAAGGTTAACTAAAATGCTACTTAAAAGGAAAGCAACATAGGGGTGCCTGGGTGGCTCAGTTGGTTAAGCGACTGCCTTCAGCTCAGGTCATGATCCCAGGATCCTGGGATCGAGTCCTGCATTGGGCTCCTTGCTCAGCAGGGAGCCTGCTTCTCCCTCTTCCTACCACTCCCCACTGCTTGTGCTCTCTCTCTCTCTCTCTCTCTCTCTCTGGCAAATAAATAAATAAAATCTTAAAAAAAAAAAAAAAGGAAAACAACATAATGAGAATCCATTGTAATCAATGAAGTCTCAGGGTAATAACACAAGATTCTTCAATCTTGTAACACAAAAAGTATATGACAGAAGACAAACTTCATTAAGTTTGATGCTAGATAAACCAAACATGAAATGTACAAAGATAATGTTAAATAACATGGAAGTAGTCCACAGTTCCTAAATATCAATTATATTTTTTTCTATTCCACATGTCAAAATAGTGATATAGAGAAATATGATAAATGTTTAGGCACTGAGAAGAGAAAGGAAGAGGATAGAAATCAGCTGAGCCTTAAAGAATGGATAGAGTTTTATTAGAAAAAAACAGCAAAATCATAAAGATAGGAAAAGTAGAAATGTGCAACATATATCAAGGAAACCAAATAAGTAAACATGATTTCATGGTTCATGAGATCAAGCCCCAAGTTGGGCTCCCTGGGCAGCAGGGAGTCTGCTTGAGATTCTCTCTCTCCCTCTGCCCCCTCCCCTCACTCATGCTTTCTCTCTCTCTCTCTTAAATTAATAAATAAAATCTTTTAAAAATAAAATAAGTATATAAAGAAACGAAATAAACTAGAGGCTTCGCTTTAGGAGAGTGAATACTCCTTAAACATTCAAAATGTGTATTAAAAGGAGTCATCTTTAGAAAAATCAAATTTAGAATTTTTTATAGGCAAGAGAGAATACTTAAAATGCATAAAATATGAGGCACCTGGGTGGTTCAGTCAGTTAAGTGTCTGCCTTCAGCTCAGGTCATGATCTTGGGATCCTGGGATCAAGCCCTTGCATCAGGGTCCCTGCTCAAGGGGAAGTCTGTTTCTCCCTCTCCCTCTGCCCTCCCACCCCTCGTTCACACTCTCTCTCAAATAATTAGTCTTATAAATAATAAATAAATAAATAAATAAATAAATAAAAAATATTATACCATATCAAATTAAGATTAATTTGATAATAGCATACGGCATCATTTAAAATTATGCCCTGGATTTGGTAAAGGATTACAAAGAACATCAACTGTATTTCTGTCACAATTTGAAAGTACAGTTCACAGAAGGGAGAAAAGGCCCTGCTATGGACCAATATTCATCTGTTGAAACCCTAATCTCCAGTATGATGGTACTTGGAGATGGGGCCCTTGAGAGGTAATTAAATCATTAGGCACATGAGATACAAGAGACAGGAGAGAGACTACTTCCTTTCTCTATTTTCCATCATTTGAGGATAATCTGCAAACCAGGAAGAAGGCTCTCAGAAGAACTGACCATGCTGGAACCCTGATCTCAGACTGATCAGCCTTCAGAATCATTAGAAATAAATTTCTGTTGTGTATGTCACCCAATCTGTGGTATTTTGTTATAGCAGCCTAAACTGACTAACACAGGCCTCCATCTGTGATGCCACTAATTTAGGAATTTCAACTCAGTATCATAGAATGTATAGATGGAAACATTATACTTCCATTACCAGGTGGAATAGTTTGAGGAATCAACCAATTGTTCTTCCTCAAATTCTCATTATGAATAATTTGAAAACCAAAAAATAAAAGAGATCAGGAAACCCATTTATTTTTTTTCTTTTATTATGTTGTGTTAATCACCATACATTACCTCATTAGTTTTTGATGTAGTGTTCCATGGTTCATTGTTTGCGTGTAATACCCAGTGCTCCATGCAGTACGTGCCCTCTTTAATACCCATCACCAGGCTAACCCATCCCCCCACCCTCCTCCCCTCTAGAACCCTCAGTTTGTTTCTCAGAGTCTGTAGTCTCTCATGGTTCGTCTCCCCCTCCAATTTCCCCCCTTTCATTTTTTAAGATTTTTTTATTTTTAAGTAATCTCTACACCCAATGTAGGGCTCAAACTCACAACCCTGAAATCAAGAGTCACATGCTACTGACTGAGCCAACCAGGTGCCCTCATTTCTTATTCTTACTGAAATGTTCTGGTGAAGATCCTCTTCCAGAGAAGAGTACCCCTGGTTACCAAAGTGGCCTATGAAGTAATATTGAAGTAGCTAAAATGGGAAAGGGAGATTTAGCTGCATATTGTGGGGGAATGTGGACCTCTTTTATCTCTTTTATAGAAGCTGCAGTATTTTATTAATTGATACAAATTATTAATAATTAATGCATATTACTTATCAGTTGACAGGTTTTCTTTTCCTTCTTTGGAAGAGGTCTGAGAAACAGCTAACATGTAGGATTCATGCACATAGATGGATTATAAAAATGGGACAAAAATGTATATAAAATGCTTTTATCTTGCTTTATCCCCTTAAATGTCAAGGAAAATGTTTCTAAGCAGTTTATGTAAAGTTATTCTTTTTAAAAGCTACACAACATTCCATTGCTATGAATTGACCATAATTCATTTAGTCAGTCCTAAAATGCATGTTGTTTCCATGGTTTTGCTTATACAAATATACTAAGAGTATTACTGCTTGTAGAAACAGAAATATAAAAATTATCTATATGAGCATCTCTGGGAGAATTATAAATTATGACATAACCATAAAATAGAATACTATATGTCCATTAAAACTGCTAATACATCATGCCAGTATCTCTGTTGAGACAAATTCCTAAAAATAAAAGTGTTCATTGTTAAGGTATGCACATTTCTATTTTTATAGATAATACTACAGTGAGTTCCATAAATTTGAGAACTATTTTCATTCAAACCAATGAAGTATGACAGAGTTTTTCTCCATATGGTCACCAATATTAGTTGTTATTAATGTTTAACTTCAATACTGTCTTATAAATAAAATATTTTTTCCCATAATTTTAATTTTCATCTCCATGATCCCTAATCAACTCAAGCTTCATTTCATTTGTTTTTGGACATTTTTATTTCTGCTTCTGTGAAATGCCTGTTCATATGTCTGTTCATTTTTCTCCTGAATTGTTTGACTTTTTATTATTCATTTGTAGGGGCCAATTAATACTACTATATAATGTGTAACAAATATCTTCTCATCTGCTATTAATTATTTACTTACTAATATTTATGGATTATTTCAAATGTACAGAATTTTTATACTTAGTCAAATCTATTGATTTTTTCTTTTATAGTTTCTGGGCTTTACTTCATTCTTTAAAAGTCTCAAGATAAATTAACCCCCTTAGTTTTATTTTATATTTTATAATCATGAACTTTGGCATATTCACCGAGTCATACATAAAAATATATTTACCGTTTAATGAATAATTACAAAGCAAGTATCCACACAACCACCACTCAAGGTCAACAACTGGGTGCCTGGGATTGCCAATATCCCAGAAGCTCTTTATGTGTCCCTCCCCATTCACAACCCTTTCCTTCAGCCTATTATCCCATTTTTTCCTCATCTTTATATCTTTTCCATCTTTGTTAATATCCTTAATCAACATAGTTTAAATTTTCCCAGCTTTGAGTTTTTTACAAATGAAAATACCCCCTGTATTTATGACTTGCTTCTTTCAATCAATATTACATTTGAAAAATTAATGGTGTTATGAGTAGCCATTTCATTTTCATTAGGGTATGATTTTCCATTGCATGAACAGGACACAATTTGTTTATCTACTCCACTCTACAAATATTTGGAATCTTCAATTTTGGGGCTATTACAAAAAAAAAAAAAAAAAAAAAAAAACCAAAAACTTGGTATGAAAATGCTTGTACATGTATCCCAGAGCATATGGACAAGAGTTTAAGGACATCACCAAAATGGCAGAGTAGGAGACCCAAGCTTCCATCTCTCCACAAAGACCAACCACTAAACAGCTGTCCATGAATGAAAACAACTCAGGTAGGGCTCCAGATTCTACTTAAAAACTGCAGCCACATGCTGAAATAAGAAACTTAAGAATAACTGCATAGAAATGAAAGGAAGAAAACCTTCTTTGTGCCTGCACTATCCTATTCCCCAAGCCAGCATTACTTAGCACCAAATGGCAACTCCCCAGCTAGAAAGAGTTCCCCTGGCCGGTAAAAAAGAAAAAAAGAAAAAAAAAAAGAGTAGGGTCAGCAACCAGCTCACCCAGCCTTTCCTCCACTCTATAAAGAATCTACTTAGGTTTCACCCCACCCAGAGACAGGTAAACCTGACACCTATAAATACAGCTAGGAAAAAGGAAGAAGCACAGGTGCTACCAATATCAGCCACAGAGCCTGAGTCACTATGGTTCCCTGTGACCTGCTCCACAGATGACCTCAGCAGCTTCCATCACTGAAGAAACCAATGGCCAGCACAGCCACTGAGAACACCCTGCAGATTTCACTGGGTTTTGTCCCACAGGTATTTGCATTGGCTGATGCCAGCTGCCTGAATCCCTTCCCAATTCCCACTCCCCCCACCCCACCACACACACACACACACACACACACACACACACACACACACACACTACCACCACCACCACTGGAACCCAAGAACCAAACCAGCAGCCAGCCCAAGACTCTATGGTTGTGCAAGTAAAAAACACCAGCCTAGACCCCATAGCTAACACTCACCGCCATGTGGTCACTCAGGGCTAACCCCTCCAGTTGTATACCTGCATGCTTCCAGCTCAACCCATCACCAGCTTCTACTGCCATGTGCATGCCCAGAGGGAGACTAGGTAGTCATAGAAGAGCACTGCCAACAGCCAGATCCCTGCAGCTGTTTGCAGGCCCAGAGAGGCCCCTGTCTTCTGTCACCGTCCTGCACCACTGCACTCACCTGTTGCTAGCCCTTCCAACGGTGCACCTGCATACCCTTAGCCCATTACCAGCCTCCACTGCTGTGTGCCTATAGCAAAACACAGACGCCACAGCAATGCACCCAGACAGCCAGGTACCCCAAGCTCTCTGTGTGCCCACAACTGGCCTCAGCAGTTGATGTCTTCCCTGGACCCCACCGCTACATATGTGTTTACAACTGGCCACTGCCACTACACACACACCTGCTGCTGGCCTTCAGCCAAGTGTGTACACCAGCTCTGGCCACACCACTGCTTGCCCTGGTCCCTTGTGGCTAGAACCTAGAAACAATGCTGAAGACCTCAACAGCCTCTGAAGTCTCTGCAGACTCCTAAAATATTTGCCAAGGACCATGCAGTTGTTGATGCAGTGGACTGCAACAGCCTGAGCCAACAACTCACAATACCTCCAGACTAGTTCTGCCACACACACACCATACTTGGCACCAGACCATAGGGTCATGTCACACTCCAGCATCCCCCCACCTGCAGTTGAAGATCTTTCCTTACTGAAGTCAGTCTATAAAGTCTAAAAGAGGCAACTCCCTTTGCAAATGTACAGACAACTATGCAGTGATACAGGGATCACAGAGAATCAGGGAAAGCTGACTCCATGAAAGGGATACAATAAATCTCCAGTAACTGGTCCCAAAGAAATAAAGATACAGGACTTGCCCATAAAAAAGGAAATCCTGCCATTTGTGACAACACAGATGGACATTGAGTACATAGTGCTAAGTGAAATAAGCCAGAAAAAGAAGAACAAATACTATATGATCTCACATGTGGAATCTAATGCTGGAGTGGTAGGGGGTAATTTCACCCAGTGAAATCTACAGGGTGTTCTCAGTGGCTGTGCTGGCCATTGGTTTCTTCAGTGATGGAAGCTGCTGAGGTCATCTGTGGAGCAGGTCACAGAGATGGGGTGGCTGGGTGATAGACATTGGAGAGGGTATGTGCTATGGTGAATGCTGTGAGTTGTGTAAGACTGATGAATTGCAGACCTGTACCTCTGAAACAAATAATACATTATATGTTTTAAAAAAAAAAAAGAAGTGAAGAAGAAGATAGCAGGAAGGGAAAAATGAAGGGGGGAAATTGGAGGGGGAGATGAACCATGAGAGACTATGGACTCTGAGAATCAAACTGAGGGTTCTAGAGGGGAGGGGGGGAGGGGGATGGGTTAGCCTGGTGATGGGTATTAAGGAGGGCACGTACTGAATGGAGCACTGGGTGTTATATGCAAACAATGAATCATGGAACACTACATCAAAAACTAATGATGTAATGTATGGTGATTAACATAATTTTAAAAAATAAAAATAAAAATATTGAAAAAGAAACAGGGAGTAGGATGGTGGTTTCCAGGAGCTGTGGCAAGGAGGAATTGGGGAGATGTTGGTCAAAGGGTACACATTTTCAATTATAATATAAGTTCTGGGAATCAAATGTACAACATGGTGACTATGGTTAGTACTGTATTGTATACTTGAAAGCTGCTATGAGAGTGGAGCTTTAATGTTTTCACCATAACACCACCAAAAACAAAATGGAATTATGTGAGATACAAGATGAATAAACTACCCTTATTGTAGTAGGCATTTTGCAATATATACATATCAAATAATTTTGACCACCTTAAACTTATATACGTCAATTATATATCAACAAAGCTGTGAAAAAAGAGTTTAAGGGTATATACATCCATGACTTAAAGAAAAGCAATTTTTCAAAGTGATTGTGCCAGGCACCTGGGTGGCTCAGTCAGTTAAACATCTGCATTGGGCTCAGGTCATGATACCAGGATCCTGGGATTGAGACCCACATCAGGCTCCCTGCTCAGCTGGAGAGTCTCATTCTCCCTCTGCTCCTCCCCCTACTTGTGCAATTTCTCTCCCCTGCCCCCACAAAAATAAAATAATTAATTAAAAAAAAAAGTGATTGTGCCACTGTATACCTCACTCGGTGTATATATGAGGATTTCCTCTTGGTATATGCCCTTGTTAACACTTAATATTGTCACAATTTTTTTAATTTAATTTAATTTTATTATGTTATGTTAGTCCCCATACAGTACATCATAGTTTTTGATGCAGTGTTCTATGATTCATTGTTTTCAAATACCATCCAGTGCTCCATGCAATACGTGCCCTCCTTAATACCCATCACCAGGCTAACCCATCCCCCCAACCCCTCCCCTCTAAAATCCTCAGTTTGTTTCTCAGAGTCCACGGTCTCTCATGGGTCGTCTCCCCCTCCAATTTACCCCCCTTCATTTTCCCTTCCTGCTCCTAATGTCCTCCATTCCATTGCTTATGTTCCACAAATAAGTGAAACCATATGATAATTTACTTTTTCTGCTTGACTTATTTCACTTAGCATAATCTCCTCCAGTCCCATCCATGTCGATGTAAAAGTTGGGTATTCATCCTTTCCGATGGTTGAGTAATATTCCATTGTATATATGGACCACATCTTCTTTATCCATTCATCTGTTGAAGGGCATCTCAGCTCTTTCCACAGTTTGACTATTGCAGACATTGCTGCTATGAACACTGGGGTGCATATGGCCCTTCTTTTCACTACATCTGTGTCTTTGGGGTAAATACCAAGGAGTGCAATTGCTAGGTCATAGGGTAGCTCTATTTTTAATTTTTTGAGGAACTTCCACACTGTTTTCCAAAGTGGCTGTACCAACTTGCATTTCTACCAACAGTGTAAGAAGGTTCCCCTTTCCCCACAACCTCTCCAACATTTGTTGTTTCTTGCCTTGTCAATTTTTGCCATTCTAACTGGTGTAAGGTGGTATCTCAATGTGGTTTTGACTTGAATTTCCCTGATGGCTAATGATGATGAACATTTTTTCATGTGTCTGTTAGCCATTTGTATGTCTTCTTTGGAGAAGTGTCTGTTCATATCTTCTCCCAATAATGGACTTGATTATTTGTTTTTTGGGTGTTGAGTTTGAGAAGTTCTTTATAGATCTTGGAAATCAGCCCTTTGTCTGTAGTGTCATTTGCAAATGTTTTCTCCCCTTCTGTGGGTTGCCTCTTTGTTTTGCTGACTGTTTCCTTGGCTGTGCAGAAGCTTTTTATCTTGATGAAGTCTCAAAAGTTCATTTTTGCTTTTGTTTCACTAGCCTTTGGAGATGTATCTTGAAAGAAGTTGCTGTGGCTGATTTCAAAGAGGTTACTGCCTATGTTCTCCTCTAGGATTTTGATGGATTCCTGTCTCACATTGAGGTCTTTCATCCATTTTGAGTTTATCTTTGTGTATGGTGTTAGAGAATGGTCAAGTTTCATTCTTCTGTATAAAGCTGTCCAATTTTCCCAGCACCATTTATTGAAGAGACTGTCTTTTTTCCACTGCATATAATAGTAAAACTTGCAAATCTTAGAACCAAGGAAACCATCTTAAGGGCAGTTAGGGGGAAGAGATTCCTTACATACAGAGGGAGGAACATCAGAATAATGTCAGACTTATCCACAGAGACCTGGCAAGCCAGAAAGACCTGGCAAGACATATTCAGGGTACTAAACGAGAAGAACATGCAGCCAAGAATACTTTATCCAGCAAGGCTGTCATTTAGAATGGATGGAGAGATGCAGAGCTTCCAAGACAGGCAGAAACTGAAAGAATATGTGACCACTAAGCCGGCCCTGCAAGAAATATTAAGGGGGGTTCTATAAAAGGAGAAAGACCCCAAGAGTGATATAGAACAGAAATTTACAGAGATAATCTATAGAAACAAGGACTTCACAGGCAACATGATGACAATAAATTCATATCTTTCAATAATCACTTTCAGTGTGAACAGCCTAAATGCTCCCATGAAATGGCACAGGGTTGCAGACTGGATAAAAACACAGGATCCATCCATATGCAGTCTACAAGAGAATCACTTTGAACCTAAAGATACACTAGGACTGAAAGTGAAGGGATGGAGATCCATCTTCCATGCCAATGGACAACAAAAGAAAGCTGGGGTAGCAATTCTTATATCAGACAAATTAGATTTTAAGCTAAAGACTGTAGTTAGAGACACAGACGGACACTATATCATTCTTAAAGGGTCTATCCAACAAGAAGATCTAACAATTGTAAATATCTATGCCCCCAAGTTGGGAATAGCCAACTACATAAGCCAACAGTTAACCAACATAAAAAGTCATATTGATAACAATATGTTAATTGTAAGAGACCGCAATACTCCACTCTCAGCAATAGACAGATCATCTAAGCAGAAAATCAACAAAGAAACAAGAGCTTTGAATGACACACTGGACCAGATGGACCTCATAGATTTATACAGAACATTCCACCCTAAAACAAAAGAATACTCATTCTTCTTCAGCGTGCATGGAACTTTCTCCAGAATAGACCACATACTGGTCACAAATCAGGTCTCAACCAATACCGAAAGATTGAGATTATTCCCTGCATCTTCTCAGACCATAATGCTTTCAAATTGGAACTCAATCACAAGAAAAAATTTGGCAGAAATTCAAACACTTGGAAGCTAAAGACCACTCTGCTCAAGAATGTTTGGGTCAACCAGGAAATCAAAGAAGAAGTTAAACAATTCATGGAAACCAATGAGAACGAAAATACATTGGTCCAAAACCTATGGGATACTGCAAAGTCGTCCTAAGGGGGAAATACATAGCCATCCAAGCCTCACCATTTATTTATTTTATTTTATTTTTTTATTTGAGAGAGAGAACGAGAGAGAGCACAAACAGGGTGAAGGGCAGAGGGAGATGCAGACTCCCTGTTGAGCAGGGAGCCTCATTCGGGACTCGATCCTGGGACTCCAGGATCATGACCAGAGCCAAGGCATTCACCCAACAGACTGAGCCACCCAGGTACCCTACAGTATTTAATTTTTGACAGTCTGAGTGGTATGAAACAGTTTCCCATTGTGGTTAATTTGCAATTCCTTGATTATTCAGTTTTATTGGCTATTTGGATTCCTTCTTTGGTTAAATTTCCTTTTTTTTTTTGCCTGCTTTTACTGAAATAATTGTCCTTTTTTCTGGATTTAAAATGGTTCTTTATGTCTTTTGTATACTAATTATTTGACAGTTTTCAGTATTCAGAATCTTTTTTTCCACTCTGATTTATTTCAAATTTTCCTGATAGTGTGTATTGACAAGCTGAAATTTTAAATTTTAACATAGTCAACTTTATCAAACTTATCCCTTATGACTGGTAACTTTTATGTCTGGTTTTAAAGATCGTTTTCTTACCACGTAGTAATGAGGATATTCTCTTAAATTATCCAAGAAAATACTTATACTTTTGCCTTTCATATGTAGGTGTTCAATGACATGGAGTTCATTTTTGAATATGTTATGAGGCAGTGCTCCAATTTTATTTTTCTCATATAACTATCAATTATCACAATACCACTTATTGAAAATGTGCTGTTTTCTCAACTTATCTATAGTGCCACTTCTGTCATGTATCGTGTACCTAAGTGCATAGGTCTGATTTGGGGCTTCAATGCTATTCAGTTGGCCTCCTTGTCTATCTTTACCCTGTCTTAACTATTACAGCTTTATAATAAGCCTTCCATCTTGGAAAATTTTTTTTTCAAATTTTATTTTCACTAGTATCCAAAAAGATGCACTTCCTACAGATAAATTTAATGAAACCTTACAGGAACTTTTTTTTAAAAACTACAAAACATTGCAAAAACAAATTAATAAAGACTTAAAAATGGTGATATAAACTATTTTCATGTAATGAAAACATCATCAAGAAACTAAATGTTTGATTTTGAGTTTATTTTTGTGTATGGCTTAAGAAAGTGGTCCAGTTTCATTCTTCTGCATGTGGCTGCCCAGTTTTCCCAACACATTTGTTGAGAAGACTGTCTTTTTTCCATTGGATATTCTTTCCTGCTTTGTTGAAGATTAATTGACCACATAGTTGTGGGTTCATTTCTGGGTTTTCTATTCTGTTCCATTAAACTATATGTCTATTTTTGTGCCAGTAACAGACTGTCTTGATCACTATGGCTTTGTAATATAACTTGAAGTCAGGAATTGTGATGTCTCCAGCTTTGCTTCTCTTTCAAGGTTGCTTTTGCTATTTGGGGTCTTTCGTGGTTCCAAACAAATTTTAGGATTGTTTGTTCTAGCTCTGTGAAAAATGCTATGGGTATTTTGATAGGAATTGCATTAAATCTGTAGATTGCTTTGAGTAATATAGATATTTTAACAATATTTGTTCTTCCAATTCTAAATGTGAGACAGGAAACCATTAAAATCCTAGAGGAGAACACAGGGAGTAACCTCTATGACATCAGCTGTAGCAACTTCTTACTGGATATGTCTCTTGAGGGAAGGGAAACAAAAGCAAAAATAAACTATGGGGACTTCATCAAAATAAAAAGCTTCTGCATAGTGAAGGAAACAATCAACAAAACTAAAAGGTAACCTTTGGAATGGGAGAGAATATTTGCAAATGACATATCAGATAAAGGGTTAGTATCCAAAATATATAAAGAACTTATAAGACTCAACACCCAAAAAGACAAATAATCCAGTTAACAAATTGGCAAAAGACATGAATACATATTTTTCCAAAGACACATAAAAACATGCTCAACACCACTCATCATCAGGGAAATGCAAATCAAAACTACAATGAGATATCACCTCACACCTGCCAGGACAGCTAAAATTAACACCACAGGAAACAAAAAGTGTTGGCAAGGAACCCTCTTGCACTGTTGGTGGGAATGCAAACTGGTGCAGCCACTCTGGAAAATGGTATGGAGGTTTCTGAAAAAGTTAAAAATAGAAATACCTTATGATCCAGCAATTGCACTACTAGGTATTTACCCAAAGAATACAAAAATACTAATTCAAAGGGATACATGCACTCTGATTATCAACAAATAGCCAAATTATGGAAAAAGCCTAAATGTTGATTGACTGATGAATGGATAAAGAAGATGTAGTAGAGGAGATGGATGACAGACTGACAGAGAATGATCAATAGGTAGATGATAGATGATAGATAATTGATAGATGATAGATAGATAGAAATATATACAATGGGATATTTCTCAGCCATGAAAAAGAATGAAATCTTGCCATGTACAATGACATGGATGGAGCTAGACACTATTATGCTAAGCAAAATAAGTCTGTCAGAGAAATATGATATCAACAAACAAAACAATCATGGGTGGGGGGAGAGAGAAAACCAAGAAACAGACTCTTAACTATACAGAACAAACTGTTACCAGAGGGGAGGTGGATGTGGGGATGGGTAAAATTAACTCAAAATAGATCATAGATTTAAATGTAAAATGCAAAAATATAAAACTTCTAGAAGATAAAATAGGAGAAAATCTAGATTACATTAGGTTTGGAGATGACTTTTAGATACAACAAAAGCACAATCTATGAAAGAAAAAATGAATAATTTCAATTTCATTAAAATTAAAAACTTCCTGGGGTGCCTGGGTGGCTCAGTTGTTAAGCGTCTGCCTTCGGCTCAGGTCATGATCCCAGGATCCTGGGATTGAGCCCCACATCGGACTCCCTGCTCAGCAGGAAGCCTGCTTCTCCCTCTCCCACTCCCCCTTCTTCTGTTCCCTCTCTCATTGTCTCTCTCTGTGTGTCAAATAAATAAATAAAATCTTAAAAAAATTAAATTAAATTAAATTAAATTAGAAACTTCGATTCTACAAAAGGTGCCATTAGGAGAATGAAAACAGAATCCACAGACTGAGAGAAAATCTTTGTAATTATCTGGCAAAGGGCTTATGTCCACAATATACAAAGAACACTTAAAACTCAACAATAATAAAGCAAATAACCCAATTAAAAATGGGTAAAATATCTGAGCAAATACCTCACCAAAGATGGCAAAAAAAAAAAAAATGAAAAAATTCTCAACATCAGATATTACAAATTAAAACAATGAGATACCACTAAACAACTTTTAGAACGGCTAAAATCCAAAATTCTGACAACACCAAATGTTAACAAAGGTATAGAGCAACAGGGATTCTCATTCTCATTGTTGGTAAGAAAACGAAATGATGCAGCCCCTTTGCAAAACAGTTTGGCAGTTTCTTACAAAACTAAACATATATTTACTATATGACCCAGCAATTGCATTCCTTGGTATTCACCCAAATCAGTTGAAAAACATGTCTACACGAAAAACTTAAGTTTGCAGCAGCTTTTCTGTAATTGCAAAAAATTAGAAGCAACCAAGATGTCTTTCAATAAATAAATTGATTAAACAAACTATGATGCATCCACACAATGGATTATTATTTAGTAATAAAAAGAAATTAGCTATAAAACCCAAAAATCATTAAGCAGGAAACTTGCTTATTGCATATTGTTAAGTAAAAGAAAGACTGTATGAATCCAAATACATAACATTCTTGGAAGGGCAATACTACAGAGATATCAAAAAGATCAATAATTGCCAAGGACTCAGATGGATGGAGGGACAAATGAATAGGTAGAACATGGGATTCAAAACAGTGAAACTCTTCTGCATGATACTATAATGGTGGATACATAACATTTTACATTTCTCAAAACCTATAGAACTCTGTTGCACAAAGATTGAACCCTATGTAAACTATGGAGTTTAGGTAATAATATATCAATATTGGTTCATCAATTTTAACATAGGTAGCACATTAATGCAAAATGTTAAAACTTTGTGCAGGGAGTAGGAGGCAGAGAATGGATATATGGAAACTCTGTACTTCCTGCTCAATTTTTCTATAAACCTAAAACTGCTGTAAAAAAAATTAATTCCATGGGTGGCTCAGTCAGTTAAGCATCTGCTTTTGGCTCAGGTCATGATCCCAGGGTCCTGGGATCGAGCCCCACATCGGGCTCCCTGCTCAGTGGGGAGCCTGCTTCTCCCCCTGCCTGCCGCTCCCCCTGCATGTGCGCTCTCGTTCTCTCTCTCTCTGACAAATAAGTAATTTTTTAAAAGAAAAGTTAATTCCACTAATTATGAAATGAAGCAACATCAAAATTAAATGGTGGTATAAAAACAGAGTGGAATACCAAGGTAGCTTTTGTCTTGATGATTAGGCTATGCTATCAGAATTTAGAGAATGGGAAGAGAAGAGAATAAAGTTTGTCTGGATAAGATTAAAAAAAAAAGGGTACTTTTAACAGAAAAAGAGTGTATACAAGTAAAACTGAACAATATTGAGACAGTAGATCTATACCAAAAGAGTCCAGGGACTGAGGCAGCTGCCATGGAAAAAGATAGTTCATGGATACAGAGAATAGATTGGTGGCTCCCATATGTAGGGGGCGGAGGTGGGGTGGGCAAAATGGGTGACGGAGGTCAAAAGATACAAACTCCCAGTTATAAAATAAGTAAGTCATGGAATGGAATGTACACACAGGATGGCATCTATAGTTAGTAATGCTATATTGCATATTTGAAAGTTGCTAAGAGGGTAGACCTTAAAAGTTCTCATCACAAGAAAAAAATTCTTGTACAGTGTGGTGATAGATGTTAACTAGACTTACTGTGATGATCATTTTGCAATATATACAAATATCATACACTTGAAATTAATGTCATGTTGTATGTCAATTAAACCTCAAATAAATGAATGAAGAAAGAGACAGAAAGTAACAGACAGACAAAAAGAAAGAGAATATTTTGAAATCATCACTAACATTTCTACTATCATATTTTATTCTTTTGGCTTGGTTGGAGGATATGTTCCATCAGCCCATATGCGGGCATAAAGACTTCTGGTTTTGTCCATGATAGAGCATCAGGGACTAGAATTATCCTTTCACTTTAAACCAATTAAAATCTGGATGAAAATATGTGAAAAAGCAACTCAGACATTGGAAAACAAAAGGTGCAAGACACTAATCTCTGACAGAAGGAAAACAAAGAAACAGAGCCCTTTGATGACCCCATCTTACTTCCTGAATTTTCCAGGCCACAGCAAAAGGAAGGGGGACCCATACAGAGTCTATTGTTCTCCTGGAGTTCAGAGACAAGGTTTAGAGGTTTGGAAGCCCAAAGAAGCTAGAATTCAAAGGGCACAGCATTAGAGAGAAGGTAGGTGCACAGATAGAGAGAGAGAGCTCCGTAGATGTGCAGAGGGTTTCCTCTGAGGTAGAAAGAAGTTTTCACTCTCCACTCCAAAGCTCTAGATAATTTTCTCTCCATCTAGTCATTCAGGACTCTCTTGGGTCAAAGGTATCTACAGAACTTGGGAGTGCTGTAGCATCAAGCTGCCCCTGGCTTAAATATGGCAACATTAGGGTTTAAAGCTGAAGTTGAAAGAGGACAGGATTCCCATCAACCTTTTCCAACCAAATCTTATTTTCCACTTCTAAATTGTATTCTATAACATACATTACATGATTGCTTCAAAATTCTTTCCAGTACTAAGACATAAGCAAGGTAGTTTCTCCCTTCTGCTGATAAGTAGTCAGAAGTTTAACATACTAGTTCTAGCAGCTCTTTATATTAATGAATTGACAGGCACTCAGCTGTTGTCAAGGCATTAGTGCATATGAGATGATCTATAAGTCATAGAAAAAAAAATCTACAAATGACCTCTTAAATTTATCACTGTTCATCTCAAAGTCCTAGCACTCCTGAAACATTTCAGTAGCATATTCCAATCAAAACTAAAAATACTTCAATCCAAGTGATAGCAAGGTATTCCTCAAAAATTAATCTATTTTTTGTAGCACGTTGCCTTAACTAGGAATTTCAATCCTTGCTTGATAGCCTGCTCAACTGTATGACTCCAAACCCCAAGGAATCTATGTTATTGCCATAATAACTTTAAATTATAGAAAATTATAAAAATTAATGCATTTGGCATGTTATTAACACAATAATGCTTAAACAAGTAGAAACTTACGTGGATCAGTTGCAGAGACATCTATAAATTCTTCAGTTGAGTGGGTTTTTATGAATTCTGAAATAATAGTAAGTTTGTCATATGTTTCAAATATCAATTATATGTATTGAATTTAAATTTCATAGTTTTTTTTTTAAATAACATTAAAGAGAAAGAAAACTCTAAGAAAAACAACAGAGCCATCAACACTGGAGATCCCCCCAGTCAGGCAACACATGGTAATATCTGAATGAATGTGTATCAACTAAGTGATATGAACTCATCATTTTCTCAACAACACTTATTTTTCCTCTTCTAGTCTCTTAACATTACCATGATTTAATCTCCCTTCCTTTCATATCCAGTCACCAAGTTTTGCCCATTTTACCAGTAAATTTTCTCAAATCTGTCCCTTTTCTTCTTATTTGTGCTCTAATGTAAGCACTTACCACACACCTAAAACAGAGCAATAACTTCCCTTTCCTATTCCTAATCTCCAAATGTAGCTTCTACAAATGGCCAGAATAATCTGTCTACAATTGAATCCAATGCCACTTCCCTACAAAAAGTCTTCAGTGATTCCCTATTATATATGAAAACAAAATTCCTTAGCACACCATCCAATCCCTCTGATTGGCCCTTTCTTACCATATCCCTACTTACTGCTGCACATTCTAATACCCTTCTACTTGTAATTTCCTACTCATGCTGTTTGTCCATGCTACATCCTCTTTGTAAAATAGCAGATATCTCCCTTCTTCACTTGACTAAATTTTATTCATTCTTTAAGGTTGCATAAAATCTTCCCAACTTCCTTGGGTTGAACAAATCGGCTATCTGTGGACTCACTGCAAATTACACATAAATTTTATCATGTGTTACACTATATATTAAAGTGATGCATAATGTGCTTGTGTCCTTACTAAGTTATGTATTTTATGGTGGCTAACAACCATGGTTTATTTGTTTTGTTCAACTCCCAGACTCTGAAACATAAGAACTTTTACTGAAAATATTAAACTCACTGCTGAATATCTTTTTAAATTTGCTATTGTATAATTTTATGGCTATAAATTTTTAAACTCTAAGTCTCAAAATGTTAATGTAATGCAGAAAACCCTATAAATGCTAAACATGTGTAAAATATCATCACCTTCGATTATCTGCTGTACAGCTTCGTAACTATGTACTGCTCCTGGTAAATTTTCACTATCCCTGTTAAAATTTTAATAAGTACAACATTTATTTATTATCAAAGAATAAGAGTTAAGAAATAGAATATATGCTCTAGATATATGTAGTTTATAAAATAAAATTTAACATAATCTTTAACCTTTATTCAGACACTAAGGTAAATTAGTATAATTGCAAGCAAATAAGTATAAAAGTCACACTATGTAATTCTATGAATGCTATATATTCCATGAATATAATTAGGTATACCAACTATATTAACAACAAAAATAGCAAAAGTAAATTGGGTAGAAGCATGAGATTTAATAGTGTAATTGTTAAGAACACAAGTTCTAGAGTCAAACTGCTTGGCTCAAAACTTGTTTCACGCAGTTACTAACTTATGATTTGGGGTAAGTTACTTAACCCCTCTGACTTACAGTTTCTTCATCTATTAAAATTCGGGTATTAGAGTACATATCTCATAAAGTAGTGGTAAAGATCCAATACATGTAAAGTTGCAAGGAAAATACCTGTACACATCAGACAATTAAATTTCAGGTATTACTATTAATATATGGTCTGAAACTAATTTTGTGCCTCACAATAGATAACTCAAATGATTCTATCTGAGCCTCTGAACTAAAGCTCCAGTTATGTAGTGCTTACTGGAGCCAACTCAAGCGCCCCTCCTTTTATTCCTTTAAATCTAGTCATTGACAGAGATATAAATAAAGTAATTGCATAATAAACAGTAGTCCCTCCCAATTACTCTAACACTGTAAAATAAATGGGTTTAGTATATGTCTAAGGCAAAAAATGGCTCTATGTAAATTTTTACTTAGATAAGGTACTATACCAGATATAGTTGGCAATAACAGAATAATAGGGGAACAAATGAGTTGATTTAATTCAGATACTCAAAAAGTTATACATATTTATTTACTGTTTATATGTGATAGGAAATATGTAGATGTGTGTGACTAGTTCTGAACTTGAGGAAATAGTCTTTCCAGGAAGACTTACACATAAATCATTAATTCATAATACAAAATTACTAGGTACAGGCATACATTATTTTATTGTGTTTCACTTTATTGCACTTCAAAGACTGCATTTATTACAAATCGGTTTGTGGCAACTCTGCTCACAGAAAGTCTATCGATGCCATTTTTCTGACAGCATCTGTTCACCTTGTGTCTCTGTGTCATATTTTGGTACTTCTCACTATATTTTAAGGTTTTCATTATTATTATATTTGTTATGGTTATCTGTGATCACTGATATTTGATGTTCCCATTGGGATTGTTTGGGAGTACCATAAACCATGCTCATATATGGCAGCAAATTTAACAATAGCTGTTGTGTGTGTTCTGACTGCTCCAACTAGCTTGTCCCCCACCTCCTTCCCTCTCCTTGGGCCTTCCTATTCCCTGAAACACAACAGTACTGACATTAGGCCAGTTAATAACTTTATAATGGCCTCTCAGTGTTCAAGCTAAAGGAAAAGTCTCATGTCTCTTACTTTAAATTAAAAACTAGAAATGATTAAGGTTAGTGAGGAAAGTACATCAAAAACCAAGATAGGCTGAAAGCTAGACCTCTTGTACCAGTTATCGAAGTTCTTAATGCAAAGGAAAAGTTCTTGAAGGAAATTAAAAGTAGTACTCCAGTGAATACACAAATGATAAGAAAGCAAAATAGTTTTATTGCTGATCCAGAGAAACGTTTACTGGTCTAGATAGATCAAACCAGCCATATTATTCACTTAAGCCAAAGCATAATTCAGAGCAAAGCCCTAACTCTTCAATTCTATGAATGCTGAGAAAGGTAAGGAAGCTTCAGAAGAAAAGTCTGGAACTAACAGAGGTTGGTTCATGAGATTTAAGGAAAAGAAGCCATCTGCATAACATAAAAGCACAGGGTGGAGCAGCATGTGCTCATGCAGAAGCTGCGACAACTTATCCAGATTTAGCTAGGATAATTAATTAAGGTGGCTACACTAAATGACAGATTTTCAATGTAGGCAAAACAGTCTTTTATTGGAAGAAGATGGCACCTAGTACTTTCATAGCTAAAGAGAATCAATGCCTGGCTTCAAAGCTTCAAACAGGCTGATTCTCTTGTTAGGGACTAATGCAGATGGTGACTTCAAGCTAAGCCAATGCCCATTTACCATTTTGAAAATCCTAGGTACCCTAAGAATGATGCTAGAGAGGTTGGAAGATGACGGAAGAGAAGGAGAACCCTAGGTTCACCTGGTCCCATGAATACAACTAGATAACAATCAAATCATCCTAAATACCCCAGAAATCAACCAGAAGACTGGTGGAACAAACTATAGCTAAATGTAGAGCAGAGGCCACATCGAAGAAGGTAGGAAGTAAGGAGATATGGTTTGGGAGAAAAACGGATTATGGCCCTGTGGTGGGTAGGGAGCTGCAGCCATAGAGAAGGGCAAGAGACAGACTAGAGCTCACATGGAAGACGAATCCCAATAGCAATTGCCTTGAAAAGCAAGAGGGGCTGAATTTCTTGAATTCTTGCAACCAGTGGGGCTTGAAGCCTGGAATTTTAAAGATCAATGGGTTTGGCTGGGAGAGACCCTGGAGGGCACTGGGGTTACTCTTGGAGAAAAGGCAGGGTAAACAGCCTGTGAACATACAGCATGGAAACAGTGATCTGAAGGGTGCCTGGAGCACAGAGCGGGGAGGTTATATGCTCATCTCCCACCATGTCCCGGACAGGCAGTGTTCACAGAGAGACCCCTCCAGGAACAAAAGAACTCGCAGGCACCATGTCCAAAACCTTCGGGATACTGCGGAAACAGTTCTAAGAGGCAAGTTTATAAAGGCCAATCTCAACAACAACAACAAAAATCTCAAATAAACAACCTAACCTTACATCTACAGGAGCTAGAAAAAGAACAACAAAACCCAAAATCAGCAGAAGGAAGGAAATAATAAAAATTAGAGCAGAACTAAATGATACCAAAACTTGAGTCTCTCTCTGAGGATCTAGACCCTGATGCTGAAGCTCACTCCATCTCAGGACTGTGACTGGGATCTCCAAGATTTGGACCCCATATCTTCAAGTTTCCACCTTGATCCGGACATCATTAACCCTGTCCCTCTGGTTCTTTTTTTTTTCTTTAAGATTTTAATTATTTGAAAGACAGAGAAAGCAGGAGCAGGGGGAGGGATTCAGGGAGAGGGAGAGGAGAGCTGACTCCCCTGCTATGCATGGAGCCCCAGCGGGGCTGATGCCAGGACTCTGAAATTATGATCTAAGCCAAGGTCAGATGCTTAACCAATTGAGCCAATCAGGCGCCCTGTTCCCCCGGTTCTTGACTCAGTGTGCACCTCGGCCCCACCAAAGCCCCACACCTCACCCCCCCTCATTCAGGCTCACTGCTACACCCAAGGTCCTGGCACTAGCCCCATGGTGCTCCCTGCACCTGCCAGCCCTCTCCAACCCTTCTCCTGACCGGATTATGGTCCAGCCTTCTGCCGCTGCTCTGGACTGAGCCAGCACTGCCACACCCACAGCGGCAAGAAGCCAGACTGCTGCCTGACTTGCAGTAAGTCGTCCGGCCATGGTGCCGCGCTGGCACAGCACCACGGCATCCACACCGGCCGGTGGCCCGACCCGAACACCATCTGCAGCAAAGCCTTCAGTTGGCACTCCACACGGCTGAAGCAGTGCGGCGGCCACAGCCCCAAGAAGCCGCAGCACTGCCCGGTGTGTGTCAAGGTGTTCGGCGCGGCTTGCTGCTAGCGCAGCACCTGCGCATGCACAGCAGCCTTCGGGCGTGCAAGTGCCCAGTGTGCACCAAGGGCTCAGGCAGGGCTCAGTGCTGTTGAAGCACCTGCGAGTGCACACCGGCGAGCGGCCATTCCCATGCCTGCAATGCGGCAAGGCCTTTGGTCAGAGCTCAGCACCTTGGCAATACCAATGCTTGGAGGCGCGCGCGAGCGCAGGCGCGGGCACGTGCGCGCGCGCGCGCGCACACACACACACACACACACACAGACACACACGGACACACGGCAGAGCGCCCCTACCGCTGTCCCCACTGCCACAAGGCCTTCGGCCAGAGCTCCAACCTGCTGCATCACTTGCCAATCCACACCACCAAACGGTCCTATGCCTGTCCCCACTCTCCAAGGCCTTTGGTGGGAGAGCTCCTCCCTGCTGCAGCACCTGCATATGCATTCCGAGGTGTGCCCCCTACCGCTGTCAGCTCCGTGGCAAGGCTTTCTGACAAGCCTCCAGCCTCACCACGCACAAGTGGGTGTATGAGGGTGCAGCTGCAGCTGCCACCACAGGCCAGGGCCTCAACCCTGCTTCAGTGCTGAGGCCAGAGCAGGTCTCCCTCCTGGGTCCTGATGCTCTCTCTTCCTGCCTCTGTCCTGGGCCTTAGCCCTGAACCCAGCTCTGGCCTTGGTCCTGACCCTAACTCTGTGCAGGGCTCCCTCCCTAATCCCACTCCAAAGCTGTTTCTGGCTCTGAATCTACCCTCACTCCTAATTCTGTCATATCTTCTGACCCTAAGCCTCGTCACAAGGCCAATCCTGACTTGTGGCCAGCCTTGACCATGGATCTCGTCCCTACCCTATCAGGATCCTGTGCCCAACTCTGAGTCTCACCCTGAACCCTGCTCTCCCACCCATGACACTGTCAGTCCAGCCCTCCCTACTGGCTAGAGTCCTGAGTGACTGTAGGAGCAAGGGACACTGCTGGGGCCCCATGGCTGAAGGACTCCCAACACTCAAGGGGCCTGGGGAAGTTGGGTGTCATGTAGTTCAGTAATATCCTCCCTCTGCCTCTTGGGGAAAAAAAAAAAAAGGATAGAGAATCTAAAAAACCAAAACCAAACAAAAAACAGGTAAATAAAACCAAGAGGAGCTGGTTCTTTGAAAAAATAAAATTTGTGAGTCTCTAGCCAGACCCATCAAAAAAACAAAGAGAAAGGACCCAAACAAAATTACAAATGAAAGAGGACAAATAGCAACCAACACCACAGAAACACCAACAACCGTAAGAGAATATTATGAAAAACTATATGCCAACAAATTGGGCAGCCTAGAAGAAATGGATAAATTCCTAGAAACATATAAACTACCAAAATTGAAGCAGGAAGAAATAGAAAATTTGAATAGACCAATTACCAGCAAGGAGATTGAATCAGTAATCAAAACTCCCAAAGAACAAAAGTCCAGGACCAGACAACTTCATAGGTGAATCCTACCAAACATTTAGAGTTAATACATACTCTTCTCAAACTATTCCAAAAAATAAAAAAAGGAAGTAAAACCTCCAAATCCATTCTATGATGCCAGTATTACCCTAACACCAAAACTAGATAAAGACACCACTAAAAAAGAGAACTACAGGCCAATATCTTTGATGAACACAGAAGCAAAAATCCTCAACAAAATACTAGCAAACCAAATGCAACAATACATTAAAAAAAATCATTCACTACAATCAAGTGGGATTTATTCCTGGGTTGCATGGGTGGTTTAATATTTGCAAATCAGTCAACACGATACATGACATCAGTAAGAGAAAGGATAAAGAAACCATATGATCCTTTCAATAGATGAGGAAAAAGCATTTGACAAAGTACAACATCCATTCATGACAAAAGCCCTCAACAAAGTAGGTTTAGAGGGATCATACCTCAACATAATAAAGGTCATATATGAAAAACCCACAGCAAATATCATACTCAATGGGGAAAAACTGAGAGTTTTCCCTCTAAGGTCAGGAACAAGACAGGGATGTCTATTCTCACCAGTTTTATTCAACATAGTACTAGAAGACCTAGCCACAGCAATCAGACAATAAAAAGAAATAAAAGGCATCAAAATTGGAGAAGAAGTAAATGACATGTAGACAAGTAGATGACATGATACTCTAAATAGAAAACCCTAAAGATTCCACCAATAAAACTGCTAGAACTAATAAATTAATTCAGTAAACTCACAGCATACAAAATCACTATGCAGAAATTTATTGCACTTCTATACCCTAATAATGAAGCAGCAGAAAAAGAACTTAATAAAACATTCCCATTTACAATTGCACCAAAAATAACAAGATAACTAAGAATAAACCTAACCAAAGAGGTGAAAGACCTATACTCTGAAAACTGTGAAACACTAATGAAGAAACTGAAAATACAAAGAAATGGAAAGACATCCCATGCCCATAGATTGGAACAACAAATATTGCTAAAACGTCTATACTACCCAAAGCAATCTACAGATTTAATGCAATTCCTAAAAAAACACTAATAGCATTTTTCACAGAGCCAGAACAAAAAATCCTAAAATTTATGTGGAATGATCCTGAAATGATCCTGAATTTCCAAAGCAATTTTGAAAAAGAAAAGCAAAGGTGGGGGTATCACAATTCACACTTCAAGTTATATTACAAAGCTACAGTAATCAAAAAGTAGATGTTGGCACAAAAATAGACATATAGATCAATAGGAAAGAATAGAAAACTCAGAAATGAACCCATGGTTATATGGTCAATTAATCTTCAACAAAGCAGGGAAGAATATCCAATGGGAAAAAGTCAGTCTCTTCAACAAATGGTGTTGGGAAAACTGCAGAGCAACATGCAAATGATTGAAAATGGACCACTTTTGTAAAGCATACACAAAATAAATTCAAAATGGATTAAAGACCTATACATGAGACCTGAAACCATAAAAATCCTAGAAGAGAACATAGGCAGTAATGTCTCTGACATTGGCCATAGCAACTTCTTATTAGGTAGCTCTGCTGAGGCAAGGGAAACAAAAACAACTATTGGGACTACATCAAAAAGCTTCCGCACAGCGAAGGAAACAATCAACAAAACTAAAAGGCAAGAGATGGAATGGGAGAAGATATTTGCAAATGACATATCTGATAAAGGGCTAGTATCCAAAATATATATAAAGAACTGATATAAATCAACACCAGAAAAAAAACCCAAATAATCCAATTTACAAAGGGGCAGAAGACAAGAACAGACATTTTTCCAAAGAAGGCATCTAGATGGCCAACAGACACATAAAAGCATGCTCAACATCACTCAGCATCAGGGAAATACAAATCAAAACTACAGCGAGATATCATATCACACGTGTTAGAATGGCTAAATGTAACAACACAAGGAACAACAGCTGTTGGTGAGGATGTGGAAAAAAAGGAACACTCTTGCACTGTAGGTGGGAATGCAAACTGGTGCAGCTATAGTAGAAGACAGTATGGAGGTTCATCAAAAAGTTAAAAATAGAACTATTCTATGATCCAGTAATCCCACTACTGGATATTTACCCCCCAAAAATATCAAAAAAATTCAAAAGCATACACACCAATGTTTATAGAGCATTATTTACAATAACCAAATTATGGAAGCAGCACAAGTATCCATCAACTGATGAATGGATAAAGAAGAAGTGGTACATATACACAATGGAATATTACTCAGCCACCAAAAAGAATGAGATCTTGCCATTTGCAATAACATGGATGGAGCTAGAGAATATAATGCTAATTGAAATAAGTCACTTAGCAGAAAGACAAATACCATATGATTTCACTTACATGTGGATTAAAGAAACAAAACAAACAGGCAAAAGTGGAAAAAAAGAGAGAGACAAATTAAGAAACAGATTCTTAATTACAGAGAACAAACTGATGGTTACCAGAGGGGAGGAGGATGGGAGGTTGGGTGAAAGAGGTGATGGGATTAAGGTGTGCACCTGTTGTGATGAACACCGGGTGATGTATCAACAATTCTGTTGAATCACTATATAATCACTAAATAAAAAATAACAAAAGTTGAGTAAATCAGAGATCTAATGTACAACATAGTGTTTACAGTTAACAATACTGTTGTATACTTGAAATTTGCTAAGAGAGTGGATCTGGAGTGATCTCACCACAAAAAAAAAAAAAAGTAACTGTGAGGTGGAATAAAAGTCATGAAAGGTATTCTGTGATGATAATTTATTCATCTATTTAATTTTAAGGCAGCTAAACCTCAAATATCAAAAGTGAGTGTCAACAGTTAATAGGAGTATCATTGTAGTCATAATTTGAATCTTCCATCTGTCAAAAAAAAAAGGCTTTTCTCAACTAAAAAATAGGAAATTATTCTTTGGAACATATCCCTGTCCCTTTGAAATTTTTAAAAATGCTGTTCATAAACAATTATTTAATTATATCCTAGTTTCCTATTTATTATAGAAGCTACATAATCAAACTGAGAGAAGATTTTAAACCCAGATATTCAAAGCCAGCCATGCCCAATAGAACTTTCTAACAACCACCACATTGGTTACTAGGCAGTTGAAATGTGGCTCATGTGACAGCAGAATTGATTTTTTAATTAAATTGAACTCAGTTTTAATTTTAGTAGCCACATGTGACTAGTGACTACTGATTGGACAGTGCCATTTCAAACTATTAAAAATTTCAAATAAGAGCAAGCTGACTAGACTATTTGATTTGATTTAGAAACTCTATGTGCAGTATAATATCTGAACCATTATCTTACATGCATTACTAAGTATATACCAATTCATTGTTTTGAGTTCTATTAACTCTTATATTTTACTTACTTGGCTTTAGACAATGCGGTCCTCAAGGAGTATTTAGACTGTTGTTTAAGGTGATTTTTCAGTACTTCTAGTGCTTGCACCTGCTCTACTACTTGCGCAACGTTTAAGGTGGCTCTTCTGTCAGGTGCTGGAAACTCTGCCTCTAAAAAAGTTTGATCTTTACTTATCTAAAATGATAACATTAGCCAGTTACTTAGGAAATACCCATTTTGCTCCTATACCTCAAAGAAATTTCATCATTTACCATATTTAAATAATTTTTATAATACTCTTATCTATAGCTATAATCAAATACTGATATTTTATAAATATAATTTTACAAGTAATTACCTAGCAACAGAATTACAGCTAAGTGTTGACTTTTACATGTCAAAACTCAATCCAATCTTCTGTTTAATATCTAAATATATAAGAATTTTAAGCAAGTTCAATAATAATTGAAACAGGATCAGTCTTACCTATGATAAATATGGAAAGACAGTAATTTGCTCTCAAAAGCAATACCTTCTACTAGTAACTCTCAGAAGTTAATATATAAAAGTCTATGAAACTGGCATTCCTTGGTCTGTCTGGGAAAAACTGAGACCCATTTGGGCGTCTCAAGACTTTTAGAATAGACCAAGCTACAGAATAATGAGCAATCAGGAGAATCAGTAAGATACACAGAATAATATGATAGACCATAACTGATATCCTAGGTATTAAGTCTGTTTAAAGAAAGCTGAGCAAGATGAGTGCCTCCCCACTAACAAAAAAAAAAAAAAAAAAAAAAAAAAAAAGGCACAATGAAAGAAACACAGAAACAGCCAATATGTGGAGACATAAACAAGCAGAGTAGCAATTGAGACAAAAAAAAAAAAAAAATTTTTTTTTTACAAAACAGCAGAGATCTACTTTTGTATATATACACTTCCAACCCTAATGATGGGAGTGGAAGCTAAAAAAAAAAAGAAGAAGAAGAAGAAGTAGTCGTCAAGACATAGGCCTAAAACCTAGCAAAGAGAAATTCTAGCAATGGGATTTAAAAGAGACTTCATTTTAGTAATGCCTACTTGAAATGGAATTAGGATATAATAGCAGGAAGTATATACTGGGCAATGAACTAGAAGTCTGAAATTGAGGGATGCAGAACAGGTGGAAGGGAAATAGGAGATGTATGGGAACTCTATGGACAAAGGCGTGATGCCAAAAAGAGGACATAATTTGGTATATCAGATATATTGCCAAATCATAAATGGAGTCTAAAAGTGATGTAGCCAGTTATCAATTTATTGCCTCTCATCTAAAAATCCATTCTTCATTGTCCTGCTTATAACAGTGGAACATTTCTCTCTTGACAGGTATCATGCTAAACTTTATTGATAGAAGGTCCTAGCCACTACAGAAAGAAGCAGCTTTCTTCCTAACTCTGTTATCTCTTTCTGCTTAATCCTAGGACACTGCATAATATACCTAGTAGAGCACACTCCAGAAAGTTTCAACAGCACCACCCCCATAGGTGTCTTCCTCACAAGGTCCCTGGCATGACTCATTCCCTTGGGCAGCTTCTCCCAGAACTTCTTAGCAAAATCTACCAGTGCAGAACCTCCCTCTGGGAAGCTTTCTAGCATACCACCCTTGTAGGCATCAAGAGGTATAGTACCTCCCTGGAAGATGGCTTTTCCCAGCACCACAGAGGACGGCTTCCCAATGTACTGCCATCATGGGCAGCTTCCCAGTAAATCCCAGTTCCCACCAGCATGGCACCCCAGCAAACTTCTCTGCCACTCAGTGATGACAGCTGCTCCTTCTTCATGGGTGCAGACCTTAGCCCTGGGTGAGGAAGAGGGTAAGGAGAGGGGTATTAAGATTTGTTCCTTCCTTATTTATCCCTGGGCTCCAAGGTTGGTTCAACATCCGCAAATCAATCAATCTGATACAATACATTAACAAAAGAAAGAACAAGAATCATATGATCCTCTCAATAGATGCAGAAAAAGCATTTGACAAAGTACAGCATCCTTTCTTGATCAAAACTCTTCAGAGTATAGGGATAGGGGGTACATACCTCAATATCATAAAAGCCATCTATGAAAAACCTACAGCAAATATTATTCTCAATGGGGAAAAACTGAGAGCTTTCCCCCTAAGGTCAGGAACGCGGCAGGGATGTCCACTATCACCACTGCTATTCAACATAGTATTGGAAGTCCTAGCCACAGCAATCAGACAACAAAAAGAAATCAAAGGCATCCAAATTGGCAAAGAAGAAGTCAAACTCTCACTCTTTGCAGATGATATGATACTTTATGTGGAAAACCCAAAAGACTCCACCCCAAAACGGCTAGAACTCATACAGGAATTCAGTAAAGTGGCAGGATATAAAATCAATGCACAGAAGTCAGTGGCTTTCCTATACACCAACAACAAGACAGAAGAAAGAGAAATTAAGGAGTCCATCCCATTTACAATTGCACCCAAAACCATAAGATACCTAGGAATAAATCTAACCAAAGAGACAAAGGATCTATACTCAGAAAACTATAAAATATTCATGAAAGAAATTGAGGAAGACACAAAGAAATGGAAAAACATTCCATGCTCATGGATTGGAAGAACAAATATTGTGAAGATGTCAATGCTACCTAGAGCAATCTACACATTCAATGCAATCCCCATCAAAATACCATCTACTTTTTTCAAAGAAATGGAACAAATAATCCTAAAATTTGTATGGAACCAGAAAAGACCCCGCATAGCCAGAGGAATATTGAAAAAGAAAAGCAGAGCCGGCGGCATCACAATTCCGGACTTCAAGCTCTATTACAAAGCTGTCATCATCAAGACGGCATGGTACTGGCACAAAAACAGACACATAGATCAGTGGAACAGAATAGAGAGCCCAGAAATGGACCCTCAACTCTATGGTCAACTCATCTTTGACAAAGCAGGAAAGAATGTCCAATGGAACAAAGACAGTCTCTTCAACAAATGGTGTTGGGAAAATTGGATAGCCACATGCAGAAGAATGAAACTGGACCATTTCCTTACACCACACACAAAAATAGACTCCAAATGGTTGAAAGACCTCAATGTGAGACAGGAATCCATCAAAATCCTAAAGGAGAACACAGGCAGCAACCTCTTTGACCTCAGCCGAAGCAACTTCTTCCTAGAAACATCGCCAAAGGCAAGGGAAGCAAGGGCAAAAATGAACTATTGGGACTTCATCAAGATAAAAAGCTTTTGCACAGCAAAGGAAACAGTCAACAAAACCAAAAGACAACCGACAGAATGGGAGAAGATATTTGCAAATGACATATCAGATAAAGGGCTAGTATCCAAAATTTATAAAGAACTCATCAAACTCAACACCCAAAGAACAAAGAATCCAATCAAGAAATGGGCAGAAGACATGAACAGACATTTTTCCAAAGAAGACATCCAAATGGCCAACAGACACATGAAAAAGTGCTCAATATCGCTCAGCATCAGGGAAATCCAAATCAAAACCTCAATGAGATACCACCTCACACCAGTCAGAATGGCTAAAATTAACAAGTCAGGAAACGACAGATGTTGGCGGGGATGCGGAGAAAGGGGAACCCTCCTACACTGTTGGTGGGAATGCAAGCTGGTGCAGCCACTCTGGAAAACTGTATGGAGGTTCCTCAAAAAGTTGAAAATAGAGCTACCATATGATCCAGCAATTGCACTACTGGGTATTTACCCCAAAGATACAAAAGTAGGGATCCGAAGGGGTACGTGCACCCCGATGTTTATAGCAGCAATGTCCACAATAGCCAAACTGTGGAAAGAGCCAAGATGTCCATCGACAGATGACTGGATAAAGAAGAAGTGGTATATATATACAATGGAATATTATGCAGCCATCAAAAGGAATGAGATCTTGCCATTTGCAATGACGTGGATGGAACTGGAGGGTATTATGTTGAGTGAAATAAGTCAAAAAGAGAAAGACATGTATCATATGATCTCACTGATATGAGGAATTCTTAATCGCAGGAATCAAACTGAGGGTTGTTGGAGTGGGGGGTGGGGTGGAGGGATGGGGTGACTGGGTGATAGACACTGGGGAGGCTATGTGCTCTGGTAAGCGCTGTGAATTGTGCAAGACTGTTGAATCTCAGATCTGTACCTCTGAAACAAATAATGCAATATATGTTAAGAAAAAAAAAAAAGAAGAAGAAGAAGGTAGCAGGAGGGGAAGAATGAAGCGGGGGAAATCGGAGGGGTAGACGAACCATGAGAGACGATGGACTCTGAAAAACAAACAGGGCTCTAGAGGGGAGGGGGGTGGGAGGATGGGTCAGCCTGGTGGTGGGTATTGAGGAGGGCACATTCTGCATGGAGCACTGGGTGTTGTGCACAAACAATGAATCATGGAACAATTCATCTAAAACTAATGATGTAATGTATGGGGATTAACATAAGAATAAAAAAAAAAAAAAGATTTGTTCCTTCCTTAAGTACTATGCTTCCATCCCATCATTAGAGGCTGCTCTTTATACTTTCTATCCTGTATTCTTTAGAGTTGTCTTTATCACTTATTCTCCTGTTATAATAAATAATTCTTTATATTAAACTTTTCCTATTCAGATTACTGTGTAGTTTTTATCTTTTGATCAGTCCCTAAGTGATACATTATATTTCCCATTAGGAATTCAATTTAAACTTAAGTCCTGTCTGGGAGAAGAGATGATGTCACAGAACTAAAGGAATATGGAATAGACAATGATTTTATAGGCTATAAGATTTCATCAAAGAGAAATACTGGGCACAGGTTCCAGCAGAACAACTCTGAAGCTCATAGGCTACATGCTTATCCTACATTTCTCTGCTATGGCTCACCATACATTATGAAGGCTTCCACATGTATCTTGTTAATGCAACAAGACCACAAGCATATAAACCAGCATGTGCTAACAATAAAATGTGTCAGCAATAGATATGAGATTATTCCACAATTGTCAAATGTTCGTGTACATAATAATCCTCTAAAAATCCTATTAAAAAGTGGATTCCTAACCTATATACACACAAGAAAACTTTAATTCAGTAAGTCTGACTTGGAGTTCTGAAATGTGCATTTGTAACAGGTATCTTGGGTGATATTTAAACATAATCCATCAAATATATTTTAAGAAACACTCATCAAAAGGCAGAAGATAATACATTTTGGCAATGTATCTGATACACCAAATTAAGTGATTATTCAAAAGAATTAATTATGGATATAAAAACTAAAAAATTTAGAATTCCAGATCAGAAGTTTAGTTGTATACTGAAGATTCCTCTTGATGAACATGAATGCATAAATCAGTATTTCAGGAATACCAGAAATTATGGTAACTGGCACTAAGAGAATAGATACAGAGTAGATACAGAGAAAAATAGACACATATGACAGCTATTTAGGTTATAAAATCAAAAGGACTCAGGAATGTACTGAATATTAGGAAATTGAGTTGTCAAGGTAAATCACCACACTTCTGGTTTACCCAAATGGATAAATACTACTACCATTCACTGAGATAGGGAATACTGGAGGAGGTATAAGTTTAGGGGTAAAAAATTCTTGGCTTTGACTCTTTGGGCTTGAGGTGAAATAGTCTAGAGGAGTTCAGAGGACAGTTTTGAGCAAGAGGTGTATATTTCTAAATTATCAGTATAAAGGTAATACTTAAATAGAAAAACTGGTTGAGGTTGCCTAGGGGGAGAAGTTCAGAGTAAAGAAAAAAAAGGAAGGCACAGAATGAAATCTCGAAGCACTCCAATATTTACTGGTTAGAAAAGGAAGGTGACTCTACAAAGTAAACAGCTAAAGGGGTAAGACAATAGCCAGGAAAGTGTAATTCACAAAAGCCAAAGAAATAGTGTTTTAAAAATGAGGAAATGATCAACAGTGTCAACTATGGCTGAGGTAAAGAAAATTGCCTATTGAATTTCACAGTATAAAAATTGCAGAGAACCATACAGAATGTTTTCTTTGTTATGGAGAGAGAATCCGGTCTGGGTAGGCTGAGAATGCTTTGGAAGTAAGAAGAGTATATACAATAAATTGATATCAAAAAAAATTAGTTCTGAACCAGTAAAGTATAGCCCTTAGCTGAACTGTTAAATTTTTATAGAAAATCCATAGACAATTCCAATTGTTTTGATAGCCCTAGTTGGCCCAGATTAACCTCCTCACTAAGTGCCAGTTTTTATAAAAAAAAAAAAAAAAAAAAAAAAACTCAACTAGTTTCATTGTTCCTAAACTGTCTGTAAGGCTTTTCTCTCCTTTTTAAAAATTTTTAAAAAAGATTTTATTTATTTATTTATTTATTTATTTATTTATTTATTTATTTATTTGAGAGAGAGAACAGGAGCAAGGAGAGGGGCAGAGGGAGAGGGAGAAGCAGGTTCCCTGCTGAGTGGGGAGCCGGACAAGGGTTGGATCCCAGAACCTTGAGATCATCACCTGAGCTGAAGGCAGACACTTAATGAACTGAGCCACCCAGGTGCCCCTTCTCTCCTTTCTTTTATAAATCTTGGGTTTTGCCTTTATTCTCCAACAATAATCTAACAACTATTTTCCTCGTGATTTGCATACAAAATAGTTTTTAAAAGTTGATTATGAACGGCAAAAGAGAAACAGGCCTGTAACTGTAGAGATTGTGGCATCAAATGAGAAAGATATGAGCATATTTAAAACCTGAAAGGAATGACACAATTTATTAGGAAAAGTTTAATATACAAGAATGATTAATCAAATTTCTTAAGATCCAAAACAAGTAAAAGAATGAGTTTTATGTAGGAAGAGGAATAATATCTGTTTAACAAAGGAAAGGAGTGTAGAATGAGCATGGATATAAATAAATTTTTATTTGATAGCAGAAAATGAAGGAGTTCTAGCTGATGGCTTGTATTTTCAAGCATTTTAAGTGACTGGCTGACAGTGAAAATGAAAATGGGACAGAGGGAATGTGGGTTTGAGATGATAGATGAAAAGGATTGAAATTCATTTTGGAAATACAAAGGAATTGCCAGGCAGTATTTGGAATAATTATTTCTGAATAACTGTGTCACTTCATCAGTGTTTCACAGCTAAGCTAAAGGCCCAAAGAGTAAATAATTGCATTTATTCAAGGTTAAATTTTGTTAAATGTGTGCAATGAAAAAAGCAAGAGGTAAAGGAGAGTAGGAAGTTAAGAAATTCACTGTTATTAAGTACATATTCTCCAAGCTTAAAAGAAAAATGAGTAAAAAACCTACAGGAAGGTTAAGAAATGAATGCAGTAGTGGTCTTGATAAAGTCAAAGAGTGGCCAGAATAGTATTTAAATAATAACTGATAAGATAGAAATTTGTAGCTCAAGAATAAGTTGCCTGAATTAGTGATTTTTAAAATAGAGCAATTTGGTTAATGATAAGGTCTAGAGTATGACAGGAAGTGAGGGTCAAAGGTAAAGAAAGACACTAGTTCTGGGGAGATGAGTCAAGGAACTGAGAAGCTAGGATTTGGGGTGGGTCTTCACACTGACAGGACTAAGAATAAAAAGAGGAAAGTGAGACAAATCCATGAATAAAATAGAATAAAAAGAAGTTGGTAGATGAAAGTAAGAAGGCAGAAGGCAAGCTAGACTGTTCAAGCTGCAAAGTATGCATTTTACAAGAGGGGAGAACAGTGGACTTCACCTCAGTTCTCCATCTGTGGAAAGATAATGATCAATCTACCATAGTCAAAGAAGAACTACTTAACACTCTTCCAATGTCAACCATATCTATCCTAAAGCAAATAGTATACAGTCCATAAAAGTCTACTCTGGAGCCAAAGGTAAAATAATAAGAGGGTACTAGGAGATAGTTACAATTTCTATCTTTACTTTTTAATTTTACATCCCAAATAAATGAACCTATTTAATTTAAAGTACCTGGGATTCAAAAGTGTTTAATTGGACTAAACCATAAGTATAACCAAGGGAGAACAAGAATCATTCTATAAATCACTGAGGCTACCCTAGAAATCATTCTGCTATATTAACAGCATAAAGTCTTTCCCAAAATAGAATTAAAAACCCTTAAGGTTAGAGACCACTAGCTTTCAAAATGGTCATAAAACATCTGAAAATCTAAAGTACAAAAAAGAAATCATTAAAATAACATTAAGTTTAAAGAAAACCAATATATAATTTTATAAGTAAGTAGATTATATTATACATGCTTTTTAATTTTTTTTAATTTTTTTTTAAAGATTTTATTTCTTTATTTGACAGAGACAGACACAGCGAGAGAGGGAACACAAGCAGGGGGAGTGGGACAGGGAGAAGCAGGCTTCCCACAGAGCAGGGAGCCCAATGCGGGGCTCGATCCCAGGACCGGGGATCATGACCTGAGCGGAAGGCAGACGCTTAACGACTGAGCCACCCAGGCACCCCTATACATGCTTTTTTAAATACAGGAGAAATGTTTAAATTGATAAGTTTTGTCTTGTCACTTACTCTTCTATGTAAATTAGGAAAGAATAATTTAATTTTAGGAGAAACAATGTGTCAAACTCAGAGAATTCCAGATACATGCAGGAATGTAGTGTGTAATCACTGAGAAACATTTTGTTCTACCCATTTATTCCTTCTCTATCTAAATGAAAAGATTATAAACAATGATTATTCAAAATTTTAATATCAATTTAATTCACAATTAAGAAATGTTATACTTACCTCTTCCATCTGATTGACCTGTCGCTGAAACCACTTTAAAAAAAAAAAGGAATACTTATTGTCAAGTTATTCAAACATATAGATACATGAGTGCATTTGTGTGTGTATGTGTGTGTGTGTGTGTGTGTGTGTTGTGTCTTCATCTATCAAATGTTAGCCCTGAACCAAACATCATTATCCTAGGGTTCAGAATGGGCCTAATGCAACATACAACTCAAACATAACATTTTTAAATATGTATAGTAGCAAGTTTGGGAATTCTTTTTACTTCCTCAAAACTTAGAAACCTCTTCTTCATTAATATGTATTTCTGTATTAAATGTTAGTAGGTTTAAACTGCAATATATTGAACATACCTTAAAAAGAGATTCCAAAATCTGGAAAATAAAGTTTTAATTAAAACATTTAAAAAATTCTTCACAGTGTATGATGTAATAAGTCTCTATAATTCTCAATCAGAAAAATGCACAAATTACAACTATAACTCTATAATCCAAAATCATAATGTTTATAATTACAGATATAGTTTTTAGTATATCTTGCATAGACAATTCTAGAAAAATTTCCACCTTTATAGATCTATATTAGGATACCCCAAAATAATTCACATATATGATTTCATATATTTTCTTAATACAGATAAGGAAAAAATTAAGATTCCTCTTGGAAGAGATTTTTTTCATATAGCAGAGAATATAGTAATGAAAAGCATTATCATAAGAACATTATCTCTTCAATAGGACTTTGCTCTGATAATGGGCCTAAAAATCAAGATATAAAATATTATACTACTACTTCATATTTTTTTTAAAGATTTTTTATTTATTTATTTGAGAGAGAGAGAATGAGAGAGAGTGAGTACATGAGAGGGGGGAGGGTCAGAGGGAGAAGCAGGCTCCCTGCCGAGCAGGGAGCCTGATGCGGGACTCGATCCCGGGACTCCAGGATCATGACCTGAACTGAAGGCAGTCGCTTAACCAACTGAGCCACCCAGGCACCCCACTACTTGATATTTTTGACTGAAAATGCAAGGAACAGGTTTGGGAGATTGTGACAGAAACTGAATATCCAAAATGAATCATACAATCCAAAATACCAATATTTAACACTTAGAAAATGTAATGTTAAAATGATTATGTTTGCCACACAAAATAAAAGCCCATTCTATCATATCCAGATAAGAGTTTTTAATCACTTTGGTAAGGAAAAATATTACTACATTCATTCAGGCAGTAAAAAAAAAGTTACTTAACTAAAAAATCAGGCTAGTCTAAAATTCCTCTTCTGTCACACTAACTCTAAATCAATAGTTCAAAAATTGTGGTCCCACAATCAAAAGCATCAGCATCACCCAAACAAAGATATTCATTGGCAATGTAAATTCCTAGGCCCTACCCCAGTCAACGGAATCAAAAACTCTGGGAGTAGGGCCAGCAATTTGTATTTTAACTAGCCCTCCAATTGATTCCACTGCACGCTAAAGTTTGAGAATCACTGTGCTAAGTGATAAGAAATCAGAAATCTAAGCAAAAAGGGCTGAGATCATCAAGAAAACATACCAAAGTAAATAAATATCCAAGTCTGAAGGAAAATATTTTCAGCTACATAAGGATTTAGAAACTAATGTTCACTGAGGCATACTACCTTGTAATAAACTCATTCTTCCCACTATCAAAAGAGATTCTAAGGTTCTCAAAACCTCTTTTCCTATCTCAGAAGATGATGGGAAACCATCATATATCAATTCATCCACTCATTAGAGCCAGAGTTCAACAACTAAACTACTAAAAGCCTGGAGAACAAAGGCTTCCTCAACTACTGAGACATCAGTTCTAGTAATGTTAAATCTAGTATATGTGCTGCTGAAGTGAGCACTAGTAATGTTAAATCTAGAACATTACTGATAAAAGTGGAAACAGACCAGAACTGAGAAAATCAATTTTAGGCAAACACTAAATAGAAAGAGAAAATTCTATGAAAATATGGAAGAATATATATAAAGTTCCCCAGGAAAATATTAAACTTCCAACTCTAATTTTAAAGATATTATCATGTAAGTGTGAAGCCAAGATAAAACTATTTTCAGAAATTCAAAGGCTCAGAAATGTTTTCACCACACATTCTAACCTAGCAAACAAAACCAAAATTTATTCTTAGAAAAGTAAACACATGAAAAAACTATAGGCAAAGTAACCAATAAATACCCTCCTCTTATTGTTTCAACTTTTTATTTAAATTCCAATCAGTTAGCATATAGGGTGATATTAGTTTCATGAGTAGAATTCAGTGATTCATCACGAACATATAACACCCAGTGCTCATCACAAGTGCCCTCCTTAATACCCATCACCCATTTAACCCATCCCCCGCCCACCGCCCCTCCAGTAACCCTCAGTTTGTTCTCTACAGTTAAGAATCTGTTTTAAGGGCGCCTGGGTGGCTCAGATGGTTGAATGTCTGCCTTCGGCTCAGGTCATGATCCCAGGGTCCTGGGATCGAGTCCCGCATCGGGCTCTCTGCTCCTTGGGAGCCTGCTTCTCCCTCTGCCTCTCTCTCTCTCTGTCTCTCATGAATAAATAAATAAAAATCTTTAAAAAAAAAAAAAAAGAATCTGTTTTAAGGTTTACCTCTTTTTTCCCCTATGTTCATCTGTTTCATTTCTTAAATTCCACATATGAGTAAAATCATACGGTATTTGTCTTTCTCTGACTCACTTATTTCACTTAGCATAATACACTCTAGCTCCATCCACGTTGTTGCAAATGACAAGATTTCACTATTTTTAATGACGGAGTAACATCCCATTGTGTATATATACCACGACTTCTTTATGCATTCATCAGTAAATGGATATTTGGGCTCTTTCCATAATTTGGCTATTGTTGATAATGCTGCTGTAACATAAACATCAGGGTACATGTCTCCCCCACTTTGGATTAATATTTTTTTATTCTTTGAATAAATACCAAGTAGTGCAATTGTTAGATCGTAGGGTAGTTTTATTTTTAACTTTCTGATGAACTTCCATACTGTTTTGCAGAGAGGCTGCACCAGTCTGCATTCCCACCAACAGTGTAAGAGGGTTCTCCTTTCTCCACATCCTCACCAACATCTGTTGTTTCCTGTGTTGTTAATTTTAGCCATTCTGACAGGTGTGAGGTGATATTCATTGTAGTTTTAATTTGTATTTCCCTGATGATAAGTGATGTTGAGCATTTTTTCATGTGTCTGTTAGCCATCTGAGTAAATACCCCACTCTTAAAAAGAATTGTGGCTAATGGGGCTGGCACTCAATGCCACTGTCATAAAAGACTTCCTAATGAGAAGATGGCATAATATTTTTTAAAGTGAAATAATAAGCTGTAACCAAAATTCCAGATAGGCATATTGTGTCACTGAAGCCGAGAGAAGTCCTGAAGGACTGGCAGCTTTTGCCTTTGTTTCATCTAGCTCAAAACTCTCTCAAGGCAAAAAACAAACAAAGCAAAACAAAAACAAAAGAACAAAAACCCAGCTAAGTAGAGGGCATTCCTCAACATTGAAAGGCAAATAAACAAGCTACAGCTCCCTGAGAAAAAGATTGCCTTTGTGACAAATAATATACATGTCAACAGCCTAAAAGAAAAAGCTGGGTAAAGAGTTACTTTGGAAACTAGGGATTTTGAAAAGATCCCATATATAAGGGGGAATCTAGTAAGCCATGCACTTGCCCAGGCCAAGACTCATGCTCAGAAAAATATCTGAATGAACATTAAACTTCCACCTTTGGCTTATCTTTATCTCAGAGCAAGCAGAAAATGAAGGCTAACTCAAGATTTGTAAACAGCCTGGCTAAGCTTTGAAGGAGTGCCCCAACACAGAGCCAATCTTAAAGGAACAGGAAAATTTTTTTCTCCTTTTCTTCTTTATTTATTTATTTTTTGTGTGGCTCAAGGCATTTAAGGAAATCTTTCTCAAATCCACCAGCTGACCACAAGCAACAGGAACAGAGGCCTGAGAGACAAAATATTTAATCAAGGAATACAGACTTTCAAAATAAATAGACTTCTGGTTTCCAATCCAGCATTCAAGGAGCCTGGATCTTTTGTTTATCTTTTTAAAGAACCAGCTCTTGATCTTTTACTTTATTAAAAGTCTTTTTATTTTTTTGTGTTCTGATCTTTATTAGCTTTTCTTCCTTCTATTAACCTTGGGCTTTGTTCTTTTTCTGGTTCATTTAGGTGTCAGGTTAGATTGCTTATTTGAACTTTCTCTTGTTTCTTGAGGTAGGCCTGTGTTGCTATGTATCTCTCTATTAAGATAAACACAATTGATAACCCTTAGCCAAATTCATCAAGGAAGAAAAGAAAAAAACTCAAATAAATAAATTCAGAAAGAAAAGAGAAGAATCAACTTACACCACAGAAATAGAACAGAAAATAAGAGAATACTATGAAAAATTATATGTCAGCAAACTGGACAACCTAGAAGAAATGAATAAAATCCTAGAAATATACAATCTTCCAAAACTGAATCAGGAAGAGACAGAAAATCTGAAGACCAATTACTACTAATGAAATTGAATTGGTAATCAAAAACTTCCCAAAAATAAAAGTCCAGGACCAGATGGATTCATAGGTGAATTCTGACACCCATTTAAAGAAGAGTTACTACCTATTCTCAAACTATTCCAAAAAATCAGAAGAAAAAGGAAAGTTTCCAAATTCATTGTACAAGGCCAGCATTACCCTAATACCAAAATCAGACAAAGACACCACAAAAAAAGAAAACTATAGGCCAATACCATTGATGAACATAGATGTAAAAATCCTTAACAAAATATAGGCAAACCACGTTCAACAATACATTAAAAGGATCATTCACTACGATCAAGAGGGATTTATTCTGGGGCGCCTCGGTGGCTCAGATGGTTAAGTGTCTGACTTTGGCTCAGGTCATGATCTCAGGGTCCTGGGATCAAGCCCAGTGTTAGGCTCCTTGCTCAGCAGGGAGTATGCTTGTCCCTCTCCCTTGCTCTCTGCCCCTCCCCCACTCATGTGTGCTCTCTCTGTCTCTCAAATAAATAAAATCTTTTTTTAAAAAAGAGAGATTTATCCTGAGGGGGCAAGGATGGTTTAATATTCACAAATCAATGTGATACATCATATCAACAAAAAAGATTAAAAATCATATGATCATCTCAATAAATGCAGAAACAGCATTTGACATAATTCAACAGCCATTCTTGATAAAAATTCTCAAGAAAGTGGGTTTAGCAGAAACATACATCAACATAACAAAAGCCATATTAAAAAAACACACAGCTAACATCATATCCAATGGGGAAAAAAAATAGAGCTTTCCCCCTAAGGTCAGGAATAAGACAGGATGTCTACTCTCACCACTATTAATTAATTCAACATAGTACTAGAAGTCCTAGCTACACCATTCAGGCAAGAAAAATAAATAAAAAGCATCCATATTGGTAAGGAAGAAGTTAAACTGTTGTTATTTGCAAATGGCCTAATACTATATATAGAAAACCCTGAACTAGTAGAACTATTAGAAATAATAAATGAATTCAGTAACATTGCAGAATATAAAATTAATATTCAGAAATCTGTTGCATTTCTAGCAAGATAGGAGAAGGAGAAATTAAGAGAACAATTCTATTTACAATTACACCAAAAGAAATTAAATACCTAGGGATAAATATAACAAAGGTGGTGAAAGACCTGTACTCTGAAAACCATAAAACACTGATGAAATAAGTGGAAGATAACACAAATGGAAAGATATTCCATGCTCACGGATTGAAAGAATACTGTTAAAATGTCCATATTACCCAAGGCAATCTACAGCTTTAATGCAGTCCCTATCAAAATAGCAATGGCATTTTCACAGAACTAGAACAAACAGTCCTAAAATTTGTATGGAACCACAAAGACCCCAAATAGCCAAAGCAATCTTGAAAAAGAAAAACAAAGCTGGAGGTAGCAGAATTCCAGATTTCAAGATATACTACAAAGCTGTAATAATGAAAACAGTATGGTACTGGCACAAAAATAGACTCATAGATCAATAGAACAAAATAGAAAATCCAGAAATAAACCCATGCTTGTATAGTCAGTTAATCTACAACAAAGAAGGCAAAAATATACAATGGGGAAAAAACACTCCCTTTGATAAATGGTGCTAGGAAAACTGGACAGCTATATGCAAAAGGATGAACCTGGACCATTCTATACCATACATAAAAATAAACTAAAAATGGATTAAATACCTAAATGTGAGACCTGAAACCATAAAAATCCTAGAAGAGCACACAGACACTATTTTTTTTTTTTTCACACTGACCATAGCAACTTTTTTCTGGCTAGGTCTCCTAAGGAAAGAGAAACAAAAGCAAAATAAACCATTAGGATTACATCAAAATAAAAAGCTTTTGCATAGTAAATGAACCACCAACAAAACAAAAAAGCAATATACTGAATGCGAGAAGATATTTGCAAATGATGTATCTCATAAGGGGCTAACATCCAAAATATACAAAGAACTACATAACTCAAAACCAAAAAAAGAAAAGAAATAAAAACACAATCCAATTAAAAAATGGGCAGAGGACTTGAAGAGACATTTTTCCAAAGAAGACATATAGATAGCCAATAGATACATGTAAAGATGCTCAACATTATCAGGGAAATGCAAATCAAAAGCACAATGACATATCACCTCAGCTATCAGAATGGCTAGTACCAAAAAGATAAGTAACTACAAATGTAGGCAAGGATGTAGAGAAAAGGGAACTCTTGTATACTGTTGGTGGGAATGTAAGCTGATGCAACTGTTGTGGAAAACAGTATGGAGATTCCTCAAACAAACTAAATTTAGAAATGCCAGTCTCTGGTTTTGATTGAAGAATTTAATCTATATTTATTTAATTTATATTATATTAATATATATAATTTAATCTATATTTATTTATTTTTAAAGATTTGATTTATTTATTTAAGAGAGAGCATGAGTGTGGGGGAAGGGCAGAGAGAGAGGGAGAAGCAGACTCCCTGCTGAGCAGGGAGCCTGATGTGGGGCTCCAGGACCCTGGGATCATGACCTGAGCTGAAGGCAGACACTTAACTGACTGAGCCACCCAGGCTCACCTTACCCTATATTTAATGTAACTACCTCCCTGGAATGATTTATTTCTGCCAATTTGTTATTTTTCTATAGATCATACTATTTTAAAACTATTAAAACTATTTAAAACTATTTTAAAAACTCATTTCCTCGGGTGCCTGGGTGGCTCAGTTGGTTAAGCGACTGCCTTCAGCTCAGGTCATGATCCTGGAGTCCCGGGATGGAGTCCCGCATCGGGCTCCCTGCTCGGCAGGGAGTCTGCTTCTCCCTCTGACCCTCCCCCCTCTCATGCTCTCTGTCTTTCATTCTCTCTCTCTCAAATAAATAAATAAAATCTTTAAAAAAATAAAAAAATGAAATAAAATAAAAACTCATTTCCTCGGGCGCCTGGGTGGGGCTCAGTTGGTTAAGCAACTGCCTTCAGCTCAGGTCATGATCCTGGAGTCCCGGGATCGAGTCCCGCATCGGGCTCCCTGCTCAGCAGGGGGTCTGCTTCTCCCTCTGACCCTCCTCCCTCTCATGCTCTCTGTCTCTCATTCTCTCTCTCTCAAATAAATAAATAAAATCTTAAAAAAAAAAAAAAAAAAAAAACTCATTTCCTCTATTAATTCCTTTTGTTTGGTTTAACTTTTTGTAGCATACTCTTTTGATTCCTTTCTCATTTCCCTTTTTATATATTTTTAAATTATTTATTAGTAGTTACCTTAGGGTTACAATGAATATCATGAACCTTTGATAGTATAGTTTGAATTGCTGCTAATTTAACTTCAAAATGACACATCTCTGTTCCTATACAGTTTCATCCTCCCTTTCTGTCATAAATTAGAACTTTATACATTGTGTGCTCATTAACATAGACTTATAATTACTTATGTTTTATGCTTTATATTGTATTGAAAAAAGTATTCAAAAACCAAAAATACATTATTTTTTGTATTTTTTATTTAACTACATAGTTACTTCCTTTTTTTTTATTTCAATATATTTGACACACAATATTACATTAGTATCAAGTATACAACACAGTGAAGGGATTCAACAACTCTGTAACTTATGCTATGCAAGTATAGCTACCATCTATCACCATCCAATGCTATGCCAATGCCATTGGTTATATTCCCCACACTACACCTTTCATTCCCATAATTTATTCATTCCATAGTTGGAAGCCTGTATCTCCTATTCCCCTTCACCCATTTTGCCTATCGGCTACCTTCTGCTCTCTGGCAATCATCAGTTTCTTCTCTGTATTTATAGATCTGATTCTGCTTTTTGTTTATTCATTTGGTTTTTTAGTTTCCACATATAAGTGAAATCATACAGTATTTGTCTTTTTCTGACTTATTTTACTTAACATAATATCTTCTAGGTCCATGCATGTTGCCACAATGGCAAGATTTCATTCTTTTTCATAACTGAGTAATATTCCATTATACATATGTGTGTGTGTGTGTGTGTGTGAGACACACACACACACACCACATCACCATTATCAATTCATCTATCAATGGACTCTTGGGCTGCTTCCATATCTTGGGTATTGTAAATAATGTTGCAATAAACTATTATTGTACCTCTAGTTTCATATCTTTTCAACTTAATATTTTCATTTTCTTTGGGTAAATATTTGGTAGTGGAATTATTAGATCATATGGTAGTTCTATTTTTAATTTTTTGAGGAACCTCCATACTATTTTCCACAGTAGCTGTTAAAGTATAATGAATCTGAACTAATTAAGAATAATTTAGTCATACTTCTTTAGTCATTTAAGTTGGGAGAGATTTTTGTATATTCTTGGTATTTAAGGACTGTTTAAAATGAGATTGTCATAAAATGAAATTTAATGTTTTAGAATAATGAGATTTTAGTAGATAAAAAGAAATAATATTTTTATTCCACTACAGTAATTGTTATTTTCATGTTACCACAAAACTATCTGGCAAAAAACTTTCTGCTGATTTCTAAAATATTAAAAACCTTTTTGAAATAAAATGAGATTATAGATAATAAACCAGTAGCGGAGATAAAATGATACACAAAAAAATTATTCAATCTAAATTAAGGCAGGGTGGGGCACCTGGGTGGCTCAGTCAGTTAAGTGTCCGACTCTTGATTTTGGCTCAGGTCATGATCTCAGGGTGTAAGATAGAGCCCTGAATCAGGCTCCACATTCAATGGGGAGTTTGCTTGAGATTTTCTCTCTTTCCCTCTCCCTCTGCCCTTCCCCCCCTCAAATAAATAAATAAATAAATATTTTAAAAAATTAAAAATAAAAAAATAAAGGCAGGGCATGACAGAGGATCAATACCAAAAAATAAAAAAAAGCAAAATGGCAGTCTTACACCCAAACATGTTATTAATACACTAAATGCATATGGTCAAAACAGTCCAATTAAAGGCAGATATCATCAGACTGAAAATTAAAAAAAACAGTTTGTCTATAAGAAACACATTTTAAATAGAAAGATATAAATATGTTAAGTAGAAGAAATAGCATGACAGCACTAATTGTAAGAGTAACTGTATCACTATCAGACAAAGCAGACTACAGAATGAGAAATATTATCATAGACATATGAAATACTATTTCATAATAACCAAATGGTCAATTCATCTAAAAAGCATAATTATTGGATTCAACTAATGATGTTTTGCTTAGGATTTTTACACCTGTTTACAAGTAAAATTGCACTCTAATTTATCTTTATCTAAATGTCTATATAAGCTTTAGGTACAAGAATATGTTAGCCTCTTATAAGAAGTTGGGGAATTATCTGGGTTTGGGTTCCACCAAAAGCAGATATTGAGACAAGAATCATGTGAAGTAGTTTGTAAGGTAATCCCAAAAAATATGGGGAGAGAGTGGAGAAATCAAACAAAGAATGGTGTGTATAGACCATAAACATGAGTTTTTACTAGGAGCAACTGAGTCTCAATCTCATGAGGGACCATTTTAGAGCATGTGTGAATATACTTCATATATGTCCACAAAGGATACTTACTCATCAATTCTGGGAATATTAACTGCAGCAATTTCAGTCTGCCAGTCAAAAACACACGATGTACTTCAGTTAGAAGCTAGCATGAATTTCTGAACTTGGATGAGACAGTTGTTTGAGGTTCAGTGGAACTATTATTGTACCTCTAGTAACAATTCCACCCCTGTAGGATCACAGCCTCCAATCCCGCAGTACCTAGACTTGCAGGGACTGGAAATAAATATTCCCAAAGTGGATCATTGGGAGTGATGAGAAGAGGAGCCAAATCTACTTTGATTCCTGGATCTGTGTAACTCTAGTAACTGGGAACATAGCACCACAGTTGGTTCAACACATATACCACATCTTGCTGGACAACACCTTACCCCCCTCGTGTTGTATTATTATTGAGATCAGCCTAAGAACTATTATATATTCCTGGTGAACCAAAGCTTTGATCATTGTATGAAGACTCATCTCTAATTTTATTTGCCTTAACTTCTAATTTGTCTAACAATAATAAACTATGCTAGCTTTAAGTTACCATATATTTGTTTATCATTTTACTTTCCTTTATTTTTTGTTTTTATTATATATTTTGTAGTCACCATGCAGTGCATTATACCCCAGAACTTCTTGTACCTTTTGATCATCATCATCTATTTCTCCCACCTCTCACCACCACCACCAAACACCACCACCCCGCTGCCACCTCTGGCTACCACCAATCTGTTCTATGTTTCTGTGAATTAAGTTTTTTTAGATTCCACATATAAGTCAGATCATACATCGTTTTTCCTTGTCTGACTTATTTCACTTAGCATAATGCGCTCAAGGTCCATCCATATTGCTGCATTTGGCAGGATTCCCTTCTTTATGGAAGAATAATATTCCATTATATATAGAGATATCACATTTTCTTTATCCATTCATTGATTGAGGGACACTTAAGTTGCTTCCATGCCTTGGGCTTTTTTTAAAAAAAGATATTATTTATTTATTTGAGAGAGAGTAAAAGAGAGGGAGCACAAGCAGGGAGGAGGGGTAAAGGGACAGGGAGAAGCAGACTACCTGCTGGGCAGGGAGCCCGACACAGGACTCAATCCCAGGACTCCGGGATCATGACCCAAGCCAAAGGCAGACGCTTAACTGACTGAGCCACCCAGGCGCCCCTTTGTCTTTTACCACATTGTGAATAATGCTGCAATAACCATGGGGGTGCATATCTCTTCAAGACAATGATTTCATTTCCTTCTGATATACACCCAGAAGCGAAATTTCTGGATCATACTGTAGTTACATTTTTAGATTTTTGAGAAATTCCACATTTTTTTCCCCATAGTGGAAATTTACATTACCACCAGTAGTACACAAGGGTTGCCATTTCTCCACATTCTTGCAAGCATGTGTTCTCTTGTCTTTTTGATGATAGTCATTCTAACAAGTATGAGGTGATATCTCATTGTGGTTTTGATTTGCCTTTCCCTAATGATTGGTGACACTGAACACTTTCCATGTACATGTTGGCCATTTGAATGTCTTCTTTGGAAAAAAATGTCCTCTGCCCATTTTTTACTTGGATTGTTTGGGTCTCCCCCCAGGGAATCATGTAAGTTCTGTATATATTTTGGATAGTAACCCCTTATCAGACATAAGCTTTACAGACATTTTCACCCATTCTGTAGGTTGTCTTTTCATTTTGTTGATGGCTTCCTTTACTGTGTAGAAGCTTTTTAGTTTGATGTAGTCTCATTTATTTATTTTTGTTTTGTTGCCATTGCTTTTGATATCACATGCAAAAGAATCATTGCCAAGACTGACCTCAAGAAGCTTACCCCCAAGTTTTCATCTAGTAGTTTTATGGTTTCAGGTCTATATTCAAGTCTTTAACCCATATTGAGTTGATTTTTATGCATAAGGTAAGATAGGGGTCCAGTTTTCCCAAAACCATTTATTGAAGAGACCATCCTTTCTCCACTATATATATATATATATCATTGGAATCTTAATGCAGGCTGCACTGAATTTACAGATCACTTTAGATAGCATTGATATTTTAATATTATTCTTCTGATCCATGAACACTAAGTATATTTCCATTTATTTGTATCTTCTTCAATTTCTTTCATCAATGTCTTATAGTTCTTAGTGTACAGATATTTCACATCCTTCACATCCTTAAATTTTTCCCTAGGTATTCTATTCTTTAATATTTTACTTTCAACCTTTCTGTATTTTTATGCTTTAATATGTCTCTAGTAAACATATAGTTTAAATTTATTTTTCATCAATTTTTCTCTCTTAATTGGTACATTTAATTGGTATATTTACTGATATATTTAGATTTATTTCTACTCTCTTACTTGTGGATCAACTTCCTTATTTTTTTCCTCTACTTTTTTAGAATCTTTTGGATTTTTTTTTTGTCATTCAATTTTCCTCTACTAGAGTAAAAATTCTACATACTACTTATATTATAAAAAAAGAAATTTTTAACAGGAATACCTAACTTATTAAAGTCTTTACTATTCTCCCAAACAATACAAGGACCTTAGATTATACTATAATTGCAGTTAATTCCAAATCTAAGTTCTTTCCTAATGTACATAATTACCATGCATTTTGTTCTATTTCATTTTCTTATCCATAAGATTTAAATTATTAATATATATTTATATTACATACATATATATACACTTATTCAGTGTTTACTACATTTATCATGTTGGTTGCTCTTTCTACTTGTTTCTCAGACCTTCCCTCTGGGTCATTTTCTCTCTCCAAAAAATATCTTTTAGTGTTACTTTCTGTTTGTTATTGAAGTATAATTGACACACAATGTTACATTAGTTTCAGGTGTACAATATAGTGATCTGACAACTTTATACATTACAAACCACAAGTGTAGCTACCATCTGTCACCATACAACGCTATTACAATACCATTGACTATATTCCCTATGCTGTAACTTTCATCCCTCTGACTTATTCATTACATTTAAAGCCTGAACCTCCCACTCCTCTTTATTCCTTTTTGCCCACACCCATCCTCTCCAACAACCAAACTCTCCAGTTTATTCTCCATATTTATGGCTCTGTTACTAATTTTTTGTTTGTTCATTTGTTTTGTTTTGTTTTGTTTTTTTGTTTGTTCATTTCTCTAGATTCCACATATAAGTGAAATCATATATTTGACTTTCTCTAACTTATTTCCCTTAGCATAAAACGCTCTAAGTCTATCCATGTTGTCACAAATGACAAGATCTCCTTCTTTTTATAGCTGAATAATATTTCATTGTGTGTGTGTATATATATCACATCTTCTTTATCTATTCATCTAGTGATGTACACTTGGATTGCTTTCATATCTTAGCTATTATAAATAATGCTGCGATGAACAAGGGGGTATATATATCTTTTCAAGTTAAAGTTTTTGTTTTCAAACTTAAACAGGTGAAACTAGCAAAGGAAAAAGAAAAAAGAACTAATCCAAGTAACTCATCAATATAGAATTTAACATATACCTTATACTCAGTCTTGGACAAGAATGCTGCTAAGGGTGAGGGGGGCAGGTAGTTCAAAAGAAATCACAAAATCTTTTTAGTAGGTTTGTTTTTGTAGTGATACAGGAGAAGAAATTCTTAAATAATCTTGGAAGTATTATAAGATTGAACAAAAGAGTAAATGTACTGATGTTAAGAGTTAGAATTCTAACTGTGGAAAGAAGGACATATACATATGAAATGAAGGAAGGTAAGAATAAGCCCTGAGTTCAGAGACTGGTATTACAGGTGTCTGTGACAACTCCAGATTTCTTTCTTTTTTTTTTTTTTTTTAAGATTTTATTTAGTTGAGAGAGAGAGACAACAAGAGAGGGAACACAAGTAGGGGGAGTGGGAGAGGGAGAAGCAGGCTTCCCACTGAGCATGGAGCCTGATGCGGGGCTTGATCCCAGGACCCTGGAATCATGACCTGAGCTGAAGGCAGCCGCTTAACTGACTGAGCCACCCAGGCACCCCGAGAACTCCAGATTTCTAAGTATGTCCATTCATGTATATATGCACTTTATTTGTAAATAGGAATATAAGTATATGAACTGTGTATATGTATATGTGTGCATACCTACATACATTTCCTAGTTCTGTCTGCTGAAATGGCATAAAAGCATTTGTCCCAGGATCACTGGACACAATTAACTATCACATATTGGTTTCTAATGCTCTTCCACATTAAAGAAACAGGATTTTATCAGCAAGACGGTGAATATGAAGCCTGAAACCCTCCTTCCCCTGGAAAAATAGGAATTTAACATCAAACAAACCAAATGCCTCTGAGAAATCCCAAAACCAGTTAAAAGTTTCCTGTATCTTAGGCAAAGACAACCAACCACATCAAAGTCCACTAAAAAAGATTTGATACTCTCAACATTAACTTGCCAGATCCTCTCCTTATTCTCACATGGCAGCACAATTGGGAAGAAATCCTCAACTCTTGTTTTCCCCTTGGGGATGGAATCCAATATTCTGACATTTGGGGCAAGGGGTTATCCAAGCAGCCAGTTTCCCTCTTGCCTCTATCCAAGTACTGACAACAATAGGATGCCAGATTGAGAATCTCTGAGAACTAAGACTAGAATACACGATGCACTAGGGTTTGCAGTACCAAAAACAGACACAGGGTGGAGCGCCCATACTGAAATTTATAGCACCAGGGAGGCACTAGGGGGGAGTACCTGAGTAGAAACCTACAAGCCTCTTCTAATAGATTACATGCACAAGCCCAGAGAAACACTTACTCAAAAAAGACTGAAGAGGTCTCCAGAATCCAGGCAGACTGAATGGAGAAAGTCCTCCCTATAGGAAATCAGACCACAAAATCTAGAAGAGTTCGTTGATGCTTCAGATGCCAGATCTGAACAACAAAAAGTAACAAGACATACAAGGGAAAGGGAAACCATGGCACATTTAAAATTAAATCTCCAGAAACTAAAGAAGCAGAAATATACAAATTGCCAAAGAATTCAAAATTGTCATCATAAGGATATTTAATGAGCTAAAAGAGAGCACAAAAAGACAATAAAGGAAATCAATACATGAGCATGAGAATATTGAGAAAAAAAAACTATGAAGAAAAACCACACAGAAATTCTGGAACTATAGAATATGATAATTGAATTGGAAAAAAATCCATTACAGGAACTCAACAACAGACTTAACCAGGTAGAAGAAAGAATCAGCAAACTAGAAGACAAGACTTCCAAAATAATCAAGGGAGAAAAGGGGAGGGGAAGAGAGAGAGAGAAAGAGAGACTAAACAATACTGTAAAATAGACATAACAAACATACAGAATACCCCACCCAACAACAGCAAAACACATGTTCTTCTCAAGCATACATAGAACATTCTCCAAGATAGACTACCTGTTAGGACACAAAATAAGTTTTAACAAATTTAAGATCAAAATCACACAAAGCATTTTTTCAAACACAATGGTGTAAAACTAGAAATCAATATCAGAAAGAAAACAAAAAAAAATCCACAAATATGTAAAAATTAACACACTCTTCAACAATCCATAGATCAAAGAAAAAATCATAATGGAATTTAGAAAATATCTGAAGGTAAATGAAAACAAAAACCAAAATACTATGGGATTCAGCAAAATCAGTACAAAAAGTTTATGGTGGTAAATGTTTACATTTAAAAATCACAAAAGAACAATCTAACCTTTCACCTAAAGGAACAACAAAAAATTTTTAACCCAGGTTTTGCAGAAGAAAGGAGATAATAAATATTAGAGCAGAGATAAATGAAATAGAGAACAGAAAAAAATCAATTATACCAAGAGTAGTTTTTGAAAAGATTAACAAAAGTGAACAGGACTTGGCTATATTAAGTATGAAAAAAAAGAATATTCAAATAGCTAAAATTAGATATGAGAGAAGAGATATTATAATGATGTCCACTCCACTCAAAGACAAAAGATCATAAAAGACTATTGGATAACATAGAAGAAATGGATAAATTCCTAGAAACATACAATCGATCAAGGCCAATCCACGAAAAAATAAAATATAGAAAAATCTGAACAGACCTGTAACTAGTGAGATTAAAGCAGTAATCAAAAACCTCCCCAAAGTGAAAAGCCCAGAACCAGATGGCTTCACTAGAGAATTCTATCACTTAAAAAAGAATTAACACCAACCTTTCTCAAACTCTTCCAAAGAATCAGAAAGGAGGAAATTCCCAAACCAACTCCATAAGGCCAGCATTAGTGTGATATCAAAACTACACGAAAACACAAGAAAACTACAGACAATATCCCTGATTAATAATGATAGAAAAAAAGGATGCAAAAATCCTACAAAATACTAGCACAAAGAATTTAAAAGCACATTAAGGGACACCTGGTGGCTCAGTTGGTTAAGTGTTCAGCTCAGGTCTTGGTCTTATGATCATGAGTTCAAGCCCAGTGCTGGACTCTATGCTGGGTGTGAAGTGTACTTAAAAAAAAAAAGTACACATTAAAAGGGTCACACAGTAAAACCAAAAAGGATTTATGTCTGGAACACAAGCCTGGCTCACTGTTTGCAATAACATGAAACAATGTAATACGCTACATAAACAAAATATACATACCTACACATAAAACTGATAAAGTTTTATTATACCACAGTTCAATTATATCTCGATTTTCAAAAATTAAAAAATAACCTGACACAAATGTAACATTGTGTCAACTACACTTCAATAAAAATAAAATAAAAAATTTAAAATATAAAGAGACCAACAGAACAAAGCTGAGAGACCAGAAATAAACCTTTGCATATATAGCAAAATAATTCTTGGCAAGAGTACCAAGACAACACAATGAGGAAAGAACAATCTCTTCAACAAATACCACTGGGGAAACTGGATATCCACATGCAAACAAATAAAACAAAATTGGACCCTTACACCACTTACACCATGTACAAAATTAACTCAGAATAAATCCATGACCTACATATAAGATCTAAACCTATTATACATCTAGAAGAAACAGAATAAAAACTTCAGGACACTGGATTTGGCAATGGTTTCTTGGACATGACATCAAAAGCAAAGGCTTATTAACAAAAGCAAAAATAAATGAGACTATATCAAACTAAAAAGTTACTGCATAGTCAAAGAAAAAGGACATGAAAAGGGCAAACTATAGAGAGAGAAAATATTTGCAAAGCATATATTTGATAAGGGGTTAATATCCAAAATATATAAGGAACTAATACAACTCGATGGTAAAAAAAAAGAAAAGAAAAAGAAAAATGGGCAAAAGACATTTTTTTCAAAGGAAGACATACAAATGGCCAACAGGTACATGAAAAGGTGCTCAACATCACTAATCATCAGGGAAATGTAAATCAAATCAAATCAAAATCACAGTGAAATACTACCTTACACGTGTTAGAATGGCTATTACCAAAAAGATAAGAAAAAACAATTGTTGACAAAGATTTGGAGAAAAGGGAATCCTGTGTACCATTGGTGGGAAGGGAAATTGGTCCAGCAGCTATGGAAAACAGTATGAAGACTCTTCAAAAATTTAAAAACAGAACTACCATATAATCTAGTGATCCCACTTCCAGATATATATCCAAAGGAAACAAATTAGTATCTCAAAGAAATACCTGCGCTCCTATATTCACTGCAGCATTATTCACAATAACCAAGATATGGAAACAACCTAAGTGCCCATGGATGGATGACTGGATAAAGAAATCGTAATACACACACACACTGTGATATTATTCAGCCATAATAAAATAAGGAAGTCCTGCCGTTTGTGACAACATGGGTGAATCTGGAAGACCTTATGCTAAGTGAAATAAGCTGACACGAAAAGACAAATATTGCATGATCTCACTTACATGTGGATAAGAAGAAAGAAAGGAAGAAAGGAAGAAAGAAAGAAAGACCACCAAACTCATAGTAACACAGAGTAGAATGGTAGTTACCAGGGGCTGGGGGTCATAAAGAGTTATTGTTTAATGCATATAGTTTCAGTTTTGCAAGATGAAAAGAGTTCTGAGATGGACAGAGGTGATCATTGCACAATATTAATGTATTTAATACCACTGAACTGTACACATAAAAATGGTTAATATAGTTAAGTTGTACAGTATGTGTATTTTGCCACAATAAAAAATTAGAAAAGATATATATCAATGTACATATAAATGAATGTGCATATACAGACATACACAGCATGTGTGTGCATATATATGTGTGTGTATAAATGTGTATATGTATATATATGTGTTTGTGTGTATATACACATTCACAGCATGCTAGAAAACATTTTCTAAAATGTTAATGGTGCATTTATACTAGATTGAGACTACAGGTAACTTGTTTTCCTATATACTTTCCTCAATTTCAAATGTTCAACAATAATATGTTTACAATAAATGGCTCCTGGGTGGCTTAATCAGTTAAGAATCCAACTCTCGGTTTCAGCTCGGGACATGATCTCAGGGTTTTGAGATCCAGCCCCCAATTCAGACTCTGTGCTTAGTGGTGAGTCTGCTTAAGATTCTCTCTCCCCTTCCCTCTGTCCCTCCTCTCGCTCATGCATTCTCTCTCTCAGAATAAATAAATCTTTAAAAAATAATAATATGTTTACAATCAGGTAAGAAACAATAAACACTATTTTCCAAAAGTCAAAAAATAAAAGTTGATCCCATTTACAATTACACCCACAACCATAAAATACCTAGGAATAAATCTAACTGAAGAGGAAAAGGATCTGTACTCAGAAAACTATAGAATACTCATGAAAGAAATTGAGGAAGACACAAAGAAATGGAAAAAGGTTCCATGCTCATGGATAGAAGAACAAATATTGTGAAAATGTCTATGCTACCTAGATCAATCTACACATTTAATGCAATCCCTATCAAAATACCATCCACTTTTTTGGAAGAAATGGATCAAATAATCCTAAAATTTGTATGGAATCAGAAAAGACCCTGAATGGCCAGAGGAATGTTGAAAAAGAAAAGCAAAGCTGGCGGCATCACAATTCTGGACTTCCAGCTCTATTACAAAGCTGTCGTCATCAAGACAGTATGGTACTGGCACAAAAACAGACACATAGATCAATGGAACAGAATAGAGAGCCCAGAAATAGACCCTCAACTCTATGGTCAACTAATCTTTGACAAAGCAGGAAATGGAGAAAAGACAGTCTCTGCAACAAATGGCATTGGGAAAATTGCACAGCCACATGCAGAAGAATGAAACTGGACCATTTCCTTACACCACACACAAAAATAGATACAAAATGGATGAAAGGCCTAAATGTGAGACAGGCACCCATCAAAATCCTTGAGGAGAGAATGGTGGGAGAAAAAAGATGGTGGAGGATTAGGGAAAGCTATTCCAACTGGTCACCGGAATTGAGCTGGATATCTACCAGACCACTCTGAACACCCATGAAATCAGGCTGAGATGTAAGAAGATACATCTGGATCTCTACAAACAGAATATTGCAAGCAGTTGGTTTCCAGGTATGAAGCAGGGAGCCGTGATTCGCCAGGCACATATCCGAAGTTAAACAGAAGGGGGAGGGAACCATGGGGATCCTGCACCACCAGTGAGCCATAGCCTCCTGCACTGGGGACAGGGCACAGATTTGCAGACTGGTAGTGATGGGGAAAGGACTTTAGGGCAGCCCCCCTGGACTGAAACCTGGAGGAGTGGGGCCCGCGTGCGAACTGGGGGGTGGCTGGTGGTTTTAGAAGCACAAAGGACAGAGATGTGTCCAAACCTGGAGGCAAGGACTGGGAGAGCAGCTGAGGGGCTCACAACCCAGGATGCTGCACTTTATACCAGCACAGACAGAAACAGAGATAGTGTGGCCTGGAGAGCTCATTGAAGAACAGACTGCGATCTCTCTGCTCTGAGGCAGTGGGTTTGAAACAATCTCTTCTGCTCTGACTGTTAGAAGAGGTGCAGAAAGCCACCAGGGAAAACTGCAAGAGAACAAAAGCCCCCAAAAAACAGTTTTCACTGAGTCCCTCCCCCACTCCCCCCACAGAAGGTAGGGCAACTCTGCCCAAACAGGGTTGCCTGGGTAACAGCAAGGCAGGCCCCTCCCCCAGAAGACAGGCTGGGAGAACAAGAGGACAGCAACCCTAAGGTCCCTTGCTTGGGTTGTGATCAATAATTTGGACTCTGTACATTCCCTCAACCACCCCTCAACAGAATGACTAGGAGGAGAAAGCCCCAAAATAGGAAAGACTCAGAGACTGTGACTTCTGCCATAGATTAACAAATGGATACAGACATAACCAAGATGTCGGAGATGGAATTCAGGGTAGCAATTGTGAAGACAATAGCTAGAATGGAGAAATCAATTAATGGCAACATAGAGTCTCTAAGGGCAGAGATGAAAGCTGAATTGGCAGAATTTAAAAATGCTATCAATGAGATCCAATCTAATCTAGATAATCTAACAGCTAGGGTAACTGAGGCAGAAGAACAAATTAGTGATCTAGAAGACCAATTTATAGACAAGAAGGAAAAAGAGGAGGCCAGGGAAAAACAACTCAAAATCCATGAAAATAGAATCAGAGAAATAAGTGCCACCATGAAACATTCCAATGTCAGAATTATTGGGATCCCTGAGGGGGTGGAGAGAGAGAGAGGACTAGAAGATATATTTGAGCAAATTCTAGTTGAGAACTTCCCTTATCTGGAGAATGAAACAAACATGCGTGTTCTAGAGGCAGAGAGGACCCCTCCCAAGATCAAGGAAAACAGACCAACACCCCGGTATGTAATAGTAAAACTGACAAATCTTACAACCAAGGAAACCATCTTAAGGGCAGTTAGGGGGAAGAGATTCCTTACATACAGAGGGAGGAACATCAGAATAATGTCAGACCTATCCACAGAGACCTGGCAAGCCAGAAAGGCCTGGCAAGACATATGAAAGGCACTAAATGAGAAGAACATGCAGCCAAGAATACTTTATCCAGCAAGACTGTCATTTAGAATGGATGGAGAGATGCAGAGCTTCCAAGACAGGCAGAAACTGAAATATGTGACCACTAAGCCGGCCCTGCAAGAAATATTAAGGGGGGTTCTATAAAAGGAGAAAGACCCCAAGAGTGATCTACAACAGAAATCTACAGAGACAATCTATAGAAACAAGGACTTCACAGGCAACATGATGACAATAAATTCATATCTTTCAATAATCACTTTCAATGTGAACAACCTAAATGCTCCCATGAAACGGCACAGGGTTCCAGACTGGATAAAAAGACAGGACCCATCCATATGCAGTCTACAAGAGACTCATTTTGAACCTAAAGACACATCCAGACTGAAAGTGAAGGGATGGAGATCCATCTTCCATGCCAACGGACCTCAAAAGAAAGCTGGGGTAGCAATTCTTACATCAGGCAAATTAGCTTTTAAGCTAAAGACTGTAGTTAGAGACACAGAAGGACACTATATCACTCTTAAGGGATCTATCCAACAAGATCTAACAATTGTAAATATCTATGCCCCCAAGATGGGACAGCCAACTACATAAGCCAACAGTTAACCAAAATAAAGAGTCATATTGGTATGATCCTCTCAATAGATGCAGAAAAAGCATTTGACAAAGTACAGCATCCTTTCTTGATCAAAACTCTTCAGAGTATAGGGATAGAGGGTACATACCTCAATATCATAAAAGCCATCTATGAAAAACCTACAGCAAATATTATTCTCAATGGGGAAAAACTGAGAGCTTTCCCCCTAAGGTCAGGAACGCGGCAGGGATGTCCACTATCACCACTGCTATTCAACATAGTATTGGAAGTCCTAGCCACAGCAATCAGACAACAAAAAGAAATCAAAGGCATCCAAATTGGAAAAGAAGAAGTCAAACTCTCACTCTTTGCAGATGATATGATACTTTATGTGGAAAACCCAAAAGACTCCACCCCAAAACTGCTAGAACTCATACAGGAATTCAGTCAAGTGGCAGGATATAAAATCAATGCACAGAAGTCAGTGGCATTCCTATACACCAACAACAAGACAGAAGAAAGAGAAATTAAGGAGTCGATCCCATTTACAATTGCACCCAAAACCATAAGATACCTAGGAATAAATCTAACCAAAGAGACAAAGGATCTGTACTCAGAAAACTATAAAATACTCATGAAAGAAATGGAGGAAGACACAAAGAAATGGAAAAACGTTCCATGCTCATGGATTGGAAGAACAAATATTGTGAAGATGTCAATGCTACCTAGAGCAATCTACACATTCAATGCAATCCCCATCAAAATACCATCCACTTTTTTCAAAGAAATGGAACAAATAATCCTAAAATTTGTATGGAACCAGAAAAGACCCCGCATAGCCAGAGGAATATTGAAAAAGAAAAGCAAAGCCGGTGGCATCACAATTCCGGACTTCAAGCTCTATTACAAAGCTGTCATCATCAAGACAGCATGGTACTGGCACAAAAACAGACACATAGATCAATGGAACAGAATAGAGAGCCCAGAAATGGACCCTCAACTCTATGGTCAACTAATCTTCGACAAAGCAGGAAAGAATGTCCAATGGAACAAAGACAGTCTCTTCAACAAATGGTGTTGGGAAAATTGGACAGCCACATGCAGAAGAATGAAACTGGACCACTTCCTTACACCACACACAAAAATAGACTCCAAATGGTTGAAAGACCTCAATGTGAGACAGGAGTCCATCAAAATCCTAAAGGAAAACACAGGCAGCAACCTCTTTGACCTCAGCCGAAGCAACTTCTTCCTAGAAACATCGCCAAAGGCAAGGGAAGCAAGGGCAAAAATGAACTATTGGGACTTCATCAAGATAAAAAGCTTTTGCAAAGCAAAGGAAACAGTTAACAAAACCAAAAGACAACCGACAGAATGGGAGAAGATATTTGCAAATGACATATCAGATAAAGGGCTAGTATCCAAAATCTATAAAGAACTCATCAAACTCAACACCCAAAGAACAAAGAATCCAATCAAGAAATGGGCAGAAGACATGAACAGACATTTTTCCAAAGAAGACATCCAAATGGCCAACAGACACATGAAAAAGTGCTCAATATCGCTCGGCATCAGGGAAATCCAAATCAAAACCTCCATGAGATACCACCTCACACCAGTCAGAATGGCTAAAATGAACAAGTCAGGAAACGACAGATGTTGGCGGGGATGCGGAGAAAGGGGAACCCTCCTACACTGTTGGTGGGAATGCAAACTGGTGCAGCCACTCTGGAAAACTGTATGGAGGTTCCTCAAAAAGTTGAAAATAGAGCTACCATATGATCCAGCAATTGCACTACTGGGTATTTACCCCAAAGATACAAAAGTAGGGATCCGAAGGGGTACATGCACCCCGATGTTTATAGCAGCAATGTCCACAATAGCCAAACTGTGGAAAGAGCCAAGATGTCCATCGACAGATGAATGGATAAAGAAGATGTGGTATATATACACAATGGAATATTATGCAGCCATCAAAAGGAATGAGATCTTGCCATTTGCAACGACGTGGATGGAACTGGAGGGTATTATGTTGAGTGAAATAAGTCAAACAGAGAAAGACATGTATCATATGATCTCACTGATATGAGGAATTCTTAATCGCAGGAAACAAACTGAGTGTTGTTGGAGTGGGGGTTGGGTTGGGAGGGATGGGGGGACTGGGTGATAGACACTGGGGAGGGTATGTGCTCTGGTAAGCGCTGTGAATTGTGCAAGACTGTTGAATCTCAGATCTGTACCTCTGAAACAAATAATGCAATATATGTTAAGGAAAAAAAAAAAGAAGAAGAAGAAGGTAGCGGGAGGGGAAGAATGAAGCGGGGGAAATAGGAGGGGTAGACGAACCATGAGAGACGATGGACTCTGAAAAACAAACAGGGTTCTAGAGGGGAGGGGGGTGGGAGGATGGGTTAGCCTGGTGGTGGGTATTGAGGAGGGCACATTCTGCATGGAGCACTGGGTGTTATGCACAAACAATGAATCATGGAACACTTCATCTAAAACTAATGTTGTAATGTATGGGGATTAACATAAGAATAAAAAAATGAAAAAAAAAAAAAAAAAAAAAGAGTCATATTGGTAACAATATGCTAATTGTAGGAGATCACAATACTCCACCCTCAGCAATAGACAGATCATCTAAGCAGAATATCAACAAAGAAACAAGAGCTTTGAATGACACACTGGACCAGATGGAACTCATAGATATATACAGAACATTCCACCCTAAAACAAAAGAATACTCATTCTTCTTCAGCGCGCATGGAACTTTCTCCAGAATAGACCACATACTGGGTCACAAATCAGCTCTCAACCAATACCAAAAGACTGAGATTATTCCCTGCATCTTTTCAGACCATAATGCTTTAAAACTGGAACTCAATCACAAGAAAAAAATTGGCAGAGATTCAAACACTTGGAAGCTAAAGACCACTCTGCTCAAGAATGTTTGGGTCAACCAAGAAATCAAAGAAGAACTTAAACGGTTCATGGAAACCAATGAGAACGAAAACACATTGGTCCAAAATCTATGGGATACTGCAAAGGCGGTCCTAAGGAAAATACATAGCCATCCAAACCTTACTCAAAAAAACAGAAAAATCTCAAATTCGCCAACTAATTGTACATCTTAAAGAACTAGAGAAAAAGCAACAAACAATGACTAAGCCACGTATTAGAAGAGAAATAATTAAGATTAGAGCAGAGATAAATTAAACAGAAATCAGAAACACAGTAGATCAGAGCAATGAAATTAGAAGCTGGTTCTTTGATAGAATTAATAGGATCAATAAACCACTGGCCAGACTTATCCAAAAGAAAAGAGAAAGGACCCGAATCACTAAGATTATGAATGAAAGGGGAGAGATCACGACTAACACCAAGAAAATAGAAACAATTATTAGATATTATTATCAACAACCACATGCCAATAAATTGAACAACCTGGAAGAAATGGAGGCCTTCCTGGAAACCTATAAACTCCCAAGACTGAAACAGGAAGAAAATGACAACCTGAAGAGGCCAATAACCAGTAAGGAGATTAAAGCAGTGATCAAAAACCTCCCCAAAAAACAAGAGTGCAGAGCCTAATGGATTCCCTGGGGAATTCTACCAAACATTCAAAGAAGAAATAATACCTATTCTCCTGAAGCTGTTTCAAAAAACAGAAACAAAAGGAAAGCTTCCAGACTCATTCCATGAGGCCAACATTACCTTAATCCCCAAACCAGGCAAAGACCCATCAAAAAGACCAATATCCCTGATGAATATGGATTCCAAAATTCTCAGCAAAATCCTAGCTAATAGTATCCAACAATACATTAAAAGGATCATCCACCACGACCAAGTGGGATTTATCCCCGGGATGCAAGGGGTAATTCAACATTTGCAAGTCCATCAATGTGACAGAACACATTAAGAAGAGGAGAAAAGAACCATATGTTCCTCTCAATTGATGAAGAAAAAGCATTTGACAAAATACAGCATCCTTTCCTGATTAAGACTCTTCAGAGTATAGGGATAGAGGAAACATTCCTCAAGTTCATAAAATCCATCTATGAAAAACCCACAGCAAATATCATCCTCACTGGGGAAAAGGTGAGAGCCTTTCTCTTAAGATCAGGAACATGACGAGGATGCCCACTCTCACCACTATTATTCAACATAATACCAGAAGTCTTAGCAACAGCAATCAGACAACAAAAAGCAATAAAACATATTCAAATTGGCAAAGAAGAAGTCAAGCTCTCTCTCTTCGCAGATGACATGATACTTTATGTGGAAAACCCAAGAGACTCCATCCCCAAATCACTAGAACTCATACAGCAAGTTGGTAATGTAGCAGGATACAAAATCAGTGCACAGAAATCAGTTGCTTTCTTATACACTAACAGTGCAACTGTAGAAAAGGAAATTAAAGAATTCATTCCATTTACAATAGAACCAAAAACCATATGATACCTCGGAGTAAACCTAACCAAAGAGGTAAAGGATCTATACTCTAGAAACTACAGAACACTCATGAAAAAATCTGAAGACACAAAAAGATGGAAAAACATTCCATGCTCATGGATCAAAAGAATAAACATTGTTAAAATGTCTATGCTACCCAGAGCAATCCATACCTTCAATGCCATCCCGATCAAAATTCCAATGACATTTTTCAAAGTGCTGGAACAAACAATCCTAAAATTTGTATGGAATCAGAAAAGACCCCGAATCACCAAGGATATGTTGAAAAAGAAAAACAAAGTTGGGGGCATCACGTTGCCCGATTTCAAGCTATATTACAAAGCAGTGATCACCAAGACAGCATGGTACTGGAACAAAAACAGACAAATAGACCAATGGAACAGAATAGAGAGCCCAGATATGGACCCTCAACTCTATGGTCAAATAATCTTTGACAAAGCAGGAAAAAACATGCAATGGAAAAAAGACAGTCTCTTCAATAAATGGTGCCGGGAAAATTGGACAGCTATATACAGAAGAATGAAACTTAACTGTTCTCTAACACCCTACACAAAGATAAACTCAAAATGGATGAAAGACCTCAATGTGAGACAGGAATCCATTGACATTGACCACAGCAACTTTCAAGATACATCTCCAAAGGCTAGTGAAACAAAAGCAAAAATGAACTTTTGGGACTTCATCAAGATAAAAAGCTTCTGCACATCCAAGGAAACAGTCAGCAAAACAAAGAGGCAACCCACAGAATGGGAGAAAATATTTGCAAATGACACTACAGACAAAGGGCTGATTTCCAAGATCTATAAAGGACTTCTCAAACTCAACACCCAAAAAACAAATAATCAAGTCCAAAAATGGGCAGAAGACATGAACAGACACTTCTTGAAAGAAGACATACAAATGACTAACAGACACATGAAAAAATGTTCATCAGCATTAGCCATCAGGGAAATTCAAGTCAAAACCACATTGAGAGACTACCTTTCACCAGTTAGAATGGCAAAAACTGACCAGGCAAGAAACAACAAATTTTGGAGAGGTTGTGGAGAAAGGGGAACCCTCTCACACTGTTGGTGGGAATGCAAGTTGGTACAGCCACTTTGGATAACAGTGTGGAGGTTCCTCAAAAAATTAAAAATGGAACTACCCTATGACCCAGCAATTGCACTCCTGGGTATTTACCCCAAAGACACAAATGTAGCGAAAAGAAGGGCCATACACACCCCAATGTTCATAGTAGCAATGTCCACAATAGCCAAACTATGGAAAGAGCTGAGATGCCCTTCAACAGATGAATGGATAAAGAAGATGTGGTCCATACATACAAAGGAATATTACTCAGACATCAGAAAGGATGAATACCCAACTTTTACATCAACATGGATGGGACTGGAGGAGATTATGCTAAGTGAAATAAGTCAAGCAGAAAAAGTAAATTATCATAGGGTTTCACTTATTTGTGGAACATAAGGAATAACATGGAGGACATTAGGAGAAGGAAGGGGAAAATGAAGGGAGGGAAATTGGAGGGAGGGACGAACCATGAGAGACTATGGACTCTGAGAAACAAACTGAGGGTTTTAGAGGGGAGGGGGTTGGGGGGATGGGTTAACCTGGTGATGGGTATTAAGGAAGGCACGTACTGTATGGAGCACTGGGTATTATATGAAAACAATGAATCGTGGATCAGTACATCAAAAACTAATGATGTATTGCATGGTGACTAACATAATAAAATTAAATTAAAATAAAAAAATAAAATCCTTGAGGAGAACACAGGCAACAACCTCTTTGACCTCAGCCACAGCAACTTCTTCCTAGAAACATCGCCAAAGGCAAGTGAAACAATGGCAAAAATGAACTATTGGGACTTATCAAGATAAAAAGCTTTTGCACAGCAAAAGAAACAGTCAACAAAACCAAAAGACAACTGACAGAATGGGAGAAGATATTTGCAAATGACATATCAGATAAAGGGCTAGTATCCAAAATCTATAAAGAACTCATCAAACTCAACACCCAAAAGACAAAGAATCCAATCAAGAAATGGGCAGAAGACATGAGCAGACATTTTTCCAAAGAAGACATCCAAATGGCCAACAGACCCATGAAAAAGTGCTCAACATCGCTCGGCATCAGGGAAATCCAAATCAAAACCTCAATGAGATACCACCTCACACCAGTCAGAATGGCTAAAATTAACAAGTCTGGAAACGGCAGATGTTGGCGAGGATGCAGAGAAAGGGGCACCCTCCTACACTGTTGGTGGGAATGCAAGCTTGTGCAGCCACTCTGGAAAACAGTATGGAAGTTCCTCAAAAAGTTGAAAAGAGAGCTACCCTACAAACCAGCAATTGCACTACTGGGTATTTACCCCAAAGATACAAATGTAGTGATCCAAAGGGGCACATGCACCCTAATGTTTATAGGAGCAATGTCCACAATAGCCAAACTAGGGAAAGAGCCTAGGTGTCCATCAACAGATGAATGGATAAAGAAGATGTGGTGTATATATATACAATGGAATATTATGCAGCCATCAAAAAAATGAAATCTTGCCATTTGCAATGACGTGGATGGAACTAGAGGGTATTATGCTAAGTGAAATAAGTCAAACAGAGAAAGACAAGTATCATATGGTCTCACTGATATGAGGAATTAGAGAAACAAGACAGAGGATCATAGGGGAAGGGAGGGAAAAATGAAACAAGACAAAACCAGTGAGAGAGACAAACCATAAGAGACTCTTAATCTCAGGAAATAAACTGAGGTTTGCTGGAGTGGAGGGGGGTGGGAGGGATGGGGTGGCTGGGTGATGGACATTGGGGAGGGTATGTACTATGGTGAGCGCTGTGAATTGTGTAAGACTGATGAATCACAAACCTGTACCCCTGAAACAAATAATCCATTATATGTTAATTAAAAAAAATTTTTAAATAGTATTATATACATATTATAGGCAAAAAATATTTTCCAAAATAATTAATTATACTAAAATGTAGATGGGGATGCATATGGATTCTGAAATAAAATTAACTTTGTCTTGTTAGTCTTTTCAAAAGGTAATATTTGGGACAGTAAAAGGCAGTAAGACCAATAGATTATAGTTCCAAATGGAATCAAAGGACTTTTGGAGCCAGAATATTAGACAGTAGTACTTTTACCCTCACTCAATAGTACATACCAAATAGTCTGTTCAGTATTATTTCATTTTTTCTAAATCTTTATAACTTTGGAAAATCAGGAAGGGAAACAAAAATATGTTAACAGTAGTTGGTTATCTTGGGGAAATAGGATTATGGTAATTTTTGTTTTCTTCTTTATGCATATCTTTTTTGAAATTATCATTAATTATGACATATTACTTTTGTAATATAAATTACCTTATTTGGATGGAACTGGAGGGTATTATGCTAAGCAAAATAAGTGAGAAAAAGACAAATACCGCATGATTTCACTCATATGCAGAATTTAAGAAACAAAACAGAAGAACATAGGGGAAGGGAAGGAAAAATAAAATAAGATAAAAACAGAGAGGGAGGTAAACCTTAAGAGACTCTTACCCGGGAGCCTGGGTGGCTCAGTTGGTTAAGCGACTGCCTTCGGCTCAGGTCATGATCCTGGAGTCCCTGGATCGAGTCCCACATCAGGCTCCCTGCTCGGCAGGGAGTCTGCTTCTCCCTTTGACCCTCCTCCCTCTCATGCTCTCTGTCTCTCATTCTCTCTGTCTCAAATAAATAAATAAAATCTTAAAAAAAAAAGAGAGACTCTTAACTATAGGAAACAAACTGAAGGTTGCTGGAGGGGTGGTGGGGGTCGTCGGATAACTGGGGGATGGGCATTAAGGAGGGCACTTGAAGTAATGAACACTGGGTGTTATATGCAACTGATGAATCACTAACTTCTACCCCTGAAACTAATAATACACTATATGTTAACTAAATTGGATTTAAATAAAAAAATTTTTAAAACACTAAAATATAAATACTATTAATACTATGTTTTCGGGGCCCCTGGGTGGCTCAGTCGTTAAGCGGCTGCCTTCGGCTCAGGTCCTGGGATCGAGCCCTGCATCAGGCTCCCTGCTCCATCGGGAGCCTGCTTCTCCCTCTCCCACCGTCCCCCCAACTTGTGTTCCCACTCTCGCTGTCTCTCTCTCTCTGTCAAATAAATAAATAAAATCTTTTAAAAAAATACTATGTTTTCATTTGTAAATATGAAAATACTAATGACCCAGTCAATGCTGTACTTAAAGGAAAAATCACAGATCTAAATGCCTACATTAAGAATAAAAAAGTAGGGGCGCCTGGGTGGCTCAGTCGTTAAGCGTCTGCCTTCGGCTCAGGTCATAATCCCAGGGTCCTGGGATCGAGCCCCGCATTGGGCTCTCTGCTCAGTGGGGAGCCTGCTTCTCCCTCTCCCACTCTGCCTACTTGTGTTCCCTCTCTCACTGTCTCTCTCTGTCAAATAAATAAAAATAAAATCTTAAAAAAAAAAAAGAAAAAAGTAAATAAAACTTTCTAATGCCTTTTAAAACTCTTTAAGGCATTGTATTTAGACTAATACTGCTGAATGGATTATCACATTCAAGTTCAAACAACCAGTATAGCTTTAAATATTGTATTACTAAAATTGTTATTAATAACAATTAATGATTTTAATAAATTAATATACAATTTATTAATACAAAATTTATTAACATTACTAATAATTTAAATCATTAAAATAGTAAATATTTTATACTTGACAGTTTACACAGAATGCATACGTTACGTTCTTCCTTAGCTGCTTCTTCTAACTGAGCAGCAAATTGTGAACAACATCTCAAGAATGAATTCAGATCATCCCCAACCTTTTGAAAAGAATAACAAAAAAAAGTTACTTTCATTTCAGAATCCATATGCATCTCCATCTACATTTTAGTATATTTAATTATTTTGGAAAATATTTTTTTGCCTATAATTTATGTCCCTTCAAACCTATAAGACAAGAAATCATGCTCCAAATGCTCTACTAGCAAATTCCTCCAGAAAGTGAAAGAGAGTACATTCTGGGGACTGGCCCATTAATGACATATATCCTGCTATGCCTCTTTTATTCTCCCCTGCACTGTTGCAGAAAAGCAAGCATCCCGGATTTAAGCTCCTGAAAGTTATGAATACCCAAAAAAAGGTAGCCACTCTGTACACAGAAATATATAGAAATATCTCTTTGTGTTAGAAAATGAATGCTCATTATGACTTCTCAATATAAGTATACTTGCCAAGAGCTGTAGTCTTTTACTCTCACTCAATGGGCAAATGAATACTTTGAGGAAAAAATAGTGGCAGATGAAAATATCATAATGACTGAATCTTTTCTAGTAGAATAGTGATTTGTAAATCAGAGACAACCTATGATACACAAATCTCAGATGCTTATATAGAGTTAGGATTCTCACAGAATGTTCTCCATGAGGAATATGTTCATTTAACATCACATTTTAAAACATACTCACAGGCTGATACATTTTTTTTGTCATGAAAAAGACTTATACCCATATAGGAGAGGGGGGAAAACTGAATTAATCGTTCAGGAAAGTGGGAAAATGAATGAACTCGGTTTATTAATTATAAATATAAAATGAGACTATAAGCATACTTGGGGATTTTTTCTTCTACTCACATTCAGATGCCACAAATATAGAGAAGATGGTGACTGATTTGATCAGGGTTGCAGTTTAACAAAATAAAATCAATATAGCATGGCAGGGCAAGAAAGTACATATGCTTGGGAGCAATAATAATAATGGACCATGGAATTTAAGCTAGGTAAGTTAAGACCACAAGGAGGATTTGGGACAGTAAAAGGCAGTAAGACCAATGGATTATAGTTCCGAATGTAATCAAAGGACTTTTGGAGCCAGAATATTAGACAGACTAAGTGGGAAAGATAAGAGGTAGTGACCACAGATTAAGATGATTGAAACAAATTATGGAAAAGTTAGTTATTGGTTATGACAAAGACTAGAGGATATCATCTTGTCAGTTGCTGAGATAGGATAGAAGACAAGATCATTGGAGGAAAGGAATTCAACGAACTGAGATGTTGGATTATTTGCAAAGATCATCTACATGTATATCAAAATCATCAAAAATTATGACAACAGTGTTGTGAGACAAGTATATAATAGTCTTAAAATAGTATCACTTATACTATTATAATGGTATTTTAATGGTCATTATAATAGAGACTATTAGTTGCCTACTAACAGGACCTCAATTTTATTGGGAATCCCAACATGCATAGCTAGTAATAATAATAATAAGGGGCACCTGGGTGGCTCAGTCAGTTAAGTGTCTGCCTTCAGCACAGATCATGATCCCAGGGTCCTGGCATCAAGTCCTGTGTTGGGCTCCATGCTCAGTGGGGAGCCTGCTTCTCTCTCTCCCTCTGCCCTCCCCATGCCACTCGTGTTCTCTCTCTCTCTCTCTCAAATAAATAAAATCTTTTAAAAATGACAATAATAATAAAATTTCCAGCCTCCTTTACCAATAAGGTTAGCCTCGTGTCCCAATCAGACCAATGAGACAAAAAGAGATTGTGGGGCAGCACTTCTAAAAAGATCTTTAAAAAGGAAGCAGAAATGCCACTTATGATTATGATGTGAAAATGTATGAGAGGTATTCACTTTGGTGTTAACATCCAGAAAGGACAGGGCACCTGGGTGGCTCAGTCGGTTAAACGTCTGCCTTCGGCTCAGGTCATGGTCCCGGAGTACCGGGATCGAGCCCCACATTGGGCTCCCTGCTCAGCGGGGGGGTCTGCTTCTCCCTCTCCCTCTGCTCCTCCCCCTACTCATGCTCTCTCTCGATCTCTCTCTCAAATAAAAAAAAATATTTTTTTAAAAGAAAATTAAACATCCAGAAAGGAAAAATATATAAAATTATATAATTATCACCCCTTTCCTTGAGGATACTGAAGGAGAGGATAGGATAAAAATCTGATGAACTGACCTCCACAGAAGAACACTTCATAGATAAGCAAAGAACCGAAGACATATCCATACCTAAAGGGAGCATGGTGGAGAAAGAGAGCTTGGTCTAGTGTGTGCAAAGTGTGTCAAGTCAACCAAGTCAAAAAGCAGGCCTACCATTGACAAACAGAATTCAGAGGATGAAGAAAAACCAGCTGAGCCCTTGACAGACATTTAGGCTAGGAGATAGACTGGAATGAGAAAAGCTCCCAAGGCAAATCACTCAACTCAACCATTCTTCTTCTACCAAACCCCTCCCCATTTGAATTTTGCCAATATGGTAGCAGAAAAGGAGGCCTACATTCCTTAGGAATGGTCAGAATTAAAAAGTCTGACAATACCAATTTTGGTAAGGATGTACAGCCACCGGAACTCTCCCAGAGAGCTGGTAGGAACATAAATCGTTTTGCCATGTTGGGAAGTCGTTTGGCAATTGCTCATAAAATTAAACATATACTTATAAATCACCAGTCCTATTCCAAAGCAATTATCCAAGATGAATAAACACATATGTCCCCCCAAAGACTTGCACACAAATGTTCACAGAAACTTCATTCATATGGAGGGGCACTTGCACCCCAGTGTTCATAACAGCAATGTCCACAATAGCCAAATTGGGGAAGGAGCCAAGATGTCCTTCGACAGATGAATGGATAAAGAAGATGTGATATATATCCCATCTATCCATATATATATATATATATATATATATATATATATATCTATATATCACATATATCCATATATATATATACACATACACATGGATATATATGGATATATGGATATATATATACACACAATGGAATATTATTCAGCCATCAGAAAGGATGAATACTTACCATTTACATTGACCTGGATGGAACCGGAGGGTATTATGCAAAGTGGAAATAAGTCAATCAGAGAAAGACAATTATCATATGGTTTCACTCATATGTGGAATATAAGAAACAGTGCAGAGGACCACAAGGTAAGGGAGGGAAAACTGAATGGGAAGAAATCAGAGAAGGAGAAAAACCATGAGAAATTCTTAACTACGGGAAACAAACTGAGGGCTCCTGAAGGGGGGTGGATGGGGGAATGGGGGAACTGGGTGTTGGGCATTAAGGAGGGCACGTGATGTGATGAGCACTGGGTGTTATACACAACTGATGAATTGTTGAACACCACATCTGAAACTAATGATGTACTATGTGTTGGCTAATTGAAGTTAAATTGAAAAAAATAATGAAACTTCATTCATAACAGCCCAAATAGCTACTGGATCCAACAACCTAAATGTTTATTAACTGATGAATGGATAAACAAACTGTGGTATAGCCATACAATGGAATATTCTTCACAATAAAAGAAACAAACTACAACAACATGGATGAATCTCAAAAACATGATGATGAAATAGGGAAGACTAGATATATAAGGCTACATATTATATGATTTTATTTATAGGACATTCTAGAAAAGGCAAAAGTATAGTGATGGATCAATCAGTAGTTGTCTGGAGCCAGGATAGGAGAGAATTGACTGTAAATGGAGTACAAGGAGGCTTTGGGGGATAATGAAAATGTTTTAAGGTTTGATTGGCATTTACACAACTATAAAAAACAGGAACTAAGAAACAGAGGAATCTCATCCTGCATGTTCTTGTGGTAATTGTATTTTGAAGCTCTGCCAGGATTGAACCAAGATGTGAACCAAAACTTTAAAATCAGATTTCAAACTCTTGCCAGCTAAAATACTGGCAATATCAAAGAAATCAGCCCCTCAGGGGAAGCAGCAATAGGAGAGATTATGGGTTAGACAAATCAGGCAACAATTCAACTTAATTAAAATATGGACCAGTTCCTGCTCAAATCAGTTCTTGTAGGAAAGAATTATTAGCTGTTCATCCTAAATGCCAGAAAGGAAACAGTAACCATTCTCTAGAAAATAAACAGTGTACCACAGTTTCCAATGTTTTTCTAAATCTAATGCTTGGGATCCAATAAAAAAAATTACAAAACATATGAAGAACCAGGAAAATACAATCCATAATCAAAAGAAAAAAATAATAGAAGTAAACACACTGTTGACCCAGATATTGGAAATTAGCAGGCAAAAACTTTTAAAACTCTGTGCCTGATAAAAGAATTTGCAGGAGGGCGCTTGGGTGGCTCAGTTGGTTAAGCGACTGCCTTCGGCTCAGGTCATGATCCCGGAGTCCTGGGATCGAGCCCCACATCGGGCTCCCCCTTCTCTGTGGGGAGCCTGCTTCTCTCTCTGCCTCTGCCTGCCACTCCCCCTGCTTGTGCTCATTCTCTCTCTCTCTGTCAAATAAATAAATAAAATCTTTAAAAAAAAAAAAAAAAAAAAGAATTTGCAGGAAAAGATAGATAGACTAGGTGAATGATGGATAGTAGCAGGAGAAATATAAAACCCCCTAAAAAGTAACCAAAAGATAATACTAAATATGAAAATTATGATATTTAAAATAAAAATTTCGTTGGCTAGAATTTAACAGCAGATCAGACACCACAGAAAGGATTGGTGAATTTGAAGATAGGATAACATATATTGCCCAAACTGAAGCACAGAAAGAGAAAACATTGAAGTAAATGAAGAGAGTGTGAGTGACTTCTTACACAGTATCAAAGCAGTCTAATATAGGTATAATTAGAATCTCATAAAAAAGGAGCAGAGAAGCAGTAAAGATCTAAAGAAATAATAAATGAAAATTTCCAAATTTGTTGGAAAACATCAACTCACAGATTCAGCTTGATGGACTCTGAACAGAATAAATATACAGAAAGCCTCAGCTAGGTATACCTTCTATCAAACTGCTAAAGCCCAAAGATAAAATCTTTAAAGCAGACAGAAAAAAATAGGGAAACAATAATAATATAACACAATAGCACAAAAAACATAAGTGAGGTCAATGTTATTATACTGTTATAATGTTCTCACATGAGAAATGAAGTGTATAATATTAATTCAAGGTAGACTGTGGTAAGTTTAAATACATGATGAATCTCTAGAGCAAGCACAAAAAAAAAAATTGCCTAAAACTAAGAAAATAAAATGAAATGCTAAAAAATACATAATTAACTCAAAACAGAAAAGAGTAAAGAAGCAAAGAAGATATGGGACAAAAAGCAAATAGCAAGAAAGTAGACTTAATTCACATTATTTCATGAATGTGTCATTATAATAAATTAATTACATGGCAATACATTTAATTGTATCAATTAAATGTAAATGAACTAAACCTATTAAAAGACAGACATTGTCAGACTGGATAAAAAAACAGATGCATCTATATGCTGTTTCAAAGAGGTATGGTAAATAAACATAGTTTGAAAATAAAGTTTGAAAGAAGATATAATACACAATAGAGGGAGGAGCAAGATGGCAGAGGAGTAGGAGACCTAAATTTCATCTGGTCCCAGGAATTCAGCTGGATAGGGATCAAACCATTCTGAACACCTACGAACTCAACAGGAGATCGAAGAAAGGAATAGCAACAACTCTGTGTACAGAAAAGTGACCACTTTCTGGAAGGTAGGACGTGCAGAGAAGGGAATCCGAGGCGATATTCGAGAAGATAGAAGGGGGGTGAGAGGGCCTCCGTTGGACGCTACTGGCAAGTGATAGAGCAGCGGAGCACAAAATCGGAACTTTTAAAAGTCTGCTCCGCTGAGGGACGTCACTCTGGTGGCTAAGCGGGGGGTGGAACCCTCACTGGGACAGTGTGGTCTCAGGACCCTTGGGGTCACAGGAAGACCGGGGGTGCCTGAGTGCAGCAGAGCTCCCAGGTATCGGAGCGGGGAAGCCGGCTGCAGAGGCGGAGCCCAGGCGTGGGCTCTCAGCTCGGGGTTGCCATTAACTGTGATCCGCAGCACAGTCGGGCCACTGCTCTTCCAGCAGGGACCCAACAAGCAGCAGATCTGGGGAGACTCCCCTTCCTCCTCCGGGAGGAGCGGCATGGGAGCACACTGCAGGGATCTGCTGGGTTTGGAGACTCCACACCGTGTTGGGTGCCAGATATAGAAACGCTCAGTCACAGGCCAGGTGAGCACAGAGTGCAGCTGGAGACTGGGGAGACAGGAGTGACTGACTGCTTTTCTCTGGGGGCTCACTGAGGAGTGGGGCCCCGAGTTCTCGGCTCTTCTGGGGTGGAGATTGGGAGGCCGCCAGTTCACTCTTGTCCTCCAAAGCTGTACGGAAAGCTCGCAGGGAACAAAAGCTCCAAGAGCAAACCCGAGCAGGTTACTTAGCCCAGACCAGCAAGGCGGGGCGGGGGGGGGGGGGGGGGGAGGGGGCAATTCCGCCTCTGGCAAAGACATTTGGGAACCATGGCAACAGGCCCCTCCCCCAGAAGATCAACAAGAACAGCCAGCCAAGACCAAGTTTACCGATCAATGAGAATGGCAGAACTCCAGCACTAGGGGAATACTGCACATAGAATTCATGGTTTTTTTCCCATGATTCTTTAGTCTTTCAAAGTTAATTTTTTTAACTTTCTTTTTCTTTTTTTTTTAATTTTTCTTTTTCCATTTTTCAACCAACATTTTATCAATCCCTTTTTTAAAAAATCATTTTTAGCCATCAAAAGGAATGAAATCTTGCCATTTGCAACGACATGGATGGAACTGGGGGCTATTATGCTAAGCGAAATAAGTCAATCAGAGAAAGACATGTATCATATGACCTCACTGATATGAGGAATTCTTAATCTCGAAGCAAACTGAGGGTTGCTGGAGTGGGGGGTGGGTGGGAGGGATGGGGTGGCTGGGTGATAGACACTGGGGATGGTATGTGCTATGGTGAGTGCTGTGAATTATGCAAGACTGTTGAATCACAGATCTGTACCTCTGAAACAAATAATGCAATATATGTTAAGAAAAAAAAGAAAAAGATAGCAGGAGGGGAAGAATGAAGGGGGGAAATCAGAGGGGAGACGAACCATGAGAGACGATGGACTCTGAAGAACAAACTGAGGGTTCTAGAAGGGAGGAGGGTAGGAGGATGGGATGGCCTGGTGATGGGTATTAGAGAGGGCACGTTCTGCATGGAGCACTGGGTGTTGTGCACAAACGGTGAATGATGGAGCACTACATCAAAAACTAATGATGTAATGTATGGTGATTAACATAACAATAATTTTTAAAAAATCTTTATTATTTTTCATTTTTAGAGTCATATTCTATCCCTTCATAGTAGTTAACCTTATTTTTGGTATATATATATATATACATACGTTGTTCTCTCTTTAAAATTTTGGGATACAGTTTCTTCGAACAGACCAAAATATACCCTAAATCTCTAGTGTATGGCTTTGTTCTAGTCTCTTGCCTGATCACATTCCATCCCTTTTTTTTTTCTTAAATTCTTTCCTTTTTCAACCAACTTCTTATCAATTCCTTTTATAAAATCTTTTATAATTTTCATCTTTACAGTCATATTCCATCCCTTCAAAGTATTAAACCTTAGTTTTGTACATATATAAGTTTTTCTTTGAAATTTTGAGAGGCACTTTCTTCTAACAGAGCAAAATACACCCAAAACCTAGTGTGTGGCACTGATCTATTCACCAGCCTGATCATATTTGAACATATTCTGGGTTTTTTTGTGTTTGTTTGTTTTTATCTTTTTCTTTTTCTTTTTTCTTTCTTTCCCTTTCTTTTCCCCAGTTTCAGGTCTCTTCTGATTTGTTTAGAGTATATTTTTCTGGGGACGTTGTTACCCTGTTAGCATTTTGTTCTCTCATTCATCTATTCTCCTCTGGACAAAATGACAAGATGGAAAAAATCACCTCAAAAAAAAGAACAAGAGGCAGTACTGACTGCCAGGGACCTAATCAATATGGACATTAGTAAGATGTCGGAACTAGAGTTCAGAATGATCATTTTAAAGATACTAGCTGGGCTTGAAAAAAGCATGGAAGATATTAGAGAAACCCTTTTTGGGGAAATAAAAGAACTAAAATCTAACCAAGCCGAAATCAAAAAGGCTATTAATGAGGTGCAATAAAAAATGGAGGCTCTAACTGCTAGGATAAATGAGGCAGAGGAGAGAGAATTAGTGATATAGAAGACCATATGGTGGAAAATAAAGAAGCTGAGAAAAAGAGAGATAAACAACTACTAGATCACGAGGGCAGAATTTGAGAGTTAAGTGATACCATAAGGTGAAACAACATTAGAATAATTGGGATCCCAGAAGAAGAAGAGAGAGAGGGGCAGAAGGTATACTGGGGCAAATTCCAGCAGAGAACTTCCCTAACTTGGGGAAGGAAACAGGCATCAAAATCCAGGAGGCACAGAGAAACCCCCTCAAATCAATAAAAATAGGTCAACACTCCAACATCTAATAATAAAACTTATGAGTCCCAAAGACAAAGGGAAAATCCTGAAAGCAGCTCGGGAGAAGAGATCTGTAACCTACAATGTGAGAAACATTAGATTGGCAACAGACCTATCCACAGAGACCTGGCAGGCCAGAAAGGACCAGCATGATATATTCAGAGCACTAAATGAGAAAAATATGCAGCCAAGAATACTATATGCAGCTAGGCTGTCATTGAAAATAGAAGGAGAGATAAAAAGCTTCCAGGACAAACAAAAACTAAAGGAATTTGCAAACACGAAACCAGCCCTACAAGAAATATTGAAAGGGGTCCTCTAAGCAAAGAGAGAGCCTAAAAGCAACATAGACCAGAAAGGAACACAGACAATATACGGTAACAGTCACCTTACAGGCAATACAATGGCACTAAATTCCTATCTTGCAATAGTTACCCTGAATGTAAATGGGCTAAATGCCCCAATCAAAAGATACAGGCTATCAGACTGGATTAAAAAACAAGCCCCATCGATATGCTGTCTGCAAGAGATTCATTTTAGAACCAAAGACACCCCCAGATTGAAAGTGAGGGGGTGGAAAACCATTTACCATGCTAATGGACACCAAAAGAAAGCTGGGGTGGCAATCCTTATATCAGACAAATTAGATTTTAAACCAAAGACTCTAATAAGAGATGAGGAAGGACACTACATCATAGTTAAAGGGTCTATCCAACAAGAAGGTCTAACAGTTGTAAATATCTATGCCCCTAACATGGGAGCAGCCAGTTATATAAGGCAATTAATAACAAAAGCAAAGAAACACATTGACAACAATACAATAATAGTGGGGGACTTTAACACCCCCCTCACTGAAATGGACAGATCATCTAAGCAAAAGATCAACAAGGAAATAAAGACTTTAAATGACACACTGGACCAAATGGACTTCACAGATATTTTCAGAACATTCCATCCCAAAGCAACAGAATACACATTCTTCTCTAGTGCCCATGGGACATTCTCCAGAATAGATCACATCCTAGGTCATAAATCAGGTCTCAAACAGTACCAAAAGATTGGGATCATTCCGTGCATATTTTCAGACCACAGTGCTTTTAAAATGGAACTCAATCACAAGAGGAAAGTTGGAAAGAACTCAAATACATGGAGGCTAAAGAGCATCCTACTAAAGAATGAATGAGTCAACCAGGAAATTAAAGAAGAATTACAAAAAATTCATGGAAACCAATGAAAATGAAAACACAACTGTTCAAAAGCTTTGGGATGCAGCAAAGGCAGTCCTAAGAGGAAAGTATATAGCAATACAAGCCTTTCTCAAGAAACAAGAAAGGTCTCAAGTACACAACCTAACCCTACACCTAAAGGAGCTGGAGAAAGAACAGCAAATAAAGCCTAAACCCAGCAGGAGAAGAGAAATAATAAAGATCAGAGCAGAAATCAATGAAATAGAAACCAAAAGAACAGTAGAACAGTAGAAAAGACCAACGAAACTAGGAGCTTGTTCTTTGAAAGAATTAACAAGATCGATAAACCCCTGGCCAGATTATCAAAAAGAGAAGAGAAATGACCCAAATCAACAAAATCATGAATGAAAGAGGAGAGATCACAACCAACACCAAAGAAATACAAACAATTATAAGAACATATTATGAGCAACTACATGCCAGCAAATTAGATAACCTGGAAGAAACGGATGCATTCCTAGAGATGTATCAACTACCAAAACTGAACCAGGAAGAAATAGAAAACCTGAACAGACCTATAACCACTAAGGAAATTGAAGCAGTCATCAAAAATCTCCCAACAAACAAAAGCCCAGGGCCAGATGGCTTCCCAGGGGAATTCTACCAAACATTTAAGGAAGAATTAATACTTACTCTTCTGAAACTCTTCCAAAAAATAGAAATGGATGGAAAACTTCCAAACTCGTTTTATGAGGCCACCATTACCTTGATCCCCAAACTAGACAAAGACCTCATCAAAAAGGAGAATTACAGACCAATATCCTTGATGAACATGGATGCAAAAATTCTCACCAATATACTAGCCAATAGGATCCAACAGTACATTAAAAGGATTATTCACCACGACCAAGTGGGATTTATCCCTGCGCTGCAAGGTTGGTTCAACATCCGCAAATCAATCAGTGTGATACAATATATTAATAAAAGAAAGAACAAGAACCATATGATCCTCTCAATAGATGCAGAAAAAGCATTTGACAAAGTACAGCATCCTTTCTTGATCAAAACTCTTCAGAGTATAGGGATAGGGGGTACATACCTCAATATCATAAAAGCCATCTATGAAAAACCCACAGCGAATATCATTCTCAATGGGGAAAAACTGAGAGCTTTCCCCCTAAGGTCAGGAACACGGCAGGGATGTCCACTATCACCACTGCTATTCAACACAGTACTAGAAGTCCTAACCACAGCAATCAGACAACAAAAAGAAATAAAGGGCATCCAAATAGGCAAGAAGAAGTCAAACTCTCACTGTTTGCAGATGACATGATACTTTATGTGGAAAACCCAAAAGACTCCACCCCAAAACTGCTAGAACTCATACAGGAATTCAGCAAAGTGGCAGGATATAAAATCAATGCACACAATTCTGTGGCATTCCTATATACCAACAATAAGACAGAAGAAAGAGAAATTAAAGAGTCGATCCCATTTACAATTGCACCCAAAACCATAAGATACCTAGGAATAAATCTAACCAAAGAGGCAAAGGATCTGTACTCAGAAAACTATAAAATACTCATGAAAGAAATTGAGGAAGACACAAAGAAATGGAAAAACGTTCCATGCTCATGGATTGGAAGAACAAATATTGTGAAGATGTCAATGCTACCTAGAGCAATCTACACATTCAATGCAATCCCTATCACAATACCATCAACTTTTACCATGAGAGACTATGGACTCTGAAAAACAAACTGAGGGTTCTAGAGGGGAGGGAGGTGGGAGGATGAGTTAGCCTGGTGATGGCTATTAAAGAGGGCACGTTCTGCATGGAGCACTGTGTGTTATACACAAACAGTGAATCATGGAACACTACATCAAAAACTAATGATGTAATGTATGGTGATTAACATAACATAATAAAAAATTAGATTAAATAAATAAATAAATAAATAAATAAATAAATAAAATAATACCATCAACTTTTTTCAAGGAAATGGAGCAAATAATCCTAAAATTTGTATGGAACCAGAAAAGACCCTGAATAGCCCAGAGGAATGTTGAAAAAGAAAAGAAAAGCTGGCGGCATCACAATTCCGGACTTCAAGCTCTATGACAACACTGTCAACATTAAGACAGTATGGTACTGGCACCAAAATAGACATATAGATCAATGGAACAGAATAGAGAGCCCAGAAATAGGCCCTCAACTCTATGGTCAACTAATCTTCGACAAAGCAGGGAAGAATGTCCAATGGAAAAAAGACAGTCTCTTCAACAAATGGTGTTGGGAAAATTGGACAGCCACATGCAGAAGAATGAAACTGGACCATTTCCTTACACCACACACAAAAATAGACTCCAAATGGTTGAAAGACCTCCATGTGAGACAGGAGTCCACCAAAATCCTAAAGGAGAACACAGACAGCAACCTCTTCAACCTCAGCCACAGCAACTTCTTCCTAGAAACATCGCCAAAGGCAAGGGAAGCAAGGGCAAAAATGAACTATTGGGACTTCATCAAGATAAAAAGCTTTTGCACAGCAAAGGAAACAGTCAACAAAACCAAGGGACAACTGACAGAATGGGAGAAGATATTTGCAAATGACATATCAGATAAAGGGCTAGTATCCAAAATCTATAAAGAACTTCTTAAACTCAACACCCAAAGAACAAATGATCCAATCAAGAAATGGGCAGAAGACATGAACAGATATTTTTCCAAAAAAGACATCCAAATGGCCAACAGACACATGAAAAAGTGCTCAACATCACTCGGCATCAGGGAAATCCAAATCAAAACCTCAACGAGATACCACCTCACACCAGTCAGAATGGCTAAAATTAACAAGTCAGGAAACGACAGATGTTGGTGGGGATGCAGAGAAAGGGGAACCCTCCTACACTGTTGGTGGGAATGCAAGGTGGTGCAGCCATTCTGGCAAACAGTATGGAGGTTCCTCAAAAAGTTGAAAATAGAGCTACCCTATGATCCAGCAATTGCACTACTGGGTATTTACCCCAAAGATACAAATGTAGGGATCCGAAGGGGTATGTACACCCCAATGTTTATAGCAGCAATGTCCACAAAAGCCAAACTATGGAAAGAGCCAAGATGTCCATCAACAGATGAATGGATAAAGAAGATGTGGTATATATACACAATGGAATATTATGCAGCCATCAAAAGGAATGAAATCTTGCCATTTCAATGATATGGATGGAACTGGAGGGTATTATGCTGAGCAAAATAAGTCAATCAGAGAAAGACATATATCATATGACCTCACTGATAAGAGGAATTCTTAATCTCAGGAAACAAACTGAGGGTTGCTGGAGTGGTGGGGGGTAGGAGGGATGGGTTGGCTGGGTGACAGACATTGGGGAGGATATGTGCTATGGTGAGCGCTGTGAATTGTGTAAGACTGATGAATCACAGACCTGTACCTCTGAAACAAATAATACATTATATTTAAAAGAAGAAGAAGAAGAAGATAGCAGGAAGGGAAAAATGAAGGGCGGGAAATCGGAGAAGGAGACGAACCATGAGAGACTATGGACTTTGAGAAACGAACTGAGGGTTCTAGAGGGGAGGGGGTTGGGGGTATGTGTTATCCTGGTGATGGGTATTAAGGAGGACACATACTGCATGGAGCACTGGGTGTTATATGCAAACAATGAATCACGGAACACTACATCAAAAACTAATGATGTATGGTGATTAACATAACATAATAAAAAAAAAAAGATATAACACACAATGACTAATCATAAGAAAGATAAAGGAGACATCCGAACACAGAACTGTATCAAAAATAAAAAAATAATTTTGGACTTTCAGTTCTGGCAATGATGGACTAGGCCCATTCCTCTAATCCTCCCTCCTGCAATTAAAATACCATAGACAACACAACAAACCAATACAGGAAAATTGAAACATAGTAAGAGAAAGGCAGAGTTCTCAAAACTTGAGGAACATGAATTCCTTAGGTTTTCTTTTTACCTACATATAAAATGTAGGGAGCACTGGAACCTGGAACTTCCAATAAGCACAGACTTAAAAAAAAAAAAAAAAATGCCTTAAGAAAAGCCAAAGAGGGCACCTGGGTGGCTCAGTCAGTTAAGCATCTACCTTCAGCTCAGGTCATGATCCCAGAGTCCTGGGATTGAGCCCCACAAGGGCTCCCTACTCAGCAGGGAGTCTGCTTCTCCCTCTCCCTCTGCCCTACTCATGCTCTCTCTCTCTCAAATAAATAAATAAAATCTTTTAAAAAAAAAAAAAAAGAAAGAAGAAAGGAAAGAAAAGTCAAAGGACTGTGAAAAGGCATCTCTAGCATAATCCAAAAACCTTCTGACAATACCTATCCTACCTGAGCCAAACACCAAGAAATAAAGTGCACCTCTACCCATATGTGTCAGTAGGGCTGAAAAATAATATGGCAGTGAAAACTGGCCCTCCAATTCCCCCACCAGAGTGGTGCTGGTGAAACTAAGCAGGGAACTGAACTTCCATTCCTGTCTGGAAGTAGTAGTCACAATGAGTCAAAGATATCTGTCCTCATCACTATTATTAAATATAATGCTGGAAGCCAGAGCCAGCACAAGAGAAAGAAATAAAAAGCATTCAGACTGGACAGGAAGAAGTAAAATTGTCTCTATCTGAGAATGATATAATTGTCTATGTAGAAAATTCCAAGAAATCTATAGAAAATCTAGAATAAAAAAGTACATTGAATAAGATTGCAAGATATCAGATAAACATATAAAAATCAATCATATTTCTATATACTAGTAACAAACATGTGGAAACTAAAATTAAAAACAATGCTATTAAAAATAATTCTAAAAAACATGAAATATAAATGCATAAATCTAACAAACCATGTATAGGATCTGTATGATGAAAATTATAATTTGGTGATAAAAGAATCAAACAAGATCTAAATAAATGGAGAGACATACCATGTTCATGAATTGAAAGACTCAGCATAGCTATTTTATTACATGGAGCCAAACTCAATCCCTAACAAAAGTAATTAGAAAAATAATACTCTACAAGTATTAAAAGTACAGTTGAATATTATGAAATGTGTAAAGTAATTCAACTCCTCGATAGATTAAAGGAGAACCACATACTTAATCACCTTAACAGTTACATAACTTCACTATATACCAGACATTTGCTAACACTCAATAACTTCTTGGTTTTGTTTTATTTTTTAGCAAAATAGAAATAGAAGAATACTTTCTTAACATGATAAGGAATATACAACTCAAACCAACAAGTAACCAAATGTTTAAAAATTAAATAGAATAGGAATTAACAATAAAAGTAGGTTTAGAATATAGATATGTCTTAATTAAACTTTAAGCAGAGGATAGAAAAATAAGTACTCTACTTTCAAGTTCCCTAACTGGGTCATTTTCATGGATGGGGAATTCATTCTGAGAATATAAATGGAATCCAAAAGAAAATCTTAACCCTTTTCAGTGTTAATGTCTCTACATTAGGGTTACATATACTTACCGATAAAGTTAATTCCTCAGGTTCAGGCTTCACAACTGATTTTTCTCCATTTTGAATGCCAAATCCATAGGTTTCTTCCAAAGTAGAAACAATCTGTGAGTGAATCAAAGAAAATTAAGTATTTTTATAGTTTAAAATTATTATATTAAATGTAAAAAGACATTTAATCAAACATGTCAGGACCTTCTTAGCAGTGAGACTTAATTCTGCCAGTGCCACAAACTTAAATTTTCCATCTCACACCCCATCTCATATCACCATAAAGAAATGATGAGAAACAGTCCTTGACTCTACTCCCTAGCAATGGAGAAAGTCCCTATGACTCTTATTTCTGTGTTGACAGGCATGTAAAAGACTATGAATAGTTGAAGCATCAACTCCACTTATTACCAAAGTATTCCTCAAAATATGACTGACTCAGCTTTCTTCTTTGAAGAGAAGTGGGCAAAACAGAAATGGAAACCAAAGAGCCATAAAGGAAATTCTCTGAGCTAACGCCTCAAACTTTGAGGAAATTTATATTTTGGAAATTTGACAAACTATGTTCTTTTTATATTTGTACTACTCCTCATTGTTCTCATTTGGTATTTGGTACAACCACAATTCAATTCTGGATCATTGTGCAAAGAGAAACTCAGAGAAAAAGGAAATTTTTTTTTCCCCAACACTAAGAGCGAAAGTTTCTAAAGTGCTGAGAAGAGTTAGCATAGCAGGAACAAAACTTAGAAAGGCCTATCGTTAGAAAGATCTGCTTTCAAGGCTGGCGTTGGACTGGTGTCTCAGTACTTGGATTTTAGGTGTGTTCCCATCATTCACTGGTAACGGTGGCTCATTGTCCCTAAACTGTCTGCACAATGTGGTTTATGCTAAACATCTGCTTTCCTTCAGGAGTCTGGAATTTCGGTACATGCTAGGCAAAGTATCCAATAAAACTCTGGGCACTGAGTCTCTAATGAGCTTCTCCAACAGACATTTCACGTGTTGTCATAATGTGTTGTTGGAGGAATTAAGCACATCCTGTGTGACTTTAAAGGAAGAGGAATCTTGGACCTAGTTTCCTCCAGTCTTCACCCCATAAGCCTTTTCCTTTTGCTGATTTTGCTTTGTACCCTTTCACCGTAATAAATCTTAGCCATCAACAGGACTATATTTTGAGTCTAGTGCACCTTCCTAACAAATCACTAAGCCTGGCACTGGTCATGGGGACCCCAAACACAAGGACCAACAAGTGTCTTACCATCTTCAGATGTTTGGTAATTTTCCTGATCAATTCATCTTCTGCTATTAACTCCTTTGTCTTACTTGATGGAATGGGCAAAGCATACCTTATGATGGATTCCCCTGTTGGTGGAGATCCTAAGACCATTGGTTCAAGTTTATCACGTACTAATTTTGTACTATGTTTTTTCTTTGGTTTAGGTGACAATGGTAAATTCAACAGTCCTTTTTTGTAAGTGAATTCTGGAACATTTGCCAATTTATTACTAGAGGCTAACAGATGTTTTGCTGGCTTCATTTTGTTATTTTACTTTGCTTCCAAATTATAGATGAAAAAATTGTATTCCTCCCTGTGAATAAAACATTAAGATTTCAGATTAAACATTATGGCAGGATTATCAATCACCATGAAGATCGTGAGTCCCAAAATCAGCTCTACAGAAATTACAAAATGGAGAGAATAACATTCCTAACAATAAATATCAACAAAAAATTTAAAAAATAAGCAAACCAAAAATACTGTGAGAAATCCCTACAAGTGGCTGAAGGCTGATTTATGTATGGGCATTTAGGATGGGGGCTGAAGAGACAGAGACAGTGGCAGGAATGAGAGAATTTCTTTAGGAAACTTCAAATTTTATTCTTACCTTTCCCCCATTTTTTTAAGGTAATATATGCCCTTTACCATTATTTCTATAGGAATAATAGCCTAGGCCCAGTAATATCAAGGCAACACCAAAGTTGGACTGAGATAAAAAGTACAGACTGGACAGGTCTTAGGCTTTCATTCTTCTACTCCTCCAAAGCCGATTAAAACTCAGGACAATGCCTTTTCCCAAAGAGTTTTATTATTTTTTTTTAAAGATTTTATTTATTTATTTGACAGAGAGATAGAGAGCACAAGTAGGCAGAGAAGCAGGCAGAGGGAGAGGGAGAAGCAGACTCCCCACTGAGCAGGGAGCCCAACGTGGGGCTCGATCCCAGGACCCCGGGATCATGACCCGAGCCGAAGGCAGCCGCTTAACCGACTGAGCCACCCAGGCACCCCTCCCAAAGAGTTTTAAACTATATGCTTGACCATGGGAGTTGTCTCATAGACTGACAAAATTAATATAGAATAGCATTGGTTCTCTGTTGTCTGAACTTAGATATCTCATTGTTGTAGGCTGAACTGTGTCCCTGAAAAAAATATGTTCAAGTTCTAACCCCTGGCACCTGTGAATATGACCATATTTGAAAATACAGTCTTTGCGGAAGTAAACAAGTTAAGATGAGGTCATACTAGATTACAATGGGCCCTAAATCCAATGGCTAGTGTCATTATAAGAAAGCCATATAAGGGCACCTGGGTGGTGCAGTTGGTTAAGCATCTGACTCTTGGTTTTGGCTCAGGTCCTGATCTCAGGGTCATGAGATCGAGCCCCATATCAGGCTTTGCGCTCATCGTGGAGTCTGCTGGGGACTCTCTCCCTCTCCCTCTGACCCTTCCCCTCTAGCACCACTCTCTCTCTCTCTCTCTCTCTCTCTCTCTAAAATAAATTATTTTTTTTAAAAAAAGAAATCATGTGAAGACACCATAGAAAAACAGGGGTAAAGGTCATGTAATGACAGAGGCAGAGACTAGAGCAATGCAACTACAAGCTAAGGAATGTTAAAAGATTGCCAGTATCCTTGCTAGGAAGAAGCAAGGGGAGTTCTTCCCTAGAACCTTTAGAAGGAGCGTAGCACTGCAAACACCTTGATTTTATTTTATTTTTTTTTAACGATTTTATTTATTTGAGACAGAGAGAATGAGAGACAGAGAGCATGAGAGGGAGGAGGGTCAGAGGGAGAAGCAGACTCCCTGCCGAGCAGGGAGCCCGATGCGGGACTCGATCCCGGGACTCCAGGATCATGACCTGAGCCAAAGGCAGTCGCCCAACCAACTGAGCCACCCAGGCGCCCAAACACCTTGATTTTAGATTCCTAGACTCCTGAACTATGAGAGAATAAATTATTATTGTTTTAAGCCACTTACTTTGTGGTATTTTGTAATGACAGTCCTGGGAAACAAATACACACATATAATTTCCCTAAACCATGGGAGGGACATAAACTGGGGCCTGGCTTTTGACCATTTTATGATAATAGATTACCAGACAAGAGTAGGCGACACTCCCAAGGGCATATGAGCTCACAGATGAAAATAACTTGACCCTGAAAAATACAAGTTTTGCAAAAGAAAAACAACAAACTGGAGGGAAAAAAAGTCCAAGGGCACCTGGGTGGTTTAGTCAGAAGAGCATGTGGCTCTTGACCTCAGGGTTGTAAGTTCCAGCCCCATGCTGGGTGTAGAGATTACTTAAATACATACGTACATACATACATACAAACAAACTTAAAAAGAAACCAAAAATACACAAACACCCCCCCCCACACACACACACAGAATATTAGCAATAGAAAACAGGTACACAGGGTATTTTTTTTTAAGACTTGAGTAGAAATATTACAAATGAAAAATATAATAAACAACATAACTGATCACAGACTAATACTGCTGAAGAATAAATTAGGAAAATGGAGGATCAGACTGAGGTGTTCTGCCAGAAAGCAGCAGAAAAGGATAAAAAAAATAGAAATGAAAAATAAGAGATATGTAGAATTATATAAATGCCAAAAACCACACAATAGAAGATCCAGTGAGAAAGAAAATATAGACAGGAGAGAAATATTTGAAGAAATAATAAAGATAAATTTCTCAGATTTAAGAACAGTGGCACCATAGATCAAAAGTGTTCACAAAATGCCAAAAAGTAAACAGATAAACAACAAAACACAAACACAGAATGAAATGTAAGAACCTCAAAGAGAAAAATCTGAAAGATTTCAGAAAGAGTATATAACCTAAAAAGGAGGAAGAACTGAATTTCCACCAGGTTTTAATAACATCTCTCCTCAAAGGATTGATCTTGTCTAACTTGAAAGATCTTGTCTAAATTGAAAACTCTCTGGATGCAGAGTTCAGCTGAAGAATAAAAATGATGCAAAGATGAGCAGCATTTATCACACATTCTTGAACATGAATAAAGTGAAATGCATAATATATATCATCAGTAAGTATTAAGAGTTAATATCAGATTTTAAAGAATTTAAAAAATTAACAATCCTATGAAAAATGGGAATATATAGGCCTGCATTTGTTAACAAAAAAAAAAAAAAACACGATTAAATTTTTAGAGTAGTACCTAGTGTAGAGAGGGTCATCTAATAAATTTTAAGAGCCTGATAATAGGTATTTTTTTTATTTAGCCGAAACCATGGCAAAAGTCAGTGGCATCCTGTTAGCACATTGTTGCAAAATACAAATATTAACACCAAATAATAGACTATTTAGGAAGTAAAATAAACCAAATAATAAATATTATAGGATACATTATGAATAAAATCAGTTTGAATAAGGTTTTTAAAAACTAATTATTTCTCACTTATTTTGGACACAATCCCTAATGTAAAACACAGAAGGCACATAACAATTATTGATATAATTGTGGATTTCCAAAATGCAAATATTTCTATATGTGAACATGTATTAGGATCTTAACCAATAGATGACACAGCTGGAGAAGAATCATACACATTTTTAAGAGCTTACCAAAAAAATACTTAAAAATATATAATATATATATATATACACATGTATATATGTATATATAACTGGGATACAATGCCTCAAATACATATGAGAAAAACAAAGCAAAGAGAAAATACTCAAAAACTAAAATTCTATGACATTTTGCACAACTTGTCAAGACATTTTTTTAACTTGGTCATGAATGATAGAGCAAAAATATCTTACGACAACACTGAAAATTTTTATTTCATTCACAAACTATACAACAGCTTTATTGTTTTAGAAACACCACAGTTAATTAAAAACACGGTTGCCAAACATGATTTTTAAATCATAATCAAATAAGTATTGGGAAACATTATTTGATGCCATGTCACTAAAAATTTATTTTGAAGGAAGAATGCAATGCTCTTTTGGAACCTGTTCATAATAATAATAAATATATACATTATAGAACATAAGCCAAAGTCCCCTGTTGGGAAATATTCCTTTTTTTTATATTTTTCTCATATTAACTGCGGCATAATGTTTTAAGTAAAGTTAATGTAGTAAGTGATACAGAAACTAAAATTCAATTTACAAAACTAAAAAGCATCAAAAGAATTTCAACGAAATTATATTGCCAAAGGCATTCCATCAAAAGTGTCAGGTCTGAGAGAGAAGAACCAGCAAACAAGACTTAAGAATGAGTGACCAATGAGTCAGAAGGTAAAACCAAGAGGGGATACACTGAAAATACAGTGAGAAAAACTCATGCCTGAGCGATGATCTTTGTCAAATGCTGGTCAGGTAAGAGGAAGACTAAGAACCAACGGATTTAGCAACATGGAGGTAGGTCACTTGTGACCTAAAGTACAGCAACAATTTCAAGAGTGATGGAGGTGAATGCCTGATTGACCTAAGTTCAAAAGAGAATTGTCCAAGAGGAAGTGGAGACAGTGAATATGAATGTTAAGCACCTGAGAAATTGCGCTACAAAAGGGAGTAAAATATGGGCAAGAGGAAGATTTTTTTTTGATGAGAAAAGTTTGTATACTGTCATAAGTTAAATTATGTCCTCTCCCCAAAAATATGTTCCAGTCCTAACCCCAGAACCTGTGAATGTGACCTTATTTGGGAATAAGGTCTTTGTAGATGTAATCAAGTTAAGATGAATTCAAACTGGACTAGGGCGGTCCCCACCCCCTGAGTGGTGTATTAGAAGAAAAAAATAGATACACACAGGACAGAACACCATGCGAAGGCAGAGACTGGCCCAATGACTCTACAAACTAAGGGACACCTACGATTGGCAGCAGCCTCCAGCAGCTAGGAAAGAAAAACATGGAACAAATTCTCCCTCAGAGCCTCCAGTAGGAACCAACACTGCCAACACTTTTCAGCCTTCAGCCTCCAGCCTCCAGAGGTCAAAGAGAATAAATTTCTGTTGTTTGTGGTACTTTTTTTAGGCAGCCCTAGGAAACTAATACATATGCTGATGGAAATGACCCAATAGAAAGCAAAATGTATTTACTGGTATAGAAGGAAATCGACGGGATGATATCCTGGAGTAAACAAGGGGAAATGGGTTTTAACGCACAAATGCGCCCGTGCACTTAAGGTAGGCACAGGTTACATTTATCTGTGGTAATGGGAAGGCTGGGATGCCGGCCACGTCAAGAAACCAATTAAGGAAAAGCCGGGACGCTCACCAGGTGCTACAAAACCACCTCATCAATGAAGTCCACATGCACATACAAATAAAGGTTACGTGGAGTAAACGCTTGTATTTACAAGAAAATGTTTAAGGATTTTACATAGTCTCTTCATTTAACCCTCCCAGTCATGCTAGGAGGTGTACGTTATATCACCACAGATTTGCTCAAGTTCATCAGTCACCTGCTACCACGGAGACAAACGTTTTCCGGTCCTCCTTGCAGGGGTCACTTCAAACCCTCTCATGATACAGTACACAGTGAAATGGGGGTGGGGGGCACAGGATAGGAAAGCTCGGATTTGCCTTAGAGTTCTCATCCACAGAGGCACAACTGCCACTGAGAGAGGAAACGCAAACCTTTTGCCAGAGAACCCAACGCAAACTCCCACAATCCGAGGAGGAAAGTACCGCGCACGCCTCCGCTCCTAGCAGCCCGTGTACCTGCCGAGGCTGTGGGAAGCCAGGCTCCTGGGTGGTTCTGCCTGGGCGAAGAGGACTCTAAGGTGAACGAGTTGGAAATTCCGAGCCTCCCAGACTTCCTACAAGGCGGGAGCCTGCGAACCCTGCAGACTCCAGCGCTGTTATTTTACAAACTGACATTTGGGCGGGAAGGCCGGGCCTCTGCGCCCTGAGGCGGCAGCAACGACCAGGACCCGGCGCACCGCCGCAGGGTAGGCGGTTGACGCCGCGACACCGATGCCCCCCAGCCGCGCGCGCCCGCCGCCCCCCAACCCCGGCCGCGCGCGCCCGCCGCCCCCCAACCCCGGCCGCGCGCGCCCGCCGCCCCCCAACCCCGGCCGCGCGCGCCCCCGCCGGCGAGACCCGCGCAGCGCGAGGAGCCAGAGCTTGAGCTGAGGCTTTTCGCCGAGTGGAAGGCGAGAGGAATTTCCGCAACGGTGGAACCCTAAAAGTAGTTAGGTTCAGACCGCGCCCTCTTTCTCGCTCCCCAGGTTTCCTTCCGGGACGCTGCCCAAGTGAGATTCTTTTAGACATTTGGCCTAAAGAAATAAAACAGGGGCCTATTCGGTGCTTTGAGAACTTGGGCTTCACCTGCAAAACCTGGGCGTCCAGCCGCTCATCTGCCGCTCTCTAAAGTTGTTTTCAGTCCGAGGATTTGTAGAGTCCTTTACCAGACTCTAAGCTCCCACGGAATTGTGCTGCGGCTTCGCCGTTTTAAAAATAAAACGGACGAAAAAGTTGAATCGTGCCACATAAGCAGTGTCTTGCCATCAGTTTCTCTGACCTGCTTTCATATGCAATTTTCCAACGTAGAGCTTTTTTGATAGTTTGACTTAAAGTAATTCTTTTTTCTCTTAAAAAAAAATGAAGGTTATTGATTTAAAACACTCTCCAAATAAAGTTTTATTGCCCGAAGTAAAGTTTTTTATATTTAAAAATACTAACTTGATATAATTTAATTTTTTAATAATGGCTGTGTTTGGTTTACTCTACGAATATTCAAATAAATAGTCCAGAACAAAAGCTGAAACAAGAAGTGCAAAAATGGAAGAGGGGTCAAGATCCAGGCATAGAAGGATCCTGAACTCACCTCTTCCCCCACAAACACAAGAAATCTACAGCTACATATGGAAAATTTTCCTCTACAAGGGACTTTGAAAGCTAGCTGAACAGCACCTCCACAACATAGGAGAAAAGGGCCACATTGAGACAGGTAGAAGAGGTAGAGACAAGTCTTACAAGAAACCCCACCCCAGGCTCAGCAGACCCACAATTAGGAGAGATCTCATAATATAGCGGTTGTCCCTGAGGAGGGAGGGATTTGTGCCCCACACCAGGCACCCCAACTCTTGGGGCCTCTACCAGAGAGACAAGCCCCCCAAAATGTCTGGCTGTGAAAATGAAAGTTTACTTCCAGGAGAACCACTATAAATATAGAACAGAAAATCCACTCTTAAAGGGCTTGTGCACAGACTCACTTGCCACCCTCAGACCCCAAGGCAAATGCAACAATTCAAAAGGCAAAGGAGATTCATTTGCTAATCTTAAAAATATTTCAATTTATGTTCAATTGATACTGTGGTCATTGCAAGGATCTGGGACAATTTAAATTCTGACAAAAAGTGGAATTTCTGGGGCGCCTGGGTGGCTCAGTTGGTTAAGCGACTGCCTTCGGCTCAGGTCATGATCCTGGAGTCCCTGGATCGAGTCCCGCATCGGGCTCCCTGCTCAGCAAGGAACCTGCTTCTCCCTCTGACCCTCCCCCCTCTCATGTGCTCTCTCTCTTGTTCTCTCTGTCTCAAAAAAAAAAAAAAAAAAAAAAGTGGAATTTCCCCTTGACTCCATTTTCTAATTTTCAGTTATATAGAAGGTATGTGACACATTTATTCATATACATGAATCCAATATGCTTATATGTAACAAACTTTCTATATATTGAGATATACATGTTTAAAAGACAGGAAACATTTATGTTTTATCCTTTCCTAGGTATCAGCACACAATAATAAATGCTTGTTAAGTGAACGTTGTAACTTTTTCCAAAAGTGCAAAAATGTGGGGCGCCTGGGCGGCTCAGTTGGTTGAGCGACAGCCTTCAGCTCAGGTCATGATCCTGGAGTCCCTGGATCGAGTCCCGCATTGCGCTCCCTGCTCAGCAGGGAGTCTGCTTCTCCTTCTGACCCTCCCCCCCATGCTCTCTCTCTCTCTCATTCTCTCTCTCTCAATAAATAAAATCTTTTTTTAAAAAAAAGTGCAAAAATGTAAGAGATCCATGGAAAATGGTCTCCCAATAGATGAAAAAAGAGCTACCATGCTAACACTAGTCAAAAGAAAGCTGTAGTTTTTATATTAATTACTGAAAAACTAGAATTTTGAGTAAAGACTCTTACCAGGGATAAAGTGGGTTATTTCATAATGATAAGCCATTCATTAAGAAGATACAACAATCGTAAACATTTATGGACCTAACAAGAGAGGAACAAAATACCTAAAACAAAAACTGATAGGACTTCAAGGAGAAATAGACAAACCCACCATTAAAGTCAGAGATTTCATCATGTTGAGTAAGGAAAGGGTTAAGGTATAGGCAGGGAGAGATGGGGGGCGGGTGGGTCCCTGACTAGGCTCTGAAACTGTTCCTGGCAGGCAGAAGCACTAAGACAGAGTGAACAAGAGATAAGGGAATAGACCAGACCACCTGGTCCTGGATATTAGGGAGTATTTTTCTTTGGCAGCTACATTGTAATCACAGAAAATGACCAGACCTCAAAGAAGTAAGTCATTAAGGATGTTATCAATAGTTCTTGCTCAAACCAAGATGGCACAAGAATCTCAAGGCGATTAGCTTCCTGGTCAAATTTTCAATAAAAGACCTGCCCTAAAAACCCTCAGTGGTAACCCATTCGGCACTTCTCTCACTCCAGAGAGCTTTTTCTTTCCTTTCTGTTCTCACCTTCACTTTATAAACTTTCACTTCACTTCACCCTTTTGTGTCCGCGAGATTCATTCTTTGACTTCTTCTTTGACTGCATGAGACAAGAACCCTGCAATCCTGCAACAATGTCTCCCTCCATAACTGATCAAATAAGTAGACAGAAAATCACTTAGGATATAGAAACTTGAATAATGTTTTCAATACTAACAACATTATCAACCAATTAGTAATTCATGTGTCAAAGAAGTAATCAAAAGGGAAATTAAAAAGTATACTGAACAGAATAAAAATAAAAACAAAGCATATCAAAATGTGTGGGATGCTGCTAAAGTAGCATGTAGAGGAAAATGTATATATCACTATACTACACACCTATAATAAGAAGAAAGTTCTCAAATCAATTACTTCAATTAGAAAGGGAAGAAACAAAAAAAAGAGCAAATGAAACACAAAGGGAGCAGAAGAAAGGAAATGATTAAGAACAGAAATCAATTTAAAAAACAAAATAGCAGAAACCAATAAACCCAATATCTGGCTGTTTCACAAAATCCAAAAAAAAAAAAGAAAAAAAAGATTAATATCTACCCAGAGTAATCAGCAGGAAAAAAAGAGAGAGAGAGAAAAGACCCAAATTACCAGTATCAGGCACTACAAATTTTACAGATGTTAACAGGATAATAAAGGAGGTTTTGAACAATGTTATGCCCATAAATTCAACAACTTGGATAAAATGGATAAATTCCCTAAAAGACAGAAATTATCAAAGCTTATTCAACAAGAAAAATATATCCTGAATACCATTATATCTAAAGAAATTAAATTTCTGTTTAAAAAATCAAGAAAATTTTCCACCAAGAGAACTCCAGGTCCAGATAGCATCATTAGTGAGTAATAAAACATTAAAGAAGAAACAATACAAATTTTATACAAATACATGCAGAAAATTGCAGAGGATCCAGGGATACTTCCCAACTCATTCTGAGAGGCAGCATTACCCTAACACCAATACCAAAGACATTAAAGAAAAGAAAACTACGGGTCAATATCCCACCTGAACATATATGCAATAATTGTTCATGAAATTTTAGCAAATTGAACCAAACCATATATATATATAAAAAATAGTAGTCATGACCAAGTGGGGTTTATCCCTGGGATGCAAGGTTGCATTAGCATATGATAATCAATGAAATCATCATATTTACAGGCTAAAACACAAACATGTATGCACACACACATATGATTATCTAAAGAGGGGCTGAAGAAGTAATTGACAAAATCCAGCATCCATTCCAGATTTTTTTAAATCTGAAACTTGAAATAGAAACTTTCTTAACCCGGGGCGCGTGGGTGGCTCAGTCTTTAAGCGTCTGCCTTCGGCTCAGGTCATGATCCCAGGGTCCTGGGATCGAGTCCCACATCGGGCTCCCCGCTCAGCAGAAAGCCTGTTTCTCCCTCTCCCACTCCCCCTGCTTGTGTTCCCTCTCTCTCTCTGTGTCTCTGTCAAAAAAATAAATAAAATCTTTAAAAAAAAAAAAAAGAAACTTTCTTAACCTGATAAAATGCATCAATGAGAAACCTACAGCTAACATCATACTTAATGGTAAAGATTGATTGCTTCCCCCCTGTGATAAAGAACAAGGTAAGGCTGTCTGCTCTCATTACTTCTTTTCAACAATGTACTTACTGGAAGTCCTAACCAGTGCAAAAGTCAAGGAAAAGAAATAGAAAGAATTCAAACTGGAAAGGAAGAAAAATGAATTTTTTTTTTTTTTTAGATTTTATTTGAGAGAGAGAATGAGAGAGAGCACATAAGAGGGGGGAGGGTCAGAGGGAGAAGCAGACTCCCTGCTGAGCAGGGAGCGCAATGAGGGACTCGATCCAGGGACTCCAGGGTCATGACCTGAGCCGAAGGCAGTCGCTTAACCAACTGAGCCACCCAGGCGCCCGAAAAATGAATTTTTTAATAAAGAAACAAAATGATCTATGTAGAAAATCTGATGAAATCTTCAAAAATTAATAAGTTTAACTTGGTTGCAGGATACAAGTTCAAAATACAAAAATCAACTGCATTTCTATATGCTCTTGATGAACAATGAGGACCCAAAATACCATAAATACCATTTACCATGGCATTAAAAATATGAAGTATTTATGCATAATGCTGAAAAATGTGCAAAACCTCTACACTGATAACTATAAAAAATTGCTGAGAGAAAATAAAGGTCTAAGTAAATGCAGCAATACCATGCTCATGAATTAGAAGATTTAATAATGTTAAGATGTCACCTCTCCCCTACTTAATGTATCAATTCAAAACAATCCCAATCAAAATACCAGCAGGCCTCTTTGAAGAAATTGGCGACCTGATGCTAAAACACCTATGGAAATGAAAAGAACCTGTAATAACCAAAACAACTTTGAAAAAGAATACAGTTGGAGGGCTTCAAACAAAAAGCATAGTCCCAGAGGAGTTCCTGGTGCCCCTGGGAATAAAGTCTTATTTACAACTGCTGAGCAATGCCCTCCCTCCCCCAGGTGGCACCCATAGCTCTCATAGTAAGCAGTTGGCTCCAACATGGCCTCTCAGCCGCTGACACACCTTAGGGTTCTTTCTTCTGTTCAAATCATTGAGAACCTATGTTTTTTGGAGAGACTGCATAATGGCAGTCAGTCCAATCTGTTCTTTGTTTGTTTATAATAACAGTTCGGTGGGATTTGTCCATCCCATGAAATGCCTGAATAATAGATATGGGAATGTGTGTGAGAATGACAACAAAAATTTTCATAAGGTTTTGCATAGGAGGTGAAGAAACGGGCCATTTGCTGCTATTTCCAATACTGAGAAGTAAGATTAAGAGAATAGCAGTCAAATTGTAGTCAAAGCCATCTGGCAGATAGCAATTCAGAAGTCAGTTAAATTCAGGACGCCTGGGTGGCTCAGTCAACTGGGCGTCTGCCTTCGGCTCAGGTCATGATCCCGGGGTCCTGGGATGGACCTGCATCGGGCTCCATGCTCAGTGGGGAGTCTGTTTCTCCCTCTGCCTGCTGCTCCCCCTGCTTGTGCTCTCTCTCTTTGACAAATAAATAAAATCTTAAAAAAAAAAAAAAAGTCAGTTAAATTCAAGGAACTTGCAATAGTTTGGGAGAGCTGGACCAAGATACTGTCCTTGTGAGGAAGGGTCCAGGAGCTATGGTAAAAGACAAAAGAATATTAATATTCTTTCATTTCCCAGTACCTCCCGCTGTTTAAGGTGTTGCATCCCCAGGTGCTTAGGTTTTCTTCCTATCCTTCCATTGCCACAAAATTAATGTGTCCCATTCCTGTAACTATAACTTCTTTCAAATTGTCCTCCACTCTCACCCAAATTTTTCATCTAGAAGAATCAGTCAGAAACAAGAGATCCAAAGGGGTTTTTTATAAAGACCCGCTATGTCCCCTTCTTTCTGCCCATGTGGGCCAGTATGTGGGAGAGTATAGACCCAAGGTGGGACAGTAAGAGCTGGAATATTATACAGTATATGCTGTATGATTTCCCATGGGATTTTCTCTGTTTCAAGGAACTTTCAGTAAGAGGGCCAGAATGCCCTTATGGCCAGAAAAAAAACATCTCAAATAACTCACACTTTGTACTGTCATCTTTGAAATCATCTAAGATCAGCTTGATAGAATTCGGGAGCAGTTGAGCCGTAAGAGGGCCAAACTTGGTCATTCCTCTTTAAAAACATTACATGTCCCTCCCCCTCATCTCCTAAGCTAACAATCCAAAGTTCTAAAAATTTACATGAGTTCTCCCCATAGGGGTCACAAATTTCCCCTCCTTTTGCATTTGGTGTATATGTGTGTCTCTGTAAGTGTTGTCTAAAAAGGATCAAAACCTTCCTCTAACCTGGAATGGATCTTAGTACCAATTGTTTCAACAGGGCAGGTATAAGGCTAACCATCAAATTGTCCCTTCAGCCCCCACCCCAAGGAGTAAGAACAACTAAGTTATCTACCATTCAGGCAGCTACCTTTGACCCTACTTCCCAGTATACAGCCTGCAACCATCTCCCTCCCAACCATCTCCCTCCTCAGCAACAGGGAACAAAGTGGATACTTATTTATTGCTTGATTGAATAATTGAATAATATGGCTGCTACTAAATCCCAAGGATGTCCCTCAAATCATATTAAATGGGGAAGCTCTGGTCTTTTCTATTTCAGAAAGCCAGGTCTTGTCAATATTCAGGCTTTTTTACTGAAACCATCAAGAACCATGAAAAGTCTACAATTTTCCTTACCTGCTGGAAAACAAGTTAGCCTGTCACAATATCATAGACACTGGCATAACATTTGAGACTCCTGGGCTAGAGACAAAGGACCACTTATTAATCGCAGCAATAACAGCAACCAGAGTTGCTGGCTCCCCAAGCCCCAATTCCTACAGGGCAAAGCAACAATGGCTAGGTAATGCTGGCACACTCAGTGAGTTGGGCTCCCTGAGAGAGACAGCCCCAGCCTTCTCTAAAAACACTGCTAGCAAATCTTCTCATCTATTTTCCAGTGAGAGACATTGTCTTTATTATCATGAACAGCCAACAAATCTGCCCTCTGTCCCAGAGAGAGATGCCGTATTTTCCAAAGCTATTTGCCGTACAAATATCCTTGGAAAGGTATCCAGAACAAAATCTATCAGAAGATATGCAGAAACAAGAGAGAATCATGGAGAACTATCTCCCAACAGCTCCATCAATACATATTAACTCAAAATGGATCATAGGCCTAAGTGAAAACCTAAATCTATAAAGCTTCTAGAACAAAACATAGAAGTAACCGGGATGACTTTATAGCCAACAAGGTCAATAGTCCAAAGAGCTTGACCCACATAGAGGCACCTCGCCTAGAAGATTTAAGGAGGCACTCCCTTTTAGGTCCTGAGCCTGCACTTGCACAACCCAGAAAGTACCTCCTCAAATTTGTGATTATCCACTTGGGCTTGCCTTAATCTCCACGCTGCATCTTTTTCCATTACCGATAGTTCCAAATTTGTTTTCCTTAAGTTTCTCTGTAAGTCTCCCAAGTGGCATATGAACTGGGAAACTAATTTAGCTATGCACCATGTGACCTCATGAACCAGAGTAACCGTAAAGAAAATTCCTTAAAAAATGCAATTATTGGGGCTCCTGGGTGGCTCAATCATTAAACATCTACCTTGGGCTCAGGTCATGATCCCGGGGTCCTGGGATTGAGCCCCGCATCGGGCTCCCTGCTCAGCGGGAAGCCTGCTTCTCCCTCTCCCACTCCCCCTGCTTGTGTTCCCTCTCTTGCTGTCTCTCTCTCTGTCAAATAAATAAATAAAATCCTTAAAAAAAAAAAAAGTCACAGACAAGGTCTTAAGTAGAGGCATGTGGATAGACATGAAATTTTCCATATCACACGTAATTATCTACTAGAAGACATCACCACAGAAGAAGCACCAAACAACTTAGTAGATAAAACAATATAGCTAATTGATGTTAGCCAAACTTTGTCCTCATTCATATGAACCTGGCACACTGGGCACATGAAAGAAGTGGTCACAGTAGGAGAGATTGGGCTACACATCAGTCCAAAATCATGGATTTCCTCTTACCAAAGCCAATCAAGCTACTGTTGCCTCTGAATATCCACCATGACAGCAACAGAGGCCAATAACCTAGTGTGACATTATTCCTTGAGGAGACCACCTACCTGGCCATTTGGTGGCAGGTTGATTAAATGGTGCCCATTCCATCCTGGAAGGACCAGTAAAATATGTGGGTCTGGAAACCAAGGGATAGAAGCAGGAGATATCCCAGTTAGCATCATTCCCAATAACCACTAAGGAACCTTGTTCTTTTCTTCCTGCAACTCTGGACTTCAAAAACTTAAAAGTCTAACTCCCCAAAGGAAAAAGCAAGCCTCCTATTGAACTACAAGCTAGAGCTGCCAGGGCTGCCACCTAGACATCCCAGGATCCTTGTATCCAGGAACCAGGAGGCTGGAAGAGGAATCATTGTGTTTACAGGCATAAATAATACTGATCAGCAGGGTAAACTAGAACTAATGTTACACAATGGTAGCAGGGAGGAATATATGAAATTTGGGTGATCCGCCTGAGTGCCTCTTGGTACTCCCTTTCCCAATTACAACTGTGAATAAGCAAATGCAGCAAACCTAGCCTAAGAATTGTGTGGGTCTAGGGGTCAGACCACCCAGGAGTTTGGGTCACACCACCACGTAAGCTGTCATGACCAACAGCGGGGATAGCTGAAGACAAGGAAATTTAGGATGGAGGTGGGGAAGGGAATGGATAGTGGAGAGGTGTTTCAGCCCCCAAACCAACTGCAACAGTGAAGACTGTAATTTGGCCCATAAACCTCCCTCTTTTAAGTTTATTCTCAGGAAGAAAGGTCCATAGGAGCTGTGGAGGAGCTGCGCCTGAATGTGTAGGAGAACTACATGTGAAGCAAAGCATGAACTGTGACAGCCATGAAGACCTCACCTGTGTCGATCACATCTCCCTTCAAGAGAGAACCTGAAGTAAAGAGTACAGGCTGCTGAGAGCCTCCAGCTGTGGTTGACTTCAGGCTCTGTCTCAGCCTTTGAGCTGAGTCCACTTGCCTCCTTGAGCATCCCCCACCCCATAACTGAGCACACAATGATATAAAGACTTGCTATTTTGGCCAATGTAGAACTCCTCCATGGGCATTCTTTGGACTTGAGATCTCCACTGGGCTTCCAGAGACTTTCTCACAGCTATGCCACAGTCTAATGCTCGAAATCTTTCTACTTAACCCTCCTTCCTCCTCCCTCGCCTTTCACAGGTATCAGATCTACATCATCATCTGAAAGCTTCCTCTGCCCCTCCTGCTCCTTCTCTCCTTTAACTTTCACTGTTGTAACCCCCAATAAATCTTTCACTTATAACTCATCTTGGCATCTGCTTCCTGGAGGGCCCAAATCAACAGAGACCTAAATGTAAAAACAAAAACCATAAAGCTAGAAGAAAACATGAGAGAACATATTCATGATCTTGATATAAGCAAAGTTGTCCTAGACAACACACAACTATAATATGAGTTGACTGGTACTTAGACAAGTACTAACTATAAAAAAAGAAATTTATAAACTGCACTTCTTCCAAATAAATTATCTTTCAACAAATGAATACATAAACAAGCTATGGTGTATCATTACAATCATTAATACTGTTCAGCAATAAAAAAAAGGGAGCTATTGATACACAAAACAATTTGGATGAATCTCAAAGGCATTATGCTCAGTGAAAGAACCCAATCTCAAAAGGTTACACACTGTATCATTCCATTTATATGACATTCTCAGAAAGACAAAAACTGTAGTAAGGGAGAAAAGATCATCAATTTCCAGGGGTTAGAGGTGGGGGATTATATGATCATAAAAGGATAGCATAAGGGAGCGTTTTGGCATTATGAAACTATTCTGTTTCATAATTCAATGATTATATCCATGCATGTGTTAAAATTCACAGAAATGTACACCAAAGAAGTCAATTTTCCTATATGTAATTTTTTAAATACAAATTACAAAAATAATCCCCCATGTATTGATGCTTCGCTTAAAATTATTCAGTGAATGAATGTTTGGAACTAAAGTTGCTGGGGCATATGGTAAGGGTGTGTTTACTTTTGTCAGAAGCTGCCAGGCTGTTTTCTAGGGTGTTCTATATCTTCATTGGGATAGTGGTCACACACTATGTACCTTTGTCCAAACTCATCAAACTGAGCACTTAAGGTGGCTGCAATTTATTTTATGTAAAATATACTTCAATAAAGCTGATTAAAAAGAAAATATTTTAAATTATTCCTACATATCAAAAACAAAAGATTTGAACAGGTATTTCATAAGTGAATGCATAGCATCAATAACATTATTTCTCATTAAGGCAATGCAAATTAAAATACAGTGAGATACTGCAAATTAAAATACAGTGAGATACCACTACATAACCACTAGAACTGCTAAATATTATTGAATACCACATGTTCTGAGAATATGGAACAACTGGAATTCTCATACGTTGCTCATGAGTGCGTGAAATGACAACACAATTTTAGAAAACATTTCGGTCATTCCTTATAAGTTAAACATAATCTTACCCTCTGACTGAGCAAATCCATTCCTAGGTAATGAAACATGTACACAAAAAGACAAGGGCATGGAATGTTTAATCATAATAATACCAAACTTGAACCGTACAAATGTCCATCAACAGAACGACAAGTAACCAAACTGTGTCACAATCATAGGACAGAATGCTAATCAGCAATATAAATAGCAATCACCACCACACACAATAACCTAAATCTCACAGACATTATGTTAAACAAAAGAAGCCAACACAAAAGTGCATATACTGCATGATTCCCTTTATATGAATTTCAAAAACAGTAAAACTAATATATAGTGATATATATTAGTCAATCTCCAAGATGCCCTCAATGATCCTTGTCTCCTGGTTTTCATATCCTTGTGTAGTCCCCTCCTACACTGATCCATGTCTGGCCAAGGGACTGATACGATGTTAAGGGTAAAGGTCAGAATTGAAATAAACATTGTGAACACTGGAAAAATCTTAAAGTCTAATAATTAACTTCTGGGAATCCCAAGGATTTTTAAAAATCTAAAGCTTAGATTTTTAAAATCTCTTTTTCTTATGCTTATAAATATCTTTTGATCAAACATGGGTATCAAAAATGGTATCTACCTTATTTATTTCAAATCCTTCAGTTAAATTTGCCACCAAAAAAAAAAAAAAAGAAAAAAAGAATTCAGAATAAGAAGACTGTGAGCATTTCAAATATTTTAGTGTACTTCTTTCCACTGTTAAATTTGTATTGTAAAATTTACCTGAGTTGGATGTTGGTTTTTCCTTCACTTCTACTGTTTTATTAGGAACAGAATCTTTCACTTCAACGGTAGGCTGAATGGGTATTGAAACATTATGATTAAGACATGATGGACCTTTCATACAATCTGTAGGTAAAAATTCAAAATAAAAATATAAAAGTTTTACCTTCACGTAAGGATATCTTTTAGGAGAATCTAAACAGCAAAATGGACATATAGTTAATTATATGTAAACATGAAAGCCAATTAAACGTTCATGCAGTTAGTACTAAGCTGAATCCTCATGCTTGGCTCTGAAAATGATTACATTAGGTTTTGGTGTTCTGTTTCTGGAAATAGGAAGGTGGGTTAGGACAGCGACAAGAGAGAAATGTGAACCCATTATAAATATTGAAAAAAATACGAATATATGTTCAACAGAACATGCAGTTAGGATTTCAAAAGTAAGATTATGTTGCAAATGACTATAACTAAAATAGAAAAGTGCACATATACTAATGTGAACGTGCTGATTGATGGGGAGAAAAGCAATTTTTAATCAGAGGAACAAATCATGACCCTGAGAGGATAAGCGTGAAAGCCAATGGTAGAAGGCAACAGCACATTCTTAATGCAGTACAGCAGAATCATTTATACCCTTATCCTACAAATATTTACCATGTTCTTCAATTTGCCCCATAATTTAGGCAGTACACAGTGTGATGATAGTTCAATTGAATGCATAACTTAGTTTTCATCAGAGAAAGTGTTATGAATTGATCAGCTTGGATATACACTTGTAGGATAATAGTTAATAAAAGTATTCATTTTTGTCCATACCCATGTGGCCTATTTGTATGCCTACATTTCTTGTATCCTCTAGTTTAGCCATCTTAAAGTTTCTTGATCCACTCATGCAAGAAGGTATATAAAACACATCTAAGAAATGATGTATAATAAGCTTTCAATATGGAAATATGACTACCAAAATGGAAAAAATCAATTTAATTGCCACAGAATTTTTAGATACTGAAAATCTTTTGTATTTCAAAATCAGTGTCATATTTGCCGATAATAACAATTTTAGCATTTAGGGAATGAACCCCATAATCTCTTTTGTTTCCAAAATTAGTTTGATTGGTACATCATGTTAGTCTTTAAAAGGTTATTTTGAAAACAGCTATATCAATAAATCAGCTATCTTAAAAAAAAAAAAGCCAAAGCTTCCATATTCAAATTAATCTCATTTGAATAATGAATACCAATACAACAGAGATCTTGGATGTCCCATAGATCTGAGGAGGATGAATGAGTGGCTGTTTTACCCCAAGTTTAGCACTCCATCTGCTTTCAGTATTCTTTGTGGAGCAGCTATAATTTAATCTGTTTTAGTGCAAATACACTCAAGCCATCTAAAGTGAATTCTCTCGAGTTTCCTCATCAACTCCAAAATTTCCTAGCTAACACGCTTTTCTTTCTTCCCTCCCTCCCTTCACTATCCACCTTCTTCAAAAGTAATTTCTGGGGCGCCTGGGTGGCACAGTCGGTTGGGTGTCTGGCTCTTGATTTTGGCTCAGGTCGTGATGTCGGGGTCCTGGGATTGAGCCCCGCATCAGGCTCCAGGCTCAGCAGGAAGTCTGCTTAAGGATACTCTCTCCCTCTCCCGCTGCCCCTCGCCCTGGTCGCTCGTTCTCTCTCCCTAAAATAAATAAATGAATCTTTAAAAAAAGTAATTTCTGGATCTATGGTCTTGATTGTTCTGCTTTTACATCCCTTTTATTATGGATTATCTCCACCACTTCTTTCCTCTTTGTTTAGCAGTAGTATCTTACATCTATAACCTCTATTTCTGCATCTCCCTGCTCTCCTCTAGCTAAAAACAAAATAATGCTTTTCCTTGATCCTATTATGTCTTGAACTATCAGTGGCCTTTCCAAATTTCTCTAAAGGGAAGTCTACATCCTTGCTACAGAGCACATGACCCAAGGACCAACACTGGCATCACCTGAGAAGTCAGAATGCAGAATCCCAGACCTGCTGCTCACAATGTGCATTTTTAACAAGGTCTCGGATGATTCACTAAAATTTGAGAAATTCTGGTCCATACTGAGTATGTTGCCACATTCCTTTACCTTAACTTAACCTTCTAGAAAAAGCCTCAAATTCATCACTATCGATTCTCCAAAACTGAAAATGTATTAAAAGTCATAAACTTTCGGGGTGCCTGAGTGGCTCAGTTGTTAAGCATCTGCCTTCAGCTCAGGTCATGGTCTCAGGGTCCTGGGATCGAGCCCCGCACTGGGCTCCCTGCTTGGCGGGAAGCCTGCTTCTCCCTCTCCCACTCCCCCTGCTTCTGTTCCCTCTCTCTCTCTCTCTCTCTGTGACAAATAAGTAAATTAATTTAAAAAAAAGTCATAAACTTTCTAATGGACTTTTTATCAGGGATAAAGCTTTGATCTCCCCCTAACTGACCCTGCTCTCTTCTTCCTTCCAATTCTCTTATTTTGTACTAAATGGTACTTCTTATGAAGTGCCACCATTTTATATGACATTAACATATATACATTTATAGCTGACTAGGACATAGCTCTGCATAATCAGCTACGCCAGTCCTTAATGTCTTCCCAACAGTGAGGAAATCAGTAATAGTGGAAAAATTTTGGCATACTACTCTGACAAACTTTGGTGCTGGAAGCTCACTTGATATTATTCCTGCATTTCAAATACTCTGCTCTTCCTTTTAAAAGAATTATTTTATGTTACCACCTTCCACTATAAAGAGCTGCTTTGTCCTTCATTTACTCCCGGTACTCTCCGCCTTTCTCATCATTCCCTCTTTTCCTCTTATTTCCTGACGTTCCTTAGGTCTTAGAGTATCTTGAAATGGAACAGGTAATTTAGCTCCTTCAGTGGCACTCTCAATTTAATCTGTTGCTGACACCTGATAAGATATACAGTTTATCTCCTTTTCACATCTTTCTCCTTTCTATGCATTTAATAGGTGATTTTCTTTGGATATTAGATCATATCAGTATTCCCATTTTAAATTAACATTCTATCAAGTGACTTTTTAAGAAAATACAATTCTTACCTTCTACTTGTTCATTTAATATACGTGGTCCTTTCTGATCCGCAGCTCCAAATAAATGTTTAATGTCTTTCTTTGGAAGACTCTCAGAAATACTTTGTTAAAATTAACATCAAAAATAAGCTACATAAAGACTTCCTAATCCTTTTCTAAGAAAATATCTGAATTTCCTACTTTAACAGCAATCAGACTTACAGATAACAAAAGCATGTATTGAAAACCAAAACATCTAAAAACCTCATATATGCTTTCTAGATCAAGTGTACCTTTTAATCTACATTTGCCCACTGACTCTGTAAATTGAACATGGAAGGCCAGAGTTAATACTTTCATAGACAGAAGACTGATTTATATGTACATTTCAACAGGAACTAACAAAACACCTAACTCTCCTTTGCATTTCCCACCAAAATAAAAGGACATTAAAAATATGTAGTTAAACAAATTATTTAATAAGTATATTTGCTACAAATTTAAACTGTTCCTAATGGCAGAAACTTTTTCAGTGCTAAAGTAAGATACTTGACATGATGAGAAACCTTGGAGTATATCATGTTGAGTATAAACAGAACACTGTGGTAGCTGCTGCTTCATTTAGATAAACAGGGCTTGGAATTTTTATTGATAGGAGAAATGGTTGAATGAAATGGCAAAGTAGGAAGAAAAACTTTTCTTGAAATTATATTTAAATAATAGCAAAAAATTTTAGATGCGGGGATGAAACTCTTCAAAAAGTATAGTAAGCTTTCATAAGGGAAGAATAAGAACATTTATTAATTACCTAAAATGTACCAGGCACTTATTTTAGTATGCACATTTTCTTTTCTACACACAACAATAACAATGATTATGACAATGGGGTGGATCTTCCTGCTTCCTGGTCATTCCAAGACATAAGAGTGAAATGGTGAATAAATGTGATCCATGGTTCTCTCTGTCTAGAATGTCCTTCTCCAAGACCTTCGCACGACTGGTCCTTCTCATCCGCCACTTGGTGGCTCTTGCCACATTCAGAGAGATCTTTCCTGACAAAATTCCACTCCCATTCTCATCCCCATCCTAATTACAAACTCCCCCCAAATTCCCTAACCTAACATTTCCATTTTCTTTATATGAAGCACTCACAGTAACTTACAATGGATTGTTGTTTCCTTATTTTTTCTGCTCTTACCACTACAGCCTAACCCCTCAACTTATACAGCCTGGTACATAGCTGATATTCAATAACAGAAATGTATTTAAGGTCAAAACATTTAAAATAATCTCACTGAGGGGGTGCCTGTGTGGCAGAGTCAGTTAAGTGTCCAACTCTTGATTTCAGCTCAGTTCATGATCTCAGGGTCATGAGATCAAGCCCCATGTCGGGCTCCGTGCTGAGCATGAAGCCTACTTGGAATTCTCTCTCTCCCTCTTCTTCTGCCCCTCCCCACCCCTCTCACACGCTCTCTCTCTCTCTCTCTCTAAAAAATAAGTAAAATCACCTCACTGAGAAGGTCTCAAGTGCCAAGTCACTATACTGTCGACCCTTACACAATGCAAGGGTTAAGGGCGTTGACAGCCGTGCAGTCAAAAATCCACATATAACTTTTGATTCCCCAAAAACTTAACTACTAATCTCCTATTGAACTTCCTACTTCAAAAGCAATTAGACTTAAAAATAGGAAAAATGTAAATTAAAAACCAAAACATTTAAATAGAAGACCTCGTATATGCTCTCTAGATCTAATCTACGTCTTAATCCTCATTTGGCCATTGACTCTGCAAACTGAGCATGGAAGGTCAGAGTAAATCATAACCTAATGCTGACCTTACCAATAATGTAAAGTCAATTAACACATTTTGTATGTTATATGTATTATATACTGTATTCTTACAATATAAAGAAAAGGTTATTAAGAAAATCATAAGGAAGACAAAACAGATTAACAGTACTGTACTGTATCAAAAAAAAAAAGTCTGTGTGTCAGTGGACACACAATTCAAACTCATCCTGTTCCAAGGTCAACAGTATACCTATACAATGTCACTGAAACGTAACATACCCCAACTTAGAAATGCACCTGCCCGTTCTAACTTTCCCATTCTTTTCTGGACACTACTGCCATTTATGTTACTGTCCTTCAGAAATCTTCACATTCAAAAAAAAGTGTCCTCAATATTTAATAAATCACTAAATATGGCTGTGATCATTTTTGTCCTATATTTCTACAGCAGCCTTTACAGTATACAAAGTGTTTTCACATTTGTTACCACATTTGTTCATTACACATACCTGAGAGGTAGGTATTAGTACCATTTTTATGAATGAGGTCACTGACATTCAAACAGGTTAAACAAGTTTTTCTGGGATCCCACAGCTACCAAGTGACAGAACCAGGATGCTACCATATCTTTCGACTTCAGATACGGTGCCTGCACCATTCTGAAGCACCTGCCTGTGCTAAGAGATCAGCCCCTTTTTATCTCCTTCCAAAGTCTGTCACCTTAGAATAGGTCATCATTACTTTATACTTATGTTTCTACAAGTATGGCTGCCACAAAGATACTCAATGCACACTATTTTAACTATCCAAAATGGCTTTTACCTATTAAAACACCATGGAACCAGGGACACCTGGGTGGCTCAGTCGGTTCTGGGATCTAGCCCCATGTGCTCAGGGGGATCCTGCTTCTCCCTCTCCCTCCACACCTCCCCCAGTTCATGCTCTCTTTCTCTATCTCTTTCTCTCTCAAATAAATAAATAAAATCTTTTTTAAAGTAAATAAATAAAACACCACTAAACCAAATTGTTATTATAATCCCAATGCTCCTTGTAAATCTACTTGATTATCCAAATATAATACTTTCAGGGCCCCTGGATTGCTCAGTCAGTTGAGTGTCCAACTCTTGGTATCAGTAAGGCTCTGCGCCCAGAGTGGAGTCTGCTTCAGATTCTCTCCCCCTCTCCCTCCTGCTCACTCACACTCTCTCTCTCTCAAATACATAAATAAAAACTTAAAAAAAAAATATATATATATATATAATACTTTCAAGTCCCAGACATTAGCTTTTCAAGTTCCAAGTTGTAAAGAACTATAATCCAAACTTTCTAGAACTCATCACAATTTTGCACATCCATATACACCACAGAATCACATCTGGCCATAGACTGGCCTGGAGTAATTCTTTAGTTTTTTAGATAACTTAATTTCAAAATGCAAACTAATTCCTTATCACTCCTAAGCCTCAGTTTTCTGCAATAATACTACACAGCTTTCATTAAGTTAAGCTTGCAAATTAGCAGAACTGTATTATGCTGTATTATTATATTTAGCACATCATTATTTTATCAATTACAGGTAAAAAGTATAAGGAAATAGTTTTTATGGGCAAATGCAGAGATGACAGAGTAAAGTCTAAGCATCCCTTTTATGCTTTAACATCATTCAATGCTTATATTTTAAAATAATAAGAAAACAGTATCTCAGAATCCCATGGTGATTCTCCATCTTCCTCTTCTCCTAATCCTAATGCTGACATCATAACTATAAAATACAGTCACAGATACATTAATGAGAACATGTATTGTTATGAATTTTAAACATATGTACAAGCTTATCCCCACTCATGAATATTTCAATAAAATAAAAGTAATAGCAGTAAAGATTTCCAGAGGGTTGAATTATTTTCAGGAAGAAAAAGTTGGTAGTAGTCGGGATACTTAAAAAGAAAGACAGCAAAAGAAAAATATCTTAATGAAATGCATAACATCTGGATCTACATACTTTCAGATTTCTTTATAGCATTTGAGCACAGGAAAAAATTCATAGATGTTTACTAACTTACCACTACTATTACTTTTGTATGCTCTATCAGCAGAAGTCAGATTGTCATTAACTGTTTGCTCTTGTGGAGCACTTTCAGTAATATACCATTGTCCTTTTTTCCAGTTGCCGGCTTCACCTCTCCTTCCTATAAAAACAACACAAAACAAAAACCCAACTTCAGAAAACATCACATTAATTCACTTGTTCACTCACTCACTCACTCAGAAAGACAAATACATACCGTACCTGTCAAGTCATAGGCACTATCGTGGGAGAAGCTGGAAATATAAACGACAGAGACTGCCCCATATGCTAGTAGGGGTAGAGATGGACCAAAACAATTAAGAACAGAAGAGTATCATTTACTAGTTCTACAGGTGAAGTGACTAAGGCACAGTGAAGGCACAAAGGAGAAAAGAGTTGCATATGGGAAGCTCAGGAAATGCTGCAGATAGGGCTGTATATTGACAGACAGACAAGGTGCACAAGGAGGGTGTGAAGGACATTCTAGAAAAGGTAGAATGAGCGAAAGGATGAAGTATGAAATAACGCAGTAAGTGACGACAGCTCCAGAATGTGGCAAAACTGGAACACAATTTTTGGGAATGGGATAGAGAGAGATAATTGGAAAATCAGGACTGAACCAAAAAAGGCAAGTGTCATGCTAGAATATGAACTTTCTCCTTCATGTAATGGGGATCCACTAAATAAGCAGAGGAGTTACATCATCAGAAATATATTTTAGAAAGGTCTGACAGCAATGTAAAGTTGAACATAAAGGAACCAAAACCAGAAGAGTATTTCAAAACTATATGTGAGAGAGTGAATTATGATAATAAGATATGAAAAATGGTAAGCAGGGACAAAATACTGAATGTGGTGATTTTTTTGTTTTGTTTTCTACTTTTTTTTAAAGATTTTTTATTTATTTGTCAGAGACAGAGAAAGCACAAGCAGGAGGAGTGGCAGGCAGAGAGAGAAGCAGGCTTCCCGTTGAGCAAGGAGCCCAACTTGGGACTCAATCCCAGGACCCCCGGATCATGACCTGAGCTGAAGGCAGCCGCTTAACCAACTGAGCCTCCCAGGCATCCCTTTTTCTAATTTAAATTCAATTAAATAACATATAATGTATTACTAGTTTCAAAGGTAGAGATGTGGTGATTTTTTTTAAAGATTTACTTATTTTTAGAGAGAGTGTGTGTGCATGCAGGGGGAGGGGCAGAGGGAGAGGAAGAGAGAGAATCCTCAAGCAGACTCCCTACTCAGTATGGAGTCTGACACAGGGCTTGATACCAGGACCCTGAGATCATGACCTGAGCCAACATCAAGAGTCGGATGCTTAACCAAGTGAGCCACCCAGGTGCCCCTGGATGTAGTAATTTCAGGGAAGTTTGCAGTCCAGGATTTTTCCTGCTTCAGTGTTTCAGTGGCACAATATACTAGGATGGGGAAAACAAATGACAAAGCAGATTACAAAAGGTCAGGGTAGAGGAATGGGTCAGAAACGTCTTCAATCTGGGACATACCAAATTTGAAGCATCCAGGAGACTTAAGGAGAAAGTTTTAGACAAATACATTTGGAGTAGGAAAAAATGACAGGAAAAGCACATGATGTTAATAAAACATAAATATCGGGCGCCTGGGTGGCTCAGTTGGTTAAGTGACTGCCTTCGGCTCAGGTCATGATCCTGGAGTCCCTGGATCGAGTCTCGCATCGGGCTCCTCGCTTCTCCCTCTGACCCTCCCCCCTCTCATGTGCTCTCTCTCTCAAATAAATAAATAAAATCTTTAAAAAAAAATAATAAAACATAAATATCTATATGTGAACTTACACAGAGCTCTGAAATTTTCAGAATAAAAATAAAAGCAGGGGGGAAAACACCATGGGATTCAATAGTTCATTTATATACTTCAACATTAGTTTCAAGGATAGAAAATAGACTTTTATTAATATAGGCAAGTTAGTGGGCACCTGGGTGGCTCAGCTGGTTAAGCATCTGACTCTTGATTTTGGCTCAGGTCATGATCTCAGGTTTGTCAGATTGAGTCCCAAATCAGGCTCCATGCTCACTGGGGAGTCTGCTTCTCTCCCTCTCTTTTCCTTTCCCTCTGACCCTCCCCCCGACTTTCTCTCTCCCTCTGAAATAAATATTTAGAAAAAAAATATATATATAGGCAAGTATTAATTTCTGTAATGAATAGCATTTTTAAGATTAATAAAAAGATTTAATTGCAAAACACCAATTCAAGATTTTGTAAGAATACTTTTCTAAAAATTAATTTTAAAAGATTTAAATTGTAGAAGAGAAATACTTATGGGATTATAGAATTTTGAGGCATCTTTAAGTACTACTACAATGTACAAAAAAAATATATAGGGCGCCTGGGTGGCTCAGTTGGTCAAGCAACTGCCTTTGGCTCAGGTCATGATCCTGGAGTCCCTGGATCGAGTCCCGCATCGGGCTCCCTGCTTGGCAGGGAGTCTGCTTCTCCCTCTCCCACTCCCCGTTTGTGTTCCCTCTCTCACTGTGTCTTTCTCTGTCAAATAAATAAATAAAATCTTAAAAAAAAAAAAAAGAAAAAATATATATGTAAATATATATATAAAACCCTATTTTAAAATTCACATGATTTTCTTATTCCACTGTGAACAGCATACTAATAGCTCTAATTTCCTATCTATGAATATAGGATGGTAGTTAAAGACTGGGGAAAGAATCTAGTATTAAAAAATTAATAATTATGATCATCCAAGTTGAAGGTTTTAAAGTCTCCAAATACATGTATGATTATCAAGCAGGACCCAATATTCACATGAGGAAAGAAGAAAGGGACAAAAAAAAATCAAATCACCAGTATTTCTGAGTTTCAGATATGAAAGAATTCACATGTTAAATTTAACAACTATGGGGGCGCCTGGCTGGCTCAGTGAGAACAGTGTGTGACTCTTGATCTCAGGGTTCTGAGTTCAAGCCCCATGTTGGGTATAGAGATTACTTAAAATTTTTTAAATCTAAAACAAAAATTAACAACTATGAATACTAAAGTTTCCTGAGAATAATATAAAATGTATCTACTATTGGAGATATTTGAAAAACTAAAAATCATCTTCCAGAAATAATTCTGTATACTCTGTTGGCAACCTTTCCTTCCTTGTGATTCTACAATGACAAAACAGTTCATATTAGAAAAAAAACTATAAATTCTGAGTTCATTCATTTGATGTGTGTCTATGTATCTATTAAATGCAGCTACAATTAAAAATAAATTATAAATCACAATCCAGAAACAAAATTCTGTATTTTTTCTTTCATCAGAGTGTTGCAGCTTAAAATTTATTTCATTTATTGGGTAAAGAACCTCACTTACATTATCAGAAATTTCAGTTTTAATTAATGAAAAGACTAAATGTTTACTTATTTCCTCTCTTCAGTCTCAAAAAAATCTAAAACCTACCAAGATTCTACCACACAGGAAGTTAAATCAGAAACCACAAGAAAGGGCACCTAGGTGGCTCAGTTGGTTAAGTGTCTGCCTTCAGCTCAGGTCATGATCCCAGGGTCCTGGGATTGAGTCCTGCATCAGGCTCCCTCCTCAGTGGGGAGTCTGCTTCTCCCTCTGCACCTCCCCCTGCTCGTGCACTCACACTCTCTCTCTCACAAAAATAAATATATAAAATCTTAAAAAAAAAAGAAAGAAACCACAAGGAAGACAATGGCCAAAAATTCAAAATTCAGAATAAATCTGATTAAGGCCTAAAACAGATTTCACTTTGCATTATCTATAAACACAGGTTTTGCTAAATTAAATATAAGATATCACACTTTATTAAACTTAAATGGAAGGATAAAATTTTCTTCCAGTTCTTCATAAAAGTCAGCTGTAAGTCATTCAGAAGAGTCTAAGCATTTTTTTATTACTTGACTTTGTTTTCTTATTTTGCACTTAAAATAATTTCTACCATATTTTGTAATATAGAGTATCTGCTCTCCCTTAGCCTCACTACTGCTGTTGTGTTTTTATAATAATCTCTCTCAACTCTTCAATCTTTACATTCATCTTGCCCTTCTTAAAAGAATTCTTCCCCCCACCCCCTCCCTCCTCTTTACATCCATCTAGCTGTTCTTTCCAGCTGCTTTCTAATTCTTTCCTTCCATAATGGCATACCTAAGAATTGTTTACTCCCACCATCCTTTATAAATCTCAATCCGATACTTACCTCTCTGTTGTTATTACATTATTTCCCCTTATGATCTTGAGGACTTCCGTTTTTTCCTAAGATTCTTTTCATTTTAAGGATCAAGAGGATGGTATGTGAAAAAAAAAAAGGGAAAAAAGTTTAAAACAGAACAACTTACCTTTATCACACCATGGCCTGCTAACGATTTGACAGAAGGTTTTGAAAAAGCAAGAAAAGTCATTGGCTTTGAATGGTGGTTTGTAAAGAAGTCCAACTATATTTTCATCTTCATAATCAGAATTATCATGCTCAGATAAAGTTCTACCTCCTAGTGTTATAAGGCCACATTTAGTTCCCACTTAGTAAAAAACAAAATAAAAAGAACACGAAAATATCTGTAATTTTGAATTACTGAATAATACAAGAATGGACAAAAATCAGTGAATAACACGTCTTCAAATAGCTTACCATTTTTGAATTGCTCAGAAGCATTCATTAGCGCTCTTAAGTTTGGTTTTGCGACAGTCTAGGAAAAAATTAATAGTTTTAAGGATTACAAGTATCACATTTGATAAAAGAATTATAATATTCCCCATTATCAAATGAGCACCACTACCCAGAGAACACAGGTTTTGGAATCATTCAAATGTAGATTCAAATCTCAGTTCTGCCATTTACTAAGCCTGTATTTTCTCATGGGATGAGGATTATGAGAGATTTAATAGCTAGTCCCAAAATGTTATTTTCCTTACCCCTAACTGATTATTATATAAATTCTTCCTCAAAAAGTTAAAAATAAAGCTACCCTACAGCCCAGCAATTGCATTACTAGGTGTTTATCCAAAGGATACAAACATAGTGATCTGAAGGGTCACCTGCACCCCAACAATTTACTTTATAGTGAAAATATTAAATTCTTTACTACAGTATTTATAAACAAATAATTGTAGAGTGAGAAAAGTCAGTGTTATTAGGAATATACTATGAACGAAAGCCTTTTAGATATATTTATAATATATATGTAATATATATATTTATAATATATATGTAATATATATATTTATAATATATATGTAATATATATATTTATAATATGTAATTCAAAAAATTTAAGAGACTTCTGTTTATAGTATATCCATAATCATACTTATATATACTGAAAAATATTTTTTCCACTTCCCTTTACCTTATCAGTACCTGAAAGCTATAAATTATTACTACAGAGAGAAAAAAATAGAAAAAGAAATATTTCTAACACATCAACTTTCCACATGGAGAAAGAATTGGTAATGAGAATTCTAAGGAGAAATGTACACCTTGAAAGGATATTCTAATGAGACACAGATGGGGTTAAAGAAAAAAGTTGAGGAATTTTAATCTAAAATTCTGAGCTCATGGGGCACCTCGGTGGCTCAGTCGCTTAAGTGTCTGCCTTTGGCTCGGGTCATGATCCCGGAGTCCTGGGATCGAGTCCCACATTGTGCTCCTGGCTCTGCGGGGAGGCTGCTTCCCCCTCTGACTCTCTCCCCTCTCATGCTGTTTCTCTCTCGCGCACTCCCAAATAAATAAATAAATAAATAAAATCTTAAAAAAAAAGAAAAAAGAAAATTCTGAGCTCACAATTAGAGGATACTAAAAAATACACTGTAAAATTTTTCTTATTTATTTATTTGCTCAACATAATTCACTTATCAATCTTAAACATAAAAAGGGAATATAGGGTGCCTGGGTGGCTCAGTTGGTTAAGCGACTACCTTCGGCTCAGGTCATGACCCTGGAGTCCTGGGATCGAGTCCCGCATTGGGCTCCCTGCTCGGCAGGGAGTTTGCTTCTCCCTCTGACCCTCCCCACTCTCATGTGCTCTCTTTCTCTCATTCTCTCTCTCTCAAATAAATAAATCTTTAAAAAAAAGGAATATAAATTTGAGCCATATTTTTAAAAATTCATATACTTAATTATGACACATTATGTACATTACTTATAACATTCCATTATACAGAATTCCATCTGTCTGCTCATTTATTCACATTCAAAATATATTAAATTGCTTCTTCTAAGCAGGACTTTATTCTAGGTGTTCCAGGAGATGCACAATTACGTTTCCTAACATCCAGTAGCGTATAATGATGCAGGGGCTTTAAAATGAGTATTTAAATAAGAATGAAATTTTAAATTTTAGAATCTGATACAAAGATTGAGTAGATATTTTTAAAAACTGTAATATAAAAGATTTCTGAAATTGGACCTTTTACCATATGGGTACGAAGAGCCTCTGCTTCTAGAGCTGATTATTATTTTAGGCAAAACATGTATTCTTCACTTAGATAACGTTTTAACTATACTCTTAAAGGAATTATTTTGAAAACACAGTGGAATACCTTTGCAATATAAATTTTGAGAAACAATTTAAATTTCTGAATTTCCACAATTTCTAATATTATTTTAGTCTAAATGTACAACAAAGGATAGAAATAGAGAAAAAAGTCTTTTGTAAAACTATATGTTACTGAGGTAAAAAATGTCCGCAATAATTGAATCCACTAAAGATTTCATTTAGGCATGAGTATTATAAACGTCATATTAAGAAAGAAAGAAAAAGAAAGAAAGAAAGAAAGAAAAGTCACGTTAAGATAATTTAAAACTCATATTAAAAATCCATATCCTTGACCAAATATCTTATTTCCTCCATTATGGAAAAGCTTTTCCCAATATAATTTTCCTGTCATTATGTATTTTCCAGCCCATTTTTTTCAGCCTCCACCTTCAGTATTCACCGGGGGGGGTGGGGGGGGAATTCAACTCGTCATATTTCTACAAAATGGTTTTTCTGACCATTTTCCATTACAAACATAAAATGATGATAGGTAGGCCACTGCTAAATTTTAAGAGTAAATATACAAACTAAATTCAGAGCAGGAAAACAAATTTCACAAGAGTACTTTACCTTGATATCAAAATTAAAGTCTTCATCATCTGATGTAGGCCATGAATCATCAGTACCAGGTTTAATGGAAATACTTTAGAGCAAAAACATACAACAAAAACAAGTTCATTAAAAAGAAAAATCGAATGAAAGGTCAGCTATTTACTGAATGAAGTTTCTTGATATAGTTAAAATTTGGCCTCAGTTTTTGTTATTAAGTTTTTATTTTAATTCCTGTATCATTAACATACAAGTGCTATATTTGTTTCATGTATACAATATAATGATTCGGCAATTCCATACATCACCCAGTGCTCATCATGACAAGTGCATTCCTTAATCCCTATCTCCTATTTCACCCATTCCCCCACCCATCTCCCCTCTGGTAACTAACAATTTGTTCTCTATCATTAAGAGTCTGTTTCTTGGGGCGCCTGGGTGGCTCAGTTGTTAAGCGTCTGCCCTCGGCTCAGGTCATGATCCCAGGGTCCTGGGATCGAGTTCCACATCGGGCTCCCTGCTCAGCGGGAAGCCTGCTTCTCCCTCTCCCACTCCCCCTGCTTGTGTTCCTGTTCTCGCTGTCTCTCTGTCATATAAATAAATAAAATCTTTAAAAAAAAAAAGAGTCTGTTTCTTGGTTTGTCTTTTTTTTTCCCCTTTGCTCATTTTTATTGTTTCTTAAATTCTACATATGAGTAAAATCATATGGTATTTGTCTTTCTCTGACTGACTTCACTTAGCATAATACTCTCTAGTTCCACCCATTTCATTGCAAATGGCAAGATTTCATTCTTTTCTATGCCTGAATAATATTTCACTGTGTATATATAGCACTTCTTTATCCATTCATCTATCAAAGGACACTTGGGCTGACTCTTGTAAATAATGCTGCAGTAAACATAGGGGTGCATGTATCCCTTTGAATTGGTGTTTCTGTATTTTTGGGGTAAATACCCAGTAGTGCAATTACTGGATTATAGGGTAGTTCTATTTTTAACTTTTTTTTTTTAAAGATTTTATTTATTTATTTGAGAGAGAGAGAATGAGAGACAGAGAGCATGAGAGGGAGGAGGGTCAGAGGGAGAAGCAGACTCCCTGCCGAGCAGGGAGCCCGATGCGGGACTCGATCCCGGGACTCCAGGATCATGACCTGAGTCGAAGGCAGTCACTCAACCAACTGAGCCACCCAGGCGCCCTATTTTTAACTTTTTGAGGAAACTCCATACTGTTTCCCACAGTGGCTGCACCAGTTTGCATTCCCACCAACAATCCAAGAGTGTTCCTTTTCCTCCGCATCCTCGCCAACACTTGTTTCTCGTGTTTTTGATTTTAGTCATTCTGACAGGTGTGCAGTGGTGTCTCATTGTAGTTTTGATTTGCATTTCCCTGATGATGAGTGATGTTGAGCATCTTCTTATGTGCCTGTTGACCATCTGTAGGTTTTCTTTGGAAAAATGTCTGTTCATGTCTTCTGATCATTTTTAAACTGGGTTGTGTTTTGGGTGTTGAGTTCTATCAGTTCTTTATATTTGTATACTAACCCTTTGTCAGATATGTCATTTGCAAATATCTTCTCCTATTCATAGGTTGCCTTTTCATTTTGTGGACTGATTCCTTCAGTGTGCAAAAGCTTTTGATTTTGATGTAGTCCCAACAGTTTATTTTTGCTTTTATTGCTCTTGCCTCAGGAGACATAATTAGAGAAAAAAAAAAAAAAAACCCACTGCTACAGCCAATATCAGAGAGATTACTGCTTGTGCTCTCTTCAAGTATTTTTATGATGTCAGGTGTCACATTTAGGTCTTAAACCCATTTTTGAGTTTATTGTTAAAGAAAGTGGTCCAGTTTCATTCTTTTGCATGTAGCTGTCCAGTTTTCCCAACACCATTTGTTGAAAAGACTGCTTTTTCTCCATTGGATATTCTTTCCTGCTTTGTCACAGATTAATTGACCATATAGTTATGGGTTTATTTCTGGGGTTTTCTGTTCTATTCCACTGATCTATATTTGTTTTTTGCCAGTACCATACTGTTTTGATGACACAGCTTTGTAATATAACTTGAAATCTGGAATTGTGATACTTCCAATTTCTTTTTCAATATTGCTTTGGCTATTCGAGGTCTTCAGTGGTTCCATACAAATTTTAGGATTGTTTGTTCTAGTCCTGTGAAAAATGTTGGTATTTTAATAGGCATTACATTAAATCTGTAGATTGCCTTGGGTAGTATAGACATTTTAACAATATGTGTTTTTTCCATCCATGAGCATGCAACGTCTTTCCACTTCTTTTGTCTTGACACAATTTCTTTCATCAATGTTTTATAGTTGTTAGAGTACAGGTCTTTCAAAATTTGGTCTCTTTTTCTAAAAAGGTTTTCGTTATCTATCTTGCCTCCACCTCTCCGAAGATGTGAAATACCTAGTAAAGACCCAGTCTTAGTTCCCATAACTAAGAGTGACAGGCAAGGAATTCTCTGAAATGTTTGAAAGTTAATTGTTCAAAAGTTAACCACAATGAATTATCACCTTACACCTGTCAGAATGGCTAGAATCAAAAACACAAAAAACAAGTGTTGATGAGGATGTAGAGAAAAAGGAACCCTTGTGCACTGGTGATGGGGATAGAAAATGGTGTGAAAAACAGTATGGAGGTTCCTTGAAATATTAAAAATAGAAATACTATATGATCCAGTAATTCCATTACTGGTTATTTACTTTCCCAAAGAAAATGAAAACACTAATTTGAAAAGATATATGCACCCCCATGTTTACTGCAGCATTATTTACAACAGCCAATATATAGAAACAACCCAAGTGTCCATCAACAGATGTATCTCTTACACACACACACACACACACACACAGAGGAATGTTACTCAGCCATAAAAAAGAATATGATCTTGCCATTTGCAACAATGTATATGTACCTAGAGGGTATTATGCTAAGTGAAATAAGTCAGAGAAAGACAAATACTATATGATTTCACTTATATGTAGACTCTAGAAAGCAGAACAAATGAACAAACAAAAAGCAGAAACAGACCCAGAAATAGAGGGAATTCTGTATTGCCAGAAGGGAAGGGTTGGGGGACGGACAAAATGGATGAAGGGGAATGGGAGGTTCAGGATTCCAGTTATAGTAAGTCACAGGGATACAAGTACAGCATAGGGAATATAGTCAGTGGTATTGTAATAGCATTTTGCAGTTTAACAGATAGTAGCTCCACTTGTGGTAAGCATGGTGTAACATATAGAGTTGTTCAAGCACTACCTTGTACGCCTGAAACTAACATAACATCTTGTGTCAACTTTGCCTCAATTAAAATAAATAAATAAATATATAAATGTTAAAGAACAAATTTATGTTATTAGTGGGAATACTATTCCCAGATTAAAAGATTAAAAATTATAAGGTCCAAATTTTTTCCTTCACAGGTCCTGCCTTATTTAGGTCCACATAAACTAGCCACACCGTAAAAACCTTCATAGGCACTCAGATACCCAAGAAGAGAGACTGCTATAAAAATAGAGTCCGGGTAGCTGTGCCTCTATTTCCCTATACACTGCCTAATATTTTCTTTCTGTGAGTTCCCACTCCTATTATCACTCTTCTGCAGGGCTCAGTGGTACCCTCCAACCTTTAAGTCTTTAGCCTATGAAAGCACAGACTCCCAAAACAAGGATAGGCTCAAATGACCAAGAGTAAGAGTCATTTCCTGCTCCTGGAGAACAAGCGAAATGGAATTTCAGTCATCCATGTAGTCATCTCAACATAGACATGTTACCAACTACCCAAATAAAACTCTGTTACTGATTTGACAGCCAGTCGTACCCCACCAAACCCTACATGTAAATGGGCAGGGCATCAGAGAATTAAGAAAAGAGATGGAGTGAGGAGACCGCTACCTTGGGCCATACATCTATGTTGTGTAGAATCTCCATTCCGCCTATTACTCAAGAGGATCTAAGCCACTCTCTGTAAGTTGGGGTGGAAGTAGATGATATCACATTCTTATATGCTGTAAAAAGATTCTTCCCAGTGGCTCAAATGATTTTAATATCTCTCAACAGAAAACCTGAAGTATGCTAGTTCATTCAATTAAACCAACAAACAAAAAAGCTGCTCAAGATTCTCTTCTACCCTCTATTTTAATATGCCTTTCTAAACAACTCCCAATATCCTGTGTCCTTCATTCCTGTGTGTGTGTGTGTGTGTGTGTCCTTCATTCCTATAATTCATCCTTATCTAACTTATCATAAACCCCATATTCTGACATCTTTTCTAAAACTATCAACCCAGTGTTATTCTTCTTGAAACTTGGCATCTCCTGCTAACTCCTTCCTTACCCCCCTTTCACTGTGTTCATAAGATCCCCTCCCCATCTTTCAATTATTAAAACATTTACCTCCAAGATGAGAAAAAGGAAAAAACTTAAATTTAAATCTCATTTCTGTCACTTATCATATCCAAATAAGTCACTTTTAATCTCTTTTGAGTTTCAAATTCTCCATTTAGACAACCACTGGGTGAGGATGTTAAACATAGGTTGCAGTATCAGAGGGTATTTTGATTAATTCATCTCTAAGATTCCTTAAAATCCTGAAATTCTATGTGCTTTTGATTTTGTCTATAGAAAAACAGAGACTATTTAGCTGGCAGAATGGAAACAATTAATAGACTAAAAGAAATACCAAGAAAAGCAGAGAACAAAGTAAAAAAAAAAAAAAATCAAGAAAAGATTATAGAAAAGTCATGGAGAAAAAGAAAGAGGTCTACAAAAAAAAGAAGAAGCTTCAAAAAACTGGTCAAGGGTACTAGCCTAAAGGGAAAACTAGACTGGGAAGTCAGTGAATAGAGAATCATTTAGAAATATCCTCTAAATGGATGATAAATTTAATTAATGTAACATGGTCTACACCTAGATTACATATCCTTCACTTCTGGAAAAATCATTCATCTCAAGGAGAGCAGACATCACTATATCTAAGAATTTGCCTGATTAGGTCTTGCTTATGTAAAAGCTATGTACTGTGGCCATAGATAACTGAGATCCACCCTAAAATCTTTGACAGTAAAAACAACAGACTAGTTACCACTGCAGTAATTACCTCTAGTTATCACTAGTTGTCAAATATATTAGGACAAATGCTTGAACTAACCTGGTTTCTTAAGAAAACTCTAAATCAGGATTAACACATAACTAAATTTGACTGAGTTGATCTGATTAGGATCTGTATCTAAATCCCAGTGCTGCTGAGGGACAAAAGAATGGAGATGGGAGTCACACAGGCTGACAGTCAAATCATGGGTCTGCTACTCATTAACTATGCAATCACGGGTCAATTAATCAACCTCCCTGCACCACAGCTGACTCATAAAAAAATAGGCTATAATAGCAGAGCTACTTTGTGAAGCTATTGCCATGACTATATAAGTAATAAATGTCAAGCACATAATATGCTGTCTAGCCCAGAGCAGAACCCAACCAATGCTTTTCTCTGCATTCCCTTACTTAACACATAATTTTAAAGACTCCATAAAAATCCTACCTGCTTAAAGACTCTTCTTCAGAACTCTTATCCACCACTAAAGAAAAAAGCAAAATACATTTTAAATCAACAATAGGAAAATACAGAATATTAAAAGTATAAGACTGATGATTTGTTAAAAAGTATTCCTTCAAGACCACACCTGGAAACCATACTGGAATGAGTATTAATTATATTATTGGTAGGCAGTTAATGCATTAAGAAATCTTATTTTCTCCTCTACATTTACCAAATGCAAGAAAAGAATGGTATTTATTAGAATTTGATACCTACAAGTGAATGTTTATAATGACCATAATTGTAACCAAACCCTATGAGACTGACAGAAATGGTATCATTAGCAGAATCATTATCATAGACCGACAATGTCAAACCTAAATAACATGATTCTTCTGGACTTCCACTACTAGGAGCAGTTAAAAGAGACCGTATTTATTTTGCTGTAACACAACAGAACTTCTCCAGCTCTTCAGCAGAGACTGTTAAGTTTAGGATGAAACATCTCATCACAAAGTTTGGTCTATAGCCACTGTATTTTGCAGCATGGCAAAACATAGCAAAGAGACTCTCTCTGGCCGTATTTCAATTGCAGGTAAGTATGAAAGATTTAGTGATTTTACTGATATAAAGTATAACCTCTTGAGACTATCTACTTTCATTGTTAGAGAGTCTATCTGGACCCACCTCTTAGACCAGGGTGGTACCAATGGTTAATTCTAGGTAGTAGTACATGATGTCATTGTTCTCAACCCTCCCCATTATGTGACAAATGTCTATAGAAATCACACTTTTTCAGTCTGTAAGGCATATGTCATTAGATCCTACACTGATGAACACAAAACAAAACAAAGGACAAAGAATATCTTGAATCACTACATTCAATTACCTTGGAATTTTAATTTTTTAAACATTCAAGAAGAGGGGCGTGTGGGTGGCTCAGTCAGTTAAGCGGTTAAGCATCTGCCTTCAGCTCAGGTCATGATCTCAGGGTCCTGAGATCAAGCCCCACATCCGGCTCCCTGCTCAGTGGGGGTGTCTGCATCTCCCTCTCCCCTGCCCCTCCCCCTCCTCGAGTTCTCTCTCTCTCTCTCTCTCGCTCTCAAATAAATAAAATCTTTAAAAAAATAAACAAAATAAAATAAAAATAAATAAAAAATAAACATTCAAGAAGATATCCACTGTATGATTGCAACTATATGACATTCTGGAAAAAGCCAAACTTTTCAAGTTAGGAATAAAGGGTTGCGGCAAAGGGAGGGATGAATAGGCACAGCACAGAGGACTTTTAAGGCAGTGAAACTATTCCATGTCATTATACATTTGTTAAAACCAATAGAATGTACAACACCAAGACTGAACCAGAATGTAAATTATGGACTTTGGATGATAAAAATGAGTAATGTAAATAAAACAGTGTATCACTGTGGTACAGGATGTTGACAACAGGGGAGGCTATGCATGTATGGGAACATGGGGTAAATGGAAACTCTCTGTACTTTCTGCTATATTTTGCTGTTAACTTGAAAATGTTCTAAAAAAGTAAGGTCTATTTATCGTGAAGAAAAAAAAAGGTATCCATTGAGCCTGCTATTACCATGTACTAAAGTAAGATACAGCCACCATGAAAATTAAGATAAAGACCGAAGTAACAGAATACAGGTATTATCCACTGAATTGAAGTATGTGAAAATACATAAAGCAAATAATTTTAATTGCATACTTAGGCAAGAAAAAAATGGACAACTATATAATCGAATCTTATAAACAGGGATTCACTATCATATGAAACAAAACTGGATTATCTATATAATTAAGAGTTTTTATTCTAATTTTATATCAGAAATCATTGTTTAATCTAAGAATCATAATGAAAGTTTAATAAGATAAAAAAAAGATTTTAATTACCTAATATTGCCCCAGTAATTTATGTACAAATACCTGTTAAATATTCACCAAAAGTCAAAAAAGTAACCAGCACTTCAATTTAATACAGATCATGCTACTGAAACCAGTACCATGTGATACCATCATATTACTTGCTGTTAAAATAAAATCTTAAAACAACAACAAAAATTAAGTCAGGGCTATAATTCCTGTGCAAAAAAGATTCCATAGAGCAGGCCAAAGACTGCCACCATTAGATCCCACTTGAATGGCTGGCCCTTGGTTGGTATCTGGGAACTTGGATTTCGGGAGGGTTCCCACCATTCCATAGCTGGTAAGAGTGGCTGTGCCTAAGTGTTGGTACAAACCAGGTGTCTTATCCTGTATACTTGATTTCCTTCAGGGAACCTGGAATTTTGGTATACGCTAGGGAGAAGATGCCTACATGATTATCATTTCAAGAAAACTTCAGGCACTGAGTCTCTATAAGATTCCATTAAAACTGTATCAGATAAAAATTTCTGACAATCCAGAAAATGCTTTCAGTCTTGGCTGACCATCATTACTAACTTTGTCACTGTGATACAGATACAAAGAAATTTAGCACAAGAAACTAATAAAATATGAGATACACTTTAGATTAGGTAGCCCATTACCTTAGAAGGAAATACACATATATGTCAAACATACATATGGTAGAAATGTGTTCTAATAATGTTGGATTCCAAGACAATTTTCCTTAGTGCTTTCTTTAGAGATGAAATTCAGAAAGGAGCAGTAAAAGTGGAGATATTAGAAGAAGGCAAATGAAAAAAGGATCAAGAGAGACAGCACTAACCAAAATAGTCACGTATTGACTGTTTTTACTGACACAGAATTCCTAAACTAGTGAGACTAGTATATTCAGCGTATCACCTTATATTTTCTCCTTGGTATTATACTAGTTTTCTGCAATAAAATAATTAAAAGAGGTCAAAAGTCTCCAAACTGTAGGTCTGTAAACTATTTCTGATCAAAATTTAAAACTCTCAAAATACAGCTGCATCATGATTCCATATCAGAGATAGGGCCTGACAGTGGCTTCCTGCCTGTTGCTGTTTCTGTTTTCGGATTCATCCAGAAGAGTGTATCAAGGACTTGAGGAAAAACTCAAGTATCTCCACCGGAAACAGGTAAAAAGACAACACTCTTCCTCACACTTGACTCCTAGGTTTGGACAATTATGGAAAAATGTTGGCAAGTCTACTCACCAGGCTAGACCATTTTCCCTTGACCCTGTCCGGGTAGATACTGCACTTACAAAAAAGTTACATAGGACCTTACTTGATGTGTTATTTTTCCATATCTGGACATAGAAAGTACCAATCATGTAAATAATAGATTGTACAACTCAAAAATTCTTTTGAAAAGGTTACCACCAAAGAGCTTTTAAAAGTTAAATCCAACTTTCTTTTCAGTAATTTCTTTCTTTTCAGTAATACGCCTCCTTGAAATATTATTTTTTAATTTTTTCAACATCACTTCCTCTAATTCCTCTCTTACGTTTCCCCAGTCACTCCTCAGTCTTCTCTACTAACTCCTACTCCTCCATCCACCCCTTATATATTGGTATTCCCAGGGTTTGTTCACTGGCCTCCTTCTCATTCTATATGTTTCTCCACCATGGACAAGCTCAATCTTTGTCCAAGCTATCACTTTGCTTAATAATTCTAATCAGATTATTTCAAATCTGGACCTCCAACCTTGAAGTTCTATCTCCAGCTAGAAACTCCTAGTATTCGATTATCCAATTACTGAAAATATACTACATGGACATTCCATCAAATTCAACATATACAGAAAAAAACCTGGTCTTCCCTATTCCCACCGCTCTCCTCTCTTCATCCAATAAAGTCCTACTCATTCTTCATGTCCAATTTAAATGCTAGTGTACAACCTGGAAACATATGAATCTTCTTAGATTTCCTCTCTCCCCTAACTTTTTACATTCAATAATCATGAAATCATATTAACTATACTTCTTTTCTGTCTCTGCTTTATATTTCCCCTGCCACTGCCCTACTCAAACATGAGCTGTTAACTGATGACTTTCAGAGGGGGAAAAAAAGCCACCAACTATTGTTATTTCTTAAATGAATAAAAAAATTTTAAGCAAAATGAATGAGAAAGGGGGCGAGTGGGTGGCTCAGTCAGTTAAGCATCTGCCTTCAGCTCAGGTCATGGTATCAGGGTCCTGGGATCAAGCTCCGCATCGGGCTCCCTGTTCAGCAGGGAGTCTGCTTCTCCCTCTCCCTCTGCCCCTGCCCCTCTGCCCCACTGTGCTCCCTATCTCTCTCTTTCTCTCAAATAAATAAAATCTTTTAAAAAAATTGTTTAAATTTTAAAAAATGAGAAAGACATAAGGCCTAGAAAAAGAACAACATTTTAAATTGAATAAACTGAGCCTCCTGACTTTTTCAGTATAGAAGGGTGAAAATTTCATAATGGACTGATACTAGGCTAAGGAAATATAAGCTTCCTTTGTCTTCCAGTCTCTTTACATGGTTTCCTTCAATATATCCTCCACATGAGGGGCCAGCAAACTACGGCCACAGGCCAAGTCCGACCTGCCATCTGGTTCTGTAAATAAAGTTTTATTGGAGGACAGCCACATCTATTCACCTATATATTGCTATGGCTGCTTTCACCCTACAATGGTAATTGGAGTTGAGAAACCACATGGCCTAAAAAAGTCACGATCTGGCCCTTGAAAGAAAAAGCTTGGTGATCCCTATTTTATGCCATAACCAGAGGGCCCTAATTCAAATCTAACCTTATTACCCTTCTGCTTCAAATTCTCCAATGAATCCCTGCATCAAATACTGCCGGCTCCCTCTCTGGTAGCCATTTCGTAATTCTTCATTCTTGCTGCAGAACTACAACTTTATTTGGATATTTATTGTCCCCATACACAAAGAAGGGGGCCTCACCCCAGCTTCAAAAGGAGAAATGATTATTCTAAGCTAATCACAGTATCTGATTTACCAGTGACTGGTTTAGGAACAAGCATGCGATATAACCTAGCCTATAAAATGTTAGAGGAAATTCACTGCAAGCCTCTGAGTTTTCTACTTATTTAAAAGAAACATATAGGGGCGCCTGGGTGGCTCAGTTGGTTAAGGGACTGCCTTCGGCTCAGGTCATGATCCTGGAGTCCCTGGATCGAGTCCCACATAGGGCTCCCTGCTCGGCAGGGAGTCTGCTTCTCCCTCTAACCCTCCCCCCTCTCATGTGCTCTCTCTCATTCTCTCTAGCTCAAATAAGTAAATAAAATCTTTAAAAAAAAAAATAGAATAAAATAAAAATAAATAAAAAATAAAAGAAACATAGAGGGGGACCTCGGTGACTCAGTTGTTAAGCATCTGCCTTCAGCTCAGGTCATGATCCCAGGGTCCTGGGATTGAGCCCCGCATCAGGCTCCCTGCTCCGTAGGAAGCCTGCTTCTCCCTCGCCCACTCCCCCTGCTTGTGTTCCCTCTCTCGCTGTCTCTCTCTCTCTCTCTGTCAAATCAATGGATAAAATCTTAAATAAATTAATTAGTTAATTAATGAAAGAAACATATAAAGAAAAACAGTCCTTCCAGTCATTGGATATTGTCATGTGAGACTAGGCCTGGAGCTGTTGCTAATTAGCCAACCAGGGAGACATAAAATACTGCCAACCTCAAAGCTGAAAAAGAGACACCTGGGATCCTGATGACATCACTGAACCATCAAAACAATTCTAGTTCCTATTGTTTTAGTCACTGTTTTGGTTTTTTTTTAGATTTATTTATTTGAGAAAGAGAGGAAGCGTGCAAGAGAGTGCACGAATGGGGGGAAGGGCAGAGGAAGAGAATCTTCAAGCAGACTCCATGCTGGGCATGGAGCCCAACGTGATGTGGGGCTTGATCTCAGGACCCGAGACTGTGTAAAACCAAGAGTCAACACTTAACTGACTAAGCCACCCAGGTGCCCCTGTTTTAGTCACTGTTATAAGTCACCTATTATTTGCAGCTAAAAGCATTTTACCTGATAAAGTTACCAAGGTCTACAGGGTAAGATCTACTCCTTTCCATACGACTGAAAAACTTTCATAAGCTTGCCTTAGCTAAGTATTCACCTCATTCCAACCGTTCCCATAGCACACTTTTTGTACTGGCAAAACTGAACTGCTCATAAATCTTCCAAAGTTCACTCGTACATCCTAGCCTTTGCACTGCTGTTCCGTCTGCAAAACATGTAATCTTGATGGATGTTTCTCCTGCCAAACATCGTCCTTCTACCACTTTACCTGGCAAACTTACTATTCAGTCTGCATACTTACCCTAAATTCTACCCACTCTCCTAAAACTCTAATTCCTCACTATGGACTTACAGTATCTGGAACATATCAAATACCAATAAAAAAATAACAGTGGTAATCATAACCACTAGGGAACTCTGGCACATAGTAAGCACTGAATAAAGTAGAGTAATAAAAATGACAATGATAATAACAAATTACTGGAGGGCAGGGATTGTGTTTTTTGAATGTTTGCACTCTACAACATCAGAATAACAGGAACTAAAAGACACTTGATAGTTACTTGTTAAGTGAACAAATGAAAATAAATAAATTGCAAAAGCAATAGACAGTTACCTTAAAAAAAAAGTCTCATTGGTATTGCTGCATACTAGCTAAGTTTTGCAGTTCTTATTGTTTGCCATTTGTTTACAATACCAGGAAGGTATTGTAAAGTCCCCAGTTTTAAGGATAGTTCCTTTTTTAAGGAGACAAATCACGATATAATAATATTTACTAAATGTAATCCACTTGTAAAAATTAAAAGATTCATTTTCTTTTTTTTTTAAAGATTTATTTATTTATTTATTTATTTGAGACAGAGAGAATGAGAGAGAGAGCACATGAGAGGGGGGAGGGTCAGAGGCAGAAGCAGGCTCCCTGCCGAGCAGGGAGCCCGATGCGGGACTCGATCCAGGGACTCCAGGGTCATGACCTGAGCCGAAGGCAGTTGCTTAACCAACTGAGCCACCCAGGCGCCCAAAGATTCATTTTCATAACAGGTTCAATTTATTATAATATGCTTATAGAGAAAACATAAAACATACTAACTTAAAAATCTCTTTTTCTTATTTACACAAAGATATCTTATGGGATTTTAGGGGTCATGACTAAAATAATGAATTTCTTTTCAGACAATACCGCCTCATATTTTAAATTACCTTCAATTAACTTCTTTTGTTGTTGTTGTTCATACTGAGGTACTTAATTTTTTTTATTATGTTCAGTTAGCCAGCATATAGTCCATTGTAAGTTTTTGATGTAGTGTTCAACAATTCATTAGTTGCATGTAACACCTACTGCTCATCATAACACGTGTCCTCCTTAATACTCATCACCTAGTTACCCCATCACCCCCCCCCCTTCTGTAACTCTCAGTTTGTTTCCCGGAGTCCAGTCTCTCTCACGGTTTGTCTCCCTCTGATTTCTTCCCATTGTTCATGACAGCAATGCCTACAATTAACTTCTTAAATAATCCTGAATACTAGACTATTAAGAAAGAAATTAACAAAGAAAAAAAAATAGGGGCATCTGGGTGGCTCAGTTGGTTAAGCGTCTGCCTTCAGGTCAGTTCATGATCCCCAGACCCTGGGATCAACCCCCACATCAGGCTCCCTGCTCGGCAGGCAGGAAACCTGCTGCTCCCTCTCCCTCTGCTTGCCACTCCCCCTGCTTGTGCTCTCTCACTATCTCTCTCTGTCAAATAAATAGATAAAATCTAAAAAAAAAAAAAGAAAAGACAAAAGAAAAAAATACATATGCAATTTACACATTAGGTTTTGTGTTTTTTTTCCATTGCTCTTTCATTATCAAAACATCCTTACTCTGACTTCATCTATGTTAGGACCACCAAAAGTAATTCACTCTGAAAAGTCTTACCTGCATTCTTACTTTGCAAATAATTGTTAAGTTTTTCTTCTCTATGTTCGGCAATTAGTTGGCGACTGCTACATATAAAAAAGGGTGATAAACAATGTTACTATTGTAATACTGATATGAAAAACATTTACCAAATATTAAATTCTTAAGAGTATTTCAAATAATATCAGAACTAATATCAAAACTTGAAGTACCCCATATACTTCAAATTTGTAAGTTCTATACACTTTTTATTAAGTATGTAATTAAAGGAGAAAAAAGTAAGGTGAACCAGTCATGAATTAGTAATTTAGTAATTAGCTAGTAAATTAGAGTTAGCTTGCCATAATGGAAAGTGTCTAGAACTCAGAAGTCCTAAGTCTCACAGCTATTTCCTCTTGGACAAGCCACTTCTCTTGGGCTCAAAGTCTTCCTCTATAAAACAGGCATCTTACTGCCTTATTTTACAAGGTTGTTAAGAGGATTTAAGGAAGTATTAAACCCAAAACATGGCCTTCCGGGAAAGGTGATGCCCACTACTCTGGGAAGGGCAATATGAGACCTTTCGTCATCTAATAAGAAAAGGCGCTCCACAGGATTTAAAGCAGGCTTGGGATATAGGTCTAGTAACAAAGGAGAAAGAGAAGTCCAGTCTCTTCCTGCAGCATTATTTGAACCTCTTTAACAGCTTAGAATGGTCCCAACTACCATCTGCTAGCAGAAAAGACAAGGATAATTCCTCATGAAGGTCTGGGCTAACATATGGGCTTCACATAAGGCTTTTGAGTATGAAGGGAAGGGTGTGTGGGCTAAAACCAGGAGGCCCAGCTGACAGAACAGGGTGCTGGTGCTTTGGAATAGCTGAGCATATAAGCATATGTAGTAAACTAAAAATAAGTTGTAACTTTGAAGTCTAACTGTGGATCACCATGAAGACTGAGGAATGTGGATCAGCAAGGGCATCCTAGGAGCAAAGGTCAATCATGACCAGACTGCAGAACCAGTTTCTTTCTTACTTTATTTTTTAAGATTTATTTATTTATTTATTTGAGAGAGAGAGCGTGAGAGGGGGGAGGGTCAGAGGGAGAAGCAGACTCTCTGCTGAGCAGGGAGCCTGATGCAGGACTCAATCCTGGGACTCCAGGATCATGACCTGAGCCAAAGGCAGTCGCTTTACCAACTGAGGCACCCAGGTGCCCTGCAGAACCAGTTTCAATGGCAATGCTGTAGTAGTAGAATCAGAGGAAACAAGGGAAAGATAAGAATGTCTTTTCCTTCCAAATGACTTGTGAAAAAAAATGGTCTCTTTGGTCTTAGGGAACTTGCCAGGTTCTTGAAAAATTCAAGGGGGAAAGTATAGGAGATAGCCCTCAAGGGAAAGTATAGGGTCTTCTACTAAACTGAACATCTCAAGACCCAAGTAACTAGTTCGAAAAAACAAAGATGTTGGGGCGCCTGGGTGGCTCAGTCGGTTAAGCGTCTGCCTTCGGCTCAGGTCACGATCTTGGGGTCCTGGGATGGAGCCCCACATCAGGCTCCCTGCTCAGCAGGGAATCTGCTTTTCCCTCTGTCCCTCCCACACCTGTGCTCTCTCTCTCTCTCTCAAATAAATAAAATCTACAAAAGAAAAAAAAGAAAGAAAGAAAAAGAAAAAGAAAAAACACAGATGTAACATTATTTGTACCTCATGCATAATGGTTATACTTGGAATGAAACAGATACAGTTAGGATCCCTAAGGATAAAGGTCTCAATAGTCCTGAGAAAAAGATTCCTGCACCCATTACTACTTCTTACTAGTCTAGCCTTTTTCTTGATTTCTGGCAAATGACATGGGCTAACTCACTGCCATTCCCAAACTGCCTGAATCAAACAATGAATTCTCATCTGTTACATAAGAACAAATAGGGGTGCCTGGGTGGTTCAGTTGTTAAGCGTCTGCCTTCGGCTCAGGTCATGCTCTCAGGGTCCTGGGATCAAGCCCCACATCAAGCTCTCTGCTCAGCGGGAAGCCTGCTTCTCCCTCTCCCACTCCCCCTGCTTATGTTCCCTCTCTCGCTGTGTTTCTGTCAAATAAATAAATAAAATCTTAAAAAAAAAAAAAAAACTAACAGTTGAATTATTATATACCTCAGTTTAGTAATAACTAACATTTTAATGTAAACACTTACACTTTAAGATCATTATAAATAGAACATTCTTCTGCAGTCCACCCACACGCATCTTCAGAAAAGATATTAATACCTTGCTGAAGAAGAACCCTGACTAGATCCGCAGAATCCTAATGTACAGCAAGCATGAGGGCTGTTCTAAAATAACAGAGAGAGAACTTCACCCTTAGGAACTTAAGAGTTATTTAAACAGCTAATTTGATATAGTTTATCAGGTTAATATCTTGCCTGTCAGTACAGAATTGACCATTAACAAGTTCAAGTGCTCATCTTTGTAAATACCTCCATGGCTAAAATGAAAGGACAAAAAAGAAGCCCCTTGTCCTACTTGGCTATGACAGTAGAAGTTGCTAATTTAAAGTCCTTTGATGGGGGCGCCTGGGTGGCTCAGTCGTTAAGTGTCTGCCTTCGGCTCAGGTCATGATCCCAGGGTCCTGGGATCAAGCCCTGCATCGGGCTCCCTGCTTGGCGGGGGGCCTGCTTCTCCCTCTCCCACTCCCCCTGCTCTGTTCCCTCTCTCGCTGTCTCTCTCTCTGTCAAATAAATAAATAAAATCTTAAAAAAAAAAAAATCCTTTGATGAACAAGAAACTATGCTGAGGTCACTTATCTGAATAGGTAAAGATTTTAAAAAAGAATTCCCCATTTCTTCCTTAATCTGATACAGTGTACTTCCAAGCCATCTAGAGGACAGATACGTATAAAAAGCTATTTGCAGGGGCGCTGGGTGGCTCAGTCGGTTAAGCGTCTGCCTTCAGCTCAGTCATGATCTCGGGGTCCTGGGATGGAGCTCTAGGTCTGGCTCCCTGCTCTAGCCCCTCCCCCTGCTCATGCTCTCTCTCTCTCTCAAATAAATAAAATCTTTAAAAATAAAAAAATATTAAAAAATAAAAAATCTTATTTGCAGGCTTAAAATAACAGTATTCATACTAATGGTAATAAAACAGTCATAGTTGCAGTTAATGATGCTAAGATAAGCACGTGGTAGGCACTAAATTAAATGCTATATATATATGAAATATTACACACAACCACCCTTGAAGGATATATTATTATCCTTTTCATATCAGGAAATGTATCTGGTTATGATAAGTAATGTTTCCAAAGTCACACACCCAGCAAGTAGGAAAGCTAGGAATTAAACCTAGTCTTGTGTCAATCTAAAGCCCATCTCTTTTCTCTTTATACCCACCTATGATTTGTCCTCATTAAAGGAAAAGCCTATTCAATTAAAGTTATCTTTCATCCTTCTATCCTTACCAATGAAAACAAAAAAAATATATACTGAACATGAAAAAGGATGATGAGCCCATATTATCTGGTAAGAGTAATTAATAATCACTTAGGGATCATCTAACATCAGTATTCTTCAAAAACAAAAATCAATTTAAAGCAAAGAGTCATCCAAAAGACAAAGCAACTCCTATTTATGTTTAATATTCATCTTTTAAGGAAAATATATATGAAGTAGAAGTTTCAAAAATACTATAAAAGGGTTAAGAAGCCCAATATTACATCATAAAGTAAAATAAAAGTTAGGAGTCCACACATAAAACTAATAAAACTAATATGAAACCCCTTTAGCTAATATAAAATTGTATGGCAAAAAAAAAAAAAAAAAGACTGCAAATGACATCAGTCAATAATATGAAGGAATATAAATTCTACCATATACTGTTCTTCATGTTGCCCCATCAGAATAATTGCTTTCTGCCTAACTGATGACATGTAGACATTTTTCACTATATAAATTAATCCTCTTCTTATTAAGTTAATCTTTATGACGAGTAACTGTACCACTCTAGAACAATATAAGGTTTTAAAAAAAACCCCAAAACTACTGTACCTTTGCAACTTATCAACTGCATGTGCATTTGCTTCTTTTTCTATTAAAAATTCCACCATTTGCTGTTTGTTCTCACAGCAAGTAAAAATGGTGAGTTCATCCTATAAAAGTGCAAAAACAATTTATAATTTACAAAATTACATATTTCCATACTGAATTTTAAAACTTATAAAGGATCCTCTAAACTCAAATATATAATATAGAAAGTACTCTCACACTTCTGTGCTTTCACCAGCTGCTCCTTCTCTTTAAGATAGCCCTCCACAGGGGACCTGGGTGGCTCAGTCGGTTAAGCATCTGCCTTGGGCTCAGGTCAGCTCAGATCGTGATCCCAACATCCTGGGATCCAGCCCCAAGTCAGGCTCCCTGCTCAAAGGGGAGTTGGCCTCTCCCTCTGCCCCGCCCTTATGCTCCTGCTCTCTCGCCCACTCTCTCTCTCTCTCAAATAAATAAATAAAATCTTTTTTAAAAAATAAAATAAATAAAACTAAATTAAATAGCCCTCTTCCACCTCTTCAACAGATTAACTGCAGTCATTCTCCAAAACTCACTTCATTGACTGGTTCCAAGAATCTTGGCTTCTATCACAGTATTTATTATGGTATACTCTAGTTATTTTATTGCACCCCCTCTAAACCAAGAGCTTCTTGAGGGAAGGGATTATTTTTTTTCTCTACGTCTCCAAAATCTAAAGCATAGCAGTAAATGCTTTAAGTATTTTTATTGAGTTAACAACCTAAATGATTATCTCTGGAGTAGTGTTTTTTAAATTACATTCCAAAGAACATACACTTTGCTGGAAGGTAAGTACTGTCCCCCAATAGAAAGATTCAATGATCATCTATGTTTGAGAAATATTACAAAACTGCACTATGTATCAAGCACAAAAGAAATTCGTTTAAATTTGCTTATCCCCATTTGACAATACTTTTTTGTGGCAAACATTAACATTTGAGAAATTAGAGTTTGGGGGATATAGTTTTGAGAGCTTTCCAATAAAGATGAAGGTTTTCGGGGTACCTAGGTGGCTCAGTCGTTAAGCGTCTGCCTTCAGCTCAGGCCATGATCCCAGGGTCCTGGGATCGAGCCTCACATCCTGCTTGGCGGAAAGCCTGCTTCTCCCTCTCCCGCTCCCCCTGCTTATGTTCCCTCTCTCGCTGTCTCTCCGTCAAATAAATAAATAAAATCTTAAAAAAAAAAAAAAATGAAGGTTTTCTCCAGGTTACACAAACATGCTTGATTCTCTTCTGTCAATGGTATCAGGATCCCAGATGGCAACATAAGGCACTCTTGATCCAAATGGGTCACTGAGGAGATGGACTCCGAATTAAAAGAGTGGCTTTGGGGCAACTGGGTGGCTCAGTCAGTTAAGCATCTGTCTTTGGCTCAGGTCATGACCCCCGGGGTCCTGGGATCCACCCCTGCATCAGGCTCCCCTGTTTCTCCCTCTCCCTCTGCCCTTCCTCCATACTCATGTTTGTTCTCCGTCTCTCTCAAGTAAATAAAATCTTAAAAAAAAAAAAAAAAGTATCATTAAAGTGAAATCTTAGACAATTAAGTTATTTCAAAATATTTTCATTCAGGGAATGCAGGAGCTTCCAAATATGAAAAACTGACCCTACCTATGTCAACCAACAGTGTTTCTGTAAGGGCAGTGGTAGAAATAATGCATGTCACAGAAACAGAAGGTGGACTGGTGCGCGTGGTCATCAACTACTCCCCATGTACAGCTACCACCCCACTGAGGAACTACACAAGGCTAAGCAGGAACTACTCTCTGAAATGGGAGACCCCAATGTGGTACGTGGCGGGAAGAGTGGCTACAAGCACAAGTAAATGCCCCTGTAGGATGTCATGACCTGATCCCTTTGCTCTCATTTTCAGAACCTTGGGGCCTCAAGTGCCCAGGGCCTGCAACCTGCTGCTTTCTCCTCCCACTTGCACTCACCCAAGTTACCCCACTGGGTCAGGGTCTCCCACCCATTCCCAGCAGCACCCATTTCCTAAGCCCCTGCACAGCACCCAGCCTCCACCACCTCCACTCCCCTCTAGGCCTTCAATCCTTTGTGGGCTCTGAGCCCACCATCCACTCCCAAGCACTAATGGGAAGATTTTCTTTCTGGGGTGGAAGCGGGGCTGGGAGACAGAACTTCGCCCTCTCCATGGGCATCACCTTTCTCTAGCCCTCCCTGCCCTGGCTTTGGAGTTGTGTCCAGGATGACAGGACCTGATATATAGAATTCAGTATATGTATTTATTACACATATAAATAAATACATTAATAAAATGTTTTGTGGCTAAAAAAAATTATATATACATATATATATTATTTCAAATACTCTATAAATACAGTTGATCTGCACCTTGTTTCTCACTTCAATATTTGCATGGTGTAGAAGCAGCTTCTCTGCTATTGATGTATTCGAACCAAGGGCGGCATAGTGGAGAGCAGTATTGCCAGCAATGTCCGTAAGATTTGGATCAGCACCGTGTTCTAGAAGAATAGTCACACATCTCTCATTCTGACATTGTACAGCCTGTCAGTATTATACCAAGAAACAGAGTGTCAATTCTGGGAATTTAAAGTAAACATGCCACAGGTTTCACCAATTAGTTATGTTTAAATGCAATAAGTTTTCATTCTAAGTAATTAAATCAAATCCATCTCAGGCAGACACAGCTGCTTCCACATACCTTCATCAGAGCAGTCCTATAATCTTTATCAAAGAGGTCAAGCTGGCATTTCCTCTCCACTAGGACAGCAACAACATCTGGATGGCCATTGGCACAGGCCAAATGGAGAGCAGTCCTATGAAAGTGAAAGAACTTTTTAGGAAATTATAGTGCACTATTTCAAAACATGCAGTTAATTCATGTAATTGTAAACGTTAAATAGCATCTTATTCCTATGACTCCAAAAGAAAGATTTAGTTTTCTTTTGAAGAAAGTACAATATTTATTAGTGATTCTTCACCACACTAATAAAGAGCAGCCTATCTGAGTAGGTAGGGCATGACCTCAGGATTCAGCTTAACTTCGGTTTGAATCCTACTTTAACTCTGTCACTTAACAGTTATCACTTACTTAGCCTTATCCTCAATTTCCTCATCAACAAAATGGGGATAAAAACAGTTATCTCTGGGCCCCTGCCCAGCTCAGTTTGAAGATCATGTGACTCTTGATCTTGAGGGTCGTGAATTCGAGCCCCATGTTGGGTATAGAGATTACTAAAAAATAATAATAATAAATAAAATAAAGACTAGTTATCTCACAAGACCTCAGTGTGATGCTTAAATGAGGATCTATGCAGAGTTTGTTACATAATATTATTATAACTATTACTATTACTACCATTTTACAAAGACAACATCCAATTAGGTAAAGTGATACAATTATGCCTACTTTGTAGATATGTTTTAAGGATTCGCAAGAATACTTCATTTCAGTGATTCTAAGATTCTCATTTTGTCACCTTTTAATATCTCTGACATTGGAATGCAATTTATAATTCAAAATGTCTTACAACTATAATTGGCAGAATTGTTTTAAAAGTTCTTATTGGTACAGAAAATACTGGGGCATCAGACAATCTATGGTGCCTTACATTAAATGAAATAATGATATACACAACAGGTCTATTGCAGTTCTAGTCATATACCTGGCATTTAAATAAATTTTAGTTCCTGAAAGCATTAAAAGAGGACTAAAATAATGGAGAATGTTTTTTAAGTAATTCTTACTCTGATTTTCAAGAAACTTTAAGCCAAAGGAAACTCAGGATTTAAATAAACAGGGACAGCTCATTTTATTAAATATTTAGATTTATAAATCACAAGAAAAATCAAGTACTACCAATTATCAATATTAGTATTTAATACTAGTATAAATTTCAAAAGGACAGGTAAAGGTTAACTTTTACAATTTCCTATCTTCAGAAATGTTTTCATTCGAAAGGAAGGAGGAAAAGCTTTAACTGAGATTAAGTCCTAATACTTCAATTTAAAATTGCTCATCTTAGGGGCACCTCGGTGGCTAGTTGGTTGGGTGTCTGACTCTTGGTTTTGGCTCAGGTCATGATCTCCAGATCCTGAGATCAAGCCCCATGTCGGGCTCCGTGCTCAGCGTGGAGTCAGCTTGAGATCCTCTCTCTCCCTTTAACCCTCCCTTCTCCCTCCCCAGCCACTGCCATTCACTCTCTCTCTCTCTCTCTCAAATAAAGCAATCTTTTCTTAAAATTAAAAAAATAAAATAAAATTTCTCATCTTAGTAGTACCTGGCTGGCTCAATCAGTAGAACATGCAACCTTAGTCTCAATGATATAAATTCAAACCCCATGTTGGGTATAGAGATTACTTAAAAGTAAAATCTTTTAAATAAATAAATAAATAAATAAAATAAAATAAATAGAATTTCTCATCTTACTAATACTGGGCAACATGAAGTCTTTAAGAATGAAAAGATTCTGGATAGAGTATGTCTCCTACATTACATGTGTTCAGATTCTATTTGATAAATAAATGGATTGAAAGAGTAGATAAATACAGTTGGAGAGCTCAATATTTTTTAAAGATTTATTTCTTTTAGAGAAAAAGAGAGAGTATGCACAAGCGGGGGTAAGGGCAGAGGGAAAGAATCTCAAGCAGTCTCCCCACCAAGCATGGAGCCTGACATGGGGCTCGACCCCACAACCCCGAGATCACCACCCACGCTGAATTCAGGACTCTGATGCTCAACTGATTATGCCACCCATGCACCCCAGAGTTCAGTATTTTTAAAGGAAACTTTTATAAAGTCAAGCAATACATTTGAAATTGCAATAATCATTTATATTTCCTATTTTTGATTTTTTCATAAGGACACAACTAAAATTTTATAAACTTTTATATTATCATTTATATTAATTTTCATAAGGATGTAACTAAAATAAAATAATTAATCTATAATCACTTATATGTAATAAAGCTACATACAACAAAAAACATGTATATATTTAATGTATGAATAAAATCAACATGTACAGGGAAAAACATTCCTTTTACTTCTGAAGAGGTTAAACGTTGTCAGAAGATACCAATCCCCATCCGCACTCCCAAATTTTTTTTAAATAGAAAATAAGAGGGGCACCTGGATGGCTCAGTCAGTTCAGTGCTTGCCTTCAGCTCAGGTCATGTTCCCAGGGTCTGGGATCCAGACCCGCATCGGGCTCCCTGCTCAGCAGGGAGCCTGCTTCTCCCTCTCCCACTCCCCCTGTGTGTGTTCCCTCTCTAGCTGTCTCTCTCTGAAAAATAAATAAATAAAATCTTAAAAACAAAAAACAAAAACCACCTGTCTGTAAAGTGGTCTACACGAGGAATTATGAGTGGGTCCAAAGGCAGTTGAAGATTTCGTTTTCATGCTCAGACAGCCAGCCTGGGCACTAGAACCCTGCTGCAGGACCTCAGGAGGGAAGACCTCAAAGTGCCCTCGGTGACAGGAGGGCTCCGTTCCACAGGCGGAGACCGGGAAGGTGCGCGCTTCTCCGGGTCAGCCCCACCTCCTCTATCATCTTGTCTCTTTCGTCCAAGCTGTGTTTCCCGAAAAATAGAATCTCCTGCAGTTTCCTTACGTCGCCCATGCTGGCAACTTTTTTTTTTTTAATTTTATTCTTATGTTAATCCCCATACATTGCATCATTAGTTTTAGATGAAGTGTTCCATGATTCATTGTTTGTGCACAACACCCAGTGCTCCATGCAGAATGTGCCCTCCTCAATACCCACCACCAGGCTAACCCATCCTCCCAACCCCCTCCCCTCTAGAACCCTCAGTTTGTTTTTCAGAGTCTATCGTCTCTCATGGTTCGTCTACCCCTCCGATTTCCCCCGCTTCATTCTTCCCCTCCCGCTACCTTCTTCTTCTTTTTTTTTTTTTAACATATATTGCATTATTTGTTTCAGAGGTACAGATCTGAGATTCAACAGTCTTGCACAATTCACAGCGCTTACCAGAGCACACACCCTCCCCAGTGTCCATCACCCAGTCACCCCATCCCTCCCACCCCACCCCCCACTCCAACAACACTCAGTTTGTTTCCTGCGATTAAGAATTCCTCATATCAGTGAGATCATATGATACATGTCTTTCTCTGTTTGACTTATTTCACTCAACATAATACCTTCCAGTTCCATCCACGTGATTGCAAATGGCAAGATCTCATTCCTTTTGATGGCTGCATAATATTCCATTGTATATATATACCAATTCTTCTTTATCCATTCATCTGTCGATGGACATCTTGGCTCTTTCCACAGTTTGGCTATTGTGGACATTGCTGCTATAAACATCGGGGTGCATGTAGCCCTTCGGATCCCTACTTTTGTATCTTTGGGCTAAATACCCAGTAGTGCAATTGCTGGATCATATGGTAGCTTTATTTTCAACTTTTTGAGGAACCTCCATACAGTTTTCCAGAGTGGCTGCACCAGCTTGCATTCCCACCAACAGTGTAGGAGTATTCCCCTTTCTCCGCATCCCCGCCAACATCTGTCGTTTCCTGACTTGTTAATTTTAGCCATTCTGACTGGTGTGAGGTGGTATCTCATTGAGGTTTTGATTTGGATTTCCCTGATGCTGAGCGATATTGAGCACTTTTTCATGTGTCTGTTGGCCATTTGGATGTCTTCTTTGGAAAAATGTCTGTTCATGTCTTCTGCCCATTTCTTGATTGGATTCTTTGTTCTTTGGGTGTTGAGTTTGATAAGTTCTTTATAGATTTTGGATACAAGCCCTTTATCTGATATGTCATTTGCAAATATCTTCTCCCATTCTGTCGGTTGTCTTTTGGTTTTGTTGACTGTTTCCTTTGCTTTGCAAAAGCTTTTTATCTTGATGAAGTCCCAATAGTTCATTTTTGCCCTTGCTTCCCTTGCCTTTGGCGATGTTTCTAGGAAGAAGTTGCTTCGGCTGAGGTCAAAGAGGTTGCTGCCTGTGTTCTCCTTTAGGATTTTGATGGACTCCTGTCTCACATTGAGGTCTTTCAACCATTTGGAGTCTATTTTTGTGTGTGGTGTAAGGAAATGGTCCAGTTTCATTCTTCTGCATGTGGCTGTCCAATTTTCCCAACACCATTTGTTGAAGAGACTGTCTTTGTTCCATTGGACATTCTTTCCTGCTTTGTCGAAGATTAGTTGACCATAGAGTTGAGGGTCCATTTCTGGGCTCTCTATTCTGTTCCATTGATCAATGTGTCTGTTTTTGTGCCAGTACCATGCTGTCTTGATGATGACAGCTTTGTAATAGAGCTTGAAGTCCGGAATTGTGATGCCGCCGGCTTTGCTTTTCTTTTTCAACATTCCTCTGGGCTATTCAGGGTCTTTTCTGGTTCCATACAAATTTTAGGATGATTTGTTCCATTTCTTTGAAAAAAGTGGATGGTATTTTGATGGGGATTGCATTGAATGTGTAGATTGCTCTAGGTAGCATTGACATCTTCACAATATTTGTTCTTCCAATCCATGAGCATGGAACGTTTTTCCATTTCTTTGTGTCTTCCTCAATTTCTTTCATGAGTATTTTATAGTTTTCTGAGTACAGATCCTTTGCCTCTTTGGTTAGATTTATTCCTAGGTATCTTATGGTTTTGGGTGCAATTGTAAATGGGATCGACTCCTTAATTTCTCTTTCTTCTGTCTTGTTGTTGGTGTATAGGAATGCCACTGATTTCTGTGCATTGATTTTATATCCTGCCACTTTACTGAATTCCTGTATGAGTTCTAGCAGTTTTGGGGTGGAGTCTTTTGGGTTTTCCACATAAAGTATCATATCATCTGCAAAGAGTGAGAGTTTGACTTCTTCTTTGCCAATTTGGATGCCTTTGATTTCTTTTTGTTGTCTGATTGCTGTGGCTAGGACTTCCAATACTATGTGGAATAGCAGTGGTGATAGTGGACATCCCTGCCGCATTCCTGACCTTAGGGGGAAAGGTCTCAGTTTTTCCCCATTGAGAATAATATTTGCTGTAGGTTTTTCATAGATGGCTTTTATGATATTGAGGTATGTACCCTCTATCCCTATACTCTGAAGAGTTTTGATCAAGAAAGGATGCTGTACATTGTCAAAAGCTTTTTCTGCATCTATTGAGAGGATCATATGATTCTTGTTCTTTCTTTTGTTAATGTATCAGATTGATTGATTTGCGGATGTTGAACCAACCTTGCAGCCCAGGGATAAATCCCACTTGGTCATGGTGAATAATCCTTTTAATGTACTGTTGGATCCTATTGGCTAGTATTTTGGTGAGAATTTTTGCATCCATGTTCATCAGGGATATTGGTCTGTAATTCTCCTTTTTGATGGGGGTCTTTGTCTGGTTTTGGGATCAAGGTAATGGTGGCCTCATAAAATGAGTTTGGAAGTTTTCCTTCCGTTTCTATTTTTTGGAACAGTTTCAGAAGCATAGGTATTAATTCTTCTTGAAATGTTTGGTAGAATTCCCCTGGGAAGCCATCTGGCCCTGGGCTTTTGTTTTTTGGGAGATTTTTGATGACTGCTTCAATTTCCTTAGTGGTTATAGGTCTGTTCAGGTTTTCTATTTTATCCTGCTTCAGTTTTGGTAGTTGATACATCTCTAGGAATGCATCCATCTCTTCCAGGTTATCTAATTTGCTGGCATAGAGTTGCTCATAATATGTTCTTATAATTGTTTGTATTTCTTTGGTGTTGGTTGTGATCTCTCCTCTTTCATTCATGATTTTGTTGATTTGGGTCATTTCTCTTCTCTTTTTGATAAGTCTGGCCAGGGGTTTATCAATCTTGTTGATTCTTTCAAAGAGCCAGCTCCTAGTTTCGTTGATCTGTTCTACTGTTCTTTTAGTTTCTATTTCATTGATTTCTGCTCTGATCTTTATTATTTCTCTTCTCCTGCTGGGTTTAGGCTTTATTTGCTGTTCTTTCTCCAGCTCCTTTAGGTGTAGGGTTAGGTTGTGTACTTGAGACCTTTCCTGTTTCTTGAGAAAGGCTTGTATTGCTATATACTTTCCTCTTAGGACTGCCTTTGCTGCATCCCAAAGATTTTGAATAGTTGTGTTTTCATTTTCATTGGTTTCCATGTATTTTTTTAATTCTTCTTTAATTTCCTGGTTGACCCATTCATTCTTCAGTATGATGCTCTTTAGCCTCCATGTATTTGAGTTCTTTCCGACTTTCCTCTTGTGATTGAGTTCTAGTTTCAAAGCACTGTGGTCTGAAAATAGGCAGGGAATGATCCCAATCTTTTGGTACCGGTTGAGACCTGATTTATGACCTAGGATGTGATCTATTCTGGAGAATGTCCCATGGGCACTAGAGAAGAATGTGTATTCCGTTGCTTTGGGGTGGAATGTTCTGAATAGGTCTGTGAAGTCCATTTGATCCAGTGTGTCATTTAAAGTCTTTATTTCCTTGTTGATCTTTTGCTTAGACAATCTGTCCATTTCAGTGAGGGGGGTGTTAAAAGTCCCCCACTATTATTGTATTGTTGTCAATGTGTTTCTTTGCTTTTGTTATTAATTGCCTTATATAACTGGCTGCTCCCATGTTAGGGGCATAGATATTTACAATTGTTAAATCTTCTTGTTGGATAGATCCTTTAAGTATGATATAGTGTCTTTCCTCATCTCTTATTACAGTCTTCGGTTTAAAATCTAATTTGTCTGATATAAGGATTGCCACCCCAGCTTTCTTTTGGTGTCCATTAGCATGGTAAATGGTTTTCCACCCCCTCACTTTCAATCTGGGGGTGTCTTTGGGTCTAAAATGAGTCTCTTGCAGACAGCATATTGATGGGTCTTGTTTTTTAATCCAGTCTGTTAGCCTGTGTCTTTTGATTGGGGCATTTAGCCCATTTACATTCAGGGTAACTATTGCAAGATAGGAATTTAGTGCCATTGTATTGCCTGTAAGGTGACAGTTACCGTATATTGTCTGTGTTCCTTTCTGGTCTATGTTGCTTTTAGGCTCTCTCTTTACTTAGAGGACCCCTTTCAAGATTTCCTGTAGGGCTGGTTTTGTGTTTGCAAATTCCTTTAGTTTTTGTTTGTCCTGGAAGCTTTTTATCTCTCCTTCAATTTTCAATGACAGCCTAGCTGGATAGAGTATTCTTGGCTGCATATTTTTCTCATTTAGTGCTCTGAATATATCCTGCCAGTCCTTTCTGGCCTGCCAGGTCTCTGTGGATAGGTCTGTTGCCAATCTAATGTTCTACCCTTGTAGGTTACATATCTCTTCTCCCGAGCTGCTTTCAGGATTTTCTCTTTGTCTATGAGACTCGTAAGTTTTACTATTAGATGTCGGAGAGTTGACCTATTTTTATTGATTTTGAGAGGGGTTCTCTGTGCTTCCTGGATTTTCATGCCTGTTTCTTTCCCCAAATTAGGGAAGTTCTCTGCTATAATTTGCTCCATTATACCTTCTGGCCCTCTCTCTCTTTCTTCTTCTTCTGGGATCCCAATTATTCTAATGTTGTTTCGTCTTATGGTATCGCTTATCTCTCGAATTCTGCCCTCGTGATACAGTAGTTGTTTATCTCTCTTTTCCTCAGCTTCTTTATTTTCCATCATTTCATCTTCTATATTACTGATTCTCTCTTCTGCCTCATTTATTTTAGCACTTAGTGCCCCCATTTTTGATTGCACCTCATTAATAGCCTTTTTGATTTCTACTTGGTTGGATTTTAGCTCTTTTACTTCTCCAGAAAGGGTTTCTCTAATAACTTCCATATGTTTTTCAAGCCCAGCTAGTATCTTTAAAGTGATGATTCTGAACTCTAGATCTGACATCGTACTAATGTCCGTATTTAGTAGGTCCCTGGCAGTCGGTACTACCTCTTGTTCTTTTTGTTGAGGTGATTTTTTCCATCTCATCATTTTGTGCAGAGGAGAATAGATTAATGAGAGAACAAAATGCTAGCAGAGTAACCACGTCCCCAGAAAATATACTCTAAACAAATCAGAAAAGACCTGAAGCAGTGGGATAAGAAAGGGAAAGAGAGAAAAAAAGAAAAAGAAAAAAAGAAAAAGATAAAGATAAAAACAAAAACAAACAAAACAAAACAACAACAACAAAAGAAAAACCAGAATGTGATCAAATATGAGCTATACGGTATATTGATCAGTGCCACACACTAGATTTGGGGTGTATTTTGGTCTTTTAGAAGAAAGTGCCTCCCAAAACTTTAAAGAAAGAAAAACTTATATATGTACAAAAATAAGGGTTGATATGATGAAGGGATGGAATATGACTGTAAAAATGGAAATTATAAAAAATTTTATAAAAGGAATTGATAAGAAGTTGTTTGAAAAAAGAAAGAAGAGGATTTAAAAAAAGAAAAAAGAAAAAGAAAAAAAGGGAGAGGATGTGATCAGGCAGGGGAATAGAAAACACCATATACTAGAGATTTAGGGTATATTTTAATCTGTTAGAAGAAACTATCTCAAAATTTTAAAGAGAGAACAACTTATATATATAAGCCAAAAATATGGGTAACTATTATGAAGGGATAGAATATGACTCTAAAAATGAAAAATAAAAATGTTTTTTTAAAAAAAGGGATTGATAAGATGTTGGTTGAAAAGGGGAAAAAGAAAAATTCAAAAAGAAATAAAAAGACAAAAAAGACAGTTAAAAAAAATTAACTTTAAAAGACTAAAGAATCATGGTAAAAAAGCCGTGAATTCTATGTGCAGTAGTCCCCTAGCGCTGGAGTTCTGCCGTTTTCATTGATCGGTAAACTTGGTCTTGGCTGGCTGTTCTCGCTGATCTTCTGGGGAGGGGCCTGTTGCCGTGGTTTCCAAATGTCTTTGCCCGAGGCGGAATTGCTCCGCCCTTTCCCCCTCCCGGCTAAGTAATCTTCTCGGGTTTGCTCTCCGGGGCTTTTGTTCCCTGCGAGATTTCCGTACAGCTTTGGAGGCGGAGAGTGAAAATGGCGGCCTCCCAATCTCCGCTCCAGAGGAGACGAGAACTCGGGGCCCCGCTCCTCAGTGAGCCCCCAGAGAAAAGCCGTCAGTCACTCCCGTCTCCCCGGTCTCCGGCCGCACTCCGTGCTCACCTGGCCTGTGACTGCGCGTTTCTATTTCCGGCACCCGACCCAGTTTGGAGTCTCCAAACCCAGCAGATCCCTGCGGTGCACTTCCGTGCGGCTCCTCCCGGGGGAGGAAGGGGAGTCTCCCCGGATCTGCCGCTTGTTGGGTCCCTGCTGGAGGAGCAGTGGCCCGACTGTGCCGCGGATCACGGTTTATGGCCACCCCGAGCTGAGAGCCTGCGCCTGGGCTCCGCCTCTGCAGCCGGCTTCCCGGCTCCGATACCTGGGAGCTCTGCCACACTCAGGCACCCCCGGTCTTTCTGTGACCCCGAGGGTCCTGAGACCACACTGTCCTGGAGGGTTCCACCCCCCACTTAGCCACCAGAGTGACGTCCCTCAGCGGAGCAGACTTTTAAAAGTTCCGATTTTGTGCTCCGTGGTTCTATCACTTGCCAGAAGCGGCCGACAGAGGCCCCTCCCCCGCCAACAGAGGCCCCTCCCCCGCCAACTATCCTCCCGAATATCGCCGCGGATTCACTTCTCCGCCTGTCCTACCTTCCAGAAAATGGTCGCTTTTCTGATGAGAGAGTTGTTGCTCTTCTTTTCTTCGATCTCCTGTTGAGTTTGTAGGTGTTCAGAATGGTTGGATCCCTATCCAGCTGAATTCCTGAGAGGAGACGAAATCCAGGTCTCCTACTCCTCCGCCATCTTGCTCCGCCCCCCCATGCCGGCAACTTTGTGGATCTTTCTGAGATCTTTGTCTCGGATGTTGTAGCCCCGCCCCGAGCTGTTGGTTCCAATTCTTTTCTCACGCCGGATGCCCAAGCGGTCCCTCAGCGAGCTGGTAACGCGAAAGGACGACCCGCCCTTCTTACTCCTGAAGCTAAAAGACTTCTTCATCGCAAAGCCTGGAGGCTTCACAAGCACTTCCCCTTCCCCTATCACTAGCGCTAGAGATAAACCAAACCCGCCTCGCCACTACATCACAGTAGCGAAACTCCGCGGTTTGGCATCTTTGAGCGCAGAATAACGACGCCAAACACAAATGCGCTGGCGCACCTCACAAACTGGCGTGGCTGCACGTGTGCACCAAGGGCTGGCGGCCAAGGATGCCCAAAGCGCATGTGTGAGGTCCAAGTCTCTCAAATCTCAGCCATCGCTTGTGAGCCGGGCTGGGTTCCCCTTCAAATGTTGGCGAGAGTTGCCTGAGCGTTTCTGAACATTTTCAGAAGTTAGACTCGTCGGTGAGGAAAAGCACTCTTCGAATACTACTAGGTACATCATGTCTTAATCATATTGTTTCAATACCCATTCAGCCTACCGTTGAAGTGAAAGATTCTGTTCCTAATAAAACAGTAGAAATGAAGGAAAAACCAACATCCAACTCAGGTAAATTTTACAATACAAATTTAACAGTGGAAAGAAGTACACTAAAATATTTGAAATGCTCACAGTCTTCTTATTCTGAATTCTTTTTTTTTTTTTTTTTTGGTGGCAAATTTAACTGAAGGATTTGACATAACTAAGGTAGATACCATTGTTGATACTCATGTTTGAACCAAAGATATTTATAAGCATAAGAAAAAGAGATTTTAAAAATGTAAGCTTTAGCTCTAGTTTCTACTTTTATGTTTTGAAATCCTGAAGTTCCCAGTTTGGAATCCCATTACTTCCTTGGGATTCCCAGAAGTTAATTATTAGACTCTCAGATTTTTCCAGTGTTCACAATGCTTATTTCAATTCTGACCTTTACCTAGAGTAAAGCTTCACTTGCTAACATGTCAATTGTGTTTTAAGTTTATTTCATCTTAGTGTTATTATGTTGATCATAAGCCAAACAGATGTTCTGATTAGCAGACTCTGTGTGTGTGTGTGTGTGTGTGGTGTCTTTGATTATTAAAAATGGGGGAAGTAATTAATTATATCCTAATATTTGGTAGATACAATCTTTTAAAACCGTAATTCTTAAACTTAGTGGCCTTAGGGTCCTTTTATACTATTTAAAAATTATTAGGAATTCCAAAGAACTTCTGTTTAAGTGTTGATATTTACAATATTAGAAATTAAAACAAGCATTTAAAATACAAGCATACCTGATCATACATTGTTAGCCGTTAGAGCTCTGACCCACTAATCATGGGAGTTGTGATACTATCACATATCCTATCTTTAGAAAACTTCACAGTACACTTAATAAGAGAATGAGAGTGAAAATGTCAAATAACATTTAGCATCATTGAATGGATGGATCTTGGAACTCCGGAGATTCTCAGATGACATGGGAGAACTGTTTTAAACCATGGAGAGGGTTCATGGATACAAAATGATAAAGGGGCACTTGTGGTGAAATGGGCATTAAGGTTTCATTTCTGCATTTCTTGCTTTTTTCTTTCCCTTGTCTTAAGAGGTTTAAATCAGAAAATCTTGTTTAAAAAAAAAAGGAAAGTATTTTTGTTATATATTCATTTTCTGTTTCATGGCACTCTAGTTTTTGGATCTAGTGTGGACTGAGACTTATTCTGTTTTTACCTGGAAATGATTAGATTACCCGAGGCTTTCATTTCTCAGATGAATTTATGATGTTTGTCCAAGGCTTAAAATTTTCGGAAGATAGGGACGCCTGGGTGGCTCAGTCAGTTGAGCATCTGCCTGTGGCTCAGGTCGTGATCCCAGGGGCCTAGGATCGAGTCCCACATCGGTCTCCCTGCTCAGTGAGGAACCTGCTTTTCCCTCTGCCTCTGCTGCTCCCCCTGCTTGTGCGCGCGCTCTCTCTCTCTCTCTGACAAATAAATAAATAAATCTTTAAAAAAATAAAAATTTCTGAAGATGTTGGTGCATTGAGGAAAGACCATCTCACTGTAATTAAAGGTAGTACCATTCATTAAAAGTTTTTTAAAACCCATGTCTTTAGAACACATGGTGCATATTTATTTATTTATTTATTTATTTTTAAAGATTTTATTTATTTATTTGACAGAGAGAAAGAAAGCACAAGTAGGCAGAGAGGCAGGCAGAGGGCAAGGGAGAAGCAGACTTCCCACTGAGCAGGGAGCCCTACGTGGGGCTCTATTCCAGGACCCTGGGATCATGCCCTGAGCCAAAGGCAGCCACTTAACCAACTGAGCCACTCAGGCACCCCCCACTGTGCGTATTTATTTTTATTTTATTATTTTTTAAAGATTTTATTTATTTATTTGACAGAGAGAGAGAGACACAGCGAGAGAGGGAACACAAGCAGGGGGAGTGAGAGAGGGAGAAGCAGGCTTCCCATGGAGCAGGGAGCCCGATTTGGGGCTCGATCCCAGGACCCCGGGATCATGACCTGTGCTGAAGGCAGATGCTTAATGAATGAGCCACCCAGGCGCCCCCCACTGTGCGTATTTAAACATAAAAGGTAGGCATAAATTTTCTTACTAAAAAAATTCATACCCTTGAAAATCTTAATTATTAATGAACAAGAGCTCTTATGGAATACAGAATATATAATAGAGCTTGGTGAGTAAATTAAATATGGAATACTAGAGTATAAAAAAAGAGACAGTTAAATTCAGCTGTGTGAATGGCAAGTATAGGACATGTAAAATACTATAAGGTACGAATGAGTCATAGTGTGGGAGAAGAGTAGGACATGGGACTCCTCTGAGAAGAGGATTTATAGAAATTAGCCAAGTTTATATTATTACTTACATTCTAATAAATGAAATTTTATTTTCAGTTTTTTCCTGTTGGAAGTCTTTTGTGGGTTTGGGCCACTCTAATGAGCCTTGTCAAAGATCCAGGGATTTGAGAGTTGAAGATAAATGCCCATCTGTATCACAATCGGTGACCAAAAATCAGTCAGCATCCACAGAATTTGGACGGACGACCTTCATAGAGAAAGAAAAGATTAATAATATTGGAGCTGTGTTTCTGTTAGAGAATTATAAACTCCATGACCTGTGTAAATCACACCTACCAGAAAGCAGAGAGCACAAACAAGGTAATAAAGAAGCATTCAGTCTCTCCATGACGTCCCCATATGTGATTTTTCAAAAATATTTTTGTGGCAAAATTTACTTTGTGTTTACTCCTTTTATTCAACCTACAACCAAACAGAATATCTTTTAGCAAGACATTTGTCTTCTTCCTCTAACCAAAGGAACATCTGAATAAAAATTTCGAGAAAGTAATTTCCTTTGGGCTAGTTTTTAGCATTCACTTGAGAGTAGGTAGCAGGATTATATTGAGAACTTTGGGACCAGTTGGGAATACTAGGTAGAGATCTAAAGATTGCTTACTCAAAACATAGTTTCTTAGCTTTATTTTATAGCTCTAAATTCACAAGTATTGGTCAAGCTGTATTCATTGTAACTAAAAAAAGCACCTTCCCAAATCAAATATTAAAATATTTCCTATGTTCTGTATGACTTTTTTTTTTTAGAGTTGGCTTTCCCAGCAGTAATGGGAATAGTTGAGAATTTACTATATAGTATCATCTTCTCAGCTATGTATGCATAGTACATCTCCTTGTTTTATTATTTTTATTTTATCTTTTTAGAGAGGGGGGGGGAGAGAGGGAGAGGGAGAAAGAGAATCCCAAGCAGGCTTCACGCTCAGCACAGGGCCTGATGGGGGGGCTCAATCTCATGACCCTGAGATCATGACCTCAGCCTAAATCAAAAGTTGGACACTTAACTCACTGAGCCACCCAGGTGCCTCTTTATTATTATTGTTGTTGTTTAAAATTTTTATTTATTTGAGAGAGAGAGAAATTGAGAGAACGAGTGGGAGGAGTGGCAGAGGGAGAAGCAGACTCCCAGCTGAGCAGGGAGCCCAATGCAGGACTTGATCCCAGGACCCTGGGATCATGACCTGAGCTGAAGGCAGCCATTTAACTGACTGAGCCACCCAGGCACCTCCCTTCATTATTTTTTTTAAATTTTTTTAAAAGATTTTATTTATTTTTTTGGCAGAGAGAGACACAGCGAGAGAGGGAATACAAGTAGGGGGAGTGGGAGAGGGAGAAGCAGGCTTCCCGTGGAGCAGGGAGCCCGATGCGGGGCTCAATCCCAGGACCCTGGGATCATGACCTGAGTGGAAGGCAGACCCTTAATGACTGAGCCACCCAGGCGCCCCACCCTTTATTATTTTTAATAAATAAATGGAATATTGGTGTTAAGGAGCACAATATTATTTAAAAATAATATATGGAAAGTCAATTTTAATTCTACTAAGATACTCTGTCTTTTGATTAACCACCTCTAATGTGTGCTCTACTTAATGTACCAGTTCATTCCATGCCTTTTATCAGTCATTGATCAGGTCTGTACTAATAAATCGTACAATATTTTTTTCACCCCTGTAGTTTTATGTTCTTTCTTTTCTTGTAGAATTAACACTGTATTTTCAAAAGATTTTCAGTTATCTCCTAGAGTAATGCGTACAGGCAATAAATCCAAAGTTATTTACCTATACAAGTGACTTGTTTGCTGTTACTTCATGAGCTTGGTAGATCCAAGAAGTAGGACTTTTAAAATACCTACAGACTCCTGTAACAAAGGAAGATCTGAAACACAAATTATAAATACAAGCAACTTAAAACAGTTCATGTAGATTGTTTCTCTTCTCACTTGATGCCTTTTATAAAGTAATGAGCAAAGTTAGTTCTCTAGAGACCCAAGATTGTGTGTTTATTCATTTAATACAGAATTATTCTGTACTGTGCCCTGATAATTTTATATCCTCAGTATTTCTGGAACCATTCTGTCAGTGCAGGTGTACTTCATCTTTATTTTGCCTTACTGCCTTCTAATTCATCTCCCATCTTTTATTACAGTGCCCCTCAAATTCATCCCTCTCCACAGCATTTAGAGTGATCTGTCTCAAATGTAAATATGACTATGAACCACTGTTGAAAATATATTTGTGTCCAGGTATCTTAAAATTACATATAAAGCTTTCATAATCTTGACTTCTTCTTAGATCCCTGTATTTTAGACAAATATTTACCCTGTTGTGTGCTTCTCTCCCTTTTAGACAAATATTTACCCTGTTGTGTGCTTCTCTCCCTTGTCTTACTACAGCCTTGCATACTCTCCCCATTTTCCTCCCTCTAACCCCTTTGAATCTGGCTGACCTCACTGTTTTCAGTTTCAGTTCAGGCATTATCTCCAGAAAAACCATTCCTGACACCTTTTATCTACATGCTTCTTTAAACCCGGGTGCTTAGCACTTACAGGAAACTCTGTAAATAATTACTGAGTAAAATAAAGAGTCTGGACACAGAAATGACTTAAGGGATTGCCCCATACAGGGGCACCTGGTTGGCTCAGTCAGTTGAGTGTCCAACTCTTGATTTCGGCTCCGGTCATGACCTCAGAGTTGTGAGATCGAGCCCCGCGTGGGGCTCAGTGCTGGGCTGGGAGCCCGGTCAAGATTCTCTCTCTCTCACTCTCTCTCTCTCTGCTCCTCCCCCTCTCCAAAAAAAGAGAGAGAGTGAGAGAGATTGTCCCATACAGTCCAGGAGCAAAATAAGAGATATATAAAGAAGTAATTTACAGTTCAGGTGGTGAAGATACACTAGAAAAATCGGTAAAGTACTAAGGTAGCCCTGAAGAAAGAGATACCTATTCATCTGGGGAAGAAGAGCCATAATCAAGGATGACTTTACATAGCAGTCTGTGTCCTAAAAGATGTGAAGAAATTTATCAAGTAGTAGAGGAAAACATTTCAGGCATGTTTACACTCATCAGGGACATACACCCATAGGAAGGTTGTACACTAATAAAGGCATAAAAAATACTAATAATTTTGGAAACCATGAATAATGTTGTAGTTGAAGCTTTGGGTGTTAAGAGGTGCTGTTACAAGGTAAAGAACAGTCTGTTGTGATTTTATATGTTTCTGATGCTTTATAAAATTTTGTTTCTGATTGTTTTGTTCATTGATGTTAGGTGGATGAACCTGTGAATGAATCTTTGAGATGTTTGTATGTCTTTAACCTGGTGACATTTAGTGTTTCCCAAATGGTTTGCTGAAGTTTCCTATAATTAAAAGTATTTCTTAAAGTAAATATTCACCTAAAGATTAAGTTTAAACTATCAATAGATAAAATGTTATTTTCTATTTTTAAGAAGGTTATAGCTTTTATCTAACCATTCTAAGTAGTCCATTTTAACTAAATATATAGATTGGCCAGCAGAACTAGACTTAGAAAGGACATCAGAGGAAGAGCAAAAAAGACTTGATGAAAGTGAAAATAACCACCTAAAGGTATGTAAAAAGTTAAATTTAAATTTCCGATTTTATATTGTTTTTCCTGCTTTAATAATGTAACATAGTTCAAATGAAATGATCTTTTGAATGGACATATCGAAGTCAATAGATTATAATTTAATATTTAGTTTTTATAAAATTTTACAAGTTACAAAACAAAATATTTTTTGAATTTCTGTAACTTATAGCTAAACTTCATCCTTGGAATTGAGATAAAAAAAATTCCTGAATATTGTTTGCTTCTTCACATTTTTGTAACTTTTTATGCGATAAAGAAGGTAACATCAAATATTGAACATATGTTTAAGCAGTTGAAATTATGAGCAGTACAATAATGATGACTACTGACTTAGATTCAGGTAGAAGGAGTAATTATTCTCAGTGGTTCAAAATGTGCAGTTCTGTATTGCCAGTCACTAATACCAAGATTAAAGATTTATTTTGCCTTGTGATCTCTGTGTAGTTGACTTCAGAGTGTGGGGTCATAAAATCAGCACAATTGCCTATTGTAGAATCACACCTTCCAGGGTGGGACCTTTGTAGTTGGGTAATAAACAATAACTTTTTCAGTTATTTCATTTCAGCATAAGAAATCAGTAAGTATTATTAACATTTTTCTTATCCACTCTCAGTGGACATTATATTAGAGCTGTATATAAGCAGATAATTATAGTGATGTATAACACTATCATAGTATATAATTTGAATTAAGATTTAGGAATTTTCTTTCTGATTGATGTTAACTGATTTTGACTCCTAATAATTTAAAATTTGCCTATTCACTAGTTATTAATCTTTAAAGAAAACCCTCAAATGCACTGTAGGGGCTCACTATTTAAGGTATGCTGAGATAAAATGCTTTTAAGTTTGTAACATTAAAAATAATCAAATTCATTTTTTGGTAGATGTAACATGTAATGAATTGTTTATTTCAAAAAAAAACTAACAAAGTTAAGTTTATGGATTTATGTTTTTCTTTTGTCTTAAGCCAGGGCGAGTTATTTGTCACTTCTTTGTTACAATACAGTGACTTGGGAGCAGCTTAACATAGATTAAGAAATTTAACAGTTAAATTTTAATTTTCTAATTTTTCTTTGTCCATACTTGATTACTTAAGGATAGAGGTATTTCACAAACATGTATCCTGGCAGAAAAGACACGTGAAAATGAAACCCAGCAAATTAACGTTCCACTTTTGCATCTGCAAAAAAAGTCTCGAGAACCAGAAATGAATAAGAAATGTGATAGAAAGGATAATATATCTGTATATTCAGAACATCCTTCTGTGCAAAAGCGTGAGGAAATCTCAATCAAACAAGGCAAATTAGTGTGGAAAAATAATCTAAAACACATCACCAGTGAGTTAAAGCGGACGTTTGGTGAAACTTGTGAAAAACACAAAATTGCTCCTTATCCTAAGGAAGAGTCACGACGTGGTAACTTTAAAGAAGGAGCAAACTTAATGGAAATACCTTCTAACTTGACAAATGATAGACTTGATTGTGAGAAAAAGGATATATTTGCAGTGCCTGTCCCTCTAGTATTTCAGGCATTTCCTGAACAAAAAAAGTCTAGTCTCAAATATGCTTGCCAGGCATCTTCTGATTTTTCTTTAAGTGAAAATAAATCAGACTGTGAAAATGATAACAAACCAGACACTGAGCATGTTTTTAACAAAAATAAGAGTTTTAAAAGTGATACAGAAACTAAAAAAGTAAGGAACCCACTCGCTACGTTTGAAGTGAAAGAAGACCAAGAGTTTGACGTGCAAATGGCAAAAAGTATGAACCAAAATAGCACTAATTCTAAATTAGACATTGGACATATACCTCAGTCTAGCGATTCAGAAAGCCATTTTGACAAAAGGTTTTCCCGCTCCAATGAGATGAGACAAATGGCTCAAATAAAAAGGCACCATAGTTCTGCCATTACAAACATTTACAAGAAAACAAAAGTCTTGTTCCAGAAGCCATTCTGTGCAGTTAATAACAGTGCTAATAACTATAGAAGTATGGAACCCAAATTAGAAAATGTGAGTTCTTCTCCACCATGTAGTTACAGAACATCAGAAGTATGTCTAAAAGAAGAATTACAGCAAGATGTTCAAAAGTTTAAGAACGAGATAGGCATGTTACAGATAGACATCCTGGATGAGGAAAAAAAGAAAGTTCAACTTCAAAAAGAGGTAGAGGTTCACTTTGCTGCTGCTCTTTTGTTTTTCCTCTTTATCAATTATCTGAGTCATTCTGATTCTCCACTTAGGAAAAAAGTTCGTGTATAACATGGGGTTGTCTAAATACGTAATTGTGTTCGGAAATAGATTATTTCTGCTGTCTAAATGATAGGAGTGCAGGAAAACATTCTTATGATTGGTTTTCCTTAAGTTTCTCTGTAAGTCTCCCAAGTGGCATATGACCTGGGAAACTAATTTAGCTACGCACCATGTGACCTCATGAACCAGAGTAACCGTAAAGAAAATCCCTTAAAAAATGCAATTATCGGGGCACCTGGGTGGCTCAGTCGTTAAGCATCTGTCTTCGGCTCAGGTCATGAACCCAGGGTCCTGGGATCAAGCCCCGCATCGGGCTCCCTGCTCAGCGGGAAGCCTGCTTCTCCCTCTCCCACTCCCCCTGCTTGTGTTCCCTCTCTCGCTGTGTCTCTCTCTGTCAAATAAATAAATAAAATCTTGAAAAAAAAAAAACTTAAAAAAATGCAATTATCTTGGCACATCTGGGTGGCACGGTCGAGCATCCGACTCTTGGTTTTGGCTTGGGTTGTGATCTCAGGTTCATGAGACTGAGCCCCTCATTGGGCTCTGTGCTCAGCGTGGAGTGTGCTTTAGTTTCTCTCTCCTTCTCCCTCTGCCCTTCCTGCTCATGCTCTCTCTCTCTCTCTAAAATAAATAAATCTTTAAAAAATATATAATAATCTCTAGTGTTTTGGGTTTTTTTTAGATTTATTTATTTATTCATTTATTTGAGAGAGAGCACATGTGTGTGCACAAGCATGAGCCAGGGGTGAGGCAGAGGGAGAGAGAAAGGGAGAAGCAGACTCTCTGCTGAGCAGGGAGCCTGACATGGGGCTCCATCCCAGGCCCCTGGGATCATGACCTGAGCTGAAGGCAGACGCTTAACCGCTGAGCCATCCAGGTGCCCCATCTCTAGGGTTTTTATTTTTATCTATTGGCTTAAATATAAATTGCATTTCCATAAACAATAAAATAGGAAAGAAGCAATGACTAAGAGAAAGGATATAAACAAATATTTCAGCTAAACCTATTTATTGTTTCAGTATGTGCAATCTTTTCTGCTTTGTACTCACTCTTGGAACTTAGAATTCCAACAGGACCACTTTGAGATATTTTTAATAACAAATATTTGTATTATCACTTTTTTCCTCCACATTTTTTAAAAACAGACTCTTTTTTAAGATTTATTTATTTATTTAGAGAGCATGAGCAAGGGCAGGGGCAAAAGGAGAGAGAAAGAGGGAGAGAAGTAGACTCCCCACTGAGCATGGAGCCTGATGCGGGGGTCAATCCCACAACCCTGAGATCATGAGCTGAGCCAAAATCAAGAGTCAGAGGCCCAACTGACTGAGCCACCCAGGCGCCCCCCTCCACTTTTTTTTTTTTTGGTCACCATTCTCACATGTTTCTGTTGAGTCAAACGTTCATATTATGTTTAATAAAGGATGGTACATTTTGACATGTATGGTTTTTATAATGTAGGTAGCATAAACCTTCAGAAACCCTCAGTATTTAACTCGAAGGGAGAAAACGGACTTTTGAGGTGAATTGAGTTTTAAAAATAGACAAAAATCTAGAGATATCCTCCTTCAAAAGAAAAAGTAGCTAAGCACCTTGTCCCCAATTAAGATATTAAATTACTGTGCCAGTGTCATACTTTTAATGTATCTGATTAATTTAATGAATTTGATAACTTAGCTGATTCAGCATTAAAGAATTGTATCATCTCTTTTGGTGCCATAAGATGCTAGGTAATGCCACTTTAGGAACTTTGGACAAATCATTTAACCTTTTTTGGTTTCACTCCCATTTATCAGTGGAAAATGGGATTAAAGTTGATAATTACTTTTATACCCTCTAGCTATAAAAGTTTATGATAACCTTGAATGTGGAATTTGGGGAGCATTACTCATTTCCCAAAATTCTACACTAACATCAGTTTCACTCTGTTCTTTTTGTGTTGTGGTGAACTTTGGTTCATATATTTTAATGAACACTGCCACTTTTTTGATAACCCTAGGATCCAAATGAAAAAAGAATTGTAAAAGGCAGTTGGGGAAAAAATAGCTCAGTGCAGGAAGAGGAAAACTCCTCTTTGTTCCTGGAGCACCACAATGTCACATCCTTTAAATCTGGCTGTTTTTGCAAAATCCAGGTGGTAACGACAGACGAGGACAAATTTTGTGTCTTTGTCTTTTTATTTCTTTGTATCTGCTGGTCAGATGGGGTGGGGTGGGAATGTTAGGTAGCAAAGCGTGGATATGAATACAAAATTAAGAAAGCCCTTTTTCAAATTTTGGAAAATTCTGCTGTTTTAATTAATTATTTTTTAAAGATTTTATTTATCTGTCAGAGACAGCGAGCGAGAGAGAGAGAGCACAAGCAGGAGGAGCGGCAGGCAGAGGGAGAAGCAGGCTTCCCGCTGAGCAAGGAGCCTGATGCGGGGCTCGATCCCAGGACCCTGGATGAGACCCGAGCCGAAGGCAGATGCTTAACCCACTGAGCCACCCACGCGTCCCAATTCTGCTGTTTTTATTCAAACGGAAATGAAGCAGAACTTATAAAAATTGCAATTATTTATAATGATAAAGTTAAACACAAAATATTTTTATCGATTAAAATTACAACAAACTAAGAGTCAAATGATAAAATTAATGAAAAAAGTTCTGGGATGACTGGGTGGCTCAGTCCTTAAGAGTCTGCCTTCGGCTCAGGTCTGATCCCAGGGTCCTGGGATCGGTCCCGCATCAGGCTCCCTGCTCAGCGGGGAGCCTGCTTCTCCCTCTGTCTGTACCTCCCTCCCCCTGCTTGTGCTCTCTCTCTGATAAATAAATAAATAAAACCTTTAAGAAATTTATAATGAAAAAAAGTTCTTTTTAATGAATAATGTAGTAACAATTATCCTTAGTATCACATTTCCATTAAAGATTAATGAAGAAAGGAAGAGACACCAAAGTAATGAGACGGCAGTATTAGAAAACACATATGCTGTCGCTGCTGCTGCTGCTGGACTCATTCAACAAAGAGAGAGTGGAAAAACTGAAAACCACCTCTTTCCTGTTGGGAAAAAGGAAGATTCTGATGGGTAAGCCTATGGCCATATTGAAATAGTAGGTAATTATTATTTTCCTATAAAACCAGTTCTAGTTGGAGCTAACATTCATGATTAACAAGTTTTATATTTTTAGTAAGGCTAGTCCATCCTGGGTGCGAATCAGAAAAATGCAAATAACGAGATACCATTTTTTGCAGTCCTAGTGATAAATATTTTATTAAAAAAATAATAACCAAAGGTAGCAAATGGGAGGAAAAAGGCATTCCTGTACACTGTGGTTAGATGCACGTGGTAACTCCTTTCTGAAGGGTGAGTTAGTGTGTTTCAAAAACTTTAAATATGCTGTCCCTGTTTTAAGTTTATTTTTTAATTTTTTTAAAAGATTTTATTTCTTTACTTGACAGAGAGAGACACAGAGAGAGGGAACACAAGCAGGGGGAGTGGGAGAGGGAGAAGCAGGCTTCCCGCCGAGCAGGGAGCCCAATTTGGTGCTCGATCCCGGCACCCAGGGATCATGACCTGAGCCGAAGGCAGACGCCTAATGACTGAGCCTCCCAGGCGCCCCATATGCTGTCCCTTTATTCCAATGCTTCATTGCCAGGACTAGATCCTATAGGAAAACATGACTTGTGTAAACACACACACACACACACACGCACGAACACATTCTAAGGACATTTATTGTGCATTATTGTTTATATAAAATATGACAGATATGTTAAGGATATTTATTATAGCATTCTCATATCAAAAAGTTGGAGATAGTCTAAATAGCCGTCAATAAGGAAGTAAGTTGTCACCCCTACAAGACAATGTAACATGCGACCATTTGAAAAAATGAGTTTAGGTCTACAGTGTACTGATTGTTTAACAAAGTATATTTAAGGTGTTCGGTTTGGTGTCATGTCTTATGCGAATTTTAGAATGCTTTTAATATCTGCTGAGTTGCAAAAGGAAGTTACCTGCTACACTGGCACTCTATCTTATTACCAACAAAATTGCCAGCTATTAGGTTTTTGGTTTTGGTTCCGTTGAGCTTGAGTGTTCAAATGTTGGACCCTCAAATTGATCTGAATATTACCAAGAGATTTCGTATGTCAGCTTGTCCCATATTGTATATAAACATTTGATTTGATGATCCTTGTGCTATAAACCAAGATGTTCCTAATGCAGTGAATCTTCTTTTGAAGATACCTTGCATGCATGCTATTAGCCTTCCTTTTTAAAGAGAATATATTTCTATATGCACCACACCAAATTTTTCAACAGTGACTTCATATTATATAATTTATGAAAATTCAGTATACAAAATAGGAATATTTTCTGCATTCCAAACCCCTTATACTTCTCTTATAGAATTTTATTTTTTTTAATTTTTTAAATTAGATTTAATTTTTTTTAAAGATTTTATTTATTTATTTGACAGAGAGAGAGACAGCGAGAGAGGGAACACAAGCAGGGGGAGTGGGAGAGGGGGAAGCAGGCTTCCCACCAGCAGGGAGCCCAATGTGGGGCTCGATCCCAGAACCCTGAGACCATGACCTGAGCTGAAGGCAGATGCTTAACAACTGAGCCACCCAGGTGCCCCTCGTATAGAATTTTAATATGACTAATTATTTTGGATATATCCTGGAGTTAGATGATTTTTATCAAGCATGAAATATTGCTGTTGAAACTTAATAGTTTTTCTATGGTCTTTCTGAGCATGAGAAAAAATGATAGTCATGTTATATAATATTATGTATATATTATATATCTAGAAAATTTTTAAGGAGTCTTTTGGTTGTATAATTTTGTGAATTATTTAATACTTTGGTCTGCCTTTTTTTTTTTTAAGATTTTATTTATATTAGAGAGAGAGAGTGCGTGGTGGGGGAGAGGGACAAGCGGACTTGGCACTGAGAGCAGAGCACCATGCGGGGCTCGATCCCACAACCTTGAGATCATGACCTGAGCCAAAATCAAGAGGTTTAACTGATTGAGCCACCCAGGTGCCCCCTTGGTCTGGCATTTTTTTAAAAACATTTAGTGCTACATGTATATAATTTAAAAAACTATATTACAAAATATATTACAGAAATATTATATCATCATTGTGTAAGGATTGAACTAAACAAGAAAATTAAATCATCTATGATCATTCCTCTTAGCTATGAAATCCTTAAAAGAACCATGTACACTCACTGATCCTGATTTACCTCCCATTCACTCTTGAATTCTCTCTAGTAATTTTCACTCCCACTACTCCAGAATTGATTTTTCAAAGGTTACCACTGATTTTCACTTGAATAAATCTAGACATAATTTCTTAGATCTCATTTTATTTGACCTATCAGCAATATTTGACCCAATGGAGAACTCTCTTCTCCAAAATTCTGTCTTCATTTAGCTTTCAGGGTATCACTCACTCACCTGGTTTTCCCCCTGCCTTTCTAGTCTGTACATCTCAGCCTGATTTGCTTCTTTCTCTTCATCCCCCACCTCTTACTTACACATTGACATCTTCCAGGAATCAGTCCTTGATTTTTTTCTCTTGACTTTTACTATCTTGTATATTCTAATGATCTTCAGGTTTATATCTCCAGCCCAAATCTCTCCGCATAATTCCAGACCTACATATCAAACTGCCTATTTGATAGCTCTTTGGGATAGCTATTGAGTATTATGAACTTAACATGTCCAAAATCGAACTACTGATATTCTTATAACCTGCCCTTCTTGTCTTTCCTAATTGAGTTCATCATAGTTCTTCCAGTTGCTCTGCCAGAAAACTTGGTAAGATTCTCCTGTGATTTACTCATCCTTTTCTTCCTGGTATAGAGAGGGAGACACTTACAAAAGGAGATATCCTTTATAAATGTAAATTTCTCTTACAAAAGATTAACTTCTACTTTGTTTTCAGAACTTCTCCTGTATCTGCAGTTCTCGAAATAATTAGCTCAAAATAATCCTGTGTCAAAGAGGCGTGTTTTGGGGTGCCATATTCTGCTACCCTTCAAGTGGGTGTTCACAAGAGAGGTCCAGGCTGGCTGTATCAATTTGGGAGTAATTAGCACAAAGATGGATGTAGGGGTGGAGGACCTGAAGAGGAAAAGAGTGAAGCAATGTTTTCCTTATTTAAAATTGAAGAGTACACCATAGTGAAAGTTTAGCACACCTAACACCATTTTCTTTGACTAATTGGTTAATAAGCATTTGTTAGGATAGAGTATTCTAGGATCCAGTGAGAAGTGTCATTGCATTCTATTAATAAATATTCAAGGGTCTGTTTTCTATACTAAATTTACATGTTAATTTTGTATCTAGTTTATTCAAAAAACATAATTGTCATTTTTCCAAGACTGTATTTTATGCATAACAACTAAACCATTATTCAGAAATCAAATTGCTGAGACTATAAATAAGGCCTGTGTAGGAACCACTTAGCTAATTTGTTGTGATGTGGGTTTCCATTCTAGGCAAGGAGGTTGCCATTTAAAATCAGAGACATTTGGAATTTGACGGGAAACTGAAGAATGAACCTTCGTGTTTCACTTAGATTCTGAATGAGCCAGATCTTTCTGAGTCAGTTATACAAAAATTTAAGACTCAAGGGACCTTAGAGCCCTGAGTCTATTCTCCCTAGGGATGGAGAATTGGGATCTGTCCCTTCAGGCTTATGATTTTAGAAGAATTCTTTCCTCTCTTCAAACCCCGGTTTCTGTATCTTTGAAACAAGAAACCCAGTCTCTTTTATGAGATTATTGGGAGGAAGACCTGAAGGGAAAATGCGTGTGTTAGTGCATACATCTTAACAAACCACATGGGACGAGTTAAGCACTCAATAAATAGTGCTTAATATAATTTTTAAACACTCTGTAGGAGGTATCTATAAAATTTTTGGACTTGATTTTAAAGCATTGTATTGTAGTGTTATAGTATTACGATACCAGAAGGAATAACTGAAAACATTCCAAGTTTTTAAGTCATATCTGGAAAATGTATGTATTTGGGTGTATTCAGTGGAAGGATTTTCCTTCATGGCTGTCCTTCAAGGTCACCTCTGAGTGAAGCTGTGGGACTATAGGTATCCCCCTTCTGATGGCAGCACCCTCCATTAACCAGGCTTGAGTCTTGTCTTCCTCAGTCAGCTGATCATACAGAACTTCCCACAAGGCTGCAACTATGGATTGAGAGGGGGAAGAGGAATGGAGCTGGGGCTATGGGCTCCTGGAAATGTCTTTTCCTTCTGCTTGAGCCTGGTCTCTTATGTCACTTCCGTCTTAAGAGATTAAAGCTGCTCATGCCCAATTTTATAGTTTGGTGGGTCAGAGAAAACCCAATTTATCGTGGGAAACTCAGGCCTGATGACTCATGTTTATGCATTCAGTCTTAATAGCAAGCCAGGGCTGTTTCTCAAAAGGATAATAGTCATCTATACAAGAAGGCATATGATTTGCTCTAAAACCTAGATGTCTCCACTGTGATTTTCTTCGTGGTGCTTGCCAGATCACAGATAATCCCACTATTTGTCATAGACAAATAGTGCCGTTACCTGCTGGATCATAATGTCCAAGTGGAAGGGCAGCTTGCACTACAGTCTAGATTTCTTTTATTCCAGGCTCCCACAAAAACTGGCAGCCTTACCCGGGACTTGGAAAATGGGTTGAAGTAGCATACACAAATGTGGTATATGCTGCTTCCAGTCCCCTTTGACCAACATCTCCCCATTTCCCCACCCCTCAGCCTCTGCAACCACCAATCTCTGTTTCTATGAGTTTGGGTTTTTTAGATTCCATATATAAGTGAGATCATACGATATTTGTCTTCCTCTGTCTTAACGTATTTTACTTAGTATAATGCCCTCGGTGTTCATCTATGTTGTCACAAATGGCAGGATTTCCTTCCTTTTTTTATGGTGGAAGAATATTCCATTGTATATAAACGTTACATTTTCCATATCCATTTATCCATTAATGGGCACTTAGGTTATTTCCATGCCTTGGCTATTTTGAATAATGTTTCAATGACCCTGGGGGTGTAAATATTGAGGTAATGACTTAATTTCCTTTGGATATATGCTCAGAAATGGGATTGCTAGTACATAAAGTATTCTATTTTTAATTTTTTGGAAAAAATTTCCTTTTCTTAATCCAAATTCCACTGACCAGCCTTACCTGTCATTGACAACTCCCACCTTAATGAGTCACCTCTATGGTGATTGCCAAATGCTGATGCTCTGTTTTCCTCATTTTTTTTTTTTTACATTTGTTACCTTTATGTACCCCGTCTCCCAATCATGCTGGCTCTGTGCTGCTGCTCCTATTTGTCACACTCCCCTGCTACATTCTTGGCCTTTGCCTCTGCATGGCTTCCAACCTTTCTCATCATGAAGAAATTCACTCATGTCATTGGCCACCATGTTGATTCCTCCACTCTGGCAAGGGAAGGGAATGGAAGGAATAGGTAGATGGAAAAGAAAGTGACTACAGGGGTGCCTGGGTGACTCAGTCGTTAATCGTCTGCCTTCGGCTCAGGTCATGATCCCAGAGTCCTGGGATCGAGCCCCGCATCTGGCTCCCCGCTCCGTGGGGACCCTGCTTCTCCCTCTCCCACTCCCCCTGCTTGTGTTCCCTCTCTCACTGCGTCTCTCTCTGTCAAATAAATAAATAGAATCTTAAATAAATAAATAAATAAATAAAATTAAAAAAAAGAAAGTGACTACATATGGTTTTAGTAAGCAGAACTGTGGGACGACTGTATCTTAGACTGAAGGTACTGCCCAGGTAGATATATTTTGAGAACATTTAATAGGTAAGTATGGTACATCAGGTATATGTAATGAGAGATGAGTTTACCACTGCCTCATATTTTTAGACAATATATTTTTATTTATAATTTATAATTTACAAAATAATTTATAATAAATTATTAATAGATATGTATAAATGAATATTTATAAATGTATACAAATTTATGTAAAATTTATGTGAATAAATATAAATAATTTATAAATAATATAATTATATTTATAAATAAATATTAATAACTAAAATATAAAATTATAAAATAAATCAATAGTTTATTTATAATATAATTTTTATATAACATATTTTTGTTTACTTGTTTACTAGTTGTCTCTCCCTTTAGAATGTAAGTTCCATGAGAACAAAGACTTTGACTTGTCCACTCCTGTTATCTTTGGTGCCAGAAACAGTGCCTGGCAAACATTAGCTACCCAGTCATTCTTTGTTAAATGCATGAAGCTCAGACAAGGAGTTTGCACCTATATTTTGGAGGTCAGAATAAGAAGACTGAATTTAATTCTGTTGGACAAAGGAAGGCTATCAAAGTCCTTATAGCAGGAGAGTAAAACAACCTGAGTTTTAGTAAGATACCTCTAGGAATCATGGGAATGATAGATTAAAAAGACAAAAATTTGGAGGCTTATAGTAATTTTAGGAAACTTTTATTGTCTATATTTTGTGGTATAAGGATTTTATTTTTATTTCATGTTTTAAAAGATTTCCAAATGTATAAGAAAGAGAATTTCTGTAAAATTTATAAAACACATGTTCTAGAAAAAAACCTGCCACATGTACAATTTGTCATCGATAATAGTTGTCATCCTTGAAAAGTATCAAAAACATTTTCCCTGAAATTATGTCATCACCACTTAAAAATTGGTTTTCTCTTATTTCTTATAAACTGCTTTAAAACATTGTTTTAAAATTTTTATCATAATTGATCATATGATTCATCCATTTCTATAGTGTAGTCCAATATCATACTTAATTTTAACATAATAATTATAATTTAGTGGTGGTTTTCACATATGATTTTCAAAAATGGTTACAAATTTTAGGTAGACAAATTTTTAAATATTGATGATCTTTTTAGTTTATTTATTAGATTTTAGTTAATTATTATATCTTAGTCTTAAAAATTTCGATACAGGATGCCTGGCTGGCTCAGTCAGAAGAGCTTGCAACTCTTGATCTCAGGATCATGAGTTTGAGCCCCATGTTTGGTGTAGGGATTACTTAAATAAATAAAAAACTTTAAAAAAATAAAATTAAAATTAAAAAATTTTCCATACAACAAGCATTTATTGAGAGGATTTTATGAGTCAGGACTCTGCAGTGTTTGAGATCTTACCCTACTTACAAGCTAACAAGTTTGCTTGTTTCATGGCCATTTGCAGAAGACACAAGACTCCTGGGTCAGAGACAAAGGACTTTATCACCATGGCAAAAACAGTATCCAGACCCTCATATTTATTTGTGTTGATTTGCCATGCCCCCTCAGGGCCATGAGGGTGACAGTAAAGACCCATCCTAGATACCTGTATACACAGTGTGCTGCATTAAAGGAAGTGATCCCTGAGCTCACCACTTTCCTAGTAAAGATTATCAGCCTGCTTCTTGGCAGAAGAAAGGCATTACCTCATCCTTTAAGGATGCTCACTGCAAACACAATTCTGAGGAATGGCCTGTGGAAAGAGTGGTCAGGATTTTGCATTCTTGGCATATGCACAAAGAATGTGCAGGGACACTCAGGATCCAAGGAGATTGCCTCTTCTAACAGTACTCTGGTAGTGAGAAAAAATATATATAGGCTCCTAAAATGAAATTAGAGCAAATCTAAAATATAATTTTCTGTGGAAAAACACCAGAAATATTAGTTGAAACTGAGATATACAATATTACTGCTGTTTCCTCCCCATCTGGATAATGCTACTGATGAGATCTGTCATCACTATGATATTAAGGAGTGTGTAGAAGCTTAGTTGAAAATTGAGTGGGGTTAATTGAAAAATCATCATATTAAGTGTTAAAAATTTTATAAATTTAAACTTAGTCTTTCTTGGTTGAATATTACTATACTTCAAAAGTTTTTTCCAAACCAGATGAAAAAATATACTTCAGAACATAGTAGTTGATAGTAACAAGTACCACCACAGCACCAAAACCAGGTAACATTTCTTGAGGGCTTACTAAGTGACATGCATCATTCAAAGTACTTCTAGATATTAACACAATAATCCTGACAATAACTCTATGAAATAGGCACTATTATTTTTCATAAGAGGAAACTAAGGCACAGAAAGATTAAGTAATTTACATAATGTCACATAGCTAGGATATCAGCATGCTTTCAGCTCTGACTGACAGACGCTCTCACCAATTGGTGCATTTATTATATGACACTGCAGGAAGGCCAGAGGTATGACAGGTTTTAGAGCTAGCTGAGTCAATGGCTAAACAAAGTTGGTAGTCAAAATTATTTCTGATTTAAAAAAAAAAACTCATCATCTATGTACTGGCGTTGCCCTTTGGCTGGCCCCACTTGTGGTCACCAGATGGCTGTGGCACTTCTTGGCACTTTTACTCTCCATTTTTTTTTCTCCAGACTTAGTATTTCAGATGATTTGAAGATTGGCTTTTTCTGCACAGACCATGCTACTCAAACAGATTACAGTGAAATTCTGCCACTAAAAGAGTTGAGTTCATCTACAGAAAAGCTAATACGGGTAAATTGGATTTGTTTTCAAACTTCTGAGATTATTTTGGGTATTGTTTGCCTTGATGTCTCTTTCCTTCGCAGAGTTGAAATGATTAAAATTTTAATCTTAGCGTCTTTTATAAGCTGAATTGGACGACAGTCGCGTTTTTAAAAATAATTTGTATCAACTACTGTTTATATTTATATCATGCTTATATATGTTAACCAGTTAGTGAAGTATGTTTTTACTCTCTTTGGAATTTTCTATTTATGCTACTTTTTAGAAATTATGAAATACTTTTGGATTGTAGAAAAATGTGGAGAGTAATATAATGAATCACTGTGTTACCCACCATACAGCTTTGTCAAATCTTGACTTTCCACCATATTTCCTTTGGATCTTTTTTGATTGTAAAGAAACAGAACATTTCATACACCTCGGATATCAAGAGTTATTAAAATCCCTAATCAATAAAACTGTCACACTGGATAGCATACTACTATAAATACTCTCGTGTACTTTGTTTCTGTTTTTTCACTTAACAGTATAACTTGAAAATCATCCCATATTGGTAGTGTCCTCGTCATTTTCACAAGTGTATCCATCCATCATAAAATGTACATCATTTATTTAGCTATTCCCCTAATAATGGACATTTTGGATGTTTCAAATCTTCTACCGTGATGAAGAATTCTGTACATATTCAGAGGCCAGCCAATCTGTGGCATAAACTTCAAAGTGGAATTTCTGAGTCATAAGATGTATGCATTAGTCATTTTGAAGGATATTGCCAAATTGCTCTGCACGGAGATTGTACCAGTTTACACCCCCACTAGTAACTTTTGGAGGTGTCTCTTTTCTTACATACTTGCCAGTTTGTTGCCTTTTCTAGTAATACCTTCAGAAAAGTTTTATAACTTTATTTCTTTGCAACTGGGCATGTCCAAATGACCAAGTTCTGGTAGTAGAATTAGATTAAAATATTATGTGGCAGCTTTGGGAACCTTCTTTAAGAAACAGCTCACCGGGGCGCCTGGGTGGCTCAGTTGGTTAAGCGACTGCCTTCGGCTCAGGTCATGATCCTGGAGTCCCTGGATCGAGTACCTCATCGGGCTCCCTGCTCGGCAGGGAGTCTGCTTCTCCCTCTCCCACTCCCCTGCTTGTGTTCCCTCTCTCGCTGTGTCTTTCTCTGTCAAATAAATAAATAAAATCTTTAAAAAAAAAAAAAAAGAAAAGAAAGAAAAAAAAAAAAAAGAAACAGCTCACCGTGCACTTACTGTTTGCTACTTCACTTCCTCCTCCTCTTCTCCCTTCCTCCCTTCCTCCTTTCCTCACTCCCTCCTTCCCTCCCTTCCTTTCCTTATTTCTGTGCCTAGAACATGGATGCTACCATTTGTGCCCTGATTTTGAGGCAGTATACAGTATAGTGATAAGATAGAAGGATCTTAGGTCATTTTCACCCCTGATTGCCTACTCAATTTCTAGTGAAAGAGAAATAAACTTATTTCTCTTTTGTGCTTTTGTTATTTGGATTTTTAAAATCCAGCTGAACCAAATTCTTATGCTTATATCAGATTAAGGGTGTTTCCTCTATTTTTAATTGATGAAAGACATCTAAAAAATATAATGAATGACAGGATTTGAATGCTTTTCATGGATCTATTGAGTCATATGGTTTTTTTTCTTTATGTGATGATGTGAAAATTGACTTTTGAACAGTAAGCCTGGAATGAACCCAACGGGACTATAATATTTCCTTCTGTTTTCTGCATCATTTGTATAATTCTACTAATGATTTTTTCCTATTCATGTTCATAAGAGACTGTCCTATAATTTTCTTTTCTTCTTATACTATTGTTGTTCAATCTCAGTACCAAGGTCATAGTATTTCATAGAATAAGTTGGAAGATGTTCCTTAGTCTATTCTCTGGAATAGTTGGCATGAGGTTGGAATTATCTATCTCTTCAGTGTTTGTTAGAACTTGCTTGCAAAACTGTATGTGCTTATTTTTATTGCTATTTTTATCTTGTTATGGATATATTAAGGTTCTCTTAAATCCTCTTGGGTCAGTTTTGACATTATGTTTTTCTATAAAAGTATTTATTTTGTCAAGTTTTCAAATTATTGGCATATTGTTGACTGTCTTATTTTTAAATCTTTATTGTGTCTGTAGTTACCTATTTTTTTAAATTTTAATATTAAAAAATAAAAAGCTAATATTGTGTGCATACCTCTTCTTTTTTTTCTAGATGAATGTTGGCAGTTTTATCTGTTTCATTGTTTTTTTTCAGAGACCCAACTTTTACATTTGTTAATCCTCTCTATCATATCTTTATTTCTAGTTCATAAATTTCTTATCTTTATTTTTTAATTTACTCTACTATTTTGTGTTCACTTTGTTTTCTTTTTCTGATTCCTTGAGTTGGCTCTCAGTATCAGTTAGGATGTCATATAAAGCTCTATTTTTAGAAAATGCAACTATATTGGCTTAATCAAATAAGAAGTCACTTAGAATTAGACATCTGTAGTTGAGGTAGTAGCTCTCTGTTGTCATCTATATACCAGACTTGTTTTATCTTTTTCAATCTCTGTTATTAGTGCATGGCTTTTGCTTTCATATTTCTGACCTCACAGTAGCAAGATGGCTGCTACACTTCCAGCCTCCATCTGCATTTCATACAGGACGGAGACTATGAGAGAAGTAGGGAGGGCTGGTGGTGGTGGCCATGATAGGAAAGCAGGAACTTTCTATAGAAAACCCCAGCTTATTTATCATTGGCCTTAACTTGACCACCTTAACTGGGAGGAGTCCTAGAGTAGTGAGCATTTTAGTTGGACATATTTCTGTCTGGACAAAGTCCTAGTCCTCTCAGTAAGGAAGAACCAGTGTAATGGATAGTGGTTGTCAGCTACAATGCCTATAGATCATTATTTTTGTGGCCCCCTCTTTTCTTTTATAAGCATTTATAGGCTTATATTTCCCACAAATTACTTCTTTACCTTCACCCCACAAATTTTGAAATGTAGCATTTTTATTAGTATTCGTAATACTAATTATTTTTATTAGTTAATGCTTTTAATATTTATTAGTATTAGATTAAAATGCTCTAACATTTTCCAAGTATGCTTTTTAGTTATTGTTATGTTGTTGGTTTTTAAATTCAGTCCTCTGTTATCAGTGAAAATTCTTTGTGAGACAAATTATTTGGTGTTTGCAACTTGTACCAAGGCTTCGTGTGAGGTCAGTCTTTGTCACTGTGCCCTGGATATAAGAAATTAAAAATAATTTTCATTTGTTACTAGTTGAGAGTGTATATGCATATGTATGTGTATATGTGTATGTGTGTATATATATGTATGTGAATATATATATTTTGCCATTCTGTTCAATGCTAATATCCTTATATCAGCATTCTTTGGTATAGTGTTTGCCTGGTAAATCTTTCTCGTTCTTACACTGACCTCATTTCTGTGTTGCATTTTAGGTATAACTTTTACAGATTATAGATAGTAGTTTAGAAAACATCCAATCTTATAATCTTTTTCAACAACTAGTTTATTCTCTTAATATTAGTTGTGATTACTAATATGTTTTTATTTTTCTGCCAACTTATTTTGTAATTTCTCTTTAGCTTCTTCTTCTTTTATACTTCTTTTTTCCTACCTCCCTACTTTTCATTGGATTGATAAACTTTCTTTAGTTCCTATTCTCTCCTCTACTGGGAATTAAGTTAATCACGATATCTTTATTCTTTTAATGGTTGCCTCCAGTTTGAACATGTGCACTTGGTTTTACAGTGTCTGCACGTAGCCAGAATTTCTAATTTCTGTCAAATAATGCAAGAAACCTACTACCTTTATCTATAATCACCCCCTATCTTACACATTATTATTCTCAAGTATGTCAGTTCTACCTCTTTTTCTAATATTTTTGTAGTTACCTATTCATATCATTATTTTATACAGTTAATATTTGTTTTGATTTGCTCACATTCACTAATTTCTTTCTCACCATTACTTCCTATATCTCTTACTTATTTTCGAGTTTAATTTTCATTCTTCCTAAAGATCCCTTGATTCTTCTTTCAGCAAAGATCATGGTCTACTTAGTGGTAGTATTGTACAACCTCACATAACATGTAATACCCTTGCAATTGTATAGATCCATTTACCACCCTCCCCTGTCCTTTATGCCAGGGTTATCATATGTGTTACATCTACATACATTATACACTCAGCTTTGCTTTAAACATTCTTATATATCTTACACAAATGATGTTTGCTTTAAACATTCTTATATATCTTACACAAATAAGAGGAAAATCCATTATATTTATTTGGATATGTACTGTTTCCAATGCTCTTCATTCTTTCCTGAAAATCTAAGTTTCCAGCCTGTAATATTTCTTTTTACCCTGAAGAAATTTCTTTAGCAATTCTCAGTCGAGGCAATAAATTCTCATAGTTTTCTTTATTTAAAATGTTGCATTGATTATAGAATTCTAGATTGATAAGTATTTTTTTTTTTTCTTTTCACTGTAGCATAGCTCTTCTGACTTCCTTGGTTTCTAATAAGAAAACTTTAATCATCCCAAAAGTTATTCCTCTGTATGTAGTTGTTTTCTTTTCTGTCTGCTTTCAAGATTTTCTTTTGGAGGTGCCTGGCTGCCTCAGTCAGTAGAGCATGCCACTCTTGATCTTGAGGTCATGAGTTCAAGCCCCACGTTGGGTATAGAGCTTACTTAAGAAAAAAAAAAAAAAGATTTTCTTTTTATCTTTGGTTTTCAGCAGTTGAATTATTATGTACCTAGGTGTGGTTCATATGTATTTATCCTGCATGAGGTTTGTTCAGCATCTTGAATCTTTCTTTTTCACCACATTTGGGAGCTTTTTGGCCATTATATCTTCAAATATTTTTTTTCTACCCTACTCTTTGTATCCTCTCCTTCTGCAACTCCAGTTACTTGCATGTTATACCTCTGATTATGGACTTACATGTCCTCAATTTCTGTTCACTTATTAAATTTTTAAAAATTATTTTCGGGGCGCCTGGGTGGCTCAGTCGTTGGGCGTCTGCCTTAAGCTCAGGTCATGATCCCCGGGTCCTGGGATCAAGCCCCGCATTGGGCTCCCTGCTCTGTGGGGGGCCTGCTTCTCCCTTTCCCACTCCCCCTGCTTGTGTTCCCTCTCTCGCTGTCTCTCTCTCTGTCAAATAGATAAATAAAATTTTTAAAAAATAAATAAATAAATAAAATAAAAATTTTCTTTCTTTTGTTCTACTGATTTATCTTCAAGTTCACATACTTTTCTCCCATCATCCTTATTCTTCTATTAAACTCTTCCAGTGAATTTTTAATTTCAGACATTTTAGTTTTCAACTCGTGAATTTCTGTTTATTTTCTTTATTGCCTATTTTTTCCCCATTTGTTATAAGCATATATTTTCCTTACTTCCTCCTGCATAGTTATAATAGCTGCTTTAAAAATCATTGCCTAATAATTCCAACATTTGGGTAATATTGGTCTTGGTCTCAATGATGTTTTTTCTTGGGACTGAATCACATTTTCCTGTTTTTTTTTTTTTCTTTTTTAATCAGGTATTTTGAATTATATCTTGGGTATTGTGAGTGTTATGTTCTGGCTTCTGATATTTATGTACATATTCTCCTGAAGACTGTTGATATCTTTGTTTTAGCACATAATAAACTTGTTTGGATTCAAACTGCAAATGTCTCTTTGTTGACAGCCCAAATCTCCTTGGGCTGCTTACAGTCTGTTCTATGTATGTGTGTTTTGGGGATCACCCAGAGGTTTGTTCTGAGTTTATATACAGATTTTGCACTCCTTCTCTTTGGTTTTTTTCTTTTTAGGAAGCCCACACAATCACATCCAGCATCTGTGGTTGCTCTGTCCCTTTATTATTCAGACCATAAAGGCCAATGATTTCTATTTGAGTTTTGGCTGCCTTGTGAGGTCACCGAACACAGCCACCCCAGCAGGCATCTCTCCTTGCATCAGTTCCTTCCTCCAATTTTTGAATCCCCTCCTGGATTCCCCTGCTTCTGTTTATTCTCCAGAATAATGATTGTGTTTTGTTCCTATTTTATCTAGAGTTTATAGTGATCTGTGGGAGTCTTAGATCCAGTGGAGTTTGTTTGACCATACAGGATTTCTGTGCCTTCCTTCCTCAGAACATGCAGTCCATACAGGACTGGGTCTTCTAAAGGCAAAGTCATCTCTGCCTGTTCCTGGAATTTAAGAAATTCCTTAAGACTTCACTTGCTTTCAAATATTTTTTAAAAATGACTTGTCAACATAGTACCCTTTGTGAGTTGACAATATGATATAAAGAAATAGGGCTATGAGTCAGTCATAACTGTTCAAATCTGGGCCTTCCATTACTGGTCATGCAATGTTGCATTAGATAGTCATTAACCACTTGAAGTCTTATTATCCTCATCTGCAAAATAAAATCTTATCTATAGTTTCAGGATACTAAAATGAGATTCTTTCCAGGATGCTAGTACACCAGGTATAAAATTCCAAAGTGAATTTGAGTTAGATCCCATTTGCAGGATTTGCAAAAGGAATGTTGCATATCAGATCAATGACTCTTAGCTTTTGAAATAGATCAAGGATAATAAAAAAAGAGTCAGGAGGTGCAGAGGAAAAATTACTGATTGAGAAAGCGCTATTACCATGCTCTTTATAGGGGAAAAGGTACCAGAAATGATCTTCCTCAACTCAAAGCTAGTAAAGCAGGCTTGTATGGAACCTGAAGTACATTTGCTGCTTTTGGAAAACACAGAGGACTGGTGCTGATCCATGCTTAAGGAAACTAGGAAGATGGAGTCGCTAAGTTGGGATCATTCTATACTTCCAAAGTTGTTGGGGTGAGGAATGTGTGATTGTTTCCTATGGACCATATGTGGCCTATGAAAGAGAAAGAGAGAGAGAAAGTGCATCATCATGGAGTCATTCTGGGCGCTATCCAGTAGAATGATATAAAACAACAGAGGACCCCCAACAGTAGGAAGAAGAAAAAAAAGCTCTATATTCATAGGGGCTGAGGAAGGAGTAGCAATGATCTCCCAGTCTTACTTTGAATGTGTTTAACTCATGGTAATAATATTCTAAATGCCACTTTGAGGCTGTGTTTTGAGTGACAGTAGGATTTTCTATTCCCAAGAATGAGCAGAAAGGCCCTGGAATTGATTAGAGTTTCCATTCAGGGCAGAGGAAGATTGCCTAGTGAATACATTTTAAATAGATGATGGGAGACAAAAACACATTGTATGTTTGATGATCAGAAATGATTCTTAGTCAACATGCTGGTTTGCTTGGCTAGTAAATTCACAACAAATGTTGATTTTTGCCTATCTTTTCTGATTTAACATTCGCATCTTGAACTATACCTTTCGGAGGTATGATAAAGGGTTGTTGTTAACCCAGGTATTTTATCCTGGATGGGAAGAAATGACCAAGAACCTTCTCTCCCTTACTCCATTAGCATATATTAATTTAGCAGATTAACTGGAGTTCTCCAATGTATACCATATTCCAGAGGTATTCTTAAAAAGCAGGACAGGCCCCTAACTACATTCCAGGTCATATGCCCATGTTGGGGAGGAAAAATTTTTTCTTTACCTTTCAACATTCTTCTAGTTGGTCTAAGAATCAAATTGACAGGAGACAGATTAGCAGGAGAAAAACAATTTAGTAACATGTACACCTCCTGAATACAAGTGAGAGACCCAGGAAAACTGAGTAACTCTCTGAAATGGCCTTAAATACCACCTTCAACTAAAGACAAAAGATGATGTTGGGGGAGGAGGGGAACAGTTAAGCGAGGTTATGAGGAAAAGCACAATAAACAAGGATATGATGGTTATGTAGGTTTAAATCTGCATAAGAGTTTCTAGAGATTTTAACTCATCCCCTTCTTGCTGGTATAGCTAGGGAAGGCACCCTTACAAGTGGAGCTTTCCCTTCTAAATGTAAATGTCTCTTATAAAACGGTAACTTCTACTCAGTTTTGGAGCTTCTCCTGCGTTTGCAGTTTCTTAAAAATAATCAGCCTAAAATAATCAGTATGCCAAAGAGACGTATCAAAATTTGCTTTTCTACACCCAGAACCAGGCAATGTACTAGAATCTTTACACAGAGTGCCCTTACTCTCTTCAATAATGTATGTTTTTCCATTTTTCAGATTATTAGATCTCTTCAAAGTGGATTTTGGGTTCCTCAAACAATTGCTTCAGTTGAAATTTGAGGACAGTCTTAAAGAAGAGTCTTTCAATCTCTTCACTGCTCTACATGACAGGATCCTAACAATCGAAAAACATTATCAAGAGGTACAAGTTCTCTCATTTCCTTTGTTTTATATGTGGATTGATCTTGTGCTTAGATAGGTATGTACTACAGTTTTGAATTTAGCAACTAGTGTGGGGGGCAATTTAATTTGCATATGTTGTGTCTCATGTAATAGCTAATCCATATAATAGCTTTCCTTTGTATCAGGAACTTTGTAAGTACTCTGTATGCAAATTAATCTAATCCTCACACTAACTTCATGAAGTAGGTGCAATTATTATCTCTCTTTTACAGATGAGGAAATTGAAGCCCAGGAAGTTTAATTAACTTGCTCAAGGCCACCAGTTAAACAGCAGAGTTTATTTTCCTGGCCAGACAGTTTGATGCTTGAGATCTGGCTCTTAAGCACAATTTTATAGGATATTATTTGTACTTATTATCTCTGTAAGGGCCAAAAGCTTGAAAAATCAGCTGCTTCAAGGAATTTCCTAAATTCTTTGGTCAGGTTAGCATATTTATCTGTCATTAAGAATAGGGACTGCTTTTCCTCAGTTATAATACACATACACAAACCCCTCATCTTCTATTGACTCCACCATTCTGAGAACCACTATAAGCTTTTTAAATGTGTTTCCTCCATAAGTCCCTCAACAATGCTTAAATGAAACCCGATTATTCCTGATCTACAGATAAGGAAACTGAGATGCCAAGGTTAAGTAACCTGCTTCAGGTCAGACAGATTGAAAGTGGCACAATAATACTGAAATCCAGTTCTGTCTGACTCTAAAGCCTAATTGTTGTTTGCACTCCATTGTTATCCAAAACAATGGTCAACTGATTTGATTAATCAGAAAATGACTCTGTTTTATGGATTAGTGGCTCTAGATTTCTTTTTATGAGCATATCCCATTCAAAAGGTACAAGGACCAGGAGAGGATATGAATTACAAATAGGTTTTACTATTTTTAAGAGCAGTTCTAGGAAGACAGTAAAAAGACTTAAATATGTAAAGTGAAATAAAATGTTCAAATTATCTATATTTATTTTATCCATTTGAGCTCTCTATTGCTTATAGTTAAGTAAAAATTGAATGCAGTGTGGAGTACCTGGGTGGTTCAGTCAGTTGGGTGGCTGACTCTTGATTTCGGCTCAGGTCACGATCTCAGGGTCGTGAGATCGAGTCCTGTGTTGGGCTCTGTGCTCAGCCTGCAGTCTTCTTGAGACGCTCTCTCTCCCTCTCCTCTGCCCCTCCCCCTGCTCACATGCATGTAGTCTTTCATGTGCGTGCTCTCTCTCTCTCAAAAATAAATAAATAAATCTTTTTAAAAAATTGAATGCAGTGTAATAGCTATAGTGTTGGAGAAATGATTACAAATTGGAGTTTTCACAAGATTTGTGATGATCTGAATGATGGTTTTATACTGAGTCCTTTAGTAGGGTGAGAGAGTCATATTTGGAAATTCAGTATGGTGTTCATTGTACTTATTTTTGTTTTGCAGAATGAGGATGTCATAAGAAAATGCTACAATCAGCAGTTGGCTGATGCCATAGCTGTTATCAAAGGAATGTATAAGGTGGGTTTTTAGTGCTGTCATGGACAAGGCCATCTTCCCATCCTGCGAATGCACAGAGTGGGGCTCACTGGGGGTTCCCAATCTGTGTTTTTGGCTTTGAAGATCTGTCTGCTCAGTTTTCAGGTCACTGAAAAGGGATCAGGCCTAAGACTGTTCACACTTACGTTAAATCGACCAAAATAACATTTTATTGTGACAGATATAGATTTGCAGAGACTGGAAAATTCCAGTCTGGTGTCCAGGTAAGTGACGAAGTCTGTTTGGTGAGCATGCAGTTGGATAGAAGGTCAGATAGTCTCAGAGAGTTCATTGCGATTGCTGTAAATCCCAATGAACTGTCTCTGACCCTTGGTGGAGTAACTCTTCTACTGATGAGGACATGTCTATCTGCCATATATGGTGCTTCACTCTCCTACACAATGGGAGCATTCATAGTTTTCAATGATTACCTTTTTAGGCTTACTAAGGACCTTGTGCTTCTTTTAGATTTTATAACTGTATTCTTGTCTTTCATTTCAATAAACCTCTGGGAAGAAATATTTTTTATTATAGCAAATTGTGCATTGATTGCATACTTCTTTTCATAGCATTTATCACGTTTGTATTTAATTATGTAATTGCCTGTTATATGTTCTGTTCCATGCCAGACTGTAAGCTTTATGAGGGCAGGGATGTTGTCTGTCTTATTCACTGCTCTGCCTGCCTCTTAGTGCTGTGCCTGATGCATGATTAGCGATCAGCTAATAATTGCTAAGTGAAAGGATAGTTACCTGTATTTGTGGCAGATACTGGTGACTCAACGGTGATTCTCCTTCCTCCTTTTTCTTATTAGCAGAAGCGCTTCTTACTATGAAGCCACAATGCTAGATCCTTTCTTTCCCTGCTTCCTTTTCAGATATGGTGTGAACATAGGCAAGGTCAGGTGCCTGACCAATGTGACCTGAAGCTAAGTTGGCTGTGAGGTTTGGGGAGGAGGTTATTCTTTGTCACTTAAAGAGCTTTGTGGGGGGCACCTGCATGGCTCAGTAGGTTAAATGGCTGCCTTCGGCTCAGGTCATGATCTCAAGGTACTGGGATTGAGTCCCACATTGGACTCCTTGCTCAGCAGGGGCTCTGCTTCTCCCTCTGCTGCTCTCCCTGCTTGTGCTCTCTCTCTCATGCTCTCTCTCAAATAAATGAATAAAATCTTAAAAAAAAAAATAAAGAGCTTTGTGGGAATAAATATCCTTCTTTTTTCTTTGTTTGACATTGTTGTCTCCTGATGCTTGGAATTGCTGCAGCCGACCTACAACCAAGGACTGAGACGTTTTGGATGTGCTAAAGGTAGCAGGGTGGAAAGATAGTAAGCACTGGGGGCCTTGATGAACATCACTGAACAACTAAATAATTCTGGACTTGCCCTGACTCTGGCCCTTTCATTTCATGAGATAATACCCCTCCTAGTGTTCAAGCCGCTGGTTCAGTAATTTCCAGCTGAAAATATTCCAGGACCTACTGCTCTGACAACAGTCTCTGTGACTCTGTGCCAGTTGTGATTCCAAAAGTGCTGTGACCCTATCTTTCTCACCTGCTGTGTTACCTTGCTCCTCTCCCACACAGAGGTGGAGCCTAATTCTCCCTCCTTGAATCTGGGCTGGCCTCGGTGCCTTGCTCCTAGGTATAGAAGGTGACGCAGCACCAATTCAGAGGTTAGGTCAAAAGAAGCCTTGCAACTTCATTCTCTTCCTCTTGGAATGTTTGCTCTCTGGATTCGGCCTCTCTGAATCCCGCTGCCATGTTGTGAGAAGCTCAAGCTGTTTGGAGGATCTACATGTGGGTACTGGGTCCACAGACTCAACTGAGCTCAGCTTTCAAGTCATCCAGCCCCTAGCCATTTCGTCTTTCCCTCTGAGGTCCCAGGCATTATGGAGCAGAGACAAGCCATCCCCTTGTGCCGGTCTTAATTCCTTGCCCCATGGAGCTCGAGAGCATGATAAATGGTTGTGGTTTTAGGCCACTAAGTTTGGGGAGGTGTATTATGCAGCAGTAAATAGAGAGCTGGCGTGGGATCCTTGCACTCACATCAATAAGCAACTTCCAATTGACTTTGTTGGATAGACGACTTCTCTAATAGTTCTGCCAGCACCATGTAGCATTGTGGTTAAGAGTTAGCATAATATGTGCTTTAGAACAAGGACCCTGTCTGGAGTCAGACTCCATGGGTTAGACTCCTGGCTCTGTCACTTTATCATTATGTGACCTTAGGCAAAATACCGAACCTCTCTGCCTCAGTTTTGCCATCTGTCAAATGAGGATCATAATAGTGCCCCCCTCATGGGCTCGTTATGAGGATGGAATGAATTGATCCCTGTGAAGCACTTACAATAGTGCCTGGAATAAGGTAAGTGCAGTCTAAGTGTCTGCTAAATAAATGAACATTTCACATATGCATGACACTCCTTAGTACTGGTCATTTGTTCTGCTCCTTTATTATCTTAGTATTTAGGCTTGTAGCTTTCTGACCACTGACTGTGGATATGGTAAATGCCTTTAAGATATCTATAATAATTGTCAGTATTTGTTATGTTGAACTGTATGAAATTGCCGCTTTTGGAGCCCAAAATGTCAAATATCAGCAATTTCATATGGCTCAACATAATAAACATACTTATCTTAATGGATAAAGGTAGCAACAAACTACATAAAATATGAGGCTATAATAACTTAAAGTAGAAGAGATTCATCTTCAATTTAACCAAACGTATTGAATGAGTACTGTATGCTAGGATATGGTGCGTACTGACATTACAAAGATGAAAGAGAGATGAATAGGGGTGAATTATAAACTCAGCCTTAATATACTTTGTTCACTGCAGAGATAAACATATAATGGGAGATATGGAAGCACCACAAAGGAAGCAGTTATTTCTGCCTTCATGCTTTAGGGAGGCTTCACAGAGAAGGTGATATTTGTGCTGGGTTTTAAAGTAAATTCTCAGTTGGTAGATAAGAAATACAAAGGGATTCTAGGTAGATGGCAGAGTGTCTCTTATTCAGGATGTTTTTAGTGGCAAGTGATATATACCTAATTCACAATGGCATTAGTTAAAGGAATTTACTGGTTCATGTAACTGTAAAGTGTAGTGATAGTAATGACTTCAGGAAAAGCTGGATCTAGGTACTCAAATAATGTTATCAAGAAACTGTCCATCCCCTGCTTCCATCTTCTTCTCTGATGGTTTAATTTCCAGGCAGGTTCTCTTCACATAAGAGCAACCTTAGACAGAACATCTCTTTCTAGATAGTTCCTACAAGAGTCTCAAGACTGACCCTGACCAATCTGGCCTAGTTATTGTCCCCCACTCCCACCACAAGCCAAGCCAGAGTGACGTACCCATCCCAGGAGATAATATCAAGGACAGGGTTTACCCAAATGGAAAAGAGAGGTTTTGATACTTAAAGGAGAGATGTTGGGTAGGCAAAACTGTTTAGACAAATTGGCTTCCCACTTTCAATAGCATGTGAAAAGGCAAATAGGACCTGGTCAGAGTTGCTGACTGTTGCATTTCCCCACATGGTAGCCAGTAGCCATGGGTGGCTCTTAAAATGGAAGTTGAAATTAGGGGCGCCTGGGTGGCTCAGTCAGTTAAGCGTCTGATCCCAGGGTCCTGGGATCGAGCCCCGCATCGGGCTCCTTGCTCAGCGGGAAGCCTGCTTCTCCCTCTCCTTCTACTGCTTCCCCCTGTTTGTGCTTTCTCACTCTCTCTGTCAAATAAATAAAATCTTTAAAAAAAAATGGAAGTTGAAATTAAATTAAAAATTCAGTTCCTGGGTTGCATTAGCCATAGATTGCCCAGCAATATTCTGTGAAACTGAATAACTTAGGAGAATTCATGAAAGTTTGCACAGGTGTGTTTGATTTATTTTATTTTATTTTTATGTTTTTATTAGTAACAGTTAAAAAGCTATGCTTTATTGAGTGCTTTCTTTGTGCCAGGCACCATACGAAGGAGCTTAGATGTATCATTTTATTCAGTCTTCACATGAGCAAGTAGCAAGAACTGGGGCCCACAGCAATTCCTCAATTCTAATGTGGCACAGAGAGTGGTGGTAATAACAGGAACTACGTCATGGCCTCGTATTCTTACTTAGTGCTCTTGCTAATTTCAAGGTGTAAATTAGGCTGCTACAGAAGTGCCTGTGCTATCCGGTTCATCCAAAATGTGGTGCCCAAAGATGAAGTCCAAGTATCTTTTGCCTGGTTCAGCCCCATGACCAGGTGGAGCTGGGAGTCCAGTTCCCATCTATGTCATGTCTCTACAGTTGTTCTGCAGAAAATGGGAAATGCTTGAATTTTCTGAGCAGGAGAAAGAGAGGTGCCTTTGTATCCTTTAGGATGGTTACTCATGTAACAGAGTTAAAGGGCGTTGGAGAAATGAAGACACAGATATACACTCCAGGAAGACAGAAACCACGAAGAGTCTCCTCAATGCCCAGTACAGGGCTTGGATTTTAATAAATATTTATTGGAGGAAGATAGAAGGAAGAATGAGAAAGAGGGAAGGAGGGAAGATGAGCTACAATCTGTAGTTTAAGGCAGAATGTTGGATAGTGGAGGGGAGGGACAAAAGGAATGAAGTTCTGCTCTAGGTTAAAAGAATTTAAAGAGACGTCTCACTAAATGCAATATGTGGGGCTACTTAGTATCCTGCTTTGAACAAACCAACTGTTAGAAAAAAAGTTTTGAAATCATTGGAAAAATTTTATTATGGACTAGATATTAAATGATATTAAGAAACTCTGTTACTTTTGTTAGTGTGATGGTGGCATTGTGATTACATGAAAAAGAAAAGAAACCCTTAGTTATTAGAGATGAACTGTGAAGTATTTAGGGTTCAAAGACAAGACGTCTAGGATTCCCATAAAAATACATAAGAACAGAATGGGTAGGTAAGTGTGTAACAGACTATCATAATTTTCTCTACTTTGGGGTATGTTTCATCATAAAAAAAGCAGACGTATTTGAAAAAATGCAGGTTACTTCTTTAGTCCTCTTTCTTAAACACCCCCAGTGGCCTCTCAGAATTCAAGATGGAGTCCAAGCTCCATTGCTTGGTCTATGCCTTCCAGGCCATGGGGACCCTGGCCCCTTTGGCTCCCAGGTTCATTCTGCTGCAGCTTTCAGACCCTCAAACCTGCCAAGTACATTCCTGCCTTACGGCTAATCCCTGGAACCCTCTGGCCTCCATCTTCATATTGCAGCTCAAAAGGTGCCTCCTCAGGCTTCCTGTGACCATCACCACTCAAGGACAAATCTTCCACACCAGTCTCTCCCTATTCCATTCTGTGGCCTTCAGAGCAGATGCCACTGCCTAAGATTCTCTTGTTCATGTTTATTTACTTATGAGTGTTCTGTTTCACCCCACTAGACTTTCTGCTTTGGGAGAGCAGCCATCTTGGCTTCATACCTAGAGGCATTTTAGCAGGTGTGAGATAAGAATATGTTGAAAGAATAAACACAGGAACAAATTAATGGGGAAGGGCTTTCTGAGCATGAATCTTTCCACAGAGACCATAAAGGAAAATAAAAATAAGCATAAAATGAGGGGCGCCTGGGTGGCTCAGTTGGTTGAGCGACTGCCTTCGGCTCAGGTCATGATCCTGGAGTCCCGGGATCGAGTCCCGCATCGGGCTCCCTGCTCGGCGGGGAGTCTGCTTTGTCCTCTGACCCTATCCCCTCTCATGTGTTCTCTCATTCTCTCTCTGTCAAATAAATAAATAAAATCTTTAAAAAAATAAAAATTTAAAAAAAAAGCATAAAATGAAAAACTTCTGTACAACAAAAGAAAGTAAAAATAGTTTGAAGAAAAATGAAGAACTGGGAAAATATGTGCAAAAAAAAATGCAAATAATGTATTAATATTCCTAACATATTGAGAGCTCCCACCAATCATTAAGATAATGCTGAATAGGGGCACCTGCATGGCTCAGTCAGTTAAGCGTCTGACTGTTGATCCCTGAGATCATGGTGGTGAAATGGAGCCCTGCATCAGGCTCTGCACTCAACAGGGAGTCTGCTGGAGATTCTTTCCCCTCCCTCTCCCTCTGCCCCTCCTCTCAGTTCACTCGTGCATGCTCTCTGTCTCTCTCTAAATAAATAAATAAATAAAATCTTAAAAAAAGAAAATAATGCTGAATAGCCCATTAGAAAAATCAGCAACATATATTAAAAAGATATTAAAATAAAAATATCTAAATGGCCAACAAACTTACAAAAAATGTTCAACCTTATTAAAAATAAAATAAATGCAAATGAAGCAAAAATACTGCTTTCATCTATCAGATTGGCAGAAATTTAAAGATTGATATTATCTACTCTTGGCAAAGTGTGGGTTAATGGGTAAGCACATATATTGTGGAAGCATAAATTGGTACCACCCATTTGGAAGAAAATTTAACAAATTCTAATAAAAATTTAAATGTGCATTTATTTTGACCAGGCAATCCCACTTCCAGGAGATAAAAATACATATACAATGATCAACAGCATTATAATCTAGTTTTTAATAGAAAATAATGGAGGGGCGCCTGGGTGGCTCAGTTGGTTAAGCGACTGCCTTTGGCTCAGGTCATGATCCTGGAGTCCCAGGATCGAGTCCAGCATCGGGCTCCCTGCTCAGCAGGGGGTCTGCTTCTCCCTCTGATCCTCTTCCCTCTCGTGCTATCTCTCATTCTCTCTCTCAAATAAATAAATAAAATCTTTAAAAAAGAAAAGAAAAGAAAAGAAAATAATGGAATAATACTACTTAATGATACAAATGTTAGAAAAATACCCAGCCCATTTAAACAAAGGTAAATTCATATGTACTACTATGAAGGCGTTTCTAAGATACATTGTAATTGAAAAAAATCTGGCAGAACAACACAATATTGTAGAACATTCAAAATGTCTGGAGAATGAGGGAGAAAAAGAAAGCACTTTTTTAATTTGAAGTTTCTGTATTTTTGTAACAGTCATGCTTCCATTTTTTATAACGTGTTAGTAGTAAAAAGAAGTGTCATTTCAGTTGCAATACATTTCTTTCCCTCAACCCCCCGCCCTTTCTCTTTTTTCTTTCTTTTCCTTGACATTGACTTTTACAACAAATAAGGCAGTTGTCTTTCAATATGTCCCATGTTCTGTAGTTGTTGGTTTGCTTCCTCAAGGGGTTGTGTTACTTGTTCTTCTGTTTTCCATATTTCTTATAAATTAGAATATAGCTCTAAAATCATGATTAGATTCAAATTCAAATTTTATACCTTTTGACAAGAATGGCTTATTGGCAGGGCTTTTAAAAAGTAAACTTTTACTTGAAGTGTAATTTACACACATAAAAGTACACAGATTATAAATGTACAATTCAAATTTTTGTTAAAAAAAGGAACATACCCAAATAATCATTGTTTAGATCAAGAATTAGGATGTTATGGCAGCTTCCACCTCTCCAAAGGTTACCATGATCTGACTTCTGTCACGGATTTGTTTTGCTTATGTTTGAATTTTAATGTAAATAAAACCATACAACACTTGCTTCTTTATGTCTGACTTCGATTGTTGGACCTTACATCTGTAAAATTTATCCATATTGTTGTGCATAGCAATAGTTTGTTCTTTCTCATTGCTGTAGAGTATTCTGTTGTATGAACATTCTTGTACATACCTTTTTATTGTTTTACATAATCTCTACACCCAACGTGGGGCTCAAACTTATAGCCCCAAGATCAAGAGTTGCATGCTCTATGACTGAGCCAGCCAGGTGCCCCTCTTGTACATATCTCTTATTTACGTAAGTATGTATGTATGTATGTATGTATGTATGTATGTATATAGAGAGAGGGCATCAGCAGGAGGGGCAGAGGGAGAGGGAGAGAGAATCTCAAGCAGACTCCCCACTGAGCACAGAGCCCAATGCGGAGCTCGATCTCACGACCCCAAGATCAAACCCGAGCTGAAACCAAGAGTTGGATGCTCAGCCAAGTGAGACACCCAGGCGCCCCACATATCTTATAATGTACATATGTATGCATTTCTGTTGGGCAAATACTAGAGTAGAATTGCTAGATCACAGAGTGAGCACATTTTCAGTTTTAGTGGATGATGCTGTTTTCGAAGTTTTCTACTGTTTTTCTAAGTTACACCAATTTTTACTCCCTTCAGAGATGTGGAAGTGTTCCAGCTGCTCGACGTTCTTAGTTCTACCACTCTTTTAGATTTTAACACTTCTTTTTTTTTTTTAATTTTTTTTTAAAGATTTTATTTATTTATTTATTTGAGAGAGAGAATGAGACAGAGAGAGAGAGCATGAGATGGGGGAGGGTCAGAGGGAGAAGCAGACTCCCCGCCGAGCAGGGAGCCCAATGCGGGACTCGATCCCGGGACTCCAGATCATGACCTGAGCTGAAGGCAGTCGCTTAACCAACTGAGCCACCCACGCACCCAGATTTTAACACTTCTTGTGAATGTGTAGAGGTATGTGTTTGTGTCGTGACATGTATTTTTTAAAGATTACTAAGGTTGCTGTGAAGAGAATAAATTATAGGAAAGCAAGGATGGAAATAAGAACAGTGGAAGTTTGTTTCAGTCATCTCTTTAGGTGATGGTGGTGGCTTGGAATAGGATGGTAGCAATGGAAATAGAATGAAGAGGATGAATCTGGGATATATTTTAGAAGAAGAGCCAATAAGGTTTGCCAATGGGTTAGGTGTGGAAGGGAAACAGAAGGGTGAAATCGTGTGTAACTGCTAGCTTTTTGACTTCCACAGCTGGGTGGCTGATTCACATCAGTGACTGGAGGAGTCTGGTGGAGGAAGAGTATGTGTGAATTCACGGGGTGGAAGTTGTTCAAAGTAAGCTTCCCAAGAGTAGGGTTCTTGGTTTGTACCTTTCACTTACATATCCCAAGCACCTAGAATATTAGTTAACACGAAGTAAGTAATTAAAAGTATGTGTTGAACAAAGAGTGAATTAGACATCTTAGTGGTAATATCTGGCAATTTGTTGAATGTACGAGTTTAGAGGTTTGTGGAGAGACAGGTTAGATATATATATCTGATAGACATCATCATCATAGTAGATTTAAAGCCATAAGGACTGGATGAGATCACCCAGGGAGAAAGTGTATTTATACAAGGTTAGTAGTAATGAGGGGTTGTCAGAGAGGCCTTAGAAAAAGCAGGGGAGCCTGGTGTCACAGAGATCAAGAGAGGAGACTGTTTTAAGAAGGATGGAATGGTCAATGGTATCAAATACACTGAGACTTGAGTAAGCTGAGAGTCAAAAAGTAACATTGGCAATATTAACACTGGCATCACTGCAGATCCCAGGAAGAACATCAGAGTGATAAAGGTGGATGTTCAGTTGGAACTGGGGGGTGGGGGGTGGGGTGATCCAATGTGGATTGAGGACATTGAAAAAGGGAATAAGGGGATAGGGCTATGGCTGGAAGGCTAGAGTGAGAGTTTAGGGTCAAGGGACGTTTTTTAAAAGAAGGGGTACTAGAAAATGCATGTATAGGGATGGGAAAGGTCCAGAACTGAGGGATAAATCAATAATGTAAAAGATAGAAGATATGGTGCAGGAGGGAGTACTGGAGAAGGCCAGAGCAGAGGGGATCCACTGCATAAATAGAGGGGTTGTTCTTAAGGGCAACAGGGGGATTCTCCATCATTGTACAGAAGTGTTATGGGCTGGGGAGGCATGGGTGGTTCATCTGGTTAAGCACATGATCCAGGATTGTGAGATTGAGCCCCACGTCAGGCAACACACTCAGCAGGGAGTCTGCTTGAGATTCTTTCTCTCTCCTTCTCGCTCTGCCCCTCCCCCCTTGAAAATAAATAAATAAATCTTAGAAGTGTTATGGGCTGAATTGTGTCCCTCCCAAAATTCAGATGTTGAAGTCCTAACTTCCAGTACCTCAGAATGTGACTGTTAAGAGGTAGAGCCTTTAAAGGAACCATGAATGGATCTGTGAGGTCATATGAGTGGACTCTGATCCAATTTGACAGGAGTCCTTATAAAAACAGGAGATTAGGACATGGACACATACAGAAGGAATATTGTGTGAGGACATAGGGAGAAGATAGTCATCCACAAGCCAAGGAGAAAGACCTCAGCAGAAACCAACCCTGCTGACACCTTGATCTCAAACTTCGAATCTCTAATATTGTGAGAAAATACATTTCTATTGGTTAAGCCCCCCAGTCCATGGAGCTCTGTCTTAGGAGCTCTAGCAAACCCGGGCAGGAAGAGAGAATGGAGTGCACAGACAACTATAGGCAGCTTATAGATTTGGCAGTGAACTCTAGGCTGGCTTCTGTCTTCTTAATGAAGGCAGAGACATGACCACAGGCTGAATCTGAAAAAAGGTGGAGGGAGTGAGAGAGAGAGAGAAGAGAAAACTGGAAAATATTCTGCATAAAAAACACATTTTTATGTTTTCATGTTTTAAATCTGTTTTGTACACATTGTTGGGTCTTATTTAACTTGCAGACATTAACTTACATATGAATATCCAGTTTGCCTAAATTTGATATAAACTACCTAATTATATAATGATTTATCATTTTTAAATGGCCTTTATTAGGGGTGGCCGGGTGGCTCAGTCTGTTAAGTGGCCAACTCTTGATTACAGCTCAGGTCATGATCTCAGGGTCCTGGGATCAAGCCCTGTATTAGGCTCCAGCCCTGTGTTGGGCTCCCTGCTCAGCAGAGAGTCTACTTCTTCCTCTCTCTCTCTGACCCTCCTCCCCACTTGTGCTCTCTCTCTGTGTCTCAAAAAAAAAAAAAATTAAGATTATCCTTCCTTGTGGATGATACCACTAAAATTGACATGTAATTTTAGGTATTTGGTATTAGATACGCTATCTCATTTTCTTTTCTTCTACAGAAATGGCTTGAATATTCTTGGCTTTTTGTCCTTCCATATACATTAAATTGTGTATTTAGTGCTATATTGTACAAATAAACTCGTTGAAAATTGTATTGGTTTGCCTTAAAACTATAGACCATTTTGGGGGAAATGTGTATTTTCTTATAGTTAGAATTTTTTTCCCTTTCAACGCTAAATCTACAGTCTTTTCCAGCCACTTGACACCAACAGGATGTCATAGAGGAGGAAAACTTTTTTCTCAATCCTCCAAGGTTCAGTAAGTGGAATGCAAAAATCAAACTGATAAAAGACAAATTAACAGGAGAGAAAAACAGATTTAATTAAGTGCTATGCATGCAAGTTCACAAAGAAATGTGGCTTAAAGAGGCCGTCAGAATTTGCAGGCTTATATGCCATCCCAGAGGGCAATAGAGTGTAGAGAAGAGGCTAAACAAAAGAAAAGGGGCTTGGGGGCTAGGGAGGTAAGTTACAGGAAGGTGACTAGGGAAAGTATGGTCAACAAGGATTGTTCAGTAAGATTCATTATACAGATTCAAGTCAGTGTCTTCTCCATTCCTAAGAGTTGCTAAGAGTCCTTCTCCTCCAGGAGATGCCTTTACAAATGGGAAATTCCTTTATAAATGTAAATTTCCTTTACAAAAGGAGTTTTATGCTGTTTTTAGGGTTTTTCCTGCCCCTCTTATTCCTCTGTTGCCTTCGAAATAATCATGCCAAAGTGGCATATTCTGGATTGTCCAAAAATTTGATTCAACTCTGACACCAATGATCCATAGCTGATGCAGACCCCACAGGTAAAGGGCTCCATCCCACAAGGCTGCCCCTTTTCAGATGCCAGTTGTGTGCAAGTCCCAGTACCTCTGACCAACTGGCTATAAATTTGGTATTCTCCACCCCACCCCCTCCCACCAAGGTTTGATAATTTCCTAGAAGGACTCCTAGAACTCAGCAAAGCACCTTACTTACTGTTATAGGTTTATTATAAAGGATACAACCCCAAAAAGCCAAACGGAAGAGATGGGTAAGGGAGCAAAACTTATTTTCCTTCTTTCCTTCTAGGTTTGTAGCTGACCCCACCCCCCTCCCCAATAAATGACAGATTAACAGGAGAAAAACAAATTTAATAACATGCATACCTACTGTATACATGGGAGGGACCCAGGAAAATGGAGTAACTCCACAAACTGGCCCAAGCCACCCCCTTAAATACCATCTTCAGCTAAAGACAAAAGAAGATGTTGGGTGGGGAGGAGCCAGTTATGGGAAGTGACTAGGCAAAGCACAGTAAACAAAGTTATAATTGTTATGCAGATTTAAGTCCTTGCCTTGTCCATTGATAAGCATTTCTAGAATTTTAGTCATCCTCTTTCTGGTACAGAGAAAGGGACACGCTTACAAATGAAGATTTTCCTTGTAGGAGTCTCTTCCATGTCTTATGTGTTTATGCCCTTATACAAGTCTCTGACAAAAGAGTAACTTCTCAATTTTCAAAGCTTCTCCAGTGTCTGCTGTTTTTTAAAAGTAATCAGCCTAAAATAATCCTTATGCCAAAGAGACATATTTAGGGGTGGCAAATTCTGTTCCCCTTCAGATGCATAGCATAAGTGTGGGGCAGAGGCTCAAAGTTTCCACGACCTCTCCAGGTGCAGCACCCTCCCAGCTTCTAGTTATGTTCACCAACCCACAGCTCTCTGAATGCAGTCCTTTGGGTCTTTAACAGAGGTCTCATAGTGTAGCACTGAATAAATCATTTGGCATTAATTCAATCTCCAGTCCCTTTCCTCTCCCAGGGGTGGGAGGATGGAGCTGAAAGTTCTAAGCTTCTAATCAAGGCTTGGTCTTTCTGGTGACCAGTCTTCATCCTGAAGCTATCTAGGGGCCCCCCAAGAGTGGCCTAGTTAGAACAAAGGTAGTCCTATTGCTCTTGCCAAAAGTTTTAGGATTTTTGTGCCAGAAACCAAGAACAAGGACCAACTATCTTCCGATGACACCATGCCTAAATTGAATCATCCAATACTGTATATACTATAATTCTCCATTTACTTAGCTCTTTTTTAATAGTTCAAAATACAAAAAGAACTTTAATGGTTTTGATGGGGGATGGAAGCAGAAAAATGTTCACCTTTAGCCCAGAAGGCTGACCCATAACCTGCATATTTCTGATAAGGATCAGATAATGCACCAGTTGCTACATTCTTGAAGGGTCTCACCGGTAAATCTCACCGATAGTTAATATCAAACTGAGTGATAAGGACCAGAGAAATCTTGAAAAAGTAGGTTTCACGAGCAGAAATTCGAAGAAGATACCTATGACCTAATACTTCCTGCACATCCCCTTCCCCTTGAGCACTAAGCATAGAACCACCATGCCTAAATTGAATCATCCAATACTGTATATACTATAATTCTCCATTTACTTAGCTCTTTTTTAATAGTTCAAAATACAAAAAGAACTTCATACAGCAAAAGTTCAGCCCTTCCTGCCCATGGGTCCTGTCCCCGTGCTACTTAAACTTACTAAGTCACACCATACAATGTCTCAAGAATTCTTTCTTGACCATTGCGCTCCATGGCCCCCAACATTTTTTTTTCAAGTTTGATTTATTTAAGTAACCTCCAGACCCAATGTGGAGCTCGAACTCATGACCCTGAGATCGAGAGTCACTTACATGCTCCTCTGACTGAGCCAGCCAGGCGCCCGGCCCTACATTTTTATTACATTTATTCCTGAATACTTTTCTTGAAGACGTAGTAAATACCTTTCCTTTTTCTTTTTTTTTTTTTTAAAGATTTTATTTATTCATTTGACAGGGAGAGAGAGAGCGAGAGAGGGAACACAAGCAGGGGGAGTGGTAGAGGGAGAAGCAGGTCTCCGCCAAGCAGGGAGCCCGACGCGGGGCTCGATCCCAGGACCCTGGGATCATGACCTGAGCCGAAGGCAGACGCTTAACGACTGAGCCACCCAGGCGCCCTAGTAAATACCTTTTCAAAATTAAATTTCTGACTGTTTATTACTGGGGTATAGAAATGCAGTTGATGAGTATATATTGATTTTGTAACCAGCTATCTTACTAAATTTTTAAACTTACTTTAATAATTTATAAAGTCTTCAGGACTTCCTATACCAAGTTATATTAATTGAGAATAATTACATATTTGTTACTATCTTTTTCATCCTCATCCCATTTCTTCATTCATTCATTAATTTTTCCTTACTGCACTGGTGGTGCATCCAGTACAATGTTAAATAAGAGCGATAATAGCAAGGATCCTTATTTTATATCTAATCTTATAGGGAATGGATCAAATGTTTCAACATTACACATAATATTTGGTATATTAACAGGCTATTTTAAAGAGACTATTAAAAAAAATCATGAATCCATTTCAGTTTTATAAAATGTAGGGTTTATGCGTCTACTAAGAGATGCATAAATGCGTTCCCCTTCATGATGTTCCTCTTAATCTATTAATGTGGTGAAATTAATTAATTAATTTTTTAAGTGTTAAATCAACTTTACTTTCCTGTGTATGTCCAAGTTGGTCATGATATGTCTTTTATAAAAACAATTGTTGTTGAATTTAGTGTATTAATATTTTGATTAGGATATTTTAAATCCACGTTCACCAGTGAGGTAACCTGTACTTTTCTCTTTTTTATACTGTCCTTGTTGGGTTTTGGTATCAGGCTTATGCTAGCTTCCCAAAATGAGTTGAGAATGTTATCCTCATTTTGTTCCCTAGGAACATTTATATAAGATTGGAAATATTTCCTCCTCAAATATTTAGAACTACCAGGAAAAGCCAACTGGGCCTGGAGGGATAGATTGACTAATCGACATCTTTTGGATTCCTCATTCAATTTCCTTAATGATTATAAGACTATTGGGAATTCTATTCCTTTTGAGTCAGATATAATGAAATATTTGTCTAGGGCTTTGTCTATTTGATTTAAACTCAAAAACATGTTGGAAGAAAGGCTTACTAATGTATATCGTTCTCAGATGAAAAATGTAATCCTATATTTTTAAACCCACTTTTTATTACTATCTTATCCATTTCATTGAGTTTTAAAATATTACTTATAATATTTTTTTATGACTCAGAATTCTATTTGCACTCTATGCTTGCTTATTGGTTATTTTTTTATGGCTTTTGCTCATTGCTCATCATTTTAGTCCTGTTATTTCTATAAACATATTTAACTATACTTGATTTATATTCTGTGTCTCACCATTTCCATCTTTGAGGGTCTGATAAGTGCTGGCTGTCACATGTGACATGTCATTACTTTTGGGCTTTATGATTTTTGACTGTGAACTCAGATTTCTGTGGGAATTCCTTGAGGCCTAGAACAGAAGTCAGTTTCTGTAGAGATTTGTGTTTGCTTCTATAAGATTTCTGGGTCTGTGACCACTTTAATCTGACTTTTAGCTTGAGACATTTTAGACCACCCAGATGGATGACTTTGGGTCACAAGCTGTGTAGGTCATCTTTCATCTTGTGCTCATAAAACTTCTTTAGAAGACATGTTTTTTTCCCTTCTCTGTACTCAGAGCCAAGTTTCCAGACAGGCAGTTCCACTTTCGGTGGGGTGGGAGGGGGTGCACAGTTCAAGGTAGTTTTAGTTTGTTCTTACAATGAAGGAGGGGCCTGTGGTGTCTCAACCTTAATGAGGAGGCCTCCTATTATTTAGAATTAGAATTGCCACCCTGAGGGGGACGGAGGTGATGTCTCTTCTCTGTGTCCTGCTGAGGAGCAAACCAAAGTTCACATGTCCCTGGGTTGGCAATGCCCTGGAATGAAAGCCAGCCTCAGTGTGCTGCACACCTCTCTGGATTTCTGCATTCACTTCATTTTAGCCCAAGTACTCCTTTCTTTGTCAGCTTATAGATGCACTTCACCTATCCTATCCAGAATTTTTTTTTTTAAGATTTTATTTATTTATTTGAGACAGAGAGGATGAGACACAGAGAGCATGAGAGGGAGGAGGGTCAGAGGGAGAAGCAGACTCCCCGCCGAGCAGGGAGCCCGGTGCGGGACTCGATCCCGGGACTCCAGGATCATGACCCGAGCCGAAGGCAGTCGCTTAACCAACTGAGCCACCCAGGCGCCCCTATCCAGAATTTTTGTTGTTTACAGTGGAAGAGTAAGTCAGAATCCCATGATTTTTTTTTTTTTAACATGCTTTCCTAATCTTTTGTGTCTTCAACAATTTCTGGGACACTGATATATGTCTAGTATGTATCAAATGCTCAGAAAATATGGCAGAATGGAGCACCTGGCTGGCTCAGTTGAAAGAGTATGTGACTCTTGATCTTGGGGTCATGAGTTTGAGCCCCACATTGGGCGTAGAGATTACCAAAAATAAATAAACAAATAAACTTAAAAATAATGTGGCAGAATAAGTGACTATCACTCTTCATATGTACTTCTTGTACTTCTTAAAGTAGAAAGCCCGGAAATGATTAAATGCTTTCTATTCATCAGTTTTCCTTAAACATGTTCTAGTAAAATATACTTAATCAGTGTATTAATTGTAGTTGGTTTATCTAATTAAAGAATTGCTTTGGGGCGCCTGGGTGGCTCAGTTGGTTAAGCGACTGCCTTCGGCTCAGGTCATGATCCCAGGGTCCTGGGATCGAGTCCCACATCGGGCTCCCTGCTCAGCGGGGAGCCTGCTTCTCCCTCTGACCCTCCCCCCTCTCATGTACTCGCTCTCTCTCATTCTCTCTCTCTCAAATAAAAATAAATAAAATCTTTAAAAAAAAAAAAAAGAATTGCTTTAATGATATAAAAGTGATTATTTGAATCATCCCTTTGGTTGTTATCATTGTTTTGATCCATGACCTCAGACAGTCTGCCTAATCCTGGCCACCCAGTTTGCGGAAGCTCAGTCACAAGAAAAAAACAGAAGACTGTTGGGAAAAAAATAAATAAATAAATAACCAAAATAAACACTTGGGTTAAGAGGTAATTTTGGTTAAGGATAAATGACTCTGCTGCCCTCTGGAGGCCAGTTGAGGATACAGGTAACAAGTCCCTTTCCAGCTATGGAGCAAGTTTTTAAATCTATTTAACTTTTGAAACAATCTCTTCCGTGATATTATAGTACCTCATCTGAGACAAAAGAAAAGATTTTTCTAAAACTTACACCTGATTTAGCTATATTTTGTAGGAGCTCAGATTCAAGTAAGAAAACAAACTACTCTAGGTGTTTCAAACACATAGGGATTTAATAAAAGGATTTGGAGCTTATAAAACCCTTGGAAAAGTCAAGGAGATTGTCACTACCTTTTGTATTAACAAGCAATTTTCCCATTTCTTTTTTATTCTTTCAGGTAAACTTTAGAATAATTTTGTTTACTGCCACTCCGAAAGGCCCCCCTTGGTATTTTTATTAAAATTGAACTGGTTGGAAAATTATTCATGAATTTTGAAAATTGTATCATTCAGTCTTCCTATTCAAGAATACCTCTTGATCCACTTATGTCTTATTTTATGTATCTCAAAGTTTTATAATTTTACTTTTGCAGGTTATATTTCTTTCTCATACAACTAAGTGATTCCTAAGTATTATACCTTATGTCCTTAGAATCTGGAATCAATTTTGTCATATTTCAAGAATATTTGGGTATCCATGGAATCCTTTGGGGTTTTTTTTACTTTTTTATTTATTTAAGTGGTGTCTACACCCAACGTGGGGCTCAAACTCATGACCCCAAGATCAAGAGTAGCTTGTTCGGCTAAGCCAGCCAGGTGCCCCAATCAGCTTTACAGGTATAATTTACATTGCATAAAATTCACTCGTTTAAAGCCTACAGTTCACTGGTTTATAGTGTATTTACAGAGTTGTGCAGCCATCACCATAATCTAATTTTAAAACATTTTCATCACCTCCAAAAGAAAGCTTGTACCCATTAGCAGTCACTCCCTATTCTTCTCTCCTCCTTTTATGCCCCCCCCCACTCTGAACCCCTGGCAACTGCGAATCTACTTTCTGTCACTACAGATTTACCTATTCTGAACATTTCATATAAATGGGAGTAAAAGATATGCTGTTTTGTGATTGCTTTCTTCCACTTCACCAAAATGTTTTGATGTGAACCATTAATTTTATAAATAGTGTATCCAACCACTTTGTTGATAGATTTCCTTCCAAATGTGGGGATCATCAGATCTCTTTTTTTTTTAATTGAAGTATACTTGGCATTTAACATTATATTAGTTTCAGGTGTACAACATAATGATTCAATATTTGTGTATATTGTGAAATGATCACCTCAATAAGTCTAGTTAACATCCATCACCACACATAGTTACAAATTTTTTTCTTGTGATGGGAACTTTTAAGATTTTTTCTCTTAGAAAGAGAAATAAATGATTTACAAATATATGTATATATATGATTTATAAATATATGATTTACAAATATTTTCTCCCATTCAGTATGTTTTCTTTTCATTTTGTTGATGGTTTCCTTTGCTATTCAAAAGCTTTTTAGTTTGATGTATTCTCACTTGTTTAATTTTGCCTTTGCTTTTGGTGTTATTCTAAAAAATCATCTCTAAGACCAATGTCAGGGAGCTTACTGCCTATGTTTTCTTCTAACAGTTTTATGGTTTCAAGTCTTAAGTTCACCTTTTATCAGACATTTTAACAGTTCTTGTTGATTCATTTGTATTTTCTAAGCACAAACATCTACTCATGGAAAATGACAATATTTATGTCTTAATTTCTCAATGGTATCTCTTTCTCTCTTTAACACTAGACAGACATTGCAGAATGATATTAAATAATAAGGCAGTGATCATTCTTTTGTTTTTACTGAATTTGATAAGAATCCATCAGTAACTCATAATTAAGTATAATAATGGCTTTTTGTTTGTAATAATTTGGAGCTGGATGGAAGGAGACTAAGACTAATTAGTCTTTTGAGATGGGCTGGTGGTAGAAATATAATTCCCTACAGTTTTAGTGCCTAGGGTGAGCAACTAAATATAGAATATATGTTTGTGGGGAAGGCTAAAATTGCACCAGAAAAGTAGGTCAATAAAGGGCTAACAAAGCCAGAGAGACTGGATGTTGGATGTTAGGTATACACAAGCGAAGTGGGGATCAGGACACCAGAGATTAACGTAAGAAAAATCAGGCTAGAATGGATGAAACAGGTGAACTAAGTCCTAAGGCTGGGTTCCTCTATGACCCTAGCACAGTGTTGCCTGGGCTAATCAGGTCCCTTTACAAAGGTCCACGTGGGATAGATCCTATTCCTCTCCCCTGAGAGAGCATTTATGTAAAATGCTAATGACATGGGACATGCTCATGATATAAGGTCAAATGAATTAAATTTTTTTTTTTCTATAGAGGGAACAGGGTGAGTAGGGGAAGGGCAGAGGGAGAGGGAGAAAGAATCTTAGGCAGGCTCTATGCCCAGTACAGAGCCTGATGCGGGACTCAATCTCACCACCCTGAGATCATGACCCGAGTCGAAATCAAAAGTTGGACGCTTAACCGACTGAGCCAAATGAATTAAATGTCAAATGAATTAAAATAAGAGCAACACCATATGTGATATATGGTATCAACTAATATACAAATTCATTTCAAACCAATTTGAGAGTGTATTTTTTCATTTAATTTCTATTTGATTAGTGTTATCAAGAAACAGCTTTCTCAGTTTTTTTAAGAAAAGCAGAAACATAGCCATTTTTTTCATGCAGAGAGAACTGAATGATATGTTAGAATTACATAATTTTAGAACGGTTATGCATATAGACCCTGAAGATTACTTTCTTATGCCTAATGGTTCATTATCCACAGCTTTGCAAGGAAAAAAAATTCTATTTAAATGCATCTTCCTCTGCTTTGGTCTCAGTTTCCTAAGTTTTCAAATGAAGCATAGTCTATCTAGATTAATGGTCTACAAAGCTTTTCTGTGGAAAAAAAGGAAAGAAATGGTACTTGTCTCCACATCTCCATACCAAACCACTGGGGGAATTAGTTGCACCACTGAAGCTTACTTCTCTTTTTACATATTCAAATTTTTGCTATCTTCCTTTCTAGGGGAAGGTTGAAGTAGGACATTCACAACCATGATGTGAATTTACAATTAAGGTTTACTGTGATTATTTGCGTGGCTGATGCAGTTAGAGTACCACATAATGCTTTGTGTTTTATAGGAGAATAATGTGCCATATTCTATGGCACGTTAGCATATCATTCAATATAAATATAGTTATTTCCTGAAAATTGTGTGCAAGTTCCAAAAATAAAATAACTTACAAGACAGTAGCTTAAATAAAACATGAACTACTTTCTGATGGTGCTCACTTAGTGTCTGATTTTTAATGTTGCTTTCCCCCCAGCAATTCTTTGAGGTGGAAGAAGAGACTTTTGTGCAAGAATCAACTACTATCAAAATGAGTGTTTTGTTAAAAAAAACTGAAGGATAGAGAAGAAGTTATTAAGGAATTAAGAGAAGAACTAGACCAATACAAAGAGTCTAGACTTCAAAAATGTGTAAGTTTCAAAGCAATGAATAATTAATTTTAATATATATAAATAAAGTTATAACTTTCCAAAAGTTTGGCTCAAGAATAAAGGAAATACAAGTGGTATATCTTGGACATCTCTCCACAACATCAGCCAGTCCAACCTTTTTCTGCTCAATGGCATATTCCAGAAAACCCATAATTGTTATAAATAGGAGCAATATAATTGTTTTCAATTTTTATTTGTAATAGAAATGAAATCAACTATTTCCCACTGCAGAAATTGTCCTATTCTAGAAAAGCACGTAGATTTTTGTTTTAATTTTGAAGACTCCAACCCTGTTTTGCTGTTTAGATAGTTTGAAAGACACAAAGCAATCTCCATGTCGGAGGCTTCCACGAAGCACCATGGAATAGGAGGACCTTCAAGGAAAAATTCTCAAAGGGTTCCCCAGCTCCCAGTTCTCCTTGTTTCCAAGGGAGCCAGAAATTGGTTAACTACTTGGACAAAGGACTGGTGGGAACAGAAATGGAAGGAGGGAGCAAGGAGAGGCTAAACTCCTGTCAAGAAGGAGAATTTTAAGGGCTCTGGAAAGTGTGGACGCTGAGAGTGAATTCATTTTCATCTCAAGTCAGCTTTGTGCCACTGGCGGTGGCCCAACCACAGTTCAGAGCCACAGAGGAGTCTTTATTATTAGGTTCTAAGAGCAAGAAGCTGATTGAGTCAGAGAGGCTAGAAGAGAGGCCAGAGGAATAACAATCTTTTGAATATCAACTGGCAGGCACCACGTGCCTCATCAGTGGTACTTCTTCTCATCTCCTGGCTCAGTTTATGGAGGAGGAAGCAGAGACGGGTGGTTAAGTTACTTCCCCCAGGCACACAACTAGTACATGCTAGAGATAGCATGTGAACCGAGGTCCTGCTGAATCTGAAGCCCACAAAAGGATGTGGAGCTCTATGCTCTACAGTAAGGTGTCAAGGTTGTGATTTTCCAAATTAACTAGTTGATATGTATATATAAAATAGACTATAATATTATAATGTACACATATATTAATACAGGTGTATACATACACACGTAAATATTGACACACGCATAGATATGCACAGAAAAGGTCTGAAAAATTATACATCCAAATGTCAACACTAGGAAGAAACACTTATGCTTTGCCAGTCCTTTTAAAGCAATTGATAATTTACCTAAATCTCACACTAGTAATCTTATTTAAAACTCCAAGTTTAGAAGAGAGAAGGTATTGCACTTGTATCATTCTGAAGGATTTTGTTTACTAATTGGTGAAGAAGTGTTTACTTTGTATAATCTATTAGAATTGTTTATGTTCTAAAAAAACCCTGAGTATCTTCTAAGTAAATATTAAGTGTTAGTAGCATAGATCTAATTAAATGTTAATTCTTTTTACATGTTCTGACTGCTTTGGAAGAGGCACATCCAGTTTTTGACTTACTTTAACCTTTTCCTGGGTCTAATTCTAGTCTTATCTTTTGGAGACAATAATTTAATAGAAAGGACTAAAACAACTGTGATAGTTTTGGCTTTTAATCTTTCCTTGGTCAAAGATATCCAGTATAGATTGACAGGGTGATTTTTGTCCATTTATTTCCCATTTGTGACGTGCAAAGATACCTGCCTAGCTAAAAGAGATAGTTGTGAGAAGGATACCTATTGTACTGAATGTGAATTGCTTTGAGTTCTTTGAAGAAAGCTAAGTATATAAATCCTAGTTATCATTTCGGGGAAATACACAAGTCCTTATGACCATCTAGTTTACATTCATGAAATGCTCTGAACAGACCTCAGGACCTGTTCAGACCATCCCTATTTGGTAAATGAGCTCCTTACACTAAAGCATGAGGTCTATTTTGTAAGGTTTACATCTCGAAATGTCCTCAACCTGGTAACTGTTCTCTCTGATGCGAGAGGGGAAGGAGGATGAGGATGGGTAGCGGCTTTGTGAGGACAAGGGAAGTGGGGGGCTCCACCCTGCTGGCTCAGGAAGACATCCTGAATACCCTGGTTATTCCACTAAAATTTGTCCCCACATCCCAATTTCTGTAAACACCCTAAGGTTTGAGGGAGGTGAAGATACTCCTGATTTACTGGGAGTATACATTTCTCCCGGCTCCTGAGGACCCCCACAAAATGTATGGCGCTGGTCTCCCACCTTGATTGAGGGCAGTGTAGAGCAGTCGGGACTGGTGTGCATTTCAGGAACATGGACATGAAGGCCACAAAACAGATCATGAGTTATACAAAATAAACCTATGGAGGATAATTTTTTTTTTTAATCCTCTAAGATTTCCTAGAACTCCATGCCACCGAGGATCTGAAAGAGAGCTTTTTAAATTTGAAATTTCATCTTATACAACTGCTCCCTCTGGTGGTATAAAAAAGCTTAAGACACCAAGCATGTGAGATTAGATTTGGAAAACAGAATTTGGAGAACCAAACGGAGAAGTTCAAAGTCGCAGTGGAGATAACTTGAAACGACTTGAAATAAGCAAGCTGAATAAGCAATAGGGAAACACTTTAGTTCATTCTTACTGACAGTCAAATTATATGAATAGCTTTATAGTTAATAAGTAGTCATAACATCTCTCTAGAATGGTTTTTGAGGAAAATCTGATGAGACTGTGATCGCAAAGGGAAAGTTTAATAAACCGCTAGCTTACATCATATTTATAACAAAATGGAAATCGGGAAAGGGAGCTCTTTAAGTTATAGAAGCCTCATCTCTCCAGGCTTGATGTTGAATATCCCTCCGAGCACCGTCACTCAAGGACTGAGCCTCTTTTCCAGTTTAGTTCTGTAGGAAACGGTCGTGACTTAGCCGCATGTCGCTGTGGTTCTCCGGTTGTCGTGCGCTCCATTGATCAGCCCCCTTGAGGGTTGCAAACGGAGGCTGGGCTGCCAGAGCGCATGCGCAGGTATGCGCGTGTCTGCCCGCACACGTGCACGTGCGTTTTAATTGCAACTGACTTCATTTTTTCCCCTTACCCTCCCATAAATGAGCTGTGCAACCATCACCACGCCCCCGCTCCGCCCCTCGAGAAGGGAACGTAACTGCTTGTTGCTGACAGCTCCGAAACAGAGCTGTCCGTCAAGAGTGGCAACTCTGCAGGGCTGCACTGCCCCAGTGCGCCACTTTCCTGGCTGTCACTCACCGGGAGAGCACCTGCTCTTCTCCGTGACTGTCAGGCAGCACGGGCGGGCATGCATCAAAACCCTCCTGCACCCCCCAGCAGCAAATTGAGATGTCCAAGTACTGTACGGGGAGCCTGCAGAATTGAGACACCAATATGGCAGAAGGGGGACTGCTGAGAGGCACATGCAGGGCTCTAAACAGTACTCCCCAGACTTCATTGTGTGTATGGATCCTCCGCGGCTCTGGTTAAGATACAGATTCTGGCAGTGGGTCTGGGCTGGGGCCCGAGAGTCTGCGTTTCCCATAAGCTCCTGGGTGAGGCCGGGGCTCAGGGTCTGTGGACCACACTTTGAGTAGCAAGGCTCTACAGTACACCAAGTCTACAAAAACGATTCTTTCAAGATCTGTTTAGGATTCCGAAACCGGGGAACGACGGTTCTGCCCATCTCGTCCATGTTCACCAGAGAACTAGTGCCTAAGCCACCGCGGGAAGTCCTCGTTTTCACAGCGTGATAGAAAAACTTTACCTTGGCGAGTTCCTTTCGAAATTTAAAATTCCAGAATGATCGTGGATCACACACCATCTCTCTTCAGCTACGGTGCGGCTTTAAATAGCTACATCTAGTTAACCACCTTTTAATGATCTCCATCCTTTTTAACCTTGGTTTGTTAACGCAGTTTATTTTAAAGAAGTCTCATGGTTTAAATAAGCCAAAAACTAGTGGTGTGGGCAGATGGTAGAAGGAACACCACCACAAAACCTGCCACTCAGAGTGTAACAGATGACCGTGGCAGCCCAGAACTATCCCTTTGTTCATTTTGCTAATGAGTGTCCTCATTGCTGTGGGAGTCTGAATAGTTAATTACGTGCAGTTCCTGCAGCTGACAGATGGTGGGGACAGAGCTAAAGATTAACCTCACAAGCACGGGAGCTGTATAGATGGATAGGAAGAAAGACCGTCCAGATGAATGTGTTTTCCTTGTTTCCTGCTTTTATACGAGAGTTTTAGAAAACGCATTGAGGTATTAGCTGCTACCACTTATACATTTCATGCTTCGTGTGATGAATTCAAATAGCTCTTGTTTAGTTTATGATAATGAGTGCTCATATCATTCACTGTGGTCATTCATATTCTGCCAGTTAGGAAATGTATGCTTAAGCCTTTGGAGACAAATATGGTTGGTTTGTTTGTTTGTTTGTTTTTGTTTAAAAACCATTTTTAGTCTATAAGTACCTTCTGTGATGGTTTCAAATTGAACCACGTGGGACTAGAAATTAATGATTGGGATTCTTCCTTTATTAAAACAGTGCTGTTTATTAACTATTAGATTTGTTAGTTCTCATGAATTAAGAATGAGTTGGGCTCAAATAATGTAAATGAAATGGTGGATCAAAATCATAAAGATTTGTATTGGGTTTAGTGCAAAACTTAACATTGTTTTAAAAATTAACTCTGATAAGACTAACTTTATTAGTAGATGGCTTCTTATTGAATGTACTGGGTTTATTAAATGTACTGCAAAAATTGTAGCCACTTCTTTTTCTTTTGAGACATTATGGTCACAGAGTAAAACATTTTAATAATTTACTTTCAGATCTCTCTAAGGTTAAATAAAAATACGGTTTCAAAAGGGACCCAGTATGTTGGGAAGGAAGATTTTGTTTTTGAGAGGAGATCTCATTTTTTTGTATTAGCAATCATGGCATTGCTGCAAAAAGAATACATTATAATTGGTCTGAAGATTAAAGTTCAAAAATACTTCTGTTAACCATATGAGTTTTGAAGCAAGGCATATAGAACTTTCTATCTCTTTTAGCACAATAATAGAATGACTTTCCAGCCTACTCCTTAATATTTTGAGATTGTGTGCTCGTTTAATATTTTACCATCACGAAGTACAAAGTTCTGCACCAGCTTCCCCAATCCATTACATCTTAATTTTTTAAAAAAATGTGTGGCGGTAAAACCTCGACAGCCATAAGCGAGAGTATATTCAGATGTTTTTGAAAAGCTTTGAAACAGACAAGAAGAAGAAGAAGAAAGGAAGAGTAGCTGTCCCAATAAGCTTCTATTGCGTAAGAAAAAGTCTCTCCCATAATGGACATGGCAAGATTTAAACAAAAGACGCACATAATAAAAATATAAATGAGTTTGCTTTACTAAAACTATAACTTTAAAGTCCTTTGTTGTAAGTTATCCTGAAACCTTCTTACAAGGTAAACACTGTTTGCATAGAGATTTAAACTGAAGTCTTCAATAGCATTAAACGCCTGCACAGTCCCCAGTGTGACAGGCATGCAAAGCCATGTTAATGTTCAGAATATGAACTGCCTCTGGGTGGCTCCTCCACCAAGCCGAAAACCAACTGTGTGGATGGATATCCGTGCGCCTGATGGACTCCATGCGGCTCCCAGGCTGAACACGTCACCGCTTTGACATGTGATGTGCTCCTCATGACACCGGCAGCGCTGACACTGGGAAATGCCACAAAGGCAACAAGCCCCCCTCCTTAACCGTGCACTTTGCCACCCCCTGGCGCTGCCCGTCCCGGTCCCCCCAGCCTGCCTAGTTACAGGCGGACAGCGCTTCAGACACACACAGAGGGACGTGTGGGTGGAGGGGCCCCAGCTGCCTCCCCGGACGCAGCCTCCATAATGAATTGACCTGAATGATGAGGGCACACAAACAGTATGATATGCATTATTCCTGTCAATAAAATGTCCCCATGTGCTGTGGTCTTTGTACAGAATATACTGCAGCCTTTCTTCCAGCGAGCTCTATTTAATCTCCTTCCTTTTTACTGTTCATATTATAAGTGTGTAATAGAATTCAGAAAATTATATGATAGCTCTTCTGCATCTGTATTGTCTTGTGTTGCATATTTAAATCCTTGGCTTTCTGCTTAGAAATACGGAATTCCCCATCTTTCAGGACACTTTTGCCAGAGAGACGATGCTAGAGAGGGAAAATTTGGAGTACAAAGTGGCAAACAAGAGACTGCTTCAGATCATTTCAGAACTCGAAGAAGCAATCCGACTCAATCTAAAGGAAAATTCAGTATTAGGTAACCTTTTACAGTCATTTTTGAGAAAACCCTATGCATTGGGCACTTCATAAAATCCATAGCGGTGTTTGTCTTCACCAAACATACGTTTGCTTGGTTATTTACATGTATAAGATCAGTTGGATTTACATGTATAAGATCGGTTTGATTTTTATTGAAGATGGCATTCCTTGCTTGGGAAAGAGGGTTTATTTGTGGTTATATTTTTGAGCCATGCCATTCTAACTCAGGGTGTTTGTTTTCCCCCCAAGACAAACATTGACCTTTGAAAAATGTACTAAGATTTCACCTAGAAATATTATAAATGGACAGAGACTTTTGCTGATTTCTGTTTCATATGCTTGCTTGATTATCTAAAATTTATAACCTTTAAATACTTAAGCACATAGACTGGGGTATCCTTTATGGAGGAACAGAGTTAGCCCTTCAGAAAAATATGGCACTACTTACTACGGAACTATCTTCAATTTTGGATACAAATTTAAAGCACAAATCTTCATGTGTATGCCTCATACTCCCCTTTTTTTACATACCTTAAACGTTGGCAAAAGGTGCATTTAAATCACCAAAGTTAGACTGCTTTAAAGTCTTTTTTCACTTACTGTTATCTTTGTATTTCTGTTACCTATATGGTGTTCCCCTTACCTGCAGTGATGAAAAGCAATAAAAAAAAAAAAAACCACAAAAACTTAGAGCAAAATATTGATGAAATCAGATAGATTACAATATCCCTTGAATATAAATTATACCATGCCAGTGTAGTTTCATTTCCCTTCTAATGTGGTGCAATGCTGCTTTTTCAGACTTTCTAGTTCTTACTGAGTCATAAAGTGCCACCTGCTAAGGCACTTTGTATTGGCTGTGACTAACAGCAAAAATGTCCATTGCTAGTATGGATGAAAAGCTTTTAGCCCTCAGCCACACTTGGATCTTGAACTTAGTTCTTAATCCCTATCTGACCAGCCGTCTGAACAGCAGGAAGAAGGCTGTGAATGTCAAGGGCAGTTGTGAAGGTCACAGTCCTGCTAGGACTTGCGTCCAGCATGTCTGCCAGCCGTGTACAGCCTGCCCTGAAGCAGGGAGCTTGAATACAGGGCCATAAGCTTGTAATTTCATGGTTGGCCTCTCTTTCCTTTTGTTTACAGGAGATGAAATTGTAAGTCTGAAAGAGAAGGCAGAAAAGAATCATAAAACTATTCAAAAGGTACTGTAATGTTTTACCTTGACGAACGACTCTTTTTACATTGAAATGTCAGCACGACGAGTGAAATAACACTGTGTCCCGCTTGTGTTGGGGTGTAGAGAAAAGTCCATTTCCGTATTTAGTCTCTCCCGTGATTTGGGTAGGGTCTCTGGCAATAAATAAGGATTCAGTCTTGAAAATGAATGAATGTACAGATAGTTCTTTCCTTTGGGATAACTGAGTGTCTACCCTGTTGACTGTAAGGAACTGAAAATTTATATGGACACCGGGGATCCAAAGGTGTGCTTGTGGGAGAATTCTATTATTAAGAAGGAGCAATCTTATTTTCAGCCCAGATGGGGCTTCATGTTCATTTTTCTGTTTGCATGTGAACTGGGCTTATGCTATGCAGGAAATCTGTATTGAGAACTGGAATTCTTTTGGGTATCAGCAAGGTCAAGATCTCCCAGTGCATCCAAGGCCGCAGGACCACAGCAGTCCCGCCCTCCCGCACAGGTCGGGTGCCCCTGCTTTGGGCTTTCTTAGCTCTCAGTGGTAGCGTTCCATCCTAGCTATCAACACATTTTCAGCGACGGGCTGTCTTCCCTGCCGTGCTGCTAGCCTCATGAGGGCAGAGACGGTATCATCTCCATTTCTGGTATATTCGCAGTGCTGAGCACAGTGCCTGGTGTGTGGACAAATGCTCTTTGAGTGATTCATAGAATGAAGATGTGTTTAGAGTTCAGGAAATTTACAGGTGAAAACGTGTATTTACATCCCTGACTTATTCCAAATAAACACCAATGCTCTCCACTCACTGAATTGAGTGCCAGTTTTAAAATGAAAATTAATTAAAACTGGGTGACATTCAGTTTTAATTAAACATTCATTCCCTCAGAGGCACTAGCCATGTTTCCAGAGCCCCAACGAATGACCACCTGTGCCTAAGTTTAGGTCCAAATTTCAACCTGATTTTACAGTTCAGGGTATTCTTAGGTTTTCGATAAAATTACTCTTAAGAACTATTTTTTTAAAGACTTGGTTACCCTGAAGGGTCAGAGTTGGGCGATATTTTCTCTGAAAACCAAACCCATCGATGGGGATTTGCAGAGAGAGTTCATTTTCTTGCACTTCACCTTGTTTGCAGCGGAGACAGTACAAGTCCTGTCCTCACAGAGAAAACAAGAGTCTGTGGACAGACAAGTTTAACCTTTTTAGTGTCAATGTCTTCAGTTGAAAATGAAGTCCCAGCTTTCTGGTGTCACTTAACCTCCAAGGAAGGCTTAAATGTTTCTAAAACTGTTCAGTCTATTCTGTCACTGGTAGAGATGAGTTGTGGAAGCTTACTATTCTCTGTGAGGAGCACAAGAACTTAAAGTGAAAAATCTGACCAGGAAGCCACCAATTAGAAAGAAACATGCCCCTTCGAGTGACGAGTTATACCTTGTGTGAGCTTAAATATTTCAGTTAAATGCATCCTCAGCTTCCTTAGGTCTGCACTGCCCAGTGGTAGCCCCATGTGGCTAGTTGAAAATATGAACTGTGTCTAGTGCAACTGAGGAACTCAATTTTAAATTATATTTAGTTTTAATTTTTTAATTTAAATTTAAAGATTTATAAATAAATATTTTAAATATTTATATTTAAATAACTTGGTTATATTTTAAATATATTTTATATTTTAAATAACTTGGTATGTGAATCTGCTTTTTCTTCTGTAAGTTTTATGCAGTCTAAATACAGATCAAGTATTTCCGATGAAATTTTAGCTCCCGAATTGAGATGTGCTGTATATGAAAAGTACACACTGAGTTTCAAAGACTTAGTTTAAGTGAAATATCTCAGCAATGATTATTAATATTAATTATTACACATTGAGATGATAATATCTTGAATGTATATTTGGATAAATGAAATATATTATTAAAATTAATTTCACCTGTTTCTTTTACCTTTTCTTTAACAAGGCTACTATAAAATTCAAAATTATATATATCTTGCACCATATTTTTAATTCACAGCTCTCTTCTAGACAAATATAGCAGATCCTTAGTCTGTTTGATCATTTCTAAATCCTTTTTTCTTTTTTTCTTTATACGTACTGGACCTCCACAGAAACACTGAATATAAGCACAAATTTGTATTGAGCAGAAAGAATCTAGAACCTTGGGTTCCTCTTCCATTTCTGCCACTGTGGTCCCTTGGGCCAGTCCTTATCCTTCTTCCTGGCTCTCACAGGCTTACTGTGAAGATAGAATGAGATAATGTGCATCAAAGTGCTTTGTCAACTGGCAAGCACGTCAGGAGTTGTTGAACAAACAAGAGCTGATATTACTGGTTTGGTTTCCAATATCCTCCACTATATCAGTTAATTCAGCAATGTTTATTAGATGCCTTTTAGGGCCAGGCTCTGTGCTACTGCGGAGACACACACACACACACACACACACACACACCACACACACACACACGGCCCTGCTGTAGAGCAGATTAAGTCTAGAGCAAGAGACAAAAACCCTCGGGTTGTGTGATGTGGACTGTAATGGAAGTATGTACATAGAGAAGAGATGTCTAGCTTTACCTGGAAGGTTCTAGAAAGGCTTCACACATAGCTCCACACTTATTTCGCACTCTTTCACTGGAGCTGATCTTTCCAGGTAGGTAGGAAGGTGGAAGAGCTGGGTCAGACCGTGAATGCATACAGCATGAGATATGTTTGTGGACTTGCTTGTGATTTGGTATGGCTAAAGTACAAGGTAGGAATCCGGTGAGCTATGAGAATTTGTGTTGGGGCAGGAAGAAGGGGGCGGGGTAAACAGCTCAGAAGCCCCTGGATAAGACACGTTTCCTTTTTTTAGCCCTGGGTTCAATGAAAACCAAGTTGAAAATGGCCTATATTTGGGTAGGCTGATCTCGTGCCTTCCATCAGGGTTTGAAGCACTGTCTATTATGATATTCGTAACTTGCATGTTTAAATTCTAATAATCTAATAACAGCTGAATCTATATTCCAACTGTGGCCTTAATATGAGTCTCCTTCTGGGAGGGAGTCAGCCAGAAGTCAGAAATGACAGCTCAGGGTGTGATCAGCATCAGGATGCAGGGCAGCATAGATTGCTGTGGGCCATGTTGGGTAGCCCAGCGTGGATTGTAAGGGATCCGGGAAGGTTGGAGGAAGGACTCTGAGTTGACTCCCAGAAGAGAGGTTCTAGTAAGCCAGGAAAGGGATATGGGAAGTGGGAAGGGTCAGAAACATGCAAAAGGGAAGTAAGTGCATGTGATTTGCTATAGCTGAGGGGTATGCGAGAGCAAGGGGTGGTAAGAAGCAGGGCTCATGGCAGAGGATTATTATTCATGCTAAGGGGTTTGAGTTGCCTTCTGAGTGCATTGGGGAGCCTTGAACATTGTGGAAGAATTGGTTTCACATTTCAGAAAGAAAATGAGAAGGAGGGAGGAAAATCTGGAGCTAGAGAGACCAGTTAAGAGGCTACTTGGATAGACCAGAGAAAGTATAATCTGAAACAGAAAGAGGACAGTGACACTGGGAATGATCAAGCAGGATGAATTCCAGGGATGTTTAGGCAGTAAAAGCTATGGTCATTGATAATGTTGAAGGTGGGAGAGGTAAAGGAGAAATTGAGGCTGGAGAGCATTAAATTGAAGATGAGAACAGTCAGTAGGGGAAGCCAGAGAGGGGACATCACGGAAGCCAAGCAAGGGAGAATTTCCTTTGCACTGTGCTAAAGGCTCAAAAGGGAAGATTAGGCAATTAGCTCTGGCAACAAAGTGACCCCGGTGATATTAATGGGAGTCATTTTCCTGGAACGGTGGGAACAGGTGAGAAGCAGGGTGAATGCAGAAGTGGAGACGGTGAGCATGGGCAACTCTCTAGAAGTTTGGCTGTGGATGGCTAGAGAGAGGTAGGGGAGTAGTTGGAGAGGGACATGCGGCTGAGGGAGGAATTCTTTTTTAAAGAAGAAACTAGAATATTTTTAAACGATGCCAATGGAAAGAAGAATGAGAGTGGAGATGTAGAGCAGAAGAGGTCATTGATGAAGAGTGATCTAAGGAGGCAGGAAGGGTTGGGGCTAATGGTCTTGGTGTTTGTGGTAATTGACACCCATTGAAAACTTGGTGACACTCCTTTTCAGACCAAGGTATGATGACTCAATACAAAATCTTTTCCTTTCCTTTCACCTCATTCCATTACTTTCCCTAAACCTGCCATCTACCCTCCCACCTTATCAACTATACCACTGTGTCACCTTCGGAGACCCTTATCTAGCCAGTCCCCACTGTTCTCCAGCCCTGCTCCAGTGGAGATGGGCCAATCCTTGCCTGTTGGTGGCATTGCAAGCATATGGGGTTTTAATCCAGAGTAGCTGCACCTTCTCCCTGCTTAGCATTTCACTTGGATCTACTTAGCACCCTTTCTTACTACCCCCTACAGCTCTTCTAATCTCCACTACTTTTCTTAATTCCCATATTCCATCCTCCATGCTTCCTAACTCACAGGAAACATGGCGGACACTTGGATTTTTTTTCCCCCTTCTGTGCTCTCTTACTCCGTCACTTAGCTTACCTAGCCTTACCTTTACTCCTTTTTATCTGAAGAGGATCATTCTTCTTTGCCCTGATTCATCCTTCCATCTATTCCCTGACTCATCTCTTCCTTCTTCCTCTTCTGGAACTTTCTTCATCAGCCCCTTTCTCTCTTATGCTTTTAAAAATTTTCCTCTAGCTTACAGACGTAGTGAAACCATCATCTTGGTGGTATCCATTGACCCTAATCACCCCCAACCCATTGCCATTTACTGTACTTCAAATATTATTTAAAAGAAATCTATGTTTACCAGCCCCTTTTCGCTCCCCCTGTGGATAAGGTCACATTGAGATTCATATTGCCTTCAATCCTTTTTTTTTTTTAATTTTTTTTTAAGATTTTATTTATTTGACAGAGAGAGACACAGCAAGAGACGGAATACAAGCAGGGGGAGTGGGAGAGGGAGAAGCAGGCTTCCCGCTGAGCAGGGAGCCCGATGCGGGGCTTGATCCCAGGACCCTGGGATCGTGACCTGAGCCGAAGACAGACGCTTAACGACTGAGCCACCCAGGCGCCCCGCCTTCAATCCTTTTGAGGTTTTTTTCCTTCCTGAATTTTCTGCCATATATGACAGACTACTTGCCATGTCATAGAGTCTTCTGCAGCAATGCTCACTTCTGATTCTTCACACAATTCTTCATTCCTTCCTAAGCAATACCTGTCGGTGGCTTCTCCTTCTCCATTTTCCACTTGAATTCCATTCTTGAGAATTCTATTTAACCTTGATCTTCCTCATTTTCTCTTCTAGCTGACCTCAGCCTCTCCCATAACTGGCACACTTGTTTACCAGTGACTTCCAAACTTCCTCTCCTGCTTCGTGATTACCCTGAACACCACGTCTCTAGTTTCAACTCTGTTCTCATCTTTAATTTCAATGTTACATGCACTTTGACAGTCCCCATCCATTTCCTATGGTAATTAGAAGCTCCCTCTATGGCCCTGCATATCTGGGACTATTTGCTCTCTTAATGTCAGGAACTGTCTTGTTTATATTCTTAGTCATCAGCCCTAAAAAATATTTGCTGAAAAAATGCTCTACATGCTCATCAAACCCACTGTCAAAATTTGAACTCATTACCCCTTGAATTTGGATTCTGCTGTGTTCCCCCATTTAAATGAATGAACTTGCCATCGATCCTGAAGAACAGATGAGAAATCTAAGGTCGTTCTCTACTCTCTCCTTTATACCTTATATCTAGTTGGTCACTCAATCTGTAGATTTTCCGTCCAAAATTGATCTTAAATCCCCCTTCTCTGTCACAGCATTGCTGCAGACTTGGTTGAGGCTCTCATCATTTCCATAGATTCGAACTTCATTTTCCTGTCTCCACCCTCATCCCTTTTCAGATCTAGCTTCCACACTCTGCCATAGCTGTGTCCTACCTTCATTGTACGTGCTAAAACTTTCAATGGTTCCCCATTGCCTACGTATAAAATCAGAGCACCCAAAAATACACTGGGGGATTTTCAGATGCCAGAAACAGCTAAATTCTCTCCAGAAGAACTCTTTGAAATAGGTTTTATTATCTTAATTTTACAGACAAGAAAACTAAGACTTGAAGCGAGACTTAGTTAACCCACACAGCTAGTAAGGAGAAGAGCTCCCATTTGAACAGACTCCTGTTCGGCTCATTGCATCATTCTGCCTTCCACCCCTGACTGTGGGGAGCGAGGCCTCTCCTACGGTCACCCAACCCTCCTCCTTTCCTGCCACTGCTGTCTCTCTGCACCTTGGGTCCCCTTACACCAAGCCTTCCCCAAGTCCTCCATGACTCCATGTTCCTCTCCAGTTGCTGTGCTATTTTGTTTGCTGTTTTCTCTGCCTTGTTCCTTCTCCAACTTGCATGTATCCCTCAAGACCATTGTCAAACAGTACCTCTCCTGGTATATCTGATTATAACTGGTTGCTGGGGTATGTAGATCGCTATGCTTTTGACCACCTGAAAATGTGATTTATTAACATATTTTCTTACGTATTATGGTCATTTTTTCACATTGCTCTCCTACCATACTGTAGATGCTCCAGAGGAAGGGATCTGTTCTATTTCATTTCTGTACCTCCGTAGACGAACGTAGACCTCCCGGCATCTAATATACACATCTATACATGTGTATAAATAAATGAATATATGAATTAATTGAGTGGATGTCAGAATCAAGGTTTGAAGTTTATCAGTGTATATAGCACAACTGACGTCCAATATATGTATATAATATTATATAACTGGTATATATTATATGTCTTATACATATATACACATATGTGTATATATTATATAACTGATATATAATATGATATATAATACATAATATATGATATTATATATCATTGATAACATGTATATCATGATATATATTAATATATATTATATATCAGTTATATTGTATCAGTGTATCTAATATAGTATAATATAAATATACACAAATGGCAAATAATCACTGAAGATATGGAGGCAAGTCATAGGAGTGCAGTGGCCCTACAGCGTATGCTCTTTGATGGCTGTTTTCAGGTGGCATGAAGAGAGTTTGATGTGCGTAGAAATAGAACACAAAAATCTAAAATAAAAGAAATGGGTCCTATAAAGAGGAGAGCAAAATTTCTCTTCTTGACAGACTCTACTTGCTTTATTATATATTGATGTCACATTCTGTTGGGGTAATGTGAGGAAGATTGTAAATAAATTGGCATTTCCTGTGTATATTTTGCTTGCTTTTCTAGTAAAAATACAGTAATTATATAATAATGTATTATTGTTACATGATAATCTACAGACATTTAAATTTTCTAAATCATATTAGAATCCCCTTTTCTCCTGTTTAAAATCAAAATATGTGTTGCTAAATTCTGCTGAGGAGGAATTTTAGACATTCTGTTCTTTTCTTTAATCAAAATGTAATATTCTTCTCTTTTAGCTAATTGATGGTAGAGACAGATTACTATGTGAGCTCGATTATGAAAAATCATTAGTTCAAGAAATGGTAAGGTGATTTACATTATTTCCTAATAAATTTGAAATCAGGAATTCAATTTAATCATGAAAGATTTATAAACTTTATCTGTAAACATTTTACTGTAAACTTATTTCACCTTCGTCAATAATCTAAATGCATGCATAATTATAGACTTTTTTAATTGAAGCATAATTAACACACAATGTTATATTAGTTTCAAGTGTACAACATAGTGATTCGACAGACAATTCCATACATTAAGCTATGCTCAGTACAGTAAGTGTGGTCACCATACAACGTTATTACAATATTATTGACTATATTCCCCATGTTGTACTTTGCAACCCCGTGACATATATATTTTATAACTGTAAATTTGTACCTCTTCATCCTTTCACCTATTTCTATAAACATTTTTAAATGATCATTTTAAGGCAACAGATTGATTAGTACTATGATAAACGTAATAAGCTGCCACATAGATGAGTCTTCCATAAGAAATCGTGTTACCATTTAAAGCACTGTCCAAAGTTTTTGAGTTTGATTATGGAGATTTAAAAAAAACACACACACAAATAGGAGAGCCCAATATTTTGAAGGATCTGCTATTTTTAGTTACAAATTGCCATAAATGACAACAACAACAAAAAGAGCCCAGCTAGATATTTTGGCATTCTGTGTTTGTCTTATAAGAAAACACTGGCTTTTTATGTTCTTTTAAGAGAACTTTCCAGACGGCTGCTCTTTTATTTTATCTGTTGACTACCCACCCCCCAAGCCCCACCACCTCACCCCCCGCCCAGCTTATGGTGGTGTACTTTGGCTTTCAACTGGTCACCACTAGTATGTCTTTGTTACAGGAAACTGACTGTGTTTATTATGATCAAAAATAAAACACAGCTTGACTTGCGTTCTAAATGTGCTTGAAAAGAATATGATACTGTTTAGAAGAGAAAAGGTTGTTCATAGGCAGTCAACACCACTTCAGATATTGAAACATTCCCTTTTTTACAGCTTGTCACACTTTGTGCCAAGTCATGACTGTTTCCCTAACTCTGTTTTGTTACTCTCAGCACCATGTGTTTTAGGTTCCTTGTCATAGAAATTAATGCAAAACAATGCTCCGGGACGACAATAAAGCCTTCTATGAAACCAACTTGGGAATGCAGGCAAGGAAAAAAATTTATGGTTAGCCATTCACAGAAACCATGTGCTAACAAATGACGTTATTTTGAACCCTTTACTTTTAGATACCTCGCCTATAAAAATCGTCTCCATTATTGGAGTATACTTGGTCGATTTCTTCTCTCCCCACCCCCTTCTGTCATTCCTCCAAAGTCTAGGAGTTGTTTCTCTAAACAAACGAAATGTGCACATTGTCATTAAAATTGAAAGTGTTTTTATAGAACGGGAAGCAAGTGTTATATTGTCAGTTTGTTAACGACGTTAGAGAAGAAATTAAACTCCTTGATCAGTGAGTTTGTGCCGATACTATGAACAGAACCCATAGTTTTACTTGGCCTCTTTATTGAAACTTAAGCAGTTAACCAGGGCTATTATATTGCCCACAGGGGAACCAATCACGTTTTGTTTTGTTGTTTGGAAGTTCGTGGAGCACCAAGCTTGTTGCCAAGCAGCAAGATCTTGCATCACAAACCGCACCCCCCCCCAACACACAAGAGCCTTCGGCATGCTCAGAACTAGTTTGGGGGTTCAGGCTTTCAGAAGAGAGAGTCTGCTTAAGGTTCTTCTCATGACCAAGGTTTCCGGGGCATACCTTTGGGCCCAGCAAGGTCACTGTTTGGCGCCCCCTCCCTCCCACCAAGGCATTCAGTTCCTAACTCGGTGGGAGGCTGGCTTTGTGGCTCTCTGACTTCCTTTGTCTCTTGCCACAGTACTTTTTTTCCAGAAATGAAGATTTCTGGATTGATGATTGTACCTAGATGGAGGAGTGGGAGACGGTAGAGTGGACGCAGAGTCTTTTTGTAGAAATGTAAAAATGTTCTCACTGCAGGGTTTTTGTTCCATGCTTGCCTATTACTGTTTTCCAATGCAGTTTATTTTCTGGCCTCTTAAGAACCTAGCCTAAAAAGTCAAAGAGCTGCAAGTAAAAAGGCACCACCAGTTAAGTGTAGGGAAGCAATGAAATTTGGAATCATGGTATCCTGAGATTGGCTTGAAGGGAAGCGTATGAAATAGTTTTGTATCTTCCTGTGATTCTTATGCGTAGTGCCTTTCATTTATCTTTTTAAAAAATTGAGATGTAATCGCCACATAACATTGTATTGGTTTTAGGTGTACAACAAAAGGATTTGATATATGTGTATATTGTAAAGTGATCACGATGGTAAATCGAGTTAACATCCATCACCACACATAGTTACAAACTTTGTTTTCTTGTGATAAGAACTTCTAAGATTTGCTCTCTTTGCAATTTTCAAATATACAATACAGTATTGTTAACTATAGTCACTATGTTGTATGCTATATTCCTAGGACGTTTATTATGACTAGAAGTTTATGTACTGTGACCACCTTCACCCATTTCGCCAACCTCACTTCACTCCCCACCTCTGACAATCACCAGTTCTCTAAGTTCAGTTTTTTTACATTCCACATATAAGTGATCATACGGTATTTGTCTTCTTCTGACTGATTTCGTTTAGCATAATGTCCTCAAGGCCCATCCGTGTTGTTGCAAATGGCAGGATTTCCTTCTTTTTTATGGCTGAATAGTATTCCATTATATCAGTGCCACATTTTCTTTATCCATTCATTTGTTAATGGACACTTAGGTTGTTTCCATGTGTTGGCTATTGTGAATAATGTTGCAGTGATCATGGGGATGCAGCTATCTTTTTGAGATAGTGATTTTGCTCCCTTCAGATAAATGCTCAGAAGAAGAGTTGCTGGGTCATATGGTAATTCTATTTTTAATCTTTTTGAGGAAACTCCATACTGTTTTCCATAGTGGCTGAACCATTTACATTCCCACCAGCGGGGCACAAGTGTTCCCTTTTCTCCACATTTTTACCGACCCTTGTTATCTATAGTGATAGCCATTCTATCAAGTATGAAGTGATATCTCATTAATGGTTTTGATTTGCATTTCCCTGATGATTAATGATGCTGAATACCTTTACATGTACCTGTTGGCCATTTGAATACCTTCTTTGGAAAATGTCTACTTAGGTCACCTCCCTATTTTTTTTTTTAAAGATTTTATTTATTTGAGAGAGAGAGCACACACACACGTATGCATGCATGCAAGTGAGTGCAGGGAGGGGCAGAGTGAGAGAGAGAGGGACAAGCAGACTCCAGGCTGAGTGAGGAGCTGGATGTGGGGCTCGAACCCATGACCCCAAGATCATGACCTGAGCTAAAAGCAGGAGTCGGATACTCAACCGCCCAGCTGCCCAGGTACCTCAATCATCTGCCCATTTTTAAGTGGATTATTTGGGTTTTCTTATTTTTTTATTTTTTATTTTTATTTTTTGCAATGGAGTTGTATGAGATCTATATATATTTTGGATATTAATCCCTTATCAGATATATGATTTCCAAATATTTTCTACCATTCCATAAGTTGCCTTTTTATTTTGTTGATTGTTTTGCTGTACAGAAGCTCTTCAATGTGATATAGTCTCACTTGTTTATTTTTTATTTTGTTACTTGTGCATTAGGTGTCATATCCAAAAAAATCATTGCTGATACCTATGTCAAGAAGCTTTTCCCCTATGTTTTCTTCAAGGAGTTTTATGGCTTCAGGCCTTACATTTAAGTCTGTAATTTATTTTGAGTTAATTTGGGGGAGTGTTATAAGATAGGGGTCTAGTTTCATTCTTTGACATGTGAATGTCCAATTTTCCCAGCACCATTTATTGAAGAGACTGTCTTTTCTTTATTGAGTGTCCTTGGCTCCTTTGTCAAATATTAGTTGGCTATGTATTCATAGGTTTAGTTTTGGACCCTCAGCTCTCTTTCGTTTGGTCTGTGTGTCTGCTTTTGTGCTAGTACCATACTGTTTTGATTACTGTAGCTTTATAATATACTTTGAAATCATGAAGTGTGATACTTCCAAATTTGTTCTTCTTTCTCAGCATTGCTTGGGTTTGGGGGGGGGTCTTTTGTGATTCCATATAAGTTTTAGAATTATTTTTTCTAATAATAATTCTATTTATTTTCCAATAATTCTTTTGGTAAAAAGTGAAATCTGTAAAAACTGGAATTATAATAGAGATCACATTGGCTTTGAGTAGTATAGCCCTTTTAACAATATTAATTCTTCCAGTCCAGGAACATGAGTTATCTTTCCATTTATTTGTGTCGCCTTCAATTTCTTTCATCAATGTCTTATAGTTTTCAGTGTACAGATCATTCACCTCTTTGGTTAAAAAAAAAAAAAAAAAAAGTGTACTCATCAGAAAAGTACTATAACTGAACTCTTAATTTTAACTGTTTTCTCATCTGTTTCATCCCAGTGTACTTGGCTTCTAGGGACAACCCAGACTTAAGATAGAAAGGAGTTACAAAGGTTGCTGTAGCCCCTCATTCTGGGGGCCCAGCCCTGAGTTACTGCTGCAGTTGGCCTTGATCCCATAACTGGGGTCCCTGTTGCCTGAGTTCCCTTTGAGTCATGCCTCAGGTCTGTCTAGACATATACCAGGTAATGTGGTGGTGTTTGGCCATTCAACTAGGAAACCAGTATTTTGATGACCCAGACATTTACTATAATAAAATATATGTCTGAATTTCTGTGTCTAGTCCTGTGTATTTGATAAAATTTATGTTATTATATCACTTCTCATTAGTACTATCACTGTACATTTTTATTTATTTATTTTGAGAGTGAGCGTGCAAGTGTGGGGAGGGTTAAGGGGAGAGGGAGAGAGAGCTCTGAAGCAGCCTCCATGCCTAGCAGGGTGCCCCACAAGGGGCTCTTTCTCACAATCCTGAGATCATGAAGTCAAGATCAGATGCCCAACTGACTGAGCCACCCAGGCGCCCCTCTGGTGCTATCACTGTTCTGACGCTGGTGATCCACAGGTAGAATCTACAGTTTGCCAACTGTTGCTGCCATAGGACTGAGAACCACTTTGAAATCTGGGGGATGCTTCCAGTGATCTGTGGGAAACTTCATTTACATTATAGCTCTGGGAATCGTGGCAATTAATGAAGACAAGAATGACATGAGTAGTGGCTCAAGGTGATTGCATCCTTATATACTTGGCAGACCGCAGAGCAAGTTCTACTATCCATGTGTTCCCTGTCTCACTGTCAGTGAGTTCCTGCCCACCATCAGAAAATGTGCTTGCTCCACACAGTCCTGGACATCTGGTAGCCCTGCTCAGCCTTCATGATCTACTTGTAAGTCACAGGGCAGAGGGCAAACCTTGTGAAAGGAAAAGTTCCCTTGAGCCAGTGTTGTTCCAAATCCACCACAGTGAATCCCTCAGACCCATGCAGCAATTCATCCCCCATGAAATCAGCAGATACATTTGTCTACCTATAATCAGGAGTTTCATTACCAAATGTCTCAGAGTACTGTTTCTTTTATGTGGTTTCCTCTTCCTAAAGTGCCACCTCTTGGTTAGCTCCTGCTCATTCTTCAGGTCAGAGTTCAGATAACACCTCTGGGAACCCCTCCCCCTTACTCCCCTAGACCGGAGCAGGTTCCCACCCTCAGGTTTATACAGCACACAGTTCCCCTCTCGTGGCTATCCTCACACTGTATGGAGATGGCCTGTTGACTTGTCTGCCATTTCCATCTGGTGAGCTACTTGAAATCAGGAACTGCATCTTGTTCACAGTTGTACCCCGAAACCTACCATGGTGGTTGCCACAGAGTAGATACTCAAATATTTGTTATGAGTAAATGAAGGAATGAATTTTAAAAGGGAGTAGTTGAAAATGACTTAACCCACACTATAGCATGGACTACATATAGTTTAATAAGCTGGTCATACTGTTCATACACAAGTGACACAACTATACAATATATGGACTAACTAGAGTGTACTTTAATTTATAGGTTAATTTATGTATTAATTTATAGGTTTTGTTCCAGTGGTTCTCAAACTTTTTGGTCTCAGGATCCCTTTCCACTCTTAAAAACTATTGAGGCCTCTAAGGAGATTTGGTTTAGATGGGTTTTATCAGTTAATATTTACTGCATGTGAAATTAAAACAATCAAATTATTCATTAGTTCATTTACAAATAACAATAACAATCTTTTGCATGCTAAAATAAATAGCATATTTCTTATAAGAATAGTTTCCAAAACAAAAAAGTTTAGTAAGTGTGTCATTGCCTTGCGTTTTTGCAAATTCCTTGAATATCTGGCTAACTAGAAGACAGCTGGATCCCTACATCTGCTTCTGCCTTGCGTTTTTGCAAATTTCTTGAATATCTGGCTAACTAGAAGACAGCTGGATCCTTACATCTGCTTCTGCGTTCATTCTATCAGGGTCAATATCCCGGAGCCTCTGGAAAACTCCACTGTATGCTGGTGAGACCATGAGAGTGAAAAAAGGTGATGATTGTTTTCGTATTGTTAGGAAAATAATAATGATGCTGCAAAAGCCCTAAAGATTTTGGGAACCCCATGGATCCTTGGACCATCCATTGAGATGTGCTGCCCTTTTTAATAAGGAAAAACTCTTAGCCAGGTGTGATTAAGGGAAATATCTTTGTTCGGTTCTAGTCCTGATCCTCTTTCCTTTGTTTTTATTTAATTCATTTAGTCCCTGATTCTCTCCCTTGACACCTCTCTGTCAGAATGTTACACTAATACACTGCAATGAACATAAGCCATTAATGCTGAGTTCAGGCAGAAAGCTCCAAATTCCCATTTGACAAAATTGTCGTTTATCTGTCACAGAGTAGTACTTGCAGTAAATGTTCACTGTGGGTAATACCTGGTGTTGTGTTGTGCTATAGTAATCCTAGATGTTGTGCAAGGGTCAGAGCCGTAAGTACCACTAGCATACCTGGTATATGTGTAAAGCTCACTAAAAAAAATAACAATTTACAAGAAGAAGATGAACGGAGAGGACACTCTCCCTTTATCTTTTATTACTCCACCACAACGTGATGTTGGGCTAGGCCAGCAGGATGAGTCATGGAAAGTGCTACAGAAGAGGAAAACCAGCTCCATACCACTTTATACATTTATTGGGGACCATCTAGTGCATCTTTGTTCTAGAAGATTCCTGGCCAGGGAAATGCCCTGTTAAGATCACCCAGACTTGAGCTCAAGGAGGTGGCACCAATGCCATCAATATCAAGTCTCCCAGAGAACTTACTTCAGTCCAGCTGAGCCACCTCATTGGTCAACTAGCAGGCGGAGGACAGATAAGGAGCTGCAGGACCATGGGATTATCTGATCTCACTGGAAAGTGTGATGGTTCGTGTCCTTCTCTAAGAAAAGAGGGGTGGGTTACTCACACCTACACTTAGTGATGAAAGCAAAGTTATAGTTGAGAGGGTGACCAGATCATCCTGGTCTGACCAGAACTTCTCCAGGCTTAATGCGGAGAGTGTTGTATCTAGAAACCCCCCAGTCAGGCAAACCAGGACGGTTGGTCCCTCTGATAGCTAGAGACCTGAAAGCTCCTCCCGAGAGCAGACATGATTCTGTGTATCAACTCCAATGTATTAAGAGGATTCTGAGGGAAAATTCAAACTGTTTGGGAAAGAGGGCCTAAGCTTTTTCCATTACGCACACTGATACTGATTATAGTGGGGGAAACTATCAAGTAAGCTAGGCATTCAAACCAACTCCCAGAAAAAAAGAAAACAAAAACAATTTAGATGAAATAGTATAAACGTCTTTATAAATAAAGCACCAAAGAATTGACAAGAGAGGGATTACCAGGTAAAATCAAATGTCAAGGGAGAAACATCAGGGAGAATTTAGCATTCCAAACTGAACTTCCCCTTAGGGCATTCGCCAGTCTGGGCAAACCAGAAACAGAAGTCACAGTGCTGGGCATGCTAGAATGTACGTGTGTGCATGTGTGTGTGTGTCTGTGTGTGTGTGTGTGAAGAGGTGGTCATAGGTGATCTCCCACATTAGGCTAAGAACCAGTGACCTTTTCTGCAGGGTGAATGTAAACCGAAAGTAAGCTGGCAGGAAATAAGGAACCATGTGTGAGAAACAAAAAATACTACAGATTGGTCATTATATGCTTCCCACTCTTTCCTTTTTTGGAAGGAGAGGGTGTCTAGAGGTTATCCAATGTCCCACTATGATATGTTGGCTATGAGGGTTGGATAACTTGTCTCTTTAGTTCCTGGGTCATCAGATCAAGATAGACTATATTCAAGGAGGCTTATGTGCACCTGGACCAGATTTAGACAATGAGATCTTGGCTTCAAGCTGACACTGTAATAGGATGGGATTTTTGGAGGCCTTGGGTGAGGATGAATGTGTTTTACGTATGGGAAAAATGTAAAATGTATGAGGCAGAAGGCAGATATAAATGTAGGAAAAGCATTTGAGAGAGTCCAATATACATTTGAGATAAAACTCTAAGTGAGAGGCGCTTGGGTGGCTCAGTCAGTTAAGTGTCTAATTCTTGATCTCTGCTCGGGTCTTGATCTCAGGGTCTTGAGCTCAGGCCCCATGTTGGGTCCACGCTGGGTGTGGAGCCTACTTAAAAAAGAAAAACTCTCAGCAAAATAGGAATAGAGCTTATAATGGGTATCTACAAAACATTTAAAACTACTGCCATGTTTCATAGGGAAAGACTGACAGCTAAGGTCAGGAATGAGACAAGAATTTCTGCTCTTCTGGGTGTTATACACAACTAATGAATCGTTGAACACTACATCAAAAACTAATGATGTACTATATGTTGGCTAACTGAACATAATAATAAAAAAAACCCAAACAAACAAAAAAGGAATTTCAGCTCTTACCATCTCCATTCAACATTGTATTTTAGATCTTAACCAGGATACCAATGTAAGAAAAAGAAATGGCATCCAGATTGGAAAGGAAGAAGTAGAACTATTTTTATTCCCAGATGACATTATCATCTATGTAAGAAATCTTAAAGAATCTACAAAAAAGCTACTAGAATTAATAAGTGAATTTAGCAAGTTCACAAAGATCAAGATACAAAAACAATGTATTTCTGTATACAAGCAATAAACAATCAAAAATGGAAAATTTAAAAAACACCACTTATAATAGCATAAAAATAGGAAATGTTTATGGATAAATTTGACAAAATATCTACAAAACCATACAAAACACTCCTGAGAGAAATTAAAGACTTAAATAGATGGAGAAGCATACCATGTTCATGATTTAGATGATATAAACTGTCAGTTATTTCCAGATTGATTTATAGATTCAACACAATCCCAATCAAAATCCTAGCAGGCTTTTTTTTTTTTTTTAATCAACAAGCTCCTCTAAAATTTATATGGAAAATTCATGGACCTTAAATAGCTGAAGTAATTTTGAAAAAGAACAAAGCTGAAGGACTCACACAACCTGCTTTCAAGACTTATTCTAAAGACACAGTAGTCAAGGTACAATGATATTGGCATAAGGATAAACATATAGATTGACATAATAGAATAGAGACCTCAGAAATAAACCTAGTGGGTCATATATGGTGAATTGATCTCTGACAAAGGTGCCAAGCCAATTCAAGCAGGAAAGGATGATCTTTTCAACAAAAGGTGCTGGAACACATGGATAGCTATAAGCAAAAAATGAACCTCAACTCTACCTCACACCTCATATAAAAGTTAACTCAAATGGATCATAAACCTAAATGTAATGGCTAAAACCACAGAATTTCTAGAATAAGGTGCAGGAGGGGATTTTGTATATGAGAAAAATGTAAAATGTTGGAGCCAGAGGGCAGATAGATGTAGAAAAAACACATGAGAAAGTCCAACATATATTTTTGATGAAAACTCTCAGCAAACTGGGAATAGGGAGGGTTAAGAGGAAGTCTCAATACAATTTTTTAAGTACCTAAGGCAGAATGAAAAATAAAACATACCAAATATATGAGATACAGCTAAAGCAGTGCTGAGAAGGAAGTATACCTCTAAATGCTAGCGGTAGAGAAGAAGGTCTCAAATCAATAATTGTAGTTTCTACCTCAAAAAATTAGAAACAGAAGAGCAAAATAAACACAAATCAACCAGAAAGGAAGGAAATAATAACGATAATAGCAGAAATAAATGGAATTGAAAATAGGAAAACAACAGAGGAAATAAAAAACCTAGTTCTTTGAAAATAAACCAATAAAATTGACAAACCTCTAGCATGACTAATAAACATGGAAAGAGATGGGCAAAAGATGCAAATGTCCAACTTTAAGAATAAGGTGAGATCACTATAGAACTTGTCATCTTTAAAAGGATAACTGGGGAAACTACAAACAACTTTATGCTCATGAATTTCACAACTTAGAAAAAAATGGAGCAATTCCTCAAAAACCAGTAACTACCAAAATTCAATCAAAATGAAATATTCTTTAAAAGTCATATGACCATAAAAATTGAATTTCTAATTTAAAAGCTCCTGAAAAATGAATTTGCAGAATGTCTGGATAGTTTCACTAGAGAATCTTACCAGACATTAAAGAATTAACACCAGTTTTACACCATATATATCAGAAAATTAGAAGAGGCAGAATCACTTCCCAGTGCATTATATGAGGCTAGTATTACCATGGTACCAAAACCATACAGAGACCGTAGGCAAAAACGAAAACTATAGGGCAATATCCTTCATGAATTTAGGTGCAAAAATCCTAAAAAAAAAAAAAAAAATTAGCAAATTGAAGCCTGCTATGTATAAAAAATTATATATTATGATCAACTGGGATTTATTCATGAAATGAAAGGCTAGTTTAACATTTGAAAATAAATCAATAAAATCCTAATAGAGGATTTATTTAGGCTATTTATTAGGCTATTTATTAGGCTTAATAGAGGCTAATAGAGACATAGCACATGATCATGTCAATCGATGGAGAAAAATCATTTGAAAAAATCCAACGCCCATTCATGAAAAGAACTCTTAGCAATCTAGGAAAAGAAGGGAACTTCCTCAAACTGATGAAGAGCATGTGCCAAAAAAACCCTTTATCTTACTTCAGACTCAATGATGAAAGACTGAATATTTTCCTTCTAAAAATCAACTGTCTTTCTGTATGTTAGGAATGAACATATGGAAACAAAAATTAAAAATACAGTGTAATTTGTACTTGCTCCAAAAGAAACATAAATAAATATAAATCTAACCAAACATGTATAGGTTCTGTATACTGATAATTATAAAATGCTAATGAAAGAAATCAGAGACTCAAATAAATGACATACCATGTTCATGAATTGGACAACCCAATGTAGTAAAGATGTCAGTTCTTCCCCAAATTGGGCTCTAGTTTAATATATTTCTATCAAAATGCCAGCTAGGTTTTTTTTGTTGACATAGACAATTTTATTCTAAAAGTAAGGCCCTAGAATATCTGAAACAATCTTGAAAAAGAAGAATAAATTAGAAGGACTCACTTTACCTGATATTAAGTTTTATTATATAGCTACAGTAATCAAAGAACTGTAGTATTTGTAGAGGTCTAGAACAGAACAGTGAACCCAGAAGTAGATCCACACAAATATGTTCAACTGATTTTTTTTTACATAAATGCAGAAGCAGTTTACTGGGAGGAAGGATAACCTTTTCAACATTTAGTGCAGGAGTAATTGGACATCTGTGGCCCCCAGAAATGAACCTCATGTAAACCTTATATCTAACACAAAGAATAACTCAAAATGGATCATAGATATAAATGAAAAATATAAAACCATAAACATTTGGGGAAAAAATAAGAGAAAATCTTTGGGATCTGGGGTTAAGCAAAGAGTTCTTAGTATTGACATCAAAAGCACAATTCATAAAAGGAAAGACTGATAAACTGGACTACTCTGTCCTATCTTAATATGCGCAGGCTGGTATAACAAAATACCACAGATTGGGTGGCTTAAACAACAATTTTTCTCTCAGTTCTGGAGGTTGGGAAGTTCAAGATCAAGAGGCCAGCAGATTAGGTGTTTAGTGAGAGCCTGATTCCTGGATTGCAGACTGACATTTTCTCCCAGTGTATTCACTTGGCCTTGCTTCAGTGAGTACACATGAAGTGCTGGGTAGGTGGGGAAAGAGGGGGAGACTGAGAGACAGAGCGAGAGCTAGAGCCCTCTAGCTCACTGTCTTCCTCTTCTTATAAGGGGATCAATCCCATCATGAGAGTGTAATACTCTTAGGACCTAATCTAAATTTAATTACTTCCCAAAGCCTCCACTTTCTAATACCATCACATTGAGGATTCATCATATGAATTTTGCAGGGACACAAAGATTCAGTCCATAAGGGACCTCATCAAAATTAAAAGCTTTTCTCCATGAAAGCACACATGAAGCAGATGAAAGACAAGCTACAGACTTAGAGAAAAGATTTGTGAACCACGTATCTCACAAAGGACTAACATCTAGATAAATAAAGACCTCCCAAACTCAACAGTACAAAAAAATCCAAATAGAAAAAGAGCAAAAGACATGACCAGACATTTTATTGAAGAGGCACATGAAAAAAATGTTCAATATTATTAACCATGAGGGAAATGCAAAATAAAACCATACTGAGATATCACTACAGACCTATCAGACTAATTAAAATTTTTAAAAGGGGCTGACAACACTAAGTCCTGGCAAGAGGGTGAGGAACTGGATAACTAGGAAAGCAGTTTGACAGTTTCTTTAAAAACTAAACATGCAATTACAATATAACCAGCAATTGCACTCTTATGCATTTTCCCAGAGAAATAAAAACATAGTTACAAACCAAAAACCACACCTAAATGTTCAAAACAGCTTTATTCATAATAGTCAAAACCTGGAAGCAACCTATATGTCTTTAAACATGTGAATGGTTAAACTGTGGGGTACCCATACCTCAGAATCCTATTTAGCAACAAAAAGGAATAAACTAAGGATACAGCAACAACTTGGATGAATGTCCAGGGAATTATGCTGAATGAAAAAAGCAATCCCAAAAGGCTACACATTGTATGATTCATTTCTATAACACTCTTTTAAAAATTCCACTATAATTAACATAGTGTTATATTAGTTTCAGGTGTATAATATAGTTATATAACACTTTTGAGAGGATAAAGTTTTAGAAATGGAGAACAAATTAGTGGTTGCCAGGGTTAGGGATGAGGAGAGGGGCACAGTAAGGGAGGTGGGTGTGTTACAAAAGGGCAATACAGGGTGGGGTGGGAGGGATGGGGTGACTGGGTGATAGACACTGGGGAGGGTATGTGCTCTGGTAAGCGCTGTGAATTGTGCAAGACTGTTGAATCTCAGCTCTGTACCTCTGAAACAAATAATGCAATATATGTTAAGAAAAAAAAAAAAGAAGAAGAAGGTAGCAGGAGGGGAAGAATGAAGCAGGGGAAATCGGAGGGGTAGACGAACCATGAGAGACGATGGACTCTGAAAAACAAACAGGGTTCTAGAGGGGAGGGGGGTGGGAGGATGGGTTAGCCTGGTGGTGGGTATTGAGGAGGGCACATTCTGCATGGAGCACTGGGTGTTATGCACAAACAATGAATCATGGAACACTTCATCTAAAACTAATGATGTAATGTATGGGGATTAACATAAGAATAAAATAAAATAAAATAAAATAAATCTCCTAACTTGAAGGACAGGAGAGGATCTCATGATTTATAAACTCAAAAAAACAAACAAAACAAAACAAAACAAAAACAAAAGGGCAACACAAGGGTCTTTGTATTGATCACTGCAAACATACTGTATCTTCACTGTGGTAGCAGATAGATAATCCTACACAGGTGCTATAATTGTATAGCATAAAATACACACATACAAATGCATACTAGGGAAATCTGAATAAGATTGGTGGATTGTATCAATGTCAGTATCCTGGTTGTGATATTGTACTATAGTTTTGCAAGATGTTAACATTAGGGGAAAGGAGGTAAAGAGTATTATAAGATCTTGCTGTATTATTCCTTATCATTGCATGTGAATCTACAATTATTTCAAAATAAAAGTCCATTTTAAAACATTGAGTTGTTTTTTTTAATTAGTGAATAAGTGCAGAGAAACTAGGTAACTAGAGAGGTTCTTCAAAACTAAACATGCAACTACAGTACAGAAATTTTATCTTGGATACCAGTCTTTTGCCAGATACACATTTTGTAAATATTTTCTCCCCAGTTATGCATTTTCTGTTCATTTGCTTAACAATGTATTTTGATGGGAAAAGATTTTTTTATCTTTAAAGCCTAATTTATCAGTTATTTTCCTTTATGGATATCGCTTTATGTATGCTTAGAAACACTTGCTTACCCTGAAGTCAAGAAGATACTCTCTTATGTTTTCTAAAAAAAAAAACCGAGAATCTTATGTTTAGGTGTATGATCTATATATTTCTTAAAAGATTTATTTATTTATTTGAGACAGAGAGAGAGCAAGCGCGGATAGGGGCAGAGGAAGAGGGAAAGAGAATCCTCAAGCCGACTCGCTCTGAGCATAGAACCAGAGGTAGAGCTCCATCCCAGGACCCTGAGATCATGACCTGAGCCTAAATCAAGAGTTGGTAGCTTAACCAAATCAGCCAGCCAGGCTCCCCAGACGTATGATCTATATTAACTTAATTTTTGTGTAAGGTGTGGCATAAGGGTCAAATTTCATATTTTTTTCCTCCATCGGATTGATTGCTTTGGAACCTTTGTTGAAAATCAGCCAGGTATATTCTGGGGTTCTCTATTCTGTTGTAAGGATTTGTTGATCCTTAAGCTAGTACTACACTATATTAATTTCTGTGGCTTTATAATAGGTCTTAAAAACAAGTAACAGTAAGTCCTTCAACTTTGTTCTTTTTCAAAGTCATTTTGAAAATTCTAGATGCCCTGTATTTTCATATAGGTTTTAGAAACAACTTGTCCACTTTAACAACAACAACAAAAAACTAAGTGTGTTTTATGATTAGGATTGTGGTATAAATCTACAGATACATTCGAGGAGATTGACATATGAACATTTTACTAGACTGAATCATCCAACCCATAAGCATAGTATACATCTCTGTTTATTTAGATCTTCTTTAATTTTTGTTACCAGTATGTTGTCATCTTCGGTGTAGAGGTTTTTGCACAGCTTTTGTTAAATTTATTCCTATTTTATCATTCTTGATGCTATTAGAAATGGAATTGTTTTTAGGTTTTATTTCCAATTGTTTGGTACTGGTATATAAAAATACAATTGATTTTATAGTAACTTTGTATTCTGCAACCTTGTTACATTCACTTAATAGTTACAATAATAATTTCATATTCCTTCAAATGTAAACAATCTGTAGATTCTTGATATGTAAGCAATCAGGTCTTCTGTAAATAGAGATAGTTTTACTTTGCTTCTGATCTTTGTACCTTTTATTTCTTTTTAGTGTTTTTTTTAAAGATTTTATTTATCTGAGAGAGAGAGAGAGCACAAGTCGGGGGGAGGGGCAGAGGAAGAGGGACAAGCAGACTCTCTGCTGAGCAGGGAGCCTGATGTGGGGTTCAATCCCAGGACCCCGGGATCATGACCTGAGCCAAAGGCAAACACTTAACCGATCCAGCTACCCAGACACCCCTCTTTTTAATGTTTTATAACTTATAATGTTATATAAAATGTTATAAACATTTATAACGTTTAGGACTTGCAATACAATGTTGCATAACAGTGGTGAGAAGAAATATTCTTTTCTCCTTCCCAGTCTTAGGGGGGCAAACTTTATTATGTCATCATTAAGTATGATTTGGCTGTGAGTTTTTCATGGCAGTCATTTGTCAGGTTGAGGAGGTTTCCTTTTATTCCTAGTTTTCTGAGAGTTTCTTTCGTGAATGGCAGTTGAATTTTGTCAAATGCTTTTTTTCTGCAGCTATTGAAACAACTATATTTTTTTTCTTTAACCCCCATAATATGGTGAAATACTTTGGTTCGTGAATGTTGAAGCAGGTTTGCATTCCTGAAATAAACCCCTCTTTGTTATGACCTTTCATACATTTTATACGCTACTGCATTCAGTTTGTTAGTAGTACATTGAAGACTTTTGAATCTATGTTCATAAGGGACATTGATCTCTAAATTTTCTTTCTGTGTGTGTATGTTTGTTTTTTGGGTTTTAGTGTTAGAGTTATGCTGGCTTCATAAAATGACTTGAGAAATGTCTTCTCTATCTTCTGAAAACAATTTTAGTGGTGTTAGTAAAAAGATTTCTGTCATTTCTTTCTTAAATGTTTGATAGACTTCACCAATGAAACTATCTGGGCCTAGAGTTTTCTTTATGCAAAAGTTTTTGATAATGGATTTATTTTCTTTAATAGCTATAGAGCTATTCACATTTTTTATTTCATTTTGTGTTTTGCTAGGTTGTATTATTCAATTTGTTCACTTTATTTAATTACGTATTTGTTGATATGATGTTTTCCATAGCATTCTCTTATTATCCTTCTAATATCTATAGGATCGGAAATAATAAATCCTCTTTTATTCCTGATATTAGTAAATTATGTTCTTGACCAGTCTAGTTGGGGGGCTATTAATTTTGCTGATCTTTTCAAGAAATTAGTTTTGGCTCTATTTTCTCTATTTTTTTCTTTTTTATTTCACTGATATCTGCCCTGATCTTTGTCCCTTTCCCCCCTCTATTTATTTTTTGTTTACTATGCTCTTTTTTTTAACCTTCTTAGGGTGGAACTTAAGGTCATTGATCTCAGGCTTTTTATTATTTTTAATTGAGCATTTAAAGCTATTAATCTCCCTCTGAGCAGCATCCTACACATTTTGGTATCCTATATTTCATTCAGTTTGGGATATTTTCTAATTTCTGATTTCCCCTGTGATTTAGAACTGTGTTGTTTAATTTATAAATATTAGTGATTTTCCTAGATATATTTTTTGTTATTGATTTCTAGTTTAATTCCATTGTGATCAGAGAACATCCTCCCTATGATTTAAATTTTTATAAATTTGTTGGCAGTCATTGTATGGCCAAACAGCATGTAGTCTATCATGGGACTGTACTATATCTACTTGAAAATAATTTATATTCTGCAGTTGATGCAGTTGTTATCAATTAAATCAAGGTAGTAATAGTGTTTTTTAGGTTATCTATATGTCTTTAACTTTTCTGTTTATTTCTTTCAATTCCTGGGAGAGGGGTGTTATTTTTCTCTATATACAATTTTGCCAATTTTTACTTTATGTGTTTTAAAGCTCTGTTATTAGGTGCATTTGTATTTATAATTATTATGTCTTCCCATGAATTGATCCTTTTATCATTATAAAATGTCCCTCTTTATCTCTAGTAATTCTCTGATCCTGAAATCTACTATACATGTTAGGCATAAATGTAGTACTGCCAGCCTTCTTAATTTTGCATTGCATTTTTTTCAATACATGTATTTTCAACCTCTCTGTGTATTATATTTAAAGTGCTTGTGTTATAGATAGCAAATAATTGGGTCTTGCTGTTTTATACATTCTGCCTATTTCTGCATTTTAACTAGACTGTTCAGTCTATCAACACTCAGTGTTATTATTGATAGGGTTGGATTTAGGTCTACCATTTTATTATTTGTTTTCTATATGTCCCCTCCAGGTTTTTCATTGTTCTTTCCTCTGTTCTTTTTTTTTTTTTTTTTTGGCTGTCCTTTTAATATATTTTAGAATTCCAATTTAATTTATTTATTATCTTTCTTAAAAGATTTTATTTATTTATTTAAGAGAGAGTGAGAGAGAGAGAGAGAAGGAGCAGGGCAGGGGCAGAGGGAGAGGGAGAAGTAGGGAGTCTGATGTGGGGCTCCATTCTGGGACTCCAGGATCATGATCTGAGCCTAAGGCAGTTGCTCAACTGAATGAGCCACCTAGGCGCCCCTAATTTATTTATTATTATTTTGGCTTTTTGCCTATCTTTTAGTGGTTGCTCTAGCAATTATAATTTACATCTTTAACTTTTTACAGTTAACTTAGAGTTAATTTAAGGCACTTTCATGTAAAATATAGAAACTTTGAAATATATAGGTTTGTTTATATAGATTTATTTCTCCATTCTTCAAATTAAAGTTGTTTTATGTATTATATTTACATCAATATTACAGTTTTTGCTTTAAACCGTTGTATGTATTTGAAAGAAATTAAGATAAAATAGTCTTACATATTGACCATTTCTGATGCTCTACATTCCTTCCTAAAGATTGGAGGTTCTCCCTGGGATCATTTCAGTCTGAGGAGATTCCTTTAATGTTGCTTGTAGATCAGGACTGCTATTGATGCAATCCTTCTGTATCTTTCAGACACTTCCATCTTGAAAAATATTTTCTGGCAGTACAGAATTCCGAGTTAACAGTGTTTGTTTTTCTTTCATTCTTTCCACACTTTAGAGACCTCATTCCACTATTTTTTGAGGTACCATCTCACTCTCAGTCTGTGTTAAGAGTCTTTTCGCTCGAGAATAGATCAGCAACATACAATTGTATGTTGAGCATTTTGGGATTTTACAGGCATTATGAATGCTGTGTGTTATTTTTAAAAATCAGGCAATTAGGGATGCCTGGGTGGCTCAGTCAGTTAAGCAACCAACTCTTGATCTCAGCTCAGGTCTTGATCTTGGGGTTGTGAGTTCAAGCCCTGTTCTCTCTCCATGATGGGTGTGGAGCCTACTTTCAAAAAAAAATCAGGCAATTAACTTGGATTTAAACTGCAAACTCTGTCTCGCATGCAGTGGAGGGAAGCTCAAGTCTCAACTCAATCTTTGAGCCTTAGCTTCACTGCCAAGCATGATTCAGGCATCTGCTAAGAATTTGGGCAAAATTTACGCACAAAGTTTGGGGCTCTGCCGTCTGGCTTTCCTTGGGATTTCCTTGCCTTGGAACTTTCCCTGGCTCTGGTTTCCCTGAACTGTGTCTCCAACAATCCTGAAAGGCTGCAGTTTTCCCATCATAGTTTTAGTTGTTCCACACAGACAGACTGGGCACTGCTGCTAAGTTAAAAGCCATTGTCTTCAGGTAATTTTTTTAAATATGTTTTTTCTGGAGCTTATCGTTGTCATCTGTGGGAAGGTTGGTTTCATAGCAGTTACTCAGCCATGACCAGAAACATGACTCCCCCCAAATTATGACTTCATACAATAAATATTATCATGTCCCATTCATACCCCCCCAACAGTTAAAATTATTCATTGGTATCCCATTGCATTTAAAGTAAAATTGAAGCTTTGCATATTATCCTTCATCTTAGCACACCTGCCCAGTTCTTCCTAAATGCAGTGCTTCATGGACATCAGTTACTGTCCCTCCAGACCTCAAGATTTCATGAGACAGACCTGCCCTATCTGTAGGTGAGAGATATTTTGGAAAATAGTTGTACCTGTGAGATTAATGATTAGGGGTGTATCTCATCATTGTTTAATTTCATAAGATTAGCCAGAATTAGAATCCCTAGCATTAGTCACATATGCATTTGATGAAAAAAAGCTTGATATTATTGAAGCATGCATTAATAATATATTTTTTGCCTCTTGCAACAGATGGATGGATCTTAAGGAAATTATACCAAGTGAAGTCGGAGAAAGACAAATACTGTATATTCTCACTTACATGTGGAATCTAAACAAAATGAAAACATGAACTTACAGAGAATGAATCAGTAGTTGCCAGAGGTAGGGTGGGAAGTGGGTGAAATGGGTGAAGGTGGTCAAAAGATACAAATTTCTAGCTATAAAATAAATAAGTCATGGGAACGTAATGTACAACACGGTGACCATAGTTAATAATACTGTATTATATATTTGAAAGTTGTTAAGAGAGTAAATCTTAAAAGTTCCCATCACAAGAAAAAAATTAAAACTGTGTGGTGATGGATGTTAACTAGATTTATTGTGGCCATCATTTTGCAACATATACAATTTTTGAATTATTATTTTTTTAACTTTTGAATTATTATGTTGTAGACCTGAAACTAATATAATTTTCTATGTCGATTATATCTCAATTATATATATGATAAAAAACCTTTTATGCCTGGAAACTAGAATTGACTCTTTAAGTCAAAATTTTATCACTATATTATTGAAGTCTGGCTATTGAATTATCTGAAATTTCTCCAAAACTTTTATAAGACCTGGAATTTATAACTATCATAATAATATATGAAACAAGTTATTACCACAAAAGCAAACGATCTATGTTTCTCTATAATTTCTATTATGCTTAAAACAATGAGCAAATGCTAATGACTTTAAACAGTTACAACTTTCTTTCTGTTCACCTCTTTAAGTGCTCTTTTTTTAGGTACAAATTAATTTTCTCTTCTAATTCATATGCACCATTATAACTTACGTTCTCATAATCGTGTTAGCAGTTAAGTGGTTTACCATTGTATTCTTCCATTGCTTGAGGAAGTTTTATAGAAAATTCTCCTTTTTAATCTTTGCAAATGATAACAAATAATGTGCGCCTTCAATTTCACAGATTAATAAACAGAAGGAGGACATGGAAACAAGGAAAAAGTTGGACAGCCTAGGTGGCAAGGTTTGCATTTAAATTTAAGTTATTTTTTTCTTCTTTTATTCTGTGTGAGTCTTATTTTGACATCTGGGTTGAAAAAGGTATACATACCATATTGAGACTTTTCACTTTCCAAGATTCGAGTTTGAAGGAGAAAATCCTTAAAAGTGTGGATGGGAGTCCAGGAGTGATGGCTGAGCTCAGTGAGAGGGGTATAAGCCAACAAGAAGGCAAACCTGGCTGAAGGAAGGGGAAAGTGTTGTCCCGGTACACCGAGCCTTAGGCTCATGCCGTATCTCTTCAGATCCCTGTCCCTATACTCCTACCTTCTATTCCCCTAGCTTCCTACAAATAAGATACAGACCTCAAGCTGTCATGTCACCCCACTCCTCACCCCACTCCCACCTTTCCAGATGCTTCCAGAAAACACTGATCTGTTGGTATGTTTTTCTTAGTACAGTAGCATCAGTGGGAGGAGAGGAAAAACAGACCCAGCCGACACATTAAATCAGGCCAAAAGGGGGAGTGTAGCACTGGGAAAAGGACCAGACCCATGCCCTTTGGGACTGAAAATCTGACCCTGCAATGCCAACTCACAGGAGGAAACGAAAGGGACACGATTCTGGAGAATGAAGTGAGAATAACCAAGCTGCTTCTTTTTGTGTGCCAGAGCCTGAAACTAGTCAAGGCGAAAGAGACTGCTGTGTCCCCGTGGCCCTTACAGCCCAGGATTCCATCCAGACCTAGAGCAAGTTCAAGACCACACTCACCCTCCATCAGTGTCTCAACTGTGAAGACCAGGAAAGTTAAGACTCCAAAGAAATCTGCAAAGGAAGAGCAGCCTGTGGTAAGAACTGCTCCTATGACCATACTCTAGGATACCTGCATCCATCCAGGGCCACGGCTGTGTTAGCACTATTATGACCTCACGTCCAGCATGAGCAAGGCCGGCGGTCTCCTACACCGGATGCCCCCTACTCTCTGTGCCTGCAGCCGGGCAGGGACCTCTGGCTGCTCTCTCTACACCAATGTGTCCTTGTTGGGCCCCTTGACTGCCCAAGAGGATGCCATCATTATCCTCAACGTGGTCGTTTAGGCTCAGCTTAGTCGCTAAGGCTCAGTGGGTCTCTATTAAATTAGCAAGATAGAAAAGCCACATTCCAAGCACAGTCTAGGGTGTATACTTACTAACTCCTTACTGCCCAATACCTAACAGAAGCTTCCTGAAAATTCCCTGAAGGACATGCAGCTATACAGTCCATTTGCTCATAGTATTCTAAGTTGACAACTGGATTAACTCACACCATCAGAGATACACATGCATCAGTGATACGCTATTATTCTCCTAATTCACCATCCCTCCAAATAATCAGAATTGCTTTTACTGGACCCAAGGCGGTACTACTGGTCTGTATAAAAGAGCGTGTTAAGAAGTAGCTCTGTGATGTTCAACTCAACGTTGGCTTAGTGTGTGGACCCTGCTGAGACACAATCCCTCCCTTTGTAATGATTCTATGGGGAACTTGCTTCCGTTGTGAGTTACGGGAATTGTTGTATTTCTCTGAGAGACCGATCTAGCCTGTGGGCACTGTGAATTGTGTAACCAGTCAAAACTCTTTTTCCGTGTTGATTTTTTAAAAGCTCAGGAGCCGGTTGGTGATACAGAGAGCCAATGTGTAGCACTTCCCATACTTTTTTGTCTTGTTTCTGCCTGTCCGCGTGTTCTTCCTCCTTCTCCCACAGGGGGCAGAATTTGCCTCGCTAAGGCTTGGGGCACAGAGGACCTGAGCAGGAGCAGGCTGCCTGTGCCATCCTTGTTCCAAAAGCAAAGGTAGGGGTGTCTCATGCCGGCTCACCGGGCAGATGCTCACAGCTCCCCCGCAGCAGAGGAATAAGCGAGCAGGTAGAGAGAGTCCAGGGTGCCCACCAGTGGCCGTAACTCCCCAGGAGCTGAGACAGAGCCTTCTCTGCCGAAAGCATTTCCCCTTTACAGAAAATTAGGAAGTACAGACAACTGGAAACCAGGGTAATTTCCAAAGGAGGAAAATGACATTTGGGGGCGAATTTGGTGCATGACTGACCAGTGCCTAGGTTCTAGAAGTAAGATGTTTAGAATGCAGTTCTTGGGAAGTTGGTGTTTATTCGTTTTTTGTTGTTGCTGTTGCTGTTTGTGTTTGTGGAGTTTGTTTGTTTTGGTTTGTTTTTTGCTCACAAAACAAAACAAAAAACCCCACCCCCACGCCTGAGTGTACAATGCTGCCGGCTGACCTGCGCAGATAGATCAGCCCGACTGGGTAAAGGGTTCTAGCCTAAGCCTTGGACTTAGGGAGCGTGCGGCCGAGGCTGTGTCCTGTTCCAGAAGGCTCCATCAACTGCCATGAAATCAGGTCCCTTGGCGGTGTGGCCGCGGGGGGGGGGGGGGGGGGGTGTCAGAGTCTGTGGTCGGAGGTTGTGAGATGATGGAGGACTGCAGAGCAGGGCTGGTGACAGGGACAGAGCAACGGAACTCCAATCCCAGGATCTCAGCAGCATGGGGAGCTGCCCCAGTCCCTGCAGCAAGCACAAAGCCCTAACTAAACCCTACAATTGCAGATAAGAAACAACAGGGTCCTCAATTTCCGGTTGAGATTGAGGTTCCCAGTTCACAGCCATGAGGGGCAGAAATAACCACTTGTTCTCACCCACAGAAGATGCACCGTAGGAGAGACAGGGCAGACAGGATCTCCCAGAGGTGTCAGTTCAATGCGGTGTTCTGTTAGTGCCATAGTCTCTCCTTCTAACTGTAAGGATTGCTATTTTGATGTTGCCAAAGCCTAACAGTGTGTCTTGTCGGCAGGGGAGACTCAGAAGTTAATGCATAACCATAAGTAAAAATCAGACTGGGGAGGGAGGGGGGAGGTGACGTAAGCTGGTGTTTACGTATTTGTATGAACTGACACGCTTTTAAAATGAAGTGTATTTTCCTAGTTCACCATTATTGCTATAGTATACACTTTGGTTGTTCACAGTTTTATAAGTGCTCCCTTCTATCAGCTTTCCATGTGGTACAGTCCTCACTGCAGATTAACTTGATGTATTATGCACCCTGACTTTAATTTTCCTTTTTTTCTCTTTGACATCTTTCATTATGCTGAGGTAGCTGGACTTCTCAAAAATTGTCTTTAAAGGGTTTTGTAACATGTATCACATGTAAATGACCAGACAGAGAGCTTGCTGAAGGAACTTTTTACATCAGTTACTTATCTTATCTAATTAATCATACTTACTTTTTGAAATCTGTGTCATTTGGTGGGAACAGCACACGTGCTTCCCACAGTGGGGTACAGAGTGATAAACTGAGTGGTTAGCCAGTCTGAAAAGCACGATAGGAACATTGCTGTTTGATTTCTATTTACGAAAGATTTCACAACATAAAATTTGTATTTGTACAGCGTTTTGTGTAAAGTTTATTTTTTGATATCTGGGAAACATTTCAAATACTAAGGTTTCATATAACCAGGTTAGATTAGATTCCCAGGAGGTTTGCCCCTCCCCCACCCCAGGGAATTAGTTAATTAAGGTTGCACCCAGTAAATGCTTCCCAGGAAGACTTCTGAGCTTCCATGGGGTAACCTGGTCTCTGCTGAGAGAACATATGGTGTGTGCTTACATCTGCAGAAACCATCGGGACCCTCTGTGTGGGAAATGGGACACGGACAAGTCAATCACATTTCCATTCTTTTTTTTTTTTTTTTAAGATTTTATTTATTTATTTGAGACAGAGAGAATGAGAGAGAGAGAGCACACGAGAGGGGGGAGGGTCAGAGGGAGAAGCAGGCTCCCCGCCGAGCAGGGAGCCCGATGCGGGACTCGATCCAGGGACTCCAGGATCATGACCTGAGCCGAAGGCAGTCGCTTAACCAACTGAGCCACCCAGGCGCCCTCACATTCCCATTCTTAAAGTGCACTCAATACCAAGCAATTTGTACAGCATAAAAGACATCAATAAAAACTCTATAACGTGATTCCTTTAACATTTAAAAATTGTCAGGTGAAATATTTTTGCAGTAGCTTTGCAATTATGATCATATTCACCCTGAAAGCTAGTAATTTAATAAAAAATATTAGTATAGGATAGAGAATGATTGTTACAGATCTGTAGTATTACAGGCTAGGTAGGTGAGGGGAAAAAAATCATTCTGAAATTGACCATTGCTCTCCTATGCAACCTTCTTATTTGATAAAATTGCACATGAAGTTTAAAATAAACATCATCAGGGAAGAAAATAATACAATCTGTTTATTGTTTCATTATTTCATGCTTTTTAACTTGGGCTTCACTCGGTAGAGCAGGCAGTTAAGAGTTCTGCAGAGCAATGGGGGAAAGCCAGCATTTTGCTCGTTGTGGATTTGGCCACAGTGGATTGCTGTTTAATACAGAGATAGGATCGTCCTGCTCATGTGCATGGTCTTGGAGGTTGTCAAAGGATACTCCCTGTATTTTGGTAGATTTTTTTGACACGGGAGAGTTTTCCTTATTGTACTAGATCTTTCTTTTAGCAAATAACTTTAAAATGTAGAGATTATTAAAATCATACACTATACTTGTTTTATTTCAAAATCAAATTTTTCATTTACCACTAAAATGAATTCATCTTTAGATTCTGCTCTCAGAGACCAAAATTGACAAGCTGAGTGATATTATATTTAGAAGTCAACTGAAAGGTGGTTTTTACTTTCTACATTATCTTATTCTGAGTGGTTCGATGATAAATACTTTCAGTATATTTGGAACTGAAAATATTTTAGTGAAAGTCAGATTCAATCTTTGTCGCACAAATGAAAAATGTTTTTTGTTAAGAATCGCATAATGCATTTTATGCTTTGTCTTCTTGTTATGTTCTTGGGGAACAGTGATAGCATTTTATTTGTAGAGTTTGTGATATTTTAGTATAACTTAATTAAGGAGCTAAGATACAATTGTGGGAATCGGGAAAAGATAAATTTGAGATTTGTATCCATTTCTGTTCTTCCCTTGGCACTCTCAGCCAGGGGCAGTTGCTAGGTCCTGACAACATGTAATAACACCCTGGTGTTAAAAGAAGGAGTGTCATCCTTGACATTCAGGTGCCCAGAGCAGCCATCTTGCCCCCCACTGTAGGGTGTTGCTTTATTCCATTTGCTTTGGTTTCAGCTGTGGGTTTCTCTCCAGTTCCCACTGGGAGTTGAGGCCAGTCTTGAACACCAGGTCATTTAGCCAGAGTCCTGATACTGCCCAGACGTGCGTCTTACCCCATGAATATTTGACATACTGGCACCCATTCTAACTGCCATTATTGCATGTACAAATTCTGCTGCTTGGTGCCATGAATTCTGTCATAGAACTCACTACCATAGGACTGCTTCAATATGGATGCTGGCCAGAGCCAAGCCTGAAGTAGCTGCACCCCCCTGAACACTGGCATTGGACTATTGGCTACCCCCTTTGGATCTAACCAACTTGTCAGTTTCTCCAGACCCTACCACTTCAGGCCCAGTGTCCCCCAGGTCCCAGCTTTGTCCTCGCATCCTGGGATTATTTTACAATACACAAATTTTTTTTCTTAAGGAATGTAATTTCATGAAAGATGGTACTTGAACTTTTCTTCATTTAATATCCCTTTGTTTTCTTTTCCTGTAGTCTCTGCTTGTTCACAAAAAAAAAAAAAAACTTATTAAAGTTATTTGTTTTCCTTTATGTATTCATTTAGTACATATTACTTTTAACTTGGATATCTGATCAACCTTAGATAACCAGTGATATTTCACTGAATTGATTTAATGCCAACCAAACCCAAAGAGTTCTTAAAGATTGTTAGGTATGCAACTTTATTAGGGAATCAAGGTACACTTTTATTTAGACTTTTAAAGTTCTTGAAAATAGCTTGAAGATCTCCTTCACCAATTGCAATGTGGGATCCATCCCTCTTTTGAATATATGAGTATATATAGGAGCATATATGAAAATATAATAATATAATAATATAATATAATAATATAATATAATATAATATAATATAATATAATATAATATAATATAATATAATAAAGTAGTTACCTACAACAAATGTCATGAAGTGTTAGGGAGTTCAGTGAATCCATTGGCTAAAAGTATACATATGGTGAGTGCATATTCAGTTTCATGACACCAGAATTTTTAAAGATGTATTTATTTATTTTTTAAAGATTCTATTTATTTATTTGACAGAGAGAGAGACAGTGAGAGAGGGAACACAAGCAGGGGGAGCAGGAGAGGGAGAAGCAGGCCTCCCACTGAGTGGGGTGCCCCATGCGGAGCTCGATCCCAGGTCCCTGGGATCATGACCTGAGCCGAAGGCAGACGCTTAACAACTGAGCCACCGAGAGAGAAAGGGAGAAAGCATGAGCAGGGTAGGGGCAGGGGGAGAGGAAGAGAGAGAGAATCCTCAAGCAGACTCCTCACTGAGCATAGAGCCTGACATGGGGCTCGATCCCAGAACCCTGAGATCATAACCTGAGCTGGAACCAAGAATTACCTGCTCAACCAACTGAGCCACCCGGGTGCCCCTCATGCCACCATGATTGACATGACGTGAACAGCCTAGAGTGTAATTATGGTTAAGATACATAACATTTCTATTGGTTTACATGAAATAAGGCATAAACATATTTTTAAGATAATTGCTTATGTTAAGATTAGAAAGACTTCAATATACAGTTTTAGATTTTTATACAACCATTGGCAGAGCTAGGACAGTAAGTATTAGGAAAGCAACAAAAAAAAGATTTCAGACCGAAGCACCCAAATAACTGATTGGTAGGAGGTCAATAAGTCACTGAGATTTTTAGGAACCTTTGGCAATTTCCTACCACATAGTTTAGTCTCAGTGGCAAAGATAGTGTTTCTTAAGTGCTCTCCAAAAAGTCATTATGAAACTCATAACTGTCCATTCATCTTGCTTCAAATGTCCCTGGATAACCTTTTCCAATGTCGCCATCAAAAGTACAATCCATGGAATTCCTAACATGTTGTATCCTTCAAAAATTTTAAAGTTTAATATATTTTCATATAAAAAAACTGATATAATTTGTCACAGGAAGATTTGTCAAATGCAAATGCATTTGACACTTTCATTTATACCATTTCTGGACCTTTCATTTCTTAACATTTTTTTTTAAGTAGATTCCACACCCAGTGTGGGGCTTAAACTCACAACACTGAGATCAAGAGTTTGTTTCAAATTGTTTTCCTCAGTGGTATTGAATCTACTGATGAGTCAACAGAGAAATTCTTCATTTTTATTATTTTTTTATTTTTCAGAGATTTTATTTATTAATTCATGAGAGACAGAGAGAGAGAGGCAGAGGCAGAGGGAGAAGCACGCTCCCCAAGGAGAAGGGAGCCCAATGCAGGAGTTGATCCCCGGACCTGAGCCTAAGGCAAATGCTTAACCATCTGAGTCACCCAGGGGCCCAAATTCTTCATTTTTAGTGTTGTCTTTTTCATTTCTAGTATTTCCATTTGACTCTTATATATATAATATATTTATATTTATATATATGTTATATATATAAATATATATATTTCATGTCTCTGCTGAAATTCATTATTTATTATCATCCATGTTGTTCACCTTTTCTCCTAGTTTCTTTAATATTTTAATTATACTTATTTATAGTTATTTTAAAGTCTCCACCTGATAGTTCCAAGATCTGGGTCATCTTTGAATCTGGTTCTGTTGATTGCTGTGTCTCCTGACAATCAGTTCTTTTTTCCTTCCTTTTTCGTGTCTCAATTTTTTTTTAATTTTTTATTGTTATGTTAATCCCCATACATTACATCATTAGTTTTAGATGTAGTGTTCCATGATTCCTTGTTTGTGCATAACACCCAGTGCTCCATGCAGAATGTGCCCTCCTCAATACCCATCACCAGGCTAACCCATCCTCCCACCCCCCTCCCCTCTAGAACCCTCAGTTTGTTTTTCAGAGTCCATCATCTCTCATGGTTCGTCTACCCCTCTGATTTCCCCCCCTTCATTCTTCCCCTCCTGCTACCTTCTTCTTTTTTTTTTTTTCTTAACATATATTGCATTATTTGTTTCAGAGGTACAGAGCTGAGATTCAATAGTCTTGCACAATTCACAGTGCTTACCAGAGCACATACCCTCCCCAGTGTCTATCACCCAGTCATCCCATCCCTCCCACCCCACGCCCCATTCCAGCAACCCTCAGTTTGTTTCCTGAGATTAAGAATTCCTCATATCAGTGAGGTCATATGATACATGTCTTTCTCTGTTTGACTTATTTCGCTCAGCATAATACCCTCCAGTTCCATCCACGTCGTTGCAAATGGCAAGATTTCATTCCTTTTGATGGCTGCATAATATTCCATTGTATATATACACCACATCTTCTTTATCGATTCATCTGTCCATGGACATCTTGGCTCTTTCCAGAGTTTGGCTATTGCGGACATTGCTGCTATAAACATCGGGGTGCACGTACCCTTTTGGATCCCTACTTTTGTATCTTTGGGGTAAATACCCAGTAGTGCAATTGCTGGATCATATGGTAGCTCTATTTTCAACTTTTTGAGGAACCTCCATACTGTTTTCCAGAGTGGCTGCACCAGCTTGCATTCCCACCAACAGTGTAGGAGGGTTCCCCTTTCTCCACACCCCCACCAACATCTGTCATTTCCTGACTTGTTAATTTTAGCCATTCTGACTGGTGTGAGGTGGTATCTCATTGAGGTTTTGATTTGGATTTCCCTGATGCTGAGCGATACTGAACACTTTTTCATGTGTCTGCTGGCCGTTTGGATGTCTTCTTTGGAAAAATGTCTGTTCATGTCTTCTGCCCATGTCTTGATTGGATTCTTTGTTCTTTGGGTGTTGAGTTTGATGAGTTCTTTATAGATTTTGGATACTAGCCCTTTATCTGATATGTCATTTGTAAATATCTTCTCCCATTCTGTCGGTTGTCTTTTGGTTTTGTTGACTGTTTCCTTTGCTTTGCAAAAGCTTTTTACCTTGATAAAGTCCCAATAGTTCATTTTTGCCCTTGCTTCCCTTGCCTTTGGCAATGTCTCTAGGAAGAAGTTGCTGTGGCTGAGGTCGAAGAGGTTGCTGCCTGTGTTCTCCTTTAGGATTTTGATGGACTCCTGTCTCACATTGAGGTCTTTCAGCCATTTGGAGTCTATTTTTGTGTGTGGTGTAAGGAAATGGTCCAGTTTCATTCTTGTGCATGTGGCTGTCCAATTTTCCCAACACCATTTGTTGAAGAGACTGTCTTTTTTCCATTGGACATTCTTTCCTGCTTTGTCAAAGATTAGTTGACCATAGAGTTGAGGGTCCATTTCTGGGCTCTCTATTCTATTCCATTGATCTATGTGCCTGTTTTTGTGCCAGTACCATACTGTCTTGATGATGACAGCTTTGTAATAGAGCTGGAAGTCTGGAATTGTGATGCCACCAACTTTGCTTTTCTTTTTCAACATTCCTCTGGCTATTTGGGGTCTTTTCTGGTTCCATACAAATTTTAGGATGATTTGTTCCATTTCTTTGAAAAAAGTAGATGGTATTTTGATGGGGATTGCATTGAATGTGTAGATTGCTCTAGGTAGCATTGACATCTTCACAATATTTGTTCTTCCAATCCATGAGCATGGAACGTTTTTCCATTTCTTTGTGTCTTCTTCAATTTCTTTCATGAGTATTTTATAGTTTTCTGAGTACAGATCCTTTGCCTCTTTGGTTAGATTTATTCCTACGTATCTTATGGTTTTGGGTGCAATTGTAAATGGGATCGACTCCTTAATTTCTCTTTCTTCTGTCTTGTTGTTGGTGTATAGGAATGCCACTGACTTCTGTGCATTGATTTTATATCCTGCCACTTTCCTGAATTCCTGTATGAGTTCTAGCAGTTTTGGCATGGAGTCTTTGGTGTTTTCCACATAAAGTATCATATCATCTGCAAAGAGTGAGAGTTTGACTTCTTTGCCAATTTGGATGCCTTTGATTTCTTTTTGTTGTCTGATTGCTGTGGCTAGGACTTCCAATACTATGTTGAATAACAGTGGTGATAGTGGACATCCCTGCCGCATTCCTGACCTTAGGGGGAAAGCTCTCAGTTTTTCCCCATTGAGAATGATATTCGCTGTAGGTTTTTCATAGATGGCTTTTATGATATTGAGGTATGTACTCTCTATGCCTATACTCTGAAGAGTTTTGATCAAGAAAGGATGCTGTACTTTGTCAAATCCTTTTTCTGCATCTATTGAGAGGATCATATGATTCTTGTTCTTTCTTTTGTTAATGTATTGTATCACGTTGATTGATTTGCGGATGTTGAACCAACCTTGCAGCCCAGGGATAAATCCCACTTGGTCATGGTGAATAATCCTTTTAATGTACTGTTGGATCCTATTGGCTAGTATTTTGGTGAGAATTTTTGCATCCATGTTCATCAGGGATATTGGTCTGTAATTCTCCTTTTTGATGGGGGTCTTTGTCTGGTTTTGGGATCAAGGTAATGCTGGCCTCATAAAACGAGTTTGGAAGTTTTCCTTCCATTTCTATTTTTTGGAACAGTTTCAGAAGAATAGGTAATAATTCTTCTTTAAATGTTTGGTAGAATTCCCCTGGGAAGCCATCTGGCCCTGGGCTTTTGTTTTTTGGGAGATTTTTGATGACTGCTTCAATTTCCTTAGTGGTTATAGGTCTGTTCAGGTTTTCTATTTCTTCCTGGTTCAGTTTTGGTAGTTGATACATCTCTAGGAATGCATCCATTTCTTCCAGGTTATCTAATTTGCTGGCATAGAGTTGCTCATAATATGTTCTTATAATTGTTTGTATTTCTTTGGTGTGGTTGTGATCTCTCCTCTTTCATTCATGATTTTGTTGATTTGGGTCATTTCTCTTCTCTTTTTGATAAGTCTGGCCAGGGGTTTATCAATCTTGTTAATTCTTTCAAAGAACCAGCTCCTAGTTTCGTTGATCTGTTCTACTGTTCTTTTAGTTTCTATTTCATTGATTTCTGCTCTGAGCTTTATTATTTCTCTTCTCCTGCTGGGTTTAGGCTTTATTTGCTGTTCTTTCTCCAGCTCCTTTAGGTGTAGGGTTAGGTTGTGTACTTGAGACCTTTCTTGTTTCTTGAGAAAGGCTTGTATTGCTCTATACTTTCCTCTTAGGACTGCCTTTGCTGCATCCCAAAGATTTTGAATAGTTGTGTTTTCATTTTCATTGGTTTCCATGAATTTTTTAAATTCTTCTTTAATTTCCTGGTTAACCCATTCATTCTTCAGTAGGATGCTCTTTAGCCTCCATGTATTTGAGTTCTTTCCGACTTTCCTCTTGTGATTGAGTTCTAGTTTCAAAGCACTGTGGTCTGAAAATAGGCAGGGAATGATCCCAATCTTTTGGTACCGGTTGAGACCTGATTTATGACCTAGGATGTGATCTATTCTGGAGAATGTTCCATGGGCACTAGAGAAGAATGTGTATTCCGTTGCTTTGGGATGGAATGTTCTGAATATGTCTGTGAAGTCTATTTGGTCCAGTGTGTCATTTAAAGTCTTTATTTCCTTTGTGATCTTTTGCTTAGATGATCTGTCCATTTCAGTGAGGGGGGTGTTAAAGTCCCCCACTATTATTGTATTGTTGTCGATGTGTTTCTTTGCTTTTGTTATTAATTGCCTTATATAATTGGCTGCTCCCATGTTAGGGGCATAGATATTTACAATTGTTAGATCTTCTTGTTGGATAGATCCTTTAAGTATGATATAGTGTCCTTCCTCATCTCTTATTACAGTCTTTGGTTTAAAATCTAATTTGTCTGATATAAGGATTGCCACCCCAGCTTTCTTTTGGTGTCCATTAGCATGGTAAATGGTTTTCCACCCCCTCACTTTCAATCTGGGGGTGTCTTTGGTTCTAAAATGAGTCTCTTGCAGACAGCATATCGATGGGTCTTGTTTTTTAATCCAATCTGATAGCCTTTGTCTTTTGATTGGGGCATTTAGTCCATTTACATTTAGGGTAACTATTGAAAGATAGGAATTTAGTGCCATTGTATTGCCTGTAAGGTGACTGTTACTGTATATTGTCTCTGTTCCTTTCTGGTCTATGTTGCTTTTAGGCTCTCTCTTTGCTTAGAGGACCCCTTTCAAGATTTCTTGTAGGGCTGGTTTCGTGTTTGCAAATTCCTTTAGTTTTTGTTTGTCCTGGAAGCTTTTTATTTCTCCTTCAATTTTCAATGACAGCCTAGCTGGATAGAGTATTCTTGGCTGCATATTTTTCTCATTTAGTGCTCTGAATATATCCTGCCAGTCCTTTCTGGCCTGCCAGGTCTCTGTGGATAGGTCTGTTGTCAGTCTAATGTTTCTACCATTGTAGGTTACATATCTCTTCTCCTGAGCTGCTTTCAGGATTTTCTCTTTGTCTCTGAGACTTGTAAGTTTTACTATTAGATGTCGAGTTGTTGACCTATTTTTATTGATTTTGAGAGGGGTTCTCTGTGCTTCCTGGATTTTGATGCCTGTTTCCTTCCCCAAATTAGGGAAGTTCTCTGCTATAATTTGCTCCATTATACCTTCTGCCCCTCTCTCTCTTTCTTCTTCTTCTGGGATTCCAATTATTCTAATGTTGTTTCGTCTTATGGTATCGCTTATCTCTCGAATTCTGCCCTCGTGATACAGTAGTTGTTTATCTCTCTTTTTCTCAGCTTCTTTATTTTCCATCATTTGGTCTTCTATATCACTGATTCTCTCTTCTGCCTCATTTATCCTAGCAGTTAGAGCCCCCATATTTGATTGTACCTCATTAATAGCCTTTTTGATTTTGACTTGGTTAGATTTTAGTTCTTTTACTTCTCCAGAAAGGGTTTCTCTAATAACTTTCATGCTTTTTTCAAGCCCAGCTAGTATCTTTAAAGTGATGAACTCTAGATCTGACATCGTACTAATGTCTGTATTGAGTAGGTCCCTGGCAGTCAGTGCTACCTCTTGTTCTTTTTGTTGAGGTGATTTTTTTCATCTTGTCATTTTGTGCAGAGGAGAATAGATTAATGAGAGAACAAAATGCTAGCAGGGTAACAAGTTCCCAGAAAATATACTCTAAACAAATCAGAAAAGACCTGAAGCAGTGGGAAAAGAAAGGGAAAGAGAGAAAAAAGAAAAAGAAAAAAAAAAAGATAAAGATTAAGATAAAAACAAACAAAAAGAGAACAAAACAAAACAAAACAAAACCAGAATGTGATCAAATATGATCAGGCTGGTATATAGATCAGTGCCACACACTAGATTTGGGGTGTATTTTGGTCTGTTAGAAGAAAGTGCCTCCCAAAATTTTAAAGAAAGAAAAACTTATATATGTATAAAAATAAGGGTTGATATGATGAAGGGATGGAATATGACTGTAAAGATGGAAATTATAAAAAATTTTATAAAAGGAATTGATAAGAAGTTGTTTGAAAAAAGAAAGAAGAGGATTTAAAAAAAAAAAGGAAAAAAAGGGAGAGAATATGATCAGGCAGGGGAGTAGAAAAAAACCATACACTAGAGATTTAGGGTATATTTTGATCTGTTAGAAGAAACTATCTCAAAATTTTAAAGAGAGAACAACTTATATATATATGCCAAAAATATGGGTAACTACTATGAAGGGATAGAATATGACTCTAAAAATGAAAAATAAAAATGTTTTTTAAAAGGATTGATAAGATGTTGGTTGAAAAAGGGAAAAAGAAAAATTAAAAAAAAAAAAGAAAAAAGACAGTTAAAAAAATATTAACTTTGAAAGAGAAAAGAATCATGGTAAAAAAGCCATGAATTCTATGTGCAGTATTCCCCTAGCGCTGGAGTTCTGCTGTTCTCATTGATCGGTAAACTTGGTCTTGGCCGGCTGTTCTCACTGATCTTCTGGGGGAGGGGCCTGTGCCTTGGTTCCCAAATGTCTTTGCCGGAGGCGGAATTGCCCCGCCTTTTCCCGGTCCGGGCTAAGTAATCTGCTTGGGTTTGCTCTCCGGAGCTTTTGTTCCCTGCAAGCTTTCTGTACAGCTTTGGAGGACAAGAGTGAAAGGGCAGCCTCCCAATCTCCACCCCGGAGGAGCCGAGAACTCAGGGCCCCACTCCTCAGTGAGCCCCCAGAGAAAAGCAGTCAATCACTCCCGTCTCCCCAGTCTCCGGCCGCACTCCGTGCTCACCCGGCCTGTGACCGCGTGTTTCTATCTCTGGCACCCGACCCCGTGTGGAGTCTCCAAACCCAGCAGATCCCTGTGGTGTGCTCCCACACCTCTCCTCCCGGGGGAGGAAGGGGAGTCTCCCCGGATCTGCCGCTCGTTGGGTCCCTGCTGGAGGAGCAGTTGCCCGACTGTGCCGTGGATCACGGTTTATGACAACCCCGAGCTGAGAGCCCGCGCCTCAGCTCCGTCTCTGCAGCCGGCTTCCCTGCTCTGATACCTGGGAGCTCTGCCACACTGTCACCCCCGGTCTTTCTGTGACCCTGAGGGTCTTGAGACCACACTGTCCCACGAGGGTTCCACCCCCCACTTAGCCACCGGAGCGACGTCCCTCAGCGGAGCCAACTTCTAAAAGTTCTGATTTTGTGTTCCGCGGCTCTATCACTTGCCAGAAGCGGCCGACGGAGGCCCCTCCCCCGCCATCTATCCTCCTGAATATCACCTTGGATTCACTTCTCCGCACATCCTACCTTCCAGAAAGTGGCCGCTTTTCTGTTCAGAGAGTTGTTGCTATTCTTTTCTTCAATCTCCTGTTGAGTTCGTAGGTGTTCAGAATGGTTTGATCCCTATCCAGCTGAATTCCTGAGAGGAGACGAAATCCAGGTCTCCTACTCCTCCGCCATCTTGCTCTGCCCCCGTCTCAATTTTTTATTAAATACCAAACATCATGTGTAGACTAGTAGAAATTGAACTAATCAGTATTCACATCTGGAAATGGCATTCCTCTTCTTATATCAGATTGTTATTGTAAGGGGTTGAGCCAATCTAGCTACAAGTTGAATTGAGTTGTTTGGTGGTTGCTGTGGTTCTTCTTAAAGGAAGAAGATGTCCTTCTGTTCTTAGGGACAGACAATGTTCCTTTTGCAGTGGATGTGTGCTTGCAGTGGGAGTGAAAGGAACAGAGTGTTTTTCTCTTTGAGCTGCTCCACCCTCAACTTCAGCAGAACCTGTCCACTTGTGCCACAGAGGAGGTCTTTCTCTATGCTCCTATCCCTCCTTCAGTAGTAGGCAGCTCTTTCTTGGTAGTCCATAAGTGAGGCAGAGAGGGTTCTCTCTTGCTCTAATCCAGACCAGTCTTTGGGGAGTGCTGTGTGCCTGGGCCTCAGAGGTGGGCTCTGTCAGGATTCCTGCTCTTCCTCCCTGTGGTGGTCTACCTCTGCCTGTATATGAAGCAGACCTTGGACAGGAGTTGCCTGTCCCTCCTGCAATAGTAGGAACCTCCACTTGGTATTATTACAGACTCTAAGGCCCAAGACAATGGCTTGCCAGGGAAGGAAAATGTTTCTTTCATTTTCCCCCTTACCGTAATATGTCTTCCCCTATGCCCTATAAGCAGAAGCTTTGCTGCCCTCCCCAGCAGTTGAACGTTTTTCTTTCCTAGGAAGGAAAGCTCTGGGAGAAGAGGGTGAGGCTTCATGCCTTACACTTCTCCACTGATCACCTTCTTTGGGTCTGGTTGGCGAGAGAGTTTGCTTCCCCTCTCCCAGGGACTTAAGACTTCTCCTATCTCAGGGAAGGTACTTTTCTCTTAGCATCAGCTGATCTCTTCTTGAAGTCTGTACCATCACCAAGTGTCCTGCCCTGACCTCAATTACCTTCATGAGCATCTGGTAGGAGATGGGATAAAAAGTTGAGAGTGAGTGTGAACTCCCCTTATAATATGTCCCCCGGCCAGTTCAGACTGCTCTGTTAACCCATACTTGCTCTTCAGTGGTTCTTTACATTTTAGCTTACTTCTCTTACCTGCATGTGTTGCAACTGGGATGGCGCTGCCTCTGCTGTAGGTGAACCTGTGCATCACACCCCCCATTGGAAGGTCTTGCTCCTCTTTGGAATTCATGTTGCCTGGTCGTGACCTCAGTTCTCTGATGGGTCCAAGAAAGGTTGTGACTTTGTAGTCTATCTGGATTTTTCTAGTAATTGTATAGCAGTGGCTTTTTTTTTTGGCATCCTATGTGGGATTCCAGAAGTCTGAAATTTTTTTTTAAATAAAACATTCATACCAAGTCTTCTCAATAAAGAAATGTCAAAAAAGGAAGTAAAAAAGAATCCTGCCACCCAGAGGTAATTATTAAAAACTCCTTGTGACCATCCTTTCAGACAAATCTTGATGCAGATTTGCACATAACAAGATATGGAAACATTATTCAATGTATATAATAAATTATGTACAGTATTTTACTCCATGGAGCTAGCATAACTTACTTAACCAATCTTTGTCAATTTAGTAGTGCCTTCCAGAGATATTGTTTCTGTTCTTTTGCTATATAAACAATGGCTTCATCATCTTTAGACATTTCCATCATGGAAGAGTTCTGATTAAAAATTTTTAAGATTAGTTTGATAGAAGGTGTGTATGTAAAGTCTAGGATGAGCTGGAGCCAGGCGAGGAAGCCTAATCCACAGAGACTTTTGTCTTGAGATTTGCAGATAGCCTGGCTCAGCCTGGATTCTGTAGGGCTTTGTAGCCCCATCATCTGCCTAGATGTTTGAGAGCCCCCTGGCAGACAGGAAGTGGCATCCTTGGGGCCCATCAAATGGGCCTTGGGGTGCATCAAATGAAGACTTGTCTTATTTTTGAGAGAATTCCCTAGCTTAATTTTGTTGCAAGAAAATTCACTGGTTATATATGTAGATAAGTGTTTTATTTTTACTTTTGGCCTAGTCAATGATTAATGCTTGCTTGCATAGAGTCTCATATTTTATTTCAATATTCCTAATTCCCCAGTCTCTTTTCTCCAAACTGTCAGCACACAGGCTGGTTCTCCTCTCTTCATGGGCTTGTCATTCCCCCTCTCCTCCACCAACCGGCACCCACCAGGACGTACTGGCGTTTAAAAATAGTTGTTTAGCTTAAAGGTTAAAAAAAAAAAAAAAGGAATGTTAATGTAAAAGTCAAGATTAATGAAATTTTAGGGACAGAAGATGATCTTTCTTCATGATGAGTTAGAAGGATTGTTTTGATAGTAATATATTTAATGGTTTAAAGGAGAGAGAGGCAAGGTGGCAGGAAAGCCCAGAAAAAATGGCCAAAGTTTCAGAAGAGGGACATTTGTGGAAATTAGGAGAAAAAAGAGAATGTAATGACTCCTTCATTGACAAGAAAAGGAGAAAGTGGATCTGATAAGGAATATGGTTAATCTTGTGGTGATTAATAAACATAATTGCACATCTTCTGTTATTATAAACCTTGGCTGTTGATTCCTAATTTAGAAGATTAATATGTTTTTAACATGTTTTTGGTGCTAAAAATGGAAAACAAACTTAAGAATTATAATCTCTGTTGGGCGCCTGGGTGGCTCAGATGGTTAAGCGTCTGCCTTCAGCTCAGGTCATGATCCCAGGGTCCTGGGATCGAGTCCCACATCGGGCTCCTGGCTCAGCAGGGAGTCTGCTTCTCCCTCTCTCTCTGCCTCTCCCACTGCTCATGCTCTCTCTCTCTCTGTATCTCTGTGTCTCAAATGAATAAATAAAATCTTTTAAAAAGAAGAATTATAATCTCTGTTATAAATGAACCTGATTTCTTAATTTTATGATTTTTTAATTATATATACAAATTCAACAGAAAATGAGAACTATTTATAATAAATTATTTCTAATCACAATTTTTGGTTATTTTTATAATTATTCCATTTACATTTTCCTACTTAGGAAGTTATCTACTTTTCTATTAATATTACCATTCATTTTCACCTCTATCTATTGTTTAGCAGTCCAATGTTTGCACCTGTCAATGAAGTAGCCACATAAAGACTAGCATGCATATTCCAGAGAAAGTGGAATGTCAGCAGCTGACAAAACAAAATGACAGTTTAATGTGCACAGAGCCAGGATTCAATATAACATGCTGTAGTAAAGTTGAAAGTTCAACTTAAACTGGAGAGCAAACACTCTAGTGTACATGTGGTGCTTTTTTTTTTTTAATGAAAAGAGAAGTTATATTTGTCATTGTAAGAGTATTGTCTTTTGGAGAGATTGAATCATTATTTGTTTTATAGAAGATACGGTATAGCAACAGTCTTATCTTTAGTTATTACAGAGTTGATCATTATAGGAGAGGCAGGAAAAGGGAGCCTTGAAAAATTGGAACTCGTTTTTACTATACGTGAATTTAAACACAGAGTCTTTTTAATAAACTTTCAATTATGGATATGACTGGATATAGTGAAGTAAATAAATACAAATGTCTTTCTACATGGGAACTTACTTTGTTTTATCAAATTGTTTTCCTGACTTTTTGTGGATTACTTTTTTAAATTTGGGTTAATTTTTCCCCAATAGCATACTGGCAAGTGCCCTCCAAAGCTTGGAATTCTTACCCCAGTGATTTCCTTGGTCCATTGTTAACCAAATGGCAGTGAACTCACTCTGTACTCCTTGTGCCTGGGGGAGAGAGGCAGTTCAAGTGGATTGTGCCCTTTGAGAACACATAGGTGGAAAGATTCTAAAAAGTGCATGCCTCTGTCATTTTGGTAATCCTCACGGTTTTGGGGTTTTGGATCCACAGAAGGTTAATGATAACCAACACTTTTCATCGTTTTTGTTAAATTAGTGTTATTATACCTTAGGCTTCGTTTTTGTCTAGCTTCCTGTGAAGACTGAGTCACAGTGCTGGTAATAGTAGTTGGTGGTTTCTTCCAGGGAGTTTGAGATAGCATGTCAACAACTAAAGGAACATTTATTTGGGTAGTTCTAGGGCCCCAAAGGGCTCTCCAGGACTGTGAGGATTCATGGAGTGGGAATTAGAGTTTTGAGAACTAAGGTAAGAGCAGTGGGTTAGGGTCCCAGGTTTGGGAGTTCCCTATCAGCCAAGGATAAATCAGAGCTACAGGTCAGCCACACCTGGACACAGGGTTTCATCCCTGACCTTCTGCTTTTCTTTCTCTGTAAATTTCATGAATGGCCTTATCTAAGTCTTCAGCTTCAACTAAAATATTGGTGACTCCAAATTCTATCTCTACGATCAACCCCACTCCCAAATTCCAGGCCCTTGTCCCAGTTGCCTATTATATGTCATCATTTGATTGTGCCCTAGATTTCTCTAACTCTAAGTATCTGAATGTGAACTTACCAAATTTTTTTCATTAAATAAGAAAAGAATACTAGCATACAAAATTGTCCCTACTCCAATTATTCTTTTTTTTTTTTTTTGTCTTAGTCAATGGTACCATTGTCCATCTAGTTGCCCAAATAAGAAATTCTAGGCAGTTACCTTTTCACTCAAAGAGTGCCCTAAGTTCTACCTCTTTTAGCCCTGTTCTGTTTTCTGTTGTATCTTTAGTTCCTAGAATGTTTTCTGTCACATAGTAAGAATTCAGCAAATATTTAGTGAGTGAAAAAACAAAGAGAACAAACAGCCATTGGCTCCATAAGAAAGATGGTTAATTCAGGGAATGGACAAGAACTTAAAAAACATTTTTAAAATAAGTATATTTGGGGAAACATTCATGAGAAACTTCTCCATTAAGGAAGGACAGGCAGCTATGGGAAAGGAACAGCCTAAGGGAAAGAACAATATCTTGGAAGTAACAATAACAACAACAACAACAACAAAAACACCAATGGGCAGGCTGAATAATAAAACTTTCACAACTGAAGACCCAATTAATAATCTGGAAGATTTGGGCACCTGGGTGGCTCAGTTGGTTAAGTGTCTGACTCTTGATTTCGGCTCAGGTCATGATCTCAGGGTTGTGGGATCGAGCCCCACATTGGGCTGCGTGCTTAGCACTGAGTCTGCTTAAGATTCTCTCTCTCCCTCTCCCTCTGCCCTTCCCACCTCACGCTCTCCCTCTCTCTCCCTCAAATAAATAAATAAATAAATCTTTAAAAAAATAATCTGGAAGATTAAGTGAACAACAGAGTCTCTTAGAACATAGTGTAAAATGGCAGACAGAAATTATGAGAAAAGTTAAAATATGAAGGATGGATCCAAGAGGTCTAATACCTTTCTAATAGAGTTTTCAGGAAGCAAGACAGGTACAATGGAAGTAAGACAGCAATAAAAGAAATAAAATAAAATTTCCATAAACTAAAGCAAAGGAATATTAAGATTCAGATGGAAAGGCCCATCAAGTGCTAAACAGGATTGAAATGAAAAGCAGAGTATCTGTTGTATTTTATCAAATCTCAGATGACAGTGGTTAAGACACATCTTTATTTTATGTACCACGAGCAAGGCAAAACTGCTGCCTATTAAATTATGATGTGCACACAGTTGTAAGGCACCTCAATTTCAAAGATGTTAAAACACTGAGTGGGACACAGAATATGTCTTAGAATTGATGAAAACAGCAGGTACATTCTGGTGAAATTTTAGGTCTCTAAAAATAAAGAAGAGGAAAAAGAACAGTTTATCTATAATGGAACAAAAAAAGGAAACTAATTTTCTCATCAGCATCACTGGTTGCTACAAGCAAATAAAGCAAAGTTTTCAAAAGGAAAAAAAATTGAATCCTAGTTCTTATATCCAACTAAAGTCTCAACTGAGTATGGAAGAGAAATAAAGATATTTTTGAACGTGTGAAAACTCAAAAAGTTTGTTATATGTGGAACCTGTTTAAAGAAATTATTCAAGAAACACTCTAACCAAACATAGAAAGAATCCAATATGCAGGATGATAAGGACCAAGAAGAAGGAGAAAGGAAATGTGACTCAGAAGTAAAGGGAGCTAGAAAATGACAAGTTGTAACATTAGGGGCGCCTGGGTGGATCAGTCAGTTAAGTGTCTGCCTTCAGCTCAGGTCATGATCCCGGGGTCCTGGGATCGAGCCCCGCATAGGGCTCCCTGCTCAGCGGGGAGCCTGCTTGTCCCTTTCTCTCTGCATGCCGCTCCGCTCACTCTCTCAACCTGTCAAATAAACAAATAAGATCTTAAGAAAAAAAAGTTGTAACTTTACAGCAGCCCTGGGAAGAGTCTTCTTTTAGTAGCAAAGCTTAGTTACAGGTTTACCTTGTCTTCCCTGTGGAGCCAATTACACTTCTTGGTCTTGCAGTAAATAATGTTTGCAGAAACACATTTCACTTTTTAGATTCAGGCTGTAGATAAAGCGTGGGGCACTTAATTAGAGTTTGAGAACAATCCTATAGACATTAACAATGTAAAAATAACAGTCCTTCCCAAAACTGGGAGGTGGAGAGAGTGAAGACTGTTAGGGGAAAAAAAGACTAAATAAATTTCCCATCTTTCACAGCAGGGAATTAAGAAATCAAAATATAGAAGTTTACATATTTTGAAATGATAATAAAGGCAACTATGATGTGAGTTAAACATCTGCAAATTAAAAAAAAACCCAGGCATGTGAGGGAGAGAGAGAGAGAAGGCAGAAGATAATGTGAATGCTTTAAATTCTGAATCTTTATTTGTGGAGAAGCCCAAATCAATAAAAGCTGTTATTTATTTATAATAATGATGAGAAAAATGAAAACAAAACACGATGAGCAAACAAAACCTTAACTTCTGGGAAGTGAGAATCTCAGGTTCGGGTATGCTATTTGCAGTTCATTTAAAAAATGCATGTATTATCTATTATGAAAAATCTAAAATAATATGAGGGGCGCCTGGGTGGCTCAGTCGGTTGAGCGCCGACTCTTGATTTCGGCTCAGGTCCTGATCTCAGGGTCATAGGATTGAGCCCCTATTGGGGCTCATAGTCAGCATGGAGTCTGCTTGAAATTCTCTCCCTCTTCCTCCCCCCAGTCCTCCCCCACTTGCACATGCACCTTTCTCTAATAATAAAGAAAGAAAATCTTTACAAAAAGCTTAAGTAATATGAATGAAGAAGTCAATAGGTAGTATATAGAAGTAAATGGTAATATATGTTAACTGTCCATCACATAATAGGCACTCAATAAACTATAGCTTTTAGGGCTGTTGCTACAAATTTTGTTATCTTTTATTTGTGGCAGCTGATGTTGGCAGGGTTCTCTCTGTTCCCTCAGATATGAATAAAACTGGTTCAAACCCACATTCTGTGCTTTGTGGCAGCCTAGAGCATGTCCTGGGTTTTCTGCAGATGCCCACGGCATCGTCTAGTGGTTGTCGCCGTGTCTAGCTCCTTCTTCCACTGAACTAAGTCAGTTTCTGAGTTTCACTGTGCTCTGCTTCCCATCCCAGTTCCCATTTTGTTTAATCAGACCTTGAATTTCATCCAATTATGTGATGTCTATTAAAACAACCCACTCGCAGGACCCCTTTGTATATGTAAATTTGAGGAAGTTGAAGAAGGTAAGTGACAGGGACCAGGTATCACCAAGATGCCATTTCAAATTAAATAGTGGCCATCACCCCTGGACACCGGTCACCCACAATGTCACCAGATGCTAGTATCACCAAGCCTTGTGGCCTTGCCTGGCCATTCTCTCTCTCTCTCTCTCTCTCTCACACACTCTCTTTCTCTCTTCCCAGTCCTTCTAATTACTCAGGGGAAGTTAGCTCTAAGTTCCTTTTACTCTCTTCTGCAGAACTCTCTAGCTCCTTTTCCCGGACCTGGCTCTAGACTTTCCTGGGTGGAGCCCACCTCACCAAGATGGGCAACAGATTCAGAGCCTTTTGGGTCACAGAACCCACCAGAGAGGTAGTGGTAGTAATAAGGAGCACCTTTTTCTGTCTTTTGTGTAGGAACACAGAGATAGCTAAACAAGCAGATTTTTATATTCAGTATGCTTTCTCACTGCCATCTGCTCTTAACATCAGAGAGATAACACTAGTGAAGAGTCATTATAATTATCATTTCAATCATGTAAATCATCATTTAAAATAAAGTTTCCTTAAAGGTTATCACTACACTAATAACTGCCCACTTCATTAAAAAAAAAAAGTATAATAGTAAAATTTGGCCAACATAGGAGTGCAGAGAGATGCACTTTTAAAAGATGGTAGTGGGAAAATTGGTTTTAACGGACTGTGATTGTCCAGTTGCAAAGGCAATGTACAAAAGCCCTGGGCTTTATACATTAGGGAAGGCAGAGGAGACCCCTGCGGGACTATGGTTGGCATATTCTAAGACTCAGTTGCCTGTCTCTAAGCTGCAGAAAAACTACATCTTTATGCACTGATTTGAAATGTTATATTTACGTTGGTTTATTTTCACGCCAGGTGAGGCATGCAAAACCAGCTGCGGTACACGAAGAAAGGGTGAAATTGTCAGTGGCTAAGGTATAATAATGACTAATATGACCATTACTATTAACATGCTTATTGTTTATATTGATGCTGGCTAATCTTAAAAAGTGGCAATGACTTTGAAATCTACACCGAGAGTGGGTCTCATGAAGAGACAAAGACCTGATTCACACTGTAGTCTGATTCTGGGGTACGTCCGGGCTGGATCCAAAGAAATCTCTCATTTGTGATATGCCTACAATTCCACTGTTAGAGATTCATTCCTTTTGCCAAACTTTGTCCCCTTGTAATATATAAACAATCCTGAGAAATGGGTGACATAAAGCTCTAATGTGATTGACTTGGTCAGATCCTTTCCTGAGAACAGTTTTGGTAAGAAAAAAAGAAAGAAGGAAAGAAAATAGAGTAACTGGAGCAGCTCCTGCCTATAATGAGCTGGAGAGGTCACAGTAAGAGAGAGAAAACAAGATTTAGAAAAAGGGATACCTGGTAAGGGGAGGGGTGATGAAGATAAGTTTTGATTGCTTTGTAATATTGCTTAGAACTGGCTGCCTTTAAATGAATCACTTACAGGACATGGAGGATGGGATCTTTAATTCTTGCAATTTATGGGGACTTGCAAGTAAATGTAACTCACTATTCCCTCAAATTATTTTTGATAGGTAGAATGTGCATGCTATTTAATAGAAATAGCTTTTAAGATTTATGAAGAAAGAATATATTGTTCATGTAATTCACTTTGTGATGCGTTTTCTATTGAAAGATTGAAGACAGATACATTTTGGAGGAGCAAATACAAGTACTAAAGGCTAATTTAGAAAAAGAGAAAAAGAAGACAGAAAGGTACTGGTAATAATGAAGCATAATTGTTCATTTGTAGCTAATACAACATTTAACCATCTATAAATCTATTACAGATTTAAGAAAGAATCAGAACAGATAAACAAAAACTGGGAAAAGAAATTCTATATTCTCAGAAATAGGTATGTGGTGATATGTATAAATTCTATTTATAAAAATGTGACTAATCATCTTTTAAAAAGTGACTAATGTACATTTTTCTGTGCATATTAATATAAAATACCAGCATACACCTTTAAAAAGAAATGCAAAATTTGGCTTAAATAGACGAGTTGTCAAAGTCACTTCAAAGAAAAAATAATTCAATATTCTATTACATTCCCTATCTCCATATTTCAATTTTAAAGGATCAACAGGATAGACAGCCTCTTCTTGATATCTGGTTTAATCAGACCTACCTAGTCATCTTCCCTCATAGGGCTATTAAAAGAGTTTCCTGTTTATTTGCACATGATAATATTTAACTGGTCTAGATCTTCTTTATAAAATTGTTTTATATACTGTATCCTCTATTCTTTTACAGACAAAACAGCACCGATTCCTTAATTCTCAGATCTCTTCTTCACTCACATAATCATTTTAATTTATCTTCCCTATGTCACCTTTGTCTTTTTAAAAGTGGAGTAAGTGACTACTGTAAAATTCTGGAAAGGCTAAAAGCAACACCAAGTAGAGAAAATGCCTACTTTTTTCCCCTTGTCCTAACATGTTAATTTAAAACATCTATATTCTATTCTCTTGTTTCTGGCCATAATGTCGCCCAGATGCTCTTCTCTTTATCACATGTTGGAAGTTCCTTTGCAAGATTTTCTCACAGTCAAGGAGCATCCAAGGCAGGATGGATTCAGTGTTGGTCTGATGTCAGAGGTCAAGCATGAGACTCATACAGGACTTCGTAGGATGATAATGCCCTACATTTGCACAGCACCTCATAAGCTTACACTATTGTTGTGAGTGTGTATGAGAGAGAGGGAGAAAAAAGAAATCCTATATGTTGCTGCATACATCACCCTCAAATGGTCTCAGGTGGTACACTGATAATCCACATGCTAGCCGGAATACCACCAGGTGGTGAGAGAAAGATCTCCTTGTGGTAACATGCACTCCTGCTTGTGTTTCACGTCTGTGCTGATAATGCTCTGTGCTCTGAAAAATGTGCATATTAATACCTGCCCTAACTACCTCATACAGTTATTCTAAGGATAGAATATAAATACAGGTGAGAAACAAGAGACTGAGACTGAGACTGAGACTGGCTTAAATATGCACTTCATTTCCCCAAACATGGATTTTGGACTATTTCTGAAACTGAGTAGACTCTCTTTCCCTTACTTATTTCTGTGGGGTTCACTTTGGTGTTTTTTTTTTTTTACGATTTTATTTATTTGAGAGAGAGAGGGAGAATGAGTGGGGGGCGCAGAGAGAGAGGGACAAGCAGACCTCCCACCGGGAGGCCGGTCGTGGGATTCCGTGTGGGGCTTGGTCCGAGGACCCAGAGATCACGACCTGAGCCACTTAACCGACTGAGCCACCGACTGAACCACCCAGGCGCGCCTGTGGGCTTCACTTTGATCCTTAATATTTATGCTGTGTCTATCCCAATGGGATTCATCCCATATTTCAATGACCATTTACAAGAATGTCTCAGTTTTACTTCAAGTTGATTTGCTGTTAATCAAGATGGTCTACGTCATTTCATCATTTTGATCTTTGCAGACTTTATGTTGCTATCTAAACATTTGGAATAGCAACGTATGATTACATATTTTCTATATGTTTTCTCACTTAACCGACTAACTGGGACATAATGTTGGGACAAAACGCATTGTCTCTCTCATGTGGTTGCATCACCAAGTGTTCATTCAAGGTAATATATAACATAAAGAGTGTGTATATCCAGGGTACTGCCCCATGGTGGGGGATGGAGATTGACAGTACAGTCGCAGATTTGTATCGCTAAAATGGTCATTTCATTTCATTGTAACAGATCTTAGATCAGGCGCCATCATTTTGTTTTGTAGAGGAAAAACTTCACCTTGGCCAGGTAACGTAACAGTCGAATCCAACAATTTCTCAGACAAGTCATGATGTATAGTCAGCCCCGGTCCAATTCAGAGCTTCCACCTCCAAGCTCCTTTTCTGTCTCTGCTGAGTTGGCTCTATTTCCAGGAAGCTGGACCTTAAGCGGGGCCGGCCAGGGCAGGAGCTAGTCTTTCCTCTTAGTGTGGCATGACGCCGTCATGGTCGCGTCTCTCCGCCCAAACGGTGTGCAGGTGTGGCACTTGGGCGCAGGACTAGATCCCCACCCGCCCGGTGCCGCAGTGATGCCGCCGTTGAGTGTCCCACCTCAGCCCGACACCCATCTGAGCCATCCCTCGGTCCCGCCTGCTGAGCTCCTGGGGCCGGCCGGACCCACTGCGCGCATCACTCCGGCCAGGGCGCAGAGAACTTACACGCACGCTGTTCCCACAGGGCGGTGAGTGCGCGCAGCAAACGGGGCTACGTCCGCACCCTTTCCCTCCCTCCTCCTCTCTCCGCATGCGCAGTCCCTCCCAGGGAGATTGCCAACCAGCGGAGCCGGAGACGCGACGTGCCCGCGCAGGCGCACTGTGCTCTCAATCGCCTCCCTCTTCCTCTCACTGTTCGAACCCCCCTTGTTCTTGGACTTGGGGGACAGGGAGAGTTAGATAAACAGAAACCCTGCGCCGCCCCTTCTTTCCTTTTCTCTCCCCGCTTCCCCCCCTTCTTAGGCTTCTGGCTTGCGTCGCCTGTCACAGGAGTCCTAGGACCTTTCCCGGTACACCTGCCCTCCCCGGTCCCGTTCGTTTCACCCCTGACAGGTTTAGACTCTTGTATCTTTGTTCTCAGCCCTTGTCAGGGTGTAGTGTGGGGGGAAAGGACGATTCGGCACTTGGCAGTTTGTTGTCGCTCATTGCCACCTGAGTATACCCACAACACGTTCATTGTCTGTGAAATTCAAGATTCACAAGAAATGCCAATGCCAAATCAGAGTAAATCTGGAGTCTTGGGCACTCGGTGGTTTTTCTGAGTCTTGTGCCTTCCTCTAAATTCAGCTGTCTGGAGTCTTCTCAAAAGCTAGGCCCTGGGCCGGTGAGGGGATGGTGTGGGGTTGGCTCCTGAAGTTCAGAGTGTTCAGCTGATGGTGATCCAAAACGCAGTTCCCAGGCTGGGAAGTGAGGGGAATTGGAATCAAAAGCCAAGCAGACATGGATGTTGATGGTAGCTTTATTTGTAACTACCCAAGCTCGGAAGCAACCAAGAGGTCTTTTAGGGGGTGAATGGATAGATACATTGTGCTATGTCCAGACCTAAAAAGAAATGAGCTGTCAGGCCATGACAAGACATAGAGGAACCTTAAACGTATATTACGAGGTGAAAGAAGCCAGTCTGAAAAGGCCGTGGTCCTATATGACATGCTGGAAAAGGGAAAACCATGGAGACAGCAGAAGAATCAGTGGTTGCCAAGGGCTGGGGGTAGGGAGAGATGAGTCGGTGGAGCACAGAGGATTTTGAGGGCAGTGACACTACTCTGCATGATACTACAAAGAAAGTACATGCCATTACACATTTGTTAAAACCCATAAAATGTACGACACCAAGACTGAACCCTAATGTCAACTATGGATTTTGAGCCATAATGATGTGTCAGTGTAGATTCATTGATTGTAACTAATGTACCACTCTGTTGGTTGTTAACAGTCTGGGAGGCCGTCCATGTGGGGGGGGGGGCAGGAAGTATATGGGAAATCTCTGTACCTTGTTCTCCATTTGCTGTGAACCTAAAACTGCTCTAAAAAATTAAGTGTGTTTAAAAATGAAAAGGAAAAAGAAAAAAGCTAAGCAGACAACCAAATGAAGGTGTCAGTCTGAAGATGCTGTTCAGAGAAGTAGGATCCACAGTGAGTAGTAACTGGGGGCTCTGGGACAGAGGAGATGGTTTAATGTGGAGGTCCGTGGTACGTGGTAGAGCGTGGAGGGAGGTCCACAATCCCTGAAGGCTGCAGCGATCCTTTTTCCCCCTGATTCTTGCAGTTTCCAAGGCTGAGTGTGGGGAACAGGCTATTATGATCACCAAACAACACTCAGAACTGAATTTTCCAATGTCCTTTTTTAGCTGAGGGGAGTGTACTTCATTCTTGGAGTATATTTATCCATTCCTAAATATCTCAACCGGAAGTCCTCGCCACAGTTTAGCCAGCTTACTGCCCAAAAGATACACTTTGTTATTTGGAAATAGATATTTTCTCAAGCAATCATCTTCATCTGGTAAAGTTATGTTATATGAAAAATCCAGTGTCCTTTTTGCTAAAATATGTGCAACAAATGATTAATCTCAAAGATGCCTGCCATGAAATTGTTAAACTGAATGAAATTAGCAGTTACTAATTGTGTGTTATTGTGTTATGTGTGTGTTGAATGTATACGATTAATGTTTTAGTTTACTAGATAGTGCCCGAGACAATACTAATCGTTTCACATGCATCCAATCCTTATTGAAACTGTAGGTGGTAGTTAAAAATAGTAACTCCAGGGTGCCTGGGTGGCCCAGTCGTTAAGCTGACTCTTGATTTCAGCTTAGGTCATGATCTTGGGGTGGTGAGATCAAGCCCTGCATCAGGCTCCGGGCTGAGGGTGGAGCCTGTTTGAGGATTCTCTCTCCCTCTGCCCCTCCCCCACCATGCTTGCACGAGCTCTCACGCTCTCCCCCTCTAAAAAAATACTAACTCCACTTCTCTTATGAGAAAACTGAAGTTCAAAGAAGTTGAGTAATTTATCAGAATTCATACAGCTAAAGAGTGACAGATCTCAGTCATGGACACAGGTCTTTCTAACCCTTAAAAACATGTTACTCTTAGGGCGCCTGGGTGGCTCAGTTGTTTGGGCGACTGCCTTCGGCTCAGGTCATGATCCTGGAGTCCCGGGATCGAGTCCCGCATCGGACTCCCTGCTCTGCAGGGAGTCTGCTTCTCCCTCTGACCCTCCCCCCTCTCATATGCTTTCTCTCATTCTTTCTCTCTCAAATAAATAAATAAAATCTTAAAAAAAAAATGTTACTCTTAGTTTCTTTTTCTGTACTAAAATTTTTTTTGGTTCAACATTTAATATATACAGAAAAATACTTAAGATATACTAGTATAGTATAAAGATAGCAATATAATGAACACAAGTATTCTTACTACAAGATGAAGTGTTAGCAGTATCTTCACAACCATCGTGTGCCCATTCCATGCCTAGTGCCTCTTCTTCCTCCAATGTAACATCTATCCTAAGTTAATGTTTATCATTCTCTGGGGGAAGGTTTTATTTTTTTTGAATTCTCATTTTAATTCCAGCTAGTTAACATACAGTGTTAGTTAGTTTAGTGTTAGTGTTACTTTCAGGTGTACAATATAGTGATTCATTACTTCCATATAACAGCCAGTGCGCATCATGACAAGTGTCCTCCTTAATCCCCATCACCTGTTTAACCCACCCCCCTCCATTCTCTTCCTCTCTGGGAACCCTCTATTTGTTCTCTGTAGTTAAAAGGCTGTTTCTTGGTTTGTCTCTCTCTCTCTCTCTCTTTTCCCTTTGCTCATTTGTTTTGTTTCTTAAATTCCACATATGAGTAAAATCATATGGTATTTGTCTTACACTGACTGACTTATTTCCCTTAACATAATACTCTCTAGCTCCATCCAGGTCATTGCAAATGGCAAGAGTTCATTTTTATGGCTGAATAATATTCCATGGTGTGTGTGTGTGTGTGTGTGTGTGTATACACACAATGTATATATAAATATCTTCTTTATCTATTCATCAATTGATGGATGCTTGGGCTGCTTCCATATCTTGGCTATTATAAATAATGCTGCTTAAGCATAGGGCTGTATGTATCCTTTCAAATGAATGTTTTTGTATTTTTGGGTAAATATCCAGTAGTGTGATTACTGGATCATAAGGTAGTTCTACTTTTAACTTTTTGAGGAACTTCCACACTGTTTTCCACAGTGGCTGCAGCAGTTTGCATTCCCACCAACAGTGCACGAATGTTCCTCTTTCTCCACATCCTCACCAATGCCTGTTGTTTCTCGTTTTGTTGATTTTAACCATTCTGACAGGTGTGAGGTGGTATCTTATTGTGGTTTTGATTTACATTTCCCTGATCGTGAGTGATGATGAACATATTTTCATGTTGTCTATAGGCCATCCCTGGAGGAAGTTTTTAAATAATATCCAATTTGTTAAATAGATATTGAGTTATTCTGATTTTCCATTTCTAGTAGATTTCATAATTTATATTGTCTTTTTAAAGGAATTTTACCATGGCATCTGGGTGGTTCAGTCGGTTGAGTATCCAGCTCTAGGTTTCAGCTCAGGTCATGATCACATAGATCACGAGATCAAGCCCCACGTTGGCTCTGTGCTCAGGGAGGAGTCTGCTTGAAGATTCTCTCCCTCTGCCCCTCCCCCGACTCGTGTGCTTGCTCGCTCTCTCTCTCTCTAAAATAAATAAATAAATCTAAAAAATAAAAAGGAATTTTACCTTTTCACTGAAGTGTCAAATTGATTGACTTAAAGTTGTTCATAATATCCTCATATTTTATACTTAAATTATCTGTAAGATCATTTCTGATATTGATAATATGTGTTCTCTTTTATTGATCAATCTTGTTAAGAGTTAGTCAGTTTTATTATTTATTTCAAAGAAATCATTTTTCCTTTGTTGAATTTCTCTCATATATTTGTTTTCTTTTCATTAGTTTCTGTTCTTACCTTTATTATTTTCTTCCTTCTACTTTCTTTGTGTATGATTTGCAATCCTTCCTAAGAAGAAAGCTGAAATCATTAGTTTTCAGATTTTTTTTCTTCTACTATATACATTTCAGACTACATATTATCCTCTAAGCACTGCTTGAGTTGCATCCCACAAATTGAGACATGTTACGTACTACCGTTCAGTATAAAACATTTTATAAATTCTATTTTATTTTATCTTTGATCCATGGGTATTTAGAAGTGATATGTTTTATTTTCAGGTAGTGGAAGATGGTCTAGTTGTATTTCTAGATTAATTCTTCTGTGCCCAGAGAACCTATTCCGAATTATTTCAATCTGTTAAAATTTTTGATACTTGTTTTATGCTCAGCATAGGGTTGATTTTGAAAAAATGATCCATGTACACTTAGAAAGAAGAGGAATTCTATCACTGAGTGCAGTGTTTTATCTATTTCAATTAGGTCAAGTTTATCCATTGTGTTTTTTATATCTTTTATATACTTACATTTTTGCTACAGTTCCAACTATTAAGACAGGAGTATTAAATTTTCCACTATGTTTATAGATTTATCTATTTCTCTTTTAGATCTGTCAGTTTTTGCTTTAAATATTTTATGGCTACATTTATGGATACCTACAAATTTAGAATCCTGCTATCTTCTTATGAAGTTATCATTTATATGTATCATTATGAGCCATTCCTTTCTATCTGTAAAAATGCCTTCTGGCTGAATGTTTCCTTCATCTAGAATTAATATAACTGTATCACTCTTCATTGATTAAGATTGCATGGTGCATTTTTTCCTTCAACCTATCTTGTTTTTATATTTGAATGTGTCTCTTGTAAGCAGCATAGAGCTGGATTTTTAATCTGACCTGCCAGTCTTATTTATTTAATTGGCCTACTTCATTTACTTTTAGTGAGATTACTTGTATCCTTGGGTTTGTGTCTACCAACATAACACATTTTTTTCCTATTTAGCCAACCTGTTTCTTCTTCTCTCCTTTTCACCTTTTTTGGACTAATCAATGTATTTTTATTCCATATTTTCTTCTATTGACTTGTTAGTTACTTATTCTTTTCTCTTTTTGTAATTTTAACCCACCTCCTTTGCTTACCACAGTCTTTTACAAATTTCTATTTAATACTTGCCCAAGAATTCTAGAACCTTAGAATCATTATGTTGTACACCTGAAACCAACAGGATAGTGTATATCAATTATACTTCAATGAAAAAGAAAAAAGGAAAGAATTCTAGAACCTTAGAATATTTTAACTCCATTTAACCGCCTTCCACATTTTCATTTTGATTCCTTATAAATGTTTAACACCATCGAACATTACAATTATTGTTAGGCATAGTCAGTATTCACTTCCATTAACATTTTTACTCTGTGAGCTCTTTATTTCTTCCTGCTTTCAATGTGTTTCCATCTGGGATCATCTTCCTCCTATCCAAACAGCTCTCTTTAGTTTTTCTTTTAATACAGGTTTGCACACAAATAATTCCGTCAGCTTTCCTTTATAGGAAAATGTCTTTATTTTACCTTCATTATTGAAGATTATTTTCTATGAGTGTAGAATTCTGTGCTGGTAGTTTCTTTTCCCTCAGCCTATTCATGATGCCAGTGCATTGAGTACTGGCCTCCACCGGAGATGTCGAGACTTATCAACTATCAGCCTCTGCTCTTCTAGGATTCTAATTATATGTAAGTTGTGCCTTTTGACTATAACCCACGTGTTTCTTACACTCCTGTCTGGTTTTTCCTACTTTTTTCTCTAGGCTTCACTTTGAATATATATATATATATATATATATATATATAGAGAGAGAGAGAGAGAGAGAGAGAGAGAGAGGGAGAGAGAGAGAGGTCTGCCTTTGAGATGAATAATCCTGTCTGTGCTCTGCTGTATCCATTCTACCATTCAGCCCATGTACTGAGTTCTTATTGCTTCAGTTCTAAGATGACTACTCATTTTTTTAAGTAGATTCCAATTCTGTGCTGAAACTCACCATTTTTTATCTATTTTACCAATCTTTTGCTCTGTTTTCTTCATCATAGTGATATTAAAGTCATCATTGCTCTGCTTTTTTCTCTCTACTTTATTCATAAGTTTCCACTTTTTTAGCACACATAGTAACTTACTGTATAACAACTTTATTGACGTATAGTTTACATACCACCCTTTTAAAGGATGGTTTTTAGTGCATTCACAGAGTTGGACAACAATTACCGCTCTCTAAATCAGAACATTTTCATCAACCCATAAAGGAACTCCATATCCATTGGCAGCCACTCCCCATTGCCATGGCAGCCAACCACTAGCAACCACTAATCTACTTTCTGTCTCTACGGATTTGCCTGTTCTGGACATTTCATATACACAGACTCATACACTATGTGACCTTTTGTGACTAGCTTCTTTCACTTGGCATAATGTTTTCAAGTTTATCTATGTCGTAGAAGGTATCAGTATTTCATTACTTTTGGTTGCCAAATAATACTCCATTGCATGGATATACTACATTTTGTTTACCCATTCTTCAGTGTTTAGACATTTTAATTATTTCCACTTCTTAGTTACTATGTATAATGCTGCTATTAACAGTCATGTACAGGTTTTGGTGTGGAACATAGGTTTCCAGTTCTCTTAGGTATATACTGGAAGAAATTGCTAGGTCATATGATAATTCTATGTTTAACATTTTGAGGAACTGCCAAACTCTTTTCCAAAGTGGCTGCACCATTTTACAATTACAGAAGCAACAGATGAGGGTTCCCATTTCTCTGTATCCTCTCCAACATTTCTCATTGTCTGTCTTTTTGGTTTTAGTTATGCTAACAATTATACAGTGGTACCTCATTGTGGTTTTGGTCCATGAGACACACGCAGTCTCTGCTAAGACCCTCCATGTGACTGGATACTGGGACTTTTTTTGTTCCTTCCTAGTGGCTACCCAAAGTTGTCCAGCATACTGGTGGCTTTGTCTCCAGAACGTGCTTTCCTGAGGGTGAATCTCCTACTTTTAGCAACGTTTGCAATCTGGATAGGCTGAGAATTTCCCAAATTTTTAATATATTTGTAGTGTTTCAATACATTATAATCATTATTTTTGATGCTCAGTTTCTCCAATCATAAGTCAATGGGAGCCCTCTTAAGGTTGACTGCTGTGTTCTTTTGGCACAGTCTTTGATGACTCCCTTAACAATAAAATGTCCCAGGCTCAACTTGGATATTTATTACCTTAGATCTAGAAACAGCCATTTCTGAAAGATGCCCTGGTTCATTTTAGGGAGAAATGTTTTTAAACCTACAGTCTGGGGGGCACCTGGGTGGCTCATTCGGCTAAGTGTCTGACTTCAGCTCAAGTCATGGTCTCAGGGTCATAGGATGGAGCCCCGAGTCTGGCTCGGAGCTCAGCAGAGAGTCTGCTTCTCTCTCTCCCTCTCCCTCTACCCCTCCCCCTGCTTGTGCTCTCTCTGTCTTCTCGTCTCTCTCTCAAGTAAATAAATAAAATCTTAAAAAAAAAATAAAACAAAAAACACCCAAAACTACAGTTTGGGCTCCAAGATGCTCATTGATACTGGGTTGTCATTCATTGATTCTGTGCCTTTTCAGGGCTGGGAAATATGTAGTCTTAAAGATGAAAAAAGTAGGGTGCCTGGCTGGCTCAGTCAGTAGAGCATGTGACTCTTGATCTCAAGGTTGTGCATTCAGGCCCAAAGCTGGGTGTAGAGATTGCTTAAAAATAAAAGCTTTTAAAAAAATAACTAAAAATGAAAGAAGTAACAAATTCATACTAATATTTTAAATTTTTTACTTTTATCTCTTTCACAATGAAAATTGTAGTTCCTAACCGCATGAACATAATATTAATTTGCTTTATCGTATGATTTCTATACATTTTAATTTCACCATTTCTTTTATTTTAGCTTTCATGTCCTTAAAGATGAGATGTTTACTAGGCACACATTGTTTCGTCAGTTTGCAGTACTTGCTGATACGTCCTTCAATTATATTGTAAGTACATATAATGTTTAGATATTGTTTGTCTCTTTGATGATATTTGTACATGTCTTTCTGTTCTTATTTAACATTTATTGAGCCCCTGTCTGGAGATAGTATGTGACAGTCATTTGCTAGATACTAAGGATACAAGACCGAATGCCTGAGCCCAAAGAGCTCAATCTGATACGAGATATAGATGTGTAAACAAATCCTTTCAATGCAGTATGGTTGGGCTATAATAGAGGCAAGCAGAAATTTCAGAGGAGGGGTGACACTAGCTGGGAAGTATTTGTCAGTCTGACCACTTGTGGGCATGGATGGAATGTAAGGAAATAGATCCAAGTATCCAGTCACTTCCACAGGGAAAAAGGAGGCAAAAGAATCTTTTCCTAGTACCAAGCCATTCATTTTCATACTAGAAGTCACTTGTAGATAAAGCCCAATTTTAAAAGACTATTTTTTTAACCTGTGTACTTAATGTTTTTACTTGGGAGCTGTGATTGTAAAGGTAAATGATGTCCAGTGTAGAAATATATGCAGGAAATTTCGAATAGTAAGAAAATTAGCAAGCTATACATGCTATTGAGCACCTATCATGATGCTAAGTATTCTGGGGCAAGGCTTGTGGGAAAGAGCACAAGAAATACAAAATACAGGCTCTTGCTTTAGGAAGCTTCCAATCTAAAATTACTCTTAAAATTTTTTTCAACATTTTTTACTTTGACTTGATTTTCTAAATTTTAAGTTGCTGCCGATGAAAGAACTTAAGAATGTTGGCAAGATAACATTTAATTATTTCTAATTTTTAACTAAATTACCTGGTAATCTGAACCAGCTTGCTGAGCTTTTAATAACTGACTCCCCTGAAATATCCCCAGACTGGATTACATAGATAAGAATATATAGTCTCTTTTTTTATCCTTTTGGTTTTTCCTCTTTCGACTGAAGGTTACAGTTTCGATTGGAGTAATCCTCATTTCAGATATTTAATCAGCTGGACAAATAAAATATTGTTGGACCCATGAGAATGTTGTGCTAACTCAAAAATCGAGCTTTTTGAGGATTACCTGGTAAAACTGTCTGGTCCAAAGGTGAACTGGCCAGGTTTAATGAAAGAGAATTCTAAAAATCTCAAAGTTACACCAGTAAGGCACATTAATAGATCCAGTCCTTGTCTTGAGAAAAATCTCTGACTTGCCCTCAGTCTATCTTCCTGTGAGGAGAGCTAGTGCTCCATCCAGCCCAGAATACGTCCATGTGCCATTACTTCTGTGGGATTCCAGGCTCATGATCCTTATCTATATGTCCACACAGTATACAGGCACTTGAGATACTCGTCGGAGTGGATAGCAAATATTGAAGAAAAATAGACGGGGACAGGGGTGGGGAGGCGGGAAAGAGAGTGATGAGTGAGTGAGTTATGGATAACTAATTTTTCCTTGGTTCCCTACACTATAGCCACTCCACAAATATTTATTGAGTGTAAACATGCACCAAGCACGATGCTCCGTGCTGGGAGCAAGATAGTGCACATGACAAATAGGGCTCCTTCCTTTACAGGCTATAAATTTCATGAGGACCACAGACTGGTCTGTCTTGTCAACTGTTTTACTCACAGAGATTAGAATAGTGCCTGACTTACAGAGTAGAAAACATAGATATTAATAAGGAAATATCACAAACTTTAAATGACATATTTGAATAAATGCTATGAAAGAAAAAGTTTAATACTTTCTTACTATTGAGGTATTCATATGGGAAAGTTCACAAATATTAAGTGTATCATTTCAAGTGTTTTGCCCTGTGTAGTCATCACCTAAATGAAAGGGTAGAACATTTCCATCCTCCCTGAAAGTTCCCTGGTGTCCCTTTCCAGACAATACCTTAGTCACATCCCCACGCTGGACAAATATTGCTCTGATTTCTATCACTGCAGATTAGTTTTGCCTGTTCTTAAAACTTACGCAGATGGAATCATACAGTATGTATTCTCTTATGTCTGGCTTATTTTAACTCAGCATAGTGCTTTTAAGATTTATCCCTGTTATTGTGTGCATCCCTAGCAATTGTTTCTCTGTATTGCTGAATAACATTCTATTGTATGAATAAACAATCATCTGTTTATCCTTTCTCTTCTTGATGGACTCCTGGGCTGTTTCTAGTTAGGAGCTGTTTTGGGGGAAAAGTGCTACAAACATTCTTATACTAGTTATTTCCCAAAATATGTTTTTGTAACTCTCACATAGGACTAGAATAGCTGGGACATAGGAATATATATTTTTAAGTTTATATTCCAGAGTGACTGTATCCTATTACTGTACCATCAGCAAAGTGGGAGAGTTCCTGTTCTCCACATCTTCACCAACTTGATATTGTCATTTTCTAAAGTTGGGCCATCCTAAAATAATGTCTCACTGAACTTTTAACTTGCATTCCCTAATAATTAATGATGTTAATATCTTTTGATGTGCTTATTGGCTAATTTTAGATCTTCTTTCCAAAAGGGACTATTCAGGTTGTTTAAAAAAAATTGTGGCAAAATACACATAACTTAAAATTTACCATCTAAACCATTTTTAATTGTGCAGTTTAATAATGTTAAGTACATTCACATTGTTGTGAAACCTATCTCCAGAACCCATTTCATCTTACAAAAAGGAAACTTTGGGGTGCCTGGGTTGTTCAGTCAGTTAAGCGTCCGACTCTTGATTTCAGCTCAGGTCATGATCTCAGGGTCGTGAGATGGAGCCCCATGTCTGGCTCTGTGACAGTGTGGAGTCTGCTTGAGACTCTTTCTCCCTCTCCCGCTGCCCCTCCTCCCACTAAAATAAATAAATAAATAAATCTTTTTTTTTTTTTTAAGATTTTATTTATTCATTTGAGAGAGAGAGTGAGAGAGAGAAAGAGCACAAGAGGGGGGAGCGGGAGAGGGAGAAGCAGACTCTCTGCCGAGCAGGGAGCCCGATGCGGGACTCGATCCCGGGACTCCAGGATCATGACCTGAGCCGAAGGCAGTCGGCTAACCAACTGAGCCACCCAGGCGCCCCAATAAATAAATCTTTTAAAATAAATAAATAAAATGAAGCTTCATACCCATTAAGCAATAACTCCCCATTCACCCTTGCTCCCATTTTTGTCTGTTTTTAATTATTATTGAGTTCTAGCATTTTATTATATATTCTGGATACAAGTCTTTTGTCATATATATATATATATATATATATATTTCAAATATTTATTCCCATTCTGTAATTTGTTCTTCCATTTTCAGAACAGCACCTTTTGAAGGTCAGAAATTAAAAACTTTTTTAGAAAATTTAAATTTTATTGAAGATCAACTTAGCTCTTTTTTTTTTTTTTTGTGGCAGATTGTGTTTTCTGTGGCCTTAACTATATCCCACATTCAGCATATACTTATGATGTGATTTTGATCTTTGTTTTCCCATTGAATTTCACATTTCACTGGTTCCTTTGTTCTAATTCAATTGACAATGTATATTTGAGTCTGTTTCTAAACCTCTATTCTGTTCCATTGGTCTATTTGTCTGTCCTTTACCCAATACTATATTATCTTAATTAATATTGCTTTATAATAGGTCTTGAAATCAGGTGGTGTAAGTTCTTCCATTTTATTCTTCTCCAGGATCGTTTTGGCAATTCTCTTTTGTTTTGTTTTGTTTTAAGATTTTATTTATTCACTTGAGACACAGAGATACAGAGAGAGAGAGCGTGAGCAGGGAGAGATGCAGAGGGAGAGGGAGAAGCAGGCTCCCCGCTGAGCCAGGAGCCCGATGTAGGGCTCGATCCCAGGACCCTGGGATCATGACCTGAGCAGAAGGCAGATGATTAACCATCTGAGCCACCCACGTGCCCCAATTCTATTTTTTTTTTTTTAAGATTTTATGTATTTACTTGAGAGAGAGCACATGAGCAGAGTAAGGAGCAGAAGCAAACCCCCGCTGAGCAGGGACCCTGGGATCATGACCTGAGCTGAAGGCAGACGCTTAACCAACCGAGCCACCCAGGCGCCCTGTTTTGGCAATTCTATATTCTTAGTACTTCTATATATGTTACATGCAGTTACAACAACAAGAACCAAACAAGTCTGAGTCCTACCCGCTCTGGGTAAAACAAGGGCTTATGCATGGTTTTGTTCCTCCAAGTTTCATTTCAGCCTTAATTGCATCAGTATATCCCTCCTTTTCTTCTAGTCTGTGTTAACTTTATTCTGTTTAGAGAACTACATTATTACTATGGGATTCTTTCTATCACATGAAAGTATTTTTGATTAACTTCTGCTTTTCATTTTGTAACTGTATGAATAGCAGTTATTTGTACCTACATTTACATGTTTATTTTTAGCCTTTTAAAAATCATGACTTCTGGGGGCTCCTGGAGGGCTCAGTTGGGTAAGCGTCTGCCTTGGGCTCAGGTCATGATCCCAGGGTCCTGGAATCGAGAGTCCCACTCAGCGGTGAGTCTGCTTCTCCCTCTCCCTCTGCCCCTCCCCTCCTTGGGCTCTGTCTCTCTCTCTCTCTCTCTCTCTCTCAAATAAATAAATAAAATCTTTAAAAAAAATCATGACTTCTACCATTCTTTAGTTCTTAATTTTGATTTATTTCTTATAAACAGGATCATTTCTTTGAGTTTCTTTTTTTGTGGAAGGGACATTATCTTCACTTTGTTATGCCTTGCCCTGACTGAAGCCAGTTTAGTATTTGTTTTTTGCTAATTAATTTGGCTTATTTTCCCCCAGTGGATGTTTATAAGCTATTTTCTTTAAATTTGAAATTTAAAGGTGTCACCAGGAAATGAGTTAACACATGTTATTTTATTAATTTCCCTTGAATAAAATGAGCCACTCTCATCTATAGATCTAAATCTTTTTTTTTTTCAACTCAGACAAGTTTCTTATGTACACTTCTAATGATTGCATCTACAGGATTTGTTTTTGTTTCTTTTTCAGAAACACTATGATAAATTAAAAATCTATTTTCTGTCCTCCATAGTTGACGTGTTCTTTTTAATTTAATGTTATTCTCTTTGTTCTTTTCCTTGGCATTTTTAGGAAACCCTTCCAGTCTGTGCCTCTCATCAGAATTTCCCAAACTTGTTTTAAGAGTTCTGAGATAGTGATTGTCCTTGGCCCTCCAGGGGGCAGGGATGGGGCCATGACTGGGGTAGCCTGAAACTCCTGTCCCACTCTCTAAGTCCATGAGCAACCTTGTCCACTTCCCCCAGTGCTCCCTGCAAGTAATACCATTTTTATGTGTCCTACGACAGCCTGAAGGTTAGAAACCATTACTCTACGTAAGTATTCTATTGTGTACCATGTTAGGTCTAATCATTACTATCTTAGATACTGATTTTAAATCTGTTATTGTGTGGTTAGCAATCTATTCATATTAATGCAAACCTGTTTATATTGGCCTGTTCATCCCCAGTGTAAGTTTCCATACTCTTACACTCTTAATGTGGTATCAAGGCTCAGTATGAAAGAATCCCTTTTGTCTCTACTCTGACTTTTTTGGTTTCTTTTTTTTTTTCTGTGAAATAACCATGTGCACAAAAAGAATGAGTGAGAATCCATATGTGCAACTTAAAGAATGATGATCACATGAATACCTGTGTACCCAGGATCCAAGCCATAAATACAATAAAATTACAGAAGCCCACCTATTGCATTCCTCTCTATTACCTGCCAGAGACCACTGTTCTGATGTTCTTCTTGATAGTTTTTGTCACTTGCGCCTCTCTCCCGAAGCAATATATCATTGGCTTTTGCCTGTTTTTCAACTTTCTATAAATGAAAGAATATAAGTGAAAAAAAATGTAAGTATCCTTCGGTGATTTGTTCCATTTTCTCAACATTATGCTTTTAAGACTCATCCATGTTGATGCTTGTGGTTGTAGTTCACCCACCGAGAGTATTCTATTGCTTGAATATACCACAACTTATGCTGATCAACATTTGGGTTAGATCTCACTGTTCTGCTATTATGAACATCATTGCCCTGAACATTCTTTTAGTTTCGTCTGATACACATATGTAGCAGTTTTTCCAGGTTTTTGTTTTGTTTTGTTTGTTTGTTTTTAGAGATGAGAGAGAGAGTGCAAGCAGGTGGGGAGGGGCAGAAGGAGAGAGAGAATCCTTGATTTCAGGACACTGAGATCATGACTTGAGCTGAAATCAAGAGTGGGATGCTTAACCAACTGAGCAACCCAGGTTACCCAGTTGTTCCAGGTTTTATAGTAATAATAGAACTTCTGGTCATAAAGTATTGGTATGTTCAAGTCTATGGAAGAATATGATTGCTATGACAAAAATATGCTCCCTTATATAAGATTGAAGATTACTTCTCTCTCAGGTCAGTGATGAAAAGAGCAGCTCCAGGCAGGGGAGTGAGCAGTACTCCACAGTACTGATGACACACAGGTTCCTTCATCATTGCTCTGCCATTTCCCCCATCCACACCAAGAAAGCCGGTTAACTCCATGTCTGTGGGTGTACGCTGCAGAAGGCGGAAGTCCAGGGCAAGCATGTTAGTACTTAAGTATATGACCCCAAAATGGCATACATCACTTCCACTCATATCCCACTGGTCTGATCAAACTGCAAAAGACTGAGAAAACTGGGTGGCCAAATACCCAATGAAAATGTTACCAAAAGAAAAAGGGAGACTAGATATTGAGGGATGATAAACAGTTTCTGCTATATAAGGTAAAGCCAGATCGTTTTCCAAATTATTATTACTAATTAACACTCTAACCAAGAATGCATGAAAGTTTCTACTGCTCCTTGCTGTCTCTACCACTGATATTGTCAGACTATAATTTTTGTCTGTCTCGTGATTGTGTAATGGTTTCTTCTTGTGGTTTGGGGGTGTGTGCGTGTGTGTGTGTGTTTGTAACTTTTTTCCTCATTTCTCTACTAATAAATGTGATCATCTTTTCGTATGTTTATTAGCCATTCAGGTTTTCTCTTTGAGTTAGTGCTTCAAGTTTAAGCCTTTTGTGTCTACTGAGTTGTCTTACACTTATTCATAGAAATACTATAAGAATTAGATAAATTCCTAAAAATACATAACCTGTCAAGACTGAATCATTATGAAATGAAAATCTGAACAGAATGATCACTAGCTGGGGCACCTGAGTGACTCAGTCGTTAAGCGTATGCCTTCGGCTTGGGTCTTGATCCCAGGGTCCTGGGATTGAGCCCCACATCAGGCTCCCCACTCCGTGGGAAGCCTGCTTCTCCCTCTCCCACTGCTTGTGTTCCCTCTCTCGCTGTGTCTCTCTCTGTCAGATAAATAAATAAAATCTTAGAAAAAAAACAAATGATCACTAGAAAGGATATTAAATCAGTAATCAAAAGCCTCCCAACAACAACAAAAAAGCCCAGGACCAGGTGGCTTCACTGGTAAATTCTACCAAACATTCCAGGAAGAATCAATACTAATACTTCTCAGACTCTCCCAAAAAATACAAGAGGAGGAACTCTTCCAAACACATTTTGAGGCCAGCATTACTCCTATACCAAATCAGACAAGGATACCACAAAAAAAGAAAATTACAGGCCAAATATCCATAATGAACATACATGCAAAAATTCTCAGCAAAATATTAGCAAACCAAATTCAGTAATTAAAAGGATCATTCACCATGATCATTGGGATTTATGCCAGGGATGCAAGGATGGTTTGACATCTTCAAATCAATCAGTGTGATACATCACAAGGATAAAATTCATATGATCATCTCAATACATGCAGAAAAAGCATTCCATTTTCTGAAGAAAATCAACAACCACTTTTGATAAAAACTCTCAACAAAGCAAGCATAGAGGGAATGTACCTCAACATAATAAAAGGCATATATGACAAGCCCACAGCTAACATACTCAATGGTGAAAAGCTGAAAGCTTTTTCTCTAAGATCAGGAACAAGACAAGGATGTCCACTCTTGTCATTTTATTCAACATAGTATTGGAAGTACCTAGCCAAAGCAATAGGTAAGAAAAAGAAATAAAAGGCAAACAAATTGGAAAGGAAGAAGTTTTTTTTTTTTTTTGTTTTGTTTTTAAAGATTTTATTTATTTATTCATGAGAGACAGAGAGAGAGGTAGAGGGAGAAGCAGGCTCCCAAGGAGCAGGGAGCCCGATGTGGGACTCGATCCCAGGACCCTGAGATCATGACCTGAGCCGAAGGCAGACGCTCAACCATCTGAGCCACCCAGGCGCCCAGGAAGAAGTTTTTTATGAACAAAAAAATTTTTAAGGAATTCTTTATATAATTTGGAAACTAATCCTTTGTCAGTTATATGTGTTGCAAATGTCTTCTTCCTGTTTTGGATGGTATTTTTGTATCTTTTCACAAATAAGTGTTCTTAATTCTGATGCTAATTTAATTAATAATATTTTCCTTTTTGCCTTCACATTTTCCTGCCTTGTTTAAGACCTTACCTAACCTTTAGTCACAAATATATTCTTTATGATCTTTAATTTTTCCCCCTTTCCCTTTCATATTTAGAAGCTTAACACACCTAGAATTGATAGTGTATAGAAAGGCAGATGTCTGATGGCATTTTCTTTTAATACAGAAAATCAACTGAACCAGCACCATTTATTAAAAAGTCCATTTTCTCCCTGGATACCTAATTCCACCAGTTATATATATTATATTAAGGGTTCACATATGTAATAATCTGTTTCTGTCATTCTATTCTGTTCTACTGTTCCGTTTGTCTATTCTTGTACTAATATGACACTAATTTAATATCTCTACCTTTATTATAAGTCTTTTCTGATAAGGCAAATACCCCTACCCTGGTGTTGATCTTTGCATTTCCATATAAAGTTTAGAATTGGATTGTTAATACACACAGGAAAAAAAAAAAAACCCAGAAACATAAGAAACAAAACAAAAAATTCAATTGGGATTTTGATTAGAAGTGCAATAAATCTAGATCAGTTTGGGTACAATTGACATCTTTATAGTACTGAGTCTTCTAATCCATAAACATGCTATTTCTTTTGTCTAGGTTTGATTTCAGTAGAGTTTTATAATTTTCTCCACAGAAGTTTTACAAAATTGTTTTTTAATTTAATGAGCAGAGGAATAAGACAATCTCAGTTAACATTTTAAAGGGATGACTCTGGCAGCTACGGAGGGCTTGGGGGGAAAGGAGCAGGTTAGGAAGCTGTGAGGTGATGCTGGTGACAGATGGTGGCATGGCGGCCTGGAAAGGAGAGGAGAGGGGCAAAAGGAGGCAGATACATGGCTGCAGTGTTATGTACTTGGCAGTACTAGATTTTAGGCATACATAGCAGAATGGATGGGTCTTAAAAACATAGTACTAGTGAAAGTACTTAGTACTTAGCAAGAGAAGTGGGAACACATAAGGTGTACTAAGACTTTCTAAGTCTCTAAAAGAAAAAAGTGCTGCCAATTATACTGTGAGACTCCATCTATTGCAAGATGCATCCCAATTTTGGGGATGTTAAAATACCAGAAGGCTATGCCTTAGAGAATCAACAAAATAGGATAGCACATAACACCACTAGTGTAAATTAAAAGGCATGCACAACAGTACGTATTTTTGCAAGAACATAAACAAATTAAAGATACGCATAAAATATTTAAACCGTTTCCTTGGGGTGGGAACAAAAAGAGAGTGGGGGGTGCTATGGAGAATAGAAAAATACACACACACAAATCAACAAGAGAGAAGCCTTGAAGAGGGAAAACTTCACCTACATCACCAGGGTACATCCGTGGACCTCAGGCCTCTTTCTGATAAACACGCTTAGTGTACCTTTGGTCCTTTTCACCCACACATGTTTATTGTTGTCATTTACTTGGGAATAAATGATGCTAGGGACAATTCTGCTTGCATGCTGGGGCTCCTTAAGTCCGAGAAGAGATGCTTCTGGGCTTTCACCATTCAGTTCCTGGGAAAGAGGACCCCTACTGCCATAGTTGCCCGGAGCGAGGAGGTGCTGGACAAACCCCGTGATATCTGGCCAGTGACATGTTGTAAACCCCAGTGGGGTGGAGATTATCAAAAGGAAGAAGAGTCAGGGGACAGAGGGTAGCTGTACTTGGGATGAGCATAGCATACCATGCAAACTGGTCAGATCACTAAATTATACACATGAAACAAATGTAACACTGTGTGTCAACTGTACTTAAAAGAAAAGGAGAGGCGAGAAAAGAAAAGGAAAGAAAAGGTGAGAAGAAAAGAAAAAGGTAGAGTCAGAACAGCCATTGAAGAAAACATTTTTCTTGAATTTTTTCTCAGAGTAGCCCAAATAAGGAAAGGGTCTGTCTATTCCATGGGTTTCAAGGAAAGGATTTCCCCAGCCATATTTAAACAAATAAATCAGGAGCTTAGTTTTCACATCTTGGTTAATTAAGAACTGAAGAACCTCCTATCCATTTGATTTGATAACTACTTCCCCTTGATAACACAGTACATTCCTTTTGTGTCTTTCAGAAATTAAAACCTTTATTTGTGCAGTCTAAAATGAACTTGATAACAGGTTCTACATCTTCTGGAAGTGATCAAACACCTTTGGTAGGTAGATTTTTTTTCTATTAAACATTTAATTGGTTGCTATTCTTCAACCTCAGTAATGAAACTTTTTGCTTTACCCGCAGATGGACAAGGACATGGATGTAGTCAGTGATCAGATATTTTTCTCCCCTTTATCAAAAGGTAAGAATCTTTATTGTTGGAAAAAATGGTTCACACACAGAATGGGTACTTAGTCTAGATTGACATCTCCTTCTTTTTGTTATCCTGAGGCATTTAGAATTCTGGATGAATGCATGGGGTTTTTTCAGCCAGTTTATAAAACTAATACATAGATATGCTGAATCAAAGAATGCTAATATGCATTTCTGAATATTGGTCGCTGCTGATTGAAAGACTAGACTGTTTTAGCAGAGAGAAACCTTTCTTCTGGGCTTCCATGCAACAGAGAAGCTTTTTCTGCAACACCGTAATGTATTAGGAGAAGAGACTCTCATGATTTATCATCAAAATCTAGATGGTTGAATTTGGAACCTGTGGTTGGCCTCACATTTAAACGAGAGAGTTTAATTAACAGCAACATTCCATACCCCGAAAGATTCAGTGGAGCATTTTGCATCCAGAATTGATTTTCCACAGCCAAGCAAAACATTTTTCAAAGGTCCATTTGAAGTAGTACAAATGAAACTTGATGGCCACCTGAAATGCAGGGCAGCCCCAGTGGAAACAAGCATCACTCCCTTTCCTCAGCACTGAAAATGCAAAAGATAGTTATTTCTACCCTGTCTACTGAAAATCCTCCTACAGTTCGTTAGTCCCTCCTTTCCTTTACTAAATAAAATCAAATGTAAATGCTTTTCCATGATCGAGAATCTTGTAGTCCGCCACAAAGCGCTATCACTCTGAATGTTAACCTGCATCGCAGAGAGGATGTATGTGACAGTGGTCGCACCCAGTACCTCTGGGCAAAACCTTGAAATTTCTTTTACTAAATCTCTGATACAACTTGGACATGCCATGTTCTTCCCTATGAAGACAGTGTGGGGGAAATAATCCAGGGAACAACAGTTTCTGGTTAAGTGGATTCCAGTTAATCCAAAATTTACTAGAAATAAATTTTCTATTTTTAATGAATAGAAATGAATATGTGAATTACACATTTGCTAATTCAGGGAGTAAGTGAATCTCATTAGCACACAGGTTATGGCTACTGGATGGGATACACACTAGACATTCAAAGGACCAAATCATCTTCATGAAACAAGTCACCCCAAGTTTCTTAGATACTTCACATGCTTGAGAGCCCTCTTCAGGCCCCTAGGAAATAGTTTAATTCATTATTAGTATTTTCAAGCACTAATTCACAAATACATCATTAAAGAGGCATTTAGCCACATGGTTAGTATGTACCTGATTTATAGACAAATATTTATTATTTTCTATAGCACGGGGGATTACTGTAACCTATCTGGTGATGGACCCCGAATCGAACTCTTCAAAGTCACCGTTGTATTGAGTTCCATTTTTTAGAATATGTAAATAGAATATTAATATTTTAAGTCCTTACTGAATATTTAGCCTCCCTGTTAACAGGATCCTCAGTGTTGCATCAAAGAACCTAAGAGGTTCCTGGGTTGTTCTTTCACACTACAAGATTCTTCTAAAACTTATGTATAGCTAACATTTAGTGGATGTAGGTGCTACTGTAAATGCCTTTCACCTTTTAGCTTTAATCCTCACAAAACCGTAGGTGGTTGGTGCTCTTGCTTTCCCCCCAGTCTAGGGAGGAGACAGTTGGATACAGAGAGGGTTAGTAGGCTACCAGAGTTATACCATGAACAGGAGACACAGCTGGATTCAAGCCCAGACGCTGTGGCCCCAGAGCCCTGGCTTGTCACCACTCGATTATATTGACTTGCCCCAAGTCTCATGCATGACATGTCGCCCCATTCTTAACCACAAGGGGAAAATATGGGATGTAGCAGAGAGGCCATGGAGGCCCACAGACTTCAGTTCCCATCCCAGCTCCAACCACTTACTTACTGGCATCATCTCAAATTCCTCTGCTGTGGAAAATGGGGATGGTGACCCCACCTCATAGCTTTGTGATGAGGATTACGTGAGATATATGTTATGTGCCTAGCTAACCCCTATTTCCTCCTGAGCTGTTGATCATATTTTCCCCAAGTCCCCCCGATAAAGCCTGCAAACCTACCTTTTAGCCCACTGCACAAGGATCATAATGTCCTCAGCATTAGGCTGGTCTAGTGATTTCAAAGAACCAGTCTCTCCTCTGGTTCTTCAGTAATTATTTTTCTACCAACATAAGTAGAAGAAAAGAATTGATCATTAGTATCAAAATATGCAGTAGGTATTTTGAAAACAGTGAAATAAAAATAAAATATGGTTTTAAAACAATGTTATATGAGGTGATACATCTTTTCTAAACAGATTGAAAATGACATTTTGTTATGTTGCAAGTTTTAATCCAAACAATTCTAAAGAGAACAACAGGGAGTCACTCATGCAATGTAGAAAAAGAGATAAATAGCTAAAAAGAGAGAGAGACAGAGAGATATATCCTTGTTAATACAAGGGAATAAAAAACGAGGTATGATACTATCTGCAAAATTTCAAAGCAGTTTTTACGCAGTAGTAATGATCCCAAGAGAGCCCAAGTAACATTATTAATTTGTTTGCTGCTTAACTGTGATAAAATTTGGGATCTGAGCTGCCCATTGTGTGCAGTGCACTGGGGCAGATGGAATGTACTCAAGAAGACCTTTCTCAGTCCAGTAATTAGGTGCTATTGACATTGTAATCTCTGGCAATGTTCTTAATGAGCCCCAAAGACACGAATCTCATAGATAAAACCTCAAAGTAACACTGACCCTTTAAGTAGCTTGTCAGTAAGAGAAAGCTCAAACATAAATATCTGAAGCACAGGAGAAACCCAAATTTAAACCTAGATTACATTGTTTTGTTCATTCTCTGAGACTCTGAGGGAAGAAACATCGAGCAGGTGATTTTAAAGGCTTTTAAAGAATAGTGGAACAATCGTAATATATTTGAAATAAGTCAAAAACCATTCTTTTCACCCTTTGAAGCTCTGGACTTGAAAAGTATTTTTTTCTGAATGGGTTTCCCACCAACTTGTAAAGAAAAATATTGAAAGTGGAGTTCAGTGGCCCCTATTTTTAACACAAAGATAATTTTAAAACTCACATAAGAAATTGGAACTTAAATAAAAGATAAAAAGCAAAAGAAATTTCAGGCATAGTGTTAACATCATTTTGCATATCATTTCTAGATTTTAACTGTAATTAATATAATTTAGTGAGGTTTTCAAATTCATATTCAAATGCATATTTTATATTACTATATATACTACATATTTGCATAAACTATAACATCATTTAACATGTAATTGATGGCTATTAAAAATGTTAGAAGAAATAATTAATCCATAAATATGAGTTAAGTACCAGAACTAAGCTGATTTACTAAACATAATATATTAAGGGGTCTGTAAGTGTTAACGATATCACTGCCATCAACTTCTCTACTATTTCCCTATTATCACCAATTACCTACTATTCATACAGTGTATGTCTATGTCATTATACATCATCATTGTCTTTGAGATTTGAGCTAATCTCAATTACCTATCCTTAGGAATTTTTCCTGCTCTTCATACCTATATTCTAGATATATTTTGTCCTCAAGCAATGGGATTTAGGATATTAGATGGTAATGAAAGCCTGGAAGATTAGCAGTGTGTCTCTTAAAACATCTTTCCAAATACTGTGAATTCTCAGTGACATAGAAAAGAGTCAAGATGACCAGTTGGGTTAGAGAATTAATCACAAAAATCAGAGGTTCTCTATCTAACTGAGGCTCTGTCCATCAGTTGGAGAGGGGATTGAAAAATGTGAAAAAGGAAAATGAAAGGTAATCTATCCTTTGAACACACAGTGTTAATCTTTGAAATAAGTAAGCAGGAATTTGAAATTCAATACTTTGAATTTGTAAGATAGTAAAAACTGAGCAGAAAAGAGGGTTAAGACATATACATATTTTAAAAAGTACTTTCTTAATTTGATGTCAGGACTGTCTTGTATTAATTTAGTCTAGTGATACTTTTAAGTATCTGTGGGCAATGTTTCATTTAATAAATGCCACTAAACACATTCCTAATTGTGCCCCCAAACTGGTACTGAGAGCTCTTCAAAGCATAAAGCATGAGACAAGAACACTTTCTGGTGCGCATTGTTATTCACATGTTGGACCACGAGAGGAGTCCAGCAGCCTCTCTGGATCTCCTGACCACTAATTGCATCCCAAACCTTAGCTGCCTGGTTGCTGCCCTGTTAATTAAAGGGTCTTATAAGTCATATAAGCCATTATGGTGATAACAAAATATCGAGAAAGGGTTTAATACATACTGCACAGACAGTATGTATTAATTTTTAAATTTAGGAATGGTTCTGTTACAGAAATCACAAAATGTTACAACATATTGGGTATAGATTCATGCAAATTTGTGGGCATATCACGTGCACCCCTACTGAGCTAGAAGTGACATCTTTGAGTGAGAAAGGTACCATATGAATATTACTTTCAACTGGAGGTACCCCAAGTTTGGAAACTGAGGGAATAAATTAAGATTAGAAAAGTGGGTATTTGCATCATTGTATAGAAATTTCAGCAGAGGGGCACCTGGGTGGCTCAGTTGGTTGAGCATCTGCCTTCCAATCGGAGGTTGATCCCAGCGTCCTGGGATCAAGCCCCATATCAGGGAGTCTGCTTCTCCCTCTCCCACAGCCCCTCCCCCTGGCTCGTGCTCTCTCTCTCAAATGAATAAATAAAATCTTTAAAAGAAAAGAAGAAATAGCAGTGGACTCCAGTCCTCAGCTAATTACTACTTTCCTCGCTATGTTCCTCGTTCCTCTTTAATGTAGGTTTCTCATCCTAAAAGAAACAAGCACATAGAAAAAAGTAGGTCGGGGCGCCTGGGTGGCTCAGTTGGTTAAGCGACTGCCTTCGGCTCAGGTCATGATCCTGGAGTCCCTGGATCGAGTCCCGCATCGGGCTCCTTGCTCGGCAGGGGGTCTGCTTCTCCCTCTGACCCTCCCCCCTCTCATGTGCTCTCTCAAATAAATAAATAAAATCTTTAAAAAAAAAAAACCGTAGGTCATAGGGAGAAGCGTGTTGTCTGCTACTAATTGCCACACACTGTAAGCGAGAGGTGACAAAAAAATGATAAAATGATTTTATTATTTGTGTTTTCCTATCAGTAAGAACGAATTGAGGAAAGCCTTAATTTCTTCATAGACATATTTAATGTAGGAACTGTTTTAAGTTTTACTGTACAATATTTCAAATATTAGAAATATAGAAAACATAAGATTGTATCACACCTGGCTCTTTTAGATTTTGCCATGCTTGATTCATAAAAGAAAGAAAACCGTGAAGATTGAGTTGAAGCTCCCTTGGTAACTATTTCCCTCCTTCCCTCCCTCCCTCCCTCCCCAGACGTAACCACTGCCCTGATTTTGTATATTTTATATTTCTGCGCACACGCACGCACACACACACACAATGTCATTTGGCATGTTTTCAAGGATTATATAAATGATAGTGGAATGTATGGATTCTTTTTTCCTCATGAATGTTATGTTTTTAAAAATCTAATTACAGTACTTTGCTGTATCTTGAGCTCATTTATTTTACCTGTTGTGTAGTATATTCCATTGTATGATATTCTACAATATATTCATTCTCCTGCTGATGGGAATTTAGAAGATTTTCAATTTGTTGCCATTGTAAACACCACTGCTATAAACATCCCTGTACATTTTCATAGTCATAAGGGGGAGAATTTCTCTACAGTAAATTCCTAGAAATGGAATTGCTGAGTTGAAGAGTATATACATCTTTAACTTTACTAGATGCTCTCAAATTGTGCTACTAAGTGGTTATGCTAATTTAGATTCATACAAGTAGTATGAGTATGTTCCATATTCTTACTAACACTTGAGATTTTAATTTTTGCTGATCTAATGGGTGTGAAATTATCTCCCATTTTTTAATTTGAAATTCCCTGATAACCAGTGAGAATAAATTTTTTTATTGACCATTTTGGCTTCCTCTTCTGTGAATTGCTTGTTTTTAGTAGTTGAACATTTTTATATTATTTGATTGTTTTTCCTTTTTTGATTGATTAGTAGGAGTCTTTATAAATTCAGAATATTAGCCCTTTGTCAGTTACATGTTTCACAAATACCTTGTCACTGTCTGTAGTGTGTCTTTCAACTTTGCCTTTGATGTCTTTTTGTCAAACCAAAGTTTTTTTAGTTTTACTTAGTTTTATTTTTCCACCTTTTAATTTATGAATTGTTCTTTATTATCTATTTTAGAAAATTTTTCTTATTCTAAATTTATAAAACTAATCCTACATTGTCTTCTAAAAATACTGCCAATTTGATTTTCACACTTAGGTGCTTTAAAGCAGCAGAATTTATTTTTGTAGATGGAATGATTTTGGAGCCCAGCTTTTTTGTTCCAACAGAATAACAGATTACCTTATCACCATTATCCGCCTCCCCAAACCCGTGATTTGTAATGCTGCATCTGACATTAGCCAAGCTTCCCTGCAAGTATGGACTTTTTCTAGGCTCTCCATTCTGTGCCATTGACTTATTTTCCTTTCTGTTCTAATACCAGAGTTGTGAAAACGTTGGCTTTAAAATAAAACTTGATATCTGGCTCAGCAATTTCCTCCGTCTTGTTCTTCAAAATTGTCCCAGCCTTTCTTGGTTCCTATGAATTTTAGGTTTACCATTTCAAGATCCATGAAAAAAACTCTTGGTAGTTTGATTTCTTTGATGAATTCTATGTTTATCATTGTTGAGTATTGGATTCTGTATTTTCATCTTGTTTCCAACAAACTTGTTGAACTCTACTGATCCTAATAGCTCGTCTGAATGTCTCAACACTTAGATAATCACATTATCTATAATTTTTAAAACTTCTGTCTTCCAATCTATATAGCACTTATTTTTTCTTTTCTTATTGCACTGGCTAGGATTGTCACTATGATATTGAATAGAGCAGTTAGTGGTACCCTTCTCTTGTTTGTCTCTTAATAGGACACATTCTGAAGTGTCACTATTGCAATACCATTAACTATATTCTCTAGGCTGTACTTTTTACCCCTGTGACTTATTCTTTCCATAACTGGAAGCCTGGACCTCCCATTCCCCTTTACCTATTTTGCCCGTTTCCCCAACTCCCTCCCCTCTGGCAACCATCAGTTTGTTCTCTGTATTTATAGGTCTGATTCTGCTTTTTGTTTGTTTATTCCTTTATTTTGGTTTTCAGATTCCACATGTAAGTGAAATCATATTATTTGTCTTTCTCTATCTGCCTTATTTCATTTAGCAAAATGCCTTCTAGGTCCATCCATGTTGTCACAAATGGCAAGATCTCATTCTTTTTTATGACTGAGTGACATTCCATTATATATATATATCCATTCACCTATCAATGGACACTTGGGTTGCTTCCATATCTTGGGTATTATAAATAATGCTGCAATAAACAGGGGTGCATATATCTTTTTGAATTAGTGTTTTCATTTTCTTTAGTAAATACCCAGTAGTGGAATTACTAGATCATATGGTAGTTCTACTTTTATTATTTTGAGGAACCAACAATTTCCCTCAACTGTGCACAAGGTTCCTTTTTCTACACATCCTCACCAATACTTGTTATTTCTAGTCATTTTGATTTTAGCCATATTGACATGTGTGAGATGATATCTCATTGTAGTTTTGATTTGCCTTTCCCTGAAGATTAGTGATGTTGAACATATTTTCACGTATCAGTTGGCTATCTGTATGTCTTCTTTGAAAAAAATGTGTATTCTGTTCCTCAGCCCATTTTTAATCAGATTTTTTTTTTTTAGTGTTGAATTATATAAGTTCTTTGTGTATTTTGGATATTAACCCCTTATTGGATATATCATTTGCTAATATCTTCTCCCACTCAATAGGTTGCCTTTGTTTTCTTTGATAGTTTGCTGGGCAAAAGCTTTTATTTTTGGTGTAGTCCCAGGAGGTTTTTTTTGCTCTTGTTTCCCTTGCCTTAGGAGACATATCTAGAAAAATGTTGCTATGGTTGATGTCAAAAAATTTATAAGCTGTATTTCTTTTGTTTTAGTGTATATATTTATGTATATATGTATGTTTTTGTATATGTATGTTAAAAATTATTATTACTGCAATACTTTGTTTAGTGAAGCCCTATTGATGGTAAATTCTGTTTTCCTTAATTTTCACCTCACTCTTGATGGTAATTGAGTGAGATATGAAATTCTAAGTTGACATTATTTTTCCTTCACATTTTGTTATTTATACCATTGCCTTTGAGTCTCTGCTCAGGATTATGTGAAGTCTGTTGTCAATCTGTCAATCATTTGTGATCATTTTATGTTTTCTTTCTTATAGCTTGCATTTATTTATTTATTTATTTATTTATTTAAGATTTTATTTATTTATTTGAGAGAAAGAGAGCACAAGCAGGGGGAGCAGCAGACAGAGGGAGAAGCAGGCTCCCCACTGAGCAGGGAGCCTGATGCAGGACTCCATCCCCGGACTCTGGGATCATGACCTGAGCTGAAGACTGACGCTTAGCCAACTGAGCCACCCAGGCACTCTTATTTATTTATTTTTAAATATTTATTCGTTTATTTTAGAGAGACAGAGAGTGGAAGGGAGGGGCAGAGGGAGAAGGAAAGAAACTGAAGCAGACTCTGGGCTGACTGCAGGCCTGACATGGGGCTCAATCTCAAGACCCTGAGATCATGACCTGAGCTGAAATCAAGAGTCAGATGCTTTGGGGTGCCTGGGTGGCTCAGTCGTTAAGCGTCTGCCTTCGGCTCAGGTCATGATCCTGGGGCCCTGGATGGAGCCCCGCATTAGGCTCCCTGCTCAGTGGGGAACCTGCTTCTCTCTCTCCCACTCCCCCTGCTTGTGTTCCCTCTCTTGCTGTGTCTCTCTTTTTCAAAGAAAAAAATAAAATCTTAAAAAAAAAAAAAGAGCCGCTTAACTGTGCCACCCAGGTGCCCCTCTTTATAGCAGCTTTTAAAGTTTATTTTTATTAGAATATACTCAATGGTATATTTATATTTACCAGTATTCAGAGTACAATCTGGATCTGATTATTTGAAACTTTCTTTACATCTAGAAATTTCTCAGCTACTATCTTTTCAAATATTGTTTATACAACCTTCTCTACATTATTTTCTTTGAAAGCACCTATCTCATCTCTATACATCTAATCTAAATTTTCTAATTTTTATGTTTATTTCTCTATTGTGCATATGGGTGGATTCCTCAATACTACCTTATAATTCACTAATTTTCTCTTCAGCTGTGCCCAATGTTTAAGTGTCTCATTTTAGTGACTTTATAAATTGATTCTTTTTCACAGCCACTAGTTCTTATTTTATTCTGGCCTGTTTTGTGTCATAATTTGTTTTTTTAAAGGATATTATCAATTATTTCTTTGGCACATACACATATTTCAAAGTTTTTGTCAGACTATTTTATCAATTAAAATTTATCTGGAGTGAATTCATGTTCTCATAACTCATCTTGCTGTTGTCTTTATAAGCACTCTATTTCTTCGTGTATTTTGGAACTTTTGTTTTTCGGCTCATTTTCTTTCTTCCTTTCTTTCTCTCCCTCTCTCTTTCTTTCTCTCTCTCTCTCAAAAAAAAAAAAAACAAAAAAAAAACCCACCCCCTATTTCACCCCTCCCCTCCACCCATCTCCCCTCTGATAACCATCACTTTATTCTCTATAGTTAAGAGTCTGTTTCTAGGTTTGTCTCTTTTTTCCCCCTTTTGTTTCTTTGTTTTAGTTCTTAAATTCCACATATAAGGGGCACCTGGCTGGCTCAGTATGTAAAGCATGTGACTCTTGATCTTGAGTCATGAGTTTGGGCCCCACACTGGGTGGAGAGCTTACATTAAAAAAAAAAGTAAAGTAAAAAAAAAAAATCCACATATGAGTGAGATCATATGGTATTGTCCTTCTCTGACTTATTTCACTTAGCATTTTACTCTCTAGCTCCATCCATGTTGTTGCAGATGGCAAGATTTCATTCTTTTTATGGCTGAGTAATATTCCATTGTATATATACCACATCTTCTTTATCCTTTCATCAGTCAGTGGACACTTGGGCTGCTTCCACTGTTTAGCCATTGTAAATAATGCTGCAATAAACATAGGGGTGCATGTATCCCTTTGAATTAGTGTTTTTGTATTTTGGAGGTAAATACCCAGTAGTGCAATTACTGGACCATAGGGTGGTTCTATTTTTAACTTTTGAGGAACTTCCATACTCTTTTCCAGAGTGGCTGCAGCAGTTTGCCTTCCCACCAACAGTGTAGGAGAGGGAGAAGCAGGCTTTCTCCACATCCTCACCAACATCTGTTGTTTCTTGTGTTGTTGATTTTAGCCATTCTGACAAGTGTGAGGTGATATCTCATTGCGGTTTTGATTTGCATTTCCCTGATGATCAGCGATGTTGAGCATCTTTTCATGTGTCTGTGGGCCATCTGTATGTCTTCTTTGGAGAAATGTCTGTTCATGTCTTCTGCGCATTTTCTAATTGGGTTATTTTTGGATGCTGAGTTGTATAAGGTCTTCATATATTTTGGATACTAACCCTTTATCGGATATGTCATTTGCAAATATCTTCTCCCATTCCGGAGGTTGCCTTTTTGTTTTTTTGATTGTTTCCTTTGCTGGGCAGAGACTTTTTATTTTGATGTAGTCCCAATAGTTTATTTTTGCTTGTATTTCCTTTGTCTCAGGAGGCATATCTAGAAAAATGTTGCTATGGCCAATGTCACAGAAATTACTGCCTGTGTTCTCTTCTAGGATTTTTATGGTTTCAGGTCTCACATTTAGGTCCTTAATCCATTTTAAGTTTATTTTTGTGTATGGTGAAAGAAAGTGGTCCAGTTTCATTCTTTTGCATGTGGCTGTTCAGTTTTCCCAACACTATTTGTTGAAGAGTCTATCTTTTTCCCATTGAATTATTTTTTCCTGTTTAGTTGAAGATTAATTGATCATATACTTGTGGATTTATTTCTGGGTTCTCTGTTCTATTCCACTGATCTATGTGTCTATTTTTATGCCAATACCATACTGTTTTAATTACTACTGCTTTGTAATATAACTTGAAATCTGAACTTGTGATACCTCCAGTTTTATTTTCGAGGTCTTTTGTGGTTCCAAGTAAATTTTAGAATTGTTTGGGGATGCCTGGATGGCTCAGTTGGTTACTGCCTTCAGCTCAGGTCATGATCTCAGGGTCCTGGGATCGAGCCCCACATCAGGCTTCTTGCTCAGCGGGGAGCCTGCTTCTCCCTCTCCCTCTGCTGCTCCCCCTGCTTGTGCTCTCTCTCCCTCTGACAAATAAATAAAGATAATCTTTTTTAAAAATTAGAATTGTTTTTTCTAGTTCTCTGAAAAACACTATTGATATTTTGGTAGGGACTGCATTAAATCTGTAGATTGCTTTGGGTAGTATAGACATTTTAACAATATTTTTTTCTTCCAACCCATGAGCATGGAATGCCTTTCCATTTCTTTGTGTCCTCTTGAATGGCTTTTATCAGTGTTTTACAGTTTCCAAAGTACAAGTTTTTCACTTCTTTGGTTAAGTTTATTCCCAGATATTTTATTATTTTTGGTGTAATTGTAAATTACATGCCTTTTATTTCTTTATGTTTTCTAATGAAACATTTAAAAAATCTCTGTTGTATCTTAGCATAAGTCCTTTTTCCTGATGTTCTGCCTGTGAAATAAGCAATGAGTTACCTTTTCCAGGGAAGAATGCATTATGGGTTGAACTATGTGTCCCCCAAGAGATGTTGAAACCCTCACCCACGTTTCCTGTGACTGTGACCTTATTTGTAAAATAGGGTCTTTGCAGATGCAATCAAGATGAGGTTGTTAGGTCATTAATCCATTATGACTAGTGTCCTAAGAAGAGGGAAATTTGGACAGACACACAGGGAAGTTTTAATCAGGAAAGCATGTTGTATTTTGTCAAACGCTTTTTCTGCATCAATTGAGAGGACCATATGGTTCTTCTCCCTCCTCTAAATAATGTGTCCTATCACATTGATTGATTTGCGAATGTTGAACCACCCTTGCATCCTGGGGATAAATCCCACTTGGTTAGTGGTGGATGATCCTTTTAATGTATTGTTGGATCCTATTAGCTAGGATTTTGTTGAGGATTTTGGAATCCATATTCATCAGGGATATCGGTCTGAAATTCTCCTTTTTGATGGGGTCTTTGCCTGGTTTGGGGATTAAGGTAATGCTGGCCTCATAGAATAAGTTTGGAAGGTTTCCTTCTGTTTCTATTTTTTGAAACAGCTTCAGTAGAATAGGTATTATTTCTTCTTTGAATGTTTGGTAGAATTCCCCAGGGAATCCACCAGGCCCTGGACTCTTGTTTTTTGGGAGATTTTTGATCACTGCTTCAATCTCGTTACTGGTTATTGGCCTATTCAGGTTGTCAATTTCTTCCTGTTTCAGTCTGGGCAGCTTAAAGGTTTCCAGGAAGGCCTCCATTTCATCCAGATTGCTCAGTTTATTGGCATATGGTTGTTGATAATAATTTCTAATAATTGTTTCTATTTCCTTGGTGTTAGTCATGATTTCTCCCCTTTCATTCATGATTTTATTAATTTGGGTCCTTTCTCTTTTCTTTTGGATAAGTCCTGCCAGTGGTTTATCGATCTTATTAATTCTTTCAAAGAACCAACTTCTAGTTTCGTTGATCTGATCTACTGTGTTTCTGGTTTCTAATTCATTGATTTCTGCTCTAATTTTAATTATTTTTCTTCTAGCACATGGCTTAGGTGTCGTTTGTTGCTTTTTCTCTAGTTCTTTAAGGTGTAGAGTTAGTTGGTGAATTCGGGATTTTTCTATTTTTTTGAGTGAGGTTTGGATGGCTATGTATTTCCCCCTTAGAACTGCCTTTGCAGTATCCCATAGGTTCTGGACCGATGTGTTTTCGTTTTCATTGATTTCCATGAATTGTTTAAGTTCTTCTTTGATTTCCTGGTTGACCCAAACATTCTTGAGCAGAGTGGTCTTTAGCTTCCAAGTGTTTGAATTTCTGCCAAATTTTTTCTTGTGATTGAGTTCCAGTTTTAGAGCATTGTGGTCTGCGAATATGCAGGGAATATTCTCAGTCTTTTGGTATTGGTTGAGACCTGATTTGTCGCCCAGTATATGGTCTATTCTGGAGAAAGTTCCATGTGTGCTCGAGAAGAATGAGTATTCTGTTGTTTTAGGGTGGAATGTTCTGTAAATATCTATGAGGTCCGTCTGGTCCAGTGTGTCATTCAAAGCTCTTGTTTCCTTGTTGATTTTCTGCTTAGATGATCTGTCCATTGCTGAGAGTGGAGTATTGAGGTCTCCTACAATTAACGTATTGTTATCAATATGACTATTTTGGTTAACAGTTGGCTTATGTAGATGGTTGCTCCCATGTTGGGGGCGTAGATATTTATAATTGTTAGATCTTCTTGTTGGATAGGCCCTTTAAGAATGATAGAGTGTCCTTCTGTGTCTCTTATTACAGACTTTAGTTTAAAATCTAATTTGTCTGATATAAGAATTGCTATCCCAGCTTTCTTTTGAGGTCCGCTGGCGTGGAAGATGGATCTCCATCCCTTCACTGTCAGTCTGGATGTATCTTTAAGTTCAAAATGAGTCTCTTGTAGACAGCATATGGATGGGTCCTGTCTTTTGATCCAATCCGCAACCCTGTGCCATTTTATGGGAGCGTTTAGGCCATTCACGTGGAGAGTGATTATTGAAAGATATGAATTAATTGTCATGTTGCCTGTGAAGATGTTGTTTTTATACATTGTCCCTGTAAATTTCTGTCATATATCACTCTTGGGGTCTTTCTCCTTTTATAGAACTCCCCTTAATATTTCTTGCAGGGCTGGCTTAGTGGTCACATATTCTTTCAGTTTCTGCCGGTCGTGGAAGCTCTGCATCTCTCCATCCATTCTAAATGAAAGCCTTGCCGGATAAAGTATTCTTGGCTGTATGTTCTTCTCATTTAGTACCCTGAGTATGTCTTGCCAGGCCTTTCTGGCTTACCAGGTCTCTGTGGATAGGTCTGACGTTATTCTGATGTTCCTCCCTCTGTACGTAAGGAATCTCTTCCTCCTAACTGCCCTTAAGATGGTTTCCTTGGTTCTAAGATTTGCAAGTTTTACTATTACATGCCGGGGTGTTGGCCTGTTTTCCTTGATCTTGGGAGGCGTCCTCTCTGCCTCTAGGACTCAAATGTTTGTTTCATTCCCCAGATTAGGGAAGTTCTCAGCTACAATTTGCTCAAATACATCTTCTAGCCCTCTCTCTCTCTCCACTCCCTCCGGGATTCCAATTATTCTGACATTGGAACGCTTCATGGCGACACTTATTTCTCTGATTCTATTTTCATGGATTCTGAGTTGTTTTTCCCTGGCCTCGTCTTTTCCCTTTTTATCTATTATATTGTCTTCCAGGTCGCTTCTTCTGCCTCAGTTACCTCAGCTGTTAGATTATCTAGATTGGATTGGATCTCATTGATAGCATTTTTAAGTTCTGCCAATTCACCTTTTATTTCTGCCCTTAGAGACTGTACGTTGCCATTAATCAATTTCTCCATTCTGGCTACTGTCTTCACAATTGCTACCCTGAATTCCATCTCTGACATCTTGGTTATATCTGTATCCACTTATAAATCTGCGGCAGAAGTCACAGTCTCTTGAGTCTTTCTTATTTTGGGTGTTCCTTCTCCTAGTCATTCTGTTGAGGGGTGGTTGAGGGAATGTACAGAGTCCAAATTATTGACCATGACCCAAGCAAGATGCACCTGTTTTATAGGAACCTTACGGCTGCTGGCCTCTTGTTCTCCAGCCTGTCTTCTGGGGGAGGGGCCTGCCATGCTGTTACTCAGGCAACCCTGTTTGGACAGTTGCCCTGCCCCCTGTGGCGGGGGATGGGCTCAGTGGGGGGCTTTTGTTCTCTGGTGGCTTTCCCTCGTGGCTTTCTGCATCTCTTCTGAGAGCCAGTGCAGAAGAGATCATTTCCAACCCTCTGCCTCAGAGCAGAAAGATCGCAGTCTGTTCGTCAGTGAGCTCTCCAAGCCACGCTATCTCTGCTTCTGTCTGTGCTGCTATGAACTACAGTGTCCTGGGTTGTGTGCCCCTCAGCAGCACTCCCAGTCCTCGCCTCCTGGTCAGGGCATGTCTCTGCCCTTTACATTTCTAAAACCGACAGCTGCCCCCAGTTCCCATGCACCCCACCACTCCAGGTTTCATTCCGGGGGCTGCCCTAAAGTCCTTTCCCTGCCGCTACCGGTGTGCGAGTCTGTGCCACGTCCCCAGCGCGGGAGGCTATTGCTCACTAGCGGTGTAGGATCCTGACCGCCAGGCTCCCTCCTGCTGCTGTTTATCCTCTGATACCTGCCTGCAGAATCACAGCTCCCCGCTTCATACCTCAAAATCAACTGCCTGCGATATTGTTTGTAGAAATCCAGATATACCTTCTTATATCTCAGGCTGATTTCCTGGGTGTTCAGAGTGGTCTGGTAGATATCCAGCTCAATTCAAGGACTGGTTAGAAAAGGGTCCCCTACTCCTCCACCGTCTTTTCCTCCCCTGAAGTAGATCCTCAGTAAATGATACAAAAAAACAAAACATATTCTTCAAATAATGAAAAACTATATTATTTAAATAGATTTTTTAAAGACCCAAAGAAAACTTATTTTAAAAATGCAATAACCCCAATTTAAATTTCTGTGGATAGGTAAGACAGCAGACTGGATAGAGCAGAGGTGAAAATTAACTAGGAAAAGAGAAGAAATAATTGAGAATATAAGGGAAGAGACCAAAAAACAACCATGGAAACATGAAAGAGAGGTTAAGAAATATGGAGGCTAGATAAGAAAGTCTAAATATGTTTAATCTGAGACACCAAATCACAGATTCAAAAGGTCAAATGAATTTTTATTATGTTCAGTTAGCCAGCATACAGTACATCATAAGTTTTTGTGGTAGTGTTCAACCATTCGTTAGTTGCATATAACACCCAGTGCTCATCCCAACACGTGCCCTCCTTAATACCCGTCAGCCGTTTACACCATCCCCTTACCCCCCTCCCTTCTGTAACCCTCAGTTTGTTTCCTGGAGTCCAGAGTCTCTCATGGTTTGTCTCCCTCTCTGATTTCTTCCCATTCAGTTTTCCCTCCCTTCCCCTGTGGTCCTCCGCTCTATTCCTTATGTTCCACAAAGGAACTTGACTTATTTCGCTTAGCATAATCCCCTCCATTTCCATCTATGTCAATGCAAATGGTGAATATTCATCCTTTCTGATGGGTGAGTAATATTCCGTTGTATATATGTACCGCATCTTCTCTATCCATTCATCTGTTGAAGGGCCTCTCAGTTCCTTCCACAGTTTGGCTATTGTGGACATTGCTGCTATGAACTATGGGGTGCATGTGCCCCTTCTTTTTACTGCCTACGTATCTTTGGGCTAAATACCTAGTAGTGCAATTGCTGGGTCATAGGGTAGCTCTATTTTTAATGTCTTGAGGAACCTCCATACTGTTTTCCAGAGTGGCTGTACAAGCTTGCATTCCCACCAACAGTGCAAGAGGGTTCCCCTTTCTCCACAACTTTGCCAACACTTGTTTCCTGTCTCGTTAATTTTGGCCATTCTAACTGGGGTAAGGTGGTATCTCAATGTGGTTTTGATTTGGATTTCCCTGATGGCTAGTGATGTTGAACTTTTTTTTATGTGTCTTTTAGCCATTTGTATGTCTTCTTCAGAGAAGTGTCTTTTCATATCTTCTGCCCTTTTCTTTTTTTTTTTTAAGATTTTTATTTATTTATTTGAAAGAGAGAGAGATAGCGAGAGCAGGAACACAAGCAGGGGGAGTGGGAGAGTGAGAAGCAGGCTTCCTGCCAAGCAGGGAGCCCAATGTGGGACTCGATCCCAGGACCCTGGGATCATGACCTGAGCCAAAGGCAGAAGGCAGACACTTAACGACTGAGCCAGCCAGGCGCCCCTGCCCATTTCTTGACTGGTTTGTTTTTTGGGTGTTGAGTTTGAGAAGTTCTTTATAGATCTTGGATATCAGCCCGTTATCTGAAATGTCATTTGCAAATATCTTCTCCCATTCTCTGGATTGCCTCTTAGTTTTGTTGACTGCTTCCTTTGCTGTGCAAAAGCTTTTTTATCTTGAAGAAGTCCCAAACGTTCATTTTTGCTTTTGTTTCTCCTGCCTTTAGAGACGTGACTTGAAAAAGTTCTTGTGGCCAATGTCAAAGAGGTTATTGCCTATGTTCTCCTCTAGGATTTAATGGATTCCTGTCTCACATTGAGGTCTTTCACCCATTTTATCTTTGTGTATGGTGTAAGAAGATGGTCTGGTTTCATTCTTCTGCATGTGGTTGTCGAGTTTTCCCAGCACCATTTATTGAAGAGACTGTCTTTTTTTTCCCATTCGATGTTCTTTCCTGCTTTGTCAAAGATTAGTTGACCGTAGAGGTGAGAGTCCATTTCTGGGGTCTCTACTCTGTTCCATTGATCTATGTGTCTGTTTTTGTGCCAATACCATACTGTCTTAACTACAGCTTTGTAATATAGCTTGAAGTCAGGCATTGTGATACCTCCAGCTTTGGTTTTCTTTTTGAATATTCCCCTGGCAATTCGGGGTCTTTTCTGTTCCATAGCAATTTTAGGATTATTTGTTCCAGCTCTGTGAAAAATGTCAATGGTATTTAGAAAGGGATTGCATTGAAAGTTTAAATTGCTCTGGGTAGCATAGACATTTTAACAATATTTATCTTTCCAATCCATGAGCATGGAATGTTTTTCCGTCTCTTTGTGTTTTCCTCAATTTCTTTCATAAGTGTTCTGTAGTTTCTAGAGTATAGATCCTTTACCTGTTTGGTTAGGTTTATGCCTAGGTATATTATGGTTTTTGGAGCTCTTGTAAATGGAATTCTCATTATGGAACATTATGAATATTAAGATAAATAGCAAGACATCCAAATCTAGACCCATAATAGCGTAACTGCAGTAAACACACAAAGAAAAAGAATTCTTTTTCCCCCCCAAGAGTAAAATCTTTAAAGCCACCAAAAACTGTGGGGAAAAGGAGCAGAGTGGGGAACAGATTATGTTCAAAGGAGAAACAGGCAGACAGCTAATTTCTAAAGAGCAATTATGAAAGACAAAGGGCAGTGGAATGACATTTTCTGTATGACAAAGAAAATAACTACTCACCTAGGATTCTCTATGCTGTGAAAATGTATATCAAGAGTAAGAGGAAATAAAGACATTGTTATTTATTTTTTAAAGATTTTATTTATTTGGAAGAGAGTGAGAGAGAAGGAGCAAGAGAGGGAGAACAAGTGGGGGGAGGGGCAGAGGGAGAGGGAGAAGCAGACTCCATGCTGAGCAGTGAGCCTGAAGTGGGGCTCAATCCCAGGACCCTGGGATCCTGACCTGAGCCAAAGTCAGACACTTAATCAACTGAGCCACCCAGGAGCCCAATAAAGACATTTTAAACAGAGTTTCATTACCTGGCAGTTCTCACTCATGGAAATTTTAAAGAATGTACATAAACAAATGGAAGAAAAATAATCCCAAATAGAAATTCTGAGATGCAAGAGGACAGGGAAAAAAAAATAAATATGTAGTTCAGTTTAAATGGACGCTGACAGTATCATATAAAAGCTATAAAAATGTCGAGTATTTTTTAAAGATACAAGAGAGAATTAAAACACAAAGCAACAATACACATTAGTTTGGAGCCATGTAAATTGAGTTAAAAGTATTCAAAACTCCTTGCATTATCATTATCCATGAACAGCGAAGAGAAAATCCTCACCAAGATATCATCATATCAAGAGTGGCAATGTATGCAACAGACGAATGAAATCACAACTAAATTCAGTTTACCTAAGAAATGCAAGGCTGGTTTCACATGAGCACATAATGTAATTCACCACATTGACAAATTTTTAGGGATTTCAAAAATTTGTGCTTATATGGCCATTTTATTCCAACTTTAGAATATTTAGAAATCTGTCAGCCTCTCCTTTAAAAAAAAAAGTCTGGCATATTTGTTTAGTTAATGCATGGACACCATGCTAGGCTCTGATGAAGAATGTCATTTTTATTAAAAGCCATCTCTGGAATTTTGAAGTTAAAGAAAAATTCTGCGAAAAATCCCACTTAGTCATCTAATTCTAGTATTGTTAGGAAGTTTACCTATTTTTTTTTTGTTTTGAAAGATGATTAAATACAATATTGCACAATCAGACCTTCACATTCTACCAGGCATATGGTGAGTGTTCAACAAATGTCGGCTTTTACTGTTACTACTCTTTAATTTGCTCAGCCACATATGATCACCACACAACAATTTTACCCTATGCTTATGTAATATCTTCTTGCTCTCCTTCTCTCTCCCCTCACTGACTCTTTCACTCTTCAATTTTTTCTTTCTCTTCTTGCTGTGGTCAACTCTACAATCATCCTCAAAGTCCACTACTATTTCTATTCTCATTGTTCCTATCAATAATTCCACCAGGCAAGTAGTACAAATTTGTATATTTACAAATTTCTTTAAAAAAAAAAGATTTTATTTATTTATTTGAGAGAGAGAGAGTACATGAAAGGTAGGGGGGAGGGGGAAAGGGAGAGGGAGAAGCAGGCGCCTGGCTGAGCAGGGAGGCCAATGTGGAGCTAGATCCAAGGACCCTGAGATCCTGACCTGAGCTGAAGGCAAATGCTTAACTGACTGAGCCACCCAGGCACCCCTGTATATTTACTTTCTAGTCCTATAAAGTACCAATGTGTTTCTTACTGAGGTATATTATTAAATTTAAACAAACTATTTAAATTACTATATCAACTTACACTAGGAGGTCCTATATGCTAGTATAAATGCATACCACCCAAATATTGTCACTCATTGGGAGATCCCTTTAGTCTTCATGGACTCATGTGTCCATGGATGTATCAGATTGCGTTTGTAATGCAGAAGAAGGCCTGCTTCTGCTTTCCATGGCACCATTTTATATTCAAAGTAAGGATGCATGTTAGTTAGCTCATGGTATTTTCCTTCAGTCTAGTCTATAAGATGTGGACATTTGGGATGACATTTTGGCTCATGCTCATCATATTTCTTTGGTCAGTCCAGACATTCCTGGGAAGGATTTTAATACTTCTTTTTATAGCACTATGTTTTCTGGAAGTCAACCTGTACTTTCATGAACTCTTAAAAATCAAGTCACATGTTGTTTCTAGTGCTTGGAACTATCTCTCAAAGACATTTGCTGATTACCATGTTAATGCCTAAAAAATGTTTTAAAGCTTTTTTCCATGAATGCATTATCTTAATATTCAGAGTTAAGATCTATCTCTGATTCAAAAATCAAAGTATAATCATGGAAACTATTTTTTCAGGAAATTAGATTTTCCTGGCTGAGATTGCAATGAGTCTGATTGTCAAGGAAAACTCTCCACATGAACAATATTCTAAAGGCGGAATAAAGAGGCTTTATCTGGGAATTTCAGAACACCGAGGGAAATGATTGTTTAAGGTGGGCCTGGTTTTGGCAAGGATTCTTTAATATATTGAAAAAAGTGAGATAAAATTTTCATTTTTACTTCTTCATAACCACCAGATGGCACCAGTTTCCCATTTTTAAAAGTTTGACACTGCTGTTTTTCATTTTTTTTACATTTTTTTCAAGATTACAAGCTGTTGGGTGACATTTGGTTATAACTTTCCCTCACATACAGGCTCATAGACTGTAAGACTAGAGTTACTGCATTAACTAAGAATTTGTAGGTGGAATAAGGTTTATAATATGCATTGCTTATAACAAAACTTCAATGTGGAGGGAGTGACTAATGAATAAGGTGGAATATTGCAGTAATTTTGCTCACAAATATTAAATTACAGAGTAAGTTTCAAACTCAAAGCCTCATACTGGCAATTTTATGAGCATTTTCTCATACAAACTCTTATAAATGAGTATAAGCCAGCAACTAAAAAGCAATAAATACGAGAAATCTATTTACATGCTTTGGGATTTGGCTATATATATGTCTTGTCTTCGTTACCAGAATTGTAACACATTTATGAGTTTGGATGGACAAGGCCAAGAATCAAAGCAGATTGTATCTAATTGCTTCCTGCTAGTTTTTCTAGATTATCCTATAAATAAAATTTAGATTTCTCAAAATGACTACAAAATAGATTTTGACTAAACATTCCATGGTCACATTTTTTGTGATGTTGCCTTTAAAGCAACTTGAAGTTGTGACATCCTTGTGAGACTCTAAGCCCTGGTGAGTTTGGGTTAGGGCCCAGGAATGATGAGATGGCATTGATGAAGCCTGTCTGTTTTCATTGTTTTCCACATTACTTTACAAGGGTTAGAACTGTTCCAAAGGACTTAGGGCAGAGATGAAATTTTCTCATTCAACTGAAAAGTCCACAGATAGCCTGGCTTCCAGAACAATTGGATTCTGGGCTCCAACAACATCATTAGGGCTTGATATCTGACCCCCGGCCCCTGCCTTGCACTGGGCTGGTTTATATGCAAGCTTCCTGTCACAGCCCCCTGGAACTTCTAGGCTCTCTCTTTGTGGCAAGATGACTAAGGCAGTTCTAGACTCAGATGAGTTCAAGATTCAAGTCTAGTGGGAACACAAGCCCTTTATTTAGAGATCTGGGAATCACTCATATGTCCACTCACCAACCAGGCTCCAAGGGCAGGGGAATGTGATGTGCTGATTGGCGTGGACCTGAGACATCTGGTCCACCATTGGACCAGTGTATGTGGACTAGACTGAGGAAGGAGTAACCTCCAGGTTGAAATATGGGGCTGTTTTGAGAATGGATGCAGTGACAGGATCTTACTCTGGAAGAATCTTACACAGCCCTGTGCCTAAGGAAAAACAGTACTGGGTGCAGAGGAGATCTCTATGCTTCTGAAAATATTTTTTGAATGAGTATTTTCGAAGCTTTGGAAAATGCCGAAGCTAAAAGACATGTGGGTCATACGCTTGCATTCTTGTATTCTTAGTGCACACACTGATAAAATTAAGTAGGCAGGGTTTTCTTTGGTGTCCCTCACATATCTTTTTCTTATCTATTATCACTGTGGAGGTCCCAGGTCTCCAGGATTTCTGCATTCCTGTATGTTCCAAAACTTTTTACTTCCTGCCAAAAAAACTCACCTTTCCTAAATACCATTCTATGTTTGTTATAATTTAAGTGCTAGATATTACCTCCTGGCTTTTAATGCCTTAATTCAAAGAATGACCAATAATATTGATTAATTCTTTTTTAAATTTAATTTAATTTTATTGTGTTATCTTAGTTACCATATAATACATCATTAGTTTTTGATGTAGTGATCCACGATTCATTGTTTTCATATAACACCCAGTACTCCATGCAGTACGTGCCCTCCTTAATACCCATCACCAGGCTAACACAACCCCCACCCCCCTCCCCTCTAAAACCCTCAGTCTGTTTCTCGGAGTCCATAGTCTTTCATGGTTCGTCTCCCCCTCAGATTTCCCCCCCCTTCATTTTTCCATTCCTTCTCCTAATGTCCTCCATGCTATTCCTTATGTTCCACAAATGAGTGAAACTGTATGATAATTGACTTTCTCTGCTTGACTTATTTCACTTAGCATAATCTCTTCCAGTCCCATCCATGTTGATGTAAAAGTTGGGTATTCATTCTTTCTGATGGTTGAGTAGTATTTCATTGTATATACGGACCACATCTTCTTTATCCATCCAGCTGTTGGAAGGCCATCTCAGCTCTTTCCATAGTTTGGCTATTGTGGACATTGCTGCTATGATCATTGGGGTGCATATGGCCCTTCTTTTCACTACATCTGTGTCTTTGGGATAACAACCCAGTAGTGCAATTGCTGGGTCATAAGGTAGCTCTATTTTTTTTTTTAAAGATTTTATTTATTTATTTGACAGAGATAGCGAGAGCAGGAACACAAGCAGGGGGAGTGGGAGAGGGAGAAGCAGGCTTCCCGCCGAGCAGGGAGCCCGATGCGGGACTCGATCCCAGGACCCTGGGATCATGACCTGAGCCGAAGGCAGACTCTTAACGACTGAGCCACCCAGGCGCCCAAGGTAGCTCTATTTTTAATTTATTGAGGAACCTCCATACTGTTTTCCAAAGTGGCTTTACCAACTTACATTCCCACCAACAGTGTAAGAGGGTTCCCTTTCTCCACAACCTCTCCATATTTGTTGTTTCTTGCCTTGTCAATTTTTGTCATTCTAACTGGTGTAAGGTGGTATCTCAACGTGGTTTTGATTTGAATTTCCCTGATGGCTAATGATTATGGACATTTTTCATGTGTCTGTTAGCCATTCGTATGTCTTCTTTTGAAAAGTGTCTGTTCATGTCTTCTGCCCATTTTCTGACTTGATTATTTGTTTTTTGGGTGTTGAGTTTGAGAAGTTCCTTATATATCTTGGAAATCAGACCTTTGTCTGAAGTGTCATTTGCAAATATCCTCTCCCATTCTGTGGGTTGCCTCTTTGTTTTGTTGACTGTTTCCTTTGCTGTGCAGAAGCTTTTTATCTTGATGAAGTCCCAAAAGTTCATTTTTGCTTTTGTTTCACTTGCCTTTGGGGATGTTATCTTGAAGGAAGTTGCTGTGGCCAATGTCGAAGAGGTTACTGCCTATGTTCTCCTCTAGGATTTTAATGGATTCCTGTCTCACATTGAGGTCTTTCATTCATTTTGAGTTTATCTTGATTAATTCTGTGATGCTTGTGTGATTCATTATGTTGTGAACTTGTTAAATATGTGAAATGTGTTTTGTTCATCTCTGTGACTGAGGCTTAGCTCTCAATATATGTTGGTAAAATGAATGAAGGCATAAAAAGGATTTGAAACTTAAGATGGATGGTTACCAGCCATCTGTGCTTTTCAGAGCTTGTAAACATTTGCCTCTTCGGACAAAGAATCCCTGATCTACCTGCCTAATTATAGATCTTAATTATTTTGTCCATTTTTTAGAGGTAGTTGGGGACAATATTAGCTGTTTACTACAGTTTCAAAATAATTTGGCACAGAGTAGTATATGATCTCTGTTTTCTTTTTTCTGGATTAGAGTACTAAATAATAGCTCATGCCAGGGAAAGAGAAATGTAATTAACTGGGATTATTATTAAATGTGGGTATTTAGTGGTTCAGTCCTGGTAAAGACAGTAGAGGGCTACTCCAGTGAAGTGTGATTGGTTCTAAAGTAAGTAGGATTGAATTAATGAGAAGGTGTCTGACCATATCTAATTGAGAATAATAAGTGATATCAGATATTGTCTATAATTTACCCAAAGGGTTTAGAGAGGAGATACGTTGCCCAAATATATACAAGGACCATATCATTTTTAAATTATATTTTCCTTAGCATACAAGTGTTTTGATCCGCTTACGTGTGTGTATAATGAAAATAAAGAAATGCTGTAAAGGTCAATGCTACAGCATATGGAAGCCTCCTTTGTTACAGGGGTGTGATTTAAATGGTTGGAATCTCAACAGGAGGGAAAGGAGTGTCTCTGGGGGTTTTGCAAGTGAAAAAGGCATTGGACAACTTAAATTGAGTCAGATGTAAAGAGAAGAGAAGTCAGATGTAAAGTGGTCTTGGCCAGGAGTTCGCTGTCTGGTCCAAGAGTATGAGTTGGCAGAGAATATAGGCTAGGATGAGAAAGAGGGTAGGAATGTCAGCTGTGCTGAGAGTTGAACTCTCCTAGAAATGATATTTTGAAGTGAGGGGAGTACTGAGGGTGTGTTTGAGGAAGGAGAGGGAAGAGATCAGAGAAGGAGAAGCATGCCTAAGGCAGAAGCAAAAAGTAGAAGGCAATTCCACCCACTTCTCAGCTCTGACCTAACTCTGTTAACATATTTTGGTTTGGCAAACTGTCCTGGGCCTACAAAAGACAAATGAAGGGAACCAATGGGGAACCAGCCATCTTCCTGTCATAAATGCTGTTGTAAGGTTGTTGTCTAGCTATAGTTCTAAGACCTTCCTCTCCTCACCCTCCCTTCATCACCTGTTTTCCTCCTCATCATCAGTCCAATCCCTTTGGGTTATAAGTAATAGAAACCCAGTGCAAAGTAGCTTAAGCAAAAGGGAATTTATCAATGCATAAGACTTAAAAGTTCAGGGTTTGAATGACTTCAAACAGCTGCATATAGATGCTCCACTGTTGCCTCTTTTTTTTTTTTTTCTGTTGTCTTCATTCTCCCTCACATCTGTCCAGGGTGCAGGGAAGATTGTCCCAGCAGTGCTAGACTTTCATGATTTTCATAGCTCAATCTCAGAAGCCATTAGTCTCTTTCCCAGTATTCCTACAGAGGACCCTCATTGATTGGTCTGGGTTGTGTGCCCGCCTGACTGACCACTGCATAAGAATTATATGGGCCACACAAGGTGCAATACTCAAAAGAAAATGTTTATGGACAGATTTTAAATGTAACCCATGTCCATTATATCTTCCTAGGAAAATGTCACAACTGTAACACGGCCCCAAGCCAATGTTCCCAATGCAGTAAGAACTAATCTACTAAATACAGTGAAAATGCAAAGTTTGTAATTACGGATAAGGACTAGATCTAAGTTTGGAGATCTTCAACCTAGGAGGAAAGTCTCATGGAGAGAATTACAGGTTTGGCCTGTTGTTACCCTCTAATATTTCCTGTTCTTTTTAGCCATTTACTTCTATGGGTAAGCATAATGGTGGCAGGTTGACTTGAGAAGAATTTCTGGTCTCAGAGTCTCCCGACCTAAAATCAATCGCTTTCCCTCTCCCTCCTTCCATCCCTCTCTCTGCACCTCCTCCACCCCATCACCAATGTGACTGGATTTCCCTTGACCTACTTTATGTAGGACTTGCTCAGAATCCTGAAATGGGACATTCAACAGAAATCTTGGGACTGAAATCTTTGTGTTCAAAGGGGGGTTGGGGATGCTTCCTTATACTGACGTGTGGTCATATAATTGTGCCAATAATGAAAACTCTAGATGTAGCTACTTTCATTAACTTCCATTTCACAAAGGTAACAAGTGTTCTGTTGTGAGTGCCTGGGAAGATGTCTCTTGCCAAATCTGGAGAAGAATATATGAAGGGAAGAGTTCTTCTGGGTAAACCTTCTTGGTACCAGGTATCAGAAGCTTTTGTAGAGCTCAACAGCATACTGCAAAGTTTAATTATATACTCATATATTTTAGGCTCTCTAAGTTTATTTGATAAAGGTTCAACCCATTATATTAACATAATGACTGTGCTTTTCTTGTGGAAAACTTGGAAACAGACTAATAAAATATCTCCCCTGCTATGAAAACTAGATGGCTTTAGTTTGAGAGAATTGAATGTGGTTCATCACAGTCTCACACTGACAATTTCTACACTATTTTGGACAGCATTCTCAGAGCAGTTAACATTTACTTTGATGGCAAAGCTGTGGAAAGAAAGGTTTTGATTGAGTGGTTATGAACCAAAAACCAGGTAAGAAGCTTGACTTTTAGGCATAATTTCTACCCTGTTAATCCTCCTATAGCTCTTTAGGAAATGAGATAGAGAATAATCCATTCTTAGTGGGCTGAAGAGGCGCAAAATCTGAAAAGTTAGCACGTATATTGGAAGTTAAATTTCCATTTCATACAATTAGAAAATAGAACAGACTATTACAAAAACAACTATGGACGTTAGGAAAAGGAATATTTCTTAAAGAACATGCACCTGTAAATCAGAGAAGATGTTATCCTAACATTATTTGAAGTTTCAACAACTCAACATTGGTACAATTAGTGATGGCAGTCCCTCCGGTCCAGTGTTCTCTCACACAGGTGTTCTGCACACCACGTTAGTAGTCACTCTCAGGGTCATGACTTCCATCTTGCTATCATCCATCACCTCACCTCCAGAGGCAGAAATGACAGCACTTCACCTTCTGACCACAGCCTTCCATTATTCCAGATCACGTGGTCATCACTTTCCACTACTCTGAACCTCACTGGCACAGAGAGGTTCCTCACGCTCTGCTCCTCCCAGTACCCTGGGCCTCTACTCTTACCATTCCCAGCTTAGATTTCTCTTTCCTCAATGGCCAGTCTCCCCACTTGTATTTCAAATTCCATCTTCCCGTTTTTTCTCCAGTTCTTTACAGTATTAATAACCCCTTCTCTGTCTTGTAACTTCATTCTACTTCTCACTGAATCCTCCTGTTAGCTTTTAAATATATTAAGGACTCTCCCATTAAAATAACTAGAGTTGGTTCTCACACACTGCTCCAGCTACCCTTCTGTATCTCTCTCCTCCACCCTCAGAGTCCTTCAGAGAAGATTTGGAGTCACAGCATCCATTTCCTCATCTCCCACTTACTGCCCAGTCCATTCCTATGTAGCCTCTGGCTTGAAAGAGGTATTCTCAACACCTTTCACTGAAGTCACCAGTTTTGAGATTCCACTTATAAGTGAGATCATGCAGTATTTGTTTTTCTCTGTCTGGCTATTTCACTTAGCACAGTGCCCTCAAGGACCATCCATGTCATGGCAACGGGAAAGATTTCATTCCTTTTTACAGCTGAATAACTTCTCACATTCTATATATATAGTGGATATCTATATCTATATATCACATCTTCTTTATCTATTCATCCATTAATGAACACTTAGGTTGTATCCATATCTCAGCTATTATAAATAATCCTTCAATGAACATGGGGATGCATCTATCTTTTCAAGTTACTGTTTTTGTTTTCTTTGGATAAATACCCAGAAGTGGAATTGATGGATCATATGGTTCTATTTTTAATTTTTTGAGGAACCTGTATACTGTTTTCCACAGTGGCTGAACCCATGTACATTCCCACCAACAGTGTACAAGGGTTCCCTTTTCTCCATATCCTCACCAACACTTGTTATCTCTTGTCTTCTTTTTAATAGCGGTTCTAACAGATGTGAGGTGATATCTCAGTGGCTTTGATTTGCATTTCCTTGATGATGAGTGATGTTGAACATCTTTTCAAGTAGCTGTTGGCCATCTGTATGTCTTCTTTGGAAAAATGTCCATTCAGAGCCTCTACTCATTTTAAAATCAGACTGTGTTTTGTTTTGTTTTGCTATTGAGTTGTATGAGACCTTCATGTATTTTGGATATCCCCTCCACCCCCAGTCCTATTTCCCTGTTCCCTTTTCATTGACTGGTACCACCATTCATTTGGACATGCTAGTTTATCTCTCATCCTATCTGCCACTGAATTCTGAAATTTTTACCTCTGGAACATCTTTTGAATTCTTCTATCAGTTTCCACCATAGTCTAAACACCATTTTTTATGTGGTATATTGCATTATTAGCCTTAAAAGTGACCTTCTTGTATGCAATCTGACCTTCACCCTGGCAGAATATGAATCTGATGATACCACCCCTTGGGCAAGATACTTCAGAAATTCCCCTTGACATTTAGGATGAAGACTCCATTTCTAAACATAAGTCACCTGTGCCTGTATGATCTGGCCCCTCCCTTAAACTCTGGCTTTCTCCTGCACCACCTCCCTCACTCATCTATGCTCCAACCTCTCTGGCCATGCTCTCTCTTGCCACAGAACATTCTCACATGAGGCTCCTTCTATCTGGATTACTCTTTTACTCCTCCACTACTTACCAAGTTGGCTCCTATCTTCCCACAATATAAGCTCACTTTACCTCCTCGAGTCTGCCTTTGTGGACCCCCCTTGCATCTATTTCTTGGCACTCATCACTGATAATTTTACATTTGCTTCTATTATTATTGTTAGCCAATAATGCCTGTCTTCCCTACTGGACTCAAGCTCCACAAGGTCATGGATTATGTCTGTTTTTGCCAATCATTATTACCATATAGTCCCAGGCAAGAGAATGTAATAGGAGCTCAATAAATATTTGTTAGATGAAAGATTGCTTATATTGCTTTACAACATAGTTTTCTATCTAAAAAAAGCAGTGTGTGATTACTGGTAGGTTTGCGCCATCTTGAGAGTTGTCTTGAAGTGGCCAGCAGAAACTTTGATGGCATACACAAAAGGGAGCGTACATAGCAGGCCACTGTGTGTGTTCTTTCAGAGTAGGTTGTGGATATAATCGCCCAATTTCTCAGAAGAAATAAATTGTGGCTCCCACCTTATTTCCTTGCTAGCCACATAAAAAGCAGACTAAATGGAATAAATTAATTTAGCACCATTTCAAGTGAAGTTTCACACTATTCTGGGATGGGATAGCATTATAGGATAGTCAAGATGATCTAAGATTGGCTGTGGACAATTGCAGTTGGTGTTCTTCCCTACACATTGGGAAACATGTCGAAGTTTCAAGAAGTGTTACCAGAAAAAAAAATCTTGTTTGCCTACCTAAAAGCTGTTCCTACCTTTTTTCCTGATGTAGAGCCTTTATTGCATTCCAGTGTGTAGCCCCAACTCATGTGACTGGAGAAAGATACACTATCCAGGCCCCAGCAATAAATTCTAATTGATCTAAGCCAGTCATTGTGATCCAGTATCCTTGTCAGTTATTGGATCTGATGTGGGCATGCCACTGCATTTCTGCCCAGTGAGATGTGAGAAGCCTTCCGGTTCTTGGAGAAAAGGCTCTTCTCTTATTATCAGAGGCACACGGATGAACAGTCGCTCTCCTTCTGCTCAATGCTGTTATGTCTGAATGGGGTCCTGAGAAGGCTGCAGCCAGCTTGTGACAATGGGAACTAGTCTGCAGATGAGAGACACACTGAGCATGGAATAGAAGAAAGATAGAAAGCTCTGGGCCACAGGCTAGTTCTCCTCACTGATATGGCTGGGTAGGCATGCACAATTTGCTGGACACACACACACACACACACGCATGTTTGTACATGTACAACAAAGAATTTGGCAAAACATCATGTGCTTCAGTTTCCTTCTGCTGTTGCATGCATATACGTATAGATTATCTCCACCATGGGACAGAATCTTGTAGTGCTGTGTTTCAGGAATGAAACTGAAAATTAACCACTTTCATCAATTTCATTACAGGTTAAAGAAAAATTGTGGTATGGCAAACACTGAAAAATTTCCCAGCCTGTCATGGTTTCTTCCACTTTTAAGAGCTTGGAGATTACACTGGCCCCACTTGGATAACCCAGGATACTCTCCCTGTCTTAAGGTCAGCTGATTAGCAATCTTAATTCCATCTGCAACCTTAACTCTCTTTCTGTACGCAACAAAGCATAGTCACGAGTTCTGGGGATTAGGACGCAGATTTATTTGGGTGTCACTCACATCCTCGCCATCTTAGTATTTCTTCCATTTTAAGTTCATTCAAAAATTTATCCATATGGTAAACATTTGAGCACTTACTATGGAAATGGAAATGAGATGTGGTCCCTGCATTTAAGGAGGTGATAATTTAGTAATGTCTTTCTCATAAAATGTTTTAATTTGTAGCATTCGATTTAATGATAAGGGAGATATTGTTCTAAATAGTCTAGATATCCTGTTCCAGATACTCTAGATGTATGTGTATATGTGTGTTTTTCATTTTCTAGCTGAGTAACAAGAAGTTTACTGAGGTAAAGCTACTCTTACCCAGGAGTGCAGCTGGGAAGACACGGAGACAGTGTGTGAATGGTGATTTTCTTGCTTGTCCAATGGTTTTTCCTCTGTATCAGTGAATGCTTTATGTATGAAGAATTCTGGTCTCATTTTTGTTTTACGATAACTTCCAGACCTGTAAAGCAAAAAAGGAATGTGGCTTTCCCTGTTTTCACAGAATTTCAGCTGAGAACAGTGGGTGATAGAATCCTCATTGCATCCATAAAGTTCAGGGACGGTAATTTCCAACAGTCTAAAAAGAATAAAGATTTCTTGACGTTTTCTTTGACATACATCAGGAATACATACGTATGTAAGTGCATGTGAGCCTGTGAATGGCTTTTCCTCTCTCCTCCTGGTGGAGAGACTCTTGCATGACTCCTGCCTTAAGAATTCTGAAGGCAGGAGTTTGGCAGGAGTTAATCCATCAGCGCCGCAAGGAGGAAGGGCAGCAGAAAAACACGCCGTTTGGGAAGTAAGGGTATGTGATTTCATGGATTTGAGGATATTGCACAGACAAATGAGCTGTGCTTGAGTGAACAGACGGGTCCCTCTCTGGAGGGCAGGGGACCTCAGCGGGAGTTTATGTGGCGTGAACCACAAAGGGGATTTTAAAAGAAGTCAGCTGCAAGAGTATCTGCATTGGGGAATGCAAAAACTCCACCAAGGAGACCCAAGAGAAAACCTGCCTTAACAGAGTGAACAACAGCTATTTTAGAGGAATGACAGTTACGGGAATCGCACCCCTTCTCGGAACCAGCAGCAGGATGGGAGGAGAGGAGGAAGGCAAGAACAGACACAACCCTCTCCCCCTTTCCCCTCGCTGATTTCAGTGCTGGGCGTATTCCTTTGTCCTCACGAACAACTTTGTGCTGAATGGTTCTCTAAAGGACAACTTTTAATTTTAAATGCAGTGTTTCTCAAACTTGGGTTTCTAAGCTTCTGGGAGTTTCTAAGTCTAAAGGCTCAAACTGTATCTTGGGAGGTCAGACTCCTGCTTTATTCATTTTTTCACAATATTACCTTCAGTATAATAATTTGCATTTAAAAAGCTATAACAGTTGACATTGAAAAACCCACAAGATGTCACATTTATAGCTTAAAATAAATAACCCTGACTTGAGGAGACTCTTACCTGTCAAATGTCACATGCACAGGCAGGAGTATGTCAAGATTTGTGTCTCATAATTGGGACTAAACATAGGATGAAACTTTGCTTTGGGTTTTGCCATTTTGTCCTGGGGATTTGTTGCACCAGTCCAAAGTGGAGTTGGTCTCTTGATTTTTAGGAAATGAAACAGGGTCACTGTGGCAGTAGATAAGACAATTTCTTGTCTTAGTGATGGGCGCTGTCTCTGTATACAGTGGCTTTGGTCTGGGTAGGTCCATGGCTGGAGATGGCCAGGGGAGGAGGTGACTGAAAGGGAGGAAGGCCCTTGTGATTCTCCTTAAGTAGGATGACTACCTCTGCTCTTTTCAAAAGGCACAGGCAGGGTTATCATCTCTGCATTTCTGAATGGGTACATGGAAATCTAGGTACCTTCAAACTTTATTTGTAAGTACACCCAACTGCTTCCCAGCACAGCTGACCCAGGATAAATGTGGTAAAATAATAGACAGCACAACATACCCTAAGTTGATCTTGGATCTTCATATATGCACCCTTTGGTGCTGCCAACCATCGGTGATTTGAAGATTCTTCCTTCGGTCAGAGGAGGATGCCTTAGCCAAATTGAGGCAAGTAGCCATTGTTGATTAGAAACTTTCAAAATCACCTATTCCTTCTAACCAGTGGCAATGGGGACTGAGTGAAGAAAACACAGGCTGTGATAAGTAAAGCTTTACCCTAGAAAAATAGTCTGCTGAAAAGTTTTTGGTCTCAAAACGCTAATACACGAGTCAATCACTGGGAGCAGAATTCATATGAAGAAAATAACGAAGCTTTTTCTCAGGGAATGAGCAAAGTATTTCTCCACATTCCTGAAGTCACCTGAAACTGTAATGCATTCCACCACATTTCAGCAAGATAGTAAGAAAGTGCTGTGGGGACAGTGGCTTGTCTTGTATGCATTTGTCTGTGTGAGGATGAAATAAGCCACCAGTGGTGTGGAAAATCTGTAACTAGTGTTGAAAAGGGTATTGAGGGGCGCGTGGGTGGCTCAGTCGTTAAGCGTCTGCTCAGGTCATGATCCCAGCATCCTGGGATCGAGCCCCGCATCAGGCTCCCTGCTCGGTGGGAAGTCTGCTTCCCCCTCTCCCACTCCCCCTGCTTGTGTTCCCTCACTCACTGTATCTCTCTCTCAAATAAATAAAGAAAATCTTAAAAAAAGAAAAAAAGAAAAGGGTATTGAAATTATAGATTATATTTATTCATTCCTTATGGCAAAGGAATTGTGCAACACACTAGCTTTTATTCATTTTATTACTAACAAATTGTTGGCAAAGGCCTCGATAATGTATTTCCTTTTAAACACCAGAGAAAGTGTTGAAATAAAAGTAAGCTATTGTTTATTTTTAAAGTTACCAAATTTCTGTTCCAGAAATATTATGACCTTCACTGTTAAATGGTGAACTATATTTCTTGGTCAGCAATCTGAAAAATTCATAAAACCCTGTCCCCTCTTTGACTCTTGAACCTAGCAGCGGTAGCCTGCTCCCAGAATTTCCATTAGAGCTGATGGAAGACACAGGTGCGCTCTTAGAGCAACAATATCTGGTGGCCTGTTATTTGAATAACATTATAAAAGACTGCTTTAGAGATAGAACCAGTATGGGTAGGAGACAAAAACTGGAAAAAAAAGTCTGTGTTTCTTTATGTGGGTGTATATTTATGTGATATCATTGGTTGCCTAGTTCAGAGAATATCTCTTGAGAAAATAATTGTGGGGAAAATAACTCAGCAGAAAGAGAAAAATGGAAAAATGGAAAGTAAAACCTTAAAGGATTAATATATTTGGGAATCTAGTTTGCAATCTTGTGCACGCATGTGTGTGTGTGTGTGTGTGAGAGAGAGAGAGGTAGAGAGAGGGGGGAGAGGGAGGGTGGGAGAGGGAGAGAGAAAAAGGGAGCGATGGAGAGAAAGGGAGAGAGAGAGACAGGGAGGGAGAGAAAGAGAAGGAGAGAGAGAGAGGAGAGGAAAGAGAGAGAGGGAGAGAGAAAGAAAGTAAGAGGGATTACTGACTGCTACCTCTATTGGTAACATCTATTCAAAAACTATGCATACCTACTAAGGTTGTTTTAGGCTCGGCCATCTCTATGCCAAATATCTGTTTCTTCAATAAATGACTTTTAAAAAACCTCAATAGCTCTATCATGGCTTGCAATTGATTCTTGGCTCAAGATTATTTGGCTTTAGGTTTTTATTGATGAGTTGTGTGTTTTTCCTATTAATATTTTTTTTTTTATGATTTCCATAGCAGTTTAACACCTGGAATATAGTTTCTATTTTGGAGGAAGAAAACTTATTTATTTCATTTTATTAATTTTTTTCAAGGTCTTTTAACATCATGACCTAGATGATTGTCCTCATCATGCTGTTGATGATAGTTATTATTTGAATGAATTAACTGTCATATGGGCTTAGTCAACCTGAAACTTTAAGTGTGTGAGTTTTATTTTGTTGGACCAACATTATAACAGAGGATGAAAAAAAAATGTACCATTCTGAATCCCTTAAGGCAGGTTCTGGACATCTGACATGCCTGTACAAAACATAGTCACTTATTTTGTCTGAAAGCACACGCCAATGCTTTTTGCTATATTTCTCTGTTGCTAGATACTGGATTTCATATATCCCTAAAGTCAATCTACCTCCACGTACTTTGTAGTGTCTGATAGGCTGATTCTCCACAAATGTTTAGGGCACAGATATCACACTGGACTTGAGAAAAATGCCCCTTTGGTTGGATTTTGTTGTGTCACACTATGGAATTCCTTTTTCTCTTCTACTTTCCAAAAGGTAGTACTCCAAGTAATTCCTGCATTTATAAGAGTATCCTTCAACATGCCAATGTGATGAAGATCTGGAGGGCTTGGCATTTCCAGTGAGTGAAGACTTTTGTTATGGCAAAATAATGAGGTATGGGCTTTTTATTATGAAGTCTCCCTGGAGTGTCAGTGCTTTTTTTGTTGTTTTTTTAGTTTTTCTACTTACTAAAAAGTAAGTGAACCCTTAAATCTAATACATTCTGTTAAAATAAGGTACATACTTTATAATTCAAAATCAATTTCCTTGTTGATACCCAGAAAGTTGATGCCGATCCCAAGCCATTTTAGAAAAGAGAAGAAAACAATAATCATGATTGATAATATGTAGGAGTACTGCATTTCCTTTACCTAAATTTACATTCCAGGTTAATGTATGTTAATATACTTATAAGAATAAGCTTTCATTTCCCCCCCCAGTTTGCTCATAAACCGCTGTGGCAATTTCCTGCCCTGCCACCAACACACGTGGACACACACAGACACTAACTTGTGTATGTATGTACACACATATTCCTATTTAGTGATGAGGTCTCACGTTATCTTGCTGGACTTCATGGTAATTGCAATCCAGATGCTCAAAAAAATATTTGTGAAATGAATGAACGGATTGCAGGCTTTTAACACTAGAAAGGGGACTTATTATTACTGTTGTCAAAAAGAAAGAAGTGTTAACGACTGCTTCTCATTTACCCTCCCTCTTTTAGTCGGATATTCATTCTCTGAGTCTGTTCTTCTTATCAGGACTGAAATGCCTAACAAGCAATGTGGTCGTAATGGCTCTTCCTGGATTCGGATTCCATTTGCAATCCCTGCCCTGCCTCTCGAAGAAAATCTGGGCCGAAGGACTCTGTCTCAGGGCATTGTCCATGCAGAGTAAAGATGAGGTCCGTAATACTTCCACTGTGAGTCAGGTCAGATGCCCTCTGAGAAAACCTTGAACTTTAGAATTCTTAAAGCCTTTCTCTTTTTGGAGAAAAGAATATAGTCTTTTCAATTATCTATGCAAAAAGAGAAGATGAATGCTGATATTCTCTATTAACGTTAGAAAAATAAACAGTAAGATCATTTTAAATCTACAATTGCCAGTAATATCAGCTCTCCTCTGCACAGCATCAGATAATAAGTATTCTATTATGTATTATGTACAAAGTATGTGTGCTTATGCACATATATACATACATATATGTGTGTATATATGTATACATATATACATATGTATATATATATATATATATTAAAACAATAACAGACATCAGTTGTGGACTGAGTATCAAATCAAAGTGATAATTTTAAATGCTTGTATGTTCTTCATTATAAGTATAGCTGTGTTATAATTTGATTATCTTTTTTTTAAAGTTACTCTCAGCTGATACTTTTAAAAAAAAAATGTTTATTTTTAAGTAACCTCCACACTCAGCATGTGGCTTGAACTCACAACCCTGAGATCAAGAGTCACATGCTCTACCGACTGAGCCAGCCAGGCGCCCCTCCAGTTTGATACTTATATGGCCAACAAATTCTTTAACTTTAGACAGTATGACTATATACTTTGACAAATATTAACTGACAAAGTTTTACTTAAATCACCTCAAGGATCTTTCTCCATAAAGAAAAGGAAAAAAGTTGGGGGGAGGGGTGGGAATAGAGGGTGAGAGTCATCTTATCTTGCAGATTTGCAGCATAAAAGGATATTATTTATAGTGGTGATGTATTCTTTGGAATTAAGGCAAAAGTGTTATATGGAAGAATTTTTCTGAACTTTCTGGGCAATTGGCATAGTATATGTATTAGTCTCTTTTGTAATTTCCTTGAAAACCTATTTACTCCGTTAAAGCAAAGTCTTTTTGTTGTTATTTTAGAAAGTTTAAGAGACAATCAAGGGAATTGTAAGATTTTTCGCATTATATGGCTATTACGTTATTGAGAGAGAAAAGGGATTTTCCAGATATATTGAAGTCCCATATAATTAATTTACTTCAAAGCTTACTTCAAGGAGATGAACTAGATTGAACCCAAACTGTAAACTTAGATAGCAAAATGAATGACATAAATAGGAAAAAAGATAGGGCACTTGTTTCCAACTCCGATGAGATAATTGAAAGACTGTCCTCTTATTGGAAATAACAAGACAAAATGTGTTGAGCAACTGTCTTTAGAAACCGGGCAATAAACAGTGGAGGACTATGATCCCTGGAAAAAAGGAAACAAATGAGGTGAACCATAGAACCCAGTCCTCTGACCTCCTTAGAGACATTTTCCAGACTGCAGTCCAGGAAGGAGAATCTAAGCAAAGCATAGCATTTTCTCTAAGTCGAGGAGACCAAGCAGAGTTTAGGGGGGATGAGGTGCCTGAAATATGTGAGGCTGAGTGCCAGGGAAGAGAGACCTCTAGTGATAAAGTGCCTCAGAAATGTGCATGGGGTCCCTTGCAGTTTGTCCTCAAATCCCCAGTCACAGATGTGGACGATGAACTTCTTTGAAGTCAGGCAAAGCCTGGCCAGAGTCTGTCCCTAAATACTTAACCACGCATGCATGGATAAAACTCCACGAGCTGAGGCAAAACATAATTAGAGAAATAGATGCTAAAAAGTTGCCCAAGCTCATCCAGAGCGGGGGGACGGTTAAATTTTGAACAGCGAGAAGGCAGAGTCTGCACTGGGGCTTTCAGGAGAAACTCCAGAGAGTTTTGCCTCATACTATGGCACAACTAGCCCTGGGACTAAAGTCTACTCTAGACTTGCTCTAACAAGGCTTAAAAATAAGTCTTGAAAGGATCAACCGATATATAAACAACTTCCTGTCAGATCAAAGTCCAATAGTATTTAAAGGAAGCAAAGAGGGGCACCTGGGTGGCTCAGTTGTTAAGCGTCTGCCTTCGGCTCAGGTCATGATCCCAGGGTCCTGGGATCAAGCCCCGCATCGGGCTCCCTGCTCAGCTGGGAGCCTGCTTCTCCCTCTCCCACTCCCCCTGCTTGTGTTCCCTCTCTTGCTGTGTCTCTCTCTGTCAACTAAATAAATAAAATCTTTAAAAAATAAAATAAAATAAAGGAAGCAATTTAGTACTCAACATATATACTCTACAAGGTCCAACATCAAATACAAAATTACTAGGCATGCAAAGAAGGAAAATATGACCCATAACTCTGGCAGAAATCAACAGTGGTAAATAGTAGCTTGACTCAATGATGGCTCTCAATTATCATCACCTCTTGATAGTCATATCCTTTAGTCTCCTTGCACATTGAGTTAGAATGAGTTGGTATGACCAACAGAGTGCATTAGCAGTGTCCCTGTGTGACATTCTAGGTTAGGACAAAAGGACAATTGGATCCCTTGTTCTGGGAGAAGCCAGCAGCTACATCATGAGCAACCCTGTAATGAGGCCCAGATGGAGAGGAACTGAGACCTTCACAAAATAGGCAACCCAACTTGCCATGCCCATGAGTTAGCCACCTTGAAAATGAATCTTCTTCCTGCTCCAGTCAAGCCTTCAGATATATGCATCCCCAACTGATGTCTGACTAAATCTCATGAGAACTGCAAAATAGTGCATCCAATCAAAGCCATTCCCCATTTCCTTAACCACAGAAAATATGAAAGACAATAAATGTGATTATTGTTTTATGCCACTGAGTTTTGGGATAATTTGTTAGGGAACAATAAAGAATTAATATAGACATTGGTACTGCTACTATAACAAAACCCCCGAAATGTAGGAGTGACTGAGCAAGTAGGGAAAAGCTAGAACATCTTAAGGAGACTTTTAGTGAAAGGCAAAAGGCCTTGAAGTTACTATTAACGACATTGTGGCCCTTGAGGAGGCTGCCACGGAGGCGGTAAATGAGAAGAATATGATTGGAGACTGGGAAAAAGAGAATCCCTGCTATATGGTGGCAAAAAGTTGAGAGGCACTGTCAATACGCACAATACTGTGGTATCGTGGGAACTAGAAAAGGCACTGAATCAGCTGGATGATTAAACTAAGAATCTTTTCGGGCAGGAGGTTGCAGGTGCAGTCTGACTTCCTTTTGCAGTTTTTTGCACAACGTAAAGGAGAGAGAGAGAGAGAAGTTAGAGAAAAAGTTGTTAAACACAAGCAACTGCTAGGTTTGAAAGCAAACAATGCTAGAATTAAGAAATGGTTCTAGAAAAGATCAAATCCAAAGAACTATTAGGAAAGCATGGTCTAAAGATGAAACCAGACATGGAGGGGAGTGACGGCATCAAGATGGCAACACAGTGGTTCCCAACCGCTGTCCTCCTCACAAGAACAACCAGCAACTTTCCATAAGCAAGACACCATTTGAAAATCCCAGAACATGTGGGTAGGGCTGAAGGCACCCCCCCCAACACAGAGACTAAAAATGGATTGCATTAGAAGGCTGAGGAGCCCTTATACTCTGATTGCATCACCCCTCCCCCAGGCCAGCACAGCGAGGCACTGAGAGGCACCCCTTCCTTTCCCTCCCCCGGCCTGTGGTTTCTCCAGTGGGGAAAAAAAGAGCCCAAGATGAACATCTAGTTATCCCAGCATTGTGGGATGCTTCCTGGAAGGCCCACTTGGGTCTTGCCTCACAAGGCTCGTAGGGGAAATCTGTGAGGCTTGAACCCTGGGGATCAGATTGAGATGGAGGAGTTGGGGTAGGGTTTACAGCAACTAGTGCTCAGATCTTGGCCAACAGCATTCTTCCTTGCAGGAGCAACCAAGTAGATACTGTAGCCAGTGGCTCTGCCCATCTGCAGAGCTGAGTTGCTGACCCTGTCTGGCCAGGGAGCAGCTCAGGTTGATTATGTCCCCAGTAAATGAGCCATACACACCTTGGAGCCCATTCAATCCTTCAGCCTTGGCAGGGAAGCGAGCTCAAAGCCCCGCCTAATGCTGAATATAGCCTTCTGTCCTGCCAGAACAGGAAGCCTAACCAGAGTACCTGGGACGATGCATAGACAATCCTACAGACCCATATATAGTAGTAGCTGCACAGAGAGCCCAGCCAGTGGCTCTGTCGATCTCCAAAGCTAGCCAGTGGCTGGTCGGGTCAGGGAACTTGGTGGCAAGTTCTGCCTGATTCATGTACCCATCCGGCCAGTCATACCAGCCTTGGAGCCTGTTCTGTGACCACACCCAGGCAGGGAAGCAAATTCAAAGCCTGTGTACTGCAGAATATTGCCCACAGTCCCACCTAACCAGGAAGCCAAATCAGAGAACCGGAGAAGCTGTGGAGCCCATCCTACATGCTCTAACCCAGGAGCCAACTTAGCAAGTTGGAGATGAGAACGATATGTGATTGGAGAGGGCTAGAAATGTTTTAAATGTTTTATCCCACTAATTTTACAACACAAGTTTTTTTCATTCTTCCTGCTCCTCCCCTTCCTTTTTGTTTTTTTAAGAGATGTAGTTTGTCCATTATTCCAGAATAATGGGATTACGAGGTAATTTATTAGGGTTACTCACTGACTTCAAGTCCCTTTACCTACTGGGGTCATCTTTCTCCTCTTTAAATCTATGCCCAGGTCCAAGAGCCCCAAGCAACAGGGCTGACTCCCTGCTTGGCTTGCCTTCAGCCTGTGCTCCGACACCCAGAACACTTCTAGAAACCCTCCCGATGTTGGTCTCCACTTAGTTTAGGACCCCTGATCTGATGTCCAGAATGCTTGTGACCTAGGTCCGGATGTTTGGTTTGGTTCCGGCCCCTGCCCCCACACTACCCTTTCTTCTAGAGCTGCTCCGACCCTTCCCTTGAGGATCTCTGCCGTTCTGACCCCAGGGCTGACTGATGACTGCTGACAACCCCTCTCAGGTTGACAATCAGTCCTGGCCCCGCCCCCGACTCCCCTTCAGGCTCCAGTATGGCTTCCAGTTCCAGCCTTGCTCTCGGTTCCGGGCTCCGTCCTGGGTAGTGATCGGACTCCGCTCAGGAGCAACCTTACAGGGACTGAGGCTCATTTCCGGGAAGGTAAGGATGTTCTCAAACCTGACGGTAGATGAGACCGCAGCTACTGGGCGGAGCGCCCATCTCCACCCCACCCGACGGTTTCCTGGAGAAATTGTAAGGGAGTCAGTCGGTTTGAGCTCCGGCTGCTCGGGCCTGGAGCCTGGAGGCTTCCTTCGGTGGGGAGCAAGCGGCTTGAGCGAAATTTGTGGTGTGCCTGTCCTCTCAGGAGTTCAGTTAATACAAGAAACACTTCTTAAAGGTGCATAAAATGCTTACATGTTCTACAGGACTCACAGTTTATTGGGGGAATTAGGCTTGTTCACAGACACAAACACACAAATGAATTCTAACTGGCAGTTTTTACCTTTCAGGGGATCATCCAGAAGCATAGTTCTTAGGTAAGGCTTTTGTGAATCTGGTACACCTAATTTAGTTATTTTTATTCCCTAATTACAAAAGTAATTGGTGCATACATTTATTCTCCTTGTAAAAAGTTAGAATTACATAAACTGAAAAGTGGATGTTCATCCTGACAAACCCTTTTCTATGCATTTACACATTTCAAAATACATGCAGGTATATGTTTTTCTTAAATGTTATATACTATTTGTGTATGCAAATTACATTTTTCATCTAATACATCCAAGGATCTTAACATGTCCGTGCATATGGATATCTTATTCTTTTGAACTGCTCTATGATTTTCCAGTGTATGAGTGAAAGACTCATATGGGTATGACTTATATGGGTATAATAAATTAGTTATAACCCTATTGATAGGTCTGTGGGTTGTTTAGTCTTTTCTGTTATAAACAATACTAAGTGAATGAATGTCTTTTATTCAGAGCACAAGATCTGTATCTGTGAGATAACTTTTTAGAAGTAGATTTACTGGGCCAAAGGATATCCCCTTTTAAATTTCTAGAGCTATTGGTAAATTAATATTCTTAGAAGTTTATTAATTTACACCCTCAAAAGCAGTGTATGAGGTTTTGTTTTGCCATAGCCTATCCCAGAATGTCAATAAATCATTTGATTTGGGCCACTGGTATCTTATTTTGGTTTTATTTTTAAATTATTGCTTAGAATCATCATATTTCCTCTTTGGGTAAACTCTCATCTTATGTGTTTTCCTGGTTTACCTTTTGGACTGTTGGTATTTTCTACTTGATTTATGAGAACCATTCGTATATTCAAGAAATGATCACTTTTACCTGTGTTTTGAGTCATGAGTTCTTCCCTCCACCCACCCACCCCTGCCACCTTTGCTGGTTACCATGGCGCATATTTGTAGGTGAATTAACTAACGCTTTGCTTTTATGAGTTCTAGATTTTGTGTCATAATAGACAGACTTTTCCCTTTCCGTGATTATAATGATATACTTCATAAAAATATTTAAATAACCAGCTGGAATTTATTTTAGTGTAGTGTAAGAGGTTAAGAACCAATGACATTCAATCAGAGAAAGACATGTATCATATGACCTCACTGATACGAGGAATTCTTAATCTCAGGAAACAAACTGAGGATTGCTGGAGTGGTGGGGGTAGGAGGGATAGGGCAGCTAGGTGATAGACATTGGGGAGGGTATGTGCTATGGTGAGTGCTGTGAAATGTGCAAGACTGTTGAATCACAGATCTGTACCTCTGAAACAAATAATACATTATATGTTAAAAAAAAAAAAAAGAAGAAGAAGAAGATAGCAGGAGGGGAAGAATGAAGGGGGGGAAATCGGAGGGGGAGATGAACCATGAGAGACGATGGACTCTGAAAGACAAACTGAGGGTTCTAGAGGGGAGGGGGTGGGAGGATGGGTTAGCCTGGTGATGGGTATTAAAGAGGGCATGTTCTGCATGGAGCACTGGGTGTTATACACAAACAATGAATCGTGGGACACTACATCAAAAACTAATGATGTAATGTATGGTGATTAACATAACATAAAAAAAAAAAGAATCAATGACATTGAGTGCTAGCTGTCAAGCAAAAATTGTGCTATCTTTCCATAATATGGAATGGCAATTGAAACATGGCTGCCCACTCAAGGACTACATTTTCTAGTCCCTTTGACCTATGTGTGTAGCCATGCGGCCTGTAATCGAGTACAGAATATAAGCAGAAGTGATGTGTATCACCTATAGGCCAAGACTTTTAAGAAGTTCTCTGTTCTGTCTGCCATCTAGACAGAGGCAAGAGAGGAACCCATTTAAATTGTGGCACCGTAAGTCGGCAGGAATCTGGGTCCCTGAACTACCATGGTCAAGATAGCTACTCACTGACTAGGAACATCTACTGCAATTGTTACAGGAGTGAGAAATATACCTCCACTGGGATAAGCCACTAAAATGTTGGGACTAATTATTAAAATGGCTAGTATGGTTTTACCAATAAATCATCCAATGAAGAGATAGCTGTCCCTAACCACTCATGCCTGAGCACACTTCGTTTTATTCAGTGAGCACTCTGCCAACTGACAGTGGAAGGGAAGTGTTAGTTACATAGCATTTGCAAAGGATCTGGAAGGGAGGTGGTTTATCAGTGGGTGACTTTCAGAGTTAACCATATGTTAAAGTGAGAATTCTATTCAGTGTCATCCACATCACTAGACCAGACCATGGCAGAATCTGAAAGTAAAAAGTAAAAGCAGAGGTATATCAAACCAATCCAGGCTTATTTTAATTCAACTATTTTTTTTTAAAGATTTTATTTATTTGCGAGAGAGAGAATGAGAGACAGAGAGCATGAGAGGGAGAAGGGTCAGAGGGAGAAGCAGACTCCCTGCTGAGCAGGGAGCCCGATGCAGGACTTGATCCCGGGACTCCAGGATCATGACCTGAGCCGAAGGCAGTCGCTTAACCAACTGAGCCACCCAGGCGCCCATTTTAATTCAACTATTAATAATAACAATAATATAATTTAAAATAAGACATCCAAATTTAAATTAGGTGGTATACCTGAACAACTGTGGAAACCCAGTTTTGGCTCCGGAGATAGGAGTTAACATTCACATAGAAAACTTAATAATGACCTATCCTAAGCAAAATAGGCTTCGTTTGTAAATATGAATGGATAATCAAAGATTACATCTGAGGAATACATGCAGAAGGAACAAGATGAGCTAATAAAATACCTAAAGTAAGTGAACAACAAATATTTGGTGATAAAACTGACATTGAATTTAAAAATATTCAAGCCTGACAGTATGTACTTTTTCCTCTTAGCTGTGCAACATCAGCCAGATTTTACAAATGCTTGACTCTTTGAAAAACTACTTTGAAAATCAATCTAGTGCCTTACAATGGTATTGGACTAGTTTGTAAATGAGTCCTCTATTTGTTCGTGTTGCAAAATTTGTTCAAAATCAGTTGTGAATCTTTAATCAAGTGTTCAATGAAGGTAAGACCAAAGAAACTTAAAAGTTTTGAAGCCATTGAAAACAAAGTGTGTGACTAGGAAGCCATTGAATTTGTCACTACAAAAGCGAGGAAGGAAATGAACAAATCAAACAAGGAGAGCTCAAACAGTGTATCTGATTTAATTTTGCAATTTTATAATTGTGCTTTGTAATTTCTTGGGAGAAGAATTTTTTGATGAGCTTCCATTTTGGGGATAAATTTACATTTTGTAATGAATGGAATGAAATTGAAAAGACCTATTATTTTGCAACATCTCCCATTATCTGCCAAACATTGAAGATAATCAGAAATAGTGAGAACTTATTTGATGATTTTTTTTTAAATGTTTGTCTAAGAATGATAACCTCAATGAAGTAAAAAAGGGACAGTAGTGATGAACATATATTGACTAAAATATTTAAATATTTCCAAACACAAAAGCATAATTAATAACCTTCACATAGTAGAATATTCCTGAGCTTACCAGGAATCTCACCATATGTAGAAAGACTGTTTTTTCAATAAAACATGGGCTACAGAGAAGAGTCTATTGAAGGTGTCAACAAATTCAAATTTATTAATGATAAAATGCAAACTTGAAGAATATTACAATATTATGCACCAACTAAAAATAACAAGAACATATTTGTAATCAGAGTCCCAGAAGGAGAAGATAGAGACAATGTGTTAGAAAAACATTTGAAGAAATAAAGGCTAAAATATTTCCAAATATGATAGAAAATATCAAGCTACAGGTCCAAAAGCTCAAGATACCCAAGAGGGTTGAATAGAAAAAACACCACACGCAATCACATCATAGTCAAATTGCTGAAAACAAGTAATAAAGGAAAAATCTTAAAAGCAGCTAGCGAAAAAAAGACATATTCCATAGAGAAGAACAGTGTAACAATGGAAGCTGAATTCTAATCAAGAGGACAACACAATGACATTTTTAAAGTGTGGAAAAAACCCTCTCAACCTAGAACTCTATATCCAGTTAAAGTATTCTTTAAAAAAAATGAAGAGAAAGCAAAGGCATTGTCTGATCCATGATCAAAGAAGAAATCACAAGAGAAATGGGAACTTATTTTGAAAGGAATGTTAAGGAACACCCATTGCATAAAAATTTGTGGATACAGTTAAAATGGTAGTGAAGGAAATTTATAGCATTAAATGCTTTCTTAGGAGAATAAAGGTTTAAAATCAATCACTTAAGCTACTACCTTAAAGAGCTGGAAAATGAAAAGAAAATTAAACTCAAAGTAGAGAACAAGAAGGAGCAAAGAGTAGAAGCCAGTGAAGTAGCAAATAGAGAAATAATAGAGGAAATCAATAAGGCCAAAAGTTGGTTCTTGGAAAAATTTAATAAAATTGATAATCCCTCAACCAAGAAATAGAAGGGATATGATACAAATTACCAATATCAAGAATTGCACAGGGGACATCACTAGAGACATTAAAATGATAATAAGAAAACAATCCATTGTCCGCTTAGCTAAAAGGGATAATTAAAACATACCAAAACTGATCCAAGAAGAAAACAACATCTGGATACTCTTATATTTGTTAAAGAAAGTGAATTTTAAATTTAAAAAAAAAAAAACCTTTCCAGAAAAACTCTATGCCCAGATGACTTCACTGGTGAATTTTACCAAACATTTAAGTAAGAAATTGTATCAACCATACATCATATATTTCAGAAAATAGAAGAGGAATATTTACCAGCTCATTTCCTGAGGGCATCATAACCCTGTTATCAAAACCTGAGGAAGACATTTTAAGAAAAGGGAACCGTAGACCAATATCCCTCATGATCACAGGAACAAATATCATTGACAAAAATGACAAAACTAAGACAGTACTATATGAAAACACTAATATGCCATGACCAAATGTGAGTCATCTTAGGAATGCAAGGTTGGTATAAATACTAAAAAGTCATTCAACATAAATTGCCACATTCACAGATTAAAACAGAAAAAATAACATGATAATCTTAATAGAGGGACAAAAATTATTTGACAAAATTCAATATCCATCCATGGTAAAACATCTTAGCAAACTAGGAGAAAGGAACTTCCCCAATCTGATAGAAACAACTATGAAATACCTCAAGGTAATCATCATATTGAATGATGAAATATTGAACATTTCCTCTAGAGTTGGGAACAAGGCAATGAGATCTTCCTTTAGTGTGTTTTCCCACATTTTACTGCATGTTTTAAGCCACTATAATGAGTCAAGTAGGAGATAAAGATTATATAAGAAGAAATAAAATGGCCTTTATGTGACCTTTACGTAATTGCAGATAAAAACTGCTAAAGAAACTACAAGGATCTACAAGAACTAATAAATGAACCTACACAATATAATTTAGGTATGCTGAAATCAATTGTATTTTTATATAGTAGTAAAAACAAAATGGAAAAGGAATTCAAATTTATTTATAATGCCATAAAGATAAAATACTTGGAAAGTAAATCTACCTAAATCTGTGGGGCGCCTGGGTGGCTCAGTTGTTAAGCGTCTGCCTTCAGCTCAGGTCATGATCCCAGGGTCCTGGGATCGAGCCCCGCATTGGGCTCCCTGCTCCGCAGGAGGCCTGCTTCTCCCTCTCCCAATTCCTCTGCTTGTGTTCCCTCTCTGGCTATGTCTCTCTCTGTCAAATAAATAAATAAAATCTTAAAAAAAAAAATCTACCTAAATCTATAAGATATTCCTGAGGGAAATTAAAGAAGACACAAATAAATGGAAAGGTAAACCATGTTCATAGATTAGAAGATTCCAAATGACTAAGATACCTATTTTCTCCAAACTGATCTGTAGATTCACTATAACCGAGTCATGAACCCAGAAGGCTTTCTGATAAATTGACAACTGATTCTAAAATTAGTATCTCAATGGGAAGAACCAAGAATAGCCAAAATAATTTGGAAAAGAAAAATGCTGCACACATTATACAACCTAATTTCAAGATTTAATATAAAAGTTCAATAATCAAGGCACTGTGGTATTGGCTTTAGGATAGACAAACAGATCAATGCACAGAAATAGAGCCACACATAAACTGTCAGCTGATTCTTTGACAGAGGTGCCAAATTAATCCTATGCTGAAAATGTAGTCTTTTTACTAATGATGCTGGAAAACTGAATGGATAACTATTATGGGAAAATAATGAACTTCTATTCACATGTCTCAACAAATACAGATCTATGGATCATAGACCTAAATGTAAAATTAGAATTATGAGCTTTGAGAAGAAATCATAGATGGATTTTTTTTGTAATCTTGGAATAGGCAAAGATTTCTTAGAGAGGACAAAGAAAACACTGACCATAAAAAAATGATAAATTGGATTTCAAAACTTTAAAAATTTCATTTTATTAAAATACACCATTAAGAAAATGCATACAGGGCGCCTGGGTGGCTCAGTTGGTTAAGCAACTGCCTTCGGCTCAGGTCATGATCCTGGAGTCCTGGGATCGAGTCCCACATCGGGCTCCCTGCTCAGCGAGGAGCCTGCTTCTCCCTCTCACCCTCCCCCCTCTCATGTACTCTCTCTCATTCTCGCTCTCTCAAATAAATAAATAAATAAAATCTTTAAAAAAAAAAAAAAGAAAATGCATACAAAGCCCCCAGACTGGGAGAATAAATAATAAGTTGTACTTTTACATAATAATGATATAGGAAGTACAATGAAAATAATATTCCATTTATATTATAATGTATAAAATATTTGAATTCCAGGCATAAACTTCTAACAATGAAACAAAAAGAAAAAATAATTGGAAAGTCATACCTTATGCTTGGTTGTATAGACTATAATAAAGATGACAACACTTCTTAATTTAGTAAAGATATTTTAATGTAAGACTAATTGATTTTTCTCAGGATATTTTACATAACATTTTTAAATGGGATTTCCAAGCCAAGGAAACATGCCTTTGTTTTTAGTTTATTGACTATTTCTAATAGTACATTTTTATCAGATTGTATTGTGACAATCAGGAATTCTATAATTGGTCTTTGATTTGTTAGTAGATACTCAAACAAACCTTGAAAAAAAAAGTTAAGAATACTGGAATAAATATTAGGCCATGAGCAGCCCCAAATACCATAACAAGAAACATAATCTTAAAAAATGTCCTGAAGATGTATGCTTTAGCTATAGATAAAACACACACCCCTATTACTGTTGAAAGTGCACTTTGTAACATTGGGTAGCCTAGCAGATACAATGCCTCAATCGCTTTTTGGTTTCCTGAGGGCTTAGAGCTGGAAACAAATGCATAAGAAATGTGTGCAGAAAAATCGAAAGAAAACCCTATGCAAATGACAAGATTAATCATGGATATGGAATCAAGACTGACATTCCAGAATGCCATGAAACCCGTTACTCCCACAATCACAGAAGTAATAGCAAAAGTCACCCACAAGGAACACAGTGGATGAGGAATTAACAATAAGGAAACAATGAACATAGCGGTTGATGCAACAATGACATTTCGAACAGTGTTTTCTAATACTGCGGTATACTGATCAAAATATATGAATGCCTGGTTATACACCATTAGGGGAATTTCGCACTTTTTGGCTCTGCTTCGTAACTGGGATAACATCATCTTCTTATCGGTTGAAGAAGAAACACCCATGGTCTGAATGAAGCCCCGGGAAGAAATGATTTCATGTGATGATGAAATATTAATATCATACACAAAAAGTGGAAAATGTGTTAAAAAATTGGGCAAACCGTTCATAAAAGTGTCCTTATCATTTACATCTTGCTTGCTGTTTTCCATATATTGCACATACTCTCGTAACCAAAACTCTGTGAGATTTTTATCTACATAGTCACTGTTTTCCAAATCTGCCAGACATATTTCCAGTTTTTGCCTAGCATCTTTATCCCAGTAGTCAAGAGTTTCAGTAACAATAACCATAACTCTGGGACCATAATTCAAAAAATATTCTTCTTCTACATTAAAATATGGTGTGATGTAGGAATCGTCACTTGCCAAATTTCGAAGGTCTAGACCTTCCTGCACTTGGAAACACCCATAGATACTACTTATGATGTACAAAATGTATATAAGCACTACAAAAAATTTGGACCCAGTGCTTGTGAGAAAAGGGCCAAAATAGTCTCGAAAGAAGAAATTCATTGGATGGATATCAGTTTCTTGTTCATCTGGGAGAGAATCACATGGGAGACAGCAGGACCTTTTCAATGAGGAACATTTTTGGTCAGGAGTTTCTGGCTTTTTCAACCAGCGTAGACAGACTACTTCTCTTTTACCATCCAGAGCCATAAATGCTCCAAAACAGGTGAAGTTATAGAAATAACAGAAGAGCAGGGTTGTTCCTGTATAGATGCAAAAGTATTGTACGGACCTGAAAGAGGTCATAATCCCTGTATAGAAGGCCAGGACGTTGGTGATGGTGGTGATCGTAATCGACACAGCCACTTTGGAATAGACGTTGGACAGCCGCTGTTTTATGTTGTCCCTGAGGCTAGTCTTCTGCCAGGCAGAAATCATTATGAACATATCATCAACCCCAACACCTGTTAAAAAAGGGAAACAATCTTCATGCCTATTAATATCCATTAAAAACTAAACACATAAACTCAAACCATCTTCTTTGTCCATCTCTTATAAGATGTCTTATTTATCTTGCCCAGTCTGTGCTTTGATACTATTTTCCCTGTTGTTTTCTCTGGTTGCCTATGAATCCACAGCAGAATTCACGCCCTCCTCTGTGACGACTCTGTGCTTTGTACGTACTCCCGTTATTTGTACATAGCACAGGATACTCTACTCCTAGTCTTCATGTAGGGTGTTTGAATGATGAGTCAGGAAACTGTTGTGGGTGTTAGTCAAAGCAGGAGTAGCAGTGTATCTTTGATTCCACTGGATTACTTGAGAGACCATTTTCCCTCATAAACCATTTTATACAGATGCACAAACACATCAAGCCAACATTCTGTTGCTTAAAATATAAGCTGGACTTATCTGTTCTACAGTTAGCATCTAACTATCAATGTGGTATGATTTGAGAGGCACCATATAGTTCTCTTTCTCTCTTTCTCTCCGTCACACACACACACACACACACACACACACACCCTTTTCCTCCTAGCCTGTTTTTGGTACCCAGAAAGTTATCATTTAAACTTACTTTCCCAGGTTAAGGCATTGTTAGTAAAATGCAAGTACTTTTTTTTTTAAGATTTTATTTATTTGACAGAGAGAGACACAGCGAGAGAGGGAACACAAGCAGGGGGAGCGGGAGAAGAAGAAGCAGGCTTCCCACGGAGCAGGGAGCCTGATGTGGGACTCGATCCCAGGACCCTGGGATCATGACCTGAGCCGAAGGCAGACGCTTAACGACTGAGCCACACAGGTGCCCCTAAAATGCAAGTACTCTTGAGGTCAGACATATGCACCAAAGTAAATCTTTTTTTTTTTTTAGCAATTCTTTTTTTTTTTAAAGATTTTATTTATTTATTTGTGTGAGAGAGAATGAGAGAGAGAGCACATGAGAGGGGGGAGGGTCAGAGGGAGAAGCAGACTCCCTGCCGAGCAGGGAGCCCGATGTGGGACTCGATCCAGGGACTCTGGGATCATGACCTGAGCCGAAGGCAGTCGCTTAACCAACTGAGCCACCCAGGCGCCCACCAAAGTAAATCTTAAGAATCCCTTACATATTAATGCCTACTAAGGTAATTCTTTTCCACAGGGATGTTTCATGACTGGTTTGGAATAGAGAGGACAGAAGAACATTTGAGGACTTTGAAATCACCACTGAAGACTTGGAAAGGGGGACTAGAAGGAAGAAAGGGGATTAGGAAGGACAGCATGAGCATGTTGCAGGTAAATTTCACATCCCTCAAGCTTTCTACTAGAGTTGACACTACTTCCACTCATGTATATTGATAGAAACTCAGTAAAATAAACAAGTAAACACAAAAAGTGGAATAAAACGCTGATCTTCATTTCAATTTGGGGGGATCTTCTCCATGGGAGGGTACTAGGAATTGCAACTTGGCCTCTGATCAGATGTTCTATGGGTATGATCAAGAAGGCAGAAGGCTCTAAAATAACGCAAGTCTACACAGCCAGTCACAACCTGCGTCCTGACATGCCATGGCTAGCGGCCTTGAGGATTTCAGTTGTACTCAGCTGGACAAAAGGGAAGAATCAGAAGTACGAAGGACCAAGAATGAACTCATTGATATTTATGAGGCATTTAAAAACTAGTTTTATTATTTATAGAACCTTATTCAGAAATTGTCCTCACACATTTCTTGCTTGAGTTGCTTAAATCACACACACACACACACACACACACACAGAACCATTCACACTCCCGTGAATACACATACTATACAATCCTGGTTTACATTAAATCAATTATATACACCTTAACCATAGTTATTATGGGCCGTGGGGGATACTGAGTGACTAAGTATGGCTGGGTACTAGACATCCAGTGTCTCCCCTAGGAAACCAAATACTACTTCTTCCAAGCTCCTTACTTCCTCAAATATAAACACCTTTGTTTTCTCATGCTTATTATAAATTCTGAAAGTACAGGAAAATACAGAGAAAAAATTTAAACAACGGTAATTCCACCCTTCATTTTTACATATATCCATCCAGAATTTGTCCTATACAGCTACGCCCATACAACTGTATCTCTCTATTTCGAACACCTTGTTTCACAACTGGCATTTTTCTGGTAGAGGTTATATATCTTGTATGTACCTTATATATCTTATAAATCTGCCTCTTTCTAAGGACTGAATATGATTCAAAATTTTAATATGTTACATTTGAGTTGCCTAATCCCATGTTGATCAGGGGATTAGATGGTTTTCAAAACCTTCTCGTTCTACATAATGCCAAAATGAACATAATTTTTCTACTTTTTAAGGACTTGTCCAAGCACTTCTAGGACAAATTCCTAGAAGTGGAATCAGTAAGCCAAAGGCATTCCCTGTTTAATTTTTAAGTCTTTTGATTTGTTTCAAAACTGGACTAAAAGAAGGGTGTACCAGTTTATAATTGTCCCGTAGCAGAATGAGTGTTCATTTCCATACAACCTTCCTTCAATCTTGCTGATATTTATTAATCTGATAAGAAAACAAGGTGTCTCACTTTTGGTTTAATTTTCATCCCTCAGTTAATTGAGAGATCAAATTATTTTTTTCTTATATTTCCAGTGATTCATATTTTGGACTTTTGGGGTGTGAACCGCCTGTTCATGTCCCTTGTCTGTGTTTTTCCATTTGGGGTGCTAGACTTTTCTACCTCTAAGGACACATAATTCAATTTGACTTTCTTTTTTCCTGTCACCTCATTTTGGATCTATAGAGCCACTTAAATATAATTATTTTGCTTAATCTAACCTAAACTCCTTCCCTTATCTACCCCGCACCCCCACATATATGATGTGGAGTCTCATGTTTTGTTTTACTCACCCAGAATAAGAAACGGTGAATTTGCAACTATGATCACAAATGGCACCCCAATGTACAGCATCAGGCCAAAGCTGCTCACCATCGCCAAGGCCGCAGAAATCACTCCAAAGGCTGCAACCCACATTTTGTTGCGTACACAGTCACACCTGTAAATTTGGAGGGAAAAATCATGAGATCTGTGGTGGTAGCTTCTATACTGAAATTCCATCAGTTTATAACATTCTCGACTTGGACACCTGGTCAGAAAGCTCTTGGGCAATAATTCCCATGCCTGTCTATTGGAGACCTTTAACTCCCAGGCACCATCCCAGACCAAGTGGGAAAAAGGAGAGAGGGAACAGAAAAGTTATCTGTGCTTTTACCAAATTTCCTGGGTGATTCTTCTGCAGCTGAGCAAGCACTACTCCCCACTGACTGGTAGTTGAGAACCACAAAGATATACTAAAGCACTCCCAATGGTTAATTCCACTCTGCTCTTCAAAGGGTATAAATGGAATACAACAGCAAAGGGAGGGCAAGCTGTAGCTGAGAAAGTACCCATACCCAGTGCTCTTTTCACCCAACCCTTGACCCCAGCTAGCCATAGATGCAATCCTAAAGAGTTCCTGTATTTCAGAGCCAGTTCAATATGTATTGTGGTGAGCAAAGTGTAGAAAGACTCCTCCTAAAACATGTTCAGGATTCTTGTCTACTGCTGAAGTGGGCTGTAGAAAAGTTGCTACTAATTGCAAAAGAATTGGAAATGTAGTCCATTTTGAATAACATAGACGTGCCTGTTTCCCAGAAATGAGAATATATAGACAGCATTTTAAAGTATGGATTCAGTACTTGACCTACCCAACAACCACAACATTACATTTTTTTAAAAGATTATTTATTTATTTGTCAGAGAGACAGTGAGAGAGAGAGGGAGCACAAGCAGGGGGCGTGGCAGGCAGAGGGAGAGGGAGAAGCAGGGAGCCTGACGCTGGACTCGTTCCCAGAAGCCTGGGATCGTGACCTGAGCCAAAGGCAACGCTTAACCGACTGAGCCACCCAGGTGCCCTCCACATTGTGTTTTAAAATATTGACAACAATCTCTGGTTTTATACTTCACTTGTTTGTTAACTGCTTCAAAACAAATGACTGATACTCGTCTCTAGATATTTTTAGGAAGAGAGAGAAACGAAGTTTGGATTGAAAACTAGGAGTCAACTATGGAAATGGAAGCACTGATTCTAACACAGCAAGAACACGACTAAAGACCTTTTACTGTTGTAACAATAAAGTAGCTAAACTTATTATGAAAAAAAATTTCTACGCCATGGTTGTATTTCACTTTTTTTCAGCCCACCAGTGCTAGGAGTTAAATTCAGGACCCCAAATCAACCACATACACAAAATTCCAGAGCAAAAGTGAATTGCTTTGTTAGAATAAAATTTGACTATAATGAATACTTTCTTTTTTTTTATTAAAGATTTTTATTTATTTATTTGAGAGAGAGAGACTAAGAGAGAGAGCACATGAGAGGGGGGAGGGTCGGGAGGGTCAGAGGGAGAAGCAGACTCCCTGCCGAGCAGGGAGCCCGATGCGGGACTCGATCCAGGGACTCGATCCAGGGACTCCAGGATCATGACCTGAGCCGAAGGCAGTCGCTTAACCAACTGAGCCACCCAGGCGCCCTAATGAATACTTTCTTAAAACACTACTGGCTTATAGCAGTTTAAAAGAAGAAAGTAACAAAGATGAACTCTGAAATCAGAAATATTAATCAGGATAAAAGTTACATATGACATTTATTTCTATTCCTTCTTTCAAGTTTCCAGATTTTTTGGTGTGAATTTTTCAGATGGGGGAGTATAACTTTACTTTGACTAGTTGCTGAGTTGCTGAAAGTCATTGACTTTCTCTCAATGACCTTTATTTTAATGTTCATTAGACAATGGAAGAAAAGATTTGAAAGTGGAACACTATAGGAGTTTGGTGAATACACTTGCAGATATTCCAGTCCCCCAGAAGGATTTTGTTTTAAGCAGTTTATCAGAATGACCTAGGAGAGTCTTAGAACTTTAGATTTCCTGGAACCTAGCTATGCAGATCCTGATTCAGTAGGTTTGTAGTGAAGCTGCTGAGTCTCTATGTCTAAAACTTTCCTCATACGATTCCAGTGCTCAGACCGATTTGGGCATCACTGGCAGCAAAATGGCCAATCTTCTGCATTTTTTATTCACTTAGCAGAGAAGGGCTAAATTAGAAATTACTGCTCTTAGAAAACAATCTGTATGTTTGGTGAGAGATCCACATCTTCCTTGAAAGGTAATGATGTCTCCCATGAGTAAACAATAATTTACAGTGTATTTGAGAAGGGAAAGATTTTCCCCAGATTGTTTCAGAAACTGATCTAATATTTGGGGTAAGTTTTGTCATTTCCAAAATGTTAGACAATTTTGAAATAGTCTAGAAGCTCAATATACCACTACTTGAATAAGGTTTAAATTAGAGCATAAACTTGAAAAAGTCTTACTATTGTTCATATGACTTCACTATAAGACAACAAATATAGAACCCTAAAATGTGTTCAAATAACGGTTCTGTGTGAGGTAAATGCATGCATGCAAGGAATAACCTTCATATGTAAGTATCTGAGACAAGCAGGATAGGCAATGTCTTAGGGACTGTCTAGGAGGCCCCGCCCAGAACAGAGATAAGAGATTCTCAGTGATAACAGAGGGGTAGGAGTGGGAGATGTCCAAGGAACTTACAAACACATTCATAGGAGAATTAGTTTTATTTTCAAGCCCAGAGAAGGCTTGAAATTGAATTGAATCATCGAATTGAACCATCATGGCAGCATCTGTACTTTAAGAATTTTCCTGCTCCCTTTCCTCTTCTCCTTGGGCATGCTCCAACCCAGGAGGCAGCTTAGCAAGATGAAAAGTAGGGATAGAAGTGATAGAGGAGGGCTAGTGAATCCCCTTTTTCCCCATTGAGGACTATCCCGCGCAGCATGCTCTGGCTAAGAGTGCTGGGGGGAAACTTAGCTTCAAATCTAGTTACCACTTTTGTTTATTACATGGACACGGACATTTTAGTTCTGAATGGAGCATTTTGTCTTACCTAAGAATGACCACAAAAGTCACAGGACCTGCCTGAGTTTTCATGGGACAGAGGAAGAACTTGCTCTACCTACAAAACTTAAAGGGAACAAAGGGAGACCAAAATCAAGTTGCTGTATGTTTATACCTCATGAGTCCCATGTGTTCAGTATGTTGGTTACGTCCACATAAAGTCTTCAAAGAGACATAAATATAAATCATTTTCTAATTGCCTTTGGTATAAGATTTTCTGTATTACTGTCCATAATCATTTGTAAAGATAAGCAGGAATTGGTATAAACTTGTATCTTCAGAACCAACTATCTAGTAGAAAACTTGTGTCAAACCAGTTGTTGGTACCTTGTAGATTCCACACTAGTTTAACATTTTTTTTTACTCTACTGACTTTAACAAGACTGAATTTTGTCTTTTCCCCTCCCCATTCTTCCTCCCTCTCTCCCTCCCTCCTACCCTTCCTCTTTAGTATTTTGGTTTGTTTTCTAGGGTATGTGGTCTTTCTTTCCAGAATAACAAAGTTGTGAAATAGTTTATTGACTCGAAAGAAGTACCCACTGTGGTTAACTCCCTTTACCTCCTGGGGCCTCATTTTTCTCTACCTTAAAATCTAGAATGTTTGCAAACCAACCTACACATGAGAATCAACTAGAGAAGTTTTTGAAATACAGATTTTCTAACTGAACCCCCAGAGACTTGGCTCAATAGGGCAGGGCCTCAGAATACATGGGTTTAGAGTTCTCTCTGTGACTGCTGTGAGAATCACTGGAATGATATAATCTGTGGGGTTCTTTCTACACCTAAATTCTTTTGTTTTGCTGATATTTTTCATATTTTAGCTTTCTGATCAAAAGAGCCCAAGTCAACCCTAATGCCTAGATAACAATTTTTAAGTGCTTAACAAGGTAAACCCCACATCAGAACAATGAAGATACCTAAGTCAGTTAAATTAAAGATTAATTTTTTTATATACTTAGAAGTGCTAGTTCAAACTTATAATAGAAATAAGGACTGTTGTTTAGTTCTATCAGCATATCTGCCTCCAAATGGAATAATTAGTCATAATTGGCACAATATGTAAGATAAACAACATATGCCAAATCAAACAAAACTGGCCACAATTTCTTTTTTCCTTTTCTTTTTTTTTTTTAAGATTTTATTTATTTATTTGACACAGAGAGAGAGGGCCAACCAGGGGGCATAGCAGGCAGAGGGAGAGGGAGAAGCAGGCTCCCTGCTGAGCAAGGAGCCAGATGTGGGGCTCGCTCCCAGAACCCTGGGATCATGACCTGAGCTGAAGGCAGACGTTTAACTGACTGAGCCACCCAGGCATCCCTGGCCACAATTTCTTTATTTCTTTTTACTATTCTCTCTGATTTCACCCTATTGCTAATGGGGGAAAAAAGTTTAAAAAATAAGAGTTTAGTGCTGGACATCAGCAAAACCTGGAGTAGGAATTTCCCAAGTCTCATCACCCCACCCAAGCCCCAGAAATATAGGAAAACAAGCATATATTTTCAGAATTCTGTGAACTCTGAAATGTAGTCAAAAGCTTACAACAACTAAGCAAGTGTTGAATAAAAGAAAAGGTGGGGGAGCACTTCAAAATTGTAGGAAGGTTTTGTAGTGAATTTACATGCCCTGTCCCTGTCCCTCTCCAGTGTGGTAGAAGTCTTAAAGTGGCAGTGACCATAAAGTGGCAGATGTGTTAAAGTGGCCACAGGCTCAAGGTTGCCACAGCGTTAAGGCAGTGGCAGTCTTAAAGCCGTACCAGCTCATGTTACCAGTATGGAACCAATTCCCTGTTTCTGGAGGAAGCAGAGCAGATCGTATTCCTAAAATATTTTATGTCTGTTCTAACATGTTTGGGGGCTACCTGAAGGACTGATGCGAAGCACCCCTCTGTTTTGTCTAACTCAACTCAGGTTGAGAAAATTGGAAATGCCACAAGTTGAATTACCAAACCTCAAGTGCATGGAGCAAAAGATTACAGCTCAAAAATACAAAAGACTGCCTATGGCTAAAGATGAGTAGCATTTCTCTGGGAATTTAGGACAGTAAAAAGCACTCAGGTATACTGGGGAATTTAGAAAGTTGCTCAGGGCAAGATGTATGCTCAGAAAAAAACCCGAGAAGACCATAAGCTTTCACCTAGGGCTGATCCCTAGGCACAGTGTAAGCCTTGCTAAGTGCTGAAAGAGGGTCCAGGCATAGAACCACTTTGCAAAAAGTGGGAGAGCTCCTGGCATCCAAGGAAATCTATGTCAAGACACTAGCTAAACACAAGCTAAGGTACAGAAACTTCAAAACTACAAAAACAAGAATTACAGTCTTTACAATAATAGTTTGGGAAAATCACTAAGAAAATGGACTAACTACAGTCTTAAATAAACACATTAAAAAACAACAGAAAACTCTAGGGAAGAGGGAATCTGATTTCCAGTTACTACATTATGACAGCCAAATGTCTAGTTTTCAACAACAATAACAACAAAAATCACAAGGTATACAAAGAAAGAGGAAAGTGGCTCAAAATATGTATGAAACAAAATAAATCAACAGAAATAATCCTTGAGTAAAGACAGAGATAGGCCTTACTAAACAAACACTATAAACACTGTTCTAAATATGCTGACAGAGTTAAAGGAGAACACTGATAAGGAAATTTAAAAAATGTTTGAATTTATAATAATAAATTAAAATAATGTTATGTTTAAGATTTGTTTATTTGAGAGAGAGCAAGAGCATGAGTGGGGGGAAGGGCAGAGGGAGAGAATCTTCAAGCAGACTCCACATTGAGCACAGAGCCTGCTGTGGGGCTCAATTTCAGCACCCATGAGATCATGACCTGAGCTGAAACCAAGAGTCAGACACTTAACCAACTGAGCCACCCAGGTGCCACCATATTTGTGTGTTTTTGAAGTTAAGCTGGTATCAATTTAATGTAGGTTGTTTAAAATTTAGAATTATATGAATCTCCATGGTAAGAAAATCTCACAAAATCATTGCCATTGCCAAAGGAAATGACAAGAGAATCAAACAGCTCACTAGAAAAATTGAAACTAAACATTCAAGAGGCATAATGGATGAAATGAGGGACAAAAAGCTATAAGATACACAGAATGCAAATAGCCAAATAGCAGAAGTCTTTCCTTGTCAGCAGTTACTTTTAAAAAAATTTTTTTATTGTTATGTTAATCACCATACATTACATCATTAGTTTTTGATGTAGTGTTCCATGATTCATTGTTTGCGTATAACACCCAGTGCTCCATGCAGAATGTGCCCTCCTCAATACCCATCACCAGGCTAACCCATCCTCCCACCCCCCTCCCCTCTAGAACCCTCAGTTTGTTTTTCAGAGTCCATTGTCTCTCATGGTTCATCTCCCCCTCCGATTTCCACCCCGTCAGCAGTTACTTAAAATGTAAATGTATTAAACTCTCCAGTCAAAACATAGAGATTGACAAAATGGATAAAATAACATGATTCAACTATCTGCTATCTACAAGGGACTCACTTTAGATCCAAAGACATAAACAAACTGAAAGTTAAAGGATGGAGAAAGATATTTCATACGAATAGTAACCAAAGGACAGCAAGGGTGGATATACTAATATAAGATGAAATAGATTTTATTTTAAAAATGATTAAAAGAGACAAAGAAGGACATTATATATTGATAAAAAGTCCAATTCATCAAGAAGATATAAAAACTACAAACATACATGCACCACCAATAGAGACCCAGAATACATGAAGCAAATTTTGACAGACTTGTAGAGAGAAATAGGTAGCTCTACAGTAATAGTTGGAGAATTCAGTATACCATTTTCAATAATAAATAAAACACCTAGGCAAATAATCTATAAGGAAACATAAGAAATGGACAACACTATAAATCAGTTAGACCTTACAGAGATATATAGAACACTCAACCCAATGATAGCAGAATATACATTATTCTCAAGGGCACGTGAAATATTCTCTGGAATAGATCATATGCTAGGTTACAAAATATGTCTGAAAATGTAAAAATATTGAAATTACACAAAGTATCTTTTCAACCAACAATGGAATGAAGCTCCAAATCAATAAGAGAGGGAAAACTGGATAATTCAAAATATATGGAAATTAAACAACTAATGGGCCAAAGAATAAATCACACAGGAAATTAGAAAATACTTAGCAACAAATGAAAAGAAACACACAGTATACCATATCATAACTTACTGGATGTAGCAACACCAGTGCTCACAGATAAATTTATACTACATTAAAAAAAGAAAAAAGATCTTAAATCACCTTATGGCGATTTCTAGACATTCTGTAGAAATAGAAACAAAACAAAACCCAAAGCTAACAGAAGGAAGGAAATGAAAAGATTAGAACAGAGAAAAATAAAACTGAAAATAGAAAAACAAAGGAGAATCAACAAAAGTAAAAGTTGGTTATATAAAAAAATCAACAAATTGACAAACCTTTATCTAGAGTGACAAAGAAAAAAGACGATCCAAATAACTAAATCAGATATGAAAGTGAAGGCATTACTACTGATTTTAGAGAAATAGAAAGGATTATAAAAAATACTATAAACAACTTACACCAACAAATTAGATAACCTAGATGAAATGCACAAATTTCTAGAAACACACAAATGACCTAAACTGACTCAAGATGAAATGGAAAATCTCAACAGACATGTAACAAGTAAAAAGATTGAATCAGTAATCAAAAACCCCCCGACAAAGAGAAGTCCAAGACCAAATCATTTCACTGGTGAATTTTACTAAACACGTAAAGAAGAATTACCACCAATCCTTCTCAAATCCTTCCAAAAAATTGAAAAGGAAGGAACACTTCCTAACTCATTCTATGAGGCCACATTACACTAATACCAATGCAAGACAAAGACTACAAGAAGACTACAGATCAACATCTCTTATGAATATGGATGCAGATATCCTTAATAAAATTCTAGCGAACCCAATTCAATAGAACATTAAGAGGATTATACATCATGACCAAGTGGGATTTATCCCAGGAATGCAAGAGTGGTTCAACATGGGAAAATCAATCAGTGTAATATACCACACTAATAGAGCAAAGGATAAAAAGCACATGATCATCTCAATAGATGCAGAAAAGGCATTTGACAAGATCTAATACCCATTTATGATTAAAAAAAAAAAAAAACCCTCAAGAAACAAGGAATAGAAATGAACTTCCTCAAAATGATAGGGGTATTTATGAAAACTGCATAGCTAGCATTATACTCAATAGTGAAAGACTGAAAGAGTTCCCTCTAAAATCAGGAACAAGATAAAGATGCCCATTTTCACCAATGGCATTCAACATTGAAGTAGAAGTGCTAGCCAGAGCAATTAGATAAGAAATAGAAATAAAAAGAATTCAAACTGGAAATGAAGAAGGTAACTATTCCCTTTTACATGATTACATGATTCTATATCTGAAAATTCCAAAGAATCCACAATAAAACTAATAGAGTTAATAAACAAATTGAACAAAGCAAGATACAAGATCAACACACAAAAATCAGTTGTTTCTATTTGTGTGCAATCAACAATCCAAAAATGAAATGAAGAAAGCAATTCCATTTAAATAGTGTCTAAAATAATAAAATACTTAGAAGTAAATTTAAACAAGGAAGTGAAAGACTAAAAATTACAAAAATTTGGTAAAAGAAACTAAAGAAGACCTAAATTAATGGAAAGAAATCCTTAGTTCATGGGGAGGAAGACAGTATTGTTAAAATGTCAATCACACCTAAAACAACCTATAGATTCAACACAATCTTCATTACAAAATTCCAATTGGCCTTTTTTTTCTTAAGAAATGGAAAACCCAACCGTCAAATTCATATGGAATTGCAAGGATCCCTGGATATCCATGAAAAAGAAGAAAAGAACTGGAGGACTGTGATTTCCAGATTTCAAAACTCACAACAAAGCTACAGCAATCAGAACAGTGTGGTACTGGCAAATCAACAGACTTGTAGGCTAATGGAATAGAATTGAGAGTCCAGAAATAAACCCATACATCTACAGCCAATTGATTCTTGACAAGGATGCCAAATCCAACCAACTTGGAAAGAACAGTCTCTTCAACACATGGTACCTGGACAACTGGATTTCCATATGTGCAAGAATGAATTCCATATGTGAGTAGAATGACCTCTACTCACACCATATACAAAAATGAACTAAAAACTGATCAACAACTTAAATATAAGAGCTAAAACCATAAAACTCTTAGAAGGAAACAGAGGGAAAATGTGCATGACCTTGGACTTGTCAATGGCTTCATAGATGTAACACCAAAAGCATAAGTAACAAAAGAAAAATGATAAAAGATAAATTGGATTTCATCAAAATTAAAAACTCCTGTGCATTAAAGACATTATCAAAAAAGTGAAGAGACAGTACACGGAGTGGGAGGAAATATTTACAAATCATGTATCTTTTTTTTTTTTTTGAGAAAGAGAGAGATAGCAAGAGCGTGAGCAGGGGGGAGGGGCGGGGGGGAGAGAAAATCTTAAGTAGGCTCCACACCCAACACTGAGCCTGACGAGGTGCTCGATCTCACAACCCTGAGATCATGAGCTGAGCTGAAACCAAGAGTTGGTATGCTCAACTGAGCCACCCAGGCACCCCTACAAATCATATATCTGATAAGGGTTTAATATCCAAAATACACAAAGTACTCACTAACAACAGGACTCAACAACCAAAAGACAAACAACCCGATTAAAAAATGGGCAAAGGACTTGCATAGACATCTTTCCAAAGAAGATAGGCAAATGGCCAATAAACACATGAAAAGATACTGAACATCATCAGTAATTAGGGAATTGTAAATCAAGCCACACTTTGCCACTACTAAGATGGCTATAATCAATAAAATAAAAAGTAACAAGTGTTGGTGAGGATGTGCAGAAATTGGAACCCTTATACATTGCTGGTAGGATATAAAATGGGGTAGCCTCTGTGGCAAGCAGTTTGGCTGTTCATCAAAGAATTATCATACAACTCACCAATTCAACTCTTAGGTATATACTGAAAGGAATTGAAAACAGAAGCTCAAACAAATATTTGTACACTAGGGTTCATTGTAGCATTATTTACAATAGCCAAAAGGTGGAAACATTCCAAGTGCCCATCAACAGATAAGTGGATAAACAGTGCTGTTTATACACGATGAAATATTAGTCCGTCATAAAAAGGAATGAAGTTTTGATACATACATGCTATGTTATAGTTGAACCTTGAAAACATTGTGCTAAGTGAAATGAGCCAGTTACAAAAGAACAAATATTGTAAGATTCCACTCATATGAAATCTCTAGAATAGGCAAATTCATAGGGATAGAAAGTAGATGAAGGTTAACCGGGACTGGGGCCATGGAAGGTTACTGCCGAATGCTTATACAAATTCTGTTTGGAGTGATGGAAAATGTTTAGAAACAGATGTGACGGTTGCACGTTGAATCTAATTCAACGGTTGACAGTGTGAACCTAATTAATGCCACTGAATAGTACACTGAAAAATGATTGAAATGACATATTTTATATCTTTTATATGTATTTCATCACACGCAAATAATTTTTAAAAAGAGTTAAACAACCAGTAAAGCTGTTTTACCTGTAGCATGATGTGATTGCGAATAATACGATTAGAACGTATGCCAAGTGGAACAGAGGGATCACGGTTTTAGAAGTTGCTTCAAATTCCAGTTGTCTGGAAAGTGATGTGAAATAGACCACCTGCCACAAAAATATACACAAGTAAATAACTTTTCACTCCAATATCTGTGTGTGTTACAAACACTACTGAAACACTATAGCTTATTCATTGAAACAACAGGTTAAAATTTAGTAAAAGATCAAAATATGTGAACTATGACTTTAGAATAAAGAAGGCAACATAGATTTGCTTCTTCCCACAAATCCCTGACATGCTTTCCGAAGTTTCTTGCAAAAACCCAAAGTTTAAAACTCCTGACTATACAGGGCGCCTGGGTGGCTCAGTTGGTTAAGCGACTGCCTTCGGCTCAGGTCATGATCCCGGAGTCCTGGGATCGAGTCCCGCATCGGGCTCCCTGCTCAGCAAGGAGCCTGCTTCTCCCTCTGACCCTCCCCCCTCTCATGTACTCTCTCTCTCTCTCTCATTCTCGCTCTCTCAAATAAATAAATCTTTAAAAAGCAAACAAACAAACAAAAAAAACTCCTGACTATACAAAATCTGAGTTCTGTATAAGACTGTGAAGTCATTAACAGCCACAGAAAAGTGTCGCTTTTTCTAAATTTTATTAGGTTGTTGTCTTTTACTATTTTAATTGCATTGATATTTCAGAAAGCTCTAGCATTCAAAGGCTTTTTCCAGTAGTTGTCTCACTTTGACCAGGCTTTTTCACAAGTACTAGTAGGCTTGCTGGCCCAATGTTACAGAATAGTTAGCATGTGCCTTGGTGCGATCACTTACTCGGAAAATGCTAAGCTAGTTCTCTTTTCAAAAACACCATGGAACTTCTGCTTAAAGGTTTTTCTTTTTAATTTTTTTATTTATTTTTTATTTCAGTGAACTCCAAACAAATTTTAGGGGGCTCCCCCAAACAGCAGAGACTTTAACTAAAAGTAGGAATTTCAAAGTCATTTGACTAGGAAACCTGATGATCAATGTCTGTATGGAACAGACCTACCTTGAGGATGTAGGATTTGTGTTTTCCACCAGAACATTACTAAGGATTTAAGATTTGTGGCAACCTTTGATGTGTGAGATTAAGGCCTCTGGATTAAGTACCAAATAGAGTAGAGCACTCCCAGCTTCAAGCCAAGGACTCCATCAAATAATCAGGGAGTGCTACTGCTATGATCCTTGGAAAAAGTGTCCTTATTCCTCCCACCTTCTCCTGGCCTCCCTATCAAGCCCAGCCACCAGGTACCTGGATCTTCTTCAGGGCCAGACTCGTTTTCATGTTGCTAGACTGGTTCAGGAAATGGATCAACCACATCTTGCTAAGCTCGTTGACCTCTCCATCCTCCGTCTTCAGGTAGTACAGAAGCCGCATGGCTTTGGCCTTCACGAGTAACTGGTTCATTCCCATCCTCTTGCCGAAAAGGGTTCCCCCAATGGTGCCGGCCAGGTAGATGGGCTGACCCGTTTGGTTGAAGATTGGGAAGGTGATGTGTCTCAGGTCGAGGTTCTTGTTCATCTTCCAGGCAGCCAGGAGTGGGTTGGAGGGCACGCAGAGGCCCTGGTTCTTAGCGCACACCTGACTGTAGCGGATCTGGGCTCCGTTTTCCTCTGTCACATACAGATCCTGTACCACGTCGTCCAATTTACCAATTTCCTCTAGGATTTCTTGTTCCAGCAGTGAGGCAGTGTTGGAGACCGCCAGAATACAAGCAAAGTTGACTTCGGTGCTCTTCCTGGAGATGGAGAAGAGGTAAGAGTCGTTGGTGGTGAAATGTCCCTGCACAAAGCGCCGCTCAGCCTTGGCCCGGCTCCCTATGGGGGTGTACTGCTCCTCGAGGTTTTCTTCTACATCCGTGGGCAAGTAAATCAAGCCAGTGCCCAGAGTGGCCGTCAGCACCATGGACACCAGCAGGAAGATCCAGGGGTGCGAGCCCACCTCCCAGCCCAGCCTTCCGAAGGCGCGGGAGAGGGGCGCCTCTAGGCAGTTGGTGCGGCAACCGGGTCTCCCCGACAACCGATTGCCCGACCCGGGAGCCGGCGGACTTGAACGCCCCTGCACTGACCCCGACTGGGGCTGGGACGCCCCAAGGGACTGCGTGCTCTGCCCCGAAGCCCAGTTCAGCTCGGGTTCCCGCCCTTGACTTGACTCCAAGAGCTGCTCTGGGTCCTGCTTGGAGGCGGGGAGCGGCTCTGCCCGCGGGCCTGCCTCCACCTCCGACGGCCGCGCGGAGTCTGGCCCAGGCCCGGCCTCGGGTTCCCGCTCCGCCTCCACCTCGGGCCAGGCCTCCCGCACCACGCCGGAAGGCCTGAAGCTCATTTCTGGGAAGGAAAGGCAATGTTCTCAAACTGGACAGCAGGTCAGACTGCAGCCACTGGGCGCTCGCGGCGCCCAACTCCACCCCCACCCAACGGTTTCCTGGAGAAATTCTAAGGGAGTCCGTTTGAGTTCGCGGCCTCGCGCCCGGGGCCTGGAGGCTTCGTTGGGGAGCACGTGTTTGTTTGCTTTTAAAGATTTTATTTATTTGACGGAGAAGGACACTGCGAGAGAGGGAACACCAGCAGGGCGAGTGGGAGAGGGAGAAGCAGGCTTCCCGCAGAGCGGGGAGTCCGATGCGGGGCTCGATCCCAGGACTCTGGGATCATGAGCTGAGCCGAAGGCAGACGCCCAACCGCTGAGGCATCCAGGCGCCCCAAGGGAGGACGTGTTTTGACCCATAGCCTCACTGGCCCCATATTTGTCTGGGGTGTGCCTGTGCTCTCGGGAGTTTAGTTAACACAGAAACACTTCTTTCATTTTTTTTTTTTTAAGACTTTATTTATTTATTTGACAGAGAGACACTGCGAGAGAGGGAACACCAGCAGGGGGAGTGGGAGAGGGAGAAGCAGGCTCCCCGCGGAGCAGGGAGTCCGATGCGGGGCTCGATCCCAGGACCCTGAGCTGAAGGCAGACGCGTAACGACTGAGCCACCCAGTCGCCCCCCTGTTTATTTATTTTTTAAAGATTTTATTTATTTATTTGTCAGAGAGAGAGAGACAGAGACAGAGAGAGAGCACAAGCAGGGGGAGTGGGAGAGGGAGAAGCAGGCCTCCCACTGAGCAGGGAGGCCGATGCGGGGCTCGATCCCAGGACCCTGGGGATCATGAGCTGAGCCGAAGGCAGACGCCCAACCGCTGAGGCATCCAGGCGCCCCAAGGGAGGACGTGTTTTGACCCATAGCCTCACTGGCCCCATATTTGTCTGGGGTGTGCCTGTGCTCTCGGGAGTTTAGTTAACACAGAAACACTTCTTTCATTTTTTTTTTTAAGACTTTATTTATTTATTTGACAGAGAGACACTGTGAGAGAGGGAACACCAGCAGGGGGAGTGGGAGAGGGAGAAGCAGGCTTCCCGCCGGCAGGGAGCCTGACATGGGGCTTGATCCCAAGAGCCTGGGATCCTGACCTGAGCCAAAGGCAGACGCTGAACGACTGAGCCACCCACCCCGTTTTCTATTTTAAAAGTTAGGATAAAGGGGACCGAGGATTCCTTTTCTCCTTTATCTGCATGTTGCAAGTCCTGGTTATAGCTACATCCGGAGTTTATCCTCGGTGTGCTATAAATCTAGTGGTACCTGTATCACATTTAAATGGAGGAACTGATCTGGGAATTCCATTTGTTAAACCGTATCTACATTATGGAGAGAAATGGCTCAGCTGGTTTCCTAAACATTTAGGATGAAATGTTAGAGGGAGGGTGTTCACAAGTATTCTGTATTGTACAAAACCAAACACAGGGCCTCTTACTACCCGTCTTTATGGTATTTCTTTAGAACAGCATCAGCGTGTTTGTTTTTTTTTTAATCTCAATACACAACATTCAAAACACAAAATTTCTACAATTGCTCATAAATCAGCCACTGTGAAGTACTAAATTCTATAGAAAAATATGTACCTCAAGGTTTGATTTTATCGAGTTTCTTCATTCTAGTTCATTGATTCTAGATTATGTAATTTTACTAATCTAGTTATCTAGATTACTAATGTTTGTGTGAGTTTAGAATGTCAATGAAAAATACCACTAATAGTTGTTCCCCACCGGTTTTTCTGTATTATTCCATAAAAGGAATTTGGCACTTTTAAAATGAGCTCATCTGCCATATTTGAGTTGTGAAACCCTTTCATATTGGTTTCAGAGCTCTAGACTAATCCAAGTGCAGCTATAACATGGCCTAGAAGTCACATGTCTTAAGTGACAAGTCTCTTAAGTTTCTTCCTTTCAATTCACACAACCCTCTGGCCTTAATCTGAAGAACGGTGTCTACTTTGTCACGATAGGATTCTCCATACTTTATAAAATGCCTTCTGGATGAGAAGGGGGTGGGTATTGGGAATTCAAGAATATAGTTTAGAACTTAAAATTTTAAAATTTTATCTAGTCTACTTCTTATCCATCTTCAGTCTAGATAAAATGAAGCAGGCAAAACATTACCTTTTCTTTATCTCTTATATGTAGATTCCATTTTCTTCTGTTCCCCAGTCCTTCTCAAGCATGTCCAATTTTTTTCCTCTTCCCCCTGTTTCTCCTTTTCTAAGTCCCATTCTCTCAGGTTAGCCAAACTGAGTTTGGTATAAGTAAAGGGCAGTTGCCCATTATTTTTTATTTCTTATTTAGAATTTTTTTAACTCTGTATTTTAGTTACTTGATAATCTGTTTCTGACACTGAAGTATGAGCTCCTCAGAGACAAGGACTGCATCTTTTTCATCCCTGTGTTTGATACTCAGAGGACACTTTAATGTTAGTCATAACTTAGGTGGTCCTGCTTGTCTTTCCACAGCTCTAGAAATGATATAATTCAACTATGGCAGACATAATGGCTGAAATATATTCTGTAGATCCTGTAGGGACTGCTCAGATGTCTGTGTTGCAACTGAGACACCAGGTATTTTTTTGCATCTTTTCATCTGCCCTATCTTAAGCTTTTTTCCTTTTCCTTTCTTACTTCTTGGAATTAAAACAGTATAGCTGTTCCTCCTAACTCATACAATAATCTGTCACAGAGCGTTATGAAGTCACTCAGTTTTCCTTTTCTAGATTGAAATCTAAAGATTTAATAAAATGATTGGCCATTGAGAAAAGGCTCTAAAACTGAAATATGAATAATTAAGAAAGAAACTGAAGAAAGGACAGCAGCAAGAATTGATCATGAATGTAGTGATGGCGAAGAAACTTTTTTTTTTCTTTGAGAGAGAGAATGAGAGAGAGAAGAAGCAGAAAAAGAGGGAGAGAGAATCCCAAGTCCACTCCATGCCCAGTCCAGAGCCTGACTTGGGACTCCATCTCACAACCCTGAGATCATGACCTGAACCGAAACCAAGAGTAGACACTTAACTGGCTGAGTTACCCAGGTGCCCCAAGAAGCATATTGTTAAAATGCATGTACATCTAATGGTAGGGTGGTAGGTAGGCTTTTATATTGGTGGTCTCCAATGAATCATGGCTCCCAGTATTTATGACCATTCATAGTTCCCTCCCACATTGACTCTGGGTTTAGCCACGTGACTTACTTGGTTCAGTGGGACATTAGCAACTGTGACACAAGCAGAAGGTTGATAAGTACTGGTGCATTTGGGATTTGACTTCTTGGAGGCAAGAGAACTCAGGTTTTTATGGACTTGGGGTTCACAATGCTGATGGTAAAACTCTTTGAAGTAGTTACTTTATCATTGACCTTCATTAAATTCCTTTTTATATAATAAGGTGAATTTCTCATTTTTTATAGTATAGCGATGCCCAAAAACATGGCTGAGGAAATAGCAGAAGACAAGCTAGAGAATGCTTGAGAGAAAGAAAAATTAAGATTTCCTTAAAGGAATTGTTGGAATTTGGGAGAGCACATTAGACAGAACAGGAAAGGGGAGATCTTGAAGGCCACACTCAACGTACAGAAAGGAAAACACAGCAACAATAACCAGACTTGACAGCTTACTGAGTAGGACTTTAAAGGGGGGGGGGGTAATTAAAAATTAATAGGTTGGAGAGAGTGACTAGAGTCTTAAAAAATGTAACAGAGGAAACCAGACTAATCCTCCCAGAGCGAGCACAAATCCAGGGGATACCTGACTAACTGCAGGTGCCCTTGGGGATGTTCCCTTGAAGAACAGGAGAGCTAGTCACAGTGGTTACAAAAAATCTGAATAGACTTTTAAGTCTAGAATGTGGGCAATTAGATTAGAATCTTTCACATATTATTAATTCGGTCTCAAAGTGATGAAGTTACTTAGGTAAAGATTTTTGTATCTCCTGAGCCCTAGGGGACCAAGAATTTCTAGAGTTAAATCTTCTCAAAAGAGAAGCACAGGAAAGAGGAGAAATACTACAAGGAACCAGGGGCGACCAAAGTGATTGACTCTGGGCTTGAAGTCCATTGGGAGAGTATGAATTTATCCAATGGAGGTGAAGGTGGGCAAGATTCGGTAAACAGTGGGTGATTTGATCATTCAGTAACTCCTTGGCTTTATACTTCTGTCTTACGGGAGCCTTCCCAAAACAAAAATAAAAGACTATGTTAGCAAACCAAATGTCTGAGCCCTAAATCAAGGGGAAATAATAAAGGGAGACCACTCAGTCCCACCAAACAAGGCTGCTTACAGGTTTTTTGAGAAGGAAAGGGATCACTCTGAGGGGCAGGATAACATTTATAAAACTAAGGGAACCTTCTTAAAAAGAGTAGAGGAAATGTAGCCTGGAAGACCAGGTAGTCTTTGTCATGGATCTCCACCACAGAAAGCAATGTGAGAAAGGGAAGATCTTCTGCATCCCATTGAAGTGAAGTAAGTTCTTAAGAGTAGAGAAAATCCAAAAGCTGAAAAAGGTTAGTTTTGGTGGGGAGAGAACATGGCAGAAGTATTGATCCTTGCTAGACCCCAAGGGGCATAACCTTTAGGAGCATGAATAACAGATTCTGTTCAGGAATCTACTGAGGATGACTCTATCGCTGAAATGGATATGGGGACCTCAGGGGAAAGTGACCCTAAGACACAAGTTCTAGGGCCCACATAAATTCTGCTCAAACAGGACTAGACAGAATCCACATTCAATCCAGGAGTACATGGTCTACACGGGCAGTGGAAATTAAGCGGTTTTGGATATTTTTCAAGAAATTATGGCATCCTAGTTAAAAGTATGGATGGACTTTGAGGCTAATGTGCCTGGGTTCACATCCCAGCTCTACCTCTTACTACCCGTGTGATTTTGGGCAAGTTACTTAACCTCTCTCTGTCACATTTTCCACTTGTCAAATGGAGAAGATAATACCTTGCTATTGGGGTTCTTAGGATTAAATTATTTAATACATGTGAAATTATGTAAAACATGAAATTCAATAAGGGCTATTATTATTAGAAATATTTTCACCATTGAGTGGGATTTTTTTGTTTGTTTTAGTTTTGTACCTTTATGAAGGTAAGGAAAGTTTGCTACGAAATTGTTTTTTCATGAATGAGTTAAATTTTTATCAAATCATGTGTGTTAATCTATTGGGAAGAACATATGGAGTCTCTCCTTCATCTATGTATGTGGCAAATGGTATTATTATTGTTTTTTAATCTTGGAAAAAAGTGCTTGAAAACCCTAAATGTCAGAATATAATGCGGATTCCATTTACTAAAGTTTATATAGCATTACTGCATTCATGTTGAGGTGAGATTGGTCTCTAATTTTCTTTTATTGTCCAATTTGGTTAAGAGGCCTTATAAGGGTAATTTTCTTTTTCTATTCTCTGCAAAAGTTTATATAAGATAGAAATAACCTGTTTCTTTTTTCCCCCTCTTTTTCTTTATTTTGTTTTTCCATCATGGTAAGTGTACTCTTTAATCCCCATCACCTGTTTCACCCATCCCCCCACCCCACTCCCCACTGGTAACCATCAGTTTATTCTCATAGTTCAGACTCTGTTTCTTAGTTTGTCTCTCTCTCTCTCTTTTTTTTCCTTTGCTGGTTTGTTTTGTTTCTAAAATTCTACCTGTGAGTGAAATCATATGGTATTTGTATTTCTCTGACTGACTTATTTTGCTTTGCTTAGCATTATACTCTAGCTCCATCCATGCCATTGCAAATGGCAAGATTTCATTCCTTTTTATAACTGAATAATATTCCATTATGTGTGTGTGTGTGTGTGTGTGTGTACTCATACCACTTCTTTATCCATTCATCTGTTGATGGACATTGGGCTGCTTCCGTATTTTGGCTATTGTAAATAATGCTGCAATAAACATAGGAATGCATGTATCCTTTTGAATTAGTGTTTTTGTATTTTTGGGGAAATACCCAGTAGTACAATTACTGGATCAAAGGGTAGTTCTATTGTTTCACCATTGATTATGATGTTGACTGTGGATTTTTCATATAAGTTCTTTATTATGTTGAGGTATGTTCCCTGTAGACCTACTTAACAGAGAGTTTTTATCATGCATGTATGATGTACTTTGTTGAATGGTTTTTCTGCATCTATTGAAATGATCATATGGTTTTTACCCTTTCTCTCAATGATGTGACATATCATGGTGATTGTTTTGGGACTATTGAACCACGCTTGCATCTTGGGAATAAATCCCACTCGATTGTGGTGTATGATTTTTTTATTAACATACTGTTGGATTCAGTTTGCTAATATTTTGTTGAGGACTTTTGCATCTATATTCATGAGAGATACTGGCCTGTGTTCTCTTTTTTGTAGTGTTTTTGTCTGGTTTTGGTATCAGGGTGATACTGGCCTCATCAGAATGATTTTGGAAGTTTTCCTTCCCTTTCTATTTTTTGAAATAGTTTGAGAAGAATAGGTATTAACTCTTTTTTAAATGTTCGGTAGAATTTGCCCGTGAAGCTGTCTGGTCCTGGACTTTTGTTTTTTGGGAGTTTTTTGATTATTGATTCAATTTCACTGCTGGTAATTGGTCTGTTCAAATTAACTATTTCTTCTTGTTTTAGTTTTGATAATTTATATGTTTCTAGGAGTTTATCTATTTCTTCTAGATTGTTGAATTTGTTGGCATATAGGTTTTCATAATATTCTGTTAAAATTATTTGTATTTCTGTGGTGTTGGTTGTTATTTCTCCTCTTTCATTAGTGATTTTGTTTATTTGGGTTTTCTCTCTCTCTTTTTTTTTTGATGAGTCTGGCTAGAGGTTTATCAATTTTGTTGATCTTTTCAAAGAATCAGCTGCTGGTTTCATTGACCTGTTCTTTTAATTTTTTAGTTTCTATATCATTTATTTCTATTCTAATTTTTATTATTTCCTTCCTTTTGCTGGGTTTGAATGTTATTGGTCTTATTTTTCTAGCTCCTTTAGGTAAAAGTTAGATTGTTTATTTCAGATTTTTTCTTGTTCCTTGGGGCAGGCCTGTATTGCTATAAGCTTTCCTCTTAGAACCACTTTTGCTGCATCCCAAAGATTTTGGACCATTATGTTTTGATTTTCGTTCATTTCTATGAAATTTTTTATTTCTTCTTGTATTTCTTGGTTGACCCATTCATTGTTTAGTAGCGTGTAATTTGACCTCCATGTATTTGTGCTCTTTCCAGACTTTTTCTTCTGGTTGGTTTCTAGTTTCATAACATTGTGGTCAGAAAAGATGCATGGTCTGACTTCAATTTTTTTGAATTTGTTGAGACTTGTTTTGTGGCCTAATACATGATCTATTCTGGAGAATGTTCCATGTGCACTTGAAAAGAATGTGGTATTCTGCTGTTTTAGGAATGAATGTTCTGAATGTCTGTTAAATCCATCTGCTTCAGTGTGTCGTTCAAAGCCACTGTTTCCTTGTTGATTTTCTGCTTGGACTATCCATCCATCGATGTATGTGGGGTGTTAAAATCCCCTACTATTATTGTATTACTATCAATTATTTCCTTTATGTTTTTTATTAACTGATTTATGTATTTGAGTGCAAAAATATTTACAATTGTTGTATCCTCTTGTTGGATTGTCCCTTTTATTATACAGTGTCTTTCTTTGTCTCTTGTTACAATCTTTGTTTTAAAGTCTGTTTTGTCTGATTTAAGTATTACTACTACCCAGCTTTCTTTTGACATCCATTTTCATGATAAATATTTCTCCATCCCCTCACTTTGAATCTGCAGTGTTTTTTGGTCTGAACTGAGTCTCTTGTAGGTAGCATACAGATGGGTCTCTGTCACCCTATGTCATTTGATTGAAGCCTTTAGTCCATTTACATTCAAAGTAAATATTGATAGATATACGTATCGATTGCCATTTTGTTACTTGTTTTGTGGTTGTTTCAATAGATTTTCTTTGATCTTTCCCTCTCTTGCTTGTTGGCTTTCTTTAGTGATATTCTTGGATTCCTTTCTCTTTATTCTTTGAATATCTATTAGCGGTTTTTGATTTGTGGTTATCATTAGGTTTGTATATAACATCTTCTGTATATAGCAATCTACATTAAGTTGATGGTTGCTTAAGTTAAAACCCATTCTTTTCCCCTCTTCTTCCACATTTTAGGTATGTGGTGTCATATTTTACATCCTTTTATTTTATGAATCCCTTGACTGATTTGTACAGAAATACTTATTTTACTGCTTTTGTGTTTTTTGCTTTTCATATTCTCCCTTATGGTCTTTCGTTTCCACTCAAAAAGTCCCCTTTAATAATTCTTGTGGGGCTGGTTTAGTGGTCATGAACTCCTTTAGTTTTTATTTGTCTGGGAAACTCCATTTTTTTTTTAAAGTAAGCTCCACACCCAGCGTGGAGTCTAATGAGGGGCTTGAACTCACACCCCTGAGATCAAAACCTGAGCTGAGATCAAGAGTTGGAGGCTTAACTGACCAAGCTACCCAGGCACACCTGTCTGGGAAACTCTATCTGAACGATAGTCCTGCTGGACAAAGTATTCTTAACTGCATATTTTTCCCTCTTGGCTCTTTGAATATATCATGTCACTACCTCTGGCCTGCAAAGAAAAATCTGCTGATAGCCTTATGGGGTTTCCCTAGTAAGTAACTGTCTTCTTTTTTCTTGCTGCTTTTAAAATATTTATCTCTACTTTTTGCCATTTTAATTACTATGTGTCTTGGTGTGGACCCCCTTGGGTTGAGTTTTTGGGGCACTCTCTATGCCTCCTGGATATGGATATCTGTTTCACTCCCCAAATTAGGGAAGTTTTCAGCTATTATTTCTTCAAATAAAATTTCTGCCACCTTTTCTGTTATTCTTCTGAGACCCCTACAATACAAATGTTATTATGCTTGATGGAGTCACTGAGTTCCTTAAGACTATTCTCAATTTGCATAATTTTCTTTTCTCTCTTTTGCTTACCTTGGTTACTTTCCATTCCTGTCTTCCAGGTCATTAATTCATTCCTCTACTTCATCTAGCCTGCTATTTATTCCAACAGGTATATTTTTAATTTCATTTATTGTCTTGTTGATCTCTGATTGGTTCTTTTTCATCTATGTGTTAAGGGGTCTCACTGATGTCTTCCACTCTTTTCTCAAGTCCAGTGAATATCTTTATGATCATTAAATTCTCTATCAGAATTATATCCATTTCACTTAAGTCTCTTACTGTGGTTTTGTGCTGTCTTTTCATTTGGGAGATATTTCTCTGTCTCCTCATTTTGTCTAACCATGTCTGTTCTTGTGTCTTAGGAAAATCAGCTACTTCTCTTGCTCTTAACAATAGTAGCCTTATGAAGAAGAGGTCCTGTAGTGCCTTGCAATGCAGTGTCCCCTGTTCCCTGGGGCTTCAGGGAGTGTCTCCTCTGTGTTGTGTGTGCTCTGCTGTTGAGTCTTGGCCTCTTTTTCCTTCTGTCCAGTTGTCTGCAGAAGCTCTCTTTGCCTATTGTGGGCAGCGTTTGGTCCCCAACAGTGGTGGGGGTGCATTTAAACAAGATGTGCAGTGGTCTCCTTGCAAAATGAGACCTGCCCTTGCTGCTGCAGGAACTGAGGTCCCGCAAAATGTGCTGGTCTGGAGATGTAGTGGACAGGTGGCCTGGTCTTCTTGGGGAGGGGCCCTGCAGCACTGGGAAGGGTGGATCTGCCCAAGCAAGGGGTTGGGGGCTTGGTGCAAACAAGTTAGGTAGCAAGTATTGACACAGCGCTTTTTCCCACAGATGGCCATTGTTTTTTCTGGGGGCCAGGGGGAGGGAAATGGCACCTGCCAGTTCCTTTGTCCCTGGAGGGGTCTTCCCATGATCCTTATCTCTCTGGGCCACATTCTGATATGAGGAAATCACTCTCCCTCCTGTCTGCCCCGTCTGTTTTTCAAACTGTTGGTTCTAGTGCTGTATCTGCATGGGCTGTTTGTTGGCTGTCTCTTTAAGGGTGGGGACTCTGCTTTCTAACACCTCCAGGCTCTCCCAGAGGTGAGCCTGCCAATTTTTAAGATTCCAGGCTTCAAGTCCCACTAGTTATAAGAACTCATGAAGTTCGGCCTCTCTCTCTTTCAAAGGCAAATGTTTTGGGGATTTGTCCTCCCCGTTTGTGGGCTCTCCAGTGTGCAAGTCTGTTTTGTACCCTTCTCTGCACCACCAGCTCCCTCTGCACCAAGGACGTCCACGATCCTTTTAGCTCCTAGACCACATCTTCTGTGTCTTTGCCCTTCCTACCTTCTTCAATGTGACTTCTTCTCTTTCTTGTGTAAGTCTTGGGTCATTTTCTGGGTGATTTACATTGCTGTGAGTGTTATCTAGTTGTATCTGTGGGAGGAGGCGAGCTTAGGGCCCTCCTACTCTGCCTTCTTCCCAGCGGACCAGAAACAACCTATTTCTTCAAAGATTGCTAAATCTGTCCTGTGACTTCTCTGGGTCTAGTGCCTTTAAGAGATGGAAATTTTTATCAACCAATTCAGTTTCTTTGATAATATTGGGTGAATCAGGTGTTAAATTTCTTTTTCAGCCAACTTGATAATTTTTCTAAAAATGTGTTTGTCATTAATTTTTAAATTGCCAAAACATTTTCAAACATTTTTTAAATAAAAAAAAAAATCTATTCTTTATCTGTACTTCTGACCCTTTTTCTATTCTTAATATAATCTGTGTCTACTCTCTTTTTTCCTTAGGAAGGCTTTTAAAGGTTTTTTTTTTTTATTTATTACTCTTTTAAGAGAAGCAGGTTTTGATTTTGCAATTTAACTCTATTTTAAAATTCTTTGATCCTTGTTTCTTTAATTTCTACCTTTGCCTTTATTTCCTCCTTCCAACTTTTTAAATTTTTTTGACTTAAGTTGACAGCTTCTTGTTTTATAATAAATGCATGTAAAACTATGATTTTTCACTTACATACTGGATTAATGACCCTATAGGTTTTGATGGGTAGTGTTCTAAAGATAAATTTTCAAAAATTTATTAATTTCCTTAGAATTTATCCTATCTTATGTCATCTTTTTACCAAGCTTTTACCCCTACTTGCTTTTTCTACTGTTATTCTTGCTCCTTTTGTTGGAGTAGTACTTTTTTCTTAATTCTCATGGTTTGCTTTAAAAGTTACTCTTAAATTTTTAACATGTATCTTAGTTTTACATTCCTCCAACAAGTTCTTTCCTTTTTTTAAGATTTATTTATTTATTTTAGGGGGAGAGAGCACACATACAGGGGGAGGGGCAGAAGGAGAGGAAGAGGGAGAGAAGCAGACTCCTCACTGAGTGGGGAGCCTGACTCCAGGGCTCAGTTTCATGACCCTGAGATCATGACCTGAGCCAAAATCAAGAGTTGAGCGCTTAACCAACTAAGCCACCCAGGTGCCCTTCTCCAACAAGTTCTAAGGTTAATCATTAGCTGTTCTCTTGCAAAAGCAGCAGAAATATTTATAATTTTTTATTTCAAGTTGAAACACCCTGCCGTCAGCTTTCCTAGTATTGTTATCTAGAATTTTCTGATTTTTACACACATCCATGGAAATTACTGTTGTTATTTTTTTTCCTTTTAAGATTTATTTATTTTGGGGGTGACTGGGTGGCTCAGTCGTTGGGCATGTGCCTTCGGCTTGGGTCATGATCCCGGTGGGATCGAGCCCTGCATTGGGCTCCCTGCTCTGTGGGAAGCCTGCTTCTCCCTCTCCCACTCCCCATGATTGTGTTCCCTCTCTCACTGTGTCTCTCTCTGTCAAATGAATGAAATCATTTTTATAAAAAAGATTTATTTATTTTTATTTTAGAGAGAGAGAGAATGGGGTGGGGAGAGGCAGAGGGAGAGGGAGAGAGAAAATCTTCAAGCTGCTGAACGTGGAGCCCGATCCCAGGACCCTGAGATCATGACCTGAGCCAAAATCAAGAGTTAGACGCTTAACCAACTGAGCCACCCAGGCACCCCATACTGTGATTATTTTTTTCACACTCAATACTTCATTTAGTTTAGCTGTGTTTTTCAAATGAATTTGCTCACCATTGAATTTCCTCCTTCATTCTTTGTATCAGTTTTATGGCTGATGCATACATATTCTTCAGCAGTTTCTTCACAAATGTCAGTGAGTAAACTCTTATTTTTTCATACTTGAATATATATATTGAATTATCTTCCTTCTTGAATAATTTATTATGTATAGCATTCTAGGTTATGAGTTCTTTACTTTAGGTATGTAAAAGATATTTTCCTGCTACCTTTTGGCATTTATTTTTGCTGATTAGAGCTCTGCTAACAACCTGATTGTTGTTTTGGGGGGTTTTTTTGTAAGTAATCTGTCATTAAAAAAAAAGAACAGCAGGGCGCCTTGTTGGCTCAGTCGGTGGAGCAAGGGACTCTTGATCTCAGGGTTGTGAATTCAAGCCCCACGTTGGGTGTAGAGATTACTTAAAAATAAAATCTTAGGGGTGCCGGGGTGGCTCAGTCAGTTAAGCATCTGACTCCTTATTCTGGCTTAGGTCATGATCTTGGGGTTGTGAGATCAAGCCCCTTGTTGGGCTCTGTGCTGGATGTGCAGCCTGTTTAAGATTCTCTCTCTTCGGGCACCTGGGTGTCTCAGTCAGTTAAGCATTGCTTTTGGCTCAGGTCATGATCCCAGGGTCCTGGGATCGAGACCCACATTGGGTTCCCTGCTCAGCGGGGAGCCTGCTTCTCCCTCTCCCTCTGCCTGCCCCTCCCCCTGCTTGTGCTCTCTCTCCCCCTCTCTCTCTCTGACAAATAAATAAATAAAATCTTAAAAAAAAATTCTCTCTCTCCCTCTCCCTTTACGTCTCCCCATCCCTGCTCATGCATGCTCTCTTTTTCTAAAAAAGTCATATGAGTAAAAATGAAAATAAAAATAAAAAATAAAATAAAATCTTAAAAAAAAGAATAGAATTTATTTTTTAGAGTAATTTTAGGTTCACGGAAAAATTAAACTGAATTTTTAATTTCTCATGAGATGCTTTCTCATCTACCTCCTGTCCCTGCACATGTGTGTCTCCCTCCTTATCAACATCCCCCACCAGAACTATAAAGAACAACAAGTGAATCTCCTCTGCCCTACACCACTCCCCTTTTCAATTTTTACTGTTTCATTGTTACCATTTGGTGTGCATCCTTCCTGACTCTCTGTCTCCATACAAATATAGACACACACAGTCCAATAGTGCATCTGTATCATAATACAAATGTGTATATACATTCATATACATGTGGTTGTGATGGTCAGTTTTATGTGTCAACTTGGCTAGACTATATAGTTCCCAGTTATCCCATCAAACGCTAATCTAGGTGTTGCTTTGAAGCTGTTTTGGAGACGTGATTAAAGTCCATAACCAGTTGACTTATTAGGAAGGGAGATTTTCCTAGATAATCTGGGTGGAACTGATTGAGTTATTTGAAAGCTCTTAAGAGCAGCTGCTTAGTCTTCCCTGAAGAGGAAATTCTGTCTGGGGGCAGCAGTTTCAGTTTGTGCCTGACAGTTGTAGATAACTCCCTTCCTGATGGCCTGCCTTGTGATTTTACAACTTGCCTAGCCAGCCCTGATAATTGCATAAGCCAAGTCTTTGCAATAAATCTCCTATTACGTATTTCTTACTGATTCTGTTTCCCTGGTTGAACCATGACTGACATATTTCTGTAACTTGCTTTTTCACTAACAATATGTCTTAGAGATGGCATTATATTTAACTGCTGAATTATAGCATGTCATATGAATATACTCTATCTCATCTAATCATCCTGTTACTGGTGGATATTTTAGGTGTTTAGATTCAAATTTAAATTAGATTCAAATTATTTTCATTTGCTACTTTGGAAATTTGCTTTATTGACTTCTTGTATCCAGCATTGCTGTAATAAAATTTAACACCAGTTGGATTCTTGCTTCTTTGCAGATAATTATTTTTCTTCTTTGAAGGGTTTTAAGATTATTCTTCTCCTTTAATATTTCATAAGAACAGATTATTGGGGAGGAAAAAAATTTCCTTCTACCCTTCAAGGTTATTTGGCTGGTCTACTAATTAAATTAACATATGGCAGATTAACAGGAGACAACAAATTTAATTACATATGTATGAGGGGCCCCCTAAGAGTATGAGACCCAAGGGCGAGCTGGGCAGTTCCTGCTTACATGCCAACTTCAGCTAATGCATGGGATAGGGACCTGGGGCTTCAAAGGGGAGGAGGGTGATTCACAGGACAATAAGGAAAACAGATGTTTGGTAATTAGGTGTTTGCCCTGCCATACAGATCTGTCATTCAGATAAAAAAAATTATCTCTGGTAATAGTTTTTTTCTGGGGCAGGCCCCTATCTAAATTCTTTCAGGTCATTAAGGGAGTAGTAAAAGTTTTTCCTGAGTTTTCTGGGTCTTGATTTTCATTTTAAAATAGTCCACATGCCAAAGTGACACATTTTGGGGAGATTTGTTTTGAACCCCTTTAATAACTATGGTTGTTTTTCTTCCTGCTTCATTTTTATTAGTCCCTTTAAATCTGGAGACTCACTTCTTTTGATGTTCTCCTGTCATTGTTTTTATTATTATTTTTTCAGTCCTCTTTCTCTCTCTTTTTCCTTGGAACTCCTATTTGGTGGATTCAAGATTTTCTGGGACTTTCTCTCAAGCCTAAACTTCTTTTTTTTTTTTTTTAAAGGTTTATTTATTTGAGAGAGAGAGAGAGAGAGGGAGCAGTGGGGAGGGGCAGAGGGAGAGGGAGAAAAGAAATCTTAAGCAGACTGTGTTGAACACGGAGCCTGATGCAGGGCTCGATCTCACGACTATAAGACCGTGACCTGAGAGGAAAGCAAGAGTCAGATGCTTAACCGACTGAGCCACCCAGGCGCCGCTCACAAGCCTCAACCTTTATGTCACACTTCCCACCCATTCATTCTGTTGTGCTGCATTTAGGGCTGGGTATTCAGCTTATTAACTTGCTCTTCACTAGTGTCCATTCTATCATTCAGCCGATATATTGAGTTTTATTGCAATAATAAAAACATTTTTTATTTTTAAGATCTAAAGTTGCATTTTTATAATACCTGTTCTTTTTTCATAGTTATGATGTTCTTTTGAGGATATTAATTTCACTTCTATTAAAGTCTCATTTTGTTTGCTCTATTAAGCATTTTTCCCCTCCAGTATTAGTTGTGTTAATGAAGTTTGGTACCTCTCTTTTATGGACACTGATTTTCCTCATGTATTTGGCAGTTTTGGGTTTGGGTACAGTATTTGTCGAGGTCTGTCTCCCATGATGGGGAGAAGGAACAGGATGGGTTACTGGATGTAGAACGCTAGGCATTCATACCCTCAGCGAGGACCACTTTGCTAGGCTTGAGTGACACCATTTGCAAGGGGCAGCTGAACTATCCATAGTCACTTCTCCAGCCTGGAGCAGATGCCTCAGCAACTTGCTCCTTGACAACGGGGAAGAGGGTCTTTGCAGTAGGAGGAAGGGGGTCCATGCATCTAGCATCCATCTCGCATGCATCTCCTCTGAGTTTGGAAACTTGCAAAGCATCCAGTTCGCAGCAGTTCTTTCCTGTGGCTTTTTCCTCAGCCAGTCCTATGTCCTTTCTGTCTGTTAGAAATGTCTCAGAAGTTTTTCTTCTCTTTTGCTTTCCGGCACTGTTACAGATTTTAATTTTTTTCCCCCTGTCATTTGTAGGGATTTGGGGTAAGAAGGAAGGTGGAAGAGTGTTTGTCTCTTCCAGTGCAGAGATAAAGAGATTTTATCTTTATCTGTGCACCATATTGCCATGAAATATTTGGGAGGGTTTAAGTTAATTTGCCAATAACTCTGAAAAAAACCACATCCCTTTGTCTTAAATAATAATAGTAATAATAATTTTAGAATTAAAATAAATGACTTGATTAATAATCTAGAAATTAAAAAAGAAACCAAAAAAATAAATTTTACAATACCCTGTTTGCCTGGGACACCTAGGTGACTCAGTTGGTTAAGTGTCTGTCCTTGGCTCAGGTCATGATACCAGGGTCCTGGGATCGAGCCCTGTGCTGCGCTCCTTGTTCAGCAGGGAGCTTGCTTCTTCCTCTCCCTCTGCCCCTCCCCCTGCTTGTGCGCTCTCTCTCCTCTCTTTCTGACAAATAAATAAACTCTTTTAAAAAAAATACCCTATTCCCTTTTTGTCAACCAAGTCCACACATCGTGCCATTAAATTTGCTGAAAGTTACAAAGGAAAGAATATCAGGTGTCTTATTGTTATGGACAGTGTAATATAAAGAAGCTCTAAGGAAATGATGAAAAATTTTCAGGTTCAGAGGCTCAGAGAAAAGCCAAGGAAGAATAAGATGTGGGTTCATGTATATGTGTTTATACACTTTTATTAGGATGCCTAATTTAAAGAAATACAATTTCTGGAGAGGTTGATTAAGAATGCAAAATCACCATCAGAGAAAATGGAGTGTAAAATTTCAAAACATTTATCAGCGTGAAATGAGTGAAATCTGGGGATTATGAGAACGGCTTGTAGATTTCTGCTGTGATTTCCACTGATGGTAGGGGCTGTATTTAAAGATTGTGTATACCCACTGGGCTTAAATTCTTGAAAGAAGATGCATGGTTGTGTTTTCTTGGTCAGGAGAGCCCTAAGTCAAATGTCTGTTTCTACAATAAGGATAAAAGTAATTCTTTGGCTGCTTTATCATGAGCCTCAATGGACTCATGGCCCAAGATTTAATAGGCTCTGGGTTCCTATTGATGCTCTGCATGTTTTTCCTATCAACACTTTAGTTTGTGGATTAGATTCCCCTCCCCCCCCCGTTGTCTTTGTTTTTGGTTTTGGATTAAGACTGACATTTCTACTGTACATGATCACTATGATGGTGACTTATTTGATTTGCTAGGCATTTGGCTTTGTTCTACCTGAAGCTTTAAATTGTGAGCTTGGTGCTGTTGGGTTAACAGCATAGTAAAGAAACATGTCTTGGATTGTTCATCAATGTCATTTTAATGCCCTAAGAATGTTTCTGGACATCTGGAATAAGTGTCTGTCCAAAGCAAGATCATCAACGATGTCTCAGGGATACATCGTAAGCATTTCTATATATAATTCTATCTCTTTTTATGCTTATGTTCAACAAATATTAAATGTATATTTGGGACGAAATATTGTAGTCCAGTTTGGAAAAAAACCTTTCCTTGCCATAGAGTTCCTTTCTTTTGCAAAAGAAGGAGGAAACATCCTTCCATCCATTATTAAGATTAAAACACTTGGGGCATCTCGGTGGCCCAGTTGGTTGATTGTTGACTCTTGATTTTGGCTCAGGTCATGATCTCAGGGTCGTGAGATTGAGCCCCTAGTCAGGCTCCGTGTTCAGTGTGGGGTCTGCTTGAGATTCTCTCCCTCGGCCCCTCCCCCGACTCATGCGAGCATGCTCTCTCTCTCTCTCAGATAAATAAGTAAATCTAAAAACAAAAAAACAAAAAACAAAAGCAAGTACAACAATTATTGGACACCACATGAATGTCATTGAACTTACTGGAGTGCCTTGACAGGTCTAGATGCAAACACTTTAATTGTATAGTGATAATATAACAAGAATGTGAATTCTGTTTTGTTTCCTGCAACTCGAAGGATGGAATCCTTATATTTGTTAACTCCTAGAACAGATTAAATTCCTGGGGTGCCCAGATGGCTCAGTCAGTTAGGAGTCGGACTCCTGATTTCATGTGAGCAAGGGGGAGGGGTGGGGTAGGGGGATACCAAGTCATTACATTACCATGAAAAATATATCACAGGCAAGGTTTTCTTTTATGGATTAACATTCTTCCTGGATAAGACAGTTATGTGGGAAGTCGATTTTACATTTTAAGAGATTTTAGTGCAGTGTGTCTTCATGTTTTAGGATGTGAATATCTGATAAAAACCATGTGACTTCTTCTCAGGGAAAATGTGCATGTGCACCTATGTTCATGGTTTTGCCTGTTTCCGGGAGCTCATGACTCTCTGGGGTTCATTTTTGACTTAGCAGTTTGAGAGCAGAGCAGATTCTTCGCTACGCATTTTGCCAGTACTGCAAATGGGACAGCTATGTGATTTAATTCCTATTTCTAAAAAATTTTTACTGTGTGGAATTTGCACATGCAGTTTATAAAAAAAAAAAAAAATAGGGGCGCCTGAGTGGCTCAGTCGGTTGGGCGTCTGCCTTCGGCTCAGGTCATGATCCCAGGGTCCTGGGATTGAGCCCCGCATCGGGCTCCCTGCTCCGCGGGAAGCCTGCTTCTCCCTCTCCCGCTCCCCCCGCTTGTGTTCCCTCTCTCGCTGTGTCTCCCTCCATCAAATAAATAAATAAAATCTTAAAAAAAAAAAAGACTAAAAAAATATCAGGCTAGAAAGGCTGCTTAGTTAAATCCCTAATAATATAACCTAGGGCAAGAAGACAGGAAGTGTGTTTGTGTCATTTATACCAATAAATCTAGCCCCCACAGTCATTTATTCAGAGGTAGAATTGTGCACTGCTTAGTGGCATGAGCTCTATTAGTTAGGCGCCTGTGTTCACCTCCCAGCTGGGCAACATCTTGGGTGAGTAACCTGGGGTGAGTTAAATGGGGACCAACTAGAGCACCTGCTTCTAAGGAGTGTAAAATAGTGCTAGCACTTTGTACAAACTCAAATGCCCAAGACACAACAAAAGAACTATGTCAATATTTAGAATACATAAAGCAATTGTTTGGTTATGCCTTTCTGAGCTCTTCTTTTGTGCCAGTTCAGTGAAATGGACTCAATCTAGGAAGAGTTTCTTAGACTTTCCTGTGTTGTCCTGACTGAGCTGTCTTCGCCCAGCACAGTCCCTGGGAAGGCTGAGTAGGGCAGCAACAGATGGGTCCCCAGACTCTGCAGCAAGCTCCTAGAACACGATAATCTGCAGTGCTTTCTTTCCAGGCCTGCAGACTGAAGGTATGAAGCATTCGACATTCCCTTTCTGCAGTTGACAGTCTGGATTTGAGGTCCTTAGATACAGGTTTTGACTCTTGGAAGAACTTAAGTCTGCCAAACCAACAAAAGATTTTGCAACAGCACCGCTAAAGGTGTTATAAGGAAGAGATTTCAGCTCTTAAGTTTAGAAATTAGATATTTAGAAATAAAGGATGATACATTCTACAGAAATAGAATAATTACAATTTTAAAACACTTTCCAGAGTGAAGCTCTGGAAGTGACAACATTCGGGCACTGATTTTGATAATGGCTAATTTCAACAACATATGGTAATGTTTATAAAAATGTGTAAGTAAATGATCAAAGCAAATTCATTAGACATTTATATTTCTGTCATGTACTTGTGTAGGTGTTTCCTTAATCTGTAGGATCAATGGTTCTTTGGGTGACATACCATGTAGCAGATGGAAAACATTAACTACTATTTTCCATACTTGTCAAAATGTTTGGTAATCATTATTCTAATTATATATATACATATTGTACTAAGTCACAGTGAAGAAAATATTCATAATAAAGTGAACCACTGGTGTGAAATGAAAAAGAAGCCAGACTTTAAAATGAAAATAAATATGAATTTGATCTTGAGCTGAGTAGCAATTTGAAATTAAAAACCATACAGAAATAAAATGATAAGAGATTTGACTTTGCTTTCTTGGATCTGTAGGCAACATTTCTATGTATTTTTAGTATCTAAAAAATATAGACATAACATATTTCACAAATCACATCTGAGAGCTAATAACAATTTGTCATTAACACAAGTTTGTTAACTAACCCATAAAGAATATTCTGAAGCAATTGATCTGATTTTACTATTGGAACTAAGTCAGCTAAGACCTCTATTTTTGGCAGTTATGTTCAATATGAAAATCCTATTTTTAGGACTTTCAAAAATTTATGAATTACTGTTGATGTCTTTAACATCAGAGCTAAAGAATTTTAGAACTAATGCGGGGTGGGTGGGGTGGGGGGCTCCTGGGTGGCTCAGTGTGTTAAGCATCTGACTCTTGATTTTGGCTACAGTTATGATCTCAGGGTTGTGAGATAAAGTCCTGCTCTGCACTGGGTGTGGAGCCTGCTTAAGATTCTCTCCCTCTCCTTCTGCCCCTCCCCCTGCATCCCTCTCTCTCTCTCTCTCCAAAAAAAAAAAAAAAGAACTAATGAAGAGCTAGGCAGTTATCTGGTCTACCTCTTTTATTTTATGTGAAACAGGAAGTTACATGAAGAGTTTAAATGGTTTATTCCTGTTAATTGAGATCCATTATTCCTACTTTGCTTCTCAATTTTTTTCTCTTTATTTTTAGCGAAGGAAGTTCTGCAACTCTGGTGACTTTACCTTTGTTTGCTTTTGTATCATAGCTAAATAGATTATACTTCTTTGTTTGCTAACTGTACTTTCTCTTGACTGTTCAGTAGAAATACTTGTCCTCAGTCTATAACCTATTAAGCTTTCAGTGGCCATCAGAGAAACAGTTCTCACTGTCTTGATAGCTGCCTTGTAACTTTTTAAAAGATTTTATTTATTTATTTATTTATTTATTTATTTATCTATTTATTTATTTGGCATGATCAGGGGGAGGGGCAGAGGGAGAGAAAGATAGAGAATCTCCAGCAGACTCTGCACTGAGCGTGGAGCCCATTGTGGGGCCCAACCCTGAACTAAGATCATGACCTGAGCTGAAATTAAGAGTGAGACACTCAACCAACTGAGCCACCCAGGCACCCCTTAGCTGCCTTGTAATTTTTACAGCACTACTTGCTGATTCTTTGATAAATTAGAACTCTGCCAGGTAAAAGTAAAAGAAACTTTTTTAAAAAAGTACTTAAGAAATAATTTGTTAAATGTAGGCTGTGGACTCTTATGAAACAACTTAGCTTCTAGAAGGTCTGGGATGTAGTTGGGCCTCAGGAAGATCTGGGACCAAACCTTGAATGCCATCAAGACTCTTGTGGTTCATCTGTTTTTCTGTCTGCCTTGGCTTCCTTTTCTTTTCTTTTCTTTTTTTTTTTAAATACAAATGGATTTTTTCTCTAAAGGTCTACCAGCAGGCATAAATTTAAATCTTAATAGATTGCCAATTCCAGTTTTAAGATTCTGGGAAAAGGACACTGATTGGCTTAGCCAGAGTCATGTTCCCGCTTATTGACTAACTGGCTGAGGCCAGGAAAAGAATTACCACCAGAACAATGTCTTGGCTCAAGTAACCACTCTTGGTCCAATCAACTGTGTCCCGAAAGTGGGGTCATAGTGCCTCCCACCATAACCATGGGTTTTGGGTAAAGGGCAGTTCCTAGAAAAGGGGTGCCCAATAAATGATTGTCATGGAGGCCACTATGTAACCAAACTTGAGATTTGCTCTCCATGGGTTCCCAGATCACCATTCCAGTCTCTCCTTTCCCCAGTTCCTAAGAACGTGTCTTTAGATTTTACCCACACATCTTTATACTGGTACCAAGATTTTTTATAGTTTTAATTGTGCAGTGGATGATACGTATGAAAGATCATACGTAACAGCAATGTAATTTAAGAAGCACGAAAGTAAACACCTGTGAACCCACGAGCTAGGCTGAGGAAACAGCATTTACAAATGCTAGTGAAGCTGCCGGTGGGCACACTGCAGCACTCCTCCAACATCTTACTTAATCTATTAAATAAAGGTGAGTATATGTCCCCTTTTTTGGCAGGAAGACAACAGAAGGTAATAAAGAAATACAGGCTCTGGATTAGAATTCTGCCTTTTGCACTAAGTACATGCATGAATGTAGCAAGTTCCTTCATTTCCCCGTGTCTCTGTTCCTCATCTGTAAAATGGGATTTAAAAGAAAATGTTCCCATCTCAAAGAATTTGATAATTATATGAGAAATGCAGCATTTTTTGTCATAGTGAAAACCTGGAGCCTGGAAACAATATAAAATGAATATTCATTAACAAAGGACAATTAAACAAATTGGTAGACTCAAACAGTTGACGGTGACGAAGCAATGAACATCATATAGCTTAGCTGTAGCTATATGATGGTATTTCCCTAATAGAAAGCAGTGGACCTTCTACAACATATGTGGCTATTTCCCTGGTCCCTCTAGTTTGCAATAGTGAGGCTGGAGCTTGGTCGGGCGCTTAGATGCTGAGACAGAGGCACCATGCGTACTTGTGTCATAATGGAGTGGAACGATTGTTACTGAGTTTTGGCTTTCTCCTGTGGAGGAAAAATGGGTGAAAACAGGGAGCCAGGGACCTGAAGAGAGAAGATGCAGGGAAGCTTTGATATGAATAGTCATTGGTATGGCAGAGTCAAGGTGTGAAGCAGCCAGTAAGGGACACCCTCTGGTGGTGCGGGGAGGGTGTGGGTGGTGTGGGGGGTAGGGGCAGATTGGTGGCAAACTTTGGCCCGTTGGCCAAATCCAGCCCACCACCTAGTTCTGTATAGCCCGGGAGCTATGGATGGTTTTGCACATAGAAATGATTGAGAAATAAATTTTTTTAAATAATATTTCCTGACACGTGAAGATTATGTGACGTTTCCATTTTGGTGTCCATGGGTCACATTCTGTTGGCACGTGCCATGCACATTCACATTTGCCTAGTGCCTCAGCCTGTCTTCCCCGATGGTGGGGCTGAGCGGTTGTGACAGAGGCGCCATGGCTCCCAAAGCCAAAAATATTTACTATCTGGCCTTTTACTGAAAAAGTTTGCCGATTCCTGCCTTACGGCATAACCCGCGGATTTTAGGAAGATATGCTAAAACTTAATTCATGCTGAGCACTCACTTTTGCCCAGTGTGGCTCTAAGCTCTTCACGGGTATTTAATGTAATCCTGTGAGTAACACTAAAGTTGGGTACTGTTACCATCCCCATTTCGCCAGTGAGAAACCGAGACACTCAGGTAAGTTGTCCAATGCCGTACCATTAGCGAGTAGAAAAGCTAGGATATGAACCTGGGCTGTCTCATCCCAGAGCAGTAATGTGTAATATCCAGTTTAGTTTTATTTCTCGCCTGTTACGTAATTCCTGCCAGTTTCCCTGGGAGTGTCAGTACTGCGGTGTAAACGGTTTGCCCCCCGGGTCTCAGTCCTACTGTAGACACTCGCAGGATTACCTGTGCCTACACTTGAGGCGCAGCGTCAATGGAAGAGGACTGCAGCCTGGAGGAATGGTTCCGGTTTAACCCTGGGCTTTACATTTGATGGCATCATAGAATGGAGGGGATAATTGTGTGTGTGGGTGTGTGTGTGCATGCGCGCACGGGTGTGTCTATGTAATATACATAGAGCATGTCCAGGATTCACCCCAAACGGCAGATAATAGTTGCCCTTGAAGAATGAATGGATCATGTAGAATTGGCAGATTTCTACATTTTAATTTTATGTAGTTTGAAATTTTTAAGTGAAGTTCTAGTCTTGGTATTGCCGTAAACAACAACAACAACAAAAACAACAACAATAATAACCTTATAGAATATGGTAGAAAGAACCCTCTGAACCGGTTTTTCCTTTTGTGAGGTAAATTAGCCTAAGTCTCCAGTGATTATCTCAGTGATACTGAGAAGAGATCAGTTGTTTCATAATTCAATTCCCCAAGATACGGCCTACATGGAAGAGAGATTATCCAACCACCAAAAAATGCCCTGCTCTTCTAATTGGGATATGCCCAACTTAATCAGGAGTGGAGGACACCCTTTCTTCTTTTCAGAGATAGAGAATGGCACTGGGCTTCCTTTTTATTTTATTTTAAATCCAGTATAGTTAACATACAGTATTATATTAGTTTCAGGTGTACAACATAGTGATTCAACAATTCTGTACATTATTCAGTGCTCGTCATGGTAAGTGTACTTTTAATCCCCATCACCTATTTCCCCCATCCCCTTCCCCTCTGGTAACCATCAAGTTTGTTCTCTAGAGTTAAGAGTCTGTTTTTGGGGGGGGCACCTGGTTGGCTCAGTTGGTAGAACATGCAACTCTTAATCTTGGGGTCATGAGTTTGAGCCCCACATTGTAGAGTTTACTTAATAAAAAAAAAATATTTTAAAAAAAGAGTCTGTTTTTTGGTTTGTCTCTCCTTTTTTTGTTTTCCTTTGCTGGTTTTGTTTCTTAAATTCTACATATGAGTGAAATCATATGATATTTGTCTTTCTCTGACTGACTTATTTCGCTTAGCATTATACTCTCTAGCTCCATCCATGTTGTTGCAAAGGCAAGATTTCATTCTTTTTTATGGCCAAGTAATATTCCATTATATATATATACCATATCTTCTTTATCCATTCATCTATTAATAGACATTTGGGCTGCTTCCATATTTTGGCTATTGTAAATTATGCTGCAATAAACATAGGGGTACATATGTCTTTTTGAACTAGTTTTTTTGTCCCCTTATGTACGTACCCAGTAGCAGAATTATTGACTCATATGGTAGGTCTATCTTTAATTTTTTGAAGAACCTCCATACTGTTTTCCACAGTGGCTGCACCAGCTTTCATTCCCACCAACAGGGTAAGAGGATTCCTTTTTCTCCACATCCTCACCAACATTTGTTGTTTCTTTTTTTTTTATTATTTTAGTCATTCTCATAGGTGTGAAGTGATATTTCATTGTAGTCTTTTTTTTTTTAAGATTTTATTTATTTATTTGACAGAGAGAGAGAGACAGCGAGAGAGGGAACACAAGCAGGGGCAGGGGGAGAGGGAGAAGCAGGCTTCCCGCTGAGCAGGGAGCCCGATGCGGGGCTCAATCCCAGGACCCCGGGATCATGACCCAAGCTGAAGGCAGACGCTTAACCGACTGAACCACCCAGGTCCCCTTCATTGTAGTCTTGATTTGCATTTCCTTGATGATGAATGATGCTAAGCATCTTTTGATCTGTCTGTTGGCCATCTGTATGTTTTCTTTGGAGAAATGTCTGTTCATGTCTTCTGACTGGGCTTTCTCTTGACATAAGATATTCACACATGTTAGAGGATAAAGCTCCGTGCAAACAGCTTTATCTGTTTGACTTTCTGCTGGTGGGAGTGGGAGAGGAAGTTTCTTCTTTGCTCAAGAGATTAAGGGAAACCAGTACTAGGCTTTGCTCACATGTGATACCTGCTGCTTCCCGGAACTTTAAGATGGTGAGGAATGTGCTTTTCTTCCTAGATAACTGGGTACTCAGAAGGATTACGTCCATTTCTCTTGCCTCCTCCCTCTCCCCAAAATTCCCACGCCCACATCCCCAGGACCAAGAGAAAGAATACTGCCAGATGTTTGGCTACTCAAGGCTGGAAGGATATGGCAGAGCCCTACAACACTTAGCCATCACTCATACCTGGCTCTAAGCTCTCAGCTTTGGACTGAGGAGTGAGATCTGGTCTTCTGAACTCCTCTTGATATCTTGGGAGACTGTCTCAAGTTTAGTAAAAAATAGTAGCGAATGTCACTTCCATTTTTGATATGGCCTTAAAAATGAAGTAACTGAATAAGTTGGGCATCTCAGTTCTACTTCTTTTGCAATGTTGAATACAGACTCCCATGTTAGAATCATAGCTAAAGGAAAATAATCACATGACACACATAACATAGCAATATTTTTGCATTCAAAGTTAAAAAAATAGTATAAAGTCAAACTTTGTTTCTTGTAAAGGACTATCTTTTTATTTCTGAGACTATCTTCTTTCTGTTTTGGTGGTGGGGGGAATGCCCTTTTATGAAATTAATTAGGAATTCCTATAATTTGCAAGAAACTGTTCTAGGTCCTCAGGTGTTAGCAGTGAACAAAACAACAGGAAGCCTCTTAACACAAGAGCAAATTCCAGAAAACGAACAAATACATAAAGCTATGTATTAAGTAATTATATAATAAGTGCTATGAAGAAAAATGAAGCAAGGTCAGGAGTCTAAGCAGTGGGGCTGCACCTTGGCTCAACACTGGAAACACCTGAGAGGTTTTCTTTCTTTTTTTTTTTTTTTAATTTTATTTATTTATTTGTCAGAGAGAAAGAGAGAGTGCGCACAAACGGGGAGCAGCAGGCAGAGGGAGAAGCAGGCTCCCCGCTGAGCAAGGAGCCCAACACGGGACTCCATCCCAGGCTCCTGGGATCATGACCTGAGCCGAAGGCAGATGGTTAACCGACTGAGCCACCCAGGTATCCCAGCACTTGGGAGCTTTAAGAAATGCCGAAGCCTTCATCCCACCTGGACAGATTCTATTTCACTTGCTCTGGAGTACAGCTTGGGCATCTGGATTTTTAAGCTGCTCAGGTAGGTCTAATGTACAGCCAGAATTGAGAACCACTAGGTTAGAGAGTGACATAAATGCTCCTTTAGGTGGGTGGTCAGACACTGCCTCTCTGACTCAGTCACATGGGGAGAGACCCAAAAGAGGACAGACTGTGAGCCAAGAGCCTATCTGAGGCGCAATCCAAGTAGATGGACCACACAGGCCAAGTCCTGGGGTGAGGGCATGCTTGGTGCGCCCTGGGGATTGGAAGGCTGTATATTTGGGTGGAGCAGGAAAGCATTAGGTTGCAGGGCTAAGCAGGAGGCAGATCACTTAGAGCCCTGGAGGCCATGGAAGGAACTTGGGCTTATTCTAATGTGATGGAGAAGCCACGGAAGGATTTTGAGCTGAGGAGTGAAATAATTTAATCCATCTTTGAAAGGATTACTCTCGCAGCTCTGTGGAGAATAGGCTAAGTATCAGGTGCAAGAGGGGAAGTAGGGGACCAGTTAGGAACCTATTGCTGTAGATCAGCCTAGAAATAATGATGGTTTAGACCAAAGTGCTAGGAGATCAAGGAGCTAAGAAGTGATTGGATTAGGGATAATTGGGAAGGGTAGAGCCAAAGGAATTTGCTGCTAAATTGGATGCCAGGAGAGAGAGAAATGAAATAAGAAGTCAGGAATAACTCCCAAGCCTTTGGCTTGAGCAGACATTTTTGGGTGGATTGGTGGTGCCATTTGCTAAGCTGGATAACACAAGAGAAACAGATTTGTGTTGGCAGGAAGGGATCAGGAGTTTTGATTTTTGGACATGTTACATTTGAGATGAAATGATGCTGGGATAATAAATAGTAGGGTTTTACTTGTTAATATCCTCAATTGACACACAGTTGGTAACATTAGTCCCTTAATTTTAGAAGTTATACTATTCTGTAAATATTTTAAGGCAGTGCCTTTGCACGATTAGGAATTGTGTTAGTGTTTATAAATATCTCCTGGCAAAATACGTCTAAAGGAAATTGGAGGATTTCCGGTTTTAAGAAATTAACAATCTTTTACCAATTAAGACTGTCGAAATCAAATGTTCCTGGTTTTATAATTTTCCTGAATTTCCTACATTTATGGCAAAATTAAAGCGTCAGTCTAATGTTTCCTACATTATGGCAAAATTAAATCATCAGTCTAATGTTAGTCTGGGGGATTTCTATAGGAATACATTCACGACAATGGCTGGACTGAAGCCTTTCAGTTTCAGGCCACTGTCTGTGTGTAAAATCAAGATACCTATGATTTTATGAGACCTCTGTAGCCACTGTAGCATCTCAGAAGATGAAAATCAAGAATTTATGTAACCTAGAAAAAATATCTTTTCTTCAAGCACCATGGGTGATACCAGAGTACAATGTGTTATAAATGCAAAGAGATGTTGTTAATATTTAGTAGAGTCATATTGAATGTCTGACTTTCCCCTCTATTATTTGGCCAGTGGAACAATAAGATAATTCCCTATGATGTCAGGAGCCACATTGTGAATTTGAGTGTTTGTAGATAGAGTTCCCTGTGGCTCAGGATGTTTGAATAGGGGTCAGAATCCAAAGTGTGGTATTACGACCTCTTTCCAATGCAAATAAAATGAAGAGTCCTTCCATGTTTCTCTGGCAATACAAGCAAAAAACTAATTACATTTTTCTTTTAGAAAAAATAAAATATGAAAGAAAAAGCCAAAATTCCCAAGAATCTGAATGTCTTTCAATGAAGTTCATTTCCTAATATCTAGTGATTTTTATCACTAGGTAGAGAGCCTCTACATTGAAAATGTACTTAGCAAAATTGATACAAAAGCAGTAAAACCATCCCATGGGGAGAGAAGCTGCATTTTGTCATTTCATTTGTCGTGAATTTATTTGCAACTAAACTGTAGCCATCTGGACACTAGTGACATTAAAAGCATGTCCATGTTGTGCCTATTTGGGGCACTTTTTGGGTAATTTTAAGGGTGTCTTCGTAAACATAAGCAGCATAAGTAACCGAGCATTAGTGAGGTCCCTGTGGAGTTTTTTAGGTCCATAATGTTTTTACTGATTTCTTTTTGTGGATCTATGACATGTATCCCCAAAGCAGAGCTTTGTATACTTGTTGAGTGTGTATACTTGTATACACACTAAACCTGCTTCACAGAGGCTCCCCAGAGTGCTCTCTCTTGGTCCCAAAAGTGCTGGGAACTGGAAGGGGGCATTGGGAGCAGCAATTCCAGGGGATCCCTATTCTCCCTCTTCCTCTGCTGTCAGTCTTTTTTGTGATCTTTACACAGTCGTGAAAAAATTTCAAAAACATAAGCTATCTGACGAAAGCTGACAACGAAATCCTACTGGCACAAATAAAAATCGGTCTTTGTTGCAGTTCTATGAGTCACACACACACACACAGAGACTTCTGATAGTAATGCTAACATATGTTTAACATTTACTTTGTGCTCTCCATGCATCATTAATCCTGAAAACAGCGCTATGATGTAGGCATTACTGTTAGCCCCATTTTACAGATGAGGAAATGGGCCTTCAAGATTAAGGAACTTGTCTCAATCTATCCAGCCACCCAATGGGCATCTGGAAATGCTATCAGGGTTCTCCAAGAGCAACCAACATGGTCTCCCAGGCTTCTGGGCTCTTGACTAACCCCACATAAGCCATTCACCACCTCCTCTCCACCAGCTTTTCAGGAGACCCACCACATCGCTAGGCCCTCGGGTAGAAGGTAATTAATGCCTGTCCTAAATAAGCAATGTCCTGGAAGCTTAACAGAACCAGAGATATTTAAAGCTAAATTCAGCCAACGGACGCTATTTACTCACCTGGCAAAACCCGGTCCATGGGAAAAAGGAAAGAGCAATAATTATCCAATAAAACTCCCCTTCCTTTTCCTGAAAGTTAATTTGAAAAGGGATCCTGCTTCTGGTATGTAAAAACCTGGAGTCGAAAGGGATCTCTAAAGGCAAAGAACAGATCAATTCTAGCTTCTTTGTATTTTAATATAATTCTTGAACGTGAGTCTTTGTTGTAAAGTTTTATATATTGTGAAGTTTCAAAATAACAAAAGATGGCTGGTGTTCAGGTCTTAAGCTTCTCCAGAAGGGAAAGACTTGTCTAGCTAATGTCAAAGCATTTCTAGCTAAAAGCTTCAGCAAGCTCTGGCAACGCTTTGGAATCATGAACAACCTTGTTCTTTCTCAAACTATTCCACTCAAAAGTCATTTCTACTTAACTCCTTGCCAGATGGAGTTAAAACACCCAGAATTCATCTCCAGGCAAATTTGCCTTGTCGCCTTTCCCGATTAATCTGGTTCCGTGCACCTGAGCAGGGGACAGACCCAGAGGCTGCAATGCACTTCAGCAGGATTTTCCCTTGGGACTGCCAGCCTAAGTCAGGCCCAGGTGGCTGGTGATTCAAGTTGAAACGAACGTTGGCTCAGTCCAAGCTCTTGGTTTTGATCTGTAGGAAAACTTCTTTGTAATGTGTGCCAGGGGGATGTAATTTTACAATAATAATAATAATAATAATAATAATAATAATAATAAGCGGGGAATGGTCATATAAGAGTAAGAGTGCTTTATGGTCCCTTGGCTGGGATGTTTAAAATACTGTATTAGAGGGGGAAAATGTAACGTGGAAGAATACTGCAACCGAGGCTTTGGTATAAAACATACCCCTTTTTTAGCAAATTGGAGTGTAAGTACCCTTTTTAAGGGAATTTGAGGCCGTCCTGTGACTTTTCAGGAAGTCACCCCATTTGCTGCTGCTGGGGTTTTCTCCCAGATCTTGAAAGTATTAGAAGGTGATGAATCACAAAAGCCAAGAAGAAGCTTCTCATTCTTGTCCTCATCACCTGGCATGAGACTATATATTACTATATGTAATATCCTTTAAAAAGCATCTACAAAAGGAGATCTCTTGAATTCTAAGATTGATTTACATTTTAAGTAAATTTTTACTTGGAACAACATAGGCCCACATGGATATCGAGGTGACTTATTTCTCCTTTCCCCTCATTTGACTGATTTTTATCTGTGGAATGCAGTGGATAGTTGTGAAAAATAATGCAAGTAACTCTCACAGAAAGTTTTAAAACATGGGTAGTTGAAATAATTGCTTCAGTTCTCCATGTATTAATGTTATGCAGACATATCAGTTATAGACCAATTATTTATACTGCAGTGTTTATTTCTGTGATTAATTATTTTTTATTATTAATATTTTAAAGCATATCTAATGCTCGTGGGTCCTGAGAATGTGCATAACAACCATCTGCTTAAAGTAAAATCTATTGTAATATGTGTCTAAAAATTAAAATTTATCAATCATAAGCAAAAGCCGTACTTTAGGTGGAACATTCCCTGTAAAATTATTTCCACTTTCCTGTATATATGAAAATTTACATAATAAAAGTGAAAAAAACCCAATTATACTTACCTGGTGGGACCTCTGTAACTTTCCCATTAAAATACCCAAGAAGGTACACAGAGGGCCAAAAACGGGAAGCAGTACGGGAAAGTAAGGAGGGGGTAAAAAAAAAAAAAAAAAAAAAAAGACTGTTTGCAAAGTTGAAAGACAATTGCGCTATTATATCACTGGAGGTGGGCTAAGGGACACATTCTGGGGCTCTGTGTGCTGTGAATTCTAAACTAAAGCAGCAGGGATCACAGCAATAAAGGAAGAAAAAGGCTTTGATTGACCTCAACTGCCTGCCCAGAACAAGGAGCTCTCTTGGACTAAAACACCAAAGACGCATTCAGCTGGCTCCCTGCTGCACGCGAGCTCTGAGCTCTGGTGTAAGCCGGTCAGAGTTGCGCCCCTCAGCACTTACCCCCTTCCGACCTCCCCCGCCACAGGGTCTTTCCTGTCTAGGTCCACTCAGACCCTGGAGCCCCTGCTACATCGCTGGCAGGCAGCGTCATGGCTTTCCGTATAAAATGATCTTCACGGGGGCGCCTGGGTGGCTCAGTCAAGCGTCTGCCTTCCGCTCCGGTCATGATCCCGGGGTCCTGGGATGGAGCCCTGCGTGGGGCTCCCTGCTCAGCGGGGAGCCTGCTTCTCCCTCTCCGTCTCTCTCGGCCTGCCCTTTGCCTACTTGTGCTCTCTATCTCTCTGTCAAATAAATAAATAAAATCTTTAAAAATAAATAAATAAAAATAAAATGATCTTTATGGAAGAACTCTCAAGGGCAAAAAAAAAAAAAAAAAAAAAAAAGTAAGAACCCCAAGAACAGTGTCTGTAGGGGAAGGGTTCACAAATGTCACAACAGAGCTAGAAACGGTGGCCAACTCTTGAGCACAGCTGGAGAGCTCAGGACGTAGGGCACAGGTCCCCACTACCCATGACACATCCATTAGGGCAAAGTGTTGGTGACCACAGCTTGGGGATTAAAGCCATGCTTTTAGGCTGAGTTGGTCTAAACCCACATATTTACTCTTTTGGTGCTCTTCATTTTGTCTGCAGATTCTTCTATTGGGTATAATCTCCCTTCAGCCTACACATGTTCTGCTGACCTTTCTTGAAGAGACGGTCTATTGGCAATGAATTCTCTCAGTTTTACACCGTTTGAAAATCTTTACCTTGCCTTCAGTTTTTTTTTTTTTTTTTTTTTTTTTAAAGATTTTTATTTATTTATTTATTTGACAGAGACAGAGACAGCGAGAGCAGGAACACAAGCAGGGGGAGTGGGAGAGGGAGAAGCAGGCTTCCCGCCGAGCCGGGAGCCCGATGTGGGACTCGATCCCAGGACCCTGGGATCATGACCTGAGCCGAAGGCAGTCGCTTAACCAACTGAGCCACCCAGGCGCCCTTGCCTTCAGTTTTGAAGGAAAATTTTGCTGGATATAGAAATTTAGTTTGTCAGTCTCCCCTTTTCAGGACTTTAAAGATGTGGGTCTGGTGTTTTCTGGTTTTCATTGTTTCTGGGAGAATTCAGCCATCATTTGCATCATTATTTCTCTGAAAGCAATTTTTTTTCCCCCTCTGTGAATGCTCGTAAGATTTGCTGTTCTTCTTTGGTTTTTAACAGTTTGACTCCGTTGTGTCCAGGGGCAGTTTTCTTCATGTTTATCCTGCTTGGAGTCCCCTGAGATTCTTGAATCTGTGGGTTAATATCATTAATCCAAGAAATTTCTCAACCAGTATTTCTTCAGATTTTTCCTACGTTCCACTCTCTCTTTCCCTTGGGGACTCAGTTTCATGCACAATGTTAGGCCATTATTTTTTTTTTTAAGATTTATTTATTTATTTATTTGACAGAGAGAGAGACAGTGAGAGAGAGAGCACAAGCAGGGGGAGTGGGAGAGGGAGAAGCAGGCTTCCCGCTGAGCAGGGAGCCCGATGCGGGGGGCTCCATCCCAGGACCCTGGGATCATGACCTGAGCCGAAGGCAGACACTTAACGACTGAGCCACCCAGGTGCCCCCACAATGTTAGGTCATTTTTGTTACTGTCCCACAGAACTCAGATTCTCTCTCTTTTTAACCTCATTCTGCCCCTCCCCACCTTTGTTTAGTTTAATTTGAATAATTTCAGTTGACTTGTCTACAAGCTCACTGATTTCTTTTCCTCTCCTGTGTCTAGTCTGCTGAGTCCATTAAATGATTCTCATATCTGTTGTTTTTATTTCTGTTTTTAATTTGTAACTTAATTTTTTTTAAAAGATTTTATTTATTTATTTGACAGAGAGAGAGACAGCGAGAGAGGGAACACAAGCAGGAGAAGTGGGAGAGGGAGAAGCAGGCTTCCTGTGGAGCAGGGAGCCCAATGCGGGGCTCGATCCCAGGACCCTGGGATCATGACCTGAGCTGAAGGCAGACACTTAACAACTGAGCCACTCTGGCTCCCCTGATTTAATTTTATTAAAGATTTTATTTATTTATTTGGGAGAGAGAGAGAGCACGAGTGGGGGGAGAGGGGCAGAGGGCGGGGGAGAAATAGACTCCTCGTTGAGCCTGACTGGGGTGAGGGGGTGGTTGCCTCAATCCCAGAACCCCAGGATCATGACCTGAGCTGAAGGCGGACGCTTTAACCTACTAAGCCATCTGGGCACCCCTGTTATGTTTTTATTTCTAACATTTCTATTTGTTTCTTTTTTATAATTTCCTGCTCTCTGGATATTGCCCATCTATTTATGCATTGTCCATTTTTTACCTACTAGGTTCTTTTACATATATATTATAGTTATTTTAATGTCCCGGTCTGATAAGGCCACTCTGGGCCATCTCTGGGTTCACTTTTATTGATTGTTTCTTTTTTCAACCATAGCTGACATTTTCTTGCTTCTTTGAATGTGCCATAATTTTTAATATTAGATCAGGCAATTATGTGTGAAAAAACAATGGAGAGGAAAATAGTATTTACTCCCAGAAAGTAAATGTAGGGGCCTGAGTTAATCTAATCTTTAGCTGAACTGAGTATAGACTTTATTGCAGCTTTGGTAGATTCAGGTCAACACTAGCTTCAAATGTTGTTGTTGTTGTTGTTGTTGTTGTTTTAAAGACTTATTTATTTATTTGAGAGAGAGAAAGGGGGGAGGGAGAGGAGCCGATTCCTCACTGAGTGTGAGCCTGATGTGGTGCGTGATCTCACAACCCTGAGATCATGACCCGAGCCCTAACCAAGAGTCAGATGCTTAACTAACTATGCCACCCAGGTGCCCCTAGCTTCAAGTGTTTTGAGGGCAGGACCAGCACTTTCCCTTTAGCAGGGCTTGGGACCTTACAAATGTTTTGGGTTTTTGTTTGTTTTGTGTGTGTGTGTGTGTGTGTGTGTGTGTAGTTTCAGGGGTAGAATTTAATGATTCATCAGTTGCATATAACACCCAGTGCTCATTACATCATGTGCCCTCCTTAATGCCCATCACCCAGTTACCCTACTCACCCTCCCACCGCCCCTTCAGCAACCCTCTGTTTCCTAGAGCTAAGAGTCTCTTATGGTTTGCCTCCCTCTCTGTTTTTATCTTATTTTCTTTTTCTTTCCCTTCCCCTATGTTCATCGGTTTGTTTCTTAAATTCCACATATGAGTGAAATCATATGGTATTTGTCTTTCTCTGACTGACTTATTTTGCTTAGCATAATACCTATCTCTAGTTCCATCCATGTCTTTGCAAATAGCAAGATCTTATTCTTTTTAATGGTTGAGTAATATTCCATTATATATATTTACCACATCTTCTTTACCCATTCTTCTGTCATTGTGCATCTGGGCTCTTTCCATATTTTAGCTATTGTGGGCATTGCTGCTATAAACATTAGGGTTCATGTGTTTATGCTTTATAACCAAGTCACCAGCTTTGTAAACCATGGAAGATCCCTTTCTGCTTTACAGGCTAGCTACCAACTTTTTGGGTCAATGGGAAGTTCTCTCCGCTTTTCAATTATGATCCCCACTCAGAGGGCCTCAGATTTCTCTATGCCTATGCAGTGCATTCAGTGAAGGCCAGCAGAGCCCAGGGGTCTTTATCTCAGGACTCTGCTCTCCCCCAGCTATAGGAAACTGCCAGCCAATGCCTTATACTGAGAGAAACATTTAGAGAGGTTTTTCTCAGTCCTCCTTACCTGCTCCCAGGCTTTGGTTTACCACCTCTGTGTATTCAGTGAAAGCCCATGGGATAGAGTGGACAGGTGGGTGCAGAACTGATCTGTGGATAAGACTCCTTGGGATTCTAAACTGTCACGATAGCTCACTCGGGGCATGAAGATTATGGGACACTGGGGTGCCTGGTGGCTCAGCTGGTTAAGCATCTGCCTTTGGCTTAGGTCATGATCCTGGGGTCCTGGGATCGAGCCCCACATTGGACTCCCTGCTCAGTGGGGAGCCTGCTTCTCCCTCTCCCTCTGTTCCTCAGCTTGTGCTCTCTCTCTCTCTCTCTCTCAAATAAATCAATAAAATCTTTTAAAAAAAGATTATGGGACACAGCTAAAGTTGTCTTATAAGGAAACACAGAGCCTTAATGAATATAATAGAGAAGAAGAAATGCTGAAAATCAATGAAAAATCTCCACCTAAGAAGATAGAAAAAGAACATAAAAATAAACCCAAACAAGGAGAAATAAGGAAATAAAAAAATTAATGACCTGTTTAATCAACAGATTGTAGAGAGGATCGAAAGAGACCAAAATGAGCCTTTGGAATGAATTATAAATTTAATAAATTTCTGGGGACACCAACTGAAGAAAAAAAGAAAGGTCTCAATAATGAAGAATGGAAAGGAGATACACCTCAGATGTTACAGAAATAAAATAGTTTATAATAAAAACAAAACAAAATACTTCACACACACACAAAAAGGGAATACTTAAAGGGGATGAATTCTTGAGAAAAACAAACAAAACCTTAAAATGAACTACAAAAAAGAAAAAGCTTTAATAATCATTAACTAAATGAATAATAAAATTAAAGAAATTTTATCAGTAGTCAAATAGCTATAAAAACCAAAACTTTGGGCGCCTGGGTGGCTCAGTCTGTTAAACATCTGCCTTCAGCTCAGGTCATGATCCCAGGATCATGATCCCAGGGTTCTGGGATCAAAATGGGCTCCTTGCTCAGCAGGGAGTCTGTTTCTCCCTCTTCCTCCGCCACCCGCCCCCCCCTCAGTGTGCACAGTCTCTCTCTCTCTTGCATGCATTCTCTTTCTCTCTCTCTCTCTCAAATAAATAAATGCAATCTTAAAAAAAAAAACAACAACAACTCCAAACTTCAGGCCCTTGTGGCTTCACTGGCAAGGTTTACCAAGCATTAAAGGCAAGGAATAACACTACTCTTGCATAAAATCTTTTAGATAATAGGAATAAGAAGGGGGAAAACTTATTTTGTGAGACTAGCATAACTTTGATACTAAAGCCTAACAAGGACAAAACAGGAAAGGACAATGACAAGCAAACTAAATTGGGTAATGTGTAAAAAAGGATAACCATCCTTACCAAGTAGGGTTTATATGAAAGATGTAAATTTAACATAAGAAAATCAATAGTATTGTCACGATATATGGTGACAAATGTTAACTGGATTTATTGTGGTAATCATTTCACAGGGTATACAAATATTGAATCATTATTTTGTGCACCTGAAACTGTACATGGTTACATGTTATTTACACCTCAATTTTTATTTAATTTTAATTTGTTTAAAAGATTTTATTTATTTATTTGTCAGAGAGAGAGCACGAGCAGGGGGAGTGTCAGGCAGAGAGCAGGCAGAGCAGGGAGAGGGAGAAGCAGGTTTCCCACTGAGCAAGGAACCTGATTTGGGACTGGATCCCTGGACTCCAGGATCATGACCTGAGCCGAAGGCAGATGCCCAACTGACTGAGCCACCCAGGTGTCTCAGATATACCTCAATTTTTAAAAAAGGAAAAACAATAAATGTAACTGATTGACAAAGGAAATATGTCCTATAATAATCTCAACAGATTCAGAGAAAGTACTTGATAAAATTCATGATCATTTATGATCGAAAACTCCCAGCTATTGTGGAATAAAAACAAAATTATTTGTAGATTACCAGAAATCCTTCCATAAACTTTATATGTAACGGTGAGTCATTGAAGTTTCCGCTGGAGTTTAGGAAAAGACAAGAATGTTCATGCCACATCTTCAAATTAGCATTTTGGTAATGCCACTAGGCAAAGCAATAAAACAAATGAGAAACATCAAGTTTCGATGATTGGGAAGGACGAAATGAAACGGGTATAATTCACATGTGACACAGTTGTTTTTGGTAAAACAATATAATATACAGATAAAATATTAGAGTTAACAAGGAAGTTGAATGAGATAGGTCTATATAAAATCAGTACACAAATTTCGATTGCGTTCCTGTAAACCAGCAAATTCTTAAAAACATACGATTTACAATAGCATCAAAGTCAGTTATCTAGGAATAAATCTGAAGATATAGAAAGGATATATTTATAGGAAAAATAGCAAACTCAAGAGACATTCACAGATTTAAATATATGAAAAACACTACATTCATAGATTAAAAGACTCAATAATGCACAAATTAAATTGTTCACAAATTGATTTATAGATTAAAAAAAGTCAATAACTTTTTTCAGTGAAATCTCAAGAAAAGTTCCAACAGCTTTGTGTGTCTATGTTTGTGAAATTTGACAAATGGATTCTAAAATTTATACAAAAAAGAAAAAGAGGCTGAATTTAAAATTCATGTGAAATTTTAAAGGGCCAAAAGTAGCCCAGGTATTCCTGAAGAAGATGTGCAAGATGGCAGGATTTCCTCTCCTGACTATCAAGATGGTTTCTAAACCTGTAGTAATTAAGATAGCCTGATATTGGTGATGCAATGGGCAAATAGTAAATGGATCAAAATAGAGAGCTTATAAAAGGTTGTGCACATACATGGACCTTGCTGTATGAAAGAAGTTGTAGACAGACTAGTAGGAAAGTTCTTACAATAAAAGTGCTTAGGTAATGGGATGTCCATATGGAACAAAAGGAAACTGAATCTCTAACCTTATATCATATACAAAAGTCAAAACCAATCAGATTAAGGCCAAAATGGAAAGCAGAACTATGAAGTTTAAGAAGACAATAAAGGAGACTATCTTCACTGCTTCAGGAAAGGGAAGAATCTCTTAAACATGGCCCCCAAAAAACACATAAAAGAAAACATAAGTTGCATTACATTGAAATGAAGAATTTTATTTAAAAACATCATAAAATAAGGGAAAACACAGCCATAGTGTGAGAGAAGACATATTGCAACTATATCACTGACAGAGGACTAGTATTCAGAGCATTTTGAGAACTTTCACAATGTGAAAAAGATAGAGAATCCTAAAAATAGGCAAAAGACTCCAAACAGGCACTTTACCAAAGGGGAAATCCAAATGCCCATATACATAAAGAGGTGCTCAATCTCATTAGTGATCGGGGAAATGTAAATTAAAATCATGAGATACTACTTCAATGTTATCAAATCGGTGGCTTTTCGGTTTCATTGTTTATTAGCTTGACTCATATCTTTTAAATATCTAGACATGGATGTGGAGCTCCACTTGTTGGTAATGTTAGGATTAAGTGATGAGGACCTTTTTTTTTAAGATTTATTTATTTTTGGGGGGGGAGGGGTAGAGAGAGAGAGAATCTCAAGCAGACTCCCCGCTGAGTGCAGAGCCCACTGGGGGCTCAATCCCACGACCCTGAAGTCATGACTGGAGCCGAAACCAAGAGTTGGACGCTTAACTGACTGAGCCACCCAGGTGCCCGGAGGAGGACTTGTTGATAAAGAATTTTGAATTTACAGAAAAGTTGAAAGAATGGCACCCCCAAAAACAATTTTTTTCCCTTGAACCATTTGGTTGCAACATGTAAGTTGCTACATGATTGAAAAAATGTTATGGTCTCACAATATACCAAGAGTTGGCAAAGATATGGAACTACAAGAACTCATATGTAGAATAAATGAGTGTTTAAACTGATAGAACTACACTGGCAGATGGTTTGACACTGTAAGGTAATGTTCACAATACGTCTACCCTATGACTCAGAGATTCCACTCCTAATTATACCCGAGATATATGTACGAGAATGTTCACAGCAGTGTTGTTGATTAAATTACCCCAAACTAGGGGCGCCTGGGTTGCTCAATTGGTTAAGCAGCTGCCTTCAGCTCAGGTCCTGATCCCAGGGTCCTGGGATGGAGTCCAGCATCTGGCTCCCTGCTCGGCGGGAAGCCTGCTTCTCCCTCTGCCTGCAGCTCCCCTTGTTTGTGCTCTCTCTCTCTCTCTGTGTCAAATAAATAAATAAAATCTTAAAAAAAAAAATTACCCCAAACTGGAAACAGCCCAAAGAGTTATCATCAGCAAAAAGGATAAATAAATTGTGGTATTTTTACAAAGTAGAATCTTACATACCAATGGAATTGGATGAATTATAGCTACATACAATATAGATGCAGGTTATAAACAAATTAAGAAAATAAACAGGACAAACCGATCATTCCACCTAAGAAATTTAAAAACAGGCAACACTAAACACATTATTTATGGATGGAGGCTTACATGGTAAAAATATAAAGGAGAATAGGGAATGATTAGCATAAAAGTCAAGTAGGAAGTGATTAGCATAACGGTCAGGATAAGCCAAGCCCTCTTTGGGGGAAGCAGGGTTTTGGGAGTAGCAAGGACTGCTCGATGGGTGGCTGCTATGCTAGGAAATTTCTATTTTGTGACCTACAGGATGGCTGCATTGGCATACGTTTTTTAAGCTATTTGTTCAACTATGCACATACATTTTACATGTGGTAAAAAAAATAAAGTGTGTGTGTGTGTGAGAGAGAGAAAGAGAGAGAGGGAGGGAGAGAGGGAGAGAGAGAGAAGATAGAGGGAGGGACAGATTGATTCTTGGTTTGATTTAATGTGGTCCCAATAAACTTATTGTTCACTGAAGCAGGCATTTGCCAACCATAATAAAATTTTTGCTATCTTAAAAAAATGGATTGAGGATGAGAAAATAACCATGTAGTTACAAGAAGAGAAGTCATTATTGTATAGTTCAAAGATAGGATTGAAATGTTACAGAGTTGGTGAGCTAAAGCAAATTGGTTTCATCCAATGACATTCTTGCCCCTCTTGATCTGTGAAGTTTTGTGCGTTCATGGTGACTCCTAAAATAACTGTCTCCCTGTTTTCTCCTAGAAGTAAATGATACCAGAACAGAATAGTTTTGTCCAGTTGCAGTTCCTCTCATTTGGAGGAAGTGAATGAATCACATCTACTCATTCAGAGTTTTGTTCTGTCTTTGAAGTTATGAATTTTCAAAGTATCGTAGCAAAAAGCAGTAACAACATAACTGAATTGTGCTTGTCGAGGTTAAAAGGTGTATCTACTTAATTCAGGTGTATCTACTTAATTATTGCTGTGGGAACACTGCATTCTTGGTTTTGCCCTTCACAGTTAGAAAGACAAGCTATAATTGTGTAGCTCTATATAAAAAATTTCTATCTTTTGATAGTACTGAGAGTTGTGAAACTTCTAGCTTCCCTGAAAACAAACAAACAAAATGAAATCAGAATGACCTCGGTACACAAAAACACACAAAACCCTCATCGAAATGACTTCCTATAACTGGAACAAGTGGGGCTCCACATTCTCAGAAAAAAAAAAAAAAAAAAAAGATCTGTATGTTCTGTATGCAAACAATTACATGCGTATTCAAGTAACAGGAAGTTAAGGGAACTCAAAGATCCTTTCAAGGGAGAACGAATAGTTAAGAGAGTCAATGCAGGGAATTAGTATATGCATTCAGGTCATGACCTTGCTCCTTTGGAACTAGCTGTTTTCATATGTTTTTAAAATAATCATCCCGAAGAAAAGCACATTAAATCGCAGTAATATGGTTTAAATTAGAGTGCTGGAGTAAAATTAGGCAAGAACAAAATTGTTTATTATTTTATTTAATGACTAATTTTGAAAAATCCTCCCAGGATGATTGATTATGGTATGGAAATGACTTTTTAGGAAACAAATGGTTTCCCCAAACATTTTTGTAGGGCTGGTCCTTTTTGGTACGGAGAATACCAGCCAGTTCAGATGTTCTTCTGCAGAAAGATTTCTGCCCCTTTTCTGCAGACTGCAGGCCCCGCTACAACCAGGTTGTATCCCCCAGTTTTCCTTTGAGCTCCTGCAACTAAGACAAGCCAAGGCAACTGGAAGGAAAGGACCTTAAGATAGTGTTGATATTTTTGTGTACTTACAGGGTACAGAACTCTGGATTAAGAGCTAGACGATCTGGATCCCAAACATTTAATAGTTGAATGATTTAGAGCAAGGCACTCAAATTTTATTGGTCTGAGTTTTTTTTGTTTTTGGGGGGGTTTGGGGGGGTTTCGTTATTTATTTTTTTCATCTGTAACCTAGGGATAAAATTATGTATCTTGCCTACATCACTGGGTTGTTAAAAGGATCAAATAAATATCATGTTTTGAAAGATACAAGTGAAATCTAGAATCATTTTGACGGCACTCTAGAACAATTCTGTGCTGCTTGTTCCCCGGCCCTGTGCCAGCATCCTTTGCCCTTGCCCTGGCTCTGACCTTGCTCTTGGACCTCCAGAGTTTATCATGGAGCCAGTGATAGGATAGCAACAGTAGAGGCACAAACAACGGGAGAGGAGGAACCTGAACAGAGCAGTCCCAACAGCTCAGTTGCTCCAGTTTATTAGCTACACTCTTAGCCCCGAAGAATACCGAGAATAATTTTTATGAAAATTATTGCACAATGTCAGCAATGTGTTTCTGAACAATTGTTTTTTTTCTAGCTCTGAGTTCTTTCACTCTGATCTCTAAAATTAAGATTTAAGACCCTGTGGAGGAGGGTATCTTACTCTGGGGCAATCACTGGCTCCGCCAGAAGGAGCTCCATCCACATTATGGAATCATGAAATGAGTTGAATATGGTGGAATTTGGTTTACTAAGCATTGCTTGAGACAGGAGGGACTGTACCGGTTTCAAAATGGTTACCCTTGACAGAATGTAATACATGTTTTAATGGGGTATGGTGAAGAATGTGTAGTGACAGTGTTTTCTAGGCTTTTCTGGGGTGGATCACAAGCTTTGCATTGATATTACAAGTGCATGGGTTATATGCCTGAACATATAATCATAAGGGTCACTTTAGAGGGGAATTTTCTTATTCTTTATGAGGGTTCACAGGCTAAGGAAGGACTACTTTAAGGTTAGAGAATGTTAATACGTGCGTAGGCATCAATAAAGTTGAAACCAAGACTAACCAGAATAACTTGCCTTACCACCATAATGGAGTTTCGCAACAATGGTGCTATTGACATTTTGAGCTGGATTGTTGTTGCAGGAAGCTGCCTTGTGCATTGAAGGGTATTTTGCAGGATCCTTGGCCTCTACTCACTAGATGTTGATAATACTTCTCTAGACATTGCCAAGTGACCTGTGGGGGGCAAAAATCACTCTGGCTGAAAATCTCTGCACTTAAAACCATTAATTTGATTCACTGCACAAAAATATTCTTTTGCTTCTGGAAATTTGCTCTTGTGAAGGAACATACTTTTCTTTTTTTTTTTTTAAGATTTTATTTATTTATTTGACAGAGAGAGAGAGATAGCAAGAGCAGGAACACAAGCAGGGGGAGCGGGAGAGGGAGAAGCAGGCTTCCTGCCAAGCAGGGAGCCCGATGTGGGACTCGATCCCAGGACCCTGGGATCATGACCTGAGCCGAAGGCAGACGCTTAACGACTGAGCCACTCAGGCGCCCCGGAACATACTTTTCAAACAATCAACAAATTTTAGTTCTCACTAATTTTACAAATAATTTTTATGGATTTATAATTTACAAAATATTTCTATATACAATATTATAAAATTGAAAGAAGGAAAGGAGTCAACATTTATTAGTTACCATATGCCATCCGCTGAAGGACTTACTTCAAATACATTCTTCCATTTAGATCATGGAGTATTTCTACATGAGAGTCATTGCCTCCAGATTATAGATGATCAAACAAGCTTAGAGATGGTAAGTGGCTTTCCCAAGAAATGTAGTCAGTCTCCTGTTTTCAAGTTTTACTACTCTTAATCCCACATCACAGCTGTTAGGGAGGCACTGATCTTTTACACCCCAAGGTGAAATAGCAATTATGATCTGTGTGTCAGAATTAGCTATCTCATAAGGGGCCCCAGTCTTTTTTTACAGGAGTGTTACACTTAGCTATTTTGAGTTTGACGGGCCCCCAATCCACCATGTATCACCATTAAAAGAAAATTCAGTTCCGTGTTTTGCATTGGGCCAGTTAAAATAACCAAATCACTCATGCTTTCTCTGGGCCAGTAAGTTACATTAGCCTTCCATCTGGCTGGTCTGGATTACAGGGCATGTGGGTAGCAGAGTAAGTAGGGTAACAGATATTACTGGGGATTTGGAACAAAGGAGGGCGATTTCCTTGCAGCTGATAAACAATTTGGAATTAAGTATTAGATACCCCTTTTCTTAAAAGTCCTTCAGCCCCTGCATTTCTGGAATGCACCGCATTCTTTCTGGCTATCTTTTTCCCTGGCTTCAGTCTGCCATCACACACAGCTTCATCAGTCTTTTCCCTCAAGTATCCCCTCCTATTCCTGGACTCTCTAGATACCTTCATCTTTAGTTCTCCCCTAAATTAGATTCCCTTCATTTACAGGACAGAGTGATTAGCTCTCCACCCTCTCCTCAGGTTGGGGTCTACCCCCACCTGTTGGAAGATGCATTCATCACTCTGCTAAAAGGCCATCTCCTCAAACGCTCACTCTTGTGCAGCACTGAAGGACTGGCAGGCTTTGCAATTTCTGCCTTCCCTTTGTCCCCACCCCACCCCCATTCTCCTCCTCCCAAGCTCTGTAAGTGGAAGAGATCAATATAACATTTACTTTCCCATTGATAAGAATTGTCTAGCCATCCCCAAACACACCTTGGAAGGAAGCAGTAGTCAGTTTTTTTGTTTTAAAATGCTTTTCATTATCAAATACATACTGAAAAGTACACAATTCCTAAGCGTACATCTCTATTAATTTTTATAAACTGAACACACCTATATAACCAGCGTCCAGAACAAGACGCAGAACATTACAAGCATTCCAGAAGCCTCTTTGTTCCCTCTACCAACCAGTGTAGGATTTTCTAATAACAAAGAGTCTGTGCATACCCACATATGCTCTCCAACCAAGAACATTGCGGTGAGTAACTTAGTTTTAATACTGTGTTGGCATACAATCAGAAGTTCACCACATGAGGCATGATTGCTTATATTATTTGTACAGAAGTCATTGAGTTTGTAGTGATTGTGTTAATATTGCGGTTTAGGGGCTCAAGAAGGGGGAGAAACCTCCCATAACCTGGTCCTGGGATATCTCAGAGCTGTGGGCCTTTCCTAGATGGGGTTCTCTCCTAGTCACCCAAGAAACCCCAATCTTCTTTGGGTTCTACAAGTATTACCTATTCTGATAAGTGATTACAGCTCTCCCAGCAGAGTTCACACTACGGCAGGTGAAAATATTGCTTCTAGAATCACCAATACCACCACTTTCTACTGTAATGTGTCAGCACATAGGAGACCCTGAAGTCGTAGAATTCTCTACCCCCAGTGGATCTCATCTCTGGCAGCACATTAGTATTGAAGAATTAAAAAAAAAACCCAAACCCAAAACCAACCCGAAAAACTCCACCAACCAGCCCAAACCACAAACACGCCCCAACTCACTTGCACCAATTACATCAGGATCTCTTGAGGGGTAGGGTCCCGCACTGATACTTTTCAAGGTCCAGATGTTTCTGAAGGGTTGAACTTCTCAACCTCTCCTTGCAGCACCACTCCGTTTGGATTTTAGGCCCATCAACAACTGTAATTACATTCTCAAGGTGACTGAAGATTTACCCCAGACTTGATTCCCTAACTACCTTTCAAACATAGGGTAGGGCATTTTTTCTTTTCCCCCCCTTTTTTTTTTCAACCAACGGACTATCCTTTAGTTATCAGAAACTGGCAAAAAACCTCCACTATCTCCCAGTTTCCTTCCATTGGCCAGAGCCACTGGGTTCCCTGTGATGAAGACCTGACCAGAAGTCCCTGCCCGGGGAAGCCGAGTCTACTCCAGCATGGGAGGTGCCTTCGTCTGGTCGTGTTCAGTTCGGACACGCGGTCTCCCTTCACAGAGCCACGTGGACGAGTGGCTCCCGTGTCTCCGAAGGCAGGGTTACTGTCAACAGTCACCAGCCAGTCACTCACCAGTGACCTTCTGATGGCTTGTGAGCCGCACTGGTAACGTGAGGGGGTCGGAGAGTGGAGAAGATAGTCCCATCTGGCGGGGAGGGGCGCACCCCAGAAATTCAGTTCAGGAGAGGTGTGTGTGGCGGGGGAGGTGTTGGCCGGGCCGTGGAGGATTTCTCTTACAGGAAAGAAGTCAGTCCCTGTCTCCTTTCACGTCATCATGTGCCTGCTTTTTCTGGCTCTTTCTCTCCCCCTAGGAAGTATTATGTCCACACCATCCTTGGAATTGCATCCGGCTTCCACCACCGGAACGATGCAACAAGTAAAGGATGTGCAGTGACTTGAGAAGACATCCCACAGGCAACCTGTCACCGAGCCTGGGGGACGGGGGTGGGAGTCACACGCAGGTATGGAATTAGCCCCAAACGTCTCTGAGTCCTATTACCCCCTTCTCCATGAGTTTTAAGTAATTGGAAATTCCACCTTTTCTTTCTACTCCCTTCTCTTCATACAGACTTAGAAATTTTTTAAAAAATTTATTCCTCTTTTTCAGTAGTTCTTCATGTTCTTTTCTTGGGGGGGGGGAGGTGCTAAAAGGTGGTTTAATTAAAGCACGGGGTCGGCACCTGTGGGCAAAAAGAGCTGCCTCCTCGTGTTCCTTCTAACCCAATATTTGAAGGGCAGGAGGATGGATGTTATACTGGAGAGTTTGCTCCAAACTCTAGGCTTCCAAGAGATGTCTTTGCTGGAAAACAAAGTGTACCCCTTGGTACACTTGAAGCCCCAGCTTTGAAACTGGGCCCCAGGCAAATAGTCCTCTACTTATCCTTCCACAGTAAAACCTCTGGGCAGTGACCAACTCTGATGGCAGTCCTGACAGATGGGACTGGCTGGATTCATAATAATAATAACAATGGCCATCATTATTGAGGATCTGCTGTTCACTAGTCACTATATATTCGTCATGTTATATGATTAACCCTTAAAGGTGGTGTAACTCATGTCATTTTACAAATGAAGAAATCAGGGCTTAAAAACTTGAACGGCGGGCATCTGGGTCGCTCAGTCGGTTAAACATCTGCCTTCGGCTCAGGTCATGATCTCAGGGTCCTGGGATCGAGCCCCACATCGGGGTCCCTGCTCAGTGGGGCGTCTCCATCCCCCTCTCCCTCTGCCTGCTTCTCTGCCTACTTGTGCTATCTCCCTGTCAAATAAATAAATAAAAAATAAAAATCTTAAAAAAAAAACAAAACACAACTTGAATGGCTTGCGTCTGGTCACACAGAGAGTGACTGAATGAAGCTTTGAAACCAGGTCTGGCTGATCAGACCCTTGTGGCCTTTCATAGACAACATCAGTCTTCCACATTTCCCCCTCTAAGGCAAAGCTGCTAAACCCTCTCAGGTGCCTGGTGCTCTTAGGCCAAATCTGAATTCAGAATTCCCCCCAGTTATGACCCACTTTAGGCCCGCCCTCTTCAGTCCCACATGAAGAGAGCTATGTACTGTTCTCCACTTAAGGCTCTTTTTTTTTTTTAAAGAGATAGCTACCAAAGTAGGAACAGTTCCATGTTCTATGCAAAATGTCATGAGTTCATCTTTGGTTCTTCTTGGAAAATACCTTTAGTTTATGAGAGTTTTCCAAAAGCAATGCCTTAACCAAGATTGATGCTGATAGTTGGGATTTTAGGCACCTTGGAGAGAGAGATGTCTATGGGGTACTTTTAGAGGTTTCTTGAATGGGTCAGTCAGGGCCCTTTGGTTGGCAAGTAAGGGAAATGCATACTCAGCCTAGCTTAAGGGGAAAGAAGGTATACTAGCCAAATACTGGAAACATCAGAGAGAGAATGGTGAATACATAGTTTTATGGAATTTAGAATATTGCACTTTAAATGAACTATAGTGATGTCTCACAACATAGGTAAATATCTAAAACAACACTGAATGAAATGCCAGTTGCATCGAGTACCTGTGTAATTTGATAAAGTATAAAGTTAAAAAATCTGTAAACCAGGTTTAAGGATACATAACTAGGTAGTAAAAATATAATGTCATGTTGGGCATGATAAACACTAAATTTATGACAGTAATTATCTCTGGGTTGGAATTGGGATCTGGTGGGAGCACACAGGTTGTCTCAAATCTGCAATGTTTAATGCTTTACATGGAGAACACCTAAATTATGATGCTTAACATATTTGATAAAACTGATGTTCATTATATTATTCTCTACTCTCATCTGTGCGTTTAAAATAATTCATAATTGGGACACCTGGGTGGCTCAGTCAGTTAAGTGCCTGACTCTTGATTTCTGCTCAGGTCGTGATCTCAGGGTCATGAGATCAACCCCCATGTCAGGCTCCGTGCTAGGTGTGGAACCTGCTTGAGATTCTCTCTCTCCCTCTCCCTGTGCCCCTCGCCCATGCTCGCTCTCTCTTTCTCTCTCAAAAAAATTAATAAAAAAAATAAAATAATTCATAACTTTCTTTAAAAAGGGAATCTACTGGCTCATATAAGAGAAAGATTTGTGAACATTTGTGAGTCTGGCTTAATTCAGAGGCTCAAGTGGTGGTGTTAGGAGCTCTCTGTCCCTGTATCATGGCTCTACCTTCTTCCCTCTGGGCTCTGTTCAAGTTCTTATTCATGATAGTTAGAGAGCTCCCAGGAGCTTCAGGCCCATGTCCTAACCTTTCAGCATCTCTTGTAAAATGGACTTCTCTCTCCTGACAGTTTTAGTAAGAGTCCTAGAATTTCATCCCATTGAATCATGTGCCCATCCATGAATTAAATCATTTTGACTAGGGATTGTAGTCCCTAAAGTGAGCTAGAGAACTAGGCCTCAGTTATGAGCCACCCCCTAAGACTGATGAGACAAGAGATCAGCTTCTCTCAAATGATATTAAAAGATGAGTTTCCCAAGGAAATTAGGAGAATGTCTGACAAGAAGGGGAGATAGATTTAGGGTAAAAAGAAACATATATACCACAATAAGCCCTTCCACAAAGAATGGTATATCTATGATTATCTTAGAACGATGCCTGCTGTGCTTGCCCATTTCTAAGTAAAAGTGACTTATAGGAAAATATATCTCAGTCTCACTGAGGAATATATTTATATATGCAAACTCATAAATAATATGCCAGAAAATATAACTGAACAGCATATAAAGGAATAATTTGCTAAAATCAATCAAGATTTATCTTAGCATGGAATAATATAATAAAATTCATTAATATAATATATTGCATTGATAAGTTGTGAGAAATAACAAACAATAGGTGAAACTCTATAGGTATTCCCATTAAAATTAGGAACAAGAAAAAATGGTGTTCATTATCACTATTACTTAATTTTTTTATGAAATGCTAGTCAATGCATAAAGGGAGAAAGCAGATATAAAAAGTATCATAGATAGAAGGTGGGGGAAATGTTCTACCCATAAAAGACCAAAACTAACAAAAGTGGACAGATCCAGTCCAGTTCATGAGCAAAGAGAACCTGATCTAAAGGATGAGGGCACGAGCTTGCTCTGGAATGGGGACAATGGGAGTAGTAGATAACAGAGGCGGGTCGTTCTAAGAATTATCTCAGAACTAGAGAAAAAGAACAAGATCCAGCCCTCAGGAAATGAGGCTGGCAGGAATGAAGCCGGAAGCAGGTTCCAGCCAGCTGGCTTGACACCCATAGGGTACTGATACTGTAGCACCAAGAATAGGGAAGCCTTGAGTCCTCCAGGTAGTAGAGAGTCAGGTAGGGGCCCAGATTGCCATGTTGTATATCTGTCAACGCTTCTTGGTATTCTGGAGCTATAGACATACTGAACATAAGCATACTTAGATGAGAGCAACAGGGCGAGAGATTTTGAGGTGGTGCAGGGCTGGCTCATCATTGGTGGGTGAGGGCAGGCAGCCTATTCCCAAGTGGATACTCCTTTAACAGACAATATAACTTGGCTGAGAACAGTATGGGACAAGCCCTGACAATGCTTTCTATGTGTATCAAGGATTATGAATGGCATATCCTAAAATAAATCATTATGTTTTAAATATACTAATGAAAGATATCTGTTGAAGTTTGAGCCCTTGACATGGTAGATTATCCTTTGTTACTCAATGGATCTAGCCCTCTGAGTAGACTAGAGGGCCAGAAATTCCAAAGCTCAAAAGGCACTGGTCAAAGTGTCTGCTTTCAGGTATATATATATATATATATATATATATATATATATATATATATATATAAAACTGTATGTATATGGTTATATATATATAATTATTCAAAATAATTAATTCTCAGTTAAAATTCTTTTGAAAATCTCTAACCTCAAACAGTTTTACTGGTAAATTCTACCAGATAAGTAAAGAAGAAGTAACACTAATTCTACCCAATATCTAAATAAATTAAGTCAATAATAAATAATCTTCTCAAAAATAAAGCACCAGACCTAGAGGGTTTCACTGGTGAAGTCTACCAAATATTTAAGGAAGACGTAAGTTTAAATTGAATTTAGGTTGGGGTGCCTGGGTGGCTCAGTTAAGTGTCTCCCTTCGGCTCAGGTCATGATGTTGGGGTCCTGGGATTGAGCCCCATGTCGGGCTCCCTGCTCAGTGCTCTCTCTCTCATTCTCTCTCAAATAAATAACTAAAATCTTAAAAAAAAAATAAATTGAATTTAGGTCAATTCTCCACACTCTACTAGATATTAAAATATAGGCCATTCTCTAACTCATTTTAGGAAGCCAGCAAACCCAAACTTGACAAAGATAGTACAAAGAAAACTACAGACTTTCAGGTATATCCATACCAGGTTTATCTAGGTTTTAGATCCTCAGACTACATTGATTAATAGCTCACAACTAACTTTATAATAAAACACCATACCTCTAACACTATATTTTCTTTTGAGGTCCGTTGTTAGCTTATCTCTTCCTGGCTTTTGGTAATTTAAGTTGTTGGCTATTGACATCATGGTCCTTTTATCATTCACTCTAAATATTAGCTATTCACTTAATATGGCTTCACGAAAATCTACAGCCCACCTTGAATTGTTGTTTATCCACTCCACCCCATGTTCAAATATCAGAATGCTCACTTGGAGTTTTGAACTGAAAATGTCATCATCAACATGAAATATCTAAAACATTCTAGTCAGTAGTGAAAATGAGCTTCATGCAAATACTTGAATAGCACAGAACTCCTATCCATTTAATCAGTGTTCCCAAAAGTAAATTTCTCTTCTTTTGGCTAAGAGACAAAACTGTAAATAACTGGACGAGTTAGGGCTTCCTTTCCTATACCACTGGGTACTGGTGGTTGAGGAAATAAACCTGTCCAGGTTTAGCTAAACTGTACATGTTTATGGTGATTCTATGATATGGAGTAATGGAAGTATATTAGGAGATGTAATCCTGATTCAATTTTCATCCCCTGACTTATGACCTAGGGCAAATCACTTCAACTCTGTGACTCAATTTCTTTTCTTTCTTTTTAAAAAGATTTTAGTTATTTATTTGAGAGAGAGAGAGAGTGCAGGAGAGAGCGAGAGAGAGCGCGAGCAGGGGGAGGGCAGAGAGAGAGAGGGAGAGAGAGAAGCAGACACCCTGCTGAGCAGGGAGCCCAACACGGGGCTTGATCACGGGACCTGAGATCATGACATGAGCTGAAGGCGGCTGCTTAACCGACTGAGCCACCCAGGTGCCCTTGACTCAATTTCTTTAACTATAAAATGGGAATAATATTAAATGCTTACTTCAGTTAATTGGTGAAGAGAATGGCTACATCGGTCAAGATTCCAGCAAGGAACAGAATCTAACTCAGGTGTCTCAAGAAACTATCATCAAGGGACTATTTACAGTAACATGGTCACGTTAGGACAACCAACAATGGAGGAACTCGGAGATTAATGTAGTGGGAAGTCTTTTCTACTCTAGACCTGAAGGGTAAGAGGCAGGCGATAATGGTATTGGAGTCCAGTGAGAGCTGGGACTATAGCAGGTAATCTAGACCTGGGAAGTCAGATGCTCTCTGTGGATTATGAGTTCTATGAGAAAAACAGCATCCTTTATAGGTTGCAAGTTTCAAGTTTTTACTGTATCCTAAAGGACAGCACTCCAGCCCCACAGGATATTATCCTCATGCTTGCATCTCAACTGAGCCTGCCTTCAGCTATTCCATAGACCAGCTGCTTCTGGGTGGTAGGGTATGATGATAGCACCAGTGAAGTCCAAGGGCCTTCATGAGCCTGCTGCCAATGAATTCCTTGGTAGGAAGTGGTATTGTATAGGTTATAATGGGTCTGGGGTCCAATGGAGAATAACTGCACAATGGTCCTCTTCTCAGTCTCAGCTACCCTGTCTCCTGGGCCCTGAGACAGCCCTACTTGTGTCTAGCTACAAAGCCTAATATACTGGAACTACAGGGTGTTATGATAAGCAAAATAAGTCCATCAGAGAAAGCCAATTATCATATGATCTCACTGATATGTGGAATTTAAGAAACAAGGCAGAGGATCATAGGGGAAGAGAGGAAAAAAAATGAAACAAGATGAAACCAGAGAGGGAGACAAACCATAAGAGACTCCTAATCTTAGGAAACAAACTGAGGGTTGCTGGTGGGGATGGGGGTGGGAGGGATAGGGTAGCTGGGTGATGGACATTGGGGAGGGTATGTGTCGTACTGAGCACTGGGTATTATATAAGACTGATGAATCATATAGACCTGTACCCCTGAAACAAATAATACATCATATGTTAATTAATTGAATTTAAATTTTAAAAAATTTAAAAATTAAAAAAAAAAGAATGAGGGGGAAAGAAAGCCTAATATGGCTACTCCAGCTCTTGACCCTGACCCCTCTCATCCTAGGGCTGCAGACCAAAGCTCTGGTGCATATCAATGGAGACAGGAGATACCCAGAAGGTGGGGTTGTTTTCAGAAACTCTGCTCAGCCAGGGGCAAAGGGAACTTGGGGGCTGGGGGTGGGGGGAATGATCTGTGGCTCTGCACCAGTAGCACCTGAACTCCAGCCACAAAGGCCTGTTGTACTTGGACACAGCAACCTTGTACAAGCCATGAGTTACAATGCACATGTCGGTGCCTGTTAGAGTGTGCAAGTTCTTCAGGCGGCATTTCTATTCTTTTCACCCTGATGCTGAGAGGCATAGCAAAAAGATGCAGAAAAGTCAATGGCCTGAATGTGGTCTTTTTCCTCTCCCGTTGTCCCTTCCTGGGGCCACTGGTGGGGGCATGTTGTGATCAGCACAGACTCCGGAGGCCTTCCCCATCACACTTCCAAGTGGTTTCTTACTTATAGTCTCTTCCTCCATACTGGGCCTGCTCATAGGTCATCTCAAGCTTCAGGTCTTAAGCATCTTGCTTTTGATTGAACTGATTATATATTTTTTAATATGGCAGAAAGAATTAATACTAATGTATGGAACCAAATAAGGTATGTCTGAAGCCTAAGCAAGAAGGATTCTTTTTTCCAGGGATTTAAGCGTAATAGTGTATGTGTGGAACAGAGCACCCAGCCCAAATCATTGGTTAAGAATGTCATTGACCTGATCGTTCTGTTTTGGTGTCTTGGTATCTGCCCTGAATTTCAGAACCACAGTTCTAAAGAGTTTGGAAAAGTTTTGTGTCCAAAGCCCACCTTCATATAAAATTCCACATGGTTGAAACCTAACTCATTTTCCTCCCTCTTTCTTTCAGGAATTTTCCTTCTTATGGGTGGTACTAAGGCTTAAAATATTAGAGAAATGCTTGATATTTTTCTCTTCCTTTTCTTCTCCTTGCCCTTCACCAATTGCCCCGTGCAATTATCCCTTGTGTCTTTTGTAGAGAGCTTTCCATTTCTAGGCCCCTTGCCACCACTATATTCCCACCCTTTCCTGAATACTTCCTATACATAGCCAGATTTATCCACCTAAAATATTATATTTACCTATCATCCCAATGCCTTTGTTTACATTGCATTCATTCTGCCTGAAGTGTTGCTCCCTTCCTTGTACTGGACATACTTTGTCATGTCCTGCTTTCTTTGTGAAGCCTTTTCTGGTTGTTCTAAGCTTCACTGTCCATTTGCTCTGGTCTGACTTTCTGGAGCATGTATCGTCTGTATCGATCATTTAGCACACACACAAAAATGCTACATTGCCTTATCTGTGCACGAATGCCTCCTTCCTTTCTAGCAGTACCTGGTAATGGTTGTGCATTAAGAGTTATTGAGGTTTCGGGGCACCTGGGTGGCTCAGATGGTTAAGCATCTGCCTTCAGCTCAGGTCATGATCCCAGAGTCCTGGGATCGAGCCCCACATTGGGCTCCCGGTTCAGTGGGGAGCCTACTTCTCCTTCTCCCTCTGCCTCTCTCCCTGCTCATGCTCTCTCTCTCTCTGTATCTCTGTGTCTCAAATGAATAAATGAAGTCTTTAAAAAAAAAAAAAGAAAAGAGTTACTGAGGTTTCCCCCTCATATTCAAGATAGAGATTTAAGAGTCATCCCAACTTATATAAAAAAACAAGCAGATTTACATCATTCCAATTTCCTGAGGTTGACTTGGGGTTTTTATATTGATAATTTTTTTTTGGAGCAATTACTCGAGGCCTCTATGCTAGACATTACACTAGATGTTGGAGACGGAACAATGAAGGACAGCAGTCAGTTCCGCTTTCCAGAAGCGCACATTCTGACTGGGGAACAAGTAATTCAACACAATTATAATACTGTGGAGTACACACCGTGATAAATGCATAGGTACTATCAGAACACGTAAGAAGAACATGTAACGCTGACGTGGGAGGCCATGGAAGTCATCCCAGAGAAAGGGACCCCAAAACAGGAACACGGAGGATGAGTAGGAGTTGCCCACGTGACAGTGCGCGTGAGTGTATGTGCAGGGATGGGGTGGGGAATGGGGGACAGAAGATCACTCCAGGCAGAAGGAACGACATGTGCAGGGTCCTGGAGACAAGCAAAACTTGGTTCATTGAAAATATGGAGAGAGTTTAATTTGGCTGGAACACAGAGTACGAGGCATGGGAAAGCAAGAGATGAAGTTGGAGGGATAATCAGGGCTTATGATAAGATAATAAACACTTGTGAGGACAGTGAGCAGTGGACTGAAGACCGGGTGACTACATTAGATTCACATTTTGGGAATACCACGTTGCGTGCAGTGTAGAGAAGAGCCTGAGGGGACAGGAGAGTGGAGGCAGGCAGGCAGGCCAATTGGGCTGCTGAAAATGGTAGGTAATCCAGCAAAAAGTTGATGATGACCTAATCATAGCAGTGGTGGTAGAGATGAAAAAAGTGGATAAATTTCAGGGATGCTTAAGGTAGAACTGCGAGGACTAAGTGGGTGTAGGGAGTGAGAGAGAGAGAGTTAGACGGATGCTAATGCCATGCCATAAGAAGAAAATCAGGAGAAAAAGCTAGTATGGAGGAGAAGATAATGCGGTTGGTGTCAGGCATGTTTAGCTTGGCATTCTGCACCTGGGCATACCCATGTGGAGATGTCTTGGCAGTTATGTACCTTGACCTAAACCTCAGGAGACAAATCTCGGCCAGAGATATAACTTTGGGACTACTCCAAGCAGTGGGATAAGGAAGCCGTATAGGTCCTAGAAGACAGTGTGTGTGTAGAGTAGTGTAGAGTAGAAATGTGTGTAAAGTAAGTAGATAAAATCAGACTAAAACCCAAGGAACAAAAATGTTTAAAAGACGAGCAAGAGGATGTTATTAAAAAAAAAAAACCCTGAAAAGTGGCCCAGAGGTAGGAGGATATCTAAGAAAACATGGTGTTGCCTAAGTAGGTCAACAATGTTACATACAATATCAGTAAATCCAGGCCTGTTATTTATGAGAAGGTTTTTTGTTTTTATCTTGGTGTGAATACTACAGGGCAGCAGTTCTCAACCTTTTTGGTTGTATAAATGATTGTATACTCTTACAAATTATTGAGGACTCAAAAGAGCTGGTTTTGTGGCTACATCTATTAACATTTACTCTATTAGAAATTAAAACAAAACTTTAAACAATTAATTAACAAATAATAAACCTATTTGGTACTAGTTAATATGTTTATAAAAGTAACTATTTTAAAACAAAAAACTTAGAGAAGAATGGCATTACTTTACATTTTGGCAAATCTCTTTAATGTCTGGCTTAATAGAAAACAGCTGGATTCTCATATCTGGTTCTACCTTCAATCTGTTTTGCTCTCACACATTATGTGTAGCCTCTGAAAAATTCCACTGTATTATCATGAGAGAACAAGAGTGAAAAAAAGTAAATAACATCTCAAATAATTATGAAAATAGTTTGACTATTTTGCAGACTCCCTGAGAGGGAACTCTAGGGATCTGGGGACTCTATTTGTAGAATCACTGCCCCAGAGCCGGAGAGCTTGACAATACTGTGAGCCTCAGAAATAAACTCTTGATACCATAGTCAAAAGTAGGCAGGATAGAGTCGACTGAGGTTTCAAGGGCTATTTTATGAGAGGTTGAGGTTGCCTGGTTGATACTATCTTCCAAAGTTAGGAATGGGCTCAAGAATGTTCATTCAGTTAATTCATTCAACAAGTATATTTAGGGGCACCTGGGTGGCTCAGTCAGTCGACTGTGGGACTCTTGGTTTTGGCTCATGAGGGTCATGATCTCGTGGTCGTGAGACTGAGCCTTGTGTCGGGCTCGGTGCTCAGCACGGAGTCTGCTTGGGATTCTCTCTCTCCCTCCCCTCCTGTCCCTCTACACCACCCCCACTCACTCATGCATATGCTCTTCTCTCTCAAATAAATAAATAAACCTTTTAAAAAAACCAAATATTTATTTAGCACATATTCTATGCCAGTAACTGCTTTAGAGGCAGAGGATATAACAATGAACAAAACAGACAAAAATTGCCTTCATGGAGCTTCCCTTCTGTTGGGGAAGATTACACAGTCAACAAAATAGTAAAATATATAGTATACAGGAGCATGGTAAGTACTATGTAGAAGAATAATGCAAAGAGGTATAGGGATTGTTGGAAGGATTTGCAAATTTCAGTAGTAGGGACAGAGAAGGGATCATTTGAGCAAAGGCAACATTCCAGCAAAGACCTGAAGGACATGAGGGAGCCATTTGGTTGTCTGGCAGAAAAGCTTTTCTAGGTATTTGAAAAAATGAGTTTTTAAAATTTATTCTAAATTCTATTAATATATATTCTTTAATCAGATATCTATTGTATCTGGCATTAGCTGCAAGTATAAGAAAATAAGATCTGAGAGCTAATATTCATTTAGTGTCTGCCATGTACCAGGAACTCTGCTAAACATTATATATGAGGTTTGGTACCTTCACTAATATTTGCAGTTTAGTGAAGAAGACAAAGCATGTACATAAAATTCCTGCAGTTACGGTGTAGCAGTTCTTACGAGGAGCAGTAGTCGGTTTGAAGTTGCACCAACAGAGGTTTGCATGCACCTGATCCACCTGACATTTACATCTCTCTTTCACAGTGAACTGGCGTGTGAAGGGTACAACTCTTGAACCTAACAGAAGCTAATCCAGGGAGTTAATAATACCCGATCGCACCTTTTATAGAGCGCTTGAGTTTAGTCGGTATTATTCTAAGAAGTATTATTGCCTTTTACTGTGAGTCGGGAAATAGGCTCAGAAGGCTAGGTAATATAAAGCGGTTATATGGTATGGTGTGGGGTCTCTGAGCACAACAGTCAAGAGAGAATTCTTGAGGAGTTGTATGGTGCAACTTAATAAGTTTATTTAGATAGCACGGGGACAGGACCCCTGAGCAGAAAGGGCTGTACTTTTTGTTGTACGATGCTGGTGGTTATATGCTTAGTGCTTAAGGGGGAGGAGAGATGTGCAGAGAGTATTAGATCATAAATCTTTTCTACCTATTTCTACTCCTAAAACTACTTTCACAAGATTTCTCTGGTGTTTATTATTCGGTTCAATATTAACTATCAGTGAGATATACAGGCAGTCATGAGACTACAGCAAGCAGCACATATTTGAACCTTATTAAAACTATGCAGGCTGCAGGTCTGCCTTTTGGGCTAAAGGACATTTTTCTGCTTCTATCCCTCATCAGGTGGGGTTGGGACCTAAATTTAAGATACCTGCCTTCGAGCACAAGCTTTTCCTATTGCAATGCAGCTGTTACGAGCAGCTGCTGAAATAAAAGAGCCTCATGCCCTGCCAACTCAGCCCTTTCCCAAGTACACCACTGAAGGAGGGGTAGGTTAGGGCAGAGGAAGAGCAACAGTCTACAAAAGGGTGAAATCACACGCGGTTCTTCCCATCTGCGCTTGCGCAGAGGATGAATAAGCGCTCCGGAAAGACGCCTGGGATTCTGAGTTTGCGCAGACGCAGTTTCCTCAAGGCGGAACTGGGGCGACCGAGGCTTCTGCAACCTAAACACCCGGGGAGAAAGGAAGGTGGCAGACGCGCAGCGCTGCGCATGCGCGGGCACCTCCTCCGGGGAAGGGTTGAGAACCGGACTGGGGTGGTCAGTTGGGCTCAGAGCGGAGCGGGGTCAGGATGGACGAGGACGTGCTGACCACCCTGAAGATCCTCATCATCGGCGAGAGTGGCGTGGGCAAGTCCAGGTGAGACGGGTCTGCCGGCGGTGACGACGGCGGCGGGGCTCTTTCTGCCTCCGTGGCCGCCGTCTGCTGGGCCGCGTCGGGAACGGTAAGGGCGGCGGCTGGTGCGGGCCGGGCTGGGGCCGGGCCCCGCTCGTTCTCCCCGGCCTCTCGGCCGCGCGGTCCTGCAGCCCCTGCCTCCCCCCACCCCCGCCGTGTTGTGGGTCCGTGGCAGGCCCGCCTTGTCTGGATACGTTTCCCCTCTGTCCCAAATAAAAAACAATTCTGAGGGCCGCCGCTCGGCGAGCGGGTTTGCTGCCGAGGAGCCTAGGGCGTGGCGGGCGGGTTTGGGCCCGAGTCTGGCCGAGAGCGAAGCCCGGACTCGGCCCCTGGGGTTCAGGCTCACTGTCACCCCGCGAGTTGAGTTGTAACTTCAGCACTTTGGTTTTTCTGTCAGGCTTTCTCTGAATACGTCGCGTTCCACACGGGAAGTTTCGTGACGCCTTGGGTCACATTCCTGGCCTATTTTGGTGCACCCCTTTGCCGCTTCTCTGTTTTCTTCTGAGTCAGCTGTGAAAGAACTCTTTGGTCTTCTGACTACTTGAGTAATTCACTTGAGTCTGAGATGCTAGTGTTTAAGCTGTGGACTTTATTCTTTGAGAATCAAGTGTAATTGTTCCTTCGCATGCTGCCACATCATATAGAGGTGAAAGAACAAATTAGTATTTTGTGTTTTCTTTCTTGACCTTTTTTGAGGGAAAATGATAGTTGACAGTGGTTCGAGTTGAGTATCGGGTAAGAACAGTGATGCTCAGTGGGTGTTGCAAGCGGGTTGTGATTTCCTCCAAGCCTTAGAACAAAGTTCTCCAGGTCAAGTTATTCTTGCCATCTCATTATTATTATTATTATCACTAGGTTATATTCTAGGCTGTCTTGATTTTTAAACAATATTCCAGTTCCAGGAGCTGTAAGTAATTTCATATTTTAGCTATGCCTGCTGATAAACTTATCTCCAGATCACTTCATCAAGTTATACTTTTTTAGATGCTTAAGGATTTGAAATTTTATTCTGTAATACGTTCTGCAGTTTTATATATTTTTAAAGTATGACAATATATTTTCTAGTTTTTCTCATTTACTGTACTCAGTATATATTGGAGTGAGGGATTTGCACATAACAAGGAATAAATTAATGAAACACTGTGGGCTAGCAAAATAGTATGGGTGGTGTGGATGTGTGTATATGTATGCATTATTTAAAGGACTGAATAGGGCGCCTGGATGGCTTAGTTGGTCAAGCATCTGCCGTCTGCTCAGTCCATGATCCTGGCGTTTCATGATCGCAGAGGCCTGCATTTGGCCCTGCGTTGGGCTCCCTGCTCAGCGGGGAGTCTGCTTCTCTGCCCCTCCCCTGGCTTGAGCTCTCTCTCTCTCAAAGAAATAAATAAAATCTTAAAAAAATAAAGGACTGAATAAAGTACTTTTCATGATCACTATTATATTTGAGGGTTAAAAAGTTAATATATTGAACATTGTCTTAATAGGACTTCTATAGCCTTGTGGTCTTTTTTTCTTGAGATGTGACCCTCACTTAGGTTAAGGCATATGAAATTGCTGATTTTGAAGTCAAAAATGGTTGAATGTCATTTCATGTGGTTCAACCCAATACAAGTTTGGTTGGCAACATTTTCCTAAAGGTAGTGGATGGATGACCAGTTAAGCTGTGTTAAAATTTTCTGGAAGGTTAACTAGAGTGTTTATGTAATTGAGGTTCTTCCTCTAGTGTAAAATCAGTTAGGTGGATTTATTGGTTTCCTTAGTTCCCTCCCTTCAGACAAACTTGTTTGGATTTAATTTGATCCAAACTTTTCTCAGTACTTAATGGTGAATTTTCAGCTGCTCACTGCAAAATTTTAACACATTTAACTACCTCTTTCAAGAAAGGATTGTGTTTAGGGAGAAAGTTGGCTTATTTTTCTAGCTAGACATACGTTATTGGTGCATGTTCTTTGCTATGGAAAACAACCTTGAACACTTATTCTTTCTGGATACGATGAGAATTAAATGACTCTACTAAGATAGAAGCCTATTCTTTTAAAGCTGAGTTAGTACAAAAACATTTGTCATGGATATAATCTTTAAGGGTTGTTCTGACCAATAAGTTTGTTTCTTTACAGATCTAGAGTTAATGGAAGTGAAATACCACTTGTATTGTTGCATGACAAAGGACATCTTTTTTTTTTTTTTTAAGATTTTTATGTATTTGACAGAGAGACAGCGAGAGAGGGAATACAAGTGGGGGAGAGGGAGAAGCAGGCTTCCCACTGAGCAGAGAGCCCGATGCGGGGCTTGATCTCAGGACCCTGAGATCATGACTTGAGCCGAAGGCAGACGCTTAACGACTGAGCCACCCAGGCGTCCCGACAAAGGACATCTTAAGTAATTCAAATTAGTGGGTTATTTTTCCAGTTTATTTCAGACTGTTGGAGTGTGATGAGCATGTGTGGTAGCAGCCAGGAGATCAGGATTATGAAACTGGTGCTGCCACTCTGTGACCTTGTGTGTGATACTTGAACACTCTAGGTCTTCATTTCTTATTTGAAAAATGAGGTTGGAATAGAAATCCCTCAAACCCTATCTAATGTTAAGTGTATGAGATGCTTTGATTCTGTGGCTAGCCATAGTGAAGTAAAGAAGTAGCAAAGTGTTTCAGAAACTGGGAGGGATTATAGAGATCTTCTGTTACCTAAATTGCTGTCCCTCCTGTGTCTCTGTGTCCCCATCCTTTTTAGCCAATTTCATTTGTAAATTAAGAAATGCAGACTATTTATGATCACACTGTTTATTATAAATTTGCTTTCCTTTAAATGATATGGTGGTAGTTACTCCTTCCATCTATAGCTCTGCATGGAGAGTATTTTGTTGCTTTGGCTTTGAAAATATGAACGCTTAAATATACATCCTTTAGAGCATTGGTTCTTAATCATTTTCTGGTTGTGGAGTCTTTAAAAGGTCTAAGTCTTTAAAAGTCTAAAAGTCTCTCTGCCTAGAAAAAAGCATAACATAGAGTTGAGAATACATTTCCAGCTAACGGTGTACCCCTGGCTAAGATCTGCTTATATTCAGAGCCCGTATTAAAATTTGTTGCTTTGTACCTTATCAGTTCCCTGGCTTTCCTGACCTTTAATGACAAGGATTATCGTAAGGATTAGCAATTATGTAAGAAGAACCGCTGGCTCAAGTGTCTGGCAAATTGTTGATGTTCAATAAATAATAGCCAATACCATTGTTATTATTTGTATTATTCTGGTATTATTATTACTACTGCCACTACTACTCTACAAGTTTCTTTTATGTAATAATATTTAGTGTGGTGACCAAGTATGGATACATACCTTTTCCATTCTTAAAATATGAGTAACTAAATTTTTAGTGAAATTTTTACTTTTATTAATTTAAAAACCTACTGTTGGGGAGAGAAGAAAATTTTTATAAGTGCAGTCTTTCAAGATTCTTGTTAGTGCTGTCACCTGACTCACGTTGGAATAAGCAAAGTTATAGTCAAGAGGGTACAGTGTTACGTGGAAAATCTACTGTTTATTTCACTTTTGTGGTGCTGGTTTCCTGGTAAACACAAGAAAGCAAAACCAAGAAAGGGAGAGTTAATCCTTCAAATACAGTTAATGACGCCGGATTTTGAATACCAAAAGGCCGTTATGTGTTGCAGTATACTCTGGGGGAAAAAAATCTCTAGCAACAGTAATTACAACCTACAGAAATATTTGTAAATTTTTTTTGCATTTCAGACATCTGATAGCTATTTCCTTGATTTTATTTATTTATTTATTTATTTTTAAAGATTTTATTTATTTGACAGAGAGAGACACAGCGAGAGAGGGAACACAAGCAGGGGGAGTGGGAGAGGGAGAAGCAGGCTTCCCGCAAGCAGGGAGCCCGATGTGGGGCTCGATCCCAGGACCCTGGGATCATGACCTGAGCTGAAGGCAGCCGCTTAACGACTGAGCCACCCAGGCGCCCTTCTTTGATTTTATTAATGCATACAGGTTGATCGATAGAACAGTCTTATCCTATTGTAGGAGATAATGTGAAGGAAGATTGATTAATTTTATAAATCTAGGGCTTTAACAAAAGCTTAGATTATATTTTTGAAGAGTTTCTAATAATTGACACTTCTGCCTTATATTAAATAAATAATTCGGGGAGATATAAAATCTTAGATTATTCATATGGTGTCTTTTTTTAAAAAATTCAAATTCAGTTAATTAACATATAATGTATTATTTGTTTCAGGGGTACAGGTCTGTGATTCATCAGTCTTCTATAACACCCAGTGCTCATTACAACACATACCTTCCCCAGTGTCCATCACCCAGTCACCCCATCCCTCTACCCCACTTCTGTCAGCAACCCTCATTCAGTTTGTTTCCTATGATTAAGAGTCTCTTATGGTTTGTCTCCCTCTCTGGTTTCTTGTTTCATTTTTTCCTCTCCTCCCCTATGATCCTCTGCCTTGTTTCTTAAATTCCTACTCATGTGGTATCTTTTGCTATTATTTCATCTCTTTCTAGTTTCTTTACTATTTCTTAGGTTTAGTCCTCCTTATCTCTCACCATAACCATGGCAGTTGTCTTCGGTTAATTTTCTTGCATTTTTTTTGCTGGCATTAACTTTTCAAAATGTAGAGCAGTTCTTGCCATTCTTTTTTAAAAAAGCTTTCAGTAACTCCCTATTGCCTACTTGATTTCATACACCCTACCTAGCATTTGCTAGAGTATACCTATTCTGGCTATCATGTGATCTACCTTCACTTTTTACTATATGTTTTCTTCCTGCTTAGGTAGTAGTCCTACTACTTACTACTTGTTACCAAATGATAGATTTTCACAGCTTTCTGTTTTACTTGAATTCAGAGTGTAGTACACATCAGATTTAAACAAAAAATTAATTTGTTGCATTCCAAGAGACTTATTCGCCCCTTTTTGTCCACATCACAGTATGACATGTTGCTGATACTATTTTCTCACAAGGACGTACCTTTATGGTTACCAAAACCATAACCAAGCCCAAATCTTTTCACACTTGGGAATTGTGTAGGGGAGCATGGGGAATATATTAAGTAAACTGCTTTGCTCTTGGGGTTCTTTTATTGCCTTTCCAATAATTTAATTCCTCCATATATACCTGCAGTGGGGCAATATTTGTGGGAGCAGACCTACATCAGCTATTCTTACCTGTGTCTAATTTTTTTTTTAAAGTAGGCTCTTTTTTTTTAGATTTTATTTGAGAGAGAGAGCGAGAGAACAAGCACGAACAGGGTGAGGGGCAGAGGGAGAAGTAGACTCCCTGCCTAGCAGGGAGCCCGAGATGGGGCTCGATCCCAGAACTCTGGGATCACGACTGAGCCACTCAGGCGCCCATTATCTGTGTCTACTTTGTGACAAAATATAATAATCCTGAACATTTGCCAAATGGTTAGGAAAAAAGACAAATTTCTAATCTGTCTTTTTAACATTTCTTTTAGCCTGCTCTTGAGGTTCACAGATGATACTTTTGATCCAGAACTTGCAGCAACGATAGGTAAGCCTATGTTTAAAAATTCAATAGAAATGCCACGTATTTTCTTGCCTTCAGTCTGTTTTATCTAGTTCCTTCTACCCTCCATCTACCACCCCATTGTTTCCATGTCTGTTGAATTCTTTTTCTTTCAAGGCTTAACTTTGGCTTCATTAAATTTCTGGAGCCTTTGTAGATCTCACCAAGCAAAAATAACTTACTTGTTGTTTCATGGCACTTGGTTAACACTGTGGATATTATGATTATCTGTACATACATTTCTTTCTTGTACTATGGATTGTCTTTTATTTAGCAACATACAATTATCTGAATATTTATTGTATGTCAGGCACTCTCCTAAGGGTGGGGCTATAATGATGAATTATATAGACTTAGTGTCTATCATCATGGACCTAACAGTATCACCTAATAGTAGAGTGTGTTAATTTTGCATTTTTAGCATTTGCTACAGTCTCCTGCATATATTCTGAACTCACATGTTTATTGATATTAGTTATTAAAGATTATTAGCAGTAATGCCTAAATGCCTCTTTAAAATGAAATTTAGTTTGCCTAAAAGTGGTTTGCCACATTAGCTTACTAGAATATATGAGAAGATTGAGCTATTTAGCGTGTGTATCACATGTTTAGGGAGTAGATGACAATACAAAGGTATCAAGAGACAGCTTGCATTGTGAAAGAGCTGAGTCAGAGCAGGATAGTAGTCTTGACTCTGCCTTGAACCAGTTGTCTAGATCTTCAGGAAGTCCTTTAACTTCACTGTTTTCACCTATAAATGGAGGAGTTTTGGTGAGAGATAATCTGTTTTCCTTACAGCTCTAAAATTTCATGATCTGTTGAGTAGAATGTAGTAAATATGATCCTAGCATTATTATTAGGGAAAATAAAGAGTTTCTCTTAACTGGGTTTGTTTTCGCATTTATTGTGTGTGTGATTTGTTTTTTGTTTTTTTTCTTTTTTTCAAATGTTAAATAATTTCATACTTAGAGAAAAGTTGTAAAAATAGTACAAGAATTCTTGTATGTCCCCAAATGTTAATATTTATCATATACGCTTTATCATGCTCTCTATACACACACACACACACACACACACAGTGTTCTTGTTTTTTTGAATTGATAGTAAAATTGCAGAGATTAACCTCTAAATACTTTAATGTGTATTTCCTGAATGAACATGGATACAATTCTACTGTATACAGATAGATTTCATTAATTGTCCCCCTAATGTCTTATTTAGTGAAAGAAAAAAAAATTGTTTCTGGTCCAGGATGCAGTCCAGGATCACAACTGAGTTTAGTTGTCATTTCTCTTCAGTGTCTTAATATGGGCAGTTCTTCGTCTTTCATGGCCTTGACATTTTTGAAGAGTACATACCAGGTCAGTTATAGTATAGAATATCCTTCAGTTGCATCTGTCTAATGTGTCTTAGTGGTTAGATTCAGGTTATGCATTTTTGGCAGGAATTCCACAAAATGCTTCTCAAGAGCATGGTGTGTATTTTGTACCATATATTTGTACCATTATTGGTGATGGAACTTTGGTTACTTAAGGTGATATATGCCAAATTTCTTTAAAGTGTCATCCTATCATTCTAACTTTGGTGGTTGTCAAACAGTGATTTTTCAAATTCCATCTACATTTCTTACTTAGAATTCTGCAAGGAATTCAATATGAATTCATAGTGCCTCTAAATGTTTAATAAGTTATACCAGGCATTACTTAACATTTGTGTGGCCTATTAACATTTACAGATTTACATTTATGTGTGTGAAAAGGAGTCATTTAAAACACTAGTAATTTAAAATCCATTTTAATTTGGCTTTGATATATTATTTGTTCTTTAAAAAATTAGTAGTAAAACTTCATTTCACTCAGTACATGCCTAGCAATGGATAGCAAGGGGTAGAAGAGTAGTAACTGGAAGGAAAATGAATTTGTCTAGAGTTAAAAATTTTTTTTTTAAAGATTTTATTTATTTATTTGAGAGAGAGAGAATGAGAGAGACAGAGAGCACATGAGAGGGGGGAAGGTCAGAGGGAGAAGCAGACTCCCTGCCGAGCAGGGAGCCCGATGCGGGACTCGATCCTGGGACTCCAGGATCATGACCTGAGCCGAAGGCAGTCGCTTAACCAACTGAGCCACCCAGGCGCCCTAGAGTTAAAATTTTACTAAGGGAATGATCAATATATAATATAAAGCTATTTGTCTTCATTTCAAGCCCAAATGGAATCTGGAGAGTTGGACAATGACAAATTATATATTGTCTTCATTATTAAAAAGGCTTTGTCCACTTTAAGAATAAATACTAAGATTGTGGCATACTGTTGATGTACATAATTTGTTCCCCAAATGGGCTCTGGGTCTTGAAAAGTATCTTTTACATTTAGGTATCAGATTATTTTCTGCCTTAGGTTATAACTAATATAAACACGAACTTTTAAAATAAAACAATTAGTTCAGTTGCTAATGACCTTGTAATAATTAGTGTTTTGTGGAAAATTAGGTATTTTACCGGTAGGATAGTAAGGAAAGCACACTTTTATCTTTTCAGTAATATAGTGAGACACTCAAGTTTCTATCTTATATAAAATATTCTTTTAACGTAACTGTTGGATTTTGAACCTGAGGATGGTACAATAAAGTTGGGTTTTCTTCTTTTGCTTTCTGGCAGTTAGCCAGAATGACAACAAAGGGGGGAGGGAAAAACTAAAACACAAACCCCATATTCCACTAAACTAGAAGAAAGCTAAAAACCCCAGGCCACAGAATAGGTGGAATGGCTGCCAAGAGCAGTGAGTCTAAGCAGACTGTATGTGGGAAGAAGTAGAGTGAGAATGCCATAGCTGCAGAGCTTGGAGCCAGCAAGGGAAGCTTCATGAACCTGAGCGGCCCACCCTGAGATGCAAAGCCTAAATCCCTTGTTTGCGAAAGTAAAATGGGTTTTTTTTAAGCTAATGGCAGAAGTTTCCCTGCACCTGGGTTTGATACTAAGAAGTTGGGAAGGTGAAGCCAAACAAAGAATCACACAAACAAGCCATTTTTTTTTTTTAAAGATTTTATTTATTTATTCATGAGAGACAGACAGAGAGAGAAGCAGAGGGAGAAGCAGGCTCCCAAGGAGCAGGGAGCCCGATGCGGGACTCGATCCCAGGACCCTGGGATCATGACCTGAGCCGAAGGCAGACGCTTAACCGTCTGAGCCACCCAGGCGCCCCAAACAAGCCATTTTTACATTTGTCTTTCTCTGTATCAGTAGGGGAAGAGATGTCTTTGCATTGTGAAAACCTCAAGGCTGCCTATCTCCATTGGCTGTTGAAAAGTAAACAAACAAACAAAAAACCTAAATGATTCTCATATAAAACCTTGAATCAAGACAAAGTTTTGCTGGTCAGGAACTGGAACCACTATAGCCTTCTGCACGAATCTCTTACAGATAGCTTGTCCAAAAAAACCTCACCTCCTTTAAAGATGAATTATCAAAAGGATTTCAGTTAAGCACTACTTCCTACCACTCAAGAATCAAAAAGGAAGAAAGTAGCAGAAAAACAAAGGACAGATGAATACTCAACAGAAAAAGTACTTCTATAAAGTAGATGAAAATCATGCCCAGCTGTTTTGCTATGAATTTAAAACACATTTTGGAAATATTTACCACTGAGAGCACAAAGCAGTGATAAAAGAGGTCAGGAAGAGATAGTGTGACTGCATGAGAAAATGCAGTGTCAGCTAATTGAGCAGAAAGAAAAATAAGGTTAAGAAAATAAAACTGTCACTGAAATAAGGGCGAAATTAGAAGGATCACAAGGGACAGTAGAGACTGTGGAAAACAAAATGAAGGACAATAGAAGCTAGAAAAAAAAGTGGGTAAAATTTGCCAAAATGAATAAAAATGTTTAAAACACATTAGAAAAAATGATGTGGGGGGTGCCTGGGTGGCTCAGTCCTTAAGCGTCTGCCTTTGGCTCAGGTCATGGTCCCAGGGTCCTGGAATCAAGCCTCTCATTGGGCTCCCTGCTTGGCGGGAAGCCTGCTCCCCCTTTCCCACTCCCCCTGCTTGTTGTGTTCCCTCTCTCGCTGTCTCTGTCAAATAGATAAAATCTTAAAAAAAATTAAAAAATGATGTGGAAAACAGAAAAGGAGATTCAGCATATGTATATTTGAATCTCAGAATTAGAATGAGAAAACAAATATTTAATATTTCTGACATAAAAATAAATACACACAAAATTTTAAGAATATTTTGACCAGGTTTTTTGTTTGTTTGCTGCAAGGGGGTGTTTGGATTATGGCAAGGCCTTATGATGGTACTTATTAGCTGCATAGATAGAACTGATTGAAATTTAAGCATGGAGATTAGATCCTTGTAGAAATTAGTTACACTAATTTTATATAATCTAATTAAATAGGCAAAATTTGCTTCATGTTAAAGTTTTTATTTTTTATTTTTTAAAGTTTTTTATTTTTTAATTTACCTTGTTTTAGGTGACCTTTGAATGTAAAGAGTGCTTTGAGTAAAACTTTTTCAAATAAAAAATTAGAAAATTTATTTAAATTAAAATTTAAAATGAGTTCTCTGCTTTTTTTTAAAAAAAATTTTATTTATTTATTCCAGAGAGAGAGAGAGTGCGCACGTGCAAGTGGAGGGAGGAGCAGAGGGAGAGGGAGAGAATCTCAGGCAGGCTCCATGCTCAGTGCAGAGCCTGACACAGGGCTTTATCTCACAACCCTGAATCAATGACCTGAGTTGAAATCAAGAGTTGGACACTTAACCCACTGAGCCACTCTGACGTCCTGAGGAATATATTTATTTAATTGTTTGAGAAATGGCTTCATTTTTTCCTTCTCTCCTTCCTACTTTTCTTTTAGTTTATTTTGTTAGTTTTTTAAGAGTAGTATTAAGTTCCCTTCTTTTTAGTCCTTACTCTTTAATAAAGATGTCCTCTAAGAACAAGTTTACTGTGCCCCATAGGTTTTGGTAGGGTGTGTTTCTTTTTCATTGCTCTCTGGATAGTTTGAATTTTCAGTTTAGCTTTCTTTGAACATTTGAAATTTTTGATTTAGGAATGTGTTTCTTAATTTCCAAGCTGTTTTGTTGTCATTTAATTTCTTATTTATTGATTAATGATATTAGTTTGGAATAAGACCATCCAACCCTTTGCCAGCCCCATGTCCATCAGCAGAAGCCAACTTGGGAGTCTTGGAATTCAGCCCGCTTCTGACAAGACCTTTCTCCACACCCCTCTTTCCTCTCCACACATTTTTTATCTTGCTATTACTTTCTGCCATAAAACCATCTTACTGTTTGTCTCCCTTTAAGTAGTCATCACAAAAAGCCCTGGCTTCCCAGGTTATTCTTCATCTCTGAGACTTTAATCTTCATAAGGTTTTGTACATCTTTTTTCACCCCCAGCTTCCCCTCCTTCTCAACTCTTAAAACATATTTACTCTATCCTCTGAGGTAGCAGAGCACTTACCTCATTTTATTGTTGATACTTTTAAAGTTTGTAAACTCAAATTTGGGGATCTAGGTCCTCATAATTGTTTCTCTGTTGGATCCTTAAAGCTTTTATAGTATCCCTCTTGATGTCCCCTTACCCCGATGTTTTCCACCCTCCCTCCCCCCAAAATAACTAGCAGGTAAAGCAGGAATTTTTATATTCCTTGATGAGAAGGGGGAGACTGACTTAAAGAGGTTAAGCTCCTGCCTAGCTAGACCTCAGGAAGAGACCTGAGACTAAACCCTGCCTCCTAACTTCTAACTTGGTATTCTTTCAATCACAACATAGTAATACAGAAATAAAAAGGATCAAACACAGATTTGAACACAATGTCAAAAATGTTAAACATAAGAAGGAAGTAACAGAATTAAAATATATCAGTTAATTAAATGTGAATAGGTCCAATTCTAATAACTCATATTGTCAGATGGAATTGAGGAGTACTTAAAAACAAATAATGAAAGGTTGAAAATAAAGGGATGGGCCAGGCAAATGCAAGCAAACAATATAAAAGCAGAGGTGGTAATACAATGTGATTTTAAGTAGAATTTAAGATTAACACACTGGATATAATGAAATAAGATAGTATGTAATAATGAAAGGCCCAACTAATTAATAAAGTAGCTCTAACAGTCATAACAAGTAGTCACCAAACATAGATGGTATATATAAGAGCAAAACCTGTTCAAAACGCAAGAGAATTTGATGAAAATACAGTTATATTAGGAGATTTGTTATATCTCTTTCATAATTAAATAGATCCAAAAATCACAAATGAGACTGTAGGGAAATAGAATAACACAATCAACAATTTTTTTTTTTTTTTTTTTAAGATTTTAAATAATCCCTACACCCACCATGGGGCTTGAACTTACCATCCCAAGATCAGGAGTTGCATGCTCTACTGACAGAGCCAGCCAGGTGCCCCTCAATCAACAAATTTTTTTTTTTTTTGGTAAGATTTATTTATTTAATTGAGAGAGATCCCGGGGGTGGGGTGGGGTAGGGGGGTGGGAGGGGCAGAGGGAGAGGGAGAGAGAGTCTTAAGTAGACTCTGTGCTGGGTGCAGAGTCTAACGCAAGGCTGGAATCCCATGACTCTGAGATCACGACCTGAGCCGAAACCAAGAGTTGGTAGCTTAACTGACTGGGCCATCGAGGCGCCCCAATCAATACATCTTTTGAGGGAAGAACTCATTACTTCAAAAGCCCATGGAACAATTTTACAAAATCAGTCTTGGACTTAGTAGCAACGTAAATCGTAAATCAGAAAGAAGCAGAAATTTTATAATAACATGTTCTCTGGTAATTTATTCTTTTAGAAAATATTTTTGGTCTGTTATATTCCTAGCATATGAGTAGATAGTGTGGTTTTGTTTTTTTTTAATTACCAATTACAGTAAAATTGCCCTCATTTTGGTATTCAGTTTTTTGAATTTTAACATGTATTATACAAATGTATATAGTCATTTAATCATTACCACAGTAAGGATATTAAGCAGTTCCATCATTCTAAAAAACTAGTGTCTTTTTAGTCATACTTTTCCCCTGCCTCTAGCCTCTGGCAGCCACTGGTTAGTCTTCATCACTATAATTTTATCTTTTTGAGAATGTCCTATAAATGGAATATATTATGTAAACTTTTCAGACTTTTTTTTCACTTAGCATAATGCCTTTGAGCTGTATCCAAGCTCTTGCATGCCAGTAGTTTCTTTCTTTTTATTGCTGGGTTATATTCCATTGTGTGGATGTTTCAGAGTTGATTTATCCATCCACTTATTATAGGACATTGGATTGTTTTCAGTTTTTGGTGGTTATGAATAGACCTGTATAAACATTTAGGTACAGGATTTTATGTGAATATTAATTTTTATTTCTTTAGAGTAAATACCCAGTAATAGGATTACTGGATCATATGGAAAATGCATGTTTAAGTTTGGAAAATATTCCATCCATTTTTTAGTAAAGTGATTGTATCATTTTACATTTCCACTAATGGTATATAAAAGTTCCTGTTTCGAGAAAGACATGTATCATATGATCTCACTGATATGAGGAATTCTTAATCGCAGGAAACAAACTGAGTGTTGTTGGAGTGGGGGGAGGGGTGGGAGGGATGGGGTGACTGGGTGATGGACACTGGGGAGGGTGTGTGCTCTGGTAAGCGCTGTGAATTGTGCAAGACTGTTGAATCTCAGATCTGTACCTCTGAAACAAATAATGCAATATATGTTAAGAAAAAAAAAAAAGAAGAAGAAGGTAGCGGGAGGGGAAGAATGAAGCGGGGGAAATCGGAGGGGTAGACGAACCATGAGAGACGATAGACTCTGAAAAACAAACTGAGGGTTCTAGAGGGGAGGGGGGTGGGAGGATGGGTTAGCCTGGTGGTGGGTATTGAGGAGGGCACATTCTGCATGGAGCACTGGGTGTTGTGCACAAACAATGAATCATGGAACACTACATCAAAAACTAATGATGTAATGTATGGGGATTAACATAAGAATAAAAAAAAAAGTTCCTGTTTCCACATCCTCACCTGTTATACTTAGCACGATCAGACTTTAAAATTTTAACCATTCTAATAGGTATGTATGTGTTGGTAGTCTCATTGGTTTAATTTGCATTGTCTAATGACCAGTGATGTTGAGTGTCTTTAAAGTTCTTATTTGCTGTTTGTTGACTGTATTTTGAGTGTGTGTGTGTGAAGTGTATAAATCTTTTGTTCATTTTTTGTTTTTTCTTATTGTTGAATTTTGAGAGTTCTTTATATATTCTGCATATGAACCCCTTATTACATGATATATACTTTGCTGATATTTTCTTAGACTGTGGCTCCTCTTGTCATTCTCTTAACAGCTTATTTCTAAAAGCAGAAGTTTTTTATTTTGATGAAATCCAGTTTATCAATTTTTTCTTATTAATGATGGTTTCAGTGTTACATCTTTTGCTTAACAGAGGGTTGCAATGATTTTTCTTTATGTTTTTCTCTAGAAGTTGTATGGTTTCATGTGTTATATTAGGTCTGATTCATTTTTGGATACAGTATAAAGCATATGAATTGAAGTTCTGTTCTTTTCCTTTTTTTTTCCTTATATATTCTAAAACTATTTGTTGAGAAGACTGTCCTTTCTGTACTGCATAGCTTTTGCACCTTTGTAAAAACTTAGTTGTTTATATATGGTGAGTCTATTTCTGGACTCTATTCTAGCCCATTAATCTATTTGTCTATGTCAGAATGCTTCACTGTCTTGATTTCTATAGCTTTATAGTAGGCCTGGAAGTCATATATTGTTAGTCTACCAATTTTGTTACCTTTTTCAAAATTATTTTGGCTCTAATTTTTTGTGTTTCCCAATGAATTTTAGAATCCATTCGTTGATTTAAAAATAAAAGCCTGCTAGGATTTTTATAGGGGTTGCATTGACTATATAGATCAATTTGGGGAGAACTGACCTTTTAACAATATTGAGTCTTAACAATCACAGAACAAATTATGTGTCTCCATTTATTTTGGTCTTTCAAAATTTCTTTCAGAGTGGTTACATGTCTTTTACATCTTTTGTCAGATTTAGCCCTAAATATTTAATAGATTTTTATTTAAAAATGGTATTTAAATAGAAGAATCCTTTGTTCATTGCTGATATATAGAAATATAATAGATTTTTTAAACGTTTAGTTTGTATCCTCCAACCTTGCTAAACTTGCTAATTAGTTCCGGGAGCTTTTTTTTTTTTAAATTCTGTAGATTCCATTGAATTTCTACATTTTTTCTTTCCAATCTGGGTTCTTTTTATTTCTTGTCTTATTGCCCTGGCTTTAAAAAAAAAAAAAAAAAAAAGTCTTAAAAAAAGTGAAGAGGGCTGATATATCCATCTTTTCTTCCTGATATGAAGGGGAAAAATACTTAGTTTTTTACCATTAAGCGTGATGTTAGCTGTATGTTTTTCATAGATGCCCTTTATCAGGTTGAGAAATTTCCCTTCTGTTTCTAATTTGCTGAGAGGTTTTATCAGGAATGCATGTTGGATTTTGTTAAGTGCATTTCCTGCATTTGTTGATGATCATATGAAGTTTCTTTTTTAGTCTAATAAAGTCCCATTGATTTTCTCATTATTTAGGATAACCCCAACAATGAATGTTGTGATGTGTTGTTCTCTTATACATATTTGTATTAGTTATGATAAAATTTTGTTTAGGATTTTCATATGTAATCATGAAGGATATTAGTCTATAGCTTTTAATTATAATGTCTTTGGTTTTGGTATCAGGGTAATGTATAACTCATAGAGTGACTAAGAAAGTATTCACTCTTCTTCACGTTCCTGGAGGAGTTTGTTTAGAATGGATTATTATTTAAATGTTCAGTAGAATTCACTCTGGGCCTGGAATTTTTTTCATGGAAAGGTTTTTAACCATAGATTCAATTTCTTTAATAGACGCAGGACTCTCCAGTTATCTATTTATTTTTTATTGTGGTAAAATAAACATAAAATTTACCATTTTAATCATTTTTAAGTTAACAGTTCAGTGGCAATAAGTACATTTGCATTGTTTTGCAACAATCACCACTATCTGTTTTCAGAACTTTCTCATCACCTCACACAGGAACTCTGTACCAATTAAGCAATAGCTTTCACTCCACTTTCCCCTCAGCCTGTGGTAACCTTTATTCTATCTTCTGTTTTTATGAATTTGCCTGTTTTAGATACCTCATAGGTGGAATCATACAGTATATTTGCCCTTTTGTGAGTATCTTATTTCACTTAGCTTAATGTGATCAAGGTTCATACATGTTGTAGCATATCTCAGAATTTCATTCCATTTTATGACTGAATAATGTTCCATGATATGTATAAACCACATTTTGTTTATCTGTTCATCTGAGCACTTAAGTTGCTTCAGCCTTCTATTGTAATACTGCTATCAACATTGTTGTCCAAGTATCTGTTTGAGTTTCTGCTGTCACTTCTTTTGGGTATATACATAAGAGTGGAATTGCTGCATGATATGGTAATTGTATTTTTAGCTTTTTGAGGAAACATCAAATTTTCTTCTGTTCCTAGTTTGTTGAGTGTTTTTTATCATAAAAGGATGCTGAGTTTTGTCAAATACTTTTTCTGCATGAATTGAGATGATCATGTGTTTTTTCCCCCCATTCATTCTTTAATGGGATATATTATTTTGATTGATTTGCTCATATTCCACCAATCTTGTATTATGGAGGTAAAACTCACTTTATCGTGGTGTATAATCCTTTTAAGAGGATGCTGAATTACCTTTGCTAGTATTTTGCTGGGGATTTTTGCATCAGTATTCCTCTGGGATTGTACCATCTTTGTCTGGCTCTGGTATCAGAATAGTGCTAGCCTCCTAGAATGAGCTTGGAAGTGTTCCTTTCTCTTCCGTTTTTTGAAAAGTGAGGAGGGTTGGTGTTAACTCTTTAAATTTTGGTGGAATTTACCAATGAAGCTATCTGGTCCTGGGCTTTTCTTTGTTGGGATGATTTTGATTACTTATGGTCTCTTCAGATTTTCTTTTTCTTTTTAATTTTATTTATTTGAGAGAGAGACAGAATGAGAGTGAGCACAAGCAGGGTGAGGGGTAGAGAGAGAAGCAGACACCCTGCTGAGCGGGGAGCCCCATGTGGGGCTCTGTCCTTGTCCTGGAACTCTGGGATCATGACCTGAGCTGAAGGCAGACGCTTAACCGACTGAGCCACCCAGGGGCCCCAGATTTTCTTTTTCTTGATAGGTCGATTTTGTCAATTGTGTGTTTTCAGGAATTTGTTCATTTCATCTAGGTTATCCAGCTTGTTGGTGTATAATTGTCCATAATATTATCTTATAATCTTTTTTTGTCTGTAAAATTAGTAATGTCCCCACTTTCATATCTGAGTTTTGTAATTGGTCTTTTCTTTTTCCTTAGCCTAGTTAAAAGCTTGTCCATTTTGTTGATCTTTAAAATAAACAAACAGACAAACAAACAAACAAACCAGGCATAAATAAACCAGGCCTTGGGCATGGATTTTTCTCTGTTGTGTATCAATTCCTTTTGTCCTTTATCTTGGTTCTGATCTTCATTATTTCCTTCCTTTTATAGCCCTTAGTTTGCTCTTCTTTTCTAGTTCCTTAAGGTGTAAAATTAGGTTATTGATTTGAGATATTTCTTCTCTTATAATGTGTTTATAGCTATAAATTTCGCTCAGCACTGCTTTTGCTACATCTCAAATTTTGGTGTACTGTGTTTTCATTTGTCTCAAAGTATTCTCTAATTTTTCTTATGATTTCTTCTTTGGTCTATTAGTTGTTTAAAAGGGTGTTATTTAATTTGCACATGTTTGTGAATTCTCCAGTTTTCTTTCTATTACCGATTTCTAGTTTCATTAGATTATGATAAAAAATACTTCATATGAGTTTAGTCTTTTAAAATTTATTAGTACTTGTTTTGTAGACAACATATGGTCTGTCCTGGAGAATGTTTCATATGCGCTTGAGAGAACTTTATTTAAAAAACTGAATTAAATATTGTATTAAAAGTGCAAGCCCAAATGAACAATAAGAAAAAGCCAAAATGACAGTTCTTCTGTGGATATTGTGATTTATAAGAAATACATATTTGGTTCCTGGCAGAGAGTTTTTAAAACCCTTTGATTTTCTTAACTGATCAAAGCAGTGAAGATGTCTTTTGTTTTTCATAACTAGCCCCTTCCAACCGTACCTGAATTTATGTTAGTACTGTGACTTCTGGAAAGCCTCTAAGGATGGAGGCTGGTTGCCTGGAGAACCAACCATGTGATAGAGGGTTGGGATTTTCAGTCCTACTCTTTCCTCTCCTACCTCGGGAGAGGGGAGAGGGAAGAGGGATGGGAGATTTTGTTCAGTCACTGAAGGACAGTGATTTAATCAATCATGCCTAAATAATGAAACCATCATAAAAATGCTAAATTTACTGGTTCTGAGAGTTCTGTTTTGGCAAACACATGGAAGTTCTGGGAAGATGGCATACTCGGAGAGGGCATGGGAGCTTTGTGCCCCTTCCTCATACTTTTCCTTATTTGTCTCCTCCATCTGGCTGTTCCTGGGTTATATCCTTTTATAATAAGATGATACTCTAGTAAGCAACTTTTCCTGAGTTCTGTGAGCCACAAATTAATCCAATTAAGGGAGGAGATTGTGGGAACCTTTGATTAATAGCCAGGTGGTCGGAAGCACAGGTAACAACCTGGATTTGGGATGGCATCTGAAATGGGAGTGCAGCAGTCTTATAGGACTTATTATTAGTTAGCCCTTACCCTGTGGGATCTGACTGTATCAGACTGAATTGAATTGTAGGACACTGATGTCCCTGGAGAGTCAGAGAATATCTGGTCACAGAAGTGTTCAGAGTTGTAGGAGAGTAGAGGAGATACACAGGAGTGTTTTTTTCTAGATGTTCAGCTTCAAACTGTTAGGAGCTCCTTGTCATCCACATGAAGAGGTTGAAAAGATAGTTTAATCAAATCTAGTAAGAAGTTGGCAAAGTCAGATTTATTAAAAAGATTCCTACTGTGGCCACCTTTAAAAGCAAATTAAGAGCCACTTGCAAAACAGAAGAACCAGACTTGGTGAAGAAGCAATTTGAGCAGATGAAAGCTAAAAAACTCAGTGTCTGCATAGGAGATTCACCAGAGGGACAAAGGAAAGATGAAATGGGGGACTTGCAGGGTCTGGATCCAGATGGGGTGCCCTTTTAAGCTGCCTGTGTGTATTGACTTTGATGGTAGGATGCCAGTGGGCATTGTTACCTGAGGATGTGCTCTGTCACTTTCAGATCTAATATCTCAGAAGAGTAACTTAATGATACATATGACAGAGACCGTCATTAGACCGTCAAGAAATATATGAAAGACAGGAAATTGTAAAAGAGAAGAAGGAGATTGGGAGAGGGAGATAAACAAAAACATTTTGGGAACCGTGAGTTTCTTTTCTTGGATAGCTAGCAAAAAGCCAGTCTGCCCTTGAGCATGTTGTCTGGAGTAATTAGGGAAAAAAAAAGTTCTTTATGCTCTGAAAAACTTTGAGAATTTAACTGGAGAGTGTGTATGACAGGTTTTCTCTATGTAATGTCTACAGTGGCCTTAATTTAGTACCTGCACCAAGTCAGAACCATTTCCCTCATCTGAATTTTCTCAGGCTTTGTTTTGTTTTTAAAGTATTATGAATAAAATGTAAATAATTTCATACTTTTTAAAAAAGATTTTATTTTTATTTTATTCATGAGAGAGAGAGAGAGGCAGAGGGAGAAGCAGGCTCCCCACGGAGCAGGGAGCCCGATGTGGGACTCCATCCCTGGACCCTGGCATCATGACCTGAACCAAAGGCAGATGCTTAACTGACTGAGCCATCCAGGCACCCTTCATACTTTTTATATAAATGGTGTGGCATAATATTTATTTATCTAGACCTGGTGAATACAAGATTATTTAATAGGAGGTTTTTGTTTGTTTAGCGGCATAGAAACTTTAACTTAAATTTTCCTTGGACTATGTTATTAGCACTGTCATAATTGCCCATGATTCTAGGTATGGCTTTATCAGCTCCTTTATCACTCTAGCCCAAAACACAAACTTTTTTTTTTTTTTAATCTTTGGCATACAGAAAGACGTGGTATAATGCATATTTTAAAGTGCATTTTTATTATGTAATTTGTGTTTGTAGTGGATCACCAGAAATCATCCAAGAATTACTCATGTATTTCCATATTGGTGACAGGTGTTCTCGTAAGCATTTAGTGTATGAGGGTGCTGTTCATCTTACTTGTGACTATTCTGAATTAATTGTGACAAGCTAATAAGGGCTTTTGAAAGTTTCTTTCCAGGCTTCTTGAGCTAATGTTTTGCCTCTGGCCAGTGGAGTAGACAGCACATTAATTTTGATACTCTTTAAAGACATGTGGGCAGTTACTGTTCATTTAAGCCAGATGGCATGTGTCAACTCCTGTTCCTGGAAAGGGAGAGGTTTTTTTTGGAGGGGGAGGGGGGCTTGTAGTAAAACCTTACGTGTCTTCTTATGGAGCTCTTCTCTTTACATAAATTAGTACTTACAGAAGATTTTCATAGCACTTTAAGCACTCCTCCTTTCACTTATGAAGAAGATTCTTAGAGGATTGGGCACAGATGTTTTTGTGTGTAAATTCTTTTGCAATTGTGCAGTAGCAAGGGATCATTGATAAAGTTATATAGAATGAATACTGTTTTTTAGGATAAAAACAAAGAATTCATAAGACAAGGAGTAAGTGGCCCTTTAATGTTTTTACCAAGCTGCTTACAGTCAGAATCTGGGTTAGGGGTTTGGCTGGCTGTGGGCAGAACTCTTAATGATGGAGTGTAGTTGCATTTGGAGCCCCTTAGAGAATTGCCTTGATCCAGAGTCAGCCATAGATAGTCTTCTCTACATGAGCACTGTGAATTCCAGCACTTGGCTTTTAATGTGCATCCTTAATCACCTTACACTGAAGTTTATTTTTCCATTAAAATTTTTATTTTTTTCAGGCAAGTACAGGTAGGTAAGTGTTTTGAATTCTGCAAGCATTTGGTTTTCATTTATCCTAACTAAATCCTAAGCTGCTGAACTTTACTGACACTTTTTTTTAATTTTCACATCCATAACTCCAAGAATTTAGGGTGTGGAATTCGGGTATTTGATAAAGTGGCTTTTCTGTGTTCTTGTTTTCTTGGTAATTGATTTTAAAAGTATTATTTTACTGGGATGCTTATCAACATTTTCATTTTTTTCAAGGTGTTGACTTTAAGGTGAAAACAATTTCAGTGGATGGAAATAAGGCTAAACTTGCAATTTGGGTAAGAGTTTTAAAAATGTATTTTATATAAATATTCATCTTGTATTTTTTAAAGAAGCAGAAGTTGATGTGTGTAGAGTTCTAGAGGTAAACAATTTGTATTAAATAACTTCTGGACAATTTGTTGGTTAATGGATAAACAATAAATGGCTATGTCTTATAATTGGGTAATGAGGCAGAGACTTGTTTCACTTACTCAAAATTTTAAAATATATAATCCCTTAAGAATACTTTTTTTTTTTTTAAAGATTTTATTTATTTTTTTGCGAGACAGAGAATGAGAGACAGAGAGCACGAGAGGGAAGAGGGCAGAGGGAGAAGCAGGCCCCCTGCTGAGCAGGGAGTCCGATGTGGGACTCGATCCCGGGACTCCAGGATCACGACCTGAGCCGAAGGCAGTCGCTTAACCAACTGAGCCACCCAGGCGCCCTATAATCCCTTAAGAATACTTAAAAGCAGAATAAAGTATAGAAAAATCATCTTATCTGCCAGAAAGGATTATTGTTATTGAATAGTTTCTTTAAAGTTTTAAGAAGACAGTGTATACTCAGCTAACACTGAAGGCAGTTGTTGGGGAGAAGGGGATGAAGTGATGCTCAGGAAAAAAAGTATTTTTCATGTTAGTATGTTAGTATATTCAAGAAATTTGAGTTTGCCAACTTTGGACTTATTTTCTAATATCAGTGCCTAGTCTTTACTTACTGTCCTTTCATTTGACTGTGAACCCAAACATTCTGATACATGTTGCTTTCCTAAGACCTTTTCATGATAGTGCTGACTGAATAAAATAGCAATAACTGTCAGAAACGTCCAAGATGCTCAGTGTCTGTCTCTGTCTGCCCGTTTCTCTCCCACTCCTACCTACCTACCTACTTCTCTCTATATACCTAAATGATTGTAATATATTACATTACATATATAATTTATAAAAATATGCTCTTATATATCTGATTCCCACATATACTATGATAAGTAAATATATAAATACATTTTTGTTACATGTGATCATTAGAACTGGTTAGCAGTCATCACATTGAGGTGTACTTCAACATGGTGATTAAATAGTAAGTGTTTGGGTATCAGTTACAGATTGAAACAGGAAGTGTTCATGTATTGTATGATCTGATTCATTTTCCTGGCATTCTCTGAATGGCATATTATTTCTAATACACATTTTAACCCAAATAACAAGTAACTGTGTAAGTGTGTCTCATGTTTTTCTGTTAATTTTTTTCTAACATTCAATACTTTACATGATTGGTAGCCTATTTGCCCCCTCCCCAAAATATAATTATGATATTAATAAGAATAGTAATGTCTAACAGAAAACAATTTGGAAAATGTTGGACTAGGCCATAATAAAATATATTGAACAGTTTAAGAATGCTGGCTCCTTCCTGTACAAAAGTGGGAGCCTGATTTTCCATATGCTTTTCATGGTTGAATTTATCACTTTTTTATGCCCTTGCTACTGTTTTGTGAGATATACATGTTAGAATAGGATCTAAGGCTTGGTGGTTTCCGTGAGATCTTTCTTTTATGCAAGAGGTTTTTTAAATTTACTTTTTAGTTCCTGTATAATAAAAAGGTTGGCAGGTATTACTGAGGTGACATCTTTATCATAGGCGTATAAATATTTTTTAAATAAGAGGCTCAATCTCAGAACCCTGAGGTCATGACCTGAGCTTAAATCAAGAGTCAAGCTCAACTAACTGAGCCACTCAGGTGCCCCAAATGTTAATGTTCTTGTGTGTGTGTGTGTGTGTGTGTTTGTAATACTAACTCTGTCATATGCTGCAAATATTTTTTTCCTGTTTGTCATTTGCCTTCAAATCTTGTTTAGGATGAGTGAGTGTGTGTATGGGGTATGGATGGTGTGGGGAGAGATGTTTTTGCTATACTAAGGTTTTAGTATTTTTGTGGTCAGACCAGTTTTTTTTTTTTCCATGAATTTGGGTGTTATGTCATATTTAGGAAGCCTCCTCACTCATAAATAGAAATACATGAATCCACTGTTTCTTCTAATTCTTCTTTTTTTTTTAATATATATATATATATATATATATATATATATATATATGTATAAATCAGTTCCTCTCCTGCTTGGACGCTCCTCCTAGGATCAGTCAAATAGAATAATCAAGTACAGCCCTGTCCTCACTGCTCCCAAAAGTGCCACTCACACATCACGGCCTGCTTGGCACCTCTAAAGCTATTTTTCTCTAGATCCTGCCCTCACTTCCCCTCCCACATTTTAATATTTAGCCTTTCCAGATCCTTCCTTGTCCTTTATCCATTTCTGTCTTTAATAATCTCTTTTCTCCTCTCCCGTCAGAGAAGAAAACCACAGATAATAAGCTCTTCTTTTCTTATCTTACAAGGATGCTATTACAGTTGTTGCAAATTCCTATCTTGAAAACAAAAACAAGCAAAAATCTTAACTTTTGACTATTTAAGCTTATAAATTTTATAGGTGTAATATATCCTTATCCAATATTGTGGCAGAGGGTTTTTGCTCAAATTATCATACCTACTTAAACATTTTTATAAGTGGATCCAAAAAATCAAGACTCTAAATAGCTGGACTAATTTAAATATTTATGTGTAAAGTGTCAATCGTGTAGTATTTTAACATTAAACATACTATTTTTTTTTGCCCTACTCTTTTTTTTGTTTTTAAGATTTTATTTATGAGAAAGAGCAAGAGAGCCTGAGCAGGGGGAGGGGTAAAGGCGGAGAAACAGACTCAACACTGAGCATGGAGCCTGACATGGGGCTCAATCCCAAGATCCTGAGATCATGACCTGAGCTGAAGTCAGACGCTTAACCAACTGAACCACCCAGGCGCCCTGCTCTAGTCTTTATTTTTAAAACACTGGGCTTCATGGATATTTTGACTAGAATCACAGTTCTGATTTTTAAAAGATTTATTTATTTATTTTAGGGGGGAGGGGCAGAGGGAGAGAGAGAATCCCCAAGCAGACTCCCCACTGAGCGCAGAGCCCCACATCCCAGGCCCTGTCCCAGGCCCCTGAGATCATGACTTGCGCTGAAATCAGGAGTCGGATGCCCAGGGCACTCCGCAGTTCTGATTTTTATGTTGTGTCTCATCAGAGCAGTTACTGAAGTTGATCTCAGTGAATATCAAGGGAAACAAAACTCATACTCAAATGCTTCCGCTGTTTCTGGAAATTAATTTATTATAGTGTGGATACGGTTTTGTTATGAAAACAGAATTTTTCTGTTATAACAAAAAATCTTGTGACTAAAATATTTCTTGCTTGGTCCTTGCCCTAACCTATATCAAATTATCCAAATTATAATCTGCTTTAGATAGTAAGTACACTTCACTTTATGCACCTTTAATTTATATTACTGTTTTTTGAAAAGTTGAGTCAACATGCAAATTGAGTAATTTTACATATCAGAGGTTTTGTAAGAAACTTTGAAGCAAAGGGAATTTTTGTAAAGAGAGAAATCATTTTTATCATAAATTTATCTGTTTAGAAAGTTTAATTTTGTTAATTTTTTCACTTCAAGATGGCAGGGGTAGGGGCTGTTTCTGTAGTGGTGAGAATCTGGAAGCAAGGACATTCTGCATTTATGTAAAGCGTAGCTGGGGAAGAGTAGTAGATTTGCAAAGTGGTTTACTTTGAAAGTTATTTTCCTCTTAAGTTTCTCTTCTGAGGCCATAAATTACTCATATATTCTCTACCTATTGCTCTCTTATTAAAGCAGTCTCTATTTTGGCCAGGGAAAGAAAGTACGTAAGTAGGAAAATAAGTAGCTGGAGCCTGTCACTGCTGGTTTAAAATGCCTCTCCAATCTTATAAACCTCTTAGAGGTTATTAACATGTTTTATGTCTGAAGGAGCTTCTGCTTGCCCCATAGCTAAGCTCGAATTTACAGCTATGAGACTGGCAGCTAAGTTGATGTTTGACATATGTCTTCATTTTTCTTCAGGTTATTTGATATTAGCAGACTGGAAACTTTTTCTTAAAGGGCAGATAGTAAATATTTAGTCTAATCCAAAGGCAGGCCATGTGGCAGTGCATCATCGAACGGGCCTGGCTGTGTTCCAGTAAAACTTTATTTAATAAGACAGGTGGTGGGCTGAGGGAGCCGTTTGTCAGCTGCTGCTTTGCATAATCTTAGGTATCTTGAAGCCACAGTCCAAGGATGGTAGAAAGAAGACAGAAGGAACCCGGTCCAGAAGTACAGACTTGTTAATTAGTTTGGGTTGGTTGGCTGGTTGGTTTCCAAGGAAAGTTGAGCAACTGTCCTGTGGCAAGAATCGCTCTAGGCACTGGGGTTAAACTGATGATTAAGCAGATGAAGTCTCTTTCCTCATAAAACTTGCACTTCCTAGCTGGTGTACATCTTATGTTCCTCTCCCCCAATTATGTGTCAGAAACATGTGATAGCAAGTGGTTTGGTTTTAGGCATTTTCCTAAAAGAAGATACAGAGAAAATACTTTTAAGACTCCAACCTAAAAATTGCTTACCTAAAATAAGACACTCCTGTCATTCTCTTTTAAAAAAAATAAGTGGTTCTCAACCTTGATTCTACATTAGAATCACCCGGGAAGACTTTGAAAACTTCTGTCTTACCGTAGACCAATTAAACCAGAATCAGTGGGGGTTGGACCCAGGCATTGGAATTTTTCATTTCCCAGGAAATTTCACTGTGCTTCTGAAGTTGAGAACCATGGCTTTCAAGGAAATGGGTTTCACGTGTGATAAAAATCTTAAAAAAATACCCTTTTACTTAAATGCATTTTTCTAGAGATGAGTCAGTATTTATTAATTTTATTTTATGTAACACTTTTCAGTAAGAGAACGCATCTAATTTAAATTTCAAGTTTTAAATGAGCTTGTGCATGGATATTTTTAATAATGCTGTTTGACTTTCTACTCTTAATATTATTTATACTTTTTAAATTTAGTAATAATTGGTTGTCACCTTTAGGATACTGCTGGTCAAGAGAGGTTCAGAACATTAACTCCCAGCTATTATAGAGGTGCACAAGGTGTTATATTAGGTAAGGTTTTACTTTACAATACTGCTTTAAAAATATTGTTGTTTTATTATTGCAATTTCTGATTTTCCTTATCTGTGAAGGTCAGTAAGTTTTTATTTTTCTTCAGGGGTACCTTTATGTAACTTGAAGTTATATTAGCTTCATTTAATATTAATGAATATTTAAACTTTCAAAATTTCTTTTCAGGCCTTTGTCTAGCCATTAAAAGATAAAGATCAGATCAATTTATTTGGTTTAAAAGCACATGTTGATGAAGACGTAATTGAGGATTAATCCACATGTAGTTGGTCTGTCTGAGGAGTGTTACCAGAAACTGATCTTCAGTCAGCAGTGCATTAACATTTGCTGTGCGTTTATAAAGGAAGAAGCATGCTAGTTGCTTAGTTGAATCTGTTTTATTAGTCCTAAAAAGTATAACAAAGCACTTAGCATTGTTGATTCATAATCATACAGAATTTAAAAACCAAATGTGGATTCTCATTGTAAGTTGTTGAAAAGTACTTGTTACTAATATTCCTAGAAAACTTTTAAAAATAAATATTGGACAATTTTAGGGAAAATTGTCTTTTTATATTATGTCATAAATAGTGAGGTTTTAGGTTCATTTCATTAATTTAACAGCAACTCTTATTTTGGTTTAGCATCTTTAAGTTTAGAAAACACCTTTTTTTTTTTTTTAAGATTTTATTTATTTATTTGACAGAGAGCAGGAGAGCACAGGCCGGGGAGCAGCAGAGGGAGAGGGAGAAGCAGGCTCCCCGCTGAGCAGGGAGTCAGAGGTGGGGCTCGATCCCAGGACCCTGGGACCATGACCTGCCCTGAAGGCAGTTGCTTAGCCAACTGAGCCACCCAGGCGCCCCTAGAAAGCACTTTAAGTTAATAAGGTCTTTATATTAATAAGCTCTTAATATATTTTAATGCAGTGGGATGGAAGATGAAAGTGATAACAGGGAGATAATCAGGATCTTATCCGTTAAGTTTACATATTTTTTCAAAGTTGAAATTCTGGTCCTTGTAAGAAACAAATTAACAAGGTCATAGATGTTTAAATCCATGGAAAAAAGTTTGGTATTTTGCCACAGATTTGTATCTGAATGTTTTAGTTTTTGGATGTCTTTTATTGTTAAGAATGGGAACAGCTGTTGTTTTGCTTAAATTAATTTTCAGTTATCACACAGGATATAATTCCATTTCTCTCACAGTGTGTCTTAATAAAATTGAAGTGTGTGTATGTATATGTTTATTATTATTTTTAATACACTTGTTTCTTCCATCTGGCTGAGTAGATACTGATTGTTAAGCATTTGAAGGCTTAGAAACAGACTTGCCTATCTAGAAAGATTAGCTTGTAGTGACATATCAGAAATATAATGCCATTGCTTCTTACTTTTAATGCTTATTTAATAAGTGACCCTTTTTATTTCAGTTTATGATGTCACAAGAAGAGATACCTTTGTGAAATTGGATAATTGGTTAAATGAATTGGAAACGTACTGCACGAGAAATGACATAGTAAACATGCTAGTTGGAAATAAAATTGATAAGGTAAGAAATCAGACACTTGGCATTTTGACTGTATTTTGGTAGCTTTTCTTAATCTTTATATTTACCTTTTAGGAAAATCGTGAAGTCGATAGAAACGAAGGCCTGAAATTTGCACGAAAGCATTCCATGTTATTTATAGGTAGGTGTGTGAACATTTATCCTTTCATTATTAATGAGGAATTTTAAAATGGAGTTTTTGCTACATTTTTCTCTTTATGAACAGTAAAATGTATGTACTTAGTTCATCATTTTCTTGTGCTAACTGTAGAGCCAGGTTCATTTTTCCTTCTGTAAAAAAAAAAAAAATCGGATCTCATTATGTGAATTTGTATAGGACACAGATCATTCCTCTCAGGATACAGTGGCATTCAGTAAAGCCGGGCACCCAGTGTTAGTTGTACCTTGCTGGTCCTTGAGCTGACAGCAGTGGTACCACCTGGGAGTTTGTTAGAAATGCTTCATTTCAGTCCCAACCCAGCTTTTCGGAATTAGAATCTGTATTTTTTTTTTTTTTTAAGATTTTATTTATTTACCTGTCAGAGCACAAGCAGGGGGAGCGGCAGGCAGAGGGAGAAGCAGGCTTCCCGCCTAGCAGGGAGCCCGATGCGGGACTGGATCCCAGGACCCTGGGATCATGACCTGAGCCGAAGGCAGATGCTTAACGACTGAGCCACCCAGGCATCCCTAGAATCTGTATTTTAACAAGATCTTCATGTGATTTGAATACACATTAATACTTGAGAAGCATGGTAAAATAAGGTTTGGCAAACTACAGCATGGAGCCAAATGTGGTTCTACCATTTGTATTGGAACACAACCTTACCTGTGCAGTCATCTACATGCTGTGTGTGGCTGCTTTTATGCTTCATGGCAGAGTTCAGTGGTTACAGCAGAAACCATATGGCATTCAAAGCCTAAGATATTTATCATCTGGTCCTTTACAGGAAAAGTTTGTTGACCCCCTGTCTAGAAAAGTGGACAAGCTCTATCACTGTGGAGATTTTTTAACGTTACAGGTTCCCTGGGCCTTGTCACAGGTCTGAAACTGGGCCTGGAAGACAGTTTCTAAAAATATCCTAGTTGATTCTGATGTGAAGCCAGCTTTAGGAATTACTGATTTAGCTATTCCACTGTTAGGATCTTTTAGGAATTAGGAAATGGAAATAAAAGAACATCATCTATAGATAGAAGCAGGGTGCTATAAGTGGAAGGTAATAGGCAGTTTTAGAAAGGAATTGAGTACTACCTTTTCTGTTTACTTGCTGGGTGTCCTTCATTTTGATACATTAGTTCAGTAAACGTTTATTGAACACTGAGAATATAACAAACAGATGAACAAAATGGACAAAGTCCCTGCCCTCATGAAGCTTACATTCTAGTAGAGGAAACAGACTTAAATAAGTAAGTAGTGCTATGAAGGAGAGAGAGTATGATGGGGATGGGAGGTAATTAGGGGAAGTTCTTTGAGGTAGTGCCATTTGAACAAGAATCCATAAAATGAAGATCTAGAGGGAGAACATCTCAGGCTGAGAGAATAGCAAATATTTCCTGAGGTAGGAACGAGTTTAGTGTGTTTAAGGGATAGGAAGAAAGCCTGTGGGCTGGAGCATAGTGTATGTTGGGGGCAAAGGTGGTGATGGCGGGAGGTGAAATTTAAAAGGTCATGTTGGGCCTTGTAGGGTATGGTAAAGAAATGGATTTTATTCTAAGTGTGGAAAGCAGGGGAGTAGTGCTGTGATCTGATATTCTTTTAAAAAGACCTGTTTGTACAGAAAATGGTCCATGAGAAGCAGAAGCAAGAGGCTTGTTATGGCCCAGATGAATAATGCTGTGCCTTTGACTATGGGAGTGGTTGTGGGTGGCTTCTGGAAGGTTGGCAGATCCAGGAGATATTTGGATGGTAAAGGTGACAGGCTCTGCTGATAGATTGGGTATTTTTTTTTAAAGATTTTATTTTTTTCATTTGACAGAGAGAACTCAAGCAGGGGGAGTGGGAGAGGGAGAAGCAGGCTTCCTGCCAAGCAGAGAGCCCGATGCGGGGCTCAATCCCAGGACTCTGGGTATTGAGGATAAGGGAAGAGAGCAATCAGGGGTAACTCTGAGTCTCTGGCATTTAGGATGAAGACATTGGGTTTGACAAGATGGAGAATGCTAGTATTTTTTAATTTTTTTTTTAAAGGTTTTTTTTATTTATTCATTCGAGACAGAGAGAGAGAGAGAGAATATGAGCAGGGGGAGAAGCAGAGGGAGGGGGAGAAGCAGGCCCCCCGCTGAGCAGGAAGCCCTATGTGGGGCTCGATCCCAGGACCCTGGGATCATGACCTGAGCCGAATGCAGATGCTTAACCAACTGAGCCACCCAGGCGCCCCGCTAGTATTTTTTAAAAGAAAAGTTTCAACCAAGGGCGCTGGGGTGGCTCAGTCATTAAGCGTCTGCCTTTGGCTCAGGTCATGATCCCAGGGTCCTGGAATCAAGCCTCTCATCGGGCTCCCTGCTTGGCAGGAAGCCTGCTTCTCCCTCTCCCACTCCCCCTGCTTGTGTTCCCTCTCTCGCTGTGTCTCTCTCTGTTAAATAAATAAAATCTTGAAAAAAAAAAAGTTTCAACGGAGTGGTGAGAACAAAAGTGTAGTTAGAGTACAGTTGACCCTTGAACAATGTGGGGTTAGGGGTCCTGACACACCCCCTGCAGTCAGAAATCTGCGTATAATTTTGGACTCCCCCAAAACTGAACTGCTAAATTGCCTGTTGACCTGAAGTCTTAACTGATAAAGTCAGTTAACACGTGTTCTGTATGTTGTGTGTATTACATGCTGCATTCTTACAGTAAAGCTAGAGAAAAGAAAATGTTATTAAAATCATAAGGAGGAGAAAGTACCTTTACAGCACTGTCCTGTGTTTATTGAAAAAAATCCATGTGTAAGTGGAACTGCACAGTTCACACTGGTGTTGTTCAAGGGTCAGTTAGAGTCTGAAGAAAAAATGTGAAATAAGAAAGTGGAAACAGCTTACATAGGTAACTCTTGATGACAATTTTGCTTTGAAAGAGAGTAGAGAACCTGGGTGGCTTCTAGAAGAGTGTGTGGGCTGGAAGGCAGGGTAGTTGGTTACTTGGTTGGTTAGTAAGATGGACAGTAATTTTGGCAGGCTTTTTAAAGCTGACTGATGTGATCCCGTAGTGAGGACACATGATTGTTCAGTGAATGAGAAGGGATGGGATCCGAGAAGTAGAAAAGGGAATGCTCCTAGATAGCAGCAGGGACAGTTCATCCACTGTCACAGGAGCGAAGGCAGAGCCTAAGGTTACAAATGCAGACAGGTTGGTGACTCTCTTGGTGGGATGATCAGTGCTCCTGTCAGATCATTTCTATTTTTCTCAACATAAAGTTAGGTCATGAGCTGAGATAGAGGAGTTTTACAATAAAGGAATGAGAGTCATCTCAGATAGTGAAAAAGGTAATTACTAGGGAAAGGTAGGATTGGGGAGCAGGGCTCAATGTCCACATGAGTTTCATGGGGAGCATAAATGCAAAAGGAGACCAGTGTCCATGGTTGTATATCATTTATCCAGTCACCTATAGCTGCTTGGTTGCAGGCACAGAAGAGCCAGATTGTTCAGCTTGGAGCCTGAATTTCCTTACTCTGAAATGGGGATAATCTGTTTTGGGGTTTGATTTTAAGAACTAACTGAAAAATTAAGAAGGAACTTTGGCATAATATTTGAGTAGGTCTTTACAGTGTACAAGTCTATCACAAAATCCTGGGCTTATATACCACTCTTCTTGTGGATAGAATTTGAATAGCTCAGCTTTGAGAGTTGGGGCAAATTCACGAATATTAAACCTCTGGGGAGAAACTGCTCATTTGCCTCTGCATATACTGCCGGCTGATATTTATGCCATAATAATTTCCCAGGAAAACATCGGATATGACCAGAAAAGAATAGACTCTGACATTTTTTCTTCAATTTTAGAGGCAAGTGCAAAAACCTGTGATGGTGTACAGTGTGCCTTTGAGGAACTTGTTGAAAAGATCATTCAGACGCCTGGACTGTGGGAAAGTGAGAACCAGAATAAAGGAGTCAAACTGACACACAGGGAAGAAGGCCCTGGAGGAGGAGCCTGTGGTGGTTACTGTTCTATGTTATAAACTCTGGGAAACTCCATCTCTTGCATATTTGATCAGATAGTGACATCTTTCTGTATATAAACTTTAACTGCTATTTTAGGGACCTTGCAGTTTGCACATATTTGTTTTGTATCATGGCAGTAAATATTTGCAAGAAATCCCACTCATCGGCTTTCCCAGGTACAATGTTATGGTAAGCATGCACAGTTTGCAGTCTACAGTTTTTTTATGTAACATAAAATAGGTGTACTTTTTAAAGTACATTTGATTTTATGATTTACATTTATCATGTGATTAAAAAAATCCACCTATCTAGTCTATGTTGATACAAGGTCTACTTTTGGTCTCTTCTTTGCTTAAATACTCCTCTATCAATTACTGAATTAATTGGTATGTAGAACTCCCAGAACCACTGGGAGATATTCAGGTATCATCGAACCTGGCAAATTTCCTTTCAGGAATAACACAGAGCATGATTCCATAGCTTTTGTAGGATGTTTGCCGACAGATTCTCTTTTAGTACTAAGCGAAATTCTCTACAGGACGCAGTCCAGGCCAATTTATAATTAAATCTTTGTTTGTTCTGATGATGCTTCTAAAATAGCATTGATGTGTTAAGAAGTTTGGTCTTGCTTTTAAATTTTCTTTAATGAGTAGCTCAGTTGCTTAACTGGAGTTTTAACTCTGTGATATGTACATTGGATTCTAACCCTTTGTGCAGCGTTTTTAGTTATGTGGTGTTTGGCAGGATGACAATAAGGTTTTCCCCCATTTTGGTTTTGGAAGGACGAGAATAGTGTGTTTATGTAACTCATGTAGTACTTACCTTACCACTTTAAAAACCAACACCTTTTCCCATAAATGTTGGTGGTGTTTGTCCAGGTACCTCAATTGTAGCTTGTGTCATGTTTATGAACATCTGTATCTTATGACTTCCGTAAATGGCTAATTGATATTCAGAAACCTATATCTGTGTTTTGAGGGTTGGGAAAAATAGAACACTAAATGACAATACGAGAGACATACTGCTTCCAGATTTTGATGTGTGTGGGAAAATACTGTTGCAATGAAAATCTTGGTAATTTACTGTAACAAGTAGCCAATAGTTTATCAAAACCAACTTGTACAGACTAATAAATCTTTTCCACAGTATTCAGTTTTCTAACCTCTTGCTATTATACATTGCCTATTTTTTTCACTCGTGTGTTATTTAATTTAACGTTGTTATCTGCTATATTAAGCCCCCAAGTAAGTTATTTGTCCTTTCAAGCAGGTTACCATGATACCCCTCAGTAAGATTTCTGATATTAATTTCTGGGCAGTTTGTTCTTTGTATACAGTTGCAAATGATAGATTTTTTTCCTGGGTCACCTTTGCAATAACTTGTGATAGTGGATTTACTTCAGGTTGGATTCTTTCTGAACTGTACATCTTCACATAAGAAAACCTTACATTCTACTTGGTTCACACTTGTGAGACCACATTACATGTGATTAAAGGTTTTATACATTATATATGTATTTACTAAATATAAAACATTTACTCCTTTACTGTTGGAGAAAGGTAGCTAACACATGTACTCACGATTTGTGTTACATTAAAGCTGTAGATTTGTATATTTATGTAGTGTCTGTATTGACAAGACATTTATTTCTGTTTATTGCTTTTTGCTCCTTGAGCTATATAATAATCTTGTGCATTGGATTGTTGTGTTGATTTGGTCAAAATTTGGATACATATGAGTCACTTTTAAAAACTAATTTTGTTTGATAGATTTATATTGTAACCTTTTATAGTTTTTGAAATAAATATAGCCTGCTTTCCCTAGATGCATTTGTGGAGGAGGTATTCTACATTTCCCTATCACTCTCATGGGCTGAGGAACATCTGAATATAGTGTTCAGTTTCTCATATATGGCTTTCACTTTACTATTTTGTTGCAAGCTTATTTCCTAGTGGAGGTTTCCTAAGTGAAGTAGTTACGATACCTGAAATTAGTCACTTAAATAGCTGAGGATTTTGTTAATTCTTCATTTCCAAATCATTTGAAATAGTTTAAAAGTGCCTTTTGCAGATGGTGCAAATTAGAAATATTAGAATATAGTGCTTTGAATTCTAGGCGTACTGACACAGACCTAAACAAATAAATAAATACTCAATTTATATTAAGAGTAATAGTTAACATTTATTGAAAGCTTCCTTGGTACCAGATGTTCTAAGAGCTGGTTTATTTATTTCATTAAACCTCATTAAACAGCAACCTTAAGAAACTGCTTGGTAAACCTATTATGCCCATTTTAAAGATGAGGATAATGAAATACAGGTTTTCTAGGTAACTCCCCAAAGATGACAAACTTTCATCAGTGATGGAGCTGGATTCCAGTGAAGGCATTTTTCATTTAGTCTATTGTCAACGTCTAGTGCGTTGGGGTCCCTGGGTAAGGGTCTACGAAATCACCAGGACACAGGGGATGCAGAGCAAAGGCAGCACTTGCAACTGCATACTGCCGTTTATTTCTCACATAGCTATATACTCGCAGAGATCAGATAAACATAACAATGTATACTTAAAGTATCAAGCCAACATCTGTGAAGTGAAATATACACGAAATGCAATAAGAACAAAATACATCCTGTTTATGCTTGCAGAATAAAGAATTCTCTTAGCCATCCTTCCTTTGGACACAACATGTTCTTTCTTTAGAAAGAACACTTCTGTTTAGAAAGACACAATTTAAGCTAGGCAAGAGCCACTTCCTGCTGATCCAGGCATTTAGGCCTTGCAACATGAGGTAAGGGGAAGAGAACATTTTCTCCTCCTGGCCTAGGCCTGCCTGGCCATCCTTAACCTCAGTGCAGTCCTCAAATGATCTGGGCCTGCAAGGGGCTTACAAGCCTATACCATCTCAGTCTATGGTCTCCACCACCACTCCTTTGTTACTAGCTCTTTTGTTTTAACACAGCAGGATTAAAGGCATTCCCTCATGTTTTTTAAATCATTTTTTTGTTATGTGTAATAGAAGTAAGTCAGATTTCTTGGTTATAAAGTAAATTCCATTGATGTAAACTAACCAGGTAAGTCATTTGATCTAAAAGTTAAGGTAGTAGAGTGGTTGGTCTCTTAGTCCTTTTCCTTCTTTGGATGGAATGAAAATCTCTGATTTAGGAAAGATACAAGATCAGGAGATGTATGGGACCTTAACTTTGTAATTGGACCTGAGAAAAATTAAATCTGGGAATAGTCTTTTGCTCAGAATTGAAATCTGGGGGAATGTTCTCGTTTCAAGTACTTAATTGCCCTGTCTACAGATTCACACTTGGAGTTGACTTTATAATTGAACACAGTGGAATTGAACTTGATTTTGATTCATTGTACTTAGCATACTCAAGAAATATATGTGACTCTGTACAAGTGTGGAACTGACCCCATAGCTCATAAAAGAATCCTTATACCACTACCTTTTCTCTCTGTGGGATGGCACAGACCTACCTCATATCCATAATATCTTTAAACACAGTTTAGTGTATAGTTTTTCATATTTTCAAGGGAACTGGGATAATCCTCTAGGTACTCTGGATTGTAGTTCTTCTCAATATTTAAGTATTATGTTTCTGTATCTTGGGTTCCATTTCACTAGTCATACTTTGAAAGTTTTTTGTCTGTTTAGATAGAGGGAAAAAACCTTTATTTAATTAATTAATTTATTTAAAGATTTTATTTATTTATTTGACAGACACAGCAAGAGAGGGAACACAAGCAGGGGGAGCGGGAGAGGGAGAAGCAGGCTCCCCGCGGAGCAGGGAGCCCGATGTGGGGCTCGATTCCAGGACCCTGGGATCATGACCTGAGCTGGAGGCAGACGCTTAATGACTGAGCCACCCAGGAGTCCTGGGAAACAGCCTTTAATCAGTTTCTGGAAGACATTACCCTAGTTCTGACCCCAGCTATTGCTTGGGTAATTAACTAGAGACTCCATCTTGGGTTTTGTCTAAGAATGTTGAAAGAAGTAAATAGAAAGAAACAGATAGGCTAAGTCAAGACTTGGAGCTAAGGAATATAAATGCAGATTTACCGAGGAATATCTGATCCCCCCCCCCCCCCAAAATGGGAGCATTTTACCAGTTTGAACAACAACAACAAAAAAGGAGTCAATTTCTGTTGGGGCTTTAAATTTTACTATTTGTTGTTAGCTTTTTGTTTCATATTTAGGAATCCATGTTGTTTCTGATTGTGGTATAAAGTTTGCTTAAGTGCCTCTTAGAGCTGTTGTGTTAACACATTTCCAGTTGTGTGTGCACCTGTTCTCAGTCCTGCACCCCCGCATCTCTCACACATAATACTTTTTTTAATTAACCTGGTAAGCGACAAATTATGTAATTTTATTTGTATTTCTTTAATTACTAGTGAGATTGGCAGTTTTAATATTTTATTGGATATTTGTATTGTTTTCTTTAATAATTCCTTGCTCATGTATGTTGTGGTTGCCCATACAGCATTCACTTCCACCCGTATTTTCTTTGGATAACCAGCTTCCTCCCTTCACATATGTGGTTTAGATGGGGTTGTCACACCCCCAGCTCTACGTAGGGTTGGCCTGGTTACCTCTAACCATTGCTACTAACGCTTCCTCTTCCCCCATCCCCCAAAATAAATGGTTCAAGGATAGTCACCTGACCCAGCTCAGGCTGCTTAGATAACAAGATGTTTGGTGAGGCTTGCTTAGGAATGCTGAAAGAAGACACCATCTTGGAGATAGTGTGGTGTGAAGATTCACGTTCTGAACTTGCTGCAACTAGTTTTTCTAATATAAAGGAGCCAGCCTTGGGTCTGTACCAAAAAAAATGAGAGGGAGTCTAAGTTGGAGCCCTGATGCAATCTGGAACATTTGGATCAAGTTGGACCTGAAATCAGCCCTACTTATGGACTTTCTACTGATGTGAGCCAATAAATTCCACTTTTGTTTAAGCCAGAGTTGGATTTTCTTTTTTCTTGCAACCAAATGTATGCCACATGAGTATATATGTTCTTATTTTGTAAGGGTTCTTTGTGCATCAAGTTCAATATGTTGATTTTTATTTGCATAGGGAAGAAAAAAGGAAAACTATCACTTGAAAAGCCATTACTCTTAAATAACTTAATATTTTAGTGAGGTTACTTTCATATATTTCTTTATAGACGTATACATGTAAATGAGTTGAATTCATACATGTGATTTTAAGGACCTCTTGGCTTATGGGGTCTCATGTTTTTTGGTTTAGTTTCCTTTGTCACATGAATACTCAGCTCTTACTGCTCTCCTCCCTGAGGTAATCAGTGTTACAACCTGGCATGTATCTCCTTTTGCATTTCTCCATGCTTCCATAGTCACCTCCAAAATCATATGCAATATATATATATACATTGTTATACAACAAATGGGATCATCCTGTTTCCTTTCTTACCTGAAAATAGATTGTGAAAATCCCTCCAAACCAATTTATATGCATCTAACATCTATTTTAGTGATTGTGTAGTATTAATATTCCATGGTATGGGGTATTACCACAGTTTAACTATTTCTATAGTGATGGGCACTCATATTGTTTCCATTTTTTGCTTTTGCAGAAGGTACTGCAATAAATATTCTGTACACAGATCTTTTTGTTTTTGTGGGATATGTATCTAAGAGTTGGATCCATGGGTCAATCCGAATGTGTATTTTTTAGTTTTGATATATTTTATAGATGGCTTTCCAAAAATGTGTAATAATGGGGGCACCTGGGTGGCTCAGTCATTAAGCGTCTGCCTTCGGCTCGGGTCATGATCCCAGGGTCCTGGGATCGAGCCCCACATCGGGCTCCTTGCTCAGCGGGAAGCCTGCTTCTCCCTCTCCCACTCCCCCTGCTTGTGTTCCCTCTCTCGCTGTCTCTCTCTCTTTAAAAAAATAAATAAAATCTTTAAAAATAAAATACGTAATAATGAACATATCCACCAGCATTCCCTATCAGCTGCAGGAAGTGTTCTCAAATTTTAATTTTTGTCACCTCATATTTGCAAGGTGTAACTTATTTTAGTTCACATTTTCGGTAGAGCATTTTTTTGTGTTTGTGGGCCATTTGGAGTTGCTCTTTTTTGAAATGATTATTCATATTCTTGCCAGTTTTTCTGTCAGTTTTTGTGGTTTTATCTTATATAAGCTCTTTGTATAGTACAGATACTAATCCATATGTGTATGTTTTAAGCATTTTTTTCTGACCTTTGTTTTTTCACTCTGATGATACTGTGGTTTTTCATACAAGTTATTTTTTTTATATTTTATACCTTCTGGGTTCTCCAACTCTCAGGTTGCACATGCAGTCTCCTTAGCCTCTTCTGAGATCATTGTTTTCTTTTTTCTTTCTGTTCCACTAATAACTTGGAATTACTTTTGCTTATGTCACAAGATAGGGAGCCATCTTACTCTTCTCCATATGGATATCCAGTGTGCCTGCACTACACATTAAATACATTTTTTCCCCCGCTGAGCTGAAATACCATTTTTGTCCTAGATTAAATTCCGCTAAGTACTGGAATCTTCTTTGGCCTTCTATTTTAGGGTCTCTTAACCTTGGAAGGTAATGTATTTCAGTTTTATGTAATGTAAACCAGTTTCAATTGGTTTTCTTTAATCCTTTGTATATTGTTTTATGCTTTAAAAATTCTTAGAAGGGCTTTGCAGCTTTCATCAGACTGTCTCAGGGGCCTGGTGAACAATAGTTTTGATGTTAGTGGCTCTATAATATGTTTTTCGCTGGTAAGGTGAGTCCTTTCTCACTCTTTTTCAATTTGTTTTTTACATATGATTCTTAAAGGTCACTTTATTCTTTGCCCATTTTTCCTTTTTATAGTTCCTTTTTTTTTTTAAATGAGTTTTTCCTAAAATATGATATGGATACTAATCCTTTACCATTAAGTCTTCTCCCAGTTAGTGATTTCTCTTTTGGATTTGTTTGAAATATTGCATAATTAAAACATTTTAAACCAAAAATTTAGTCATTTTCATCAGTGTTTTAAAACTGGGAATCTAATTGGAATCACATATTTTTACTTGCCATTAGGAAACATAGGATATCTTTCTGTCTGTCCAGATTTTTTACCGTTTTAAAAACGGATAGTTTTCTTTGCATAGGTCCTGAATTTTCTTAAAAGTTATTCTCAGGGGCGCCTGGGTGGCTCAGTTGGTTAAGCGACTGCCTTCGGCTCAGGTCATGATCCCAGGGTCCTGGGATCGAGTCCCACATCGGGCTCCCGGCTCAGCGGGGAGCCTGCTTCTCCCTCTGACTCTCTCCTCTCTCATGCTGTTTCTCTCTCGCTCACTCTCCAATAAATAAATAAATAAAATCTTAAAAAAAAAAAAAGTTACTCTCAGGAATCCTTTTTTCATCAGTGTGAATAGAATTGGTTTTCTCATTTCAGAATCTATGTAGTTGCTTTTCTGTCTATCCAGGTGCCAAATCAGCTTGATACTTTGGTTTAAACTAGAGCTTCTATGTTTTTTAGGTAAAATAACAAAAATTAATTTATTTTAAAATGTATATTATTTAGAGGAAGCTGCAGGCATTTTTTGATACTTTGAGTCTGTGCCCTGACAAAGTGATTATAGGAACCCTCCCGTTTCACACCAGCTGTTAAAACCTGCGTCCCCCAGCCTTCTGTGGAAGCCACTCCCGTGCTGTCTCCAGGCCATAGTACCTCTTAGATTTCCATGGGCCAAGCTGTCCCTGGGATCCACCAGTTTCCGACTTTTTTCTAATGTATTAATAGTGAAACTGGGCTATTATTTCTGTTGTTGATTACTTTGTGTCTTGTGGGATTCGTAAAATTGGGAAGATTCTTTTTGCTGAAATACTTAGTTTTGAAAAGGGAGATTGTTCATTGCAGGTTTCCTAAAAGTCAGTATAGCATACCAGCTAAGAGTGTGGCCACTTGGCATCAGAGTATGCTCATATTCCAGCTCAGTTATTTTACTGCTGTATGATCTTGGGCCAGTTACTTAACCTTTTTGGGTCTCAGTTTCTTCATACTGAAAATGGGATAGGGGCACCTGGGTGGCTCAGTTGGTTAAGCATCTGACTCTTGATTTCTGCTCAGGTCATGATCTTAGGGTTGTGAGATCGAGCCCCACATCGGGCTCTGCACTGGGTGTGGAGTCTGCTTGGGATTCTCTCTCCCTTTGCCCCGCCTCCCCAGCATGTGCGGGCTGTCTCTGAAAAAAAAAAAAAAAAAGGGATAATAGTCTCCACAACTCTGTCAGGTTGTGAGCGTTAAATGCATAAGGGAGTGTAAAGCTTGACACAGTGCTTCAATAAGTGTTAGCTGTTACCATTAGCATATCCTGGTTAGTAGCTGCCTCAGTCTTTCTATTGTTCCTTAAATCAGTTTTTATAATTCCCAGAGAGAAAACAATACATTTTTTTTTCTTTTGAGGCTTAAAAGATTTTCTGGAACAAAATTGGACATACTCATTTAAAAATTATTTTTCTGAAGTTACAGTTTCTCATTTGTGTGTATTTTCCTTTTTTGTTTTGCATGCATTTTATCTCTCTATGGTCTTTTTTTTAAAAAAGATTTTATTTATTTGAGAGAGGGCAAAAGTGAGCGAGATCACAGAGGGAGAGGGAGAAGCAGACTCACCACTGAGCAGAGAGCCCGATACGGGGCTTGATCCCAGGGCTCTGGGATCATGACCTGATGAGCCAAAGGCAGATGGCTAACTGACTGAGGCACCCACGTGCCCCCGCCATGGTCTTTTAAACAGGCAAAAGGGTAGTCTAGAACCGTGAACTGGAAATAAATACTATGAGGATTTCTAGATAGAGTAGATAAATTCAGATAAGGTACCTGTTCAAAATACTACCGAGTTCCTTCTATTGCCAAGGCCTATCCAGGCCTTCTATTGACAGCAGGCCTCACCTCAGGCTACACGACATCGCATGTGTCTTGGGGCTCTGATGTCTACACACACCACAGGAGCTCCAAGCATTCAGCTTGCCGAGTCAGGAAATAGTACAGCCTCCTGCCACAAGACATTTGTTCTTTCTAGATTCATGTTCCTTCAGCCATATTTTCCTCACTAGGAATTTTAAGTTAGTTAAATATTCCCACATGTCACATTTACACCACCTATTTTCGGTTAAACGCAACTGACATCCAAGTTTTCTGTAACGCAACTCTAATAAATCTTGTACCAGATAACAACCATGTACATTTATAAACTTGTCAGTTTACACTTACCTCTTGCACAGCTCACTTTATAGTAATAGAAATACGATTAAATCACTCTTACAAAATGATTGTAGTTACAATACCAATAGAACTACCAATCACAAACGGCTAAGAGATAGAGCTTCATTAGCTTTCTTTTTGTCCTTAGGTGTAATTTCACCATGGACATACAATCAAGTGTTCACATTACCTGAATACTTTTTCTCTGTGGTTTATTAGGTTTGTTATCTATATGAGTTCCTTTGCTCCTATTTGTATTCAATTTTAGGGCTTACTTTTTCATCCCTTTTATCTGATTTTTCCCATTCCTATGGATGCCATCCTGATCTCATGCCCTCCCCATATGTAGTCATTATCACTAAGTTCTGGTTTATTCCGCTCTTATCTCTTTTGCAAAAATTATGCAATATTCTTTTTTTTCCCATTTCTTATAGAAAGGGTAGCATACTATATACACTCTTTTGAATCTTCCTTTTTTACTTAACAATGTAAGCTGAAGAAATCATTCCACATATCATTGGTCCATGGAGCTCTTCCTCATTTTTTTTTTTTCTTTTAATGGTTGCAAGTCCTCTATTGTGGATTACACAGCTTGTTTAACCAGTGGCGCATGAATGGACAGTGAATAACTGTATGTGTTTCATTTCTCTGGATGATAAGGTCCTAAGTCAATTTCAAAAATCTTTATTGAAGTATATTTTACATAATATGGAAAGCATTCATTTTAGGATCATGTTTTGATGAGTTTTAATAGATATATACACTTGTATAATCACTATCACAATAAAGTTATATGGAACATGCCTATTGCCAAAAGGGCCCCTTGTGTATAATGTCTGGTTTCCTTCTTCCTGCCACCTCCACTATACCCAAAGCTGCTTGGGGCTTTCTCTGTGGACTCCCAGGCAGATGGGCTCTGGCCTCTAATGCAATCTTTACCTGGATATTCTAGACTTCCTTTTTCTTTTATCCATGAAAGGCATCCATCTTTTCTCCATTTTGCATAGATTTGTAGAAATATAATGTTCTTCACTGCCTTCACTATTAAGATTTGTTCTTTAATTCCTTTATTTTTAAGATGTTCTTGGGAGGGCATAGAAACGTGCTTGGGTGTATCTCCTAAGCTAGAGCAGTCATTGGTCTTTTAACTAGGGGGGAAAAAAGGTAGAATCAAAGGATGGTCAATATTTTGCAATAGATATACCAAGGCAAGTGAGCTGGAAAGATAGGCAATGTCAGAGAAATGCTTGAGTTTGAGATTTGGGGAGTAAATCAAGATTATAACCATGTATGGGTACCTGAGGGAGTGGAAGAAGAGATGGTTCGAAGTGAGGAGACCAAGGTGCTAGATGGATCACGGATGTTTTTTCAGTCAATAGATACACAGTTGTATCTATCTCTAGATTTGATCCTGTTCCAACGATGTAGTGGTGTGCCAAAATCAACCATTTAGATTTACAGAATATTTATAAATCAAGTTCCCCCCCTCACTGCCTTTTTTAACAACTTATTTTGCCAATCATTATATCCAGTTACAAAATAAAATCCTTTGGAATTCTGACGGGAGCTGCATTAAATATATGTATTAATTTATAAACTGACATTTTAAAGTCTTCCTACCCAGACACATGGCATATCTTTCCATTGTTCCAGTCATTAATTTACATCCTTCAGTAAAATTTTAGAATCTCCTTTGTATATATCCTCTAGCTACATTTGTTAATATATTCCTGGGCATTTTATCATTTTTTTTTTACTACAGTGTATCAAGGGTTTTTATTTTTTTTAAGATTTTATTTATTTATTTGACAGAGAGATAGAGAGCACAGATAGGCAGAGTGGCAGGCAGAGGGAGAAGCAGGCTCTCCGCTGAGCAGAGAGCTCAATGCGGGACTCGATTCCAGGGCCCTGGGATCATGACCTGAGCTGAAGACTCTTAACCGACTGAGCCACTCAGGCGCCCCGATTAAGGGTTTTTAATATTTTTCATTTTTAATTAATCATTCTCAATAAATAAAAATTAGTGCATATATTTCTTATAAATAGCATCTTACCAAATTTGTTATTAATACTCATCTCTTTAGTGTTTTTTTATTTCTAGGTTCATAATTATATGTGTGAGTAAAGATAATTTTGTTTGTTCCTGATTTTATGACAATAGCTTTACTGTTTTGCCTTTTAATGTACTATTTGCTTTTTTTACTTCAAGAAACAGTCTTTCTATTTTAGAATGTTGATGTGGCTTCATTCTTTTAATATTTTACTTCAGTCTCATTTGGAATGGCAGCTGAATTTTTTCAAATTCTTTTTATTGTTCTTTTCACCACCTATTAATATAAGTAAATATTTTGTTGCTTGGTTTAATATAATGAATTATGTTGAAGATTTCCTGTTGCAAAACCATCCTTATAGTCTTGGAATATATATTACTTGTCTGAAGTGTATTGTTAAATAATATTCTACTGGATTCAACTTATGATTACTTATAAATTTGCATCTATAAGTTACATGAAGGCATGGGCAAAGCTTGTGAATTTATCTTTCTTTAGAAAATTGAAAATGTATGTTGGTACATACAATTATGCTTCTCCCCTCTGTCCTGTAGACCTCTAGGTGTTCCATTGTGTTTTATGGGAATGGATTCAGGGAACACAAACTCTGTGGCCACCCAGGGACACCCTCTGTAGAAAAGTGACTCATGGGCGCCTGGGTGGCTCAGTTGGTTAAGCGACTGCCTTCGGCTCAGGTCATGATCCTGGAGTCCCAGGATCGAGTCCCGCATCGGGCTCCCTGCTCGGCAGGGAGCCTGCTTCTCCCTCTGCCCCTCCCCCCTCTCATGTGCCCTCTCTCATTCTCTCTCTCTGAAATAAATAAATAAAATCTTTAAAAAAAAAAAAGTGACTCATAGTAGATCATTTTACCCTAAATTTTCAAATTAATCGCTAATTAAGATTCTTAATTTCTTCTGTAGTTGGGGGTATACCTTATTTCTTTTTTCTTATTTCTTATTCCTAATTGCATATTTTTATTTACTTCCTTTTTCCCCCTTGGTCAGACTTGAGTATTTAATCTATTTTATTTGTATTTTCAAAGAACAAGAATTTATTTTATTCTTACTTTCTATTTTAAAATTTCATCTTTTTTTTTTTTGTTACACTTTTTGTTTTGGAATAATTACAGATTTGCAAGTAGTTGCAAAGATAGTGCAGACGGGCCCTTATACCTTCACCTAGTTTCCCCCCAATGGTTACATCTCACATAACTATAATACAATATCAGAACCAGGAGATCTACATTGGTGCAATGCATGTGTACATATTTCTATGCTACATTATCATGTGTGAATTGGTGTAACCACCATATCCAAGATATGGACAATTCCATCACTACAAACATCTCTCTTGTTCTATCCCTTTATGTCACAGTTGTCCCCTTTCCCCCACCATCCCTGACCCCTCGCAACCAGTACTTTGTTCTCCATCTACATAATTTTGTCATTTCAAGAATGTTATATAAATGGACTCATGTAGTATGTGACCTTTTAAGATTAGCTTTTTTTTCACTCTGCAGATGTCCTTCATCCATCTAACTTGTTATGGATATGAGCAGTTCTTTCATTTTTCTTGCTGAGTAGTAATAGTATGGGTACACACAGTTTCTTTATCTATTAACCTATAGTAGGCATTTTAATTGTTTTCGGTTTCGGGCTATGCTGCTGTGAACAACTGTTTACACTCTGTGTGGATGGAAGTGTCAAGGAGTGTGGGTGCTTTGTCATTGTCCTTGATTCGTAATCCTCTGTGACTGTTTTATTATAATATTTAAAATTTTTCTTTAGTTGTATGCTTATTTATTGGCAATCTCTAAGTAATAGAAACATTTAAGCCCTTTTCTACTGTAGATGGTTTATTTTGATATCAGGTATTCTTTTTATTTGTAATATCAGTTTTAATTATGTCTTTGGGTAAGAGCTATTTCAAAGCATGTGACTTAATTTCATATTTAAGGACTTTGTTTTATTTCTTTCCCTGTAGGTTATTTTTTCACCTTCTTGTAAACTTCTAGTTTACCATTCAGTTATGGTTAGAGAATGTGGAACATAAAATCTCTCTACTTTTTGGGATTCATTAGGGTTTTCTCGATGGCCAAGAATTTGATTTCTTTTTTCTGCTTTGTTTATATCTTATCAGTACTATTTTAAACTTGCAGTTGGATAGGCCAGAGCAGCCAAGGGCACGAGCAATTAGCTCATCTGGCAGGCTGGAAGTTGGGGTTGTTCAGTTTGGGGCATCTGAAGTTTTTCTAAGTAGAGGAGAGCTGTCCTAGGAAGAGGACCAAAAGGTACTTAGTACTCAAGTCAGGGAAGATGGAGACCAAGAAGAAACATAATTACAGAAAGAAAAAACACTACTATATACTGTCTCGTAGATACCAGCTCCTGTGCTTGGCTTTCACTCATATTGATCATTAAACCTTTAAACGTGTTCACCACACTGTACTATATGGAATACATTATGTTAAAGTACATGTATTAAAGATGTTTATAAGAGCACTAGAAAAACAAATCCTTACACTCTTAAAATCTGGTGAGTAGGTGTGAAAATTTTTATTTTACAGAGAGAGAAATGGAAACTCAGATTAAGTAACTTCCAAGGTCACAAAGCTAATAAGAGAGTTGGGATTTTGATTGATTTTTAAACATATTTCATGGATATAAGAAATTCAGTATAATTTATAGAAAACAAAGTTTTATACATATGCATCTATTAAGTAAAACATGTATCATTCACATCTTCTGTGGCATTGTTGTTATTTTGTCTACTTGAGCTGTCAGATTCCAAAAGAGTTGTATTATGTGTATTGTCGTGGTAGATGATTTTATCAAGTTCCTATAACTCTAGAAGTTTTAGCTTTTTGTGTAGTCCATAAGGAAACACAGTGTATTTATTCTTTATGATTCTATCTTTTATCATTGCATAATACTCCCTCTTTGTCTTGTTTAGTTAGTTGGGGTCTTGAATTTTGGCTAATCTGATGATACTATTGCAACCATATATTATTCTTATATGTTTATTTCATTAGATTTTTTCCCATCTTTAAAATAAAGAATCTAGATAATGTAGATACGTTACAAAGAATTATATGATGAATGCACATTGAAGTCCTATTTGTGTGTGGGAGTATGTATATGGTATAATTTAATTTTGGAAATTCCAGTTTCTTTATAAATCAGCCTTGGTGATACAATCAAAAGCAGAAATTTACCTTTGGATTTCTGCTTCCAAGTGTGGAAAAACTTGAAGAACATGCAAAATACAGGAATTCAGATTTGTTTTCAAACTGTTTTCAGGTCTAAATGAGCTCAAAAGAGTGTGGGGCAGGGGGTGAGGTCAAAGATAGGTGAACAAAATTATAAAAACCTTACTTTTATATATAGATTTAATAGGGAAAAGGAACTGGTTAAAACATTCAAAGGGAAGGACATGGAGATACGAAAACTCACTTAGTTCCAAATGATTAAGATGCAACTGTTGGAAATCCCATTTCATTCTCCACAGATGAATATGATTTGTATAAATTATATCTTAGATGTGTCAATTAACTAGATGAGGAATACTTACACAATGTATATGTATACCAACTCATCATGATGTATGCTTTAAATATCTTACAATTTTATTTGCCAATTATACCTCAATAAAATGGGGTAAAAAAAAAAGCTTTTCTTTTTTTCAAGAATGGGTCTTGACTTAAAAAGGATAAGTATTACAGTTCCTAGGTTAGTATTTGAAAACAGTTGAAGTAAATTCAGTAGATTCTAAAGCTATCTTGAATTCTAGATTCTTTTTGAATTTAAAAGACAGCCAATCTTATATTTTGGATGGGTAGAGAAATTTCCATCCACATAGCATGAAATGTTTTGATAAACATGGGAATGCAATGAAGATACAGTTGCTGGTGGAAAAAATAATGGCTGTTCTTGTGTAAACCAGTTTTAATTTTCTCACTCATATAAGAAATATTTTTTATTTTTTATTTAAAAAAATTTTTTTAAGAAATATATTTTTTTAAAGATTTTATTTATTTATTTGACAGAGAGAGCCAATTGCCTACAACCAAAACAAGACAGACAAGTTCCCTACATTTGTGGAATTTATATCCTTGTGGGACAAGATAAACAATAAAAAAACTACATTCAGACTTTGATGTCATGTTTTTCTATATCAAAATCCACACTATAGCATGTTCTCCTGCAAAAAAGGGCACATTGTTTTGCTCTGCCACTAAAACTTGAAAGTTTCTTGGAAATGAATTTATTATTGTATGTTAACTCTTGAGCCTGACCATTTCTATTGCTAGGATCACATGGCTTGAGATAAGACCAAAATTGGAGAGACAGAATACAAAAAATAAGGAAAGATGGTAGATTTTCAGTGAGGATGTTGCAGGGAGGGTGGGCATGGAGCACCAATTACTATTCTCTAAATTTTGAAATTTAGCTATTAAGATTTGTAAAGTGTATGTGCAGGGCAAAATTGTAGCCTGTCATGTCAGACAATTTTTCTGCATAGTCATGTTTGAAGAACAGAATTTGACTGATGATACATCTAAATCCAAGTAACAATAACTTAAAGTGAGATTCAGCATTTTATTCCTTTCATATGTATATACTATAACTATGGTCATCAAAAATTGAACCAGTTATTTTTATTTTTAAAAAAATTTAAAAAAGATTTTATTTATTAGAGTATGAGCCGGGGGAGGGTCAGAGAGGGAGAGGGAGAAGCAGACTCCTTGCTGAGCAGGGGGCTGGACCCCAGGACCCCAAGACCATGATCTGAGCCAAAGTCAGACTCGTAACCAACTGAGCCTCCGTTTGTTTATTTTTATTTAAGATTTTATTTATTTATTAGAGAGAGCACAAGCAGGGGGAGTGGAGAAGGAGAAGCAGACTCCCCGCTGAACAGGGAGCCCGATGTGGGACTCAATCCCTGGACCCTGGGATCATGACCTGAGCAGAACGCAGACGCCCAACTGACTGAGCCACCCAGGCGCCCCTGGAACCCGTTATTTTTAAAGGATAGTTATATATCAAGAAGAATGGGCATTTTCTATAAGAAATGTTTGTGGTGGTTGCTTTTTTAAAAAATAGCTCATCGAAAGAGAAGAGGCAAGGTATAAATGTGATGGCAGCATCAAGATCTCTACATGAGATCTCCCCGTTCTCCATGAGGTGGCAGCAGTCCTTCAGGTACCTGAGAAATCCTGCTGTGAAGGTCACCTTCAAACCCTTAAGAGACTGTCCAACTGAGCATTTTTACAGGTTGTGCTTTTTTGTTGTTGCCAGATTTCTTTTCTTGTCCTTTCTTTGCTCTGTCTCTCTTTCTCATTCTGTCTTTTTTTTTTTTTTTTTTTTTTTTTTTTGGCAAAGTTCAGCCATGGATCACCTTTTTATTAGATCTGAGCCTTCCTTTTCTGAAATGGCCTACTTACGCTGAAGTCAACAGGCCGACTTCACAACAGTCCTCAGGACCAAATTACAGTTCAGCATCCACAGAGGTTGACTTGGCTGGAGACTGAGAAAATGGAAACATAACTGATCTCGCATTTTAGAGAAGAGGATTGCTTCCTTCCTAGGATACGTATTTATCTTTTTAAAGAGAACTTTCAGGGGATCGAATAGAGGCATCACAGATAAAAAGTGGATGCCACCAATGTTTTGTAAAACAGTTAATTTAAGGCTTTAAAATGATTTATTTACTTTTATATTTGCTTTAAAATCATTTTAGAGATTAAAGATGAGATTATATTAGTCTTTTTGTGAGGAGGGAACTGTTTTCTGGAAACACTCAAGTTAAAATAAAGGATTTAAAATTGCACTTCATTTTCCACCAAACTTTTAAAACTAAATTGTTCGATGATTTCGACTACAGTATATTGAATACATTTAATTCTAATAGGCTTCCTTCCCCAAATGTTTCAAATTATAAGACAATTCTGTCATTGTATTCTTCATCAGAATCTGGCACTACCTCTCTTTCTCTGCTTACTTTGCTTAAATGACAACTATTTCTGGTCTGAGTAATGACAGACATGCTTGATATAAATATGTGTTCATAATGATAGAGTCATTTTTAGAAGATGCAGAAGTCTTTTTTCCCCTAATGTTCTTGATCACACTTGCCACTTTAAAGGTGTTGGTTTTATTGATAACGTCTACATTTTTATTAGTAACATTTCTATTTCTTTAATTTTTGCTTCTATATTAATTCTTCCCTCTACTTTTTTTTTTTAAAGATTTTTATTTATTTATTTGACAGAGAGCGAGAGCAGGAACACAAGCAGGGGGAGTGGGAGAGGAAGAAGCAGGCTTCCCACAGAGCAGGGAGCCCGATGTGGGACTCCATCCCAGAACCCTGGGATCATGACCTGAGCCAAAGGCAGACGCTTAACGACTGAGCCACCCGGGCGCCCCTTCCCTCTACTTTTAAAAAATAGATTCTGTTTTTTATAGCACTCGTAGGTTCAGAGCAAAATTTAGCAAAAGAACAACGTTCCCATACAGGCCCTGTCGTACATATAGACAGCCGCCCCCACTATCAACATCTCACACCAGCTATTTTCCCATTATTGAGTTCTTTTTTTTTTTAAGATTTTATTTATTTGACAGCATGAGTGAGCACAAGCAGGGGGAGCAGCAGAGGCAGAAGGAGAAGCAGGCTTCCCGCTGAGCAGAGAGGATGCGGGGCTTGATCCCAGGACCCCGGGGTCATAACCTGAGCCGAAGGCAGATGCTGAACCGACTGAGCCATGCTGGTGCCCTTCCCATTATTGATTTCTAGTTTAGTTCCAGTGTCATCTGAGAGCATATATGATTTCTATTCTCTCAAATTTGTTATGGTCTCTTTTTGTGGGTCAGAATATCTATTTTGGTGAATGCTCCAAATAAGTTTTAGAATTTATATTCTGTTGTTGGGTAAAGTGGTCTATTGTCAATTATAACCAGTTGACTGATGGTTCTGTTGAGTTCAACTGTGTTTTTTGTTATGTTCTGCCTGCTGGATCTGTCCATTTCTGATACAGGGATGTTGAAGGCTCCAACTATAATTGTGGGTTCATCTATTTCTCCTTGCAAATCTATCAGTTTTTGCCTTATGCATTTCAATGCTGTGTTGTTAGGTACATACACATTAAGAATTGTTATGCCTTCTTAGCGAATTGACTCCTTTGTTATTATTTAATGCCCATATTTATCCATAATAACTTTCCTTACTCTGGGAAGACTGATCTGTCTGAAATTAAGATAGCTACTCCCATTTTCTTTTTGATTAGTATTAGTGTGGTATATCTTTTTCTATCCTTTTTAACCTATGTCTCTCTTTTTTTTAAGATTTTATTTTTAAGTAATCTCTACACCCAACATGGGGCTCAAACTCAACCCCAAGATAAAGAGTCACATGCTCTACCAACTAAGTCAGCAGGCATCCCTGTGTCTTTATATTGAAAGAGGGTTACTTGTAGACAACATATAGTTGGGTCTTGTTTTTGATCCACTCTGACAATTTCTGTGTATTGATTGGTACATTTAGACTATTGGCATTCAAAGCAATTATTGATACAGTTTAATGTCTATTATATTTGTTCCTGTTTTCTATTTGTTGCCCTTGCTCTTTGTTATTTTTCTTTCGCTCTTTTTCTGCCTTTTGTGGGCTTAATTGAGCATTTTATATGATTCCATTTTCTCTCCTTTCTTAACCTTTCAATTATACTTTTTTTAATTTTTTAATTTTTTTAAAGATTTTATTTATTTATTTATTTGAGAGAGAGAGAGAAAAACAGCATGAGAGGGGAGAGGGTCAGAGGGAGAAGCAGGCTCCCTGCTGAGCCGGGAGCCCGATGTGGGACTCGATCCCAGGACTCTGGGACCATGACCTGAGCCGAAGGCAGTCGCCCAACCAACTGAGCCACCCAGGCGCCCTCAATTATACTTTTTTTTAAAGATTATTTTATTTTAGGGGCACCTGGGTGGCTCAGTTGTTAAGCGTCTGCCTTCGGCTCAGGTCATGATCCCAGGGTCCTGGGATCGAGCCCCGCATCAGGCTCCCTGCTTGGAGGGAAGCCTGATTCTCCCTCTCCCACTCGCCCTGCTTGTGTTCCCTCTCTGGCTGTGTCTCTCTCTGTCAAATAAATAAATAAAATCTTTAAAAAAAAGAGATTATTTTAAATTCCAGTCTAATTAACATACAGTGTTATGTTAGTTTCAGGTGTACAATATCGTGATTCAGCAATTCTATACATTACTCTGTGCTCCTCATGATAAGTGTACTCTTTTTGATGTTGTTATTGTTTTTAGGTGAGCTCCATGCCCAGCATTTGGCTCAAACTCACAATCCTGAGATCAAGAGTCACATGCTCTACTGACTGATCCAGGTGCCCCAATTATGCTTTTTTTTTTAAAAAATTGTTTTAGTGCTCGCTTCGGCAGCACATATACTAAAAAAAATTGTTTTAGTGTTTGCCCTAGAGTTTGTAATACACACTTACAACAAATCCAAGTCCACCTTCGAATAATACTATACCACTTACGAGTAGTACAAGTATTTTATAAAAACAAAATATTCCTAATTCTTTGCTCTCATCCCTGTGTCATTGCTGTCATCCATTTCACTTAAACACAAGTATACACAGACGCATACGTAATCAAATAGATTGTTGCTATTATTATTTTGAACAAACGTTTCTATTAGAACAAATAAGAATAAAAAAATAAAAGCTTTTATTTTACCTGCACTTATCCATTCTCTGATGCTCTTCCTTTCTTGATGTAGATCTTAATTAGTTAGTTAGTTAATCTTATTTAAGCTCTATGCTCAACGTGGGGCTTGAACTCACAACCCCAAGATCGAGAGTGGCATGCTCTACTGACTGAGCCAGCCAGGCATTCCTGTAGATCTGTTTTCAACACATATTTTCTTTCTTTCTAAAGAACTGCTTTTAACATTTCTGGCAAGGCAGGTCTACTGGCAATAGAGTCTCTCAATTTTTGTTTGAAAAAGTTTCTATTTTCCCATCACTTTTAAAGGATAATTTTGCAGGATACACAATTCTGTGTGGTGTTTTTTTCTTTCAACACTTTAAACATTTCACTCTATTATCTTCTTGCTTGCATGGTTTGTGAGGAGAAGTTGATATAATTCTTATCTTTGCTCCTTTATAGGTAAGGTTTTTTCCTCTGATTTCTTTCAAGATTTTGTCTTTCTTTTTTATTTTCTGCAGGTTGAAAATGATATGCTTATGTATAGTTAGCTTTTGTTGTTATTGTTGTTTTGTTTTGTTTTTGCATTTATTCTGCCTGGTGTTCCTGAGTTTCCTGGATCTGTGGTTTGGTGTCTGACTTTAATTTGGGAAAAATTTCTGTCATTATTGTTTCATATATTTCTTCTGTACCTTTTTCTTTCTCTTCTCCTACAGTATTTCCACTATGTGTATCTTATACTTATTTGTCCCACAGTTCTTGGATATTCTGTCCCACTTTTTTTCATTCTTTTTTCTCTTTGTTTTTGTGTTTTGGAAGTTTCTATTGACATATGCTCAAGCTCAGTGATTCTTTTTTTTTTTTTTTTTTTAAGATTTTATTTATTTGACAGAGAGAGACACAGAGAGAGAGGGAACACAAGCAGGGGGAGTGGGAGAGGGAAAAACAGGCTTCCTGCGGAGCAGGGAGCCCGACGTGGGGCTCGATCCCAGGACCCTGGGATTATGACCTGAGCTGAAGGCAGACGCTTAACGACTGAGCCACCCAGGCGCCCCAAGCTCAGTGATTCTTTTCTCAGAATCTAGTCTTACTGTCTAGTCTACTAATGAGCACATCAAAGGCATTATTTATCTCTATTACAGTGTTTTTGATCTCTACTTTTTTGTTTTTGTTATTCAATTTTTATTTGATTAATTTTTTTTAGATTATTTATTTATTTATTTGACAGAGAGACAGATAGCGAGAGCAGGAACACAAGCAGGGGGAGTGGGAGAGGGAGAAGCAGGCCCTTCGTGGAGCAGGGAGCCTAATGCAGGGCTCGATCTCAGGACCCTGGGATCATGCCCTGAGCCGAAGGCAGACGCTTAACGACTGAGCCACCCAGGTGCCCCTTGATTAACTATAAAGGAAATTGAGCATCTTTTAAAAAATTTTTTCAGTTTCATTGTGGTAAAATGTACATAACATAAAATTTACTACCTTAACCATTTTTAATATAGAGTTTAGTGATATTAAGTACATTCATAATGTTGTGTAATTATCACCACCATTTATTCCCATAACACTTTTCATCTTGTAATACATTAAACAATAACTCCCCATTCCTGCAACCACCATTCTAATTTCTGTCTCCATGATGTTGACTATTTTAAGTAATTAACATAAGTGGTTTCATACCAGTATTTGTCTTTTTTTGACTGGGTTATTTTACTTAGCATAATGTCCTCAAGGTTCATTCATGTTGGAGCACATTGCAGAATTTCCTTCCTTGTTAAGTCTCAATAATATTCAATCATGTGGATATACCACATTATACTTATTCATTTATTTGCCAATGAACACATGGGTTGCTTCCAAGTTTTAGGTTATTGTAAGTAATGTTGCTATTTTTTTTTTTTTTATAAGATTTTATTTATTTATTTGAGAGAGAGAGCGCATGAGAGGGGGGAGGGTCAGAGGGAGAAGCAGACTCCCTGCCGAGCAGGGAGCCCGATGCGGGACTCGATCCCGGGACTCCAGGATCATGACCTGAGCCGAAGGCAGTCGCTTAACCAACTGAGCCACCCAGGTGCCCAGTAATGTTGCTATTAACATGAGTGTACAAATATCTCTTAAGGACCCTACTTTCAATTCTTTTAGGTATATACCAAGAACTGGAATTGCTAGAAAATATGGTAATTCTATTTTTAATTTTTGAGGGACCACCCTATTGTTTTCTACCGTGGCTGTTCTCCATTATCCATGCACAAGGGTTTCAATGTCTCCATATCATTGTCAACACTTATTTCCTGTTTTTTGGATAGTAGCCATCTTAATGGGTATGAAGTGGCATCTCATTTTAGTTTTGATTTGCATTTCCTTAATGATTAGTGATGTTGAGCATATTTTCATGTGTTTGTTGGTTATTTGTATATCTTCTTTGGAGAAATGTCTATTCAAGTCTTTTGCCCATTGTTGAACAAAGTTGTTTTTATATTGTTGAGTTTTAGGAGTTCCAGAATATATTCTGGATATTAATTCCTTACCAGATATTTGACTTGCGAATATTTTGTCTCATTCTGCCAGTTGTCTTTTTACTCTATTGACAATGTCTTTTGATGCATAAATTTTTAAATTTTTCCTGAAGTTCAATTTATATATTTTGTTGCTTGTGCCTTTGGTGTCATATTCAAGAAATTGCCAGATCCAGTGTTGTGAAGGTTTTGCCCTATGTTTCTTTCCCCTCAGAGTTTTTTTTTTTTTTTTTTTTTTAAGATTTTTATTTATTTGACAGAGAGACACCGTGAGAGAAGGAACACAAGCAGGGGGAGGGGGAGAGGGAGAAGCATGCTTCCTGCTAAGCAGGAGCTTGATCCTAGGACCATGGGATCATGACCTGAGCCTAAGGCAGACGCTTAATGACTGAGCCACCAGGCGCCCCTCCCTCAGAGTTTTATAGTATTAGGTCTTCATTTAGGTCTTTGATCCATTTTGAGTTAATTTTTGTATATGATCTTAGATAAGGGTCCAACTATTCTTTTGCATATGGATATACAGTTTTCCCAGCATCATTTATTAAAAAGACTGTCTTGGGGCATCTGGATGGCTCAGTTAAGCATCTAACTCTTGGTTTTGGCTCAGGTCATGATCTCAGGATTGTGAGATGGAGTCTGCTTGAGATTCTCCCTTCCCCTTCTCCCCCCTCTGCTCCTCCCCCAGCTTGTGTGCACAGTCTTTTTCTCTCTCTCTCTCAAATAAATAAATAAATAAATAAATAAATAAATAAATAAATAAAATCTTTTTTAAAAAAAGACTGTCTTTTCCCTATTGAATGTTCTTAGCAGCTGTGTCAAAAATCATTTAATCATATATGCAAGGGTTTATTTGGGGGCTCTATTCTATTTCATTTGTCTATATGTCTGTTTTTATGCTGGTACCAGGCCGCTTTGATTACTGTAACTTTGTAGTAAGCTTTGAAATCAGGAAGTGTGAGTCCTATAGCTCTGTTCTTTTAAATGATTTTTTGGGCTATGTGAGGTCCCTTGAGATGTTTTAGGAATTTTAGGATAAGTTTCTCTGTTTCTACAAAAAAAATGACTTTGGTCTTTTGATGGGGATTGCATTGAATCTGTAGATTGGTTTGGGTGTTATTGACATCTTAATAATATTAGGTTTTAGAATCTGTGAATATGGAATATATTTCCATTTATTTATGTCTTTAATTTCTTTCAACAATGTTTTATAGTTTTCATTGTACAAGTCTTTCATTTTCTTGGTTAATTCCTAAGAATTTTATTTTTCTTGATGTTTGAAAATGGAATAGTTTTTGTAATTTCCTTTTCAGATTTTTCATTGCTAATACATAGAATGCAACTGATTTTTGTGTTAACTCTATATATCTATTCAGCTACTTACTGAATTCATTTATTAGTTTTAATAATTTGTGTGTGTGTGTGTAAAATCTTTAGGATCTTCTACATAGAAGATTATATCATCTGTGAACAGAAATACTTTTCTTTCAATTTGAATACTATTTATTTATTTATTTATTTATTTATTTACTTATTTACTTACTTTTGCCTGATTGGTCTGGCTAGAACTTACAATACTATGTAAAATAGAAGTGGTAAAAATGGGCATCCTTGCCTTGTTCCTGATCTTAGAGGAAAAGCTTTCAGCCTTTCAATAGTGAGTATGATATTCACTATGGATTTTTCACAGATGGCTTTTATCATGTTGAGATAGTTTCCTTCCATTCCTAGTTTGTTGAGTGTGTATGTGTGTGTGCGTGCATTTGTGTGTCTTATCATGAAAGGGTATTGAATTTTGTCAAAAGCTTTTGCTGCATCAATTGAGATGGTCATATGAGTTTTGTGTTTCATTTTGTTAATGTGGTGTATTATACTGATCAATTTTTGTATTCTGAACATTCTTAAACCCAAGAATAAATACCACTTGGTTATGGTGTATAATCCTTTTACTATACTGCTGAATTTGGTTTGCTAGAGTTTTGGGGGGATAGGCACATCAATGTTCATAAGGGATGTGGGTCTGTAGTTTTCTTGCAGTGTCTTTGTCTGACTTTGGTATCAGAGTATTGCTGGCTTTACAGAATGACCTTGGAAGTGTTTTCACTGTTTTGGAGAAGTTTGAGAAGTATTGATGTTATTTGTTCTTTAAATATTGGTAGAATTCACCAGTGAAGCCAGGGCTTTTCCAGGGCTTTTCCTTGGCAGAAGATTTTTTATTTCTGAGTCAATCTTTTTACTAGTAATAGGTCTATTCAGATTTCCTATGTCTCATAAGGTAGACTTGATAAGTTTTATGTTTCTAGGAATTTGTCTACTTAGGTTATCCATTTTATTGTTGTACAGTTGTTCATAGTACTCTCTGTAGAATTAGTAGTGATGTCCCCACTTTCATTTCTGATTTTAGTAATTTGAGTCTTCCCTCTTTTTTTCTTAGTCCATCTAGCCAAAGGTTTGTCAATTTTGATTTTTTTTCAAAGAACTAACTTTTTGTTATGTTGACTTCCTCTATTGTTTTTCTATTCTCTATTTTGTTTATCACTGCTCCAATATTTATTTCCCTCTGCTAGCTCTGTGTTTAGTTTTTTCTTCTTTATCTAGTTCCTTAAATTGTAAAATTAGATTATTGATTTGAGATCTTTCTTGTATGTTTTGATGTTAGCATTTATACCTATATATTCCCCCTTAGCGCTCTTTCACTGTGTCACATACATTTTGGTATGTTGTGTTTTCATTTACATTTGTCTCTAAGGATTTTCTAATTTTCTTGGATTCATTAGTTGTTTAAGAGTTCATTGTTTAATTGCCACAAATTTGTGAATTTTCTAGTTTTACTTCTGTTACTGATTTCTAACTTTATCCCATGTGGTTGGTGAAGACATGTCATATGATATCTTTTTAAATCTATTGAGACTTGATTGGTGACTAACCTATGGTCTGTCCTAGAAAATGTCCCATGTGTACTTGAAAAGAATGTGGTATTCTGTTTTTGTTCTGTATATGTGTGTTAGGTCTAGTTAGTTCATTGTTTTGTTTAAGTTTTCTGTTTGCTTACTGATCTGTCTGGTTGTTCTATGCATTATTGAGAATGTGGTATTGAAGTCTCCAACTATTATTGTAAAACTGTGTATTTCTCTCACCAATTCTGTCAGTTTTTGCCTCATATACTTTGATGGTCTGTTATTAAGATGCAAGATGTTTAATATTATATCTTCTTACTATATTGGAACTTCTATTAACATACAGTGTCCTTTGTATTTTGTAACATTTTAAAGCCTATATCTTCTAATAATAGTATAACCACCCTTGCCTTCTTTTAGTTACTATTTGCATATCTTTTTCTGTTTACTTTCAATCTATTTGTGTCTTTGGATCAGTACATTGCAATTCTGTTTACCTGTCTTTCCAATTTTGGGGGCAGCGGTTTGCCCTGTGACCTTACCTCTCTGCCATATCTAAGAAGAGTTGTTGATTTTTCCATTTGTTCAGTTTTGTACTTGTTAGCACAGAGTGGTAACCTCCAAGCTCCTTACATGCTAGAACAGAACCCTTTACTTTTTTTTTTTTTAACTTTTTGTTTGAATGGTTAGTCAATATCTTTCATTCTTTCTTGCATTTAAGATTACATTTTTTTTACTAGTTCTATTTCTGTATTCCATAGTTTTTGATATGTGTCATTCATTTTCAAATAATTTGTAATTTCACATTTTCTTATCCTTTCTGACTTAAAACTTTTTATTCTAAGAATGTTTAGTTTATTTTTTTAAAGATTTTATTTATTTGAGACAGAGACAGAGAGAGAGAACAAGCACAAGTTGGGGGGAGGGGCAGAGGGAGAGGGAGAATCAGGGCTTGATCCCAGGACCCTGGCATCATGACTTGAGCCAAAGGCAGATGCTTAACTGACTGAACCACTCAGGCACCCCAAGAATATTTAGTTTAAAGACTTATTTATTTTAGAGGAAGAGAAAGAGTGCAAGCAGGGGTAGGGGCAGAGGGAGAGAGAGTCTAAAGCAGATTCTACACTGAGCACAGAGCCTGATGATCCTGAGATCCATGGAGCCCATGACCCTGAGATCATGGCCAGAGCCAAAATCAAGTGTCAGATGCTTAACTGACTGAGCCACCCAGGTGTCCCTAAGAATGTTTAGTTTAACTTTTATCCCCTAAGGGATAAAATTTTGGTGGGAGAGAATGGGGCTTTACTTTGCTATTAATTTTTGATATTATTGCATTGAGGTCAAACCATGGGCTTAATGTTTTCTTCATTTTGCCATTTTTTAAAATATTTTCCTCTGTGGCCTAATACATGGTTGATTTTGTAAATGTTCCATGTGTGTTTGAAAAGAAATAAATTCTCTGTTTACTGGGTTCAAATGATGGGCCATGAGTATATATTGGGAAAGAAATATGGTGGGCACATTCTGTGTTCATAGATACTTCTGGATTGCCCCCCAAAGAGTCTATAGAAGTTTACCTTATTGTATGTGAGAATCTGTTTATTTACATCCTCACCAACACATGGTATTATCATCTTTTTAGTTTTTATTACAATGGCAAGAAGCACCTGATTAATTTGCATTTTTGTTATTACTGAGATTGAACATTTATTTATATGCTTATTTGACTTGAATGTCAGCTCCTTGAATTGTTTTTTTTGGTCCATCTTTCTTTGGATAAAGGGTTTTTCCCATTGATTTGTACGAGTCTTGCAATTTAGGACAATTTTTACAAATATTTTCTTCAAACTGTCATTCATCTTATATTCCCTCTTAAATTTCATCCCTCTTATATATCTTATGTTCCATCTTATATTTCATGTTAATTTTGTATACATCTTTAAGAGTCTGGGGTTAAAGTACCTTGTCCTTCATCTTCTAGTTGAATTATCTCATCTGCACTTATGTCTGCAACTTTTGATCCTAAAGTCTCTATCTCTCACATAGGCCCTTTTCTGAGGCTTGAATCATAAGCCAACTTTTGAACATCTCACAGGATCCTTGAACCCAATGTTTCTAAAAATCAGTTGACTATTCTCCACCTGCCTAACCCAACAATTTCCCTCCTTGCACATTCCCTATCTCCACATAAATGACCCAAGCTGGAAAGCTAAGAAGAGGGCTTAGATCCCTTCTACTTACCTTTCATCCTTTGACAACTTACAGTAGATGCTACTTCATTAACATTTCTAATCTTTTCTCTTCATTAATCCTCACTGCTTATCCTTAGTCCAGGTCTTCATTAAAAGCTGGGGAGAGTATCTCTAAAACTGGAGAACAAGGATACAAATGATGTTTTATTTCTCAGAAAAAGGGAGCCCGAGATAATGAAACAACATATAAAATGTTGAAAAAAAAGTCTGTTAACTCAGAATTTTATATCGGTCTAGAAGGTCTTTCAAAACTGAACTTGGCATGAGGAAATTTTGGGGTAAGTTAAAACTGGCAGAATTTTTTTGCCAGCATACCGGCCCCTTGAGTCTAAAGAAAGTACTCCTGGTTGATGTACTGACAGGTGGAAACTTGAAACTACAAGGTGGAAGAGCACCCAAATGGTAAATATGTGGGTAAATGTCAAAGAAGACCTTTTTTAAAATTTCTCTTTCTTAAAAAGACAATGAACTATTTTCTAACAGCAAAATAAAAGCTATTGTTTGTTGACCAATATTATTATGTCCTTTTATGTGTAGTAATTCACTTAATTCTCACAACAAACCTATAAAGTGGGTATCTTTCCCATTTTACATTTGAAAAAATGGAGATGATTATAATCTATATAACACAGTTAGAAAGGAGCAGAGGTGAATTTCCAACCTAAGACTTTCTGACTCTAAACACTTAGAGATCTCCTGAAGCAGTTTCCAAATTTACCTTTAGTTCTTTGATCTCAGAGTCATCTTGGAGAACTCTCCTAGTTACTATGATGGCAATACAATAGAGCGGCAGAAGACCAGGGGTCTTGACTGGGTCTACTCTAACATATGTGCATCCTTGTGATTAACTCTGGTGATGTCAGGAAATTGTGGTCCTAGGTCCTCACGTTAACTTCTTTCTATGAACTTGTACTTTTGAAATAGTTATAGATTTACAGGAAAAATAGAGAAAATAGTATAGAGTTTTCTCAGGTACCTTGCACACAATTTCCCTATTGTTAACATCTTACATTACCATGGTATATGGTACATGGTACAATTAGTGAATGATTATTGATGCATTATTATTGATCAAAGTCCATAGTTTTTAGTTTTTATCTAATGTCCTTTTTCTGTTCTAATATCCCATCGAGGGAACCAGAGTACATTAAGTTGTCACGTCTCCCCAGGCTTCCCTTGGCTGTGGCAGTGTCTCTGACTTTCCTTGTGTTTGATGATCCTAACAGTTTTGAGGAGTCCTGGTCAGGTGTTTTGTAGGATGTGCCATTGCACCCCTCTCAGAAATTAATGTTTTCAGTTTATGAAAAGAAGAATGACATAAATATTGAACGTAGTCAACCTCTTTTAGAAAACACTGTGTCAACAACCACAAAATATACATTCTTTTTTTTTTTTTAAGATTTTATTTATTTAAGAGAGAAAGAGAGCAAGCACAAGTGGGAAGGAAGGGCAGAGGGAGAGGGAGAAGCAGGCTCACTGCTGAGCAGGGAGCCCGATGCAGGGCTAGATCCCAGGACCCTGAGATCATGACCTGCGCTGAAGCCAGAAGCTTAACGGACTGAACCAGCCAGGTGCCCCGTGAATCTACAGTCTTTTAAAAAGCACATGGAAGGGGCACCTGGGTGGCTCAGTCGGTTAAGTGTCTGCCTTCAACTCAGGTCATGATCCCAGGGTCCTGGGATCGAGCCCTGCACCGGGCTCCCTGCTCTGTGGGAAGCCTGCTTCTCCCTCTCCCACTCCCCCTGCTTGTGTTCCCTCTCTCGCTGTGTCTCTCTCTCTGTCAAATAAATAAAATCGTAAAAAAAATTTTTTTAAAAACATAAATAAAAAGCACATGAAATAGGGACACCTGGATGGCTCAGTTCGTTAAATATCTGACTCTTGATTTCAGCTCAGGTCATGATCTCAGGGTTGTGAGATTGAGCCCTGCACCAAGCTCTGCACTTAGCATGGATTCTGCTTGAGAGTCTCTCTCTCCCTCTGCCTCTGTCCCTCCCCCCACTCGTGTGCACTCTCTCTTTCAAGATAAATAAGTAAATACAATCTTTAAAAAAGAAACACACGTGGAATATTCACCAAAATGGGTCATATCCTGGGCCATGAAACAAGTCTCAGTGGATTTCAAGAGAATGAATTCTTACAGACTATGTTCTCAGATCTAAATAGAAGAAAAACAGAAATCTGTAAGACCTCAATAAAAAAGTGATGTCTCTCTTTTCTCACGTAAAACTGCTTAGCCTAAATTCCTTAGTAGGGCATAGTCTGTAATTATCTGCCTGTACCCTTTCAGCTACCTCCCCAGCTCAGTGAGAACCTTCTTAGTGTGCCAGACTGGTGTTCTGATAACTCCTCTCACTTTTTGGTCCTCCTTCGCTCACTGGTAACTTGTTTTATAAGGCCTCCATGCTTTTTAGTTTATGACTCTCCCTATTACACAGAAGGCATTTCTCTTATTTGTCTCTTTTAAACAAAATGTGTTTTCTGCTTTGGTTATTTAGGCTGACATTAATAGTGCCAAAATGTTAGCCTTCACCTCATTTATCAGGTAACTCCATTATCTTCTGTTTTTGTGTCATTTTGATTTGTGTGTGCTTTCTGTAAACAGCATACAGCTGAATTTAATTTGTTTCTGTTTTTAGGTCAGTCTAAGAATCTTTTTTTTTTTTTTTTTTTGCTGGATTTAACCCATTTATTTTTACTGCAGTAATTGATATAATCTTATAGCTCTAACCTTGGTGTATGTCTCCCATTTATTGTACTTTCTTTTTAACCTATCACGTGCTCTTATTTCTTATCCTGTCTCCTTTTTCCCTCTCCCCCATCCCTTCATCCCTCTTATCCTTCCTTTTAAAATATTTTTGTGATTTGAAAGTTATATATCTTCTTCAAATTGGTAATCTTATATTTTTCTATCAACATTGTCGATCCATCTTTTTCACCTGCCTCTTTTAGAGCCTGAACAGTCAGGGATCTTAGCATAGTTCAATACCCCTCTTTGCCCACCCACTGAATTTACTTTCCATGAACTTGTAGTTGCAGAGTTTTATTAGTTAAAACCATGATTCCTTAGGGAAATGGTTTCTTAAGTATATATAGTATAGAATAAAATGTCATGATTTTATTGGTTTCTTACTTTCCATTATTTCTTGAATTCCATGATGGCTTTTTTCCAACTTTTTTGGGGTTACTTTTTAGTGAGGTATAGCATCTAGTAATTCCTTAGGAATGTGTTCCATGAGAAGTAAACTTTCAGAATCTTTGTAATTTAAAAATGTCTTTTTCTTTTGCCTTTAAAATTGTATGATGGTTTGGTTTTGTATTTGAATTCTAAATTTAAAATTATTTTACTACAGAGATAATATTGCTTTACTGATTTCTTGTAGATGTATGGTCATAGGCAAACCTACTTATATATTTTAATAGGTAACCTGTTTTGCACTTTGTTTGCCCTCCCTCCCTCCCTCTTCTTCTCTTCCTTTTCCTCCCTCCCTCCCTTCCTTCCTTCTTTTTTCTTCCATCACACCTAAATAACTTTATCCTCATCAAAATTTTCAATTAGCTATATCTGGTATGCTCTCTGCACCCCACAACTCCTAGATTTTCAGTGGGCTCTTATGTTTATTTTCCTTGCTTCTTTTTTTAAAAATTTTTTATTGTTATGTTAATCACCATACATTACATCATTAGTTTTTTGATGTAATGTTCCATGATTCATTGTTTGTGTATTTTCCTTGCTTCTTAATATTTTTCTCACAATCCATGACTTTGTTTTGCACTCTATTCCAGAAGAATCCCCCAGCTTGCATTTCCAAGTTACCAATTTAATTACTTATTTCCATTATTTCCAACTCACATACTGAAATTTATTTGTGGAGTTGGGGGATGACAATTGTTTCAACCAGTCTGATCACTTTTTTCTACAAACTTTGGCTTATGATAGCCTCTCATCTCTCTGAGGATACTAATGGTTATTTTGCAGTTTCCTCTGGTCTTCTTTGCAAATTCTGTTTCCTCATGTTAGTTCTTTTCAGATTTTGTTGTTGTTGTTGTTGTTGTTGATTGTTGTTGATTTTCCTCAGGTGTCTGGTTGTTCTTGGAAATATGTTTAAATTTATGAGGAGAGATTTTTATTTCAATGCTTTTATTTTTTTTTTAAAGATTTTTTTTTTTTATTTATTTGACAGAGAGAGACACAGCGAGAGAGGGAACACAAGCAGGGGGAGTGGGAAAGGGAGAAGCAGACCTCCCGCGGAGCAGGGAGCCCGATGGGGGGCCCAATCCCAGGACCCTGGGACCATGACCTGAGCCGAAAGCAGACGCTCAACGACTGAGCCACCCAGGCGCCCTATTTCAATGCTTTTAGATGAAAGGTATTCCTTCAGCAAGTTGAGCATTCTTATTTTCCTGGAAGTGACTACAGATTCCCACGGTTGTACAGGAAAGTCAAGGAGGATGTATGTGTAGGAGGGTTTTCTTACTGTAAGTGGTTACCTTGTCTTGCAGGTGCAGGACTCCTGTCCTTCTTATCAGCTGACATGTGTGTGGGATACTACATTTCTGTGGTGCTCAGAGAGTCTTTCATATCAGAATTCATAGTTTATTTAGAGCAATGTACTCTCAGCATATTAAAAAAGCCACAAACTTTCCTCATAATCACCTATGGAACTCGAGCCTTCAACACTGGAAGGGCTATCAAGATTGGAATGAACAGAGTTATCCACCAGTAAGTTTTCACTAGGGTAGTGAGATGTATTGATTTTTTATTATTGCTATAACAAATTACCATGAATTTAGTGGCTTAAAACAACATAGATTTGTTATTTTACAATTTTAGAGGCCAGAAGTCCTAAAATCAAGTTGTCAACAGGGCTGCGTTCCTTCTGGAGGCTGTAAGGGGAATCCATTTCCTCACTTTTTCCTGGCTTCTAGAGGTTGCCTGCATCCCTTCACTCATGGCCCCTCTTCCATCAGTCCCATGTCTTCAAATCTCTCTCTCTCTCTCTCTCACTCTCTGTCTCTCTCTTGCCCTCTGACCCTGCTTCTGTCATCACATCTCCTTCTGTGAGTCTGACATTCCTGCCTCTCTCTTATCAAGACCCTTGTGATTACATTGGACCCACTCAGATTATCTTTCCATCCCAAGATCCTTAAATGAATCAATTTTGCCAAGTCCTCTTTGCCATGTAAGATGATATATTCATGGTTCTGGAAATTAGGATGTGGACATGGGGGACCATTATTCTGCCTCCCTTAAGAGACTAAGAGGTTTGTGCCTCTCTTTGGTGAGGCATAGCAGTGGGTGGTCTCAGAGAAGATAAGGAGAAGGTATCCTTGGTTTGGGGTCGATTCCCTAGCAGTCCTTCTGCCCTTTCCCTCTTAGTCCCCCCACTCCCTACTGAGCTCCATCCCCTCTCTTTTCTACTTTCCTACTCTTCCCACTCCTCAACATGGATAATTCAGTCATCCTACAGGGATGCGGAAGCCATGCCACCCAATTAACACAATTCAAAGGATAAATGTCAACATTTATACAAAATATTGTCAGAAGGGTATAAAAAGTAGGGAAGGGTTCTTTATGAATTCTGTAAGGGCCTGTAAAAATCCAGTTTATGTACCAGAAATAACTACATATGTTATATAGTCAAAATACCTCTACTGAATCCTGAAGTGTATATGTATTGGGCCTGCATTTAATCTCGGGTCGTCTCTTTAGATTATGATGTGAAATGCACTTTTGAGGCCTTTGATGAGAACCACATGGCAGAGATTTCCTGCTAAGTTGTAGAATGGGGTAAGCCCTCTGCCCGCACAATGCATCCTGTGTAGCTTTCGTGTTGGATGGATGGCCCGCTCTTCTGTGTATGTAACAGATGCATCTTTCTGAAACAGTGAAATCTGATAATAGAGCCCATATTTAGTATATGGGACTTGAGCTGTTGGTAGAACTAAACACTTTTCGGCTGAGGATGCCATTCTTTCTCTTCGTCTGAAACAGAGTATTTGTGACTATTGTTATTGTTGAACACTGTGCTCCCAAGAAAGGGCAGACAAGCAAAAGAACAGATAAAGCACCGAGCAGTAGGAAGTGGTGTCAAGACCTAGCAAAGTCATTAACCACAATTAATGAGGACCTGGAGGCCATCTAAAGTTTAATTTTGTGATACTTAAGAAGACGGTATATAATAAACAATTTAACAGAATAAACATTATTTCACAAAAGCTCCTGGTTGACACATAATTTTTTCTCTTACAAGTATTATTTAAATTATGAAATACTTCAGACACACAGGAAACAGAGAACAAAATATGCATTTAAGAGCCAGTAACATTTACTTCATTTACTTTAGATAGTGAAAAAAATAGAGGGGTGCCCGGGGGCTCAGTCGGTTAAGCATCTGCCTTTGGCTCAAGTCATGATCCCAGAGTCCCCGGATCGAGCCCCATGTCAGCAGGGGAGTCTGCTTCTCCCCCTCCTCCTTCCCCTGCTCCTCCCCCTGCTCATGCTCTCTCTCTGTCTCTCTCTCTGTCTCAAATAAATAAATAAATAAATATTTAAAAAATATATAGAACGGATATAGTCAAAACCCCATTTCAAGTCTTTCCCTGACCTCATTCTCCCTCTTTCCCTCCTGCCTCCATGGAGCTAGCCACTCTCCTCAAGTTGGTAAATATCTTTCTCATCCAGCCTTTTGGTTCTTACAAGGTTTCTGTGTAGTCATAAAATACACATTTTTGTTTGATGTGTTTGAAACTTTATATAAGTGGTATTATAGCACACCTATCATTTTGTAACTTGATCCTTCAACGTTGCTTTTGAGATTTATTCCCAAAGATACATGTGGCTCCAGTACCTGCATTTAAATGATGTCATTCTGTCCCACTGTATTAACACTCCACATTTTATCTGCCTCTTCTCTTATCGACACATATTGAAATTGTTTCCACTGTTTTGTTATTTCAAAAAAAAAGGGAGGGCTGCAACAACCACAGGTTTTGCTTTTCTTGTTTTTGTGTATGTTTGTATGTGTGTTTGTTTTCTAGTTTATTAATTTCAGCTGTTTTTTCCTATTTTTAAAAATTTACTCTATCAATCTTGTCCTCGCCCTTTGTGTGGGGAAAACTCCCCTGTGTCTCTTCTCAAGCCTAGTCACACTCAACACTTCTGTGACTAGATAGATGCCAGCGTGATTTTCCCGCATCAAGCAATTCTATCTACCTGGAGTTAGCAACAGAACCCACAGGTTAAGGGCTCAGTCCCACAAGTCTAAAATCAAAATTGGTCTCTATTACAATGATAAAGTCCCACCCTGGCTCCCTGGGATTCTTGCTGCTATGCAAGCAAGTCTCTCAAAAAGCAGAAAAGTGAGAAAAACCAGCATCTTGGGTTCATGCAGCTCTTACAATGCTCAGGTCTTTCTAAGTGTCAAGAGGAAGAAAACACCCTGTGAGTATTTGCCTTGTTTTGAAACTTCCCCCAAGTTTCACTGAGCTTCTTGCATTTTTGGCAACTTCTATTTCTGCACGATTTCATGAGATTTGACTTTTTTGGGAAGACCTATTCCTAAAAGAGAACTATTGCTGGTGTGCAAAATTTCGAAGAGCAAAGTAAGAAAGCGAGCATTTCAGAGCAACCACCACCATATTTTTCAGCTCTGCAACCCAGGAACACAAGATTGTCATGTAAGAAACACAAGTAAGGGATTTTCTCTGGAAACCAGTAACAATAACAATAAAAATCCCCTAAGCTGCAAAAAAATTAAATAGATTATAATTAAGAAAATATTTTAAACAAAATCCAGCTGTTAATCTAAATGCTGATGTTTTTATTCTGTTTCTAATAGCTTTGGATTGAGAAGACTCGAAGAGATGCCTTAGAGTAGAATTAAATTTATTAGCGGTATCATTTTCACCTATATCCTCCTGAGCAGAGGTGAATCCTGGTTGGCTCATATAATTGTCATCCTCATAGTAAAAGGAGCGAAAGAGGCTCTATTTAAACAGACAATTCCAACTTAGGTCATGTTATCCTAGAACATTATATAAGCTGAAATGTTTGTTGCAAAAATTGATTGATTGGAATATACTGAGATGAAATTTAATGACATTTATTTTTAAATAAATTTAGGTGAAATATATTTTTGAATTACACAAACAATATGAGGTCATTTTAGGAACATTAGAAAATTTAGATACCAAGGAACATGGATATATAAGAACAAACTTACGTATTACTTATTCCCGTTCTTGACCCCAAAACCCCTCTCAAAAGAAAGTCTAAAGAAATAAAATAAAAATAAGACAAGTCTTGAATTTAGGCAAATGTCCACTACCTTGTACAAATATCACGGAATTCCTGCCGCATACATTACAAGTTGGACCCAGGGAAGGAAGCCACGGAGTTATGGGTCTCTTCTTTTTCTGAGAGAGCAGTGCAGCATTTTTGGAGGCAAGAAAAGGACATTCTGGTGGGCGGGGGTGGGGACAACACTGGAAATACCAGGTCTGAAAGCACTGAGGGGTCAGGAGTGCCTGGCACGCTGTGGCCCCATCTCCCTGCTGCAGATCATGGAGAAGTAAAAAGAGTCTATAAATGAGGCTGATGATAGGGAAGCAAGAGGCTCTCCCCTACTATTTTCCTGTGATCTGGAGGCTTCTTCAAAGGGTGCAGGCTCCTTACAACTTGCGGATGTTCCTAATGTTTAGGGGCTGTGAGTTGTTAAGATAAAAAACATAGACCAGAGAAGAAACAGCCCTTGGTAAGGCCACTGTATACCACTAGGATGCTATTGTGCCACCAGGAATGTGGTTATAGGAAACCCAACAAATGAGAACAAACAATAACATCGACACCTGAAACTATTGTATGTCAACTATACTGCAGTAACAGGGGCTCCTGGGTGGCTCAGTCGTTAAGCGTCTGCCTTCAGCTCAGGTCATGATCCCGGGGTCCTGGGATCGAGCCCCGCATTGGACTCCCTGCTCCTCAGGGAGCCTGCTTCTCCCTCTCCCCCCTGCCGCTCCCCACCCCCCAGCTCATGCTCACTCTCTCTCAAATAAATAAATAAATAAAATCTTAAAAAACAAAACACAACACCCTATACTGAAGTAACAAACAAATAATAACGTCAAAAACAAATATGCCCACGAGACCCACATTCCTCCCGTGCGCCTCAGATGGCTGAGTGGTCCGTGGCTAACAATGTAAATCGGTGAGAAAAATCTATACCAACCAAAAGGAAGGTGGTGTTGCTGTGTTCATACCAGATACAAAATGTTTTAAGGGAAGATGCATTACTAGTGATAGGAGGGTTCCTGCACGATGCTACCAGAACAGTTAACTAGGAAACCAGAACACTCCATCTGCTCTTACACACTTAGTACCACTGTCTCAGACATGGGAAACATGTATTGAGGAGCACAATAGGAATAAATCCAACATGGTAGTGGAGGTTCTGGTACTCATTTCTCAGTAATCGGTGCATTCCTTCAACAAACACTTATCAAGCGCCTACTATGTACTACGTGTCCTTTTGAGAATCCAACAGTGAATAAAAGAGGCAAAAATCCCTAAACTCAAGGAACTGTGATTCTGAGATTAGATCAAATAATCCCCAAATTAGTAAGGACAGAGAAGATTTGAACAGCACAATGAGCAATGTTCATCCAATGGACACATCCAGAACATTGTTTTAAATCACATGCAAAACATTTGTAAGAAACTGACGATAAGCTGGGCTCTAAAGTAAACACACACATGAAATCTAAGAATTAATATGACATGGACCATATTTTCTGACCACAGCGCTATGAAGTTAGAAATCAAAACTAAAACTGTAGGAAACATAAAGCTATAAAGATGTGGCTCTTCCATAACTTTGTAATTACACTCTTGGGTTTCCACCCTCAAAAAAATCTGGCACGTGTGAACCAGGGGACTATGTACAAAAACGTCATAGAAACTCTGTTAAAAAAAAAATGGTTGGAAACAGTTTGTCTGGAAACAGAAGTTCACCTACAAAAATTAGGTTAGAAACAATTGTGATCTAGTCTTATAACCAGCGATAAATAGTTATAATCTACACATGTATGCATCAATGTAGATGCAAATCTCAAAAGGTTAATTTTCATGTTATTTCATCTAGACTAGTTTGGAATTATGTACTATGGAATAATATACTGCTTTGCATTGCATGACAATGTGGGAAGGGGTCAAGAAAAGCAGGGGGTGGCTAGACCCAGAATTTGGGATTGTAGGAAGGGGATGAGATCAAAGGATTAATCATGTTTCCATCTTTTTTTAAAATGATTTTATTCGGGGCGCCTGGGTGGCTCAGTCGTTAAGCGTCTGCCTTCGGCTCAGGTCATGATCCCAGGGTCCTGGGATCGAGCCCCGCATCGGGCTCCCTGCTCAGCGGAGAGCCTGCTTCTCCCTCTCCCACTCCCCCTGCTTGTGTTCCCTCTCTTGCTGTGTCTCTCTCTGTCAAATAAATAAATAAAATCTTTAAAAAAAATGATTTTATTCATTTTTATTTGACAGAGTGAGAGAGCACAAGCACAGGGAGCAGGAGAGGGAGAGGGAGCCTGATGGGGGGCTTGATCCCATGATCCCCTGGGATCATGACCTGAGCCAAAAGCAGATGCTTAACCAACTGAGCCACCCAGGCATCCCTATTTCCATCTTTTCACCTGGGGGCAGGCTATAGGGTGTAGTAAGAGTTCTAAGATGGACCCAATGATCTTCGATCCCCTAGTGTTACACCTGCAACTATGTCACTTAATATTGCAAAAGGGGTTTTACAGATGTAAACAAGGTAATTTATCAGTTGATTTCCAGTTAATCCAAAGAGAGGTTGTCTGGGTGGGTCTAACCTGATCAGAGAAACTCTTTGAAAGCAGACTTTTTTCCAGCTAGTTGCAGAATAGGAAGCCAGAGATTCAAAGCAGGAGAAGGATGTGACTGGCATGCCATTGCTGTCTTGAAGATAGAGGGGCCGTATGTCAAAAACTCAGGACTTAAATCCTTCAACGGCAAGGAACTGAATTCTGCCAGCAAGACTAACTTGGACGGTGATTCTTCCCTAGAGCTTCCAATGAGAATTCAAGCTGGCCATCATCTTTTTTTTTAAGATTTTATTCATTTATTTGAGAGAGCATGACCAAGGGGGAAGGGCAGAGGCAGAGGGAGAAGCAGACTCCTGCTGAGCAGGGAGCCCGATGCAGGACTCGATCCCAGGACCCTGGGATCATGACCTGAGCTGAAGGCAGACGCTTAACTGACGGAGCCACCCAGGCACCCCAAGCTGGCCATCATCTTGACTTCACCCTTGTGCTATAACCTCAGCAGAAAACCCTGTCCCACCATGCTGAACTTCCGGCACACCAGAGCCGTGAGCTAATGAATGGGTGTTGTCTTAAGCAGCTAGGTTTGTGATAATGTGTTCCAGAGAAATAGGAAACTGATACACATGGGTTATTTATATTGTTGTAGTTGTACCTGTTACATATGCTGGAGATAGTCTTTGGGGTGATTTCATTATTTAATAAACTTTTTTGTTGTTGTTTGCAGAATATTTTTTGAAATTTATTTTTAATGAGATGTAACTGACAAATAACATTGTGTAAGTTGAAGGTGTACAATGTGTTGACTTGATATATTTATATATTAAAGAGAAAGTCAGCAATGAATTCTCATGACTTCAGTGTGCCTGCAACAATGCAGATGGGATGAGGTGGGGGGGTGGTCTGTGGAAAGAATGTAAAAATCTGACCCATGCGATAATGACAATATGTCTTCCAGATAAATCATAGGTCATGGGCCCTTTTTTATGATGTCTTTTAGTAGACCGCATAAAGTTACCAAGCAAAGATTACAAGGCTGGGCCAAGAATGCAGACTACTATTTATGGAGGCCGAGAATTTGGGAAATGATTCAGGCCTGTTTATTCTGTGTAATGATGTTATTGTTGCACTGAACATAGGGGTTGTAAAGTGATTCTGTGTGTTGGTCTAAATGTGTAAATATTTCTGTTATGGCATCCGTATGTACACCGACCATGAATATTTTATTTTATGGTGTGTTTGAATTAAATCCATTACAATCAAAGAAGGCATTTGAACTTGGAGTGAAGCTTGCATGGCTGCCCGTGTCCTGAACCCAACAGGCATGAAATTACTACTAATAATACAAGGAAATAGGGGTATAATATGCTGGAGCCTTAAGAAGGCAACGCTGTTGATGCTAAAAATACGTTTTAACAGATTTTACAGATGTGAGATGAATGGCACCAGATAAATGAAACCTAATGTAAATAATCAGCCACAAGATGGCATTTGAATACTGATGTATTTAAAGTTTGGGACTATATTGTGACTTAAACACATGCTTGTCTTCCCTCCCCTGGTCACTTTTTCTCGTATCACCATGTCATAAGACCATCAGGCTTATTTTCTTTATAGCCTAACGATCCTAAAATATTTATTTTTCAGCTTGTTTTTTAAAATCTCTGGTGATGGTTAGTTTTATGTATCAATCTGACTGAGCCATGACGTGCCCAGATATTTGGTCAAAATGACTGTGTCATGTCTCTGTGAGGAGATTTTTGGATGAGATTAACATTTAAATTGGTAGGCTGAGTAAAGAAGATCGTTCTCCATAATGTGGGTGGGCCCCATCTAATCAGTTTAAGGCCTGAATAAGGACGAAACTTCCCCAACCTTCTGTCTGATAGCCTTCAAGCTGTAACACTGGCTCTCCCTGGTTCTGTGGCAGCCTACCGGTCTTCAGACTCAAACTGGGACGTGGGCCCTGCAGATTTTGGACTTAATTATGTGAATCAGTTCCTTATAACAAATCTATCATCTCTCTTTCATTGACTCTATCGATGAATCTGTCATCTATCTCGGTGTCCTACTGGTTCCAGTTCTCTGGAGCATCCTGACTACTATATCTCTCAATTTAATGTTGACAAACTCCCTACTATTACGAAAGTTCCATAAAGGCAAGGGCTTTGTTTCATTTGTTATTATATCCCCGGTGGTCAGACGGGCCCTTAAAAATTATACAAACGGTATTTGCTGAGTGAAAGTATCTCGCTGGGGGAGGCTTGACGCCTTTAGGTGTTCTGGGGTGGCACTGAAGGGGATACATGTTAGCTCAAGAAAGCAGCTTCTACTTGTGTGAGTGGTGAAACGTGTCCCGTTGTTGCGAAAAGTAAAACGGAAGAGCATTTTTAAGAGTCAAAGCATATTATTACTCAAAGGGGAAGTTTATGTAAATTCTGCTCAAAGGCAGGGATAATCTATTCATGAGTTTTAACTTTTGTTTGTAGAGATTGGGAAATTATATAGGTTGATAAAGAAAAATGAGACTCTTATCCCGAAGTTTTGGCTAGCGCTGGAATCTCTCATCAGATGGTTCTGTTGCCCCAGAGATCCTGAGTCTTGACCATGTCATTCAGCTGAAAGCAAAGCGCAAAGCCATCAGTGTCAGTCATGATTACAAATCTCAGTTGCCTCTGTTAGGAAGCCATGGAAGGTACAGAAACCACTGCTGATGGATGTGAGCCGAGGGGCTCATGCGTCATGTCTGTGACCTGCAGATTCGATTACAAATCACCATGTCTCACTGTATCGTGTCGCCGTGATAAAGCAGGTAGTCCTTGTGAGCAGTCTTACAAAGTTTAAAAAAAAAAGTTCAGGTGAGAAATATATCCTGCGTGACTGGCTTATTGAGTGGGCTGAACAGAGTCAGGGTACCATCCAGAAAAGCACTGTTTTTCTCTCGCACTGCCTTTAGACAAGCTCTTCCTGGTGTCCCTTTCTCTGGTCCCCACTGGCAGCATGTCTGCTTTCAGTGGTGAGGGCTGTCAGGTTTTCAGACGTTACAAGTCCAGTCCCAGTGTAACCCAAAACAGCCCCTCGGCTCCAATACCAGCCACTCCTCTCCTCCCTCTTCTGCCTGGAAGCTGTGGTTCAGGGATCTGCTGTGGGGTCAGGTGAGTTTGCAATCTCTTTGGGACATTCCCCAGTGTAACCTGAAACTGGCCCCGGACATGGGAGGCAGGGAAGGCAGAGAGAGAGACTGAAGAAAGAGGGAAAGCCACTCCGTATTAGTAAGCAAGGGAACTTACTTAGGAGGCTTGTCTTGGCGGTGGCAAGAGGAGTGGGTCTCCGCACCTGCCCGCCAGAATAAGTTTCTATGGAACCTATAACTGGGTTCAGTCGGGTGTCCAATCCAGACTTCTGTCTCAACACCACATTTCTGTCCCAACGCTGTATCCCTGGAGCAGCGGACGGGGGAGGGGCTGGGGAGCCTCCGATTGCCTGGGTCCAGCTCAAGGGTCAACTGGCGTCGCATCATTTTTTGGGGGGGGGCAGAGGGGCATATTACAGAATGTTTTATTCTTTTTTTTTAACTTACTGAGAGATAATTGACATACAATATTATATTAGTTTCAGGTGTACAACAGCGTGATTTGACATTTGTATACATTGCGAAGTGGTCACCGCAGTGTCTGTCACCTTACAAAGTTACCCTCTGTCACCTTACAAAGTTAATACAGTGTTATCGACTGTATTGCCAGGATGTACACGGTCACATCTTCTTGAGACCTCCTCCAACAGCTCTGTGCTTTCATGAATGCTCCACCTTGATCTCACACTTCTCCATTAACTACTGTTTTCCTAGGTGGAGGTGGGACAAGGAGAGGGAAGAAGGGGAGAGAGGAAAAGGGGCAAAGTTCTCTTCAGAGGGGTGGCGCTGTTTATAGTCCTCTCTGCAACGTCAAATCGCCCTCTGTCATGTGGACCTCCAAATGCTGGCTCTTTTGGGGGGCATATTAGCGGACCTTTCAGAGAAGCCCAATGGGGAGCTCCGCCCCGCACTCTCCTGACCCCTCCCACCTTCACCCTACTTCCTGCTCTGCTGTCATAACTCTCCCCCCACTCTTTCTTCACGGTCTCTTCATCCTGACTGGGAGCTCCCTTGGTGGCGGGGGTTGGGGGGGGGTCCTTTGAAGCTCGCTCATGCTCAGTCACCTGCCACAGCACCCATAGCCCATGGAACTCGGGCTCACGGGCCCCCTCTTCCTCAAACGGTGCAAGTACAGATGCTGGACGACTGCCCCCTGCAACCTGTCTTCTAGCACCCTGCGGGCAGCTCGAGAGCGCCTCCTGCCTTCAGAATCTTCCAGCTGGGAAGCCGGGGCCCCCGTCTCTGAGTGCTTCTCCATAGAGCTGCCCTCACCTGCTTTGGTGACATCACTGTGTGCCCTGCCCTGCCCAGCTGCAGGGCTGCAGTGGGGGGACGCACCCCGAGGCTGGGCTTTCCCCCCCACCCCCACCTTTCCCCTTTGACTAAGCACCAGCCACACCCTGGAATCATGACCTGAGCCGAAGGCAGATGCTTAACGACTGAGCCACCCAGGTGCCCCATAAACATACTTCTTTTATGTAATTTTACTGTCCAACCAGGCCATACAAATTTACACTCACCAAGACTGTATGACAATACCCATCCACCCTTGATAAGAGCAGGTGCTATAAATCTTTTTAATTTTTGCCAAATATATAGGCTCCAAACTGTATCTCCTTCCTTTAGTTTGAAAAAATATGTTATAAATGAAATTGAACATGTATTAACTTTTTAACTTATTTAACTTTTATTTCTTCTATAGCGAATTGATACTTTATATTCTCCTATCTTTTAGCTTTGACTCCAGATGACCATTAGGTCAATGTTAGTACAGGCTGCACAGGGTGGGCAAAGCTCAAGGTTTTCAAGAGTCTGTCGTGGCATTACCCTGTGGCAGGTAACTGTACTTAGCGTGGAGTTATCCACTGACAAGTGGATTTTAGTTAACATATTAGTACAATACTGGTTTCTTGAGTAGGATTCAGTGATCACCACTTTTTCTATAGATGAGCAATTGCACAATGTCTGTCGGGCCTGAGATTACTTAGTGCAACTGGAGTGTGGCCAGTGGGCCTGACCCAGACAGCAGGTGTGCAGGCTGCAGTGAGGGGAAGGGTTTAAGACTAAGGTTTTGCTGCATGACCTTGATTTTCACAGAGTCTTCAGGAAGGATCGGGGTGGGATTAGACCTCTTTGGCCATTGGTGGTCAGAATAGTATTTACTGCTCTGAACTGCAAGGAAGCTGACTTCTGCCCGCTCAAGAGAGCCCTAGTAAGGCTCCAGGTTAATGTGGCTGCCAGGCCTAGATAGGCAGCACCAGATCAATTGGCTCCAAATGTCATTTTTCGTTCAGGGCGAGGAAGGAAGTGTGCAGGGAATTTAAGTGGCTGCCCTTGAATTTAAGCCACTGCCCTCAAGTGGCTTCCAGTTAGCTCCAGAAAAGGGTTGCCAGACTGAGCGAATAAATCCATAAGATGCCCCATTAAATTTGAATTTCAGACAAACAAAACAAAAATTTTTTAAAGATTTTATTTTTTTGAGAGAGGAAGAAAGAGCATGAGCAAGGGGAGGGACAGAGGGAGAGGGAGAAGCAGACTCCCCGCTGAGCAGGGAGTCTGACATGGGGCTCCATCCGGGGACTTGGGGATCATGACCCGCGCGGAAGGCAGGCGCTCAACTGACTGAGCCGCCCAGGCGCCCCTACAAAACAAATGTTAGTACTGAAGTATATTCTGTGCAATATTTGGGATATACTAAAAAGTATTTGTTGTTTATCTGCAATTCGCGTTTCACTGAGTATGCTGAATTGTATCTGGCTGCCCTCTACTAGATCGATGAATTACCTTGAACATAGCTCCCGGTGCCCTGGATCCAAACTGGACAGTGTATTGTATTATGGAGCAGCCCCATGGTAGAAGAATGGTTTCCGCTAGGGCTCTAGGAGCGCAAACTTCACAATTAGCAAGAGCAGCTTTGATCTTCCAGCGGAAACAGACTTGGAGAATGAAAGAGAATGCATCCCTGGCAGGTAAGTTTCTCCGCAGAGAAGCCACCGCTCAGGGCATTGAAATGCCGGTTCGCGCAAGAGAGCTCCGTATGTCCCAGGGCAGAGCCACACTCTGCGCTGCATCGAGTTGCCAGAAACACGAGACCCAAAGGAAAACAGTAATTCAGCTGACTGGATATGGCGAATGGGAAATGAAGGCTTAGTGCCTGGAACTGCACCACTGCAGAAACATTAGCAAGAACATAGCATTTTTAAGACTGCCGCTTTCTAAGGGGGATACAGTACGTATAGACAGCTTTCTCCCCTGTATTAATGCGTGGTGCCCAATTTAACCTCTTGGTGGAAGATTTCTTCCAAATGGAGTTTAAATTCCCAGGTTGTGGACTCTGGACAACTGATGTAGACTAACCAGTATCTTGGTGAATTGAATCAAGATTTTCTCCATTCTCTCCTTCAGACACCAATGACTTTTTGCCTTGCACTTTGGCAACTGTAAGCACTGGGTTCTGAGAACATAATTTTATCTGGGATAATTGCAAATAGGGTCTGCAAATTGGCTTGCTTCCTAAATTTGGTAGCTGTAAAGCCAATGTTATGATAGTCTTACCTTTCTTTGAACACATTGGACTTGTTAAAGGCAGAGTGTATGAGAGGCTGGAAGTTCAACTTCTCTGGTCCAGAATGAATTACACCTTTCCAGAGATCAGCCCAGTCTCCTGCCGCTGAGCAACACTCACTCCACCCAAGCATCCAGGGATATCTGGAGATACTGCACAAAATCAGAGCAAATTCTGATCAAAATCAGACTTGATGGAGGAGGAGGAATATTAAACCTCAATTTCTTTGATTTTTTAACTCACTAGGGCGGAAGCTTTTGGATATTATATCCTTTGGACTGTAGCTTAAGAATTTTGGATTTTGGGCGCCTGGGTGGCTCAGTTGGTTAAGCGACTGCCTTCGGCTCAGGTCATGATCCTGGAGTCCCGGGATGGAGTCCCACATCGGGCTCCCTGCTTGGCAGGGAGTCTGCTTATCCTCTGACCCTCTCATGCTCTATCTCATTCTCTGTCTCGAATAAATAAATAAAATCTTTAAAAAAAAAAAATTTGGATTTTGATTGATTGATTGATTTGTTGTGTTGTTGGAATAGTTCTGATTCTTTTTTAAATTTTTGAATATTTATTTTTTAATTTAAATTTTAGTTAATGTATTAGTACAATACTGGTTTCTTGAGTAGGATTCAGTGATCACCACTTACACACAACCCCCAGTGCTCATCACAACAAGTGCCCTCTTTAATGCCCATCACCCATCTAGTGCATCCCTTATCCTCTTACCTCCGTCAAACCTCAGTGTGTTCTCTGTAATTGAAGTCTCTTATGGTTTGTTTCCCTCTCTCTTTTTGCCCCCTTTCCCATATGTTCATCTGTTTTCTTTCTTAAATTCCACATATGAGTGAGATCATATGGTATTTGTCTTTCTCTGACTTATTTCACTTAGCATAATATGCTCTAGCTCCATCCACATTGTTGCAAATGGTAAGATTTCATTTTTTTTTTTTAAGATTTTGTTTATTTGACAGTGAGAGAGACAGCAAGAGAGGGAATATAAGCAGGGAGAGTGGAAGAGGGAGAAGCAGACTCCCTGCTGAGCAGGGAGCCTGATGTGGGACTCAATCCCAGGACCCTGAGATCATGACCTGAGCCAAAGGCAGTCACTTAACAACTGAGCCACCTAGGCGCCCAAGATTTCATTCTTTTTGATGGCTGCATAATATTCCATTGTGTGTGTGTGTGTGTGTGTGTGTGTGTGTGTGTGTGTGTACCACATCTTCTTTATCCATTCATCAGTCAATGGACATTTGGGCTCTTTCCATAATTTGGCTATTGTTGACAGTGCTGCTATAAACACTGGGGTGCATGTGCCCCTTCGAATCTGTATTTTTGTATCCTTTGGGTAAATACCTAGTAGTGCAATTGCTGGATTATAGAGTAGTTCTATTTTTAACTTTTTGAGGAATCGGATTTTGATCTTTTTAAAATTTAATCTTCAAATTTTAATTTCTCAGGAGGAAGTTCATAATGGGAAGGGGTTTTCATTCAAATGTGAAGTAACTTTATATTATTGGAATTTTATTATTAATTTAAATAATAAAGGATTTGATATAAACAGTTATTGGATTATCTAAATATCATGAAGAACCTCTGACAATATGGCTGGGTGTAATTAGGTTGGAAAATAGAATAGGGAGTGTTTAGCCTTGATTACAGATTGGCCGAAAGAAAGAAATTAATTTATTTGCACTATTCCAGACCATATTAAAGGATGCAAAGCTTGCTAATTAATTTTATGAAGCTAGCATAATCTTAATATCAAAATCTGATATTAAGATAACAGATAAAAATATACAGTGGTCCTCCTTTATCCAGGGGGATATGTTCTGAGACCCCCAGTGGACGCCTGAAACTGTGGATAGTACTTAAGCCTATATATACTATGTTTTTTCCTACACATACATACCTATGATAAAGTTTAATTTATAAATTAGGTGCAGTCAGAGATTAACAACAACAATAATAAAATAGAGCAATTATAACAATATACTGTCATAAAAGTTATGTGAATGTGGTCTCTCTCAAGGTGTCTTAATTCTACTATACTCATTCATCCTTCTAATTGTGATGATATGAGATGATGAAATGTCTAGGTGATGAGACGAGGTGCGGTGAGTGATGTAGGCATGTGATATAGCGTTAGGCTGCTGTCAATCTTCTTCTTTTTTTTTTTAAGACTTTATTTATTTGTCAGAAAGAGAGAGAGAGCACAAGCTGGTGGGGGGGGGGCAGCAGGCAGAGGGAGAAGCCGGCTCCCCTCTGAGCAGGGAGCCTGATATGGGACTCGATCCCAGGACCCAGGATAATGACCTGAGCAGAAGGTAGATGCTTAACTGACTGAGCCACCCAGGTGCCGCTCAGAATAAGGGTCATCCACTTCTGGACCATGGTTGACCATGGGTAACTGAAACAGTGGACAGTGAAACCATGAATAAGGGGGACTACTGTACAGCTACTTCATGTCATTCATGGGAGTTACGTTCCATACAATTGCCACAGACCCTGAATTAGTGAATACTGACCCATCACTCCTAGGGGAAATACACAGGTTCCTGCAAGCCTCTGGGCATAATATTTTCATCAACCAATTAATGCATAACCTTGTTTTATGTGTGTTTCTATTTAGAGACACCTTGTTTATTATATATTGTTCTTTATTAACACTGAACACATGGCCAACCCATGCCTATAAGTCATGGCTGTTTGAAGCTTTCCTAAGACACATATTTTCTCCCAAAGGCACATCACAGTCTTTTTACACATAGGCATACTGGACAGTACTTCAGCACTATGGTTATGGGCCATTTTAAATATTGAAATCACCAACAAAAAGCACAAAAATGCAAAAAACATAGCCACCACCACAAACTGGACATTTGTTTACAGTATGAAAATTGAAATGAGTTTGAGAACTTCTCAAACTCAACATCCAAAAAACAAATAATCAAGTCAAAAAATGGGCAGAAGACATGAACAGACACTTCTCAAAAGAAGATATACAAATGGCTAACAGACACATGAAAAAATGTTCATCATCATTAGCCATCAGGGAAATTCAAATCAAAACCACATTGAGATACCACCTTACACCAGTTAGAATGGCAAAAATGGACCGGGAAAGAAACAACAAATGTTGGAGAGGTTGTGGAGAAAGGGGAACCCTCTTACACTATTGGTGGAAATGCAAGTTGGTACAGCCACTTTGGAAAACAGTGTGGAGGTTCCTCAAAAATTTAAAAATAGAGCTACCCTATGACCCAGCAATTGCACTCCTGGTATTTACCCCAAAGACACAGATGTAGTGAAAAAAGGGCCACATGCACCCCAATGTTCATAGCAGCATAGCCAAACTGTGGAAAGAGCCGAGATGCCCTTCAACAGATGAATGGATAAAGAAGATGTGGTCCATATATACAATGGAATATTACTCAGCCATTGGAAAGGATGAATACCCAACTTTTACATAAACATGGATGGGACTGGGAGAGATTGTGCTAAGTGAAATAAGTGAAGCAGAGAAAGTCAATTATCATATGGTTTCACTTATTTGTGGAACATAAGGAATAGCATGGAGGACATTAGGAGAAGGAAGGGAAAAATAAAGGGGGTGGCAAAATCGGAGGGGGAGATGAACCATGAGAGACTATGGACTCCGAGAAACAAACTGAAGGTTCTAGAGGAGAGGGGGGGTGGGGGGATGGGCTAGCTGGTGATGGGTATTAAAGAGGGCACGTACTGCATGGAGCACTGGGTGTTAGTACGCAATGAAGCATGGAACACTACATCAAAAACTAATGATGTATTGTATGGTGACTAACATAACATAATAAAATTAAATTAAAAAAAAAGAAAATTGAAACAAAAAGGCAGAGAATTGCCTTGCTCAGCTTCAGCTGGGGACGTGCACATCAGGTGACTCAGATGTGTCTGTTTCCCTGCCCAGGGGCACTAATGACAGTGAAAGCACAGAGAGTACTGATTTGGGGTTACAAATGTGTTTCCGCCAGGAGGTGAATTTGCAAATACAGAATCTGTGAATAATGCGCATTGCCTGCATGGCAAAACTGCATTCATAGTAGCAACACAGTTCTAACTGTGGACTAAGAACCCAAACGAAGACAATTGTAAAATAGTATTAAAGGGCATTAGACAAGACCTGAGTAGATGGATAGACCCACTATATTTCTGGATGGGAAGACTTAATCGTATAAGGTGTGTAGTCAAAATTACATTGGGTAGTTTTATTTATTTATTTATATTATTATTATTATTAATTTTTTTTTGAGATAGAGGGCGCATGAGTTGGGGGGTTGTGAAGGGACAGAGGGAGAGGGAAAAAGAGAAACTTAAGCAGACTCCATGCCCAGGGCAGAGCCTGATGCGGGGCTTGATTTCATGACCCTGAGATCATGACCTGGGCCGATATCGAGAGTCAGACGCTTAACTGAATGAGGCACCCAGGCACCAATTTTTTTTTTTAAGACAAAGCATTATAAAGTTTTTGTGTAAAAATAGATATGTAAGAGTTGCCCAAAATTTTTTAGAAAAAATAGAGGATATAAAATTTACTATGAAAGTATTGTTAAGAAAACAGTGTAGCACAGCCACAGTGGTAAAAAAAAGAGAGAGAGAGAGAGAGAGAGAACTTAGAAATAGATCCATGGCACTGTCCTAAATGACCACATGCCATTTCAGGTCATCAGAGGATAGGGTGATATTTTATAGATGGCGTTGTCATGACTCTCTTTACACATTGAAGGAAAAGACTGAGACCTGAACCTCACATGATATACCCAAAAATGCATTTCAAATGGGTGAGCTAAAGTTCTTGATCTTTTTAGCTGGAGAAATTTTAAAGAAAATTCAAGACGCAGGTTTTATCACTGTGGGTGGCATCAGCCTTTAGGAAACCCAGAATCCATAAAGAGTTGACTACCTAAAAATTAAAAATCTCTGTGTGTCAAAGGACAAGATTAAGAACAAAGTTAAAAGACAAACAAGTCTGGGGAAAAAGCATTATTAACACATGTGAAAGACCAAGTGTTAATGTAATTCAGCTTCTACAAATTCATAAGAAAAGGAACCTACTATGACAATGGGTGTGTGAACAGGCATTCTCAGGAGAGAAGAAGCCCCCCCACCCCGAAGTGACCAATCAACTTACACAGATATGCTCAGCGTGAAACAGAGAAGTGCCAAGAGAAATAACAATAAGATCATCTTATGCCCATAGAGTTTGGGGGGAAGGTGGGAAAGCACTGTGCTCAAAAACTGTGGGGAAATAGGCATTTGTATCTACTTCTCCTGGAAATAAGACTTGTCAGCATAATTTTTGAAAACAATACACCAATATTTATTAAATGCCCAATGTCCATGCCTGTAAATACTCAACCCATCAACAGTATGTGTAGGAACCTATCCTCCAGAAATCAAAGCACCATTTTAATATATATTCACATATATTCATCTACTGCAGCATTGTTTATAACAGGAAAAAAATGGAAACATTCAGAGTGTCTACCAAATACGAGTGTAGCCAGATCATGGAATAGTCCGCATCTGTGAAAAAGGATGCAATAGACTTTTTCTTTTCATGAGGTGGCTTTTCCCCAAGATGATATCTTTAAGACTCTGTGAGATCTTGCTCTAAGTTTCTCTAGAAAGTCTCTAGGCTTTGCAGTTCTGGCTGGGCTTCAGGTAAGATAGTGTTACGGAAAAATTGTGTTTGTGATCTTGCATTTAGTAGCAAAACAGGTGTCCCTCTCTGGGGCCACCCACATGATCCTGCTTATGTGCTTAACAGGTTCACAGCTCTCTCCCGTCTCCCCCTGAGAGGCAGAGGAAATCACATCATCCTTCTACCAAACCGTTTCAGGTTTCACTGGCCCGGTATGCATTGCCCCAGACCCTTAGAAATATGACCCCTTGGATGGAACCACATTAAAAAGGTTTTTTTAAAAATGATTTCAGAAAACCCTGGGGAAGGGGGTAGGTGGGGATAAAAAACACAATATGGGTTTTTCAATAACATCTTGAACTTATAACTCTGAAATATTGTCTTTGAGCCATTAATGAAACCCACATTGCCCCAGTGGCCTTGATGTTGCACATGGCGGGGGCGGGCCACTGCATCCACTGTCCTTTGGCTCTGCGCTCCTCATTACGTCCATGTTCCTTTTTGTTCTCGAAGATAACTTCTGGGGTGCCCGTAGCCTCTGTGACATTTCTCCTGGAAAGAACTGGTTTAGAAATTCAAGAAATGCTTGACTCTATGTTCCATGCCTGGCATTGCCACCTGCTTAGCCTGAATAACTTTGCGGGGGGCGGGGGGAGACGACCTCTGGTCTGCTCTCCTCAGTTTGGGTTGATGAGAATTCCCCCCAGAGCCTAAACCTTTAAAATTTGCCCAGAAGAACAGCAGCAGTCCTACAAATTAGTAGAGGTGCACAGGGCCTGAAGGAAATTGGAAATCTTAGAAATTACATTATTTCTAGACTGGTAGGAACTTTAGAGGGGTGTGTGTGTGTGTGTGTGTGTGTGTGTTTAAATCCACCCCCATTTACAGACTGAAAGGAAATAGGATTTCAAGAAAAGAAGACTTCAAGCTTCAGATAGTTGCTCCGGACCTGGGTGTCCCTCAGTCAGTGCTTCTCGGAGTGTGGTCTGTGGAGCTTGTTAAAAATGCACATTTCAAGGTGCCTGGGTGGCCCAATTGGTTAAGCGTCTGCCTTCAGCTCAGGTCATGATCCCGGGGTCCTGGGATCGAGTCCGGCATCAAGCTCTCTGCTCAGCGGGGAGCCTGCTTCCCCTCTCCCATTGCTTCCCCACCCCCCACCCCCGCTCATGCTCTCTCTCTCTGTCAAATAAATAAATAAAACCTTTAAAAAAATGCAGATTTCACAGAGATTCCAATTCAACAGGTCTGAAAGAGGACCTGGAAATCTGGATTTTAAAGTCCTCCCGGCGATTTGTACATTCTCTATGATGTAAGAACCAGTGGCTAGGCTCAATCCACCTACCTGGGGCCAGTCCCTCTCTGCTGAGAAGGCAGGCTGGCAGGTGCACCTGAGATGGTGAGACAGCTACGATTTAGAAATTGAGCCTATAAGCGCCCCTAGACATTCTCACTGAAAGACAGTTTGTCCTTCTTGATCATTGAAAGGATGATGACTCCTAATACTGCTAATATAGTATGTTATTTATTTATTTATTTTTAAAGATTTTATTTATTTACTTGACAGAGAGAGACATAGTGAGAGCAGGAACACAAGCAGGGGGAGTGGGAGAGGGAGAAGCAGGCTTCCCGCAGAGCAGGGAGCCCGATGTGGGACTCGATCCCAGGACCCTGGGATCATGACCTGAGCCGAAGGCAGACGCTTAACGACTGAGCCACCCAGGCGCCCTAATATAGTATGTTATAATTTTGTAACTTCTATTACTGCTAATTAAAGCTGACACTTTGTCTTGTTTCTGTGTCGACAAAAGCAAATCAGTGATTCTGGCCATCTGGAGAGTTAGTGGTGCTCCTTGGGCTGAGGTGATTTGATCCCTCATACTTACATGCTTCCTTCGGCTTATGGAAGGTGCCAGATGCTGGCATCTGGCAAAGCTGGGAAAAAACAGGCAAGAATGGCTGATGTTCTTTGGGTGGGGCTGTAGGTCTTCTCTTCTGACTCTAGCGGAAACTGTGCACCATGTACCCACACAAACCTGTGCAGAAATTCCTGAAGATACATGGACTCTATGAACTCAAAAACCCCCACCAGACACAGAGAAAATCTTTTCTACTTTAACTGACTCCAAGAACTCCTTACAGCTATATTCTGGGGGATCTGGAATTTCAAGTATCTAATTTTTCAAGAAACCCGTGGAGAACAGCAAATTTTGTAAGATGCTGATAATAAAGTTGGGTGATGGTTGTAGCAGGGTGCATTAATATACTTTCTTTTGGGTATGAAATTTTCTGTAGCAGAAAATGGAAACATTTAAATATCAAATTCTCTTCTATTCATTTACATTTGGTGTCTCTGTTATCGAGGGAATCTGGGATGCCAACTGAATATCGATGAGGACCAATGAAGTCACAATGATAGAAAAACAATCCCCAAATTTTGCAGCTGTAAAAAAGTCCCTTATTTTACACCAAATGTCAGGCTTTCTCCTGTAATTTATAATCTGTTCTACTTTCCATGGGGACTCATATCAGCGTCAGGTCTTGCCACAAACTGCTGCATAACACACCGCCCCGAAACGTGGGGGCATAAAAGAAATAAACTTTTATTTGGGCTCACATGTCTGCTGGGGCAGGCCAGCTTCGAACTACAGGCTGACTGGGGCAGCTCTGATGATTCCAGCATGTTCAGGCATGTGTTAAGTGCTTCTCATTTTCCTGGGCTTGGTGAGCTCCCCAGGGCATGCTCTTCTCACGAGAGAGGCTCCGAAGGGCAAGGCCCTGCTTGCATCATGTTGCTAATATCCTGTTGGACAAAGCAAGTCAACCAGTGAAGCCCAAAGTCAAGGGGAGGAGAAGAACATTGCACCAGAGGGAAGAATTACAAAGTCCCATGGCATAGGGACCGGAGAGGGGTGGTCAATAATCTCTTTACCATAGGGCCAGTCCATTGGTTTTTCCACCTCCAATAAAGAGAAAGGTTACTTCCCCTGAGTATCTAAAGTGAGCCAGGCCTCTGTTACAGGCTCGTCTCCCCACAGAGAGGCCCATGGGAAGCTGTCTCCCCAATCCAGATTTCCCTTGGCTCTGACGAGACTATTTCCAACCCTCGCTCTCAAATCTCCTAAAATTATTATGTCAGGGACTAGATGGTTATACTATATAAAATCCCAAAGGCTGTCAAATTGAATCCAGACATCTAAGGGATAAATAAGCATATTAATAGGCTGGGTTTATATTTATATTATTTATATTTATATATGTGAAACCCCACCAGGTCTGTCAGGAAGCTGTATGAAGTTGGAACGGACCAGCTTACATGTACCAAGAAGCTTGAAAGCTTACCCTCTGTTAACAGATATTGTGAGAAGTCCACTCTTCTCTGGTCATGTTGCTTTTCGGTAGGGCCAGATAGGAAAAGGCCCCAAACTTTAAACTCGAATTAAGGTGAATTTATATACATATATATATATAATTTTTTTTTTGCCTCTACAATCTTTCCCAGTTAATTAAAAGATTCTTAAGTTACCAGGAAACTACCCCCGCCTCAGAAAACCCTCCTTAAAAAAAAAAAAAAAAATCGTGATTTTCCTTAGGGGCCTTGCTGTTCAAGGATTCCTTATCTGATAAATTCTTACCTTTGAGTAAGGACAGGACAAGCCTCTGGGCTTAAAAGTGTAGAAACAGCATTCTCTTCTAACGCAGAACAGAAGACTTGTTTGTCCCGTCCATTTAGGGAAAAACTGTGGTAGGCTGATGGTGAAAAATGGCCCCCGGTTCTCCACTCCCCCTGGATCCACACCCTTTGTCCTGCGATTTAGAAGAATTTCCTCGCACCAAGCGGTGGAGCCTGTTTCTCCACCTTTCAAATGTGGGCCAACCACGTGATCTGTTTTGGCCAACAGAACGCTCTCGAAGAATACCGTGCGGTTTATGAATCTAAGCCTAAAGAGGCTTTCCGTGCTTCTGCGGTCCTTCGGAACCCTGCCCCGCGGCCGCGGGAGCGAGCCAGGCCCGCCTGCCCCGGGGGTGGGGGGGGGGTGGGGGGGGCGGAGGGTGGGGGGAGGGGCGGAGACCGCCGGGGGACGGCGCAGAGGTGGCTCCTCCCCGCTGCCCCCCATCTGCCCGGCCGGCCGACCCCAAGAGCCTGGCCGAAATCAGCCGAGCCTTCCCGAGTCGGCAGAACTGCCCAGGGGAACCCATAGAACTCAGGAGCAAAATGCCCCTTTTTCTATGCCGCGGTGGCTTCGTGCACTGGAGGGATCTGGAAGCCGTGGCGGAGCTCGGTTAAGAAATGAGCCTGCGGAACCGAGGCAACCGTCTTCACTTCCTGGTGGCGTTGGGTGGCCGTGGGGACTAGCCTGCAAAGGAGGACAGCGGCGGAGAGGAAGTGAATTCGTTAGTTCGATCATGCCCCTCATCTGGCTAATAATGATACACTGCTGGAATAGCAGATTATTTATTCCACGGCAGCCAGTCTGCTGGTTTCCTGACAGGCTGCAGGTGCGAAGGGTGGTGGCGGGCGGGAGGACCCGCTAAACCCGAAGCCCGCGTGCAGATCCCCTGTTGCATCGCCAACAGGTGCATCACGAGAGGCCAAGAGGGTTCTTTCGACTGACGCTCGGCACCTGAGAGACTCTTCAGGGGAGCCACACCTTAGCGGAAGGCCACAAGTGCCTCCTTCTTTATGGGCACCAGTCTCCTATAAGGTGATGGGATGTGGCTTCTGAAACGACGGAAAGTGGCAAAAAGATTAGGTATTTTCTTCCCCAAGGAATTATTCCAATTTCTCTAGCTTTTCTTGACAATGGCAGATACATGGGTCTGAACACTGAGATTGCCGTTCTAGCAAGTCAGGCTTTTTCTGAGTGTCCTCCGTGGAGGAGGCAGGCCGCTATGGGGCAAGCCCACTGACGCCCCCCACCTCCCACCTCCAGTCCCGCCAGAGCAGCTAGGCGCATGCAAATGCAGAACAGGGTCATCAGCCTCTCTCTTCACCTGCCACCTTCCTTCCCATACCGGCCTTCAAGAGAAACTGGAGAAGCCTACTCTCCTGTGCCCTCCGCCCTCTACCCTCTGCTTGGGCTGCCTAACATAGTTTGGGAACAAGACATTTCTTATATACTTAGGGCACTTCATGCTTTAAACATGCTTTCGTATCTTAACTCGTTTTATCTTAAACATCAAAATGATTCACTAGGAAAACAAAGGTCCTTTCATACTCTATAGACTCGGGAAACTGAGACGTAGAAGCTCAGGGGTGACCCCAGGAGTCTGGTGACTTAACACCCAGCATGATTCCTGTATGACCGACAGACAGACAGCTTGTACGTGCGACGTTGACTCAGATCATAAACTTCTTCACTTGGCTCTACTGTTGGGAGATTGCGGCGGATGGCATCTCCCCAGAGCACCAGAATCTTCCCCGAGCAGCTCTTTTACTTCGCTAACTGGAAGCTTTCTGTTCGGAGGCCTTAGAGTGACAGCAGAAAGAGAGGGGAAAAGTTTATTTTCATGCTGCTGCGTCTAATGACAAGTAATCATTTCCACAGGTACCTTTTTCATTGACCTTTTTTCCACATGGTGCTCTCAGGAAATTCCATTACTATTGATCCCCTCCAGTTTTAATGCTCTAATGATGCTGTTTCCATTCACAAGGGAAATGATTATGTACACTCTGAGTTGTGTGAATACATATGTACATATTTATATACATATCTTTGTTGCCCTAGCAAAGTTCTCCATGCACTTAAAGTGGTTTGTGAATATCTTTCCTAAACCCCCTCCAGATGTGTCAAGCAGCATACTGTAAAGTCAGACTTTTCTTTTGTTTGTTTGTTGGTATTTGGTTTGAACGTGCCAAGCATTTTATATTATACAAAAGCGATGACTCTTAGAAAAGGTTTGTTCTCCTTCTCTTCTCTCCCCCAACCCTCCCGCCCGCAAAGAACTCCTTTTCAACGTAAGAAGTCAAAAGCTTCCTGTGTTATTCTTTGGGTTTCTCCCTCCAACATTCAAACCTTTGTCTGGGCCAGAAGAAGAGTCGAGGAGGCTCCCTCCAGAGTGGCAGCCAGCTTTCAGAGTCTCCCCTTTCCAAGTGGAGAAATAAATTAAAGCTGACGCTTGGAGCGTGTGTACGCCCGCCGCCTTTAGATTTGTGCTCGCAAGAGTTTATTTATTTTTGCTCCGTTGCAAAAAGATTTATGACCCCTAATTATGAATTCTGACACTCTTGCACTACATGGATGCACTTAGGTTGCTTTTCACTTTCTGATGGCTTTCAAAATCTTTCCTTTTCAACTCTCAACCCTCAAGGGCAACAAGGGTCCCTTTTGAAAGAGGGTCTGGCCAGTGCCACCACCTACAAAGGCTCTGTTTGCATGGCTGGGGTTTCATCGGGGCTCCGGGACTGATGGATGGGCAGTAACCTCGGCTGCTGCTTTATTTACTCTTTCTTGGCCCTTGTCTCTTCTAGAGAATTGGAGTGAATATATAAAAAATGTGTTTCTAAATAAAAGCCGGCAAGTGGAGTGTCGGCCTGGAAATAACCTTTTCAAGGCATTTCAGAAAAGCAAGAGTACTTCATTATTTGAAATTTATTCTAAGATAACAGTTGATGGCCGATTTGGCTGGGACTCTTGTGTTGGCCCAGCAAGTGAAAAACTGCATTGATTATGCAAAACAGGGAAACTGACATGAACTGTGCGGTTCGATTCATCCAAAGGGCCCTAGGATGAAGTGTGAGGAGCCTTTGGATTCTTCAGCTAATGCTCAGCTCCTGGCATTTCTCCAGAAGCAGGCAAGAAAAGAGGTCCATCTGATGGGCGGAGCAGTAGTTATAACACCTGGAATCAGTCCAGGTCCCAAGTGTCCTGCGGGAAGTACAGGGGTTCACCTCGGAGGGAAGGGTGTAATGAAGGGCTTGAACAGCATCTGAAAATCCAGGCATATTCTGGAACCTGGGCAGGATTCTTAACTCTTCCTTTCCTGGCTCCCTCCCTTCGGCCCAGACTCCATCTACTACTTTTCTGGTGTGTGCCCTGATTCTTGGGGTGTGGGGTGGTAGTCGGGGTGGTGATGGACCGGGAACCTCACCTCTCGTGCTGGAGAGCAGGCTCCCCAGGGGATGGCAGCAATGTGTCAGGTCACCTGAGACCTCCTGGGGGGGTTGGAATTTTTTTTCTTTATTTTCCAGAAAATGGCGAAGGAGAAGCCAAATATCTTAATTGATAAACTATTTTAAAACATTATAATCTCTAAATTTTAAAACAAACCCAGGTATATTATGGAATGGGAAGTTAAATCCCTTGACATAGTCTTAGCCTCCAGCAAAGAGGCTGCTTTCCCAGGGGTCTCCACTCACCCTTCGGAGTTAGAGTACTTTGGGGGTAACATTGAGGAGCAATGGTCTATAATGCTTACTATGGCTGTTCTCCCAACCCTGCTAAGTGAAGAGAGTTGAAGTAAATTTCCTTCCTTCCAGAGTTGAAGAACATAACTAAATTTTGTTGGTAAATTCAGCCTTGCAGGAAGGGAGCATATTAACCCCAACTAAAGAAACCACTTCTTCCTCCTCCTTCTCTCCTCATATTTTCTGTCCTGTTACTGTAAAGCCGCACTGGGGATTCTCTCAACTGCCTGGGCCAGTGTCATTCAGTCTGGGCTCCTGGTTCCTGAAGGATTGCTCTGCCCAACTGGTTCCAAAGATCCCCCCAGACGAAGCAGTCGCCACGAAGAGCTGTTTTGAAGACCCTCTACTAACCACAGCAGGGAGCTTGCTGCTGTGATTTTTCAACCCGTGAACTAGCATGTCCCTCATTTTCATCACACAGGTCCCATAAAGCCCGATAGGCAAGAGTCAGCCATTTTTTTAAAGTGCCAATGAAATCATGCCCATGTCTTGCTTGCTTAAACGTCTCCAGAGATATCCTGTGAGCTCAGGACAAAACTCGAACTCCTTGCCATGGCCCATGTGACCTGCCCCATCTCCTCCCTGTCTCCCCAGACCCCATGGTGCTCCAGCCACACTGATTTTCATTCTCTTCCACGGACGTGCCCAGCTTACGGTTATCTGAGGGACTAGGCGCTGTGTGAAGTGTTCTATCCCCAAGGTCTTCACCTAGCTTGCCACTTTCTGTCCCTTCTGTCTCTGCTCAAGCATCGCCCCTCTGAAGCTTTTCTGACAACTCCATCAGATGGCTTCTTCCCAGCCCCCACCAAGGACTGCATCCAGAAAAAAGAACACCTTTTTTACTTTCTTCACAGAATTTAACAGTACCTGAAGCTATCTTGTTTGCTTAATTGTTTCCTTCTATATTGGCCTCCATCGTCCGCCCCCCAGCCCACAACCCTGAATTTAAACACCATGAGAGCAAAGAAGCCTTCTTCTGCCCCATGCTACATGGTATCCCCAGTGCTTGGCATGTATCCTGTTTCATAGAAGGAGCATGGTGAACGTTTGTTGAGTGAATGAATGAATGTGTCAGACACAGTGCTGGTGGTGGAGGGTCAACAGTGAGTGAGAACTGACTCCCCACCTCCATGTGGCTTGCAGGCCAGTGGAGGAGACGAGAAATGGAATAGTGACCCACACGCTGTTCCACAGTAAGTGCCGCGGAAAGTCTCAGGGCCAAGGACAGACTTGAACAAGAGACTGGTCTAATGGAGGGAGGGATCCAGGGGGCTTCCCTGGGGAGGTGATAGAATCTAAAGCATGAGAAGAGTTTTCCACTTGATAATTTGGGATTAATTTGGTAATTAGCCTGGCTCTCAGAAGATAACGGAGTGAGAGACGGGCTATCACATGGGAGTGAGTGGCCGCCCAGAAGAGCCTCTCCAAGACCACTGGACTTCAGTTCACGAGTCTTTTTACACCTGAATCCACTGACTTACCACCTTTTCTTCTTTCTCTTTCTCTCCTTTTTGTTGTTTGAAAAGTGTTAAACTCTCTTCACGAAATACATCGATTTTTTTCAACCTACATTTGCTTCCCCTCAACCCCCACCCCCCAGTTTATGATTCCAACCCAGGTGCTTTAAAATTGTCTTTTCTTGGGTGCCTGGGTGGCTCAGTTGGTTAAGCGACTGCCTTCGGCTCAGGTCATGATCCTGGAGTCCCGGGATCGAGTCCCGCATCGGGCTCCCTGCTCGGCAGGGAGTCTGCTTCTCCCTCTCCCACTCCCCGTTTGTGTTCCCTCTCTCGCTGTCTTTCTCTGTCAAATAAATAAATAAAATCTTTAAAAAAAATAAATAAATAAAATTGTCTTTTCTTACACATTTTGATCTTTTCTGATGATTTCCTGCGTGTGTGATCGGCCTGGAGCTGCTCCTTCTTCCAAAATCAGTCCCAGCACTGCGTGTCCCAGCTGTCCCTTGTCACTCGGGAGCAGCCTGGCCACAGGCTGGAGCACCAGGGCCACAGAATTTTCAAAAGGCTAACAAATCAGAACCCAGCCAGGCTCTGCCGGGCACCTTTTCGTTTCTCCTGAAATTCTGTGTGCGCTCCGAAGGAAATTTCTTCTGCAGCTTTTCCCCCTTTATATAAATCAGCTCCTGAAAATGGTGGTTGTTAGAGCCATTGGGAGCGAGCAAGTTTCTCTGCCCCTTTTTCCCTTCCCCAGTGGAGCCTAGAGACTTAAGAGCCGCATGAGGTTTCAAAAACAAGCAAACTTCCTTCTCAGGGTGCTGCTACAGGGGGTGAGTCTCCTTTTTAGCAGTCTCCAGCTCCAAGTGAAGGAAGCAGGGAGGCGACCCAGTCCCACCCACCCTCGCGCACAGATGACCTGCACAAGTCAAGGGCGGGACTTCCCATCCTCAATCAGAGAGATTTCCATTATGGCCAGTTAGAAAATGCTGCTTCCCCAGACCAGCAGTTCAAGTTCAGCTGCTACACGGATGCATGAGTTCATCATGAACCCACTGCCACCCTCCAGTTGGATGGAGGAGAGAGCGTCTGAGGAAGGTGCCATGAGCCATGTACCAGATGGTCCCAGGCACTCAGGACACCGAGTTCCCCACGGGCCTCTTAAATACAAAGAGCAAATGTCCCTCCTAGAGGCATATGGGGATGTATGCTGAGCGCTAACTCCTCCACAGCCCGACGGAAGGATGATGATTGTTTAAAAGCCTGTGAACTTTGAACGATTAATTGAGTGTAAAGTTGATGTTAATCTGAGAAACACACATTTTCAGGTAAAAGGGTCAGATCTTTGCAGGCAGTGATTATTACAAACAAAAAAGATCCTGCTTTGTGGGTTAGGGTGTTTGGAAATCAAGAAGAGAACACATTCTGCGCTGAAAATTTTTCCTGAGATAATCTTGTGAGTAAAGAATTGGTCCTTACTTTAGGTAAAAGTTGAGATGGAAAGGAAAACCTATCCAGCCAAACAAAAAGCTTACAACAGGGTTTTGGAAGTGAGGTCTTTTTAGACCGATGGATGTAGTTTTGGAATTGTGTTTTGAAAACTGTTTTTTAACTCTCTGACCTGAAGTTGTGCTTGAAATTCTGCAGAATGCTGAATCCTTTGGGTGTTGATTCTATCAGGTCCTGTGAAGAATTTAGTCTTTGTTTTATCAAGAGAGCTATTTGAGCTAAGAAGATAAGAATATTTTCGTTCTCTTCCAGTGTCTTCACACTGAGAGAACCCGAATTCAGTCGAAATGAAAGAAAACCATGGTGTTCATCCTTTAGGGGAAAGCTGGCTTATCTAACAATGTTAGTGGCTTCTCACTTTTGGGAAGGGCACTGTTAGGCCACTTGGTTCTTAGGGAGGACCTACCTTAGCATCTGTTTCTGCTAAACAACAGAAATCTGAAGAGGACTTTTGCTTTTATGAAAAAAGAGGAAAAGTGAAAATAGCAGCAGCTCGAGTCCCACCGATCTCCTTCCCCGGGAACTCCACTCCGCATCTCAGCATCAGGCCGTCACCACTTTGACCTGTGTCCGTGAGCATCTGTGCTTTACCTTGATTTATTTTGTGCATCCCTTAACGAGCTGTGTCCTAAGGTATCAGTAAAGCCTAAAAGAGGTTATTTTGGGGGTATGGGAATGCTCAAAAACTTTTCCATGTAAATGAATGGCAGTTTCTTCTTTGCTTTATGGCATTTCAACTTAGGAAGGGTTTCCTAGGAACACGCTCTATCTTCTCGTGGCGGGGGAAACGTGTATCTCACATCAAGAACTGAGAGCACAGGTAAATAGGAAGAAAGGGATGACAGATGTTCTTTCAACTCTTGGTTCAAGACGCAGTTGTATTCCCAGCCCTAGGAATAAGTCCTCCCTTCTTTGTTGCAGAAATTTATCACCCTGGAAATCAGGTATCTCTTGAGCTGTTCAGTTGCCATTTTTAATGGATTTAAAAAATTCTGCTGAACTTTTCCCACATGCTAGATTCTTTACTATATGTTTCTTGTTAGATGGACTCAGTATGTTTTAGCTTTTGCTTGTTAAAGTTATTTACATGGCCTAAGGTCAAATGGTGTTGTTTCACATTTTGCTTGGCGGAAACGTCGCTGGACTCCATTGTTTTTATAGGAAAAGATCAGTTTCAATGAGGTGGTAGAGAACCTCACTTCTAATGTGTCTGTTTAGCAATATGTTCACCAGGCATTCAACTCTTCTGGAGAAGATATAAAGCAATGAGGTCTGTATCTGGAGTTTCAACGTGGTGGTTCCTGATCTGAGCGGGGCTGGTTCGCACGTTGTCATGCTCACACACCAGCAAGGGAGAAGGTCAAGCGTAACATTCTTTCCAACAGAGGCAATGGAGTGGTGGCTTTGCTCGCTCGAGAATTATGTAAGAAATTGAGATGTCTGGAGGTCATCGATGGTAACCAGAGGAGAAAATTGAACTGAACAGGCTGCTTCCACTTAGCGAGGCTCCTCTAGGAGATTATTTACAAGTCTCAGAGTCCAGCTCTGGTAGAACTCGGTTTCACAGAGTTAGAGAAAAGCTGTAAAATAAGCTTAAATCAGCCCATCCAACATTTGAAAGGGCAAGGGACGGGGGAAGGGGGAAGGAACAAAAGGGGTAGGGAAGAAAGAGGACTCATTCCAAAATCCACTTAATTTATTCCTTCCCTCTTCATCTTTGTCTCCTTGGCTCTCATCTCTTTCACCACAAAGTTTGCAAGTAGAGCAAAGGGGGTGGGGGTGAGTCGCCAAAATGGTAGCCATCTCTGCTGTTCTGGTGGCAAAGCCTCTGGATTTAGGCAGCCATTTTCCCTTGGATCATGGATGTCCAAAGTCACATTCTATTAGCTCAGCAGCACATGCAAAATAATAACCATAAACCCAGAAATGTGCTGTGGAATTTTCTCCAGCTCTCTTAACGAGCTATGCAAAGCTCCTCTGTCAAGGAGAGCAGGGAATGTGTAATTTCAAACACATTTTTAATAGTTTCTTTTGGCTCTCTTCGAAGAAGAGGGAGGCATGCTGACGCGGCTGTAGGAGAGGCAGCAACTTTACAAGAGTAATGTTAAACAAATCACCCAGGTGCTAGTAGCACTTGGAAAGCATGGGGAGCTGCCTGGGAAGCTGGGGCTCATCAGGCAGAGAGCAGTGCTGGAGTCTGATGGGTGGCTCTAGAAGTCAAACCAGTATGGCATATGGCAGGTACAAATGAAGGTAGGCACCTTCAGAGCGCTCTGTCCAAATCATGCTCAGGCTCTTCCACTTCCCAAGGTCTGTTTTTCCCCTGACACCCAAGCAAGATTTTGTAAAATAGACGAAAGTGGTAGAAAGAGTGGAAAATGGTAGCAGGTGCCAGACCACCAAGGAGCATCAGTTAGGATGCCCAGAGCTCTTGGTCCCTGGCTGTAGCAGCAGATAGATCCATAGGTAACTCATTGTCTTAGACACATTGCTGAGAACTCTGAACTCCTGGAGATGGGGCAAAGGAGGTGTATGACTCTTGGGCTTCTCTTGCTCAAGAACCCCAAAAAGACTTATCAGAAAGATGTGAAGAACTGACCAAAAAAAATCTTATGCTCAGGATAAAAACAGTCATAGGAAGAATTCTGTGCCTTCCTGCCTCTCTCCATTTTCCCACCAGTATTTATAAGTACCTGACCATAGATTCCTAACTGAAAATCAGAACTCATGGTAAGATAGCAGGTCGGAATATTTGAAATCGAGACCATTTTGAAAAAAAACTGTGACTATGGTTATTGTAATATAGATTTCATTCAGTGAATCTACTGAAGTCATTATGCCTATCAAATTAGGACACACTAACTTGAAGAGAACCTTTCCTATTTTTTATCCAATAATTGGTAATGGTAAAGTTATTTCCTCATGGTCAGTTTCAATATAGCATCTGTTTTTAAGGGAGAGAGGAAATGGAGATTTACTGAATCAGGGGGATTAAAAAGATGCTAGGGGTCATCCATTCCAAACCCCTCATTTTACAGATGGCGAGACTGGAGATGACAAAATCAGGGGCTGAGCAATGCAGAGCCCCCCATTTCCAAGCTTGGTGTTATCTCTACCACCTTCTGCAGCCTGTTGTGTATCTGCTTTACGGGGGCCAGTTCTGACTGGAGGGGTTCTACTCCCAGCCATCCATCCTCCCCCATTTCTGTCTGCGATGGGGAGACAGTGAGCTTCTTCCTCGACTCCCAGACTCTGAGCAGCATTGCTGCTCGAGTGGGATCCCGAGGAAGGAAAATGCTGAGTGGGGTCTGGCCTTGGTACAAGTAGGCTAATCATGGTGAGTGGCTGGTAGGAGCTGTGAGAAAGACAGGAGCTCCCTGCAGTACCATTTTCCTCCCAGCCCTGAGCTCACCCTCCCAGTCTCCTTTAGGTCATCTATTTCTTCCCTGACAAAAACATCTGGTTGTTTCCAAACTGAAATTTTTATGCATTTCAACTCATGTAGGAATGTCGAAAAGCTGTTCTGAAAAACACAGCTCCTCCCTGTGCCAAACCAGTTGGGCTGGAATGAACAACTGTTGTTATAAATCTCCACTCTGCCTCTTCAACGGCCCCAGAAGATACAAAATAGAATGTTTCATGAGACTGGCCAGACGGATCGAATAAGACCTGCCCAGAGGAGCCCTGTGCGTGAAGACCATGGAAACACCACTTTCTCTCCTCTCTCCTCCGTCCTCTGACTCTCTCTTTCAGACAATTTCTGGAACTGTTGGCAAGAGGACAGCATGTCAGGGTTCTCTGTGTTCACAACAAATTCTTTTGTGTCCTTAAGTGGAAAAATATTTTATGACAGGGCAGAGCAGCTGCTTGTTCTATGAGTGATTCACAAAGAAAACTCAGCGACCTAATGATGTGTGTCCTTGCCAAGACCCAGACAGGGAAGGGGATTAAAAAAAATTTAAAAGAAAAATTGGCTCAGAATCAAAAGGCTGAGAGGTACTTTGGAAGTCATTGAGGATGCGAAGCCACCTTTCCACTGAGAACTTCCCATCGTGGGCTCTGGAGTCGCCTCATTGGCTGCCTGTTATTTCACACCCATTCCATAGGGATCCTCTGTCCACGGTGTGACACACCTGCCTCTGAATCCCACGCACAAGACCTCCTGTCCACTTGGGCCTTGTTTGCGTGATTTGCTATTTCCTAGCAGTGTGTGTTCTCATCAAGATGGTCTGTTGCAGCTCTTGGTGCTCTATATAATTAAGGGCTAGAAATAAAGGGTCCTCACACTCCTAGAATCGGAGGGCATAGATGGGATGGAAGACACCTGAGGAATCATGTAGCTCCATTTACCACACACTGCAGGATTTCTTTCTGCAAAGTATCTGTCCTCAGATGACTTTGACCAGGTCTTGCCCCCACAGGGAACTCAGTACCCCACAAGACAGTCATTGTTCAAGGGCTGTAATTGCTAGGAAGCACTTCGTTCTCTTGTTGAACAAGTCTGTCTCCCTGTCACTTGGACTTCCTTCTGCAACACGTCCTCCGTCTTTTTGACAAATGGTCCTTTCAGTATTTGAAGAGAGCACTCACATTTCTCCAGCTTTCTTTTCCAAGCAACACATCCTATTTTTGCAGCCATTTCTCATGTTCTTCAGAACTCTGCTCATTTAGTCTTCCACCTCTGCTTACCTTCTAGTTATTCTTAATTCTCTGATCTTTTTTCCATATGAAATCATGCCAACTTGAGTCTCCTTCATTCTGTTCTTCTGTGATTTACTTTTGGAGACTAAATCTAAGACTTTACCTTTTTCTCCCCTGTGTTAAGGTTCATGCCACCAATTTCAGCCAACATTCAAGATGGTTGATGGTGTGTTGAATCCTGAATCTGTTGTCTACAGTGCTGGCTGTCTCTCTTGATTTGTTTTCACTTGCAACACTGAAATTGTCTTTCTTCTTAAAAGTCACTGATGAAAAAGTTAAAGCTCGGAAACAACTCTCTAGATGTTATCAGGCCATTACTTACTCTTCAGATTCAATTGTTCACCAATCTCAGGTCCAGCCGGCCTTGTTCTCATCCAGCCTGCATTTCATTTTCTTTTCTTTTTTTTTTTTAAGATTTTATTAATTTTTTGAGAGAGAGAGCACAAGCCGGAGGGGGGAAAGGGAGAGGGAGAGGAAGAAACTCAAGCAGACTCCGTGCTGAGGGGGGAGCCTGTCTTGGGGCTCGATCTCATGACCTTGAGATCCTGACCTGAGCCGAAACCAAGAGTCAGACGATTAACCGACTGCGCCACCCATGCACCCCTTCACCATATTTTCTGTACAAATCTTGGTGGGTGTTTTGCCAAATGTTTTGCTGAAACTGCATAGCATGTCCACTGCAGTTTCCTCCTCTATCAACCCGGAGACAACTGTCAAAAATGGAACTAAATCTAGTACAGGAACCTATCCCATCAATGCCGTAGAAGCTTTCCCTTCTAAATACCCTTCTGGTGAACCTGTCTGGTTGGCTACCTTTGCTGCTGCCATCCTCCTTGAATTCCCTTTGGGGACCCCTTTCTTCTGCATTCAGAGCACCAAGATGCCTTCTGTGGACCATCAAAGAATTCATCCGACCCATCTCTTAAATCCACGGGAGGTTGCCTTCCAGGATAACATCTGCGTTTCAAGGCAGCCCTCTGTGCCTCAACCCAAGAGAGCAAAAGGAAAATTTGTGGTGACACCCGTGGCTGGTGTGCTCACATCTGGACTCTGCTGACTCTGTAAAGCTGGCCTTCTCTTTGCAATCTCTTTGTGCCTCTGGCAATTCTCCCCGTGCAACCAGACCTTGCGCCCCAACATGGCCAACAGGCACGCGGGTCACATAATGGGAATCTTTGATGAGGCTCAAGACAGGCTTCTTTTAGCCAGTACTGAAAATGGCCTCAAGGGATTTTTTTTTTTTTTTTTTTCTCTCCTCAGTTCTTTTCTAAACCATGCTAAGTCAAGCTAAGCCATTTGGGGTTTTAAAAATCTCCCCCTTTTTTTTCCTTATCTCTTTTTCCAACACTCTTTTTCATTAGCAGCAAGCGGAGGGCTCGTTTATTTATTCATTCAATCAAAGAGTCATTAAGCACCTACTATGTGCCAGTCTGAGGTAGGCACTGGGGATTCAGAGGGGAGCCATGCACAATGAACCCTGCCTGCGGGGAGTCACCAGTCCAACTAGGAAGCAACTGTGTGAGATGGGGTTATGGGAGGGCTACGTCCACCTCTCCATCTAGAGGTCAGGGCAATGATGTGGATCATAACAGGGCAGTGATGACCTGAGTGAGTGCACCTCAAAGCCCAAGACAAGACGGCTGTCCCTGGGAACCAAGCCCAGAGTTACGTCCCTGAAAACACCTCTGAATTTCCCCAAAGTTGAGGGTCCTATCTCTATTTTGGGAAAGGGATCTAATCGGATCTCATTCCATAGCTCATCTCAACTTAAACCCTGGGGCTGTACAGGATATTTTCCTACCTGTGGGGTGATTTATCTTTGTAGGAGAACTGCCTGGAAAGCATTTTTCTCATTGCTGGAATTTCCAGTTTCCCCTCTTCCCACCCCCAAGTCTCCCCTTCCTCTTCAAAACACCAGCTATGCCTGCAAGTGCCCCAAAGTTGCCTATTAGAATCCCTGGTCGTTCTACCCTGAGGGCTTTGGATTTGAGAAACTAGGGCCAGAAAATGTGTTTTTGACCACCGTAAGCAAGGCTCCATTTCCATGGCCCAGCAGGATCGCTGGAAGGACCGCCTTCCAGCCCTGTTTTCTGGGGGCGGCGAGGAGTGCTGGTGTGGCTGGCCTCCTGGCACATGGACCTCTGGGACCTGCAGAACCTGTACAGCCAAGAAGAAAGGAAGGTGAAAAGCAATATTATGAGCAGCGTTTTCCCAGACTTGTCTGTCTTGGGCGGGGGTGACTGCACTCCTGAGGACTAGCCTCTGCCCTGTCCTGCCCCTGCCTCTATCCCTTCCTCCCCCTTCACAAGGTGCATCTTGCTGGCTATGGCCGCACAGCCCCTTTCTTTGTCTTCCTGCGGGGTGTCCCTTCATCACCCCGTCCAGGCCATGCCCGGGCTCCTTCCCTCCAGAAGCCCCTGGAACGGGAGTCAGAGGCTTTGCACAACAACTCGGGGCTGGAGCGCCACGCACCACATCTGCAAACGTGGAAAATTTCCCTATTGCATTCTCCCTAAACATTTGACAAGAATTAAAGCTTCCCCCCGGGGGGGACCCGATTTCACATATTGAAACCAAACTTTTTTCCTTCTTATAGGCTCTCTCTCTCAGCCCCGGATTCAAAAGGAATGATTTCCTCAGAAAGAAAGCCGCTGGTGCTCACGGGGCTGTGGTCAACACCGCCTGCCCGGGATACCCGGTTTAAATTAGGGCGCCTAGGCCGGCAGTCACGTTCACCGTCGTTCTGAATGGGTTTCAGGGCTGTCACAACTCATATCCTACCGGGGGCCAAACCTGTTTTCCCTGGAAAAATAATAAAATGTGGAGCCGGTTTCTTTTAAAATGGCTTCTGTTTCACAATTCAAGTTGAGTTTTCTGTCAGGAAATGATTAGCCATTAGGCCTTTTAGGTGGAGGAAGGGGGGTGGTGGCGGAGAAGGCAGAATTTAAGGGGTCTGCTCTGGCCTGGGCCCCGAGTCAGGCTGGCCTGGGCCCAGCGGGGTCAGCAGGGCCCTGACATGTTCCTCTGAGTCTGACAGCATGGAATAATCAAGGCATGGCAGAACCTCCACTCAGGACAAAGAAGGCGCTATTCTGTTACTCTTCTGTCTGTGGTGGGATCATTTCTGCAGCGCTGGGCCGGGCTCCTTCCAAAAGGGACAGGGGCCCACATAACGAGGCGGAACATACATCTGTCCTGAAGCCAAGCAACCACTGGATGTCAGCAGCCAGTGTCACTCTAGGACCACGGGGATGGGCCCGTCAAAGTCCCAGGCCGCCCTAGACGAGTGTCAAGTGTTGGCTGCCAGGAAAGCAAAATGGAAATAGGGGGCATGGGGCTGGGGAGAGGGAGGGGGGCCCGGGTAGCCTGGAGAGGGGGCACAGCCATAAATATGCATGTCTGGGCGGTGTGGAGAGCAAATTGAATGTTAACGTTTGTACCCAGGGCACACTGGAGCATGTTTGTGAGCATCCCCCAGAAAGGGCGGGGAGCTCAAATACACATTTGGAATTTTCATTGGAAACACATGCACAATTAACAAAAACGAAAGCGTATCTTAGAAAACGTGAACTTGCACCTAGGCAATTAGCAAGCTGGTTCATTTTGATTTGCTCCGTTGTGGGGCTCACATCACCAACCCTTAATGCTGTGGCAGGGGTGGAAGTCTAGGAGGTTTTCAGATACGCTGAGGCCTGTGGAAGGCTGTCCGGATTCACACGGTGGCTGGAGGGCAGGATGGAGGCTGGGCTTTTTATATTTAACACCTTGTGATTCCCAAGTTGTTCAGTTTGGAAAAGGGATTTAGAGAGAAAGTATTCATCATATTTGTAAACTTCTTATGAATCACGTACAGAGAAGCGTGTCTCCCAGCTCAGTGAATTTTCTCAAACTGAACACATCTGTGCAACCGGCACCCAGCTTGCAGGAAAGCCCCCAAGGCCCCCCCTCAGCTCCCTTCCAGGCCCTGCCGTCTCCCTCTTAGTCATTATAGTTTAAATTACACATTTCCTGTCAGCCCCTAAGATGATGATGATTTATCTTGTGCCCAAACTTCAGGGCCGAGCACGCCTAGGCCAGAGGCAGGCCATGTACCCCAGAGCCCTCCTCAGGCTTCCCCAGCTGTACCTCCACTTCCCTCTGACTCCCCAGTATTACCCAGAGTCTGGCTCAAATATCTTCTCCCTCAGATCTCTCCGATTTCTACCTCCTCGATTCCAGTGGCTCTGGGAGTTTGTCAACTCACTCAGCTTAGATACTGTCTAAGTCTTTTGGGGCCTCGGTATGGGTACCATAGACTGGGTGGCTTATAAACAACAGAGATTTATTTCCCACAGTTCTGGAAGCTGGGAAGTCCGGGATCAAGGTGCTGGCAGATCTGGTGTCAGGTGAGGCCCTGACTTCTGGTTCATAGATGGTTGTCTTCTCCCTGTTTCCTCAAGTGGAGGAAGGAATGAAAGAGGTTTCTGTTACAAGGGCACTAATCCCATTCACGAGGGTCCCACTCTCATGACCTGATCACTTCCCAAAAAACCCCACCTCCTAATACCCTCACCTTGGGGGGTTTGGATTTTAACATATGAATTTGGGGAGGATACAAACGTTCAGTCCCATCCAAACGCATCAAGAGCCAACCAGTACCAGGATCTCTGCTCTTAAAGAGCTTATGAACCTCTGTGGGGGGAAGAAAGACAAGTAACCAATAGGGTGTGGTCACTGCTAAGGCCATAGTCAGCACAGGGGGAGGAAGAGGACCCAAAAGGGAGTATTTAGCTTGGTCTTAAGAGGTCAAGGAAGGCTTCCTAGAAGAAGGGGAGCCTAAGCAGGGACCTAGAGGACCAGCTCGGAGCCATCCACATGAAGGAGCAGGTGGTAAGGAGAATGAAGCTCAAAGCAGTGAGAACAGCATGTGCAAAAATGGGAGAAAGGCGAGAAGCAAGGTGGGAGAGATGAGCTGTGATTGGTGACCTTATGTCCCAGTTTGCCCTGGGGTAATCTCCACCTACATGTGTTGCCCCAGCATAAAGACCACCCCCGCCCCTCCTTCACTCACAGTGGTGATTGGCTTGGACACAAAAGTGATATGGTCACCCATTCAAGCCACATCAAAGAATCCAAATTCCATCCTGAAGAACCCAAGGAGCCAGCAAAGGCCTTTGAGGAGGGCAGAAACATGATCCCATCTGCAGTTTAGAAATACTACTTTGGTGGCATTAAAGAATGTTTTGAGGAAAAGAATACCGAAAGCAAGAGATATTTTAGATTACTGCTTTAATCCAAGGTAGAGATGATGGTGGCCAGGGTTAAGAGATTGATGGTGATGGTAGATGAATCCATGATATATAAGAAGTACAGAGAGAGAGGAATCACAAGAGCTTGGTAGTTTTATTTACTCTATGTTCATTAGTCATTTATATGCTGCCTTTGGAGATTTAAAACTGGATTCTGTTGGCAGCTTGGCGCTTGGGTTCCAGGAACACAGAACCCTTTGGAAAAGCTGGAAGAAGAGAATGACCAGCCCAGCGTGGTGTTTTCCCTCTCTGGAACGCAGAGCTTTCTTTTGCTGAGCCGGGTCCCAGCAGTGCCCTGGGGTGAAGCCAAGGTCAGGGCCTGGGCAGGGCGGTGCTGGTTCAGGGTGGTACAGACAGCTTGGTAGCAATGGGGTTCTCTGCAAAGACTTCGCCCTTTGACTGGGAGGCGGGTTCACATCCTGTAGGGTTGAGGAATGTTACAGGCTTGTGAATTACATTTTAAAAAATATTTTATCAACACCTCTAGCATAGAACAAACTCCAGTCAGTGCCACATGTGTTTTCCATGTGTGTTGCGACTGTAGGAAGTAACCAAACAACTCTGTATTGAACTTGTCAGAATATAATCAAAAATTCCGCTAACTACTTCAGCATGAAGCCTACCGAGCGCTCTCCCTTAATCATCAGAAGCAGGTCCTATTAGCGAGCACTGCAGCTCAATAACACCACTTTATTGTGTTTCTTGGACAACTGCAAAAGCCTATCTTTCACGCAAGGTTTTCTCATTTTTGGAACCTCTATCCCCATAACAGTCATCATTACTAACTACATCAAGAGTGTAGTTCTGGGAAAAGTACTGTGCAAAGAAATTCCTGAAATGGGAATGGACATTCATGTTGAAGTGGTGGTTTTGCCAGAAAGTTAAACTCCAGCAAATGAATTGATTTTTCTAGGCGGCTGGCTTCATTGCCTGAGAGCAGCGAACAAAACTCTGCCGTGTGTACATGCTAGTTAGCACGTTTGTTTTATCTCTGAGAAGCCAGTAATAACCACAGAACAAAGTTAAAGGAGCTCTGAGCCCAGGCAGAAGAATTAAGAGGCTTATAACATTTACAAAGAAAAACATTGTTTCTCTTTAATCTTTCTTGTTGTTCATTTCAGCTCCCTTTAAGCATCTGCGAGGTCTGAGGCTAGAAAGAGAAAGAAGAAAGAGAGGCAAGTGAAAGCAGGGAAAAAGAAAGAGTAAGTTCTCAAATAGAGAGAATGCATAATTATGTCTATGGATAGGAGAGCCTTAGTGCAGAGTCTGTAAGTGTTTATATTTGGTTTTTAAATGAAATATGGTAAGCCCCATTTACTATTCAGAAATCCAAATTTATAAAACAGATTTTTTTATTGTTGTTATTGTTGTTAGCGGGAAGAGGAGGTGGAAATGGGCTGGGATAGGAGTTTGTTCACATTGCATAAAAATTCTTTACTTTGCAAAATGATTCACTGAATGCTTCCTTTAAATAACAACTCTGCTGGTGCATTTAATTTACCAAAAAAAATCAATTTTAAACAGAACTTTAGGAATACAGTCTGTGTTATGTGGTGAAAATGCAGTAAGCATTTAAAAATAAAAACAGACTGGGGTGAATATTAAAATAAATTTGCATTCTTTGAATAAACTCTTACTAGGCAAGTATCAGGATGTGGCTTAAGACCATGATGGGAGGGTCAAGGCGGAGGGGGGAGTGGAGAAGGTTGAGGGAGTAAATTAGGTAGGATTAGGAAAGGGAAGATGGATTTATACTTTAAATGGACAAGAAATCATATAAGGAATGAGTTTTAATAGGAGACCTTGCTTCAGTAATTGTAAACAAGTGGATTTCTAGTTCAAGATGCAGATAAGCTTCCCTGCATTTAAGCACGCAGGTGATTTCCCCTCCCCCTCCAAATTCCCATTGAAATAAGCAAATAAATACACAACCAAGAAATCTGCATCAGTGTTTACCTAGTTTCTACAAAAGCAGGAATGACAGAAAAGAGCAGTGATGGGAGGGGCAGTGGATCCTAATATTTTAGGTTGCTACTCCTGGGAAGATAGATAGAAGTGACTTCAAAGGTCATATACATAATGTAAAAAAACCTAAATATTAGTAATTTGGGGGCACCTGGGTGGTTCAGTCAGTGAAGCATCTGCCTTTGGTTCAGGTCATGATCCCAGGATCCTGGGATAGAGTCCCGCATCGGGCTCCCTGCTCAGCAGGGAGTCTACTTCTCCCTCTGCCTCTGCCACTCCCCCCGCCCTGCTCGTGCTCTCTCTCTCAAATAAATAAATAAAATCTTAAAAAAATATTAGTAATTTGGGTCTAAAAGTTTGCATTATGTCAACAATAACGTGGAGCTGGGGGATATGAAGTAATAGGCTGTTTCGAGTCTTGTTTTACATGAAGGACAGCAAAGACTTCTTGCCTGTTTGTGATCAAGAATTTAGGTTCAAATATTAAAAGGCAACGTCCTATAAAATAAACAAGAATATAGAGATATAAAAAACATTATAGCGTAAGTCATGCCAAAAGGAAAAGAGAAGTCTTCATAATATACTATGAATATACATATAATATAATATGAATATATTATATATGTATATTATATATGTATATATATGAATATATTATATATGTATATATAATAATATAGAGAGACAATTTGGGGGAAAGACAGAAACTTAAAATCATATGCAAATACTTCGATGCTGGTAAACATAGGATCCAGAAAACATATGCCCCTTTTCTAGCACGCTATGTTAATGAGCTTTGGGGAGTTACAAGGCAAGCTGACTTGAATAGGGGTGAGAAGCTAACATGTTACCCAGGTCCAGTGAGAGAAAGAAGTCAACTTTACATGTTGGGAGAATAGTCACCTGTGGAGACAGGTGGCTCGTAAGAAGTGTCGACTGTCACGATGATCAAAGAACTTTTTTTTTTTTTAAGATTTTATTTATTTGTCAGAGAGAGAGAGCACAAGCAGGGGGAGTGGCAGGCAGAGGGAGAAGCAGGCTCCCCGCTGAGCAAGGAGCCCGATGTGGGACTCAATCCCAGGACCCTGGCTCAGTAGGTTAAGCTGCTGCCTTGGGCTCGGGTCATGATCAAAGAACTTTTAAGAAGATGTTTGCCCCATCTGATATTATGTTTCTTAGGCTGCTGTAATTCACTATCCCTTCATCACCTCCAGTGTTCAGTAACCTTTGCAGAAGGTTTAGAAGTAATTAAAAGCTGGGGCGCCTGGGTGGCTCAGTCGTTAAGCATCTGCCTTCGGCTCAGGTCATGGTCCCAGGGTCCTGGGATCGAGCCCCGCATCGGGCTCCCTGCTCAGCGGGAAGCCTGCTTCTTCCTCTCCCACTCCCGCTGCTTGTGTTCCCTCTCTCACTGTATCTCTCTCTGTCAAATAAATAAAAAATATTAAAAAAAAAAGAAGTAATTAAAAGCTTATGTAAGGTCTGGAGCGACAAGGACGTTGAGGGGATTAAAGGCAAAGGGATGGGCTCGGCTCCAGGAAGTGTTGCAAAAGGTATTGAGGGTGAAAGACAGACGATCTGAGCAAAATTCACCATGAGAATTTAAGTTCCTAGAATTTTGCCAAAATCTGGGAAGGGATGTTAGACTTCTCATTGAATGTGGTAGAGAGGGTCCGTGGTTTTGTTTTTAGATATAAAGGAGCCATGTGACAGCTCGGGTACATAGTGTCTATATTATTAGAGTTAAAAAGTTACATCTATGAAAAAATAAAATGAGCAACAGCCACAGTGCATTAAATAAGATACACAAGGTTGGATCAAATAAAGCAGTTTTCACATTAACTTACTATTAAATGACAAAGACTCAGAGACTTGGCATCACAGCAGGATGTAGTAGGTCACAGAAGCCCAATGTTCTCCCTGCCAAGAACTAGAAAGATCCAGAAAATTTCCAAGATTTTATGTTTTCTTTTAAAAAAGATTTATTTATTTTTATTTGGAGACAGAGAGCACGGGGAGGGGCAGAGGGAGAGAGAGAACCTCAAGCAGACTCCCCACTGAGCACAGAGCCCAACGCGGGGCCAATCTCACAACCCATGAGATCATGACCTGAGGCGAAATCAAGAGTCAGACATTTAACCGACTGAGCCCCCCAGATGCCCCTCCAAAATTATATGTTTAAAGACATAGCAGAGTTGTGGAGACAGACAGAACTAGATAGGTTGGAATTCCAGGTCTGAGGTGATCAGGCAATTACTAGCTATTCTCTTTGCTGAAACTATTTGCCAATTTGGTTAAAAATAAGAAACTGTGTGCCATTTATAAGAGACACACTTTAAGCAAAATACCATTTGGAAGAGACTGTATTTATAAGGACACAAGAAGATGGAAAAACCGGAAGAAAAAAGATATGCCATCCAAACACTAACCAAAACCTAGCTGAGGTAGCTGCATTGATAGCAAACAATAGGATGTAAGACAAGAAATGGTAATGGCGCCTGGGTGGCTCAGTCGTTAAGCATCTGCCTTCGGCTCAGGTCATGATCCCAGGGTCCTGGGATCAAGCCCCGCATGGGGCTCCCTGCTCCGCGGGAAGCCTGCTTCTCCCTCTCCCACTCCCCTGCTTGTGTTCCTGCTCTCGCTGTGTCTCTCTCTGTCATATAAATAAATAAATAAATAAAATCTTTAAAAAAAAAAAGAAAAGAAATGGTAATAGAGACAGAGGGATTTCCATAATGACACAAGAGCCAATTCATCAAGGAGACATAATAATTTTAACTCTGTATATACCTAATAGTTATAAAAGATATAAAACAAATGTTGATAGAACTAAAAGTAGTAATTGATAATCCACTATTTTAGTTGGAGATTTTAATACATCATTCTCGATAACTGATTATAATTGGTAGTAATATGTAGAGAAAAAAATTAACGAAAACATGGAAGATCTGAACCTAACTGACACATATAGAACATCACACCCACCAACTGCAGAACAAGCATTCTTTTCAAGGTTACATGAAACATTCACCAAAATAGACCATATGCTGGATCATAGAGTAAGTCTCAAAAAATTTCAAGGGACTAAGGATATAGAGAAAATGTTTTTTGACCACAGCAGAATTAAACTTGAGACGAATAATGGAAAGTTAAGAAGAAAATCTCTAACTTTGAATAACACATGTATTGAAGAAGAAATCATGGTAGTAGTTATGAGATATTTGGAACTCAAAAATAAGAATGTGGCATATCAAAACTTGTGGAATGCCATTTCTGACCAAAGAGAAATGTATAGTTGAAGTGAATATATTAGAAGAGGAAAAATCAATGATTTAAGCCTCCTTTTTAGGAAATAAAGAGCAAATTAAACCCTCAGAATATGGAAGGAAAAATAAAGCTAAAGCAGAAATCAGTGACGGGAAGGAAAGATACAGCAGAAAGGAAATCAAGTTACAAGTACACACTAAGAAAACTTCTTAGCGATATCTATTAAAGCTAAATATGTGTATATCCCATGACCCAGTGATTCCACCCCTGGGATACATACTAAGAAAAATGAGTTCTTGTGTCCTCCAAAATTGGATATATGCACAAGGCATGGACTAGGCAGATCCTTTCCCTGACCTCACAGGTCGTGTCTCTACTTCTCCCTATTTTCAGCAGGAGATTGGAGGTTTTCTCCTGGGAGAGGGCGAATCTGACAGATTCTAGATTTGGCACACCAAGAAAGTGAGTGAGGTGCCATAGTGAAAATAGAAGGTCAAAGGAAAGTTGACAGTGTTTGTGAAACCTCTGGTCCTCTTTCTTCATTTGGATCTCCGAAAACCAACAGCCAGCTTCAACTCTCTAACAGAAAATTGACTCCTTCCTGAGAAAACCTCTTAGCTCAAATGAAAAGGCTACTCCAATCCTTTCTTGCAAGAGCTCTGTGTTCTTAAAGCCCAAACAACGGGCTTTCAGCGGGACCCCAGTGAGTTAGTCAGCTGGAGTCTAGGCAATTGGTTCTCGACATTCTGCACATCACCTGGGGGGCTCATAACCAATATCCCAACCTGTCTTCGAGGGCTCACCTAATCTGGGGTTCCCACTGCATTTGGGGGAGGAGTCAAGACAATTCAATTTGAAAGGTAAAAAAATGAGCAGAGTGTAGCTGACATCTGGATTATACCTATATGAAGAAAACAGTAAAAAAAAAAAAAAGAATATTTAGAAAAATAAATAAAATTGCAATGACATTAAGTGCACCCTAATTTAATAAATAAGCCCTAATATAGGTGTTTAACAAAAGCAGTCCAATGGTTCTAAATTTCACCGAGAGTAATATATATAAAGGACAGTGATTTTTAAAGGGCAAGGAAAGTAGACTTATTATATAAGATATTAAAATTAATCATAAATTTACAGGAAGTGGCATTTTACATCAGTAGGGAAAGAATTGATTGTCCAATGAATTGTGTTGATGACCACCAGAAAAAGGAAAGAGTAATGATTTTATGTCTTTTTCAGTGGTTAATTAATGAAGAGTTTATGAGAACACTGGCCATCCCCAGTCAAAGATGGTAACCGCGACAGCTCCCAGTTTGCCTATCTGCAAAGAACCCGGGATTGACATGGTTGCTTGCTAAGATCCCTCTCAGCTCAAATCTAAACTAAGATGGTTCTGCATTTGTTTGTCTTTTTTCAAAGCTCAGTTGAGTGGTGGCATTTGGTAAATGAAAATAGAAAGACAAAAGTAAAAATAAACTTGTCTGGCTTTCTCTCTTGAAAGAAGAGGAAAGATGTCTGAGATGGCCCACTCTGGCCTCGGGGGCCCGAGGGACTCCTGGAGCTTTCTGACATGCACTGTTTGTTTTCAATGGGAAATTACTCAAAATGTAATAAGGAAATATTTTGCTGAGTAAATAGATTCGTTTACATCTTGTGGTGTGGACGGCTAAAAAGAATCCTGGCCTTTTAGTTCCCTTGGCTGAAATCCCTCGTGGAAGAGAGGGATTTCTCTTTTCACTAGTATTTCTTTCTTTCCAAGGGGTTCTTCCTCCTCCTTCTTTTGAAATCAGATATTTTAAGACACTTGAAATCCAGGGAGGGAAAAGAGACTTTATTCTACTGTAATGGGGAAGAAAATTGTTAATGTTTTGTGGTCACAGCCTTTCCCGGACCTCCTGGGCCTCTCTCAAGAGAATTCTAGCTTTGTCAGCTCAGAGCCTGGGTTTATGATGCAGAATGGAGGCGGAGACAGACACACAACCTCCTGTTGATGCTGGAAAGGACAAGATTATTCCTGAGATGAAAGGGAGGAGGGGTGGACGTGGAAGATGAGGAGTAGCGGCCGACTGGGCCACGGAGAGGAGCTGAGAGGGAGGGAGCCCTGGTGGGGTCAGCTGCCATGGGTGTGGGGGGGTGAGCACTGAGCGTGGGCAGCCGCCAAGACGGGGTTCCAGGGCTCTGCATGACCGGCCACACTGAGAGAGTAAGCTCTCTCCACGTTTCTTGGCAATTTTTCTGTAAGTGAAAGTTGGAACTGACTTCATTTATATTTTTCAGCAGAGTGTGGTTCTTTGAATCAAAACGTATGTGCCGAAGCAGGGCCAAGTAGGTTCCAGTTATATTTGGGTTACGCCACAAAAGCCAAAGGTTGGATCACTCTTGGCCCCTGTCGCTCACTTTTCTCTTGGCCTTGCCCCATCTTTTTGCCTCATATGACGGTTCTCCCGTTCCTTGCTCGTGGGCCTTCTCCCTGTTCCAGCTGCCCTTCCCTGATTCCTTTAATCCCAGTACAGGTAAAAATACATTAAAAAAAAATCAATCTCAAATACTACCAATGTCACCTCATCTTTGTCCTCATTTGCAGTCTCTGAAGAAAATTTCTGTTTGGAAATGATTAGTCGTTTCAAAATGACTGCAGGATGCTCCCCACCAACTGGCTATCTACCAACATAACGATATTATTTTTGCATTGCAAAACCCAAGTCTCCCGTGGAAATGCGCGATGCCGGGTCCTTGCTTCCTCACATATCTTCCCTCTGCTTCCAAACACACAAGCACTCACTGAAAGGCAGTTGTCAAGTCTGACGTGCTATATGCACGCATCAGTTCCACAAATGGTCATTGGAAGTCTGGGTGCCAGCCACTCTCCTGGTGTGAGGATACAGCCGTACAAAAAGACGTAACGAAACAGGCCGAAGGGATCCTGCTGTCCTGTGTTTACAGTCTGGTGGCTATATAGGAGACAGATTGTCGTGAGTGCTGAGACTGATGACTGAAGCAGGTCTAGAAGCTATCAGGATGGATGGCTGTAGTTGAAATGTTCGATGGGGTGGCCAGGCGCGTTCTCACCAAGGAGGTGATATTTGAATAAAGACCTGAGGGACACGAGAAGGAGAGCATCTCAGTGGGAGGAGCTTGGGGGAAGGCTGTGAGGGAAGAAGGTGCCTGCCAGAGTGACTGGGGACACAGCACAAGATGATTTCTGAGAGGTTGTGGGGGTTGGGGAAGATCACCCAGGACCTTGCAGGTCATAGCGAGGACTTGAGCTTTTCATTTATGTGAGATGGGAACCCACTGGAGGAATTTGAGAAGAGAAGGGACATGATGTGGTAAATTGTAACAGGATCGTTTTGGCTTCTGTTTTGAACACAGAGTGAAGACGAGGCGAGGCGGAAGCGAGGAGACCAGCTATGGAGCTACGGCAGTGATTTAGATGAAGCAGGCTGGAGGCTGGCACCAGGGCACTAGTCGTGGAAATGGGGAGAAACTAGATCCTGATGCACTTCTAAGGAAAAGCTGATGAGACCTGTTGACCATCTGAATTCAAGAGTGATTCTAGATTTTTGGTGGGTTAGAGTCGCCCTTCACCGAGAAGGGGGAAAGCTCTGTCTGGAGCAGACCTGGGTGGGAATGTCAAGAACTTGGTTTTGGACATGTTAAGTTTTAAGTTATTTAGAAGACATCACATGGAGGTATCAGGTAGGTAACTGTTCAGATGAGGTCAGGGCAATGGTGTGGGCTGTGGGTATAGATCAGGGCGTTGCCATTACATAGTTGCTATTTAAAGCCATAGGACAGTTTATGATCAACAGGGGAGTGTCTGCAGATAGACAAGAGAAGATACCCAAGGATGGGGAACTGGAGCACATCACTGTTTAGAAGTCAGGGAGATGAGGAAGAGCCAGAAAAGGAAACTTAAAAAGTCTGGCCGCAAAGAGGTTGTCTTGGAAGCCCAGTAAAGAAAGCACTTTGGGAAGGACCACATGATCAGATGTCAAATGCCACTGGTGACTCAAGAAAACTTGAGGATGAAAAGTTTGACCATTGGATTTAGCAAAGTGGAGATTGTCAGTGGCATGGACAAAAGCAAATTCAGTGGCATGATATGGGTGAACATCTTATTGAAGTGCTGCACAGAGAGAGGAAAATTATAGAAAGAGGGAAGAATTGTTGGAGCAATGTCCTTTCATACTCAAGGGAAGGCAATATCAAGCGGACCAGTAAAAGGGTTGGCTTCAGTTAGGTGTATGATCCTCACAGGAGAGAAAGTAGAGAATATGGGAACAAAAGTAAGTTTGTGGTGGTTGGAACTAGGGGAAGATCTTTTTGATTGCTTTCTTTTTTTTTTTTTTTGGTGAAATAAGAAGTAAGATCATAAGCTGGGAGGGAAGATGGAGAAAGCATGAGGTGGTTTCTAGGTTTGCTGGGATAGTGGGAGAGTGAACAGACTGAAAAAAAAAAATTTGTTTAACCAACAGACAACATGTTAGTGCTCACGAATTAAAACAAGACCAGTGAACATGGTGGTGCTTTTTAAAAAATCTACCCCCGGACAGCTGTTCCAAATAGCTAGAGTTGGATTTAACCACAGTTGGGATTTTGCCACGGGAGTACCCTGAAGTAAGAGAAGAGCCAAGGCATTGTGGGTATATATGAGGGTGTGAGTGAAATTTTAGTTGACTGAAGAGCAAAGTGAGAACATGAAGGAGAACAGTGGAAAAGATGGTGGAATTCATGGATGGAAAGTTCTACTGTCTAAGAACTTGCTGGTTTGGGGGCAGCTGGGAGGAGGAAGTGGAAGGAGGGGAGTTGTTGGATAGAGGGCAAGAGCTTTGAACTTGAGAAAGAGGATTTGAAATTTCTGTTAATGCCAGGGTAAAGCACGTGACCAAAGGAATGAGTGACTGAGATTGGGTGGTGACAAGACCACTGGAGACGAGGCACTGAAGGAACTGGATTACAGGGCTTTTGGAATGATCCTGGTAAGGATTGAGGGTTAGGGAACAGGGGGAGAGGATGGCTGCAACAATGAGGAGTAGGAAGAAGGGCTGTGGGAAAGATAGCAGCCACCCCCCTGGGACACCCCCCTTCCCGCCCAGGGTCCTCAGGGGAGAGCCAACTTTTAGAAAGAGGAAGAAGGTGAAGAAAATGTCCATAGAAGAGGCATAGGGCTGAAGGAGCTTTGCTGATGATTGACCTTGAGTTCTAGAAGATAGGGATGTAGAGATGTGGGAGGTGGGAGATGGGCTCAGAAGGGGCAGTTTGCAGAGAGAGATTCATGTCCGAAGGAAGAGGGAATACCTGGGGGTCTTGTGGTGACTGACATAAACAAGGATAAGGGGTATAGGAAGATGAATCCTGCTGGTGCCAAGGCAGCTGTGAGTGCTAGTAGGAGCAAGATGTGGGGTCCAGGTTTCCAGGAGCTCACAGAGTTGTGGGTAGTGGTGTGCCGGAGATCTCTAACTAGCTCTCTAAAGAAAAGTATGCATGGATGTATATACATACGTACATTTATTATAGATTTTACTCACATAAAGGATATGTAGTAGTATACAATTCATAAAGCATAATAAAATATAAATATATAATAATATAAAAATATTCTTTATTCTAAATTACATTCACCTGTCACTTCAGTGTGACCTTTTTATCCTGCAAAATCTACTATCAGTTATTTTTTTTTATTTTTTATTTTTTATTTTTTTAGATTTTATTTATTTTTTTGACAGAGAGAGATATAGCGAGAGCAGGAACACAAGCAGGGGGAGTGGGAGAGGGAGAAGCAGGCTTCCCGCAGAGCAGGGAGCCCGATGTGGGACTCGATCCCAGGACCCTGGGATCATGACCTGAGCCAAAGGCAGACGCTTAACGACTGAGCCACCCAGGCGCCCTCAGTTATTTTTTATTGTGGTAAAATATACATAACATAAAATTTACCATTTTAATCATTTTTCTAAAGATCTATTTATTCATTTGAGAGAGAGAGAGAGTGAGTGGCGGGGGGGGGGGCAGAGGGAGAGACAGAATCTCAAGCAGACTCTGTATTGAGTGCAGAGCTGAACTCGGGGCTCAATCCCACAACCCTGAGATCACAACCTGAGCTGAAACCAAGAGTTGGACGCCCAACTGACTGTGCCACCCAGTTGCCCCCCCATTTTAATGATTTTTAAGTATGCAGTTCATTGGCATTAAGTACATTTACATGGTGCAACCATCACCACAATCCATCTCCAGAATTTTTTAATCATCTGATACTGAACTCTATACCCATTGAATAATAACTCCCTATTCTCTCCTCCCTTTAGCCCCTGGGACCATTGTCCTACTTTCAGTGTCTATGAATTTGACTCTTATAGGTCCTAATATTAGTGCAATCATACAATATTAATCTTTTTGTGTCTGGCTTATTTCACTTAGCATAATGTGTTCAAGTTTCATCTGTTTTGTAGCAGGTGTCAGAATTCTATTCCTTTTGTAAGGCTGAACAATATTCCATTGTATGTATATATCACATTTTGTTTAGTCACCCCTGAATGGACATTTCAGTTGTCTCATCTTTTGGCTATTGTGAGTAACGCTGCTATGAACATGGGTGTACAAACATCTGCTTGAGTCCCTGCATCTGATTCTTTTTGGTAAATATACAGAAATGGAATTGCTGGATCATATAGTAATTCTGTGTTTAGTTATTTGAGGAACCAACATTCCATTCACCACAGCAACTGTACCATTTTACAACCCAACCAGCAGTGCACAAAGGTTCCAGTTTTTCTACATGCTTGCCAACACTTGTTTTATTTATTTATTTATTTATTTTTGGTAATAGACAACCTAGTGGGTATGAAGTGGTATCTCATGGATTTGATTTGTGGTTCCCTAACCATTAGTGATGTTTACATCTTTTCACGTGTTTATAAGCCATCTGTATATGTTCTTGGGGGGGAATGTCTATTCAATTCCTTTGCCCAGTTTTAAATTACATTTTTGTCTTATTTTGTTTTGTTTTGTTTTGTTGCAGGAGTTCTTGATATATTCTGGTTATTAATCCTTTTCAGATACATGATTTGCAAATATTTTCTCCCACTCTGTGGGTTGCTTTTTTTCTCTGCAGACATGTCTTTTGATTCACAAAAGCTTTAAATACTGATGAAGCTCTGTTTGTCTATATTTTCATTTCTTGCCTGTGCTTTTGGTGTTATACCCAATAAATAATTGCCAAATCCAATGTTCTGAAGCTCTCCTTATATTTTCTTCTTAGAATTTTATAGTTTAGCTCTCATATTTAGGTCTTTGATTCATTTTTAGTTAGTTTTCATATATGGTGTTAGGTAAGGAACCTACTTCATTCTTTTGCATTTGGCTATCCAGTTTTTTCCAGCACACTTGTTGAAAATTTTGCCATTAACTGGTCTTGGCATCCTTGCTGAAAATCATTTGACAGTGTATGCAAGGGTGATTTCTGGGTTTCCCATTCTGTTCTGTTGGTCTGAATGACTGTCTTTATGCCAGTATCACACTCTTTTGATTACTGTAGCTTTGTACTAAGTTTTGAAGGCAGGAAATATGAGTCCTCCAATTTGTTCTTTTTCAGATTGTTTTGGCTATTGAGGGTCCTTTGAGAATTTTAAGACGGATTTTTCTATTTCTGCAAAAAATGACATTAGAATTTTGGCAGGGATTGTACTGAATTTGTAGATTACTTTGAGCCATATTGATATCTCGACAATATTAAATCTTCTATCCATGAACATGGGATGTCTTTCCATGTATTGATGTCCTATTTAATATCTGTCAGCAATGTTTTGTAGTTTTCAGTTTATAAATCTTTCACCTCCTTGGTAAACTAATTCATAAGTATTTTGTTCTTTTTGATGCCATAGTTAATAGAATTGTTTTCTTAATTTCCTTTTGGAATTGTTGATCATTAGTGTTTAGAAATGCAACTGACTTTGTGTGTTGATTTTGTATCATGCTGAATTTGTTTATTAATTCTAGCAGTTTCTTATGGAATCTTTAGGGTTTTACATACATGATTACATTTTCTGCAGAGATAATTTTATTTCTTCCTTTCCAGTTTGAATGCCTTCCCCCCTCCTTTTTTGTCTAATTGCTCTAGCCAGAAGTTCCAATACTAAGCTGGACAGAAGTGCCAAAAACAAGCATCCTTGTCCTTGTGTTAGAAGAAAAGACTTCAGTCTTTCACCATTTAGCATGATGTTAGCTGTGACTTTTTCATATATGGCCTTTATTATGTTGAAGTAGTTTCCTTCCTTTTCTAGTTTGTTGAGCGTTTTTATCATTAAAGAGTTTAAGTTTTTCAAATTTTTTTTTCTGCATCCATGGAGATGATCATGTGGATTTTGTCTTTCGTTCTCTTAATGTGGTGTTTTACACTGATTGATTTTTGTAGGTTTAACATCCTTATATCCCAGAAAAAAATCTCACTTGGTCATGCTGTATAATCCTTTTAATATATTGCTGGCTTTAGTTGCTAGTACATTTTTGAGGATTTTTGCATCAGTATTTATCAGGGATATAGGTCCATGGTTTATTTGTTTCCCTTGTAGTGGTGTCTTTGTCTGGTTTTGGTATCACAATAATGCTAGCCTCATAGAATGAATTAGGAAGTGTTTTTCCCTCCTCAGTTTTTTAGAAGCATTTGAGAAAAATTGGTATTAGTTCTCTTTATATGCTTGTTTTACTTCACTAGTGAAGACATCTGGTGTGGGGAAATTTTTATTACTGGTTTTATTTCCATGGTAATGATAGGTCTATTCGGATTTTCTATTTCTCATCAGTTAGTCTTGGTAGGTTTTATGTTTCTAAGAATTTGTCATTTCATCTAGGTTATCCAATTTGTTGATATACAACTGCTCATAGTCCTCTCTTATAATCCTTTTTATTTCCATAGAATCAGCAGTAATGTCCTTGCTTTCATTTCGGATTTTAGAATTTCTGCCTTACCTCTTGTTGCTTAGTTGTGTGGTTAAAGTTTTGTCAAATTTATTGATCTTTTCAAAGAAACAACTTGGTTTTGTTGATTTTCTCTATTGTTTTTTTTAGTCTCTCTCTTATCCACCCCCCCCCTTTTTATGGTACAAAGAATTTTTTTTTTCTTTCCAAAGAAAGAAAAAAATTTAAATTCTAGTTAGTTAACATTAGTGTAATATTGGTTTCAGGAGTATAATTTAGTGATCACTTACATATAACACCCAGTGCTCATCATAACGAGTGCCCTCCTTAATTCCCATCACCCATTTACCCCATCCCACCCACTTGCCTCCATCAACCCTCAGTTTGTTTTCTATTGTTAAGAGTCTCTTAGGGTTGGGGTGCCTGGGTGGCTCAGACAGTTAAGTGTCTGCCTTCGGCTCAGCTTGTGATCCCAGGGTCCTGGGATCGAGTCCCGCATTGGGCTCCCTGCTCTGCGGGGAGCCTGTTTCTCCCTCTCCCTCTGCCCCTGCTGCTTCCCCTGCTTGTACACTCTCTCTCTCTGTCAAAAATAAATAAAATCTTAAAAAAAAAAAGAGTTTCTTAGGGTTTCTTTTCTCTCTCTTTTTTTCCCTCTTCCCATATGTTCATCTGTTTTGTTTCCTAAATTCTACATATGAGTGAAATCATATGGTATTGTCTTTCTCTGACTGACTTATTTCACTTAGCATAATACACTCTAGCTCTGTCCACATTGTTGCAAATGGCAAGATTTCATTCTTTTTGATGGCTGAGTACTTTTCCATTGTAGATGTATACCACATCTTCTTTATCCATGCATCAGTTGATAGACATTGGGCTCTTTCTGTAGTTTGGCTATTGTTGATAATCCTGCTATAAACATTGGTATGCATGTACCCCTTTGGATCTGTTTTTTATTTTATTTTATTTTATTTTATTTTATTTTATTTTATTTTATTTTATTTTATTTTATTTTATTTTATTTTATTTTATCCTTTGGGTTAGTACCAAGTAGTACAATTGCTAGGGCATAGGGTAGTTCTATTTTTAACTTCTTGAGGAAACTCCGTACTATTTTCCAGAGTGGCTGCACCAGTTTGCATTCTCAACAGTGTAAGAGGGCTCCCCTTTCTCCACATCCTCACCAACATCTGTTGTTTCTGTTGTTGTTAACTTTAGCCATTCTGACAGATGTAAGGTGGTATCTCATTGTGGTTTTGATTTGTATTTCCCTGATGATGAGTGATATTGAGCATCTTTTCATGTGTCTGTTAGAATGCTGTCTTCTTTGGAAAAATGTCTGTTCATGTTTTCTGCCCATTTCTTAACTGGATTATTTGGTTTTTGGGTGTGAGTTTGATAAGTTCTTTATAGATTTTGGATACTAATCCTTTATCAGATATGTCATTTGCAAATATCTTCTCCCATCCCATAAGCTGCCTTTTAGTTTTGTTGATTGTTTTATTCTCTGTGCAGCTTTTTATCTTATGAAGTCCCAATAGTTCATTTTTTATTTTGTTTTCCTTGCCTCTGGTGACGTTTCTAGTAAGAAGTTGCTCTGGCCTAGGTCAAAGAGGTTACAGCCTGTGTTCTCCTCTAGGATTTGATGGTTTTCTGTCTCACATTTAGGTCTTTCATCCATTTTGAATTTATTTTTGTGTATGGTGTAAGGAAATGGTCCAGTTTCATTCTTCTGCATGTTGTTGTTCAGTTTTCCAACACCATGTGTTGAACAGACTATCTTTTTCCCATTGGATATTCTTTCCTGCTTTGTTGAAGATTAGTTGACCATAGAGTTGTGGGTCCATTTCTGGGTTTTCTATTCTGTTCCTTTGATCTATGTACCTATTTTGTGCCAGTACTCTACTGTCTTGATGATGACAGCTTTGTAATAGAGCTTGAAGTCCGGAATTGTGATGCCTCCAGCTTTGCTTTTCTTTTTCAAGTTTCCTTTGGCTATTTGGGGTCTTCTGTGGTTTTGTACAAATTTTAGGATTGTATGTGAAAAATGCTGGTGGTATTTTGGAAGGTTTACATTAAATGTGTAGATTGTTTTGGGTAGTATAGACATTGGGTAATATAGACAATGTTTGTTCTTCCAATCCATGAGCATGGGATGTTTTCCCATTTCTTTGTTTCCTCTTCAATTTCTTTAATAAATGTTCTATAGTTTTCAGAGTACAGGTCTTGTTTACCTCTTTGGTTAGGTTTATTCCTAGGTATCTTACTGTTTTTGTGTAATTGCAAATAAGATTGATTCCTTGATTTCTTTTTCTGCTGCTTCATTATTTGTGTATAGAAATGCAACAGATTTCCATACATTGATTTCATATCCTGCGATTTTGCTGAATTCATGTATTAGTTCTAGCAATTTTTTGGTGGAATCTTTCAGGTTTTCTACATAGAGTATCATGTCATCTGTAAATGGTGAAAGACTGACTTTTTCCTTTCTGATTTGGATGCTTTTTTATTTCTTTTTGTTGTCTGATTGCTGAGGCTAAGACTTCCAGAACTATATTAAATAGGAACAGTGAGAGTGGACATTCCTGTCTTGTTCCTGACTGTAGAGGAAAAGCTCCCAGTTTTTCCCTATTGAGGATGATATTAGCTGTGGGTCTTTCATATATGGCTTATATGATGTTGAGGTATGTTCCATCTATACCTACTTTGTTGAGGGTATTTTTTTTTTAATCAAGAATGGATGCTGCATTTTGTCAAATGCTTTTTCTGCAGCTATTGGGAAGATCATATGGTTCTTATCCTTTCTTTTATTAAAATGGTGTATCACGTTGATTGACATGCAAATATTGAACCATCCCTGCAGCACAGGAATAAGTTCCACTTGATTGTAGTGAATAATTCTTTTAATGTTCTCTTCGATTTGATTTGCTAGTATCTTGTGGAGAATTTTTGCATCCATGTTCATCAGGGATATTAGCCTGTAATTCGCTTCTCCTTTTTAGTGGGGTCTTTGTCTGGTTTTGGAATCAAGGTAATGGTGACCTCATATAAGGAGTGTGGAAGTTTTCCTTCCATTTCTATTTTTTGGAACAGTTTGAGAAGAATAGGTATTAACTCTTTTTTAAATGTCTGGTCTCTTTTTGGAACAAAAGAAGGTGCTCTGGGATGTGATGAGAAAGGAGACAGTAGCCTTTCATCCAGGGCTTGCTGTCTCTAATCTGAATCTGGTCAACTTCTTTGGAAAAGAAAAGAACCCTGGGATGTGAAGAGAAAGGAGACAGTAGCCACACACCCAGTAAAGGAAGAGGTACAGATACAAGAGTGAGAAATTCTACAGAAGTCTGATGAAAAAGGGACCAGACAGATCATTCCAGTTATCAAATTTTCCAAGGTTCAATATTCACATTCACGTAGAGAGGACTCAGCATGATTGTGGACTATCTTTTTGTGAAAAATAAAATCCAACATACTCACTAGTGTCTGCCATGTTCCTTTGCATAAAATGTACAATGTATGCTCCGCAATTATTAATGCTTTATCCACTGTAATGTATTTAATGTTCTTGATTCTATGTGTTAGTGTTATTACTATTGTCCTTTTACGGACAGAAAGGATTTAGATAAAAGAAGGTTTAGTGAGCCTCTCAATATTGGTAGAGTCAGTGTTTAAATATGGATACCCTAAAAGTCAACATGGGGCAGCCAGCTCAGATGCCCTTCCAGAAGGTGACCTGTGTTTGGATTCTCTTTCCTCTTTAAAATTCAATGATTCACCCAGACGTCTTCACACAGAACAGCTTCCATGAACTGAGACTTCAAACTGAAAATTCCAGGCCACACTACACACATATAGCCTGAGTGGCTTTCTGGTTGACTACTCTAAACACACAGGAAAGGCCCAGCAATGAGTCCACTTTCACACCTGGAGAACCAAGACTATATACCTGTGTATCTGACTACATTTTGATAAGGCTAATACCTTTATGAAGAACACAACTATAAATATGTCCTCAGACATTGGTTCTCAACATCTCTTCCCTAGACAGGCACCTGAGATTGGGTAAGAAAGGTAAGTTGGGGCGCTGTACCCCAGAACTATTGACATGGTAATGTGGGGATAGGCACAACAATCCAAGATTTACAGATCCTCCAGGGGAATCTGACTCAGGCTAAATTTGACAACCTCTGCAGGAACTAAGTCACGGCCAATCTTGAGTTATCCAAACAGAAGTCACTCTTAGAAACCCTCTATGCTTGGGGGTGCCTGGGTGGCTCAGTCGTTAAGTGGCTGCCTTCAGCTCAGATCATGATGCCAGGGTCCTGGGATCAAGCCCCGCATTGGGCTACCTGCTCTGCAGGAGGTCTGCTTCTCCCTCTCCCACTCCCCCTACTTGTGTTCCCTCTCTCACTGTGTCTCTCTGTCAAATAAATAAAATCTTAAAAATAAATAAATAAATAAATAAATAAATAAATAAATAAATAAATAAATAAATAAATAAATAAAGTTTGGTAAAATTCCCCTAGGAAGCCATCTGGCCCTGGACTTTTGTTAGTTGGAAGATTTTGATTATTGATTCAATTTCTTTGCTGGTATGGGTCTGTTCAGGTTTTCTATTTCTTTCTGTTTCAGTTTTGGTAGTTTGCATGTTTCTAGGAATTTGTCTATTTCTTCCAGATTGCCCAGTTTGTTGGCACATAATTTTTCATAATATTCTCTTATAATTGTATTTCTGTGGTGTTGGTTGTGATCTCTCCTCTTTCATTCATGATTTTATTTATTTGGGTCCTTTATCTTTTCTTTTTGATAAATCTGGCTAAGGGTTTATCAATTTTATTAATTATTTCAAAGAACCAGCACTAAGTTCCATTGATCTGTTCTGCTGGTTTTTTGTTTGTTTGTTTGTTTTGTTTCTATATTGTTTATTTCTGCTCTAATCTTTATTATTCCCCTTCTTCTGCTGGCTCTAGGCTTAGTTTGCTGTTCCTTTTTCTAGCTCTTTTAGGTGTAAGGTTAGGTTGTACATCTGAGACATTTTTTGTTTTTTGAGGTAGGCCTGTATTATAACATACTTCCCTCTTAGAACTGCCTTTGCTGCATCCCAAAGGTTTTGGACTGTCATGTTTTCATTTTCATTTGCTTCCATGTATTTTGTTATTTCTTATTTAATTTCCTGGTTAACCCATTCATTCTTTAGTAGGATGTTCTTTAACTTCCATGTATTTGTGACCTTTCCAAATTTTTTCTTGTGGTTGACTTCAAGTTTCATTGTGTTGTGGTCTGAAAATATTCATGGTATGATCTCAATATTTTGTACTTGTTGAGGGCTGACTTGTGACCCAGTATGTGATCTATTCTGGAGAATGTTCCATGTGCACTTAAAAATGTGTATTCCACTGCTTTAGGATGAAATGTTCTGAATATACCTGTTAAGTCCATCTGGTCAAGTGTGTCATTCAAAGCCATTGTTTTCTTGTTGATTTTGTGCTTAGATGATCTGTCCATTGCTGTTAGTGGGGTGTTAAAGTCCCCTACTATTATTGTATTATTATCAATGACTTTTTTAAGCTTGTTATTAATTGATTTGTATATTTGGGTGCTCCCAAGTTGGGGGCATAAATATTTATAATTGTTAGATCTTCTTGATGTATAGAGCTCTTAATTATCTATAATGTCCTTCTTCATCTCTTATTACAGTCTTTCATTTAAAATCTAGTTTGTCTGATGAAAGTATGGCTACTCCAGCTTTCTTTTGATGTTCATTGGCATGATAGGTGTTCTCTATCCCCTTACTTCAATCTGTAGATGTCTTTAGGTCCTAAAATGAGTCTCTTGTAGGCAGCATATAGATGGGTCTTGCTTTTTTTTAATCCATTCTGATACTCTATGTCTTCTGATTGGAACATCACATATAATAATTGTGTAGTTTTTAAAGAAACTATCTAACTTTTTCAGACTGCCTGTACCATTTAGTTTCCACCAGAGACTTATGGGAAACTGAGTTTCTCCTCATCCTCACCAGCATTTGGTATTGCCTTTTGTTTTTCATTTTTGTTTTTGTTTTTTAGCTGTTCTACAAGATGTGTAGTATTATCTTGTCATGGTCTTAGCATTTCCCTAATGGCTAGTGCTGTTGAACATCTTTTCATGAGCTTATTGCCATCTGTATATGTTCTCCAGTGAAATGTCTCTTTGTCTTTTATTCATTATGTTCTAATCAGATCACTTTTTTTTTTAAAGATTTTATTTATTTATTTAACAGAGAGAGACACAGTGAGAGAGGGAACACAAGCAGGGGGAGTGGGTGAGGGAGAAGCAGGTTTCCCACAGAGCAGGGAGCCCAATATGGGGCTTGATCCCAGGACCCTGGGATCATGACCTGAGCCCAAGGCAGATGCTTAATGACTGAGCCACCCAGGCACCCCAACAGATCACTTTTTTTAATGTTAAGTTTTGAGAGTTCTTTATTCTCTTTAGATTCAATCTCTAAAATGACTGAATATGTAGTATGCAAGTATTGCCCCCTTCTGTAAGTTGTTTCTTCATCCTTTTAGTAGAATTTTGATAAGGTCCACTTTATCAATGTTTTCTTTTATGGGTTTTTTTGTTTGTTTGTTTGTTTGTTTTTAAAGATTCATTTGTTTATTTTAGAGAGAGAGAGTGCAGGGGGAAGGGAGGGGCAAAGGGAAAGGGAGAGAGTCTCAAGCAGACTCTGTGCTAAGTGTGGAGCCCAATGTGGGGCTTGAGCCCATGACCCTGAGATCATGACTTGGGCCGAAACCAAGAGTCAGATGCTTAATCAAATGAGCCACCCAGGAGCCCCTTTATTTACTAGAGATGGATTTCTGGAGATTCCTACTCTTCCCTGACATCAGTCCTCCACTGTCAGGTTTTGTACCATTTCCAGCAATATCATCACAAAATCAGGCTAGAAATAATGCTTGAATACTGTATGATTTAGCAAAGAAATCACTCACATCATTAATGTTGGTTGATATTTTTGTTTATTTTGCTTAAGAAGAAAGTGAAGCAACAGAAGTATGACAAAACTTCACTTGTTTGGTAACAATGTGAAAGATTTCTTCATTGAATTGGGTAATAGTTTCCAAATACTGCGAAACTATTTCCTCATTTTTTGTGCTATTCATAATGTAACACTAAGAGACACAACACTCTTAATTTTAATGTTTAAGAATCTGCATTTTTAATATTTTCGTCTCATTTTCCTAAATTTAGACCAGATCAGAAAACTATTTCTGTAAAGAACCACATAGTAAATATTTCTGCTTTGCAAGCCATACTCTCTCTGTGGCAATGACTCAACTTTGACAACATAGCACAAATTAATGATAGACAATACATAAACATGGCTACGTTCCAATACAGCTTCATTTATGGGTGCTAAAATTTGAAATTTTTTGTAATTTTCACGTGCCATGAAATATCACTCTCTTCTGTGAAATGTATGAATTAAACATTCCTGACTACTCTTCTAACTGAACACCCTGCCCCAGCTCCTCACATTCTTCCATAAACCCTCCATTCATAGTTCTTCATACTGCTCAGCACAAGCTGAAATTATTTTGTTCATTTATATGTTTTCTTGTTTACTCTCTTTCTCTCCACATTAGAATGTGAGCTTGAGAACAGAGAGACCTTATCATTTAGCTTCTTATCTCTAGCATCTATAAAGGTGCCTGGCATCTAGTAAGTGCTTATAATTCTTTTTTTCTTTTTTAAAGAAAGAATGAAATTCAGTAGTAGATTCGTATTCACCTTACCATCACTTTTATTCTGGCATGTATTTTTATGTAACGGAGCCAAAGAATATTTCACATTACAAATGATGTGGAGAATTCCAACTCCATTTTGTTCCTAGAAAAGCTGCAAAGAGCCATGCCCTTGAGAGCATGCTCATCTCTGCAGGAGGTCCTATAGGAGGTCTCATAGAACGAAAGCAGTGTTTCAGCCAGGCCAGCTGTATAAGGCAATGCTCTGTTGGAAGTTGGTTAAAAAATATTTGTGAGAAATGTTTTCCTGAGTGTTCACAGCTTAATGGAAAGTTGTTATTTTAAAGGTGCTGTACGAAGCCAGTCATGTTCTGCGAACGGGTTCTCTATGAAACAGCTCTAAATGAGTTTCAGGCTCCCTGGGGACTTTTTTGATAGAGACCAAATTTCACAGTTCCTGACTTGGCCATGTTTGCTCAGGGAGACAGTCTTGTTTGTCCTGCTCAGTAATTGTGAGGCAGAGCTTCCTGAGAAACCAGCCAGTTTCACGAAGGACTACTGTGCACATGGCTGATGCTTCTGCCTCCTCTCAATGGTGTGTGTGTGCATGTGTGTGTTTAAAGATTTTATTTATTTATTTGACAGAGAGACACAGCGAGAGAGGGAACACGAGCAGGGAGAGAGGGGGAGGGAGAAGCAGGCTCCCTGCTGAACAGGGAGCCCGATGTGGGGCTCGATCCCAGGACCCTGGGATCATGACCTGAGCTGGAGACAGACGCTTAACGACTGAGCCACCCAGGCACCCCTCTCTCAATGTGTTTTAAATCTGTCTTCTGCCTCAAGGTGGATCTGCTGACCTGTGAAACTTTGAATAGCTGTCACTACAGGACACACTCTAATAAAAATTGCCATCTTTAAAACTGACCTGTGTCCCTGTCATGATCGTGGTGGAAACATCTGGAATCATATCCAAATAGAGCATTTTCAGTATTCTTTGCCATTTGTATCATACATACATAGAATTTATAGGGTAACACAATCTTATTAGTTGGAACGTCATTACCCAGATGAACAAGCATTCTTAGAATTTGTAGGTAACAACTGCACTCCAGAGCCATTCTAGCTTAAGCAGATTTTCCACAGTGTTTCAGACTCATTAAGTTAGAAGAAGAAGGAGGAGGAAGAGGAGAAGGGGGAGAAGGAGGAGAAGGAGAAATCAAATCTTCCCTCCCAGTCCTGCTGACCTGGTTTCCATTCAATGCTTGCTACCTCAGTCTTTCTTTTATTCTTCCGGTCACCCAAGTCAGCAGGGCCACAGTGCTGTTCCAGTGACTACTCTCTGACATCCCACATCCAATAAACACTAAGTGCTGTCCTTGCTCTGGAACCATCCATCAGAGGCTCCCTACCTGCTCAACTCTCTGCCCCTCTCCCGCCCCACAGACCCGCCCTCACTCTGGCCTTTCTGCCACTTTCAGGCCTCTGTTGATGCTCTGCCCTCTACCTTAGAGGCCCCTCCTTCCCCTGTGCCTCCCTTGTCCAGCAGTAGTCCAACCTGCTTCTGCGATTTCCCTCAGGTCTCCCCTCCACAGTCCCCACACGGGAACCTTCCCTGACCACTGCACCTCTCCTACCTGCATCCTCTGTTTAGCTCTTCTTCTTCCTCTTTGTTTCCCTGCTTCCTGGTGGGGCAGGGACTTTGCTCTGTCCATTTTGTGTCCTTGGCGCTTCATGGAGTCCCTGGGTGTGATGGCCTTGCAGAAAGTAAATAAGAGAGGATCTCAGACTGCGTGAATATCCTCTGCATCCAAGGGCGAGGAGAGGTGGCCAGAGAAGGGGTAGCTTGTCACAGTATTTTGGCCAGCCTAAAGACGGTTTGGTCCCCCGGCCCCGGACAAAGGCAGCCATAGTAAGGGCCGCGGGACCCGGACAGCAGCGTCGGGGGAGGAGGCCCCTGCAGAAGCGGTAAGGGTCTTCGGCTTCGGAGCTGGGGCAAGGCGAAGTGTGTGGTTCTGGGAGCACCGCCAGGCCATGGTCTGCGGTGGGCATTACAAGGTTTCTCAGGCTGCAGCAACAGGCAGAAGGCCAAGCAAAGAGCCTGGCTGGGCTGGGAGGCCGCGGACGCGCCGTGGCCCGCAGGGGCCAGCGGCGGCCGCCGAAGAGGCGGCCTCGGGAGGAAGCTCAGACACCGGGCAGCTGGGGAGCCCCGAGCCGGAGCCCGGCGGAGCAGCTTCGCCGGAAGCAGACGGGCGATCCACGGCCAGGAGCACCCCAAATCCTGTCCACAGCCCCCCTACCCCACCCCGGGTAGCGAAGCGCACCAAGCTTAGGATGTAAGACGCCTTCCGAGAGGAATCCTTTGGGCGCAAATACCAAGCCTGTATAGAAAGAACCCTCCTTGTTCGAGAAACAATGGAAAGGAAACAAAAGCAGCCAACACTGTGCAGGTCGTTTTTTCCTGCTTGCTCTCAGATCCTGGCCCCAGGCGACTGCTCCGTATCTAAGGCGTTCTTGCTCTCCCGGAGGCTCCGGCCAGAGCCCGGAGGGCGGGAGGAAGGGAGAAGCCAGGACATTCCCTCGAGGCTTCAGAAGGCGCCCCGGCAGTGACCCCTGGGGCTCCAGCTCCCACCGGACAGGTCGTCCTGTCCCTCTGTGGTCCCAGCCCCCGATGCGGCCACTGCCAAGGAGCCTGGGCTCTCATCTCGTCCCTCACCCCTGCAGCCGGTTCCCTGGATATAACTTCCTTATTTAAAATATCCAGGGTGTTTACGCTTTCCTGATTGAACCCTGACTCATACAGGCCTCGGGAGAAATTCTCCAACACAAGAAGGAAAACTTAGTACTCAAAAGGCAGAGGGAACATAATTTTGTAAAAGATTTACTGCAGAAAAAGGAAGTCGTATGTAGGCAGCATCTGCTATGGACCCAATCAAATTTAAGAAAATATGGACTTTATGAAATGGGACTGAAATCAGTCATCCAGCTAAGATTTTCTTTTTAAAGATTTTATTTATTTATTTGAAAGAAAGAGTGAGTGAGCACCAGCGGGAAGGAGGGGCAGGCAGAGGGAAAAGCAGGCTTCCTGCTGAGCAAGGAGCTTGATGTGGCTCGACCCCAGGACCCTGGGATCATGATCTGACCTGAAGGCAAATGCTTAACGGACTGAGCCACTCAGGTGCCCCAAGATTTTCTTGAAAAGCTAAATGGGATGAGGAAGGAATGCTATGAAATACAAAATGAAATAAAACTCTGAACTGCTATCTTGGAATACCAACTTAGTAATATGGAAGACAGGCTTTACAAAACACCTTCACAAACTCAAGAGAAAAGGGGGAAAAATATTCTGAGAGGCGAAAATAGTTTTAGAAGCCATCTTTGTAAACTTAGTAAAGGGTTTTATATTTTGGTAAATACAAGATGGATCACTTATTATAAAGCCAAGGGACATTTGGTTAAATTTTTTTGAAGTTGGATTTTGAACAAAATATAAATGTGTGTCATAGTTGGTATCAGGAATTCTAAAAACCCGTTGTGAATCAGATTCACCTGAGAACTGTTGAACGAACAAAAATTTATGAACCTTGTCCTCAGACCTTTATTGAATAGGTCTGGGACAGAGCCTGAGAATCTGCAATTTAAAAGATTATCTCAGTTCATTCTGACACAGCCGGTCCTGCCCGGGGTTGTAAAGCTACTGGTTTGAACAAAAAGTTAAATTACTGCACCACCTGGCGGCAGTATACCCTAATTGCAAATTCTGTGTGTCTGACATGGTGGGGGTGGTTCCTGGCTAGAATAGGACCTGATCTTTATAGTATTCCTCTTCTTCTTTTTAAAGTTTATTTATTTATTTATTTTTAGTAACCTCTGCACCCAAAATGGGGCTGGAACCCATGACCCAGAGACCAAGAGTCCCATGCTCTTTCCACTCAGCCAGCCAGGTGCACCAGACCTGATTTCTTTTAACTGAATTAATTCAATTGAGCAAAATTTAGTAACTGGCTGCAAATGTGGGAAGGAAGAAGGAGGTTATTAAATGAATTGGGCATGAAAAGGCAAAAGAAGTACCAACTGCCATAATGAATTGAGGCCCAAATACTCTTCAGTTGGTGTTAGGATGGACTCTCTTTTTTGAGGGAAGTCCTAAGCCTGTCTCTACCACAGACCCTCCTCTGTAGGGGCATGCTGACCCCGGGGACTCATTGCATCCTTAAGACACTCGGACCTAAACAACGTCAAAGAGGTGTTTTCTTGACTCCCTGAGAATAATCCTTTAATCACTGACAGGTAGAGTGTGCGGCCCAAAAGTCACAGCCGCTGGTGGGATATCTGACTACCAAATCCAGCCTTGTTTTGAGACTTTCCTTTCTAGGTGTCAGTTGGAAAGTGCCATATTTAACAGCCACCATTCAGGAGTGGGGTCTTCCTCCCCCGCAGACGTTAGACCCTGTGATGTCAAGACCAAGAAAAGCTGAACCCTATTTCACACCTACATAGGTCCATGTTCTTGGTTCCAATTTCCTTTTTGAAGCCAAAGCTTCTTTCCTAAAAAAGCTGGCCCAGGAATCGCTCCATCTTTCCAGTGAGACTCCACCTACCAACGAGGGTGTAGTCCAGCCCTTGTAGATTCAACAGTAAAACCATGTTAAAACACACGACCATGTCATTTTCATTCTACAAGATACCCAAATACCGTAAAGAGCTGTTTTCAGAAAGAAGTTTTCACATCGGGGCTGTTGGTGTGTGTGTGTGTGTGTGTGTGTGTGTGTGTTGTTTGTTTTTAGTATCAGAAAGCTGACTTCAACTCAGAGACAAATTACCAAGTAGCTACATGAAGTTAAAAAAGGAGAGAGAAAGAAAGGGAAAAGAATGAATTAAAGAGGGCGCCTGGGTGCCTCAGTTGTTAAGCATCTGACTTCAGCTCAGGTCATGATCCCAGAGTCCTGTGATAGAGCCCTGCATCGGGCTCCCTGCTCAGCAGGAAGCCTGCTTCTCCCTCTCCCACTCCCCCTGCTTGTGTTCCTGCTCTCGCTATCTCTCTCTCTGTCAAATAAATAAATAAAATCTTAAAAAAAAGAGAGAGAATGAATTAAAGAGGGGTTAGAAAGTAAAACAAAAGTGTGGGGTCCGGTTGGAGAAATCGTGTGCTTGTCTAGGATATTTCTGAGGACAACAATGTCAGAAGAGTGAAATGTAATTCCAACTACACTTTGAGCTAAGAGTGCACTGCAGGAAGCAGTCAGCTCCGTTCTGGTTTAACGTGATCAGGACCCTTCCCTCTGGGATGAGATGCTAAATCCACTGGCTCCTTTCTGAAAGGTCTTAATGAGCCAGCTCCAAGCTGAGGCTGTTTCTCCATTGGTCAATAGCAAAAGTATGGAAAATTCCAGACAGTGGATAAACAAAAACCTTCCAATGTATTTGGCTTTGGGGGTGCATGATATACGATGGTAGAATTTTCAGTAGCAGATTTCCTTCCTAATGCTGTTTTTCTTAGGCTAATAAGGCAGTTCCCCTCTATGCACCAGCACACTTGTGGCTGCACCAGCCTGCACTGCTCAGAAGTTCTGTCACTCTGGTTTTTGCCTCTGTCACCTGCTCATGTGCAAGTTCCTCTGATGATTCTTAACACATGTAAGCAGATAAATGCAGTTAAGCTCTGCTTCTCGTGTTCCCTGGAACCTGGAATTGTCTGTTGTGACTAGGTAAAATAACTTAAATATTTGGTATATATATATATATATATATATATATATATATATATATATATATGCGTGTTATCTTTCTCTCTTGCTTGTGTCTATGTGATGAGTACTATTTTCTGAGAAATCTGAAAATAAACTTTATATGAACCATTATCGGTTCTAACTGGGAGTCACTGGGTGGAGACTCCCATGACCTGAAAGCAAATTCACTAAACATCAATTCACTTAGTGACCAATTTCCTCAATTGGTGAGGATTTCTCCCCAAGTTCGGTTTTGCTTTGGCTTTTCCACAGGTCTCTGACCCTGCCCACCTCTGTCCTTGTCCCTGCCATTTTGTATACGAATGGGTGCTTTTCAGGTAACTACACAAGACGCTTACTGTCTTCTACACCAACGGATTTTGCTCCTGGCCTGGTTTTTGCGTTTTCAGCAGGATCTGTCCCTGCCTCTATAGTGTTTTAGAAAGAGGAGCGATCTTTCCTTAAATGCTGTTTGGGGCCTTCTCCATTTTTGCTGATTCGGCCATGCAGGTACCTGTACCTGTCCCCTGCCTCTGGCAGTGAACTGGTCACCTGGCGTGAGGGATTAGGGCAGGGCAGGGGTGACACCCTCCACAGCTCACTACGTGATTTGGAACACTGGTTGCATGCTTCCTAGCCCGCCACCTGCCTAGGTTGCTGCCCTTCCCGGTCACAGCTGCTCCGAGAGCCATTTCGGCAGGGGCTGCAGAATGATGTCCACTGCCCACACAGAACCGGGAGCATGCTTTTGTTAAATCTCAGCTGGTATTGGTGGGAATTGTCACACCCACCTTCCACCGAGGGGAGGTCTGCTGAAGGGGGTGTCACAGCCTGCAAGTCCGGCAGAGGGACCTGGAGTCAGACTCTTCCCAGAGAGAGGGAGGGAGGGAGAGGGAAGGCAAGGCAGCCCCTCCAGGAGGGGGGCCCAAGACTGGAGAAACGAGGAGCCGGGTGGAGAGGCATCCACCTAGACATAGTCGAAGGGCCTCCCATTCTGCGTGAGGAGAAAGGATTCCTGGGCAGGACCCCAACGTCATGCATTTACTCAGGTTCGCTCAGACAAGGTAAATGTGGAGGAAGTAGAAGTCCTGAAGTTACTTTCTGATTTCTTTTTTAAAGAGTAATATATATCTTTTTTTAAAAGCCATGTAAATACCATTTCTAAGGGTACAATTAAGTGGCATTAAGTACATTCACAATGTTCTACAACCATCACCACCCTCTATCTCCAGCATTTCATTACTCCCAAAAAGAAACTCTGTACCCATTAAGCCCCTTCCCCAGCCCCTGCCAACCTTTAATCTACTGTCTCTGTGAATTCATCTATTCTAGGTACCTCAGTTAGGTGGAATCATACAATTTTTATCCTTTAGCGTTTGGCTTATGTCACTTAGCATAACGTCTTCAAGGTTCGTCTATGTTGTAGCATGTGTCAAAATTTCGTTCTGCTTTATGGCTGAATAATATTCGATGTCTCTTTTTTAACCACTGGATTTCTCCCACTTTGCAAAAACACAGAGTGTTCCATGGCATACACGAAGCCATGCGTCTCATCAAAGGCTTTGTCTTAAAAAAGACACCAGGGCTGTTGGAGAAGTGGCCTCTGGCAGCTTAGGCTGGGAAAGAGAAGAGTTGCCGTCTTAATGAATCCACTTTTTCTTTCCACGGATGTCTCCTCCCCATCAAGAATTGACCACATTTAACCTTTTTGAGTTGGACAAACTTGGAAGAATGACCCGGCAAGGAGTTAAATATATGGAGCAAGATGATTCAGCATCCATTTTAATTTTTGCCTACACCTTAAAGGAAAAGAAATGTTCCTAATTTGTGGTTATTTACAGCACTGTAAATCAAGCAAATGCCATGAAGTGCCAATAAAAATTTTTAAAAATCAGCCTTAAACAGCTAAACTCTCAACAGCAGCTCATAAAGTGAGGCTTGGCAGTTGTTAGGTAGTTATGGTTAAATTGACAGTCCTTTGGGGAGTTAAGATATCCAAAAAGCAGAGGTAGTTAAGACTATAGTGATAAATGGTTGGGCTTGTTGGTTGAGGAGATTTTATAGCACACATTTAAGCTTAACCGCCTGTGAGAAGGTGAACAGGAAATCGAGGTTATCACTTCTTCACAGCCACTCCGTTCATTATGGACCTCAGGGGGTCTTACAGCACACTGGGAAAGGCAAGATGGAGGCTATCTAGAGGAGGAAATCATTTCTAGGTAATATGATATTGTCAGGCAGAGAGAGATACGCGGAGGGACGGAGGGACGGAGGGAGAGAGAGAGTGAGTGGTGCAAATCTAGGAAAGGTACCAAAAAAAAAAAAAAGTCAAAAAGAAAAGAAATATCACAAAAGGAATTTTAAAGACCACAATAAAGAAAAATAACAAGAATGTAATTTCCCCCGAGACTTCTGACAGAAGATGGAGGTGCAAAGTTACACTTCCTCCACTCCCTTTGCCAGAGCCTCCCCCAAGTACCAACAAGAAGAAAAGCAGAGGGCAAAGTTCCATATTTGATGAAACTTGGCTTGGGCTCAACCACCGAATATGATGAATATCTATTGTAGGCAGTGACATTTTGGCCAAATGAGTTCGGCATCTCAGGCAGGGTATAGATTGCTCTAAAAGTAAGTGAAACAAAATCCTAAAATAGCCAACCGACAATCCCTTACTTAGAAAGACAAGGACTTGGGTCATGAACAGACCACAGGAAAAGGGGTAAATCCTGATGGGCATTTATTTTCTTAAAGAGGGAGAGGGTGCTGCAAGACTTATTTTCCCCTATCCAGAAATGGATTAGAAGTGAGACAGGCCTGAAAAAAAGACAGAAAGCAAGACCTGGTTTGCAATTGCTGACCTGAGTCAGTGGAACAAAGAAGTGATCGCTGAGAGCTGCCATATTTCACTCTGAGCCTTTCCAAGTCCTGCCTGGGAGACATGGTCATCCCAGAGAGAGGAGTTCTGCCCTCAACACGGACAAAGAGCAGATTTGTTGAGAAATATGAGCATGGTGTTGTTTTGAAGCAGATACCTGCACTGAAACTGCCAGGGACACTGTGCCCTCCCCAGTCCCACAACCATTTTTGAGCAAAGAGTAGCAGTAAATATAAAGGCGGAACCTGAATGTTATTTTCAAAAAGGACAAAATCAAACATAACAAGCAAAAAGCAAATGAAGAACCTATATGAAAAGAAGTTTTCCAGGAAAAGAATACTTATGACAAATATTACTCTATGTTCTCTATCTAGATGCTAAAAAGAAATAGATTTTGAAAAGCAATCTCTAAGAGGACATAAACGATTTAACTATTACAACAGAGAGTAATAAAGACATGAAAAGTGAGCCTCCTAAGGGCAAGAAAGAAATACCAGATAATTTAAAAAACAAAACAAAACACAGAGATGTGAAAACAACAAAAGGAAAACTCGATGCCACTAAACTTAGGTATGAAAGACTGACACAGGAGATTTATCTGGAATTCTACTCTTCTGCTAGTACTGATACCCAACACCTAGCAGAGTGTCTGGTGTAGTACAGGTGTATAGTTGAATAAACGAATAAGGCAAATGGCAATTTTAAAGAAGCAAACAGAAAAGGGAACTTAAAAAATAATTTAGATATAAGAACTTTTTTCCTGAAATAAATTAGATTTCAGTCTGTAGATCCAGAAAACATGGAATGCTCCACAATACGTCAAATACATTCTGAACATTAAGTATAAACAAAGAGTTGTATGGGATTTGGGCAAAACCAAAACCAAAATCAAAACACGCAACGTTTTGGGGGGAATATAAGGCTGCACAGAGTTTCCCACAACAACATCTAATTGGTCTGTTAGTGGTGGAGCAGTAACAAGAGTTCCAAGCGTGAAAGTAAGACTCAGACTTGCATGCTTTTCTAGGTTTTATAAATGTATGAAGGACAGCTTCAACCTCAGGGAATACAACATTCATGAGCTCATCTTAAAAAAACAATAACAACGTCTATCCAATCAAAAAGTAAACCAGAATAGAGAACTCAGGAAGGGGAAGTAGCGTATGAAAGGACTCATACTAGCCCCATTTCTGTAACAGTGGAGGTTAAGATTTCAGAGAATAATTTAAGTAGCACAAATATCGACAATGCAAAATTAATAAGAAAATTGTTTAAATGGCATGTGAGAATAAAAGGAAGCATAAGAACTTTAGGGACTTCATCTTTCATATTGAGGATTCAGCAGGAAGTACTTAGAGTGTGTAGCTTGAGAAATAGAGATGGGGAAATGGCAGTCCATGTGTGCATCTCAGCTGCCCTGTCCCTCCCTGCCAGTTCCTATTCAATGCCTCAAGAAGATGCTCTTAAGTCATTAGGCAGAACCTATGGAGTTAAGAGGACAGAGAGAGAGAGAGGGGAGTGCAAGGAGAAGAGAACCAAGAAAGAATAGGAAGGGGAGTAGAGAAGGAAGATTGGAAGAAGATTATTTATTTGTTTCCTTTTGTCCAGACTAGAAGTGGAGAGCTGTAGAGAAGAGCCCCAAAGTGAGCATGGAGCTCTAAGTTCTTAGAGAAAGTGTAACTTGTGAAAATAGATCTCTGAGAAGAAGGCAGCTTAGCCAGGGTGCCGTGCTGACTCTCAAAGCGCTGTGGGACTGTTAAGCAATTAGCCAAGGTCTTCCTACTTTTTGCAGTTCTGCAGGTCTGGAGAGCAGAAGGGATGACTCTGGGTGCCTTAACAGGGGATTCCAGCTTGCCAGCTGGTCTAGCTCCTGATCACGAGGGCTGAAAGCATCTGCCCCACCCCCCTCCCTACTCATAAGCTTTCCACTGCCTAAGATGAACTTGGGCTTCATGTTAAAGAAAATCTTGAGCACACAATGAAAATGGTGATTGAACAGCCGGAGAAAGAATAACAAACACAATAAACAGAACAGGCAGTTTCTACTGAAATGATGGATGGAGGAGAACTATCACAACTGGATAATAGACAAACAAATGCATTTAAAGAGATTCAAGCATAGTATTTTACAAGATATTTTCTGGAAGATACTTGCTATATACACACACACATACATATGAGCACGTGTGTATGTATACATCTGATAAAGTATTAAGAAATACTTTGAAAGTAAGAAAAGAACAGACGACCCAATACAACAATGGGCAAAAAAGTTGAACAGGCACTCCACAATATCCAAATAGGCCATATATATCAAAACCACAAATTACATATTAATTAAATTTAATATTACATAGTGTTAATATTAAATAATACAAATATATTTAATATTATCTTGTTTTAATGTTAAAAACACAAATTAAAACCACAGTGAGATGCCTCTGCAAATCTACCATAATGGCTAAAACTTTAAAAACTGCCAAGTTTGCACAGTGATTTGAAGGGGCACCTGCACTCCAATGTCCACAATAGCCAAACTATGGAAAGAACCCAGATGTCCATCAACAGATGAATGGATAAAGAAGATGTGGTATATATAATGGAATATTACTCAGCCATCAAAAAGAATGAAATCGTGCCATTTGCAACATGACGTGGATGGAACTAGAGGGTATTATGCTAAGTGAGATAAGTCAATCAGAGAAAGACAATTATCTGATTTCACTCACATGTGGAATTTAAGAAACAAAGCAGATGATCATAGGGAAAGATGGAAAAATAAAATAAGACAAAATTAGAGAGGGAAACAAACCATAAGAAACTCCTAACCAAAGGGTACAAACTGAGGGTTGCTGGAGGGAAGGTGGGTGGGGAGATGGGGTAACTAGGTGATGGGCATTAAGGAGGGCACTTAATGTAATGAGCACTGGGTGTTATATACAACTGATGAATCACTAAACTCTACCTCTGAAACTAATAATATACTATATGTTAATAACTGAATTTAAATAAAATAAATATAATAATAAATATATAAAAAATAATTTAAAAAAACCTGGCAAGTTTGTGGAGCAAGTAGGTATCTCATATCCTACTTGTGGAGATGTAAACTGGTATCACTATTATGGAAAATTGTTTGAATATATTCACTAAAACTAAAATATAACTCAACAAGTCCACTTCTACCTAGCAGAAATACATACATAAATTTATCAAATGTATAAGAACGTGTTTATAGTAGCATTATTTGTCATAGCTCCCCAAATGGAAAACAATCCAAATGTCAATCAAGAATAGGGTGTATTAATAATTTGTGGTATATTCTTATAATGATGTAGTAGTATATAGCAATAAAAAATGAATTGCTGCTGTATGCGATGAGATGGGTGAATCTCACCAATCCAATATTTTTATTTATTTATTTATTTATTTATTTATTTTATTTTATTATGTTATGTTAGTCACCATCCATTACATCGTTAGTTTTTGATGTAGTGATCCATGATTCATTGTTTGCATATAACACCCAGTGCTCCATGAAATACGTGCCCTCCTTAATACCCATCACCGGGCTAGCCCATCCCCCCACCCCCCTTCACCAACCCAATATTGAGCAAAAGAAGGCAAACAAGATTATAACTCTATGACTCCATTTATTTGAATTTCAAAAGTAGGCAGAAGTCAGAAAAATGTTTACCTTTAAGGGGGATTTCTGGAATACTTCTAATGCTTTTTATCTTTATCTCTGTGTTGGTTATACAATTATATTCCCTTCATAAAAGTTTGTTGAATATACATCTGTGATTTGTGAAGTTTTCTATGCTACAATTTAATTAAAATGTTTAGAAAAAATTAACATCTGTTTATAATAAAATCCTCTAGTAAATCAAGAATGAAAGTATATTGTTTTAAAATATAAAAAAGAGTAACACCTCAAATCAACATCTTTTATTACATATAATATTTAAACACTAGAGGTGAGACCATTAATGGGAGAAAAAATACAAGAAAGCTCACTATCATCTCTATCCTTAAAAAATTATTCTGGAAATGTTAGTCAATGCCACAAGGGAAGAGAAATAGAGTACAAATATTAGAAAGGGGTCAGTAAATTTTATTATTTAGAAATAATATGATTGTAGGCCAGGAAATCCAAATGATACATCTGGAAAATTAATTTGAAGAATAGAATCCTAATTGAGGTGACTGTGGCTAAGAAAAACATTTAAATATCAATAGTTTGCCTATAAAAATGATAATTAAGATTATAAAAAATGGAAAAATCCCATTCACAATATAATACAAAAATAAATACCAATGAATAAAAATTAAGATACATGAAGGAAAATAAAACTGTTGAGGATGAAATGAAAGAAGAAAATTGGACAATAAAACTCAGTATTGCAACATGTCAATTGACCTATATATTCATACAATCCACAAATGCCCACACAATTTTGAGGGGAGTGGGGATCTGGTAAAATAGTTTATCATGTATATCTTTAAAAGTTAAGATGAGGAAAGAGGCAGGAAAATCATAAGAAGGAATCATAGAAATGAAGGACTCTATACACACTGCCATAATAAGAAACTGAATAAAGACTTCAAAAGTAACTATTTAGATCAGTGGATTATCTAGCAAATAATTTTGAGACACCAGCTATGTTTCCTTCTGCAGGATGGAGGCGGGGGTGTTCAGTGAAGAGCCAGAGAACTAGTACATTTTTTAAAATAAAAAATTTTTTATTTAGACTTTATCTTTTTTTTAAAGATTTTATTTATTTGTTTATTAGAGAGAGAGAGAGCACAAGCAGGGAGAGTGGCAGGCAGAGGCAGAGGGAGAAGCAGGTTCCTTGTGGGGCTCGATTCCAAGACCCTGGGATCATGATCTGAACTGAAGGCAGACGTTTAAACGACTGAGCCACCTAGGTGCCCCATAAACTTTATCTTTTTAGAACAGTTTAAGTTGACAGCAAAACTGAGAGGAAGGTACAGAGATTTCCCACATGCCCCATGTCCCTATTTTTATTTATTTATTTTTTAATTAATTTTATTTTATTATGTTATGTTAGTCACCATCCATTACATCGTTAGTTTTTGATGTAGCGATCCATGATTCATTGTTTGCATATAACACCCAGTGCTCCATGAAATACGTGCCCTCCTTAATACCCATCACCGGGCTAGCCCATCCCCCCACCCCCCTTCACCAACCCAATATTGAGCAAAAGAAGGCAAACAAGATTATAACTCTATGACTCCATTTATTTGAATTTCAAAAGTAGGCAGAAGTCAGAAAAATGTTTACCTTTAAGGGGGATTTCTGGAATACTTCTAATGCTTTTTATCTTTATCTCTGTGTTGGTTATACAATTATATTCCCTACACATGCATATCCTCCTTCATGTTCAACAACCTCCACCAGAGTGGTATATTTGTTAAAACTGATGAACTGGCATTGAACACATCACTGCACCCAAAGTCCATAGTTTACACCACTCTTGGTAGCATTCTGGGGGTTGGACAAATGTGCAATGACACCTGTCCATCATCATGGTATCACACAGAGTATATTAAATGCTCTAAAACTCTTCTGTGCACTGCCTATTCATTCTTCTTCAACCCCAACTCCTGAAACCATTGATCTTTTTGCTGTCTCTGTAATTTCACCTATCCTAGAATATCATATTGCTGGAATCATACAGGTATGTAGCCTTTTCAGATTGGTTTCTTTCACTTAGTAATATACATTTAAGTTTCCTCCATGTCTTTTCATGTCTTGATAGCTCATTTCTTTTTAGCACTGAATCATTCCACTGTCTGGTTATACCACAGGTTATTTATCCATTCACCTACTGCAGAATATTTTGGTTGCTTCTAAGTTTAGACAATTATGAATAAAGCTTCACCTTTATGTGTAAGTTTTTTGTGGACATAAGTCTTCAACTCCTTTAGGTAAATAAGAAGGAACATGATTACTGGTTCACATGGTATGCTTAGTTTTATAAGAAACTGTCAAACTGTCTTCCAAAGTGGCTGTTATCATTTTGCATTTCCACGAGCGATGAATGAGACTTCCTGTTGCTCCACAGTCTTGCCAGCATTTGGTGTGGTCAGCATTCTGGACTTCAGCCATTCTAATAGGTGTATAGTGGTATCTATTGCTGTTTTAATCTGAACTTCCTGATGACATATGATGGGGCCCATCTTTTCCCATGTTTATTTTCCATATGGATATCTACTTTGATGAGTTTTCTATAAAGGTCTTTGGCCCATTTAAAAACAGATCAAGTTTTCTTATTGTTAAGTTTTAAGAGTTCATTGTATATTTTGGATAACAGTCATTTTTCGGATGTGTCTTTTGCAAATATTTTCTTCCAGTCTGTGGTTTGTCTTCTCTTTCTCTTGGCATTGTCTTTCAAAAGTTTTTAATTTTAATGAAATACAGTTTACCTTTTGTTTCATGTATTGTGCCTTTGGTGTTGTATTTAAAATGCCATTGTCATCCCCAGGGTCATCTAGATTTTCTCCTATGTTATCTTCTAGGAATTTTATAGTTTTGCATTTCACATTTAGGTCTGTGATCCATTTTGAATTAATTTTTGTGAAAGATGTAAAGTCCGTGTCTAGATTCATTTTTTTTTTGCATGTGGATGTCCAGTTGTTCCAGTAATTCTATTTTTTGAATTTTATCTTTTCTTTCAAAAATTCTTTTTGAATTTTACCGTTTTATTTTTTCTCCATTGTATTGTCTTTGCTACTTTGTTAAATATCAGTTGTCTATATGTGTGGGTTCTGTATTCTGCTTCATCGTTGAATTTGTATAATCTTTCACCAATACTATGCTGCCTTGATTACTGTAGCCTTATAGTAGGTCTTGAAATTGGGTAATGTCAGTCCTCCAACTTTGTTGTTTTTCTTCAATGTTATATTGGCTATTTTGGGTCTTTTGTCTCTCCATATAAACTTTAGAATCAGATTGTTGATATCCACAAAATAACTTGCTGGGATTTTGAGTGGGATTGCATTGAATCTATAGATCAAGTTGGGAAGAACTGACATCTGAGAAGTATTGAGTCTTTCCATCCATGAACATGGACTATCTCTCCATTTACTTAGTTTTTTAATTTCATTAATCAGAGTTTTGTCATTTTCCCCTATGGTTCTTATACACGTTCTGTTAGATTTATACATAAAGATTTCATTTTTGGGGGGTGCCTAGCTCATTTTTTATGCCAAAATAAATTTGCCAATGGATATAAGGTTTAAACATACAAAAGTAAATCATAATACTAACAGCAGAAAAGATGAATGGATTTTTTTTTTTACAAACTTGGCACTGTGTAAGTACAAGGTACTATGATTATAAGTGCTTTATAAAAAATAACTAATTTAATCCTCACAACACTATCAAGTAATTATTATAATCCATATTTTACAGATGAGGAAACTGAGGCTAGATAGGTTAAATGTCTTGTTCAATATTGTAAAAACAGTAAGCAGGAGAGATAAGATTTGAATCTCAGAAGTCTAGCTCCAGAGTTCATGTTCTGAACTACTATACTACAAATATATGCAGTACCCTCCTAGACAATTCTATGCATATGTACAGATTACATTTAAGCTTCTGAATTTAAAAATATTGTAAGTGAAGTAAAAAGAATATAAAAACAGTCTTGGAAAATATTTACAGCATATATTATAGATGGAATAGAATAGAATTTTAAAATATACAAATAATGTACAAATCACTAAAAAATGGATGAAAGGAAGGAGAGAAGGAAAAAGAAAGAAAGAAAAAAACAAAACAAAACAAAAGACATGAATAAGCAGTTCATTGAAAACAAATACCAATGACCAATAAGCTTATGTGTGTCACTCATCTTGAAAAAGTACCAGTTAAAAGAATGACAAAATACCACTTTTGCCTATCACATTGTCTAGTATTGAAAAGTTTAATAATACTCAATGTTTTGAACAAGGTGAAGAAAAATGGACACTCACATCCTACTGTTGAAAGTGTAAATTGATAGACCTTTTACTTGGTAATTTGGCAGCATCCATCAAAAAATTTAATTTACCTATCATTTGACCCATTAATTCCACTTCTAGATATTTATTCCATAGACATATAAGTGGCTGAAGACACATATATACAAGAATGTTCACTGCATCAGTATTTGTATCAGTGATGTTGATATATGGTCTGTATGATGATGACAATTCACCAATTGTTTGTTATTAGTCTGTGAGGAGATAAGGGGTCAGAATATAAATCAACTAAAAGCACTGTGAGTTCAGGTGACAATTTTTATTCATAGAAGTTTTTCTTGTGGTATGCTAATTTATATTCTGGTGTAAGTTCCTTATCTCAATGTAAAACAGCACTTTAGAAAAAAATTTTTTTAAAAGATTTTATTTATTTATTTGACAGAGAGAGACACAGCGAGAGAGGGAACACAAGCAGGGGGAGTGGGAGAGGAAGAAGCAGGCCTCCCACTGAGCAGCGAGCCTGATGCAGGGCTCGATCCCAGGACCCCGGGATCATGACTTGAGCTGAAGGCAGACGCTTAACGACCGAGCCACCCAGGCACCCCATAAAACAGCACTTTGAATAGCACTAGTTTATAATAACTAAAAATTGGAAATAATCCAAAAGTCCACCAAGTAGATATTTGCTAATTAGAAAAGATCCGAAATAAAATCCTATGCATTCATTTAAATAATGAAATCTACATATATATAGATATGATACATATATATACATACACATGATGGAATGGAAAAAATATTGCAGAATAGTATTAATATGGTAAGAAATGCAAGATGAAAAAGTACAAGTTTGTATATGCATAGAGTTTCTGGAAATAGACACAAGACATTGTTAACCATGGTTATCTTTGGGATGTGGGATTGAGATCATGGAGAGATAGGGTATGGGTTTTTTTTTTAAATCTTATGCCCTCCTACACTGCTTAAATGTTTCTACTGCTAGCATAAGTTATGTTTATACTTTTTCAAAACATGAATTAAAATTTTAAATTTTGTTTAAAAGTCATGAATACAAGTCAGATTAGACTCACTGCAGATCAAATTTCCAGAAACTGGCTTTGGGCTGAAATTTATTTCAGAAGACTTACTGAGACAAACTTTACATGAATTTCCATGGCGTCATCCGTGTAAAGATGTAAAAAGCACACCAGCTTGTTTTTCCAAACTTAGAAATTGGTTTTTCTTACCTTAAAAAAAAAAAAGAGTTTATTATGGGCAATACATACACTTCTCAAACCAAATTTTTAGTCTACCTCTAAGATGTGTCTCCAACCTAGGAAGTGATGAAGTTAGGATTCTGTCCCTGCAGTGTAACTATCAGTCACCTAATTCTGACCGTAACTGTTAAAAAGAAGTAAAGGACCAGAAGACTCTGCTCAAGAAGGCCCAAAGATGGTAGATCACAATATGAACTTGACAGAATCTGGGGGTCTTATATGCTTCATGGAAACCACAGTTTATATTGCCAAAAATATGGGATATTTGGCCTTACAGAGTCATCTGGAACACATTAATAATCATTAACATTTGTACAGTACATGCAGTTTGCAAAGTACTTTTATATTCACTGCCTTATTTAATCCTCACAATAGATCTTTGGAGTAGGTAAATTTCATAGATCAAATTTTATAGATGCAAACACTGGGTACACAAGATTTATGCTTATTCCCCAAAGTCACCAAGCAGTGAAGAGGCAAAGCCAGGTTATGCCAGTCCAAGTCCTTACCACCACCCCACACTGCTTTCCAAGGCATGGCCGACCTAAGCTGCCCCAGACAGAAGAGTCTGGGTGGCTTGCTTACTCTCTGTGTTTATTTGCATGATGTTATGCTGTTGAGCTGGCTGAGTTTAAAAGCAGACCATGGCTGTTGCCACTGTTTGTTAAACATTGCTACTTGGAGCAGGCAGGGATACAGACAGCAGCTTGAGTTCTTAGTCATTTTCAACAGGATCAAGCAGGATGAATAGAGGGAAATGCAATTCTGGTTGATATGGATGAAGGAAGCTCTCCCACATGCTATGTCTTCTATTGGCATGTCTGTTCTTTCCTACCTTTGTTATACTTTATCCTTTTCTCTAGGAAGTTCAAGGTAATAATAATAAAATGATCTTTCTTGAAGGTCTCTCCAACTCTGATCCCAACTATTATTACTCCACAGCAGTCTTTCATGTCAGATATCTTTCCTTTCCCAAGGCTCTTCATTAAATTCTCCATATCTCATATGCTATGTGTATTTCTACTTTCTTGCACACAAACCCTATATAGAGGAATTATAATTATGTGATAATACCTTCCACTTATTAAGCACCTATTAAATGCCAGGCATTGTGGTAGGCACTTCATGTATTGTATGTGATCTCTAAACCTTGTAGCAAATCTACAAGGTATGACTCATTCCTCTCACTTTGCAGATGAAGAAAGCCAAGCGCAGAGTGACTGAGTCTGGATCTTATGCAGTGAGTGGCAGAGCTGAGATTCAAACATAGATCTGTCTAACTTCAAAGCCAGTAATAATGCTTATTGTATTAGCTTCTCAAAGAAGGTGTTTAGTGAAAATGTTCATTTTAAAGCTATGTATTTTAACAGTTAGCATCATACTCTCTTTTCCTCGGCTCTTAAAAGGTAGGTTGGTGGTCTAAGGTGATGAAAATCAAACCTAATACAAATGCAGTGCTCCCATATCATATCCCTTACCAACCTAAAGAGACTTACAGCATATAATGGACCCTTCTGTTCTACTTCTTTCTCCACCTGGTCAACTCTCAAAGGAAAACAAAATTCATATGATCTTGAGGTCTAGAAATTAACTTTTATTTTCAATCTGTCAAGAACTCCTGGCAGTTATTAATTTTATTAAAATGATTACATATGGGAAAACAAAGAATAGAGGTAATTCTATTTCTCTACAACATAAATTATGAGTTAGATTCTTAGCTGCTGGCTCAGCATTGTTCAAGATTCTTTTAAAGGATTGGGGGGACTTTAATTTCCAGAAAACGTTAAAGCAGCAAAAGAAAAAATAAATTAAAAGTAATTGCAATTGGAGATATTGCCAAGGATGTGCTAATTATAAAATCTTCTTGATGTATTTATAGGCCAGATTCCAAGCTTTGGTATTTAAAAAAAAATCATGTGAAAGCTCTCCTATATTGCCTTGTCATCCATAGTTTATAACATAGAACAAATTTGCTGATTCTTTTCAAAAAGATGGCAAAAATGAATTATGACTAATTCAAATAAAAAACAACCAGCATCCATTCATCTAACTGAAATATGTCAAAACAAAATCAATTTTATTAAAATATTTAATACCAGAATAACTTATAATAGTATGAAAAAGAGTGAAGTACTTGTCCTTAGCTTTCTTTGACATGATCACATTTTGACAAAATTCATTTATAAAGATTCCAAAGTTTTTATCATGGATCTCTAACTATTTAAGGATGTAAACCAAAAGAACTCATACTTCATCTGATCATACAGTCATAACTTAACATATCTTGCTTTGCATTTACTGTTACTGCAAACAGCAATTTAGAAAACAAAGTAAAAATATATATATACAAAATATTTTTATATCAAATTATTTTCATTACACTAAATAAACCCAATCCCCAAATGCTATGTTACATGAAAAAGTGTCCTACAATTTATATCAAGATTGATATTGTCCATATATCAACTATAGCAGCCTTTGGTTTTAAAAGCGTTTTGCAAAATAAAGAAAAATATCACCACATGGCTGCACTATTGGCTCTCATTCACACTCACAAAAAAGCTTTCCAGTTTAAAAAAAAAATTACAAAATAGATTACATACCCAGAAAAAACATCCCACCATAAGAGTCAAATCCTTTTTACTTCTCTGTAGCACATATACTCTGTTATATTTGGCATCTCCACTGTTTATTCAAGTTTCAAGTCTCCCCAAGCTGATTAGAATATTATTGTCTGATTGAAAACTATATTCTTCTTTCTTGATATTGATTATTCTCACTCAATGATAGTTTAATTTAGAAACAAAATGTTCTTTCTTTTAATGCGTGATTTCACTTAATTTTTACTTATTTAATGTCCTACTTGGCAAAATTCAAAGACTGTCAATGTTTTGTTTTCCATATGTTTTAAATTTAAAGACCAATTGTGTGTGTGTGTATGTATATTCACAGAGATACATTTCTTTCATTGTCTTGTTCTCGTTGCAATACAAATTGTCCATTAGCAATTATAATTTGAAATGAACCAACTAAACGGTTTTTCAACCATTCCGTATGAAACAGTTTCCATCACAAAAAGCACTGAACTCTAATGCAAACAGGATCATGTGTTAAAACTAAACTATAGGTTTAGTTCTACACAGGAACATTTTGAGTTATTTATATAATAAAATTTTTAAAAACTTCAGCGAAACTTAAGAAAAAGAAAATCCAAATTAATTCTAAAAGGGCATTGTGGTATTTTTCCAGCAATGCTTGGAAAAAGTTTTTCAGATCACAATGTATCACTGGGATTCTTCTTACGTGTACATATTATGTGATCGCCGCTCCTTTTGTTTTGGACCTTTGTTGTGTGTCAGATAGGCAGGCAAGAGACATGCATGAATTTCTCACTGTCACTCTGAAAAGCATGCTGAACAATTTTAAATGCAGAAGGTTTTTTTTTTGTTTTGTTTTTTTTAGAGGAATGTTTCATTTGGGCTGAATAGACTTCCAAGTTTTAACATGTGAATTACTGAATACATCATGAGGGCTTTCAGCGAGTGTGGTTTCAGTCCTGGAATGGTTACAGGCCCGTCTGGAGTGACACACGCAGACTAACAAGCATGGTGGTGCTGTCATTTGAGGCATAGCTACTCCGCTATGCCCACGTTGTTGCTGATTTTTGGGAAGCAAGGCACTTACTGTAATGGCAATGCAGACACTTGATGCATAGTTTGAGTAACATAAAATAAGTTACTATTTTTGATTAAAGTGAGGTTTTTATAATTTATATGTCTTTTATAGAAGCAACTAAATGATCTAGTTAGGATAATTAAAAATAAGAAGTGGTTTGAAAGGGAGTCATTTCCACTTCTGCTTCGGCTCTTAAGGAGGAGGATTTAGGGGAAAACACTGACGTGAAGAACAGCCATTGGTCTGAAAAGCGACAAACCCTTAAAACTGCTGGGCCAGTGGCACTTTGACGGTCTTTACTTCTGCTATATGTGACGACTTCTGGATGATGCAGCTGGTAGTTCCCTGCAGGGTGTCTTTGCCCTGTGCAAGATTGGTTAAGGCCATAGCTGCATTAATCTCCTTCCAGTAAGTGTCATCCTTGCTTGGTCCCTTCCTGTTGGCTGCACTGGATTTAAGCAAAAAAAAAAAAAAAAAAGAAAGAAAGAAAATGATCAAACTCACTGCAGTGTACATGGAAAATGCCATCAGTGAAAAGCACAAATGGCAGATAAAAACATATTTCTCACCTGTCGCCCTTATTGGATCCATTTTCCAGAGTGTCTGTAAAGACAAGCAAAAATTCAATTATTTTTCTTTTTCTCTTTCTGTTTTAATCTCTGGAGTTGCATCATTAATGAGCGGGAATAGAAGCTCATCAGGAAATATGGTTGAAAATCAGTTAATTTTTTTTTCTACAAAGATAAAGTAGTTTAAATTAAGATACAAAAGAAATCTCTCTGCAAATGAGAACAGGTAATATAAAGTACAAAATAGCTTCCGTAGATACACAAAAGTCTGACGTTGATTTATTCTGAGAAATTGGGCTCTTTCATGAGGAGGCAAACAGTATAGGGACAAGAACGCTAACTTTTCCTGTGGTCACTGGTCTCACTTCCCCACTCACCTGCTGTGTACCTTTGGACAGGCTATGATGCTCCCACAAAGTCTGGGATGCAGTTTCCTCAACTATAAAATAAGGGAGTTCCTAGAACTTCAGGGTGCCTCTGGTTCAATATTTTATGCATGACTTCATATGGGAATCAAACCTTTCTCTCAGAAAAAGTACTGACAAATAGTTCTGTCTGGCTAGCTAGCAAATGAGCGACAGATTCAATGTAGCAGCACAGGACTTCTGGCCCTATTAGAATAATAGGGCACCAGCCTTCTAGTGGCAAAGGAACCCCTCATATTGCAGGAAATGAGCATTACGGTGTGAGCTTTGCTTATGCATTCTCTCTTTTGGTGTAGATTTCCTCCCTCTCTCAAGCACTAATGTCTACCAATGCAAACATCAATATCAAGAAAGACGAAATGGGCTATTGATCTTGATTAACTCTCCCTAGGTAGCTTTTAGGCTAAAAGAATATGGTATTGGGAACACAAAAATAGACATGCTGGAGGGAAAGATATAGAGAGGGTGAAGAGGATCTGCTAGCATGGCATGGGAAGTGGGGACAAAGGAGCAGGGTTGGGACTCCCCATCAACCTACAAGACTCCAAAACTAGGTTAAGTCATGACGACCACCACCACCACCACCACCACCATCATCATCAAAAACAACAATAAATATTACCAAGTAGTTACAGAATGAGGCACTTTGCCCTACACAGGAAACATGAAAAACACAATATTTACTCAAGGCCTTCTACTGGTTCTATGGCTTTTGGAAAGCTGTCTTTCCTGCCCTCCATCCTCTCCCTTTGTTTTACCTTCCCCAACCCAATATATTTGAAGGCATTTTTCCCCCCTCTACAATACCCAAGGCTAGTAAGGCCAGGCCGCATAATTTTCCAGTTCTGGGCTCTAAGATAGTCATGGGACTTGAGAATAAGAACATCAACATGATCATAATACAGTGTAACCAGGGTAAAATTTTCCAAGGAAGATATGGTCAAGAGGAAATCATTATATGTCCATGGAGATGAGGCAGCTAAACTCCTGTGTCCTCTAAGGAAAAGAATTAGGAAAGCCTGTTAGTGCATACTGAGTCAGGCATCCTGGTGTGGACCTGGGTAAAATAATGGGTCACTATGGGCTCTTCGTACAACCTTTCCCAGGGACCCAGGGAGCTTAAAAAAAAAAAAAAGAAGGCAGGCAAACAAAACAAAAACAGTGCATAATTGACAAGGCTGTTATGAAGAATAAATGAGTTGCTATGTGTCTGGCCCAAAACAGAACAACAAACATTGTCCCTTTCTTTGATATCCTTTCATTTAGGGGTCCTTTGAGGGAAACAGCTCAATCTGTGAGAAGTTGGATGGTCACCCTCTGGATCTTCTGGTCCCTACTAGGTTGGCCTGGATGGTTAGCTATATTTCTGCTGCTCTTGATATTTTTGGAATCATACAATTACTTATGTAACTGAAGGAAGAGAAAGACAGTTTTTAATTCACAGAACTCTAATAATCCTAGTTTACAGATCACTTCCTATGTGCCAGGCAGTAGTCTAAGCACTTTGTGTCTTAGCTTATTTTGTATTAGTGACTCTGTATGTGGATAGCATGTCTCTGTTGTGTCTGTTAAGTCATTCTTTGTTTCGTACTATTATCTGTAAATCTTTACTCAGGAATGACAGAGTCAAGGCCTTTGTTTAGGAGGAGGAAAGCCAGCAACACTGGCTATTTTACAGAAAAAAAAAAAAAAAGAGTTAAGCCTTTGCTCAGTTTTGCCCACAAATTACAACAATTCTGTTGCCAAAGTGAAGCAATAGGTTATGGAGATATTTATTCAATGGAAAGACTTGGCAAAAGCAGAATAAGTTCCATGAAGCTTAAATAACATTAGGGAAATAACAAAACATAATTTAGAAAAGACCATGTAACTGATGCTCTGGCTTACAAACAAAGCAGTCTCACATATTCAAAGGGGACCAGAGTTGGATTCCCTACCTGAATGGTCAACCCGAGAGTGATTACCGCACAGACGACAAGAAGGAAGCCTGTGGCTATCAAATATGTAATGGGTTACAGAACCCAGAAATGCCATAAGTGAGTGGAGCCTGCCTGCGAAAGGAGAACATGGAATTCACTGTGAAGGTCCACGGAGAGCTTCTATTTAAGAGGATGCATGAACTTGCATGTCCTGCAGCCCCATCAAAGGCGGCTGCTTCCCTGAACTTGTTCCATGGAGAAACAAGTTGACTACAGCCAACTGTGAAATTATAAAATTCTGCTTACTCCTTGGGTGTATGTGTTTTACAGTGTGGTGCCTATGAAAATACCTTTGAAGTGTAAAACATAGATTCCAATCCCTGTTCGGGTGTTCTTAATTAGTTTCACAAATTTCAACAATGTCCCCAGCAGCGTTCAAAAGATTGCATCCTGCGTTTTATTTCTAAAGCTGACGGGTACATTCAATGTCATTAGGTACGGATTCAGGTTCTTTTCCCAGCAATGGAAGAAAGGTCTTCGTAAAAAGCAATGAATAGAAGAGACATTTTGCTTCTCTATCAATAGCAATGCGAAAACAGTGTGTAACAAAGCTCAATGTCAAACATTTCAAACCAACAAGAAAGAGGTGACTACTACTATTTGGGGCGGAGGGGGGTGGGGAGAGTCTCTGTGTCCAGGGTGCTTTTGGTTCAAAACATAAACTGGTGTTAGAAGGGCATGCTTTTGCTGTTGCTGTTATTGGTGGGTTGCCCGGTGTCACTAGGATATTAGGCGTCCAAGAGCCACCTCCTGCAGAGTAGTGTGTTCTAGTTCCCAGAAGAACTAGCAGAAGGAAGATAGCAAACAGGGGCCCTTTTACTCTGAAACATTTGTGCTTTTGCAGGAAAGCAAAGGACAATAAAGATCTGGTGGTTTGGGAAGATTATTTTTCTAGTCCTTATGCTGGGATGAAATCTGGGGAAATACCCCAGCTATTTTAGAGAACTGATATCATTTGAGGGGAACTCAGAAAATGTACAATCTAACTCCTTATATTAAATAACTCTATTAAATGTGAAGACGTTTTTTTCTTATGCTTTTTTTCTTTTTGAAGTGTAAACTTGCTGGCTCTTATCTGATCCAAGTATTTTGTGTCTTTTCAGCCAATAGATAGGTGTGGTGGGTCTACTGACCCACCACCAGTGCTCAGGGGGCTCATACCACTTCTGTCCACTGCAGACAGGTGGTCTCACTGGCTCCTGTCCAGGAGCGGCATCCAGTCACAATCTGACAGGAGAGGGAAGGATTCAGAATCCTGCTGAAAAGACAGAAATCTTAAGTCTGAGTAAGAGCAGACGTTTCACTGCTGTTAATTAACATGCACAGACAACTTAGGGTCTGATTGCCCTACATTCAGCTCAGCTGTATCTCTCACTCTGCAAGTAGCTTGGCTGGGCCTCTCCGAAGTCTGGGCTATAAAATGCCTTTTTAGATTCTAAGGTTCCAAAAATCAGCTACGCTGTCAATTACCATAAAAGCAACTGGTTGGCAGGAACAACTTATTGAACCAGCCAGAAGAGCATGTTTTAAGACCAAAAAAGAAAAGGAAAGAAAAAAAAAGAGGTGCGTAGTTAGGAAAATCTTGGATGCCATAAAACCCAAACCATGTTGAAACTTAAAGTGGGGCTATCCTCAGTTTGGACATGTGTTTCCTTATAAAGTTACGTTGAGAAACAATTATACGGAAAACCACTTCTATTGCAATTCAAGACGTGTAAGCACCAAGCTCTGTGGGCAAAGTGTCCACTCAACTTTGATAAATGCAATTTAGAAACATATTAGTTCTGATATATATTCCTGAAGTAAGAGTTACCGGTCATAGAAAGAGACAAAAATATGGCCAAATATGTTTCTCTGAAATTTTTTTTTTCAAATTTAATCAATAAGCCCTAAAGTTAGGAATGTTTAAAAAATATTCCACAAATGTGGAGCAATAACTCACATCACTGAAATGTAAATAAAGAATATGAGGATTTTAAAAAATTAAATAATCTAAAAATCGCATACTACATATTTCCCTAAATTGAAATGGAGTGAGTCAGAGCTCCAGACGCTTGACAACTACGCCCCCTCACACTGTGTCCGTTTTGGGGTCATCACTAGGGACAGCTGATGTGGACAGCCAGGGTTTGGTGTGTTTCTGATCTCAGAGGTCCCAAGAGCTCCCAGGACACCAGATCAATTTCTGGAGTTATTTACATACTTGGAACAGTTGAGATAAAGAACAAGACTCTGGTGAACCGGGCAGATGGAAAACCTCTCTGAAGCTTACGAAATGCCGACGGCTCTAAATCTACAGGACCTTACCCCAAATGGACAAAGCGATCCCTGGGGTTCCCTGCTCCCACCTCCACAGTCTCTATCTTTATCTCCCCGCATACTGGATCCAGGCGGGGGTCACACACACACATACAGATTGGTTCCACTCTGACTCTACACTTTCCTTTTAAAAATAGCATATGCTGTTTCTCTAATAAGAAGGTCATACAGGTTCACTGCGGAAAATCTGGGGAAAAGTGTAAAAGAGAAAATAAAGGCAATTTAGGGATAACTAATATAATATTTGAATATATGGCTTTTCAAGCAAGTTTATATATGTTTTTAAAAATAGGGTCATTCTGTACATGTTTGCTTTTTTCACTGAACTTCGACTTTCGCCTTATTAATAAATAAGATAGTAATCTTGTTAATAAATAAGGTAGTAATTTACCATGTGGCCTTCCCTGATGTGGCAGTGGTTTTTGCCTGTGAAATACAAACAGACTGGAAGAATTCAAATCCAGCTTCATCCAGTTTAAACTTGAATATTGAGAGACTCAAGTGTTACAAGAAGGGGTTATCTTTAAAAATAACAATTACTAACATTGATTGGATGCTTATTCTTATGCCAGGCACTATGCCAGGAACTCTAAAATGTTATCTGGTTAAATGCCTATAATAACCCTGTGAAATGCACCATGGGCCTAATTTCCAAATGACACTATAGCTTAGAGGGGTCCAGAAACTCACAGAGGACACAGTTTGGCAATGGGGGTGGTGAGTATCACATCAGCCGACTCTGAAGGTCATGTTTTTACCTACTGCATTCAATTATTCGAGTGGTCTCTGTTGACAAAGCCACCTTCCGAAGACCGCGACAAGGCTTAATGCACTGTTTACATAGAAAGCCCGTCGAATGACAACCTATTAAAAATCTACTAAGCACCTTTTCTGTTCTTTTTGTTAGTATTTTAGATCAGAGATGCAAAAAGAGACTTTTTTTCTGCTTATGATTTAATCTATAATATAAAAAAAAATCTGTCCAAATCACAGAATAGGGACTCTAAGCTCTCTTGAGCTCTCTCCCATGCTTTAATTGGATTGACATTTTAATAGACGTGATATCCCTATAATCACTCTTCTATTGCCCAGAGTGAATTACTGCTGAGTTACTCCTAAACAGCTGTGGCTGCATCACTTTTAGAGGAAATTTTTGTGGTTAGCCTCTCTTTGGGGTAGGCAGAGCTTCTGAATGAATAACAATAAATCATTCTAAGTGATGTTTGCCCCAGCAGGAAGGAGAGAAATACCCAACAACCTGCAACATGTATCTTTGATGACGGAACTGCTTCTTCCAGTTCTACTACAACCAAAAGTGAGTTCTACTTTAAAACTTGAGCATGGCAGGAAGAGATTGCAGTTGAACCTGGTGAGTATCAAGGACACTGCTCGCAGAAGAGTTACTGGAGCCTGAGTTTTGACAGCCTTGAGACGGGAGGTGGGGGGAGAGTTTTGCAAGCTTTCTGAATAGTGAGAATTATAAATGAAACCCACCTCATCTTCGTGGACAGAGTTAGTATTTTTTTTTTCCTTTTTGCAATATACTAGCTCAATTATTTATCCTGAGGCCTTAAAGCATGAATGGCTTCCAAAATCATTTCAGAGTTTGAAGAAAAATCTTTTCCAAAAATTAAGCCAGTGTTTCCTCCAGCCATGACTTCGACCATCTGGCCAAAGGTTCTTTTCCTTCCTGCTACCTCTCATGTGGGCTGGCCCCTCACTATGGCTAATGATGCCCAGATGTCCTGGATCCACAGGATCCCCACCTTCTGCTGCCTCTCTGTCAATGCATCATCTCCTCTAACTCCTGCCAGGAAATAAAAATTAGAAACCACACCCCTCTCTTCTGGACCAATAGCGAAGAACTCCTCTGTGAGAGTAGGGGTAAGCTGACATCTCAAAGCTTTCAGGATAGGTTATATTTCCATTAACAACAACACTCTTTATTGTTCCAGTAGTAACCCATGTCTGTGTGCAAACCTGTGAAAGTGTGGCTTGGCTCCTTATCAGTTACGGAGTAGTGGCCTTGATGGCTTTCCTTATTAGGCAGAGCATAAGACCTTGAGACTAATGACTCCTTGTTAATTCCAAGTGGTACCTTTGTTACTGTAAAATGCACAGGTATTCTGACCTCATCAATCTAGGCTGGAGGACTAAAGGTGTAGGAAATGGGATTTATAATTTGAAAGTAACTTTTCAAATAAGCAGAGTACCACCCAGTTACAATGTCTCAACTTCACTTTCAATCTTTTTCACTAAATATATTAAATATTCTTGATGCTAAGTTGTTCTGCATGATCCCATCTACCAAGATTGCTCCTCTGTGATCTCAAAGGCTCCACCTTCCCAAAGTCTAAACCTTTCAGTCTGAAGCTTCACTTTGAAAATTAGAATGCAGTCTGTGGGGGAGGAAATTGGTGAGTGACCAGAAAGGGGGTCTGGAAATGTTAAATATTCTCATTTCTGTTCTTAGCTCATCGTTATTAACTACGAGGGTGGTCTGGTATGAGGCACAGAGGCAGCCTAGGGCAGTGGTTGGAGCCCAGACCCTGGAACCAGACAGCAGGAGATGGACCCCTGCTCTACCACTTACTGTCTGTTTGACTGCTGACCACCTGCTTGACTTCAACTTTCTCACCTATATAAGGGGGCTAATAGTACTATAATGATACGTTTCTTCTGAGGACAACATGATTGAATATTTTTTAAAACAGATGAGAGCTTGAGCACGTATACCAAGCACTATATGAACCCTCATAAAATAAAATAAAAAAATTAACCTCCTCTCTCACTTTACTTTTTACATCTAGAATATGGGGTTGAATGTAGTCACCAGAAAGATTAGTATTGTTCAGAGATTTAATAAGAAAACCATTATGTAAGAACAAAATATTTTAACTCTGGGCAAAGCCCATCAGCTCAGATTAATGGATTAAGTGTGCAGAATCTATCATCTTCAAGGACAAAATGGCTTTTCTGATGCTATTTTGTGCCAAACTATCACAACATGCCAAGACAAAGAATACTGGAGCCACATGAAAGAAGAGCTGCAAACTTTAAGTGTCTAATGTATCTCATTACTTCATTTTTCTCAAGGGGAATACTGGAGATGTTACCCAAAATGCTTCATCCATGAAAGCTAGGTTTCCAGCCAAAGTCTCAGAAAATGACTTCCTAACTATGCATGAATAACTTCTGTGTGTGTCTGGGTGTTGCAAGGAGCATTAATTGTTTATAAAAGCACTCCTTTTGCATGCCAGTTGGGCTACTAGTTTTGAAAACTGGATGGACTTACCAATTCTTAGCTTACCTTAATTTTGGCCCAAAGTTGATATTGATATTCATCCCCTAAGTTCTTCAATAGCATAAGAACTCTTTCTCCTGAGATCAGTTTTATAGCTGCTACATTGCAGTTCTAGAAGGCTGACTTGTTTAATGAATATATATCTGTATAGTGTTAGGTTATGAAGTATTAATATGTCTTTCTTCAGCAACAGGAAATGAAAAATATGCATTTGTAATAATCTAGAAACTGGCTGGAGAGTCTGGCTCCATCTATGTATTTTCAAGCTCTTCAGTATCTCTGAAAAACCATCAAAAAGTATTTTTCCTTGGATATATGAACCGTAGTGTATCTTTGAATTGGCTCACATTTTTGCCATGTTTTTCAAATTCCTCAAATTACCATCTCCAGAAATGGCACTTGAGATGAGGAGACCTTACTTTTAAACCTGTCTGACTGCATTAACACCAGAAATGACACAATAAAAGAGATGACGCTCACAAACTTCTTGGATCTTTCTGAGGAGTAGCAAATGACCGCTTCTCTACCCACAGTTCATCTGCTGTATTTATTAATAGAAAAGAAACATATTTTAGACATAAGATGAACAGGATTACCAGTCCTTCTACTTTTCAAATACATTTTCAATGTTCTTAATACACTTAAAATGTTAAAACTGTGCTTGGCATGTCAGTGTTCTATGTTCACACATTTAGGCTCTGTGATTTTCTGCTTTTCATTTCAGAAACAGTCATTTAAAGTCTAAAGTAGGGGCGCCAGGGTGGCTCAGTCGGTTGGGCATCTGCCTTCGGCTCGGGTCATGATCCCAGGGTCCTGGAATCGAGCCCCACATCAGGCTCCCTGCTCAGAGGAGTCTGCTTCTCCCTCTCCCTCTGCCCCTCCCCCTGCTTGTGCTTGCTCTCTCTCGCTCACGCTCTCAAATAAAATCTTTAAGAAAAAAAAAAGTCTAGGGCGCCTGGGTGGCTCAGTTGGTTAAGCGACTGCCTTCGGCTCAGGTCATGATCCTGGAGTCCCTGGATGGAGTCCCGCATCGGGCTTCCTGCTTGGCAGGGAGTCTGCTTCATCCTCTGACCCTATCCCCTCTCAGGTGTTCTCTCTCTCTCATTCTCTCTCTCTCAAATGAATAAATAAAATCTTTAAAAAAAAAAAGTCTAAAGTAGGGTGAGGAGGGGCTTTGAAATGAAGATTGGGAAGATTTTTGCTGATGGTATTGAAGGGCATGCGAATTTAAAAAAGGAACTAGGTGTAAAGGGGAGATAAAATGCCTTCCAGGGCCTTGGTTGCTGCTGGAGGTCCCAGAGTACTCCTAGTCTAAAGGTCTTCTGATGACCTGTTTTGATCAAGGAAATACCAAATCCCTCCCCCGCCCCATTTAAATCTTGCCAGAAGTATCTACTCTAAATTTTGCCCAGGAATCTATACCCCAAAGCATTTATTAAATTCTAATAGCATACAGATCCTAATACACTATTATCACCTGAATTTAGAATACAAGAGATTTCCAGGAAAAAAAAAATGGGGGACAAATGGCTGAACAGTAACAAGTTGCTCTGTTTGGAGGGAAAACAAAAACATGGATAGATCAAAAACCATCTTTTTGTACCACAATTTGTAGAAGCACAGGATGTGTCCTGGGACCACAGGAAAATAGCCGACTCACTAGGTACGTGACCTTGGGCAAGTTAGTTGTGCACACCTGCGTCTAAGTGTCTTCCCCTACAGAATGGGGACAGTGGTAACACTTACTTCCCCGGGCTGCTGTGAGGGTTAAACGAGGTCGTGAGTGTTGAACTCTTGGAACAGTTCCTGGCCCATAGTCACGATGCCCAAAGTAAAGAAGCAACACTGTCTGTCATCCTTAACCAGTCACAGGGGCTGCCCCAAGTGCCACAGAGGTGCTAGCCTCACGTGTGGTGTCCGCTATCACACCCTAGCCTCTAACCCATCTTCTTGAAATGCTGTAGAGAGGAGAATAACATACACAAGGGAACTTCTCAAAAGGGCAGGCTCTTGGATCCCATCTCGGACTGCGATTCTGTAGGTCACAGAGATACTAAGGAATGTGCCTTTGAATGAGCTCCCGGGATGCTCTAGTGTGGATGAGGAATGGGCTGCCCCTGGAGAAAAACTGCTGTGGGGCATTAGACTGTGTTTAGTGCTAGAACTCTTGGGGGTTCACTCCAGGGTAGCAGCATAAGGCAGAATTTAGTCGGTATTTTTCAAAAATCATTACGGGTTCTTAGTATTTCAACAAGGGTCAAATAACAAGGCTGTATTTAACAAACCAAGTTTTTGAGTCTACCTTCATGTGAATAGGAGATATAGCATTATTGTTGGAAAATATTGTTCAGAAATGGGTTTCAGAGATAATTTTCATTGTTTCGATTTTTGCTGAAACATGAATGTAATACCACTAAGAATGGCTTTTTGTGGGGGCGGGGGGCGGTAAAACATTTTACTTTCTTGCATTGCTTTTCCCCCGGTTATTATAATTTTTAATATACTATGACACATAATTCAGGGACGGTCATTACAAATACAAACTGGAGAATAAAGAAACCCAAGATTTTCACTGTAATATATTACAGAATACTTCAGAATAATCAAATCATCCTCCTTCTTCTAATTGGAACAGCGATGGTAACAATATACTGTTATAAGATCTCTGTTTTCTGTTTTGAAAATAAACATGTTGGCCCAGCTCTATATTGCTGTGATGGTGGGGTCTTTTATTTTTGAAACTCTTGGATTTTTTTTTATCTTTCCTTTGGGAAAACAGGGTGACAGATAGTAATCCACATGGGGTCATCAAAAACTAATTATTTAACCTAACATAGAATTTTTTCTTTCTAGGGTAAGATAATAAGCTTTTTAAAACTAAAGTAAACTCAGTTTCTGCTGCCCTTAGTAGAATGTTTTATTCAAGCCTGCCTCAAAAAGAACAGAGCACTATTTTATTATACATCAACATTGTGATGAGGTTTTACAAACAGTTTTTGGCTATTTTTAATGTTATTTTTACAGCAACCCTGAGACGTAGCTGGAGCTATATGATCTCTAAAGAGGAACAAGGATAAGGGGTACAGAGCCACTATGCAAAAAGTAGGCCACCACCAAGGCCAAAATCACTAAAATTGAACGCAGTGGTCATGATGTTGAATACAGTTGTGAAGAAGGATTGAGAGGATCCTGTCCAGGCCTGCCGATGGCTTTGCTCTTAAAGAATGGCAGAATGTCAGAGCACCTTGGACCAAAGGGCTGAAGAGAACCAAAGTACTCATGGTGGTGGATGGGCAGGCTGAAAACTGAGAACAACTCTTGGCTGGGTGTCTGCAGGAGGGTGAGCCGAGAATGTTCTTTCCCCAGAGCACACAGACCCATCCTATGCTGAGACCACCACTGCCAACGGCCTACCAAAATCAGACGTAGCAAGTCTAAAATAATAAGGTTTCACACCCACGCTTAGGAATGTAATATGCAAGAAGGGTACTTCTGTGAGCGTCACAAGGTATTAAAAATATAGTACTTAAGCATGGAAACAAAGAAATGATAAAGAGAAAGTAAGCACCCTTATGATCATACATCAAACAAAACAAAACAAAACACCAGAGCTCAATGACTACCAGGAAAGGACAGAACAAGTATAAAATTCTTGCAAAGCCATTTCAGGAAAATGTAAATACAAAAGAATGGCATGTTTCCATGATTTAAATATATTTAAATGCAAGCAGCTGCCATACATATTGTCTTATAAATGTCATATGCTGTTATAAGTAAATAAGGCACCTGAAAAATAAAAAAGAAAACATTTACCTTAGTCATTAAAAATTACTGATTTAGGGGCGCCTGGGTGGCTCAGTTGTTAAGTGTTTGCCTTTGGCTCAGGTCATGATCCCAGGGTCCTGGGATCGAGCCCTGCATAGGGCTCCCTGCTCGGCGGGAAGCCTGCTTCTCCCTCTCCCATTCTCCCTGCTTGTGTTCCCTCTCTCGCTGTGTCTCTCTCTGTCAAATAAATAAATAAAATCTTAAAAAAAAATTATTGATTTAGAGAAAGGAACAATGAACCTAATACTTTCTCTAGGCTAAAAGTAATCCTCTCCTATTCCTTATATTTTCTACCTTTTCCCATACTTTTTGAGACTTTAGAGAGAAATGTACTGTTTTAACAATCAATAATATAAACCAATTTTAAACAAAAGAGAGAAAGGAAGGGAAAAGGCAGAAGGCTGTGCAAAAAGGAAAAGAAAGCAAAAGTTACATTTCCAGAACAAACTAGATCCACATATCCACATTTTTGTTTCTGGTGATGGAATACACTATACATTCTCAAAAATAATTTAAAAATTAAATTCTCTAATTCTAAATTCTCTCCAGACATCCAGAAATATATGGTGAATCAGCAAAGAGAAAAAGGAAGTAATTATTGCCTTGAATCAAAGTAGTATAAGGAACCTGGCTCTCATACATAAGAGTAAACAAACTATATCGGGCGCCTGGGTGGCTCAGTCGTTAAGCGTCTGCCTTCAGCTCAGGTCATGATCCCAGGGTCCTGGGATCGAGTCCCACATCGGGCTCCCTGCTCCGCAGGAAGCCTGCTTCTCCCTCTCCCACTCCCCCTGCTTGTGTTCCTGTTCTCGCTGTCTCTCTCTGTCATATAAATAAATAAAATCTTTAAAAAAAAAGAGTAAACAAACTATATATAATTTTCATCATGAAAACACAAAAATATTACCCTTTTGGGGGGTTGGGGGTAGGGAAGACTAATAACAGCCAGGAAAACCATACATTCCTTTATAAGATTTCCAAGCTCTTGTAGGTAAGCGGCTCTCTTCCCTTCCTAATAGATGTGGTAGTTCTAGTCACTTTTCCACATTCAGGAGGTGGAAGCAAGAGGGGTTGGTATTCAAGGGCAGACTAGTGTTTCACAAGAAACCAAGAGCTGTGAAGGCCCCTGGCCTTAGAAAAGTGCCACAGCACCACTGTTCGTGACATCTATTATTTCAGATGTCTACTTAGAAGCACACCCAGGTAATGCCCAGCATGAGTGCACCACTCTCTGTTATGCATACAGTTCACACATGGGTCCAAAGCCAAAGGAGCTGAAGCATAGGAGGAGTAACCATCCTTCCCAGGCCACCCACAAAGGGAGCTGAACACAGGACATTACAAAACACACATGAAGAAGTGAGCCATTGTTTCAGGCTTTAGGGCAGCAGTTAATTATACAGCCCTCAGCATAAGATGAGAATAGGAGGGAAGAAGGTGGAGTTGGCCAGCAAAGCTTTTTAGAAAAAGTATTTCTCTTATTTTCCAAACTTGAAGTAGCTGGATACATTACCCAGTTGATTTGCAGCCTATGTTAGGAGGCTTATAAAAGCCATTCTATAAAATGGTTTATTAGACAACATAATATATTGATTCTTACTTGGACAAGAAGATGGCCAATAATAGTCTCAAAGTGAAAGAAGCAAGAAATCTGTATTTGAGTTGACTTACAGGAGCTCCTAGGAGAAGAATAAAGAAATGAAAGATGAGCAGTGATAAAAAGCCCTTGGTGAAAATGCATTTAATTAATTATTCACACAACTAATCCTTGTAATAATAAAAACTGGCAGGGCTAGGAAAAGCAGAAAGTGGGTCCAGAAATAGAAAAGAGATTATTTTTACACTGAAGAAAAGAGGAAGTAAGGGGAGTTGCATGGGGCAAGTGCTGGAAACATCTATCAAAATTTTGCTTTAGAAACAGGAGTCAGAATTTATGATTAATTGAAGAATTTTTCAAATGGAATTCCAAGCTAATTTTAGCAGTCTTTGAGGCACAGAAATAAACCGTTACCTAATTCCTCCAGCTGCTTTTAATGGGATTCGTGTTTTTGTTTTGGTTTATCATGAATTGAGTACACCTGTTCTCTGCTCATCAGTGCAAACTGTGGAGGGTACCTTCACTTAACCACACTTGATTCCCCAACAGTAAGGTACGCTGGAAGGAGAGCAGATTTGGAAGCAAAGAGCTTGGGGTCTGAATTGGTGTTCTGCTGCATATTAGCATGTGGTATGGGGCAAGTTACCTAATCTCTCTGAGCCTCCTTTTTTTAAATCTATATAATAGATACAAAAAATATTGAACAATGAGGACTCTTGTAGAAATTAGAAATAATCACTGTAAGAAGACGTGGCGTGCCCCGCCGCGCGTCGGGACCAGGGTCCGGTGCGGAGAGCCCCTTGTGGAGAGCCCCTTGTCCCGGGAAACGGGGCGCGGCCGGAAAGGGGGCCACCCCCTCGCCCGTCACGCAACGCACGTTCGTGGGGAACCTGGTGCTAAACCATTCGTAGACGACCTGCTTCTGGGTCGGGGTTTCGTACGTAGCAGAGCAGCTCCCTCGCTGCGATCTATTGAAAGTCAGCCCTCGACACAAGGGTTTGAAAAAAAAAAAAAAAAAATCACTGTAAGACACAAGGCACCCAGTAATACTCACTACATAACAGCTACAATTATTCCACAATTGGAAATACTCTGTAGTGGCAGCAACTTTTGACGAATGTGGAAAATTTACCTTGAAGTGGAGCAGATAACAACACAACAATTCAAAATAGCTTTTGTATTTGAATTATCTAAGCTAGGTCAAGGCCAGCCATGTTATGTCTATGATGCTCGAGTGTGGAGAATTATCACAGGAGCAAGACTGCATATTATGAAGGCTTCGCTTTTGCAATGGCTTGGAGAATATCACTTCAGTTGCTTGGCAGCCATAATATGCAAAACATGAGGATGGAATCTTTGGTGAGAGTGAGAATGAGCATACCAAGGCAAATTCCAGGATTATGTCAGCAACTGGTCTTTTGCTGCTCATTTTGGGGCTGACACATGTAATAGCTATTGGACCAGTGGCTTACATGTGTTACCCATGCAATCATACAGGTATGTTGTAGTGTTTACTCTTAAATTCTTGGAGAAAGTTTTACATGTGAAGGCCCTTACTCACAATAGAATATAGCACTTGAATTTGGGGAAACAGCCTTGGAAATTCCCAATTCTTATAAGCTACTTCTCTAATATTTGTCATTAAGAATTTTCTATGAAGATCTAACTGGTATACCTGTCCTTTTCACAAGGAATAAAATAACGACTTAAATCATATTTAAAAGACCTTAATTGTACCACAGCTTCATCTTAAACAGCTGTACTTGATATCTTTAAATTCTTGATTGACTGGAGCAAGAATGTATAGATTATTCTAAATACTCCTGATATTTTACAAAGAGACTGATAATTATTAAAAAGTTCTTCCCACTGCGTGGCAGAATGTGAGAAATACTTGATTTCTCTTGAAAAAATTTTTTTGCCATCTTTGGATGGCTGGCACTTTGATAGAGAATGTACAACTACATTACAGTGAATGTGAACTTATCCAAGTGAAAACCAAATTATCTTTTTGTGTCAAGTGGAAAATTATACTTTATATATATCATTTTATCCCCACGAATCCTCCCTGCCATTTTGGGGCATAATTAAGGGCTAGGTCACGTTAACATAATTCAGTTGATGATAATATTTATTGAACACTTGTAAGTCATAAGTGTGCAATTTATCTCATTTCCTTTTTGTGTATACCTATCATTTCCCCCATTTTAGAGTATGGAAATTGAGACTGAGAAAAAATGACTGATAGGTCCAAGGCCAAATTGTTAGTAAACAATAGGGCCAGTACTAGAAGCCAGATCTTTTAATTTTAAGTGTAACAGAATTTGCTCTTCTCCAAGTTGTCTTTACTTGTTCATGAGTCCATGGGTCACACAGCAAACATTTACTGAACGCATCTTATATGCCAGGCACTGTGGTAGGCCCTAGAAATACAAATTACTAATGGATCTCATCCCTAAGCAACTCACACTTTGAGAGAGAAATGACAACAGCTCCTTGTGGGCAGTGCTGTGGGAGGGAGCAAAGGCAAGGGCAGGGAGTGGGGGTCCTGAAAGGAGAAGATATCCTTAATACATCCTGCATTTGCTCTGAGAAGGAAATGTATACCCGAAGGGCGAAGGGGAAAAAATAGTTTCCTTAAGTGAAAGAACGGGAAGAGAAGAGGATCTATCTGGCCGCTCGCCAGTCTGAGAATATTGAAAAGCTAGACGTTTCCAGACAAATCTCCACTAATCCATCTTTTACCGAAGTTCTCACTTAAAGTCCACTTTTTGACATGAAATATTTAATAGGAACTTATTTTAGCCACAAAGTGCCCTTAAAAAAATATAATATTGGACCCCATACTAGGCTAAAAGAAGAAGGTATTAGGTGACTGAAAAGAAACTTGCATTAAAAAAAAAAAAAAAAGGAAAAAAAGGACTTGTGGAAAGCCTAAAGCAGTTAATGAGAGTTACTACTGAAAACTGAAAGTTAATGACAAAACAGTTTCTTTGCTATTGAGGACAGATGCTTCTTAAAGAATGGGTAAATCAATAAAGTTCATTTTCTAATGGCATCTGGAACCACAATTTTAATCTCTTGAAATGGCAGAAGGACAAAGAACAAAATACAAATAAACACGAAAAAGTTTTCTTTTAGAAAGAAGCCCCATTTAATTGGCTTCCACCCTCGCAGTTTATATTCAGCTCCCTGACGGAGAATATAACTCCCTCAGGAAGGTGGCTTTTTGTTGGGTGCGTGCATGATGTTTATTCGTCTTGCATCTAAAAATTAGAACATAACAAGCTTCTAATCATCACTTGTTAATTCTAAACAAAAAGAATTCTTTTTTTTTTTCCATTAAAAGCAGAAGATTGTAGTAAAAAAAAAAGCAGCATTCTCCAAGGTCATATGCTGTTGGCAAAGCTCAAAAAAACCTTGTAGTCCAACTTGCTTATGTTCAGCTGTGTTTACTTAGACTTAACATGACAAAGTCTGCCTCTGATTATGCTATGCAGTCATCTGCCCACAGATAAATAGATATTACACAAACTTTTGGAGAGAATGACATTTGGCCTCCATAATTTTGGAATAATTTACTATGTACCTTCAACTTAAAACACCAAAATGATCCACAATATGTTTTTGGGAATGAAACATAAATATTTCATTTTACAAAGGGAGCAGTCTCCATGACCTTTATGGAGTTTAGGTGATTTACTAACAAAGTATGGTACTGGTTTGGAAGGTGTGGGGTAGCTCTGCCTCAGGCAGTTTGAGGCAACATTTATTTCAGTCTTTTCAATAACCATCAAGATTTCAAGGAATTCCTGTAAACAAACTGTCACTTAAAGAGAATAACTTTCCATCAATTTTTGCAACAAGTCTCCAGAACAGAACATGCATATAAAAATAAGAGTTAACTAAATTATTTCCAGAGACTGCATCTTGGAGTAATGTTTACACTATCAGTAGAAAGCAAAAGCTCAATGTTTTACCACCATATCTTACACTAAATGCAAAATTTTGCTTTTGGGGTAATGTAAACCATTTCCACAGCATACAGTCTGTTCCTGATTACCTAAGAATTGATTCTGGCCCATCATATTTACTTTGCTTGCTGTTGTATTTACGTAATAAAAGATACTTTCCTCAACAAACTGAGATTGTTTCAAAGGTGGAAGTACTTATTATATTCCCTGGCTATCAATCAATAAACCAATCAATCAACAGATCTTTACTGCATTTTGCTAACAGCTGGTAACACAGTAGTGAACGAGAGGGAGATGGTTCTGTCTTCTGAAATGTAGTAATGAGAAAAATGACAAATGGAACGCATGCTGTCACTTTCTGGGTTACTCAGCTTAATTTGCAGAATTATGAAGAGTTTTCCTCCACGGAAATGAGTCTATTTTCAACCCTGAGTCTTGTTTTATTATTGAATTAACTTAGGGATGGAGCCCTTCGTTGGGAGTGCTGGTGGTCTGTGAAGGGAGCCATGAATATTCTGCTTTGCCAGCTCTCTTTAGCAGTGCAGGCCATGTCTGTGAAAGGTTTAGTTTTTGACTGATTCATTTAATGCTTTCTAGTGTGGCCTTTATTCTAATTTTCTAAATTTGCTTTGAGAAGCGCTCCATAAAGTGGACTAACATACAGGATGGCAATGCTACTGTTCTAGCAACTGCCACTTACATTTAATAAGCGAAGATTTCTAAAAGCCTTTCCCTCTAAAAAACTGAATGGATCCATGTACCTTATGCCACGTCCCCCCATTGTTTTCTCTTACTGACTTTGAGATTCACAAAAGATATATATATATAAAAGAAGGAATATGTTTTCCAGTGTGCGTGCCTCTAAGGACAGCAAAGAAATCTATAACATGTGCTGGAGACTAGTGTCCTACTCATACCAGTCTCTGCAAGAGCATACATGTAGGCCTCATTAGCTTTTAATGCAAAACTGCGTCCGCAAGCCATTCTAGAAAGGGCAGATTCCTCAGATTCGACATGTAGTCAGAGAACTGAATCCAGGAAAATGAGGGAGTATGAAATTCTCTTCTGAAGCCCAGCCACATGACCAAGCCACTGATGAAACAGCAAGCCCAGTGAGGAAGGCTGTTACTGCTAGAAAGAAATTACTTTCACAGCTTGAATCCGAGGTCCTATGAGAGCTGCCTCAAAGAGGAAGGTAAGTGGTGTTAGAAAACATGGGGGACAGACAGATTACTGCACAGTTTACTTTCCGGGCATGGGGGCTGTGGGGCCAGTTGATATATTAAAGTAATGAAAACCCTTTAAGTTACGGAGCCACTTGCTGGGGGATTTCTTTCAAAGGAAAAGTAAATTTGCCCATCTTATTAGATTGGACCGAGGCATAACCCTGCACAAAAACTAGTGCAGAAGCTCATTTTTAAAAAGGAATAAAAAAACCCTATATGTGCAAATTATCTGACGTTCAGTCAGGGCTATCAGGCAGCCGTGTTATGTCTTAGAAAGGAATGGTAGCCATCAGTATCTCCGACCACGCAGTCCACGCTCTAAAACACAGAATTTAACACAGAAGAAAGTGTTAGTTAGCGGATCACTTGACAGGAATGAGTTTGCCGAAGTTGTGAAGCTGAATCAAACTTGGATGGCTCTCTCAATGTTAACCAAAGTTGGAAGAAGAAAAAAAAAGGAAAGCTTTCACAACCAAAAATCTTGAAAAATTTCCTATATTTTTTGGTTTCATTTTTCCCAGAACTGAAACACCACAAAATACCACCACCTCAGTGCACTCATTTCCAGCTCAGTCAGGAAGTGCTGTGGTACATAAACATTTTTTATTTCACTTTTTTACAAGAAGGTGACCAACATTTTCTTAGCCTTCCAAAAAGCTTCAGGTTTGGAATACATTTTGGTTAAATGTCAGCAAAGGAATTTGTTCATCGTTCAAAAAGCACTTTTTCTTTCCAGCCTTGGAATATACGTAGAAACTGTGTAGTCAATGGAATTACAAAAAAGGCTCGGAGCCACAAAGGGAAACCCAGTTTTACAATTCCAAAAAGAGGTATGTAGGGAGGGACTCTATACAGGAGGAAACAGGAATAACAAGGGACGTTCATATTGCATAGCTTGTCAAGTGCTTTCACGACCATTATCAACAGCTCCCTCATTTTACAGATGTGGAAATAAATCAGAGATGTTAGATGACTTACCTAATGTTTTTCAGTTAGTTAGTGGTAGAGAAAAGAATATCTGAACCCAGAGCTTCAATGTCAAAAGCCATAATTGGAAGGCATGGATTGAAAACTAAAAGCCAGCATTGTGCATAATGGGAAAAAACTAGAAGTGTTGCCCTGAATGTCAGAAGCAGGATAAGAATGTGCACCATCATCACTATTATTTAACACTGCACGTGGAGGTACAAGTCAATGCAACAAGGCAGGGCAAGAATCATGGCAAAAATTTCAGCAGGAGGTAAAACCATCACTGTTGGCATGTCATGTAATTGTATTACTAGAAAACACAAGGAAGTCAACCAAAAAACTGCCAAAAACAATAAGCAAATTTATGGTGGTAGCAGAGTATAATGTTAACATATAGAAATCAATGGCATTCTCGTATAAAAAACAACAACCAGTTAGAAAAATGTGATGAAAGAAAGGACTCTACTTACAACAACAAAACAACAAAAAGATAAAATACCTATGAATAAATTTAACAAGAAATATGCAAGACCTATTTAGAACATATTAGAACTCTACTAATGGCCGCAAAAGAAGACGTGGATAGACATACCAAATTTTTGGATAAGATGATTCTACATCCTTAAAATACCATTTTTCTGTAATTAATTTGTCAATATAACACAATTCCAATAAAACTAACAAAACAGTTTTTTTTAGTCGACCAGTTGATTCTAAAATTAATGTGGAAAAATAATCAAACAACAATAGCTAGAAAAACTATGAAAAAAGAAGAATGAGAATAAACACAGCCAGATATTAAACATATTCTAAAGGCTCAATAATTAAAACAGTGTGGGACTGGAACATGAGTAAAAACAGAAGTCGGTAGAGGAGAATAGAAAGATAAGACAGGCTCAGTTTAAAATGTGGTTTATTTCCACCAGGGAAGAAGGAGAAAGACAGATAGATCACTAAATGGTATTAGGATAACTGAGTAGCTATGTGGGGAAAAAAAAAGAATATTTTTTGAATATTTTTTTCACATCATATGATACCATATGTCAAACTCAGATGCAGTCCAAATAGATAAAAGATTTAAGGTAAACATTGGGACCCATAGAAATATCAGAAGAAAACTTTTGACACCCCCTTTAAAGTTGTGAAGTAAGGGGCTTCTCTCTATCACTTCAAATCTAGAAGCCATACAGAGAAAGATTATTAAACATAATTACAGTTTTTTAAAGGCTACCTGGGGAAAAATCAAAAGGAAAATCACAACATATATAGTTAATCGGGACAAAATATTTGTTACAAGTGTCTCCCTACTCCATAATGTGTTCTTCAAATTAATAAAACATTATCCACAAGAGAGTCCCATAGCAAAAAGAATATGAATGTATATACACACAGGGAGAGAATGAAATTTTGTGACTGTCTTATTTCACTTAAAATCATGTCTTTAAGCTTCATCCATTTTGTAGAGTGCGTGTCAGAATTTCCTTCCTTCTTAAGGCTGAATACCATTCCATTGTATGTATACACCACGTTTTCTTTATCCATTCATCTGTCAGCAGACACTGGGTTGCTTCCACCTTTTGGCTTTTGTGAACAATGCTGCTATGAATGTGGGTGTTACAAACAGCTGTTCGAGTCCCTGTTTTCAGCTCTTTTGTGTATATACCCAGGAGTGAAATTCCTGGATCATATGGTAATTCTATTTTTGCTTTTCTGAGGAACTAGCATACTCTTTTCTATAGTGGTTGCACTATTTTATATTCCTATCAGTAGTGTACAAGGGTTCTAGTTTTTTCACATCCTTGCCAACACTTGTTAATTTCTGTTTTTTGTTTTTTTTTTTAATAGTAGCCATCCGAATGGGTGTGAAGCAGTATCTCATTCTGGTTTTGATTTGCATTTCTCTAATTAGTAATGTTGAGCATTTTTTCATGTGTTTATCGGCCATTTGTGTATCTTCTATGAGGAAATGTCTATTTAACTCCTTTCCCCATTTTTTAATTGAGTTGTTTTTTGCTGTTGAGTTGAATAGTCTAACTTTTATATAAAATAGGGAAAATAATAATTTACATTCGCATTTGCTTTTAAATATTAAGGAATCTCTGTAAGGGTACATTAAAAGTTAAATATTTAAAAAATATACTTAGATGACATCCCCCAATTACATATTTATAGTATCCTGTATTTCTTTGTAGTATTTGGCATACTTCTTTGTTCAATGCTTGTCTCCCATATGCTGTCTGTCATGTTCATTGTTTTAGGTATTAAGGAGGGCACATATTACATGGAGCGCTGGGTGTTATACACAAACAATGAATCATGGAACACTACATCAAAAACTAATGAGGTACTGTACGGTGACTAACATAACATAATAAAAAAATAAAATAAAATAAAAATAATAGGCAAAAAAAAAAAGCAAACCAGTACATAGCAGAAAAGATTCTCAATGATTATTTGTTACCAGACTCACTAACCGATGAAGAGAGAGTAATTTATCATGTTAGTACATATTACGTTATTGGGATGCTAGACTGCCAGATTATAAAATAGTCATGCTGGAAAGCAGAAAGAAGGACCTGAGGGAATTAAGCAGTAGGCTCAGGGCTGCATTATAATTTTTGTGTGCTCTAGATACTTTTGTCTTTGCACACTCTTTCCTACATTAAAAAATGTTAAAATTATATTTTATGACTACATCAACATATAAATGTATATAATCCATGTTTGCTATGTATTCATTGTGATTATGTTCATTTTTCTTTTATTTTAAAAGAAATTAAGATGGAAGTATTTCCATGGGTCCTAGGAATTGTGTAACAGAGGGAAGTTGCCCTCAGAGAGGTAACCAAGGAAAAAGCAGTGGATGTGCAAAACTAAGTTTTGAATTTCAAAGATAATGAAAAATAAAATAGAACTTTCTTCCCACCCTACTCTAAAATGTTCCTCTGGTTAATTCACTTGAAATTTCAAGAGGAATTTATTAAGAGAAAACCAACTCTACTTTTCTAAATGGAAGCTTATATTCTATAAAAAAAATTCTATTTGAAAGCAGTGACTCATGTCGTACACGTGCAGATTAAGTTAAAACTGGCCTGTGCGTTATTCTATCAGAAATAAGCAGCAATAGGGTGCCTGGGTGGCTCAGTTGGTTAAGCGACTGCCTTCGGCTCAGGTCATGATCCTGGAGTCCCAGGATCGAGTCCCGCATCGGGCTCCCTGCTCGGCAGGGAGTCTGCTTCTCCCTCTGACCCTCCTCCCTCTCATGCTCTCTGTCTCTCATTCTCTCTGTCTCAAATAAATAAATAAAATCTTTAAAAAAAAAAAAAAAGAAAGAAGCAGCAATAAACCAAGGTCAACTTTGTACCCTTAAAAAAATGGAAAAGTGGATAATGCTAGCTTTTGCAAATTTTCCAAATAATTTTCTCCTACAATCTATCCATGAAGAGGGAAACAACTCTCTTCATTGATTTAAAGAATTTCTTTAACCTAATTCTTCCAACCAGAGAGTATTAAAGTATTTAACAGCTGGTACACCAACCACTTAGAAGACAAGTTGGCTATAAAGATAGGGATCACTGGTGCACACTGTCGAGTGTTTAACACTTTGTTGTAGAAAAAACTTGGCTTCCAACTTCACATGCTTTTTCTCTAATTTGGTCCACTGACCATCGCAAGGTCTTTGATCCTTTACTTGGACTTATATTTTTCTTGCGCACCATTCATTTATTTAGTCATTCATTCATCTACACATTTTCTTTATACCTTAACACACAGAGAAAATCAACTACAGACCAGCTTGTTGGGTGTGGGGATCAGAATCTGTATTTTAGGGAAGTCATAATCTAATGAGGACAAAAAACTAGTTCTTTCCTTCACACTGATTTCTGGCAGCTCTGGTGGCGATAACAAAACAAAGGTGAGCGGATACAGATGTGGCTCTATGCCAGAAGCACGAAGGACCTTGAAGATAGCAGGGTTTCCTTAAGAGTAGGATTCATTTCTCCTCTGGAGTGGGACTGAGGGAATATCAGCCAGTTTTCAACCGAATAGAACTTTGACTTCCTTCTCCTTGATGTCTCTTCCTCAACTTTGACAAAATTGTGATGAGAAGCTCTTTCCCTAACTTGCCTCTTACCACCACCACTCTTGTCCAAAAGAATCACAATGTGAGCCACACATGCAAACCACATAAGCAATTTTAAATTTTCTAGTAGACACACTTAAAAAAGCAAAAAGTAAAAGATAAAATTTTTAAATATGTATATTATTTTTTTTAGAGAGAGAGCACGTGCATGCAAGTAAAGTGGGGTGGGGTAGGGGGAGGAGCAGAGGGAAAGGGAGAGAGAGAATCCCAAGCAAGTCTCCACACCCATCACGGGGTGTGACATGGGGCTCCATCTCACAACCCTGAGATCATGACCTGAGCTGAAATCAAGAGTTGGACGCTTAACTGACTGAGCCACCCAGGCACCCCAAAGATGAAATTATTTTAATAAAATATTTTATTTATCTCAATATAGCCAAAAATATTATCACTTCAACATCTAATAGAAAAATTAATAATATATTTTCCATGCTTTTTTTCCCCCCATACATTTAAACACATCTCAATTGGGACTAGTCACATTTTAAGTGTTCAGTGGCCTCATGTGACTAGAGGCTACCATATTGGATGGCACAGTTCTAAGTGACTCTAGATAAAATGCACACATGAACCACTCTATGAGCCATTCCTTAACTCTCATAGTGATATAGTGAATTTTGAAGAATCTTTGAAAGTACTGAAAATGTCCATAGTTTCCTACAGCATTCCTGTGAAAGCAGACGTTTCTAGAATTGTCCTACAACAAAAAAGTTGAAGATAAGATAGGGCTTGACTGTGGCCATGTATTTTGCTTTCCATTCTTAATCCCTGGTTTATAGAAACCTCTTATTCCAGATTCACTACTAATTGGTCATGATGACCATTTCCCCCTTTTACCAGCTCATCTTCAGTTTCTGTATTAGCATGAGGAGGAAAGAATCCTTGATGTTGCTGACTCCATTCACACTTTAACACAGTTTTCCCCCCTTAACAGTACGTTTTTATCTTATTTATGGGACACTGGGAGAAGACTGAACGAGGCTTATAAAAAGCTTACACATAAGTCCCACAGTACTCAATAAATAAAGATTACCAGTTTAAAGACTCACCCCACACTACTCAACATGGAATCCACAAATTCCTTCAAGAGCCCATTCAGGCCTAACTTGTCAATAATTCCTGCTTTTTAAAAATTCTCTGATCCTTTAGCATGCAAACCCTGATGTGAAAAATCTGGAAATAAGAGTCATTCCTCTGTTCTATTCTGATTTTCCTTTCTTCCTCTAGCTGTCTCCTTTCTCAATCCAAATAACTTTTCAAATGTTCTTTTTCCCACATCACTATGAAGTAGGTTTTTTTTTTTTTTGATGTTTCTCATCTAGTTTTTCTTTCCTATTACACATTTCTTCTGTCTTTCTAATTCTGATATCATTATTTCTTATACCTGGCATGTAATCATATTTATACTATCTTTCTAGATGATTCTCTCTCAAAATCAGATTCTCTAGCTCTTTATCAAGATAGAGTTATCTGATCCATAGTCAAACATTAAAACAGTCCTTCCTTCCCAGGTAAGAAATTAATATATAATTTACCTCAAGTACCGGGGTTTAAATGATCGGTGATTAAAACAGAGGTGAACGAAGTGATTTTTGACCCTGGCTGAGTCCTTTTATGATGGCAGAAAGGACTTGAAGAGAACAGTCTAATCGTGATGACTTGGTTAAAGAAGGCGAAATGCATCTAAAATTGCCCCTTTGATTTAACATCCTCCCAGCCTTCCTCTGGTTGATAAATCAGAGTAAGCTAAGGACCAGGGACCACAGAAGGAACTCCAGCGCTGGAGGGAAGCATGGACAGGGCCTAATTTCCACTTTGAGGAGTTCTACCCCTTCAACACAACTTCAGAACTCTAGAGGTTATAATGACATTTCTGGTCTATCCCTAACTCCATACCTCTGCCAGTTTTTAACACTGTTTACCAGTGATATTTCTAAGTCATATCATGGGACCGAATGGGAAGCTTCCCTCAGAAATATGATAAACTATAGCCCAATCATATCACTGCTTTCAAGTAAGATGAAAATCTTTTTGCCCTGCTCAATCACAGGTAAGGACAAAACTATACATGCTAGAATACCCTGGAAATGGAAATAGAATGAAAGCAACAGTGCTTTGAAATCACAGACCATCACCAAGAAGGGAAACTCCATCACTGGAGAAAAGAATGTATCTCTTAGAATAACACAGTTGCAAATTTAAATCAAATGGAAGAAATTACCTAATCAACTCTTTTCCTAAAATCACTATCCACTTTTTTATACCAATTTCTAATCCTATATCATGTTCTTCACCTTTCCTGATAATACATGTATCATTTTCTTAATAGAACATAAACATGAACGAAAGTGTTTTCTGCTGGATTCATTGATTTTCTTTTTTCCCAGAAGCTTCGATGCCACCCTCAGTTTCCAGATTGGCCAGGAAGATGGAATGGGCAAATCCATTAGTATGGGCCCCTCAGCCCAGAAGTGACCTCCACACCAGCTGTCCTGACCTGGATTCAACCCTGCAGAGGTTATGAAAACACTCTGTGACTAACCACTAACTTTGTTCCAAAGAAGAAGCCCAAGAAATTTCTAAACTCACAGTCCCAAGAAGACTAGACACCCCAGAACTATCTCAAAACCTAGGGGGAATGATGGTTGGGTTTAAGGGAATCCTTGAAACCCCTAAAATTATAAACATGTATAATTGACCAAAATAAAATGCCATTTAATATCATAAATACTTTATAAAGAAAGTGAAGGTAATGAAGCATTTTGGTGGGTGGGTTTGAGCATGCAAAGGTAGGCCTGGAGCAGAGTTTGGGAGCTGACGCAGGAGAGAGCTGGATTCTACTACACTGAATGAAAGAACTTGGGAGATTTCGAGACAACTGGGGAATTAGAGGGTGAGTAAGAAAGGGTGGAAGGTGGAAACAAGGAACTAGTGAGATGCTGTGAGGCTGGGGACCATGTCAGGCATAGCAGGAAGAATCCTATGTGGGATGTCTAAAGGACACATAAGAATAGGGAAAAATAGTGCTCCATAAGAAGCTATGTGAACCGCTATGATATATGGCCCTCCTCTGTTCCCTCCAAATTGTCCATAGTCTACTACATGCCCGCATCTTCTGAGTGGAAGGATGCACTGACATTTGAGGAAGGGAGCACATTTCATATCTGAATCAATGTGTTGCAGAACAGGGACCACATATGTGAGATGGCAATGCGACCCATAAGCTGAACACAATTTGGGAAGTACGCAATGACATATTCTTGGAAGACAGAACCCTCGGGCATAGTCAGGAATCCTCAGAAGGGCCCGACCTTCCACACCATGAATAAAGTGTCCAAGAGAATCCTTTTTAGTTCTAAAGAATCAAAGAGACCTCTTCTGCTATCTGGGTTACACTACAGTGTGGGGTGGGGAGAATGGATGTGCGTTCCTCTGGACAAGGATCCAAAGCTTTTTGTCCAGTTTTCAAGGCAGCCCATGTATAAAAGGAGGAACAGCTCCAAATAAGTTAAGAGTCACTGTTTTGGAGAGTTCTACTCCATAAATGATTTTTTTTTATTTTGAGTATACTTGATGGAAAACACCGTAAAATCGAGTGGAAAAAGCCTGAACGAGGAGCTGAGAGACTCAACTTCTCTTTCTGGCTCTGCCATTAAGTAGCTGTGCATCAGTGGGTCACTCCCTCCCACCCTGCGAGAAAGCAGGAATAATTATCCTTATTTTTACCTCATAGAGTTGTAATGGCGATCAAATAAAATAACAGATGTTCATGTACTTTCTAAAGTCCATAGAACAACAATATATTATTAGATCTAATCTGGCATTAGATTTGCTAACCTAATACCAGAATAGTAAGTACAAAAATGACCTTAGTAAAAATATTTTTACAGTTCAATCATGGATATTATCCCCTTTTCTTGCCATAATAAACAATGGCATTCTGCTTTAAAGGATATTTTTATCGGTCATCCAACTTTTGGAGTCTCACTGTGTTCTAGCCTCACTTTACAGCTTCTATTTTGTGACTCTTCCTACCTATTGCCTTGCTCCTCTGCAGGTGAGCACATCAAACCTGTGGGGGGGGGGGGCGGGGGAGTGTGGAGAGGGGAAGGCCTTTGCTTGCTTCAGCTACACAGGGCTATGGGCATGACATTTGATCTTAACCCAGGGAGGAACAGCTCCAAAAAAACAACCAGCCTTGCTGGTACTACAACATCCAGAAATTCACAGTCGTTTCTGCTACAGTTATAATTTGTAGTCTGTCTGGCACTGAGAAATCCAACTGCAGTCTCTGTGGTTTAAATAAAATGTATCTACAGCAGCTTGGAGCCATGTTTTAAAATGTTCCATGTTATTTTAGTTCAAGGACAAGCTTTTAAAATTAAAAGAAAACTTTGGCTTTAATTATAGATTAAAAGTGAGGGGTTTTTTTGTTTTGTTTTGTTTTTTAGCAATGCTATTGAGTCCAACTTTTGGAGAAAGTATTTAAAATAAAAAATAAAATTAATTCTTCCCCTAAAGTAACAATCTTCATTAATATAGGAAGATCAAAAAACGGAGAGCATACACTCACACATAAAGACAACATTTTTGTGGTTTTAAAACTATGATAGTCACAGTTCATCTACTCGGTATGATATTTTCCAGTAATTTCAGTTACATTTTATGACCAGGATGCAATACTTTAATAGGTATTACTGCTGACACAATGACAGGCCTAATAAAGGGCAGTTAATATTGTTGTTTAACCTTAAATGTAAGAAAAACCCACTATCTTAGATTATAAACTTATGAAACACAGAAGTTGAGTTACATTGTTCATATAACCAAAGGAGTCAATGTAGCAGTATTTGAAGACACCAAATGTCTACACTGTCCTTAAAACTTGATTCAATTTAAATCTGTTTGTGGAATGTATCTATTCTGCAGTTCAAGGCACAACTGTTATTTCCTGTGGATTTCTAGAGAGTGGCTTGAAGTAGAAGCCTGAAGTCAACCACACTAGCAAGGGGCTGTCAGTAAAGCCTTAGACCCCAGCCTCCAGGCAAGTGCTGGTTCCTTGCCTGCCCCCAGTGCTCTGGGGCCGCTCAGGATGCTACAGGAAGGAATCTGACTGTAGTCCTGCTTTTTTTCTCAGCAGATTTGCTGCCCCTTCCAAGGGAACAGCTCCCCCTAATAAAGGGCCCCATCATCCTTGTTCTGTGTGATTGCTTTATCTACTTTCTCCACATGTTTGGACTCCATAGCCCTCAGGAAGATTGCTTCAGGCAGATGCCTGCTCCCCTCTGGCCACTGTTGTGTCCCTGGATTCCTTCTCCTCTCTATGGAGATGCTCTATGCTTCCTCCTGGAAGTCTATGGACTGTGTGCCATTGCCTGTCCTACCGAGAGGGCTCTGTCCTGATGGCATCATCTCCACCCTTAAATGCCCATACTGGGACTCTGAAAGAAAGAGCCTGCATTACGGCAAAGGAAGTGGTGAAAGAAATTCTGGACTGAAGGTTGTAATCAAAGATGAAGGAGCCACAAGGCTGATAATAATCTTCTGCAATGGGGAAATGATTAGGATGGCCCAGAGCAGCCAAGGGGGCTCCTTTGATGCTCTCACACATTCAGTCACTTAGAGACTTGCAAGTTCTGCTTTCAAAATTCCGTGTGGGAAATGGGGATGATAATGGTACCTACCTCACAGGGTTGTTATGAGGATTAAGTAAGAAAATGCATGTCAAGTACTTGGCACAGTGCCTGGCACTCAATAAGTGCTCAATAATTACCAGCTAATATTATTGTCATTATTATGCCCTAAACTATTTGGACCATGCTGTTTTTATCACCTCAGAGGTATCAGTTGTCCTGAGATAAAGGCCTGCATTAACTCTGGAGGACTGAAGGGGTAGACAGAATACTTACTATGATAGGTGGGTCACCAAGCACAGTGCAAGGATATAGGTTCCTTAGAAGCCAGGAGATAGAAGAAAGCTTAGAAAAGGAGGTGGGAGGATCTCTCAAAGATAAACTGCCATCTTTGTAACTTTTCCCAGGTTTGGGAAAAAGTGAAAGATAGTGGTCCACAGCAAGGTTTTAGAGTCAAACATATCTGAGTTTGAATCCTGGCTCTGCAACATCACAGCTTATGTGGGCAAATTCTATGTAACTCTGTTCTCTCATCCTCAAAAGAAGGGCAGTAAGACATACATCATAAAATTACTGTGGGGGTTAAATAAAATAGCACATGAGGGTAAAACACAGTGCCAGGCACATAGTAAGCACTCAGTAAATGGCAGCTATTGTTACTACGTGTAGTAAACATTCATCATCCCACGGCGAACCATCTAGGAATCTACCTTAGAAATATACTTGTCAATTCTCTGATTGCCCGCATGTTAAAATGCCAGCCTCAGGGCACCCGGATGGCTCAGTTGGTTGAATGTCCAACTTGTGGTTTCGGCTCAGGTCATGATCTCAGGGAGTCTGCTTGGGATTCTCTCTCTCTCCCTCTGCCCTCCCCCTGCTTGCATTCTCTCTCTCAAAATAAGTAAATAAAATCTTTAAAAAAAATGCCGGCCTCATGTTATGAGATAGAATGTATATCGTTAAGGAAAGCAAGACTAACCAAATGTATAAAGAGAATACATAATGTGTGACTTTTGTGCTCGTATGTAACTAATTATGTAAATGTCAACTAATTTATTTAGACACGACTTGATTTCCCAGTTTAAAGGCTATCCATATGAAAGCAGTATATTTTTTATACTTTATAATCAAAAGATCACACAAATGATAATGATTATTTTCTAAACTTTTGAGATTGAATGGGCAAAACCTTATCTAAATCCCCCTAAGTGATCTCTGCTGGGATAGGCAGAATTTTGCCCTCCTGACTTTTTTCCTAGTGTCACATCTGTGAATATGTTATGTTACATGTTTAAAGTGGCATTGCAGAGGTAATTAAGATTACCAATCAGCTGACCTTAAAATATGGTGATTATCCTGCATTATCTGAGTGGGCACAATTTAATCATATGTGCCTTTAAACTCAGAGCTTTCTCCTGTGGGGCTGTAGGACAGAGAGATTCAAGTGTTAGAGGGAATCAATGTGCTGTTGCTGGTTTGAAAATGCAGGGAAGGAATGGGGCAGCCTCTAGAAGCTGAGAGGCAAGGAAGTGGGGACCTCCATCCTATAATCACGAGGAAATGAATTATGCCAATATCTTAAATAAGCTTGTGAGTGGGTTCTTCCCCAGTGCCCCCAGGTAAAAGTCCAGTGTAACTGACACCTTGATGTCAGCCTAGTGAGACTCTGAGCAGAGAATCCAGTCATGAGTACCAGACTTCTGGCTTATAAAACTCAGAGATAATAAATGGCATTAAGCTGCTGTTTGTCGTAATTTGTTACGCACAAATATAAAACCAATACATAGGCCTAAGAACTGTTCTTCGCTTTATAACCACAGTTGTCCCTTTCAAATCTGTCATGGTTAAGTAATTAAAAAATACTCCTTTTCTGACTCTGGCATACAAGCTGTCTGTCCCTAGTAACATATGTGCCATGATCTCAAGGTGGCTTTCTGGCATTTCTCTTCTTCTTAGTTTCAAGGCCTTCACTTAATAGTTTCTTAGAATAAGTGCTTGGATATACTGCTGCCCATTAGCATCTCCAACAGAGGGTATGCAGGCTCATTGGAAAAGAAAGCCCTTCAAATCCCTATATTCCAGGAAAACCCTTGTGAAGGGATCTGCTGCGATGTCTGGCTAAGAATTAGTTCTGATATTTACTGTTTATTCTTTTTGCCCAACACCATATCAACCAGTGGTATTATGTAAAGCCCTTGGTCTCATAGGAATGATTCTAGTGCTTCAAAGGATATACCAAAGCATTTGCTATATAATCCAGGGAAAGACCCACTCAGTATAACAGGTACTGCCTAACACAATGACAATAAAGTCACCACAGGCAAAAGACTCTGGAAATGTTAGGTGCTCCCAATAAAAGAGGGTGATACTCTAGGAAAGATATTAGGAACAGTGACCTATTTTGAATTAATTACTGTATAAATAGCACAGTTTCCACATGTTGACAGCTGGACTATCAAGCATATCCCTGAGGGAAGAAAGAAAATTCATAGAAAAGTATTCTGTGGTCAGTCCACTCCTGCCCAGAGACATGGGAATGTGGCGAAATACTCAGCTCAGCCACAGTCGAACAAACCGAGGAAGAATCTGGACAGCAGAGCCCTGAACAAAGACCATGCACTTTACTGTTTAAAAAAGAGAGAGAGAGAAAGGAGAGAGGGAGGGATGAAGGAGGGGAAGGGAAGGAAAAGGAAGGAAGGAAGGAAGAAGGGAAGGAGGAAGGAAGGAAGGAAGGAGAAGCAAGATATTAGAGAAAGTTGAGATATTCTGACATTTTCAAAATAAATCAAATATGCAAATTTTAATGTGCAATCCATTAATATGATATTTTTGAAATATGATAACCCTTTCCCTCCCATGGTATCTCTTTATTTTGATGTATAACTTTAATCAGCTACATTTATAGCACTAGCTAAAAATTACTAAAGTAATCCAAGTACAAAAGGATAAAAAAAACAAGCCCTAACAATCTGAAGCATATGATTATTTAATGCTCCATTAATTGATAATTTTGCTTGAAGAAAAGATTGGAAAAAAGGAATGGAATTATTTTTTTCTTTAAGTAATGGAATTCTTAGCTCCTTGATTTTACTTAAAAATTCCCAATAATACCCACTCAAGCAAAGAACTTAAGTTTTCCAATGGAAGGGTGAAAAGAAAAGTCAGTTCTAGCATGCCCTGCCACATGCTTAACTACAGGGTAAAATAGTATCCATTAAGATTCTAATCACATTTCAAAACTGTAGTATTTATTAGGTCTATGGCTGCCAAGTACTACTATATCATATTATAATTACAGGCATTTTTAAATTTAAATTATATTTAGCTCTTTATTTCAAGCTAAATATAATATAATTTGGAAAGTCTTACCATCATAATGTGTCATGTTTATGTACATGAAACCTAGCAAAATTTTCCAGGAGTTCCCATGTTCCATTCTGTATATAATTACTCTTTATTTATTATTCCTTTGATATCCAGAATCTGTGCATAATTTTGAATGTGTGCAAATTCCCACTAAAAACTATCAGCAACAAACATCTTTTATGATAAAATCATTTACTGACAACAGTCTATATTACAGAGTTCCCTTTAAGATGGTACACTGAATAAGCTTTATTTACTTCTCTCTCAAAAGCTCATTAAAATTACAGAATGTAAATTTAAAAACAAATCAGTGCCTAGCAATGCTCGAAAACAATAAAGGGCACCATGGTCAAATCAAAAAAGTTGAGAAATTAATGAAAGATGAAATGCATATGGCATTAAATTGACAAGGAAATCTAAACAGAGAATCACAACTCAAAACAGGTGGAGGCCAAGACAGTGGCAGAGTGTGAGCTGCGTTTCCCACCAAGGAAGACACTGCAAGTCAGCAGTTCACAGAGACTAAAGCAGGCCATGGGAAGAATCATGAAGGTTACCAGTTAAAGAACAGACATCAGAAGAGCTAGGCCATGCTTTTCCTTCCTGAGCCTACAGAACACCTCTAGGTCACCTGAACCCAGGACACAGTTTCTACAAATGTTCTTTAAACAAGTTAGGGGACCTGGGGCGCCTGGGTGGCTCAGTTGGTTAAGCGACTGCCTTCGGCTCAGGTCATGATCCTGGAGTCCCGGGATCGAGTCCCGCATCGGGCTCCCTGCTCAGCAGGGGGTCTGCTTCTCCCTCTGATCCTCTTCCCTCTCATGGTCTGTCTCTCATCCTCTCTCTCTCAAATAAATAAATAAATTTTAAACAAGTTAGGGGACCTGTACAAAGACAACTCCTAGATTAAGGCCATGAAGAGATGCAGAGTAGAGATTCAGGTAACTTCTGATTTCTGTAGGTTCTGCTGCTATGAAAAAGGAGCTATAAGAAAAACAAAATGATGTTCTTGGAGAATAAAAACAAGATACCAAAATTAAAAGAAAGACTACAGTAGAAAGGTTGATCAATAGAATGGATAGGGCAAAGCTGAAGACCAAATGAGTGATCTGAAAAGGAAAATCGAGGTAACTGTTCATGACATGGAAGGGAAAGATGAAGAGCGTGAGAGGGAAAGTATAGAACCAAGGGATCCCAGGCCAAGATGACTTCACAGGTGAACTCTTTCCAGTCCTCAAGATATGCAGAAAAGCTAATCCTTACATTGTTTAAACTTTTCCAGAGTAGAAAAAGATGAAGTACTTTCTAGCTCATTCCACAAGACTGTATCAAAATTGTGCAAGGAGAGCATTAAAAAAAAAGAAAATTATAGACAAATCTCACTTGAGAATTTTTATATAAAATGATTAAATAAAATGTTAATAAATTAAATCCAGAAATATATTAAAATAATGATATATTGTGATGGAATAGAATTTTTCCCAAGAATTCAAGGAAAGTTAAACACTAGGAAATTTACTTTATACAAGTAGATTAAAAGAGGACAGTCAATATCTAAAACTAATGATGTAATGTATGGGGATTAACATAATTTAAAAAAAGAGGACAGTCAAAGGTCTTACAAATTGTGGAATTAGCATCTGATAATTATAATAACCTATTTAGTTATGTGTGCATTTTGGGAGTGGGGAGAATCTCTTATTAAATAATCTAGGAATGGAAAGAGAATCCCTTACCTTGATAAAGTGATTATATCAGAAATTTTCTTTTTTCTTTTTTTTTAAGATTTTATTTATTTACCTGACAGAGAGAGACACAGTGAGAGAGGGAACACAAGCAGGGGGAGTGGGAGAGGGAGATGCAGGCCTCCCGTGGAGCAGGGAGCCCAATGTGGGGCTCCATCCCAGGACCCTGGGATCAGGACTTGAGCCGGAGGCAGACGCCCAACAACTGAGCCACCCTAGGTGCCCCAATATCAGAAATTTTCTGCAAACATTATACTTAATAGTAAAATATAAGAAAAATTCCCTTTAATGATTGCCATCACTACTATTATTCAACATTGTTTCAGAAAATTTGGTCAATGGAATGTAATAACTGGAGGGAGGGAGGAAGAGAAAGAAAAGAGGAGAATAAGTACATAAAACTGTTACTATTTGAAGGTTGTATGTTTGTGCATACACTGACAATCCAATAAAAGAAAATATAAGACAATATAGGAAAACTACACAAAACCGAACAGATTCCCTATTTATCAGTGATAACTATTATAATATGTAATAGATAGAAAGTCATTCACAAAGGAAACAATAAGAATGACAAAATAAAACATCTAATAATTTAATGAGAAGCATACAAACCTTATGTAAAGAAAACTATAAAAATTTATTGAATGTCCTGAAAAATAATCAGAATAAATGGAAAAATATACTATGTTCCTGAGTGGAAAGACTTGATATAAGAAGGATAAAAATATTCCCCAAATTAATATATAAATTCAGTGCAATCCCAGATGAATTTCCAATGAAATTTTTAAAATGGAACTTGTCAATCTTATCCAAAATTCAACTGGAAAAGCAAATTCAAGAGCCTTGATGAGAATATTTTGAAAAAATTGAGAGTAGAAATAGCCTGCCATATGTCAAAATGCACAATAAGGCTATAGTCATGAAAACAGTGTGCTACTGATGTAGGGGTATTTTTGGTGGAACACATTAGGGTCTAGAAATAGACACATAGAAAGAAAGGTAGAGTATAATAAAGGAAGCATTTCAAATCAGTAAGGAAATGTGGAAGTACTCAATAAATAATTGTGTTGGGAAAAAACAGAATATAATATAGAATATATAATTTACAAAAAATTTTAGGGTGATTATAAGTGTATAAATGTACAATTAAAATAAGAGAAGTAGTAGAAGAAAATGTAAAAGCGAACTTTTCCCATCTTGGGATAGGTCTTCCTAAAAATGACACAACACATAAAGAACATATTGACATATTTAATCATAAGCCCTCTCCCCTCTTGGCCTCCTAACCTACCCTCAGGGCCCAACACCCTCCCTGGACAAAGTCCTGTACCTGCCACCATATGGCAGCTCCTTTGAAATGTTCCTGAGCTCAGAGCCCAAGTTGGGAGTGATAAAATGGGAGGCAGTTCACTATGACTTTCTGTCAACTGCAGGCTTCCTTTTCTCCCTATACCTTTTTTTTTTTTACAGAATCTCAGATTATCAAAGGTAGAAAGTACTTATGCACCCCCATTTTACAGGTGAAGGAACCAAGGCCCTGATTAATAAAGGGACTTGCCTTGGAACACATACCTAACTGCTAGCAGTTCCAGATGAATATGGTGCTCCTGGTTTCAAAGGCAATGCTTTCTGCTCTTTCCATATTATAACTTCCTGTGGCCTAATGTACACGTGGGTAATTTCAGGTCAGGGAAAGAGACTCACTACAGAGAAAATTTGAACCCAGCAAAGTAATTTTTCAAACCACATATGAAACAGTAGGAATTTAACTATAGTCAAAATACAGATTAAACTTGTATTGCTTCCCACAAAGTTCCTACTCAGACCTTGACACTATCATTTTAGTTAAAGCACCTGAGAGACAGGATGATGTCAATAGAACATCGATAGATCATTTGCCTTTATCTTTCTGTTCTGAGCTTCCTATGAGCATTTCACTGAGTGTGTCCGTCAGGGGGTGGGGATTAGGAATGGTTTTTGGGGGTTGGTAATATTCATGAAATCATAAAGTTGAGCTTTTTTATATTTTCCTAATGAGAGGAAAGTTATTGTAACTATAAACTAAATTTTACTGCTTCAATCATAGTAACCGTGAAATAGTCCTCAAACACCTTTCAAGATAGTTGAAAATTACTATTCCAGATGATTTATGTTTATACTTTTAAAAGTACATTTTAAGAAAAAAATATAAATAAAAAAGTCTTCTGAAGGATAAAAGTACACAGGTTAGATAAACCGGAGGCCCCATGGGTTATGAGAAAATCTGAATGGGTGCCATATTTCTGAAAAGGTCTAAAGTAAAGGAACCCAGGAGACACAATAAAAACTAAGACAAGACCAATTGCACGACTGACAAGGTTGTGAAAAAACTCCTTGATCCAGCTGGATAGATTTAGCAGCTCAGAAAGAATTAAAAGAGAAAGAGAGAGAGAGAGCGGAGTGGGGGGGCAAAAAACAAAAAACAAAAAACACAGAGAGAGAAAAAATGTGGTCAAGGCACGATAAAAGTAAATGCAAAACAACAATGGCACTCGACCTCAGTTGCAAACTAGTAAAAGCTATGTGGGTTCTCAAGCAGCCACAATATTGCAACCATCTAGCTTTGTGCTCCACGAAGACATCACACTAAAGGCACTTGGCACCAAATAACTTCTGGCCAGAGATTTTACATTTAGAAATGTAAGACCCAGTAACATTTAAGGAATTCTTCCTCTTGCCAGATAGCCATCCTCTTGCCCTGAAGCCATGTGACAAATGATCCTGAATACCACGTTGCCTTTTATACATCTGTTGTCTAAATCAGTGTAGAAACTGGAAGGAGAGACTGAATTCTGGCCCTTAGCAAAAGGGTACATTTTAGTGTCATAATGACAGTCTTGGCAGAACAGGGCATTCTTACTTGAAATGTCTCTGCCATACTGAGAGCTTTGTCCACCATAACCTGAGTCTGGCTCTGCTGAAGGGACTATCAGTTCTAAATTTTAAATACATAAGCAACTATGTGAAAATTTAAAGAGCAAACTGTTTCTTGGAAATCCCACTTCATGAATGATTGTCTCTGACCACCTTTCGGCACTTGAAAAGGTTTCATGTTCATTTGAGTTGTTTTCTGTTTTAATTTTATAGTAACAAAACATTCCTCTCAAAATCACCATTTAAAGCTTTTTTGTTCTCTTCATTTAATGACACTTGAGAAAAGGCAAAATTGTTTTTGTGTACTATGTGGTGTGTGTGTATGAGTGTGTCTGCAGGGTATATAATGGCACCACAAAGGGAACACATTCTTTTTGTCAAAGATGTTCACCTTGGTCACTGTATCACAGATGCTCTAAAGCACAGAAGCAGGTGGGCAAGAGACTGTTTTTAACCTTATCTGCAGTTCAGGGATAGTGGGAGACACCGCATGTGCTTGAGAGCATCCTGGCCACAGTGCCCTCGCTATGGGGCTGCCCAAATCTGTGAGACGGAGAAGTCTGAACTTTAGCTTTGTTTTTTCTAGGTACATCTAGCCATGTGCCTGGCCTGAGGAAATGCTGAAGGTGAATTCGACTCTGCATTAACTCGGCGTATCTTGCACCACGCTGTCCTACTTGCCTGAGAATAAGAGTTCATGGCTCTTTTTTCAGACTGGGAAGACCTCAAATAGTTGGAAGTGGATGAGCAATGCTGTTGCTTAAACCTGAGACTAATCTATCTTCCCCAAACCATTTTCCATTTGGGTTGTTATTATCACTCAGGTTTTTTTCTGACCACTGTCAGGTAAGGACTCAATGTTTCCAGGGTTCACACAAGGCAGAAGGAAGATACCACTGGTCAGTTTCAAAAGCCACTTTGTTTTCCTAACTACACGCAATTTCTATTACCACTATGAATACACACACATGCAGAGACACACACAAACCAGCGGTATTAACTTTTAGGCATTTTCTGGAAACTATTCATGTTTCCCTTAGTAACTAAAGGGTGACCCCTAGGTAATGATGTCTATTACAACCTGCAGTCCATAAACCTATGTAAGGATCTTTCTACTGCAGCCATTAACATAGAGAAAATTTTTTTAAATGCACACGTACCTAGACTAAGTTCTCAAAAGTTCAACTCTAATGACTTAAGTATTTACTTTTATTTATAGAAGTCAATTAAGTACCTGAGATTGCCCAAAGCATTTAGACTTATTGTGCCAAGGATCTGGATCGTATCTCCAAGCAAACAAGCAACTCATATCCAAAAAACTAACAACTTCAATGCCTAGGATAGAGCCTAAAGCAATTTTCTAACCTGCAAATTAAAGAATTGAACTAGAGGATCCTTTAAAGTTCACTGTTGGATTTATAAAAATCCTTGACTATTTCCTTCTTTAGTACAATGAAAATGAGAGAAATTGGGTAACAGCATTGTTAAAGGAGAAAAGGGACATTCTGCTGCTATACCTCAAACGTGCCATCCTTCACCTAAACTGAAAACTAAGAGAAAATTCATATTTTGTAAAAGAACTATTTCTCTTGTGAGTGAACAAAATTGTTAACTTTTCTGCTTCCTCAAAACTCACAATTACAAATGATATAATTTCTAACAGAAAACAAGAGCAGACGCTTCCAAAATTTAAAAGTACCAAAATTCTGGTCTGGAAGAAAACACGTATTTATTCTGAGTAAAAATTCTGTTACATCAACAAGACACATTTTGACATAGAAAAATACCTGTTTAATTTTAGAAACAAAGTAGGGAGGCAGAAGGGAAAAACTCACTGCAGCTAACCAAAAAAGAAAGAAAGAAAAGAAACCACTTCCATATTCATTAAATAGAATGTCTTGTTATTTTCACAGACAGTAAAAACTTTTTGACATCCTTTTTCGTCCCAGACTGGAGAGGTGTCAATGGATCTTATTTGGTCTCTTCAGTGTGTAAAGAGTTTACAAACCTAACCAAATTTAGAATTAGTGGGAGTTAGGCCCTTATGTTCCTTATACATAAGAGAAGAAAAAAAGGCCCTTTTATGCCAGCTTTGAATTGGGCTTGAATTTTTAGGACTTATTTAGAAGCCCTAGGGAATGAAAAAAAAAGTCTCTTTTTTTAAATTTTAAAAATTTTTTTAAAGATTTTATTTATTTATTTGAGAGAGAGAGAATGAGAGAGAGCAAGCACATGAGGGGGGGAGGGTCAGAGGGAGTAGCAGACTCCCTGCCGAGCAGGGAGCCCCATGCGGGACTCGATCCAGGGACTCCAGGATCACGACCTGAGCCAAAGGCAGTCGCTTAACCAACTGAGCCACCCAGGCACCCCAAAAAAAGTCTCTTAATGGAAATACTGACACAGGCTTAAATATAGTGACATGAACAAGCACGTCTATGAAACAGCACCAGGATGTGACTGACCACGCCAACAAGTTTGAAATGCAGACAGTTTCAGACAATCAGTGACAACTGACTGCATGCCAGGAAAAAAGGAATGGCGAGTTAGAGAGTCAAAATTTCGGGCTGATAAGCTTGTTTTTAACAGGAACATATGTAAAATATATGGGATCTTTACCCCAAAATATGGAAGAAAAAGAAAAATGTAAGATGTAAAATTTCTGCCTAGACTTCCTCCAGTTCTGTTACAGGATTAAAAATAGTCATTCTTAAAAAGTCAAAGCCGTCATATCAATCCTGAGAGATGTGGCAGGAGAGGTGAAATCAGTGGATCTAAATCTGTGCTTTGTTTCTCAGATCTTACTTACAAGGCTATATGCTAGATAGAGAGAGACTACAAATATTTGTTTTTGTCTATCTGCTACACTTTTTATTCTTTGGCGGATTTTTAAAAACTAGCTAATCTTTTCCTTGTATCATCCTTGCATTTTCCTGAAAGTCGCTTCTTTTACTTGAAAATCGGGTTAGTTTCATTTTATACTTCCTAAGTTATTATTTTGAATCTCTTAAACATCTCATAGTTTTCAGCTACATTTTGTTTAATATTTTCCTCTGGCTTTAACTTTTTTGCAATTGCCTTTCTTTAAAGCCGTTTAAGCTGATTTGAGATCATTTTTCTCTCTCTTGTCATGTCCACGGACACAGATCAACATATATCTGTGTACACTAAGATGTCTTTTATGGTTTGGAAGGCAAACAGACCCAATCATTAAAACACTAACTCATTTAAGAAACAGTTATGGGGCAAATATGAGGAAGACACTGTACTAAGTGCTAAGGGGGTTATAAAGTGAATAAAACACCACTTCGGGGCCTCAAAGAACTTTTAATACACATAAGGCAGTGAGTAGCATCACAAAAGAGAGACAGAATGCAGCTGTATTTCAGAAAAACAGTGTGTCTAACCTTCACAAACATGGGATATTAGCGTTGCTATCATTCTTAGGTACCGCATGGAAGAAACACAATGTGAAAGGGCAGAAAACATTAGGACCAAACACAGTCCTAAAAAATGGGTACATTTTCTAGACTAAGCTGCCATATCCTTTCGATTTACTTGTAAGCCATGCTGTTTGTAGGGGCTGTAGGTCTCAGTATTTACATCCAGGTTTTTCAGACTCTCATATGATACCAAATAAATAGAAAAGTGAAGGAAAAATCTACCCCTGAAGGAGCCAGCAAGCTGCTCATGCCAACAGTTGTTCTTTTTTTCTATTTTTGTTTGCCATTAGTCTCTCAGTTTTTAACAGTAGATGGAACATTTAGGCAATATCATTTAAATTTTTCAAGTGAATCCATAAGGGAAATTTAATTTTAAAAATCAAGTGACTTTTCAATAGTTTATATGAATGTGTTTGGTCTTCAACATCACTAATATTTAAAAATCTATGGTGGGGCGCCTGGGTGGCTCAGTTGGTTAAGCGACTGCCTTCGGCTCAGGTCATGATCCTGGAGTCCCAGGATCGAGTCCCGCATTGGGCTCCCTGCTCGGTGGGGAGCCTGCTTCTCCCTCTGACCCTCTTCCCTCTCATGCTCTCTCTCATTCTCTCTCTCAAATAAATAAATAAAATCTTAAAAAAAAAAATAAAAATCTATGGTGTTTAGAGTATCATGCTTAAGTTTTAATAATTCTAGAGTAACCCCATGCCTACCCAAAAGTCAGAACTTCTGTAGATCTCATTTATAAGATTATGCTTTGGAATCAGTAATTAGGAAAGAAACCCCTTTCAACAGGCTATCAGAAAGACATCATTCTTTATTCAAAGGTGTTAGGGGCAAGCTTGGGATTGTGGTTAATCCTAAAATTACTGATTTGAAAGGGTGGAATATCATATAAAAAGCAATAGGAGGAGGTGGTTTAGAGAAGAGAGGATACTGAAGCACACCCCACATGCTGTGATTAATATTACAAGCTTAGGAGAGCAGAAAATTCTGTATTTTTAAAATCAGTACTTAACTTTCTATCTGGAAATTTCACTTATGTGGAATACCTCATTGCCAGATGGTGTTTGATAGGTGAGGTATTATTGTAGTAAGGATACAAGACAAGAGATTGGATAACCTTTCAAGTATCCTTTAAATGTCACTAACTGGGCTGGTGATAGAGGGTTTTATTATGCTCTGTTGGAGTACATCAGCAGTCATTTGCATGCCAGGAAAAGAATGTCTGGAATAATCCAAAAGGGCAAAGCTTAGTTCTTTCACTAAAAACAAGGAAGTGACAGGCACAAAAAGGGAAATAAAAGAAGATAAAAGTATCCAAAGCAGAATTACTGGTCAACAAAATCCCATAGAGAACTAGCATGTACACTGAAACACATACTATTTTAACATTTGGCTCTTGACAAAGCCTTCTCTTGACTACCATGAAGCTTTCTTTAAGCTACCCACAAACGCAAAACCTAAAATTGATGAAACATATAAATTAGTAACGATTATTCACTGTTCAAAAAGATCTGCCAAGACAGCCCTTTAAATCTTTCTTCTGCTTCATTTAACTATGGTTTCTTTGATGAGCAGCCTAACACAAAACACAGGGCTCCAGTGAGCCTAGAACAGGGCCTGTGTAGAGTAGCTCTTAATAAACATTTCTGTATGTGGAATAAATGCATGAAAGAGCACCTCATATATGAGTGGACTGTATCTCAGAAATGCACCTGTGAAGTCAGCTTTTAGAACTGAGAGTGCACTTCTTCAAAGAAGTCATGCTATAAATTAAGGTTAAATCCCAGGGTAATCCAATGCTTTATTGAACTCATGTGCACACCTGGGTTTTACCACTGATAATGCCAGCCTGGATTCTAAAGTACATGCGTATGCAGGAAGAGAGAGAAAAGAGAACATCTCTCTCCTCTTGGGGGGCATTGTTAGCCGAGAAAAAATGTTTGGAAATGGCATTTAGCCTCTGGCATCCTCCCAAACTTACTTTCTACTTCCTAGTTCTTCCTTCCTTAGTAACCAAAATCCCTAGTTCTGTCATCTTGCTCCAAGTGTGGCAGGGCCATCCAAATGGACTCAACTTTCCAAAGAATTCCATGCACTAAGTAAGTGACTTCTTTCTTCTCTCAATCAAAATCTCCATTTCTTCAGGGATATTCACCTCAGTCAAGTGGAGGGGAAGCTAATCTAATTAATTCACACTAACATAGAAAAGAGTTCTATCTGCCTAAATGTTTTTGCCACACCAGATGTGTCTAATTAAGAGGGATTTTAGACAGTTTAACAAGATGAAGTTTAAACATTCAGCCTGTGGGAGCCGGTTAAATTTATGAATTATATACTACCAGAGCAGTGGGGCTCAGAGAATAACCATTCGAATGTACTAGCCATTTGTAAGTTGATCATTTGTGAGCTGCAAAAATAAAGAACATAACAGGGACTTGTCCTCAAGCCAAGCAAAAGAAGGAGGGGAAGTCCACACGTTTTATTTCAAGACTAGCCTGATTTTCCCCTCGTCAGTACACCTCTTAGAAACCTCCTCTCTCTCCTTTGGTAAAGAAAGAAATTTGATAGGCTTTTGAGGGTAAATCAAACTTGAATGCAAGTTAGGAAAGGCTCCAGTGAGGACACACTCTGTAAGGTGGCCCAGATGGCAGATGGCTCCTTCACGGATGGTCCCATCTGGAGAATATCAGTACTGATTCAATAGAAATGGAGGTGGATATTAAAGCCAGAGTCCTCATCCTGATACCTCAGAGAGCAGACCCACCTAAGGACTAGAGGACTTGAGGTCAGTTTGTAATGGTAATTCGCTCCATCAAACATCTGAAAATTGTCATCCATTAACCTAACATAATGAAAAGTATTGTAATTTTATTTATTTATTTATTTTTAATTTTTAATTTTTTTTTTTAAGATTTATTTGTGAGAGAGAAAATGAGAGACATAGAGCATGAGAGGGAGGAGGGTCAGAGGGAGAAGCAGACTCCCTGCCGTGCAGGGAGCCCGATGTGGGACTCGATTCCGGGACTTCGGGATCATGACCTGAGCCGAAGGCAGTTGCTTAACCAACTGAGCCACCCAGGCGCCCCAAAAGTATTGTAATTTTAAATCAGACAGCTTAATTCAACGGACAACACTGAGTGACTAACTTTTCTCGAGTATTATTTCATTGTATTTAGAAGCAATAACCTTAAAAATTCTAATCAATTCTAGGGGCGCCTGGGTGGCTCAGTCGTTAAGTGTCTGCCTTCAGCTCAGGTCATGATCCTAGGGTCCTGGGATTGAGCCCCGCATCGGGCTCCCTGCTTGCGGGAAGCCTGCTTCTCCCTCTCCCACTCCCCCTGGTTGTGTTCCCTCTCTCGCTGTGTCTTTCTGTCAAACAAATAAGTAAAATCTTTAAAGAAAATTCTAATCAATTCTAATATTATAATTTCTGCTATCAGAAATGCTTTAGCCAATATTTATTGAAAGCCTAGCATGCCCCCTGAAGAGAGAGCTTTTTTTTTTTTCTTTTTGCACGATGGGGAGACTGCAGATTACAGAGAAATATTTAATGTCTACATAAAATCAATAAAAACATGTTTGTATCTACTTTGATATTGTTAGTCAAGTGGAGAGGAAGCTAATCTGATTAATTCACACTAACATAGAAAAGAGTTCTATTGCCTATATGGTTCAATTAGGATTACTACATCATAATCCAGCAGGCTTCGCCCTCCTAGAATTTAACAAGAACAAGTGAAATAAAATTCAGTGAGACATTATCTTTCCACAAGCCAACTCTTTTCATTTGGCTTTTTGATTCTGTATCATTAGTGAAATGCATCATAAGATAGCAAAAATGGGTGGAAAAATGGATACAGTTGTTTTTAGCATAGATGAACTAATAAACTGTGTTTAAAGGCAATCTACTCTTGAAAAATAATTTAAAAGATGAACTCTTTGCACTACTATAAAAGTGGGGTGGGGGAGGGGAGTGGCGTTTAATAGCAGATTTAGAGGATTTCTATTTAGGTGAAGAAAGAAAGATATAACCAGAGGAATTGAAGGAATTCAGCAGAAGCCTGCATGCCAGAGAAAACCATAGCAGTTGCTCAGAAAGTATTTATTGAAATCCCCTGTTCTACTATTTATGCATGAATGGTAAACTGCAGCAACGTTGTTGCTTGGTTCCCCCAGAAGACAGCCATTTATTATTTCAGGCTAAGATTTAGCAAACCAGTCTTAGACCACCAGTCTTTCTCAATTCTCTATCCACAAAACCAAAAAAATGTATTCTGTTCTTTTTAAAGTTTATACACATGCATGCAAAACCAGAAATCTACGTGTCTAGGCTGCTTTCTCATTGCTTGCATAACTAAAAAATAGGTTTTTATTTAAAAATAGAACTTGGCAAAAGAATAGGCCACTGGATATTTTAATAAAAATAAATGGCCGAGATACTTAACTTAGAGAAGCCTCAACTATATAGGCATGCTATTCCCTCTTTGGTTTTCTATTTTATCACCTTTGAAAAGAACGTGCATTTTCAAAAGACTCATCACACTAGGTAAATTTCAAATTAGTTTTTACTGGGCAGCATAAAGAAATTTATAGGAAATTTAAAAAAATAATAGACCTTGAATTATCCCACCTATTCAAAATTAATTTTCATTGTTTCCAAAAATCTTCCTTGTTTTTTGTCTACACATAACTTGTACTGTCATAACTGCATTCAATGTTTCCACAATTTTAAATTGTTTTTCACTTAACCTTATGTTATCAATATTTCTCATGTTGCTTTGAAGTCCGTATCAGTATCATAAATAAAAATGTTGATTTTTATGCTATTCTAATCTGGTTTTGGATAGGATTACATTTACATTTTTAAAAACTGACATACTGGGCACCTGGGTGGCTCAGTTGGTTAAGCGACTGCCTTCGGCTCAGGTCATGATCCTGGAGTCCCAGAATCGAGTCCCATATCGGGCTCCCTGCTTGGCGGGGAGTCTGCTTCTCCCTCTGATCCTCCCCCTTCTCATGTGCTCTCTCTCAAATAAATAAATAAAATCTTTAAAAACAAAACAAAACAACAAAAAACTGACATACTTCCCATATTTTTACATGTTCCAGAAAAATGCATAAAGCGTGAGAATTAATTATTTCTTCAAAGTTTGGAAAAAAATCCAATGACTCTATCAAATCATGTGTTTTGGGAATGGGGCTTACTAAAAACCTTGACTTTTCCTGAATTAGTGGTATTTACAACTTTTCTCATTATAATTTTATAATTTAATTTGTGTGGATAATACCGATTCATTTCATCTACACATTTGCATATAGTATATTGTCAAACAACTGTGCATAGTACACCATAATTTTAAAAACTATTTTTAATGACTATGTATTGATTGCTATATCTCCTTTCTCACTTCCAACTTTAATCTGTGCCAATTTTTGCTTATTTTTTTAGTATTGCTTTCAAAGAGTCAACTCTTTATTTTGCAGCTTTCCATTTTAACTTTTTTGTTTTATTTTTATTCTTTTTTCAATTATCTGTACGTGAATGACTTGATTTCCTATCCTTTCTTATCACTGTAAATAAAATTCATGAAGCTCTGAATTATCTCCAAGTTCTGCTCTTGTCACATTAGCTAGATGTTAGTATGTAGTTTTAAATTTTTTGTTGTTAGCTAAATAGTCTTTTATTTCATCTTTTACTTCTTCCTAGACCCAATTATTATTTACAAGACTAATTTTGTATCTCAGAGAGTTTGGAGTTGTTTTCATTCTTGAAGTTGGAGATGCAAACAGAAAACGAGGTTAAGTCTTTAAAACTGTATTGAGATTTTCTCTGAATCCTCACAGATAATATATCTTGTACACATTTGTAGACACTTGAAAAGAAGATTTCTAGTTAAATAATCTGAAAAGTATATTAAACAGACCAAATTTAAATTCTTTTATAAAGCCCTACTATTCACATATTAAGCTCCTTACAAGGACTACATGCAGTATTGTTTGTGTAGTATTTAGTAGAGGGCCTAGCATATCATAACTACTGAATAAATGAGTGGTGGCAGTATACGTAATAATTAAGAATCATCATAGTCTGCTAGTAGTTACATTCCTCCTACCCCTTATGCAGGCTAAGCTGCACTACTAATCCAGGAAGAGTAACTAGCTATGTGTTCTTGGTCTGGGTTTTCTTACCTATGATATAACATGGCTGGACTAGATGCTTTCTGAAGTTATTTCCAACTCTAACATTTCTAAATCCCATTTGTTGGCATTTTCAGAACCTGGACTCTATCTACACCAGATGTAGGTCACACATATCCTTTGTTCTGAAGTAACTTGCTCAAACACTCTTTACGAGCAAAACTCTCTGGAAACTGAAGTGAAGAGAGAAATTTTTACCAAACTCACTACTCCATCAGAAAGTTTTGGACAGGCAGAAATCGATTTATTATTTTTGGAATAAAAGTAAAAATTTCAAAGCTATTTATCAGCCCTATTTGTGCTTTCCAGGAATAAAAGTAAAATTTCCAAAGCAATTTAAGCCAGACCTACACTTTCCCTTCACAAGAGACTTGGCACCCATGCTAATTTGTGTTCATTTTCCACCACTATTAGCAACCAAAGAATTTAAGAGAAAAGATGAAATACAAAGTGTTTGCATGGCTGCCTATAATTCAGGGCATTCCTCCTCCAAGAATATGTATCATTGAGATTAAAAATGAGTATTAAGGATGAAAATTCTCATCTTTATTATTAAGGGTGAAAATCCCCAGTAGACCATCACCTACTAACAAGCGTATCTGGTTATCAAAAACAAAAGCTTTCAAATTAAACTATGGGCTATACGTGAATAATCTCATACAAAAGCAATAAAAATTATGCCTTTATACCTGTTGAAATAGACCCCTTGCTGCAGTTTAGTTCTGTTTTAGACAAGGTATCATGAAAAGCACAGACTTACCTGTGCGATAGACAAAGTTGCCTTCAGTTTCTGATGATGAGGGAGACACCAATTCTTCCTCAAATTCATTGGAACTAAAAGATCCTGAATGGTTTCTTTGCCTTGTCTTTCCCATCATGGCAGCATTTGTGGCCATGACATGTCTCAAAGAGTCGTTAAGGTAACGATTCAATAAGCTGCTCTTGTATTTGGGGGGTGATACGTAGTCCTCACTGGCCCGTGACTCTGGCCTGATCACTCCAGCTTTTATGACTGAGCTTTCACTTTTAATCACAGGATGGTGAACTGGATTATTATAGCCCCCTTCATTTATGTGGTTTCTTGGAGGATTTTCTCCATCTAAGGGAGAAAAATATCAGTAGGTAGTACTTAATATACTTTTCCCCAGCCACCAAACTGTTACAGTTAATCATTAAATATATACATAAACACAGAGTATTTAGAGTGTATAAAATTATCTTTGATACTCAAGATTAATTTTTAGGCAAGGGAAGCAGGAATCTAAGTAATCTCTCCCTATGGTACTTTAATTTTAATGAATTTCACAGGAAATGTTATTCCGACACATGATAAATCTATAAACAGGAGGAAACAGCCATAATTCTGTTGGTCATTTACAGTATTGTAAAAGTGAAGTTACCTCATGCAGTAAAAAAGAACCATTATGGCACCATCATGTTTTGTGGGGTCAACCTTAAAAATAGCAATTGGGGTGAACTTATTAACAGAGGTAAAGCAAAAAAAAAATATTAACCAACCTTCAGAACATGAATCATCGCTGCTTACACTAAGCCGCTCAGCATTTCCTTGAACATACTTGTTGTACAATTTTATTCTTAAAGCCCAGCTTAAATCTGGCTGTCGAACAGTATTCTTAAGCCGACGTCTTGCATTAGCAAACCAATTTGACACCTATAAAAGTTTTATTTTTCAATTAACAAAACATAAAATATTACCCATCACATAATTACTTTCCCACAAGGGACCTACGCCTCTCTCAGTACCTCTGATCATTAAATATTCTCAGAATGTAATAGTACTAGACATTCATTCCATTCATTCACTCATTCATTCAACAAACATGCTGAGCACTTACTACAGAGACTGAGCACATACTGTATTCTGGGAATGAAAAAAAAAAAAGAACATCTCTTGCCATTAAATGCTCAGGCTAGCAAGAGAGGTAGGAGAGGGTACAAATAACTTTAACATAGGAAACAATGTGAGGAATGGCTTAGGAGGCATTAAAATAAAATGATGCAGGAGTCCAAAGGAAGAAGGGGTTACTTTCAAGACTTCATGAGGAATTAAGTGAAGTGTTGAAGGAATGTGTCAGGTATAACGGGTAGGGAAGTGTGTTCCCAGTAAAGAGGACATGGGAACAAATATGAGTCAAATTCCAGAGACACGTGGTGAGTGAGGAAGAGGGAAAAGTTAAAGATGACCTTGAGTCATCCCTGTGTAACCAAGAGGATAGTGCCATTTTGAGAAAGAAAGTAGAACTGTTTAAGGGATGTACTTGGTTTGGGGAATGATTAGTTTGAGGAACTAGAAAAGCATACAGGTGAGATGTGCAGCAAGAAAATAAAACTGATATCCGAGACTCAGGGAGAGGAAGAGCAGATGTGGGTCAAACACACAGAGGTGACAGCAGCAGTTTTGAGTAGGTAGAAAGAAAGATGATTGAAGACCAAATGCTCGAAACCTCCAGACATCAGAGGCAAGACTATAAAAGAGGAGCTAGCAGAACAATCAGACATAGAGCAATCAGACAAGCAGAGGGAGAAAAATGCCAATAACACCCAGCTTTAAGTTGCAAGTCAAGTGCTTCCAAAAGCAAATAGGTGAAGGCAAACAAACAAACACTGCAGAACAAAGGGAAGTTACTTCCATTGTTTTTAAAAGATGCTATTGGATTTCCAGAAGTTAAAATGGTGCTTGAGATTTCCTTTAAAATATCAGGCTATCATCAGAAAAAAAAAATGTAAATAACCCAAAGGGCCAATATTTGCTTTTAAAAGAATGAAATGTGGAAAGAGAATTACATCTTTCTGCCAATTTATTCTAGAACATGACTCCATATTACTGTAATGGTTTATGTGTCAAAGCTTGCACTGGAAATTTCTTTTTTCTTTTTTTAGATTTATAATATAAATATACAATTTTTACACATTTCTCAAGACCTAATTATTGAATGGACCTAGGGTGAATCCTACTTTTTAAGAAAACAAAACCACAATTCTTTTCCTCTTTGCCTCCATGGGTTTTTAAAACATGGTAGCTTTCCCCAATTATAAACACACATACACATACACACACATATATGTATACAGAAAATATATCATATATAATATATATATTCAGTATTATTACCTCCTTTGTGTCTTAGGTAATAACTGTCCTTTTAAATTTATGTGCATTGATGTAATAACTCACCATGGTATTCCAGAAGTCTTAGTCTACTAACCTTCTTCCTATCAAGTTCCCCTATAATAACTACGATTTAATCTGGCTTCAAATTATAAGTCTCCTCCAACCTCTAAAGACAGACAACTTCTGGGACTATTCATTCAATAAATACACATTGAGTAGCTCTTGTGCTCTAGCCATGGTGGTCAGTGATAGAAATTTTTAAGTGTTAGGATAAACTTTGTCCCTGCACACAGGGAACGATTGGCATAGAACTATGTATTAACTGTGATACATGGGTGAATATTCACTATGGAAGCACGAAATGCCTGGTCCAGTCCTCAAACCTCTCTCTATTCTCCAAGTCATGGCCGAAATATTCATCCATGCCTTGGATAGTAGTAACTGGGAATTTTAGAACATTCTTTTTCTGAACTTCCCTATCTTCCATTCTATGCACTTGAATGAATCTTCACCACCACCTTCAAATTCAAGTGTTGATGCACCATGATGATTTAATTGCTTAACTTCTTCAAATCGTCATTAATGTCCTATTGTCCTATAACTGTGGTATAATGGAAAGAAACCTGGTTTTCTGTTCTCAATTTGCCAAAAACATGTGTGAATTTAGAGAAGTCACTCAACTTTTCTGAACTTTAAGCCTTTCATCTGTAAAATGCATTAGATGGTACCTAACACTTACCAATTCTAAAAACTAAGATCTGTGAATATAGTCTATGCTCTCCTACAAAAGTGTTAATTTATTCCCTTTATAGCTGGTGCTAACCTACCTTCTGCTCTTGACCACCACCCTCTCGAGCAATCAGACACGTGTGTTTATGTCCCCTGACATGCAGAGGACAAACTGTAACTTCTCCTATGCCTACATCACTTATATTTATTAGAATCCTTCAAAACATTTTTACTACTTTCTTTACTAAATATCATATAATTCAGAGTATCCTTAAATCATAACTAAGCTTAAACTTTAGCACAACCATCACATAATACAGTGTAAAATCCAATTCTTAAGCAACTCTTCATTTTTTTTTTAAATGCAATAGCCTTCTGATTTCCAAAAACATTAACACACTATAATTCTAACATACAAAAAATGGGGACCTTTAAATGTCACGGTGAGATTACAAGTTTTCATACGCAGGGGTCATATCCTTTTTTGTGTTTTATATACTCAGTTCTTACCATAAGATATTAATTACAAATTAGAAAATTTTCCAGAAAGGTTTGCTGGTATCTAACATGGACTGTCTCTAACCTGATTTCCTAAGTATGACTGGCAAGCAATCTGCTAATATATTTACTCTGCCAGTATTTTATCACCAGAAATTTACCATACAATTTAAGGGCTGGATATAGTCCAAGGTGTTTAATAATCTGCTTGCGTTCAGTCATGTAAACAGCAAACAGTTGGTTAACAAATTTGCATAAGTACTGTTCTGCAAATTTTTTTGTCCTGATGAAATAATGCAAACTCCATCTGTTTCACAGAAGGTAAAAATACCAGTTTAGATTTTCTACCTTTAATTTACTATGGATTCTTTCAGGTTGTCATGCAAATCTCATTAAATTCTATTTTACATGAAACAGGCCTCCTTACCAAGGATAGGTTCTGCAACAGCATTTTGATGTCAAACTCAGAGCTTAAGAAACACTGTATTTTACAGTGAAAAGTTGGAGAAGCAAATATCCTAGAATTTGGAAGAGAAAACTAAGTAATTTTCATCCCTACTCTAACTGAGGTGTTTACATTCATCATACTGACAGAGCAATCATTATAGTAAACCCAAAGGGATAAGCTAGCATCTGTCCACCTTTGAACATACAGAATTAACAAACTTACTCTGAGTTACTCAACTGAAATATTGAGAACCTCATTTCTACACCATGTAGTATAACACCTGGAATAAAGACCAATCTGAGATTTTGTTGAATATTTAACAGGTGCTATAATCCTTGCAGTTGATAACTACATACATATCTCAGCAGAAACACTCACCCAGCAAAAATAGAGCTATGTCAACAGAGGGGGCAAAATCTTAGAACACAGCAGTTTTAACCAATTGTACATGGACATTATCATAAGAATGTGAAACTTCTATACGTAAAGGAAGCATCAACATCCAATCATTAAATGTAATCTCAAACTCCACGTGCATTGCACTCTGCATTGTGACCATGAAAGAAATCATCCCAAGGAGACATTTCACTCTTTATAATCCAGAAGAAATATAAATATATTAAAAATATATACACATGAACAATGGGGATCATTGAAACCAGATACAGCACCCATCTGCCCTTCTCTGAAAAACTTCTTCCAAGGCAATTATTCTGCAGTAAGCTCTATATCCTACAATAATACAAAATCCCAATTGCATACCACTTTATGTTATTCCACAATAAAGCTGTTCACATTTTGATAATACAGAGTATATTTTTTATAATATTTAAGCAATGGTCAGCCATAGAAATTAAGCACAATGGAATATTTTGGTTGGCTAAAGTACACACACACACACACACACACATCATTACCTGTTAATTTTATGAAAATGTTTATATCTCATTAGGAAGTAAGATGCCAGATTAACAATAAATAACTCTTTCTGCCTCATTTTTCAGGGACAAATACAATGTAGGTGCAGATTAATATCCTTAGAGCTTCTATTTATCAGAAAAAGTACCTTTTGTGGTCCTAAAAATATTTCCTCCACTAACGTTTCAGTTCCTTCCTTCTAGATTTAGTGGAGATTGCTGACCAGGTTTTATGTCCTTCTTTATCATTTTAAGAGTAACAGAACAAGGCAAAAGTACATTTTATGAAAAGTTTAACAGCTTGACACACAGTCAAAAGGAAAATGTTAAGTGTAAAAGAAATTCTCAAAATACAAGATACTCTCATAGTTAGGGAATAAAAGTTACGTTAACCACTTACTAACATCAGTCATGAGAAACAGAGATAGGAGGTACTGAAATAAACAGGAAATAGGACTTTAGGACCAGAAATAAGGGGAACACTCGTATTTGTCCACAGACATAAAAATATGACATATTTCCAGCTATATTGAAGATAATGAGTTATATTCATGCTGTTCTTTGGAACCATCATATAGCATTAAGGATAATGAGCTGCCCTCTGTGTATTCAATGGAATGGATTTTAAAACTAGAATATCTTCGATTTCAAGACATTCTCTAGTTTTCAGAATGGTGTTTTGGAAAGCTGCATGGTGATTATAATGGTATTCCCCAATTAGAACTTAGTCACTCTGTAAACATGTATGGTGCTGGAATGATATGAGGGTATGAAGATGACAAAGACATGATTGCTCTTCTCAAGAAGCTGACTCTACAAGAGAATTTATTCACTGGGAGAACTTGACTCATTCAATAGGGGTCTAATTTGCAGGGATGAAAAGTTTTATTCAGCTCATAGCTTTATATTTTTTCCTTCAGAAGTGTAAAGTATTTACATAATTTATTTGGTTCCCATACAGTCAGAATTTGCTTGGATGTTTAATGTATGTCTGACTTTCACAAACTCTCACATATATGTCAACATAAGTGCAGCTGACTCTTGAACAACACAGGTTTAAACCTCACGGGACCATTTATACTCGGACTTTTTTCACCAAATACAGTACAATACTGTAAATGTATTTTCTCTTCCTTATAATTTTCTTAATAACATTTTCATTTCTCTAGATTGCTTTATTGTAAGAGTACAATATATAATACGTATAACATACAAAACGTGTTACTTGTTCATGTTACTGGTGAGGCTTCTAGTCAATAATAGACTATTACTAGTTATGTTTTTGGGAAGTAAAAGTTATATGTGGATTTTTGACTTGCAGGGAGGGTTAGCACCTCTAACCCTGTGTTGTTCAAGGGTTAGCTGTAAATAGATATGCATGCATACATATATACACATATATACACATATATATGTATATTCTTACATAGATACCCTATTATGCCTAATTGAAAATAAGCAGAGCCAAATTGGATTACTATGTTTAAAGGTCCCTTGGCTATTCTATACATTTGATTTTTTCCATTTATCACTACAACGTTCCAGAAACCAACTTCATTTATTATAAAAATTTGGAAATCATTAAGCAGGTATCTTATTATTATAAGTAATTATTACTCCAGTTAAAAATTAAATAATTCTGTGGCATTTTTATTTTCTGAGGACTAGTGTAAGAAAAAGAAAACATAATAAGAATATAAGATATAGTTAGAAAATCGTAATAGCATTACCAAGATCTTAACGCAAAAAGAATGGTTATTTGTATTTGAACTATCATTACAGGTAGGAAATAATTTGGTTCTGTATTAAAATTACAACTACTTGTATTGCATCCCAACAAAACTACTGTACACAAAAATTTAAATGTCTCTACTAATGACAATGTTACTTTTCATAATTAAAAAATGTTCTAAATATGTCATATTTTTTGTTTTCTGTATGAAAGAATGACAAGCATTAAGTATGAAACTGTATGATATACAGAATTAGTCTAATGTTTTATTGCTGACATCACTATGAAACATTCAAATAGCTCTATAAACTAGTGTATTTTCAAAATAAATAACATACCTGTTTAAACTGAAATTTGAACGTATGCATTTATTTTCACAAGTCAAGTTTTTCTGACTGGAATCACTGAAAATTCATAGTTTTATGTTAAACAGATATTAAGCCAAGAACACTAAATAAATTTTCCCCTCCAGTGCTGCAGCAAATCACTATTAATACCATTGCCTGTTAACATGAAGCAAAACAGATGTTTTTCTCTACAATTGTATTCTGAATATAAGCAGACAAATGCATATTATAGTTTTAATAAGCTTCAATACAAGTCAACTTTCATGCTTTGTCAAACTTTCCAGCAATTCCTAAAATGTCAACCTTAAATACTCTGGAAAGCAGCTTTTATTGTATCTAGTAGTTAAATATTATCTTTCATTTGGGGCCTCTCTCATTATAAATTTAATGGAATGACCAAAACTTCACAAATGCAGTAATGTAGTGCTACTATAATATATGAAACTTCTCAGCTTATTTAGCTCCTCCTCCTTTCTGAATAAATTTGTTGTTTGCATGTATAAAAGTTCATGTCATCAAATTTATTAAAGAAGTCTGTGGTGTGTTGGAACCAGCATTTGATCTGGGATTACATTATTTCCAGGCCTACCTCTACCCCATACTAATACTTAACTGCCACAGTGCCTTGGTCACATCACCTGTAAAATGCTTATTACTGCTCTACCTCACCGCATTTTTGTGAATACCAAGTAAGACTATGTAAGGAAAAAGCTAGTCAAATATAAAGGAGTTTGTTCACTAGAGAAGAAACAAACTTGCACCCTTTCTCTGCACTTGACAAAATAAACTAACCACTTGAAATTGGCCTCTTCTTAGACCCAGTAGAAAAATACCAGCAGCAAAATTTTGTGGATTCTAGCTAATGCTCAGGATGCCTCTTATTAAAAAATAAAAATAAAAATAAATCAAAACCCACTTCTTGCCCTTCCACCCTACGTCCTAGCTTTGTCAGTAAAGGTAATTTTTAAGTTATCCTGTACTTGATCTTTAATACAGGTACCTAATATTGAAGTGCCTTTCTGCATGGTTCTCAAAGTTTCATCCAGGGTCAGCAGCTCTAGTATCATCCTGAGAACTTGTTAGAAATGCAAAATATTGACCCCACCCCAAACCTACGACTGAACCAGAAACTCCGGTGTGGGGCCCAGCAATGTGACTTTGAACAAGTCCTCCAGGCTATTGTGATGCACACTCAAATTTGAAAATCACTGCAGGGAGTCCCATCTGTACCCATCAATACAGGGCACACGAGTCCAGATTCCCAGACACCTTTTCGTAACTCTCAGTTGACTTTTCACTGCCCTCCCTAACAAAACACCGTGCAGTCCCTCCTGAACCTAGCACGAGCACTGAATTGATAGATAAGATTGAGAGGAAACCCAGAAACTTCCTACAAGCCCTCAGCATCCTCTGAGGCAGGAGCCAGAGCACCAGGACCGGCCTCCACCAGCCCCATCCTTCCCCAGCGGGAGGCGCCAGGTGGAGATCCGCGCACACACGACGCGGGCCGGCTCCTCCGCCGCGGTTACCTGCACCAGCGTCATCTGCGAGCCGAGCGCCAAGAGGATCTTCTCGGTCTTGGTGGGGTACGGGTTGTCACGGTGCTTGTAAAGCCACTGCTTGAGGGGCCGCGCCATGTCTTGCAGAGCCTGCCGCTTGTGCCTCACCTTCCCGCCATTCTGCCTGGCCCTGGACACCGGGAGAGGAGGAGGCGGCTCGGGTGAGCGGCGCCGCCTGGCCGCTGCCCCCAGCATCCCCCCACCGCTGGACACCTTTGCGCCCGCAGCCGCGCGCCCCCGGAGAACGGCCGCCGCGCCCGCGTCCGGTTCTGCAGGGCGTCCGGCTCCGACCGACGCGCCCGCCCCGCGCCCCCAGGCTGAGGTGAGGCAGGGGAGGGGGCAACACGACTTCTGGGCGCGAATACCGTTCCCTGGGCGTCTCTCTTTGAAATGGCCTGGTTGTCGCAGGGGGTCATGTGGCGGTGACCGACACTAAGTTTATCTTGAAAGGCGGGCTAGCCTGGAGCGAGTAGCCAGGAGTTAGAGGTTTAGGTGACGATGGTGAAATGATCTGAGGGAATTTGTTATTCAGGCTATAGATCTGCGCAGCAGGGCTGTCGCCCTCTCCTCGCCCGCCTGCGCCGGCGCCCTGGAGTGCCTCTGGCTTCGTGGGCCGGGTCAGGCTGCTGCCCGCTCTAGGGAGCTCATGCCTGCAGCTCGGGGCTTCCCGTCGCCCGTGGTCAAAGGAAAAGTCGCCCACTGGACGGCGGGAATAAGGCAAGGGATGATGGCCGTCCCGCCGCCCTGGTTCTTTCCTTTGATCCTCTGGAAAAAGGGGAAACTTTCCAAGCAAGTGTTTGTGGAGGAAGGACGCAGAACCTTAAAACAAACAAACAAAAAACCACCACTCGAGGGGCCTTTTCCCGACTGAAGGGAGAGTTTTAAAAGTATGGAAAACTCCGTCCGTGAGGAAAAGCACCTTCAAAGGGGGAAGGGGCCGAAGCAGCCTGGAGTCCGAGGCTAGGCGCTGCGCTCCCCCGCGGCTCCGGGAGGTGTCGCCGCGCGGCCGCCGGCGCGCCCCACCACTCGGGGAGGCTCGCGCGCCTGCGCCGCAGCCTCCAGGACTTTTGCCTCTTTAAACACTTTGATATGCAACTCCATCCGAAAGGACTGGTAGTAACATTTTGAGGAAACCTAATCTCTATTTTCCTAACCAACAACGCCGCAGAACAAGCAGCTGATGCAATCTTTCAGGTGGAGACTGCCAGGACGGCTGCCCCTCCCCCCGCGGGGCGCTCAGGGAGCCGCCGCCACGCCTCTGCAGCCGGAGCTGCTGGCCCACCCGCGAGTTCTCGCTCCCCAGCAGCCCCTCACCCGGCTAGACCGAAACCCGGCCCGGCAGGCCCGCGGCCTCCCCCTCCGGGCTCGCAGCGGGCCCCGCCGAACCGCGCGCACGCGCGTCCGGGGCGCCCTGCGGAGAACCGACCTTGCCAACACCTTGGCCGAGGCGGGGCGAGCTTCGAGGCCGTGGCGAGGCCCTGTCGTGACATAAGAGGGGAAGCCCACGGGGCTGGCCTGACCTGGGAAGCCCCGACTGCTTGGCCCTGCCCTGTTCCTAGGCATCCCGCTCAGTCCTCTCCGCTTCGCTCTCAGCCGCGCGTCTGCACCCATGGTCCGGAGAGGGGCAGGTAGCCCCCTACCCTGAGGTCCAGGTATCAGGGGACTGAGGAGCCGTTCCACGTGTCCTCAGTTTCCAACAAGCCTCTTTTGAGCTATCCTGATGAACCGATTCCCCAATATTTTGAGAAACTAATGCCTTAAAAAGACAATGCACGAGACCTGCCCTCCCGGGAACTCTGCGCCCCTAACCCACTGGCCCCGGCTGCCACTCGCACGCCCGCGCCGCTCACCGCTCCCACCCCTCCGGGCTGCAGGCGGGCAGGGGTCCCGGGTGCGTGAGCGTACCCAGTTCTCCGGTGTCTCAGGCCGAGGTTGTCCTTGAGGGGCGGGCCGTCCGGAATGCCCACCTCAGGGCGGGCGTGGGTACTGTCCAGGACGCCACCATAGGGCCGGCTGCCCCGTTCCCGTTCCGCAGCACCGCGGTCCTCAAAAAGCACGGCGCCGCTGAGCTTGTTGAAGACGATGGTGTTCATGGTGCCGGCTGGCTGGGGCTCGCCGCGCGGCCGCAGCGCCTCGAGGCCTGGCCGCTGGGAGCTCCGCAGGGCTCGGGTTCTAGGAGAAGAAGATGCATCACGTTACTCGCTCAGTGCTCACATCCCTATTCGTCCTGAGCCCCGGGCTTGGCCGAGGCTCTGGGCCGGGGAGCCGAGGGGAGCAGCGGCGCCGCCGCACCTGGACAAGGGACCCCTTGCCTCTCCCGACTTGGCTACACCGCTTCCCCCCTCCCCCCAACTCCCCGCAGCTCCCGGGACAGGTCCCTACCCTCCTCCTTGCCCTGGCGATCGAGTTCCCAAGGAACCTCAACCAGGAATAATTTACCTGCGTAGGCAAAGGAAAGTAATTCCTAAACGAGTTCTTTTCTTGGTTTTAATCTGGAAGAACTGCACTCGGGTTAGCGGAGCGGAATATGCGCGCGCGGGGGGCCGGGGGGGGGGGGGTTGCTCTTCAGTCACAACGGAAGTCTAAAGCATCTCGGAGCTCCCACTCGGGTTTTAAGGAGGGGTTGGAAGGAAGGGAAAATTTTGGGTAATATGAACAACTGCATCTCCATCCAAGTCCCGGTTAATGAGTCCCAGGCCACACCGGGATTCCGGGGATTTTCATGTTTTCTAGATCCTGGATGGTTTGGCTGAAACCAGTGTTCTAATTCCGGTTAAGGTCCCTCGGGGTCGGGGTGAGGGCAGGGAAAGTTAGCTGACTCCGGAGCTAGAAAGTTAAGTGGAGTCAGGGACAAATGCACCACATTGTCTCCCTGGCCCGGAGTCTTCCTCCCATCCCCCAGCCCGCTCCAGGATGCGCAGGGTCCCGGCAGGTCAAAGGCGCCGGAGTCCCAGGCCTCCCAGAGCCCGCTGTCAGTGCTGTCCTCTTCCGCAGCGTGGGTGTGAGCCTCGAGCTCAGAGCCCTTCCTCCCCCGCCCCTTTCTCGGGTCTCGGGGAACCATTTGAGGTTGCATAGGTGTTAGGAGAGGAAGGAAGCATCGCGGTCCGCGCACCACCGAGCCTGCGGCTGCCATGGTTAAAGAAAGCTTTCAGCTCACCTCCCGGGTCGCGGCAGCCGGGAGCCTCTGGCTGTAGAGCGCGGGCCTCAGGTTCAAGTCCGCGCCGCCGCCGAGCAGTCGAGTTACCGCCCCCATCACCCCGCCTCGCGCCTCGGGGTAGCTCCTGTTTCTTCCCAGCCGCCTCGGCACTGCTGCCAGCGCCCCCTCACCCCGCCCCGCCCAGGCGTGGGCTGCCACACCAACACGTACGGATCTCCTGCCTCGCAGATTGCCCACACTTACCAACGCCCCCTGCCCCGCCCTCCAGCCACCGCAGCAGCGGCCACGGGCGACATTTAGGGCCGTGACCATAGCGATTAAGCGACAGCTACCGTCAGTATTCGTGGGGAGGTGAAGTCAGACTTCCGCTGGCTGCCCGGTACACCGTAAGGCTGAGTCCTCCCACGCAGACAGGTACGTGTCTGGAGTGTGCACACAGCCTCGCCAAAAAGTGTCAAAGCAAATTTCCGTGCTCGAAGCCCCTGTTCTAAGGTCAGGACTAGCCTTGGTTTTGTTTTGTTTTGTTTCTTTTTTCTTTTTAAATCAGTGCGCTTAGTGCTTTGCGTTCATGCTGCGTTATTTGTAAAAGACACCCTTTTCCAGTCCCACAGTGTTTCCCCACCCCAGTCCTGTCCTCCCATATTCAACGGCGAGTTTTTCTTAGCGACTCCGCCGAAAGGTTTGCTATACCGGACCCTTCCCGGCTGTCCCAAGCCCACACAGAGATTGCAACCACAGACACCCGTAGTGGTCTGGGTCTGCAGGCAGCAGGCGAGGTGGGAGGGGGCTGCAAAGATCCGAGAGCTGGGTCCTGAACGGAGGGGTTCGGGGGGGTGGGCGTGTGAAGCGCGGTTCCTGGCCCTCACCCGCGGCCCAAGCGCAGTGTCCAGCGCCTCTTCTCTGCTCCTGTACTCCCCCACTTACCCTTACCCAGACTCACTCCAAACTGTCGCTTGGGGAGATCCCCTCCCTGTGGAACTACCCCGCCCAACGCCCGCGAAGAATTTTAAAGGCAAGGAGGAGCGGCCAGGTGGGCTTCCAGGCTCCTCGCAGACCCTCGGGCCAGCCTCGGCCACCACCAGGGCGCGTGCCCACTGGACCTCGGAGGGGGGTGGGGGAAGGGCGGGGAGAACGGAGGCGCCGGGGGGCAGGGGGGAAACCAGCAGCTCGGGAGCCAGAGCGAGCCTCGCGTCCCGTGGCCCGGAGCAGGGACGCCGAGACCCGAGGGCTGTACCTGTGGCGGTGGGGCCGGCGGCCGGCGGCAGGGCGGCTGGCTCTCCCGCGTCGAGGCTAGGCGCACTCCCATCCCCGCCGCATGTTCTCGGCGCGGGCTCCAGCGCGGCTCACCGCAGCCACCGCCGTCGTCTCGGCTTTATTTACCCAGACGGGCGCGCGCGGCCCGGGAACAGGAATACCGAGGCCTTCTCATGTTTCTTGACTGCCCCGCGCAGCCGGCGAACATCCTGCGGGCGCGGTATCCACGTTCCCGGGCCGGCGAGAGGAAGCCTCGGCACCCACCCGGCCGCGGGGACTGCTGTTAACCCTCGCAGATGAGCCGCCGTTGCAAGCGCCGCCGAGGAGCCCCCCCGGCCCGCCCAGCCTTCCCCAGCGGGGCCCGGCTCTCAGATCCGCCGGCCTCGCAGGCGCAGAGCAAAAGGGGCTATTTCCTTCGCATTTAGGGGAGAAATTGGAGAAGCCGCAAGTAGCGCCCGGCTCGGGCTCTGGGAGCTGAGAGGCTGCGGTGCAAATCCCGCGTTTTAGCTGGCGGGAGAGCCGGAAATTTAACCACGCGTGGCTAGGCACCAGAGAGCATTGGGTCGCGCCCTTTATTTTCTTCGAGATTAGCGGGAGTGAAGTTAGAGCTCGGGTTTGTGCCTATAACGCGCGAGCATGTTACAGGAGGTGCTTGCGCCCCGGGAGCTTCTTTTCTGGTGTCACTGGACTTCTGAGGTCCGGGCTGTGTCAAATCCAGGCACACGTTCACCGTCCGAGGCCAGCGCTGGAGAGGCTGCGCTCGCCGCGGGACGTAGGGGTGGAGGGAGGCGAGGCTAGGTGCCCAACCCACTGTGCCCCAGGTAAGGAAGAGAAGGCGAGCCCTGGGCCAGGGAGCTGCATGGAGGAAGGGGGATGGAACTTGGAAGAAGAGCTGGGATACAGTGCAAGGATAGAGAATGCCTCTCAGATTCTCTTATTGATGATAGTCCCCAAATATGAGAGTAGCGAAAGCTGTGATTTAGGTGCAACTGCAAGCTCAGGGCTTCTGGCAGCCTTGAAGATCCTCAAGGCGCCGAGCACGAAGCCGCCCGCGTTCTCGCCGTGGGCCTTGCCGCCGCAGCGACACCTTCATCTTTTATAAGAGCGAAAGTAGATTTTCCCAAACCTGTAAGTTAGGGCATCATTTGTTCTTTTCTCCTTCAAGGTGGCTGGCCAACTCTGCGGCAGGGGTCCATCTAAGCATCTTCCTTTTATGTGGCCTGGAAGTGGTTAAATATTTATATATATTGAAGCTATTATTTCCAAGACTAATCACACCTTTGAATTTTCCATTATATTATCTCCCAAAATATGCGACGGCAAACTGGGCAGTGGCACAGTCTAAAGCAGAAAAGGATGAAGGTTTAAGTTTTTGCGCATTAGACAAATATTATCATTTGATAACATTTCCCAATGTCCTTGTTTTCCTTTATTGTATAATTTGCAGCTGGAGCGTTCGCATTTTGTCGTTGGCGCTGCACTTGACTTGCTGTAGTGTGAATTCAATATACGCATCGGTCTACAGTCCTCGCTGTGGGATTTAAAGTCAGGGATACATCATAAAATTTCAGCCACAGACTTGGAGCCACTAAACTTCACAACAATTGATAATTCAGAGGAAGAAAGAGACGGATTCTGTCCTATGGTCTCTATGACTGATGGTGGTCACCAGACATTATAATAAAATCAGCTGTCAGACGCCCCTCTGACATATATTTTGGTCAGCTGTGCTGGGTAAAGCAACAGGCATGTATGTAGTTGCTTGCAATTTCATAGTACAATACTGACTCATGGAGCAATATGCTGTAATGGAGGCTAGCATAGGACAAATGCTGTTTTAGTCTTTACTGCATTTACACAATTTTAAAATGCATTTAGAGGACTTTGACTTGAGATATATTTACACGTAAGATTTGTTTTCTTAAAATCTGATATAAAATATACAGCGAAAAATCTTTCTGCAAAACATTTTTTATTTGGTATAGGAATAGCATACACCCTAGTTTTTAAGTCACTGAAAAAGTAATGCAGAATTACTTTAGATTATAGTTTAGTAATTAGAGTACATTTTAAAATGAAAAAAAAAAACCAGTGAAGGGTTGATTTTAAAATGAAATAGTAAGGAGAATCCCTCTGTAATATACAAATTGGCATGTATTTTGTGATAGACCAAAATTTTATTTTTGTAAGTTTCATCCTCTCTACAAGAGTAGTTTCTTCATTTTAACCCACAGTAGAGATACAGTTATCATTATCTTAAACTTCACCTTTTCTGAAGATGAATTTTACTGAGCTTCTAATGCTATATTCTAATCTCAGTATATGAAATGCTGTATTATAATCCTCAGAAGTAAACCCTGAAGTTTTAGAAAACATATCAGAAGATTTAAGAGAGTATGTAATTTGTGGGAGATAGCCATATGCAGGGAAAAGAAAAAACAGCTTAGGCCAGAAGTCAGAAAATTTGAGTCCTAATCTTAATTCTGGTTAATTTGATCTTGGTTTAGCCTGAATTTACTAAACTATAAAATGAAGATATTAAGTTTTCCACAAATTTGCCATATGCTATTATTAAGATTTTTTTTTTAAAACGTGAAAGTAACGTGTTGCCATTGCTAAAGCTAGAAAAATGTTAAGTAAGAACATTTGGCAGAAATCTTAATTCATTCTATTAGACCTAGAGTGTAATTATAAATATAAGTAATTTTTACTTTCAAATAAAAAAAAGAAGTCTTTATTTTAAGCATTTTGATATTTTATGAAGGAGCCTGACATTTCAGAACAAATATTGGTTAAAGTTTTTGAAAATAAGGATTGCTTTTAAACTTTCTTTCCTAGTTATTACTTATAGGCAATGAAATAAATTACAAAGCCAAGGAATGACTGTCACTTCCTGTCCAAATGTTATAAAATAGTAAATTTATGAACAAATAGCAGGTTCACCTCACACTTGGCCATTGTGACTTGCAGAGATACATGTTGAAGTGCCTAAGTGGAACAACGGAAGGAGTAGTGAAAATCACAGCTGCAGAAACATTGTGGGCAAACCAGGAGAATGGGGGGGGGGGCTCTCCCAATTTCTCACAAGGCATTTGTGCTTTGTTTGTAATTTAACTTTAATTGCATAAATAATGCAGGCTAAATTCTCTGGGAGAGGGTCTTCTCCCTAAGTTCACTCACAACCAAGGGATAGAGTACAAGTGAAAGTTCCTCTTCAGCCAGCTCCATCCAATCACGTTCCTGGGAGGCAACCACCAAGAGGTGGCCACTGCTGGTTTGATGTGTAGACTTTGGGTCTTTTTTCGCTGCGTTCATATACGTGAATGCAAACAAAACATTATAGTTTTGTTTTATGACCCTTTGAAAGAGATGAGACCATACTTATACCCTTGTATAAATGTACACACTCACAGACACCCAGAATTAAACTAAAACATGCCTTTTCATTCAACTTCATAGAGAACTTTCATATTAGGACATAAATGTGTAATTCCATATTTTTAACTGTTACATAATGCTCCATAATCCATTTAGCCATTCCCCATCCTCATTGTTGCCTTTTCAGTTTTCACTATTATGAACATTAAACACCCTTGTTTAGTATTATTTCTGCACATGTGTAAACATTTTTCCAGGAATAGCTACACCGACATAGAATTGCTGGGTTGGAGACATGATTTAAAAATTTTGATAGATATTTCTAATTTCTCTCCAAACTGTACCCCCCACAAAGGCCCCATTTGCTGACATGCGACACCACATTTCTTATGTTTGGATTTCATAATGTTTGCCAGTCTGATAAGTAAAATAATGTCTTATTGTTTGAGAACCTTTTCATTTGTTTATGAGCCATTTGTATTTCTTAATTGAAGAAACTTGCTTATATCTTTATCAGATGCCTTGTTAATTTTATAAAGTCCTTTATTAATCATTTTTTCCATGATATATATGCTTTATATATTACAGATATGTTATCTGGTCTGACGTGCCTTTTGCCTATTTTGTTTTTGTCTTACAGAAGGTTTAAACATGAATATAGGTCAATAGGTCTGCATTCTCCTTTATGAATTCTGGGTTTTGTGTCTTCCTTACAAAGGCTTTTTTTTTTTTTTAAGATTTTATTTATTTATTTGACAGAGAGAGACACAGCGAGAGAGGGAACACAAGCAGAGGGAGGGGGAGAGAGAGAAGCAGGCTTCCCTCGGAGCAGGGAGCCTGATGCGGGGCTCGATCCCAGGACCCTGAGATCATGACCTGAGCTGAAGGCAGACGCCTAACAACTGAGCCACCCAGGCGCCCCGGCTTTTTTTTTTTTTTTTTTTTGTATTTTCTTCTAATGCTTTTAAAAAATTGTTTTCACTTGGCTCTTTAATCCTCCTGGAATTAATCTGTATATGTTGTGAGGTAGAAATCTAATTTGATTTTTTTTCTTCTTCAGATTTTTTTCTCCCACTGATTTGAAATTACTTTCTTGGTGTACATGGCAAATTCCTTTCCATGTGTAGGTTGGTCTAAGAAGGCTTTAAGAGATGTTGCAAAACACCCAATAGACTGTAATAAATTTAATCTTCAAAAATTTAAAACCATCTTGCGCTCCAAAGACTTCCAATATTATTCTGTTTCTAATTTCAGAGCATGTCAAGTATCGAAATAGTAATATGCATGGCCTGGTTATGGTTCTAATTTAGAAGGCTAATTCAATACTGTTCTAGGACGAAGTTGCCGTTCATTTTGTCGCCATCCTGCTCGAAGCAGGAGAGCAGTTTCAGGCAGCCATATTCTCCAGAGTGGAGTACGGGCTGCACAGAGCTTTGTAAATGCATCACATAACCAAGTGGTAACTGATCACGAGCAATATAAGGTTATTTGTCAAAGTGATGAGTCCCTGCCATCCATTATTTGAAAAAGTAAAATGAATCTCTTTTTTCTTGCTCAATTCTTTATGGAATGTGAATGACTTTTTTCCACAAAGCAACCAGTCAAGATGAGAACCTTCAATCTGATTGCATATTAGCCAATTTCACTCTGGACAAAAATGCAAATATTTTGTTGCCACCATTTCCTCAAAATGTCAGCTACATAAAAGTACAGACAGTCAGTAGAGCTGAGATCCAGGTGGGTTAATGTTTTTTTTTTTTTCTACTTCAGAGAGCTTGAGATAGGATCTGAAGTAACCTTGGGACACTGGTACCTCATGTCTTCGCTTAATTCCAAAATATCTCCAGTACCCACAACCAATAGTCACGGAGTCTCTACTCCGTTACACACATGAAAATATACTATATGCTGAGGTCCTGAGGGGAATCTGGAGAACATTTTGTCCTCAAAACGTGCATTGAAATACAAGAATTTCTCCCAGGAGACTATTCTATCTTGAAAATCAATTTGTTTGCACATCAAAATGTGACCATTTAAATAAATATAAGACTTTTGATCACAAGCTAGTATGACTTGATGTTTGGAGCCTAATGGACTTCAGGTACTCAATTTAATTACTATATGTACTTCATGCTGTATCAAGCTTTCGGCTGACCCCCCACCCCATCCATCCTCCCCGCTTTCATTTTTATCCCGTTTTCATCTATGTGTAGGATATTTGAATAAGTTCGTCAAAGGAATGCATGTGAGCAAAAGTGATGTGTTCAACTTTTGCTTAACCTGCTTAAAAAGAAAATGCTTGTCCTCCTCTTTAACTCTTCCCTGTTACCAAAGACTGGAACACGGATGTGGCAGTGACCCACATCTATTGATCAGATAACAACTCAAAGAACAGCAGAGCCACAAGATGAAAGGAACTTGGGGCCTCGAATGGACCACATGGGTGAGAGCTTCCGGGCCTGGGCTCAGCTAACTCTTTCTGGAAAGGGTCGAACAGTAAATGTTTTAGCTTTTGTGGGTCATAAGGTCTCTGTTCAACTCTGCCATTGCAGTATGAAAGCAGGCATAGGTAATGCTTGACTATGAATGAGTCAATGAATGAGTGTTGCTGTGTTTCAGTCAAACTATTTAATGGCCACACAATATACTTCCTCTGACTTTTTTCCCAGCCATTTAAATATGTACAAACTATTCTTGCCTCAGAGACAGAAACAGACCGCAGGCTAGATTTGACTGGAGGTTGTGTTTGCTGGTCCCCTGGACCTGGGCTACTCAGCTCTGGACTCTTATGAGACAAAAAGACCTCCCCTTCTTGAAGTCACTGTATTTTGGGGTTTCCTGGCCAAGGGAACTTAGCCTGTACCCTCCAGAATGCACACCTGTATAAAGTTACCACCAGTGGGCTTAAGCAAAGGGCTTTTTAGATGACTAGAGGCTTTCACAAACAAAGAGAACTGGAAAGGGGATGTAAAGAAAGCATGCTTTCTCCCCACTCCTCCTGAGAATGTGTTATATGTGTTTAGAGAATTAGCCTAATTATTTTTACAATATTTTTGATGCTGTTCTTTTTATATTTTTACCCCTTTTAAAAAAGGTATTGACATACCTTTAAACACAGTATTGGTGTTTGGGTTTTGATGCTTATTTTTTTTAAGTCATGGAAAAAGGTGATTAATTTATAAGGATTACTGTTTTCTGGCTTACCTCCTCCTGCCTCTCCCCAAAACTCCACAAAATTCAAACTATTTTTTTCATTGTTTTCTTTTTAAATCATCAACAGTAAATATTTATGGGACACCTGCATGCAAAATCCTGTGCCAAGAACTGCATAGAATTTGATTTAGAAGACATGATCTTTGCCCAGCTTATAAACTTAAGAAAGCCTGGGAAAACAAACATACCTCATCTAAAATGTTCTAAGGTGTCTGATATAAAGATTGCTTGAATCCAGTAAATCTGTAAATCATCTGTAGAAATGCATGAGGGAGCTTGAAGACGATAGAAGGGCCATTTTATGCGTCTGCTAAAAATTTTGTAACCATATTACCAACATCCTTCCCGAAAACATGCAAAAAGATCATTATTTCAGAAATTTGAACCTGATTGAAAAACAGCATTTTCACCTCTTACATCAGACTTTTCAAGTTTTATGCCCCAAACCTCTGGGTTTCAAGAGAGATTTTTAGGGCTTCCATTGAAAAAAAAAAAATACAGAAAGAGTAAACACACGGGCTAGCTCATGATCTTTCCTTCTTCCTTCCCTTGTCCAGGCCTTCCTGCAACCTGCCTCTGGCCTTCCACCTTACCCGCCTTTGGAAAACTGTTGAAGGGAGAGGAGGATTGGAGGAGAGGAGTTTCGTGAATAAACTTGTCATATGTGGCTGTGATGTAATTCTTTTTTTTTTTTTTTTAAGATTTTATTTATTTGAAGAGAGAGACACAGCGAGAGAGGGAACACAAGCAGGGGGAGTGGGAAAGGGAGAAGCAGGCTTCCTGAGGAGCAGGGAGCCTGATGCGGGGCTCGATCCCAGGACTCTGGGATCATGACCCGAGCCGAAGGCAGACGCTTAATGACTGAGCCACCCAGGTGCCCCCAGTGAGGTAATTCTTAAGGCTTGGAGAGAGAAGCCCCCACCACTCCTCAGCTTGAGGAGACTAACTCTTGCCCAAGTGTCTGGGCCCCAGACCCCCCCAATTCCCACAGGCATGTCTGTGGGGGCAGAGTCAGGTCTGCACCTAGAACTATGCAGTGAGCCTAAGTAATTGATTAGCCATCCGTTTGTTTTGATATTCGTTATCTTTGCTAATTTGATGCTGTTGGCTACCACAAATCCTGTTTAGAAGGGAGAGTGGGCTATACAAGAAAGGGAAAAGGAAAAAAGGTGTGTATGCCAATGAATTGTGCAATCTAAAATAGCCCAGAGTCTAGGATAAGAGAAGCCTTACAATACCCAGATGTCACAATTTTTTCCTTGGACCTGCAGTAGCAGTCAGCTCAAGACAGAATGTCCTAAGACGGCTCTTCTGGACTCTTATAAATCGGGGCATAATTACGGATTTTGTAAAAATTTACATGATATGCACACAGCACTTACTACACGCCCATGTACTATTCTAGGCACTTAACTCATGTAAATCTCACAGCCACCCTTTGCGGTAAGCACCCATTAGCACCCATTTTGTAGAAGAGGACACGTAGGCATAGAATTGCCCTAAGTCACGGGTTGATCCCTGGTGGAGCCAGGATTTGAATGCAGTCAGGCGAGTGCCTGACTATAACTCACTGCCTCTTTGAAGGTACCTAGGAAGGGTAGAGAGAAAGAACTTGAAAATACTTGACTGTGTAATTGTAGGCACAGCTAAATATGTGGTTGCACACTTTTGGCTCCTCACATAACAGCAGGAAATTCAATGCCAATGTGTTTGCTTTTCTTTCTGTATGTGACCTTTTTCCTAGGTGGGGAGCCGGTGGGATCTCAGTGTCACCTAGAACGTGACGACTTCCCACAGCTCCGACATCATGGTAAAAAGCTCTATTTCCTGTTCATCTTCGTGTGTGGGTTCACACTCAAAAGCCAATAAGTGCTGACTCTTCTGTGGCTTCTCTAAATCTGGAGAACATCCTTCCTACCAGGCAGTGAAGTGATTCAGCAATGGAAAAAAAACAAACAAACATGCTTTGGAATAGTCCCAGCAATTTGGAAATATTGCTTTATAAGAGGAGTAGACACAGCATGATTGTAAGTGGCGTATCTCAAGTGGGGTGAAAACCAGTAGCTTTGACTGAGAAGCCTACAGAGATGATAGAGGTTCATACAATGTCATGAGCTTCTTCTTGCTGTTTTGTCTCTGTTTTGTTTTGTTTTGTCTTATTTTCATTTGTGATAGTTTGTAGGCCTGCCTCTAACATTTGTGTAGTCCAAGGCAAGAGTACAAATGAACGCCTACACACCATATGTCTAAATATTTAAAAGTTACAAATCAAGCTAAACCACTGTTCAATAAAATATGTCACATCCCTCTACCTTGACAACTGTACTATAATCAGGAAAAGTCGAAAACTATGTAAAGTTATGATTTTTGTTGGGAAAATATCAAAGACTAGTTGGTTTAATTGTTACTGCACATGTCTGGATGTTTTGTTGTTAGACTGGCAATGTTAGATGAGTAATAAAATGAAAAAGACATATTTCATAATTTATTATGTATTTATTTAATGAAATTTATTTTTCTGGTCTTCATTTCAGTAAAAATCACTATATTATTATAATCAATATTCTCTCACAATTTGTGTTCTGAAAGAATTCAAATAAAAGGTAATTCTACTAAAAGTGTCCAAAATATATTGAATATCTGAAACATATGAATATATTTTCATCAAGAATATACATTAAAACAAATATAGAAAACTTTAAATTTATTTTAATATATATTATTACAAAGTGCTATTTTTATTCTAAAATTCATTATATATAATATTCAAATAGAAAAGAAAAATTAATAATTAATGAATACTATATTTTAAAGCTGAAATTTTATTTACTATTTTGAAAAATTAATTTAGAATATTTTATATAAATAAAATTATTTGTTAATGCTAGTGTTCAAGGCACACTGGTTGTCAATGTAAAACATTCATTGGTAACCAATTTTGTGAATGATCTGTCTGTATCTGCACACTTACCAATCTTTGAGTGACATGAATTGTTTAATATTGCAAAATGTTCTTTTGCTGCCAGGCGCCACCATTGCAGAGATTTGCTAAACATTGAATACCTGCAGAACCATGTATTGGAGAAGCAAGAAAATGATGGCAGGCACTCCTGGAAAACAAATACTGCATGAGGTAAGGCTAGATAGCATTCAGGGAATTTGCTGAGGTGATTAATTTGTCTTTTCTCCCTGCTCTTGGAAGTAATGGTCACCTCCAATGCTCTTAGCAGGATAACCCAAACTTTTACAGTTTTTGGATGTGATCACCTTTTACTCTGAGGATGCACAGCAAATGATGTATAGAAGCATTTCTATGGGCCCTGAATAGTGTAGTCACGACAGCAGATTTTTGGGTTTTAAGTTGCACTGTGTTCTAGTGAGTGCTAAATCCTACACAACAGAAGCACCCTGTGTTCTTTAATACAGTTACCTGCATGCGTGTGTGTGATGGAGGTCCTTTAAAAGAAAGGTTTGGGGCAGTGGCCTTTTGCCTGGGTCTAAGGGTGATATTGGTCGTTTTGAGTGCTTTTCAATTTTTATGTATTTATTTATTTACATACTTACTTCTCTTTTTTTACTTTATTAAACTTGGGCCCTCTGATGAATCAAAATGAAATCACACTTACCGAAGCCTTTCCATCAGTGTATCCTCTGATGATCCTACAATGATTAACACGCAGGACGACACCTGAAGTGACAGAAAGCAGGGTCATTTTTAAAGCTGTGCCAGGGAAACATACATTTTTTAAAAAAGATTTTATCTATTTATTTGACAGAAAGATAGAGAAAGAGCCAAGCAGGCAGAGCGGCAGGCAAAGGGAGAGGGAGAAGCAGGCCTCGGTCCCAGGGCCCAGGGATCATGACCCAAGCCGAAGGCAGACACTTAACCGACATTTTTTAGCAGGGGCAATTATTACAGAGCCATCCTTTGGGAAATAATGTCATCCCTGAAGGTCGGAGAATGATACACTTGAGCGAAGTCAGCTTTGCAAAGTATTTCCCTTCAGATGTACGAGGAGACAGCTGATTATGGGCACTGCATCTGGCTACCACTTACTTGCCTTATTCACAGGCAATCATGAGCTCCACAAAATGCATTTAAATGTCCTTCAACACCATGTTTTTCAACATGTAGCCTATGAACTGCCTTAAGCAGGGGTACTGGTTAAAAATGCACATTCCAGATTCCAACTATACATGGGCTTAGGCCCCATGGTGATGCTGACAAGGTGACACAGGAGTTTGTCAAACCATGCTTGAGAAAAAAATTGATCTAGGGCAATTTAATCTTTTTTAACTATACACCCTGATGAGTAAAAATATTTTGGGCAGGTATCTCTGATATATAATCATTTATTTGTAAATAGTGTATGTGCATTATTATGCTATTATATCATGTAAATTGTAAAATACAAAACACCATAAATTTGTCTAAAAGGCAAAGGTAAACAATATTTTAAAACAACTGTTTTATCTTTCAGTGATACAAAAATACTTTTTGCTGCAGCAAAATATAATTGTTAATAAAGAAATATTTATTAATATGATTAACAGGCTATTTTTAGTGAAAGCAATATAATGTGAATTGCCTCAGACTTTAAAAAAATCTTGGCTTAATAATTTAAAGGTTGGGACTCAAGTTCAGGTTAATCAGAGACTTGTTTTTCGTGTCATCTCTAAAAAAGGTACTTCAAGACAAGACAGGTTCACACAGAACAGGTCGATTTCTGACTGTATTTACCATTTGTTTTCAGCCCATCTGCAAATTATAGAAAGAGTTTGCTTAAAATTATGCTTACAAGTCTTCCTTGATATTAACCAGTTTTTGTAAATTAATCACAACATGTTACACTTTTATTTTCAAAAACTGACTTTAATAATTCACTGAAACTCTTTGAGAGATTTCAAAATTCTGTTTTCAAATTTTTGAAGTATGATAGGAGTTTCAATAGGCAATACAAGTCATTTTCAGGAACAAAATCACACAACGATGGGTACATTTCTAAATCATGAGTGTCTTTTGGAAAGCAGTTACTTTCTCAATTATTGTTAAATGTCATCTTTACCTGAAGGGGGCAGATGAACAGTGTTCTATGTTTTTTGTTTTTAAATAACAGTAAGGTAGATTCCCATTGAAAGTCACATCCTTAAGACAATAAGCAAATGACCGTGACTTAAAGCTAAGGTTTCCGACGTGTAAAGGAAATGGTGAAAATCATGAGCCTGCCAAGAAATGGGTGAAGGCTAGATATTGGGAGGACTGTATTTTATGCCCATTGCTTTCATTTTCATTTAAAAATGGAGCAGTCATAAATGCTAATTGTGGACATCGCTGATTCACTGTGGGAGGGGCAGGGAGGCATCTGGGATGACTCTCAGCCCTGAGTAACTGGGTGTGTAGTGGAATCCTTCACTGTGAGAGAGAATAGCAACAGTAGCAAAAGCTGACAATTAGGAAAGGCACTGTCCAGGGCTTTATGTGAATCACTTCATTTCTTATTCACACAATGTCCTGGGCACAGTTCTAGTATCAGGCTTTTATGGATGAGGAATCTGCATTCGAGGTCATATAGTTACTAAATAATGGAGCCAGGAATCTGGCAAGTTTGGGGACTTCATTTGTGGACCTGAGGAGTTGAAATGCAGGTCTGGCCCCGGACCTATGATTATGACAACTCTGGCTTCCCAGTAAGATGGAAGAGGTACTGGAGGGTGCTTGGGGGCTGCATGCTACATACTCGGGAAGCAGACCTCCCTCCCGCGGAAGGTGCCCTCTGCAATCTTAAATCTGCAAACAGAGTAGAGGCTAGAATATCTGAAATCATCAGCTGATCTTGTGGAGCATTGATTTCCAGAAGTCTACAGCCTTCTTGGCAGGAATTCTCTATCTGGTTGTTTTGGATATCATTAACTTCAGAATGTGTTTCTTTAATTTCTGTGACATATAGAGATTTCGTATTAGTGGCTAGGGCACTTTCTAATGTTATAAATATTAGTTTGTGTTTTCTTGGAGCGCTTCTTCTGAATGAGTCTATATATAAGCATCCATTCTATTCCAGGCATTGTGGTAGATTCTTGAGATTCAGGGGTTTCAAAAATCAGTCCCTTACTCTCAGTCTAGAGAGAAAGAGGTGAGTGGGTAGGTAGTTAATATAGCATGTTGAGATTGTTTATATGGCTAAAACGGCTGTGCACAGACTTGGGGAGACAGAAGGCTTCCCAAAGGAATGATAGGAAGTTAGCTAGGTGGAATGGTAGGGGCGGCAGAGGAGGTTCCATTCAGATGTGTATCATAGTACTTGAAAATAGATATCATGTGCTTCCTCTTTCATGTCTCACCTCTGTCCTTTGCCGTTCCCCTCTTCACAAACTTCCTTTCATTGCTTGTTTTTTGTTTTTTGGTTTTTTTTCTTAATTCCTTCCTTCCTTTAAAACAGAATCACTTTCTTATGTTCGGAAGACATATTATTGGCAATAAACAAAAGGAGGATGAGCAAATCTTCACCAATAGTCCTTACCTAGGATTAAAAGTTCTCTGTTTAAAGTCATCGAAAATTATTGCAGTAATCAGTGCTAGGTACTAGAACGGTCTAAAACTCTAAGGGCATTGAATCATGGCACTCCCACCCTCAGTGCATAATTCTTACAGTTTTTTAATAAAGAAACATTTTATTGTTACAAACACTGCATAAGTACCTTGAGAAAGCTAGAAAATTAGATAAGCAAAAATTAAGAAAAGCACTATATTCCTGCTACTGGGGATTATCTTTAATATCATTTTGATTTGCTTTCAGATACTTTATATTTATGGATGTATTTTTATTAAAATGAGATAATACTTTGCATGTTGTTCTGTACCCTGGTTTTCTAATGATCTTTCCCTTTATGAGTCAAAATTTTAATCTTATCTAACAGTCTATCTCTAATCAGATTTTCTCAGTTATCCTCATAATACCCTTTAGAGCTAGTTAGTCCTACATATTGAATCTAGTTTTTATGGCTCTCAGTTTTCTTTTACTCTAGCATCATCCTTAACTTTTTTCCCATTGTACGCTGACTTGTTGAATAGACCAGACCAAGGATCCTAACAGAATGACTCATCTTAATTTTGTCTGGGTGCCTTCTGGTGCTATCATTGAACTTCCCCCATCTACCCTATAGTTTCTTATGCTGAAAGTTAGGTCTTTTTGCTGGGTTCATGTTAAATATTTTGGCTAGGATATGCCATAGGTGACGGTTTGTAGTTTATTGTGCCACATCAGGAGACATAATATTTAATGGCTCCACCATTCATGGGGCTAAATTTGCGCACTGGATTTGGGTGATGAAAATCTGATCCCCCTACAAATGTACACTTATGTTTTTCTCCTGTGACTAGAAAGAAATCTTTGTGGTATTACTTTGGCTCTCGGCGAAAGTCAGATTCCCCATAAATCATGCACTTAATGCTTTTAACACTACTTGACAATCCTTGCCTGGGTCAATAATTTCATTAGGGATCAACAGTGATTAAAATCTAATTCAATCCTTCCTTTTCTCTTAGTCGGTGACATTCTTCTATGAGATAAAGTTTTTCCTCATCAAGTGGGGTTGTTTTGTTTTGGTTACTCTGTAATATAGTCTAACTGGAACTGCAGAATAAATGTTTAATATTCCGTATTAGATATATGTTTTCAAAGGAAAAAGCCTACTTAATAACTCCCTCAAATGATGACATCTGGGGTGGGGGGAGAAGGCTTTTTTTTTTTTTAAGTATCATTCTCGATTCATGGATTTGCTTTGATTCAATCAATGTTCCTATATCCTCAAAACAGTTTTTGGAACTAAAAGTTTTAAGTTGAGTAATTCAGCATCAGTTGTTTTACACTGCAGTGCTATTTAAAAGAAACAGATACAGCCAATTCTACCATTTTATGAATATTTTGAAAAAATAAGATTGACAAGATGGTGAAAATCCCTTTCATTACACATGACAAGCCACCTGGCTCGGAGTATGCCCTCCACCCGTTGCAGTGTGTGAAGTTCTGTCTGTCAGCTTCGCAAGACGAAAATGAATTTACTCTTGGAAAAATGGATTTACCAACGCCGAAAGGAAAGCACCATTTCAGGAGCTGTTCATTGTACCATAGTCGAGATAAGATGTCTCTATTTGGGGAATTTTTCTTTTCTTTTCTTTTCTTTTTTTTCGCAGATACTGAACTTCAGATTTTTTTCTTACCCTTTTAAAAAATGAGTTGATAAACAGCTAACTACTGGCTTAGTGGCACAGTTCATTCCATAGCCCATACATTGAAAAGAGGCATATATTTATTTGCTTGTTATTTTGTCTTCTAAAGTGAAGTTAAATCCAGAAGAACATGAAAATTATAAATGTGTATGAGCAGGTACATATGAGGATGCACCCATGTGCGCACACATGCACACACACACACACAGAAAGATGTATTATTAAATTATAGAGTTACCAACTCTCTTGACTTCAGCACTGGAAGTCTCTTGTCACAGTAAACACTCCAGTCCCGGGCAAAATGGGATAGTTGGTCACCCTAAAGTTGCCATATAGAAAATGCATGGCATTCAACAACAGATCTCTAATGAATCTTGCTGTTCTTGACTCAGACATTTAATAAGGCCTTTAATTCAGACATGAGTTGATATATCAAACTGGCAAGAAAAGAATTACGTACATAAGAATATGAATTCAAAGAAGTATCAGGAATACACTAAAAGTCTTTAAAACTGCCAGTATGAAAGGGATCAAGAATCTTACTACTTATTTCTTCTTCAGAAGAGGTAATATAGCTGCCAGTATTTCTGAATATTTCAGCCAAAGCTTAGAAAACAGAATGGCGGAAGGTATAAGGTGCTTGAGTTGATTTTCACTATGGCATTTTATTTATACAGAGACTATTCAATAAATGTTAAGTTGAAAAAGACCTTGAGGAGTTATACAATCTATCTTTCCACATCTAGTCGAGGCCACAATTAGATCATGATGGGATTCTACCCAATATATTTTTAAATACCCTCAAAGAAAGAGATATTCCATTATTAATTTTATGCCTTACCTGAAACTCTCATCCTTTATATGGAACTAATTTTTTTTCTGGTTGATGTTAGAGATTGTGAACAGCCAGAAACCATTCTTTGACAAAAGTTAGAAGATTATTTTTCAATTTCCTTTAAGTATTCTAATTCTAGAAGCTTTTAACTTTTCTTCCAAGTTTGTACTTTTAAACCTTTGGTTACATCTGTGCTCTCCTCCAAATCCCTAAAGCATACATTTGGGTATGTTAACCAGCATAAAAAAGATACAAATTTTTATATTCTTTCATTTATAGCACTCATGAAACTGACATATTTGTAGTGAAAAGAGTATTATGTAATAGCCTATGTATCAGGACCTTAATGAATTGATGTTTCAAGAAATAAAACCACTAGTTTTATTTATCAGAGTTTAATAGACTCTGTAGGATCTCCAAATAGCTTTACAGATAGCTTTACAGATATGGCATCTTATTGTTAAGGATTTATGTCTACAATCTCATTCTTCATCCTCAAGACCTGAGATAAGCCTAATCCTAGGTGCTTTACTAGTAAAAAGAAGTGCTTTGAGATCACAGAAGGGAAAGAAGGTGATCCTATGAGACATATATTTTAATTTTAGTTCTTTTTCTGGTTTCCTGATATTTGACCTGGGTTATTGTGTTTGGTAGGTAGTTTAGGAATGCAGAAGTATTTTACTTAGGTTGTTGGGTTTTTTTGAGATTGAAAGAGCTAACAGAAGTTAATTTATTTTTTATTTTTTTTATTTTTATTTTTTTTATTCTTATGTTAATCCCCATACATTACATCATTAGTTTTAGATGAAGTGTTCCATGATTCATTGTTTGTGCATAACACCCAGTGCTCCATGCAGAATGTGCCCTCCTCAATACCCACCACCAGGCTAACCCATCCTCCCACCCCCCTCCCCTCTAGAACCCTCAGTTTGTTTTTCAGAGTCCATCGTCTCTCATGGTTCGTCTACCCCTCCGATTTCCCCCGCTTCATTCTTCCCCTCCCGCTACCTTCTTCTTCTTCTTTTTTTTTTTTTCTTAACATATATTGCATTATTTGTTTCAGAGGTACAGATCTGAGATTCAACAGTCTTGCACAATTCACAGCGCTTACCAGAGCACATACCCTCCCCAGTGTCTATCACCCAGTCACCCCATCCCTCCCACCCTACCCCCCACTCCAGCAACCTTCAGTTTGTTTCCTGCAATTAAGAATTCCTCATATCAGTGAGATCATATGATACATGTCTTTCTCTGTTTGACTTATTTCACTCAACATAATACCCTCCAGTTCCATCCACGTCGAAGAGCTAACAGAAGTTAAAGGATATTTGCTACTGGATTTCAGTGCAAAAGAATTAAAAAGCAGTCTTTTAAAATTGAACATGCATACAAAGTCACCTGGGGGAGCTTATTAAAAATCAGCTTATGATACAGTGTGGCCCAAGATTCTGCATTCCTAACTAGCTTCTAGGTGGTGCTAATGGTCCAAGGACCATACTCTTGCTTGCTTGCTTGCTTAATTGAAGTATAGTTGACACACAATGTTACATTAGTGTCAGGTGTACAACATAGTGATTCTGCAACTCTATATGTTATGCCGTGCTCACCACAAGAGTAACTACCCTCTGTCACCATATAACACTATTACAATACCACTGACTATATTCCCTATGCTGTAACTTTCATCCCTGTAATTTATTCATTCTGCAACTGGAAGCCTATACCTCCTGCTCCCCTTTACCCATTTTGCCCATCCCCCACTGCCTTCCCCTCTGGCAACCACCAGTTTGTTTTCCGTATTTATGGGTCTATTTTTGCTTTTTTGTTTGTTTGCTTTTGTTTTGTTTTTTAAGGACCACACATTGAATAGCAAGGTTGTAAGAGTTTAGTTAGAGCTTACTTCAGATTTTTTTTTAACCTAGAAAGACAAATAGTACCCAATGAGATACTCTCTTTATAGGGAGCAGTGGGGAGATGGATAGAGATGGAAAAATTATTTTAATTGTATTATTGGTATAGAGAAATATTTGTAAAAACTAATTAAGAAAGCTATTTCTGTAGCACAGTGACTAAACTGTGATGTAAATACAAATACTATATATAATGGCAGCTTATCCTGTAATTAGTGAGTGTTTTAGTTATAAATTTTTAATTCACACTTTATAACTAGATTTAGACTTGTTTTACTCCCTTTTGATGAAATTAATTTTTCTCTATTTCATATCATGAATATATGAAATTACTTTCTACAAAGAAAGTTCATATACAGGAATGTGGTATTGCAAATACCATAAACCAAGTACATTTTTACATTTTGTAGTTAAAGTTAACATTTAGATCGGGGCGCTTGGGTAGCTCAGTTGGATGAGCGCCTGACTCTTGATTTTGGCTCAGGTCATGATCTTGGGGTTGTGATTGAGCCCCGTGTTGGGCTCCACCCTGAGCATGGAGTCTGCTTAGATTCTCTCCCTCTGCCTAGTGCCCCTCCCCCACCACCACTCCCACCCCTTGTGCCTGTGCTCACTCTCTCTTGCTCAAAAAAAAAAAAAAAGGTTGACATTTAGGTCTTTTTTTTTTTTTTAAGATTTTATTTATTTATTTGACAGAGAGAGAGAGACAGCGAGAGAGGGAACACAACCAGGGGGAGTGGGAGAGGGAGAAGCAGGCTTCCCACTGAGCAGGAAGCCCGATGCAGGGCTCGATCCCAGGACCCTGGGATCATGACCTGAGCCAAAGGCAGATGCTTAATGACTGAGCCACCCAGGCACCCCAGGACATTTAGATCATTTGAGCCAACCCCTGACAGCCTCATTTCATGTAGTGCCAACTTCAATTCATGGTCATTTAATTCAGTAAAAATTATTTATTGAGCAGCTCCTTATTTATTGACTGTGCTTTTTGAATTCTTGCTTGATCTGTTAGGATTGTTTGTGATTAACAGAAAAAAAAAACCAAAGTGGTTTAAACTAGATAATAGTTTACCTCTTTCTTATATATTCAAGAGTCTACCTGACATTCCAAGATGTCAAGGATCTAGTCACCTTCTGTCTTGTTACTTCTCTAAGGCATGCCTTTCTGTCCTGAGATGATTATCTGGTCCAAGATGGCTGCTGGAGTTTTCAGCCATTGTGACCACATTCCAGTCAGCAGAAAGGGAGAATAGGAGACAGAAATGCATGCTCCTTCTACCCCCACACTACTTTTTGTATCCTGCACATCACATTTAATTGCGTGACCACACTTAGCTGCAAGCAAGGCTGAGAAATGCAGACTTTATTCCAAGTGGCCATGGTGCCCATCTATAAAATTTAGGATACTATTACTATGGAAGAAGGATTGGCAAACTATGACCTGCAAGCCAAATCTGGCCGCTGCCTACTTTTGTAAATAAAGATTTATTAGGCCATAACCATGCCCATTCATTTACATAATTTCTGTTGTTGCTTTCACACTACAATGGCAGAGCTGAGTACTTGTGAAAGAGAGCATATGGGCCACAAAACCTAAGATATTTTCTGTCTGGCCCTTTACAGAACATGTTTACTGATCCCTGCTATGAAAGAAAAGGAAGGATAACCTGCAGCTTCTGTTACTTTTCTAAGGCTATTTTCCCCTCTACTCTCATCCTTAGTCTATTTTTAGCTCATTTATTTATTTATTTTGTTAAGATTTTATTTAAGAGAGAGAGAGAAAGAGAGTACGAGCAGAAGGAGAGAGGCAGAGGGGGAGAGGCAGACTCCCCACTGAGCTGGGAGCCCTATATGGGGCTGGATCACAGGACCTGAAGATCATGACCTGAGCCGAAGGCAGACGCTTCACCATCTGAACCACCCAGGCAACCCCATTTTTAGCTCATTTATAAAAACCAGTAGTGCATACAAAATGCTAAGAAAATAGGGTTTGAGTGAGAATTGCACTTATCCTGGTACAGGACATTAGGGAGACCACTTGAGTAAGTAACTAAAATGTCCCCACATGGCTATCTTTTTCTTTATTTCATCAAGATAAGGTTTACAATTGTTCGACATTTGGGTCTTATATCAGGCAGGACTTAGTTGATGTAAACAGAATCTACTCTAGCTAGTTTCATCAGGAAGGAATTAAATGACATAGAAAATCATTAAGAGCTTAAGAGTGGGCAGGAGAGGGGCTCAATAAGTAAATTCTGGGTAGATTTTTAAGAAATGACTCTCCAAGTTCACTACAGAGCAGGACCACCAAAAGAGCTTCCATCTCGTCCCTGATCAGGGAGCTACTAGTGCCAGGACACCACCAGCCCTGTGTCATAGTCAGCAATTGCAGTGATTAAGAAGCCACCACTGTTGGGGCGCCTGGGTGGCTCAGTTGTTGAGCAACTGCCTTCGGCTCAGGTCATGGTCCCAGAGTCCTGGGATCGAGCCCCGCATCGGGCTCCCTGCTCTGTGGGGAGCCTGCTTCTCCCTCTCCCACTCCCCCTGCTTGTGTTCCCTCTCTCGCTGTGTCTCTCTCTGTCAAATAAATAAATAAAATCTTTAAAAAAAAAAAAAAGAAGCCACCACTGTTGCTGGCTCCAGAGCTATGACTCACTCAAACAGCATCAGTGTCCTCCACTGTGCCTCTGGACACAGTGGACCCATGGAACTTATGTGTGGACACTTGGAACATCTGCTGAGGGTAGCATGAGAAACTTCGAATGTCTCTGGGAGGAGGCCTACCAGAAGAAATGGCAAAACTGGGAGGCGAGGCCTCTACCTTACTTCCAAATGCCAGATCTCATGCAGAACACGTCTGATTTGTCAAATCTAGATCGCATTCAGAATCCAAGCTGCAAGGTAATCTGGAAAACGTAGGCCTTAAGTCTCTAGTCTCGGTAGCCCGAGAAGGCCGACTAGAAAAAGGATGGAATGAAGGGTGGCCACCAATAGTTGATGCCCTGTTCTAGAACTATTGTTCTAGAGTGGAAGCTCAACATCTATAGAGGATGATGTCCTTTTTTTGTTGCTTCTGACAAGGCAGCACATCAGTCTATCAACAGTCTTCCTGAACTTGGTCAAACCATAAAAGTTTTATATTCTCAGAAGCATACTAGAATGAGACTATCTTAGATTTGAAATAATCATTTTTATTTTTGGATCAATGCCTTCATATATATATATTTTTTTTAGCCAGAAAATGCATTCTTCAGGTAAAATATCCCTTGGAAACATTATACATAAGTAAATAAATAAATAGCAGCTCTCATCAAAGCAGCGGTAGGGCCTGTGGCAGAAATATTTTGTGCTCCCTGTATATTCAGGGGCTTGCTTATGACGTCCAGATTCCCTTGAAGTTAGGTTGAGACCATGTGACCTCATTCCTGCCAATGAAACGTGTCATTTCGCTGGCCCTAAAGCCCCTGTGGGACCTCCTTTTCTTTCTTCCTATTACAGCAACAGTGGAGTCCATGTATTGATATAGTAACATCACACCATGATGACGGCCGGACCCTGGGCTTCCCAGATGGAAGAGAAGGCCTTTCACCCTACACTGGTGTTTGTGGGGAGAGAAATAAACATTTGTGGTATGATGCCATTGAGATCACAGGCCGTCACAACCTAGCCTGTCTCTCTTGACAAATATGGGCCTGATGTCCTACAGTCACCACCTCTCATTCCTCCAGTGCCAACCTCTGTACCTCTCCTTTTTTCTCTGCTTTCTACCCACCTCCCAGGGCAACTCCACATAGCTACTTCTGGGGACACAGTTTGGAAACCGTTACTCTGGGCTTTCCAAGTACCCTCTCCTCTGGTTTTGGAATATAAACAACCGTACAAAAAATTAGTATTACTTTACAGATAAATGGGAGTGGGGAAGGAAGGTGCTGATCTCTCATTGAGCTTCATTGAGAACAGCCCTGAATTTATGTTTTACACATAGAACTTGCACTGCTCAGAAAGAGTGTGGAGACCATTGTTTTCAGGTGTAGAAATTATTATATATGGAATCCAGCTTTTCTGGAAACAGCATTGTTTGTCCAAGTGATACTTGATATCATTTTTGAAATGATATCATTTGAATCTGACTTTTCAGTAGAAACGTAGTTAAAATAAGCACAATGGATCCTGATTGAAATTCCAATTTCTTTTTTTTTTTTTAATTTTATTATGTTATGTTAGTCACCATACAATACATCATTGGTTTCTGATGTGGTGATCCACGATCCATTGTTTTTGTATAACACCCAGTGCTCCATGCAGTACGTGCCCTCCTTAATACCCATCACCGGGCTAACCAATCCCCCCTCCCCCCTCCCCTCTAAAACCCTGTTTGTTTCTCAGAGTCCATAGTCTCTCATGGTTCTCTCTCCCTCCAAATCTCCGCCCCATTTTCCCTTCTTTCTCCTAATGTCCTCCATATTATTCCTTATGTTCCACAAGTAAGTGAAACCATATGATAATTGACTTTCTCTGCTTGACTGATTTCACTTAGCATAATCTCCTCCAGGCCCATCCATGTTGATGTAAAAGTTGGGTATTCATCTTTTCTGATGGCAGAGTAATATTCCATTGTATATATGGACCACATCTTTATCCATTCATCTGTTGAATGGCATCTCAGCTCTTTCCACAGTGTGGTTACTGCGGACATTGCTGCCATGAACATTGGGGTGCATATGGCCCTTCTTTTCACTACATCTGTGTCTTTGGGGTAAATACCCAGGAGTGCAATTGCTGGGTCATAGGGTAGCTCTATTTTTAAATTTTGAGGAACCTCCACACTGTTTTCCAAAGTGGCTATACCAACTTGCATTCCCACCAACAGTGTAAGAGGGTTCCCCTTTCTCCACAACCTCTCCAACATTTGTTGTTTGTTTCCCTGTCCATTTTTGCCATTCTAACTGGTGTAAGATGATATCTCAATGTGGTTTTGATTTGGATTTCCCTGATGGCTAATGATGATGAACATTTTTTCATGTGTCTGTTAGCCATTTGTATGTCTTCTTCAGAGAAGTGTCTTTTCATATCTTCTGCCCACTTTTTGACTTGATTATTTGTTTTTTGGGTGTTGAGTTTGAGAAGTTCTTTATAGATCTTAGATACCAGCCCTTTATCTGTAGTGTCATTTGCAAATATCTTCTCCCATTCTGTGGGTTGCCTCTTTGTTTTGTTGACTGTTTCCTTTGCTGTGCAGAAGCTTTTTATCTTGATGAAGTCCCAAAAGTTCATTTTTGCTTTTGTTTCACTAGCTTTTGGAGATGTATCTCGAAAGAAGTTGCTGTGGGCGATGTCAAAGAGGTTACTGCCTATGTTCTCCTCTAGGATTTTGATGGATTCCTGTCTCACATTGAGGTCTTTCATCCACTTTGAGTTTATCTTTGTGAATGGTGTTAGAGAATGGTTGAGTTTCATTCTTCTGCATGTGGCTGTCCAATTTTCTCAGGACCATTTATTGAAGAGACTGTCTTTCTTCCATTGCATGTTTTTTCCTGCTTTTTCAAAGATTATTTGACCATAGAGTTGAGGGTCCATATCTGGGTTCTCTATTCTGTTCCATTAGTCTATATGTCTGTTTTTGTGCCAGTACCATGCTGTCTTGGTGCTCACAGCTTTGTAATATAGCTTGAAATTGGGCAACGTGATCCCCCAGCTTTGTTTTTCTTTTTCAATATTTCCTTGGCGAGTCGGGGTCTTTTCTGATTCCATACAAATTTTAGGATTGTTTGTTCCAGCACTTTGAAAAATGTCATTGGAATTTTGATCGGGATAGCATTGACGGTATAGATTGCTCCGGGTAGCATAGACATTTTAACAATGTTTATTCTTCCGATCCATGAGCATGGAATATTTTTCCATCTTTTTGTGTCTTCTTCAATTTCTTTCGTGAGTGTTTTGTAGTTCCTAGAGTATAGATCCTTTACCTCTTTGGTTAGGTTTATTCCGAGGTATCTTATGGTTTTTGGTGCTATTGTAAATGGAATCGTTTCTCTAATTTCTCTTTCTACAGTTGCATTGTTAGTGTATAAGAAAGCAACTGATTTCTATGCATTGATTTTGTATCCTGCCACATTACTGATTGCTGGATGAGTTCTAGTAATTTGGGGGTGGAGTCTTTTGGGTTTTCCACATAAAGTATCATGTCGTCTGCGAAAAGAGAGAGTTTGACTTCTTCTTTGCCAATTTGAATACCTTTTATTTCTTTTTGTTGTCTGATTGCTGTTGCTAGGACTTCTAGTACTATGTTGAACAATAGTGGCGAGAGTGGGCATCCTTGATGTGTTCCTGATCTTAAGGGAAAGGCTCTCAGCTTTTCCCCATTGAGGATGATATTCGCTGTGGGTTTTTCATAGATGGATTTTATGAACTTGAGGAATGTTCCCTCTATCCCTATACTCTAGAGAGTTTTAATCAGGAAAGGATGTTGTATTTTGTCAAACGCTTTTTCTGCATCAATTGAGAGGACCATATGGTTCTTCTCCCTCCTCTTATTAATGTGTTCTATCACATTGACGATTTGCAAATGTTGAACCACCCTTGCATCCTGGGGATAAATCCCACTTGGTCGTGGTGGATGATTCTTTTAATGTATTGTTGGATCCTATTAGCTAGGATTTTGGAATCCATATTCATCAGGGATATCGGTCTGAAATTCTCCTTTTTGATGGGGTCTTTGCCTGGTTTGGGGATTAAGGTAATGCTGGCCTCATAGAATGAGTTTGGAAGTTTTCCTTCAGTTTCTATTTTTTGAAACAGCTTCAGTAGAATAGGTATTATTTCTTCTTTGAATGTTTGGTAGAATTCACCAGGGAATCCATCAGGCCCTGGACTCTTGTTTTTTGGGAGGTTTTTGATCACTGCTTCAATCTCGGCCTATTCAGGTTGTCAATTTCTTCCTGTTTCAGTCTTGGCAGCTTATAGGTTAGTGTATAAGGCTTATAGGTTTAGTGTATAAGGCTTATAGGTTTCCAGGAAGGCCTCCATTTCATCCAGATTGCTCAGTTTATTGGCATATAGTTGTTGATAATAATTTCTAATAATTGTTTCTATTTCCTTGGTGTTAGTCGTGATCTCTCCCCTTTCATTCATAATTTTATTAATTTGGGTCCTTTCTTTTTTCTTTTGGATAAGTCTGGCCAGTGGTTTATCGATCTTATTAATTCTTTCAAAGAACCAACTTCTAGTTTCATTGATCTGATCTACTGTGTTTCTGGTTTCTAATTCATTGATTTCTGCTCTAATTTTAATTATTTCTCTTCTAGTGCATGGCTTAGGTGTCGTTTGTTGCTTTTTCTCTAGTTCTTTAAGGTGTAGAGTTAGTTGGTGAATTCAGGATTTTTCTATTTTTTTGAGTGAGGCTTGGATGGCTATGTATTTCCCCCTTAGGACCGCCTTTGCAGTATCCCATAGGTTTTGGACCGATGTGTTTTCGTTTTCATTGATTTCCATGAATTGTTTAAGTTCTTCTTTGATTTCCTGGTTAACCCAAACATTCTTGAGCAGAGTGGTCTTTAGCATCCAAGTGTTTGAATTTCTGCCAAATTTTTTCTTGTGATTCAGTTCCAGTTTTAGAGCATTGTGGTCTGAGAATATGCAGGGAATAATCTCAATCTTTTGGTATTGGTTGAGACCTGATTTGTGACCCAGTATGTGGTCTTTTCTGGAGAAAGTTCCATGTGTGCTCGAGAAGAATGAGTATTCTGTTGTTTTAGGGTGGAATGTTCGGTAAATATCTATGAGGTCCATCTGGTCCAATGTATCATTCAAAGCTCTTGTTTCCTTGTTGATTTTCTGCTTAGATTACCTGTCCATTGCTGAGAGTGGAGTATTGAGGTCTCCTACAATTAACGTATTGTTATCAATATGACTCTTTATTTTGGTTAACAGTTGGCTTATGTAGATGGCTGCTCCCATGTTGGGGGCATAGATATTTACAATTGTTAGATCTTCTTGTTGGATAGACCCTTTAAGAATGATAGAGTGTCCTTCTGTGTCTTTTATTACAGACTTTAGTTTAAAATCTAATTTGTCTGATATAAGAACTGCTACCCCAGCTTTCTTTTGAGGTCTGCTGGCATGGAAGATGAATCTCCATCCCTTCACTTTCAGTCTGGATGTATCTTTAGGTTCAAAATGAGTCTCTGGTAGGCAGCATAAGGATGGGTCCTGTCTTTTTATCCAATCTGCAACCCTGTGCCGTTTTATGGGAGCGTTTAGGCCATTCACGTTGAGAGTGATTATTGAAAGATATGAATTAATTGTCATCATGTTGCCTGTTAAGACGTTGTTTTTATAGATTGTTCCTGTAAATTTCTGTTGTAGATCACTCTTGGGGTCTTTCTCCTTTTATAGAACCCCCCTTAATATTTCTTGCAGGGCCGGCTTAGTGGTCACATATTCTTTCAGCTTCTGCTGGTCGTGGAAGCTCCGCATCTCTCCATCCATTCTAAATGAAAGCCTTGCCGGATAAAGTATTCTTGGCTGCATGTTCTTCTCACTTAGTACCCTGAATATGTCTTGCCAGGCCTTTCTGGCTTGCCAGGTCTCTGTGGATAGGTCTGATGTTACTCTGATGTTCCTCCCTCTGTACTAAGGAATCTCTTCCCCCTAACTGCCCTTAAGAAGGTTTCCTTGGTTCTAAGATTTGCAGGTTTTACTATTACATGCTGGGGTGTTGGCCTGTTTTCCTTGATCTTAGGAGAGGTCCTTTCTGCCTCTAGGACTCGAATGTTTGTTTCATTCCCCAGATTAGGGAAGTTCTCAGCTACGATTTGCTCAAATACATCTTCTAGTCCTCTCTCTCTCTCCACTCCCTCTGGGATTCCAATTATTCTGACATTGGAATGCTTCATGGTGTCACTTATTTCTCTGATTCTCTTTTCATGGATTCTGAGTTGTTTTTCCCTGGCCTCCTCTTTTCCCTTTTTATCTATTATATTGTCTTCCAGGTCGCTTATTCTCTCTTCTGCCTCAGTTACCCTAGCTGTTAGATTATCTAGATTGGATTGGATCTCATTGATAGCATTTTTAAGTTCTGCCAATTCACCTTTTATTTCTGCCCTTAGAGACTCTATGTTGCCATTAATTGATTTCTCCATTCTAGCCATTGTCTTCACATTTGCTAGCCTGAATTCCATCTCTGACATCTTGGTTATATCTGCATCCATTTGTAAATCTGCAGCATAAGTCATAATCTCTGAGTCTTTTCTATTTTGGGGGGCTCCTCCTCCTAGTCATTCTGTTGATGGGTGTTTGAGGGAATGTATAGAGTCCAAATTGTTGACCAGAACCCCAGCAAGATGCACCTGTTATCTTGGGACCTTAGGGTTGCTGGCCTCTTGTTTCCCCAGCCTGTCTTCTGAGGAAGGGGCCTGCCACGCTGTTACTCAGGCAACCCCGTTTGGGTGGAGTTGCCCTGCGCCCCTGTGGGAATCAGTTTTGGAGGCTTTTGTTCTCTGGCGGCTTTCCCTGGTGGCTTTCCGCGTCTCTTTCGCCAGTCAGAGCAGAAGAGATCATTTCCAACCCTCTGCCTCAGAGCAGAGAGACCGCAGTCTGTTCTTCAGTGAGCTCTCCAGGCCATACTGTCTCCGTTTCTGTCCGTGCTGCTATAAACTGCAGCCTCCTGGGTTGTGCACCCCTCCGCAGCGCTCCAGTCCTGCCTCCAGTTTGGGCACGTCTCTGCCCTTTGTGCTTCTAAAACCGCCAGCCGCTCCCAGTTTGCATGCGCGCGTGACCTGCCACTCGGGGTTTCCACCCCAGGGGCTGCCCTAAAGTCCTTTCCCCACCGCTACCGGTCTGCGAGTCTGTGCCCCGTCCACAGCGGGCGAGGCTGTCACTCACCTGCGGTCAGGCACCCTCCCGCTGCCATTTATCCTCCGATATCTGCCCGCGGAATCACGGCTCCCAGCTTTGGACCTCAAAACCAACCGCCTGCGATATTCTGTTTGTAGAGATCCAGATCTTCTTACATCTCAGGCTGGTTTCGTGGGTACTCAGAGTAGTCTGGTGGATATCCAGCTCAATTTCGGGGACCAGTTGAAATAGGGTCTCCTACTCCTCCACCATCTTTCCCCCCACCCTGAAATAAAAATTACTACAGACACTATATTTAACCAGCTGGAAATAGTGTATTTGATTGGCAATAGAAATAAAGTTATAGCCTGGTGGTGGGTATTGAGGAGGGCACATTCTGCATGGAGCACTGGGTGTTATGCACAAACAATGAATCATGGAACACTTCATCTAAAACTAATGATGTAATGTATGGGGATTAACATAAGAATAAAAAAATAAATAAAAAATAAATAAAAAAAGAAATAAAGTTATATTGTTCAAATAAATGGGAGCTGTATTAACCAATTACAGAACATTTTATTTAATAAAGAGCATTATCATAGTACACTGCAACTAATTAATCAGCCCATGAAAAGCAATCTCAACAAATAGTTCACAAAATTCAGAAGGGCTTCTCTGAAAGATTGACAGGTTTTTGGGGGAACAGACCTATGGCATGCCTCACCCAGGAATTTGGTGACTTTCTTTTTCTCATCAAACATTTCCCTGTAATGATCTTAGGCATCAGAGATCAAGCAGCTGACCTTGGAGGTCAGACTGATCTATTGGAGGTCTGACTGTTTCTGTCAGCTTCTCTCTGAGATCTTTGGTGTCCATGCATATCTGGAAGGTCAGGAAGAAAAATGTGAGTGGACTGTATGGGATCTCTCTGCTTTTACAAAGCGAGCTTCTAATCCATTCAGGCATCAGTTCAGATGCCACCTCTTCCGGGAGATCTTTCCTGACCACCTTATCTGAAATAGCTATACCTTCCTCCCCCATCACTTTCCAGGCCTTGCTTTACCTTATTTTCCTCATACCACTTATCACTAATTGAAATTTTGTTGTTTATTGTCCTATTTCTTCACTAGCATATAAGCTCCATGAGGGGAGGGGTGCCTGGGTTTCTCAGTCGTCTGAGCTTCCAACTCTTGGTTTCAGCTCAGGTCATGATCTCAGGGTTGTGAGATTGAGCCCTGCATCAGGCTCCGTGCTCAGCACAGAATTTGCTTGAGATTCTCTTCTTCTCCCTTGCCATCAGCCCCTCCCCTTGCTTGAGTACTCTCTCTCTCTCTCAAATAAATACATGTAAAAAAAAGGCTCCACAAAGGGAGAGCTTTTGTTTAACACCACTGTAACTCTAACAAATACATTGCCTGGCACATTACATAGTAAGCATTTAATATTTTTTAGGTTTCTCTGCCAGACACAAGAGGGGAATTTTCTCTGATATTTGCTATGAGAAACTGTTAGGGCTCTTAGAGGTAAAGCTCATAAAAGTGCCACCCACCTTTCCAAGGCCGGATCCCACTCTGGAGTTTTTAATTCTCAAAATTGTCCGCACAGAGCCTCCAGCAATTTGTCAATTACAATTTAGGTTTCCTACCCCATTGCTGAGTCTTTGGAGGTTTTCCTGGTGGGATTCACCTGTCTCTATAATTTTGGGGGCAGAAGTTTGCCCTGTGACCTCAGTTCTCTAATGGATTCCAAAATTGTTGTTGATTTCAGTTCATTCAGCTTTTTTTGTGTGGATAGGAGAGATGACTTCCAAGTTCCTTATGTGCTGGACTGGACACTGGAAACCATTCAACATTTTAAATAAATGCTGAGTGAATAAATGCTGTAAGAATGTACAGCTATCAGCTGGCTCACTACAATTGTTTGTTCTAGTTTTGTAAATCTGAACTTTATTTTAATCAATCACAACATAATTGTATGGGAAGAGATGAATTTGCAAACCAGTGAATGGCATTCCTCTGATGATTGAACTTTTTTACTACATCGGATTGTTTGCATAATGCAGAGAGTGGTACATAAAAGTTACATTACCCATTAATCATTAATTCCTTAAACTGAAAGCAACATATTCTAAATGTATTGATTATGGTATAGGCCAAGCTGCAATAACAGATACTTCCATAAATCATTGGTTCAAATATAACAGGAGTGTATTTCTCTCTCACGCAGTCTGGGGGGAAGTGGTGGCCCGGGTTGGGTGGGCAAAAGATCAGGTAGAGACCCGGGCTGAGTTTAAAGAGAATATGTAATCCGGATGCTGGCTATTTAGTTAGGAAGGACTGCACATGATCCAAATATTAAGTGTGTATATGTGTGTGTATATGGGGTTCAGTGTATATATGTGTGTGTATATGGGGTTCAGAGGAATCAATTTAAGCATAGCATTCCATTTGAAGAAATATATACTCCAGCAGCCCAACAAATTAAAAGACATTTTAATATTTTATGTGCATTTCTCAAGAACTGTTAGGGAGATCTGTGCCATAACCCACAACAATACTTTAAAAAATATCATCTCTCCTCCACGCTTCTTTCATACTCTGTATTTGTTCCAGAGTCTTCTTACAATCCCCCAATTCCCCTGACACCCACCTTTTATGGCTTTTCTGTCTTCTTCCTCCTGCCTCCACCTCAAGCTCTTTATTATTTAGATCAATTTAGAATTGAACTTCTTTTTATATGGTTTCATTTCTGCTTTGCTCATTACCTGGATTCTCCACAAGAAAGAACCGAGGGCTGACCCAGAAAGCAAATATCCTTTCCCTTTTCTTCACGCAGCTCTGGCCCAATTGCTCTCCCTGTCTTCAAATTTTGCATTACAAAAATACCAAGAACTAGACTGGCAAAGAAAGACCTGCTTAAGGTGGTGGGAGAAGGGTAGAATCTGCACAGACAGGAATGGGGAGGCAATGAATACTTACACGTTAAAACGTCTTGTTTCCATCACACATATATCATTAAGAGCTCAAGTGAGGATAATGTGGACTGCTATAACTCCAAAACAGATGGAAAATCTCTCAGTTTAAAAATATTCACAAAGCTGGATTTATGCAGATGTTCCACCTGAAGGCAGAGCTGAACAAATTAATGCTCACAGTGGACTGTGAAAGTCTAATCTATAAAGTGAAAAGGGAAGGGAAGGAAACTGAAAATTACTGAGCACTTACTCAATATTGTGTTAAGCTCTTTAAACAATGTCATGTCATTTAAAACCCCCCATAATCCTTCAGATCAGTGTTCTCGGCTTGGGGATCTGCAGACCATATTCTCAGTAGTACGTGAGTGCTGAGATTGAAAAATGCTTGTGTTTTCCTACCAAAAATAACATGAAAATGTTTAACACGATATAGTGTGAGTGCCTGACATTAAGCTTTTTTGATTGTAATGTAAGTGCCTGACATTAAGCTTTTGATTGCTGAGGGATCCATTGCAAATACGTCCATCTCGAATAAACACATTGCCAGCTGTATGACACAGCTACTAGCTAAACAACTAAGCTAAGGAGTTAGGCTGCCCCCACCTGTGAAGGTCGCTTTTCGGAAAGTCCTGTGTCATCTAGATAACTGACTGCTTGAGGCACCCTGCTTTTTCCTTCCTGCACCCCAATTCCTGCCCTTATGTTCAAATTCGCCAATAAAGAGTGAACCCAAGAAACCCTAGGGACCCATACTTGGACGCCAATAAAGTCAAAGCTCCAGGTCTACCTTCCCTCCCTCTCTACCTGTGACCTCACTATGTGGCCCTTGTATATGCTGTGCATCCTCCAGGACCCCCAATGTTCCCTTCTGGTTGTTACTGAGGTGCGTCTTCCAATTGTAAGAACGCAAAGGGCTGGTATAGCCACAACCATTGGCTCTGGTCAGGGAAAATGTCTATGGGAGCTTGCCATAAGTAATATGGGTCCAGGTAATTGGCTTTGGGTATTCCTGGCCCAATGCATTACTAACGATTGGCTGACACTGACAAGAACACAGGGGCATGTTGTAGATCATCAGAAGGATTACCTTATAATCAAATAATTATAACCAAAGAGTCACACAGTATCTTATTGCTACCTTAATTGAGGTAGGCTAATGAGAAAGCACAAAGTCAGACTTGATATGTAAATGACACGTGTCTGCCAAGTAGAGGCCAAAAGACCTCATACTGTATGAAATGAATGATGACTTTGCAGGAGTTCAAATTCAGAATTGGGCTAAGAGATTTGAGTCATCATCTGGCATATGGTAGTAAAGTCATATTCTAAAGAACATGCATCATAGCAGTATTAACATTTGAGCTGTGATTTGGCATAAACAAGAAAATGTCATCACATTTGTTAATGCTGTTTCCTTGAGTTTTGTTGTTTTTATGAGTATTTGAACAAATTTTACAAATGTGTTTTGATTTATATCAGTGTGGTAAATTGGGTTATTCTTCCCAATTTTTCACTCTTTCTCTATTCTTATAGCCAACTTGTGTCCTGTGACTTTGCAGCACCTCTCACTAGAGAAGGCAGAATGTTAATAGGAGGCTGGAAAAAAGGCAACTTGTTTATGTGGCAGCAAAACATTGGTAAAACTGTTGCTTTCAATGGCACAAAGGCAAAAAAAAAAAAATTGTACCTAGTGAACCTGTGGCATTGGACAGGGAGGTTCTCAATCAGAATGTTGATAATGTGAACAGGCTGCAATTTGCTGCATTTGAAAAGGTACAACAGAAAGTGATGAGCTCAGGAAAATTGGCCAGTTTGTAGGCAAAATTGAGAGGGAATGTAGAGAGCCTAGAAATTCCAGAAGTTGTAGGGTTGATAAATAAAATTGTTTCTCATTTCCATTCAGTAAAAGATAATATTGAAAAATACCTTGTATTTGAAAGACCTACTAAAATAGCCTCCTGGAAATGACAAAATCCAGGCACAACCTCGTTAAGACAAACCTTAAGACCATGTCTGGCAGTAGATACTTTCACCTGGACAAAGTGACTTTGAGAAAAGTGGTTATGAACCCAGAGTACTTGTAATTAAGTCTAGAGAGAGACAAGCCTCACAAAAATTACAGTGTGGATTTTGGCACATGTATTGGCTGTAATTAACTGCATCAAAAATCCAAAGGTTTTTGAGAGCCGTGTTTGCAAAAACACTGCCATGCTAGATTAAGAGACTGACTTTGAGATGGATTAAAGAGCTCTGGGGCGCCTGGGTGGCTCAGTTGGTTAAGCGACTGCCTTCAGCTCAGGTCATGATCCTGGAGTCCCGGGATCGAGTCCCACATCGGGCTCCCTGCTCAGCGGGGGGTCTGCTTCTCCCTCTGACCCTCTTCCCTCTCGTGCTCTCTGTCTCTCATTCTCTCTCTCAAATAAATAAATAAAATCTTTAAAAAAAAAAAAAAAGAGCTCTGGGCTCCCAACTTTCTACAGGTAGCAAGTAGGAGAGAGAGCTGCTCATATTCTGCAATACTATTTTAGATGTGGCCCAGAAGGGTGGAAAAGGAAGGTCATGCCTGAGGCAGAGCAGGGCCATTGAGAACGGACTGGGGCATTATTCCCAGGGAGCCGTGCCAGGGCCTTAAAAAGGACTGCTCCCTACCCTTGTGGGGAAACTGGCTAATACCTTCCTGTTTCAGAGTGTCTATGGACCAGTTGACCCCTTCATGCCTCCCAATCTTCCCCTTTTCAAGCCTTATTCACCCACCAATAAGGCTGATATTAACATTAAAGTGTGCAGCCTGAAAAAAAGAGAATCCTGCAGAATTAGACTAGGGATGAGAGGCCCTTGGGGAATAAAAATGCAGATTACAAAACAAGTAGAATCCTGTAATGTTCAAAAGAGATTTTCTTGTTGAAGTTTTCCCCACTAGACCATAATTTGAGTAGCTTTAGAAATTAATCACATCATGGAGGGGTGAACCCCCCCACCCCCGCCCCCAGAGATTTATGTTTTTACGTGGTTCATTGTTAACAAGTCTTTTTATACATAGAAGAAACGTGAAAGCTCCTCGGGGGTTTGCACAAACTGTCCCTAAGATGGGCCATTTGGAACCCCATGGTCAGTGATGCCATGAAAGCCCTTGCTTTCCTTAAGTGATTGCCTCCTTTGGGTGAGCAGAGACCAAAAGGCAACAGCCACTGGAGCAGCTCCAGCCCTCTCTGTCTATCTAGAAGGAGCTATGGGGACTACATGCATTGCTCTCACACAGGCAAGCAGATCACAAAAATGTGTTGTTTATGAGCATTACTTCCTTAAGGAGTGTTTTGGGGATACTAAAGTGGTAAAAAGAAGAAAAGGGAAAACTAATAAGGAAAGGAGGTTAAATCCTCTACCTCCAGCCACCTGTAGCCCATTTCTCACTTTAGAAAACTTCATTTCTGAAAGCTCTTAATATTTGCCCACTTCTGAATTCCCTGGCCATCTCTTGGGTAGAAGAACTCACCTCCTTCATATGACACACTGGGACACAGTTGCTCTGGAAGCAGTTTGGAATCAGAAAAGGATGGCTACCCCATAAATGCAGGGTCTCTTTCAGGAAATAACGCAGGGTGGTTCAGGTTCAGGTTCAGGAGGTGACTCCTCTTAGAAAGGTCATTCTTGCAGACTCATGGTCCTGCGAAGGTCACTCTGGTTTGGAGGTTCTCAGCAGGTGCCTGTGTCCAGGCTTCTTTGTCATTGATGGCCTTGGGGACAAAGAGAGCAGCTGTTTAGCAAGGTCAAACTCTGTTCTGCAACACTGTGAGGAAAATAATACTTCAGACAAATCAAATTCACATCAAAAAAAATTCACAGACTTTTGGCCAAATGTTGACTTGCATGATTATCTTTATTCTTGGTTGATTGACTGCTCTTTCCATGATCATGGGTGAGACCACTTTATTTCCATCTTTTCTTTTTCTACATTCCCCCCAGCTCCTTTTTTGGGGGTTGCTAATCCAATTCTTGGTGTTGTGCGGGTGGATGTGGAAAAGGAGAGTGGCTGCAATTTTGGAAGGAGTGGGGGTATGGATCTTATTCTGCAGTTTTTGCAGTAGACTTTCTTTAAAAACCACATTGAGTTAAGATGTTCAAAACAAACTGATATGAGCAAGGTGGATATAAACAATGATTTTGCCAATTTTAAAAAGTATTTGAATTTATTAATTAAATGAAATATCAAAATACTCTCAAAAGCCTGAAGTGACATGTCTAATTTCTTAAATTGAATTAGACTTTTTGTTCTCTCTAATCCTAAAGTTAGATGTGAATTGATTATAGTAACTGTTAGATACCTGACAAGATGTGACATATTACTAATACATAAATCTGAAATTAGATATAGTTATGTCTTATGTAGACCACTTTACATATCCTTAGTCTTTAGCAATTAATTTTGGATAGATATATTAGATTCTTTTCATTTTAAAATTCTTTTAAAACCAGGAAAATGAATCTATTTTAGCAAATTTATTTTTTATCAAAAAAAATAAAACTTTCTAAATAAAACATAGGCAGTAATTTATTTGACATTGGCCACAGATACAATTTTCTAGATGAAACAAAAGCAAAAATAAACTATTGGGACTACATCAAAATAAAAAGCTTTTGCACATTGAAGGAAACCATCAGCAAAACAAGGCAACCTACTGAATAGGAGAAGATATTTGCAAATGATATATCCAATAAAGGGTTAATATCCAAAATATGTAAAGAAGTTATATAATTTATCACCAATAAACCCACAAATAATCTCATTAAAATGGGCAAAGGACCTGAATAGACATTTTTCCAAGGAAGACATACAAATGGCTAACAGACACATGACAAGATGCTCTAAATCACTAATCATCAGGGAAATGCAAATCAAAACTACAATGAGATGTCAAATTATACCTGTCAGAATGGCTAGAATCAAAAAGACACACAATAAGTGCAAACAATAAGTGTTGGCAAGGATATGGTGACAAAGCAACCCTCTTGCTTCCACAGCCACTGTGGAAAACAGTATGGAGGCTTCTCAAAAAATTAGGAAGGGAAGTACTGTATGATCCAGTAATTCCACTACTGGGTATTTACCCAAAGAAAATGAAAACACTCATTTGAAAAGATATATGCACCCCTATGTTTATTGCAGCATTATTTATCATAGCCAAGATATGGATACAACCTACATGTCCATCCATAGATGAATGGATAAAGATGATATAGTGTGTGTGTGTGTGTGTGTGTGTATGTATATATGTATGTATATATATATATACACACATGTATATATACACAATGGAATATTACTCAGCCACAAAAAAAGAATGAATCTTGCCATTTGCAACAACATGGATGGACCTAGAGGGTATTGTGCTAAGTGAAATAAGTCAGAGAAAGACAAATACCATATGATTTCATTCATATGTGGAATTTAAGAGACAAAACAAATGAACAAAGAAAGAAAACAGAAAAATAAAAAAACAGACTCTTAACTATAGAGAACAAACTGGTGGTTGCCAGAGGGGAGGTGGTTGGGGGAAAGGGGATTAAGAATATAGACTTATCATGATGAGCACTGAGAAATGTATAAAACTGCTGAATCAATATATAGTACACCTGACACTAATATAACATTATATGTTAATTATACTTCAATACAATTTTTTTAAGTAAAACTTTTTTGTTGAAATATTTCTTTTTTTTTTTTTAAAGATTTTATTTATTTATTTGAGAGAGAGAATGAGATAGAGAGCATAAGAGTGGGGAGGGTCAGAGAGAGAGGCAGACTCCCTTCCGAGTAGGGAGCCCGATGCGGGACTCGATCCCAGGACTCCAGGATCATGACCTGAGCCGAAGGCAGTCGCTTAACCAACTGAGCCACCCAGGCGCCCTTGTTGAAATATTTCAAGTTATTTAGAGATACATAAAAAATATCCAATATCTCTGGTAACAGTTTAATACTTTGGTGTATATTCTCCCAGACATTATACATACCTCCATACATAAATGGCCTTTTTTTAAGACTTTATTTATTTGAGATATATGTATATATATATATAGAGAGAGAGAGAGAGAGAGTGCATGCATGCACACAAGCAGGGGGAGGGGCAGAGCGAGAGGGAGAGCAGACTCTCCACTGAGCAGGGAACCTGGTGTAGGGCTCCATCCCAGGACCCTGGGATCATGACCTGAGTCAAAGGCAGATGCTTAACCGACTGAGCCACCCAGACGCCTTCATAAATGGACTTTTAACAAGCTTTTCTCCCTCTACTTTTCATTGACATTGTTTCCAAGTCTAATGTAATTTAATTCATTATTCTACACAATTATATAGTATTGTATATACTAGAATTTAACCATTCCTCTATCAATTGGGCATTGATTTGTAGAAGATTGTTACTTCTAATTAAATTTATATTATAAACAATGTTGAAAAACAACTATGTAGAAATACATTTTTACTCACTTAGAAAATTCTCTATAGGAAAGATTCCTGGAAATGATATACTTGATTAGACTTTGTGCTTTTAAAATTTTCATAGATGCTATCTAATTATTTTCCAAAAACCTTTACTAGTGGACAATTGCATCAAAAATAGATAAAAAATTTTTCCAAAATTCCTTTGGATTTTTTAAAGAAATTTATTTATTCATTTGAGAGAGAGAGATAGAGTGTGCGTGCACAAGCTGGGGGAAGGGCCGAGGGAGAGGGAGAAGCAGACTCCCCGCTGAGCAGGGAGCCTGACTTGGGGCTCGATCCCAGGACCCTGAGATGACATGAGCTGAAGGCAGACGCTTAACCGACAGAGCCACCCAGGCGCCCCATGGATTTTTATACAATCATAGAATTCATCAAAAAAGGACATTTACACACTTCCTTTCCAGTTCTTATACAGTTTTTTTCTCCTTCCATTTACTTAGACTTCTGATCAAATATTGAATGGAATGGTGATATCAATCATCTTTGTCTTGATCTTTAATGGGATTATTTCTATAGTTTACCAGTAAATGTGATACATACTGTGTGTTTTTTGACTGGTATCCTTTATCAAATTAAAAGAGTTGTTATGGACTGAATGTTTGTGGGCCGCCCCCCCATTCATGTGTTGGAGCCCTAACCTCCAAGATAATGGTATTTGGAGGTAGGGCCTTTGGGAGGTAATTAGGTTTAGAGGAGGTCGTTAAGTGTGAGGTTCCCATGATGAGATTAGTATCCTTATAAGAAACGGAAGAGCACAAACTCTCTCTCTCTCTCTGTCGTCTTTCTTCCCCCTTCTCTTCTCTCTGCTGTATGGGGACATTGTGAGAAGGTGGACATCTGCAAACTACGAGAAAGATTCTCATTACACCCTGAACATGCTTGACACCCTGATCCCCAACTTTTATCCTCAAGATCTGTGAGAAACAGATTTCCGTTTTTTGTCACCCAGTCTATAGTATTAGTTATGGCAGTGCCTGTTGACTACTCTTGCATTAAGAGTTTTCTTTTGAATCAATTGGGTGTTCTCAGCTGCAAGTGATGGAAAGCCTAATTAGGTGGGGCTTAAACATTAAAGGCATTTGTTACCCCCTTAAGAACTTCAGGGTTTCAGGGAACTCCAGGGCTGGGTAACCTCACAAATCCAACAAGGGCCTAGGTTCCTTCATCTTTTCACTTCCGTGTTCACACCGTGTTCCTACACACATGTAGGAATTCCTGCCTTTTCTCATGATCTTGAAATTGCTGCCACAGTTCCAGGTGTCATATGAGACAACAACTTTTTGAGGCAGAAATGGGAATATGTGTGACTTTTTCAAAGGGAGGAAACCTTGCCAGCCCTCTATAGCATACCTACGCTAATGTCTCACTGTTCAATATGGAATCATTAACAGTGAGATCGTCATGATTAGCTTGCTTCAGTGAAGACTTACCCTGTGGGCTGGGGAGAAGCCTATCCTTCCCGCTTTAGATTGATTGCTTTAGTTCTGTATTGCTGGATGACAAACTACCCCCTGAATTTGGCAGCTTAAAACAATACACATTTATTATCTCACACAGTTTGTGAGAGTTGGAATCTGGGAATGGCTTAGCCCAGTGGTGGTGGTGGTTGAACGTCTTTCATGAGGTTACAGTGAAGTTGTCATACTGGGTGGCAGTCATCTGAAAGCTTGACTAGGACTGGAGGATCTGCTTCCAGAATGTCTCAGTAACATGGCTATTGGGGGTGAGGGGAATTCAGTTGCTGGTTGGCTTTGGCAGGGTGTCAGTTCCTTGCTGGATGTTGGCTGGGGGCTTCGGGTCCATGCCACCTGAGCCTGTTCACAGGGCTGCTCATGACTCGGCAGCTAACTTCCCTGAGGGCAAGCACTATAAGAGAGCAAGAAGGAAGCTGCCCTGCTTTAGTGACCTAGTGCCCCAACTCACACACTTGGGTCACTTCTACTTTATTCTGTTCATCACAAGTGAGTCATTATTAGGCTCCATCTCTTGCAGAAACCAGTATCAAAAAGTTCGTGGACATATTTCGAAACCATCACAATTGCCATCAGAGAAGGGTGACTAAAGGGGGTGGTTCTCTAAGGAGGGAAGAAATGAGGGTGGCTGACAAGGACACAACTATTTTTTCTACCTTCCACTCTTGGTTTGCTAGGTTTTTTTAAAAATTATGTACACTTGAATTTTATCAAATATCATTTCAATTATAGAAACAAATGTAACTTTTGTCTCTTTTAATGTGTCGGATTACATTCCTAGATTTTTCTAAGACGACACACATTGTTATTAGTAGGATACATCTTTACTGTCATTCTAGATTATTATTTTTTGGTACATTGCTTACTTGATTTTGTACCTGTGCTCAGAGGTGAGATGGATTTCTTCTTTATTCTTCTATTGTCTTGTCTGGTTCTGGTATTAAAGATATGCTAACCTCATCAAATGATTTGGGTAGCCTTTCCTCTTTTTCTGTTTTCTGAAAAATCAGCTATGTCTAGCTATCTCTCTTGCTCTCCTTTTTGCTATTCTTGCTCAGCCCTTTTTTTTTTTTTTTGGCCCAGGGATGTCTTTTAATCTAAAAATTTGTATTTCTTAAGTGTGTGGTGTTTTCTACCACTGCTTTTTTTTTTTTCTTCTAATAATCATATTTAGCCTCTAGCTTCACAAGGATCCATGGTTTTTCAGGCTTTATTCTGCTGAAAGTACCACAGTTTCTGTGGAGCACTAGCCTAGTATATCCTCAAAGTTTTAAGTAGGCATCCTTCTACCAGTGCACGAATCCCTTTGGCTCCATGGGTTTACTGACTCTACCCAAGGTGGCTGAGAGGGTTCTTGATGGGAAGATGGTGACATGCTTCTCTGGCAGTCTTCTCCTATATGTGCTTGGACTTACGGGCACTCACTTGTTGCTGGTTTCTTCATAAATCCGACCTTATTTGCTTTTGTACTACAAAAACTCTTCACAATATCTGCTTTTACTGGTGATACTAGTCCTTGGTGTCTAGCACTTAGTGGATTTATTTTTATTTTAGTTTTTAAAATTTATTTGTTATTATTATGTCCAATTAGCCAACATACAGTACATTGTAAGTTTTTGATGTAGCGTTCAATGATTCATTAGTTGCGTATAACACCCTGTGCTCATCACAACACATGGGATTTATTTCTTTTACTCTTCATCTCCTTGGAAATTTCAAAGAGATTTTGGGAGGAAGGGTAGTCCTTTTGGGAGGAATGGTATAGTTTGTTGCTGCTACGCACTGTGCACATAGAACTTGACGCCCACTCAAGCATGTCCACAACTGTGGCATTTAGAAACTATTATCTTTTAAGATATACATTATAAAAATATTGTATGCATACTATAGAAAACTTGGAAAATGCAGAAACATGAAAAGAAGGAAAAAATCCATTGCCCAAACACCTCAAAACAATTACCTTTATCAGGCTTGGGTATTTTCTTGTAAACCTGTTAAGTATTTGTAATCATATATAAATATACATATTTATTTATCTTTTTTTTTGAGAGAGAGAGAAAGACAGAGAGAGCACTAGGGAGTCAGGCAGGAGCAGAGGGAGAGGGACAAGGAGACTCCCCACTGAGTGCAGAGCCCAACGTGGGGCTAGATCCCACGATCCTGAGATCATGACCTGAGCCTAAATCGAGTCGATGCTTAACAGACTGAGCTACCCAGGTGACCCTGTATATCTTTTTTATTTAGCATTATACCAGAATTCTCTTTTGGTGTTATTGCTTGCTTTGTAATGGTAGTGTCATAATCACAATTTTCATGATTTTAAAAACTAATTTTTTAAATCTGATATGGCCTTTGATGTTGTTTATAGCATACCATTTTTCCGCTCTTACGGGGTTTTCTACTAGTCCTTGGGTTGTGCTTTCTATAAGCAACAATTGCTCACCTTTTATCTTTGCACCATCTTTTCCATTATTTTCTTTGGTGCAATGTAATTATGTATACTCGATATGTTATTTTGCTGCCATAGGCAGCTCTACCAAGGTGTTCTCTCTGATCTGAATGTCAGTGAATCATCTTGATTCCCTTCCCATTTATCTGAAACCTCAATGTGAGGGCTGAGTGCTGGTGTTCCAAATGCTATTGGAAGCCTGGTTCTGACCTTTAGTGAATGAGTCCTGATATTTCTTCTATAATTTCAAGCCCTGTAACGGGATTCATTACACCTAGGCATTTCTTACTCCTTTAGGTAATTTCCTTAAGCTTCCCGTCCTTCCCTCAACTCAGGCTGTAGCACTTCAGCTAAGAGTCACCTCCTTCACTTCCCCCAGTTCTCCCCAGAAGCTGTTCACACTCTTCTCTGGCTTCTTTTTTTTTTTTAAATAATAGTTTTTTTTAAGATAAAATTCACATACCATAAAATTCTTCACTTCAAAGCATACATTTCAGTGTTTTTTAGTATATTCACAGTGCTGTGCAACCAACAGCACTATCTAATTTTAACACATTTTCATTACCCCAAAAAAGAAACCCCTTACCCATAGCGATCCTTCCTCATTGTCCTCTTCCTCCCCGATCCCGCTTTCCTGGGAAGTGCCAGTCTACTTTCTATGGATTTGCTATCCCAGACATTGCATGTACATGGCATCATACTGTATGTGACCTCTTGCCACTTAGCACGATATTTTCAAGGTTTACCCATGTACTATTTATTTATTTATTTATTTGAGAGAATGAGAGAGAGAGAGAAAGAAACAGAGGAGGGGCAGAGGGAGAGAGAGAGAGTCTTAAGCAGGCTCTACACCCAGTGTGGAGCCCACACGAGGTTCGATTTCACTACCCTGAGATCCTGACCTGAGCCAAAATCAAGAGTCAAACACTTAACTGACTGAGCCACGCAGGTGCCTCTATCTATGTACTTAAAAAAAAAATGTGGTAAGAATACTTAATATGAGAGCTGTATCTTTAACAAAATTCTAAGTGTACAATACGGCATTGTTGTCTATAGGCACGACGTTGTACAGCAGATCTCTAGAACTTATTCATCCTTCACAGTTGAAAATTTATACATATTGATTAGCAATTCCCATTTCCCCTTCTCCCAGCCCTTGGCACCCATCATTCTAGTTTTTGTTTCTATGAGTTCCATTATATTAGATTCTTCACAAAAGTGGAATCATGCAATATTCATCCTTTTGTGACTAACTTATTGAACTTAGCATAATGTCCTTAAGTTTCATCCATTTTATCATATATTATGGGATTTCCCTCTTTTTTAAGGCTGAATAATATTCTGTTGTACTTATATACCATATTTTTTTTATTCAAGTTGTTTCTTTGTTCTGTTGTATGGGTAAGCCACATTTGGCATCATCAGTTAATGAACGTTTGGGTTGTATGTACTTTTTGGCTATTATGAATAATACCACTATGTCTTGGAAGTTTTAAGAGGGGGAAAATCCCATGGGTTTTGATGTAGGCATTCTTAGATGGGGGTATGGGAGGGGAGGAGCCATGGGAATCTCCTTAGACCTCTCTGCCCCATGCTCTCACTTGAACAATGGATTTGCCTTCTTTCTCCTTTGGCTTGTTTCTTTCTTTGTTTCTTTCTTCTTCTTCTTTTTTTTTAGTGAGAGAGCTTTAGAGAAGGAGAGAACACGAGGTGGGGGTAGGGGCTGAGGGAGAAGGAAAGAGAGAGAATCTTAAGCAGGCTCCACACCCATCGAGGAGCCTGATGTGGGGCTCGATCTCACAACCCTGAGATCATGACCTGAGCTGAAATCAAGAATCAGACACTTAACCAACTGACCCACCCAGGTGCCCCTCTCCTTTGCTTTCTGTTCCAGCAAATCTTTGTTTATCACTGAGTTATTTGTCAGTGCCTCACAAGGGACTGCTCTGCAGAGCCCTCCATGTCTTCTAGTCAAGAAGAACAGGAATGATGAGCCACCATTTTTTGTTATTGGTGAGACACCGGCTTGGGTGGAAAGGGTTCTACCTTCTACAAGAATTTGCTGCTTTTCTTCTTCCATACTGCTTCCCTCTGTCCCAAATAAGCTTCTCCTCAAACTGAGTAGGAGTCACAAGAATATTTAGGATTTCATGTACTCACTTTCTTCCTCCCTCTCACTTCCCACTGTTCTAGAATGGAAAGTTAGGAGCTCATCCAAATGACATAATTTGCTGGTCTCTTTCTTGCCCTGACTGCCACTTTTCAAGCATTATTATATGAAGTTGGCCTTCTCTCTGAGCGTTGCTTTTTTCCTTTTGTTTGTAACCTATTTTTGCTCATTTTATTAGTTTTAAGGGGGAGGGACATTTTGTGATTTGGCTTTGTTTTTCAGAAAGTCTTCAGGTGATTCTCCAAAGACTGTTACAAACTATTTCCTTAATTGCTATTTAATAGTCCATGGAGTGAATGGAACATGATTTATTCTAGAATTCCCTTATTTTTGGACATTAAGTTTGTTTCCCTTTTTGGCTATTATAAATAATGGTTGGAGGAGCAATTTTTGCGTAAATCTTTTTGTTTTAAGGTCATTTTCTTAGGTTAAACTGCCAGGTATGTAATTATCTGACCAAAGAATAAGTTGGTTTTTAAGGTCCTTGAAACATCTATGCCAAATTTTGTTCCCAAAAGATTGTTCTCACTTGCACTTCCAGGGTTAAGTGTGCCTCTCTGATTGAATTTTTGCTCTTATTTAAACAAAACAACAAAACACATTCTTCGTGTTAGAATTTATAGCACTACAAGTTAGAAAAAGCATAAAATTAATTGCAATTGCCTTAAAAGGCATAAAGGTGTGACAATGCTATTGTTATTTTGTTTTGTACATCTGTGTACTTTTTAATGACTACTGTGTATATTTCAATGGAAAAAACTAGAAAAATGCATGTTGGATCACCGTGATCTTGCAAGTTTCGGTATACTTAAGTAGATTTTTCAGAATCTTTTCAGCTGGGTCACTTTTTGTTCTCAACAGTTTTATCGAGGTAGACATACATACTGAAACATAATAGCATACTGCATTTTTTAAAGTGCACAATTTGATGAATTTGACATATGTATATGTCCATGAAATCATCAGCACAATAAAGATAAAGAATGTTTCCATCATTTCCAAGTTTCTTCTTGGCCTTTGTATTCTTTCCAGATCTTTCCAGCACTCCCAACCCCCATCTGCTTTTTTGTCTCTGAAGATTAGTTTGAATTTTGTAGAGTTTTAAAATTAAATCATAAATTCCATGCTCTTTTTTTTGTCTGGCTCTTTCAATCAGCGTAACTATTTTGAGAATCTTCTATGTTGTTGTGTTTCCAGTTTGAGGCCATTACCAGAGTTGCTGTGAACTTTTGTATACAAGACTTTGCATGGACTTAGGCTTTTTCTTCTTTGGGGTAAATACCTAGAAGTGAAAAGTCTGGGTCATATGGTAGGTATATGCTTATCTTCTAAAGAAATTGCCAAACTGTTATCCCAAGTGTCTATACGATGTCACATCCTACCGGCAGGGTATGAGAGCTCCATTTCTTCCACATCATCATCAACACTTAGTATGGTCAGTTTTTTTGAGTTCAGACATTCTGATTCTAATGGGTGTGTAGTGGCATCCCACTGTGGTTTTAACTTGCATTTCCCACTAGGCTACTTTGGTGCTCTAAGGATGTACAATGATATAGTGGAATCGTTGTGTCCCTTTATATAGTTTTGTGATGCTGGATAAATTATTTAATCCCTGTGTGCCTTGGCTAACTCATCTAAAAAAATAAAGATGAAAACTGTACTATATACTTCAATAAAGTTGTTATTAAAATTCATGGACATCGTGAATATAAAATGCTTTGTAAACTATGTAAGTAATAGATATTATCATGATGATGGTTAAATTGCTGCACGATTTTGGGCAAATCACTTCAACTTATTTGAGGATTACTTTCCAGTTCTGTAAATTGAGGCTAAATAAGGTGACCTCTAAGTTTCCTTCAAGTACAAAAATGTTCTTGTCTAAAATATATACTGATGTTCCAATACCACATATATATAACACGTTTCTGGAAAAGTACTGCTTAATGTGGAAAAAATGATAGCTAAACATTAAAAAACCATGCATACTTTATAATTTCATATTATCTTAGCTGTGCCAAATTTTAAAATTTTAGCACAGATTTTTTCTTAAAGATTTTATTTATTTGACAGAGAGAGACAGCTAGAGAGGGAACACAAGCAGGGGGAGTAGGAGAGGAGAAGCAGGCTCCCCGCTGAGCAAGGAGCCCGATGCGGGGCTCAATCCCAGGACCCCAGGATCATGACCTGAGCCAAAGGCAGATGCTTAACAACTGAGCCACCCAGGGGTCCCTTAGCACAGACTTCTATTTTACTGTGTCTTATGTGGAGGTAGTTACTAATAAGTCCTTCCTTTGTTTCTGCAATTGTTCTGATCCAGAGAGAAAGAAATTTTAGCATTTATACACAAGTTCATCCTCTCTATTCTAATCTTCAAAATAATGTGATCATTTCACTAAATATCATGCAGTCAGTTAAGGCATTTTTGTAAAGTTTAAAAAACTGTCTGCTTATTCAGATCAAGAGCCAGGCCAAATTTTGGGATGATAAAAGGTCTAGGAACCACTTCTATTTGAATTTGTATATAAATGAAATAATTTAAAGGAACACCTAATTGGAATTGAGAAAATCAAGGGAACTGTGGTGTGGAGCTGTTGGAAGATTCCAGGCTCCCTATTTTAATAATGTTCTGCCAAACATCTGTTTTATTGCTTAAAATCAGGTAAACAAATAATAAGAAATTCGATAGGATAGAATCTCAAAGTTGATTTTCAAATTATTGAGAGATTTAAGGATATGGCTTGTTGTACGTAATTAACGTATTTCTTAGCAGTTGACTCAAACATATTTATTCCCTGATAATTTCAGTGACTTCATCGATATATTTTGATGCAGTTTAACTGCTTGGTTTGAAATATACTCACAGTGACATGTTTTTTTCTTCAAGTTTTCTTAAATACATTATAATTTGTCCATATTCCATAGAGTTTAATGGCCATCTCTTAGATTGGAGAGAAACAGTAGCGAGCGGGAGCCAATTCCTTCCTTCATATTCTCTGGTATTTAGCAGATTGAAAGCTGACAGAGTTTCACCACTGTCTCCCATTTCTGCTTAAAAATTCTGTTTTTCCAATATTTTATTTAATCACTTCACCATCTTTCTTTAGTTCCAGTACTCCATTTCAGGGCTTGATATCATTGGATTTGTATTTCCAACAGTTGTAGAATTACAATGATGGCTCTAGTTCTTTCTCCCTGCCTATATTCACACCCTGGACCATCTCATTGTAAGTGAGTGGAGTGACAGCCCATCCCTCAACATCGGGCTCAGCCAGCTGACTCGCTTTGACTAATGGGATGTTAGCTGAGCTGACACAAGCGAAGTCTTGAAAAGGGCGTCTGTGGCTTGCTCTCTGACACCCTGGACATCACCATGACAATATCTTTGGGCTAGCCTGCTGGAGGATGTGAGAATTGTGGGCAGAGCCAGAGTCACCCAGGTCATGTCCAGTCATCTGGATCAGGCAATGGCCAGCTGAACCCCAGTTGTGTGAACTGGTCCAGCGAAGATCAGCAGAACTGCTAAGCCAATCCTCAAGTCACCCTCAGACGCGTGAGCAATGAACACAACATTCTCTGCCAGCAACGGTCTGTGACTGTTTGTTGTGCAGGTTATTGTCACAATAGATAAGGACACATTAACCAAGGCCTATTTCTAAGCAACTTTCCTTCATATACATAATATATTTTTTAAAGATTTATTTATTTGACAGAGAGAGACAGTGAGAGAGGGAACACAAATAGGGGCAGTGGGAGAGGGAGAAGCAGGCTTCCTGCTGAGCAGGGAGACTGACTTGGGGCTCGATCCCAGGACCCTGGGATCATGACCTGAGCCAAAGACAGACGCTTAACAACTGAGCCACCCAGGCGCCCCACATAACATTTTTTAAAAAAACTAAACAGACTATAAAGGTAGAATGGTCTAGAACAAAAAGGTATGGCCATCATTTGGTCAAATTTTGCAAGTATGCCAGGAATCTCCTGTGCTGTTGATAGAGCATGAGATAAAGTTTTATACCCACCTTGTTTGACAAGATGGACTGATTTAATACCACTGGAACTTTTATTAGGATAAAAAGGTTAAAAGCCAGAGACAGGGTTTGATGCTTTTCTGACTTAAATAAATTCAGGTAGGTGTCTTAAAAGTGGAGTTTCATTGTTAGTTTGAAGTGCAGTTAGATGGTACAGTTATAAGGCAGGGGTTCCCAACCCTGGCGGCCAATCAGAAGCACGGGGGGAGAGTTCCAAAAATACCCATGCTCAGGCCCATCCCAGACGAACTACATTGCCATTTCTGGGAACAAGGCCCAGGTTTATACATTGTTTAACAGCTCTCTGGGTTTTCTAATGTGCAGCCCAGGCCAGCAGATGTTACCCTAAGAGGAATGATTACATTATATAGGAGATAATGCTAAACATTTCAGTCTGACCTCAAAAAGTAGACTCCTTACAAAAAAAAGGTAGTGTTTGGTCAATTCTGTGGTGACGAGGTGCAGAGCAGAATGGTTGTAAGACATGAAACATATGGACACTGACTGGAAGGGCTGCCTTTTCTTCCAGCATAGGTGGGAGCTCACTATCTTATGAACATTGTCGGCATGTGGGGTTTTAAAAAAAGTTTTTATTTAAATTCCAGTTAGTTAACATACAGTGTAATACTAGTTTCAGGTGTAGAATATAGTGATTCAACAATTCCACACATCATCCGGTGCTCATCACAACAAGTGCCCTCCTTAATGCCCACCACCTGTTTCACCCATCCCCCCACCCACCTCCTCTTTGGTCACCATCAGTGTGTTCTCTGTAGTGAAGAGTCTGTTTCTTGCTTGGCCTTTCTCTCTCTTTTTTCTCCACATAGGAGTGAAATCAATATGCCTTATGTCTTTCTCTGACTGACTTATTTCACTTAACATAATACTCTCTAGCTCCACCCACATCACTACAAATGGCAAGATTTCATTCTTTTTTTATGGCTGAGTAACATTTCATTGTGTGTGTATATCTGCCCATTTGTTAATTGGATTATTTATTTTGGGGGTGTTCAGTTTTATAACTTTTTTATATATTTTGGATACTAACGTTTTGTCAGATATGTCATTTGCAAATATCTTCTCCCATTCTGTAGGTTGCCTCTTAGTTTGGTTGATTGTTTCTTTCACTGTGCAGAAGCTTTTTATTTTGATGAAGTCCCAATAGTTTATTTTTGCTTTTGTTTCTCTTGCCTCAGGAGACATATCTAGGAAGAAGTTGCTATGGCCAATGTCAAAGATGTTACTGCCTGTGTTCTCCTCTAGGATTTTGATGATTTCCTATCTCATGTTTAGGTCTTTAATCCATTTTGAATTTATTTTTGTGTATGGTGTAAGAAAGTGGTCCAGTTCATTCTTCTGCATGTTGCTGTCCAGTTTTCCCAACACCATTTGTTGAAGAGACTTTTTCCCATTGGATATTTTTTCCTGCTTTGTCAAGGATTAACTGACCATACAGTTGTGGGTTCATTTCTGGGTTTTCTCTCCTGTTCCATTGATCTAGATGTCTGTTTTTGTGCCAGTACCACACTGTTTTGATCACTATGGCTTTGTAATATAACTAGAAGTCTGGAATTGTCATGCCTCCAGGTTTGCTTTTTTTTTCAAGATTTTTTTGGCTATTCAAGGGTCCTTTAGGGTTCCATACACATTTTAGGATTGTTTATTTTAGCTCTGTGAAAAATGCTGTTGGTATTTGATAGGGATTACATTAAATGTGTAGATTGCTTTGGCTAGTATATTTGTTCTTCCAACCCACGAATGTGGAATGTCTTTCCATTTCTTTGCATCATCTTGAATTTTTTTCATCAGTATTTTATAGTTTTCAGAGTAAAGATCTTTCTTTCACCTCTTTGGGTAGGTTTATTCCTAGGTATCTTATGGTTTTTGGTGCAATTGTAAATGGGATTGATTCCTTATTGTCTTTTTCTGCTGTCAGCATGTGTTTTGATTGAACAATTTCTACCTGTCTTGTTCAGTGGAACACACAGCTCAACAATACCTTAACTTTCCAAAGCTTTTCATTAACAATTCCTTCTTGAACCCCTCAGTCTGCTTCCCCCAAGAATGTACTAACCAGAGCTGAAACAAAGAAAAGTATAGTGCCTTTAGAAATCAAGAACTGCAACAAAGATTGTGGGTGTGGAAAATGGCAATTATGATTTCTGCTTCCCTAGCAGGTTGAGCTACTGTTTGAATACTTCTAATGGTACTACAGTTTGTTAGGATAAGAATTCTAGCTCTAAATTCAGATAGGCCTGGATTCAAAATCTGGTTTTGTCACTTACTAATTTTAGTTTCATCATTTTAAGGATGGGGAAAGTAATGGTCACTTGCTCAAGAGATTGTTGGGTGTATTAAATAACATGATGTGGAAAAGTGTCCCTTACAGTTCTTGGCACATTGTAGTACTCAATAAATGTTACCTATAATAATGATAATAGTTGTTTTAATTACTATTATAAGGCAATTGATTCTATTTTATATTGTTGGGCAGCTCTGTATGATATTTAAGTCATTATATATTTTCTCAGAACTTCCAATGACTACAGTCATATTCTGAAGTATTGGGGGTTAGGACTTGAACCTATGAATTTGGGGCAGGGGCACAATTAAGTTTATAACAAAAAGCTCCAGAATCTTCTCCCAGAGTTTGAATCCAGAGCACAGTGACCAAGGCCAGAACATGGCACAAGCTGGTTCACTATGGCAGGGTGTCTTGGAGGGTCTTTCCCTTAGTACCCAGGGCTGCCCTGACTTGACTTCTGTCCTTCATGTGACCCAGTCCTTTGCTTTCTCTTCTTTTCTATGAGCAACCCCCGTTTCATTGTGATACATTCCTTTCTTTTCCCTTTAAGCTAGCCAGAGTCATTTCTATTGTTTTCAATAAAAAAAACCCTCTGACACATACCCCTAAGTCTGTTTCCCAAATGTGGACTCTAGACAACTTGTGCTGAAAGCCGGCATCATCTCTTGGAAGTCTTTGCTACCAGAACCAACAAATTCCCAATTTCAGTTGGACTGAAAGAAAACTCCCTAATTGTGAATGTGTGCCTGCAGATATTTTGCTTTACAAGTGAATTAAATTACTTATATGCTTAATAGTAATCTGTTCAAAGAATATGTGCTGTGAAAGGATTAGGAGAAAGTGTTCATTTTTTTGGAAAAAATTCTGTTTATCACTGAAAACCCTTAATTTTTTTTAGTTTAGTTAACAATTGTGAAAGTTCCCATGAGAGGAAGACCAGGAAAAAAGTTGGGTTATGGAAAAGTTGGGTTAAGGTGATGGAGCACAAGTTCTGTGTGCAAGAAACATGTTGCTTGGGAATAAAAGGTTTCAACCGAAAGTCAAACCCATTACGCTTGATTCACAGGGTAGTGACTCTAACAGAGACTACTATTTACATTCAGTGTCCACCCCCTCTACTCATTTTATGGTATTAGACTATTTTAGCTGGACACATGGCTACCCAGAATAAAGGGAACATTTCCTAGCCTCTCTTGCAGCCAGATGTGGCCATGACTATACACTACTGGATGGGACACATGTACAGTGATATGGGCAGCTTTTAAGGTTTGTACCCTGCCCATCCCTTTTATTCCTTGCCATGGCTAATTATGGATCTAGTGGGCTCTCTTAGATGATGCAGACAGGGGCAACACCCCAGAACAGCACTATGCCAAGAGAGAAGGAACATGGCCATCTGCTGATTTTATGGGACAGACCCTTGGGACCAGCTTGGATACCAAGGGTATCCTTGTGAGATGGAGAAAAATAAACTCTCTTGTTTTAGACTCTGTATTTTGGTTTAAGTTGCAGCAATATCTATGTCCCATCTGACATAGTGGCCATGAAAATGCTTTCTATTCTTGATTAAGTATGGGGGTAATAGTGGAAAATGGGAATATAACCAAATTAGAACTGTTGGTAATGAGTTGTATTCAATGTGTATTCAATATCATACATGTATTCAGTGAACATGTATGATACTCAGTTTTATCACATGTTGAAAGTGAGAGGAAGGCCCTCAACTTCAGTAAAAAATGTTATATATTTCAATTTCTCTTAAAAAATGCCAGTAAAGACCGTTTCCATGATTTCAAGAGGTTTGCCAAGTAGCTTGTATTGCAGTCGAGTGGATTTTGTTAATGGCCTGATCCTATCGCTTGAGAGCCAAAAACAACTTAATTTTTTAATGGTGAAGAGAAGAAAAGAGAATTTCTTAAGAAAATCAAACTCTGGTGCAAACAGCTCTATCACGGTGTATATAACTCCTTTCAAACATCAAATACTCAATTTTCAATTTTCTTCTGTCTTCAGAGAAAAAAAAATAATGACATCATATTGGGCACATTATAAAACCACATACATATGCGGTAACAGAAGTGGGAATGCTTTCCAGAGTCAAATGGACCCAAAGAATGGAAATCATTTGCCCCTAACTTCCAACTCGAAGCATACAACAGTCCAGCTCTTGAGTGTGGTATGTTCCTTGATTTAGTCTTTGACAGAATGCTGAAAGTTGTCCTCATTTGGAAGCTTCTCCATAATTTCAATCCAAATATCCAGAGCCATTTGTCAGAGCCATAAAACATTTTCTGCCAGTTCTGATGACCTATAATTGTGAGTTAAAAATTTCTTATCTAGCAAAATAAAGAATGAAAAATAAAACCATTTGAATTTGGAATGTAATCTAACACTTTAGCTATCCATTTTTGAGGTTGATGTAGATTTTTGGTGAAAAGATGGCAAATGTTAAAATCTTTCTAATAATTACATATTTTCTCTTTAATACTCTCATGAATGCTTTTTAAAAAAAATTACCTAAAATGGATGGCCCCTCTGTCCATCCAGTGTCTAATAAGAGGATCTTGTGTTCCAAAAGTTAAAGAAAAACTACTTCTTTCCTCCAGAGTTTACATTTCCAGATTCCTTAGGGTTAAGATTCTTAGCTGGGGTCCATGAGTGAATATATGAGTCTGTGAGTTCACTCACTGAAATGAAGGTCAAAATTTTGAGGATGCAGATCCATAGTTTTCATTAGATGCACACAAGCATCCACAACCCCAAAATAGATTAAGAGCCTATAAGGTATTGGATAATAGATACTAAATAAGTGTTTAATATAACCTGGCTCTATACCATTAAAAGATTAAAACAGCTTAATCCTTTTGGAATGGCAAAAGCAGAAAGAACATCTATTGCAACAGCCCACGGTTTTCAAAATGTTATTTTTCCTCAGTTGTACCAAGTCTTGCTTGCTCTCTGTGATACTGAAGCCAGAGCCTTGCAGCAGCTGCTTAATGGAGAGTAAAACTCAAGATTGGAATTAAGAGTTTGATGTTTACTGCATCAGTTTTGAAGTCCAGCTGTAAATATACTATTGTTGAGAAATGGAGCAATATAATCTTTTCAAGCTTGAAAAAACAGTCATGGAGAGCCAAAGACTTTGAACTGTTTGCTTGTTTAAGAAGAAATCTATTTCAAAATTTGATTACCACTAACTCAGACAACTTTTTCATCACTAAGTCCTTTCAATTCCATATCATGTGTTTCAAATTTTGTCTGCATAACTTATTTTTGTTCTACTTCTCTGTCAAAAACAATGTGGAAATCCCAGGTTATATAATTGAGGACTTGGAGAGGCAATATACATCTAGCCAACCAAAATAAAATGAAAGCTATTATCGTGAAACATGCTTAAGGAAGTCTATCCTTTGTTCGGGTAAGAGTGCCAACATTGGTGATCTTAGAATGAAGTCAAAGGAAACTAAAATGGGTTTTCCTTAATGCAACCGTGTACAAAATCACTCTTTATCATACAGATGATCCGTAAAAATATTTGTGCATTTTTAGATACCCATGAGAACAAATCAATTTTAAGTAAAATTATAATGTATTATTTTTATAATATACCTGGAAGCTGAAATCATTCTATTCATCTTCCTTATTTGGGTTTATTATCATACCCATTCGACAAGTCAAGTGAAAGCCTCTCTGCATACTGTCTCTGTATATAGAGCACACACCAAGGTGCTAATTTCTTTCTTCCTCCTTCCTGGTATCAGGTTGATCATGCAATTCATTTGAGTTACTGTTAGAAGGGAAATGTTGCATGGCTTTGAACTAATGTCTCTCCTGTCTCTAGAGTTTTAAATTCACAGTCCAGTGTTCTAGGAAGAGGAGGTTATCAATGTGCAGAGTTGTGAAGAGTCCACAGGGAGATAAGGCAATTTAGATTTCTTTGTGGAAGGGACAAGAGAGGAGTAGGAGACTCTTGATAGCCACTGGATAGAATAAGGAAAACATTCCTCTGTGAGGTGGCAGTGCAGAAAGGCTGACCATTACCGGACTGGCTATTGTATAAAATTGCCACAAAAATGCTTAATAAAGAGAAAATGAACAGCATATGGACCCTGGTTGAGGCTTCGTGAAAACACTCAGGGAAAGAAAGAACAAAGGGCAAGCTTTCCAATATATATGGAAGAAGTAAGATGTTTTTCTAAATTTTTCTATCACTGTCAGCGTTTTGGATGGAAATATGCTGTAGGAAAAAGATTAGCTCCAGTTTGCTCAGAAAGAATTTTCCCTGCAAATAATCCTGTGTGTTTTTAATATGTTGGGTTACATTGCCAATCAGTTCTATTTGGTAATTTTCAATATGATTTCTTTTTAACCCATGAATTATTTAGAAGTGGGTTTTTAAATTTCTGAATTTATCGATATCTTGGCTCTCTTTAGCTATTGATTGCATTTGTAGTTTTATTGCATTGTTTTTTGTTGAGTTGTGTTTTGTGGTCAAGTGTTGATCCATTTTTTAAAATGTTCAATGTGTGCTTGAAATTTATATGATTATACCATATTTATTTGTAGGACTATATACATATACAATGTGTATACACACATATGTATCAGTTATGTCAAGCTTAATAATTCTATTGTTCAGATTTTCTGAATTTCTACTTAATTTTTATCTACTCAATCTGTCTCTGAAAAAGGTATGTTACCCCTTTTCCATTATGATCTATATGATTTTCCACTATGATCCACTCATCTCATTGCCTGCCACCCCTTGTTTTTCTGCTTATTTTTTGCTGCATATATTTTGAGGTTATGTTTTCAGGTGGATACAGAATCAGAATAATTATGTCTTCCTAGTAAATTTATCACTAAGTAGCTCTTGATCCTTAATAATGCCATTTTGTGCTTAAATCTGTTCAGTATATATAAGCTTTTCTTGGTTAATATTTATCTGGTGTGGTGTTCATCACTGGTTGCTCAACCAGCCTCTCTTTACCCCTCTTCCAATAGAACCAGAACCTCAGTTTTGTTCCAGTAACCACCTCTTTCTCACACAGCTAAGTGTCTCAGGTGAAGGTATGATTGGCTTAAGGGTGAGTCCATTGCGTTTTCCAGTTGATTGATTATTGGGCATGAGATCCAGTGCTGGCCAAAATGAAATGTGTGGGTAGGCAGGGAGTGTCCTTCTTCTGAGCAAAAGCCATGGTCTCTTATTTCCACCTGGATATTGCTGTTTCTGGTATGACACCCAGAATTGCTGCAACCATCTAGTTACAAGCCTATAAACCAACACAAGGTTGTCAGAACAGAAAGATGGAAAGGACCTGGGTCCTCCATACAGCCATTTGCCTAATTTCTTTTGCTTATCCTTTAAATTTTTTTTTTCAAGATTTTATTTATTTATTTATTTGACAGAGAGAGAGAGCGCGCACAAGCAGGGGGAGTGGGAGAGGGAGAAGCAGGCTCCCCGCTGAGCAGGGAGCCCGATGTGGGGCTCTATTCCAGGACTCTGGGATCATGACCTGAGCCAAAGGCAGATGCTTAACCGACTGAGCCACCCAGGTGCCCTTATCCTTTTAATTTTTATATGTAACTTTCCTTCTAGTGCCTTATATAACCTGAATAAAGTTGAGTTGCTTCAGACCTGAACACAGGTTTTTTCTTAACCTCTTAAGAGGTACATTCATCCATATACATTCATTTAATAATATAGTTGCACATGTTGTGATGAGCATGGGTGTTATATGCAACTAATGAATCATTGAACACTACATCAAAAACTAAGGATGTACTATATGTTGACTAACTGAACATAATAAAAAATATATATATATTTGCTCGTCTGTCATCTTATTTTGCTGTTTTCAACTTCTTTGCAACTTCTTTTGCTTTTTAATCTTTTGTCATATGTATTAGGTTCTATTTACATTTTTCTTGATAAGTTTTGAAAATTATAATTGTTTCTTCATTCTGCAAGCAGGGGTCTTTAAAAATAAGAAAAATTCTGGGGCGCCTGGGTGGCTCAGTCGTTAAGCGTCTGCCTTCGGCTCAGGTCATGATCCCAGGGTCCTGGGATCGAGCCCCGCATCAGGCTCCCTGCTCCGCGGGAAGCCTGCTTCTCCCTCTCCTGTTCCCCCTGCTTGTATTCCCTCTCTCGCTGTGTCTCTCTCTGTCAAATAAATAAATAAAATCTTTAAAAAATAAAAATAAAAATAAAAAATAAAAAAATAAAAAAAATAAAAATAAAAATTCTTGATGTTCAATGCCAGTTTTGTAAAAGCAAAAATTGATACAAATTTAATAGTAGCAAGAATGAAAAATCGTTATGTATACACATAATGAGATGTTTATAAGTAATTGAAGTGGTAATATTGATATTCACCTGGAAAAAAAATTTTAAAGACAGCGATAAAAACAGTTTATAAAACTCTATGTACAGTTAACCTTCTGTGACTTCCTGTAGTTTCTTCCCATTTCCTTTATATTTAGCAGAAATTCTATTACGTTCCTGGTATGTAAATGCCACTTTTCCTAGTTTCCACAACTAGCTCAGACTTTCTCCTATTTTTATATTCTTTTGGTCCTGTCATTTGCCTGAGTGGTGGTGTAAGAATTAGGGCTTCTACATTTACTGTAAGTCTTTTTTTTTTTTTAGTGTTGTGTTTCATTCATTCATTCCTTCAATAAATATTAGTGACTACCTACTAAGTGCCAGGTTTTTAAGTCTAATTGTAAGGTTAAATATTTAAGCTTAACTGTAAGATTATATAATCTATAAACTAAAAACAAAAGAAGCTGGAAGATAGAAGGTGTTAGAAAATAAAAGCCTTGTAGGGTAGCTTTGATCATGAATGACTAGGAGAGAGAATCTCTCATTCATGTATTTGCTGTGTTCCAACTGAGTAAGTAGGGTAGAAGAAGAGAGTTCAAGAAAGTAAGAGATTAGTAAATCTGAAGTTACTTATTTTTTTAGAGATTTCTTTGAGAGAGAAAGAGAGAGAGAGACAAACAATAGTGAGTGGAGGGAGGAGCAGTGGGGGAGAATCCCAAGCAGACTCCCTGCTGAGCCCAGAAGCGCAATGCAGGGCTCAATCTCATGACCCATGAGGTCATGACCTGAGCTGAAATCACCAGTCCAATGCTTGACTGACTGAGCCACCCAGGTGCCCCAGCCTGAAGTTATTTTTAAGGTGTGAATCTTACTCTATAACTTACCAGGAAAATCAATGTGTGTCAGTACCTCAGAAAACCAATAGCCTTATTTGTTATCTATGCCTCAGTTTCCTCTGTAAAATGGGCTAAGAAAATAATACCGACCCTTCTAGGTCTAGACTAAGGACTGAGTAAACACAGGTAAAATAGGGTAATAATGACGTTACTATTGTATATTATAATGATATTATATATTACTATATGATATTAATAAATTATATTATATAATGATGTTATATTAATATACCAGGCACTGTTGTACTTACTTTTCATATGTTAGCTCCTTTAATCCTCATGTTACCCTATGATGTCAGTGTGATCATTCTTATTTTGCAGAGGAGCTTTAGCGGCTTATTCTAAACATTTTCTCTAAGAAATACATTTTTTTCTCTGGAAATTTCAAAGATATCAAGACTAGTAATTATAGGAAAAAAACTGAAATTATGCTTTTTTACAGAGCCAAAGTTACTGTTAATATAAGAAAAAATGTATCACACACAGTTATTCTCACCAATTACATTTCATTGAAATGAAAATAGAATTTTTTGAGATGATAGCTGCATATGCGACAGCTATTTGCATTGAAATGTTTTCAGCTTTATTTTGAACTCACCTGGAAGCACAGGAACATTTGACCCTGCCAAAGATCCATTGTGAGAGGGGGGACTCACGCGCCTACGTGTTTAGTGATACAATAACCGAGAAGAGTAGAAGGCTGTGTAGCACCTCTTATGCTTTCTAATACACTGAACTGTTGCTCTTCTTTTTTTTTTTTTTTTTAAAGATTTTATTTATTTATTTGACAGGGAGAGACAGCCAGAGAGAGAACACAAGCAGGGTAAGTGGGAGAGAGAGAAGCAGGCTTCCCGCCAAGCAGGGAGCCTGATGCAGGGCTTGATCCCAGGACCCTGGGATCATGACCTGAGCCGAAGGCAGACACTTAACGACTGAGCCACCCAGGCGCCCCTGTTGCTCTTCTTTAAGGTAGAAATGGGAAAGGTCCAGGCTAAGGTTTAGCCCCTGAGAATGTTCTCTAACCTGCCATGGTTGTTGCATGATAACCTTGTTTCTTACTATTTGTCTACTTATTCACCCAAACCAGAACAGACCAGTAAAGGACAATCTATTCCAGCTACCCTCCTGTCACCTGCACTACCTGAGACAGGCATTTTACTGGCTCCTTCCACTGCACACTTCCCCACTGAGTACCAGCTACGTGGGGTGGGTGCGATGGAGTCTCCATTGGACCCAAGGAAATCAGCATAACTCCATCCCCTTACATAGTTCCTCAGGGATGGATACAGTTAGGCCGAAGGCAATCTATGTTGTCATTACATGAGTCGGTTCAATCAGCAGGAAGTCTAGACAGTTTACTCAGTGGCTTGAGGAAGTGAAACTCTTCTGAATGGAGTGGTGTGAGGATATGACCTTTGGAATTGCTGCAGCCATTTTGCAGCCATGAGGGAACTCAGCTGACAGTAAAGCCAACATACAGTCGAGGGACAGCCAACATAATTTCAGACAATAAAACTCAAACCCTAATGAAAGTTTACGTGAAGATCACTCTACCTTTGGACTTTTGATTACATGGCCCAATAAATTCCCTTTATTTTAAATGCCATTTTGAGTTAAGGTTTCTGCTCTGTAACTAAATGCATCTTAGTCGGTGCTGACTGTGGTGCCAGGCAACAGGCTTGCAGAGAAATGTATGAAATCCAGGACTGGTTATTTAGCCACATGGTAACATAGTCAATAATAACTTGGTTTTTATTATTGCAGCTGATTAACTGCAATCTCACTTATCTTTCTCACTTTTGATGTGGTCCCCTACACATTTGTGCTCCTTCTTTTTGTTCATCCTTGGTGATCTGGCTGGACATCTTTCCTTGGTTCTCTAAATTGCCTTTCAGAACTTTGCACAGTTCTGCTTCGCCAACTTGGCAGGCTCTTCCCTGTCCTGCACTTCCCATATAGTTTGCTCACCTGCCAAAATTGTTTGTTTAAAGAGCATCCAGCTCTTCTGGACTCCTTTCTTCCCATCAGGTCTTTTTTTTTTTTTTTTCCTTCCTCGTCAGTGCCCTACACTTGTTGAAATTTGCTTTCCCAGAACTGATTATTTTTCCCTCATCAGCTTCTTTCCTTTTCCTTAGGAAAGGAATTTTTTTTTTATTACTTTCACAGAAGTTTCAATTCTCTTTTAGGTCTTTATTAACTCTGCCATTATTGAAAATTGAATTAAAAAGGATTTTTGCCTTATGATGCATATTTTAAACAAGTAATTATCTCCAGTGTATTTTAAATCTATTTCACAGTTTGTGGTTGACCCATTTTCTACAACAAATATCAGGGAAGTTATAAACCTGTCTGATCACCACATTGGGATATTAGGATTCCTGTCCTCGTATAATTCTATGAGGGGTAAAATAAAGCAGATGTAAATATGTGTTTATATTGTTTGCTTATCTTAAAGTCACTCTAGTAACATTTTGAAAATTAAAAATTAAATTATTGTCATAATCCCAGGAGCCAAAGCAATGACTTTTATTTTTTTTACCCATCTTCCCCCCGTCCCTTACACCCCCCCCATACACATACACTCACACACTGACATTGTTTCCATGTGTTCTTGGGGGGAAGAAAAACCCAGCTGTTTAAGAGGTGGCTGCAAAGTTCTTCTGAGGGGAGAGAAATGTCTTTTTAGTAAAAACAATTTAAGGGTCATTTTGATTGTGGAAAGATAGTCCTTAGGATTTGTCCTGGATGGATTCAGAGTGAGGCAAAGAGAATTAAATGGCTCTATATAAGAGAAATAAGAAATTGTAAATTATCTGCTAAAATAGCTATAACCATTCCCTACCCCATCCCTGGCCCGCCATATACATTCCTTTTTGCAACGTGACTTCGTCGCTCACTCTATCAAGTGGAGACCCATGACTTGCTTTGAATGCAGCAGAAGAGATGGTGTACTAGTTGTTCCTAGGGTTCAAAAAGCCTTGTGTACATGTGCTTGTGCTCTTAGTACCCAGTCCCACCTCCATGTGAACCAACACTGGCTAGCTTACTGGAGGATGAAAGACTGCATGGCAGATTCAAGTCAGCCCATTTGTCCCAGCCAAGGCCCTAGACATAAGAGAGCCCAGCTACTAAAAACAAAGCTAACCTCCCTCTGACAGTAGAGGCATGAGGGTGCCCAGCTGAGTCTAGTCCAAATTGCTGACCAGCAGAATCACTAGCTAAATAAATGGTTGTTGAGAATGGTTTGTTAAACAACAAAAGCTAATCAATACAAAAATATTTAAATCTCTGAGGATAGCGTCATGGGAGGAGGTGCTGGGAATAGGGAGAGGCTATGGAAAGGAAAATCGGTGATGAGGAAGAAAGAGCCCAACAGGGCAGGCGACATCAGTGAGAGTTTGGCTGTGAGAATGGCTGGGACGCAGGGCTGAGGTTGGTATTACAGAGTAAGCTTTCTTTAGTCCTGCCCTAGCCCCAGAATCTTCCGCAAATGACTCCTACTCATGTTTGCCTTGGATGAGTGGTATTTTTCAGAATCAAAGAAAACAGGTTGTGTTTCATATCTGTGATCACAAGGGTACGAAGGGAGGAAGGAAAGGGTAGTAGTTGTCAGAAGTGAGACTTGGGTGAACTGAACTTCTACAGGAACCAAGCAATGACTAGAATCATGCAATAACGCGGAAAGATATGTCATACCCAAGAATTCCTGGAAATATTGAAAGTGTTGAGGTTATTTTGCTCTATGTAGGATCAAGCCAATTTTATCTACTTAGTGCATAAGATCACCCCCACAAACCAGAGAACTTTCAGGCACCAGGAGCCATCAGGTTATACATAGTTTCTGTCTACCATACATAATGTTGTGTCTCTTTTCATTTGTTTCAAGAATGTAAAGTGGCTGCCAAAAACATTGTATGGCACACCAGTCCAGCTCTGGCATTGGTAAGAAGTCATCTGAGAAATCTGCTCATCAACCACTGTAAAAAGCCAGGCAACAGCAAAGCAAGGGTGAAGTTAAAACTGAATTCCTGGATATATTTGAGGTAAAGGGAACAATGCAGACAAGATGCAGAAGAAGGACAGTCCAGCATATTTGGGGAAGAGAAACAGTTTAGTTTGGCTGATTATAGTGGGCAGTTGTTTGTAATATCATATGATGTGTTTTTCCTCCCTATTATTTCCAGAGTCGGGTTTTTTTTTTTTTTTTATTTGTTTGTTTGGTCAGTTGGTTGTTTTGAAAACCCTGCAGCTTTCTTTCCATTAAACGAAGAAGCTGAAAATAATTTTTTACAGGGAAAAGGAGCCTGAACACGATCCAGAACAAAGTCCTTGCTCAGCTTTGAGTTTCAAACTAGATTTTAAAAATAAAGTCTGTAGATAAGTAATAGTCTCAAAAAAATTAGACTGTCAAATACTCTGCATCCTGGAAAGTCAAAAGAGTGGTAGCTTTTTGCAGTGACTGGGATGTGGTCTGAAAGGGACTTCTGTGGTGCTGGTGATGCCCATTCATTGATCTATGTGGTCTTGATCTTACATGGATGTGTTTGTTGTGAGAACATGCATTGAGCTATACACTTATATTTGTATAAATACATAACTGAATGAAAAGAGAAGAAAATAGACTTTCAAGCAGTAGGAGAATATTTTCTCAAACTTCTTGGAGCAGAGTTTTTATTTAAAGAACCAAGGTTTGGAGAGGTGGCCTCAGAGAAAGATGAAGAATACCATTAGAGAAAGTGCCCGCCCTGCAGAGGAGAATGAAACCCCTCTACTTTGGGAGGAGATGCCTGGGAATGCAAGGAAGAGAAAGGGAAGAGGTTGTCTTGGCCCACTTGGGATTTTGAGGGAAACAAAAAATATTAGAGATAGCCTGGGTGGGGGCAAGCCTCGGAGAAGCTCCAGCGTCAGCAAAACACCCTAGAGGAAGATGTCCCAGTACATCTGGCTGGAGGGGGATGTCGGGGCAGCCTCACAGGACTCCCTCCTAGCTCTATGGTGCTGGGAAAGTTGCCAGCACATCCCAGCCCTCTGGGAGGGCCCAGCAGTGTGGTGACCTGGATGCCAGAAGAGGCCAGGGGTCCTCAAGAGAAGCTGCTGAGACGGCAGCCTCTTGACTAGGATCCATGGAGGACTCCGGGCATCAGCACAGTTGCCAGCACAACACCCCAAACCCCAGCCACACATCAGCAGCCACCAACATAAATGCCCAGTGACCATGACAGCCCCAACTCCCTGTAGTGTGACAGGGAGGCAGACTGGTGATGAGACAAACAGGGCGACATAATTTACCTGGAGGCTCCTTACCTGGTGCCTCCCAGGAATCCCCCTACCTGCAAGGTGCCAATGAGGGAAGGAGGTGAGAAAGGGGCGGGGGAGTACTCAAGAAGGCGGTAAACCCTGAAATGAAAGATGGAGGAACTTTTCCAAATCAAGAAAGGCTGGACACTTTTAATTGGCAGAGTCAAGTTTTTCAACCATCAGTAGGAAGACATGTAAAAATCAAAGGAAGTTACATAAATTTTTGCACATATGAGTCAACGTATGTGATTTTTTTTTTGGACCAGAGTACATAGAGAATATATTTGAAAAAGAATAGTGGGAGAGAAGACTGGGGAGGTAGGTTGAAATTAGAACACTAAAGTACTCTCTAAGGGAAGGGAAATCAAAAACATTTATGTCAGTTTCCCTGATCTCTGAACAGAAGGGGCAGGACTACATCTGATGATAAGAATATTTATTTAGAAGATTATTATTAAGAAGGTTTTCTCCTGGAGGACATTAGCTAAGTGAAATAAGCCAGTCACAGAAGGATAAATACTGAATGATTCCACTTCAGTGAGGTTTTCCATGACTATTCTAAAACAGTCAAACTCATAGAAGCAGAAAAACCAATAGCAATTGCAAGGGGATAGAGCTGGGAGGGAATGGGGAGATGGTCATTGGGTATAAAGTTTCAGTTACACTACATGAATAAGATCTAGAAACTGCTGTACAACATACCACCTATAGTTAACAATACTCTAATGCACAATTCAAATTTGTTAAGAGGGTAGGTCTCATGTTAAGTGTTCTTATCATACACACACACATACACACACACACACACACACGACACAAGGAAACTTTGGAAGATGTTGGGATGTCTATTACCTTGACTGTGGTGCTGATGTCATGAGTCTTTGCATATGTACAAACTCATCAAATTGTACACATTAAATACGTGCATTTATTTGCATATTAATTAAAACTCAGTAGAGTTGTTTTTTTAAAAAAAGAATAGATTGAGGGTTTTCCAATGCTCATAAGGGATTCCTCATCCTTCTTTGGAACATCAGTCCTCTGCCTAAAGGGCATAAAGAGAAATATTCTTTCTCAGGAAATTAATAACAGTATTATCCAAAAATGAAAATCTCACACAGCTACAGTCCAGGGCAGGTCTGTTTGAGCTCCGTTAGGCTCACAAGCAGAATCTGCCGAGTTCTGAGAAGACTGACCACAAATCTTGGCACGACCACATCTGTCTTGCACATCTGTCTGAGGCATTTATTGGCAGAGAAGAAAAGACTCTCCTTTACACCTTCAAGTTTGTTGTTTTAGCCCATAATTAATTCAGATTAAGAGAATAACCCAAATAAATTGACCTCAGAGATTACAGTGTGTTAGCTTGTCTTCTGGTTTAAATCAGCGTCAGCAGCTGTTTATTGCTTCAACAAGACGGTATAACTAAGATGATCCCTTGATGTTTTACACCTTGCAAGTGAAGGTTGGGAACAGCCACGAAATCTTTAAAAAGTGACAAGTTTCCTTCAGGGCAAACCCTGGGTCTAGCTGCGAGATCCTCCCGACGTGTGCACGACATGCCAGCAAGACGAGGTGTGGTGGGTGCTGCTACCGTTGCCTTGCAGTGGAGGGGCCTGAAGCGGGAGGGGAAGTGTGGGCAGAAGCAGACAGCGGCATTTGCAAGCGGTCGGGAAATCGGGGTCGGGAAATCGGGGTCACTGTCTTTCCAGGCCTACTTGTTTCTAAGTTTGGGTTGCATCCACAATGCAAATTGCACAAATTCTCACGGCAGTGCCCCCCAAAGAAAGAGTTCCAATAGCTCCAGTGCAAACTTTTCTCTCTAAAAGTGCAGTATTGTACACGGCGGTTGCCAAAAAGACACATTTGCCCTTTAGCACAACCTAAACATCACACAGTGGAACTTAGGAGAGTTATGTTCATTTTTTAGGCCATTTTGGTACTATTAGTGGCACAGATGCAAGGCCTTACTATTTTTCCAAAAGTATGACTATACCTTCTTAAATGCCTAATTTGCACTCACTGAATCACACACTGCAAGAACTTGGCTCATTCAGAATTTAAAATATACTGAACCCACTGAAGCAGCTTGAGGGGATTCTTTGTCTATGAGTCAGTGACCGTGAAGCTGTTGGAATGTTTAGGGAACAGAGGTCCTTCTAGACAGACGGAGTGAGTGTACCTCAGGTCTGCTGACTCTGCTGGTAAGGATACCCCAAGCCACCTTTTCTAATTATAGATTTGAAGAGTTAGGTCTTAAAAAACACTGTATCCAATTCAGCAATTCCACTCTTGCATCTATTCCGAAAAGAACTCAAAGCAAGGACTTGAACAGATATTTGTACACCCCTGTTCAGAGCAGTAGCCAAATGATGGGAACAATCCAATTGCCCATCAGTGGGTGAATGGTTAAACAGAAGGTGGTATACACCTACAATGGAATAGTATTCATCCATGAAATGGAAGGAAATTCTGACACATGCTACAACATGGATAAACCTTGAAGACATGCTGAGTGAAATAAAACAAACACAGCAGACCAAATACTGTATGATTCCACCTATATGACGTTTGTAGAGCTGTCAAATTCATAGAGACAGAAAGTAGAATGGCGATTCCCAGGGGCTGGGGGAGGGAGTAGGAAGAGGAGTTACTGTTTAATGGAGGCACAGTTTCAGTTTGGGGTTCTGGAGATGGATGGTGGTGATGGTTATGCAACAATGTGAACGAATTTAATGTCACTGAACTGCACATTGAAAATGGCTACACTGGTACATTTTATGTCATGTATATTTTACAATAAAAAATATTTAAAAATAACTGTACCAGGGGCGTCTGGGTGGCTCAGTTGGTTAAGCGTCCAACTCTTGATTCTTGATTTCGGCTCAGGTCATGATCCCAGGGTCCTGGGATCAAGTCCCGCATCGATCCCTGAGCAAGAGGTCTGCTTCTCCCTCTTCCCCTGCCCCTCTGTCCACCCCCCCACATGCTCTCTCTCAAATAAAATCTTTTAAAAAAATAACTGTACCCCAAATATAATGCCGACTATAGCCTTCTAGATGAATTGCATTGAAACTCATACAATTTTGAATTTAAAAAGTCATCATGACAGTAGAAAGAGCGATGACTCTGAGAAATCCATCAGGAGGGAAAGAAGCATTCAGACATGATGGCTGATGATCTGACATAACCCAAAGAAATAATGAAAACTCATATAAATTAAAACAACAGTATTGATGAAAGAAACCCTTTAGCTTAACCAAGTGGATAGACTAAGACTTATCCAACATGGTACCCCCTGGCTATATGGGACTAGTGAGCCCTTGAATTGTGGCTGGTCTGAATTGAACTGTGCTTTAAGTGTAAAATACACATTGACTTCAAGGATTTAGTGAAAAAGAAAATGTGATGTATCTCAATTTTTATATTGATTAAATGTTTAAATGAGAATATTTTGGATGCATTGGGTTAAACATATTAAACTTAATTTCACCTGTTTTAACATTTTTAAATAGGGCTACCAGAAATTTTATTTATGTATTTATGTATTTACTTTTTTAAAAAGTTTGTTTATTTAAGTAATCTCTATACCTTATGTGGGACACAAACTCACCACCCTGAGATCAAGAGTCACATGCTCTTCTGACTGAGCCAGCCCGGCATCCCTGCATTTATTACTTTTTAATTAAGATATAATTGACATACATTCATTAGTCTCAGGTGTACAACATAATGATCCAATATATTGTGAAATGACCACCTCAGTAAGTCTAGTTAACATCCATTACCATACATGGTTACAAAAAAGTTTTTCTTGTTATGAAAACTTTTAAGATCTTTTCTCTTAACTTTCAAATATGCAATACAGTATTTTTAACTATAGCTACTATGTTGTACATCACATTCTCATGACTCATTTTACAACTGAAAGTTTGTGCTTTTTGACTCCCTTCACCCATTTCACCCACACCCTACCCTCCGCTTCTGGGAACCACCAGTCTGTTCTCTATCTATGAGCTTGGGTTTTTGTTTTGTTTAGAGTCCACATATAAGTGAGAGCATATGGTATTTGTCTTTCTCCATCTGTCTTGCTTCACTTAGCATAATGACCTCAAGGTCCATCCATATTGTCACAAATGGCAAGATTTCACTGTTTTTTTAATGGCTGAATAGTATTCTGTTACACACACACACACACACACCATTTTCTTTATCTATTCCTCCATCAATGGACAACTTAGTTTGCTTCCATATCTTGGCTATTATAAATAATGCTGAAATGAACATGGGGGTTTATTTATCTTTTTGAATTAATGTTTTTGTTTTCTTCAGATAAATACTCTGAAGTGGGATTGATGGATCATGTGATAGTTCTAATTTTTTGAGAAAACTCCATACATTTTTCCAGTTTTTATTTCCATCAAACAGCACATGACGGTTCCCTTCACATTCTCACCAATATGTGTTTTCTTTTTGAAACTAGCTATTCTGACAGGTGTGAGCTGATATCTCATTGTGGTTTTGATTTGCATTTGCCTGATGGTTAGTGATGTTGAGCAAAAAATTTAAAATACAGAGTGGCTTGTCTTTTATTGCTATGGGACAGCACTGCTCTGGAGGTATAGCAGGGCTCCTCCTAGTATAACAGAAGTAGAGTTCATTTCATGATCGTGGATTCATTCTCTAACATATAAGAGACCAGCAGTATTTATTACTTTTAAGACTTTATCAGTTCTGCCAATTTTTTCTTTTTTCTTTTTTTTTTTTAAGATTTTATTTATTTGACAGAGAGAGAGACAGCGAGAGCAGGAACATAAGCAGGGGGAGTGGGAGAGGGAGAAGCAAGCTTCCCGCTGAGCAGGGAGCCTGATGTGGGACTCGATCCCAGGACCCTGGGATCATGACCTGAGCTGAAGGCAGACGCCTAACGACTGAGCCACCCAGGTGCCCCTGCCAATTTTTTCTTAACGTTTTTTCTCATACTTGTTCCTTTCTATTCCTTTTTTTTGTTTGCTTGTTTTTTTAATTTAAATTCAATTAATTAACATATAATGTATTATTAGTTTCAGAGGTAGAGGTCAGTGATTCATTAGTCTTATATAATACCCAACACTCATTATATCACGTGCCCTCCTTAGTATTTTTAACTATATTTAATGTCCATCACCCAGTTACCCCCTCCCACCTCCTCCAGCAACCCTCAGTTTGTTTCCTATGATTAAGAGTCTCTTATGGTTTGTCTCCCTCTCTGATTTCCTCTTGTTTTATTTTTTCCTGTCTATTCCTATTCCCTAGTCTTGGCCCTCTGCATCTTTAAACTGGATTCCATGTTTATTGGTTTCATTTCCTCTCCTATAATCTATTCACTATACCTCTACCGGATTAACTTTTTTTTTTATTCTTATGTTAATCCCCATACATTACATCATTAGTTTTAGATGAAGTGTTCCATGATTCATTGTTTGTGCACAACACCCAGTGCTCCATGCAGAATGTGCCCTCCTCAATACCCACCACCAGGCTAACCCATCCTCCCACCCCCCTCCCCTCTAGAACCCTCAGTTTGTTTTTCAGAGTCTATCGTCTCTCATGGTTCATCTACCCCTCCGATTTCCCCCGCTTCATTCTTCCCCTCCCGCTACCTTCTTCTTTTTTTTTTTCTTAACATATATTGCATTATTTGTTTCAGAGGTACAGATCTGAGATTCAACAGTCTTGCACAATTCACAGCGCTTACCAGAGCACATACCCTCCCCAGTGTCTATCACCCAGTCACCCCATCCCTCCGCCCCCCACCCCCCACTCCAGCAACACTCAGTTTGTTTCCTGTGATTAAGAATTCCTCATATCAGTGAGATCATATGATACATGTCTTTCTCTGTTTGACTTATTTCCCTCAACATAATACCCTCCAGTTCCATCCACGTCATTGCAAATGGCAAGATCTCATTCCTTTTGATGGCTGCATAATATTCCATTGTATATATATACCACATCTTCTTTATCCAGTCATCTGTCGATGGACATCTTGGCTCTTTCCACAGTTTGGCTATTGTGGACATTGCCGCTATAAACATCGGGGTGCACGTACCCCTTCGGATCCCTACTTTTGTATCTTTGGGGTAAATACCCAGTAGTGCAATTGCTGGATCATATGGTAGCTCTATTTTCAACTTTTTGAGGAACCTCCATACAGTTTTCCAGAGTGGCTGCACCAGCTTGCATTCCCACCAACAGTGTAGGAGGGTTCCCCTTTCTCCGCATCCCCGCCAACATCTGTCGTTTCCTGACTTGTTAATTTTAGCCATTCTGACTGGTGTGAGGTGGTATCTCATTGAGGCTTTGATTTGGATTTCCCTGATGCTGAGCGATATTGAGCACTTTTTCATGTGTCTGTTGGCCATTTGGATGTCTTCTTTGGAAAAATGTCTGTTCATGTCTTCTGCCCATTTCTTGATTGGATTCTTTGTTCTTTGGGTGTTGAGTTTGATGAGTTCTTTATAGATTTTGGATACTAGCCCTTTATCTGATATGTCATTTGCAAATATCTTCTCCCATTCTGTCGGTTGTCTTTTGGTTTTGTTGACTGTTTCCTTTGCTTTGCAAAAGCTTTTTATCTTGATGAAGTCCCAATAGTTCATTTTTGCCCTTGCTTCCCTTGCCTTTGGCGATGTTTCTAGGAAGAAGTTGCTTCGGCTGAGGTCAGAGAGGTTGCTGCCTGTGTTCTCCTTTAGGATTTTGATGGACTCCTGTCTCACATTGAGGTCTTTCAACCATTTGGAGTCTATTTTTGTGTGTGGTGTAAGGAAATGGTCCAGTTTCATTCTTCTGCATGTGCCTATCGGATTAACTTTTAAGAAACCCTTGTGTCGATATTTTTTTCTATGCTCAAAACGCAGTGACTACAGTCTGGGGAGTTTGCAGATTCTGGGTTTCCCAAAGATTCTGCATCAGTAGGTTGGGGTGGGGCCCAGACTTTTGCATTGTTAACAAGTACCCCAGACTGTCGTAAGCAGGAGGCCTGAGGAACAGTGGCCTGTGGGATTAAGCTCAGATTCCTCAAAGTAATTTTCAGGACTCTTTTTACCTTCATAATCTGGTTAGTCCAACCTGTCTGAGGGAGAATGGAAAGAATCTATTCCTAGAGAACCTCTGGAGGAAAATAGCCTTCTGTCCTGCATAGCTTTGATACTTGCCTGATTAAGGGCAAGTGATTTGGCCCTAAAGATGTCTCCAGCGCTGCTATTCTATGACCCTACACTTACCATTATGATAATCTACATCTTCAGCACAATTTTTCCAAGCTTCTCTCTGAATTTGAGGAAGTCAGCCTCTTGAGTACTGCATTTTGTAGTGCTATCATCATATAAATCTACATAGACCAAGATAGTTTTGACATGTGCCCTTTTGCACAAATTAGTTTCTTTGGTTTTCTATTGATTAGCTCCAGGCATCTTTAGGGGATGTGACTGTCAGGATTTAATCAAATAAGCTCTCATTCCAATGGATAAAGATTATGATGTTGCAGACTTGTGAACCGTATCTGGTTCACAGAATCATTTTGATTTTTCTGCATGTTTGCTGTTACAGAGTGTCTCATAAAAATTCACATGTCAAAGCCCTTAACCTCCAATCTCAAAATTTGGAGATTGCTTTTTAAGGAAGTAACTAAGGTTAAATGAGGTCAGAAGGGAGGGGCCTAATCCCATTGGACTAGGGTCCTTATAAGAAGAGGAAGAGACACCAGAGACTGGTCTCTCTTTGCATGCACACAGAGGAAAGGCCATATGAGGACATAGCAAGAAGGCATCTGTCTGCAAGCCAGAAAGAAAGGCCTCATCAGAAACGAACCTGCTGGCAGCTTGATCTTGGACTTCTAGCCTCTAGAATTGTGAGAAAATAAATGTCTGCTGTTTAAGCCACTGTGGTATTCCTTTATGGCAGCCCTAACAGACTGATACGATAGCCAATATTTAAAATTTGGGAGGGTGCCCGTAAAAATCTGAATTTCTCTTGAGAAGTTGTAAGATTTAGCGACAACTGGCTAGAGATGAGTAGTAATTTGTCTGCACTCTCTAGTTCTCTAGTCTCCACCAGTCCCTTTGTCTCCCAGATGTGTAGGCTAGAGGTCAGTTGCCAATTGTGTTGCTCTTATTTTATTTTTTATTGTTTTAATTTTAATTCCAGTGTAGTTAGCATACTGTGTTATATTAGTTTCAGGTGTACAATATAGTGATTCAACACTTCTACACATCACCTGGTACTCATCATGACAGGTGCACTCCTTAATCCCCATCACCGATGTCCCCATTCCCCCACCGATGTCATGTCAATATCTCACAAACAACAACATATCTTGCTCTCTCCACTCATTTATGTTACTTGTCTAACCTTGTGAACACTGAGGTTTATAATTCCTAATGTAACATAGCTACTGGAAAAGGTCAGTTTTCTTTCCAATAGTGAAAAAGGATTTGCATTTAACTATACACACTCTTTATCTGAACTCCATTTTTTGATATATAGTCATTCTCTATGAGCAAGCCAACCAGCTATAGATTAAGCCTATATGAACCATATGATATACACTAATATACCTTTCAATCATTAAAATAAATTGGGACATAAATCTGAACTAATGACAAATCTTAACTCTGAACATCATGAGCCAATTATGTAATTTACAAAGGATGTCTTTTTATCAACTAATAAATCAGAGCGGCATGAACTGAAGAAAGAAAAGCTCCCTTTGGTCTTGACAGATGCAAATAAAGAATAAATTATTTTACTTGAAAATTTGAAAATAATGGATTTATAAGGATTCCTTCTGTTACATGATTTCAAGTCAGCCATGACAGTTGTGCATCGAAAACATATTGAAATACTAACTTTATATCTTGCATTTATAGAAATTAAAGCATAAAACTTTTTAAGAGGCAGAAAGTGTAATAACCATTTGTCAGAGAAAATGGGAACAGAAGCTGGAGACATAGAGATTTGAATGCAGAGAAAAAAGGAAAACAATTGCTAGAGGGCAAGGAAATTAATCTAACAATTAGAGCATAAAAGAATAGCACACAAAAGGAGAGATGAGAAGTCTATGATAGCCTACTGTATTTACTTGTTGGTGGGCATAATTTTGTTGGGACTGTATTTCTATTAGATTCATACAGGCAAATATATTAATAAAATACAATACTGTTTGTCTTAGGTATCTATAATGGAGTAAACGAATGAATCAAAATCATTCTTTTCAAGACAATGTTTTATGAAGCAATCTATCAATGACCTTTTGAGTTATTTCATTTGTCTGCTTCCTATATGCTTGGGAAATAGAATTCATCTGCTTAATTTACAAAAACCAAATAAAATGTTCAGAATTTACTATGGGCCATCCCAGTGTTTTTCAATAATATGGTATTGTTAATTAGCTGTAGTTGAAAGTTATTGCGAATGTGCATTTTGCAGATGAAAAATATTTTGATAGTGGTTTAGATGTTGAAGCTACAATTCTTATTTCATCAAAAAACAAAAAACAAACCCTGCTCAATTATTTTGTCTATGGTTTGTGTAGCCCATTTGTTAACTGAGGATCTCTCTTTTAAAGTTAGTATTAGGAAGAATGTCTGCCTTTGAAGTTTCCAAATAATAAAAAAGTGAAATTCATTGGGAGTGTTTTTATTGAAAAAAAAAAGTAATTCATGTTCTTTGTGAACAGACTAGAGAACATAGATGAGCAAAGAGAAAACAAAAACCATTCTTATTGTACCATTCAGATATAATCATTTGTTTAATCACAGCTTAGTGTATTTAAGTTGTGTCTTCTTTCATTGTGACTAGCTACATGCATATAATTTTCTAAAAATGTGCCCCCACTGTGTATATAACTGCTTCAGAACCTGCTATCCAATTTAACAATATTTTACGAAAGGCTTTCTATGTCATTGGCTAGTATTCTACAACATGTTTTCATTGTGTGGTTGGATCATAATTGAATTAACCAAATTTTTTCCTAACATTTGTAACATTATAAACAATGATGTGGTAAATACTCTTGTAGAATAACTGGGCACCATCTAAAAGGCACACAAAATTATAAAGCTTTTGGTGTGCCAAATTGCTCTTGCAGAATGACTGTGCCCATTTAGATAGACTTTAGTATGATATGAGAGTATCTGTTTTGCCAATTCTTCTGTATTTTAAATAAGATCACAAGTAGGAAGTATATAATACAGTGCCTGCATATATTAGCTTTATGTACAATTTGGTTCTCTTTCTCCTCCAGTCTGATTAAGGGACAGAATTCTACCTTCTACATTTGGGTACATGAGAAAGTGTTCTTTGGGTGGGCATTTAGTGCATTTGAGGCAGTGAGATTCTTAAATAAGGGGGTTTCCTTATTGTTTTCACTGAATTATAGGAATAAGCATAGCCTATTCCATTCCCAAGTTTTCCATGGAATGAAATTAAACATCTTGAATTATTTGGACTGTGAAATTATCTTTTAAAGCTAATCCCATTAGGTCAAAGAAAAAAAGAAAAGATTTACTCAATGATCTCAGTTGTCTATTTATCAACAACTGAGATTCTCATTTTCCTAAATGGAAATAAATTTTCTGAGTGTTTTGGATCATAGTCTCTTAATTCCAGGCAAATGCCTTAGAGAGGCGTAGTGATTATACCAAAATCTATCAAAATAACAGGATTTGCAATGCCATCCCCTAAGAAAACCAACCTTCTGTTAACGGTCAGAATCTAGCAAGGTCTTAAAAAGAAACAAGTTATTTTTAGTGCAAGTCATCCTGATAGTAGCAAAAGGACATTCACTATGAACAGCAGAATGATCATGGCAAGGATTTCTAAAAGGAAGCCCTGCAAACTGAAGACAGTGGAAGATCAAAGAATATCTACTTAAAACACCTTCCACCTTAAACTCCTTTCAGACTGAAATAACCGGCTATCACCAAGAGTATATTGGAGTCCCAGGATGTCCTAGGGAAGGACAAATCCTAAAAAAGAACTGTTCCTGAAAACTTATAAGGAATTAAGGTTGCCAGCTTTAAATAGCAGAAGATAAATTATAACACACAAAATCTTACCAAAAACTAATGAAAAAAAAAAAAAAGATGAGTGCCATTGTAGCATAGTAACAAAGAGATGGTGTGGCTGTCCTCATGCTTGTTCTTGGATAGCTCTGGGTGCTTTCACTGTCTTCCCTGCCCTCTCCAAGATTCAATTAGCCAACATGTAGTACATCATTAGTTTCAGATGTAGTGTTCAGTAATTCATCAGTTGCATATAACACCCAGTGCTCATCACGTCACGTGCCCTTCTTAATACTTCCACTGTCTTTGACCTTTTTCTAGTAAGAGCAGAGTTTTCTGTGATGTCATTTCACACACACACACACACACACAGCCAAAAATGACCCTTAACTTCAGGTTCTCCTTTGCAGTACCTAAAAATACTACCTTTCTGGAGTTTAAGAATTTAAAAAAATTCTTAGGAACATACAAGATGATTTTCATGTTAATTTCCTTGATCTGTTTCCAAGTGCTTAGTTTCTTCTCAAATGACACTTTTGCTTTTCTTTTATGCATTTATTAACCATAAAAAATGAAAACCCCAGCTTCTTTCTATGAAGCCTGTTGTAAAGAACAGTCCTTCACTTCCAGTTACTCTTCCAATTCTTTCTGTGCTGTTTTCTACCTGCTACTTCCCGTGGCTCCTAGGACCCCCTAATTCCAAGAATATCTTGAAATCTTAAGACAGTGGTAAAAGCTTCCTTTAATAAAAATACAAAAATAATGTTTGTTCACTTTCTATAGCTGTCATAATCCATGATTTCTAAGATGTATTTTTAATGTTCATGAACCATGGCGAAACAGTAATTTTAACATTAGAAATATGTTGAAAGTTAAAGGACTTACACTATCATTTAAATTCAGTTCTTAGCATTAATACCATTGCCTTGTTCTTATTATCTTCTTTTATAACCTCCTCTCAAAAGCAGGGAAGATGAATTGTTGTTTTACAAAACCTTAAAATCCTCAGAAATGTCTTATCTTTTTATCAGAGAATCTATCACTAGTATAATTTTCATCCTGTACAGGCTTTTCATTTCATACAAATTATTTACATTTAATTCAATTAAGTTTATGATCTTCTCCAAATTATGACAAACATAGACAGTACTTAGTATTTTTTAATAAAATCGCCTAGCCTGCTCTTCAAAGAATTACCCGAGATTGTCAGTTTATAGAGCTGATGCATACAAAGCTATTTTCCTGACTAGTACTGGATGCTTGGGACAGTTAGTTCCCAAACATTTTAGCACACCGAGGTTACATATGTGATTCTTTTAAGTGGCCTCTAATGTTTCCATAACCTGATAAAATGCTATTAATCTTTTGTGGCCACTTTAAAAAAAGTACTTTGTGTGCTAAAAGCGAGTTCAGAAATTCAAAGCAATTTTATGTGAAGTAATATTATCCTTACAGCAGCATAAATTAATTCTTCAATAAAAATGTTGGTCATTCCTGTGAGGGAAATAAAACATATAATTGTTTATGCTTTGTAAGTCTAAAAGTAAAAATCCCACTTATTGCTTATGTTTTTGTGATTTGCATTATCTGGTACAGTGACAGTCACAGATTATCTTCTCTGATGTTTGATAGTATTTAGGAGAAATCTGGAATGACCTCAGGATGATCTCTCTAGGTCCCACTGCTTGACTCTAAATTCTATTTAGTAACAGTTCGTGAAATCAGCACGTCTCCTTAGAGCTCTCCTGTGGGTTGCAAGTGATTAAACAGACAAAACCATGATGACAGGGCAGTGAGATAGGTTTAACAGAAGGAAAATTCTAAAGACATGCAGGAATGACTGTTGAACTGCACACCGGGAAGGCCATATCTTTTATTAAAATCATCACAAATACAAAAGTATCACTGAAATAGATATATGTACTGTATACATATGTTCTCAAATTCCTGGAAAATTATCACAAATTTATTGGCTTTACATTTCATTACATGGCATATCCCTAAAATATTAAATAGGACACAAATGTCTATGCAATTTGTGAATAACACCCTTTGCATTTTTAATTCCTGTGTTTTCATCCAGACACTTATCTGTTTGTGAAGCATTTGCTAATAAATGCTTCCTGATCTAGGCTTCCTGGCCATGGGACTGCCAGGTTCTCTGTCATGCAAAATTTGGTAGCTGGTAACGTCTATTCACATTTCAAGTGTATCTTGCCTTTTCTATAGCAAGAGCCAGTCTGCGTATGTTGGATATACAACCAGCGGCAGCTTCCTGGAGTTCCTCGTCTGGGGACCCAACCATATCCAGCAGAAGCTGTCACATGTAAAAGAGGAGGATGAAAAGGGAAACAAATATAAATTAATTAATTAAATTAACCTCAAGGCATAAAGTTAAGCTTTGAAAACAATTCTCAATATTAAATGTTTTTTAAAAGTCACCAAAAAAAAAAAAAAAGGTACGAGAAATTCCATTTAGGCAAATGCAAATATAAATGGTACTTAACCAGACGCAGGGATTTCTCATGAAATGCTTACCTTTTTATTTTCTGGAGCTGAGCTAGACCTGTTTCTGCCTCCTTTCTTTGGTCATTTTTTTTTTAATTTTTATTTTTTTTATTCTTAAACTGCTATGGATTCAGTGTTGCAATTTCTCTTGCATTCTTTCTGGCTTTTCTGCCTCCAGGCCAACCCAACTGCATACCATGCCTAGACTATTAGTGTGCCCCCTTAGATTTAATTTCTCTGTATTCCAACCTACCTGATCATGTCACAACCTAATTATGTCAATTCCCTAACTGCATTGACTCCCAGTGCTAAATAACTATAGCCCAGTCTGTTAACTCGTCTTTTGAAGGATTTTTGGGCTCTGACCTCAGTTTGCCTTTCTAGCCATTCATCTTTCTCTTGCTGTATCTTGTACTCCAAGGTCACACACTGCCCCACTTCTTTTGCCCTCATTGATGCCATCCCTCTTCCTAAAAGGCTCTCTCATCCTCTTCTTCAACTTTCTAAATTTTATCCATCTTTCATGACCCAGTTAACTTTTCCTCAAAGCCTCCACTGATTTCCATCAAATAAGATGCTATTTCTCCCTCATCAGAACTCAGCAGTTTACTCAAATGCCTATTACTATCCTTATATCTCCCCTTTTATTTATTTTATTTTTTTTAAGTTTTATTTTTTTATTTACTTAAGTAATCTCTACACCCAACGTGGGGCTCAAACTCATGACCCTGAGATCAAGAGTTGCATGCTCTTCCAACTGAAACAGCCAGGCGCCCCTATATCTTCCCTTTTAAACAGTTATTTGGATTAATGTTTTCTGTCCTTCTTTAGATTGTAAACTCTGAAACTTATAATACTGTATCATGCCTAATACATAGTAGATACCAAATAAGTGTCAAAGAAATGAATTAGAACTTTAAAAATCTATCAGTTATGATTCCAATGAGTAGTTCTGACAAAGGATTTGAAAATTTAATTTGAGTCGTATATTTTCTACACAGTAGCAATTGGGTACAAATGTTGATAGTGACAGAAAAGAAGGATGACTTGACAAGCAAAGAGATGTTGTAAAGAGAAATGTTGTGAAACATCTTAAATATGGTGGGCTTAGGGGTTGGGCTTTTATTCTCTAGGTAATAAAAAGGAGTTATTTAAGCACTTTAATCAGGAGAGTGGCATGGTCACGTTTGTATTTTAGATAACTTTCACGGCACTGTGAAGAATATGGACTATAGAGAAAAGAAACTGAAGGATCCTTGCAGTCCTTCAGGCCAGAGGTGATGAGGACTGAATACAGCAGGACCCAGGGATAGTGCGGCCAGAATGAGTTGAAGGGACATTTGGGGGGTTAAACTGTTCAACAAATGGCCCAAGTTTAGCTGGTTATCCAAATAGAAGAAAATAAAGATGGTAATCTCCCATCATAACATAAACATCATGTCCAGGTGAATTAATGATTGAAATAAGAAAGGAAAAACATAAAACATTTGGAATGTTGTAGATGAGAAAACCCTGATCAAACTGAGGTACTGAAGGATGTCTGCCTTCTCAGGTCCTCGACCTCCTCATTGTCCATGGTCTTCACCACCCTTCAGCCCTCCGCTTCCAGGGTCACAGCCTGGTCCTTATTTTTCATCACTCTCAACAGTGCCACCTCCAAACTCTCTGACCACTGTTTCTTCTCCTGTGATTTGGCCATTGAACAGCTCCTACTTGTTTGTCCTCTTTGTGATCTCTAGTCCATTAGCCTGTATATTTTTTTTTCTAACCATCTCCTGTCTTCTCTTCCTCCAGAACTGGTTTGGATTCCACAGTCCATCTTTTCATTGGCATTCTCTTACTAGTGTCTTAAACTCCTCATGACATCCATCTGGCAAAACTGTAACTGTGCATAAATGCAGCTCTGTCTTCACCATGCCCCCCACCAATAACGGAACCCTCTTGGAGGCAGTAAGTATAACAGGCAAATGAATACAATATAAATCCAACCTCTACTGTATTTTCATCGCTGCTCAGCAATCTAAATATGTCTCTAAGTATGTCACTGTCTCACCCTTGTCAGGCCTATTTCAAGTCTTCTTCATTTTTCTCCAGTCTCCAACTCTTCCTTACAGCTCCCATTCTCAACAGATAACCTGGAAGGGCTCCTTCATAAACTTGATAGAAGTCATCAGATAGGAACTACTCCAACCAAATCTGCAACTTTACCTCCATCTTAGCATACCTTTTCCTTCTTCCTTCCAGTCATAATGGATGTCTCTTTCCTTCTACCTAAGGTCTACCATGCCACTTGTATTCTCTATCCAGTCTCCTTCTCTAGGACATTTTACTACCATGTACCCCCTCCTTCTTACTTTATCTTCAACCTCTCCCTTCTACTGATTCCTTCCCATCATCATTTAAACCATGTCTCCACATCTTAACCTCCCCACCCCTCTGCCCCCACCACCACTCTGATTCCTTTTCTTCTCTTCATAGCCAGATTTCTTTATTTTTCTTAAATTGTTATTGAGAGAGAAAGAGAGGGGGGAGGCGCAGAGGGAGAGAGACAGAGAAAATCTTAAACAGGCTCCATGCTCAGTGTGGAGTCCTATGTGGGGCTCAATCTCACCACCCTGAGATAGTGACCTGAGCAGAAATCAAGAGTAGATGCTTAACCGATTGAGCCACCCAGGCACCCCCAGGCAGACTTCTTTAAAGAGTTGTCTGGACTCACTGTCTCCAGTCTTAAATTCTGTTCAACTCACTCCAGGTTGGCTTCTGCATTCATCTCTCCACTGAAACAGCCCTCTTGAGGTCATCAAAACCTTTCATCTTGCAAAGAACAATAGACACTTTTGACTCATCTTATTTGACTCCTTAACAGTGTTTGATATAACTGATCACCTTCTCCTCTTTGAAATGACCTATGCCATTGGCTTCTTATATCACACTGTCCTTGTACCGATTTGTCCTCATCTTCTCCCTCTTCAGTGATGGCTCTTTCTCCTCCTCCCATCCATAACGTGTTAGAGTTCCTTAGAACAAATTCCTCTTCTGTCTTCATTCTGTTTTCTCTCCCTAAAGGGTTTCTTTCACTATCTGCCTTCAAATATCATTTATATGGAGCCATCTTCTCAATTTATGTCTCTACCTCAGAACCTTCTTCTGGAGAGCACCCTTCATATACAGTGCTTCTTAGACATTTCCACGAGGCAGTGTCAGAACTCTCTTGAACTTAATATGTTACAGGTGAAATTTCTATTTTTTTTTTCTACCTAAAGGTTTCTATCTAAACCTGTAATACCCCTCCCCCTCAATATTCTCCTGGATCAGTGAAGATATCACCACTTGGTTGCTCAAGTCAGAAATCTCCTCACGTCACACTCACTCCCACCTCATCTCCCCTGCACTCCATCCAACAATTATCATATCTTTGTGATTCAACTGCCTACACTTACTCCAGAGTCATTTGCTTCTCTCTATTGCCATTGTCACCACCCCTGTAAAGCCTACAACAGTTTCCCACTGTCCTTACACCCTCTCTTGCCTGGCCCCCAACCAATCATTCATACTGCATCCAGAGTAATGTCCTAAATTGTGAAGTTCACCAACAAGGGGCAAAATTGTAGAGAAGCAAAGGGAATAAGACATGATCAGTCTTCTGAGATTCAAGGAAGGAAATACTCTTCTGAGTAAGGGAAAGAGGGCTGTTTGGGGGAGCCCCTGCCTTGGGAGTTTTGTATTGTTAAAGTAATTAAACAAGGAGGCCATTAGACAAGGTGGCTCTAAAGCTTTGATGGCCTATGTAAGCAAACCAAAATCTAACCCAGAGTCAACACACTTGAATCTAAGAAAATGAAACCTGAGGCCAATCAATTACAAATAGTCAACTAGGCTCTCCCCAATAAGGCAACTGCTTACACTATAGCCAATCAAATACTTTCCTTGCTTTGCTTCTGTATCTTCTTTATTAAAAACCTTCCCCTAGATGCTGGTGGTGGAGCGCTTCTAACCACTTTCAGTTTGGCACTGCCTGGTTTGAATCATGCCTCAGTTCATCCTTTAACAGCATTGCTGAGGATTTTGCTCGATAACTGAGGTGTTAGATGGAGGAAATAGGTTGTAGGACTGCAGTTCATTTGAATAGCCATGTAGTATAAGCTGGGCTGGAGGGGAAGTGCAAACAGAAGGCTACCGATAATCTGGGAGACCGTCTGGAAGAATTAGAAAGGGAGATCTCTGTGAAGTGAGAAAACAGTGTTAGTGGAATTGAAGCTCAGGAAGAAGTTGAAAAATAGGACGTTAAAGTTTGAGAATGGATTCTCTGGAGTTTAAGATCCTACAGATAAAGTTGTCTTGATTATCGACAAGGTCCTGGATGTGACCATGGGAACATAGGTCAATATAAGATTGTTAGGCAATTTTATGCACACACACACACACCCCTATGAACACATTTATTTAACTTATATTCTCATTCTCTCTCTGCAGAAAGAACAAATAGTGGAAAAATAATGAGAAGGAAGAACAGAGTAGCCAGCACTCCTTGGTTACCGTAACACATGGCTTAGATGTCTCGGTATTGTAACTCACACTTAAATCCCTTTTCTAGCTTGCAACTTTTAACTCTTGATCTACAATTCAATGTTTTTATTAATTTATTTGCTTATACCTCATCTTACTGTCATATGAAAGCTGCTAAAGCAGATATGAAGCTTAGACTATTTCTTCTAAATATATACTTTAAAAAAAAAGATTTTATTTGTCAGATAGAAAGAGAGTGCACAAGCAGGGAGAGGGGCAGAGGGAGAAGGAGGCTCCCTGCTGCACAAAGAGCCTGATGTGGGTCTCAGTCCCGGGACCCTGGGATCATGACCTGAGCGGAAAGGCAGACGCTTAACTGACTGAGCCACCCAGGCTCCCCTTCTAAATACATACTTAACACAGACTTTCACCCACCACTCTTTTTTCACACACACACATTTTAGTTGTCCACCTCCATCCCTATAACCTTCTGTCACTCTTGAGTATTGAGTATGAGCTATAAATGTGGAGATTTTGCTCCTTTGTATCATTACAAAATCAATAAACAAGAGCAGTCCCAGTCTTGACGCCAAGGGAGCCTGATATTGATACTTCTCTATTCTCAGCTGGACCTATTTTTTCTTTCAATTCTGCTTTCCAAGCTTTAAATTCGTTCTTTAATCAAAACAAAACATTCTAATAATTTTTTTGGTAAATTACATAATCCCTTAAAGTTTTTTAAAAAAATTATTAATAATTTCCCTTTACATAATGTCTTTTCTCCTTCCTTCCCCCAAGAAGACGATGATTCAAAAGAATTCATGAATTCCCTCATCGATTCCATTGTTTTATAAATAGAGCATTAAAGTCTTCCAACAGCCTAGATCATTTGAATAGACAATATTTATTACTATATTAATTTTTTATTATAGCCATATCATTATAATGAATGTCAGTTACCTGTCAGCTTTTCTGGGCCCTGGATGAGGGAGGGCCTGATGCTCCATGAAAAGCTTGATTTCCACAAGCAAATGGGATGTATAGATAATCTACTGCCTGAGTTCTCTGTCTATGTTGTTCAGGAAGTTGGAGAAACATAGATTGCTAGCTCCAACAAGCCCAGCTAATGCCTATCTCACAAGGCCAGCCTGCCTTGCTTTTATACTGCTCCTTGGTCTCTCCTCCAGTAGATTCTGTTGTTGATATTTTTTAAATCCAGGAAGAGGTGAAATAGAAATCTAGCTGTGAACCCAGACTATCCGAGCAGGGAACTAGATGCTTGCCTTATGCAGGTCAGCTGCTTTCTAGGAAAGGCAAACAGTAGTCAAGGGGCTGGGTTTTGAGGTCATAGCTCCTTGGATTTGTATCCTGACTCTTCCACTTACTGGTTGGGTTACTGAACTGCTAAACCTGATCTTCTCATAAGTTTAAGAGGATCACCTGACTCTGAGGCTTCTTGTGAAGATAAGTGAGAGAATAGAGACCTTGAAAAAATGTTTGAACACCTGTATTCACAGCTTCTTCCTGTCTTTACATCCTTTGATCCTCCCCTGCTCTCCTCTTCCCATTTTGTCTGACTGTTCCCTGAGCCTTCTACGGATCCAAGCATGGACTGTGTGAGAGGAAAAACTGGAGAAGCACAGGCAGGGAGAATTCACACCAGAAAGGCAGAGGATTCCTTGTGGGAGAGAAAGAAACAACATGTGGGGAAGGAAAGGAGGAAGGTGGAGAGAGGGAAGAGTTTCCACCCTGTTTTGAATAGAGTTTGGAAAAGTTGGAATGGGGGGGGTTATTTTAGGAGCAACTTTAGGGTGAGACAGATGTACTGAGTATAAAAAAAGATAAGAGGATTTTAAAGAAGTTTAACAGTGCACGATCGTGCTGTTTTCAAGAAAGAGTACAACGAGGATTAAAGTTACTTTCAATTGCTATTTGGTCGCCAGGCTTTTGGGTCTGACTGCATTTCCATGTCAGGACTGGACCACGAGGCAGCTTGGCTTCATACAGGTTATGCATTTGAATCACATAAACCCATGCTCAGTACAAAGTAAGAACTTCATAAGTGGTATTCATTATCATGGTGATTATTTCGCCAGGTCTGAAGTCTGGTTCTGGCGTCTAGTCCCTGGAGCCCAGCCCTGGTTAGTTTGGGAGAAATGAGGAAGCAGGAATTTTGGCCCTAAGGTCGGGCTAGCCCTGTCAGCACTTGCTGCAGTCCTCACCTCATCTCTGGTTGACCCCTATGGGCACCAGTGGCCCAGGCTTTACTTGGCATCAGCTGTTGCCACCACACCCTGCATGGCTCCCTTGGAAAGCGGCCCTTTGGCCATCTGATACCTGCCCAAACTGAACCTGCATTTTGCCCATTATCCCTCAGATCTTGTTTTTGCTCTGTGGTTCCCACCTCCTCTGGCTTTCCAAGTCAGTTGCATTTATTCCCAAACCCTTGATGCCGGTTATATAATTTCTTATTACATAAACTAATGGACTGTGAGTGTGAAATATACTAGTCATAACGTTTGGCAGGCTGTTGGCATCTCGGTGTTTCACACAATGCCTGCAGCGTGTTGACTATGCCAGGAGTCAGAAGATAAAGGGTGCAGAGGAGAGGATCTGCTGTGCATTCACATGCTTTATGTTAGAATGTAATGTTAAATCAATGCAGGACCCTTTTTATGACTCGACTCTAAATGACTTTTTCTAGGACCTGAGTAACTTCTAGCCCTGAATGCATTAAGAGGACTACTACTCTTTGGGGGATTAATTTAGCCTCAGTTCCTTGCATTAACCACGAGGTTTCATTCTGTATCACATATGGTAGTTAGTAAATGTTTAATCTAAAAGCTCAACTAGTGGAACCCAGCAGTCCAGTATCTTAAAGGCATAAAGTAGAGGTGAGGGTGAAATTTTAAAAAAATAAGCAAAAGGAGAAAAGGATGGCTTAGAACAGTACCTGTGGTAGGCAGTAAGAGTTGCTTCCTTAAATGTAGGAGTGACTCCCTGGCATCGGGCCTGCAGGTTATCTAACATTCGTACAATATGAAATGATTTTATGAGCTACCAAGCTTACTATGTGCCAGGCACTGTGATTTATTCTTCACTAGTTAATTAATGCTGCTCACCCATTTTCCTTAGCCAGGAACATTCTCAATCAAGGGTATAGTGTTGGAAGTGTAGAATTTTCTGTGTGCTCAGGGTAGGAATGGCTTGATATTTGAGAAGCACTCCTGAGACTCTCCTTCGGTGATGCTGCTCTCTGAATTTACTGGCTTTCCTGCATTTTATTTACTGCTGTCAATGAATGTCACTCATTGTGTTGTTAATACACCCAGAGGCTGTTGGTAATGCTGCTTTACAAATTGAAAAAGGATGTGCTACTTGCCCAAACCACTATCTGAACAACATGTGTCTTGGTTTTGAATTGGACTCAGGATTATATGCTTTTGTTTCTCTAAAGAGCTTAGTAAGCAAACTAGGGCACTCAGAGGAATGCTTTAAAATGAAGAGAAACATTCATATAACGGAAACTTAGGGCAAAATTCTGCATCTGATGGGCAGCTAACAGAAAGTAAAGAGCAGCGGGGCGCCTGGGTGGCTCAGTCGTTAAGCGTCTGCCTTCAGCTCAGGTCATGATCCCAGCATCCTGGGATCGAGCCCCGCATCGGGCTCCCTGCTCAGTGGGAAGCCTGCTTCTCCCTCTCCCTCTGCCCCTCCCCCTGCTTGTGCTCTCTCTCTGTCAAATAAAGAAATAAAATCTAAAAAAAAAAAAAGAAAGTAAAGAGCAGCATGTATTTTCCAATCACTAACACAGAGGGCGGTTTGTAATACTTTGCAATAATTACAGAAAGGGGTACTTTTCTTAGCAAAGTGAGATGCAAATTGGGTACAAGTGATTATGGAATCAGTACACTCTTCTGGGTGTATAGTTTTTGATCTGTAGACGTTTTCCTACTATAAAAGCATTTCTGATATTATAAGGGGGAAAAACACCTCAGGTTTACCTTTTTGAAGTGTTTGTTCCTTTCCAAAACTTTCCTCTTTTTAATCTTTCCCTCTCCCAAACATACCCAGGGAACTTAAATTTATTGGGAGTTTCATATGTACACTGAAGGAAAACTAGCCCCCTTGCTTTCAAAGTTAATTGCATAGAGTGCTTTAAAACATCATTCAAACACATTACTTTTTACAACGCTGGCGTGAATGAGGACAAGGGGAGGGGCACAAAGCGTGGTTTGTGGATCGGGCTAACACAAATACTTCCTCCAGTGTCAAAGGCTTTGATCTCAAGGCGCATGCCCCCACTACGCAGCTGTGACCTATGATTCACATCCCCTGGAAGGTGAGGCAAAGGTAGCATGGGAATCGGTGTCTGCATTCAATTTTTACTTTTATATCTAACAGTTCATGATTTTATATAATATTTCAGTTGTATGAAAAATATGTACCAATTTGAGTGATAACAGATTTTCTTGTGGTTCGACTCAACATTGTTTGGGTGAACACAGACTGGAAGTATGAGTTTTAAATAGAGCCGGATGAGCTCTGAAATACCTGCATGCACTCCAAGCTTAGCAGGTTTTCCAGAAAGATCTTGAGTTCCCAGAGCTCATTTGAACTGTGAACCCTTTCGCTGTTTTCCAATTCACAAGGCATCGCAGTGTGGTTACAACACTAGTGTGTAGCCTGGTAACAAGCAATGCATTTGCGCTGTGTCTGCCCCGCACACTGGCTTCCCGGGCCTCCAGGTTGGCTGAGGCTCCACAGTGGTTTCTCTCACATCCCGACTTTGAGCCCTGGTAATTCATTTCATATGACAGCTCACCAGAGCCATGGGCCTCAAAACATATTTTACATTTGCTGTTTGGGGCAAAACCCTTGATTCTGTTTAGTCAGTAAAGTGTATCAAGGGGCTTGCCTTTTAGTGGTATCTGTCTGCCTCCCGGTGACAGGAGTGTGTGCTCTGTTTATGTGATCTGGGGTTCATGTCCGCAAAGCTTGAAAGTGGGGTCTACTTGTTTGATCTGGTGCTGCTTCTGTGCAGATGTACATTTACACTTGAGTAGGTTTGCCCTCTGGTTTTTCTTCCACGTTGTTTTTCCATGAGTCTTCCAGTAGAGAGCTTTTGTGCCCAGACACACACACACACACACACACAAACACACACGCAGATTGGAGTGCTGGATCTAGAGTACCTGAAGGTAGAAAGGGGGTATATAATAAAGAGAGCCCTAACAACCTTCTAAAGCATGCTAGAAATTCTAGAAATGGACAATGCCTTGATGACTGGCAGCATCAGGAGATTGTGGGACTCTGCGCTCTTTGTCGGAGGAAAAGGAAGAGGTAAGTCTTCAAGTGCCCTGCAAGGAAGTTCATGATATCCTTTGGAATGGCTTCAAGTTGCTCTTCAATTTTTTTTCCTATCAAATATAAAGAATATCTGTGCATATGGGAGTTTCCTGGCTAAGAATACTAAAGAAATGATAGGCTAGGAATGGATAAAAAGATTTACGAGGATAGGGTTGTTTAGGATTGCATTTTGCTTTTGGGTAGATCAAAGTGACAAAGATAATTCTCTGGAAGTAAAAAAAAAAATAGTATATTCTCATAGATTATGTAGTGTAGTGGCAGGGAGTTCATGCTTTGAGTTCACAGTCTGGGTCTGAATCCTGGCTTCTCCTAACCATGTATGACGTGTGGTAACTCTCTCCAAATATGGTATTTGTCTTTCTTTGACTGACTTATTTCACTTAGCATAATACCCTCCAGCTCCATCCATGTCATTGCAAATGGCAAGATTTCATTCTTTTTGATGCCCTAGTAATATTCCATTGTATATATACACCACATCTTTATCCATTCATCAGTCGATGGACATTCAGGCTCTTCCAGTTTGGCTATTGTTGAAAATGCTGCTGTGAACATCGGGGTGCATGCACCCCTTCGAATCTGTATTTTTGTGTCCTTTGGGTAAATACCTAGTAGTGCAATTGCTGGGTTGTAGGGTAGTTCTATTTTTAACTTTTTGAGGAAACTCCATACTATTTCCTCCATTCCCACCAGCAGTGCAAGAGGGTTCCCCTTTCTCTACATCCTTGCCAACATCTGTTGTTTCCTGTGTTGTTAATTTTATCCATTCTGATAAGTGTGAGGTGGTATCTCTTCATGGTTTTGATTTGTATTTCCCTGATGATGAGTGATATTGAGCATCTTTTCATGCATCTGTTGTCCATCTGAATGTCTTCTTTGGAAAAATGTCTATTCATGTCTTTTGTCCATTTCTTAACCAGACTATTTGTTTTTTGGGTGTTGAGTTTGATAAGTTCTTTATAGATTTTGGATACTAACCCTTTATCAGATATGTCATTTGCAAATATCTTCTCCCATTCCATAGGCTGCCTTTTAATTTTGTTGATTGTTTCCTTCACTGTGCAGAAGCTTTTTATCTTTTTTTTTTAATTTTATTTATTTATTTGAGAGAGAATGAGAGAGAGCACATGAGAGGGGGGAGGGTCAGAGGGAGAAGCAGACTCCCTGCTGAGCAGGGAGCCCAATGCGGGACTCAATCCAGGGACTCCAGGATCATGACCTGAGCCGAAGGCAGTCGCTTAACCAACTGAGCCACCCAGGCGCCCCAGAAGCTTTTTATCTTGATGAAGTCCCAGTAGTTCATTTTTGCTTTTGTTTCCCTTGTCTCTGGCGACATGTCTAGTAAGAAGTTGCTCTGGCCTAGGTCAAAGAGGTTGCTGCCTATGTTCTCCTCTAGGATTTTGATGGTTTTCTATCTCACATTCATGTCTTCCTTCCATTTTGAATTTATTTTTGTGTATGGTGTAAGAAAGTGGTCCTCATTCATTCTTCGGCATGTGGCTGTCCAATTTTCCCGACACCATTTGTTGAAGAGACTGTCTTTTTTCCATTGGATATTCTTTCCTGCTTTGTCGAAGATCAGTTGACCATAGAGTTGTGGGTCCATTTCTGGGTTTTCTATTCTGTTTTATTGATCTATGTGTCTGTTTTTGTGCCAGTACCATACTGTCTTGATGACTACAGCTTTGTAAAATAGCTTGAAGTCTGGAATTGTGATGCATTCCAGCTTTGCTTTTCTTTTTCAGGATTGCTTTGGCTATTCAGGGTCTTTTGTAGTTCCCTACAAATTTTAGGATTGTTTGTTCTAGCTCTGTGAAAAATGCTGGTGGTATTTTGAAAGGGATTGCATTAAATGTGTAGATTGCTTTGGGTAGTATAGACATTTTAACAATGTTTGTTTTTCCAATCCATGAGCATGGAATGTTTTTCCATTTCTTTGTGCCCTCTTCAATTTCTTTCATAAGTGTTCTATAGTTTTCAGAGTACAGATCTTTTACCTCTTTGGTTAGGTTCATTCCTAGGTATCTTATGGTTTTTGGTATAATTGCCAATGGGATCAATTCCTTGATTTCTTTTTCTGCTGCTTCATTATTGGTGTATAGAAATGCAACAGATTTCTGTATGTTGATTTTTATATCCTGCAACTTTGCTGAATTCATGTATTAGTTCTAGCAATTTTTTGGTGGAGTCTTCCAGGGTTTCTACATAGAGTATCATGTTATCTGCAAATAGTGAAAGTTTGACTTACTTCTTTCTTGCCACTTGGATGCCTTTGATTTTTTTTTTTTTTTTATTGTTTGATTGCTGAGGCTAAGACTGCTGGTACTATGTTAAATAGTAATGATGAGAGTGGATATCCCTGTCTTGTTCCTCACCATAGAGGAAAAGCTCTCAGTTTTTCCCCATTGAGGATAATATTGGCTGTAGGTCTTTCCTATATGGCTTTTATGATGTTGAGGTATGTTCCATCCATACCTATTTTATTGAGGGTTTTTATGAAGATTGGATGCTGTATTTTATTAAATGCTTTTTTTTACATTGATTGAGAGGATCGTATGGTTCTTATCCTTTCTTTTATTAATGTGGTGTATCACACTGATTGATTTGTAAATACTGAACCACCCCTGCAGCCCAGGAATAAATCCCACTTGATCATGGTGAATAATTCTTTTAATGCATCATTGGATTTGATTTGCTAGTATCTTGTTGAGAATTTCTGCATCCATGTTCATCAGGGATATTGGCTTGTAATTCTCCTTTGTAGTGGGGTCTTCACCTGGATTTGGAATCAAGGTAATGCTAACCTCATAAAGTGAGTTTGGAAGTTTTACTTCCATTTCTATTTTTGGGAACAATTTGAGAACAGGTATTAAGTCTTCTTTAAATGTCTGGTAGAATTTGCCTATGAAGCCATCTGGTCCTGGACTTTTGTTGGTTGGGAGATTTTTGATTACTGATTCAATTTCTTTGCTGGTTATGGATCTGTTCAAATTTTCTATTTCTTTCTGTTTCAGTTTTGGTAGTTTGTATGTTTCTAGGAATTTATCCATGTCTTCCAGTTTGCCCAGTTTATTGACATATAATTTTTCATAATATTCTCTTATAATTGTATCTCGGTGGTATTGGTTGTGATCTCTCCTCTTTCATTCATGATTTTATTTATTTGGGTCCTTTATCTTTTCTTTTTGAAAGGAAACTTTTTGGTTTGGTTTGGCTGATTTGTTTGTTTGTTTGTTTGTTTCTGGCTAAGGGTTTATCAATTTTATTAATTCTTTCAAAGAATCAGCTCTTAGTTCCGTTGATCTGTTCTACTGGGTTTTTTTTGTTTGTTTCTATATTGTTTATTTCTGCTCTAATCTTTATTGTTTCCCTTCTTCTGCAGGCTTTAGGCTTTGTTTACTGTTCCTTTTCTAGTTCCTTAAGGTGTAAGGTTAGGATGTATTTGAGACTTTTCTTGCTTCTTGAGGTGGGCCTGTATTATAATATACTTCCCTCTTAGGACTACCTTTGCTGTATCCTAAAGGTTTTGGATGTCATGTTTTCATTTTCATTTGCTTCCATGTACTGTTTTATTTCTTCTTTAATTTGCTGGTTAACTCATTCATTCTTTAGTAGGATGTTCTTTAAGCTACATATATTTATGGTCTTTCCAAATTTTTTCTTGTGGTTGACTTCAAGTTTCATAGCGTTGTGGTTTGAAAATATGCATGGTATGATCTCAATATTTTGTACTTGTTGAGGGCTGACTTGTGACCCAGTATGTGATCTATTCTGGAGAATGTTCCATGTGTATTCAAAAATAATGTGTATTCAGCTTCTTTAGGATGAAGTGTTCTGAATATATCTATTAAGTCCATCTGGTCCAGCGTGTCATTCAAAGCCATTGTTTCCTTGTTGATTTTGTGCATAGATGATCAGTCCATTGCTGTTAGTGGAGTGTTAAAGTACCCTACTATTATTGTATTATTATCAGTGAGTTTCATTGTTATTAACTGACATATATTTGGGTGCTCCCAAGTTGGGAGCATAATATTTTAAGATTTATTTATTTTCAAGAGACAGAGAGAGAAAGAGAGCAAGAGAGAGCGAGTGGAGGGAGGGGCAGAGGGAGAGAATCCGCAAGCAGACTCCCTGCTGAACGTGGAGTCTGATGCAGGGCTTGATCCCATGAGCCAGGAAATCACGACCTGAGCCAAAACCAAGAGTTGGAGGCTTAACCGACTGCGCCACCCAGGTGCCCATATAATTGTTAGATCTTCTTGATGGATAGATGCCTCTGAGAGATTTATCTTCCAACTTTTCTATTCAATTCGTGCTCCCTGAATGTTCTTTTTTTTTTATAGAGCCCTGTTCTGGTTTCATGGATGCAATACTTTTATATCTCTCTGAGGATGTTCACTTTTTTTCCTTCTCTGCTATACTCTGTTTCTTCCAAGGGCTGATTTGTTTGTTTGTTTCTATTTGTTTTAGTTTCTGTCTTCTATGTTCAAGACATCCTTCAGATGTGACTTACTTGTTGGATGAATGGAAAGTTTGAACACATAGATAGGGCATATTGACTTTGTGTTTTACTGCAGGGTAATCTGGTGGTCTCAGGGCCACTCAGAGTTGTGCTCTTCATGAAGACACCAGATTAAAGGGGCTTTAAATGCAGATCTCACTTGCTCATGAACACTGTTCAGGGGCTACATCTTCCTGGAAGAAGGGATGGCCTTTCCTTCCCACAAAAGTGTTATCTCCTTTTTTTTTTAAAGATTTTATTTATTTATTCATAAGCAACAGAGAGAGAGAGAGGCAGAGGGAGAAGCAGGCTTCCTCCTGAGCAGGGAGCCCGATGCGGGACTCGATCCCAGGACCCTGGGATCATCACCTGAGCCGAAGGCAGACGCTTAACCATTTGAGCCACCCCGGCACCCAAGTGTTATCTCCATTTTAAGTCTGACACCAGCAAAGCTACATCTGCCCAGAGGGAACGTCTTTTTCTAATTCACACACAACAGTTTCCCACAGGCCATCAAAGACCCTGGGAAGCCTGGCTGGAGTTCTCCCCAGGTCAATATCTTGAAATCTTTTGTGATGAGCTGGTCAAATTCTCCAAGGAAGAGCTTTTCCAAACTCCAGCCCACAGAGTAAGGACTGGTTTATAGGAATTTGGGACTGAGTAGGGCAGATAGTCCATTTAGCTTTCAGTGTTTATATGGTCACTTAATCTCCATCTTCAGTAGAATATCCTTACCTCACAGTGGCTGTTGTCCTGCAGTCCAGAGACCCTATTTTATCTTCTCTGAGCAGCTGCTGAGTTGGGAAAGGGCAGTGACTCATTATGTGGAGTTAAGGAAGAGGCTCTTTTACTCAGTCTTCCTTATTATAGCCTCCATCCTGAACCCTACCAACCAATTCCAGAGGCACTTAGGGCTACTAGTTCCTAATATTTTGAGGCTTCCATGTTGCAAACTGGGTTTGTTCTCAGTTTCTCCCACTATTGACTTTGCATTCTGATTCTTGAAGTCTGCTAGGCAGCTGTCACTCTTCCACTGAATTTCAGTTTATAAAATTTTGTTATTTTCTCCTCTCCAGTTCTGTCTTTGTTGGTCTTTTTTTCCCTTTTTTAAGTCCCTTGAATGTAATGTTTGATTTCAGAAGGAAATAAAATTAGATTCAGGAGTTTAATCAATCTATAGGTTTTCTCTAGACACCAGGAAAAAATGCCCTGGATATCAACTCTGGATAAAATGCCTGTATTTAATGTGGGTTATCTCCCATTGAGAAGAGACTGAAAGTCTATATGGTTGTCTATATTCTATTGTTAGATCAGTTTTTTTTTTTTAAAGATTTTATTTATTTATTCATGAGAGACAGAGAGAGAGACAGAGGCAGAGGGAGAAGCAGGCTCCCCGTGGAGCAGGGAGCCCGATGTGGGACTCGATCCCAGGACCCTGGGATCATGACCTGAGCCGAAGGCAGACGCTTAACCGACTGAGCCACCCAGGCGTCCCTAGATCAGTTTTGTGAAAGAATATTTAGAGATAAATTTTTTGGAGGGAGGTTGTATAAATATACACACACACATATATGAGTCTCCAGCTCAGACCATTCAACCGCCTCATTCACATTGGCACTTGAATATAAAACACACTAAGTTTCATATTAACAAAGCTCAACTCCAGATCCTTCCTTCCAAAACCTGTTTCCCCATGGCCTCCGCACCTCAGTTCATGTCAACTCATCTCTCCAGTTGTCTGGGCCAAAAACCTTGGAGTATCCCTGACTTCTCTCTTTCTCTCACTGCCTTTATTCAAGCCATGAACAGATCCTGTTGGCTTAACCTTCAAAATGTACTCAGAATCTGACCTCTTCACATTACCTCCACTGCTGTGATCTGAGCCACTATCATCTCCTGCTTGGATTTAAGGACAAGGCCAAGTTTTGATATGCAAGAAGACCTGGAGCTGATTTTGAAAGGTATAGCTTAGAGAAAACTAAATCACTCAGATAGGCAATTTGGGAGAATCTTTCCTTCTTTTTAAGATCCCCTGGGAGAATGAAAGCCTAGTTTAGAAATGGCCATGGGACTTTTTACGAGCTGCCAAATGTAATACTTGACTTGGAAGTTGTTGGCATTGCTACAATGTGTATTCCCTTCTATCACTACAAATCTTTGATTTTTTCCTTTATTATTATTATTTTTTGCTTTGCATACAATGACCTTATAAGAATGTTCTTGTTTGTTGTTTTCATCAAGGTAGAAGTTAGTGGTGAGGACAAGATAAAAGGGTGAAGTTCCAAGTCTAAGCAAGCTCTGTATAGTATAGGAACAAAATGCTTAAAAGAGGGAAACAATCCTTAACCTGAGTCAAATTATCAGATGCTGGCTGATATATAGAATTCCCTCTAAATTAGACGCTGTCTAGGGCGTGGAAACAGAGGGAAGTTTGAGCTAATATTTCCTACATGATCATGGGAATGGCAGCCTTAGCTAACATCCGAGCTACTGAATATGGTTTTGTTTTGTTTTTCTTTGTTTGTAACATGAATAAAACTGTGACTAAAGATGACATCTCATCTCAAAATAAAAAAATAAACAGTGTGACCCAAACAATAATGTCACCCGTAGCCTCAGAACTTGACCTCCTCTGTTCCATTGATCTTTATCCCTACGCCACATCAACTAGTCACCTATTCTTGTGGTCATACCTGGGCCTTCCTAATACCAGCAACTGTTTCATCTCTGCCTCTAATTGTCCTCTTGAAGCTCCAGGTTCTGGAAGTGACAGACTGGGATTGAGAACACAGGAGACACTTGTATCTTCACAGTCTCCCTACTATTGCCTACCTTCTGTGATCTACCATGTCAGCTGCTTTTCTGACACTTGGTTTAGCTCTCTTTTCTCTACTATTCTCCTATCATACCAATATTACAAATTGAAATCCCAGATCTCAACCAGGCTTCTGGATAATGCACACACGTTCATGATCTCTCATCGCAACTGGCTCTCCATTCTGGCAGTCCATGTAGGTATCTTTCTCATCAGCTTTCTTTCTCTGCAACAGCTATTTAAAACTTTCTCTGCTCTCCTCAAATTACCTAACCCACCACTTCAGTTCCTTGCTCTCAGCCTGTGCCTTTGCCTCCTACTTGATGGGGAAAATAGAAATCACAAAAAGGGAAATTGCCCAACTTCCTGCCATCTCGCGCACAGATTCCCACTGCAAGTGTGCCCATCCTTTCCCCCCTTGCCATCTGTCATATACAAGGTGTATCTCTCCTCCAGACTAAACTCATCTCCAGGCCCTCAAGCTCTGTGTTCCCCTACCTCTCCACTCCTCTGGAAGCTTACTCCGCCATCATTCCCACTCTGATATCTTCACTGTCTCCCCTCTCTTCCTGCTCTTGCCAATTAGCACATAAGCACATTCATGTCCCTGCTGTCTCTGAACACAAAACAAACAAAAGAAAAAACCCACCCCAACTGCTTTTACTTCCCCTTTCAGCTGTCATTCTTACTCCCTTTTCTTCTCCACCAAACTTTTCAGAGTGGCCTCTCTTGCTGTCTTCATTTCCTCACCTCTTTTCCGAGAGTAATTGCTTTGCTCTGAATCCAGTGGACACTTTTTGTTCTTGTCTTTTTTCACTTTTCAGTCAGTCATGTCCTTGTGCTCAAAATAATCTCTCTTCTTGACTCCTTAAAATAGCACTTTCGTGATTTGTTTTGATTGTTTTCTCTTTAATACTTTAGTTGCTTTTTTTTTTTTTTTGGAATCCTTTCTCTGCCCTTCGTGCTATGACTCAGGATATCATATCAACCCTCTCATTTTTTCTTTTCTCTGTATGCCCTCCAAGAGAAATGGTACCCACTCTCATTATTTCATGGACCATGGCTCTCAAATCTGTGTTGTTAAGGCTTCATATACCTATCAAGCATATATATATATATATGTATATATGTGTGTGATATCACATATAGATATATATCACATCTCTGTATCTTCCAAGATGTTCAAAGCCAATATGTCCCCAATGAGCTCTTATTTTCTTCCACAAGTAGATTCCTTCTATCATCCTTGAATCTAGTCACCCAACTTAGACGTTGAGCCATCCTCTCTCTACCCTCTTCCTCATTCTTCACCTAGTGCTATTGTTTTTACCTCCCAAACATCTCTTGAATCCACCCATTTCTCTCTGTCCCCAGTGCTTACGACTACCTTGGTTGAAGCCACCATTATCTCTTTCTGAACTGCTGCCTAATTTACCTTCTATCTCTGTTCCATCCATTCTCAAACCAGAGTAACTTCTAAAGGCAAATGGGACCAACTGACTCCCCTGCTCACAACATGTCAATGGCTCCCCAGTGCCCTAGCCCTACAATTCTAGTCCCTCAAAAAGATTCACAGGGTCTTCTTCAGCAGGCTCCAGTTAATATTTTTATCTTTGGTTCATCTTTAGCTTCTAGTTTGTTTTCAGAGAACATACATTACTTATGTTATTTTAAAAGTCATAACAGGTGGATTAGCCAGAAAGAAGTGAGACATGCAAAGGAGATGAAGAGCCAACGAAGAGATAGAAGGAGGACCAGGAGACTGTGGAATCATAGGAACTAAGGAAGGGTGGCACTTTATGAAGATGGTGGGGTCAATATTATAATGAGACTTGGGGAGCTTAAGTAATTTGAGGACTGAAAAGAGTGGCTTAGTTTTGGACCCTTGGAAATCCTAGAGATTATCAATGGAGCAATCTCTGAATTTTTGACGGTAAAAGCCAATGACAATTAGCTGAAGAGTCAGGGAGAGTGGAAGAAATGAGGATCTACAGAGAATGATACTCCTCTGATAGATTAGATTCCATAGTGGATGTGATCAATTGATGGGGCATTATGAAATGAGTAAGTAGGCAAGAAGACATTAAGATTGAATATACAGAAGTTAGAGGGAATAGCCAATGTCAGAATTTCCAGCTTTTGGAGATAAAATGAGATCATGACTACAGTGGGTGAGAATAGCCAGGAGAAGAAATACTCAAAGACCAGAGAGATGTATAGACTGAATGTAGCTACAGATAAGTTTGTTGGTGTAGGACAGGAAGGCAAGGTATTTTCTGCCAATAACCTCAAATTTCTTTCTAATCTTGAAGACAAGTTCATGTGAGTAATATCCCTACTTAATACAGACATACATCTGTAATTGATAATTTCACATAGAAATATTTTAAAACAATAAAGGATATGCACTATTTATAAGAAGATATTTGCTTTAATTATCTAAAGAAATCTTCATTGGAAAGATTTTGTTTTGGTTTACAACTTTGCTCTAGGAAATGCTAAGAATTTATAAAATCTGATGTCAAACTGTAAAATTAAATCTTGCCAAGCTAGGAAAAATTTTAAAATTGTTTAAAATAAAAAGAAGGCCAAGCATCATCTCAAAATGGATATATTAAAATGGGTAATAATTTCCACAATATTCTCAACATGAGAATCAGTCTGAATTATTAATGTCATATTGTTTGCATTTATATTTATCTCCCCAAACTGGCATATTATTAGAAGGAATTCAAAACCAAAGACATGTTAATATCTAAAATACCTTACTCGATATAGAATTCATCCCCCATGGGAGCAAAAATGGAAAGCTATCCAGAAGAGATGAAGCCAAAGAATTGAAAAGGAAAAAGAAAAACCCTTTATAGTGAAACTACTTTCCCAATTTTATTTTGATTTCTTTTCAGCTTCAGGAGCCGCTTAATATGGAAAAAATAAAGCACGAGGCTGGAGAGAAGAGCCACAATTTTTCTTCTTTGGTGTCAAAGAAATAGCTTTCTCTGCTCCTACTAAATTGGAACTAAGCTCATAAGGATGAAAATAAATGACTAATTTCTTGGGAAATAACCTTAAATGAAAGACTCTTTTGGCCCAATGGTTGCTTTTCTTAAACTCCAGTTGACTTAACCTCCGTCTCAAGGCCCCTTCTGCTCTCCCTTTCATTCCACCCTCCTGGTATCAAGTGTGCCTTAAAAGTCTGTCTCATCACTTGCTACGCCTTTGGGAAATGTTTTCCTTTTCGGATACAATTTGTGGGAAGGAATAAGTCAAATGGGATTGTGCTTACTTAATTTCTCTTTTACAACCTTATTTCTAATGTTTAAGATTTTTTTAAAAATGGAAACTAAAAAAATATGACCATAAAATTTTGCGAGTGATGTTTCCACCAACTGACAAAAAGCCCTGATAATCCTTTAAAAGTTTTTAATATATACCTAAATATTAATTTTAGTATTCTCTTTTTAGCTAAAATTATATAAAATGATACTTCTTTGTGTCATCTATGTAAGAACTTCCAATTTTAGTGAAAGAACCTGAGTTCATTTTATAACAGAATGATCCTTCTTCCTCTCTGGCAAAGACTATGTTCATTTCAGAGCCCATCTTGCCTGATTTTTTGCCAGGTTAGCTATTTAGAACTTCAGGGCTGGCCCTAAGCATAGTATCTCGGCCAATGATTAAAAAAATTTTTTTTTCAGCAGCAGAAATCTTTTCCTCCCCTGCCCTCAAACAAAACTTTAACTATCCCATGAAATTCATATATACATAAATATATGTATGTAAGATAAGATGGAACATCTGAAGAGAGAGTAAGGCATGGGTTCCTAGAACTCTGCCTGTTCCTTCTTGTTCTTCATGTAGACTCTCAAGGTACCTTCTTTGATTTTATGATACACACAAAACCCCCTCATCTTCACAATAGGAAGAGGGCCAATCTTTGGTCTCCATGCCTATTTCCTAGAATTTCTCTCTCACTACAAAATGCCTCCCCTGGCTACTCGCTCTTCACCTGATGATGTAAGCCTGCTCATGGTTCGTTCATTCCACACAGATCTGCCCAATCCACACTCACTCTTCCAAAAACTGCCCCAAACCACCACCTGCACCGCAGTCCTAAAAATTCAGTCCCTGCATTCTGATAGTCTAGGCTAGACATTTGGGAGAACACAGTTCGAACACATAGCTACTGAATTTTACATGAGTGACAGCCTTGTTTACTCTTCCCAGATTTAAAAATTTGTGTTTACAAATTTTAGAGGAATAATTTTTAAGCCAAATACTTAGTTTACAGAATTTCAAATTATATGCCAAAGTTATACATTTTAGGCAGCACAGATAAAACAGTTCTATTTAGGAAGGTCTTCTGGGCCCTCCTGAAATGGTACACGCAGAACATGGTTTATATGTTATACTAGCCCGTCTCAGTATCCTGAGAGAACTGGAATGGGTCATATCCCGAAGCCAGTTCCAGGACTGGCCCAAAGATCCTGTTCAAACATTTTCATAAAGACATTCCTTCAATCTTACCTTAAAACCTATTTGGATCTGGGGTACTAAAGTAGCTCATTTTATTAATACTTATTTTATGTTAACCTAGCCTCTTTAATATATATCTTACACTTCTGGCAAGATTTTACCGTTTAATCAATTTTTTTCTCTATTACATCTTTTTGGATATGATAAGCAGGTGGGGCATGTCTTTGTTTGCTGTGTCAATCAGGCAAAGGTGATGATCACCTGTGATGTGATGTGAAAGACACTATAAGGAAGGCACAGTCTAGCCCTCAAGGAGTGTACAGGGTGAGGGGCAAGGTATGTCGCAGCCCGTGGCTCAGGGGAACAGCCCGCTCTCTGCCTTGGGGTGGGGGATCCAGGAGACAGAGATGGATGACTGCCCAGCTTTCTGGTTGTTGTGCCCAATGACTCAGGGGATGGGTGTTGGGGAAGATCTCTGTCTTTACAAAGCAAAGCCCAGGCCAGACATAAGCTAAGGCTCAGGCAGGCTTTCTCAGATCATCATCACCCAGTCTCCACCAGAAATGACATTCCCCAACCCATTCCACCATTACAGACCCAGGAGAGGCGGGGAGGATGGGTGTCCCTTGAGAAGGATGGGACTAATAATAACAATAGCTAACATCTCAACAAACAATTAGTGCTTACCAGGTATCGGTATTTTTCAAAGTGCCTTCTATATGCCAATTCATTTAATGCTCTCAACAAACCCAATGATAAATATTATCATTAATATTCTAGTGTTACAGATGGGGAAACTAAAGCAGAGAGAGATTAAGTCACTTGCCCAAAGTTACCATGTTTGGGAAAGCCAGGATTTGAACACAAGCTCCAGATCCCATGCTCTTACCCATCACACACACTGCATCCCTTGGTGTAAGTGCCCATGGAGAGGGAAGGAGAGGAAGCTGGTCTGGCCTGGTCCCTGGACTCCTGGTGCTAGCATTTCCTGAGGTGTGTCCAGTTTTCCCTGGTCCTTGGGCCATCGCATTGTGCCCGCACCCGATCTTGAAATCTGTAGTCACAGTCAGCTGCCTCCGTCTGCAGTTCTTCCACTCAGTGGGGCCTCTTTGCTTCTGCAAACTCTCCCTGTGGGTCCCATGGGAGCATGTGGCTCCCCTGTATGCTGTAATCTGTGGGGACCAGGACCTACCTGTGGCTGACCTCTGAGATACCCATCTCCACTGGTGGTGGACCATTGCTCCTGCACCATACTGGCTTTGCAAGCAGAGACCCTCAGGGCTTCTCCTGAAGCCTGAACCCCTTACTTTCATCTGCGTATCCTCAGGGGCTAACTCAATCAAGATTATTTTGAGGTTAAGATGCTCTGCGTATTGGGTGGGGGAGATAGGGTATCTGGGTGATGGGCATTAAGGAGGGCACTTGATGTAATGAGCTCTGCGTGTTATATGCAACTGATGAATCACTAAGTTCTTCCTCTGAAACTAATAATACACTCTATGTTAATTAAATTGAATTTAAATTTTAAAAAAAGAGGCTCTGCATATTTCAGCTCCAGCAACAAACGAGAAACTGAGATTTCAAAATTGCTCTTCTGATCCTTTTATTCATTTCAACTCATATTCCTTTTCAAAAGCACTTTGATTTTTTTTCCCTCTGGTCCAAAATAAAACTTACCAGTTACTCTTTTGCCTGGGCACGATAATGCTGGATCTCTCTGCTTAATGTTCCTCATGGCTTACTTGTGTTCACAAAGTGGATTTCATTGCGTATGTTGTTTTTCAAATTGTTCAATAAGATTATTCCTAGTACTGGCCCTTGAAGAATGCTACCCAGGGGGGCACCTGGGTGGCTCAGTCAGTTAAGCATCTGCCTTCAGCTCAGGTCATGATCCCAGGGTCCTGGGATCAAGCCCTGCATCGGGCCCCCTGCTCAGTGGGGAGTCTGCTTCTCCCTCTCCCTCTGTCCCTTCCCCTGCTTGTTCTCTCTCTCTGTCTCAAATATATAAATAAATTCTAAAAAAATAAAATGCTGCCCAGGAACAGCTGGCCCCTCTATCTACTCTCTCTTGTCCTTGTGCCCTTGTCAGGTTCCCTGACCATGGCAAAGCTTACTGCTTTTGAATTGCTTTGGTGCAGAACTTTGTCACAGACGTCCTAGAAACATACATGACGACTGGTTTCCTGCTTTGGGGGAACTAGAAGAGGCCTAAGCACTTTTGATGAATTACCAGAATACATGTAACCTGCAAAGCTATTTTTTTCTCCTCGAGCTTTATGTCTTCACACAGGGTGAAAGGACTTACTTCATATTGCATTCCAAGAGGGGACATTCACAATGCAAATCTTATTCTCTCCATGATCCTATGGTATGTTAAAAGCTCTCATGTATTAAAACTAAACATCTCTTTTCGGTCCATCAGTTTCCTCTGATATAAGCCATTACAAGAAAATTATCTTAATGGGCATTAAAGTTACAATTATAAGTAACAGAAATAATTTTAAAATTATTTCAGTAAAGTCAAGTGTATACGAGAAAAGTCTCAGTGCAAAATGGCTCTCCTAACTTGGCAGTGGCAGGTAAAATCTGTGATGAAATTTTTACCTCAGTGCAACTTTCTCTCTTGCCCAGCTGTGCTTTTTGAAGTTTTTCATGTACCACAAAATACATAATAAGGGATAGTTAAATTCACTCCGAACCCCAGCTACATGACCATGACATATTTGGAGGTGACTTTGAGGTGCATTCCCCAATATGGTGCAATGCTTTCTAAATTTACAGTCTGATTTCCTGCTACCAGTTTTGACTGCCAAATGCTCTGACAGTGTGGCCAGTTTGTGGTGTCCCTAAAAATCATCAGCAATTTGAAAACATTAGCGCCCGGCAATAGTCATACTTTGCAATGATTGCCTGTATTTATCACCTTACTTTTCCAGGGTACAAATGGAAAAAAAAAATCACAGAGAAAAATTAAACTTCTCTAGCCATGGGGAAAATATAGAGTTGAAAAATCAAATGCATGATAGGGTCCCAGCCCCTTTCTGTATTGCTTAAAAATAAAAATAGACAATTGAGGCATGGGGCTTACGTGGCTATAGAGAAGAAGAATACCATAAATATGTATCCTCCTCAAATGCTGCTTAGTTTGTCTGCACATTGGCAGAGTATTTTCATATTAGGATATTATGGTTATGTGGCAGTACTAAAAATAGGGAGACGTTCATTGCTTCATTCAACAAATATTCACTACATTCTGCTTGGTGGCATGAACTGTTCCTGGGAGCGCAGAAGTGCATGAGACAGGCCTGGAATCTGCCTTCAGGAATCCTATAGTTTCCTGAGACAAACAGTGATGTCCATAACAACAGAGAAGAGACAGTCTTAGGAGAGCACAGATGGATGCAGGGAGTACATGCAGATTTCCCTGAGGAGTAAGAGTGAATCCGAAGCTCAAAGGATGGACGTGAGCAACGCAAAGTGTGGTGTGGGCACTGGGAGAGCATTCCAGACACAGGAAGAACAGTGGGGCCACGTACTAGGGATCTGTGGTTTGTGCAGAGCACAGAGGTGCCAACAGAAGAGATGAGTAGCACTCAGGCCCCGCTCTGCTCTCCACGTGTACATCGTGGTGCATAGCTACCCCCCGCCCCAAGACCATTATTTCTCTCCACACAAAGGTAGCAAATGCTTGCCAAGCCAACTCCTAGGAGTATATTAACTTGAGTCCAGGATAAACTATTTTCACATAGAGAACCCCAAACTTAGTGGTTTAAGCAACCTAGAAGTTTGTTTCCCCTTATGTAACACTGCAGGGGGTCCAGGGCTAGTAACGTGGCTCTGCCATCTTCAGTGGGTTGGCTAATCTCTGAGTCCAAAGCTGCCCCGTGGTCTCTATCCTTCAGCCTTCAGGAATTGGGATGGGACCTGGGGATATACATGCATCCCTTTATGTAGGATGAGAAATACAAGTAGCGTGCATCACCTCTCAATTCTCATTCACGAGAACTTAGTCACACGGTCACACCAAGATTCAGGGGAGGCTGAGAGATGTATTCTGTGGCTGGAAGCCATGTGCTGTGCTAAAACTAGCTTCAAAGAGGGGAGGATGGATGTTGGTGGACATGCAGCAGTCCACGCCACAAAGGGCAGTGGAGAAAGAGGGAGGGTACAATGGCAGAGAGGCAGGCAGGAGTCTGATCACACGAGGCCTCATTCAGAGCCAAGGAAACCATGTTAGTGTCTTAAAAAGGGGCAGTGGCAGATTTATGAGTACAGTATTTGCTCACAGAAAAGGCTTTTGCAAAAAAGCCTTGATGGATCAGGGCAGACAAACGCCAAGGTTTTCCATGGATTCTCCCACTTAATTGTCACATGTCCTTGTTTACCAACAACCCAAATACACATTCAGGGGACACATATCTGAGTCATATGGTCTCTGAAGAAATGGCCTGAGGGCTTTTAACAGATACAGATAGTTGTGTGTAGATAGAGACAGAAACCTGAAATATCCTGTGCTATTCAGCTGTACACGGTCACTGACCATAGGGTGTGCTCTGAGTTTACATACGGTCACACAGCTCCCAACAAAACACACAAACTAAGGTGCAGAGGTGGCCGCCCCAGCACATTCCTATCTGCAGATGCAGGCATGGCCTCTGCACTGTGGTCAAGCCACAGGAGAGATGACCCATCCTTGGGGGGTGGGTGGGGGGGCACAGTCCTGCCCTCAGCCTCTCTGGGGAGCGTCAGATCTCACCACAGATAAAGGGCCGTCCACATGGCATTCAGGCCAGCATCCCACATTCTGTCTACACTGGAAACATCGGGGCCAAGGACTTGGCTGCTTTCTTAGTTCGTTCAGTATATAGGAACTGGACTTGAATCCAGGGACAAGCACTTCAGAAAGCCACCTATCCCATACCCACAGCCTCAGCTTGGCAGAATTCTACCCCTGTAGGGACGACAGCAACATTCTGATGCACCCACTGTGAGGCAGGCTCTTTATATATATAAATGGAAATGGAAATATAAGTGTATGTGTGTGTGTGTATGTGTGTATGTATGGATGTATATATATATGTATGTATGTGTGTGTGTGTGTATACATATTTCTTGTCATTTTCATCCTCTCGGTAACTATTTGAGGTACATATTATCATCCTTAGAGAACCACAGAGCCCGGGGAAGCTGGATGAGTTGGAAGCAGCACCCATTGCCAGGATTCAAACCCAGTTCTGTCTGGCACCAAACACATGCTCATATCCCTGCCTCCTGTGCTAGTTATTTAATTAGGAGATTTCTTCCTTAGATTTAATCCATTTTCTAAATTGGATCAGTGGGCTCACTATTAGACATCTGTCTAAATTAATGTATTATATATGTCTATAGTCTAAAATGATTTTTTCAAAACCTACCTAAATTTGCATGCAAATCACTGGCTAGATCCTATAAAAAGTACATCAGAAAATTCTGATGTTCTTATTTTTGAAAATGGCTTGTGGCATCGTTAGTGCCTATAGGCTGTCTGGACCCTTGTCTTAAGGCTTCATTATCAAATCATTCTATTTATGATAGGACATCATTTCTTTTAGGATTTCAGTCAATGAATATGAAAAATACAGGTAAGTCATGGTGGTGGTGTTGATTTAATTATTAATGTTATCAACATTAAGTATTAATCAATAGTTAATGATTAATAATTTATGTGTCTGTGTATATATATATATTTCTTGTCATTTTCTGTCTGATTAATACTTAATTTCTGGTTAATAATCAATTATTAATTGAACTGAATTGTCAGAGCTAAAACTTAAAATGGTGCTGAAACACAGAGGACTGATTCAATAAAAGTCAAACCTAACAAGGAGAATTAAGTGAATCACACAGCTAAGCTTCAAACTAGAAATGGGGCTTCTCTCATTTAGCCAAGGGTTTTTGAGATTTGTCCGTTTTGTTGCATGTGTCAGCGGGTTGTTGTTGCTTCTCATCCCTGGGTAGCGTTCCATTGTATGGCTGTACCTGTCTTTGTTCAGCCATTCACCTGTTGAGGGACATTTTGATTGTTTCTATATTTTGGTGATAGGAAGAATGCTGCTATAAGTATTCACAGAGAGGTTTTTGTGTGCATATATATTTTCATTTCTCTTGGGTAGATACCTGGGAGCGGAGGGGCTGGGCCATATGGTAGGTGCATGTTTAATTTTGCAAGAAGCTGGCAAGCTGTTTTCCAAGGTGGCTGTATCACGTTGCATGCTCAGTGTATGAGCAGTATATGAGGGTTGTGGTTCTTCCACATGCTTGTCAGCACTTAGTACTGTCAGGCTTTTGAATTTTCGCCATTTTGGTAGATGTGTGCTGGTGTCTCAAAAGGTTTTGGTTTGCATTTCCCTGATGGTTAGTGGTTTTGAGCATCTTTTCCTGTGTTTGTTTGCCATCCGTGTATCTTTGCTGAAGTGTCTATTCAGACATTTTGCAAATTTTTAATTGAGTTGCATATCTTCTTACTGAGTTGTAATAATTCTCTATGTAATTGAATTCTCTATGTAATTTGAATAATACAAGTCCACTGACAGATCTATAAAAGAATATATATATATATATATATATATATATATATATATATATATATATATATATATATATATATATATATATATATATATATATAAATGGGGACTTGCCCCGGTTTTGACAAAAGAGCTGGACCTCATGTTACCTAAGTCTGGATCTTGGGTACATTTTGGTGCAAGAAAGGTATATTCATCCAGATAGATATCCAGACATATGATCATTTGTTGTCAACATGCAGATTCACCGTAAAGGAAAGCAGCATCTTTGCTGCCTCTCCTAGTCTCAGTAAGCACACTGCATTTCCATCTGGGCAGCCCTCTGACCGTGCAGCGTCCCACCAGCGGCACTCCCTGACCTGTCCCTGGCTGATCGTGCAACACATCTTAGATGTGTTTCTACTTTTCTTTGGCAAAGATGCCAATTTTTAAAGAGATTTTCATTTTTACTTCTCTGCATGCAAAATGGAATAAAAATGATCCGGTCAACATTCTTATGAGTAGTTGCACTGGCAAGTGACCATCTGAGAAAAAAAAATACCTTTAGGAATTTATTTTCACAGAAATTTGATCAGATTTCCCCCAATTAGAAAAGCATGACCTAGGGAAAGTATCAACATTTGCGTAGTCAGTGTGCATATTTTAAGTTACTTCTTGCCATTAGCAGAGGTAAAAATACTAAGTCCCATGTCATAAAGAGACCCCCTCAAACTGCATGTCACTTTTCATTGCTGCACATGGAAAATTAGGGGTGCTTTTCTGATTTTTTCCCTCTTTGGGGATTCAAACTTTAAACTTGGGTTATAAAGAACAATACCTTCAACGTTAGAAATATTTTTCTTACTTTACTCATGGGTAACTAAAGACCTAGAGAATGAGGTGCTTTTTCCCAAAAGCATATTGCAAACTAGGACATTATAAACAAGCCTTGACTTGTTAACCATAAGGATAAGCCATTATGTTTGATCACTCCTGAACCACAGACATAGTTGCTCCAATTTCGATCTGCATAAACTGTAATTTGATTTTAAAAATGTAACTTTTGTTTAGCACCGTACTTTTAAATTTGTGCCCAAAGATATTTCAAAGAGACATCTTACACCATGGCAATGGGTTGGAAAATACAGAGAACACAGCTCCTAAGAACCTAAGAGTTTTGTATTTTTTCTTTTAATAACAAAAACTGATTGATCCTGAAGGAAGTGAAAAAAAGGGAGCCTTAGAAGGGAATGTTAATGCATGCATATTTTTGGTACATTAAAGACTCCAACGTCCTAATTCAAGCACTGTTTACTTTTTGTATATAACAGGATTGCTGTTTTCAAGTGAAAAACAGAAGATATTTTCTGAGTGCCAAAAACTACTTATTCATGAAGTCTGAAATACCATTATTATTATTATTAATTCTTATGTCTAGCATCTGTGAATAGCTTCTTATACGAGAAAACCATTTTGGGTCAGCCGAAGGCCAAAAATAATGAGCTGGCCTCCTGCCTCTGTGTATTGAGTCAAGTAGCTGCCTATTAATAAAACTGATTTTTTTGTTGTTCCTGGGATAAATTTCACAAAATGAAAACAAACAGTTGTTGGTGCTTTTCATAAATTTCCAATGGAAAGAATAATTTTTTCACAAGTTTAAAGACTGACTGCACTATAAGTAACTAAACAATTACGAGAAGCCGCCCGGTGTATTTCTGTGGTTTAGCAAAAGGGCCAAGTCGGAAGGAAAAGACATTCCCGGCATTTTCTGAAACTAGATAAATACAGAGAAGAAATGTAGATGAAAGATGGAACTGCTCTCCATAGTCCCTGCCAGATTCCTCGACTTTTTGGCATACTGATTGAATTTGGCAAATGTAACCAGTAACAATCTTTTCCATTAAAAAGAGCAGCATATACTTTATTTTACCATACTGTCTGTGCATTTTTGACCCTCCAAAACTGTCTCTCTCTTTTAGAGAGTGATTCTTTCTGCAGAGTTGGCTGCAATTTCATTTATTTGAAACGGATCATTTATCACCAAAAAAAAAAAAAAGCTGCAGGGCACAGCTACTGTGGAACAGCTCCAAGAGACCTACAGCTCGGCAGGAAAAGTGTCTTTTTCTGAGACCGAAAGACGCTTTACCATGTGCCAACAGTGTCTCATGCCAACCTAATGCCTTGATATCCAAACCTGTGTGAATCTGAGGAATCCTGGACTGTACAGTTTAGACATAGGCTACCCAGCCTGTCATTTTCTTTTATTTGTGATCAGAAAGACTCTAATGTAGACTCTAATGTAGCCTGATGTTCCTAATTTTGGTAACATGATTATGTTAAGAAAAAGAGCAACTCTCCAGCCCCAAATCTAAATTTCATGGACTCCAACACTTCGTAACCCTGAAATGTTTTTCTCATCTGGCAGTGATACTGTAGTAAGCTTATTAGGATAGGTAAGTAGCAATCTCTAAAAATACGATGCTGAGGAGCAAGTGCCAAGGCCATGGTTTCCAGCTTCGCCCAATTCAGGAAAGGAAGGCTCCCACCTGATAGACCTCTTATGCAACTCGGATGGAAATGACTTTTTGTTTTTACCTTTCATTGGTTTCATCTAAACTGAACAAAAATAAAAGATTAGGGTGTTCACCTGTTGCTATGAAGTTTCTGAGTGCAACACGATAGACATGTTTTGGTTTTTAAACAGCCAAAAATTCAAGTAGCCTTTGTATAGTTGGCAGTGAATTGTGTATATTATTGCTCTAATGTTATTTGCCATCTCATGCACCCTTTCTTAATCATTAAGTAGCAGCTAATTTAAAGCAAGGGAAAAGTATTAGCTTGGTGTGAGTGCCAGATAAACCCTGTGGTTTCAATGTAAAGTTTGGAGCCAACAGCGACCGATATAAAAATGAGAATCTGTAATTTGCCAAGTTTAAAGTCCCAAAACCAACATGTGAATGCTTCACAGGTTTATACATGCATAAAATGAAGACTGTTTTGCATAGATTCAAAATGCTGAGGGACCGTTGTTTCTTAAACTTAAGATGACATTATAACATTAGACCTCATTTAATCACAAAGTATCTGACAAAAAAAAAAAGAGCCTAAAGTCACTGTTTAAATTTCAGAATGCGAAATCCATACCAGCAGTTGGCAATAGCTAGGTCTGAAATTTTTTCAATAAAAATTATAAATAATTACCTTTCACATTTTATAATTTACATCCATTTAACTCACAAAGCTTGCTTTACGAATGAGTTCTTTAATAATAATAATAATAATAAAATAGAGCTAGCCAAAGCTGTTAGCAAGAATTTATAATTTTAACAAACAAGGCACAACACTTTAGAATAATGGGTAGAATGACTTCTGTACATCTTTAAAAGATTTGCAATAATAACCTCACAACTAAAGTATATACAACTCTAAAACGCCCTCAATAACAGCATGATAATAAAAAACAGTGAATTTCAACTGACCTAACAGTTTCTCAGGTTAGTTGGCCCAGAAATCGAAATCCTGGCTTGTCACATTAGTGCACACCCTTTACACTCTCTTCCCAGCCCACCAGGATGCTCTTAACTGTCCCTCTCCCTCACCTGCAAGGGCGAGCCTTGGAAGCCATTCTGTAAACGGCACACTGTTTCCTTGTCCACACTGATTGGATGAGAGGTGGGTACTTTTCCCTAATAGGGCCAATCAGAGCCCCTTCCCTGAAGTTTCTGAATTGAAAGTGGGAGTAGTATGTTGCCTCACTGGGTTGACTGGAGGGTGAAGCTGGGGGACACAGTGGAGAAACAGGGAAAGCCAACTGACGGAGAATGAAGTGAAACGGACACAGATGACAGATGAAAAAGAAAAATATGCTAGAAAACCTGAGACTCTATCCTAGCATCCTTTCCGGGCTCTGCTGCCTGCTTTCTTTCCTTCCTCCATTCTTTCTTCTTTCTTTCTTTCTTTCCTTCTTTCTTTCTTTCCTTCTTTCTTTCTTTCCTTCTTTTCTTCCTTCCTTCCTTCCTTTCTCTTTCCTTCCTCTTTCCTTTCCCTTCCCTTCCTTCGTCCCTCCCTCCTTCCCTCCCTCCATCCTTCCTTCCTCTTTCCTTTCCTTTCCCTTCCTTCCTTCGTCCCTCCCTCCTTCCCTCCCTCCCTTCCTTCCTTTCCCTTTTTTTCTTTTTCTTTCTTCTTCTCTTCCTCCTTCTTTCTTTTTTCTTCCTTCCTTCCTCTTTCCTTTCCTTTCCCCTCCTTCCTTCCTTTGTCCCTCCCTCCTTCCCTCCCTCCCTTCCTTCCTTCCTTTCCCTCTTTCTTTTTCTTTTTCTCTTCCTTCCTTCCTTTTTTTCTTTTCTTCCTTCCACCCTTCCTTTCTTCCTCTCTTTTTCTCTTCCTTCTTTTTTTTCTTTTCTTCCTTCCTTCCTTCCTTCCTTTTCTTTCCTTTTCTTTCTTTCCCCCTTTCTTTCCCCAAGGCAAAACTAAGAGTCAGGTGCTCAACCAACTGTGCCACCCAGGTGCACCCATGCCTCTGCTGATTTCTTGCCCATGAGATCTGTCAAACATCTGTGTATCCTCTTTGGTGCTCAAGCTTATTTGAGTTATTTATGTTGCTTGCAATTTATTGTATCCTAATTGATCCTGCATTCTATCTATGGGACTTTGGACACATCACTTAGATTATTGAACTAAAGCTTCCCAATCTTTAAAATGGGTACAGTAATGCCTGCATCACAAGGTTATTGCAAGGATTAAACAAAATAAGAAGTAAAGCACCTAGCCCAGCAGCAACCACTCAGTAATTGGCTGCTATTTTAAAAAGAGATTGTCCTGTAATTTACATTTTATAAAATATATACAGCTATTTGTACTACATATTTGTCAGTCAAGGGAAAGCTCTGCAGTCTCTTATTTTTAAGCCTAATATTCTAATATTTGCTAATTATTCATTTAATGGGTGATTCAGATTATTTGGTGAAATTTAAAATTAAAAAAGGGCTTGCTAACAACTATTATCACTATGGTTATTTCCCTCTTTGTAGTAGAAACCTTGTTAAAAAAATTTTTGTGAATAAATCCATAATTCTTCCTGTTCCCTTAATCTCTCATCTAATCTGTAATGAAGGCCATGTTGTCATGCACTGACAGCTCACCACCTTCCTAGGGGGCTTTTTGCTAACACACTTTTTGACCTACCCCCTACACACCTCTGAGAGTGATCTTCAAAAACACAAATAGGATCATAATACTGTTCTCATTAAAATTTTTTCAATGGCTTCTCAGTACAGTAGAATAAAATCTCAGTTCTTTACTATGGTCTGGCTCTCCCCATGTAATCCAGCCCCCCACCCCTCCAGCTCTCCAAACACATCTTGTGTCACTCTCCCGTTCTGTCGCTCAGCCTCAACTGCCTTGATCTTCTTGCAGGTCCTTGGAAACTCTAAGCACATTCCCACCTTATGACCACTGCACATACTTTCTTTCTGTAAACTCTTCTGTCTTCATTCTTCATATCTTAGTGTAGACGCACCTGCTCCAAGATGCTTTCTCTGACTTCCAGGTCTAAAGTATGTTAGCCCTCTGTTAGTCTTCATCCAGCCCGATTTGTTTCTTTCATAGCATTCAGCACACTTAGTAATTTCGTCCATTGATTTGTTTTTGACCAGGCCCTTCTTATAGTGCTTGAGAAAGCTATGAGTCCCTTGGTCCTCCTCTCTCCTCCTGAATTCTGGGAGTGATGAATAGGTCAAGTCTTGCCTGTGTGGAGAATCTGTATACTGTGTCTTTATTCTACCCCTCTGAAAAGGGATGCCATTTGTGAAGGAGCAGTCATTTCCTGGATCAGCAGTAAACATATGTGGTCATTCTTGACTATGTTTTCAAGAGGTCTTCCCCCAGTTAGCAATGCATATTTTCCTCTGATTTCAATAAATTAATAACCAGTATATGGGATATGGAAATGAAGTAGGGTGGAATTACCTCTTTTCACAAATAGTTATCAATATTCAATCATTTGAAGGATTAATTTGTTAAAAGGAAAATTCAGAAGCATATAGAATCATCTTTAAATAGATTCCATAAAGCCATAGACTGTCTCCAGATAGATTAACTTAAAGTAGAAAGTAAAAGATAATTTCCTGTGGTAAAATCTTTAATTTAAATGATAAATTGAAAGGGAAATTCAGGTCAGTTAAGTGATTAAAAATTCTTTTTTAAAAAAGATTTCATTTATTTATTTATTTGAGAGAGAGAGAGAGAGCAGGGGCAGGGGCAAAGGAAGGGGAGAGAGAGAATCTCAAGCAGACTCCATGCTGAGGGAGAAGCCCCGCATGACCCTGAGATCATGACCTAAGCTGAAATCAAGAGTTGGACACTTAACCGACTGAACCACCCAGGCGCCAAGTGATTAAAATTCTGAACAAAAAATATTTATCCAAGTTTTACATTTGACTCTCATCTGACATAAAATCAGTACAGTAAAAGTAAAAGTAATCATTTAGTAATAATTATTAAAACCAATTATCAGTCAGTGCATAGGCCACCAAAAATCATGTCAAGAATGCTCATAGCAGCACTATTTTAATAGACCTAACTTGTAGAATGTAGAAGATTATTTACTGTAGAAGATTATTTAAAAAGTGTCTTGTTCAAGTTATCCATTTGTGAGTTTCTCAGAATGTTGAAGAAGTACTATATAATTTGTCAACAATGTCTGCAGTTACATGTAAAGTAACATATTATATATTCCCTAGAACAGATGAGAAACTAGTATCTAAAGTAAATTAGAAAAGAGTATCTGGAATAAATTAGAAACTGGTGTCATAGTTTAAAAAATAAAAGGTTGAAGCCACTTATGGAATATTAAGTCTTAGCAGAAACAACCTGTCTGCACACAAATCTGTGCACAGATATCTTGAGCGTTAGGAAAGATAGAGCTGAATCAATAATAATTTACAAGTCATTCCAGTAATCTGTGTAAATATACAAAATTTGAATACACTTATGGCAGATGCTGTGGTGGCCGCCCAGCATAACTGAGTAGAAAAGCAACTGGCTGATGAAGAATGTATCTACATACCACAATTACCTGAGAGATAACTATAAAATTTAGCATCTAAACTTAATAAATTAATTTTAAAAATAGGCTAAATGTGGACTAATTCATCAGAATCCAGGATATTAGAAGAATGTCCCCTTGAAATACGAAGTAAGCAATGTAAGGGCAAATAAAAAGTTGCTTTATACTGAAAGTAGAAGACTTAGGGATTTTCTTGTCTAACTGGCAGTGTGGGATAATAATATGAAATAAATAGGGGTTAGAAAAGTTATAGTGACCACATGTTCTGATCCCAAATCAGGAATTTTAGCAATTTATATAAAAAGTTTTATGAGGGTATAAAAATTAAATTACATTTATACATTTAACATACATTTAGGGTCCATCTAAATCAACTTTATAGAAAATATTAAAACCATATCAAATTTGAATAGTTAATAAAGGCAATCATGGAAGGAATCTTTTAGCAGTATTTAATTCCTTTTACTAAGTTTAAGTGTACTCCTTATCCAGTGCTTCTCAAACTTTACTATGAATATGAACCATCTGGGAATCTTCTTTTTTTTATTTTTTATTTTTAAAGATTTTATTTATTTGCGAGAGAGAGAATGAGAGACAGAGAGCATGAGAGGGAGAAGGGTCAGAGGGAGAAGCAGACTCCCCGCCGAGCAGGGAGCCCGATGTGGGACTCGATCCCGGGACTCCAGGATCATGACCTGAGCCGAAGGCAGTCGCTTAACCAACTGAGCCACCCAGGCGCCCTGGGAATCTTCTTAAAATGCAGATTCTGATCCAGTAGGTCTGGCGGGGGAGGGAGTCTGAGATTCTGATCTTCTAACAAGCACCTTGGTGCCCCTGTTGTTCTCTGTCTGGGACCACATTTTGAATAGCAAGTCCTGAGCCCTTGGACTGTTGGGAGAGACCAAGAGCAAGGAAAGGCTCCAAACCAGTTGCCTCCAAGCCACAGGTAACTTTGTCCATTTATTCCAGTGTGCCATACAAATATTCCATGTTTTTCTGCTGACAGGGAAAAGGTTGGGAAGCAGTGTTGTAGAAGTCAATCACAGAACCATATATTTTGATACATTTTCAAGGGCAACAACATGAATTAGATTGGGTCTGGCATATTGGGTCAGGTCTTCCTATTTTCAAAGCTTACAGCTTTGAGGATAGTATTTTAAACTAGTTAACATGTAAATTTGTCCTCTCTTAGGTATAGGAACTTACGTTTTTTATAGCATTAGCAGAAAGTTCTCCTTGTTTTCTTTTCTTTGATGAGGAGCAAATAAAGTGCCTTAGGGACATTGTCTTCACCCTTGCAGGGGTACTGCAAAGCACAGTTCTGCGACTACATGCCTATCCCAATTCCACATGGGCCAGAGCCACATTCATCCTGTTCAGCATGACATCATACACTGGAGCATTCTATGCGCACAGTTGTATTTGTTAGGTGGATTAGCTTCCAATGCAATGGCTTAATCATCCTCAGGTGTTCTTTAACCTTTTCCTTTGAGAAGGTTGATTTTCGCTTCCCTTGTGTTCAGTATCATGGACCAACAATGTAAATGATGGTCTGTCTGTCTTGCCACTGAAACTCCTAGGGATCAGTGGCTCTTAAACCTTTGTGTGCTTCTCAGTTACCTTAGGAGCTTGGTTGAAATAGAGTTTCCTGGTCTTATTCATAGAGACTCTGAGTCAGTCAGTTTAGGGTATGGCCCAGCCACCTGGGCCATATTTTATTATATTATATAATATTTATATTATTTTTTTCAAGCTCTGTATTGCTTCTAGAGAGGGGGACGGTAGACCACAGCCTTTGAGGAACACTGCTGCAATGGACCACAGTACATGGTACATGAACGTGGCCCAGGAGAAACTGTTGAGAATGTTCCATAATAAAGAGTATCGTGTAAGGAGAGATGAAGGCTCTGACTCGTAAGAAGTTGTAAGGCTAAGAATGGGCACTAAAAGGCATGGGTTTTTTGTCCCAGGGACCCTGTTTGAACTTAGGTTTTTAATTTCATTTCCTTTATTAGGCGTTTTTCTTTTTACTGTATAATAATTAATGGCATTTATAGGGCCTAGAAGTCTGTCCCTTGGTGACAGGGGATGTTTTCCATAGTAAAAATGAGATATATGAAAGGTGACTAGTTGCAAAGATCTTAGACTTTTGGAATAGAGCTCATGTAAGTGGTAGGTATAGAAAGTTGACATAGATTAGTGTAAAAGGCTTAAATTAAGCCCAAAGCTCATGTATTCAGGTTTTCTACTTTCAATTTCCTTAATTCTAAAAATACAAATATATACATATATGTGTGTATATACATATACATACAAACATATACAACACAAAATGCCATTAATATTTACTAATATATCACTACCTTTGGAAAATATAGCTACTCTTCTTAAAGTCCATGTAATAGAAATAATTGTTTTTAAAAAGTCACAAAATCATCTGGTTTTAACTTCATATACTCTTACTCGTAATAACGTTTAATGGGCATAAATTAAGAATACACAGAAGCTGCAAGGATAGCACGCAAGGCTAGAAAATCCTGAAAACTAAAGAGAGAAACAGAGCATTTGGGATGCAGAAGGATGGCACTGTTCCACCATAAAACAAGTGTGCTCTCTGCCAAGTCCTATTTCCCCTTTGTGCTTTCCCAGACAGCTTCTCTGTCTCCTAAAGCAGTTTCTCACCCAGGCTCAGACTTCCAAACACAGCCTTGCACACCAGCGCCCACACCCACACACGTGTGCCATCGAGGCACTCCTGCTTTACCCTGCAGTGGGGTTAAGAGAACAGACTATGGAACCAGAGTTCCTGGGTCCTTTCCTTATGACCTGGGTGATTCAGGGCAAGTCACTTAATCTCTATCTAACTCAGTTTATCTGCAAAATGGAGATAAATTCCCATCTCACTGGAAAATGGAGAAGACTAAATAAAAGGATATATGTGAATGTAGCTTTTGGAATAGTGGCTGGCACAGAAGAAGCCGCATAAAATGAAAATGATATTATTTTCATTATTATCTCTTTTGCCGTACTTACATGCAGCTCTGTTTTTCATCTTTTGTAGCCTTTAGCTTTCAGGAAGGGGAGGGACTTTATTTTATTTTGCTGGGATGTGGTGGTGGTGACGTAGCCAAAGCAGAAGATGGATTCATTATAGTGAAGCAGAGCTAGTTTGGATGAAGGAGACAAGTATTCTATTAGCTCAGACTGTCCTAGACACATTTGATTTCTCCAAAGGCTCCCTGGGTATTTTAGAAGACTGAATCACCTCACGGGCAAAAGCATTGTCTAGAGCTCTCCAAGGAAAACTTAAAAAGAAGAAAATAAAGTGGCTTTAAAGAATCATTCTTGTATCAGATTTTTAGAGACACTACACTTATAAGAATGCAAAGAATTAAGATTAAAATTCTTAATTCCTCCTGAAGAGATTCTTATCTTGTAAACCTTTCTGTCAAAGCAGAGTGCTAAATAAATATGAAAAAGATGGCTCCTACTGGGTTCCATAAACAACTATTAAAGGGCAGTGTGGCCCTAGTGCACTAATTTTCAATTCTTTCTAAAGCAGCCAAAAGCTGTTTTGAAATAAGATCTCATGCATAATTCTAATATGCAAAATGGAAAAACTACCTGGTCTAATTAAAGTAGGTGACTGCCCCTCACACCAAGCATTGGCTTCCCCCTTGCTCTGAGTACTGGGCCCTGATCTCTCCCAAGGGAACCCTAACAGTCCAGGAGACACAGTTTGAAATTCGCTCATCTAGTGGAAACAGCCCTAAACTAGACATCACAATCATTTATGATGTTATGCCATGTGTTGATTGTGTGGTTTTTGGTACTTCACTGATCTCTGGGACTTACATTCCTCATCTGCAAAATCTGTGTTGTTTTTTTTTTGCTTTTTTTTGTTTGTTTGTTTTGTTTTGTTTTTAAAGATTTTATTTATTTGACAGAGAGAGATACAGCGAGAGAGGGAACACAAGCAGGGGGAGTGGGAGAGGGAGAAGCAGGCTTCCCGCCGAGCAGGGAGCCTGATGTGGGTCTCGATCCCAGGACCCTGGGATCATGACCTGAGCCGAAGGCAGACGCTTAACGACTGAGCCACCCAGGTGCCCCTAAAATCTGTGTTTAAAATGGATAACTCACCTCTACCAGCTCTCACTTTCCATAAATTTATTATAAAAAGAAAGTGTAAAAAGAAAGTTAAGAATTCTGCTTCATGCCAAGATAGGGTAACATGGACCGGATTTATCTTCCCGTCTAAAACAACTTAAAAATGCTAAAACCTATAAAGCAATGGCTTTTAAGACACTGGCCATCAGGAAACTAGGATCCCCAAGAGAAGGAAAACTCCAGAGGTAAGCCCTACGATTGTCCCGCCTACTGCCTGGAGTGAGCTGTAGCACAGGGAGAGAGAAGCCAAATGAAGCATAGCAGCCTCCCTGAGCTGGGAGGCCAAGCTTGGGAGTCTGGGGATCTGTGATGACTGGAGTCTTCAGGGAAGATTACTGGAGGGGAGAGAGCTCTCTGAGCACAGAACTCTGGAGACCTACAGTCGGTGCCCCTGAAACTTCAGTGCAGAACTGATAAGCACTTGTGTGTGCAGAAACTACATACCCAAGGACAGATCAACTGGAACAATCTCTGAAGCTCATACAGGTTCAATAGTGCCTGATCTCACCACTTAGTGTGAAAGACTTCCTGATTCATGGGTTTCAGGTACAGTAACCGGAAGGCTCTTACCTCAGTAGTGGGTACTCTAATGTTGCTAACAAAACATGGAAATGAAAGGATCAAATTGTTTCTAAGTAACCTAACGGCATCCTAGAAAAAAACTCAAGAATATTTATGGAAACTATCTATCACTCAACACATTAAAATTCGGTGTCTTCCAAGACACAGACTCTTAACTATAGAGAACAAACTGATGGTTACCAGAAGGGAAATGGGAGGGAGGATGGGTTAAATAGGTGATGGGGATGGAGGAGGGCACTTGTGATGAGCACCAGGAGATGTATGGAATTGTTGAATCACTACATTGTACACCTGAAACTAATACAACACTGTATGTTAACTATACTGGAATGAAAATAAAAAACTTAATAAAAAATCCTCCCCACCCTAAAGTCAGTGTCTGACATGACCCATGATAAAGAGGAATATCAACCAATTGAAATCAAACCAGAAATGACAGTAGGACTGTTACTAGAACTGGATTTCATATGAGCTAGAGGAAAGATCCAAATCTAATTTTGAGAGATGCAATTATACTGAGACGTAAAACACACCCATGGAAATAAAGGTAAATTAAACATTGGAAAAAAAAGATTTTCTGAACTTGAAGGCATAGAAATAGAAACATTCCAAATTAAAACAAGAGAGGAAAAAAGACTGAAAAAAAATGAACAGGGAAAACATCAAGTAGCCAAATATAGGTGAAAATGGCGTTTCTAAAGGACAGTAGAAAAAGGAGACAGAGAAAAGTATTTGAAGAAATAATGGCTCCAAATTTTCCAAATTTGATGAAAACTATAAGCCTATAGATCTAAGAAGTTCAACAAGCCCAAGCATAAGAAACAAAGAAAACAACACAAAGGCACATAATAATCAAATTGCTCAGAATCAGGGAAAGTGATAAAATCTTAGAAGCAGTAGTACAAAAAAATGACATACACATAAACAAGCATAAGAATGACAGATTTCTTCTCAGAAACAATATAAGTGTGAATAAAATGAAGCAACATGTTTACTGAAGGAGAAAAGTCCTTATAAAATTCTCTGCCTACCAAAAATATTTTTCAAACACAAGGACTAAATTAAGTCTTTTTTAGACATACAAAAATAAAAGAATTTATCAACAGAGTTGTACTACAAGAAATGTTAAAAGTCCTTTGGAAAGGAATAAATAGCACTTTTTCCTATTTATTTAAAGCTCTTTAATTGATAATTGATTTATTTACAATCAGAAGCAAGAACAATGTGAAGTTTATAATATATAAGAGTCGACTGCATGACAATAGCACAAAAGCCAGGAGGACAAAAATAGAAGCATAGTGTTATATGATTCTTAAACTCTATGTTTCTGTGTGTAATATAACTTGAAGATACAATGTGCTGAATTACATATGTTTATTATAAACTCTAAAGCAACCACTAAATGAACAACAAGGAATCATAACTAATAAAAATTAAACAATAAATAATAAAAACAAAAGGAATAAAATGGAATGTTTAAAAAAATCAATTAAGCCAAGAAGACAAAAAGAAAAGAATAGATGGGAAAAGGAGGGAACAAATAAAATCACATTTAAAGCCAATCATGTCAGTAGCACATTAAATGTAAATAGTGTAGACACACCATTACCTCCCCCAAAAAGGCAGAGGTGATTTGAATTGAAAAAAAAAAAATGGGGGGCACATGGGTGGCTCAGTTGGTTGGGCGACTGCCTTTGGCTCAGGTCATGATCCTGGAGTCCTGGGATCGAGTCCCACATCAGGCTCCTGGCTCAGCAAGGAGCCTGCTTCTCCCTTTGGCCCTCTCCCCTCTCATGCTGTTTCTCACTCTCTCTCTCTTTCTCAAATAAATAAAAAAATAAAATCTTAAAAAAAAAAAAAAAAGCAAGCCCCTACAAAGTGCTGCCTACAAATAGCTAATAAATAAAAATACACAAATGGGGTAAAAGTTTAGGAAGAGCTATAGGATTTAGCATGCTAATTCTAACCAAAAGAAAGCAGGAGAAAAGGCAGATTTCAGAGGAAAGAATATGACAGGGGTCATCAGGAGGACATACTATTCCTAAATTCTTAGGCACTTAACAAGAGGGCTTCAAAATGCATGTAGAGACTGTTTAGAGCAAGATGGCAGAGAAGTAGGAGACCTAAATTTCATCTGGTCCCAAGAATTCAGCTAGATAGGGATCAAACCATTCTGAACACCTAAGAACTCAACAGGAGATCGAAGAAAAGAATAGCAGCAACTCTCTGAACAAAAAAGCGACCACTTTCTGGAAGGTCTCTTCTGACTTGTTTAGTGTATGTATATTTTTCTGGGGTCATTGTTACCCTGTTAGCATTTTGTTCTCTCATTCATCTATTTTCCTCTGGACAAAATGACAAGACAGAAAAAAATCACCTCAAAAAAAAGAACAAGAGGCAGTACCGACTGCCAGGGACCTAATCAATACGGATATTAGTAAGATGTCGGAACTAGAGTTCAGAATGACGATTTTAAAGATACTAGCTGGGCTTGAAAAAAGCATGGAAGATATTAGAGAAACCCTTTCTGGAGAAATAAAAGAACTAAAATCTAACCAAGTTGAAATCAAAAAGGCTATTAATGAGGTGCAATCAAAAATGGAGGCTCTAACTGCTAGGATAAATGAGGCAGAAGAGAGAATTAGTGATATAGAAGACCAAATGATGGGAAAAAAAGAAGCTGGGAAAAAGAGAGATAAACAACTACTGGATCATGAGGGCAGAATTTGAGAGATAAGTGATACCATAAGACAAAACAATATTAGAATAATTGGGATCCCAGAAGAAGAAGAAAGAGAGAGGGGGGCAGAAGGTATACTGGAGCAAATTATAGCAAAAACTTCCCTAATTTGGGGAAGGAAACAGGCATCAAAATCCAGGAGGCACAGAGAAGCCCCCTCAAAATCAATAAAAATAGGTCAACACCCCAACATCTAATGGTAAAACTTACGAGTCTCAGAGACAAAGAGAAAATCCTGAAAGCAGCTTGGGACAAGAGATCTGTAACCTACAATGGTAGAAACATTAGATTGGCAACAGACCTATCCACAGAGACCTGGCAGGCCAGAAAGGACTGGCAGGATATATTCAGAGCACTAAATGAGAAAAATATGCAGCCAAGAATATCCAGCTAGGCTGTCATTGAAAATTGAAAGAGAGATAAAAAGCTTCCAGGACAAACAAAAACTAAAGGAATTTGCAAACACGAAACCAGCCCTACAAGAAGTATTGAAAGGGGTCCTCTAAGCAAAGAGAGAGCCTAAGAGTAACGTAGACCAGAAAGGAACACAGACAATATACAGTAACAGTCACCTTACAGGCAAGACAATGGCACTAAATTCCTATCTTTCAATAGTTACCCTGAATGTAAATGGGCTAAATGCCCCAATCAAAAGACACAGTGTATCACATTGGATAAAAAAAAACAAGACCCACCGATATGCTGTCTGCAAGAGACTCATTTTAGAACCAAAGACACCCCCAGATTGAAAGTGAGGGGGTGGAAAACCATTTACCATGCTAATAGACACCAAAAGAAAGCTGGGGTGGCAATCCTTATATCAGGCAAATTAGATTTTAAACCAAAGACTATAATAAGAGATGAGGAAGGACATTATATCCTACTTAAAGGGTCTATCCAACAAGAAGATCTAACAACTGTAAATATCTATGCCCCTAACATGGGAGCAGCCAATTATATAAGGCAATTAATAACAAAAGCAAAGAAAACATCAACAACAATACAATAATAGTGGGGGACTTTAACACCCCCCTCACTGAAATGGACAGATCATCTAAGCAAAAGATCAACAAGGAAATAAAGACTTTAAATGATGCACTGGATCACATGGATTTCATAGATATATTCAGAACATTCCATCCCAAAGCAACAGAATTTACATTCTTCTCTAGTGCCCATGGAACATTCTCCAGAATCAATCACATCCTAGGTCACAAATCAGGTCTCAACCGATACCAAAAGACTGGGGTCATTCTCTGCATATTTTCAGACCACAATGCTTTGAAACTAGAACTCAATCACAAGAGGAAAGTCGGAAAGAACTCAAATACATGGAGGCTAAAGAGCATCCTACTAAAGAATGAATGGGTCAACCAGGAAATTAAAGAAGAATTAAAAAATTTCATGGAAACCAATGAAAATGAAAACACAACTGTTCGAAATCTTTGGGATGCAGCAAAGGCAGTCCTAAGAGGAAAGTATATAGCAACACAAGCCTTTCTCAAGAAACAAGAAAGGTCTCAAATACACAACCTAACCCTACACCTAAAGGAGCTGGAGAAAGAACAGCAAATAAAGCCTAAACCCAGCAGGAGAAGAGAAATAATAAAGATCAGAGCAGAAATCAATGAAATAGAAACCAAAAGAACAGTAGAACAGATCAACGAAACTAGGAGCTGGTTCTTTGAAAGAATTAAGATTGATAAACCCTTGGCCAGACTTATCAAAAAGAAAAGATAAATGACCCAAATAAATAAAATCATGAATGAAAGAAGAGAGATCACAACCAACACCAAAGAAATACAAACAATTATAAGAACATATTATGAGCAACTCTATGCCAGCAAATTAGATAACCTGGAAGAAATGGGTGCATTCCTAGAGATGTATCAACTACCAAAACTGAACCAGGAAGAAATAGAAAACCTGAACAGACCTATAACCACTAAGGAAATTGAAGCAGTCATCAAAAATCTCCCAACAAGCAAGAGCCCAGGGCCAGATGGCTTCCCAGGGGAATTCTACCAAACATTTAAAGAAGATTTAATACCTATTCTTCTGAAACTGTTCCAAAAAATAGAAATGGAAGGAAGATTTCCAAACTCGTTTTATGATCCCAAAACCAGACAAAGATCCCATCAAAAAGAAGAATTACAGACCAATATCCTTGATGAACATGGATGCAAAAATTCTCACCAAAATACTAGCCAATAGGATCCAACAGTACATTAAAAGGATTATTCACCACGACCAAGTGGGATTTATCCCTGGGCTGCAAGGTTGGTTCAACATCCGCAAATCAATCAATGTGATACAATACATTAATAAAAGAAAGAACAAGAACCATATGATCCTCTCAATAGATGCAGAAAAAGCATTTGACAAAGTACAGCATCCTTTCTTGATCAAAACTCTTCAGAGTATAGGCATAGAGGGTACATACCTCAATATCATAAAAGCCATCTATGAAAAACCTACAGCAAGTATCATTCTCAATGGGGAAAAACTGAGAGCTTTCCCCTAAGGTCAGGAACATGGCAGGGATGTCCACTATCACCACTGCTCCAATCAAAGTCCTAGCCACAGCAATCAGAAGTACTAGAAGTCCTAGCCACAGCAATCAGACAACAAAAAGAAATAAAAGGCATCCATATTGGCAAAGAAGTCAAACTCTTACTCTTTGCAGATGATATGATACTTTATGTGGCAAACCCAAAAGACTCCACCCCAAAACTGCTAGAACTCATACAGGAATTCAGTAAAGTGGCAGGATATAAAATCAATGCACAGAAATCAGTGGCATTCCTATACACCCACAACAAGACAGAAGAAAGAGAAATTAAGGAGCCGATCCCATTTACAATTGCACCCAAAACCATAAGATACCTAGGAATAAATCTAACCAAAGAGACAAAGGATCTTTACTCAGAAAACTATAAAATACTCATGAAAGAAATTGAGGAAGACACAAAGAAATGGAAAAACGTTCCATGCTCATGGACTGGAAGAACAAGTATTGTGAAGATGTCAATGCTACCTAGAGCAATCTACACATTCAATGCAATCCCTATCAAAATACCATCCACTTTTTTCAAAGAAATGGAGCAAGTAATCCTAAAATTTGTATGGAACCAGAAAAGACCCCGCATAGCCAGAGGAATGTTGAAAAAGAAAAGCAAAGCTGGCGGCATTACAATTCCGGACTTCAAGCTCTATTACAAAGCTATCATCATCAAGACAGTATGGTACTGGCACAAAAACAGACACATAGATCAATGGAACAGAATAGAGAGCCCAGAAATGGACCCTCAACTCTATGGTCAACTCATCTTCGACAAGCAGGGAAGAATGTCCAATGGAAAAAAGACAGTCTCTTCAACAAATGGTGTTGGGAAAACTGGACAGCCACATGCACAAGAATGAAACTGGAGCATTTCCTTACACCACACACAAAATTAGACTCAAAATGGTTGAAAGACCTAAATGTAAGACAGGAGTCCATCAAAATCCTAAAGGAGAACACAAGCAACAATTGCTTCGACCTCAGTTGCAGCAACTTCTTCCTAGAAACATCACCAAAGGCAAGGGAAGCAAGGGCAAAAATGAACTATTGGGACTTCATTGAGATAAAAAGCTTTTGCACAGCAAAAGAAACAGTCCACAAAACCAAAAGACAACCGACAGAATGGGAGAAGATATTTGCAAATGACATATCAGATAAAGGGCTAGTATCCAAAATCTATAAAGACCTTACCAAACTCAACACCCAAAGAACAAATGATCCAATCAAGAAATGGGCAGAAGACATGAACAGACATTTTTCCAAAGAAGACATCCAAATGACCAACAGACACATGAAAAAGTGCTCAACATCACTGAGCATCAGGGAAATCCAAATCAAAACCTCAATGAGATACCACCTCACACCAGTCAGAATGACAAATTAACAAGTCAGGAAATGACAGATGTTGGTGGGGATGCGGAGAAAGGGGAACCCTCCTACAGTATTGGTGGGAATGCAAGCTGGTGCAGCCACTCTGGAAAACAGTATGGAGGTTCCTCAGAAAGTTGAAAATAGAGCTACCATACGACTCAGCAATTGCACTACTGGGTATTTACCCCAAAGATACAAATGTAGGGATCTGAAGGGGTATGTGCACCCTGATGTTTATAGCAGCGATGTCACAATAGCCAAACTATAGAAAGTGCCTAGATGTCCATAGATAGATGAATGGATAAAGAAGGTGTGGTATATATACAATGGAATATTATGCAGCTATCAAAAGGAATGAAATCTTGCCATTTGCAGCGACATGGATGGAACTGGAGGGTATTATGCTGAGCGAAATAAGTCAATCAGAGAAAGACATGTATCATATGACCTCACTGATATGAAGAATTCTTAATCTCAGGAAACAAACTGGAGTGGTGGGGGGTGGAAGGGATGGGGTGGCTGGGTGACAGACATTGGGGAGGGTATGTGCTATGGTGAGCGCTGTGAATAGTGTAAGATTGTTGAATCATAGACCTGTACCTCTGAAACAAATAATACATTATATGTTTAAAAAAAAAAAAGAAGAAGATAGCAGGAAGGGAAAAATCAAGGTGGGAAAATCGGAGGGGGAGACGAACCATGAGAGACTATGGACTCTGAGAAGCAAACTGAGGGTTCTAGAGGGGAGGGGGGGGGATGGGTGATGGGTATTAAGGAGGGCACATACTGAATGGAACACTGGGTGTTATATACAAACAATGAATCATGGAACACTACATCAAAAACTAATGATGTAATGTATGGTGATTAACATAACATAATAAAAAAATGCATGAAGATAAACTGATGAGATAGAACTATGAGAACAAGTTGGCAAATCCACAATAACTGGGGTATTTCTGTAGTAGAACGGTTAATACATTTGCCCCACAAAATAATTGATAGAAAAAGTAGTTATAAAACCAACAAAGATGTAGAATATTTGAACAATATTAACCAACTTGACCTTATTAAGCTTTATAGAACACGTTATTTAACCACATCAGAATACCTTTTTTTTTTTCAAGTGCATGTAGAACATCAGTGAATTAAACCATATTATGGGTCACAGAACAAATGTCACATAGTCTAGTAATATATGTTTTCTGACTATAGTGGAATTAAATTATAAATCAACAGAAAAGCCAATGAAAAATCCTCAAATATTTAAAAACTAAATATAACACTTTTAAATAATCCATGGGTTAAAGAAGAAATCAAAAGGGAAACTATAAAAGATTTTTAACCAAATGAAAATAAAAACATAGCTTACCAAAATTTGAGATGCAGCTAAAACAGTATTAGAAGGAAATGTATACAACTAAGAATCATTTTTAGAAAAGATTAAGGTATCAAATCAATTATCTTAGTTTCCACTTTAAGAAAGTAGACAAAGAGCAAATGAAACCACAAAGTAATCAGAAGAAAGGAAATAAGAAGGATCACAGTAGGAAATCAATGAAATAAAAAATAGAAAAAGAGAGAAAACCAAGGAAACAAAAGCTAGTTCTTCAAGAAGATCAATAACATTGATAGACTTCTAGCCAGACTGGTCAGGAGAAAAGAGAAGACAAAACTTACCAATATCAAGAGTGAAAAAAATGTCATAACTACAGATTATAAGTATATATTAAGAGGATAAGGGAATGTTATGAACAACTTTATGCCAATACATTTGACAATATAACTTAGATGAAATGAACTAATTCCTTGAAAGACACAAACTACCAAAGCTCACTCAAGAAGAAATAAACATGAACAGCCCTATCTTGAGCAAAGAAAGTGGATTTGAAGTTTAAAACCTTCTGAAAACAAAAACTTTAGGTTCAGATGGCTTCACTTGTCAATTTTACCAAACATTTAAAGGAGAAATAATACCGGCACTATAAAATTCTCCTGGAAAATTGAAGAGGAAGGAACACTTTCCAACTCATTTACTGAAGCATTACTGTGATATATAGCATTACTGTGATAGCAAATCAGAGACATTACAAGAAAAAAATACTACAACCAACATCTCTCATGAACACAGATGCAAAATTCTAAAACATTTTAGTAAATTAAGTTCAACAATGTATAAAAAGGATAACACATTGTAACCCAGTAGATACAATAAAAAGCATTTGACAAAATCCAGTATCTATTCCTGATAAAAAAAATTCTCATCAAAGTAATAATAGAAGGGAACTTACCACGCCTGATAAAAGTTACCTAACAGGGGCGCCTCAGTGGCTCAGTTGCTTAAATGTCCAACTCTTGATTTCAGCTCAGGCTTGATCTCAGGGGGTTGTGAATTCAAAATCCATGTTGGGCTCCATGCTGGGCATGACAAAAAGCCACCTAACAAAAACCTGTAGCCAACAGTAAACTGAATGGTGAAAAGACTGAATGTATTCCCTCCAAGATAGGGAATAAGACTGGGATATCTGATCTTACTGCTTTTTTCTCAGTATTGCATAAGAATTTCTGGCCCATGCAATCAGGCAAGAAGAGTAAATAAAAGACATCAAGGTTAGAAAAAAAGAGAGTCCTTATCTGTAGATGACATGATTATTTATGTGAGATGCTGGCAAATGACAATCTGTTTTTGTATGGCTCAAAGAATGAAGAATGGATTTTACATTTTTGTACAGTTGTAAATAATAACAACAATAATAAAAGAAGAATCTGCAACAGAGACTTTATGTGGTCCATAAAGCCTAAAATATTTACTATCTGGCCCTTTAGAGACAATGTTTGCTGACCCCTGGTCTATGTAGAAAATCTGACGGAATCTCTAAAAGCCTACTAGGTCAAATAAATGAATTTAGCAAGGTTGCAGGATATAAGATTAATACACAAAATCAATTAAATTTCTATATAACAACAGTCAGAAATCGAAAATTTTAAAATTACATTTAGAGAAGCATCAAAAGTATTTACATGGGGTAAATCTGACAAAAGATGTAAAAAACTATATGATGAAAATCACATATTGCTGAAAAACAATCACATAAATAATGAAGAGGTATTCCTTCTTTATGAGTCAGATGACAATAATATTAAGATGTCAGTTTTCCCCCAAATGACATATAGATTCAATGCCCATCCCAATCAAAATCTCAGAAAGCATTTCCTGTAGAAATTAACAAACTGATTTAAAAATTCATATGGAAATGTAAAAAACTAGAAAAGCCAAAATAACTTTATTTAAAAAAAATCTCTTTAATATTTTATTTATTTATTCATGAGGAACAGAGAGAGACAGAAGCAGAGGGAGAAGCAGGCTCCCTGTGGAGCAAGGGAGCCCGATGTGGGACTCGATCCCAGGACCCTGGGATCATGACCTAAGCCGAAGGCAGACACTTAACCGACTAAGCCACCCAGGCGCCCCCAAAATAACTTTAAAAAAAAGAAAAAAGTAGGAACACTGACACCACCTAGCTTTACGGCTTATTATAAAGCTGTAGTAATTAAGACTGGTGGTATTGGTGTAAATACAGACAAAGAACAATGGAACAAAACATATATTCAACTATTTTTTTTTCAAGATTGCAAAAGAAATTCAGCAGGGAAAGGGCATTATTTCAACAAAGGATGCTCATATGCCCCTCCAAATGAACTGTACTTCATTCCTAGGATCATAAACAAAAATTTACTCAAAATGGTTCACAGACTTAAATGTAAAACCAAAAGTTATAGAACTTCCAGAAGAAAACATGGAAGATCCTTGTGACCATGTGTTAGGCAAATATTTCTTAGACATAACACCAAAAGCACAGTTCATTAAATAAAAAAAAACAACCATAAGATAAATTGGTCTTCATCTACTTTGGGAGGGAGGTCCTTATCCTGATCTGATTGTGGCTTCTTGGGTATGCATATATATGGCACAATTTATCACATTGACACTCTAGATATGTGCATGTGTATGTCAATTATTAATGAAATAAGGAAAACATTTGACGTATGTATAATATTAGAGTTAAAAATCTAACTCACTGGAATCCTGAAGTAATCATACATTTCTCACTTTAAAGGATAAATGCAAATAACAAGAAAAAATCAATCAGAAGCAAGTCTGTATATGACTCTATATTTGGTATTGTAATATAGTTACTGATACCTAATAGTGCTAAGTAATTTAATGGCATATCATCAAGAGACTATCCGCAGCACTCCAGGGAATATCTGGAATGTGAGGAAAGTACACAAGACCACAAAGATACAGAAAGAGTTTTAATTAACAGAAAACATTATAGTTCAATCAAACATTAAGCATGTGGACTGCAGATAGACATGGAGGGTTCTTGGGTGATGTCAGTCTCGAAAGTCCATTTACTTGACTCAGAAGTGTTAGTGATATTTTTCTTTTTGGTGCCAGGCTTCAAGGACTAGGGGGCATGTGAGCTTCTGGGTTCATCTTCCCCACTCTCTGGAATGCCATGTCATGTGCTCAGTCTGGGAGGCTGCCAAGACAGCCCTCGCTGTTCCACCTAACGTGAACTGTTCCTCCCTCCCTCTGTTGGACCCACTTCTGGTTGTATTTTCTGCAGTCTCTTCAATTTCCTGCCTTCCAGAAAGTTATAGGCCCTAATGTAGCTTTCATCTGCCTGGTATAGACGTTTGCAAAACAAATCCAATGTCACCATGGGGAAGGGAGCTTAATGCCTTTTATAGGTGCTCATCGTCTTTCTATCTGATCAGTTTTTCTGTCTTAGGAAAGGGCTTTTCTTGCTCAGTTTTTCCTGCAACTTCTTTCCCTCCTTGTATTACTTTCCTATGTTATGGTTTTGTTATAATTAGCAATAACTTTGGTAGATCTAGAGTTCTCATGCTTTCAACAGAGTTGCAAACAGATCTGCATCCATGTTCACAAGTCCCTGGACTGATACTTTTGAGAAGGAGATCTGTGTAAAATCATAAAGAGGATAAAGATTGCATTATTCCTCTCACGTCGCATTTACCAGGGCAGGGGACTTATTAGTTCATACAGAAGAGAGTCTTACCTGGAAAGGCTCTAACACCAGGATTATTTTTCAACATAATTGAGTCAGGAAATCCTTGTTGACCGCTTAGCAGTATTTAAACACAAACCCTTTGGAAACTCCCTCTTCCTCTGGCTTCTAGAATTCCTGGGTAACCTGGTAACTTCCTAAGGTTACTTTGACAGCTCTTCTTCCTAGCCTACATGCTCTGCGAATGCAAATGTAGACATTTCCCAGGCTTCTCTAAACTCTGCCAAAAACAACTTGTCCACCGTCGTTCGTGACTTATTACCTCTCACTGATATTTCCCGATCTTCCCCTCTCCTGCCTCTAGACTTGCACTGTCCAATAAGAAAGCCACTAGCCACTGGTGAGAACTCGAAATGTGGCCAGTCCAAATAGAGATGTACCATCAGTATAAAACACAAATACAATATATATATAGACAATAGTATACACTATATATACATATACAGATAATAGTATATATATATATAATAGTATTGACTATATATAAAATAGTACTAATTATATATGTTTATATATATAATAGTATTGATTAAATGTTGAAGTAAAAATATTTTGCATATATAGGGTTAAATAAAATATTTTACTAAAATTAATTTCCCCTGTTTCTTTTTATCTTTTCTGAAATTGTAACTCCTAGAAAACTTAGTATTACATATGTGACTTACATTACATTTGCACTGGACAGCACTGCTCTAGACCTGAAATTCAAACTGACCATTTAAATCGAACACAGTAGAAAGTGAAACCAATCTATTCCAGACCCTCAAGCCTGCTCACTGTTATTATGGAATAAACATCGGTGGGCATGAGACAGATAGGTTGTGTAACATCAGCTGCTGCTGTTAAGGAAATTGTATGCTGAAGGAACTAACTCTAGAATAAATTACTTATGAACCGGGTGACAGGAAGGCTCTGGTAATTGTCAACATTCCTCATGGGCAGTGGCAGTGGATGTGTATGTAGGACTGGGAAATAACACTGTAAGCTTTCGACTAGGAAGGCACAGTAGTAGGAATGAAAACAACCAGGGATTTGCCAAAAATAGTGGATAAAGGTTGTATGCATTTGGAGTCTGAAACATTTGCAGTTACACATTGTGACGTACTCACAGTGGGTACTGTACCCACCCAAATGTGCCAAATATTCTCTTGCATGATCTTGGCCGATAGAATCTTCCTTTTCACCTAGCCCCAAACCTGGAGTCATTTTTGATTCAAGCCTTTCCTTACTCCCCATGGTTATGCTCTACACCGAACCCTGTTTATTCTACCGACACCCACTCACCACATCCACATTTTTTTCCTCCTTAAGACCAGAGGGGGTGCGTGTGTGGCTCAGTTGGTTAAGCATCCGACTCTTGATTTTGGCTCCAGTCATGATCTCAGGGTCATGAGATCGAGCCCTGTGTGGGGCTCTGTGCTGAGCGTGGAGCCTGCTTACGATTCTCTCTCTCCCTCTGCCTCTGCCCTCCCTCCACTCACTCCCACTTGCACTCTCTCACTCTCTCTCAAAAGAAAAAAAAAAAAAAAGAAAGAGAGAAAAAGAAGAAAAGGAAAAACCAGAGAAGGGAAACACAGTTCCATATGCTGCCCCTACGGTCCCAAGAGGGAGAGCTCAGGATTAGGCCTGCCTCTATTCCACGACAGAGAAACTTACAAAAAAACACTATCCTGTTCTTTACAGTTATTCTCCAGTAGAAATAGCAGGTAGTTAGGAATGCAAATAGGGGAGATGGAGAGGCCCTCAAGAGACCTTAAGAGGATGGGGGAAAGGGTCTAGGGCCGAACAAACCCTATTTTCTTTCTTTACTTTTCCCTTTCCTATTCCCTCCCCCAATCATTTTTATATTGCCTTCTTTTTCTTTTTTTTTAATTTATTTTATTATGTTATGTTAATCACCATACATTACATCATTAGTTTTTGATGTAGTGTTCCATGATTCATTGTTTGCGTATAACATCCAGTGCTCTGTTCAATACGTGCCCTCTTTAATACCCATCACCAGGCTAACCCGTCCCCCATCCCCCTCCCCTCTAGAACCCTCAGTTTGCTTCTCAGAGTCCATAGTTTCTCATGGTTCAACTCCCCCTCCAATTTCCCCCCTTCATTTTTCCCTTCCTACGATCTTCTTTTTCTTTTCTTTTTTTTAACATATAATGTATTATTTGTTTCAGAGGTAAAGTCTGTGATTCAGCAGTCTTACACATACCCTCCCTAATGTCTATCACCCAGCCACCCATCCCTCCCACCCCCCACCACTCCAGTAACGCTCAGTTTGTTTCCTGAGATTAAGAATTCCTCATATCAGTGAGGTCATATGATACATGTCTTTCTCTGATTGACTTATTTCGCTTAGCATAATACCCTCTAGTTCCATCCACGTCATTGCAAATGGCAAGATTTCGTTGTTGTTGTTTTTTATATTGCCTTCTTTTCTAATACATATAAGCTGTGTGGGTGAGTGAACAGAGTTTCATCACTTTACATAGCAGAAGACACCTCCTAAGTGATTTTGGATTATCCATTGGCTTGCCTTAGAAGGAATGATTCAGAAGGGCATGCACAGCTGGCATTTATGTCAATTAAACCATAAACCTTATTAAATTTTAAAACTTTGGGTAGCCTAGAAATTCTCTTCTTAAACTAACTGGTAATTGTCTAAACATACATTATATGTCAGACACTTTACCAGGCTACTTAGTTTTTATAGTTTCATTTTTTTAAAGGCTCTACTAGATGGCATGTCAGGTTGGGGAAGTCCTGTTCAAGAACAGAATGTATAGATATATTAAAGTCTATGTGCTTCTAGAAGCTCTCCTCCCCGTGTATTGATTAAAGGCAAAGAAAACTTAATGGACAGATTTTTTTTTGAAAAAATGTGTCTTTGTATTGGTCCTTTGCTATTACACTTAAGACCATCAAGTTGTAGTCTAGTTGTTTCAGTCAGCTCCTTAGTTGTAGTTCGTGCCTATATTTTGTTATTTAATTGCTAAGTAAATTATATATTAAGTAGAATTATGAATGCCCCTGATTATTCATGCCCTGTACATTTTAAAAAAATCAAATTCAAATTATGAAGCGATTATTAAACTAAGTATGTTGTACACTCTTTGGTTTAGGAAAAAATCGATGTCCAACTTTTCTGCAGCATAAACACTGCCAACACATGGCTCAGCAGCCATGACCCAACAAACAGGCAGTTTTGTGTGTCCAAAAAAACCCCATCAGCGAAACCTTATTGTTACATAAGTTTCTTTCCAGCCGCCATATACCTAATTTGGACTAAACCCCAAAGTCAGTCAATCAATGGTACCTTTACTGCACCATTCTCATGCATGGTGATGCAGTTATCCGCATCTTCTGAGAGCTGGTACAAGGCTTGAGCTGTTGCTCGATGTACATTGGTGTCACTTGATTTCAGGTAACGCACTAACGGAGCTACTGCTTTGTACTCTCCAAAGGCCACTCTGTTTCTCCCCCACATACAGCAGCGTGAAATAGCTTCTGCTAGATGGCGCCTCAGTTTATCATTATTCTGCACAAGGGAAATGAATTGTGGTACATGCATTGCAATGAACCTGTAAAGTCATGTTTCTGTGCTAGATGTTTATTACCCAATAAGATGCCAATGAGTCAAGGGAGAAGGGTGAGGAGGCTATTAAGAGGGTGTTTTGAAAGAAATTAGTATTTTGGTGGTCCCCAATGGGCCAAGGTCAATCCTGAGTTTTCTTTTTATGACTTTAAAAAATTTTTTTAAATTCTTTTTATTGACTACTGAATGTAGTCAATACACTCAAAGGTGATCAAGTGTCTGGCATTTGTTCTTTGCTCAAGGCTTGATTTCCTTTTGAGCACGTGCTTTAGGGAAAAAAAATAGTTCAAGAATATTGGACATTCTTAAGGGAGCATTTCACTTGACTGGGATAGGTGGTTAACTCTACACCTTTACCCTAGGAACACTTCTACATCAGTAATACACCTTGGTTCCCAACAGGGAATGACCTGTGACCAATGACCTGTTTGAGTCTACCATTTTCTTTTCTATAGCCTTTATCCAGACTATATCCTTCTTTTTGTATGTAATTAACTCCTATGGGTATATTATACCTAAATAAGATACAGTTTTCTGTTTATTAATTGTATTATTCTCTTTATTGAGGCAACAACTTGGTGTCCTTAACTGAATCTGGGAGTTATCCTTAGGAACTCAGTGTTAGACTGGCCCTAGAAAGTCTTCTAAACCAAGCATTCTTCCAGTGATTGAATTTCTGCTCTATGTTCCTGCCAAGAGGTAGCCCCAGCTATGCTCAAATATCTCTGGTCATGGTGAAGTCATTATCTCTCAAGGCTGCTTCTTCTATCTGGCACAGCTCTGAATCAATAATACAGTGGTTGCCAAAGTCTCCCAGCTCAAGAATGCCTTCAATTAAAGCTTGCTAAGCCTTGGGGCGGGGGAGGCGTTTAACTTCTAAAGTTGGCATGAACAATTATCTTAAGGATAATGATAACGATGGTGGGGATGGAAGAGGATAGTTAACACTTCTATAGTAACATTTATATTTGCCACCACTTTACTTGCCAGTAACAAATAAAAAACAGCCTCTTATTTTCTAAGGATCTTGTATACTAAACTGTACAGTTAGAATACACTTTCACATTGATTAGTGTCAGAGAAACTAAATGAGGTGACCAAAATCTCATACCTTACAGGTGATGGATATTAAGCTTGAATCCAAGTCTCTGGACTCTAAGCTTAGTGTTTTTACTACCACACCATGATATCTTATGATAATACACATTTAAAATAAAAAGATGCGTTACTTACTGTATTTGCTAGTTTGGACAATAAAGGGACAACTCCATGATCTGTAATAACAGCTAAATTTTCTTGATCTTTTGCTATATTGGTAATAGCAGCACATACACTTGCCAACACTTCTTTATTATCTGATTTCAGTAAATTGACAACAAGTTCCAAACCACCAACAAAGGAACGAACCATTTCTCCAGCATCCTAGAGAAAATTAAAAACAAAAGATGTTATCAAAAATAATTTTATGATCAGCATTTTTTTAAAAAAGTAAAAAGTAATGATAAGGTTGTGAGATACACCTTTGGCATAAAAAACAAATTGAGTTTATTTCTTTATCATACGTGATTTCTATGTATGTATGTATATGTATATATACACACACACAGTTGAGTTTCAACAAATATTTACTGAACAACTATTATGTGAGAGTTACTATGCTAACTACTGGGGATATAGAAATTAGTAAAATACAGTTGTATTATTTGCTGTAGTTATATTTTATAACATCATCACAAAAACCAAATTAGTAAACACTAAACCACTCTTTCTAGGGGAAATGCAGCATTAGGTTCCTACGAGCCTCTGGTCACAATTTTGTCAACTGATCAATACATAACCTTGTTTTATGTGTGTTTCTCCTTAAAGATATCTTATTTCATATATTGTTAATTAATGTTGAACTCATAGACACCACACTATAAGTCACGCCTGAAGGAGGTTTATCTAACACACGAATTTTCTCTGTAAGACACATCACAGCCTTCTGGTGTTTAGGAACACTAGAGAGCACTTGGGTACTACATGTGGGGGCCATGTCAAATAGTGAAATCACCAACAAAACCCACAAAGATACGAAAACTTTGTCATTAAGACTACAAAATGGATGTTTGTTAATAGTAGGAGAGCTAAAACAGATAGAGTGTCATCTCATTCAACCCCAGCTGAGAACATGCATTTTGGGTGACTCAAATTTTTCACCTCTCTGTGCATGTCCAAGAATGACCACAGAGGTGCTGTGAGTATTGATTTGGGGATTACAAACATTTTAGCAAGTAGGCAAGAATTCCCAAACCGAATTTGTGAAGAATGTGGATTGATTGTATATGCTCTTTTGCCATTATGTTGCTTGCAATCCAGTGGGGAGTAGGGGCATTGAGAGATAAGTATAATGGGGACTCCTGGGTGGCTTAGTCAGTTAAGTGAAAGACTTTTGGCTTTGGCTCAGGTCATGATCTCAGGGTCATGAGCTAGAGCCCTGTGTTGCACTCAGTGCTCAGCGGGTAGTCTTGAAGTTTCTCTCCCTCTGCCCCTCCTCCCATTCTCTTTCTCTCTCTAAAATAAATAAATCCTTAAAAATAAAGAAATAAGTATAATGAACAGCACCAAGAGGAAAGATTCAAGGACTACCCCCAAGAGGATGTTTGTAAACAAAGTCTAAAAGATGAGGAGTACCAGTTTGAAGGGGGTTCAGGGTGGAGGAATCATCATGAAACAGACCTGAGAGGGAGAGGTAGTGCCTTGTTTTTTTTCCTTAGTGCAGAACAGCATAAGCATGAAAGGGAGAATGGAAGAAAATGAGACTTATCGAAATCTTGAAGGGTCTTTACTGCATGCCTTGGTAGAGAGTATGGAGTTCATTTTAATGGCATAAAAAAAGTCACTGGAAAGGTTTGAATGTGGGGGGCGCCTGGGTGGCTCAGTCATTAAGCATCTGCCTTCTGCTCAGGTCATGATCCCAGGGTCCTGGGATCGAGCCCCGCGTCAGGCTCCCTGCTCGGCAGGAAGCCTGCTTCTCCCTCTCCCATTCCCCCTGCTTGTGTTCCCTCTCTCGCTGCATCTCTCTCTGTCAAATAAATAAATAAAATCTTAAAAAAAAAAAAAGGTTTGAGTGTGTGTAGTTGGGGGGAGTGGGGAAGGGGATTTTAATCAATTTTGTATCACAATAGATCTCTCGGAATTGCAGAGTTGAGGTTGGGGCAAAGCCTGGTGCTGGGAACTCAGAGGCTGTTTCACGAAGTTCAGATAAGAGGTGGTGGCAGTTTGGAAGGAGGTTATGGTCTAGACTTGGAGGAGAGGGTGTGGATTTGTGCGTGCTGACTGGAGAAGGTAAGGACCAGTGACTCAATGATGATTCCTCTGTTTCTGGCTTGACCTAATGGTGCTAATGTTGGAAAGGCAGGGTGTTGTTTTGTTTTCTTGGGGTGAGAAAGGATGGTACTTGATATCAGAGGCCTGATTTGAATGAAGTGCCTGCAAGACGTTTACGTGGAGACATCCAGAAGTCAGTTGGATATATGCGTTTGGAGCTCAGGAAAGGAAGCCAGGCTGGAGTCAGAGATTTGGAAGTCGTTAGCAGAGAGACTGTAACTGAAGTAATGTGTGCAAGAGGTGGGGAGTGAGGGAAAGTGGGCTGTCTGTGCTAGGGCCGCAAGTGTGGGCAGGAAAGGAGTTTGTCAGAGGAACCTGAAAACAGATGGTTGCTCAGAAATCCTCACATCCCCTGATGGATGGCGATGGCTGTGTGATGTTCAACTATTTGGCTCCATGGCTTTCTCAAGTAACAGAAATTAATACCTTTTGAGTGCCAATTATATCTTAGGCACTTTGCATAAATTATCTCAGTTAAACCTCACAATAACCACACAAAATAGATATTATTTCCATTTTAGATTTTAAAAACTGAGGTTTCAAAGATGTTGAACCTCCTAAACTAGACTATATCCCTCAAGGAGCCATGTTATAGTAACCTTAGTGAACTTTATAATCATAAATCCAAATATCTCATCCCCATATCTTCCAAATTCTTCCACTGCTGTCCCCTGCCCTTAGGATAAAATCCAACCTCCACATGGCGTGTGTGCCACTGGCTTCCCAGTCTCACCTTCTCTGCCTTGATCCCCCTTCTCTAACTGCACACACAGCCCTAAACCAATGCCTCCCCCCACACCCCCCTGGAGTTAATAATCAGAATCTGGACACTCATTCTCTGAGAATATGGTTAAGTCTGGGGTAGGGCCTATAATTTTTTTTTTAATTTTAAAAATCTCTCCTGTGATTCTAAACTTCAGCCAGTATTGGGAACATTGCTTATGTATCAGTCCTTCAAGTTCATGTCCTCAAACATGCCACTTGCAGGTCTCCATGTTTTTGCATATGTTTTTTTGTCTATTCTTCCCACTAGCTTGGGACTTTCCATGTGGTCTCAGCTACTGACTAAGGTACCATTCTCTTCAGGGATATTTCTTGAACTTCGAGTCTGGGTCAAGCTGTTCCTACTATACTTAACCTGGTTCTTCTGTATTACAACATTTCCTACTCTCTGCAGTAGTGGCTTATTTATTGGCCCTTGACCTAGAACATACGTTCCAGGAGGGAAGGGACTGTTTTCTGTCTTGTTTATTGTTGTACACCCAGTTTCTCTGAAAGTTTCTATGCCAGTCTCTAGAAACCCCACTGAATTAATTTGCAAACTCACAGCTACAAAAGGAAGCTTTCACCAAGGACATAACAAACCAAACCAAAGTTCTAGTGAATGGTGAAGGACAGACCCCAGTCAGGTTCTTCCCAAATGTTAAGTAGAAAGTATCTTTTCCATAACACATTGCCTCTCCTGATTGCTATGGGAAGTGTGTGAGCATTATTACTGGCCTTGTTCTCAGTACCACATTTAAATACAATCTCTGCTAGGACATACTTTCACTTCTGATGTATTAATAAAAATTATTTTGAAAATATTTGCCATTTTCCCTAAAATTCTACAATAAAGCCTTTTACATCAAACAAAAGGAATGATTATACTTTCAATGGTATTCTATACTGCCACCTTATTACACTTCTGTGCACTAGGATGCAACCAAATCAAAAGATTATAAGAGTTAATTTATTAACCTTCAGTCAAATATCCCACATAATTTAATCCAAATTGCTCTTTTGAAGCACTTAGTAGTAGTGGTAGTTGTTGTAGTACTCTTTCCGTGTTGTAGATGAGGAAAACATTAGAGAAATAAATTAATATGTGACAAGTGAAATAATAAATGGCAGAGTGGGATCTGAATCCATGTCTGCCTGACCCCAAAGCCACCACACAATACTGCAATTATGTGAATCCCAACCACGCACTTGGTCCAGATGAAATAAATTCATAATCCTAGCCACATCCTTGGTCCAGGTGCACATGTAAACTCAAAAGCAAAAACAATGGCTTTTAGAATTTCAGGGAACTTCAAAAGTGTAGCCCTAAAACTCCACTTTTCAAAATGATATTATTTGTGTCAGTAAACCAATACACTTGTCAGCTATGAAATTATAAAACTAGGGTTTTTTTTCCTCAAGAAAGACTGGAGGAATTCCAGGAAGATGATGGTGGCATATTCTTTGTATCTCCCTAAGGAAACAGAGAAACTAGGGGCAGCAAAACAAAAGCCATAGAAATGCTAGGTGACAAGATACCTCTACGGACCCCCGAGCACAAGCAGATTGGGACAAACTACCAAAGCTACATGGTCTAAGAAACCAGAAATCTGCAGAGAGAAGGCAGAAGGACTTGTGAAGGCCATAGAACCAGGGAGCCTAGACTGCCATTAGGTCTCCCTGGAAAGCTCTGGAAAGCTGAGGAGCAGCACAATGGACTTACCAGGCTCTGATTAAAGGATAAGGCCGAAATGCCCCCAGGTCTGACAGTGCTGGAGCATGCTGTGGTCTGAGTTCTATGCATTTGCAATACTACCAACTGAAGGCTCCTTCTGGGTTAAAGCTTCATACCAAGCAGAAACTCCTGGGAGTTGCCTCCAAACAGAGCAAGGCAAGGACAATGGGTTGAAGGAATGATGGAGTCCAGGCAAAAAGAGGGGAGGGGAGCAAAGGAGTCTGAGTCTACTCTCTATCCTTGGGAAGATAACAGAAGTGGGATCTTGAGAAGCATGAAATTAGAAATGCAACTCTGGACCATATCTCCCTCCTAAAACACCATGAGAACTTATTTCACTTAAAAATGAGCAAAACAAAAAGACTACGGTGATTTTCCACTGCAGTCTTTTTGTTATTATAAGAAAAAGAATTAGCTGAAAGAAAATCACAGAAGCAATGAAAGGAAAATATCAATTAGAATTAACAAAGCTCATAAATTAGGTGAAGAGTTATTATAAGAAAAAGAATTAGCTGAAAGAAAATCACAGAAGCAATGAAAGGAAAATATCAATTAGAATTAACAAAGCTCATAAATTAACGGAATAATTACAAAAAAAAACAACAACCCCAGTTTTTAAAGGCAGGTGAAACCCATCCACAAAGAATTAGAAATGAAAGAAAAATTCATTTTGAAAATGAAGAGTAAATTAGAAGAAATGCAAAAACGAGTAAACATAATAGGTAATATCTTTAAATACATAGAAGATGTGAAGAGTCTGAAATGATGGGGGGAAGCTAACAAAAAATTCATAAACTAGGCAGAGAAAGTAATATACATATAGTGAGTCCCTAAGAAGGAAACAAAGCAATATAATAGAGCAAATTTTTAAAACTATGATTCAAGAAACCTCTTTCCTGAAATAAAAATAAACCTGACAGCATATTCGAAAGTTGCCCTATATACCTGGGGAAATTTGCCCAGAACGTGCTAACATAGAGAAATATTCTAGTATAAATGCTGGACATTAATAAAAAAGAAAAAAAATTATTTGCTCATCTAGGGAAAAAGACCAGATCACTTCTCAGGGAAAGATATTATCTTTAGCCTTTTCAGTAGCAATGTTTTTATGCAGAGAGAAAGGGAGTAACTTACGTAAACAACCTCAAGAGAAAATGTGAATCAATGTTCTAATATCCAGCCAAAATGATCTTCAAGTATAAAACTGTTATAAACATGGAAGACTCCAGGGGATGTGTTAACACAGGCCCTTCTGAGAAATCGACTTGAGATTGACCGTCAGATCTCCAAAGAGACTAGAAAGACATTGACTAAAGGATGGCAGACTTCTTAAAAGGCTCTACTGGCTTCATTTCCTTCTGGATGAGGTTTAAATCATTAGCATGATTCAAGTATTTTCCCAATCTGGCTCAACCTCACCCTCTGGTCATATTTCCCAGTGTACCCTTTCATATAAACTATATTGCAGCTTCTGGATTACTGGTGTTCCCTTAAGTGCCATGTTGTTGTACATCTTTGGCTACGTCATTTTCTTTACCCGGATGCCCTTCTAAACTCCTAGAAACTCCTACTGGGAGCCCTGAAAACTGACTCCTTTTAATAGTGGCTTAAATAATATTTCCTCCATAAAATCCACCCCCACTGCCCTTCTCAGTATGGTTCACTCCTTCGCCTCCACATTCCTGTAGATGCTTTTCTCCAAAATCCATTCCCTCATTCTCCTGTATTTGCCAAGGCTTGATTTTGTTCAGGTATCTAACTCTCTCAAATAGAAGTACCTGGAGAAAGTGCCTCTATACCCCAGAGGTAGATCTTGACTGGCCTAAGTCTATCACCTAAGTCTCATTCCCTTTGCCATTATTTGTTTAGGGGTGGGCTAGATATGCCCCAATTATGGCCAGAGAGTTCTGAGATGATGTCTCCTAGGAATCTTCTGGAAATTATAAGGACTAATTACAGGTCACACTGAGAATGGCAGAAAGAGGAAAACAGCCTGGGTCTTTGATCATTGTTGAGCTGCTGAATCAACTGGGCCTAAAATCTGCTTTGGCCATTTAAAACCAAAGGCATCTTGTAGCCACACTTTTCATTCTATGATGATTGTTTTCTACTGGGTCCTTTCCCCATTAAGTTGTGAGCTCTTCAAGAACAGAGCCACCTGGTCTTGTTCTTTGACTCTCATTTGGGATATGGGGTCTGGTGTCTGTCACATGGCAGACTTCCAATAAATGTTTGCTTAATTGTGAAAAAATAAAAATAATGAGGGGACCATGACTTTAAGATACTTGGCCACAGTCACAAATACTAAAAAGCCAAAAGCATTAATTATGTATTAATAATGTAACTATGTAAAAGGAATATAAATGGGTAAGGCCAATTCAACCCCATAGTCTAGTGACTTCCTGGTTGTCTCACTGCTTTATCAGTAGACAGTGAGTCACAGCACTGGGGCCATACTGGGAGAAATAACAAAAGTGATCACATCTGCTTCTGCTCCAAGAACTTCCTAAGGTGCATGGTATGAGATAGAGGAAGCCAAAGTCGCAATGAGATCATGGGCATGGCTCACCGAGGTCTTGTAATGTTTACAATCTGTGGGACAGTGAAATGTTAGACTCAAGCCCACATGTCCTGCCAAAGTTTGTTTATTTGTTTGGAAGGTGAGACTTCTCTCTCTCTCTTTTTACTTTTTAGGTTTAAAGATTCTAAACATATGACATCTTGCTTCACATAGTTTCTATGGAAAGGGAGACAGTATATTTGAGGATGGAAAAAGTAATTATTCTGCCAAAACTGTCTTTCACTGATGCTAAACGACTGGGCAAATTCAACATATTTTCCACCTTCTCACATATCTTAAAAAACTAGTTTTTGCCAATTCGCCACTGGTGAGATATTGGTTGTGCACAATTCAAATTTTCATCTTTAATGCAAAAACCCCCAATTAGAATAATAATAGTAATAACAATGACAACAGCCTAGCTTTTTGCAGTTTACAAAAGACTTCCACATAGGTATCTCCTCGGATCCTCACAGCTCTGCCTTAGGGAGGCATGAAATCCCCATTTTACACATGGGAAGGGTCAAGGTTCATGAATAGTTAGTGACAAAACTAAAAATTGACTTTATGTTTCCTGATTTCTCATTTTCGCTATACGCTGTGTGCTTAGACTTTTGGAAGTGCCAACAATTATATTTACCAGATTAGACCTAATTTATAAATAGTCAGAAGACTCCTCATAATTTAGAGGGCTAATAATTCCAAAGAGATGAAGCTATTTTGGCAATGACAGTTCATGAAACAAACAAAAACAGTAATTGAAAGAAAGAATATGAAACACCTTTATACTGTTATTAAAGTAAAGCTGGAATGGGTGAATAAGTAGGAAAAGGTGTCACATTCAAATTAACCAAAATTAAGTCAAACACACAAAACAGGACAAAAAATGTAAAGTAACAAAATACTTTTGGTTAAAATTCAACTAATAGGAAAGTATTAAGGCTTTATTTACAGATTAATGAATAAAACAGAAAATTGGATGTTTTGGCATAGAGCAATTAAACTAATGGGTATGAAATTCCTTCTCTTGCCTCCAGCAAAAAGAACTGGCCGTTTTCTGATGAGGTGAGATATACATAATGCAACTTTAAAGCACATACAAGGCAAGCGTAACATGACTTAAGAACAAAAATTTTTAACCAGAAGGGCTATAAAAACAGTTTTGTGCCATACAGAGACCATACAATGCATAAAACAGTATTTGAAAAAGATTTAAAAATAGCACATTGCGTATAAAAAATTCCAAAAATGCTACATTCATGTTAGAACGGCATGTCAGAGAAACCAAAACTGAACAGGCAAATCTTGTCCTAAAAGTATATTCATTCTATCAAATCCTTTTAAAATTCTAAATACAACATATATACACAAGGAGAATAGACTGTTTGTGTGGCTCTATCACAGTAAGATCCTTGTTCTGTTTCTAGGAGTTAACAAGTCCCACAGCTTAAAACAAATTACTGACTTAGAACTACCTTACACTTTCAAATGTAGTTCTTCAAAAATCAAAGTTAGGTATCATTTATTACCTTTTTCATTCTGAACTGAAGGAAAAGTAAATTAATTTCAGGTAAAATAAATGATTCAGTCCTCATAGTGTAGATTTACATAGCTGCAAATGCACTGTACTTTGAGGGTAGCTTTATCAAATTAAATCACAAAAAAATAAAGAGAATACTTTTAATGGTTCTGATTTTCTCTACTTCTCTAGCCTAATTTAAGATAATTTTCTTAAACATCACAGAGAACTGTGATTTTTCCATTTTATTATGTTGATTCTGTTTTAGATATAATATTCTATTAATGAGGAGGTCTAAATTGTGAGAAACTAGTGTGTATCCAGAGGTTTACAGTTAATGAAATGACATTCTTAACCAATGATGTCTTCGAAAAAGGCGTATAGTAAAAGAGCTGAACAAATGTATATCATAAAATAGCTATTATATAAATCTGTGTGTGCATATATGTATATATATTTAATTTTTAATATTAAATATATTTAGAACTTTTTCCCACTTGTACTCAATAACACACAGATTAAAATGAGTAAAACAATTTCAGGTTAAGATCCAGTCAGATGCCTCCAAACAGCAAGTTGTGTGGACCAGGCTAAGAACAACACCTGAGACCGTAATCTTGACAGAAAAAAAAGTCTAACTATATGAAATACTATACCCTAAAAAACCCAAGAGTCTCCCATTTACAGAGAGACTTGTTTTCTAAGTTTACTTGTTGGGTCTATTACATCACATTTTTCTGTAAATATGTGGTTAATATCTCAGTGTGACAGATAAGAGTCTATTTAACTCATAATGAACCTGAACTATAACATACGAACGGCAACCAATCCTTATTTCCATGCATGTTCTAATATTTGAAGCCAGATATCTTGTCTCCCTCATCTTCTGTGATGTGTACCTTTAACTAATTTTCACATGAAATGATTTTCCTAGGTCTCCTCTCTCTTTTATCAAAGTTTCTCTTAAAACACACCCAGAGTTTAACACAATTCCAGATGTGGTCTGACTAGAGCAGAGCGCATTGGAATTCTTATCTTTCATGAAGTAGACACAGTACTTCAGCTAGTGTGGCCAACCACACGTGCAATTGCAGCAGTTACATTACCCTTATTTGTTCACATTAAGCTTTGAAGTCTGCCCAAATCCCTATATCTTTTCTAAGTGAATTATTATACAGCCAGTACTCCCACATCCTGCATTTATGGGATTTCCAGCTTCCTTTTATTGCATAAATTGGACTGAACAATTTTCATATAAAAAAGATAAGCTTTTAGATGTAAATTTCACATTGTAAAAGTGCATTTCATGTAAAAACAGAAACCAAGTGAACCATCTGGATATTTTGAGGTAAGTAATTTTTCTAAGCATTCTTACGTTAAAAAAAATTCCTTAGGAAGGTAGAAAATATAGTTTTTGAGCCAGTAGTTCTCAAACTGTATTGCACATTAGAATTCCAAGGGGAATTTTTAACCTTCTCTAAGCCCAGGTTGGACCTCAAAGCAATTAAATCAAAATATATGGTGGTGGGAGCCAGCATCCATACATATCTCTAGGTGACCCCAATATACACAGAAGTTTGAGAACCACGGGTTTAAGAATTTAAGCCATATAGTGAAAATACCTGGGGGCACATCCCAGTTTCATCTTTATTAGCTATAAGGCTTTGAGCAAGCTACATAACTTTGCTAAGTCTCCGTTTCATCATCTGTGAAATGGAGCTAATAGTATTTATCTCTTGAGGGCTGTTAAAAGGATACATGTAAGACATATAACAAGGTGCCTGGCATATGATAATAGCTGTTCCTAGTGTTATATTCTCTAATATTTTGAGAATGTATATGTTACCAATAGTTTGCACAACAAAATATCAACTTAAGGAATAACCACTTGAAATTTATTTGATTCCACATGTCATTCACTCTTATGAATATATTCAATATACATAACTCAGATAGCAATATTTTTACTACATGTTCAGTCCTGTTTAAAACCCAAACAAGAATGAGTTGGGTTTTACAATACATCCTTGATTATTATTAGATAATAAATCTATGTTTATTTATATCATTAAAACCACTTTCATTCATGCATTCATTCATTTGGCAAATTAGGAGCCTCAGAAATATTAAGATACTATTTTATGTTGTGGGATTCAAAATACATAATTTGGCTTCACATTATAGTCACCTGGAGTAATTTTTTTAAAGATTTATTTATTTTAGAGAGAGAGGGGGAGAGCAAAAGAGAGAGAGAGGGCACACATGCGGGGGGTGGGGGTGGTGGGCAGAGGGAAAGGGAGAGAGAGAATCTCAAGCAGATTCCCCACTGACCACGGAGCCCAATCCCAGGACTCTGTGATCATGACCTGAGCTTAAATCAAGAGTCAGATGCTTAACTGACTGAGCTACCCAGGCGCCCCACCTGGAGTGATTTTTTTAGAAATATGAATGCCTAGGCCTCACTCTCAATATATAGAATGACGATGGGGCTCTTGCATAAAAATATGTTTTTTAAAGCTCTGAAGGTATTGTGCTTCTAGAATAGAGAATAACTGATGTGCACAATTCAGGTTGTGTTGTTGTTACTTACAGAGTCAGTGCATCGGTGATGATCTCAAATGCCCACATTTAGTTTAAGACTAGAGGAGGGAGGACACTTCTGGAATCTTCTATAACAAGAATGAGAACACTAGCAAAAATTGGCAAAAGTAATTTTTTCAAAACTGCATAATTTAATGAAAAGCTTATAACTCATCGTGTTTATGCAAGAAAAATGGCTGAATCTCAGTAAGAACAGTGAGTTTTCTGGCATTTAGAAACTTTCCCTATTCTCACCTCTCTCTCCCCAGCTTGGTAGTAGCCTTGAAACCATGTTTCTGGGAAAACCTGCAGCCTAGGAGGGGAAGAATGGGTTTGGAGCTCCTCCCAAACCCCCATTCCAACAGAATGGTTACAATTTGCCTTGAAAGGCAACTTCTAAGAAAAACTCCAAAGGCTTGTCTTTACTTCAGGGTTCCCTCACTAAGGAAAGTCCTATTCTCAGGGCATGTCATAAAAAAGATCAGTGGCAACTATTTAACATAAAAGCTATTTGAGATGGTAATATTAGTTGGGACGAATAAGAGGCTGGCCAAAACATAATTAGAAGGAAAATCTTAAAAATGGGATATCCACAGAGGGTTTTGAAAAACTCCAACATATTTGTAGGGATCTGAAATGCCACACATAAGTGCAGGACCATGGCATGGTCAGAAAAGACCTGAGATAGCCCTAAATGCTCACCTCTGGCTGACCTTGAGGCTCTACACAAGCAGAAATGAAGGGTAAAGTTGCAAACTATTGGAATGTCCGATGTGTGCCATAAAACACACACAGAACACCTCACCAAAGGATGAGAAACCTAATGGTGTAAGGAATTTAAGGAAATCTCTGTCAACTCATTAGCTGATCAGTGAGGTAACTGAGCAGAAATCTTAGTGGTCACACTGACAAAGAATATAGACATTATAGAATTAGTCCAAGAAAGTCACTAACAAACAAACAATAGCAAAAACAGCAATAAATAGCAAAAATACAACCCCTGAGATGGGGAAAATCTGATTTCCAGAGTTTCTACATTATATTATTTAAAATACTAAGTTTCTTTCTCAAAAAAGTTATGAGATATACAAAGAAAGAGGAATGTATACCAAAAAATATAACCAAGGAAAGAAAACAGTCAATAAAACTGGACCCTAAGGAAGTCTGTACCATCTTGGCCTTAATAGATAAAGACTTTAAATCAGCTATTAAAATATGTTCTAGGAACTAAAGGTAACCATGCCTAAACAATTAAGTTTGAGACCATATCTTGGGAAGTAGGGAATATTAATAGAGAGATTGAAATTACATATAAAAAAAGAATCATTAGAAATTCTGGAGTTGAAAAGTACAATAATTGAAATGTAAAATTCACTTCATGGGACCAACAGCAGATTTGAGCATGCAGAAGACAGACTCAGTGAACATGTAGATAGGCCAATCAGATTATTCAGTCTGAGGAAACAAAAGAAAATGAATGAAGAAAAATGAACACAACCTCAGAGATCTATAAAACACCATCAAGCATACCATCCTACATATATGGGATATGGGAAAAGGGGAGAGAGAGAAAGAGCAGAAAGAATATTTGAAGAAATAATGACAAACACTTCTCAAATTTGATGTAAAACTTTAACCTACATATTTACGTATCTTAATGAATTCCAAGTAGGATAAACTCAGATATACACACCTAGACAGGTCATAGTCAAATGGTGAAAGACAGAGAGTGTTGAAAGTTGCAAACTGTGCTTGAAAGCTGTACATGACTCATCATAAAACTACATTAATAGTAACAGCTGACTTCTCATCAGAAAACATGGAGACATTACCAAGATGGTGGACTCAGAAGTTCCAAACACTTGCTCCCCCATGGAAACATTAAATAAACAACTATAGACTAACTAATATAACTTTATAGGAGCTCTTGAAACCAGTTCAGAGATCTATAGCAAAGAAGCAAGAAAAAGTCACAATAAAAACTTCAGGAAATTTCCTGGCAGTTTTACTTTCTCTTGTCCCACCCCGTTCCTGACAATGGCACAGTGTGGTCAGGAGGAAGCAGACCAATTCCCAGTTCCTTCCCTTGGCCAGAAGAGGCAGAATGGAAATTATTTGAAACACCCTAGCCTGTCTGTGGGCTACCTAAGAGAGACAGATTTCTATCGCACCTGAATCAGAGCTCAGACAGGAAATTATGGCAGAGTCTGGATCTCAGGTGGCAAAAACTATGCAAGGCAGTGGCAGGCATTGTGGGGTGGGGGACTGCAGATTCACAGATACATGGGGGCAAGAGATTACAAGCAGAGGAATATAATAAAACATCTATGCCTCCAAAGAGAAGCTGGATTGAGACTCTGAGAAATTAAGACATTTAAAAAGAGCCATGAACATGGGGAATTTTTAAAAAGGATACACACAGGCCCAGATAGGACACATGCCCAGAAAAGACCCGAAGAGACCTTATACCTTCACCCTGGGCTGATACCAATAGGAATGACAGGATCTTATTAACTAGGGGAGGTCTTCCAAACCAATCTGGAAATACTAGGAGAGGTGGATATTTTTTCAAATGCCCACTTTTCAACAAAAGATCCCAAGACATACCAAGGAACAAAGCAACACAGTTCATTCAAAGGAACAAAATAAATCCTCAGACCATCATGAAGGAACAAATGTGTCAGAATTACCAGGAAAAGACTTTAAAACAATTGTCTTAAGTATGTTCAAAAGCTAAAGGAAAATACAAAGAATTAAAGGAAATAAGGAAAATGATATCATATTTGTTCCTATATCATTTTCCTTATTTCCTTTAATTTTCTGTGTTTTCCTTTATAATTTATAATAAATATAAATTATTATATATATATAACATATATATAAAATTTCTCTCTATATATCTTTGTGTGTATATATATCTCCAAATAGAAATTATGGAGCTGAAAAGTATAATAGCTGAATTGAAAATTTCACTAGAGGGATAAAGTAACAGACTCAACCAGGCAGAATAAAGAATCAGTGAACTTGAAGACAGGTGATTTAAAATTATTGAATCTAAGCAATGAAAAAAAAAGAGACAGATCAATTTGGACATTATGGGAGTCACAGAAGAAAACAGAGAGAAAGGGGCAGAGAGATTATTTGAATAAATAATGCCTAAAAATATCCCAAATTTAAGTAAATACATGGATATACAAAAGTCCTCTCAAAACATTCCACCCAACAACAGCAGAATATATGTTTTTCTCAAGTGCACATGAAACATTATCCAGGATAGACTATATTTTAGGCCACAAAACCAGACTAAATATTTTTTTAAAGATTGAAATCATACAAAGTATGTTTTCCAAACACAATGAATGAAAATAGAAATCAACACCAGAAGGGAAACTGGAAAATTCACAAATATGTGGAAATTAAACAACACACCTGTTAATAACCAATGAATTAATGAAGAAACCACATCTATTTCCTACAGGAAAAAAAATAGGAAAACAATAGAGAAAGTATATGAAATCAAGAGTTGGCTATTCAAAAATCAATAAAATTGACCAACCTTTAGCAGGATTGACAAAGGAAAAAAAATAAGACTCAAGTAACTTGGATCAGAAATAAAAGAAGGGATATAACAACCAATTTTACAAAAATAAAAAGGATTGTAAGAGAATATTATGCACAGTTGTATGCCAACAAAATGGATAACCTAGATGACATGGGTAAATTTCTAGAAACACATAACCTAATAAGACTGGATCACAAAGAAATAGAAAATTTGAACAGATCTATAACTAGCCAGGGAATTGAAACAGCAATCAAAAAGCTCCCAACAAATAAAAACCCAGGACTAGATGGCATTACTGGTGAATTCCACAAAACATTTAAAGAAGAATTACCAATAATCCTCCTGAAACTCTTCCAAAGAATTAAAGAGCTAACATTCTCAAACTCAGTCTATGAGGGCAACATGATTCTAATACCAAAGCTAGACAGACGCTACATAAAAATAAATCTGTAGACCAGTATTGCTTGTGAATATTGATGTAAAAATTCCCAACAAAGTGCTAGCAAACCAAATTGAATAGGATTATACACCATGACAAAATGGGATTTATTCCTAGAATGTATGGATAGTTCAACATAAGAAAATCAGTAAGTGTAATATATCACATTAAGAGAATGAAGGTAAAAATCCATAAGAGCATGTCAGTTGATGTACAAAAAGCATTTAACAAAATCAAATACCCTTTATTTATTTAATTTGTCAGAGAGAGTGAGAGAGCACAAGCAGGGGAAGGAGCAGGCAGAGGGAGAAGCAGGCTTCCCGCTTAGCAGGGAGCCCAATGTGGGCTTCGATCCCAGGACCCTGGGATCATGACCTCAGCTGAAAGCAGACGCTTAACTGATTGAGTAACCCCAATGTCACACCTGTACATGATTTTTTAAAAAAAAAATCTCAACAAATTCAGAATAGAAGGAAACTATTTCAACATAATGAAAGCCACATAGAAAAAACTTACAGCTCATATCATCATCAATGATGAAAGACTGAAATTTTCCCTCCAAGATCAGGAGCAACACCAGTATGCCTGCTTTCACCACTTCTATTTGACATTGTACTGGAAGTCCTAGCCAATTGGACTTCCTAAGTCCAGTTAGAAAAGAAAAAGAAATTTTATTTTTTTAAAGATTTATTTATTTATTTTAGAGAGAGAAAGAGAGAGAGTGTGTGCGAATGGGGGGGCAGAGGAAGAGGGAGAGAATCTCTAGCAGACTCCGTGCTGAGCCCCACGAGGGGCTTGATCTCCCGATCCTGAAATCACGACCTGAGCTGAAACCAAGAGTTGGACATTTAACCAACTCGCCACACAGGCACCCCAAGAAAAAGAATTTTAAAATCCAAATTGGAACGGAAGAAAAAAATTATCTCCGTTCACAAATGACATGATCCTATATGTAGAAAGCCCTAAATTTTAGAATAAACTGGTAGAATAACTGAATTCAGCCATGTCGTAGGTCACAAAATCAACATGCAAAAATCCATTGTGTTTTTATATACTAATAATGAACAATGTGAAATGGAAATTAAGAAAACAGTGCCAATTAAAATAGCATCTAAAGAATGAAATACTTAGGAATGAACTTGAAGCCAAAGAGGTAAAAGATTTGTACAATGAAAACTGTACAACACTGGTAAAGAAATTAGACACAAATAAATGTAAAGATATCCGTGTTCACAGATTGGAAGATTTAATATTGTTTAGATGTCAGTGCTACCCATAGTGATCTATAGATTCAATGCAATCACTATCAAAATCCCGATAATTTTTTTGCAGAAATAAATAAATTCATCCTAAAATTCACATGGAATCTCAGGGACTCTGAACCGCCAATATGATCTTGAAAAAGAAAAACAAAGTTGGACTCCTCAGACGTCCTCATTTCAAAACTTACTACAAAGCAATGGTAATTAGAAGAGTGAGGTACTGACTTATAAACAGACATGTAGACCAATGGAATAGGATAGAGACCCAGATATAAACCCTTGGGTATTTATTTTGTCGAATGGTTTTTGACAGGACCATTCAATAGGGGAAAGGACAGTTTTTCAACAAATAGTGTTGTGAAAATTGGATATCCACATGCAAAAAGAATGAAGTTGGACCCTTACTTTTACCATATTAAAAAAATTAACTCAGAATGGATTAAGGACCTAAATGTAAGACCTGAACTATAAAAATCCTAGGAGAAAGAATCCAAAGGACAATGAAGCTAAGTTATGAGCATGCTGAGTTCATGTCTAGAAGCAGAATAATAAAAGTATTCCAGGCACGGGACCCAAATCTATTTCACTTCTTAAAAATAGGGGTACACAAAGGGCTTCCACATTCATAAAAGGAGGCAGGAAAACATTACTACTAACTACTGCCTATGGCTACTTCTTATATGAAGATGTGTGTCTAGAGAAATGGAGGGATGTAACCTTGTGACTAGAAACTTGGGTCTCAGTTAAATGTCTGAGTCAGTGAACTTTGAGATGGTACAGTTTCTGATGGCAACAAAGTACAATGTGATCCTGGGAGTTCATGGCTGAGGTGGACATAATGATATAATCAACTTAATGGATGAGATTATTTAATAAAGTAACTAGTAATTAATAACTGTACTTTCAAAATAAGATGGTCAAATGGTTTCACAAATAGCTAATTGTTGGCATGATTTTGTACATACCTGTTTAGAATAAGCTATCCATCAGCATTTTCAACAATAGCCAAACTATGGAGGGAGACCAGATGTCCATCGACTGATGAATGGATAAAGATGTGGTGTGTATATATATATACACAATGGAATATTACTCAGCCATCAGAAAGAATGAAAACTTGCCCTTTGCAATGATGTGGGTAGAGCTAGAGTGTATTATGCTAAGTGAAATAAGTCAGTCAGAGAAAGACAAATGCCATATGATCTCACTCATATGTGGAATTTAAGAAAGTAGATGAACATATGGGAAGGGGGAAAAAAGAGGAGAGAGGGAAAGCCATAAGAGACTCTTAACGATAGAGAGCCAATTGGATGTGGGTGGGGGATGGGCTAGATGGGTGATGGGAATTACAGAGGGCACTTATTGTGAAGAGCACTGGGTGTTGTATGTAGTGATGAATCACTGAATTCTACTCCTGAAACCAATATTGCACTGTGTGTTAACTAACTAAAATTTAAATTTTTTTAAAAGGCTATACCTTTGGTTGTAACTTTCCCTTCTGTCAATTCCATCCCTTCCTAGACTAGCAACCTGCATTGCTTTTTGGAGTAGTAGGGTCTGAGAAGCACATGGAATGGGAGAGCAATAGTAGCGCAAGAGAAGAATCCAGGTGAAAGCAACAGATTTGACCTTAGATGGTGGTCCTTCTAGCTGTAGTCTGAAGATGAGCTGTTTAACACCCTCACTATTGTTTTGGTCCTTCATGTTCCCACTTGAAAATCTGGCATACAGAAAAAATCTTTGTAATACAGTTCACTTTAATCTTTTAGGATTTTAAGAACTGGGGGCCAGATGAGTATACTTTGAACTATTTGGTGACTTAAAAATGGTAGCAGACCCCAACTAGGCAGGGTCACATTTTCAAAAGGTTTAAAATTTTTTAATAAACTATGTAGCCTGTTAGGCACACTGTTGGACAACTATACATTCTAGGGCCCAAACATGACCAAATCAAAGCTCATAAACCATGTTTATGGCAGTATTCTTAGTATGAAACTGTACCCCTATACATGCCTTCTCCAGCTTCTCTTTGGCTTCCTGATTGGGCATGGGTCATTGGACTGCTGAAGTTAAACAGAGAGTGATGTCAGATTTCTGTCCTGTTTGATCAGCTGTGTTCTTTCACACCTGGAGTCAGGAAGCTGGCCTCATCCACACTCAGGGCTCAACATTCCTGGCTGAAATTGCCTAAGCATGTATTCCAACCTCACAGAAAGTAACTTTTTCTCTTCTCTTTTGGGGAATCACTCTCAAATGTCTCTGCTTAGCTACTCTGCTTGGAAGAGATCCTTAGGCCACTGGTTTTGTAGCAATTATTTTCCTCCAAGATCAAAATTCAGAACCAGACATTATTTTCTAAACAAGTAGCAAAATTAAGTTTAAGAAAGTTACAAAGCCAAATGATCTCATGGATATATTACTGATTTGGAAGACATATTGAGTTTTCTTCCTAATTCTACAACTGGCTTACTATACATGCAGAGTATTTATTCTAAAATGAGAATACCTGGTTCCTATCTAATTCATAAGTGGTGGTTATAATATAAAATTTTAATACAAATTTGCCTTATAAAAAGGCAAACAAACATGTTTAAATGTCTATTTTTTTCTTACTAAAAACTTTTTAACCATTACTGAAAAGAAGCAGAATTAAGAAAATCAAATACTATCTTGCAACATTCAAAAAAAGAAATAACATAAAAATGCAATGATACGTTAAGAAAGAAAATGATTCTTATAAATGTTGGTAAGAGACAAGAAAGTAGAAGTGACGGACCAATTATATATTCTTTATATAAGTTTCTGTATTTTTCAATACCTTATTGTTCATAGAGCACAAATTTGAGTTGACTTTTTGCAGCAGAGTTTTGCTTCGTAAGAACAAAGAATTTAATGCATGGATTTTTGCCAGACTCAGCTGTTGCATTCTTTATATCACAAGTTTGTAATACTGAACACCTGTTCAACCACTGTTTTTCTCCAAAAATGTGTTTGATCATTCAGCTTGAAAGGAACAGCTTTTCACTTCCATTTACAAATCTCTCACACTTTTCACAAAATACTTGATTGTCTGCAACCATACTTGTGGCTCATGAAATTTACTAAATAACATCACTATAGAGGTCATTAGGCTCTCTATCCTTTGTGGCAAGCTTAAGTGGAAAAAAACCCAACAACTAACTTTCCTTAAGCCTCACACAAAAAACTCGCCTCGAAATGGTACACTGTTAAATAAAATGACTTAAAAAAATATGCAGTGAATTTTTTTGGTTAGTTCACTTTAGTTCCTCAGTTCTCAATAGACTGAAGAACACTAGGTAGTTTTCTGATGGAAGATGCTTACTTTCTGTCTTAGGTAGTCTTTCAAGTTTTATATATGACCATAAAACAGATTCATATTTCACATTCTGATTTTCCAGTCATACAGAGAATGGACAAATAATTATTAAGCTCGCCAAACATACCTTTTTCACCAAGCACATTTTCTTTACCACTGAGAATCTATCAAAAACTATTTTATACTGACTTTCTCAAAAATGAAGGACGATTTTATGCTTTCTGATTAAGACACTGGTGTGCTGGTGAAAGTGTCAGTCCTCCTTACCGTGAAGATTTCACATTCCATTTGTTTTATGCATCTAACAACAACTATAATGCAGCTGCAATGCAAAAGTACATTATGAATCTTTGTCTCAGCGATCCCACAATTCAGTACCAAAGTATGTTGCTACCCAGCTCATTCACTGAGAGGTAGCTTTAAATATTCCTTTGCGAGAAAAGATGCAATACATTCACTAGAACTGATTTTCACGTCTCATTTTCTTAACAGATAGATCTGAAACTGTGTTCTAATACACATGGCTGTTAAAAATATAAAAAATGGATAACATATGTTTTGAACAGTTGACATTTCACCATATCCATTCCACACGGACTCAAACAGTGTGCTTAGGTTTCATGATGCCTGACAGACGTGGCAGGGACCCTGAAATAGCCATAACTTGTCTGAAGGCTTGGCTTGTGCTCTCTTCCCATTTGTGTTGCTCTGAGCTATAATTGACAATGGCTGATTTCTGCAGCATTTCTGTCAGTGCTGTTAATCCACACAAAGAAGTTCTTTATTTCAGAACGGTGCCAAATCCTATCATTCATAAGTTAATCAGCCTAAATGACTTGCAAAACATCTTATGTGAAAAAAATGTGGAAATCCTTTCTTACAAAATAAAAGGCAATCTTTCCGCGAAAGTTGAGTCATTAACTTACCTGAAAAGGGGCGGCGTGGGGGAGGAGGAGGGAAGAATGGACCAAAATATCTGGCAAGATCTCTTCTGGTTCCATTATTTTACTGTAAGCTGGATGCCCAGCATATTAAAAAAATGTTTCCTGCCTTTACTCTCCTTCAGAACTTACAATCTCATTAGAAAACAATTTTAATTCACCTAAAGACAATAGCATATCCAAACTGCTACTTGAAAATGCTAAATTGAATATCATCGAGTGGGATAAATTTTGGATGGTGATAAAAAATAAGACACATGAGACCCCAAGAGTTCCAAGTACACATAACTTCCCTCCATGCATTTAGACATTTACAAGTATCTTTACCCATGTTATTTCAGCTAATCCAAAAGGCAGTTGATTGTAAAATGCCCCATTATTTTACATACCACCAAGGAAAACACTGCCCTTTAACTTATGACACAATGTCAATTACAAAATACTTCCCTGAGCTACTATGTTTGAATTTCTACCAATAGATCAGAGGTAACTTTACTTTCTCTCCCTATGTGAAAGAACATTCTAGAAAGGCTCAATTGTTTTTGTTTAACCTCATTCTGTATTTTAACACTGGAAACTTAATTGCATAAATGTTATGCATTTATGTTAAGATGATAAAAAAAAGGTATACAAAATGTAATGTGTACCTACAAAGGGTTTGGCAAATAGTGCTAAATAATGTTGAATTAATTATTTGATATGCCCAGAAATTAAATAAAATCACTGCTACTTTTAATATTATATTAATTATATTGATTTTAGCTTTTAATTTTATTTTATTCATGTATTGTCACAAAACTCTTCAAGGCAAAATGAAAACTTTAAATGATTAAGAAGTATAAACCTGGTCCATTTACTAATTATTAATACTACAACATATTCTGCTCAGGCATCATTTTATATTCTGGGGCTGTCTTTCACACCGACTTAAAGCAGCCAACGGAAGTAACAGAAGATGTTGTACCTCCTTAAGTATAATACATGCATGAAACGGATAAAAACTTATTCAGGGGCGCCTGGAGGCTCAGTCGTTAAGCATCTGCCTTCAGCTCAGGTCATGATCCCACAGTCCTGGGATGGAGCCCCGCATCAGGCTCCCTGCTCCGCGGGAAGCCTGCTTCTCCCTCTCCCTCTCCCCCTGCTTGTGTTCCCTCTCTCACTGTGTCTCTCTCTGTCAAATAAATAATAAAATCTTTAAAAAAAACCCACAAAACTTACTCAACCCCCAGGTTCCTATGTCATAGGTTAAGAATGGAATCAAAACCAAAACAAAACCTTTTCTATTCTTGATTTGTGATTAATTTTTTGTATAAGCATTGAAAAAACAAAGATCAACAATTCATGGATTTGAATGATTAGATTTAGTGTGGGAAAAAGGATTACTCAATAAAATATAAATAAAATAAAATAAACATTGTTGAAAGCTTACTAAAATCAATATAGCAAGACCCAAATGTCCTAGTGTGGTTTACACTGTAATTGTTTCAGAAGTATAAATGCTTCAAGATTGAAAATTCAATTATATGTGTTTCATTTTCAATGGTTTAGTTTTGTGAATTTTGAAAAGCACATTTTTTTTTAATTTTAATTTTTTAGTTTCTCTCACGGAAGATGCAAATACTGATGGAAACTAAACCCTGAAGGTAAAATTTTACTTCAAAGTTTCCAAAACCAAACAAGGGTCAGAGAATTAAATAATGAAAATTTCAAATGATTTTTAAAGCTTCTTTTTTTAAACATACTCTATTATTTAGAACAGTTTTAGGTTCACAGAAAAACTGAGCAGAAGGTACTAAGGTTTCCCATATCCCCTGTCCCCACATATGCACAGTGCCCCTCATTATCAACGTAATGGTACCCCACCATATGGTACACCAAAAATACTTTTAAAATATCCTCTGAAATTAGTACACTAAGTGATATTTTTTAGGCTTGCAGCATTTACATTCATTTTGAGGTTCTCAAAGCTTAAAACAGCCCTAAGACTTTTAGGAAATCCCGTATTTTCCGGAGCAATGGGACTTTTCTTCACAAAGGAATCGCCCAGAAAAAGCTTAGAAATGAAAACTGCAGAGACTTGCTTGTTGATGTGGGTGGCGGCTATTTTGTGGTGGAACCATAGCAAAGGATATGGGGTTGGAACTGGGTCATATTGTATCTCAGTTACCATTCTAGTTATGTGATCTTGAGCAAGTAATTAAATATTCTGATGACTTAGTTTCCTCAGAAGCAAAAATAATTGGTTGTGCAGTTAATTGAGATGATGCATGTGAAAAGTTATAGGTTACATACATATAAATAATTATGGTTTGGTGAAAACAGAATGACAGTCTAGTGTGTAAAGACGTAAGTACTATGTAACCTGCTTTACAACATAAATCTGGATGAAGAGTTGAAAGTCCCAGAGGGACACATCTCTGGAATGATCATGTTAGCTAAAGAAAGTCTCTGGCCAAATTAATCTATGGGGCCATACTTCTTCTTCTTCTTTTGTTATCATCTACTTATTTTTTTTATCATTTTAAGTTTTTTTTTTAAAGATTTTATTTATTCATTTGAGACACAGAGATACAGAGAGAGAGAGAGAGAGCACGAGCAGGGAGAGAGGCAGAGGGAGAAGGAGAAGCAGGCTCCCTGCTGAGCCAGGAGCCCGATGTAGGGCTCGATCCCAGGACCCTGGGATAATGACCTGAGCCGAAGGCAGACGCTTAACCATCTGAGCCACCCAGGCGCCCCTATCATTTTAAGTTTTTATTTAAATTCCAGTTAGTTAACATACAGTATAATATTCGTTTCAAGTGCAAAATATAGATTTAACACTTCCACAGAATACCAGGTGTTCCTCATAGTAAGTGCACTCCTTAATCCCTATCATATCATTTTATTTATTTTTTTCATCATAGTAAGTGTACTCTTTAATCCCCATCCTCTATTTCCTCCATCCACCCCCCCCCATCTCCCTTTTGGTAACTATCAGTTCTCTATAGTTAAGAACCTGTTTCTTGGTCTCTCTTTTTCCTTTGCTAATTTATTTCTTAAATTCTACATATGAGTGAAATCATATGGTATTTGTCTTTCTCTGATTGACTTATTTCACTTAGCATTACACTCTCTAGCTCCATCCATGTTGTTGCAAATGGCAAGGTTTTATTCTTTTTATGGCTGAGTAATATTCCATTGTATATATACACCACATCTTCTTTATCCATTCATCTATCAATGGATACTTGGGCTGTTTCCAATAGTTTCGCTGTTGTAAATAATTCTGCTATAAACATAGGGGTGCATGTATCCCTTTGAATTAGTGTTTTTGTATTTTGGGGGTAAATAGTAGTGCAATTACTGGATTGTAAGGTAGTTCTATTTTTAATTTTTTGAGGAAAAAAATATTACAGTTTTCCACAGTGGCTGCACCAGTTTGCATTCCCACCAACAGTGCAAGAAGGTTCCTCTTTCTCCACATCCTCACCAATACCTATTGTTTCTTGTGTTTTTGATTTTAGCCATTCTGATAGGTATGAGATTATATCTCATTGTAGTTTTGATTTACATGTCCCTGATGATGAGTGATATGGAGCATCTTTTCATGTGTCTATTGGCCATTTGTCTGTCTTGGAGAAATGTCCATGTCTTCTGCCCATTTTTAATTGGATTATTTGGTTTTTGGGTATTGAGTTGTACCAGTTCTTTTATATTTTAGATACTAACCCTTTATCAGATATGTCATTTGCAAATATCTGTTCCCATTCTGTAGGTGGCCTTTTAGTTTTGTTGATTGTTTCCTTTGCTGGGCAGAAAATTTTTATTTTGATATAATCCCCAAAGTTTATTTTTGCTTTTATTTCCCTTGCCTTAGGAGAAATATCTGGAAAAATGCTGCTACAGCTAATGTCAGATTATTGCCTGTACTCTCTTCAAGAATTTTTATGATTTCCTGTCTCACGTATAAGTCTTTCATCCATTGTGAATTTATTTTTGTGTATGGTCTAAGAAAGTGGTCCAGTTTAATTCTTTTGCATGTAGCTGTCCAGTTTTCCCAACACCATTTGTTGAGGAGACTGTCTTTTTCCCATAGGATATTCATTCCTTTGTCAAAGATTAATTGACCATATACGTGTGGGTTTATTTCTGGGTTTTCTGTTCTATCGCATTGATCTATGTGTCTATTTTTGTGCCAGTACCATACTGTTTTAATTACTACTGCTTTGTAATATAACTTGAAAACTGGAATTGTGATACCTTCAGTTTTGCTTTTATTTTACAAGATTGCTTTCACTATTTGAGGTCTTTTATGGTTCCATATAAATTTTAGGATTGTTGTTCTAGCTCTGTGAAAAACACTGTTGGTATTTTTATAGGGATTGCATTAAATCTGTAGATTGCTTTGGGTAGTATAGACATTTTAATAATATTTGTTCTCCCAATCCATGAGCATGGAATGTCTTTCCATTTCTTTGCATCATCTAGAATTTCTTTCATCAGTGTTTTACAGTTTTCAGAGTACAGGTCTTCCACCTCTTTGGTTAAGTTTAATCCTAGATATTTTATTGTTTTTGGTGCAATTTCATTTCTGCTGCTTCATTATTGGTGTATAGGAATACAACAGATTTCTGTACATTGATTTTGTATACTGTGGCTTTACTGAATTCATTTGTCAGTTCTAGTAATTTTTTGGTGGAATCGTTAGGGTTTTCTATATAATATCATGTCATCTGCAAATAGTGAGAGTTTTACTTCTTTCTTACAAATTTGGATGCCTTTTATTTCTTTATGTTGTCTAACTGCTGTGCTAAGACTTTCAATACCATGTTGAATAAAAGTGGTGATAGTGGACATTCTTGTCTTGTTCCTAACCTTAGGGGAAAACTGCTTAGTGTTTCACCAATAAGCATGATGTTGGCTGTGGATTTTTCATTTAAGGACTTTATTATGTTGAGATATGTTCCTGTAGACCTACTTTGTAGAGACCTTATATCATGAATGGATGTTGTACTTTGTTGAATGTGAAAAAGCATCTATTAAAATGATCATATGGTTTTTATCCTTTCTCTTACTCATGTGACATATCACATTGATTGTTTTGTGAATCCTTGCATCCCAGGAATAAATCGCACTTGATAATGGTGTATGATTTTTTTAAATACATTGTTGGATTCCATTTGTTAGTATTTTGTTGTGGATTTTTGCATCTATAATCATGAGAGATATTGGCCTGTTGTTCTCCTTTTTTGTGGGGCCATACTTTTTTATTTTTTAAAGATTTTATTTTTATTTATTTGACAGAGAGAGATACAGCGAGAGAGGAAACACAAGCAGGGGGGAGTGGGAGAGGGAGAAGCAGGCTCCCCGCTGAGCAGGGACCCGATGTGGGGCTCGATCCCAGGACCCTGGGATCATGACCTGAGCCAAAGGCAGACGCTCAATGACTGAGCCACCCAGGCGCCTGGGGCCATACTTTTTAAAAAAATATTTTATTTATTTATTTGACACAGAGAGAGCACAAGCAGGGGGAAAGGCAGGCAGAGGAAGAGGTCGAAGAGGTTGCTGCCTGTGTTCTGTGTGTGCGACATCTGTCACCCCATTGATCGCCAGGGTTGATTCAGCTGATCTGGCTGGCTAGGCGGGTGTCCCCTTCCTCCCTCACCACTCCATGTGCGTCCCTCCCGAAGCTGCGCGCTCCGTCAAAGAGGATGACCTTCCCCGATAGAGGAGGACCGTTCTTCGGTCAAGGGTATAGGAGTAGCTGTGCTCCCCTGCTAGAACCTCCAAACAAGCTCTCAAGGGGCCATACTTCTTAACTGTTTAATGGAAACCATGGATTAAGCCCTGGGTAACTATGATTTACCAGTGGATCAGAGGTAGCTTAATTTTCTCTATGTGAAAAGAATATTTTAGAATAGCTCAAATTAAAATTTTTGTTTCATTAACCTCATTCTTCTTTAACACTGGAAATTTAATTGCATAAATAAATTATGATATGGCCAGACAACAAAATACTATACAGACAAGAAAACTAGACAGGGATATGGAAAGACATATGTAGAGAATAAGAGAGATATTCACAATTCATTGTTAAGGAAAAAACCCCAGTCTAACTCTTAATGATTGTTAGCCCCAAGTACTGAAATTACGGGTAATTTTTTCCCCTGGCTTTTATTTTTAATTAAAAAACATTTTTGAATTGTGGGAAAAAATTCATAAAGCTTCTTGTCTTTATTCACTTTCTAAATTTTACATAGTGAGCATGTAACCATATGTAATCATGTAAATCTTGAGGTTTACAGCTCTTTGCAGGGGTCACCTTAAAGAAAACAACCCTCCATTATTTGCATATCTTAGACTTGGGCTATCTAAACAACAGCCACTAGCCACATGTGGCTATTTAAGTTAATTAAAGTTAATTTGAATAATTTAATTAAGTTAAAGCTTAATATAATTAAAAATTCAGTTCCTTAGTCATACTAGTCACATTTCAAGTGCTCAATAGCCACAGGAGGCTAATGGTTACCATATCTGAAGAATACATTCCCATCATCACAGAGTTCCAACTTGTTGTTAGTTACCTTGTCCCCAGGCACAACTCCCTGTGTGGCCCTGTGAAGCAGCCTTCTCTCATTTGGAGCTATAAATAACAAAACATTCTGCCTTTGATCTATCCAGAGTGTCCTTGTGTTCTGTCACCCAAGGAATCTATAATTATACCTGATATCATATAATCATAAAACAACCGCATATTGTTATTCTACTTATATGAAATGCCCAGAATAAGAAAAATCCATAGAAACAAAAATCAGACTTGTGGCTGGGAAGGGCTAGGAGGAAGGAGAATGAGAAGTGACAAGTGGGGGTTTCCATTTGGGGTGATGAGAAAGTTCTGCAACTGGCTAGTTGTGATGGTCACACAACATCTGAATGTACTTAGTACCACTGTATTACACACCTTAAAACTGCTCAGAAGGTAAATTTTGTTATGTGTACTTTACCACAGTAAAACACCACCACCACCACCGACAACAACAAAACTACAAGGCAGGGCGCCTGGGTGGCTCAGTTGGTTAAGCGACTGCCTTCGGCTCAGGTCATGATCCTGGAGTCCCTGGATCGAGTCCCGCATTGGGCTCCCTGCTCGGCAGGGAGTCTGCTTCTCCCTCTGACTCTCCCCCACTTCCATGTGCTCTCTCTCATTCTCTCTCTCTCAAATAAATAAATAAAATCTTTAAAAAAAAAAAAAAGATGCAAGGAGAGAGACCAATATAATATTCATTTACCTTCTGATCCTAGAAAATAGGATTTTTCAAAAAGACAAGAGCCTTGCAAATCAGGCTATTTTCTTTCTTTTTTTTTTTTATTATGTTATGTTAATCACCATACATTACATCATTAGTTTTTGATGTAGTGTTCCATGATTCATTGTTTGCATATAATACCCAGTGCTCCATGCAGTACATGCCCTCTTTATTACCCATCACCAGGCTCACCCATCCCCCCACCCCCTCCCCTCTAGAACCCTCAGTTTATGTGCTATGGTGAGCGCTGTGAATTGAGTAAGTCTGTTGAATCACAGACCTGTACCTCTGAAACAAGTAACACATTATATGTTAAAAAAAAAAGAAGATAGCAGGCTATTTTCTTGAGGAAAGATGTTCTAAGTTTCCTTCTGTCTTATTTCATGGGCCAAACCTGGCATACGAGACCAGCAGTCTTCAAAATTTTTGCTCACATATCCCAATACATTTTTGAAAAGATATGTATCCATCTATTACAAATTGACATCTAAAAATGTTCACCATAAATTAAGTCCTAGAAGATATATTTTCTGATATATATGTCATCAAAATTTTTACTCTGAATATTTAGTTAATTCAATTTATGGATATGTCTTCTATATTACTAATCAGAAATACCAGTCCTCGTTGTTGAAATAATCAGCCAAATTATACTTACTGTCAGCTAGGAAAAGTCTGACTTCAATTTTTTCAATTTAGATAAGGGTATTAATTCAGATCCTTTTGATAATTTTCTGACTTTTAAATTCAATGATGATAGATAGACAGACAGGAGATTGGCTATGTGTGTGTCATCTGGAAGAAATAACAAGTTGCCTTTTTCAGTATTTCTTACCAGAAGTTCTGGCTTGCTCTCAGTGGACTCACTTTTAGGAATTATGCATTCTAGAAGTGTCCTTTTGGTTGGCACTACACAAGTTTTTTACACTACTCAGAGCAATGTGCTTGTAAAATTAAGGAATAGTTAGAGCTATTCCTTCCTTCCTTCCTTCCCTCCCTCCCTCCCTCTTTTCCTCCCTCCCTTCCTACATCTGCTACACACATACCCTCTCCCTCTCTCTCATACCTTTCCCTTATTAATCATTCCCTTAAACCTGAGGTATCTGGACTTCATACTGTCTCCTAACAGCTAAACTTCTAGTAAGAACTACTAACCCTCTTCATATGTTTCTCCCCTTAATTAATTTCTTACCCCACTGCCATCTGACTTAAATTCTCTCTTCTCAATTAAAATGTCTATGAACAATGACCACCTATTTTTCATATTGAATGTACTCATTTCAATTTCAAAGGTAAATGACCTCCTAGGGGCATATGATATTATTGAATATGACCCCCCCCCCTTCTTGAATGTGTTTCCTTTCTTGCCTTTCTTGTCACCCTCCATGATTATAATCTATCTTAGTCTTCTACCTTAGTCTTCTATGACTTCTCTTTGCCCTTCTCTTCTCACTCCCCACCCTCTGCCTTTCCTTTATTCTTCAGACTTCAGCTACTTCTGACATGCTGGTAATTCTCACATATCCATCTCCAGTCCTGAGTTCTTTCCAGATACCCAGGTTCATATACTCAAATGACTGGATATCTCTACCTGGATGAAAGCAAATCCACCATCTTTGCCTGTACATCGTGTTCTTCTCATGTTTTGTAAAGTTACTATTTCTTAGTTGTCAAAGTTAAAATACAAAAACAAAAAAAATTCAAACTCTCTCTTGACCTCCTTCTCACAGCCAACATCCAATCACTCACCAATATCTGCAACTACTTTGCAAGTATTTCTTTTCTTTCTTTTTTTTTTTTTTAGAGAAAGAGAGTGGGGGAAGGGCAGAAGGAGAGGGAGAGAGAGAATCTTAAGCAGGCTCCATGCCCAGCACGGTTGATCTCACAACCCTGAGATCATGACCTGAGCCGAAATCAAGAGTCAGACGCTTAACCAATTGAACCACCCAGGTGCCCCTGCAATTATTTTTTATTTTATTTTATTTTATTTATTTATTTATTTTAAATGTTTTATTTATTTATTCATGAGAGTCAGAGAGAGAGAGAGAGAGAGGCAGAGGGAGAAGCAGGCTCCCCACTTAGCAGGGAGCCCGATGAGGAACTTGATCCAGGACCCTGGGATCATGACCTGAGCCGAAGGCAGACGCTCAACCATCTGAGCCACCCAGGCGCCCCCTGCAATTATTTTTTATACTGACTCTTCCTCTTTGCCCACACTGCCACTGTGTTAGGTCAGATTCTAATTATTTTCACCTGAACCACTGCACAAGCCTAATTAATCACCCACTCATATCTTCTAATTAACTAATCTGCTCACATCACTTCCTTGTTTAACATTCTTCAAACACTTGTGTTACCTAAATGATAATGCATATAGAGGAGGAGTGTAGTTCTTGGTAAGAGTAGTGAACAAGCAGATATCACGCATCTGCTTTTCCCTCAGGAACGATACGATGGCGGCTGAGGTTTCCTTTTCTTGAGAACAGTTTAAAGACACTAAGGTGGTAGGAGTATAGAATGTGCAGAGGGTAGGTAAGGTTCATCAGAAATGGAACAAGTTGGAGTTCTTTATGGAGGCTTGGATCTAGTGGAGGCCTTGGGGCCAAGGGCTGACAAACATATTGGGCTGTGTTTAGTTTGAGTGTGGTTCAGTTTAGGTTGCTAGCATTGTCAGATATTCAGGAGAGAAATCCTGGGCAGGAATAATGAAAATGAAAATATTGGAATGTCTCTTACAGAATGTCTTATAACAGCTAGTAATAGATAAATAGGCAGATTTGTAGTTAAAATCCATGTGAATAAAGGACACAATTTACACGTAATAACAGCACTATGTAGAAATGTTATCTATACATGAAATGGTATCTCATCGATGAAACAGAATTAAATTCTGTATTTAAATTTATATTTTTGATGATGATTGAGAATAAACCAGTATCTATAACATCCTTCCCCAGGAAAAGTAAAGACCTTTTAGTATGTGTTTACCTGTGGAATCATCTGGCAGTTTAGATTCAGACTGTTAACTGTGATAATACTATCTGCTTTTAATTTTATTTTATGCTATTACTTTTAAATTCTTTCTTAAAAATTTTATAAAATTTGAGAGCCATATTATCAACACAAACTATATTTAACTATAAATTCCAGGGAGTAATTGTTTCTATAACTGTTATTCTCTTTTTTAAAATCTTTTGTTTTGCTGGAAAATAGTCTAAACTTTTTTTTTTTTTTCCAGAAAAGGTTTATGGGGAATAAGCTTCCTGAGTCTTGACATTTCTGAAAGAAAAATGTCTTTATTCTGTCCTTACTCCACACTCACTTGAATGCTAGTTTTTATAGGATATAGAATTCCAGGATGGAAATACTTTCCTCTGAAGACAGTAAAGGATTTGTTCCATTTTCTTTTACAATTTATTGTGAATGATGTTAAGTCTAATACTGGTGTGATCCTTGTTCTTATGTAACTTTTTCCTTTCCTTTAATTTTCTGGAAACATCAAATTTAAATTTATGTCAAGGTATAGGTAACTTTCTTTTTTTTCCTGCTTGGCACTAAGTGGATCTTTTTTTTTTTTTTTTTTAAAGATTTTATTTATTTATTTGAGACAGAGAGAATGAGAGACAGAGAGCATGAGAGGGAGGAGGGTCAGAGGGAGAAGCAGACTCCCTGCCGAGCAGGGAGCCTGATGCAGGACTCAATCCCAGGACTCCAGGATCATGACCTGAGCCGAAGGCAGTCGCTTAACCAACTGAGCCACCCAGTGCCCCTAAGTGGATCTTTTCAATCTGAAGACTAGAATCTTTCTTCAACTCTTCAATTTACAGAACCTTCCCACTTTTTTTTTTTTTAACGATGATTTTTCTTCCTTTCAGTTGCTCTCTTTCCTTTCATGTATTTTCTTGTGCTATTTTTTTTCAAACCTCCCCCCACCTGCTATTTTCTTTTTACTTCTATTTTGCGTTCTTATTTACTAGACTTTATCTTTCAGATAATTACTCAGTCATATCTACTATTTGTCTCTTCTGTTAAATTTATTGTCTAGCCAAATACATATATTTTTAAGATTTATTTATTTATTTATTGGGGGGAGGGGCAAGGGAGAGGGACAGAGAGAGAATCCTCAAGCAGACTTCCCACCAAGCATGGAACTTGATGTGGGGCTTGATCCCAGGACCCTGAGATCATGACTTAAGCCGAAATCAAGAGCTAGATGATCAACTGACTGCACCACCCAGGTGCCCCACCAAATATATTTTCAATTTCCAAAAAGTCTTTGTTAATCTATGAATGACCTTTTTTTAATAACAGCCATTTTGGATATAGTATTCCCCTTGGGTCATTCTGAAGATACAAATTTTTAAAATTTCATATTATATTCTGTTCCTTACATTATCTCTGTTTCCTCTGAAGTTAATTCTACTTATCAATACTGGCTTGTCTCAAATGCCATTAGTCTTCCTTAAATATTTGGTGATCTTTTGTTGTTCATATTTATGAGTGAAGGACTGGGCTGATTAGTTCAGGTAACTGATAAGGATATCCTTTAAGGATATGTAGTGATATTTCCTTAGTGAGCTCTTCCTTGGTCTCTAAATAATATCATTTAAATTTTACATTTTACAAATTTCTGTGGACCTTATTAGATAGAACAGGAATTACATTATACATCTACTTCTGAAATTTGGTATTTTTGCTCAATATGTTTATGAGGTGTATTGATATTGATGAATACATTACTGAAATACATTTGTTTTTCACTGCTGCATTGTATGATATGACCATAGTATCATCCTATTGTCCGTTTTCCTGTAGGTTGACATTTGGGGTGTTTTTATTTTTTGTTATAAAATATTGTTATGTTTTATTATATTTATTTTGCTGCTATAAAAAAATGGTTCTATTGACCAGTTTGTAATAGGTCTCCTCTATTATTAGTACACATCACTATCCACTTTTTACAAAAGATTATTTCTAGTCACAAATATTTAGGATGATATTTAGAGTCATGTTAAGTTTATTATAGGAGTAAAATCCTTTAAATAAAAATATTCAACAGAGAAAAATATCTCTAGCAACAAGGATCTGAAAAGGCAATCTCTAAAGCAATAGAAAAAAAATTTAAGAAAATAGAAATAGGCTGAAAAGAGATCTTTATATAAAATAACAAAATTTACAAGTAAAGAGCTAAAATTCTTCCAGTTCAGTCTTTTTTTTTTTTGTCATGTAAAATTTTTATTTATGGGTTTTATATCCAGTCTTTATTGATAAAAAAAAGTGGGATTCATGAAATTATTTTACTTTTTCAAGGTAACAAAGAACTTGGTGTTCTTTCACTGTCATATTTCAGGTTATATAAATAAGATAGAAGCAATTTTATGCTTCTTAGAGTAGCAAGTAAATACAGACAATTTTCTTATTACCCAAGAGATAAGAACAGTCAACTTATCTTCCTCTTGACTTACCTGGCATACCTGTTTCAATTGCACCAGCCAGGTAGAACTTGCTAAGCACTGCCACCTGAGCCTAGTTTCATTTGGCATTTAAAAACTAACCAGGAAAAGTCATTGCTCAAAAATTATTTTGGCACAAACATTCAGCACTCTTTTCTACCAGATAAGTCGGACCAAAAGTAAGTCAAAAGCAATTAGCGACTGTGATGACATTATTCAATATAGTATTAAAGATTCTAGAAGGGATTGATTTATAGTCTGTTCTTACCTTAGCATTTTGGATGCAGGGACAGAGGGCCCAAGCTGCACTGGCCTTCACGTGTGGGTGAGGATTTTTCAGCAGGGACCACAACAAACGAACTCCATCTAAGCGATCAATTATCCTATTGTGAGACCAAAAAAAGATAAACTGTAATTAGTATGTAGAAATGAAAATTTAAATGGCCTATCTATCCACACAATTCTATTTTATCTCCTTTTGACATTTGCTTAGATTTTTTTTTTTTTAAAGATTTTATTCATTCATTTGAGACGGAAAGTTAGAGTATGAGCAGGGGGAGAGGCAGAGGGAGAGGGAGAAGCAGACTCCCTGCTGAGCCGGGAGCCCAACACGGGCTGAGCCGAAGGCAGATGCTTAACCATCTGAGTGCCACCTAGGCGCCCCTAGAATTTCTTTCAAAACTTCAACAAAAGCAGGAGAGCCTGGGTGGCTCAGTTGGTTAAGCGGCTGACTTTGGGTTTCTGCTCAGTTCTTGATCTCAGGGTCCTGAGGTCAGGCCCCATGTTGGTCTCCACGCTGGGTGTGGAGCCTACTTAAAAAAACCTTTAACAACAGCAGGAATAGAATGTGCTACTGAACTGCCAGATCTCTGATTTCAGTTTTAAATTCATGACACAGAAAGCAAGGTCCGTGATAGTTACGATTCACATAAACTTAAAATCAAGCCATGTAATTTTTTAATTAGCTGTACACAGACTGTTACCTAAATGTCAAAATACTGGTTTCTTTCATATAGTAACATCTATATACTTTCCAAAACAAATATTTATGCCTCAAAACTGTGAAGTTACCTTTTTTATTTGGTCTACATTTAATTGACTTACCTTACTGCATGACATATTTTAAACTCCTCCAGTCCTAATCTAGCATTAGGAATTAAAATCATTATGCTACAGTGCACCCTTTGTTAGGCGTGGGTAACACGTAACTTGTTTTCCATGTACTCCCTTCTCAGCAAGACTAACATGCAGACTGTGTTATAATTACTTAAACACACTGTAATCAAAATATCCTCATGACTAGCTGAAAAATGAATTATCATCAGAGTCATCTCTACACCGTCTGTCTTCTGTTTATATATCAATTAGTCCAGGGAGCATAACCTTGCATTAAGGTCCCTTGAGTACACTTGCAGTTGAGAAGGTGGCCCAAACAAAACTTAGTATCCTTTACAAAAATGGCTTTGTTCAGAAAGATATGTTAAACTCAAAGTAGATGAAAAAAGATAAAGAACATCAAAACTCCTTTGATTTTTAATCTCAGGTTGAGTTAAACACATGTAGCATTTAGCCACAGATAGAATAAATACCACTAGCTTAGAATGCCATTCAAATTCTTTCTTGAAAATTGACATAAAGACAACTACATTTCTTGATTATCTGAGATGAGTTTGCCAGGGTGAAAAAATATGTGTTATTTCAAAGGGTCCAAGTATGATATCAGCTTTGCATAACCTTATAAAATAGTTGGTAATACAAACAGCTTGTAGTAAGATACAAATTGTCTCTTTAGAAAATGACTTTTAATAAGAAAAAAGCACACTGAGAAAGTATTTTAACATGAAGTTTAACTAAATAGCTTTACAAACCTAAAGCTTTCTGTTAATATCATGCTGAGAGAAAAAGTTTTATTTCTCAACTGATGGAAAATGTAAAGAAAGATACCGAGCCCTTCACAATGAAGGATTTACTTTACAAAGTTAAACCATCTTATTGCTTTACATATAGCACTGAAAGCATAATTGCTGCTGATCCTTGGGTCTCTATTTTTTCACATGCAATTTCTCAATGAACAATAGGTCTGTCCTACCTTCTTGCAAATGTAGCAGTAAAATTTGCGTTAGTAATATTTAACTGTACAGAGCTGGACCCCCATAACTTCACATTACAGTGGAAGTCATTTGCATGGCACACCTTTCTGGGTTTTTTTTTAAAGGGATAATTCAGTGTGGACCCCTCTCCTCCCCCAAGCAAAAATTTCACAATTAACTATAAAAATTCACTATCAATTGTAAAACTACATCTACTGTCACCCCAATCGTCACCCCAAGCCCTAGTCAACTAACTCATCGGCTGCTTAGTTGTAACAGAGGAGGATTGTGACCCCATCACTGATCCCTTAAAAGACTCAGCACAGCACAGAGTAATAACCTTAGATGAGGGAAACATGATTGAAACACATTTGCAAAAACAGGAGCTAACAAAGTCAGGAGGTAGCAAACTACAGGATTTAACTTTGTCCCTTCCATCTCCCTCATTCTCTGTATCAAGTTATTTACTGCCGATTTCATAATAAGCCAAGTTTTGGGGCACCTGGGTGACTCAGTCAGTTGAGTGGCCAACTTTTGGTTTCGGCTCAGGTCATGATCTCAGGGTGATGAGATGGAGGCCCATGGCCGGCCCACACTCAGCACGGAGTCTGCTTGAGATTCTCTCTCCCTCCGTCCCTCTCCCTGCTCACATGCGTGCACTCTCTCTCAAATAAATAAATAAAATCTTAAAAGAAAAGAAAAGGAAAAAAATAAGCCAAGTATCCACCCCTTACTTCCCTCTTCCTCTTACCAGCACCCTAATTCTGGTCTCTACCACATCATATCAGGATAGCTGTGGGGTAGCTGCATCCTTGGTTTTGTGTCTTCAATTTCTCTCAATTCTAACCATCCTATGAATTCCTGTGAGATTAATCTTCCTAAAGGACCTTGTGGAGCTTCTGTAGTAGCTCCTTAAGAGCAGGTCCCCAGGGATATTCATTCTGTCCATCACACTACCTGGCACATTCAATCAATGCTTGCACTCCAGGAGAAAATTTCCAAGGGCTTCCCGTCGCCTGTGTGGTATTAAAACCCTGATTCCTGAACTCAGTATTTAACATTTCCAATGAGCTGGTTTATTCTTCCCAAGTCCCAGTATTCAGGCATTTGCTCATAAAACTCTTGGGCCATCTACTAAACACTAAGTGCTAAGCATACAGAAATAACGGATACAGTCAATTCTCATTACGTGGGGTAGTTATGTTCTATAAAGTCACTGCACACAGGGAATTAGTAAGTACTGAACCATTGCTCCGGGAAATACAAAATTTTGTTCCTGAGAGCCTCTGTTCAGAACATTTTTGTCAACTGATCAATCTATAACCATGTTTTATGTGTGTTTCTGTTTAAAGCACCTTATTTAATATACATTGTTGATTCATTAACACTGAACCAACCCATGGCCAGCAGCACTGCAGTTCATCCTGAGCAAAGCTTCCCTAACACATATTTGCCCTGTAAGGCACATCAAACCTTCTTGTACTTGGGAGCATTAGACTGGATCACTCTTCAGCACTTTGCTTAGGGACCATTTTAAACAGCAAAATAACCAACTCAAAACACAAACATGGGAAGCATGTGGCACTACACAGCCTATAAAAAGACACTTGTTTGCAGTAGGAGAGCTGAAACAAGAAGGCAGAGCCTGGCCTTGTTCACCGTCAGCTGGACAGGTGCATGAGGAGACTCAGATTTTGCCCTGCTCTGCACAGGTGTGTGAATAACAGTGAAAGTGCTGTATGTATTGATTTGGAGGTTACCAAAAAAATTTGGCAGGGATATGAATTCATAAATACAGAATCTGCAAATATAGAGGATTTTAACTGTATTTCAGCAAAATGCAATCTAGTGAGGGAGATAAAGAAACCATTATAATCCATTATGATCAATGCTACACTAGATGGGTGCATGGAGTTCCATATGAATGCAAAGGGGAGACACTAGTTTACTTACAGACTACAGAAATTCTCTCAGCTATAAGCCTTTCCCTATGCCATTGCCCTCTTTGGCTGTAATAGCCCATCTTTTAATGTCTATAACAAAACTTCTCCCACAGATCCTCTGGCTTCTCCCACCTTGAGCCTCTTATGAGTTTTGCTGTACCCCTTTCTGATATTCATGGCACAGTGCTTTGCCTTGTAGTCATGTGTGTATGCTTACCTCCCCATTAATTATTTAAAAAATTTTTAAATTTAAAAAAAATTTTAATTTAAATTCAATTAACCAACATATAGAACATCATTAGTTTCAGATGTAGAGTTCAGTAATTCTTCAGTTACATATAACACCCAGTGCTCATCACATCATGTGCCCTCCTTAATACCTATCACCTCCCCATTATTATTATAATTATTGTGTCATTTCCTTGACTGCCGGACTCATGTACCACCTACTATGCTTCCAGCATGCTACCACAGCCAGTGACTATTGGTTAAATGAACCTGAAACAAGACAGTCTTTGCTCCATGATTCAAAAATCTCTCCCAACACAAATACATTCATTTCTAACCTCACCTCATTCTTGCAAAGTACCCGCTAAGTTCTAAATATAACCATTAGAGTAAGTTTTCATTTGAAGTTGTTTTAAGGTGAAAGTGTATTTTCACAGAATTTCTTTATAACTTTATTGCTTTTTGCCCATAACATTTGCCCATATACAATGATGGGCTTATAGGTGACATTAATTTACACCCACTGTCCATTGCAATGGGGTTATCTCCTTTTGTATAGTTTTTAAATCTGATATCTTGCTCTGAATTCATTTCCAGTAGTAGGTAAGCTCTTCCCATTTTTATTATCAGTTGAATTTTACATTAATTCTTTGACATTATAAACACATAACTGAATTGTGTTTTCAAAATCTTAAACTTTATCATAGAAGTCAAACTGTGTGGCTGGCAGAATAATAGTCCTAGAAAGATTAATACATATTCATACTCTGGCTATTAAACAAACCCAAACAAACCAAAAATGGCATAGCTGCTTGTTATCTTTCTCAGTTTTTTTTTTTGGTTGTTGTTGTTGCTGTTATAATAACATTTGCGAAGATCGTTAAGAAGTCTGGCTGGCTTGCCTGCTCATTGAAGACACATGCATGAATAGAAGTGAAGAGTTTGTGCCCACAGAGTAGGCACAGCCAAGGTTGGTAGAGTTTCTTTCTGGTAATGTCAATACAACTATTTTTGAAACCATAATGTTACATGACTTATAAAAATTTCACAATTTTCACTGAGAAGTACACTGGTAAATATTATTATCTGACAATGGCTCGCACTAAATGTGGTCAGTCTGGGAGAACGTGATATTCTTACACCACGTTAAAGGATGCAACTGAAATCTATAAGTATTGAAACCAAGTTGGCAACTCAGTAAAAATAGAAACATAAAGGATGTCAGAATGAAATGATCATCCTTGTGAAAACCTATAATTAGAAAAGAATTTTACTTTTTTATAATGATTCTCTGTTTTTATGATAACATCTCTAGATATTATATTAAAGACTCTATGGGAGACCACATTTGAAGGAAAGAAGCAAATGTGACAGCCTCTGGAAAGGTATGTCCCAGAATTTCTTGGTGCTGGTAGCACAGAATGATAATCTATCCTTTTATAGTTGCATAAACAATATTATTAGAAAAGTCCCAGAAAAATTTTCTCAGAAAAAAAAAATTATTCTTACAGTAAATATTAAGAGAGTGCCTATCAGGTGCCAGGTAATTTTTGAGGCACTGGGGATTTTTCCACCTTGAAAGCAAACAGAAATCCCTGCTTTCATGGAGCTAATATTCTTTGGGGAAAAGACATAGAATAAAAGTGAAATCTGCATATTATATGAAATGTTGAAAAGTGACTGGAGAAAAATAAACCAGAGAAGTGTGGTGGGATGGAGGTGGGGGTGTGCAAGGAGACTGTCCATGTGGCAGGAACCCTGTGGGGGTGAGGGAAGCTAGTGTGGGGCAACGGAGAAGGTATTCTGGTACCTGGTGTAGTCCCTGGCATGGAGAACCTGTCATTTTCAGTAAACACTAAATGAAAGTTACGCAGTCATCATTACATTCATCCAATATTGGTATTGGATCCTAGAGAACATCTACTCCAACACTGTTATTACTCAATGAGAAAACAGAAGTAGAGTGCCTGACCAACCCTGTCTGATGTATTGGTTGTATAAGCAAATAAAACATAATTTTTCTTTCTTCTCTGAAAAAAATGCACACGATTTAGATGAGTGCATTAAAGGCAGCTGAGGCATGGTTTGCCCAAAATAGAGAGCAAAATGGACCAATGCAAATGTTAATATTTATGGTCACCACAATGACAAGATACCCATTCCACTCACTTTACCTTCTGCTTTATAATCTGCCTTTTTAATTCAATATATGTAATGGAACTTCTATGTCAATGAATATGACACAGAATATGGATTTATAATAATCATTTTTAATGACAAGATAGTATTGCTATATTGATGTACCATAATATATTTAACTAAAATATATATATATATATTTATTTATTTATTTATTTATTTATTTATTTATTTAACTGATCCTTTATTAATTGAAGTTAGGTTCTTTCTGGTTTTGCATAATAATGGGAATAAAAATAACATTGCAAAGGCCACCCTTGCATCCTTTTGCAATGCACTGATTATCTTCTAAGGACAAATGCTGAGGAATGGAATTGCTCAGAAAAGATTCTGTATATGTTAATTTTAATACATAACAGACTGTTCTCCATAAAAGTTATGTCAGTTTGATTCCACATCCACAAATAATAAGAAAACCAGTTACCAGCATCAGCAACTATCTTAATTTTGCCATTAAGTGCAAAAACTTCAATTTTTCATCTTAATTTTTCTTCTCCTTGTCATTATGGAAAATTCCAAACATACTTAAGAGTTTTTAATGGTAAAATAAACACCAGTAGGCATAACATTCAAAACCTAACAAGTCTGCATCATCTATCAATATGTGTGTGTTCATTTTTTCTAAACCATTTGCAAGTAAGTTAGAGATAGAACTATTCACAACTAAAATTTTCAAATTTTCATCTTTTAAAAAAACTATCACCTTTTATGCTATCATTGTACCACTGTCACCTTTGAGAAACTTAAAAGCAGTTCTGTAATGTAATCAAGTATCCAGTTCAGATTCAAATATTTCTAATTGCTCCCAGAACATCCTTTAGAGCTTTATAAACAAACAAAAACTGATTTCAAACAAGGATTGTGCCCTATATTTTTGATATGTCTTCTTAGTCTCTTTTATTATAGAACACATTTATGGCATTGACTTTTTAAACAGATCAAGTCCTACAGAGTTTGATTGCTTTCTCAAGGTGTCATTAAATTTGTCCTCTATTCTCTGTGTTTTCCATGAAGAGGAAATTAGAACTAAAATCTGAGTTTGATTCAAATTACATATTTTTGGCACAATACGTCATAGGTGACGGTATGTACTTCACATCACACAACACATTCAGAGGCTCATAATATCAATTGTCCCACTCTTAGTGATGCCAAGTTTGGTCCTTTAAGTACACTGATAACCATTATATATCTTCATTATAAAGATGTATGTTTCCATTTTCATTGAATAACAATCTGTGTGGTGACACTTTGTCACTCTAAGAAGGTCGTGTCCCAACAACATTTTCCCTACCTTAAAGTTTTAGCATCTATTAATTATCCTTGCCTAAAATAATTATTTTATTGGGACTTGTAGTGATTGTTTTGAATTTTGTATACTCTACTTAATAACTGGCATTCTTTTATAAGGAAGATCTTCCTCTCATCAACTGGGGGCTTAGTTATCCTATAGAAAGGCAGAATACATGTTTAATTCTTTCCCTTTAGTTACTAATTTGTTGAGTAAGGAGTTACTATAATGGTCATTTCCAGCAGAAGCAAAAAAATCTCCAGAGGAGATTTTTCTCCTCTCTCTCTTTTTCATTCTTCCTCAGCATTTAAAATCCTATATAATTGAATCTATCAATTATTTCCTTTATGATTTTGATCTTTTACTTACACTTAGAATAGCCATTCACATCCCAAGATAATAAAACTGGAATATTTCTTTTGTTCTCTTACAACATATTTTGTTTATACTTAAATCTGTTAATGATATGAATTTTCTATAAGAAGGAAGTAGGGATCTAGCATTTTTTTTTTTAAGATTTTACTTATTTATTTGACAGAGAGAGACACAGCGAGAGAGGGAACACAAGCAGGGGGAGTGGGAGAGGGAGAAGCAGGCTTCCCATGGAGCAGGGAGCCCTATTTGGGGCTCGATCCCAGGACCCTGGGATCATGACCCGAGCCGAAGGCAGATGCTTAATGACTGAGTCACCCAGGTGCCCAGGATCCAGCATTTTTTTATGGTCACTCTGATAATATCCTAAAATTTAAAAAATTTAAGTATAGTGGATCTGTCTCCTCAGGCAAAGTAAACAAAAGTAAAAATGAATATTAGGACATTAAACTAAAAAGCTTTTATACAACAAAGGAAACTATCAACAAAACAAAAAGGCAACCTACTAAATGGGAGAAAATATATCTGATAAGGGATTAATATCCAAAATATTTAAAGAAATACAAATCAATACCAAAAACCCACAAATAATCTGATTAAAAAATAGGCATTTTTCCAAAGGCAACATCCAGATAGCCAAGAGACACATGAAAAGATGCTCAACACCACTCATCATCAGGGAGATGCAAATTGAAACCACAATGATGTATAACCTCATACCAGTCATAGTATCGTAAATTTTGATATGTAGTTATATAGACATATATATATTTAGTGTATCTATTGTATTCCATTAATCTGTCCATACCTACACAATTACTTGTTTTCTTTTCTTTTTGGGGGGGCAGAGGGAGAAGGAGAGAAAGAATCTTAAGCAGACTCCACCCCCAGCACAGAGCCCCACAAGGGTTGATATGACAACCCTGAGACCATGACCTGAGTCTAAATCAAGAGTCAGGTGCCCCTACTCAATTGTTTTTAATAGTACGAGTATGAGCTCTAATGACTGAACAATAACCTACCAAATGGATACCTTTCAATTGTATAAAATACTTTGTTGTTTCCTGATTAAGAGGCACTTATATAATTTGACTAAGATTATGTATTTTTTTAAAATGTTTATAATTGAATTCAAAAGAAAGAAAAGTCTGCAACCAGAGACACGAAAACTAAAAAAAAAAAAACCAAGTAGAAATGCTAGACTTGAAAACTGCCATAAGAAATGAAGAATTTATTAGATGGGCTTAAGAAAAAACTGGAAATAGCAGAGAAAGGAATCTGTGAACTCTAAGAAAAGGTATCCAAACTGAAAAATATGAAGGGGGGGAAATTGGAGGGGTAGACGAACCATGAGAGACGATGGACTCTGAAAAACAAACTGAGGGTTCTAGAGTGGAGGGGGGTGGGAGGATGGGTTAGCCTGGTGATGGGTATTGAGGAGGGTACGTTCTGCATGGAGCACTGGGTGTTATGCACAAACAATGAATCATGGAACACTACATCTACAACTAATGATGCAATGTATGGGGATAATATAAGAATAAAAAAATTTTAAAATAAATAAATAAATAAATAAATAATTAGATAATAAAAAAAGCAAACAAACTGAAAAATAAGGAGAAAAAGTGAAAAAAAAGTCCAATGTCTGTGGAATATTAAATGAAATAATACGTGTGAAATCGGAGTTTCAGGAAGAGAAGAGAGAGAGAGAGAATGAGACCAAAGAATATTTGTGAAGACAATGACTGAGGTCTAAAACTGATGGAAGACATTAATTCACAGGTCTGAGCAGCTCAGTGAACCCTAAACAGAAAAAGGACAAAGAACACCACACCTTCAGTGTATCATAATCAAACTGCTGAAATCCAAAGCTAAGAAGCAGATCTTAAAACCAGCTAAAGAAAAAAGACACATCAGGTATAGGGAATTAAAATAAAAACAAAAGCTGACTTCTCACAGGAAACAATGAAAGCAAAAATACAGGAGAACGGCATTTATATTGTGCTAGAAGAAAAAGAGCTGTTCATCTAGACTTCTAAACTGAGTAAAAAATATCCTTCAAAAATAATGGTAAAGCCCCTTCCTTGTGCCTCCTGAATAATTCAGCCCCCAAATCATTATGTGTGGGAGAACAATTGTAGAAGGTAAAAGTGCTTTACTGGCCCCACATGAGGTGTTAGAGCCCAAGAAGATGAAGAGAGAATCTCTAAGGATAAGGTAAAAAAGGCATGGGGTATCTGATCCTAAAGTGATCAGAGCAGCCTCTAGGGGTACAACTCAATATGGAAAGATAGAACCCTAGCAGAAGGATAGCCACACTGAGAATCAGCCTGTTGTGTAATGATGAGCCTGAACAGGATGAGGAGGGAAACAACACAGTGGAGCAGCCTGGCATGGGAAATCAGAGATTGAGCAGGGTGAGGAGTGAAGACATACAAGGGCAAGGTGACCTGGCATGAGGTACCAGAGCCTGAATAGGATAAAGAGAACATGCAGAGTCTGGGCAGTCCAGCATGTTGAATCAGAGCCAAAGCAGGGTGAGGATAGTATCTACAAAGGGGACATGATAGGGGTGAACATGGAGGACTGGTTATATACGGGAGCTAGGTCTAATAAGTACAGATGAGAGTCAGTTTCTGTCAATGGAGGGAATTACAACTACATAGAGAAAACTAGAAATAAATAAATTGATAACCATGGTGGACAATTTTAACACCTCTTTCTCAGGAGTTGATAGAATAGGAAAAAAATGTGAAGAGATAGAGAAGACTGAACAACAGACTTAACCAACCTGACTTAATCAACATTTTAAAAACACTACACACAACTGCAGAATACACATTTTTTTCTCCCATGCAAACAGAATATTTACAAAAATGGACCACATGGCCAGGCCATAAAACTAAATATGAAAAAGTTAAAATCTCAGAGAATGTAATCTCTGACATGGTTTTAAAATAAAAATCAATAATGATATGGCCTCTGGAAAATACCCAAATTTTGGAAATTAAGCAACACTTGTAGGTAACCTTTGAACCTCTTCAAAGAGAATTCACAAAGAAATTCAGGAAATATTTTGAATCAAATAAAAAGAAAACATATTTGTGTGATGTGCTAAAATAGTCTGAGAAGGAAATATGTAGCTTTAAATACTCATATTGCCAAAAGGATGGACCTATAGTATCAACCATCATGGCTTCTACTTCAAGAGAGTAGAAAAAGCGCAAAAATTTAACCTGAGATGAGTAAAAGGAATAAAATAATAAAAACAAGATGAATAATACTGATAAACCACTAGAGCAATTATTCTTTACTTTTTATGTAAAGAGACTGAATATTTTACGCTATGTAGGCAATATATGATCTCTGTTGCATATTCTTCTTTGTTTTGTAAATATTTAAAAATGTAAAACCATTTGTAGCTCACATGTTATTAAAAAAATGGACCATGAGCTGCTTCAGAGAGACTGACCAAAAAAGAGACACACACAGAGAGAGAACACAAATTACTATTATTACATAACCTGCAAGTGATAAAATTATAAAAATAATAATACAAGGACATTATAAATAACTGTGCCAATTAACTAAACTTAAATGAAAACAAATATAGTCTTTGTGAAACACAAATTACCAAAATTGACCCAAGAAGACATGGAAAACCTAAATAGTACCATATTTATTAAAGACATATAATTTACCTTTAACACTCAAAACAAATAAATCACCATCAACAAAAATCCTTTCCACAAAACCCAGATGGTTTTGCTGGTGAATTCTATCAAACATTTAAGAAAGAAATAAACCTATACAAACTCTACTTGAAAATAGGAAAGATGATCTTTCAACTTGTTTTATAAGGCCAGCATAACCCATATACTAAAATTTGACAAAAATATTACAAGAAGATTATAAATCAAAATATCTCATCAACATAAACACAGAATACAAAACACCAACTAGTAAAATCCAAGAATAGATGAAAAGGGTAATACAACATGATCAGAGTGATTTTATTAAAAAAATGGAAGGTTGACTAGAGCAATCTACACATTCAATGCAATCCCCATCAAAATACCATCCACTTTTTTCAAAGAAATGGAACAAATCATCCTAAAATTTGTATGGAACCAGAAAAGACCCCAAATAGCCAGAGGAATGTTGAAAAAGAAAAGCAAAGCTGGCAGCATCACAATTCCGGACTTCCAGCTCTATTACAAAGCTGTCAGCATCAAGACAGTATGGTACTGGCACAAAAACAGACATATAGAGCAATGGAACAGAATAGAGAGCCCAGAAATGGACCCTCAACTCTATGGTCAACTCATCTTCGACAAAGCAGGAAAGAAGGTCCAATGGGAAAAAGACAGTCTCTTCAACAAATGGTGTTGGGAAAATTGGATAGCCACATGCAGAAGAATGAAACTGGACCATTTCCTTACACCACACACAAAAATAGACTCCAAATGGTTGAAAGACCTAAATGTAAGACAGGAGTCCATCAAAATCCTAAAGGAGAACACAGGCAGCAACCTCTTTGACCTCAGCCGAAGCAACTTCTTCCTAGAAACATCGCCAAAGGCAAGGGAAGCAAGGGCAAAAATGAACTATTGGGACTTCATCAAGATAAAAAGCTTTTGCAAAGCAAAGAAAACAGTCAACAAAACCAAAAGACAACCTTCAAAAATCAATTCATGCAATTCACCTGTTAATAGAACAAAGAAAATTTATCTGATACTCTCAAAAGCTGCAGAAAAAGCATTTTACAAAATTCAAAACCCATGTATGACTAAAAAAAACAAACAAACCTCAAAGTAAACTAAGAATAAATGGAACTTCCTCAATCTGATAAAGGGCATCTACAAAAACCTTACAATTAATAGCATACATAATGGTAAGAAATTGAATATTTTCTCCCCAAGATTAAGACAGCACGCAGATGTCTGCCCACTCACTTCACAGAGGTCCTGGCCTGTGCAACAAAGAAAAAGAAATAAAAGGCGGGGGGGGGGGGGGGGAGAGTAAACTGTCACTATTTGCATATAACATTATTCTATATGTAAAAACCCTAAAAAATCTATAAAAATTATTAGAAAGGATAAAATTAGCAATGTTGTAAGAATACCCAAAGATACACTTGAATATATACAAGTATATTAAACAATCACTTACATTTCATTGCTCACAACAAATAGCTGGAAAATAAATTAAAAACAATTACCAATCACAGTAGCATAAATAAAGATACCTAGAAAAAAATGTAATGAAAAATATCTAAGATCTCTATGTTGATAGCCACAAAATATTGCTGAAATTAAAGAAGACCTAAATAAATGGAGATGCATCCTATGTTAGTGGATTGGTAGTCTCAATATTGTTAAGATTTCCATTCTCTCTAAATTGATATAAAAGGTTCCTAACAGCATTTATTAAGTGTTAAAATAACCTATAATTTTGAACAAAAAATGTCAGACAAAACAAACACATACTATATGCTTCCATTTGTTTCCAAATAGAGACAACACAAAACTATATATGGAGGCATTCTCAAGAATAAAATTATGAACACAAAGCAAGACATGAGTTGCCATAAAAGGCAAGAGAAGGGCGCTCTCCAGAGTGAAGAGAGGTCGCAGTGGGTACCCTGTGGTAAGGAGGAAAAGCCAGGGAGTTTTTAGGGTAATGACAATATTCTACTTCTTGGCTTGGGTGGCAGTTATAGGAGTCTTCCCTTTTGAATAATTTACAAATATGTATATTTGCCTCATGTACTTTCCTTTATACATATTACATTTATACATATTACATTTCACAAAATAAATGTTTAAAAATGTGTTTTAATTTCCATACACATATATAGTCTCTCTCACACAAGAAATGGTACTGAACAGCTCATTTAATTCAGCTATTAAACTAAGCACACATCACAGCTGGCTGGATGAAATAATGTGGATAAATAAAATCCACATCGTCCTCAAATTAAAAGTCCCTAGAGCTTGTTTTAAAATGAGAAAATGAAGTTTCAGAAGATGAAATTATTCAAATAATTACTTTGCAATTGTCATTTTGGTATCTCAGGTAAATCCACGTGATTTAAAAGTATGCAGACGAGAAACAAAAAGAAACGTGAAAGGAAGGAAAAATATTCTTAGTGATACAAATACATAAAACATATTCTATTTTATGTCTTGCATAAACCCTAAAAGGTCACAAAGACTGGTTCTGTGGTAAAAGAAGTATCTGGGCAGCCACAAAGAGATTAAATCTCTTTTGTATACAAACAAGCGTAGCTTTACTCTTTTCCCCTCTTTTAAAAAGAACAAATAAACCCAATGTAAAAATAAAAAAAAACTATGTAAATTCAACATAATTATGTTTAAACCACAGAAGACAGGAAATTTAGAGTTACAGATTCCATGGTAGGTTTTAATTCTATCCTTGTGTACATGTTTTATAAAAGAGTCTTTCATTACATGATCACATAACACTATACCATGTAACAATCAGTTCAGCAAATGTTTATTTTACAATGTGTGGAAGGAAAATATTTTATAGGATAAACTGTAGGAAATTAGTACAATATTTAGGTAGATTGTTATGTAAAATTTCTGAAAGTTCTGGGCAATTACAAAATATTAATAGAAACACCTTTTTTTCTTATCTTCTAAAGAATATGAAATTTAACTCTTTTGTGGGCACTTATATTTGAAAGTTGACCTTTAGATTTTAAGGTTATTTTGAAGTAATGAAAAACTAAGGACATTAGGATTTTAGCATGTTTTGAATTATATATGCCAGGCATTTTATATAAAAGAACAGTAGAAACTGAAGTAAATCATGAAAACCCATGAGTTCACAATAAATCCCCAAAACAGCCCTTATTGTCACTACTGGAGTTTGCTAGGGCTCCTAACAATTCATATATCTGAAATTTGACTTTTTTCAAAAGGAAGGAAAGGCATTTATCCTGCTGTCTTTCCTGTATCAACTATATTTCAGTTTAACCAAATAGTTAGCAATCAACTCTGGGATAAACCTAATAAAAATATTATTTTATAAAGACTCCAGACCCCCCAAATCTCAAGGCCTCCAGAAAAAAAGATCAAATAACTTACAAAGATAAAAGAAATAGACTAGCATCAGACTTCAAAAAAAAAAAAAGCATGAAGCAAGTGAAAAATGAAGCAGCATCTTTTTTTATTTCAATGAAAAAAGTTGGAATAAAAGATTTTATATCTAGCAAGGCTGTCCTCTGAGTAATTATAGGAAAATAGCTTCACTGGATATCCACATGTGCTCTGCACAGCAAAGGAAAAAATTAAATGAAGAGGCAAGCTATGGAGTGGGAGAAAATATCTGCTAAGGAGTTAAAATTCAGAATATATATATTTGCAAACCATAAATTTGATAAGGAGTTAAAATTCAGAATCTATAAGGAGTTCATATAAATCAGTAGCAAACAAACACACACCTTGGTTAAAAAATTGGCAAAGGAACTGAACAGACATCTCTTCAGAGAAGACCTACAAATGGACAACAGGTATATGAAAACATGCTCAGCATCACTAATCATCAGGGAAACACAAATCAAAGCCACAATGAACTATTGCCTCACTCCTTTTAGAATGGCTATTCTGCAAAAGACAAGAGATAAAAAAATGTTGGTGAGGATATGGAGAAAGGGGAGCCCTTGCACATGGGAATGTAAATTGGTACAGTAATTATGGAAAACAGTATAAATGTTCTTCAAGAAATGAAAAATAGAATTATCATATGATCCAACAATCCCACTTCTGGGTATATATGCAAAAGAAAAGAATTCATTATCTCAAAGAGATACCTGCACTGTCATGTTCATTGCAGCATTATTCACAATAGCCAGGATATGGAAACAACCTAAGTGTCTCTTGACAGATAAATGGAAAGAAATTGTGAGTGTGTATACACACACACACACACACACACACACAATGGGATATTATTTGGCCTTAAAACAGAAAGAAATACTGCTATTTGTGATGTGGATGAATTTGGAAGACATTATGCTAAGTGAAATAAGCTAGACACAGAAGGACAAATATTGCATGATATCACTTATATATGGAATCTAAAAAAGTTGAACTTAGATGTCCATTGATAGATGAATGGATAAAGAGATGTAGTATATATGAACAATGGAGCATTATTCAGCCATAAAAAAAATGAAATCTTGCCATCTGCAACAACATGGATTGAGTTAGACAGTATAATGCTAAGCGAAATAAGTCAGAAAGATAAGTATCATATGATTTCACTCATAAGTGGAATTTTAAGAAACAAATGAACAAAGGGGGAAAAAAGAGAGAGAGACAAACCAGAAACAGACTCTTAACTATAGAGAACAAACAGATAGCTACCAGAGGGGAGGTGGGTGGGGGGATGGGTGAAATAGGTGATGGGGATTAAAGAGTACACTTCTTCTGATGAACACTGAATAATGTATAGAAGTATTGAATCACTATATTGTACACCTGAAACTAATATAACACTCTAGGTCAACTACACTGGAATTAAAATAAAAAACTTAAAAAAAGTTGAACTTAGAGAAACAGAGTATTATGGTGGTTGCCAGGGGTTGGGTGGAGGAAATGGGTCAAATGTACAATGTTTCAGTCATAAAGTGGATAAGTTCTATAGATTTAGGGCACAGCACAGTAAATATACTAATAATAATGTATACTTGAAATTTGCTAAGAGAATATATCTTGAGTGTTCTCACCACACACCCAAAAAAAACTAGTAACTGTGTGAGGTAATATACTAATTAGCTTGATTGTGGAATTATTACACAAGGTATATTGGATGAAAACACCATGTTGTACACCTTGAATATACACAATTTAAAGAACTGTCAATCATATCTCTAAAAACTAGAAAAAAGTAAAAATACTTTAAACATTTAAGAACTTAGGGAATTCTGTCTGCACCCATGAGCCCTTTTTGAAGATTCTACTACAGGATGAGTTCCCAACAACTAAAATATGACTAAAACTTCAGCAAAAAACTGATGAGTGTGTGTGTGTGTACACATATGTGTGTGTGTGTATATATATATATATATACACATATATAGATATGATTAAACAAGGGGGGCAGGGGAAAGGGTAGAATAGTAATGTTCAAATGTTGTATGTTATGATAAAGTAGAAATAATGCACTTAAAAATGGGAGGAAAAGAGGCACCTGGGTGGCATAGTCAGTTAAGCATCTGACTCTTGATTTCAGCTCAGGTCTTGATCTCAGGGTCATGAGCCTACTTAAAAAAAGGGGGATGGGGAGGTAAAGAAAGAGGGAAAGAGAAAAACAGAATACACCCACTGACTACGATGTAGACAATAGGTGGGAGTTAAAAAATAACCAGTAAAAACTGAGAAACTCAACAGCAAATAACTACATAACAGAAAGGAAAAAGAGGGCAGTAGAAAAATGTACAGGTAGAAGACAATGACTAGAATAAAACAAAAATGCAAAGTTTAAATAACAACAAAAATTAGAGAGCAAAGACTATAAATCTTATAGAAAAGCAGCAGCAAATATAACAAAATATAAATGATTATAAAATATTATATTGTTGAGACCAAACATATCAGTCATATCAATAAGTGTGACTGCATTTAACTTATTAAAAGAACAACTCTCTGGGGTGCCTGGGTGGCTCAGTCTGTTAAGTGTACAACACTTGATTTTGGCTCAGGTCATGATCTCAGGGTTGTGAGATCAAGCCCCATGTCAGGCTCCCCACTGGGCACTGAGCCTGCTTAAGATTCTATCTCTCTCTCTCTGTCCCACACCCCATTCGCATGCTCTCTCTCACTAAAAGAAAAAAGAAAAAAGAAAAAAAAGAACAAGTATTCTTAATTTGGCTTGCAAAGCAAGACCCATCTACTACTGTTTAAAAGGGAATATCTAAAAGAAAATGATTTAAGAAAGACTAAAAATAAAGGGTAGACCAAGATATCCCAGGAAAATGCAAAAAATAAGAAAGCAGGAGTAAAGATCCTGGTATCAGACAAAGTCGAAATCAAGCCCAAACTCATTAAACATAACAAAGAAATAGACCTTGGAATATTAAAAGCAAAAATTCACAACTATTAAAAACATTTATGTACCAAATAATATAGCACCTGCCTTTAAGAAGTAAAAACTATATGAGATGTGAGAAGACACAGATAGAAGCACACTAATGATAAGAGGTTTTAAGACACCATTTTCAGTATAAGACAGATCAACTGCACAAAAAATGGTAAGCAGAGATAGAAGAGCTAAGTAACATAATAAAGTAGATTTTTAGAGTATACATCAAACTCTACACTCTGTTGACAGGGAATATATTTTCATCACAAGTATACTTTGCAAAAATTTACTTTGTATTAGCTCACAAAAAATAAGTAACTTCCAAAAAAAGTAGAAAGTGAAAAAATCAATATAGTCTGACCAAAACATAGTACAAGTTCTCCTGCTCTCCAAAATTAGTGTTCCTATGAAACCATTCATTAGCCAAAAGGGTATAGAGCAAAGAATTACCATTAATTTATATGAAAAAGTTTTTGAGCATTCCCAGATCCCAAAAATAATCTCTTAGGCTTTTCTGATACCTTAGGACACATCTTGCTAACAGATGCACAAAATTAATTGAGATAAAACAGAGATGCTCATAAGACACAGTTCAAAGCTATGTTGGCTTGATGCTGAGATGCTGAGTGTAGTTCCTAGCGAAGGAGCTTGATACTGCCATTCTCACTGCTTGGTGTGCATGCTGCCTCTGTAAGGGCTCACTGGGAAACAAATACTGAATGCTATTTTTGCTTTTTGCCTTTTCCCATAAAAGCAAAAATCTTCAGATTTCTTTTGGTTAGTGAAAACAGGTACCTTAATGTAGGTCTTTCATAAACGTGAAGTGGCATAAGATACCTTTCAAAAAGTGGGTGATACCTGTATAATGAGAAATAGCTCACAAAAACAAAAAATAAAAAGTTTCTTCCTTGTGGAATTACCAAAAAAAAAAAAAAAATCTATTAAACAACTCCTGGGCTAAAATTAGGAAAATACAAACATGAAGTAAAAGAATTTCTAAAAAAAAAAAGATGATAGTGAAATCAGTACATATCAACTATACAAGGGATACTTAAAGCATGTCAAAGGAAAATACATGCATAAATTACTTTTATTATTTAAACAAAGAATGAAAATAAATGACATAACTTCCCAGCTCAAAACTTTAGAAAAAAAGTTACAAAATAAACCAAAAGAAAGCAACAAGGAATTAATAAAGAGATAAAAGAAATTTATGAGGTATAGAACAGTACATCTAATTAATAAACTATTTTTTCAGAAAAAATAAAAATAGAAAAACTATACTAGATAACTACATCAGGAAAATACTAGAAGGAAGCTCAAATGTACAAAAACAAAAATACAACAAGTGGTAAATAATCATTAAAAAAAGACAAAATTTAAAAATCATAAGGATTACCTTTGTAGACTACTAACTCAAATAAATTAGCACAATGAAACTGATCATTTTATAAAGAAATACAGATTGTCATAAAACACCATTAGAGTAGGGAGCATAAATAGAACAGATTCTGTAGAAGAACTAGAGAAAGCTAGTAAGGAACTAATAACACACACACACACACACACACACACGGGTAGGGTCATATGATTGCACAGTAGACTTCTACTGAACCTTTAAAATCTAGGTGGTCCCATTGCTCAATAAATTATTATTCCAGAGTACTGAAATGAAAGAAAACTTCCTAATTCCTTTTGTGAAGCAAGTATAACATCGATACTTAGACCTGATGGAAAAAAAAAAAAGAAATAAGCCAAATACCAATATCACTCATGTCATTAAAAAGATACTAAATAAAATATTAGGAAACAAAAGCATATACCACACTAAGAAAACAGTACATTATAACTAAATGAAACTTATTTCTGGAATGCAAGGTTGGTTCAGTGTTTGGAAACCCATTTAACAGCATTCACCATATTAGTAGATAAAAGGGAAATATTATAATGAAGCATATGGAGCATAATCTCCATAAGTGTTTAAACAGCCTTTGACAAAATTTAATACTTTTCTGATTAAAAAAAACACTTTAAAATAAAAATTGATTTTTAATGTAATTAATTTAAATTTTAATATTATAAAATATATATCTTTAGTCCTCAAGACATTACTTACTAGAAAAATAGTAGAGGCATTTCCACTAAAATCAGAAATAAATAGGGCAAGAAGACCAGTATCTATACTACTATCCAACATTATGCTAGGAAATTAGTTAACAAGAGAAATCAAAGAATAAGAATTTATAAAGAAGAGGTAAAATTTTCTCTGGAATACCCTAGAGCAGAGGTCAGCAGATTTTTTGGTAAAGGGATAGATAGTATTTTAGTTTTTATGGGTCATTCAGTCTGTGTCACAACTAGTCAACCCTGCCATTGTAGCATAAAACAGCCAAAGACAGTAATAAATGAATGAGCATGACTGTGTTCCAATAAAACTTTATTTATAAAGATAGGATTTGGCCCATGGGCTATATTGTGTCAACCACTGTGCTTAGATAATTAACAATAAAATGAACTCATGGAACACTACATCAAAAACTAATGATGTAAGGTATGGTGATTAACATAATAAAAAAAATTTAATAAAAAAATAAAATAAGTTCTTGGAAAAAAATGAACTCAAAGGAGAGAATTCTGTAAGGTAGCAGCATATAGAATTAATATATAAACTTAATAGTGCTCATAGAGACAATAAATTGAGGGACATAATGGCAGGACAAAAAACATGTATACCACCAACAAAGAAGATGAAACACTTAGGAATGACCTGCACAAAATGCACAAAATCCACATGGAGGAAACTTTGTTCTTCAAAGTGAAAAAACTAGTTCCTATAATTTTACTACGGTTATGGAGGACATCAGGGGAAGCTGGGTGAAGGGCAAATGGGAAATCTCTGTACTCTGCATTCTCTATTTTTGCAACTTTTCCATAAGTCTGGTGCTACTACAAAATAAAAGTTAAAAAGAACTATTTTTAGGGGCGCCTGGGTGGCTCAGTCGGTTAAGCGGCGGCCTTTGGCTCAGGTCATGATCCTGGGGTCTTGGGATCGAGCCCCACGTCTGGCTCCCTGCTCAGCAGAAAGCCTGCTTCTCCCTCTCCCTATGCCTGCCACTCTGTCTACTTGTGCTCTCTCTCTATGTCTCTGTCAAATAAATAAATAAAATCTTAAAAAAAAAAAAAAGAACTATTTTTAAAAAGTGAAGATCCTGACATGCAGAAAATAATCATAGATATTTCTTAAGTTTTTAGCTTCCATATTTTTTAGATTGGAATTTTATAGTATTTTAATAGAAAATTACATTCCCCAAAACTCAAGTGTTTTTTTAAATTTTGTGATTTCATATACCTGAAGGCCAGATTACCTCCAGATGAATTCTGTATATTTCAAATAGATACTAAAAGTCAACAAAAAGAGAAAATTCAGCACAAATAAATCTACTTTTTCATGAACTTAGTGTGTCAGAATACCTGTTGTTCCATTTTAGATCCTAGGGAAAGGCATAATTAATATAAAATTATGTATTTATTTATTTTTAAAGATTTTATTTATTTATTTGACAGAGAGAGAGAGTGACAAACAGGGGGAGTAGCAGAGGTTGAGGGAGAAGCAAGCTCCCCACCGAGCAAGGAGCCTGATGCGGGACTTGAGCCCAGGATCCTGGGATCATGACCAGAGCTGAAGGCAGATGCTTAACGACTGAGCCACTCAGGCACCCCTAATATGAAATAATTTATATTGAGTTTCTAGAAGCAGTCATCTGAAGTATTGAAAAAAGTCAATAGAGCTTTATGAAATCATTGGTTTCTCAAATATCATTTTTGATTCAGTAGCTAAACTGTTATTATTAAGACGTTTCTGATTCTTATTAAATATACATATAAGGGAGAAGAACTGGTTATGCATTCTATTGTACGGAGTTAATAAAACTGTGCTGTGAGTATATGTTTATCCCACTATGTGACCTAAGTCTTAGCCACAACCACAGACAAATTACTGAAACATAAAACTGCTAGTCATTAAAATAAGTTCCTAACCTATGAATTATATAAGACTTAATGGGGGAGAGGTATTTGTCATTTCCTTACCATTTAACGGAAAGCTCAAAGATGCAATAAATCCTACAAATCTAGCAAGAACAGCCATGTCTGAAATATGATGCCAAGAGCAATGCTGTTTGGATTCTTACCAAACTCAAAATACTGTTTTCTGAAACTGCCTTAGTACATTTATAAAAACATTTGTGGGAAAACCGTATTTACAAGTACAAAAGGATCCACCGACGACCTTGTTCCACAAGAAAGGACAATTTTGTCTTTTCTTCTGAGGGCTTCTCAGAGAATTTGACAATCTTGAACACTTTCTCTCTTTTAAATGCTCTCTTCCCTTTGTTTTTTCAGTAACTCATTTACTTTCCCTCACAACTCTGGCTGATCCTTCTCAGTTTCTTTATCGGTACTTTGGTACATTCCTTCTCCCTGAAAGATTGGGTTCCATAGGCTTCCGTTCACTCTGCTTTCCCTTCCTCACGATCTCTCACGTACAGCCAGACTTCAGTGACCAAATATTATAACACTGTGTCTAACCTGCATCTCTCTCCTGAGCTTTAGACACGAATATCCAATTGACTGGTTGCCGTCACCGTGTGAACATGTCATGGGAACCTCAATGTCCACCCAAACATAACTGAATTCACCATCCATTCATTATGTAATAAATGTTGGTTGGTGCCTACCTTGAGCCTGGAACTGCATTAGGCACTATAATGATGACATTTCTCCCCTAGTGAAGTTCATTTTTCCTTCACTAGCCCTGCACCTATATTCCCTCTATCAGTAAGTGGTACCATTATCCATCTAGTTGCCAAAGTCAGATACCTAAATATGCATATGATCTCAAAGTAACATACTGTACACCTTATACTTACACAATATGACACAGCAAATTTATTCAATTAAAAAAAGAAAAGAAACCAACCTAAATATCAAGTGGCACTCCTCCTTCTTCTTTATAACTCATGTTCAATCACTCCCCTGGTTTTATTCATCCTTTCCCTTTATTTCTCTTTAATCTGTCACTTTCCTTATTCTTTATTATATTATATTCCACTGGCTTAGTTTAAGCCATCTTCACGTCTGGCCTGCAATGATCCCTTAACATGTTCCTCTGTCTCAAGTTATACTTAAAACCCTTCAGTAACCTTTGATCAACTTTAAAACAAAACAACAAATGTATTACCATGATGCAAAAGCTTGAATTATAATTGCCTATGTAAACATGTAAATATGTCAATGCCACACCCTCCAAGCTCCTAATTGCAGATGAGAATTTAAAGTGAGTTATTCACCATTTAGGGGCCACTTGTTCTCAATTTATAGCAAATTAAATAACATGATTAATTTGATGCAAAAGAAACACAGAAATAAAGAACTCATCTATAGATGAGTACAGATGCTAGACAGTCTGACTTTAATTTTCTGTTTACATATTATCATTTTAAATTGTTATTAATCAAAACTACTGCTACATGAACAATACTGACCAACATTTACCCAGCACTTATTATGTATCAAGTACTTTACACATATTAATTCCCATAATCATTACAACAACCCAATGAGATAGGTACCCTTACCATTCCCATTTTATGTATGTGGTAACCAAGGCACCAAGTAGTTTAATAAAAGGAAATAGTTGGTAAATGGTAAGACTGGCATCCAAGCAGTGGTTCCAGAATCAATGCTCTTTTTTATTTTTTAAAGATTTATTTATTTATTTGAGGGGGGAGGGGCAGAGGGAGACGGAGAGAAAGAATCTCAAGCAGATTCTGTGCTTAGCATGGGAGGTCTACTCAGGGCTCGATCTCAGGACCCTGAGATCATGACCTGAGCCAAAACTAAGGGTCGGACACCTAACTGACCGAGCCACACAGGCGCCCCTGGAATCTATGCTGTTAATCATTATATCATACAGAATGAAAGGGGATTTTGCAAGGTATTAAACAAGAACTTTGATTTTGTAAAGATGATACATATTCATCATATAGACTGCCTAGAAAAATACAAAGAAGAAAATAAGAAATGATCCTAAATCCTGCCATTCAGAAATAATAATCATTGATAACTAAGGTAAATGATTCTGGATATTTCTTTATGCCCAAAGCTAGATAACAGGATGGATAGGTAAGAGAGGCAGAAAAATGGATGGATAGATGATAAACAAATAGATAAAAGGATTTTGTATACAGTATGTACTGATTCATTTATGTGAAAGATGATAAAATTTGCACACTGACTCACCCACCTTGGATTTAATTTGTTTTTATTTTTGTCAGTTGTATTATTAAATTATTATTAGTAGTATCTATAAAATTTAGAGGATTCCCCTAATGAAAACTCCTGCATTATTTTCTTAGTATAATGTCTAAATAAATTCAATGGTCTCCACTGATACCTTTTAGCCATATTTTGCTGTTTTGAAATACTTTGAGTAATTTCTTGATTGACTTTCTGTAATCAGCAGTGTTTTCACCAAGAGTTAGTACTGTATTCACTAAGTCCTTACATGATTGAGAATGTGCTACTACCTTCATACTTGAAGAACAACTTGGCTGGATGTGAAATTCTGAGGTAATATTTTTTCTATCTCAGAATGTTAATCTGAGGGATTTGATCCTCCAAATCAATGTCTTTTGACCTTAAAAAAAGTTGTGGAGAAGTGTGAAGACATTCTGTCCTCATGGTTTGTTCTTTTGCCTAGATATACTTACTTTTTCCTTCCCTTTTGAAATGCAAGTAGATTTATCAGGATGCATTTCTGTTGGCCATTCTGTATCAATATTGCTAGGGTCTTTTGGGGTCTTTTGACCTACAGATTCACACAAAAACTTTTCTTCTATTGTTATCTTTAATTCAGATCATATTCCATTGGTTCCAACCTCTTCTTAAGGAATACCCGTTACGTTTAAGTTGGGTCTCCTTGGGTTCCATATTTACCACTTCCTATTGTAATTTTAATATACTCTTCATTTCATTTTACATTTCCTATATACCACATGCCTGTGTTTTCAATTGTGTCTATCATACTTTTCTTGCATCTATTCAGGCTTTAAGTTCAATAATTTTTTTATTTCTCTTCTGAGTTCTGGCTACTAGCTTGTCACAACAATTTAAGTTATCCTATAAAGTCTTTTTAAAAATTTGATGTGATTTCTTTTGGCTCTTTTATTAAGAGGGAGTATACTATCTTAATAGCCTGGTGATTGTGGGGAAATTATTTGTCTGAATCTATCTGTTTCCTTTTATGATGGAATTACCTCAAAAACAATCCTACAAAAATCTGCAATTCTCTTTGCCTTGTGAACACATCTCTTCCATTCAGTTTTGAGCATTCAAACAGTCAATCCGGCTTACTCCAAATCTCTAAAAATTTATAGCTTCACTGTGTTGCAATCCAGCAATCATCATCTCTAGTATCCTTTTCACTCCAAAGGGTGTCTAGCAGTCTCCTTGGGCTAGAAGACTGTTGTAGACAATATAAAATGACATGTCCATACGACTTTTCCTTAGGCTCTGGTGTTTTATAATGCAAAACTAGGTCTCTGATGGGAAATTCCTCACTTCTTCCAAGGCCTATTCACTCCCCTGGTCTCTGCCATGAAGAAAAAAGAAAAGTGTTGGCTATGCATTTCATGACCATGACACTTATTTGGGGGGAAATCTCGAGATATGAAGCGGTATGTGTTAGCTGTCAGCATAATGTGTCAGCATGACACGCAGGTCAATAATTTACCTACATTCTGCAAGTGTGTTTCACATTTAAGATTTGGAACTGTGGACATTTCCTTGTTTGAGAGGACATATTTTTTTCCTACTTTTCTTCTTTATTGTAGTTTTCATATTATGAACCAGAAGTAAAATGTTTCATAAAATTATTCAAACTAGTTCCGTGTATTTACAAATAAATGCTTATTTACTGTCATTTCATCATCTACTCTAACATTTTAGAATGTCAAAAGGTCCTTGAGGCCTATTGTTTATTACTGAGTTGTTTTCTCATTATATTTTGTTGCTTCAAAACCTATGTTAAGATTCAGAATAAGAAAAGCACGTAGCTGTTTTCTCTAGCTTTTTCTTGAATGGGTTCAACTGAAAAATCAATAAATATAACAATTTATAGTTATATTAAGAAGGGTTTGAAGGCCTGTTGTGAAAGTAATGTAATGATGATATTTAGAAGTAATTTTTAGGTGTCAACTAGATAACCTGGTAATGACTTATGTGGAAATCATTAAATCTGAAATACACAGAATAGAAGATGGGGCTTTGTAAGAATGAATTCTAATCTATGTAGATGAAATTCGATATATTTATTATTTATAATAGGAACAGACTAGAAAACCCAGAAATAAACCCACAATTTTGTGTTCAATTAGTCTTTGACAAAGGAGGAAAGAATATGCAATGGGAAAAACACAGTCTCTTCAACAAGTGGTGTTGGAAAAACTGGACAGCTACATGCAAAAGGATGAAACTGGACCACTTTCTTACACTATACACAAAAGTAAACTCAAATGTATGAAAAAACCTAAATGTGAGACCTGAAACCATAAAAATCCTTGAAGAGAGTGCAGGCAGTAATTTCTGACATCGGCCATAGCAACATTTTCTAAATATGTCTCCTGACGCAAGGGAAATAAAAGCAAAAATAAACTATTGGGACTTCGTCAAAATAAAAAGCTTTTGCACAGCAAAGGAAACAATCAACAAAACTAAAAGGCAACCTACCGAATGGGAGAAGATATTTGCAAATGATATATCCAATAAACGGTTAGTAAAGAAGATGTGGTCCATATATACAATGGAATATTACTCAGCCATCAGAAAGGATGAATACCCATCATTTGCATCGACATGGATGGTACTGGAGGGGATTATGCTGAGCGAAATAAGTCAAGCAGAGAAAGACAATTATCATATGGTCTCACTCATTTGTGGAATATAAGAAATAGTGTGGAGGACCACAGGGGAAGGAAGGGAAACCTGAATGGGAAGAAATCAGAGAGCGAGACAAACCATGAGAGAGACTCTGGACTCCATGAACCAACCTGAGGGTTACAGAAGAGAGGGGGATGGGAGGATGGGGTAACCAGGTGACGGGCATTAAGGAGGGCATGTGTTGTGATGAGCACTGGGTGTTATACGCAACTAATGAATCATTGAACACTACATCAAAAACTAATGATGTACTATATGCTTTCTAATTGAACATAATTATATATATGTGTGTGTATATATATGTAGAAAGAGAACTTATACAACTCAACAGCCAAAAATAAATAAATAAAATAACCCAATTTAACAATAGGCAGAAGATATGAACAGATATTTCTCTAAAGAAGACATATAGATGGCCAACAGACACATGAAAAGATGCTCAACATCACTTGGCATCAGGGAAATACAAATCAAAACCACAGTGAGAGATCATCTCATACCTGTCAGAATGGCTAAAATCAGAAACATGAGAAACAACAGGTGTTGGTGAGGATGTGGAGAAAAAGGAACCCTCTTGCACTGTTAGTGGGAATGCAAACTGGTGTAGCCACTCTGCAAAACAGTAGGGAGGTTCCTCAAAAAGTTAAAAATAGAACTGCCCTATGATCCAGGAATCGTACTATTGGGTATTTACCCACAAAATACAAAAACACTAATTCAAAGTGATACATGCACCTCTATGTTTATTGCAACATCATTTACAATAGTCAAACTACTGGAATAAGCCTAAGTGTCCATCAATAGATGAATGGATAAAGAAGGAATGGTATACACACACACACACACAAATACAAACACACACACAACGGAATATTATTCAGCCATAAAAACAATAAAAATTTGCCATTTGCAATGACATTGATGGAGCTAGAGCATATAATGCTAAGTGAAATTAGAGAAAAATACCATACAACCTCACTTATGTGTAGAATTTAAGAAACAAAAGAGAGAGAGACAAACCAAGAAACAGACTCTTCACTATAGAGAACAAACTGATGGCTACCAGAGGGGAGGTGGGTGGGGGGAATGGGTGAAATAGGAGATGGGGATTAAGGAGGACACTTGTCATGATGAGCACAAGGTGATGTATGGAAGTGTTGAATCACTACATTGTACAGCTGAAATTAATGTAACACTGTATGTTAACCATACTGGAAGTAAAATAAAAAACTTTAAAAAAAAGAAATTAGTAGTCATCAAGAGATAAAAAGATGATTTATGAGTCACAGGTGATACAGAAATCATATGCTATTAACAAGGCAGACAATGATAAAATATATATGAAATGTATATAAAAAAACAAACAAACCTCAAGGTACCTTCTCAAGCAGAGCTCACTCCCATCCCAGGGCTTTTGTGTTCGCTACTCCTTGTCCCGTGCGTTCTTCCCTCAGGTTGTCTTCTCATCTCTCAGGTCTTGATTCAAATATTATCCTCCCAGAGGCTACCGTCCTCTCTTCCACTTTCTCTTTTCTCTTTCCACTGTAGCTAAAGTAACCACCTCCCGCTCATTCAGTCATGCTGTTTTCTTTATACCATTTAGCACTATCTGAAATCATTTTATTTAAGACTTTATAGTCTGTGTTCCACATACACAACGGAATGTGAGTTCCAAGAAAGCAGGAACTTTGCTGTGGGTACACTATACTTTCAGTGGCTAGCACAAAAGATGCTTGATAAATATTTGTTCAATGAATAAGGAATAAACAATATAACTTTAGATATTTAACATGTGCAAGGAAAAGATGAAGCTCGAGAGGTAGAATGGGGTCAAGAGGCAAATGCTTTGAATACCAGGCTAAGGAACTTAGGTTTGTTTTTTAAAGCTTGAGAGGTCATGGATGGTTCTTTAGAAAACAACCCTATCATATCTACAGTTTAGAAGAATAAATTTCAATGCCGCACAGAAAAGATATGGAAGGGGAGAACTATGAGATGAGACCAAACAGAGCCTGCTTCAATAGTCCAGGTAAAAGGTGACAGAAGCTCAACTGAAGGTCAAGAGCAGGAGAATGCATTCAAAAAAAAGTTAGTTCAGAGGCAGTTGGTGTAGTTGGCAGACGTGAGTAGACAAAAAGTAGACAAGGGCCGAAGATCAAAAGAAATACATAAAGCCATTTCTGACAAGTGTTTATCATGTGCTAATGAACACCATGTGTTTTTTCAGAAAGATGAATACATCAGAAAACTGTTTTATAGGCCCAGGGGATGCTCTTCCCTTGAAGTTATCATGAGTACAACTAGTGGTCCTTGGTGTCTGAAACACCTGAGCCTAAGGCTCCAGTAACCAAATCCAAAGAGCATTACAGAGGCTTTAGTACTTGTGTCCCAGACATGTGGTGAGATGAGACTCACATTAACAGAGCTCCAGGGCTGTCTTAGAGTTGCAGCCTTCCTGTGAAGGAAGAGGACCTGGCTGAATACAAATGAGTCACAAATTCCGGGAGAGTGGGCAGATGGAAGAAGGTACGACCAGAGACTATTGGCATCAGCTTCCCGTATCAATCAAATGGTGAAATAGATAGGAAGTTATACATTTCAGCAGGGTTGTATGTATGGCCCCATAATGTATGACACTGGGTATATGTCTGTGGGAATGGTGCTCCCTAGAGTTGTGCAGGATATATCCATACACAGCAGCCCTGAGTGCCTGGTCACACACAGTGAAGAGTTGAATGAATGTGCGAATCAGAATGAAATGATTCAGGAGATATATAGGAGAATCGTATGATAAAAAGATTACAGGTGTGACTCATGGATCCAATCGACCATCTCAAGAAACACTGCTATCTTGGACTGAAGGGGAGAGAAATAGGATGAAATGAAGGAAGGTTGTCAGACCTCTGGGAGTCTATAGGACTAGCCAATAGAGCTGTATGGCTGCCCAATAATGTGGTGTTATTTCTTACATAGCCAGGATTCATGGGTCCAGGAATTGGGGGATGGAAATGAGAGTGGTGCCTACTGCTCACTATTACCCCTAGTGACCCACTAGCAAATGTTTTTGCTTCCTGTTCTTGTGACCTTACACTTTGCTGGTTTAGAGGTCTTAGTTGAGAGTGGGGAATGCTTCCACCAGGAGACTCAACAATGATTCTGAACTGAAAGTTAAATCTGCCTCCCAGCCCCTTTGGCCTCCCTATGCCTCTAAACCAACAAGCAACAGAGGGAGTTACTGTGTTGGCTGGGGTGACCGATCCCAATTATCAAGGGGAAATTGGACTGCTACTCCACAATAGAGGTAAAGAAGACTATATCTGGAAAACAAGAGATCCCTTAGGGCATCTCTTAAGTATTACCATGCCCTGTGATTACAGTTGATGGAAAACTACAACAACCAATCTAGGCAGGACTACTAATGGCCCAGACCCTCAGGAATGAAGGTTTGGGTTACCCCACCAGGTAAAGAACAACAACCAGCTAAAGTGCTTGCCGAGAGCAAAGGGAATATGGAATGGGTAATGAAAGAAGGTAGTTGTAAATACCAGCTATGACCACATGACCAGTTCCAGAATGAGTATTGTAATTGTCATGAATATTCCTTCCTTAGGGGCGCCTGGGTGGCTCAGTTGTTGGGCATCTGCCTTTGGCTCAGGTCATGATCCTAGGGTCCTGGGATCGAGCCCCGCATCAGGTTCCTTGCTCGGCGGGAAGCCTGCTTCTCCCTCTGCCTCTCCCCCTGCTTGTGTTCCCTCTCTCGCTGTGTCTCTGTCAAATAAATAAATAAAATCTTAAAAAAAAATTCCTTCCTTATTTTGTTATGAATATGTCTGTGTGTATCTTTTCTTCCCTCTTTTATCCTCTTACCATGTAACACAAGATATATTAACTTTATATCATAGTTTTTAAGTATGGCTAACTTTACATTAAAGTATTTAAGTAACAGGATATCAAGGAGAAGAGTAAACATAATCTAAGAACTTTGCTTCCTCATCTGGGAAAAGGGTTAGTGAATTTTCAGTAGTACACTGGATAGTTGTGTAATGTTAGGCAGGAATATGGCCTTGTTATTACCTTTCTATAGAGATTAAGTATGGTTTAAGGAGATGCATGAATGGGTACCAAGTTGACATGGGTGGACATGTGATGGTTAATGTTAATGTGTCAACTTAACTGGTTTAAGGGATGCCCAAATATTGGTCAAACTTTTTTTTTTTTTTTTGAGAGAGAGAGAGAGCACATGCCAGTGGGGCAGGGAGGGCCAGAGGAGGAGGGAGGGAGAGCGAGAGAGAGTCCTAAGCAGGCTCCATGCTCAGCATGGAGCCCACCCGATGTAGGGCTCAGTCTCACGATCCTTAGATCATGACCTGTGCCAAGATCAAGAATCAGATACTCAACTCTCTGAACCACTCAGATACCTCTGGTCAAACATTATTTTGCATATTTCTGTGAAGGTGTCTTTTTGGATGGGATTGATATTTAAATTGGCAGACTCTGAGTATAGCAGATTATCCTCCATAATGTTAGTGGGCCTCATCTAATCAGTTGAAGGCGTTCATAGAAAAAAGGCTGACTGCCTCTGAGCAAGCAGCAGTTCTGCCAGCAGACCGCCTTTGACCTCAAACTGCAGCTCTTTCCTGAGTCTCCATTCTGCTAGCTTCCCGCATCAGAAGGGGGGGCCTGTCAAGCCTCCACAATCACGGGAGCCAGTTCCTTAAATCTATCCCCCTACGCCTCCCACCTTTCTCATCCTGTTGATTCTGGTTCTCTGGAGAACCCTCATACAATAACTTTGGCCCGTATGGGTTCTTCCCTTTCTGGACTTCATATATATATGAAGTATATGTATATATACTTCACACACACACACATTTCATATAAATATATTTATACACAAATATGTTTATTTATTTAAATATATACTTATATATGTATATATAATCTCTATATCATCTTGCTATTGTTCTTAAGTTGTATAACATTTAAGTCTTTTCTTCCTAATTACACAAGAATTTGCTTAAGGACCAAGATCACAGCTTAAAATCCTTTGTCTTTCTCTCTCATCAGTTCACAGTTCTTGTTAGGTACTCAAAATATGTTTGCTGAATTGAACTGAAAATCAAGAAGGATACTATGGGAATGCTACCTAAAACTACCTAAGGTCTCAGAGAGAGAGAGAGAGAGAGAATTCCTTAGGAAGCAGAGAAAAATTTTGTCAATTGTATGAAGGTTTCTGGGTGGGACATTAATTACTGGGAATGTTAAATCCTCCCAATATGCCCAGCCTCTGCCCTCTAGCTCATCCAAGGGAACAATCTGGCTCTGTAACTCATGACTAGTAACCTTGTGGTTATTTACATGTAAATCCATTTTACTTTTTCACCATTTGTGCATGCCAATTCTAAGTGATGACACTATTCTATGATGACCTGAGCGTTTCCCCTAACACTCTCAAATAAAATCTTTCAGTTGCTAGGCCACTTACATCATACTTTCAGGTTCTACTGCACAAGCACCAACTGCTTTTGTGACATTGACAAGAAGAGCTTGGTTTATTCCAACGAGGAGGTTCACAAGTGGTTGAATGCCACCACATTTCCGGACAAGGACTCGGTTTTCATATTCCTGACAACATTCTCCCAATGCACCGACCACATTCACAAGCACTTCTTCGGGCTGGTCAGTTAAAAGTCCCACCAAAGTTTCAATGGCTTTGTATTCCCGAAACCTAAGTTCATCACAAGAAAAAGAGGTGGGAGGGGGAGGGAAAGAGGAGAACAGTATTACTTTTGGTATAAAATTAGCTAATAATATTAATAGCACAAAATTTCTAAATGCCAACTATATGATCATCCAGTCCTTACAAAAACCCTATGATGCAGGTACTACCACAATCCCCATTTTCAGAAAGCTAATTTGAAGCTTTATAAATAGTGAAGCTGGCATCCACATCCAGCTGATATACCTTTAATCTCTATACTGTATAGTCCTTAAGACAACTACAACTTCTACCAAATCAGAGTGTCAGTGATTCTACTACGCTATGGGTGTTTTCCCCATGTCACAGAGACATTTTACATGAACAAAACAAAATAAGCCTATTTTATGTTAAATAAGACATATAAATTTCTTGTTCAAATCATCATACTGAGGGGTACCTGGGTGGCTCAGTCAATTGAGCATCCGACTCCTGATTTCAGCTCAGGTCCTGATCTCAGGGCCCTGATCTCGAATTGGGCTCTGCTCTCAGTGGGGAGTCTGCTCGCTCTCCCCTTTGCCCTTCCTCCCACTCATGCATACTCTCTCTAAAATAAATAAATAAATCTTAAAAAAAATCATCACACTGAGACAAAGAAGAGTTGCCTCAGAATATCCATCACAGAGTATGAGAACTCTAAAAGTATATGAAGAAATAAATTTGAATATTGAAATAAATCAGATGGTCATAAAGTTTATAAATACATTAAAATTCAATAAAATCATTTTAAAATGGCTGCTCTTTAACTGATTAGTTGGCATTTAGCTGACTTATCTTGTTTATCTTTAAAAAAGGAAAAGGAATGGAACCACTTCCATCTCTAAAGATTTATCCCTGCACCTTCATAGGTCTCTACAGGAAAGCGGAGATACTCGTCATTTATATGGCTACCTGTAAGCAAAAGAGCCCATTCACACAAATAGATTAATTAGCAAGTCCCTTAGTACTTAGTCCTGAGTGAGGCACAGAAAACCATTGCCAGGTGGTGGGATGAGAAGTAGAAGTCTTGCATTTCTAAAAATACCTTTATCCTGCCAAATTAGTCTAGAACATACATGTATGAAAACTATAGGAATAGCATTAGGATGGACTCTTTATTAAAATAACATTACGGGAATGTGTTTCAATGCCATTTTTTAAAATGCATCTACACTTTATTTAGAAACATTTATATCTTAATGAGAGAAGATGTTAGTTGAAGGACTCAGTGTACACAGTGTAGTTTCTGTGCACAAAGAATACCGCTATTCCTCAATGGCCACATTTTTATCACAGAATATTGAATGGCTTCTCTTACTTGGTCACATTCTCTTTGCTGATGGAACATTTCCATATTGCCCCCGTAACCGCGGCCAACCGTTCTTTATTGTCAGTGTTATTGAGCAGACTGGCCAGGGGTTTAAGTCCTCCGTGCAGTCTAACCAGGTCACGAGTTTCCTTGTCTTCAGCACACTACACAAAGTCAGAGCAGAGCCTGTCAGTGATGAAGGCATATCAAGCTTTCAGTGATTCCTAAAGAGGCTGTCATGCTAGTGACTATGAAACTCAGAGAGTATCATTTTCTGAAGAGGCCTCCAAGTAAAATATAATTCTTCTCTATACTGGCAGCTATCTGACAGAGTCTCTCTTCCCTTACATGATTTTGGCAATGTCTAGAAGTTTCTACATACTTGGAAATTCTGCCAAGCCGTTCTGAGGTAGTGTGGGCTTCCACCAAGACAGAAAGAGAGGTTGGTAAGAGACCTAGAATGCTACCTGCGTGGATGGAGGATTTCTGCAGTCATGCAACCCACAGTCTTGGGAAAATACAGTGGAGAAGATAGATGAGTGATAAAGCTTTAGTCCGATCTTCAGTGACCCCCAAAAGCTAAGAGATGAGCATTTCCCTAATAGAGTTTCTATGCCCAGAGCAGTGAGTTTTATCAATAGCAAATGACATTATGTTCACATATGTTTATCCATACATTTGTGTCATCCTTTGAAAGAAATAAGTACTGCATAGAGGTTCCCAGCTGATCACCCTTCCCAGGTTAAAGAGCAAAAAGATGATAAATTTAGTATAGATATGTTATCATCTGAGGCATACAGTTGGTCTCTGAGGCCACATGATACAGACGCATGTCATGCATCATCCATGAGGGCCACTAGAAGAAATCCTCACTGGAATGCACCACAAGGCACCTGTCATGTTTATCTTCTATCTATGACTTTCGGTTCTGGTTCAGTTGCAACTTTTAAAAAATTAATCACTATTTCAACCAATCCTTCATAGTTACTCATATGAGGCATATATGCAAGTCAAGGCTATATATCCTCATTATGAACTGAGTTGTGTTCCCTTAAAACTGATATATGTCAAAGTCCTAACCCCCATAACTCAGAATGTAACCATATTCAAAGATAAAGTCTTTAAAGAGGTAATTAAGGTAAAACAAGGTCACTGGGGTGGGCTCTAATCCAATATGACTGGTGTCCTTAGAAGAAGAAAATATTAGGACACAGAGAAAGGAACATGTGGAGAGAGAGGGAGAATTTCATGTGAACATAAAGATGGCCATCTACAAGCCAAGGAGAGAGTCCTCAGAAGGAACCAATGCTGTCAATACCTTGATCTCAAACTTGTAACCTCCAGAACTACAAGGGAATAAATTTCTGTTATTTAAGCCCCCCCCCAGTGTGTGGTATTTTGTTATGGCAGCCTTAGAAAATTAATACAATCCTCTACTCACATGAACCCCTTTCTCTGACTCTGTCATTTTGGCATACCCTCACCGTGCATGTTTTAAAATGCATTCCTCTAGGAAATTGACTGATTTCTCTGATAGGTAGAAGCTGGCGTGGTCAGTAACCAGCCATCTACTAATTCGTCAAGGCCATCTTTTCTTCTGTTTTCTGGCATACTATGAAATGCATAACTCACAAAAAGTTAATGAAGATTAAAATAAATTAATAAAAAGATAAAACAGGAACACACACACACACACACACACACACACGAAAGCACACATTCATCCATCCATCTTGTCTCAGCAGAAGATAAATTTCCCAAGACTGCCATGTTTGAATAGGGTAACTGAAAAGCAATGTAAAGGCACCATGTATATATTTAGCTATTTTACACTAAGTAACTTGTTTGAGGAGACTAAGATATATAAGTGGCTTCCAGAAATGTAAATAATCAAGACATGTTGGAGCGGGTTTCTCTCTCACATATACAGGCACCTGTCATTAGCACAGGACAGTGGTTCTCAGACCTGTGTGTGCAGAAAAATCCCAGGGGGTTTTTGTTAAAAATGCAGTTTCCTGAGTTCTAACCCCAGAGAATGAGACCTCACATTTAGAAATACCACGTTAACCATCCGAAGAACACCACAACTGTCTGGGGAGTTCACCATACCTGGTAGATGGCCATGGCACAGTGTTCCTGCAGTTGTTCATTCTCACTATTTAGGTTCTTCACCAGATTTTCAATTATCCTTTCTGCTTTGATTGCAGCTCGGTAACTTTCCTAGGAATACACGTTTAAATATTTACATGCATAATGCATGAATATAAGTATCTATTTACATTTACGAATAACTATGCCAAACAAACTCTTAATAAACACTAAAGTCCAAGATTAACACAACTATATAATAAGAGAATTTAGTCAACATTTTCAGAAATATATCACCCAGGTACCAATTTAATTAATGTTTTATTAGTTTCATCTTCTCTTTCTAAAAGACTGCCGACTTCTCAAAAAAAAAAAAAATCCTTAGCAGTCACAATAATCTTAAAAATTATTTTTCATCTAAAGAGAGTTAAGATAAATGAAAGCAAGGGAAGCAGAGCTGGCTTGCCTACCTCTGATGCGCATTCTTGCAGTGTCCCCACCACTGGAATTAGCACGTTCTCATGAGAAGTCTTCAGTAAGCCAGCCAACAAAGGAATGCCCCCAGCTTTACGAATGGCTTCTTTATTCATATAACTCTTACTGCAGCTCCATAATGCCAGCGCCCCACAGCGAGCCACCTCCACGTCTCTGGCATCACACAGACTTGATTGAGCCAGTTCTCCTGAATTCTGTGCACAGTCGAGTAGAGCGACCTACAAGAATAGATAAATATGATGTACATGGGAATCTTTAAAATAAAACAACATATCCTGCAATAGCTACAGGGCTGCTACCAAGCTAACCACCATCAAAAATAAGAATACTTTCACGAATTAATTTTCATACTACACCATAGTCCATGAAAGCAAAGAAACAAAACCCTTCAAAATACCTTCCTCCAGATTTGGGAGGCTTTATATTTTCTTCCCACAAGAAATTTAATCTCACCAAGACTGTATTAATATGGCTGTAACATTTACATTAGGAAGATTTGTATACTACATCTTCAGCCCTGGTATCTCAGAAAACTAGGCTCCCTAAAGCCATTAGAACTTTCTAACGAGAACTGAATGGCCTGTATATTCTTAAAACCATGAGACCTCTTCAGAGGATATGGCTCTCTCCCTGTACTATTGAAACCAACCAATCCACATGGCATAGCTGCCAGGATCCTTTCTTTTCTTTGCAATAACCAAAGTCACTGGAGACCTTAAGGGAAAGGCAATTTATATAGAAACAGCAGTAGGTGAGGGTGCTCCATAGAGGAAGTGAAGCCAGGGCTCCCAGGGCTGTCTTTATCCTATGCATGTCTACTCCATTCTTCTCTCTCTGCAGGCCAGATTCCATGCAATGTCCACATAATCATGACCACCAACCCTGAGTTTAGAAAAGAGTAGTCAGACTAATTAGAGCCTCTGATTCCTAATTCCAATTTCCTGGGAGAGAAATCTGGTGGGACTGCCTTGAGTCAGGTGGACACTCAGGTGGACACTCAGGTGGACATTCATCGTAGTCAGGGACATATGTTTATTTACATTGATGTTCCTGCCACCTACGTTTTTGTACCTGACATTTCAAGAAATGTTTGAAATGGTTTTCAGTGAAAGGGTCAAGTACACCATACATCCAGAGGAATGTGGAAACTGGCCACAGGAGTAACAGCACTGAATCTTACAATCTTTTCTTGCCTGGATACATTCTCCCTGCTTGCTCAGACTTCCTGTCTTCTGCCCAGGTTTCTACTGGGTGTGCCTCTTCAGAGACTGACCTCCATCTAAGCTCCCAAACCCCACTGTGGCCAGTGCTCTCTTGCCTGCTCTGATTCTGACCTCCATTCCCTTGCTCTGATGTCATAACTGGCCCACTGCTCTGCACTGAGTGATCTCCCTCATTTCCAGTTTTGGCTGGGGACTCATATCTGTATGTCACCTACCCTCACATAGTTAGCAAACCAAAAATGGGTCCCTAATCCTGATCTTTCCCAGATGTGTTCTCAACCTAGCAATTACAAGTCTATTAATGCCTGATCCATCACTGCACTTCCTGTTCCTAATTTAGCTATCACTTAAGATTATATTAAAATGTGTGGCATTATTTAATTTACTGAGTAAGTGCAATTGTCCAAATTCTAGTTCCCTGAATGTGATATATAAGACTCCCATAAAAATAAAGTTTAGTTTTAAGTTACATTATTCATTCTCATAATTTAATGTGAGAAATTCCAGCAGACAGCCACATCAGCCTACTGTACGACTTCATTAGTTAAGCAGAATACTGATAATCATAGTAATAATTACCTTTCCCCCAACATTTCATTATGAAAAAATTTCAAACATACACAAAGGCTGAAAGAACTGTATGGTAATTATACAGCAAATCATGTATATACCACCTAGATTCTATAATTAACATTATCATATTTGTTTTATCACATAGCTAACCGTCTACTTATCCATCCATCCAGTCATGTGTCTTATTTTCAAAGCAAATAATTACATTCTATAGTGCTCTATAGATTACAAGCGAATTCAGACAGTCCCCAATTTACGATGGTTCAACTTAGGATTTTTCAACTTTACCATGGTGTGGAAGTGGTATCCATTCAGTAGAACTCCTACTTGGAATTTTGATCTTCCGATCTAGCGATATGTATGTTACACTCTTGCGATGCTGGGTAGCAGCAACAGCGAGCCTCAGCTCTGTCAGCCACACCATCACAAGGGTAAACGACCGGTATACTTACAACCATTCTGTACCCAAATAGCTCTTCTGTTTTCACTTTCAGAGCAGTATTTGATAGATTACAGGAGATATCAGTACTTTATTATAAAATAGGCTTTGTGTTAGATGATTTTGCCCAACTATAGGGTTATAGATAGAAGTATTCTGAGCATGTTTAAGGCAGGCAAGGCTAATCTATGATGTTCAGAAGATTAGGTGTATTAAATGCATTTCAAATTACAATATTTTCAACTTATAATGGGTTTATTGGGAAATATAACTCCACGGTAAGTCAAGGAAATCTGTACACAGAATCTCTTAATTTCTGAACACATTTCCCTGTGTATGCATTCCCATTAAATGCATATTGATTCAATACATATTTATTAACCCTTCATATGTGTAAGGTACTGGGCTAAGTGCTGCAAACGACACTGAGATGAATAAGACATGTCTCTCACCTTAAGGAGCTTAAAGTCAGAAGTGGAGACCATCCAGTATGGTAAAAGCTGTAGGAGGAACACAAGATCTACCTGGTCCTTCCGAAGGTGGATGAAAATGCACTTCCATATTGGACTGTATTTTCTTCACATGAGTATTGAGCAGAAACTCACTTATTTCTTTCAGTGATAGTTTTTGATATAACCATGTTTTAAATTATAAAAGTAATACAACAAATTGGCAAATGTGGGAAAATATGAAGAAAAATTGGTAGTTATTTCAGAGGAAACCCCTGTGAACAATTTTGTGTATTTATTTCACATTTTTTTTTTTAAAGATTTTATTTATTTATTTGAGAGAGAATGAGAGAGAGCAAGCACATGAGAGGGGAGAGGGTCAGAGGGAGAAGCAGACTCCCTGCCGAGCAGGGAGCCCGATGTGGGACTCGATCCAGGGACTCCAGGGTCATGACCTGAGCCGAAGGCAGTCGCTTAACCAACTGAGCCACCCAGGCACCCTCACATGTTTTTATAAAAAAGCTGTTATATACTTGTGAGGTAGGTCTCTGAAAATTTGGATCATAGGTGTCAATCAGTTTTTGATCCTGTCAGAGTTTTATATAATATTATACATACGTTTATTCCTTGCTACTAAATAGACTTCAAAAATGCAATATTGATAGCTGACTCTACATGTTTCCTAGAGACATACTTCATATGATTTTACTGCTCTCATATTGTAAACATGCTGTTTTCAGTTGTCACCCTTATAAGTAACAATGAGATGAATAAGTGTCTACAGCTCTGACGGTCTCCTTGGGGGGCAGTCCTCAAGGTGAGGTCACCACGGCGGAGAGCATGGACTACCAGAGCGCTTTCCAGGGGGGCTCTCCACGCCCTCACTAACACTGCACACACACACACGAATGTATCCCCACCAGCGCGGTAGGTGCAAATTACATCTCTTTATTAAACGTATGTTTCTTTGAAAAATAAGATCAGACATGTTTTCTGGCCAGTTGCTAATGTAAATATACAACAATACTTTTCGAGGATGTTATACAAAAAGAAGGTTCCCAGAACACACATATGGTTATTTAACGTCCGGGAGTGGCCAGGAGGGACAACAAGGAGTTGACATTTCGGTGGCAAGGGGTGTGCTGATGGCGATGTCAGCGGTACTCACCAGTTTGGCGATGCCCCCGTGGCGTCTCACTGCCCGCCGGGCTCTTCTAAACTTGGCAACATTTGCGATTGTCTCAGCTGCCAGGCATTTCAGACTCTTATGTGGAGAATCAAGTATATTAACCATAATTGGTAAGCCCCCAAGGTCAACAATATTACGTCTGATTTGAGGATTATGACTGATTTCCTTCAGGATTTTTAATGAACCAATCTAAATGAGAAAATAGAAGTTAGAGGTGAAAATAAGTGCTTAATGTATAACCAGTGCTGGAGTTTGAAAGATTCCAAGTCTGCCTCAAATCCTTCCCCAGTGAAGTTTTTTAAGGAAATACTTTGTATTCCCAGGTGTTACCCATAGCCTCATTTTCCTTCAATTATGCCGACAAACATTCATCATTTGAGAAGCACATACTAATGGAAAAGAACCAGAAGATAAACAAGAACTGCCGTGAAGAGAAGAACAGCGAACAGCCGAAGGAGCAAGTTATCAGTGAAGCTAGCAGGCAAAGACAAGAACGAAGCAGAAGTGACAGATATGTATCAGCAAAAAGGGAAGCACATGGAGGTATGAACGAGGTTCGTTCTTACCTTACCCCATGTAAGGTAAGCCACTCACCTTACATCTGACTTCGTCTGTATCAAGTAAATTTATCAAAACTTCAAGGCCTCCGACATCCCTGATTGCCAACTGGCAGGTCTCCTGCGCTAAGTTGAAATCCTTCATTGAGCACAATGCAATCACTGTAGCTATCTGATTTCCTCCCTACAAAGGTGCAAGGCCACAGAAAGGTTAAATAAGATCATGCTTCCACAGATATTTACTTCATGGTTATGAATCCATGAACTGGGAAATGTGTCTCCCCATACATGGTACGTTAACTTTCTTTAAGTTCTCTGAGTGGGTTATAATTTGTCAAATGAATCATGTAGAGTTGAAGCATGAGAAAGCTTTACAGAGTATCATAAAACGTTATTCCAATTAAGAGTCAACATTTAAAGGTGGTCTGTCTGCTTTAAACAGCTAGGGCATTAGGCGGTATTAGTACATTAAAGAGAGCCGAGGGGCAAGCCTTGAGAGATCCACTGAGGAATGTCAGTTTTATGTTGAGGTAACAGGCAGTCCCTGTAGTTCTTGAACAGAGTACTGTGCAATCCAAACGGTGTCTGGAAATGATTCTCACAGATGTATGTAGAACAGTCTGGAACAGGGGAAACCTGGAAAAAGGGAAACCATGAGGGAAGCGGTATGATGATCCCTGCTGGGGTGCGGGCGTAAGTGGGAGAAGAGCCGTGGGGTTGGGAAGGAGGAGGCGATTCCACTAAGAACTGCAGATGACTCAGTGTGTGGATAAAGGACAAAAAAAAGAAGCCTTCAGTATGGTGAGCACAATGCTGGCCCAATGAAGAGAATCACGCAATCAACGTCTGCTTAGCTGATCACCAGATGTCAAGGGTAGTGGAGAATGGCTCCTTTAAGATAAAACAATCTGGGAGATTTAAAAAAAAAAATTAATGATTGATCAGTGAAACAGACCTGCCAGGAAATTATAATCAGAATTCATTGCAGGAATTCTTAAGCAATGTCCACCCATCATTAATGCTTTGCAAATCTTCTGAAGGACACAGCATAGTACATCTTACTTCTGCTATTAAGACTGGATGGTAAATAAGAGTTCCAGTATAAGCTCTGAAATAGTTCATAAGACACAAGAGCAATATTTCTAACAGAGCTAAGAATAAATTATTTTTGTAAAAGGTGCTCATGAAAGATGGCCATGGATCTCAACCTCAAAACATAGTATAGGGGCGCCTGGGTGGCTCAGTCGGTTCAGCGTCTGCCTTCGGCTCAGGTCATGATCCCAGGGTCCTGGGATCGAGTCCCACACTGGGCCCCCTGCTCAGTGGGGAGCCTGCTTCTCCCTCTCCCTGCTGCTCCCCGTGCTTGTGCTCTCTCTCTCTGTCAAATAAATAAATAAAATCTTAAAAAAAAAAATCAAAACATAGTATGAATGGCCTCAAATCTCTCTCCTTTTTGAGGAAAGACACCTACAAATTATGTTTATTCTCATTTGCTAATTATTACTTTATATTGCTATATCTATTATATATACATGTTCATAGATATAATATATACACTTAGCACAAAAATGGAAATTATATTCAAGCTGCCCAACCCCCTCTTTCATATCACACACGCACACACACAAATCCTCTCGTGAGTTCAACACAATGTGTTACTTTTAAAATGAGAGCCTGAAGTGGGATTATAAAAGGGCAAGTATCAAAAAGATGGAGAGGTTTAGACTTCAGCCTTTCCTCTTAACCCTTTCAGAAAAATTCCTCTACATCTCTAAAAATGTTACAAATCACTATCCCGTGCTGAGACCACTGTCAACGTCTGTTTTCCATACTAATTTTCTTTCTGGGCAACCAGGTTGTCCTCTATATTCAAGATTAAATTGAGAATGGCATAAGCCTTCATTTTATTATTTACATTGAAAATAGTGAATTTTGTTCTTACAACTTTTAATGTCTTTTTCTCAATATTGAGAGAAATTTTTAACACCACCAATTGTCCTACAGTTGGTTTTGAAACATAAAATAGTAAATCCTTCACTTATTACTTTCAATTTTATAATCTCCCTTGTTTGGGGGGCATAGGACCCCCCCCAAACACACACATTAGCACTTCTGGTGCCTTACTTTTAGAAAAAGAGAAGGCAGATATTTAATAAACCATAAAGAAGAATCTAAATGCTAACCATAATTCAAGAAAATAATATAGAAAAAAGAAAAAAAAAAGAGAGAGAGAGAGAGAGAAAGAGAGAGAATTATTTAACAAGGCTCTTTTGCTGAATTTAAATGGATTAAAAGGAGCCAGAAAGTTCCCCTGGGGTACCCGAAGGAGCAGAGCTGGGCTCCCACTTTAAAAGTTTAAAAATGCAAACCAGGAGCTTCAGATAGAAGAGTTCTTAGGCAGTGGCTTCAGACTCAAGTGTGACTTGAAAGGGAGAAAATGTCAAAAATCATGTCATGCCTCAGTCAGGCCAAGAGAGTCCACCCACACACATCAAACTCTGAAGGAGAATGTCCTGTCCTGGCATTCTCAGTTGCTCATGATCAAGGACCTTCCTGACTGCTATTCTTGCATCGTATTTTCTTTGGTAGCATTTTTCTACTTACACATTCGACACAGTCATTGTTTCCTATTTCATTTCGGGGTCTCCTAAATTTTTCTCTTGTAGATTATTTCTATCTTTTGTGCTTTATTTCATCATATGCATCATAACCAATGACATAACATTTTTAAAGAGTCGTGTGATTGCAGTAGATGCCCAAAAGATAAGAGGTTATATTTTTCTGAGTTATCTCTAAGCCAATTTTGAAGCCAAAGGATGGAAAATTTACATTTATCATTAAGAAGTTAGATCCTTATAGAAAAAAAAATTCTGTAAATCATCAGCTTTTTCTGAAAATCTGGAAACATATTCATAGGCTTGAGAGATTTTTTTAGAACAGTTTTATATTAGGGAAAGTTAGTTTTTCCACATTTCAGGATTTAGTTCTACTCTTGTCACTGACCACACTCCCCAAAGGATTATAAATCTTTCAGAATGAATACCAGAGGATGGGAGCCAAAATATTCAACATACAGAGCCACAAATGTTAGCCAATTGCTATTCTTTAAATACCAGCTATGTCAAAGGATTTTCGAATGTTTGTTCTACTTTGACCAGATGCCATAAACATCTTACTACGGAGAAGCAGTGCAAATATGCTTATTTTTCAATTAAATCTCCTCTGAGAGTGTAATGAGTTGCCAATACTTATTTTCACATTTTATCACGTATTTGCATTTGTGAAGTTTTAAGAGCTGGAGAAAACATAGTAAAACATTATTTTACTAGCTTCTGAAGGGTTTTGAAGAATGCCTCCAATGAGCTTTTCCACTTCTTAAATTAGTACTAGTCTTTTGCTCATCGTCTTCCCGCCCCTGCTTCTTCTCAGACATCTCCAGGCTCTGTCAGCCTTCGGATACTTTGCAGTTTGCATTCTTTTCTATGACCGGAGACATTTGTTTATTGTCAAAATCACGTTTCCAATGTGCAAAAGTTGAATGAATGTTACTTTCCTTCATTTTCCTCAAATTTTCTTTTGGAAAGAGAAAGTCAGTAGAGGACACTTTTCTAAATAATGTTTCTCTTTGTTTTAAATAAAATATTTGAAATAAAAAAGTATTACCGTATCTGGTATATAGACTAATACCTACCTCCACCCCCCTCACTGCTGATAACAGAGAAATAAACATTTACGAAATTGAGATGACGAATGTATTCGAGACTAAATCAGGGAGCAAGCTGCCTCCAACCACTATTTTATTCTTTCATTCAACAAATTTCCACACTTATTATTCACCGAGTCCGATGCCAGGAACTAGACATATCCTGGTAGACAAAAACAGACCTGGTCTTTGCCTTGTGGAGCTCATCAAGTTTTGTGGAGAAGAAAGATTTTAATATTTGAAGCCCATCCAAATAAATGAAAACTTTAGGAAGTGCTAATATGGGAGAGCAACACAGAGCGGCTATGGAAGCTTGCAATAGGGGACTTTGGGCCGGGACCTCAGGAAAGCATGTCTGGACTGAGGTGTGGACAGAGTGGGAGCCTTCCCTGGTGGAGGGGGAGGGATGTGATGAAAGGCATGCCAGTCAGAGGAAACAGTACGTGTAAAGCCCTACGGAGGAGGGGAACATGGCCTGTTTAAGACCTCACGAAGGCCAGTGTGGCTGAGCCCCGGAGCGTGAGTGGCAAATGGTCCAAGATAAGATGAAAATCTAGGTGGACAAAGGAATCTGCTGGGCCCATAGGCCAGGTTGAGGATTTTAATCTTTATTCAAGATTGTTAGGAAATAGTCAAGGGTGTTGTTTTGGGGCAGAGAGGGAGGACTCACATGAGTTGAGTACATTTTTAAAAGATCACTCCGGCTGAAGAGGCCCCTGCAAGGAAGGGGCAAATGGGACATGTGGAGACCATGCAGGTTACTGCAGCTATCCAGAGAAGAGGTAACTGGGATTAAGAGGTCAAGGTGACTCATTATGTGTCATAAAGACTTCAAGTAACGTGGTTCAGAAAAGGTAAGATACCATCAAGCTAGTGGACAAAACTCTGGTGGGCTACATGCTCACAGGGCCATCATTCCGAGCTTCCTGTCAGGGTCCCACATGGTGACAGCGAGGTAAGAAGGCAGGTAGAGGCACAATCAGGAGTGGAAGCCCCTTTTCTGTTCCCTACTGTCTGCACTCAAGGGGCAGTGGGTGAGACCCAGGGAGGTGACACAGCCATCACACTGCCATCCAGCTGGCTTTCAAGGTTCTCAGCACTTTTTTCCTCCAAACATGCCTCAGAGAGCAAGAAAAGTGAAGCCCCGCCAGTGACTATTTTATTGATGATGACAGAGGGCCTGGCACCCAGCACAGAGGTTGGCTTACAGATACTCTTCATCTCCCAGGATCAGAAACGGTAAAAAAAGTCAATGCTCAGAGTGAGTGGCATATGACCACGTAAGTCAAGGTAGTAAAATACATTGCTTTGCCTTCTGTTTATTTGCAAACTGATTTTATACTGAATGATTCAGCACTCATAAACTTCAGACTCAAGAGATGAGACTCAAGAGAACTCCAGGAAAGAAAAGGAGAAAATACTGTGCCAGAAGAAAAAAGAAATTAGACTCAGACTGTTGCATTACAAGTTTGCTGAGAATTTTTATTGGGAATGGGTACGGAACAATGCAAGCATTCCCTACACATTCCTTTTAAATAGACATGGAACATTTACAGAAATAGATAATCTGCTGGAATGTCCTAGTCACTGCAATGAGGAAAAATTTGTAGCAAATATAATGGCCTTCCTAAAAAAATTCAGAAGACTACACTGAATAATTGTGATAATTAATAGAAATAGCTCAATAAAGTGACTAGATATAAGGGCAACATTCAAAAATGAGTAACTCCCCCCATACACTAAGAATAACAAATCAAAAGGTGTAATTTGAAAAATGTTCCCATGCCAGTATTAGTAAAATAATAATAACAAAAATATCAAGGAGTAAATTTCACAAGAAATGTGTTGAAAATATATGGAAAAGAAGCTATTAAAATACATACAGATTTAAAAATAAATGAATGGCCATACCATGTTGCTGAATAGGATAACTGAATGTTATTAAAATTTGCAGACCCACAACTATATGGTCAATTAATCTTCGACAATCTTGAATAAATACAACAGGAAAGAAAATCCAATGGACAATTCACAGCACTCACCATAGCACATACCCTCCCCAATGTCTATCACCCAACCACCCCATCCCTCCCACCCCAGACTGCAGAATCACAGATCTGTACCTCTGAAACAAATAATATATTATATGTTAAAAAGAAGAAGAAGAAGAAGAAGAAGAAGAAGAAGAAGAAGAAGAAGAAGAAGAAGAAGAAGAAGAAGAAGAAGAAGAAGAAGATGATAGCAGGAGGGGAAGAATGAAGGGGGGAGAATCGGAGGGGGAGACGAACCATGAGAGACGATGGACTCTGAGAAACAAACTGAGGGTTCTAGAGGGGAGGGGGTGGTGGGAGGATGGGTTAGCCTGGTGATGGGTATTAAAGAGGGCACATTCTGCATGGAGCACTGGGTGTTATATGCAAACAATGAATCATGGAACACTGCATCAAAAACTAATGATGTAATGTATGGTGATTAACATAACATAATAATAAAAAAAATCCAATGGAAAAAAGACAGTCTCTTCAACTGTGTTGGGAAAACTGGATAGTAACATGCAAAAGATTGAAAGTAGACCATTTTTTATACCATCCACAGAAATAAATTCAAAATGGATTAAAGACCTAAATGTGAGGCAGGAAACCATTAAAATCCTAGAGGAGAACACAGACAGCAACCTTTGACATCAACTGTAGCAACTTCTTACTAGATATGTCTCCTGAGGAAAGAAAAAGAAAAGCAAAAATAAACTATTGGAATTTCATCAAAATAAAAAGCTTCTGCACAGCGAAGGAAACAATAAAACTAAAAGGCAACCTATGGAATGGAAGATTTTTACAAATGACATATTTGATAGAGAGTTAGTATCCAAAATCTATAAAGAACTTATAAAACTCAACACCCAGAAAACAAATAACCCAATCAAAAAATGGGCAGAAAATACAGACAGACATTTCTCCAAAGAAGACATCCAGATGGCCAAAAGACACATGAAAAGATGTTCAACATCACTCATCATTAGGGAAATACAAATCAAAACTACAATGAGATATCACTTCACACCAGTCAGAATAGATAAAATTAACAACACAGGAAACAACAGATGTTGGCAAGGATGTGAAGAAAGGGGAATCCTCTTGCACTGTTGGTGGGAATGCAAGCTGGTTCAGCCACTCTGGAAAACAGCATGGAGGTTCCTCAAAAAGTTAAAAATAGAACTACCCTATGATCCAGCAATTGCACTACTAGGTATTTACCCAAAGGATACAAAAATACAGATCCGAAGGGGTGCATGCTCTCCAATGTTTATAGCAGCATTATCAACAATAGCCAAATTATGGAATGAGTCCAAATGTCCATTGACTAATGAATAAATAAAGAAGACATGGTGTGTATATATATACAATGGAATATTACTCAGCCATCAAAGACTGAAATCTTTCCATTTGCCACAACATGGATGGAGAGAGAGTATAATGCTAAGTGAAATAAGTCAATCAGAGAAAGACAGATACCATATGATTTCACTCATATGTGGAATTTAAGAAACAAAACAAATGAACATGGCAGGGGGGCGGGGAGGAAAACTAAGAAACAGACTCTTAACTAGAGAGAACAAACTTATTGTTACCCGAAGGGAGGTGGGTGGGAGGGAAGGGTTAAGTAGGGGATGGGGATTAAGGAGGGCATTTGTTGCAATGAGCTCCTGGTGTTGTATGTAAGTGTTGAATCACTAAGCTGTACACCTGAAACTAATATTACACTGTGGTTAAGTAACTGGAATTTAAATAAAAACCTGACAAAAATTGCTATTTATCCAAAAGTAATTTATAAATTCATGTAGACTGACCAAAATCCCCAGCAGCATTTTTGAGGTTTTTGTTTTTTTTCTAATTTGATTTTCAACTTTTCTAAAAATGATCTGGAATGGAAAATATGCAAAAAGTAGTTCTAAAAAATTTAAGAAAACTCTCTGGCCAATCAAATATTAAAATACACCAAAGTTACAGTAATTAAAACAGCATGGAACTGGCATAGGAGCATCCAAATAACTCAATGTAACGGAGAAAGATCCAGAAACAAACTCTCACATATGAGATGACAATATCATAATATCTCAGATCACTGAAAGAGTGGAGGAGCCAATAATCTGTGTTGAAACAATGGACTCTCCATCAAAGAAAAAAAGTAAAATTAGATCCCAACCTCACACTACACATAAAATGACATCAAGATGGATTCAGGATCTGAACATTTTTTTTTAAGCTATAAACCTACCAGGAGGAAATAGAAAAAAATTTGTTCTCTTGGAATGATTTCAGAAAAACCTTCCTAGCTCCTAAGACACAAAACTTTATAATATAGCCATGAAGGAAAGGCAGTATAGTTATTAATGTACAATTTTAAAGTTTTCAAACAGAAGAGTAGATAAAAAGACATGACAAACTGAGAGAAAATATTTGCAAATAATATAACAAAGGATTAATTGCATTAAGAATCAAAAGACAACCACAGAAGAATAGGGAAGGTATACAATACAATGGTTATTAGACACATGAAAAGATTTATCAACCTCACTAGTAATCAGGAATATGCAAATTCACACACGATACATTCCCTCCCCAACTGGAATTAGCCAAAATAAGAAATAAAAAAAGACTGTAGATTAGTGAGAATTTGTAACAAAGAATCTTATTTCTAGACAAACAATTTTAATACCCTGGAAAGATTTTAAAGATAATCAATGCCTAGACCCCACTTCAGACCAATTCTTTTAAAACTTCCATGAATGTTACTTGGGCACTGGGGGTCTTTGCTTTGTTTTGTTTTGTTTTTAGGAGGCTTGCTGATTTCATTCTGCATTCAAGGTTGGAAATCACTGGTATATTATTAATTAAGTGTATATTGACATTTGCTTTGTGTAAGGAGCTATTAAAAACATTTTTTTTTTAAATACAAACCAAGCTTGGTTGGTTTCTTACTTTTCATTACTTTCCTTTAAATTTAAAAAATTTTAGTGGAGTACTTATCACACTTCACTGTGCGTATATTTTCTTGTTTAAAATAGCTTTCCTGAGGTGGAATTGATATGCAAAAAACTGCACATATTTAACGTAACCAATTTAATGAGCTTGGACTTATGTGTACACCTGTCAAACCATCCCCACAATCAAGGTAACAGACACATCCATCACCTCCAAAAGTTTTCTTTTTTTTTTTTTTAAGATTTTATTTATTTATTTGAGAGAGAGAGAATGAGAGAGAGAGCATGAGAAGGGGGAGGGTCAGAGGGAGAAGCAGACTCCCTGCCGAGCAGGGAGCCCAATGCGGGACTCAATCCAGGGACTCCAGGATCATGACCTGAGCCGAAGGCAGTCGCTCAACCAACTGAGCCACCCAGGCGCCCCTGCCTCCAAAAGTTTTCTTATGCCTCCTCCCTTTTTGTGGTATTTACACTTACCATGAGATCAAATACCCTCTTACATCTTTTAAATGTACAATGCAATGTCGTTAACTATGTTGCACAGCTCTCTAGAGCTTCTTGTGAAACTAACACTTGTACCCGTTGAATAATACCGTCCCATTAGAACTATCAAAATTTTAAATGTCCATACTCTTTGATCCAGGCAATTCCACTTCAAAGAATCTATCCTACAGAAATAGGCTACATATCCAAAGAATACGTAAACATATTTGCTGCAGCAATGTGTGTAATAATAAAAATTGATTTGGGGGACAAGACAAAATGTTACCGGTAAGGGGACTGTTACATAAGTTATTGATAGATACATATAGTAAAATACTACGTGGTAATTAAAAGGACTGAGGCGGATATGGAAGATCACCAAGAACACATTTAATATCAAAGGCACACTGTAGCATAACAAATAGTATGACTTCATTTTGTGTATAAAAATTATATAGGTGTATGTATATACACAGAAACATCTAGAAGGGGGCTTTCCCTGTTATTCTTTTGCATTGCTTAAATTTTACCAAGGGCATATGTTAATGTATTATTTTTATAAGATTTTAGTAATTTAAATACAGAAGGGAAATAAGGAAGAACTAGAAGCTTCTGCTAAGCCCTGCATGTCACAGAAATACCAGGAGGCCACAGCCAGCCACACCCACCCAGGGGGCAGGAGCTGGGAAAGGAGCTACAGCCCTTGCCAGTGGGAATGGCAAAGGCTAGTGGACCAAAAAGGGACCTGGAGCTTAATACTTTTCCTACAAATATGCAACTTCTAATAATGAGTACAATGGAAGTATATACAGTGGAAGTCTATAAAATGAAAAGATCACTTATACCAAATCTGGTACCTTTTACTCCTGAACTCTTCTATTTATATATTCTTCAGTGTGCTCAAATTTCTATAATAGGACATGAATATGTGTTTTTAAAATAAAAAGTAAAGCAGCCTAGAGCATTATGTAAACTGGGAACTAGGCAACGCTACTTTTCTACAATTTATTTAGCCTCTCAAATAAATTTGGGGGAAAGCATACTTTGAGGAACAAACTATATAGTGTTGCTACAAATACATCAGGCAACAAATTCCCCCAAAAGACTGATTACATTTTCAGATTACGTAAAACTGAACAGAATGGCACATAAAACTTAGCAAAATTCTTTCCAATCAAAAATCTTATGACTAGCTAGATGGGCAATGTGTAATATTGTATCATTATACTCTAGCTGGGCGAGCTCACAGTATGCATTGATGGATGGATGGATGGATGGATGGATGGGTGGATGGATGGATGAATGAGTTAAAGCTTAAGAAACTTCCCTTGAGATTTTTAATGTCATTTTTCAGTAGGTAAGTTGATGTGGTTGTACATTACTAGCTAGTGGTATAAACTGTTATGATTCAGTAGCGTTACTTCATCATACTTGGCCAATTATCTTTGCCCTTCTCCACTCTTGTTTGTTTATGAGAGCCAAGGGGCAAAAAGAATTTATAGCTCAAAAACTAAAAAGCTTATTAGTTTATCTGTAGAATATAGATTCCTCTGTGGAGATGAGAAGCCTCTCCATCACTTCCATTACCTCCTTTGTCATAAAAAAGGGATAATTTTTTTGTGGGCAATATATGGACATACAAGTTACACACATTTCAAGTAATCCAAATACTTAAAATATGTTCATGACTTACACTGCATTATTTAAGAGTAAGTTTGCATAAATGCAAACTCTACTAAGAAATTTTTTAGATGATGCAATTTAAAATATCTTATGATTTATAACAGCTAGTCTTGTTTTGTTTTGTTTTGTTTTTAAGTACAAAACTCCTCCTACTCTTTTTTTGTCATGGAGACATTTTCTTTTAAATTTAACCCACATCAATGCAACACTATATGTATTAACTTAAGACTGTTTCTCAGGAAGGTGGGAGTAATTTTCCTTTCTAACTACTGGCGTTTATTTGATATATAAACAGTGGCCACTGTTTTCCATTTTTTAAAGAGTATGTTGAACATGAATAAAACTGTCCTATCACAGTCTTCTCCGTCTCTTTAATTTAGCAAAAGAGCACACTCTCATACTGCCTTCCAAAAATGAACATTGAATTCCTTTGTTAAGAAATGCTCCCTGTTTAATTAGTCTCTTACTCAAACGAAGAAAACCAAGCGAGAGAGAAAATAAGCATACAATAGCAAGGCCTCCAGGCCGTCTGGACCCTGATTTCTTGACAGAGGGACAGAATAACCAGGCAACAGGCAGTAAAGATAGAAGCCGGGACACCAGCCTGGGCCGCGGCCGCCTCGCCTTCTGTGTGGCCCAGAGTGAACTATTTCTCAGCTTTTCCACCAGTGAAACAAGGATCACACTACCTGCCCCTCCATACCCAAAACCCGAGTAATGGGAAAGGAATTTAATTAACTGTAATTGATTGAAAGTACATCAAATTCCTGCAATGAAAAATCCTATAACTCCCAATTACCACTTAGAAGAACTCTTTAACCAATTAAGGTGGTTGTGTGTGTGTGTGTGTGTGTGTGTATGTTTTTAATCAGTTCCTGAAAGATCATTAAGGAACTGAATGCCATAAAAGTAGTCTTTAACAAAGGTTTTAAAGTTTCCAAAATGTCTCTGCGGTGAATCCCCTTCCAGAGGGGCAATCCAAAACATGCCAAGGCCGGAGCGTTGGTGGTATAGTGGTTAGCATAGCTGCCTTCCAAAACATGCCAAGGACAGAGCCTGCAGTGTCTCTTGGGAAGCCCTGTGGAATTTCTGATGTGATTCTCTGAGATGTCACGGTGAAGTAGATGTCACGGCTAAGCTGGGGGTGGGGGGGAGCCACAAAGTACTGTCACTTTTCAGGGCCTGAGAAATCTGAATTTGTGGATACATAACAGAAGACTAATTAGCAAGACCCCTGGCTCACATGCAAGGTAAAATCAACACCAGTGTTTCATGAATTTGCTCAAATACAATAAAAAAATTAGGCACTCCCCCGCACCAACACATGGTGGGTGGGGAAAGAGGATAGATGTGTGGTGATGCCCAGCTGAGATCATATGCTGCCACTCAGCAGCCTACACTGGCCACTCTCCACTGATGACACATGGCCAGACAACATCACCATCCCCCTGGGACCCAGGGACAACGATCGCACAGATCTCAGATTCAAGAATGATATCCCATTTGTGAATTTACATTAAAAAGGGCATTGTTTCCCAACTTTATGGCTAGATCACTTTTGGTTTTAGTGTGTAGGAGCTTTCAACTGGAAGGAAACTAAACATTTTTCTCTTTTTGCTTCAAACTTTGCTATTTATCTTTCTTTAATTAATCTTTTTTTATCTACTGGCTAGTTGCATAAAATTACCAAATAAAATGTTACTTTCTTTAAGATTTGTTTTTAAAAAAAGGCCAATGAAGCAATCTGTTTGTAAGATGGCAAACTAATACTTAAGGAAAGACTGCCATTGGGATAACATTGGAATTCTGATCTAAAAATATTGCCTTGGTCGTACTAACTCGAATGGGAAGCAGCTACTTTCTGATTAGTCATATTCAGTCTCGAATAAAAAGCCAAAAATAAGCCCATATGCTCCACATGCTCATTCATTCCCCTGTTTCTGAAGCAGTAGTTCGATTTCTAATGAGGACTGTGAGCTTCAGTCCTTTATTTCCAACTATGGCATGGACATTTCTCCTTGGGTATTTCACTCTCTTCAAACTCAATCTGCCCCACACCAAAGCCTCCTCATCAACTGGCCTGTTTTCTTTCCCAGTCATTTCTTTGCTGCTTCCAAGGACATTATCCTATTCCAAGCCCCCAGCACACTCTCACTATCAATGCAACCCCCTTGTCACTGGCCTTCTGTCTCTTCCCACCCTGATTCAGTCTGCATACCACCTGCTGCTGGACTCAGCTTCCTAAATCCATGTTTTCATCATCCTGATTCCCTGGCTGGGCTCTGATCAAAATCCCAGGTGTAGAAATAGGCCTCCTGTAGGGAAGAGACACACCTGGGAACATGGCCCTGGGGATTAACCCGAGATTCTTCCCTTATTGCAGCAAGGACTCAGGAATGAAGCCCTTCAGAGCAGGGGCAGACATCTCCAAGCCTGCTTGCTAATAATCTCCCATCTGAGCCTGGAGCTGATGCCAGGGTAGTACTGACAGCTTGTCCTCAAGGGACAAGGAAATGCCCATAAGGGAGATAAAGCATGATTCTACACCCAGTCTCTGCTGTCCCTCCAAACTACCTAAAATCTCGACCAACCGCATTCTTGGCATCACTCTATAGTCTCCTCGATGTTCTCTCGGATTTATTTATCCTGTAGTATTAAGTTCCATCCCCCATCCTCCTTCAATCTACATAGAAATGGATTTCAATAGGCTTGCAACCTTGTGTCCAGAAATTCAGTCTTCAGTTTAATGATACAAACATTGTGTATGAGATGTGTATGAAAGGCAGATCTACTTATAGTTACAGCCTTTCAGCATTTTATCTCACTTTACCAAAGAGTACCCATTGTACTAATTTATAATACTATATAATACCTGTGACTAACCCACATTTCCAAACAAAATAAAATTCCACAACTCTCCTATTTCACAAAGGGGTTCTCCATATAATTGACTAGTGAGTAAAACTGCATTTTTACAAAAACTCACAGAATTAATGTGGGGCACACATCTTACCAGACTATCTTCTCCAATCGCTGGAATCGATCCAAAGCAAAACATTTCTAATTGCGAGATTTTAAAGCAGCCCCGGCCGGGGCGGGGAAATAATATCCTAGAAAGCTAGCAAATACAGCAATAAAACATATCTACAAGGAGAAAGGGAACAGGAAAAGGAGGAGAGAGGAGAGTGAGAGAAGGTGGGGAAGACGTACGTCAATAGCAGAAAGAAGGGCTCAGCAGAGGGAGAAAAACAGTTCTCCAGGAGCTGAGCACAAAGAACAGCATAGCCTAGCCCCTTGGGAACCAATTCTCTCCCTATCACACCTTCTGAGGAGAGGGTGGAGAGGCAGGCTTGTGCTCACTGGCTAGACCCCCTGCAAGACACGGCAATGAGTTTAATATGGTCCTTCCACTAACGTAGCTGACAAGACAGAGAAGCTGAACCGTAAAGACAGCAGAAGACCGAATGTAAGTGTTTCTCACTAAGGAAGTGGAAAAGGTGGTTTATTGCTTCATTTGGAATTAGGACACAGAGTCACAAGTTATTTGGGGGGAACAGAAGTTGGAAGGTTGGTGAGTAAAAATGCAAAGTCTTCATTAGTTTAAAAATTAAATTGTGTTCTAAAAATCCAGATTAAAAAAATATATACATATATAAAACTTGTAAGTTGAAATGAATGTATGTCAAAGCCAAATAATTAAATACAAACTCCCTTTACTTACGTGCCAAGATCTGAGCTCATAACTGGATAAATAACAAGCTATAGTTCGTTGACCTGTTTGGGTATTAATGAGCTCATCAAATTTTTTTCAATAATCACAGGCATTGCTGTACTTGGAAAATGGTAAGTAGAAAGTCAGGTCAACATTAACATTTCTCTGCTAGTGTAAGCCTATATTTAAAGGCATAAGTTTGCAAATTAAAATGTCAGGTGTATTTATTTTGAGATTACCTAGAGACATTCTATTTTGCATTTCATAGACTTTTAATATCCTTTTGTGTTCCCATATAAAACATTTATCTGTGTCAAAAAGCTTGAAATCATTTGTAGATATACTTTTTCTTTTATTGGCTATGTTAAGAATACCTACCTGTGGGAACTATAATAATTCCAAGCAATTTACTGTCTGGCCAAAAGTATCACATTTGCACATGATTTATTGATGAATAACGTGTGCAGGCTTAAGCAGCACTTCATCAGTAAATGTTTTCCTTAGCTGTTCTGGGACAGAAATAGTGCATCCCTTTTTGGCCTCATATTATATGGACTTATCCTAAATAGTTGAAAAACTCAAGATAGTTATTCAATAGTTAGGCTATTATGAGAAACTCTCATTGCCATGTTCACTGGGAGGATATTATTAAGGATGTCATTCACTACCACACTCACTGTCTGCTTCATAAGTCCTCAGGGAGAAAATTCTTTCTGCTCTCAGTCCCAGGATCAGTTACACACATTCACAACTGGGCTATTTTTACCTTATAATGGTAAGAGCCTTTCCCTCACTGTATTAACTCACTGCATTTCCCTCCTTTTATTGGTTGCTAGAAAATTTAAGCAAAAATTGAGGGCCAGCTGTGCAAGTCAAGAAGACTCCACGCCCTATGTTGTCTATAGTAATAGACAGTCATTATTATTGTAATATGTAATATATGTAGTAAAAGTAATAGAAGTCATTATTATTGCTAACAAGCCCTGAGTACTTTCTGCAAAGCACTTTACATGTGTTGAATTTTATTTGAAATTCATAGTAATCCTTAAAACACGAGAACTTTTGTTTTTGCCACCTTGACCGATGAGAAAACTGAAGCTCTGAGAAGTCAGCCAACTACCTCAAGGCTACTGAGCCTGTAAATAGCCAGACCACGGACTCAACCAGAGTCTTTCCGACATGGAAGATCATGCTTCTAACTGCTCTGTTAGTCTGCCTCATGCTTCTTCCCCGTTGACTCTATTTCCTTTGACTAATGAAATAAAGAGACCAGAATTCTTTGGATAAACCCCAGGGCTCTTACAATCTGCTTCCAAAAGGTTATGTCTGAGCTGCAGTGTCCATCTGGCTCAAGCTGTTGAAGTGCTGGGTGGCAAAGTTCTCTGATGCCATTTTCCCCCCAGAATGACATGAGAAGAGGAGAGATCATGGGAAGAGCCACATTCCAATAAAGTAGCAGGGGTACCAACGGGAAGGTCTCCTGAGTCTGGACACTGGTGCTATGCGTGCTGGGCTGGGCCACTGTGTCGATTGCATGGTTTGTATGCAGACACCTGCCGAGGGGGTGTGCCTGACCACGGGGCCCGAACTCCAGCTGGTGCTTCAGCGAGGGTTTCCAAATTCCTGACAGATATGAATAGTCAAGATCCCCAAATAAGAAATCAAAATTCCCCCAGATTCTCAGGAATTCTTGAAATAAGTTATTCCATGTTTTTTCCCAAATTTTATTTGTATGTTTTAGGTAATAATGATGACCATTATAGTGAACATTTTCCATAATAATAAACAGTAAATCATTTTTTTTGTGATAGAGATGCTAAAAATTTCAGAGGTTTTCTATTAAAAAAAAACAACCTCAAACATACCAATTGCAGTAACATGTAAAATGATCTCCACCTGATATTGATAGCACTAAAAGAAGGCAACATTACCATAAAACAAATGCCAAGTCGAAGCCATTTTAAAATTGAAAGATGATATAAAAATATTTATTATTTATGAGATATTTTATCTCAGATGAAATTATCAGATGAAATTTTAAAACAAAGCATTAACCATCCTCATGGTCTTGATTTTTGTTTCATGACAAATATTCCAAACACACACAAAAAATTTCTTTTGTTTTGTACTGACATGGGTCAAATTGTTAAGAGGCTTTCAAAAGCATAGCCAAGGTGGGATTTGCTTCATCGAAGCTCCTATCCTTTTTTAACAATGAAAATATTTTATTTGCTTGCCCAGATTCTGGTTTGGCCGTTGAAATCTATGTCACAATGGGGAATTAGAATACTTTTTCCCAATTTCCCAATTTCTTGACTAATTTTTCTTGGGATTCAGAATTCAGGAAAACATAGAATTTTTTTCTGAGAGATGCAGGGAATTGCAGCTGGGGCCATGCTCAAAAAGGGGGCATATTTTTCTTGCAAAAGGAACTTTTTCAGCTATAAGTCTGTGTCCATGCACAGGATGTTTGTTGAATTCACAAAAATGTGCATATAAACTATTTTACCTGTCAGCTTTGAAGGATCTCAAAGGCATCAGAAATGTACCCTTAAGTAATTTAGGAGTCACATAAATATCTTTACATATGCAAAGCCACTGGCAAATGCCCTTGGTTCATTTGATCTAAGACGTAGAAAAGCTGGAGGAAACTATGAGCTAAGTAAAACCATTAATTTTACAAGTACTTCTCAACTACAGCTTTAGACCTGGCCTACCTAGACATTATCAATATCAGTTATCCGTTAATATTAATCTGGGTTTTGGCAAATCATTTCCCTCGCCCTGCCCCGATTCAAGTCTTAAGTACATTATATAGGCCATTGTTATGTAACATGTTTCCACACATGTTACTGTTGAGAGTAATAAAATGGGACTGATACATATTTTAAGCACCTACAATGTACCAAACACTATGCCACATCTCTCAAATATGTTTTTCCAACCCTCCAGTAATCCTATAGGACAGGTATTAACTTTATTCCATAGGTTAAGAAAAATAAGGCTCAAAACCATAACCAACAGCCATACTGCTAGTAAGTGACACAGCCTAGAATTTGGTTGTAGTCCAACTTCAAAAAATTCCAAGCTCTTGCCGCCACACCATACTGCAAGTTGTAAAATGGTGGCAAGTCATAATATCTGCTGGCTACTGTGGCCCAGGGGACAGGGCTGGTACCAGGCAGCCTGGCTGGTCCATGAGGACTAACCTTGCTCTCCTCAGGGTAATAAGACCTTCTCCCCCATGCACACTTAAATAATAACAGGGGTTTTTACTACCCTTATTTGAAAGAAACATATAATAAACCTGGAAGCCTAATATACATTTTTGGGAGAGGAATCAAAATAATCATTGTAAACACAATACAAAAGGTCTGTCTTACCTTTAAATATTTCACCAGCTTCTGAATTTGCCAATATTCCGATGGCAAATCTACATTTGCCTCCTGACGATGATCGGGTGGTTCTTCATCTTCCTCACTCTCTGAGGAGCTCCCACTAATAATTTCCTCAATCTTCTCAGCACTCTTACTAAGAACAATAACAACCACCACATATAATAAATATATTAATGCTACAATATGGATGTGGTTATAATCATTAATATTTCAGCAATATGAACATAAGCAAGGAATAAGATACCAACACCTTCTGAGTTCTAGAAGATCTTTGTTAAGACCTAAGTGAGGAGATGAATAAACCCCTGTCTCTATACCAGGTACAGTTCATTATTATTGCCTTGCATGCAATAATAATAAGGAAAATAGTAAGAAATGAACAAGGGCATTAAGTATGTGTCCTATGGGTGTGCTATACAAAAAGGCAGCCATCAGTCATAGTGGTTAAAAAACCTGCAGGTTATTTATGTTTATATTTACTTTATTTATTGAATTGTGTTTATATTTATTTAAGTTAATTTACTGAATTGAAATGGAATACAATTAAAAATTCAGTTTCTCAGTCATACTAGCCACATTTCAAGCACTCAATACTCACATGTGGCTGGTGGCTACTATACGAGACGGATCAAATCAAAACCATTTCTGTTCTCAGGGTAAGTTCAGTTGGGCAGTGCTGCAAATGCCCAGAGGAAGTGTGTCTCTTTTATGAAAGGGAGTACACTTTGTTCCTTACTGTTCTAGAAGCTTCCAACTCAACATTAAGGTCATGGACACCAGCAAGTTCACTCAAGCTTTCATGACCATATCTAATTCATTCTCACTTTCTCCTTCTCTCCATCCACTCTTCCCTCCAACCCCCCATGTGCTCTCTTCCATAAGTGTCTTTCCTCATTCTCTTCTGAAGCATAGTAGGAGAAAGCATGGTACTACTAATTGCACAGTAGCAGTAACTTTCAAGTTTTATTAATTTTTATAAAATTGTATGCGTTTGAGAGAGTGAGAGAGAGTGCATGCACAAGCAGGGGGAGGGGCAGAGGGAGAAGCAGATTCCCCACCAAACAGGGAGGCCGATGACGCGGGCCTTGATCCCAGGACCCAAATGAGCCACCCAGGCGCCCCTGAGTTTTATTAATTTTTAAGATTCTCTGATTTTTTTTATTTCTCAAATGTGCTCTAGCACAGAGAGTCCTGCAGGACAGCGCTGTTGTGCGGACTGGGCCACAGTGGAGTGAAATTGAAATCCTGAACTGAAGTGCCTGTTCCAAGTCAGCAAGCTACGTGATGAGTTTCAGTGTAATGTATTCTCCTGTCCAACAAATGGCACGAAACCTGGGTTGGGTACAGAGCAAAATCTGGTAGATAAGGCTTACTTAAGAATCAATGTAAACTTAACTCAAAGGTCCCAGATTGAAACATATACTAAATTAACCTATATTCTCTGGAGAATCTGTAAATGTACTTTTCCTTAGCCTAACAAGCTCCTGGAGTTAAGAGCAGGGTGCAATGGGTTTACCCAATCACTCCCAAATCACGTTAAAAAAATCAGTACCCCTAAGGAAAGCTGTTCTCTTTCTCCACTGAGGAATCCGTTGACATATAACTTTAAATGGCTTTCCCTATCTTACGAGGTTCCCTTCCTGTCCTGCCCCACAGCAACCATACATTCAGGAGGTAAAAAGAAGCAAACCTCAATGTTTCTTTGAGCTATGAACTCCACCTTAAGAAATACTTCTCTACCACATCATTATATCCACTTAAGCAAAAAGAGACATAGAGAAGTTCTAATTTTTGTCAGAGTAATGGCTTTTGCTTGGATACATTACTCCTTTACCCTTATCTATCACTCTAGAGTTCTCTGACTCACTAAAATTTGACTTAAAATTGAAACACTTTAGGCCAAACACTTATTTCAGGAAAGAGGAAGTAGATAGAGTTTTCTTTAATCTTCCGACTAAGTACATAAAAATTCTGGATATTATATATAAAACAAACATGAGAGGGCTCTAACAGATAGAAAGGAGAAGAAAGACTATATAGGAATCTGCGGACTTGAGGAGCAACACAATGGTGAGTTACTTGGATTTTCTTTTTGTCTCATGTATCCCAGATTGGGTACTAGAGAAGACAGTGATGGGGAAACACCAATGAGCACCGAAAATAAGCACATAAGAAAAGCCTGCTCTTTCTTCTCAGAGGGCCAGAAAAGGAACAACTTAATAAGACAGAAAACTTTTAGGCAACAAATGATCTATTCTAGTCAACACCACAGAAAACACTGTGGCCTACCTCCACTTCTGCTAGCAATGGCCAAGCAGAGAGCTTGGTGTTCTAACTTTATCAGACTACAGCAAAGCTCCCTAATCCCCATGCTGGAGTGTGTCAGAGGAGGCCTAATGGAGAGTCAGGACTTTCACCAACCCCAGCCCCCACTGACAAATTAACAAAGGGTCCCTCCCTCTCACAGACAGGCTGGTATCCACAGAGACCTAGTCAGAGCTTGAACTTCCATTACCACTCAGAAATAATGAGGAGCCCCTCACCCACCTCCCCAGGTGTCAATGAAAGCCTACTTGAAAACTTGTAATTCCTTCTCTAACCTGAGGAGGCAGCACACACCTTGTCCCACCCATGTGGTATGAGAGGAGGCCTGCTAAAACATAAGATTTAAATAAGATCCAGAAGAATTAAGAGAATCATAGAATCTCAAAAATTGTTAAAAATTACCCATTTTCTTACCATGCCCCAAAATGGAATAGATTAAAAAAGACTTTCATGGAAGAGGGGGTTTGAGAGAACGGAAGGAGAAAAAGAAAACCAAAAAATGAAAAACAGAAAGAACGAACAGAAAAATATATATATAGTGACAAACTTAAGCCCTAGCATAATAATGACATTAAAGGTAACTGACCTAAATACACCAATTAATAGACAGAATTTAACTTAATGGACCAAAAAGAAAAAGGGAACCAACCAAATGCTATCTACAAGGAACTCATTTCAAATATAATAATATAATATTATTAGTTTGAAAGAAAAGGAGGAAAAAAAACCCACCATGCAAACAATCAAAAGAAAGCAGAAGTGGCTATATAATATCAGATTAAGTGGACATGAATAAAAAGAAAATGACAAGGGACATAGAGGAGCATTACATAATGATGGAGACATATCAATCCCAAATATGTATACACCAAACAACAGAGCTGAAAATGCATGAAGCAAAAATAGAACTAAAAGGAGAAACAGAAAAATTGCAATTATAGTTGGATACTTCAATACTTCTCTCTCATCAATTTATGGAACAACTGGACTGAAAATAAGCTAGGCTACAGAAGAAATCAACAACACCAACAACATGATTTAATCCACATTTATAGAACACTCCAACAGCAGCAGGCTATACACTCTTGTAAGCACCCAGAGAATCTATACCAAGACAGTTTTGCCACACAAAACCTCAACAAATTTAAAAGAATTGAAGTTATATAGGGTATGCTCACTGCCCATAATGGAATCAAACTAAAAAATCAGTAACAGAAACAGAACAGGAAAATCTCCAAGTGCCTGGATACAAAAATGCACTTGGGTTAAAGAAGAGATCCTCAAGGGAAAAAAAAAAAAAACAAAACCCACAATCGGGGCACCTGGGTGGCTCAGTCGTTAGGCATCTGCCTCCAGCTCAGGTCATGATCCCAGGGTCCTGGGATTGAGCCCCACATCGGGCTCCCTGCTCAGCGGGAAGCCTACTTCTTCCTCTCCCACTCCCCCTGCTTGTGTTCCTTCTCTCGCTGTCTCTCTCTCTGTCAAATAATCTTTTTTTTTTTTAAAGATTTTATTTATTCATTTGAAACACAGAGATATATATAGAGAGAGAGAGCATGAGCAGTGGGAGAAGCAGAGGAAGAGGGAGAAGCAGACTCCCCGCTGAGCCAGGAGCCTGATGTGGGGCTCGATCCCAGGACCCTGGGATCATGACCTGAGCCGAAGGCAGATGCTTAACCATCTGAGCCACCCAGGCGCCTCATAAATAATCTTAAAAAAAAAAAAAAAACACATTGAACTGAAATGAAGATGAAAATACAACATATCAAAACCTTTTGTACACAGATAACAGCTAACCCAGTGCAGAAAGGAAACTATATAGCACTAAATGCTTACATTAGAAAAGAGAAGTCTCAATTCAATAATCTAAACTTACATCTAAAGAAACTAGAAAAAGAATAAAATAAACCCAACACAAGGAACTACTAGAGAGCAGAAATCAATAAAAGTAGAAGCAAAAAACAATTTGAAAAATCAGTAACAAAAAGCTGCTTCTAGAAAAGATCAATAAAATTGACAAAACTCTAGCACAAAAAGACAAGACACAAATTATCAGTACCAAGAATGAAACATGGAATATCACTACAGATCCTGCAGACAACAGGATAATAAGAGAAAACTATGAACAACTGTACATATGTAAATTTGACAATCTAGATAAAATGGACAATTCCTTTAAAGTACAAACAATCACAACTTGCCCAATATGAAACACATAATTTGAATAGCACTACAACTATTAAGGGAATTTAATTCACAATTTAAAAACTCAAAACAGAAATCTTCAGGCCCAGATGGTTTCATTGTAGAATTCTACCAAACACAGAAGAACACCAAATTTCATACGATCTCTTCTAGAAAAGAGGAGCCAACTCATTTTACAAAGCCTCCTATCAAACCAGACAAAGACAGTGCAAACGAAAACACAAACTAATACATATCTCTCAAGATTGTAGATGCAAAAATTATTAACATAATATTAAGCATATGTAATTCAGCTACATATAAAAAGGATGAGACCACTATGACCAAGTAGGGTTATTGCAGAGATGCAAGGCTGACTTGGTATTCAGAAATCAATCATTCAACCACACTAACAGCCGATAAAAGAAAAATGACATCATACAATTGATGTAGAAAAAGCCTTTGACAAAATTCAACACCCAAATGTGAATAAAAATGCTCAGAAAACCAAGAACAGAAGGGACCTTTTTCAACTTGATGAAGAATATTTGTATAAAAACCTACACCATCATCATACTTAACGGTGGAAGACTAAATGTTTTCCTTGGGAAAAGAGACTCACTATGAACACATGCAACAACTCAGATGGATCTCAAGGGTATTCTGGTGATGAAAACAAAGCCAATATCAAAAATGTATAATTCCATTTAGATGATAGTCTCAAAATGATGAAATTATAGAAATGGATAACAGGTTAATGGTTGCCAGGAGTTAGGATGGTGGGGAAGAGGCGTGGGCATAACTGTAAAGAGGTGGCAGGAGGGACTTCCCAGTGGTGATGGAACCCTTCTGCATCCTGACTGACATGGCCAGCACACACATCTACATGGAATAAAGGGACATGGACCTACGCATGCACATTACACCAATATCAGTCTCCTGGTTTTGGTGCTGTGGGATAATTATGCCAGATATAACCATTGGGGGAAGCTACGTGAAGGGCATGAGACTCCTCTGCATTATCTCTGCAGCATTCTGTGAATCTGTAATTATTTCAAAATAAAAAGTTTCAAAAATTGTCAAATTGAATAGTTTATTATGTTGAACCCCCCAAGATAGGATAAATGTAGTACGGTGTCTTAAAGTTTGTTCTTTTTCTGAGTGCGCAAACTTTATAATGTGAAATTTCTGCATTTCTTCCCACCACCACCCCAAACTCACTAACAAAAGTGGCTGACCCTCCTTCAAATACACCACTATTGTTGTCAAATGGAAAACTGGGTAAGAAGTTTATTAGCTTTCTATTAATGGCTGTTTTTTTATTTTTATTTTTTTATTATTATGTTCAGTTTTATTATTATGTTCAGCATATAGTATATCATTAGTTTTTGATGTAGTGTTCAATGATTGATTCATTGCATATAACACCCAGTGCTCATCACCACACCTGCTCTCCTTAATACCCCTCACCCCGTTACCTCATCCCCTCACCCCCTCCCTTCTATAACCCTCAGTTTGGTTCCCAGAGTCCAGAGTCTCTCATGGTTTGTCTCCCTCTCTGATTTCTTCGCATTCAGTTTTCCCTTCCTTCCCCTGTGGTCCTCCGTGCTATTCCTTATGTTCTCCGTATGAGTGAAAGCATATGATAATTGTCTTTCTCTGCTTGACTTATTTCACTCAGCATAATCCCCTCCAGTTCCATCCATGTCGATGCAAATAGTGGGCATTCATCCTTTCTGATGGCTGAGTAATATTCCGTTGTATATATGGACCACATCTTCTTTATCTATTCATCTGTTGAAAGGCATCTCGGCTCCTTCCACAGTTTGGCTATTGCAGACATTGCTGCTATGAACATTGGGGTGCATATGGCCCTTCTTTTTACTACGTCTGTATCTTTGGGTAAATACCTAGTAGTGCAATTGCTGGGTCAGAGGGTAGCTCTATTTTTAACATCTTGAGGAACCTCCATACTGTTTTCCAGAGTGGCTGCACCAGCTTGCATGCCCACCAACAGCGTAAGAGTGTTCCCTTTTCTCCATATCCTCACCAATATTTGTTGTTTCCTGTCTTGTTAATTTTTGCCATTAATGACTGTTTTAATGAGAAATAACATATAGCTCTTTAGAATTGGCAGTGCCACCAGTGATGAGTAAAACGAGGCCCAGGAAGGTGACTTACCCTGTGATAGGATTGTTCAAAAGTAAGAGATCAGCGAAGAGCCCAGTTTTCCTATCACTCAACTCACTGCAATCTGCATTAAATTCATTTGTTTACAGAGAGGTAACTAATTCCCGTAGATCCCTGTATTTCAAAGAACTCTTCACTAAAAGGATATCTTGTAAGTACATTTAAAGAAATTCAACATTATCATTTTTATAACTAGTAGCTGTCAATAGAGGTCCCTGAGGACCCTGATCTAATGGTAAGAACACCAGTCATTTGCATGCGAACTAGGGCAGGCTTTAACAAAGGGCTCACGTTGCCAGACACATACCGCACTAACTGTGCTTTTCTGTGTGAAACAGGTGGTCCTGACCTTTCAAGTCTTCCTCCATGTTTTTCCTCTTGGGTGTCTTTCAGTAAGCTTTTGTGCCTAAAAATATATTAACTTTTTAAAATTAATTTATGTGGAGTAACAGGAAATTAAACATAGAAATGTCTGCAAAGGTCCCATCATTTTCATGCACCCAGTGACGTGTTCTCCTAATACAGAAAATGACTACACGAGTTCCAGCCTCATCTGACACCTGCAAGGCCCTTCACTCTGTGCCTTCTACTCTCGGTGCTTACTGCCCTGGGTGAGAGCTGCCTGTTTTCTTCTCTTCCCCACCCAACACTGCAGCAGGGCCTGGATTTGGTTCTCCAGCTATTCCCAGGTTTAGCATGGGCCGTGGCACATTGTGGGTTTCCCTTACATAGTTGTTAGGTAAATTCATAATTGAAAAATGTAAGCACCTGGGAAAAGGGGTACTTAAAAATTCACCTCCCAGGTAACAGAGCAGCCCATATATTTGTCATTTTCCCACTCTTTTAAATAGAGTCACAAAGATCAAACACCTCAAAACTGATGAGAATTAGAGGAGCAAGAGCGTCTCCTCTTTCCCCAGGACTCCTTCAAGTCTGCTCTCTGGGTTTGCTTGCAAAATGTGATTACCCCGTGGTTCTCAGAATCCCTGCAAGTGAGGATCCCCTGTGACCAGCCGGAAGCGGTTCTTACTTAACCCAATCCGGTGACCACATGGAACATTAAAAATAGGCTGAAACTTGTAAGCCTCTTTGCTAATTCATAAAGTGCTCTAGGCACTTCCGACTGCTGTGGCTCTTACGGCACACTGGGCCTTAATCTGTGCTTTGGCTCCTATTTATAGAGGGCCCTAAATGGATCAAGTTTTGTATATGTCAGACACTCATCAAACCAGTGTCCACTTCATTTAGGCCTGTTAGTTTTGGGGGCCTCTAGCCTTTCTATGGTTTTTACTTAAAGTTCTGTTAATAGACGAGACAATGTCTGTTTCAAGATTTCCCTGATTAACTTCACATAATTTTAATCATTCTAAATTCTCCTAGCACTTACTTAATCAGGTCCCTACACTACGTTTACATTGCCCATGAGATTTCTCCGTGTCTTTTATCATCTTTTTCACGTGATTTATTTGCCCTGACTTACAGAGTGAATTGTGTTCTTCCCTTCCCCTCTGGTGCCCACATGTAAACCCTATTTATGCCAAATCCTTCTACCTGGAATATGAGGAGGAGCAAGGAGGGATCAACCTCTATTTTGGAAGGAGATGTCAATAGCTACTCTGTACTTTTTCTATGTGACATAAACCTATGTTAAAAGTTAGGTAAACATGGGGGCGCCTGGGTGGCTCAGTTGTTAAGCATCTGCCTTCGGCTCAGGTCATGATCTCAGGGTCCTGGGATCGAGTCCCGCATCGGGCTCCCTGCTCAGTGGGGAGCCTGCTTCTCCCTCTCCCACTCCCCCTGCTTGTGTTCCCTCTCTCACTGTGTCTCTCTCTGTCAAATAAATAAATAAAATCTTAAAAAAAAAAAAAAGTTAGGTAAACATGGTTATTGAGGATGTATCAGAAAACACCTCATGCAAATTTCTACATACTTTTTGAAATCAACAGTGGCCTTCCAGTTTAAACTTGGCTCTAGTCTTTTGGTCATTTGACTCTTCCCAAAATTAATTTGGTTCTTCTCCAGCACACTCTTGCCTGAAGCAGGAAGAGCTTTTTGAAGGGCGGCTGCTTCTTCCTTCTTAGGTGCCTCCTTAAGTGCTTCCTTTTTTTTCCATTCTCCACTGAATCTAACATCCTTTATGTACAAAAACAAGAAGAATAATTTTTACAATGATATCACTTCTGAATTATCTGGTGCTATCTGAAAATTAACACTGGTGGTAACTTCAGAAAAGGAGGTCACTGACGCATCTAACTTGTGTTGCTTAGTGACATACACTGGAGAAGGGCCACCTCAGGATTCAGGTCTCTGTTGGAGCTAGTCTGACAGAAATGTGATGTTCCAAAGCTCACCCTCCTCCCCTGCTGCAGCACACACACACAACAGCAGGGCTGGAATTATTCACTCCTCACCACCACCAGAAAAATCTAAACTCAAATGCTGTATTGACTGGGATACATCATGTACAAATTGCTGAAACCAAGAATAAAGAGAGTATCTTGCAAGTAGCCAGAGACAGAAGACACATGACAGACAGAGGGAGAAACATAACAATTAAAAGAGACTTACCAGAAACAATGCAAGCCAAAAGAAAAGAGAATGACATCCTTAAAGTATTAAAATAAAACCAAAGACTTGTCAACCCAAAATTCTAAACAGAGACAAAAAAAAAGCTTTCCAAAATGAAGGCAAAATAAGACTTTCACAGATTAACAAAAGCAGAGAATTCACTGCCAGAAGGCCTGTGCTAGAGAAATGTCCATGAAGTTCTTAATTCAGAAGGAGTATCATACCAGGAAAAGTATCATACCACATCTACACAAAGAAATGAAAACCTGTAGAAATGGTAAAAATATAAAAGACCCTTTGCATTATTTTTGATCATTCTAAAATATAATTGACTCTCTAATGCAAAAAGAGTAAGGAGGGCATGTGTCATGATGAGCACTGGGTGTTACATGCTCACATGCAATTAATAAATCGTTGAACACTACATCAAAAACTAAGGACGTACTATATGGTGGCTAGTTGAACATAATAATAAAAAAATAGTATCAATGTGTTGAGGGGTTAATACCATGCAAAAGTAAAATGCATGACTAGAATGCCAAGGGAAGGGAGAGGCATTGAAGGTGTACCATGTTAAGATTCTTAAACTATTTGTGAAATGGTAAGATAGTATTTAAAGGTGGACAGGATAAATTAGAGGTATACATTATACACCCTAGGGCAACAACCATGAAACTTTTAAGAAGTATAACTGACAAATAACATAAATAAAATAGAATCATTTCTAAAAGCTCAATACAAAAAGGGCAGAAAAAGAGGAAAAAAGAACAAAGAACAAATGGGACAAATAAGAAACACGTAGCAAGACAGTAAATTTAAATTCAACTCTATCACTAGTTACATTAAATGAGTTTAAAATTTCAGTTAAAAGAAATCATCAGATTGGATGAAAAAGGAAAACCAACTATTTGTGGTATTAAAAAACCCACTTTCCATGCAACCAACAATCAAAAAATGCAGGAATGGCTACATTAAAAATCAAACAAAATGGACTTCAAAGCAAATATTATCAGACCTAAAGAGGGAGATACATAATGACAAAGAGTCAACACAACTCTAATTGTGTATTCACCAAATAACTGAACTTCAAAATACATAAAGCAAAAACGTAACTAAAAAGAAAAAGAAACCTACAATTATGAGACTTCAAAACTCCTTGCTCAATAATCACAAAAATTAATAATGTTGAAGACCTGAGTAATACTATCAACCAAAATGACAAAACTGACAGTTATAGAACATACTACCCAACAGCAGCAGAACATACATTCTTCTCAAATGCACACACACAAAAAATCACCAAAATTGACCACATTCTGGGCATAAAGTAAACATCCACAAAGCTAAAAGGACTAAAATCATACAAAAGGTCTTCTCTTAATACAATGGAATTAAACTAGAAATCAGAAAAAGAAAGGTACCTGGAAAATCTTCAGATATATTAATTTGCATGGAAACATATAAAAATCTATGGGATATATTTATGTAGTGTTTATAAAGAAATTTACAGAATAAAATTTTATAGTAGAAAAAATAAAGGTCTCAAATCAATGCCTAATTAAGAGCTTCCAAATTAAGAGATTAAATAAGGAGAGCAAATTAAACCCAAAAAAATCAGAAGGAAAAAAATCATTAAGAGCAGAAATAAAATAAAAAGGAAAGCAGCCAAACAATAAAGACAATCAATGAAACAAATAGCTGTTCTTTTAATAAAATCAATCACTTTGGGCACCTGGGTGACTCAGTTGTTAAGCATCTGCCTTCGGCTCAGGTCATGATCCTGGGGTCCTGGGATGGAGCCCCGCATCGGGCTCCCTGCTCAGCGAGGAGCCTGCTTCTCCCTCTCCCATTCCCCCTGCTTGTGTTCCCTCTCTGTCTCTCTGTCAAATAAATAAATAAAATCTTTAAAAAAAATAAAATCAAAAACAATAAAATCAATCACTTCTTTGCAGACTAATCAAGAATAAAAGGAGAGAAGCCTCAAATGACCCATATTAGAAATGAAAGAGGGGTCATCACAAAAGATCTTCCAGACATTAAAGGATAATAATGGAATGTTGTATGTGATGCCAGCCAGGGTAGTGTCAGATGAGGCTTCATGGGAACTGAATTTCCACCCCTGTCCAATGGTAATGAAGCATCCCACACCACCAGAGTTGCCCATGGAAATTAAGTGAAGAACTCAGACTTTGCAGGACCTCCAGACTCTGCCAGTGAAGTGCCTAAGAAAGCCTGTTAAAACAAAAGATTTAAATAAAATCCAGAATTTCACAACATAATGCCCCAAATGTCCAAGACGATAAAAGATCACTCATCCTACCAAGAACCACGAAGATCACAGCTTGAATGAGAAAGGATAATGCACAGGATAATGCTTATACCAACACAGGATAATGCTTATACCAAGATGAAAGAGATGTTGGAAAAATCTGATAAGAATTTAAAGCAGCCATCATAAAAATGCTTCAGTGAGCTATTTTGAAGACTTGAAACAAAAAACTAGAAAGTCTCAACAAGTAAATAGAAGATATGAAAAAGAACCAAAAAGGAATTTTGAAACTGAAATTTGTAAGCCAAAATAAAACTCACTGGGACAGGCCTAATAATATGATGGAGAGGACAGAGGGGAAGAATCCATGAACTTCCATGAAATTACCCAATATGAATAAAGAGGGGGAAATTCATTGGGAAAAAAAATGAACAGATCCTCAAGCTCTGTGAGACCATAACAAAAATTCCAAAATTCATGTCATCAGAGTAACAGAAAGCAAGGAGGGAGAGAGTCAGTCTAAAAATGTATTCTAACAAGATTTGAAATTTTCTCCAACTTGGAAAAAGACATAAATCTAAGATTCAAGAAGCTGAAGAAACCCTAACCAACGAACGCAAAGAAATCCATGCCAAGAGACATGATGATAAAAGAAGAAAACCTGCAACAGCAGAAAAGAACAATAATGGAAAAGAATAAAAGTGTGGGTAAATACTTTCATTCTCTTTTCTAAGTTTGATGGTTGAAGCAAAATATAATGTTGTCTCATACAGTTATCAATGTATAGAGAAGAAATAAAGACTATAAAAAATAAAGAGGGGGTAAAGAGACTTCAAAGGAGATATGGTTTCTTTTTTTTATTACTAAAATTGTATTTATTTTTTCAGTCTCATCAGTGTAATAGTATTATAGCTTTTGCAAAAAGTTTATGTTGAAAGAGAAATGACATAAATTCTCACATAGTATATTTGTAAAGGAAGATTATGTTGACAGTTTTTCTTTTTGTGACACATCAGGAGTTGCAAGCGATTGAGTCATATGCAATTATTGTTTGAAGGAGGGACATGGTTCCTATGCTTCACTCAAACTGGTATAATGTCAAACAGCAGATTATAATTAATTATGGATGCATAATATGGTACAATACCCACAGTAAACACAAACACAAAATCTATACAAAGAGGTACACTCAAGACACTATGGATAAGTCAAAGTAGAATTCTAAAAAATGTTCAAGTTATCCGTAAAATGCAAGAAGAAGAAAAAAAACGAAAACAAAAACTAAAAGGAACAGAAACCAAAGTAAACTGGCAAGTGTAAGCCCTAACATAGCAATAATTAAATGTAAATGATCTGAACACATCAGTAGACAGATCAATAGTTTCACAAATTTATTTTTAAAATGACTCAACTAAATGCTGTCTACCAGAAACTCACTTCAAATATAACAATATAGGTAGCTTGAAAGTAATAGGAGGGGAAAGATATAACATGCAAACAGTAGTTAAAAGCAAGCCAGAGCGGCTACAAAAATATCCGATTAAGTAGACTTCAGATAAAGGAAAATTACCAAGGAGAGAGAGGACATCACATAATGATAAAATGATCAATCTATCAAGAAGATATAGCAATCTTAAATGCATATACAGAGCCGCAAAATACAAAAACAGAAAAGAAAGATCAGACAAATCCACAATTATAGTGGAAACACTTCAAAACCTCTCTCTCAACAACTGATAAAAAATCAGAAAGAATGTGGGAGACCTTAACATCAAAAACTGCATGATTTAATCCACAAAGTAAAAATAAGAGAAGAAATAATAAATACCAAAGTGAAGTAGAAAAAAAAAACACAGAAAAATCAATGAAACTAAAAGCTAAGTCTCTGAGGAAATTGAGAAAATCAAGAGATCTCTATCCAGATGGATCAAGAAAAAATAAAACACCAATGACCAATACCAGAAACGAGAGCGGTAACAATAGCTACATATTCTACGGACATTAAAAGATGAAAGAATAACTATGAACAAGTTTATGACAATAAATTTGACAACTTAGATGAAATGGACAATTTCCTTTAAAGACAATCTACCAGGGTGCCTGGCTGGCTCAGTTGGTAGAGCATATGGTTCTTTTTTTTTTTTTTTTAAAGATTTTATTTATTTATTTGAGAGAGAGAGAGATAGTGAGAGCAGGAACACAAGCAGGGGGAGAGGGAGAAGCAGGCTTCCTGCAGAGCAGGGAGCCTGATGTGGGACTCGATCCCAGGACCCTGGGATCATGACCTGAGCCTAAGGCAGATGCTTAACGACTGAGCCACCCAGGCGCCGGAGCATATGGTTCTTGATCTTGGGTTTGTATGTTCGAGCCCCACACTGGGGGTAGAGATTACTTAAATTAAAAAATAAAATGGTTAACATAACAAAGGTTATGTGTACTTTACCCAATACAAAATTAAAAAAAAAAATAAAGACAATCTACCAAAACTTCCTCGAGAAGAAACAGATAACCCACATGGCCCTAACTATCAAAGACACTGAAATCTGTTGTTTAAAACTTATCTACAAAGGACACTCCAGGCCCTGATGGCTTCACTACCAAACATGTAAGAAAGAAATAATACCAACCCTGCACAAACTCTCCCAGACATTGCAGAGGAGAAAAAATTTCCCAACTCATTCTAGAAGGCCAGTATCACTCTGATAACCAAAACCAAAGATATTAAAGAAAACTACACACCAATAACCTTATATGGATGTGAAACTTAAAATCTTAGCAAGTTAGACCCCATAATATATAAAAAGGATACTACATCCTGAACAAATGAGGTTTGTTCCAGAAAGGTAAGGTTAGTTTATGTTTGAAAACTCATCAATGTAATGTACTACATAAACAAACTAAAAAAGAAAAAAAACTAATTATCTCAATAGGTAATCATTTGATAAAATCTAATAGCCATTCCTTTTTTGGGGTTTTATTTAAATTCAAGTTAGTTAACATATAGTGTATTATTGATTTCGCGGTAGAAATTAGTGATTCATCAGTTGCACATAACACCCGTGCTCATCACATCAAGTGCCCTCCTTAATGCCCATCATCCAGTTACCTCATCCCCCCACTCACCTCCCCTCCAGCAATCCTGTTTGTTTCCTATTGTTAAGAGTCTCTTATGATTTGTCTCCCTCTCTGTTTTTATCCAATATCCATTCCTAATAAAAGTTCTCAACAATATCACATAGAGGGGAACTTTTTTAACCTTATAAATTTCATCTGTGAAAAAGCTACAAACATCATACTTAATAGTAAGAAACTGAAAGTTTTCCCTTCACCACTGGGAACAAGAGACTACTTCTATAGAATTCTGTACTGGAGGTTCCAGCTAGTGCATTAAGGAGAGAAAAAAAAGGGACTGAGTTTGGAAAGGAAGAGGCAAAATGATCTTTATACAAAGACAATATGATCATCTATATAGGAAACCCTCTGGGATCTACAAAGCAGACACTAGAATTAGTAAGTGTTCCAGAATATGAAATCACTATATAAAAATCAAGTGTATTTTTATATAGTAGCAACAGATCATCACAAATTGAAAATTTAAAACTACCATTAACCATAGACCTTGTTGAATAAAAATTCGAGTAAGTTTGAAGATTTAACTGGTTTTATGAATCAATTTGTGAGTCCAGCAGCATCCCATCTAGCAAGTAGTGAAATGCTCCACAGAGCTGAATAAAAGAAAGGTCTTTTTTTTAAATTTTATTATGTTATGTTCATCACCATACATTACATCAAAAGAAAGGTTTTTAAAGACAGAGAGAGCATTAAAAAAAAAAAGGATTTTATTAGCAAGGAATGTATTGTTTAGGCAAGGTTGCCCTCCTACAAGCAGCAGAAGGGGTAAATCAGTAAATTTCAAGGTATTGACCAGGAAATTCCAGTTGACTGGTTATAGGTTATATTCCTGGGTAGTTGAAACTGTAGTTATTTCAGTATAATATAATAATAATATATATTATGTAGTATACAGTAATATAATTCTTGGGTGTTGACTTGGCCTAAGTGATACCATTTTGGGCCTGTGGTTTTTTTTTTAACCCCTCTAAATTATGAAATACTTACAGGTAGGTTTCATAAGAGATGTGCAAGGCCTGTGCACTGAAAGTTACAAAATATTGCTGAGAAAATTAAAGACCTAAATAAATGGAAAGACACTCTGTTCATGGATTGGAAACCTCAGTATTGTTAAGACATTAGCTCTTTGTAATTAATCTATAGATTCATCATAGTCTCAACCATAATTCTTTCAGGCTTTTCATGAAGAAATTGACAAGCTGACCCTAACATTCTAATGGACATGCAAAAGATGTAAAATAGCCAAACAAGTTTGAAAAATAACAACATTGGAGGATTTACACTACCTGACTTCAAGACTTAACTATAAAGCTACAGTAATCAAGACAGTGTGGTACTGGTATAAATCACTGGAACAGAAATACACCCATACAAATAGACAACTGATTTTTGAGAAAGGCATAAAGGATGGTTTTGTTTTGTTTTTTTCAACAAATGGTGCTGGAACAACTAGATATTAATATGTAAAAGGAAAAAACTTTGATCCATACCTCATGTCATGTACAAAAAATAAACTAAAAAGGCCTAAATGTAAAACCTAACATTTGAAAACTTCTAGAAAAAAAATATTGGAGAAAATCTTTATGACACAGAGTTTGGCAAAGCTATAAAGAAAAAATTAATGAGTTGGACTTCATCAAAATTGAGGACATTTGCTTTTTGGAAGACACTAGTTGGAGAATGAAATGATAAGCCACAGACTGGGAGAAAATACTTACAAGTCATATATCTGACAGAATATGTAAGCCAAGAATATATACAAAGATCTTTCACTACTCAGTAAGAAATCAAACAACCCAATAAAAAACTGGGCAAGGGGCGCCTGGGTGGCTCAGATGGTTAAGCTTCTGCCTTTGGCTCAGGTCATGATCCCGGGGTCCTGGGATGGAGCCCCACGTCGGGCTCCTGGCTCAGCAGGGAGCCTGCTTCTCCCTCTCCCTCTGTCTCCCCCCCTGCTCAAGCTCTCTCTCTCTCTCTGTGTGTCTCAAATGAATAAATAAAATCTTAAAAAAAAAACAAAAACTGGGCAAAAGATTGGAATAGACACCTTATCACATACAATATATGAATGGCAAAATAAGCATTTGAAAGACTGCATTCAAGAAATGCAAATTAAAACCCAGTGAAATACCAGTACATACATCTATTAGAATGTCTAAAATCAGAGGACTGACCATACCAATTATTGACAAATATGCAGAAGAACTGGAATTCTCATACATTGTCGGTATCTATGTAAAATATTACAACCACTTTGGAAGACAGTTTACGAATTGCTTAACGAGTTAAACATACAACTACCATATTACCTTGCTCTTTTATTCCCAAATTTTACCCAAGAGAAATGAAAGCATATGATCTGTGGAGATAAACACCCAAAAACAAAATGTTGAAAATGTGAGAGCTTAAATTTTAAAGATATGTACAATGTTTTGAAGATAAAGTAAAAGAATATTTGCAAAAGGTGGGTGACAGCAAAGGAAATCAGAGGATCAATCTCAGAGGCCCAACCTTCAACTGGGTAAGTTTCAAAAAGAGAGCAAAGAGAACAGAAAGGAAAGAATGATTAAAGATGTGATACAAAAAAAGGATTTTTCTGGTTCTGAAGGACATATGTCATCATTAATGAAAAACAAACAAAACCAGCACCAACCATATCATCATGAAAATTACAGAACATCACGAATAAGAGAAGATCCTAAAGGCTTTGTTAGATGAGAAAAGTCAAAAAAGACAGGCCACATAGAAAAAAAAAATGCCTTTAAAATTCTAAGTTACAAATTATTTTTGAACTATCATTATAGAAACAATAACTGGGAGAGAAAAATAAAGATATTTCACATGCTAACCCTCAATTTTTTCCATTATGTGCCTCCTTTACTCAGGAAGCTCCACCAAAATTATGGGGTACACCAACAAAAGGAAAACTGAATGGAAGGGAACTTCCTCAACATAATAAAGACCATATACGAAAAGCCCACAGATAACATCACATTTAGTGGCAAAAGCCTGAAAGCTTTTCCCCTAATATCAGGAATAAGAAAAGGATCTAGCTTTCACTGCTTCTATTCAACACAGGCCTAAAAGGTCTAGCCATAGTAATTAGGCAAGAAAAAGAAATTTAAAAAACATCCAAACTGAAAAGGAAGAAGTAAAACTATCTCTGTTTGCAGATGACATGATCTTATAGGTAGAAAGAACTAAAAGACTGGGGCGCCTGGGTGGCAGTTAAGTGTCTGACCCTTGATCTCAGGATTATAAATTCAAGCCCCAGGTTGGGCTCCACATGGAGCCCATTTAAAAAAAAAGAAAAAAGAAAAATATATATTTTTTCAAGATCGTATCTATTTGAGAGAGAGCGAGCGAGCGAAAGAGAGCACGAGTGGTGGGGGGAGAAGTAGACTCCCCGCTGGGCAGGGAGCCTGATGCGGGACTTGATCCCAGGACCCTGGGATCATGACCTAAGTTAAAGGCAGACACTTAACCGATTGAACCACCTAGGTGCCCCCCAAAAGAAAAATATTAAAAAAAAAAAAGACCTAAAGATTAAAAAAAATTGAGTTAATAAATGAATTCCGCAAAGTTGCAGGATTTGATTTTGAATTTCACATTCAAAAGAGCCAGATCTGATTTCAACACTCAAAAATCATTTCTATTTCTCTACCCTAGCAGTGAAAAATTAGAAAGGAAATTCAGGAAACAATTCTATTTACAATAGCATCAAAAAGAATAAAATGCTTAGAAATAAATTTAACCAAGGAGGCAAAAGACTTGACACTGAAAAGTATAAAATACTGCTGAAAAAAATTAAAGGAGACAAAAACAAATGGAAAGACACTCCATGTTCATGGATTGGAAAAAATTAATATTAAGATTACAATGCTATACAAAGCAATCTATAAATTCAATAAATCCCTGTCAAAATCCCGATGCTGTTTTGTGCAGAAATGGTAAAACCAAACCTAAAATTCTTTCTTTTAGGAAGTTTCAGGAGGTAGGTTTCTTTCAGAAAGTAAAGGGAGCCCAAATAGCTAAAACAGTCTTGAAAAACACGAAGTTTGAGGACTTAATACTTCTCAATTTCAAAACTACTACAAAGATATAGTAGTCAAAATAGTATGGGACTTGTATAGAGATAGACAAGATAGAATAGAATTGAGAGTCCAAATACAAACCCCTACATCTATGGTAAATTGATTTTCAACAAGGATGCCAAGACCATTCAATGGGGAAAGAACAATCTCTTCAACAAATGGTGCCAGAAAACTGGTTATCCACATGCAAAAGAATGAAATTGTACCCTTACTCTACTCACACCATATACAACTCAAAATTAATCAAAGACCTAAATTTAAGGACTCTTTGTCCCTAAATTTAAGAGCAAAAACCACGAAATTCTTAGAAAAAACAGGGGCAAATCTTCATGACATTGGATTTGGCAATGGTTTCCTAAGTACAGTACCAGAAATTCAGACAACAAAAATGTTTTCATTGGACTTTATCAAAATTAAAAATGTTTGTGCCTCAAAGGACACTATCAAGATGAATGAAGACAACCCACAGAATGGGAGAAAATATTTGCAAACATTCTATCTGATAAGGGATTAATATCTACAATATATAAAGAATTCCTACAACTCATCAACAAAAAGACAACCCATTTTTTTAAATGGGCAAAGGACCTGAATAGACATTTCTTTAAAAAAAAATATACAAATGCCGAATAAGCACATGAAAATATGCTCAACATCACTAATTAGGGAAATGCAAATCAAAACTACAATGGGATATCATACTTCATATTTACTAAGATGTCTATAATAAAAAACACACATACAAACACACATGGAGAAAATAACAAGTATTGGTGAGAATGTGGAGAAACTGGAATCCTTGTACAGGAATATAAAATGGCTCAGTCTAGGTAGAAGCAGTTTGGCAGTTCCTCTAAAAGTTAAAAACAGAATTATCATACGACCCAGAAATTCCACTCCTAGATATATATGCTCCAAAAACTGAAACAGGAACTCAGATACATGTACACCAATATTTAGAGCATTTTTCACTATAATCAAAGAGTGGAAACCACACAAGTGTCCATCAATAGATGAGAGGATAAACAAAATGTGGTTATACACACAAATAGAATATTATTCTGACATGTGCTACAACATGGATGGACCTTGAAAACATTATGCTAAATGAAATAAGCAAAACACCAAAGGACAAATATTGTATGATTCCACTTCTTGAAATATCTAGAAGGCAAATTTATAGAGACAGAAAGTAGATTAGAGGTTCCTGGGAGCTGGAGGAGGAAAGGGGAGTTACTGCTTAATCGGAACAGAATTTTAGTTTGAGATGATGAAAAAGATTTGGAAATAGTAGTAATGCTTGCACTTTATGAATGTAATGCCACTCAATGATACACGAAGTGGTCAAAATGGCAAATTTTGTTTTGTGAGGTATTTTATGACAACAACAAAGGAAACTAGAGTCCAAGAAATAGGTAATCCAACACCAGGAAAAAAACAAAAACAAAAACAAAAAGAACCTCGCAGGACAATGACAAAGAGAAATTTCAGGATAAGAGTAGCAGCAGTATAGTAAGAAAATAGAGTGCTCTGGAAGTGGCAGGGTCAGAAGGAAAATAATAGACTGGTATTTGTGGCATTGACATCATCTTGAGAATCAGCCTGGAGCTTAAGTGTATCACATTAGTATTTCTTGCATATTGTTTCTTAGCCATATCAGCTTCAATCAATATCTTATTTCATCACTATATTAGCTGATTTCTTTGTCCAACACTATTTCAAAAACCATGAAAGACACAAAGGAAGCACAGTTCTCATGCATATTCAGTTGACATACTTATTGAGACAATCCAATTAGGTAGTAATCATGGGATGCCCAGAAAGGATAAAAGATAATCAAAACATCTAGGCTTCTTTAATAGGGCTGACTCCTTTTTCCTTAGTGTTATTAATTCAAAAGGGAAGATGAAAAGTGCTATTTAGAAAGCAATATGAAATATTTTACACCTATTACCTAAAGAGAATCAGAAACTTTCTTAAAGTACTCCACTTAATTTCTTATTTAATAATATACTGTGAAAAATACTCTAAAAATTAGAAGCCGAGGTCAAAAATAGGCAGAATTACTCTCAACAGAAAGTTTGGTCAAGTAACACTATGCTGTGAAATTTCAAGAGTCTATAAACTTACCTGTTTAGACATATTTTCTGAAAATTTTGCCGATTTTTCTTTTAAAAATGTGACAAGGTCTTTATAAATTTCACTTTTTCTCTCGTAATTAATTTCCCCCTCATCATCTGTTTTGCCCTTTGAGAGAAAGAGTTTGGTGCTATTACTATTAATTGAACCTGATCAATACATCACAACACGAGCCCACATATTATTTTCTTCTATCAACAATCCATGTGGTAGTCTTTATACAACAAAAATATAGGCAAAATCCTTCCCTCTTAAAGTTATCCATCCGACCATCCATCCATCCATCCATCCATTCATTCAGCATGCCTTTGCTGAGTACCTCCCATATGCATATAGGGCACTCTGCTAGTCGGCAAAGAATTGAGAGCTTCCTTCCTTCTGCACCCCCTTCATGCAAAAAAGCATTACGACTTCAAGAGACTGTGATGAAGTCATAAAAGGCCCCAAGATTAGAATGCCACCACAGAAAAGCCTCTATTTGTCATGCTCTGCTCTTGTTCTGTGTGTGATGCAGTTGCCTAGGCGTATTTTCTAGAGTTACAGCCTCCATGTCACCATCTGTCCTTCCACCCTTTTTGTCTGTACCTCTTTCTTTTTGTCTCTTTCCTTTCCTCATTTTCCTTTGCTTGCCTACCCTGACAAGAAAGATTTGGTTCTGCCTTAACCAAATGCATATATAAAAAACTACAGTGTGTTACCTAGATACATAACCATATATACATACAAAACATCATACACACCCATATAACTAATGTGTTACACATTTTGCTGTAATTATTGAATAGTTTCATGTTCTTTTCACTTCTGAAATTGAGAAGAACACTTAGAGATTTCCATATCAAATAAAGTTATATGTAGTAGTAGGTCAATAGCCTTTGTAGAAACGAAATCTCCTTGCCCCACTCTATAAAGTCAAAGTCTCTGATTTTCTAATGGGAAATTTCACTTCCTTAGAGTAGCAAAACAAACCGGAAGCAGAATCGTATTGTGGTCATCTCCCTCCCCTGTGCAGACTTAAGGCACAGTGTCATGCTGAGAAGAGAAGCACCACAAGGCAGGTCACAAGAGATGCCTGCTGGTCATCAAGAAAGTGGCACCAGCATCTTGATACCAATCAAAACCAAGAGGTAGCCATGCTCCAAACAGTCCCCTGTGATAAGGGGTACCCCATAAGGATTTGGGTTCTCCCTGCAGATGTTGCCAAGGAGGCCCCAAATTACACCGAAGACACCAAGGGCAGGGTGTGGCCAAGGAGAATGCCAAGCTCCTAGTTAAGTTCAGTGAACAGGTATGAGACTCAGCATTAAAAAGTTTTAACGTGGAAGGTTCCGAAGGCCATCGCTCTGCTTAGTGATGCTCAGGGCTGGGAATCTGTTACGCTGTGTTTCTCCTTTGCCAGCTTAGGTCAGCTTCAGTCAGCAGGAAGTCAAAGGGAGACTGAAAAGCTGGAGGAGGGCGAAAGGACATGCTGCCTCCTCCTTGCCCACTGTTCCTGTTAGAGTCGCCCCAGCAGGGGCCCGTCGCCCCTGGGAGTGGAAGCTGCTTCCAGTAGCAACGGTTGGTCCAAATCCCAGGCTTTTTTCCCTACACTCCCAGACCCTGGCTCATTATGCCCCCTCAGAAATACCACCATAACCCGACCAGGGCTCCGTCTTCAAAGGTCCAGGTCTCAGCTCTGCCAGTTCTGCAAAGATCCTCCTGTGAGCTCCTGAGGTAGCAGCACTAACTGGGCATTGTACTTCTCAGAGGTCTGGGTGCCGGCTTCCCGGAGACCCGCTGAGCTCCGAGGGGACCAGCACAGCCTGAAGTGACCATTCCTCAGAGATGGGGGGCCCAGTTCTATGGCGGGGGGCCCCCTTCTGAACTCCTAAGGGACCATCACCAATGTAAACAGGGTCCACGCCTCAGAGGTCTAAGTCCCAGCTCTGCAAGGTCTTCTGAGATCCAAAAGCACCAGCCCAGCCTGGCAATGCCCCCCTCACTAGACACATGGGTCCCAGCTTCATGGGGGACATTTCCTCCAAGCTCCCACATTTTAATGTCCCCCTTCCTGTTATCCTCTCCAGTCTTAGGGTAAAAACTATAGTTATTGTTTCTGTGTTACCTCAGGCCTCCTTTTTCTTTCCCCTAATACTCATATAACTCATAATCAGTGAACTGACTGTTAAGGAGGTTTTCATTTTATAAAGTGGTATGGGTCCCTTTGAAGGTCATTTCTTAGAAGATTGACTTAATGACCTGCAATGGGGAACACTGGGGCTAATTCTGAAACAATTTTGGATTTGCTCAGCAAACACATAGCAAAGGGATCTGCTTCAATCCCACAGAACAGTATAGCATTTTCTGTGGTTGTCAGGATTCAGTCCTGGGGATGGGCCTGCGTTTACAGAGATAGAGCTAAGCACCAAAGTCAACATGGTTCTTAAAAAATTACTTACACCATTTAAAAATACTCCTTCTGCACTACAAGTAATGCACAGAGTTTCAACATCGTGTGGTTTCACCAGGACATAACAAATTTCCCCGTGAATTTGTCTCCAAGGCGGGGCTCGACATCCATTTGAAAATTCATAATCTGAAACAAATTATTGATCAATTAAAAGGAGTTTCAAAAAGTGAAATATGTTGGCTTTAAAAGAATAAAAATGATTACAGTTTTAAGTTTTCATTTTTTTCAAATATTCAATCCTAATGTAGCTATTGAAGCATTTAGAAATGATAATTACTATACATAACACAAAACGAATCTGAGAGTAATATAAACCTGAGGTATAGTCGATAGATTCCAAGACGGTTTGTTCTCCTTTTCCTGAGAAACGTTTCAGCAGTTCTATATCGTTCTTAACAATTGTTGGTTTTAAACATATTTCTCTGAAATGAATGGTAAGAAATTCATTTTAACACTCTAAAAAGAATCTCCAGAAAACACACGAAAATATTCCATTTTTGCAGGGCGGGATATTGTTTTTTATAATTAAAACTGTAGTCAAATTATACAACAACAAAAATATTGCAGTTAGCTTTAGCCATGTTATAATCTTACAACACTGTCAAAGCATCAAGAAATCAGTGACTCATAGTGTGCAACATTAAATATACTCATTTAAATATTCACTTGATTTCTTAGTGGTAATACCATAATACTAGAAAAAAAACTAGAAAAACGAACAAGTTTTAAACCTTACAAACTCTACATGATATTTGCATTACTATTTAATCATTTATCTAGTACTCTGAGAAGACTGAAAATAACAAGGCCATTTCATGTCCTCAGAATTAGGTAAAACCCACAGAAAGCTTTAGCAATGCTAACTACAAACTTTTAAGTTTTAGAATTAGAAATATCCATACAATAAACTAAAATCCTATTCCAATAAAATTTAATGTTAAGGGGCGCCTGGGTGGCTCAGTCGGTTAAGTGTTCGACTCTTGATTTTGGCTCAAGTCATGATCTCAGGGTCCTGGGATCCGGCCCTTCATCAGACTCCAAGCTTAGTGGGGCACTGGTGTGAATTCTCTATCTCCCTCTCCTTCTACCCCTCCCCCCTTGCTCGCACACACATGTGCATGCTCTCTCTCTCTTACATAAATCTTAAAAGAAATTAATGTTAAATCAATAGCAATAACTTCCATACTTTATTTTTTTGTGTTTAAATAAAAACTCTGAAAGCACTTTTTGTAACTAATTTTTAGAGGTTTCTTTTTTCTAAAAGACTCACAATGAAATATGTTTTAGAGAATGATTCAGTAGGTGCAGATCCAGTTGCTTAAGCAGTATGCCAAGCTTCATCTTAATCTCACTTTCGGGATCTTCATCTTTGGTAATTTTATCAAGAATATTCACTACGGATGTGTCTTCTTTCTTTGTATTATAATCCAAGCCCAGGATTTTTGTTACAGGATCTCTGTTAGCTGATCAAACAAGTAAATAAATAAAAATGATCCTCTTTGTCTTCTGTTGCAAGAAACATAAAGACTAGCAAATCCTCTGAGGCCCACCCAAATGCACATCTTTCATTAAGCTTTCTCTGATGGGCCCAATCTGAATTAATTTCTATTTCTCAGATTCTACTATATTTAGGAGCTTTCTTGTACTCCTTGAGATGCTCTACCTTGTACTGTAATATCATCTATCTATATCATCTAATAAGACAAAGGACAAGACATTCTTTTTGTTGTTGTTGTTGATGACTGTGAGGCATTGTCCAGCATGGGCATTCAATTAATATATTCAGAATTGATCTGAAGATAAATACTGGTCTCCTTAGAAGAATCATCAGAACTGTGTGTGTGTGAGTGTACGTGTGTGTGTGTGCGCGCGCACACGTGTGCCCATGCTCAGTGTTCACAAATGCTTTCTTTCCAAAATAGTGTGTTTCACTCAGTCTACAGATCTACTGCCAGTCTTTTCCACCTGTTCAAACTGCTTATATTTTCAATGCCTTTTGATGTCTGAGTCGGAAAAACAAATCTGGCCAGTACTTACACACATACCAAAGTTACACTGAAAAACTTCAATACTAACTCATGATCAAGGCTGACATAGGTGTGAAAGTCGACCCTAGAGAGGCTGAAAACAGAATTTGGTAAAAGCCAAAGAACCATGAAGTTGCAAGTGAGGAAGTAGGGGCAAAGCCTTATTTGGGAAGGAGGAATTTAAGTAAGATGAAATATATATGCATTTGGACAGGGAGGGAGAAAAGGCCTATAGAACTAGTTCAGAAAATTCAACCTGACTGAAATGAAGAGAAGCACAGGGATGGCATTAACTCTGCAACAGGAAATGAACTACGGCACCAGGAAATAGCAGAAAAGGCTTAGAGCCTCTTAGAAAAGACCACAAGAAGGGAGGGGCAGGGAAAGGAGATCTAGGAATCATCCACTTATTGAGCATCTCAACTTAATCACCCTTATGGCAGTCATCTCATAAAGACTCATGTAAAAAGGTACCAGCTGAGTTTGGGGGAAAGACAGAAACCTGACCCCCAAATTGCCGTGCACCATGGAGTTTGGACCCAAAACTGAAGAGCTGTACCTAGAACTCTTACAGAAAGGACAAAATGCAGCAAAGGATACACATTTAGCCAAACTAGATATATAGCAGCCAGTCTATATATTAGGTTCATATTTTAATTTGAATTTGATGCTATTAACAATCTCCTTGAATTCAGCTTTACTCTTAAGATTTCACTCCTTCTCAGCAAAGTAGCTATGATGTACAGATAGCCTAATAAAGAAGAGTCAGCAAGAGATAAGAAGAAGCTGTTGTCCTAAGGTTCACATCTTAAAGAAATTAAAAAAAAAATTTTTTTTTGAAAGGAGCATCTTCCCATGCCCCAGCAAAGAATGACGGGAGGTAGGACCCAGGGACCTTCTAGTCACACGATTCCAAAGAAGCAAAACATGTATACAACATCATTATTTACTGTTAGGTATTTCTACTCATAAGAAAAATTTAGGGTACCATCACAGCAGGCAATTGATTACATTCTTTCTTGCATGTTAGATGCTTAGACAACAGTGAAAATCTACATCCTTTAAGAAGAGGAAAAACACTTCCCACTGAATGAATGAAACTATGCACAGAAGGCTATGCAGCCCACAATGGAACAGGACTGAGACCAATGGCAAGTGAGATTATTCTGTGCTATCTCTGCTACGTGCACTGTAGAGGAAACAGCATCATCCATCACAGCAGGGCTGAGAGTAGAGGGCAGATTCTGGTGCTGGCCCTGCTAATCTGTCTTCTGTCCCGTGTGGACCTCAAAGGCTGCAGGCCGCTGGTCTTTCCAGAAGCTGCAAAGCCTGTCTTTAAGCCACATGTTACAGTTAGAAATCTAGAAGCTTGCTAGTGGTAAAGTATTAGGCCTTTCATTTTAAAGTAGAAATTGGATACAAGCAGGACATTCTGCCCAGAAAAATGAATGACATTTTTATGAAGTTGAACATAGGACTTTTTTACCTTTTAGGTCACAGAACTTTTTCTAAAAGACAGTAACAAATGATTCCTCCCCCACCCCGCCCCAAGATTGTGTTTCTAGAAATTCAAATCACAGACTGGAGCATAAATATCACCTTCGATACAGGCCTGTGCCTCCTTCAGCTTCGTATCTTTGGCAATAAGCAAGAGGCGGGACAGCTGCCCAAAGCTCCTGACCTTAATGTGTGGCACAGAGACAGACAGCAAGGGCTGCCCATCTTTATCAACTTCTTCTGACTTGACTGTTGTTTCACTAGGAAAATTAAAAAAATAATAATAAATAAAAAAATAAATAAATATCAAAAGCTTAAGATTACCTGGATGCTAGTGAAGTTAAATATAAGACATTTCGACAAATTATTCCTACAATTATCATATGGTTTCACTCATATGTGGAACATAGGAATAGCATGGAGGACCATTGGGGAAGGGAGGGAAAACTGAAGCGGGGGCGGAAATTAGAGGGGGAGACAAACCATGAGAGACTATGGACTCTGAGAAACAAACTGAGGTTTCTAGAGGGGAGGGGGGTGGGGGATGGGTTAGCCCGGTGACGGGTATTAAGGAGGGCACATACCGCATGGAGCACTGGGTGTTATAAGCAAACAATGAATCATGGAGCTCTACATCAAAAACTAATGATGTACTATACGGTGGCTAACTGAACATAATAAAATAAACCAAATCATTCCTATGTCTCATTATAAAACACAAAATATAAATATTTCTTGTGAGAAGCTCATCTCTTTTCTTACCTTGGACACACTCAGATGCTTAACTTCTCAGTCTTATTATTATCTTATTAAGATAGAGAGCCACACAATCTATCCAGGAAGAAAATCTTAAGCAGTTTCTTGAATACTTACATGAACTCAATCACAGTTTTTGTTTTTCTGACAATGTGTTGGACATCTTTTAAAAAAAAAAAAATCACTGGTTCTACAGCACCATTCATGTTTGGGGAATTTCTAATGTTATATTATTTATAAAATTTACACCACAGTGATTAGTGGTTAAAAATTTTCTTGGCTAGGGCGCCTGAGTGGCTCAGTTGGTTAAGGGACTGCCTTCGGCTCAGGTCATGATCCTGGAGTCCCGGGATTGAGTCCCACATCGGGCTCCCTGCTCGGCAGGGAGTCTGCTTCTCCCTCTGACCCTCCCCCCTCTCATGTGCTCTCTCTCTCTCATTCTCTCTTTCAAATAAATAAATAAAATCTTTTTAAAAAAATAAATAAATAAAAATTTTCTTGGCTACTCTGTTTATGAACAAAAAGCTATACAAAAAAGAGAGAGAGACAAACTAGATTCCCTCTGTGGATTGCTTTCCCCACTCCAAATCCCCTAATTTGGTTTACTTTAGGATAATATGCAGCTTTTCTAAATGGACTTTTCCCTGATCAGAAATTACTAAGTCTCCTAGATTTGTGTGTCTGTTCATTTTATTTCTTTTTTAGGTCAGCATTTAAGAAATATTAAGATGTTTTTATGGCAGTGATATTTCTATAGGTTTCTACCACTTGCAACATTAACTAAACTGCCTAGGTTTTATTATATACAGATATCCCTGGCAAAACTGTTCTCATCGTAAGACCTGATCTAACATATTTTAAATTGTAATGCAGATAAACAGATGTGGAATGTTGCCAGTTCATCAGAAAAAGTAAACCTGACAGACTCAGACTCAGCTCTCCTGCCCGCACTATTTCACTAGAAAAGAAACAAGAGAGAGAGACTGTGGGAGACAGAATGGTGGCTCCCCACAGATGTCCACGTCCTAATCCCCGAAGCCCATAAATGTGTTGCCTCATATGGCAAAAGGGACTATGCAGATGGATTAAGTTAAGGATTTTTTTTTTTAAAGATTTTATTTATTTATTTGACAGAGAGAGACACAGCGAGAGAGGGAACACAAGCAGGGGGAGTGGGAGAGGGAGGACACGGGACTCGATCCCAGGACCCTGGGATCATGACCTGAGCTGAAGGCAGTCACTTAACCAACTGAGCCACCCAGGCGCCCTAAGTTAAGGATCTTAAGATGAGAAGACTATTCTGAAATATGCAGGAGGGTCAAGTCAGAGAAGCCGACGTGACATGGAAACAGAGGTCAGAGTAACCCAGAGCCAGGAGCCTGGGAATGCAGGTGGCCTCCAGAAGCTGCAAAAGGCGAGAATGGATTTTCCTTCAGCCCCCAGGAGGAACACAGCCCTGTGAACACCTTGATTTTAACCCTACAGACTCATGTTAGTCTTTGCACCTCCAGAACCATAAGAAATTAAATCTGCATTGTTTTAAGCCACTGAGCGTGTGATAATTTGTTACAGCAGCAATAGGAGGCTAATACAGGGATGTCTACCAGTCTTCGCCCACTGCTCTATGTGCAGTAACTTACATAGTAACTGCACACAGAAGGTGCTCAATAAATGGAAGAGGAATAAATGAATAAAAGATTTCCAGACTGACCAGTGCTGTGTGTTGTAGGCAAAATGTGTGTTTTCTCTAAAATAAAGCTTTTGGAATAATGTCTTTAGGATTGAGGTGATTTCTTAAAGGTTTGTACTGGGCTGGTCACGAGTGCTAAGAGGATGATGACAAGACTAAGTTATAAGCCGAATGAATGCCAACAACATCAAGCCACTGAACTCGAGAAGATGAAACTCCTGGTGAGAAACGGAAGAAGTCAAGGGCACAGGGCACGTATTTCATTGCTCCCACCAGTTGAAACCTGTACTTCAGCAGAGCAGTAGGAAATAAACGGCAGCTATAGGGAGGATGTGGAAGAGCAGGTTTGTTTCTGGGTTCACAGTTTCTAACGCCTGAAGAAAGAGCTTCTGGAAAAAAAAAAATACAGCACCCACCTCGTGAGGTCAAGATGAATGTGCTATAAATGAAACCCACTGACCTGATCAAAAGACTTTTAAACTGGCATTGGGGAAGGCAGCTGAAAATACTATAGCTTATACTATAAAGTGAGAAAGCAGGGGAATGTCTCATTTATTTCATCCCCGGTGCCTAGTTTAGTGTCCAGAACATAGTAATTACTCAATAAATGAGTCTCAATAGTAACAAGGGAAATGAGGCTATAGTTGAGAAACTAGTTAGTAATTCTCAGGAATGAAAAACAAAGAACTCAGTAACAAAAGTTATGGCCACCCATTTTAATACCATAATACAGAAGTTTTACCAAAGTATGGGGCGCCCAGTGGCTCAGTTGGTTAAGTGTCTGACTCTTGATTTCAGCTGAGGTCATGATCTCAGGGTCGTGAGATCAAGCCCCACTTTAGGTTCCGCACTCAGCATTGAGTCTGCTTGTCCCTCTCCCTGAGCTCCCCCTCCCCTGCTCTCTCACTCTCTCTCTCTCTCAAATAAATAAAATCTTAAAAAAAAGAAGTTTTACCAAAACATAATAATTATAGTCTCATAAAACAATACAATTTTAAGATTGGAGATCATGTAACTGAGCCTTCATGACATTGATAAGAGAACTAGAACAAAAAGGCAAAAGGATCAAACAATGCCCATTACCAAGGAGTATTGGGAAATAAGCAATAAAAAAGATGCCTGTGGAGACTTAGAGAAGAAAAAAGAAAACTAGGAACCAGAAAGGTATGAATTATAAGGGAAGTGGGCAGGACAGGGGGACGAGGGCCACTGCTCAGGGCCTGACTTCTCATCCACCCAGAACTCCTACCAGAAGAGAATTTTGTCCCAACTCAGACATATCCCTGAGACAGCAGAGAGATATTCGCAGCTGAAATACCACGATACCAAAGCCAACATGATTCAAAAATCATAGTTCTACCAAAGAAGGAGAGAAAAGAACAGGTAATAACATTTTCACTAAGTGATTCTGAATGCTTATCCAGTTTCTAAATTTCCCAAGCTTCATTCTAATGAGTCAAAGCAACTCAGCTCTGTATACAACCAACAGATGGTGTTAATCATTGGAGGGTGTCATTTGTCCTTAGCTTAGAGTGGACTTGGGCTTCATTCTGAGGTATCTTAGAAAGATTAGTAATCTCATCCTGTCTGATAAGAACACAAGCAATTGAAAATGGTAATACAAGGAGACCTATGATTTCCTTTAAAATGAAAGTGGAGCTATTTTCCCCAAAATATTGAACATGGGGAGACGATGACAAGTATTATTATAGGATAAAGAGCTGTACATTGGAAATGATCCTAAAGGAAAAGAATGAGTCATCTAACATGTGGAAAGTGGCATGCCTATCTACTCAACAATGATCCTCACAAAAGATGGGCGATGAAATAAAAAACCTTTTCAGTGCGTGATGAGCGCATCAGTTTCAACATCAGATGCCTATTAGCCTAATTCAGAAGAAGGATGATCACACTTCTACAGACGGCTACAAAGAGTGCATTTGGAGATGTACAACATCAAATGAGAAATGAGGCCACAAGTGTAAATACAAAAGAGATCAACAAAAGGGGGGAGCTCACTTCTTTCAACAGACTTCCCATGCAGATTAAACTGACTTGTTTTGGAACAAGAGGCTGAGAGAATGTACATTCCCAAGAAGAAGACCCGACCTAAATATTCTAAAATACCCAAGAATATTCTAGTTTGGTAGAAACACATCCAGGGACCCCAAGCTCAAAGCCTTTATGATGACTTAGGTATCTATATCTCGTGGACTTATGGACCTGAATCCTACCTGAAAGGAGAGCAGTTCCCCCCAATTTAAATAAATGAATATAAAGTGTCCTAAGGGCCAGTGGCTAAGCAAGAAGAGTGCATGTGAACCAAAGGGCAAAGAATGAGGTAGCTGGGGCTCTTTTAATAATATATCCTTCCAGCCATTGAGGGCATCTCTGGTCTCTATCACTTGTTGTTATGTTGCTAGACATAGCATACCAAGTGGCTATGGGTTGCTGACAGTTCTTTGGTTTGGGGGGAGGAGTAAGGGGAATGGTCAAGACTTAGATGTATAAACATTTGGTATTTTCTATTAGTACCAAAATCTCAGCTGTATCCTTTGCCTTCTTCAGGACAGTCAGTACCTGGTTTTCATCAAGCCACAAAGGCATGGTTTCCTTCAAATACAGTAAGTGCTACTATTAGACCCTTCTTTCCCCTTCCAACATCAAAGATATCATCAATAAAGGTCAGAAACAAAACCAGTGGATAGAAAAATTGGCCCAAGGAAAAGTTGCCTAGTCAATTTGACAGAAGGAAGATAATCAAGGGGCATTTGGTTCAAAACACACATGGTGCCAAAATGTCAAGACATCCTGCTTAAGAGGGACCACTGTACATAAAGACTGGGATGCAGAGGTATAAGAATGGAAATAGAGCAAAAAAGAAATCAGACAAGGATAAAGGAAGAGAAATAGTAATATAATTGAGGTGTGTGTAACAGCCCACCTAAGTAGGTCACAGATGTGGTCATGTTCGTACTTGGAACACAAAAATAAGTACAGAGGTAAGATACAATGACACTCTTGATATTCTTCTGACATCTGCTTTAAATCCATCTTTGTGCTAAGTAGTTCATATGTTTCTGGACTATATCGTTTTGCAGATGAGTTCATCTTTCAAAGGTTAGGAAAAACAACGTGTGACACTACACTGAACTTAAGTGGGAGCAATAAATAATGACAAGCACTTTGGGAGGAAGTGACCATAGGCACAGTTAGATATAAAATACAATAAAAAAAAAAAAAAACCTTCAGGAAATTCAGAGAGAAGGTAAGCATGAGAGCAGAACCAAAGCACTCCTGAAATGCAATTCAAGAATTGTTTTTCAGTTCTAAAAATGAAATTCAGAGTTTATTCTCACAAATAATCCCAAAGGGAAAAATGGAAAAGGCATCTCTAGGGAGCTGTGGCTGGTCAGTGACCTGTCTTGGATAAGGTCAGACTTTAAAAGTTCATATGCGAAACCCAGGAGGAACATGGTGGCAGAAAAGAGGATCCGAATGCCTGAAGCTAGAAAATAAGCTGAAGCTGATCAAAACAACAGAAAAGATTTACATATGTATATGCAAATTAATCCTATATAATTATAATTACATTTACATAAATATATACATATTTTACCTATGTTCACAAGAGCTAAGTTGACAGCTCCCTGTTTGAGGCAGAGGTAAGATCTTTTTAAAATCTCAGATTTGGAAGGTTCTCATTTGAGGACAATTCTAATTGTCAGAAAGTCTCTCCCATATAGTGAGCAAATTTACCACTCTCCCTCTGCTGCTCCAGGAATTACTAGATTTAAATACCAGAAGGGATTCTCTCTATATCAGAGGTCACAAAACCAGGGCCTTACTTGTACCTGGAGGGTCGTATGGATAAGTGGAAAGCCCAAACATAAAGCAACAGCAAATGTTGGAGTGTGGTGACCTGGAGAATGCATCCCCTATCAAAAGAAATTCAAATCAAAATTTAAAAATCAGATGAACAACGTGTTGGCCAAACAAAACATACTCAGATTTCACCTGAGTGCCTCCCGTTTGCAATCCCTGGGTCAGAATATTTCTGAGATTCATAGATGTTAAATTACTTGCCCGAAACCTACAAACCAATTAACAGAAATACATACAATGAAGATACTAAATTCTAGAAGCAATTTGCTGGCTTACCTGACAATATAACCTGATTCAAATGCTGAGGGGTCCAAGTTTGTTTTCCATTCAAGTGGTTCTACAAAAACATATTTTGCCTCTTGAGGATGTTTGTAGATAAAACTCTCCACGAACATGATAATTTCTTTCAGTATCGCCTCATTGAGAGGAGTAATTTCCAAGATTCTGGTCCCATAACCGGCTGCAGTCCACTGCGCTGATCTTGTCAGAGCCACGCCCATGGGAACCGTCAATGCTCAGATCTGAGCACACACGCTGCATCAGAGCAGAAAGAGAAAGAGGATAGCAAGCACTTTTCCCCAGAACCGTTTTCCTTTTCAAGGCTTTAAGCCATCCAACCCACAGTCTGCTTATTAATCGTGGCTGATTTTTTAATCATCAAATTGCTCTTTAAGGCAATAAAATAGTTAATTTTTACTGAGCCAGCTCTAAGTAAAAGCAATGGGTACTTGGATTTTCCAATACCTGTCTGCCCTGTGAATAACTTTCTCATTTCCCTGGGTCTAAGAGAGGAAGTGCAAGTAACTGGGCGGAAAACAGAAATGGAAAACCCCAACAGTGGAAGGAAGAGTGGAGGAGTGTGGCATCACGGCTTTTGGTCCCCAGGTCTGCTGGAGCCCGAGGCAGATGAGCAAAGCTCTTCTGAGCTGGGCAGCACATCATTTAGAACCAGGCTGTTGGGGCACCTGGCTGGCTCAGTCACTAAGCGGCTGCCTTCGGCTCAGGTCATGATCCCAGGGTCTGGGATTGAGCCCCATGTCCGGCTCCCTGCTCCGCAGGAAGCCTGCTTCTCCCTCTCCCACTCCCCCTGCTTGTGTTCCCTCTCTCGCTGTGTCTCTCTGTCAAATAAATAAACAAAAATCTTAAAAAAAAAACAAAACAAAAACAAAGGAAGAACCAGCTGTCAAACTGAACTCCGTTATTCTGACTTTTTAAAAAAATGTATTTTTATTTAAATTCAATTAACATATAATGCATTATTGGTTTCAGAGGTAGAGATCATTGATTCATCAGTCTTACATAATACCCAGTGCCCATTACATCACATGCCCTCCTTAATGTCCATCACCCAGTTACTCCATCCCCGCGCCCCCCTCTCTTCCCTCCAGCACGGACTTTCTTTTAAAAAGAGAACATTATCTGTAACATTAAATAAGAGCCAAGTTAGAAAGCAAGTTCTCACTGTGAACATTCAAGGCTTTGTTCCCTGATAGTCTATACTTGTTTGCTCTCTCATTAAAGGGATCATTAAAGCCTTCCTTCCAGAATATTAGAATGGTTACAAAGTTAAATATAGAATAGAATTAGCTTTCCCCCCATCATTACGACTAAAGCTCAGAAGTACCAAGACTCTACAGAAATGACTTGGAGATTTTGGATTTTGTGCTGTATTCAATCTTGATATCCAGTAACAGGACATCTAGGTTGGTGGTTCTTAATGAGCCAGTATTCATAATGCAGAGAAGTATTATAAAAGACATTTCATTATCAAAATGATAGGAAGGAGACATCATTGGCATTCAGTGATGAGGACCAAGAATGTCAGACGTCCTGCAATGTGCATGACAGTCCCCAGAAAGAAGAATTATGCTACAATCTCCAGGCATCTAGTAGATGAAAAACTATCAGGTAAGTAATACCTGCGCTTAGAACCTATCTCCACTTTACAAATAATCATAAAGTTTTTTTTTCCACAATTTTGATATACGCAGAATTTTCCAGGATTGCAACTATAATATAAGTCAAAGGAAGGTTGTACATACTTTGTTTTATATGGAAGTCTACCAAGAGCTCAGCATTTCGGAAAATCACGCCATTGATGGCCATGAGGGTCACACAATTTAAGTTTCAATGACATGTTTATATCAGCCTTCATCTGGAGCTACTCCATTCACAGTAGGTAATTCTGTGTAAGGCTGGAGCATCTGACTACTTCATTACACATTCTAGTGCAGTGGTACCTGAGCATTTCCATACTGATATTGTATTACGAGGATTTACCTTTTAATTTTCCTTTATTTTACAGTTAGGGCATTAACAACATTTTAAAACTATGCACGTATGTAGAATTATTATCTAGGATTTTGATTTTGGAGTAGCAAAGCAGACATTACAAAATAGTTGTTATAAAAAAACGATAGTTCCTGGGGCTGAGTATGGCTGATATATGTGTATATAAATACGTATATATTTTTATATCTGTATATATAATTGCTAGTGAAATAAAATGTATACAATTAGGGTACAAATTTGTTCTGTGCATTTATTTTAGTATTCCAGTTGTTTCTATTGCTTGATTCTGAACACATGTACTGATGCTTATATGTAATACTGCTGATTTTCCCAATATTATGAGAGTACGTGTAAGCTAAGTACAAATAACTTTATCGTATACAGCAAGTGTTAGGTGCACAGTTCTGTTTTTAATCTTAATTATACAATTTGTTTCAATGGTCTTATAAAACTATGGCATGTGTATAATTTCCTTCTTGCACTTTTTAAAAGGAAAATGTGGACGTACATAGATTACCTAAGACTATAGCAGTCAACATCCCATACAGCAACTTCCTGGAAGACACTTTAAAAAGAGCTAAGAAATGCAGAAAAGGTCTTCTTTTCATCATGATAAATTTTTATACAGAAGTAACTGTAACACATTTGAATCTCTTCAAATTGTTTTTCTAAATCTGGTAAACCAGGTGCTGCAACAATGAACAGGCTTGATTTGAGAAGACTGGTTAGCAGAAGAAAATTTCAGGGAGGCCTAGGACAATCTAGAAGGCATATAAAATATTATGGGGGGGGGGAGTGGAACAAAATCCGGAACAAGACAAGATACGTATAAAAAGGCTTAAAAAAAAAAAAAAAAAGACAGAAGTACTTTGCAGGCTTAACTGAATAAATTTTAAAATGAAAACAGGGTAATCTAATGTTTTTCATGTTAAGAATTTCTAATGGCTTAATTTACCAAGAGAACCAGAGCTATAGTATTTATTCCACTAATCCCAGAGGTGTTAAAAAATGGTCAGTATAACTCAGGTAAAAATACAAAACTAACACTTTTTATCAAAACAGGCTGTTCCCCAGTTTCTACCCACTGCCAATCCAGGTGTCCTTTTGGCCTAAGAACCATGGTTACAACGAATACATATGAATACATAGTACATATCTTTAAGGTACGATTGTTAAAAAGTTTAATGATTAAAAGGGAAAAAATTTTGTGCATGTGTTTGCATAAACTGAGAATCACTTATATTCATTTTCTCTACTAATTCTACTCATTTTCTCTACTAATCAAATCGCTCTAATAGAATGTTTTTCTGTTTTAAGGGTTAGTAGGGCAAGCTTCCCGTATCATTAATAAAATGAAACCTGTCCATGAACAATTTCTGTAACACTTGAGCAGAAGCAAACCCGAATTCTTTAGGAAGCTCAGGGAACGTAAGCATCCACCCTGAGATCTAGAAATGTGGCTGGGTAACATTGATTGGGGGGTCATTCCGAGAATGATGAAGCTACAGAAAAATTAAAATTTCAGGAACTGACATGAAGAGCGCCCTCAATCAAAGTACACGCAAACCCTGTGTTTAAACACGAGATGACAGCACCAACCGGGCCGGTGACAAGCGTTAGAGTTGGAGGCTCAGTTTCTAGGGATGAGGGGGGCGCGGGGGGCAGGCAGCGAAGACAGTATAGCCAGAAGCAGGCACAGCCGCAAGGGCGGAGGGGAAAGGCGAAGAGGGGAAGGGGGGCAGGGAGTCGGCCTGAGAAGCAGAGAGAACGGATAACGGAAGAAATGGGGTCGCGGCAGGGTGGAGACGGGGTGGGCTCGGGGGCGAAGGAGCAGGACGTGCCCGGGCAGGGGCAAGGTGTCGGCGGGGAGGCAGGGGTTCAATGCGGGTGGGAGAGAGAAGGGGAGAGGACGGATCTCGGGCCCGACGAAAGGCAAGAGGCGAGGGAGACAGAAGCGGGGGCCCGAGAAAGGCCCCCATTTCTCGAACCGCGCGTTAGGCTGCAAGGACCCCAGCGCGGGGCGAGCGTGAGCTGGGGGTCCCGGAGGCCGCAGGAGCAGCGGCGAGTCCCCCCCCGCCCGTGCCCCCGGCGGCCACCCTGCGCCCAGCGGCCGCACTCACCTGCAGCGCCCAGCTCCGCGCCCGCACTGTGCCCCGCGCCCCGCCCCGCTCGCCGCGCGCCCGCCTGTTGCTAGGACGCCAGGCAAACACCCGGCGCCCGGCCGCCGCGCAGCGCGTCGCCGCCCCGCGGGGGAAAGCTCCGAGCCCGCCCCTCGCGCCGCGGCTGCCGCGCAGTGGCGCCCAGAGCCCGCCCAGCCCGCAGCCGCGTGCCACCGGCCGCCCCGCGCTCCCGCACGCCCGCCGCCCCGCCGCCTGCCCCCGGGGGGACCCGCGCTCCCGCACGCCCGCCGCCCCGCCGCCTGCCCCCGGGGGGACCCGCGCTCCCGCACGCCCGCCGCCCCGCCGCCTGCCCCCGGGGGGACCCGCGCTCCCGCACGCCCGCCGCCCCGCCGCCTGCCCCCGGGGGGACCCGCGCTCCCGCACGCCCGCCGCCCCGCCGCCTGCCCCCGGGGAGACCCGCGCTCCCGCACGCCCGCCGCCCCGCCGCCTGCCCCCGGGGAGACCCGCGCTCCCGCACGCCCGCCGCCTGCCCCCGGGGGGACCCGCGCTCCCGCACGCCCGCCGCCCCGCCGCCTGCCCCCGGGGGGACCCGCGCTCCCGCACGCCCGCCGCCCCGCCGCCTGCCCCCGGGGGGACCCGCGCTCCCGCACGCCCGCCGCCCCGCCGCCTGCCCCCGGGGGGACCCGCGCTCCCGCACGCCCGCCGCCCCGCCGCCTGCCCCCGGGGAGACCCGCGCTCCCGCACGCCCGCCGCCTGCCCCCGGGGGGACCCGCGCTCCCGCACGCCCGCCGCCCCGCCGCCTGCCCCCGGGAGGACCCGCGCTCCCGCACGCCCGCCGCCCCGCCGCCTGCCCCCGGGGAGACCCGCGCTCCCGCACGCCCGCCGCCTGCCCCCGGGGGGACCCGCGCTCCCGCACGCCCGCCGCCCCGCCGCCTGCCCCCGGGGGGACCCGCGCTCCCGCACGCCCGCCGCCCCGCCGCCTGCCCCCGGGGGGACCCGCGCTCCCGCACGCCCGCCGCCCCGCCGCCTGCCCCCGGGGAGACCCGCGCTCCCGCACGCCCGCCGCCCCGCCGCCTGCCCCCGGGGAGACCCGCGCTCCCGCACGCCCGCCGCCTGCCCCCGGGGGGACCCGCGCTCCCGCACGCCCGCCGCCCCGCCGCCTGCCCCCGGGGGGACCCGCGCTCCCGCACGCCCGCCGCCCCGCCGCCTGCCCCCGGGGGGACCCGCGCTCCCGCACGCCCGCCGCCCCGCCGCCTGCCCCCGGGGGGACCCGCGCTCCCGCACGCCCGCCGCCCCGCCGCCTGCCCCCGGGGAGACCCGCGCTCCCGCACGCCCGCCGCCTGCCCCCGGGGGGACCCGCGCTCCCGCACGCCCGCCGCCCCGCCGCCTGCCCCCGGGAGGACCCGCGCTCCCGCACGCCCGCCGCCCCGCCGCCTGCCCCCGGGGAGACCCGCGCTCCCGCACGCCCGCCGCCTGCCCCCGGGGGGACCCGCGCTCCCGCACGCCCGCCGCCCCGCCGCCTGCCCCGGAGGCGGGGCGGGGGGACGCCCTGCCGTGCGGGGTTCCATCGACGCCCGCAACCGCTGCTCCCCGCTCGTCCCCTCCCTGGAAACAGCGTCATTGGACGTCCTTCTTCGAGGACTCGGAGCCTGACTCACTCCACCAGGTGGGAAACGTTTACCTTAATTAAGGCCACCCGCAGTGCGGGGGTTGAGCAGCTAATTAATGTGACCGAAAGCTAATAGCAAATGTTCGTTAGAAACACCGTTTTATGTGTCTCCACAGGCTTCTGGACAGGTGTTCTGCCGTGTTCCATACGGTGTTCTATGTACCTTAAATCTTCACTCAGTTCTCAAAATAGGAGAGGGCCTCTCACCGGATATTTGAGGCCTAAATGTGCTTCTCCGAAAAGCAAATGTCGTGGAATATACAAATACTCACTGGAAGAGCAGAAACTGCTCTTCAGTAGAATAATTCAGAGAATTGGAATGAAATGAGAACACTTCCCCCTATTTTTAAATGCCTTTTACCTTTTACCAAGATGACCTTAACCCCACCTGTAGATACTTCTACCAAGAAGAGTCCCAGCTCTGAAAAACCAGAAGGGGCTGAAGGAGTGGAAAAAAAATATTTGGGAAAAGAATAATAAAAGCGAGCAAGAACAGTATACTGTCTTTGGGGGTAGAGTGTTTAGGGATGGGTCCTGGATAATTTAGGGTGGTGAAGTGTTTAGGAACTAGAACTGGATTCTTTCCCTAAAGTCAAAGACACAGATATGGATGATGTTAGGGTATTACGTGTCAGGATATTACATTGTCCTGGCTTAAAAGCAGAGCCTTTCCTCAGACACCACAGAAAAATGAAATAGATTAGGCCTTTGTTTGGGGTCTTTTCTTTTTTCTTTCTTTTATAAAGGTCTTGGAAGTGGGATCATTTTGCTTAAAGTAGCCTCTACCTCCAGCGAAGACTAGACTTGCAGTGAATCAGAAGGGAAGATTATATGCTAACAGGAACATAATCTGAAGGGAGCCCTTCCAAAAATGAACAGATCACACTCTGAGACAACCACAGCATCATACCTACAGAGTGATGCAGGTCACACTTTGGTGAGGATCAGAATCCACCCTTTAGAGGGTTGTCAAAACAGTCCTGGAGCAAGGAAATTTCATTGGGTGCTTTTCTGTCATTTGCACATTTTTAACCAGCTGTATAATATGAGAGAGCGTAACTGAGCCCAACAGAGAAACCGGTCAGAGATCTACAAAGTCAGGACGCTTGACCTTGGTTTCCAAAGCTGGAGAAAGCCAGTGCCCACCAAGATCCGAGTAGCTGTGTCCTCATTTGCCAAAGTTCATGCCACATGTCACAATCTACCATTGCTTAATCTGATGGCAAAATCTGAATTTATTAACCCTGAGGTTGTCCAGTAAAAAAAAAAAAAAAGGCATGTAATAATATGCAAATCTGTAGAATTCCCAGCTGGTTTCTTCCAATTTTTCCTTGCCATGTTGGAGTACTAACTTGGCGTGTCTTGGTCCTGGAGGAGTCCACAGCACTGTCTAGACCCTCCCTCCCGACATCCCACTCCTCCATGCCCTTGGCTTAAATGACTACTCAGAGAGTGCTGACCACCCAAACTAAAGAAGTCTCCCACTAGGATTTGTCTTGACTAATCCGTCTTACTGCCTGTTTGCTACCTCCACAGTAAGCTCCATGAAAGGGACCTTCCTGTCCCCTTCAAGTCTCTATTCCTAAGATCTAGAAGAGTGACTGACACATGGAAAGAATAAAATTGGTGAATCACCTAGTCAAAGACGCCTTGCTACCTGGCATTCTCTGTTGAGCCAGGCACGGAAGGGTGAAGCTCACATTTCCTTGGACATAGTTGATAGAACCAGTTGGATGATTCTAAGTGGCTGTGTTCAGGAAAAGAGCCTTCAACACTGAGAGCACACCCAGGAGTTTGTTGTAGCAGAGGATTTTCCCGGCACTGCCTTCATAAAGTATGGACGTGGGACCCAGTTCTGCCCAGTGGAGCTTTACAGAAAGCCTGCTAAGGACTTCTGGGAAAGACTGGAGAGTTGTCGGCCCTTCCTGGTAACTTTATGTCAGCTAAATAGGCTCCCTGTGAAACCACCCACTCTGGCTCAAACCAGCTTAGCTCCTCTGTAGAGTTCACGCACAGATCCTGTGTTATAGTCTGCTAGGGCTGTCATAACAAGGCACTGCAGATTGGGTGGCTGAAGCCACAGAAGTTTGTTGTCTCTCAGTTTTGGAGGCTAGACATCCAAAATCAAGGTGTGAGCAGGGTAAGTTCCTTCTGAGGGCTGTAAGGGAAGGACTTATTCCAGGACTTATTCCTGCTCTCCTTGGCTTGTAGATGGCCATCTTCATGTCCACATGACATTCTCCCTGTACGCCTGTCTCGGTGTGCAAATTTTATTTTTTTCTAAGGGTACCAGCCATATTGGATTAGGGTCCACTCTGATTAACTCATTCTAACCCAATTCACTCTGTAAAGAGCCTATCTTCTATAAAGAGATACTGGGACTTCTATGAATTTTAGGGAGGACACAGTTCAACACTTAATATTATGTAAACAAGAAAGTCAGTAGGTCTCAGGGGCCCATTCATCTGTGTTAGAGTGGGGCCAGCTGGTGTGAGGCAGCCAAGAGAAGCATTTATGGGCCATAACCATGAGAAGATGATAGGTAAGTTCTGTTTGAGTGTCCAATACCTCAGTCAGAAAGGGCCAAGACCGGTGCAACTTCATAAGGCTTGCTGGAAAGTACCATCACTTACATTGTACCGTATTGGGGTTAAGTCTCATTGAGGGGAAAGGTTGCCTCTCAATGGAGTTTTTCAGGGGATTTCAACAGAAATTCCGATGATAGAAAATTTCTTGAAGTCTGAGGAAGTTCTAAGGACCAAATTTGCCAGATCCCACCTTGCATTAAAAAGACCAGCAATCAAACAGCTTCAGTTGTCTTCCTATACACAAAGATAGCTCTTGGTGGTACAAGTATACCAAGGCCCATGGTCTGGAAATGAAATGGCTCCTTCTCCTTAGATCCTAACCTTCTAGACCTTCGTTTATTCCATTAATGCTTTCTTTTGGCTACCAGCATGTGCCACGCAGAACCTAGCAGAACTAGGTTATCTAAATACATCTAAGTACATCTGGGAGCGGCTTCTGCAGGATCCTGGCGGGCTGCTTTTCCTCGGGAAACTTAACAAGAGAAAGCTATGAGATAAAATTGCAGCCCCTGGCTGTGCAGCTGGTCTCAGGCCTACAAGAGATACTCATCCTCTCCTTTCTCTGCTGCCTATTCCAGACTCCCCTCACCCTTCAGTAGCGCCTTTGCTGATCTAGATGGCTTACCAGCTGGGGTCATCCTGGCCCTCTCTGCTGAGGGATCTGAACCACTGGCATCATCAGCCCTTGTCACATGGTAGCTATTTTATTTGTGCCTTTACCATTGAAATTGGGCAAAGAAGTACCAAGCAGTCCACAGGTGGACCACCCAAGTTCCAAACACATCCTTCCCTAACCCCACAGCAACCCTCCCTCTTCCTCATGATCAGGCTCAATTGCTCTGACCAGGATCATGACTCCTTTACTTGCCTATTGGTCTCTTGCACAAAGAACCCAAAGTCACAAAGTTACCACAAGTTAAAGTTTAAGATTTATTTATTTTAGAGAGAGAGAGAGAGAGCAAGCAGGGGGAGAGGCAGAGAGAGAGAGAGAATCCCAAGCAGACTCCCTGGTGAGCACGGAGCCCAACACAGGGCTCAATCCCATGACCCTGAGATCATGACCTAAGCTGAAATCAAGACTCAGATGCTTGACTGAGCCACCCAGGTGCCCCACCAAAAGTTAAAGTTTAATGTCCCTTGCTGGAACATTTCCCCTCTAGGAACCAGGACTTCTGAATGTACAGAGCCCAGATTTGCAGTGACAGGAAGCACAAATTCCCCCAAGTGATAGGTAAGCATGGCCACTCCTACTTCCACCTCTTAGTTCTAGAAGCCATGTATTTTACCTTTATAGGTCACAGCCCCATATAATGGCTGTTGATTTAGGGTATACGCTGCAGGGTGGAGGATGGCACCCCATCCTTACCGAGTATTCTCCCCAAGCTGGCACTATAGTTGTGCCTTCAAAAGACCAATTAGGGGGTGCCTGGGTGGCTCAGTCAGTTAAGCGGCTGCCTTCGGCTCAGGTCATGATCCCAGGGTCCTGGGATCAAGCCCCGCATCGGGCTCCCTGCTCAGTGGGGAGTCTGCTTCTCCCTCTCCCTCTGCCACTCCCCCTGCTTGTGCTTTCTCTCTCTTGCTCTCTGTCAAATAAATAAATAAATAATCTTAAAAAAAAAAAAAGGCCACTTAGTTGCTCTGTTAGGATAGTCATCCAAAGCCCCTTTGGAGATTTTTCGTGCCCCTTCACTGAACGTGTTGAGGCTGGAAGACTGTGTTTAAGAAGAAATCTAGCAAAAGGTGACAGGGATGGAGGCTATGCGTGGGCCTGACAAAGAGTTCCCTCTGTTGATGCTTTGTCTCCGCTCTGCTAACAGCAGGGACTGACACTAACCTTTTAAAGATTTTATTTATTTTTTATTTACTTATTTGAGAGAGAGAGCACATGAGAGGGGGGAGGTTCAGAGGGAGAAGCAGACTCCCTGCCGAGCAGGGAGCCCGATGCGGGACTCGATCCAGGGACTCCAGGATCATGACCTGAGCCGAAGGCAGTCGCTTAACCAACTGAGCCACCCAGGCACCCAGACACTAACCTTTTAATACCGCTCATTCCTGGGGAGATTAACCAGGCCCTGGTGACAGATCAGGTACATTGGATTCCTTCCATTTTGAGGGTGGCAAGAAGATTCCTCCTTACTAGGACCGATACGTATTCCAAATAGGGATTTGCCTTCCCTGCCCACAATGCCTTGGTCAGAACCACCCTCAGAATGCCTCCGTCATCAACATGGTATTCCACACAACATTGTCTCGGAACAGGAGACTCATTTTAGAGCAACAGAGACTCAACAATAGGTTTATCACCGTGAAAGCCATTGCTTTTACCGTGAACGGCATGACCCAGAGGCAACCATCCTGATAGGATAGTGGGATGATCTGCTGACTTTCCGGCTAAGGTGCAGTATGGCACAGTACCTCATGGGGTCAGGTCTCCATCCTCCGGGACATGGTTTATGCACCGAGTTAACAGTCAACATACAGTGCTGTTTTCTCTAGTAGCTGGAATTCATGGCTGTGCGAACCAAGGAGTGAACTTTCTCACCAGAACCATCAGTGACCTACTTGTGGAATTTGGGCTCCCCATTCCCACAGCCTTGGGCTCTGCCAGTTAGAAGCCCTCGTTCTCATGGGCGGGGGGGATTGCTTGCACTGGGGAATACAGGGTTCCGTTGACCTCGAAGCCGTGACTACCGCCTGGCCGCTTTGGGGTCCTCATGCCAGTGAACCAACAGAACAAAAACAAAAAGCAGGGACTTAGACTAGTTGGGTCATTGATTGACCATGATTACTATGGGGGCTAGGATGCTATCACCACGAAGGAGGATGTTTATAACCCAGAGGCCAAGGGACTTGGCTCTTGGTACTTGGGCAGCTCTTAGTACTCCCATGCCTTGCGGCAACTATGAATTGGAAATCACAGCAACCCAGTCAGATAAGACAACTAAGGGCTCAAACCTCAACTCAACTAAGGGCTCAGAAATAGAGGCCTGGGTCATCCCACCAGGCAAGAGTCTCAGACCAGCCAAAGTAATAGCCATGGGACATTTGGGGTGCATGGTCAGCTTCTTGTTTCTACCTTGTCTTTGCTATTTCCTACCTGTAGTCTCACTTTAGCCCTTTAGGTGAGAAAGAAGAGGGCAAAGGCCAAGGAACCTTCGAAATTGTCTCCCTGTCATAAGCTAGCTTTGCATCTTCTGCAGGAAGTCTAAACTGGCTCTTTCTCTAGTGAGAGTTTTTCTTGGCTCTTCAAGAACCTTCCACATTGGTGTCCTTCCCCTAGGAGATTGCTCCATCCCAGAACAATCGTCCCCATTCTGGCTATAGCTTCGGGAATCTAGCATTTCATACGTCTGTCTGCTGAGGTCTCACAGCTGGTGTGCCGCCTCCACCAGAGTATTTCCTTCACCACACTCACATTATTTGCCCTACAAACTCGGGAAGTGCAGATCAATCCCATCACAAGAGAAGTTTTCTCCGCTCTGCTGCCAAAGCCACTATACCCAGCCTGTCTCTCACCCGCAGGCTTGTCCGCTGCGTCCTCCCCACTTCCAACTGCACAGGGTGAAGGATACATAGTTAGGTCTCTAAGTGGCCTCATTAAAGTCCTTTTCTTCTTCTCTGACTTGAGGTTGGGGGCAGGTGAGTAGAGAAGAGATGGCCAGCTCGGCTCTCTCTGAAAAGCCCCTCCCTGGAAATCCACTCATTTCCCTTCTATAACTTCTGTGTGGGTGAGTCAGGTAATTGACTTTCCAGTTAGAGCCTTTACCATTTTACATCTTGGCCTAGTTCCTCACTCTGGAATAAATTGTCTATTGTATCTTGAATCCCAATGTCTTGAATTAGTGAAACACTTTTAACATTATTTCTTAGGTATATGTATAAATTGTGGATGGTTACACAGCAAATCAATAATATACATCACCTTAAAAAGTGAGGAAGAATTAATCATTTTTTATTTATATACCTCTTTATCTTTTGATGTATAATAATGAAACTATGTTCCTGTAGTAAAAAATTAGAATGGTGTAAAAAAAATAAACATAGGACATATAAGTAAATTTAAATTATATATACATATGAATTAATATTAGCCATTATTTGCCATATGTCCAATAACAAAGTGTAATAATTCTTTCATACGTATCAAACAAAGTGACTCTGATTCTAAAGTAAAATTATAGGATTGCCTTAAACATTTTGAGGCAACTTCATGGAGAAAAGATGTTTTTGCTGATTTTTATTCTGTATTTACATGTGATGCAGTTGATTGAATTTTGACTAGAAAATTTGAGTGTGAAAATAATTAAAATGACAGGAATCTCAAATCAAATTGGGGGGTTAAGGGAGAAGCATGTTATAAGCTTCAGTACTATCAAAAAGAAAAATAATAAACCTAGAGAGGCACATTCTCTTCTCAGTTCGATCAACACCTCTAGAAATGATTGAAGCGGTCTGTAGAGTTAATTACACCTACATGCCACATCACTAGCCTCCCAGTCAAACGTGTGCATTATGCATCTCCCCAAAGGCACTAAGATCCAATAGGGAGAGAGGAAGGGAGGGAAGATGAAACAGGCGAAACATGGCAACAAAATGTGGATAATGGAAAGCAGAGGAGTTGGAATGGTTTAGGAAAGAGGAGAAAGCAAAACCTAGTAGTTTGAAGGAGTCAAAGCCAATAAAAAGAAAACATTTGCAAATAACACAGACCCTGAAAAGACTCAGAACTAGGCAGCATCTCTGAAGTTGCAGAATGGACTGATAACAGGAAGGCAGCTTGAAAGCCTTGGTGGGGTAGCTGGACCCCAGCATCCTTTTCCCCAACAGAAAGATTCATAAGTCGAGGCACCAGGAACAGCCAAGAACTAAGAACATATGAGCACGCTGAAGGCTGAGACCCTCCTTAGCCCCTTCTCCTGGCCACCTTCCTCACAATGGCAACCCGATCAGGCAAAAGAACTGAGACTGACCAGCCTGAGGACAAAAATCTCCAGATGCTGACATTTAGGTGTCCTGTCAAGCAAATACACAGGTGTTGAAGTAGGAAAAGTGTGTAGGAGGCAGGGGGCAGGAGTGATGGGAACAGAATTCTACCCTCTTTCAGAGTAGAGAGTCACTAATCATTTCTAAAAAGGAAAAATCAAGAAACAGCAGTTTAAGCATGTTATTTAGAAATCTGGAAATGTTGAGTAATACCAAAGACAAGTAAAAGTTGTTGCCCATCACTGTGATTTTTAAGCAAAACACAACCAGGAGCTAATCAGCTTCTCAAGAAGATCCAGGGCCAATGGCTGTGTAGAAAGCTGACTCTCCATCATCCAGGCCAGGCTAGTAATCACACAGACTTAGAGAGATCCAGTGCTGATGAACACAGACCATCAGGGGAGGTAAAGCTTCTGTGACAGTTAACTGTTACCACAATAATGCTGCGTAACAGATCACCCCAAAACTCAGTGGTATACATGTATTTATACTCACGCTCATGGATCTGGAGGCCAGTTGCTGTTCAGGTGAGTTTGGCTGGTCTGGGCTAAGCCTAAGTGGCTCTGCTTCAGGCTATGTGCTTCTGGGCTTGATGTCAGGCTGTGAATCTGCCCCATAGGTCTAGTTCTGGAACCAAGGCTTAGGAGCAAGGGCTGCCTGTTGCATGTTCTTGGCACGGTGAATCACTTCCAGGGACATTTTGAGTTTCTGACTGCATCATATCAACCTGATAGCCTATTGACCAAAACGAGTCACATGGCCAAGCACAAAGTCAAGGGGCCAGGAGCTGTTATCTGCCCAGTATGAAACAGTAACAAGGGTTGGATATATGACACCACTATGGCAGAGTGAAGCCATCATTGGAACTAATCATCCATTCTGTCAAAACACCGTTCTTCACTTATCATTCATCATTTATCAAATGTGTTCTAATTTTGGTCTTCATTCCCATTACATTATCAAGGTGATTCAGTCATCTTATCTTATTATCATTCTTCTAGCAAGAATATCTAGGATGCATTGCCAGGATTAATGGTTCATTGTTCTGATGTGCTTTTTTATTTTTTTGCAGTTATTCTAAGCCTTTTTTATGTTTTTATTATTTTATTCCAAATCTTTCCTTTTCAATCTAAGTTCTCTTTTATCTAAATAATACAGAATACTGTAAAAGTTGTTTAATCCCACTTTATGTCATGTAGCTCTTGGTCCCTTTTCTGGATTTTTAAAAAGCAGAAACTCAGAGCAAAGTACACTGGAATGTAGGGAAGGTTATTTGATATAGAAAATGTGTAGTCTAGCCAAGAAGTGATTACTCCAGAAATCCTCATGGAGAATAAAGGATTTAATGTGCGACTTGATATTTTGGAAAAACAAACTGAGGATTAATAATATCCGGGTGATATCTCCCAAAAACACCAAAGGAAACAGTGAAGACATCTTAAAAGAATGGCTTCCAGATGCCTAGTAAATCATGTGTCCCTAACAAATGAGAACATGGCTAAGGGAGGATATTACTTATTTTGAAAAGATATGCATTCTTTGGATAACTAGTAGCATTTTGCACTTCAACTTTGTAATATTATTAAAGAGATAGAAGCCAAGAGCATTATCCTTTTCAAATAATGAAATGATGGAGAAGTTATTTACAGCGAAAATCAGTCTTACCATTCAGTGCGATTTGTTTGTTAAGAAAAGAAATAAATCGGGATTTTTATGGTGAGGTGATTTGTCTATTTCAGCTGACTGGACTATATCTCAGAGTCTTGTGAAATAGGAGAGGATGGTTGAAAAGAGAAAGATAGGATAAGAAAACCAGGATGATGCTTTGCATATAGGAACATTTTCAGATCCCTAAGTTAGAAAGACTCCAGAATCTGGGAATTGATTTCTTACAAACCACCTACACCCACATACTCTTTGGAAAGAATTCATGTGTTCCCAGTTTGGAAACCACTTAATTTGTAGATAGAGCTCCCCATATTCCTATGCCCTTTGAGGTCTTAATCGTTTCCTCTGATATGGATTCGCATCGCAGTGAAAATGTACCAGAACCTATTAGGTTTCAGAGTTGGGGTCATGAAGAGCGTTTAGTAAGGTCACAGGCTTTGGTTTTTCATATTGAAGGCTTCTTTCGACTTTCTCTGTGTTTAATTTTCTCATCCCCATAATACTACCTGGCAAGTGTTTGTGTTTGAGCAGTTTTTCTCTGCGTCTTGCCACTGAACTGAAGACGGCAGGAACAGTAATAGCACCAGGAAAAAGAAACCAGTGTCTAGGGATCACAAACAGATTGTAATCAGATATTATAAAAAAGAAATTAGAGTGTGTGCGTTCTCTCTGAGGGGTGTTGCACTTAATCGGTTACATTTCCTATAGAGGATATTAAGCACAAATGGACCATTTCACAATTTCCATGGACATTAAGTGCTTGAAGTACAAAAAAAAAAAAAAAAGTCTAAATGAACCAAATTAATCTTCTGTTTCCTTCCTAACTGGCAAGTCAGTTGGAAGTAGGGAGCAGAAGCATAGATTAATAAACCATATGCAATATATGACCAGTTGTCATTTGAAGGAACTGTTTTTTCCTCTGTCATATTGATTACCTAAGTGTTATAATAACATCACAGGAGCACTTGGGGATTAGGAAAGCGTGATGCTCCCCCCCTTGCCCTTTGCAGAAGTGTCTACTGCCTTAGCTTCTGTAACCTTACTCTGTCTTAGTTAAGGTTAGGTGCTGGTGTGAGAAACGAAGACTCTAAAAAAACCACTGGCTTACAGAAGACTAATTTATGACAGTAAGTCTGGAGTGAGCAGTTAGGGCCTCAGCAGTAGCTCTCCTCTGCAGAGCCCTGAGGGGCAGGTTCCTTCGTCACCATGCAGGGCCCACGTGTTCAAGGTCTGCTCCATCTCTAGCCATGGTGACTGCATTCCGACCATCAGGAAGGAGGAAAGCAGGAGGAACAAGGACAAAGGGCACATACGGGCTTGCTCTTAAGGACATTGCCACACTGCATTTCTACTCTTAGCTCACTGGCCAAAATTAATCATATGGAACATTTTTGCCTTTTGTGTTTTGAAGCTACCTTAATAGGTACATAGAAATTTAAATTTGGTACATTTTTTTAAGATTTGACTCTTATCATTATGAAATGACCCTATTTTTCTCTAGTAATGATTTTTATCTGAAAGTGTATTTTGTCTGATTTCAACAGAGCTTTCTATTTGATGTTTTCCTGGCATATCTTTTCCAACCTTTTACTTTTGACTTTTCTGGAAGCTTATATTTTAGATATGTTTATTATAACACAATATAGCTGATTAAAAAATAAAAACACAGTGTAATCTTTTGCTCGATGAAGGCATTTATTTACACTATGTGTCATCCTATTTTGTGCATTTATTTGTCCCATCTATTCTATGATTCTTTTTCTCTCCTCCATTGCCTTCTATGTGGATTATTTTTTTCTAACTCAATTTTATCCCCTACTATTTGAAGTCACATACTCTGATACTACTCTTTTAGTGTCTACCACTCCCACCCCCCTCAAAAAAACCCTTCATAATTATCGAAGTCTCAAGTTGTTGGGTTTTTTTTTTTTAAGATTTTTAAATTCATTTATTTATTTGAGAGAGAGAGAGAGTGAAAAACCGCATGAGAGGGGAGAGGGTCAGAAGGAGAAGCAGGCTCCCCACTGAGCCGGGAGCCCAATGTGGGACTCTATCCCAGGACTCCGAGATCATGACCCGAGCCGAAGGGTCGGGTCGGACCCATGCTGGGTGTGGAGACTGCTTGAGATTCTCTCTCCCTCTCCCTCTGCCCCTGCTGACCCCACCTCTCTCCCTCTTAAATAAAATAAAGATCTCAAATATATTGCAAAATACTCACCATAATAGATAGGCGTAACTACCATTTGTCACCACACAAGGTTAATATATTAGTGACTATATTCCCTATACTGTATTTTTTATCCCTGTGACTTATTTCTTTTATAACCAACTGAGCCACCCAGGTGCCCCAAAGTGTCAAGTTAATACCTTTACCCACCTCCTGAGCCTTACCCTCATCCCTATAAGAACTGTATTCCTCTCTGGAATAATATGCTATCGTGGTCATGTGTTTAAATTCTTTCTTTAACTCCTTGAAACGTTAATATTGCTGTTTTATAAAGTCATCATTTTCTATTTTATATTTTTTGTATTTATCCATATGTTTACCATTTTTTATTCTCCATTTCTTGTTAAAATAGAATTACTGAGGTATGATTGACATACAGTAAACTGCACATAATAAAAGTGTACAATTTGATAAGTTTCAACGTGTGGGGAACAATCACTACAGTCAAGAGAATGAACATATCATCTCCAGGTTTCTTGTGCCCCTTTTAGTCCCTCACTCCTGCCACTTCATTTTACTGATGGTTGTAGTGTGTCAGGCAGGAGCAGAAATCCAAATCCAATCACTAATCTAACTCTTAGTGAACCTCTCTCTCCACTTCTGTTTGCCTCCAGACTTTGAATATGAAACCCCTTTCCTTCCATCTCCAGTATGCTCTTTAGATCTTCCTTTAGGAAAAGTCTGCTAATGCATAGGCTCCCTCAGTTGTTGGTTTTTTTTTTTTTCACGTTTCCTATGCAATTTATTTAGCTTAACAAGTTAATCAGAGTGCACGAGCCCAATTTGTCACTGTGCTGTTTTCTTTCGCTTGCCGCTCTAATTGTATAAATATGCCCAGAGGTTTGATGAAACTTCTAACACATCAAACCACACATGGCCCACATACAGAGTGCACCGTGGCTATTTCGAAGCAGGGCGTCCCCCTCCTGAAGCTGGCAGTTCCTGCCCATCTGACAGCCTGGACCATTAGGTGGCTACTCCTTTGGATTCAGCCTGGGATCCCAGAGCCTGGGGCACGGCAGGCAGGCGGCGGGTAAGGCGTGAGGATGCTGCAGAAGGCAGTGGTCCTGTCCCCTCTCCTATCCTCTCTCTCTTTTTAGGCTCCCTCAGTTTTTGATGGCCGGAGAATATCACCATTAGATTTTTATTCTAAAAATAGAGCTCTGGGTTCAAAATAGTTTTCCCTTTGCACATTGAATATATCATTCCTCCATCTCCTGGCTTCTTTGTGGCCATCAGGAAATCAGCTGTCAGTTTGTCACCCCTTTGAAGGTAACATGTCTCATTTAAAGATCCTCTTTTCGGGCACCTGGGTGGCTCGGTCGGTTAAGCATCAGACTCTTGATTTCAGTTCAGGTCATGATCTCAGGCTTGTGATCTCAGCCCTCTGCATCTGGCTCCATGCTGGGCGTGGAGACTGCTTGAGATTCTCTCTCCCTCTCCCTCTGCCCCTGCTGACCCCACCTCTCCCCCTCTTAAATAAGATAAAGATCTTAAATATATTGCAAAGTACTCACCATAATAGATAAGTGTAACTACCATTTGTCACCACACAAGGTTAATATATTAGTGACTGTATTCCCTATACTGTATTTTTTATCCCTGTGACTTATTTTATAAGTGGAGATTTGTACTTCTTAGTCCCGCCTATTTTGCATATCACCCTACCTCCCTTACCCTCTGGCAACCACCATTTTTCTGTATTTATGAGTCTGTTTCTACTTTTGTTTTGGTTTTATCTATTTGTTTTGTTGATTCCACATGTAAATGGAATTGTGTAGGATTTATTTTTCTCTGTCTGACTTATTTCATTTAACATAATACCCTCTTGGTCCATCCATGTCACAAATGGGAAGATTTCATTCATTTTTAAAGGCTTAGTAATATTCTATTATGTATATATACCATATCTTCTTTATCCATTCATTTAGCAACAGATATTTAGGTTGCTTCCATATTTTGACTATTGTTTTTTTTTTTTTAAAGATTTTATTTATTTATTTGAGACAGAGAGAATGAGAGAGAGAGAACACATGAGAGGGGGGAGGGTCAGAGGGAGAAGCAGGCTCCCTGCCGAGCAGGGAGCCCGATGCGGGACTCGATCCCGGGACTCCAGGATCATGACCTGAGCCGAAAGCAGTCACTTAACCAACTGAGCCACCCAGGCGCCCTTGACTATTGTTAATAATGCTGCAATGAACATAGGGGTGCTTATAGCTTTTCAATAATTAGTGTTTTCATTTTCTTTGGGTAAATACCCAGAAGTGGAATTACTGGATCATATGGTAGTTCTGTTTTTAATTTTTTGAGGAATCTCTGTACTGTTTTTCATAGGGGCTGCACCAATTTACATTCCCCCCAACAGTGTACAACAGTTTCCTTTTCTCTGCATCCTTGCCAATACTTGCTATTTCTTGTCTTTTTTATTCTAGTCATTCTGACAGGTGTTGGGTGATATCTCCTTGCCGTTTTGATTTGCATTTCCCTGATGATTAGTGATGCTAAGCATCTTTTCATGTGTCTTTCGGCCATCTTTGTTGGAAAATGTCTTTTCTGGTCCTCCGCCCACTTTTTGATCAGATTATTTGTTTTTTGCTGTTGAGTTGTAAGGGTTCTTTAAGCATTTTGGACATTAATCGCTTATTGCATATATCATTTGCAAATATCTTTTTTTTAAAGATTTATTTATTTATTTATTTGACAGAGAGAGAGAGAGATAGTGATAGAGAGAGCACAAGCAAGGGAGCGGCAGGCAAAGGGAGAGGGAGAAACAGGCTCCCCGCTGAGCAAGGAGCCCAACACGGGGCTCAATTCCAGGACCCTAGGGTCATGACCTGAGCCGAAGGCACGTGCTTAACCGACTGAGCCACCCAGGCGCCCCTCATTTGCAAATATCTTCTCCCATTCAGTAGATTGCCTTTTTTTTTGTTGATGGGTTTCCTTCACTGTGCAAAACCTTTTTGACACAGTCCCAATAGTTTACTTTTGTTTGTCTTGCTTTAGCAATAAAAATATTGCTAAGGCCAATGTCCAAGAGTTTACTGTCTGTGTTTTCTTTTAGGAATTTTATGGTTTTAGGTCTTTCATTTAGGTCTTGAGTCCATTTTAAGTTTATTTTTGTGCGTGGTATAAGGAAGTGGGTTAGTTTCATTTTTCTGCATGTAACTCTCCAGTTTTCCCAGCACCAATTATTGAAGAGTGTCTTTCCCCATTATATATTTTTCTCTCCTTCATTGTAAATTAATTGACCATGTAATTGTGGATTTATTTCTGGGCTCTTTTGTTCCATGGAACTATGTGTCTGTTTTGTGCCAGTACCATAATGTCTTGAATACTATAGCTTTGTAATATAGTTTCAAATCTGGGATTGTGATACAACCATCTTTGTTCCTCTTTCTTAAGATTACTTTGGCTATTTGAGGTCTTTGTGATTGCATACAAATTTCAGGAATATTTGTTCTAGTTCTGTGAAAAATGCTGCTGTTATTGTGATAGGGATTATATTGAGTCTGTAGATTGTTTTGGATAATATGGACATTTTTTTAAAGTAGATTCCACACCCAGTGTGGAGCCCAGTGTGGGGCTTGGACTCACAACCCTGAGATCAGCCTGAGCTGAGATCAAGTCAAACTCTTAACCAACTGAGCCACCCAAGCACCCGAGTAGTACGGACATTTGAACAGTATTGATTCTTTCCATCCATGAGCATGATGTATCTTTTTTTTTTTAAAGATTTTATTTATTCATTTATTTGAGAGAGTGAGAGAGAGAGAGAGCACACGAGAGGGGGGAGGGTCAGAGGGAGAAGCAGACTCCCTGCTGAGCAGGGAGCCCGATGCGGGACTCGATCCCGGGACTCCAGGATCATGACCTGAGCCGAAGGCAGTCGCTTAACCAACTGAGCCACACAGGCGCCCAAACATGATGTATCTTATCATTTATTTTTGTCATCTTTAATTTCTTTCATCAGTGTCTTATAGTTTTCAGAGTGTATGTCTTTCACCTCCTTGTTTAAATTTATTCCTAGGTATTTTATTCTTTTTGGATGCAATTGTAAATGGGATTATTTTCCTAATTTCTCTTTCTGATAGTTTATTATTAGTATATAGAAAAGCAGATTTCTGAATATTAATTTTTTATCCTGAACTTTACTGAATTCATGTATTCTAATAGTGAGTCTTTAAGGTTTTCTATATATAGTATCATGCCATCTGCAAATAGTGACGGTTTTACTTCTTCCTTACCTGTTTGGATGCCTTTTCTTTCTTTTTCTTGTCTGACTGCTGTGGCTAGGACTTCCAGAACTACACTGAATAAAAGTGGTGAAAGTGGTCATCCTTGTCTTGTTCCTGATCTTAGGGGAAAAGCTCTCAGTTTTTTACCATTGAGTATAATGTCATCTGTGGGTTGTCCAGTATGGCCTTTACTATGTTGAGGTATGTTTCTTCTTTACCTACTTTGTTGAGAGTTTTTATGATGAATGGATGTTGAATTTTGCCAGATGCTTTTTCTGCATCTATTGAGATAATCATATGATTTTTATTCTTCATTTTGTTAATGTGGTGTATCACAGTGATTGATTTGTAGATACTGAACCATCTTGGCATCCCTGGAATAAATCCCACTTGATTGTGGTAAATGATACTTTTAATGTATTTTTGAATTCAGTTTACTAATATTTTGTTGAGGATTTTTCTATCTGTGTTCATCAGGGATATTGGTCTGTAGTTTTTCGTGTGTGATGGTGTCTTCATCTGGTTTTGGTAATGCTGCCCTTGTAGAATGAATTTGGAAGCATTCTTTCCTCTTCAATTTTTTGCAATAGTCTGAGACAGATAGGTATTAACTCTTGTTTAAATGTATGATAGAATTCACCTGTGAAGCCATTTGGTCCTGGACTTGTTTGCTGAGTTTTTTGATTACCAGTTCAATTTTGTTACTAGTAATCAGTCTGTCAGATTTTCCATTTTTCCTGATTCAGACTTAGAAGATTGCATGTTTCTGGGAATTTATGATTTTATTTTAGATTGTCCAATATTTGGCATATAATTTTTTGTGGCTGTCTCTTTGTATTTCTGTGGTGTCAGTTGTAATTTCTCCCCTTTTATTTCTGACTTTATTTGAGTTCTTTCTCTTTTTTTCTTGTTGAGTCTGGCTTAAGGTTTATCAATTTTGATTATCTTTTCTAAGAAACAGCTCTTAGCTTCATTGATCTTTTGTATTTTTTTTAGTCTCTATTTCATTTATTCCTACTCCAATCTTTATTATTTCCTCCCTTCTACTAACTTTGGGCTTTTTTGTTTTCCTTCTTCTAGTTCCTTTAGGTGTAAGGTTTGTTTGTTTATTTGAGTCTTTCCTGATGTAGGCCTATATTATTATAAACTTCCCTCTTAGAACTGCTTTTGCTGTATCCCAAAGACATTGAACCACTGTGTTTCCATATTCATTCTTCTTCATGTATTTTTTTTTTTTTTTTACTTTTTCTATGACTTTTTCATTGACCTATTGGTTGTTTAGTGGCCTTTATTGTTCCATGTGTTTTTTCCTTGTAATTGATTTCTAGTTTCATACCATTGTGGTTGGAAAAGATACTTGATATGATTTCAACCTTCTTAAATTTCAGACTTGTTTTGTGGCTTAACATGTGATCTATTCTGGAGAATGTTCCATGTGCACTTGAGAAGAATGTATAATCTACTTGCTGTTCTTATTTGGAATGTTCTGTATATATCTGTTAAGTTCATCTGGCCTAATGTGTCATTCAAAGCCACTTTTTCTTTATGAATTTTCTGTCTGTATGATATATCCATTGATGTAAGTGGAGTGTTAAAGCTCCCTACTATTATTGTACTATTGTCAATTTCTCCTGCTATGTCTATTAATATTTGCTTTATTTATTTAGGTGATCCTATTTTGGGTGCATCTGTTATATCCTCTTGTAGGATTGAGCCTTCATCATTATGTAATGCCCTTCTTTGTCACCTGTTATAGTTTTTGTTTTAAAGTCCATTTTATCTGATCTAAGTATTGCTACCCCAGCTTTCTTTTTTCACTTCCATTTGCATCGAATATCTTTTTCCATCCCTTCACTTTCAGTCTGTATTTGTCTTTAGGTCTGAAGTGAGTCTCTTGTAGGCAGAATATAGATGGTCTCATTTCTTTTTTATCCATTTGGTTACCCTGTGTCTTTTAATTGGAGCATTTAGTCCATGAATGTTTAAAGTAATTACTGATAAGTATGTACTTGTTATGTATTATTTGTTCTTTGTTTTCTGGTTGTTTTTGTAATTCTTCTCTATTCCTTTTTCTCTTGCTCTCTTCTGTTGTGATTTAATAACTTTATTGTTATGTGTGTATTTCTTTTTATTTTTTGTATATCATATGTTTTTGGATTAAAGTTCATATATAGCATCCTGTATTTATAGCAGTCTATGTTAAGTTGAAGGTTCCTTAAGTTCGAACACAGTCTAAAAGCACCAAATTTTACTCCACCTTCCATATTTTGTGTATATGATGTCATTCATAACTTACATGTTTTTATTTTGTGTATCCCTTGATGAGTTTCTTTATTTATAATCGATTGTACTGCTTTTGTCTTTTAAACTTCATACTAGCTTTAAACGTGACCTTATTGTATGTTTGCTTTACTAGTGTAATTTTTTCCTTTCATAGTTTTCTTCTAGTTATGGCCTTTTTTTTCCCACCTAGAGAAGTCCCTATAACATTTCTGGTAAGGCTAGTTTAGTGGTCATGTTTAACTTGTTTGCCTGGGAAACTTTATCTTTCCTTTGATTCTGAATGATACTCTTAACAGGTAGAGTATTCTTGATTGTAGGCTTTTTTCCTTTAACTCCCTCTGGTCTGCAGACTTTCTGCAGAATTAGTTGATAGCCTAATGGGATTTCCCTTGTACATAAATGTTTGCTTTTCTCTTGCTGCTTTTATGATTCCTTCTTTAATTATTACCATTTTAATTATTATGTGTCTTGGTGTAGACCTCATCGGGTTCATCTTATTTAGGATTCTCTGTGCACCCTGGACCTGGATGTCTATATCCTTCCCCAGATTAGACAAATTTTCAGCTGTTATTTCTTCAAATAAGTTTTCTGCCCTTCTCTCTCACTCCTCTGGGACCCTTATAATGCAAATGTAATTATGCTTGATATTGTCCTAGAGATCCCATTTTTTTATTCTTTTTTTCTTTTTAACTGTTCAGCTTGGATAATTTCCATTACCTATCTTCCAGATTGATCCACTCTTCTGCATCTTTTAATCTGCTGTTGATTCCCTTTAGTGTACTTTTTAAAATGTTATTATGTTACATCATCAGTTTTTTTTAAGATTTATTCTTTTATTATATTTTTAATTTAGTATTTTTTATTTTTTTATTATGTTAATCACCATACATTACATCATTAGTTTTTGATGTAGTGTTCCCTGTAGTGTACTTTTATTTCAGTTATTATATCCTTCAGCTGTGCTGGGTTTTTTGAGTTTTTTGGGGTTTTTTTGTTTGGGAGGGGTTGTATTTTATCTCTCTTTGTTGAGGTTCTCACTGAGTTCATCCACTCTTCTGTCAATCTGATATCATTATGACCATTACTTTGAACTCTTTATCAGGTAGATTACTTATCTCCATTTCATTTAGCTCTTTTCCTGAGGTTTTTTTCTTGTGCTTTCATTTGGAACATATTCCTTTGTCTCCTCATTGTGTCTGACTCTCTGCATTTATTTCTGTGTATTAGGTAGGTCAGCTGTGTCTCCTCCAATAATGGCCTTGTAGAAAGCATCCTGCGGTGCCCAGGAGAGCAGTCACTCCAGTCACCAGAACCGGGTGCTCCGCAGATGTTGTCCCTGTCTGCTGCATGTGCCCTCCGCCTGTGGCTGTGCCACAGTTGCTGCAGGGATGCTGGTGGGTGGCGCTGGCCCTCAGCCTCACCATCAGCTGTGACCAGCCATGACGACTGCAGGCGCACTGGTGGCAGGGCTTGTGGGTTCCACAGGGGAACCCCAGAGCAGGGCAGGTGGTGCTGGCAAGGGAGATAGTATCAGAGCTGGCTCTCACAAGCTTCCTGCCAGCTGGGCCGGAGGAGCACAAGAAAAATGGCATCTGCTCCCAGAGAAGACTGCAGATCCCGGGCCCCTCTGGCACATGTCCTAGAATTATTCAGTACATTTCTTTTACGTATAACCCAGGTGCTTTTCAAACTGCTGCCTCTATGCTGGGCCTGGGAGTAAGTAATAGAACACACTGGCCCTTTAAGAGTGAAGTTTCCTATAGCCCTGCCATCTCCTACAGTGAATCCCTGCTAATTTTCAGTCAGGTATTATGGAGCAGGTCCCCAGGGCTGGAACTACCCACTGGGGCTTGATCCCCTTGCCCCTCCACACGTGTGATATCCCTCCCGGTTGTGGGTGCCCTAATTGGGGTTTGGCTCCAACCACGTCTCAGCCCCTCCTACTCTTCTTGATGTGGCCTTCTCTTTATACCATTAGCTGTGGAAGGTCTGTTCTGTCAGTGTTCAGGTTGTTTTCAGAGTGAGTTGCATTACAATATAGTTTTTGCTTTGTTTTGTCTGCTTGTGGGAGGAGGTGAGTACTGCTTGTGGGAGGGAGTGTGTGTATACATACACACACATACACACGCACCACTAGAAAGTGGGGCTGCTATAACAAAGAGAATGTGCACTTAAAAAAATTTTTAGACATACTACACATGACTTTCTGAAGATTCTATCAATTTATAGCCTACCAATATATACCCATGTCCTTGACAACACTGGATATTATCAATCTTTATTTTGCTGATCTGATGAGAATATTATTTAATCTGCTGATACCTTACAATTAATGAGACTGAACATATTTGCTTACTTCTGTTAACCATTGCTTTTCTCTTCTGTATGATTGCCGTTTGTCTAATTTACCCATTTTCATAATTTTTTCTGGCTCATTTTCCTAATAATTTGTAGATTTTTGAATGTTATGAATTTTAATGTCTTCTTTTAAATGTTTGATCCAGAAATAACTTTTAAAATATAAATATGAGCTAGTATAAATTAGAATCAAAATGTTTTCATAATAGATATTGTTCTTGGGGCAAAGATATGCATTGTATAATTGTTCTAAACAGTGAACCTTGTGATAGTTCCCTCTATCAATTCTTTGCTATTCTTCTCAAGTTTTATTCCATGAATATGATAGTGCTCTTTATGACTACTTTTAGAATTGATACTTTTTCATTTCCTATTTCTAGTCATTACTTGAATTGAGTGCTTTACTTGCAATCTGTGGCTATTCAAATTGAAGCAAAAGAGCCTACCAGTGAGTAGTAATTTCATATTTTATTGTTAAGAAATTCAAATATAATTGCTTCCTCAATCTTTTTTTAAAAAGTGTTGGAGATTCATGTACTAACAGACATAATCAGGGAACTATTTCTAGTCAGATTTCTGATGCCTTCCTAGAGCAATACTTATTTTCAGAGACTCTAATTTTTTTTTAATTTCAAGTGTTTAACATGTAATCGGTTTTCATCAGATAATTCCATCTCCATCATTTATCTAGAGCAGTTATATTTACATTTAACAATTATTGTTGGAGGGAGATTTTAGCATTGTTGGAATCTGAGAGTTTTACTAATCTATATATTTTACTATTTCAGAAAATGTTTCTTATTTCAAATAACTACTGTAATCTCTGTTTCTTATAAAATTCATGCCTGACTTCCTCAATCAATTCTTTTGGGCTGTGAGTTTTTTGTAAAGTTATTGAGAAAGCCATTTTGTGATAGTAAAACTGTGATAATTATAAAACACTGACTATAGCTATTGCTGATTTTTTTATAGGTCTTTCTTCATAATGTGAGAGGAATTGGTTGACTGCATAAATTGAAATAAACTAAAAAAATTATAAACCTTTTTTATTATCCCATAGGAATGCTTTCCTTAGTGGTAGAATACATATCATACAAAATGATTTAACATCAAAGATTTTTTTTTAACTGCTTTGATTGCACAGAATTGATACTGCATTTTATTGTATATTGCTTTTAAACCAGGAACATTCAGGACTTCACAAACTCAAGTTATATAAGCATTTAGAGGAGGAATGTGTAAATTGTCTTAAAAATCAAGCCTAAACTTTGAGAAGTAAAATTGGTTAAGCCTCAGAGTTAAGAATCAGCATGATTTAGAAATAATATTTCTCAGAATTTTCCCAAAGAACTTGCTAATAAACATGCCAAACAAACATAAATTCATCTGATTCAGGATTGGTCCAAAAGTTAAAGGGATGACAACAAAGCCTTAGCAATTTTGTATTTCGCTGACTATCTGATTAAATCAGTTTAAGCATTCTTTGGCATTTAAATAATACTGAGTATTAATCCTAATTATTTCCACAACATATAACTTAAGGTGACAACAGTTTATATTTTTTAAAACTCATATTCGTTCAATCATTCAAAATGAATTAAATAAGACAGGTGGTGGGAGGAGGTGATAATGAATTGTCATTCACAAATCTTTATGTAAATGGTCTGCAAGAATAAGTGACTACACATAATTGGCTTTCTCAAGGTACTGATTGATAAGAACTATAAACCTGGAACTTCCTCGGTAAAGTAAAACCGTATTTAGCTGGTATGTTATAAGTGATGCTACTTTTTCCTACTAAATTGCTGTAATCAGGTTATTTGGAACCTGAGCCCAGTCAAAGTTACCTACCTAAATTATCAGTCATCAGCCATGGCCAGAAGAGATCAAGTTCAAAATGGAAGCCAACACAGCAAACAGAAGAATTCAGGAGTATTTGTGTAGGAATCAGGTTAAGTCAAGAGTAGGAATTATACCAGCATACCAAGGTTAGAGGGAACTTCATGGGTAAACTTTTCTCCCAGCATCCTAGAGGACCCGAGATATACTAGCATTGAAAGAAGAGAGCAAGAGGGCGTTACCTTATAGTCTACCACTAAGTGAAATCTCCAGCTTCCCAGCAGAGTCTTGTTTTAAAATATGTCCTATTCTTAGTAAAACTGGAAAATTAACTTCTGTAACTGACCCTGAATTTTATAACAAATGCTAAGTCACATTAAGTCTTGTGTGTGGAACACATAGCTATTTATGTATTATGAAAGCAATCATAGTTTTCTTTTTAAAAATTTCATCATCATCTATGCTAAATATTTATTAGAGGCAACTTGTAGTACTGCTTACAATTCAAATATTTAACATGATTTGTGTATTACTTGGCAGTCTATTTAATTCTATATTTTCCTTTGCAAAAGTATTTAATTAACTTAGCTCTGTACTTAAGTCAGTACATAGAAAGTTCAGTAGGGCATGAAATTCAATAAATAAAGCTACATTTTGGGGAAAGCAACACCTTGGGGAGAAAGTGTTGTAGTCTTTCTTTTTCAATATGATACTGGTTTAAACAAATACAGTGTATCCATGTGAAAGACTGCTACACATCTTTTAAAAAGAGTGAGACAGATCATATAAACTGATATATAAAAGCTCTAAAAGTTTCTTGTCTTTTAAAAAGTCAGGATATTAATCAATCTTTAAGTAGTTTTCAGAGGGTGAAGGGCAAGCTGTCTACTAAACCAAAGACCCTAAAAAGAAAAGATATCTATGGAGAAGTGGAGTTGGTCAACAATGAAGTCTCTGGGTGTTTATCAGCTTAGAGAATGCAGAGAGGGAAGCAGTGCTTGAGAGATCTTCCTAACCTCTCCAGCCCAAGTGAGGTGGCCAAGTGATCTCCTTTTAGGGGATCCGTTAGTGGTACAAGTGGATGTTGTGATTGCCACATCAGGTTGTCATAAAAGTAAGGAGATCCACCTCCACAGCCTGCCCTCTGGTTCCCCTGTTGTGACCCACATGGGGCAGGACCGTGGCCAGAATGGGGGCAGACTGGGACCTGCCACAGAGGGAGGGTCTGGTGAATTCTGCCATGCTGTGCACTTTTCATTGCTTTGGCTTCATACATTCCTGTGTCTTGTGGAGAAGCCAGATGGACCTGATTTCTCTGGTGAGTTACCGTCAAACGTGTGAGCTGTGTTCTTTAGTTTCTTTCATTATGTCCCTTTGAGATGCTGAAACATCAGCCCTATACTTTAACAAATAGCACCTGGACTTTCTCATCTTGTTTCTTTCTGAAGCAATCACAAAACACTTTAGTAAAAAAGATTTATGACAGCTCTTCGATTTTTTTTCCGTTTTATATGTCTGCTAAATTCCATTTTTAAAACATTATGGAGAAAGCCACTGGTGGAATCACAATGTCTAGAAATGTTAACTTCTCTGTAAAAATAAGGCCACTCAAATCTTGTTAAACTGATACTGTATTCATTGTGCCTCTTAATGCCCACGTTCATTCCAAAGGACTTATAAAATGAAATCATCAAAAAGTTCCCAGCTGCACAAGTCTTTTGAAACTTTTCTATCGTAACAGAGTCTGCGTTACACATTACAAAAACACGCAAGGGGGCTTAAAGATAGTTTAACAAAAAGACTAGAAAGGGAGAATATCCAGGTGGCTTTTTAAGTGTGGAACATAATAAAATGGTGTTTGGAAAGTATTATGCCAAGATGTAATAACTAGAAAACAAGAAAGTCCATTTATAAGTTCAAGTGTAACTTTAAGTCATAAATAGAAGAAATGTTGAGAATGGAAAGGGAAGAAATATCATGAGCATTTATTAAATGTGGAACAAATAGACTAAAATCCTTTAGCTAGGAAGAGCAATAGGACAGTATATTTTGGACCCAACCTTCTGAAGCTTTGTCCTAAGGCTTTGAGTTATATATTACATTATCTTAGTCTTCTCAGGGAAGGAAATCACTTGAGTATTGGAAATAGAGAGCCTGATGCAGGAAACTGATTACCCAGGGGAAGGCCGAACTGAAATGCCCAACTGCAGACTGGTTCACAACCCTTAGATAACGCTACCAAGAGGCCACCATTACCCCTGGACCAGAATGAGGAGGCAAAGGGTGAAGGTCATCAGAGGGGAGCTAGAAGTGACTCAAATACTGCATCAGATGTTGCCAGGGACAGATAGGGAGCAGTGGCTCCTCTCTCTTCCCCCCCTCCATCTCCTACGAGGGTCCTCACTGGCCATTCCCAGCCTGGGGACTAACCTGCAGGGTTCACCCTGCAGTGCAGAGCAGAGCAGAGGAGAAATGAGGAATGGATCCCAGGGAAAATGGGCTTGGGACCAGCACAAACATTGTGTACATTAGCAGAAGCACACTCTTCCTTATGTTCAGGTGAGAACTTCCCACTGGGAGGAACCTGCATCACACCCTTGTGATCACAGAACTCTCCTGCTGCACAGTGCTTTTGCTCAAAGCAAGTAGGTTCACCCCTGACTGTTCCTTATGTCTTGACAATGTTGCTCTGCTGCATTACTTAAAGTAATATTTCACTTTGGCCATACATAATTTTTAAAGGGCCCATTTGGCTTGTAGTCTGGGTGTCCTGCTGTAATTCATCCACTGGCCTTTGGGTAGAGCACACTTTATAACAACATCAGAGGCAGGTTAAGTGCAGGTCCAGCTGGGCAGTTGTCCATGGCACCAACCTTTGAGGAGCACTAAGAGATCAATGGAGCATTAAAACATCTCTGGAAATGTCACTGTGTGGGGGGAAAAAAACAAACTAAGAAACAAAACAAAAAAACAACTTGCATTTCTCAAAATTCCTCTAAAGAAGAAATGTTCTTTATCTGGTTGAACTTTTTAATCCACTTTTAGACACTGCCTCTCCCCATTTCCTGGGTCAAAAGGCTGCTCTTTGTATCTGTTTAGAAACAAACAGAAAACCAAATCCAAACTGTAAAGGAAATCTGTTGGCTTATATAATTAAAAAAGAAGGATCAGGGTGAGCTTCAGGCAAGTCTTGATCTACAGCCCAGTGATGTCCCCCAGTACCCTGCCTTCCTCATTGTTGGCCTCATGGCTGCAGTATGACCACCAGGAGCATGCCCACAAGGAGAGAGAGGTCTCTTCCCTCAACACTAGATCTTAAGGTCATCATTAATTGGCCAGGCTAGGACTTCTTTGGAAATAAAATTTCCTTAAAATTGTTGTGTTTTTTCTCCATTCATCTGATACATAACCTAAGGTGTTTGAAATGTATACAGACGGTGGGGGTGTTAAGGCCTAAGCTTATTTGTTTTTATAGGAAATTCTCACCTTCCTGTTTTCTTTGGCACCAGTTTCAGCTTGTGAAGGACAATTAAGCTTTTCTAACCTTGAAAAGCTTCAGATTATCAGGCCGCAGACACTACGGATAGCCAGGTACATAGAATAGTATCTCTTAGCCAAGCCAGACAGAAGAAGTCTCTTAACCATCATGGTAGGATGGCTTGTTGGTCAATTTAAATTCAAAAGGAAATATAAAAGGATAATAAATATTATAAGCACTTTATTTTCACTCATCCATTCACTAATTATTTAGTGTGAAGCCAAGGTCTTTTCTTCAAGTGTGGGTTTTTCTCATATAAACCTGAATTCATAATGCATTGAGGCATCTAAGATTTACACTTTCTTTTTTAAGTAGGGTGAGAATTCCACAAGAACATTGTTAAGTATATGAGAGAAAAATCCTTTCAAATTTTATAATTTCCCCCAATTTTTATAGCTTGAGACCAATTTTTAAGCAATTGACTTTTATCAAGTCATTTCAAAGCATTTAATTTAGTTTTCATAAGAAAAAAAACCCTTCAATTGTCATATTTATAGTTCATTGGTTTCTGTAATTCTATAATACTTAATTAAAGTATGTAACTACAATAAGTGTAACTGGCATAAATAAGTTTAGGAAAAGAGACAAACTGGGTGGCCATAAAACTCAATTGGTGGGAACAGGTATGGTTAGTGGGTTAAAGGTAGCACCCATAGCCACAAACATTCTGAGGACTACAGGCTTCTGTCAGGACATTTTACAGAAGAACAGAGCATATTAATTGACCATACAATCAGTTCAGCAGAGGTTGGGTAAGACAGCAACTATTATTTTATATTTTCTATTTGCAGAAAGGCTTACCTGCAGTCTAAGCTTGTATCACTCATATAAGCCCTAACTCAAGGCTGGAATATATTTTCAAAATCTCCAAAATCCTGATTTTTTTTTTTATCAGATGTCTTAGTGCTATAGCATTGGTAGAAATGTGCTCAAGTACATTTGAAAGTACAACAGGATATAAACCAGTTGCAACATACAAAAGTTACCAATTTCCCTGTTTGGGATAGATAGAATCATCCTCATTACCTTCCAGCCTACCTTCTCAGCTCAATCTATTCCACATTGTAGAATCTATTCTTTGTAACATCCCATTTTATGAAAAATTCTGTATGAGTTATCTTTTTGATTACAAGTAATGGAAGAGACTTACACAACTTGGGTTAATCAACAAAGAAGATATATTGGTTCATGTAGAAACTCCAGAGGATAAAACTAATGTAACATCGTATGTCAACTATGTTTAAAACAAAACAAAACAAAACTCCAGAGAATGAGCACATTTCAGGCAAGGCTCAGAGATCCAGTATATAGTTGTGTAGATTGTGCATTGCTCAAAGGAGCCTGGGCAAGGAGGACCCAAATTCAGCTTACCTACTCAGGCATGGAGCTGCATCTATTTGGAAAAGGGGTGCCATTTTATTTACATAAAGGAGCCTCTAATAGCAAAGCCATGCTCCTGCAGGCCAAATTTGTCTTGTTTATCTAGCCAGAGGTAACTTATGTTCTAATACTGGGAGTCTTAGCAGCTCAACAATGTCAGCCAAGAATCAGTTTATTTTTCCTTGTTATCCATTTTCTTATGTCAGCAAGCCACATCCTTAGGTTGGCTCTACTTGTGCTCACCAGATGAAGGCCAGCATCAGCCAAGTCATCCTTTGTTTTTGCCAGTGGGAGAGTGAACTCCTCAATCACCTATTATGTTAACTTCCATATTTGTTCAACCAGGGTGTTGTATCCACCACTAAACCAGTCACTGTGGCGGGGAGATTTAGCATGTTGGCTAAGGTAGGATTTATATCTGCCATTTTGCTATTTTTCTTTCAAATGTCTTATGTCTCTTCTATTTTCTCTCTTTCTCCAGTAGTGCTGTCTTTCATTTTAAATAAATATTTTCTAATATACCATTTTAGTTTCCTTGTATTTCTTTTTTTTAATTTTATTATGTTATGTTAATCATCATACATTACATCATTAGCTTTTGATGTAGTGATCCACGATTCATTGTTTTCATATAACACCCAGTATTCCATGCAGCACGTGCCCTCCTTAATACCCACCACCAGGCTAACCCATCCCCCCCACCGCCCTCCCCTCTAGAACCCTCAGTTTGTTTCTCAGAGTCCATAGTCTCTCATGGTTTGTCTCCCCCTCTGATTTCCCCCCCTTCATTTTACCCTTCCTACTACCTTCTTTATTTTAACATATAATGTATTATTTGTTTCAGAGGTACAGGTCTTGTATTTCTTTTAATAGACTTTTCCACATATTTTCTTTTTGTTTGTCCTAGGGATTACAATTAACATCTCAATTTAAAACAATCTAGCTCAGATTAATACCATCCAATATACTTCTGCCTCTTCCCTCCTTCATGCTATTGTTTTCATGCAAATTATGTTTTTATATATTATAAACCCACCAACAGTTTTATTGCTTTATTCAGTCTTTAAATTTTTGATGTAATTGTAGATTCACATGCACTTATAAGAAATAGAGAAATTTTAGCTATCCTTTACACAATTTGCCTCAATGATAACACCTTCAAAACTATAGTCTGCCTTTTTTCAGAGATAAATGTCCAGGAATGCCTTTGCTTGTTTGTATGGTAGTTGCACATTTACTCTATAAACTGCCAACCTGTCTTCCAGAGCAATTGTACCATTTTACATTCCCATCAGCAATATATGGGTAATCCATTTTCTCTATCCTCACCAGTGTTTGATATTGTCACTATTTTTTACTTTAGTCATTCTGATAGGTGTGTAGTGATATCTCATCGTGGTTTTTTTTTTTTTTAAGATTTTATTTATTTATTTGACAGAGAGAGACACAGTGAGAGAGGAAACACAAGCAGAGGGGAGTGGGAGAGGGAGAAGCAGGCTTCCCGCGGAGCAGGGAGCCCGATGTGGGACTCGATCCCAGGACCCTGGGACCATGACCTGAGCCGAAGGCAGTTGCTTAATGACTGAGCCACCCAGGCACCCTCATCGTGGTTTTCATTTGTATTTCCGTAATGGCTAATGATGTAGATTTTTTCATTTGTTTATTTGTCCTTTGTATGTCCTCTTTGGTGAAATATTACTTCGTATCAATTACCCATTTAATATTTGAATTGTTTGGGGTTTAAATTTTTAAATTTTAATTTTTAAAATAGCCTTTATTTTTTAGAGGAGTTTTAGGTTCAATGTGAAATTAAGCAGAAAGTACAGAGAATTCTTATATACTCCCTGATGCCACACATGCCCAGCCTCCCCCAGTATCAACATCTCCCAAAAGAGGGGTACATTTGTTACAATGAGTGAACCTACATTGCTGCATCATAATTACCCAAAGTCCATAGTTTACAAAGTCCAAGATTCAGACCTGATGTTGTATATTCTATGGCTTTCCACAAATGTGTGTATTATGACATGTATCCACATTATAGTAACATACAAATTAGTTTCACTGCCCTAAAAGTCCTTGATGCTCCCCCATTCAACCTTCCCTCCCTGCTCACCATGAAATTTTTAAAAATTTTTTCTATTATTTTTTACTGTCTCCATAATTTTGCCTTTTCCAGAAGGTCATATAGTTGGGATCATGCAATCTGTAGCCTTTTCAGATTCGCATCTTTCATTTAGCAATATGCATTTAAGTTTCTTCCATGTCTTTTTATGTGTTGATAGCTCATTTCTTTTTTTTCTTTTTTAAATTTTATTTATTTTTTATTTTTTTAAGATTTATTTTTTATTTATTTGACAGAGAGAGAGGGAACACAAGCATGGGGAGTGGGAGAGGGAGAAGCAGGCTTCTTGCTGAGCAGGGCATTTCTTTTTAGCACTGAATAACATTCCATTGTCTGGGTGTACTACAGTTTATTTGTTCATTTGCCTACTGAAGGATATCTTGGTTGCTTCCAAGTCTTGGCAATTATGAACAGAGCTGCTATAAATACCTGTGTGAAGGTTTCTGTGTGAACATGAGTTTTCAACTCATTTGGTTAAATACCAAGGAGTATGTTTGCTGGATCATATGGTAGGAATTTAGTTTTGTAAGAAACTGCCCAACTGTCTTTCAAAGTGCTTCTGTCATTTTGCATTCCCATTAGCAGTGAATGAATGTTCTTGTTGCTCCATATCCTTGCCAACATCTGGTGGTGTCACAGTTTTGAATGTTAGTCATTCTAAGAGGTATTTAGTGGTATCTAATTGTTATTCTAATTTGCAGTTCTCTAATGATTTATGATGTGGAACATCTTTTCATATGCTTATTTCCCATCTTTATATCTTCTTTGGTGAGGTGTCCAGGTCTTTTGCCCATTTTTTGAATTAGGTTGTTCAATTTCTTATTTTTAAGTTTTAAGAGCTTCTTACACATTTTGAATAACAGTCCATTACCAGATAAACCTTTTAAAATATTTTCTCCCAGCCTGTGGCTTTTCTTCTCATTCTTTTGTCAGTGTCTTTTGCAGAGCAGAAGTTTTTGATAAAGTTCAGCTTATGAATTATTTTCTAGATGATGCCTTTGGTTGTTTTATTTTTTTACTGTTGAGTTTTGAGAATTCTTTATGCATTAAAGACACTAGTCATTTGTCAGATGTGTGACTTGCAAAAATCATCTCCCACTCTTGTAATTTTTTTTTTATCCTCTTAGCAGGGTCTTACATAGAGCAAACTTTTCTAATTTTAATGAAGTCCACTTTACCCAGTTTCAATTTAGGGGTCATGATTTTGGTGTCAAATCTAAGAACTCATCAGAGAACTGAAGATTATCCTATTTTTTCCCCTAAATGTGTATATAGTTTCATATTTTACATTAAAGACTGATCCATTTTGATCAGTGTAAGGTGTAAGATTTAGGTCAGGGTCTTTTTTTTTTCTTTTGCCTATAATGTCCAGTTGTTCCAGCACAATTTGTTGAAAATGCTATCTTTCCTTAATTGAATTGCTGTTTCAATTTTCTCTAAAATCAGTCGAGCGTATTTTTTTATGGGTCTATTTCTGAATTTTGCACCATGAGTCTATGTGTCTGTCTTTCCAACACTACCACACAGTCTTGATTACCATAACTCTAAAGTTTTAAACTAAGTAATTACTCATACTTTATTCTTCTTTTTCCAAAAATAAATTAGTTATTTAAGTTCCTTGACTTTCCATATAAATTTTGCAATAATTTTGTCTATAGTTACAAAAAGTCTTGCTGGAATTTTGGAAAGACTTGCATTAAACCTGTATATCAATTTAAGGATAACTGACATCTTTATTATGTTGAGTCTTCCAATCCATGAACCTAATATGTTTCTCCACTTTTAGATTATTTTTTATTTCTTTCATCAGTGTTGTATGGTTTTTGGCATACCAGCACTGTACATATTTTGAAAGAGTTATACCTAAGTATATAATATATTGACTATAAATGGCATTGGATTTTTAATTTTCGTGTTTACATGTTCATTGCTAGTATATAGAAATGATAATATTTCATCTTTCCCTTGTAACTTGTGACATTTATGGACTCCTTTGATTGTTCTAGTTCTTTCATAGAATCCTTGGGATATTCTATGCAGACAGTCATGTCATCTATAAATAGAGATGGCTTTATTTTTTCCTTTTATATTTGTATGTCTTTTATTTCCTTTTCTTGCCTTATTGCACTGAACAGAACTGTCAGCACTATGTTGAATGAGTCACCAGAGCAGACATCCTTGCCTGGTTCCAGATCTTAGAGGAAAAACATTCAGTTTTTTATCATTAACTGTGCTGTTAAATGAAGTTTTTGTAATATTCTTTATCAAATGGAGGATGTTCCCCCCCCCTTATTTTTCTGAGAGATTTTATCATACATGGGTGTGGAATTTTATCAAATACTTTTTCTATTTTAGTTGATATGATCATGTGATTTTTCTACTTTAGTCTATTAGTGTGGTGATATATTGATTGATTTGTGAAGATTGAACCAACCTTGCATCCTTGAAATAAATGCCAGTTGATCATGTGTACGTATTTTTATATGTTGATGAAATTATTAAAGATTTTTGTCTATATTCATGAGAGATACTGCTCTGCAGCATTTTTTAAATTGACTTTATCTGGTTTTGACATCAAGGTCTAATAAGAGATTAATACAATGAATTGGCAAGTGTTCCCTCCTCTTCTATTTTTTGAAAGCGATATGTATAATTGGTGTTAGTGTTTTACAGCATTTTTTAATGAAATGATCTGGGTCTGGAGATTTCTTTCTTGACAGTTTTAAATTTTGAATTCCGTTCTCTTAATAGTTCTAAGGGATACTCAGTTGTCTATTTTTTTTTTAGAGAAGGAGAGGGGAGGGACAAGAGAGGAGAGGTGGAGAGAGAATCTTAAGCATACCCCATGCCCAGGTGGAGCCTGAGGCTCAGTCTCACAACCCTGAGATCATGACCTGAGCTGAAATCAACAGTTGGATGCTTAACTGACTGAGACACCTAGCTGCCTCTCAATTGTCTATTTTATAATTGATGAACTGCATTTTTGTTTTTTGAAGAATTGATTTACCTAAGTTGTCAAATTTATGTATGTAAAGTTATTCATAGTGTTCCTTTATTATCCTTTTATGTCTGCAGGGCCTGTAGTGATAGATCCCCATTTCATTCCTCACAGGAATGCTTCAGTTGCATCTCACACATTTTGTTATAGTGTATTTTTATTTTCATTCAGTTCAATGTATTTTCTTTGGTTTGTTTAGAAATGTGTTGTTTAGTCTTAAGTTTTTGGAGATTTTCCAGTTATCTTTTTGTTACTGATTTCTAGTTTGATTCCATTGTGATTAGAAAATATATTTTTATGGTTTTAATTTTTTAAAATTTGTTGAAGTTTGTTTAATAGCTCAGGATGTGATCTGTCTTGGCATATGTTCCATGGGTGCTTAAAAAGAATGTGTATTTTGATATTGTTGGGTGGGGAATGCTCTAAAAATATGGATTATATCCTGGTGTTCGGTAGTGTTTTCAGTTCTATAATCTCTGTGTCTAGTTATTCTATCAGTTGTTGGGAGAGGGACTTTGAAGTCTCCAACTGTAATTGTGGAGTTGTCTACTTCTTCTTTCGGCTGTTTTAGTTTGACATCATCAGAGTGCTATTTTTTGGGTCAGACATATTTTGGATTGCTAGTTCTTGGTGGATTGATCTTTTTATCATTATGTAATATCCTTCTCTGTCCCTGATAATTTTCTTTGCCCTGAAGTCTACTTTATCTGATATTAATTAAGGCACTCTGTTGTCATTTAACTAATATTTGTATGATATACTTTTTTCCCATTCTTTCATTTTCATTCTACCTATATCATTACATGTACTGAAGTGAATTTTTGTTGACAGAATGTAGTTAGGTCATATTTTTTTCAGTCCTCTCTGCTAATTTCTGTCTTTTAATTGGTACATTCAGATAATTTCCACTTAATGTAATTATGTCTACAATTTAACTTTTGTCTTATGTGTTTCATTTTACTGTTTTCTTTTTCTTGCCTTTCTGCAAGTATTTGAACATGTTTTGTAATTCCATTTTAATTTATCTATAGGGTCTTTGAGTGTTATCTGTATGGCTTTTTAGTTGTTGTGCTAGGTAATATGTTGTATATACATAACTTACCATGGTCTACTGGTGCCAACAATATACCAGTTCAAGTGAAATAGAAAACTTTTCACCTCCCTTACATCTTTTTACCTTTAAGATAATTTAATTTTCTTAAGTATTTTTCTATATACATTTTCTTTTTCTTTTTTTCTATATACATTTAGAAACACATCAGAGACTGTTATAAATTTTGTTTCAAACACCAAACATAATTTAGAGAACTCAATAAGAGAAGCCTATTTATATACCCATACTTCTGCTTACTGTGTTTTTTCTTTCTTCCTGATGATCCAAAGTTCTTTCTTTAAGTGTTTCCTTCCGATTAGAGAAATTTCTTTAGCCACCTTTTTTTTAGATTAAGTCTCCTGTGACAAATTCTCTTAGTTTTCCTTAATTTGAGAATACCTTGGTTTCCCCTTTAATTCCTAAAGTATATTTTTGCTGGGTATAAGATTGACAGTACTTTTCTTTAAACACTTGGGAAATATTTGTCATTTTCTTCTGGCCTCATGGTTTCTGATAAGAAATGTACTGTTGCTGTAATTGGATATCCCCCTGTAAGTAAGGTTTTGTTTTCCACTGACATCTGTCAGTATTTTTTTTTTGTCTTTAGTTTTCAGAAATATAATATTAATGCAGCATGGCATGGATTTCTGTGGCTGTTGCCTGTTTGTGGTTTGCTTAGCTCTTGAACTATGTCTTTTACCAAATATGGGAAGCTTGAGCCATTATTTCTTTGAGTACTTTTTCAATTCCACCTTATTTTTCTTCTTTGGGATTCTGATGACTTTTATATATTAGATCTGTTGTTAGAGTTCCACAGATCCCAGAAGGGTTTTTCATTTTTTCCCTTCTACTTTCTCTGTTGTTCAGATTGGCTAATTTTTATTGTTTTATCATCCCATTTGCTGATTCTTTCCTCCGTCCTTCCATTTGATTGTTGAGTTTATCAACTGAGCTTTATATTTTGGTTATTATATTTTTTATTTCTCATATATCAGTTTGATTCTTCTCTGTATATCCTGCCACATTTCTGAAACTTTTTATTTCCTTTCTTAGACTTTGTATTTTTTGCTTCCAGAATGTTTGTATTTGGTGTCAAAGCATTTTTATCATGGCTACTTTGAAATACCTGGCAATAATTCTAACATCTCTTTCACTTTGGTGTTGTCACCTGTTGATTGTCTTTTTCCATTAAGTTTGATACCTTCTTGGTGCTTGGTATTATGATTTTTTAATTAAAACTTGGACATTTAATATGATATGACATTCTGGATCTTCTTTAAACCTTCTATTTTAATTAGTTTTCTCTGACACTACCTGGCAGAGAATGGGGTGTCACTGCCTCATTATTGTCAAGTGTAGGTAGAAATCCAGATTCCCCATGCAGTCTCCATTGTCCCCAATGAGGTATCCCTGGATAAAGCTGTGTGGTGTCCACAGACACAACCGTGGGGTGGCCTTGTTAACACTAAGAAATGGTGAAAGTCCTAGCTCTCCACTAGCCTCTGTTGACACTACCCAAGCAGGGAGGGGAAGGAGTGCCTTGTTACTTCCCACTGGGGGTGGAAGTTCAGGCTTCATACATGATCCCCGCTGATACCACCTGGGCTTCATTACTGGCTGGTGGGAATGAAAGTCCTGGATCATTACGTGGCTTTTTCTAACAACACCCCAGCAGGAGTGTTGGGGCACTTCATTATAGTCTTCTGAGGGTAGAAGTCAAGGCTCCTCACTTGAACTATGTTGGTATTGGTAGGAGTGGAGCCATAGGTTTTTTTCTAGGGTGTTTAGCTGGAGTAGAGTGGTTATTGTCTAAAAAGTTTCTGCCTTGCTCACCTTCTCCTATCCTGTTATTTTGGCAGGTGAGAGCAGGCTTATGTTGAGGCTTTTTTTTTTTGCCTTTGCCTACTGATGTTTCTGGGTTGCTAGATTCTTCAACTCCAAGTCTGGGATGTATGAGGCAAAAAGGAAAACCAAGGCTCTCACCACTTTGTCGTATCAATTTGGATGCTTTTTCTTTCTTTTTCTCATCTGACTGTTGTGGCTAGGACTTCCAGTAGTATGTTGAATGAAAGTGGCGAGAGTGGCCATCCTTGTCTTGTTCCTGATCTTAGAAGAACAACTTTCAACTTTTCGTAATTGTGTATGATGTTAGCTGTTCATTTTTCATTTATGGTTGTTATTATGTTGAGGTATGTTTCCCTCTGTACCCACTTTGTTGAGAGTTTTTATCATGAATGGATGTTGAATTTTGTCAAATGCTCTTTCTGATCTATTGAGATGATCATGATTTGTATTCTCCATTCATTTACATTTATCACATTGATTGCTTTATAAATATTGAATCATGAACTGCATCACTGAGAGGAAGCCATTCTGATGGGATAGTGGAATGATCTGTTGACATTCCAGGTAAGGTGCCAGTATGGCACAGCACCTTGTGGGGTCAGGTCTCCATCCTCCAACACATGGTTTATGCACCGAATTAATGGTGAACATGTGGTGCTATCTTTTCTAGTAGCTGTAGCCAGAGACAGAGTGAGCAACACTCTTCTTGGCTGGGCTGCACATCATTTAGAACCATGCTATTAAACTGAACTCTGTTATTCTGACTTTCTTTTAAAAAGATAACGTTATCTGAAACATTGAATAAGAGTCAAGTTAGAAAGCAAGTTTTAACATTAACTGACTGTGAACATTCAAGGCTTTTTTCCCTGCTAGTCTATTACTTGTTTGTTCTTTCATTAAAGGGACCATTAAAGGAAGCTTCCAGAATATTAGAATGATTATAAAGTTAAATATAGAATAGAATTAGCTTTCCCCCCCATTATTATGACTAAAGCTCAGAAGTACCAAGACTCTACAGAAATGACTTGGAGATTTTGGGTTTTGTACTGTATTCAATCTTGATATCCAGTAACAGGACATCTAGATCAGTGGTTCTCATTGAGGCAGTACTCATAATACAGAAATATTATAAAAGACATTTCATTTTCAAAATGATAAGAAGGGGACATCGTTGGCATTTAGTGATGAGGACCAAGAATGTCATGCATCCTTATTTCTTGATAAAGGCCTGTATTGCTATAAACTTTCCTCTTAAAACTGCTTTTGCTGAGGGCGCCTGGGTGGCTCAGTTGGTTAAGCGACTGCCTTCGGCTCAGGTCATGATCCTGGGGTCCCAGGATCGAGTCCCGCATCGGGCTCCCTGCTCAGCAGGGAGTCTGCTTCTCCCTCTGACCCTCACCCCTCTCATGCTCTCTCTCTCATTCTCTCTCTCAAATAAATAAAATCTTAAAAAAAAAAAAACATTTAAAAAAAAACTGCTTTTGCTGAATCTCTTAGATTCTTGGAACATTGTCTTTCCATTTTCATTTGTCTCAAGGTATTTTTTTAATTTCCTCTTTGATTTCTTTGTTGACCCATTGGTTGTTTAGTAGCATATTGTTTAGTCTTTATATGTTTGTGTTTTTTCCAGTTTTTTTTTCTTGTAATTGATTTTTAGTTTCATATCATTATGGTCAGAAAAGATGATTCAACTTTCTTGAATTTATTGAGATATTGAGATATTTTTGTTTTGTAAGTGAAGTGTTAAAATTTCCTACTATGATTGTATTACTGTCAATTTTTCCTTTTATATCTCTTAATATTTGTTTTATATATCTAAGTGCCCCCCCCATGATGGGTGTATAGATATTTACAATTCTTATGTCTCTTGTTTGATTGATATCTTTATCATTATGTAACATCCTTCTTTGTCTTGTCACAGTCTTTGTTTTAAAGTCTATTTTGTTTGAATCAGTATTGCTACCCCAGCTTTCTTTTTGTTTCCATTTGCGTGTAATATCTTTTTCCATCCCTTCACTTTCAGTCTGTGTTTATCTTTAGGTCTAAAGTTAGTCTCTTATAGGCAGCATATAGATGTTTTTCTTAAAATCTGTTCAGTTACCCTATTTCTTTGTTTTTATCTATTTATTTATTTTTTAAATTTTATTTTTTTATTATGTTATGTTAGTCACCATACAGTTCATCATTAGTTTTTTTATGTAGTGTTCCATGATTCATTGACCCTATGTCTTTGATTGGAGCATTTAGTTCATGTATATGTAAAGTAATTACTGATAGTTACATACTTACTGCCATTTTGTTAGTTGTTTTCTGGTTGTTTTTGTAGTTCCTCTTCTCTTGCTGTCCTCCTTTATAATTTTATGACTTTCTTTATTGTTACGTTTGGATTCTTTTTTTTTTTTTTTTAAGATTTTATTTATTTTTTAGAGAGCAAGCGAGAGAGAAACAGCATGAGAGGGGAGAGGGTCAGAGGGAGAAGCAGGGTCCCCGCTGAGCCGGGAGCCCGATGTGGGACTCGATCCCAGGACCCTGGGATCATGACCTGAGCCAAAGGCAGACGCTTAACCATCTGAGCCACCCAGGCGCCATATGTTTGGATTCTTTTCTGTTTATTTTTTGTATATCTATTATAGGTTTTTGTTTGTGGTTCCCATGAGGTTCATATGTAACAACTTATGTATATAGCAGTTTACATTAAGTTGATGGTCACTTAAGTTTGAACACATTCTAAAAGCATTATGTTTTTATTCCCCACCCCATTTTGTTTTGATGTCATATTTTACATATTTTTGATTTTGTGTATCCCTTAACTCATTATTGTATATGTAGTTCATTTTACTACTTTTGTCTTTTAATCCTCATAGTAGCTTTATAAGTGGTTGATTCATTTACCTTTACTGTAGGCTTGCTTTTACCAGTGAGATTTTTTTTTTCAAAATTTTATTATTTCTAGTTATTGCCTTTTTTTTCCACTAAAGAAGTCCCCTAGAAAGTTGAGTTTAGGGTGCCTGGCTGGCTCAGTTGGTTGGGCGGCTGCCTTCGGCTCAGATCATGATCCCAGAGTCCCTGGATCGAGTCCCGCATTGGGCTCCCTGCTCGGCAGGGAGTCTGCTTCTCCCTTTGACCCTCCCCCCTCTCATGTGCTCTCTCTCATTCTCTCTCTCACAAATAAATAGGTAAAATCTTTAAAAAAAAAAAAAAGAAAGTTGAGTTTAGTGGTGATGACCTCCTTTACCTTTTATTTTGTTGGGAAAATGCTTTATCTCTCCTTGAATTCTGAATGATAATCTTGCCAAGAAAGATATTCTTGGTTGTAGATTTTTTTCCTTTCAGCACTTTGAATATATCATGCTGGTTCCTTCAGGCCTACAAACTTTCTGCTGAAAATCAACTGATAACCTTACAGATGTTGCCTTATACTGCTGCTTCTGACATTCTCTCTTTAATTTTTAACATTTTGGTTATTTGTGCCTTGGTGTGGACCTCTTTGTTTTCATCTTGCTTGGGACTCTCTGTTCTTCCTGGACTTGGATATCTATTTCCTTTCTTAGGTTAGGGAGATTATCAGCTATTATCTCTTCAAATAAGTTTTCTGCCTCTTTCTCTCTTCTTCTTCTGGGACTCCTATAATGGGAATGATAGCCTGCTTGATGTTGTTCTAGAGTTCCCTTAAACTATCCTCATTTGTAAAAAAAAGATTTATTTATTTATTTTTGAGAGAGAGAGAACGTGAGCAGGGGAGGGGCAGAGGAAGAAGGAGAGAAGCAGACTCCCTGCTGAGTGCAGAGCCTGATGTGGGGCTCAACTCCATGAACATGAGATCATGACCAACTGAGACACCCAGGTGCCCCCAACTATCCTCATTTTTAAAATTCTTTTTTTTTCGGGCGCCTGGGTGGCTCAGATGGTTAAGTGTCTGCCTTCGGCTCAGGTCATGATCCCAGGGTCCTGGGATCGAGTCCCGTATCGGGCTCCCTGCTCCTTGGGAGCCTGTTTCTCCCTCTGCTTCTCTCTCTCTCTCTCTCTCTCTCTCTCTGTTTCTCATGAATAAATAAATAAAATCTTAAAAAAAAAATTCTTTTTTTTCTTTCATTTTTCAGCTTGTCTGATTTCCATTACTCTGTCTTCCAGATTGCAGATCCATTCTTCTGCATTTTCTAATCTGCTTTTGATTCCCTGTAGTGTATTTTTCATTTCAGTTATTATATTCTTTAGCTCTGATTGGTTCTTTTTATATTTTTTTATCTCTTTGTTGAAGTTCTCATGTGTTTATCTCTTCTTCTCCTGACTTTGGTAAGCATCTTTATTACTTTGAACTCTGTCAGATTTATTGCTTACCTCTGTGTCATTTCATTCTTTTTCTTAGGTTTTCTCTGTTCTTTCATTTGGAACACATTCCTCTGTCTCCTCATTTGGCTGATTCTATGTGTTTGCTTCTATGTGTTAAGTAGGCCAGCTATATCTCCTGGTCTTGAGTGAGTGGCCATATGTGGAAGTCACCCTATGGAGCCCAGAAACACAGTCTCCTCTAGCCACTAGAACAAGGCCCTCCAGGGATATCCTCTGTCTCTGTGGATAGGCTATATATGCCCTCCTGCTGTGGATGGGCCTCTGCTGTTGCAGGTATGCTGCTGTGTGGGGCTGGCCCCCAGTCTGCCTGGCTGTGATGCCTACCCATGACTGTTACAGGCATAGTGGTGTGCAGGACTGGCTCCCCCACCCTTCTCCAGGGCAAGAGCCATTTTGGAGTGGCACATGTCCAGTTGAGGCTATCTGTAGTGTGTGGCAGGATGAGAGCCAGTTTCAGAAGCTGCTGGTCCCAGCTGAGACCGCCCACTGAGTGTGTCAGGTTAGGAGCCACTTTGGGAAGGTACCTACAGGAGTGGGCAGGTTGCGTTTGGCAGATTTACAGGGGAATTCCAGGGCAGGGTGAGTGGTTCTAGCAAGGTATCAGGACTAGTACCTGCCAGCATTGGGCCAACTAGGCAGAATGAAGTCAAGAAAAATGGCACCTGCCAGTGTTTCTAATCCTGGGGAACGTTTCTACAGATTTCTGCCCCTTCGGTACATGCTGTAAAATTAGTCAATAGATCAATAGCACTTTTCAAACTGCTGTCTTCGTACTGAGTCTCAAAACAAGGGAGTTTGTGCTTGAGCCCTTTAAGAGTAGAGCCTCAGTTTTCTTTAATTCTCCAGCTCTCCCAGAGTTAAGCCCCACTGATTTTCAAAGCCAAACATTCTCAGGGCTGGTCTTGCCAGTGAAGGTCCCCAGGGCAGGTGGTGTTCATTGTGGGGCTTGAAAACATCTCACTTCGGATTGTCATGCTGGGGGTGTGGGTCTCAAACAAACCATGTCTCTGCCCTTCCCACCCTTCTCAATGAGTCTTTTTCTTTGTATCTTTAACTGTGGAAAAAGCATTCTGCTATTTTCAGGTTGTTCTTAGAGAGAGGTGCTCTGTATGTAGTTGCAGCCTTGGTGTGTGTGTGGGAGGAGGTGAGCTCAGGATCTTTCTACTTTGCTATCTGATCAGGATCTCTCTTTTGTCTTTTTTACAGTCTGACTATGATATGTCCAGATGTGGATCTCTGAGTTAGTCCTACTTAGAGTTTATTGAGCTTCTTGGCTTTCTGTCTCTTTTTCTTTTCCAGTTCCTTCTGAGTCCCCCTTTGTACACATGTTTGTATGCTTGATTATATTTTGCAGGACTCAGAAGCTCTGTTTATTTTTTCTTTTTTCTATCTGTTCCTCAGACTGGATAATCTCAACTGACTTTCCAGTTTGCTGATTTCTTCTTCTGTCAGTTCAAGTGTGTTGTTGACATCTTCTTGTGAATTTTTCACTTCAGCTATTGTACTTTTTGGTACTCTGCAAATTTCCATTTTGTTCTTTTTTTATAATTTTGTAATTTCTTTCTCTTTAGTTGTCTTCTCTATTTGGTGAGATATTGTTCTTTAGTTCTTTAGATGTAGTTTTCTTTAGTTCTCTGAACATATTTATAATAGTTTATTTAAAATTTTTGTCTGTTAAGTCCAATTTCTGGGCTTTGCCAGAGACAGTTTCTACTGATTGCCTTTTGCCTGTGTGTGGGAGGGAGGGGCATATTTTTATATTGCAATTTTTTATTGTTGAAAACTGGATATTTAAAATGACAAAATGTAGAAAGTCTGGAAATCAGATTCCCCACAGCCCTCCACAGGATTTGTTGTTGCCGTTTATTATTATTGTTGCTATTACTTATTTAGTGACTTTCTTTGACTAATTCTATAAAAATCTGTATTTTTTCTTGCACATAGCATGTGAAGTCTCTGTTCAGTTATTTTAATGTGCAGAAAATGATTGAACAGAGATTTCCTTAAATATCTTGAACTGCTAAGTCTATCTGTGTGTTGGGGTCTGTGTGTTGGGCTATGTTATCCATGCTGTAGCATGCAGGTTTTAACTATGCCTTACTCTTCACTTCCTGCTTGTGCAGAGCCTCAAGGTCAGACCAGAGGTGAGAGGTTAGGTCACCTCAGGTCTTTCCTGAGCATGTGCACAGCCTTACACATGAATATGTCTTTCTAGAATTCCAACAATGTAAGAGCTTTTCAATGTCCCCTATGAACATCTCATTTCCCAATTTTTCCTTTTGAAGTTTTTGGTAACCTCTTATTAGCCCCCAATGGTATTGCTGCCTTAGGCAGCTGCTATGTTAAATAACTGCCATTAATTGTATTCTACAAATGCCCTGGTGATAGGGCTGTTCACATTGAGTAAGCCCTGAATCAAGTTAAATAAAGACAAGATCAAGAATAGAGTTTAGGGCGCCTGGGTGGCTCAGTCGTTAAGCGTCTGCCTTCAGCTCAGGTCATGATCCCAGGGTCCTGGGATCGAGTCCCACATCGGGCTCCCTGCTCGGCAGGAAGCCTGCTTCTCCCTCTCCCACTCTCCCTGCTTGTGTTCCTGCTCTCGCTATTTCTCTGTCAAATAAATAAATAAATAAATAAAATCTTAAAAAAAAAAAAAAAAAGAATAGAGTTTATCCAGGAGCTTTCAGGCAGGTCAAAAAGTGACAGTCATCTGTGAATTGGGCTTTAGGAGAGCTCCACTCCCATCACTGTGCCCTCTCCTGTGGTTGCTGGGCTGCTGGTTTTCACTGGGATGGTGCAGCTGTTGATTTGAGTTACTATGGAGCTGGGGCGAGGGTGATAGGAATGGGGTAAATCCCGAAGCTTTCTATTTTTACCTACATTCAGCTGTTTTCCTTTAATAAAAATTCAAACGATTGCAATTCTTTGGTTAATATGAAACGTTCTAATGAAGTTGATTCTGACCATTTTTGCCATTGTCTCACTGTGGATTTTGGAAGTCCTTACCTCTACCACTTAAGAAATGCTCCACTTCAGTGTAATCTTGACACTATTTACTCTATTCCCTCTCTCACACTTCACAAGTCTCTCTCAGTAGTTGACCTCCCTTCCTAGCTCAGAAGAAATGGAATGGAAATTAACTGCAACCTCCTTGCTCTAACTTAGGAGCTCGCCTTCCTCTTCCTGTCATCATAGAAGAGATGTCCTTAATCCCAAATCAAACCCAGCACTCTCTGCTAAACTTTCCAGTGGCTTCCCATCTCACTCAGAGCAAATCCAAAGCCCTTTCCGTGGTCTAAGAGGTGTTCTAAAATATACTTACCACTGCCTCTCTGATCTCATCTCCAACCACCCGCCCGTTGCTCACACTGCTCCTGCTTGCTGGTCTTCTTGCTACCCGTTTAGCAGTGAAGCATGCTCCTACCGCAGGGCCTTTGTACTTGCTGTTTTCTTTGTTTTGCACACTTTGCCCTCAGTGTCCACATGGTTCACTTCCTCACTTCCTTCATAGATTTGTTCAAATTATCAGAGAAATCTTCTCTAAGAACAAATGATTCCATCATCTTTCATCTTATCAAGGTCCCTCTTTATTGGATAGCTCCCCTTTCTTTCCCGTACCTTCAACTACAAATTTATTTTTTTAGGCATATAATATAACTTTATTTGCTCTATTTTATAATTCAATATTTAACAGTACAACAGGGAGATAAGAAATGCTCATTATTTTTAGTACAGTTGTGATAATTCTTGTGTAGTTAGTTATGTCTGCCTTATGGTAACCAGGCAACAGGAATTACCACAGGAGTGAACTATAAAGCCTAAATTTTAATTAAATTAAAAAATTACTTTTCCATAATTAACATTTTCTAACTCATCCAAATTATTTTTTATCTAAATCCTCAACCATGAACTAAACTTTAAGATAAAATGATGAAATATATTTTAGTTCTTATTTTATTTAGCCGTTATTTAGAAAATTTCAGAAAAACTTGTTTTCTTTAACTGTCCTCTTTTTGCAGTGTTTTTCTGGAAAAATTGGGAAAATAGTTTCTTGTAGTACTGATTCAGTGTAGCACTAAGACTGTGAATTTGGGGGCCACAAATTCTGGGTTTGGATACTATTTTGCCAATTCCTAGTTTTGTGCCTTAGGTAGATTACTTAAACTCTGTGATCTGCAGTTTCATTTAAAATGCAACTAGTAAGTGTACTGACCTTAGTAAGACCACTGGGAGAATTCAGTAATTAATGCATGCAAACCACTTGCCATATGCTTTCGGACTCAGTGAGTGTTTAGTTAGTGCTAGTTCTTATTAGCTGTGTTAACACCTATCTGTTAAGAGATGCAGAAAATTTCTGATTTCAGTAGTTACTAGAGTTAACTTCCTGCTTAAAAGGATCGCTACAAATTTTAAATGCTACTTTCTTTTCTTAAGATAAACCTTTCCTTTGTCCCCATTTTCCCTGATAGTTACCCTTCTGTCGTTCTCCTCTACTTCAAAGCTTAACTTTTGGAGATATTTATACTTTTTAAGATATTGTATACTTCCATTTTCCACTCTCTCACCTTGTACTCACTTCTTAACCCTCTACAACCTTACATTTATGCCCAGCACCTCATTCAAATTACTCAAGGTCACCAACAAGCTTCTTGTTGCCAGAGCAATGGATGGTTTCACAACCTAATGTGACTTGACCTCTTGCCAGCATTTGGTACTACTGACCACTCCCTCCTTTAAATATTCACTTCAGGGGCATGAGTGACATTGTACTCTCCTGGTTCTCCTTTCATTGCTGCTATCATCCTGGGTCTCCTTTGCAATTCCTTCTCTTCTGTCTATCCCTTAAATGTAACTCTCAAAATTCCATCCCAGGCTTGCCATTCTTGTCATTCTACATACTCTCTGGGTGACTGTCCATCCTTGGATTCCTACTTGCATGGTGATGCCTCCCAGATCTACAACTCCGGCCTGGTTCTTTCTCCGGAGCTTCAGATCCATGTATGCAACTGTCACGTGGTCCCTACACAGTAGCTGCCTCAGGCTTAATATATTAAAACTGGAATCCATGTCCTCCAGGCACCTTCACTAATAGCTGCTCTCTCCTTTACCACTGATCCCCGACAACAACACCATCTGTTGACTCTAACTCCAAAATGGTCGCCACCCTAATTTAGGCCACCATCATCTCTCATTAGCATTATTTTCCCCATTGCTTTTAAGATAATAAAATCATTAGCAGAGTTTATGAAGCCCAGCATGATACGACTCTTGCTTATTATCTCCTCACTTTCATCTTGAGCCTCAACCTTCAAAATCTGTGATTTAGTCACTTTGTGCTTCTTCACTCTTCTCATTCCTGAACTTTAGAGCAGCTGTCCCTCTCCTTTGGCTAACTCTTCTGATTGTTTTCAGGTCTTGACTTAGCTTACCTTCCTCCAAAAAACCTTCTCCAACTCCCCACATCTAGATTACATGTTTGTATTATGTGCCATATTATTATTCAGGACTCTCTATTAAGCAGACTCTAATTGGGCAAGGGACAAAAGAGAGAAGTGATGAATATATGGAACAGAAAACCCACTGGGGGTGTGTTATAAAAAGCCCAATATAAAAAATCCAGACCCCGCTCTTTAAAATAAAATGTTAGTAACATCTATTCAGGTGGACTGCGGTGGCAGTGACTAAGGTCCACTAGCAGAGCATGGAAAAGAGACCTCAGATATTTGGCCAGAATGAGAGTAACAAATTAGCAGGACTAGTGAATGGGCCAGGATCCCAGATCAAGGGCAGAAGGAGCCAATCAGAAAACTAACTGAGAACTATAAAATTCCAGGCACTTGCTTTTGATTTAAAAATCTGGGGCAAGTGTATCTTCCAGGTGTCCACAAGTATATCTTCCGGGTGTGGATCTCCACAATCACAATAATAAAAATCAAACCACAGATTCTGTGCCCAGATTTGTCCTTATTTGTATATCTCATAGTCAAATTAGGTCTAATAGGTCTTGTGCATGGAATGGTTATCACTGAGTGCCCAGCTCTCTCTTCGTTTTACTGCTTGTAATGCATGCCTGACTGGAGAACCACACCTTAGTCAGAAAATGACTTTGTTCCTACAGAAGGGAGTCTGGCCACCATTGTACTGGATGGCTGGATTATAGTCCATTCATCACCCACTAAAGATGACCCCACTTAGAGATGACCTTAGCTTCCCTTAACTTGGAGATTAAAGATTAGAAATTATTATTAGGATGGCAGAAAATCTATTCAAATATGAGTAAGAAATCTGGAATTAAATTTGTACTAATTCACCTGTGGGGGGGGTGTGTGTGCGTGTGTGTGTGAGAAGGCTTGAAAGTATACGTTGTAAGAAATCAGCTTTTGGAAGACATCCTCCCAATCAGTATATATTTTATTTTAGACTGTTTAACTTGATGAAAATATAGGACTGGGTGAAATATCAGATGACAAGAATAGAGGATATCATTTGTGGGAGTGTCAAAACTCACTGTCTACACAGAATTTTTCAGTTGACTTAAAGAGCAGACAGGAGTATAACCAAAAAAATCTTTCTTTCATTGCACTGCAGGCAAGCAGCCTGGAAGAATTCTTCAAAAACTCCCAACTGTGAAGAAAGGTGCTGTCATGTCTTTTGAGTCCTTGCCACTCTGCTTTGTGCTTTGGCATTTCTCACCATCTTATTTCTAACTGCCTAAGCAGGTCTTTCATTCTATGTGGAAGAAGCGATGTTTCCCTAGCTGCATTTTACAGGACAAGCCAAATATATAATCAGAGACAGGCGCTGGAGAGCAGAGAATGGGTATGGCAAGAATTTGCTCTTCTTGGGTAGCTGTACCCCAATTGCCTGTATGTAGATCACAGTGCAGTCCCAGGACTGGCAGCATCAACCTCACCTGGGCACATGTTAGAAATGCAGATTCCCAGACCCTCCCCCAGACTTACTGATACAGACATTCTGACACAGAGCCCAGAAACCTCTTCTGACAGGCTCTCCAGGTAATTCTGATGCTACTATAATGGGGAACCACTCCCTTCGCTAATCTCACGTACCCCAGATCAAGGGCAGAAAACAAGACCCATGCTTGTCCAATTAGAGTAAATGTCAGGAATTTACCAGAAGCTCCCAGAAGACTCCTGTTCTTCCAGCTGTCTTGGAGTCAGTTTCCTGTACAGCTGGCTTATAATCCCAAATGGAGAACCTGTCTGAGAATGAAGCCAACACATGGAAGAAAGCCCAGTGAGCTGGGCCAAGTCCTGTGCCTCAAGGCAGAGAGAACCAGGTCCTGATAATGTTGCTGGAGTCGAGACATCAAGTATGACTTTAAGCCAGTTCTACAGTGGGCTATCCAGATACAAAAGTGGATTACCTTTTTACTGAAGCCAGTTTGGCCCAGGTATCTTGACACTTAAGACTGAAGGAATTCTAAGGGATACAATATGTAAATGATATTCTGTGCCAGTCAGCAAAGATAAGCATTTTTAAAAGCCACTAAACTGATGAGAACTCACTCTTAGCAGAGAACATTGCCTCCTGAATTATGAAGAAAATTAAGGTCATTTGGACACTCTTATCAACATGGTCTTTCTCTACACTCTGAGATGAGGAGGGAACTTCTCTGGAAGGCTACCTCACCCACTGTGTCCTTGATCCTTTATCTTCCCACGTCTCCCAGGACTTTGCTCCGTAGGTCACTCCTTTTTCCTTTTATAGCCTCTTTACATCCTTACTGCCATCAGTCTATAAGTATGTCCAAGTCTCTCACTCTAAAAAATTCCTCTCTTGACACTAAGCTTTCTTGTGGTATGGTCCAGCCACTTGACTATCATTCTCACTGAGACTTTGCAAGTAATATAGATTTACTATTTTCATTGTCTCACCTTCCAGTGCACTTCAGTTTGACTTCTCCCTTTACCACTTACCTCAAAGTGTTTTCATTAAGATTACCAGTGACCACCAATGGACATTGTCCTGACCCTTCTTGTGTTCTCTGCTGTATTTGATATCATTGGTCATTCTTTTCTTCTTGATATTTTCTACTTTCTTGGCTTCTATGATACCACTCTCTTCTAATTCTCTTCACACATCTGGCCTCTCCGTGTATCTAGTAAAAGTTGATGTAACCTGAGATTCTGTCTTAGTACATCATTCCTCTCCTCTTATATCCTCTCCATGGATGATGTCATCCATTCTCATGTTTTGACTAGCACCTATGTTCCATGGATTCAGGAATCTGGATACCCATCCCAGATCTTTCTCTAGGCTTCAGACTCATACATCCAACTACCTACTGAATATCACATTGATGTTCTATAGTCTTCTTACATTCAACATGTCCACTTAATATCATTTGCCATAGGGAAATGCAAATCAAAACCACAATGTGATACCACCTCACACATGTTAGGATGGTTGTTATAAAAACCAAACAAACAAACCCAAAAGAGACAACAAGTGTTGTGGATGTGGAGAATGTGGAGAAATTGGAACCCTTTACATTGTTGGTGAGGATGCAAAATGGTGCAGTTGTTGTGGAAAGGAATGTGGAGGTTCCTCATAAAATTGAAAATAGAACTACCATAGGATTTAGCAGTTCTACTTCTGGATATTTATCCAAAGGAATTGAAATTAGAATCTTGAAGAGATAACTGCACACCCATGCTCATTGAAGCATTATTCACAGTAGCCAAGATGTGGAAACAACCTAAATGTCCATCAATGGAATAATGAATTTTTGAAAATGTGGTACATGCATAAAAAGGAATATTACTGAGCCTTAAAAAAGATGGAAATCCTAGAATAAGTGACAACATAGATGAACCTTGAAGACATTATGCTAAGTGAAATAAGCCATTCACAGAAGGACAAATACAGCACAATTCCACTTCTATGAGGCATCTAAAATAGTCAAACTCATTGAGGCAAAGAATAGAATGGTGGTTTCCAGGGGATGAGAGAGGTGAAAATGGGCGAGTTGTTAATTAGTGGGTATGAAATTCTAGTTTTCCAAAAAGTAGAAGAGGGAGGAAAACTTCCAAATTCATTCCAAGAGGCTAGCATCACCCTGATACTAAAACTTATGATAAAGACACTATAAAAAAAGAGAACTATAGGCCAGTATCTCTGATGAACATAGATGCAAGAATCCTCAACAAAATACTAGCAAACAGAATCCAACAATATAGTAAACAAAAAAAAATCATTCACCACAATCAAGTGGGATTTATTCCTGGGATGCAAGGGTGGTTCAATATTTGCAATCAATCAAAGTGATACATTATATCAACAAGAGAAAGTATAAAACCATTTGATCATTTCAAGAGATGCAGAAAAAGCATTTGACAAAATGCAACATCCACTTATAAAAATCCTCAACAAAGTAGGCTTAGAGGTAACATACCTCAACATAATAAAGGCCATCTATGAAAAACTGACAGCTAACATCATACTCAGTGGTGAAAAGCTGAGGGCTTTCCCCTTAGGATCAGGAACAAGACAAGAATGTCCACTCTCACCACTTTAGCTACAGCAATCAGATAAGATATATAAGTCCTAACCACACAAATCAGAAAGGAAAAAGAAAGAAAAGGCATCCAAATTGGTAAGAAAGAAGGAAAACTCTTCACTATTTGCAGATGACATCATACTATATACAGAAAACCCTAAGCAGTCTACCAATAAACTACTAGAACTGATAAATGAATTCAGTAAGGTCACAAGTTACAAAATCAATATATAGAAATCCATTGCATTTCTACACAATAATGAAGTAGCAGAAGGAGAAATTAAGAAAACAATCCCATTTACAATTGCACCAAAAACAATAAAAGTACCTAGGAATAAATTTAAACAAGGAGGTGAAAACTGTACTGTACTCTGTGTGTACTCTGAAAACTATAAGACACTGATGAAAGAAATTGAAGATGACACAAACAAATGGAAAGATATTCCATGTTCATGGGAAGAATGAATATTGCTAAAATGTCCATACTATCCAAAACAATTACAGATTTAATGCAATCCTTATCAAAATACCACCAACATTTTTCACAGAACTAGAACAAATAATCCTAAAATTTGTTTGGAACCACAAAAGCCCCCCGAATAGCCAAAGCAATCTTGAAAAAGAACGAAACTGAAGGTATCACAATCTCAGATTTCAAAATATACTACAAAGCTGTAGTAATCAAAACAATATGGTACCAGCACAGAGACTGCTGGGAAGGTGGTGGAGTAGGAGGACCCTGGGCTCACCTGTCTCCTGGGTACACCTACATAATACTCACATTAGCATAAATAACCCAGAAGATGATCTGAAGACTGGCGAAACAGACCCCCAGCTAAACATAGACAAGAGGCACATCAAAGAAGGTAGGAAGGATGGAGACAGAGTTTGGTGCTAAATGGACTCACAGGGCCTTCCTCAGGAAGGAGGGAGCCAGCCAGGGCCTGGAGAAATGAGAGAAGGAGACCCTCACACCAGGGGAGCCCACACAGGGACGACAAATCCCCATAACATTTGGCTTTGAAAACCAAAGGGGCCAAATTTTGAATTTCATCAGTTCTTAAAACCAGCAGGACTTAAAAACTGGAATTTTAAAAATCAGCAGCTTGGCTCTCAGAGAGCTGGGCAAGTGAGAGGAAGTTGAGTCCTTTCCCTCAAAGAGACAGCAGAACAAATCACCTGCAGAGATACAGGATAGAACGAGCAGTTTGAAAATGCCTGGGGCATAGGGGAGAGAGAGTTGTTTACTAATCTTGGAGTGTGTCCAGGAGGGACAGACTCTAGGAACAAAGAAGCAGGCAGGTGCCATTTCCCTCCCTTGCCCACTGGCCTAGATACCTGGCTACTTGTGAGAACCAGTGTCAAGACTTGCCACCTAACTTGCTTGCATCGCTGCCTGTCCCCCCTCTCCCCCCATGCCTCTGAGCTGTGCTTCCATGGATCCACCCCTCTAGACTGTCCTGCTTCAGTCCTGGTGCTGCAGGGCCCCTCCCTCAGGGACCACCAGCCCACAGACCTTGCTAACCCTACCCCTCCAGCCCCTGTGCAGATTGTGGACCTTCCCACCCCCCCAACAAATGCTCTTGGTCAGATCCCTTCAAAGCAGTACCACAAGTGTGGCAGAGTGCAGGCAGCCCAGACAGGGGCTAGTACCACTCCAAAGTGAGTCCTGCCCCAGGGAGAGGGAAAGAAAATGACACGCACAAGTCTGACTGTGGCCCTAGCAGCGGGCTGGTGGCAGACAACTGGTCTGACTGTAGGCCCTGCCCACCAATAAAAGCTTCTCAGGGGACAGCATAGGGAAAGTGCCCTGCAGTTTGGTGCTACTTCATCTCTGGAAAATGCCTGGACTGACTCAACTCAAGCCCAAGGTGGCCCCAGATTGGCCCACTAACACAGGGACCAGACCCTGCCCACAACAGGCAAAGAGAGCCATTTCAGACAACTGGACTGAAGGCAAATACAGCTCAGTCACAACAGTAGGACACCCCCAAAGCACCATTTTCTGGTGAAAAGTAGACATTGCACCACAGGGTACTACAGGACCTATTCTTTATAAAGCCACTACTTTCAAAAACAGGAGATGTAGCTGACTTTCCTAACACATAGAAACAGACACAGCAATAGACAAAATGAGAAACAGAGGAATATGTCCTAAATGAAAGAACAGAACAAAATGATACAAGAGTCCCAAGCAAATGGAGATAAGTAATATGCCTCATAGAGAATTTAAAGTAATTGTCATAAAGATACTCACTAGACTTGAGAAAAGAATGGAGAACCTCAGTGAAACCATCAACAAAGTGATAGAAAACATAAAAAAGAACCAATCAGAGATGATGAACTCAATAAATGAAATTACGAATAGAGTACCTGGGGTGCCTGGGTGGCTCAGTTGGTTAAGTGAGTGCCTTCGGCTCAGGTCATGATCCTGGAGTCCCGGGATCGAGTCCCGCATCGGGCTCCCTGCTCAGCGGGGGGTCTGCTTCTCCCTCTGACCCTCCTCCCTCTCATGCTCTCTGTCTCTCATTCTCTCTCTCTCTCTCAAATAAATAAAATCTTAAAAAGAAAAAATCTTAAAAAAAGAAAAAAGAAAAGAATAGCATACCTGGAATAAATAGTAAACGAGAGGAAGCAGGATGATGATCAGTGACCTGGAGGATGGTGTAATGGAAAGTAATCAAGCTGAGCAGGTGAGAGAAAAAAAATTATGCAAAATGAGAATAGATCTAGGGAACTCAGTGACACCATCAAGCATAACAGTCACATTATAGGGGTCCCAGAAGGAGAAGAGAGAGTAAAGGGGGCAGAAAATTTATTTGAAGAAATAATATTGAAAACTTCCCAAATCTGGGGAAAGAAATGGAAATCTAGATCCAGAAGGCACAGAAAACCCCCCCAAAAATCAAAGAGGTCTACACCAAGACACACAGAAAATAAAATGGCAAAAAGGAATGAGAAAGAATTTTAAAAGCAACAAGAGAAAAGGAAAGCAGTTACATACAAAGGAAACCCCATAAGGCTAAGTGGATTTTTCAGCAGAAACTTTACAGGCCAGAGGGGAGTGGCACAGGATATATTCAAAGTGCTGAAAGGAAAAAAATCTGCAGCGAAGAATATTCTCTCAAACAAAGCTATCATTCAGAACAGAAGGTGGGATAGAGTTTCCCAGACAAACAAAAGTTAAAGGAATTCGTGACCACTAAACCAGGAGTAAAACCAGCCACTACCCCATCACACACAGTGCCGTCGGCCTATCCCAAATCCACAGTCCAGCCGCCCTCCTGCCCTAGTCAGTGTGCACTGCCTGGTGCCTGCTCAATGCCAAGTCAACACACCTTCACCTCAGATCAACAGGGACTCAAATTGATACTCTCCCCCTCAAATTACAGCCCCTGTACTCAAATTTGTGCACAACAGTGGTCATAATTATAATGACAGAATGAAGCAATGCAAATGGTGACACCAATTCTATGGAATATGTAATGGATGAAAAGAGTGTGCTGGGCCGGGAACCTCTCTGACAAGCACATTAAAATAGAGTACATACAGCAGGATTCCAATTATTAAAAGAACACTCTCCCTCTGCCCCCCCCCCCCAAATCAGTATGGTACTGGCACAAAAATAGACACATAGATCAATAGAACAGAGTAGCGATCCCAGAAATAAACCCACAATTATATGGTCAGTTAATCTTCGACAAAGCAGGAAAGAATCTGCAATGGCAAAAAGTTTCTTCAACAAACGGTGTTGGGAAAACTGGACAGCAACATGCAAAAGAATGAAACTGGACCATTTTCTTTCACCATACACAAAACAAATTCAAAGTGCATTGAAGACCTAAATGTGTGACCTGAAACCATAAAAACCCTAGAAGAGAGCACAGGCAATAATTTCTGACATCAGCTATAGCAACATTTTTCTAGATGTTTCCTGAGGCAAGGGAAACAAAAGCAAGAATAAACTATAGGGACTACATAAAAATAAGCTTCTGCACAGTGAAGGAAACAATCAGCAAAACTAAAAGACAACCTCCTGAATGGGAGAAGATATTTGCAAATGACATATTCAATAAAGCGTTAGTTATGTATGTATGTTTGTGTGTGTGTGTGTGTGTGTGTGTGTGTATATATATATATATATATATATATATAACTCCTACAACTTTAAAAACCAAATAATCCAATTAAAAAGTGGGCAAAAGACATGAATAGACATTTCTCCAAAGAAGAAGACATCCAGATGGCAGACACATGAGAAGATGCTTAGCATCACTCATCATCAGGGAAATGTAAATCAAAACTGCAATGAGTTATCACCTGACACCTCACACCTGTCAGAATGGTTAAAATCAAAAACACAAGAAACAAGTGTTGGGGAGGATGCGGAGAAAAAGGAACCCTCTTGCACTGTTGGTGGGAATGCAAACTGGTGTAGCCACTGTGGGAAACAGGATAGAGGTTCCTCAAAACAATACAAATAGATACAAGTTTTGGCGGGAATCCTACTACTGGGTATTTACCCAAAGAATAGGAAAACTAATTTGAAAAGATATATGCACCCCTATGTTTATTGCAGCATTATTTACAATAGCCAAATTATGGAAGCAGCCCAAGTGTCCATTGATAGATGAATGGATAAGGAAGATGTATATACAATGGAATATTACTCAGTTATAAAAAGGAATGAAATCTTGCCATTTGCAAAAACATGGATGGTGCTAAAAAGCATATTGGTAAGTGAACTAAGTGAGCCAGAGAAAGACAAAAACCAAATGATTTCACTCATGTGGAATTTAAGAAACAAAACAAAGAACAGAAAGATATAGATTCTTAACTATAGAGAATGAACTGATGGTTTCCAGAGGGGAAGTGGGGCAGGGGGGATGGGAGAAATAAGTGATGGTGATTAAAGAGGACACTTACTGTGATGAGTACTGAGTAATGTGTGGAAGTGTTGAATCGCTATATTGTACACCTGAAACTAATAGAACACTTTTCTGGAATTAAAATTTTTTAAATTCCAGTTTTATAGGATAAATAAGTTTAGAGATGTGTTGTACAACATTGTGTCTATAGAGAATGATACTCTATTGTACACTTAAAAATTTATTAAGAAGGAGAACAGACCTTATATTAAGGGAGAGAGATGTTAGGATGAAGCTAAGACATTTGGTAGGATTCAGTGGCAGAATGTATGTAGGGGGTGAACATCCTATTTTCTCTTCCTGTGTAACCCTCTACCACAGGGATTGTGGCACTGTTGACTTCCGCAGTTTAGAACAATGGTCATTTTTGGTTCCCAGGTCTGTAGGGTCGGAAGCCCAGGCGTGGTATGGCTGAGTTCTCTGCTCAGGGCTCAAAAGGCCAAAGTCAGGGTATCAACAGGGCTTACTGGCTCATCTCTTCTGGAGCTCAGGGTCCATTTCCAAATTCATGTGGTTGTGGGCCACATTCAGTCCCTTGCAATTGTAGGACTGCAATTGCAATCCTCACTTTCTTGCTGTCAGCCAGGGGTTACTTTCGGCTCCTAGAAGCCACTTGCATTCATTGACATGCGGTTCCCCTCCATCTTCAAAGCCAGGAACAGAGACTCTCCTTAGTGTCAGATCCTTGACAGCAGCACCAAAATTGGTGCTTGAACAACCAGGAGAAGGTGTATGTACACCAAAGGGTGGGGATTCTGAGGGTCATCTTAGAATTCTGCTTACAACAGTGAAGAATAGGGAGAGGTGAGGGTACACAGGGAGAGTCTAGCTGGGCCCATTTGAGGGACTGTGGAGCCATTAACTACGGCTGAGAATACGGAAGGTAGAGGAGTTTTGGCGGGAAGGTGAGTTCAAATTTAGATACATGAGGTAAAGAGTTTAAGAGAAAAAAAATCTCAACTAAGTAATATTTTGTGTGTAAGTATGTCTCCTGCCAGCCTTATAAGGGTTGAGCCCCCATAGTATTTTCTTATTTAGGAATTTTCATCTATTGATGAAACAGAAATAAGTTATAAAAAGGAACTGATCTTTAGGGACTATGGGGATGAAAGAAGTATACTTTATAAAAATATTTGTTCATCTCAGCTATCTGAAAGTTCTAAAGAATATTCTCTAACTCATGATGGGTTATAAAATGTGACCAAAAATGAGGGACCAGATTTTTATTCTCTAATTCTCGAGAGAACCTGGCCCCAAGTTTTCATTACAGTTGGTATTATTACCTCATGGCAGGAAATGGCAGTCTGCTGGATAATGGCTTTGCATATTTCTACCACCTGAAGATCTCAGTGTGGAGAGTTATAGGGCTAATTTTCCTTTGTCCTCAAGAACATATCCATAAGTCTAAAATCAACTACACGGGATAGCACTTCCAGAGACTACCAAATGGACTTCCATTGTCCAGCTAAATAAATTGTCATTGTTTCTCCCACTTTCCCACAAATTATTGAGATGCCAAGCATTGCAGGCGGGAGAGAGGAGCCCATTATAACCGAACCTTTTCTGCCTTCATCCTACCGAGGCTGGAATGCAGGGGCAGACAAACTTAAGGGCAGATAAATACAATGAATCTAACCAATATTTTAGAGATATATGTGAGGTGCCAGAGAGCTCCATGGATGGAAATGAAGGTCAAAATCCAGCCAGTGGACGGATCATACAAGACATTTTATACCAGGATTGGATTGTGTTGTGTTGTGTTATAGATGCCTGGCAACTAGGTCTCTGTGCGTGTGTGTGGTTTTATTCTTTCAAAATTTGTCTCATTTTTTATACAACTTTGAGATAAAATTAATATTTAAAGTGTAATTTGATCAGCTTTGACAAATGTATATACCTGTGAAATTATTACCAAAATTAAAAATAATGAACATATCCATTAACCCCAAGAGTTTCCTTATACCTTTTATAATACCTCTCTTCCTTTCCATCTCCATACTCTGGAATCACTGAATGCTATCATTATAAGTTACTTGAAATTTCTATAAACGGAACCACACTTGATGTTTTCTTTTCCCGTCTAGCTTTGTTCATTCAGCATAATGGTTTTAAGATTCTTCAATATTGTTACATGTTTCATTAGTTTACTCTTTTCTGTTCTGGAGTTCTGTTCCCTTCTGTGGATATATTAGAATGTATTTATCCTTTTGCCTGTTGATGGACATTTGGGTTTCCAATTTGGGGCTATAACAAATAATACTGAGGTGGAGATTTGTGGATAAGTCTTTATGTGAATATATGCTTTTGTTTCCCTTTGGTGAATATCTAGAAGTGGAATGACTATATGATAAAAGTATATTTAACTTAAGAAACTGCAGAATCGTTTTCCAAAGCAGCTTACCATGTTTTCGTCCCTTCAGCAATGTATGAGATTTCCAGTTGTTCCGTGTCCTTGCCATAATGTGGCATAGTCAGTCTTTTTAATTTTAGTCAACCTAATGGTTGTATAGAAACTGTGGTTTCAATTTGCATTTCCCTGTTGATGAGTGATGTTGAGCATCTTTTATGTGCTTGTTGGCCATTTATATATTTTCTTTTGTGAAGTGTTCACATTTTTTGCCCATTTTTAAAATTATTGAGTTGTAAGACATCACCAGGATTTAAGCAAGAGAGTATCCTAATCAAATTTATGTTTTAGAAAAATCACTCAAGCAGGGAATATTGAGGATGAATCACAGCAGGGCCAGACTGAAGAAGAAGGGCCAGTTGGGGGGGATTGGAATAGGTCCAGGAAAGGATGCTACAGTACTTTGCAGTGGGTTAAGGAGAGATGTCTCTGAGATAGAACTGACAGGTGCTGGTGACCACTTTTACATATGAGGGTTAATCAAGGAAATCTGATTCACCTGGAAATGAGGGTTTAGAATTCAAGGGGAAAACAACCACCACCAAATTCACCACCAAATTTCTATGTAGCACCACCACATGCCAAGTACAATTCTGAGCATTATCAGAAATACTAACTCAGGGTTGATCCTCATAACAGTTCTAACGAGGTGGGCATTATTATTATCCACACTTCACAGAGGAGGAAACCGAGGCAGAGAGTGAAAATGTGTCATGCCTGTAATATACAAACAAAAAAATCACAGTCAGTGCGATTAAACGTATAGAAGACAAATGGTTTAAAGAATAGTAAAACATGGTTTTGGAACCAGGCACCATGGAGCTTAGATGCCATATCACATACACTGGCTGCATGACTTGGGGCAAGTTTCTTAGACTCTGTGCATCTCTCTTCTCTTATTTGTAAAACAAGGATACCGCTTTCGTTTAGACTGGTGTGAGCAGTAAATGCGGAAGCTTGTTAAAAGTTCTTAGAACAAAATATGTGCCCAGCGGATGTTAGCGCTCGTCTTACTTTCCTGTAGATGTAACCATAGGGGTGAGTGAGGTGGTCCGGGAAAGCCTGGAGAAAAGAAGGGTAGAAAAAGATGTAAACCTAAGCAGCGCTCCCTTTGTGACACCATACGAGGCATAAAGGAAAGGGACTGGGAGAACACGTGCAAACAGTGACATTCACTATTGATCAGGATTCCAAAATAGGGTGCAGGTAAATGTCACGCATTTCCAGCAAGGGCACACAGGTGAAATCTGTCTTACCTCCTACACTAGATCCAGGTACACTTTTTACAAAATAAAGCACTCTTAGGACATATTGTAACCAAAGTTGAGTGTTATATTTGTGAGGCATTTATTCACTTTTTAAAAACTTGAACTGTAAAGGTAGAATGTGCTAAACAATAAAACAATTTGAAAAATACAGGTCAGGATGCACTAGAAAGCGAGAATCTTCGGGACCTGCATGTCCCCAGGTGCACCACCAGTACTAGTCGGTTTGGATCTTTCCAAATCATTTTATATATGCCTTCATGCACAAGAATGTAGCACCCTTCAAGTTAATATGTACAGTATAATAAAACAATACAAAAACCCTCATATTTTTCAATAGTGGCATAATAATCAAAACTCTATTATACCACTGTTTATCATTCTCTTACTGATGGTAGGTTGAATATAATTTTTCTATAACAAATTCAACTGCAATTAACATTCCAGTATAAATAGCATGCAAATGAAACTGGTCTAAGGGCACATGTATTTTAAATTGTGATGGGACTGCAAAATTGCCCTCCAGAAATGTTTGAGCAATTTGAAACCCATAATAGCTAATATTTATTGAATATTTACCAGATGTGAACACTATACTAAGGGCTTTATGTAGAGCATCTCCACAAACTCTACTGGGTCCATCCTATTATTATTACTTTCATTTGGTAGATAAAGAAATGCAGGCCTGGGAAGAATGAGTAAATTGAATGAGGTAACCCAGGTAAGAAGTAGTGTAGGAGTGATTTGAACCCAAATCTTTAGTACTGTCTGTAAATCGTGCTGATTCTTTTACTTATCACTATTGGTTTTATTCATTCCTTCCTATTTCATCAATTCATTTTCATTGCTAGAGTGCATCTTTGAATTTTTCTTCCAGGAAGAATATAGGGGTGGTAAATATGTCTAAGTTCTTGTATGTCTAAATAAGTTCATTTTACTGTCACTCTTGAATGACAGTCTGGTGTGAGCAGTGGCTGGTTATAGAATTCTAGGCTCATACCCATTTTTCCCACAGTACATAATGTGTCCTTTGTCCTTTGCACATGAGATGCTGGATGCCAGCAGATTCCTTTTCCCTCCTTCCCTCTCACCCTCCTCCTCCTCCTCCTCCCCTTCCTCTTCCTCCTCCTTTTTCTTCTTTCCATCTCTCTCTGTCTCTCTCATCATGGGATTCTTTCTCTATTGCTGAGGTTTACAAATTTTCAAAAGAAATATCTGGATCTTAAAATCTGAGGACCTATCTTTAATTTAGGGAAGATGGGAGATCCTACTAGGTAGGTAGATATTGGCTCTCTTGGATCTGTTTTCCACATCTCAATATTTTTTCTCGATTTGCATCCCTATCCTTTATTTAAAGTTATGTTCTAGGGGAATCTATTAGCTGATTTTTAAATTTAATATTTAGGTCTGCAGTAATTTAGTTTGTCTTTTTATTTAGTCCTCTTAGATATGTTTTGAAAATATTTCTGACTTTAAAGATATTTTCTTCTTCAGCCTATTTATAGCAGTAGTGTGTGCTGGGATACTAGCTTATGCTCAATTATATACGAATCATATCAAAATGTAATATTAAATCAGGATGAGCATTGAAATTAAAAGAGTACAAAGTAGGTGGGATTTGAATGGCCAATGCATCCAGTAATCAACCGTATCATACTTGGTGGTCCCTTTCTATAAGAGAAATTGTGTGGGGGCGCCTGGGTGGCTCAGTCGTTAAGCGTCTGCCTTTGGCTCAGGTCATGATCCCAGGGTCCTGGGATCGAGCCCCGCATCGGGCTCCCTGCTCAGCGGGGAGCCTGCTTCTCCCTCACCCTCTGCTTGCCTCTCTGCCTACTTGTGCTCTCCCTCTCTCTCTCTTTGTCAAATAAAGAAAATCTTAAAAATAAATAAATAAATAAATAAATAAAGAGAAATGGTGTGTTGTCTCTTTTGCTATCCTGACATGAAATCCATAGATCATGGAATCTGCAGAATTAAGAAGAAACCCCATTGTAAAGTAAAGGAGAAATCAAAGGGAAGCAGTTGAGCCCAGAATATACACTTTGACATGTGCACGCTCAGGCAGCTCTTCTCTAAAGATAACGGTGGTCAGGGGCGCCTGCGTGCTGCAGTCGGTTGAGCGTCCAGCTCTTGGTTTTGGCTCAGGTTGTGATCACAAGTCATGATCTCAGGATCGTGAGACGGAGCCCCGTGTCGGTAGGGCTCCACGTGGAGTCTGCTTAGAGACTTTCTCTCCCTCTCCCTCTGCCCCTAGCCAACCCCCCCCCCGACTCTCTCTCTCAAATAAGTAAATAAACCTTTTAAAAAAAGATAGGAGTCAAATGCAGTCAGCACACGTGCCACGGCAAGGCGTGCGCACTCACGTGAGGCACACGTGCCACAGCACTATTGATCCGTTAGTGACACAAGGGTCCGCAATGGTGAAAAACCCATACTGCGTTCTGAAAAAAATGAAATGCAGCCTTCTTTTGATTTACATGGTAGTGCATTCCTGGAAAATTCGGTGTATATTATAACCTAGCCAAAATAGCACTCATGTCCTCATTTCCCAAGTTGCTTGAGCCAGTATTTATTTATTTTTTTCCTCCGAAAAGCTTTTAAGGCAACAAACGTTCCCAAGCTCAGTTTCAGTCCTGTTTCAAAGATCAAGAGCTTCACTGTTTTCCGAACAACCTGCAGTTTCATTTTCATTTCCTCAGTGATCAGAACACTTACAAATTTTTCACAAAATTTTTCTAGGTGGTTCCCCACCGCCCCACCCCCCACCCCCCGCTTTGGTTTCTATTTGTCATTCAGTTTCAGTTCTATTGGACTGTGGTGATACAATTTAATTTGAAATATTTCAATATTTTGGAATTTAATGAGGCTTTCCTTGTGGCCTACTTGGGGACTGTGTTTCATAAATGCTCAGTGGGGCTCTTCAATAGAAGATGTAACATCAATTGCAGGATAAAACATTCTTTCCATGGCTATGAGATCAGCCAGAGAGATTAAGACATGTGGACCTTCTACAACCATTTTTCTTCAGTCTAAGAGAAGTGTTTTAAAAATAACCAAATAATGTGGTTTTGTTGATTATGTTTCTCATGAGAGGTTTTGCTTTATGTCTTCTGTCTGTGCTCTTCCTTTTGTGGCTTATACTACTGATTACTACAGGAGGATTAATCGACCCAATTAATAAACATTGAATTCAGTCTTGATCTTCTTCTTCTTCTTTTCTTCTTCTTCTTCTTCTTCTTCTTCTTCTTCTTCTTCTTCTTCTTCTTCTCTTCTTCTTCTTTTCTTCTTCTTCTTCTTCTTCCTGCCTCCTTTGTTTTCTTTTTGTTTGTTTTGTTTCTTTTTCTTCTTCTTACTGCCTCCTTTGTTTTCTTTTTGTTTTGTTTCTTTTTCTTCTTCTTCTTCTTCTTCTTCTTCTTCCTCTTCCTCTTCTTCTTCTTCTTCCTGCCTCTTTTGTTTTCTTTTTTTGTTTTTCTTCTTCTTCTTCTTCTTCTTACTGCCTCCTTTGTTTTGTTTCTTTTTGCTTGCATCTACCAAGTACTGTTGCCAGTACTTTTACTTACGCTATAATAGGTTCTCTTTAATATTTACAGTAATTATATTGTTCTATAGCCCTGGTTATTTTTTTTTTAAAGATTTTCTTTATTTATTTGAGAGAGACAGAGACAGGACAAGCAGGGGGAGGGGGAGAGGGAGAAGCAGACTCCCCACTGAGCAGGGACCCCAATGTGGGGCTCGATCCCAGGACCCGGGATCATGACCTGAGCTGAAGGCAGAAGCTTAACCAACTGAGCCACCCAGGCGCCCCTGGATTTCATTTTTAAAGGAAATCTGTTTTCATTTTCATTGGGTAAATACCCAGTAGTGGAATTACTGGACCATATGGCTTTTCTATTTTTAGTATTTTGAGGAGCCTCCATACTGTTTTCCACCACAGCTGCACCAATTTACATTTCCACCAACAGTGTGTAAGGACTCCTTTTTCCCCATATCCTCGCCAACACTTGTTATTTCTTGTCTTTTTGATTCTGGCCATTCTTACAGATGTAAGGTGATATCTCATTGTGGTTTTGATTGGTATTTCTCTAATAATTAGTGATGTTGAGCATCTTGTCATGTGTCTGTTGGCCATCTGTATGTCTTCTTTGGAAAAATTTATATGTAGGTCCTCTGCCCATTTTTAATTGGATTACTTGTGGGGTTTTTGGTGTTTAGTTGTATAAGTTATTTATATTATTTTGGATATTAACCCCTGATCAGATATATCATGTGCAAATAATCTTCTCCCATTTCGTAGGTTGCCTTCTTGTTTTGTTGATGGTTTTCTTTGCTGTGCAAAAGCTTTTTATTTTGGTATAGTCCCAATAATTTATTTTTACTTTCGTTTCCCTTGCCTGAAGAGACCTATCTAGAAAAATGTTGTTAAAACTGATGTCAAAGAAATTACTGCCTATGTTTTCTTTTAGTTTTATGGTTTCATATCTCACATTTAGGTCTTTAATTCATTTTGAGTTTATTTTTATGTATAAGAAAGTGGTTCAGTTTCATTCTTTCGCATGTAGCTGTCCAGTTTTCCCAACACCATATATTGAAGAGACTTTTGTTCCCATTGTATATTCATGCCTGTTTTGTTGTAGATTAGTGAACCATATAAGTGTGAGTGTATTTCTGGGCTCTCTAGTTTGTTCTATAAAATGATTTGTTTCTAGTTCTGTAAAAAATGCTGTTGGTATTTCGATAGGGATTGCATTGAATCTGTAGATTGCTTTGGGTAGTGTGGACATTTTAACAATATTAGTTCTTTTCATTTGTGTCATCTTCAGTTTCTTTCATCAATGTTTTATAGTTTTCCAGGTACAGGTCTTTCACTCCTTGGTTAGGTTTATACCTAGGTGTTTTATTCTTTTTGGTGTAATTGTAAATGGAATTGTCTTAATATCTCTTTCTGCTAGTTTGTTACTACTGTTTAGAAATACAAGTGATTTCTGTGTATTAATTTTGTGTCCTGCATCTTTATTGAATTCATTTATTATTTCTAATAGTTTTTTTGTGGAGTGTTTAGGGTTTTCTATGTATAGTATCACGTCATCCGCATATAGAGTTTTACTTCTTCCTTACCAATTTGGATGCCTTGTTTTTACTGGAAGCTAGGACTTCCAGTACTAAGTTGAATAAAAGTGGTTGAGAGTGGACATCTTTGTTTTGCTCCTGACCTCAGGGGAAAGGTGCTTAGTTTTTCACCATTGACTATGACGTTAGTTGTGGGTTTTTCATATATGGCTTTTATCATTTTGAGGTATGTTCCCTCTAAGCCCGCTTCTTGGGAGTTTTTAACATGAATGGATGTTGAATTTTATCAAGTGCTTTTCTGTATCTATTGAGATGATTATATGATTTTTATGGTTCCAGAGTGTTTTCAAGTTCAATCACTGTGTCTCACTCCAGGGCTTGTTGACAGCTGAGCAGAAAGACCGCCTTTGGTAAGTGAAGGGAAGAGTGAGCGAGGCCTGAGTTACTCATGGATGCTGCTTTCCAGGTAAACAGCCTAACAGTGACTTAAACCATCAGAACATTTATATTTTTTCAGCTTTATTGAAGTATAATTGACCTGTAACATTGCATAAGTTTAGGGTGTACAAGGTGATGATTTAATACACGTATGTATTGTGAGAGGATTGCAACAGTGTTAGTTAACACTTCCAAGACCTCATATAATTACCTTTTTTCTGTGTGTGGTGATAAAATCTACTCTTAACTATACTGTATAATGTACTTGAAAGTTGTTAGCTATAGTCAGTATGTTGGACATTTGAGCCCCAGAATTTATTTCTCTTGTAACTGGAAGTTTGTACCCTTGATCAGCATCTCCCCATTTCCCCTACCCTCCAGCCCCGGGCAATGACCGTCCTACATTCTGAGTTTGCCTTTTTCAGAATACATATATAAATGAGAACATAGTTATTGCCTTTCTCTGACTTACTCCATTTAGTATAAGACCCTCAAAATCCATCCACGTTGCAAATGCAGAATCTCCTTCTTTCTCATAGCTGAATAATATTGGTGTGTGTATATATCCATTCTTTATCCATTCATCTGTTGATGGACACTTAAGTTGTTTCCTTGTCTTGCCTATTATGAGTAATGCTGCAATTAACATGGGAGTACAGATATCTCTTTGAGATAGTGATTTCATTTCTTTCAGATATATACCTAGAAGTGGTATTGCCGGATCATAATGCAGTTCTGTTTTTAACCTTTTGAGGAACCTCCATAGTTGTTGTTTTCCACAGTGGCTGCACCAATGTACATTCCCATCAACAGTCCATGAGAACCTTTATTGTGTATTCAGCAATTAGTGGAAGGAGGTCCCAGGATCAGTTCAACAGCTCGATAATATCATGGATTTAGGATTTTTTCTTTTTTCTACTCGGGCATTCCACAGATTGACCTTTATTATCCTCTGGTTTAAGGTTGGGATTATGGCTGTCATATTGGCAAACATCACAAAATAATTGAAGTATCTCAAACAACAAAGGCATAAAAGATCTCTTACCTCACGCAGATGTTTAATCTTTGATAAAGTAAATCAGAGGAACAACTCTTATTCACAGCTTCTCCAACAGACATTACCTGGAATTGGGTAGCACGACCAACTCAGACTAATCCCTGCAAAGTGCAAATTGTCTTGATTCATCACTAAGGACCAGGACTCAGGCGGACTAAACAAAATTGCATATTATGCTATACAAGTCTGCTTCTGATAATAGCCACTTTTTGTGGATTAACCAGTTCTTATAGGCATAGGTGCAACAAGTTCTGACTTAATGCAACAGCTTTTTGAGAAAATTATAAACTGTGCATGCATAAAAAGGGTAAACCCTCTCCAAATTACCAGATCTCATGTTTCCAGCTCTGGCTCAAGTTATAGCAACACCGGGAAGCACAATGCAGTGAAAATAGTGTGGTTGCTATTTTATTAGGTGAGATAGTGAATGGAAATCATACAGATGTCATAAGTACAGTTTGGTCGGCAGTTGTTGGTCCAGCGTCAGAGTGTGTGTATAAGACAGCAGTTTCAAAAAATACTCCCTGCCCTCTAGGAGCTTGAGGGTAAGGATGCTCGCTCCTTCTCCTTTGGAAAGGAAGTGTGGCAGCAGAAGAAAAGGCATTAATACAATTAAGGGACATTTCTTTCAAATTGATAGAAGTTCTATTACATACCAGTGGCTAAAAATAAAAATCTGTTCACTTCCCTGTATAGGATTACTTAATTAGGTCCTGATGTATAACTTGGAAGTAATGGATGTTTTTTACATAATAAAACCATCATAGAAATTATTAGGAAACTTCCAGTGAATTTGCTAATGGAGAACTGTTTATATGGGGTGATTACAGAGCTATTTTAAAATTGTGTGATGTGAGAATAATCGCTATGACACAGGAGTTCACAGTTATTGAATATTTCTTTCCCAGGTTTTGTTCCAAGTACTTTACGTGAATCAGCTCTTCCATGCCCACAACGATCCCATGAGGTAAGCAGAATTATGACCTGATCAGAGAGGCTAAAGGACTGTGTCAAGGCTGCAAAGCTGGTAATAGGCAAAACCAGAACCTGACTCCGGAGGTGTGGCTCCAGATCCCACGCTCCAGCTGCTATCCTGTACAGTCTTTCCATGGAAGCACAGCTGGGGCCAACTGGCCCAACTGTTGAAGCAAGGCCGCTGCTAGTTAGCTTGTGTATCTAAGCAGGTGGCAGTTTGTCCTCATGTACAGCTAAATAAAAAAGTTTCGTTTTGCCTGACTGGAATTCAGGAACAGGATGTGGATAATGCTCTAGTTCCTGATGGCGAGGAGCAGGAGAAGGGACGATCCCATCACGGATGGGCCCCGATCGTCCACCCCCCCTTTATTTCTCCGTATCTTTAAATGGCTGCACTGTGTGGGGAGGAGCAGGACTAGTAAGTTCCATCTCTCAAACAACCCAGTTAAACATGAAGTTTAATTTTAGACATGGCAAGTTCAAAGGAACCACTTGGCATCAGAGTAGAAAACAGAATTTGATCCACCATGGGAAGCAATATCCTAAATACCCAAGCGCAAGAACAGATTTGAAGATACTTTATGAAGATCAAAGGTTTTCCATTACATTTATTTAGAAATCCTTACTAGTCAAAAAGAAAATAACAGAAATCCAGATCTTCAAGCAGCTTTTAATAACAGTTTCGTAAATCTATGAAGATTACAGGTTTGTTAATTTTAAATTATTACAATTTAGATACATTCAATCATTATACAATACCAGGAATGTCAGCCTTAAAGATATTAAGAACATCTATATAAGTAAAGCAACAGGAAAAAAATACTTCAATTTCACCTTTTTATTTTTAACTGACTCTAATTTGGTAGTCACGGGAATATAGAATTTCCTGATCTCAGATTTTAAATATACGGACTCAAAACTATAAACATTCCTCTTCTCTGCAACAGTGGCTGACACTGTCTTGGGAGCCAGCCAAACTAGTACAGTGAGGAGCGCCGGGCACGTCTCCTTGCTAGAGGTGGTCTGGGTGCAGACGCAAGAGTCCAGGGCCTTCCGCAACAGTTATCAACGAGCCCTTGGCACTGCCTTACTCAGTTTTAACCTAATAAAACATTTCTCAAATTGCCAGGGTGCCCCTTTTCATTAAAAACAAACAAACAAAAAATTCTAGTGTGAAAAGGGAGAAAGGTCTGGACAGTTATATATATATATATATATATATTTAAGATTTTTATTTATTTATTTGACAGAGAGAGACACACAGCAAGAGAGGGAACACAAACAGGGGGAGTGGGAGAGGGAGAAACAGGTTCCCCGCTAAGCAGGGAGCCCAACGTGGGGCTCGATCCCAGGGCCCTGGGATCACGACCCGAGCTGAAGGCAGACGCTCAACGACTGAGCCACCCAGGCGCCCCTGGACAGTTATATTTTTAAATAACACCCCATCGCCACCAACAGCCAGAAGGACTCTGTTTCCACCACATTACACTACCCTCTACCCCCACAGTAAAGAATTTGGTTGGACTGCCTAAATTAAATTATTTAGACAATTGCCTAGATAATTACACGTTTCCCATTACTCCTTGTACAGGAAGCTTTGATTTATAGGAGATCTTAGTGTTCAAAGAGGAGTCTATTCTACCCAAACTCTCTGTCTAAGAGTTGTATTTTCTTAGAGCAGCCATACAACTTTAAAGTACGGCAGCCCTCTTCCCCACTCCTTTAAAAATCTAGATGGCTTGCTATTGACTTTATAAACTTAGAACTCACTGTCTGGATCATGTTAAGTAACATCTGGTCTGATTGTTTTAGTGAGAGTGTGTATCAAGACCATTACAGCAGTTTTTGTCTCTGTTTCTAATATGAAATTTGACGCGTCTGAAGGAAATCCAGTGGATAATGCTACCAAGTGCACAGTGCACATATAACACTCGTGGGCTATCTGTGAACGAACAAAGGTCAAATATTTACATGGAATGTTGACCCTGACTTATAAAACTACTCTTTTAAATTATGACATCTTTACATACAATTTATTTTATGAATAGCTCCATTTGATAATTAAAAAAATACGCCTTTCAAAGATTTTATAAATATATAAAATTTCACTACATTCTATTTTTCTTATGACATCTAAACTCTCTTTACAAATCAACAAAAAATATTTTCTGTTTGAAAGTCATAGATGTGATGATTTTTGATTGGCAGGGTCTTACTGCATGCAAGAATGGCAAGACGTTCTCTTAAACAACTTATGGCTCTTTCTAGTATGCTGAAGTTCAGTAGTAACAAAGAAAAATGAGAGCCCATCTAAATTATTTACGAGTCTTTCTTAAGATTCTTTAAAAATGGTAAGATTAGGATGGTACCTGACCAGTGTTAAGAATTATTTTGATGATGAAGAGGTAAGTTAACATTATACGAAAAGTTTTTCTAAAATACATTTTAGTGCAATTTAAGTATATGATCAATTGCACATGTGAAAAATGATCACATTTTAACTGTATCAGTAACATGTAAAACATCTACTTTGAGAATAGGAATCACATTCTTATAATTTATTGGATAGTGACTCTGGAAATCCTGTCTGAGGATTTACAAATAAAAATGTCCTTCGTAATCATTACTTGCCCCAAGATATCACCAACCTTACAAAGACTAACACCATAAGGAAGGGCTTTTAGTTACATATACAATCATTTTTAAAAGTCGTATCTTCCCTCATTAAATACTCGAGTCACTGATATGTAGTCCTAAGAGGTCGTCTCAAGCTATAACATGCAGGCCACTCACTAAGGCAAACGTGTCGTAATTCCTTTAAGAAAGATTTTTAAATACACTCTGACTATATTGTATATATGTAAGAAAAAGGTTGCGCTTTTAGAATAGCAAGAGGACGCCTTATTGTCAGCCTAGGTGAACCTATAGTGACCCATCCAAAGAACAGCAAAGCTGTCCTGTTTGCCTGGAGCTGCTCAAGGCTGCTAAGTTAGTACCTTCAACTGTTAACGTACAAACTTGATGGAGGGACCACGTCTGAGACCTGCTGAAGCACTGAACTCCAGTATCAATTCCCTAGCTGTTTCTCTCTAAAAAGTCCAACCTCATCTTGGAGATACAGCTGTATATTAAAGACAACCAAAAAGTTCAAAGCTCTGCTCAAAATACAGTACTGTGCAAATTTTGATTTTGGATCTTCTACTCAAATATTGTGTTTGAAGTAAGGCTGGATAAAGATACAAACAAAACCAACATTCAGTTTTAAGCAAGACTGCACATCTACAACAGTGATATAGATTAAAAAGCCCTACCACCAGAACGGTAACTGATTTCATCATGCACTCTACAAAAAAGATGATTGTGGGAATTTCCCTTAGTTATGAATGTAACCAGCTCACTGGAACCCAGTGGGCTTCTGTCTCTAATTTGTCAAAAGTTGTTTTTAGCTCATTGAATGCCACGGTAAGGTCATCATTTACTATAATTTTGTCAAAAAGATGACCATACTGATTTTCCATTATCTGTGCAGATTTAATCATTTCCTGAAAGTCTTCTTCCTGCAAAAGGAAGAATTAAAAAAACTTTGGTTAACCAGGCAATTACATCACTTTACATGGACGCAGACATTTCCACAACTGGTTTATCAAATGCTATTCTGTGTTTATTCTTTCAGCCACAAATGAAAATGACCCTCTTGAACTGCAAGTTCTTCAGACGTCATACCTTCTGATGTTCTCTCTCGGATCTGCTCAACTGCTTGCACAGAATCAAAGTTCCCACCTTTCGTGAATTTCAGGATTGTCACTCATTCACTTATTATTACAGGGATAGTTCAGTCAATATAATTTGAAGATCTATTCATAGAAGCACAGAAAGCCAGTACAGCGCAATCACTCAAAATGTCTGTACCCAAATACAATTCTGTCTTTTATCGGGTTTTGGATCACAGCATCTACTACACCATGTTTTCCGAAAGTAGTGGCTCCCACATGTATGATTTCAAGTACCACTTACATCTTCTTACTGAGCATCACTGTACTTACTGTAAAAGGCTTTGCAGCACCTTGGTCATCTCTGCTTGAAATAATCTTTGCATTTTTTCTTGTCTCCCTCAAACGCTCTATTGATGGAGGCTTTATAAATATCACATAGGGCTTAAATTCTAGGGTCCTTAAATGCTTCACTGTCTGCAAGGAAGAAAATAAGTCTTCTTTTATTTCTTCATAATGTCATGAGTGAATTTTACAGTAAACCAAAGTTTCTTTCAAAGGAGAAAATTCCTTAAAATTATCTAATTAAGGCCAGTAGCTCTTTCAATATATTATTCAATCAGTTAAATGTCATAATTAAATGTCATAATTATATACCCCTGAAAAAATGTTGGAGAATATAACTTGCCTTTTAAAATGTTTTGAAAAATGTCATAATTCATATTGGACAGAAGCAGCTAAAAATATCATAAAACTGATTTTTAAATCAAATACTCAAAAGATGCTATGCGTTAAGTGTCTGCACATGAAAGTTTTCCAACCATCCCACCTAAGCCTCTTCCTGATCTCAAACAGGAGTCTGTCATTCTGTCTGTCTTGTTTGCCGTTCTGTGGGCAAGACTTCCGCTTTCCATGAAGCTTGTCAACATTCTCCCATCAAAATATCTTACATTATTTCCGCTATGCTTCTGAGGACTCGTCTACAGTCTAGGGGGAATGGCAAAAGGGTGGGAGTGGAGGGAGCCTCTTGACCTGTGTGTCAGGGCCTCCTCAGAACGTGAGTACAGACCACAAACTCCCCTGAAAGGTTATGGTGGGGTGTGGGGGTGCAGCCGGAGGATCCATACGTCCGGAGGGCTAGTGAGGCTCTCGGACAGAGAGCTGGACCTGCACTGACAAAGCTGTACACGACTAGACCCAGGGCCCTGGCACAGAGCCGGCTGCACAAGCAGGAGTAGTCTACTCATCGCCGGTGCCTACGTGAAGGGGTCAGCTGCCCTACTGATTCTTGGGGCGCTTTGACTCCAGATTCATCTTCCTGAAGAAGAATGAAGGGCTTCTCCAGGCCACTCACTCTTGGAGGTTGTGTACCCATCAGTGGAGCGAGACTCTGTGGCCCCTGGGTAACAAGGAAAACGCTATGGGGAGGGTCTCTGCTGGAGGAGATATGGTTCAGTAAGAACGGAATGGCTTCATCCACTGGCATCCTTGGTCCAAAGTGTTCCTAAGCATTCCCCGGCTGCCAGCAAGGATTCAGCTGACAGCCGCAGGAAGGATCTCATTCAGTTCAATTCCTGTGAAATGTCCCACAGCTCTGTGTACAGGGTGTATGCTTCTAGGATATGTAGAGACTCAAAAGAAGGCCAAGAACCAAAGTGTCCATTGTAAAAATTACAAACACTTATAATCAGACTTAACACTTAAAAATCCATTATACACGTAGCACCGTATTTTACACAGAAGAAATATCTAAGAGTCTTGTACTTGGCTAACACAGAATATAAACAAGAGTTACAAACAGATCTTGTGGCTTCCCCTAACTCCTCTTTTTTAACATTATGGGCCTTTTTTATTTTCCTCTCACCAGAGACTTCTCAAATTACATTTAAATGCTTTTGTCATTAGGAAAGCCACAGATATGCCCAAAGTGAGCAGCCTTCAGATTTACCCCCAGATTGAAAGGTTCACATGGAGTGTGGTAGCTCACATGGGCCAGAATGGTACTGAATAGTTCATTGTTCACTTACATGAGGCTGAACATCCAACAAACAAACTTTGTTTTTAGCTAGGACAGACCGCACGGAGTCTATACTCGTCCCGTAGTAGTTGTTTTTATATTCACCGTATTCAATAAACCTGTAGGAAATCAGATCTAAATCAGAGCCATTTGTGAATTAATTATAGATATAAGTGGGAAGACATAATTCAAATATAGAAAAGATTTTTGCTGAACATGTAATTTTTTTTTTTACTGTGTTCAATAAAATAAGTAGGGCCAAGTCCTCCAGAATGTCAATTTTTAAAAATCTTGTATTTTACATTTTCAAATCAGTAACACTTGCTTGTATTACACTTAAGCAGAAAAAAAGTACTTCAGGCCAGCAGTACTCTGTTTTCCATCACCTCTTTTTCAGAACTAATGCAATGCAATAAAGCAGTGAATAAGCCAAACAATAGAAACTACTGAACTTTCACTGCACGCTACAGAATAACCACGCTCAGCTTTAGAACGACAGGAGGGGCTGCCTGGTGGCTAATGGAAGCAGGGCAGCCGATTACGTGCTATAAAAACACAATCGCTGTGCCAAACGTGGAAAAAAGCATTTTGATGTTTCAATAAAATCCCCAAATCTCACATTAAAACACACATTGCTTCCTGATACCCTAAAATATTCACGCTGAAGCAAATGGAGGACCTGGGGAGGTTGGGGGGGGAGGGTTAGAGCTGGCCAGGGGACGTGGTACAAGCAAGGTGATGAACAGTATTTTAATTTTTTGAAGAGCCAATGAGGGTGAGAGGTGCATGCGGGAGAGATGGTCGAACTAGGGATCTATTACATTGTTGTTAGTTTTTTAAAGAAAATTCTATTCAAATTCTATGTTAAGATTCAATGAGTGGGGTGGAAAGAGGTCACAATAATATATGAGCAACATTCCCTCATCCTTCAAAATAATTCCTACCCATTGAACTTACCAGAAACATAGCAGCTCTAGGTTATTAAAAAATTACAGGTGAAGACTGATAACACCTACTAACTGAATTATCACCTTTTTATCCATTTCAGATATTATAAAACTTAAAATTTATTTCAAATGGAAGGGAACCCTCAGTTCCCTGGAAACTGGATACAGAGGCACAGGCTTAAAAACAAGAGTCACACAAAAAACCGCCACATACTTGTTATTTTGTACATCTGTCTCGAACAAATGCTTGGAAATGAAAATATATTCCACACCATCGCTCTCCTGGCTTCTTCTTGCTCTGGTCGTGTCTGCGATTTAATTAAAAAGAGTTTACAAAAGTTTACATCAGCTACCCTAAGGAGGACACTAAAAAAGAAATCATCATGTATTAAAGTATTTTTCAGGGCATCTGGGTGGCTCAGTAGGTTAAACGTCTGCCTTCGGCTCAGGTCATGATCCCAGAGTCCCGGGATCAAGCCCTGCATCAGGCTCCCTGCTCAGCGGAGAGCCTGCTTCTCCCTCTGCCCCTCACCCTGCTTGTGCTCACGCTCTCTATCAAATAAAATCTTTAAATAAAAAATAATGTGTTTTTCATAAACCAGATTTAAAAACTTAGAAAAAAGCAAATTGATTAAAGTGTCATTCAGATTTTCTCTACCGATATGAAAGTACAACACTGATTTGAATATGGATTCAAGATTAAATTGCATTGTGTCTGTGCTATTCATTATTTTGAAGGTTATAATGTTAGTTAAGTAAAAATAGTATTTTAACCCTTGAGGAAAAACTCCTGTCTTTTGCAGATAATATGCTTATTACCATACTTACTGATCGTTATTCATTGAAGCAAGCCTAATGCCTACTAGGTTGTAAGGTAAACTCTGAAATTATTTTACTGTCTTCCATACACAGCACATAGTAAGTATGCCATCAATGTTTTGTTTTACTAATTGACTGAATTCGAAGACTAAATGCTATTCATTCCTCCTTTGCAAAATTATAAACACCTTCTTAGAATACTACTGAACTTCCAAATGTTCAGTAATGTTGCCTATCTGCTACTAAGTTATAATGGAGCAGAAAATACAGGATTAACTGTAAAAACATAACCAAACCTAAGGAGTTGCATGCTGATAGGGCAAGCAAAAAACTGACCATAGCCCATCCTTCCTGCAGATTTCAGCTAAAAACTCTGGGCCCAGACAACTATCTCAGCACTCTGAAAATAAATAAAAAGCAGGTAGACTGTGGCGAGGAATCAACCTGCATGGGGTAGAGTTTTAACTTTTATTTCTTCTTAGCTTTGCCCTGAGGGTGGGAACATTTGCAGAGCATCATGCTGTTCTGTGTGACTAAATTCCAGTAGGAGCCTTTTTGGTGAAAAGAACAAAGAAAAAACTTTTAAAAAGCCCTTACAAATTGAAGAGTGTGGAGGTAATCCAGGAAGACTGGATGAAGAAGATACTCTAAAGCTGTGAAGGAACCAAAACTAGCTGAAGAATAACCCCTGAGCTATACACTTGCAATTCAGACTCAAGGTAACACAGCAATATTTTCATATGTGAACTGAGATTAGAATACACAAGTCTCAGCCTAACCCGTGAATAACAGCAGCACAGAACACCCCCAAACCAATGTAGAAAAGACTTAGAGAAAGAGCTGAGATTTGAACTATGCACACAACTATCAGACTCACCCCTGAACCACATGTGACAGGGAAGACCCAAATCAGTGTAGCAAAAACTTAAGAGAACTGAACTGAGATTGAAACCACAACTCACAGAAAATGAGACAGAACTTACGGTATGAACATAAAAGGGTGATGACTTGCTAAAATGAAAACATTCTCCGGAATGTTGACTCCCCTCCACCATCTTCCTGCTTTACTCATTTTCAAAGTGCTCCGACCGCTATCTCAGGCCCAGAGTTTTTAGCTGTAATCAGCAGTAAGGATGGGCTATATCCAGGTTTTCACTTGCCATGTTGGCACTGCAACTCCTCAGGGTTTTTGTTTTTAAGTTAATCCTGTATTTTCTGCTCCACTGTAAGCAGGACCTAGAGTTGATACAACACTGCATTCATAACATCCAGAATGCAATTTAAAATCATTTAATATAAAAGAACCAAAAAATTATGACCAATTCTCAAGGGGAAAATGGTAGATGGCAACTCTGAATGACCCAGAAGTTAGAACTACCAAAGAATTTAAGAATTTAAGAACTTATGTGTTTATAACTGTGTTTTATAAGGTAAAGGAAAACATCTGAAATGAATGGAAATATAAATTCTCAGAGAAATAGAAACTATAAAGGAGAATCAAATGGAAATGTTAGAATGGAAATATACAATATCTAACAAACAAGTTGCTAGATGGGCTAGGTAGCAGAATGGAGAGGACAGAGAAAATAGTCAATGAACTTGAAGATAGATCAATGGAAATTATAAAATCTGAGCAACAAAGAAAAAAAAGATTGAAAAGATATAAATGGAACCTGAGGGACCTGGGAAATAAATGTGTAATTTGGATGCCAGAGGAGACGAAAAAGATTATCGAGGCAAAAAAAAAATGTATTTGAAGAAACAGTGGCCCCAAGCTGCTAAAATCTGGTGAAAGACATATATTTTATAAATTTCAGAAGCTCAACAAATCTCAAATAGGATAAATTCAGAGAAAAATCATGCCTAGACACATCAAAACCAGAGTACTAACAGTCAAGGATAAAAAAAAATCTTGAAAGCATCCAGTAAAAACCAATACAGTACACATGAGGAATAATGATTTCAGTGGCTACAGATTTATTATAAATCGTAAAAACAAGAACTCAATGAAATAATATCTAGACTTAAAGTACTGAAAGAAAAGAACTTCACCTAAAATATCCTTCAGGAGAAAAAAGCAAAACAAACACCTTTTCAGAAGAAGAGAGACTAATAATTCATCAGCATATCTGTTCTAAAAGAATATTCAAGAAAGTTCTTAGGCTAAAAGGAAATGTTAAGAAGGAATTTATATCTTCAAGAAATGAAGAAAGCAACAGAAAGAATAGTTGAGTAGAAATAAAAGTCTGTTTTTTCCTCTTACATTCCTTAAACATACATATACATATATATAATATAGACACATATATATAAAATATATATACAACTGATTTAAAAGTTATAATATCTGTACGCAATGTAACACATTTGTCAACTAGAACAAAAAAGACTAGGAAAAAGGGATTTATATGATTGCAAGGTTTCTATATATTATGTGAAATGGCATGAAGTTAATTCTAAGCAGACTGTCAATGGTTAGACACTAAGCCTGTTGTAATCCCTAGAGCAACCAATAACAAGTAATGCAAAGACACAGAAGCAGAGAGCCAATAAGTAAACTGAAATGGAACACTAATAAACATTCAAATAAAAAAAAAGAAGAAATAAAAAGCAAAACAAAAACAAAAACAAAAACAAACGGGATAAACAAAAACTTAATCGTATGTTAAATTTAATCATTTCCATAACTCAATAAATGTTAATTGGTTTATATACTCCAATTAAAAGGCAGAGAATAGGTGAAAAAGCAAGACCCTAGTACATGCTGTCTATTAGTTTATAAGAAAGACACATTAAAGACACAGATAAGCTGGAAATGAACAGGTAGAAGACAGTGTATGTACCATGTAAACAGTAAGCATAAGGTGCTGAAGTGGCTACTTTAGTATCAGACAAGAGACTTGAAAAAAAAGTATGACCAGAGACAAAGACGAATGTTTCATAAGAGAAACTTAAATTAACAATTATAAATTTGTACACACATAATAACAGAACTTGAAAGTACATGAGGCAAAAATTGGCTGAGTTAAATGGAGAAATGGACAAGTTCACAATCAGAATGGGTTTTACTGCCTCTCAACAACTGATAGAACTAGACAAAGTATCAGTAAGACACAGGGGATCTACACACCATCACCAACCTCAGGGGTCTAATTAATACCTGTGTACTACTACATCCAGTAACTGAAGAATACACATTATTTTCAAGTGTAGATGATGCATTTGTCAAAAGGTAGATCATATGCTGGCCCATAAAAAGTCCCAATGATTAAGAATTCCTCATATCAGTGAGATCATATGATACATGTCTTTCTCTGTTTGACTTATTTCGCTCAACATAATACCCTCCAGTTCCATCCACGTCGTTGCAAATGGTAAGATCTCATTCCTTTTGATGGCTGCATAATATTCCATTGTATATATATACCACTTCTTCTTTATCCATTCATCTGTCGATGGACATCTTGGCTCTTTCAACAGTTTGTCTATTGTGGACATTGCTGCTATAAACATCGGGGTGCACGTACCCGTTCGGATCCCTACTTTTGTATCTTTGGGGTAAATACCCAGTAGTGCAATTGCTGGATCATATGGTAGCCCTATTTTCAACTTTTTGAGGAACCTCCATACTGTTTTCCAGAGTGGCTGCACCAGCTCGCATTCCCACCAACAGTGTAGGAGTGTTGCCCTTTCTCCGCATCCCCGCCAACATCTGTCGTTTCCTGACTTGTTAATTTTAGCCATTCTGACTGGTGTGAGGTGGTATCTCATTGAGGTTTTGATTTGGATTTCCCTGATGCTGAGCGATATTGAGCACTTTTTCATGTGTCTGTTGGCCATTTGGATGTCTTCTTTGGAAAAATGTCTGTTCATGTCTTCTGCCCATTTCTTGATTGGATTATTTGTTCTTTGGGTGTTGAGTTTGATGAGTTCTTTATAGATTTTGGATACTAGCCCTTTATCTGATATGTCATTTGCAAATATCTTCTCCCATTCTGTCGGTTGTCTTTGGAGTGGGGGGTGGGGTGGGAGGGATGGGGTGGCTGGGTGAGAAACATTGGGGAGGGTATGTGCTATGGTGAGCACTGTGAATTGTGTAAGACTGTTGAATCTCAGATCTGTACCTCTGAAACAAATAATGCAATATATGTTAAGAAAAAAAAGAAGAAGAAGAAGGTAGCAGGAGGAGAAGAATGAAGTGGGGGAAATCGGAGGGGTAGACAAACCACGAGAGACGATGGACTCTGAAAAACAAACTGAGGGTTCTAGAGGGGAGGGGGGTGGGAGGATGGGTTAGCCTGGTGGTGGGTATTGAGGAGGGCACATTCTGCATGGAGCACTGGGTGTTATGCACAAACAATGAATCATGGAACACTACATCTAAAATTAATGATGTATGGGGATTAACATAAGAATAAAAAAATGTATGGGGATTAACATAAGAATAAAAAAATAAAAAGATTAAAAAAAAAGTCCCAATGAATTTAAAAGAATCCAAATCATAAGGAGTAAATTCTCTAACCATAAAATAATGAAAAACTGATATCTAGGATAACCTCAAATATTAAATAACACACTTCAAAATAATTATGACTCAAAAATGAAACAATAAAAGTGAGCAAATACTGTGAAGTACATGAAGAACATAGTGTGTAGCAGGAAACTTATGCCTTTATGTACTTCTATCAGAAAAGAAGATCTAAAATCAGTAAAGTTCATCTTAAAAATTGGTAGAAAGCAAAGATCAAAGTAAACCCGAGCCAAGGAGAAGTGAATAATAAACAAATTAACAAAATAGAAAAAAAGACAATAAAGAAAAACAATAAAAATTTAAAATCTAATTACAGTGATTAAGAAAAAGAGAACAAAAATTACCAATATAAATAATGAAAAAGGAGTTATTACCAAAGATCCTTTGAACATTAAAAAGGATTAGAGAATATTATGCATTACTTTATGCCAACATATTTGACAATTTAGATGACATGGATAAATTTCTTGAAAAGCATAAAGAATCAAAATTGAAACAAGAGGAGACAATATCTGAGCAGCCCTGTATCTACTGAATAAATCTATTATTTAAAGATTTTATTTATTTGAGAGAGAGAGAACACACACAAGCACGGGGAGGGCCAGAAGGAGAAGTGGACTCCCTGCAGAGCAGGGAGCCTGATGTGGGACTTGATCTCAGGATCCCAGGATCATGACCCGAACCAAAGGCAGATGCCTAACTGACTGAGCCTCCCTGGCACCCCTAAATAAATCTGTTTTTTAAAACCTTCCCCCAAAGATTCCAGGCCTAGATGGCCGATGAAGTCTGTCCACCATTAGGAATGAAATAACACAAATCCCACATCAACATATTTTTGCATAAAGAGGGATTACTGCTTAATTCATTTTATGATATTAGTATAACCCTAATAGCAAAATCTAACAAACTGCTTAGATTAGAATTAGAAAACATTACACACCAATCTCCATCATAAATTTAGGTGCAAAAGTCCTTAACAAAAATATTAGCAAGTCAAATTGGACAATACATTTTTTCAAAAGATATGAGATCATGACCAAGTAGAGTTTATCTCATGAATGAGAGGTTAGCTGAACATTTGAAAATCAATGGAATTCACCATATTAACAGAATGAAGGATAATACATCATTTCAATGTATCCAGAAAGAGCATTAGAAAAAATTTCAACACCCTTTCATGACAAAAAGTCTCTGCAAACTAGGAATTGCAGAGACTGCTTTCAAACAAATAACAGGGCAATCAATGAGTCAACAACATACTTAATGGTAAAAGATGGGAGTTGTTTTCCCTTGAGATCAGGAACAAGGCAAATCTGCTAAACAACACGAAAAAACAACTTGAAATGGATCAAGACCTCAATGTAAAATGTAAAACTATAAAACTTCTAGAAAAAGCAGAATGTCTTTATGGTCCTGAGATAAAGGATTTTTAGAGCACCAGAAGCACAAAACATGAAATGATAAATCAGACTTTGTCAAAATTAAAAACTGCTGGTTTTTGAAAAACACCATTAAAAAAATAAAAAGGTGGGATGCCTGGGTGGCTCAGTCGGTTAAGCAACCAACTCTTGATTTTGGCTCAGGTCATGATCTCAGGATCTGTGCCAGGTGCAGAGCCTGCTTAAGATTCTCTCTCTCCCTCTGCCCCTCCCCCACCTTGTGCGCACAGTCTAAAAAAAAAAAAAAGGCCAATCCACAGACTGAGAAGAATATATGAATAATACATTTATCACATAAGGGACACATATCCAGAATATATAATGAATTCTCAAACTCAGTGAGACAATGCAATTTTTAAAAATGGACAAAATATTTGAATAAGCACTTCACCAAAGGAGATGCATAAATGAGTGGGTCCACGAAATGATGCTCAACATCATTAGTCATTAATTAAATGCAAATTGAAGTACAATGAGATACCACTACACACATATAGGCATACCTTGTTTTATTGTGCTTCGCAGATACTGTTTCTCATTGTTTTGTTTTTAAAACAAATTGAAGGTTTGTGGCAAATCTCTCAGCGCCATTTTTCCAACAGCATTTGCTCATTTGTGTCTCTATGTCACATTTTGGTAATTTTTGTGATATTTCCAACTTTTTCATTATTATATTTGTTATAGTGATCTGTGATCAGTGACCTTTGATGTTACTATCGTAGTTGTTTTGGGGTGCCATGAACTGCACCCACATAAGATAGTGACCTTAATCAACAAATGTGTGTGTTCGACTGCTCCACTGACCAGCCATTTCCCCAATCTCTCCCCCTTTCCTCAGGCCTCCCCATTCCCTGAGACACAACAATATTGAAATTAGGACAATTCATAACCCTACAATGGCTTCTAAGTGTTCAAGTGAAAGGAAGAGTCCCACCTTCTCACTTTAAATCAAAAGCTAGACGTGATTAAGCTTAGTGAGGAAGGCATGTGGAAAGCTGAAATTGGCTGAAAGCTCTCGCACGAGTCAAGTTGTGAACGCAAAGAAAAATTCTTGGAGTAAATTAAAAAGTGCTACTCCAGTGAATACACGAATGGTAAGAAAGTGAAACAGCCGTATTATTGCTATGGAGAAAGTATGCGTGGTCTGGAGAGAAGATTAAACCAGCCATGACATTCTCCTAAGCCCAGGCCTGATCCAGAGTAAGGCCCTGACTCTCTTCAGTTCTCTGAAGGCTGAGAGAGATGAGGAAACTGCAGAAGAAAAGTTGGAAGCTAGCAGAGGTTGGTTCATGAGGTTTAAGGAAAGAAGCTGTCTCCATAACAGAATAGTGCAAGATGAGGCAGCAAATGCTGATGTAGAAGCTAGAGCAAGTTAGCCAGAAGATCTAGCTAAGATCGTTAATGAAGGTGGCTACACTAAGTAGATTTTCACTTAAATGAAATAGACTTCTATTGGAAGAAGATGCCATCTAGGACTTTCATAGCTAGAGAAAAGTCAATGCCTCGCTTCAAGCTTCAAAGGACAGTCTGGCTTGTTAGGGGCGAATGTAGCTGATGACTTTAAGGTGAAGCCAGTGCTCATTGACTGTTTTGAAAATCGCAGTGCCCTTAAGAATTAACTGAATCTACTCTGCCTGTGCTCTATAAATGGAACAACAAAGCCAGGATGACAGCACATCTATTTACAACACGGCTTACTGGATATTTTAAGCCCACTGTTCAAACCTAGTGCTCAGAAAGATTCCTTTTAAAATAGGACTGCTCAGCAATGTCCACGATAGCCAAACTATGGAAAGAGCCAAGGTGTCCATCGACAGATGAATGGATAAAGAAGATGTCATATATATATACAATGGAATATTATGCAGCCATCAAAGGAATGAGATCTTGCCATTTGCAATGATGTGGATGGAACTGGAGGGTGTTATGCTGAGAGAAATAAGTCAATCAGAGAAAGACATGTATCATATGACCTCACTGATACGAGGAATTCTTAATCGCAGGAAACAAGCTGAGGGTTGCTGGAGTGGTGGGGGGTGGGAGGGATGGGGTGACTGGGTGATAGACATTGGGGAGGGTATGTGCTATGGTAAGCGCTGTGAATTGTGTAAGACTGTTGAATCCAGACCTGGACCTCTGAAACAAATAATACATTGTATGTTAAAAAAAATAAAGATAGTAGGAAGAGAAAAATGAAGGGGGGGAAATCGGAGGGGGAGACGAACATGAAAGACTATGGACTCTGAGAAACAAACTGAGGGTTCTAGAGGGGAGAGGGTGGGGGGATGGGTTGGCCTGGTGATGGGTATTAAAGAAGGCATGTATTGAATGGAGCACTGGGTGTTATACGCAAACAATGAATCATGGAACACTACATCAAAAACTAATGATGTAAGTATGGTGATTAACATAATAAAATGTAATAAAATAAAATAAAATAAAATAGGACTGCTCATTGACAATGCACTGTGTCACCCAAGAGCTCTGATGGAGATGTACAACAAGATTAAGGTTATTTTCATGCCTGCTAACACAACAACCATTCTGTAGTCCATGGATCAAGGAATAAATGTGACTTTCAATTCTTATTTAAGAAATACATTTTTGTAAGGCTATGGCTACCATAGATAGTGATTCCTCTGATGGCTTTGGGCAAAGTAAATTGAAAACTGAGTTATGGAAAGAAAATTTTCTTTTGGAAAAGATTTACCATTCTAGATGCCAGTAAGAACATTTATGATTCATGGGAAGAGGTCAAAGTATCAACACTAACAGTTTGGAAGAAGCTGATTCCAACCCTCATGGATGACTTGGGGGGTTCAAGACTTGAGTGGAGGAAGTCACTGCAGATGTGGTGGAAACAGCACAAAAATTATAATTAGAAGCGGAGCCTGAAGATGTGACTGAATTACTGCCATTTTGTGATAAAATTTTAATGGATGAGGAGATGCTTCTTATAGATGAGCAAAGAAAGTGGTTTCTTGAGATGGTGAAGAATCTGTGAAGATTGTTGAAATGACAAAAAAATATTTAGAATATTACCTAAACTGAGCTGATAAAGAAGCACAATGTTTGAGAGGATTGAGTAAAATGCTATCAAACAGAACTGCATGCTACAGAGAAATAGTTCATGAATGGAAGAGTCTATTGATGCACCAAACCTCACTGTTGTCTTATTTTATGAAGTTTCCATAGCCACCCTCGCCTTCAGCAACCACCACCCTGGTCAGTCAGCAGCCAGCCACCTCAAGACAAGACCCTCCCCCAGCAAAAATATTACTCACTGAAAGCTCAGATGATGGTTAGCATTGTTTAACAATAAAGTATTTTAAAATTAAGGAATGTACATTGTTTATTCAGACATAATGCTATTGCACACTTAAGAGACTACTGGGAAAACAAAAAATTCATTTGAGCTGCTTCATTGCAGTATTTACCTTATTGTGATGGTCTGGAACTGAACCCATAATATCCCTGAGATAGGGCTGTATCACACAGAGAAAAATTTAACAGGCTGGCTATACCAACTGTTGGCAAAGCTGCAAAAAACTAGATCTTGCATACACTGCTACTGGGCTGGAAAATGGTATAACCATTTTGGGAAATGGTTTGTGTAGGTTCTTAAAAAATTAAATATGATCCAGCCATTCTATTACTCCATATTTACCCAACAGAAACAAAAACATATGTTCATCAGAATATTTAGCTTATAGGTTTATCTGTAATAACAAAAAATGGGGGTAACCCCCCAAGTATCCATCAACAGGTAAATGGATGGATAAATAAATTATAGAATTTCTATACAGTGGAATACCACTGAGTGATGAAAAAGGATGAATTGTTGGTTTATGAAATGACCTCGGTGAATCTCAAACTCATGCTGGGTGAAATAAGCCAGGCAAAAAGAATCTGGGAACATATTGTATAATTTTATTTATATAAAGTGCTAGAGGATTCAAACTAATCTATAGTTTCAGAGTATAGATTCATGGTTGCCCAAAGCCAGGGGTAGAAGGATGGATTACAAAACGCATGGGGAAATTTTTTGAAGAGATGGAAATGTTCATTATGTTGATTGTGGTGATGATTTCATGTGTGTCTATGTATATTAAAATTGATCTAATTGTACATTTTAAATATGTGCAGCTTATTTATTTCAATTATATCTTAATAGTATAGAAAAGGAAAACTGAGGGAAGTGGGAAAAAGTACCTCAATACAAAAAGGAATGGATTTATAAAACCCGATTAATTTAAATTATATCTAAAATTTTAATGGACTTTTAGTTACCAAGTATATTTTAACACAACATTCAGATCTCTTAAAACAGTTTTTCATATTTCTGATCTTAAAGCACCAAGAAGTTATGCTATTTTTTTATGAGGTGATACACCCTTTGCAGGAATAGCATGAAATACTAATAAATTTAATTCTATCATAAAAGCTAAGAATGAATTTCACAATAGAAATAAACTCTATCATGTGTATATAACATAATATGCATCCAAGAGTTTAAAAGCTATTAAAATTAGTATGATGCCCTGCTTTTGAATTTAGGGTTAATATTCATTCATTACTTCAACAGCTTCGTTTTGTTTACTGGTGTTCGTTTGGCAAATAGCTTCATAAAAATGTATTGGTGAAAATCAAAACTGAGAATTTTATGTGCATTAACTGGTCTCTGGCGAACTGAGAAAAGGTTTCCTTTCTTCAACTGTAATGGCAGGACACTGCAAATGTAGCCCACACAGTTTTAAGGATCACGGCCCTGACATACGGAGTCCCCTAGGGAGGGCTAAAAGTAGAACTACATCGAGCAAACAAGACATTTATGACACTGCTAAACTCATTTAAAAGTGGACATATCTACAGTCAGAGTGTTTGCTTATCACAAGCACCCCAAATTAACCAAGCCTGATGTAACTTTACCACTGAAGAATTTTTGTGTTTATTGCACTGAGGGACCACAGAAATCTCAAACTCATTCACAGTGAGGAATACTGAATAAGGGATCTGGAAATTCTCCAGGGAACTCAAAGGGAAAGATGGACTTATTAACCACAATGCAGGCCACTACCTCACTCTAGTTCACTGTCTGAGTACCCACTATGTTTACAGTGTAAGACAAACCTCAAACAAATATGAGACAAACTCCAACTCTATCCTCTTCCCCTGCTTCCAACAAAATTCCCAAGTAACGGCCATGGTGAGATAAGAAAAAAAATTTTTTTTTAATTGGTACCCTAATTTTTATATATATATTTTAGAAATCCCAACTGGGGTCTTCTATGGATAAAGAAGTGTTACCGAACACGAGTTCCTTGAAACTATGAAATCATATAACTGTGATATATGCCTTCATGAGAAACCACAAAGTGATTAACAAGTGTGGCTGACTGTGAGTGCCCAAATTACAGACTAGAAAGACTTTGGAATCAATTCATCAAGTCTTTGACATCTACTGCAATACTTTTTTTTTTTAATATCACTTTTTAAAAATTTTATATTATTATGTTATGTTAATCACCATACATTACATCATTAGTTTTTGATGTAGTGTTCCAGGATTCATTGTTTGCGTATAACACCCACCACTTCTCCATGCAGTACATGCCCTCTTTAATACCATCACCAGGCTAACCCATTCTCCCACCCCCCTCCCCTCTAGAACCCTTAGTTTGTTTCTCAGAGTCCATAGCCTCTCATGGTTCGTCTCCCCCTCCAATTTCCCCCCCTTCATTTTTCCCTTCCTACTATCTTCTTCTTCTCTTTTTTAACCTATAATGTATTATTTGTTTCAGAGGTACAGGTCTGTGATTCATTAGTCTTACACAATTCACAGCACTCACATAGATCAATGCAACACTTTTTGTTAACTACTTTAATTTACTGAGACAGCCTTTTGAAAGACTGGTTACATTAACAGTCATTTAAATTTGTTGATGATAATGACCTAAATGCCTTAAAACAGTGTTGACGCTGCTCATCGAGGATGAAATTTGCCACAAAGAAGCAAACCAGCAGAAAACGGGCCCCGGCCACCACCTTCCTTAAAAGCAACTTGGAATGTTTAACGTGGCAACACAGATATTTTGTAAAGATCATATAATTTGTTCTGCCATTTTAGCCTGAGAGCGACAGTATTTACCTCATTTAGCATCCCTTTAATTTTTTTAAATTGCAATAATTATAGATTCACAATAAGTTGCAAAAACAGCTTAGAGAAGGTCCCATGTGACTATCACTCAGTTTTCTCCAATAAAGGAAGGTGTTCATCTTCCATAACTGTAGTGCAGTCGAGACCAGCAAATCGACATCAGCAAACCACAGTGAACTAAAGTACCAAGTATTTCTTTTTAACATTCAAAACCCTGAAGTATGATACACAGAAAAGTTCACATGTAAGCGTAATGAGTTTTCACAGATCAAAAACACCCGGGTAAGCAGCACTCTACCACGAAACGGAACATCTCCAGCACTCCAGAACCACCCTTCCAACCCACCTTCCTCACGATTTCTAAGAGCACCTCAGCACTGCTTTTATTGTATTTGTAAACATGGAGTCATACTGCATATTCTCTCTCGTGTCTGCCTCCTCTCGCTGAACATGTTTGGGGAATTCATTCATATTGCTGCACTGTAGTAGCAAATTGTGCATTGCGTCTTCCGTTGTGTGCATATACCATCACGTACCTATCCAGTCTACTGCTGCTGGGCATTTGGGTCGTTTCCACTTTGGGGCTCTTGTGAATAACGTTTCTAAGACTATCTGAGTGCATGTTGTGTGCATCTCTGTTGGCTGCGTACTAAGTGGGATCGAGGGGTCATGGGGTAGATGCTCACTCAGCCTTAGTAGATACTGCCACTTAGTTTTCCAGAGTGGGTGAAATTACTTTACACTCCCACCAGCGATGTGTGAGAGTTTCATTGCTCCACATCATTTTCAAAAACTTACCCATTCTGGTGGAGATTTAGTGCATTTTGGGGAAAGATTTATAGTTAAACATCGAACAGAATACTGGTGGAATAATCAAAGCAATAATTTTTCTCTAGATAATCAAGACTCTAACTGGAGAAAACAATCTAAAATGCCAACACTGGTCTTAAAATATATTCTTCTGTAATTAATGAAATCATCCTGAGTTGATGCTATGGCTGTTATCTTCCCAAAATGTCCAGTGTTATGAGTCGCTTGGGATATATAAAATAGATTTTCTGGATATTGTCAATTTCTATAACAACCTCAGAAACCGATATTATCTGAAGTGTTGGATAGATTGAGGCCCAAGTACATTGCCCAAGGTCCTTGAGTAACACCAAAACTACCATAAAGGGTATGTTTCAGAGACAGTCTTATTGGTATTTATCATCTTCCAAATAAATTGATGTTTATTACTAACTATGCGACAATAAAGAGCATCTGTAGTTGGAAAAGACTGTGTAGTGCTGTATAGGAGGAAGGACATGAAAAGTGGAAGCATGGTGCATGCAACTGCGACGAGTACAACTCTGAGTAAGTCCCATAGCCTTTCTCTTCCCTCCTCTGTGGCAGGCAGATGTCGCCCAGTGGTTGGGACGATGAAATAAATTAAGACAAATAAAGGAGATGAATACATGGTAGGAAATTAATACATGCATTTTTTTCCCTTTGTAATCTGTTTTGCCACCCTCCAGGTGCTTTGTAACTACTCCCCTGTAAGACTGACAATTGTTTTGTAAAATTCTCGAATTACCCATATATTGCAAGCCAGCTTTTGCAAGAGAAGTGAATAATTAAAGTTAAAGAAAAAAAACACAGTTTAATTCCACATTTCCACATTTTTCCTTTCCTTTCATCTCTGTTGGTGGAAACCAAGGGCCCTGTAACGTATGGCTGAACATGATTATGAACAATAATTTGGAAAAATGCAGTAACAAGGAGTAACTTGAGGTAATAGAAAACTATAACTTTAAAATAAAGTTGAAGTCTTCCAAAACTAGAGAACACTGCTCAGGGCCATATACAAACAGCTGTGTGTTTTGTGTTGTTTTTAATAGGACCAAAACCACTTGAGAAAGCCAACATTTCAATTTTAGCCTTTTAGACGGCTTTCTAACATCAACATATTAAGTAGTCAAGTGGCATTTATTCTGGAGATCAAAATGCTTCCAGAATCACATTTCACTTGTAAGAAAGCCTATGAAAACCTCTTTTATAAAAATAGATCTAATTCTGTATACTGAAAAGAAGCCCACCGTATTTGGATTATATGGCCATGAAAGAGGCCCATTTAACACCATCTGCCAATTACTACATATAAAAAGTAATTAAGAAAGGCTTCTATTAGAAGAGGCCTCCTTCAGCTCTCTGTGGTTTGGTCCTTCTGATCTTAAACCTGGTGAAAATCTCTGGAAAACATTAGCACCTATTTTAGGAAGTAGAAGAGTCAGGCTTTTATCTAGGAGAAAATTTGTAAATACTAATTTAGTGTCACATGCGTATTAAAATTTACCATAAAAACTGAGAGTAGAGAAGCCGTGATTAACAAACGTCCCGCCAACAGTCTCTGCAGTCTGGGGCAACCCCTTCACTCCCATGCCTCAGTTTCCTCCACTGTAAAAAATGGAGAGTGTTGCTGCATACTTGCTAGGGCTGTTGTGGGGCCAGAGGCTGAACGCCTGGAACCGTGTCGGGCACCACCCATCTTTCATCAGTGCTGACCGATTGTTACCGGGGGTGCAGGGAACTTACGGGGCACTATCACACCGTAGTGTTGGGTGTCGCTGATGAGCAGCTTTCGTTTCAGTTCATTCAGACCTACTCCTACAGGACCTGAAAAACAAGAGAATATAAATGCGTTATACAACAAAACACCACATACACACATCTGTAATTCACCTGGATCCCTAAGACAGAGAACATGGACCCCACTTGGCATCCCAAGTAAAGAGTATCTCGAGTTAAGGTGTACCTAAGGAAAAGCTAGTTCGTTTGTTGCTTTTTTAATATCAAAATTTAAATCCCTGCCTTTCTATTAAAAAGATGAGAAATATTTATGTTTTCAGTGAAACACACTCAAGAGTATCTGACTATGTATTACCAAGTGATGGTATCTGGAAGAGCCTAAAAAATGTACGTACGCCTGAAAAAGTCGAAGTTCAGAGTCTGGGCACGAGTCATTTCAATTTCAAACATTTTTAGAACTTAATAAAAGAACATCTTTGAACGTTAATTGTATTTTTGATCCAAATCTAATGATGTGTTTTAAATTTGCAAAACGATCCGCCACATGTACCTTGGTCAAGGTAACTCTTGTGACACTATGTTTTCAGTGGGTCCTTAAGCGTTTGAAAACTGGCACAAGCCTTAGGTGTTTAAAGCAGTCCGTGTATACAGATTAAACACCCACCACGGACAAAGCATACTGTAGATGCTGTAGCGAACAAAAGTGAACTCTGCCTTCAAAGAAACTAACTGGGTGGACAGAGTCACACAAAACAATTATGAGACTAGGGGCAACACAAAAAGCACTTCCAAGTAGGGAGTCAGAAAACAAGTTAGAAGGTCAGAAGTCCCGAATGGCTAGTGTCTCTGCCGTCAGGGTCCACTTAATGGTGGTGCATGCGCTGGGCAGAAGGCAAGCTGCAGGCCCAGACTGCCCTGGGTTAGAGTCCCCTCTTCACTACTCCTTCCCCTGGTGATGCTGGGTGCCGGGGTCTGAATGGGTGCACCCCCCACCTCCAATTCACATGTTGGAACCCCAGCGCCCAAGGTGGTAGAAGGTGGGGCTTTGCGCAGGTGCTTAGGTCATGAGGCTGGAGCCCTCAGGAAGGGATCGGTGCTCTTTTATAAAAGAGATTCCACAGAGCTCCCTCCAGTTCCAGCATGTGAAGACACACCAGATGTGTGTGACCTGGCAGAGGGCCTTGCCCTGGCACCCTGACCACCAACTGCCCAGCCTCCAGGACTGTGAGAAGTCAATTCCCGTTGTGGACAGGCCACCCCGGCTGTGGTATGTCATCACAGCAGCCTGGGGGGACTACGTCACGGACAAAGTTAACATCTTTGAACTTCGATTAGACTTCATGCTAATTCGGAAAGTAATCACGCTCCCTCTCTTGGGAGGAATCCGTGAATCCAGGCATTCGTGTTCATTCCCTTGCCTACTTCCTGTTCTGGGCTTTGAGAAGAATAAGGTTTTATGCTGGACAATGAAGAACAGACAGGTGGACAGAGAAGAGAATGGTGGGCATCCCGGGTGGAGGGAAAAGTGTGAGTGAAGATGAAGTTGGAGTTGGGAGGCTGTGCCTTCCTTGCTTTGCTGACACTTTTAGGGCCCTCCCTTGCCCCCCCCGCCCCGCTGCTGGTCACTCACTAATCTTTCCAGGAACTGCTGTCAAGTACCAATTCCCTGGGGCTCAGCTCTCCCTTTTTATAGTAAATACTCTGTAATATCCCATTTATGCCCTGAAATGGAATTCGGAGCCAATGTAACGCACTAGCCCTCCAAATTAATAAAATGCCCTCATTGTAATATATGAAAGACAAAAAAGTACTTATAATAAAATATGTATTTCAATATGTAAATGCTTGGACATGACTAGAAAACCTAATGATGTCAGATGTTTGTACCCACCTATAATATGGTTGGATTTAAGAGTAATAAGCTCAGGAACCATTCCATATGAGAAAGTACCTGAAAATGGAAGCCCAAAGGTGCTACCTGAAAATGGAAGCCCCAAAGGGGAGACTTTTTGGAATATGATAAGGGAAGGGGGAAACAGCCTCAGATGAAATAGAGAGAACAGGTCAAGACTATCAAAGTGAAGAAAATGATACTTTTGCAAATGACCCTCACTTTACATGTAAGTATAGCATAAAGATATATGGGATGGGATAGTGCTTCATTGTCCCAGAAGGGAGACCTCTTATCTTGACACCCTACCCTATGCTGATCTGTTTGGTCCCTGAATGTTTACTACAAACAGAGGGCCTTGCCCTGGCACCCTGACCATACACTCTGCAAGAGTATGTGGGATGCAGGTCGGATCTGTGTTCCACAGAAATGGCACGTCTACATTCCTGGCCCCCTCAGCCATTCTGACTTTATAAAAATAGAGTAAATGCCCATATGCTTCCCAGGGGGCAGTGCCGCCCCTGTCAAGAGCCACTGTTCTGAGACATTAGCCCCTGGCTCTTGTCATCCTCTGCACCTCAATTCCTTCCATCCCCTTGGGTGAGCTCAGCATTCACATGAATATCCTTCAAAATGCCAGCCTCTAACCTCCCTGACTCCGAGTCTCGAACGACCTTCTTCTCTACTTCGCTTTGACCACTCACAGGGCCGACCCCGAGACTCTGCCATCACCAGCAGCTCTTTCATTACTGAAATATTAAATTCAAACTTTCCGATAGGACTTAGATCTCTGATCCCTTGAGATCTGTCATTCGGTTGTGCCTCCCACACCTACTGTCGCAAGGACCTCTAGTGCTTTCTCATTTCTTTCCTTCTTATCTAGCAGCCCTTCATGCCTTCACTTCCATGGGCCATCATGTCTCCTATTTTGCTAATACTCTCAAATCTCTTACACACTGTCCTTCTATCACATTTGCCAAGGAAACCTCCAGTCTAAGATCCATCCCGCAGCCCCTCCCCACACCTAGACGAGTGCCGAAAACCCAGGCAGCCCTGGAGCAGTCCTGCCATACATTCCTACTCTCCACGAACAAACTAGACTTACACGCTCTCTGGCAAGTATTCCATGTTCTCCTATCTACTGTATTTCTCACATCCCCACGATGGTAACTGCAATGCTCCATTCCTCTGTAGCCACATGTGGGAGCCACCAGCTGGCTTACATACCCCCTACTGTCAAACAATTGCCAAAGGCTGTCAATTTTACCCCCTAAATAGCCTGCAGGTCTACCATCTTGATTGCTGCTGCTGCCACCCTAGTCCAGGGCGCTGCCATGTTCACCTCCTCCCCTGGACCAGCCTCCTCAGCTGCCCCACACCTGCTCAACAGCCACCTTAACCCCCCCATCACCAGCAGCCAGAGGTCCTTCTAAGGAGCTATTCTGATCCTGTCACTCCCTTGCTTAACATTCTTGGAAATGTAGTTTCCAGAGGCCCTTCCGAAAAAGATTAAAATCTTCACACGGTTTACAAGGCTCCATGTGACCGGTCCCTGCCTCATCCTCTTGCCTCGAAGCATTTGCTCAAGTTCCCTCCTTCATCTGGAGCCCCAGCGAGTTCTGAAATGTCAGAGCTTGGCTCAAACAGATCTTCCTCAAGCAAGTCTGCAAGACTGTCCTGACCCTGTCGATCATGTTTCTCATTTTTAGGTTTTCAGAGCATCCTGTCTATCTTCCCAATACTTAAAAGTCGCAATTCAACAACTGGGTAATACATCGCTTCATGGCCTGTCTTTCCCACTAGACAGAGGCCCCATGAGGGCAAGAATCCTATTATGTCACTTACCATCCCCATAAAGCAAGTCCTCAATAAAAATCTGTGGAGTGAATGCAACTTCTAGTATCACCATCACCACCTCCAGCTCAGTAGAAGACTTCATCTACTCCAGAGAAAACAGAGTCCAACAAGTGGAAAGGTCTTTGAAGTCCTTTCTAGAAACTGTATCTAAACCCACCTAGACCATCATCTAGATACTTCTCTGCAGTCATACACTTTTACACCTTCTCTCAGAGATCACTCTTCCTGAATCTTCCACCTCTTCCAGCTAGCTCCTTTCTGTCAGCACTTACAACGAATAAATTCTCTCCTACCTTAAAACAACAACAAACTTCCCTTCACCTTAAGATGTCCTTCCTGTCTCTGCTCCTTCTCACCAGCATTTCACATTCTGCCTCCACTGCCTACAGAATCAAACAGAAATTCTCTGACAGGTTTATACAGATTGCACCTTGTGAGCTACCTCTGTGTCTCTGATTTTCATCCTTGCCACTCCTTCCCATGCCTTGCACACTCCAGCTACATGAGGTCCCCCTGCTTCTAGAAATGTGGCAGGTTCTCCTTTGTGTTTTGGGGGCCTTACCACATGCTGCCTGCTTTTGCAAGGACGCTCTTGTCCTCTTCATGTGTTTTTGGTTTTTTTTGTTTTGTTTTTTTGCTAAAGATTTATTTATTTATTTGAGAGAGTGAGAATGAGAGAGAGAGAGAGAGTACATGAGAGGGGGAAGGGTTAGAGGGAGAAGCAGGCTCCCCGCTGAGCAGGGAGCCCGATGCGGGACTCGATCCAGGGACTCCAGGATCATGACCTGAGCCGAAGGCAGTCGCTCAACCAACTGAGCCACCCAGGCGCCCCTATTTTTGTTTTGTTTTGAGAGAGAGAGAGAGAGACAGAGAGAGAGAGATGCACTGGGGGGGGAGGGGCAGAAGGAGACAGAGGGTGAGGGAGAGTCTTTAAGCAGACTCCACACTGAGCACAGAGCCCAATAGGGGGCTCGACCTCAGGATCCTGAGATCACGACCTGAGTCGAAACCAAGAATTGGATGCTTAACTGACTGAGCCACCCAGGTGCCTCTACACGGGCTAGTTCTTCTCTGTTGTTTCAGCTTAGGCATACTTCAGGGAATCTGCCCTAACAACTTTAAATTTGGGTTTGGTACCAAGTTCATGCATTCCCTTTGCTCCCAATTCAAAGGACTAATCCCACTATACTGTAATTGTCGGTTTACCTGTCTCTCTCCTTTAACAGCCTGTGAGCTCTGTGAAAACAGGGGTGTCATCGACTTGTTTACCAGCTGGCAAACTGTAGGCACTTGTTAGTTTTATTCATTTCAATTATACTAAGTAATTCTGCTGTTCTGGAGGTAAAACTATCTGCTGAATGAACCAAAGGAATGGGAGCGAAATGTACGTAACAGCATCTGCATCTAGAATGCCTGGATATGATAGTGAGGGAATGTGCTCCTGGTCCCCAAGAGGAGCTGGTAGAGCTTACGTCTGCACTTGGCTCTCTGGATCTTAAAATACAGAGAAGAAGGGGGAAGGTGATGATTCGGCTGTGGACCAGCAAGTTTCAGGGAAGGGAATCCGTCTATCTCATCTCAGCCAGGACTGTGGTGTGACAAAGAGGACAGGGCGAGGGTGCCCTTGTCGTGCAGGCACGGCAAGGCAGAGCCCAGGATGGTGAGGAGAAACGAGATCTCGGAGAGAGAGGAGGAAAGTGATAAGAGTATTGACTGATAGCGAAATGCCAGGCGCCATTTGGGGTGTATGTATCTGATCTACTCTGAAGGTACCCAAAATATTTAAAGTGCTAAAACGTACTCTTTAATAGAAAACGAAAAAGAAAAACAAGTTGTATTACAAATGGAGCTGTGTTCTCTGTATAGATGATGCAAACTCAGTTATATATGCTCCAAGAAAAAGAGAAGAATAAAACACTCAACTTAAAGAGCGTGTGCGGGCCTGCCATGCCCACCCCCAGCCCCAGCACCCAGGACTAAAAGGGTGACATGAATATACTGTTTCTTCGGCAGGTCTCGGCTCTGGAGTGCTTCCCAGAGTGTGAGATACTTTGTTGAGTGAGAGCCTAGTTTTTTTTTGTTTTCTTTTTTCTTTCTTCTACTACCCATGCCAAAAAACACAATGATTTATTTTAACTCTGGAGGAAAAAACTAGTTGTGTTTGAATTAGGGGGGGAAAGTATGCTGTCTCTAATAGGATACCCTGACGTTTTGACTGTATTCAATTTTACCCCTTTATATAATCTCTTTGTAGTGAGCTTGCTTCACTGCACACTCATGGAGTATGCCAAGAATGTTCAGTGGCAAAAGATTTTATTTGAAACATTTTCCCTAGATTTGAGGTCATCATCTTCGAAGGTGGGAGTTTCCTTATAAAAATGGTTAAAGTAGGGATACGGCTTCCATCACTCTTACTACAAAATTGTCCTGAGCGCCTCCAAACAGCATTTTCCCTGACAAGCTCTTGGATCAATTCTGTCATCCACACTGCTGAAGTTCTAGAATTTTTCTTTTTAGATCTTAACCTTAAGATCACCACCTAAGCTCCACACCCCTGATCCCCCATGGCTAGGGGTAAGTTCACAGCACTTTCGGTTGGCTGATTTAGGATACAATATTTATTTACACTGCAGGCCACTTTAGGGATGCAGACTAAGTTAGGTTCACTGTGCAGTGGGACAGACTCATTTCCCCTTCGATATAGCAACTGTTACTGCAATTGGTGAAATACACATACACATATGTATATAAACTGGTTACCCTATAGTTTGTTTTCAGGTATGCTTGTTAATGTTTAAAGAGAAAGAATATAATCTAAATAGCACATATTTACATCACAGACAACAGGCTTTGGAAAAAGAATAATTATGATGATGACACACTGAGGTTTCTTTGTGGCAGGCATGTTACACAGTTAACATACACCATTACTAACCCTCTAAGGTATTACCATCCTCATCTTGCAGACGAGAAAACGGACGATGAGAGGCGAAGGAATCTTCCTAAATGCAATTTTCCTAAGGTCTGGAGTGTGCCTCAACTGGTGTTCAACAGCCTTGTCTGACTCAAAAGGTCTGTATTCTTTCCATCCTGCCTATCATCTTATCAAAAGAATGTCCATAAAATACAAACTCAGGTAGCCAGTTATCCACTGTCTGATTATGCCTGTGACCCGTAGCTTCAGTCTTTCACCCGGTTTCCAAGCTGCCCCGCACCTTGGATAGTGATGACTATCTGTGCTCGTGGATTACACAGAGACCCCAGCTACAAAAAGTCAGATCTGGGGATCTCAAAACTCATTCTGTGCAGAACCTTGGAAAAGTCTGTATGAAACTTATCGAAGACAATGTATGCTAGGCCGTGTGTCGGCATTCTAGATTTAGGACGAAGGAAATAAAATACAATGATGATAGGTAAGTAAAAGCCAAAAAAAAGCACCTTAAAAATCATTCTGGAATTCATTAATTTGGAATCCAGGCAGTGAACTAAAACTGATGTTTTTCTAGCTCGAAAATAACATAGAAGAATGTTTCTATTCAAACCAAAACATGTAAATAAGTATCCGTTTCATTTTTTTTAATTCCATAAAAATTTACAAAATCAACTGTGTGTGCAAATACAAGAAAGAATAAAGCCATTAATTAGTTGATGTTCTTATAAAAACTGTACCAATTAGATAATTAAGATAATTAGGAAGGCATATTGTTTTTATTACTCTTGTACATTTAATTAGTAACTCCTTCCTGAAAGTAGGCAAATGTGTTGTGTGTGATTTTATATGAAGGTTCATTCATTTCAGCCAAAGAAATATAGCCCATTTAGGGTGTCAATAATGATGCTGTTAAAGTTTCTGTTTAAAACTTTCCATTTAAGGAAATACTTGCGTTAAACTAAAAGCAAAAATGCCTTTATTTCTATCTTAAAAAGATTTTTTTAAAAAATCCATATGCAAATTCTCAGCCTTTGTTTATGTACAGAGGAGAATTTACACATATACAACGCCTTTGCCCCAAATGACCTCCACCTCTGTTGACATTATTGACTCATTATCCATGTAGTTCTAAGACGCTGAATGTTTTCACTGTTTTATTTTCAGATTTTCTTCTTTTTAATCCATGGATGCGTATAAGGGTTTAGAATTTGTAATAAATCTTTATGGATGGAAAACAAGAAATGTGTTTCTATTAGAATGTAAGCATAATACACTTGTAAAATTAATTCATAGTTGATGCACAGAAGTTTTTCATGCTGTAGACATGGCCCCCCAAAAGATCTACCTTCTGAATCTGAAACAGACATATACAATTTAAAATCAAAAAAAGCTAAATGAGTGGAGAAAGCATGGAGGAAATAAAACCAGTGCCCACAGTGGCACTCTGAAACTGTAGGTACACTGAAAGAAGGCTCTAAAATATGGGTATGGTGTTCTCATACTAAAAAAAAAAAATTATGGACATACTCTGTGGTATTGTACTTAAAGAAAACTTCAACCATCTACTTATTTATATGTTAGTGCAGACCCTGAGTGAATACCTACTAGAACAATAATGTATTACTACTGTGAAGATGATTTAATTGAAATCTATGAAATGTGATAACATTTTATTTAATTTTTTTGAGAAAGAGAGAATACATGAGCAGGGGAGAAGGGCAGAGGGAGGAGAGAATCTTAAGCAGGCTCCACGCCCAGCAAAGAGCCCGATGTGGGGCTCAATCTTGGAACCCTGAGATACATGACCTGAGCTGAAATCAAGAGTTGGACACTTAACTGACCGAGTCACCCAGGTGCCCCTGAAATGTAATATATATTTTTTTAAAAAGACACTCACGTAGTCTACAAAAAAATGACAATAAAGTAAGTTTTATTTGTAAATGTCCAGCGTAGCATTTAGTTATAGTTTTTGTTAAGGTTGATGAGCATCAAAATGAATTTAATAATGTAAATATAGATGAGTGGTACCTTACACATGAAAGGACAATGGTGCTGAAGTGTTACTCATTTGTTAGGAAAGAAACTTCTCAGAAAGAGGTAGACACAGGTAGAGGAGATTGGCCGAATTAGTCTTAACACAAGATGTACTCATGTGACAGAACGCATTTAATAAAATCCATTCTTATTTGGATTTCTGTGCAGTATTAAACAATATACTGGAGAGAAATGTGTTGCTCTGATCAAGTACTATCTGTTTTTGCTCATGATCTTTGGACATCCTGACACAGACATAAAAATGGCATATTGTGGGCGCCTGGGTGGCTCAGTCGGTTAAGCGACTGCTTTCGGCTCAGGTCATGATCCTGGAGTCCCTGGATCGAGTCCCGCATCGGGCTCCCTGCTCGGCAGGGGGTCTGCTTCTCCCTCTGACCCTCTTCCCTCTCGTGCTCTCTGTCTCTCATTCTCTCTCTCTCAAATAAATAAATAAAATCTTAAAAAAAAAAAAATGGCGTATTGTGTGAAAGCTCCTCGCATGGATGCGGTTTTTAACTATGTGTTTACCTCCAGTGGACCTGCCCTGCTTAACATGAAAATTCTTCCACATTTTCCCCCAGACACTTTTATAGTATTGGCCAGACTTGTTCCTCTTACTATCCAGAGAAAAATAGCAAAATTGCTGGAGTCTGCACTCAGTATCCAAACGGCTTTTGTTACCTGAAAAAACACACTTACTCATTTGATTTATTACAAGAAAAATCAAATGAAATCTCTAGGTATCCTTCAGCTCAGATATGTGATAAAGAGCCTACTTATCCTACTGTAGCACTACTATTTTTGTTGTTCTATAGGCATAAAATAGAAACTACCATGCTATTATATTTGACTCACAATGATCACAATAGTGGGTGGCTGCATTCTGTGCTGGCGAGTGACAAAGCTGTTTTATAAAACTAAATTTAAAGTTCAATCAAACTACATAGAAAATACAGCAACTTTGCAGTTCATAACAAGCCCTGCCAGAGGTTCAGGGCTTTTTTCCTCTGTTACACTTTCACAGTGGAAGAAAATCCCTATTAATGAAGCATCAACTTGTACGCTAATGTCAAAAAAAAAAAAAAAAAAGAAAAGAAAAATAAGTGGGAGGCTTACCAAAAGAGCATCATTTTTTCCAAAGTAGCTACTGACACCAGACTTCTACAGACTGATTCAAGTTCTCATCTCTCCTCTATCTCAGGGGTATGACGAGTCAATAAAATTAAAAGGTCAAAATAAACCCATTCCTGAGTCTTCCTAAGCTAAAGAGTCTGTTCAAAAATGTGACCTTTTCAACAAGGCTACCACAATCTGATTCAAAATCCTGATTCCTCTGAATCTGCCCTGCTTTTAGGGTCTTTCACAGCATTTACCACCCTCTGGAACTGTACAATTGATTATATTACGAATTTATGTTGAATCTGTTTTTCTAGGTCCTCCCCTGAGAATGTAAACGCCACGAGGGCAAAAACATTTGTGTTGTGCACGAAGGGACCCACGTGCCTAGAACCGTGCCTGGCACGGCTGGGACTCCATAAAAATCAGCTGAATGAACTTAATTGTGATTTATGCCCAGAAATTAAGCCAGAGTATAAACATTTAAGATACGCCAATGGCATAAAAAAGCCAACTGTGATTCTAATAAAGACCACATTTACCTCCTATATACAAGGATTATAATTTTAAATCCAGCACACACTCATAAATTCAATTATGACTTTTGGGTTTACAGTTGTCTATATAAAATCCTCCAGAGCAGACTCTAATTCCTACAAGCCTTCAATCAAAGTTCAGCCAAAGTTATGAGAATTTTAATAAACATATTAACATTTATATTCCATTTTGAGTGCTTGCTTTTCTCTCTGCTTTATGTGCAAGACTTTTTGTTCTGCCACAGTTTTATGGAAAAATGATGACAGTCTTATAAAGGTCTATTTATTCAAACTACCTCTACAAAGCAGTCTGTAGACAGTATGTGAGATTCGGCACAAAGAAGGGCAGAATAGCACTTATTGCTCAAGCTGGAAATGTGAAATATATAGAAAGATTTATTATTAGTTTCCTCGTATGCCTCATAACCAGACAGAACAAGTCACAAATTGTCTGAATAGCCACATGATGAATTTTGCTCTTCTATTGGCTTAAGCTGTGAAGTGTTTTAGTAGCTTTTTAAACACCAAAACTTTCTCTCCACTCCCTCCCCTACAAACACACAGACACACTATTTGGCTTTATTACTTTCCTTTTTAAAAAGTCAGGTCTCACCAAAGATAAAATTTATGCAGAAAAATGTACTAAATGCCTGACATTTGGTTTTAACATACTTTTTGGAAAATACTTTTAAATGCTGAAAGGAGTAGAACAGAAAATGTCACTACGCTATTTTAGTGGCTAAAATGTGGCTTTGGAATAGTACCTTTACAAAATGAAGAGAAAAAATTAAATACTTGTGAGCAAGGCTCAAAGTCTTCAACTGTCACAGTTTTGCTAAGTTAACAACTTGGTCTATTTTAATTTCTTGAAGGTTAAGTCCAAGGATAAAAAGTGTGTAGTATTACGGTAAGAAAGAGCAAATAATACTGTGGACCTCTTTAGCAATATTTGCCTTACAGTTTCAAGGCAAATATCATTATTCCCAATGGCTTTGAAAACAGTGGGAAAAACAAATGAGGCTTGAGGAGGACCAGGCTGCTTATACTCTACTCTTTCCAACTTCCTACACATGTTGTAGGAGCCAAGGCACTGCTTCCTTAGTATAGGATTTCTCCCATCATGAACAGTTAACAGTTAATTCAGGAACAATCCAATACTTATAAAATTGGAGTCCACTGCTTGGTTACCTCTTTTAGATGATAAACTGCCGAATAATCTAATTTGGCTTCTAAGTGTTTCAAACAGAGGTTAAAAAATTAGCGGAAGCCTACTCATATGTGAACACTTCATGTTTCTCTTGTTAGTATTCTCAGTTAACAAGATAAAAAGGAGAGACAACAGGCCCAAAATGGAATCACTTATGCTAAGCCCACATCATCAAATAAAGACTTAATACCTAACCTAATTAATTGCAACCTCTCTCAGGAGTAGACTCTTAAACCAGTCAATCCAGAATTACCTGCTCAGCACCAGTGAGGTAATCTGCCTAAGAGACCCCTGCCGTCCCCCAAAGGAAGGTGAAACAATACACACTCCTTGTCCTGCCCCTTCTGCCTATAAAATCTTCCATTTTGTACAGCTCTTTGGAGTGCTATCGGCTAGATGGGATGCTACCCAATTCACGAATCACTGAATAAAGTCAGTAAGATCTTAAAGATTCACTCGTTGAATTTTGCTTTTTAACAGATTTTGTGGCAGTAGAAGGATCTGAAGGAAACTTCTGACACCTCTGGGGATGATGAGAAACACAGGTGTGATATCCCTGAATGCTTCGAGTTCTATTTTTCTTGTTGTTTCTGAGGGCCACGGGTAAGTACCCCCCCGGTTCTGGGCTCTGCTCTCTTTGCATCAAACTCCTGATCTAATTGGTTTTCCAATCCAGGACTTAGCAGGTTAGTTAGATCTGGTAGATGGTTCTACCCTGACCTCTAGTCCCAGCCCTTATTTGGTCCAGTCTCCTGTTGCTGGGGTCTGCTGGTTCTGTCCACAGTTCCGTGCTGGGAATGGCTGGAGGGTGCAACTAATCCCTCTTCTTTTTTTGGCCAGTCTGCCATCACATCTCTTTGGTTACTGCTGGTGCATTAATGTGTACACGCCTGTTTGGCTGGTTTTGTGTGGGTACAGGCTATTGCCAATTGAGAATCTCAGAAGCCAAAAAGCCGCAAACTCAGTGGACATGGATCAGTACTTAATAGCTGTTAGCGTGCTCAACACCTAACTCTAAGACTCTCATGATAGGATAGGCTGGTCAAGGAATGGGTTAGATTGACACTATGTCACCTGTAAACCTCAAGAAAATTTCTTGCACAGGGAGGTACGCTGTAAAACACCACACAATCCTCAACCCAGTGGCACATCCCTCTGAGGTATTGGTTTGGCTCAAGGAGACCCAACAGCTTAGCTAAAGAAATGAGATTCTTAAATTACAAAGAGCTGGGTGTGCCACCTGCTTATTCTATGTATAAAGAACTACAGTCCCGGAAGCAATAGACAGCTACAAAAATGGCAACTCTTACTAAAGACAACCTAGAATTGCAATGGCCATTACTGGGGGAGCATTCATTTAGACTGTTCATTTAGGAAGTGCGCTTGAAAGCAAAGGTTCCCAAATCAAACAAACAGAATGGGTATACCTATTTTAATTGGTATGGAGAAGTTTCCAAAAGCCTTCAAGATGCCAAAATAGCCTCACTGAAAAATTCATAGCAAAAGGCTAATGAAGAATTAAAGACACAGAGATCCTTACAACAAAAGACTGACATAACTCCTACTGCTCCCCTCTACCCTCCTTTACCTCAGTACTCATGTTTTACTCTCTATCTGAATTGCCCTTCCACCCTGAAGAGACAATTACATAATTATATTTTAAAATAAACCCCTCCAAGGCTGCAGGAGATCCTCCTCAGGCATCTTTCACTCCTTGGTCAAAAACCAAACCAAGCTAAGGCCCATAGTTAAAGAATTTCCTAAACTCAAGGAGGAACCCCAAAAGTTTTCTGAAGAATTGAGTCCTCATCACGGCCTATGACCCCAGGCTGTCAGATCTTTATCAGCTTGTGCACATCCTGGTGGGAGCAGATGAAGCCCCAAAATGGATGTGAGAAGCAGAATGGCATAACCCCAAGGATAATATTTGACATCTTCATCACGGTCTCATTATGGACCAGAAAAAGACTGCAAGATAGCAACGAATCTTTCAAAAGCCATTCCTAGAGTCTTCACTGCCCACATTTGACTGGTCTATGATTCAAACATGCCAACAAGACGAATCTGATGGACTCTAAAGCCCATCTGCAAGCTCCCTTCCTATGGCATTCTAGGTTGTATACAATAAATGAGGCCACCCAACCTGCTCTAGTTGCCCTATTTGTAAATGGATTATCTTCTGTGATTAGTGGACTGATAAATAAACAAGATGGGATGGAAGGGCAAGGATTTGACTGAACTTGTGACTCTAACTCATTATGACTTTAAAACAAGACCAAAATCAAAAGTCCATGAAGTTATTAGCCTACAGCTACAAAAGCTACGAACTAGGCACCTAAAATAATACCTGCCCCCCGCCCCCCAATTGCACCCTCTTAGGAGTCTGTCATCAAAACACTGGACCAGGGTGCCTGGGTGGCTCAGTCATTTAAGCATCTGCTTTCAGCTCAGGTCATGATCCTGGGGTCCTGGGATCAAGCCCCATATACGTTGGGCTCCCTGCTCAGTAGGGAGTCTGCTTCTCCCTCTCCCTCTGCCCCTTCTCCCCACTCATGTGCGCACACCCTCTCTCAAATAAAAATCTTCTTATTTTTTTTTAAAGATTTTATTTATTTATTTGAGAGAGAGAATGAGAGAGAGAGAGCACGAGAGGGGGGAGGGTCAGAGGGAGAAGCAGACTCCCCGCCAAGCAGGGAGCCCGATGCAGGACTCGATCCCGGGACTCCAGGATCATGACCTGAGCTGAAGGCAGTTGCTTAACCAACTGAGCCACCCAGGCGCCCTCAAATAAAAATCTTAAAAAAAAAAAAAAAAAAAAAAAAACAACCCCAAACAAAACAAAACAAAAACTGGACCAGGGGTCAATGTCTCATTTTTCTTTAAATAGGACACTATGAAAAAAGCCATCATCAAAGGCCTTATGCAAATCCTTCCTCATCTACTCAAATGCCTCCCTATCTTCCCCCAAATGGCCGCTCTCAGAGCCAACTTTGAGGGATCCTCTGAAAAACTGCTACCAGTAATCCCCGTAAACAGCCAAGGGAAGACTAAAAGTAAAATCAATGGAAAACCTTGCCAGATTCTGGTAGATATGGGAGCAACATTCTCTACTTTAAACCCAGCTCTCATAGGACAACAAATCCCTTGGAGTGAAAAAGAAGTTTCTATAGTTGGGGTATCTAATAAAATTGAGAGAGAGTTTCTATCTCGACCTGTAGTACAGATGCCTCTGGGACATTTTACTGAAAAAGTTTGTGTGTGTGGGTGGGTGGGTCGTTTTTTGTTTGTTTGTTTGCTATGTAATACAGTACCAGTCAACCTGTTAGGTAGAGATCTCCTTTCTAAAATTGAAAGGGCTAATACATTTTGCCTCCAATGGAAACCTCACCTTACCAACCTGACCAACCTGAACCTGATCTTTTATGTCCCTTATAACTTGTCCCTGATACAGAAGAAAAACAATTCCAGCACAGATCCCTGATTTATCTGAGGTGCCTGAAAATCTGTGGGCTACTTCTAATACTGACACTGGGAGAACAGAGTGCAGAGCCTATAAAAATTCAGATAAACATAACTAAACCTCTTCCTAAATTGCCTCAATATCTACTAAAGCCTGAAGCCATCCAAGACCTCATACCAACAGACCTTACTCACTCAGGGGCTAATCATTCCCTGGACCAGCCCCTGTAACTGCCAGACTGGAAACCTGATGGGTGGGGTTGGCAATTTGTCCAGAGTTGAGAGCTATTAATAAGACACTTATTCCCCATTTCCCAGTTGCTCCAAACCTGACAACTTTTTGTCACAAGTTCCACCAGAGTCAAGATGGTTCGCTGCTGTGGACCTATGTTCAGCCTTCTTCAGCATTCCTGGAGACCCCAACAGTCAACATCTATTTGCCTTGACTTAGAACAATTAACACCATAATGGGCAGTCATCTCTCACAGGCTCAATGGGGCCCCATCTTATTTCCCCCAAGTGCTCCACCAATTTAAATCCCCTATAGTTCCCTAGGAAATTGAGCACACTACATATCGTAGTACATTTGCACTAGAGTATGTAGACGACCTCTTGCTATGCCCAGTGACCAAACAGGTATCCATCAAAGATTCCATTTATTTGCTGCAACAGCTGAAAAAGGACATAAAAATTTCTAAGGAACAATTATAATAATCTCTAGATACTGTTCATTACCTAGACCATAATCTAGGTGCTAATGGAATCCATTAACTCCAAAAAAGAAGTAAACTAATCCAACAATGTCCTAGGCCCACAACTAAGCAACATCTTCATGGATTCCTAGGCCTAGCTGGATACTGCAGACTCTGGGCTCCTAATTTTCCTCGACTGATTTCCCCAATCTATGAACTTACATTTCAGTCCCTGAACCCTTCCTTGGGCAGATAAACACAAGTAGACCTTTATAAGACTAAAACAAGCACAGCAAAGGGACGCCTGGGTGGCTCAGTCATTAAGCGTCTGCCTTCAGCTCAGGTCATGATCCCAGGGTCCTGGGATCGAGTCCCGCATTGGGCCCCCTGCTCAGCGGGAAGCCTGCTTCTCCCTCTCCCACTCCCCCTGCTTATGCTCTCTTGCTCTCTCTCTCAAATAAATAAATAAATAAATAAATAAATAAATATAAATAAATAAATAAATAAATAAATAAATAAATAAATAAATAAATAAATAAATAAATAAATAAAACAAACAAGCACAGCAGGAACTGCCTGTCCCAGGGCTACCTACCTGTTCAAACCCTTTCACCTTAAAAAACAAAAAACAAAACAAAACAAAAACCCTTTCACCTTATTTGCGCATGAAAGAGATAACCAAGTCCTGGAAACAATCACCCAAGAATGTGGCAGTGAACACAGACCTACTGCCTCCTGGAGCATCCAACTTGATTCATTCACCTGCGGCCATGCCAACTGTCTTAAGGCTATAGCTGTATAGTTAATAGAAGCTTCCAAAGATATAACTCTTGGAAATGGCATTTATTTACAAACTCCATAAGCTGTCCAAAGTCTTAATTCTGAATGACTTAGTATTTCTCCGCAAGCAGACTCACTTCCTGTGAGATCCTTCTACTTTTGCCGCCCAACCTGCATCTTCAATGTTGCAATATTCTTAATCCTGCCATGTTACTACCCCTACCTGATGAGGGTGAGCCCCATGACTATGAGGCACCCAATTTTGTGACATGTCCTGATTTAGGAGCTACCTCCTTTGACTAATCCTGATCTAATTTTGTCTGTTGATGGGTCATCCTGTAAAAATGAGAAAGGGAACTTTCAGGCTGACAATACTGTTACTACCCAATATGAACTACTTGGGAGAGGAAACCTCCCACAAGCTAATCGGCCCAACAAACAGAGCTCAGTGCCCTCACCCAACCAAGTACACCATTTATTGAAAGGACAGACTGTTCATATTCATACAGATAGCTGGTATGAATATGAACCTTTAGGATCAGCCATGATTTGGCAAGGTTATAGAAACAAAGTGGTTTTCTTATGTCCACTGGGACCCCAATAAAAAATGGACAACAAGTAAAAGACCTTCTTACTGCTATGGTCTTACCTTCCAAAACTGCTGTCATCAAAATTGAGGCCCACACTAAAAATGGAACCTGGTATCAGAGAAATGCCCTAGCTGACTTTCATGGAATGGCAGTACAACTGAATCTATCCAGGTTGTGGCACATGTGGATAAAGTCCACTTTGCTTCTGCAAAAAATGACCTCTTGTTGATAGACTTTTGCCTTTCTGATGTCCTATAACATGGCAACAGTCTGCTCCTGAATCAGCGAAATTAAGATGAGCAAACAAGGTTATAAATTCAATGAACGGTTCGGGTGATGGGAAAACCAAGATGGCTACTGGGTCCTTCCTTGCTCCCTGGCATAACACACTTTTCAGTTTTTGCATTCCTTCACCCACCATGGTGCAACGAAGATGACTCAAATTATGAACTGACCTTGGTGGTGTTCTGGAAATGTCATCAGAGGAAGACAACTCCCCAACCTTGTTGGAAGGGACCTTACCAAAGGTTCCTGACTATCGACACTGCTGTGAAACCAGAAAGCACTGAATCTTGGTTACACACCTCACAGCTAGAGAAGACTCCACCTGACATCTGGTCTTGTACAGATGCTGGACACTTCCAAATCAAAGCAATGAGGAAAACAAGCTGACATCACTGTGGACTGCTTCCACCCAAGATGCCAGATCAAGACTTTATACTTTAACTAAACACAAAACACTCTCATCTTCTCTTTCTTTCCTTTACTCTGTCACTGGCCTGGAAAAGTAGCACCATCAGCTGTATCTCCCAAGCAACTGCTAAGGGGGGCAACCTTTTGTTTTGATGGATTTTGTCATCAAAAACTCTGATCTGCCCATGATGCTAGAAATCCCCTGGTCCTCTCTTTGACCAATTTTTCTTCTAGTCCTGATATCACCATAAGCTACAACCAGGCCCCCTTAGAAGGCACAGAGTCCAACTTTTACAGCCAGAACATCCAGTGCCTTGTTTTCACCTTTCTACAATTATAACCATACTTCCCAATGAGACACAAATACCTATGCAAATCATAGTACATTTGCACCTCCACCTTCTTAATGATGCTCTCAGTCAATTCTGCCCCTGATCACGGAAAGATCCCAACAGCCGCACCCATCTTTGCAGAGAATTTAGAACGATTTTTTGTTTCAGGCTGGGAGATTTGCTTCCCCGGTGCACTGAAAACCTAACTGATCCCTGGTTTCAGTGGACAAATGTAACAATCGCTGCAAGTGAATCCATTCACAAGCCCCCTTCACAGAAGCGGCGCGCTCCCCAGAATGGTTTATCCTTATCTGTGGTTATCATCCTCCCTGGGCCTACGAATCCTTAGATGGTTGGTACAGAACCGGGCAATGCCTCTCAGGTTATCTGTGCCCCTGACTGTTCACAAATAGACGGAGACACCTCACTGGTCAAGACCCCTGATGTATACTGTCAAGTTATGAAGGACCTACCAGGAGGCTTTCATGATGTAGGATTCACTTCCTCTGGCGGGTTCCTGCTCCCGGTCAGCAGAGTGTGCATATGAGGCTACAACCAGGAATATCTCCTTAACTCCTGAAAGCACTGCAGAATCTGCTGCAAACGTGACAGCTGCCCAACAGAAACCCTCAGACCCTGCGGCCAAGCTTGCTCGTGGTAAGAGGGCAGCCCTGAGCATCTTTTAGCTGAACAACGAGGTGTCTATGCTGGGGCCGACACCCCTTGCTGCACTCGTATGATACTTCCAGGGAAGCTGAAACTCAGTTATGTGAGATTAGCAAACAAACCACTTGGCTTAAGGAAGTGACCCCTTCAACAGGGTCTTTTTGGCTTATTTGATTTTGATTGATTTGTGTCTTAGGGAGCATGGCTCCAAAGGGCACTCCAGACACTGTGAGTTATCCTGCTTCTACGGACCACAGTAGTCTCCCTGGTGTGCCGTATTCTCTCGAAGGCTTTAAATGCATGTTCGCAGCCACTAACCAATAAGGAAATGATCTCCCTCAGACCAGAACATCAGAAAAGGAACAAAGACAATGATCAACTTAAAAAAAAATGTGAACCTGAAGTCATGACCTGTCAATACCACAGAGATTCTGCAAAAAACGTCACGACCTATGATTACTACACAGAGGATCGAGCAAAATCTGAGAACGTGAGAGCATCAGCTTGGAGTGGGGTTATGCCTTAAATTTTGATCACATCCCTCAGTTAAGCTGAGAGTCTGATCAAAAGGGGGTAAATGTTAAAAAAAAGACAACAGGCCCCAAATGGAGTCACTTGGGCTAAGCCCATATGACCAAACCAAACCATAATACCTGATTTAGTTTCCACTACTCCCAGGAGTGAACTTTTTTAAGATTGATTAATTAATTTCTGAGAGAGAGCATGTGTGTGCGCACCAGCGAGTGGGGGGAGGGGCAGAGGGGAAGGGAGAAGGAGAGGGAAAGAATCTCAAGCCAATTCGAGCTGAGCACCGAGCCTGACACAGGACTCGATTCCATGACCTGAGTTGAAACCAAGAGTCAGACGTTTAACCAACTGAGTCACCCAGGCACCCCCCCTCCAGGAGTGAACTCTTAACCCAGTTGATCTGGAATTACCTGGTCAGCACCATCTGCCTGATAGATCCCTGAGGTCCCCTAAAGGAAGGTGACCTTGCCACAAACAATCCACTCACTTCCTTTTCCCAACCCCTCTGCCTATAAAAGTCTTTCATTTTGTACAGCTCTTTGGAGTTCCTTTCTATCTGCTAGATGGGATGCTGCCCAATCCATGAATCACTGAATAAAGCCAATAAAATCTTTAAAATGTAGTTCAATTTTGTTTTTTAACAAGATGGAAGAGCGACTTTTTATTAAAACCTTGCTAGGTGCCAGGAATTGGTCTAAGTATTTGCAAATATCATTTCATTTAGCCCTCAAACAAACCCAGAAAGCAGGTGCTCTTTATTATCCTCATTTTTCAGATGAAGAAACTGAAGGCCAGAGAAAATCTGAAATGTGTAGGTATCACATGGCTACTGAAGAGCAGAACGGGATTAGAACGTATCCTGTCCCTCCCCAGAGGCCCGTTTATTACCATTTACACTATCCCATTTCACAGGATATAACAGATGAAGGTTTTTCTAGACAATAAACACTGAACTCCCGATACTTCAGCCGTGCCATACAGACAAGCATAAAGATTTTTTGAGCAATGGCCACACAGAAAAAGGTGAATAATAGGAAACAGGTAAAAATATTTTATTTGTTTATTTGAGATAGAGTGAGAGAGAGAGCACGAGCTGGGGGCAGAGGGAGAGGGAGAAGCAGGCTCCCCACTGAGCAGGGAGCCGGGTGCATGGGCTCAATCCCAGGACCCTGAGATCATGATCTGAGCTGAAAGCACACGCTCAACCGACTGAGCCACCCAGGCGCCCCAAAAGTAAACAGTTTTGAAGAAGGACAGTTACATATAATGACCTTGGCTGTCACTGGACTGCACTGTGGAATACCACGCTCCACAAAAGGCCACAGCAAGGGTAAGGGGAGGAGTAAATAAAATTACATTACACCAGCAATTGCTCCAAAATGGGGAAATAAAATGTAAGGAGCTAAAGAATTTCAAATAGAATTATTTTTTCCTATAGGAATTTCAGAATAGTCTAAAAATAATAATAAATTAGTGGATCACAACGGACAAACCAAGCCTAAAATATCCCTGTGCAAACCCTGAACAACAGATTAAGACAAAACCCCAAAGTTTAAAACCATCAGTGTAGGGCGCCTGGGTGGCTCAGTTGGTTAAGTGACTGCCTTCAGCTCAGGTCATGATCCTGGAGTCCCGGGATCGAGTCCCGCATCGGGCTCCCTGCTCGGCAGGGACTGACCCTCCTCCCTCTCATGCTCTCTGTCTCTCATTCTCTCTGTCTCAAATAAATAAATAAAATCTTAAAAAAAAAAAAAAAAAAACACTATCTCGTTTAAAAAAAAAAAAAACCATCAGTGTAGCACATGCATGACAAAGCACAAAAGTGATATGTGATAAGTGGAAAATCAAAACAAATGGCACCCAGTTCACAACCACTAACAAAGTAAGGTGATGGCAAGGGAACCCATTCAAACACAGCAACGAGGCCCTCCCACAGTGTGCAGGCGGGCGCACCTCCCGACATTTGCATTAGAACCAGCGGCAGCAGGTGAAAAGCAAAATACGCTCTTTAATCCCGCTGGCAGCATCATCTGGGAACTTGTTAGAAATGCAGAAGCTCTGGCCCTGCCTCAGGCTACCAAACAGAAACTGCTTAAGAACAAAATCCCCAGATGACTGGAATAGTGTTAAGGTTTGAGAAGCCTTGGAGAAAGAGCTGGAGGCCAAGGGGAGAGGAAGGGCTCCTCCATCTGAATATTCTGAGACCGCCTCTGTCTATACCATCAAGAAACTCCTGAGAGGCTGGGCCGCCTGGTTGGTTAAGCATCTGACTCTTCAGATTTCAGCTCAAGTTGAGCCCCTAGTCGAGCTTCGCACTCAACAGGGAGTCTGCTTGAGATTCTCTCTCTCCCTCTGCAGCTCCCCTAGCCCCCTGGCACTTTCTCTCACTCTCTCTAAAATAAATAAATAAATCTTAAAAACAAAAAACAAAAAACAAACAACCCCGAAACAAAAAAACTTCTGAGAAGCAATCTCGGAAACGTGAAGCCAGAGCAGACGGTAAGATCAAGCCCAGAGCCTTTCCCTGGCGGCTGGGAGAGTTACCCCGGGGGGGCTACTGAGCATGTGAATGGATTGGAGGGGAAAAGGCCAGGAAAATCAACCCAGGATACTTTAGGAACAGTTGGCAAATTTTAAGGAGAGAGAAGGTGAAACAGGAACGCTATGTACTAGGAGGGGCTCTGCCCGCACAGCAGGCCTACCCGACCCCGGGAGGCCCAAAGACGAAAGATCCAGCTCGAGGCCTGAATGTGGGCAGGATTTACATGAACCTAAACTTTCACAAAATATGATGGTATTTGGTAGGAAACTGAATGGATGGGCCCTAAATCAAAGAGAAAAAAAGAAAAGTAGGGTATTTCGATCCAGCCAATGGTGTCAGCACCGCCCTGATTTTATAGACAGGAAGCAATATTCCACAGTGAGATAAGAAAGTAAAGGAGGATTTTAACTACCTCCACTTTGACCTCAGTCTATACTTTCTAAGTTCTTCTTTCCAGCTTCTCTCTTAACTCAGGCAAAGGACCCCATGGGTAACATCCCATGATGGGGACCCAAACTACCCCCTCAAGCAATAAGGATGGCCTGAGCCAGCAAGACCCTGCATGAGTGGTGATGACCTGACCTTCACTGCCCACCTGCATGTACCCACCGACCCGTGTCCCACATTTTCCTTAGATAAACCTAGAAAACCTATTTTCAGTGCTTTGGAGACAGTTTCTGAGACATGAGTCCGCCCTCTTCAGGCACTGGCCTCACTCAAATCAATTCCTTTCTTGTTTCACCACCGCTGGTCTCTTCAGCGAGTGGCTGAACCACATCTGCCTGGGACCCCTGGAGCCGGGTGGCCACGGTTTTGGCGAGCCAGCCAGGAACTATACTTCCGACTGGTCCCCCTGTGGGCCTCCCCAGGATAGAGCACTTGGCCACAGCAGAGTGCCAGACAGGGCACATCGGTCTAGTTCCTGAGCCAGTGGCTGTGACAGGTCAGAGTCAGCTACTCCTGGCTAGGAGATCCCGGGCGGGGAGGACAGGAAGGAAGTCCTCTGCGGCTGCCAAAACCTGTTTCGTTTCAAGGACTGTCTTTCTTTCCCTGAACTGGCATCAACAGCCTTAACTGCATTTGGTGAAACAGAGAAACGACTCAGAAGTAGTAGCAGACCCCAAAGATTTGGCTCCTGGTAAGTTCCCTGATAAATGCACATCACATCCCGTCCTTGTCCTCCGGTTCCCTGCTGTTGGGTGCTTCTGAACTACTCGTTTCGGGTTTTCGTAACCCATTTGCTCAGGCTTGTGTAGCCTGAGTAATGGCATGAGCCATTTTATTTCAGGAAGTTACCACTGGAAAAAGGAATGGATGAGAGGTAAATGGGAAGCCAGGGTTCGCATATGGGGAGATCTCTGTTGGGAGTTTGTGTGTACAAGACAGGGAATGCTAACTCTTATCCCCTCCCAGAGCCCCCTAGAGAAAATACTGGTTGATTGGTCTCCTTTCAGTTATAAACCTATGACTAAGAAGAAAATGAATTTTCATTGTAACACTGCCTGACGAAGGAGTATGTTAAACTCAGAGGAAAGATGGCCACTGAATGGCTCTCGGACTCCTTCCTCCCACTTGGTTGCCTCTGAACAGGGGGTTTTGGCTTGGCTCTCTTAGCTTGTCTAGGAAGCTGTGTGGTTCAGTCGATGAATATCCCCCACTCTGGGGGGAAGTATAAATGCTAACAGGTACTCTGGGCTTCATGCAGTCACAGTTGTGTTGCTTCTGTGTTCTTTCTGAACCCTTGCCCAGGAAGATGGCAAATATTCCTTCTGCTCCCAAAGGAAGTCCATTGGGACATATTGCGAACTGATGGTGCAGAGCACTGAAAAGCAACTCGAGAAAATTTAAGGCTCTTTTGCAGGAGGGAGAGACAGGACATGGAGATAAAGGAATGTTAGTCCAAACTTTGAATTGACCATCAGCCTTGCTGGGGGCACCCTTACACCCCCGCCTCCGTCTCTGTAGCTTCACCCCCTGGGCAGTTCATGTGAACAGCTCCTATCCATCCTTGGTGCCTCCAGGGCCACTGGCCCTGCTCCTCCTATCTTCACTATCGAGGAACAAAGAGCACCCCAAGCTGTTGAGCTACCTCCTTATGAGGTTCATGACCCCAAATTAACACGAAGGGGTCCTGAGGTTCCCCCAGACTTAAACTGCCCACTTCAGGTTTTTCCACAGGAGCCTCAAGTAAAACTGATGGTGGGGAAAAAACTGATTAACTTTTTAATGGACTTAGATACAACGTATTGGGTATTAAAGCTAATTCAAGATTGTCAGCTTAATTAAAATAGACGTCTTTAGAGTTATTAGCATTAAATATAAAACTTTTATTCCACCAAGGCTTTCTGAAGGTCACATTCTACACCAAGGTTTACTAAAGGTTATCTCTACTGCAATCTGTCAGGATAAAAGAAGACTTAAAATGATGGTTGATTTGATCTGTCTCATTAAGTTTTCATGGGTAATCGTTAAGAGCAAGTAGCTTGAATTAAAAAAAAAAAAAAAGGTGTACAGCTTTCAGAATCTTTGTTAACCTGAAACTTTGAAGTTTTGCTCGGTTAAATGATATATTGGTTTGAACTCACCGGATATCGATGTCTTTTCCAAGTAAGATAAAGTACTGAAACCTTCATTACTGAACATAGGTTTATCTGCTTTGGGGTTCTTGTGATAGAGAAACTAAAGATAAATTTGGGTCTTCCAGCAAACACATTTTATGCTTAGTCAAAAGTCTATATTATGGAAGAACACATGTTTCCAGAAATTATGAAATATATTCATAAATTTCCATTCTAAAGAATTCTGATGTAGCAGTTCACAGTTGCTTACTACCTAGTTTTTACTAGAAATTAAGGTTTCTAAGCATCAAGAATTCTGATAAATCTAATTGAGACTGTTAGAAATAAGGGAAGCTACTCTGTATGTAAGGAAAATAAGATGTATTTTTGATAAGAAAGGTATGAGGAATGGGAATACACTTTTGTTGAGGAAAAAGAAAGTAGTTTTATCCTAAAATGGGACTGGTTATTTAGAGAGAGAAGGCTTAGGACAAAATCTGAATGAAAAAGAAAGTTGTAAAAGATTTGTGAAGGGGAATCTTTGGAAAAGAATTTTATGCATGGTCAAGACTAACACTGGAATGAATGAGTTTTAAAAGTACACCTGTATAAGACTGAGATTTAGCTTTTCTGTCTGTTAAAAAAATAAAGTTTTCTTGGATTGTTGGTCTGCTCTTGTAAGAAATTGTAAACAAAGTTCTTGTTTTTTTATCTGATCAGAAAACCAAAATTTCTATGTCTTGTCTTTTTTAGGTCTTTGATTACTTAAGAAAGTTAAAGCCTCTCAATATTAAAGGAGCTAAGTTTTGCTCACAACTATGTAACTTTCTCATTACCACCTTGATTACACAGATAATAAAATGCTGTTTTATAATGATCTGTAACCCTATTTAGGTATGTGCTTGAAAACCTTCTGAGGTTTTTACAAACTCCCCAAGATTCAAATTCTAAACAAAGTCTTCTTGACCAAGTAGGCTTATTTGTTAAGTTACATGGTAGTTAAGTTAGATGGGAAGCACTGTAAAAAAAATGATGATAAACTTCCTTAGGTTTTTATTGTATGGGTAAATGCTTTAGCTGTTCTAGAAATTATATGAAATCCCTAAAGTTTTAGTATGTCCTGGTATGTGGCTGGAATGGGCAAAATCACTCCTCAAAAGCCGGAGCTTACCCTACTGCATGGTAGGTTAGCTAAGGACTTGTGGAAATAAGGCCCTCCCTTCCTTATGATGGGATTGGACAATTCACCTACAGAGGCCCGTATCTCCTGGGAGGTCTACCACTTGCCAGTGATTCCTCATAATTGGGATATTGTTAAAGTTAGACATTTGGTAAAGAGGGCTTCTTGATGATTTTATCCCTCAGCCATATATACGTCCCAGAAGCCACCTTTGATGATGTAGAATTATAAGTAGAGGCTTTAGCCATACAGTGGCCATCTTTAATCAAACTCAGCATGCAGTCACTCTGTGGAATGATGAAACCACACGAATCAAAAAGCAGTCCCTCAAAACCAGATGGCCCTTGATATTTTGACTGCAGCCCAAGGAGGAACCTGTGCTCTCATTAAAACAGAATGTTGTATATATATTCCAAATTACTCAAAGAATGTGTCTGAAGCCATGAAAGATTCAAGTAAACACATCAGTGCTATAGATGGTTCTAGATCCTTTTAGCAGTTGACTAAATTCGATTCTTTCCAAATGGATTTCCCTGCTAAGCATGGCTGTTTCTTATCCTTTATGTTTCTGGCCTTTTTTTTTGGTTGTGGTTTGACTTTTTTTATTTGTCAAGCAGGAGCTCATGCCATTCATAGCAGCATAGAGATACCTTACTGTGTATCTCAGGACAGACTCAAGAAATGAAATTCTCCCACACTGTCAAAATCTTCCATTTCAAAATCCCTATGTCATCCCTGGTCAGTAGGAAGTAGCTACAGAAGAAATGACCATTGTTTCTTTTCTCTCCATAGAAATGGAATGGTGTTTTGACAGTGGGGATCTGAAAGAGGACTTCACCTCCTTTTTTTTTTTTTTTTTTAAAGTAGGCTCCATGCCAAGCATGGAGCCCAGTGTGGGGCTTGAACTCACACCCTGAGATCAAGACCTGAGCTGAGATCAAGAGTCGGTCACTTAATGACTGAGCCACTCAAGTCCCCCAACTTTACCTCATTTTGCCCTATATTTTAAACTTTTTTAAAAAAGATGTATTTATTTTTTTTAAGATATTTATTTATTTATTTGAGATAGAGAGCACGAGCCAGGGGAAGCGGCAGAGGCAGAGGGAGAAGCAGGCTCCCCACTGAGCAGGGAGCCCAATGCGGGACTTGATCCCAGGACCCTGGGATCGTGACCTGAGCCGAAGGCATACGCTCAACCGACTGAGCCACCCAGGTGCCCTATTTATTTATTTGAGAGAGAGAGAGAGTGTGTGTGTGTGCACAAATGGGGGAAGGGGCAGAGGGAGAGACAGAATCTCAAGCAGATTCCCTGCTGAGCCTGGAGCCCGATGTGGGGCTTGATCCCATGACCCTGAGATTATGACTTGAGCCAAAATCAAGAGTTGGACGCTCAACCGTCTGAGCCACCCAGGTGCCCCTAAACTCATCTTTTAACTCAGGCAAAAGACCCTCAGGTAAAGCATTCCATGATGGGAACCCAAACTACCCCTCAAGCAATAATGACTGCCCTGAGACCAGCAAGACCCCAGGTGACTGACCCTAAGATCATGATCGACCTGTGCTGCACACCTGCATGTACCCACTGACCTGTGTCCCCAATTTTTCTTATATAAACCTAGAAGTATTTTCAGCACTTTGGAGACCGTCTTTGAGATGTTAGTTCACTGTCTCCCCAGTGTAGGCCTCACTGAAAGAAATTCCTTTCTTGTTTCACCACCACTCTCTCTCTGCTTCTGGATTTTGTCAGCGGTAAGTGGCCAAATCTGGTCTGTTTGGGATTCACGGAGCCAGGTGCTCTCGCACCGGTGGGCTCCAGTTACAGAAGGTTCTGGTCTTGAAGTATTTAGGTATGAATCAGCTCCACAACTCAGTAGCTGCATGAGCAGCTTGGGCAAAGTAACTCAGTTCTCCTCCTTGTGCTTCAGTTTCTTCTTCTGTGGGGATAACACAAGTATTTACCTCACACTCATGGTGAGGACGGGATGAAATAATACATGCATAGCCCTTAACTCAATGCAGGGCACTCAATATATATGGGTTACTGTTATTACACAGGAGAGAGGAAGGATAGGACCCACTTGAGAAAAGATAAAATTTAAAAACTCAGCTGGAGCTGTCTGAAAGCAGTTAGGAATAGCAGAGGGTAATGAAACATTATAGTTAGATTTTACTGGTAGAAAAATCTAAGTAGTAAAAAGGGATATTTTGTTGTCACTGAAGTAATGCAATTAATTATTTACTTAAGATTGGAACACTCCAAAGAGTAAGGAAACACAAGTGGGGGAGAAGCACATAGCAAAGGAACTGGAAAACTCACTGGCCATACCACCTGGAAGGGTCAACATTTAGCATTTCCAGTTTAGGACTATCTTGAGGGCAACCCTCCTGTTGAGAGACAGAGGGGAAATCTCTGAGAACCAGGCCTCAGAAACTTAAGGAGTTCCAAGCAGGAGACAGAGAAAGAACAGTCACTGCAGTATGAGTGACATCACAGGGAAAGAAAAAGAAAGAAAGGAAAGAAAGGAAGGAAAGAAAGGAAAGAAAGGAAAGGAAGAAAGGAAAGAAAGGAAAGAAAAGAAAGAAAGAAAGAAAGAAAAGAAAGGAAAGAAAAGAAAGAAAGAAAAGAAAAGAAAAGAAAAGAAAAGGCTATAGGATCCTGCTGGGAATGTAAAAATATAGTGAGAAGAGCAAGCAGCGGTTTGTCTGTCAGAAAGTAAAGCATGAGGCCCACGGGACAGAATCCATATTGAATCCAGAATCAGGTGCCAGGACCCCAAAGATCAATGGGCAAAGGGGATTTAGGGCAACTTAAATGCATACAATTAAATTAACCTCTTCACTGAAGATTTCACAGCCAGATGAATTTTAGTTCAGTGACTGTGGACCCAAACAATTAGCATTTATAGAAAATAGCAGTCAAAATACCTGGGATCACCTGTGACTTGGGGCTGACAATGGAATATTGTGATACATATTTCCAGGAGCATGACTTTACCAAAAGGTAGTCTAGATGGTACTGTGGTATTCTGTCCTGATAACTCTTTAAAACTTCAAGTAGGGGACATGAGAGTTAGGGTACCATCACTCAATTTTGAGGAGGCTGATTAAGATATGCCAGTGATGAATGGCAAATTGTATCTGTGACAGGAGTCTAAAGCTTTGGGGAGTTCTCGCTCCACTCTGGTGGGGTAAGCACACTATAGCCTGTCTCCCACACTGAGCACAATTAAAACCTTGGACAGTACACAAAAAGCAACAACCTGGGGACTCTGAAAAGCAAACAAAAGCAGGCAGAGTACAGAAGGATGTCATATCTGGAGAGGTGACCCCCAAAGGGATTAAGTTTCCCTGTTTATTTTTCTTGGTTCTTAGGCTTTGCCCAGAGGATGAATCTCCACTCAGAGCTGGCAGTGGAGTGTGCTAAGATTCCACAAAAGTTGTGGGCTCACCCCTAAGCTGTGCATAAGTGAGATGAACCCAAAGCAGCATAGCTAAGGTTTAAACACTGTGTAAGTGTCTGGCTAACACAAATGTCACATGCAAGAAATACACCCAAAGCAGCAGAGCAAAGACTTGTAAACTGAACTGAGGCAAACAGAATAAGCCTAATCAGGTTGACAGCCTGCTAAAAAATTTAACATTTTCCAGAGGAATATAATAAGATCCAATATCTGTACAAAATAATGTTCAAAATGTCTAGGATACAGAACAAAATTATTCAATGCACAAAGATGATGGATTCTCAAAAAAAAAAAAAAAATACAATCAACAGATGCCAACCACAAGATGAGCCTAACATTAGAATTATCCAAAACAATAAAGAAGTTATCTTAACTAAGTTTCATGAGGCAAAACTAGACACAAAGGAAATGAATGTAAAAATCAAGTTCTTACTTGAACTTAATAAACAAAAAACTATGAAAAAAACTGGTAATTTCACAATTGAAAAAAGATACAATATCTGAAAGGTAATTATTTGGTCAGTGGGCAACACAGCAACACAGGGTATGAAGAAAAGAGTCAGAGATCTTGAAGACAGACTAAAAGAAATGGTCAAATTTGAAAAACAAAAACACTAGAAAAAAATATAATCAGAGCCTCAGGATCCTGTGAGACAATACTAAAGGGTCTAATACATGTGCTATTGCAGTCCCAGAAGTAGAGGGGAAAGAGGTTAGGGAAAAAAAAAAAAAACTTTGAAAAAAATAATGGCCAAAATTTTCCAAAATTTGGTTAAAGTCATAAATTTATAGATTTCAGATGTTCAGTAAACCCAGGCACATTAAACTCAAAACACAAATAGATACATCATAATCCAACTGCTGAAAATCAGAGATTAAAAAAACCTCTCAAAATCAATTAGAGAATACATACAGAGGTAAAGCAAAAAAGTCATCGATATATTAAAATCAAATAAAAAAATAGACAACTCAAAAGAAGGCAGGAAGGAACAGACAAACAAAATACAGAGGGACAAAAAGAAAACAAATAGTAGACCTAAAATAAAAATAATAGACCTAAATTCAACCATATCAGTAGTTTATATTAAATATAAATGGTCCAAACATACCAATTAAAGATGAAGAGTATCCTACTGGTTAACTACACCACCACCCAAGACTATGCTATCTGTAAAAAACAAACAAACCCACTTTAATAATAAACACATAGATGGGTTAAAATAAAAGGACAGGAAAAGATATACCATGCAAACAATAAGCAAAGGAAAACTTAAGTAGCTATCTTATATATCACACAAAGCAGACTTGAGAACAACGAATATTACCAGGGATAAAAAAGGACATTACATAACAAGAAGCTCAATTCATTAAGAAAACATAATACTCTTAAATGTACATATACTTAACAACAGAGCTTCTAAACATCTTAAGTAAAAGCTGACTGATGTGAAAAGAGAAATAGACAAATCTACAATTATAGAGAATTTAACACTCCACTCCTCTCTCAAAAATTAACACAACAAGTAGACAAAAAATCAGTAAGAATATGGAAGACCTAAATAACATCAACCAACTTGACTTAAATAACATACACCAAACACTCCATCCAACAACAGCAGACTACACATTCTTTTTAAGTGCACACAGAACACCCAATGACATGCACCATATTCTGGGCCAAAAAAAAAAAAAAAATCTGATAAATTTAAAAGAATTGAAATCATACAAAGCATACTGTTTGACCATAATGAAATTAAACAAGAAATCAATAACTGAAAGATATGTGGATAATCCTCAAGTATTTGGAAATTAAAGAACACATTTTAAACAACTTGTGGATCAAAGAAATCACAAAGGAAATTCTGATTTGAGTGATATGTTATAAAGATACAACACATCAAAATTTGTAGGTTGCAGTGCTTAGAGGGAAATTTAAATTTATGCCTAACAGGGGCACCTGGGTGGCTCAGTTGTTAAGCGTCTGCCTTTGGCTCAGGTCATGATCCCAGGGTCCTGGGATAGAGCCCCACATCGGGCTCCCTGCTCCGCAGGAAGCCTGCTTCTCCCTCTCCCACTCCCCCTGCTTGTGTTCCCTCTCTCGCTGTGTCTCTGTCAAATAAATAAATAAAATCTTAAAAAAAAAATTATGCCTAACAATACTTAAATTTTTAAAAAAGTGTTTCTAGTCAATAGTCTAATATTCAACTTTATAAAACTAGAAAAAAAGAAAAATAAGTCCAAAGTAAGCAGAGGAAGGAAATAATAAAGAACACAAATAAATAAAATTGAGAAAAGAAAATTTAAATATATAAGTGGTGTTATAAAAGATCAATAAATTAGAAAAAGACATAGGCAGGTAGACTCTACAAAGGTCAGCAATGATCCCCACCCTCTTGTTTTTCACACCTTTGTGCAATTCCCTCTCCTTGATTGTGGGCAAAACCTGTGATTTGCTTCTAACCAACAGAATATGGGATGTTCTGTTCTTCTGCCTTCTCAGTTTATACGCTCTGATGAAGCAAGATACCACACTGCAGAGGCCCACATGACAAGGAATTGAGGGTAGATTATGAACTTTGCCAACAAGCACATGGTTTTGGAAGTAGATCCTTTATCAGTCTAGTATTCAAACTGAGACGCCTACCTCTGGCCAAGACTTGAGTGCAGCCTTATGAGAGATCCTGAAGCAGAGGACCCAGCTAAGTCATGCCCGAACTCTCCAAATTCTGACCTGCAGAAACTTTCAGATAGTAAGTATATGCTATTTTAAAGTCACTAAGTTTGTAGTAAACTAGCTATGAATATACAGATTATGAAGACTTAAACTTTGACTCTTACATAATTCACACAAGAATTAACTCTACGAACTTGTTATGCAGCAATACGTACGTACCTGATCTAAGAGTGAAGACACAAATTACCAATAACAAGAATGAAAGTGGAGACATTACTACAGACCTTACAGAGAGTTAAATGATAATAAGGGAATATTATGAACAACTTTATGCTTATACAATTGGCAACTTAGGTGAAATGGACAAATTCAAAGACACAAACTGCCAAAGCTTGTTGAATAGTCTTGTCTGTGTATGTGTGTGTGTGTATAAAGGTACAAAGATGCACTCTCTCACATGTTCTCTCCCTCTCCCCCTTCCTCCTCTCTTCTTCAGTTTGTTTTAAAGAAATTAAGTATGTAGTTAAAAACCTCCCAAAAAAGATGCCACAGCATGGTTTTGCTGTGTAATTCTATGAAACATTTTAAAGGAAAATAATACTAATTCTACACAAGCTCTCCCAGAAAAGTGAAGAGGAGAAAACACTCCCCAACACATTTATGAATATGGCATTACCTTGATACAAAAACAAACAAAAAACATTATAAGAAAACTACAGACCAGCAAATTGAATCTAGTACTGTGCAAAAGGCTAATACATTATGCAAAGCTCATTGAACACACAAAAATCAATTGATGCAGGGGTGCCTGGATGGTTCAGTCAGTTAAGCGTCTGCCTACAGCTCAGGTCATGATCCTGGGGTCCTGGGATCAAGCCCCCATCAGGCTCCCTGCTCAGTGGGGAGCCTGCTTCTCCTTCTCCCTCTGCCTCCCCACCTTGTACTCTCTCTCTTTCGTTCTATCTCAAATAAATACAATCTTTAAAAAAAAGTCAATCAATGCAATTCACTATTTCAACAGATCAAATAAGAAAAACCATATAATCATCTCAATAGATGCAGAAAAAAATTCACTTGACAAAATTCAACATCAATTCATGACAAATACTCTCAGCAAACTAATAATAGAAGGGTATTTTCTTAACCTGATAAAGGGCACCTACAAAAAAACCTACAGCTAATATCATACTTCGCGGTGAAAGACTGAATACTTTCTCCCTAAGACTGAGAACAAAGCAAAGATGTTCTCACCACTCCCATTTATCATCATACTGGAGAGCCTACAGTGAGGAGAGAATACAATATGAATATAAAATAAAACGCCTACAAAAAAAGAAATAAAAATTATCTCTGGTCACAGATAACAAGATTAGCTACATAAAAAAATTCAAGGCATCCACAAAAAAGATACTAGGAATTTCCTTAAAGAACTATAGGGAGGGATGATGACATCTGTATATAGTACCATTTAAAAGAACTGCATGGCTATTTCTAACCTGTATGAGATCAGCATTCCCCTATCCCCTTTTCCTTTGGAAGATTCTAGAGAGTGAATATTTCTTTTTCATAACTGTGACTATGATTTCCTTTTATTCTTCCCTGCATTACTACTCAGTTATCTTCATCTATCTTCTCTTCCTCACCCCCGAGGTTAGCGTCTACAGGAAAGAAAAAAAAGAGCAAAGTTTATTCTATTCTACTTTCCTCTTTCAATTAGATCCCCTCAGGGAAACCAAAAGTAGAACAGTCATAATAGTAACTTCTTGGCTACAGAGAGTCATCTAGATTTAAGGGGAACCGGGAAATCATGCTATCTTTGCCTTTTTATCACAAGGGGAGTCTCTCTCTTCGGGTGAGAAGCAGACCTTCGCTGAAGAGCAGAAGATGCAAGGGGATGGAAGAGATGATGCTAAGATGGGTGCTGGGAGGGACAATGGGGTAGAACAGGAACAGGAGGTCCAAGTAGCCCCCATGAGGCACAAAAGGATTTAGAACGGGGAATGCTATACTCTCATTAGCCCAATTCTATGGGGACTGGAAGCCGGGTCATTGCAGGCTCTACAGTAAACATAGAAATCGACGGAGAATATTCCTCCAGGTCGGGTTTGGGGAGGCTTTCATACACACAGATTAGAAGAAGGAGACACTGTTAGTAAGGGAAACTCTGAAGTATATGTTTTTCTAAATAATGCCAACAATGTGAACATCTGATGGTGCTAGGGGCCACTTCCAGTGTCATAGGGTGTGAGAAACTGCATCATTTCCCACACATCGCCACCATCCATGTGCTGTAACCTTTCAAAGGACGCCATGTCAATAGAAAGGGTGGTTCTTTAGCTTTTCCACTTATTCTCATCCCCATAATGGTCATCTTCAGTTTATAAAGGAATAATCAAGAAGAGACAAGCTCCTTTATTCCTCTTTCTTCCTCCCAAATCATTGGTTTTGATCCTTGGACCTTAATTACCTGTCACCAAATTTTTAAAGAAATGTAAACGAGGGCACCTGGGTCGCTCAGTGGGTTAAGCGTCTGCCTTCCACTCAAGTAATGTTCCCTGGGTCCTAGGATTGAGTCCTGCATTGGGCTCCCTGCTCAGCGGGGAGTCTGCTTCTCCCTCTCCCTCTGCCTCTGCCCCTGCTCATGCTCTCTCTTAAATAAATAAAAATCTTTAAAAAGAAATGTGAACGAGGATGAGGTGGATGGAGGTCGTGATTGCACATGTCTGTGAAGGCTGGACAAGACAAATGCTAGAACGTGAATATGAGTCAAACCAGCCATTGTCTGTGGAAATCACCACATATATTAACTACTTTAAGCAGTTTCATTAACTGACTCTCCAGCTGTAAATATCCTAGAACTCTGCTGAAATATTTTATTTCACTTAAGACCTAAATGCTCTAAGAAGCTTCTACCATAGCTACTGCCTCGAAATGATTTAAAAGAAACTTGTGTTATATTAAAAAAGTATTTGTTTCTATTATTTAGTTACCCCAATTTACTTAATACATTGTGATGTGTTTGCTATCCCCCTCTCAGAGATCCCACTCAAACGTCAATACCATTCTCCACATATCTCTTAAGTCTCATGAATGTCATATGGATACAAAAGACTGAAAATGTCATTGTAGAGACCACACAAAAGGTATTCAAAAATGAGATTTTCTTTGGCTTGAAATCATCAAGCACCATGCTCTTTGAAGTTAAATACTTCCTACCTCACTTGTTTCGTCAGAATTAACACAAAAGGCACACTTACCAACCAGAACGACAAGTCTGTATTTTTCGTTCATTTGCCGCCGATACGGTGTCACTTCCTCATATGTGGGTACATCAGCTGTGTCGTACTGGTCACTCTTCTTGCATTCATACATGGACTTATTTGTTTTCTTATCTTTTCTACTAAGACGGAAACTTCTCCTAAACCCAGCTGCAAAAAAACATATATATATATATATATTTAGTAATAAGAACTAAAGAAAGAAACCCCCAAAAATGAACAATTAAAAAACCTTCAAAGTTGGATTGGATTTTACGAACCCAAATATTGTCACAGTACATTTAGTAAAACACCTAGATACTACACAATTTCATTAAAACAACCATTTACAAGAGAATCCTTGAACATTTATTTTTATAGTTATATTAATATATATTTTATTTGGTTCCAAACCATAAAGAATTATTCTCTGAATTCAAAGAGTAAAATAACCGCATAATAAAGCAAAATAAGTTGGAAATCATAGTTTATCATGGACTGACTGAACACAGTTGATAAAAAGTTAAAAGCACTGTAGAAACATTTAAAATATAAATGCTGAATTCTCTCATTCATAAATACTAGAATATTTTATATTGTATTGTAAGCACAACCTAACAACATACCTGTGGCACAGACAAGCATCTATTCTTAAACAAAAAGGAAACTAAATTAGGGAGAGCTCAGTTTCAAACATGCCAAACATGGATCAGGCCAACAGAAGAGCAAGTTCTTTGGCTTTTATGAGACTCCAGTGTGGGTTGGGGGTGGGGGGCATAAATGATCAAGTCCAGGTTCTTGTTCTCCTATGGAAAAGTCCATGGCTTTACACTTTGAAGCCTACTGAATTTTGGAAATAAGATTCATAGTCTCACGTGTATACTCTTATCAACACATCATATGATCTCTTCCTAAAATAACTGTACAAGTACTTCAATAAATTTAAATGCTTAAAGCTCACAGCTGTCATTTAACACATGGGCTTAAAAAGCTGAGGCAAAGGTTCTTTTTTCCCGTCAACCCCCATTTCATTCGGCTTGCTCTTCATGTTGTTGCACTGTTTGGGATTTATTTCCTTTCTAGTGATGTTTATCACACACAGTATGATTTCATCCATATATACACACAGTATGAATTTGGTAAGATGTGCAATCAATTTTCGACCTAACCAACCCTCAAAATCCAGACTTTAAGGAAAACTGTTCTGGTTATTGAAACATAATATATATTCATATCAGCTCCATGGTACAAAGCATTTTAAGTATATAAGAATATATTCTCTTGGAAAAGAATTTTTTTTTTCTTTTGGAAAAGAATGTAGATCAACTGTGATAAGTGGTAAAAAAAATTTTAAATAGAGGTATTTTATAAAAAAAATGCAAGAATGTACCTCTGAAACAAATAACACATATGTTAAAAAAAAAAAAAGCAGGAAGGGAAAAATGAAGAGGGGGAAATCGGAGGGGGAGACGAAACCATGAGAGACTATGGACTCTGAGAAACAAACAGGGTTCTAGAGGGGAGTGGGGTGGGGGGATGGGTTAGCCTGGTGATGGGTATTAAAGAGGGCACGTACTGCATGGAGCACTGGGTGTTATACGCAAACAATGAATCATGGAACACTACACCAAAAACTAATGATGTAATGTATGATGATTATCATAACATAATAAAATAATTTTAAAAAGTCAAAAAAATGCAAGAGTATTAAAACTGATCTGTGTGAATTTTAGGGGCCAAAATGAAAAAAAAAATACTACTACTGCATTTAAGAAATTAACAGGATTCAAAATAAAGGCCAATATTAAAAACAATTATCAGTAACCATGGAGTTATAGCACTCACCTTATGGATTCACAGTTTAATAAAAATCAGCCAAGATACTAAGAAGAGGGTGATACAAGGTTCATCTGATAATAGAATTTTGTGGCCCACCACGAGTCATTCTGATTTTGAGCAGGTACGCAGATTATTTGAGGGAAAAGATTTACAAAGGATTTGAGACGAGAGTTCATCACTCTAAAGCTCTCGTATTGAAGGCAGAAGGCAAAAAGGAAAAGGAAAACAGGCCAAGGAATAAAACACTGATATCTCTCCAAGAAGGACGAGATTCAGAGGAAGCAAATGGGGACTGTGCCCGCCTGGCCCTAGGATGAAGAAGTGTCAATTCTAAAACCACTCAGGCAGGCAGAGTTCAAATTTCTATATAAAGGGTCAGAGGGAAGCTGTTTATTATTATTTCTCTTGTGTTTTTTGGGATATTGGGAAAGACTCACGAGAATGCCAGAAAAGGGTTCCCCTACATGGGAGTCCTCGCAACGCCAACCCAGAAGTGGGGGGATCCTTACAACCACTCCTAGTGCTTGAACGCGTGCTTCTCAGACAACTCTCTTACCAATCTGCATCAGTGATGCCATCCCAACCCCACCCCATCTCTGTCACCTGTAACGGCTGGCCTACTCCGGAATCCATCATAAGATGGCTTCCGGTTTGGCACAAAAATTACACATTAGCTATTCTAACTCTCCGATGCTGGTATTTCAGAGTGTTCAAATTTCAGGTTCCCACGGTTCTTGTCTCATGGAAGGCAATTATAGGATAAGCAGGTAGAACTGGAAATTTCCTCACGGTTATTCTTTTCATGGAGGGAGGGTTTTCCTCAAGTCACTACAAACTTATGGCCCAGGAATGAATCTAACCAGGATAGAAATATTTCATCCAAAGCAAATGAAGTCCAAAAGTAAAAACCTGAAAAATTTCTGAGCCACGAATCCCAGCTAAATCCTGAATTTTAGTGCAAGTGTACCTAATTGAGTTTTTGTTTTACAATTAACTTAAGTTTTTGCTTTCATTAAAAACGAAGAGATAGTGGGGAAAAGAGTGAAGGTAATCAGATGTCTGATGTGAGGTTGTCTGGACATCAAAGATGGGAACCATGGCCCATAGGATGGTTTGGTGATATTTGTTGTCCAGTGCTTGGTACAGAATAGGTGCTTGATAAAAGTTTTATAAATTCAAGTAATTTAAAAAGGCCAGAACAAAACCCTACTTCACCTCTCTTTCATTATCTTACTGTAAATTTCAACAAAGAAAGCAGGGCACATTTGGTATTTTCACAAGAGAAAATTCTAAGAGGCAGGCCTAACGACAAAACATGGCATACACAAAGGCACAGACCTGGAAGGAACTCTGCAGACCCTCCTGGCCCGCGACATCCTTGCTCCCGGCCACACGGATGGCACAGATGTCACACACCTGCCCATGCACCGTGACACGGTCCTGATCTCATTCACGTCACTATTCCAGGTGGCAATGACTGAGCAACTAGAATTCCCACAGGCTGTGAAGCTTAAGTGTCCTGACCCAATATGCTCACTTACAAAACTAAGGAAAAATGGCTGATCACCACACCACGTCGATTAGAGCAGCAATACTGAGTGTTAAAAATTGAGGACCAGGGTGCCTGGGTGGCTCAGTTCGTTAAGCGACTGCCTTCGGCTCAGGTCATGGTCCCGGAATCCTGGGATGGAGCCCTGCATCAGGCTCCCTGCTCAGCGGGGAGCCTGCTTCTCCCTCTGACCCTCTCCCCTCTCATGCTGTTTCTCTCTCTCTCAAATAAATAAGTAAATAAATAAAATCTTAAAAAAAAAAAATCGAGGATCAGAGGCGCCTGGGTGGCTCAGTCAGTTAAGCATCCAGCTCTGGGTTTTGACTCAGGTCTGATCTGAGGGTCGCGGGATCCGGCCCTGCATCAGGCTCTGCGTTCAGCGTCGAGTCTGCTTCAGATTCTTTCCCCTTCCCTCTGCTCCTGCTCCCCCTCACGTGCTTGCTCTCTAAAATAAATAAAATCTTTAAAAAAATTTTGAGGACCAGAGGTGGCCAGGTCTGGGTTAGCATCTAGATTCTGACACCAGCTGTATGATTTCGCCAACTTTTTATAAACTTCTCTAAGGCTCATTTCTCAACTTTAAAATGAGGATAAGAGTATCTACCTTACGCGGTTGTTAAGGATTAAACAAACAATTCACATAAAGCATCTGGCCCAGTACCTGGCATATGGTAAATACCTATAATTAGCTATAGATTAGTACTTGATTATGTCTCCAACTAACTGAAAGTACCTGGAAGGCAGGAATATATACCTCCTTGTATTCCCCCAGCATACAGTCTCACAAGAAAGGGAAAAATAAGGGGCTTATTCATAAGTGTTTAAATGGCTGTTATAAAAGAACAATATTTAAATATAAAGAATATTAAAATTACAGCCAGATTTAAATGTTAAATATTAAAACTACCTATTAAAGTAGTAAAGCATTTTAATGAATCATAACAGAAAAATTTAGTATGCACTATCCTTTCACTATTTTTTCTCCCCAGATACTCTAAGGATATATGTTATTTCTGGTACCATATTTAAATTTAAAGAGCCTCCTTCCTTTTGTCTTCTTACTTATCATGACCATATACTCTCCTGATCCACAGATCCTGTTTACTTTCCATATTTATAGCACTCCATACACATAAGTACACAGGATAAAAAAAAAAAAAAAATCCTCAACCCAGAGGAACCAATAAAGCCAGAACAGAGGATATGACAAAAGGCACAAAATTCAGAGTACTTGCTTGTGATGGTTTCTCAAACCAAAACAACAAAACAGGCTGTCTTCCTAGAATCTGTCCTCCACGGGAAGTCCGGGATGATAGCTCATTTGGCATGCCGTTCAAGGCTCTGATTTTCAAACCTGGGTCACATAATGAGCTATGTGTCAGCACACACCTTAGTAAGTCTAAGCTTAAAGGAGACTTAACTGTGTCTGCAAGAGGCGATTTCTTCCCTTCAGCTTTTATGTGGTTCTCTTATTAAAAGGAAGATTTAAAACTGTATACTTACACTGAGCGTAAGCAAAGGGTTCGTTCAGGTAAATGTGAATAAATAACCCAGAACCTACTGAATCCCCATTCATTTTCAATGCACACGTCTTACCAAGAGCTGGCTTTAAAAGAAGGGAAAAGGAACGGTAACGAGGAATTTGGAGTAAGGGACAGTTTTACACAAAATATATTTTTCCTTATATTTCACATTTTTGTAATTTATAATTGGCTCAACATTTTTATGGACAGGGTTTTTCCAGTGAGCTTACCCACAGCTGTTAGAGATTTGTGTGTTTTAAAGGAACGACACGTTTACTTTACTACAACAGGAAAGTGACTCTACAGTAAGACTGCAGCTGCATGACCTGATCGCAAGGAGACACTTCTTATCTCATATTTTCCAGTAGAAATCATTTGTGATCACTTATTAACTTAGCATATAATTGCAAAGCTTTGTTTGAAGTATTTTTTACTATAGAGGGAAACACTTAAGTTGCTTAGTTTGTGCTCCTTATTTCAAGAAGATTGCAATAAACATCCTCAACATTCCCTTTATTCCATCTCATGGATTATTTCATTAGGATACATTGTCAGAAGCTAGATAAATCTTGTCCAAATGCTTCTCAGATCAGTGAATGCCAGTGTACATTTCCACCAGCAGGAAGTGCAATTACCCATGTATCACACCAGCCTCTCATAAAGAGACTTCTAATTGCTTTGAAATCTTCAGTGATTTGACAAGTGAACAAATTATATGTTATTTCATCTTCACTGTTACAGGAGTTGACTTTTTTTCAAGTTTCACACCCATTTGCATTTCTTATTTCCTTTGTAAATTGTTGGTTAATTATTTTGACCACTTTCTCATTAGGGTCTTCATAAATATATACACATACATGTATCTTTTAAGTCACGGCCTTTGACCCTAACTTACTGCAAACACTTAAGATTTTAAATTTTCCATTTTGAAGAAATTTAAAATGTTTATGTAGTTGAGTCTGTGAGTTTCTTTTCTGATTTCTTCCACTGTTTTTAGGACTTTCCTATCCTTGGGTCTGATAAATACTCACCTATATTTTCTTAAGTTAAAAAAAAATGGGTTGCATGGCTTTACACTTAGTTTTTTTTATCCCATCTGGAATTACTCAGCTGTAATCATGAGATCAAGCTTGTGAGGTGAGGCTGTAACTTTATATTTTTCTAAGTAATTAACCAATGGTCCCCAAAATACTTACTGAACAATTCTTTCACTCCTTTATGTTGATACATACTTTGTACTAAAGTACCAGATGGCTTATTATTATGTCATGACCAAAAAAAAAAAAAAAAAGAAAGAAAAAGAAAAAAGAAAAGAAAAACCCAAAAAGGTGATTCTTGGTCTGAGTTTAGAGAATTCTTATTGATGATATCAATACCAAAACAATAGAAGTCATGATGGTGGTAGCTGATATAGATTGAGAACTTACTAGATAACAGACACCCCTTGAAGCCTTTATGTGGATTAATTCATTTACTTCGCACAGCAGCCCAATGAGGTAGGCAGAATACTACATGGGTTTAAGTGGCTCTTCTTTTAGTTAAATCAGTCAGTCAGAGAAAGACAAATACCGTATGATTTCACTCATATGTGGAATTTAAGAAAGGAAACAGATGAACACGGCGGTGGCGGGGGGGGGTGGGAAGAGAGGCAAACCATAAGACTCTTAAGGATAGAGAACAAACTGAGTATTAATGGAGGGTAGGTGGGTGGGGGGTGGGTATTAAGGAGGGCACTTGTGATGAGCACCAGGTGTTATATATAAGTGATGAATCACTAAATTCTACACCTGAAACTAATATTGCACTATATGTTAACTAACTGGAATTTAAATAAAAATCTGAAACAAAACAAAACAAAACAAAAAACAAGATTACCAAGGCTGTGGTTGAAATACTACATGACGAAAGAGAGAAGCAAGTTTGAAATGTTACTCCAAATATATAGATGTATAATAGAAAAAGTGATGAGCCTTCTGTTACTTTACACAATAAGTAAAAGGGAAAAAATGAAGGACCAGCAGTTCATTTTAGACTTTAACAATTATAAGCTCTTTTCTGTTGGAGACATTTTTTTCAGATATAATTAAATACATTTTGATACTCCTCTGTATTCAAGATGATGTGTAAAATATAAAAATATATACAATGGTGTCTCTGTCCTCCAAAAGCTCCCAATCTACTAGGGGACACAGAAATATTCCCAAATACTTATAATTTAAGGGGTTTTACAACACAGCCTCACGACTAGAAACTAAGATTTTTAGCAAGTTCTCTAATTTGACACTGACCTATCTATTTCTATTTCACTTTTTTTTACTTAATAAAAAAAAGTAAACTCAGGAAGTTGTGACTTGGTCATTTACAAAGCTACCTGACTACATTTTATTTATACAACACCATTCATCCAAAGAGTATAAAGTTTAATGCCTAAACATGTAAATTAAGAGTCAGTTGTTATTAAAATAAGCTTCACACTGTAGGTAAGTATTAAACCTATCTATGCTATAATTTCAAATGTTAGTGATATTTTTAACAGCAAAAACAAAAACAAAACCTGCAGTATCCAAAATATACGTAAGTATGGGAATGATGCAATACTTTTTCAAAGAAATGAGATTGAAGCTATTAAATTTATAATTCTAAAACTACACAGCACCATAAAATACATTTGATTATTGAAAAAAACTGGACAGAATACAATAGTCATACTTACTAGTTTTACTTTTTTACTAATAGAGAAGTTGGTATGGATACAAAATTGTGGAAGAAAATGCATGAAAACAGACAATGGTTGTGTTACGGAGAGAGGGATGTGGGCAATTGTTATTCTATTTTTCAAACTTTCCGTAATGTTACATAATTTTAAAATTTGCAGCAAAAAAAGCCCACAAAACAGAGTTCATAATATATGAACCAAACAAATGAAATCCACTACAGACAGCTGTCATATTAACACATAATACAAAATACATGTGACTATGTCTCAGAGGCAGGGTCTAGTCTTCTATATTTTGAAATAATTATGGTAAAAGACTACATTTTTATATTCATAAGAGTGAGAAATAGCCAATAAATTAAAATATTAAAATCTTTTTTTAAAAATCATGTTATTATATTCATTGGCTCCCATAAATAACTTTAGTGTGAATTTACAATGTAAATACTTATCATTTAATAGTCTTACTTTTTCATAAAACTTTAAGACATTTAAGATGGCATTTTATAAAAAACACCTGATCATTTTATGACCAAACATGTCCATGAACATGAAAGGCCCTCCAACAGAGTCATCACCAATACTAACACAGCCCCAGAAATCACACATGTGAGCAAGTGAAGTGACATCTGCCTTTCTGTTAATTCAAAGAAAATAAATACGACTATTGTTACCACCCACAATTTTCAAGTGGGACAGTTTCAATCTTTGGTTACATTTCTTTTATGTAACCAATTTGGTCTAAAAACATCAGATATTATATATTCTCAATGTTTTTAATAATAAGGAGCTTTTAAGGTTTAAGTTTTATAGATGTTTGTAGAATGGGAAAAGAAGCATCTCGGTGAAATTGTTTGAATCATAAAATAGCAATATTGATCGTAGCCACCTCAAAAGTTAAGAGTTTTATGGAAGGATCCTCTCTAAAGTTCCAAAATTTTTAGAGAAATACATTTATTTGATACCAACACAATCAAGAAATCTGTTTACTTTCTTAAAAGGAGATAAAAATAAACATTTCAATTCTTTTTTCTCTCAAATACATGAAAATGTGGATTCTCTTTCTTTTTTCTTTAACTTAGGAGAACTACCAAACGTTGTGTGAAAATCATCTTTTGCATCTTAAAACGCTGGATTAATTTGACAAAGCTCATATTTAATAGTTCAACAGCTACCTTATTACAAGGAAGAAAATATTTTAAACGTAAATGAACTTTTTAAGAAGATTAAAAAACTTATGTGGACATTAATAAAAACTAAGCAGCTGGAAATTATTATACAGTGTTAGGCTCCTGCCAACAAAACATTGAAAATTTCCATTAAAATAAACATTTTTAATGTAATGCCAATGTTGCTGTAATGATATGTCATAACTGACATGTAAAAACTATGTAAACATGGTCCTAAGACAAAATTATTATTGAAATGATGCTTCCATAGGACACCAATCATAAAACTGTCCCAAAGACAATTGAGGATAATTAAGACCAAACAAGCAGACAAAAATCTTGGGAGGACGTTTAAACTGAAAAGAAACGCCAATATAAAACTCTAAAAGTAACGGAGATCTGAAGAAGCTGGGTTAGTCAGCTTCTTGTATTCATCTTCTAAAACACTGTCAGGGGGAAAAAAATCATCACAGACATAGGAACATTACCGCAGATTACATTAACCAACTTTACATATGCTAATTTTGTGTATAAAGTGGAACAAGCTTTTGAACAAACAAATGTAAAATTAATCTCTGGAATGTTACAGGTTTCTAGTTGCTCTCAAAAAAACTTAAAGAAATGTTCAAATGCCATAAATACCCTTTAATCATTCAGCTCATCTCAAGCTAAAAATAAAAATAGAAACTCGAAGTGCCTAGTGAAATCATGGAAGCTAATATATCAATTTGCAATTTCCGAGAAAAAAACTACTTAGGTCTTAAAAAGTTTTCCGGATACCACTGACAATTTCTTTTTAAAGCACAGCGCAGGATTACCATAAAAAAGGAGAAACCATATGAGAACTTAATTTTCTGCCAGTCAGCTAATAAAGAAATTAGTTTTTACTTACACTTTCAAAATTATGAGAAAGTACAGTATGCACACATAAAATTAAATATAAAAATATAGTTCTAAAAAGAGGGGAAAATTGATTTTAAAATTTTAATATATTTTCTTAAGTTGAGTCTATGCAACCAAAAATTCTCCAAGCAGGAATGGTTTCTTTCTGTCAGAGAAAATATTTCCAAGTAGTATTCCAGACATGTTGAGATTATGCAGAGTTCTTGTTCAAGAAAGAACCTGTACCATTTTTAAAAGAATGCTTCTAAATGTTCTCTTTGTATAAATTTTACTTTTTGGAAGAATATTAAGGCAGTATATTTTGACATATCTGTACTTACCTACAAAACATTCTTTAATAAAATGGCTCAATAATAGAGCAAATGGGAATTTTTACTAGATTTATAAAATAGTGTAACTTGTTGAAAATCAATGGTGCTTACACACAGAAAGAAGAAAAAAGATTAGGAAAAAAACCCACAGAAGTGGAGATAGGTAAATAATAACATTTGAAAGAACAGCATATTAATGTAGTTTTGTTTATACTGAACTTTATGGTAAACACTTCAGTTAAATAGAAAGCAAAGTCTTAACTTACAGAAGTCCCCAAACTGATCTTGTTTTAAAAGAATGCATGAAGTACTCCAAGAAGGGCAGAAGTAGAGAAATTGGTGAGTTTTCGGGAAACCATTTGCAAGACGTTATGTTTGAAGACAGATGCCTGATAAGCAGGGCTTTGTTAACTGGTTATAACAAGATTGCGATAATAAATTAACCAGAGGAAAAACATTCTGTAATTCTTACCAATGTAAAAAAGAAAACTAATTCTTCATATAAACTATTTTGTACTGCCTGAGGAAAAAGGATTGAATCTCCAAAGCTAGCTATCCTCCTACTGAGAAACAAGTGCCGTATGGAAGCCAACGTGCACGCGTGCACACACACGCCACGAACTCGCACACCATCCACCAAAGCTAAATGAAATTTTCAAGAGCTCCTAAGAGGAAATGAATCATTCCCACTAATTTATATATTTATATAAATATAAATGGTTTGACAATCTTTATATAGATAGGCAGCCCTTGACTTACAGGGATTCAAATTTAAAAGGTCCAGTTTTTACACCTCGTATTTACAGCATACTATCAATTTATCTTCATATTATTGTCATAAAATTGTATGTAATTAACACAACTTACACTGCCCACTTGGTGAGCTTTTTCCTTCCTTCCAATAATAACAACCCAATCTCTTTTATTGATGAACAGACCCCTGAGAAATGCAGCATGCTACACATCAGTAAGAATCATACCAGTGTACATTCATATCAGTGATAGTCTTTAAAAAAAAAAAAGAGTCTTGTTTTCTTCTAAAAAAAATTCTTGGAATATTATAATGTTACTTCTTTTGAAAGAGTCAAATTAGATCATTTTGACATGGGTTCTCAAAAATCTAATGGTCATGAGGTTAAGGGCTACTTATATATGCTGTTTCGTGCTTGATTTTATGCACATCAAAGAAAGTGAAAATCATCAAATGTATTCACTGAGCTACTGGTCTGATGTAGATCAATAGCAGTTGTCAATCTACTAGTAGACCCTTGGCAGCCCCATTTTTTTTTTTTTCCTGGTTCAAGGGTACTGTGCCTGCAGGGTAGATCACTTCCCCTTTTCCTCTCCTTTTGTGGGCTCAGGAGATACAGAATGTGAAGGTGCATGAGGGGCAAGAGTAAGGTTCTAAAATAAGCCAGAGTCTCAGAAATTCTTCGTAACAGTCCTTGGGAAAGCCCTCATGAGAAGGCTAAATTTCTGGAAACTCCCTATTTTCCAGAGCTTTCCTAGAACTGGATAGGGTGTCATGTGCCGAGGATAGATATAGACCTATCCTGTGTATGTGGATATTCTTTAAAATCAGTGGCACTACAATGTATCTGTAAAAATAGTGGTATCTATTGGAATTTGATGTATCCCAGGACACTATGGGTATTTGCATGATACGCAGTTAAGTGACTAAAATGTTACAAAACCATTTTTGTTGACTTGTACTGTTTAAATGACTTCTTTTTGTAAGAGAAGCAATTGATGTGAAAGACATTATCAAATCTCCCAAGAGTAAATATTTCTTCAATGCAGTAATTGACCACAGACATACTTAGAGTAGGAGAATGTGACTGTTAATTTTATGTGTCAGCTTGACTGGGCCATAGTGCTCAGATATTTGGTCAAACATTACTCTAGATGTTTCTGTAAAGGTGTTTTTTGGATGAGATTAACCTTTACATCAGTGAACTTTGAATAAAGCAGATTACCCTCTAGAATGTGGGTGGGCCTCATCTAATCCGTTGGGGGAAAAAAAATTAATATCCCCTGAAAAAGAAGGGATTCTGCCAGCAGATGGCCTCTGAACTCAAACTACAACTCATCCCTGGGTCTCCAGCCTGCTGGCCTCTCCTGCAGAGTTTGACTTACCAAGGCTCCACAATCATGTGAACCAACTCCTTGCACTCTCTGTGTTGTGTGTGTGTGTATGTGTGAGTACATAGCTGCCTGAGTTATACAGAGGATTAGAAGGGAAATGTTAAAATCTTAGAATAAACTAGCATTTCCTACTTAGTGTAGAAATAAACTGTAACATTTTAATATCTTTTAGAAGAGAGAAAATGAATAAAAACCAATTTTTTATTCTTTGAAAGGATCAACAAAACTGACAAACCTTTAACATACACGGACCAATAAAAAAAAGAGAAGACCCCAATTATTAAATTTAGGAATGAAAGAGGGGACACTGTTACCAAGAAGAAATAAAAAGATTATAAGAGACTATATGAACAGCTGGATGCCAGCAAATTGGATAATCTAAATGAAATAGACAAATTACTAGAGATTTACTACTAAAACTGAAAATCTGAACAAACCTTTAATAAGTAAAGAGATTGAGTTAGTAGTCAAAAAACTTTCCACAAAGAAAAGCTTAGGATGAGATGGCTTCACTGGTGAATTCTAGCAAAAGTTTAGAGAACAATTAACACAATCAAACAAAGTTTACAAACGCTTTCAAAAAAGAGTAGGGAACACTTCCCACCCTATCATGTGAGGCCAGTATTAGTCTGATACCGAAATCAGGCAAAGATATCACTAGAAAAAGAAAATCTAAAGACCAATATCCCTATTCCTCAGAATACTAGCAACCCAAATTTAGCAACACATATAAAGGATATAAAGGATTATACACCATGAGCAAGTGGGATTTGTCTTAGGAATACAAGGTTGGGTCAACATATAAAAATCAATCAATGTTATATGCCACATTAGTAGAATGAGGAAAAAAGCCACATGATCATTTCAAATGATGCAGAAAAAGGATCTTCTATATACAAGATAAAGTAATCTTCAAATAGAGATGGTTTCACTACTTTCTTTCCAATCTGGAGACTTCTATTTCTTTCCCTCGCCCCATTGCTCTGGCTTGCACCTCTAGTACTACGGTAAATTAAGTGACAAGAATGCACATCCTTGTTAGTTTCTGATCTTAAGGAGAAAGTTCTCAGTCTTCCACTATTAAGTACATGGTTAGCTCTCGGGTTTTAGTAGATGCCCTTTACCAGGCTGAGGAAATTCCCTTCTATTCTTAGGTTAAGTTTTTATCACCAAAGGGTGGATTTTGTCAAATGCTTTTCAACCAATCAAGCTACCAAGTGTATATCAAGGTTGCTGGTAACTTCCACACTGCTAAATCAAAGGTCGCTTCTCTTTCCTCATCTTGTTTGATCACTCTTTCCCTTCCTAAAACTTTTATTAGCTCCTAGAAGAATCACACCTCTGGATTTCCTTCTACTTCACTTTGGGTTCTTTTCTTGCCCAAATCTACACCCACCCCCCCAGTGATCTTATCCAGCTTTGTACCTTTAAATTTGATCTAACTCTGACAACTTCTAAATCAACTGCCTGAACTCAAAGCTGTCTACCCAGTTGCCTATTTAACACCTGTATATGAGCACTATAAACTCAGTATAACCCGACCAGGATCCCCTGATCTTTCCCCACCCCAAACTTCTACTCCATGGTCTCTTCCATCTCTGGAAATGGTGACTCCACCCTTGCAGTTACTAAATCCAAAAATGGTGCTCTCATCCTTGATCCTCCAACTTGTCTCAAAATCTTGTCAGTCTCACCTTTAAAATGTATTCAGCATCTCAAGTCTTATTACTACCTCCACTGAGAATGTTTTCTTTCACGCCACAATCATTTCTTGCCTGGATTTCCACATAGCTCCTTGTTTCTGTCCTTGCTCCCTTACAGTCCCTTCTCAACAGACCAGCCAAGTGCTCCTTAAACATACATCAGTCAAGTCATTGCTCTGCTCAGAACCCTTCAATGATTTCAAATCTCACACACAGTAAGAGCCAAGAAACTCCCTCCATCCCTTCCTCTCTACAACCATTCTGTTACGCTGCCAACCCTCAAGTCCTATCAGTTCCTCCCTTGTTCACACTGGTCTCCCTACTGATCCTCAGAGGCATCAGGGTCCTGTCTTAGGGCCTTTGCACATGCTTGTCCCATTCCTTGGAATTCTCATTCCCCACGAGACTCCTTTTCAGGTTTTTGCTCAAACACAACCACTTCAAAGAGGCCTTCCTTAACCACCTTATAGAAATTTGATGTCCCATTTTGCCAGCTCCTCCATCACCCATTCCTGTTTTACTTTACTTCATAGCACTTATTACCACCTAAGATCTTTTATAATTTATTTAGTTTTTGGTCCCAAATGTACCCCCAATATGGAAGCTCTATGAAAGGGTATTTGTTTTGATCTTTGTTGAAACTCTAGTGTCTACAGCAGTCTAGAACATAATAGGCATTCAGTAAATATTAGAAAAAAATCCAGAAATATCATTATAAGACAGTTATATTCTGTACATACCAGAAGAAACAGCTAACCAGAGCTAAAGTGGTGGTCTCTTGAGGGAAAAGGTGGGACTGGAAAACGGAAAGGTACACTTGTTTGGGGTTGCAAGACTTGCAAATACTGTTTGACTTTTCAAACAATTTATTAAATAAAGCCATAGGAAACTGCTGACATTCTGTTGTTTTCTGACCTACAAAACAGGACTATGAAGCAATTTCATAGGCTTAACCTAATGCATATGTTATTTTAATTAAAAAAAATATTAGGGGCGCCTGGGTGCTCAGTTGGTTAAGCGTCTGCCTTCGGCTCAGCTCATGATCCCAGGGTCCTGGGATCGAGCCCTACATCAGGCTTTCTGCTCAGGGGGGAGCCTGCTTCTCCCTCTCCCTCTGTGATCTCACTTTCACTCTCTCTCAAATAAAATCTTTTTTTAAAAAATTAAAAATTATAATTCTTTTTAAAAATTTTAGTGTGGGGAATACGAAAGAAAACTCAGAAGACAAAGGAAACAATTCACGGATCTGGCAATGAAGTATCTACATGCTGTGAATCTTGGAATAGAAAAAGGTAAAACCCAACCAAAAGATCAGAAAAAATGTGCCCAACAGAGAGAGGGCTAATATGCATTGCACAGAAAGAGCTCATCAAACTAACAAGAGACAGATAAAGAACTTGATAGAAAAAAAAGGCAAAGATATAATTAGTTGAGGGGGAAAAAAATGGAGAAAAACCGAGAAAAAGTCATAGCATTACACTCACAGTATGTTTTAAGGTGTTTACCAAATAATACTTCCACCATAAAAGTCTGTCATTTATGTTAGCATATTACTTATGAGACCTCTTTTAAAAATCCACTCTTAACTCCAGAGAACACACTGATAGTTATCAGAGGGGAGGCGGTGGGGGGATGGGTGAAATAGGTGATGGGGACTAAGGAGGGCACCTGTGATGAGCACCGGGTGATATATGCAAGTGTTGAATCCCCATATTGTACACCTGAAACTATCATTACATTGTATGTTAACTAGCTGGAATGTAAATAAAAACTTTAAAAAAAAAAGAAACAATAAAAAATAAAAATCCACTGGGTGTTATATGCAACTAATGAGTCGTTGAACACTACATCAAAAACTAATGATGTACTATATGTTGGCTAACTGAACATCATCATCATCATCATCATAATAAAATCCACAAGATCTAGAAGGATTTTGAGGATTTGGCTTTTTGAGGAAAAACAGAATTCCACATAACATTCAATTTGTTCAACGTATCTGTAACAAAGTAATAATAGTATAAAAATAATCATATAATTTAAATTATATATAAAATAACCAGAGAGTATGATCAAACTTGTTTATCCTGTAAAAGATAAAGTTTCAAATCTGTGGTCATTAGTTTGAAGTGTTTCTTTAAAAAAAAGAAACCGGAATCATGCTTAGTTTATGAAACCTATATTTTCATATTTTTTAAAACAAAGTCTTTTGTTATATGCTTCTCTTCTCAGTCACCTTGCTAGACTCCCTTAACCCTCTTAACTCCTAGCTAAATGAACTTCGAGGTCTGTGAACCTACAGCAGTCTCTTGCTACATGTGTCAGGATAAACATTTAGGCCAGAATGAAAGATTTAACATGATGCACATCCATTAAAACACACTAACCATGTTTTTCCCCTTTGCCACAGGGAAAGATAATCTTCTCTAAGAGCGGAAGTTGAATAGAGTGGATGGCTAGAATCTGTATGCAGGGTTTGCAAATTCAAAAGCCTACGGAAGCCAGACAGGTAGAAAAATCTTGTCAATCGCCTTACACAAATATATTTTGCACGAAAATCAGTCCTCAAAGAAATAGGGTGTCCCATTTGTCTGAAATACTCTTTGGCCACTTTTATTTCCCCACGTTGGAGAACATGGAGACCAAGAAATACTTCCCTGTATAATACAAACACCAACACAGCTGTTAGGACAATGTCTACCCACATCCCGCCTCAGCACCGGCAAGATGATGAGGGGTGGAAACTGTGTGGAACCAGAGACCTTGGGTGCCATTGACAGAGTCAGTTGTAACTCAACTCCAGCTAGTTATTAACATTGGGAAACGAAGGCCTCGTTTAGCCAAGTCTTCTGTTTTGTCAAAGGAGTCAGAAATTTTTACCTAAAATTTCCCAACTCTGTGGTACTAACAAAAATATGTATCTTTTGTCCAAACATGGCCTGAAGCTTGTCTGTATGCCACCAGGTTGGATATGAATCATTATATGATTCATGATATTCCCATTTTACCTAGATGGTACCCTCTTTTCCTCTGCAATTGGGTTTTACAGTATGGTGTCCTGGAAGCACAAAGCCCTCTGCCTTTTCCAAAAAATTATTACAGGTCATGGGGTAACTGCATGTTTAATCTCACCTGCTAATCCCAAATTCTTTAATCTAAGGCACTCCTGTAGTCTCAATTCCACCCAATCTAGTCTGCTTTGGGGCTTGTTCAACCAATTACTTCTGATTTCATGACTTTCAATCCTTGGGGCACCTGGATGGCTCAGTTGGTTAAGCATCTGATTCTTGATTTCAGCTCAGGTCATAATCTCAGAGTCGTGAGATCGAGCCCCATGTTAGGCTCTGAGGCTAGGCATGGAGCCTGCTTAAGATTCTCTCTCTTCCTCTCCCTCTCCCCCTCACCCCCCCAAAAATTCATGAAGATATTTTAATCCTTTATCATTAGATCCACCAACTCTGTCCACAGAATTGATCCAATTTTCCTCTCCCACTAAAATATTTCTACTCCCAACTATAAAAATGGCCTTGAACTCAACTGCTATCTTTCTTTCCCTGTCCACTTACTCTTTAACACCTTGCCATTTGGCTTCCAGTAAAGCTGTTTCTCAGAGTTATCACTGACTCCAGGTAACAGTGGAGTTCTTGCCAGATCCAACGGCATTTCATCCAGAACTCATTTTCCTGTAGTTTTTCACCCTCCAGGAAGCCAGCCCATATTGTGGTCTCAGGGTTCCAGAGCGCAACAGAGAAAGTAAAAAAGAACACACCCATCACCTCATCCAAACTCAAACATGCCTCGTGCTCTGCAACAGTCACCTCTCTGCATGTTACTGGTTCTACCTTCATCCCCTGCTGCTAAACTCTAATTCCACCTAACCCTTGGTGCCTGGTTCTAATGTCGTTCCTTGTGGGACTGGATCCTTCACTGCCTCAGGCTGGAAGGCCATCCCCTGAACCCCGGAATCATAGCATTTTATGTGACTCTTATCAGATCCTGCTTTATGCCACAGTTATTCACTCAGCGGATATACACTTGCCATCTTACTGACTGAGTGTATGCCCTGAAAGTCAGGGAGAGTAGGTATCTCTCTATTTTGGAGAGAGGCAGAAGCTCGTAGTAAAGTCTGTACATCTCTTCACATCTCCCTGAATCCAAGCTCTTGGGCAGTCGCCTCGCACACAGACGCTGGCTTGGCCATGAGACTGGTTTTGGCCAATAAGACATTAGTGGATGTGACGTGAGCAGAGGCTTCACCAGCACTAACATACCGGAGATCGTTTTTTCTGTTGCTCTCTGGAACCCTGGGATGCATTATGGGCTAGCTTACTGGAGGATGAACAACTATAGGAAAGAGAAACAATTTTACCCAGGTAAGCATCCCACCCCTCAGACCAACCAGAGCCCAGCCCAACCACCAGAGTGCAAAGGTCCACCAACAAGCTGACACAGACCAGAAGAACCACTCGGGTGACCACAGACTCAGGAGAAGAAACACTTGCTCCTTGAAGCCATTAAAAGTTTCTGAGGGTATAAGGAGAGGTATTAATTGATATTCAGAGTATCTGGCACACTGTACTGTTCTGAAATGAGTAAAGAATTAATGAAATTTTAACCTCTCCTTGACCATCCAATTACAGTTTTTCTAGCCTAAAAACTGGAATACTCTAGATTTCTGCATGGAGTTTGTTTTGTAGAATGCAAAACGAAAGGGCAGCATACTGTCAAAGATAAAGTATAGGCATTATACCTGCACAGATGTGAATGTGAAGCCGGGAGGCACCATTCACTACCTGTAGGTTCGGAGATAATTCCTGTCAATTTTCTGAAGCTCGGTTTCCTTTCTGTAAAGTGGAAAAAAATCCCACCAATCTCACAGGAGTAGAGATAATATTTATTAAATACCAAATATCACATCTGGCAAATTTCTTCAATAACCAAGAGATATTATCATATCCATAAATATTAATCTAAAAATAAGGAGGGTGAAGAGGTTCTCTCTCGAACGGTGTTTCTACACTATGACCTGTCACTCGTACCGTAGGGACCTGGTCAGGGCAAGGGTGGGAAAGGTCTGAAGTGGGAGGCAGCTGAAGAGAATTCTGAGGCCTTTAACAACTTCTAGATATCTTGGCTTTTGTTTATAACATCCCTCGCATGGCCACACTGGGAAAGTTTCCTTCTGATACAGATAAGCACATCAATCATAGACTTAATTATATTTGGGGCTGTTCAGCCAACGGTTACGTAGAGGGGTGCAACGTGAATAATCAATCATCGGAAAACAAAACCAAAAAGTTATGTTGGAAGAAGTTATTTAGAAGATTTGACAAATTAACAGCTAACCAGATAATTGAGAAAAGTCCAGACACTGTTGACTGAGTAAAATGACTTAGCCACAAACGTCTTTCAACTTCTACCCAAAAATAATGATTTACAAAAATGTAGCATCTGGAAAGCTTCTTGAACAACAACACAAAAGCACACTATGAATTCCTTTATGTCCAACCCATTGAGCCTGTTTAACATAAAGGGTCATGCTACCCCCCACCGAACATCAGAGCATGCTAGTGCAAATATGCTAATTTAAGGTAAAACAATATATAATGGTTCTGGAGAAAGCAACAGAAAGAAAGAAATCCTCTTCCATGACCAATTGCTCACCTATATAGGTTCCACTGTGGTTACCAGCATATTCAGCATCTTCTGGATGGAGTGTAAAAGCATACAGAACAAAAGCCAAGAAATAAAGCAGAACAGTTAGAAGCCCAGCCACAGATGCAAAAAATAAATTACTTAAAAACAATTATGTAAAGCACAGCATAGAACAGCCCTCACAATGCCACTCTTAAACATAAAACATTGTGTTTTATATTTAAGCTTAAAGTAATGTTTTAAAACATCATGCAATTCATGTTTCAGCCTCCTTCAGAGGTTCCTTGATGCGGTTCCAAGAAAATTATAAAAGATCTGCCTACACTCCTTATACTTTCCATAGCTAAGAAAATTACAACACTTGATCCCCCAAAGTAAATTTATTTTTGTAAATCAGGCTCTTTGATAATATGTAAAATACAGCAATTACTTTGGCTCACTGGATTAGACAGAAAGGTTAAGATTAAGATACATCCTTTCTTTGGATAGGAAGAAATTCTGTGTTGGGAAGGAATAAAGGCATACTATTTCTATTTTTATTTGGTTTTTGAGAAATGAACGGATGAAAACATTTTAAAATAAATGATGTGTTATTAATTATTTGTTGGAGTGAAGTGAAAACTGGGTTATGCATATCTTAAAAATTTAATTGTAGTGGGTACTTACTACTTTAGGCCTCTTATCTTCACATAAATATGCTTCCGGAACTAAGAGCACAGCATGTGCTGATATCAGATAGTTGAGAAGATTCACCTGACATCCTTATGTTAAAATAAGGACGTCAATATAACCGAATAACAGTGAGACTACCGACAGAGACAAAAACATGATGTACTATTTCAGATCACTTTCTTTATTTCTGCTATACAAAGCAAAAATAGTGCAGTTCTCAAAGAGAGTCCAACCATGATTTTTGGTACTGTAACATCAAATGGAAGCTTGGATTTACAATAATCTTCTATAAACTACTTGCTATATTAAATCGAATCCACACACAGGTGTACTAAATAAAATTAGTAGACTATGGCAGGGAAGCTTTCATACATGTACCTTTAATTTCCTCTGAGAAGCACAAAGAAAATGAGAAAGGAAATGATTAAATGTGCAGAAAATACAATTAAAGTAAGAAGAAGATGCATCTGAGGGAGAAAAAAAAAATCCACCTACCACACTCAATTGTTTCCTCATCTTAGAAAAGCCAAAGGGGGAAAAATGTATTTTAAGTATTTCAAAATTATTAGTCAACATATAAACAGAATTCATGAAAAACTACATTTTAGACTGCACTGTAGTCTTGGTCTAAAAAGAATGTATATACTAAAGCAGTAAAAGCACAAAGCCTTCATTCAGTTTATTAAATGCCCAAATGGGAAAAATAATAAGGGAAAAAACAAGTTTTTCAAAATAATACCTTCAATGGGGGATTATTTTCATAGGACATTTCTGTTTGTAAACTAATCTGTCTGTTTAACACTTAGAATACATACTTAGAAATAACCCTTAAAATGCCCTTAAAATATCTCAATACCCTGTAAAGTTAACAGTATTATCAACTTATTACACATATGAAATGAGTCAGGAAGAACTCTTTACTTCATTCTGGCTATATTATTTGCTAAAAGGTATTTTAAAAAAATAATTCTAAAAATTACTAATTGTTACTAATTGTTACTCATAGGAAAGAAATTTAAGAGTTGTGTGTGACTTAGGAAACTCACCTTCAGTTAAAGGTGGAAAAAGAACTGGCAATTTAATAGAAGCAAAATGGAACCACAAATCAAGGTAGAACATTTTTCTCTACAAGACTTTGTAGAACGAATAGGACTGATTGGGACAGTTTTTGGCTCACTTCTCTCTCCAAACTACAGAATGTCAAAGAAAACACTTAGGAGCGAGTGTGCACCACTGTCTTTTTATTTTTCCAAAACCTATGGGTGCTCCAGCTGGATTGGTTCTAGTTGAACATAATTCGCAAAAATGACAAGCAAATCATTATTATTTGGACTCGAATTGTGAGTCACCCAAGTTGTGAATTTATTTACACTCATTCCTTAGTAGCTCTGAAATATCATGTACATCTAAGACAAATTATCAGAAAACAAACAATAAACTACGTGATACGGATTAGCCAAGCCAAGCAACTAGGCTTAGTGGAAATAATACAAGCAGTGTTTCAGATGGTTCAATCTGCAATCTCAGACACTCAACCATTATGTGGATTATTAAACAGAAGGTATATTTTCTGAAGGAACAATAGGACTGACTGAGTGTTGCACCATGATTAAAGAACCAGTGTCACGTACAACAGATGATAAAAGCCATCTCTCTCTCTCTCACATGCACACACATAAGAATAAAATTAAAACACCGAAGTCAATCCAGAATAAAAATAACCATCTCCATGTCACATATAGTATAGTATGTTTCATATTCTAATAAAAGGTTGTGAATACACTGTGTACGTTCTCAGAAGAATATTTTCCCCATGCTTTAGGTAGGAAGAGAATGGTATTTTTTGCGTGATAACCCACATGCATATATATCCAAGCCAGCAACATTCTTCATGGACAGCCGGTAGGAAAAGCAAAGAACACTCTTCCTTACACTTAGCAAGTTTGAACAAAGAGGAAAACATATAAAAGGGTGATCTCAGAAGACATTTGGGATAATTGCACGATTCTTAACTATATTTTTAACTAAGGCACTGTTCTGTGTACACTAAATGAATAAACTTACTGAATTCTCCCACCACTCTATGAAGCCAGTATGGTTATCTCCGTCTTACAGATGGGAATCAGAGGGACAGAGAAATGAAGCATTCTGGGACAGGGACCCACACAATCTGGCTCCAGAGTCTGTGTTTTTAACTACTATGCTATTCTGTCACACCAAAATCACTTTTTAATTACTCTAACTTTACGCTAGGAAATGTACGTCGGTGGAGAGGTCAAATGAAGGAAGTTTCTTTCAAGTTTCCGGTCTACTCTCCACCACCTCCCAGCATACAAGCCTCTTGACCCCTCCCCTGACACTTGACCCTCCCAAGTGTGTTTCTCCTGACTGGAGAGTCTGGGGGAGACTCTCCCCAGCCTATCAGGAGTCCACTCTCCACATCTTCAAGCCCTGAAGAGCAGGATGGGAAAATTACAAAAATCACAGAGGAGAGGACAACAAAGTCACAAAGAATAATTGTGGATGTCTTCAGAAAATGGAGTGGAAAGCTCTCATGAAGAGCATTTGATGAGCTTCACGTAACAGGACAGGAGGAACTTTTCTACACTGCCGGATGCTAGCTACTCGCAGCCGTGCAATGTCAGATACTCTTGACAAGTGGAGAAATTGTGTCTAAATAGGTATGATCGTATTTATGGGGGCAAAGTTAAATTTCCCACCCTAGAAACTGCTTTCTTATGCCTCCCTCTGCCCACATGCAATCTTCCCTACAAGTCTGAAATAACCTGTGACCATAGACCACACCCTTAATCCTTAATCAACTCTTTCTTACCTGCACAGCATTGGGTCCCCAAGACAAAAGGCAAGAGTGGGTATGGCTTAAAACCCTTCATATGGAAAAGCTAACAGCACAGACCCTGATAGTGTTTTAGAAAGAACATTTTCAATTTATGTTAAGAAGAACACAGTCTACTAAGATGAAAAGTGAGCAATAACAATTAGGCCATCACCTCAACCATCTCCTGACACAAACAGTCAGACATACAATTTACAAGCCTAGTTCATCTGCACCTCTCTCCACACAATCTCTGAACTCTGGCATTTCCCAAAGAATATCAGTAAATATTGGGGGGGGGGGGAGAAACCCACTTTCAGTATTTTTTAAAACCCCATGTTTCTGTTAACACAAAATCCCACCAATATTAACAAATATTTGACAGAGTTTTAGGCATACAAATTTAAACATAAGCAATCTACTTGTTAATTTCTGAATTAACTTTATATATGAACACACTAAATAAATACTGTTTAAGATGCTAGGAGAAAGGAGCTTACTCAATTTGAAAAGTTGTATTATAACAACCTGGAATGTTACATATATTATTCTCAAATGTTTGGCCTCCCAAAATATTGGTACCATGCACAGCGAATTCATTTGTTTACTCAGTGTTTAAACTGTACTGTTGCTAGACTGTGATCTTCAATCCACAAAATGCCTGTCTTTGAATGAACTCGGTTATATGCTGTTTGAATGGCCACCTCTGGCTCCAGTTAAATATTTTCTTTTGTACCCACATGACAGCAGCCACAACTGGTTAAAATAGATTCTAAAATACAATATTTTGTATTTTTACCTTCTAATCTTTAAAAACATAAATCATACCTTCTGGACTTTTTTATTACAAAAATTCTATAAAAGCTATTTTGTAAAAGAAAAATTTTAAATTAGTATTATTCAGTCAGCAGTATGAGATCTTTTAAGGTATTTATACTTTTGAGAACTAAAAAAAGAAACTAAGCACCATAAATAAAAATCATACTGGAATATTCTCCTATAAATACACTACTTGAATAAGAAGAAGCTTTGCGGAATACACTGTAAAACTAGATTTAAATAAGTTCTATACTATTGAAGTTACTAATGTTTGTATTATTAGGAAGACAAAAAACTTATGAAGTTTAATTTCAATAGAAAGGGAACAAACAATATTTTAATAAACCAAAGAAAATCATATCGCTTTTTAGATAAGGTTAGGTAATATCATATTGCTTTATATATGCAACTGAACTATAAAAAATAAGCTTTTTGGCAGAAAAATCATAGAGTACTTTAAATTATATCGACACAAGAATTGCAAGCTGCCAAGTCGCTGTCATGAAAACTCCTCCTATATGTTACTTGAGACATAGGATACGCTTTTAACTCATTTCCAAAACACTTAACCTGTGTCTTTCATGTAATAATCTAAAAGTTGGTCATGTCAAAGAGAACCTATCAGACTTCTAGGCTGCTCTTCTGTTTCTGTTACTAATGTAAATCCATTACGTAAGAACCTCTCATCAGATGAAGGAGAAAGGGAGGGAACGCAGAATTCTATTGCCAATTTCTCTGTTAGGTAAGCTATTCTTTGAAACAACAGGAGGAAGTGGGGATGAGTCCCTCTATCAAGCTTCTAAGATTCACTTATGCTTTAGTTTTAAGAGTTCATATTTTTTAGGAATGTTTAATTTCAAGATTGTTTGAGAAGCCTATTTTCTCAAATCTGTACCAGATATGCCAAGATTCTTAAGGGGAGGAAATAACCAAGCATCAAAGATGAATACCACAGAGTTTTGCATGAAGATGCCAGTTTTAAGGCCTGAAGATGTCAGTATTATGGCTCCTGAATTTATCTACAGCTCTAGCACAAACATAAATGCCTTCTCCAATCCTTTTTGACTTTGATCTTGACATTGACTGAGCCCATAGAGTTCCAGAGCTTTTCCTCCATGCAAACGTTAGCTATGATGATTGTTGAGTCAAAGAGTAAAACCACAGTAAGTCAAGCAATTATTATGTGAAAAAAGTTAACTGGCTAATTTGATACATATTATTACCTGACTAAAGTCATTATTCTAAATTCATTGTTTAACACTATCTCCTAGGTTTTAAGAGCACTTGTAAAATTTAGTACAGAAAATTATCAACATGACTATTTCTTAATACCCTTATAAAACACCAACAAGACAGAATTATTCTTTTAAAATGTTTACATTAAATTAGAAGCGTTTCTTAAAACCTAGTCTGTGAATTTTTATTCAAAGTCATATATATAAAAGATTTTATGTTAACTTTCTGTTTTTCTTCATAGTGTTATTCTGTAATTTAGCAAAGAGCACGATATGGATGTCCTATCCTAAAAATCTAAGTACCAAATGTTGAAGTCCAGGAAGTGTTGGGTTAGATGGCCTTTGCAATTTATAAGGGTAGTTATGTAAAGAATCACTATCAGGGGCGCCTGGGTGGCTCAGTCGTTAAGCGTCTGCCTTCAGCTCAGGTCATGATCTCAGGGTCCTGGGATCGAGCCCCACATCGGGCTCCCTGCTCGGCGGGAAGCCCGCTTCTCCCTCTCCCACTTCCCCCTGCTTATGTTCCCTCTATCGCTGTGTCTTTCTCTGTCAAATAAATAAATAAAACCTTAAAAAAAAAAAAAAAAGAATCACTATCAGATACACAGATTATAGAACACAGTGCTTTTAAATAACTTTAAAAATGTTCAGAAGCAGTATAATAATTTTTGCATAACTTTGGAGTTCAGGGGTTTAGGAGACAACATTTAAAAAAAAAACTTCAAATGGAATTTTTAATTCTTTGACAATAAAAGTACTAGCTTTCTATTTAAGCTTCATAGACATAGACTGTCTCTCTGAATAAGGCCATATTTACTATACACTAGTGATCCGGATAATATTGACCCAATTTGGTTTTATTTAAAAATAGAGAACATCCGTATATGAGAACCACCAATACATCTCTCCATGAATCAAGTCCAGTTTTCAAAAAATAGAAAAGAAGAAAAGGAAGGAAGTGTGAATGGGAAACAGTAAACATTCCTAAATGGTCTTCAAGAGGCAGAAAAAGCAAAAAAACAAAAACAAAAAACCTTAAAACATCCAGATAATGACATTTCAGTAATTTTGGAATAAATATTTCTCAGACTCAAATATTCAAGATTATCATATAAAAAACTCTGCATATTAACAGACAAAAATCACCCATTACAATTAACAGCTCTACACACGTGCATGCAGGCGTGCGTGCATGCACACGCATGCGCACACACAAAATCCCTCTGACATTCACACACATTTATACTGAAACCAGTTTGAGGAGATCTATTAGAAAGACAGTATACCCATTCCGAGTAGTTGTTTAAAGCAGCACATTTATAAAAGCAAATAAACGAAAATCCACAACTATATCAAACTGGACATTTCTAAGTTGCCTAAGACTCAAACAAATTGGGAGTATGGATTCAGATTCGAGTAGAATCACATTGATTTCCTTTTCAAGTTACACACACTTTATCCCACATGCACCAAGTGTGCAGGCCCCGAATTTAGAAATCCCTCCAAGAGCAAGTCAGGTGGATGCCTCAGAGCCCCTGCCAGCAAAAATTCATCACACTTAAAAACGATGCAAACTTCTGGTTAAACTGTACGCTTTCTGATGTCACAATCCATGTGGCATTCCATGACAAGTGTGTTTTCCTTCTGCCCAGACTTAACGGAGCAAGAACAAGCAGGCTTTTGAATCAGTGCTCCACTTGAAGTATTTGCTTGCTTGTGAGATTTATACTCGACTGTAGCTTGGCTCTCTTATAATGTAATTCCTGGGCTATACACGTCTACAAACTGACAGAAATAACAGGAGATGTGAAAAATGCAACAATACTAAAACCAGATGTTGGTGTAAAATTCCAGGACCATTTATTTGTGCATTTCGCCTTTTAATGTACAATCTCTATGTTGAAAACAAAAGGCTTTTTTTTTACTCTTAAAATACCTAGAACCATGAAACGTTTAGAGGAGATGAAGTAGAAATTTATGGGATGGGACTTGACAGGAGTGAGGGGGTGGGGAGTAAAAGAGAAGCTGAGAGAAGGGGAGTATGAAGGAGAAAAAGAATGAGCCCAAATCCACACTATCTTCTTTTCAGTAATCATACCTCATCCTTTTCCTGTTCTTACTTTGTTTTAATCTCGTCTTGTAACGACTCCAAACAGGCGAGTTAAAGGTCAGAGTTACTATGATTTCTCGTTAAGCAAGGAGTTAAGAAGAACAACAACTCTTCTTAGGCGCAATTGCCTTTGTGCCCAAGAAAGTGGTAGATTTCCCCCCCCCCTAATTTTACCAAGAAGTGTCTTACCCAAACCTTCTAGCTTTGGAGAAATAAAAGAGTTGCATTTGAGGTTACATTTATGAAAACACCTACATTCAGAAGTCAAGGAGAGTAGTGTTGCTAGTTAGTTTCTTAAAGTGTGAGTCATGGGTTTATCATAAACAACCGCAAACACCCCTTTCTTCAAAAGATTCACTTTAATATTCTACTGTGAGTTTCTTATTTGTTTGGTTGCCGTGAAATGATGATCCAAAAGCTATCACAAGGCACTACAAGCTCTCGTTCTCCCACAAACACCTGCTTTAATAGTCAAAAATAAACAGCAAGATTTGGTTACTCTGCATTTTTATTAACAAACTTACATGATTTCCTGTTGGAAACTTTCAAGGGCTGAACTAATATTTCTGGTCGTCTCAGAGCCAATCTCCTGGGGGAAAAAGAAGGTCAATGCCTATCAATTTTCAGTACAGATCCAAGATTAATATAACACCAAAATATTAAAAGTCCCAAGGGGGGAAAAAAAAAGGGAAGCCAGGGGAAAAAATGAGTGCAATGCAATCTATTCAAATTAAAAAATAAAACCTCTACTTTCAGAGTTTTATAAATCATCCCCACTCCAAAATCACTCTTCATTCCCCCCCCCATCTTTCACATCAATACAGTTTCAGATATTAATGTGCTATTTTTCCATTTGCTTCATAACAAAAACCGAGTATGACCTGGTCCTGTCATATTATTTTTGGTCATTATTCATCCTTAGTTAGACAAAACAGAAATCCAAACCTGAGGGATAAAGGATTCTAAAGCAAGGTTTTAGTGCTCATTTTATCACAATTCTCCTCGAGTGATATTTTGCAGAGAACAAAAGGTCATTTGAAGAGAGACTATGATGGCGTGCCAGTAGCTCACCTTTCCTGGAAATGCTTTGAGGGAATCAAGCCTGCCCTGGGATTGGCATCACCTGCGTGCTTTGCTTGCCACCATGTTGCATCATCTTGGCTCATAATCTGAAGAATATCTCCCTTTTTGAAAGAAAGCCCAGCTTCCTTACATGGAATTGCTTTATCCTCATTAGGGTCATAGTCAAAGAGGGCTTTGATAAACATCTGGAAGAGAGTTTCATTTAAAAGGAATAAATATAAAAAGTAAATGTGAAAGGGCCAACATTCTTCTCTGATTTAAGGATAATTTTTGTTTAAAAAAAGGATAATTTTTTATTTTATTTTTTAAAAGATTTTATTTAATTATTTGTCAGAGAGAGAGAGAGCACAAGCAGGGGGAGGGGCAGAGGGAGAAGCAGGCTCCGCGCTGAGCAAAGAGCCTGATGTGGGGCTTGATCCCAGAACCCTGGGATCAAGACCTGAGCCGAAGGCAGACACTTAACTGACTGAGCCACCCAGGCATCCCTAACCCCCCAAAAGAATGATTTTTTATTTATTTATTTTTAAATGTTTTATTTATTTATTCATGAGAGTCAGAGAGAGAGAGAGAGGCAGAGGCAGAGGGAGAAGCAGGCTCCCCGCCTAGCAGGGAGCCCGATGCGGGACTCGATCCCAGGACCCCGGGATCATGACCTGAGCCGAAGGCAGATGCTTAACCATCTGAGCCACCCAGGCGCCCCAAGAATGATTTTTTAAAAAGAGAATATGAAAATGAACTTACTGTGACAAAGAGGGTATGTATTAGATGGGGAAACATTAGCGCCCTTCACTGCCAAAACAAACAAAAAAGATTGTTTAAGGAATGATTACCTTGCCTTCTTTAGATGGTGTCTCCTCTTTGATGCTGGGTATAATCTTAAATGTAATTGCTCCCTGAGACTGAGCCTGATAACAGAGGAAAGACTTATCAGAGAACTTCTAGAGCCAGGGGGAGGGAAGGCAAAATAGGCAGAAAAGGGAATGATTCTGAAAATTTATAAGCTTGGGGTTTCTACTCTTAGATAAACCAAACTGAGAAAACTATTTTTGTAGAAATTCCTGCAATATGAGAAAGCACTCAAGTTTGTCAAGTAAGTTAAAAAACACTAAACACTAAATCCACTTTTACCTCCTGTGCACTTTCAAAATGCTGATGAATGTATTACCATCCATGTTGAGCTACTTCAGAATAGAAACACAGAATCTGCGGAATGCCTTATACAGACAACATTACAGATGATGTGCAAGGTTCAGACGATATTTTTAAGTATCAGCATCCACGTTTTTAGGAACAAAATACCTGTACTGTCAGCAATGCAGTTATATGATTCACTATCTACAATATATATACATTCACCGCAATGCTCAGCAGAAAAATATAACGAAGAACATTCACTGCTATTATATTCTGGTTAGTGAGTAAAACACCAAATGTAATAGATTAATTAAAAGATGAAAAGATTAAGTACTTATTAATTTAATGAAAGCAAGCGACAACAATACAGGCCATTCTTTTCCGACCATCTCAGACCAGAGCGGATGTCCCTTTCACATACTCTCATGTCCTTCTCTGTTTCTCTCTTTCTAGCATTTCTCACAACTGTACAAAGTAATCATTTATACAATTCTTTCTTTTTTTTTTTTTAAGATTTATTTATTTATTTGAGAGAGCAAGAATGAGAGAGAGAGAGCACATGAGTGGGGGAGGGTCAGAGGGAGAAGCAGGCTCCTCGCCGAGCAGGGAGCCCGATGCGGGACTCGATCCCGGGACTCCGGGATCATGACCTGAGCCGAAGGCAGTCGCCTAACCAACTGAGCCACCCAGGCGCCCTATACAATTATTTTTTAATATCTGTTATCTCTGCTAAATTTGAAGCTCCACAAAAGCACTAAGTATCTGGCACATATTTGAGAGGAAGGAGGGAGAAAAGAAAAGAGGAAGATGTGATCAGGCAGAGGAGAGGAAGGAGGAAGGAAGGAGGGAGAGAGAGAGAGAGAAGGGAGAATGGATAGCTATCTCTGAGGTGCACTATGGTAAACAAGGGCTCTCTTCCGGGGGGAGGTGGGAGGGGAGGTCCTGATCTGTATTGTTTGTCAATGTCCATGGACCACAGCCAACTTCCATTTACCAGTGTGAAGTCCCTGAAAGCCCAGTTGGGAAAAGCTGCATAGAATCAGCTCTTGCAAATGTAAGGAGCAGCTCCAGGACAGCACAGAGACTCAAGTAAAATGGGGCTTTAACAGTATAAGTATCAGAATTTTATAACAGGAGTGATTTCAAAACGGTAATATCACTGTTATTACTTATCATAAAACAACTGACAAATCTTATTAAGAATTTATATAATACCAAACTGCACAGGTAGAGAGAAAGCAAGTCTTCTCTATGATCTCCTTCCAGTCTACTAGTTTGTGTGTGTATGTGTGTGTGTTAATGTGTGCAAAGCCCTTAGAACAAGGTCATTAAGGGCTCAACCACTGTAAGAATTACTAGTATTAAGTCATATAGGTCTACCAGCCATTGTGACTGCCATCATGTGGATGAATGATTAGTCAGTCAATGCAACCTTCTTGCTATTTCTAAATATTTTTTACAATCTTGCTTATATCATACACTTTCCAAATTATTTCTGACGGGTGAATTCCCAACAACTGAATTTCTTGATTAAAAGGTATGCAAATTTAAAATTTTGATGGTTTCAGATAGCCATCTCAAAAGGATCTACTAAATTCATCCCACCACTGGAAACATATGAGTACAGTTATGTGCCTAGAATTGGCTGACTCTAGCCATTATCAAGCTTTCAAATCCTTCCAATCCAATATTTTTCAGTCATCATGTTTACTTTTGTAAATTTTTCTATAAATATTTTTTCTCTTATTGATTTTTATGAACTCTCTATACATTAAAATACCTTCTATCATATATATGGATAATATTTTTCCTAAGTGTCATGTGTCTTTCAAGTTACATATGGCATCTTTTCCTATAAAGTTTTTAATTCTTACAATCACCTGTTATTTTTCTATTTGAATTTCACATCAAGTTTAAAAAGTCTTCCTTTATTTTTTTGATTTTTTAAAAACATTTAATTCGTTGGGATTTGTTCTGGGTATAGTGTAAAACAGGGACTGACTTCATTATTTATAACTGAATCATCAATTTATCCAGTACCATTTATGAAATGACTTCACTGTTTTCCCATGGATTTAAAATGTCATCTTAATCAGATACTAAATTTTCATATATACAAGGGTCTGTTTGAAGATACTAAATTCTATTTCTTTTTTTTTTTTTTAAAGATTTTATTTATTTACTTGACAGAGAGAGAGACAGCGAGAGAGGGAACACAAGCAGGGGGAGAGGGAGAGGGAGAAGCAGGCTTCCCACTGAGCAGGGAGCCCGATGCGGGGCTCGATCCCAGGACCCTGGGATCATGACCTGAGCAGAAGGCAGACGCTTAATGACTGAGCCACCCAGGCGCCCCCCAAATTCTATTTCTGTATGTTTTTGTTTTCATACATTAACAGAGACAGTCTCCCTCATTTTATCCTTACAAATGAACTGGAGAATTAATACTGTCAAGGCCTAAAATAATTTTGTTCCATTTTAGATTTCACAAGACATCTAAATTAGTTTCACTGTTATAGATACCTAGAAAGTACAGCCTACAGTCTAGCCATGTCGATGGGAGAAGGGAAAAGAAAAATGCATCATGAACAACAGAATAGATGCCACCTATTAAGTACCTATTTGGAACAGGCCCTGTAATAAACTCTTTACATACATTAGCTCATTTAATCCTCAAAACACTGCCGTGAGGTACTTACCTCTTCTTGTTTTCATTTTGTAAATGAAAACACTGAGGTAATGCAAAGATTAAGGTATATTCCAAGGACATACAGGGATTAAGTAATGAAGCTGGGATTACAACTCTAGACAGCTAAATTCAAATCCTATATTTATAACCAAGTCTGAAACATACTGATTCAATTTCATTTTTTTATTGCAATTTTAAAATATAATTTCAGCTTACCAAAATCTGAATTATTTCCTCAGGCCTTTTATCCTCTACTGGAATCCCATTCACTTCCCTAAGTTCATCACCAACATGAATAAGACCTGAGAAGTAGCAAATTTGGTAAATTAGCAGAGTTACCTACAAAAGAACCGCAATTTGCAATCGTGTCCATACTCAAAGCACTGTTTCATTCCCTTAATGCATTTGCGGAGACCTTTAGGCTTCTCAGGTTTCAGACTCTGTACCTCTAAACAGCGATGAACCAAAGACTACCATGTTATAATGCTGGCAAAGAAAGGACATCAGCATCCCGGTCTTCGTCTAGAAATGTATATTATTTTCACCTAATAAAAGAATTTTTATTTTGTTTCAAAGGCTGCACACATGCAGTAGTACTTTTCAAATCAGAAACATTTGAAACAGATCTTAATGTAACTCTGGAAGCCCATGTAAACTGAGATTGTAAAGTAGAGTGAGATGTATCATTTATTTCAATAGGTTCCCACAGTTCAACACAGAGAAAAATATCTCACTGTTTTGATGTATTACAGCAGAAGATTGTTATCCTCTTTAAAATTACATGTTGGAAATGTTGCCCATGAAATGCAACATGACTTGTCCACAAGCCTACTGTTGAAATCCTTACCACGTCTCCTTTTTTTTTTTTTAATCCTTACCACTTCTATCCGCAGCTCCTCCCCTCATGATTCTAGCCACAATGATGGCTCCAGTCTGCTCATCTTTCTTAATGGTAGCTCCCTTTGAAGGAAAAAAAAAAAAAGTACTTGTGGGTAAAGGTGTGCATTGGGTGGTCCGAAAGGGAGCAGAAATAAGGACATTTACCTGGAAAAAGTGAAAACAATTAGAAAAAATTAAAGGTACGAGGCAGGTGTCTTACAAACACTCCTGACTTGGGACAGATTTTCTATCAGACACATCATCTACGGTTTTCAGCACAACATTTAAGGATTTTTCAAATCTTTAACCTCTTCAACACGATGGAAAATACAAATATCTTCTTTCCATTATAATACCTTGTATTTGGGGGCGCCTGGGTGGCTCAGTCATTAAGCGTCTGCCTTCGGCTCAGGTCATGGTCCCAGGGTCCTGGGATCGAGCCCCGCATCGGGCTCCCCGCTCCGTGGGAAGCCTGCTTCTCCCTCTCCCACTCCCCCTGCTTGTGTTCCCTATCTCGCTGTATCTCTCTCTGTCAAATAAATAAAATCTTTAAAAAAAAAAAAAAACCTTGTATTTGAATTATGATTTGTTTTTGCCACTTGACAGCATTTGTTCATCTCATTTGTCTTTATAATACCCCATGAAGAAGGTGGGCTACACTGAGATTAAGTTAATACAAAAATCTTATATAAATTAGAAAACTAAAGCCCAGGTCATCTGGCTTTTAGTTTAGTGATCCTTTATTACACCATTATGGTAAAGGAACTCAGCCATAATGACAAAGAAAGAGAAAAAAAAAAAAAGACTTAAACTCCGAAATTAGTCCTATTCCTTACCTAATGCTAAGATAAACTAATGGAAGAAAGATCTGTTACTCCAAGGTCTTTATGTACTAGGACTGTACTTAGTACAAAGAGAACTAACATTTTGGCAGAAGATTAGGAAACAATTTCAAAAAGAGTCCAGAAACTCTTCATTTATGGATGTTCAGAAGCAAATTAACTGAATGCTGCTTTATAAGAACATCAGGCACAAATGGTTACTTTGAACACCTTTTTATGACTTTCCTTCTAAGAAACTGGTATTGGTGTAGGAAAGCATTCTACAATGGCATCACACAGCTAAAAAGATGCACATTAGGTGGTGGCAGAATTCACCATGAAAATCAAATTTTTCTCACGTCAATAAACACAAGTGTATCATTAAAAAATAGGTATGTAAACAAAATTAGGAATACATTTGTAATAAGTATATTTTATATGATAGTTATCAAATACATATATAATAATGGTTTTTAAAAAATCAAATAATTGTGATCAGATGATTTTTGACATTTTTTATCACCAAGCATGTCCGTTCACGTCCAAAGACTTAAATGAGCATCTCTCCACAATCATAAACACCAAACCTATAAAGACCCATCATTAACTTACCATTAATGGTAAGTTCTGCCTTTCTTTAAACAGTTTACTTACAGCCAAGATGACTAGAAATGTAATATTTTTAATAAAACTAGTGTGATTGAATAAACTTTCATTTGCCTTAACAATATCTCAAACCTTCTCATCAAAGTATGCCTAATGGCAGAAGGGTCTAGTGACCTAATTTAAGATTAATAGCCCATTTTTTTAAAGTGTTCTTTTTTCCCTCATATTTTTTCCTTTTTTAATTGAGGTAAAATTGGCATGTAACATTATATGGCTTTCAGTTATACACCATTACAATTTGACACCCGTATGCACTACAGAGATCACCAGAAGTCTAGTTACCACCCACAACCATATAATTGACCCTGGTCATCCATTTTGCCACCCCCCCTGCCACCAACCTTTTGGTAGCCACCAATCAGTTGTCTATATCTATGAGTTTGTTTTGTTTGTTCATTTGCTTTTTTCTAGACTTTACATATGAATAAAATTATATGGTATTTGTCATCCTCTAACTTCTTTCACTTAGTATAATACCTTCAAGGTCTCTCCATGTTGTCACAAATGGCAAGATTTCATTCATTTTTAATGGCAGGGTAATATTCCGTTGTGTGTGTATCTATGTATAGATACACACACACACACAAACAACCCACATCTTCTTCACCTCTTCGTCTACTAGTGGACATTTAGGTTCTTTCCAGGTCACGGCTATTGTATATAATGTTACAATGAATACAGGGGGGCATCTCTCTTTTTTTTTTTTTTAAGATTTTATTAATTAGAGAGAGAGAGAGATCATGAGCAGGAGGAGGGGTAGAGGGAGAAGCAGACTCCCCAATAAGAAGGGAGCCCAATGCGGGACTTGATCCCAGGACCCCAGGATCATGACCTGAGCTGAAGGCAGACACCTAACCAAATGAGCCACTCAGGCGCCCAGGGCATATATCTTTTCAAGTCAGTATTTTTATATTCTTCAGATAATAGCCAGAAGTAGAATAGATGGATCATATAGTAGTTCTAGTCTTAACGGAGACTTCTCCATACTGTTTTTCATAGTGGCTGCACTAATTTACATTCCCATAAACAGTGTACAAGGGTTTCCTTTCTTCCACATCCTCACCCACGCTTGTTATATCGTCTTTTTGATAATACCCATTCTAATTGACGTGAGGTGACGTGTCAAATGCAGTTTTGATTTGCATTTCCCTAATAATTATTGACGTTGAGCATCTTTTCATGTGCCTATTGGCCATCTGGATGTCTTCTTTGGAAAAGTGTCTATTCAGATCCTCTGCTCATTTTTTAATTGAGTTGTTTGGGGTTTTGCTTTGTTGTTTTGTTTTATTTATTTATTTATTGAGTTGTAGAAGTTCTTGATATATTTTGCACATTATCCCTTATCAGATATATGATTTGCAAAAATCTTCTATTCAGTAGATTATCTTTTCATTTCGATGATTTGCTGCAGAAGTTTGATGTAGTCCAATTTGTTTATTTTTGTTTCCCTTGCCTTTGCAATCAGATCTACAAAAATACTGCTAAGACACATGTCGAGGAGCTTACCACCTATGTTTTCTTCTTTTAGGAATTTTACAGTTTCAGGTCTTATGTTCAAGTCTTTAATGCATTATGAGTTTTGTGTATAGGGCAAGACAGTGGTCATGTTTCATTCTTCTGGATGTAGCTGTTCAGTTTTTCTCAACACCATTTATTGAAGAGACTTTCCTTTCTCCATTGTATGTTATTGGCTCTTTTGTTACAAATTAATTGTCCATATTATATGTGGGTTTAATTTTGGGCTCTCAATTCGGTTCCATTGATCAGCATGTCTGTTCTTATGCCCATACCAAACTGTTCTGATTACTATAGCTTTGTAGTATAATTTCAAATCAAGGAGCATGAAGCCTCAAACTTTGTTCTTTCTCAAGATTACTTTGGCTATTTGGGATCTTCCATGGTTCTGTAAAAATTTTAGAATTTTTGTTCTAGTTCCATGAAAAATGCCCTTGGAATTTTGAGAGGGGACTGCAATGAATCTGTAGATTGCTTTGGGTAGTATGGACATTTTAACAATATTAATTCTTCCAATTCATGACCATGAACTATCTTTCCATTTATTTGTGTCTTCTTTAATTTTTCATCAGTGCCATGGTTTTCAGTATACAGATCTTTCACTTCCTTGGTTAAATTTATTCCTAGGTATTTTATTCTTTTTGGTGTGCTTTTAAATGAGATTTTTTCTTAATTCCTCTCTCTGATAACTCATTATTCATGTATAGAAATGCCAGATTTCTGTTATGTTAATTTTGTATCCTCCTACTTTACTAAATCCATCTATTAGTTCTAACAGTTTTGATAGAGTCTTTTGGATTTTCTATATATAGTGTTGTGTCAACTGCAAATAGTGATAGTTTTAGTTCTTCCTCCCTTGGGTGTCTTCTATTTCTTTCTCTTTGCTGTGGCTAGGACTTCCAGTACTGTGTTGAATGAAAGTGGCAAGAGTGTGCAATTCTCTTGTTTCTGATCTTAGAGAAAAACTGCCAGCTTTTTACTGTTGAGTTTGATGTTAGCTGTGGGTCTGTCATATATGGCCTTTATTATCTTTACTCACTTTGTTGAGTTTGGGTCATATAAATGGATGTTGAAGTTTGTCAAAAGATTTTTCTGCATCTATTAAGATCATATGATTTTTATCCTTCATTTTGTTAATGTGGTGTTGATTGATCTGTGGGCACTGAACCATCCTTGGATCCCTGGACTAAATCCCACTTGATTGTGGTTTATGATCTGTTTAATGTATTATTGAACTCGGTTTGCTAATATTTTGTTGAGAATTTTTTCATCAGTGTCACCAATGATACTGGCCTGTAACTTTCTGTGTATATGTGGTATTCTTGTCTAGTTTTGGTATCAGGGTAATGCTTCATAACTAATGAAGTGCTCCCTCCCCTTAAATTTTTATTGTAAGAGTTTTAAAAGGATATGTATTAAATCTTCGAATGTTTGATAAAATTCATCTGTGAAACCATCTGGTCCTGGACTTTTGGGAAGTTCTGATTATTAATTCAATATCCTTGCTAGTAAGTGGTCTATTCAGATTTTCTATTTCTTTATGACTTGGTCTTGGAAAATTTTATATTTCTAGAAATTTATCCATTTCTTCTAGGTTGTCCAATTTGTTGGCCTATAATTGTTCATAGTCTCATGATTCTTCGTATTTCAGTGGTGTCAGCTGTAACTTCTCTTTCATTTCTGATTTTACTTGACTCCTTTTTCTTGATGAGTCTGGCCAAAGGTTTGTCAAGTTGCTTTATCTTTTCAAAGAACCAGCTTAGTTTCATTGACCTTTTCTATTGTTTTGTCTCTTTCATTTATTTCTGCTCTGATCTTTATTTATTTTTTATTTTTTTTTTAAAGATTTAATTTATTTATTTCACAGAGAGACACAGCGAGAGAGGGAACACAAGCAGGGGGAGTGGGAGAGGGAGAAACAGGCTTCCTGCCCAGCAGGAAGACTGATGCGGGGCTCGATCCCAGGACCCTGGGATCACGACCTGAGCCGAAGGCAGACGCTCAACGACTGAGACACCCAGGCGCCCCTCTGATCTTTATTTTTTTAAGATTTTATTTATTTGACAGAGAGAGAGCACAAGTAGGAGAGAGGCAGGCAGAGGGAGAGGGAGAGGCAGGCTCTCCGCTGAGCAGGGAGACTGATGCGGGGCTCCATCCCAGGACCCTGAGATGAAGGCAGACGCTTAACCGATTGAGCCACCACAGCCCCTGCTGTGATCTTTACTATTTCTCTCCCTCAACTTTGGGCTTCCGTTTTGTGTAAAATCAGATTATTTGAGATTTACTTGAGGTAGGCCTGTATTGCTATGAATTTCCCTTTTAGAATCACTTTTGCTCATTTAAAAAATTTGGGTTGGTGGTGTTCCTATTTTCATTTTTGTCCCTAGGTAATTTTAATTTCCTCTTTGTTTTCTTCAATGACCAATTGATTGTTCAATAGCATTTTGATTGATCTCCATATTTTGGGGGTTTTCCCAATTTTCTTCTTGTAATTGATTTTTAGTTTTATACCATTGTGGGTTAAGATGCTTGATATTTCATCTTCTTGAATTTATTGAGACTAGTTTTGTGGCCTAACATGATCTTCCTGGAGACTATTCCATGTGCAGTTCAGAAGCATGTGTATTCTGTTCTTTTTGGATGGAATGCTCTGTACATAGCTATTAAGTCTATCTGGTCTAATGTATTGTTCAAAGCCACTGTTTCCTCATGGACTTTGTTTGGATGATGTATCCATTGATGTAAGAGGGGTGGTTAAAAGTTCCCTACTATTGCTGTATTACTGTCAATTTCTCCCTTTAGGTCTGTAATATTTGCTTTATATATCTTGGTCTCTCTGTATTTGGTGCATATGTATTTATAAATGTTACGTGTTCTTGTTGAATTACCCTTTTCATTATGTAACGCCCTTTCTTATTACTATAGTTTTTGTTTTAAAGTCTATTTTGTCTGCTATAAGTATAGCTATACCAGCTTTTTGTTTCCATTTGCATGGAATATCTTTTTCCATTCTTTCACTTTCAGTTTATATATGTACTTACTTCTGAAGTGAGTCTCTTATTATAGGGAGCATATAGATGGGTCTTCTTTTTTTTTATCCATTCAACCACTTTGTGTCTTTTTTTTTTTATTCTTATGTTAATCCCCATACATTACATCATTAGTTTTAGATGAAGTGTTCCATTATTCATTGTTTGTGCACAACACCCAGTGCTCCATGCAGAATGTGCCCTCCTCAATACCCACCACCAGGCTAACCCATCCTCCCACCCCCCTCCCCTCTAGAACCCTGTTTGTTTTTCAGAGTCCATCGTCTCTCATGGTTTGTCTACCCCTCCGATTTCCCCCGCTTCATTCTTCCCCTCCCGCTACCTTCTTCTTCTTTTTCCTTTTTTTTTTGTTCTTAACATATATCGCATTATTTGCTTCAGAGGTACAGATCTTAGATTCAACAGTCTTACACAATTCACAGCGCTCACCATAGCACATACCCTCCCCAATGTCTGTCACCCAGCCACCCCATCCCTTCCACCCCCGACCACTCCAGTTTGTTTCCTGCGATTAAGAATTCCTCATATCAGTGAGATCATATGATACATGTCTTTCTCTGTTTGACTTATTTCACTCAACATAATACCCTCCAGTTCCATCCACGTCGTTGCAAATGGCAAGATCTCATTCCTTTTGATGGCTGCATAATATTCCATTGTATACCACATCTTCTTTATCCAGTCATCTGTCGATGGACATCTTGGCTCTTTCCACAGTTTGGCTATTGTGGACATTGCTGCTATAATAATCAGGGTGCACGTACCCCTTCGGATACCTACTTTTGTATCTTTGGGGTAAATACCCAGTAGTGCAATTGCTGGATCATATGGTAGCTCTATTTTCAACTTTTTGAGGAACCTCCATACAGTTTTCCAAAGTGGCTGAACGAGCTTGCATTCCCACCAACAGTGTAGGAGGGTTCCCCTTTCTCCGCATCCCCGCCAACATCTGTCATTTCCTGACTTGTTAATTTTAGCCATTCTGACTGGTATGAGGTGGTATCTCATTGAGGTTTTGATTTGGATTTCCCTGATGCTGAGTGATATTGAGCACTTTTTCATGTGTCTGTTGGCCATTTGGATGTCTTCTTTGGAAAAATGTCTGTTCATGTCTTCTGCCCATTTCTTGATTGGATTCTTTGTTCTTTGGGTGTTGAGTTTGATGAGTTCTTTATAGATTTTGGATACTAGCCCTTTATCTGATATGTCATTTGCAAATATCTTCTCCCATTCTGTCGGTTGTCTTTTGGTTTTGTGGACTGTTTCCTTTGCTTTGCAAAAGCTTTTTATCTTGATGAAGTCCCAATAGTTCATTTTTGCCCTTGCTTCCCTTGCCTTTGGCGATGTTTCTAGGAAGAAGTTGCTTCGGCTGAGGTCAAAGAGGTTGCTGCCTGTGTTCTCCTTTAGGATTTTGATGGACTCCTGTCTCACGTTGAGGTCTTTCAACCATTTGGAGTCTATTTTTGTGTGTGGTGTAAGGAAACGGTCCAGTTTCATTCTTCTGCACGTGGCTAGCCAATTTTCCCAACACCATTTGTTGAAGAGACTGTCTTTGTTCCATTGGACATTCTTTCCTGCTTTGTCGAAGATTAGTTGACCATAGAGTTGAGGGTCCATTTCTGGGCTCTCTATTCTGTTCCATTGATCTATGTGTCTGTTTTTATGCCAGTACCATGCTGTCTTGATGATGACAGCTTTGTAATAGAGCTTGAAGTCCGGAATTGTGATGCCGCTGGCTTTGCTTTTCTTTTTCAATATTCCTCTGGCTATGCGGGGTCTTTTCTGGTTCCAAACAAATTTTAGGATGATTTGTTGCATTTCTTTGAACAAAGTGGATGGTATTTTGATGGGGATTGCATTGAATGTGTAGATTGCTCTAGGTAGCATTGACATCTTCACAATATTTGTTCTTCCAATCCATGAGCATGGAACGTTTTTCCATTTCTTTGTGTCTTCCTCAATTTCTTTCATGAGTATTTTATAGTTTTCTGAGTACAGATCCTTTGTCTCTTTGGTTAGATTTATTCCTAGGTATCTTATGGTTTTGGGTGCAATTGTAAATGGGATCGACTCCTTAGTTTCTCTTTCTTCTGTCTTGTTGTTGGTGTATAGGAATGCCACTGACTTCTGTGCATTGATTTTATATCCTGCCACTTTACTGAATTCCTGTATGAGTTCTAGCAGTTTTGGCATGGAGTCTTTTGGGTTTTCCACATAAAGTATCATATCATCTGCAAAGAGTGAGAGTTTGACTTCTTCTTTGCCAATTTGGATGCCTTTGATTTCTTTTTGTTGTCTGATTGCTGTGGCTAGGACTTCCAATACTATGTTGAATAGCAGTGGTGATAGCGGACATCCCTGCCACGTTCCTGACCTTAGGGGGACAGCTCTCAGTTTTTCCCCATTGAGAATGATATTCGCTGTAGGTTTTTCATAGATGGCTTTTATGATATTGAGGTATGTACCCTCTATCCCTATACTCTGAAGAGTTTTGATCAAGAAAGGATGCTGTACTTTGTCAAAAGCTTTTTCTGCATCTATTGAGAGGATCATAGGATTCTTGTTCTTTCTTTTGTTAATGTATTGTATCACACTGATTGATTTGCAGATGTTGAACCAACCTTGCAGCCCAGGGATAAATCCCACTTGGTCATGGTGAATAATCCTTTTAATGTACTGTTGGATCCTATTGGCTAGTATTTTGGTGAGAATTTTTGCATCCATGTTCATCAGGGATATTGGTCTGTAATTCTCCTTTTTGATGGGGTCTTTGTCTGGTTTGGGGATCAAGGTAATGCTGGCCTCATAAAATGAGTTTGGAAGTTTTCCTTCCGTTTCTATTTTTTGGAACAGTTTCAGAAGAATAGGTATTAATTCTTCTTGAAATGTTTGGTAGAATTCCCCTGGGAAGCCATCTGGCCCTGGGCTTTTGTTTTTTGGGAGATTTTTGATGACTGCTTCAATTTCCTTAGTGGTTATAGGTCTGTTCAGGTTTTCTATTTCATCCTGGTTCAGTTTTGGTAGTTGATACATCTCTAGGAATGCCTCCAGCTCTTCCAGGTTATCTAATTTGCTGGCATAGAGTTGCTCATAATATGTTCTTATAATTGTTTGTATTTCTTTGGTGTTGGTTGTGATCTCTCCTCTTTCATTCATGATTTTGTGGATTTAGGTCATTTCTCTTCTCTTTTTGATAAGTCTGGCCAGGGGTTTATCAATCTTGTTAATTCTTTCAAAGAACCAGCTCCTAGTTTCGTTGATCTGTTCTACTGTTCTTTTAGTTTCTATTTCATTGATTACTGCTCTGATCTTTATTATTTCTCTTCTCCTGCTGGGTTTAGGCTTTATTTGCTGTTCTTTCTCCAGCTCCTTTAGGTGTAGGGTTAGGTTGTGTACTTGAGACCTTTCTTGTTTCTTGAGAAAGGCTTGTATTGCTATATACTTTCCTCTTAGGACTGCCTTTGCTGCATCCCAAAGATTTTGAACAGTTGTGTTTTCATTTTCATTGGTTTCCATGTATTTTTTTAATTCTTCTTTAATTTCCTGGTTGACCCATTCATTCTTCAGTAGGATGCTCTTTAGCCTCCATGTATTTGAGTTCTTTCCGACTTTCCTCTTGGGATTGAGTTCTAGTTTCAAAGCATTGTGGTCTGAAAATCGGCCGGGAATGATCCCAATCTTTTGGTACCGGTTGAGACCTGATTTATGACCTAGGATGTGATCTATTCTGGAGAATGTTCCATGGGCACTAGAGAAGAATGTGTATTCCGTTGCTTTGGGGTGCATATTTTTCTCATTTAGTGCTCTGAATATATCCTGCCAGTCCTTTCTGGCCTGCCAGGTCTCTGTGGATAGGTCTGTTGCCAATCGACTGTTTCTACCCTTGTAGGTTACATATCTCTTCTCCCCAGCTGCTTTCAGGATTTTCTCTTTGTCTATGAGACTCGTAAGTTTTACTATTAGATGTCGGGGAGTTGACCTATTTTTATTGATTTTGAGAGGGGTTCTCTGTGCTTCCTGGATTTTCATGTCTGTTTCTTTCCCCAAATTAGGGAAGTTCTCTGCTATAATTTGCTCCATTATACCTTCTGGCCCTCTCTCTCTTTCTTCTTCTTCTGGGATCCCAATTATTCTAATGTTGTTTCGTCTTATGGTATCGCTTATCTCTCGAATTCTGCCCTCGTGATCCAGTAGTTGTTTATATCTCTTTTTCTCAGCTTCTTTATTTTCCATCATTTCATCTTCTATATTACTGATTCTCTCTTCTGCTTCATTTATTCTAGCAGTTAGCGCCCCCATTTTTGATTGCACCTCATTAATAGCCTTTTTGATTTCTACTTGGTTGAATTTTAGCTCTTTTACTTCTCCAGAAAGGGTTTCTCTAATAACTTCCATATTTTTTTCAAGCCCAGCTAGTATCTTTAAAGTGATGATTCTTAACTCTAGATCTGATATCGTACTGATGTCCGTATTGAGTAGGTCCCTGGCAGTCGGTCCCACTCTTATTCTTTTTGTTGGGGTGATTTTTTCCGTCTTGTCATTTTGTGCAGAGGAGAATAGATTAATGAGAGAACAAAATGCTAGCAGAGTAACCACGTCCCCAGAAAATATACTCTAAACAAATCAGAAAAGACCTGAAGCAGTGGGATAAGAAAGGGAAAGAGAGAAAAAAGAAAAAGAAAAAAAGGAAAAAGATAAAGATAAAAACAAAAACAAACAAAACAAACAAAACAAACAAACAAAAACAAACAAAACAACAACAACAACTAAAAAAACCAGAATGTGATTAAATATGATCAGGCTGGTATATAGATCAGTGCCACACACTAGATTTGGGGTGTATTTTGGTCTTTTAGAAGAAAGTGCCTCCCAAAATTTTAAAGAAGGAAAAACTTATATATGTACAAAAATAAGGGTTGATATGATGAAGGGATGGAATATGACTGTAAAAATGGAAATTATAAAAAATTTTATAAAAGGAATTGATAAGAAGTTGTTTGAAAAAAGAAAGAAGAGGATTTAAAAAAAGAAAAAGAAAGAAAAAAGAAAGGGAGAGGATGTGATCAGGCAGGGGAATAGAAAACACCATATACTAGAGATTTAGGGTATATTTTAATCTGTTAGAAGAAACTATCTCAAAATTTTAAAGAGAGAACAACTTATATATATAAGCCAAAAATATGGGTAACTACTATGAAGGGAGAGAATATGACTCTAAAAATGAAAAATAAAAATGTTATTTTTAAAAAAAAGGGATTGATAAGATGTTGGTTGAAAAAGGGAAAAAGAAAAATTCAAAAAGAAATAAAAAGACAAAAAGACAGTTAAAAAAAATTAACTTTAAAAGACTAAAGAATCATGGTAAAAAAGCCGTGAATTCTATGTGCAGTATTCCCCTAGCGCTAGAGTTCTGCCGTTCTCGGTGATCGGTAAACTTGGTCTTGGCTGGCTGCTCTCGCTGATCTTCTGGGGAGGGGCCTGTTGCCATGGTTTCCAAATGTCTCTGCCGGAGGCGGAATTGCCCCGCCCTTGCCCCCTCTCGGCTAAGTAATCTGCTCGGGTTTGCTCTCCAGAGCTTTTGTTCCCTGCGAGCTTTCTGTACAGCTTTGGAGGCGGAGAGTGAAAATGGCGGCCTCCTAATCTCCGCCCCGGAGGAGCCGAGAACTCGGGGCCCCGCTCCTCAGTGAGCCCCCAGAGAAAAGCCGTCAGTCACTCCCATCTCCCCGGTCTCCGGCCTCACTCCATGCTCACCTGGCCTGTGACCGCGCGTTTCTATCTCTGGCACCCGACTCGGTGTGGAGTCTCCAAACCCAGCAGATCCCTGCGGTGCACTCCCGCGCGGCTCCTCCCGGGGGAGGAAGGTGAGTCTCCCCGGATCTGCCGCTTGTTGGGTCCCTGCTGGAGGAGCAGGGGCCCGACTGTGCCGCGGATCACGGTTTATGGCGACCCCGAGCTGAGAGCCCGCGCCTGGGCTCCGCCTCTGCAGCCGGCTTCCCTGCTCCGTTACCTGGGAGCTCTGCCACACTCGGGCACCCCCGGTCTTTCTGTGACCCCGAGGGTCCTGAGACCACACTGTCCCGGAGGGTTCCACCCCCCGCTTAGCCACCAGAGTGATGTCCCTCAGTGGAGCAGACTTTTAAAAGTTCCGATTCTGTGCTTCGTGGTTCTATCACTTGCCAGAAGCAGCTGACGGAGGCCCCTCCCCCGCCGACTATCCTCCCGAATATCGCCGCGGATTCACTTCTCCGCCCGTCCTACCTTCCAGAAAGTGGTCGCTTTTCTGATGAGAGAGTTGTTGCTCTTCTTTTCTTCGATCTCCTGTTGAGTTTGTAGGTATTCAGAATGGTTTGATCCCTATCCAGCTGAATTCCTGAGAGGAGACGAAATCCAGGTCTCCTACTCCTCCGCCATCTTGCTCCGCCCCCCCACTTTGTGTCTTTTGACTGGAATATTTAGTTCATTTAAAGTAATTATTGATAAGTACATACTTATTATCATTTTGTTCATTGTTTTCTGGCTGTTTTCGTGGTTCCCTTCTGTTCTCTCTCTTCCCTTCTGGTTCAATGGTTTCCTTTTATATTGTTTAGATTCTTTTCTCATTTTGTGTATTTAGTATAAATTTTGCTAAGTTCACCGTAACTTCCTGTATATATAATGGTCTGTTTTGAGTTGACAGCAACTTAAGTTGAACATATTCCAAAACCTTATATTTTTTTTTCCTGCTTCCCATGTTTTATATTTCTTATGTCACACTTTACACCTTTTTATTTTGTGCCTCTCTTAACTAATCACTGTAGTTTTAGTTAATTTTACTATTTTTGTATTTTGACCTTCACACTTGCCTTATTAGTGGTTGATCCACTATCTTTACCATATATTTACCTTTTCCAGTGAAATTTTTACTTTCACATGCTTTCTTATTATTAATTAGTTCCATTTCTTTTTCAGTTTAGAGAGACGTCCCTTTAATATTTCTGATAGAGCCAGTTTAGTGACGATGAACCACTTCTGTGTTTGCTTATCTATAAAACTTTTAATCTCTTCTTCAAACCTGAGTACTAAACTTACCAGTAAAGACTTCTACGTTAGAAGTTTTCTCCTTTCAGCACTTTGAATATGTCATGCCACTCACTTCTGGCCTGCAAAGTTTCTGCTGAAAAATCTGCTGATAGTCTTATGGGGTTTCCCTTGATATATAAGTTGTTTTTCTCTTGCAGCTTTTAAGATTCTCTTTTACCATTTTAATTATAATGTGTCCTGGTATGGATCTCCTTGGGTTCTTCTTATTTGGAACTCTCTGGGCTTCATGAACCTGTAGGTCTATTTTCTTCTCTAGATTAGAAAAGTTTTCAGCCATTATTTCTTCAAATAAGTTTTCTGGCCCTGTCTATCTTGTATTTGGAACCCTACAATGTGAATGTTATTTCACTTGATGTGGATTCAAAGGTTCCTTAAATTATCTTCTTTTTTTTTCATTCTTTTTTTTTTTTTGCTGTTCTGTCTGGGTGACTTCTATTGCTTTTTCTTCCAGCTTGCTGACCTGATTTTTGGCCTCATCCAGTCTGTTGAACTGCTCTAGTGTACTTTTCAGTTCAATTACTGTATTGTTCAGCTCTGTACCTTCTGTTTGGAATTTTGTTATATTTTCTCTTTGTTGAGGATCTATGTTCATCCAATTTTCTTCTGAGTTCAGTGAGCATCTTTATGACCATTACTTTGAATTCTTTATCAGATACATTGCTTTTTTCATTTCATCAATGTCATTTTCTAATGTTTTATCCTGTTTCATTTAGAACATTTTCCTATGTCTCATTTTTGTCTGACTCTGTTTGTTTCTATGTACTAGGTAAATCAATCACCTCTCCTAGTATTGAAGGATTGACCTTGTAAAGGAGATGTCATATGGCCCAGAAACTCAATGCCCTCTGACCAGAGCTAGGTGCTCAAGAAGCATCCCCTGTATGGGATGCATGAGTCTGTTTGCTGTGGCAGGGCTATGTTTGTGATGCAGTGGTATATAGAGTAGTGCCCAGTCTGGCTGTAATGCATGGCTGCACTGAGTGGCACAAGGCTGCACTGTGGCAAAGGGATGGGCAGGGCTGTTGCCTGACCCAGCCGGGATGCACAACTGCAGTGTGGGGATTGGCAGGATTCTCAGCTGGGCACATCCCCCATCTCTAGCAGATTAGAGGAATAGTTTCCAAATGACTCCCACCCTCACCAACTTTAACAAGGTAGATAAGGTCACAAGTATGGCACCTGCCAGTGTCTCCATCCCTGGGAAAAGTTCCAAAAGTTTCCAGCCTCTCTGGCAAGCACTTTAAGATTAGTAAGTGGGTCTCCTTCACATATGGTCTAGGTGCTTTTCAAATTGGCGTTTTTGTGCTGGGTCTCTTGGTGAGTGAGTCTGCACATGAACCCTTAAGAGCAAGTTCTCCATTCCCTATAGTTCCATGGTTTTCCTGAACATAATCTCTGTTGGTTTTCAAAGTCTGGCATTTAGAGGCCTCATCTTTCTCATTCAGGATCTAAGGGTTTTCAGTGCCTGATGTGGAACACAAACCCCTCACTCAGGGAAAACTTCTGTATTTTTGAGATCCTCCTTGACTGTGATCATTGAATGTACAGTGGGTTGTTTCTGGCAAGATGGTGTCTCTGCCTCTCCTATCCATCTCAATGCTGTTCTTTTTGCCCTTTATTGTAGAGGCTCTGTTCATCCAGTTTTCTGGTCTTTTTCAAATTATTCTATATGCAGTTGTATATTTCTTGTATACATGGGAGGGATCTTCCTACACTGCCATCTTGAACCCAAGTCTCTATTTATCCAGATTTTATAGATGAGAAAGTAATCACAAATGGTTATAATTTGTCTAAGATCAGAAAATTAGTGTGTAGTAAAGTCAGGACTTATCTAAGGCAAACTCATCAGAATTGCTTATTTTTATTTTTATTTATTTTTTAAGATTTTATTTATTTATTTGACAAAAGAGACACAGCGAGAGAGGGAACACAAGCAGGGGGAGTGGGAGAGGGGGAAGCAGGATTCCCGTCGAGCAGGGACCCCAATGTGGGGCTCGATCCCAGGACCCTGGGATCATGACCTGAGCCACAGGCAGACGCTTAACATCTGAGCCACCCAGGTGCCCCAGAATTGCTTATCGTAACTTACTCAATACTGCTTACCCTATATCTTTCTATAACCTCTTATTCATAAATTTGTAAGTTCATTACCCTTGCAGTAGTTTGTCTATGATGGAGATCAACAATTTCTTCCTTTTTTGTATGTGCATGCCATATTCTCATATCAAGTGGTAAAAATGGTTTTAAGGCATTTAAGGCTATGAGAAGACTTGCAGCTGCATCCTGGGCCTCTTGAAATACTGGCTCTTTGGGAAGTCAGACACCATAAGAAATCATGATTCCTGCCAAGCTGTGAGGAAGCCCACACTAGCCAAATGGAGGTACAACCCAGAAAGAGATGCCTGATCAGCCCCCAACTTTCCAGCCATCCCAATCCAGGCATCAGTCATAGGAATGAAGTTCACAGATGACTCCAATCTTAGCCACCATCTAACTGTACATGTGAGGGACTCTAAGAACCACCTACTGAGCCTATCAACCTTTAAAACTATGAAATATAATAATATATTATTGTTTTAGCCACAAAATTTGGGGTGGTTTGTAACATAGAATTAAGTAACTGGAATAAACCTTTTTCTTCACTATGAATTTTACTATTTTTCAATGTAGGACCATTCAGTTTGTTGTGCTTACTGCTAGGCCTTTTTTTTTTTTTTTTTTAAGATTTTATTTACTTGAGACTGAGCACACAAGAAGGGGAGGGTCAGAGGGAGAGGGAGAAGCAGACTCCCTGCTGAGCAGGGAGCCTGATGTGGGACTCAATCCCAGGAGACTGGATCATGACCTGAGCCGAAGGCAGACACTTAACTGACTGGGCCACCCAGGTGCCCCTTACTGCTAGTCCTTTTGACTTATCCTGTGACTCAATGAAGTTGATGAATATTTATTGAGAACCTACTCTATGCCAGGTTCTGTTCCAAGAGCTTGTAATACAGTGGTGAAACAAACTAAGCATTTCTGTCCCCTTGTGGAGCTTACATCTAACAAGGGAGAAGGACAATAAACAAAATATGAAATAATGAGATAAACAGTGTGTTAGAAAGTGGTAAACACTATGAGTATGAGAGAGGGCTGGGTGAGAAAGATCAGGAGTGCCAGGGCAGGGAAGAAAGACAATGTAAAGACAGTGTAAAGATACACCCCAATGAGAAGATGACACTGAGTAAAGAGAGATAAAAAGGAGATGAAGGAGAGGGTGTGCGGGTCCACCACTCAGATCACGATCTCAGGGTTGTGAGATGGAGCCCTGCAAGAGGCTTTGTGCTGATCACGGAGCCTGCTTAAGATTCTCTCTTTCTCTGCCCCTCCCCTCTCCCTCTCTTAAAAAAAGAAAAAGAAAAAGAAAAAAAAAAAGATGAAGGACTTAGCTAAAGGGAAAGAATAGATGAAAACAGCACAAAGGTACTGAGATGGGGCTATGAATAGAATGATCAAGGAAGAGCAAAAAAGTCAGTGTGCCTGGAGTAAAGTAAAAAGGAAGAAGCAGTAGGAGCTGAGGTCAGATGGTTAACAGAGAGCCAGATCATGTAGATCCTCGTGAGAGCTCTGGATTTTATTTTTCAATTCTACATTGAAAAATAGTAAAATTCATAGTGAAGAAAAAGGTTTATTCCAGTTTATTCAGGGAGAACCCGAACAGCAAAAGTGCTATAATCTAACAGGCTCACTCCACTTACTGTGTTAAGGTTGAAGGAATGTAAGAGCTAAAGCAAGGAAACAAATTGGAGGTTGTTAAAATACTCCAGGGTAAAGATGAAGAAGGCTTGGATCTGACTGGCAGGAGGGGAAGTGATGAATAGTCCGGATATATTATTGGTAGAGCCTAAAGAATTCCCAATGGACTGGAAATGGGACATGAAAGAAGAAAGGTATCAAAGATTGACTCTGGTTTTTGGCTGAGCAATTAGAAAGATGGGATTGTAATCAACAAAGAGGAGGAATCCTAGAAGGGGAACGGATTTGGGGACAAAGATCAGTTTACTTTTGGACATGTCAAGACAGAGCTGTCCATTAGACATTCCAATGGAGATATCAAGTACACAGATGGACATACAAATTTGAAACTCAGAAAAAAGATCTGGAAGAGCAATAGACCTGGGAGTCACTGACACACAGATTATTTTTAAAGCCATGGGCTGGATGAAATCATTTCTCGAATGTGTAGATAAAGACGAGCACTCCCAACACTAAAGGGTTACTCTGTTACAGGAATCTTGAAACAGAGTGCTTGCTATCTGCTGATTTTACCTATCCCTGGAGGGTGAACTATGGACCCTGAGAAATAATCTCTGTTTCTACATGATACCAGCACTTGACTCTATCTTCATTTTGATCCCTTCATTCTTGAAGATTTCTATTTCCATATTGCTTTCCAAACCCCCATTATCACAATTCCTTGAGGTATTCCTAGTGGAACGTACTTGCATGAAAATAAGATCAAAACTCAATAAAACAGAGCACATTACATGTCATATTATCCAAAAGTCTACAGTCCAATGGCACAGGTGGCAAAGGCAAAATGAATTAAAATTGTATCTAATGTTTTAGTACATATTTTCTTATATATTCTGAATTTATTCTATGTGATTTTTGAGAGAGAGAGAGGGAGGGAGGGAGAGGGAGAGAGACAATCTCAAGCAGGCTCCACACTCAGCACAGAGCCCTACACAGGGCTCAGTCTCACGACCCTGAGATCATGACCTGGGCCGAAGTCAAGAGTTGGATGCTCAACCAACTGAGCCACGCAGGCATCCCATTATTCTATGTGATTTTGACAAAATATAGAATATAGAGAACTTCAGGTTAGACTGAGAAGTTAAAATTCTGCTTGAATGTGTCTGTCTTGTTACTGCTGTAAAATGGTTTATAAAAGAGGACTGCTGAGACTGAGCTATCACAATGTCCTACATAAAAACTGCATCTCCTCCAATACTGCCAATGTTCTAGGACCTTCCCCTTCAGCTGGTAGCACAGGTGATTTCAGGTTGAACCTTTTAAAGATTTTATTTTATTTATTTATTTATTTGAGACAGAGAGAATGAGAGACAGAGAGCATGAGAGGGAGGAGGGTCAGAGGGAGAAGCAGACTCCCTGCCGAGCAGGGAGCCCGATGCGGGACTCGATCCCAGGACTCCAGGATCATGACCTGAGCCGAAGGCAGTCGCTTAACCAACTGAGCCACCCAGGCGCCCCTGAACCTTTTAAATCAAAATGGTTTCAAGTATCATCTACCACACATTTGCATCAAGAACATCGGAGACATCTAAAAAAAATCTAAAAAAAAGGTTTGAGCACCACCGTTCTAAAAGAATCAAGGACAACCCATGCCAGAAACTGAAAATCGGGATTATAATCCACTCACTCACCAATAGAAAGTCATTTTCTTAAGCCTGCCTAAAAATTAATATTTATTATTCATTATTTCTGGATAAAACAGTTACAAATTATTCCATATTCACAGGAAGGGAGGATAACTCTGCTCCCTGCATCCTGACCAGTGTTTTTAAACTCTCCTTCTCTCAGTTCATTCATCATCCCTTCCCTGAAATTATCACCCCCTCACCTTTCCATGGCAAATTATCTACATGATCTGTGTTCACGGCCTCTTTTTCCTGGAAATGGTCCTCTCCTTCAACAACTGTCATCTAGAGCTCCTACCTTCTCATCATTCTGTGTAACACTGATATAATGCATGCATAATGCATAAAAACTTACAGAGCATTTCAAATACATTATACTAGTTGATATTCAAAACACTCTTGAAGAGGCATATCTCCTGACTATCTAATAAGGAGCCTCAGGCTGAGAGGCTAAGTGACTTGTTCCTATAAGGATATAGAGCAAATAAGTGACAGCATAATGCCTCCCACTTAGGTCATCTAATGCAAGCTTGGCATTTATTGCACTGCATTATAACTCAGTCTAACACACAAACTTACATTTTTTTTAAAAAAGGTTATTTATTTGAGAGAGAGTGAGTGCGTGGCAGGAGTGAGTGTGCGGGCGAGGGGCAGAAGGAGAAGGAGAGATTTCTCAAGCAAACTCCCTCCCAAGCACAGAGCCGATGTGGGGCACGATCCCAGGACCCTGAGACCATGACCTGAGCTGAAATCAAGTCAGATGCTTAACCAGCTGAGCCACCCACGTGCCCCCAAAATCACATGCTTAGGTAACACCGATAAACTAGCCCATTGATTGCTAAATCTTTTGGCCTTTCCTCCTGAATCATTTGCCGAAAATTTACTGACCATCCAATCACTAGAATTTTATTTCAGCTTGGCTTTCCTCATCTTAACTATTTGATTCTTAACCCCTTGGATTCATTCTCCTAAGGATGCCTCAGACTTAATCTTCTCCCAGTTTCTGCTTCTCCCTCCCCACCCCCTACCCCTTTGGTGGTTGTGGCTTTTTCCAATAACCTCTCCAAAATGACAAGTGACATTTGACAAATGTAAAATGACAAGCTTGTTGAAAATGACTATTTTCTACTTTTCTGACTAGTTCATTTTTTAAACTTTTTTATTCATCCAATACTCCTACTTTACAATAACTGTCAAACTAATATTCAAGACAAGTAATTCGCCTTCCCTGATTTCATATTCCAAGGTTGAAATGACATCTGAAATCTAAATACTTTTCTCAGGAATCATAACAAATAATTTGGGGGATTTCTTCATTCCATGTAGATGTTGTTTTCTATTTGAAGTTTTTATTTTTATTTTTTTCAATACAGCTCCTTGAACAAAAAAACATGCAAATTGTGGCTCACTAGGAAGACAAAGGACCAGTGACTAAAATAATTTTTTAAAGTAAGATAACTTAAAAGTCCTTGAAATTGCTTGAAATTGCCTTATACATGGAATATTAGTATAAAAAAATAAACCTAGAGTTTAAAGAAGTTAATTGCATAAATTTGGGGGGAAAAAACTTTTATTATTAATTTACTTTTAAATAATGGAGAAACAGAAAAATTTTTTCAATTCATGTAAAAACAGGCAAAAAGCAGAATAAAAATAATGGATAAAAATGCAATGGAATTAAAAATTTAATTTAAAATTAAAAATTTTAAATTTCATCATTTAAGGGGAAGTAGAAAGGAAAATGCTACCAAGTACATACAAAATTGCCAAATTATACCATGGTACAGGAATAAGAAAACTGAACAATTCCAAGAAATATTTAGGATATCCCCAGAATATACAAATGTTACAAATCTGGAAAACATTCTCATGCTTAAGAGAAATAATTTTTAAACTTATTTTAATTAATTAATTAATTAGAGGGGGGCAGAGGAAGAGAGGGAGAGAGAGAGAGAATCCCAAGCAAGCTCCACAACTCTGAGAATATGACCCCAAAATCAAAAGTTAGATACTCAACTGACGGAGCCACCCAAGCTCCTCACCCTAACAATTCAACCAATTTCTAGCCTCTTAGCACCTGCATAGCCCCACAAGCTCCATATAACCGTAGGGAAACTTGAAATTTTTATTCCCATGCATTTCCTTCTATTCTTGCTAACTGAACGTATAGTACTTCTGCCCCCCTAAATAACATCCTGGGGTATTTTGTGCTTCCCCTCCTCTTGCACTGTATATCTGAAGATCTTATTTGATCAGGAGAGGCTCAGGACTTACATGTCGCTGATGGTGGTTTAAATGTTAGCTCACCAAACCAACACACCCAAAACCTTGCCACCCCTGGGAAAACTATGACTGATCAAAGAAATGATTACTAGGGAATTACTGAACTCCTCAAGATGGCCAGCCTTTCAATTATCTAAGAGCCTGAATTTGTCAAAACAGAAAACGTATTTCTTACTGAGGGATGCACAGAAGCCACCAAGAAGGAGTCACTTTATGGCAATAGGCCTTGAGATACACCTTTCTACATCCCAACTGCATACCGTCTAGCCTTACTAAGTATGTTACCTTCATAATAAATACCAAGAGATATTTAGGTTACCAGTACAAGTTTATAACCACAGATGAAAGGCATAAATTCATAATCTACATTAAACAATCTTAGCCAAGAATACAGGGAGTCCTAGGATATCCACGGATGAGCTTCAGGGGCTCAAAAATTCCCTTATATTACATGCAAATTTATCTGTGTATTTTTCTGGGCAAGGTGTCCAATGCATTTATCAAGGTGCCAAAGTTGTCCTTAACTAAAGCAAAATATGAAAACCACCTAAAAGGTAAAAGTATAAAGACACAATATGGTATAGAAGAAAAAACTAGTATTAGAAGGTAAAAAGCCAAATCTGGACCTTAGTTCTACCCCTCATTACCTGTGATACTTAGGTAAGTTGCTTTGCTTCTTTGTACATTCATTTCCTAGTCTATAAAAATGGAAAAAGACACGTACTATGAGGATTAAATATAATGTATGTAAAGTACCTCACCTAATGCCCAGCAAATATTGCCTTATCCACTGATACTTGCTTTAAGAACACAAAAATGTCTTAAGTAGACAAAATGAGCCACAACACATTTAAAATCAACTGCTAGATGATAAAATCTATTTTTCTTCAGAACGTAGTTTCAGCAAAATATGGATATACTCTGTACTCGTATCCTATTGCTGAGACAAATGCGCCACACAAAGGTAGTGACTTAAAACAACACAAATTTATTATCTTACAGTTCTGTAAGTCGGAGGGTCAAAATGAGTGTCCTGGGGCTAAAATCAAGGTGTCAGCAGGGCTGTGTTCCTTCTGGAGGATCTAGGAGAGAATCTGATCCTTGAGCTTTTTCCAGTTTCTAGAAACTTCTGGCATTCCTTGGCTCATGGCAACATCAACCTTTGCTTTAATCATCACGTCTCCTTTTGCAACTCTGACTCCTTGCCTCCTCTTTCTACTTTAGTAAAAACCCTTGTGAAGACACTAGACCCACCATCTAAACCAGGATAATCTTCCCATCTCAAGACTCTTACCAAATCATGACAAGTCCCTTTGCTATTTAAAGTAATATCTCACAGGCTCTGAAGATTAGGACATGACATCACTGGGCATCATTCTGCCCACTGTAAATCGCTTGATGTAATCTGACATTGTATAAATTCTGGTGCTAAAATAAATGGGTACATTTACATTTTGAAATAACAGATATTTGGTAAGCTTCTCCTCATTACTTTAAAATAAATCAGCTTTCTAGAAAAACCATAAGCAATTATTTTTAGTTGCACCATTTAATCTTAAATCAGCTGTGACTGGCACATGTTATACTTTCTTTTATAAACGTCAACGTCACATCGTACAAATTATTGCTATGTATAACCAAGAGAATGCTTGTCGTTTTATTTAGCTTTTTTTTCATTTTTCTAAATATTATTTTTTAGACATGAACACTCTAAAGTTTGACAACACAGAAAAATTATGTTTCAAAGAGAGGAATAAATGGTATGTCCCCATAAGATTTGGTTTTATCATGATAGCTACTCACATCTGAGCACCAAGTGTAAACTACAACTCACCAGTGGTTCTCTATTTTTGACCAGACGAATGATTTTTACGGAGTCTTCTTCATCGTCAATATCATCAGGCATTGGCGGTAATACAGGATCGTAATTCTTCTGAGCCACAGTATCATGTACAGAGAGCAAAGCCTATCAAAGTCAACATTTGGAAAAAAATTAATCAAATATAAAATCCCAAGCACATCCAACTATAAAGAAAATCAAATCGGTGTTATAATTTTGACGTAACAATGGTGATAGGCAACTACATGAAAAGGAGGATCTTCGAAATGGGAATATGTAGGACAGGAGAAGGCGGCACTATTTAGCTGCCATCCCCATCCCCAATGCCACCAATGTAGGACAAGAATCAGCATAAAAGTCCTCTCACCTGTATATTTTCTGGTTCATCATTATAAGGGTGGCAGCTGGGGATGGGGTGGGGGTTATTACTTTTACTAGAAAATGAGGCTCTAGGTACATTGTTGATCAGCCAGTAGGAGTCTGAGAGAACTGTATTTTTCCCTTCCTCCTGTTAGCAGAAAACACACAAAAAAACTGACCAATAATGACTAATTTTCGTTCTTTTCTTGTTTTCTCACCTTTTCATTTTTTTGTGTAATAAGATAACTAATTTGTGTATAGTGAAAGTTTTTCTAGTCATGACTGGCATGGTGGTAAATCTCCACAAAACACTGTCACATTGTCATTATAGACCAATGACCAAAATAACTCTCAAACCTTGACATGTCACTACTATTTTAGGAGAGTGGGTTTTAGACTTTTAACTCATTTGTTCCCTAATCACTACCACCAGTCTGTAAATTATTCTAGCCAGAAGCCTAGAAATCACCCTTGAAACAAATCTCTTCTCCACCGTACACTCCTCAACACCCAATCCATATCCTGTTAAATCTACTTGCAAAATATATCCTAAATGTGTTGTCTTCTCTCAGCTCTAGACCAGAGGCTGGCAAATGATGCTACCTGTTTTTGTAAAGGAAATGCTCCTGTCACCCAGTCTTCATCCATGGATGTGTTGTCCATCGCTGCCATCATGCTATGAGAGCAAGATGGAGTAGGAGCAACAGACCATTTTTACAGGAAAAGTTCAGAGACATTGATGTTGTCGTGTTTTACCTGGAGAACTGTAATAGCCTCTCAATGGTCCAGCTGCATTCACCTGTGGTCTTTTTTCCAAGATATGAATATCTCACAGTTTCTTTGCCCACTATGCCTTTGAGGAACATTTAGGATGTTTTCAGTTCTTGGCTATTATAAATAGTGCTGCTATAAATATTTCTCATCTTTTAATGCGCATGCGTGCACGCATGCACACACACACACACACACACACAATTGGGGTTAAGTACAGTTGGCTGTTGAACAACTTGGGTTTGAACAGCACGAGTCCATTTGTATCCAGGTATTTTTTGAAAAATACAACAGTCTTATAAATGTATTTTCTTTTCCTAATAATTTTCTTAACATTTTCTTTTATCTCATATACTTTATTGGAAGAGCACAGTATATAATACACATAACATACAAAATATGTGTTATCAACTATTTGCTATTGGTAAGGCTTCCAGTCAACAGTTGGCTATTTGTAGTTAAGTTTTGGGGAGCCAAAAGTTATACACAAATTTCTTTCTTTTTTTTTTTAAATTATGTTTGGTTAGCCAACATATAGTACATCATTAGTTTCTGATGTAGTATTCAATGATTCATTAGTTGTGTATAACACCCAGTGCTCATCACAACAAGTGCCCTCCTTATACACAAATTTCTAACCAGGCAGGGAATCAGTGACCCTAATCCCTGCATTGTTCAAAGGTCAAGTATATTTAAGAGAGAAAAGTCTGGGTTGTGGGTTTCTAAGTATATTCAACATTACTAGATACAAGATGAACAATTTTTCAAAGTGGTTGTCCCAGTTCTACTCCTACCAACAGCTTCCGTGAGTTCTAGTTATATCCCATGATCCCCAACATTTTACATTACTAGTTTCAATCTGGCAGTGGTATCTCCTTGTGATTGAAATTTCATATTTCTTATAACCAATGATAGCTTTTTTTGGGAGATGCCTGCTGAATATCCTCACACAGTTTTCTATTCTATCTGTCTTTTTCTTATTGATATGTAAGAATTCTTTATAATATACTGGACCCAAGCCTTTGTTAGTTACATATGCCACAAATGTCGCTTTTTGTATCTGACAAGAGTTTCAGAGCAAAGGAATGAACAGCCTCAAGATGAACAAATATTTGAAGAGATAATAGCTGTAAATTTTTGACAACTGATGAGAGACTGAGTCTGAAGATTCAGGAAACCCAATATATCCATTAGGAAGCAGGAACAATAAAAAGAAATCCAAGATTAGATATATATCGTAGTGAAACTACAGAACACCAAAGACAGGAGGATCTTAAAAATATCAGAAAAAAAATATGACTGACAGCTGAGTGATTAGCCACAATGAAAACCAGAAGCCAGTTAAATACCTTTGTAAGTGCTTTAAAAAATAAATAAATAAATAACAGCCAGCCCAGAATTGTGTATTCAGCAAAAATACCATTCAGGAATAAGGATGAGAGCCAAGATGAAGTTAATAGGGATCCCACTTGAAAAAAGTAGAAAACAGAAAACTTAAAAAAACAAAAAAACAACAATCAAAAAGATGCACAATGGTTTGGGAAGACACTGGACATCAGACAATTAAGGACAGTGATCACTGAGAGACAGGAAACAAATGTGAGCCTTGTGAGGCCAGAGTTTCCTGGCCGTGTAGGGGGAGAAGGTACCCAGGCAGAACCCACTGGTCTCCGTAAGTTGAGACAACACAGTGAGGAATGCTGGGAGGTCAAGGAACTAAAGTTCTCAGGAGAGAGTATGAAAGAGAAGATGGTGAGAGGCATGGGCTCTGGAGATCTGCAAGAGGTCCCCCTTTGAGTCCTCAGCCAAAGCACATGCATACAAAAAAACTACCAGAAAGGATTAGAGCAGTGGTTATCAGCTGAGAACAATTTTACTCCCCAATAGCCATTTGACAATGTCTGGAGACATTTTGGGTTGTCACAGTGTGGAGGATGCTACTGCCATCCAGTTTGAGGCCAGGGATGCTCCTAAACATTTGACAGCATACACGGCAGTTCCCTGCCCTCCACACCCCCTCCCCCCAATAATTTTCAAGCTCCATAATGTCAATAGCTCCAAGGTTAAGAAACTATGCATTACAGGGAACAATTCCCAAAGCTCACACAGGGCAGGAATAGCTCCTGTTCCCTTCAGTCAGAGGGGAAAAGCTTGGCATTCACAAGGCACTGAGGACAGTTAACACGGGATATTGTCTTAATAGGAGGAAATACTTAATCCAAGATTAAACAATGCTAAGATCTCACCTAACAAAGCTTAAAAGCAAGCCTCTGAAGGACCAAAATATTTCCATGTAATTATATAACAGAAAAAAACCTCAAGAATATCACTATAAAAATATGAAAATATCCGGCATCAAACAAAGTAAAACTCATAATGACTGAGAGCCAATCAATTACTGACGAAAGTTATGAGGCATGTGAAGACAGAAGAAAATACTACTCATAATGAAGAACAACATAACACCATAGAACTAAACTCTGAAAATTACACAGATGACGGAATTATATAGAACCAAATCCTGAAATTAGAGACTGCAGACAAGAAAATTAAAACAATTACTATACCTGTATTCCAAATGCTTAAAAAGCTAGAGAAAACACTGAAAATGAGACTTGCCATATACAAGAAAGATTCAAATCAAACTTCTAGAGACAAAAGATACAATGTATGAAATTTTTTAAAAAGTACACTGAATGAGATTAACACTTATAGTTAAAGCAATTTATAAACTACCTAAAATGAAACAACACAAAGAGAAAATATAGTAAAAAATTACAAATGGAACATTATTGAGCTATGGGACAACTTATATACACCTAATTGGCATCTCCAAAGGAGAGGTGTTAAAAAAAATATTTGAAGAAATATGGCATAAAATATTCCAAATTTGATGGGGGGAGAAAAAGCCCCCAGGGCCAGGAAGTTCAACATATCCAAGCACAAAAAAAAAACCATAAAAAGAAATAACACCAAATTGCTTAAAACCAGGGAGAAAGAAAAAATCTTAAAATCAGCCAAAGGAAAAAAGCTTAAAAAGATAACACACATCAGAAACAATATGAGCTACAAGATAAAAGAGCAACATCTTTTAAATACTTAAAGAAAACCAGCAACCTAAAATTCTATACCCAGCAAAAATATCTTTTAATAATGAAGGGATAATAAAGACTTTTTAAAGACATAAAAAAAGTTGAAGGAATTCATCACCAGGAGACTTGCACTACAAAAAATGGTATATGGAGTTTTTCAGACAGGAAGATAGGAACAGACAGTGGATGGGATATGGATCTATAAAGAGTTGAATGAAAAACATCAGAAATATTCACTGTGGGTATCTATGATAACTATCTTGCACAGAGATAAGACTAATAGAGATCACTAATAAACATCTTTTAAAATAAAATGATTATCATAGTTGATAGACAATACTAACAGCAGCAGCTATGTATTCTTCCTCTTTAGTTTTGTATTCATTTCCATGTCTGGATTCCAAAATATATTTTTAATATTCATAGATATTGAGTTCCTAATTCTTTAATAGTTTTGCTTTACAAATATATTTGGTTAGCAACATTTTTATTTTGGACAACTAAAAGTAACTTTGTATTCTATTTGCCTGTTTTAACTGTGATGACTTTATTCTTCAATATACAGATTGTCCTTTTGAAAGGCAACACACCTAAATAAGAAAATTGTATTTCCATATGCCACAGTCACCCCAATCAGAACTGATGGGTTTACCTGTTGCTCAGAAGACTATGCAGGAAATTGAATACCAGGCCTTATAACTCATCAGGCGCACAGACTTTCACTGCTTTGGACCCCCTGGAGTCAATTCTATGTTTTAGTATCTGTCAGGTCAACAGAATTAAGTATCTAACTCATAAGAATGAGTAACACTGATTTATTCCTCCAGAAGGAAGCTTCACTTTTCCCTTTTGCATGCTTAAATGAAGTCTCATCCATTCTACATGCTCAGGCAATGAGTAATTTCTGGTAAATGCACGTTTTGGAAAGCTGAAAAATTACAACAAATCTTTTTATTTTTTGCCTTTTTAAAACCTACCAAATTTTCCCCAACTTCCTAAATTATAATACCATATTCTAGAGATGATGTCACTTCACTGTTTTATCAAAAAACGAGCCTCTGAATGATGATTCATAGATGATGATTTGCCTTTAATGTGGCCATGTGATGCCTAGGAGTGGTTCTTATTATTAATGACTCTCTTTGCTTCCCCTAGAAACAAAGTCTCTGTAGAGATCCTCATCCTTTCATCAGCTCCCCCAAAGGCCACAAACATTATTGCTCTTCTCCACTCTATCACTGCAGGAAGCTCCCACACCCTATCACATCTACTGAGGCCTTCTGCTACTCATTACCCCACTTCCTTTTTCTCACCATCTGCTGTTTCTTTGATGCTTCATTACTTTTCCTGGACTTTAAGATTTGGACAATAAGACTGGATTTTATAAACATTATTGAGTAATAAGAGTAGTTATTACTTACTGTTTGGATATGGCGACTGACTGATCAATTCACAGATTTTTAAAAAATACTAACAAACTGAGGGTTGCTGGAGTGGAGGGGGGTGGGAGGGATGGGGTGGCTGGGTGATGGACATTGGAGAGGGGATGTGCTATGGTGAGCACTGTGAATTGTGTAAGACTGGCGAATCACAGACCTGTACCCCTGAAACAAATAACACATTATATGTCAATATTTATTTATTTATTTATTTATTTATTTATTTATTTATTTGAGAGAGAGAGAGCACAAGTGAGCGTGGAGGGAGAGGGAGAGAGAATCTCAAGCAGACTCTGCACTGAGCCCAGAGCCCAAAGCAGGGCTCAGTCTACAACCCAAGAGTCAGACACTTAACTGACTGAGCCACCCAGGTGCATCTCGATTCAGAGATTTAACAACTGGATGTAATCTTTTTTTTTTTTTTTAAAGATTTTATTTATTTATTTGAGACAGAGAGAATGAGAGAGACAGAGAGCACATGAGAGGGGGGAGGGTCAGAGGGAGAAGCAGCCTCCCTGCCGAGCAGGGAGCCTGATGCGGGACTCGATCCCGGGACTCCGGGATCATGACCTGAGCCGAAGGCAGTCGCTTAACCAACTGAGCCACCCAGATGCCCTGGATGTAATCTTTAACTCTTTGACAGCCCTCAGGTGAGACAATGGTTACAAAATGACAAGCATTTCTTAACTGTTGGAGACTTGAGGGTGGCAAGATGTATACACAAAGTGTTGACATATATTCCAGTGGTGATCGATTAACAAAACTGAAAAAGAAAATTAAACAGGGCTTCTGAGGACATAGGGGGAAAGGACCTTCTCATGCACACCTGCGGGCACTGCACACTGAGAGGACCTGTCCAGATTGTTGCAAAGGACAAGTTGGCAATCACTATCAAAATTTTAACTGTACAGATATTTTAACCAGCAACTATTGACCCAATAAAATTCTGAAATATGCAAGAGATAATGCATTACAGTGCTATTTAAAAAGCAAAGTTATCTAACTTATCTCTTAGAGGTGGACAATTACATTGCTCCGAAAACAAGTCCACAAAATATCAAAATGTTAAAAATCGGGAGCCTGGGTGGTTCAGTTGGTTGAGTGACTGCCTTCGGCTCAGGTCATGATCCTGGAGTCCCGGGATCGAGTCCCGCATCGGGCTCCCTGCTCAGCGAGGAGCCTGCTTCTCCCTCTGACCCTCCCCCTTCTCATGTGCTCTCTCTCATTCTCGCTCTCTCAAATAAATAATCTTTAAAAAAAAAAAGTTAAAAATCCCCAAAACAAAACAAAAATAGTGCATTCTATTTATAATGAAAAAAATGTAGGTGCGCCTGGGTGGCGAAGTTGGTTAAGCGTCCAATTCTTGATTTCAGCTCAGGTCATGATCTCAGGGTTGTGGGATAAAGCCCCGAGTTGGGCTTTATCAGTAGGGAGTCTGCTTGAGATTCTCTCTCTCCCTCCCCCTTCTGCCCCCTCACTCTCCCTCAAGTAATTTTTTTTTTTTTTGAGAGAGAGAGAGAGAGAGAGAGAGAGAGAGCACAAGCAGGGGGAGGGGAGAGGAAGAGGCACGAGCCCAACACGGAGCTCAATCCCAGGACCCTGGGACCATGACCCAAGCCGAAGGCAGATGCCTAACCGACTAAGCCACCCAGGTGCCCCTAAATAAATAAATCTTAAAAGAAAAAATGTATAGGTAATATTTCTGTATGCAAAAAGGAAAAATAATGCAGCCAATGAACAGTAGTTGTCCCTAAAAGGTATATGAACACACACTTCACAGACAAAATAGAAAGTCATTAAACATATGGGATGATGTTCATCTTCACAGAGCAATGAAGATAGGAACTTCTACTTTCTCCATAGTTTGAATTAAAAATACAATTATGCATTATCAAAAAAATGTCCTGTTTACTTTCAAAAGTCTTTATCAAGTCCCTTTGTAAAAAGTAAAATTAAAGTCAAAGTAATAAATTATCACTTTATTAAAGACAAATGTAGACTGTTTATAAAATTATTCCTTCTAACCACATTCATGGATTTTCTCTTTTACTTTTCCTATGTGTGTCTGTCTGTTTATCTGTTCCTGAGATTGTGAGTGTTTCTTCTCCATCCCATGATTATGGTTCAATTTTTTATACTCAAATCTTTCATTTATTTGGAATTCATTGTATATTACATATAATATGCATTATATTTGGTTATATTATTTTTTCCCAATAAGTAACCACTTGTGCCAATACCATGTATTGAAGCTCTGTCCAGTTCCACCCATCCCCCACTCCATCCATCCCTCACAGCCTTCACTAAGGCCATAATCATGTTTCACCTGAATTACTTCCACAGGCTTCCAGCTGGCCTTACTCCATTCAGCACCCACTCCTCCCACCCTACCACCACCCCACCATTCCAAGAATCTGTATGCTAGAGCAACTGTGTCACTTGCCTATTTAAATCCTTTCAATGACTTTCCACTGCTCTTAGGATGAAATCCAAACTTTGTAATATGCTCACAATAAGGGGGGCCCTACAATTTATCCTCTAAAGAAGGAAACAACTGAAATGGAAAGGAGGCTATTAATAATCATGCTGGAACTACAGGCATAAACCAGACTGTTCTTGGGCAAACCAGACGTACATGGCCCCCCTACTCAAAAGATCCCCTGTCCAGCTCTGAACTCCTGCCCCCTCCTCTTCCACAAGCTACTGTTCAACCACACTGAACTTATTTTCATCCTCAAACTGGACAAGTTATTCTCTTTAAGGGGATTCACATACTATTCACCTTATTTAAAATACCTATTTTCAGAGGCGCCTGGGTGTCTCAGTCGGTTAAGCATCTGACTCTTGATTTTGGCTCAGGTCACAATCTCAGGGTTGTGAGATCAAGCCCCAAATTCAGCTCACTGCTCAGTGGGAGTCTGCTTGAGATTCTCTCTCTCCTGCCCCTCCCCCCACCCTCTCTCTCCCTAAAATAAATACATCTTTAAAAAAAAATCTATTTTCACATCCCCTCAACTCATCTCTCCTATTCCTTCTTTTGGTTACCTCAAACTCAATCGTCAGGGCTCAATTTATATGCCACTTCCTCTGGCAAGTTTTCTTCAACCCTTCCCCCACTCCCTCCTCCCTCCCCAAATTTAGATTTAGCATTCCTCCTCTGATTTCCATGGTGTTGTTTTTTTTTTAAGATTTTATCTATTTATTTGAGAGAGAGAGAGAGCGTGAACTAGGGGAGGGGCAGAGAGAGAGGAATAGAGAGAATCCCAAGCAGGCTCCATGCCCACCACCCCAAGATCATGACCTGAGCTGAAACCAAGATTCAGACATTTAACCAACTGAGCCACCCAGGCGCTCCCTCCACAGTATTTCATGTGTTCTTTCACCCTGTATTTCTCCCGTCAGCTTCATTAACCTTCACGAATCTTCTGCAAGTTGTATCTACAGGGCCCGGCACATAGTAGGCACTGGACACTTGAGAACGAATGAAGATCTGACTCTAGTGACACAAATAACCAGAGAAAGTTTTAAAACTTTTCAAAAAGGAATCAGCAGGTCTGTAGGATACAAGTATCATCCTTCTCATAGTGGCTATGTATTTGGCTGTATAGATCTGTGTGTGTTTACAAAAATCATTATTACTTTGGAGGTGCAGGTTTCTTTTCACTACTGTGAACTAAATATTTTAAATGAAACAGCCCTCTTTAACAAGCAAATAATTACTTCCCTTCTCCACTAAAAGTTAAAAAACAGTATTCAAATTAACACCCTGGAGTAATGCTTTTCATATTTAAACTGTCAGTTCAACTTATAATTCATGTATACCTGTCATATTCTGCTATACCTTGCTTCTGCTTTTAAAAAAAAAAAAAAGGAAAGCAAATATTTTCGTTTACTAAATGACTTCTTAAAGTAATTACCTAAAAAAAGTGAAATTCAAATTGATGGTAGTTAATGTAATTGATTTCAAGGAAAGCAATGTTAAATGTTAGGTCATAAAGGGAAGAAAGATTCTTCCCCCGCCCCAGGGCTGGCTAACTAGAAACGGTCACTGCCAACTGAGACATCTTGCGTCTGCAATCCTACCCACTTCCCACACATCACTTCCTGAAAATACATCTTTCATGCTGACGTCTCACCTATTCTCTTATCACATGGCTATATAAACATAAAAAATTTAAAAAGTATTCGTCTAAAATATTTTCACCGTAACAAAGTTCCAGGATTTAATTATAAGGTTGTATCCAATGGTGCTGAATACCATCTAAAATTATAACCTCCCTCTCGAGCCAAATACCAGTTTCCATCCAGTATAATCTCTTCTTTATTAGCTATTCCATTCCAAACACTCTTGAAAAGAATACCAAAATCATGTTGTTGTTTTTTGTCAGGAACATTCTTCTTCAATTTCTAATACTCAAACCAAGATAGCACTCTCAACGAGGAGTTTAACAAGTTGCTCACAGCTAACCTCACCATTCTTTGGCTCATATTAACTTTGCATGTGTACTCTGAGACCAAATGAAGACATTTCAGAACCTTCTCTACCTATGAATCTCTTACTCTGAGATTTGTCTTTTACCTTTCTACATACTTTGTCTTTAATTTCAAGGAACTATTTTGCTCTAAGCTGATCCCTATTCTTTTAGAACTAAAATTCAACCAATCTCCTCTGTACCAGTATAAGTCAATTACTCTAAATTACTAATTATAATCCACTTATTCTTGACAGCATTTACTTTACTTCTAAGGATTAGGAATTATAGCTTGTATATGTTTTCATCTCATCTTTTATTTAATACTATCTTTTCTGACCATTAATTTAAGACTATTATAGCAAAGGAGATTTTTCAAGGAAGGCAGAAATCAATTTTTGCACCAAGGCAGAAATATTCATCCGACAGCCTACATATGCTTCATAGAAATCATCATAAGATAACTGATCATTTTGGGGCACCTGGGTGGCTCAGTCAGTTGAGCATCCAACTCTTGGTTTCAGTTCAGGTCATGATCTCAGGGTTGTGAGATCGAGCCCCATGTTGGACTCCACACTCAGCAGGGAGTCTGCTTGAGATTCTCCCTCTCCCTCTGCCCCTCCCTCCCACTTGCACTCTCTCAAATAAATCTTAAAAAAAAAAAAAAGATAACTGATCATTTTAATTACATAATCTACATGTAATTCTGACTCATGGATAATACTTCACATGTAATTGCAGCAGTATCAAGTCCAAAATGTACAGGTTATAGGATATAGTGCATTAATGACCTTAGAATTAACAGGAAATTTTTTAAATGACTTCTGTTGACCAAGCACCTTTGGAGGAAAGATAAATGATATACCTGGAAGAAAAATGGCAAGGGAAGGAGCAAAATAGGTGAAGAAGATTAAGAGATACAATCTTCCGGTTATAAAATAAATAAGACACAGGAATGTAATATACCACAAAGAAAATATAGTCTATAATATTGTAACAACTTTGTACGGCGACAGATAGTAACTAGACTAATTGTGGTGACCATTTTGTAATGTATATAAATATCAGATCACTATGTTGTACATCTGAAACTAATACAATATTGTTATGTCAACTATTCTTCAATAAAAAAATGGCAAGGAGAATTGGAATCTGTCTACTGGTATTTTACTAGTATTTTACACTGGGAAACTGCTCTTCTCTGTAAAATAGTAATATATATAAAACATGAATCAGTAGAGGGAGAGGAGATGGGGAAGACAAAGAGGGAGGGGAAAGAGGAAAGCTGAAATGATCCTATAAAAAAATAGATATAGCTGTCAAATATATTGGAATATCTTTCACTAACCAAGTAAAATGAGCCTAAACAAAATCACTAGTAGGTTCTGTATTCTGTACTCTTACCTTCGTTTAAAAAGAAACTGACTTGAAGTGACATATTCACTGACTTAAATCCTGAGCTTCCCAATTACAGTATTCTGTACTTGGTCACATTATCATCAAAAGCTCAACTTGTTTTCCTTAATGGAATTTGGGTTATGAAAATACTGCACACTATTTGAAAATACATTCACTTGAAAATTGATGCTCAAAATAAAATTCATCTGAAGTCTCAGAAAGTGGCCCCTCTGGAAGATATTTATTACACGTCCTCACCTTCACATTGGGTTTTGACAGTAGTTTCAACAGCTCTCTGGTCTCACTGTTTAATGGCTTGTTCTGAAGCTCTTCAGCCAACTGCAAGGGACAGCACATTGACAGAACATTTAGTAAGAGCATGGTGTGGCTCCATGTGTGACAACTGAGAATCTATCTTGCCACTTTCCAGTGATTAAGAAGTCAGCATGAAAGAAAACAGACCATCAATCATTGCTCCTCTTTTCAGGCCCTTGGTAGCCCAGATCCCAGCCCAGGATCTTGGCTGAGTATAACTCAAAAAATCCCATCAGCCAGATCACCTTCTCTGATTTATTGCAATAAGGGCAAACCCCTGCGCTTCATCTTAAGGAACGGCCTTTTACATGCAAACAAAGGACCACTTGTAAAAAGGACTGGATCAGGCTTTGACACTATTTTTAAAAAAGAGAGAGAAAGAAAGAGAAAGAAAAAAATGAAAAAAAAAAAAAAAGTTTCTGAATGAGGTGGCGAAATTCACAAGGTTTCCAAAAACCCACAGTAGCTTGCTATTTAGAGCTGGAGGAAAAAGAACTAGAATGTCTCTAATAGAGCAAATGGTCTGAAACTCTGATTATGTTTACCTACACAGACTAAAAAAATCCGTTAAGTATAAACCAGGTTAATCATAGAATGACTTACAATAGGTTGACAAGTACTCTGGGAACAGAAATGCTGACTATATTCTACTATAATGATCAAGAATTCCCATTTGCTGGTTCTAGCTAAAGAAAGGGTTGGAACTTTTAACACGCCTCATGTTCTTTAAAAGAGACCTTCCTATCAACACTCTATTCCACTTTAGGCTATAGTAAGGATCATATAATTTCCTAAGAAGAAAAGCAAGACCAAGTAGAAAAAGAAATTACAATTGTGATATACACAGTACAGAATTCAAAATACGTATATATATTTTCATTTAAAAACCCTTCTTAAAACACTGCATGAAATTTCTCTTTGCTCCTATTGTTTCTCCCAAGCTAAAAATAATTGTTCTGATCTCTGGAAAAAGATTTTTCTCTAAAAGAAGGACATCATATAAATTATACACAAAAATAAAACCTGATAAAACTGATATATTCATTGGTTACACTGCAAAAAGTGATTTTACTTCTTCAAGGTAAAATTTTTGTTTTTCAAGGTAAAATAATCATTATAAATAACTGTTAACTCAAAAAAGTCACAAAAGGCTCTCTGCATTCTCTACGCACTTTGTAACAATATTTTTTAAATTTACATATATTGCTCTGATGAATTAGAAAATGCTACATTTTACCCTATTTACCTAACAGTCTCTAATTCTTTTAAAAAGCAATATTGTCATAATATGATTGGGCCTCAATCACATTGGAGAGTAACAAATATTTCCCCAAACCCTCAATAGTAAATGTTTTTAAAGTGATTTTTAAGACTTTCTCAAGTGCCAACTGCAGCTTACTAGAATTCTCTCTAAACCTTTGCTCACCTTCACTTCAAAAAGTTTGGTTCTATTAAGGCAGAGGAGTAAGCTTCCTCATTAAACACATAACCCGAGACATCCCTATAATCTAATCTCTGTGGATAAAACTGGAAGGGAGACTGAGGACTAAACAAATAACAAAACAAACAAATAGCAAACCACTTGGGAGATTTATTACATGTGCTTTATTATCTAAATTAAAATAGAAAACATATATATAAGAAAATCAACTTCTGAAGATGGTCAGTTGTTTTTTGTTTTTTTTTTTATTCTATGGCCCCAATATTTTACTAAACTGAACAATGGCTTGTTTTATCATAACCGAGCAAAAAATTTAAAAAGCAACAGATAAGCTACAGGATATCGCTAAAACCCGCCTTCACCCGAGACCTATTTCTCGTCTGGCTTAGCATCCTTTATAGTTTATCCAGGTGTGCTTTCAATTCACCCAAGTCTGAAAGCTAACAGTAAGAAACAGCAAGGTAGTTCCCTCCCCCAGATTGAAAATAAAATTATAGCTACAGGAAATTAACTACTCCATCAATGCCAACTGCTGCTAAAATTTATTTTTTGGTTATGAAGGTAATTTGGAGAGGTCTGATATCCATAAATCATTACTATGCTTTATAACCCATTTTAAAAACAATCCTGTCTTTTTATGTATTTCATAAGGCCTCGTTCCTATCCTAGTATCTGTCATTTTTTAGCACCGTCAGCGATAGACCTATCTCATTTGTCTTTATTTCTCCAAAGCATTCCTCCTGCCTGTGACTTTCTCAGAACTCCACTAGTTGACAGCTTCTCTCTCTCCCCGGAGAGTTAGAGGCTAAAAGTTCTCGTACGCAGTTACCAAGGTAGAATGAGGGGGTTATGTCCAGGCAAAAATTTTAGAGCAGGAAAGTGAATGAAAATCAGTATAGTATCCGCATAAGCTCCGTGATGACAGGACTTTGGGAAACATTTGCAGCTTCTCCTGGTTTTCACTCCTAGGATCGCACACAACTGTCTGGCGCAGGATGAGCTCTGCCCCGGGCCAGGCTCACAAAGGTGCAGGGTCCCAAGGAGCCGCGTCCCAGGGAGCTCAGAAAGGCACACTTACATCATCGGCCAAGACCGCTGCGCCGTGGAGGATGGGCACGGGGTTCTGCTTCTCATAGTAGTGGAGTTTTTCATGAATCTGGAAGAAACACAAGTGAATGAATAGAAGTTCACCTGCTAGCAAACAGTGAGATATTTGAAGATTTTTATCACTGCGTATAGAAACTGATCCACTAAACCTTCAAACAAAAATTCTATGTTTCTATAAACCTACAGATGACAAATGTGCATGTGTAATTCATCTATGGTCCAGTGTTTCTAATGTGATGTCAAATGGGAGGGGTTATTATCAAATAGAACATAAAAGCTAAACCTTTGTTTTTCCCCTGAATAATTATGTTAGTTTTATAAAATCTGTCATTTCTAAAATTTATTGCTCCAATACTTTATCGGTTGTAGTTTATATTCCTGCTAAACACATAAATGATGATTGGAACAAAGTGATAAGCCAGCAGCCCCATCCTGACAGGTTGGTATATGATCACCACTAAGAACACGGGAACATGGCATGCTTCAGGAATGCTTTTCCCAGCATGCTGTTCCTTTTAGGCTTTTTTTTTTTTCTAAATTGTCAACCTTTCCCCTCCAAATTCAAACTTCTAAGAAGCAAAGGGATTGCTCATAAAGACATTACTCATAACTGTTTTGCTGACATAATTTTCTTACTGTAAAATAAGTAAAATTATATTACCAAATAATAACTTGGTCCTTCCTTTCCCATCATTCCGCCCAAAACCACAGAGGCAAGAATATATTTTAGTGCATTATAAGACAAACCGAGTTTCTTAAAAAATCTAGTATTGTCATTAAGAAATGCAAGACGCTTTGACAAATGCAAAACTGTTGGCTCTTAAGTTCTATCCATTTCAGCTCTTACACAGGTGCCCTTAAAATGTTATACTTGAAAACTTATTTGAACCTCTTCTTATTTATAGTTGAAGAAATTACCCCCCACTCTATATAAAAAACAGTGACACCTCAGAATTTCCAGTTTTTAGTAGGTATCAAGTAATACACTCATAGGTATCAAGTAATCGACTCTTTAATTAGACTCACAGCTAACCAAACTCTCTTGTAAAAAGTCTGGAAGATAGATTTTATTTTGATTAGCCAGATGCTATTGCTAAGAGAGGATTCTATTACCTTTTTGGCAACCTGGCCCACAATGCAAAGTATCAGGGAAAGAATTTTGACACTTATGATATTAACAGAATTATCAGGGCCACATTTTTATTTAAAATCTTAGAACCTTCAAACATTAATCACAGTAGGGTAATAAACAAACTTTTAAGAATACAAGCTATAAAAGGAGCAAGATTTGATGTGCGAAACTATTAAAAGTATAATTTAAAACAAAACCATCCAACCTAAGAGCTAAATTAATTTTACTTGAGTCTTTATCAAAAATTAGGTCACCTCAACAAACACTATCATTGAATACTGAGCTTAGCCGCTCGTACAACTCATCTAGCTTTCTTGTTTCAATGTCTGCTTCCCTGCAACAGTAAATATAGAGGCTCATACTTATTAGGTGCTTATTAGGTACTTACCATGGGTCTGTATTCCCTACATAATAGTGACCAGGAAAAAAAAAAAAAAAAGTCATCGGTACTATCAGTAATATAGTCTTCAGTGAGTTTAGTATTTTAATCCCTTAACCCTCACAAGAATATTAAGAGGCAGATGGCACCATCATCCCATTTTATAGATAAGCAGATATACAGGAGATAAATAAATAACTTGCTATGGTCCCACAGATAGAAGCAGTCGAGCTGAGACTTAAAACTCAGGCCATCTGGCTCAATGTCAGAGTTCTTCCTCACTCCCTATGCCTGCCTCTCAGATTAACATCTCGGCTGCCTCCTTCACCGACCTCACTCACTGCTGGATGAACGGGACAGAGAGGAGGCTGGGCGGATATGTGACAAGTAATACTGGCTATTTCCAATGACTGCAGGATTAGGGATGGCTCCTCTCCACCCCTCCCTGTATTTTTTCTTTCCAGCATTTCTTAATTTTTCCAGATTAATTTATATCGAGACCATATTGTAATTACAACTTAAAATTATATCCCTAAATAAATACATTATTTCTCTGCTTAATTTGCTTCTTCTGAGTATCTTTAAAAAAAAAAAAGAGCCCCTCTTTTCACATCATCTTCTTTAGATCTTCACCCAAGTGATTTGAGAGCATCCTCCTACCCTGCCCACCTTGAGACTTTGCATTATATCAAGAATTTTTAGGGGCACCAGGGTGTTTCACTTGGTTAAGCGTCTGCCTTCGGCTCAGGTCATGATCTCTGGGTCCTAGGATCGAGTCCCATGTCCGGCTCTCTGCTCAGTAGGGAGTCAGCTTCTCCCTCTCACTCTCCCTCTGTGCTTTCTCTCTCTCTCTCTCAAATAAGTAAAATCTTAAAAAAAAAAAAAAAGGAATTTTTAAGTGTTTTCCTAGAATTTCTAAATGCTGGTAACCCTATGTTGATACATGTTTTACTTCAGGATGTAATTTTAAATATTAAGTTGGTAGGAAAGCAAAAATTACTCTAATTTTGAGCTGTTCATAGTTTCCAAAATCACTGACTTTTATTAGCATTTATAATAACCAGGAAGAAAATTAAAAACAAAAATGATTTTTAAATTTTAATATAATAAACAGGTAACACATATAAACTTCACCCCAAGGTTGTCCCACAGAACTCTTTGTAACGTTGAAAATGTTCTGTACCTGCTTGTCCAACATGATTAGTCACTAGCCACATGTGCCTACTGAGCACTTGAACTGTGGCTACTTTACTTAAGGAACTAAAATTTTTAATTTTATTTAATTTTTATTAATTCAAATTTAAATGCCCACATGAGGCTAGTGGCTTTCACATCGAATAACACGGCAAAGCTTTTTATCAAATGCTCTGTAACTTGCCTTTACACACCAGAAAAATTCATTCTGATATAGCTTGGCCAATTTCCCTGAGTGGTCACCCTTTAGAACCCAACAGACAAATACGTAACCAAAGACACAGCATCTAATTACTAAATATCATGTATTGCCAAATCTGCAAAATCTCATTTAACTAAACACTTCCCTTTGCAGACTTAACCGTGTAATAAAAGCATACTTCATTTTTCTCCCCTGAACAACAAAAGGAGAGCAAAGTGTAAGGAGCTGCAGAAAGAAAGGAGACAGAAGTAAAGAAGACTGAGAGAAGGAGAGACTCTGGTTAAATTAGCTTCATACGATAGCAAAATAGGCAATTATTAAAAAGCAAGCTCCTAAAAAAATGGCATGCCAAAATATTTAAAATACACTCTTAAGAAAAAAGGACATTTGAAAACAGAGACATTTACGGTCCACTAAATAATGTGTCCATAAGGGTTTGTTTTCTGTAATTACACTTACATCAGAAAAAGTCAGTTACAATAAAAATTTCTATATGTAACCAATTCTTTAAAGTTTTTTTTAAAGATTTATTTTAGAGAGAGAGAGAGAGTGTGTGTGTGTGTGTGCGCGCGCACGCACGCACGGGATGGAGGGGGAGAAGGAGGGGGGAGAGAAACACAAGCAGACTCCGAGCTGAACACAGAGCTGGGCTCAATCTCACGACCCTCAGAGATCATGAGCCAAAACCAAGAGCTGGATGTTCAACCAACTGCGGCGCCTCTATATGTAACCAACTCTCATAGGAAAGCTATAATTACCTTCACCTACACATATCTTGAAAATAAGTGTTTGATTTTTGTAAAAAAATTCTGAATCTGGTGCCAATAATTTATTTTGTGTTCACGTATCACAGAAACTGTTTGAAAGGGAACTTGAATAACGAGAGTATATAGAGCTTGACTAATCTCAATGCAATTCTTTGAAACTTCTCAGTGATGTGTAGAGGGAAACAGAAGAACCCAATCATGGTATTAAATAAACCAAAGCTGTAAAAACCCTTTTCCTGCCTTCTATCATGAATATTAAAAAGCAATGAAAATAACTGCTCAGTAGTCTGATTCTCTATGTTGATAGTAGCCAAACCAGAACTGGCATCATGCGCGCGCACGCACGCACACACACCCATCTACCTCATTTATTTAGAACATGGAGAGGAGAATTCTGAGTTTTAAAAGAAGATCCATGGGACACAATGGCAGCCAAGAGTAGCTGGGAATGACCTACTATGTTGTGTAGGGATTTAAAAAAAAATGGAAATATTCTAATGGCTGGGATCCTCTTTTAAAAATAATGATCTCTCTCAAAAAAAAAAAAAAAAAAAACCCTCTTTATTAGGAAAGAGGAAATGTAAAACTGGAAAACCGACAAAACAACAACACAGCAGAGGCAACAGTGTTAACCGTATGCCCTTCTTTCCAATTTTATCCCACTAAACTCTCTTGGCTAATTTTCTTGGCTAATAGCTCTGAAAAAATAAAATTAATAGAACTGATGAGAGTTGATGTTCTTGTTTTGGTCTCTCCCTTTAATAAGATAAATTCTGGCTATACATTGCCATAGATCATATGTGAAATTGGTACCCATACATTCTAAATGTATGAAGAGGGTTGTTTTTATTTTTTTGGTTAAAGATTTATTTATTTGAGAGAGCATGCATGAACATGAGCAAGGGGAGGGGCAGAGGGAGTGAATCTTAAGCCAACTCCCCACTGAGCGCAGAGCCCCAAGCAGGACTCAATCTCATGACTCTGAGATCATGAACTGAGCTGGAATCAAGAGTCCAAGGCTTAACTGAGCCACCCAGGCGCCCCCTATGAAGAGCTTAAAAAAAAAAAAAAAGTTCAATCTCACAAAATGCTTTCCATCATATATCACCATATTGTTTTTCCTATCTGACCAGGTAATATGGGAATTCTATTTATAGAATTTATTTATGGATTTCCAAATACTACCCATCCCATTGTGGCATTCCCACAATGTCCTTCACTTGGCTAGGATACTTTGGTCTCTTAATGCACTGTGGAATCCACTGGTAATATTTTATTCAGACTTTCCTCATCAGTACTCTTAACTGAGGCTGGCTTTTTTTTTTTTTTTGGTCTTGTCTTTATTGGATCTTGCTGTCAGTGTTACACTCATTTCATTATTTTTTTAAACTATGAAGCTTTCTTTTTATATGTTCTGAAAACATCTCAATGCTACTAGAGTGATCTCTTTAAACATTTTATGGCATTCCCATGAGAAACCAACTGGATCTGATACATTTTATCCCTCAACTTTATTTCTTCTGGGTCGTTTATGGCAATTTCTCCATTTAGGTTTTTCTATCTCTTCCATTGTCAGGTGCAGCAAATATCATCTCCTAGAAAATTATTTTTTCCGGCCTTAAAAAATTCTCTGAATCTACTTAAGCAGAATAGTCTCTTATGAGTCTTTGAATTTCCTCTACTACATGTTTCTTTATCACCATTTCTTATTTGGTGCATCTTGCTTTCTCTATTTCTACCCTTCGTCCCTTCAGTCGTTAACAAACATTGATTTTACTGTATTTTCAAGGAACCACCTTTTAGATTTCTTAGTTTTACTATTTTTGTTTTCTAATATTTTTTCTGTTTTCATCTTAGTTCATTCTTTCTTTATGTAACCCAGACCCACATAACACTTCGTCATGTGCATCAAATTATTGGAAAACAAAAGAAAGGGCAAACTACCCTAATTGGAGTTTTATTCATTCATCAAACTGACTAAAGTAAGCACCCATTCCAGGAGAAAGATACTCAGTATGGAAACAAAATATGGCAAGAGTATAAGTCATTCGAACCTATAGAAAGGTCAATAGCCTTGGAAAGAGATGAGGACATACATCATAGAACGGGAAAACTTCAGCCAACCTATTCAATCAAGCAAGTTAAAATAGTATTTGTCTCTCTTTCATTCACTGCTCATTAGCTGGGCAGCTGAGGTTTCTGTCAATTTAATTTTTGCCATTACTTTAGCACTCCCTTAAGAGTACTTAGTACAGGACAAGGACACACAGACCCCCTGTGCACTAAGGACTAGCTATCTAGTCAACCATAAAATCAGAAAAGAAATAATGGACTTCTCTCTCCCTCTTTTCATCTTTGCTTTCTATTCAGTGCTTATCTATTCTAATGATAAGAAATGCCAAAAGTTGTTTTCATGTGTTTTTTTAAGTTTTGATTCAAAGTCCAGTTAACCGAAAGTATAATATTAGTTTCAGGTGTACAATATAGTGATTCAACACTTCGATACATCATCTGGTGCTCATCACAACAAGTGCCCTTCTTAATTCCCACCACCTACTTCACCCATCCCCCCCACCTCCCTCCCCTCTGGTCACCATCAAATTGTTCTCTGTAGTTAAGAGTCTGTTTCTTCGTTTGCCTCTTTTTCTTTTTTTCCTTTGCTCATTTGTTTTGTTTCTTAAATTCCACATATGAGTAAGATCATATGGTATTTGTCTTTCTTTGACTGACTTATTTCACTTAGCATAATGCTCTCCAGCTCCAACCAGGTCTTTGCGAATGGCAGGATTTCATTCTTTTTTTATGGCTGAGTAATACACTCCATTGTATATATAAACCACATCTTCCCATTCTTTATAACTTCTAAAAATTTTGAAATGTTTTAATTATTAATGTCCCATTTTAAACACTTTAAACATTTTTTTAAAAAAAATAAAGAAAATATGGTAAGTTGCAACCCACACCAAAATTAAAGAGATATTAGCCTGTTATATTTGCTTCAAATATCTTATAAAATAATTCATCAGAGATAAGGCTAAAGACCCATCCTCCTTCCTCTCTGCCAAGAAAAAACATTATGTTGAAACTGTCAAATAGATTCCCATATGCAATTTTCATTTTTTTAAACATATATACATTGATAAACAACACAAGCTATTTTTGAATGTACATAAATGGCACTGTTCCCTCGACACCTGGATTTTTCATTCAATACCATATTGAGATACCTAGCTCGATACATGTAGATATAGTTCATTCATTTTAACAGGTGAGTAATATTCTGTCATAGAGAAGTTGACATCTTTTTTTTTTTTTTAACTGAGAAACACAGTGGTTGTTTCTGCTCTTTGCTATCGAATATCCTTCCACACCACTCCTCCCTGTACTGTGGTAGATACCTAACAGTGTTCAAGTGTTTCCTGAGTCCCCAGACCCTTGCCAACACGTGGTGTTATCAGACATCTTGCTAATCAGATGGATAGGAAATGGGATCTCCCTGCGGTTTTCATTTATATCTTCTCCAATCTCTGACTTCTGTTTTCACGATAGTTTCAGAGACAGAGACATCCGCTCCCATCAATCCTCCTCGTCCACAGCAACTGAACCCTAGCTACAAAGCAGCTGCCTAGTGAAGAGCTACATTTCCTCTCATGTCTACCCTCCTCCCCATCTCCCTGTAGCTCTGTTAACACAGGAGATCAGCTGTCAAACATGGTATGTAAGTTCTAAGTGTCACTGCCAAGCTGAGGCTTTTAAGAAATGGGCACGCTTCTTCCCTACTCTCCCCCTCCACCAGCTGCATGCAGACTATACCATGGCCTTAAGAGACAGCAAAGCCACCAGATGGAAGGACCTGGGTCCCCAAAACACCTTATGGAAGAGAGCGATGCATCAATCTGACATTTCCCTCTAAATGATCATGGAGCAGGAAATAAACTTCTATTGTACCTAAGCTATTACATTTTTTTGGACTACTTGTCAATTGTCCATCCTACCTTAAATAACACAGTGGCCCTGGGCAAACAGAAGTTATTTTAACTTGGCAAAATATATCCAGCTTTTTCTATATGGTTGCGCATTTTGTTTCTTAAGAAAACATTCTGTATCCAAATAAAGAGATTCTGGTGTGACTTCCCTAAAGTTCATAGTTTTACTTTGTGTACTGAAGTATTAACTCGCACGTACAAGAGCTCTAACTTAATCTTTTTCCAGAAGGACAGCACCAATTAATCTTTTCCCACTGATGTGTAATATTACTTATTTATCAAACTTCCACACACGAGTATCTATACCTGGGCTCTCTATTCTGTTCCTTGATTTGTCTCTCTGAGCCCAAACCTGTTACTATATTTTTATCTACACTCTTGACGTTTAGAGCAAGGAAGAACTTCTTAGCCCTTTATTATTACACAAGGCTTTTGGGATAAACTTGCCAGCTATATGTATTCCATGAAAAACAAAGTTGGGATATCTTAACCCCATTATCTCTCTGCATTCTGGGAAGTTTCCTAAATCTATTTTCCAATTCACTTTGCTCTCTTACACTGTATCTAATCTCTAAAGAACTATTCAGAGATTTTTTTGAGTGTTTTTTTTAATGACTATACATCTTACTTCTATAATTCAAATATAGCTCTTTTTACAAACCCGCTTTTTCCTGGCACCCACTGTTTTTCAACTTATAATTAAAGCCTTCTTTTATGGCTAGTATCATTTAAGCATCCTTATTTTATAGGCTGTAAGACTGTTGTATTACACAGAGTGCTTGGCTTTTAGCCTTGCTATGTGCAGTGCCTGAGGGTAGACTGTATTCTCAAATGTCTTGTAATCTGGAGTTGTTAGTAAATCTTCAGTGGTGTTATATGAAAGAGTCCCAGGCTGATGGCATATCTTTTCAGAAATACTTCTTATTTGCTTCTGATGGATAAGTTTGCCATATCACCAGTCACTATGCTAGTTTCACAGTTTGAGATTCCTGGACTTTGTGGATAAAAACTCCAACTGTAGGGGAGATCTTGGGGAAACGGTGCAGAAAGAGGATCCTGCTCTCACCTCTCTCAGACACATCAATGCTACAACTACACATGATGCAACTCACTCTGAAAACCACCTAAAGATTGGCTAAACAGATCTTCCATCTGTTACAGCTCAACAATTAAAGGGGAAGCCACATCAAGAAGGGTAAGGGGAAGAGACATGGTTGGGAACCAAACCCCCAGCCCCATGACTTACCAGCAGGAGGGATATTACAAGCTTGAAGACCCTCTCTTTGAGAAAAGAGGGAATCAGACCCTGCAGTGGGGGGCCTGCACTGGGAATATGAGCCCCCACCCCCTTGACACCTGGTTTGAAAACCAGCAGTGCTTAATTGTGGGAGCACTGAAAATCCAGACTTAACTCCAGGTGAGTCAGAGGGCTATGGGAAACCAAGATCCCACTCTTAAAGGGCCAATGCACTATACTGCTTAGTCTGAGACCCAGCCAAGAGGCAGCAGTTTGAAAAGCAGCTGGGTTATACATGAAGGAAATTTATTGACTTATTTTATGGCGTGTGCTAAAGGAGCAGGGACTTCTATGCATTTTCTCCAAAACAGCAGTGCTGGCAGGAGCCATTTCTCTTGCCTTCTTCCAGCCAGCGGGCCAGACGCTTGAGTGAGCCAGTTCTGACAGTCTCCATCTACCTTGCCAGCACTACATGCCCTGCCTTGGTGTTCCCTGTGAACCCAACCCACCCGACCTGCCCACCCTAGCAAGTGCCCCTCTAAAGCAGCTCCAGATCTGAGATACCTGGTGGGCAGCCTCAGTGGGGGCCAGCACCCCTCTGAAGCAACTCCTGTCTCAGAGAAATGGGGGCCAGCCATGCGAACCTGTGTGCCCAAAACAATTGCAGCCAGGACTCTCAGCCAGCTATGCTGGAAGCTAACCCTGCCCACCAGTATGACTACGGCAGCCATAGCCCAGTCACTACGGGGGTGGGGGGGCACATGCTGCCCACACAGGGACCCCCCGCCGCGAGTGCCCAGTACTGGTGACCAAAGGGAACTGTGCTGCTGGACCCACAAGATGCCTTCTACATAAGGCCATTACCTTCAAGACCAGGAGACACAGCTGACATACCTCACACATAGAAACAGAGATTCAGACAAAATGAGGAGACAAAGGAACATGATCCAAACAAAAGAAAAGATAAAACTTGAGAAAGAGAGCTAAAAGAAACAGAGAAAAGGAATCTACTTAATAAGCAGCTCAAAGTAATGGTCATTAAGATATGCACCAGACTTGAGAGAAAGGTGGATGAACTCAGTGAGAAGTTCAACAAAAAACAGAAAATGTTAAAAAAGCTGAGGAATACAATAACCAAAATGAAAAGTACACTACAGGGAATCAAGAGCAGATGAGAAAATGCAGAAGCACAATCAGTGATCTGGAATATGGGGAAACAGAAAGCACCCAAACCGAAGAGTAAAAGAGAAAAAAAGAATTTTAAAAAATGAAGACTGGTTAAGGGACCTCTGTGACAAACTCAAGCAATAACATTCTAGGAGTCATAGAAGGAGAAGACAAAGAGAAAGGGGCAGAAAACTTATTTGAAGAAATAATAGCTGAAAATATCCCTAAGCTAGGGGAGGAAACAGACATCTAGGTCCACGAAGCTCAGAAGCCCCGAACAAGATGAACCAAGGGATGTTCATACCAAAGATGAAGAGAGATTCTTAAAAGCAGCAAGAGAAAAGCAAATAGTTACATACAAGGGAAACGCCATTAGGCCATCAGCTGATCTTAGCAGAAATCTTGCAAGCCAGAAGAGAGTTACAGACTATAGTCAAAGTGCTAAAAGGAAAAAAACCTACAACCAAGAATACCCTACCCAGCAAGCTTATCATTCAAAACTGAAGAGAGTTTGTTTCCCAAACAAAAGTTAAAGGAGTTCATCACCACTAAACAAGTCTTACAAGAAATATTAAAAGCCTCTTAAAATGGGAATGAAACGATCATAACTAGAAGAAAATTATGAAAGTAAAAAAATTTCACTGGGAAAGGCAAACATACTAAAAGCAGAAAATCACTTATAAAGCTATTACCAAGGTTAAAAGACAAAAGTAGTAAGATCAACTGTATCTACAGATATTAGTTAAGAGATAAAATAAACATAAAAATAATATAAATAAATATATAAAAAATAAAAAAAATTAAACTATGACATCAAGTATATAAAAGATGGAGTGGGGGCTACAATGTGTTGAAACTTAAGTGATCATCAACTTAACAGAGACTGCTACATACATAGCATTTTACAGCTGAACCTTATGGTATCCACAAACCAAAAATCTATTACAGATACACACAAAAAAATAAAGAGAATGGGATCCAAGCATAGCAGTAGAGAAAGCCATCAGACCATGCAGGTAGAGAGGGCAAGACAAGAAGGAACAAAAAACTACAAAAACAACCAGAAAACAACGAAATGGCAGTAAGTACATACCTATCAATAATTACTTGAAATATAAATGGTCTAAATATGTTCCAATCAAAACACATATGGTGACTGGATTAAACACACACACACACACACACCCATCTATATGCTGCCTACAAAAGACTCATTTCAGACCTAAAAACACATACAGACTGAAGGTAAGGGACAGAAAAAGATATTCTATGCAAATGGAAGAAAAAAAAGCTGGGGTAGCATACTTACATCAGACAAAACAGACTTTAAGACACAGACTGTAAAAGAGACAAAAGCATATGTAACGGTAAAGGGATTAATCCAACAAGAGGATATAACAATTTAAATATTTATGTACCTAAGACAGGAGCACGTAAATATATAAAGCAAATATTGAGACATAAAGGGAGAAGTTGACAGTAATATCATTATACTAGAGGACTTTAACGCCCCAATTATATCAGTGGATAAATCACTCAGACAAAAAACCCATAAAGAAACAGTGGCTCTGAATGACACATTAGACCACATGGATTTAACAGATATATACAGAACATTCCATCCAAAAGCAGTAAAATACACATTCTTTTCAAGTGCACATGAAACATTCTCCCAAACTGATCACATGTTAAGTCACAAAACAAGTCTCAAGAAGTTCAAGAAGACTGAAATCCTATCAAGCGTCTTTTCTGACCATAATGCTATTAAACTAGAAATCCACTACAAGAAAAAACAGGAAAAAAAAAAAAACCCACAAACATGTGGAGGCTAAACAACCAATGGGTCCACAAAGCAGCTATGGAGGAAATAAAAATAATACCTGGAGATAAATGAAAAAGGAAATGCAATGGATCAAAATCTTTGGCAAAGTAGTTCTAAGAAGGAAGTTTATAGCCTACCTCAAGAAACAAGAAAAAGCTCAAATAAACAATCTAATCTTACACCTAAAAGGACTAGAAAAAGAACAAACAAAGCCCAATGCCAGTAGAAGGAAGGAAATAATAAAGATCAGAGTGGAAATAAATGAAATAGAGTGAAAGAACACAGAGAAGATTGATGAAACTAAGCATGTTCTTTGAAAAAACTGATAAATCTTTAGTCAGACTCATCAAGGAAAAAAAGAGAAAGGACTTGAGTGAAATAGGGCGCCTGGGTGGCTCAGTTGGTTAAACGACTGCCTTCGGCTCAGGTCATGATCCTGGAGTCCCGGGATCGAGTCCCGCATCGGGCTCCCTGCTCAGCTCGGAGTCTGCTTCTCCCTCTGGCCCTCCTCCCTCTCATGCTCTCTCTCTCTCATTCTCTCTCTTGCAAATAAATAAAATCTTAAAAAAAAAAAAAAAGAAAGAAATGAAAAGAAGCTACAACTGACACTACAGAAATACAAAAAATTGTAAGAAACTATTATGAAAAATTATGCAACAAATTGGACAACCTTGAAAAAAATGGATAAATCACTAGAAACATAGAACCTTTCAAGACTGAATCAGGAAGAAATAGAAGATCTGAAGAAACAAATTACTAGTAATGAAATTGAATCAGTAATAATAACTAATAATAATAATATTAATAGACAAGAACCAAAATCCAGGACCAAATGACTTCATAGGTGAATTCTACAAATTATTTAGTTTCAAGTTTTTATTTAAATTCTAGTTAGTTAACACATAGTGTAATACTGGTTTCAGGAGTAGGATTTAGTGATTTATCACTTACATACAACACCTGGTACTCATCAGAATCAGTGCCCTCCCTTAATACCCATCCCCCCACCCACCTCCCTTCCAGAAACCCTCAGTTTGTTCTCTACAGTTAAGAGTCTCCTATGGTTTGCCTCCCCTTTTTTGTTCCCCTATGTTCCTCTGTTTTGTTTCTTAAATATGAGTGAAATCATATGGTATTTGTCTTTTTCTGACTTATTTCACTTAGCATAATACTCTCTAGTTCCATCCACATTGTTGCAAACGGCAAGATTTCATTCTTTTGGATGGCTGATATTCCACTGAATATACATATACATATACCACATCTTCTTTCTCTACTCATCAGTCATTGGACATTTGGGCTCTTCCCAAATAATTTGACTATTGTTGATAATGCTGTATAAACATGGGGGTGCATGTGCCCCTTAAATTACGTATGTTTGTATCCTTTGAGTAAATACCTAGTCGTACAATTGCTGGGTCCTAGGGTAGCTCTATTTTCAACTTTTTGACGAACCTCCATACTGTTTTCCAGAGTGGCTGCACCAGTTTGCAATTCCCACCTACAGTGCAAGAGGGTTCCCCTTTCTCTGCCAACATCTATTGTTTCCTGTGTTAATTTTAGCCATTCTGACAGGTGTGAGGTGGTATCTCATCAAAGTTTTGATTTGCATTTCCCTGATGAGTGATGTTGAACATCTTTTCATGTGTCTGTTAGCCATCTGGATGTCTTCTCTGGAAAAATGTCTATTCATGTCTTCTGCCCATTTCTTAGCTTGATTGTTTTTTGGGTGTTGAGTTTGATAAGTTCTTTATAGATTTGGACACTAGCCCTTTATCAGATATGTCATTTGCAAATACCTTCTCCCATTCCATAGGTTGCCTTTTAGTTTTGTTGTTTCTTTCACAACTTTTTGTCTTTTTTTTTTTTAATTTATTTATTTGACAGAGAGAGACACAGCGAGAGAGGAAACACAAGCAGGGGGAGTGGAAGAGGAAGCAGCAGGCTTCCTGCAGAGCAGGGAGCCCAATGCAGGGCTCGATCCCAGGACTCTGGGATCATGACCTGAGCCGAAGGAGATGCTTAACGACTGAGCCACCCAGGCACCCCACAAACTTTTTATCTTAATGAAGTCTCAATAGTTCATTTTTGCTTTTGTTTCCTTTGCCTCCGAAGATGTGTCTAGTAAGAAGTTGCTACGGCCAGTGTCAAAGAGATTGCTGCTTGTGTTCTCCTCTAGGATTTTGATGGTTTCCTGTCTCACATTTAGGTCTTTCACCCATTTTGAATTTATTTTTGCGTATGGTGAAAGAAAGTGGTCCAGTTTCATTCTTTTGCATATGGCTGTCCAGTTTTCACAACACCATTTTTTGAAGAGATCGTCTTTTTTCCATTGGATATTCTTTCCTGCTTTGTCAAAGATTAATTAACCATGGAGTTGTGGGTTCTACTAAACACTTAAACAAGAGTTAATACCTACCCTTCCCAAAATGTTCCAAAAAACTGAAGAGGAAGGAATGCTTCCAAATTAATTCTACAAGGACATTATCCTGATACCAAAACCAGACAAAGACACTACAAGAAAGGAAAATTACATGCCAATATTCCTGATGAATAGAGATGCAAAAATGGTCACCAAAATATCAGCAAACTAAATGTAACAATATATTAATGGGATCATTCATCATGATCAAATGGGACTTATTCCGGGATCAAAGGATGGCTCAATATCCTCAATTCACCATGACATACCACATTAAAAACAAAGGGTAAAAATCATATGATCATCTCAATAGATGTGAAAAAAGCATTTGACAAACTCAACATGCATTAGTCATAAAAACTCTCAACAAAGTGGATACAGAAAGAACTCAACTCAAAATAATAAAGGCCATGTGTGACAAACCCACAGCTAACATCATACTCAAGGATAAAAAATAAAAGCTTTTCCTCTAAGATCAGGAACAAGACATGGATGCCCACACTCTTGCCACTTTTATTCAACATAGTGCTGGAAGTCCTAGCCCCAGCAATCAGACAAGAAAGAAAAATAAAAGGCACCCAAATTGGTAAGGGAAAAAGTAAAACTGTCACTATTTGTGGAAGACATAATGCTATATATAGAAAACCCTAAAGGCTCCACCAAAAACAAAACAAAAAAACTATTAGAATAGGGGCACCTGGCTGGCTCAGGAGGAGGAGGGTGTGACTCTTGATCTCAGGGTCATGAGTTCAAACCCCATATTGTGTACAGAGATTACTTAAATAAATAAACTTAAAAAAAAGCTATTAGAATAAATGAATTCAGTAAAGTTGCAGGGCACAAAATTATATATTCAGAAATCTGTTGTGTTTTTATACATTAATAATAAACTGTCAGAGAAATTAAGAAAACAATCCCATTTATAAATGCACCAAAAAAATAAAATACCTAGGAATAAATTTAACCAAGGAGGTGAAAGACCTATATTCCAAAAACTATAAGACACTGATGAAAGAAACTCAAGAAGATACAAGTAAATGGAAACATAGCTCATGTTCATGGATTGAAAGAATATTGTTAAAATGTCCATACTACCCAAAGCAATCTACACATTTAATGCAATCCCTATCAAAATACCAATAGTATTTTTCATAGAACTAGAATAATCCTAAAGTTTGTATGGAACTATGAAAGATCCAGAATAGCCAAAGCCATCTTGAGAAAGAATTAAGCTGGAGGTATCACAATCCCAGATTTCATACTATACTACAAAGCTATAGTAATCAAAACAATATGGTACTGGCACAAAAAATGGACACAAAGATCAGTGTAACAGCCCAGAAATAAACCTATGCATATATGGTCAACTAATCAATAGCAAAGGAGGCTAGAATATACAATGGGGAAAAGAGAATAATAAATTAATTACATTTTTATTATTTTTATTTATTTTTTATTTTTTTAAAGATTTTATTTATTTATCAGAGAGAGAAAGAGAGAGAGAGCACACACAAGCAGGGGGAGCGGCCGGCAGAGAGAGAAGCAGGCTCCCGCCGAGCAAGAAGCCCGATGCGGGACTCGATCCCAGGACCCCGGGATCATGACCCGAGCCGAAGGCAGACACTCAACGGACTGAGCCATCCAGGTGTCCCAAATTAATTACATTTTTAAATAAATAGTGGACAGCCATGTGCAAAAGAAACTGGACCACTTCCCTACACCATACACAAAAATTAACTCAGTGGATTAAAGACCACTTTATGTAACAAATGAAACCATAAAACTCCTATAAGAAAATAAAGGCAGGGGTGCCTGGGTGGCTCAGAAGGTTAAGCGTCTGCCTTCGGCTCAGGTCATGATCCCAGCGTCCTGGGATCAAGCCCCACATTGGGCTCCCTGCTCAGCTGGGAGCCTGCTTCTCCCTCTCCCTCTGCCTGTCCCCCTGCTCATGCTCTCTCTCTCTCTGTATCTCTATGTCTCAAATGAATAAATAAAATCTTTAAAAAAAATTTAAATTTAAATTTAAAAAATTTTTTTAAAAAGGCACTAAATTCTTGGACATCAGCCTTAGCACCATTTTCTGGGTATGTCTTCTTAAGCAAAGGAAACAAAAGCAAAAATAAACAAGTGGAACTATAGCAAACTAAAAACGTTCTACACAGCAAAGGAAACCACCAACTAAATGAAAAGGCAACTTCCTGCATCGGAGAAATTATTTGCAGATGATACATCCAATAAGGGGTTAAAACCCAAAATATTTAAAGAACTCATACAACTCAACACAACAAAAACCAATCTAATTTAAAAATGGACAGGGGACCTATATAGGCATTTTTTTCTTTGAAGAAAACATCCAGATGGCCAATGGACACATGAAAAGATGCTCAACATCACTGATCGCCAGGGATACGCAAATCAAAGCCACAATGAGGTATCACCTCACACCTGTCAGAATAGCTATCATCAAAAAGACAAGAAACAAGTGTTGGTAAGGATGTGGAGAAAAGGGGACCCCCGTGCACTATTTGGTGGGAATGTAACTTGGTGCAGCCACTATGGAAAACAGTGTAGAAGTTTTCTTAAAAATGTTTAAATAGAACTACTGTATGATACAGTAATTCCACTTCTGGATTTTACCTGAAGAAAAATGAAAACACTAATCTGGAAAAGACATATGTACCCCTAATTTTATTGCAGCATTATTTACAACAGCCAAAATATGAAAGCAACCTACCAGTCCATAGATTGATGCATGGATAAAGAAAATGTGGTGTGTACATACACACACGCTATAATATCATTCAGCCATTAAAAAAAGAATAAAATCTTGCCGTTCATGACAAAATTGATAGACCTTGAGGGTACTATGCTAAGTGAAGTCAGTCAGTCAGAGAAAGACAAACACCATAGGATTTCACTTATATCTGGAATCTAAGAAACAAAATAAGGGAACAAACAGAAACAGACTCAAAAACACAGAGAAACTGGTGGTTGCCAGAGAGGAGGGAGTGGGGGGGGATGGCAAAATAGGTGAAGGGCATTTGAAGTACAACCTTCCAGTTATGAAATAAGTAAGTTTGGGGATGGGAAGTACAGTATACAGTCAATAAAATTGTAATAACATTGTACAGAACAGATGGTGACTCCGCCTATCACAGTGAGTACTGTGTAATGTACGTAATAATCAAATCACTATGATGTATGCCTGAAACTAATATATGCATGTCAACTACATGTCACTTACAAATAAAAAATTGTCTTCAAAAACCCCTCAAGGGCGGAGCAAGATGGCGGAGGAGTAGGAGACCTGGATTTCGTCTCCTCTCAGGAATTCAGCTGGATAGGGATCAAACCATTCTGAACACCTACAAACTCAACAGGAGATCGAAGAAAAGAAGAGCAACAACTCTCTCATCAGAAAAGCGACCACTTTCTGGAAGGTAGGATGGGCGGAGAAGTGAATCCGAGGCGATATTCGGGAGGATAGTCGGCGGGGGAGGGGCCTCCGTCAGCTGCTTCTGGCAAGTGATAGAACCACGAAGCACAGAATCGCAACTTTTAAAAGTCTGCTCCGCTGAGGGACGTCACTCTGGTGGCTAAGCGGGGGGTGGAACCCTCCGGGACAGTGTGGTCTCAGGACCCTCGGGGTCACAGAAAGACCGGGGGTGCCCGAGTGTGGCAGAGCTCCCAGGTAACGGAGCAGGGAAGCCGGCTGCAGAGGCGGAGCCCAGGCGCGGGCTCTCAGCTCGGGGTCGCCATAAACCGTGATCCGCGGCACAGTCGGGCCACTGCTCCTCCAGCAGGGACCCAACAAGCGGCAAATCCGGGGAGACTCACCTTCCTCCCCGGGGAGGAGCCGCGCGGGAGTGCACCGCAGGGATCTGCTGGGTTTGGAGACTCCACCCGGGGTCGGGTGCCAGAGATAGAAACGCGCGGTCACAAGCCCTGCGAGCACGGAGTGCGGCCAGAGACCGGGGAGCTGGGAGTGACTGACGGCTTTTCTCTGGGGGCTCACTGAGGAGCAGGGCCCCGAGTTCTCGGCTCCTCCGGGGCAGAGATTGGGAGGCTGCCATTTTCACTCTCCGCCTCCAAAGCTGTACGGAAAGCTCGCAGGGAACAAAAGCTCCGGAGAGCAAACCCGAGCAGATTACTTAGCCGAGAGGGGCAAGGGCGGAGCAATTCCGCCTCCGGCAAAGACATTTGGAAACCACGGCAACAGGCCCCTCCCCAGAAGATCAGCGAGAACAGCCAGCCAAGACCAAGTTTACCGATCACTGAGAACGGCAGAACTCTAGCGCTAGGGGAATACTGCACATAGAATTCATGGCTTTTTTACCATGATTCTTTAGTCTTTTAAAGTTAATTTTTTTAACTGTCTTTTTGTCTTTTTATTTCTTTTTGAATTTTTCTTTTTCCCTTTTTCAACCAACATCTTATCAATCCCTTTTTTTAAAAAAAAAAACATTTTTATTTTTCATTTTTAGAGTCATATTCTCTCCCTTCATAGTAGTTACCCATATTTTTGGCTTATATATATAAGTTGTTCTCTCTTTAAAATTTTGAGATAGTTTCTTCTAACAGATTAAAATATACCCTAAATCTCTAGTATATGGTGTTTTCTATTCCCTTGCCTGATCACATCCTCTCCCTTTTTTTTTTCTTTTTCTTTTTTCTTTTTTTAAATCCTCTTCTTTCTTTTTTCAAACAACTTCTTATCAATTCCTTTTATAAAATTTTTTATAATTTCCATTTTTACAGTCATATTCCATCCCTTCATCATATCAACCCTTATTTTTGTACATATATAAGTTTTTCTTTCTTTAAAATTTTGGGAGGCACTTTCTTCTAAAAGACCAAAATACACCCCAAATCTAGTGTGTGCCACTGATCTATATACCAGCCTGATCATATTTGATCACATTCTGGTTTTTTTAGTTGTTGTTGTTTTGTTTTGTTTGTTTTTGTTTTTATCTTTATCCTTTTCTTTTTCTTTTTTTTTCTTTTTCTTTTTTCTCTCTTTCCCTTTCTTATCCCACTGCTTCAGGTCTTTTTTGATTTGTTTAGAGTATATTTTCTGGGGACGTGGTTACTCTGCTAGCATTTTGTTCTCTCATTAATCTATTCTCCTCTGCACAAAATGACAAGACAGAAAAAATCACCTCAACAAAAAGAACAAGAGGTAGTACCGACTGCCAGGGACCTACTCAATACGGACATTAGTACGATGTCAGATCTAGAGTTCAGAATCATCACCTTAAAGATACTAGCTGGGCTTGAAAAAAATATGGAAGTTATTAGAGAAACCCTTTCTGGAGAAGTAAAAGAGCTAAAATCCAACCAAGTAGAAATCAAAAAGGCTATTAATGAGGTGCAATCAAAAATGGGGGCGCTAACTGCTAGAATAAATGAGGCAGAAGAGAGAATCAGTAATATAGAAGATGAAATGATGGAAAATAAAGAAGCTGAGAAAAAGAGAGATAAACAACTACTGGATCATGAGGGCAGAATTCGAGAGATAAGCGATACCATAAGACGAAACAACAGAATAATTGGGATCCCAGAAGAAGAAGAAAGAGAGAGAGGGGCAGAAGGTATAATGGAGCAAATTATAGCAGAGAACTTCCCTAATTTGGGGAAAGAAACAGACATGAAAATCCAGGAAGCACAGAGAACCCCTCTCAAAATCAATAAAAATAGGTCAACACCCCGACATCTAATAGTAAAACTTACGAGTCTCATAGACAAAGAGAAAATCCTGAAAGCAGCTCGGGAGAAGAGATATGTAACCTACAAGGGTAGAAACATTCGATTGGCAACAGACCTATCCACAGAGACCTGGCAGGCCAGAAAGGACTGGCAGGATATATTCAGAGCACTAAATGAGAAAAATATGCAGCCAAGAATACTCTATCCAGCTAGGCTGTCATTGAAAATTGAAGGAGAGATAAAAAGCTTCCAGGACAAACAAAAACTAAAGGAATTTGCAAACACAAAACCAGCCCTACAGGAAATCTTGAAAGGGGTCCTCTAAGCAAACAGAGAGCCTAAAAGCAACATAGACCAGAAAGGAACACAGACAATATACGGTAACAGTCACCTTACAGGCAATACAATGGCACTAAATTCCTATCTTTCAATAGTTACCCTGAATGTAAATGGGCTCAATGCCCCAATCAAAAGACACAGGCTATCAGACTGGATTAAAAAACAAGACCCATTGATATGCTGTCTGCAAGAGACTCATTTTAGAACCAAAGACACCCCCAGATTGAAAGTGAGGGGGTGGAAAACCATTTACCATGCTAATGGACACCAAAAGAAAGCTGGGGTGGCAATCCTTATATCAGACAAATTAGATTTTAAACCAAAGACTATAATAAGAGATGAGGAAGGACACTATATCCTACTTAAAGGATCTATCCAACAAGAAGATCTAACAATTGTAAATATCTTTGCCCCTAACATGGGAGCAGCCAATTAGATAAGGCAATTAATAACAAAAGCAAAGAAACACATCGACAACAATACAATAATAATGGGGGACTTTAACATCCCCCTCACTGAAATGGACAGATCGTCTAAGCAAAAGATCAACAAGGAAATAAAGACTTTGAATGACACACTGGACCAAATGGACTTCACAGACAGATTCAGAACATTCCACCCCAAAGCAACAGAATACACATTCTTCTCTAGTGCCCATGGAACATTCTCCAGAATAGATCACATCCTAGGTCATAAATCAGGTCTCAACCGTACCAAAAGATTGGGATCATTCCCTGCCGATTTTCAGACCACAATGCTTTGAAACTAGAACTCAATCCCAAGAGGAAAGTCGGAAAGAACTCAAATACATGGAGGCTAAAGAGCATCCTACTGAAGAATGAATGGGTCAACCAGGAAATTAAAGAAGAATTTAAAAAATACATGGAAACCAATGAAAATGAAAACACAACTGTTCAAAATCTTTGGGATGCAGCAAAGGCAGTCCTAAGAGGAAAGTATATAGCAATACAAGCCTTTCTCAAGAAACAAGAAAGGTCTCAAGTACACAACCTAACCCTACACCTAAAGGAGCTGGAGAAAGAACAGGAAATAAAGCCTAAACCCAGCAGGAGAAGAGAAATAATAAAGATCAGAGCAGTAATCAATGAAATAGAAACTAAAAGAACAGTAGAACAGATCAACGAAACTAGGAGCTGGTTCTTTGAAAGAATTAACAAGATTGATAAACCCCTGGCCAGACTTATCAAAAAGAGAAGAGAAATGACCCAAATCAACAAAATCATGAATGAAAGAGGAGAGATCACAACCAACACCAAAGAAATACAAACAATTATAAGAACATATTATGAGCAACTCTATGTCAGCAAATTAGATAACCTGGAAGAGCTGGAGGCATTCCTAGAGATGTATCAACTACCAAAACTGAACCAGGATGAAATAGAAAACCTGAACAGACCTATAACCACTAAGGAAATTGAAGCAGTCATCAAAAATCTCCCAAAAAACAAAAGCCCAGGGCCAGATGGCTTCCCAGAGGAATTCTACCAAACATTTCAAGAAGAATTAATACCTATTCTTCTGAAACTGTTCCAAAAAATAGAAACGGAAGGAAAACTTCCAAACTCATTTTATGAGGCCAGCATTACCTTGATCCCAAAACCAGACAAAGACCCCATCAAAAGGAGAATTACAGACCAATATCCCTGATGAACATGGATGCAAAAATTCTCACCAAAATACTAGCCAATAGGATCCAACAGTACATTAAAAGGATTATTCACCATGACCAAGTGGGATTTATCCCTGGGCTGCAAGGTTGGTTCAACATCCGCAAATCAATCAATGTGATACAATACATTAACAAAAGAAAGAACAAGAATCATATGATCCTCTCAATAGATGCAGAAAAAGCTTTTGACAAAGTACAGCATCCTTTCTTGATCAAAACTCTTCAGAGTATAGGGATAGAGGGTACATACCTCAATATCATAAAAGCCATCTATGAAAAACCTACAGCGAATATCATTCTCAATGGGGAAAAACTGAGACCTTTCCCCCTAAGGTCAGGAATGCGGCAGGGATGTCCACTATCACCACTGCTATTCAATATAGTATTGGAAGTCCTAGCCACAGCAGTCAGACAACAAAAAGAAATCAAAGGCATCCAAATTGGCAAAGAATAAGTCAAACTCACTCTTTGCAGATGATATGATACTTTATGTGGAAAACCCAAAAGACTCCACCCCAAAACTGCTAGAACTCATACAGGAATTCAGTAAAGTGGCAGGATATAAAATCAATGCACAGTAATCAGTGGCATTCCTATACACCCACAACAAGACAGAAGAAAGAGAAATTAAGGAGTCGATCCCATTTACAATTGCACCCCAAACCATAAGATACCTAGGAATAAATCTAACCAAAGAGACAAAGGATCTGTACTCAGAAAACTACAAAATACTCATGAAAGAAATTGAGGAAGACACAAAGAAATGGAAAAACGTTCCATGCTCATGGATTGGAAGAACAAATATTGTGAAGATGTCAATGCTACCTAGAGCAATCTACACATTCAATGCAATCCCCATCAAAATACCATCCACTTTTTTCAAAGAAATGGAACAAATAATCCTAAAATTTGTATGGAACCAGAAAAGACCCCGCATAGCCAGAGGAATGTTGAAAAAGAAAAGCAAAGCCGGAGGCATCACAATTCCGGACTTCAAGCTCTATTACAAAGCTGTCATCATCAAGACAGCATGGTACTGGCACAAAAACAGACACATAGATCAATGGAACAGAATAGAGAGCCCAGAAATGGACCCTCAACTCTATGGTCAACTAATCTTCGACAAAGCAGGAAAGAATGTCCAATGGAACAAAGACAGTCTCTTCAACAAATGGTGTTGGGAAAATTGAACAGCCACATGCAGAAGAATGAAACTGGACCATTTCCTTACACCACACACAAAAATAGACTCCAAATGGTTGAAAGACCTCAATGTGAGACAGGAGTCCATCAAAATCCTAAAGGAGAACACAGGCAGCGACCTCTTTGACCTCAGCCGAAGCAACTTCTTCCTAGAAACATCGCCAAAGGCAAGGGAAGCAAGGGCAAAAATGAACTATTGGGACTTCATCAAGATAAAAAGCTTTTGCAAAGCAAAGGAAACAGTCAACAAAACCAAAAGACAACCGACAGAATGGGAGAAGATATTTGCAAATGACATATCAGATAAAGGGCTAGTATCCAAAATCTATAAAGAACTCATCAAACTCAACACCCAAAGAACAAAGAATCCAATCAAGAAATGGGCAGAAGACATGAACAGACATTTTTCCAAAGAAGACATCCAAATGGCCAACAGACACATGAAAAAGTGCTCAATATCGCTCAGCATCAGGGAAATCCAAATCAAAACCTCAATGAGATACCACCTCACACCAGTCAGAATGGCTAAAATTAACAAGTCAGGAAACGACAGATGTTGGCGGGGATGCGGAGAAAGGGGAACCCTCCTACACTGTTGGTGGGAATGCAAGCTGGTGCAGCCACTCTGGAAAACTGTATGGAGGTTCCTCAAAAAGTTGAAAATAGAGCTACCATATGATCCAGCAATTGCACTACTGGGTATTTACCCCAAAGATACAAAAGTAGGGATCTGAAGGGGTACGTGCACCCCGATGTTTATAGCAGCAATGTCCACAATAGCCAAACTGTGGAAAGAGCCATGATGTCCATCGACAGATGACTGGATAAAGAAGATGTGGTATATATATACAATGGAATATTATGCAGCCATCAAAAGGAATGAGATTTTGCCATTTGCAACGACGTGGATGGAACTGGAGGGTATTATGTTGAGTGAAATAAGTCAAACAGAGAAAGACATGTATCATATGATCTCACTGATATGAGGAATTCTTAATCGCAGGAAACAAACTGAGTGTGGTTGGAGTGGGGGGTGGGGTGGGAGGGATGGGGTGACTGGGTGATAGACACTGGGGAGGGTATGTGCTCTGGTAAGCGCTGTGAATTGTGCAAGACTGTTGAATCTCAGATCTGTACCTCTGAAACAAATAATGCAATATATGTTAAGAAAAAAAAAGACGAAGAAGAAGGTAGCGGGAGGGGAAGAATGAAGCGGGGGAAATCGGAGGGGTAGACGAACCATGAGAGACGATGGACTCTGAAAAAGAAACTGAAGGTTCTAGAGGGGTGGGAGGTGGGAGGATGGGTTAGCCTGGTGGTGGGTATTGAGGAGGGCACATTCTGCATGGAGCACTGGGTGTTATGCACAAACAATGAATCATGGAACACTTCATCTAAAACTAATGATGTAATGTATGGGGATTAACATAAGAATAAAAAAAATAAAATTAAAAAAAAAAAAAGAGACACAAAGCAAAAAAAAAAAAAAAAAAAAATACCCTCAAATGCCACACCAGGGACCAACCAGTTCATAGTTACAAATTCTGAAACTAGACTTTCTTCAGTTTCTACCTAATCCCAAGAAAAGATAACCCAAATTCCTGGCATCTCTCTAGAAAGGTAGTTCGTATTTTTCCCAGCTTCCCACTCACTAACAGAGTAACCCTAGAAAAGGAGCCATTTAGGGGTGCCTGGGTGGCTCAGTCGTTAAGCATCTGCCTTCAGCTCAGGTAATGATCCCGGGGTCCTGGGTGAGCCCTGCATCGAGCCCTGCATCGGGCTCCCTGCTCTGCGGGAAGCCTGCTTCTCCCTCTCCCACTCCCCCTGCTCATGTTCCCTCTCTTGCTGTGTCTCTCTCTCTAATAAATAAATAAAATATTTTAAAAAGAAAAAAAGAAAAGGAGCCATTTTACGTGTGGGTTTCGGTAGTAATTCCCCGCCTTTACCTGGCCTAAATGTCAGAAGGGCGCCCCTCCCCGCCCCCATCTCTGGGCAACCTCTCCAACACATCAGCATCATAAGCTTAAGCAGTTCCCAGTATTTATTTTACTCTTTGTTTCTCAAACAAGTGGATTTCCCTTACTCTCTTACAAGCTTAGTTATGCATGTTTAAAAGAATGTCTGCAATTATGTACCTAGAATTTCTAGGTACTTATTGTAGAAAGTAGGAGGCTGGGTTGATTATTTAAATGTAAATTAATTCTGGCTTCTAAAAAGACAGCATCTAGTCTCCTTGCACACTATTATAAAAGGGGGGAAAATCACTTTTTACTTGCAGGAGGAGATTCTAGGTACCTTTATATTTGAGCCTCCATGAGTTATGTGCATTTGGCTTGTGAGATCCATTTTGGTCTGTGTTTCTACCTGATCTTGATACATCTTTTTAAAGTTGAAAATAATAGTTCCTCTGGTTTGGAATAACTTTTCCAGGGTTAAAGCAGAGATCCTTATAATGTTTTGTCTTTAGACCCACCCACAAGCACAGTTAAAAAACAAAACTTTGAGGCTGTAACTTTGCTCAAGCGACACAACCAAAACGGGGAAAAAAAAGCCTTTACATAGGAAACTGGTACTCTGACTGCAATTCAGGCCACAGCGTTTGCAACATCTCTACAGAGATGAATTAATAATAAGGGACATGGCCATAAAGTGGTTATAAGCACCAGTAACACTTTTTAGGCCTAAGTTAAATGATCAAAACCAACAAACCATCAACCTTTTGATTTTGGTTGAATATGCAGGGATTCTATTTGAAATCATGTCTCAGAACTTTTTCCACAGATCATATTACTTTAATTCCTAGAATGATATTCTGAAAGGAGCCAGGGCATTAAGTGTTTCTTTGTAACATTTTTGTAATTCAAGAAAAACCTGAATTATCCAACCCAGAAGTACTTAAACTGTCCCATTTGAAATAACCTAATATCTGTACATACATCTTTCACTCCCCTCATTGTATAAGGATCAGATTTGCCTTGGAAAAAACAAAACAAAACAAAAAACCCAACAACAACAACCTGAATTCAATAATCATTGTATAAGGATCAGATTTGCCTTGGAAAAAATAAAACAAAATACCCAACAACAACCTGAATTCAATAATCACTGAAGAAATGGGAGCTGTTAAACTTTTATCAGGGTGATGGTGGATGTTACCACAAATGGCAAAGAGGTTACTTTGATATCATGGTAACTTGGACAGGTTTCAATATATAAGTAGCAATCAATTGTCTGTAGTTTACATTTTAAGAAACAAGCACTGTAACTAGAGTTGTAAAGGGAAGTCTTTTTGTAACAAAAGATGAAATGAACAGTCTTAAAAAGTGGCAAGTTGCATATCTTGGGTCTATGCCTAGGAGGCATGGATGGCTCTCAGCAGATCAGGCCCTCCTGGCAACTGTATATAAATTGTTTGCATATATTTTTCTAGGAAAATAATCCAAAGCATTCACCAAAACATTCAAAAGGGTCTATGATCCACAGAAAAATTAAAACTATTATTTTAGGTTTCCAAATACAGATGGATGATTCATGCCAAGAAGCTCAGAATTTATCCCTCTTACCCCACCCCCACCCCCGCCCAAGGAAAAGTCTGAGGATGAAACACAAGGCTGAATTTGTGCTTCACTCAGGAGTGGTGTGGGGTAGGAGTCTAGAAAGAGGAAACCAGTTAAGAGGATGTTGCTCTAATAGTAAGAAATTCCAAAGGACTTTTCACTGCTCAGTGCAGGTTACTTACGACATTCCTCAGGCTTTCCCTTCATTTTTTTGAAGCAGGTCCAATGAACTCCAGCCCCATTAGCCACCACTACCGCCTCCACCCGCAAGCTAGAACACTCTTTCTGAAATAGAACACACTCTTTCTGACTGCTGTTTTCCTTGCTATCCCACCCCACCTCCAAAAGCAAACAGGTCTATTATGTTTTAGGGATTTTACTACTACCCACATGGGAAAGGACAAGGACAAAGAAAAATAAGCATAAATAATTTACAACATTCTTACAGCTTCTAAAAATGAAGCAGCAATGTAATTTATTAAGAGACTTTAACTTAAATATATCTGAGTTTAAATCCTAGTTCTGCCATTAAGACAGATTTGCCTTGAAAAAAAAACCTATATTCTTGACTTAACTTCTGCAATGGATTAAATGTTTATATTCCCCCCAAAATTGAAATATCACCCCAATGTGATGGTATTAGAAGGCAAGTCCCCTGGGAGATGATTAGGTCATGAGAGCAGAGCCCTCTTGAATGAGATTAGTGCCCTAATAAAAAAGACCCCAAGGGGCTCCCTCCTCCCTTCCACCATGTGAAGACACAGCAAAAAGATGGCCGTCTATGAATCAGGAAGCAGGCTGTCACCAGACACCAAATCTGGGGCACCTTGATCTTGGACTTGCCAGCCTCCAGAACTGTGGGAAACACATTTCTATTGTTTATAAGCTACCCAGTCGATTGTGTTGTATTACAGCAAACCAAAGGGATCAAGAAAATTCCATAAACTTTCATTTCCTCATATTTAGAATAGGATAATAATAGTACCTACCACACGGCATTATTGTGAGAACTCCACAGAGTCACATTAAAAGAGCTTCACACTCTAGAGGATACGCAATGAATGGCAGTACGTGTCTTGACTCTCCCTAAGCCCCTCACTGATATTCCTAGGAAGAGGGGCTATCAGTTCCCCCTTAACTATATCACATTGCACATATAGGACACAATCAATGCCTATAGATAAAAATCAAAACAGAATTGGTACCATCTATGCTCAAGTAGAGCATATGCATTTCTGAGGGACAGTGAACAAAATGAACCCCCCCCCCCGACATTTCTTCAAAAACAGTCAAAGTAAAAGACCTGAAAAGGACCTGAATGAAGGCAGTGAATGGCTAAGGGATTAAGAAAGACTGGATGGACACAAAAAAAGCAAAAATTGCTTTTGACAACAGCGGGTGGCAAATGCTGTGGAGAGTGCAAGATCAAGCTACGACCATCGCAATGAAATTTCAAGGCAGAATGTGGTTTGTGATGAACATTCTAGGTCTATGCATTTATTAATATGTGCGAAAAGGACCTGTCTTAAAGCAACCAAACATTCCCGGTTGCCCTCTTCCCAAAGGAGAAAGTTCTCTCTTTAGGAGAAGGAAGAATGAAATCCTCACACAAGAAAAAGTACATAACAGCTAGACAGAAAGATTCTTAGAAAAAAAGAATAACCATTAGAATTACTTCAAATGTTGTCAGCCTTCATCTCCCTATAGGAATTTAAAGGACCTTTTGTCCACAACCCTAAACTCTGTTGAAGTTCATGAGGAGACCCATAATTCTGAGATGAGCTAGAATCTGGTTAGGGAATGCGGAGTGCATTTCAATGTGACCATACGGAAAATGAGTGTTGGCCAGGCACCAGATTTCACTCACGGTGGAAATACCCAGCAATCATAAATGGTTGTCAACTCTTTATTCAAATCCTTCAACAGCTTGCCATTGCACTCAAGACTGGATATGCTTGTAAATGCACTTTGAAATTCAAGAAAGCTCTAGCGTCCTGCATGACCTAGCCCCTACAGGGTTCCATCTCAAGCTACTCTTCCCCAAGTTCCAACCACAGGGACCTAATGTTAGTTCCTCAAGCCTACAACGTCTCTCTGACATTAAGGCATTCTCTCTGCCTGCAATGTGCCTGAGTTTTAGAGGTGCATACATTCATCTTTGGGTCTCAACTCAAACGTCACTTATACAAAGAAGTATTCCCTAACAGCCCTATCCAATCAAAATTAGTACTCCCCCACTGTTAATTCTGATAGCTCCCTATTTTTTTGTTTGTCACTCTTATCAGACTTTGTATTTGTAGATTTATCATCTTTATCTGCTTTTAACTGTCTCCACTAGGGAATGAAATTCACACACTAGGGACAACGTCCCTAGAGTTGACACTATATCTCTTCCTCATAGCCCAATGCCTCACATAAAATAGAAGCCCTAATCACTGATAAGTGGATATATGAATCTTGTAATTCTAGCCAGCCAATAACATTCTGGAATCACAGTTTAAGAGGACAGTGAGTATGACTGTTTCTTTCTTCCTGCCCTCAAACTGATGACTCTGCCTAAACTGAAAAAAGGTGTTAAGTCCCACATTCTAAAGAAAACTTCCAACAACTGGAAATATACCTGTTTAGAGCTTAAGAGATGAGTGAAATGTAACAATCAACCATCCCTATCATCCCATCCACCACTCCCCTGTGTGTATGCATATAGTATATGTATGTGTGTATGTGTGAAAAGGAAGAAAAACTGTCTTATCAAGATAGAAAAAGAGAAATTGGGAGTAGGAGTCTATAGCCTAGTGAAGAGTAGAATAATGAGGGTAAGTCTCTAAAAGAATCCTTCTTAGAGAACGGGAGTGCAGATCAGACAACTGAAAAGATACTCTCCAGCTCAGGCAGCAGACTAGCAATTTACCCTTCGGGTCTATCTAATCAGGGGGAGAGACGGAAATGAGCAGAATGACAGAATAAAGAAAGGGAGCAGTAGGGGACAGACTCTTTCTTCCTCAGCTTACAAATAATGGTTGAGAGTCCTCGGGGTCCAGTGGACCCCACTGAACGTAGCTGGACTTCGGCTGCCTTGATTATAATCCAGCCAACAGCACTGTCAAAGGTGTCGGGCCACACCAACTGCACACCCAGGAGAGATGCAACATTTGTGCATTTAACACAAAGAGGTAAGGATGCCAGTAAGTGTTGACCTGAGAGGTAACAATGTGGAGAATTAAAAACTGCTGTCCCTTTCCTCTCTTGTTTCTCCCAGCCCCAACACAGTGGAAGAGCTGCATCTCCAAGTAAACCAGTCCATCTCCCAAGGTGCGTGTGAGTGCTGGGGGTGGGGGAGGATGAGGGGACAAAAGAACACAGTACGGACGCCCTATGACTCCCGACTCCACTACTCCCTGCTTGTGCTCAGGAAGCTAAAAGATGAGATCTAACTTAGACACGACAAAGGAGACTGAAACTTGAGTTCGAAGTTCTCAGAGCCCCTTCATCCCCCTAAAATTCACTAAGGATCTCAAGGAGTTCTTGATGTGGGTTATACATACTGATATTTGTAGCACTGAAATTAAAACTAAGAATTTTTTTTTCAAAATTTGTCAATTCATTTAAAATATTATGTTAAGGTGCGCCTGGGTGGTTCAGTCGGTTAAGCAGTGGACTCTTGATTTCAGCTCAGGTCATGATCTCAGGGTCCTGGGATCCAGCCCCACGTCGGGCTCCAAGCTCAGCGGGGAGTCTGCTTCAGGATTCTCTCTCTCCCTCTACCCATCCCCCCACTCGCTCTCACTCTCTCCCTAATGAATAATCTGTAAATACATAAGTAAACAAATAAATAAATTATTGTGTTAAAATAACATGTCTTATACAAAATCTATTTTCCTAGAACAAGAATTTTAGAAAGAAGAGTTGTATTGTTTTACAAATCTGTAAATATCTTTCGATTCTGGCTTAAAAGAAAACAGCTGAATTTTCCTATGTGCTTCTGCACTCGATCTGTTGGGATATGTTGCTTTGGTTAAATGAAGAAAGTAAATGAAGAAAATCAGGCCTCCCACAGACTTGTAGTTGGAAGAGGGAGTCCTATTTTAATAGTCTTTTTAGCTAATTGTAAATATTTGTTGCCACTACATCAAAACTCTACAGGTGGTAGGTTTTTTTTAGAGGCAAGTTGCAATGTGAGCTCTGAAGCCTTATCAATGAGCCTTTCATCCTCTGTTATCTCACCATCACTGGTCTCTCTTGCAAGGTACATGTAGGATCTTGCAAAATCATGCATTGGTCATTAGAAAATAGTTCTTAAATGAGTTTACAAACTCTGTGGTGCAACAACAAAGTCACATTTGTTAATATCACCACTGATCTCATCCAAACAACACTTTAAGTATTGGGAAGCTGGCAACCTCACAGTGGCAGATAGAAATTTTCCAAAATTCTACTCATTGCTTCAAAGCTCGAATTTTATCACTGGCAACAGTAAGGTTGGTGGTTGTCTTTGAAGGGACTGGCTCACTTTGCTCATCTGAGGAAATGTCTTCCCACCCGGATGAACATAGTTTCTATGCCAGTCATTCTTTTAGGTTAAAAAGGTCACCTAAGAATAAAGGTAGCTAGTTTACTTTTCCAATCATGCAATCCTGTAACGGCTTTTTCCTCGGGCATAACTTGTGATGTGCAGCAAAGTGCTTTCTGAATGGTCTCATTTCTTCTACATTAAAAAGATTTGAGAGAAAAAAGACAGCGTACTCAATGGTTAGAGTTTTAGTGCAATTAATGATTTTTACTGCTTGATCGTCAAGCACTTTTTTTTTTTAATTTTATTTATTTATTTGACAGAGAGAGACACACAGAGAGCAGGAACACAAGCAGGGGGAGTGGGAGAGGGAGAAGCAGGCCTCCCATGGAACAGGGAGCCCGATGCCGGGCTCGATCCCATCACGACCCGAGCCAAAGGCAGACGCTTAACGACTGAGCCACCCAGGTGCCCCTCGTCAAGCACATTCTCAATTAATACTGGCATCTGTTGGGCGCCTGGGTGGCTCAGTTGGTTAAGCGACTGCCTTCGGCTCAGGTCATGATCCTGGAGTCCCAGGATCGAGTCCCGCATCAGGCTCCCTGCTCAGCGGGGAGTCCTCTTCTCCCTCTGACCCTCCCCCCTCTTGTGCTCTCTTTCATTCTCTCTCTCAAATAAATAAATAAAATCTTTAAAAAAAAAAAAAATACTGGCATCTGTTTATTACTGGAGCGCCTGCTGGGGAAGAACATGATGACCTAGTAAACTAGTACCATCTGGTACCAGCGCCTCGTGTGTGAGCGCACGAGCACTTCTCTCTACCCACTGTGGCTTTTCTCCATCAGTGCACACGTCAAACCAATGGAAAAAAAGCAAATATCATAATATTATTATGAAAGTAGTTCTGGCCTTGCAGACACCTGAAACAGTCTCAGGGACCTCAGGGGTCCACAGACACACTTTGAGAACCACCACTCTATACAGATTCTGAGTGCATGTAGTAAATGAAAGGAAATCTAACATTTCTTTGGGGCTGCACCCCTCACAGTGAATTCCATGACTCTCGCATGAGAACAGAACATACTTTTTACCTTCTGCACACTTTCCTCAGTCTAGCATTTTACCTCAAACCACAAGTCTAGGTTTGCGTTACTGTTACTCTCAGAACCAGGGGATGCCTTGCTATAAAAGGTGATGACAGGGGCGCCTGGGTGGCTCAGTCATTAAGCATCTGCCTTCGGCTCAGGTCATGATCCCAGGGTCCTGGGATCGAGTCCCACATCGGGCTCCCCACTCTGCGGAAAGCCTGCTTCTCCCTCTCCCACTCCCCCTGCTTGTGTTCCCTCTCTCGCTATGTCTCTCTCTGTCAAATAAATAAATAAAATCTTTAAATAAATAAATAAATAAATAAATAAATAAATAAATAAATAAATAAAAGGTGATGACAAGGGGCACCTGGGTGGCTTAGTCGGTTAAGGGTCTGCCTTCGGCTCAGGTCATGATCCCAGGGTCCTGGGATCGAGCCCTGTGTCATGCTCCTTGCTTGGCAGGGAGTCTGCTTCTCCCTCTCCTCCCTGTGCTCTATCTCTGTCTCTCTCAAATAAATAAAATCTTAAAAACAAAAAAAGGTGATGACAGGAAGCTAAGAAAAAGACTAGTAGACTTCTAAAGAGTTAACTTAAACAGAGACACACAACAGGTTTTAGCATTTCAAGAAACTCAACTTTGCTCAATGCCTTCATGTTTCACTGGTTGTATTTTTTTTTTCGAAGTTCTGCCTTCCATGCCTTTCACGTGGCTTGACTGCGACAACTGTTAGTACATTTAAACCTAAAGCAATTTATAATAATGTCTCAGACTGAGTGCCTTTGGCATCAGCCCAGGACTGCTATTATCATCTTGTATTTATTGCACCATTTCAAAACTGTTCTTTCCTTCACACATTTATAGAAGTTTTTCAATTATATAGTTTTTACTTTTACACATTTTTATGCTTTAAAGTGCGATTCTACTTGTCTGGGAATCTGTTGCCCCTTGTATGGTGCAGGGACTTTGCAGATGTGATTAAGTTAAGGATCTTGAAATATGGGAACATTGTCCTGCATTATTCAGGTGGTCCCAATGTAATCACAGGGGTCCATGTAACAGATGCAGGAAAATTAGGACTGCTATGGGAGGATAGAAGCACAGGGAGAAAAAAAAATGATGTGATGCAGGCCACAAACCAAGGACAGCCTCTGGAAGGATGGAAGAGATAATGGATTCTCCTCTAGAGTCTAGAAGGAACCAGCCCTGTGAACACTTTAATATTAGCTCAGTGAGACTTCTCACCTCCAGCCTGTAAAAGAATGAATTTGTTTTTTTTAAAAAAAAGATTTATTTATTTTAGAGAAAGAGAACGGGGCGGGGGGGGGAAGAGCATGTGCGCATGCGCAAGCGGGGGGGGGGGGAGGGAGAGAGAGAATCTCAAGCAGACTCCCTGATGAGCACAGAGCCCAATGTGGGGCTCAATCTCACGACCCTGAGATCATGACCTGAGCCAAAACCAAGAGTTGGACGCTTAACTGACTAAGCCAGCCAGGTGCCCCTAAATTTGTATTCTTTTAAGCCAACAGGATTGTTGTAACTTGTTTTAACAGCAGTAGGAAGGTAACACAGAACACAGACTTAAGAAATTTAGGAACTGTATCAGTGTGGCAGACTGCAGCATTTGCCCCAAATAGTTACTCAGCAAATACAACAAAGCATCCTAGGTTTTAGAAAAATACCCCTGCTCCCACCACGCACCTTACCCATTCATCCTAGGAAACCACCACCTACCATCCCATGCACACTTGTCACACTAGACCCCCATATTTATAAATGAAGGTTCTACCAAATAAATGAGGAAAATCAAAGAAGGGTAAAGAAATAAAAGAATCTGGGGCGGGGGCAAAGAAAGAAAAGCATTTGGAAGAAATGATCCCCAGTGGGTTATATAAAAATTGAACCCCACTCTACACTAAATGGACTAGATGACTTGGCCGCAAAACTTTTAAAGGCGGCCATTATCAGTTCATCACACCAAATACAAAGGAACACGGGCGTGACATTCTCCAAAAATCACTGTGATAAGCACAGACTCCGGTCAGACTGATCAAAATAAAAGTATACCTTGGAATTTAGTTTCCCACATGGTCCCGAAGGTGCTTATCTTCCAGGCAAACCCACAAAATCTTTTCATTAAAAATCTGACTTTAGACCATTTATGTGAACGTTCCAATAATATCAGGTTCACATTCAGTTTTTGAGCTTCATGACTGAACTCTAAGTAGTTTCCTGGGACTTGCTTTTTATCCCCCCTTCAACATTATGTTTTAAAGATCACCCATTTTGCCATGAGAGACTATGGACTCTGAGAAACAAACTAAGGGTTCTAAAGGGGAGGAGGGGGGGGATGGGTTAGCCTGGTGATGGGTATTAAAGAGGGCACGTATTGAATGGAGCACTGGGTGTTATACGCAAACAACGAATCATGGAACACTACACCAAAAATTAATGATGTAATGTATGGTAATTAACATTAACAAAATAAAATTTAAAAAAAAAGATTACCCATTTTGTTGCATGTCCCACACAGTTTTTTTTTTCACTGCTGCATGAATACTTCATTGTGCAAAAGAAAAGCACAAATTATATGTCAAATTTTCCCGTCAATAGGCATCTTAGTTCCAGTTTTTCTACTAAGAACTCTGCTGCTATAAACATTCTTTTAAACATTCCCAAGTACATATATGCAAGGGGCTCCTTAAGGTATACTCCTACGAGAAAAAATACTGGATCATGGAGTCTAATTATTTTTAACTTGGTTAGTTCATGTTAAATTGTTTTCTAGGATGGTGGTATCTATTCACAACCCCACCAGCAAAATGTAAAAGCAGATCCACATGTGCACCCATACGTGGTATTAACAGATTCCTTAATTTTTACCAATCTAGTGGATCTGAAAGAATACCTAGCTCAGAGTGGTATTAATTCACATCTCATGTTTATTAGATTATATTGGATTTTATGTCTACCAGCCCTACAAGTTTGTTGTTTTCACCCATTTTCTGTTGAATTTTTTTTTTTTTACTTTTGTAGATACTCTTTATATTTTCAGGAAATTAAATCTTTGTCAGTTATAAGTATTCTGATTATCTTCTTTCAGTTTATCGCTTGTCTTTTCACTTATTCATGGGATACTTGGATGAACTGAAGTTCTTAGTTTTGATATAATCAAATTTTTAATTTGAATAGTCTCCCATCTCATCTTCCAAAAATTCTGCAAGTTTTGCTTTACATGTTTAGATTTATCACCTACTGAAAACTGATTTTCATTATGGAGTGAGGTGGAAATCCAAATCCACTCTTTTTTATTTGTTATTGTCACTCTTGCTCTGTCCTCTCCAAGGCATAGTCTCTTTCACTCTATTTTCTGCAAGAAACTATAGAAGACTGGAATGACCTGCTCCTTGAGGGTTTGGTAGAAGGCAACATTAAAAGCCTTCTGAGCCTGGTTTCTTTATCTAATTTGGACTTCCTATCTCTTCCTGACAATTCTGTCAATCGTGGTGTCCCAGAAACTCTTATATTTCACCTACGTTTTCAAATTAGGTGCCCTCAAGTTATTCAGAGCATTCTCTTTCTCATCTCTGCAAACTCTGTAGCTATATCCCCTTTGCACTGCTAATATAGTTTACTTGGCACTTTTTTCTTTCTCCCCTCAGGCAATCTAGCCATAAGACTATTTCATTAGTCCTTTTAAAAACAAAGACTTCCGGCCTCATTAGTCCCCTATTTTCCACAGATGCTTGCTTTTCTCTTCACAACGTCCTTCCTTCAACTTTAAGGGAGTGACTATTCTGTTGTTCTTTTAAAACGTATGATGACTGCTAAGCTAATTACTTTTATCCTTTCTTCTTCCCTAAAATAAGTATTTAAGGCATTTTATGTGTCTCCTTAAAAACAGTTCACGTTTTACTTCATTCTGCCAGTTTTGATAGAAATATCAGCATTCAGTTCTAAGTAGTTTTTAACTCTCGTTATGATTTATTTGGCCCATGAGTTATAAAACTGTGTAGGCATTTTTAAATTTAAAATATATGGTTTGTCCTATTTCTAACTTCTACCTTAAATGCACTTGGGTCTGGGTGGGTTATTTTCCCTATATTCTCTCAGCTCTTTGGTGGGGGTCCTGGAGCTGGCCTACCTTGCCTGTGGTCTGTTAGAGTTGCCAGTGGGGGGCCAATTTCCATAGTAACAAATCTAAGTTCCCCTCTTTGGTTTCTTTCAGCCCGCCAACAGGTATGTAAGCGAATCTCTCTGTCAGATTGCCTCTGAATCACCAGGGTTTCTATTCTCCTAAAATGACTCTGATCAAGGGCTAGAGAACGCAGTCTGTGGGATACCTAGTCTGTGGGATACCTAGTATTTGACATTTGTTGAGACCCACTTTATGGATTTACAGATGATCAATTCTTATATATGTTCCATGTGTTGAAATCCTCCTGTGATCATGAATTTGTTGAATGATCTCTGTTTAATAAATTAATGACCTTCTCTATCTCCAATAATGCTTTTTCTCTCCAAGTCTACTTTTGTGTGACATTATAATAGCCCTCTTCACTTGACTTTGGTTTGGTCTTTGCTCTAGGGATCATTTTCTATCTTCTTACTTTAATCCTTTTCGTGACCTTATATATGCTAGGTATGTTTCTTATAAATAGTATATATCACAATTTGGGGTTTTTTTTTAACAGTATCTGTGGGTTTTTTTTAAACTCAAAAGTTTAGTCACTTTTCTATCGCTACATTGGGATTTAATTTTTACATCTAACTTTGTTTCTGTTTATATGACTTTTTTTGTGCCTTCGCTTTTATATTGACCACCTCATTTTTAGTGGCTTTTTTTTTCTCCTCCCCTCTACCAAAAGTTTGAAACTTACCAACTCTATTATATAAAGGGTCACCTTGAATTTCTCCATGCATATTTAACTTAAGGAAGCTAAACACTAGGGGCGCCTGGGTGGCTCAGTCAGTTAAGCGTCTGCCTTCGGCTCAGCTCATGATCCCAAGGTCCTGGGATCCAGTCCTGCACTGGGCGCCCTGCTCAGCAGAAAGCCTGCTTCTCCATCTCCCACTCCCCGCCCCGCCCTGCTTGTGTTCCTGCTCTCGCTATCTTTCTGTCAAATAAATAAAATCTTAAAAAAAAAAAAGAAAGAAAGCTAAACACTACCTTATACACCCCTCCCAACACTACATGGACTTTAAGAACCTTAAATCCTATCACTTACCTCCAACTCAATGGGTATTGTGTCCAAACGTGGCACTCACAATATCCTAGCTCTGCCTTTATCTTAGATAACCAAATCTGACTTTTCAAAATTAGTTTACACACACAATATCAGCTTCATACATGATATTATTTTTATTTGATCATCAGGCCTTTTTTGATCCCAGGTCATCCATTTGGGATTTTTTTTTTCCTTCAATTCACCCTTTAGAAGTTCCTTTAGTGCAAGCCTCCTATAGTCCAACTCTTCTGGTTTCAGTTATATTTATTTTTTATTTCACCTTGGTTCTTAAAAATAGTTTTGCCTAGATATGCCAAGATTGACGGTACTTTTTCTACAGCACTTCTTTGAAGATTTACTTTACTACCTTTGGACTTACATTTTTGTTTCTGAGAAGTCTGCTCACATTCAAATTGCCATTCTTTATCCTTTCTCTCTGGATACTTTTAAGATCTACTCTTTCACACTAGGGCTCTGTGGTCTCATAACAATGCATCTACACATAGAGATATATATTTTTTTTCATTTAATATATATAAACATATTTTTTCATATTAAAAATTTATCTGGTATTTATTTTTGGATATGTTGTACTTCCTGAATCTGTGAGGTCACAGTTTTCCTGCATTTCGAGAAAGCTTGTAGCTATTGTCTCTCAAATGTCACCTCTCCTTTTTCCTCCATCATTGACTTTTGGTTCTCCAGTTGAGCATACATTGGCCTTTCTCAATCTAGCCTGCATACCTCTTAGTAATTCTTTTGCATTCTCTATCACTCTTTACTATTATAGAAATATATAGTGAAATATATAATAATAGATATGTATTTCTCCGCTTTCTTGGTACTTTCTTTAGATATATTTTAAACAAGTGTTTATTTTTTTGAAAAAGATGTATTTATTAAGAGAGAGAGAGTGCAAGTGAGAGAGAGAGAGAAAGAAGGGCAGAGGGAAAGAGAATCCTCAAGCAGACTCCCAGCTGAGCATGGGGCTGGATCCCAGGACCCTGAGATCATGACCTGAGCCGAAAGCAAGAGTCAGATGCTTAATCGACTGAGCCACTCAGGCGCCCCTAGATATATTTTACTAATTCTCCTGAACTATAGCTAATTTGCAATTTAAGCATTAAATCTACTAAGGTTTTTATTTCAATAGTGACATTTTCAGAAGTTGCACTTTCCACTTAAATCTGCCTCTTCATTTCTAGTAATCTCCAAATGCAGCTCATCTTGGCAATAGTATCCTTTAGACCTTTATTCATTTCCTCCCTTTCAGTTTCTCAGTCAGATAATAGATTTAGAAAGGTGTTCTCTAACATCATTATATAAAATAGTTACGTAATAAAAACCTGATCATTCGGCATGGATTTAAACAACTTCAGCATTCCACCATGATTCCAAAAGATAAATTAAGTTATAAAAATTCTGAGACTGTCATGTTATATATAAAAATCTAAGTTAATGAGAGTTTATTTGGCATCTAGTAATGTGCCCCATCAGCAAAGATACAGAAGGGAGAGAAGACAAATACAATACTTCCTTGAAGTTTATAATACACTAGATAGACTGACATTAAGCACCTAACTACAATTAATTATAGTTGTTTTAACTTGCTTTTTAACCAGTTTTCTCCAAAAAAGAAAGAGACGTGAACAAAAGAAAAGGGAAATAAATGAAGTTCATGAAATCCAAAAGCAGTAAAGTAAGGAAAAGCTTTGTATAGCTACCTCAACCTTTTCTACCTTTTTAATTTTTAAGCTCAGAATCCTATGCTGTGGGAAAATCTATTTTCCTTATGGTTTGTAGTTTAATAACTGAAGAAAAAATCTGGTTGGCAGACTTAGTGGCAATAGTTGAGGGAGGCCGAACTGTAAGGTCAATGACATTTCAAGGAAGGCCAGAGATTTTTAAAATTTTTTTAAAGATTTAATTAATTTACTTATTGACTTATTTATTTACTTTATTCATTTATTTGAGAGAGAGCGTGCACACAGAGAGAGAGAGCACATGAGTGGTGGGAAGGGGCAGAGGGAGAGGCAGGCTCCCCGCTGAGCAGGGAGCCCGACGTGGGACTCGATCCCAGGACCCCGAGATCATGACCTGAGCCAAAGGCAGCGCCTTAACAGACTGAGCCACCCAGGCGCTCCAGAAGGCCAGAGATTTTTAAAAGGTATGTCATCTCACTAGACACAGAAACTATCGTTTAGCTGGGGCTCCTCAACGTATATACTAAAGCTTTTTAATAGGTTGCTAAAAGAGTATGCTTGGGACTGAACTTTTTAAGCATACCACATTTTAAATTTGGCAGGTGAAGTATTTTATGGAATCCTCAGATAAACAAATTATTGGTACTGGATGCACATAATCTGTATAAATCTGGATCATGATCTCATACACTTACATTTGCATGTCTATAGTTCGTTCCCTCTATAATCACTCTATATAGCCGACTTTCTATAGTTTTGTATTGTCTTTCCTTTCTGGTTTGTCTCACTTCTTACGCATGTCATGTTCCAGAAGGAGGTTTGTGGGAATGAGAATAAAGGGAGGATGGCCAGCCTCTCTATCTCATGCAGTTATTCCAGAACTAAACAGCTTTCCATCTAGGTGGCTCCACCAACCGCTCGACCCTTAGAGTCCTTCCCTGGTTGCAATCAATAATTTTGCCAAAGCCGCAGTCATCACCATCCCAGCAGCACAAGAGACCATGTGCTAACGTCTCTGCAAATTGCACAAACTGCCAGAATGAAGATGATGAAATGCACTTTCACTGGCCTGTGGAGAGGATGATGTCACAGACTTTGGCAGCGCAGTTTCACGCAGTTGCAAGCCACCAAATCAACCTGTCCTGTGAATTTCGAGAATATATTTCACCAAAATGTAAGCCAGAACCTCAACATACCACGGATATTTTTCTAATATAGTCGAAATAAATATATCACTAGGTAAAATTTGTGATTTAGGAATAGATATGGTTGGAACTGTAGGAAAAATGTAAAAAAAAAAAAAAAAGGCTAGACATTATTCAATCCTCTCCCACTCTGATTTATATAGGAAGGTTAAAAAAGCTCTATACAGCATATGCACAAATCTCACTTCATTCTAGACCCTTGCTCTGCCCTAGACGTAACACATATTATATTTCTACTTCTGCCAAAGCAGCTACTGTTGAGGTATCAAGATTCTATTATACAAACTCAGATTATGTGGGTCTAACAAATATTTACCAATGAGACGTGGCAGAAAGTTGCTTTTCCAGCGAAGATGAAATAATGCTTTTCATCAAGTTTCAATGAAGGAAAATAAATCTAATAAAACATTAACAACATCTCAAAAAAGGCCTTTCTGAATTACATAAATTATACCAATTATACTCCTGATTGCTCCTCATATATCTAATTATACATGTTTGGCCAAAAACTTAGTTGAACTAGCAATAAATTAGACTCATTCTCTACATTTTTCTTTTAATCACTACCAAAATTTAATACTTTATTCAAATAGTTATTTATTTTGTTGAATGCATGAATATGGCATTTTCCTTTTTTTTTAAAGATTTTATTTATTTGAGAGAGAGAGAGAGAGCATGAGCAGGGGGAAGGGCAGAGGGAGAGGGAGAAGCAGGCTTCCCGCGGAGCAGGGAGCCCGATGTGGGACTCGATCCCAGAACCCTGGGATCATGACCTGAGCCGAAGGCAGACACTTAACGACTGAGCCACCCAGGCGCCCCCCCATTTTTTTTTTTTTTAAGATTTGGCATTTTCTACTTACTACTACTACTAATTACAAAACCAACAAACATTGAGTGCTTACTACAGCCAAATGGTGTTGTAGGCACTTCATGTGGATTCGCCACTTTAATGTTTTCAATAGTCCTATAAGCATTATGACTTCCCAAGTTATGAACTGCCTGAATATCATTAGGCTTAGCTGAGAGGAAACACAATTCTTGTATTTTTTTTAAATAAATATAAGCCAAGGGGAGGCAAGATGGTGGGGGAAGCGCCCTTCCAAAATGAGAGTGACACCAGAGAAACTTGCTGCAGGTAGAACCAATGTGAGCAGGGCAGGAACACGGGAGGTAAGAAAGACAAGGTTCAAATTCAATACAGGAGGGAAGCAGAAAGGGCAAATCTTATAAAATAATAAAATTATACCTATACCGAGAGGGCCATTTTTTAAAAAAATATTTCATGGTAACAGATAAGGAAGCAACAGGAGGCACAAATCTAGAAGTTAACCTCACACATTACCAGCCCTTAGACAGTGGCAACCTCCTCTTATTCTCCCTGAAGGTAAAGGAAGACTCATTTCATTCAAACATGGAGAGACAGTAGAAAAAAGGAATGAGTAACATACAGAAACACAAAGAAGATGCACCAGAAAGACATGACCAGAAAGCAGATGAAAACTGTAACCTAACATTTTTAAATGAGTTAATGGAAATAAAGAGAATATTGGAAGCTATTTAAAAATAGCATGATCAGAATTGGAAAAGGCTCAGAAATGAGATGATTCAAGGATGATATAGAGAGAGCTGGAACATATTAGAAATTTTTTTTAGTAATGAAGACTAGACTAGAAGCAACACTGAGAAGCAAAGACATGAAAAGTTACAGTAAGGGAAATAAACAATAGAATGAGGAAATAAAATTCAAATTAAGTAGCAATGAAAGCAAATTCACGGGGAAAGAGACCCATTATTAATTATAATGCCCACTCAATAATGCACTCGAGGACCTACACAGAACAAAGGGGCACAAATAAATAACAGATACATAGATGATAGTATAAGGATTTTGATGGAAAAAAAACCTGCCATTATTTACAAACAAGAAAACCTACAGAAAAAACTAAATCAAATTTCTAGGAAAATTTAGCAAATTGCAGGGTACAAGAACACTAGACTGCATCAATATAATGCAGTTCTATGAAGCAAGAGCAATTTAAAAAATAGAATTTTTAATTCCTAGGGAAAAACTCTAATGAAAGATATGTAGGTTATATTAAAGAAAATTATAAAATATCAAAGAGAGAAATGTAAAACTTAAATAAATGAAAAGGTACACCTTTGAGTGAATTTTAAGACTCGGTATAGTAACGATATCCAATAGCCATTCTACCCAAATTGAACTATGAATCTAATGCAGTAACAATCAAACCCAAACAGATTTTTCTGTAACTAAGACAGAGTGGTACTGACTTAAGGACACAACAGAAGAGAGGAGAGAGTCCATGGACAGAAGATGAATGAGGATGATAGTACCGCAGAGCTGTGGGGGAAGGATGACCTTTCCTTAAATGGGTTCCTACCTCACACCACATACTCAAATCAATTAAAGGTAGACTGTATCTATATGTGAAGTGTGAAATAGTAAGGCTTGCAGAAGTTAATACAGAAAAATATCCTCAGGATTTTGAAGTACACAGAGTTTTGCTGAATGAGGACACAAAAAGCACTAATCATAAAGGAAAAGATTAATAAACTATACTATGTTACAACCAGGAACTTTTGTTCATCAAGACCTCATTAGAAGAAAAGTCACAGAGGGGTAGAAGATATCTGTAATACATATCACCAACCAAGTGCCTGATCCACAATCAAGCACTACAAAATATCTATAAGGAATTCCTACAAATCAATTAGAAGGGGACAACCTAAAGGAAAACTGAGCAGAACACTTAGACAAGCACTTTGTTAAAAGAATACCCAAATGGCCAATAAACATGAAAAAGTGCTCAATCGTATTACTCATCCCGGAATCCAAATTTAAAACACAAGAAAACAGCACCACAATCCACCAAAGTGAGTGGAAAAAGAAGACAAACAAAAATTCCTACTATGCTGTGGGCTAGTAAGCGTGTGGAAGAGTGGCTGTCGATGCTACTGGTGGGGATATAAACTGAGCAAATAGTTGGAACGACACCCTATCATGTAGCACCTATATATACTATATAGAAATATGTATACAGGGGCGCCTGGGTGGCTCAGTTGGTTAAGCGTCTGCCTTCAGCTCAGGTCATGATCCCAGGACCCTGGGATCGAGTCCCACATTGGGCTCCCTGCTCAGCGGGGTGTCTGCTTCTCCCTCTCACTCTACTGCTCCCCCTGCTTGTGCTCTGTGTGTGTGTGTCTGTCTGTCAAATAAATAATCTTTAAAAAAAATATGTATACAAATAGTTCAGTGAAAACTCTATGTCCCAACACTTCCATTCCTTAGGTGACACCCAAAGGAAACATATCCACGTATAAACCAAAGACCCATAAAGCAATCTATATGGCAGGGGCATTATCCACAACAGTCAAAAATCAGAAACAGTCAAAATGTGCATGGACAGTTGAATAGATGAACTGTGATATACTTACAGGATGAAGGACCCTGGGGCAACAAAACTGAATGAACTAATCACAACCTAAGTGAATCATGTAAACACAATTTGAGTAAAAGAGGACAGACACGGACAAACACACACACACACTGCCTGGTTCTATTTAAACTTCCAAGGACAGGCACAAACTATTCATAAAGTTTAAAGGCAGAGTAATGGTTTACCCCTAGGAAGGAGAGTTGGGGGTGGGAGAACAGCTGAGATGGGCATCAAAGGGTATTGGGGGGGGCGGATTTAAAGGCTACCATGAAATAACAGTATGTGAGCGTGTATGATTAAAAGCGCACTGAGTATATGGAAGAGCCAACAGGAGAATCGACACTGAGAAACATTCTGTTCTCATGAGCCTTACCCACGAGAAAGCTACTAGAGAACGAATTTCTGAAACAGATATAGAAGCTTCTGGATAAGGACTGTTCTAGACAAGGACTGATGGTTGCCAAGCAATATACTTAACTAAAGGCCACATGATGGGGCTGAAGGTAAAATATAGATCTGGAAATGTAGCTTGAATACAAGTACCAAAAATTAGGAAGAGAAGGGGGAGAGAATATATGGAAAATAAAATAAGCTCCTTGATTACCTTCCTGGTACTCACTAGAAGTAAAAAGATAGTACATTAGGCTAGAAGTTGGAAAGAGCAGGAGAAAGGAGTTTCTGAGGCTCACTGTTAGAAATCGGTAGAAAGGACTGTCAGTCCAAAAAGCCAAGGAAGGGATCCAAGCCTCCCAGAGTTGTAGCAAACACAAGAACCAACCTGATGGGGCTCCACAGGCCCAGGTAATTTGCATCAAAAAGAATGACTGCAATGGGCTGACACATCAAGCATATCAAAATCCCTGAGTTCATGATGATACTAAAAAAAAAAGGAAAAGATACTAACTTTGGAGAATGCTAGAGTGCCAAAAGGGTATTCTGATAATTAGCAAGTTAAAAGAAAGACTCAAGCATTTATCCTACTGGGCTCTGTCAACTGTATCTCAAAGTAACCTCAAAGAATCAAGAAGGAAAAATTCTAACTGTAAGAAATGATTAAATAAATGATAGTATAAGCAGCTGATGAATTACAATAATGCCACTAAAAAACAGCCTTCAAAAGTTTGAATCTCTTCTCCATCCTAACATGCATTAAGATCATTTTTTTTTTTTTAAATGAAAATCGTGGAAATGAGTCAGAAGAGTAATCTCTAGAATGAATTTCTAGAAAAAAGAATTAGAGCAAACTGGGAACCTGTGTAGGAAAGAGCCGATTTGGCCGGGAGAACACTGTGATGCTCAGGGCTCAGGGACCCAGGCAGGAAGGTGCCGAACATCTAAACACTGAGGGGGCCCTTCTCCTTTCGCAGAAATCCCAAAAAGCCACAGGAAAGAAAGCCTCTGTACTCTGCCATTGGCAACCTCTCCTCCCACGACCAATAGTAACTGTTTTTTCACCCCTTCACTCAAAAGCTGGGTTTCTCAATCTTGGCACTACTGACATTTTAAGCTGGATAATCCGTCGTTATGGGGGGCTGCCCTGTGCATTGCAGGATGTGTAACAGTGTCCCTGATGTCTCCAAGCATTGCAGAATCACCCCTTGTCCCCCTCAACCCCCTGCAACCCCACCCCCCATTCGAAAACCACTGTTCTAAGAAGAAGGCCACCAGTCACCAAGCCCTGTCCAGCCACAGAGAGCTTCCAATCAGCCTTTTAACACCTCACTGTTAGATACAGGCAGGTGACAGAGAGTTAACAGACATCTGACAAAAGCCTTCAATAGGATAAACACCAAGCGAACAGAAAAAAAGTCCCAGAGTAAATAAGCACTGTGAATGAAAGAAAATGTAAAATAACAGCAAAGCCACAGTACTGAGAATCCATCAAGGAGCAGAAGAGCTTCGTGTTAAAAGCACAGAAACAACCTGAGGCAGACCACGGGGGTTCAAGGCCAGGTCCACCACGTAACTAGCCGTGTAACTTTAGTCAAAGCCATACCTTATTCTTCTCATCTTTACAATGGGGATGAAGATTAGTACATATCTCTTAGGGCTGCCGGAAGAACTAAACAAGGTATTTAGAACTTTGAAAAGCACATGGCACCATAGTCAGGAGTCAATAAATAAGGGATTTCTTCGTTTGGTTTAATTATTCTTAAAAACACTTGAGATTGTATCCATGAAATAAGACTAGGATGCTATGAAAAAGGAACAGACACACTCCAGCCCCACCACCCCTCCCACAAAAAAATTTTGAATTTAAATTATGACAGCAAATTCTTTAAAAAGTAAACAGAGAGATGAAAGTAAAAGTTGAGGCAATCTCTCAGAAAGCAAAATCAGAAGAAAAAAAATAGCCTACTAAACCAGAAAGATCAATATGCACCAAAATAATTTCCAGAAAGAACGGAAGGAAGAAAATTATTGAGGAAATAAGAACTGAAGAACACAAGTGTCCAAACCGAAAAGGCCCACTGGATCCAACCACTGCAATGACCACTACAATGACTGGGGTGTGTATAGACAACCCCCAACACTGACACTTACTGGGAAATTTCTGCCTCAACCTATGCTTACCTGATTTTCTTAAACAACCTTCATATCTCATTGAGCCAGCTGAGTAGTCACTTCTTAAATGAGCCAACCCCCAAATGTAAGCGAACACTCCCCACCCACCCCCATTATATGCTCTAAGAACCAAAAACCTGACTATATCTCGGTCATAACTTTACACTCATTTAAGTATTATTTGAGTATTGATATCAAGAGGTGTGTGGCTGAAGACCCCCATGCCTGTTTTTTGCCATCATATCCCCTTCACTTAATGCAAGTACAAATATGCATTTAAGTACCTTTTATACAAATGGGCTATATAATAAAATCACTGATTCCTTGGAAATATAATACATTATCATTCATAAATACCTCTGCCACAAAGTTCTGTGGCTCTTTATGTGACATAAGGAAATTTCACAAGTTTTTCATATTGCTTTGGTCTGAGTAGCGTAACTGACAAGTTCCTTGAAGGAAGTCTCAGATTTCCTAAAGGAATGAGCACCATCTAGTGGAAGGACACAAGATGAAAAAGTGGCCTGAGGCAATTCTCTAAATTGACTAAGCACACAACAGTGACCTATCAAATATTTATTCAAATTAGAAACCCAAGATGCATATCACTTTTGTCAACTAATGACAGTCAAATTTTTATCTCCTGTACAATTTATAACATACCAATGTAAATGAAATTTATAAATAAAATTTATTGTTAAAGTTGTCAGTGAAGACCATTTAATGCAGCTTTGAACTAAACACAGAAATGACAATGAGAAAAAAGGCAATTATAGTTGCAATACTCCCAACGTGCAAAAGAAACTGAAGTTACAATTGAAACGCTAGTTGCATATGAAATACACTGTTTGATACATTAAAGGTCACTTTTTTTGATTAGGAAAGGTCTTTATCAGAAGACATGGGGACGGGTTGTATGTTATACTTTGATATTGAAAGCCCTTGCCTGGGGTGCCTGGGTGGCTCAGTCGTTAAGCGTCTGCCTTTGGCTCAGGTCATGATCCCAGGGTCCTGGAATCGAGCCCCGCATCGGGCGCCCTGCTCTGCGGGAAGCCTGCTTCTCCCTCTCCCACTCCTCCTGCTTGTGATCCCTCTCTCACTGTCTCTCTCTCTGTCAAGTAAGTAATAAATAAAATCTTTAAATAAATAAATAAATAAATAAATGAATGAATGAATAAATAAATAAATAAATAAATAAGCAAGCAAGCAAGCCCTTGCCTGTTAAGTCAAAATAAGCTCATGAAATTTCATAAGAAAACAAGGGAGTCTTACAGTAATATAGATATCCTGGCCTTCCGTTTTATTAGTGCTGAGAGAGAACACGAAATGGACAAGGTCTGACCCAAGATGGCACACTCTACTGCTATTCTATTACCCTGGAAAAATCACATCAAATAGTTAGATCTTTTAACACATGCCGGTCTTTCTCAGGCCTTGCCACAGCGGCTAGGAGGGAAGTACATGTCTGTCAGGAAAGCGCTCATAAACATACACAGTTGTGACAAGAAAATAAATATGACCTTTTTACAGTGCAACTCTCAGACCAAGAGCAACCACTTAAAAATAACTACATGGAATGTTAATGATTGCATTTGTTTTAACTTCTACATCACTAAGCTACACTGTCAGAAAAACAGAATTAAAATATAACATAGTGAAGGCACTCATTAGGATTACATAGGGAAACTATGGTCATAACCAACCCACCAATGTCAGTGGCACGTGACAATCTTCTCACTCATACCCTGTGGCCACTGCATGTCCTCTGGGGACTCTGGTCCACATTTCTGCACTCCTAGACCCCGGAGCGAGAACTTCTACCACTTGGAACATCACCAGTGACCAGTGGGGAGGGCATGGGTGGAGAAGTGAAGCCAACAGCCCATTGGCTCTTAAAGGCTTCTGCCTTGCAGTGACACACTTCATTTCTGCTCACATTTTATTAACAAGTCACTGAGCCATAAGTAACATAACCTTATAGGTGTCTGTGAACAGCAATATCAGAGTATATGGCACGATGGATGGATGGACGGATGGATACAACAACATATAAAATACTTTTTTGATTCAGAGTAAATCATTTGAAAGTAATTTTATATTATACACACAAAAGCCTAGGATCTCACTTCTAAATTTTGTATAATAAATTTGCACTAATGTCTTGATTCCTAAAATTACACTAAAGCATTTTTAAATATTTTGAAACTTTTAAAAGTAGTTAATTTGAAAATGTTAAAGACTTTCCAAATATTTTATGTGAAGTAGAATATAAAACCAATCTAATTCAATGTTTTCCTTTAGTAGGACATTATTTACAAATCATGACCACCAGGGAACACTCCTAATTCCTACTACCTTTACTGACTTAATGTAGAAATATTAACAATAACTTTCATTTTTAAACAGATGGATAAAGAGATCTTCCTTTATTGTCCTCTATCTATAATAAAGACAATGTAACTTATGCAACCACTAGAGTTAACTTAAAAAACAAAAAAAAGAAGAAAAGACATTATCAATTATTTATGAAAAACCATAAGATCACAATAAACAAATCCAATGAGTTGTGAGCCCTTATTCCTATGCCCACAGCGAGCACTCAAGGGAAAACAAACTGGGCAAGACGGAGCCTGGGAGAGAAAGTGTTCCAGCCTCCTTTAACAGCAATCTTTCTTGAACACTTGCTACACTTCTAGGCAATGTGGAATATACAGGGATGAACCACACACAGATCCTGCCCAAAAGAACGGTACTCAATAAACAACTATACCCATCATTACTGTAGGTGCCAAAAATACGTTAAATAGATGCTTACAACCAAATGGGAGTATTAGATCCATGTAAACACTCCCAGAGGACTTCTCTAGAGCCAGCATATGAAAAAAGTAAAGCAGACCTCAGACTTGGCTGTGGGTTACATACACCTTAGACCCTAATACATGCTCTCCCTAAGATGCACTGAGCTAAGGATTCTGTATTGGATAGTGGGCCTATTAAGATGTTTCTGTCTTATGCATTTAAGACAAAGAGAATCTGTGTGTATATATATGCTTTAACATAATAAATTATAAGAGTAGACAGAGCACAGACCAGAAGATATTTACAATGCATGTAAACAAAGATCCAGTAGCAGAATACATACAGTAATTCCAACAAATCAACCAGAAAGACAAATGACCAAGGAATAAAAAACAGGCAAAGGATGTAAAAAGGCATAAAAAGGAAAATGGAGCAGCCCATAAACATACGTTCAACCTCTAATATTCAAATAGATATAAACTAAAAGAAGGAGAGAGCATTTCAAATTGGTCCTGTTGGTAACAATTAAAATCTTAACAATTCCAAGTGTTGACATGGGTGTTGAAGCAACTGGAACTCTAATCCTATTGGTGGGAATGTACTATGGTACAATCTTAGAGGAGCAATGGGGCAACATCTGAAGTGTGAGATGTGCATCTCTGTGGCCCAGCAACCCCATTCTCTGGTGTCATACCTACAGAAGCGGCCACAGACATGTATAAGGGAAATCTACACATAGGCTGCTTACTGCTTTGCTTGTAACAGTGACATGGAGAGAAAGGTGGTTTCGAGAAGAAGGAATCTTATACCCACAGGACACCTTTCAATGTAAATATCTATCTCCAGGAGAAGAAGTAATTTGTGACCTAGTCCTAAAACACCATATAACAACGAAAGTGAATGGATCAAAACTAATTTTATCACCATAAATATATCTCAAAATATATAACAAAATGTTAAGTAAAAAGTTGCAGGGCGCCTGGGTGGCTCAATCGTTAAGCATCTGCCTTCGGCTCAGGTCATGATCCCAAGGTCCTGGGATCGAGTCCCGCATCGGGCTCCCTGCTCAGCGGGGAGCCTGCTTCTCCCTCTCCCACTCCCCCTGCTTGTGTTCTCTCTCTCGCCGTGTCTCTCTCTGTCAAATAAATAAAATCTTAAAAAAAAAAAAAAGTTGCAGAAAGATGAATGTGTTAAGTATGAATTGAATTATAAACAGCTTTTAGACATACAAAATAATACCTATTTTTTTTAGGAATACAAACTCCAGACAACTTATGGCTGGTGAGAGAAAGGGGTGTGAATAAGAAGGGATACTCAGGCTTCAAACGAATCTAATACTCGTTCTTACGCTGTATGGTGAATATGCGGGTGTTCAACATCTGTTATCTGCCTTTTTCATGCCCCAAATATTCCGTAACATTTTTTTAAATGAGGAAAAAGTTAGAAGACACTTTTAGGCAACTCAAGAATTTTTTCAAGAATTTCAAATCAGGGCGCCTGGGTGGCTCAGTCGTTAAGCGTCTGCCTTCGGCTCAGGTCATGATCCCAGGGTCCTGGGATCGAGTCCCACATCGGGCTCCCTGCTCTGCGGGGAGCCTGCTTCTCCCTCTCCCACTCCCCCTGCTTGTGTTCCTGCTCTTGCTATGTCTCTCTCTGTTAAATAAATAAAATCTTTAAAAAAAAAAAAAAAAGAATTTCAAATCATGGGCTGTTAATTTTCACTATAATGTTACAGAGCGCAAGGGAATAAAAAAGACAAGAAGTTTATTAAGGCAAAAAAATATCATCCTGAAAGAAAAAAGAAAACAGAAATGCAGCCCAAGAGATACTGCAAAGAACACTGCCAATCGAGGGACAGAGCTACACACAGCTAACCAAAAGAAAGAAAGAAAAATTGAGGATGCTGCTGATGACAGTAATACCAATGATGTGCCAGACGGTTTAAACCATGTTTCGTATATTAATTCACTTGCTCCTAATAACAAGCATGCAAGGTAAGTATTACTATTATCACCAGTTCATATCTAAGGAGCAGGAGGCGCCGTGAGGTAAAATAATGAGGTGTTATTATCTTACTGCTGGCCCGATATTCTTGGCACAGCGGGAATCTGAATCCAAGCAATGTGGCTCCATAGTCCCAGCCCTGAACTGCTACCATGGATGTGTGCTCACAAGAAGGGAGAGCCTGGGTGCCTGGACACACGGAATACTCCTCAATATACCCAACGGTCCATCATGAAGGCACTCCAAGAGAGGTGACCAGACAAACACAATGCGAACGAAATGACCGCAAGAATGAAAGAAAAGGGGACAAAAGAAAAAAAGAGGCAGCAAAAGGTCCCAACTTGATCTGGATGAATAAAAAGTGTCCTGGAGGTTACAGGATTCCTTCCTCTAGAAATTACCTTTAGCTCCTTTAGCCACATACTGGACTCGCTCTTTATTCATTCACTGATTATTAGCTGAGCGCCTAACATACCAAACTAAACTTCAGGGAATAGTACCCAGTCCCTCCCCCCACCCAAATCAAATGGAGTTGACGCCAAAAGTTTACTTATAATTCTTTCTAGATTTTGGGACACATATTTCTGAAATACTGTTTAAAATGGTGGTTAGGTCTCCAAGCCAGCCCATAAAAGCATGTTTAAATCTATCCTCTGAGGGGTGCCTGGGTGGCTCAGTCAGTTAAGCATCTGCCTTCAGCTCAGGTCATGATCCCAGGGTCCTGGGATCGAGCCCCGCATCGGGCTCGCTGCTCAGCAGGAAGTCTGCTTCTCCCTTTCCCCTGCCCTTCCGCCTTCTTGTGCTCTCTCTCTCTCTCTTTAATAGATAAGTAAATAAAATCTTTTAAAAAATTTTTTTAAAAAAGTCTATCCTGTGAAATTCTACCTGAACCTTGAGTGTTCTTTCAACAGAGTGTTCCTATACCATTTCTATACAACTCAGAGACCTGTGGACCTAGTCTCCGGACGACCTGCCACATCCCATTCCATCATATCCCTGGGGAAGAGGCCACTCCCTTCTCCCATCTGCGTCTACAACGAATTGTGGTAAATGTACTTTGGAGAACCAATTCAGAATGTCGGGACCGCACTCATGGCCCAAACACCTTCTGGGCAACAGGACATGAAGTACCACCTGCCCTGGCATTAAAGCAAGAGTTCCAAATACTGCATAGTCCAGAGATTGAGGTGATAAAGAGAGATGAGGCAGGGTACTGCTAATGCAAACACAGAGCTCATCAAGCCAGTCACTTCCTAAGTCACCTGTAGGATGATTTGGCAAAACCTAATAAAGTGGGAGATGCACATCTCTGTGGCCCAGCAAACCCACTGTTAGGTAGCAGAGCTAAAGAAGCTGGGTATTTCCCTACTAGAATTCCTAGTCTCTGGAACTGGAGAATAATGAGAAGCACCTCCACAAGGAGAAGGAGAAAGTTACTGCCTTCCTGACTACCCATTCTAGTGAATGAACTGTTAGTAGGCGTTCCGAGGTAGGAAACTCCCCATTTCTGTAGAGGAAATAGACTCCCTGCTATTAAATTAGGAATAAACACAAATTTAAGATGACCGTTCTGAAACTAAGCATATTTGAATAATCATTTAAATCTCGCAATAACTTTCAGAAGGCACTGATCCATTACGCTGAACACAGACGACAGTGGCAGGACACAGCCCCATCGAGCAATCATTCCAGGACATCTTGAAGAAGAGAAACTGAGTACTTCCCATTACAACCCAGCTCCCATTCATTCATCCCCAGTACCACTCAAATCTCTGAGAAGGGCTACATATGGCCTCTGTTTTGAGAGTATCAATTACAAAGGCAACAATTTACTCAGGGTCTCAGGAATTCCTATCTTCAGCAGACTTTACATGTTTCTGTGCCTGAAAAAATGTAAACTATAACGTAAGAAATAACTTTGTCTGGCTCCTCCAACAGAGCGGGTGGAACAATTACCTTTGATTGGCCAAGGAGCATTACCAGCTGCTGATACCCAGGTCTCCACCGTGTCACACAGACCAGCTGGCCATGGATCATTCGCAATGTCTGGCTGTCGTCTCCTTTTCCTCCCACCCAAGGCAAACAGTACTGCAGAGGCAAGTAACACAACCTCCCCAACGGGTTTACTCTCTCAACCTAACACCACCTCTCCCCTCTCAAACAGCACAATTTGTTTCTAACGAGCCCTGTCCCCTCAAGTATCTTATAAAACAGTCTTTCAGCCTTGAATCTGATTTACTACTATGTAAATATCACCTTCCCCCTCCCTGCCCCCACTTCGATGCTTTTCGTTGCTTCTGGATTCAAAGAAAAGAGGAACCTAAAGGGCCGGCACAGAAAATAAGTTTGTAAGACTGCTATTCAAAACAGGGTCGCTCTTTTTTTATAGCTTGACCGTATCAATTATCCTGGAAATATCTCCTTTCCGAGCAAGTCTCATGGTGCTAATTATTAAGAAAATTGGAATTACTGAAAGAATAAGATCACACATTACCTTTTTCATTTTCTAGAGTTTCCAGGTTGGAGATATAAAATTTTTTAAGTATATTCTCGTTCACAGGTTGCCTCCTGAGCATCTGTTCAAGACTTATTTTTAGACTCAGACTAAGACGACTTTCACTTTTAAAATTCCACCTAAATCACAAATATTAAAAATCATACAAATTCACATTAATATGGAGATTTAAAATAAACTCCCACTAATTTATCCACCATACCTTCCTTCCACTGGTCAACTACTCTGTCCACGACTTCGTGTGTTTCATTAAAAACAAAATTTCAGGACATCTTTAAAAAGAGAAACTGAATATTCCCAATTACAAGTATAATTTGGTAGGGAGCTGGTACTCAAATACATGAAGAACTCTTTAAAAATCAGTAATAAAATAACAACCAAATTAAAAAGTGGACAAAGGCAGACTTTTGGTTTCAGCTCAGATAATTAAGGAGAATGAAAGTCACAGAGCAAATGGCCACTCAGAAATCTGAAAGAACAGGGGAAGAGAGGGATTCGCGGCCAAGGTCAGCTTAGCAGGAGATTCGTGGCCAAGGTCAGCTTAGCAGAAGCTGCTGGAGCCAGAAGCTTGTACTAAAACTTCAGTGGTAACTCTGATGAATTGATGGTGGCTGAATGTGGACTAGTTCGAGAGTTAAAAACTCCTGAGCCCCAGTCCTAGGGGAGGCCCCAGAGCTTTTCCTCCCACCAAATTCTCATGGTGAAGATGGGAGAAAAATCCCCTAGTGTTTCAAATAGAAGAACAGAGAAACAACCATTTTGAAATACATAAGCCAAGAGCTTTTTCCAAAACAGAGGCCTGCCCTCTAAGAGAGGCTGTTTAAATAGAGCCCTGTTTGACCTGGGGAAAAACTAGTGAGGTTAACTCCTGCCTCTGCTAGCCTTCCTATCCCAACTAAGGGAAGAAAGGAAAAACAAGAGGCTAAGAAATGCTTCTGAAGGTCATCAGAGCCCAGGGACTCAGGCCCACTAAATAACCGACACTTCATCATCAAGATCACAGAACAACTCACCACCAACAGGGCTCCAGTGAAATAACCTTGGTCATGACTGAGAGCTGCATGTCACAGACTCTGAGAGCATTCCTAAGGAAAGCCAGAGAAGGAGGCAGGGGAGGGGAGACACATGAAGGGTTCCGAAGCCTCTGACCCTGACAGCTACAGCAAACATTCAACACAGCCCAGCTCCTAGCCAGATTAACATAAAAACTCACACTGAAAGTCTAATTGCATCAGTTCCTATTACCCAATACCTATGTCCAGCTTTCAACAACAACAAAAAAAATTTTAAGACTTGATAAGAGAGAAACACATTCTGAAGAGATAAAGCAACCATCAAAACCAGACTCGGTTAGGACATAGATTTATGGAACCAGGAAATAGGGAGAGTAAAATAAGTATGATTAATATTCTAATGGCTCTAATGGAAAAAGTGGACATGTGAGAACCAGTGGATCATGTAAGCAGGGAGATGGAAACTCAGAGAGAGGAAAGTGAAATGCTGGAAATCAAGAACACTATAACAAGAATGAAGAATGCCTTTGATGTGCTCATCAGTGGACTGGACACGGCCAAGGAAAAAATCAGTAAGATTGAAAATATGCTCATGGAAATTCCCAAAACTGAAACAAAATATCCAAGAACTGTGGAACAATAATACAAAGGTGTAACAAACACATAATGGAAACACCAGATGAACAAAGAGAGAAAGGAAAAGAAATATTCAAAGTAATAACTGCTGAGAATTCTCCAATATTAATGATAAAATCCCAGACCACAGATCCAGGAAGCTCAGAAAACACCAAACCGAATAAATGCCAAAAAGACCTACACCTTGCATTAATAGTCAAACAGTATAAACCAAAGATAAAGATACTGAAAAAAGCCAGAAGGGGGGAAAAAAACACCTTACCTACAGAGAACAAGGATAAGAAGACGCCTCATCAGAAATCACGCAGGCAAGAAGACAGTGGTTGGGGGGGCGGGGGGAGAACGTGTTAAAAGAAAAACCCGGGGCGCCTGGCTGGCTCAGATGGTTAAGCATCTGCCTTCGGCTCAGGTCATGGTCCTGGGGTCCTGGGATCGAGTCCCGCATCGGGCTCCCTGCTAGGCGGGGAGCCTGCTTCTCCCTCTGCCTCTGCCTCTCTCTCTCTCTCTCTGACTCTCATGAATAAATAAATAAAACATTAAAAAAAAAAAGAAAAGAAAAACCCACCACCTTAGAATTCTGTATCTAGTGAAACTGTACTTCAAAAGTGAAAAAGAAATAAAAACAGAACAGTCAAACATAAATTCAAGGAATTTGCTGCCCAGCAGACCTGTCTTGTAACAAGTATGAAAAGAAGATCTTCATGGAGAAGGAAAATGATATAGGTCAGGCACCCAAGAAGGAATAAACAAACATAAAATAAAACTGGGGTGCCTGGGTGGCTCAGTAGATTAAGCATCTAACTCTTGATTTCAGCTCAGGTCATGATCTCAGGGTCCTGGAATCCAGCCCTCCACACTCAGCTGTGAGTCTGCTTGAAGATTCTCTCTCCCTCTCCCTTGGCCCCTTGCCACCATGCTCTCACTCTCTTTCTCTCTAAAATAAATAAATAAATAAATCTTTAAAAAAATAAATATAAAATTAAATCTCTTATTTTTCTTATTCTTAATTGATCAGATAACTGTTTAAAATAATAAGAATAGCAACGTGTTGAGTTATTAAAGAATATGGGTAAATGAAATGAACTAAAGCAATGTTATAAAGGATGGGGAAAAAAGGAATTGAATATATTCTCTTATAATGCACCTGCACTACTTGTGAAAAGGTATAATGTTATTTGAAAGTGGACCTACATTAGTTATAAATGAATGTAGCAAACTCTAGGACAAGCACAGGAAAACCTTTGTAAAAAGGTATATGGATAGGGGCTCCTGGGTGGCTCAGTCAGTTAAGCAACTGCCTTTGGCTCAGGTCATGATCTCAGAGTCCTAGGATCGAGCCCCATGTCAAGCTTCCTGCCCCTCCCTCTCTCTCTCTCTAATAAATAAATAAATAAAATCCTTTTTTAAAAGTATATGCATATGCTAAGAAAGAATAAATGGAATAATATAAAATGTTCAACTAAAAGCAGAGGAGAAAGAAAGGGTGATAAAAATATAAAAAGAAGAAGTGTAAAAACGGAAATCAGTTGCAAACATGGTGAATATTAACCCATCTGCATCAGCAATTACTTTAAATGTGGATGGTCTAAATATGCCAATTAAAACAAGAGACTGTGAGAGTAGATAAAAAGAAGATCCAACTATATGTTGTCTACAAGAAATCCACTTTAAATATAAACACACACAGGTAGATGAAAAGTAAAGGAAGGGAGAAAAACCATGCTTACATTTACCAAAAGAAAGCTAAAGAACCCCTATCAATTTCAGACAAAGCAGATGGCAGAACAAGGAAAATTAGCAGGGATAAAAGACGGTATTATTTAATGAAAAAGGGGTCAATTCTCTGAGAACACATAACAATCCTTAATGTTACCTATGTACCAGTCCATACGTACCTAACAAGAGAGTGTCAAACTACGTGAGGAAAACTGATAAAACTGCAAGGAGAAATGTATAAACACACTATCATTCTTGGAAACTTCAATACTCTTCTACACAGTAATTGACAGATCCACCAGGCAGAAAATCTGTGAGGATATAGTTGAACAAAACAGCACCAACCAACTGGATCTAACACTTCATCTAACAATAGCAGTATACACAGTCTTCCCAAACTTACACAGAACTAGACAGACCACATCCTGGGCCATAAAACACACCTTAACAATTGAAAAAATGGAATTCATACACCGTTAGCTTAGACCACATAGAGTTAAGTAACAGAAATACAGCAGGAAAATATGTATTTGGAAATTAAATAACAAATGAGTTAAAGATGAGGTATCAAGAGAAATATTTATATATTTTCAACTAAATGAAAACACAACTTATCAAAATTTGTGGGATGCTGCAAAGGAGTGGTTAGAGGAAAATTCCAGCACTGAAGGCATATGTAAAATAGAGAGAGAGAGAGAAAGAACTAAAATCAGTAACTTAAGCTTCTACCTTAGGAATCTAGAGCAAGAAGAGCCAGGAGAAGAAAATAAAGAATAAAATAGAAATCAATGGAACTGAAACAGGAAAACAGGAGAGCACCTGGGTGGCTCAGTCGATTAGGCATCCAACTCTTGGTTTCGGCTCAGGTCATGATCTCAGAGTTGTGGGATCGAGCCCCATGTCAGCTTCCACGCTCCGTGCAGTCTGCTTGAGATCCTCTCTCTTTTCCTCTCCAACTCCCCCTCCCTGCTTGTACTCTCGGAAGGAAGGAAGGAACGAAGGAAGGGAGGGAGGGAGGGAAAGAAGGGAAGAGAAGGGAAGAAGAAAAGAGGAAACAACTGAGAAAAAAACAACAAAACTAAAAGCTGGTTCTTTGAAAAGATTAATAAAATTGATAAACCTACAGCCAGGCTAGCCAAGAAAAAATGAGACACAAATTATTAATATCAGAAATGAAAGAGGACTCATCACTATGGATCCTATGGAAATTAAAAATAAAAGATAATGAACAATTCTATACATGATATGCACCAATTCCTTGAAAGACACAAGTGACAAAAACTCTCATAAAAGGAGAAATAGGTGATCTAAATAGACCTACATCTAATAGAGAAATTAAATCAACAATTAGCAAGGACTTCCAAAACAGCAAGGACTGAGCCCCGATGGTTTCACTGGCAAATTTAAGGGAAAAAATTATACCAGTCCTCAAACTCTTCCAGAAAAAATAAAACAGAGGGTGCAACTTCCTAACTCATTCTATGAGGCCGGCCTTACCCTACTATCAAAACCAGATGAAGACATTACAAGAAAGGAAAATTACAGACTAGTATCTCTTATAAACAGAGATGCAAAAATTTCCAACAAAATACCAGCAGATCAAATCCAACAACATATAATATGAATTATATACCAAAACCAATGGTATTTTTTTCCCCAAGAATGCAAAGGCTGGTTCAATATTCAGAAGTATTAATGTAATCCATCAATCCAACAGGATAAAAAAAAATATATCAACAGATGCAAAAAAAAAAAATTAAAAAAATCCAACACCCATTCATGATAAAAATTCTCAGCAAACAGGGAATAGAGGGGACTTCCTCAATTTGATAAAGAACATGTATAAAATACCTAGAGCTGACACCATCCTTAATGGTGAAAAACTAGATTCTTTCCCCCTAAGATACATAACAAGGCAAGGGTGTTCCCTCTTACCACTAATATTCAGTACTTACCTGAAGTCCTAGCTAATGCTCTAAGACGGGAAAAGGAAATAAAAGGTATACGGATTGGAAAGGAAGAAGTAAAGCTGCCTTTGTTCACAGACAACATGATTATCTATGTAGAAAATCCCAAAGAATCAACTAGAAAAACTCTGGGAACTACTAAGTGATTATAGCAAGGATTCAGGATACAAACTTAATGTACAAAACTGAATTACTTTTCTATATACCTGTGGTCTATGAAAGAGAGGTATATGCAAAACAACCGCCGAACGCCAAAGACGCTGTAAGACTGAAGAAAAAGGCTGACAACTCCAGGTTGACAAGAAATGGTTTATTAAGGGGACTTATGGACAGAAGCGTGTCTTGGGAAGCTGAAAGACGAATAGATCTCCACGACCCCACCTCCAGTAAGACCTGCTTTTATGGCCCAAGAAGCTGGGGAATAAGTGCTGGGGGACCACCCAGGAGGAAATGTTTGAAAATCATAATTGTATCTCCAGAGCAGATGAAGGGCATTCAAGGGTGTACTTTTTTTTTTAAGATTTTATTTATTTATTTGACAGAGAGAGAGAGACAGCGAGAGAGGGAACACAAGCAGGGGGAGTGGGAGAGGGAGAAGCAGGCTCCCTGCCGAGCAGGATGCGGGGCTCCATCCCAGGACCCTGGGATCATGACCTGAGCCGAAGGCAGACGCTTAACCGACTGAGCCAGCCAGGTGCCCCTCAAGAGTGTACTTAAGGGTTTGACTAGGTGAAAAGAAAGAATGGGGGAGGCAGCTGTCCTCCAGAAGGCATCAGGTCACAGAGAGCTGTCATCATGGTGGGTCTGTCCAAGATAGCACTGTTCATACCGCCACCAGTGAACAACTGGAATTTGAACTTAAAAACAAAGTACCATTTACATTAGTGCCAAAGACAAAACTTAGGTACAAATCTAACAAGATGTGTATAGAATCTAAGTAAGTACAAAACTGTGATGAAAGAAATCAAAGATGATCTCAATAAATAGAGAAAATCCACGTTTACAGACAAAAATACATAATATTGTTAAGATGTCAGTTCTTCTCAACTTGATTTATATATTCAACACAATCCCAATCAAAATCCTAGCAAGTTACCATGTATGTATGACAAACGGATTCTCAAGTTCATATGAATAAGCAAAAAACCCAGAATAGCTGACACAATACTGAGAAAAACAAAGTCAACGGACTGACACCAGCAAACTTCAAGACTTCCTATAAAGCTTCCTATAAAGTAATGAAGACACAGAAGTATTGGTGAAAGAACAGATAAACGATCAACAGAACACAACAGAGCCCAGAATAAAACCCACACAATTACAATCAACTGGTCTTTCACAGAGGAGCAAAGACAGCTCAGTTAAGAAAGGCCAGTCTTGGGGCGCCTGGGTGGCTCCGTCATTAAGCGTCTGCCTTCAGCTCAGGTCATGATCCCGGAGTCCTGGGATCGAGCCCCGCATCAGGCTCCCTGCTCCGTGGGAAGCCTGCTTCTCCCTCTCCCACTCCCCCTGTTTGTGTTCCCTCTCTCGCTGTCTCTCTCTGTCAAATAAATAAATAAAATCTTAAAAAAAAAAAAAGGCCAGTCTTTTCAAACACTGATGCTGGAACAACTGGATATTCACATGCAAAAATCTGAATCTAGATACAGAAATTACCCGTTTTCACAAAAATTAACTCAAAGTAGACCACAGAACTAAATATAAATACAAAACTGTACAACTCCTAGAAGATAAAGAGGAGAAAATCTAGGTGACATTGAGCATGGCAATGAGTTTTTCGATGCAACTCCAAAAGCCCAATGTATAAAAGAGAAACAGTTAAGTTGGATATTATTAAAATTAGAAACTTCTGCTCTGTGAAAGAAACTGTTAAGAGAATGAAGAGACAAGCCACAGACTGGAATAAAATATTTGCAGAACACATATCTGATAAAATACTCATATCAAAAAAAGACAAAAAACTGTTAAAACTCAACAATAAGGGAAAAATGCAACTCAGTTAAAAAAATGGGCAAAAAAATCTGAAAAGACACTTCTGTAAATCTAAGACTTTTCTAAAAAGTAGGCTATTATTTCAAAGGAATCCAATGTGCAAAAAACGGGCAAAGAAGCGAAATAGACGTTTCTGCAATGATACACAAATAGCCAATAAGCACACGAAAAGATGTTTAACTTCATCAATCATCAGGGAAATGCAAATCACAGCAACAAGGAGGTATCATGTCACACCTTCTAGAAAGGGGAGAATAAAAAAAACTCAGATAAAAACAAGTGTTGGCAGGACACCTCGGTGGCTCAGTTGGTTAAGCAGCCGACTCTTGATTTTGACTTCGGTCATGATCTCGGGGTCGTGAGATCAAGCCCCAAGTCGGGTTCTGTGCTCTCGAGGAGTCTGCTTGAGATTCCCTCTCTCCCTCTCCCCACCATCACCCAACCCGTTTGTGTGCACTGCCTCTCTCAAATAAATACATAAATTCTTAAAAAAAAAAAAAAAATGTTGGCAAGGATGCAGAAACCAGAAGCCTCACACACTGCTGGTGGGAATATAAAATAGTGGAGCCACCTTAGGAAACTGTGTTACCACTTGACCCACAATTCTACTCCTAGGCATGTACCCCCCACCCCCAGACTGAAAACATGTCCACATAAAAACCTGTATGTGAATGTTCCAAGTTGCATTATTCATAATAGGCAATAGGTGGAAACAATCCACATGTCCAACACTGGATAAAGAGAGACACAAGACTGGTATATCCATAAATACTACTGGGCCATAAAAAGGTATGAAGTATTGATACATATTGTCATGTGGATTTGCTAAGTGACAGAAGCCAGTCACAAACAAATCCACATATTATATGATCCCATTTCCATGAATTGTCCAGAATGGGTAAATACAGAGAGACAGAAAGTAGATTAGTGGTTGCTTAGGGCCGGAGTGAGGAAGGGTAGGAGGATGCAGGGATTAGGGAATGACAGCTACATGATAGAGGGGTTTTTTGGGAGGTGATGAAATTATTCTAGAATTGATTGTGGTGACGGTTGCACCACTTTGTGAATACACTTAAAACCATTGCGTGTATACTTTAAATGGGTAAACTGTCTGATACAGATCTCAATAAAGCTGCTACAAAAAGAGTTACTATCTAAATATTGACGACACCCCGGGCGCCTGGGTGGCTCAGTTGGTTGAGCGACTGCCTTCGGCTCAGGTCATGATCCCGGAGTCCCAGGATCGAGTCCCGCATCGGGCTCCCTGCTCGGCAGGGAGTCTGCTTCTCCCTCTGACCCTCCTCCCTTTCATGCTCTCTGTCTCTCATTCTCTCTCTCGCAAATAAATAAAATCTTTAAAAAAAAAAAATTTTTTTTAAATATTGACGACACCCCAATTAGAGTTGCCAGATTTCGCAAATAGAAATATAAATACAGGGGCACCTGGGTGGCTCAGTTGTTAGGCGTCTGCCTTTGGCTCAGGTCATGATCCCAGGGTACTGGGATCGAGTTCCGCATCAGGCTCTCTGCTCGGCGGGAAGCCTGCTTCTCCCTCTCCCACTCCCCCTGCTTGTGTTCCCTCTTTCGCTGTGTTTCTCTCTGTCAAATAAATTAAATCTTAAAATAAATAAATAAATAAATAAATTTGACTTAAAAAAAAGAAATATAAATACAGCATGATTCATACTTAAACTAAAAAAAGACTGTTTATCTTAAATCCAAATTAAACTGGATGTCCTGTATTTTATCTGGCAACCTGATTCCCAAATCTATTATCTCCAACCTAGAGCATAATTATCCTCAATTCAAGATCCAGGTATCCAACTACATAGTAGAAAGTTCTACTTAGTTATCTCCCAAATAGCAAACAAACATAAAACTACAATCACCTTTCTTCCGAGGAGATATTCAAAATACGGAAGAAGTGGTACCTCAGGGCTTGTATGGGTCTCCCGGAGCCCTCTCCCAGCCCCTGATGGTCTGGCACCAACCATCTGGTGGTTGGATTAGCAGGTGGGGCATCTAGGAGTGGAGGTTTAACAAACAAGAGGGAGGAGTTTCAATATGTTAACAAACACCACGCCTGCTGGTGAGGACAGGCTGAGCATCCTCCTCCCTTTCTCAAAACCAAAATCACCTTCCCTCTCCCCCCACTTTGTCACCATCATCTTTGACCTGGAAATCTCATGTCCCATCCCATCTCCATAGCAACTACAACTTCTAAAAAAAAAAAAAAGTCTTATATCTTCATTCCCCTGCTTTAAACCTTTCACAATGCAGTAGCTCCTACTGTGTTCGAATAAAGTCAAAGCCATTCAAAATAGGTCTTGGCCTGGAGCCCCTGGGTGGCACAGTCGGTTAAGTGCTCGACTCTTGATTTTGGCTTAAGTCCTGACCTCAGGGTTGCGAGACTGGGCCCTACGTAGGGCGCCACGCTCAGCGGGGAGTCTGTTAAAGTTTCCCTCCCCCTCTCCCTCTGCCCCTCTCTGCACCTGCTCATGCTCTCGCAGGCTCTCTCTCCCTCGCTTGCTCTAAAATAAATAAATCTTTAAAAAAAAAAAAAAAAGGACTAGGTCTCAGCTTACCTTCTTTTGCCACACTTTGCACCTGCTCCCCACGCCCTTCCTTACTTCAGGTACCAGCCAAGAGAACCTGTCAGGCTCCATCCTAAAGGCACAATGCCCACTCTCGCCTGCAGGTGCTCGCATAGGTTATCCCTTCTGCCTAGCTCCCCACCCCCCACAAATTCTCATCTGAGCAATACCTATTCGATAGTCAGATTTCAGCTTAAAATACCAAATCCCCTATGAGCCCCTGAGGTCAGCGCTGAGTCAGGCACCTTGTGCTCTTACACAAAGCTCTACACATGACCTCTCATAGAATATTGCAACTGCCTACCCCCTCATCTATAACCCCTCTGGGAGACTGCAGACTGCAAGCTAGGGGCTGCTCAACTAGAAACCGTGGCCCTTAGGGGCCTATCCAGTGTCTGGCATATAGTAAGAACTCAACAAAGACAACATGATTAAAACAATCACTAAAACTTAAAATTAGGTAAGGGGAACCTGGGTGGCTCAGTCGGTTAAGCATCCAACTCTTAGCTCAGGTCTTGATCTCAGGGTACCAGGTTTAAGCCCCATACTGGGCTCCATGCTGGGTCCGGAACCAACTTTAAAAAAAAAAAAAATTAAAATTGTGTAACTAAATGGGATAAGGGTCTGCCTGAGCATTACCATGGCTCCTTTAAGACTGAAATCACAGAAATACACTAATTAAACCACTTCAAGGGAACTTTCTTGAAAATAATCAACTTGTGTTTTGTTGAAATACTTCAGAATCCCCCAAACCAGGATAAAATTCAGGCTGCTACCTTTTTTTCTGCTGCCCGTACACATACATGCAACAATTCAAAAGGGTAAAGAAAATACATGCAATTATTGAAAAGGTACTAAAATCTTGATATTTATCCTAGTAATCTAATGCAATTGTGATATACGAACAAAAATTTCTTGAGGAAACAGAAGTACCAACCTTATTTAAAATAAATAAGGATGTCTTTATGCCCTATCTTCTTCTCAAATAAACCAGATGACAAAAATACATACAACACAAGTAAATAAAAAAATTTAAAGTCAAGAAATCTCAACAGAAAAAAAGCACCAGAGTAGAAGATAAATTTAGAAATGAGGCTGGGACACAAACTATATGCTTCACGGTTCTGCATATTTGCAAATGAGGGGTCCAAAATGTGGCTCTCTGTTTATTGGTGATCACACTGCGTCACGTAAATACCAATAGCCTTGTCTTGCCACACCTTATAGATGACATTTCTCACATCTTCTATCTGTACCATCTTTCTTCGGATACTTCTAAAATCTCATGCTCACGGGTTTTTTGGGGGCCGGGGTTTAGACTTTTTTATTTATTCATTTGACAGAGACAGCACAAGCAGGGGGGAGGGGCAGAGGAGAGTGAGAAGCAGACCCCTTGCTAAGCAGGGAGCCTGACACAGGGCTCGATCCCAGGACCTTGGGATCATGACCTGAGCCGAAGGCAGATGCTTAACTGACTGAGCCACCCAGGTGCCTCTCATGCTCATAGTTTTAATTATTCAACTCTTCAATTTAGATGTTTTTCTTTTAAAAAAATATCCACAGCAAACACTCTCTAGGATCATATTTCCTTTCCAGTGACAAGCTCATAACTGCCGTCTTCCTGCCAGGGTGTGGCTCATGATCCTAAGGCGGCAATGCCATACTTGTCACAGAAAGTAATGCCAAACTGCTTCTTCTTAAGTATATTTTACATCAGACCAGAAAGTTACATGTATTTAAAACTGTGATGGGGCGCCTGGGTGGCTCAGTGGGTTGAGCATCCGACTCTCGGTTTTGGCTCAGGTCATGATCTCAGGGTCCTGAGATCGAGCCCTGCTTCAGGCTCCACACTCAGCAGGGAGTCTGCTTGAGATTCTCTCTCTCCCTCTGCCCATCCCCCTGCTCGTGCTTGCTCTCTCTCTTAAATAAATCTTTAAAGATTTTATTTATTTATTTGACAGAGAGAGACACAGCAAGAGAGGGAACACAAGCAGGGGGAGGGGGAGAGGGAGAAGCAGGCTTCCTGCAGAGCAGGGAGCCCGATGCGGGACTCGATCCCGGGACTCCAGGATCATGACCTGAGCCGAAGGCAGTCGCTTAACCGACTGAGCCACCCAGGCGCCCACTTAAATAAATCTTTAAAAAAAAAACAAAACATGATTTGACAACCACTTTTTTTTTTTTTAACATAAAGTAAGGTGACTACTGCGAAAATTTTGTGCTAGAATAAAATCAAGTTTTGCCTTCACCCATCTTTCAATCACACACCAACAGCTTCGACTAGGCAAAAGAGCCTAACATCAAAGCACATTTTGATTCACTCTAAAACACATCTTTTCCAATTCCTTCTGCTCTACCGAGATTTATGTACAAAAGCTGGAGGCTGCTAGCCTCCAACCTTCAATAGAGGCACTTGGAATACAGTGAAGCGGACTGTTCAGCTGCTTAAAGTGGATCCCATGAGCCTGCCTCCTGGAGGCATTTGGGGCTTTACATACTTGAAAATGAATAGAATGGGTCAGTCAAAGGACACACTTGAGGTCTGCATGTGATAGAAGCTGGGAGTTGGGGGTGGGGGGACGAGTAAGAAACAGAATGGACTAGAGGGACACAGTAAACCTTACTTTAAAGGTCTGACAGCAATTACTGAAAGATACTTGCACCAGGACACATGCTACCATGCTATTTAAATAGTGGCAACATCAATTTATTTATTCACTATTTTTCTAAAACCATATACCAGTAACTGTATGCTTCCTAACCACTCACTATTCACATTTACTTTGAAAAACCACCTGTGCTTAAAACTCAAGAGCTAGCGTAACTAAGACTTTTTCTAAAACATTAGGGTTCTTTTAACAGAAATAACAACCATCTGTCATTACTTTTTGGCCCTTCACAAGCTATGATAACTAATATTTTCAATGCTTAACGCCTGCTTTTATTTGCCTAACCTATGTAGCTATCAAAGAACTGAGATCGTCACTATTTTATTGGAAACTCACAAACAACCTTGTCAACACATAATATAATTTCCATTTTATAGGAAGGAAACAGACAGTAGCCACATCACAAATAAATAGAAACACACATGTGTGCATTGTTTTAGGCGTGTTTATTTAATGATTAAGGGGGTGACGATGTCATTTGAAATACATTTCATTCCTTCTAGATCAAATCCATCGGAACAAATCCAGAGCTATCCAACTTCCATACATTCAACACAAGAATGTGTTCATGATTGCCTCAGTAAATCCTGAACTTCATCAATTATAATCTCAAGCCATTTTTTTTTAGATTTTATTAATTTATTCATCAGAGAGAGAGGAGAGAGAGCGTGCATAAGCAGGGGAAGTGGCAGGCAGAGGGAGAAGCAGGCTCCCTGCTGAGCAAGGAGCCAGACACGGGACTCCATCCAGGACCCTGGGATCATAACCTGAGCCGAAGGCAGATGTTTAACGGACTGAGCCACCCAGGTGTCCCTCTCAAGACATTTCTAACACATCCCAAGAGAGCAACTAAATGACCAAAAATTTTTCAGAACACAAAGATACCTTGGCAATTATATAAAAACTAAAGGACTCTATATTAAAACTAAAGGACTCTAGTCTTTACAGGTATTGCTAGGAAAATTACACATCTCAACATTTTCATTTCTTGAGAGTTGCCACCGCTCGAGGCATGCAAATTTCAGCAAATTTGACAAGAAAAAAAAAGTCATAAAAATTCTTCTATCCTGTGAAGCAATAGCAACCCAGAAGTGGCTCATTTTCAAATACTATCCATCAGTAATAGCCTTCTCTCACAACAGACAACCGTAACAAATTTAGCTGCCTTCAGTATTGGTCCAGATAGAGCTAAGGCACCAGAGGTGTCCATCTCCTACAGACTCAAGTAAGGCTCACCATTTTTTTCAGCTGGAGTTAAATGAAAGAAAATGTAATTCATATTTCCAGAAGGAAAAGTGGCATATTTTCCAGTAAGCTTCTTGTTCTCATTTTACTATTTTAAGAGTTCTGATCACTCCCAGCATTGCTGTGTGGCAAGATCTCATTTCTGGTGGCTGATCATTTCCATGGCACGATGCTTTACCAAAACTGTCTCCAGAAGCTGTTTTGATTCGTATTTAGCTTCAGCGTATTTATACACAAAATACCATTTCAATGGCGTCGTGCCAAAAAAGAAATAGCTTGCTCAGATTTCAGTTGACTTTGTTAAAGGAAATTATTTTAAATTAATGTGGCTATTGAACTGCTGCCATCCTTAACCTCAGAAAATATATTCCTTCTAATTTTTGCTGTGAACGTTTATTTATTTAAGTTAAATTCCAGCTCATGAATGTTGACCATAAGGAGTCTAAACCTTCCTGCTACTATTTCATATTCTTCTTCTAAACAAGGGCAGGCACATACTGGCCACATTAGTATGCAGAGCCAGATCACCACCATTAAGTGAAATCATCTATGTATTTTTGGTAGAATCTTTAACAACTTCCACCCCCGTCAGGGAAATGGAACAAGGCTGTTTTGTTTTCAGACAGCAACAATTTGATCTCTGGTTTACTAGATGGCGCTCAAAATATTTTTCCATATGTTTTTCCGCAAAGAGAATCTGACATCAGCGTGGTTTACCTTTACCAGTGAATGCAGGCTTTTTTCACCAAACATATCCCAGAGGAAGGTTAGGTCTTCCTGGCTATCCACATGTGGCTGCAGCTGGGCTGGCAAAGCAGTCAACAGCTCATACAGACCTATAAAATGAAAATAAAACACAAAGTGTAATCTTAGAGTGATCTCATTAATTTCGCGTCAGGTGTGTGTAAATGACAGCTGCAACATGTCCTTTATACGGGATCTGTTTTCTGGGCCATCAAGACAAACCCTTCTCCCAAGAAGCCAACGAACCTTTTTGATTTTTAAATCCCAACTAAGTATGTATTAACAGGCTAGTTTTTACCTTTTGGTTGTCAACATTCTACAGGCATCCAAATTTACATAACCTGAGACAGAAAATGTGTACAAGCTTTCAGAGAAAGAAGAAAACGCATACATTCCTTTCCTTAATCGTTATTACATTTCCCTCGATGTTCGCCAAAGAGTAAAATGAGTCATGAATAGGAAAAACCTCCTTAGAAGAGCAGAAAATTGATAGAGTGGTCCATTAAAAAAGGTTTTGTGGTTTCCAAATAGTTCCTAATAATATATAGCTTCAAAAACACTTGCATTATCTAACATCCAAAATCAAGTTCTAAAAAGTAAGACGGATTAAACCATCCTTGGTGTTGCTTCACTGTAGTCGCCTGGTTTTAAAACAACAACAACAAGCTACACAGAACTGAGTTTCAACTGGACTCTACTCTGGGCATATGTGATACTCTCTGAAAGAGTTAAGGACTCGGAGCCCTCCTCACTAGAAGCTTCCCTGGGGTAGACAGTAGCGCCATGTTCCACAGCAGCCGACTGCAGAAACCATCCATCTCCTTCAGGAGCCGTCAGACTCCCGTCCAAGAAAAGTTGCGACAGCGCCTGCCCAGGACTCTTCAGGGAGGTGACCTGGCAGGAGTCGGTATCAACTCTTAGCCCATGTTTCACTTTCCAGGGGGGATTACATGAGGTAAAAAGGACAAAATTCCTTTTATTTCTGTCTGGTGTCTACAAAAACACCGAGACGTCCTGGGATCTACAACACACGGGGCTGTTGTTATTCCTACGCTGAGTAAGTGCAGTTGTTCATCAGAGGGACAGCTTTACAAGATACGTAACTAGCAAAGAATTGCAAATTATGGCCTGCTGATTAGTGTATCTATTATCTTCCGAAAGCATTATAACATTCTGATAATTAGTGATAATTCACAACCAAATGTATTAGCTCTCGCTTGGAAAGTTGGATCTGTAACTTGAGAGGTTAAACTCAAACATTACTGGGACTGCATTTGGCCAAAAAGATCTATAATATTCTAGGAACAAAAAAAAAACTTCTCCCTATTACGTTCTTAAGTATTCTTGATGGTTTATATTTACTCCCTTAAAAACCTGGCATCTTGCCTAAGCTAGCTCTTATTTATAAATTTGTAAAAACATTTTTTTATTAACATATAATGTATTATTTGTTTCAGGGGTACAGGTCTGTGATTCATCAGTCTTACACAATTCACAGCGCTCACCATAGCACATACCCTCCCCAATGTCTATCACCCAGCTGCCCTATCCCTCCTACCCCCACCACTCCAGCAATCCTCAGTTTGTTTCCTGAGATTAAGAGTCTCTTATTGTTTGTCTCCCCCTCCAGTTTCGTCTTGTTTCATTTTTCCCTCCGTTCCCCTATGATCCTGTCTTGTTTCTCAAATTCCTCATATCAGTGAGATCATAAGATAATTGTCTTTCTCTGACTGACTTATTTCACTTAGCATAATACCCTCTAATTCCATCCACATCGTTGCAAATGACAAGGTTTCATTTTCTGATGGCTGCATAATGTTCCACTGTATATATATATAAAAACATTTTTAAGGTGTCCAAACCTAATTCAATGTATAATAATACAGGTCTCACTTTACACATATACATATACACACACATTTAAAGTAATGACAATTGCCAACATCTGTGGTTAAGGTCAGAGGTTCAAGTTGAAAATTATGTAAAAAGAAGGTAGAGTTTCACTATTTTATATTGACTTCAGGAGCAGTAAAAATAATTCCTTATTCCTTGGTAATATGATTAGTTTAATTAATGATACTAATTTGACTATACTTTATAAGGTATAGTTGTTGGGGAGGGGGTTAAATGAGGTAATATATTAGAACAGCCCCTGGCACATGGTAGTCTGTTTCAGATGTAACGCAGTGAGCTTCAGCCATTGTTGTTATTATTACTGTTATTCATCATTACCATTCTTTGTTTAAAGATTTATTTATTCATTTTAGAAAGGGGGAGGTAGGCGCAGAGGGAGAAAGAGTCTTAGGCAGACTCCCTGCTGATCATGGAGCCTGATGTGGGGCTCGATCTCACGACCCCGAGATCATGACCTGAGCCAAAACCAAGAGTTGGATGCTCAACCAACCACACCACCCAGGCACTCCCATCACTATTATTATTAAAAAAGCAAAAGCCTTAGTCAAACAGACCTAGATTCAAACCAGGTCTATACTTCAGTTATTTCACATAACTTAACCTCAGCTTTGTTGCCCTCATCTGTTGGAAAAGAAATGGTAATCTGCACATGTAATAAAATTGAACAGAAAAAAATGTACAAACATGTACGTATACACAAAGAAGTGCATGTGATACAGGGGAAATCTGAGAAAGGGTAATGGACTGCATCAGTGACAATGTGCCCCTTGCAATTACTATGGTTATGCAAGATGTTACCATTGGAGGAAGCAGGGTCAAGGGTACACAGGATCTACATTATTTCTTTGAACACGGGAATCCACAATTATCTCAAAATACAGTTAAAACCAAAGGAAACATTGTGGTAAATGTGACTGTTGTAAGAATTCAAGAGAACAATGCACATAGCAGCACTGAGCCCTGTGGCTGGCACACAGGCATTTGATAAATAAATAAATATATATACACACACACACATAAATATGTTCTTCTTTTCTTGATATGCCTCATCTGGAATGAAAACCCCATTGCAATGGTACAAAGTCAAAACAACAGCTTAGCGATACATTCCCCTGGACCCAATACCATACTCAGAAAGAAAACCACCCTAGTCTTCTACATATGGAAAGTGTAAACTTTACCCAAGTACTGCTTAACTTTTTTGTGGGAATAAATCATATTATCTTACATTACAGTAATAATTTCTCTGTTAGCAGTAGCTCATAAACCTGAGTTTTCTGGGTTTCCTAGCCTTATACAATCGTAATTCATATGCCCCCCTAGCTTGGCACCCTCATGACGACAGCAGTCACTTCTCTTGAGCTCCCACATCTCGTAGCCCCACCAAAGCCAGAAGAGACAGGACAGTGCCAATCAGAAATGAAAGAAGCTGAGAAGAGTGAGGAGGGCGGGCGAGTGGCCTCAGTGCAGGTAACATGGCCCACCACATCCACTCAAGTGCGTCAGAGAGACCCCAGAAACCAGCTCAGTCCATGGCTAAAACCAGGTCCCTGTTCTCACAGGAGCTTTTTATATTCAGTTCCTAGAGTTCCAATAGTGAACACCACTATGAAATCCAAATGGTTTGGGTCCTTGATATTCAGAGAGCAAGTAACAGAGTTTAGCTAACAAGGGTTATCTTGGACAATCTTACCTACATCTACCTATATCTATTGAATCTTACCTAAATCTGAGCAAGAACTGGGACTACACTCCTCTGTAGTCATTCAAGCTCACGAGTGCTTCATTCCAGTGCACCATTATGGTACCTGCCTAGAGGACTAAGACAAATCAGCCACGATCCCTGTCCTCAGGACGTCACAGTGTAGAGAACAAGCACAGACAGGTCAGTTAGGAAGTGCAGAGCAGGATTAGACTGCGTGGCAAGGCAAGGTAAGTGGTCAATTCTTCTAAAGGAGGGAGAAGACATCAGGGAAGGCTTCAGCAAAGAATCACACCCGAGTTACATCTTGAAAGCTTCCACTCCTAAGAATCAGCATTTATGAGTTCTTCCATTCAGAGCACTACATTAGTTCCTCTATACAGGTAGGTGGAGAATATGCCACCACCTCTACCCCAGAGATCTTACATCTTGGATAACACAGAATACATATCATATATGCTCAAAGAGAAAGCAATCCTAAATGATCTCCTATTTGGGGCGACTGCGTGGCACAGTCAGTTAAATGGTTGACTCTTGGTTTCAGTTCAGGTCGTGATCTAGGGGTCATGAGAACCGGCCCCGCATCAGGCTCTGTGCTCAGCGTGGAGTCGGCTTGAGATTCTCTCTCCCTTCCCCCTCCCCCCCACCGCTCTTGTGCACACATGCTCACTCTCTCTCTCTAAATAAGTCTTAAAAAAAAAATAATAATGATCTCCTATTTGTCCAAGTAAAGATTCAAAATGTATATTCCTCCAAGTAAAATAAACAGATGTTTAGGCTGTGGATAAAATATTCAAACAGCAAATTAATTTTCACAGATATTGTGAGATGCCCATGCGGCTTATAGTATTTAAATTATAATTTGGTTAGGAACATACACTTTGAATTACCTATTAAGTACAAATATCGTAATTTAGATATTGAGGTTTACCCCACTTGCACATTTCATGCAACCATTTTATTTAAATTCTTCACAATGACTTCTTTATCACAACTACCACTTGTAGAGCTAGAAGAGATCATTTTCACTTCTAGTTATTGGAGATACAACACTTTTTTGAATGCATGGGAGATGCCTTCACTAAGAATCTGGGTAAAGCTGGGTGCTTTTCCACCTGGTCTACACCTCTATGTTTTTATCTCTACACCAAAACCACTTACCTACTCTCTAAGTATCTCTAACACTTGCAGGTCTGTTTTTAACCCCTCTCCAAGAAATATTAACCCGGTTTAAACTTCCTTGTCTCTTTAAAAACAACAACAACAGTTCTGTCAGATGATCTTTCAATGACTCCAAAAACAGGAACTTGGGTTATATGAGAATAATTAGGGCTTCTCCAATCAACACATTTTTATGTAAGTAACAGAGAAAACGGTCTATAAGAACTTTTGTAAGGGCTTGACTTTAAGGCAGCGCTCTCTTCTCTAAGAGATCATTTTAGTAGTAGAAAAGAAATCTCACCTTCTGTTTGGGTAGACATGATACAAGACACGGTCAAAGACACACATGAAGAGATTATCTCATTAAAATGTTCCAGCAGGAAAAAAGGCAATATTTTTGTATTAGGGATTTTATATACTGACAGAAAAGAAGGCAACAAAAGCAAAACTAAAATACAACAAGGTTCGTTTGATTAACATGTACAACAATTATAGCAATTTAAAGGAGAGAGCAATCAGTAAAGGTTAAAGAAGGCTATGCAAAAGGGTCTGAAGGAAGGAAAATAGGGCCTGGAAGGGTGCACAGCAGTGTAGAGAACACCCAAGATGAAAAGTCAGCAATAATCATGTAAATGTAGAGTTGGTTTTTTTTTTTAAGATTTTATTTATTTATTTGACAGAGAGAGACACAGCGAGAGAGGGGACACAAGCAGGGGGAGTGGGAGAGGGAGAAGCAGGCTTCCCACGGAGCAGGGAGCCCAACGCGGGGCTCGATCCCAGGACCCTGGGATCATGACCTGAGCCAAAAGCAGATGCTTAACAACTGAGCCACTCAGGTGCCCCTAAATGTAGAGATTTTTAAAGCCACTAAAATTCTGTAAAGCTGAAGAAAAGATGAGGAAGTACTCAAACCCAAATTTCTGCTTTGTATGTTTGCCTCGGTCACGGTCCAATCCAGAGAGCTGTGCAGTAATTTGAACCAGGAAAGTTTAATATAGATCTAGTGGTAAAGCAAAATCTCAAGAATACGTAGTGCTGAAGGAGAAGACCCAGAAGGAGACAACAGTGGAAGAGGAGCTCCCTCCCCAAGACTAGGATTCTCAGCTCATTAGAGGTGGTGTGATTACAACTCACCAGACCCACCAGATGGCCTGGCCACTGTCACCAGGCCAGCAGGAAACACCCCTCCAGGGTACCAGTGGGCAGAAAACAATGGCTGGGACCAATGCTTCACTAGGGTTTCAGTGGGGAGAGGCTGGGCAGCTAGAATCCACTGCCAGGACCAGAAAGCCAAAATAATCCCCACAGGTGGGCAGAAAAGTGTGAAAGGGACTGGCAAACAGAACTCCCCCCCCCCCGCCCCCCAGGGTGCTGGCTGGTCAAGACTGGGAAGCTGACTTCTGGGATGCCTGAGAGACCCACCAGGAACTTCCCTATAGGGGTGCCGCTGAAACTCAGGAGGAAGCTGTCCACCCGGCTGCCACCAGACCTCAAAGGGGGATAAGCACCACTGGATGCTTCCCACAGGTGCTGCTGCCACATCCCATGGGAAGAACAGAAATAAGTGGAAAACACCAAAACAGGGAAGCACTGCCTCCTCCTCCTGCAGGGTGCCCTAGTGAGCCCCCCGACAAAGCTTAGCATCACACCAGCTGCAAAGAAGAATCATTAAAGGGCCCAGCTTACCGTTCACACAGCAGGCAGTAAAATACGGATTTGGAGTGGCGAGGCAATAAAATGATACTTGGCCCAATCTTCTATACGGAGATGTAAGTGTGTGCGAGCGTGCGTGTGGGAGCGCGGGAGGGGGTTCTCTTCTTTTGGGGAGGAGGGATGTTGCCTTTCTGCTTTTATTCTGATTATTCTGGTGTGGATTTCTGCTGCTTGGCAGCGGGGACACAATGAAAAATATTTAATCAGCGGTTAGTGAAGGTAAAGCTTCTACCGATATGGATTTTGAAAGAGAAATCAATGCTTGCCAATTTTAACAGTACGCTAAGCCTGGACCCAACAGCTCAGTTATAATGAGGACATTAATTGAGTCAAAGTTCTAAGTTCAAAGGTGACAAATGAAGAACACTCAGGCCTAGCCAAAGAGCGCTCTCTTAACTCCAACCTCCTCAAAAATGCCCAGTGTTTATAAAAGAGGGCAGAGAGAGTGCTGTTTTCCAACAATTAAAAAAAAAAAAAACCTAAAACTGGGAAAACAATACAAAGTACAAAAAGCAACACTTCAGGAACTAAGGGAAGTGTTTAGAGCCAAGAGCAGCGGAGTGCAGAGAGACACACAGGTGTTTTACAATTTTTATAAATGGGTTGCTGAAGCCTGCCGTTGAGGAACTAAATATTGTGCTCTACTCTCGCCTTCCCAAGGACTGTTAGATGGCAAATGCTGGCTGTCTGAAATCATGAAAAATAATATACTGATGAGAATATCTGAATACAGACTAAATTGCTCACTCTGCAAGCGAGTCCATTAAGCCATCCCGTATGTAGACCACGATCTTATTTTAACTTCCCTGACTCATTTGAAGTTAAATGTGCGACAGCTGGCTTCTCTGTGGCCTTACTACACCGGATGACAAACGTATCTGTCATTTTCCTTAAAGATAAAAACCTAAATGCTTCCTCCCCACCTCCAACAACTTATGGTCAGAGTATGTTCTTGAGGCTTTTTGAGCCCTGGGCCATGCAAGTGACAGAGGGTCAGTGGTAGTATTTCACATACAGATTGAAATAATTTGATGCTTTAGCAACTTGTCTTGTGGTGCATTGTTGTTGTTTTTTTAATAAGAGTAGTGTTGTAAAGTTAAAGTCATAATTCTATAATAATCTTATTATCTTGATACAAGATGCATGTTCCATAACAGGCCAGTGATTTGAGCAAGGTCTGGGGTAGACAATGCTGACCTAATCCATAAGGAAATGTAACCATGTTGAATAAACAATTCACCCAATGTCGCACATTTAAGTGCTAGTAGTAATCCTACCTAATGCTTACAGAGCTAAGTTAAGTGCTTTGCCTCACTCACCGCTCTCCATAAGTAGGTTCCATTACTACCTTCATTTTACAGGAGGAAATACATTTAGCCTAGTAAGTGGCATATCCAGAACTTAACCTCGGCTCTGCCTATGCTTCTGTAATAACCCCAACATTTCAATCTCCTACTCGAAAACCTTCAAGAGCTACCTTAAAGAGAAAAGTTAAAGGCCTAACCTGATATCCAAATTACAGATGGATCAAATATATCAAATATATTGGGGCGCCTGGGTGGCTCAGTCGTTAAGCATCTGCCTTCGGCTCAGGTCATGATCCCAGGGTCCTGGGATCGAGCCCCGCATCGGGCTCCCTGCTTGGCGGGAAGCCTGCTTCTCCCTCTCCCACTCCCCCTGCTTGTGTTCTCTCTCTCGCTGTCTCTCTCTGTCAAAATAAATAAATCTTAAAAAAAAAAATTTAAAAAAAAACAAATATATCAAATATAAACTAGTGGAACATCTCATAGAATATTTTTGTCATGTTGGAGTTAAATGCTTTTCTTAGCATACAAAGAACTTAAAAACTGTAACTGGCCATCACTGATAGACTTTATAACAAAATTTTCACACATCAAGAAAATGAAAGAAAGCCAAAGAAGTTTGCAGAGAAACTACTAAAAATCATTTGCACCAAGTGAGTGATTGATATTAAGTATAATGAGAGACGAATAAATTGACAGAAAAATGGGGAATGGCTTATGGTAGCAGAAGAGATGGCCCCCAATGTTCAATCTGACACATAATATTAAATAATTCTAAAAAGTCAAGCAAAGCATATCATTTCCTCCTCCCAATTTAGGAAATAAATTTACAAATAGCCAGGAGTGCCTGGCTGGCTCAGTATAGACAGCATGTGACTCTTGATCTCAGGGTCATGAGTTTGAGCCCCACGTTGGGTGTAGAGATTACTTAAATAAGTAAATAATTTTAAAAGTAAATTTACAAATACCCAGTCTTGACAAAGATGTGGGAAAACAAACCCAGCAATCACTTGCTGGAATAAACATTCATTCATTCAATCAGCATTTATTGACCACCATAAGTTCAAATGTGTCAGATGCTGGTCAAGGTGTTTGCGATGTATAAGTAAACCAAAAAGGCAATGATCCCTACCTTTATGGAGCTAATGCTCTAGAGGGAAGACAAATAGTAAGCATTAGAAGTAAACTATACAGTATGTTGGAAGGTGACAAGTACAGACAGAAAAAGACAAAGTAGAGGCACCTGGGTGGCTCAGTCGATTGAATGCCCAACTCTTGATCTGGGCTCAGGTCATGATCTCAGAGTTATGAGATCTTGCCCCATGTCAGGCTCTGCGCTCAGTGTGGAGTCTGCTTGAGATTCTCTCTCTCCCACTTCCTCTGCCCCTCCCCCAGCTTGTGCTCTCTAAATAAATAAATAAAATCTTAAAAAAAAAAAAAAAGTAGAGCAGTGTAAGATAGATCCATTTCTGGGCCACTCACATGGCAATGACAAATTAAGGAGTCTGAGTGCACTACAATGAGGAAATGACAAACGAGCAAAGACATGAAGGTGATGGAGTTAGCGATGTGAGTATCTGAGGGACAAGCATTCCAGGCAGAGGGATCAGACGATACAAAAACCCAAGCCTCTAAGAGACAGGGCAGGCCTGGAGTATGTGAGGAAGGGCAAGAAGTCCAGCATGACTCAAGCAAAGGGAGGAAGAGAGAGAGATGTAAGAAATGATATAACAGAGAAAATCAGGGACCAGATCAAATAGGGTCTTGTAGTACAAACATTGCAAAGAATTTAACTTTCTGCTTTAGAGGGAAAGAGCCATTGCAGGGTTCTGAGCGAAGGAGTAACATGATCTTACATTTTAAAAGCATCACTCCAGCTGCTGAATTGAGAAGAGACAGCAGGGGAGCAAGGGCAGAGGCAGAGAGGTCATGTCTGAGGGTCAATGCATGATCCAGGCACATGATGATGAGGACCTGCACCAGGTAGCAGCCAGTGGAAGTTACGGAAGTATTCCAATTCTGGAGAGATTTTGAAGCAAGAGCTAGTTATGAATTTCTGTATGAATGAAGGGTATGGGGGGGAAAAAGAAATTTCTCTAAGACTATTTGAAGTTGCCAGTGTGACAGGGAAGTTCAGTGTTAAACACGTTAAGTTCAAGGTCTCTAATGGGCACTGGGTGGAGATGCAATGGGCAGCTGGATACAGGAGTCAGGAGCTCAACAGAGCAGTCTGGGCTGAAGACCTATATGTAGGAGCCATTGGCATATGGATTGTATTTAAAGCCATGAGCCTGAAGGAGATCCTCAAGGTCATGAGTGTAGACATAAATGAGGAGCCAAGGACTGAGGCCTGGGTCTCCACCGTTAGATGTGGAGGCTTAGAGCAGCCGACAACCACTCGGAGGAGCATCAGGAGGGTATTATCCAGGAAACCAAGTGTGGCAAGGAAGAATGAATGATCCACTATGGCAAATGTCATTGATAGGCCAGGCAGAGTAAGGATGGAGGACTACCCACTGGATTTAGCAACATGGAGCTTATGAATTCTGGCATCATGGTGAGTGAAGAAGCCTGGATGAAGAGCACTAAAAATAGAGACACAGTGGATTAAAAGCAAATACAGACAACTCCTACAAATACAGACAACCCTTACAATCTCTTACCAAAGAGAACTGATGTTCAAAAGGGAATGGGGAGTAAAGATGTGCTTAAGATGGGAAAGAAAAAAAAAAAAAAAACAGCCCAGCATATTTGTGTGGTAATGGCACTGATCCACGACAAATTTTGACAACATAAGGGAGGGAGGGATCTGCTGCAGCTCTGTCCCGCAGCAGATGGGGAGGAACGGGGTCTGGTGCACAAGTGGAGGGACGGCGTTAGATCGAAGTGTGGCTGGTTCACCTATGCCTCCAAGCAGGAAGGCAGAATATGGTGAAAATGGTACAGAGAACATGTGGTAAGCTGCCTTGTGACCTTGGCTGTACTTTCAGCAAACTATGGAACGTGGTCACCTACTGAGAGTCAGGGGAGGGAAGAAAGTGTGTGTATCTGAAAGAAAAGGCTGAAAGAGGCATCGGGGAGAATGGGGGTTGGGGGAATGAATAAAGCAGGGAAGTCATAAATTGGTATACGTTATTGACAATATGACAACTGAAGGCTTGCATTTCCTTTGATCCAGTGATTCACTCATTTATTCACTCACGCATTATACTTCCAGAGAGCCCGGAGGGCCATCTGCAGGACCAATCTCCAACTTTTATCAGTGTGTCATTTAGGAAGAGAAACCAGAACAGGAAACAATTACTTTCTTTTTGCTGTATACATTTCTGCACTGCTTGAGTTTTTACAAAATCGATACTACTTTTATAATTTTAAAAATTTCACTTCTGGGTAATAATCTGACATAAGCCTTTCTCCAGCCCTATAGCTCACAACTTCCCCTGAAATTCCATTCCAGCCATAGAGGACAGCTACTTGCTATCCCCTGAAAGGCTAATAATTCTATCCACGCAATCTTAGTCCAATTCACTAAATAATTAACTTTCTGGTGACAGCTACTGCTGTCTTATTCCCCTCCTGCAGGACCCCGGAGATTATCTGAAAGACAAAACAATCATGGTAACATACTTACCTCAAAGTTTCACGACCAGATTTAACACAACACACTGGACAATATTTCAAGGAGTGTGCACAGGAAGCAGGCAAATTCCCAGGACCCTCTGCTCCCTTCCGACCTCACTCTACAAATACCGGGTGCTGGCCGTGTGCCAGGCACTGATAAGGAGGGGGCTACAAAGCTGAGGGGAAGGGAAAAAGCAAACAGATTCATCCCCTAGGCGTAGGGTAGGAAACTCCGGGGAAAACAAAAGCGAAGCTATAACTGAAAGGCGCTTTAATTATGGGAGGGGATGGAGGCACTGTGAAAGTGTAACCAAGGCAGCTTCCCTGGTGGACAGACGGTGGGGGGGGGGGGGGGGGGGGGGTGCGGTAGAAAAATCTTGTAGGAAAAGAACCACACTTACAAAGGCCCCAAGGGTAGAATGCTTAGACTCCGGTGCCAAATGACAGAACTACAAATTCCACCTCTGCCACTGGTAATTAACATCTCTGTGCAGCCATTTTTAATCTGTAAAGTAGACACAGTAGTACTAACCTTGCAGGATTGCAAAGAGGATTAAAGGAGTTATCTGAAAAGCTTAGAATGACGCCTCACTTGGCTGTTAAACCTATGTAAGCATTTTTTAAATAAAAATGAATTCTTGGGGCGCCTGGGTGGCTCAGTCGGTTAAGCGTCGGACTCTTCATTTTGGCTCAGGTAATGATCTCAGGGTCCTGGGATCGAGGCCCACATCAGGCTTCCCTGCTCAGCGAGGAGTCTGCTTCTCCCTCTCCCTCTGCCCCTTCCCCCACTCATGCTCTCGCACTCACGTGCTCTCTAATAAATAAAAAATTAAAACGAACTCCAAATTAAATGCCAAAACATATGAGTATGCCCAAGCATTAAGGAGACAGATGACAAAATTTAAGTTTATCGTGCTGGAATATATTAAGGGGGAGAAAGGCTTTCCACAATAGGCAAAAACACAGGCAATGATGGACCCCATGTATTGGGGTAAAGAGTGAACTAGACAGAAATGAAAATAAGTGATCACACACCTGTGACCCAAGTCAGTCTAGACATTTCCATAGTAAGGAATAGTGGGGAAGAAAAGAAACAGGACAAAATGCGCTCTGTTCTCAAACAGCTAAGTTCAAGGTATCTCACGTTCAAGAGAAACATTCAACAAACTCTTGCAAGAAACATCAATTGCTACAATTAGGATGACATCAATATCACACATTCATTCATCACTTCTGACAATACTGGCTTATGTAAACCGTGTGCCAATGCACCATCCTGTTTCAAAATCTAGATTGAGAGTCCAGGGAACCAATCATTTGTCATTAACACTAAACATGCTGAGATAGTTGTGCACTAATCTTGCAAAATGCTTCAAGTGGTAACAGAAAAATAACATTAATCCCTTTACTGAGATGATTACATATGCTTTTCACTTCCCACCGGATTACCACCGTTAGACGTAGTAAAGAAACACAGTGGAGATGATGAGCTATACCAAACTGGGGTTGCCTTACGAAAACAGAATTACCCAGAACAGATCTGACAACAAACGTCCATTCAAAGTATTCAATCATTCTGGATCTTTGGCCCCCTCTTTTTTTTTTTAATTATTATTATGTTATGTTAATCACCATACATCATTAGTTTTTTTTTGTAGTGTTCCATGATTCATTGTTTGTGGATAACACCCAGCGCTCCATGCAGAACCTGCCCTCCTTAATACCCATCACCAGCCTAACCCATCCTCCCACCTCCCTCCCCTCGAGAACCCTCAGTTTGTTTCTCAGAGTCCACAGTCTCTCATGGTTCGTCTCCCCCTCCGATTGCCCCCCCTTCATTCTTCCCCTCCTGCTTTTTTTTTTTTTTAAACATATAACGTATTATTTGTTTCAGAGGTACAGGTCTGTGATTCAACAGTCTTGCACAATTCACAGCGCTCATCATAGCACATACCCTCCCCAATGTCTATCACCCAGCCACCCCATCCCTCCCACCCCCCACCACTCCAGCAACCCTCAGTTTGTTTCCTGAGATTAAGAATTCCTCATATCAGTGAGATCATATGATACATATCTTTCTCTGATAGACTTATTTCGCTCAGCATAATACCCTCCAGTTCCATCCACGTCGTTGCAAATGGCAAGAGCTCATTCCTTTTGATGGCTGCATAATATTCCATTGTATATATATATACCACTTCTTCTTTATCCATTCATCTGTTGATGGACACCTTGGCTCTTTCCACAGTTTGGCTATTGTGGACATTGCTGCTATAAACATCGGGGTGCACGTACCCCTTTGGATCACTACATTTGTGTCTTTGGGGTAAATACCCAGTAGTGCAATTGCTGGGTCATACAGTAGCTCTATTTTCAACTTTTTGAGGAACCTCCACACTGTTTTCCAGAGTGGCTGCACCAGCTTGCATTCCCCCCCACAACAGTGTAGGAGGATTCCCCTTTCTCCGCATCCTCGCCAACATCTGTCGTTTCCTGACTTGTTAATTTTAGCCGTTCTGACTGGTGTGAGGTGGTATCTCATTGTGGTTTTGATTTGTATTTCCCTGATGCCGAGCATAAGATACTGAGCACTTTTTCGTGCCAAGTTACACTTATTTTAAATACCCATCCTGACCTGAGAAATGTTTTAACCAAAACTAATAGAGAATTTCACACATTCCTTTCCTCTACCTCCATGTAGCACTTTTATAGAAATACATCTCTGCCACAATCAAGGTAAAAGATACCAAGATACATATGGTAGCTATTCTGAAATTTCAAGGAAAAAGATGACCAAGGATAGAACATAGATCCTTCTATATAAACTCTTAAGAAATCTTTGTTGAGGGCAATCCCTTTTCTATTGCTTTTTCACTGTGTTTGAACAAACACAAATTATTGCTATTAAACCAAAGAAAATGAATTTAATGCTAAAATGTGACATTAAGTCTCAAAACAAGAACATCCCTGAATGTGAAATCATACAAAAATACAGAAGCGTAAAGTGAAGAAATTTTTCCATTTCCAGAAAACTGCTTCTGTAAAAATATAATATTCTGTACAAGATAGTAGTAATTCCTAAGAGAATAAATGGCTCAGAATTTGATGAAAGTGTTCCCGCAGTGAACAATTCACTCTTCTTGCAGATTCCAGATGCTCAGCATTCCTGACATCAGAATGGAAAAATTTACTGTTGGTCTAGAGAAATTTAATATCACCATTCTTGTCATATCCCTCATAGCTTCATTATTAGAACAAGTCTGGGGAAGCTATAAACCTATATTAAATGATAAAAAAGATGTTCTCCGTGTCCAATCATATTAGATCATATAAGTAACCGAAATATTTAGAAATCCTATAGAAAAAGACTTGAGAACAAGAAAAACATATATTCACCGGGTATTTTTCTTAATTTTGATATTTGCATTCTGTACAGTATGGCCAGGCACAGGACGACCAAAACATTTAACTATAGCCAAGGGCTAATAAACACTAAAGGACATATATTGACGCCCAGAGCAACACTATAAAATTTTATTATATTAATAAAATGGGATACACCAAGCTTTAAATTTTCCACTTTGTCAAAGGTAAAGTAATCAGCACTATTCGGTGCCATTCATAACAGGATTCAATTTTTCTCATTTAAAGTATGCTTTATTTCCAAAAGTACCTATACTAAAATACTTTAATACAACTCTGACAGAAGCATTCGCTTTCTTACGCTTTCTCCCAACTGCAAATAACTGCTTAAAGCATTGGCAAGTTCCGTTTTATATACACAGAACAATTTAAATAATTACAATAGTGCAGCTCATTAATAACATTTTATATAATTACCTAGAAAGTCTATAATATCAGGGGCAAGGTAACAGAGGGCATGTGCATATACCTGTACATCACCCTCATTTTTAAAAAGCTATCTCTAAGCTTTAAACAGATTCCAGTTTGTAATTAGCTCTGTGTTTGCAGTCTGTGGCCCACAGAGGGTATCCTCCACTATCAAAGTGAGTATAACAGGACAGTTGACTCTGCAACAATACCAGTTTAAAACTGCATAGGCCCACTTATTCGTGGATTTTTTTTTTTTTACAGCACGCTATTGTAAATGTATTTTCTCTTACGGCTTTCTCACCAACATCTTCTTTTCCCCAGGCTACTCCCTAGCTAAGAATATAGTATAGAATACATACAACACACAAAATACGTTAATCGACTGTTGTTATTGGTAAGGCTTTTGCTCAACAGTAGGCTATTAGTAAAGTTTTCGGAGAGTCAGAAGTTACACACGTTATTTTGAACTGTGTCGGGGAGGGGATCTGGGGATGAGCTGGTGCCCCAACCCCCCACAGTGTTTAAGGGTCAACTGTACTTTGATCCCTAAAAGTACTCATCCATAAGACAAAGCCATAGCAAAATGAAAATTACTTTGAAAACTCTTATGAATTATGGCTTATAACAGTCTTCTAGAAAAATGAATTACATTTACACTACATTTAACCAGTTATAGGGCCTCCTAGCCTGGAACAGTTGGCTATTAAAGGTAAAGTACTACTCTATTTGTTTTATTGTAGTTAATAGCATGATAGGATTTATTTTAATTGATTTCAATATTTATAATATAGTTAAAACTGAACCTAACATGTAGTTAGGCCCAGCCAAATAAAGAGTTTATCTGGATTTCTGCTTTCCCTACAGGACACCAACCTACATCTTACCTCTCATCATCCTACATTCAATGTATTAATGGTACGTAATGGACAGACCAACAGGCAAAGGTTAGATTCCTAACCTTAATCAGGAAGAAAAGTAACAGCAAGAGAAACCAAGTAAACACAAGAGGGCCTACTGGATGTTCCAGTTAGGTGCTGTAGACAAAGAAACAGGAGTTTCTCATAGGATGACAACAGTCAACAGAGATAAAGAATGAGTTCTTAGCACCTAACTGGTACCTCCGTGATCTGTAATGAGATGAATGTACAAAAAGCACCCAGCACGTGGATGACCCAAGTAGCCATAGAGTAGCTGCCATCATCTTTATCATTTCCTCCCAGAGGCTCGTTAGTTGAATCAATAAGCAATCAAGTGAAGGAAAAGCTCTTAGAAGTGTTCAGAATTATTTATAATGGCTTTCTTTTCAAGTATTCTCCTGAAATAGCCTTCATGATATTTCCCCAAGAACAATCTGCTACACAAAAATATAATAGTTGTGCTCCTAAGAGACTTCTTCACGTTATCAAAATTGTGTAAAAAATCTTATTTCATGAGGAAAAGATGTGGTAGGTTCCAGAGTTCCCAACTTATGATAACTATGGTACGCCCATGCATGAATTTTAATAATAAATGGAATAACCTAAGCTGTAACTGTATTTTATTTTTAAGCAAAAAGTAATAAATTGGTGTTTTGCAACTGCTGACCAGAAACCTAAATGCTTCCCGGCCTTTCAATCCACACAAGTCTTCTTTAAACAGCTTGAAATTTTGTTTCTTACAGAAATCATAACCATCAAGGTAAAAATCCCTCAAAAGACTGGACAGCTAGGTCTGCTGAAACATAATAGAATATCTGGAAAGAGATCTAGTATAGATCTAGAATTGGATAGAAGATAAAGGTACCATTGCAAATCGTTTAAGTAGTGGGAAATTATTCTACTAAAAGTGCTGAATCCCTACATTACCATTCAGGAAAAAAACGAAACCAAATCAACTAGGATCCCTACATAACGAAGCCAATCCCTAATTATCTCTTTACATGCAAACTGCATTTTAAAAATTCAGTCTAAGAGACATGTGCTATTACAAAAATCCTTGCACATATTTACAGGGGTGATTTTTCCACAATCCTCACTTGTCAAGAAGCAGCAACGCAAAATATATAGGCCTTAGGTCCCATATCTTAACATATGTCAGTAAAACAGTAAAAATTGAGGAGGTTCAAGTGCACTCCATCTGAAAGAGAAGTTTAACATTTAATGTGAGTTCTGGCCAATGAAATTTATATTTTTAAATTTTATCAATATCAATGGCCCTGTATGAGAGCTATGTAATTACATCTTGATGGCACGAAACCATCTTTTTTTTAGTTTGATCTCCATCTTTACCGTAACCGCTTACCATGTATCCCTTAGCTTCTCTTAAAGAGTCATGTCTTCTGAATGACAAATTCCAAAAGCAATATAAACCCATTAAATACAGTTTATATTACCAGAGAGAAAAGAATTTTTAGGTAAGCTAAGAATATATTTCTATCAAAAACTGACGTGAGGTCACATGATTAAGTGTTCAGCAGAATTTCAAAAGTCACCGGAATGGGTGAAAGTTCATTTCCATGGAACTCATTAGCTGTCTGTAATTCATTTTCCTAAGGAAAATTATTCCTTTAGAAGAAATTTCCAAGTTTCTCCATGTAAAATAATTTTATGTCCAACGCCTATTCATCCCTTAATTCCCAGATCAAGTGCCCCTCCATCACCTACCCCAAAAGCGGGCACTAATCTCTTCCAACTTTGAACTTCATCTCACCTCATCCATCGCCCCTCTCCTACGATACGGATTGTCTTAGTAGATTTTAATTTAAAGTGCATGCTTCTACCTGTCTATATGTTTCGATAATATTAGCATTCTTAGGGCTTTTTTAAAAAGGCACATTTTCTTTCAAAATGTATTTTGCATGCAAAAGTCTTAAAGAGACAGCCTCTCACTCACACTGAGGGACTCTCAGAAGGTATAAAGACTAACATGACTCATATGAATTCTCAAAGTGATTTTTGGTTTGGATTTTGTTCTGAATATATAGCTAGAAATCCCAGTTTAGGATTAGGAGTGTATAAGAATTACAATTTTCCTTGATCGAATGCTGGTTTTTCACTTTTTGAAAATGCTTAAAGATAACCCCTTACAAGATTGTTTTGTTGTTGTTGTTCATCAGAGTCCTCTGAGCCATCTTTTTGACTAGACCTGGACCTCGGTCCCTTGTCCTGTCTTTGGCATGCCTCGCCCAGTTTTTGTTGCTGTTGTTTATTTTTGAGAAAAGAATATTTTACACTGAACAATTCTAAAGCAACGGGGATCTGAAATCTACCAAGACAATCCTTTATTTATATATATATATATATATATATATATATATATATATATATATGTGTATATATATATATATATGTATGTATATCACTCAAACTGTCCATAAACCCTTTTTAGGACTGAACCCTAAGATTGTGCTAAGATTAAAAAAAAAAGCAAACTGTCTTCTGGGACAACAAAGAATATTTGTAACACAAAACCTAGCAATCCGGCTAATTTAATCAGCATCATATACACCCAAGCATATACAGAAAACTGGGCTATAAAAATAGCCTCCTGATGTAACTATACTCTTATTTCATAAGAAGACCACCAAGAAATACTCCCTTTAATTTAAGTGTCATTTAATGTGGCATGTTCTCCTGATCAAGAAACTGCTGCAAGAGCAAGGAGGGACATTTTCAAAGTCGCTAACTGGGCTCCAAGCCTCACAGGAAACAGTGTAATAGAACAGATTAATTCTTTTTTTATTTTATTTTAAATTGATTGAACAAATTCTTGTTTCTTAAGGTGCAAACTGCTGAGCATTACAGGGTCCAATGGTCTCTCATGTGGCCCATGGGCAGTCTCCACTGGCCTAACTTAGCACTATTGAAGGAAAAAAAAAGCAATTACGATATTGTCACCCAGGTTCGAATTTGCAACAGGATTATGACTTTTGCATCATTGTTTCATAAGGTTGTGCCAGTGCTGCCAAGACTATGCTTGTCAGAGCTTTTCTATTAACTTTCACAGCATTTGCTTATCGCCATTGTGTTTGGAAAATTTACACTACACAACTATAATTATATCAAGTCATATACTCAATTAACTAAAATAGATGAAAGACTTAAGATCAGGGGTGACTGGGTGGCTCAGTCATTAAGCGTCTGCCTTCGGCTCAGGTCATGATCCCAGGGTCCTGGGATCGAGCCCCCGCATCGGAAGCCTGCTTCTCCCTCTCCCACTCCCCCTGCTTGTGTTCCCTCTCTCACTGTGTCTCTCTCTGTCAAATAATAAATAAAATCTTAAAAAAAAAAAAAAAAAAAAAAGACAAGATTAGTTCATAGAAGCCTAGTCACTGACAACAGTAATACAGGGGAACCTGGGTGGCTCAGTCAGTTAAGCTGCTGACTCTTGATTTCAGCTCAGGTCATGATCTCAGGGTCCTGAGATGGAGCCCTGCATCAGGCTCTGTGCTCAGCAGGTAGTCTCCTCAAGATTCTCTCTCTCTCCTTCTCCTTCCCCTCCCCCCACTCACTCTCTCTTTCTCTCTAAAATAAATGTTTAAAAAAAAAAAAAAAGAAAATACTAATACAAACATAGAGGTTCCATCTTCTGAATATTTATGATCTAAGTCCCAAACATTACAAGGCTACAGGAAAATAAACATTTGATATTCACCAATAAACTAACAATGTAAATACCAGCCCTCATTTAAACATTTCTTCCCACCTAACCCATGCCAGGCACACTGTCATTGGTTTTTATCTTGGATGCCATAAACATCACTGCAAAAATACAGGACTTCACAAGGCTGACAAAAGTAATGTTGAGGAACTGCTCAACCATGAGCAATGATGGTGGTGACCAAGCCACTGAAAGAGGTCTGCTAATCAACAACCCAGAAAAATATAACATACTGATAAATACATTTCACTTTGAAAGGGAACAATCAGAATACCAAATTTCAAAAATGAACAAAAACCAAATACTACTGGAGAAACTAAAGACTTCAGATATTTTTGTTAAAATGCCCTTTTTATTATCCCACTGCAGAAGTCAAAACGCTATTATAAAATGTTGTCAACAATATCATGCCAACAAAGGAAAATTCAGCAGGATGCTTTACATTTATGCTAAGAATTAGCACAGTTATAACTGTAACCTACAATGTTCTTAATTACATTTAAAATGTGGTCACAATTTATATTTCCTTTTTCCAGATAAAGTTCTGATCACTTCCCCATCCCACCATTTTCTTGCTCTTTTCATACCCTATTTAATGTGGATTAATTTTAATTGGCCTTTACCTGCTATCTGTTATTACTAGAAAAAATGTACCTCAGAATAACAACATCAATAAAGAAAGTTAACAAGATTCCAAACTCAATTGAGAGTGAATCTACCTATGCTAGAAGTGAAACTAAAAATGCACTTCTTTCACAAAGACAACCAAAAAATAAGCCACCAAAACAAAGTCAGAATACAAAGCACAATAATAAGAATTAGGTTTTATTTAACCTGAGAGGTAACTTCCCCTATCCCCAGTGCTTTGTGAGTTAAGAAATTCTGATAAACAGTGTCATGAAGCCACCAAAGTTTTCTAATCATTTTTAAACTAAAGACACTGGCCTCTTTTGCCAATAAATTGTTTCCAGATAAAGTACAAACTAATGTTAGAGGATAAAAACTGATAGTCGCTTAAAATAGAAATGAAAACAAAATAAACAATACTAGGACAACTAAATTTCTACATGTGAGAGAATTAACTTAGATCCCTATCTCACACCATACACAAAAATTAACTCAAATTTTACTTTTTTTTTTTTTAAAGATTTATTTAATTATTTGTCAGAGAGAGAGAGAGAGAGCACGCACAAGCAGGGGGAGTAGCAGGCAGAGGGAGAAGCAGGCTCCCCACTCATCAGGGAGCCCGATGTAAGACTTGATCCCAGGACCCCGGGATCATGACCTGAGCCCAAAGCAGATGCTTAACCGACTGAGCCACCCAGGCATCCCTTAACTCAATTTTTTTTCTTTCTTTTTTTTTTTTTTGAAGATTTTATTTATTTATTTAACAGAGAGAGACAACATAAGTAAGGGGAGTAGTAGAGGTTGAGAAGCAGGCCTCCCCGCAGAGCAGGGAGCCCGATGTGGGGCTCGATCCCAGGACCCTGGGATCACAACCTGAGCCGAAGGCAGAGGCTTAACGACTGAGCCACCCAGGTGCCCCTTAACTCAAATTTTAAATAAGGGGTAAATCCTCATAACCTTGGATTTGGCAACAGATTTTTGATATGCCACCAAGAGCATAAGAAACACAAGAAAAAATGGACACTGATCTTCATCAAAATTAGGACTTTTCCACAAATGATATTATAAAGAAAGAAAGTGAAAAGATAACCTACACAATGGGGAAAAAAATATTTGCAGGTTGAAAATCTGATAAGGGTTTAATATCCAAAATATATAAAGAACTCCAAAATTCAACAACAAAATGGTAATCTAATAAAAAAAAAAAATGGGTAAAGGACTTGAATAGACATTTCTCCAAATAAGATACACAGATGGCCAAAGAGCACATGAAAAGATGCTCAACATCATTAGTCATTAGGGAAATGCAAATCAAAACCACAATGAAGTATAACTTCACACCTACTAGAATGGCTATAATCAAAAATTACAGAATGTGGGCAACCCTCTCGGGTCCCCTCCCTCTTTGGGAGCTTTGTACTATTATCACTCAATAAACTTTGCTTTGTTGCCCACCAAAAAAAAAAAAAAATTACAGAAGGTAACAAGTAGTGATGAGGATATGGAGAAATTGGAACCCTCCTACAATGCTGGTAGGAATGTAAAATGGAAAACATTTTGATGGCTCCTCACAAAGCTAACTACAGAATTATTATAGAAGTAGGAATTTCAGCTCCTAGGTATACACCCAAAAGAACTGCAATTGGGGGCTCAAAACAGATAACATGTACAGCAATGTACAATGCAGCATTATTCACAATAGCCAAAAGGTGGGAACACTCAACTGTCCATCCACAGATAAATGGATAAACAGCTTGCAGTGTATCCACACAGTGGAATATTATTCAAAGGTAAAAGAGAATGAGGTTCTGAAACATGCTACAACATGGATGAACCCTGAAAACATTACATGAAGTGGTATAGTTACAAAATGACAAATACTGTATAATTCCACTTAGGTGAAATATTTAAAATAGTTAAAATCTAGAGACAAAGTAGAACATGGCTGTCAGGAGCTGGGGGTGGAAAACAAGTGAAGTTACTGCTTAACAGACACAGAGTTTCTGTTTGGAGTGATGAAAACATTTTGGAAATGGATAGTGATGATGCCTGCACGACATTCTGAATATACTTAATGCCACTAAATTGTACAAATAGTAAAAATGGCAAATTTTATATGTATTTTACCTTAAAGAAAAGCTTAAAAATAAAAAGTAAACTACATACACATGATGAGACATTGCACACCTTCTAGCTGACAAAGAAATCACACTATTGCCATTGAGATTATAAAATGAGTCTCAAAATGAAAGACAAATACTACATAATGAATGAAATTTATTGGCAAAATTCCTGTATGAAATGACTGCTGCATATACAACGTTCTGCACAATGCCACATGATACAAAATATTCAGCAGTTTGCTTATATAGCATTTGTGTAAAGATGAAGATATAATCACATTAAGATGATATGTTAAATCTAACGACCACAATGTAACAAAGAGAGAGTTTAACATACATATCCCCTCTACACACAGTCTGGCCTGATTTACCTGAGTCTTTTGTGTATAAACTTTTAACTGTTTGCGATTAACAGTATTTACTGAAGGTGACTTTGTACTCCAGGAAAATCTATTGCTATTACCTGTTGTAATAAATAAAGCCATTCATCTGAAAAACTCAAAGAAAGAAATGACTGCTGGACTTGTTGTAATAACAAGAGCATGCAAGGTTGAAGAGTAATTGCTAACATGTAGCATGCTAGCAGATATTTACCTTACAAGAAAACTATTAATAGCACAGAAGTGGAAACATACTGTGAGAAAATGCCACTTAGTGACTTTTCTGTTTAACAAAAATCCACATACTACGCGAAGAAGACTTTTTCGCTTCATTCAGAAATACCTGATGAGCAGTAACAAGAACAAGAATAAGTGTCCTGATTCAATTTAAGGAACAAAAGCTCTGTGAACTACTACCAAAAAAGAAAAGGAAAGAGAGAGAGAGAGAGAGAGAAAGAAAGAAAGAAGAAAGAAAGAAAGAAAGAAAGAAAGAAAGAAAGAAAGAAAGAAAGAAAGAAAGAAAGAAAGAAAAGTTGTATCCAAATTCCAATTCACACACCGCTTTTTGCTCCCACAGAACAGCTACCAGTCAGCCACATGCCTAATGATCTTGATTTGCTGTGGAAGAGAACTGTAGAAATAAAAACATGGTCAATTCAAAACTGCAGAGTATACTTCATTTTGGAAACAATTTGAAGAAAAAAGAGCAGCACGTTGAAGACCCTGCTTTTCCATGATGAAATATATGCATTATCAAAAAGGAAAAATAATTCATCTTTTAAAAGAAAGATGAGAACAAAACATTTGTATGACACTGGCAAGGCCAATAAAGTCCACTTTGGTTATTTCAAAGGGCTTCCGTTGGTGGCATATTGCAGTGATATATTAAAAACCCTTCTTAACTTGAATCTATTGCTTTAAGGATCAAACTTCATGACTTTGATGTTGGAAATAAGGTTAACCAGATTTGCTAAGACGAGCCTGTGGTGTAAACATTTGAATGTTGGCCATTTTTAAAAGAACTAAACAGAACTTCTTATTTAAAAAAATATATATATATGTACTGACATCTTAAAAACAGAGAAAGAACATGGTTTGAAAGATTACTTCAAGACAGAGATCCTGACAGCTGACTTCTAAATAGCACCTTTAAAGATATCATATTGTCATCATCTTTCACTATGCTGAAAATAAATAAATCAATAACAATAGCCAACCTAGCATTCTTTGCTTAGTAAAAATACCTTTGAAGAACAGAGGCAAACAGGGAGGTAATTCAAGATAGTGACATAAAAAAAAAAAAAAAAATCCTGAACTCCCCTTCCCCAACAGACACACTAAATCTACAGCTACATATAAAACAACTACCTCTGAGAAGAACCCGAGAACTAGCTGGACAGCTACTCCACCACAAAGGGTAAAAAACCACACTGACACAGTTAGGAGAGACAGAGACACTCTCTGGCCAAAAACCCCAGACCCCATACAGCAGCCCATAGGGGAGGGGTCCTCACAAATACAGAACTCCTCCCTGGGGAGGGATCCATGCTACACATCAGGCACCCTCACCCTTGGGACCTGTACCAGAAAGACAGCCCCCAAAACATCTGGCTTTGAAAACCAATGGAGCTTACATCTAGGAGAATCATAGGGCTGTAGTGAATGGAGAGTCTGCTCTTATATGGCTCACACTCAGGCTCATTTGCCTCAGGACCCAGTGCCAAAGCATCAGTTTGAAAAGAGCCTAGACCATATGTAAAAGGAGTTTCATTTGCTAACCTTAAAGCATCTACCAGAAAGGCAAAGCCTACTCAGATTCCCTCCAACAATAAAAGACTCTGGAGGGTGCCATTTTTATGTTCTTTCTCTACCTTGCTATTGCCAGTACTGACAGGAGCTACTTTTGCATTCTCAATCTAACCTTCTAGTACCTCCTACCCCCTCCACACTGCCGGTGCTCTGGCCCCCTAGTGACACTCCCACAGCCAGAGGCCCCCAAGCCAGCAGGTGCATGCAACCCACAAAGGGGATGCCTACTGAGTAGGAGACTCTGGTGGCCAGAGTGGACTGTGTTTCTGAGCCCCACAGGTCTAAAATAATTGGAGAGACAGTACGAGAGACAACGAAAAACTAAGGCAAGGTTAAATAATAAGAATGATCACCCATACAAGACTGGAAGAGACAGCTGTTTCACCCAACACAGAGACATAAACACAAAGTCAGGCAAAATGAGGAAACAGACAAACGCATTCCCAATGAAAGACCAGGATTAAACCCCAGAAAGAAAAAAAAAATAATAATGAAATGGAGATAAATGATTTCCCTAATACAGAGTTCAAAGAAACAGTCATAAAGATTCTCACTGAACTCGGGAAAAGAATGGATGAACACAGAGAGAACTTAAAAAGACAGAAAATACATGACCGCAGCAAAGAGAAGTCATAGAGCTAAAGAATATAATAATTAAACTAAAAAATAAACTAGAGGGATTCAACAGAATAGGTAAAGCAGAAGAAAGAATCAGTAATCTGGCAGAAATGGCAGTGGAACTCACCCTAACAGAGCAGAGGAAAAAAAATAATTTTGAAAGTGAAGATAACTTAGGGTCTTTGGGACACTATCAAGCAGAAGAGCATTTGCTTATAGGAGTCCCAGCAGGAGAAGACAGAAGGAAAGAGGCAGAAAATCTATTTGAAGAAACAATGGCTGAAAACTTCCCTAACCTGAGCAAGGAAACAGACTTTCAGATCCAGGAAGCCCAGAGAAATCCAAATAAGATAAACAAACAAACAAAAAAAAAAAATCCACACCAAAACACATTATAATTAAAATGCAAAAGTTGAAGAGAGAATCTTGAAAGCAACAAGAGAAAAACAACTTGTTACGTACAAGGAAACTCCCATAAGACTATTTTTTAGCAGAAGCTTTGGATCTATTATACCATCCACTGTGGCTTACAAAGAGCTGAAAGGAAAAACTTCTGAGATTAATTTGTCTAGTAAGGTTATCATTCAGAATTGAAAGAGAGATGAGGTTCCCAAACAAGCAAAAGCTAAAAGGATTCAGAACCACTAGACTGTCCCTACAAGAAATGCTAAAGGGACTTCTTTAAGCTGAAAAGAAAGGGAACTAACCAGCAATAAGAAAATATTAAAGTAGAAATCTCACTGGTAAAGGTAAATATATAGTAAAGGAAGTAGATTAATCACGTATAAAGCTAGCATGAAGGTTAAAGGAAAAAGTACTAAATATAACTATAACCACCATAACTAGAGATACACAAAACTTAAAAAATGTAAAAATGACATCAAAAACATAAAACATGGGGAAGGGTGGAAAGTAAAAATGCAGAGTTTTAGAATTTAGCATTCAAATTTAATTTGCTACTTAAGAAACTACTATAAACAAATCTCAACTTAAAAGAGACTATAATATATATGCTTTTATATGTGAGCTTCATGGTAACTAAGAACAAAACCTACAGTAGGTATGCAAAAAATAATGAAAAAGGAATCTAAGCACAGCTGTACAGTCATCATGCCACAAGAGAAAAAAGAAAGAGAACAAGAAAGGAACAAAAAGAAACTACAAAATAGCAAAAAACAATCAACAAACTGGGTATAAGGATATACCTATCGATAATTACTTTAAATGTAAATGGACTAAATTCTCCAATCAAAAGACACAGAGTGGCTGAATGGGTAAAAAACAAAACCCATCTATAGGCTGCCTACAAGACACTCACTTTAGAGGTAAGGACTGATGTGTACAGACTAAAAGTGAAGGGATGGAAAAAGATGTTTCATACAAATGGAAACCAGAAGAAAGCTTGGTAGCTATATCTAGATTAGACAAACAGACTTTGAAACAAAGAAGTCAGTAATAAAAGACAAAGATGGGAATTACCTAATAATAAAGGAGGTCAATCCAACAAGAAGATACAACATTTGCAAATGTTTATTTATAACACAGAATCTCCTAAATATATGAAGCAAATGTTGTGTAGAAACTGACAGCAATACATAATAGTAGGGGACTTTAACACTTCACTATATCAATGAATACCATCCAGACAAAAAAATCAATTTTAAAAAATCAGCTCTAAATGGCATATTATACCAGATGGACTTAACAGATATATACAGAACATTCTATCCAAAGGCAGAGGAATATACATTCTTCTTAAGTGCACATGCAACAATCTACAGGACAGACCATATAGGAGGACACAAAACAAATCTCAATAAATTTAAGGTTGAAATTTATCACGCATCTCTTCTGACCAAAATGGAATGAAGTTAAAAATCAACTACAAGAAGAAAACAGGAAAAATCACAAGTCCATGCAGATTAGACAACATCTGAACAACCAGTAGGTCAACAAAGAAATAAATTTTTTTCCAAAAAATACCTTAATACAAATTAAAATGAAATACAACATACCAACATCTATGGATACAGCATAAAAGCAGTTGTGAGAGGGACATTTATAGCAATACAGGCCTACCCCAAGAAACAAGAAACAATCTAACTTCACACTCAAAACAACTAGAAAAAAAAAGAGCCAGCAGAAGGAAGGTAATAATAAATACCAGAGCAAAAATAAATGAAAGAGACTAAAAAGACAATAGAAAAGATAAATGAAACTAAGAGCTGGATCTCTGAGAAGATAAAATTGACAAAGACCAGAATGATTAAGAAAAAAGGAGGGCTAAAATAAAATCGGTAAAGAAAGAGGAGAAATTACAAGTGATACCAAAGAAATACAAAGGCTTTTAAGAGACTACCATAAACAATTATACACTACAAATAAGACAACCCAGAAGAAATGGATAAGTCCTAAAAACATACAATCTTCCAAGTCTGATCATGAAGAAATAGAAAATCTTAAGAGACCAATTACTAGTATGGACATTGAATCTATAATCAAAAAAATCTAAACAAAAGAACAGATGGCTTTCACTGGCAAGTTCTACCAAACAATCAAAGATTTGATTCCTTATCATTCTCAAACTCTTCCAAAAAATTGAAGAAGAGGGAATGTTCCCAAACTCATTTTACAAGGCCAGTATTACCCTCCTACCAAAACCAGAAGAGAGTAAAAAAAAAAAAAATTACAGACCAACATCTTTGATGAACACAGATGCAAAAATCATCAACAACCATTAGCAGACCAAATTCAACAATATATCAAAAGGTCATAAGCTATGATAAAGTGCGATTTACCCCAGGGATGCAAAGCTGGTTCAACATCCACAAATCAATCCAACCATATTAACAAAATGAAGGATAAAAATCAAACAACCATCTCAATATATGAGGAAGAGCATTTGACAAAATTCAACATCATTTATGATTAAAAAAAAAAAAAAATCTCAACAAAGTGTGTATAGACAAAATGTACCTCAACATTTAAGGCCATATATGACAAGCCCGTGGCTAGCATCATCCTCAACAGGAAAAAGTTTCCCCCTTTAAGATCAGGAACAAGGCCCATTCTCACCACTTTTATTAAACACAGTACTAGAAGTCTTGGCCACAGAAATTAGTCAGGAAAAAGAAGTAAACAGGAATCCAAATTGTAAAGGAAGAAGTAAACCATCACTATTTCTGGATAACACAATTTTATACACAGAAAACCCTAAAGATTCCATGAAAAAGATTGTTAGAATAAATGAATTCAGTAACGTTGCAGGTACAAATCTGATATACAAAATTCTGTTGCATTTGTGTATACCAACAATAAACTATCTGGAAAAGAAACTAAGAAAACAAATCCCCTTTAAAATTGTATTAAAAAAATACCCAAGAATAAATTTAACCAAGGAGATGAAGGATCTATACTCTGAAAACTGTAGGACACTGAGGAGAGATAACAACACAAATAAATGGAAAGATACTTCATGCTCATGGATTGAAGAATATTGCAAAAATGTCCACATTAACCAAAGCAATCTATAGACCCAATGCAATCCCTATCAAAATTCCAATGGCATTTTTTTACAGAAATAAAACAGCCCTAAAATTTGTATGGAACCACAAAAGATCCTGAATAACCAAAGCAAATCTTGAGAAGGAAGAACAAGTTGGAGACATCACACTCCCTGATTTCAAGCTATAGTATCTAAAAACCAAAATAATCAAAATGTACGATATTGGCATAAAAACAAACACATAGATCAGTGGGACAGAACAGAGAGCCCAGAAATAAACCCAAGCATATGTGGCCAATTACTTTACAACAAAAGAGGCAAGAATATACAATGGGGAAAGAACAGTGTCTTCAATAAATGGTGCTGGGAAAACTAGACAGCAGCATACAAATAATGAAACTGGACCACTATCTTACACCATACACAGAAATTAACTCAAAATGGATTAAAGACTTGAATGAAAGACCCCAAATCATAAAACTCCTAGAAGAAAACACAGGTGGGCAAACTCTTTGACATCCCTCTTGGAGATTTTTTTTTTTTGGCTCTGATTCCAAAGTCTGTGGCAACAAAAAGCAAAAATAAATAAATGGGACTATATAAAACTAAAAAGTTTCTGCACAGCAAAGAAAACCATCAACAAAGTAAAAAAGGCAATCTACTGAATGGGAGAAAAACTTGCAAATCATATCCAATAAGGGGTAAACAGCCAAAATATATAAAAAATTCATACAGCTCAATATCAACAAGAAACAAACAATTCCATTTAGCAAATGGGCAGAGGATCTGAATAGACATTTTCCCAAAGAAGACATACAGATCACCAACAGGCACATGAAAAGATGCTCATCAGGGAAATGCAAATCAAAATCACAATGAAATATCACCTCACACCTGTGAGAATGGCTAGTATCAAAAAGACAAGAAATAACATGTGTTGATGAGGCTGTAGGTAAAGGGGAGCCTGGTGCACTACTGACGAAGTTGTAAATTGTGCAGCCACTATAGAAAACAGTCTGGAAAACAGTCAAAAAATTAAAAATAGAACTCCCATATGATCCAACAATTCCACTTTTGGGTATTTATCTGAAGAAAAACTAATTCAAAAAGATACATGCACCCCTATGTTCATTGCAGCATTATTTACAATAGCCAAGGTATGGAAATAACCAAAGTGTCCTTTGAAGGATGAATGGAAAAAGATTTACACACACACTCACAGGAATACTACTCAGCCATAAAAAAATAAAATAAAATCTAGCCATTTGTAAACTGTATGAACCTTGAGGGTATTATGCTAAGTGAAAAAAGTCAGAGAAAGACAAATATTGTACGATTTCACTTATATCTGAAATCTAAACAAACAAAAAACAGAAGTCATAGATACAGAGAATACACTGGTGGCTGCCAGAAGGGAAGGAGATGGGGAGGGTGAATGAAATGGGTGAAGGGGATCAAGACGTATAAACCTCCAGTTATACAATGAAGTCATGTACAGCATGGTGACTATAGTCAATAATAACGTATGGCAAATTTGAAAATTGCTTGAAGAAAGTAAATCTTTAAAAGTTCTCATCACAAGAAAAAAAAATGGTGTGACTTTGTATGGAGAGAGATGTTAACTAAACTTATTGTGGTGATCATTCTGCCACGTGTACAAAAGTCAAATCATTATGTTGTACACCTAAAACTAGTATGCCATATATCAATTATACTTTAATAAAATGAAAAAAAATGAAGGGAAATAAAAACATGTTCTGATACATTGAAAGACATAGTTTGATAGCCATAAACCTTCAATTTAGGAGATTCTAAAGCTTTTTTTTTTTTACTTTAAACAGATGAAAAATCATCCTGGGTAAGAATGCTGGGTTGTAAAATGGAGAATAGAACAAACAAAATGGTCATATGTGAGGACCTCTAAATGAATACTGATGATATAAAGCAAAATAAGGATGTCTTCAAGGTTGTGGGGGGTTTTTTGTTTTGTTTTGTTTTTAGTGAGAATTAAAATACAGGACACAATAGCACTTAATTTGGGAGGGAAGTATATGGGGTAAAAGTGTTCTAAGATCCCTGGATTTATCAGGATGACAATAAAGGTACAGATTAAGATAGGATTTTATAATAAAGGATTCATGTCATAATTTCTTTTTTTTTTTTAGATTTTATTTATTTGACACAGAGAGCACAAGCAGAGGGAGACAGAGGGAGAAGTAGGCTCCCCGTCGAGCAAGGAGCCTGATGTGGGACTCGATTCCAGGACCCTGGGATCATGACCTGGGCCAAAGGCAGCCGTTTAACCAACTGAGCCACCCAGGCGTCCCTCATGTCATAATTTCTAAGGTAGCCACTAAAAGAACAGAAAGAGAATGTACTAACTTGAAAACTGTACGTGGGGAAAACGAAAATGAGAAAGGAAAACCCTAATCAATCCAAAAGAACACATAATAGAAAAAGAAACTTAGAAAAATCAAGACAAGAAAACACAAAATATGTTAGATTTTAAATTTTAAAAGTCAGACATTGTAATTAACTGTACTGAAGATACTCCAGTTAAAAGCAAAGACTGTCCAACTTGTTACCTCAGAAAGCTCCAACAGTAAACAATTCACAAAAGCTATAACTAATACAGCAGGAATATAGAAAAGTTGACAATAAAAGGATAGGAAAAGGGGGGGCGGAGCAAGATGGCGGAGGAGTAGGAGACCTGGATTTCGTCTCCTCTCAGGAATTCAGCTGGATAGGGATCAAACCATTCTGAACACCTACAAACTCAACAGGAGATCGAAGAAAAGAATAGCAACAACTCTCTCATCAGAAAAGCGACCACTTTCTGGAAGGTAGGACGTGCGGAGAAGTGAATCCGAGGTGATATTCGGGAGGATAGACGGTGGGGGAGGGGCCTCCATCGGCCACGTCTGGCAAGTGATAGAGCCGTGGAGCACAAAATCGGAACTTTTAAAAGTCTACTCCGCCGAGGGACATCATTCTGGTGGCTAAGCAGGGGGTGGAACCCTCCGGGACAGTGTGGTCTCAGGACCCTCGGGGTCACAGAAAGACTGGGGGTGCCTGAGTGCGGCAGAGCTCCCAGGTAACGGAGCAGGGAAGCTGACTGCAGAGACGGAGCCCAGGCGTGGGCTCTCAGCTCGGGGTTGCCATAAACCATGATCCGCGGCACAGTCGGGCCACTGCTCCTCCAGCAGGGACCCAACAAGCGGCAGATCTGGGGAGACTCACCTTCCTCCCCTGGGAGGAGCCGCACGGGAGTGCACCACAGGGATCTGCTGGGTTTGGAGACTCCACCCGGGGTCGGGTGCCAGAGATAGAAACGCGCAGTCACAGGCCGGGTGAACATGGAGTGCAGCCAGAGACCGGGGAGATGGGAGTGACTGACGGCTTTTCTCTGGGGGCTCACTGAGAAGCGGGGCCCCGAGTTCTCGGCTCCTCCGGGGTGGAGATTGGGAGGCTGCCATATTCACTCTCCGCCTCCAAAGCTGTACGGAAAGCTCGCAGGGAACAAAAGCTCCGGAGAGCAAACCCGAGCAGATTACTTAGCCGGGAGGGGGCAAGAGCGGGGCAATTCCGCCTCTGGCAAAGACATTTGGAAACCACAGCAACAGACCCCTCCCCAGAAGATCAGCGAGAACAGCCAGCCAAGACCAAGTTTACCGATCAATGAGAACGGCAGAACTCCAGTGCTAGGGGAATACTGCACATAGAATTCATGGCTTTTTTACCATGATTCTTTAGTCTTTCAAAGTTAATTTCTTTTTTAACTGTCTTTTTTTCTTTTTTCTTTTTGAATTTTTCTTTTTCCCTTTTTCAACCAACATCTTATCAATCCCTTTTTTTAAAAAACATTTTTTATTTTTCATTTTTAGAGTCATATTCTATCCCTTCATAGTAGTTATCCCTATTTTTGGCTTATATATATAAGTTGTTCTCTCTTTAAAATTTTGAGATAGTTTCTTCTAACAGATTAAAATATACCCTAAATCTCTAGTATATGGTGTTTTCTACTCCCCTGCCTGATCACATCCTCTCCCCTTTTTTTTTTCTTTTTTCTTTTTTCAAACCCTCTTCTTTTCAAACAACTTCTTATCAATTCCTTTTATAAAATTTTTTATAATTTCCATTTTACAGTCATATTCCATCCCTTCATCATATCAACCCTTATTTTTGTACATATATAAGTTTTTCTTTCTTTAAAATTTTGGGAGGCACTTTCTTCTAAAAGACAAAAATACACCCTGAATCTAGTGTGTGGCACTGATCTATATACCAGCCTGATCATATTTGATCACATTCTGGTTTTTTGTTGTTGCTGTTGTTTTGTTTTGTTTGTTTTTGTTTTTATCTTTATCTTTTTCTTTTTTTTCTTTTTCTATTTTCTCTCTTTCCCTTTCTTTTCCCACTGCTTCAGGTCTTTTCTGATTTGTTTAGAGTATATTTTCTGGGGACGTGGTTACTCTGCTAGCATTTTGTTCTCTCATTCATCTATTCTCCTCTGCACAAAATGACAAGACGGAAAAAATCACCCCAACAAAAAGAACTAGAGGTAGTACCGACTGCCAGGGACCTACTCAATACGGACATTAGTACGATGTCAGATCTAGAGTTCAGAATCATCACTTTAAAGATACTAGCTGGGCTTGAAAAAAATATGGAAGTTATTAGAGAAACCCTTTCTGGAGAAGTAAAAGAACTAAAATCCAACCAAGTAGAAATCAAAAAGGCTATTAATGAGGTGCAATAAAAAATGGGGGCGCTAACTGCTAGAATAAATGAAGCAGAAGAGAGAATCAGTAATATAGAAGATGAAATGATGGAAAATAAAGAAGCTGAGAAAAAGAGAGATAAACAACTACTGGATCATGAGGGCAGAATTCGAGAGATAAGCGATACCATAAGATGAAACAACAGAATAATTGGGATCCCAGAAGAAGAAGAAAGAGAGAGAGGGCCAGAAGGTATAATGGAGCAAATTATAGCAGAGAACTTCCCTAATTTGGGGAAGGAAACAGGCATGAAAATCCAGGAAGCACAAAGAACCCCTCTCAAAATCAATAAAAATAGGTCAACACCCCGACATCTAATAGGAAAACTTACGAGTCTCATAGACAAAGAGAAAATCCTGAAAGCAGCTCGGGGAGAAGAGATATGTAACCTACAAGGGTAGAAACATTCGATTGGCAACAGACCTATCCACAGAGACCTGGCAGGCCAGAAAGGACTGGCAGGATATATTCAGAGCACTAAATGAGAAAAATATGCAGCCAAGAATACTCTATCCAGCTAGGCTGTCATTGAAAATTGAAGGAGAGATAAAAAGCTTCCAGGACAAACAAAAACTAAAGGAATTTGCAAACATAAAACCAGCCCTACAAGAAATCTTTAAAGGGGTCCTCTAAGCAAAGAGAGAGCCTAAAAGCAACATAGACCAGAAAGGAACACAGACAATATATGGTAACAGTCACCTTACAGGCAATACAATGGCACTAAATTCCTATCTTTCAATAGTTACCCTGAATGTAAATGGGCTCAATGCCCCAATCAAAAGACACAGGCTATCAGACTGGATTAAAAAACAAGACCCATCGATATGCTGTCTGCAAGAGACTCATTTTAGAACCAAAGACACCCCCAGATTGAAAGTGAGGGGGTGGAAAACCATTTACCATGCTAATGGACACCAAAAGAAAGCTGGGGTGGCAATCCTTATATCAGACAAATTAGATTTTAAACCAAAGACTGTAATAAGAGATGAGGAAGGACATTATATCCTACTTAAAGGATCTATCCAACAAGAAGATCTAACAATTGTAAATATCTATGCCCCTAACATGGAAGCAGCCAATTATATAAGGCAATTAATAACAAAAGCAAAGAAACACATCGACAACAATACAATAATAGTGGGGGACTTTAACACCCCCCTCACTGAAATGGACAGATCGTCTAAGCAAAACATCAACAAGGAAATAAAGACTTTAAATGACACACTGGACCAAATGGACTTCACAGACATATTCAGAACATTCCACCCCAAAGCAACAGAATACACATTCTTCTCTAGTGCCCATGGAACATTCTCCAGAATAGATCACATCCTAGGTCATAAATCAGGTCTCAACCGGTACCAAAAGATTGGAATCATTCCCTGCCGATTTTCAGACCACAATGCTTTGAAACTAGAACTCAATCACAAGAGGAAAGTCGGAAAGAACTCAAATACATGGAGGCTAAAGAGCATCCTACTGAAGAATGAATGGGTCAACCAGGAAATTAAAGAAGAATTAAAAAGATACATGGAAACCAATGAAAATGAAAACACAACTATTCAAAATCTTTGGGATGCAGCAAAGGCAGTCCTAAGAGGAAAGTATATAGCAATACAAGCCTTTCTCAAGAAACAAGAAAGGTCTCAAGTACACAACCTAACCCTACACCTAAAGGAGCTGGAGAAAGAACAGGAAATAAAGCCTAAACCCAGCAGGAGAAGAGAAATCATAAAGATCAGAGCAGAAATCAATGAAATAGAAACTAAAAGAACAGTAGAACAGATCAACGAAACTAGGAGCTGGTTCTTTGAAAGAATTAACAAGATTGATAAACTCCTGGCCAGACTTATCAAAAAGAGAAGAGAAATGACCCAAATCAACAAAATCATGAATGAAAGAGGAGAGATCACAACCAACACCAAAGAAATACAAACAATTATAAGAACATATTATGAGCAACTCTATGCCAGCAAATTAGATAACCTGGAAGAAATGGATGCATTCCTAGAGATGTATCAACTACCAAAACTGAACCAGGAAGAAATAGAAAACCTGAACAGACCTATAACCACTAAGGAAATTGAAGCAGTCATCAAAAATCTCCCAAAAAACAAAAGCCCAGGGCCAGATGGCTTCCCAGAGGAATTCTACCAAACATTTCAAGAAGAATTAATACCTATTCTTCTGAAACTGTTCCAAAAAATAGAAATGGAAGGAAAACTTCCAAACTCATTTTATGAGGCCAGCATTACCTTGATCCCCAAACTAGACAAAGACCCCATCAAAAAGGAGAATTACAGACCAATATCCCTGATGAACATGGATGCAAAAATTCTCACCAAAATACTAGCCAATAGGATCCAACAGTACATTAAAAGGATTATTCACCATGACCAAGTGGGATTTATCCCTGGGCTGCAAGGTTGGTTCAACATCCGCAAATCAATCAATGTGATACAATACATTAACAAAAGAAAGAACAAGAATCATATGATCCTCTCAATAGATGCAGAAAAAGCTTTTGACAAAGTACAGCATCCTTTCTTGATCAAAACTCTTCAGAGTATAGGGATAGAGGGTACATACCTCAATATCATAAAAGCCATCTATGAAAAACCTACAGCGAATATCATTCTCAATGGGGAAAAACTGAGAGCTGTCCCCCTAAGGTCAGGAACGCGGCAGGGATGTCCACTATCACCACTGCTATTCAACATAGTATTAGAAGTCCTAGCCACAGCAATCAGACAACAAAAAGAAATCAAAGTCATCCAAATTGGCAAAGAAGAAGTCAAACTCTCACTCTTTGAAGATGATATGATACTTTATGTGGAAAACCCAAAAGACTCCACCCCAAAACTGCTAGAACTCATACAGGAATTCAGTAAAGTGGCAGGATATAAAATCAATGCACAGAAGTCAGTGGAATTCCTATACACCAACAAGACAGAAGAAAGAGAAATTAAGGAGTCGATCCCATTTACAATTGCACCCAAAACCATAAGATACCTAGGAATAAATCTAACCAAAGAGACAAAGGATCTGTACTCAGAAAACTATAAAATACTCATGAAAGAAATTGAGGAAGACACAAAGAAATGGAAAAACGTTCCATGCTCATGGATTGGAAGAACAAATATTGTGAAGATGTCAATGCTACCTAGAGCAATCTACACATTCAATGCAATCCCCATCAAAATACCATCCACTTTTTTCAAAGAAATGGAGCAAGTAATCCTAAAATTTGTATGGAACCAGAAAAGACCCCGCATAGCCAGAGGAATGTTGAAAAAGAAAAGCAAAGCCGGAGGCATCACAATTTTGGACTTCCAGCTCTATTACAAAGCTGTCATCATCAAGACAGCATGGTACTGGCAGAAAAATAGACACATAGATCAATGGAACAGAAGAGAGAGCCCAGAAATGGACCCTCAACTCTATGGTCAACTCATCTTTGACAAAGCAGGAAAGAATGTCCAATGGAACAAAGACAGTCTCTTCAACAAATGGTGTTGGGAAAATTGGACAGCCACATGCAGAAGAATGAAACTGGACCATTTCCTTACACCACACACAAAAATAGACTCCAAATGGTTGAAAGACCTCAATGTGAGACAGGAGTCCATCAAAATCCTAAAGGAGAACACAGGCAGCAACCTCTTTGAACTCAGCCGAAGCAACTTCTTCCTAGAAACATCGCCAAAGGCAAGGGAAGCAAGGGCAAAAATGAACTATTGGGACTTCATCAAGATAAAAAGCTTTTGCAAAGCAAAGGAAACAGTCAACAAAACCAAAAGACAACCAACAGAATGGGAGAAGATATTTGCAAATGACATATCAGATAAAGGGCTAGTATCCAAAATCTATAAAGAACTTATCAAACTCAACACCCAAAGAACAAAGAATCCAATCAAGAAATGGGCAGAAGACATGAACAGACATTTTTCCAAAGAAGACATCCAAAAGGCCAACAAACACATGAAAAAGTGCTCAATATCGCTCGGCATCAGGGAAATCCAAATCAAAACCTCAATGAGATACCACCTCACACCAGTCAGAATGGCTAAAATTAACAAGTCAGGAAATGACACATGTTGGCGGGGATGCAGAGAAAGGGGAACCCTCCTACACTGTTGGTGGGAATGCAAGCTGGTGCAGCCACTCTGGAAAACTGTATGGAGGTTCCTCAAGAAGTTGAAAATAGAGCTACCATATGACCCAGCAATTGCACTACTGGGTATTTACCCCAAAGATACAAAAGGAGGGATCCGAAGGGGTACGTGCACCCCGATGTTTATAGCAGCAATGTCCACAATAGCCAAACTGTGGAAAGAGCCAAGATGTCCATCGACAGATGAATGGATAAAGAAGATGTGGTATATATATACAATGGAATATTATGCAGCCATCAAAAGGAATGAGATCTTGCCATTTGCAACGACGTGGATGGAACTGGAGGGTATTATGCTGAGTGAAATAAGTCAAACAGAGAAAGACATGTATCATATGATCTCACTGATATGAGGAATTCTTAATCGCAGGAAACAAAATGAGTGTTGTTGGAGTGGGGGGTGGGGTGGGAGGGATGGGGTGACTGGGTGATAGACACTGGGGAGGGTATGTGCTCTGGTAAGCGCTGTGAATTGTGCAAGACTGTTGAATCTAAGATCTGTACCTCTGAAACAAATAATGCAATATATGTTAAGAAAAAAAAAAAAGAAGAAGAAGGTAGCGGAAGGGGAAGAATGAAGTGGGGGAAATCGGAGGAGTAGACGAACAATGAGAGACGATGGACTCTGAAAAACAAACAGGGTTCTAGAGGGGAGCGGGGTGGGAGGATGGGTTAGCCTGGTGGTGGGTATTGAGGAGGGCACATTCTGCATGGAGCACTGGGTGTTATGCACAAACAATGAATCATGGAACACTTCATCTAAAACTAATGATGTAATGTATGGGGATTAACATAAGAATAAAAAAAATAAATTAAAAAAAAGTTAAAAAAAAAAAGGATAGGAAAAGATGTATCATGCAAACGTTAACAGAAAAAATAGTTACTTTAAAATAAAATGTATTATAAGGGGCGCCTGGGTGGCTCAGTCATTAGGCGTCTGCCTTTGGCTCAGGTCATGATCCCAGGGTCCTGGGATCGAGCCCCGTATCGGGCTCTCTGCTCGGCAGGGAGCCTGCTTCTCCCTCTCCCACTCCCCCTGCTTGTGTTCCCTCTCTCACTGTGTCTCTCTCTGTCAAATAAATAAAATCTTGAAAAAAAAAGTATTAAAAAGTATAAAATGTATTAATTCACCAGCAAAATAGCAAATTTATATTTAATCACAAATTTAAATATATCCAACAAAAACTGGGCAGAACTGCAAGAAAAAGCCAATCATAAAGGGAAAGTGTTTACAATAGTTCTCTTGATAACTGAGAGAATAAACAAAAATCAGTCAAAACACAGAATATTTGAATAACAAACTTAACCTTACAGACATATATAGAAAACTATACTCAATGACTGCAGAATATACCTTCTTTTTAGACACAGGTAGATACTTACTGAAATTGACTATATAGCTGGCCATAAGTCTAAACAAATTCAATGGACTGAAATAATGCAAATTAAGTTTTCTGACCTCAAAGCAATTAAGGTAGAAATCAGGACCAAAAGATAAAATAAAAAATTCTTTTTTGTAAATTCAAGAAAATCCTAAATAACCAATTTAAAAAAATGATTCTAAGGTAATAAAACCAGTATGTAGGGAGAAACAGCCTTAAATGTTAACGTTAGGAAAAGAAGAAGTTTGAAAATTTATGAACAAATGTCCGTAACTAGAAAAAGAATTTTTTAAAAATCAATGAAATAAAAACTAATATACAATGAAGAAAATAAGGCCAAAAGTTTTATCTCTAAAAAGAGTAATGAAACTGCCAAAACTCTGGCAATATTAAGGAAAAAGAAGGTCAATAAATAGCAATATCAGAACCAAAAAGAAAAAAAATTAACATACAAACTGCACACATGAAAATATTACATGCAACTTTTTCAGAAATTTGAAAATTTACGTGAAATGGACCAAGTCTTAGAAAAATATAAATCATTAAAACTAACTCAAGAAGAAATAGAAAGCCTGAACATTCTTGCAATCTTTAAAATAGTTACCAGTATTCTTATCAGAAAGAAGATATCCAGGCCCAGGTAACCTAAACAGGTAAGTTCCACTAAAGGAAAAACTAATTTCAGTCTTTCACAAACTTGTCCACAGAAGAGTAATGACTTCTCCCAACTCACTACAAGAGGCTAACATGATACTGTGAAAATCTGATGAGAGAGAATGAGAAAGCAAAATTATAGGCTGAAGTCACTCATAAAAAGAGATATTAAAATTATAAATAAAATATGAGCCAACTAAATCCAGCAGATTATATGGAGAAGATAATAAATTATGAACAAATTGGGTTTATCACAAAAATACAAGTTGGTTTAATAGTCAAAAATCAATTAAAAAGTCAAAAGTCAATGAAATTTGCTATGTTGAGATTCACAGGAAACAAATCGTGATTGTTATAGTAAATAAAAAAGCACCTTGACAAAGTTCAGGGGCTATTCATTTAAAAAGTCATTTTGCAAACTAAGAATAAAAGGAAACTTCCATAATCTAGTAAAGGGCACAGATGAAAAAATCTAGAGCAAATATGACAAAGAAGAAATACTGAAACAATTCTTTTTGAGATCCAGAGCTAAAAACAAAGATGTTCACAATCACCACTGAGATTCAACAAAGTACTGAAGGTTCATAGCACCGTAGAGGGAAACAGAGGCATTATTAGGTCATGGTGGGACAAATGGACAGCCATATGGGAAAAATTAATATGGAGCCTGACTTCACACCTTATAAACAAAAATCTATTCTAAGGTATCAAAATCAAAATGGAAATGGAAAAGGGAATAACTTTTAGATCATAAGTTAAGGAAATATTTCATGAATACAATTCAGAAATCACTAACCTAAAGAAAAATGGTGCTCAACTCGTAACTTCTGCATATAGGATAGGAGAGGACAGCACCAAGAACGAGAAGACGAGCCACAGAGCAAGAGAAGAGGGTTGTAACACCAACTGGAACTACTCCAATTCCTATGGTGTAATCGCATTTCTAAAGTACAACAAGCAAAATTAAACTATATCGCCTAGGGAGCTTACATAAATCATAATCTAGGTTTTATGTATAATATAAAATAGGAATCTTTTTTTTTTTTAAATGCCCACCTCTAAGGAGGTTGAAGAGATTGTGAATGGGAAGAAATACACAGGTTGCTTTCAGGATGCTTGATTTCTTGAACCAGATGGTGATCCCATGGCTGTTGGCATTATAACCAGTTTTAAAATGGTCTTATAAAAGTTTTACATGTATTTCTGTGTACATATTTCATATTATATGATGTTTGAGGAAAAAATCACACTTAATGAACTTATAAAACTAGAACTAACATAGGTACTATGCTCGAAAGGAATGAGTCTGTAAGACTGCATGGTACTGTCAGAGGAATAAAAACAAGGTCAACTCTCTAGTTGATTGAAGTGGTTTCCCATGAGGTACAGGTTAACAATTCTGATACCACTTCACACGTACAGTGGAATTGATACGTAAATGGATGGTGGATGGTGGCCGCCAGGCTTCTCACTGTTAGGAATGGGAATTTACAAAGAAGCGACGGAAGGAGGCTAAAATGATCCATTTGTTAATGAATTAGAGCTGGTGACATCTGTAAGAATTCATGTTAGCCAAGTACAGTTACAGCTGATCGCACACAAAAATGTTTATAATGTGTGTATCTACGTGGATTAGTGTACACACATGTATTTCTTTGCTCTGTCAGATGACAAGACCTAAAAGAAGAACACTCTAGTAGCAACGTGCAAATCATCACCCAGATCCTGGGTTCTAATCCCATTCCCCAGTAAAAGGCACTAGGGCTCCCTGGAGAAATGGCTGAGTCCAGGACCGGAGCACTGTCAAATGAGCCTGGGGCACCCTGTAATGCCAAAAGTAAGGAATTGTTAAAACTAAACAAGCAAGCCCACATTGATGGGAGCCAAATGATATGGCTCCCGACAGCCAAAACTGTAATATTTGAACAACAAAATAAATTCTGGATTGGATTATAACCCAAAATATCAATATCCATGAGTCCACATTGATATGAATAAATCACTAAACAAATAAATGGGAGAAAAGAGACAAAATATTCCAGGTATATTACATAGATACTTTAGCTTCTTTTATTTTTTCAAGATTTTTATTTATTTATTTGACAGAGCGAGAGCACAAGCAGGGGGAGCATCAGACAGAGGGAGAAGCAGGCTCCCCACTGAGCAGGGAGCCCGACGTGGGGCTCCATCTCAGGATCCTGAGCCGAAGGCAGACACTTAACCGACTCAGCCGCCCAGGTGCCCCAATACTTTAGCTTCTAAAGGAGGGGGAGCATCACACACTACTCCAGTGCGGGCTGCACATTAGGGACCTTCTTCCAAACAGTACAGGATGGAAAGAATGGGAAAAGAGAGTAACTTCACAGTGGAGAAACCCGACAAATACTACTTCACCCTGTCGGCCAACATCGACAGTCATAGGTCAAATTGATAGTATGCACCCTTGATATGGTAATAATGGCACTTTACATCAGACAAATTCCAAGAGAGGGGAATTCCACAACACACCTGACTAGTACTCCTAAAACGGTCAAGGTCACCACCAAAGACAAGGAAAGTCTGAGAAATCTTCACAGTCAAGAGAAGCCCAATGAGACAATGACAACTAAATATAAGAGGAGATCCTGAAGCCAAAAAAAAAAAAAAAAAAAAGGATATTAGGGGAAAACTAAGAAAATCCGAATAAACTATATAGTCAACAACAGTGTATCAATATTGATTCACTAACTGAAATGAAAGTACCAAACTAAGGTTAAGATGTTAATAATCAGGGAAACAAGGTATAAGGTGTACTGGAACTTTGTACTATCTTCATAATCTTTCTGTAAAACTGAAATTGCTCTGAAACATAAGGTCCATTAAAATTATTTTTTTAAAAAGCCAAGAAAGAAAACCCAGAACTTATATGTAATACTGGTGTACAACAGAGGGGATATTACAAATTTATGTCGAAAGGACGGACTACTGAATAAGTGGTTTGCAGACTACTGGATGTTCATGTGGGAAATAAAATTTGATTACTGTTTCATTCCACATATAAATCACAGTTGGACTAAAATTCCAAATGTGTAAAAACAAACTATTTTCATTATCCGAAGAAAATCTTAGAGAACATCCTCATGACCTTGCAGTAGGTAGGAAAGCATAAGAAAAAATTAAAAAAAAAAACAAAACAACATTAACCATACAGAAAAGATTGATTTGTCCACAGAAAAATTATCAACTTCAATAAAAGAAATGATACTATTTAAGAAAAAAAAGGACAAATGGTTGACCAGAAAAAATGGTGTTCAACCTAAAATGCCCCATAATTTATAAAATACAAATAAAGAAATTCTATAAAAACATAAGAAAATGATTATCAATAGAAAAATGGGAAAGGATATGAACTGACACATCAGAGGAACAAACAGCCATTAAACAGATGGAAATATGCTCAACATCAGTAGTAATGCACATTTAACACTTAAAATACCATGTTTTACCCATCAGATGGGTAAAAATTACAAAGGCTTATAATTTGAAGCTTGGTAAGAAGTTGGGAGAAAGAATCTTTAATGCACTGTCCATGGATCGTTAAGTGCTTTAACCGCTCTGGAGGACAACTTGACAACATCCATTCAATACTTACATCTTTTCTTCCAAAATATTACAAAAGGAGCAAAATCAAGTCTTTCATCAACAGAAGTATGGTTCACTAAATTGTGATACTATGGAAAAGTATGCCTTAGTTTAAAAGAATGAGGGAGATACACAGATATATGTATAGATAGAAAGTTTATATAGATATATACATAAACACACACACACACACACACCATGGAAATACAGTTCTGAGACATTACTTGGTATAGGAAAGAACATTACAGAACAATCCAGAGAATGACAGAATCTGACTAAAAAGTAAAGACCTAAAACAATATATTTATATACATCCATATATATTAACTGTTGAACGTACAGAACATTCTTGAAGGATACTTACCAAACGGAGAAAGGAAATGAGATTGGGGGCAGGGAAAGGGCATGTAAAGAATTTCTTTCCTTTTTTATCTATGCATCTTTGACGAGGAGAATGTATTTATGGATTGCTTGTGTAATTAAACTTTTATTCCTTAGTGAAGTAAGTAGAAAGGGGAGGGGGAGAAATGGTATAAGTTTTACATTGAAAGTATTTTCCCACATGACTACTATGGGCATCAGAACAGCTGTGAGCCACTCTCTCCTGCTGCATGAGCACCTGCCCTTCGGTTATGCTCTCCAGCTCTGTACCCTGGAGAGACATTGCTAAGCAATACCGCGTAGGGTAAAAAAGACCCCTGACCGCTACATCTGGTCTGCGAGGAACTACAAGGGAACCGTAAGCATCTCATGCATGCACCATGCTTTGGAGCTTCTCTGAATGCAGGGACTCTTGGAACAGGCACGTCTTCTCTGCTTGACTCAAACCTTGTCGGGACATACGGGTCAAAAAATATCACAAAGCCAGGTGTGAGTCACACGGGCACTTGAGATTTGCACCAAGTGAGCCAGGTACGTGTGGAAAAGTCCTTTTCAAATTCTGAGTAGCCTCTGCTATTTTCATGAGTGACCCTTCGACTGCCCCCATGAACTATAAATACTCCATTTTAATCATTCTTCGAGATAGCTGTCAGCAACAATATTTTGCATTCAATTAAACAGGCATTTTTGGCGAACAGCAAGGCATAAAACTTATTCATTACACAACTGTAGTAAATTTAAGGCTCAAATAAATTTTATCTATAATTTCCCAAACCACTATGGAAAGTTAAATCATTCATTTTATATAGTAGAACACAATGTGGGACTATATAAAAACTAAAATGAAGAAAAAAATTTTTTCCAAAGGACCTGGCTTCCAAGTGAATGTCTTTGAGAAAAAAAGATTTTTTTTATGTATTTGAAAATCAAAATCACTTCCTAAGAAAAACTAATCCTCAGTGTAAATTACAGTGGAAAAAAATCATTACTGATGGATAAAGACAAGGCAAAATTTGCCAAAAGGTAAGAATGGATATGCTTGAGAGAGCAAAGAGCAGTATTTCCAAATCTGTGGTTCAGCTTTGTTAAAATTATGGTACCAGTACCTGCCCCAGGGAAGACCACTATATCTCAGCTGCTTACAGAATGGCACTGGTTGAAACCAAATTCAGGACGGTCAGTGCAACACAGAGAACATTATTTTTAGTCACACACTGCGCCACTTCTTTTGAGGGGGTCTTAAAAATGCAATGCGTAGCTCCTCAACCCCTCTCACATTCTGTTTTAATAGTTCCATGAAAGGTCCACCAATTTTTAAAAAGTGCTGATTCTGGGGCACCTGGGTGGCTCAGTTGGTTAAGCGACTGCCTTCGGCTCAGGTCATGATCCTGGAGTCCCGGGATCGAGTCCCGCATCGGGCTCCCTGCTCGGCAGGGAGTGTGCTTCTCCCTCTGACCCTCCTCCCTCTCATTCTCTCTGTCTCAAATAAATAAATAAAATCTTTAAAAAAAAAAAAAAGTGCTGATTCTCAGACCTATAAATACAGAAAACAAACTGACGGTTGCCAGAGGGGAGGCGGCCAGGGGGATGGGCAAAATGGGTGAAGGGGCATGGGAGATGCAGGCTTCTAGTTATGGGATGAGTAAGTCACGGGAGTTAAAGGCACAGCATAGGACATATAGTCAACGATACTATAAAAGTGTTGTATGGTGACAGACGGCAGCTACACTTGCTGGGAGCACAGCATATACCTACACAGAAGCTGAGTCACTGTGTTGTACACCTGAAACTAACGTAACATTGTGTATCAACCATACTAAAAAACAAACAAACAAATTTTAATTAAAATTTCTTTTAAATGAAAAATAAAAAGTGCTGATTCTGGGGAACCCCAGAATAAGACTTCAAAGGGGCACTGACCTCCCTTGCCCACCTCCTGAAACAGGTCAGGAGCACAGGATTTTATACATACATAGATACATACATACATACATACATACATACATGAGTTTCTTCCCTTTCTTGGAACCCTTATTCGAAGTACCACTGAATCTTACCACCGATAATAAAGGTGAAATATGCTTGTTTGTTTCACCTGAATCCCTTAATGACATATATCAACCTCAGAATCGCTTTTTAACCTCTGGGGACAGGAAGAAAGAAAACACCAGAGTGGAGTAGAGACTTTGTTTCATTTCTTAAAAAAGTGAGAGGTCTGAAGCATAGCAGAAAGTTCATACTTGTTATCAAATCTCTGAGTGAAGAATAAAAGGAATATCACGCTATTTGCCGTGCTTTTTTGTATGTTTTAAGATACTCATTTTTTTGAAAGCAACTTAAACACATGGCATTACTCCAAAAGGCAAGACCGTACGATAGCATCAGCATGAGCCACCACTCCCTGGAGAAAGCAGTGGTCCGTCAAGGTCCTTTGACAACTTTTATCTTGGGAGGATGCATCAGAGTTGACATTTTGTGCCCCTCACGCGGGTTTCCAGAAAAACAAGCGTGATCTGTTTGCGCTTACTGAAAGCAACGCTGTTTGCCACGGTGAACAAGAAAATTTCAGTAAGAATGGAAGGACACCTGGCCCTCGTGGGTTCACGTACCTGTGTCGCTCCCAGATCCTGTTGACAAAGCTGGCATGATGCAAGCCGCCACAGGCTGGGACAGCCACACCACTCTCCACTTAGAAAGCCACAGAGAACTCCAGTCAGTGGCCTGCAGCCACGCTGTCGACCAAGATTTATATACCCAGCAGGCTGTTTCTAAAAAGAGAAGAAAAACACTTTAAAAATAATAATAGGAAAGACTACTAAATTGCAACATTCTGCGACTAATTCAGAGTTCTTATTCCAACACGCTTACCAGAGAGATCACGATTCTTCCAAATTTTGTCTACAATGCTACGTGCACATATGAAGTGTGAGAGTCTTTGATTTGGATGTGAAATTTCTAATTAAAACCACGAAAGCTCCTCATGCATGTATCAAGGCTTCCTGAAAGATTTTTGCAGTTAGTTTGAGGGCTGCTGAATGCGGACTGAGAACGTAAAGAAGGTTCTTAACGCCAGTGCTATTCTCAAATCCTTTGCCTCTGTTACCGTGATCCCACGCTCTATTTCTAATGCAGAACAGCGACTCTGTAGATGATCAACAACTTATAAATACTTGTAATTTTTTTAAATAGCTCATCCTAATATGCCAACTGCAAAGTTCTCTAACTGAAACTGCAAATCACCTGGAGAAACGACGAGAATTGAAGATGTTAGAGATTCCCAGAAGGGTTAACAATCAAAACGAGACCTCCCAATCCATGCTAATACACAAAAGTCAATTCTTTTGGTAAAAAACTAAGCTTGGACGCACTTTGAAAAATGCCAATTTTTTTCAAAAGTTGTTTTAACTCTGGTTTATCCGGCAGAAGCAGTAAGGCACTATTTTCTCGGAGCTGAAGAGCAAGGACTCCAGAGTTTGGCCTAATCTCTCAACCTGCTAAGTCTGTGATCTTGCACAATTTATTTAATCTCACTGCGCCTTCACTACCGTCTATACAAATGGAGATTAACAGCAATTTAGAACCGTTTGATAATTAAATACGCTAAAGCTCACAACACAGTGTCTGGCACGTGACCAGCAAACAAGAAATGCTGGCTATTATGACTGGAGCTGTTTAATTCAGGCAATGAGATTATAAAATGAAAACATAAAAGAAAGTAGCGAGATTAAAATTTACACTGGCCTGACACCTAGGAGAAGGCCATGTGGTTTAAATTTGGACCGCTGCTGCCTAATAACGGAAAATACACTACATTTATATTTTTTAGAAATCAGAAGCCCCACACAATGTGTTTAAGTCCATTTTTAATGCATTCTCCCCAGTTCTCTATAAAGTAAATTCAGTAATTTAAAAGCATATTTTAACATATATTAACAAGAAAAACAGATATTATAAACACTCGAAAAACTGGCTCACTTCAACCCGTGAAGCCTTTAAATTGCTGATTCATATTACAGAATAAGGAATAATGAGCTTGCCAAATTTCACTTGAAAAAGTCTAAGCTGCAAAATTCTATTAAAACCTTCTAAATTAGCTTTTTAACTATCAAAGCGAACGTTAGTATGAAAAAATTCACCAAAGAGACTATCTTGAACCAGACTATCTGAAGCAATGGCCTGCATTTTGTTTCATATTACAGAGGTTGACTAAGTTAAAATATGCAGAGAAGATTGTTAATTGAAAATATGACGGCAGTTATTTTAAATACCAAATAAAATATAAATCACGAAGCTAAAAAGTGAGAAAGACAAGTTTCATTAATGCCCATCTCTGAGGCTGTTTTCCCCAATAATTTTAAGAGGAAACTCCGCTTTGCTTTCATAAATTATTCTAACAATCAGGATTAAAATTCAATTACATAAAAGTGTTCCTTAATTCGAACACAAAAGAAGAAACAGACCATACATGATTTAAAGAAGGCACTCAATAAGACTTTTGTTTTGATGAGAAAATAAGGAGGAAATGGTTGAAATTTGCAAAGCATACACACACTCATTTCTACCACATGTATATGCGTGTGGGTAGATAGTTACTATGTGTGTGTGTGTTATGTAGATAATTTAAGCTCCTTATGCCATAAATCATAATTTAAATAGTACAAACTGCTTAACTATAGAAATATACAACAGTCTATACAATACATACGACCCCTTTCTTCACGCCTTGAAGAACTTAACAATGCTTCACTTTTATAAACCACAAACACCATATAATAAGTGATCTTATCTTATATCAAACATTCTATTACCACTAAGACAACCTTACATTTGCACAGCAAAACATCCTTCTGAGTTGATATTCCTGCTGTACACATAAAGCCACTTATGAAAGACCTCAGCATTTCTCACTTTTTATTTCATGACAAACACCCAAGGTTAAATTTTTCCAAAGTTATATTACTTAAGAAATATATGCTACAAAGTAATTATCTTCTCAGAACATATGTAAGTATATAAGTATAATGTAAGTATAAGCATAAGTATACTTGCAAAAGTATACAAAGTAAATGGATAAAAATCCCAACCAGTAAAAAATGCTTACTAGTTTGTGGAACGAAGCAGAGTTGCTGGGTTTAACTTTCAAACTGAGCTAAATTTTCGTAGTAATCATGTTATTTTCTTTGGCTAAATTTATTGAAAATACTTCGGAATTTGTCAGAAACCAGCCATAATTATTACTGACTGTTGTATGGAATCAATTTACTACAACACAAAAATACCAGCTGTTACAGTATGTCCTGAGAGGGATTACCGAATATTCTTAAATTGAAGTTCAATCCATCTTTCCATAAAAAGAGAGAGACCCAAACGCCAGGAACCCAACAGCGGTATCAAGTGCACCTGAAACATTTACAATACCCAATAGAACTATTACAACCCGCCTTTTAAAAAGGCTTATTTTTGAAATTTCATTATTCCAGTCGTACCTTGCTTCTATATATCACACAGTATCAGGTTCTTCTGGCATTGATCATGTGGAAACAGTGAAATATGTGAAGGTCTACGAGCTTACAACGTTCAGTTTCTACTGGCCCTGGGTAACCCCCTTAGGGCTCCCGTGGCACTCATGACATCTAATGGTCAACCGCGGAAGTGCAAGTGTTTGTCGCCGGAAGCTTTTTTTGGTTTTTTGAGTTTTCGGTAAAGCAAAAATTGTCTTACTGCACCCAGAGAAATGATCATCTGCAGAAATTTTCATTAATATGCACACACAACTATTAAGAAACATACACTCCCCCTGGGTGCCTCCCATCCCTCTCACTACTTCACTGCAACACCGCTTCTGACACCAACTGTGGTTTTCCACACACCAAGCAATCCTGCAACACGAGCTGAGTGTCCTGCAATTTGAGTCAATTCTGGCACTCTCCACCTGGAGACAGCATCCCCTCCCACAAGTTAAGGGCACAGTCCCACAAGACTGCCCACGCCCCCATGTCCCTCGCAAGTGCTTCTGATAATTCACTATAAATCAGACGTTCTCACAAACCCCTGCTTGGTTTTTATTAATTTGCTAGAGCCACTCAAAGAACTCAGGAAAACATTTACTGACTAGACCACCGGTTTATTATAAAAAGATACAACTCCGGAACAGCCAGATGGAAGAGATGCACAGGGCTCCCATTCCCTCTCCCTCTCTGGGTGCCCGACTCCCCGCCCCCGCCCCCGCCCCCTCCACGTTCACCAACCCAGCAGCACTCTGAACTCTGTCCTTTCAGGTTTTTATGGAGACTTCATTATATAGGCACGAGTGATTCAATCCCTGACCAGTGGTGACTGATGCTGCCCTTAGCCCCCCGCACATCTCCAGAGGTAGGACGGCAAATTCCAACTCTCTAATCAAGGCTGGTCCACGGGCAACCAGCCTCCACTCTCAGGAGCTTTACAAAAGGCACTGTGTTACCATAACCTCAGGTGTGGCTGAAAGGGGCACATTATCAGTAACAAGGTAACCTTTATCACTCTTATCACCTAGGGCTTTATTAGGAGCTCTGTGCCAAAAATGGGAGGCAAAACCAAATATGTCTTTCTTATCATAAAGCACAACACAACACCTAACCACAAAGTTTAAGCAGATGAACAAGAAATAAAATGCTGGACCTAGTTTCCAAACACTTTTCCTCTCACAGAGTATGCAAGAACATGAAAACATTTTTAGATTTTATTTATGTATTTATTTTACAGAGAGAGAGAGAGAGAGAACGGGAGCAGGGGGAGAAGCAGGGGGAGGAGAGAATCTCAAGCAGACTCCACGCTGAGCACAGAGCCCAATGTGGGGCTCAATCTCATGACCCTGAGATCATGACCTGAGCTGAAATCAAGAGTTGGATGCTTAACCAACTGAGCCACCTGGGTGCCCCAACTTTTAATTAACTCATCGTAAGTATTTAAAAATCCTATTAATATCCTACCGTTTCAGGAGACAGTAACTGTACCCAGTAATCCAACTGCAGGTTACTTCACCAAGTTACCAATATTCTAAGTTATGCTTTCAAAATCGGATAGAGCAATAAAATAATACAAAGAGGAAACTTTTTCTAAAAAAATTTATGATCCCAGGGTCCTGGCATGGAATCCCGCATCAGGCTCCTTGCTCAGCGGGGAGCCTGCTTCTCCCTCTGCCTGCCGCTCCTCCTGCTTGTGCTCTCTCTGACAAATAAAGTCTTAAAAAAAATTGTATCAGATTTTTTTAAAAGCTCGATTTGAAAGATTTATTATATATTAGCCAATGCAAGCAGCAAACCGGTATCGGTTAACATTATTGAAAACTTCATAAATTAGAACTGTAAGACAATAAAGGAGGCAACACATAGCTAGGTGGCATAAATCTGCTTATCTAAAATGGTAGTTATACCATTTACACCAGCAGTTCTTGAGTGTGGTCTGCAGACCCCCAGTGGTCTCCCAAGACCCTCTCAGAGGGGTTCATGAGGTCAAATTATCTTCATACAAATACCGAGATGCCATTTGCCTTTTGTACTGTGTCGACATCAGCACCGATGGTGAAAAGTGATGGGAAAGACCGCTAGTACCAAATTGAAATTATTCGTCCTTATACTCTTCAGTGCCAAGCACTCTCATTAGAAAAGAAGAAAAAGAGGAGGAGAAAGAGGGGGAAAAAAAGATTCACTCTAGAATGTTCTTAATTAAGTAAAAAGTTCTGAATCAAATTACTAAATGACTGCCTCTTCAGCATCCATCTTCTTACTATTCAGTGTGATGAAAGGACAAGCACCCAGAAAGTACGGCTGCTGTAAATGAAGTCATGTCTGTCTCAAAGAAAAACATCTGTGTGACGGTTTCTGTAAGCCAAACTAGTCGGTTTTTGCATGGAAAACTATTTTTACTTAAAAGAACAACTGAAAGACAAGTTATCCAGCTATTCGCCTTAATCAGGCTTGAGTATTTGGTAAACATTTTCTTGAAAAGGAATCAAATGAATCTGGGACTTTGAAAAAAAACAGTATGTGTTGCTAATGATAAAACAGAAGCTTTCGAGCAAAAAATAGAATTGTATAAAACTTGCGTCCACTAGAGGCTGCCATGGCCTCACTTTGCAAGGTGCTGAGAAATGGGCACACTAGAACCCAGCCCCTATTTTGCATAGTTCCAGTAGCTTCTCAATACGCAAAGGCTCTTCTGAGATCAGTGGCGATATTAACCAATGTAATTTTTTATGAAGTGTCTACATGTGGATTGTGAACCAATATTTTTGAAAATATCAATATATGACACTCAAAAATCATGCATGAATAAAAGATTCATTCAAAGTGCATACATTTTCAGATTTCACATTGCAATTCCCTTTAATAAATAACCATGCAACAAGTTTTGGTGTTGTATCAAAAAACCTCCACAATTCACTGAACGGGCTATCAAAACACTTGTCCCTTTTCCATCTGCAGACCTGTGTCATTTTCTTCATATCCTTCAACCAAAATATATAGCAACTAATTTTAAGTATGCACAGATATGGAAACGGCGGTCTATTAATCCAGGCACCAGAGAAATTTCCAACTTACTAAAGCTTTTGTTTTGGGAAACAAGTTATTTTTCACAGAAATGTTATTTTGGGGCACCTGGGTGGCTCAGTGACTTAGACGTCCTACTCTTGATTTTGACTCAGGTCAGGATCTCAAGGCCCCACCTCGGGCTCTGTGCTGGGCGTGGAACCTGCTTAAGATTCTCTCTCTCCCTCTCTCTCTGCCCCTCCCCCTCATCTCTCTCTGAATCCACCTCTTTAAAAAAAAAAAATGTTATTTATGTTAACAGGTAACAAGTTTAATATTGTTATTTTATTTTTAAGTAATCTCTACACCCAGTGTGGGGCTGGAACTCACAACCCTGAGATCAAGAGTCACACGCCCTACTGACTGAGCCAGCCAGGCGCCCCTAATATCATTATTTTTAAATGAACTGAAATAATTTTTTTCATTACTCAGTTTTAATTTCCAATATGGTAAACATCAGTATAATGCACATAAATAAAATTCTTTGCAGTCTTTAATAATTTTTAAGAGTGTAAAAATGTCCAGAGACCCTAAAAGCCAAGAACTGCTATTCTATGCCAGGGATAAGCACACATTTCCTGCCAAAGGCAGACAGTAAATATTTTAGCCTTTGCGGTCCATATGGTCTCTGTCTCAACACAGGCAATACACATATGAGTTTGGTATGACTTTGTTCCTATAATATTTTATTTACAGAGACTGAGAGAGGGAAGAGTTTGCTGACCACTATTCTATGCCATGACACCCTATCTGCTAATCCCTTAAAGATCTAAAAGTAGCATGCTTTCCAGTAACATTTTTATTATTTTTTAAATATTCAAAGGAAATGAGTTTCTAAAAACTACTTCCACTGTTTAATGCAGAAATGTATGCCAAACAACAGATACAGATTTTTAAACTATGCAGTTCCTAATTCATACACAAAAGTCACATTTGAATTTTGTCTATTCCAAGAATCTTATAGTCTGTCAGTACACCAAGAAAATTAAAACCAACTTAAAACTGGCAACATGTTAACTGCTATATGTAAGCAAATATGCTTTATACAACCAAACACAAAAAATCCTGTCTCTCAAGGAAAAGGGGAAAATTATGAAAGGTTAAAAACACCTCATCTTTTATCAACTCAAGAGGGTTCAATTATCACATAACACAAAACTCCTATCATCTCCTTTCCACAAATGGAAAGGAAGATACCAAAGCAAGAGAAAAAATAGAATCCCACTGAAAGAATCCTGTAACACTTTGAAGACTTAAAAGAGGAGAAATACTGCTTTATAACCCCCAGGTGAAGACACCCGAGCTTTAAAGCCATTAGGGAAGTCTGCAAGGAGCCCTGGCACACTTGCTCAAGGGGCATTAACCACACAGGTCAGGGCTGCCCCTGGTCAGGGTTCTTGGTGAGAAGGCACACACTGTCCCACTCGCTCACTCAGGTTCCCCTGTCTGGAAGCACTGGTGTAATGAATGAACGGACACTTACAAGCAATGACCTCATTCCAGACTATGCAAACCATCCACAGCAAATCAGTGCATCAGGACCCCCGGGGTTTTCCCCCAGACTGCCCTCAAGTAAAACCAGTGGCATTTCTAGAGCTGTGCACTCCCCCACCTCTCACAGTGGGACACTTCTTTTCTGATGATGACTTTTTTTCATTATATTTATGTTCTACCACCCACTACTAAAAAGCCTTGGATAGTCTTCAAGATTATACCATTAACCATCAATGACCCACTTTTTTTTTTTCCTGATTTTGACACTCTCCTCTAATTGGTAGGGATGGTAACTTCATATTTTCCGTGACCAATTCTCAACTCCAGATCCATCCCAGCATTCCATCAGCATTCCCTTAAGTCCTCTCTATTGGAAAAACCAATCTTGTAATCATCTTTGATAATTAAGATACATCAACATAATTTTCTAGATTTCCCTAAGGATGGAACCCGTATCATCGTGTGTCCTTAAAAACTGCGTAATGAACCTTATTCAGAAGTCCTTTGTGTGACCAGTTCCAACCCTCCAAGAGCTCCCTTTCCCTTCAAGGTCAGAACAACCTCATTAGTTTACCTATGGGGAGACAGCATTGCCTAATGAGGAGAGCACAGATTTTGAAATGAGACAGACCAGCTCTGCCATACTGACTCCCTGATCTTGGCCAGGCTATTGAATGAAATGAGATTAAATGCAATGACATAAGTAGAACACCTAACCTGTAACAGCCAATCAACAGATGACAGCTTTATTAACATTCTTCGGCCTCATTTTCATCACCCTACTTCTCATTTCCTCCAGTCTAGCAAACTTTTCGAGGTTCTATAATGAAAAGAATACAGGCTTTGGTGAGAGACCAGTCTCCTGATTCTACCACGTGCCACATGCACAACTTACAAGGTTTGAGACCTTGGGAAACCAAGAAAATACCAATTTAAGTTATATATATGTGTGTACCCATATGTGATGTATAAACATATAAATACAAATACATATACACATATATTTATATATGTGTATACATATTCATATAAAAATAAATATGTAAATATATACCTGTATATAAATATAAGTACACATACACTTATACACATACATATAAATATAAATACATACATGTATATAAATGTTAGTGAAAAATAACATTGAGTGCATACAATTTCCCAGACATTAGATTAAAAACTCAACATATATATATATTTATAGATTTATATCTACATACTTATATATAAATGTAATTTATATTAGTGACAAATAACATTGAGTGCATACAATTTCCCAGATACTAGGTTAAAAACTCAACATGCATGGGGACGCCTGGGTGGCTCAGTTGGTTAAGCATCTGCCTTCGGCTCAGGTCATGATCCCAGGGTCCTGGGATCGAGTCCCGCATCAGGCTCCCTGCTCCGCGGGGAGCCTGCTTCTCCCTCTGCCTCTGTCTCTCTCTCTCTCTGTCTCTCATGAATAAATAAATAAATAAATCTTTAAAAAAAAAACTCAACATGCATGATTTCATTTAATTCTTAAAATAATCCTATAATGTAAGCACTATGATCATTTTACAGATAAGGAAACTGAATTTTAAGGACCTTACCTTAAGTCCACAGCTTGAAAGGATTCTAATGCCAACATGTATGGATCTGATGCCCATTCTGCCAATCACACTACACAACGCTGCCCCTTAACTCTCTTATTTAACCTTTCCCATTCAGTCTTCTTAGCTATCAAATGGAAATAGTATCTCTGACTCACTTTTGGTGGTGGCTAAATGAAATCTATCTAAAGCACTGGAAACACACCAGATGCTCAAAGACTGCCTCCCCCCTTCCCACAACCTTTTCTTTAATATCCTTGTTTTATTTTATGCTATTTATAAATAAGAAAACTGCCCACTTTAAGTCCACATCCTCTAGCTTGCTCTTCAGTCCCCCGATATCGTGCCTTCTCTGACTGACCACCCAAAACCTCAAGTAAGTTCAGAAAACAATATTCCCAGGCTTCAATCCATTGGTTTTGAACACTTAGGACTACACATCTACAAAGCCCATACCCTACTTATAGCCATAGATATTTCCAGAAAACTACTGTCACATCTTGCAAGGTAGCTAAAGATATTGTTCCTCTATGTTCTGTACGGTAAACAATGGACAGACTATGTTAGAAGTTCAAGAACATGATTCAGACATTACTGAGTCTTTTTTGTTAACAAAATGTCACCAGAGCACTGACTAGAATTCATAGTTAGTAATTTCAAAATTTCATGGAAAGCCTAAAAATAAACCAGCCAACAAAACAAGCCTTATTAAAATTATGTATCACTTCCTATTCAAATTAACACACACAGGGATGCCTGCGTGGCTGAGTTGGTTAAGCATCTGCCTTTGGCTCAGGTCATAATCCCAGGGTCCTGGGATCCAGCCCCACATCTGGGAGCATGCTTCTCCCTTTCCTTCTGCCCTCCCCGGCTCATGCGTGCTCTCTCTCTCTCAAATAAAATCTTTAAAAGAAAAAAAAAAAATTCACAAACCCAAAAACAGAATAAACCTATGTTTATTAAAAAACTACATTTAACATCAAATTATAACAGTTACCAAAAATAGCCCTTTAGCAATAAAGCCTCTAATAGTAACACAACTGTGATTATCTGTACAGGTATGGTAGGTAACACAGGTGAAATATCCTAACAGTGACTGGAGTTAAAAGCCAAATGTGTACAGGGACTGACATCAGCAAGATGGTGGAACAGAAAAACCCCAAGGCCCTTGTTCCCTTAGGAGAAACTTAACAACAATATAAAGACCTAATTGTCTCAGACAACTCCAGAAACCAGTTAAGCGGTTGTATCCCCTAGGTGAGTAAAAGCCAGAAAGAGCCACACTGAAGCAGATAAGAGTTCACTGCATTTTTCCCTACCTTAATCCCCTTCCCTCATGCAATGAAGCACAATCAAGAAAACAAACAAACAAACAATACCCAGTTTCTCCCTAGGGGAGGGAAGGAGAAAAGAGGAACATGCATTCAATGATTTGGCATGCTAAAGGGACGCCCGAAGGTTTCTCTCTTGCCTGGCAATAAATGCTCACAGGAAGGCAGAATAATTTGGATGCCAGGTTGGAGGCTGCTCAGAACAAAGTCAAGCACTGGGGCCCATGACAGAATCAGGGAGATTGCACTGTCACAGGCAGATGCCAAAGAGAGGAAAGAGATTATGGGAGCCTAAGGAGAAAACAAAAGGAAACCTCAGAAATTACACACACAAGCCCAGAAAATATGCATCTCCAGAAAAAGTTTGAGAGGTTCACAGGACTTTAGTCAGGCTGATCAGTGTAGGTCTTGCACTCTGTGAAGCCAGTCAGTTAAGACTAGAAGAGATCATTGTCTTTTCAAATACCCAAATCTCAACAGAAGATCAAAAGGCCCACAAAGAAACAGGTAAAGATGCTTCGATCAAATGAGCAAAATAAAGACCCACAACCAATCCTAAAGAAATGGAGATCTATGAATTATGACAAATAACTTAAAATAATCATCCTAAAGATGCTCAATGAGCTAAAAGACACCACAAATAGATACCTAAATGAAATCAGGGAAACAACACATGAACAAAACAAGAATATCAACACAAAGAAACTTTAATAAAAGGTAAACTTTGGAGTTGAATACAATAATTAAACTGAAAATTTCACTAGAGAGATCCAACTTCACACTTGATCAAGCAGAACAAAGAATCAGCAAATTTGAAAACATCATATGAAATTACTGAGTCAGAGGAATGAAAAAAAAAAATGAAGGAAAGTAAAGAGAGCCTATGGGCCATATAGGACACCACAAAAAGACTATATATGCATTATGGGAGACCCAGAAGGAGAAGTAGGAAAGAAACAGAGTGCTATTTAAAGAAATAATGGCTGAAAATTTTCCAAATTCTATGCAAAAAATGAACATATAAATTCAAGAAGCTGAATGAACTCCAAACAGGGTAAATATAAAGAGACCCACACATTATAATTAAACTGTGACAAGTCACAGAAAAAAACAATCTTGAAAGCAGCAAGAGAAAAAGGACTCATCATGTAAAAGGAAACTTCTATTGATTAAAAGCCAGTGTCTCTGCAGAAACTTTGCAGGTCAGAAGGCAGTGATATGGTATATTCAACATGCTGAAAGAAAAGAGCTGCCAACCAAGAATACTGTATCTGGAAGGTTATCCTTTAAAGATGGAGGAGAAACTAAGACTTTCCCAGCCAGATAAACAAATGCTGAAGGAGTCAATCACCATCGGATCTGCCCTACAAAAAAATACTAAACGGAGGCCTTCAAGCTGAAACAACAACACAAAACCATATGAAACCATAATGCTCTCTGGAAAGGCAAATATTTAGGCAAATATAGAATCCTACAGTATTGTAATGTTGGTGCATAAATCACTTTTAATTCTTTTACAGAATTTAAAAGGCAGGGCGCCTGGGTGGCTCAGTTGTTAAGCATCTGCCTTCGGCTCATGTCATGATCCCAGTGTCCTGGGATCGAGCCCCGCATCAGGCTCCCTGCTCAGCAGGAAGCCTGCTTCTCCCTCTCCCACTCACCCTGCTTGTGTTCCCTCTCTCTCTCCTGCTGTGTCTCTCTCTGTGAAATAAATAAAATCTTTAAAAAAAAAAGAAAAAGAATTGAAAAGGCAAAAGCATTAAAGTATAAATCTATGTTAAAAGACACACGATATAAAAAAGTACAATTTGTGACATCAGGAAGTGGGGGGCAGAGACGTAAAGGAGTAGAGTTTTTGTATGCAATTAAAGTTATCAGTTTAAAATAGATTGTTAAAGCCTGAAGATGTTTTACGTAATCCCCATGGAAACCACACAGACACACAAAAAAAATCTATAGAAAATACACAAAAGCCAATGTAAAGGGAAACAAAGCATGTGACTAAAAAAAAAAAAAAACCAACTCATTAAAACACAAAGAAAAGGCAGCAATAAGGGAAAAGAGGGACAAAAAAGTTACAAGACAGAAAACATTTAAGGAAATGGGAATAAAAAACCTTCCTTTATCAGTAATTACTTTAAGTGTAAATGAATTAAACTCCCTAATCAAAAGACATAGAGTAACTGAATGAATTAAAGGAAAAACAAACAAAAAATTAGACCAACTATATGCTGTCTACTAGAGACTCACTTTAGATCTAAAGATACACATGGGCTGAAAATGAAAGTATGGAAAAAAAGATATTCCATGAAAATGCTAACCAAAAGAGAGCAGGGTGGCCATACTAACAGACAAAATAGACTAAGTCAAAAACTAACAAAACACAAAATAGGACATTATATAATGACAAACAGGTCAACTCACCAAGAAGTTTAACAGTTGTAAATATGTATATACCTGACATCAGAACTCCTAAATATATGAAGCAAACACTGACAGAATTGAAGGGTGAAACAGACATCAACGCAGTAATATTAGAAGACTTCAATGTCATTCTTTCAACAGAAAGAATGACCAGACAGAAAACCAATGAGAAAACAGAGGAGTTGAACAAAACTATAGACCAAATGCACTGAACAGTCATATACAGAACACTCGATTCAACAACAAAATACACATTTTTCTCAAGCACACATGGAACATTTTCCAGGAAAGACCACATGTTAGACCACAAAACAAGTCTTAACAAATTTAAGAAGTTTGAACCCATACCAAGTATCTTTTCTGACCTCAATGGAATGAAACCAGAAATCAGTAACAGAAGTAAAAATAAAAATCCACAAATATGTGGAAATTAAGCAACACACATGTAAACAACCAGTCGGCCAAAGAATAAATCACAAAATAAATTAGAAAATATCTTTAGACAAATAAAAATGAAAATATAACATATTAAATCTTATGGGATGTAATAAAGACAGTGTTGAGTGAAGTTTGTAGCTGTAAACAATTAAAAAAGAAAAAAGAAAAATCTAAAATCAGTACCTAACTTTATAACTCAAGGAACTAGAAGAACAATGTTAGCAAAGAAAGGAAATTATTAGAGCAGAGATAATAGGAGAAAACAAAAAAATTAATGAAACAAAAGTTTTTTTCAAAAAAATCAAAATTAACAAACCCTTTGCTAAGAATAAAAGATGACTTAAATAACTAAAATCAGAAATGAAAAAAGAAACATTACAACTGATGTCACAGAAATGAACCATAACAGACTATTAACAACTATATACCAACAAGTTTGGTAACCTAGAATGGATAGATTCCTAGAAACATACAACCTACAAAGTGAACATAAATTTAAAATGTGAATAGATCAATATCTAATAAAGAGATTGAAGCAGTAATCAAAAACCTCTCAGCAAATTAAAGCACAGGGCTAGATGACTTCACTAGAGAATTCTACTAAACATTTAAAGAATTAACACCAAAACTCCTCAAGTTCTTCCCCAAAATTGAAGAGCAAGGAACACTTCCAAGTTCATTGAGGCCACCATTACCCTGATAGCAAAGCCAAACAAAACATTACAAAAAAACTGTAGACCAAACTTCCTGATGAACAGTAATTTAAAAGTCCTTAAAAAATACTAGCAAACCAAATTGAAAAGCACATTAAAAGGATTACAAACCATTACCAAGTTGGATTTATCCTAGGGATGCAAGGATGGTTCAACATATGAAAATGTGATATACCATGTTAAATGAATGAAGGACAAAACCACATGATCATCTCAATTCATGGAGAAAACGCATCTGGCTAAATTAAATACGTTTCATGATTAAGACAATAAACTAGAAATAGAAGGAAACTACCTCAATATCATAAAGGCCATATATATAAAAAGTTCACAGCTAACATCAATGCTAAAAGACTGAAAGCTTTTCCTCTAAGATGAACAAAGCATTGATGCCCACTCTCACTACTTCTATTCAACATAATACTAAAATGTATAATTGCTTTGCAATTTGGCAAGAAAAAATAAATAAAAGGCAGCCAGATTAGGAAGGAAGAAGGAAAATTATCTCTATTCACAGATGACATTACATGATCGTGTATGCAGAAAACCCAAAAGATTATACACACACACACACACAAATTGTTAGAATGACTAAACAAATTCAGCAAAGTTGCAGGATACAAAATGAACACAAAAAAATCAACTGAGTTTTCAAACACAAACCACAAACAACCCTAAAAGGACATTAAGAAAACAATCATACTGGGTCGCCTGGGTGGCTCAGTCATTAAGCGTCTGCCTTCAGCTCAGGTCATTATCCCAGGGTCCTGGGATCGAGCCCCACATCGGGCTCCCTGCTCAGCGGGAAGCCTGCTTCTCCCTCTCCCACTCCCCCTGCTCCTGTTCCCTCTCTCGCTGCATCTCTCTCTGTCAAATAAATAGATAAAATCTTTAAAAAAAGAAAGAAAGAAAACAATCATACTGATAATAGCATCAAAAGAACGAGATACTAAGGAATAAATTCAACCAAGAAGGTCAAAGACCTATAGATTGAAAAACTTGCAAAACACTGCTGAAAGAAATTAAAGAAGATGCAGATAAATGGAAAGATACAGACTGGAAAACTTAAAATTGTGAAAATGTCGGGGCGCCTGGGTGGCTCAGTTGGTTAAGTGACTGCCTTCGGCTCAGGTCATGAACCTGGAGTCCCAGGATCGAGTCCCGCATTGGGCTCCCTGCTCAGCGGGGAGCCTGCTTCTCCCTCTGACCCTCCTCCCTCTCATGCTCTCTGTCTCTCATTCTCTCTCTCTCAAATAAATAAATAAAATCTTTAAAAAAAAAATTGTTAAAATGTCCATAGCACCCAAAGCAATCTACAGATTCATTATATCCTTAGCAAAAATCGTAATGACATTTTTTGCAGAAATAGAAAAACTGCCCTAAAATTCATATGGGATCTCAAAGAACTCTGAAAACGCAAATCAATATTAAAAAAGAAGAAAAAAGTTTGAAGCCTCACAATTCCTGACTTCAAAACATATTACAAAGCTACAGGTAAATGTGGTACTGGCATAAAGACAGACATACAGACCAATGAAATAGAAATCAGAACCCAGAAGAGAAACTCTCAGACATACAGTCAAATGATCTTCAACCAAGGTGCCAGGACTACTCAATAGGGAAGGGACAATCTCTTCCACAAGTGTTGTTGGCGGGGTGCCTGGGTGGCTCAGTCGTTAAGCATCTGCCTTCAGTTCAGGTCATGATCCCAGGGTCCTGGGATCAAGCCCCGGATTGGGCTCCCTGCTCAGCAGGAAGCCTGCTTATCCCTCTCCCACTCCCCCTGCTTGTGTTCCCTCTCTCGCTGTGTCTCTCTCTGTCAAATAAATGAAATCTTAAAAAAAATACAAGTGTTGTTGGCAAAACTGAATATTCACATGCAAAAGAATTATGTTGGATCCTTACCATACACCATATACAAAAATTAACATGAAATAAGACCTAAACATAAGACCTAAAACTATAAAACTCTTAAAAAGAAAACAGGGAAAAAGCTTCATGGCACTGAATTTGGTAACGATTTCTTGGATATGACACAAAAGCACAAGCAACAAAAGTAAACATAAATAAATGGGACTACATAAAATCTTTAAAAACTTCTGAGAAACAAAGTAAACAATCAACAGAGTGAAAAGACAACCCACAGAATGGAAGAAAATACTTGCATATCATATATCTGATAAGGGATTAATATCTAGAATATATAAAGAGCTCCTACAATTCAACAAAAATAAATACATGGGCAAAGAACTTGAACAGACATTTCTCCAACAAGCACATGAAAAGATGTTCAACATTATTAATCATTAAAGAAAGTGCAAACAAAATCACAAAGAGGTATCACCTCACACCCATTTACTATCCAAAACAAAAACAAAAACAAAACACAGAAAATAACAACTGTTGGCAATAATGTAGAGAAATTGGAACCCTGTGCCCTGTTCGTGGGAATTTACAATGGTGCAGCCACTATGGAAAACAGTATGAAAGTTCCTCAAAAAATTAAAAATGGAATTACCATGTGACCCAGCATAATTCCACTTTGGCTTATATACCCAAAAGAATTGAAAGTAGGATCTCAAAGAGATATTTGCGAATCCATGTTCATTGCAGCATTATTAACAATAGCGAAGAGGTTAAAGCAAATCAAATGCCCATTAAGAGATGAATAAACAAAATGTGGTGTACACACAAACACACACACACACACAGATGACAGAGTATTATTCACCTTAAAAAAGAAGGAAATCTCGTCACATGCTACAACATGAGTGAAACCTGGGAACATTATACTAAGTGAAATAAGCCAGCAGGGCAAAGAAAACTACTGTATGACTGCACTTATATAAGGTATCTAAAGTAGCCAAAGTCATAGAAACAGAAAGTAGAATGGTGGTTGCCAGGGGCAAGGGGGTAAGAGAAATGCGGAGTTGTTTGATGTGTATAGTTTCAGTTTTGCCATATAAAAAAAAGTTCTGGAGATCTGTTACACAACAATGTGAATATACTTAATACTACTGAACCATACACTTAAAAATGGTCAATACAGGGCGCCTGGGTGGCTCAGTTGGTTGAGCGACTGCCTTCGGCTCAGGTCATGATCCTGGAGTCCCGGGATTGAGTCCCACATCAAGCTCCTTGCTCAGCGAGGAGTCTGCTTCTCCCTCTGACCCTCCCCCCTCTCATGTGCTTGCTCTCTCTCATTCTCTCTCTCTCAAATAAATAAAATCTTTAAAAAAAAATGGTCAATACAGTAAATCTTATGTTATGCACTTTACAGTTAAAAAAAAATGAGTGTAACACTTGAAGACAGTCTAAGAAAGAAATGAAATTACTACAAATTAATAGTAGCCAGAAGAGTTGCCCAAAATAGTAGCCAATAATAGTTGCCCAATTATTACCAGAGACGGGAAAGCTTAATTCTAGCAACAAGCAAACGGATTTAAGCAACATTTGCAAATAAAAGCCAGCCTTCACTGTAGAGCATGCACAGCAGTCTTGGAACTTAAGGTTGAAACACATAATATTGTTGTAATTAGGGGCACCTGGGTGGCTCAGCTGGTTAAGCATCTGCCTTCGTCTCAGGTCATGATCTCGGAGTCCTGGGATTGAGCCCCGCATTGGGCTCCCTGCTCAGTGGGGAGCCTGCTTCTCCCTCTGCCTCTTACCCCGCTCATGCTTGCTTGCTCTCTCACTCTCTCTCTCCCCCTCAAATAAATAAAATCTTTTTTGAAAAATCATTCTTGTAATTAAACTCACAAATAAACACTTTGTCAGAGAGCAGGTACTAATACCAGGAAATTAGACTACAAATTTGGGGTACAATAAATGGTTTCAACCATCACTACCATTTATAAATGACAACACAATTGCTATACCAAAGTAGATAATGTAGTAAACTTCATGACACTCATTTATTTTGGACAGTTTTCTAATTGTGGTTAGACAGTGGTGAGACCCCACAGTATTTCTGTGACTTCTCCCCTTCCAGACACATGGGACCTGACCTGCCTTGACCAATAAAAAGAAAGCATCAGGTTTGTCACTCCCAGGAAGACACATTTAAGTACCACTGAGAGAACCTTGCATCTCCTCTTTCGCAAGCCATCCAATGTTCAAGAGAATGGCACCTCCATCAGCTCAAGTCTTGACAGAGGATGACATCGAGCTGAGTGCCCCACCAATGTGAAATGGACAGATAGCACGAGCCAGAAATAAACATTTATTGTTGGAGTTGTTTGCTGCTAAAGCACAATCTAACCCATCCTGACATACTGGCCATTTGCAAAAATCAATGGTATAATTTTTAAATAATATAAATCATTTAGTCTAAGATACATTGTTATTTACCAGGTACTAATTAATATTGTGTGGTTCAACCCAGTAGTTCCTAAAAATAGAGCCTACTCAAAACATCTGCAATGAATCTGGGTATTTATAAACATGATTTCATGTGTTTACTCACTTGACAACAGAAATCATGCAAATTGTCTAGTTTTGTCAGTTTCTCAGGCCCTAAAATATGGCTATAAAAAACAAGCTTTCTAAAAATCAATTCTTGGGGTGTCTGGGTGGCTCAGATGGTTAAGCATCTGCCTTTGGCTCAGGTCATGATCCTAGGGTCCTGGGATCGAGCCCCACATCGGTCTCTCTGGTCGGCGGGGAGCCTGCTTCTCCCTCTCCCTCTGCCTGCTGCTTTGCCTACTTGTGCTCTCTCTCTGTCAAATAAATAAAATTCAATTCTTTTTTTAAAAAAAGATTTTATTTATTTGACAGAGAGAGGGAGAGAAAGAGAGATTGAGAGAGAGTGGAAGGAGGGGCAGAGGGAGAAGCAGACTACCCGCTGAGCAGGGAGCCCGACACAGGACTTGATCCCAGAACCCTGGGATCATGACCTGAGCTAAAGGCAGACACTTAACCGACTGAGCCACCCAGAAGCCCACAAAAATCAATTCTTATTTGTAAAATATTATTTATAGTATCAAAGTTAATTGTTATTTCCTAATGAGGGACAGCACTAAAGAGGTAAACTAAAATGTCATACACAGTAGTTGTTAATGCATATTTACATACCTATTTTTTAAAGCTATCACAGATAATGATAAAAGAAAACATGCAGTTCAAAAGCACTGGTCATGTATAATACAAACAACTTTATATTAAGTTAGGTTTTCGTCCACAGGGGTCTGTCCTTACACCCTTAAAGGAAATCCTCACTTTCTTGCACAGGAGTTTATATTCATAAAACACTCATCTATTATAATGGTTTCCAAAACTGAAAACAAAAGGGAATAAGTCCCTTAAAGAACAATTCCAAACCCTATTCTTATACAGAAAAATAGTGAATACTGTATTAACTAAAAAGGAACCTGTTCTGGATTGGCCCTTCATATATTACATGGTAGAGAATCTCAGACTTGTAGTCTATCATATGCAAGGGTAGCTTTAACAGTATTTCATTTGTTCACATACCTTTTAATGCTAGCTTCTTCAAGTATGTCAATATTTAAACTTCATTAATATGAGTTCCTGGAATCTACTGACCATACTTTGTAAATCCTTAATTTGTATATCACAGCTCTGAAATGATTATTTTCATTTCCAGAGTGAAACAAATGACTGGAAAAGGGAAAAAGTTACCATTTCCAAAGTTTCCTGTGAAGATGGAACAAAAATTAAGTTGCCAAGGAAAGTAACATGCCAGTCATTGTTCAAAACCATGGGAAACGTTTACACAAGAGAATGTTTCATAGAATCCTGCAACGCCTTTGAGTGGATTCATAGACACACTGACTTAAACTCACAAGCTCTGGAGAGATACGTACAACGTGACAGGGAGAAAACTTACTTTTCGGTTCATTTAGGTCAAGAAATTTTAGGATTAGAAGAATCTGACTGAAAAGTCTGACTGAAAAAAAAAAAAACTGTGTGTGCAGGGACAGAAAAAAAATTAAATACCATATGGAAGCCAGCTGTCAGTCACTTCCTAGTCACACAATCTCGAGGAATCAGGCCACACAAGAAACAGCGAAAGACGCACTCCGTGCACATCGATACTGCTCAAGTGGTTCAAGTTTCACAGGTCTTTCCCCAAATGGCATCTTAGTGGAGTCCCTTGGCCTCCGTTTCTAAAGTCTCCACACAGACCCCCCCACCCCACTTAATGTTTCTTAGTGCTTATCACAATCTGTGATGGATATTTCATGTGTCTTGTCTGTTGTTCAGTCTTTCCTAGTTGAAGACAAGCCACAAGAGGGCAGGGACTTTAACTGTGTTGCTCACTGCTGTGTTCCTATTTGTTGAATGAATGAATGAATGAATGAATGAGTGAACGCTGGAATCTCTACCAATTTTAGCTATGATAATATCACACAAGATATTTTCTGCCTTATCCCAGTTCCTGGTTGTCCCTCCCAAAGGAGGAAGACTTGCTGATCCCATTGGTCATAATGTAAAACACTTAGTAGGCCAAAGGTAGAGGAGACAACTTCCCTAACTAATTAAAGACATTAAAAGGCTGGCATTTGGGGCACCTGGGTGGCTCAGTCGTTAAGCGTCTGCCTTTGGCTCAGGTCATGATCCCGGGGTCCTGGGATCGAGCCCCGCATCGGGCTCCCTGCTCAGCGAGAGTCTGCTTCTCCCCCTCCCACTCCCCCTGCTTGTGTTCCCTCTCTCGCTGTCTCTCTCTCTGTCAAAAAATAAATAAAATCTTTAAAAAAAAAAAAAAAAAAGGCTGGCGTTTATGTCCCGTGCCCTTTGGCATTTCCAGCTCCCTGCTCCCCCTGCCATCACCTATGTTGGTGCCAGTCAGCCCGCCTCCTTAGCGCTCTCTGCATCACACATGGGTTGGATCCTACCTGTTGTGCTCGTCGCACACCTGCTTTCTCACACACACATCCTCTGACCTGGGCCTTCGCACAGTTCGAAGGCCTGGCCCTTCTTCCTCTTTGTGGGAGAAGGTGGGCAAGCTCCTCTGTAATCACCTTTTTTCCCCCTTCCATCGAAAAGCTTGGCATGGACCACCGTCTCAGACAAGAACACTGGCCACTGTCTACTGTTGTACCGGAAAATGTCTTCTGATTAAAAAGTTTTCCAAGTTTTTTTAAGTTTCTATTTGAAATTTAATAGCACTTACCATAGATCCATCTCCCAAAAAAGAGGAAGAAAAAATACTATATAACCACAAATTAGTCATTGTAAACCAAGCCTTTGTCCTGTGCAGCATCTCTTACTGGGTATAACAGAATCCAGTATCTTTACCCCCAAATCCTAAACTGTTCTGATTTTATCTCCCTGAACATCTCTCCCCTGATGTCCTTATTTTGGAGAGATGTTTGCTTAAGTATTTAGGGATATAGAGTACTGAGCTCTGCTACTTATCTAAAATCCTTCAATAGACAGATGGGGGGAGGGAGGGCAGAAGGAGGGGGAGAAAGGAAGTACAAGAGGCACAATGTTACCAATTGTTGGCTCTCGGGTGGGCATAGGGGTATTCACTGTACTGTTCTATTTTTCTGTATGTTTGAAATTTTTGTGATTAAAAGCTTTAAAAAAAAAAAAAAGAAGAACGTCCAAGCCTCCGGGCCTCTCCTATCTCAGAGCTGGGTGTCTCCTTCGGAGCCCACTCAGCCCACCTAGCAAATGCACTGATCCTGGAACTGGTCTGTCCCCACTTCAACCAATCTTGCACACTGCTGCCAGTATCATCTTTCTAGAAACCGAAATGATGGCATTACTGACCCATCTGATGATTCAACAGCGCTTTCATGATACAGCTTATAAACTCCCTAAAACGATACCATGCCCTCTGTCCCTAACAGTTTCTTTCATTGCAAAAATCACACCAACACCCTCTCTCAAAGTTCCTACAAAACTACCTGCAGATCCCTGAACACACCATGTTATTTCATGCCTCTGTGTAACCTGCTCACTCTAGTTCCTCTACTTGCTTCAAAATATGGGTCTAATTGTACATAACTGCATGTTTATTATCACACCGCCTACTGCTGAGCAGTGTGGGCACAAAGGACCATCGTGAGTGACAAGAAAGTCTAAATTGCACATTTATACGTTCTCTTATTCAAACTTGCATATTACTATCCTGCAATTCCTTGTAACATCAGCAGAGGGTGCCATAATTTCACTTTTAACAGTAACATTAAAGTCCTAACAAAAGCAAGTTTCACAATTTCAGATGCAGTGTTAATGCTCTACAAAATCTATTTCTTACAAATAGGGAATCTGAGAATGAAAACATCCAGTATCAATTTAGTCTGAATAGGGGTTTTTTATTTCAAAAAGAAACCACACAATAATACACCAAAATTCTCAATGTGACTACACCACTGAGCCAACAGTTAAACTTGTAGGAATTTATCCTAAGAAATAAACCACGATGCAACAATCTAAATAAAATATGAGAAAAGGTTCGAGTTTTTAATGACACTATCCTTACTGCAGAGTGATGGCTTCGCTCACAATATCAACATTCAACTGACTCCAATCCATCTGTACCAACACCAGGAGCCTCTACTCCCCACTACCTCTTCATTCAAACTTTTGTCATTTGTTTTACTCTTGGCCTTCTGGTCTACACTTTCTTAAGCTAGTTCCCAGCCCATCTTTAGTTTTGGTTTTGCATTTCCAGAAGGGTATTGACAACTTGAACAGTGACTACATTTTTAGACAGGACTGTAGATCTCAAATTTTCTGGAACTTTCAAAATTCATTTCTACTTTTTGTGAGTTAACTTATATATTTGCGTACAGTCATCCAAAATTTATCAAAGTCCTATGAACTGAATGGTACTATACAGGCTACAAAAGGGTTTATCAAACTGTAAACACACTTAGATTAATTCCACTTCTAAAATTCTGAATCTGTGCATCTAGATTTTATTCTGTGGCTTTACTCATGACCTTCAGGGACTCAAGTAAACTAGGGCATGTCTTACTTATAGTATTCTGAAGCGGGCATCCTATATGAACTAATCACTGTTAGAGCTCATCCTCATCTGGAAGGATGGAGGTTGGGACTGAAAAATAATGGAACCCCCCAGAATACCTAGGAATTTTATTAGGCTTTCCAAAGACGTTAAAAATCAATTATTACTTATGGCTGCGTCAAATGCCAGGAAGCCGGCATCAATTCTCATAAATGCAGTCTCCCCATTAAGGTCGTCCATTTTTCAGACAATCTGCTACCAGTCATTGTTTTCTTCAATAGGCAGGAGGTAAAAATGCAAGAAATAAGGTCTCTATGCCAAAGCATTAAGAGGCAATCAGATAAGATTGTTTATCAAGTTGGCAAAATCATCTCTTACCAGTGAAAACTCAATAGACACTTGGGACCATCTGAAATCTGAAAAGGCAGAGGGACATTAAAAGGTGAATAATCGGGGCGCGTGGGTGGCTCAGTTGGTTAAGCGACTGCCTTGGGCTCAGGTCATGATCCTGGAGTCCCTGGATCGAGTTCCGCATCAGGCTCCCTGTTCAGCCGGGAGTCTGCTTCTCCCTCTGACCCTCCCCCCTCTCATGCTCTATCTCATGCTCTCTCTCAAATAAATAAAATCTTTAAAAAAAAAAAAAAAGTGAATAATCTCCTGATAAGAAAAGCTTCCAAGTCTGACATACCTGTCCGGCAGAAACCCCCACTCACCTGACAGCTCCAAGTGTATCTGGTTTCCTAAAAAGGGTCTCTTCTCATTTGTAGCTCTTTAAAGATTATTTTTATTTTTAGTAAAAAAAAAAAAAACTAATAATAATCTGACAAGAAGAAATGTACTAAAATGCCAAGGGGAGCTGCCAGCTAAAAACGGACTGGGGAGAGTAGGATTTTATAGTTTAAAGGTTGCTGGAAAAGCTCACATGGTTAGCCAGATCAATGTAAAAAAGAAAAAGGACCTGTAAAAGACAAGGACTCTAACTTCTCTGCAGCCTAAGAAACTGGGCCAGACTGGGGGAGTGGATTAATCAGAAAGAGGAAAAATAATAAATCTGTGCTACCACTATATCTTAACATCAAGGAAACCTGTAAATATCATGTAGAAAACAGGTCTGCTAATTACTTTTCCTTACCACTAGATAGGCTTCTAGTAAGATTTACAATGAAAAGTTCTCCCTCCCTAATTTCTGCAACAGTTACACAAAGTGAACCAGGCAATTGTGTTCACTTGATTGTTCCAGACATCATTTCCTAAGTATTAAAAAAATACTTTTATTATTTCTACTCCTTTGTGAGTTATCTTTGGTTGCATTCTAATCTCTTTGGATTAAGAAAATATAACAAGGTCTCAAAAATATTCTTTTTACTCTCCCCCTACACCACCTGAGAACATTTCTAAAACCATTAATTTCACCAACTAGCCAAGATTTCAAAGAGAAAATCATAGCTGTCCAAGTTCTGAAAATCTTGCTAAGCATGCCTTGTGGTTCTAACGCTGTGTTTCTCTGCCCTGATCCTTGAAGAGTAAATTGCTATGGAGAGGAAAGACTCAAGAAAAGGATCTGATAAAAGGCTAGCATTTGGAACACGTGACATTACTGTACCAAACGTTTAGGTGAGGGAGGGATTACCTAAAACCATTGTACTTCCAGTCCTAAGTACTCCTTTTGCAAGGCTCTGGCAAATACAGCTAACTAAATCAGTACTGCATCATCCTGAATTAATAATCTGATCTTAACACTTTCTAATATCAAGGATTCCCAGATTCACTATACCTTAAGCAGTAAACAGAGAAACTAGAGATGATTACTTAAAACCTACCAGACAGAATGACCCTGAGTGGCAATAATAAGTATTACACAGATAGTCATAAAAGAGATGTACCTCGAAATGAAAACTTGGGCAGATTATATTTAGCTGAGTAATTCTGCTACCTAGACTCTAAGCAGGTCTCCCAACCACAAGCATAGGAATGGCTGAGGGGAAAAACAAGGTGAGACTTGCTATCTTACTCATCTCTGTTAAGTGCTGGCTATAAATCAAGGCAGCCTGCCCAAACACACAAAACAATATAATGATGATCTAAGAGAGAGCTGTTGAATTTATGCAATCAGGAAACCTGCACAAAATTAAGGGACAAGCTATGGAGGCCTCAGATGTAATTGCTATGTTCTATGGATCTGAAAATGATTAAAGAATGGGGGCGGGCGGTAGGGTTCTGGCAGGAATCTGCAATCAAATACTACACATCAATTTGTTGTAAAATGGCAACTAGAAATTACTGAATTTTCAGCATTTTCCCCTTTTTATTCCCCAAATTTTCAGACTCATTCTAATACAGTACAAAGGTACTTTGGGGGGAAAAAAGTATAGAAAAAGGATAGGGATGTATTTTTTCTTAAGTCTTCAAATTTATTATTGAAATACTTTTTCCTAGTCAATTCTACAAATTAAGCAAAATTCTAATCACAGAGCTCAATGGATCAGAGCATCCTAATCCAGAAAAATAAAGGAGTATTCTCCTATTTGTGGGTTAAATAACTAGGAATATTTCTAGTAGTTGTTAGCTGAAGCACTGGGAGGAAATGAGGGGAGGGGTGAGACAGTAAGTATCACATTCAAATTCAGGTATTTTACTTCTTTTAAGACAAGTGAAGTATCACTCTATATAAACTATTCTTTGGACTTCATGGAAGGCCCTGGAAATGCTAGTCTCCGTAGAGACATGCACGGTTGATTTTCTCTTTCTGACAATCAGAAGCATGCCTACCTAAGGCCAGCTCAGGACACGAGGACTGGGAAAAGGGAGATTCTGGAATTCAGGACAACAGGGGAGAGCATGTCTAGACAGGGAAGACGGGAGGGCAGTGGTGGCTCACGTGACAGGAAGAGGCGGTGACGGACCAAAGAGGAATCAAGGGCACATACAGCCACCCAGCAATTCCTCCCAGATGACGGACTCTGCAGGTGCTGCAGCTAAACCATTAGGATTACTGTCTTCCAGACGATTTCTGCCACTCCAAACACCTGAAAGCCTTCCAGGTTTTTAGTTATCTTTAGAAGAAAAGCCTATTGGGGCACCTGGGTGGTGCAGTTGGTTAAGCGTCTGACTCTTGGTTTGGCTTAGGTCGTGATCTTAGGGTCGTGAGATTGAGCCCCAAGTCGGGCTCTGCACTGAGCCTGGAGTCTGCGCCCTCTCCCTCTGCCCCTCCCACTCGTGCTCTCTCTCAAATAAATAAATCTTTACAAGAAAAATAAAAGCAAAGCCTATTAATTCTAAGGATTCCAGTAACAAGCAAATACACCAGAGAAATACTCTTCCGCCCAGATTCTACTCCTAGGAATTTTCGCTATAGACATCATTTACATGTGTTTGAAAATACAGATGTGTAAGAAAACTTACGAATCATCACTGATGACCAAAAAAAAAAAAAAAAAGATAATGAACTAAAATGTTCACCAATCAGGCAATGGTTAAAAAAAAAAAAAATGAATGGAAAGTGGAAAGAGGGAGGAGGGTTGGGATATAAAATGGCGCTAAATTTTTAGACTATATTTTTTGTATTTTTTAAAATTCATCAATATGTATTCAATTCTCACTAACCTAATTAAAAACAAAGAATCACACGTTACAGCAATTTTTTGAAACTCAAATACCAAACCATGGCCCACAATTTCATCATGGGTCTCAAAGTCCATTTAAATGATCATTGTACTTAATATATTTATAAAAGTACCTAGGTGTCTTTCCCCTCCATTAAACTACAAATTCCTTAGGAACAAAAATAAATATAAATTGTCCTCCACAATGCCAGGCACAGTGATGCTCATTAAATGTATCCTGAGTGCATAACTAAACAAAAACACATCTGACCTAAGGCTACATGACGTGTAACCACATGGGCACTTGGCTAAAGTCATGACTAAGTTCTCTGAGCTAGGTCAGCCTGAATGAAAAGGACATAGCTCTCAGAAATTGTATACATTTCAAAAACTTCTAGGGGCGTCTGGGTGGCTCAGTCGTTAAGCGCCTGCCTTCGGCTCAGGTCATGATCTCAGGGTCCTGGGATCGAGTCCCACATCGGGCTCCCTGCTCCGCGGGAAGCCTGCTTCTCCCGCTCCCACTCCCCCTGCTTGTGTTCCCTCTCTCGCTGTGTCTCTGTCAAATAAATAGTTAAAAAAAAAACAAAAAAACTTCTATAATCCCTTAGAAGATTCTAGGTTTCCTAGATCGAATTTATCCGTCACCAAGACTCCCAACAGTAGATTAAAAACTAAATGACTCATTTGGAAAGTCAATTTACACGGTGTTAAAAAGCAGCCAATACAGATCAGTGATTCATGTCATGGCACAGATTGTAAATAGTATTATTTATCTGGTGCCTGGCAGGGAAATCAAGGCTTGGGTGATACAAATCAATTATAGTTCCCTTATAGTCTATAATTATAATAAGGAAACCAGAATATAAAGTATTAGGGAAGATGTTAATATAGAATTTGTATAAAACTCCCAAAAGAAATCTCAGATTTTTTGGGATCTCAGGAAAATCTCAGATTTTTCCTGGCAGGCTGGCAAGTAACTTTTTTACTTGGGGCTCTGCACTTATAGTGACTACATACTGATCAAGACAGAGGATTTCTTCAAACATTCTAAATCATTTTTACAATAATTCAAAAATTGTGAGAGGATTTCTTATTTCCTATTTTTCATTAATATTTATATTTATAAATAAATATAAATATTTATATAAATTATATTTATATTTATGCTTTTTCATTAATAAATGCACTTCGTGAGGATGCATAAAGACTTCAAATTCAATCAAACTTTTCATATCAGGTTTTTTTTTTTTAACATTTTATTTATTTATTTGACAGAGAGAGAGAGAGACAGCGAGAGAAGGAACACAAGCAGGGGGAGTGGGAGAGGGAGCAGCAGGCTCCCTGCTGAGGAGGGAGCCCGATGCAGGGCTCGATCCCAGGACCCTGGGATTGTGACCTGAGCCGAAGGCAGACGCTTAACGACTGAGCCATCCAGGCACCCCATATCAGGTTCTTTAAAGTAACACTTTCCAAAGGCAAACTATGAAGACCAGAAAACTCCATGGTTTTCAAAGGTTAAGGGGGAAGAAGGGATAAATAAGCAGAAAACAGGATTTTTCGACAGTGAAACTATTCCCTATAATACTAAAATAGTGGATACATTTGTCCAAACCCATAGAACGTGAAACACCAACACTGAACCTAATATAAACTGTGGACTCAGGAGTGATAACCATGTGCCAGTGTGGGCTCATCAACTGTAACAAATACAATATTCTGGTGGAATATGTTGAAAACAGAGCAGGCTATGCACATGTAGGGCAGAGTATAAGGGCAATCTTTGTGCCTTCCACTCAATTTTGATATAAACCTAAAACTGCTCTGAAAAAAATCAATTTTAAACTCTTTAAAATATTTTTTTCCTTTAAACAGGCATAAATGCTTTATTAGTAAATCATTCTTTTGTAGTCAATATCTACTGAACATTATTGGTGAGCACTTGTAATCTAATTTTTCCTAAGTTTAATTTCTACTTTGAATTATCAATAAACATAATACACAATCTCCGTGGTTCTTGCAATTTTCTATTAAGTTCCTTAAGATGTTCCATCATGTATTTTTACTGAAGCCATCTTTCAACTTAACACAACCATATTCCCACAAATCTACAAAGTGAGAATCGTTTGCAAAAAAACCCCAAAAAATAACAACAAAAAAATTCTTCTTATATGCAAATTCTTGACAAAACCTTTGTTGTGGTCTACTAACACTGAAGGTATGAAACAGCAGAGATTGGTACACTGATCTCACACTCATTAAGAATTTTTCAAAACTCAGTGTTATGTTGGTGGTAGTTTGCAAATAATGTTCTTCGAAGTGTCTTCTCAAGGATTCTCTAGAGTGCTCTAAGTAAATCTTCATCAACGCCTGTTGATTCATCTTGAAATGAAACTTTGATTTAATAACTTCTGGATAAACATAGTCTCTATGTAATCTTGTCGTCAGCAGGGCTACTAACAATATTACTCAGAAGTAAAACGTTTTAAATTTTCTTTTCTTCACTAGGTTCTAACACAGTGTTCAAAATTTCCTGGCAGGCTGGCAAATGAAGCGATTTTGAATTCTATAATGTATTTGGGCTTCAGTAAGGAATTGTGTGGCCTTGTAACTAGCTGGCCGCATGAGTCATTCTAAGGGTTATAACTGAAATTTACAAAGGAATTGTGCTTATTTTGCCCTATCTGGCCTTTAAAAAAATTATACATCTATATAGCATAAGGTGGACGTTGTGTTTTAAGGCACCAGAATTGTCTACTTGGTACCTCTGCTTCATGTAATAACATTCCACGCAAATGAGGTTTTCAGGTTAAGAAAGAACTATCAAGGTACTCAAGTTCAAATGTGAGATCATCTTTTATTATATTACCTAATTAATGCCAAACTCTTAATTTTAGGCCTCTAAGTTTATCTTGTAAATTTATTGCTTTTGGGCTTTAACTCAAAAGCTTTTCATTATGATGGGAGGATAAGTATCTCAAACTTGAATCATTTAAAATATGCAGAATTTTTTTTTTAAGATTTTATTTATTTATTTATTTGAGAGAGAGAGAGAGAAACAGCATGAGAGGGGATAGGGTCAGAGGGAGAAGCAGGCTCCCCGCCAAGCCGGGAGCCTGATGCGGGACTCGATCCCAGGACTCCGGGATCATGACCTGAGCCAAACAAAGGCAGTCGCTTAACCAACTGAGCCACCCAGGCGCCCTAAAATATGCAGAATTTAAAGGGACTTTGATATTTACAGTTTCGGAATATCATTTTTTCAACATATTTTTAGGTTACCTTCATTATAAGAATGTTTAAAATAAGTAAAACAGGAAAAGATAAAACATTAGTTTTCATTTAACTTAATTAAAATTCTGGAAAAGTAGTACATTATAAGATTACATTCTTTGTAATCAAAACTTTGGGAAAATTACTTTTATAAAGCTTTGAGATTAATGGTCCCCTAAAATTTTATTAAGTCCCTTAATGAAATGAAATTCAATTATTTGTTTTTAGAAATAAACAGTTGTATTTCTTAAAAAAAAAAAAGAGTCCTAAAATCTCATCAAAATCAGACCTTGCACAATAACTGTAGCAGTTATGGAAATTAACACAATTTATGCTCCACTTACCACCACCTAATACCAGAGGAAGAAGAGGAGAAAAAGAACAACTAGGAAAGCTGGATAAGCCTTTTTTTTTTTTAAATGTCTGAAAACTAAAAAAAAAAAAAAAAACCTTCTGAAGTGGGACTTGAATGGCCAAGATCTGGAGGAAAAGGGCAATACCTGGAGATGCCCCCAACATTCCACACTGCCTTTCCCTGAGCACATTCCCAGTTCATAAGCAGCAGAGATAAGAGGCTGAGAGATAAGACATCTGTCAGAAAGCAGAGGCATTAAAGAGAGCCTCTGTCAGTCTGACAGGGCTGGGAAGACAAAAACTGGAATTCAGGACTAGTAAGGCAGCTAGCTAGGGCTTGAAGGGTCAAGATTCCAGAGAGAAGAAAAGCACAAAAAAGTGAGTCCAGCAATCTGAGCTACTTTTTGGCTCAAGTATTCACTCATTCATAAGCAAACAAAAGCATGAGGTAGAGAAGTTGAACAGAATACAGTTCTAGGAGACTGAGAAGCTGAGCAGAGATACAGTCTGTCTCACCACACCGGAAAAATAAAAACTGGAGTTTGGGGCCTAACAAAGGAGACAGGCACAACTAAATCCCACCGGCTTTCAGTTAGGACCCCTAAAGGCCTGCACCCAGTTGAAACCTCGAAAGAACTCCACCTGTGGGGTAAGGGAAAGCTGAGAGACACGAGGCCCTACAAAGGTGTCACACTCTCAATTGGCTCAGCCTCTGATTGGATTAAGGTGACTGCCTCTATTCTAACTGCCTATCAGAAACCAACCTACCATCAGAGCTGCTTCAATTTTCCATAATGACCAATATTCAATCAAGAATTCCTAGACTTGGGGCACCTGGGTCAGTTAAGCAACTCTTGATTTCAGCTCAGGTCAGGGTCTCAGGGTTGAGAGACAGGGCTCCGTACTCAGCAGGGAGTCCGCTTCTCTCCCTCTCCCCCTCCCCCCTACTTGTGCACACGTGTGCATGTTTGTGTATGTGCTCTCTCAAATAAAATTAAATAAATCTTTTTTAAAAATTACTAGCCTTTTCAAGAGATAGAACAGAAAAAGACAGACAACTGAAAGAAATTCACAGGTAATCCAGAGAGTGGAATCATCAGATATGGACAGTACTGATCACGGTTTATACTAAAGAAAATTTAAGCCATGAAGGAGAAGTTCACCAGTACCAATAGAGTTCCCGAGTGAATCAAATGCACAGACAGAGCAGACAACCACTGGGTGTTCGAGTCAATCAAACCTAGACTCAAATCCAAGCTCTACCACTTACCAGCTTTCTTTTCCCCTTAAAGATGGATAGTTCATCCTCATAGTGTTATTGTGAAAATTAAGTGTCTTCCACAGAATCTATCATACAATAGTCTGTAAACATTACGTCATGTGTGATGGTCAATAATTGTTACATCTGGATTACCTTATCCCAGGACTAAGTTCCTGCACACTCTCTTTTCATGTGGCAGAGTAATTAATACACTACTATCAACTCTTAACAAAAGTGTTTTTCAAGTGAAAAAAAATTCATCTGTTTTTGTTTTGTTTTGAATCACCAATAATATATTCTGGAACTACCAATGCTTTTCAGAAAAAGTATTTTATAAACAGTAAAAAAAAAAAAAGTATTTATTAATTTATACTCTGATTCCTTCCCCTAAAAAAAGATCTGAGGTAGCTGACAGAGATACATACCAACAAGAAGCAGGGGCTTTTGTTTCTCCATGGTGCTTTGTTTTTATTTTTCAGTGAGAAAAGGGCAGACGGACGATGGTGGAAAATGGATACAAAAGTTTCTAGGCAAAGTATTATAGTCCTGAGCTGACACAGGACATATATGAAAGTATACACTTCGGTAGATCTTGACAATAGTACTTAAGGCACCATTATTTTGTTTGACCCACAACCCTCTGAGGCAGGTTATAGCTCCATTTTACCCTTCCTGTACCAGATCCACATAACAAGAAGAGGACAGATAGAAGTCCAGAACTCAGTGTTCCTTCCACGCTGTCAGGCTCATGCCGCCTCTGCCCGCAAAGCCAAGCTGGTACCACCAAGATGACAGAAAGGTAAAACCAACCCCAAAACTGTCCTCCAGCTATTAGTCTACAAGCATGCCTACACATACAACGATCTGGTAAGCTCCAGAGAAGACAGGAGAGTGGAGGATGCGGCTGTGGAAACATGAAGTTATCACTACACTAGGCAGCTACTAGAGGGAAGTAAGAGCAAGCCCATGAAATGTCATACCGGGACTTCTACTCAGACTGAACAGCTGCAGCTCCTCACCTGTGATATCCCACCCTCCTTCCTGGTTTCCTTTTACTCTTTAAAATCTATCAACTCAAAGTTAAACAGAGACAGCGATGTGTCGGTAATTTACATCAGCAATTCCCAAATCGCAGTCTTTCACACCTCCACCCTCACAAGTTTTCTGTTACATAAAAAAACTCCTCTTTCACTTACCACTTTTCTTAAATCAAGGTTTTGTTTTGTTTTTTTAAACTTGAATGCCTACTCTGGACCCCTTTGAAACCAGGAGTGTGATGAGCCAGTTATGTTTTCCAGTATATGCATTATATGTGAAAATAAAGGCACAGTGTTTAAACAAAAACTGTTTGGGGCGCCTGGGTGGCTCAGTCGGTTAAGCATCTGCCTTCAGCTCAGGTCATGATCCCGGGGGCTTGGGATCGAGCCCCACGTTGGGCTCTCTGCCTGCCGCTCCCCTTGCTTGTGCACTCGCTCTGTCAAATAAATAAATAACATCTTTTAAAAAACAAAAACACACACAAAAAATTGTTAAGAATAATGCTAAAATAACCCTGCATTGTCTGTCTACCCTTAGGAAACATTAGGTTTTTTTTTTAATTCTGTTAGCAACTATTTATATATTTTTTAAAAAATATAAACAGAGTAAACGCTTATAGCATTATTATGTGACACATCAGTGTTGACTCCTTTATCCAGTTGTGAATTAATATTCTTTCTTACCTAAAAAGTACTGTTATTTCTGGTGGCAATCCATTCTATTCCAATCTCCCTAGCTCTCCATAAATGAGCACGCTGTCTACATTTAGTTATATGAATCTCCCTCATGCCTATAGACAATTAGAGATGGTTTCTCCCTTCAATAACCTGTCAAGATAGAGAAATCAAAAACATGAAAATACCAGATGCCAATTTTAATTATGTTCTCACCAAATAGTATCTTTTTTTCTGATGCACTTAAAATGAAAACGAATACACTGTTTTCACCACATGATACATACAGGATATGTACCTGATACATCTGAACTCAGTGTTGAGAGTCATTTTATATGCCCAATTCCTGTTAGAGAAAGAACTTAACATGATTTTTGCAATTACCACTGCCAAAAAAATTACCCTGGAAGATTATTTTTTAATTAGCCTAGTTTCTTACCAAAGCAAATGAATTTTATGCCAATTCAGCAAACCACAAAGCCAAATGCATACCCAATTTAATTATCTTTAATCTTTCAACTAAGAAAAATTGTCCTTATCTACTTTTTGTCACTACTTCCCTGTCCAGAACAAAGCATTTTAGCAGTCAGAATGACATGTGCTCATGAGCACAGATCGTATGCAGAGGCAAGAAACAGCCGTGGACACTTCCCTTACTAACAGTGGGAACAGGGACACCAGACCATGATTTGCAGAAGGCTCTACAAGTCACTCATAGGGGGCTCCCCATCAGCACAGTGGCTTGCACTCTACTGGGCAGTGCTCTTTACACTGGAACAAGTCGAAGACCAGATCCAGAAGAGCCTGTATGTACTTCCACAAGAACGTAATTCAGGCAAGTCACTGTCCCTCCCGCTATGTCCCGGGAGTGGTCATACCTGTGTAACAAGTAACAAGACTGGGTCCAAGATGGAGTCATTCATGCTAAGCCCCAATGTCAGCAAACCAAAACTTCACTAAATATCTATGCCTGGCTCTCCCGGAAAAGGCAGGCCTAGGTCAGCCAGTCAGCACTTGTGACCTGACCTGGTTTCCTCAAAAGCAGGAAAGCAACCCTGCCTTAGCCACACAGCAAATGCCTCCCGTAACTTCCTTGTTCCTGCTCACCTTGGTCTATGAAACCTCTTGCCTTGTACAGCTCTTCAGAGCTCCTTTCTCTCTGCCCAATTCATATATCACTGAATAACGCCAATAAGATCCTTAAAATGTACTCAGTTGAATTTTGTTCTTTAAATCCAGGAGCACCCGTGAAAATCCACAGTACGCATTCACAGTCAATGGCACCTCCATCCCTCCTCTTACCTCCATGTCTGCTTTTCCTAAGCAGCACCGGTTCCTCCCTCGGGTGACGCCTGCCTGAATGTCAGAAACACTCCGGTAACAATGATGTCAAACAGCCTCCAACTTGTTAAGGGATAGTGTCTGGTCAGGTGATACACTAATCAATATGCTACTCTACCCTGAGAGACAGGCTATCAGTCTTACTGTCGATCTCTCCATCTGTCATTTTTGACTCAACTAGGAAACCAGGGCAAAACAAACAGTCTAGCTTAAAGGTCAGCACCAGGCATTGAGCCACGTCCCACGGTCACAGGGCCTAACTCGGGTGCCCTAGAAACAGTCATCTGTCTTTTGGGTTACGATTCCAGTTTCATAAATAAGACTCTCCTTTCAGGAGCCACAGACATTTTGAATCTCATGAGAACTGTGGGCCCCTCTGTCCTCGGGAACATTCACGAAATATGCAAGAAGCCACATCTAGTCCAGGCATGCCACGGAGCCAGAAGACTCCGAAGTCTGTTCCCATGCCCAGACCAAGAACTCTTGCTCTAGGGGCTTGCAAAAGCTGACACGAGGCCACCTCACATTTGAAGAGAGATACCGCGAGTCTGTGCTCACATGTAAATCAGAAGCAATTATAAAATATTTTCAAGAAAAATCAAATGCGCCACACGAAAAGGCTATTACCAGCAGCGGCAGCAGCTCTAGGATTTTAGACATTAGGGATGGGATGTGATGGGGCAGGGGAGGAGACTCACAAGGTACGGACACTGTGTTTGCATCATTCTCCAAGTAAATATCAAGAAAACGGCCATTGTTCCTATCAAATATGGGGGGGGGGAAGAACTATTATGAAGAGATAAAGACCCAAAAGTGCCCCTCCTATCGTGGTTCACCACTGTCTGCTGGATCTTAAGAATATTACTGAGCCACATTTTTCCAGCAATGTTTATTGGGATGAAAACTTAGATTGGTTCATGAGACATATGAGAAGATACAGAAGATCTTGAAATCAATCCTGACGTATTCCCCTCCTTGAGACTTGGCTGTGAAGCAGGACCTAGGCAGCTGGAGGAGAAGGGGAGGGACGCTGGAGCTGGCCCATAAGCTGCAGATGGAAGAGGACGGGAGGGGAAGGTGGAGACAAGTCTGGCCCAGCTCAGAAGCAGACCTAGGAGCTCCAGCCGAAGGAGTGACAAAGGTTTGCTCACTGACCAACTCAGGCTCCCCTGAACGCTTTCTCAACCAGGCCTGACTTCTGGGCTTCCACGTTCCTGTCTGCTTTGTCCAATTTTAGCAAGAATCCTTATAAATCAGTTTAACCAGAACCCCCCCACCTTGCAATACCTAACTGGGCTCATCATCCATCACACCCCAGGTGAGGTCTGATCACGGTGGCCTACCCTGAGCAAGAATCCTGTTAGGTCACTCGAGCCAGACTCTCCCCCCTCAACCCTGATGTTTCCCTTTAGTAATTTCCCATCCAGGGACCCCCAGTCCGCTCCTTGGCTATAACCTGCCACTGGCCCAGGCTGCATTCAGAGTGGAGTCCAATCCCTCTCCACCTGCAAGACCCCACTGCAGTCGTCAGACAACCATCACGATGGCGTCCCTTGAATGAAGCCTGCCTCTCTTTCAACAAAGTTTAAGAATAATTGTTCCTTTAATGGTCTGATTATTTTTTTTAAGAGGAGCAAGGAAAACATCTGACCAATGTGGGAAACTCAGGCATGTTTCAGGCAACGGTAGTAGGTTTTCAAGAGAGGATTTATGTGACAAGGACGGACAGAAGCAGAAAAATGTTCACGCTTAGCCCAGAAGCCTGACCTCTAGCGTGCATCGTTCCGATAAGGATCAAACACGTGCTGGTTGCTACATTCTCGAAGGGTCTCATGACTGCCTGCGTATCTCACCAATTGTTAATACTGAACTGAATGATAAGTACCAGAGAAATCTTGCGAAAGTAGCTTTACAAGCAGAAATTCAAAGAAAACATTTATGATCTAATATTCCCTGTACGTCTCCTCCCCCTTGAGCACTAAGCATAGAACCACCAGCTTCACAGAGCAAAAGCGCAGCCCTTTGTGCCCATGGGTCCTGTCCCCGTGCTACTTAAACTCACTAAGTTGCACCATACAACTTAAGAATTACGTCTTGCGGGCGCCTGGGTGGCTCAGTTGGTTAAGCGACTGCCTTCGGCTCAGGTCATGATCCTGGAGTCTCCGGATCGAGTCCCATATCGGGCTCCTTGCTCAGCAGGGGGTCTGCTTCTCCCTCTGACCCTCCCCCCTCTCATGTGCTCTCTCTCTCTCTCATTCTCTCAAATAAATAAATAAAATCTTAAAAAAAAAAAAAAAAGAATTACGTCTTGCCCTTTGAGGGCAATCACAATATTGTGATTGATGATAAATATATATTTGGTCTTCTCCCTGATTCCTAGCACAGAGCTCTGAAAACCCTAGGGACTTCCAAAGCGATGAAGAGAAATAAAAGGCGTCTTTTGTTATTCATAACATCCCACACCCCTTTCAAACACACCTGAGTTTATGTTAATGAGCTGACTTCCGGAGAACCCCCAAGTGTGGAGGGGAACCAACGACGTGATTTGGGTTGGCACTCTTAGTCCCAACCCCTGACCTCCGAGGAGGAGGGAGGGGCTGGAGAAGGAGTCCAATCACCAATGGCCAATGAAAGCCCACAAGGACAGAGCTGGAGAACTTCCAGGTTGGCCGACGCAGGGAGGTATGGGGAGTGGTGCACTGGGAGAGGGTACAGAGGCTCCACATCCCTTTCCCCTTACCTTGATCTGCGCAACTCTTCCACCTGACCGTTCGGAGTTATAACTTTAAAATAAACTGGTAATCGGGCGCCTGGGGGGCTCAGTTGGTTAAGCGACTGCCTTCGGCTCAGGTCATGATCCCGGAGTCCCTGGATCGAGTCCCGCATCAGGCTTCCTGCTCGGCAGGGAGTCTGCTTCTCCCTTTGACCCTCCCCTCTCTCATGTGCTCTCTCTCTCATTCTCTTTCAAATAAATAAATAAAATCTTTTAAAAAAATAAAATAAAATAAACTGGTAATCTAGTAAGTAAACTGTTTTCCTGAGTTCGGTGAACTACTCCAGCAAATTAATGGAACCCGGGGGGGCGGGTAGTAGGAACCTCTGATTTATGGCTGGTGGGTCAGAAACACAGATGACAACCTGAACTTGCATCTGAACGCGGGGAGAGGGGGCTGGTCCTGCGGGACTGACCTGGTGCTGCGTCCGGGGAGTGTCAGAATGGAGTTAGGTTGTGGGACCCCTAACTGGTGTCACAGAACTGCTTGGTGTGTGAGCCCCAAAATCGATCCCAGCCCCCAGAAAAGGCAGCTCCAGAGAAGACAGGGCTGTAGGGACCAAAGGAGAAGCCCCATGCTAGGGAGGGCTGGGACCAAGAGCAGCAACTGGGACTGGAGCACCACCGGATGCTGGCCTGTTTAGCAAAGAAATAAGTACAGTGAGGAAGCCCAGTGCTCCCCTGGAGACCCCACCGGAGCCCCCGGACCAGGCCTGACGGCACAGGAGGGGCTGGGCTTTTAAATTCCACCTGCCTGCTGTCTGCCGTGATCACGGAATCAGAGCGGAGATAAGCAAGACAGACACCAGGCCTGGTCTTGGAGGGTTTTCTAAACAAAACAGAATTTCAGATACAAAGACAAGTACCGAGAGTGTGGCTACAGAGCCCCAGCATTAATCTATGCCGTCCCCAACAGCTTGAGCTGACATATGGAAGTGGGATGCAGAAGACACGTTAGGGAAACTGTTTATTACAGTTGGGATAAAATAAAAGGTAAATGTTGGAACAAAAGTGGGAGATAAGATTAGAAAAGAATGGTCTCAAACGCCAGCCCGAGGAGTTTATACGGGGGAAGGGGGAGCAGGAAGGAAAGGGCAGGTTCTGAACCGTGTCTCAAAGATTAATTTACTGGAACAAAGGCAGAAATGCCGTTGATATTCAGAAATATAAAAACACCGTTTGGAAGACATCTTCTCTAGCAGTTTTATTAGCGTGGAGGTTGTAGGTGAGAAGGTGGAACCGAGTAGAGACATCTCTGCAGATACTAAGCGGCAGGAGAGGTAGGAAACATCCGGGAGGAGGTGCTGAGTACACACAGCCCATCAGGAAGTTATGCATAAAAGGAGGATGACAGATCTTCCCGAAGTTCCCAACAGAGGTACTGGGTTTTTATTGTCGTTATTTTTAAACACAGGTACACCTGAACCAACAGATTAAAGATGCAAAGAAGAAACCTAGGTAAATGATACACAAGGAATACTTAAAGGGACAGAGCCCAGGTCACATCAAAATGTCTTTATACCTAAAAAAAATAAAAAATAAAACAAATACCACTCTGAAGCTTTTTCTTTCGGGAAGTTTCTCAGTGTAAAATCCCTATAAATTTCACAATGTGTTAATGTATCCGTCCCACTATTCAATAACCAAGAAATACATGAGACCTTTTTTAACTTTATCAAGTCAAATCATAAATTTTAACACAAATTGTGTTTTTTAATGAAATGTGATGGGCAGAAGTGTGGTAGGAGGGAAAAGAATGGGTTTTAGAATTATTCAGACCTACATTTCACTATATTTTTAACAAATCAACACACCCAGATCACTGCTTGAGAGCTCCTAAGCGTCAGTACTTCAATGCTAAGTGATGTACAAGACTGATCTGACCTTCATAATGGCCGTCTGAATCCAAAGGTTCAACAACTTGCCCAAGTGAATAAAGAGGCAAGGCAGTCAGGGCATCTGGGAGGCTCAGCTGGTTAAGCATCTGACTCTTGGTTTTGGCTCAGGTCATGATCCCAGAGTCCTGGGATCGAGCCCCAGGTCAGGCTCCCAGGTCAGTAGGGAAATCTGCTTCTCCCTCTGCCTCTGCTCCTCCCCAGCCCCCTCTCTCTTTCAAATAAACAAAATCTTAAGAAAAAAAAAAAAATTTTCCAATCAAGCCAACTGCCACACAAGCCCTCTCCATCCGACAAAGGAAGATAAAGTTATCTGCATGGTAATAAGACACCCCATCCCTCCCCCTAATGGAAAACTACCTTGCCTGGAACCATCCTTTTCCTTTGCTAATAACTTTCTTGCCCCACTTATAAAAACCTTCCATTTTGTACAACTCCTCAGAGCTCCCCTCTATTTGCTAGAAGGGATACTGCCTGATTCTTGAATCATTTAATAAAGCCAATTAGATCCCCAAATTCACTTGAATTTTGTTTTTTAACCGGGGGAAGTTTCTCTAAGAAGGTGAAATTAAACAGACCTGAATTAAGGGGGTGGTGAGGGACAGTCAGGTGAGAGATGAGTGCATTCTAGCTGAAGGTCCATCATGACCTTAGGTTCTGAGGAAGAGCCCAAGGTACTGAAAGGACAGTGTGCCTGGAACATAATGAGCCAGAGAAAAATTCTGATAAAATCTGAAAGGAAATGTAGGCAGGTGTTAGATCATACTGCACCTTGTAAGCCAGTTTATCATCTGTATTTTTATTGTCCATATTTTAAAGTGTCTAAAAACCACTTACATTATAAAAACAGTTGGGAAAAGGTTAGGGGCTAATATTTCAGACTCACACAATTATTCTTCCTTATTACTCATAATAGGGAGCAAATCCATCTCTGATTACATCTAGCTTTTGCTCAAGAGTGAGGACTTTCGGGGCGCCTGGGTGGCTCAGTTGGTTAAGCGACTGCCTTCGGCTCAGGTCATGATCCTGGAGTCCCGGGATCGAGTCCCACGTCGGGCTCCCTGCTCGGCAGGGGGTCTGCTTCTCCCTCTGACCCTCTTCCCTCTCGTGCTCTCTGTCTCTCATTCTCTCTCTCAAATAAATAAATAAAATCTTAAAAAAAAAAAAGAGTGAGGACTTTCTTTTCCTATAACTATCAGGACTTCCTCACACATTTTGATCACCTTTATCAGCTCATAGCTATGATTCATAAAGCATTAAAGCTCTCAAAAAAAAAAAATCAACAATTGCAATGGCAATAATTTTTCTAATTCCAGACTGATAGGTCTTGAATAGTAATGTCAAAATTGTTCTCTAAAAGCAAACAATATTATAACTAATCTACATAATAAAAATCAAAAGTAATACTTCCATTCAGGTAATATTTAAGTATGGAAGGGCAATGTAACATAAGCAACTGGTGTATTAAGATGAGATTGAGGGGTGCCTGGGTGGCTCAGCCAGTTACACATCTGCCTTAGGCTCAGGTCATGATCTCAGGGTCCTGGGATGGACTTACTAGTTTTATCTTTAAAATATTCAGGCTCCCCGCTTAGCGGGGAGCCTGCTTTTCTCTCCCCCTCTGCTGCTCACCGCCCCCGCCCCCACTTGTGCTCTCTGTCAAATAAATAAATAAAATCTTTAAAAAAATAAAAAAAGATGACATTGAATTTTGTTACAAATTAACTATGGAAGCTTATGATTTACTCTTATCAGAATCAAGATTTTCTCAATAGCAAAAAATATTACTAACAAAAAACTGTTCTAAGCTAACCTCAGCCATATAAACTCATTCAATCTCCATAACAACCCTATCCAGTAGGTAGTATAGGTTTATCCCTAATTTGCAGATAAGAATATTCAGGCACAGAAGGGTTAAGCAGCTTGCCCAAGGTGGCTCAGCCCAGGGTTTTAACCGCAGGGCACAATACCTCCCCAATAATGATGTCACTCTCATTCCAGCGCGTCCTGAGAGGTGGGATTCCAGCTGGTTTCCTGGATCCATTCTTGGAAGCAGGGTATTATCCCCATGAGCTTAATTTGTGCCACAAGTAAGCAAAAAAGACTAAGAAGTGGCTCCCACAGGAAGAAAACGTCAGCACGCTCTGATCTTCATTTCCGCCACTACACTGGATGACCAAGGAGAGCCACAACAGTAGTAACCGCTTGCTGGGTATCTCACTCGCCACACCAGTCCAGTCACGCTACCTTAGGAACCTCATCTGATATTTGTGACAGGCTACTGTTAGTCCTGATGCACAAAACAGAAAATGAGATTAAGAGGTTCAGCATCTTTACCCTAAAGCTCCTCTTCCGCTTCTACCACATACTGTCTACAGGTCAAGACAGTCTCCCCTGAGCTGCTAAGTCCATGGAATCAGGGATTATATAAATATGACTTCATGTGTATAAAACCTGGCTCATCTGGCTGATTTAGGAGCTTTGTCAGAGAGGGACGAGAACTTTCCCTGTCGTTAATTCCATTGCTCTAGCATTAATAATGGAAAAGGGGAACCAATCCCTTCCCAAGAAAGCTCCGTGACAACAGGACTACGCAGGGCTGGTTCAATGGTGTGTCCTCAATGCCCAAAAAGGGGCTGGACTTCAGTAAATGCTCAGTAAACTGCGGTCGACTTCAACTGAATTTCATGAGTCTGGCTTATGTGAGACCAACTTGGGCCTAAGTCTCCCTCTTCTTTAGATACCAAACAACCAGGATCACTAAGCCAAGAAGTGAACCTGATGTCACTCATAACAAAATCACCATCAACATAAAATCATGAATTATCCACAGAAGTTGGGCTACAAAGTTTGAATATTTTAAAGATAAAACTAGTAAGTAGTGCTTCAAATTGAAAAAAAAAAAATCAGATCATTTTATTTCAAACTCTGATTCAGAGTGCATGAGATTGAAATATTCACAAAGGATGGAACACAGAAAGGAAGGAGACAGGAGGTAGACTTTGGGCATCTGGACTCTAGGGCTGGTTCTGGGGTTCTCCTAGTAACAGCCAGCCACAGCCAGCCCTATGACCCCCCAGACCTGGTTTTTCCATATGAAGGCTAAAGAAAGGAATCCGATGATCAAGATCCCGAACAGCTTCTCCATTCAGTGATTCAAGGCTGGGAGATGACACCAGACTTTGAGATGGCCAGTGAAGAGGGCGACAAGCTCCAAGGATAGAGGGGTGTTTGCGCTAGTCCTTGAGGGATGTGAAGACTTCAACATGCCTAAGGATGAAGTTAAGGCACATCTCAGCTAAAAGAATCACTGACTATACTTTCATTTAGCAAAAAGTCAAGGATATATATGGCTATCAGCACAAATACACAGGTAACCCAGCAGTCCAGGCTTTACATGATGTTTAAAAACCATTCTTTTATTTTAAAAAATAAAAACACCAAGGGGAGCAACTTGCACTTTCCTTCCTGGGTTGAGGGGAGTTGGGGAGATGGGGGGGCTTTTATAGGGCCCTGCTTTTCTTAAACGTTCAGGAGGAAATGAAAGTATTTATTGTAAAAGGTGTATAAAAATATCAAATGACCACAAGTTAGAGACATCTCTGAGGAACCTACTGAATTGGAATTTATCAGAGAACACCTTGGGCTGCTGTTTCTAAGAAAGAGTTATAAAGCTTGAGAGCTCTTTGGAGGACCACAGTCCTCTGAAATAAGTGCATGTTACTTTCCCCTAGTGATATTAAAGGATGCCGAGGATCTCCTCGTGGGACTGCCCCCAACTATCTGCTTTTTGGATGTTTTAGTACAACAGTAAGCTAAACAGCCAGCGGGATCCGTAGACCTGGACGTGGGAATTAAAGGCAGAATCATTTTACCTTGTCATGAACTACAACTGGTATGTTTTATTTTTTTAAAGAATTATATTAATCAAAGTATTTCACAAAATGGATCACAGACCTAAATGTACAATGCAGAACTACACAACTCCTAGAAAATAACACAAGAGAAAATCTAGATAACCTTGGGTATGGTGATCCCTTTTAAGATACAATCTAGAGGCACAATCCATGCACAAAGTAATTGATAAGCTGGATTTCATTAAAATTGAAAAGTTCTGTTCTGCAAAAGACAGTATCAACAGAATAAGACAAGCCACAGACTAGGAGAAAATATTTACAAAAGACACAGCTGATAAAGATCTGCTATACAAAGTATACGAAAAGCTTTGTTTTTAAGATTTGAAGTAATCTCTACACCCAATGTGGGGCTCGAACTCACAACACCAAGATCAAGACTCTCATGCCCCATTGACTGAGCCAGCCAGGCGCCCCCCAAAAAACTCTTAAAAGAGACAATCCAATTAAAAAATGGGCCAAAGAGTTTAACAGACACCTCACAAAGAAGATATACAGATGGCAAAAAAAGCCTGTGAACAGAGATGCTCCACATAATAGATCATTAGGGAAATGCAATTAAATAACAAAGAGGCACCATGACCCGCTCATATGAATTTCCAAAATCTGGAACACCAACACCATCCAATCCTGGTGAGAATGTGGAGCAAGAGAAATTCTCATTCATTGCTGGCAAAGCAAAACAGTACAGCAGCTTCCTACAAAAGTCAACACACTATTATTACGCCATCCAGCAATCATGAGCATTGGTTATTTCCCCAAGGGAGTTGAAAACTTACGTCCACACAAAAACCTGCACATGGATATCTGCAGCAGCTTTAACTGCCAAAACCTTAAAGCAATCAAGATGTCCTTCAGTAGGTAAATGGATTAATTAACTGTGGTACATCTACACAATGGAATATTATTCAGCATTAAAAAGAAATGAGCTATCAAGCTATAAAAACACGTAGAGGAAACTTTTTTTTTTAAGATTTATTTATTTGAGAGAGAGAGAGCACAAGTGGGAGGGGCAGAGGGAGAGAGAGAGAATCTCAAGCAGACTCCGAGCTGAGCATGCAGACCCCAACACAGTGCTCGATCCCACAACACTGAGATCACCACCTCAGCTGAAACCAAGAGTAAGATGCTGAATCAACTCCACCCACATGGAGGAAACTTAAATGCATATTACTAAGGGGAGGAAACCAATCTGAGTAGGCTACATACTGCAGAATTCCAACTACAGGCCATTCTAAAAGAGGCAAAACTATGAAGACAGTAAAAAAGATTAGTGATTGCAAGGTTTGGGAGTGAAGGGATAACTAGGCAGAGCACAAAGGATTTTTAGAGCAGTGAGAATACTGTGTATGATGCCATGATGAAGTATACATGGCATCATACATTTGTCCAAACCCACAGAACGCGCAACACCAAGATCGAACCATAATGTAAACTATGGACTTTGGGCGATTATGATGTGTCACTGTTGGTTCATCAACTGTAACAATGTACCAGTCTGGCAGGGGATATTGGTAACAGGGAAGGCTCTGGATGTGTGGGGGTTAGGGAGGATATGGGAAACTCTATACCTTCCCCGCAATTTTGCTGTAAACCTGAAACTGCTCTAAAAAAAATAAAATCTTACAAATATTTTAAATTGCATGTGCATAATTCAAAAAGACACCAAAAAGCTCATATGATTTCTAAGCAAAAAAGATTAATCAAGATTTGAACTACACCTTTCCTCTTTGCAGATGTACGGACTATCTTTCTGCAAGGAGCAGAGATACTTGAGGAATATTTCATTTAAGGAAAGATGACAGTCATAGACCATGGAGCCCATTTGCTTTCACTGAGAAGGAAAAATATTAGGTGATGGTGCCAGGGGATGTCCTGAGTTGGTCATGATAACACCTGCTAATATCACACCAACTAACAATTCAGTAAAAGTCTGTTGGTATGTCAATAAAACCTGATATAAGGATGGTGTTCTTTTGCTAATCTGACTTAATCCAGGAGTATATTTAAAACTAATATAATGTATGCCCTACATATCCTTTAAGCACTCCTCACTAAATATTGCTTCTTTCAAACAAGACTTTGATAAATCTTGAGTGGCAGGGAGCTTGTTTGCCCTCCCTAGGGACATGTCTGGAGTAGAAAGACAAATACAAAGCCACTTGCCTTAATGCAAAGTCTAGGAGCAGAGCTAAGATTCTTCTGTAAAGCTGAGGGGCATTACAAGAATGCAGACTTGAATAAAAAGCCAGCTCACTGAAGCTTTGGGGAAACTGAAATAGGCAAGGTCAAGATTCTCCTCTGAAAATTAGGCAGACTAATGGATGATCAAGGACATATAGCTTGACCTTGAGCGTCTAAGTTAGGAAAACACCCGAGGTAGAAATAACCAGACATCTTCAGCCAACCTAAAAAGGACCTCTAGATTCACAATGTAGATTGGTGCTTCTGCTTCTTACACAAACCAAGGAAAACTATTTGTAAAATATACTCCAAAATGTGCTATTTACACAGATGCTGTAGCTCATGTGTGAACATTCATCAAGGTATACACATATATGCGCACTTTTCTGCAAGTATTTTACTTTTAAAAGTTTTATTTTATCTACACGTATATTAAATGTGTGTATATTTATATACACATATGTATGTAAATATAATAAACAGACATGATGTAAGGTATTGATAGATACTCAATGAAAAGAAGTGATATATTTTGGAACTGCCATTTTATAACCATTTAAAGGCTGAAAATATCTTCGAGAAAAGAAGTTAGTTCCAGGAGCAACTGCTGATGCATAATCCTTAGGCACAGGAAAATTCCTCCCTCAACTAGATTAGACCTTTTCATTAACTGAGTTTCCATAAAGATTTGTTTGGATCTTAATTTTATATGTACTCTTTTAAAAATATTTACAGCTTTTGGTTTTTTGTTTTTTTAGGAAAGAATGGGAAGGAAAAAGGACATATGGATGCCAATGCCTGGACAATGTTGGAGTAGTTTCCTTTTTTCAGTGTAATGTACTACTTACCCATCTATTATTATTTCCTACTAAAAATGTTTTTAAAGTCAACCAAATGGAACAACCAAAATATCATCTTATATCATTAACAAAATTATACACTATCATTCAGAACTGAAGGACGAGTTTCCCAAACAAGTGAAAATTAAAGGAGTTTCTCACCACTAAACCGACCTTACAGAAAATGTTAAAGGGTCTTCTTTAAGCAGAAAAGAAGAGGCTGTACCTAGAAATAAGAAAATTAAGGGAGGGACGCCTGGGTGGCTCAGTCAGTTAAGCATCTGCTTTTGACTCAGGTCCTGATCCCAGGGTCCTGGGATCGAGCCCCGCATCAGGCCCCCTGCTCAGTGGGGAGTCTGCTTCCCCTCTCCCTTTGCTGCTCCCCTTGCTTGTGCACGTGCTCTGTCAAATGAATATATAAAATCTTAAAAAAAAGAAAATTAGGGGAAAAAAATCTCCCTGGTAAAGGCAGTGGATGAGCCGCTTTAAAAAGCTACTATAAATGTTAAATGAGAAAAATAGTAAAAATCAACTATAACTACACTACATGGTTAAGGGATACAAAAAAAGATGTAAAATATGATGTCAAGAACATAAAATGTGTATAGGGAGAGTAAAAAATGTAGGACTTTTAGAATGCATTCAAACTTTAGCAACACAGGCTTAAAACAGACTGCTATATATGTAGGTAGATATATATGAAACTCATGGTAACCACAAACCAAAAACCTATTAAAGATATACAAAAACTAAAGAGAAAAGAACCCAAAATAATACTAAAGAAAACCAGCAAACCACAAGGGAAGAGACCAAAATAAGACACAGAGAAGAACTACAAAAACAACCAGAAAACAATTAACACAATGGCAGCAAGTGCATACCTCTCAATAATTACTCACAATGGGAATGCTCCAATCTTAAGACATAGAGTGACTGAATGGATAAAGAATATAAGACCCATCTACATGCTGCCTACAAGAGACTTGCTTCAGACCTAAAGACACACACAGACTAAAAGTGAAAAGATAGTCCATGTAAATGAACACAAAAAAGCAGGAGTAGCAATACTCTTACCAGACAAAATAGAGTTTAAATCAAAGATTGTAAACAAAAGGCAAAGAAGGGCATTACATAATGATAAAGAGCTCAATCCAAGAGGATACAACATTTGTGAATATGTGTGCCCCCCAACATAGGAGCCCTTACTCTATATAAAGGGAATGTGAACAGACATAAAGGGAGAAATCAACAGCAATACAATAATTGTAGGGGACTTTAGGACTCCACTTACATCAATGGATAGATCATCCAGACAGAAAACCAACAAGGAAACACTGGCCTTAAAAGACATGGTAGACCAGATGGACTTAACAGATATTTACAGAACATCCCATCCAAAGGCAGAATACACATTCCTCTCAAGTGCTCATGGAACATTCTCCAAGATAGAACACATGTTAGGCAACAAAATAAGTTTCAATACATTCAAGAAACTGAAATCGTATCAAGCACCTTTTCTGACCACAATGGCATGAAACTAGAAACCAACTATAAATAGAAAACTGCAAAAAACATAAACACATGGAAACTAAACAACATGCTGCTAAACAACCGAAGGGTCAACTAAGAAATCAAAGGAGAAATCACAGAATACCTTGAGACAAATGAAAATGGAAATACAACAGACCAAAATCTATGGACACAGCAAAAGCAGTTGTGAGAGGGAAGTTTATAGCGATACAGACCTCCCCAAAAAAACAACATATATCTCAAATAAACAATCTCAGTTCATACCTAAAGAACTAGGGGGGAAAAAAAAGAAAAAGAATAAAGCCCAAAGTTAGTAGAAGGAAATAATAAAAATCACAGTGGAAATAAATGAAATAGTTTAAAAAATTAGAAAAGATCAATGAAACTAAAAGCTGGTGCTTTGAAAAGATAGAAATTGATAAACCTGTGGCCAGAATCATCAAGAATAAAAGAGACATGGTCCCAATACAATCAAAAATGAAAGAAGAGAAATTACAACTGACGACAAATGCATAAGATCATAAGAGATTACTACAACTGTAGGCCAACAAATTGGAAAAACCAGAAGTGGATAAATTCCTAGAAACACATAGCCTTCCAAGACTGAATCATTAAAAAACAGAAAATATGAATAGACTGATTACAAGTAATAAAAATGAACCAGCAATTAAAAAAAAAAATGTCCAGGACCAGGTGAATTCTATCAAACAATGAAAGAAGAGTTAGTACCTATCTTACTCAAATTATTCCCAAAAATAAGTAAACAGGAAGGAATACTTCCAAATTCCTTTTATGAGGCCACAGTACCCTGATACCAAAACCGGAAAAAGACAACACAAAAAAAGAAAATTATAGGCCAATATCCTTAATGAATATAGATGCAAAAATCCTCAGTAAAAATATTAGCAAACTAAATCCAACAACACATTAACAGGATCATAAGCCATAATAAAATGGGATTTATTCCAGAGATGCAGAGATGGCTCATATCCACAAATCAACATGATACACCACATTAACAAAATGAAGGCTAAAAATCATATGATCACCTCAATAGATATAGAAAAAAATTCAACAAAAAAATGTTGACAAAATTCAACATCTATTTCTGATAAAAGCTCTCAAGGAAGCACATGTAGAGGGAACATATCTCAACATAATAAAGGCCATATATGATAAACCCACAGTTATCATCATACTCAATGGCGAAAACTGAAAGCTTTTTCTCTAAGATTAGGAACAAGACAAAGATGCCCACTCTCATCACTTTTATTCAAACATAGTAGGAAATCCTAGCCACAACAATTAGGCAAGAAAAAGAAATAAGAGGCATCCAAATTGGTAAAGAATAGTAAAACCATCACTATTCACAGGTGACACACTATATTTATAGAAAACCCTATAGATTCCACCGAAGAAACTATTAAAATTAGTACATGAATTCAGTTAAGTCACAGAATACAAAAACGAACATACAAAAATTGGTTGCATTTCTATGCACTAGTAATAACCTATCGGAAAGAGAAATTAAGAAAACAATCCCATTTACAATTACATCAAGAGTAAAATACCTAGGAATAGATATAGGTGAAAGACCTATACTCTGAAAACTATAAGAGTGATGACAGAAACTGAAGACACAAATAAATGAAAAGATATATCATGCTCATGCATTGGAAGAACACTGTTAAAATGTCTGTACAACAGAATCTAGAAAATAGCCAAAGTTGGGGGTACCTCACCCCCGATTTCAAACTATAAAACAATGCTATAGTGATCAAAACAGTATGGTACTGAAGCAAAAATATACTCGTAGGGGGCGCCTGGGTGGCTCAGGCGTTAAGCGTCTGCCTTCGGCTCAGGTCATGATCCCAGGGTCCTGGGATCAAACCCCGCATCGGGCTCCCTGCTCCGCGCGAAGCCTGCTTCTCCCTCTCCCACTGTCACTGTCAAATAAATAAATAAAATCTTAAAAAAAAAAAAAGAAAGAAAGAAAGAAAGAAACTTAAAAAAAATATATACTCGTAGATCAATGGAACAGACTAGAGACCCCAAAAATAAAACCATGCATAAATGGTCACTTAATCCACAATAAAGGAGGCAAGAATATACAAAGGGGATAAGACAGTCTCTTCAATAAATAGAGCTGGAAAAACTGGACGGCCACATGAAAAAGAAACACGACCACTACCTTACACCATGCACAGAAATTAACTCAAAATGGATTAAAAGACTTAAACGTAAGACCAGAAACCATGAAAGTCCTAGAAGGAAACAGGCACTAGGCTCTTTGAAACTGGTCTTAGCAACATTTTTTTGGATCAGTCTCCCCAGGCAAGAACAAAAAAAGCTAAAATAAATGTGATTACACCGAACTAAAAATCTTTTGCATAGCAAAGGAAACCATCAACAAAATGAAAAGGCAACCTACCGAATGGGAGCAGACAGTTGCAAATCATACAGCCAAAATATATAAAGAACTTATAAAACTCAATAGCAAAAAACAAACCAACAAAAAATCTGATTAAAAAATGGGCAGAGGACCCTTTCCCAAAGAAGATCTACAGATGGTCAACAAGCACATGAAAAGATGCTCAACATCACGAATCATAAGGGAAATGCAAATCAAAACTACAATGAGATATTACCTCACACTGGTCAGACTGGTTATTATCAAAACTAAAACAAAATAAGTTTTGGTGAGATGTGGAGAAAAGGGTACACTCAAACTGTTAGTGGGAATGCTCATTGGTGCGGTCACCATGGAAAACAGTATGGAGGTTCCTCGAAAAATTAAAAGTAGAACTACCCTATGACCCAGCAATTCTACTTCTGGGTATTTACTTAAAACAAAAACACCAATTCAAAGAGATATATGTACCCTTATGTTCAGTGCAGCTCTATTTAGCACATCAACAGATAAAGAAGATGTGGTGTGCGCGCGCACACACACACACACACACACAATGGAATATTACTCAGCAATTTAAAAAAAAAAAGAATGAAATCTCGTCATTTGTGACAACATGGATGAACCTAGAGGGTATTATGCTAAGCGAAATAAGTTAGAGAAAGACAAATCTGTATGATTTCTTACATGTGTAATCTAAAAAACAAAACAAGTGAACAGACACTCAAAAATACAGGGAGCAAAGTGTAGAGGAGGTAAGGACTGGAGGGGCAGGTGAAACAGGTGAAGGGATTAAGAGGTACAAACTTCCAGTTATAAAATAAATTAGTCATGCGGATGTAATGTTCAACATAGGGAATACTGTCAATAATACTAGAATCACTTTCTATGGTGACAGATGGTAACTAGACTTATGGTTAAGCATCTGCCTTTGGCTCAGGCCATGATCTTAAGGTCCTGGATCGAGCCCCACAACAGGCTCTCTGCTCAGCGGGGAGCCTGCTTCTCCGTCTCCTTCTGCTGCTCCCCCTGCTTGTGCTCTCCGTCAAATAAATAAATAAAATCTTAAAAAAAAAAAAAAACCTAAGTTAACCAAGGGAGCCTTTTCTGTGTCTTCTGGTACAATTAGAAAAGAATTCTATCTCAAGAAAAAGAAAAAATCTTAGCTGAAGAAAGATTAAAAGTATTCACATTAGTGTATTTTGTCACATGTCTTAGGCAACCTCTTTATTGATAAAGTTACAAGGTAACTGGAAACCTATATAAGCAATTATTCAGTAGGACCTCTCCTATGGAAAAGTAAGCTTAATGAAAGAGGAAAATTCTTACCCACCCTCACATTCCAGTTCACTCACCCACAACTACCTTAGTACTTAAGGGACAAGTATTCTGAGGCTATGAAAGCAAAGAATTTAAAAAGTCTTCTGTCTACTTTAAGACAAATGGCATCAAGAGTGCAATCAGAAAACACAAACACAGAAGTTTCTCTCCACCAGAACACAATTATTCTTTGCATTAACAATTTGAAGTTCTGCATTTATTAGACCTTACAGATTTTTATTCTCATCCCTGTATAAATTATCAAAGCTATATATATCTCAGAATGTTGATTAGACAGTACACTTACAGTCACTAAGGTTCCCTAAGGAGTTTATTTTTAACATAAAATATTCTTCAACAATCAAAAGTATTTCACACATTTGACACAAAGGAAACAAAGAATAAATAAAATCTCATAAAATGTACCAATTTTCTAATAACCTAATAAACTAGAAGACTCTGACTCTCAGAACCAAGAAAACCAGTAAAATAGGTTTATAGAACAATCACAAGACATCCAATGTTTACACAATGTCTACACCCATAGACTGAAGTGTGACCCTTCTCCTATCACACACCACTTAGGTAGGAGGCTGCCTGGAAAACCCTCTCCCTACTTCCTGCTACCGAAATGTGAAGAAACCTAAACATTTGTGAAAATAAGCTATCTTTGTCACCACCCCCGCCTAGCTGCCCATATGCCTTCAAATTCAACATCATAAATAATCCACAACCACAGCTACCCTCCATGTTTATCTTTTAACCATATTTCATTCTGTTTTCATTCAATTTCTAGGTTCTTTGATGTTAAGGTCCCAAGAGAGAAGCTGGATAATAGGCCTCTTTGCATCAGCTCAGTGCCCAACATATAATGCCTTTCAATAACAGGTATTCAGTAAATCTTGATAAAACAGCTAAAATCTTTATTTAAAAAATGTTAGGTCCAGACTGAAGAGGCACTGTTGAACCTGAAAATGATGCCACCCAAATTTGTCTGCAATTACTATCTGTAAGCTGACATCTCCAGTTCCTTATCCTTACCCAAGTCTCGTCATACAACCAAGAGTCATCTTTTACTGAATGTGCAGGCACCTCAAACTCAATGTATTTAAAAACGAACTTCTCTTTCTGCTACCTCCTCCAAAAGGGATCTTCCGCCTCCGCATTCTCTCTCAGTGACTGTCGTGACCAACCATCCACATCTGATTACACAACAGGTTTATATTGTTAAAAGGTTAAACCTGAATACTTAAGAGTAGCACAATATGAAGAACAATGAAATCTGGGGGAAAAGGATTAAGGCTTGACAGGATTAAGAATAACTGCCCTGGGGCACCTGGGTGGCTTGGTTAGGTGACTGACTCTTGGTTTCCACTTGGGTTGTGATCTCAGGGTCCTGGGATGGAGCCCTGTGTTGGTCTCCCTGCTGAACAGGGAGGGTCTCTCTCTCTCTCTCTCTCCCCACCCCAACCCCCCACTGGAGCACGCACATACACGCTCTAAAATAAATCAATCTTTTAAAAAAATAAAATAAAATAACATCCCTAGTATCTAACTGCGCCAGGTACCATACTTTAGTCTCTGATTTAAAGCCTACTACAGCCCTATAACCTAAATACTATTATGACTGCCTCGGTTTACCTACGCAGAAACAGTCTCAGAAATATTTACAATTTATGCAAAGTCCTAGAGTTGGTAAGTGTTGTAGAACTGGCTTTGAACAAAAATAGCAACTTCAGAGCCCTTAAAAATCCACGGGGAAGAAGTCCTCTTCAAACATAAAGTAATGCAAGTAAGGTTCTAAAATCGGATACCAGCGTACTGAAGGCTGCATATTCAGCAAAGCAGCGACTAGAGTAACCTAGGTCAAGGGTGAGCATCCCAGGGCTAGAACAAGGGCAGGGAGACTGCAGTATGAGAGATCAGTGCGGTACAGAATGGGAAGGGTAAAAAAACCTAAGCCCTCAGAATGAAACACTAAAGACATGCTGGAAATCAAATGACTCCACAGTCCCTAATCTTAGATATACAAATGACAGTGGTGCCATAAACAGGAACTGGGTATATTAAAGAGTGGGACCTGTTTTTCCACTTCAGATCTTCAAATGAAGGTCAAGAGGAGATATCCAAGTGAAAACACCCAGAAGACAGTGCAGTCGATGAGACCAAAGCTTGGTTAATACAGGGCTGGACTTACATTGCTAATTAAATATTAATTTCATATTTATGTATATTTCTTAAATCAAAGGGGACATTTTCATTTTTTTTTAATTTTACGATGTTATGTTAGTCACCATACATCATTGATTTTTGATGTAGTGTTCCATGATTCATTGTTTGCATATAACACCCAGTGCTCCATGCAGTACGTGCCCTCCTTAATACCCATCACCAGGCTAACCAATCCCCCCTCTCCCCTCCCCTCTAAAACCCTGTTTGTTTCTCAGAGTCCATAGTCTCTCATGGTTCATCTCTCCCTCCAATTCCCCCCCCCCATTTTTCCCTTCCTTCTCCTAATGTCCTCCATGCTATTCCTTATGTTCCACAAATAAGTGAAACCATATGATAATTGACTTTCTCTGCTTGACTTATTTCACTTAGCATAATCTCCTCCAGGCCCATCCATGTTGATGTAAAAGTTGGGTATTCATCTTTTCTGATGGCTGAGTAATATTCCATTGTATATATGGACCACATCTTCTTTATCCGTTCATCTGTTGAAGGGCATCTTGGCTCTTTCCACAGTTTGGCTATTGCAGACATTGCTGCTATGAACATTGGGGTGCCTATGGCCCTTCTTTTCATGACATCTGTGTCTTTGGGGTAAATACCCAGGAGTGCAATTGCTGGGTCATAGGGTAGCTCTATTTTTAAATTTTTGAGGAACCTCCACACTGTTTTCCAAAGTGGCTGTACCAACTTGCATTGCCACCAACAGTGTAAGAGGGTTCCCCTTTCTCCACAACCTCTCCAACATTTGTTGTTTCTCTCCCTGTCCATTTTTGCCATTCCAACTGGTGTAAGGTGGTCTCTCAATGTGGTTGTGATTTGTATTTCCCTGATGGCTAATAATGATGAACATTTTTTCATGTGTCTGTTAGCCATTTGTATGTCTTCTTCAGAGAAGTGTCTTTTCATCTCTTCTGCCCACTTTTTGACTTGATTATTTGTTTTTTGGGTGTTGAGTTTGAGAAGTTCTTTATAGATCTTGGATACCAGCCCTTTATCTGTAGTGTCATTTGCAAATATCTTTTCCCATTCTGTGGGTTGCCTCTTTGTTTTGTTGACTGTTTCCTTTGCTGTGCAGAAGCTTTTTATCTTGATGAAGTCCCAAAAGTTCATTTTTGCTTTTGTTTCACTAGCTTTTGGAGATGTATCTCGAAAGAAGTTGCTGTGGGTGATGTCAAAGAGGTTACTGCCTATGTTCTCCTCTAGGATTTTGATGGATTCCTGTCTCACATTGAGGTCTTTCATCCACTTTGAGTTTATCTTTGTGAATGGTGTTAGAGAATGGTCGAGTTTCATTCTTCTGCATGTGGCTGTCCAATTTTCCCAGCACCATTTATTGAAGAGACTGTCTTTTTTCCATTGCATGTTTTTTCCTGCTTTGTCAAAGATTATTTGACCACAGATTTGAGGGTCCATATCTGGGTTCTCTATTCTGTTCCATTGGTCTATATGTCTGTTTTTGTGCCAGTACCATGCTGTCTTGGTGATCACAGCTTTGTAATATAGCTTGAAATCGGGCAACGTGATGCCCCCAGCTTTGTTTTTCCTTTTCAATATTTCCTTGGCGATTCGGGGTCTTTTCTGATTCCATACAAATTTTAGGATGGTTTGTTCCAGCACTTTGAAAATGTCACTGGAATTTTGATCAGGATGGCATTGAAGGTATAGATTGCTCTGGGTAGCATAGACATTTTAACAATGTTTATTCTTCCGATCCATGAGCATGGAATATTTTTCCATCATTTTGTGTCTTCTTCAATTTCTTTCGTGAGTGTTTTGTAGTTCCTAGAGTATAGGTCCTTTACCTCTTTGGTTAGGTTTATTCCGAGGTATCTTATGGTTTTTGGTGCTATTGTAAATGGAATCGTTTCTCTAATTTCTCTTTCTACAGTTACATTGTTAGTGTATAAGAAAGCAACTGATTTCTGTGCACTGATTTTGTATCCTGCCACATTACTGAATTGCTGGATGAGTTCTAGTAATTTGGGGGTGGAGTCTTTTGGGTTTTCCACATAGAGTATCATGTCATCTGCGAAAAGAGAGAGTTTGACTTCTTTGCCAATTTGAATACCTTTTATTTCTTTTTGATGTCTGATTGCTGTTGCTAGGACTTCTAGTACTATGTTGAACAACAGTGGTGAGAGTGGGCACCCTTGACGTGTTCCTGATCTTAAGGGAAAGGCTCTCAGCTTTAGGGTACACTGTTTTAATATAGAAAACTAGCAACTGCTACCCAGAAGGAAAAAAAAAAAAACAAAACCTGATAACCTAACACTTCCCCACTCAATGACAAGTTCCCCAAGGGGCCCTAGCAACAGCTTTTCTGCATATATTCGTTCCAGCCAAAAACTCTCTGCCACCTACTCATGTCCCTTGCGAACTATTCCACACCCACTGCAACATCTTTGCAGCATCCTTTTGGAACACAAAATATTGAGACTGTCTGCTAAAATGCACATGGAAATTTTAGCCAAAACTTAGGCTTTCAACTTTTTAATGGTGTAAACTCTTAAAATTCTCATCAATTTAAGGCCTACAAACAAGTAAGAATTTGTATTAAATGTCAGGGAACCAATGAGAGATTTACCTAAGCAGCCAAATACATAAAGACCTCTGTCTTTGCACAAAAAAAATTAAAATTGAAAATGTCATCTGATAAATAAAAACTGAAAATACAATAAAGAAAAAAGAAAATGTCATCTGGTGTCTGTATCTACAGAACTAGATACCATCAAAACAGGACCTTTTTAAAAGTAAATAACAGAATGAAACATGCAGTATATGATTTCTGTTAATGAACCCATATGCCCTTCATATTACAGGAAAATCCATATATAAAGGCATATTTAGAAAAAGATGGAAAGAATTTGCTACAATTCAAAAAAAAAAAAAGGGATACAAATTCATATTAGCAACTGCTTGCCGGGAGAAAGGGGGACAGTATAGACTTCAACTTTATCTACAATGTTTCATTTCTTTCAATAAAAAAAAAATCTGAAACAAGAATGCCAAAATGTTAACATCTGTTAACTGTGATGAAGGTCATTTGGTATTTTCCTGTGTTTTCTTTGCTAGTCAGTATTTCTTAAATTTTACCCAAACTGTTTAAAAGGGGGGGGGGGATTCAATTCTCTCACCCAATTAAAATATCACACAGAACACAGCTGACATATCTTGCCTGAGTAACTCCAGGGTGAACAGGGTGAATGAAGTTCACTTCTTCACCAAGCAGCCAACTTCTATTTTGGACTCCTAACATATTTCTTGAAATAGAATGGCCTAATTAGCAACTCTAAACTCTGGTTCGATCTCCCGAAATTAACCTATAGAGGGGGGCTTACCTATGGGCAAGTTCTCAGCCACAGACACTAGAGAGGGGCACCAGCTTCAGTGGAAGCAAAGAGGAAGATGCGAGAGAGAATTCTGAATAAATCCAATGTCTCCCCTTGCACCCCAATCATGATCCCCATTCCCTCCTCCAAATCCTCCCTCAAGAGCCAGCCATCTGCAGAGACATTCTGCGGCACAGTGACTCTTTCTTGTGAACCACTGAATTAGTCACCATAGAAATGCACAGCATGCCCTTTAAGAAATCCATGCAGGGGCGCCGGGGTGGCTCAGTCCACTAAGTGCCCAGCTCTTGATTTTGGCTTAGGTCATGATCCCGGCGTCGTGAGATCAAGCCCTGCATTGGGCTCCACACTCAGCATGGAGTCTGCTTGAGATTCTCTCTCCCTCTGCCCCTCTGTCCCACGTGTACCCACGCGTGTGCACTCTCTCCATCTTTCTCTAAAATAAATAAATCTTAAAAATACACACACACACAAGAAATCCATACATTCACTCAACAATCATCCTACCACACGGGCACCAGGCATTTAAGAATAAGGGCAGAATCCCTGCTCTCAAAGACACCTCTACTGATTCTTCCTTCTCTCAATTTCTTAGTCTTAAAATGTTCCCATCATCAAGTCCAAGAAAACTCAAGCCTCACCTGTGGCTAAATGATCCCTTTGAATTATTACTGTTGTGAGCCCAGGTGAGGAGAACATGCAACGTGGGACGAGGCAGCCTGCACGGGCCAAACCCGTCGGCAGAGGTGGTACTCAAACCACCAGAGGCAGGCCCGACCCTGGCTACTGCCGGCACAGCGGAGATGAAAGACAACGAGGGCAACACAGGCTCATACAGCTTGTATTCTACTTTTTTTTTTTTTTTTAACCAACAAGAGATCCAGTTTAGCAACTGCCAGACCCTTTAAGAGGACAAAAAAATAAAAAGGTCACATTCCTGGGCCCCGACTCTACACAGTCTAGTTTTAGGAACACTCGGTATAAAGAAGTAGTAGAGTGATGTTGCAGTTTACATATCAGGGAGCAAAATTCCTTTTAACACGGTATAAGCCAAAAGGAGGCCATTTCTAGTACTCCTAGCTCTAGATCAATAATAGCAATAGAACAATGGAATTTCTTAGAATCTGACCCACCAAGAGGAGGGTGTGACAATGGAGGCCCTGCTTATCACAGACCATATGGAGGTAACAGGCAATCTCCGATGACAGGGTCAAACCAGGACCATGAGTGACAAACGGACATGTGCCTGAAGCAATCTGGGATGTGAATCCCAGAGAAAAACTGTAGGTCTCGGAACACATTCCTATGCCTACTAGGGTAGAAGGTATGTAAAAACGAGTAATGAAAAATAACCATACATGGGGCCTAAATATAATAGGCTTTGAAGGTCCCATGGAGTAATTTTGACTCAGGGTGGCACAGCCAAAGATTCAAAAGCAAGACACTTGGGGCGCCTGGGTGACTCAGTCGGTCAAGCATCTGCCTTCGGCTCAGGTCATGATCCCAGAGTCCTGGGATCGAGCCCCACATTGGGCTCCTTGCTCCGCAGGGAGCCTGCTTCTCCCTCTGTCTCTGCCTCCCACTCCCCCTGCTTGTGCTCACTCACTCTCTCTCCATCAAATAAATAAATAAAATCTTTAAAAAAAAAAAAAAAGGGCAAGACACTTCTGTGCAGACAGAATGAAGTGGGATCAGGAATGTCAGCTAAGTGCTGATTACTGCAGTCTACACAAAAGGCAATGAATATCTGAGCTAAGGTGACAACAGTGGTAATATAGACAGAGGAATGACACCATGAAACACTGATAAGGAAGAGGACAGCATCTGGGACTAGCTGGCAGAGACAGGAAAAAAAATCAGCATTGTAGGGTATTTAACAATATGGTTGATTAAAAATGAATAGCAATTACCACGTACTGCCCCCTGATTTGTGTCAGGTCCTACACGAAGTGCTTCATAGGTGTTGTGTGATTTAATTCTCACAATCATCATATGAGGTAGGTACTATTATTAGTCTGTTTCAGATAAGAAAATTGAGGCTTAGAGAGATGAAATAACTTGCCTAAATTCATAAGACTATCAATGAGCAGAGTTGAAATGTGAATCCAAAAAGGTTTAGAACACTGTTCAGCTTAAAAGAGAAGGAAAGCCTGGGCGCCTGAGTGGCTCAGTTGATTAAGCGACTGCCTTCAGCTCAGGTCATCATCCCAGGGTCCTGGGATTGAGTCCCGCATCGGGCTCCCTGCTCTGCGGGGAGCCTGCTTCTCCCTCTCCCACTCCCCCTGCTTGTGTTCCCTCTCTCGCTGTGTCTCTCTCTGTCAAATAAATAAATAAAATCTTTAAAAAAAAAAAAAGAGAGAGAAGGAAAGCCTCACAACTAACATACTCAATGATGAAAAGGTGAGAGCTTGTCCTCTAAGGTCAGGAACAAGACAAGGATGCCCACTCTCACCACTTTATTCAACGTAGTGCCGAAAGTTCTAGCCTCAGCCATAAGGCAAGAACAAGAAAAGACATCCAAATCAGAAAGGAAGTAGAACTGTCACTATTTGCAGATGACATACATATAAAATACACAGTATATATATAAATAAATAAAACCCTAAAGATTCCACCCAAAAACTGTTAAAACCAATAAATGAATTCCGTAAAATTGCAGGGTATAAATTTAATACACAAAAATCTATTGTTTTTCTGTACACTAATAAAGTATCAAAAAGAGAAAGAAAACAATGCCATTTACAATTGCAACAAAAAGAACAAAATACCTTGGCATAAATTTAAGGGGAAGGAGGCAAAAAGACTTATACACCGAAAACTCTAAGACACCAATAAAAGAAACTAAAGATGACACAAAGATATTCCATGCTCATGAATTGGAAGGGAATTGTTAAAATGCCCATACTACTCAAAACAATCTACAGATTTAATGCAATCCCTATCAAAATTCCAAAGGAATTTTCACCGAACTAGAACAATTAGAACAATCCTAAAATTTGTATGGAACAACAAAAGACCCCCAATAGTCAAGGCATTCCTGAGAAGAACAAAGCTGGAGGCATCAGGCTCCCTGATTTCAAAGTATATTACAAAGCTATAGTAATCAAAACAGTATGACATTGGCATAAAAATAGACACATAGATCAATGGAACAGAAGAGCTACCCCGAAGTAAACCCAAGCATATACGGTCAATTAATTTATGACAAAATCACCAGGAATATACAATGGGGAAAGGACAGCCTCTTCAATAAATCGTGCTGGGGAAACTGGACAGCTACGTGCAACCTCAGGGGAGACAGATCAGCCTAAGAACCTGGCCCTAAACTGCACTGGAAAGAGATACAACTGAATCATCATCTAGAGGGAGTGGAGACCCTATTTTTTAAAACCTCCTCTGGTGATATATAACCATGATTAAACCATAGGTTAAAAAACAAAATTCAACTGAGTTAATTTTAAAAAGATCTTATTGGCTTTATTCGAGGATTCATGAATTGGGCAGTCACCCATCCAGCAAATAGAAAGGAGATCTGGGAAGAAGCTATATAGAATGAAAGACTTTTGTATGCAGAAGGGAGTGGGATCAGGAAGTTATAGGAGCAAAAAAGTGGATTAGTTGTGGCAACCTCAGGGGAGGGGAGGGGAGGGGGAAGGGGAGAGGGGGAGAGAGAGGAGGGACGGGCGAGAGGCCAGAGGGGAGAGAGGCTGGAGGGGAGAGAGGCCGGAGGAGAGAAGAAAGAAGAGAAAAGAAAGAAAACACTAATTCAAAAAGATATATACACCTCCATGTTCATTGCAGCATTACTCACAGTAGTCAAGATATGGAAACAACCTAAGTATTCGTCGATGGATGAATGGATAAATTGTGTACATACCTACATACACACACACACACACACACACACACTAGAATACTATTCAGCCAAAAAACAAATGAAATCTTGCCATTTATGATAACACGGATGGACCCGGAGGGCATTATGCGAAGGGAAACAAGCCAAAGACAGTATCTTATCTCACTCATATGTGGAATCTAATAAAGAAAGAAAAATCAAGCTCATGAAAGACAGAGAACAGATTGGTGGTTGCCTGCCATAGCGGGAGGAAGCTGAATGGGTGAAGGGGGTCAAAAGGTACAAACTTCCAGTTATAAAATAAGTAAGTCATGGGGATGTAATGTAGAGCATGGCGACTATAGTTAATACCCTATTGTATATTTGACAGTTGCTAAGAGAGTAAACCTTAAAAGTGAAAAAAAGAAAAAAGAAAAAAGGGAAGGAAATCCTGCCATCTGTGACAATCCTCCAAATCCTGGAGGACATTATACCAAGTTAAAGAAGGACAAATACTACATCACGCCTCTTACATGATGAATCTAATAGTAAATTCACAGAAGCAAAGAGTAGAATGGAACTTGCCAGGGACTGAGGGTACAACATTTCAGTTATACCAAATGAACAAGTCTTAGAGATCTACTGCAGAGCAGAGGGCCTAGAGTCAACCATACAGTATTGTGAGAGGGTAAATCTCATGTGTTCTTACCACAAAATAAAAACAAATAATGGTCATAATAACAACAAAGAGGGCAGGAAGGAACGTTCAGTGATGAATAAGTCTATGGCATAGATTGTGGTGATGGTGTCAGAGGTGTTTCTCTTCAAACTCATTAAGTTGTATACATTAAATATGTTCAGTTTTTTGTATGCCAATCATACTTAAATAAAGTGTTGTGTTTTTTTTTTAAATACTGTTGTGGTTTTCAGTCCACATCCTTAACCATTAAAACATATGACCTCAAGGTTTTCAGTGACCAGGGCAATAAACTTTGATTAAACAAGGAAGAGTAGAGCTATGGTTAAGAACATCAACCATTCCCTCTCCTCACAATGAGGCTTTTGGCCTCAAGGATGCAGTCCAGGGGGTTCCTAGGTGGCTCAGTTAAGCGTCTGCCTTCAGCTCAGGTCATGATGGGATCGAGCCCCACATCAGGCTCCCTGCTCAGTGGAGAGCCTGCTTCTCCCTCTGCTCCACACCCTGCTCATGGGCGCGCGCATTCCCTCAATTAAATAAAATCTTTAACAACAACAACAAAAAAGGATGCTGTCCAGTTGAAAAATTAGGAGAACCTACTGTTTATCAGCATTCCCTTAAAAGGAGGTACACAGGGCACCTGGGTGGCTCAGACGGTTAAGCGTCTGCCTTCGGCTCAGGTCATGATCCCAGGGTCCTGGGATCGAGTCCCGCATCAGGCTCCCTGCTCCTTGGGAGCCTGCTTCTCCCTCTGCTTCTCTCTCTCTCTCTCTCTCTCTCTCTGTCTCTCATGAATAAATAAATAAAATCTTTGGAAAAAAAAAAAAAGGAGGTACACAGATTGTTCCTGTTAGTTCTAGTGGAACCATGACGTAATCTCTGCCATTATCACAGGCTGCATGCCTCACTGAGAACCAAGGGGCCAAAGGAACGAATGCCATGTTACACGGTGTCTGTTCTACCTTCCAGTCAGTTCTGAACCCTTGGCTAATTAAACAGGGATTTGAGCCTAATCTACAGTGCATATGGAAATGTTCCACTCCAGCCCATTTGTATACCACCTAAAAATGTTAGTTTTTTTTTTAAAGATTTATTTACTTCTTTTAGAGAGAGAGAGAGCATACGGTGGAGAGGGGCAAAGGGAGAGAGAGAGAGAGAAACTCAAGCAGGCACTGTACTGAACATGGAGTCTGATACAGGGATCAAACTCACGACCATGAGATCATGACCAGAGCTGGAACCAAGAGTCTGACGCTTCACGGACCGCACCACCCAGATGCCCCAATGTTATAGTTTTAGAGAAAAGAGCAGTTGAAATCAAGCATGCTAACTCTAAGACATTTCACTTTCGAGGAGACACCACTGAGCAACTGCAAACTTGCTTCAGCAAATTAGGGCTCTGGTGGATTCAATGAACCGGAGCTCACTGAAGCCACCATAGAAGTCACTCATACAGAAAGGAGAGTCAGAACCCAGACAATGGGCAGAGGCAAAATAATCAGGGTAAGAGGCAGGAATAAATGGGTCAAGGGTTGAAGACACTCCCATAGTTAAGCGACAGCAGCAAAAAGACAAACCAGTGGCAGAAACCAAGACAAAACTAAATTGTCTGAGAAGCAGCAGAACTAAGCTTCCCAATATCCAGTCATCAAATTCATCCCATCACACCACCAGATCTCTAGAATACTCGTCCCTGCGCCATCCCTACTCCTCCATTCAGCCCCTCACCACTGTCCATCTGTACCTTCCCATCGGACCCCCACTCTACCATGGCAAATTCCTACTACGTCCCACAGACTTGTTTCTCAAACTGAGGTACTTGTGGAGGTTCAACGGTGGGGCATAAAGATCACATATCTTTCCGGAGTGTCCATTTTAAACAATGCAAAGTGATATTTAACCTATCAGAACAAAAACATTAAACCTCGGAACAATTTCATGCTTGCAGTGGGTGACTCTTTGAAGCGCCCTCAGACTTCTGAGCAAACTTGTCACCAGGGGTACACTTCAGTAGACAGATTTTTAGAGCACGAGCCAGAGGAGGTGAGACTTGTGCTTGTCCAGATTAAAAGAAGGAGCCAAGGAGAGACTGAAGATGCACAAAAGAGACATTCCAGTAAGAATCTGAATCATAGGATATTCTCACACATTGGTTTCTGACGTATAGGAGAACAGGTAGCGGGAGTTTGAACCCTGGTTTTACCACTTCCTAATCCTTGGACTCGGGGCAAAGTATTGAACTGCAGGACTCGGTTTTCCCCATGTATAAAAGAAAAGAGACCATCTTCCAAGGACTGCTGTTAAGACAAGACTTACACATGAACATCAGGGAGCCCCGGCTCAGCACAGAGCCTCGGAATAGCAAAGGATCAATAAATGGCAGAAGCTACTGTCAATGGCAGCTATGATTAAGTTAAAAACAACTCAGAGGGAGAAAAAGGTGTATTGTGGTAAGCAATCTTGCCATACCATTCACAGTCTTCCCCTAAGGATATTTGAGGTCCCATATGCAAAAATCAGAGTAAATTCAATTACCCAGTTCTGGACCCAGCTGGAAATTAGAAACACTAGAACAGAAGTCGAGTCAAAATCGCTTTAGTTATCACTTGTAAAGTATACGATGCTGAACTAAGCTAACTGAGCAGATCTCAGTGGTCAGTGGGAAGAGTCAGTACACACATCACTAATGACCCACTTCCCTGCGGGTACCATTCCGAAGTACACACCAAGGAACCCCAAAAGCTGGAGTTACAAAGAACCCCACTGCTGATCAGCAACAGCTGTTAACAGGTTCCTAGGAGGAGAGTCACAAATGTACACAGGTGTTTACATAATCTTCTGTCCGGGTATGAAGTACTGGCTATTCAGCAATCACTCAAATTAAGAGAAGGAATTCAGAAGGGAGGAGCAGCTTAAAACAGGTCTGGCCTGCAGCAGAAGGACCTGTCTTAAGTCACCGCCAGCACCAGGGTGAGAATCTGCAGTTTAAGACGAAAGGCATTTGCTTCCCTTGTTCTCACCAGAATTCCAACAGATACTCTGGCTCGATCTGACTCACCCTTCCCATAACCAGTTTTGCCTATTACTATCCTTTATCTAAAGAAAACTTTTTTTTCCATCATCCGTTTCTCAACAGTATAAATTTTAAAGAGGAGGAAGTATTGTAATAAACGTAACTTTTATCATTCAACCCACGAAATGCCAGTAAAAAATTTATCTAACAAAGGTCAACTTTTCACCTACTTTATTCTACTATAAACACCTTGAGGGCAAGGATACTTTATACACTTTCAAATGTGCTCTCAGAATACAACATAGGATTCATAAAAGGGTAATTATGTTCAATGAATCCATTATTCTCAGAAGCAAGAAAAATCTTAATTTTTTTTAAAGAATTTATTTGAGAGAGAGAGGGAGTACAAGCAGGGAGAAGAGCAGAGAGAGAGAGAGAAAGAGAGAATCTCAAGCAGACTCCTCGCTGAGTACAGGGCCCCATGTGGGGCTCAATCTCACAACCCTGAGATCATGACCTGAGCCAAAATCAGAAGTTAGATGGTTAACCAACTGAGCCACCCAGGCGCCCCAAGAAAAATCTTATTTAAATTTTAAAAAATGTAATTCTCTTAATAGCATCAGTAGGTATCTACACATTTTTTTTAATTTCAAATGAATTAAGTTACTCTCAGAATACAACAAAAGGACTTTTTTCTTAATAGTTTCCTTTGGATTTACTTACTTCTAAAAACGAGTGCAATTTCTCAAAGAAAAACGACTGAGAGACCAATTTAATTTACTCATCCTGAACAGACTTATTCTATAATCTAATGGACCAACTCACAATGTTGAAAATTAATTAAAAAAAAAAAAAAAAAGGCAGGGCGCCTGGGTGGCTCAGTCAGTTAAGCCTCTGCCTCTGGCTCAGGTCATGATCCCAGGGTCCTGGGATCCAGCCCCGCGTCGGGCTCCCTGCTCCACCGAGAGCCTGCTTCTCCCTCTCCCTCTGCTGCTCCCTCGTCCCTCCGTTCCTCCCTCCCTCCCTCCCTGTGCTCGCTCGCTCTCGGTCAAATAAATAAAATCTTAAAAAAAAAAAAAATTAACCTGCCTTTTCTATACAACTGTATCTCAAATAACTGATGAGGTAAATTTCCCCTTTATAAAAATATCCTAATACATAAAGAAGAAAAACAAAAATAAAATATCACCATTTCACAAACCACTAATAAAACAATGGATTTAGGTAATGATTCTCAATGACCAGGAACACCACAAAAAAGACACAATCTACACTGCCGGACTCCAGCTAGAAGTACACCGTACCACCCATGAAGCAATTTTGCAAAAAACAGAAACCGAATCAAACCAAGATCTGATTACTGTTTACAGGAAATAAAAGAAGAACATGTTAAACCATTAACAGGTTAAAATTAAATCAAAAGCATTACAACAGGTTACCACTTGTTATCATTCTTCCTAATTATGACATTACCCAACAAATAGTTCTTGATAAATGTCCAGGACATGTCTTCAACTTCTCTTTGTGATTATCTTCATCTTAAAAGATGAGGAAAGTAAACCAAGTGTTAGCATGTTTATAGACGTATTTATTGTGATAAGACAGCAAAATTAACAGCTTCACACAGGTCTGAAGCTGCTGATCTCAGAAATATTTTCTTTCCTACTGTTACCAAACTTTCCCTCACTTGGAAAAATACAGCACAGCTGAGCCAAGAAGTAGCAGGTCCCTGCTTCTAAGACGATAGCTTTCGGAGTAAGTAAGCAAAGGCAAAGTTGGATCTGGTTCAGCAACCTCAGGGGAGACAGATCAGTATTCAGAACCTGGCCCTCAACTGCACTGGTGAGAGATACAAAGAACCAGCTGTTCTTGAGGGATCCTTAAACCCTGGGGTCCTCAAGAACCTTCCAGCCCATCCATGAGGTCAAAACGGTTTTTGCAATAATGCGGAGAGGTTACTTGCGATGTTCACCGCACTGACATTTGTGCTGAGGATGCAACAGCAAGGGTATGAAACTGCTGGCACCTTGGCAGGAAAAAAGTCGATGGCACCAACCGGGCAGCCCTCCCCACGATAAACTCAATGAAAAGAAATGCCAGCTTCACATAAGAGTGTCCTTGATGAAACGGTGAAAATGAACAAATGTACTGAAATCTCAGTTCTTGGCTACATGTTTTCTTAACATTCTGTGACAAAATAGGAAGTATACATAAGGATGTATGCCATACAGTGAAGGCCAATGGTTGTCTCAAAGTAAAGGAGGAGTGCCATCTGTCCAATTCGCGAGCTGAGCGAGCAGCTTTTTTCCCCATGGAGTATCATTCTTATAGGAAATAACAACTGAAAGGCAAATGGAGTATTGAAGGTTGGGTATTTATTTGGCAGACTTTTTTTTTTTTTTTTTAAGAATAAATAAAGTGAACCTATTGCTTCCAGGAAGACACCCAACCTATGTGTTGACCATGAAAAAATTCAAACTTTCCAGCAAAAATTAGGTTTTTCAAAAAATTACATCTGCCACCAGGAACACGACAGCTTTTGCAATAACAATCTTTCTGATGGGATCATGGGTGATTTTAACAAATGTGACCTTTTCCAATGATATCATGAAAGGTGCCAACATTTGGGAGATTTATAGAATTCCATGAACCAGTATTTTCCAAATCATGTATGAAGATTCAACGTACAAGATAAACCAGTACAATTAAATGTAACAGAATGAGAAAAGTTTGACATGGGTTAAGATTCCAGTCTGCAACTAAATTTGTAAGAAACTGTCACAGAGTTTTGATGTGGTATCAAAGAGAATATCCACGATTACCTAACAAGATCATTAAAACACTCCTCTCTTCCAACTACAGGTCTGTACAAGACTAAATTTCCTTCATATATTCCAACCAAACAACAAATCACAACAGACTGAATACAGAAACAGAAAAATCCAGCTGTCTTCTAAGCAGACATGAAGAGCTACAATCAAAAAGAATAAAATATTTAGGAATAAATGTAACCAAGGAGGTAAAAGATCTGTACTCAGAAAGTGACAACACACTGATGAAAGAAACTGAACATGACACAAATGGAAAGATATTTCATGCTCATGAATTGGAAGACTATTGTTAAAATGCCCGTACTACCCAAAGCAATCTACAAATTCAATACAATCCCTATCACAATTCCTATTTTTCACAGAAGACAAATATTCCTAAAATTTGTATGGAACCATGAAAGACTGCAAACAGCCAAAGCAATCTTGAGAAAGGAGAACAAAGCTGGAGGTATCACAATCCCAGATCTAAACTATACTACAAAACTACAGTAATCAAAACAGTATGGTACTGACACAGAAACAGACACACAGATCAAGAGAACAGAATTAAGAGCCCAAAAATAAACTCATGTTTATATGGTCAATTAATCTACAACAAAAGAGGCGAGAATATACAATGGGGAAAAGACAGTCTCTTCAAGGGGCCCCTGGGTGGCTCAGTCGTTACGCGTCTGCCTTCAGCTCAGGTCATGATCCCAGGGTCCCAGGATCGAGCCCTGCATCGGGCTCCCTGCTTGGCGGGAAGCCTGCTTCTCCCTCTCCCACTCCCCCTGCCTGTGTTCCCTCTCTCGCTATGTCTTGCTCTCTCAAATAAATAAATCTTTAAAAAAAGACAGTCTCTTCAATAAACGGTGCTGGGAAAACTGAACAGCTATATGTGAAAGAATGAAATTGGACCACTTTCTTACATCACACACAAAAATTAACTCAAAATAGAATAAACACCTAAATGTAAGACCTGAAATCATAAAACTCCTAGAAGAAAACATAAGCAGTAATCTCTTAAACATCAGCTTTAGCAACACTTTTCTAGATGTGTGTCCTCAGGCAAGGGAAACAAAAGCAATAATAAACTATTGGGACTACAACAAAATAAAAAGCTTTCACACAGTGAAGGAAACCATCAATGAAATGTAAAGACAACTTATTACTGAATGGGAGAAGATATATGCAAAGGATATATCTGATGAGTTCATATCCAGAATATATAAAGAACTCACACACCACCAAAAAATGTATTAATCTGATTTAAAAATGGGCAGAGGACCTGATTAGACATTTTTCCAAAGAAGACATACAGATGGCCAATAGACACATGAAAAGATGCTCAACACCATTAATTAGGGAAATGCTAATCAAAACCACAATGAGATACCACCTCACACCAGTCAGAATGGCTAGTATCAAAAAGATAAGAACTAGTGTTGGTGAAGATGTTGAGAAAAGAAAAACCCTTGTGCACTGTTGATGGGAATGTAAATTGGTGCAGCCACTGTGGAAAACAGTATGGAGGTTCCTCAAAAAATTAAAAATAGAACTACCATACGATCCAGTAATTCCACTTCTGGGTATTTACCCAAAGGAAATGAAAACACTAATTCAAAAAGACATATGCACCCCTATTTTGACTGCAGCATTATTTACAATAGCCAAGAAGCAACCCAAGTGTCCATCGAAAGATGAGAGGATAAAGAAGATGTAGCAGGGGCGCCTGGATGGCTCAGTCGTTAAGGGTCTGCCCTTGGCTCAGGTCATGATCTCAGGGTCCTGGGATCGAGCCCCGCATTGGGCTCCCTGCTCAGCGGAAAGCCTGTTTCTCCCACTCCCCCTGCTTGTGTTCCCTCTCTTGCTGTGTCTCTGTCAAATAAATAAATAAAATCTTAAAAAAAAAAAAAAAAGATGTGGCATATATATATAGAACGGAATATTACTCCAAAGTAAAAAAAAAAAAAAAAAGAAAGAAATCTTGTCATTCACAACACGGATGGACCTAGATTGTGCTAAGTGAAATAGGGCAGAGAAAAATAGGGCAAATACCAAATGATTTCACTTACATGTGAAAATCTAAAAAGCAAAACAAATGAACAAAACAGACTTAAAATACAGAGAACAAACTGGTAGTTGCAGGGGGCGGGGGAGGGAAGTGATGGGTGAAACAGGTGAAGGAGATGAAGAGGTACAAAGTTCCAGTCACAAAATAAATAAGGGATGAAAAGTACAGCATAGGGAATACAGTCAGTAACAGTGTAATAACTTTGTATGGTGACAGATGGTTACTACACTTACATTGGTATTACGTAATGTATAGAACTGTCAAATGACAATGTTGTACACCTGAAATTAACATTGTAAGTCAACTATATTTCAATTTAAAAAAAGTTACAAAGACATAAAGTAATGCCACTCTTCTCACTTATTTTGATAGTTATTTTTCATAAAGTGTTTTTATGTTTACATATAATGGGATTCTTACTTTTTAACGAGTTAATACTCTAAAATTTCTTGTTTGAATTTCTAACACAGCAAATATTGTTAGATATCACCCACATAAAGAAAAATCCTGGGGCGCCTGGGTGGCTCAGTTGGTTGAGCGACTGCCTTCGGCTCAGGTCATGGTCCTGGAGTCCCGGGATCAAGTCCCGCATGGGGCTCCCTGCTCAGCAGGGAGCCTGCTTCTCCCTCTGCCCCTCCCCCCTCTCATGTGCTCTCTCTCTCTCATTCTCTCAAATAAATAAATAAAATCTTTAAAGAAAAATCCTTAATTTTTCAGAGTGAAGTACTGAAATCACATGTTTGAAAACTACAGCTCCAAAGATTAGAGCCTAGGTCAAGGCTCCAATGTTCAAATGAACTTTCAGACACGACCTTATCCTGATTTCCCTGTTGAACAAAACACCCCAAGTCAGGAGACCAGCAGGAGCCAACTGACAGACCATGACCATGAATCACCATACTGTTACAAGTCAAGGTCATAGAAAAGAGCAGCAGGGTGACTTCTGGGGTCCTACTAATGTTTCCTCTCTTCAACCTGAATGCTGCTTAAACAAGTGTGTTTGGTTTGGGGTAACTCAGTGAGCTGCACATGTAGGACATTTGCATATCCTAGCATATGCACTCTTCTGGGTATCTATTCATTTTTTTAAAAATTCACAGTTTGGGGCACCTGGGTGGCTCAGTTGGTTAAGTGTCTGACTTCGGCTCAGGTCATGATCTCAGGGTCCTGGGATCGAGCCCTGAGTCTGGGCTTTGCACTCAGCAGGGGAGTCTGCTTCTCCCTCTCCCTTTCCTCCCACTCATGTGCACATGTGCATGCGCGCATGCTCTCTCTCCCTCCCCCTCAAATAAATAAAAATCTTAAAAAAGAAAAGTTCACAGTTTAAGATACATAACCATTTCCGCTTTGTTTTTCCAAACACATGATGGCTTTCAACTAAGTAGAGTCGCTACACATAACTTACTTTGGAAAAGCCTGATAAAAATAATCCAAATATGTAATTTAAAAACCTCAATATAAAATATACATATATATACACATATCAAATAAAAATAAAAATGTCACTATACACAACTATAACTATTCAGAGTTTAGAGCTCTACATACCATCCATGACAGTTACCTTACCAAAATCAGAAAGAGAATACTGTGCTTATTTCTCAAGTTTTTAAAACAAATGAAGTCAAACAATTAAAAAAAAAAAAAAAAAAACAGAGCAGGGGCACCTGGCTGGCTCAGTCAGAAGAGCATGCAACTCTTGATCTCAGGGTCATGAGTTCAAGCCCAATGTTGGGTATAAAGATTAAAAAAATAAAATTTTAAATAAAAAACTTTAAAATAAAAAATAGAGCATTTAACCCTCCCCAAAAAAAGTAAAATGAAAAATAAAAATAAATAAATCGTCCAATTAAAGGTGAAACTAAAGATGAATTCCCTACAAGATCTAGGGACCACCATCTCTGTTACTCTCAATGTATCACTACAATTCTAGACAAATGCAGTAAAGCAAGGAAATACAAAAGATAAGGTAATAAGAATTGGAAGGAAAAAGACATTGGCCATTATTTAAAGAATAAACTTCAGAGAACATGGAAAAGAAAAACTAGCCACTACACTACATAAGAATTTAGCAAGATTGCCCCCAAAATATATTAAGTATAGACAGATAAGCTGATAGTTTTATATCAATATAGACATACATACCAATAGAGAAAAAAAAGGGGGAAAGGAAAAAAAAAAATGTCACTCACAATAGAAACAAAAACCGAGTACCTAGGAATTAATCTAACAAAGAAGACATAAGACAATAATGGAGAAAAAAATTTTAAACTCTATCGAAAAAACAACTATCTTTGATACAGGTGTTAAAAATAAGAAAACAGGGGTGCCTGGGTGGCTCAGTTGGTTAAGCATCTGCCTTCAGCTCAGGTCATGATCCCAGGGTCCTGGGATGGAGCTCCTGCTCAGGGGGGAGCCTGCTTCTCCCACTCCCCCTGCTTGTGTGCGTGCTCATGCACTCTCTGTCAAATAAAATCTTAAAAAAAAAAAAAAAAAAGACAACAAGCCCAACATAGAGTCACTTATGCTAAGCCCCACATCATCAGAGACAATTAGTTTCAGCTCTCCCAGAAATGGAATCATAAACTAGTTCATTAGGAACTTACCTGATCTGCATGAATGAGGTAACCTGCCTTGCAGACTCCTGTCATCTAAAGGAAAGCGACACAACCAGTCCACTTTTTGCTCCTATAGCTTCCTGATCCCACTCCCTTCTACATGCAAAAGTCTTTCATTTTATATAGTTCCTTCTCAGACCTCCTTTCTATTTGCTGGATGGATAACTGCCCAATTCATGAATTGTCAAATAAAGTCAGTAAGATCTTTAAAATTGATTCAGTTGAATTTTGTTTTTTAACATATGGTTTAACCATGGTTATATATCACCAGAGGAGGTTTTAAAAAAATACAACTGCTGGGTCTCCACTCCCTCTAGATTATGATTCAGTTGATACAGGGTAAACTGGGGCACAGGTTTCTAAAAGCTACCTCGTTAGTTCTAATGTAAAGCCAGGGATGAAAACCACCAGCTTAAACATCTGAAAAGAACACAGGTGGGTCTCATACTTCTACATACCAATCACTATAAACAGGTTGTAGCAATAAAAATGAAAACAAAAACAAAACCAGTGTGGAACTAGAACAGAAAGAGACAGTTGTAAAAACATACCTTTGTTAACTAAGAATGGAGAAGTATGTCCTAAACAAAACCTAGACGGTAAAAAAAATGGATCTAACTATAACAAAATTAAAGATTCTGTACAATAAAAGATTTCAAAGAAGAAACCCAATAAACGGGTAAAAAAAAACAAAACAAAAAACCTAAGAAGATATTTGCACCATATAAAATCCAACAGATTATCACCCAGAATATACAAAAAATTCCTGTTTATTAGGGCAGAAAAGCAGGAAGGGGGATACAAAAATCTAATAGAACAAGAGGCAAAGAATAAATAAATGGCAATTCACAAAAGGGGACCCCACACAGCTAATAAGCATATGACAGGATACTCGCCTGCATTAGTAATCAGAGAATTGCAAATCGGAACAGTAATATATCACGCTGTGCCCAGTTCGCTCCATCTGTTGCATCAGATTGGAAAAAATTATAAGGTCAGAAAATATCAAGTTCTGGCAAGAATGTCGGGACCGACAGCTGGCAACAGTGTAAACCATCACAGCCATTCCAGATAATAATCTGGCAGAACTTAATGAAGTTATGTTCAAGCCCGAGAGAGGGTCCAATGGGGGGTGGCGGAGAACCAAAAATGGAATGGGAGATGGAGGAGGAAGATCGGTGAAATAAACTGAGGCTTACATGGACCACCGCATCATAAGGGTGGGCCAAAAGGGAGCATGAACTCAAGCCTATGCACCCGACATGGGGAGGGAGTCCCTGCCACACATGGTCCTTCATGCAACCAGCATGTGCGAAATCCCTGCCCACCAGGTGTTGTGCTTGGGCCTTGCCCTCACAGAGTATGCATTCTAGTGAAGGAAACAATAAAAAGTGAACAAGTAACATTAAGAGGGTGACGATGGTGACAGGAAGTAACAGGAATGGGGTGCCAGACAAGAGGTGGGCTCTCGGAGACATGACCGGGCATGGTGGCCATCGGGGGAAGAATCTCCAAGAACTGCATTCAGGGTCTTCGAACAAAGTCACCAAACAACAGGTGAGTCTATTTTCTAAAGATGACTCCCAGGCACTTCCTGAAACTGAACTCCCAGGAACAACCTTTAAAATTCCTGTTCTATAAAGTGTGGACTACAATGATTATCCTAAAACCAACATCTTTTGACCAAAGAAAGCTTTTCAGGAGGAAAAAAACAAAAGAAGACACCACCAATGTGAACATTCCAGGTCTCTTAAAAATGTTTCTGGAAAATCATTAGATCCACAAACTTTTCCTTCATTTGTTAAATACAAATTGAGTACTTTTATGCCTTTTCCACAGCACTGTGCTAGGAAATGAGGATAAATATAAAAGTTTCTGGGGGCGCCTGGCTGGCTCAGTCTGTTAAGCGTCTGCCTTCGGCTCAGATCATGATCCCAGGGTCCTGGGATCGAGCCCCAAGTCGGGGGGGGGGGGGGTCCCTGCTCAGCAGGGAGCCTGCTTCTCCCTCTCCCTCTGCTGCTCCCCCTGCTTGTGCTCTCACTCTCTTACTCTCTCAAATAAAATCTTAAAACTTTTTCAAAAATTAAAAGTTTCTGTCCTTAAGGAGCATACCTCAACTTTAAGATTCAGGATTCTATTTATTTCATACCCTAATTGATTTTTTAGGATTAAAAGCCAACATTTATTGCATGTTCGCCACCTAGCAGGTGCTGTTCTATGAGCTTTTACACACTTGAGTTCATTTAAATACTTGCCACAACATGATACTGTATTTCTAATTTAGAGAACAGAGGTAAGAAATGTGCCTGAAGTCGGTGACAGAGCAGGGATTCAAATCCAGATCTTTCAAACTTCAAAGCCTGTTCTCTTAACCACTGTGCTTACATTCCGCCTGGTATCTTCTCCCTGGTTTTCAGAGTATGGTCCCTGGGCCAGCAGCATCACCGCTGTGACTTAATAGAAAGGCACGTTCTCAGGGCCCACCCCAGACCCACTGAATCAGAAACTCTATGAGTGGAGCCAGCTACCTATGTTTTAACAAGCCCTCCTGGTGATCTAGGGGCACGGAAGGTTCTAGAACCACTGGTTTTCACACTCAGTGTATGTACATTAAAGGGGAAATGACCGTCTTGGAAATTTCACAACGTAAACTTTCAATCCTATTTAAAATGACTCTAAATAAATCAAAATTATGTTCATTCATTTTTCAAGACCCAGCAACTCCTCCCCCAGCCTGACAAAATGTCCAATCTGTACCCTGATTCAACCATCTAAAAAAAAAAGTCTACTCTGAGGGGCCTTACTAGGAACTGGATTTTAAATTCCAAACATGAAAAAGAGCACAGAGGTCCAAACAGAATCCTCAGAAGTTGAATCAGAAGCCATATTAGGAAGAAAACAAAAACGTTTTGAATATCAGCAGCAGAAGCTTGACAAATCTTGGTCCATAGCTCCATAAGCCTTTTTACCTCTGGCTCAACTCTAGATTTTTACAACACCCCATCAACAAACTTCCAATTGCCAAAAGAAAAGGTTATAACCTTCAGAAATATTTGTTTCTCAAGACTCAAATTGCTTTTTTTTTTAAGATTTTATTTACTTTTGCGAGAGAGAGAGAGAGAACAAGCGGGGGCGGGCAGCAGAGGCAGAGGGAGAAGCAGGCTCCACACTAGCAGGGAGCCCGATGCGGGACTCGATCCCAGCACCCTGGGATCATGACCTGAGCTGAAGGCAGACGCTTAACGAGTGAGCCACCCAGGCGCCCCTCAAATTGCTTTAAATAAACACATAGAGGCACCATCTTCCAAACACGTTTTTAACAAGCTAATCAGATACGCTAGTGCATATACACAGGAGTGCAAAAACTGCTCACATCACCCCAACCCCTTACCTAGACCCCTTTACAGCATCCTACCTGACTTTTCTCTATTCAAAGCAATATCTAGACCAGGAGCCTTCTTTCCTACCCCAACTCAAGTCCTCAGTTTGAGGAATACACCTCCACGAGTACTTAAATTTGTCTATTTCTATTAACACCTTTTTTTAAGGTAGTGGAAGACAGAGTATCAGAAGTATGTAGAGATTCAAGCACCTACCATAATTTGAGAACCTACTCTATGCCAAAAAACTCCTTTAAGCTATTCATCTGCATACTCAAATTAATTTCATAAAGTTCAGGATTCTACTTATTTTAAAAATTAAAAACATAAATTTGAAGACTGAAGAGTTAACTTGCCCAAGTCTGTATGGTGGGATAGCTAGAAACCTGACTTAAAATGCATATTGACTTGATTCAAGTCGTCAAAGGTGCAAAGAGCTCTAAGAAGCCCACACTCAGGCAGTTTTTAATCTGCCTGACTACTTACAACCATCCACCTTTCCACACCCCAGCTCACCCAAGACTGGCGGCACTGGCAGGAGCTACCCTCCTGGAAGGAATGGCACCTATTTATTTTCCCTCTCCCAAAACACCATTAATTTCCCCGCCCTAGAACCACAGGTAGTTCCAAGAAACAGATTACCAAAGCCCTCCTCCCTACACAGAGTTCACTGGAACTGAAACACACACACACCAACCACCTTCAGACCTTCCCATTCAAATTCTTATCCTGCCTTTTAAAAGCCCAAAGCTTTCTGTAAAACATCTCCAAAAATGCAATCGTCCCAACTAGTCCTTATTCTCCACTAACACTGCCATTTCTATACCCAAAACGGGTACTTCTTATGAAAGCAACAGCTATCTTCTCATCCCCGTTCTGTAACAATAACAGCAATTAATCAGTAATAAACAAGCCCGTAAGCTCCTATAGTCAGAGGGAGGATGATCCCCTCTCCTTTATAAGTAAGCTGAAAATAATAATGTTCCCCTAAATAGATTATGTGAGCATTCAAGAAAGAAAAACTGTTACACGCCTAGAAAAAAAAATTTTTTTTTATAACTTAAGTATTCACTCATATTCAAGATTTGAGTAATCTTGTTATATGTACCTACTTTATTCTACCACGTTTTAAGGAATCCATAATCAACGAAAGCAAAACATGAAACTAGTCAAATAGCTAAGAGTTCACATAAGATTTAAACAAAACAGCCATTAAAAAAAAAGTTCAAGTGTACATAAACAAGGACCAAAAATCCACCCTCTGGTGTGCGTTCCTGATCACAGGGAGAATCAGAGAGCTTTTTAGAAGTTATTCCTAAAATTGCTAAGTGTCCTTCACTTTAAATTAAGCTGTCGTTTCCTTCCAAATAATCTCACTTAATGAAACTGACAAATCACTCATTGCAATTCTGTCTGAACTATAATTACAACAGAAACAGTTACAGTACATTTGTATCTTTGTCAGTGAAATGCTTGTAATAAGGAAAAAACATCTGACTGAACTCTGCATTGAGTAGCACCCAGTGCACCACCTAGTGGAAGTTGTGTAACATCGTAATTAACATTCTTTTTTAAAGGACAGAAACTCTAGGTAAGAATACAATACTATACAAACAGCCTAAATCTCTTTCCAGTTTCCCACACTGCAAGAGGGCTGTGTTCTTAAGAGAGGACTCATTTCCTGTACAAACTAACAAATTGATAAAGGTTTCTTAATGGAAATCCCTGGACGCTAGAAATTTTGACAGGAGAGTAAAAATTAAGACATTAATGCAAAAAAATCGAATCAGGGATAGGGCTTATATAAGCTATGCCTTATATCTTACAAGAATAAGTTATGTCCAAATGGCATACAGACGCATGAAAAGGGACAATTTCATGATTAGAACAGTTCCATTCAGTAATTCATAAGACATTTCCATATTCCTGATGACTAATTAGTTCAACATAACCTAGCAATTCTCCAGAATTCCCCAAGCCTTGACACCATTCGAGAGGTTCCTGCCAACTAGCCATCTAAGCCTGCTCTTCATTAACCCCCAAACTCCTTTGTTTGCACTATTCTGAGAAATAAATGATTTTTACATTTTCAACTTTTCTACTAAATTTATAATTAACCTTTCCCAAGCCCCAAGTCATGACCAGAATGCATCATGCTTCATTTTTATTTGCCTTATGCATATTAATCATTTCAATTCAACTCAGAAAACAGTACTGAAGTCCACTGCTAAGCTACAGATGCAAACATAGATAAGATAGGGTTCTCTAATTTGGAAAATCTCCCCAAAATTTAAAATAGAGATTTTCACATAGCACCACTAGGAATTTGTTTTGTTTTGCCTGTGTGAAAAATTACCTTTCTGGTGTGATTCAAACTATCTCAACAACCTCGGGGGGGGGGGGGGGGACCTAAGAGACACTATTTCTTTACTTGGAAAAAAACATCTCCACCTGTGATTCTTGTACCACATGATCAAATCGGTATACAGAAGCTTACTTGATGGTGGGAACCTTAGTAGATCCTGGATTAAATCCACTATGGGTACAAAATAAAGTAGGAGTCAGGTGACCTGGGCAGAATTCTCCTCATCTCTAAGGCTTTTTCACTTTATGTACTTGTAAAATAGACATGATATGCACTACCTACCTCCCAATAGAAGGATTAAAAAACTGACAGTCTGTGAGAGTCTCAATTAAAAGACCTAAATGGAAATACAGGTATCCCCCGTTTTTCACAAGCTCATGTTACACTACTTTGCTTTTACGACAGACCTTACTATCTCTTTGCACTAACTGAAAGAAACCCACAGAGGTGTTTGTTTTGCATCAGCTGGTATAGAGACAGCACACACCCGGCAACAGCCAGAGTGGCAGAACCAAGCTCCTTCCCTGGGAACTCCACTCAGCATCTCAGCATCAAGCCCCCAGCAGCTCTGACCTCTGTCTGAGCATCTGTGCTGTATCTTGACTTATTTGACATTAGCAAAATGTATTCTAAGGTATCAGAAAGCCTAAGAGGTTTTTGGGGGGTAACACTAAAAAAATTTCCCATATACATTAATAGTAAGTGGGTTTTTTTGCTTTGCAGCGCTTCGGTTTAGAAAAGATTTCATAGGAACGCTGTGTTTTCAGATAGCAAGGAAAACCTGTACTGGTGAGAACTGGAGTGCACCTAGAAGCGAGAACACTGCTCCAAGAGTTCTCACGGTGCCATTACTGCCCAAACCCGGTGACCTTCACCATTTCACTTGTGAACAAATAGTGAATGAAAACAAAGGTTATTAAGCAAGTCAAAGAAAAGGTAATAACAATTCAAGGTGCAAATTTGTAATAAATTGTCTGGCTCGTCTGCAAAGTATTACCGCATGAGTACCAAGCAGGTGCATTCCTAAAACCTAAAACCCTGAAATTGTTTTTAGAGAAGCTTTTTTTTTTTTTTTTAATGCTAATGTTTAAAAAAATTAGAAGAAGAAAAAAGAATCACAATTCTACTCCCACCCATGACACAGTGACAGAAACAAGGTTCCACCCCCACAATCCTTTGAAATCTGCGCAGGCATTCCTCATCAACATTCCTCCCCCTCACTCCTATTGCACCTTCCCCACTTCAGCCCAGACAAAGGTGAGTCACACTGCTGGGTCTACTTGTCACTTAAGGAAAAGTCCCCAAACACGTTCACGTTAAAGACTGCTCTTAATTTAAAAAATAATAAATAACAAGTAAACAGTGTTAATGTGTAAATGGCACTGCAATGCGCCTGCCTCCAGAAAATATGTAATTAACAATACCCAAGACACCTTTCTGGCTTAAAAAAAAAAAGCCACTCAGCTTATCGTTACTTATCAGTAGGTCCCTTTCCCTCGTGAGCCTGACTCTGACTCAACTCCGCAGTTTTCCTCCACCTGCACGTTCTCGAGCCCTCCGTTGGGCCCAGCCGCCTCACTCCGAGTCCCCAAGGGGTCCCGCCGGCAGCTGACCCCGCCCCTCCCCCTCCGCCCGGCCCCGCCCCCACCTCCCCGCAAGGTGTCGCCGCCGCCGCCGCCGCCGCCGCGGGCTCCCGGGCGGAGGCGCCTTGAGGCGGGCGGGAGGCTCGGGTGACGCGGCCCGGCTCGGCCAGGTTGCCGCCCGCGGGAGCAGCAAGGGGAGCAGACCCCACCGCCCGCGCCGCACCGGTGCTCGGATAGGGGGTGCAGCCACGGCGCCCCATTACCTGCTCTGGGCAGCCGTGGCCCGCGGGAGGCGCGATCGCTCCGGCCCCTGCAGCCCTGGGTCGGGAGGCAAAGAGGCAGCGACCGCAGCCGCCGCAAAGGACAATCAGGAGCCAGCGGGCTCGGCACCGCCTCGACGGGCGCAGAACGCACGAGCCCAGCGGGAGCCCGGCCCCCACCTCCAGCCCAGTGAGTAACCGACTTGGCCCCCTCCCTCGGCAGGGTGGGGCCACGGCCGGAGGGGCGGGAAGGGGCAGGGCCGCTCCGCCCGCGGGGCGGGAGCTCCGCGGATGCTTCGTAAAAGCGGTCTGCTGATAGGCTGCGATGGAGGTGGGTGGCTCGGACTTGAAGACAGCCTCGCCAGCAGAGCTCCCTCATTGGCCGGTAAGAGAAAACAAAGCAGAACTCTGATTGGTGAGAACTCTCTAGCTCCTCTCCTTCGCCCCTCAATCAACGGAAGCTCCGCCCCACCCGCTCTGTTCCCAGGTGGCTGCAGAATGGGCTGATTTATGGACCTGTACCCTCTCTGAAGCGCAAAACCTCGGATACCCGGGTTTCTTTGCCAGATGCGAGCGATTCTTTCATTCCCGTATGAACTTGATGAATAACAGCTAATCTTTAACATTGCTTGGCTTTAGAGAGGTCTCCTGGGTATTTTTTAAATGCTTCATAAGATTCAGAAGGAAATTGTCCTGTGCAAAGAAAAGGCATAAAATGTTTTCACTCTTGGCAAAATTATGCGTAACTTTTTTTTTTTTTCCGTTTTACTTGTGTTCCGTATGGGACATACTTAGAATGCACCACGCTGTAAACAGATTTATAGGAAAACTCCCTGACAGGAAGAATTTAGAATCCAAAGGACAAAATAAAGTATACACAAAAACCAAAAAGGGTAGTATACGGAGAGAAGTTGAGAAGATACAAATCGGAAAACTCAACTAATGTAGGGAATTATAAGAAAGGAATGTGACAAAATTTCAAGATGTGACTTAGACTTTGAAAACTGAAAGCTGAGGGAGGAGAGGGGAGACAAGGATCAATGACTTATAGTTAAGCAATCTGAGCTCTCAGACCATAGTAGGCAAGCCTCGTATTATCCTAGGCAGTTTAGAAGGGAGTGAAGCATAACTCACCTGGGGACCACACTCCCTTAACTCTGGCTGCCTTACTATTCTGTTTGTTCTTCCTGCCATTCCCATGAGGTTCTGAAATAGACTGTTCGAAATAAAGCACTTCCCCTAACAACTCCCTAAATTAAATAGTAGTGAAAAAATGTAAATGGACAAAAATCAAACCTAAGGAAGGAAATGAATATTAAGGTGAACATGAATTTGAAAAGAAGGACAAGAAACTCAATACAAAGAATAGAGCAAATCCTCTTTTTTCCTGAGAAAAAGGTAAAACTCCTTTGAAGGACATTAACCTCATTACCTAACACATTTTTTATAGAACCCTTGTAATAAATGGAATCTTAAGTGATAGTCTAAAAATATGTGTCCCAGCGTATTCTAAGCAGGTAACTTAGTGTTGAGATCTAAATATGTTTAAATATGTGAGAAAAAAAAAAACTTAGCACTGTCTACTATGAACAAATTGGAAAGAAAACACTCCAAAAGTTTTTTTTCCACAATCATGCCTGAAATTCCACCACTAACATCTTTCTTTGGGATTGAATCATTTATATCAAAAATTATTCTTGTATTCATTTACTCAACAAACGTGCAATAACATTAATCATCAAATTCTAGTTCCTTCAATGAACTAGGCACTCTACTAAGTATTGTCTTGAACAAGGCAGACCAGAAGCTATTTATCCGTAAAAGAAGGATAATGAACTAGTAAACGAATACATTTACAGAAAGGAATAAAGACAGAGAAGAAAAAAGAGTGAGCCGAGGGATGGAAGCACTACTTGAATTTGGAAAGGGAGAGAGAACTACTCTGGGTTGCCACTTAAATCAGAAAATGCCAGCTATGCAAAACTCGAGGGCAGTGGCATTCCTAGCAAACAGCAAGAGCCAAGGTCCTGAAGGAGGAAGAAAAGTGATGTTGTAGGAACAAAGAGAAGACCTTTTTCAGAGTCCAAAGAAGTGGGCCTTAATTCACCAAGCCAGTGTATCAGGCATAGATCTAGGAAGAACCAACTATTTTCCAGGGATCAGCTAGATGTCAGGGTCTAATAATGAGAATGACACGGACCCAAGTGGATCTATAAAATGTTACTGCACAAATGATGGGGAAATCAAGGTGCTAGGGGAACACAGTCCAGAAGGGGCCAAGGAAATCATCCTGAAGGAAATGAGGAATCACGGATTCAGCCGGAGTCACCCCAGTGAAAGGCTACAGGGTTCTAGATCCAGGGAGCAACAACAGAGGAACCTGGGACCCCAGTCGGGAAGAAGGAAATCTAATGCAAAGCCTTAGAAACCATTGCATTAAAAAATCAACTTTCCCCACATCATAAGCTTGCCTACCATGGATAAGCTCAGAATGTGGAAACAAAAATCCAGTGAGAAACAGCATTCTGAGACTATACGAGCTGAGCAAAGTAGGAGAAGAAACAGACTGATTATTGTTCCACGTCATCCTTGCCTTCGTTTCTTAAACAAAAGTCATTAAATAGAGTGCACAGCCCACCTTGAACTATGACATTCCTTTTAGGACTGTAATGAGTTAACAGTATTAATCCTCTTTGGCCAGAATTAGGACAGAGCTGAAGCCCTTGAAGTTAGAGATCTGCCCTACTAGTTCTGGCTTCTCCCCCTGCTTCTGGGTATGGCTTTCTCCTTACAGGTTGAACTCACGCCATTAGCACATGTCTATAAGAAAAGACAGCAAGCCCCCACTGTGGAGGGCCAATCAGAGGAAATGCTGGGAACAGCAAAGTATCTCGGTGCATCCGCTGGAAGTGGCAGGTGAATTACAAGATGCAGCAACTAAGTAAATTACAAAGTAAATAACAAATGTAACTACCGAAATACATGGCACAATGCTTCAAAGCCACTGAAAAGTAATCTCTGTGCCCTAATAATAGAGTTCAAAAATCAGTTCTAAAGACAGAGAGGTAACTTCGAGATTCCAAGGGCAAAAAGAAGTCAGTCCCCAGGAAGGCCAGGAGCCAGGGCCTGAGAGACAAGAGGAACTTGGCTGCAGTTTCTTCTATCTTCAAACCCGCTTCTCTGTACTCTCCTGGTCTCTGGAAAACAGCTTTCCTGGCTCCTAAGTCCAGGAGTCAAAGTAAAGCTACCCCAGTGCTCCCCGAGCCCCGACTAAATCAACAACCTTGACCCAATCCCAAATTCTATGGAGAGAGAATATGAGTGGCCTCGCCTGGCCTCTCCCCGCTCTATCCCACCCTCTGTGGTGAGGGAGGTGGCAGGAGTGGGGAGGGTGGAGGCCGCCAACATGGCTGCCGGGGCTCACCTCTCTTCACGCACAGAGATTTCCCAGAGAATAGGCACTGGACAGATTGCCAGAGAGGCATGCATCCTGCCCCACCACGTTTTCTGTAGTCAGTCAGTGGGGCCCCATTTTCTGTTCAGTGACAGTCTTTGCCTGGCCTTTCACACGAAGATGGAGGCCCAGAGGCCAAAGCCAAAGTCTTCAATGGTGACTGCCAGCTTTCTTGACATCTCTTTATTTCGGCTGGCTTCCAGACACCAAGTCCCCTGTGTCTTCCAGTTTCAAGCTGTCATTCCCATTTAAGTCTTCTACTAATTCCCAATTTCCCTGTGTGACGTATACCTCTTGACATAGATTTCTTTGAAGAACAAAAGCACTGGCCAAGTTGGCGACTCTCCATGAGCACGGCTCTCGGCTCAGCTGAGACCAGCACGTAGAGCAAGCAGGATGCCAGCAGAAAGGGAACCCCCACCTGCCACTGTCCCTCCCATACCTATTCAGATGAATATGTGGGCGGTCCTGTAACTTCTCTGATGACTTTTAGGTAATAAAAATCCTTTGATCAGTAAAGCCATAAAATACGGTTTGAATTCAGAAACTGTATTGTGAATGCCAATCCACTTTGCTCACCACTTCAAGCTTCATTCAGGGATAGGCCTTCCCTGTACTCTCCCAGCTAGGATCCCTTGCAGGCAGTCTGGGTCCTCCCTGAAAGGGGAAAGGAACCTCCTCCAAATTCATAACATAGGGAGAAAAGAGAAGTTGGAGGATACCAAATTCATGCTCAAGTGTTCCTACTGCAAGGAGACTTTGCTCTGGGCCTGGCCAATGACTAAACCGAGCACTCGCTCTCTTGGGTTCTTTCTTTCTTTCTTTCTTTCTTTCTTTCTTTCTTTCTTTCTTTCTTTTTAACAATTTTTTTAAGGATTTTATATATTTATTTGAGACAGAGATATACGGAGAGAGAGCATGAGCAGGGGGAGAGGCAGAGGGAGAGGGAGAAGCAGACTCCCCACTGAGCAGGAAGCCGGAAGTGGGGCTGGATCCCAGGACCCTGAGATCATGACCTGAGCCAAAGGCAGATGCTTAACCAACTGAGCCACCCAGGCGCCGCTCTTGGGTGCTTTCTAACAATCTTAGAGACCTGAACATGAAACATCCCACTCTGTCTCTCCTGTCCTGGTCAATGCAGTTTGCTCTGCCTGCTACTTCCTCCCTTAGGCTACTTTCTACAAATTCACCTGTAGATCACCTCTCCAGGTGTTGCTCTTGGCCAGGATTTCCACATCAGCTGCACAGCTCTCTCTCACAAATGGCTCTCTTCAGGGTCCTCAAGAAACGTTCGTACATACTTCGCTCCCATCGAGACTCAAACGCACCTGACAGAGCACACGCGTCTTGAGTATTTTCTCTCATCCTTCCCTGTTCTCTCTCTCTCTCTCTGAACCTGCTGCCACAAGCCAATACTGTCAGCCTCTCAATTTTGGATATCTCAGGCCAAAGTCAGATACTCTCAGAACCGAGAGAACACAAATCAGGTTGCCCTCATGGCCACCTGATGCCCCTCCCCAGGGAGATTAAGGAGGAAAACCCTGGACCAGAGGTTAGGTAGAACTCAGCCTTGCTTTCTTTGAAGAAAACTTCCTCATAGAGACTTCCTAAACTCCACTTCTGCTGTCCTTTTATGATCTTATTTTGAGTGAGAGATTTTTAAGAGTCAACAAGGAACTAAGATATTTCCTTTGAGATTTGCTTCCTGCTCTGGCAACTTGAGAATTTTACATCTGCTGTCTCTTGGGGCCTCAGTAAAAACCTTACTTTTACATCTTGTCATACTCATGTGAACCTGCAAAAACTGCTTTTGTTCATTAACACCAAGGACATAGGGCTAAGAAAACTTGTTCTCTAAAATCATAGACTGTTGGAAACTTAGTTGAGTATCAATGAGAATGGACTCCTCCCCCCCAACCTCCCCCCACCCCCACCGCCACTTGCCTGGATGATGGGAGCCTGTGGGTCACTTTGACACAAAGAAGCAGCCTTGATTTCCAGCTGAGGTGCAGACCTTCAAGTAAAGGATTTGGAGACACAGCACGCCACCTTAATCCAAGGAAATAGGACTCCAAGTTTGCCTTTCAGCCCAGACCTGATGTTAGTAAAAATATTACTAAATGTTTATAAAATATTACTCACAACCTTGCTCTGCTTTGAGACCATCATATCACTCTTTCACTTCAATCTTACCTAACCCCCACCCTTCCTGCACATCCTACAATAACCTTGTCTGCTTTGTTTGGTGAGGCCCTCTGTGGGTCCCTTAGAGCACTCTCCCTTCCTACAAGTTCATCAGCCTAAGTTAGACTTCAGCTTTGTCTCTGGTGGTGTGTGACTGCTGGACTCTATCATTAATGATCAAGTCTTCCCAGATCAAGTTACCAGCTCTCATCTCACTTTCCAGGTTCTGTCTTCATCTCTGCATCTCCTTTTACTCTGCACCAGGTCATACAATCTCATTGCCACCAGTGAACCATCACCAGAGTCATCCAGAATCCTGCAGCTACAACTGTGGAATACTCAAAAAACCATATGCAGAGGCGCCTGGGTGGCTCAGTCCATGAAGCTTCTGATTCTTGATTTCGGCTCAGATCATGATCGCAGGGTCCTGGAATCAAGCCCCACGTCAGGCTCTAAGCTCAGCAGGGAGTCTGCTTGAGGATTTATCTCTCTCCCCCCTCCCCCCACTCACGCACAAGTTTTCTCTCTCTCTCTCTCTCAAATAAATAAATTTTTTTTAAAAACCATAAATATGTGCATATATGGGAACAATAACATCTATAGACTCTAGCAGAAAGAGAAACTACTAAAGGATATTAAAAGTACCTGAAGAGCTTTTTCAAATTACACAAGCCCTAAGAAACTAATGCAGTCCTTCGTGCTGTTCTCTCCCACACGTACATAACTGACTAATTCATTACAGCAGTGATCCTGTTAACAAGAGTAGAGTACCTTTGGCTATGTTTATGGGAGGAGGTTAAGAAACTCTGCTTTAGCCCTCACTAATCTGATGGGCCCTTGATCAAAATTCTAAGTCCATAAGTTTGGGGGAATATTTTTCCTCTTAGCTAAAAATACCAGCTTAATGTTGCTTATAAATGAAAGGGAAGAAACCGTCCCCGTGATGAGAGGGGCTTTGTCTGACTCATCCCCTATGGTACCCCCAGTGGCATCCCCAGGTCTGGCCCATAGTAAGTGCCCAGCAAACACTTCCTGCACTAATAAATTCAGAATTCATTTTAAAACGGGAGTTTTGACCCACCAATTGTACCAAAGCAAGAAACATTCATCTAAACCAATAGCAGTGACTGTGCTCTATTCTATTCATATTTCTTTGGCAATGCATCAAGATTGGTTTCTGATGCAATCGGCAGTTGGCTGCTTCCTCAAGGACTTCTGTGTATAAACTGCAAGCCATTTAATAACTCTGAGGAGTAGGGGGTGAGGAGTGACAGCAGGATATGTGGGGTGTCTGCATGCTGATCACCAATGATTCCATGAAAGCCTTTATACAAACCTGGATGTGAGCCTCAGCATAGCATAATTCTGTATGTGTTAGAGGAAAACAATCAAGTCCCCCTGGAATGATCAAACTCTTATAATAGCTTTATCATTAGGCTGATAATGAGACCTGCTGGTGTGCTAACCTCAGGAGCCTCAGCCTGTTTGTGATCTATCCTCCAGTTGTTCAACCCTGATCGGCCCTGTAATACATCTGATGCTCTCGTTGTGGGTATAGAGAAAGAGACAGATAGAGATGGACATGAATCTCTTGAAGTTTCTCATATGGAACCAAGTAAGCCTCCATCCTCCCACATGCCCATGCCTGGAATGCTGTCAGTCTGAAGGAGTTGGAGTAGTTTTAAAACACCCTTCCTATCTCTGACATTTGAAGTTAGGATAAGAAAATGATTTTTTAAATTGCATTTAGCATTTAAAAAAAGATCAAAGATCTCTCTGCCATGATTATACAGCGGGAACGATCACAACTACCAAACAGTCCATCTTGTCACTATGCAGTGACTTTCATGGTGCAAAAACGGACCCAAAGAACGAAGAACATCTTCACTCTGTTAACACTTATGATGGGAGTAAGCATTTTGCATTTGGAAAGCAGGGCATTGGGGGCGCCTTGGTGGCTCAGTCGTTAAGCGTCTGCCTTCGGCTCAGGTCATGAGCCCGGGGCCCTGGGATCGAGACCCGCATCAGGCTCCCTGCTCCGCGGGGAGCCTGCTTCTTCCTCTCCCACTCCCCCTGCTTGTGTTCCCTCTCTCACTGTGTCTCTCTCTGTCAAATAAATAAATAAAATCTTTAAAAAAAAAAAAAGAAAGAAAGGGCATCGATCCAAAGTTTGAGAAAAAAATACTCTTATGCTGAAATGAATTATGCACAACTTATATTTAATTAATCTTAGTCATCTCTGTACTTACCTCGCTGGGCTCACAAGGGAACATCACGAGCAAAATCGTTCTCTTGCTACTTAGGTTCCCCAGAAACGACACCATCATTCATTAATCGGCGCTGACCTAGAAAGCAGAAGCTCCCTCCTCTCACCACTTAAAACCTGAATAACTCTTCGTTGTGCAGAGAAGATTCAGACACATGGAAAAGAGAAGCAGTCGTGAGAGAGAAAGCCATAAAAACTGCCGCAGAAGAAATAATCTGAGTATATGCGAGTACGGGGTGCTCCTGGCGTTCAGGGCCACCGCCAACAAAGACAGGACCTCGGAGATCAGATTTTTGCTTGATTGCCTTTATTTTCTTAACTTTCCACGACTATACCTTTATCAAAAAATTCCTCTCCCTGGTCTATGAGTAGGATCTAAAGGAACTTCATAAATAAGTCTCTGATTCATGGAAGTTTAAATTCTAAGATTTCGAAAAATGAACCAGGTAACCAAGAGTGTATATAGAGAAATATAATAAATAATAATCAATTTAAGAATGCAAGATATGTATAACATAGCTGAAGAATTGACTAAAGAGGTTAATGTCCTTACAGACAAGACTGCTATATGATATTCATAATTTAAAGTTCTAGGGGCACCTAGGTGGCTCAGTCAGTTGAGTGTCTGCCTTCGGCTTAGGTCATGGTCCCAGGGTCTTGGGATCGAGTCCCATGTAGGGCTGCCTGCTCAGCAGGGAGTCTGCTTCTCCCTCTCCCTCTGCCCCTCCCCCGTCCCACAGCTCCTGTCTCTCTCGCTCTCAAATAAATAAATAAAATCTTTTTAAAAAATAAAGTTCTAATAACTTTCTGTAAATAACTGAATAATAACTTCTTTGAACTTCTGTAAACAGCTTCTGTGCTGTTAAGAATGGCCAGTTCCCATTAACAAATGCCACATATTTTCATTTCCACACTATTAGGTTTGCTCTGGGTGCAATCAATATTATTATGTGTTGAGGGGCGCCTGGGTGGCTCAGTCAGTTAAGCACCTGACTCTTGATTTCGGCTCAGGTCATGATCTCAGAGTCATGAGATCAAGCCCTGCATCAGGCTCCACACTCCACGTGGCAAAGCTGACTCACATTCCCATATAGCAGCAACTGCCAGGAGCAGAGACTGTGCCCCCTTGAGATCTGCTTAAGAATCTCTCTCCCTCTCTCTCTCTGCCCCTCCCCCACTCACAAACTCACTCACTCTCTCTCTCAAATAAATCTTTTTTAAAAAAATAATTACTATGTGTTGATATTTCATCTTATTTAAGACATTAATGACTGTCATTCATTCAAGAAGCAATTATTGAGCACCTACTATGTGCCAGTTATTGTGGGTACTGGGTTAGGGGGAAAGAATAAGAAAATGTTTAAGGTGCAATTCATAGTCTCTAGAAGATTACAGAATTCTGATTTGGGCATTTGCAGTTACTGCCAATGTGGGCATTTGCCTGAGCCCCTGTTCAACTCTAGTGTAACATGAATTATACAAACAAATGAATATGGACTCTAGCAAGGAACGAAAGAAAATAAGGCAAATAGTGCATGAATGGAATTAATGGCACCAATTAATTGAAGTAGGAATAGGAGTTCCAGTTCCCACGTCTTTCCTTAAAGGCAGTGAATTTAGAACAAAGTCCAGAGGATTCTGAGAAAATGAACAGATTGTTGAAGAATCTCCAAAGGAGAGGAATATATAATAATATTAGAACCCTGAATGTCAATCCCAGTTTAGACCCTAAAGCTAGTGTGGTATGACCTTGGACATCTTACCTACCTTTCTAAGGCTATTTCCTTACTGATAATATGTGTAGTTATTAATCTACCCAAGAAGTCACAAACTTCAGTTATGTTGGGTCAGCACACATTTTGTAAAAATTTGGATTAAGTTGCCAACCTTTCAAAATCATGAGATTTCATATAAACATCCAATGTACTAATTTCTATTTTTTCTTAAAAAGGAAGCTATGGCAAAGCTGACCCACACTCCCATGTAGCAGCAACTGCCAAGAGCAGAGACTGTGCCCCCTTTAGAGCTGCCATGTGCTTTGCAATCTGCCATGGACCATGCCCAACCTGCTTCACTCATACTCTCTGCTACCTACCAGGCCTCTGTAGGTATTTGAGTTTCCCTCTCCTGAAATGGATCATTTTTAAGGGTTTGTTGTTGTTGAAAGCTATTGGAACTACTTCAAGTTAATATAAATTTAAAATACATGTTGTAGGGAGAAGACAGATCTCCCATACAAAATTCCAAATAATATATGTAGAGGCTCCACCTTCAAGGAAGTGGCATATATTCTCATTCTTTAAGTGTGGGCTGTGCATGGTGACTGCCTTCCAAAGAGTTCAGTAAGAAAAGGGAGGGAAGGAAGAGTAACTCTGCAACTGAGTTGAAACCTGATAACACTACCCGAACCAGGTGATGAAGGCCAACATCAACAGTGATGACAATTCATGTTGACATTATTTATAATCTCCCTCACCAAATCCATAACCCCAGTCTAATCATGAGAAAAACATCAGAGAAATCCCGAGAGAGGGACATTCTACTTGACTGGTACTCCTCAAAGCTGTCAAGGTCATCAAAAACAAGACAAGTCTGAGACTATCACAACCAAGAAGAAGCTAAGGAGATACAACAAGTAAATGTAATATGGTAGCCTAGATGGAATCCTGGCCCAGAAAAAGGACATCATGCAAAAATGAAGGAAATCTAATTAAACTGTGGACTTTAATTAACAACAGTGTATAGATATTGTTACATTAATTATAATGAATGTACCATACTAAGGTAAATGTTTGTACTAGGGGAAACTACAGGGCATATGGCAACTCTCTGTACTATCTTCATAACTTCTCTATAAATCTAGAAGTGTTCTAAAAAAAAAAGGTCACTTTTAAAATATTTTATATGTATGTGTATGGGTATATACATATATACAAAGGACACGGAAGTATTTCAAGGGATGGGTGGAAGATTTGGACGCTCAAGGCTGGGAAGACAAAGTCGGATTTACTGCATGCAGCATGTTTTCCTACAGCAGTGCCATTAGTATGACTCAGCTCCGCCATGTCTCAGTCACTGTGATTCTCAGTTCCACATTTTGCACCCCTCAAAGAAAGCCCATTGCTTCAGCCTGGGGAGGAGTCAAAGTCTGGAGCTACTCATTCTACCCAGGGTTCTGTGTCGGAATCATGGCCGCCGTACCCATGCCTGTGTGTAGGTGACCATTTTCATAAAAGGAAGAAGAGCTGGGAGCCAGACAGGCCCCTCTCAGCTCTAAAATTCTGAGTAAGATGGCGAAAGAGAAGAGGTTTAGCCAATAAAGTCAATGTCCTAAAACACAAGGCCAGATATTCCACAACAAAGGAGCAGCATCCTTGCCATTTATACAATACTAGAAAAGCTTCAGTGGCAATTACAAAACTTGATGAAATCAAGATTTACAAAAACTGTTTTCTGCAAAACTTGATTTAGTCCCCAAGTACTCAAGTTAACTCTCCTGACTTCTAACCACAAGTCCTTTTACTTTTCAAAGGTGATATTTAAGGAAAGTCTACGAGTACTCACAGTAATTGGAAACCATGGATGTTTTGATACATTGATATGGTAGAAGGGAGACCAATCCAACACAGACCAGCTAGGAGTTCCACAGACTAGTTAGTGATTTAAGGGTCACTGTCCTTAAACCAACTCATGTGGTTGGTGTCATGGCACAAATTAGGAAAAGACACCCTTCCTCAAGACATTTCATTTCCATTTGTTGGAAAACTGTCATCATGTGCTGCTTTTGTTAGAACAAACAATTCCCTGACATCTGCCAGGAACTTGTGAAAATAAAAATACAAATGCGTGATACCTACAATGTGACCTCAGTTGCCTGTGTCCTGCAGAAGCTGCACAGCCATATGCTGTCACTCTGGGTGCCATTGTCTGTTATGAGCAAGTGTCATCTCTTAGAGCCTTGGCAAGCTTGAGCTTACTTTCATGTCTCGCTATACGCAATCCTTCCAACAGAGTGAGCATTCCAACTGTCATGGGTAATCATTATTTGTTTACCTTGGATTGAAATAAAGAATCCAACTCTTGGACTAATCCTACAATTGCACTTTCCTTAACCATCACAATGGGGATAAGAACGTTCATGGTGCAGGGGTGTTAGAAACACTAAGTGAGAGGACACATCAAAGCAGTGAGCACAACGCCTGACAGATCATGAGGCCTCCCTTGACACTGGGGTTCCTCCTTCCCTACTTAAAAATCTTCCATGGCTCACCAGACCAGTCAGGATTCTCTGTCGAAAGCCCATAAGATTGTTCTTGTTGTGGAAGTGCTCTCAGACATACGGTCGCTCCTTTCTGTATGCGGGAAGATGGAATGGTTTTTACTTACCTTGCTTCAGTGAAACCAAATCCAAATATACACCGTCTGTAGAGAGACAATGTGTTTTCTCTTCACAAATTATATTGCAAGAAGCAGTTTATGACTTCTATGTGTTACAGAACCAATTTCCAAATGGAATATGAGGAAGCTTTAGAAATCCATTTCAAAGACCTTTTTATGCTTGAAAAATGTTTGCTTGCTTTATGTATCTACTCAATTGAGGTTTTATATCTTTTTTTTATGTTCATTAGCCACTGTATAGTACCTCATTAGTTTTTGATGTAGTGTTCAATGATTCATTAGTTTTGTATAACACCCAGTGCTCATCACAACACGTGCCCTCCTTAATACCTATCCCCCTGTCACCCCTCCCCTCTGAGATTATATATCTTAAGTTAACTGTCTTATGAGTTACATTGGGCTATAGTGAAGTAAAATTAAAACATAAATTCGGAACAGTATTTAAATATGGAAAATTGAAAATGCCATTCATAAAAACACACATTTTCTCCCTCCAAATTATTCTTCTGGTGCCTTTCATTGCTTCAGGTAGGGAAACTGTATGTTTAAGATACTATGGAAGGCTTCTTACTTATATCCTCCAGCCACACCTGAGTCATCTCTACATGAAGGAGTCGGGTCACTGGAGGAAAAAAGTATGAGAGATCAGCGTGAATTGAAGGAAGATAAATGAGTTGAGGGAGAGAAATACACAGGCTGAGAAATACCTTGGAAGAGGGCCTTCCTTTTGGGGTTCAGGATGAATAAAATCTTTGAGGCAGCAAAAAGCTAACTATATTTGGAGGAAAAGGAGGATACCAGCTAGAACAAAAGATTTCTGTAGGGAAGGGTTGGACAACAGTGAAATCACCTACATTACCAGGCTGAGACATTTGGACTAGGTCCTAAGACCAATAGGGTTTGCCAGATATTTTTAGCTAGTGAGGAATAAAGTATTTTAGGAAAATTATATCTGGTAGGGGGGAAAAAAGACTACTTCAAAATAAAATAATTGAAATTATTCTTATTTTATTTGTTATAGTACTAGTGCGAAAGAGGACCCTTATAATAAGCCTACTTAAAAAAAATTTTTTTTTTAAGATTTTATTTATTTTTTTAACAGAGAGAGAGCCAGAGAACACAAGCGGAGAGAATGGCAGAGGGAGAGGAAGAAGCAAGCTCCCCACTGAGCAGGGAGCCCAATGCGGGGCTTGATCCCAGGACCCTGGGATCATGACCTGAGCCGAAGGCAGACGCTTAACCATCTGAGCCACCCAGGCGCCCCCACTTAAAAAAAATTATTGAAGTCACAAATTACTTATCGATAGTGGGAAGGGGTTAAACTAAAATCATTGCACATCTTTCACACCCAATTTCTCCCTCCATACTCTTAGTTATTCAGGGTGGGTCCCAAATCATTTCACAATTGGTGACGTATAGTTGTATTTTTTCACTAATTTAAAATATTTAATTTCTATCTCAAACCATCTATTTCTCTGTTTTCAACTTTTTTGAATGTGTTTTTTTGTTTGATTGTTTTACTGTGGTTCGTGGTGAAGGAGGGTCCCAGGAGTGGCCCGTGGTGAGACTCGTCCCCTTCACTGTAACTGAAATGCAACCCAAGGGAAGGCAGGACTAAGTACTCCAGGAAGAAGAGACCTGCCTTGAGATCTCAGGGCTCAGCTCCCCTTCTGAGATACTGTGCTCCGAGAAGCTTCTTCCCCACTGAGGATATGGGAAGCTCACCACTCCCAGAGCTTAACCTAGCCCAAAACTTGGATCTGGAAGGTCTGAAACCTTCATGGTACACGTAGAAACCAGAAAAAAGAGTGGACATTCAAATATGGAAGCAGTTTTACATCCTGTGAAAGCTAGAGACCAGGATATATCTTTGGGGCAGAATATTCTGGAAAACCAAGGAAAGGTTCATTATAGGTGTGAAAATTGACACCAAATGAGAAAAGATCTTTTCATGCTATTGCTCCAAACATCTAACTTGCTCCATGTTAAATAATGGTAATAGTAAAGACCTGCTAAGTATGTTACCCAATTATGTCACTCAGTCCTCAGAATAAACACCATGGGGGTATGTGTCACTATCACTGTTTTACAGATAAGAAAACTGAGACTAGATCAATGATAATAATCGCTCAAATTTAGGCAACTAATAACTCACAGAACTGGGGATCAAACCTTTCTTGCCTCACATCAAAGTCAAACCCTTATCTGTCACTCTCACCCTTTCAGATTAAATTTTCTTCATAGAGGGGCACCTGAGTGGCTCAGTCCGTTAAGCATCTGACTCTTGGTTTTGGCTCAGGTCATAATCTCAGGGTCATTATCTCAGGGTCCTGAGATCAAGCCCCATGTGGGGCTCCACACTCAGTGGAAAGTCTGCTTGAGATTCTCTCTGCTCTTCCCCACTGTGTTCGCGTGTGCACACATGCACTCTCTCCCTCTGTCTCCAAAATAAATCTTAAAAAAAATTTTTTTTTTCTTCATAGAAGTTTTTTAAAGAATTTATTTAGGGGCACCTGGGTGGCTCAGTCAGTTAAGCATCTGCCTTCAGCTCAGGTCATGATCCCAGGGTCCTGGGATCGAGACCCACATTGGGATCCCTGCTCAGCAGAGAGCCTGCTTCTCCCTCTGCCTCTGCCACTCCCCCTGCTTGTGCTCTCTCTATCAAATAAATAAATAAAATCTTTAAAAAAATAATAAAGAATTTGCTTAGACTTCACTGTCCCTGCAACCCATTACTTGTTTTTGTAGCCATGTGTGTGTTTAGCTGTGAAGATACAGAAGACAAAAAAGAAAACCTGCTTTTCTAAGAAAGTTGGAAAGACATTGGTGGCATTTTATGCCAGCCCAGTGCCATGTGACAAAATGAATCACAGAGCCCGGGAGAACTCTGATCTTCCATGTTTTGTAATGAGTCCTGCACTAAATGACTTGGGAACAACCTAGCAGGCACTTGACCCCAGCAAGGAGAATAAAAGTAGGAGAGAAAGGATGAGTGGAGACCTTGTGTTGACCAAAGTGGATGGGATAATTATAACCCATATAAAAGCCGGAATGTCTTGTAGTCCCTGTCCTGAAGAAGTAGTATTAAACTAACCATAAGTTCAGAGGCTGAGCAATTAACATTCTTCTTTAAAAGAAATGCCCATGACTCAGTGGTAGGTAGGGCAAGGGAGGCAAGAAGTTTTGCACAACAAAACTTTGAAAAATCCTCTCTTCCATCTCTAACAGCCATTTTACATAAAAAAAATGGTGGTCGGTCCCCAAAACTTTCTCTCTGTCATTCTCAGGTCTCCCTTGTGGGTCTCACCTCTCTTTGTCACTGTCTCTTTCCTTCAATGTCTACTCTTTGTCCTCTCCCCTGGGTAAAACTCAATGCTTTCTGGAATGCATCCCTGTAACTTCTCCATTTTCTCTGAACCCAAATCCTGTACCATAAAATCCCAGGAACGAAGTTGAGTTGGGGAGAATTCCCTTTAGCAGATATGAGGGAAAAGCTATGAACACTCATATGCCAATATGACCTGGTGAAATTTGGGTTACGCAGTTCTGTATATCATCTGAAGATCTCCTTCTGCCTCCATTTCTCTGTCAAGAAGTCCCAGCCAATGTATGGTGACTATAGTTAATAATACTGTGTTGCATATTTGAAAGTTGCTAAGAGAGTAAATCTTAAAAGTTCTCATCACTAGAAAAAAAAAATTGTAAGTATATGGTGAGAGATGTTAACTAGATTTACTGTGATGATCATTTCACGATACAGTTGACCCTTGAACTACGTAGGTGTTAGGGGCACTGACACCACACCCCCCAGTCAAATAGACTTTGTGAGAATATGGCAGAGTAAGAAATAGACACATAGACTTTGTGAGAAGATGGCAGAGTAGGAAAATCTTAATCTCACCTCGTTCCGTACATACAACTAGATGTGTTATCTACACAACAGTGTAAGTAACCTAGAACATGGCCTGAAGACTGGCAGACCAAACTCTCCACAGCTAATTGTGCAGAAGAGGCCACATCAAAGAGGATATTAACAGACCAGTGTGGGAACTGTCCCCAAGAGGGAGGGACACTACAGGTGCACAGAGGAGACTGAAACAGACCCAAGCACCAAGCACCCCAGACAAGGGGAACCCACACTTGGAGAACACAAATCTCCATAACATTGGGCTTTGAAAACCAGAGGGGCCTAATTTCACAAGTTCTTTCAATCTGGAGGCTTAACATCTGGAACTCAAAAATCTGTGGGCTCAGCTCTGGGATAGCCAGGAGGGTGATAGGAAACTGAATCCCTTCCCTTAAAGAGACAGCACAACAAATAGCCCCATGGATACAGCATCAAAGCAGAAGTTTAAAAAATACCTGGGGTATACATGAAGGAGATTTATTTACTAATCTCAGAACGTGTGCTGAAGGGGCAAGGATCTTTAGGAGACTTCTCCAGGAACAAAGGAGCTGGCTGGCACCATTTCCCTCTCCTGCCCCACAGCCTAAATATACAGACACCTGTGGGAACCAGGGCAGCACCAACTCACTCTACTTAGCTTGCTAACAGTGGTCTCCAACCCCACATTCCCCTGCAGACATGCATCCTCCAGCCGGGTCTGGCTCCAGGTTTCCCCAGCAGACCCACATAAACCTTGCTAACATCAAGCACCTGGTGCCATGTTCTCCGGCAGACCTGCCCCCTCCTATACACCCTTGGCCAGAGCCCCATCCAAAGTGGTGCCACAGGCCTGGCAGTGTGCAAGCAGCCCCAATAGGGGCCAGCACCACTCCAAAGTGACTCGTGCCCCAGGGAGAGGGGATAACCACACACACCAGTCTGACCATGGCCCCAGCAGTGGGCTAGAGGCAGACATCTGATCTGACTGCAGACTCCACCCACCAACGGAAGCTTCTCAGGGGACAAAACAGGGAAAGTGTCCTGCAGGTCCATGCCACTGCATCTCTGGCAAACATTTGGTCTGACTCAACTCAAAGCCCAAGGCAACCCCAGACTGGAACAAGTCCTTCCCGTAACAGGCAAAGAGACCCATTGCAGACAACTAGCCTGAAGGCAAACATGGCTCAGCCACAATAATAGGGTGCACACAACACACATAGGAGACATCCCTGAAATGCTAGGTTCTGATGAACAGGGGACACTGCACTCCAGGGCATGACAGGACCTCTTCTTCAAATGGCCACCACTTTCAAGAGCAGGAGACATAGCTGACTTTCCTAACACATAGAAATAGACACAGAAAGACAAAATGAGAAGACAGAGGAATATGTCCCAAATGAAAGACCAGGACAAAATCACAGCAAGAGAGCTAAACGAAATGGAGGTAAGTAATATGCCTGAGAATTTAAAGTAATGATCATAAAGATACTCACTGAACTTGAGAATTCTCAAGAGTAGAGACTTCAGTGAGACCCTCAACAAAGAGATAGAAAGCATAAAAAAAGAATCAATCAGAGAGGAAGAACTCAATAACTGAAATTAAAATTACGCTGGAGAGAGTAAATAGTAGACTAGAGGAAGCAGAATGGATCTGTGACCTGGAGGACAAAGTAATGGGAAAGCAATCAAGCTAAACAGAAGAGAGGGAAAAAAATAATAAAATTAAATATAGACTTAGGGTACTCAGCAACACCATCAAGCATAATAAGTTTCACATTATAAAGATCCCAGAAGGAGAAGAAAGAGAATGGGGGACAGATATTTATTTGAGGAAATAACAGCTGAAAACTCCCTGAACCTGGGGAAGGAAACAGAAATCCAGATCCAGGAGGCACAGAGAGCCCCAACAAAATCAACTAAAGGAGGCTCACACCAAGACACATAGTAATTAAAATGGCAAAAAGTACTGATAAAGAGAGAATTAAAAGCAGCACGAGTAAACAGTTACATACAAGGGAAACTCCATAAGGCTATCAGCAGATTTTTCAGCAGAAACTTTGTAGGCCAGAAAGGAGTGACATGATATATTCAAAGTGCTGAAAAAAACAAAAACAAAAACAAAAACCCTGCAACCCTGGATATTCCAACCAGCAAGGCTATCCTTCAGAATAGAAGGAGAGATAAAGAGTTTCCCAGACAAACAAGAGTTAAAGGGATTCATGACCACTAAACCAGCCCTACAAGAAATGTTAAATTGGATTCTTTGAGTGGAAAGGAAAAACCATAACTAGGAGTAAGGAAAGATAAATTTTAAACAAATTTTAAGTCCCAGACAAAACTAGGTTTTGTTTTCCCCAAATACAAGTTCTAACCTTGAGAAGGATTGCTGTTTTAAGAATTGTGAAATGGGGGCTCTGGGTGGCTCAGTCGTTAAGTGTCTGCCTTCAGCTCAGGTCATGATCCCAGAGTTCCTGCTCAGTGGGGAGCCTGCTTCCCCTCTGTCTGCTTCTCCCTGTGCTTGTGTTCTCTCTCTCTCTCTCTCTCTCACTGTCAAATACATAAATAAAATCTTTAAAAAAAAAAAAAAGGAATTATGAAATGAGGGGCACCTGGATGGTTCAGCTGGTTAAGCATTAACTCTTGATTTCTACCCTGGTCATGATCTCAGGGTTGTGGGATTGAGCCCTGCATTGGGCTCCCCACTCAGCGGAGAGTCTGCTTATCTCTCCCTTCCTCTGCCCCTCCCCATGCTTGCACATGCTCCCGCTCTCTCTTTCTAAGATAAGTAAATAAATCTTTAAAAAAAGAGAAAAAAAAAAAAGAATTATGAAACAATCAGGAGACAATGGATGAAGAAATTCAGTCTCCAGCCCAGGAGCTACATCAACCAGGGCTTGATGACTTAGGTGCTGGATGGCTAGGGCCACTTTACCCCATCTCTCCAAGCCCTGCTGTCCTCATTTGCAAACTGGGATCTAGATATTCATGAAACAGGTATTTATTGAGTATCTCCTATATTCCATGTATATTTTAGGTTCAGGGGATATACCATGAACCAAACAAAAAAATTCCTGCTCTTATAAGCATACATTCTGGTGGGATGATGATAGCCATATTTCGCTCTTAGGTTATTCGAGAATTAAATAATAATAACAATGAACACATATCATGATGACTATGTGCCAGGAATGATTGGCATGTGCTTTGACCAAGGATTCTTTGCTTTTTCTGTGCCGGAGTCCCCTTTGGCAAACTAATAGAGCCGACCAACCCCTTCTCAAAATAAGGTTTTTAAATCAATAAAACAGAATACGTGGGATAATAAGGGAAACAAAATATACTGAGACACAAAAGTTACATGGTAATAAAGTGCTGACTTTTTAACGTATTAAATGATGAGCTCTAGTAACAGGTTTAATAATACTGTAACTTCGAAAAACCAATGAGCCTAGATGTAATTAATATCCCTATCCAAGCTCACAGGCATCCGGAATTCCAATCCACTGGTTTATAAACCCCAGGGTTAATTTAATCCTCATTATAACCCTACAAAGTAAGTATTATTATTATTCCTTTTTTTTTTTTTACAGATGAAGAAAATTAGGTACAAGGAGGTTAAATAGCTTGCCTGTGGATAATAAGTTATGGAGCTGAGATCTGAGCTCCAAAGCTTGTGTTCTTAAAACTACACAGTGCATGGCTTAGCCCAGGGTTTGCCTCATGGTCAGGGTCAATAATACTAGCTGGTATTTGGAAGTAGTAATTGTAATAAGTAGTAGAAGCATTAGGAGGAGAATATATCTAGGGGACAAAGAATAGTTTGTACCAGTATTAAGAAAATCTTTAAAGGGAAAAGTCTGGTGTGAAGCAATGAAATCCACTGTGTAGGACACAGCATATCCTGTTCCTCCAAGACATGTACAAATTCATTTCTTTCTGTGTGTGATTACCCATTCCCGGGCTCAGGGCAAAGGCTTTGGGGGATGTGGTAACGTAGAGAAATGTTCCTGAGTCTATGACAATTTCTTATTTTTATTTGTATAACCCCCTATTAATTATTGGGGCTTTTCTACACTTCCAGTAGGCATTCTGCCCAGAAGACCCTTCGGACATGAATCAGTGTAGCGGAATAAGAACACTGTTCATCTTTCGGAGGGGGCTGCTGAGAATGAATGCAGCTTGCTATTCTTCTCTGGGGACGTTTGCAAACGTACGAAGTCAGAGGTCTGGATCCAGCGTGGGTCCTTCAGGCACTACATAAATATTAATTAACTGAAAGGTGTTGATAAGGTAAAGAAACTTACACTTATCCAAATGGGGACAGCCAACACTTCAGTTTCAACGTGTTCAGGAAAAAGACCAACAACAGAGCCCCGATCATTAGAAAGGCTTTCCTCCTGCGCTGGGTGACAGGTCTCGGGGAGAGCCAGCCCAGCCTAAGGCGAATGGAGCACAATAAGATGATTCATTCTTTCTCCCAAGCTGGCTTTGTAAAAGCATTTTTCGAATTGCCTGTCCACGGCATATATTTTTACCGTAACAAGGCACTCAGTCCCTTAACATTCATTGGGCACACTGCTCCCAAGAGCAAAGCAGAAAAGTGGCCGGAGACGCCCTTGTCACACCAAGGTAAATGCCACCTGATTCACCAGAGGGTTTGAGAACTCCAGTTCCCAAGGTCTGTCTGTGCTGACATTCTATTCAACCCCACAGGAAAGAAAAAGCTTCAACACTCCAATGCAAGAGGGGGGTGAAGCGCTAGTGGTCAGTAAGCCCAGCGCTCAGCCCTGGGGATCAAGAGTCTCCGGAGGACGTGATGAGGTCAGAGATGCCGGAGAGTCTGCACATATTCCTCCCCGGGCCACCACCGGCCTTGACTTGGGAAAAGAACACATGTGACCAGCTGCACTGAAAAATACCACCGTGAACCTTCACAGATGGCTCCAGGCCGGGGGTAAAAATAGCTCATCATACAGCACAGCCCAAACTTGGAGCAGGGCAGGTTTTGATTTCAGCCGGCCAAAAAGGTAAAAAATGTTTTCACGGAGCCGTGAGAAGCTGCCAGGGAAAGAGAGATTTAAAACACAAGTATTTCACATTCTACCTTACTTCGAATTCATTCAGCTGTCCTCAGCGAAAGAATGAAAAATATTTGCAGCTGCGGGGGGCGGGGGGGGGGGGTGGCGGGTAGTAGTATTTGTCTTTCTTATTGGACCATAACAAGAAAACTGGCAGGCCAGCCTGGAAGCTTGGTAAATAACTTCTTCAATACATGGACTCATAGGAAGATCTGAATAAAGAGAGAAATGAAAACTTGTGCTTTTGTATTTATTTTCAAAGACTCAGCCTTACAGGTTATCGGGAGTCCTAATTTGTTTAATCATTTATTTTCAACAAGTTGTTTCATCCATGTCCCATTGTTCCACTGAGGTTTCTATTTTTACCGATGGGGGTGAATCACGCTCTGACCATTTACAGACATGTTTAGAACATGATTTTTCAAGTCAGGACCCAAGTGAAATTTTGATTCCCAAACCAGAGCCTTGAAGCTCAGCACACTAGCATCCATTGTGCTCTGACATTATGTTGGCCTGTGTGCTCTGATTGTATCACAGAATAGAGGTGATTGGAAGGGCTCCATGGACAAAAAATAGCCAGATAATAACTCTTTACAAGATAAGAGGAAATAAATGGCATTTGACTTGGGGTTCCCTCAGTCCCCTGACCTGGTGAACAAGAAAATGCTTTTGTATCTTTCAGTTGTTGAAATCGATGCAATCAATTTGCATCCAATCAGCAAAAGAAGTGTTTGTCCTCACGGACAGTGTTGTTCTGTCCTGAGAACCATGAATGTTTTTTCTTATCCGACTCAAAATTTCTAGTGCCCCGTGAATATAATAGAGTCTTGATGCCTGGTTAATAAAAATTTCAGCTCTGTTGGATTTTCTCCTGAATTTTTTAACAAAAGGTAAAATTAAATCTAATTAGAACTTTTACCCACGCATAATATAAATAGGATCAGTGTTCAAATTCACATCTTAAAAAGGGTAGAGTAATTGTTCTTTTTGGTCTAATTTGTAGTTTTTAAAATTTGAATCCCTTGAAATTGAACATGAATCTAAGTGTTGCCTTTTTTTTCAGTGGGGCGGAATTTTGAATGACCAGGATCGAGGGTTATAAGTTCACAACAGCCCTGGTCGACTCTTAGTTTTTTCTCTCTGGGTGTCAGGAACTTGTTCATAGTCAGTTCAGAGAAAAGACAAATAAAAAAACACTTCCCTCCTGAGCCTTTTCCTTAACCAGAGAATGCTTTTGTGATTAAGAGTTGATTTCCATTCCAAATAGAGAAACTTATATTTTTGATCTTATTTTTTCTACCTAACAGAAAAAAGGTTTATATACTTTTCTCCTCCCCTGGAAGGATATCCATGATTATAAATATATCAACCCATGTTTTCTGATGGAATACCTCGCAGTTATATTTTTAGCATTTATATTTTCTATATAGCTGGAATTGATCTTGTAGGAAGTATAAATCCAGTTTTGCTTAATGGCTTTCCATTTATCCAAGTATAATATGACACTGATTTGAAATATTTGTATTATATACTAAATGTTTATATGTATGGGCCTCTCTCCTTTTCCATTACTATGACTGTTCTAGTTACCACAGTTTTAGCCAATATATCTTTATATTGTTTTAGCCACATAGTTTTAGCCGTGGTAATACATCGTAATACATTTTATATTCACTATACTACTGTTAAAATATATTATAAAGATACTGCTCATCTTTGCCATTCTTTTCCAAAATGACTGTGTTTATTCCCTGAAACTCTTAATAATCTGTAGTTTTGAGTCTTCTTGCCTGCCCCCCTCCTCCAATTGATTGGGATATCTTTCGACTTATTGATTGATTTAGATACTAGGAATACTCCAAAATGTTGCTTGTTCTAAAGCATACAAATATTCAATATTCCTTGAATACTTCCTTATTAAGCTTATCCTAAGTATTTGATGTCTTGGTTTGTTGTTGTGTCTGAGTGAATGCTGACCCTCCTACTGGATATCTTTAGGTTATTTTTTTTAGCTTAGTAAAGTATTAGTTTTCTCATGTTACCTTAAAGACCAACTGCTTTAACATATTTTACTGCTTCTTTTTTTTTTAATATTTTATTTATTTATTTGACAGAGACAGCTAGGGAGGGAACACAAGCAGGGGGAGTGGGAGAGGGAGAAGCAGGCTTCCTGCTGAGCAGGAAGCCCGATGTGGGGCTTGATCCCAGACCCTGGGATCATGACCTGAGCCAAAGGCAGATGCTTAATGACTGAGCCACGCAGACACCCTATTTTACTGCTTCTAATAGTTTTTCAACTGAGTTTTCCTTAATAATGCAACACTGAGTTACATTTGTAAAAAAAATATCAAAATGCAGTTTAAATGGTCAAACTGTAGAGTCTGAAATAATGAGGTTTTGCTGTAACTGAGAATATGCACATTTCTATAAATCTTATTAACTTTAATAGCTTTACAGATTTTAAGCTTGTCCAACAAGAACAAAATAAATATCAGGTTTAGGGTCTATTCCCAGCTGACTAGCCAAAATTCCCTGATTATAACTGCTACCCCCCTTCTCTGTGTTTTGGGTTGTCACTTTGTACAGTGAAAAGAGTGGTACTTCCTCTTTTCTCCCCAATTTGAGGTGATATATGATGAATGAAACAATGAAGCAAGGTATTAATAGCTTCCCAATAGACTACACTGCACCTACCTAGGATACCTGATAGGACTCACCAATAAGAATACTGCGCACAGAATTTTAGTGTTGGTAAGAGTGGAGTAGTTTGTATCGTACTATCTTCACTTTTGATAGCAATTAGTTGAAATAGTTTTTAAAAATGATCTGAAGGCATTGGCAAGTGACTAAAAGCAGGCAGAAAGTGGATGAAAGCTTCATGCAATGTGAGCTGGCCGGAACTCAAGAAGAAAGCCACAATCTTATTGGATGGAGGTATGAAAGATGGAATATGGGGTTGCTTGAATGGTTGAATATTGAGGGTGGGAATCCTGGAACAGATGGAACCACAGAGGAGGAAGCCCCAAGTGGGAATATAAACTCCTCTCAACCCCTCAGCTGATGGAAACTGCATATGTTGGGCAGGCTGCAAGAAGCCTAAAAGAAAGCAAAAGCTAGAAGGTTGAGAGACCTAAGCAGAGATTCCAGCTGTGGCCCACTGTAGAGCAAAGAACATTTAGAATTTTGAAACCTACCAAGTAAACATCTCAGAGTTATTTTGAAACCACCAGGGGGCCTTGACTTACAAGTAAGGATGATGTCCAGGACGGACGGGTTGACCCTAGGAGTAAGGAAAAAACCCAAATAGACCTGCCCTAAATACACGTTAAACCAAGCCTCCACAAGTTAAAGTAGATCAGTCAGGAATTTAGCTGCCTGCTAAAACAAAAATCAATACTCTTCAAGGAATAGAAGAGATCCCAAAGTGTTGACAATGTATCATGTACAATGTTTTATATATGATTTAAAAATTACTATATATTTGAAGAAATGCAGAGGCATAACCCAGAGTTAAGAGAAAAATCATAAAATTGTACTCTGAATGACCAAGATGTTGAAATTAGCAGATATAAATTTTAAGGCAGCTATTATAAATATGTTCCAAGAAATCAGAGGGAAAGATGGTCATAATGGGTGAACAAATAGGGAATCTCAGCAGAGAAATGGAAACTATATTTTATGAATACAAAAAAAGGAAGAAGAGGTGGATGAAATTCTAAAGCTGACAAGTATATGAAAGAAAATCCTAGCTGACCTTCACAGCAGATGAAGATGCAGAAGAAAGGGTCTATGAATTTGGACACAAATCAATGGAAATTATCCAATCTGACAAAAATCAAAGAAGAAACATCTGAAGAACAAAGACAAAAAAGACCTAAGAAAGTCAAGGGAAAAGGTATAGCTGGATAGTTTTTGAGGACTTCATCCAAATGTAGGATTTCATTAATTCAGTTGGCAAACTGTCTCTCATGTCTCTCAAACTTTCTCAAACAGCTCTCTTAAAACTGATTCCAGAAGACCTCACTTCCTGGATGAATAATTCAGGCCATCTTTCCACTCCCTTCCAACCCTATGAATGAGAGCATTATCCTTGTTGATCCAATTCAAACTATCCTCAATGAAAGTACCCAAAGTACCCAAGAAGCATATACATTTCCAGAGGTGGCTTCCTGGTTTTATCAATGAAACTATCCTACTTCCCCAATAAGGTAGGGCACTCTATAAAAATCTGTTGAATGAGGGATGCCTGGGTGGCTCAGTCAGTTAAGTGTCTGGCTCCCGATCTCAGCTCAGGTCAGGTCATGATCTCAGGGTTTTGAGTTCAAGCCCTGTGTTGGGCTCCCTGCTGGGTGTGGAGCCTGCTTTTAAAAAAAAAAAAAATTGTTGAATGAATGATGGCATAGTCTAAAGGGAAAAAAAACATGGGAAATTGAGAGCACTACTGAGAAAGTGGCTCATTTTATTGACTACTGATTCATAGAAAATGGAGGTTTCAAAGAGATCAAAGAATTCACGGAGTTGGAATAAGGCAGTAAAGGAACTGGGGGTGGGGGAAGGTGCTGCTCAAAGAGAGAGCAGATTTGAGAAGCAATGCACTTACAGAGGATGACAGGGTGTAGGGCTTGTCTAACCAGTTCCAGTCCCTTTAAATGAACGTAGCACATCCAAACAGACCCAGGAGAGGAGCTCATAAAATCAGCTTGCAAGCATCACTTCTTTATCTCCAAAGCTAAACTCTTGATTTCCTCCCCAAACCTGCTCCACCCCCATCTTGGCAAATGGCACCTCGAACTGCTTAGTCATGTCCTATCAGAAACCTGGAAGTAATTTTTATTCCTCTCTCTCCTCACCCCTACATTCAGCCTATCAGGAACTGCTGGTTCTTCTATCTCCACTGCTATCAGCCTACTTCAGGCTGCCATCATCTTTGTCCTGAACTATTGAAATAGCTACTTATTAGATTTCTCTGTTCCCCACTCTTGTCCATTTTCATCTTTTCTCTACACATTATCAGTGACCATGTAAGCATACAAATCAGATCAGTTCTTTTCTATTTATTTTTTTAAAAAGATTTTATTTATTTATTTGAAAGAGAGCAGGAAAGAGCACAAGTGGGGGGAGGGGTAACAAGTAGGGGGAGCAGAAGCAGACTCCCTGCTGAGCAGGGAGCCCAATGGGGCTCGATCTTAGGACCCTGGGATCACGACCTGAGCTGAAGACAGACCCTTACCCAAATGAGACACCCAGGTGTTCCATCAATTCATTTCTGTTGAAATCAATAGCTTCCATCCCAGCTAATGTAAGATTCACCTTTTTTTTTACTGCACAATCAGAACCCCGCCTCTTCCCCCAATCTCACTTCTCACAACTCTTCATCTTGTTTATTGTGTTCTATCCACACCGGTATTGTATATACTAGCACTAATAGGGCGAGCTCTTTCTCTTCTACCCGGGCACCTTCACAGAGTATGTTTTCTCTCTTGAGGGCACCTGGGTGGCTCAGTCGATTAAGCGTCTGACTCTTGATTCTTGACTTTGGCTCAAATCATGATCTCAGAGTCGTGAGATCGAGCCCCGAGTTGGGCTCCATGCTCAGCAGGGAGTCTGCTTGAGATTCTCTCTCTCCCTCTGCCCCTCTCTCTGCTTGCACTCTTTCTCTCTCAAATAAATAAATCTTTAAAAAAAAAAAAAGAAAGAAAGAAAGAAAAGAAAATGTTTTCTCTCTTGGAATGATCTAGTCTCATCAGATGACTGATGCCTTTTCCTTTGAGTCTCTCCTTAAAGGGCTACTTCCTCGGATATGCCTTCCTTGACCTCCCTTTCTGAAGTTGCTCTCCTCGGGCAACTGTTATTCTCCAACACAGAACCCTATTCACTTTCCTGTATTTATGCCAATTTGGAATTATGTATTTTTTTACTTGTTTATTTACCATCTTCCCACTAGAGTATAAATTCAGTGAAGCCAGAATCAGAGCAATTTTATTCAGTACTATTTACCTAGCTCAGGACCTTTTATATAGAAGTTCAACAAATATTTGATAAATGAATGAATGAACGGAAACATCTTGAGAGTTCCTTTAGACCTTCTCCCACTTACTGGCTCCTCGAGTGGACCTTGCCTTCAACTGATTTCCTTCTTCTCTTCCTCCCCACACTGATCTAAGAACAGGGACCTCAAGGAAGTATAGCTGTAAGAGTAAATTCCTAATGTAAAATGCTGGGGAAGGTCTTTAGAAACAATTTTAAATAACTTTAACTTAAAATCATGATATGAATTGTAAGGCAAGGAACTACATACTCAATAACATAGTGCAATATTCAAACCTAGTAATTGGTCTTGTGCACCTATATTTTAGCAAATCAGCATGCAATGAAAATGATAATACAAACTAAAGATAATATCCAACAAACTAATCTTCAGTTTGTAGTCTAAAAAAATATTATCTTTACATAGAAAATTAGAACAATTATTATGTTCATATTTCATCTCTTAGTATTACTGAGGTCACAGACACTAATTCCAGGTTTTAGACATTGAGAAATTATATGTTCTACCCTATATAAGGGAATATGGTGCTACTGACTCACTGTTAATTGAACAGGCATTTGCTTTGTTTATTCAGCTGTGGTCCTGGTTTGGGTTACTCCATCAGTCCTTTTCTTGAGTTCCTTTCTAGCCACAAGAAGACACTGAGAAGTTTTTATTCTTATGGAAATTAGGTGAACTATAAATTTTAATTTCATTAGCACCATGTTTTAAACAACTTAGGTAATATTTGAGCACACAGGTCAATTTGTCGTGTGTGTGTGTGTGTGTGTGTGTGTGAGATTAACAAATTGCAAGTGGCTCACCTTGGTACAGTATTTCTAATTCCTATCCATTCCCTAAGTGCTATCCTAACCATATTCCACCCTCATTTCATTTAAGTGGTTTATGATGTAAAATTAAAATTGAAAGGATATCATTTTGGGCGCCTGGGTGGCTCAGTTGGTTGAGCGACTGCCTTCGGCTCAGGTCATGATCCTGGAGTCCCGGGATCGAGTCCCGCATTGGGCTCCCTGCTCGGCGGGGAGTCTGCTTCTCCCTCTGACCCTCCCCCCTCTCATGTGCTCTCTCTCATTCTCTCTCTCTCAAATAAATAAATAAAATCTTTAAAAAAAAAAGGATATCATTTAATATTTTTTGAAGCATAGGAGTTTTGAACTAATTATTTTACAGTTGACAGTTTATACACATTTTATAAACTAAATAGTAATTTAGAATATAAATAGTGTAAGCCTGTCAGAAATTATTATAGCTAGAAAATCTTCTTATAGTGTTTCTTGTGTGTGTGTATGAAATCATTTCTTGCGCACTTAAATTGTAGTACATATTTTATTTTTATTTTTTTTTTAAGATTTTATTTGTTTATTTATTTGACAGTGAGTGACAACAAGAGAGGGAACACAAGCAGGGGGAGTGGGAGAGGGAGAAGCAGGCTTCCTGCTGAGCAGGGAGCCCGATGTGGGGCTCGATCCCAGGACCCTGGGATCATGACCTGAGCCAAAGGCAGATGCTTAATGACTGAGCCACGCCTGTATGCCTGTAGTACATATTTTATATTATCACATTTAACTCTCAAACCACCCTGCAAGGCATGTATTAGCATTTGATTTTTACAGAGGAGGAAAAGGGGTGTATAGAGGGTAAGTACCAGGCCAAATGTCCAACAGCTGATACATCCACCCAAGATGGGAGCCCATTTGTGTCAGGCTGCAAAGGCTATGCTCATGGCACAGTGAGAGTTCTACCTAATTTAACTCAACATGTTAAAATCTCAGTGCTCTGAAATGTACTGTTCTAATTCCTGAGTTCTGCAATTATATGGCCTCGCTTAGCACACATTATAAATTTTCAGCTGGAGTAAGTCTGCCACTCAGAAGTAACAGGAAAAGGTTACCAGCAGTTCCATTATGTAACATTATACATTTGTGAAACTAAAATAACACAGGAAATAATGTAACTAAGGTTTGGTAAAAATTTGACCTTGCAAACAATTTTAATCTCCTTTCTTAGAATGTCATTTTTTCAAGCACTTTCAAAGAAGTAGCTTCTATTTGAAAAGAGACCCATGTGGACACATTTTTTTAAAAAATACATGTAAAGTAGCTTGAATTCTTTTTTAAAAAAATCTATCTAGAAACAAAGGAAAAGCAGAGGGCTCCTCCCAAACATCTGAACTCAGCTACACAAATACAACTAGGGCTCAGAGAAACTTGCCAACCTCGGGGGGGGGGGGGGGGCGGCGGGGGCGGGGGGCGGTGAGAGGGTTGAGGGGGGGTGGGGTGATGAGGGAGGAACGAAGAAAGGAAGTGAAGGAAGAATTCCTAAAACCAAGCTTTAGAACAACTGAAGAGGAGTCTGAGTAAAAGTTCCAGTTCAAAACACTAACCACAAGAAAAACCTGATGGAGAGAAGACAGAAGAAGACAAACATAGCTGGGGGTTTTTTCTCTCCCCTAAACACTCAACCAACTGTTCACCACAACAGTTGAATCCAGGATGAGCTGATGGTGGTGGTATCTGCTTGAAGCTGATGTTTTGTTTCTTTTTCTTTAGTTGCCAAGCAGCACATTCACCTCAAGGTTCTTTCCCATTACCCTCAAGGTTTATATTCAGGTCTATATGCTGGATGTTTATTTGTTCTAAGACATACACTTCTATACCTTAGTAGCAATACAAATGTACAGGGGTTAAAATGTTTTGTGAAATTCTAATATTCATGTTTTCCCTTTATGAACATCTATTTCTCCCCACCTTTTTCTCTTTATGAATATAAATGTTTTGTCCAAATAGCTAGAACCTTGATAATAGGAATTCTTTTAAGTTAAAGAGAAAGTCAAATTACAGTTCAAAAAGACAGACTGCACACACACATTTTTTCTCCTTTCCAAAATCTTACTGAAATGAAATAAAGTGTATTTTAAAATTACATTAGTTACCTATTGTTGTATGCAAATTATCTCCAAACTTGGAGGCTTAAAACAACCAACTGTTTTTGAATCTCAGTTTGTGTGGGCATTAAGGAGCAGGTTAGCTGGGAGTTTCCAGCTTAGGTTCTCTCAGGAGGTTGTAACCAAGATGTCAGAGGTGGCTGGGGGCTGAAGTCATCTGAAAACTTGACAACTTAGAGGCTCCACTGTCAAGCTCACTCATGGCTTTGGGCAGGAGGCCTCAGTCCCTCACCATGTTAGCCCCACTACAGGGCTGCTCAGTGGTCCTCCTGACATGGTACCTGGCTTCCCTCCATGAGGGCGACCCAAGTGATAAAGGGCAAGGTGGAAGCCACCATATCTTTTATGACCTAGCCTTACAAGTCACACGCCATCATTTCTGGCACCTGCGGTTAGTCACACAGGTCAACAATGACACAGTTGGAAGAGGACTATGTAGGGATGGGAATACCAGGCTGAGGAGATCACTGGGGACTATCCTGGAGCCTGGTTACCACAAAAAGATAAATCCCAAACAGCAAACTAAAAGGCAAATTTTAACCATCAGAAGATTATATGTACAAATGTATAGAGACTTTTTGGGGCACCTGGGTGACTCAGTGTTAACCCACTGAGTTGTCTGCCTTCAGCTCAGGTCATGAACCCAGGGTCCCATGTCAGGCTCCCTGCTCAGCGGGGAGCCTGCTTCTCCCTCTCCCTCTGCCCCTCCCCCTGCTTGTGCTCGCTTGCTCTCTCTCAAATAAATAAAACCTTTAAAAAAACCCAACTATATGGATACTTTTTGAATGATAGAAAGCAAATGAAACTCTAGAATATTTAGAGATAAATAAAAATAAGAATCCTGGATATAAAAACCTAGGGATGTACACAGATTAAGACTCAGAGGAAAATATAAAACCCAGAATATGGGGAAATGTATTGACTAAACATTCAACTCAGATAATTATGAAAATTCATATTAATTTCAGCTTTTTACCTGACATAAGAGTTTTCAAAAGTATTTTTGAACAGGGATACCTGGGTGGCTCAGTTGGTTAAGCATCTGCCTTCGGCTCAGGTCACAATCCCAGAGTCCTGGGATCAAGTCCCACATCTGGCTCCTTGCTCAGCGGGGAGCCTGTCTCCCTCTGTCTGCCACTCCCCCCCGCTTGTGCTCTCTTTCTCTGACAAACAGATAGATAAAATCTTTTAAAAAAAAGTATTTTTGGGGCGCCTGGGTGGCTCAGATGGTTAGGCGTCTGCCTTTGGCTTGGGTCATGATCCCGGGGTCCTGGGATCGAGTCCCGCATCGAGCCTGCTTCTCCCTCTGCCTCTGCCTCTCTCTCTCTCTCTCTGACTCTCATGAATAAATAAATAAAACATTTTTTTTAAAAAGTATTTTTGAACAATAAAACCAAAAACTTTCTATAAAAAGGCCACAAAATAACAAAGCTTTTGTAAACCTGATCAAGAACAAAAGAGAAGAGGCATATAAGAACTAAAACTAAAATAAGTCAATCCATAAGTTATCAGAAATAATAAATCATTTTTTTAAGCCATAATGTTTTGTGGTGGCTTGATACACAGCAACAGATAACTGAAATACACAGCATATAAACCTTGTCAATCCAGGAGTTGTGGTTGAGTCAGCAACATCTTGGCCAATTAGAATGATTGGCACATATTTTTTATAATAGGCACCAAATAGTAAATATTTTAGGCTTTATGGGCCAATCTCTGTGCACATACTCAATTCTGCCATTGTAGCACAAAAATAGCTATAGACAAAATATAAATGAATTGAATGGCATTTTCCAATAAAACCTTATTTATAAAAACACAAAGGAGACTGGATTGGCCCATGGCTATCATTGCTAGTCCCTCAATTAGAGCACCGCATTTCTCGGCCACAGGGTCTGGTTCACAGAAGGGGACATTATACAATCAGACTTAATGAGACTCAATTCTAGGACTTTTGAGTCTGTTGAGAAGAGAAAATCACTGTTTTTGCTGTGATTGTCACCTAGACAAGGGAAGCTTGGGTATGCTGCCAGCCATCTTGCTTCTGTGAAAGGATCACGGCCTAGCATTGAGGAATACATGACCAAGAGTTGGAAAGGGCAACCTGTTAACAATATTTGAAATCCTGGATCCAAGTGAGCCTGAAGCTACATCTACCACTAGACTTTCCAAGTACTTGAGTCTATATATATATATAAAATTTACTTAAGTCTATTTGACTTATTTATCACTTATAATCAAATAAGTCATTTACTTCTTTATTCCTTCACTTACTCAACAAACATTGATTGAGTCCTCCTACACCCCAGGCACTATGGAGCTGGGAACATATCAGTGTATAAGGCAAATGAGTTCCCTACTTTTATGGAGCTTATATTCCAATGGAAAAAGTCAGGCAATAAATGTGTTAAATGAATAAACATTTCAGTTTCAGATACTGTTAAGTACAATGAGGAAATGAAGCAAGATGTGATGGACAGTGGTTATTTGGATAAGGTGATTAGGATAAACCTCTGTGAGGAGAGATCAGAATGATGAGAAAGAGCTGGATACAGGAAAACTCTAAAGAAAGAGTATTCTATATAGAGAAACCAGCAAGAATAAAGCCTAAAGGCAGGAATAAGCTCAGTATTGTTAATAAAGAGTAGGAAATCTAATGTAGCGAAAGCATGATGTGTAAGGCAGAGGGTGATGCAAGGTGAGATGGAAGGGGTAGATGGGAGACTCAGCAGGCCATCAAAGAGTTTGGATTTTTTTTCCTAAGTATGATGGGATGCCACTAAGGAATTTTTTCTTCCTGTCTTTTTTTTTTTAATTTGTCAAGTCATTTGCAAAAGAAATGACATGAAATGTATATAGTAAGTTGCTAAGAGAGTAGATCTTAAAAATTTTCATCACAAGAAAAAAACTTGTAACTATGTATGGTGATGGGTGTTAACTAGACTTAGTGTGGTGATCATGTCACAATATAGACAGGTATTGAATCATTATGTTGTACACCTGAAACTAATGTAGTATTCTATGCCTACGTATATTCTGTGGCTGCTAGGGAAAGAGGAAGAATGGAGCAAAGACTGCTATATTCCGAGACTGTCATAGCAGTCCAGGTAAAAGATGAAAGTGGGGTTGGGGCCAGCATGTGAAGTGATGCAAATGGTGAGCAGTGGTTGGATTTGGGATGCATTTTAAAAATAGAAAAAAACCCACTGCTTAACAATGGGTTGTGTTGAGGAGGGGAGACTGAGAGAGGAACGCATTGTGATTTTTAGGTTGTGGAAGAAACAGTGATTGGTGCACTAGCTGAGAAAGGAATGACTATAAAAGCAGTGGATCTGGGGAAGAGGCTGAGAACTGAATGTGATTTTGGTTTAAGGTTGAAATGCCTGTGAAATATCCAAGTGGATATCAGCATAAGCATCTGAATACTGTAGCTAGGAGTATGGCAAAGACATAAATGTGGGAATCATCAGCAAATATGTTGTACTCAAAGCCATGAATGTAGCAGAGAGGAGGGTTGAAAAGTGAGCTCTGGGCCTGCCAGGACATTCCACATTTAGAGGCCAAAATGAGGAATAGGAGCAGTAAAGAAAACTAAAGTAAAGTAAAGAAAACTAAAAGGCCCATAGCTGATGACGTGGGAACAAGACCAGAAGAGCATTGTGCGCCAGATACCAAGAAGAGGAAAGGATTCAAGGAGAGATGGTCAAGTATATAATAACAATAATAATAATAATAATACTGAGACAAAAAGAGAGGATTGCCCATTGGATTTGGCAAAATGGAATCTCCAGTGACTTTGGTACAAGTGGTTTCAGTGGCGCAGGTTGGCGGCCGGGGGGGGTAGGGGAGGAGAGTAGGGGTAGGGAGAGGGACAAAAGAGGAACGGGAGGCTAGGAGGTAGAAACAATGAATCTAGGCAAGTTTTTCAAGGAGCTATAAAGAAGTGTCTTGTTTAACTGTGAGATTGTGCCAGATGTTGCAAGGACTCTGGAATCCACATGGTCATAAAATTTTGGAAAGAAAATAGAGATTTTTAGGAAATGGAAGAATATTTTAAAATAGGAAATTTTACTAAGAACAGGCTGCAGAAGTTTCCTATTAGTAGTATTCAAACGAAATTCCAGAGTTCTAACTAGTAGCTACCAGAAACTCAGAGCAAACGTCATTCTTTTTTTTTTTTTTTTTTGAGGTTTATTTCTTTATTTTTAGAGACTGAGAGCATGAATAGGAGAGGCAGAGGGAGAGAATCTCAAGCAGACTCCATGCTGAGCACAGAGCCTGACAAGGGCCTCAGTCCCAGGACTCTGAGATCACGACCTGAGGCAAAACCAAGAGTCAGATGCTTAACTGACTGTGCCACCCAGGTGCCCCAAGCTAACATCATTCTTAATGATAAAATAGAAATATTAAAATAAGAATCAAATCAAGAATGCCTAGTAACACTACTGTTATTCCACATTATTCAAGAGTCTTAACCCATGCAATAGATGCAAAAGATGAAATGAAATGTAATTTTTGAAAAGAAGAGAGACTTTCACTATTTACATGCTTTAAGATCGGTGGTGTGATGATGCGTGTGAAACAACTAGTTCTCTGAGTGTAATTTCCAGCATGAATGTTGGTTGATGTTTCGTTTACATGAATGAGTAAAACAAAAGTGAAACAACTTGTCCTAACCATACTTATTGGTCCATGATGTGAGCTAATTCTTATTAAATCAAAAATAGTTTTTAAATATTGCCAATTTTTTTGTGCTATTCACAACGTAATGACTATGACATGATGCATTTTTCAGTTTAATCTCCATTATTAACATTTTTCTCCATTACTTTAAGTCTAGACAATTAACAAAACAATAAGTCAAGACCTGATTTGTAGCATTTACTGATTTTTGTGGTGTAAATATTCTCCTCATGATTGCTTACAAGCTACCAATGTGAACACATTCAATAGGAAGTTGGTGGAGATACACAGTAGCATGTTATTATAAAGAATTTCTATTGCACAGGAATGCCTGGGTGGCTCAGTTGGTTAAGCATCTGCCTTCAGCTCAGGTCATGATCCCAGGGTCCTGGGATTGAGTCCTGCATCGGGCTCCCTGCTCAGCAAGGAGCCTGCTTCTCCCTCTGCCTGACGCCCCCCTGCTTGTGCTCTCCCTCTCTCTCTTTCTCTCTCTGGCAAATAAATAAATAAAATCTAAAAAAAAGAATTTCCATTGCACAGAAACATTAGAAATAAATAACTTTAAGAGTAGAGATAAGTAGGGCACCTGGGTGGCTCAGTCCTTAAGTGTCTGCCTTCGGCTCAGGTCATGATCTCAGGGTCCTGGGATGGAGCCCCACATCAGGCTCCCTGCTCAGAGGAAAGCCTGCTTCTCCCTCTCCCACTCCCCCTGCCTGTGTTCCCTCTCTCACTGTCTCTCTCTCTGTCAAATAAATAAATAAAATATTAAAAAAAAAAGAGTAGAGATAAGTAAAATAATTAGGACACGATGAGTATTGAATATCTATCTTTGTTTTTCATATAATCTATTTAACTATAAAGTTATGCAACTTAATATTTAATAATGATTATGTTTAACAATCAGCTCACTTAATATTTAATAATGATTATGTTTAACAATCAGCTCACATAAAAAATGGACTTTCACAGGCTGGCATAAACTGGCTCTAGCACACCCTATACTTGTGTTCAAGAAAAGCAAAGAAAAGCAAGTGAAAAACTAAAGGAACCAAAGAAGATTCAGTTAAATTGGCTGGATACAAGATCAATGAATGTAGAGTAAAAACCATTGATTCACAATGTCAACAGGAACAATAAAATAACTAAGAAAAGCCTAAGACATACCAAGCAAGGCATAGGTCAAAAGATATGTAAAACTTTACAGTTTTACACTTTAAAAGACATGAATGAATTAAGAGATATATCTTATTCCTACCTAGACATATTTAATATCGTAAAGATATAAGTTGTCTCCAAAGTAATCTATACACTAATACAGCCTCAATCAAAATTTGAACAGGATTTTATAAAGACACTGACAAGCTGATTCTGAAGTTTGTTGGAAGAGAAGGTGCCTTTGAATGAATTTTTGAAAAAATATGGTCTCCTAGATATAGAAACATTCTATAAGAAATTGATAATTAAAATAATGAGATTCTGGTAAAGAAATATCAAATATATGGGTGAAAGAGAAGAAAGAATTCAAAACGTTTCATTTGTGTTGTAGTGCATGAGAAATGAGGCAATTCAAATCAGTGGAGAAAGGAGGTGGTGCAAATTATTCATTCTATGATTTACTAAAAAGTTTTAAAACTTCTTATCTCACATCAAACAAAAAAAAATAATTCCAAATGCCTAAAAGAGGTTAACATTAAAGAAGGAAATAACTTTAAAGAAATACAGGAAGTTATTTTTGTATTCCTAGCATGGAAATATTTCCTTAGCAAAACCCAGAAGTGATAAAGGAAAAGATGGACAGATTCTTAAAAACTTAAAAATTTTTAGATAACAAGAAACCCATAATTCAAGTCAAAAATTAAGTTACAGACTGAGAACAAATATTTGCTATAACATAGTAAAGGATATGTACTAACAATATATCAAGAGGTCTTGGTGATAAATAATAGTAGTCTTTAACACACCACTTACATCAAAATCACTAAGAAAATAGTGTCTTTGAATTGCACATTAGACCTGGACAAAACAGAGATATAGGGAACATTCCATCCAAAAGCAACAGAATACACATTCTTTTCAAGTGCACATGGAACATTCTCCAGAATAGATCACAATATTAGGCCACAAAACAAGTCTCTCAATACATTTAAGAAGACTGAAATCATACCATGCACCCTTTCTGATCACAATGGTGTGAAATCAGAGATCAAATCACAAGAAAAAGAACTGGAGAAAAAACCAGAAACACATGGAGGCTAAATGACATGCTACTAAACAACCAATGGGTCAATGAAGAAATCAAAGAAGAAATCGAAAAATACATGGAGACAAATGAAAATGAAAACACAGCAATCCAAAATCTTTGGGACACAGTGAAAGCAGGTCAAAGAGGGAAATGTATAGCAATCCAGGCCAACCAACCTCAAGAAACAAGGAAAAGCTCAAATAAACAATCTAACCTTACATCTGAAGGAGCCAGAAAAAGTAGGACAAACAAAGCTCAAAGTAAGTAGAGGGAAGGAAACAATAAAGATCAGAACAGAAATAAGTGATATAAAAGCTAAATAAAAAAATTAGAGGGGCACCTGGGTGGCTCAGTTGTTAAGTGTCTGCCTTCGGCTCAGGTCATGATCCCAGGGTCCTGGGATCGAGCCCCACATCGGGCTCCCTGCTTGGCGGGAAGCCTGCTTCTCTCTCTCCCACTCCCCCTGCTTGTGTTACCTGTCTCGCTGTGTCTCTCTCTGTCAAATAAATAAATAAAATCTTTAAAAAATAAATAAATAAATAAATAAAATAAATAAATAAAAAAATTAGAAAAGATCATTGAAATCAAGAGCTGGTTCTTTGAAAAGAAAAAATTGATAAATCCTTAGCCAGACTCCTCAAGAAAAAGAGAGAAAGGACTAAAATAAATAAAATCAGAAATGAAAGAGGAGAAGTAACAACTGACCCCACAGAAATACAAAGGATTATAACATTTTATATTACATAACAATTACATGCCAACACACTAGACAACCTAGAGGAAATTGATACATTTCTAAAAGCATACAATTTTCCAAAACTGGTCCAGGAAGAAATAGAAAATAGAAATAGAAAATCTGAACAGACCAATTACTAGTGAAAAAAACAAAAAGCAAAAAACAAACCAATAATTTAAAAACTATCAAAAAAAGGGGGCACCTGGGTGGCTCAGATGGTTAAGTGTCTGCCTTTGGCTCAGGTCATGATCCCAGGGTCCTGGGATCAAACCCTGCATCGGGCTCCCTGCTTGGCGAGGAGCCTGCTTCTCCCTCTCCCTCTACTGTTCCCCCTGCTTGTGCTCTCGCTCTCTCTGTCAAATAAATAAATAAAATCTTTAAAATAAAAAAAGAAAAAAGAAAAGAAAAACTACTAAAAAATAAAAATCCAGGACCAGATAGATTCACAGGTGAATTCTACTAAGCATTTAAAAAAGAGTTAATAGCTCTGAGACAGATAATACATTATATGTTAAAAAAAAAAAAAGAAGAAGAAGAAGATAGCAGGAGGTGAAGAATGAAGGGGGGTGGAATCGGAGGGGGAGACAAACCATGAGAGACGATGGACTCTGAAAAACAAACTGAGGGTTGCTGGAGTGGTGGGGGGTGGGAGGGGTGGGGTGGCTGGGTGATAGATATTGGGGATGGTAAGTACTATGGTGAGCGCTGTGAATTGTATAAGCCTGTTGAATCACAGACCTGTACCTCTGAAACAAATAATACATTATATGTTAAAAAAAAGAAGATAGTAGGAAGGGAAAAATGAAGGGGGGGAAATCGGAGGGGGAGACGAACCATGAGAGGCTATGGACTCTGAGAAACAAACTGAGGGTTCTAGAGGGGAGGGGGGTGGGAGGATGGGTTAGCCCCGTGATGGGTATTAAGGAGGGCACGTTCTGCATGGAGCACTGGGTGTTATACGCAAACAATGAATCATGGAACACTACATCAAAAACCAATGATGTATGGTGATTAACACAACATAATAATTAAAAAAAAAAAAAAGAAAAGAAATGATGGTGATTAACATAATAAAAAAAAGAGTTAATACCAATTCTCCTCAAACTATTCTCAAAAATAAAAGAGGAAGGAAAGTTTCTAAATATGTTCTACAAGGCCAGTACTACCCTGATACCAAAACCAGAGAAAGACACCACAAAAAAAGAAAACTATAGGCCAATATCTCTGATGAACATAGATACAAAAATCTTCAACAAAATATGGCAAACCACATTGAAAGATACATTCAACATACACCACAATCAAATGGAATTTATTTCAGGGATGCAAGGATGATTCAATATTTGCAAATCAATCAACATGATACACCACATCAACAAAAATGAAAGATAAAAATCATATGATCATCTCAATAGTTGCAGAAAAAGATTTGACAAAATTCAACATCCATTCATGATAAAAACTCTCAATTAGGTGGGTTTAGAGGGAACATACCTCAACATAATAAAAGCCATATATAAAAAACCCACAGCTAACATCATACATAATGGTGAAAACCTGAGAGCTTTTCTTTTATGATCGGGAACAAGACAAGGATGCCCACTCTTGCCACTTTTATTAAACATAGTACTGGAAGTCCTAGCCACAGCAACCAGATAAGAAAAAGGAATAAGAGGATCTATTTTGCTAAAGGAGTTCAACTGTCACTATTACTATTTGCACATGATACTATACATAGACAACCCTAAAGACTACACCAAAAAACTAGTAGAACTAATAAGTGAATTCAGTAAAGTTGCAGGATACAAAATAAATACCTAGAAATTGGTAATGTATCTATACGCTAATAATAAAGTAGCAGAAAGAGAAATTAAGAAAACAGTCCAATTTACAATTGCGGTAAAGAGAACAAAATACCTAGGAATAAACTTAACCAAGGAGGTGAAAGACCTGTACTCTGTAAACTATAAGACATCGATGAAAGAAATTGAAGATGACACAAACAAATGGAAAAATATTCCATGCTCATGGATTGGAAGAATTAATATTGTTAAAATGTCCATACTACCCAAAGCAATCTACAGATTCAATGCAATTCCTATCAAAATACCAACAGCATTTTTATATAACCGTAACAAATAATCCTAAAATTTATATGGAACCACAAAAGGCCCAAAGTAGCCAAAGCAATCTTGAGAAGGAAAAACAAAGCTGGAGGTACCACAATCACAGCTTTCAAGATATACCCCAAAGCTATAGTAACCAAAACAGTATGGTACTGGCACAGAAATAGACACTTGGATCAATGGAACAGAAGAGAGAGCCCAGACACTATATGGTCAATCAATCTATGATGAAAGAGGCAAGAATATAAATGGGGAAAAGAAATTGTCTTCAACAAATGGTGTTAGGGAAAACTGGACAGCTACATGCAAAAGAATGGAACTGGACCACTTTCTTACACCACACACAAAAATAAATTCAAAATGATTTAAAGACCTACATGTGAGACCTGAAACCATAAAAACCCTAAAAGAGAATATAGGTAGTAATTTCTTTGACATCAGCCTTAGCAATATTTTCTAGGTATGTCTAGAAATAAGTAAGTGAAACAAGCAAAAATAAACTATTGGGACTTCATCAAAATTAAAAGCTTCTGCACAGCAAAGGAAACTACCAAACAAAAAGGCAACCTACTGAATGGGAGAAGATATTTGCAAATAATATATCCCATAAGGGGTTAATATCCAAAATTCATAAATAACTTTTACAACTCAACACAAAAAAAACCCCGCAAACAATACAATTTAAAAAAATGTGCAGAACACCTGAATAGACATTTTTCCAAAGAAGACATCCAGATGGCCAACAGACACATGAAAAGATGCTCAACATCACTAATGATCAGGGAAATGCAAATCAAAACCACAATGAGATATCACCTTACACCTGCCAGAATGGCTAAAATCAAAAAAGACAAGAAATAAGTGTTGGTGAGGATGTAGAGGAAAAGGAACCCTCATGCAGTGTATGTGGGAATGCAAGCTGGTGCAGCCACTGCAGAAAACAGTATGGAGGTTCCTTGAAAAATTAAAAATAGAATTACCATGTGATCCAATAATTCCACTACTTGGTATTTACCCAAAGAAAACAAAACACCTGTTCAAAAAGACATACACACCCCTATGTTTATTGCAGCATTATTTACAATAGCCAAGATATGGAACAACCTGGGTGTCCATCAATACATGAATAGATAAGGAAGATGATATATAAAAATATATATAAGGAATATTATGCAGCCATAAAAAAGGATGAGATCTTGCCATTTGTGACAATATGGATGGATATAGAGGGTATATGCTAAGAAAAATAAATCAGACAGAATACCACATGATTTCAATCATACGCGGTGTCTAAAAAAAACAAAACAAATGAATAAACAAACCAAAAGCAGAACCAGATCTACAAATACAGAGAACAAACTGATGGTTGCCAGAGGGGAGGGGCTTGGGGGTGATGGGCAAAATGGGTAAGAGGAGTGGGAGGAAAACGACTAAGTCACAGGAATAAAAGGCATAGCATAGGAAATATGGTCAATGGTATTGTAATAGCGTGTGTGGGGACAGATGGTAGCAAGACTTATGGCGAGCACAGCATACACAGTACGCTTGAAACTAATGTAACATTGTGTGCCGTCTACACTCAAATTTTTTTAAAAAAACAATATACCAAGAAGTCCTATAAATCAATAAGAAAAAGATAACAACTCAAGTAAAAGAAACATCTAAGTCATCTGCCCAACGGAACTATCATGTGAGCTATGGATGTCATTTAAATGTTTCCAGCAGCCACACTCAAATTATTTAAAGCAGCATGTCTATATTATAACTGAACATATAATCAATATAAAAGTGTTAACGAGAGATTTTACATTCTTTTCCTTAGACTAAGTCTTGGAAATCTCTTGCGTATTTTATACTAACAGCATATCTCAGTTGAGGCTAGCCACATTCCCAGTGCTCAATAGCAACTCAGGAAGCAGATGGAGGAGAGCAAGTTTGAGTGCATTCATGCAACAGAACCTGTGCAGTGATTACAAATAATTATTTGAACTATAGGTACTAATATGGGAAGCACTTTTAAAAATAAAAATAGAAACGAATTTGTGGAAATCTTTATGTAATAGGATTCATATAATATAAAATCATTTTTTCGGTTTGTTTCTGTATATATGCATATGTTTCTAAATGCACTGACAATTAACTGGAAGGGTATAAGCCAAAGTATTAATAGCAGCATCCAGTGGTAGGGGATGTGGCAGGGAGTGGTTGACAGTAGGGAGAGAAAGCTTCCTTTACATAATGTATACATTTCTGCGCTAAGCACACACTAGACTTGAAACTGGAGAAGGTTTTCTTTTTAGACATGGGAAGCTCAATGAACCACAATTAAGAATTCAAAATTCTCTAGCATCCATGTTCCACAGAGCTGGTTCTCTCCATTATTCTAGTCCTTACGAATGTGCTGAGGCCACCGCAGGGAGTGAGAGCTTAGGATATGTATTAAGAAATACTGGGGGATCAGTAGTTATTTTTGATCATTCCTATCTAAACAGCTCAACATTGAGAGTAGTTCACTCCATCCAAATTTGGTATGTCATTCAACGACCTTTTTCTGAACATATGCTGGAGTGCAAGATCTCCCACTAAGCACTGAGAGAATATCAAGATACCAAGACAGGAGTAAGATGACTCATCCCACTGAGCATCATTTAAGGAACAAAGAAGTAAACAGCAAACTTAACAGCAGAGTGGTGTTGGGGTCTTCATTTCAACAATCCAAACTGTTAATAAAAGGTAAGACTTAGTTGGCATGTACTTTTTGCCGTTCCTTCACTCTTCCTCATTTCTTTTTTTAAGATTTTATTTATTTATTTGAGAGAGAGAGTGTGTGTATGAGCAGGGGGAGGGGCAGAGGGAGAAAGCAGACTCCCCGCTGAGCAGGAGCCCAAGGTGGGGCTCGATCCCAGGACCCTGAGATCATGACCTGAGCTGAAGTCAAACACTTAACCGACTGAGCCACCCAGGTGCCCCTTTCCTCTTTTCTTTGAGCCTGGAATAAAGATATGTAATATCTGTTTTCCTTGAGCAAAATTTTCTAGAAACAATGACTAGGCCATGCTTAGTTGGGCATTTCCACACTGAGTCCTTGTTCTCAAATTCTCATCTTTTAACCCAGCAGCTGACATGGGTGGTCCCAGCTCTCAATCCTAATAGCTTTACGGCTGATTATAGGTGGTTGCTGTTCACAATGGTGAGTGAGTCTAAAAGGAATCTGGGTGCATTAAAACTGAATTGCTCAGCAAGCTCTGGACTTCCCAGATTTCTTATTATATGAGAAAAAATATTTATTTAAGCCAATGTAATTAAGTTTGCCTTACAGGCAGCAAAATTCAATTTGTAATTGATATACCTTGAGAAGGAAGAGTTGTCATGTGTTAAGAAGCCCCAGGCTCTTAAGGAATTTCCTGCAAAGAGAGAAGTGACCATGGGCCAAGGATGAAAGGCCTTCTCAGCCATGCTAAGGAGATTGATTGGGTTTAATCTGGGGTGTGAGGGGGGGAGTCTCTTAAGAATTAGTTAAAAAGTGGGTGCCTGGGTGGCTCAGTTGGTTAAGCGACTGCCTTCGGCTCAGGTCATGATCCTGGAGTCCCAGGATCGAGTCCCACATCAGGCTCCCTGCTCAGCGGGGCGTCTGCTTCTCCCTCTGACCCTCCCCCCTCTCATGCTCTCTCTCTATCTCATTCTCTCTCAAATAAATAAATAAAATCTTAAAAAAAAAAAGAATTAGTTAAAAAGTGACATGACCAGGGGCGCCTGGGTGGCTCAGTCGTTAAGCGTCTGCCTTCGGCTCAGGTCATGATCCCAGGGTCCTGGGATCAAGCCCCGCATCGGGCTCCCTGCTTGGCGGGAAGTCTGCTTCTCCCTCTCCCACTCCCCCTGTTTGTGTTCCCTCTCTTGCTGTGTCTCTCTCTGTGAAATAAATAAATAAAATCTTTAAAAAAAAAAGAAAAAAAAAGTGACATGACCAGATTTGTGTTTTGGAAAACTCTGGTGGCATTTTGGAGTATAGGTCAGAGAGAGGCAAGACTGGAGTCAAGAAGACCGCACTGCTGCAACAGCCAAAAATAAATGACAAGGATCAGAGCTCTACCCCTCCCCCTGCTCGTGCGCTCTTGCTCTCTCTCATAAATGAATAAATAAATCTTTTAAAAGTATATATATATCCACAGTCTCTACATACTCTAGGTAAGCCATACTGGAAGAATGACATATTCTACTTCTGCCTACCATAGTTCTTCAAATACATATGCCCTTTCTTTGCCCTGTATCCATTCATTCTCTGACTCAACTGAGGCAACTCTGCAATATCATTTTAACTTCCTAGCTCTGGGATCTCCAGCAACCATTTCGCATCTCAGTAATAGGAAGAGACCTCGGTCTTTGTCCTTGGCCTGCCCACTGGCGCTGTGACAAAGTTCCTCCAGAGGTCTTCCTCTTCTCTTTTAGAAATTCTTTGAGTAATAGATGGTCAATTGGCCAACTCCTTAAATTCTTCTTCTTTCACAATGGCTGGCATCATGGGCCATTGTGAAATTGCCTCTTAGAATCACCCCGTAGATCACATGATGGAGATTTCTACAACTGACCTCTTGGGAGCTCATTAGAAACAACAAATTGTCCTTTGAATCATCCTATGGTTTGTCCCATTTTCCACCCTTTTTTTTTAAACATCTGTTGAATTCCTTTCATCCATTTGGAACTGTAACGGAAGCAGCAGACACCAGACCAGTAATATTTCCTCTAACCTTTTTGACTCCTTGATATGCATGTCCTTCATTCCTCTCTGCATCATTTCCACCATGACTGGCCCCTTGCCCAGCACAGTTCCTCCCCGTCCCAAGCCTGTGTCTTCCTTCCCACACTTTACACATTGCTGACCTCCCCGAGCTTCCAGATCTTTCTCCTCCAGTCTCATCCCCAATTCCTTTGTCACTTGCCTCCCTGTTGTCCCCAGTCCTCTCAGAACAGATATCAGCTCTCCTTCACATCACCCCTTCCCTTTCCAAAATGGGTGGCATATTTTATTTTTATAAAAATAGAATATGAAAGAGTAGGGGCTCCTGGGTGGTTCAGTTGGTTGAGCATTCAACTCTTGGTTTCAGCTCAGGTCATGAGATCAAGCCCCACTCAGGCTCCACGCTCAGTGGGATTCTCTCCTTCTCCCTCCACCCCCCCATGCACACCCTCTCTCAAAATAAATAAATCTTTTTAAAAGATATAAAATAATATATATAATACATATATCATATATATTACATATTATGTACATATATTATAGTTTATATATAGGGGCGCCCAGGTGGCTCAACCAGTTAAACATAAGCCTTCAGCTCAGGTTGTGATCCCAGGGTCCTAGGATCAAGCCTCACATCCTGCTCCCTGCTTAGTGGGGGGCCTGCTCCTGTCTCACCCCCTGCTTGTGCTCTCTCTCTGTCAAATAAATAAAATCATATATATATATACATATAGCTTATATATAAACTATGAAAGAATGTGGTCACTATGATTATAACATGATGTCATATTAACTCTTACATAAACGATTTAGATCATTTTTTGCTGTTATTCATGAGACTACATAATTTAACATGGGAGAATTCTCACAGAGACCCGTATGTCTTATATTATTATAATAAATTAGACTACATCGCCTGGACAGTTATTTTTCAATCTTTACATCTATAATTCTAATCTTCCCTTGCCTTCAAAAGTCATGAAATGGATATTGGTCTCCACCTGTCTACCTTGTTGGTGACTGGGAGAGTCAAATTGTCAAAATAGTTGTAAAAGCTCTTTACTCATTTTTCTTTTTTTTTTTTTTAAGATTTTATTTATTTTTTTGAGAGAGAGAATGAGATAGAGAGAGAGAGCATGAGACGGGGAGGGTCAGAGGGAGAAGCAGACTCCCCGCCGAGCAGGGAGCCCAACGCGGGACTCGATCCCGGGACTCCAGGATCATGACCTGAGCCGAAGACAGTCGCTTAGCCAACTGAGCCACCCAGGCGTCCTTTACTCATTTTTCTTAAGTAAGTTCTATGCCCATCATGGGGCTTGAACTCACAACCCTGAGATCAGGAGTCACATGCTCTACTGACTTAGCCAGCCAGGCGCCCCTGCAAAAGCCGTTTAAAAAGAGCCAAACTGTAGAACCATGATGCATTACTGTGTAACCTCTCTGACACAGCCCCTATCCTCACAAGCTGTCTCTAGTACTGGCGGACTTATTCCCACCTTATAGATAAGAAAACAGGTGGAGGGGCGCCTGGGTGGCTCAGATGGTTAAGCATCTGCCTTTGGCTCAGGTCATGATCTCAGGGTCCTGGGATCGAGTCCCGCATCGGGCTCCCTGCTCCTTGGGAGCCTGCTTCTCCCTCTGTCTCTAATGAATAAATAAATAAAATCTTTAAAAAAAAAAAAAAGAAAACAGGTGGAGATTATCCACAATCATATGTCAGACCAATTACAGAACAGGAAAAAGGACTATTTTTAGTCATTCCTGGTTTATAAATTTCTTATGTTTGAAACATATTGAGCCACAGCACAAACATACATGGAAAACACATGGGGTCTAATTTTCCTCAGATTGACTTCTTTTAGTATGGCAAAAACATTCCACTTTTTAACTCTCGGCAGCTGGATAAAAAATCTATGTATGCACAAATTAATAATACAAAGCACTGACCAAAATGTAAGGAGGATTTGTTGCATATCCTTGCTGGTTATCCTTGTGTATCATTGTTGGTTGCCCGGATACAAATAGACTCCCTCTCCTCTTCATTGGGAAGAGTCAAGGGTCTGCCATTACAGGACGCGCATTCCTACGAAGCATAAAAGCACTCATTAAAATATTAACATCCACTAAAATTATAGATGTAAGCATTTTTTTGGTAATATGTGGAATGATATGCTTCTGTGAAACACACATTGAAAATGTAAGGAAAATTAAGGATATTTTACATCTTTGAATCCCAGACCAAAGTATGCTTTACTGATAAACTCAATCATCAGTATTTCAGTGAACCGGTAAGAGAAAACCATTTCCTTTAGTTAAAAAGAACAGTCAATATCTATACTATTTTGTATTATGCAGTATTTTTCTTTTCAGAATGACAAAGGTTGCTTTACTTCACCCCCAAAAAAATCTCCATTAATCTTTTTGAAACCTTGTGTAGATAGATTATTAAATATTAATTAGATTATTTAAAAACAAGTCCCAATAAAAACAAACATCAATCTGTTTTAATAAAAAATTCTCCAGGGGCCCCTGGGTGGCTCAGTTGGCTAAGCGTCCAACTCTTGATTCTTAATTTTGGCTCGGATCATGATCTCAGGTTCCTGGGATGGAGCCCTGCTCCAGCTCTGTGCTCAGCGGGAAAGCCTGCTTGAGGATTCCCTTTCTCCCTCTACCTCTACCCCCATCTCTCTCTCTCTCTCAAATAAAGAAATACATGTTAAAAAAATTCTCCGATAATGATTGGCTGATATCCAATAATAATTTGTTCCATAGTTTAATTGATGACACCATTTAAAAGTCCTCTATTTTCTTGTTAAAGTAAAAAATAAAATCCAATAAACTCAAGAATAAAAACAGAGCACAATCTGACAAACAGATCAGTAGAACCAAATAGAAAGTCCAGAAATAAAGCCACACATAGAGGCTCAATTGATTTTCAACAAAGTACAATGGCAAGTTAGGGCAAAAAGGATCTTTTTTTCTAACAAAAGGTGCAGAAACTATTGGATAACTATGCAAAAAAAAAAAAGAGAGAGAGAGAGAGCTTTACTTCAGACCTCACGCCACATCCAAAAATCCCCTCAAAATAGATCATTTACCTAAATATAAGACAGAAAGGGCGCCTGGGTGGCTCAGTCGTTAAGCGTGTGCCCTCGGCTCAGGTCATGATCCCAGGGCCCTGGGATCAAGTCCCACATCGGGCTCCCTGCTCCGTGGGAAGCCTGCTTCTCCCTCTCCCACTCCCCCTGCTTGTGTTCCTGCTCTCGCTGTGTCTCTCTCTGTCAAATAAATAAATAAAATCTTTAAAAAATAAATAAATAAATAAATAATAAATATAAGACAGAAAACTACAAAACCTCTTAAAAAAAAAAAACCCTTCTAGAAGAAAATTTTCATGACCTTGGGCTGGGCAAAGATTTCTTAGATAGAATCCATAAAAGAAAAAATTAATAAATTGGACTTCATAGAAATAGGAACTCCCGCTCTTTGAAAGCCATTGTAACAGTAATATAAAGACAAACCCCAAACTGGAAGAAAACATCTGCAAATCACGTATCTGATAAAGGTCTTGTATCCAGAAAATATAAGGAACTCTCAAAACTCAATAATAAGAAAATAAACATTCCAGTTTTAAAAATGGGCGAAAGAGTGGAACAGACACTTCACCAAAGGAAATATATGAGTGGCAAACAAGCACATGAAAGACATTCAAATCCCAAGTCACTGGTAAAATGGAAATTAAAACCACAATGCGATACTACTACCGGGTTACGGGAAGAGCTGAAATTCATGATACTGATCGCACCAAGTGCTGGAGCGGATGTGGAGTAAGAGGAACACTGCTAGTGAGAATGCAAAATGGTACCACTGCTTTGGAAAACATCATATACAAAATGTTGATAGCTGGCTTGACTGGTAACAGCCTTAAACTGGAAACAACTAAAATGTCCATTGATAGGTGAAGAGATAAACTGTGGTTTATCTATACAATGGGACAGTGCCCAGCACTTAAAAGGAATGAACTATTGATACACACAGCAGCAAGGATGAATCCCAAAATAATTACACTGAATGAAAGAAGCCAGACAAAGAAAGAGTACATACTGTATGATTCTACTTACATAAAATTCTAGGGAATGCAAATTAATCTATAATGACTAAAAAGCAGATCAGTGGTTGCCCGGGAGTGAATGGACAGGGACAGGAAGGAGAAACTTTAAAAGGAGGTGAGAAAACTTTGGAGGGTGATGGATATATTCATTATCTTGACTGTGGTGATGGAATCATGCATGTAAGCATGTATATGTATGTGAAAAGTTATCAAATTCTATACTCTAAAGCATGCGTAATTTATTGTATATCAACTGTAACTATAACTAAGGTGTAAAAAAAAGAAAAAGCCAGAGCACTTGTTAATATCATGTCATTTGATCCATCTAAGAAAAAAGTCTGATATTGAACTGTATATTTGCAATTTGTGTAATATTCTAAGTGCAAGCTTGTACACTGATTGTTTGACTTATTTTGTTCATATGTAGTAAACGATGTCTTTAATCAGTATAAATAATTTTGATGCTGAAATATTACTGTTTGGGCCTGTATTCTTTTTTTTCTCTCTCCCCTTCTCTTGTGTTCTTGAATTCTAGAATGCTGTCAGAATCTATTTATTTTATTCCATGTATTCATTCAAAATTTATGACGGTCCTGTTACATGCCAGATACATGTAGCGCCTAAGAAGACAAAGATGAGTCCAACCATGATTCTAAGGATTTATTGTCAGCATTATGTTGTGTAATTATCTGCTGATTTCAAACAATACTTTGTTTGGGTATTATCTTTGGAAGAAGAGGACACCATATATTACCTGATTTTTGTATTTTTCTTAGTCCACAGACATTGCTGTGAAGATGAGGAATGTATCAGACTCTCCATTGCAGGCAAAAGGACAACTACACAAGGGAGAATTAGGAATGCTGACCTGAACCAATAGAATGCTGCTGGGTTCCAGGACTCACAAACCACCCAGGCAGTCACACGGGGTCCCATGCCGATGGGGCCCAGCCTAGGTCACTTGGGTAAGTGGGGAATAGTGGTGGCCTCTATCTCTATTAGTTAGGGTTCTCCAGAGGAACAGAAAAAAGAAGACATAGATACAGATGATATAACATAGATATAGATAAAAATTAAATTATATCATATATCATGTATATGGAGAGATTTGTGGTAGGGATCGGCTCATGTAATTATAGAGGCCAAGAAGTCCCACCATCTGTGTCTGCAACCTGGAGAACGAGAAGAGCATGTGCTGTAAGTTAGTCTGAGTCTGAAGGCCTGAGAACCAGGGAGCACCCATGTCCAAGAGGAGGCAAAGATGAGGTCCCAACTTCAACAGAGAGAGCAAATTCACCCTTCTTCTACCTTTTTCTTCCCCTCAGAGGATTGGATGATGCCCACCCACACTGGGAAGGGCCACCTGCTTTATTCAGCTCATCCATTCCAATGTTTATCTCTTCTGGAAAAGCCCTCACAGACATACCCAGAAATAATACTCTACCTGCTGTCTGGGCGTCCCTTAGCACAGTCAAGTTGACACATGAAATGAACCATCACACCATCCAAGGCAGTAATCTGGAGGGCTGTAAATAAGGCATGGACAGCAGGCTACCCAAAGGAGCCTGCTGGGTCATGGAAGATGGAGGAACTGCACACTCAGGACCAGTTTCCTGTGGGCAAAAGAGGGGGCTGTCCCAGAGTCCATGTGAGAGGGCCCTGCAACATGATTCATACAATAGCCCAAAAGAAGAATAAAATAAAATGTGCTGTCTTTTAAATACTGACATCATCAAATAATAAAACAAAAAATGAACAATTAGCCAATTGAATGATTATAATCAAGAAACCTTTCCTAATACAAAGATTGCTGTGATGATTTCTTATACCAATTATTTCGAAAGCGTAAATAAAACTAACAAAAAGAACCAAAAGGTAAAACAAAACCTAAATCCTCTTGTGCGTATGAACCTTTCATGTATCTCAGCCTTGATTTATAAATAATACTGAAATATTTGCAAGCCAAAAATGCTTAAACCATGTTTTTAATAAATATTATAACAGTACAATTTAAAAAAAAATCCCAATGCAGGAGGCCAATATGAGGACATTACAAAAGGTTTTATCCTAAGCCTTCCTGAGGGTCTCTATAAATGTTTAGAAAGACTCTTGTTGAACTAATGAACCAAACCAGCTTCTCAGAGTGTTCCAACCTCAGGTGGTGGGACGTGAAATCCAGAACTTTCTCTCCCCTAATGCCTACTGCAGGGGAGAGAAATTATGGAAGAAAGAGAAGCTAAAGGAGAAACTAAGGAAAGAGAATAAGGAAGAAAAAAGATAAGCAAGGAGTTGGTTGAGGAATAAAATGAAACAGGTTGAGAAAAATAGGAGAAAGGGGAAAAAGTCAGAAGGAGAAAGTATGATGGGAAGAACATAGGAAGGGAACAGAAAACCTAGCTGCCTCTGCAGAGAGAATGTTTACATATGATTTGCTTTTACCTTTACAGACTGGGGCATATGATCTGGGGGTTATCAAGTTTCACTTTCATGAATACCATTTAAAAAGCTAGAAATTCTGGGCACCTGGGTGACACAGTGGGTTAAGCCTCCGACTCTGGATTTCGGCTCAGGTCATGATCTCAGTGTTGTGAGATCAAGCCCTGCGTTGTGCTCCATGCTGGGTGGGTGTGGAGCCTGCTTCAGAGTCTCTCTCTCTCCCTCTGCCCCTCCCCAACCCTCCCCTTCACCCCCCCTCCCGCTCCCCTCTGCGTTGTGCTCCATGCTGGGTGGGTGTGGAGCCTGCTTCAGAGTCTCTCTCTCTCTCTCCCTCTGCCCCTCCCCAACCCTCCCCTTCACCCCCCCTCCCGCTCCCCTCCCCACTGCTCACAAGCCTGTGCTCTCTCGCTCTCTAAATTTTTTTAAAGTTTAAAAATAAATAAATAAAAAACTAGAAATTCTTATCATTTTCCTTTACTTCCCTCTCTGCCTCTTCTTGCCCACCCACAACATTAACCTCAAACTGGGTAGAGCAGAGAAAAGGGGAACGAGAGAAAGAAGCAGATGGGCATCTGGAAATCTCCAGCTAGTCACTAGTGGGCCATAAGTTCTTATAGAGAACACTATAAGAACATTCTCCTGGAAAAGATGAGCCTAATGGAAACCCTCTTGTGATGTAAGCAGCTGAGACCACTGCCAATTTCAAAAGCGTAAGACAAATGGATGCAGACACGTGGCCTCCTGGCTTTCTGGGCGGTCATAACCTATCTGCTCTCAACAGGGGTTTTCCTTTGGAGAATCAAACTTCTTGCCAAGCCATCTTTCAGCCAAAAATCATTTTCCTCTAATTTACAGGAAAAAGAGGAAGAAAGAATCCCACCCATCCTTTTCTGAGCTGATTATTTTCCATTTGGAATTAATGAGCCTTCCACAATGAGGTCAAGTTGCTTTGTTCAGATAACGAAATTGTACTTTTGCTTCACACGAGACAATTCGAACTGATGTGGGTCTCAGCTGTTTGGGGGCAAAGCCCTTTGTGTGACCAAAAAGAAGGAATGCCACTGTTTTGTTGAGATAAAAGTTAAACCCCAAATCTATCTGCCCATCACTGATAGAGGAATTCACAATGAAAAGCTTAATATTCACTCAGGGTATTTCAAATACAAAACTATATTTTAAACGTCTTCCCATGGCTGGCCAGTGTTTCAGAAAATGCACTGAAAATGTGAGAGAGAAGAGTGGTGATTCTGGACCAGGTATCCATTACTAGCCCATATTACGCATGATGCAAACCTCCCAGGCAAAGCCACACTTCTCTGTGACATGGTACCAGGGGCACCTACCGAGTAGACAGATGTGAGCCTATATACCTGGTCATCACTGGAGACTCCCACCTTACAAGGAGTGACTGACAGACAAGACAGAGAGAGAATGGCTGGGGGTATAAATTCCTATCTGGAGCTCCCACCATCTGGGAATTCTTAAGATCAGAAGAGTAAAAAAGCAGACCTCGAACTTGTTCTTGGGCACAAACAGAAACTATTCTCAGGAGAATCAGAAAATGGGATGATCTGTCTACTCAGGCACATATTTAATGAAAGTACCCAAATTATAGGCCCAATGACTTTAGCTTCTTTGGAAAAGAAGGGAGAGAGTGAGCTTCTGCATCCAGCCCACCTGAAGAGATACCCAGACCCGGGTCGAAGGGTAGGGGGATGGTAATAAAGGGTTTAGACAGGAATAGGGCCTGCAAAGGAAAAATCATGGCATGGTCAAGGACAGGGACCAGAAGGGCTCTCTCCCAAGACTGGACTTGGGGTCTTGGAATAAAAATGTAGAGATTACTTTTCAAATGATCATTATAAAGCACAAGCATTTTTCATTGGTAAGCATGAGTTTATAATCTGAAGAATTTTTAGTTTTGTAGGTGAAGATGAACAGGGCAGGAAGTAGCCATGTTACATGGATCAATTGTAAACAATTTTCATTTTGTTATGTCTCATTATGTCCTAAAAGATGGTGACACCAGTAAGAAGGGGACTAGAGCAAATCCTGAAGCAATGCACAGGTCACCTTCATCTTCACCTCTGTGCAGGGCCAAGGAGTAAAATTACATGAGAAGGAAGGAAAGAAAGAAAGAAAAGAAAGAAAGAGAGAGAGGAAAAAAGAAAGAGAGAGAGAGAAAGAAAGAAAGAAAGAGAGAGAGAGAAAGAAAGAAAGAGAGAGAAAGAAAGAGAGAGAGAAAGAAAGAAAGAGAAAGAGAGAAAGAAAGAGAGAAAGAAAAAGCAAGAAAGACAGACAAAGAAAGAAAGAAAGAAAGAAAACCCTATGAAACACCAAAATGTTCTATTGCAGAAGGCAAGTTTACATAAGGAAAAAAGTTCATTCATTCAACAAATATTTATTGAACACTTACTATGTGCTTAGGAAGGAGGCATGTGCTGGGTAAAGGAGACCGTGCAAAGGCCCTGAGGTAGCAGGTATAGGCTTAAGGCAAGAAGCATATGCAACATTAAGTATGCACATGCTCCAGGCAAGAAGGCAAGCAAGGCTGGAGTGGAGTTAGTGAGGGTGAGTTCACCCCTCATCTGATGTCTTCCTTTCAGAGTAAAGGAACTGAACACAAAAAGGCTAATTACCTAATTAATTTGCGGCTTCTATCCCAAAGGATTATTGGTAACAAACCTAGACAGCGTTAAGTGATTTATGTGAGTTCACCTCATTGGTCCTTGGTAGAAGCAGGATAAGTCTAGGACTGCTGCTAATCCATCCAGTACCTTTGGGCCAATTAGAAAAAGTGTCTCTTCCTCTCAGAAAATGCCACTTCACACTAGTGTGCACTCCTTGGGAGACCAGGCTTAGCCTGGAGCTTGGCTCCCACTTGCCTCCTCAGTCAGGTCCCCCTGGGCTGGGCCCAACCTGCACAGCAACACACAGTGGCCCAGAATCAAGAGTTTCTTCCCTGTACCCTAATACCTCCCCTCATGGTCAGATAATTTCCCAAGACATTGGTTTTGTGTTTGAAGTCTTAGCTAATTCTGATCGTAGAGCTCATTTTACAACAGTTGTGCAGCCATGTTCCTTGGACTCCCTTGGTCTATGTCGGAAATGGCTGACTAATGGAAAAAGATGAGTTTGCTTGACCACAGATGGAGGATGAGATGTCTCCTAGGTTTCTGTTGCTGCTGTCACAAATTACCACAAACGTCGTGGCTGAAAACAACATAAATGTATTACCTTACAGTTCTCCAGGTCAGAATCCTCAACGCAAGGTGTCAGCTGGATCCCATTCCCTCTGGAGGCTGTAGTGGAGAGTCCATTTCCTTGCCTTTTCCAGCATCTAGAGACCATCTGCATTCTTTGCTTCATAGCTCTTCCTCCCATCTTCAGAGGTAGGAGCATAGCATCTTCAAATTTCTCTTTCTCTCCCCTTGCCTCTGCATCCATTGTCACCTCTCCTCTGACTCTGACCCTCCTGTCACCCTCTCATAAGGACACTTGTGAATACACTGGGTCTGCGAGGATAATCCAGGATAATCTCCCCACCTCAAGATCCTAAATTGAACCACTTCTGCAAAATTCCTTTGCCATGCTAAGTGATGTGGTAGCTTCCCGGGACTAGGATGTGGACATATTTGCAAGGGCATAATTCCATCTACTGCAAGATATAAATAAGAAAGTTCACTCCGTGAGAAGGCCCCTTGCCCTACCCTATTCCTGGCCTTAAAATTTCTTTCAGAGTTTCATTCTTCACCCCTTGAAGGCTTTCTGAGTTTTTAAGACTTCACTGATAAAAGATAAATGCCCGCTGGGAGATATAACATGGTAAGCTTTATCTGTAGAGATTTTAGCAGGAGAATGAAGACTATGGGAAATAATCTAAAAATCTGAGGAGGGGTGCTTGTGGACTGCAAGCAAAAAACCATTATTTCCCAGTTTTTGCTAAAAGCTAACTTACCCTCTAGAAAGAGCGCATGACTAGGAATCTCAAAGTCTAGTCTTTAACTAGTTGTTAACCACAAAAATTGCCCTGACTATGTTTGTGTCATGTTTTCCTCATTGTGAACTAAGAATAATAGCTGTCCTCCTCAACCATAGCATAGTGTATGGATGACATTAAAAACCCGTACATGAGGGGTGCCTGGGTGGCTCGGTTGGTTAAGCGTCTGCCTTCAGCTCAGGTCATGGTCCCGGGGTCTCGGGATCAAGTCCCGCATTGGGCTCCCTGCTCAGCAGGGAGTCTGCTTCTCAATCTCCTCCTACTCCTTCTCTCTCTATCTCTCAATCTCAAATAAATAAAATCTTTTAAAAAAATTAAAAAATTAAAACCTGCACATGGAAGCCCTTGGACTCGTGTAACAGATGAGAAGAGCGAACATTCCTTTTGTGATAAAGCTTCAACATGACTGTCTCCCTGAATGCTCACAAGTGCTTTTTGAGGAAAGTGCTATCATTACCCCATTTAACAGGTGAAGAGACTGAGGTTTGAGTTGAAACACCTGACGAAGGTCACACAGTGAGGAGATAGCAGGACTGTGATGTGAACTCAACTCTAGGATCTCTGCTTTTTTTTTTAAAGATTTTATTTATTTATTTGACAGAGAGAGACAGCGAGAGAGGGAACACAAGCAGGGAGAGAGGCAGAGGGAGAAGCAGGCTTCCCGCCGAGCAAGGAACCCGATGCGGAGCTCGATCCCAGGACCCTGAGATCATGACCTGAGCCAAAAGCAGAAGCTTAACAACTGAGCCACCCAGGCGCCCCTCTGCTTTTTAATCCCAATAGATTATTCCGCCTGTAAAACAGCTGTGGGGAAACTGCAAACCAGCCCGACATACAGCCTTGGGCATAGCACTTGGGTGAGATTATAGAAAGGAGGCAGAAAAGATAAAGCCAAGCTGTCTTTAAAATTACAAAAAGTGGTAATTTCAAGGCAAATGAGCTTTGCAAAGAGAATAATTGTAGTGAGGGGGTGTGAGCCATTTTAGACATTTTTTAATATATATATTTATTTGAGAGAGAGAATGAGAGATAGCACAAGAGGGAAGAGGATCAGAGGGAGAAGCAGACCCCCCGCGGAGCAGGGAGCCCGATGCGGGACTCGATCCCGGGACTCCAGGACCATGACCTGAGCTGAAGGCAGTCGCTTAACCAACTGAGCCACCCAGGCGCCCGGTATGAGCCATTTTAAACCTCAGGCATCTGGGATGCAAATCAGCCCAGTTCTGCCCCGCATCCCAACCCTCTGAGCCTCCACGCTCTGGGGTGGACACAGCAATGGCCAGTTTCAGGCACCACAACTTTATTTTGTTTTTTTTTTAAAGATTTTATTATTTATTTATTTGCCAGAAACGGAGAGAGAGCAGAAGCAGGGGTAGCGGCAGGCAGAGGGAGAAGCAGGCTCCCCGCTGAGCAGGGAGCCAGATGCGGGGCTCCATCCCAGGACCCTGAGATCACGACCTGAGCTGAAGACAGATGCATAATGACTGAGCCACCCAGGCGCCTCTATTTTGTTTTTAAATTATTAAACACTCAAGACTTTAGGAAAGAAGAAAACAACAAAATCCCGAAGATATCAGAAGGAAGAAAGTAATCTGATTTATGAATGAACAAATTAGAAACCAGGACATCATTTAAATTAACAAATATGTTCCAATGGTGCTCCTTTAATAAGAAAACTCCCCCTAAAATAGATGAATCCTGAAATTTTCATCAAGAAAAACACAAATGAAAGAAGAAAAATTAATAAGAAAAAATACAAGAAAGGCCACAGGCAGATTAAATAAATGAGACCATTATAAACAACGTAATAAATACTTCAATCTAGACAAATGTAGTTTTAAAAAAAAATTGACACCAGAAGAGATGCAAAATAGGAATAAACCCAGTAGGAATGTTATTTCCCTGGCCTGGGTCCCATTAAATCTTCCCATGAACATTCGTGAAGGCTGCTCACATCTCTGCAGGCTGAACTCCTACCCTCTGCTTCCTCCTTTCTTTCAACCACCCTGCTTCCCCAACACAGAGCCCTCCTGCTTCAGCCCTTCCTGTAGCTCCACTCACATTCCATCCACCCCCCCCCCCCACATACCACCCCCTCATCTTGTGGAACTCAGGCAATCAGGCTCGATTCTGAACAAGCTTCCCTACAACCTAATGTATTTTTAATTTGTTAATTACTTGGAAACTTACTGTGTTAATCGTGAACAAAACCAACCAAAGTCCCTGTTCTCAGATGACTTAACATTTTTGGTGGGTGGAAGGCGGATCATTATAATAGCTCCAGAGGCAAAAGGGGAATGAAGAAATATAAAGCAGGCACTGAACCTCCCCGGTGTGCGCGTTTGGCTGCCTGAATCGCTGATGAATTGCAAGATGGAGTTTCCTCTGCCTCTGTCGCTGGGTTTTTTAAAGATGATCGGGCACGCTTTAGTCTGATTATCTACGCTGAAAAGAGTTAACACGTAGGCCTAGTAAAGCATTTAATCCACATAACAAGCCTCTCAGGTGGATACTATAATGCCATCCTCACTTTTTTTTCATAGACACAGACATTGAGCAGCAGAGATGAAGGGACTTTCTCAAGGTCTCAGAGCTAAGCGGTGGCTGACCTGGCATTTGAACCAGCCTGCGTGGTTCCAGAGTTCATGCACTTCACGGCTCTAAGTCAGTCTGCGCTCCTGACCGAGATCGTCTTACACCAGCTCCTGACGCTCTGAATTTTGGTGTAGTGTCTTTTTGTTCAAAAACTGTCGCTCCTCTTTTCCAAGCCTCACCCCTGCATCTGGGTCTTTCTCTTGCACCTCCCGAGACCCTCTCATGCCTCTCTCTATATACACCCCTCTTTTACCTTTTGCAAATAGGGAACAGGACCCTGCTGTGAAATTAACATGCGTTCATTTTTGCCCTGCTGGGGGGGGGGGGGCACAGACCTTGGCCATCTGTTGTCCTGAGGTGTCTGTAAACATTTGGGAGGCGATTAGGATCGTTATCAAAGGAAGGGTAGCAATTCCTCAAGGAGAGGCATAACCATCTTCTGACATGCAGAACGCGATCATGCCACAAGAAGGTGGCCTTAATTCCTCCCCACCTCTGTCGTGGCCTTTACCCAAGCAGGCTCTGAAAGATCACCTCTTCGAACTATAAGAAACAATGTGTGGGGAAAGCCCTTTTCAACAGCAGGATTCTCAGGGCTCCAGGGAAGTAGAGTCACCGAGGAGGAGAGGAGGACTTAGGGGTCTGTGAGAAGAGGCAGGGGAGAAGAAAGAGAGCCGGGCAGATGTGTGTCCTCATGGCTCACTTCCCAGGCTCCATCCCACAAGAGGGCAGGGGTGTTGGAGGAATGGCACTGGCCAGGTGCCCACCGAGGACTCTGGAAGGCCACCTCTCCGCTACACTGGCCCGGGATACAGCCGAGCCACGTCAAAGAAGATTTAGCTGCTGTGAAAAACATATTTCACACGACCTTCCTTCTCCCTTCTTTCTTGTTTCCCCCTCTCATTTTGTGTGTGTTCTTTGACTTTTCCCCATTCTACTTCCTTCTTTCATTCTTTACGTGTGCACATTCTCCGAAGTTCTGTCCTCACCGCTGTTTTTTTCCCTTTAACGTTCTCATTGTTTCTTGTACTATTAACTGTTACCTCCAGAAAGAGGTCTTCCTGGGGCTCCTGTATGGTATCTCCGAACCCCCTTGCATATTTCCACCTTGTCTCTGTAACACCAGCTCCATACATTTAGAGCCCCATATATCCCCTGCCATCTTCCAAACCACTCTTCCTGCCTTCACCATTCTTTATGGATTTCCCTACTTTCCATTTTGAGGGAAAATCCTCAGCTATCTCACATGTTTATAATAACCGAGTGGAATGCCTCACACATGGAAGAGTCACCACATGCCAGATGCTGAGGGCTTTCCATGTGTTAACTCACTTACTCCTTGTAAGAGCCCAGTGAAATTGTGACTACAATCGCTACCATTTTATAGCTGTGGAAACCGAGGCACCGAGAGGCTGACGTCACACAGTTAGTAAAGGGTATTTATTGAAGGGCAGCCGGATCTGGGGTCTGTATTCTTAAACTCTATACTATGCCACTGCTCACCACACCACCACCAAGAGATGGATATATAAAAAATGCATAACGTCATCACAACTCTAGGAAACAAACAAACCAACGATCTAAATAACTATGTGTAGAAAAAGGACTGGAAGGAAACATGATCCTGGGTGCCAGGAGGACTGAGAGCAACTTTACTTTCTACCCTCTACTTTTCTGATTTTCCAAATTTCCTGTTATGAGTATAATGTTGATAATGAAAGCATATTGTATATGCAATATATAATTAATACAGGGCGCCTGGGTGGCTCAGTTGGTTAAGCGACTGCCTTGGGCTCAGGTCATGATCCTGGAGTCCCTGGATCGAGTCCCGCATGGGGCTCCCTGCTCGGCAGGGGGTCTGCTTCTCCCTCTGCCCTCCTCCCTCTTGTGCTGTCTCTCATTCTCTCTCTCTCAAATAAATAAATAAAATCTTTAAAATATATATATATAATTAATACATAATGCATTTTATATTTCATTTTATTTATTTGAGAGACGGTGTGTGTGAGAGCAGGGGGGGAGGGGCAGGAGGGAGAGAAAAACAGACTCCCCACTTAGTGGGGAACCCTATGCAAGGCTCGATACCAGGACCCTGGGATCATGACCTGAGCCCAAATCAAGAGTTGGACGCTCAGCTGACTGAGCCACCCAGGAGCCCCTTTATAGTTCATTTTTAAATGAATTTTAAAGTTCATTTTATTGCAACCCATTGAAACATGGAAAATAGCATTGCAGCATATTTCCCTCCTCCAAGAACAAAAAAATACCTTGTGTATCTCTGAGACACCTAAATCTTCCATTCCATTCCATGCTCCTGTTCTGGCTCTTATTTCCCACTGATAATGGTGACTTTTGTATGTATCACCATCCCACATGCCAGATTAACCTTTTTAAGACAAAGTTTTCTTTATATCACTTCCCTAGTCAAGAGTTTTCTGTTACTCATGGGATTCAATTCAAGCTATGTAGTCCAGCATTACATTTGTCCACAAGCTGGCCCTAACCTCCTTTGTAGTCTTTTCTTCCATTTTTTCCTGATATGTTACCTGTGAGCCAATCAGCCCCATGTCATTCCCCTGCCTTGTTCTTCCTGAGCTCTCCCCAGGTCCCAAGGTAACCCTGACAGGAGGCAATCAGCAGCCTGAGCCCAGCTTCTGGGCTGGTTTGGAATTAGCGTCTGCTTCCCGGTGGCCAATGTCCACTGATCTGGTCAGATCTCCCCGGGCTCCTGGGCACTGCCCTGGCAGATCCCTTGGCGCTCGGTAGTGTTGGGAGCCAGGGAGCTGGGAGTGGGTATCAGCATTGCCCACTCTCCCAGATTAGCTCTGAGCCTAGAGTGTGGGCTTGTCCTGCTCTTCGTTTTCCTCTGTTCTTCTGCATATTGCCCCAACAGAAATGATGACCTTGTGTTCTGCACAACGCTGGCCAGATTTAAGTCGGATCCTGTCCAGCCCTCTTGACTTCTACCTTGGACCAACAACTAAATTTCCCAGCACCTTACTCTGCTCACTGAATTAGACCTCCTCAAATCACCTGACCCACCTAACACCTCTGGGTCCTGGAGATAGCATGACTTGACTGACTTAACCGTTCCCACTGACCCCAGACTCTACTGCCTCATGCCCTCTCTTCCAAACCTGCTCCATCATTCCGTCAGCTTTACGTTGCCAAAATTTCGCATAAGGTACCGGGGGTGGGGTGGGGTCTTTCTGACATTTGACAGTTTCTGCCAAAAAAATATGCTCTTCAATCTTTTTTGCCCCTTGAACCTTTGATTACACTGTTCCTTTTGCCCAGAAATTCCTCTGAAAGCTTATAGTCTCTACCCACCGTTTTTGTGTGTGTGGTAAAATATGTGCAATATAAAATTTACCATTTTAGCCATTTTTAAGTGTACAGTTAGTGGCATTCACTACATTCATCGTGTTGGACAACCATCACTCTATCTATTCCCAGAACTTTTCATCATTACAAACAGAAACTCGATACCCATTAAACAATAACTCCCAATCCCATGCTTCCTCCCAGCCCCTGGCCACCACCATTCTACTGTCTGTCTCTGACTCTAATGTCTCTTCTAGGTACCTCAGATGAGTGGAATCATATAATATTTGATACATTGACTATATTGAAATAGATACAATATTTCATTTTTCATTTTTTGAAGTATGATTGACATACGATATTATAATAGTTTCATGTGTACTACATGGTGATTGAACACTTGTATGCATTGTGAACTGATAAACAATGTCCATTTTAAATGCCCTATCCTTGGGGTGCCTGGGTGACTCAGTCGGTTAAGTGTCTGCCTTTGGCTCAGGTCATGATCTCACCCCTGCTCATCCCCTGCTCCGCGGGGAGTCTGCTTCTCCTTCTCCCCCTGACCCTTCCCCCCACCCCCAGCTCATCTGCATGCACTCTGTCTCTCAATAAATAAATAAAAAATCTTTTTAAAAAAAATAAACAAATGCCATATCCTCTAGCAAATGCCACTACATTGTAAGCTTTGGAGAAAGAACCACCTTCCTATCCCTATGATGCCCAGCCCAGAGCCTTTCACAAAGTAGGTACCCAGCAAATACTTAATGTACTTAATAGAAGAATGAGAAGTTAATGAGAGACCATAATAATAAACACAAAAAAGAATCCTTTACTTCTACCTTTTAATTGAAAGTAACCAGTTTTTACTTGCTAATTTCCACAATTTTGTTATTAAAAACCTTCTTTAAGGAAGGGGCGCCTGGGTGGCTCAGTTGTTAAGCCTCTGCCTTGGGCTCAGGTCATGATCCCAGGGTCCTGGGATCGGCCCCGCATCGGGCTCCCTGCTCAGCGGGAAGCCTGCTTCTCCCTCTCCCACTCCCCCTGCTTGTGTTCCCTCTCTCGCTGTATCTCTCTCTGTCAAATAAATAAAATCTTAAAAAAAAAAAACAAAAAAAACTTTCTTTAAGGAAGCATGTATATATTATCTGCTTATCAGTTTGCCAAAAATAATGATCCCTTGAAATCATCTAATTATCTAATTGGTCTATTAAGTTGAAATAAGCCAGTGCTTTTTGCCAGGAAGAAAAACAGACCCACATGAGTGGTTATTTCAAGAGTTTTATTTAACTGTGTAATCAGATATCTGATCTTCAATACATTGGTTTTAATTCTCAGGCATCCTTCTGAGGAGCCACCCTCTCAGCAAAGTTCTTTAATTATGGAAAATGAAGAAGCCATGGCTTTACTGCATGGAATTCAAAACCTTGCCTAATGTGAATGTTGCTCAACAAAGTGTCAGATTTTGCCAAACAAGCATTCCCCAGTAACGCTCAGTACACAAGTTTAAACATTTTTAAAGGTTTATCAGAGAGTTAACAATATGGAAGGAGAGGAGGAAAGCAATAAATACTGATTAATAACTGGAAATGTGTATTATTCCATGTACCTTTGAGTTCTATGATTCCAAGTCTGTAGATAGCCTTTCAGTTGAAAAACTGGAAAACAATCCAAAAAGGAGTTCAAAAAGATCTTCAGCAGGTGGAGCAGAGGAAACAGCATTATATTGGAATATGCACCTCTGCCCGAACGGTACTGTCACCACCACGGGGTCCTATAACTATCTCAGCAACTCCAGGTCAAGGCCAAACATTGACCACTGCCTTTCTCAGCAAATATATGAGACCGATATTTTTAGGTACTCTTTCCCTGGGGTCCGTGGCTGGAACTTATTTATTGTAGTAGGCTGCCATCTGCTGGTTCCCCCCCAAGATTGATGGGAAAGAAGGAGGGACCCTCCGATTCCAGCCCGCCAACCCCCCCCTTCTCTGGCTCTCATCTCCCCACGGAGACCAGAGTAAACTTGAAGAAGGAAGCGTGGAAGCCTTTTATCTCTGTGCCCAGCAGGATAACTCAGCCTCGCAATACTAGAACAAGTAGTAAATAAGCGGTGCACTCTAAGACAACCGAGGGGCAACAAAATCCCCTGGGACCCAGGGAATTCAGAAAACAAACAAAGCTGGCTCTGGTTTCATAACATTGACACTGGAGTTTCCAGAGAGGCAAGAAGGGCACACAGGGAGGATGAGTTAAACTGAAGGAAATTGCGTCGCCTTTCTCCTCAACGGTGTTTTGTCTGCTACTCTCCTATAAAATGGGACTAGCGGCAGGTCCGAGGAGATTTTCTGGCTGGAATCTGGAATCTGTGACTGTCATAAAGGAGTTCTGTGCAATTAGGCTCATTCTGTGGGATTCCGGGACAGAAGTTCGGTGGGTGCTGTCCAATAATACAACAGCCACCTGCCACAGAGCATTGGAACGGTGGCCGATCTGAATAGAGCTGTGCTATACCTATACAGTACTGGATTTCAAAGGCTTAGCATGAAAAAAGAATGTAAAACATCTTGCTAATTATCTATGTTGGTTATATAGTAAAGTGATAATATTTTGGATGGATTGAATTAAAATATATTATTAAATGGGCACCTGGGTGGCTCAGTTGGTTAAGCGACTGCCTTCGGCTCAGGTCATGATCCTGGAGTCCCAGGATCGAGTCCCGCATCAGGCTCCCTGCTCGGCAGGGAGTCTGCTTCTCCCTCTGACCCTCCCCCCTCTCATGTGCTCTCTCTCTCTCATTCTCTTTCTCTCAAATAAATAAATAAAATCTTTAAAAAATAAAAAAATAAAAATAAAATAAAATACATTATTAAAATTAATCGCCTCTTTCATTTTTTAAATGTGGCTACTAGAAAAAAAAATTAAATTACAGATGGGGCTCAATTATTTTTCTTCTCAGCGGAGTTCGACAAATAATCGTGGCTCATGTTTACTGAGCACTTACTGGGTACTAAGAGGAATACCTCCTAAGTCTACTACTCGAAGGGTTTTATGCACATTTAATCCCCACAATAGCCATATTAAAAGTATGTTTTATTATCGTTCCAATGTTACATATTAGGAAACTGAGACTCATAGAGAATAAGGAACATGGCTACACGGTTGGTGGGTCGCCATGTATGGCCTTGAACCCAGATGGGTAAGAAGCCAAATCCAGAAGGATCTTATCCACAATGCAGTAGGGCTTTCGTTGGCCCTCCCTCTGTTGGGGTCCAGTCCTCTCTCATTCCCTGACCACGTCTGTGGCTTTTTATGCCATAGGCCTTTTTACCCTCTGTCAGACCACCTTGCTGTAAATTCATTCTATGGTCAGGTAAAAAGAGGTTTCTCGCCCTTGCATATTTTCCTAGGCCCATACTAAATAACAAATTTAGAGGTAGAGTAGTATATAGAGGTAGAATTGTTTCCAACTACTCCTTCTAATTTTTGTCCATCTTGGCTTTCAGTGTCTCAAGGTATAAAATTTCTCAGACATCACAAATCCTTGAGAAAGTGCTCTAAGAGGTTTTAGATGAAAACAGATTTTCCAGATTTGCCTGAAATTGTTTTAGCTTTTTGCAAAGAAGGAAAATTCTGTTTATACAAAAACACTAGGCAGAATTTCTGTGAGCCTCAAATCCTTCCGTCATTTGTGTATACGAAGGCTGCACCTGTCTACACGCACATACACACGCGTCATTTATAACCACTCTCAAGGAAATTAGGCTTTTGGTCTTTTTAGTTTTTGTGATGCAAATCTTAAATTTCTAAAACAACTCACACTGTTATTTCTGGAATCATTGTTCAGGAACAAATAAATGCAACCTCTCCTCTGTGTCCGATCACTTCCTGCTTTATCTCTAATTGTTTTTGGTTCTCTCCAGTAGGGAGGGGCCAAGAAATTTTTAGCAGTGGATAGAGCAAAACCCCAACAAATCCTATGTTAAATAACACAGTTTTGTGGTGCAAGCAGAAAAATCAAAGACTAGATTTTGGAACATATGGCCGTCCATCTACCTGTCCAACTATCCACCCATTTACCCACCCATGCCAGGCATGGGGAATAAAGTGCCACAATAAGGTAACCCTGGCCTCAAGGAACCTATATTCTTGTGAGAAAGGCAGACAATAAACAGTAAACAAGTGAATCAAAACAACACATTGAGATGAGTTCCTCGAAGGAAGCATATCAGGTGTGGAGACAGGGGGCCACCTACTTTAGACTGAGTGGCTGAGGGAAGGATCCAGCTTGGTGAGGGCTGGGGAAGGCAACCGAGCAGCAATCCAAGCAGAGGGAGACACAGATGCTGTCAAGAGCCTGCGGTTATAAGAAAGGAGTGGTGGATATGGATGGGATCCAGTGAGCAAAGGCGAGCGTGCAGGAAACACCCAGGGAGAAGCAGCAAGTATGGGAGAGATCATCCAGGGACTTCAGGTGGAGTCCGGAGTTTGGGTTGTATCCAAAGCTATCCAACAAAAGCCACTGAGAGTTTCTAAGCAGATGGGTGATGCATGCAGGTTTGTATTTTTTTTTTTTTTTTAAAGACTACTCTCCCTGCTGGGTGGAAAGTAGATAGAAGAGGCAGGACGCAAAGTGGGAAGTGTTTCCTGACTTGTTATTCCTTTATCCCTTGACATGACTATTCTCCAGGTTTGTGCGGCTAACACTTTGTGTGTTCTGCCCAGATTCCCAAATTGTTCCGTTCTTTTTCCAGGTTAAAACCTTTTCATTTTCTTTCTTGTTGTTTTTTAATTGTATTTGGAGAGGGAGGGGGGAGGGGCAGAGGGAAAGAGTGAATCTTAAGCAGGCTCTACACACAGCGAGGAGCCCAATGTGGGACTCCATCTCATGAACCCGAAATCATGACGTGAGCTGAAATCAAGAGTCTGTGGCTTAACCTACTAAGCCACTCAGGTGCCCCTCTTTCTTGTTATTTTAAAAACTTGGATATAGGGACACCTGGGTGGCTCAGTCGGTTAAGTGTCTGCCTTTGGCTCAGGTCATGATCCCAGAGTCCTGGGATGGAGTCCCATGTCGGGCTCATTGCTCAGAGGGGAGCCTGCTTCTCCCTCTCCCTCTGCCTGCCACTCCCCCTGCTTGTGCTCTCTCTCTCTCTGACAAATAAATAAATAAATTTTAAAACTTGGATATAGTTGACATATAGCTTTACAATAACTACATGACAATTCAATATTTGCACACACTGTGAAATGATGACCACAATAAGCCTAGTTAACATCCATCACCACACAGAGAGATTTGTGTGTGTGTGTTATGAAAACTTTTAAGATCTACTCTTAGCAACCTCCAAACTGACAATACGGTATTATTAGCTATAGTCACCATGCTGGCCATCACCTCCCCAGGACTTATTTCCTTTATAGCTGGGGGTTTGTGCCTTTTAACCCACTTCACCCATTTTGCCTACCACCACCTACCTCTTCCTAGCTCTTTTTGTTTGCTTTCTCTCTGCATAGTCTAGACTCTTTAAGCCCTGAAGAATAACGTTTCTTCCCTCAGAGCGTCCTAAACATCTGCATATAATGTGATAAAGAAGTGTAGCCCTGGTCCCAGGTGTGCCTACAGTTCAAGGACCCTGGCTCAGGCCCCCAGCCTCTGCCTGGAGACCCCCCCCCCCCCCCAGCAATCTCCGCTGGGCATCTCCCTTCCAGGCTCCATCTGTAGCTTGTCAGCAAAGGTCTTTTCACAACAATGAGGGGATGCTGTGTGTGCCTCTCTGACAGGAGCTCAGTGCTCCTGAGGACACCAGCTCAAGGTTAAGCACCGCCCCAAGTGCGACCCTCCCTGAAGCACAGCAAACTCACAGGAGCCCCCTCATGGTCCCACAGGGGTTCATCTGGCACTTTCTGCATTTCTCAAACAGTGGGCTGTTTACTTGGGGGCCTCGTGCTCCCCACTGGTTCTCCCTTGGATCAACACAGCCCCACCAGCTCTTTAGGGCAGGCTGATTCACAGGGTGTAGAGCAACAACCCCTCTCTCAAGGAGTGAAAATACCTCTTGTCCTGAAGCTCTTCCATTCGCCTCTCCCTCCAAACCTGCTCTCCACCCTTCTCAGCCCTGCTCTGAGCCCCGAGGGCCGCCTTGCACAGACCAGCTGGCCTCTGGCTTCCAGCTGGGTTTGGCTCTGAGGACCCCAGCAGGAAATCGGAGGGAAGGGAATGAGGTCAGGGTTTTTCTCCGTGCACTTCCTCCCCGGAGGGAGCCCTGGGTGGGCTGCATGCTGCCCCCTCTCCCCACCCCGGCCCCCGCACCAGCCACACCACTAGATGTTTTGGCTCCTTCCCCATTCCACTTCAGGCTCAAGGACAGTAATGACCACCCTGCTGTTCATGGTCCCCATACCCCCTACTCCTCACCACCTTTGTCCCTTTCTTAAATGTGCCTAAAATGATCCCAGTTTGAATGTGCCATCTCTTTCCCGCTCAAACCCTGACAGATACAACCTTCCCCTTTAAGGGTCCCTCTGACGCTCCCACGGACAGGATGACCTTCAACTGAGAGTCACCCATGTCTCACCCCATCCCCTTGCTCCTTCCAGCCAGAGAGTCCTTCCCTACAGGATGATATCCTATGTCCCCCAAGTCTTTACGACCACTTGATTCACTCCCTTGGAGCACCTGCCATGTGAGGCAGAAAAAGTCCCCCAGAGAAAATGAAGTAGCCCAATCAACAGCCACAGGCTGTTGACTATTCATAAAGACAAAAATTAGTGTGGGGGGCACATACACTGACCCTTAAAGCATAGCACTAAATATACAAAGAGATGCAAACATGGTGAACCAAATTATTATTCAAGAATAGTAACAGTAGCTAATGTGTATTGAGTGCAGTGTAAGCATTTTCCACGTCTGAACTCATTCAGTGCTCACAACGCTCTTAAGAGACAGGGACTGTTGGGCGCCTGGGTGGCTCAGTTGGTTAGGCGACTGCCTTCGGCTCAGGTCATGATCCTGTAGTCCCTGGATCGAGTCCCGTGTCGGGCTCCCTGCTCGGCGGGGAGCCTGCTTCTCCCTCTGACCCTCCCCCCTCTCATGTGCTCTCTCTCATTCTCTCTCTCTCTAATAAATAAATAAAATATTTTTAAAAAGTTTTAAAAAAAAAGTTTTTTCATGGGGCGCCTGGGTGGCTCAGTTGGTTGAGCGACTGCCTTAGGCTCAGGTCATGATCCTGGAGTCCCTGGATCGAGTCCCGCATAGGACTCCCTGCTCGGCGGAGAGTCTGCTTCTCCCTCTGACCCTAACCCCTCTCATATGCTCTCTCTCATTCTCTCTCTCTCAAATAAATAAATAAAATCTTAAAAAAAAATGTATTCATTTACAGCAATGGTTCTCAGACTTTAGTGTGACAACCATTAGGGGCTTGTCACATGAAGATTCCTGGGCCCCACATCAAACTTCTGAAAAGGGATCCCTAAGGCATTGTAGGCAAAATAATGGCCTCCTAAAGGCGTCTGCATCTTAATCCCCAAACCTGTGGACATGTTTCCTAACGTGGCAAAGAGACTTTGCAGATGTGGTTAAATTGAGCATCATGAGATGAGAAGATGATCCTGCGTTATCTGGGTGGCCCTAAAGACCGCACAAGGGTCTTATGTCGGCAGCTTCTAGAAGCTGGAAACGGTGAGGAAACAGACTCTCCCCTAGATGGTCCAAAAGGCATGCACCTGCCTGATCCTTTTTAGACTTCTGACCTCCAGAATTGTAAGGCAATACATTTCTGTTGTTTAAAGCCACTAAGTCTGTGGTCATTTGTTTTTTGGGGTTTTTTTAAAGATTTTATTTATTTGACAGAGAGAGAGACAGCGAGAGAGGGAACACAAGCAGGGGGAGTGGGCGAGGGAGAAGCAGGCTTCCCGCCGAGCAGGGAGCCCGATGCGGGGCTCGATCCCAGGACCCTGAGATCATGACCTGAGCCGAAGGCAGACGCTCAACGACTGAGCCACCCAGGCGCCCTGGTCTTTTGTTAATTTTAAAAACATGGGTCATTGGTTTACCACATATGTTAGTAACTGATGGGCATGAAAGGAAGTGTAGGTATAGTAGAGAAAGCATGGCATTTTAGAGTCGCCTGGGCCCAGGACCCCATCTGAGCTCAGGGCCCACAAGTAATCTTGTGTTAGTTCTTTTACCTCCGTGAGCTTCTGTTGCAGACCGATTTGTAAGCTCTAGGAGAATAACACCCCAAATATGTATACTTCAGAGGGTCAGGCATGGCAGCAGGCACATAATAGATGCTCAGGAAAACGTCAAGTGCTCTTTGTTTCCCATTTCTCTCTCCCTCCTTCCTTTGCCTCTTTCCACAGGTAGAACGACAAAACTGGTAAGATTCTATGTATGTGAATCTTCAGGGAACAGTTTACGTTCAGCCTTTGTTTCTACAGAGACCCCAAAAGGATAGGTGCTAACCACTTCCACTTCCCAAAGTGAGGTGCCATCTCCCCCCACCAGAACTTGCAAAACTGATACTTAAAACCAGTTAACTAATGATGTAATGTATGGTGATTAATATAACATAACATAATAAAAAAAACCCCAAAAAACACAAAACCAGTTTTGTTACTTTAATCCAGATCCCCTCTTGAGGGTGTAAAATATTTGCAACTGGAGATTAGATGAGATTTGTCGGGGGGGGTATAACTGATGTGCTGTGAACGTCCCAGATGGGAAGCCTGATACACGTTCCACGCAGATGGTGTCTGATGCGCCTGCTTTCAAAGACGATCTACAGACCACTAACTGCGGGGTTGAAACTGCCCCTGGCTGCGGGCAGAAGTGTGTTTGGGAAGTGACTGTGCGCCCTCTAGTGGCGAATTAAATGATAAGCGCCACACTGGAGGGGAACCCCCCCACCCCCCCACCCCCCGCCTTGGGCTGGGGTTAAGTCCTTTGGGACAGCGTGACCTGCAGGGGCCAGGAGATCTCAGCAGAAAGAGAGTGGAACTCTTCTCCCAGAATCAAAGACCCAGAGGACGTATTTTTGCTTGAATCTAAGAGAACAGTTGATGAGAGATGCCCAATGAGATGGGGAGGGCTCGGAAGGACTCTGAAGTAATCCCACAAAATGGGCGAGCACGTGGCGTGGGTCAGGAGAGCGGAGGAGACTAAAATTCTCCCTATGTTTCACCCCGTGAGTCCCGCTTCAATGCAATGACTTTTTTAAAAACTCTCTGTAAAGGGAGATTATACAAGATCATTAAGATTTTTCAGAAAAAAAAAAATTATATTCTGGGAAACTGTTTTTGTAATTTCTGAAATAATGTAAAGCCTAGGGGCGCCTGGGTGGCTCAGTGGGTCCAGCGTCTGTCTTTGGCTCAGGTCATGATCTCAGGGTCCTGGGATGGAGCCCTGCATTGGGCTCCCTGCTCAGCAGGGAGTCTGCTTCTTCTGCCTTTGCCTCTCCCCTGCTCGTGCTCTCTCTCTCTCTCAAATAAATAAATAAACAGTTTTTAAAAAAGAATGTAAAGCCTATTCAATACCTATTGAATCATATAGAAACCATTTGTTCAATTTTTGTACACACATTCATAGATCTTTTTCGTGTCCTCAGAAGGAAATAAATAGCTCAAGTGTTTCTTGCTAATTGTAACAGTAACATATGCTCCCTTTAAAAAATAAAGCACCAAGTACAGGGGCTCCTGGGTGGCTCAATGGGTTAAGTGTCTGGCTCTTGATTTTGGCTCAGGTCATGATCTCAGGGTCCTGGGATTGAGCCCTGCTTCCAACTCGTGCTCAGTGGGGAGTCCGCTTGAGGGTTCTCTCTCTCCCCCTCCTCCTGCCCCTTCCCCCTCTCTAAAATAAAATAAATTTTTAAAATCTTAAAAAAAAATCACCATGTACAGAGAAGTTTAAATAAAAAGCAAAAATATCTTATAATTCCAGTAATCGGTGTTAAATACCAGTAGCATCTCGGAACATATTCTTTCAGATTTTCAAATTCATATTCTCAGAGTTATAAAAATATGCTTAGGGAGAATGTACATCAATCTCCCTCTAGAAACAAAGAAGTGTCTCTAAAGCCTCCTGGAGTAGAGCGCTGTTGGACAACCTTTGTTTGAATACTTCCTGGGATTGCAAGTTCATTATCTCACAATTCCTTCCACACAGACAAGTGGACTTGGGGCTCAGTCTCTTCCCATTCAAACTGGGTCCCTGCCGTTCTACTTGGGACCTTGGGCAAGCTATCTAATCTTTCCAGTCCTCATTTTTCTCATCTGTAAAATGGGGTAAATAATAAGAAAATACTTTATCAGTTTGGGGAGCATTTGATGAGATGATAAATATAGTTAGCAGTGTATCTGGCATCCAGTAAACTCTCAGTTCCATGTTGCCTTTTATAACACCTCTGGGCTGTTGTCCTCTACCTGCTTTCTGGACTTCTACAAGAGAAATTCAATTCCTGTTCCACACGACGAACAAGTATGGGGAGATTTCCATCATGGCGTTTTGTGTCTCCTCTGGATGTTCACAAATTTGTCACTGGCCTTAAAATACGGCCCCTCCAGTGGGACGCAGTACCTAAGGCATGTGCTGAGCGCTGAAGAGTGTGGTAAATATTAGTTACTCCCACGTTCTGAACGCCACTTCTCACCACAGACTCCTGCTCTTTCTCCTGGGATCTGATCCTATCCATTTCTCTCTCTTTTGCAGTTGGTTTTGAAATCACATGCAACACTTTACATCAATCTCTATTCATTTTCATGGTTAGACTTACTCCACTCTTCTTTGGGAACATGATTCTGTCATAAAATGAGATGATAATTCTTTCCCACTCTGGGCTATCTACAACATTGTGATCACTCCTTCCTTTTTTCTTTTTTTTTAATTGGGGTATACTTGACATAACATGATATTGGTTTCAGGTATACAGCATCATGATCTGATATTTGTATAGATTGTGAAATCATCATCACTGTATGTCTAGTTAGCACCCAACACCTCACATAGTTACCTTTTTTCTTGTGATAAGAACTTTTAAGATCTACTCTCCTAGCCACTTTCAAATATACAATACAATATTATTATGTGTAGCCTCCACAGTACATCACATCCCCATGACTTACTTATTTTGTAACTGGAATTTTGTACCTTTTGATCCCTCCATCTATTTTGCCCCCCACCCCTGCCCCCCTGCTCCTGCCTCAGGTAACCACCAACTATTTTCTGTATCTACGAGCTTGTTTTTTGTGTTTTGGTACTTTTTTTTAGATTCCACATGTAAGTGAGATCATACGGCATTTGTCTTTCTCTGTCTGACTTACTTCATTTACCGGAATGCCCTTAAGGTCCCTCTGTGTTGTCACAAATGGCAAGATTTCCTCCTTTTTATGGCTGAGTAACAGTCCAGTGTGCGTGTGTGTGTGTGTGTGTCAGTGTGTGTCTGTGTGTATCACATTTTCTTTATCCATTCATCCACTGATGTACATTTAGGTTGCTTCCATGTCCTGGCTATTGTAAATAATGCTACAGTGACCCAGCGGCGTGCATATGTTTTTTCCAGTTATAATGTTCATTTCCTTTGGGTAAATACCCAGAAGTGGATTTTCTGGGTCACAGGGCAGTTCTATTTTTTAATTTCTTGAGGACCCCCACAATGTCTTCCATAGTGGCAGCATCATCTTTTCCTTAGCTTTGCAAATGGACTCTGTAAACCTGGTACATCATTTTTCCAGGATTTGAGCATAAGTTCTATGGCCTTACATTTCTGGAATCTTTTTTCTTCTTAAAAAAAATTAGAGGTGCCTGGGTGCCTCAGTCAGTTAAGCATCTGCCTTCAGCTCAGGTCATGATCCTGGGGTCCTGGGATTGAGCCCCGCATTGGGCTCCCTGCTCAGCGGGGAATCTGCTTCTCCCTCTCCCTCTATCCCTCTCCCCACTTGTGCTCTCTCTCTCTCATGCTTTCTCTCTCTCAAACAAATAAATAAATCTTTAAAAAAAAGTTAGAGTTCTTGCCTCCATTGGGTACCTTTTGAATCTCATTGATCATTTGGAGATTATTATTATGTGTTTGGCAATATGCCGGTGAATTCTTACAGTAGCCTAGAGTGTTTGAAAAGGTCTCATCATGAGAACTTGCTTGAAGTGTGGCTTTCTGAGCTCCATCCTTATCCAGCTGGGGCTTCCATTTCTATTAATGAATTTACTTTCATTCTTCCAGGTACAGACATGAGATGTTTCATTCATAGTTACCATATTTACTCAAATTTGTATTTAGGTGTGAATATGTCATTTTATATGCCATATTGTTAACATTTATGTGAGATAATTGAAAATATATATATTGGTGTCTGGCCTCAGTTGCTGGCACATAGCTCCTAAAACCTTTGTGATTTCCAAAGTGATAAGAGCACTAGGAAAATCTCTTGTTCTAATATTTAGTCTTTGACTCCATCCCTGACATGGGGCTCCTTAAGCTCTTGTAAATTCCGAAGTGATAAGAGCACTAGAAGTATCTTTTGTTCTATTAGGTGGTTGTGGGTGGGCTCCTGGGTGGGGGGTGGTCACCAGAAAGACCAAACCATGATTAGAGGCTTGGAGTCTTCAGCCCCCTGCCCATCATCCAGAGAGGGGAGAGGGGCTAGACACGGAGTTAATAATTGATCACGCCTGCATGAGGAAGCCTCCATAAAGTCCCAATAATAAATAGGAGGTTTGGAGAGCTTCCAGGTTGGCAAACACACCAGGAAGGTGATGCACCCCAACTCCACGGGAACAAAGTCCATCCTATATGTTGAAAACGATTCATGTGGACCATGCTTTCTTCCTACTCCTTTAAGAGAAAAGTAGTATCTCTATTGCTTTCATCTATCAGAGTATAATAAAGCATACTGAATCTCTCAGATCCTAAAATACATTGCTTATAACAGATTTTCGAGGAAAAAAAAATCATTTTTTTCTGGCTCATTCTGTCTTTGCATGCTGGCTTATTGACTTACTCTGTGCAGATTCTATGGCATAAAATGCCCACTCTCAGCTCTTGAGTTTATATGATACAGAGATACAAGCCATACAGATAGACTAAACCAATCTCTCTGTTCTTTCCATCTTCTTCCTGCTTTTTCCCCTCCTCCTTTTCTCCCTCCTTCTCTCTCTCTCTTCTTCTCTCATTCTCCCAAATCAAACTCAACAGGAGAGACTCCGGCAGGCCCCCTCTGAGCTACGTGCCCACCCAGTTCAACAATTAGCCAATGATGCCTGAAGTTCCCCTTGTGAATTGGGAGCAGGGACGCAGGTGAGGGCATTCATTGGGAATGGGCCAGACAGTCCAGGAGTTGTCTGCTATGAGAGCAGAGTGACCTGCATTTTCTTAACGCTCAGGATTTTTCATTGAATTGGACCAAGAAGAGAGCTTTCAAGAGTTTCACTAGTAATTCCTACAATGATCTAATTTCAAGGCTGATATCTTTTTGGACTGTTATACAACAGGAATACCAAACAATCAACAGTTTTACACATATCATCATTTTTTTAAAGATTTATTTATTTGAGAGAGAGAGAGCATGAGCAGGGGTGAGGGGTAGAGGGAGAGACAGAATCTCAAGCAGACTCCCCGCTGAGCATGGAGTACAACATGGAGCTCAGTCTCATGACCCTGAGCTCACCACCTGAGCCCAAATCAAGAGTTGGATGCTTAACTAACTGCGCCCCCCAGGCGCCCCTACACATGTCATGATTTTGCCACTCATCATCCCAGTTTGTAACTAGGTACAACTAAGTAATGCAGTGATAAGTCGAAGTTCACGTGTTTCCTTAAAAGAAAAATAATAAACCCCAGAATTTGGGATGAACAAGAGTAAATTTCCTAGTTCTTGGAAAAAAACAAAAGCTTCAGCATTTGTTAGGAAACGTGCAAGATTCTTGGCATTCAAATTGCTTTTACAAAGCATTACTGGGATGAGTCAAGTATAATTGAATCAGGAACATATGGATTATATTCTCCCTTAAATATACACGGGTATAAAAATGAAGGGGAAGAGAATTTGCCAAATGTATTACCAAAACAAAACACTTTCAAAATAACTTGAGACAGTCAACAGACCCCAAACACAGCTGTGTTCTCTTATGTCTACAAAATGCATTTTCCCTTCAATGTCTTGATATGTTAATCTAATTTCGGTTGAGTACCTACAGCCCACAAGGCATCTTTGCGAGCTCACCAAGTCTGAAGAAAGGGCTTCCTATTTGGAAACACGAACTCTTAATGAGACGATGAGCATAATTGTCTTCTGGTTTTTCACATCGATTTGAATAATTGTTTTTTAAGTCTGTTCAGTAGTGGGCATCGTTACCACTCCTGTTTCTGCAATGGATTTTTATGGCTTTAACCCACTTTAGAGCAGTACGCTTCTTAGAGAGGGTTAACTTGGGTTGTTTTTGTTTTGTTTTGTTTTTAAGTAGGCTCCACGCCCAGTGTGGAGCTCTATGTAGGGCTTGAACTCATGACCGTGAGATCGAGACCTGAGCTGAGATCAAGGGTAGACGCTTAACCGACTGAGCCACCCAGGTGCCCCGCCTCTGATTTGTTTTCAACCAGAGAAGTGGTAGATGGCAGGAGAGTTTGTGCCCTCATTAGGAGGCAGCCCCCAGAGGAAGAAGAAGCGCCCACACCAGGTCTGATGAGATCAAGTTCGCTGTGCTGTTTATCACTGTGGCGAGGTGATCAGAGCTGAGCTTATTAGTGTTGCCTTGTTTAATTTTTGTAACACTAGATTTTCTCAGTTCGTCTGAGCCATTTTAGAAGGTTCAGAATTTTTTCATCATTCGCATATTTGTCTTTTAACACAGTCAGTTGTGACTTGGGTCATATCACACAGAATGATCTAGCTCTTCTGAGTTCTACATGGGCAATATGGAGCCCACTCAGGCAGAGAGTAGCCTTATTAAAGCAGCCTTCTGGAAAGGGAGTTTTGCTTACTTTATTTTACTCACTGTGGTCACCAGATTCCTAATGGCAATCAATAGTCAAGATCTGTCCTGGACTAGTATTTCAGAGTGTTCATTAACTCAAGGATTTATAAAGGCAACAAAAGATAGGTTGATCATAACTTACGTTACATTTTGTAATAATAATTGTTACAATTTTTACTCTTCAAGAACCAAGCAGAAATTCACATATCTAACTGTATCTAGCAGGCAGTGGGACTAGGACATAAATTTCCAGTTCTGCCTCACTACGAAGCTGCTGGAACCCCTTAGTCAGCGTGGCTAGGAGAACAGATTTTCCTCTAGACTGAAATCCTTTGCCTGCTTTTTCCAAGTTCTGCTGATGCTTGTTTGCACGTTCCTGAGCGAATCTGTGTGAGGAATCAGAGTCCTTACTACTGGAATCAGAGTTCTTACTACTATTTGCATAAAAATTGCAGCCTACACCTATGCCATTTCTGAAAAATCACAGTTGATATAGACTATCAGTGACATTCCAATGCTGTCCCAAGAATATTGCTCTCTATACAATGCTCTACCAAAATGCATTTAAATAATCATCTTACTCTGGGACAGTTTTCTCTTTCCATTGGAGAGGTCCTACACTCTGCTTGTTTATAATCTGAGTGCTATTTTCCGCACAACCTGTTCTGCTTTGCTGGGTTCTCCCTTTCTAGGGCAATGAAAATGGTGGTCATAGGAAGAATAACTTCTTGAACTAAAAGTAGATTTTTTTCCTCCCTCAATGCTCCCTTGGCTCTGCTTGTCAGCCTGTGGGAAAGGTCAACTCAATAAATATTTACAAGATGCCTGTTATGTCCCAGGCACTGGGCTAGTGGCCAAGGATGTAAAGAGAAACAATACATGGTCCCTGGCTTCCAGGAGCATATCACTTAAATGGGAAACATGAAATATACAATTAGTACAATGTAGTGGAAGAAAGCAGTGGGTGTGATGGGTGCCAGGAAAAATGGCACTCAGTCCCCTGTGTGGGGGGCGGGGGGTAAGAAGATACAGTTAGTTCTCCATGGCTTCTGTAACAAATAACCACAAACATTCATTCTCCTACAGTTCTGGAAGTCAGATATCTGAAACAGATTTCACTGGGTCAAAACCAAAGGCTTGAGAAGGCTGCACCCAGGAGAATCCATTCTTTGCTTTTGCCAACTTCTAGAGCTTTAGTTCTTGCATTCCTTAGCTCCTGGCCCCTTCCTCCATTGCCAAGGACAGCTTCGTAGCATCTTCCAATCTTTCTCTGCTCCATCTTCGCATCACCTTTTCTCCTGTGTAGTAAAGTCTTCTACTTCCCTTTTCCGTGATGGCCTTCAGTGGCCACCAGATCATCCAGGATAATCTTCCCATTTCAAGGTCCGTGACTTAATCATAACTGCAAAGTCTTAAAACCTGGCTATGCCTGGGAGCCACCATCCGGCCTACCGCAAGAGGAAATATAAAGAAGCTAGGAAAGAGTATTCTGACAGAAGGAGCAGCATAAGCAGGTGTAAAGGGCACAACAGAGCTCAGAGCACATTAATAATTTAGTATTACTGGAACATCGAATGTAAGGCAGGTGATGCCTGGGCAGGAAGGAGAGGTCAGAGTGCAGAAGATGGCGTGTGCTGGGCTAAGTCATTTGGGGTTTATTTTGTAGGTTCTCGGGAGTCTTTGAAGGTTTATCAGTAGGGCAATGATGTGGTCGTATTAGCAATTGAAAGACATCATTCTGGAAGATTCAAGCAGGTAGATATGAGGGAGATAATGAGAGTCTGAACCAGGATAGGGATTAGGATGAGAAGAGTTACTGGCAAACAAAGTTCTCCAGGTAAAATCAAGAGGAATAGTCATTAACTGGAGAGGGAGGTGAAGGACAGAGAGGAATCCGGGACGATCCCAAGCTTTTTGCCTGGGTAGACAATGGCACCATTAAAAATAAGTACAAGAGGAGAAACTGTGTCCACAGAAGCGAACATTGGCATTTAGCTTGAATTTATACGATTTGACGATAACCTGCGGCCATGATCTGCTTCCCGGGCTTCTTGCCCTATGCAGTCACTCGGGACCCCACATGGAGCGGGACCTCACACTTGCTTAATGCTCTGCTATCACTGCCTTGAGCATCTCGATCATTTTTACACTGGGGGGCATCATATTTTTCTTTTGCACTGGGTCCCACAAATTATTTCGTCAGTTCTGCCTAAAGATCCCAGAGTCAGAGCGATGATCTTCAGCGAAAGTTTTGAATACGAGTTTCCTTAGGCAGAAATGTGGATTCACAGCATCTCCTGGCTGGCGCTGTCTGCTCTACTTGTTCCCAGTTAACCACTGCAAGCCTCACTGTGCACCCTCCAAGTCCTATATCCTAAATTACAGGGCTCTTGCATCAAAACTCAGTGAATAAAAAGCTCCCTGATTTAGGCTCTCCCTTCTCTACCAGCCTCAGCTCTGAGGCTCACCGAAGTTAAATATTGGAGCCCGAAGGCTTTCCTAGGAGTAAATTTGGTGACTAGAAGAGCTCATTCTCATGGAGTTTGTTCATTCCTCTGGACTAACTGAATACTCAGGGCACCTCCCCTAGATGACGGGAGAGCAGAAATTAACATTCAGAGGAGAAGAGGCCCAGATTTGTTTTGCTGTGAACTAGAAAGTTCCTAGAATTAGGGGAAGTGGGGCTTCCTTTCCCCCTTCTCCACCTGCTCCCCCCGCCCCACCGCACTGCTGGCCTCCTCAGCCCCCCTCACCACTTCCCCCAGTCAGTGGATCCTGTTCATCTTCCTTTGCAAAGGCAGGTGCTCCCACCTCCCACATTCTGAGTAAGTCCTGCCATGTGGGAAGCCCCCGCCTAAGTATCTTGCTTTTTCCTTTACCTAGACACTAAAATCTTTTTTCCGGCTTTCAGATCTCAGGTTCCTGGTTTTAATTTTGATCCCACCTTAATTAGTTTTCTGGACTGAACCCTTTGCTTCCAGATGTGCTCTGGCCGGCTGAACGCTGATGCTCCACTTTGTGGTTGCATGAGCGGATCTGTGAGACACCGAAGTGTTCACGGGACCACCTTGTGCAGTCAGGTCCCACTTACAGCCTGCCGGGTCCAGAAACGTGACTTTGACAGTAAACTCAAATGCACAGTTTACAAGTGTATAAACCAGAAAGAGAATTTGTTTAAACAGCAGGGGCAGTTGAGGAAAGTAATTAATTCCATACTAGAGATAGGAATTCTGGTATCATCTGACTCCTTTTGGATATCAAGACATGTAGATGAAATTATTTATTAGAAAGTTGTTTAGAGCAACAGGAAAGAGATTTTTCTTGAAGGCTATCTTACATGGTAAAGCTAAAGCTCTACCCTCAAACCATAAAAGGTAGGCATTTGCTGGATTTGGGAACTTTCTTCCCTGGAGTGTTGGCAGAAACAGTGCAGTGGGATCCCTAAACCAGTTACCTTCCCCTTGGACACACAGGAAGGTGACTTTTCCCAATATCTTTGCAACTAGGTGAGGCCATGGATGGGTTATGGCCAACGGGATGGTTGCAGAAGTAGTACGTGCCCCTCCCAAGCCAGGCCCTTGAACCCCTGATTCAGAGAACACATGGTAGAACCATCATTGGAAAGCCCGGCTCCCTAAATGACTGTATGGGGCCCCATCTCTCCCTCCCAATGAACACCCAAGGCAAGAGGGAAATAAATCTTTGTTGTGTGTAGCCACTGAGATGTCAAGACTGTTTATCACTGCAGCTAACCAATCTTGACTAATACAGAAAATATCTGATAAACTCTACCAAACATTTACTTTTGGGGATCTTCTGTGAAGATTGTGCAAACAATTTTCATTTTATGATTATGCTCTTTAAAAAAAGGGGGGGGGAATGCAATTGAATAATTTTACACTTCAGCCAATTTTCTATTTATTTACTACTAGTACAGTTGATTAAGAGGAGGCTTTGTGCTTCTTGAGACCACCTTCTAGTGACTCACTGGGAGTTTCTGCTCTGGGATTATCTCAGCAATCTGACCTCTTGGAGAACGGGCCAATTCTCCAGAAAGCCCATCTTATCTAGTACATGTTTCGGGGTTTTTTGTTTTAATTAAAAAAATATTCCTAGATAATTTACTTTTGAAATTAAACATAATACATATTTAAGGAATGCAAAATAGAAAAATTTATAGAGAAAATTAAAATCATTCATAATTCCGTACCCTAATATTTGAAGTGAATATTCGTTTTCCTCGTTCTATGTACACATATGAACATCAACAAATATATAGATACATATATACATATACACATACATAGTGACTGTGTATTGTGTGTATAGTTTTTTTTTTTTTAATAAAATAGCTCTTACTACTATTTCATAACCTGTTTCCCCATCCTAGGTACCCTGAGCATTGCATTGTGAATATGTGGATTCTTTCCTTGTAGTGAACATAGCTCTATATCATACTTTTTTAAAAAAAGATTTATTTGTTTGAGAGTGAGAGCACACAAGCAGAGGGGAGGGGCAGAGGGAGAAGGAGAGAATCTCAAGCAGACTGAGTGGGGAGCCCGACTCGGGGCTCCATCCCAGGATGTTGAGATCATGACCTGAGCTGAAGTCAAGAATTGGACACTTAACCGACTGAGCCACCCAGGTGCCCCTATATCATACTTTTTAAAGTTAATAATATTTTATTATATATACCTGTCATTTATTTAACAATTTAACCTTAGACCGTTTTTGTTTTTTTCTTTTTGGTTTGTTTTACTACTATGAAGCAACACCATACTGAACATCCTTATACATTCACCTTTGCATAATTGTAGGATTATCTTCTAGTGGTAAATTCCTAAAATGATGTATCAAAAGATATGCACACTTTATGTTTTGATAGATATTGCCATACTACCCAATAACAATGTAACAGTCACCAATATATTATGGTACTGTTCCCTTTACCATATATTTGCCAAGAATGAATTCAATCAAGTGTTTTATCATGACAAATCTGATCGGGGAAATGCTATACTGACTTTCTTTGCATTTCTTTGATCTTCAGGGAGATTGAACACATTCTCATATTTTCATTGGTGAATTTCCTATTCGTGTCCTTTGCCCACATTTCTCTTGGTCTCTGTCTTATTTGAAAGAGCTCTTTGTATGGCAGAGAGAAAAACCCTTTGTCTCATATCTCTTGCAAATGTTTTTTTCCATTTTGTCATTTTTTATTGTGAGTTTTTTCTATATTAAAGATGGTAGGCAGACAAATATATCTATCTTTTTTCTTGGGCTTTGGTATATCATATGGGTCTTTCAACCTCGGCTCTACATTTTTAAAATTTTTATGTTTTATTAATAATTTAATAAAATAAAATACTTTATTAAATTATTAATTTTAATTTAATCTCTTTGAAATTTATTCTGGTATAGAGTCAGGATATTAGCTTGATTTTCCCCCACAAATCATCTTAATGTTACTACCATTCATTGAGTATTGACTCTGAATGAAGTAGCTCATTTAATTCTTTTTTTTTTTAAGCTCATTTAATTCTTGTAACAACCCTATGAGAGTCATTATTATCTCCATTTTAGATATGAGAAAACTGAGGCAAAATAGGGTTGGTAATTGGCTCACTTCTCATAAGAGTAAGTCATACTCCTAGTAAAAGTAAGGACATATATTCAGGGTCCACTTGGTCTTAAATCCCCAACACCATCCCACCTCTCTAGTGCCAAAGCCAGTTTTATTTTACTTAAAATATGTATATTTACGTGTGTGTCTATTACAAAAGTAATATATTTCAATGACAGAAAATTCAGAAAATAGTAAAAGAGCCCAAAGACAAACACTAAAATCATCTTTAATCGTATCCCCAGAGATAACCAGTGTTAACTTTGGGTGAACGGCATGTCCTTACAGTTTTTGAATACACGTATGTCAGTGTGTCTATTTAAGCATTCACACTTCATGGTTTATTACGAACATGTCTTCAAGTGTTGTGTTCTTCTACAAGATTTCTAAATTATAAGCTATAACTCATAAACTTACCACTTACTGTTATAAATTGCGCCTGAAACCAGTTTCTAAAGGTGAGACATTTAGGTTTTTTCTTTTTTAATTTCTGCTGATAACATTGTGATGAGCACACACACCCTTGCAGGTCCGTACCTGCACATCCATCCTGGATTATGTTCAAGGGTTGAGATTGTTGAATTGAAGAGTTTGTACATTGTAAAGCTTTTTTTTTTTTTTTTAAGATTTTATTTATTTTTGACAGAGAGAGAGAGAGAGCACAAGCAGGGGGAACAGCAGAGGGAAAGGGAGAAGCAGACTCCCCGCTGAGCAGGGAGCCCGATGCGGGGCTCGATCCCAGGAGCCCGGGATCATGACCTGAGCTGAAGGCAGATGTCTGAGCCACCCAGGCGCCCCACATTGTAAAGCTTTTAACACAAACTTCTGCATTGCCTTCCAGAAAATGTTACTATTTTACACTCCCACTAGTAGTATATGAGGGTTTGCTAATTTCCTCAACATTTTTTTAGTTGTCTCAGTGGATGTTTCTACGATTATTGATATGGTTGATCATTTTGATTTGGGACTTCTTTTGTGAATTGCCTATTAAATCCCTTTTTTTGTTGTTGCTGTTGGAATATATTCTATCTTACTGCTTACATTTTAATGTGCTTTAATATATGCTATATACTAATACTTGTAAGTTACTAATTATATATATATATATGACTAATCAACATTAAGTATCCAACTTTTCACTCTGGCATATAGCAAATACTTTTTCCTAGTGTGTCCATTTGCCTATTCATTTTTGTATTGAGGTAATTGACAGATGGAAGTTTAAAAAAAATTTATTTAGTTAAATGTATTATCTGTTTCTTTTGTAATTTCTTCTTTTCATTCCTGAATTAAAAAATAAAAACAAAAAACTCAAACAAAAGGAATGAATAATACCATGAACATTTTGGGGAGAAAAAAATTAAAAAATTAACTCAAGGAATTCTACCAGAACTCTGATCAAAACACAAAGAGATAGAGGGACACCTGGGTTGGCTCAGTCAGTTAAGCGTCTGACTCTTAGTTTCGGCTCAGGTCATGATCTCAGGGTCATGGGATCGAGCCCCGCATCAGGATCCACGCTTGGTGGGGAGTCTGCTTGTGCCTCTCCCTCTGCTCCTTCCCTGCAGGCGTGAGCTGCGTCTCTCTCTGTCTTGCTCTCAAATAAATAAATCAATCAATAAATAAAATCTTTAAAGAAAAAAGATTCTCTCTCTCTCCCTCTCCATCTGTCCCTCCCCCACTGAAAAATCCAACATGCACAAACATAAAGAGATAGAAATTATCAGAGACTTATCATTGAAAAGATAAGAGTGAGAGGAGAGGCTGAGTGTTCCCAGGTCAGGTGGTGGGAGGGGGTCAGGGCAGATTGTAGCGGCCAGGGACTAGCTGGAGGGCAAGTGAGCTTTCCCTGATCTCAGTGGGGAAGAGCTCTCCATGGGTACGTGGTCCGTCCTCCACCCTGTCTTTCTGGGACCAACCCAGCAAAGTCTAAACATTTATCTCCAGGAGCAGGGCAGTTTTCCGGGGTGGAAGATGTGTGAAAACCTACACGGATTTTTCCTGGACACACAGATTCAGCTATATCACTGGGGAACCGAGAGAGAAACAAAGGTATCGATACCTTTTTAGAAGTCTTCTTTTTTTTTTTTTTTTTTTCAGGTCAGCAGCTCTATGCCCAGCATGGAGCACAATGTAGGGCTTGAACTCATGACCCTGAGATCAAGACCTGAGCTGAGATCAAGAGTCAGATGCCTAACCGACTGAACCACTCAGCCACCCCTAGAATTTTTTATCGGTTTTTGACTCTCCCTAATTTTACTTTTGTTACCCTAAAATTCAGGAGGCATCTTTCTGCCCCTTCTATTTTTTTTATTACAGAAATTGGGAAGTACAGGTAAGTACAGGTAATAACATGTTAGAAACTTTCATATTTGCTGACTCTACTTCCCAAATCCATCAGCCTCATTCCTCCAATTCCTTTCATTTAGAGGAAAGGAAAAAAGTATAAAAATAAAAAATACAAGGGAAATAGAAAGGAAAAACATCAGAAATCAGGGCCAGAAGATAGGTTATCAAAAGCTATAAAATGCCTTTTGTTTTCCTCTTCCGTCCCCAACCCCTGTTCTCTCCAGCACTCCCACCCTCCTGAGAACCTTGAGCACCCTCGGGGTGTGTCTTCCTGATACTGAAGATGAATAAAGAGAATGGAATGAGCGGGACACAGATCCGTGTGTGATCCCACATCAGTGTTCCTTAGGAAAAGAAAGGTTTTCGAGGAGCAGGGCGCAGGCAGATTATGAGGGGGAATAAATTGACCAGCAGGGCTTCCTCTCTCTCTTTCCCTCTCTCTCTGCACTCCGGCATCTCTAAACCTGTCACTGCCTACAGCATCTTGCTCTCCTCCAATGATACCTAAGAACTTCTCTGGTAATGGCCTAAGCACGTATTTTCTCCTTGGAGGTACTTTCACGGTTAAAAAATATATATATTTTTAATATATACAAGGAGAAGTAATCTTTATTAAAAGAATCCTGCCTGGAAATTGGGGTTTTGAATATTTAACACCTTTTAAATACGATATCCCAGTAGGAGAAAGGGAGGTTTCCCGGTTACTTTGATGGGGGAAGGGGAAATGAATTTGGGTAAAACTTAGGGGATTTGAGGGCCTGTGGATTGTGAAAAGCAGAAAGTAGAAGGTAACTGAGTTGTGAAGACCCTAGGAGGTGAATTGATGGAAACTGTGGGGTCTGTTTTGTGGAGGTAAACACAAAAAGAAAAACAAGATTATGGAGAAATTTCTCTGGAGGAGTTCCAAGTGGAGGGCTGGGTTAAATTTACCTGAAACTAAAAGGCTGGGTCTGGGACTGAAAGGAGGGGACAGTATGAACCACACAGAAAAGTCAAGATCAGAGCAGGACCCAGGAACTGGGGGGCTCCCAGGCTTAAAACAGTTGAACTTATAGGAGAAGCCCAGATTTCTTACCACAGCTGGCCAGGGCCTTCCTAATCTGACCCCTGGCTGATTTTCTCTCTTCTCTCTCCTCACTGCACTTTCAGTGCATCTCCCTTTCCAAAGGCTGTCTGAACAGCGAGGCATCCGTTAGGAGTTAACCAAATTATCGCCACTCCTGAGAGCTTCCCTAACTCCACCTCCCCATGGGCGTTCTGCCCGCTGCTATGCTTTTGAAATATTAGGTATGTGGGTCAATTAATACTTACCACTCTTTATGTCATTCTTCCTTTAAAAAAATTTTTTTTAAAGATTATATGTATTTATTTGAGAGAGAGAGCACAAGCGGGGGGAGAGGGGGAAGGACAGAAGGAGAGGGAGAAGCAGACTCCCTGCTAAGCAGGAAGCCTGATGCGGGGCTCGATCCCAGGACCCTGGGATCATGACCTGAGCTGAAGGCAGACGCTTAACAACTGAGCCACCCAGGCGCCCCTCATTCTTCCTTCGATATGAGCTCAACAACAGGCACTCATGCTTTAGATTTGAGTATCCAGTCCCTGATATCATGCCTGGAAAGCGATGGGGTGTCCAAACATTCTCGATAAGTGAGGAGGTGGGGGGAACAGAAAGATTCTAGAAAAAACAAAGGAATCTTCCGTGACATGATTTGATGAAAATTATGATACATGCCCTTGCCTTCATTTTCTTTTCCTTTCCTTCAAGGTAGTGACAGTGAGAAATTACTTACGAGAAGGACTGGCTCATCGAGTAACTCCTGGCTTTGATGGGGGAAGACACCTGTAGTACAAACTTGTTGGTACCTGTGGTACAAACAGCACCAAGAGGCTGGGTGCAGCTGCCTGGTGAATGCCTTGCCCAAATGCCAAGGCTTTCCCACGCTCCACAAAAGCAGGCAGGGCAGACCATTCCCCAGAGGAGACCAGCTTGCACAATTCCTGAGAAGTAGCCCTGGAATGTGGTCCCTAAGCTATAAGTCAATAGTTCTCCACAAGAGGAGATTTTGATCCTTCCCCCGAGAGATAGTTGGAAAAGTCTTGAGATACTTTCATTGTCATAACTGGCCCATTGGAGGTGCTCCTGACATCTCATGGGTAGAGCCCCAGGATGTTACTAGACATCCTACGTGCATAAGACAGCCCCCCGCCCACAAAGAATAATTCAATCCCAGTGTTAATCCTGGGATTGAGAAACCCTGCTCTAAATAGTGACGTCATGGGGGGAGGTCACCAATTCTGAGAAACACCATGCCTGAATCTGTCAGCTCAGAGCACCCCGCCCAGTGACTCGGGATCGGCACACTTCAGCATCCTCCTCAGATCCCGAGTCAGGTGACAGTCACGACGGCCATAACCGCCCACTGCCCCCTTCACCCTCCCTTCGGGGGCCTTGCCTTATGCGCCACTGAGAAATCCCTGGCCATCAAGTTCAAAGTCTCTCAGCTTTTGCCCCTTTTTCCTCCCAGTTTCCTGGCAACAGCACCATGCTGGCCTCTGCACCCTCAGTCTCCATGGCTAAGATCCTCACTTTGAACTAGAACTCATCCCCTCCTTGGGATCCACCAAGATCTTGCTCTACCCGTCAACCCCTCTTTCTGTCCAACCTCTCTTGAGGCTTTGGCTCCTTCCCTTAGTCTATAACTATATATAAGATTCTGCATCCTTTTTTAAACAATTAAAGAAAGTTTTCTTCATCCAATGCCTCTCAAATTTTTACCTCCCACCCCATTGCCACCCAATTTATTTCATTTATCTGAATGTATATTCTTACTGTAAAAGATTTTCAAAAATTTGAAAAAAGCTCAAGTCTGTGATTCCCCCCATACCAACCAGCAACAAAGTAGCCACCAGTAATTAGTTTGGGGTTTCCTTCTAGAACTCTGTGCATTTATTCACTATAGAATATAGATTTATTTTGTGAAGGTTCATTCTCGCAAGAATGGCATTCTGGGCACCTGGATGGCTCAGTCGTTAAGCGTCTGCCTTCGGCTCAGTTCATGATCCCAGGGTCCTGGGATCGAGTCCCACATCGAGCTCCCTGCTCGGCAGGAAGCCTGCTTCTCCCTCTCCCACTCCCCCTGCTTGTGTTCCTGCTCTCGCTATCTCTCTGTCAAATAAATAAATAAAATCTATAATAATAAATAAAATTAAATTAAAAAGAATAGCATTATTCTGTGCATATTGTTCCACCACTGTTCCCCCGTGCCCCCCCACCCTCCTCTCCCCAAGCTCGACTTGTTATCCCAGCACTATTCCTATCCCTTTCTATGTTTTCTTTTCCCTGCATTGCAGGGGCTGGAAATCTGGGAAGTGTACTTCCCAGGCTCCCTTGCCAGCATATTTCCAGTTTAGCTTCTAAGAGTGCCAGGCTCTTGCTTGATATTTGGAAGGCGGAAGGGAAGCAGAGACCATCACTGCTTTAGAAACAGGGGCAGGTTAGTGGGAAAACATGGTTTCCCGGCATCCTCCTGGGAATGGCCTGTTTGGGTACTGCAGGCAGCTAAGATCATCACCGGCATTTTCCTGGGATCCTGGGCCACCCTGATTTCCCAAGTGTTAGTATAACCTTTCCTGACTTGGGTTCCTCTGGTCCTTTCAACAGTTGTGTGAGGCCCCCCGCTTAAATTAAATGTTTTCCAGTTTAAGTGACCTGAATGATTTCTGTGTTCGTCACTGAACCCTGACTGCTGGAGTGTTGTGTCCAGAAATGGTTTTAGGAAACAGACCCACAGGATTGGGCTCCAGGATTAGGTATTTGATCTGGTTACATTCAAAGGCCATGGACAAAGGAATACTGCCAGTCTGTGGCTTGGGGTAGCAAGCACTTTTTCACACTATCACCTGCAGGTGCTTGGAATGAAGAGCATATTAAAAGGTGGGCTTTGGGGGGGGGGAGGGGCGCCTGGGTGGCTCAGTAGGTTGAGCATCCGACTCTTGATCTCAGCTCAGGTCTTGGTCTTAGGGTCATGAGTTCAAGCCCTGCATTGAGCTCCATGCTGGGTGTAGGAGCCTGCATAAAAAAATTATAATAAAAATAAATAAACAGTGGTGCCTGGGTGGCTCAGTCAGTTAAGCGTCTGCCTTCGGCTCAGGTCATGATCCCAGGGTCCTGGGATCAAGCCCTGCATTGGGCTCCCTACTCAGCCAGGAGTCTGCTTCTCCTTCTCCCTCTGCCCCTCCCCCCGCTTGTGCGCTCTCTCATAAATAAATAAAATCTTTTTAAAAAAATAAATGAAAATAAAATAAAATACAACAAAATAATATAAAATACAACAAAACAAAATAAAATAAAAAGTAGGCTTTCGGAGGCCAAGTGGCTGCCGCAATACAACAGTATGATGGAGACAAAGATGGAAAGACTTGTGAGCGGACTGTTTGCAGTGCCTGCCCCACAGAGTAAAAGGAAAAAAAAAAATGGCAAACTCAACGCTTGGGAATGTCCGATAATGTCCTGGTCAGAGGACCGAAGAGCTTCTGTGACTGCCCCCAAAGAAGCCCCTGATCTCTTGCAGTCATCAAGACAGTGCATGTGAAAGTCAGGCCCAACATCTGAGCCTAGGAATTGCAAAATTACAATCCACATTGATTGCACAGCTTCTCTGGGTCCTGTTCACACTGAAGTTAAGGAACTGTTCTGGAAAGAGGGGGAGCCAAGTGGTTCCAAGGAATCTGAACAGGGTGGACCCCCTTGTGGAAAGCAGCCCCTTTTCTCTGAGGGGAAACATCTTGTTGAAGATCCTGCAGTGTCCTTATCTGAGAGAGTTTTCTGACAAAGAGATGCCACGGTATCCTCGAGACCCAGCCTTCCACCTCCTAGGACCTCTAGACCCATAACTAGAACCTTGGGAACTTTGGAAGACAAGTACAAATGCTTGGCGTGAAGAGAGATGACATTCTGAAGGATTTTGCGGATGTGTCCTTGGAAACCAGAGGCAGATATGTGGGGATGGATTCTAACAGCGTCTGTGGCACTGACTGTTCACCACATCCATTCTTTCTGCTTCTTCACAACTAGACCACATTCCCCAGTGACCTGGGGGCTAGATGTGGCCATGTGACTGAATTTTGGCCAGTGACATATGGGCAGAAATAATGACTATCGCTTCCAGAACTGCGCCATAAAAATGTCCCTCAGGAGATTCCTCTGTTTTCCTTCATCTGTTGGCTGGATGTTAACGCCCGGGGTGAGCTTTGAAACGGTGGGTGAAAGATGAGGGGGTCTCTGTCAGTCTGAAGCCCCAAATGACTGTGTGGAGCAGATCTACTCTCTCTTTTGTGGCTCACTGTATTTTACAGGAAGAAAAAATAAACTTGCTTTGTTAAACCACTGAGATTTTGGTGTTTACCTGTAATAGAAAAAGCATTTCCTTAACTTGTATATACACTTAAGAATATATCTTGGAGGGGCGCCTGGGTAGCTCAGTTGATTACGCGTCCAACTCTTGACATTGGCTCAGGTCATGAACTTGGGGTCATGAGATCGAGCCACGCGTCAGGCTCCACACTCAGCGGGGAGTCCGCTTCTCTCCTTCTCATTCTGTCCCTCCCCCATGCATGTGAGTGTATGCTCTCTCCCTCTCTCTCTCAAATCAATAAATAAATCTTAAAAAAAAAAAAAGAATATATCTTGGAAATCTTTCCTAGCTAGTACATAGGTTGACCTCATTCCTTTAGCCACTACATAATGTTTCACAACATAGACCTACTATCATTTACATTACTATTTTTCTGTTTTCAATTTTTTGCTATTAAAATGTTGGAATTAACACCTTTGTGCATGACTCTTTGTATACAGCATTTCTTCATATCTAGACCTGATACGAAGAAATGGAATTGCTTAGACAAGCAGTATGTTCATGTTAATTTTTTGTCATGCTGCCATTTGCCTTCCAAAATGTCTGTATAATCAGTTCTACTACCAACAGGACATGAAAGCAGCTGTTTCCATGGCTTCTTGCCAACTTCAGTAATAGGAATAATATTTTGAAAATATTAAGCTAATGTGTTTTTCCTTTGAATTCCTTCCTTAAATCATATTCCCTTGCAGACTACCACCTCTAAGGCTGATGCATGGGGCTTAATGCCCTAGGAAAGGGAGGCGGGTATGTGGAAGGAAGTCATTAATCAATTCTGAATCTCACACCTGACTTTTCCAAGTCAGAAACAAGTCTGTGAAGCCAGTTTGGCAATCTATTCCTCTATTAATAGATTAAGAGCAAAGCCTAGAAAGCTATGTTATCAGTTAGCTTTCGCTGCATGACAAGCTACCCCTACACTTAGTGCTTTCGAACACTAAGCATTTATTTGCTCTTGATTTGACAGGTTGGTGATTTGAGCGGGCCTCAACTAGGTGGCTTACCTCTGCCCTGTGTCATGTCAACAAGGCTCACTCATGCCTTTGGACCTTGGCTGGGAAACTAAGATGGCAAAGCCTCTCTCCATGTGCTCTCATCCTCCAGAAGGCTAGGGCAGGTTTTGCATGTAGTGGAAAAAAGAGTTTCTAGAAGCAAGAGAGGGCAATCCCCAGTGTCCAGGCACTTCTGAAGCCTAGGCTTTTGCTCTTGTTGCACTGGCCAAAGTTGCGTGGCCCAGCCCTAATTTAAGAGGTGGAGAGATAGACCCCATCTCTTGATAGGAGGATCTGCAAGGACACATATAAAAATCACCATGCCCACCCTGAACACCCTCTCATAGGCCTCTACTCCAGACTTGCTTGTCTTCATTCTTTTAGTCTTTCCCTTCAGTCTCTTGACCAGCCAACCAGGCTATTTAGCACTACCATGAGCTCATATAAATTCTCATCCTGGGCTACTTTTCTTTCTATGTAACGTGGGTGATCAGGTGATTACTAAAAGCTCAACTCACTGGAAAGATTTTTCTCTCAAGACTCTCTTAAGGTTACCATTGTAAGTGACTATGATGCATCTGCTATCCATTTTATCCATTTGCTATTGGCACATCACAAGCCAATCCAATCCATCCATAAACAAAGTTCAGGCTTTTCCTCCTCTTTCAGCATCTCTTCCTTTGCCCTACATGGCCAAACATGTGAATTGAGGGAGACATGTTCGTGCAACTATCTTGTGGAAAAGGAGAGTCTGGACTAACTTCTTGTGCATCTTAGTGGTACCGCTCAGACTCAATCACTGATACAATATTTCCATCCTATTATGGATGCCACTGGGCCCCCCTGTCTCCATGATCTGTGGGTTCAAGAGAACTCAGCTCATAATGAGCAGCTTCAGACACAAGGCCACTTGACGCTTCATGCCTGGTAAAGCATTCTGCCTTTACTGGGGCCCAGTAACACACCAGAAATTATTTCTAGAAAGACAGAAGAGTTGGGGTGCCTGGGTGGCTCAGTTGGTTAAGCATCTGCCTTTCACTCATGTCATGATCCTGGGGTCCTGGGATCAAGCTCTGTGTTGGGCTTCTTACTCGGTGGGGAGTCTGCTTCTCCCTCTCCCTCTGCCCCCCACCATCCCCCTTCTACCCTGTTTGTGCTCTCTGGCTCTCTCTATCTCTCTGTCAAATAAATAAATAAAAGCAAAAGAAAGAAGAAAGAAAGAAAAAGAAAGAAAGAAAGAAAGAAAGAAAGAAAGAAAGAAAGAAAGAAGAAAGAAAGAAAGAAAGAAAGAAAGAAAGAAAGAAAGAAAGAAAGAAAGAAAGAAAGAAAGAAAGAAGAAAGAAAGAAACTATTCTTCTGGAGCTTGCCATAAACTCCACATAGCATCTTTTCCCACCACTGACCCTTCCAACATCAGAGTCTGCCATATTGAATGGCCCAAATGGCAAGGCTGCTTGTAGTGCAGCCTGAACCGGCTGCAGAACCCTTTTCTGATAAAGGGTTCACTCCAAGCTGCCTGTCTTTTAGATCAGTCAGTACATGACCTGGAGCCATGTGCCTAGGGATGGAATGTAAAGAACCTTACCAGGGATAGTACTTTCTTCTCTGTGGTAAGAGATGCAAGATCCAGTCTTTTAATAAGGGATGTCCTGGTACACCCAACCCAGGGACACCCAGAATCTTTACCAAAGTGGCAGGTCCATAAATCTTCCTAGAGATTATCTCCTGCCCCATCGTGCACATGTGTCTTACCAAGGCATCCTGCTGTTAGCACCTCTTGTTTATCCTGTCCAGGCAGATGTCATCAATGTGATAGATTGGCTTTATGCTCTACAGGATGTCCATGTAATCCAGATCTCTTCTGATTATATTATGACAGTCAATGGGTGCATTAAATTAGCCCCTGGAAAAAGCTGTAAATGTATATTGTCTATGTATTATATATATTATAAATCCATGTAATTACAAACTGTTTCAGATCCTGTGTTCTGATTGGGATAAAAAAGAGGTCAATTGGGTGCCTGGGTGGCTCAGTTGGTTAAGCGACTGCCTTCGGCTCAGGTCATGATCCTGGAGTCCCGGGATCGAGTCCCACATTGGGCTCCCTGCTCAGCAGGGGTTCTGCTGCTCCCTCTGCCCTCTTCCCTCTCATGCTCTCTGTCTCTCATTCTCTCTCTCTCAAATAAATAAATAAAATCTTTAAAAGAAAAAAGAAAAAAAAAAGAGGTCAATTGCCAGATCAATGGCTGCATAACATGTACCTGAAACTTCTAATAGCATCTCCACATAGAAGTACTAATCTTCTGTAGCAAAGATACCATGCTTGGCATGGCAGCTACACTTGGGGTTACTATTTGGTTTAGCTTGTCACAGTCTACAGTAATTCCCCAGGATCTAGATTCGGCAGGGACCAGTCTGATAGATTAACTAGAGATCTGATAGGAGCCACCACAGCTCTATGCTTAAGATCCTTAAAGTGGCACTAATCTTTGCCATTCTCCCCAGAATGTTATATTGGTCTTGTTTCATGATCTTGACCAGGGAGTTAGGATCTATTTCAGAGACTTGCTTATGACCTTCCCTACTACTGTAGCTATTATTCCACGGGCCAAGGATGCAACATGCGGCTTACCCCAACTGCCGAGTGTGTCTGTCCTACCTGTAGGTCAAGTACCCTGCATTTTCTTTGTAGATCTCATCACACACGATATTATTAAACTCAAATTTTTGTCAATCTGATGGGAAAAAAATGGTCTCTTTTCACTTGCACTTCCTCATTGTAAGGTTGATTATATTTTTACATGACTACTGGCCTCTTTACATCCTTTTCTGTGAATTGCATATACACATTCTTTGCCCTTTCTTGATTGCATAGTATCCCTTTCTTTATCAATCAGTTATATTAATTTTAATTACATTAAACAATGTAATTATTTAAATGATTATAATTAATACATTAACATACATTTATATTACCTGATATATTGATTGTGTCAGTCATATGTCGATATAGAGTAGTCCTCCCTTATGTGTGGTTTCTCTTTCTTGCTTACCATGGCTTCAATTACCCATGGTCAAAGATGACCCTCCTTATACTGATAATTCCTTCTGATATATCTGTCAAAAAAAGGTCAATAGCAGCCTAATACTATGATACAATGCTTCCATCACTCACCTCACTTTATCTCATAAAGTAGACATTGTAGCAGCTCACATTTTCACAAAAAGAAGGGTGAGTACAGTACAGTATTTTTAGAGAGAGAGAGGAGGACCACATCCGACTTTGATTACAGTATATTGTTATGATTGTTCTATTTTATTATTAGTGATTGCTGTTAATCTCTTACTGTTCCTAATTTATAAATTAAATGTTATCATAGGGAAAAAAAACAATATATAAGAGTTCAGTATTATCCACAGTTTCAGGCATCCCAGACTGGGAGTCTTGGAATGTATCCCTGTACATAGGAGGGATCACTGTAATGCATTGAATAATGTAATAGAGTATATAAGTAATCTATATATTGTTAATGAATAATGTATAGATTATTTAATGTGGATTATATATAATATGGTTGTATTAATTATATTAATATTAACACAGATATAAATTAATACTTCATCTAATTATATAGTTTAATTTAACTAATAACATCAATAGATGTTTTTAAATAGAATTATATTCATAAGTATTAATGTATTAATATTACAAGTATTTATTGTTTTCTATTATATATGTTGCTAAATTTCTTTCACTAGAGGCAATGTTCATTGCTTTTATTTACCAACGTCTCAATATTTTTTTTAAAGATTTTATTTATTTACTTGAGAGACTGAGCACAAGTTGGGGGGGAAGGGCAGAGGAAGAGAGAGAAGCAGACTCCCCTCTGAGCAGGGAGCCTGATGTGGAACTCGATCCCAGGACCCTGAGATCACAACCTGAGCTGAAGGCAGATGCTTAACCGACTGAGACATCCAGTGCCCCCCCCAACTTCTCCATATTTTAATGAACCCCTTATGATCTGGCTTCTAACTGTAAAACACAACTGAAATTTATCTTGCTAAAGTCTTAAATGACCTTCAAAAGTTAAATCCAAAGATTTGTTTTTGATCTTGTTCCGACTTATTTGCAGCATTTTGCTCTTCCTGATACTCCCTGCTTTCCAGCCTTCAAGCTCACGCTCTCCTGCTTTTCTTCCTGCCTCTCTGCCAATTTTTCATCACTCTAGTCTCAGGCTCTGCTTCTTTTGGTTTCCCGTTTAAGCATTTGCTTTCTTCTGTCTTCGTTTCTGCCTTGTGTTGTTGCTCTTCATGCTCTTTTTGGTAATTTTGTCTAACCTCAGGTTTCAACATCACTTATACGCTCTTGCAAACCAAATCTATTTTTTCATGCAAGACATGTCCATGAGCGATAGGTTTTTTTTAATATATATATCTGGCTCTTTCTGGACTTCTCCACTTCAACACCATATGAGCAGTTCAATATGTCCAAAATGGAAATCTCACCCCTTCACAGCCAACCTTCTCGAATTGCCTTCCACTGGCTGCACTTCTTGCCTCTTGTCACCTGCTATTCATTCTTCACCCCCCGCAACCTGGCATCTGCCCCCACCACTCCTAAATACAGGCCTTTTTTTTTTTTGAGTTACTAATGATCTTCTTGTTATTAAATCCAATGTACACTTTGAGTAATTTTTTTGTTGGTTTCTTAGGGTTAATCTCCTCCTTCATGAAGAACTGTTTTCCTTACCTCTTTGATGCCATGCTGTCCTACTTTGGTTCTTAAATGTCTGGTTGCCCTTTCTTGGTATCACTTGTCGGCTTGTCCTCCTTGACCTAACCTTATATATTGAAACGCTTTGAAGTGTATTCCTCAGCTTTTTCCTCATGCTTCATTTCTCCCTCTGCAACATAGTCCCTTTCCTTGGTTCAGATTACATGCTAATGATTTCTTAAGTTATATTTCCAGCCCAGGCCACTCATCTAAGCTCCAGAATTGAATATCTAATGGGACGTTTCTACTTGGACGTTTCACAGGTATCTCAAAATCCACAAACGTATAACTGGACTTCTGATCTCCCCCACCCCGTGCCAGCAAACCTGTTTGGTACTCATGCCCAGCTCACCATGCCAGTTCATCTGCTCCACGTTCCACTCCAGAGCCCTGCTAGTCAGTCTGGACCCTGTTCTCCTAGGTGGTCTCACCTTATTATATTCTTGACCTCTTCTAATCCATTCTTCACACTTGAGCTGCAGAATTTTATATAAATGAAAATCCTTTTATGTTCTCTCCTAAAAACACTTCGATGATTTCCTATTGCATTTAGATTAAGACCTTGGCATCAACGTAACTTAAAATGCTATGTCTGACCCCTTGCACCTGCCCACTGCTCTAGCCTCTTCTAATGGTCACTCTCCCTTGTTCACTGAGCTCCCTTCAGTTTCTTTATCCCACCAAATTCCCTTCTGCTTTGCAGCTTTTCCTAGGCCTGAAATGCTCTCCACTGTGTCGCTGTTTGTGTAGAAAGATCTCTACTCCTTATTTTAAGCTCACCTCAGAAGTCTCTTTCTCAAGGTTGACTCTCTCAACCAGGTTAGGTCTCACTCCTGGCTCTGAGGAATTTTCCTTTATCACATTTGTCACAAGTATGACTAACTGTCATAGTTTTCACAACTACGATGAATTAATTTTGCGGTAATACTTGCTTAATATTAATAGTCCACACTAGACTGTAAACTTCACAAGGGCAGAGACTGTGTCCAGTTTGCTCATGCTTGGCACAGTGCCTGGCACATTGGAAATCCTCAATAAATGCTTATTAAATGAATGAATGTGCTTATTATAACGTCCCCTGAAACTTCCTTTTCCTGTTTTCTGTTCACATAGTGAAGACATCACCATCCACCAAGACCAGAAATCTCTGAGTAGTTCCTTACATTTCTCTTCCACCCTCCATACCCTGTATGGAGGCAACTGTCAAATTCCAGCCATTCTGTTTCAGAAATACCTCCCAGATCTGGTCTCTTTTTTCTGTCCCACTACCACGCACTGGTGGAGGCTGGCCTCATCCATCTGGGCTGCTGTAAGCCCCCCCACAGGCCTCTTGGGGCCTGGTCCCTCTCTCTGCATTCCATCCTCCAGAGTGTTGCTGTGAAGAGACCGGTGGAATCCAGTAACGTCCAGGTAGAGACATTAGCTACTTCTGTTCTAGGCAGATCGTTGTATTTAACAACTTAGAAAGTCAGGGAAGCCTCCAGTATAGCTCCCTGGCATCATCATCTACCACTGCCCTGCAAAACTCATGTTCTAACCAGCCTGATTTCTTGCTATTTCCCAAAATACACCTTGCCTTTTGGGGGCTCCATGTCTTTGTGCTGGCTGCTCTTTTTGCTTGGAATACTTTACCCTCACCTGTCTGCTCATCAAGGGCCTGCTAATCCATCAAAACTCACCTGAAATGTAATTCCCTCTTTGAATTATTTCCTTTTTCCCCCCAGGAAGAGATAGATGTTTCCTTTCTCAGTCCCCACTGCTTTCTATCATTCTTTCTTTAAGATTTTAATTATTTATTTTAGAGAGAGCAAGCAGGGAGGGGTAGAGAGAGGGAGAAAGAATCTCAAGCAGACTGCACTGAGCGTGGAGTCCAGCTCAGGGCTTGATTCCGTGACTGTGAGATCATGACCCGAGCTGAAACCGAGTCAGCTACTTAATCGACTAAGCCACCCAGGCGCCCCAGTCCCCACTGCTTTCTAAAAATCCCCTGATTTACCATGTATCACGTTATTTTATAGTTATCTATTTACTTGAAGGGGGCATAAAATTTATAGCCACAATCCAGATGTGTAGGAAAGGTAACTTTCTTTGCTTTCTACAATAAACTCAACTAACTGTTGAGCCGCAGATCCACACATATCAGAAAATACATATTGTCACCACTTTGGATTCACTTCTGGATTTACCTACTCTTTTGAGTAAATGTGCAGGTAGTTCTAAGATCCTATCCCTTTTGTTTCTGCTAACCTTTTCTCTCTGTGGAATCAAAGTTTCTGGTGACCCAGGTAACATCGTGACATTGAAGGAGGGAGTGTGTAGACCTTGTGCTTTTATTCAATTCTTGCTGGTCTCTGAAGAGGAGGGGGGACTCTCACCTGGGTTGGGGTGTCGAGGACTGCCATCAGTTGCTGATATATAAGGTCCATGACATGACCTCTGTTCAAACCATTGGGTTCACTCCCTTATTTTCATCCAGACCCCCTCCCTCCAGACCCCGTATCCTACCTCTCAGCATTTATACCTGCACTATCTCCCCTAGGGCTCCGGAGTTCTGACCTGTTTTCTTCATGTCACTGTGTGGTGTGCAGGATTCTCATGGGCTGCTCTCAGGCCCAGCTGCTTGGATGAAGCCATGAGCCATGAGGAACCTATTGCTTTGACACCTTGTGCTCCATGTGGGGCTTCACTAGAGGCTGGAGCCAATGTACCTGGCATTTAAGGCTCCTGAGATCTTCTTGAACCTCTAGAGTGCTTATGGCTCTCCTTCCCTAGGGGTTATTAAGCTGGGAGGGGGAGGTTTAAACTCGAGGGTGGGAAGGTGCTTCTTGGGCACCTAACATACTCTCAATTTATTTAGTCCTCCAAGGTTATCCCATGGAGCCCAGGAAGAACTATGATTTCCTACTTCATGATAGATTTGGCTTTTAATATAATATATGCTCCAGTCCTCTAGACTCTGGAGCCTTGATTTTCGAAGACATGCATTTTCTCTCTGACCCAAGCCTTATTTCTTGGAAATCAAAAATGCTTGCCTCTCAGACTGATATGTTAGTGGAAGGAGTTTAAAATTCTATTTCGAGGGGTGCCTGGGTGGCTCAGTTGGTTAAGAGTCTGCCTTCAGCTCAGGTCATGATCTCAGGGTCCTGGGACTGAGCCTTGCGTCGGGCTCCCTTCTCAGCAGGGAATCTGCTTCTCCCTCTCCCTCTGCCCCTTGTGCTCACTCTCTCTCTCCCTCTCAAATAAATAAATTATATTCCGAAAGGCAAAGCTGACTAATGAGTGATTTGTGTCAGTCTATACCCACCCTTCCCCCAGGGACAGTGCAGAATAGATAGCCATCGTTGCTCCCTTAGTGGTAGGGGGATGGCAAAGTAAAAGAATAGAAAGATAATTTAAGAGCAAAATATTTCCCTATTGTATTTGTTTTCTCCACAAAACTATAAGCTTCCTGATGACAGGGCCTCACACCTAGAGCTGGAATGTTTGTGGAGGGCAGAAATTAGCAGTTCCCTGGGGAAATTGATAGGGCAGAGTGCAAAATGACCCACGGGTCATTCTCAAAACTTTCCTCTTTGGCTCTGCACTAGAGAGAGTGGACACTTAAAATACTTGATTTCCAGCCTCTCTTGCAGCTAGAGAATGGTGGCAAGACTTTGTCAGTGAGTCATTATGTGACAACTTGGTGGGGAGTATCTGGGCAAGTTTTTGCTTTCTGAATGGAAGAGACAAATGCAGCTAATAACAATCCTTTGCTTTCCTTCCCGCCTTGGGCAACTGGCAGAGCCCCTCCCTCCCCCACCCCCCGCACCCCCCACTGCTCCCTGGCCTATGCAATAGACTGTGGTGGGAAGAGCCAAGTGAGTGCCCTTTGAGTTCTTCCTCCCTGTTAAAGTCATAAACAAAAAGCAATAGCACATCCCTGAGGAACTGCAGGAATTGGTGCCTTCTTCAAAGTTCTGAAAGATGAAGAGGTGCTATTTCTATTAAGTCCCATTAAATTCAGCTATGGGGCCTTTGCAGAAGAGAGATAAGTCTTGGAAGATGACAGCAGATTATCCAGGTTAGTTAGTATCTCTAATTAGAATTGCTTTTCTGGATATGATCTTTTACAGTAGCAAGTCAGCACAGGCCCAGGTACCTGGCATGCTGCTCTTAATCTGGAAAATGGTTTTTTGGTTTTGCTTGTTTGTTTTTGTGTGTGTTTGTTTGTTTGTTTTCCCTCTGACTCAATAAGCAGAGAAAACTAGCAGGGACAGTAGTAACCTCTTCCTCCCTGGCCTTACTCAAGGGAGTCCCCTGGGAACTTGATATTCCTACTATCTATACAACATCCTTCTTGTCCACTATTTTGATGACATTTATATGGATAGGACCTGATGAGCTAGAATGAGGAAGTTTCTCAGATGCTTAACTAAGATAAACATCTGCTAAAGTGCGGGAGATAAATCCCATAAAAATATGGACCCCTTACCAGTAAGAAAGAGGCACAACCCTTGATGGAACATTGTAGATTTTAGAGGCTACTGCCTTCATCCATTTGGGTTGCTATAACAAAATACCAGAGCCTGGGAGGCTTATAAACAACAAAAATCTATGTTTTGTGGTTCTGGACGGGGGAAGTCCAAGATCAAGGTTTCAACATGGTTGCATTCTGGTAAGAGCCCTCCTCCTGGTTCTTAGCCTGCACCTTCTCTTTGTGTCTTCACATTATAGAAGGGTCACGGGGGCTCTCTGGGATCTTTTTAATAAGGGCACTAAGCTCATTCATGAGAGCTCTGCATCTCATGAGGCCCCACCTCTCAAAGGCCCTACCTTCTAACATCAACATCTTTGAGGGTTAAGATTTCAATATATGAATTTGGGGGGGGGCACAAACATTCAGACCATAACAGCTATCTCTATCACATTTCGATGTCTTTTATGCAGCCCACATACTGTATAAACTTAAAGGTTGCCGTCTTCTTGCCAGAACAAGAGAAATCTATATGGAGCCTGAGGTTGACCATGATTGGGTAATAAGTTATAGATCAAAGTTATGGTCTATTACATTAGTTATAATTTCTGTTTTGAGAAAACAGCTCTTGGCTTGCTGTTGAACCTTGGTAGGTACTGATTGCCTGACCATGGATCATAAGGTGATCATATGTACAGAACTACCCATGACAAAATAGTTATTTCCAATGTACTTCTCCATACATTTGAGGTGCCCAGAAGCACTCCATTATCAAGTGCAAGTAGCAGATACTTAACCCAAACCAAGCAGGTCCTGTAGACACAAATGAATTGCAGAGGTAGCTTATATTTCCAGCAGACCTACTCCTGTCCACTGCCACTTCAATCTCCAAACACAGATGGCCTCATGGGCAGTTTGTTATATCCAGTTGACTGATAGGGAATTTTTGAACCTGGATTACAGATAGGTCTGCATAGTCTGCTAGCACCAGCTGAAAGACATTGATGTAAAGTTATAGACTCACTATAGGATTTTGGTATGGACTTAGAACTAACAATATATGGTGGTGATTTCCAAAGACAGGATGTTTGTGTCCCAGCAAAATTCATTTATTGAAACCTAACCCCCCACTCTGATGGCATTTAGAGGTGGGGCCTTTGGAGGGTGATTAGGTAGTGAGGGTGGAGCCCTCAGGAATGGGGTTAGTGTCCTTATAGAAGAGAATCCAGGGAGCATCTTCACCCTTTCTACCTCATGAAGTTACAGTGAAAAGATGGCCATCTATGAACCGGAATGCAGGACTCACCAGACACCAAATTTGTCTAATTCCTTGACCTTAGACTTCCCAGTCCCCAGAACTGTGAGTAATGAATGTTTGTTGTTAAAGCCACCCAATACATGATATGTTGTTATAGCAGCCCAAATCGACTAACACATTGGTCTTCCCAAAGCCAGAGTAAAGACAATCCTCATTAGCGGATTCCATATTGGCGTATGTGCCTACTGGCTAAGATTTATTTGTAATCATGACATTGGTACTGACAGTACTTTTGCAGACATTTGAGGACATGCACAGAGCGGTGAAATATTCGAGTTGCCCCATGCACATGTCACCAGTTGAAACTGAGCAAGGCAACACTGTCTTCTTTTCTCAGCTCTCATACTGAACACACATCCCTTTTGTGGCCTAAGTAGAGCCACGTTTTTCACATTCTGTGCCTTTTGTTGGGATTTTACTGTTTGAAACAGCCCCCAAGCATAGTGCTGAAGTGCTGGCTAGTGTTTCTAAGCTCAGGAAGGCTGGGATGTGCCATAGGGAGAAAATGTGAGTGTTAAGTAAGCTTTGTTCAGGCATGAGTTACGGTGTTGTGTCTGTATGTTCAGTGTTAAGGAATCAACAATATGGCACATCCAAAAAAAGGACAAGGAAGTTCTCTGATCTGTATGTCAGGCCACTGCAGAAAAGTGCTAAGGTAGCATCTATAATGTGCGATGGAAGCTATGGCAAAGGGGTTACATCTGTGGATTTGAAGATGACAACTAATTAAAAAAAAAAAAAAGCATAGTAGAAACCACTGTTGTGAGGCTGACAGCCAAAGAAATTTACAGTCACATTGCCCAGGGTCAAGAAAATGTTACTCTTCTGGGCTAATGCTGACTCACATATTTCAAAAAGCAATACAGCATGAAAAATGTTAACTTTGCAAGAGGGGCCGGTTTTGCAGATCAAGAGGATGTGGAAGAATTTTTTAAATGCCTGCTAAGTGTTACGCAGGAAAAGGATTATATGTAGAAAACCAGGTTTCCTGTGCTGATGAAACTGGCTTGTTTTGCAAGGATGTTTGCAAATGAATCTATAGAACGAGTGGAGTTTTGGTTGATGAAAATGCTGTGACCAGAAGCTCGCAGGAACCTAACCCTGTATTTCCCCTTGGAGCTTTGTATTGGCTGAGTCAGGATTAGTGGTGACTTTACAGAACATAACTACCCTAACAACTGTGTGCCCCGAATAGTTAATTGTATATGGATCAGAGAATCAAGAGGCGGAAGTGAGAACAGCATCTCCACTTATATGCTCAAGGAGCCCCTCCAACATTTTTGTTATGATCTTCATGATCCTGGGCTCTGATGGTTTTGGAGTCAAATACCCAAAGGATGAATTTTTCTGCCAGGGGATAAAATGACACTCTCTCACATATTTTTAAGAGATTTTATCAGTCACTGCTATGTGTTTGTACTGTGGTGTGCTTGTGTGTGTGTAGGTGTGTAAGGGGATGGGGTAAAGAGTATACAATGCCATCTACACTGCGGGTCACTACCTTTCATTTCTCACCTACCCTGAACTAGTTTCCATGCCCATTATTCGACTGTACTGAAAGTGCTCATCAACTTCACCAGTGCCCTCTGCATTGCCAAACCCAGTGAATGTGTCGCTGACCTCAAATTTCTCTAATTCGCAATTGCTTTTGACTTAGTTGACTACTATCCTCTTTTTCAAACTCTTCGCTCCAGCTCTCTGATACCCTATCTTCATTCTACTTTTTCTCCTATGTTATTAGCCTCCCTTTCCTCTGCTAAGTTCTCCTTCCCTGCTCAATTATTAACCTTTGACATCTGATCCTCCTCCAAACCTGGTCCTGGGTCTTCTTCTCTTCACTATCTTCTATATTTAAATATTCTCATCTCCTCTGATATCTTCACGTACAATTTATATGCCACAACTCCCATTAATAGCTTCAGCTCAAATCTCTCTCCCTAACTCCAAAGTCCATATCCAACTGCACACCTAACATCTCCACTTGCCTACCTCATAGATATCTTTTAAAGTCCACATGAACTCCTGATCATCACCCCAAAGTGCTGGTTTCATCTCCAATTCTATTTCTGGTTCTCTCCTTATATTAAGAAACAGTAACACATTCATGCAGGAACCAAAATTAGAAACCTAGAAATTACTCTTCACTCTTCCATTTTGCTCATCTCTTGCCTCCAATTCAATCCTTCAGCAGATTCTACTTCCAAATATGTTTCAATTCCATCTGCTTCTCTCCAAATCTACTATCCTGGGTGCCCACCATGAAGCAAAATGGGTGGAGGTAGAAGAGCATCATGGACAGTTTCAGACTTCCATAGTCCCAGGTTTGTGACCCTGGAGAGAAGAGACAGGTTCTCTCTACCAGCATTAACATATAAAATCCCAAAGAAGGAGTGACCAGGTTTGGGTTGTTTTCCAATAATTTTGACCAGGGAGGTGTGATATTGTCATTTTTCAGGCCTTGCTTCTATGTCCAACCCATGGCCAAGGATCCAAGGTGTGTGATTAAAACCCCTCCTAGAATCACATGGAGGAGAAAGGGCAGTTTCCCAAAGTATGGTGGTGCTATTAGCAAAACAAGAACAAGAGGATGCCAGACAAAGAAAAACAAGATCTGTAAAGAGTGAAGGCTAGTGTTTGGGAATATCACCTCCCTTGTTTGTGCTTTGCTGTCCTGAGTGCATTTTTCAGGCAGACCAAAACACTTGAAGTAACTGGCTCTCAAATGAATATTGTTATCATTATAATGCCTATATGCTTTGAGAATTTCCTAGAATAATAATGTATAGAATTTGGGTAAACTGGAGTCTTCTAGGGTTCTGAAAACACTCTATTATATTTTGTTGAATTAATCAGTCTGGTAATAAGTAGAAAGTGTCTAGTTCTGTTTTTTTTCATTCTCTTGGGGCGCTTTCAGGTAATCTGGGATACCCAGATTAGCAGGGTTCCAGGATATATATATATATAATATATATATATAATATATATATATTTATGTACATTCTACTCCTTGAATTTATGATATAAGTGCAGTTATGCAAATGAGAAAATCCATAGTTGAAGACTAAACAGTAAGAAGTACATAAAAAGAGGTTAAGGAGGATTTTCTTCCACCCTATGTTGTATCTCCAAATACACATGGTAATTCAAATTAATCTAATCAATCTAATATAATCCATTAAAATGCATATGTCTTCTTTCAACATCTTTTTTTTTTTTAAAGATTTTATTTATTTATTTATTTGAGACAGAGAGAATGAGATACAGAGAGCATGAGAGGGAGGAGGGTCAGAGGGAGAAGCAGACTCCCTGCCGAGCAGGGAGCCCGATGCGGGACTCGATCCCAGGACTCCAGGATCATGACCTGAGCCGAAGGCAGTCGCTTAACCAACTGAGCCACCCAGGCGCCCTCAACATCTTTTTTTTAAGATTTTATTTATTTATTTGAGAGAGAGACAGAGATAATGAGAGAGAGCAGAGAGAGAGAGAGCACCAGCTGGGAGGGGGAAACAGGCTTCCCACTGAGCAGGGAGCCCAACGAAGGGCTCCATCCCAGGACACTGGGATCACAACCTGAGCAGAAGGCAGACGCTCAACCAACCCAGCCACTCAGGCGCCCCTCTTTCAACATCTTTTATAACTTGCGTGTATGTGGTGGGGGGTGGGGTCAACTGGAATTTTGACTTCCCAAAACAAAAACAAACAATAAAAAATCTCACACGGTCAGAGAACATAGTTCTTACCATTCATGTTCTTCTGAGAAACCAGCAGAGGGCGAACAAGATGGAAAATAAAGCAACTGGAACCTACAAGGCTGATGAGAGATGTTTTTTGTACATTTGTCCAAGTTCACACAGAACCTAAGTGGCAAAAATGATTCCTAAGTTGAGGACTTAGAAAGGAGTAAATGCAGCCTTGAACACTAATTTGACTTAACCCTGGCCTTTCCAAGTTGCTTTTATACGATTTTAGTCTGGGATAGAGATTAAATCTTTTGCAACCAGGACCCATCTCATAGCATAATTACCTAGAGACCAATTTTGGAAAGGTAGGCACTCAGAAAATGTTAAAGGAGGGTAGCGAATACCAACACATCTCTTATTCTAATGACAGAATCTCACATGCTTGTAGCAATTAGAACATAACTTCCCCTGAACACTGCAGTATTCACAATGGCTGTAGAGTTATAAGGAAGAAAATCAAAAGACATAAAATGTACTTTATTTCATAGACCCTAGGTCCAAAATGAAGACGCATAGATGCATTATGGAAAGAAAAGAATTTCATAAATCTTGATGTTAGATAAATATGAGAATGTTCTATGAAAAATTTAAAATACATAATGTATGGCTTCTGCCCAGTTTGGTTGCCTTATGGGTCTTTTGGGGCAACAAATTTGGAACTCAATGTGTCAAAGATCAGTTACAGTGGTCTTTATATTGGAATTCAATGTGTCAAAGATCAGTTACAGTGGTCTCCCCTTATCCATGGAGATTATGTTCCAAGACCCCCAGTCAGATGCCTGAAACCATGAATAGTATCAAACACTATATATACATGTTTTTTTCCTACACATACATACCTATGATGAAGTATAATTTATAAATTAGGCAAATAAGAGATTAACAACAACTAATAAAACAGAATAATTATTACAATATACTGTAAGAAAAGTTATATAATTGTGATCTCTCTCTCTCTCTCTCATAATATCTTGTTGTATAATACTCACCCTTCTTGTTGTGATGATGTGAGATGATAAAATGCCTACATGATGATGAAGAGAAGCGAGTGATGTGGGCATGGCGACATAGCGTTAGGTCACTATTGACCTTCCGATGAGATATCTGACAATATGTTAGAAAAAGGATCATCTGCTTCTGGACTGAGGTTGAACTCAGGTAACAGAAATGGCAGAAAGTGAAATTATGGATAAGGAGAGACTAATGCATATTCACATGTTAGAAAATTTGTTTTTAATTTGAGCAAAAGTCTGAGGAAATGAACTGTCATGTACCATGTTGGCTGGAGTGTAAAATGGTATGACTTTTGGAGACCAATTATGCAAATCAGAACTCTGTGTGAGCATCCTACATAAGCATTCTTATATACATATTTTTGCTAGTGTTTTTACAAGACAGGAGTGTATATAAGAGGATCATAGCATTCTTTGTACTAGTTAAACTTCAAAAAGAACTCCAAACCCTACCAAGGACATGATTGAATAGGTTATGGACACAGTGCACTTGCTATGCACCAGTACTGTTCTTCATGCTTTATCTGCTTCAACTCATTTAATCCTTACAGAAAAGCATTTTATTACAACACATTTTACAGATGAAGAAACTAAGACACAGAGAGGTGAAGTAATCTGGCCACATGCACACAGAACCTATCTGGCAAAGTGAGTTGCAAACCCAAGAGATCTATGCTCTTAATCCCTGCACTCTACTGACAGTTTGTTATTAACTAACCTAAGCTAGAGCTCCCCCTAGGGAGCTATAAAGTCACTTAGAATGATCTCAAAGATGAAAACTAGGCAGAAGCTAGTTTTCCATGGAACTGCAATTTGACTGCTTAAAAATTCTTAGGTAGTGACTCTTCAGACCTGGATTTGAATTAGCAATACAGAGTCACTTATTGACCTCCCAACCCCTTGAATCAACAAATTTCATATCAACTGCTGATTCCAAACCAGATAGTTGGAAGTGGATCCAGATGTAAGTACTGACAAATGCAAATAACATAATGCTGATCTGATTGGGTAAACTATGCAACCCATGGAGCTTGATTCCTAAGTGGTATTGGAATTCCTTAATTAATGTAAATAGGAAATGAATATTCTACATTCATAAACAGTCTTTTCTTTTTTCCTTCCCCCCCCCCCCCATTATTGTGGCCATGGTGATGCTGACAGTTGCCATTTTGAAAAACTCTGTTTTCTACAGCATGAAAGATGGTGGCTCTAGTAAGTTGACCAGTCATGGCCTGTGGAAGACGTCATTTTCAGAGTTGGGTAGCTCTGCCAGGTGAAAGTCTAATCTGCCCTTTTGTTGGGCAGCCTTCTCAATAGCACTCTTGTGTGCTTATAAGTAAAATTGTTCTTCTTTCACATTTTATAAATTCATCCCTTGCTTTTCAGCCTTATCCTTGTTTTCACCTAACATGTTCCTCCAATCTGGTTTTATTTTATCTTAGCTTCTCCCCAAACCCAATCTAACAACAACTCCTGGAGTGTGGGAAAGAGAGCCAACACTAATGGGCATCTACTGAGTTCCAGGCACTGAGTGAGGTGTTTCTCATACATTTGTCACTTAATTCTCCTAACAACACTTTAAGATAGATCCTGTGACCCTCATTTCCCAGTGAAAGAATAAGTTCTGAGAAACTAAAGGCTAGCCTCAGCTCACACCACATACAATTGACAGAGCTGGGGTTTGACTCTGTGTCTGTTGGGCTGCAAAGTCTACACCCATTCCAATAAGCCAAGCTTCCTCACGAATTGCATTTATATTTCTCATGTTTATATCACTTGCTGTCTGGATCTCTCCGTAGTTAATTCTTAGAATTCAAAGAAGTCCAGGAGGCAAATGTTAATCTAAAGCCTTTTTTGAAGATCATGTTTAGGGTCTAAACAGAAAGCTGAAAAGTTTCCAAACTGGAGGGCTTTCTTAATACAAGAACTACAACTTTATTCTTTTCCAGTAAATGAACATTTATGTTACAGGATGGATTCTAAAACAAGAACATTAAAGAAAGAGTGGAGGTGGCAACAGTGGCTCAAGGCAGAGGGAGGGGGTGCTGAAATCTCAGTTCCCTGCACGGTACTTAATGTTCTAGAAACTCTTGTTTTGATCAATCTTCCCTTTCCTTGGAATGTGAGTGATTTTTAACCTGCTGGTGAAACTCTGTTGATCTCAGGAAGGGAAGACCCACTAACACATTCTTAGCCAGGATGGGATAATATAACACTGCAACCCTCACGTGGCCATATTTGCCTGAGTTCAGCACTTAAGACCAAGAAAAGAGCAATGTTTTCTGAATGTAATACAAGTGTAGAGATGTGTTTATTGGAAAACAATTAATAGTTCTTTAAAATTCAAAACTCTCAGGAAATCTAACTTTTCAAGTTCTAAATGAAATACTCATGGCCAATCAATCACAGACAGGAGACTGTTGCTTGCAGCTCTAACATTATCGATGGATTGATGGATCCCTACGTCTCTGCTGGGATATGAGGTGGACAAAAAACTCACAGTAATGGTGGCTAAAGAGACTGGATTTTTTCAATTCCAAGACCACATTTTTTAATTTGTCTTTTCCTTAAAAATAACTTCTATTGCCTTTGTTGTTGTTAATGGAGGTGATGAATGTCCACTGAGAAGAGTGAAAAATATCAAACAGAATAAAGGCAAATACAAAAAATTGCACTTAACACTCCTACCTACAAATGAGCACTCAACATTTTGGTGTCATCTCTCTAGGTCAATGTGTCTGTAAATATACTTGTAGTCTTTTGACTTAACTTTTAAAAATTGGGATTATGTTGAGCATACTATTTTATTAGTAGCTTTTTTCACTTACTTTGTTTTGAACATTTTCTTTTTTTTTTTTAAGATTTTATTTATTTATTTTTTGAGAGAGAGAGAATGAGAGACAGAGAGCAGGAGAGGGAGGAGGGTCAGAGGGAGAAGCAGACTCCCTGCCGAGCAGGGAGCCCGATGCGGGACTCGATCCCGGGACTCCAGGATCATGACCTGAGCCGAAGGCAGTCGCTTAACCAACTGAGCCACCCAGGCGCCCTGTTTTGAACATTTTCTTATGTTAAGTACTCTCCTCCAATGTTAAAATAATTTATAATGGAAAAAATGGCAAAATAAAACCAAATGTTTCATTTTTATGATGTGAACATCATCCATACAGAAACAAACCTTGTCTGACCACCATAATCTTAATCATATGACTCAAGTTAATTCAGCTATGTCCCATTTCACCAGCCTCAAGTACAAGATGAAGTCAAATAACACTTAATCGTCTAATTAAATTTCTCTGAAACCCCATCTCATCAGTTGAAGAATTTTTCTGCTCTTCAAGAGTCTTTTCTCCCATTATAACTCAAAGAACCCCAAGAATGCTTCAGGCAAGAGATAGTCCTGGCTAGCATTGACTCAGGTAATACAAAACAGAAAGTTCTGAATTACCTAAGGATTGCTAGCTGCTATAACAAACCCCCAAATTTCAGTGGTTTAATACAATATAAGGTTATTTCTCATTCGCTTAGGAGTTCAAATGTATGTTCCTTGTTGGGAGATAGATGGTAGGGAGGAGCTTTTTTTTTAGTAATCTTGAGCATTGATATCCAGACAACAGAAGGGAAAATGCATGGAGGAGCACACAAGAGATCCCCATGGGTCTACCACCACAACCCATTGACCAGAAGTCATGACATGGTTATAGCTCAATGTCAGGCAGGCTAAGAAATGTGGTCCGACTTGTGCCCAGAAAGAAGAGGACATGAATCAGTATCTGCCACCTTCAACTCTTGGCACCAAATACTCCTTCGCAGTCTTTTTTCCTACACCATAGAACACACCCACCCATCTCCCTAAGGGTGTTAGTGGAAAGCTACTACATGCAGCTCAGACTCCAGAACTTTGCTCTGATTTACAGTTTTCTTTTCAGTTTTGGATGGGGCTCTTTGTGGTCTGGAGAGCTATACTAAAATATAAATTATCTCACCTCCTTTTCTCCCATATACACTTTCAACATACAATGGTGGAACAAGGATATGTCAACCGCAATGAAAGCTCCCATTTGGAAATGTGAAGAATGACAGACAGCTATCAACTACGGACTCATGGCAGTGATGATATTCAGTGGGCAGGCCTTGTAAAAACACCAGTGCTGGCAGTGAAAGAGGTTCCATAATTAGAGACCCGGGTCCGCTAAATGGGAGGAACTTCCACAGCCCTTGTTCTCGCCTGGACTGGGCATCAGGGAGAATATCCTCTTCAGAAGTTGTAGCAATCACACCCATCACTTGCTGCCTTTACAATTTTGGCCAGTCGAGGAATGTTTTAAAGTACCAGCCTCCTTCTAGGTGAGGTTCTTGGTGTGTTTGGACATGTAATTCCCTCAAAAAAATGTAACCAACTTCTGGTCCATTTCTTTCTCAAGACCTAATTCTCAAGACTTATTTATTGGCTTTCTTGCTGCCATGTTTCTCTAACCCCTAACCTCATTGATCTTTACAACAGGGTTGAGTACGTTTGTTCAATTAAGAAGTCATGGGCATTTTTCTTTCAAAAATTTTTTTCCATCTTATTTGCTATTGGGGTCCCAAGGCAGCAAGCTTTTCAACCCATGTCTTCCTTTTGTCGTCATCATAGCTTTATTGACCTTGTTGTCCATGCTCAGATGGCCTGGACTGTGGTGTCTTCCTTATTCTTGTCTCATATAGACAAGCCCACTGGAATGGGGCATCTTTTAATAAGGATGTTTTCATTTATTTGGCCAAAATACTTGAAGCGTCCACCATGTGCCAAGCACTGGGCACAAAGATAAATATGATACAGTGTCTGATTCTGAGAGGTCCAAAACCACACTGTTAAACTGAAAGCATGCACTAGGAAGGAATAGGAGCACAGCGAAGGAAACACAGGTGCCTGGGAAGATCAGGAAAGTTCTTTCAGAGGAAGTGACATTGGAATTAAGCTTGAAAATTGAGTCAAGGTTTTCCAGAAGTTCACAGGGCAAAGGATTTTCCAGTCTCAATAAACAGCATGTACAAGGTAGTAACAGCTAATTATAGGCAGCTTTTATCTTTCTCTTGGCAATTCCTCAAAGCTCAGGTTTTAAGTACTGAGTGCTCATAAATTATTTTTTTTGGCAGGCAGTCTACCTCAATTCAGTGTCTCCATTGGTTGTGTGTAGTGTCTTGGAAGCTTTCCCTATACTCTTCTACATAGGCACTTCTAGAATTTGCTTAAGGGTTCTAACAGGGGCATAGACATTTATGCAGCCTTGACTGCAGAAGTGTCTTCCTGCATCTGGGACGGTCAGCCTGCTCCATCAAGCAGGCCATTTTAAGAAGGAAGCATGTACAGTAGTGACATAGAAAGGTGCCTACCCAGATCAGTAGAATCAGTCTGGACAATCTTTGGGGGTTACTGATGTTAAGAACATATCACCCTTCCATCCAGCATCCTGCTTTGGCTTTACCTATCTCCACTCTTTTTTTAGTTTATTTATTTATTTATTTATTTTAGTAATGTCTACTTCCAACATGGGGCTCGAACACACAACCCCACCATCAAGAGTCGCATGCCCCTCCAACTAAGCCAGCCAGGCGCCTTTACCTATCTCCACTCTGAATGGTACAAAGTTGAGGAGATCTCTTTTCCAGAATATTCTGTAAAATGTCTATTGCCTGGTAAGCCATGTCTCACTTCTAGTTAGCTACATCGCCCCTTCAGTAGAAGACATTTTGTCCATGTCTCTGCCCCCTCACCTGTTTCAGCAGCAAGAACGGTGCTTTACAGCTCTTTTGAAAGAGAAAGAGTCTGAAAGAGAAATGGGTGAAGGGGGGGTCAAAAGGTACAAACTTCCAGCTATAAAATAAGTCCTGGGGATGTAATGTACAATATTGTTACTAAAGTTAATAGTACTGTATCGCATATCTGAAAGTTGCTAAGAGGGTACATTTTAAAAGTCTTCATCACAAGGAGAAAACCTCGTAATTACATATGGTGATAGAACTTAATTAGACTTATTGTAGTGATCATTTCACAATATATACAAATATTGAATCTCTATGTTGTACACCTGAAACTAATATAGTATATATGTCAATTGTACATCAATCAAAAAATATATATTTTTAAAGAAAGAGAAAGAATCCTGGAGATTGAGGACCAATTGCAATTTTTGCCAGGAACACATTTTTCTCTCAAACACCCCCTCTGGCTAGTGCAGGCTCAGGTTTGACTACTAGGCTTTCACTTTTGAATGCTGCATATAAATATTACCCCGACATATTTTTACCGATTTTTTTTAAGTGTATTTATTTTCTTGTAGTAATTTCTATCCCCAGTGTGGGGCTTGGGATATCGGGGCTTGAACTCACAACCCTGACATCAAGAGCCACGTGCTCTTCTGACTAACCCAGCCAGGTGCCCCTATTTTGACCTATTTTTAAGATGACAGAAGGAAACTAGAGGGCCCATCCTTAACTAGCATTACCTAAGTATTTTATCTGCTTTTCAATGAATCTGGATAAATTCTTAGAAGGAAATAAATTCCTGACCTGAAGTCAGGATCGTTTGGGAACAAAGGACAGAGGTTAAGTTATGCCAGGAAAACAGAGACTTAATGAGAAGCCCCAGATCCCAGGGGCACAAGGAGAGTCTCAAGCCAGAGCTTTCCTTCCCTTCTTTTATCTTCCACAATCAATCTGCTTCCCTATTCCAAATTTCCAAGAGAGGAAGGAGAGCAGGCCATTTCACTTTTCCCACCAGATTTTAGGTTTCAGACCAGCCCGTGGATGGCGCATCCGGTCAGGTCTCCTCCCCTGGACAACTAGCTATGGCTAAGTCTGGAGTAAGCCCTGTGTTCCTGACCCTCAAGAGAAATGCATGAGGGAGACATCCCCAGATATATCTAGCGAAAAAACACTCAAAGCTAGAAATGGCATATACTGAATATCCAGTGAGTACTGCTATTAAATTTTTCCCAGAAAAAGAGTAAACTTCCTGTTTTCTATTAATGCCATCAATATTCTCCCATATATCAACACTACTGTCATATGTCAACCTCCATGGTTTGTTCAGTCTTCCTTTGTCAGTTTTTTATTTTATCACCCATTTATTTATCTATCCAATTTACAGTTCTTGAGCATCCATTTGCTACATAAAAATTATTTTTTCCTCCCCAATCTTGCTGGCATTTCTCCATCCTAAGCCCTTAATGCTTCTCACTTGGATTGTTATAATTGGCTCTCTGGTCTCCTTGGCTCCTGCATACCACAGCCAGATTAATTTTACTAACATCCCTTCTGATCATGTTATTCCCCTGCTCAAAAGTTTTTCCTATTACTATCCCCTATTACTAGTATAAAGTCCACAGTTTGAAACTTGACACTTAGAACATTCTACAGCTCAGAAATGATCTGCCATTGTAGATTTATTTCCCACAGCTTCCTCATTTACAGATGAAACTCTGTTCAACTGGACTGTTCTTGTTTCTGGCTCCATCATAGCCTTAAACTCTCCTGCGTCTGGGCCTTTGCTCATGCTGTCCCAGCCACATGATATGCCTCACCCCTTGCTCCCTGGACCAGCAGTATCAGCATCACCCGGGAGCTTGTTAGAAATATCATATCCAGTGCCTGCTGAATCAGAATCTGCATTTTAATAAGATCCCCAGATGATTCATATACACATATTTTTCTTATATATTATGAAATAAAATATCTTGTAAATTTATGATTGGCTTGTAAAGTATGGAAAAACCCACTACATCCTCTTCCCTGTTGAGGTTCTACCCTTGCCTCAGAGCCCAGCTCAGATAATATTGCTTCATCCAGATGTCCTTGACTACTCGAGCTGAAAATAATCTCTTTAATATCTGAATTCCCATAGCTGCTTTCTGAATTCTTTGAATTTCCCATGACTAAATTCTTTATACCTGCTTATGGTAATTAGCACATTTTTTTTTTTGAGTATGAGCTAAGAATTTTGTGATTACTTTGTTATTGAGATATAATTGACATATAACATACTATTTTCAACACACAACATAATGATTCGTTATTTGTATATAGTGTGAAATGATCACCATAATAAGTCTAGTTAAAATCCATCACCTCATTTAGTTACAAATTTTTTCTTGTGATAAGAACTTTTAAGATCTACTCCTTAAGCAACGTTCAAATATACAGTATCATTAACTATGGTCTCCATGGTGCACATAACATTCCCGGAGCTTATTTATTTTATTACTGGAAATGTATACCTTTTGATCCACTTCACCCACGTTGATCACCACTCCCATTCCTCCCCCCCCCCACCCCCTGGCCATTGCCAGTCTGTTTTCCGTATCTTTCAGTTCAATTTTTCTTTCTTTTTTTTTTAGATTCCACAAACAAGTGAGATCACATAGTATTTGTCTTTCTTTGTCTGACTTACCTCACTTAGCATAATGTTCTCATGGTCCATCCATGTTGTCATAAATGGCAAAAGTTCAGTCTTTTTTATGGCTGAATAATATTCCACTGTGTGTGTGTGTGTGCGCATATATACACACAGTAGAATATTTTATATATATAACTTTTTATCCTATAATTATATATAAATAATCTTATCTTTATCTGTTTATCCTCAATGGACACAGATTGACTCCATGTCTTGGCTATTGTAAATAATGCTGCAATAAACATGGGGTTGCATATATCTTTTTGAGTTGACGTCTTTATTTCCTTGGATAAATACTCAGAAGTGGAATTGCTGGATCATATGGTAGTTCCATTTTTAATTTTTCAAGGAACCTCCATACTGTTTTCCACAGTGGCTGCACCAATTTATATTCCCATCGACAGTGCACAAGGGTTCATCTTCTCCACATTCTCACCAACATTTTTTTCTTCTCTTTTTGATAGCAGCCATTTTAACATGTGTGAATTGACATCTCATTGTGTTTTTGAGCAATCTCTATACCCAACATGGGGCTTGAACTCACAACCCCCAAATCAAGAGTCACATGCTCTACCAATTGAGCAAGCTAGGTGCCCCTCATTGTGTTTTTGACTTGCATTTCCCTGATGATTAGTGGTGTCAAACTCATTTTCATGTACTTGTTGGTCATATGTATGTCTTCTTTGGAAAAATGTCTATTCAGATTCTCTGCCTATTTTTTAAATGGATTGTTTTTGTTTTTGTTTTGCTATTCTGTTATTTTTTATATATTTTGGATGTTAACTCCTTGTCAGATATATAAATTGCAAATGTTTTCTCCTATTCAGTAGGCTGCCTTTTCATTTTTTTGCTGTGCAAAAGCTTTTTAGTGTGATGTAGTCCTGCCGGTTTATTTTTGTTTTTATTGCCTTTGCTTTTGATGTCAGATCCAAAAAATCATTGCCAAGCCCGATGTCAAAGAACTTACTGCCTATAATTTCTTCCAGGAGTTTTATGGTTTCAGGCCTTGCATTCAAGTCTTTAATCCATTTGAGTTAGTTTTTGTGCATTGTATAAGGTAGCAGTCCAGTTTCATTCTTTTGCATGTGGCTGTCTAGTTTTCCCAACACTGTTTATTGAATATACTGTCCTTTTCCCATGTATATTCTTGGTTCCTTTGTCATAAATTAATTGGCCATATATGCATGATTTATTTCTGGGCTCTCTGTTCTGCTCCACTGATCAATGTGTCTGTTTTTATGCCAATACCATACTATTTTGAACACTATAGCTTTGCAGTATAGTTTGATATCTGGGAGACTGATGCGTCCAGCTTTGTTCTTTTTTCTCAAGATTACTTTGACTAGTCAGAGTCTTTTGCAGTTTCATATAAATTTTAGGATTGTTTGTTCTATATCTGTGAAAAATGCCATTGGGGGAATTTTGATAAGGATTGCCCTGAATCTGTATTGTGGACATTTTAACAATATTAATTCTTCCAGTCCATGAGCATGAATATCTTTCCATGTATTTGTGTCTTCTTCCATTTCTTTCATCAGTGTTTTATAGTTTTCAGTGTACAGGTCTTTCACCTCCTTGGTTAAATTTATTTCTAGGTATTTTATCCTTTTTGATGCAATTGTAAATGTGATTGTTTTCCTAATTTATCATTCTGATAGTTTGTTATTAGTGTATAGAAATGCAACTGATTTTTTATATTGATTTTGTATCCTGCAACTGTACTGAATTTCTTTATTCTAACTGTTTTTTCATGGAATCTGTAGGGTAATATAATATTTCATTTGCAAATAGTGCAAGCTTTACTTCTTCCTTTCTAATTTGAATAAGTTTTATTTCCTTTTCTTGCCCAATTGCTATGGCTAGGACTTCCAGTGCTATGTTGAATAAAAGTGTCAAGAGTGGGCATCCTTGTCTGAACAAGGATGTTTCAGCTTTTTACCATTGAGTATGCTAGCCTTGTTATATATAGCTTTTATTATATTGAGGTAATTTCCCTCTACACTCACTTTGTTGAAGGTTTTTATCGTGAATGGAATTTTGTCAAATGTTTTTTCTGCATCTATTGAGATGATCATGTGGTTTTTTCTTCTTCTTTTTTTTTTTTAAGATTCTATTTATTTATTTGACAGAGAGATACACAGCGAGAGAGGGAACACAAGCAGGGGGAGTGGGAGAGGGAGAAGCAGGCTCCCTGTGGAGCAGGGAGTCGGATGCAGGGCTCGATCCCAGGACCCTGGGATCATGACCTGAGCTGAAGGCAGATGCTTAACTGACTGATCCACCCAGGTGCCTCTTATTCTTCATTTTGTTTATGTGGTGTATCACATTGACTGATTTGTGGATGTTGAACCATCTTGCATCACTGGAATAAATCCCACTGATCATGGTTAATGATCTTCTTAATGCATTGTTGAATTCGGTCTGCTAATATTTTATTGAGGATTTTTACATCTATGTTCATCAGGGATATTGGCCTATAATTTTCTTTTCTTATGGCATCCTTGTCTGGATGCCTTATTTGGTATCAAGATAATGTTGACCTCATAAAATAAGTTTGGAAATGTTCCTTCCTCTTCTATTATTTTGGGGGTGGGGTGGGAGGGGGAGTTTGAAAGGATTGGTATTAAATCTTTGAATGTTTGTTAGAATTATGGTGAAGCTGTCTGGTCCTGGACTTTTGTTTGTTTGGAGGTGATTGATTACTGATTCAATCTCCTTACTAGTAATCAGTCTGTTCAGATTTTCTATTTCTTCATGATTCAGTCTTGTATGTTTCTAGGAATTTGTCCATTTCTTCTAGATTTTTAAATTCATTGGCATATAATTGTTTATAATAATCTCTTAAGATCCTTTGTATTTCTGTGATAACAGTAGAAATGTCTAGTCTTTGCTTCCAGATTTTATTTGTGTCCTCTCTTGGTGAGTCTAGCTAAAGCTTTGTCAATAGTATCTTTTCAAATAACCAGCTGCTCCTAACTTCATTGATCTTTTCTATTTCTTTTTAGTTTATCTTTCATTTATTACCACTCTGTTTTTTGTTGTTTCCTTCCTTCTACTAACTTTGGGCTTCAGTTGTTCTTCTTTTTCTAGTTTTTTGAGGTATAGAATTTGGTTTTTCTTTGAGATTTTTCTTGTGTATTGATGTAAGCATTTATCACTATGAACTCCTCTGCTTTTTCTGTGTCCCATACAGTTAGATATGTTGTATTTCCGTTTTCATTTGTCTCAAGATATTTTTTGATTTCTCTTGATTTCTTTTTTGACCCATTGGTTGCTCAATAACATGTTGTTTAATCTCCACAGATTTCTGAATTTTCCAGGTTTTTTTTGTAATTAAATTCTAATTTCATATGATTGTGTTCAAAGACGATGCTTGATATGATTTCAATTTTCCTAAATGAATTAATATTTGTTTTGTGGCCTAACATACAATCTATCTTGAAGTGCACTTGAGAATATGTATTCTGGTACTTTTGGATAGAATGTTCTGTAAATAACCTGTTAGGTCCATCTGGTCTAACATGTCTTTTAAAGCCAATGTTTTCTTTTTTTTTTTTTTTTTAAGATTTTATTTATTTATTTGACAGACAGAGACACAGCGAGAGAGGGAACACAAGCAGGCGGAGTGGGAAAGGGAGAAGCAGGCTTCCCGTGGAGCAGGGAGCCCGATGCGGGGCTCGATCCCAGGACCCTGGGATCATGACCCAAGCCGAAGGCAGACACTTAACGACTGAGCCACCCAGGCGCCCCTCTTTTTTTTTTTTAAAGATTTTATTTGTTTATTTGAGAGAGAGAGAGAGCACAAGAGGGGGGAGCGGGAGAGGGAGAAGCAGACTCCCTGCTGAGCAGGGAGCCCGATGCGGGACTCGATCCAGGGACTCCAGGATCATGACCTGAGCCGAAGGCAGTCGCTTAACCAACTGAGCCACCCAGGTGCCCAAAGCCAATGTTTTCTTATTGATATTCTGTCTGGATGATCTATCCATTTGTGTGAGTGGGGTATTAAAGTCTCCTACTATTATCGTATTGGTGTCAATTTCCCTCTTTAGGTTTGTTAATACATAAACAGACAGCAATACAATAATATTAGGTGACTTTAAGAACATTTTAATGGGCATTTTCAAATATATACAAAAGTAGACAGAAAAATACAATAAACCTCCCTTTATATATCATTTAACTTCAACAGTGATTAACAATTTGCCTATCTCATTTCACCTATTTTTCTACTACACCCACATTTTTTTCTGTAGTACTTAAATTCCATAGTAAAGCATCTTATTTATTGATACTTTATTAGTATCTCTAGAAGATATGTTTTTTAAAACCTAGCCACAATACCCTTATCACACAGACAAAATAATAATTTTTAAAAATCCTTCCTTAGTAAAATATTGTTTCTTGTTCAAATATCCCCATTGTCTCAGAAATATCTTTTATAATTGTTTTATTCAAATCAGTATGCAAGCAACATCCACCCATTAAAATTGGTTTTGTTTGTTTCCATGCCATTTATTTGCTGAACAAACTGAACAAATATATATATGTTTTACATATATGTGTTTAATGTATGTTTTTAAAAATCACTCTGGCTAGGGGCACCTGGGTGGCTCCACTGGTTAGGTGTCTGCCTTCGGCTCAGGTCATGATCCCAGGCTCCTGGGATCCGGCCCTGCATTGAGCTTCCCGCTCAGCGGGAAGTATGTTTGTCTCTCTCCCTCTGCCCTTCCCCCTGCTTGTGCACTCTCTCGCTCTCAAATAAATAAATAAAATCTTTAAAAATAAATAAAAAAACAAACAAAGAAAAATCACTCTGGCTAAACAAAATGTGGCATATACTTACAATGGAGTATTATTCGTCCCTCAAAAAGAAGGAAATTTTGTCACATGCTACAACATGGATGAACTTTGGCAACATTAGGCTAAGTGAAATAAGCCAGTCAAGAAAGGGCAAATACCATGTGATTCCACTTACATGAGGTACACGGAGTCATCAGATTCACAGAGAGAGAAAATAGAATTGTGGTTGCCAGGGAGTTGGGGGAGGGGGGAAGGGGATGTTGTTGAAGGGTGTAAAGTTTCAGCTCTGCAAGTTTTCAATGTGGTGCCTGGTTGCACAAAGATGTGGATGTACTTAACACTGCTGAAATGCACACCTAAAAATGGTTAAGAGGGTACATGTTTATGTTATGTGCATTTTATCACACTTTAAAAACATTTTTAAATCCCTGCTGCGTGGAGAATGGTTTGTAGCCAAGACAAAGTAGAAGCAGGCTGACCAGCTGGGACGACATTGCAGTGGGCCAGGTGAGATGACAGTGGCTTGGATTTTGGTGATAAAGGTGGAGGCAGTTAAAAAAAAGATCAGATTTTGGGTCCATTTAAAAAGGAGAAACAGGGGCGCCTGGTTGGCTCAGTCAGTTGAGCGTCCTACTCTTGGTTTCAGCTCAGGTCACGATCTCATGGGTGGTGGGAACAGGCTCCACATCAGGCTTCGTGCTCAGTGGGGAGTCTGCTTGAGGATTCTCCCCCTCTGCCTCTCCCCACCACCACCCCCACTCTCTCTTTCTCTAAAATAAATAAGCCTTTTTAAAAATAAATAAATAAAAAAGAGAAACAGTACCTGCTGACGGATTGGATATTGAGTGTGAAGGAAAGGAAAAGTGATGGAGGACTCCAAGGATTTGGGCCTGATGAACTGAGTTTCTGGCAGAGCTATTTAGTGCAGTGAGGAATCCTGAAGGAGGAGCCAGCTACCAGGTGGCAGGTTGATAACATTGGACCTTTTCCATGGGGGGAGGGAGCTTGGTTTTCTCTTTGGAATGGGCACTTATTCTGGATTTGGATTTGGTTTCCCTGGCTGTCATCATGCTGCTGCCAGCACCCTCTCTAGATACCTGCTGAATGGCTGATAGTCTGTCATGGCCTCAGGTGCGATATTACTTCTGACCAGGGAACTCATGTTACCAGGAAAAAGTAAACCATGGGCAAATGCCCATGAGATACCATGATCTTATTCTGTATGGGAACACCAGAAGCAGGAGGCTCAGTAGAGCAGGAATGGTCTGTTGGCAGCCAGTTCCTGTGTCAGCTGGAGAAACACCTTGCCGAGATGCAGCATATGGTCTCACAAGCACTGCTGTTTCTCCCCAGCCAGGATGCACTTGGCCAGGACTTCACGGGTGGTTGTGGTGGTGGAGGGGACTTCTCATGATCATACCTACGGATGTGAGCAAAACCATTTGCTTCCTTTACCCGAGTTTCTGTTTGGGAGGTTTAGCATCTGGAGAGACACGTTTTCACCTGGAGACAGCCTCCCAAAAAGAATGGGCTGGAATATGCTGTTAGCCAAGTCAGTGAACATTAAACCATGTCTGATTTTACAGTAGTTCCCCATTATCCATGGGGGAGACATTCCAAAACACCCAGGGGGTGCCTGAAACTGCAAAGAGTACCAAACCCTGTGTAGACTCTGGTTCTTTCTACGCAAATACACCTACGATAAAGTTTAATTTATAAATTAGGCACAGTAAGAGATCAACAATTAATAATAAAATAGAACAATTATAACAATATACTGTAATAAAAGTTATCTGAATGCAGTATCTCTCTTGCTCTAAAACATTTTTTTAAATTGAAGTGTAGTTAACATATATTAGTTTCAGGTGTACAACATAGTGATTTGACAGTCGTGCACATTACAAGATGCTTGCCATAAATGTCATCACCATCTGTCACCATACAGTTATTTCAATATTATTACTATATTCCCAATGCTTTACTTTTTGTCCCTGTGACTTATTTATTTGCTAACTGAAAGTTTGTTCCTCTTCATTCCCTTTATCTGTTTCATCTGTCCCCCAACACCTCTCCCCTCTAGCAACCCCCAGTTTGTTCTCTGTATTTAAGAGTCTGTTTCTGGTGTTTACAGTTGTTTTGGTTTTTTATATTATGCATGTAAGTGAAATCATACAGTATTTGTTTTTCTCTGCCTGACTTATTCCACTTAGCAAAATCTTCTCATCCACCCATGTTGTTGCACATGGCAAGATTTTGTTCTCTTTCTCTCAGAATATCTTATTGTGCTGTACTCATCCTTCTTCTTGTGATGACATGAGATAGCATGCCTATGCACTGAGACAAAGTGAGGTGAGTGACAGAGGCACTGTGACGTGGCGTTAGGCTGCTGTTAACTGACCTTCTGATGACACGTCAGAAGGATGATCATCTGCTTCTGGGCCACGACTGACTGAAGGTCACCGAAACAACAGAAAGAACTGCAGATAAGCGGGATAGTGTCTGTCGAAAAGTAATGTGGTATTCCTACCCCTGAATGTCATGGAGCTATTCACACCTATCACGTGTCACCCTCAGTTCTGGGTCTCAGCATCTTCCATCACATCAGAACTCCTCAGAGCCTGACCTTCCAGGATGTCCACAGGCAAGTCTTCTTGCTGCCATGTTCTTCCTTCCCAACCCCTTGCTTCAGTTTGATGTCTACTGCCCACGAGCCTGCCCGAAGGAGGTTGTCTGTTGCCCTTGCACAAGATCACCAGAGTCTCTGCCAACAGCCTTAAACACAATACCCCTTGGGCCCCAGAGAGATGCTGGGATCCACTCTAACACTGTCACCTGGGCCCCAACACCTGTGCCTCCCTGTGGGTCTCCCAAAGTCTCAAAAAGAGATCTTTTGTTTTCTCCTTTTGTTTCTTACCTGAAAACAACAACCAAAACTTTTTTTAAAGATTTTATTCACTTATTTTTTTTAAGATTTTATTTATTTGTTTGACAGAGAGAGCACAAGCAGGGGGAGCAGCTGGCAGAGGGAGAGGGAGAAGCAGGCTCCCTGCTGAGCAGGGATCCCAATGCGGGGCTTTATCCAAGGACCCTGGGATCATGACCTGAGCCAAAGGCAGACGCCTAACCGACTGAGCCACCTAAGATTTTATTTATTTATTTGAGACAGAGTGAGCAAGAGAGAGCACAAGCTGGAGGAGGGGCAGAGAGAGAGGAAGAAGCAAACTCCCCGCTGAGCAGGGAGCCCAAGGTGGGACTCGATCCCAGGACGCAGGGATCATGACCTGAGCCAAAGGCAGACCCTTAACCGATTGAGCCACCCAGGCACCCCAACAACCAAAACTTTAATGAGCGCCTTTTCCTTAAGAATTAGCATTGTCTTCATTCATGTAAAGCCAAGAGTCTCCCACCATTCACACCCCAAATCAAGAAAAATGCCACTCACCTGAATGCACAATGCACATTATGAAGCCACAACACTTCTCATCTGCCTTCCAGGTAATGGTGATGTCCACATTCTTGGAGAGTAACAGGTACTCCAGTTGTAATAAGAAAGGGCTTATTCTAGCAATCTTTCTATAAACAGAGTGGATACCAATTACTCAGATCTTAGACTCAGGTGCACAAGAAATGCAACTTTATTTTTTATAACAATAATTTTTTGTCTGAGATAGTGACCGCTCACCACCCCTCCTCATTCTGCAGGGTGGCAAAAGTGAGATCTTAGCTAATTCACATCAGGATTTCTCAATGGTTCAGGTTTACCGCCCCCCACCCTGCCCCAGGGCTGCATTTAGCCTCTGGGAACGGGGTTCAGGGAAGACTTGCAACATCCATAGGAAGAGCAACTTAAACTCTGCCTCCTCTGAGAGCCCGGGGCGCTGTGACAGCACCCTCTAGTTGTCCTTTGGTTCTCTGTGTTGCATGCTCCCTGCTCCGAGACACGCAGGGAAATGCTCGGCTGCCCTGCAGCCCCTACCCCTCACAGCCCCCCCCCCCCCACCCCACTGAGGTGGCCCCAGGCCCCTGGGCCCAGGCATCCTTTGGGGTTTCCGTCCTCTCCTGCTCCCAAGGCACGTGGTGCGGGGGCTCCCAAGGCCCGTCACTGCCCAGCCCCCATGGCCTCTCTGTCCGATTCCCTCACTCACCTAGGGGTTACTGCTAGCCTGTTGGCCTGTGGAGCTGAGCAGCTGCCTTTCTTTAAAGGGAGCATGTGAGGCGGCAGAGCACTCACCCTGCCTGCGCCGCCAAGCCTCCCTCCCCTCCTCCTTTCCCTCTGGGTCTCAGCCAGGGAAGGGGGCCAGGCCAAAGCCTTGACTCTTGCTATTCCTGGGGTCCCTTCCAGTTTTCAGAAGTCCCATACCCCTTTGAGCTTCTGTGTAACAGTCCACGGCCAAATGTTCCATTTCCCACGGACAGAAGCAGGAGAAGCAGGAAGGTATTTGTTCCTCCGGAAACTTTGAAAGGTTGTCTCAAAGGCAAAACAAAACAAAAATCGCATCCCTTTTAGGATGGAGGATGCTTTTTCCCTCCGGCATTGGAGAGTGGGATCCCCCTCCAAAGCCCGACTGGTCTGCAGGGGCTTCAGGAACAGCGAGGCAGGTTTAGGGGATGCCTAAAGGAGGGCCCGCTCCCTGGGCGGTCAGAGCATGCTGTGGAGCGAGGAGCCACAAGCTACAAAACAGGAAAAGGTCTTTAAAGAGTTTTAAATTCTCCTTTTTGTAGTCCTACATTTCTTCCTTTGCTGGCTGTCCTGCATAGACTCAGATGCTATTTTTTTTTCAAACATAGTCTCATCTTGGCCCACTGATACTTCTAGAACCACAACGATTTCTGAGAAGCTTGCCTCAGTTCTACACACCAGTTTTCTCTTGTCCCAGAGTGACCTGCCCCAGATTCCTTTCTATGGTTTGCCATCAGTCTGTAGGGCCAACATACACTATCACCGTGGGCAATAATTTAATCTCTCTGTGACTCCATTTTCTTCCATAAAATGGGACAAATCATAATATCTATGACATAATAACATGTGAAGTCCTTAGAACAAAGCATGGTACATAGTAAACAGTCAATAAATATTACTATCATCATTGTTATGACTACCTTCATTACTATGAAAAAGCCAGTATGAATCCCTACACGGTAAGTCTTAGGCCACAACTCAGATAGGCAAAAAATGTAACTTGCTTTATTTTTCTGTAAGTCTGTTTAGTTTCTCTTTTGTACGCCCCTTCCCGAGTAGCAGAAACTTCATTCCAGTTAAATCAGAGTCTCCCTCTCTCTAGGGTTGTATCTAGCCTTTGGGCCTGGGTTCTAGGCCAGCAGTGCACCCAGGTTCCTACGGCGGAACTGACTTCCCCAAGCATCCAGCTTAGATCCAGTTCCCACTTCCTGGGGAGCATGGGAGCACAGAACACCTCTAGAAGAGGCCAAGTTTCTTCGTAAGTTCAGGAGGAATTACAAGAGGGAGAGGGGATGTGGTAGGGTAAATTTTTAGAACCCTATACAATGATTTTCTTCATTACTGCTACTTTATTTATACTCGATGGCCCTTTACCAGTCAAAGTAGACTGTGAGGCATCCGTTGTACATCCCAGGGAAGGGTTATTACATCAGAGAAGAAGAAGCTTTGAAAGAGTTGCAGCATTAATTTTAGGCCATAAACACTAGATTGGAAAGAATATGAGGTGATGGCAAAAGTCAGGTCTTATAAGCCAAAATGAGATACAGCTTCTCTTGATTAGAAGAGAGGAGAGTTAGAAAGGAAACAGGTAATGAGATTCTGCGTGGGTAGGGAGAGCATAAAGTTTAGCATCCAAACTGGTTCACTTTTGAAAGTGAAAGGGAGTGCTATTAATACACTAGCACCCCTATCCACTGGGACACGTTCCAAGACCCTCAGCGGACATCTGAAACTGCACATAGCACCAAAATTTATATATACTGTGCATTTTCCTAGACATACATACCTATGATGAAGTTTAATTTATAAGGTAGATGCAGTAAGATATCAACAACAATAGCTAATAATAAAATAGAACAATTATAACAACATAGTATAATAAAAGTTATGTGAATGTGGTCTTTGTGTTTCTGTCTCTCAGAATATCTTAATGTACTGTACTTACCTTTCTTCTTCTTGTGATGATGTGATATGACAGAGCACTAGGCCGCTACTGACCTTCTGATGATAGGTCAGGAGAAGGATCATGTGCTTCTGGGCCACAGTGGACCATGAATTACTGAAACCAGGGAAAACAAAGCCACAGATAATGGGACACTATTGAATTATGCTGGGATCACAGACACAAACCAGGACTATCCCAGGCAAACCAGCCCAGTCATATGGGTCCTACTCCCTATCCCCATACCTACCCCAGGACCAAGTGGAGGTGAGGGTTTCTAGAAACCATCGATTTGCTTGAGGAATCTGAAAGGAGAGCTCCTATTCTCCTTTGCTTATGAGAAGGCCTCCAGGGGTCCAATTGAGCATGGCTGCACAGACAGGGTGGACAAAGCCTGGTGCGCTTCTCCACGCACCAATGTGGCAAGGAAGCATGGCTACTTGTTTTCTCTGCCCTGAAGAAGTTGTTGGTAGCTGAAAAAGAGCCAGGTCCGGCAAGGCCATGGGGCAGAGACACAAGGGTCAGATGGGAAGGGAGTGGAAGTGCCCCAGCAAAGGCCAAGATTAAAGACAGCAAGACAGTACGCAACCTGCCCTCAAGCCACTCCCACTAGTGTCCTCAGTCTGCCACCACAACCAAGCAACCAATCCTGGGAAATGAGAGGGGACCCCACATTAATGAACACATGGAATGGACAGAGATCCTCTGATTTGACTGACACTTCATTTAAGAAGCTGGGCAGAACAGGGACTTGATACGGAAACGCCATAGCTGTGAATATGGTGACATATCTTGCACATCTGAGTTGTGGCCTGAGATTCACACCCACTTCACAATGACACAGAGAACCCAAAGTTAGAATGTCAAGTCCTGGGTGCCTGGGTGGCTCAGTCGGTTAAGCGTCTGCCTTCAGCTCAGGTCATGATCCCAGGGTCCCAGGATCAAGTCCCCAGGAGTCTGCTTCTCCCTCTGACCCCTCTCGTGCTCTCTCTCTCACTCTTGTTCTCTCAAATAAATAAATAAATAAATAAATAAAATCATTTAAAAAAATGTCAAGTCCTAAAGGCAGAAGTCTTGCAACTTTGAAATAAAAGTCCCTCTTGGGGCGCCTGGGTGGCTCAGTTGGTTAAGCGACTGCCTTCGGCTCAGGTCATGATCCTGGAGTCCCAGGATTGAGTCCTGCATTGGGCTCCCTGCTCGGTAGGGAATCTACTTCTCCCTCTGACCCTCCCCCGTCTCACGCTCTCTCTCTCTATCTCATTCACTCTCTCAAATAAATAAATAAAATCTTTTTTTAAAAAAATGAAATAAAAGTCCCTCTTTTAAAAAATATTGCCTTAGAGTCTAGTCTTCTAGAGCATTCTGTTATATAGACATGCGATTCTACACACAGGAAAGGTCTGGCCTTTGGGGGGAGCGCTTTGATAGAATATACAAACAAAACAAAACAAAACAAAAAATGCACTTAACCTTCAGCCCAGGGTTTTATTTCTCAGCATCTGCCTTAGAAAAATAATTGTCCATTTTCAGAGTTGTGTTGTTTATAATAGTGAAAACTTGGAAATACCCTTAATATCAGTCAATAGAAGAGTGGTTAAATAAACAACTGCCATCTTCACACTACTGAGCAGTAAGTTTTCAAAATGTGTTAGGTTTTGTATTATTCTGAAGTGGAAAATTCCTCAAGACAGAGATTTGAAAAAGCAAGATGTGGAACAATACATACAGTATGGTATTATTTATGTGAACACACATGTAACACACCTCAGGCACATATACATAAAAGCGTGTATTTGTCTATAAATTTGTAATGTAAGTAAATGTGAGAAATAAAGATCTGGAAAGATAGTCACCAAACTGAAAATAATGGTTAACTCTGAGGCGGGGACTACAACTGGGAGATTGAAGGTTAAGGTAGATGTGCTCACTGTATGGGGATGTTCAAATTTTTTACAGCAAGAATATATTCAGGCAGCGTTACCCATTTTTTTTTTTTTTAATTGCTGCCTTGTAGCAGCCAGGAAAGAGATAGTACAAATGAGGATAATTTGAGGAGAGTTTAATTAAGGGACAATTTGTAAAGTTACAGATAAGGTTCAGGAGAACTACTTAGGAGAGCGATGTGGAAACAAGGAGAAAGTTATGTAGTAACATTTCCTGGAGGAGAACCGTGACCTGTGTTCGAAGGATATAGCCAGTCAGAGGAGAAAGAAATAAGAAATAAATTCCCTGATGTCATTCTCCTTCCCTCACCTTCCGGAGCTGTCCACTGGCCAAATCCAATGGGAAGCCAGAGAATAAGGGAACTTGTTGATATAGTCCGTAGAGTGAGACTTCTGGGGCAGAAAGCAGAGGGCAACGTGGTGGACAGTTATCATACTTAATATAAAAAGGGCTGCCATAATTGATAAAAAAGGAAAAACAGCTCACCAAGTGTTGGGATGTTTGACTAAATGTCACCGCACCCCTTTCCTGAATTCTGAACAAATTGAGATCTATTAAAAATGAATAAGGCAGGTGGGAGCCAAGTATCACCTTCAGTATGGAATAGGGGCTGGGATGGAAGACCATCTAGTGTGAGAAACAAATGTCTTCCCAATACGGAATCTGAGAATGTGCATCGTGCCGACCTGTCAGAACATATGCTGCAACAGAGCAGACGCCTTCCCAAGACAGAAAGGGAGAAGATGCGCTGAGCACGACCAATCGTCGTTTCTTCATTTCACCATTACACAGGTCATGTGGCCTTTTCTGGGGTAGAGTAAGGGAAGGGGAAGAGTGTCCAGAATGTCCTCACCCTCACATGGATTGAATGATAGGGAGAGGGGAGGGTGTGTTCCACCCTTTGCCAGAAAAACTGGGCAAAGAATATGAACAGGAAGCTTATATCCGGTGAGACGAAGATAACAAAGGAAGGGAGAGAGGAGGAAGGGGAAAGGAAGTCAGAGGGGAGGAAGGAGGACAGACCTCTCTCCCTGTGGGTGTTTATGGGGTGGAGATAGCGATGTAGAAGATACCTCACGGGGAAGGTTGAAAACCAGCAGGGAGAGGGTGCTCATTTCCTTCTTCATAGATTTCCATTGTTTAATTGTTATGTGAAGTGTCTGTAGTTAAAAACAAAACCTCAATGTGTGGAAAAGCCGTAAGTTCCTTTTTTAGAAAGAAGAGAGTGTTAATTTTGTCAAATGCAAATGGTACAAAGAGATGAAGTGTGGATTTTTGGGTGGGACTGTGAACCAGGAGGTTCCTACAGACACCAACAAGGGCAGCTGTGGGCGTTGTTGCAACCCCGGGTTTGGTTCTGGGGAGGTGAGGAAGTGTCAGTAATGAGTGAACACGATGCTTTCTAAGAACTGGCTATGGCAAGAAGGTGGGGTGGTATCTGGAGGGGAACTAAGGGTTATGGACAGACTTTGTTTCATGATCAGGGAGATTCGAGCCTATTTATTTGCAACGGGGAAGGTGACAACACAGAGGGAGAGAGAAGACAGGCCATGAGCAAGGTCACAGATGAGACAGATGGAGGGAAATCATGGCCTCTAAAATAGGTGGGAAGGAAGTAAGGTGAGGGCAGTAAGCTTGTGGGTGAGAAAGGAAGACAATTTCCAGTCAGAGAGAAGGCAAGGGCACCTCCTGATCAAGAGGTGTGGGGGATCTGAGGAGAGAGTTCCGGTTCAGAATCTGGTTAAGTTGGAGACTAGTCATGTCACCAGTCTGGTAGTATCCACGGTAAGGTTAGCACAGATTGGTCTAAGTTCGGTGGATTGTAAGGAGCACGTGTAAGACAATAAAGTTGTGGGAGTTAAGAACCCTTGAGAGAAGGTGATTCAATTGGAGTCTAGTGTGGACAGAAAAAAAAAAGAGATTTATTTATTTATTTATTTATTTATTTATTTATTTAAGAGGCAGAGGGAGAGAGAATCCTCAAGGAGACTCCCCATTGAGCAGGGAGCCCAACGCGGGGCTTGATTCCACGACCTTGAGATCATGACCTGAGCTGAAATCAAGAATCAGCCACTTAACCGACTGAGCCACCCAGGCGCCCCTGCCATCTATGGGTTTTAAACAATAACCACAGCTTCATAAAATGTCCACAGCCCTTTTCTGAAGGGAGGCAACGAGGGGTCTTCAGACTCTGGCATACATTGTAAGTCCTGGGTCTCTGGGGGGGTCTGCACGCCTCTTCATTCTGTTATTTTAATCATACATGGTTGTTGTTGTTGAATTTACGTAGGAATAGAAGGAATTTTCTGCAATTTTCTTCCAACATCAGCTCTTCTTTTTTCTGATGTGTTTTGAGCTCCTTTCACATCTGCTCTTCCTTTTTTTTTTTTTCCTCTTAGGAGTGGGGGGGGGGCAGAATAATCACACAGACCCCAAGCTGAGTTTCTTCTTGCTTAGTCATTCTGAGGTAATTGCAGTCATACCCGGGCCTGCGCTTTACTCCCAAAACAATACCCATGTGGTCTTTTGCTTATCTCCCTGCTTCCCTGAGCATGGTTTGCTTCTTCCCTGAGAAACACGAGTCAGCTAGCACTTGGACCTACATCATTTATATGTATGGGTCCCAAAGCTGCCAGAGGAGAGCGGGGAGGGCAGTGGTCCCACCAGCCATCAAAGCTGGGAACAATTTCCACATTCGTTTTATTTTTTTCTTGTGTTGAAACCCTTGACTAGAGGCCGGGTCCAAGGAATAGAGGGTCTACCTTGCCCCGTGGATGGTGGTGGGTCTGGAGATCTGGGTCTGTCTCCCTTCTCCCGCCCATTGAAGCAGGAGGCAGAGCCCTCCCGGGTGGTGTGAGAGCCTTGTGTGCCTGCAGGCACATTCCTCCACCCGGCTCGCTCTGTCCAGAGCTGTCAGCCCCCTCGGAGACAATTGCTGCTAAAAGCTCATTTCTGGACTCTCTCCCACCACTGTGGCCTTCGACTGATGTTTGGCTTTACGAGGAGGAAAAAGGGCCCCAAGTGGAACATTCCAGATCTTTTCTCTTGCCAACTCAAGCCCCTATTTCCTGTCCTTCCAAAGTGAGAATTATTTTTAGTGGGATTTTCAGAAATTCTGCCTCTTCTCATCACTTTGTGCAGTTCACTCCAAAAAGGGAGTTGTGGGTTGATTCCCAGAATTTTATATCAAGTTAGGCTTAATTGTTTTGTATTTCTTGAAGTCTGTGATATGAAGTTGAGAAAATCCCCTAGATTCTTTGTTGGATGATGCTTTCCTTGGTGTATCTTGTTTTATTCGTTCCAGTGAGCGTTGGAAGGAGATTTTTATAAACCCACTAATACATTGCTCTTTCCTGGATGCTCCCAAAGCACTTTTAATGATTACACAGCATCTGAATCACACGGATAAAGCTAAATGTACTTCGCCAATTTCCAACTGGTAAATGGTTGGGTGATTTCCAATTTTTCCCTCACTGTAAAAAAGTTAACAAAAACTTTGTACATGATATTTGTGCATGTCTCTGATTGTTTCTTTAGTAAATTACCACATTTTCAAATAATGACAGGGAACTGAGCTCTATTTTGCCCCTTCTTAGCTTTGTATTCGTTTTTCGGTTAAGTGGTTCTAAATAAAAACCATCACAACAATCCGCGGCCATATTGTAGGTGCCTTTCAGCACCTTCTCTTCCCACCAGACCATATGTTGACCCAGATAAACTAATCCCTGTACCTAAGAACACGATTGGTCTGCTAGGGATGCTCATTCTCCTCATTTCTACTCTCCTTCTGCAACCATTCCTGGTCCTTTATCATCCACAGCTTCTCTCTGCTTTCTACTTACTCCCTGGAATTTTCAGCTGTTCTTCTCCACACACCTCTGAAGTTTTCAGGTGACTTTCTACCAAGGCTTTATCTTGTGAAAATCAATGATAGAAGTAACAGTCATCTGCTTCTCAAAATAAAATACTCCCACATGTGCTGATGTCCTGATGTACTGCTGTCAATAAGGCATCGACCAATAATCTTGTGTTTATCAAACCGTGAAGACCACCGGTACGAAAACTCTCAGAGGTGCTTGTTAAAATCCAAATTCCTGGACTATGCCTCGGGTTAACTGGATTAAAAATCTCTAGGGAGGGGCGGCTGGGTGGCTCAGTCGTTAAGCGTCTGCCTTCAGCTCAGGTCATGATCCCAGCGTCCTGGGATCGAGCCCTGCATCGGGCTCCCTGCTCAGCGGGAAGCCTGCTTCTCCCTCTCCCGCTCCCCCTGCTTGTGTTCCTTCTCTCGCTGTGTCTCTCTCTCTGTCAAATGAATAAATAAAATCTTAAAAAAAAAAAATCCCTAAGGATAGGGGGCCAGGAATTTGTGTTTTACTGATTTCTTCAATGATTCTGATACTTACTAAAATATGTAAACTTACCTAACTTTCGAGAATTCTTGTATCAAAGCTCAACTCTGCATGAGCTGACACAGCAACTCCCTTTCTATCATGCCATTTAAATAAAAATTCTATTAATCATGTGTCTACATTGATGGTAGTACTGGGGAGCCTGGGTGGCTCAGTCAGTTGGACTTCCAACTCTTGATGTGGGCTCGGGCCATAATGTCAGGGTCATGGGATCAAGCCCCACATGTGCAGCATAGAGCCTGCTCGGGATTCTCTCCCTCTCTCTCCGCCCCTCCCCCTGCCATGCACTTTCTCTCTCTCTCAAAAATTAACTGATTAATTAATTAACTAATGGTAATACTGACACAATCTCCACAAATCCAAAGAACATCGGGTGGTAAGGCTTACAAGAATCACTGTATCTGGTACTCCTCTCCTTCCTACTTCCTTGCTGCTCGGTTGGGGTCATGTGACCAGTTCTGGCCACTGGGCTTGGAGTCGGATTTGGTTGGGTTCACACTGTGCCTTCGTATGGTGCCCGTGAAGCCATGTGCTAAGATGGAAGTGTCATAAGATAGCAGAGTCTGTGTCAGCTTGAGTCTCTGATGGTCTGTGGAGCAAAATCACTGTCAACCTTCAATGCAGCATGAGCTAGAAATAAGTTATAGAGATTTTTAAGGTTATTTGTCATGCAGCATAACCTAGTCTTATTCTGAATAATACAAGTAAAACCCCTATTTCTTGTTCATCCATCAGTGTATTTTTTTCTAAGATTTTATTTATTTATCTGAGAGAGAGAGAGAGCTTGAGAGAGAGAGAGAGAGATCATGAGCAGGGGAGAGGGGTAGAGGGAGAACCCGACTCCCTACCAAGCAGGGAGCCCGATGCGGGGCTCAATCCCAGGACCCTAGGATCATGACCTGAGCCGAAGGCAGATGCTTACCCGACTGAGCCACCCAGGTGCTCTCCATCAGTGTATTTGAGTGTCTTCTGATCATTTAAAATTTGGTTATAATAAGAAATCTCCAGTTCTATAAATCTGAGCTTTATTCAAATATTCACCTTCAAAAATCACTAATTTTACCAATTTGAATTTGTGTAAATGAGAGAAAACTTTCTGTGGGTGATAGAAGGATATTAGGAAACCTGATGACCTGGAAAAAGGAAGTGAGATAAAGGGGCACCTGGGTGGCTCAGTCGGTTAAGCATCTGCCTTCAGCTCAGGTTGTGATTCCAGAGTCTGGGAATTGAGCCCTGCATTGGGCTCCCTATTCAGTGGGGAGTCTGTTTCTCCCTCTGCCCTCACCGTCCCCTGCTCATGCTCTCTCTCTCTCGCTCTCGCTCTCGCTCTCAAATAAATAAATAAAATCTTAAAAAAATAGAAAAGGAAATGAGGTAAAAATGAGTCAGTCAGTGGTTGACCCAGAGAGAAAACTCAGAACTTGCTCTGTTACCTGGTTTGACAACAATTCATTTTTTTTTTCTTTTTTTCCCACTTTTTTCTTACCACTAGCCATGGGAGGAAACCTCAAAATTCTCTTCAGTCCAAAATGCATGGGTACTATGATCACTATTTTTTATACAATTTGCTATAATTTTATATATAACATGCTATAATATACATTTAGCTTGCTACACTATTAACAGTTGAGTCCCATTGCTTTTGTGATTTCTGATTAACTTACTCAACTCTGGTTGTGGCTCAGTTAAGCCGCATCTGCTGATATTTCAACTCAGGGTCAGTCTTAAAAACGGTGCCCCTCTGAGGGTAGAAGTGCCCTTCTTAACCCCCCAGCCCTATCCCCAGGTCTATAGGACAGAGGAAAAGGACCTGGCATCCCTTTGCACTTCTTGATATGAGTTCTTTGAGTCTCAAGGCCATCATCTGTTCCTCAGCAGCTGACAAACATACCAGGCAACGAAAATGGGGACAGAGGGAGAAAGAGGTGGTAAGAATTTCTTTGCTCTAGCCATTCCCTTTTTATCCTTCTTCACTTTCTTTTCCTTCTTTTTGCCTTCCTTCTTTTTTGTTAGCATAATCTCTGGTTTCTACTTTCTGTTTGTCTTTGTCCTACTTCTCTGATTGCTTAGCATGTAAATTATTCAAATGTCACAAGCATCATTTAGAATCTGATATGGTCTATGAACTCTCTCCTGGGAAAATTGCACATAAACTATATTTAGAACCTCAAATTAAGTAAACTCTATAAGAACCAGAGATTCTGTCCTCAACTAAAAGTCTCTAAGTTGTCTCTTCCTACAGTATTCATCTGAAATCTATTTGCGTTGTAAGACTCCGCCCCTGGCATTTTCTTGGAATTTTTCAGTTCCATTTTCTGGGTCACGGATTCTCGATGGTTACTCAGAAAACTTCTCTCTCAGGAGTCAGGCCGGGGTGGTGGAAAGAGCATGAACTTCGGAACAGCCCATGCCTGGATTAAATAGTGGCTTTACTGCGTGTTAGCTGTGTGACAACGGAAAACATATGGAATTCCTTGCAAGTCCCTCACCTCATCTCACATTGCTTCTCTTTTACAGGCAAGGTAAAATATGGAGTGAGGGTTATAGAACTCGTTTTGGCCTGTGGCTGTATCTCGCATTCTCTCTGGAATGAATGGCCCTTAGCACTCACTGTCACCAGCATGCAACTCAGTGGAACCCTAAGACAACAAAAAAATTAAAAAGTAGTATTGTCTCTCATAGGCACGACAGAAATCATGCACATTATTAGTGAGACTTAAGAGATTAATCTGATGCCTCCAAAGGATTATTTCTTCTTTACTTTCTTAATCTTTGAGAGAACTCTTTGTAAGACTGATTTTATGTTTCTTCATACTTCTTCATATGTAATACCTGCTCTTCAGGATTCTTCTCTCTCATTACTTAAAAATTCTTTTTAAATAGAAGAAAACCTGATTTCAGCATGCTAGGCTTTATTTCATCAAAGGTTTATCAGCTCCTCTAAGTTTCCTATCTAACAAGTTATAAAGGAATCTGAATTCACACTCCTATCTTCCTTACACTCTAGTGCCAACTGCTTTTGCATTATATACACATAAAGCCCTATTTGAGTCTAGGCAGACTATATTCAGTGCTGTATTATTATTATTCTATAGTCAAAACAAAAAATCTCAAATAAGATATAGAATCAAAACTTCTTCTTGTAAATATAAACAAGTCACAGAACCTGTAATACGTTCTACTGTGCCTCTTTGCAAAGCTCAATTCCAAAAGAAAACTTTGAAGGGAAATAGGAATACATTCTCTTTTCCTAACGTAAAAGAGTGATTTCTCCTGGGTTTCAAATGATTTTGTCTTATTCTTCCATTTACCTCTGTGGGTTTAACACAAATCATTTCAGAATGCACGAGGTGGTACCAAGTTTGATATCCCTCCTCCAAAATGGCATTAGAAAGTTCATGCAGGGGTCCCCACTGAGCGTGGAGAGGAAGCTTGAGAGCTGTACCCCATTCAAAGAGTGCTGAGCTCAGGTTCACTGGACAGAGGAGGTAGGAAAAAGAGAAGCAAAGACAATTAGAGTTCCAGAAAAGTTGCCCCTTCTTCACTTTGGGTCACATTTTCAGGTTATCACAAAAGGACAGGAAGCAGAACTCAAGTATGAGAAGAGCAAAGGATTTGTTTGGTTGAAGCTTTAGGGCAGGTATAAGACCGGAGGAGGAGGGCACCTGGGTGCCTCAGTCATTAAGCGTCTGCCTTCGGCTCAGGTCATGATCCCAGGGTCCTGGGATCGAGTCCCACATCGGGCTCCCTGCTCAGCAGGAAGCCTGCTTCTCCCTCTCCCTCTCCCACTCCCCCTGCTTGTGTTCCTGCTCTCGCTCTCGCTGTCTCTGTCTCTGTCAAATAAATAAATAAAATCTTAAAAAAAAAAAAAAAAAAGACTGGAAGAGGAGTAAATGCAGGTGTGAGGTCTGCCTTGGTCCCAGTTAGAAAGCCAACTCTTCCCTTGTCCTGGGGTGGGGGTGGGGGGGTCATCTGAGTTGCCTTCCAGAGATATGTGAACAGTGGAGGAGACTTGGCGGGGAAGGGGGGAGCAGGGTTTAGCATAAACTTGCTTCTCTACTCTTCTTTGTCTGACAGCTATGGTTGGGTCTTGTCTGGTAGCCGTGGACCAGCCCTGAGGCACAGAATCTTCTGTCTCTACCACAGAGACCACCTCACCACAGGTTTACGTGAATTCACCCTTTCAGACTCACAGTGGATGTTCTTCTTGCACAAGGGCATCCTGATGATCTTGAACCCTCTAGTGCACCACCCAAAACTCCCTTACATGATGACCTTAGTCCTCCAGCTGTGGGAGGCTGCCAGCCGACAGCCCTCAGGTATTGGCCTCCTTGGAAGTTGCCTCGGCTGAAAAGAAGTGCCGCACCCAAGGTATACACCCTTCCCAGGGTGGCCCACATCCAGTGACTAATTGACCTAGATTTTGACACAAATGGGGCAGCTCTGAGAGGCCATCCCAAGCTCAGAGCTCTCTGTTTTGTTGAGCCTTCATTCACCACAGCCCAGTTTTGCATTGGCCCAATCCTGGATTCCTTCCTTTTCTCTCCCTCCCTCGGTAAGATGCCGGGACCATTCCTCGGTAAATGTCCTGCACACTCGTCTGCACCTCCGAGTCTGTTTCCTGGAGGAACCCAGACCTGAACATTGATACTTGCTTCACTACACTGAAAACAGTAGCTTTTTTTTTTACAGAAAGCTCTGTCTTATAGTGCGATTTCTTGAGAGACTTCTGACTGTGGACTGTTAATGAGCCAACCTTATAAAAGAAACGGTTCAGCTGGTGATAATTGTTTAGTTTCATGTTGAAAATGATGACCTTTAAGATTCGAAGGCTCGGTAATAGGAAAGTGAACTTGGAGTCTGAGGGGGTATGTCAGCTGTCCATTACAAAGTCTCTCATGCATTAAGCAAGATGGGATGTCAGGGAACAGCCCTGGTCATGTGAGCCACGATTCGTTGCCAGCCATTTCAAAAATTTTCAGTTGTCACTTAGTCTAACTCCTGTCTCCTCCTCTGCAAGCAGGGGTGTGGAAAAGTACACATTAGCACACTTCCCTCAAATAAAACAACACCTCGGGCCCCTGGGTAGCTCAGTGACTGTTCAGCGTCCCAGGGTCCTGGGATGGAGCCCCGCATCGGGTTCCTTGCTCGGCGGGAAGACTGCTTCTCCCTCTGCCTCTCCCCCTGCTTGTGTTCCCTCTCTCGCTGTGTCTCTCTGTCAAATAAATGAATAAAATCTTTAAGCAAACAAACAACAAACAAAACCAACACCTCCCAGCTGTCCCCAGCTCCTCTACAAAAAGCAAAGAGCTGGGGGGAAGCATGCAATGTAGGAAGCCCCTAATACATGGAAATCTCAGTTTTGGTAAAAATTGGCTATGCTTTATGTATGACTCTTTTGATAAAGTCCTGTTGTCCTCCTGAAGGAGGTGTAACCACAGGCATGTCAAATAACAAAAAGCAAAAGGGAAGGTGCTGATCCGTTTTTGTTTTTTTTTCTAAGCTTATTTTCTTGCTGATTGATTCCTTTCCCCAGAAAGCAACTGCTTAATATTGAGAAATAGCTAAAACTCTTCTGTAATATGCTCCAGGGAACGAAAAAAGAAGAGGAAGGAAAGCAGATACAATATTACAAAAAAGCCGGAGCAGTATTAGCTTAAATTGGAAACAGTTTGGTCTCTCAGAAGGGAAAAGAAGTAGAGGTTTTTACCCGCTCTCTAAAAGTAAAGCGTTCCTAGGAAAACTTTCATAAACCAAAAGGGCATAAAGCAAAGAAGCAACTACCATTAATGTGTATGGACATTTTGGGGGTGTTCCAGATCACCAGAAACACCTCTCTTAGGTGTTTCCGACATGATCTTAGGACACATCTTGCTGACGGATGCACAAAATATATCAAGATAAAGCACAGATACTCACAGACACAGTTCAAAGCTTTAGGGGCTTGATGCCAAGATGTTGAGTGACGTTCCTGGGCAAGGGGCTTGCCTGGGCCTGGGCCACGCAGCGCCTCTCTAAGGGCTTGCTGCAAAACAAATGCTCAATGCTGTTTTGGCTTTTCACCTTTTCTTTCTTTTTTATTTATTTTATTTTATTTTTTATTTTATTACATTATGTTAGTCACCTTTTCTGGTAAAAGCAAAAATCCTCTTTGGATTCCTTTCAGTTAGCAAGAACAGGTACTACCTAGCTTAGGTCTTTTGTAAAAGCAAAGTGGCGTAACATAAACTTGCCCAAAGTGGAAGATTCCTGTGCAGGAAGAAATAGATGGCTAAATCAGACAGGAAAAAATAAAACTCATTATACACGGGAAAAATTAAGCTACTTAAGAGAACTTATTGGGACGCCTGGGTGGCTCAATCGGTTAAGCTGCTGACTCTTGATTTCGGCTCAGGTCATGATCTCAGGGTCGTGGGATCCAGCCCCGTGTTGGGCTCTGTGTGTGCTCTGCGGGGAACCTGCTTCTCTCTCTCCCTCTCCCTCTGCCCCTCCCACCACACACTCTCTCTCTCTCTCATAAATAAATAAACCTTTAAAAAAGAGAGAGAGAACTTATTAAGAGCATGTATGTTAGCACATGACTTTGGAAAGAAGTGGAAAATGTTATCATTTGGGTATTCTCTATTTGTTTATGATTTTGCGCAGATCATAAGGCATTAGTAACTGGAGGGCATTGTAAGGGCTTTAGTAAAACAGCCCCAACCCTCTCTGACTAGACCTATGACCACCCCCATTCTATTCTGTGACTGAGAAGCCCACGGTGTTAAATGCACGGAGGTCGCAGGAGAATTCATTAAGAGCCCCTCTAGATTATGGTTTCTATATACACCTAGCAATTGAACAAAATTGAATCACAATTGAATTACAATTTATACAGACTATAATCTTCGTATATTGTATGGCTACAACTCCAAATACAGTCCTTAGGTACTTTGATTTGAAATCATTAAAAGTAGAATCTTCTTTCTAAAAGAATCTTAACTCACTGAGTTTGGATGAAATATCTCTTTATCAGTATTTTAAAGATTTTTTTTATTTTTAAAATTTTTTTAAGAGAGAGAGAGCACAAGTGGGGGCGAGTGGAGGGATAGAGGGAGAGGGAGAGAGAGGCTCCACAAGTATTTTGTGCAAGTAGTTTGTGTATTTTTCTACCTTTATATCAATTATGTCCATTTTGGAATAGAAGCCTTTGAAAGGTGTGGTGGCTTGGAAAATATATCCACAAATTCTTTTTTGCTCCTTACCTCAAGAGGTAGAACTTAATTCTCTCCTTGAGTGTGGACCGGATCTAGTCACTGACTTCTAGGCAATAGATTTGGCAGAAATGATGTCACTTCTTTATTTTTATTAGTTTTTTAATATTGTGGTTAAATATATATAATATTGAGTATTTAATCATTTTGCAGTATATGGTTCATGTACAGTTTAGTCTTGAGAGAGACCCCAACGCAGAATCACCCAGCTTCACTGTTCCCAGATGTGCGATGTGAGCGGTACCTTCCAGTGTGTAGTTCCGTGTAACGACATTCACAGTGTTGCAACCACCACCACCAGCCACCTCCAGAACTTTTTCATCACCTCAAGCTGAAACTCTAGCCTCGTGAAATAACTCCCCACTCCCTACCTGCCCCCAGCCTCTAGCGACCACCATTCTTTCTTTCTCTGGGAGGTTGATTATTCTGGGTACCTCATAGAAGTGGAATCATACTGTATTTGTCCTTTTGTGACTGGCTTATGCCACTTAGTGTAATGTCCTCAAGGTTCATCCGTGTTGTCGCCTGTGCTCGAATTTCCTTCCTCTTTAAGGCTGCATAATATTCCACTGTACTGTACATTATGTGCCACATTTGCTTAGCCCTTTGTCGGGTGGACACTGGGACTGCTTCCACATTGAGGCTATTGTGAATAATGCTGCTATGAACTCAGGTGTACCAGTCCCTGTTTTCCATTCTTCTGGGTATATATCTACGAGTGGAATTGCTTGATCACACAGCAATTCAATGCTTAATTTTTTGATAAACTGCCAAACTGTTTTACACAACAGCTATACCATTGTACCTTCTTTTTTGCATCTTTTTAAATATTTTATTTTTAATTGCATAATATATGCATCATTTTACCTTCTTACTCGCCGTGCACAAGGGTTCCATTTTTTCCACATCCTCACCAATCCTTGTTCCTTACTGGCTTTTGATAATAGCCATCTTAATGAGTGTGACGTGAGATGTCACTTCTGAAACTAGATAATAAAAGGACTTTTGTCTTAGATATGTGTGGCTCTCTGCCTGTCTCCATCATTCACACTGGGGAAAGTCATCTGCTCCCTTATGGGGAAGCCTTAGGGAGAGGGAAGCAGGCTGAGTACACTCAGGCAGCCCGTGGAGAGGTCCATATGGTGAAGAACTGAAGCCCCCCCGTCAACAGCCCGTGAGTGAGCTTGGCAGGGGATCCTTGCCCAGGGAGGCTTGAGATGACTGCAGCCTCGTGAGAGACCTCAGCCCAAATTCCCTCGCCAAGCTGTTCCCAGGTCCCTGACCCTTAGAAACCGTGAGATAACAAATGTGTGCTGTTTTAAGCCACTGAGTTTGGGGTAATTTGTTATGCAGCAACAAATAACTACTCAGGGAGTAAGAATTTAGTCAACAGTTCTGCAAATACTTTCCTGAGCAGCTCTGCGGGGCACTGTTGGAGGCACCGGGAGGAAACAGTCCTGATCCCAGGGAACTTACATCCTAACGCACCATGTAGCTTTTATCTATGAGTCTTCGTGTGAGCCAGGCTCCGCTTCAGACGGGAATGACTCCAGCAGAAAGGCACTGTAAGGGAATCACAAGGCTTGGAGGGCAGACTCTGGCTGAGCTTTCAGAACAAACTTGTCGTGAGGCCAACCCCACAGAACCAGTGTCACAAGGGAACCACCTCCTCAGTTCCAGTCATGAATCCTGACACCCCAGGAGCTGCTGCCCCGCCGTGGGCTCTTGGGCAGCACTGTTTTTGCTGTGGTTCACACCACAGAACAGATGTCCTCACCCTAGCCCTCTGCTACATCTGCCTCAGAAAAATCAAATTGCTGCCGCTGCAGGGGCAGGTCCCCATCTTGGTCCCCACCTTGCTAGTCTCTAGAGGAAGGTCCGCTCAAAGAGGTGGAATGGGGCAGAGGGAGCCAAACTAGAGTATCTCCTACGATGTGACTGATGGGGGCTGACAAATAATCAGGAACGAGAATGCTGCTATAGCTGAGTCGCTAGGATAGACCCACTGTATTGTGACCATCGTTTGAAGAGAACTCAAAGGTATACTGAGTAGCTACTGTGTGGTTGGTACCAGATTATGAACTTTGTATTGTTAATTTTACTTAATACAACCACCCTATGCAATAGGTATTATTATCCCCATTTTCAGGTGGGGAAACTGAGGCTCAGCCTGATTAAATAACTTGGGCAAGTTCCCATGATGGAGAGAGATAAAATATATATATATATATATATATATATATATATATATATATATATATATATATATTTATTTATTTAAAAAAAGATCTGTAGTAAGCATCTCCTTCAAAGCCCAGGTCAAGAGACACTGCATTCTTAGTGCCACACAAAATAATGATAATAGGTGAGATGATTTGTTGGTGTTATTTTAGTCTCTGTTATGGACTGAATGTTTGAATCCCCTAAAATTCTTTCGTGGAAGCCCTAAACCCCCAATGTGACTTTATTTGGAAATGGGGACTTTATGGAAGTAATTAAGAGTCCATGAGGAGGTGGAGGGTGGAGGAATTGGAGAAGGTGGTCAAAAGGCACAAACTTCTAGTTATAAGAAAAATAAATACTAGGGATGTGATGTACAACATGATGACTAAATCTAAGACTGCTGTGTGATACACAGGAAAGCTGTTAAGAGGGTAAATCCTAAGAATTATCACCAGAAGGAAAACAACATGAAAAAACATTACCCTTTCTTTCTTTCTTTCTTTCTTTCTTTCTTTCTTTCTTTCTTTCTTTCTTTCTTTCTTTCTCTTTCTTTCTTTCTTTCTTTCTTTCTTTCTTTCATCAATACAAGATGATGAATGTTGGGCGCCTGGGTGGCTCAGATGGTTAAGCGTCTGCCTTCAGCTCAGGTCATGATCCCAGGGTCCTGGGATCGAGTCCCGCATCGGGCTCTCTGCTCCTTCGGAGCCTGCTTCTCCCTCTGCCTCTCTCTCTCTCTGTCTCTCGTGAATAAATAAATAAAATCTTAAAAAAAAAAAAAGATGATGAATGTTAACTAAATTTATTGTGGTGATCATTCGACAGTATATGTAAGTTGAGTCCTTATGCTATACACCTTAAACTTCTATAGGGCTGTGTGTCAATTATATCTCAATAAAACTGGAAGGAAAAAAGATGAAATGAAGTCATAAGGTTGAGGCTCTGATCTGATAAGATTAGTGTCCTTATAAGGAATACCACCTACCTCCACTACTTACTGGCTCTGTGACTTAGGCAAGTTACCTCTGTGCCTGTCAGGGAAAAATAATAGTGCCTACTTCATAGGTTTATTATGAGGATCAAACGAGTTGATATTTGTGAAGCAGAGTGCCCGGCTCACAGTAAATGTACACGTGTGTGACAAATAAATAAGAAACTGATAAGTCACATTCTATTAGGAGAACAGGAGCCACCTAAGTAGTTTGAGTATGAAGTTTATCACTGGGAACGAGAGACTTAAACAACCTCTGGGGATAAGGAAGACAGGGATGATAGATAGAAGGCACAGAACATGGATCAAGACAAGCTCCTTCTCTTCGATCCTCCAGCCACACAGTGGGTGATTCTCAGAGTACAACTGAATATCACAGGCAAACACCCATGTCAGCTGTCTGCATCTGCAAATGTTCACACTGGCTTTGGGGTAGAAGAGTCCCTGCTTATCTCCTGTCCCCCAGCACCTCTCCAATGCTTCCCTGTGCGCAGGGGAGATTGGAAAGTGTGGGTTTCAGGCTGTCTGTCCACAGCCCCCGGGAGAGCTCAGGAAGGCAGGACTGACACCAGGTCAAATTGATTTGGTTTCCCCCGCAACTCATTAGAAGTAGGAGGTTTTCACAATGAGATACCACCTCACACCAGTCAGAATGACTAAAATTAACAACTCAGGAAACAATAGATGTTGGTGAGGATGCAAAGAAAGGGGAACCTTCCTACATTCTTGGTGGGAATGCAAACTGGTTCAGCCACTCTGGAAAACAGTATGGAGGTTCCTCAAAAAGTTGAAAATAGAGCTACCCTACGACCCAGCAATTGCCCTACTAGATATATATCCAAAGGATACAAACATAGTGATCTGAAGGGGTACTTGCACCCCAATGTTTATAGCAGCAATGTCCACAATAGCCGAACTATGGAAAGAGCACAGATGTCCATCGACAGATGAATGGATAAAGAAGATGTGGTATCTATCTATAGTGGAATATTACTGGGCCATCAAAAAGGGTGAAATCTTGCCATTTGCAACAACGTGGATGGACCTAGAGGGTATTATGCTAAGCAAAATAAGTCAATCAGAAAAAGACAAATATCACATGATTTCACTCATATGTGGAATTTAAGAAAAAAACAAAATAAAACATAGGGGAAGGGAAGGAAAAATAAAATAAGATGAAAACAGAGAGGGAGGCAAACCATAAGAGATTCTTACTATAGGAAACAAACAGGATTGTTGGAGGGGTGAGGGGTGGGGAGATGGGGTAACTGGGTGATGGGCATTAAGGGGGGCACTTCATGTAATGAGCACTGGGCATTGTATGCAACTGATGAATCACTTACCTCTATCTCTGAAACTAATGATACACTATATGTTAATTAATTAATTTCAAATAAAAAAAGAAGAGGTTTTACTTCTGATTATCTTTGTATGTGCTTTGCCTTGATTTGTTATTCAACATTCAAAGAGCCCTCAGAGATCTTGTGTAAAGCTATATTATCATTTCCTTAATGTAAGGAAGACCATAGTTTATACTTCTTTTGCCTTTCCTTTGTGCCTTTTTTTAAAAAAAGATTTTATTTATTTATTTGACAGAGAGATAGAGAGTACAAGTAGGCAGAGTGGCAGGCAGAGGGAGAGGGAGAAGCAGGCTCTCTGATGAGCAGGGAGCCCAATGCGGGGCTTGATCCCAGGACCCTGGGATCATGACCTGAACCGAAGGCAGACACTTAACCGACTGAGTCACCCAGGCGCCCCTCCTTTGTGCCTTAATAGAATTTTGCACTTGTAATGCACTATGTGTGCTCAAGAAAATTTTATTTATTGAAGGAAAAAAACATTTATAACCAAAAAGACTATAAGCAATACAATTCAAGCAACAACAAAGCAGCCTGAAATTCTTTCAGATAAAATTTGCATTTTTAAAAATCTGCTTTCACTTTTTTTCACAGTAATAAAATAATTTATTATGAAAAATGCAGTCATTAAAAAAAAAACCCATGGCATGTCACAAAGACACAGGAGCCAGCCTGATGGGACACCCATAGGCCAAATCTCACACAATGTGAGCACCAAAATAATTAATAATATTCTAAACCATTGAAAAATAGTAATCTGTGAGTCCATACTGATCATAATAGGTAATAACCAATAATAAGCAGAGAAATAAATAACAGGATAAGGAGGACCCTTGCTAGGGCTCGCTGATCAAAGTGAAGATGTGCTGGAGTTGGACACTCATAGCAAAGCCTGTGTTGGGCAAGAATCATCAATAGATGCTCAATCTAGGCATTTTGATGAGGCACTTGGTCTTAAAGTGTCTCCCCCTAAACTGCTTATTAGTTGCAAAAAGGGAAGAAAAGAGCAATTAGACAATGGAGAAATTGGATACCTCAACTGGGATGATCCAAATCAACATTACCAATGAAGAACAGATGGGTATCAGGTGCATCCAGAGGTGCTACCCTGAGAAAGGTACATGATCTGTGTAGTATTGTGGCCAAGAACGCATACTTGCATCTAATCATGAGGAAACCCTAGCCTAACCCAAAGTGAAGAACATTTTTTTTTTTTTTTTTAAAGGGTGGGGAAGCTATATTTTTCAAAAATGTCAAGGAAAGCTGTAGAAATGTTCTCAACTAAAGGAGACTATAGAGGCAGGACAACTCAATGCAATGTGAGCCTACCCTGACTCCTGTACTGGAGGAAAAATTCTACAAAGGATGTTGTTGAGTTAACTGACAACACTGGAATACCAGTCCCAGTGGCAGATTAGATTAGACAAAGGCATTATATGGCGCTAAGTTTACTGAAGTTAATAACTGCACGGTTGTTAGGAAATAAACATCGAATGTATGTAGAGATAAAAAGCCTTACTATATGTCACTTACCCTCAAAATTGAGGAAAAAAATTAGAAAGACATAGATCAAATGATAAAGCAAAGGTGGTAAAATGCTAACAACAAGGGAATAATACGGATGTTCTTAGTACTAGTCTTATTCTTTCAACTTTTCTGTAAGTTTAAAGTCATTTCCAGATAAAAAAGGAAAAAAAATTTAAATCTCTGAAACCATTTTTCACTTTTGCCTAACTTTAATACGACAAATTTCAAACAAATAGGAGATATAAAGGAAACTATAACCAAATCCCATGTACTTATTTTTTACAAAAAAACTTTAATAACAGATAAGGGTCAAGTAGATTCCTGGACATGGTCTGGAAACTTAGGAATTCTCAAGATATGCCCTTTGACGGACACCTGTGTTGCTAGCAAAAGGGAAAATACGAAGTGATGGCTGGGAAGGGTCTGCTCCTATCAGCCTTGAGGGCAAAGCTCTTGTCCGATCTCTGTTATCTTCAGGGCCCACCACACTGCTCGTGGTAGAGCTGCTGCCCAGCGGACTTTCTTGTGTGGCTGGTGAATGGATAACAAAGGGCTAACATGGCCCTCAGAGCCCTATCTATCCCCAGCCAAGCTTTGGGGCAGTGCTGTGGTTTCTAGGTTGCACACCTTTCCCCATGAGTTCATTCCAGTGCCCTGAGAACCACGAGAACTGGCCCCACCTCTTCCCTTTCGGCTCTTCCAATGGTTCTTCTAATCTATAGGGCCTTGCTAAAGCTATTAAAATTATCCAGACCTGGAATATTCTTGTTTATGTTTCAGTCAACAAAGTTAACTGATGGATTTAATTCGCATACAAATTTTTTTCATTATTAGTTATCCCTCCTTTTAATGAATGATATTTGACCCTGAATTCAGAAACTGTGCTTGGTTTTAAATTATCCATGCAAAACGAAATAGTTAAAAGATGATTTAGCCCGGGTTCTCTGGGAAGCAGATGCCAAGAAGGAATTGGAAATGTAAGACACTTATTGGGGAAAACATCCGTGAGAGGTAGTAGGGAGGGAGCAGAAGGAGACAGGGAGAACTATTAGACGGTGATGCAGGTCTAGACCCATGAAGAAGATAGGGAAGGAGAAAAGGAAGAAGGTGGGGAGGGAGGGAAGGAGGAAAGCCACAGTCTGCTTGTCGTTCTCAGAAAGTTTCAGCAAGGTTAGGAGAGAACCCTTGAGCCAAACTCTCTCATCATTGGCACCCCTGTCTCCCAGGAATGGTCTCCTTAGTATCCCTGCCATGTTCAATCACTGGCCAGGAGCAGACCATGAGAAGTGTGGCCAGCAGCTAGGGCTGGAGGCTGATTATACTTCCTGCAGTAGGATCTGAGAGGCATATCCCATTGGCTGCCACTGACAATTATTTGCATGATTTAGGCTGAGCTGCCCTCTGCTTTTACCTGGTATGATCCAAGGCAAGTTTGGAGTTTTGGCCTTAATCATCCATCTGGACTCTGCTGTCCGTGCCATGTAGCTTTGAACAGGGAGGTATAGTCAGGGCATCCTAAATAAAAGGGATCCATGTAGTGCTGAAAACATTAAGCCATAGCTCTGCAGCAAAATAAGTTCTGCTTTCGTTTCAAAATACAGTATGTGCATTATTTTCCTTTTGCCTCAGAAAGACACTGATTCCAGATGTTGGATGTCCGTTGACTCCCCAAATCTAGTGGCTAAATTATTCCAAAGCCTCACTTAAGTATTTATTTTAAAGATTTATTTATTTATTTGAGAGAGAGAGAGGGCACAGGTGGGAGGGGCAGAGGGCAAGAGAGAGAGAATCCTCAAGCAGACTCCCCGCTGAACACAGAGCCCAACACAGACCTGAGATCATGACCTGACCCAAAATTAAGAGTCAGACTCTTAAAAAAAAAAAAAAAAAAGTCAGCTGCTTAACCAACTGAGCCACCCAGGTGCCCCTAATTATTTTTATAGACTCATTTATAGATCAAGAAAGCTTTAAATTTGCCTTTGTTGCCAAATGTGAAGATCACCTTATGGTGGGCCATCTTTGCATCCATGCCCTAGGCCAGCTAGAATATCTCCCCTCAGAAACACTGAGGCTTTCAACACTGACATCAACTAGATGAAGAGAGTTGGCTTTTGCCTCTGCAAGGTAACTATTTAGGAAGCCTGGGTTCTTAAGTGGGTTCCTTTGCAGAGCCTCCTTCAGCAAATCTCTCATTTTGGGAACATGGTAAAAATGTAAGGATAGATCTAGTAGGATCTAGTGCAGACAAGCACAGTCTTGATTTAGAGGTGATGAACTCTGAGTTTGAATCTGCTACACTGCTCTCAGCAAGGCAGGTGGCATATCCAAATGCCAGGCAGTTGGAAAAGTTCCAGAAGGAAAGGGAGGTCTAGGAGTAGTTATTCGATACTTGGTCACAGAACAGTGGCATTCAGAAGGGGAATTCATTCACGGGCCTAGATGAAACTGGAGAAATGGAGGAGAATCCAGTTCACAGGGGTTTGAGGCAGTGAAGCATAAAGAGAAGAGTAGCAACCAAGTTTCTAACCTATTAAAGTAGAAGGCAAGGCCTCAGATACAGAAGTATACATGAGGAATCAATGTCCTGCAAATATTGGGGTGCAAGGATCAGATCCTACCAGCAGTTAGAGCCTGATTCAATGTTGGGTTGAGGATCTATGCCCTCGCTTTCATTATCCACCATGTATAGAGGATCTGAATTATTCCAGTGTGAGCTGGAATTTTCCGACCTTAGACATAGGAACTAAGCAGCCCTAGATGCAAACTCCTAAGGTTCAGAATTTGGGGGACCATAACCTTAAGAAGCTAGAAAGACTTCTATGAACACTTTTATGTGTTCATACTTTAGGATGATAATTTCTGTAATAAACATTTCACAAATTGAATGTCAATTTACTCAAAAGTATAAGAGATTGTTAAAGAAATAACACAGTGGGGGGCGCCTGGGTGGCTCAGTTGGTTAAGCGACTGCCTTCGGCTCAGGTCATGATCCTGGAGTCCCGGGATCGAGTCCCGCATCGGGCTCCCTGCTCGGCAGGGAGTCTGCTTCTCCCTCTGACCCTCCTCCCTCTCGTGCTCTCTGTCTCAAATAAATAAATTAAAAAAATCTTAAAAATAAATAAATAAATAAATAAATAAATAAATAAAAAGAAATAACACAGTGGGGACTCAATTATCAAAATAGGATCCCAGAATAACTGCAGATTGGCTGTACTAACATGTCATCAATACCACCAAGAAATCCTCAGTTTTCATTACCTTTTTGACAACATGATGAGAATGAACAGTCCTTTCAGATTACTGATGTATCGGCTGCCACTGCCATACACAATCAAAGCATGAAGTGAATACTGTATCAAGATGGTTGCATATTTAGAACAAAGTATATCTTTTTTTTTTTTAAGATTTTATTCATTTATTTGAGACAGAGAGAATGAGAGACAGAGAGCATGAGAGGGAGGAGGGTCAGAGGGAGAAGCAGACTCCCCGCCGAGCAGGGAGCCCGATGCGGGACTCGATCCCGGGACTCCAGGATTATGACCTGAGCCGAAGGCAGTCGCTTAACCAACTGAGCCACCCAGGTGCCCTAGAACAAAGTATATCTTAGAAAAAGAAACAGTATTAGAGGTTGGGTTCTGCTATTTTCTTATTGCTTTATAGGGACATAAGCCTTTATCTGGTAAATATCATAGTTAGAGGCATTTCTAGATTATTCCTTTAAAGGTATTTAATCCTCTATTTAGCAAGATTCATAAGGGAGAGGTACTTCTGGTCTTATAAATGTTTGGTTAGTTTAATGCGTTTTGGTTGTCTTCAGGTTTTTTTGTTTTGTTTCGTTTTTTACAAATCATGGATCGTGGCATGCATAATGCAGCAATCTTACCATTATTTTAGAGGAAAAGAATGCTTTATTCTTGACTTACCCTTAAATTAAATATGTAGGGAAAATTACTGAATTACATACTTAAGACTAAGTCTATGGAATTCTGGAAGAAGGAGAAATTACATTGCCTATGTGCTCTACACCTTTTACCCCTTACCCTGCCATGTGAAAAATTAATTATGGAGGTATAATTTGGTTAAAACATTATCAAGGGGATTTTAATGGGGAAAGAAGACAGCGAAGGGAAGGAGGCTTTGAGAGATAAATAAATAAAAAGAAATAAGAATGGTTTTGGTATGGAGATTGTAAGGCTGCATTATAGATTGATTTTATTTATATGTGTCTATTACTGCCTAAAGTCCTTTTTCAGTAACAGTTTACCGTGCTATGTCCCATTTCCTAATTTAGCACCTTCACGAGGCCAAGGCTTGGAGTCCGTAATAGTTGGGCTCTACAGTGTTAAGGTGGTCATTGTGGTATGGCTTACTCAGAAGCAGTCTGTGCAGAGCATCTTCTCTTCAAAGTTTGGCTTGTGTCCAAGGCTACATCTCACCCTCACCAACCACCAGTCATGCTGATGATTAAGACAACGAACTGATTTTTAATGAGATAGGGATAAAGATACCCTGTTTCTAGCTGTGTTATCTTAGACAAATCATTTAATGTTTGTGAGTCAGTTTCCTCATTATTAAAATGAAGGGGTTGCACTAAGTATCTTTCAGTTTTCAATGTTTGTCTATGTAGTTCATAGTTACCCTTTATGTTGATATTTTCGCTTGGAACTAGGTTGATGAGAATAGTTTATAACTGTCGATACATTTAAAAATTCAATAACTGTGGGGTGCCTGGGTGGCTCAGTCACTTAAGCCTCTGCCTTTGGCTTAGGTCATGATCCCAGGGTCCTGGAATTGAGCCCTGGGTCAAGCCCTACGTTGAGCGCCCCCCATTAAACACCCCCTTCTAGCCCCCCCATCGAAACCCTGGAGGAGCTCAGCAGGGAGTCTGCTTCTCCCTCTCCTTCTGCCCCTCTCCCTGCTCTTGCCTTGCGTGTGCTCTCTCTCTCAAATAAATAAATAAAATCTTTTTAAAAATTCAGTAACTGCAGGATGCCTGGGTGGCTCAGTCGTTGAGCATCTGCCTTCGACTCAGGTCATGATCCCAGGGTCCTGGGATCGAGCCCTGCATCGGGCTCCCTGCTCAGAGGGGAGTCTGCTTCTCCCTCTGCCCCTCCCCCTGCTTGTCCTCTCTCTCTCTCTCTTTCTGTCAAATAAATAAATAAAATCTTTTTTAAAAAATTCAGTAACTGCTATTGCTATATAGAAAAATGTATTTGTTAGAAGTAGATATTTCCATTTTGGAGTAGGCTGATAAGATTATCTAACCATGGTGGACTCATTTAGACTCAATTCAGAGTCCATATATTTTAATCCTAATCTGCCACTGGTTACTTTTGTTTTTTATATGAGTTATTGATGACATGAATATTCACAATCATCCAGCCTCTTTGGATCATTGTTTCTTGATAGGTAAACTTTTTTATAAAATTTAGGAAAATTGTTACAAAGTGTATGTTAATAATTTAGGGTCTATTTCAGTTAATGTATCTTAACTGTGACAAGAGAAATGTGAACTATTAAGCAAGAATTTGGATATATCTGAAGTGAATTTCTTTTTATTTAGATCACACTTATGGATTAAGAAGACAAGATAAGTTTCCAAACAGGTAAGAAAAGTGAAAGATAGAAAATATGGCTGACAAGAGACATGTGAGATCAATCCAAGAGCTCTAATGCAATTCTAGGAAGAGAAAAGAAAGAAAAAGGAATAGAGTTAGTAACTAAAGATACAATAGAGAAAATCTCTCCAAGCTGAGATTGATAAGGCCATCATGTGCCAAGCAGAATAAATTTTAATAAGACTGACATTTAGCCACATCCTCCTGAAATTTTACAAGAGTGACAAAGAACTCTTGGAAGTTTTCTGATATAAAGAAAACAAAACAAACAATAGGTTAGAAGGTATAGAACCCGTACTTCCAAAGTTCTGAAAGACAGTGACTTTTATATTCCAATTTTTACTGTACTCATCGTGAAATACATTTCAGTTCTTGGGTTCTTCTTGTAAGCTTGTCATTCATAAAACCACCTGCATTTTCTCATATGCATATTTTCTTAACTGAAAAATTGAAATGCTTTTAAATTTAACTTCCTGGCCAAGAAGATTCTTTAAACATAGAAACATATACATTAAAACAAGGAGCTTGGTGCAATTTAAATTGTGTATTTTTCTTCATTTCCAAAAACTGTGAATGGAATTTGGATATACTTTTAAGAATTCATCCTTTTCCTAGGTATGAGCTGCTCCAAACTGGCAAGAGAAAGAGGACAAACAGTCTCGCTTTGTGCTAATTGTGGACTTTAAACAAAGTCCTTAGGCACTACTCAGCACATAAAGCTCAGGCAACACCGAAATGCAAGTATTTAATGGCTCAAGTAAATTTTCCCCTTCTGTTATTCAGAGCAAACCTCAATTGGAAAGTAAGGGCAATCCTCAGGAGGAAAGAAGGAAGGAAGAAAAAAAAGAAGGAAGGAAAGCAAGCAAGGAAGCAAGCTCACACTAAATCTGTCTTGAAAGCATTTGCTGATTTCTGTAGACTGGAGGAGTGCAACAGCTCCAGTGTAAGGTCAGAGACCCCACGTAAAGTGAAAACCCTCCAAGGAGACCCCATGGTGGATGAACTGCAAAATGATCCATCTCTAGAAAAAGGATATATAGTTGACCCTTAAACACTTGTGGGTGTTAGGGATGCCAGCCCCACATGTAGTCAAAAATTTATCAAAGCCTAATTTCTATTAGCCTACTCTTGACCAGAAGCCTTACTGATAACAGAAACATACCACAGATAGTCGGTTAACACATATTTTCCATGCTACATATATGATATACTGTATTCTTACAATAAAGTAAGCCAGAGAAAAGAAAATGTTACTAAGAAAGTCATAAGGAAGAGAAAATACATTTACAGGACTGTCCTGTATTTATTGAAAATAATCTTCCATGTCTAAGTGGACCTGCACAGTTCAAACCCATGTTGTTCAAGGGTCAATTGTTTTTACACTAAAAAAATATGTCTTATTTTCTGAAATTCAGATTTAACTGCTCTCCTATATTTTTATTTGCTAAGCTGGCAACCTTACCCCTCAACTAAGACAGTACTAGGACTTAACTCTTTTGGCCTTGGCTACGGCTGGAGGCAGGTAGGTAGGAAATTTTCCTGAGTTTCTTGCAACAGGCAAGTCCTCTTACAGCTTGAAGGCACAAATTCATGCTACCTATGTCTCCCTGGATACCTGGAAGAAACAAATGTAAATCCATTCTGCAGAAATCCAACTTAAAACCCAGACTTCAAAGAATTATCAGAGATAAATTTATAACACAACTCACAGTCAGAAAATATAAAACACGTGAGGAAAACAGGCTATCATGAATGAGAGTTAGCAGAAATTAAAAGAATCAGATTTGAAAGACTATAGGTGTTTAACTTTTTAGCTGTGGAATGGTAAAATAAGTAAGGTTAATTTGCATAAATAAATAAAAGAGGGTATTAGATGTATGACTAAGAAATGAGAGATTTGATTATTGAGGATATTCAAATTACTTGATTCAGTATATCACTTAATTGTAGCTAGGTGTTATAGTTTAACTCTTGCTTTAAATTGTATTATTCTTTAAAATGTAAAATTAATTAGTATAAAAAGAAAGAAATACTAAATTTATTTTTGTCTTCAAGAAAAAAAAGGAATCCCCATATCATGTTTGCTAAAGACTTGTAACATTTTTCTATTTGAAAGATAGTAATTGGTGGGCACCTGGGTGGCTCAATCGGTTAAGCAACTGCCTTCGGCTCACGTCATGATCTCAGGTCCTGGGATCAAGCCCCACATTGGACTCCCTGCTCGGCGGGGAGCCTGCTTCTCTCTCTCCCTCTGCTGCTTCCCCCACTTGTGCTCTCACTCTGTCAAATAAATAAAAAAATAAAATCTTTTAAAAAAAGAAAGAAAGAAAGAAAGATAGTAATTGGTATATACTCTTTGGTACTGGTGTTAGGTTTTGCTATGTAACAAATCATCCCCCCAATGTAGTGCCTTATAGCAGAGTTTCATTATTTGCTCACAGTTATGTGGGTAAGCAATTTGGGTCTGTCTTGCTTCCTGCAGGGTTAGCTGGACTCAGCTCACTCTATGTCATCTGAAGAGGCTGGATCGGCTGGGATGTCTGGGTCCTCTCTTTGTGGGCTCTTTCACCCTCTAGGAGACTAACCTGGACTTTTTCTGAGTGGGAGTGGGCAGAGTCCCTGAGAGAGGACAAGCCTTTATGCATAAGTGCTTTTCAAGCCTTTGCTTGCATCCTATTTGCTAATGTCCCATTGGCTAAAGCAAGTCACATGGTCAAGTCCAGATTTAAGGAGGGTGAAATAGACTGTCTCCTGAAGGGAGAAGTGTGGCAAAGGGGTATACACTTACAATAGAAAAAACTGATGGCCATGTTTTGCTGTCAACAATATATTGGCGTGGCTACCAAACTGAGAAAGGAATAGGGGGGAAATGTGCAGGAAATGTGCAAAAGAGTAGGTTCCAGAGTGGAGTGAGATTCATTCATACATTTACTAAACCTTTACTGAGGACCCAGATAGTCAGGTGAGGGGCTCACACTCTGCCCCTGGGAGGTCGTTTGGATCATGTCCTGTGTGCTCTTTGATTCCAGATCCATTTCACTGTTACCCATTTAGAGTGTGTAAACTAGTTATCTAGTCCAGGCAAATCTTTAGGTACAAATTATGTACAAAGGAAGCAAATAAGCATTATGTGTTGCTTAAAGCCATTTAACTCATGGTCCTGTAGAGAGCTGTCTTTCAAATTGTTTCCAGTTTCCCTCCTAGTTCACTTCTTTCCACTGCCAGTCCAAGACCAGAGTCATTTATTTATTTGGTTAGTTTAGATATATACCGGGACTGCTACTAAGAAGATTTGCAGCAGCTGCTAAATTTCTTTTTCTCAGTTCCCTTGGGTACTAGGGAAGCACATTCCTTTCTATCTGAGCCCTAAGGCTGGCCTCCCAGTACAAGTGAAAAATGCACTCTTGATAGCCAAATAAACCCCTACCTAGTTTAACACTGATTCTTACAAAATATTCCTAACTCTGGTTCCCTTTCGCTGGGAATATAGAGCTGGGCTTATCTCCCCTAAGATGTTTGGGCTTTCAAGCGCTCCCGCCCACTCAGAAAGCATGGTTTCTCTGCAAGCTTAATGTATTTCCATTCTTCTTCTAAACTTGAACCCGCCCATCTCAGTAACACAAGGCTCATATCTCGATTTTCTTACAAACCATTGTCCTCCGGTTAAATTTTATCATATGTCCACTACCAGGATATATTTCCAAGTCTATGTTAGTTTTCAAACAATTTGCAAAGACTCAGCTTTCCTTTTCAAAAATGTGGTTATTCCTAATAAATGCCAAAATTTTTATCAAAAATCTTCCAAATATAGAAACTTAGATTTGTGCTGTTCTGTAACGTAAGGACATACTATATATGTATTTTAAAACATACTCTCTAGTGAAGCCTAAACTGATCTATTTTTACTCTTTCTCAAATCTTAGCCCTGACACAGTCATTCTTTTTTAAAAGTTTCCATGCTTGCTATTTCTATAGAAAAAAATTGACTTACAAAATAGAGCAAGCAGTTGAGACACACTGTTAATATGGAAAGGGAGTTAACAGGGTCACCCCTAAAGAAAGGGAAAAGAGGGAGCACGGGTGGCTCAATCGGTTAAGCATCTGCCTCTGTCTCAGGTCCTGTTTGGTCCTGGGATCGAGTTCCACATCAGGCTCCCCCCCCAGCAGGGACTCTGCTTCTCCCTCTACCCCTCCCCCTGCTTTTTAAAATCTTTTTAAAAAGTGGAGGGAGGGGGACACTCTTCTCAGAAAACATAGAGTGGGAAGATTTTATCACATTCTGTTCTTTTCTACCTATCACTTCCTACTTTTGACTATATCACAATCTTAGAGTTGGAGACAAAAATCTAGAAGCATACTACCCTTAGCCTTTGTATATTTATCTAATACAGCTATTCATTTTCAAAGCAGACTATAATTTAGGGGCTATATGGACTTTTCAGGATCTCAGTAACCAGTGATTATGTTGTTGTAAGTTGTTGGTCAAGAGCAGTCCCTTTGGCTTAAACTCATCAAAGAAAAATCTGAAAAGCTAGCAGCTAAACCTAAGATTTTGTTTTAGCTGAATTGGAGGGAGAATCAGTGGAGAGTCACAGAATACTTCTCCACAAATGTACTTTGGCAGATTTCCTGGCAGGTCACAGACGGGCCTTTGGGTTGGGTGATCTTGGGATGGCTTTACTGAAGCACCCCAGAAGTTGGCTCCCTTTTTTTTGTAAAAAGCTTTGGGTACTGAAGAGAAGGAGGGAGTTGCAAGTTCTCAGTCCCATTGTCTTCTCTGTCCACCAGCGCTGCCACTGCCAGTGACCACAGCTTTGTGGAGTTCCCGTTTTGATAATGCAGGGAAGCGGTACTTGGTAGGAATTGTCTGTCTGTCAGTTCAACCACAGAAAGTTCTATGGTGTTATCTTCTAAATCCTGATATTTAGCTTAGTTTGTTCAGTTTGCAGGAAAAAAAAATATTGTGAATTTGCTCAGGCCACATTGCCTTTTGCTTATCACTCATAGTGAATCACAAATACCTAAACTCCCCAATGTGATATGAAGATTTTGAAGCCCAGCACTCCTGGATTCAAATTCTATTTCCTCACTTTTAACTAGCTGTGTGTTCCGAGGCATATTATTAAAGATAATGCAAAATGCCTACCATCACAGCTAAGCCAGCCCTTGTGTGTGGACCCTCTAGTATCGATGTGTCATCTGGGCAGATGTATCTCAGATGTATTGCGGGTTTGGTTCCAGACCAGCACAATAAAGGGAATATTGACTAAAGCAAGTCAAAGGAATTTTTTGGTTGCCCAGTGCATATGTTTACACTCTACAGCAGTCTATTAAGTGTGCACTACCATTATGTCTAGGAAAAAAAATGTATATACCTTAATTTAAAAATAGTTTATTGCTGGAGCACCTGGGTGGTTCAGTCAGTTAAGCCTCTGCCTTTGGCTTAGGTCATGATCTCAGGGTCCTGGGATCGAGCCCCAGGTTGGGCTCCCTGCTCAGTGGGGAGTCTGCTTCTCCCTCTCCCTCTGCCCCTTCCCCAACTTGTGCTCTCTCTCTCTCTCAAATAAATAGATAAATAAAATTTAAAAAAATACTTCATTGCTAAAAAATGCTAACCATCTTCTGAGCTTTCAACGAGTCATTATCTTTCTGCCAGTAGAGGGTCTTGCCTGGAGGTTGAAGGCTGCTGACTGACATCGTGGCTAGCTGAAGGCTCGGGTGCCTGTGGCAGTCTTAAAATAAGACAATGAAGTTTACCACATCAATGTACTCTTCCTTTCACAAATAATTTCTCTGTAGCATGCAATGCTGTTTGATAGCACTTTACCCACAGTAGAACTTCTTTTCAAGATTGGAGTCAATTCTTTCAGACCCTGCTGCTGCTTTATCAACTAAATTTATGTAACATTCTGAATCCTCTGTTGTCATTTCAACAGTCCTCACGACATCTTGACCAGGAGTAGATCCCTTTACAAGAAAACACTTTCTTTGCTTGTCCATAAGGAACAATTCCTTATCTGTCCAAGTTATGACACAAGATGGCAGCAATTCAGTCATCTGCAGGCTCTACTTCTAATTCTAGTTCTGTGTTGTTTCCACCACATCTGCAGGGACTTCCTCTGAAGTCTTGAACCCCTCACAGTCATCCATGAGGGTTGGAATCAGCTTCTTCCAAACTCCTGATACTGTTGACATTCTGACTTCTCCTCAGGAATCGTAAATGTTCTCAATGGCTTCTAGACTGGTGAATCCTTTCCAGGAGGGTTTCAGTTGACTTTGCTCACATCCATCGGAGGACTCGCCATGTATGTCAGCCATAGTCTTACAAAATTCATGTCATAAATAATAAGACTTTAAAGTCAAAATTATTCCTTGATCCACAGGCTGCAGAATGAATGTTGTGTTAGCAGCCAAGAAACCATTAGTCTTGTCCATCTCCATGAGAGAGCTCTTGGGTGACCAGGTGCTTTGTCAATGAGCAGTCATATTTTGAAAGGAATCTTTTTTCCCCAGAGCAGTAGATCTCAACAGTGGCCTTAAAATATCCGGTAAACCATGCTGGAGACAGATGTGCTATCTTCCAGGCTTTGTTGTCCCATTTATAGACAGAGTGGATCTAGCATGATTTTTTAGGGGCCTGGAATTTTTGGAATGCTCAGTGAGCATTGGCTTCAATTTAGAGTCACCAGTTACATTAGCCCCTAATAGGCAAGTCAGCCTGTCCCTTGAAGCTTTGAAGCCAGGCATTGACTTTCCCTCTCTAGCTATGAAAATCCTAGGTGGCATCTTCTTCCAGTAGAGGGCTGTTTCATCTTCCTTGAAAATTTGTTGTTTAGCACAGCCCCCATCATTAATGATCTTGGCTAGAACTTCTGGATCACTTGTTGCAGCTTCTACATCAGCATCTGCTGCTTCACCTTGCATTTTTGTGTTATGGAGACTGCTTCTTTCCTTAAACCTCATGAACCAACCTCTGCTAGCTTCAGACTTCTCTTCTGCAGCTTCCTCACCTCTCTCAGCCTTCACAGAATTGCAGAGAGTTAGGGCCTTGCTCTGGATTAGGCTTTGGCTTAAGTGAATGTTGTGGCTGGTTTGATACTCTGTCCAGATCACTAAAACTTTCTCCATATCAGCAATAAGGTTGTTTCACTTTTTTATCATTCATGTGTTCTCTGGAGTAGCACCTTTAATTTCTTTCAGACATTTCCCCTTTGCATTCACAACTTGGCAAACTGTTTGGTGTGAGAGGCCTAGCTTTTGGCTTATCTCAGCTTTTAACATGCCTTCCTCACCAAGCTTAATCGTTTCTAGCCTTTGATTTAAAGTGAGAGATGTGCAACTCTTCTTTACACTTGAACACTTAGAGGCCATTGTGGGGTTACTAATTGGGCTAAATTTAATATTGTTGTGTCTCAGGAAATAAGGAGGCCTAAGGAGAAGGAGAGAGATGGGGGAATGACTGGTTGGTGGAACAGTCAGAACACACAGAACATTTACCAGTTAAGTTAGCCTCTTTTTAAAAAAAAGATTTATTTATTTATTTATTTATTTATTTATTTATTTGAGAGAGAGTGAGCACATGTGTGAGTGGGGGGAGGGGCAGAGGGAGAGAATCCCTAAGGAGACTCCCTGCTGAGCACAGAGCCCCACATGGGGCTCTATCCCACGTCCCCAAGATCATGACCTGAGTGGAAACTAAGAGTCCGACGCTTAAACAACTGAGCCACCCAAGAGCCCCAAGTTAGCCTTCTTATATGGGTTCAGTCTGTGGGGCCCAGCCCCCAACAGTTACAATAGTAACAGCAAAGATCACTGATCACAGATCACCATAACAGATAAAATAATAAGTATGAAATATTGCTGGGATTACCAATATGTGGCACAGAGACAGCAAGTGAGCAAATGCTGTTGGAAAAATGGAGCTGAAAGACTTGTTCAATGCAGGGTCGCCACAAACCTCCAATCTGTAAAAAATGCAGTTTCTGCGAAGTGCAATAAAGTGAAGCACAATAAAATGAGGTATTCAGTAGGCAGTGAACTGTAGGCAATATTAAACATAAAAGGAAGGATAGCAGCCAATCCCATAGTTTTTCTCTTCTTATCTATTGCCTTAAATCAGTTCTCAGAAAGAGAAAGGAGAGTGAGCTATATTATTATTATTATTATTATTATTATTATTACTATGAGGAACATCATTAAGATTTGAATTACTTCATTAAATGGAGATGCCACAATTAGCCAAAACTAAACTTACAGCACAACATGGTATATTTCTTTCCATATTTGAGAATTAATTAGCTACAAATAACAACAACAAAAATCCCAAATCACAGTGACTTAACAAAATAGCAGGTTATCTTCTCTCTCGCATGCAAAAATCTGGAGGTAATCTCTCTAGGGCTGATAAACCATTCCATGGTGCCAGGAAACCAAGATTCTATCTTTTGTTCTATCACCCTTAGCATATGGCTGTCACTTCATAGCCCAAGCTGGCTGATTCAGGCTCCAGATATCACATTCACATTGTAGCCAGAGGAAGGAAAAAAGTATAACAGTCCTTTTCCTTTAAGGACATTTCCTGAAAGTTCCATGTGTTACTCCTGCTTATATCCTACTGAACAGAATTTGGTCACATGGCCACAGTGAGCTGCAGGAAGGTGGGGAAATACAGTCTTCTTCTGGACAGAGATGGACCCCATCGAAAACCAGGGATTCTACTAAAAAGAAAGGGAGAAAAATTATTGGAAGAAAACCTCTTTGCCACAGAGGGCTTTTAGATTTCTAATGTTCCACAGGTAAATGTATTTATTATATAAAAAGGTCAATATCCCTTCAAACAGGAAAGTAACTCTCATATAGTAAACATCAAAAATCTATTTTGGAATTTTGCAAACTAAATTTAACTTTCTAAATGATAACTTAAGATGACCTTTTTTAATATAGCTGATGAATATTCCTTTGTCTAGAAGTATACTTTGTGATGAAGAAAGAATGAAAGCCAGATGGAAAACAACATTTTAAAAGGAAGGAATTTGAGGGGCGCCTGGGTGGCTCAGTAATTTAAGCAGCTGACTCTGGATTAAGGCTCAGGTCATGATCTCAGGGTGCTGGGATCGAGCCCCTCATCTGGCTCCACGCTCAGTGGGGAATTGGATTGAGGATTCTCTCTCTCCCTCTCCCTCTGCCCCTCCCCCACTCATGCGCATGTGCACGTGCGCGCGCGCTCTCTCTCTCTCTCTCCCCCTCTCTCAAATAAATAAATCTTAAAAAAAAAAAAAAAAAGGAAGGAATTTGGTACTGTCATACAGTTGCATTTCACCGGGCCAGGAGATAGCCCTAAATAAGTTTGGAGCCCTGCTGATGGAGTCATATGTCCCTACTAGGCTGGGCTACAAGACCACACACCTGCTTGTGTGTGGCAAGGGTGCTCCCAGCTGCAATGTGCAGTGGCCTAAAAACATACAGTCTGTGCCAATGGTGAGCGTAAAAGAATATTCCTACAGAAGTCATATCATCTCAATAGGATAATGAAGCTTGATTAATTAAGAAATACTGGACATTAACACGAGTGAAATTATTATAGCATTTTCTGAAACTCTGCATGTAAAACTGGGTGCCTAGTCATTCTATACCAAGTGGAACTGAACTATAGCCCTCAGGACACCTTTGAGCTATCTCTCAGGAATTCAAATTGTGAATAAATACCCGAATATGCATGTTAGAAAGGTTTTGCGGAAGTGGACCCTATGATGCTTTGATGGAGCATTAGAGTCTGTTAGGAGAGAGTGTTGACCGGGGTAATGATCGCTAGTGACAGGACCCAGAGAAACCCTACTTTAACAACAAAATAATTGCAGAAAGTGTCAGAAACCTTTAGTGTTCTGCACCACACTCCACCTCTAAGTAAATTTTGCTTTGGCAAAGACCCCTTAAATGGGTTTGATCTTTCTAAAATTTAGGAGAATAAGAGTCTGAGGAAACCACTTATAGGATTTCCCTTTGCTTTGATTCAAACACAGATAATAGCTAACAGATGATACAGAAGCCTTTGAAGGCAGTGATAAACTCTTTTTTATGGGTGAGGGGGCAGAGAAATTTTGCTAGATTATGTAGTTCCTACGCTATAAAAAATAAAACCATTCATTCTTTTCATTCACAAGAGTAATTTCAGTAGCTTGGTAAAAGTAGATCAAATTATGAACTTTCTCAAAATAAAAATTGGCTTTCCTATTTTAAAAAGTAGCTTACTATTCTCTTAAGATTTTATACTGTTTTGCAAAAAGAAGTTTGCAAAGGGAAGTTTGCATTGCAAAACAATGTGGATAAACCAGGGATCTGAAGAGTAAGGCCTGAGCAAATGTTACTGTAGCGCTTGAACTCCTTGGCCAAAGGGAGTTGCCTCATAGTTGGATAACTGGTGCTTCTGTTTTGGGGTAACTTCCTGGTACAACTGAGAGCTTCCCTTTTGGATACAGCTGCTCTACTGTAATATGACCAGGATTGCAAAAGAAAAGTAAAGCCTAAAATGGGGACCCAGAAGCAATGTTTCATTAGTCTAAAATTTTCATCTGTGAGTAGATGAGCACACATACAAGTAGACAATGCCATGTAAATTACATTGACTATTGTGGTTTTATGGAGCAGGGATTGATTCCCATCTTGAGGTCATCTGTGCTGTATGTCTGATTATTCATTTCGTATGAGACATGTGGTGTTATGATTCAGATTGTACTTTAAGTTATATAGATAATAATTCCTCACATAGTGTTTTATTTTAATTGTGGTAACATTTTTAAGTGTTCTGTGCATTAAGTACATTCACATTGTTGTGCAACCATCACTACCATGGACCTCCTGTTTTTCATCATATCATACTATAACTCTGTACCCATTAAACATAGCTCTCTAATAACCCCTCTTCCTTAGCCCCTGCTAACCTCTACTCTACTTTTTGTCTCTGTGAACTTGACTAAACTAGGTACCTCATATAAATGGAATCATACAATATTTGTATGATTTGTGTAAATATGGAAACCTTTGTGACTGGTTTATTTCACTTGGCATAATGTCTTCAAGGATCATCCATATTGTAGCATGTGTCAGAATTTCTTTCCTTTTTAAGGGTAAGTAATATTCCATTGTATGTGTGTACCATATTTTTGTTAATCCATTTATCTGTCAATAGATGCTGGGTTGCTTCCATATGGAGGAAACTCCATATCCTCAACAACATTTATTACTTTCTGGGTTTTTTTAATAATAGTCATTTTAGTGGGTGTGAAGTAGTATCTCATCGTGGGTTTGGTTTGCATTAATCCTTAATGATTGAGCACCTTTTCATGTGTTTATTAGCCATTTGTTTATTTACCTTGGAAAAATTTCTATTCCAGTGTTTTGTCTATTTTTAATCAGGTTTGTTGTTATTGTTGTTGTTGTAGGGAGTTCTTTCTATATTCTGGAATCAGTCCCTATCAGATATATGATTTCACATAGAGTTTTAAGGGGGAATTAAGTCCACAACGGTGGCTGAGTAGCGGAAGACTCATGGGATGAACACAAGCTTGTTGTAAGTGAACAAAACATACTGATAAGCAGGTCTCATGGGGGAAAGAATAAGTAGTCTAGAAATCCCCCACAAAGTGAAAGGATCAAATCAGTCTTAGGCAGAGTTCTCCTTCCTTTTTTATCTCCCTTGGTGTGTGGGCGTGGTGTTACCTGAAGGTTCTCCCTCTTTTTCCCAACCCCAACAACTATATCAAAGACCCACCAGACAAATCAGTGATTTGCTTTAGGGCAGTGTTTCTCAAACTTCCCTCACATAACAATTTTTGCCATATTCACGTAATATGTAACATTTTTTTCTAACACTTTTCTTTAAATCAACTCAATTGTAAAAATTAAATTTATCTTAAAAGAAATGTTTAAAATCAATATTGTAAATGGCAAACCAGAATCAGGTGCCCTTCCAGGCACAGCAGATTATAAACATCAGTTACTTCTTTGTCATCCAGGACATCCCTTGCTGGTGGCCCTAGATAAGCATGCCCTGGCCCTAACAGTGGGTCCCATTACATCTGCCAGCAGAGTGGGATGGGACTCTTTATTGGACAGAAGGTGCTGTTCAATGGACAGTCTGTCCTGTGCACAGATTTGTGCCCAGGGAGTGGAAATGGGCTGATGGTAGGATAGTACCATCACAAATGGTTGTCTATAGTCATACTATGTGAAACACTACTTGAGCCTAAAGAATAGTTCTTAAGATTTTCTTCTTGGGGGGTGAGGTGAAGCCACAGATTCCCACAAGATATGCTCTGTATATGTAAGGAAAATGTCAGTTGTCTGAAGGTAATTCTTTAATTTGGTAGTCCTCAAACTTAGTGGTCTCAGGACCTCTTTATATCCTTAAAATTAGTGAGCTTTTGTTTATGTGACTTTTAGCTACTGATATTGAACATATTAGAAATAAAAACTGAGAAAATTTGAAAATTTTTACTAATTCATTTTAAATAATGATAAACTACACATTACATAAATATTTTTATGAAAAATAACTATATTTTTCAAAACAAAAGACGAGTAGCTTTGTTTACATTTGTGTAAATCTCTTTAATATCCGGCTTAACGGAACTTAGCTGTATTTTCATATCTGCTTCTGTATTCAGTCTTTTGCAACATCACACATCATGTGGCCTCTGTAAACTACACTGCACACTTATGAAAGAGAGTGAAAAAGTCAAATAATGTTTTATTATCATAAGAAGTAGTGACTTCATAGATCTTCTGCAGGAAGATCTTCTTAACTACTCTCAGGTCACACTGGAAAGCTCTGCTTTAATTCATTTGGAGCTAGCTAGTGGGGTATAGTGGTTTAGAAGGCAGATCCTAGAGGTGCCTGGGTAGCTCAGTCTTTAAGCCTTCGGCTCGGGTCATGATCTCAGGGTCCTGGGATCGAGCCCCGCATCGGGCTCCCTGCTCCGCGGGAAGCCTGCTTCTCCCTCTCCCACTCTCCCTCCTTGTGTTCCCTCTCTCGCTGTCTCGCTCTCTCTCTCTCTCTCAAATAAATAAATAAAATCTTAAAAAAAAAAAAAGGCAGATCCTAGAGCTAAACTGCCCCACTTCTGCCTGCCACTTTTATTATCCATTTGACTTTGGCCAACAAATTTAACTGCTTTGTGCCCTAGGTAGAATAAAGATAATAATAAGGTGATAAACATAAGGGTATATATCTATGAAATTAGTAAAATAAAATAGAACCTTGAGAGGGGGGTGTATGTAGGTGCTCAGTTTAGTCTTGAACTAGAAGTTCATTATTATTTTCATTGTATTTCTTTTTTTTTTTTTAAGATTTTATTTATTTATTTGAGAGAGAGAATGAGAGACAGAGAGCATGAGAGGGAAGAGGTTCAGAGGAAGAAGCAGACTCCCTGCCGAGCAGGAAGCCCGATGTGGGACTCGATCCAGGGACTCCAGGATCATGACCTGAGCCGAAGGCAATCGCTTAACCAACTGAGCCACCCAGGCGCCCCCATTGTATTTCTTAGTTTATATGTGAAGCTGAAAATTTTTGGTATGTTTATCAGCCATTTGTATTTTTTTGACTCATTTATTAATATACTTTATCTACCTTTGTGTTGAGTTAGTCTTTTTACTAATTTATGACCTCTTTATATAGTATACATATTAACTTCTCAATTCTTGTATATATTGCTATTATTGTCTCCATATCCATAATTTGTCTTTTAACTTTATTTGTGGTGCATTTTTTATCATGAAGTCTTAAATTTGTATGTGTCAAATCTACCGGTCTTTTTCCCAAGGCTTCTGGTTTTCATGTGTTGGTAGACTGACACTATTCTACATTTTATTTCTGTAGTTTATACTTTAATTTTTAATATTTGGAGATATAATATGCTAAGAATTTATTTTGGAGTATTATGTAGAAGAGGGGATCTAATTTTTTTTTCTGCAGAATGGGTAGCCAATTGTTTCAACACCATTTCTTGAATATGCCATTAATTTGCTGCTGATTTAGAATGTCTTCTTTATAATATACTAATTTGTTATAACCATGTGGATCTACTTTTGGATTTCTCTATTTTGTTCCATATAGTATTTGTCTCTTCCAACATCCATAATATTCATTGTATTTATTTATTTATTTGTTTATCTAAAGATTTTATTTATTTATTTGACAGAGAGAGACACAGCAAGAGAGGGAACACAAGCAGGGGGAGTGGGAGAGGGGGAAACAGGTTTCCCGCCGAGCAGAGAGCCCAATGCGGGGCTCGATCCCAGGACCCTGGGATCATGACCTGAGCTGAAGGCAGACGCTTAACCGACTGAGACACCCAGGCGCCCCCATAATATTCATTTTAAATTACTTTAGCTTTATAGTAAATTTTAATGTATGATATGAAAAGCTCCCCTTCATTATTCTCCTTTCTCATAATTTTGATTTTTTCATGAATTTATTCCATGAATCTTTGAATGAATTTTTCAAATACAACCCTTACGTCCCCCAAATTGTGATTGTAATTGGAATTACATTACATTTATTTATTAATTGGGAAGCACTGTCCTCCTTTACAATATTAAGTTATCTCAGGTGCCTGGCTGGCTCAGACAGTGGAGCATGGGACTCTGATCTCAGGGTTGTGAGTTCAAGCCCCATGTTGGACTGTAGAGTTTAATTAAAAACAAACAAACAAACAGAGTAACTTATTCCATCCAGGAAATTAAACGGCTTTTAATTTAGTCCAATTATTTTTTATATCTTTCAGCAGATTCTTAAGATGTTCTCAATATAGGTCTTGCTACTTCTTTTAAAACTTGTTCTTAGGTATCAAACAGGCTATTCTGTAAAGATCTGTCTGTGATTATCACCCTCCATCAGGATAAAAACTCTAAGGCAGATTGTGAATTATAAGATGATTGTGAATTTTCTTCTGCACCACATTTTTGTTTTGCCTCATATTGAAAAATAGAAGTTAAGGTATTCAAAATTTATAGGGTGAGCAAAATGCATCAAGAATTAAAGATAATTTTGTACTAAGAAGGGTGAACTGTTTGTCTGCTAAACTGTCTGATCCACCAAATATGTCTCCTCAAGCAAGATAAAGTGTTTGAGTCAAAATTAGATTCTATTCCCCTACCTGGGTCTTGGAAAGAGAAAAGTAAGAAATAAGCTCCTTGATTTTAATGTATAGAATCTCCAACAATCATGTGCAACAGAATCACTTGATGGGCTTATTAAAACAAAATTTGCATTCTAAAAAGTTTTCAGGTGATGCTGATGCTGTTAGTCCAATAACTACACTTGGAGAACCACTGGTCTAGTGTAATAACCCTGGGAGAGAAATTCCAGTAGCCTTGCTGCAATAGATGCAGGAGGAGATGGTAGAGAGAGCATTATAAGTTAGATCTCTGATCACAGTAAGAATTACTATGTTTGGCATTATATTCCTTTAAATCTATGATGTTTTACTGAGTTTAGGTCTTATTCAGATCCCATATATTTTGTATGAAATGTTCTGGTTTTTCAGTTTGCATACAGTTTGTAATCTCAACTTTAACTTCTGCTGTAACCCCAAAATTAGTAAGGTGATACATCTTTTTACTCATTTGTTCACTCATTCATCAAATATTTATTGAGTATCATCTGTGAGTCACATGGTTGGGATAGATCAGTGAGAAAAGAGACAGATTTCCACCTTATGGAGCTTGTATTAGTGGGCAAGAGATGAGCAACACATGATAAACAAAATAAGTAAATTATATAGCATGCCAGAAAATGATAAATGCTATAGGTACAACAAAACAACAACAACAGAACAGAAAAGGAATCATGGATGCAGGTGGAGGAGCTGCAATTTTAACTATGCTAATCAAATTAAGCCCCAGTGAGAAGGTGAAATTTGAGCAAGGACTTAAAGGAGGTGAAGGAGTCAGCCAAGTGGATATGTAGCAGAAGAAAGCAGAGTAAACAGCCTATGCAAAAGCACTCAAGTAGTAGCATGTCTAGAGTATCTGAAGAACACAGAAGCCATGGAAGCAAGCAAGCGTGGAGAACTGGAGATGAGGTCAAAGATATAAAGGGGGCCAATTCATATATGATTTTTGTAGGCCACTGTTACAATTTTTGTAGGCCACTGTGAGTGAAATAGGGAGCCACTGAGGAATTCTAGGCAAATGAGTGACAGAATATAATTTATATTTCAAAGCATCACAGGCTATTATGTTCAGCATAGACTATAGGGAGCAAGAGTAGAACCAGAAAGATCAAGTAATAGGCAACTGAGGAGTAATCCAGGTGGGGGGTGATAGTTGCTTGGATCAGAGTGCGGGCAGCGGAAGAACTGAGAAGTGGTCAGATTTTTGTTCCATTTCAATGGTAGAGCCCACAGAATTTCTTGAGAAAATGGATGTGTGTTGTAAAAGAAGGAAATCAAGGATGACTCTCAAGTTTTTAGCCTTAGCCATATGAAGGATGGAGTTAGCAAGAGTGAAATGAGGACAATAACTGAACAGGTTTAGGATTGAAGATCAGGAAATTGGTTTTGGATGTTAAGTTTCAGATATCCACTTGACAGCCAAATGGAGATACTGAGTAGACAATTAGATATAGGAAACTGGACATCAGGAGAAAAGTCAAGGTAAGATATAAATTTGGGATTTATCAGCAAATAGATGGTTTTGAAAGCCATGAAACTAGATATGATCACCAAGATATATAAAGGACCAAACCCTGGGACACTCTAAAGTGAAGAGATCAGAAAGAAGCATCAGAGCAGTGAAGGAAACACCAGTACTCTAAGGAGAAAACAGATTTTGGTATTCTGGAAATCAAGTGAAAAAAGTATATGAAGAAGGAAGGAGTAATCCACTATGTCAAATATTGCTGTTAGGTCAATTAATATTAGGACTGAAGATTAACCGTTGGCATATGGAAGGTTTTAGTGACTTTAACAGGAGTTAAAGTGATGGTGATGGGGTGAAAGCCTGATTGAAATAGGTTCAGGTAAGAATTGGAAGGGGGGAATAGTATAGAAAAGTATAGACTATTATTGCAAGAAGCTGTTTTGCAAAGGGAAGCAAAGAAATGGGACAGTAACTGGCAAGCAAGGTAAGGTCAAGAGTTTTGTATCTTTTTTTTTAAATGGAAGAAGTAACAGAATGCTTGAATGATGGTGGAAAAAATCTAGTATGGAGGCAAAAACTTGTTGATGTAGGAGAGAGAAGGGAGAATTTTTGAATCGATATCATTGAGTAGCTAAGAGGATAGGATCTAGTATAGGAATCAGCAAACTTTTTCTGTAAAGGACCAGGTAACGACTATTTTAGACCTTGCTGACCACACATGGTGTCTGTTGTATATTCTTCTTCCCCACCCCCAGCTTTACCAAAATGTAAAAACCATTCTTGGCTTATGGGCTATGTGAAAACAAATAGCATGATTTGGCCCATATGTTGTAGTTTGCCAATCCTTGATCTAGTACACAGGCAGAAAGGCTGATTTTATTTTTATTTTCTTTAAGATTTTTTTTTTTAAGTAATCTCTACATCCAACATGGGGCTTGAACTCACAACCCCAAGATCAAGAGTCGCATGCTCTACCGACTAAGCCAGCCAGGCACCCCAGAAAGGCTGATTTTATATAAGAGTGTGGAGAGCATGCATAGCTTTTGTATTGTAATAGTCTGGAAAACAGAGTATATGAGTTCAGCTGCTGATAGGCAGACAGATGTAGTAGGAGCTCTCTTCTGATTGCTTCAATTTTCTCCAGGAAATAGAAGAAGTTATCAGCAGGTAAGATTGAGAGCAGGAAATGCTGATATCTGAAGAGGAGAATTGTATGAAATAGTTGTCTATGAAAAGGAGAGTGAATAAACTTGGAGCCAATATATTTTGATTGCCTGGCCGCATTTTGAGATCACTTGAGGTTTGTGTTCATCAAATTTAAAGTGAAACCTCTTCACACTTGCATTTTTCTTCCAGTCATGGAAGAAAGAAAGAAAGAAAGTCTTGCTGGGAGCAAGAGTGAAGTAAGTAAAGACTGATTAGAGTTACAGTTTTGCCAGGTGAGTATGATGAATTAAGAGAGAACATTAAGGAAATGTCCAAGAGAGTGATCAATGATAGACCATGAAATTTAAGCAAAGTGAAGAGGGGAAAAAAAGTGAGGGGCAGTGAAACAGTGATAAAATCAATATATTGGAATTCCCAATGAGTGTGAAGAATTATTGGGAAGCAGGTATCTAGAGCAGGTATCTAGAGCTGGAAAGATAGGAAAAGATGGTCATAGAGGGGGATGCATGAAATTAAGATATTGGTGGGTTTGTAGTTACTGGTAATAAGTAGATCTAAACAGGGAATGACCAAGGGAGTGGTGTAGGCAGTATGAAAAGGAGAAGTAGTCAAGAAGATGAGAGTCAAAGCATTAGAAAAATCATTGATGTGCATATTAAGATCACCAAGAATTGAGGCAGGAATGTTGGAGAGACTGACAAAGTTAAAATCATCAAGAAATAAAGATAACCTCTGTTGACTTGAAGTTTTTTTGCACTGACATCTTAAGAGTAGGTTTTAAGAACTTTACCTTTTGAAATTCACTAAGGTTTTTTATGTGGCCAAACTTGATTGATATTTGGAAATGCTCATAGACATAAGACAATATGAATTCCCTACTTGTAAGATACAAAATTATATTTATAATTTTTTTTCATTAGTTTTTTCTCAGTGAATATGGAGAGATCAGTTAGGAGGACATTGAATAGACAAAAGATGGTGGTTTAGTTGAGGCTGGTGGTAGTAGAGATGAAAGGAACTGGATGGACTAACAGAAATTGATGAAATCAAATCATCAAGCCCTAATGATGAATTGGATATGGCATGTAAAGGAAGGAAGCAACAAGGACATCTTCTGGGGGGCGCCTTGGTGGCTCAGTTGGTTAAGTGGCTGCCTTTGGCTCAGGTCATGGTCCCGGTGTCTGGGACGAAGCCCTGCATGGGGCTTCCCTGCTCAATGAGGAGTCTGCTTGTCCCTCTGCCCCTCCCCACCACTCATGCATGCTCTTTCTCTCTCTCAAATAAATAAATAAAATCTTTTTTTTAAAAAAAAAGGATGTCAGGTGCGCCTGGGTGGCTCAGTCGTTGGGCGTCTGCCTTTAGCCCGGGTCATGATCCTGGGGTTCTGGGATTGAGCCCCACATCGGGCTCCTTGCTCAGCGGGAGGCCTACTTCTCCCTCTCCCATTCACCCTGCTGGTGTTCCCTCTTTCGCTGTGTCTCTCTCTGTCAAATAAATAAATAAAATCTTTAAAAAATAAAAATATTTTAAAAATTTAAAAAAAGGATGTTTTCTGGGTTTCTATAAAAAGGTGAATGATGGTCTAGCATTATCATTGAGAGCAAATATTTTGAGGAGTCAGGATACCTTTGTTCAAAGTTAGCCTTACTTACAAGGGGTGTGATATCAACAAGTTATTTTGCTTCTCAATTTTCTCACTTTAAAAAGCAGGTAATAATATATGAGGTTCTTGTGAGGATTAAATGAATTAATGGATATAAGACACTTATTTCCACCTTAACACATAGTAAGCCTTCAATGAGTGTGAGCTATGTTTAGTCTTTATTGAAACATTCAAAGATGATCCAGTTTGAAAGGCAAGTAATGAGCTCAACTGTATATATTTCAAAGCATACACTTAAAGCACACATGTGGAGGTAAATAAGCAGCTGGATATTCAGGCCTGGCACTCAGAAAAAAAATATGGGCTAGAGATACAAATTAGTGAGTCATCTGTGTATAGATGGTAGCTATACACAGAAACAATGGGAGTGGATAAGATTGCCTGGGGAAAAAAATAGTGAGGAAAAGACTGATTTTGTTGTTTTTTTTTTTTAATTGAGATAAAATTCGTATGACATAAAATTCACCATTTTAACCATTTGAGTGCACAATTCAGTGATTTCCAGTACATTCACAATGTTTGCAACCATCACCACTAAATTTGAACATTTTTATCACTCAACTAAGAAACCCCATATCCATTAAGCAGTAACTCCCCAGTCCTGCCTCCCACTAGCCCCTGGCAAATACTAATACTGCTTTTTACATCTATGGATTTGCCTATTCTTGACTTTTCAATTGAATGGAATCGTACTATATGTGGCTTTTTGTGCCTGGCTTCTTTCACTTAGTATGTTTTTCAAGGTTGATCCATGTAGCAGTACTTCATTCTGATTTATGGCTGAATAATTCCATTGTATGGATATCACAATGTGTTTATCCATTCATTTGTTGATGGGCATTGGGGTTCTTTCTACTTTTTGGTTATTATTTAGCTGTACACATTCATGTACAAGTTTTGTTTGTTCTCTTGAGTGTATGTTTAGGAGTAGTATTGCTGGGTCTTATGGTAATTCAATGTTTAAACTTTTGAAGAACTAAGAAATTGTTTTCCACAGTGGCTGCACCATTCTACATTCCCACTAGTAATTTATGAAGGTTCCAGTTTCTCCACATTGTTGCTAATATTTGTTTTCAAATTATAGCCACCCCAGTGGGTGTGAAGTGGTATCGTACTTACTTTGCATTTCTTTAGTGGCTTACAATGTTGAGCATTTTTTCATATACTTCTTGGCCATTAGAATATCTTCCTTAGAGAATTATCTATTCAAGTCCTTGCCCATTTTTACATTGGGTTGGCTTTTTATTGGACTTACTAGAGTTATTATATATTCTAAATTAGAGACCCTTAACAGATATATGACTTGCAAATATTTTCTCATATTCAATGGGCTCTTTTTCTTGATAATGTCTTTTGATGCACAGAAGTTTTAAATTTTGATAAAGTCCAATTTATCTATTTTTAATTTTGTCACTTGTGTTCTTGATGTCATATCTAGAAATCCATTGCTAAACCCAAAGTAATGAAGATTTACCCCAATATTTTCTGAAATTTGTATAGTTTTGCTCTAACACATAGGTCTTTGATTCATTTTGAGTTACTGTTGTTACATGGTATGAGGTAAGGGTCAAAATTCATTCCTTTGTATATTGATATCCAGTTTTTTCAGCAGTATTTATTGAAAATACTATTCTTCCCTCAGTGATCTGTCTTGATATCTTTATCAAAAATCAATTGACCATAGATGTATGGGTTCAGTTCTGGGCTTTCAATTCTATTACATTGATTTATATATCTATATTTTTTGTGTGTGCATGAGAGTTTGAGAAGTTTGTTTTTTTTTTGCTTTGTTTTTTTGTTTTTTTTTAGGAGAGAGGGGGTTGGGGGAAGGGCAGAGGGTGAGAGAAAGAGAGAGAATCCCAAGAAGGCTCCACGCCCAGCATGGAGCCCCACATGGGGCTTGATCCCACAACCCTGAGATCATGAACTGAGCCGAAATCAAGAATCAAATGTTCAACCAACTAAGCCCCCCAGGGCCCCCAGACTGGTATTGTTTTTTAAATGTTTGATAGAAGCCACAAATGAAGCCATATGATTCTCAGTTTTTCTTTTTTGGAAATTTTTTGATTACTGATTCAGTCTCTTGTACTGTTATGTCTATTCTATTTTGAGTCAGTTTTGGTAGTTTGTTTCTAGGAATTTGTTTCATTCAGATCGTCTAATTTTTTGGCATATAATTGTTAACAATTCTTTTTATTTCTATAAAGTTGGTAGTAGTAGTAGCAATGTTTCCACTCTTTCTGCTTGTAGTAATTTGAATTTTCTTTTTTTCTTGTTCATTCTGTTTAAAGGTTTGTTAATTTTATTGATCTTTTCAAGGAACCAACTTTTGGTCTCATTGAGTTTTCTGTTTTCTATTGTTTATTTCACTTATCTCTGCTCTTATCTTTGCTAAGTCCTTCCTTCTGCTTGCCTTGGGTTTCATTTGCTCTTCTTTTTCTAATTCCTTAAGGTAGAAGGTTAGGTTATTGTTTCTAGATCTTCTTATTAAATGTAGGCATTTACAGCTATAAATTTTTCCCTGAGCTCTGCTTTTGCTGCAGTCCATGTTTCAGTGTGCTGTATTTTCTTTTTCATTCATCTTAAAGTATATTAGAATTTCTCTTGTGATTTCTTCTTTGACACATTCATGATTTAAAGGTGTCTATTTGTAGTTTCATACCATTGTGGTCAGAGAAAATACTTGATATGATTTCAGTCTTTTGAAATTTATTGAAATTTGTTTTATAGACCAACCTATATTCTATACTGGAGACTGTTCCACATGCACTTGAACTATGTTGGAATATCTTTTTCCATCCTTTCACTTTCAACTCATATGGTTCTTTGGTTCTAAAGTGAGTCTCTTGTAGATGGGATATAATTAGAACATAAAAAAAAAATCCATTCTGCCTATCTCTCTGCATGTTAATTGGAATTTAATGCATTTACATTTAATGTGATTAGTGATAAGGAAAAACTTACTTTGCCACTTGCTTTTTCATATGTTGTGTATCTTTTCATTGCTCAATTCCTCCACTACTGACTTCCTTTGTGTTAGATATTTTCTAGTCTATCATTTGTATTTCTTGTCATTCGTTTTACTACATTATTTTCTTAATAGTTGCCCTAGGAATTATAATTAGCAACCTATAATAATATTTTTTAAGTAAAAACCAACTTAGTTTCAAGGGCATAAAACATTTTTGCTCTTACGATTCATTCTCTCTTTTGTTATCACAAATTACATCTTTATACATTATATGCCCAAGGACAAAGATTTATAATTACTGTTTTCATAGTTGTATTTTAAATCATACAGAAAAAAAAGAAGTTACTAACCAACAATACATTAACTCTGACTTTTATATTACCCACATAGTTACCTTTAACAGTGCTTCTTCATGTGGACTCAGGTTACTATCTAGTGTCCTTTCCTTCCAGGTTAAAGAACTCCCTTTGGTATTTCTTGTAGGGCAGGTCTACTAATGACAAATTCTCTCAGTGTTTGCTTATCTGAGAATGTCTTAAGTTCTTCATTTTTGAAGGATAGTTTTGCTGGATATAGAATTCTTAGTTAACAGGGACGCCTAGGTGGCTCAGTCAGTTAAGCGTCTGCCTTTAGCTCAGATCATGATCCCAGGGTCCTGGGATTGAGTCCCACATCAGGCTCCTTCCTCAGTGGGGAGCCTGCTTCTCCCTCTGCCTGCTGCTCCCCCCTGTTTGTGCTCTCTCCCTCTCTCTCTCTCTGACAAATAAATCTTAAAAAAAAAAAAATTCTTAGCTAACAGTATTTTTCTTTCAGCACTTTGAATATGTCATTCTATTGTCTACAGTTTCTGGTGAGAAATCAGCTGTTAATCTTATTGAGGATCCCTTGTTTATGAGGACTCACTTCTCACTTGCTGCTTTCAGGATTCTCTTTGTCATTGACTTTCGACAGTTTGATTACAATGTGTCTTGGTGTGGGTCTCTTTGAGTTTATCCTACTTGGACTTCATTGAGCTTCTTGCACATCTAGATTGATGTCTTTCATCAAATCTGGGCAGTTTTTTGCCATTATTTCTTCAAATATTCTCTCTGTCCCTTTCTTTCCTCTCCTTTCGGAATGCCTATTATGCATATATTCATATGCCTGATGCTGTCCTACAGGTCTCTTAGGCTCTATTCATTTTTCTTCAATCTTTTTCCTTTCTGCTCCTCCAACTGGGAAGTATTAGTTGACCTATGTTGAAGTCTCCTGATTCCTTCTTCTGACAGCTCACATCTACTGTTGAATCCCTCTAGCGAATTTTTAGTTTCATTTATTGTACTTTTCAACTCCAGAATTTCTATTTGCTTCCTTTTTATAATTTCAACCTCTTTATCAATATTCTCTACTTGGTGAGACATACTGTCCTGATTTTAGTTCTTTGTCCATGGTTTCCTTTAGCTATTCCAGCATATTTAAAAGAGTCATTGGAAAATTTTTGTCTAGTAAGCCCAATGTCTATGCTTCCTTGGGACAGGTTCTACTAACTTTTTTTTTCCTGTATATGGGCCACACTTTTTTTTTTTTTCTGCCTTGTTATTTTTTGTTGAAAACTGGACATTTTGATTATTATAATGTGGCAAGTCTGGAAATCAGATTCTCCTCCCTCTCTAGAGTTCATTGTCGCTGCTTATTGTGGTTGTTGTTGTTTGTTTAATGATTTTTCTAAACTAACTCTGTGAAGTCTGTATCCCTTCTTATGTGTGACCACTGAAATGTCTGTTCTGTTGGCTTAGTGGTCAGCTAGTGATTCAACAGAGATTTCCTTAAATTCCTATAACCAAAAATGATGAAAACCACTTCCAGGTTTTGTCAGAGGGCTCTTTCCAGGTGTGTTGGGGCATGCCTTTATCATTCAAATGGGCAATTTATAAGTCTACCTTATTTTTCACTTTCTATCTGTGCAAAGCCTGAATGTTAGTCAGAGGTGAGACTTTAGGAACTTTGCAGGTTTTTTCTGTGCATTTGCCTCACCCAAGATATATAGGTAGCCATTTTTTAAGATTTTATTTTTAAGAAATCTCTACACACAACATGGGGCTTGAACTTACAACCCCAAGATCAAGAGTCACATGCTCTACCAACTGAGACAGCCAGGTGCCCCCAGGTAACCTTTCAGATTCCCAGGAATATGTAGGAGGTTTTCAAAGATTTTATTCTCCAAAGTATCTCACTCTTCAGCCTTTTTTCCCCGTGTCTATTGTTTGCCCCAATTGTTACTCCTTTCCCCAACTGGCATCAGCTAATAAACTTGCCTTTAATATCTCCTGGGTAGTCACTTCTGCCTCAGGAGAGTTCTAAGTTAGGCAAAATAAGGGCAAGCCCTTGCACTAGTCCTCCAGGGAGCCACCAGACAGGTCAAAATAAACTACTACCATTCTTCGAGAACAAGGTTCATTCTGCTACCTCTGGCACCAGGAACTTACACCAGGAATGTAGGCTGTTGTCCAAAACTGCCACTGAACTGGGGATGAAGAAATGAGGCTAGGGTAAGTTTCAATAGCACAAAGCTCTCCTACTCGGATTCAATCACCTTGTTCTTGATTAAATGTTTGCCTGGTTATTGTAACCTTTTACTAATTTCCAGAGTTCACATAAACTTGATTCTGATAATTTTTGCCAAATTATTTGCTGTTTATGTAGAGAGACAGGTCCTTGGAGTTCTATAATGGCCATTTTACTGATGTCACCACCCAGAGACTGACTCTTGGAGAACCTCAACATTTGGTAGTGGAGTAGGGGAGGATGAGTCTGCAAAAAGGAATGAGAGGAGCTGCTAGAGGTAGAAAGAAAACAAGGAATGTGATGTGTTATAGAAGCCAAGAAAGAAATGTAATGCAAAGGGAGCAGCTATCAATGCCAAATATTCTAAGATTCTAAGAAAAAGACTGTAAAATGTTTGGTGAACACAGGTACATAGAAGTCATTTGTGACCTCAGGACTATTTTTCAAGAATCTTTCTTTCCTTTCTTTCTTCTTTCTTTTTCTTTCTCTCTCTTTTTCTTTCTTTCTTCTTTCATTTTTTAAGTAATCTCTACATCCAATTGAACATGGGGCTCAAACTTATGACTTCGAGATCAAGAGTTGCATGCTCTACCAACTGAGCAAGGCAGGTGCCCAAGACTATTTTTCAACAGGTTGACATTGGCATTTTGAGCAGGATAATTCTTAAATGTGAGAGACTATCCTACAGATTGCAGTATGTTAGGTATCCTTGACCTCTGACAACTAAACACCAGTAGCACCCTTCACCCTTAAGTCATAACCAACAATATACAAATCAAAACCAAAAAGTACTGCCACATATCTCAAAATGTCCCCTGGAGAATTAGCACTCTCTTGAAGAACCACTACTTTAGGAATCTCTACTTTGGTGATATTAAAGGGGCAGATGTCAGATGATAGCAACCTGGAATATGAATAAAGGGGTGAAAATGAAACCAGTGAGATGCCAGAGACGAGGCTTACTGGAAATTTGGCTGAAGTGAGGAATGTGACAGGGCAGCAAATGGGGTCAAGGAAGTGTTTTTTTGACATAGGATTCAGATGTGTTTAAAAGCAATGGATATGATCCATATAAAAGGGTGAGTTTACGTATACAAAGAAAGGGATACTTGTTAGTCTAAAGTAACTCAAGAGGTGGAAGGAAAGTATATGTTAAGGAAGTGGCCTTAAAGAGGAAGTTTAACTCCTGTTTTTGTAACAGTGACCTTAGGACAATGCAGTAGCATCCTAGGTAGTTTCCCTGCTTCCTTCCTTACCATATAGACTATTCTTAACACAGTAGCGAGCATCACTTTTCTGCTTTTAACTCTCCAATGGCTCCTCATCTCACTCAGAATAAAAGCCAAACTTCTTACACTGGCTTATTAGATCCTTCATGATCTGCCCCTTCATCCCCTCCTTTAACCTATTTGATCTCATTTCCTAAAACTTTTCCCCTCAGTGACATTTCACCCCACAGCTTTCCTTATTATTCTTACACACCAGGCACATTCCTGCCTCTAGATATTTGCTCTTGCTGTTCCCTTTGTCAGGAATACTCCTCTCCAAACACCCATACAGCTTGCTCTCTCACCACCTTCAAGTGTTTGCTTAAATGTCATCTGCTCAATGACTACTCTATTTAAAATATTACTTCTTAATCCTGCTCCTTCCTATAGCCTTTCATTCTTCTCCGTAGTACTTTCTACTTTCTAGATCATCATATCACTTATTTTATTCCTGTCTTTCCCCACTAAAATATAAGCTCAAAGGCCAGGGGGAGGTAAAGATTTTTCTTTGTATGGTTCATTGATGTATCCCCAGCACATAGTGGGTACTCAATACATTGTTGAGTAAATAAGGAGAAGGATGACTGTAGGTAGATTTGCAAATTTGGAAGCAGGAAGAAATCTCCCTTTGGTGGATTCAGTTTGGGAGGAAAGTGGTGAGGTTATTTGCTGAGAGTAAAGGGGAGGTAGTAAAGTGAGGGGGATAGATTTGAAGAGAGTGGAAGTTTGAAAACCTTGTTAAAGTAGTGAGAGATTTGAAGAGAGAAATAAAAGATTGCCTAGATGTACTGAGGGTTCATTTGATTTTGGTGATCATGAGATTTTTAGTAGAATCAATCTATTGTATTGTCCAATAGTCTTCAGCAGTGTGCAATTGCTCAGAGGCATTGAGAAAGTGAATGATTGGGGTAATTCAGGCTGCAGTTTTGCCAGACAGAGGCAAAGGGTTTAGGGCATAGTTCTCAATCTTGGCTGTACTTTACTATTTATCAGTGGTAGGACTTTAAAAAGTAGTGAGTTTGGGGGGGGGGGGGAAGTGGCCAGTTTGTAAATCTAGAGCTTACCTCTACTGCCTCTACATGAGTAAATAAGGAACTCTGGATCTGTCGACTATTTACATTATTATCTCTGCTTAAAAAGATACATCATATACTGATATGGTGCTGTCCTGGAGATTTTTACTCCTCATTTCTAAATAGCAATTTTTGTGGCAGCTTTCCTATTTTTCCACATACTTGAATGAAACCCTCACATCACAACTCTGATAACTCAAATGATCTCCTTTTAGTTATATATTAAAATATAAACTCCACAGAAACAGAAACCAAGTGAATTTGCTTAATACTGTGTTCCCAAGACATGATACCCAGGTCAATAATGTTTTTTGAATGAATGAATGATAGCCACCAGCAGTGGGGCATGTATGTGCCAGGTGCTGCACATTTATGTAAAGTGATTTCATTTACTTCTGACAAACAGCCCTATACCCTATCAAGCCAATTTTAGAGATTAGGAAGTATAATCTCTGAAATTTCGGTAATTTGCCCAACATCACACTGCTAGTCAGTCAATAATGTAGCCAGAGCTCTACATTATGTCATTCTGATTCCAAAAGCCATGTTTTTAACCACGTTTATCCTGTTTGAGAGGAAGTCAAGGACAGAGAAAAAAAGAGAAATGCAAAGAGTAGGTAGAGATCCCTGGGTGGCTCAGCTGGTTAAGCATCTGCCTTCAGCTCCAGTCAGGATCCCAGGGTCTTGGGATCAAGTCACACATCAGAGCTCCTTGCTCAGCAGGGAGCCTGCTTCTCCCTCTGTCTGCTGCTCCCCCAGCTTGTGTGCGCTCTCTCTCTGATAAATTAAATAAATAAACAAAAGAGTAGGTAAAAATTTCAGAGAATACATTTATTATTTTGTGATCCTTTAGAAATTCTAGCAAAACCTCTTTTAACCCCTTTTACAATCAGAAACATGAGAACTTCACTTTTTGATTCTCCATGAATAGGATCACATTAAAATCATGGTCACCTACAGTCTATGGGCTGATAGTTCTCCCCCTCTATTGGTTGATATGTGTTAATCTGTTGGTTGAAATATGGGTCTTTTGCGCACTTACAAACTTGTAACCTCTCAATAGAGAGAAATGCAAATAGTCTAAGATTTGCTATACAGGCAGTTATGTAAATTTTCAAATGCTATCTAATACAGTATTTTATCCATATTAGGTATAAGCCAGCTTTTCCCTATTTATAACAGCAGGACTGGATCTTATAACCATGTCTTTTCCTCTTAAGAATGAACAATATTTTGCTATTTTCTTTGTAATTTTGTAGGCAAGTATTCTTTCACTCAACAAATGTTTATCTGATGTCACAGAGATATCATTCTACTGGGAGACAAGCAATAAACAAAATATATATTATATTGGCAAATAGTAAAATAAAAATAGAGCAGGGTGATAGTAGTGGGGTCCCATTTATATAGAGTTCTCAGAGGGAAGATCTTTCTGATGAGATTTAAGTAGAGACCTAAAGAAGTGATCACAGTGTGAACCAAGTAGGACCAAAGGGGAAGAACATTCTAGGCAGGATAGTAGGGCAAAGGTCCTCAGACATGCTTGGTATATTGGAGAAAAAGGGAAGAGAGTGATGGGGGGAAAATGAGCAAGTAAAAATGTCACTGGATATGAAACCAGAGGTAATATGGAGGGGGTAGTTCACTTACAGACCATGGTAAGAACTTTGGCTTTTATTCTGAGATGGGAAGCCATCGCTGGGTTTTAAGATAGAAATAATATTGACTTGTAAAGAGATCATTCTGACTGCTGTGTGAGCTAGTAAGCCCTGTGAAAGTAGGTATAGAAACAGGAGATGAGTTAGGAGCCTTTGCTATGGCCTAGGGATAAGATGGTGACTTGGACCAGGGTGAATGGGATGGAGATAGTGAACAAAGATCAGACTCTGAGTATATTTTGAAGACAATACTGGTGGCATTTGCTGATAGAGTGGATCAGGTATGAAAGAATCAAGGACTCCGAAGACTCTAGTCTCAACTAGAAGAATGGAGTTGCCATTTCATGAAATAGGGAAGACCTAATCAGAATTTATTTAGGGGTGGGGGGAATTAAAGAGTTTGGTTGTGGATATATTAGGTTTGTGATACTTGGACATTTGAGCAGTACTGTAGAGTAGGCGGTTGATTGTGAGCCTAGTGTTTAAGGGAAAGATATAGGCTAGAGATTCAAATGTGGGTTTCATTTAGCCAGACACATGGATAGGATTGCTTAGTGAGGGAGAGCAAAGATCAGAGGAGTCCAAGTTGTGAGGTTTGAATCTTGGGGTACTCCAGCATTTTGAGGCTACAAAATTAGGAGGAACCAGCAAGAAGACTAAGCAACAATCATTTAGGAAGGAAGAGAAGAAAGAATGGAATCCTGGCAGGCCAGATAAAGATCTTCAGGAAGAGAGTAATTCATCAGCTGTGTCAAATGCTGACAGGTGAAATGAGATGAAGATAAAAAAATAAAAATTGGATTTGAGAACACGGAAGTTACTGATATTTAGCAGTTTCACAGTGGAGTGTGGAGATCAAGTCTGATTTGTGGATTTAAGAGACAGCAGCAGAAGTGGACAAGTTTGTACAGAAGAGCAAATCAAAGTGGTGGGGGCATATTTGGAGGGAGATACAGGTCAAGTTTTTTTTGTTTTTTAAATGGTAGTAGCTATTAAGACATGTTTTTAAGTTGACAGAAGTGATCAAGTTGAGAGGAAAAAAAATTGTAAGGAAAGCATACAATTCCAAGAGTAAAATGGAACTCAAGGAAAAGGTGGCAACTTTGATCTTAGAATTTTGACAGTTTATCCATCGTTACAGGAGTGTAGCAGTGTATTCAGATGTAGGAAGATTGGTAGGTGCAGTGGTGAGTAGGAGGGAGCTGTTATTGATTTCTAATTTTTTTCTATTTCCCTAGAGAGATAAGCAAGATAATGCCTTATTCAGAATGAGGAGTGGGGGATGTCTTCTTAGTTTAAAAGATTTGTTAAACAGCTTTTTAAGAGAGCTGGGTAAATGGATTAGGGAAATCAGCCTGGGGGGAAGGGTGATGAATACAAGCTCAATCCAGAGTTAGCATTGCTGTTTTTCTCCAGCCAAATTCAACTGCAAGCACACAGTGAATTAACCAGGATTGTGGTTTAGACAGGTAAAATGGAGGAAAAGAGAAGGAAAGGATTGAAGGTATTTATAAAGGATTTATAACAATGTGATAATGGAATCTAAAATAGGCGATGAGGGGCACCTGGGTGGCTCAGGCGTTAAGCGTCTGCCTTCAGCTCAGGTCATGATCCCAGGGTCCTGCGATCGAGCTCCGCATCAGGCTCCCCGCTCCGGGGCGGGAAGCCTGCTTCTCCCTCTCCCTCTGCCCCCGCTTGTGTTCCCTCTCTCGCTGTGTCTGTCAAATAAGTAAATAAAATCTTAAATAAAAAAAAAAAAGGGATGAGTTTTTTAAAATTGGGTATAACGTTTAGATGGGTCCTTTAGTAAGTAGTTGATTCTTATTTGAGGTAGTTCTTTTAAAGCTTTTATTTATTTGACAGAAAGAGACACAGCAAGAGAGGGAACACAGGCAGGGGGAGTGGGAGTGGCAGAAGCAGGCTTCCCATGGAACAGGACCCTGGGATCATGACCTGAGCTGAAGGCAGATGCTTAACGACTGAGCCACCCAGGCGCCCCTAAGGTAGGTCTATTAAGTCACTGTGAACACTGACCCACTCCTAGGGAAAACAGGGTTAGGTTCCTGAAAGACATTTTCATCAATGTGTTTCTATTTAGACAGCTTATTGTTGATTCCTTAACACTGAACTCATCATAGCCAAGGACAGTAATAAGCCTGAAAGTTTATCTAGGACCTGTGTTTTCTTCACCAAGCACATCGCCATCTTGTGCTTAGGATTACTAGACGGCACTTCAGTCCTATGCTTGGAGGGGCATTTAAAAAAAGCAAAACCACCGATAAGCATGAAAAGCGCAAAAACCCTGAAAGTATATATATTGTGAAAAGCACATTAATTTACAGTATGAGAGAATTAACCAGTGCTGTCTTGTTAAATTCAGCTGGGAATGTTAAACTTTTTGCCACTCTGTGCATGTCCATGACTGCTATGCATACTGATCTGGCGATCACAAATTTTAGTAAGTGGGCAAATTTGCAAATATAGAATCTATGAATTGAGTAAGCAAATTTGCAAATATAGGATCTATGAATAATGAAGACTACAATGCCTTGTACAGTTTCCTCCAGTTTGCTGCTTTTGATCAAATGGTATTTATCAAAATTTCAGCACACCATTACCATCAAGAAACTAGTAATAAATTTTGCTGCCGGTTTTCAAGAAGTTTCTACGTAAGATATACTACTTTGTGTACTCTGCAAATCTATCTTCGGTCTTCAATGCGTCTGCCTTCAGCTCAAGTCATGATCCTAGGGTCCTGGGATTGAGCCCCGCATCGGGCTTCCTGCTCAGGGGAAGCTTGCTTCTCCCTCTATCACTCCCTCTGCTTGTGTTCCCTCTCTCACTGTCTCTTCTCTGTCAAATAAATAAATAAAATCTTAAAAAAAAAAAAAAGTTCAACTCTTGGTTTCAGCTCTGGTAGTGATCTCAGGGTCATGGTATCCAGCCCTTAGTGCAGCTCCGAGCTCAGGAGTATGCTTAAGATTCTTTCCCTTTCCCTCTTCCTCCCCTTGCCCCATGATCTCTCTAAATAAAATCTTTAAAAAAAGAAATTGCACATAAGACTCTAGGTTTTTTAAAAATTTTTTCCCCATTTCAGTCATTGGCAGTCTTTTTAATTACTGATAGTTTATGGGGCATTAAGTAGGCTTTCACTGGTTCTGGAAAACAGCAATAACCCTGACACCTGGCAGGCATATGTGACATGTAATCATTTCTTTCAATCAGTTTTGATTTCAGGGCCTCTTCCCCACATCATTCCTTCTCTTCATTAGGCCCAGCAGTAACGTTAACTTGTTAGATACCAAGTCAGTCAGTTACTTTTTGATACTGGTTTTTGGTGGGGTCTTATTTCTTCTGGTTTCCTCTTTTACCCTTTTCTTCTGTGCAAATATATATTTACTTTGTTTATTACAATCTTTCCGTTAAAATAATTCTGCCTTATAAGGAGTTTAGAGCAAGGGAAAAAACCCCACCTGAATATCTATCAATCACTACCCTCAAGTAAAACTTAATTTTGGGGGGTACACTTGACTTTCCCCCCTCCCAACATGCCAATGCTGGTACTGCGCCTGCAGCGGTCTATAAAATCCAATTCGTCGCAGCTTCATTGAGCACACCCTATGCCTTTATTCACATGCAGAACCTCCGAATGAATGAATGTTCTTACGCCAAAGAACTTCAGCGAGGAAGAGAAACTAGAAGAGAAAAATAGGAAATTAAAAAAAGGATAGGGTGGGGAGGACACAGCGGGGGGGGGGGGGGGCGGAAAACAGGAAATAAGTAAGAGGCGGTTCAACACTTTCCCCCAGTAACGCATTCCCGCTCCCTGTCAGCCTCGGTTTCCATTCACCGCCCAGAGCGGCGCTCCCTCCTCCAACGGGGCACGTCCACCTTACGGCCGCACCCGCGCACGGCCTTCCCGCATTCGGTACGGCACCCCTTAACTCCTGAGTCTTTCCTCGCTCGGCAAGCTCGCTTTCCTGCATGCTTCTGGGGGTGAGACTTACTTCTAACGTGCCGACGGGCAAGCTCCAGGCAGCCCCGGCCCACCCAAGGCCGGGCGCGCGCTCGGCGCCAGGTCTGAGACAGGTGCCCAGGCCCAAGTTCCGGCTCCCGGGAGCGGGCCGCAGGGAGCAGCGGCACGCTCCCCACCTCCCCGAGGGCAGCTGCCGTCGCTGCCGACCGAGGAAGCTCCTTGGTAACCGCCCGCCAGCCGCCTAACGGGGGGGGGGGGGTTCCGACCACCCCGCCGGGGCCCGAAGGGGCGGGGGCCGGCGGCCGGAGAGCTCACCCAAGGGCACCCTCCCACCCCCGCGCCTCTGGGCGCACGCGCAGCAGCCGCAGCCTCCTTTATTTAGTCCGCGATGGCTCCTCTTGCGTCCCACCGTCCTCCTCCCGAAGGCGGCTCCCGCCCCGCGCACCCCGGAGCCCCTAGGACCAGCCTCGAGCAGGTCCCCGAGCGGGACTATCCCTAAACTGGAACGGCAGCGGCCGGACTTGCGCGTGAAGAAAAGAAGCGGCAACCGGAAAGACCTGACGGGTCGCAAGGAGGCGAGCCAGGCCTCAGAGGAAGAGGAAGGCCGGGGCGAGCCGAGGTTTGCCGAAGGCGGCGTTCCGGAGCCGCGCGGGGCGGGGAGGAAGGCCGAGGGTGGGAGAGGAGGGGCGCGGCGGAAACTGCCGAGGTTTTCCGAAGGCCGCGGCGTCCGAGTTGCCCGGATGTAGTTGGTGGAGCGGCAGCGGCGGCACCAGCGGCGGCGGCGGCGGCGGCAGGAGGCGGAGGAGAAGGACCAGGCAGCGGCGGCTACGGGGGGAGGAGGGGAGGAGGCGGCGGAGCAGGGCGAAGAGAAGGCGGAGGAGGCAGTAGCTCTCCGCGGGGCTGAGCCGGACGCGTCTTCTTGCCCCCCTCCCCCCGGTTCGCCGCTGCCGCCGTGTAGTTGGCGCGGCTGCCCGGGCTGAGAGTGAGCGTGGTGTCGGCGGAGGGAGATGGCCCGGGAACGCCGGCGCCAGTAACGGGGAGGTGCTGAGAGTCGCCGAGGGCGCGCCGGGCCCTGGTGCCGGTCCTGCCGCCCGCCCGCCGCCTGCGCGCCCGCCCGCCCGCCCGCCTCTCGCGGCCGCTCTCCCCCTCCCCCGACACACACTCACAGGCCCGGCATTGATGGTAATGTATGCGAGGAAACAGCAGAGACTCAGTGATGGGTAAATTGTCTTTTCGTTTCGGGCCGGGCCGCAGCGCGGGCGGGGGGCGGTGGCGGCGGCGGCGGCGGCGGCGGCGCGAGGAGGGGGGGCTGTTCCTCCTTATCTGGTGCTGGCCGAGCCGCCATTTTTGTTGTTAACCCTGATCCGGATCGGGCTGGGAGGAGGAGCCGCCGCGCGAGCAGGCGAGGACGGAGTGAGTGTGGAGGCAGTGGAGGGCCGGGTTCTCGGCGTTTCGCCCTGGTTACCGCCTTTCAGCCGGGTGTGTGTGTGTGTGTGTATGTGTGTGTGTGTGTGTGGGCTCATTGCCGGTACGTTTGGTAGGTCTCCCGCGGGGAGAGGCGCTGGTGGGGGGGGGGAACCCGTTTTCTTCCTCCCCCGCCGAGGTGTCTCATATCGCCGTCTCTCTTCCTGTTTTTCAGCTGTCACGACCGGAGGGGGGACTCGCAGCCTTACCAGGTACCAGCCGAGGCCGGGGTGGAGGGGTGGGTGGGGGGACGGAGGGGGGAAGGGAGGAACTGCTACTCGAGCGCAGGCTTCAGAAGTCGCTACAGGCCCTTCGGTGCAACAAATCTGAAACTAGCACCGCCGGTCCCCTGAACATTTTGTGTTTGGTTCTGTTAGCGCTCTCCAGCAACGTTTGGTGACTTATTTTGACAGGTGACTGGAGGAAGTTCAGGGTTTTGTTTTTGTTTTGTTTTTTTTTTAGGAAAAAAAAAATCATTCCTAGCCAGGAAGAACCTAACTCGATTATTTCGGTGTGAAGGAATCGATGGGATGAGACGATAGGTGACTTCTGAGCCATATTTATTGTATTTGGGAACTAAAAGTTAACGTAAGGATACTTGAATTAGATGGAAAGCTTGGGAAGAAACAACTAATTGATTTGGAACTTTTATGTGTGTCCTAAACTATCCCTTCCCCATTTTAATTGTTTTTGGTGCAAATAGTTGAGTTACTAGTGAAAGATAGTGCTTTTTCTCATTGTAAGAATTGAGATCTTTGGATACTTGGATAATTCGTTCTATGGCCAGAAGTCTTTTTATGGATAATTCTAATATAGATGGTTCTAGGTGGATATGTTCCTTTTTGTTACTGCGGTTTCTGCATGTAAAGTTTTTTAAAATTGTGATAGAAGTGGGCCCTGTTTTGAGGGGGAAATCTCCTAAGTGGTTGGTAACTATCAGATGACACCAGAAATAAATACTTCCCACTTCCTATACTTAATCACTTAAAGGAGTTTCTACGATTATAGTTCTGTTACTGGCTAGCATGAGTTGTTAAAGCTCAAGTTAAAAACCCTAGGTCCCTTGGTGTGTATAATACTGTTCATTATCTTTGGATAGTCAAAAGATTAAACGCTGTTGAATCTGCCCTTTTGAAACATACTAATTACACACAGTAAAAGACTGGTTTATTATGGTTGTCTTAAATGTGTGTTAAAATAAAACTAAACCATTGTGAGGGAGTTTTAGAAATACCCACCAACGTTTTTATATCTTGAAATTATTTTCCATACCTGCAAGAGTAGGTAAGTTAGGTATGAAATGGTTTTTTTTGGATCAAAAAATTCGAGAAACTGATGCTTTTTTTGTAGGTTTGTAGAGACATGCTTATGTATACTTGTGTCTGTGCATATCAGTTGTTAGAACACAAGATTATTACATTAGTACTCAAGATGAAACTAGTACACGAGTTTCTACTTTGGATTAAATTTTGTAATTCCCAAAAAAATTTATTAAGGAATTAATGTACCAAGGTGTTTGATTTTTTTGTAGTTACGAGATATTTAATGAAAAAAAGTTTTTTTTTTTAAACATTTGTACAAGAGTCTTAGGTATTTAGGTGTTGTCTGAATAACTTAAAGGCAGAATTGAAAATAGAAATTTTAATTTTATTGATATAAGTTCATAAACAAGTTAATATGCCAAATTTTATGATAAAATCATTTAGGAAGTTAAGTTTAAAGTTTCAATTCTTTCTCTCTTTTTTGGGGGGTGATGTTTTACAGGCACTTAAGTATTCATCGAAGAGTCACCCCAGTAGCGGTGATCACAGACATGAAAAAATGCGAGACGCCGCAGATCCTTCACCACCAAATAAAATGTTGCGGAGATCTGATAGTCCTGAAAACAAATATAGTGACAGCACAGGTCACAGTAAGGCCAAAAATGTGCATATTCACAGAGTTAGAGAGAGGGATGGTGGTGAGTAGCTTTTTTGATGAAACTTCCACATATACTTAACAATAGCTCTCTGTAAAACAATAGGTGGCAGTGATATTTCCAGCGTGGGGACATTACCATATGGTTATGTCATCAAAATATTTTATTTCTATTAATTTACTTAATTCCTAAACAAGTCACTGTAGAAGTAAGCTATTGAGCTGAGCATCTTAAAATGGATACCAGTGGCTTATAATAAGAGAATGCGTTTATGAGTATGACCTGCCAAATGCTTTATTACTGAGAGAAATGCAGGACGTTTTTCTAAGAAAAGAACTTTCACCTTTTCAAGTAAAGTCTTCAGTTTATTTGACTCAGTTTAAGATTCTTGTTGCTGCTTAAATTTATTTTTTATAAGGAGTTCAAATGTGTTTCCTACTGATAAATTATGAATTTAAAAGCTTAGTACAGTTTTTGAGATTGTTTACAAGTTAAAAAAAAACCCACCTGTGATTATAAAATTCTTTTGGGTTTTTGTTAGCATTTAAAATGTTATTTTCCAGATTCTCCAGGATTTTATTAAGGTAATTTTTATACCGTTTTCATACAAATATTCAACTTTTTTAAAGCTAGCCTCATTTCTTTTGTACGGTGCTGATACCCTTCAGTTATAACCCTACCTCAAGCTCTTTGTGATAGGAGGCTAAGAAAAAGTAAATCAGTAACTATTTTCAGATTTAATTTGCCCAGAATTTACCAAAAAATCAGATTTCATATTTAAAGCATGTATTGAGGCACAAACCATTTTCACTAGAGTAATTAAAACATCTGGTTTTTCCCCACTGTAAGATCTTCTCTTGTTTAATAGATAACATGTTTGAGATACATATATACAACAGTGATTGTACTTTCAGAAGCTTCTAAGGAAACTCAAATGAGTGCCATGTGGCTTTCTGTCCATGAACTTCTCAATACTTTGCTTACTTTTAAAAAATATCCTTCATCTTCTGGTCCTCTTTCCGCCTCTTAGGATGGAGATCAGCTTTATTCAGTGTGATCAGATAATCAGAAACATGAGTGTTCTCTGTCCATAGTTACTGGGTTGAGGAAATTAATGGTTAGATTGCATTGAAATGGAAGAATTTAGACACTGGATGGAAGGAGAATACAGTTCTGTTGAATATAGCTATAGCATTGTGCTACTGATGCAGATAAACTTTATTTTATTTGTATGTAACCAGTAGGAGGTGGGTTTGGTTATTAAAGTGTTAGAAGTCCTTTGATGGCAAAACTACTTTATTAATGTTTTTAATTTTGTGGGTAAATTTTCCAGTGTTAGATATGGTTTGAGATGATACTATTTTTGGTTATTCTTCTATAGTGGATTTCATTTTAAATGTTAGCTCTTGGAAGGCAGGTATTGTTTTGTGTTGTACTGTGTTTTATTTTTAAAATTTTGGTGATTGTGACAAAATAGGATGTGGTACTTTATCTCTTTACAGATGAGTATCTTAGATTTTCTTTTAGTAATTGTGATCTGGTTAATGGATCCTATATTTCCAAATCCAGGAATAAGTCAGTTTAGGCACTCTGGGAAAGTTCTGTAAATGCTTTTGAACATTCACAGTTAACCATACCTGATAATTCCTTTATAGGTGAGTTAATCCCAAGATCATTCTGTTGCTTATTTATTCAACAAACATGGGGCAACAGTTGTGTAGTATTCCTGGAAGTAAAGATAAAATGTGATCCTTGCCATAAAAACTAGTTCGAAAGGCTTTGACTTTTGGCAGCTAGTGGTGGTTGTAGCTGCTAACTTTATCTGTACTCCTTTTTTCTTCATTTCGATTTTAATTTTGCTTCCTATGTGAATTTCAGATACTTCTAGGGTTTTACACTTGATCTTAGCCAAAAGGCCGAGAAGCGATTACTTCTAGGGTTTTAGTTTTCTTTGTATTTGCATCTGGTTGCTGATGCTTCTTTTGTAAGAAACTTGTAATTTTTCTCATCTAGTCATTTGCTAAGTTAAGCCCCACTTTCTGATTTGCTTTTTAGCTGTTTGTCTTCTTCTGGAGCCTTTTAATTAATAGCTCCATTTCTATCTACCATTTCTAATATGCCTGGCTGCCATATTCCTTTATACTATGTATGAATAATAAGTATCATAAAATATGAGATCTCCATTCTGAAGTTTGGAATGTCTCTTTGATGTTAATTCTCTTAAAGATGTGAAGTGGTCGTTCTTTTCTCATTAATACTTAGGTATTTAGTGCGTAAGTTTGATTTTTTTTTTTTTACAGGCATTTGTATCTTTTGGATTTTTATTTTTAAATAAATGTAAGTTATATACATATAAGTATTCATATATATAAAGTTAAAACCATTTTCCAGTGTTAACTGCAGTGATCTGTGCACCTGTGTAAGTAACTTAATTTAAGAATAGGTTAGGGGGGCGCCTGGGTGGCTAAGTTGGTTTAAGCATCTCACTCTTGATTTCAGCTCAGGTCATGATCTCAGGGTTGTGGGAGTCAGCCCCACATCTGGCTACACACTGGGTGTGGAGCCTGCTTAAGATTCTCTCCCTTCCCCACCCCCCTTAAAAAAAAACAAACAAACCACTTTTAAGAACAGGTTAGTATATTGTTTGTTGATCTAATATCAGTATGTTATTTTCATTTTCATTTTAGGTTTTTAAAAGAAACCTAGACTTCAGTAAATATCTACTAACTTAAGAGCCTATGTACTATGATTTGTAATTTGCATTTTAGAAAGCAGGTTAAACAAATGTGGAACTTATAAAATCAAGGTTGGGCTTTACTGGCATCTATCTACATCACAATGTATTTTTTACAGTGATTACTAGATTTCTTTTATGGCACCTTGGATTTCCTTGGAAAGTGCCAGTTCGGAAGTAACGTATAAAAGGACTTTAAGTAATTTACTAGGGAAAGTAAAAGCAAGGAGAAGGATTGTCAGTTGTAGAAATGTTTAGTTTAAAAAAAGACTTACTATAGCATAATACGTACAGTTAAGAGAGTTAGATTTTGTCCTTTTCAGATTTATTAAAGGGAATGTAGATTATGGTAAATTAGGGGCCGTTGAGAGTATAATTAAATATTCTTTAACTTGGTGAATCAGGTTATTTTTATATATTCTGTGATTTATTTGCAAAACAGTCTTAACCAAAAGCAAGAATCTTAAGGTACAATCATTAGATTTGTTTTTATAACTTAAACATGTTTTTAAAAGTGCGGCTGACATCCAAACCGCCGAAGTATGAACCTACAGTTCATGTTGAATTTGTATTTTCGTGGAATTTTAAGAACACTTCTCTTTAGTTATTAAAGTGTGTTTTTCTTGAGACTTGTTTTAAATGATTATTTTACCAAGTAACTTCAAGAATGATAGTGCAGATGAGTTTAGGATGAAAGGTATCTTAACAAGGATTCTGGAAAGATGTTCCACAAAACTTCAACCTCTTGGGGGTTGTCCTATTTTTCATATCCCTCTCAGAATTATTTGTAAGAAACTTATTAGAAGATATATTTGGAATACTTGTTAGAAACCTCTTTTTTGGGGATAGCTTAACTCAGTTGACTAATTGAAAAATATTTTTCATTGGTTTCCTGAGCATTTAGGTATCTTTGAGTACAAAGTAAAGTTGCCTTTAGTGGTTTTGGTAACCATTGTTTCTAAAGATTTGAAAAAATTTTAGCTGCATAGTGAAAGTTTTTATTTTGTTTTGTCATGTAGCCATGTTTGGAGATACTTGGAAATGTATATTCATCTAATTTTCAAACAAAGGGTACTAGATAACATTTGAAGAAATTGTTCTGTAGGGACTATTTGGGGATAATTGGTGCTTTTATAGTTTTTAAAATATAATTTAGTAATGTTTGAATCTTTTCACATTGGGTGATAGATTGATACTTGGGTAACACGCACGGCCTTATGGTTATTCAGGTAACTGTTTTGAATAAAATGAAATGTGCTTTGCATTTGTAATGCTAGAAACTATTATAAAAGTGAACAGTCTCCTTTGATCTTCCTATTGCTTTTGGAAGGTAGAACAGATAGCGTCCGTTTTACAGTTTTACAAATGAGAGAAAATTTACTTGTATAAAATTGAACAAATAGTGGCAGAGCTGACTCTAGAAATTGGTCCTCTCTGTTCTGGTAAATTGTTTACACTGTCAGAGAGGAAACATTTAGGCATATTGATAGCTTATTTGGTGGGTGTTTACTATAGCACAAATTTAAATTTAAAGTCATATCCTCTTGTATCTTAAAGCTTTCACCCAGCGTCCTCGGTGGTTACACCTAATTTAGTCCTTATCAAAGCCACGGCATTGACAATGGCACAATATATGTGTGTAGTTCTAGACCAAGATAGCACGTCAGTGTTTGACTTTTTAAAAGAGTTTTAACGTGAAAGTTTGCCAAAATTTTCGTTTGGAAGCAGCAGTTTTCTCACGGCCTTATATTCAGATACTTGTTTTCAACGCAACTTAGAAATTTCATACAGAATCTGAAGTTTACTAATAACTTGGATTTCATTCCAGTGAAATAGATAAATATTACCTATTTTTATTGATTCATGTTTTATAATAAGATAGTAAAGTAGGCAGATAGGTTTGCATTGGATCTCCATAGGTCAGTTAAAAACCACGGGAAATAGGTATTCATTCCATTTCAAGAGAAACCGAATAAGCTTGGCAGGTTAGCAGTCCTAATATTTCAGTTCTTCAGTGTTTTTTTTTTTTTTTTTTTAATTTTAGGAAATATATATACCCTAGACATGTGTGCATGTATTTGAACACATCCATGTCATTTGTCTTAATCATCACCTTTTAACATTTTGTTTTTAAAGGGATGGTTATATATTGTTAATGATATAATGTTATTTCTATTTCACAATCAAAAATATTTTGGAATGGTTGATTTTGATCTTTTTAAGGCAGTCTTAATTGAGCTGTTTTTTAGTTGTGCAAGATGTAAAGTTTTTGGTATAACAGGATTTTTGGTCCATAATTCACAGAAAACTAGATTGTCTCTGTTAAGTGTCTGCTTATTGTCTTTTGTGCAGAATGGTTGTGGTCTGTATAGTTTATCATTTTGTTACGATGCTGGAAAGAGTGAAGGTAGCAATGAGCTGGGGCATCTTTACCGGGATTCTGTAAGTGGGACCACATCTGTAACTACTCTGCTTCTGGGACTCAGTGTACTAAGTATCGGAGATACTATTTGTTAATCATTTCAAAAGCAGTTATTTAGGTCTTGCAGATGTCTCCTAAGAGTCTCTCTTCTACTTATTTATCTGATACTTTATAATTTTGAAAGCCCTTTTACACTGTTTCTCATCTGATCCCACAACAACCCTTTGATGAAGATTATTCCTGTTTAAGTGGGAATACTTGGGAATATAATTTGAAGGTAGAGCTAGGGTATTATATATAGCTAAGAGACTGGCTTTCCAGTTTTAACAATTAATAGTAGCTTAAATACTTCACTTGGATTGTAGTTACAACCACTTCCCAGGTCTTAAAATACAACCATTTTGCTCCTGGCTACCACCTTCTCTTACCAGGACTCTGCAAAAGCCTCTGAATGGTGTTCTTTTTGCATCACACAATTATTTCCCACACAAGTGGTCCAGTTAAAATGCCACTCAGCTCACATCACTCTCTTTCTGAAAACCTAGTGACTCCCTGTTACTTACAAGGCCTATAAAAGACCCTGTGTAATCTGGTGTCTGGGTGTTTCTTCAGCTTCCTCACCTACCACTCTTGCCCTTGTTTGTGCTGCCCTGTCCATTCTGGCCTTACAGGAAGAAGTTTGTTCTTGTCTCAAGAGTACTGCATTTTATGCTCCTCCTTTCTAGGATGTTCATCTTTTTGTGTGTCCTCCTGGTGCACTCTCCACTTCAGTAATGTGCTTAAATGTCACCATCTCCCAAAGGCCTTCCCTACCCTTCCTGATCACTCTGAAACTGCCATCCCTGTCATTGTCTATCCTTTTCACTGAGTGTTCTTCCTTGTACTTCACATAACTTGATGTTATTTACTTAGAGTCCTGCTGCTGCAACATGACTTGTGTGTCCCTGAAAGTCATCATGCTATGCAAAATCCCACCACCGGATTTATGGGAAAAGTGAAGTTAGGGGCACGTTAAAGAGATAGGAACCCAACAAAAATCATAGCATGACATATTAAATGGTTAAGGAGTACATTAACAGTACAATAAATACGGTACTTTACCTTCATGAAGACCTGAAATTAGCTTGTGGGAGGTGGGCATCTTTTGAAAGGGTTGCAGCTTGTGAGTTACTGTGAAGTGATGGAAGGAGGGTTATCTGAAATAACCCTCTGAAAGTTGTAACACTTAATTGTGGATGGATAGGATTCATAACTCATGGGTTGAATTGAGGTAGCTTGAAGATGTTTGGGGTGTGTGCTTTGTGAATTCCTATGTAGCTTGGTTCATCTGGGTACGGCTACTGTTTTTCACAGGTGAAACTGCTCATAAGTGGGAAATTTGTGTTATGCTCAAATAATTTCTTGATTTGCCAATAGTGCTGGAACAAACGTGCATTTTCAAATACAAGTGTTAATAGCAGAACTAACTATATTAGAGCTTTTCTTTGCTTGTCTTCTGTGGAATATATTCCACCAGAACAGGGAGTGAATTTGTTTTGTTAACTTGTATTCCTCTCGCGTAGAACAGTGTCTGACACCTTATAGCATTTCAGTAAATGGGTGGCTAGAATAATAATGGAATTGTTATTATGATGTAAGGTAAATGAAATTGCAGTTTTCTGGAACAGTGCTTCTGAAACTTGAATGCGATAGTAATCACCTGGGGATCTTGGCTAAAATGCATATTCTGGTTAATGTGAGCCACAAACGCAAATTACATGTGTGGTTTTCTAGTAGTTCTGTTGAAGTAAAAGTAAAGTGAAATTAATTTTAGTATATTTTCTAACCTAGTCTGTCCAGAGTATTATCATTTCAACATGTACTTGATATTTTTAAAGCTATTAATAAGATTCTTTACATTCCTGTTTTTGTGTGAAGTCTTTGAAATCCAGTATTTTACACTTACTTTATAACACCTTTCAGTTTGGACTAGTCACATTTCATGTGCTTACTTGCCACATGAAGTGGCTATTGGGCAGCAGAGTTCTGGAGAACATGATCACTCTGTTGGTCTATCTAGCTTCACACATACTTCTCTATTTCTCTAAAGAAAATTTTCATATGCCTGATTTCTGAAATACCATGTAAATGCAAGGTATGGTTAGAGTTAATGAATTCTTGAACTATATAGTGCTCTTGTACTAAAATTTTTCTGTTAGGACACATTTATCAGAAAAATTAGAGAAAGGAGGAAAATAAAATGGCCTTAAATCCTGTCATTTGGAGTTAATCAGTTTTTCATAGGACACGTTCTTGTCCTAAAATATTAGAAGGATTTTATAAGTAGCTTTTCCAGAATTTTTATTAAAATGGTTTCATATTCTGTTATGCCCTTTATTTTGGCTTGTATTTAATATTTGTGTAGTGGGTTCAGTGGACACTTGGTATTGACAGTATCAGTCTCAAGACTGACTAGGAATACTTTTTAGTTGGTTCTTAGAGAGAATATTAATATTTCTTTTTATCCTTAACTAATGTATTGAAGTCTTCTTTCAGTTAGTGTTTAAGTCTAGTGTCTGATACTTGTAGCTAGGTGATGTTAGGCACAGTACAAAATCCGAGTTTTTGTGCCCACTCCCTTAGGATTGTTGTGGAAATTATGTATCTAAAATGCTTTTCAAGCACATGGCTAAGTGCATGAACTGTGACACCCTAAATGATGAGGTTTGCTCTTATTCCTATGACTAAGTTAGTGTCAGATCAGCAGCTGTAGGTCTCAGACTATTCTCTTCTTTAGAGTTAAGAAGGAAAACAATGGGTATTTCAGTTGCCAAACTGAAGAGCCTGACAAGTGAGAGCTAAATGAAGGGGGCTCCAGGGCAGTTCTGACTAACTTGGTGCCTGCTCATGCCCAGGACATTGCAGTTCAGAGATTTTTAGATAGATGTAAGGATAATTTCCTCCAGATTTGGCTGCCTTATTAGAGTCACCTGAGAAGCTTTTAAAGCAACAAGTTCCTTGACTCCCTCTGAATTAACCATGAGTCAAAGCAGTAGGGGATGTAGCCTAGAAAACTGAATTTTTAAATAAGGATTTATTTTAGATCTTTATAAACTGCAGGTCTAGGGAGAGTACATGGAAGAGGAGGAGGAGGAACTCTGAGTGGGATAGTAAAGAATTTTATCATTAGGAATCTGGAAGTCTGGAGTGGTTATTTGCCAGATCATATGTTAATGTGTTATCTTGGTTTTAAAGAGTTTTTTTCTCTTCGACCTTCTTTCCTGATTTATAGATTATGCAGTTTGTATGTAGTTATACATTAAATACCTAGCTTAGTTTCATGTGGCATGGACATCTAATGCCCCACAGTAGAACTAATGCTGGACAGTAGGGAAGTTTCTAACCAGTATCAGCAACTGGCAAGCAAGTGAGATATATTTGGGTAGTAACAGGAGCTACTGCTATTGCTTTTTAGATAAAACTGTCTTTGGCACTTGGGGTATCCTCCTCCTCCCGCTACCCCCCAATCCTTGTGCCTTCCTGTTGTCTTGAGACTGTTGAGTGGTAAACTTCATTTAAGTAATTGATTTGTGAAGAATAATTTTGCAGACTTCCAACTTCATAAAAATGTGTGCTGGTTGATCATGAAAACGTTGATTATAATAGGAAAAAGCTAGCAAGTTGGAACACAGTATGATAGGCTGTAAGAAGTAGTGTTCTCCGGCACTTGGGTGGCTCATTCGGTTGAGTGTCTGCCTTCAGCTTGGGTCATGATCCCAGGGTCCTTGGGATCGAGTCCTGCATCGGGCTCCCTGCTTCGTGGGGAGTCTGCCTCTCCTTCTATCCCTCCCCCGCCACTACTTGTGCATGCTCCCTCTTCTCTGAAATAAATAAAATCTCCAAAAAAAAAAAAAAAAAAAAGTAGTAGTGTTCTCTCCTGCCTGTGGCCTTCTCTGTGGTGGTTTGGTCCAGTTTCTGTTCCTGCTGTTCCTTGGCTCCTTACTAGGGTTTTAAAGCATTTGTATTCAATACTGTATGCGTAGATATCTCTATCATGGGACATTTAAATTATAAAAAATAGCAAGGGTTAAGTCACAAAGCTGTACTTAGTAAAACTGTAGACTAACCTTAATTTTATACTTTTGTGTAATTATGATAGTTCCTTTTTTATATAACTGTTGAATGTCAGTGTTGATTATTTTGGAAAACAGGACAAAGTGCTTAGCCTTTAAAATCTCCCCTTTGATTTGGGCCAGTTTTTTATTACCTTGACAAGGAGTGGGTGAGTTCCAGACACTGACTCATATAGGGATGTTCTTGATTTCTTGGGAAGAACAGGTTTCAAAATGCAGCTCTCATTTTAGTATTTTGATGTTTAAACTATTACTTTCAGTACAGACATTAGGAAGTGGAAATCTTACCTTACTGTTTGTTTAATTTATAGTTGATTCTCATTTTCATCGTAACCATAAAAATAGTTCATGGAAAAGACTTTAAGTATGGTCAGTCTTGAGCAGGAGAGCTACTGGGAGCTGTTACGCTGTTTAATTGACTTTGTCAGCACATGTTATTAGCATAGTTAGGGAATTATACACTATTGACTACTTTTTCCCCCGTTATGTCCTTGCACGTTGGCACATTATACATTTAGGATTTGAAATTGTCCTTTTGTGTGCTGATTTTGGGTACATTAGCTAACTTTTGGTTATATAAAGCCATATGTTACTAGCATTGCTTGTAATTAGGATTTGGATTAAGATAGAAGTAGAATTTATTTTTTATTTATTTTTTTAAGGACTTTATTTATTTATATGACAGAGACACAGCGAGAGAGGGAACATAAGCAGCGGGAAGTGGGAGAGGGAGGAGCAGGCTTCCCGCGGAGCAGGGAGCCTGATGCGGGGCTTGATCCCAGGACCCTGGGACCATGACCTGAGCCCCGAAGGCAGACGCTTAACGACTGAGTCACCCGGGCGCCACTAGAAGTAGAATTTAAAGAGAATTACAGTTGATAGGAATACTTTGGCATCAGAATGATAGAAATGTTAAGGAAGAGCTAAAGCTTGAACCTGATACACTGGGAGAATCCAGGAGATAATGGGGTGTGGGGGCCTAACACTGGGAGAATCCAGGAGATAATGGGGTGTGGGGGCCTAAAAAGTTAGATATGATCTTGTTTAGAATTTTGCTATATGGGAACCATATCACTAATGGGAACATATCACTAACCAGCCACTAATGTGGATGCTTCTCATTTCTACTTTGATAATGTAGAATGGGTTGTGTTAAAAACATCTTACGTTATCTATTTTGAAACAAAAAGGTTTATTTAATTTTTATAAAATCAGTAGGACAGTATCCAAAGAGCAGTTACAACAATGAAAGCACGTTCAAGGTACTCATTATATGTAGTTCCTGCTAATTGCATGTTCTATTTCTTCGTTAAAATTAGAACAGCTGGTCGTCTGGATGGCTCAGTTGGTTGAGCGTCTGCCTTTGGCTCAAGTCTTCATCCTGGGGTTCTGGGGTCAGGGAGTATGCTTCTCCCTCTGCATCTGCCCCACCCCCCCCGCCCCCTCCCAGCCCAGCTTATGCTCACACTCTCTATCTCAGATAAAAAAAAAATTAGAACAGCAATGTTGATGGAAGGTAGAATATACAATTCTGCTGCAGCCCCTCACTGTAGTTTTATATGAGGTTAAATCATACAATACTGCTATTTCTGTAAGTAGAAAAAATGATCCTTAGTTTCATGTGGTTCCACCTAAATTATAACAGATTTGTAGCATATTCGCTTCTTGTTAGGGCAGTCCCCTTGTTTTTCAAAAACATCTAGGTTGTACTTAAGTATATTTTCTGCCTCAATAATTTTTAAAAATGTTTATTGCCAAAAATGGGCATCCATATAATGTTCATTTTGTTGGTAATGAACATCCTTGTTCCTGACTTTAATGGGCATACTTCTATGGTTTCACCTTTAAGAATGTTTCTTTTAGTTTTCTTGGTAGGTATTTTACCAAGTAAGACATTTTCCTCTTCCTAGTTTGCCAAGAGTATTTATCAGAAATGGATCTTGAATCTCATGCTTTTTCTGCAACTGTTAAGAAAGATCATATGATCATAAACTTTTTCAGGTTATTAATGTAATAAATTACAGTAGGTTTCTTGAAGCACCTTTTCTTGTTCATGGGATTCATGGTTTTGATGTGCTAATTTTTATTTTATTTTTTAATTTTTTGCCTTTATGTCCACAAATGAGAAGCACTGTTGAAAATGGATGAGAAACATTTGTCTTTTTCTGTGCCCTGAAGCAGCTTAAATAATACCAGAATTAACTTTCTGAAAGCTGTGGTTGAATTCTGCTATAAAACTCTGCTGTTACTGCCTTAGTGAGTGGTAGAACTTTAGCTCTTTTCACATTTTTTGTATGGTTATTGACTCTTTCCCTACAGCTTTAGTATTTTATTAGAAAATGTATTGATATAAAGTTTAAAATTTATGTCTATCAATAGTTTGACTCTTTTCTTGTATTGTTACTCTCCTATACTTCTTAAGAATCAGACTTAACCAAAGACTCATTTCTTGTATTGGTATTTTTAAACAGGCTACAGAGGGGCGCCTGGGTGTCTCAGTCGATTAAGCAGCTGCCTTTGGCTGGGGTTCTCCTTGCTCAGCGGGGAGCCTGCTTCTCCCCTGCCTGCCGTTCCCCCTGCCTGCCGTTCCCCCTGCCTGTGCTTGCTCTCTGTCTCTCTTGTCTCGCTCTCTGTGTCAAAATCTTTAAAAAAAAAAAAAAAAAAACAACTGCAGAGAAACAACTCTGTTTTCTACGTGTTATTTAATTTCTTCTTGGATTCTTTTTTGGCCATAATTTCTTCAGTTGGATAGTTTATTTTGATTTTTTTTGTTTATTGAAAACATTTAAAAGTAAATTTTCTAAACTTCACTTTGTTCATACTGCATAGATTTTGATGCGGTTAATAGAGTGATTGCATTTCTATTCAAATGTAGATGTGATTCCAGTTTTGTTTTTTCTCTATTTTAGCCCAGGGGTATTTGGAAGTATGTTTTTAAAAAAAATTTTTGAAGATTTTATGTATTTAGTTTAGAATGGGAGCATGCGCACACAGGCGCATGGAGGTGGGGGGCAGAGGGAGAAGAAGAGAGAGCATCCTAATCAGACTCCCCTCTGAGCAGGGAGCCCAATGTGTGGCTCCATCTCATGACCCCGAGATCATGACCTAAGCTGAAATCAAGAGTCGGAGGCTTAACCAACTGAGCCACCCAGGCGCCCCTTAAAAATTTTTAATGAATTTTATAAGCTAGTATTTTAATAATTACTACTACTAGACTTTCTTTTAAATTCTAGTTTTATTGGCCTGTTGGAATTAAGATTTTTTTTCCTAACAGAATAATTATTTTAAGTATTTTGTGGATATTTGAAAATAATGCATTTCTTTATGATACAGAGGATTCTGTCAGATCAAGTTCTTTATGTAGCATAACTATAAATAAATCTTTAGTAATCTTAATTTTTACTTGATCCGTTTTCTGACAGGTGAGAAAGTTTTCCATTGTGATAGTGGATTTCACTTCTCATTCTTTAAAACATTTTTTGCCTCACGTGTTCTCTTTGCATGAAGATTTATAACTAATATTTTTTATGAGTGGTAATCTGAAGTTTTGCATGCCCCAGCATGTCTTCATTTTGTCCTTATACAAGAAGAATGATCTTCTGGCTAGATTAAAAAATATGAATCCTCCCCTCGCTCCCCCCCCCTTTCTGAAGATACTTCTAAATTGGTGATTACAGTTCGTTGTTGCAGGTGAGAAGTCGGATCTCAAACCTGGTCTTTTTATATATAGCTCTCCATTATGATGTATGTCTTTTACTTTAATTCTCCCACCCCCTAGCTGGAGAGCTTTTAGGATTTTTATTTTTCTTTATCCTAAGATGTAAAATTTCACCAGTATCTCTTTGTAACTGGGATCTTTTCTCATGCTTCTCCTTATCGCTGTTTTCATCAAAAGAGAGCCCTTAGAGTTGTTCCCTCCTCCTCCTGCTACCTTCCCCGTCTTTAAAAACAATTTTTTTTTTAAAGATTTTATTATTTGAGAGAGAGCTAGTGTGGGAGCATGAGAGCACGAGTGGGGAGGAGGAGCAGAGGAAGAGGAAGAGGCAGAGGGAGAAGCAGGCTCCCTGCTGAGCAGGGAGCCCCATGCTGGGCTCTATCCCAGGACCCCTGAGATCATGACCTGAGATGAAGGCAGACACTTAACTGACTGAGACACCCAGGTGCCCCTTAAAATTGTTTTTGACTCTTCACCTTTTGGAACTTTGTTAGGTGTCTTTTGATTATATTCTACTTACCTCTTTCCTGGTAAATAGTAGATACTTGGATACTTTTTGAGAGTGAGAGTACGTTGTACTCTGGAGAGAATCCGTTGGCATATTTCTTCCAGCATTCTGATTAGATTTAAAGATGTGTTCATTTCATTGACCTATTGAAAGTTTTATTTTGGACAGTCTACTTTTAATTTTTTTATGGCCTATAATTTTATGAATCTGATTCAGTAGAAATACTCTGGGAATTTACATGATTTTTAGTTTTTTCCATGTCAAATATGTTTCCTCAGAAGGTTTTCTGTTTGAGTTTGGTGCTTGTCTTCCACAGTATTGGGTTCCACGGATGTTTGCTCCTTGTAGTTGACTGTTCACATTTGGGGATGAGAGTTTAGGTTAGCCACTGTCCAATAGAACTTTTTTGTGGTTGAAAATGTTCAAGGTCTGAGCTTTCCATATGGTAGCCACTAGCCACATGTGCTCATTGAACATTTGAAATGTGGCTAGTAGAACGGTGAAATTCAGGTTTTAATGTTACTTAATTTAAATTTAGCCCATTGCCATTATACTGCTTCTCTCCTCACTTGAGCTGCCTTTTTTTATTATGTTATGTTAATCACCATACATTACATCATTAGTTTTTGATGTAGTGTTCCATGATTCATTGTTTGCGTATAACACCCAGTGCTCCATGCAGAATGTGCCCTCCTCAATACCCATCACCAGGCTAACCCATCCCCCCACACCCCTCCCCTCTAGAACCCTCAGTTTGTTTTTCAGAGTCCACAGTCTCTCATGGTTCGTCTCCTCCTCCGATTTCCCCCTTCATTCTTCCCCTCCTGCTATCTTCTTCTTCTTTTTTTTTTTTTTTAAACATATAATGTATTATTTGGAAGGCAGCTATGCTCACCACTATACCACCAACGCAACATATAATGTATTATTTGTTTCAGAGGTACAGGTCTGTGATTCAACAGTCTTACACAATTCACAGCGCTCACCATAGCACATACCCTCCCCAATGTCTATCACCCAGCCACCCCATCCCTCCCACCCCCCACCACTCCAGCAACCCTCAGTTTGTTTCCTGAGATTAAGAATTCCTCGTATCAGTGAGGTCATATGATACATGTCTTTCTCTGATTGACTTATTTTGTTGAGCTTCTTTTTTTGCAACTGCTAATGATCTCTTGGTTAACAAGTCCACTGAAAAACTTTCCATAAGTTGTTCGAAGTGATTTTCTTTCTTTTATTGATATATATGTATATTTTATGATGCCGGTTTTCTTTTCTGTGCTGTTTTCATCTCAATACCTGCACTGAACAGTTAATATTTCCTGAAGTGTTCTGTCCTGGCTGCTGCTTGTTCTATAAATCCTACCCTTTGGTTTCCAGGGCCACCTTGTCTTTTTGATTATTAAGCATGTTTCATATGGTTTCCCCATAGATAACTTTCCTAAAATCTATTCCTAAATTGATTATTCCCTGGTTAATGCATTCTTTTCTTCTGTCTTTAGAGGGGAATTCTAGACCTCATTGTCCTAACTATTGTAGCGTCATTTTAACAGATCTTTTGTTTCATTCCTCATGCATTGCTGTCTGAATAAAAATTTTAGACTAAATTTAAACATACTATTCTCTTGATTAACCCTTAAAGTCTTCATTGATAATGTATTGACAACATAATTGTCTAAATATATGACTTTTCCTCCTTCCTCATGTACTTATCTGGGAAATATTCCTGTCTGGTGCACATAGAGGACACAAATGAAAAGGGAACACCTTTATGTTCACGCCAGAAATCTGACATCTCAGAATAAGATTTTTTGCTTGAAAATTTGAAGAATTTAAAATCTTCTGAGTCATCCTTGCCAGGAGTCCAAACTTCTCCTTTCTCAACCCACCCTCCCTCTCTCTGTACTACAGTCATGTAACTCTACCTACCCAGTCCTAGAACATCAAATTGCTGTTGTCCTTCTGTATGTTTTCACAGCTAAAACTGTCCTCTCCAATCCTACCACATTTTTTTTTGTCTTGGCAAGTCTATGAATCCTTCAAGATCCCAGTTCTTTATTGTATGAAGACTTCCTTGAACCTTTTTTGTATCACAGTTCTTTTATAGGGAGTTGTAATTTTTTGTGTATGTGGTTTGTCTTGTGTACTGTAAGCTCCGAGAAGGCAGAGACTATTTTAATTTTTACTGTATCAGGACCTGGCATATAAATGTAGGTGTTCAATAATGTTAAATGTCTTATATGTCATTTGACATGTCTAGTGCATGTCAGAAATAAGTGCGTGGTAGTAACCTTCAGGGAATTAATTGGTTTCAAGTTAAAGTTAATTTTTCAGGTGCAGTTAAGAGTAAAATAGTAAGAATTTACCATTTCGGAATTCCTAAAGTGATTGAACTTGGTTTTTGTACTATTTATGAAGGAAGTAAATAGTTTATTCAGACCTTTAGGAAAACATAAAGTTTTAGTTATAAACTTAAAATTGTGTATATAATCGGTAAGTTAATTCCACCACATTATTACTAATCCCTTAAGTGGCTTTGATTTTTAGACTAATATCAGTAGCTTCATTATAATCTTATAGATATATATGATATTTTAAATTCTACAGACTTCTTACTAGTTTTAACTGTTCCTTTCCTAAATTATTGTTTCTCAAACCCTCTTAAGTTCATGCCCCACTATCGAGTTTTACTTTCTGTAGTATATTAAGCAGAAAAATGGGTTGGATTTTTTTGTTTTTTAATTGTTGTTAGTCTGTTTTCCAACTATAACCCTATATTTGAATATTCAGTAAGTTTATCAAGCTTATTGAAATTAAGAATTTCCCTAGAAATTCTCATATGTAGTGCTCCATTTCTCAAGGGTAAGCCCTTGAGAATTGATGCTCTAATTATTTTTAATTAGTGATTCATTGTGTTGTGTTTTATTCCTAAAAGTGACTAAAATGTTAACTGAAGATCATTTTGAATTAGGGAAAAAAAGGAATGCAACTATAATGTGGCATACTTTAGCTCTTGAACTTGTGCATTTTGACAGTAAAACTATGATTTTTAAAAAGTAAACTCTTTGAGGGGCACCTGGGTGGCTCAGTCCATTATGCATCCTACGCTTGATCTCAGCTCAGGTCTTGATATCGCAAGGGTTGTGCGTTCAAGCCCTATGTTGGGCTCCACACCAAGCCCAGTGTGGAACCGATTTAAAAAAAAAAAAAAAAGGTTAACTCTTTGAAGGTGTGTAAGCTACTCCTACCCAGCAATGGCTAAGTTGGAAGTCTTTTGGGATTGAATTCACATTTTGTTGAAAATCCAAGAGCCACAAGTAGCAGATCATTCTTAATTTCTCTTTAATCTCATTTTGTTTTTGATATGAAACATTAGCCAACGTTCCTTCTACTCTATTTACCAGTATTTTCATTGACCCAAACCCATCTTCAGTGATTAAAGAATTAGCTTAAGATATTTGAGTGAGGGGCACCTGGGTGGCTCAATTGGTTAAACGTCTACCTTTGGCTCCCGTCATGGTCCTGGGATCGAACCCCACAGGCGCCTTGCTCAGTGGGAGCCTGCTTCTCCCTCTCCCTGTTGCCCTGTTTGTGTTCTCTTTTCCTCTGTCAAATAAGTAAAATCTTAAAAAGAAAAAGAAGATAATTGAGTGAATGTATTATAGGTTCAGAAATGGTTTCTCAAGGAGGAGTAATAATTGAGAATTGCCATCGGAGAGTCTTAGAGTGAATACTTTGAAGGTTCCTAATTACTTTTTTGGTATGTGAGTATTCTGATGTTTTGTTTTGTTTTGTTTTGTTTTTAAATCACATTGTCATATTTCCAATTTTTTCTTTGTGTTTATTTTGAAGGATATGTGTGGTTTTTAAAAGCTATCTTCTGGCTTTGAAAAGCACTAATTTATTTTTATAGCTGTTGGAATGGTGTATCATAAGATTTTTCCTCTAGGCTCGGAATTGATCAAATTAAGTGGAGAAAGTCATTTTGTTGGGCAGAGTGGTACTTAAGTTTTGGTTTGTTAGCCCTGTCTTTTTTTTTTTTTTTTAAACATTGTAATCCTTTCAACATCTTTAAGATTAGTATCAGTGGAGGAAGGCAGGGAACCATACAGAGAGCTTTCATTATGTGTGGTGTTATTTCAGAAGAACCTTATTGGTTGGCCTTTGAGTTATTAATATACATGTCAAAGCATCATGTTAAGGAACTATTACCAAGTAAAACTTAAAACATCAACAAAGAAAATACTGAGTCATAGAGCCAGAACTCTGAATATTGATTGGATTCTTATTGTCTGTAGGAAAGTTCTTTTGGAGTTTGGATATAATGTGTCTTTCAGGATGCTCTGCTGCTAGAGATAGATCAGTTAACTTGATAAGAATTAAGGTGAAAACATGTAAAGTGGAAAGAGTACCAATCTTGAGATGTGGATATTGTAGTTTTTGCTTTGCTGGTTATTAGCTTTTTAACCATGGGCAAATCATATTCATGTTACTTCTTGGCTACTGCTTTTGTTTTCCCTTCCCTTTTTTCAACAAGTTGGATTGATAATGTCCAAGGTCCTTTCCAAATAAATAGCTTGAGATGTGTACATGAGAACCTTCTGATTTTTGTGATTTAATTTATGATTTCTGATATTTGCTGTGTGTCCTGCCATTCCATGGTAACGAAAACATTCTTCCTGCCAGAAGTATAATACAGTTTGTGTAACTGTTTTTGTTTGTGTGGGGACCTTTGGAATATTTTCCACCAGTGTTTATTTAGTATTCTCATCACTCTATAGAGAAAGGTAGAACAGCATGATAGTTTTCTTTGCATTTTTTAAGTTTAAACTGAGAAACAAGGTTTATATTTTTGAAGACTATTATAAACAGAAACCCTGTTAGAAGTTTTTACTGTATATAATGTAGAAATGAGATTTTGTTTATATAAAAAGTGGTTTAGTTTTTTAACCTTATCAACACAAGTTTTCAGTTTATTAAGTCTTAAGTTGCCCACCAAATACAGAATTCATTTTTTGCTTTAAGTCAGGATATACTCATTTTGACTCTCCAAATAGAGAGTGTTAAACATTTTAAACTTAATCTACTGGTCAAACACCAGTTTCTTGTGGGTTTACTTTTAAAAAAATGAAAGATACTAATTTCATATTCTAGAAATTCTTTTGTATTCTTTGTATTTTAAATGTAGAGCCTTTTCTGGTTTTACTTGATAGATGAGACCGGGGAATTATAAAACAGGCATTATGCAGTTATGTAGTGCCATTTAAAACTGGGAAGAGTCCTTACAGGTTTTATGTTTAAAGTGTGTAAGTGAAGCGTAAATGTTAATACCTAAATTTGACAATTTATTTTTGGTGAAAATTGATTTTTCAAAATGCAAATATCTGGCATGAGTAAATACTTGTAATATTGTATAGATTTATGTAGCTGCGGAATAGAATGAGCACTGAGGAAACATCCTGGTTGTGCATTTATCAGTTGTATGAGCTTCAGTTCTCTTTGCATCTTGGTTTCCTTTCCTTAGCACTTGACACTCTTAATGCCATTATCCTTCCTTATCCACAGTATCCGCTTATTGAGTCTCTTAGATCTTGCCTCTGAAATAGCTTTTGAATCTATTCGTTTTTTCTAACTCAAACCCTGATCCTCTTTTGCTTGAATTAAAGCAGTGGCATACTGCCCCTTCCCTCCCCCACAGTTCATTCTCCACACCACAGCCAGAATCACCTTTTAAGGAAAGTACATTTGCTCATTCTTTATGTAAAAATCTTTCAGTGTCTTCCCACTGCCCTTAAGATAAAGTACAAATGTTTCACTGAACAGCTTCCCACATCTCTAATTTTCTAGCTGTCCTGTATGCTTCAATTCTTTGAAGATAATGACTTCTTTCACACATGGGTACTTCACACATGCTGGTTCCTTTTAGAAAATGATCTCTCCTCCAGCCCCTTTTGCCTCGTTAATACCTTCTTGTTTTTTAGGCTTCGATTTAGAAGTTAACTTCCTCTAACCTCCCAGTCGCCAGTCTAGGTTGGTTAGCACATCTGTTACCACATTTAACACTTAATTTATGGTGATTATATAGTAGTGCCCAAAACTTAGCTTCTCATCTTCCCCTCTCAAACCTGCTTTTCCCAGTTTTCTGTATTTTGTTAAATAGAAAATGTAGCCTCTCAGTTGCTCAGGCCAATAATCTTGAGCCTCCTAAACCGGTCCTTCTGCTTTCCTACCTTCTAACTCTTCAGTTTATTCTCCATGCAGCAATCATATCAAGTTGCTTCTCTACTCAAAACCTTCTCAGACGTCCTTACAGTGGTCCCCAGGCCCTGTGTGATCCATTCCTTTCCCCGTTGTTACCTCTCTGACTTTGTTTCATTTTACTTCTCTTTTGCTGAACTTTAACCATACTGACATCCTTGTAATTCCTTGAGCATTTCACGCACATTCCTCCCTCACAGTCTGTCTTTGCTTTTCCTTCTTATTGAATATCTCCGATATCTTCTATCGCTTAGGTAGTTTGAAAATGATATATAAAATGTGTGATTAAGAGTAATTATTAGAGAGTAATAATGAACTGAATGAATTGAATGGAATAATCAAAAGGATTACAGCGACATCTGTGGTTCTCTGGTTCTTACCCAGGACAGCAACAGATTGTTCAAATGCTTGGTTTCTCATGAATCTTTTTTCTCCTACCAGAGGACTAAATCTTAAAGAGTAAATCCAATGCAGTAATTTAGAGTCTGTATTTTTTTCTTTTTAACAGAAGTTGAACATACACTGTAAAACATACTACCAGTAACTTTAGTCTACCAGTTTTTTTCAGTGTTCTTCAGAGCATACTTTATTTCAGAGAAATCTGTATTTATTACAGTTTTAGAGAAACATTCTTTTTTTCCCCCCTATGGTCAAGTATGTGCAAGTATGGTTCATGGACCACTTGTTCCAAATCCTTGGGGTGTTTAAAAATGCCACTCAGAACAGCCAGCTGAATCAGAACCTCTGGGTGATGAAACCTGGATGTCTCATATTTAACATGCTCCCGAAAGTCATGTTGGTGCACATAAAGTTTGACAACCATTGCTTTGTGCTACATGAATGATAGAACTAGAATTAATAATGGAATAGAGGAACTAAGGATTCATGGCGTGATTGATTAGTGGCAGAAAGTTTGGGATAGACTTTAAAACTTAACATTTAATTTAAATATATTTAAAACTTTGAAAAAATTTTAAGTTTATCATTTTGATTAATTAGAACTAAGCTAAGAGCTAAGAGAACATGGGTTCTTTAAGAGTGCAGAAGTACCCTCCTTTTTTTTCTGGAGGCAAGTATGAAACATTTTGGATTGATCCAGGATCCAGGAGGAGTTGTTGATACTCATGCCTTCTAATTCTTAATGACATTTTGTTACTTGGGGATTACACTAGAGAACCTTGGGAGTACTCTGTGATTTAAACCATAGAAACATAACGTAGAGTATTGTAAAGAGTCTACAACCCCTTCTTTCTAGGGAAATGCCTTTTTTATCTTAGTGCTTTGGTTGCATCAACAAATTTTAGGTGTATGTTAGAGTATTTGTGAACTGTTTTACATTAGCACTCAGTTTTTAGCTTGAATGTGAATGGGTTATTTTGGGTTGAGGACAGCTATTTTTTTCCTACCTTCTCACAGCTTTGTTAAGTAAAAACTTTGCTGCTTTTAAAATCCATTTATTGTATAACAGTTTTAAGTTGGAGATTGTCCTAAACATTTGGGACTGGCACTTGGATACTTTGGTTATGTTTCTGAAAAGGCTGCTTAAAGTCAAAATTATTTAACTTGAAACAGTCTTGTTTTAGTAAAAAGAGGTGGTTATGCCCTGAGGTGTTTAGGAATTAGCTTTGAGTACCTGTGTAATTGCCTTATAAACTGCTGGGCATAATTTAATGCATTTGCAGTGCCAGTATAAATCATATTGAGTCAGTATAACAACAGCATTATGAGACTGTATTAATGTCATACAGTATTAATATTAGCTATATAAGGTATGAGATTTAGCAGGCTCAGTCTTGAGAGAGAAAACTTTACCTCTGTGAAATTATTCTTCTTCATTTTTTTCCCTGGTGTCACTTCACTTTGTTCTCCAACGTTATATGCACCAGTCTACTTTTTTCTTTTCTTTTTTTTAATCCTCTGTGAGGCTTGAATTCTCACGACCCAGAGATCAAGACCTAAGCTGAGATCAGGAGTCCAGCGCTTAACTGACTGAGCCACCTGGCACCCCAGCAATCCACTTTTATAAAAATAAATTACAAAGTTTTATGTGAGCAGACCGACCTGTGTAAATTTAGTAATTCTTCTCCTTGATCCTCATTATTGCACTCTGTTGTGTCAAAGACTACAGTTATTTTAATGAAAGCAAGTAAAAAAAAAAAACTGTATTTGCTTCAGAATCAGTAAAATCTGGTACATTCAAGAAGTTCAAGGAATTCCAAGGTAGGATGGTCCTAGGGCTTAAACACACTGCAAAGAGTGGAGCAAAATTTTTTATCCACTGTAGGCTTTTTAGTTGATGCAGTTGGCAGGCACCTAGAAGCCAAAGGTTGACTAGAAACAAAAGTTAAAAGATATCAAGGAATTGTAAAATGAATCTGTAGTGCATTGGTACAGATCAACCAACACGCATTTGTTACTGTAACAAATGGAATATGTAAGGTAAGAAAACATAAGGAAAAGCGTGACTTTTTTTTTAAGATTTATTTATTTGACAGACACAGCGAGAGAGGGAACACAAGCAGGGGAGTGGGAGAGGGAGAAGCAGGCTTCCCGTGGAGCAGGGAGTCCGATGTGGGGCTCGATCCCAGGACCTTGGGATCATGACCTGAACCAACGGCAGACACTTAACGACTGAGCCACCAAGGCACCCCAAAGCATGATATTTTTCATAAGATGTTGATGTAGGACATAAAGATAGATTGGGCATCTACCATGTGCCGGGCATTCTGGATACTGCAGAGAACAAGATAGTTAAATCTACTCTTAAGAGACTGTCATTCACGGGAGAGAGGTAATAAACTTAAAAATGTGTGAGTTAGAGAAAAGTGCTGCCTCATAGAAAAATAAAGCTGAATAAGAGGAAATAAAACAATCTAGGGAAGTAGGGGTTGTTACAAAGAAATGTTGGAAGTAAGGGTTGCTATAAAGAAATGAGGAAGGTAGCCACATATGACTATGGGGTGAAGAAAGTTTGTTCCAGGCGGAGAACAGTAAATGGCAAGGGCTTCACGTGAGATTGTGTTTGATGTGTTTGAACAAGATAGCCATGGATGTTTTTAAGGTGAGGAAGTAATAGAAGGTGATGAGCTCAAGAGAGGTGAGGCAAGGGAGCTCAAGAGAGGCAAGCAGGGGCCATGTAGGCTTTTGAAAGGATTTGGGCTTTATTTTGAATAAGGTAAAAAACCATTGGAGGATATTGAATGACTTTATATGAGTAAGAGAAGCAGCGAGGTCACTTAGGACACTATGCATTAGTGGAAAGAGACAGTACTGGCTTGAATTAGGATGATAAAAGTGGTATGATTCTGGATGTATTTTGAAAGAATCAGCAGATAAACTAGAAGTGAAGAAAGACTCCCAAGACCCAAGCATTTCTAAGCTGGAACTGTCATTTATTGAGATGAAGAAGACTATACAACAAAAGGTTTGGGGTGTGGGTAGGGTTGTTTTCCATTAGAGAATCCTGTTCAGACATCAAAGGGAGATGTGGAATAGGCAGATGACTGGGTCTGGAATTTAAGGAGGAGATTGGGCTGAAGACATCGGCATATAGAGTAAATTTAAAACCATGAGACTAGATTTCACCCAGACTGTGAATGAAGGAAATGAATAAAGGCTAGGGGTCTGCAGCCTTTCTTCTCTGTAAAGGACCTAGATAAGTAAATATTTTCGTCTTTGCAGCCAAAAGGTCTCCTGCAAATAATCAGCTCAACCAATGTAGTGCGGTGGAACCATGGCATTTTGTAAAGGAATGGGTGTGGTCAGATTCGACCAGCAAGGCATGTGCACACCTCTGCTGTCAAGAGATTACTGCAGATTTATTTTGTGGTACCAGATGTTTGGAAGTCAGGAACTTGAGGGCTGACTAACAAAGGAGATTGGGAAGGAGCAGCCAGTAGAGTAGAAAAGAACCTGAGTTATCTCCTGGAAGCCAAGTGAAGAAAGTGTTCCAAGATGTGTGTGATGACTTACGTCTAGGTCTGCCAGTAGGTTGGGTAATGTGAGAACTGGCACCCTTGAGGGTTTTGACTTTGACGAGCAGTTTCATTGGACTCGAGGGAATGAAGACCTGATTGGGGTGGGGAGAAGAGGTGAAGACATTGACAAACAGAGGAGTTTTGCTCTAAAAGGAATAGAGAACAAAAGTATGGCTGGAGTAGGATGTGGGTTAAAGGAAAGGGTTCTTTTTCTTTCTTCTTTCTCTTTCCTTTTCTTTTTTTTTTTTCTTCTCCTTTCCTTTCCTTTTCCTTTTCCTTTCCCTTTCCCTTGATGAGAGCCATATACTGATGGAACTGCTCCAGTAGAGGGAGAAATTGCAAAGGGCTAATTGCTGGAGCAGTGTTGAGATTCAGTATACAAAATAAAAGGTTGGCCTTAGATCGGAGTATTAACAGTTCAGGGATAATAAGTAAGAGGGCACCTTATTACTATTACAGTGTATATACTGATTATTCTTTGTCAATTATAGCTGGAGAGATCACTATAACACCGTTTTTTAAAGGAAGATTTAGGGCGCCTGGGTGGCTCAGTTGGTTAAGCGACTGCCTTCGGCTCAGGTCATGATCCTGGAGTCCTGGGATCGAGTCCCACATCGGGCTCCCTGCTCGGCGGGGAGTCTGCTTCTCCCTCTGACCCTTCTCCCTCTTATGCTCTCTGTCTCTCATTCTCTCGGTCTCAAATAAATAAATAAAATCTTTAAAAAAAAAAAATAAAGGAAGATTTATTTGAAGCTATAGTGGATGAATTGGCGTCCTTCGTGCCTTCAGACTGCAACCTTTGGTGCTGTTGGTGTTCTGCAAAACTACCTTGCAGGTCACTGTTAGGAGCCAATTCTACTTTTTATTTGTTTTAGATAGCTGTTCTGGGTAAGATTTTGTTTTGGAAAGAGATTCTTTAGGCTTTGAAAACTATTTGTCAAAATATACTCTTAATATGAAGTGATAGATGTCAAACTTAAAAGAACAGTAATGCAAGATGATGATCTGTAGCTCTTTAGAACTGGATGCTCCCCACTTAATTGAAGAAATACATCATTACAAATCAAGGAAGCCTCTTGCGTACTACCCTTCCTCAGTCATGTTATCCTCTGGACACCCCACCCTCAGCCCCGCCCCTTTCCTAGAATTACCCTGATTTTGGTGTGTGTTGTTCCCATGAATCTGACTTTCTTGTTTAGATTTTGTGTTTTACATTAGATTTTACATTTCTAAAATGTACTTTTATAGATTTTCTTTTGACAGAAATTCAACCAGAAATGAAAAGTTTACTTTTAAATGGTGTTTTTAAAAACAACAGTTTAAAACAATTTACATTAGGGTGTGTGGATGTGTGTTTTAATGGGGTTTGACCCTAAGGGGTAAGTGGGATGGTGAGTGAAATATTATGGCTTTCTCTTCTGTTGTATCAGAATCTTTTCTGGGGTGCGGTGGTTGGGGAAGGGTTAACATGAGAGGATTGGGGAACAGAGAACCAGGAACTAATCGTGATACATGATATGTCCCAGACCTCTGAGATGAGTTGTTTCCTAATAGATAATCTCTCTAAGTATTTTCCCCCCAAGCTCCTTTAGGGCAGTGACATTAATTGAAAATCTGATTCAAATAGAGTGATTGCACCATTTACAGCATGCTTTCTGGAAGCATACATACATAATAGATGCTGAATAGTACGGTGATTTAATGAGAAAATGTTATGGTTAATAGTTTCTGAATTTGAATATCTTTTAATATACTTTTAGGAGATGAGAAAGGTAACAAATTAATAAAATTGACAGTATTTAGGCATTTTCTAGTTCTTATTTGAAGGGGTCAAATGAATTGAATATTGGTTTTCCTATACCATATGTCAGTTATGTAAATAGTGTGATGCATAAGTGGCATTGTGGTACAGTGAAGATAACAAAATTAACAGTAGGGCAAAGGACACTACTACCCATGTTTGTCTTGCATTTATTAACTCTGTAGCCTTGGGCTCATTATTTAAAAATTTTCTCTAAACTTTGAACTGTAAAATAGGGTTTAAAAAAATGATTTGTTTATTTAGAGAGAGAGCGTGAGAGTGAGAACGTATGTGTGTGTGCAGAGAGGGAGAGGGGAGAGAATCTCAAGCAGACTGGAGCCTTTGGATGCAGGGCTCAGTCTCCCCACCCTGAGATCATGACCTGAGCTGAAACTGACTCAGATGCTTAACTGGCTGAGCCATCCAGGTGCCCCTAAAATACTTATTTTTACTACTCCTCCCTCAAAGATTTGCTTGATGATTAAATGAAATAATTATCTGAAATCTGTATCAATCCCTAACGTGTTCAAGGTAATCAAAATTTTATTTTGTTGTTTCTGTTTTATGATACTTTCTGTTTTGAGTAAAAATCTATTTGATTTAGGCACAAAGAGCGGTATTATTCTTTTAGCATTACTCTTTTCAAGTAAACTCTTTTTCTCCATACTTGGGATGTTTAGTAATACCTAATATTTCAGTCTTTATTTTGTCTTAGAGCCAAGCTTAGCGATTGTGTTTTAGAAGGTAGAACACATGAGATTTTGGATTTAAAAATAACACAAAAAGGGGAACGTTAAATGTGGCACTGTTTTTTCTTTTATTGAAAATATTTCTTAGATTTTAACTCTTAAAATGCTGTATTTTGTAGCCCTGATCAGTTAGATTTGGGAATTCTACAGTGTACTTGACCTGAACTGTCTTAAGTCTTTATGAATACTTCGAACTTTCAAAAATTTATGGCAATTTAATGATAGTAACACAAGAGATTACTCTGTTTTTAAGAATTACAGTAAAACATATGAATAAAGTCTTTCTGAAATGTCATCAAATCTAGAAGTGTAAAAAAAAAAAAGGAAAAATCAAGGAGCAAGAACAATGTGGAACGAATAGTGTGGAGTTCATTGGTGGGGTTGGCTGATACTGGTGTTGTCTCTACAAGGCAAAATGACTTATGTGAAGGAGATAGAATGAGAGAATGTGGAGTTTAGATGAGTGAGCAGGGTGATTAAACATAAAACATACTTCGTGGAGATGAGGAACTTCAGCGGGGATAGTGAGGAGCAATGATGAAAGTGCCCTTCCAGCAAAAATACTACAGAGAGATTCTGTATACTTTTTATCCATTGCCTGTATGTAAACAACATGTTGGCATAACTATAGTATACTATCAAAACCAGGAATGTGACATTTACAGTTGTAGGTGTGGAAAAATTTTTGTTTCCTTTCTGAGGTTCTTTGACATAAATTAATAGGAGAAAAATAAGTGCCCCAAACATGAGACTCAAGGGCGAGTCAGGCAGTTGAGGCACTTGTGACAACATCCTGAGCTAAGGAATGGGATGGGGCCTGGGGGCTTCATAGGGGAGGAGGGCAACTCACAGCATGAGAAGAAGAGCGGATGTTTGGGGCGCCTGGGTGGCTCAGTCGTTAAGCATCTGCCTTCGGCTCAGGTCATGATCCCAGGGTCCTGGGATCGAGCCCCGCGTCGGGCTCCCTGCTCTGCGGGAAGCCTGCTTCTCCCTCTCCCACTCCCCCTGCTTGTGTTCCCTCTCTCGCTGTGTCTCTCTGTCAAATAAATAAATAAAAATCTTAAAAAAAAAAAACAAAAACGGATGTTTGTAATTATGTTTGTCCTGCCATACAAATACGTCTTTTATTTTTTTTATTTTTATTTTTTTTAAAGCTTTTATTTATTTGAGAGAGAAAGAGAGAGAGCACAAGAGCGGGGAGGGTCAGAGGGAGAAGCAGGCTCCCTGCCGAGCAGGGAGCCCGATGTGGGACTCGATCCTGGGACTCCAGGATCATGACCTGAGCTGAAAGCAGTCGCTTAACCAGCTGAGCCACCCAGGTGCCCCAAATACGTCTTTTAGTTTAAAAAGTTACCTCAGGTAGTCTTTTTCTGGTTCAAGCTTCCTATCTAAATTCTTTTAGGTAGTTACGGGAGAGGGAAAAGTTTTTCCTGAGTCTGTTGGGTCTTGATTGCCTTCAGCTCAAAATGATCCGCATGCCAGAGTGGCATATTTTGGGGTGACATCCTGTTCTCCTCCACAATCCACTGGCCCTATTCAGATTTTTACCAATTTTACATGCAGTGTGTGTGTGTGTGTTTCATGCAGTTTTATCACATGAATAGATTAACATGACTATTGTCACAGTCAAGATACAGAACAACTCATCACGGTAATTTCTCATGCTACTCTTCATAGCCATAGCCATCTCTCTCCTTCCAGTCTTCCCTCACCTCTTCTAACAAGCAAGCTGCTTTCAGTCATTACAGTTTTGTCACTTCAAGAATGTTACGTAAATGGAAGCACAGTGTGTAACCTTTTGAGATTTTTTTCACTCAGCGTAATTCCCTAGAGAACCAAGGGGGTGTGTATCAGTGATGCATTTCTGCTGTATTGCTGAGTAGTGTTCTGTGGTATGATACACCTCAGTTTGTTTAACCATTCTACCTGTTGAAGGACATTTGGGTGGTTTGCAGTTTTGGACTCTTAACCAACATAGCCATGCATTCATATACAAATTTTTGTGTGAAATAGCTTTTCTTTGTTAGCTGCTTAACTTTTTAATGCCAGTTATTTGTAGGGAAATCTTCACTTGCTGTACTCAGTCATCAAACTATTATTACAAATTATTACTGTTGCCAGAATTTAATCCTCATCAATGGTCCTCTCTCTTTTTTTTTTTTTTTTAAGATTTTATTTATTTATTTGAGAGAGAATGAGATAGAGAAAGAGAGCATGAGAGGGAGGGGGGAGGGTGAGAGGGAGAAGCAGACTCCCCGCCGAGCAGGGAGCCCGATGCGGGACTCGATCCTGGGACTCCAGGATCATGACCTGAGCCGAAGGCAGTCGCTTAACCAACTGAGCCACCCAGGTGCCCAATGGTCCTCTCTCTTAATCACATTTTTCTTTAAGTCATTACACAAATACCTGAATTTTTTTTAAGGAAAGGCTTGATTACTGGATGCCAATTTAATATTTCATTATTTGTATCTAATGTAGAGTGATGGTAAATGTATCTGGTTTGCTTTCTACTTTGCTCAGAAAATAGTATGAGCAACTCTTCTGAATAACCTGTATTTTCATATTTGGTCAATATATTCGTTGGAACAAATATACTGTTCGTTTAACCTATCAAACTCTTGCGCTGTTGTATTTTCACAGAAGTATATCTTGATACTGTATTTTTAAGAGATTTAAAGATTGTGTTCAAAAAGCAGTGTCACAATCTAGAATCTGACATTTGTAGCAGAGTGCCAATACCTACTAAACTGCAATTGTCAAAAAACTTGAAATAGGATAAAATACAGTCAACAGTAAAATTACTGGATGTTATTTAATCTGCCTTTGAAGATTTAGGAGACTTGGAGGTTGCAGTGTATATTGTAGCTTTGGCAGGTATCTGTCAGTCACCTGGAAGTTCAAACAAACCAACCAACCTGAAAATTTTCCTTATTAAAAGTGGCGGGGGGGGGGGTACCTGGGTGGCTCAGTCGTTAAACGTCTGCCTTCTGCTCGGGTCACGATCCCAGGGTCCTGGGATCGAGCCCCACATCGGGCTCCCTGCTCAGCAGGAAGCCTGCTTCTCGCTCTCCCACACCCCCTGCTTGTGTTCCCTATCTCGCTGTGTCTCTCTGTCAAATAAAAAAAAAAGTGGCGGTATGGAACCAGGAATCTTAACAGTTTAAAAAGCACCTCAGTTTCTGTTGATATACATAGTTAAGTTTGGGAAACTAAAACTCCAGGGAAGAATGATTTGTTTGATTCTGTTAGAGTCTTGTACCATCTTGGGCATTTGCTGTTCAGTATTTGTCAAGTGAGTACTCTGTGTGTTTGGGGGGGTGGGGTAAGTCACTGTTACTGAGTGCTTTTATGAAATAAAATTACTAAAGGAAAAATTTCAAGAGTATATTTTGAGGAAATTAATATTTGCTCTATAGCGTCAGTCATTTGGCATAAAAGTTTTTGAAATAAACATAAGTGGCTGTTGATTCCAGATACTAAGCAGGTGAGTTTAGGTGCATTTAGGTCATTCTGTTGTCTTAGAAGTTATAGCTTCTCTCCATTTGCAGATTTCTTATTTTGCTTTTTCTTATGATTGTCTTTGTTTTTCTGTGTTAATCTACTAATCCCGCCCCCAAGTTATGAGTGCTTTGATTTTTGATTTCTTAAATATTTGATAATGTCCTCCTATTGTTGCCTGGTTGGAAAAATAATTTTCTGGGTCATATCCATTTTTTTCTCTTAGCTAAGACATTACTACTTTGTATTGTAGCATTTAGGATTTCTTGGGAGAAGTTTGAGGTTAGCCCTTTTTTGTTTGTTGTGTAAGTGACATGCTTCTGCTGCCTGGATGTTTTAAGAATTTTTTATGCTTAAAATTCAGCTTCATCAGGCTATGAAGATATGTTTCAGTTTTTATTGGTTCTTAAATTTTTCCTGGTACATGGTAACCCCCTTCAGTCTCCAGATTGAGCTCTTCCTATATTTCAGGAAAGCTTTTTTTTTTTTTTTTTTTTTAATACTCTTGAGTGTCCTGTTTTCTATTCTCTTCTTCAGTACCTCCAGTTTTACATATGTTGACTTCAATTTTCATTTGTGGCATTTTATCTATAACTGCTTATCATCTCTGTCCTTCTGTCTTTTATGATATTTTTCAGGTCGGTGTTCCCCCTTATGGTTGACATTGCTTTCAGCAGTGTTGGTTCTTTTATTACTTCAAATGTAGTATTTGTTTCTTTGATGATTTCATTTTTAACTTCTTCCTTTTATTTCTTCCAGCTCCCCCACCCCTTTATATATTCCCCACCCCTTTATTTATTTGTTTTGTTTCATAGAATTCCTGTTCTCTGGACTCTGAGCTACAACAGAATTTGAAAGTTACTGGTTTCCTGATATTTATTTCAAAGTATTTTCTTCGCCATATTACTGTTAATATACTATCACTTTGGTCTCTGCACAGGCTGTGTAGGGTGGTTTCTGTTTATGTACTTGTGTTGAGTGAATTTGAATATATACATGTGCATGTGTGTATGTATATGTGTAAAGTGATTCAGTTCTCTTTGATTCTGTTTCTTATTCTCCTGACACTACATTAATTGTGTCCTTAAAAGATGGTTGCTTATTATCTGCCTAGAGATCAGAGAAAGGTATGGGAGGTGTCTCTTGGGAGGAGTGATAATATGGGAAAGAGCAGTTCATTCATTCTGTTTTTTCCTGAACTCACACCTTACGTGATTAACTCTCTTCTCAGAGCTCACTCTCGCGGTCCAGGCAAAGGTTTAGAATGGCAGGGCCCTCCCTCCCCTGTTTCAGGTAGTTCTCTGCTTAATTGAGCCAAAAAGTCAACTTAATGGGCCAAGCGACCTTTCTCTCCCAGCTCTTCTGCCTGCCATAGTTTTAAATTTTTTTTAAGATTTTATTTACTTATTTGACACAGAGAGAACCAGAGAAGAGAGAGCAAGCACAAGCAGGGGGAATGGCAAGCAGGGGAGAAATAAGCTCCCTGCTGAGCAAGGAGCCCAACGTGGGGCTTGATCCCAGGACCCTAGGATCACGACCTGAGCCGAAGGCAGTGCTTAACCAACTGAGCCACGCAGGTGCCCCCCCCCCTTTTTAAGATCTTATTTATTTGACAGAGAGAGATAGTGAGAACAGGGACACAAGCAGGAGGAGTGGTAGAGGGAGAAGCAGGCTTTCCTGCTGAGTAGGGAGCCTGATGTGGGGCTCCATCCCAGGACCCTGGGATCATGACCTGAGCCAAAGGGAAACGCTTAACAACTGAGCCATCCAGGCACCCCTGCCATAGTTTTTAAAATATGTATCCTGACAGACTTTAGAGGAATTGGGTGTTGGTCTTTAGTAATTTTCCTGTACTGAATATGAATTTTAATTTTCTCTTGAAACCATTTGTCAGTACGAGTTTGTTGGGTTGTAACTATTCCATAGTTGGATTTGATTAAATATTCTTTTTTCCCCCCTAATTTTGATAGGTTTTATAGAGGGCAAAGACAGAAACATGCTCATGCTGTCATCTTTCTGGAAGTCTGCTTTTAATGTAATTTTTATTACTAAATTGTGCTGTGTGAATCGTTTAATTGTTGGAGTATATCATTTGAATCATTGAATTACAGGCTTTTAAAATTAGTTCGGAAGTAGTCTCTTAACATGACTCTTCCACGGTTCTTTTCATTGTTATACTGCTGACTCCATTTTTGTATGGGTTGGGAATTCCAGCACCTAGATAAATTGAGAACATAAATGTTTCTCAGATTTACATATTGTGGTATATGCATGCAATGTGGAGTATAATGTTGCCATTAAAAATGATGATGTAGGGCGCCCGGGTGGCTCAGTTGGTTAAGCAACTGCCTTCGGCTCAGGTCATGATCCTGGAGTCCCGGGATCGAGTCCCGCATCGGGCTCCCTGCTCGGCAGGGAGTCTGCTTCTCCCTCTGACCCTCCTCCCTCTCATGCTCTCTGTCTCTCATTCTCTGTCTCAAATAAATAAATAAAATCTTTAAAAAAAAAAAATGATGATGTAGAACGACTTTTATTGATGAGTGAAAATGTTCAGGGATATTAAGTAGGAAAATCTACACATTAAAGTAGTATGGTTCTATTTTGGATATCAAAGGTACATGTAGGAAAAAAGCCTGAGCATAGAGTTTTCCTGATATTTTTCTAGATTCTGAGTATAATATTAATACCTTTTCTTTATTTTAGAAAGTCAGATAAGTTACTGCAATTTCCAATGGCAATTTCCAAAAAAGTGGTATTTAAAAAAAAAAAAAGACTTGATTGGGGATGTTCTTGATATTACTTGGTGATAAATATCACTATGTAAAGATCATCCCTTTTTGAAATTTCTCTTTTTCGTATTAAGGAAACACTTCATTCCTGCAGTTAGTTAGTTGGTAATTTGTTAAAAGTCTGCTTAAATTTTATCAAATGCTTTCTCAGTATCTTTTTTAAAATTAGCATTCAAGGGGTGCCTGGGTGGCTCAGTCAGTTAAGCTTCCAACTCTTGATTTTGGCTCTGGTCAAGATCTCAGGGTTGTATGAGGGAGCCCCACATTGGGCTCCCTCTCTCTACTCATGTGCATGCTCTTTCTCTTCTCTCTCTCTCTCATTTTTTAAAGATTTATTTGAGAGAGTGACCACAAGCACAGGGAGAGGCAGAAGGAGAGGGAAGAGAAGGCTCTTCACTGAGCAGAGAGCTGAACATGGGGCTCTATCCCAGGACCCTGAGATCATGACCTGAGCCGAAGGCAGACACACCCCTCTTTATTTCTAAAATAAATCTTAAAAAAATAATAATAATAACATTCAAGATTTATATTCATGCTAGTCTTCAGTATTCAACTTTAGCGCATTCCTCTCCTGAATTGTATATATAGTTGTGAATTCTCTTAATTCTGTATTGACCTGTGGTTCTTGTTATCTTTGTCAGAATTTTGTAGTTGTTTCTTTTAGGATTGAGTCTGTTTCTGGAACAGATACATTACAGGAATTACTTTTTCCTTGAAAGTTTGAAACAATTCTTAAATAAACCTATATAATCTAAGTCTGGCTAGGGCTGTGATTGGACAGGGAAAGTGGTGAGAAATGGAAAGATGGGATTGAAAGGGAGTGAAGAGATATGTATGTAGTATTTGTCCAAAGAATGTTGCCATAAAATTGATACGTCGGTTAAACATTATCAGCAAATGTGATCTGTCGAGCTTCTCTAATTACTGAGCTTCTGTTTCTAATTTTTAAAATACCTCATAGTAAGCAACATTTGCATCTGCTGCTTGATGTGTATAAAATTGACTTAGACAATGTGGCAATGTTTACTTTTCCCTTTAATAGACAATCATTTCACAGTTAGAACACCTAGACACAGAGTGTCCAATGTTAGATTACCAGTAGCTGTATCCAAAACTGCAGCCCTGTCTCACCACAAAAGCAGGATGACTAAGCAGCAGAAACAGATGGGAGTTTTTGGATAAATGCTGTTGTATGCATGCGTCTCTAATAAGACACACACAGGAGCAGTATTTAAAATACTAAAAATTTAAAAACTATTAAAAATATTGGAAAAAATAAGGGAAAACCCCATGTTTTCTTTGAGGTAACTGCTGTAATATGCTGCCCTTTTCCTTCTAATACCTCATGATTTTGGGAAAAGCATTTTTCTAATTTATATTAATGGGTACAGGTAAAAGAAGGGAGGAGAGTAATTTTTTTTTTTTTACTAATATGTGTTAGTAATACAGTCAGTGGGTGTTAACAGGTAATGTCTTCTTAACACTTTTTTGCTGTGTTAATATTAGTTACATTTAACAGGTGAAGTTTATATACCTGCATTTAACATAGGGTTTGTTACTACTACCCAGCTTTTTGACAGCTAATTGGTAGAGATGATATCATTCCTTTTTAAATGATGCTATATGGAGGCTAGAGGTTCCAAGAATGGAACTGAGCATGTTGATCCTCAATCCCACATTACCCTTATTGCAGTAAGAGTGGCTCCTGTTTTAAGTGTTGGGCTTCCATTCATGCATTTGTTTTATTTTAGTCTCCTGACAGACCCAAGCACTGTTGTAATTACAGGGATTATAGCCAGGACATGACAGGCAAAGTCCCTGTGTTCAGGGAGTTTTTCTCTCCTAGTAGAGGAGATGGGGACAATATGGAATAGGCAGACATGATTATTTTATAATTGTAATTTGTGCCATAAAGGAAATAGTGTTTTGAAATGGTAATGGCACGTGGTAGGAGGTGGTCAGTGAAAAGCTGTTTTAGAGGGTAACTTGTGAATTGACACCTGCAGAATGAGCAGCCAGCCATGTAAGGAAAGAATTCTGTGGCGGAATTGGTGGAAAATACTAGACAGCCATTTCCTTGAAAAAATTTTCTTTAGTCTTCGTGTCATCCTTAAAGATGCGTACTTTTGTCCCCCTTAAAGATGTACACTTTATTTATTTTTAAAGATTTTATTTATTTATTTGACAGAGACACGGCGAGAGAGGAAACATAAGCAGGGGGAGTGGGAGAGGGAGAAGCAGACTCCCCGCCGAGCAGGGAGCTGTTGCGGGGTAAAGATACACACTTTAAAGTCTCCTTTTTTCATGATGCACCCAGTACTGTTCAGAAGCATCGAAAAAACCCAAAATACTCAAAAGCAAACAATCAGTTCTTAATTGTTTATTTAGAGAGTTTTTTGTCCAAAAGATAAAATCTTTTTTTTCCTTAGCTTGGCTTCCAAGCCCGTTTAGTAGTCTTTGGCTTATGTTTAGCTTTACACCCCTTTTATCTCATCTATAGGAACTTTGTGTTCCTGTCAGACTTATTTTACTCCTTGCCCTCTGAACCCTTATCACTCTGTGCCTTCCTATTCTTAAACCATTTCTCCTGTCGTTTTTCTTGATTGAAGTTTATTCTTCACTTCATTGTACCCAGTTAAATCTCTTTTCTTTAGATGATCTTTGTAATTTCCTTTATTATCTTAATATAACTGAGAATTGTAAGTGTGTGAAACATATGAGAGCATAGCACATACTTGAAGATGCCTTTGTCTTCATTTTTCACCCGTTTTTAGTTTGAGGGGTACCATGAGGCTTCCAAAGTTGAAATTGTCTTGCTCAGTTGATTACAGTCCAGAAGTAAAATTACTTGGAGAGACATATAGGCATGACAGGACCTGCCTCTCTTTCTCCTTGTTTGCTGTACGGCTCTCTAAAGGCATCAGCTTGGGAAAGGGTGTATTACTCAGTTTGCAACTTCATCATGGCCTATCCACCCTTTCAGAATCTTATTATAATTTGATACATTTTCTTAAAACTGTTATTTTTTTCATGTTAACTTTTTCTTTCAAAGGAGTGCTTTCCTTACTTTGACTAGCCCCAAAGTTAATACAAAAACAAGGAAACAGAATAATGTGAGATGTAATCTAATTACACTGCATAAAAATAGCTGTTAAGGAGAGATGTGTATTATGGTAGGGCACTTGTTATAGATTGGAAGATCAGGAAGGGCATTTCTAAGGATGTGGCATTTAAGCTGAGACCAAAGGATGACCAAGAAATAAGCAGAGGAAGAATGGGAGATAGAGGTGAAGATAAAGGATGTGTGAAGGATCTAGGATAGGAAAGAACTGGGCATGTATTCAAAGAACTGAAAGTGGCCAGGATAGCTAAGGTGTAGTGAGCAAGGTGTGGTGGGTGCTGCAGAATGAGGCTGGGAGGGTAAGTAGGACCATGAAGTTGAATGTCTTCCCTCTGTACCCACTAAAATTCAAGACACACGTTGTGCTCAGAGATGCAGGCTTGAAAGATTACTTTGCTCTGTGAAGACTGTTTTGAAACAAAGACAAGAATGAAAGTGGGAGAGCATTGAGAATATTATGGTGAACCCAGTGAATTTCAACTGGAGTCAGTAAGAATGAGGAGATCCTTAATCCAAGATTAATTCTCCATAGCCCTATAATGCCAACTATTTGTTCTTTGTGGTACTGAATCAAATGCTTGAGATCACTAAGAGTCAAGAGTCCCGTGTTGATAATTTTTCTAAACAAATGGAAGTAATTCTACACACTGTCCAACCAGTATCTTATTTGACAGTGAAGATAACCATAGAAGTTAGGTGACCTCCTCACTTTTATTTAGTAAGGCAGAGGTAAAATCTGGACTGAAGCCCAAATCACCTGACTGAGTGCTCTTTTCATTAACTGAATGGTTCTCATTTCACATATCTATTTTTAAAAATAGAGGTATAATTCACATACCACACAATTACCACCACCACCACCCCACCGAAAGCCTGTTAGTAGTCACTCCCCATTTCTTCTTCCTGCCTGGTCCCCAACCATTGATCTGCTTTCTATCTTGATAGAGTTTGCTGTTTTGGATATTTCATATAAATGGATTACATATGTTCTTTGTGACTGATCTCTTTGACTTAATATAGTGTTTTTTGTGGTTCATATATTTTGTATCATGTATCAGTACTTAATTCTCTTTCTTTTTTCCAGGTTAAAGTACATTTAAAATTTTCTATAAGAGAATATCATACATAACTTTTTCTAGACTTAGATGGCCGTGTGACATTTTTTTGTTCAAAGCATCTCATAGGATTAGAGTTTTGAGAAATGATGAATTAGGGATCTCTGTCTAAGCTATACAAGTCAAAGTCACACGTAAGCTATGATAGATAATTTTTTTTGGTAACAGTTTTGTTGATGTGTAATTCACCTCCTACAGTTCACCAATTTGAAGTGTGCAATTCAGTGGTTTTTTAATGTATTCCCAGTTGTGCAACCATCACCACAATTAATTTTAGAACAATTTCATCACCCAAAAAGAAACCCTATGGCTATCACTTCGCCCCCAGACTTAGAAAAACTCCTGTCTATAGATTTATGTACTGTGGTTGTTTCATATAAGTGGAATCCTACAATATGTAGTCTTTTGTGACTGAGTTATAGGACTTAGCATAACATTTTCAGGATTCATCCATGTTATATCTTGTGGCAGTATTTGTTCATTTTTATTTTTGAATAGTCCATATTTATTTGTTAACCAGTTAGACATTTGGTTTGTTTCCAACTTCTGGCTGTTAAGAATAATGTGCTATGAACATGTGTGGACACATGTTGGATATATACCTAGAATTACTGGGTCATATGATAAATCTGTGTTTAACCTTTTAAGGAAATGCCATACTATTTCCCAAAGCAGCTGAGTATTTTATATTCGCAACAGCAGCGTGTATGAGGGTTTCAGTTTCTCTGCATCCTCCGCAACGCTTGTCTTTTTGACTATAGCTATCCTAATGGATGTGAGTGGTTTCTCATTGCAGCTTTGATTGGCATTTCCCTAATGACTAACGTTGATGAGCATCATTGCATGTGCTTTTTGGTCATTTGTCATTTGGTCATTTGTATGTCTTCTTTGAAGAGATGTTTGTTATATTTCAGTCATTTTAAAAGTGTATTATTCTTTATTGAGTTGTAAGCGTTCCTACTAGAACTAGATAAAGGTCTTTTGCATAGGATTTGCAAATATGTTTTCCTATTCCGTGGATTGACTTCTCACTTTCTTGATGGTATCCTTTGAAGCACAAAAGCTTTAAATTTTGACAAAGTCTTAATTTATATTTTTTCTTTTTTCACTTGAAATTTGGTGATGAAATAAGCCTATGTTTTCTTTATAAGAGTTTTAGTTTCAGCTCTTACATTTGGGTGTGATTCATTTTATAGTAGTTTTTGTGTATAGTGTGAGGAAAGGTCCAACTCAACTTTATTCTTTTGCATGCGCATCATCCCTTAAAAGTATTTTGTAGGGGCGCCTGGGTGGCTCAGTTGTTAAGCGTCTGCCTTCGGCTCGGGTCATGATCTCAGGGTCCTGAGATCGAGCCCCGCATCGGGCTCCCTGCTCGGCAGGAGGCCTGCTTCTCCCTCTCCACTCGCCCTGCTTGTGTTCCCTCTCTCGCTGTGTCTCTCTCTGTCAAATAAATAAAAATCTTTTTTTAAAAAAAAAAAAAGTATTTTGTAAAATTCCATTTCTAGGCTTTAGATGAACAAATAATATATGTTACCTACACGTGGAAGAGTAGGAAAGATGTGAGTAGTTCCTTTGGATGTAAATATGTAACACATACTTTGCACAAAGTAGTTTGTATCACTGCAAAAAGATACGTAGCATATTCATTTGGGGTAAATGTAAAGGATAGCAGTATTGTTATTTTTTAGTTTTTTAAAGATTTATTTGAGAGAAGGTGTGCTTATGTGAGCTGGGGGGAGGGGTTTGGGGGGCAGAGGGGGAGAATCTCAAGCACACACCTTGCTGAGCACTGAGCCAGACGTGGGGCTTGAGATATGACCTGAGCTGAAATCACAGTCAGACACAACCAAATGAGCCATCCAGGCGCCCCAGCAGTACTGTTTTTAAAACAAACTTTATTAATGAAATTCAGTGAAAGCTGCATCTTTCCTTTATCTCTCCTAGTTTAATAGTTTTTGGTCCTTAAGGGAATATCCTTGGTATTATTTGTTCATGATAGATAGAAGTGCAGGTGTATATAGCATAATTGTTGATGATGAAATTTTTCCAAGTAGTGAATATCTTGGTAAAAGTTTGAAACAAAACTAAGTACTCTGCAGTACAATTTGCACAGCAGTTAATGTTCCCTAGAAAATGTAGCATATTGTGTTAAGCAGGTTCTGGGCTCAGCTAATTAGAAGCTGATTTTTTAGATGGGATAGGTCTTTGAGAAATGTCCTCTGCATTATAGGCATCTCTGGCCCCCTTCCACTAATTGTCAATGGATACCTTCATCTAGAGTAGTGCTGTCCAGTGATCCAATTTTAAATTTTCTACTAGCTAACATCTGGAGTTAATTTTAGTTTTAATAATACTTAATATATTGAAAATAGTTCATCATGTAATCAATATAAAAATATTAATGTGCTATTTTACATTCTTTTTGTATTCAATCTTTGAATCTAGTGTGTGTTTTACACATGCAGCAAATTTCAATTTAGAGTGGGCTATCACTTGGATAACACTGATGTAGAGGGAGTAACTCAACTATAGGGCACTGTCAAATGCAAGCCTGTGGTTGACATATCTGAATCATTTCTACCCTTACCAGGAGACATAGTCTGGTTAGCTACATTTTGCTTTTCCACCACCATTTAGCTCATAAACAATTAGTAAATTGGAGAATGACATTAATAAACTGAAGCTGTATTGCTTCATATGTGAAATTTTTTTTCCTAGGCAAGGAGAATCAGAATAGCAGGAGTTAGGGTTATAACCTTCCAATAGAAAGGAAAAAGCTACTGCACAGGCAAGACAAGACCCCTAAAGAAAATTCAAGTCTGCTCCCCCAGCCTTGCATGGCTCTATGTCTGTGGCAAGTTGCGCTTTCTTCTCTGTCCATTTTAACTGTAGCCTCAATGCTCAGAACTTCACTTCTATGTTCTCAGCCCCAGCAAGCCTCATTTCTACCCAAATGTGGGTTTTTTTGCATTTTTAATATCCCCTGAAACAATCTATAACCATGCTGAGCTGCTTGCCTTGTGCTGTTGGTTATAATAAAGTTGCGTAATTTTGAGTGGTTTGCTCCTACTCTATTTTTCCCATAAGACTTACTTTTAGTCTGATTTTGCAGAATTCAAGGTTTGTCAGGAAAACATTTATCATGTTATGGTAAAAATACTCACTGTAGATGTGGCTTTCTTTGTAAAATCTCCTTGTTTTTAACTCTTTGTGGTCTCTTGTTTTGGACTGATGAGAGGGAGACCAAAGACAGTGGAAGGAGTAGAGCATTTAAAATAAAGTGTGGCCCAGATACTGACCACATCAAAACCATGTTATTAAAAATTTACATCCTGGGGGGTCCCATCCCGTATACTGTGAATCAGAATCTCTGTGAGATTCAGCCTTGAAATCTACATTTTTTTTTTTAATAAACTGAAGTTTGAGATCCACTGTGGACCTTTATTCAGTCATACCTACTGTCAGCTTTTATTAGTTTGAATAGCATTTAGAGTGGTAGATGTCCTTGAAATCTTTCATTTAGTATTCTAGGTATGCCTTGCCCATTCTTTTCAGTGATTTGTAGATGGCATTAAGACTTAATTTCTAAGTCTGAGGATCTGGTAGTGAATTCTAGTGGTTGTTATGTTCTGAATAAGGACACAAATGCCATAATATTTATCCCTGAATAGAATGAAAACTGTTGTTTTACTTTTTGAAAAGCTGGTTGTGTTTCCCAGCTTTGTTTGCTCATATAGAAGGGTATATTCTTTTTGTTTTCCCTCTAATATCCAAGTTCCTTTTTCTAAATGGAAGTGCAGTGTTACTGCTTAATTTCTAGCTGAATCAGGTGCATTTTGCTACATTTTTTGACCCATTTCACAGAGTACTCTCCTAGGGCTCCATCTTTCTCAGTCTGGAGGTTCTAGCCTTCTCACCCTTTAAGATCTAGCTTCTGAAGTTACAGAGGATGCCAAATAGGGATTATTTTGCTTTTTAAATATTGAAGATTCTGTCAGGGAGGTCCATATATTGCATTACGTTAAATTAATTGCTTATTTTAGATTAATGTCTAATCCAGGCATCAGCAAAGCTTTTCTTAAAAGGCTGGATAATATTTTAGTCTCATGGGTCCCACAGTCACTGTCACAATTAAAAGAAAAAAGTAGGGCGCCTGGGTGGCTCATTCGGTTAGGCGACTGCCTTCGGCTCAGGTCATGATCCCAGGGTCCTGGGATCGAGTCCCACATCGGGCTCCCTGCTCAGTGGGGAGCCTGCTTCTCCCTCTCCCACTCCCTCTGCTTGTGTTCCCTGTCTCGCTGTGTCTCTCTCTGTCAAATAAATAAATAAAATCTTTAAAAAAAAAAAAGAAAGAAAGAAAAAAGTAGCCATAGGTAATACTTACATGATTGGCTGTTGCTATGTTTTGATAAAACTTTATTAATGAAAACATGCATCCAGCAGATTGTAATTTGCTGATCCTTGGATTCTAGTCTGACATTAGCATCCAATCAAGTTAAAGCATCTCCGTTTTATATCTGCCTTTGGTTAAGCACTGGATGAGAGAACTTTGCCCAAGCATAAACATATAACCCCTTTATTCCACCTCCCCCGCCCCAAACCCAAGTAATTCTCAAAAGTATCCTTTCCTTAGAAATCTTTAAGACTTGCTTCGTTAGTCCTGTCATTTAAAGTCAGTTGTCTCCCACTTAATCCATAAATACTACTTTCTTCAAAGAGATTTTTTTTTTTTTTAAGTATGAGCCCCTATTTTGGTAATATGCAGAGAGCATAAAGGGCACCAGACCATATAAACAGCTTTTGCTCCCATTACTTTCTTGGGCCAGATAGCATCCATGAGACTCTCTCTTACAGCATATATGTTATCTTCCTTTGTGCACTTGAATAATCACTGATTTAGTATTAAAATTCTGAGTTCAAGTTTTATGCATGGCTCTACTCTTCTTTGGATATATTGGCATCCACAGATCAGTTGTTCTTTCTCTGAGTCTTAGACTCTACATCATACTGTTAATAAAAACAAAAAATAAAAAAACTTGTGTTCTTATCCTGAAACATACAAACTCATTTTAGGGTAGGAAATAAAAACTCATGTGAATTTTTGAGATAAAAAGGAGATTTCAAAGAAATTTTGTGTTGTAGCACTTTGTATATTAAGTATGGAAAATGTAGCTCTGGAAAATCCTAACCACCATCATCATTAATCTGGTGCTGGGTAGGGTGTGTATAATCACTTTGCTTTTCAACTTGTTTGTGAACTTCAGTTAGGAAAGAACTACATGGAGGAATTAAAAGGTTCAAATGAGATACCTCCCAAGAATACTTTAGAAGATAATAGAAACTGTAGCTTTTATTAAGGAGAGTTAGCTATAACTTAGTATGATCATGTTATTTAGGGGCTAATCTGCCCTGTGTTCAGTTCTCAAGCACATCCTTCTGGCTGGAATCTAAAGATTTATTGGCTACCATACCATACCATGCTTTCTTTAAAACCTCTTTTACTTAGTTTTGGATCCCATTTAAGAACGTCAGTTTATTCTTAGTCCCTTACTAAAATAATCTGTATCTTAATCTTGCTTCTCACTTCTTTTTTAAGTTTCAGTTGTTAGTTTTGTTAAGTGGTCTATAGATAAATCTATTTCACAGGATGTAGACTCTATAATCCCTATTCAAAAAGCTTCTGTCTCTGAAAATGTCTTCCCTCTTAACAGCTGATTGAGTTTTCTCTTGTCTCTAAAGTCTTAGGCTAGGGTGCCTCAGTACTTACATTTTTTTCAGTATGTTATGCCCTCTGAAAAAACATATCCTAGGCCTAAAAGCTATCTGATACCATCTGTCAGACTGATGGAATATTCACTGTTTCTTCAGGGGTAAGAGCTTAACTAATTGGGTGCTTGTCACTTTTTGAATTTTCATTGATAGTAAGAATAACACTAGAGTAGAGTAGAGTAGATTCCTGGATCTTAACCTCATAAGAGATCAGTAGACCTCATTCCTAATATACCTTATGTTTATAGAGTACTTCACTTCTCGTGTCTTTTAACAAATCTTCAATGTGGCACTTTTATTTCATAGTCTAAGTGTAGGTTATCTTGCTTAAGAATATATGCAAATAAATGTCAGGGCATCTAACCCAGGCTTCTTAAAGGATTATTCTAGGATTCATTTCAGTCTATAGAATTGGCCTTTTCTTCATTATTGCCGACATATTTATGGAAATTTCAGTGGGAATCTCAACTCTCCCTGGGATGGATAAATATGACATTCTTTGTTTATATTACTCAGTTTCTTATCTGTATTGTCCTGTAAACTGATTTTTTTTTAAATGAGTTACATCTGAAAAGTGCAAATTTTGGCATAGGTTTAAGATTTTCTTAAAAACTTGGGAGTATTAATTTTTCTTTGTAAATGAGTTTGTTGGGGTTTGGTGATTCTCTAAGAGGGTCACAGGACCCAGTGTATAGTCATTATCATGGCTATATGGCTTATTACTGTGAAAAGATACAAAGCGGAGTCAGCTAAGGGAAAAGGTATGCAGATCAAAGCCTGGAGGAAACCAGATGCAGGCTTCCAAGAGTCTTCTCCCAGTAGAGTCACAGAAGACATACTTCATTCCTTCAGCAATGAATTGTGATCATATTTGTGAAATGTTGACCATATCAAGGAGGCTTATTAAAGATTTAGTTCCCAAAATTTTTATTGGATTTAGTTTGTTACATAGGCACCTCTACCTAGCATGTACCAAAAATCTGGATTCCCAATAGGAAAGCATATATTAAGCATAAACCATATTGTATGCACAAACATCTTAGGCACAGTGAGCAACTGTTAGCTCTTAAGGGAACGCTCCAGAAATCTAGGTTCCCACATGTCAGCCAAGGGCCAACTGTGTAAGCGGGCCTTTCTAAGGATAGAGGTCTTAGGCCAGCTGTGTTAACTTTTCTGCCCACTGAGTTTATCTTGACTCATTTCTTTTTGATTGCGTTTATTCTTACAATGTTTACTGAAGAATATTTTGCCTGCTGTATTAAAGTTCAGGGTGTTTTATATAAACACATGCCATACAGCAAGATAAAATTAAAAACAAGTAGATGAAGAAGTCATCAAGCAGTAGCCTGGTTGAGAAATTTCCTCTGTTATACCACCTACATGGTGCCACGTTCTTCAGTAACCCTCTGTTGTCTTTTGTCACATCACTAGTGTTTTTGGGTCTTTGAATCTGCTTCTAGCTTCCCTTATAAACTGGCCCTTAATCCAAGGTTAGGTATTGGCCATTGCCTTTTCTCTTGCCATAGTCTTAACTTCATTCCAAGCTCGTAGTGCTTTTTGATACTATGCAAGGCAAAGTCCCCTGCCTTTCAGTTTTAATGGAGGAGACTTCCAGATCACTTATAAATTCCTAGTGCTCCGTAGGTCTGCTGACGTTTCCACTTGGATGTCTGAAACTTTATAGTCATCTTCTGTCTGTCCCAGTTCACATTTCTTATCTACTTAGTTTCCCTTGCTGATTGAAATAGTTAATTCTTAATGATTTCTACTTGAAACAACTCTGGTTCTAACTGGTGACTAATTGCTAGACCACTCAACCATATATATTACTCATACCACTTTCTGTTCATTATAGTGTAGCCTTCATACCATTGCCAGTGTAGTTTGTTTTAAGTTGAATTATGGTATGTTGTTGCTGGGAAAAAAAGTAATGAAATTGAAATACAATTAGAAATTGTAATAGCAATTAGACTTTTATGGTGAACCTTTTTGTATCTTTAATCAGTGTTTTTGCAAGTCTGTGTTTTTATACCTTGGCTTTTGTTAAGACAGTAAATACTATCATCCCTGATGGTCTTTGAGATGTGTGGATTATTTATAGAACTCATGAATTACTTTTAAGCAATTCTTAGAGTTGGTCCTGTTATTAGGAGACTTGATATCATCATCATCTTGAAAGAGAGTACCTTCCCTAAGGTTTAACCTTCTTAATATTGTTTTAGTTGAAAAATTGGCAAAACTATTAAAAATGAAGTTGCAGAGGCTATTTAAGAAATTGAAAAATAATTGCAAAAACATACTGGGTATTTATAACTTTTAGTTCTATATCATTGAATTTTTGTGCCTTTTTTCTTTATGTTGTATTTCTGTCTTTCCCTAATAAACCTCTTTTAAAAAAAAAGGGGGGCGCCTGGGTGGCTCAGTCAGTTAAGCGTCTGCCTTTGGCTCAGGTGTTGATCCCAGGGTCTTGGTATCGAGTCCTGCATCTGGCTCCTTGCTCTGCGGGGAGCCTGCTTCTCCCTCTTCTCCCCACTTGTGCTCTCTATCTCTCTCTCTCAAATAAATAAATAAAATCTAAAAAAAAATTTTAGAAAGTTGCTAGAAATGATATTAATGAGGTTTTGCTCATCTAATTATACATAACATTTTTCCATAGGCTATCAGCCATGTAAGCTATATGCTCTTTAAGCCACATCTTTAGTAGGCTTACAAATACTTTATGTGTAAGAAGTATGAATATGTACATATTCTAGATGCTTATGTAAAATGATGATTTTAGGGATGTACAATGATCTATAGTATGATAGAAACCAGTTGAAATTAAACATGAAATACAACTTATAATTCACTTTGGTCTTTATTCTTTTAAGGGACCAGTTACTCTCCACAAGAAAATTCACACAACCACAGTGCTCTTCATAGTTCAAATTCACATTCTTCTAATCCAAGCAATAATCCAAGCAAAACTTCAGATACAGTAAGTATATAAACATGCCCAATTTTGGTTTGGGGGGTTCGTGTGTGTGTGTGTGTGTGTGTGTGTGTGTTTATTACCCCCCCTCAAAAACCCCCAAAAACTCCTCCACCAAGTCTTGTTAAATCAAAAGTTGACCTTTTTTACATGTATTTGAAGTAATGAGCCAACCTTCTTAGTAGAACTGAGAATAGTCAGGAAATACAATTTGGTATTATTTCATCACTTTTCCTATACAGAGCAAAATTTTACCATTGCAATGTCTGAGATACAAAGAACTATAGATGATGAAACTTCTGTAGTTACTTAAAGTGGTTTACCTTGAGCTTTTTCTTACTCTGTAATATATACACTTCTTAAAACATATATTCAGACATCTGCTGTGTATTACACACCCTACTAAACACTCATGATGTAAAGATTCTTGTCCTCAAGGCAATAAAAGTCAGGAATTTAGGTATTTCTAAACTGAAGTAACTCAGCTTGGATTTTTTTTAAGTCAGGGTTCAGATGGAAGTTTTAATACATTCATTCAACAAAAGTTTCATAAGTTTTCAGTTTGCCAAGCATATGCTAGGTAGTAGATACATAGTACTAAGACAATGTGGCCCATCTTAAAGGAACTTTTGGACTTGGGGTGAAGACTGCAGAATAAACAGTTAATAAAACAGTGCATGTTAAAGTTGCTTTGGGAACATTCAAAAGGGGAACTCCAAGCTTGGATGAGAGGAAAGTATTAAAGTACAAGTAACACTCCCCAGTGGATTGAATATAACAGCTAGTTGAAGAGGTCTGGAATTTGTGTGGTATGCAAAGGGAATAGCATCTATAAAGACATAGAAGTGTGAAATAACAGTATATTTGGAGAACTGCAAGGATTTTGAAAGTGTGAAAGAATGGCAAGAGCTCAGGTTACACAGATAAGTGGGAGCTAGATCACAAAAATTGTGTATCTTACGAAGGAATATGAATTTTATATAAAGGGAGTGCAGAACTATTGAAGGGTATAATTGGTGAAGGAACCTCATAGTTGGAATTTAAAAAATTCATCAGGTAGTAGTGTAGAAAATACAAGGAGGAAAGAACAGCTAGAAGGCTATAGAAGTGTAGGTTGAATCCAACACATTTTGCCTTGGATATTTGGGTGATGATATACCTTAATCAACATTGAAAGGTTCTTGGGATTGATTATTTCTTAGCCCTTATTGAAGCCGTGTGGATAGTACATTTCCAAAGAAAATCAAGACATAAATGATAGCATTTTCATAAAAATGAATTTAGAATAGCTTTAAATATTGTATCAGTCAGGGTCTAGGTAGGAAAACAAAACATGCTAGTTATTTTAGCTCAGAAAATTGGATAGCACAGAGAATTTTACGTACAGGATTGGCTAAGCAGATACTGCATGTTATTGAGGACTGAAAAAAACAAAAAGGAACACCAAGGTAATACACATAGAGTATATAGTATTCACCCTTAGGGCTGGAGTACAGTAAGAAGAGGTTGTGGTTATTAGAACCTAATAGCTTAGAGGAGGAGCTCTAAAGAACTGGTGATAGTGCCTGTGAGTGGTATGATGAAGCTAGTTCTGGTTTGGGGCATATGGCAGAGAGCTGGAAATTGGAGACAGCTGTGGCTGTTAGGCTTCTCGTGCCTTTCAGTCTTAACTTCGGTGCCTACTGTTGGCAGAATCTTAACAGGTAGCCTGCTGACTAAACAATGTAATTTGCCCTAGCATCACAGAACAGTATAGAAGGGGGTGGTGGTGGTGTTGAGGCTGAGACAACAGCTTGGTAAACCTTAACAGGTGTTACCATCAAACTACTTGTGATGAGTTATTTCCAATAACGTGTATTGTCAGGATTTTAGAATGAATCTTTTTGTGGTAGGTGGCCCCATTAATTTACAAAGTAACAAATAATAAAGTTCCATTTATCACTGACAATTCCAATTTGGTATTTGTCTGCTGATAGCTACAGTGGCAGGCCACGTGGACATTGTTTTGGCTTTAAAAAAAATCTTAATTCAGGGCAAACTAAGTCTGGTTGTTTTGATTCCTAAGATGTGGATTAAACGTGAAATCAGAAAGAAATAATGGGCAGATAAGCTTGATCGACCCAAATCATAAATGGGGTCAGAGGATTTCATTTTGTGGGTGGAAGCTGAAGACTGTTACCTGAATGGATTAAGTGTTACATGTTTTAAGAATCAGGATTTCCCTTTCTGTAAATTTCAACTATAGGTATATAATTAATCTCCAAGTAGTCTTTTTTATTATAATATGCCCAGTGGGCATGACACATATATTATTTATAAACTACAAATTTAATCTTACCTGAGAAGTTAGCTTTTGAACCTTTCTGCAGGTTACTTATAAACTTACTTTTTGTCTGTAAATCACTTCTAATGGAACTTTTTGAGTAGTAAGTAAAACAAAATTTGAAAAGTAGTTCTTTTTTTTCTCTGAAGTTTTCAGGCTTTAAATCTGTCTTTGAAAATCAGTAACAATATTACCTAGTTATCTACACAGACATTGGTTGTATGGGTGATTTATATTTATCAACTGTTGATAGTCGAGTTGAAGTTGCCTTATTTTTTCAGTATTAGATTAAGATATTCACATGTAGTTCCCTGAGTCCTGTGATGAACACTATTGTGGTTTAACACAGAGCCTAGCCCATGATAACTATTTAGGAAAAGCTTTTTGAATGCCTCCTCCTTCCTAATCTAAATCATAATAGGAGCTTACAGACCTCATGTAGCTTGTTTTAGATTAGTTATGCTTATTTGTGATTTTTAAGAGGCCTCTGAATTGCTTCATTTAGAAAAAAAAGTATTCCCATTTAAACACATAATTGATATCTTTTACGTATCCACCAATCTTGATTTGCTGGGAAATACTTTACATTCAGTCACAGGTGACTTTGCATTTATATTCCAGCTCCACTTGTTATCATGTAAATTATCTTCTGCATTTTTTGGAGCTTTTCAGCTTGAGGCTCTCAAGTTTATTTTCTATAACCAGTCTGCCTGAAGATACTCTACCTAATTTTAAAAAATTAGAAATTTATCAGAGAACTCTTAGGACTCCATGAAATTCTTTATTATAGTAAATGCCGTCTTTGATGTTGATGTTACTCAGTGAATGGCTCCTTACTAAAAATTCGTAAGTTAATTCCAGAATTAACCATTTCTTTTCCATCGTTTCATTTGGGGAAGAAGTAGTAGGATTCTGTATTTTAAGAGAGAGAGCAGAAAGGGTTATGCTTTTTAAGAAAAGCACACTTGGGCGCCTGGGTGGCTCAGTTGGTTAAGCGACTGCCTTCGGCTCAGGTCATGATCCTGGAGTCCCGGGATCGAGTCCCGCATCGGGCTCCCTGCTCGGCAGGGAGTCTGCTTCTCCCTCTGACCCTCCCAGCCCTCCCCCCTCTCATGTGCTCTCTCTCTCAGTCTCTCTCTCTCAAATAAATAAAATCTTTAAAAAAAAAAAAAAAGAAAAAGAAAAGCACACTTAAAAGACATTTTGAATTGAGGGAAAGCAGATGGGTGCCTCCATAACTGTTTAGTACTGTTCTTTCAGAGCAGTCATTTTCATACTTTTTGATCTCAAGACCTCTGTCTACATTCATGAAAATTGATAGCTTTTGTTTATTTTTTTATCAATATTTACCATATTTAAAAATTAAAACTTCGTAAATATGAGGGCCGCATAGGTGGCTCAGTTGGTTAAGTGTCTGCCTTCGGCTCAGGTTGGGATCCCAGGATCCTGGGTTGGAGCCCCACGTCGTGCTCACTGCTAAGTGGGAAGCCTGCTTCTCCCTCTGTCCCTCCCCCTTGCTTGTGTGTGTGTGGGTGCTCGTGCTCTCACTGTCTCGCTTACTCAGAATCTTTATTAAAAAAACCTGAAAGATAATTTTAAACTCAGTTGATTGTAAACCCTTTACACGTTAGCATATATAATGTTTTTATGAAAAATAACTATTTGTAAAACGAATAGTATCTCTTTAATGCCTGTCTTAATAGGAGATACCTAGAACTTCACATGTGCTCTGCATTCAGTCTTTCGTTATAACAAATCTCCTTCCACAGCATCTGGGGAAATTCCACTCTGTTCTTGTGATAGAATGAGGAAAAAAAAGAAAATCATTTTAGTATTATTATGAAAATAGTTTTGATCTTTTGAAATGATTTTTGGGGTCCTTCAAGGGTTCCTGGACAGCACTGGGAAAACTGCTGCCTTAGTGCTTGTGTTGGCAAGTACATCAAGCCTAATTCAGAATATTTGAAGTGTTTGCAGGCCTTTTTGGGGTTTAGTTCTTAGCTGTAGATACTCTTTTTTTTTTAAATCAAATTTAATAACTTAAGATCTAATGTTTAATATGGTGATCATAGTTGATAACACTATATTGTGTAATTGAAACTGGCTGAGAGTGAAGACTTAAATGTTTTCACAAAATCTGTGAGGTGGTGGATGTGTGAATGAACCAGATAGGCCTAATCCTTTACAGTGTCAAATCATCACAGCATACACTAAGTATCTTCCAGTTTTGTCAGTTATACTCCAATAAAGTTGAAAATATATAATGAAGAAAAGCAGTAACACCTGTTGCACGTCAGCGTTTTAAAAATTCCTCATTACTAAAAGGGTTCCCCGCCCCCTTAACCTTTTTTTGAGTATGGAAGTGGGGTGAGAGAATAAGCTAAAGTTACTGCTGTGTTATTGTAATGCTGTACCCTGAAACACATTTTGTTAAGAAAGACATTAACTTGTACTAATCTAAGATTGGGTGGGCACAATCAGAGCAGTGTTAATAGACTCAGACTCTTCAAGGTTCTGGTCTGTGAACTTTTAACTGTCATGGAGGTTATGCCAGGATGTAAATTAACTGTCATTAAATAGTATACTGTTTACTTGAGCTGGATTTTTTTTTTTTCTTAAAGTGAGACTCTTGACGAGGGAAAGAGTATGTCAATATATATTTTGATGCCTGCTCCTTCTTCAGACCAATTCACAAAACCATCACTTTGAAGAGCACTGGTGTATAGACCACTCTGCCATACTCTGATGTCCTCTGTCCACCTGCCTCAAATCTTAATCTACTTCTTCAGGTCAAACTAGTAATCAATCCCATATAACCACTTCCCAAGGAAACCAAATCTTCCAGATATCCATAGAAGTGTTCAGTTTGTATAATAATTTAGGTACGAGGAGTGATGAATGGTGAAAGAGAACTTTTTGAATTTGGCCTTCTGTGATTGGGTTTCTGCAGCTTGGTTGTGGTTGTAGCCTACTTCTGAAAGTGAGGGTTGAGAATTAACTTCCCCCCCCCGGTATGAGAGTTTTTTGGAGGCACAGGGCTGATTGCCAATCGCTTCATTATTTTGAGGCATAATCCCAAGAGCATAAATGTGGCAGAATCTGCAGTATTTTTTCATGTACCTTCAAAATTATTGCAGCATTTTGAGAATTGGGTGTTGATTTGTTGGAAATAATGGGCATCCTGAAACCTAGGTTTTGATCCTTTCTTCTATCACCAGTTAGTTTTGTGATCTATAGACAACTTGTACGTTCCCTAGGCTTGTTTCCTAGTTGGTAAAATTAACGCTGAGTCAGCAGGGCATGAGAATTCGTTTCTTTCCTCAGGCTTTAAAATTGTGTCACTGTACACTGGTGAACCCAGAAGAAGTGTAGACTACCAAAGTATAACATCGTTTCAAGCTCCTTTGACAAAAGAGTCAAGAAATTCATCTCAAGTGTCCTTGGGATTCTACCAGATTTCCTGGGCCCAGTGCACTTAAACGTTACACTTTTTATATCAGTACCACGGAAATTGGGCCTCCTTTCAGATTTTTCTAATTTCTTTATAATTTTACAGTACTTATAAAATACCCTTTAAAGAGAATGTATCTGAGAGTTTTTGAAAGGCTGGTTTTTGTTACAGGGAAATGAGTGATGCTGCTGACCCATATATTATGTGAGACAAGGTTTGGCTAACACCACATCTCATGGATTTTGACAGTGAAACAGATCATAATTAGCTTTGTGTTTATGTTTTATTAAATGTGGTTTTTTTTTTCACTAACAGTAAATACAGGCAGATTATTCTCTGTTAATAGTATATGTGAGTACTATTGTGCATAATGAGTTTAGAACTGATGTGCTGTCATATCATCAAATCAGTCAGTTGACTGTGGGTTTTTTAAACTGCCCCCCCCATGTGACTGGATTTCAGCAAATAAAATTATAATAATGGGGAACTTTGGTAATGCTTTTCTAAAGTCAAGATGTTAATTTTGCATTTCTCATTTTGTGCCTAATAAACTGTCTATTAATCTCTTTAATTTCATATTTTGCACGATTTTCCATTGTTATTTTTTAAGGTGTTCATAGACTAAGGTGTCTTTTAAGATATATATACACAGATAATTACATTCTAGATCTGGATGCTTTTATTTCATGGTCTTTTCCCTTTTCCCTTATATATGCTTTGAAAACCATTGACGTTCTTGATGTTTCATATCAAGTGATTAAATAGTATTAAAATATTTTCTAATTTTTAAAAATGTATTTTTAAGCCTTATGATTCTGCAGATGACTGGTCTGAGCATATTAGCTCTTCTGGGAAAAAATACTACTACAATTGTCGAACAGAAGTTTCACAGTGGGAAAAACCAAAAGAGTGGCTTGAAAGGTATTTGCTCTTACTCATTGAAAAATATTTCTTACTCTTGATTTTACAGCTTTACATCTTTAGAACATTCTGAGTGGAGGTTTCTTAGAGTGAAACTCATCATTCCCTTCTTTAATTGTAGTTGGCCCGTTGTGTTTTCTGTAATTTCTCTTTAAAAAACAAAAAAGAAACTTAAAAAAAAAAAAAAAAACTTGGACAGAGAAGCAGCTGTCCACAAGGACCTTGTATGTGAGGCGAACGTGATAACCACTACACTACGGAAACCCACAACACAAGGACCTTGTAAATCATCAGTATATTTAAGATTTTATATCAACCTATACTTAATGCATCCACATATAATTTGTAATAGAAATCTTCATAATTCTTAAAGTACAATAATATGTTTCCTTCATATATGTAGAATTAATATTGGAGAGTTTGGCTGTAGCGTTAATGACATTATAAATAGTTGCTGTAATACTGCCATCATTGAGAAACATTACTGTTCTGTTAGCCTTATCTCATCTCCGACACCAGTTGATATTATGGCTGTGTTCAGTTCTTTTATTTTCCATACACCATTTTGTTGAGCATTTGGCCAGAAGTGTTACATGTAAACTCATTTTACTTGATGTAATTTTTATGGGCTTAATCTATGTTTTATTTTTAGAGAACAGAGACAAAAAGAAGCAAACAAGATGGCAGTTAATAGCTTCCCAAAAGATAGGGATTACAGAAGGGAGGTGATGCAAGCAACAGCCACTAGTGGGTTTGCCAGTGGGAGTAAGTATTAATTTTTTTCTTTGAAACAACATGATGTTTGATTCACTCCTGTAGTTCATATATTTATATCTGTATGCATAGCTGTTTACATATGTAAACTAAAATAGTAGAAACATAGGTTTCTTTTATGTTAGATACGTCTTCCTAACCTTCACCGTTTTGTTTCCTGAAAAGAAAAAGGGTGCACAAAGAATAGTGCACATATATATTCATCACTACTCATAATGGCTATAATGCAGTTGAATTGGTGGAAAACAAAATTTCATATTGTGGATTGACTTTTTTAAAACAGGAATTGTTTGGTTCCCCACCCCCCCCGAATTGTGTCCTATTAAACTGGACAGTGATATCCCTTCCAAAACTCATTGAGTCTTTCAATCTAATAATTGGATAATAGTCACACACGGATAGTGACATCAAAGTGCTGTGGTGTTTTATGTTTATCAGTGAGAAACTTTTTTTTTTTTTTTAAATTTTATTTATCTATTTGAGAGAGAGACTGAGATAGAGCATGAGAGGGGGGAGGGTCAGAGGGAGAAGCAGACTCCCTGCCGAATAGGGAGCCCGATGTGGGACTCGATCCCAGGACTCCAGGATCATGACCTGAGCTGAAGGCAGTCGCTTAACCAACTGAGCCACCCAGGCGCCCGAGTGAGAAACTTTTTTATCCTTATATCTGGAAACTGATTTTATCATGATCATAGATCTAGATAACATCTCCATACTCTGGGCATACCTTAATGTCTTTTGAGGTCAGATTTTGTCTAAGTGGGACAATATGAGTAACATACATTTATTTCTTAATTCAAATTAAATTTGTATTTGGAGCTTTTACTAAAGGTATTCTATTCCCAGTGGCTTCCCTTGCCTAGAATAGAATTTAAATGCCACTGTAGAATTCTTAGGCTCTTTATCACAGTTTGAAATTTTCAGAAAAAATTTTAAAAGATGTGTTCAGGGAATTCTTGGACTTAAGCATATTTGAATCTTCCTCCTGTAACTTAAGTAGGGGATGTATTTGGTCTCAGCAGGGGATACTGATTTTTTGACAGGAGAAATTTTAAGATGAAACAGATAGTAAAGTAACATAGTTCTTCAGCACTGAATGTTTACGTTATGTTCCTTGGAACATTTAATTTTTTATATTAGTGAAATTGTACTTAATTCTTAGAAAACAATGATGTAAAGTACTGAAGTGAGGAAATTAAAACTATTATATTTTGAGACAGAAGACTTGGGTTCTAGTTCCATTTTACTTAATATCTGTAACTGTGACTTCTGGCAAGCAATTAGAAATGAGGTAAAGGTTTTCCTCTCCAGGTTAAAAAAAAAAAAAAAAATAGCATCCAGCTTGTGGTCCTCCTGAACAAAACTGCAGAGGAATACTAGGGGGTATGGAGGAGGAGTGGCAAATGGGTATAAAAATAATCACTTTTTCTTAGATATTGGGCCAAGCCTCTCACTTAGTGGGTGAAGGTTCCCAGAGAGAAAAAACATAAGAGCCTAGTGTGTCTGCTTTATTCTCTCTAAAATACGCTATCATTCCTTCTCCCTTGGAGGTGTAGAGTAAATGAAGGAAGTAATTAAAGATCTGATGGAAATATTGTTGGAAGTGAAAGTAGTAATTTTTTGTCTTTTTAGTAAACCATCTTTAAGGAAATAAAATCAGAGTTGTGTTTTTATTTTTACTTATTTTTTTTTTTTTAAAGATTTTATTTATTTATATGACAGATAGCAAGAGAGGGAACACAAGCCGGGGGGCTTCCTGCTGAGCAGGGAGCGGGGATGTGTGGCTTGATCCCAGGATCCTGGGATCATGACCAGAGCAGAAGGCAGACACTTAACAACTGAGCCACCCAGGCGCCCCTAGAGTTGTGTTTTTAAATTGTGTGCATCTTTTTCTTTAAAAAATGAAGGGGTTCCTTTTCTTTTCCCTCCATAATTTCAAAAGTGGGGCATGTTTGTTATTAAAATATAATAGGGAACGTTTTTTAATTCTATGAGCCAGGAACATTTGGGGACATATACTCTTTTTTTCTGTGTGTATATAAATTTGTATAAAAACTACACATGTATATGTTTTACATCAAAAATGGGATTATGTTACTGTTTCTAACCTTTTCTTTTCAGTAGTATTTCAAGGAAATGTTTCTGTGTCAGTTTAGAAATCAATATGTGTTAAATTGCATGGTTTTCCTTTTTTATTTTTTATTATTTTGATGTGCCCTCATTTATAAATAACCCTCTATCCATGGATACTTAGGTGATTTTTAGCCTTTTCCTATTGTCAGCAGTGCTGTGATTTCTATCTTTGCCCACTTATTACTTCCTTAGCCAAATTCCTAGACGTGCAAATGATGAGTCAGTAGGTCGATGTGTGTGTTGAACTATAGTCATGTGTCTCACTTTTTCAGTTTTAAGTAATATTTGAGAAAAACCTTAGCTATATTTCCTTTTATTTTTCCTTAATTGGTCAACTGATTTAAATACTTAAGTGTGGTAGTAATGAAGTCATTAAGCCATTTAAGTGCTTAACTTTTTCTATCCAAAAAGTGTTGGCAGAGTTTTCCCATGTGTCCATTGATGTTCATGCTGGGTAAGACCTAAAGCTTTGTAGTTCGTAACTGCCAATAAAAGGGGGGAGGGGGGACTGAAGATTTTATATGTTAAAGAGATAAAGGTAGAAAATAGATTTATTTTTTGCACTGTAGCAAATAATGTTATCCGGAACTTGACATTGAAAACTTTATGGATAAAATTTTTAATTTGGTATTACTGCTGCTACTAGATTATTTTCATTGTCTTTAATTTGTGCCTCATAGAATGATTGTTCTGTGCTTAGAGAAACCTTAATTTGGGGTACCTCAGCAGTAGCACTAATGACATTTTGGATTAGGTGATTCTTTGTTGTGGGATGACGTCCTGTGTGATAGGATGTAGAGTATCGTACCTGGCCTCTATATGTTAGAGGCCAGTAGCAGACCTCCTCTCTCCTAGTCGTGACAACCCAAAATGTCTCCATACATTTGCCAGATGTCTTTGTTGTGGGGGTGCGAGTAGAGTCATTGCATTAAGTGTGTTTTGTCTAGAGTTGTGAATCCTAGAAAGCTGTTGCAGCTACAGCTTCCTTAGTTCCTGTAATGCTGCTGCCATTTTTCTCCCCCAAAGCTTACAAGTGTTTGAAGAAATACCAGCTTTAATTTTCATCTGAGTAGTACATTTGCTTGATATTCTTTGACTACTCATACAGAACTGAGAGGGATTTTTCTTGGTGTCCAGTTTTTGGTAGTCAGGTGACAGGATTGGTGGGAATTGGGCATGGTATTATTTCTGTTTTATCTGTCCCTAAAAGTTTCTATTGTAGCAGTATTCTTTTCAGGAAGAACTTGTAGAATAAAATTTCTTAAGTCTTTTGTGCATGCAAATTGATAGCTCACTGATGAGTTAATATACAACAGATGTTTGTATTCTACTGTGGTAGCTCAATCTATTTGTTCATTTTTTCTTTTAAGGTTAATATATGTGTAATTTATAACACTGAATTTCATTTTTAAGTCAAAAGACTTTTTTTATTGATACAACTGAAACTTTTTGGCAGTGTCCAGTACGTTTTGTTTAGTGTAACATGTAGGAGTTACGCACTGAAGGTTTGGAAACTGACTTGTAGTTTAAGCATACTTCCCTCTGTGCTGTCTTGGTCTCTGGGAGGAACCTTGATTTGGAAAAAACTAAAATACTCAACAGGGAGGGCATCCTTTGGTAATATTACTATATATGTGCTTTTGAATCTTAAGATGTTTCTCTACTTTGAAAGTTGTTTAATTTTTAGTTACTGATTAGACTATTACAATTTTGGATAGAGATTTTTTGATAAATATAAATTTTATTATGATTATTGAAATTTTCCTTATAATCTTTTTGGAAGCAGCAGTACTTCTGAGGTTTAAATATTTCTGTGACTTTAAATTGGAAGAGGATGTTTTTAGTATAACTGGTAATAGCAAGTAGATTTTTCTGACTATGCTGCCGGATGTAGGCCTTCTATTTTCAGATAGCATTATCTATAACTTGAGTTTATAACTAACTGGTATTGTTAGCATTATCAAAAATATGAACTGATTTACTTATTGAATGCACAGTTGATCATAAATTCAGCCACCCCAAAATGAGGTCATGTAAGCCCTAGGACAGACTACTTTAGAGACCACTAATGAGCTACTTTAGTATTCAGAAAAATCAGGCTAATAAAGCTAATATTCTTTTGCTCTTGAACCACTGTGGATAATTCAGTTATTAGAACCCATGGCCAATATTTTAAAAGAATGGACCATTTGCTTTTCATATTTTTAAAATACTTAAAAGTTTTCATTTGAGTAAAATGTTAGAACTCCGCATATATTGTTTTTTTTAATGTTTTGTTTGAACTCAAGTGGTGTGGTTCTAAAGAATCCCCCAAAACTAGTAGCCCACTTGAAATACGAGTATAGATTACTTAGAGTTGAGCTAAAAATCCTCTTTCAGTATTTGGATTTTTTTTTTGTTTGTTTAAAGATTTTATGTATTTGAGAGAGCGCGCATGAGCAGGGGGAGGGGGAGAGGAAGAGGGAGAAGCAGACTCCCCACAGAGCAGGGAGCCCAACGTGGGGCTCGATCCCAGGACCCTGGGAACATGACCTGAGCTAAAACTGCAGACATTAACTGGGCTTGCAGTTCTGTAACAAGGTACAAGTATGTTGCTAACTTAGCTGATGTTAAAGACAGGATTCTAACGTAATCTTTTTTCTTCCCCCTTCCGTCATTCCTACATCTCTTTTTTCGAACTGTGAACTAAAGTGGAAGACAAGCATTCCAGTGATGCCAGTAGTTTGCTCCCACAGAATATTTTGTCTCAAACAAGCAGACACAATGACAGAGACTACAGACTGCCAAGAGCAGAGACTCACAGTAGTTCTACGCCAGTACAGCACCCCATCAAACCAGTGGTTCATCCAACTGCTACCCCAAGCACTCTTCCTTCTAGTCCATTTACGCTACAGTCTGATCACCAGCCAAAGAAATCATTTGATGCTAATGGAGCATCCACTTTATCAAAACTGCCTACACCCACATCTTCTGTCCCTGCACAGAAAACAGAAAGAAAAGGTATGCCATTATTACTAGATGCTGCACGTTGAACTATAGTTTCTGAGTTTTTGATTATATTACATTATCTCCATTAGCTTGAATAAGACTCTTAATTATAAATTCTTTTTAAAGTTTTTTAGAATGTTACTGCATAGATTTAGGTCTAGAGTTAGCCATATTTAGATTTTTTTCTTTTAATTTTTAATTATGAAGCCTTAGAACTGTTTTTTGCCTTTGACACTTTGAAGTCAAGTGCTTAATTTATAAGTTAGTAATGGCTTAACTAACTTTTAGCAGAGTCAAAGGACTGTCCCTTCATATTTGTATAAAGTAATTTTTAGTTTTTGTGATAAATGTCATGATGGTTTAGTTTAGATATTGTCTCAATTTTCTGTTAATTAAAATTTGATACGAATAGAGACATTTTAAAACTTGTTACTTCTGCTTAACATGCAACTATTGGTTTCAGTTTGTGAATTAGAAAACTGTTCTGGGCCACAAGATAGAGTCTTAATGTCTGAATTAGAACTTAAATCTGAAGAGAAGTTAACTTCGTGACTCAAATTGTGTTTATCCAGCCCAGTGCTGATAACCATAGCTTGTTAAAAGAGAGAAGAAAAATTGTGGCAACAATTACTTTAGGAGGTAACACATAACAAGCAGAGTGAGGAGATAAGTATATTTGCACAGACCACTCACAATTCTAAGCTTAACACATAATGTGTTTTAAGAAATTAAGGAAATTAAAAGGCAATAAGTAAATAAATTATGGGCAGACCCGATAGCAGACTAATTAGCAGATTAGCATAAGTAAATATTGAGAAACTTTTAAATGTCCTTTGGGTTTAGGAGATGCTACAGGGATCTGATGAGTCTTTAAGCTTTTAATCTATTGTCTGATTCATTATTTCACATTGATTTAATTTGCTGACAAAGAATTCTCATAATTAGATTTCTTTTGCTTCTCGTTTCCTATTATGCATGTTTGAATTTCTTCTGTAGTCTTCATTACATATTAAGCCACACGCTTTTATCGTATAGCGCTTAATACGTTATAAACAGGTTGTTCCAAATGTTGTCAGATTCCCCTAAGATTGTTTGTACCAGAATTCATATGTATAAGTCATATTTACCCTGATGCAGAATTAAGTTAGTATTGTAAAGAGAATTCTTGAGAGATGAAATCTAAATTAATACAGTAATTGTTAATGTAGTAGTACTTTCTAAAGGATGTTAACGGTTCTTCAGTTCTTAAATTTTGATTATTTGGTCACAGATTTTATTTTAAAATCCTGGTCAGTTAAAAAAAAAAATCTGATGGCCTTTAAAAAGTCTTTATCTCATTTTATCTCTTGTTCATTTAACTCTTCCTTTTTGAAATTCTTTTCCCTGGCTTCTGGGATACTGCTAGCCTTTTCCTAGTTCTCTTCTCACCCCTTAAATACCAGTATTGTTCAGCTTTTTATTGTGTTTTGTTCTTTTTTTCTTGCTCAGCATGTTCTCTTTTGCTGGGCAGTCTTGTCTACAAAAGTGACTCCCAAGTCTTTATTTATAACTCTTACATATATCTGCTTCCTTTCTATAAGCACTTGGTATGTCCCAAATTCCTCCCTTTCCACACAACTTATTCGCAGGTTCTCAGTAAGTAACTACACTGTCCTCCCAACTCTTTCTTGTTCTTCAGCATTTGTCCCTACCTACCTATCAACAAATCTTGGATTCTGCCTTCTGTATCTTATGTGTATATATATATCCTTTCTGTGGTTATTGCCACTACCATTATTGAAACTCGGGACATCTCTCTTGAAATAAACCTGTTTATAAATAACTGCTCTGATTCCTTCTACCCAGACTATTCACTTACAGTGGCATCATTATAAAATACAGATTGGATTGTGCTTTTTCCTTCTAATAGTTTTCCATTATCTACAGGATAAAATCCATACTTCTTAGTAAGATTATACCAAGTACTTGAGAGTCTGGTTGCAGCCTGTCTGACTAGCTTGATCTCCATCATTTCACTCTTATATTCCTTATAATTCATCTTTTGCAAACTTACACATTTCTTAGCGCATGTTATATTCTTTCTTGTTTTGAGCCTTTGCTGAAAAGAAGGACATGTTCTTTCTTCCATTCTGTTGAACTCAGTATCTTTCTTTAAGGCCAGCTCTTATGTCCTTGGGTTCTCAGTGTCAGTTAACCTCTCCCAGTCTTGTCCCAAACACTGGTGCTTATATTTGTTTATTATAGCACTTACCACATTAAAATTTTAGTTCATTTAATTAAACTGTTTAGGGTTAGGTGTTAATTACATGTTGAACTTGTTCTCCCTCCATGCTTCAAGCACCAGTCCTGACAAACTTTTTAAATATTAAAAATTAACTGTGTACCAGGCATGGTGCTAAGTATTTAATATATATTTTAGTTTATTTCTTAAAACAACATTGTAAGGGAAGGTGGTGTATCTCTTAGATAAGAACCTGAACATTGCCACTGTTTAAGTACATGATGTTAGAGGCAGTTTCTCTAAAATTCATGTTATCTCCATAAAACTGTAGGTAATGAAAGACACAGTCAAATCTGTATTAATTTGGACTCCAATAATTCAAAATTCCTAACAAATGATAGATGAGTCAATTTTAATTCTACAAAGTATGTTTGCTAATCACAAACTTTACCTAGAATTTCTGTATATAATAATTTTAAACTTAAACAGGAAAAGACTTGATTACCTTGTGATTGACTATTGAAATAGGGAAAATTGTATAATCTTTCAAAGTACTCCTTACAGATGAATGAAGGCAATATTGTTTTTTTAAATTGTATAACAATTTGAATCTTTTCAGATTGTTTACCAGTTAGTCTAAATTTGTGACGTGTCCATTAATTTGAAATACGTTTTTTCCTCAATGGAGACATTCATGTTATTCAAGTTAAGCTTCCTGTTGACTCTTCTTATCAGTATAGTGATTTCCTTGTTTGATTTTTCCTTAACAGATAATTTATATTAAAAGGTTGATGGTTGGGTAAGCTCAGACTCTTCAGACTTTTGGTTGTAAGTGCTAATAGTATAGCTAAGCTCTATCTGGGGGTGTCAGTGGTAGGATGCTGTAATAAATACGAGAGCAAGGTCTTTGTCATTGTGAACCGTTGCTCTATTCCTAGTTCTTGACAAAATAATAGGCAGTCAGTAAGTATTTACTGTAGATGGATAAATAACTGAAAGAATGGTAATGAATGTGTTAAAGGTTGGGGAAGCACCTGCAGTGGTCGTGGTTTTAAAAATGTATTTGGAGAAAAAGAAGAGGATTACATTTGTTGTGAATCTAATTAAAGGATACCAGCAATAGATTTAGATCTGTTTAATGCCAGCGTGCCTTTAAAGAAAAAGAACCTAAGATAAATTCAGTCTGTGCTTGCTTGAAGAGAGTGTGGAGAATCTGAAGCTCTTGTTTTTGTAGGGAATAATCCTGGTGTTAGGTAGGGTGAAACAAGGTTAGGTATCCTGTATTTGTTGTTAGGGTAACATTTGAACATCTTTTGGCAAGATTACTCTATTGGACAACGATAAAACAAAGTAATAAAGACAGTGGTGTGCTTAAAAACCTAAAACTTGATTTTTATCAGTTGGCATACTATTAGCCAACCAGTCTTCCTTCCTTTCTCTCTTTCTGTCTCTTTCTTTCTCTTTCTTTCCTTCCTTTCCTTTCTTTCTTTCTCTTTCTTTCGAGAGCAAGAGAGGGAGTATGAGTGGGGGGGAGAGGGAGGGAGAGAGAATCTCTAGAAGACTTTTCGCATGTCTCAGAGCCCGACGAGGGACTTGATCTCATGACGTGAGCCGAAACCAAGAGTCAGGAAGCTCAACGGACTGAGCCATCCAGGTGCCTCTGCCTTCCCATATCCCCCCATTGACCATTCTAAATTGTTACTATTCTACCCTCCCTTCCAGATTCATGACAAAATAGGCAGGAGACCATTACTTTGGCCAAATGACTGCCAGAGTCAGAAGAGTTTAATGACCTTAGTTATTAATGCAAGTTTACTTAGTAATTTATTAGAGTTATGATTTATTAGCATAGATAAACTTGAAAAGTAAAACAAAATAACCAAAGCAGCAGACGTTTGCTAATCTTCTGAGGGCTAGCATGTATCTAAATATTTTAGTGGTTACATAGTTCCACACTCAATCTAATGGGAGGGGGGATTAGTCATTCATTAACATGAGGTGTGAGTTAATCACTTGGAATAAACTTCCCTTTTATATTTTGATGGTATCTATAGATTTGAATGAACCTGAAGACTTCATATGCATTAAGGCAGTAGCCTCTTAAAGCCAATGTAGAAGGTCATTAACTAGCTTTAATAGGCCATGTTCAGCTCTCCCTCTATTGCTTTGCTTTATAATAATTTTTAAGATTACTAAGTATTCGTGGAAATTAGGAAAACTGGCCACAGAGTTAGTGACTCAAATTTTGTTGAATAACCGAATACATTAGTGGAAGAATTTAGTCTGTTTTAGTCAATAAGTTTAAAATTATGTTAGTCAACCTAAGATGGCACTTTGAACAGTGAGACGGGAAATAGCTGTGATGAAAGAATATTAGAAAAATACTGTTTATAATTTGAGGGGTAGGGAGGGCATTTTTTTTTTTTTTTAAAGATCTTATTTATTTATTTATTTGATGGAGAGAGAGAGAAAGCAGGAGCAGGGAGGAGGGGCAGAAGCAAAGGGAGAAGCAGGCTCCAGGGAGCCCGATGTGGGACTCGATCCCAGGACCCTGGGATCACGATCTGAGCCGAAGGCAGCCTCTTAACCAACTGAGCCACCCAGGCACCCAGGGGAGGGCTTTTTAAATCAAGACCCAAAATGCATTTGCCTTTAAAAAAAATTTTGATAGATTTAAACATGTAAGACATTTAAAACTCTCTGACAGAGATAAGGTTTGAAAGACACATCTCAAATTGGGAGAACATACTTGTAACCTATGTAACAGTATGTTATAGATACATTAAGAATACATCAAAACAATAGGAAAAAGACAATCCAGTAGAAAAATGAGGAACAGATAGGAATAAGCAGTTTATAGAAGAGGAATTTAAGATTGCCAGCCTTGGTTTACAGTTACAAAAGTTAGAATGAATCAAAGACCTAAACTTAGGAGCTAAAACTATAAAACTCTCGACAAAAACAGGTGAAAATTTTTATGACATTGGATTTGGTTGTGATTTCTTAGAAGTGACACAAAAACCACAGGCAACAAAGGGAAAAATAGGTGAACTGGACTTCATCAAAATTAAAACTTTTGTGCATCAGAGGGCACCCTAGAGTGAAAAGACAACCCACAGAATGGGAGGAAGTAAATTGTAAATCATGTATCTAATAAGGGATTAATATCCAAATATATGAAATCCTGTAACTAAACAATTAAATGAAACAGCCTAGTTCAAAAATCTGCAAAGGACTTGAATAGACATGTTCTCCAAGGCCAGGCAGTAAGCACATGAAAAGGGGTTTAACATCGGGGAAAGCATATCAAAACTACAATAAAATAACATTTCACATCCTTAGGATGACTATTACAAAAACAGCAATGAAAATAAGGGTTTTTGAGGATGTTAGACCCCTTGTACAGTGCTTGTAAGAGTGCAAAATGATGCAGCTCCTATGGAATACCGTTTAGCAGTTCCTCAAAAAATGAAACATAGAATTACCATAGGATCGACCAATTTTTGCCTAGGTATATAACCAAAAGAATGAAAGGGAATCAAACAGGTGTTAATACACTGATGTTTGTACCAGTTTTATTTACAATAGCCCAAAGTTGGAAACAGTCCAAGTGTCCCATCAGCTGATGGACAATAAATAAATAAAATGTGTTATTACTCAGCCTTAAAAAGGAATGAGATTCTGACACATGTTGCTGCAACATAGTGAACCTTGAAGACCTTAGTATAAGTGAAGTAAGCCAGACACAAAAGGACAAATGTTATTCCACTTAATATGCAGTACTTAGAATGGGCAGATTCATAGAGACAGAAGGTAGAATAGTGGCTACTAGGGAGTGGAATGATAAGGAGCGCCCTTGTTTAATTGGTTACAGAATTTCTTTGGAGAGACGAAAAAATTTTGGAGAGAGATAGGGGTGATGTTTGCACAGTAATGTGTAAATACTTAATGCCCCTGAGTTGTAAACCTAGAAATGGTTAAAATGGTAGGTTTTATGTTACGTGTATTTTAACAGGGTAAAAATTTTCAAGAGAAAGATTATCAGTATATATTGGAAATTAAGATTAAAATAAGATTTTTCACCCTTGAGCTTAGTGACCATTACCAGTTGAATATGGGGAAGCACAATTGGTGGGAGTAAGTTGGTTATTGCAGGAATCACTTTTTAATAAAATCTGTTAAGAGTTGCAAAATATGTTTATCCTTTATATGTGTTATCATAAAGATTTCCTCGGTTGAACAAAAAGCAAGTTGCAAAAATATATCTTAATATATTTTACATCAGCACCATACTTAATGTACCTTTGTAAATGCATAGTAAAGGTTCTGGGTGTATATATGATTTAACATATTCATGAATTGTCAAAAATAAATGAAAGTCGCAGATTATATACCAGGTGCTGTCACCTAGCTACCTTATTACAGTTTTTTTTCCTACTACATTTGAATACTTTGTTTCCTTTGTAACTTCTCCATGTCCTCATCTTCAGTATAATACCACTACTACAAAATAGAACAAAACAGGCTGCCCTTGTTGCATCAGTGGTTTGAGCTTTGTTCACATGTCCCTTTGAATATTATTACAGCAACTGTCTAAGCATCAGAGGAAATTGATTAGAAATGCAATATAGTACTTTTTACTTTTTAAGTGCAGTGTCTTTTTAGATCTTATTGTAGATCTAAAAGGAATTATTTGGCATACCAAAAAAATGTAGGTCAGAAATGGATTTTTACTTCGGTTTATACTCTTGGATACTTTGAATGGGTGCCTAGAATTAGAAGAGGTGAATATTACTTTAAGTCTTAAAGAGTCAGGGTATAGTAACAGATTTCTATGTGACGTTTAGTCTCTGGTAGGTTACGCCCCCTGCTGGTAAGCATTGGAAATGTAAATGAATAATTCATATTCACAAGCATAAAGGGAAAGAAGTTTTGTCAAAGAGTATACACAAAAAAATCAGAGGATAGCCTATTTTAAAGCTCATATTAAAGAGTTGGTTAGAAGTCTGTAAGTCTTAGAAATGTCAAATGGGAAAGTGACTTAGTTAAGTTTAAAATAGGTTAGGTAAGAAACTGAAAAATGCTCAAAGGAAGCTAGGTTTTTTAATGCTTGGGAAAGTTTGCATTTAAAGACTGAGACTGGAGGGTGATATTCTTTAAAAGTGGAAGAGCCTATAGAAATGGCTTTGTAGGGCGCCTGGGTGGCTCAGTCGGTTAAGCGACTGCCTTCGGCTCAGGTCATGATCCCAGGGTCCTGGGATCAAGTCCCACATCTGGCTCCCTGCTCTGCGGGGAGCCTGCTTCTCCTTCTCCCCCTCCCCCTGCTGGTGTTCCCTCTCTGGCTGTGTCTCTCTCTGTCAAATAAATAAATAAAATCTTAAAAAAAAAAAAAAAAGAAATGGCTTTGTAATACAAAATACTACATTTATTCCCTTATGTACATTTAATTCTGTCTTTAACTATTTTCAAAGGTCCAAGTTTTTGTTTATGTTTAGTTTGATACAAATTTGTATAAGCACGTTGTTAGGTATATTAGCCTTACTTCCTAACAGATTCCAGATCAAAAGGTTTCAGGTAAATAGAATTGTTAATTAAAATTAAATATCTATATAGAAAAAAAGTATATTTGATGACTGTTTCCTTTCTGTGTTTTTTAAAAAAAAGGAAGAGAGGTTTAGTATTTTATAAGATTATTTAAAATAAGCCTACATAAGTTAAATTTATCTCTAAGACTATATATAGTTACCTTTATGAAAATAGCATAAAGTAAGCTGTTAATTGTCTGTTTTGTCAGTTATTTATGGATAGAAACCTTAGGCTTTCCTCCCCATTATCCTAAGTTCTAAACCTAGAGGTTAAGAGGGAGAGCACATGTACATGAACCTGGGCCTTTATTGCAGAATCAGGCACCCATTCAGCAAGTACATGTTGATGCCATCTTGGTGCCAAGTCCTATTTTGTTACCAGAGCTACAGAGGTAAATACAAGAAAATCCCTCTCCTGAAGAAATTCAAGTTCTAATAGAAGGGAAAGATAATAAACTATATAATAGAAGATGTTGGGCAATATAATAGATCTGTGTTAGGGCACTCAGAACACAGAGGAGAGGTACCCAACCAGTACCTTGCTTTTGTAATATTTTAATGGTAAAACTAAGACTGCCTTTTAGCATTTTATATTTATATTATTAAACTCAATATGTTGTTCTCAGTTATACATGTAGATTGAGGTAAGTAATAAGTAAAATGTTTAACATGTAATATGCTTTGGAAGGGCATTTGTATGGATGTGTCTTTTAGGGAGATGAGGTGAGTGGAGTCATTATTTAAAATAGTGTGGAAATACTTACATGAAGAATCTAAAAAACAAAACCAGGCTTACAGATAACAGAGCACAGATTGGTGGTTGCCTGGGGGGAAATGAGTGAAGGAAGTTAGAAGGTGCAAACTTCCAGTTATAAAATAAAGCATGGGGATGTGATGTGCAGTGTGGCAACTATGTGGTTAATAATACTGTTGCATATTTGAAAGTTGCTAAGAGACTAAAATCTTGAAAGTTCTCATCACAAGAAAAAGAATTGTGTAACTATGTTTGGTGATTATTTCACAGTATATACAGATAACAGTGCTGAACACCTGAAACTAATAATGTTGTCAGTTATACCTCAGTAAGAAAATACTATGCTGAGGACCTGCCTTGGAAAAAAGATTTAGCACTTTCCTGTCTTGCATCTTATCCTTAATTCCACTCACTCCTGTATGTTTGTGCTGTGCTGCTTTATTTTGTTTTGGTTTTGTTTCCTTTGGTTTTTAATGTTAAAAGCAACCTTGGAAGCTCTCTATTTTTTCAAAAATCAGCAAGGGATGTCAGAATCACCCATAGAATTCTTAGAAGTTCAACATATGCTTGGACCTCCCAAGCTCATTAGGAGTGGAGGCCAGTATCTGTTTTGTTTTGTTTATAGATGATTCTGATACATATTCTGTTGAAAACTAATACTCAAAATCAAACCTTTTAATAGAAAAATTCTGGCCTTTAGATAAAGAGGTTACCTGTTCAGGGGTCTCATAGATAGTAAGTAGTACCAACTGGTTTCCATACTACTCTTCAGTGATCTCTCACAAAACTTCAGAAGAAACTTAAGGTAAACTTATTAGAACTAGGAGTTAAGGATATTTAGTTTTTGTTACTTTATTTCTTTATAGTGGTAAGTATTAGTTTCCTATTTTGGGGTGTTTCCTTTTCTTGGATTGAAGCAGCACTGAAGAGTTTTTAAGCTGTGCTAATTTTTCAAATCTGTGGGTAGATTTAGCAGCATCAAAATACATTTGAAAACAGTTAACACCTTCTCCATCTCCTATCGTTAAAAACAGAAGAAAGCAACAATAAAAGTAACAAAAAGAGTAGGGATCATTTCAGAGGTATGTAAGTACTAATTTGATTGTTCATGCAGAAAGTAAAAATACAGAACTTGTTTCATTTTATACATTAATCAAGAAGGCCCCTAAGCTATATATCCCCTAAGCTGACCCTTAGGGAATATGATCCTGGAGAATACTGCTACTGTCGTCTCTAGTTACCCCATAAAATGCAGTAACTGACAGGTTTACGCAGGGAAAATCTTTATTTCATTCAAGTTTCTGTATACTTGTCTATGAATCCAGAACCGCGAGGTCCTTACTTCAGAGGCCTATTGCCCCTAGTTGTTTTGACTATTACAGTGGTGGTATAAAAAGGCTGATAGAGGAGTCCTTTTTTAGTAAGTTTGCTTGTAATTCTCAGCTTCTGTGGGGACGTGAAGACTAATGAATGTTTAGTTCTTAGAATTGGAATTGAGGATTTACAGTTATTAGGTAGCAGTGTTGTAATACTCAAATGCAGTGTGCCTGGAACTTTTATACATCATAATAGCAGTCTTAATTTGGGTTATATAATGTATATATGAATTTGAAAATCTTCAAGAAATGGGTGTATATGAGAAATTAAAGATACTTTAGCAAATCTTCATCATATTTAGTCTTTAGGCCAATATTGTAAGAATATGTATGAACATCTTGAATAGTTGAGTCTTAATGTTTTTACCCAGAGGTTCTGTTTCTTTTTTCTTCCATTAAAGTTACTGTATTAGTAAAATTCCATGGTACGAAAATACAGTTCGTGTTCATCTTTCTGTTGGTGGACATTTAAGTTTTTTAGTTTTGTGCTAAAATAAAAACAAGCATAGTATTATAAAAATTGTTGAATGTTTCTCCCAATTTACATACATCATAGTTTCTCTAAGGGTATTATACATAAGGAGAATTACTGGGTCATCAAGTGTGTGCATCTCCAGATTTCTTAGATAATGCCAGATTATTCTGCCATGTGGTTATATCAATTTAGTCTCACCAGAAATGTTAAGTTCCTGCTACACCTTCTCAATTTTTGATATTGTCAGATTTTTAAAGTTTTTGTCATTCTGGTGAGTGTAAAAGGATATCCTGTTGATTTAAATTCACATTTTTCTGATTATCAGTGAGGTTGATCATTAGTTTTTTCTAAAACCATTCAGTTTACTTCTGTGAAATGTCTTTACTTCATGTCTTTTGTTCATTTTTCTATCGTGTGGGTTGTCTTTTCTGATTTATAGAAGTTCCTTAAAAGTACTTTGGTTATCAATGCTTTGAATGTAATTGGTTTGCTTTTTGTAATTTTCTGCATCTAGATGTCAAAGATACCTTCCTGTTTTTGTCTACTAGTTGTAAAGATTTTAAACATACATACAGACATTTAATCTACCTTAAATTGGTTTTGTTTTAAATACAAGTTTTCATACTGGCAAGATACATTTCACTAGCTGTGTTCTTTTTCTTCATGAATTTTATGGCTGTACTGGCCCTTAACCTTTTTCAAATAAGTTAATAGAATCAACTTGTCAAATGATGCCAAAAATGCTGTTGGGGTTTTCATCACAATTGCATTGACTCTACTATATACGTAATTTGCGATGACAGCTTTCAAATAATGATAATTTTCCATGCAAGTTTTATACTTTTTTTTTTAATATAGGGTATTATGGGTGAGGTTGCTATTTTAAAAGGATCCTTTTTAGTGCTCATAATTTTTAAATGCTACAAACAGAGCTAGGTGCTTCAGATTATGTACTTTCCTTTTGTAATTAAATATATAATCTGGAAACTCAGTTAAGTATAAAAATTCATAGTCTCATTTATCTACTCCCCTTAGCCCATTCTGGAGGTGCTCACCATGGTGCCAATCCTGATTTCTTTTCAGGCCATTGTCATGTTTGGGATGGTTATTACTGTGGTCATAAACATTTTCACCTTAAATTAAGTCCCAAGAGAATTGTATTGTCCCTTTATCCTAATAGAAGCTTATTTGAACATGTAGTTAATACGTAACTGTGTTTGAAACAATATTACTAGTAAACAGAACATGGTACTTTTAGAACCAGACATGAATATGGTTGAATCACTGCTTTACCAGGTTTTGTGATTTCAAGCAAGTTACATATTCTTGTTCAGAGAACTTTTCTCATCTATGAAATTGGGATATAAAAATGCCTACCTCATTATTCTAATCAGGCAAATATTTACTGAGCCCCCTCTGTGCTACCTTGGTAAAATTAAATGAGGTCACTTGAATTAGGTGTTTGGCACATGAAAGTTGACTTTTTGATGTTGGTTCGAGTTTCCTCTATTCGAGTAATTTTTTTCAGCCTTGTTACCTCCTTTTTACTTAGAGTCAACACCAGGAGACAAATCTGTATCACATTCTTGCACAACTCCTTCCACATCTTCTGCCTCTGGACTGAATCCCACATCTGCACCTCCAACATCTGCTTCAGCAGTCCCTGTTTCTCCTGTTCCACAGTCACCAATACCTCCATTACTTCAGGACCCAAACCTTCTTAGACAGCTGCTTCCTGCTTTGCAAGCCACGCTGCAACTTAATAATTCTAATGTGGACATATCCAAAATAAATGAAGGTAAATTTTCGTAGTTAACAGTTTTTTTTAACTCATTTGTATTGTGCAGAATTATGTGATTAGTAAAATCCCCAGTTTAGGAATGATCTTTGTTTCATTTTGAAATTCACATTTGAGCTTCATTCTTTTACATTTGTATCCCCCATTGTTTAAGGCCTTTGGTATTGTAAATTGAGTTAGCAATACTTGGGATTTTTCTGTATTTTTTTAAGACTTGGCTTTGTACCTGGTAGTTACTGGAAATAAGCTGTTCTGTTTGCGTAATATGTATGGTAAATTTTTTTTTAAGTTAAAAAACAGCATTTTCCAAAACTGATATAAAAACACTTGAATTCTAGCATATTTCAAAAAACCTCTTGTATATGGGTAAATCATTATTTGGAGTATTAAAAATAGGCTAATTACTCAAAGTAGGAATTCAGGTAGTTCCTTCTTAGAATACTTGAAAAAAAATTTGAGATGGGAGATAATGGTTAACATTTTTCTGTTTTTCCTAGTTAATTGCATTGTTAATTCCAACTTTGCTTTTCAGTATGCTACTAAATTACTTACGGGAACCACCTCAAAGAAGTCTGAATAAAAGTGCATATAGTTTTAATTCACAGGCCATTCAAATAGTCCTAAGAGCATTGCAAAATTTTGTTTAGAATAGTCGATTTTGACTTGTGTACATTGTTACATAATATATTTAACAGTAGTGTTAAGTGGTTAAGTTCTTCCTTTATCTTAAGAATGGAGCTATTTCAGGCTAGTTGGTCAATAATTCTGGGGTTTTTTTTGTACTTTTCTGCATTTTGATTTTATTCTTTTAAGGTAACTATGCCATTCTCCTACATGATAGGTACATGTTTTCCTAGGGAAAGTGGGGCTTTTAAACAGTTTATAAAGAGATGATAGCATAAGAAATGTCAATAATAAAAGATCTTGTGCTCTGAAAATACATGATGTTCTTAAATTACCTAGCTTTTTAATGTCTGTTTTTAAAAGGTGGTTGTTGCAGGGTTTGAGTGGTCAGCTTGTCTAATAAAGCATTTGCATGAAATAGCTACCATTTATCCAGTTAGTTCCATGTAACCTACTAAGCCCTTTAGGTATCAGTGAATAGGTTTCAGGTATAATCAGAAGTTCCAGGGGATGCCTGGGTGGCTCAGTCATTGGGCATCTGCCTTTGGCTCAGGTCATGATCCCAGAGTGCTGCGATCGAGCCCCGCATTGGGTTCCCTGCTCAGCCATTTTATTACTCTTATCTTCTAGATTTCTGTTTTGAGAGTTCTAGTTTGAAGCACTGCAGTTTCCCCTGGGGGTTTTTTGAGTTTTCAAGTTGTTACTAATGCCGTGATATGCCTCTTGTGTTTTTATTTTAATTTAAGATATGTTTTTAGTTCTTACAGCAGCTGTGACACAAGCCTCATTGCAGTCTATAATTCATAAGTTTCTTACTGCTGGACCATCTGCTTTCAACATAACTTCTTTGATTTCTCAAGCTGCTCAGCTCTCTACACAAGGTATTGATTTTCTTAGGTATCGCTAGAATTATATATTGATTTGGAGGGGGATTCATAGCAAATTTTTTTTTAGTCTTTGAAGAGATTAGCTATAATGATTTGATGTTTGATTTTTTTTTTAACACCAGTATTTACAGTATTTTTTTTGAACTGATAAGAACAGATACTACACTTGATCTTAGCCAAAAGGCCGAGAAGCGATACAGTATTTTTTTTGAGATGAGACAAGCATTGACATTTATCTTGCAGTATTGCCATTAAATCTGTAATATATATTTACTTCAGAATTTGTCAGTGAAATAGTTTACTCCATAAACTGATAATGTCCTCAATCTTTGTGAAACATTGAATATATTTTGAGTTGAAGTTTGGTTCAGGCTTGATGTTTGGTGGTTTTTGACCAGAGGATACAGAAATGCCCAAGTCCTTTCTTAAATTAGCTATTCCTCTTTTTCTGTGAAAGCATCCAATGGAAAGAGACCTACATGGGAACAAAGGAGAAATGAAAGGGTCACTTGGACTTGTCCCCCAGCCCCAGTTCAGAAAACTGATAAACTTAGCCAGGAACACTTGTTCTAAAATTGAAATATAATAGTGAAAAAGACTCAACAACTCTCTGGTGAGCCTCATGAGACAGGAGATAAAGGCCTAAATGTAGAATAAAAAAGAAATGAGAGTGGTGAGGATGCCTTCATATGAGAATAGGTTCAGGCTTACCTTTTTGCTTCAGCCTAAGAAAGGGGTTAGGGGAGGCACACATTGGGTGTGCTTGGTTCTCATCCACAGCTCATTTAGTCTGTGTGGCCCCAGTGAGTATTCCAGATTCTGACTTGCTCAGATAAGTGTTCTCTTTGGGGTTCAGGCGGCATGTGGAGAGATGGAAAGACTTTTGCACATATATTACAGAAGTTTTGGGTTATTTGAAATTAATTGCTTCACTTTTTCACAGCCCAGCCATCTAATCAGTCTCCAATGTCTTTAACTTCTGATGCGTCATCCCCAAGATCGTATGTGTCTCCAAGAATAAGCACACCTCAAACTAACACAGTCCCTATCAAACCTTTGATTAGTACTCCTCCTGTTTCATCACAGCCAAAGGTATGTTGCCTTTGAGGGAAATTTGGAAAAGAAAGCACTCACTTTTGGAAAAACAAGCTTAATGTTTTAGAATCTGTATTGTAGAAAAAGCCCTTTTCGAGAATGTAGTAGTGGTGGAATGAATGATGGGTGAGAATAGATGCAGGTTAGATTCTTAGTAAATTGAGGAGGGAATTGCATCTGCCACTTTTTTTTTATTATTATTATTAAAGATTATATTTATTTGAGAGCGAGAGGGAGAGAAAGCATGAGCAGGGTGGGGGGGTGGTAGAGGGACAAGCAGACTCCCCACTGAGCCAGGAGCCAGATGTGGGGCTTGATCCCAGGACCCTGAGATCATGACTTGAGCCAAAGTCAGATGCTTAACCGACTGAGCCACCCAGGTGTCCTACCATCTGTGCTACTTTTACACGCTGATTGTTTTCTCTTACTGGCTTTGGGATTTGTGACATGGAGAGTGGGATAAAGAGGGGTATACTAATTGTCTTAGTATTTGTAGAATTTTTTTAGCTCTAAAAGATATGAGAGAACAGGTTTTCCAGTGGCTTTTCTTCTTCCCATACTTTTATTTTAGAAATGAGTCCGTTTCCGTGCTACGAGCTTTATATATGTATTTAACTTCACATCATGAGAACCAACTGCTGTTTGCTTCATTTGATAGATAAGAAAATGAAGCCTGCAGTTAAATCTAGTTTTTGTGGTGGACTCAGGATTTGAGGCCTCCGTCTTCCTGAACACAACCCATTTTACTAAGCTGTGCTACCTGTGTTTATCCAAGCAAAATCTTGCATGGATGGCTCCCCAGAGCACAGTTAAAAATTGTTGGTCTGTTCTTATTGGACTATAAACAGGATCTTAACAATGCTGCACTCAGATTTTGTACTACATCATTTGAGTCTTGCCCACAAATTCGTAAGCAAATCCCAGTTACACTTATTCTTTGCTTTGTATACTACCAGCAAAAACATTAAAAAAGATTTGGAAGTTAGTATATGCAAGTTGCAATTGTTTTTTTTTTTTCTTAATTGTAAATTTAGGAAATTCTTTTTAATTAAAAAGTGGGCTATTTCAATCTTTTATGCCAAAGAATTTTTTTTTTTAAGATTTTATTTTTAAGCAATCTCTACTCAATGTGGGGCTCGAACTCACAACCCTGAGATCAAGAGTCGAATGAATGCTCTACCTACTCAGCCAGCCAGGCGTCCTGCCAAAAATTTTATATTGAAATAAAATCATAAACAGAAGCCTTAAAATAAAAATGCATTGAAACATAACTTGAAATTGGTAGGCCAGCTTTTAGGTCTTCCTTTTGGCTCATCCCTTCCCTATTTAAGTCATTTACCTAAGCATGTTTTAGGGTCAGTCTGGATTGGGTTTTTTGGTTTTTTTGTTTTTAATTCTGTGTTAAACGTATTAGTTTATTACACAGTTTCTTATTGTTTGCATTTTGATGGAAGAAGAATAAAATTGTGAGTTTCAGCAATAGAAACCTATTACTAGAGCTTAAGACTCATCCTCAGGGTGGTATCTTAAGAGTACAATAAATGATGATTAAAAGTGAAGTGGCAATGTTAGTTTTACAGTCATTTATAAAATTAGCATTTCAAATCCCTTAAGCATATGGCTAACAATTTTTAACATGAAAATTTTTCCAAGTTTTTTTTTTTTTAAAGTGGGCATTCAGTAATATGATGTAGACCTTATAAAAATGTTCTTTATAAAAGAACATGTTCTTGGGCACCTGGGTGGCTCAGTTGGTTAAGCGACTGCCTTCGGCTCAGGTCATGATCCTGGAGTCCCGGGATCGAGTCCCACATCGGGCTCCCTGCTCAGCAAGGAGTCTCCTTCTCCCTCTGACCCTCCTTTCTCTCATGCTCTCTGTCTCTCATTCTCTCTCTCTCAAATAAATAAAATCTTAAAAAAAAAAAAAAATTAAAAAAAAAAAGAACATGTTCTTTTATGTTCAGAAGTAAAAAAAGAAAAATATCTATCCAGATTTTTTTGGGAGAATATTAATTTAAAAAAATGAAAAACAAAAAAACGAAAGGGCGCCTGGGTGGCTCAGTCGATCAAGCATCTGCCTTCAGCTCAGGTCATGACCTCAGGGTCTTGGGATTGAGCTCAGCAGGGAGTCTGCTTCTCTCTGTTCCCCCCCCCCCCGTGTTCTCTCTCTCTCAAATCTTTAAAAAATAAATTTTTTTTTTAACTGCTATTGGAGGATGATATGACTTATGGCTCTCTGCCTTAATTTGGGGCTTATATTTAAAACTACTTGTTTTCTCTCTCTGTGGCATCTAAATATGTATAGTATACATATCCCCACTGGATAATCATGGACCTCTTGTTCCACCTCTGTAGGGTACCATCTCTTTGAAGACCACTCCAGTTGAATTTTATATGGGCCATAGCTCATTCTCTAATAACCAGTCTATACATTCTCTGCATATGTGGTTGAAATTTGAGCAGCTGTATTTTTAGGAGGTGGTAACATTAGTCTTTATTGATATAAAAGTAACAATAAATCAGAAGAGCTATTTTAGTGTATTGGAAAGAAAACTGGGCTCAACATTAGTAGTAGTTTCTTGTGCTGTTCTGCTGCTAAGAAAATAATCTTTATGGCCTTGGGCCATTTTATGAGGAAATTAGATCTTAGTCTCAAAACTAGACTCTCTTCTAACTACGTGAACTTCATTTGATTCTAATGTTTTAAATCTCTAGATTTTTCAGAGTTTAAGATTATCCAGCTAGATTTGGAGGTGTGTGTGGATTTGGGAACTTAAATGACCATGATTTACATAATTAAGTATGTCTGTATCACTAATATTAATTTTATTATGAAACAATTAGGACAGCTCATGTTATCTTAAAAATTACTAAAGAATAGGGGCGCCTGGGTGGCTCAGTCGTTAAGCGTCTGCCTTCGGCTCAGGTCATGATCCCAGGGTCCTGGGATCGAGCCCCTCATCGGGCTCCCTGCTCAGGGGGAAGCCTGCTTCTCCCTCTCCCACTCCCTCTGCTTGTGTTCCCTCTCTCGCTGTGTCTCTCTGTCAAATAAATAAAATCTTTAAAAAAAAAAAAAAAATTACTAAAGAATAAAAAAAAAGTGCTATGGTGAGCGCTGTGAATTGTCTAAGACTGATGAATCACAGACCTGTACCCTGAAACAAATAATATATGTTAATTAAAAAAAAGTATTAAAAGCAAAAATAAATTAAAGAATAGAAATAATAGGGACTTTTCATTGGTAGTACTTGTGCTTTTATCTAGTTTCCATGGTATTTATCTGTGTGATAGAAGCCTATCTCACCAGATTTTGACATTTCAGGTTAGTACTCCAGTAGTTAAGCAAGGACCGGTTTCACAATCGGCCACACAACAGCCTGTAACTGCTGACAAGCAGCAAGGTCATGAACCTGTCTCTCCTCGAAGTCTTCAGCGCTCAAAGTAAGTTGATATGTGTTGAAACATTATTTTTTTCCTTAATATTGCATGCTGCATTGTTTGAATATTATAAAAATATATGTAAAATAGAACGTGATCTTGGAAGAATCCATGGATAGCCTAAGTTTTATGTATTAAAAGACTTACAAAGGCAAATCTTAACTATAAGTAGTTTGTTGTCTCTAGTAGGGAAGCCAGGTTATTTTTGAAGAAAGTGATTCTTTAGAATTTTACTTAGTAGAATATGATAGGATATGTGATACTTGTACAAAGAGGGCACCTGATTCTGTAATACTTGTTGGAAATGACCTCATTTTTAACCTCCTCATAGCAGCTTTAGATTTGAGTGTATTGATGAAGCCAAAAATGTTAAATTTAAAACATAGGCCGATATTTCCCAACTGGTATGTGTCAGGTTTTCCTAATAGCTTCAGCCCTGACCCCTGTGTGGATTGCTTGTCAGATAGGGCTGTATTGTGTTGTCACGTTTCTTTGTTAATTAACAAATACAACTTTAAAATGATTTTCATTTGATTGATTTTCCTATTTTTATTTCTTGCTATGAGGTGGCAAAATAATTCAACTGTTGTTTTTATTGTTGTTTTCTAAACAAGCATTTCAGAACTTATACATCCAAATGAGAGTTGTTCCCTTCAAAATAATCACCTTGGGAAGCTGTCTACTTACTCCAGCAATGTTGCCATTGCTAAGAACATTTTTGGGAAATTCTTCTTTTAAATTGTCTTTAGAGGCTGCAGTATTATTTTAAATATCCTCAGTGTTGAAAACTCTTCATCCTTTGGGAGATTTAGTTTTTGGAAATAACTGAAATTCATTCAGAGCCAAGTCTGGTGAAGCAGGTAGGAAATCAACTTGGGTGATTAAATTTTTGGTTCTCACCACCATATCCCCAAACCCTAGCCCAAACCATTCAGTTTTAGAAGAAGACAACCAATCTCAGAGTGTTACGTTTTTGGTCTTATTTTGCCACTAAACTCATTCATTGCTGTCCAATAAAATGCCTGTATTTTGCTTCACATTATCTACCCTCTGATTGAATACTTCATTCTGATGTTAAACAAAGGCAATAGATTTTCCCCCTCATCTACATGTATTTAAGATAGATTGTTCAGTTGTGCCTTATATCTACAACTGTTAAAATGTGACCATTTCTTAGTTACATTCTTACTAGTGTTTCTGGTATACAAAATCAACAGGTCCTGCTATGGAATTTGGAGAGCACTGTTAGTTTAAATTTAACTGACATTAGTGTTACTAAAAGGGCTCTTTTCCCCCCAAAAGTGTGTTAGAGGAATACATGATATAAATACACTTTGGATTTTAAATTCTGTTTATTTGATGTTAATATAACAAATTTTTCTTAGGAATTTGGATATCTTTAATTTAATAGAAGGTATTGACAATTTCTAGGATACCTACTTTTTAAAACATAGTGCACATTCAATTCTGTTTTCTCTTCCAGCAGCCAGAGAAGTCCATCGCCTGGTCCAAATCATACTTCTAGTAGTAATGCATCAAATGCAACCGTTGTACCACAGAATTCATCTGCCCGACCTACATGTTCATTAACACCTACGCTAGCAGCACACTTTAATGAAAATCTCATAAAACATGTTCAAGGATGGCCTGCAGATCATGCAGAGAAGCAGGTATGTTACATGATTCACAGCAGATGTTTCACCTGTGGATGAGTGACAAAATACAACTTCTACTGCTAGAAAATCTAATCTAGGTCACTGAATTTAAGCTACATTTGAAATAACTAATTTCTAATTAGATTGCTTATAGTCACTCTATAAAATATTTGGTAAAGGGGCGCCTGGGTGGCTCAGTTGGTTAAGCAACTGCCTTCGGCTCAGGTCATGATCCTGGAGTCCCTGGATCGAGTCCTGCATCGGGCTCCCTGCTCGGCAGGGAGCCTGCTTCTCCCTCTGACCCTCCCCCCTCTCATGTGTTCTCTCTCTCTCATTCTCTCTGTCTCAAATAAATAAATAAGATAAATAAAATCTTTAAAAAAAAAATATTTGGTAAATACTTTAAGGTATTTGAGATAATATTTTATGGTTTCACATAAAATATTTTAATATAATTATTGTTATAGCTACCATTATCAAATACTCAGCATTTAGCACGGTGCTGAGTGCTTAATTTTTTCCACTTCTCAAAACTGTTAACCAGGACAGATAATGAGTTCTCCCATTTTACCGATGAGGCCCTTAGGACCAAATAAATTACATATCAAGGTCACCCAGTTAAAACAGTGATGGGGCTCAAAGCCAGTGTGCTTTTTCCACTCAGCCAGCCGCTCTCATAGTTATAGAACTTCTTCATATGACTACTCTTATATCTCTCCACTAGACTAGCAACTAGAAGTTAAGAAACAGTTTTGCTCTGGAATGAGGGACCTTTGGACATTCTAATTACTGCCATTGGCTGCTTCTGTCTTTTAGTGGTTTACTGTCTGAAATTTTCTCTCAAGTTCACAGAGATAATGTTGTGTATCTTATGACCCAAGAATACAGTGAAGGCCCTTTTATCAGTGTTACTCCTGAACTTTACTCTGGCTGACTCAGCACCTTTTATTAACCACAAATCATGAGTTCTTCTATCCTAGTGCTATGCAGTACTGAAATTGGAAATACTATTTTCTCCAGAAGTTGAAGGGGGAAATTTTGAAAAGTACCTTCCACCATTAGAGACCGTTTTTTTTTGTTTTTGCTTTTTTTTAAATCATTTTCCCCCTTAGATTCACTATCATTTTTGTGGATTTAAAGGAGAAGAATTACTCTGTAATCTTGGTATAAAGTTGTACTCAGAAATTTAATGTTTGTTTTTTTGTATGTGATTGTGACTTATGTGATCTTTATTTATCTAACTCTAGGCATCGAGATTGCGAGAAGAAGCCCATAATATGGGAAGTGTTCACATGTCAGAAATTTGTACTGAATTAAAAAATTTAAGATCTTTAGTCCGAGTATGTGAAATTCAAGCAACTTTGCGAGAGCAAAGGTAAGTTTTTCATGGACAGAATTTTTGTCTTAGCATTATAGATCTTAAATCAGACTGAAGAATATAAATCAAATTTCATTTCTGAATTTCAAGTTCTCTTTGATATGTCATATTCCATAACACTAACTGCATTACAAAAAAGATGTATTTATTTTAGAGGTGGGGGGCAGGGGGAGAGAATCTTCAAGCAGACTCCCCACTGAGTGTGGAGCCTGACACGGGGCTCTGTCTCAAGACCCATGAGGATCATGACCTGAGCCGAAACCACGAGTCGGATGCTCAACCGACTAAGCCACCCAGGCACTCCACACTGTGACTGCATTTTTATAATTTAACTAATATTCCTGGTAAATGGTAATGGCATCTAGATTTTAGTTCTCTAACGCATGGTAAATGCTTCATTAGACTTTATTCTTAAAACTCTGTAAGGTACAGTAATATTTAAAAAGTGAAATGTTAGAACACTGTATGTTAAGTATACTGTAACCTTTAAAAAAATTGACGACAGCAACTAATTGGTCTCCTCTTCAATTAAGGATAGTCCTCTATTGCTGAGTGTACTTGTTTCAGTTGAAATTTCAAATCACTATTTACATTGTCTTTGGATCACCTATAGATCCCTTGGAAATTTAGTTGTCTATCAAGTGTATCTATTTTCTGAATTGTTTTCACCTAAACTCTTACTCTCTCACATTTCTTAGTCTCTAGTATCCTGCTCAAGTAAGGCTATCTACATCCCAGTAAATAGTATAGATACTTTTTAAATGCATCTTACAAAATCAAGGACAAACTTTTAATGGCCTCTCACATCCTGTCTATTTAAGTCACTGGGTCACAAGTAGAGTTAGTCTTAACATGAAACCACAAATATTTAATAGATACCAAGTTGGAATTTATAGTAAACTCGGAAAAGTAAGTTTTTACCTAATCTTTCAATTACTCAACTGTCTGGAGTTACATTGTGAATATCAACTGGGATTTGTTTACTCTAGGATTGCTCTGAAAGTACTTCAGACATACATAAAATTTGACCGCATTTTGGCTTAATAAGAGATGATTTGACTTTTAGGAAATTATTTGCAGCCTCAGCTGTTGACATGGTGTACACTGGTAAATACCAAGCCACTTTATGATTATGCCTAATTCACTGGTACAGGCAGTAAATATACTTTACGGAAGAGAGAGGTCAGAAGGGGAACAGTTTTATGAAGTTCATGGAAATCTAGTTTGTTTTAAATATGCATGTCAGTTGGACTTGGACTCAGCTCTGTTTTTCTGAGCCTGTGTTTATATTGAGAATTGTTCTTTAATATGATTAAGCCTCTTGCACCTAGTTAATTCTAGGCTTACTCTGTTGTGGCCTAGAAAACATATGCAGTATAAGTTTGTCTTGTATTTAATATCTGCTGCTGTGTGTGTGTGTCTGTCTTTGATACAGCAAACAAACCACATTTTAAATCAATCTTTATAGTCAAATTATTGAGAAATTGTTAGAAAACTAGGAAACATTCTAACTTTTGTTGTCCTAATCTTTAATACGTCATACATTCACTGGTCATTTTAACTCTAGGCTAATCCATATTTATTCATTTTTAAAGATTTAATTATTTATTTGGGGGGGCAAGAGAGGGGGAGAATTTCAAGCAGACTCCCTGCTGAGCACAAGAGCCCCCTCTGGGGCTTGATCTCACGACCCTGAGATCAGGACCTGAGCCGAAACCAAGAGTCAGGACACCTAACTGACTGAGCCACCCAGGTGCCCCTAGATTAATCCATTTTTAATTACTTAGTTTTAATTGTAGTTTACTCATTTTATCTTAAGATATTTCTGTAGTTAAAGTTCTGTTTGGTTTTTCTGTAACATTTATATGAACCACACAAGTTCTAATGCCTTCTTTTATTTTTCAGGATACTATTTTTGAGACAACAAATTAAGGAACTCGAAAAGCTAAAAAATCAGAATTCCTTCATGGTGTGAAGATGTGAATAATTGCACATGGTTTTGCGTACAGAAACTGTAAATCTTATTGCCCAATCTTAACATTTTTGAGCTGCATTTAAGTAGACTTTGGACCGTTAAGCTGGGCAAAGGAAATGACAAGGGGACGGGGTCTGTGAGAGTCAATTCAGGGGAAAGATACAAGATTGATTTGTAAAACCCTTGAAATGTAGATTTCTTGTAGATGTATTCTTCACGTTGTAAATATGTTTTGTAGAGTGAAGCCATGGGAAGCCATGTGTAACAGAGCTTAGACATCCAAAACTAATCAATGCTGAGGTGGCTAAATACCTAGCCTTTTACATGTACACCTGTCTGCAAAATTAGCTTTTTTTAAAAAAAAAAAAATTGGGGGGGTTAATTTATCATTCAGAAATCTTGCATTTTCAAAAATTCAGTGCAAGCGCCAGGCGATCTGTGTCTAAGGATGCGATTTTGAACCATATGGGCAGTGTACAAAATATCATGAAACTGTTTCCACACTTGCACCTGATCAAGAGCAGTGCTTCTCCATTTGTTTTGCAGAGAAATGTTTTTCATTTCCCGTGTGTTCCATTTCCCTCTGAAATCCTTGATCTGATTTTATCCATTTTTTTAAGGCTCCTCTTTTTCTCCTTTCTTAAGGCACTGTTGCTATGGCACTTTTCTATAACCTTTTCATTCCTGTGTACAGTAGCTTAAAATTGCAGTGATTGAGCATAACCCACTTGTTTGTATAAATTATTGAAATCCATTTGCACCCTGTAAGAATGGACTTAAAGTACTGCTGGGCATGTGTGCTGAAAGTACATTGATTGCTCAAATATAAGGAAATGGCCCAATGAACATGGTTGTGGGAGGGGAAAGAGGAAACAAAGCTAGTCAGATGTGAATTGTATCTGTTGTAATAAACATGTTAAAACAAACAAAAAATTGTTAATTTTTCTTTTCCTTCGGTCAATGCATATTAGAATTTGAACTACCTGGGACTTCTTTATCAGAACTATTCTTGTTGAATATTTATACTTAATTGAAATAATTCCTTAAGGGAGGTTTTGTTTAAAGCATATTAACAGGAAATTGTGTATAAGATATTTAATGAAATATGAAATTCAACAAGAATGATTAAGTCACTTCCCAAGTGGTTGTCATTTGTTATAAACCCTGGTTTAACCTGTCTTGCTATTATGACATTTCATTTTGAAGGATGTTTGTGTTGTAGCTAACTGTTCAAGTCTGGTGCTGACTGCTGTTCTTAGCCATCACAAAACGCTAAATTTGTGTAATTGGAGCTTCCTTCTGTTATCTGGAAATGGTGGGAAAGCTCAGCTTTGTATATTGTTTCCTAAAGTATATTAAAATAAAAAAAGAAACTATTGCTACTATAAAATTACCTTGGCTTTTTTTTTCTTTTCTAAAATATTGGTCACATGGCCTTAGCATGACACTGCCAGTATTAAATCACAAGGGTTTCTTTATGCAGAAAATTTAATTTTAATTTCAAAATCTTACCCAATCTAGACTTTTTTTTTCCCTGTTGAAGCAGATGTGTTTATGTGCTTTCAGAACTGCCAGCACCAAGGGCTTATTTTGTGATGTTAGACGTTAATGTTACTGCATTTTTGGATATGAAAATTCCAAAATTGCTCTTGTGCTTGAAGCATATTTAAAGTATAGATGATAATGCTCAGACCTTTCAATAAACTTTAAAAAGTAAAATGTAAGTGATAGTATGAATGATACTTTCTAAAATACAAAAAAATGTTCCAGTGTAATTAAGAGGAATTAAAATCTTATACTGGAAACTGGTTTTTTTTTTTTTTTTTTATTGTAACTTGAGCATACTTTTAAAATGTAAGAAAAGACGAATGTCAAATCATATCATGAAATGTTCATACCTGTAAGATTGTTAACATTTGCTGGGCTTGATTAGTGCATGTAAATGAAACTCCAAAGATCAATGTTAAGCTAGAACTCTCACTGATGGAGTCCTGTATCTTTCCTGGAAAGAAGTGAGCAATTTGTGATGTAGTAGGCAAATGTTTCCTGATCAGATGGCAACTTGACTTGTGATTTAAGGTAAATTTGAATTTTATTTGCTAATAGTTTATTGATCTATGTCACCTTATTCCTTTGCTTTAAAAATTGTTTACATCCCTAAATGAATTGCTCACATATATATAGGAGAAGATGCCTAATATGATATTTCTTGGTGAATTTTTAAACAAAATTAAAATTTTTGTGGAAATATTTTTACAATATTTGATTCACTTATTATTCTGTAGTAAATTATTTTAAGTATTGCACTTTAATACATTGTGTCCAGCTACTAACCTTGAGATAACCAGGGAATATTTATTAAAATAGGCATAATATCCAAGAATACTCTTTATATAGTTGGCCTGTTGCCATGGCTTCGAACATGTATCTCGTTTTGATTTGCACCTTGATTCAGATAATTTGGAAATAGAAATACAAAGAGCCCTTAGGAAACCTCAGGGTTTTTATTTTTAAAAGGACATTAGTAGTCTTATATTCAAACCTTAAAAACTGATACTGTAATAAAATGTATTTTGTGAAGGTGGGTCTATTAGAAAGTCTTTCCTCTTAGGAACCAGCTTTCCTACCTTTTTTCCCTTTATTTTCTGTTTAACTAGTTTGACTAACTTTTAATTTTAAAACTTGGACTATAACTCCAGATTTTAAGCACACTGAAAAACTCCATGCTTCAACTCTTCTTAAAGACATGATGCTGCTTTTAATAGTCCAGATGTGAATGGTTTTATCTTCTAAGTTTTATATGTTTCACACTCATAAAACCTTGGAAAGGAGGTGCTTAAAACTTTGCAAAGATGAATTGTTAACCCCATTTCAAACAATCTATTGTTGAAACCCAACTAGCTGTAAGGGATTATTTCAAAGGGGGGGGGGCGTGTCGAAGTAATTTACTCTGCAAACTGGAACTACTGTAGTTCAGGACTTAAAGCTACTGTATTTAGATGTGGGGTTTGAATATACGGATTTCTTTTCGATACCTGTAAATATGGCTATATTCTTGTATTTGTACTGGAGTGTACAAAATGACACTTAAAGTAATAAATATGTTTTGACTATATTGTGCAGTTATTTCAGAACAGTCTTTTGAAAGTCTTAGAATGCAAAATTTGCATTTGAGTAAGAAAATGCCAGATTACTGCTAAAATTTTAGTGTTTCAGAAGTTTCAACATAATCCTTTGCACTATTTTAATGAAAAATTTGGCTTAAAGATCTTAAGATCTGTAGATTCTCTTCTAATTTGCTGTACCGTTTTCCTGATCTCTGAATTTTGGGAGTACCCTCAAGTGGTTTGCCTAGGTGATCTCATCCAGGCCCTTGGCTATAAGAATCCTCACTCTTAGGTCAATTTCATCCAAATTGTCTTAAGTACTAAACTCTTGAGCTCTGAACAGCAGTCAATTTAGATACTTGCCTTAACTTGGCAAATTCTCTAAAAAGAACTCTTGTATTTAAGACTTTATTCTCCAGTGTCCCCATTTCCAGTAACTGACACCATCATTCCCCATTGCTTGAGACCCAAACGGAGGCATCCTTTATTTCTCTAACACCCTGTATTTAATCCATCATCAAGACCCACAAGCTCTCTCCAAGATGTATTTTGGATCTGAGAGCTCACTATCTCTGTTTACCACTCTATTCCAATCCACAATCATCTTATGAACCAGACTGGTGCCACAACCTCCTAACCTTTGTCTTTGCTTGTCACCACCACCACACATACCAGTCTGTTCAGATTGTTCTCATACCAGAGTGGGGGGGAAAAAAAAAAAACCCACGTCATTCTGTTCATAATCTTAAATAAAAATGATTTCACATAAAGCAAAATTGAAATCTCTTACTGTGGCTTGTGTTCAAGCCCCTTCATACTACCACAGTCTTGTCCACTGGATTCTCCCTCACTCACTGCAATCTCACCTCAGGACTTTTGTATTTTCTGTCTGGAAAATTCCGTTTTTAGAGACTTGCACCGGTAGCTGCACGTTCAGTCTCTTTTCAAAGGACACCAAGCCTGTTCTGACCTCCCATCTAAAAGAACCCATCAGTCTTCCTTCACTCCTTTTCTTCAAAAGAGCGGTGTCTGATACATAGTACTCCAGAAATACATGTTGAATGAATCAAGAAAAGGGGCTATGGAAACAATTCAAAATTTGTAAAGGTTACCGATTTTTTTTTCAAGTTTTGACTTTTGGTTCTTTTCTTGGGAGATAGAAAAGAAACAGCAACTAGTTTCTTGGTTTGGGGGTTTGTTTTTTGTTTTTGTTTTGTTTTTTTTTTAAGAAATTACTGTAATTTACTAATGGTTACCAAAGCCTAGGTCCAAACCTGTTTTATCATTACCATTATGAAATGTGGTTTCTCTAAGTAATTTAATCAACCGAACCAGTAATAATTAGAGTGCTCTTACGGTAGGATGCTTTGATAGGCCCATTTGGTTCAGATGATGCCTTCACATCCAAATCAGGCCCTTTCTACTTTTTAGGACGGGTGTAAGGCAAGAAACATTCAAGTCAACATTCTAAGATGTGTCACTAATAGAACATCTGCACTACATATAAAATCCTACAGGAAAATGGGATGTAGGAATTCCCTGCTTTTATGATGGGTGGGAAGTTTTAAGATTTAACAGGCCCTTGATACCATTGTATGTACTTCATAAACAGGATCGTTTTCATTTTCTAAGGTGCCTAGTGTTAATCGCTTAATTTGATCAGCTTATGTGGCTGCATTAGGGTCAAAAGTTTTCTTATCTTTTTTGGGTAGTTACAGGATTATTACCTTGGATGAGAAAGGCAGAATGCAAGAACAAAATTGTCTCTTGTGTATCTCCCAGACCTAGAAAAATCACACAGTAGGTGCTCAGGATGTTTGCATGAATGAGTGAATGAAATATATATTTTAAATATTTGCTCTGTTAAGTTTGCTGAAATTTGTATTTAATCTTTAAGCGTAATGTTTTAAAAAATATTTTTTTAATTAAAAATTTATTATAGGGGCCCCTGGCTCGCTCAGTCGGTGGAGCATGTGACTTGATCTCAGGATTGTAAATTCAAGCCCCATGTTGGGTGTCTTAGAAGAATTAAAGGGACCTCGAGCAGAGAGTCACTGAAATTTCAACAAGTCTCTTGCTTAAATATCACTTTTTTTTTTTTCATTTTGATGCCTTGATGCTTATTTTGTCATCTTTATGAACTAAAACTGTTAAAATGATAAAATATTGCCATGCTTGGCAAGAGCTCTAATTTTTAAAATGCCAGTTCAGTCCCCGTCTACATCTCTATATACCTGTTTCAGAAGCCCAGGGGTTCCAAAGATACCGTGTAAAATATTGGTAATGGAATTGCAGGATAAGCTAGCTGATGAATATCACCCAATACTTAACAAAAGTACTTAAAGAGCCAAAATATTTCTCCACGAACATCAAAACAATGAAAGAAACATGAAACTTCTATAATTTTTGAAAGGTGATGGAAAGATAGGTAGGTAGAAAATTTTGGTATAATTTAGCACATTTAATCATCCCAAATTAGAGGTCAGTCAGAAAATAGAAACCACCTTAGGTATTTCAAAAGGAGAGAATTTGAAACTGGTGGAGAATAAAACCGAGGCAGGCCTTTTTGGAGGAAACAGAGAGCTGCGAATATAGACGGGCAGTATGGAGGGAGCTGGATCCAAGGAAAAGACAAAGCTGCTGCTGCTGAAGATGACTTCTGAAGCAAGGTGAGGCAGAAACCCAGGCTTTCCCCCTCTTGTCCTCTAGTTCTGCCTACATTGGCAGAACTTACTCAGAAGCAAGAGGGCAAGAGAGTTTGGGACAGCCTCTGCAATGCTGAGAAGGGTAGAGAAAAGGGAGAAAAAGGAATCTGAGAGCAAACAACCAGCATAACCTCTGACCCTACCAGTAGAGAAAAGGAAGAGCGAAAGTATGCCAATTTGAGCCACATTTCTTGATATTAGGTAATGGAACCATTTTATGAAGTTCTAGGAAATGTGTAAGAAAATGTATTGTGGCCCAAATATTTAGCAAATTGCTCAAATATAAAAGCAACAGTGACTACCAGATGTTAAAGCATCAGAGACTATTATTGCACTCATGAGACCTTGGAGAAAACAATAACTGACAAAAGCTAACCAAGAGGTGAATGGAAAATGGTGATAAAAGCATTGTTGGTGACATGGAAGCAATTTACACATGCAACTACAGAATGATGGGAAATGTGGTACATGAATGTAGTAACATGTGGCAAAGTGAGATAATAAAATGGGAGATGGTGAGAAGATGGGAGGAAATATAAGTGCATTCATTTTTGTCTTAGGGGGAAAGTCCAAAGGTGACTGATCAAGAAATAAAAAGGTACTATGTACTAGTAGACCAGGTTCTCACTCTAGTTGAAGCTTCCATTTAAGTGAAGGAAAAAGCAAATGCACACACAAAAAATCAGAATTCGATACATAATGCATGATAAATACAGAAATAATTGTGAAGAATATAAAACAAGGTGATAAAGTAGAGACTCACGAGGGAGTATTAGTGATTTTAGATCATGTATTTAGGAAAAACCTTAAAAGACATGGCTTTTGAGCTGAGATCTGAGGAATGAGAGCACGATAGTCATGTGGAACTTACATCATGCTTAATGACAAAACACTAGAAGCAGTTCCATAATAAAAGACTTTTATTACCTCTGTTACTTTTAATAGTCTTTGGGAAATACTAGCCAATGCAATTAGACAGGAAAAAGAAATGAGCTATAAATATGGAAAGGAGGAAGACAGTGATTATTTTCAGTGATATATATACAGAAAATAAAAAGAAAGCTATTAAAGAATTTAGTAGGAGGGCTAATTCAGTAGCTTTGTTACATAGAAAATAGAAGTATAGATTTAATTTACTATAGCAATAAAATTAAGACTAATTTTAGGAACATCTCCAATAAATAGCATTGGGAAAACTATATTCACATGCAAAATAATGAAATTGGGCTATTTTATACTACTTATAAAAAATTAACTTGAAATAGGTTAAAAGGTTAAATGTAAGACCTGCAACTGTAAAAATCCTAGAAGAAAACATAAAAAAAAAAAATTCCCTTGACATTGGTCTTGGCTGGTTTTTTGAATATGACATCAAAAGCACAAGCAACAAAAACAAAAATCAAGTGGAACTAGGGGCACTTGGGTGGCTCAGTTGGGTAAGTGTCTGACTCGTGATTTCAGCTCAGGTCATGATCTCATGGGTCGTGAGATCGAGCCCTTCACTGGGCTCTGCACTCAGCAGGGAGTCTGTGAGATTTTCTCTCTCCTTCTCCCTCCGTCCCTCCCCCAACTCTCTCTCTCTCTCAAAAAAATAAATCTTTTAAAAAAATCAAGTGGAACAACACTAAGCTAAAAAGCTTCTGCACAGCAAAAGAAACAAAAAGGCAACCTATGGAACAGGAGAAAATGTTTGCAAATTATACATCTCACAAGAAGTTAATATCAAAACTCCTACAACTTAATAGCAAAAAAGCAGTTCAATTAAAAAATGGGCAAAGGACCTGAACAGAAACTTTTCCAAGGAAGACATACAAATGGCCAACAGATACATGAAAAAGTGCTCATCATCACTAATCATCAGGAAAATGCTAATCAAATCCACAGTGAGATGTCCCCTCACACCTGTTTGAATGGCTATTTATCAACAAGACAAGAGATAACAAGTATTGGTGAGGATGTGGGAAAAAAAAGGGAATGCTTGTATACTGTTGGTAGGAGTCTAAATTGGTGCAGCCACTATGGAAAACAGTATGGATGCTGTTAGAACCACCGTATGATCCAGTGATCTTACTTCTGAGTATATATCTGAAGGAAATGTTATCACTATCTCAAAAGAGATGTCTGTACTCTCATGTTCATTGAAGCATTATTCACAATAGCCAAAATATGGAAACAACCTAAGTGTCCATCAATGGATGAGTGGACAAAGAAAATATATTTATAAAATGGAGTATTATTCAACCATAAGAAAGAAGGAAATCTGCCATTTGCAACAATGTGGGTGAAACTTGAGGGCATTATGCTAAGTGAAATAGGTCAGAGAAAGACAAATATTGTAATGTTCCACTTTTATGTGGAATCTAAAAAAGCTGAACCTATAGAAATATAGATAGGTGATTGCCAGGGGTTGAGTGGTAAGGAAAATGGGGAGTTGTTGATCAAAGGGTACAAACTTGGGATTAGAAGATAAGTTCTAGGCATCTAATGTATAATATGGTGACTATGGTTAATATTGTAATATGTACTTGAAAGTTTCTAAGAGATTAAGTGTTCTAACTATAAAAAAACCAAAATCATGTGAGGTGATAGATAGGTTAACTAATCTTATGGTAATCATTTTGTAATATATACATGTATCAAATCATCATGTTGTACACCTTAAACTTGCACAATATTTTATGTCAATTATTTCTCAATTAAACGGGGGCAGAGGAAAATATGTATAGGTCTGTGTGAAAAAATCTTTAAAGCTGTTCTGTGGGATACAGAATATAGCTTAAATAGCAAACATGCACGTTCTTGATAGGAAAACTCAATATTGAAAAAAGTCAAAATCCTCAATATGTTCAGTGTAATTCCAATAAAATACCACCTTTTTTGGTGAGATTTTGTTAGAATGATACCTATGTTCACCTGGAAAAATATATGTACAAATTATTGGGGAAAAAATTCTTAAAGGCCTCTCGGGATGGCAGTTCAAGATGGTGACATAGGAAGATCCTGAACTCACCTCCTCCCATGGCAACATTGAATCTATAGCTATAAATGGAACAAGAGAAAATTCTAAAAAAAAAACATTTAAAAGAAACCTAAAAACTGGCCTTAGTGACAACTACACCTTGGGCAACAAGAAGAAAATCACTTCAAAATGGGTAAGAGAGTCTAGGACACAATCTCACCATAAATCCTACCCTCGGTGTGGCATCCCACAATGCATGGAACTCAGAATCCAAAGCTTCTCCTTGAGGGGCAAGGCATTTGGACCCCACATTGGACATCCCAACTTTTGGGACATACATTTGAAAGATGAGCCCCCAAAGCATCTGACTTTGAAAACCACCAGGGCTTGTGTCCTGAGTCCCGTGTCTAGTGATTTGGAAAGCTGCTCTTAAAAGGCTTGCGCTCTTGGACTCCTCTGCCCCTCAGCCTAGCCCAGCCTAGTCTAGGCAGTCAATCTCACCCAGACTTAAAGTAAAGGAGGCCCACCTGCTTATATTAAAATCAGCCTGAGGGGCAGGTGTCTAATTTAACACACACATCCAGGAACCGCTGGAACACTTGGGGCTGGAGACTGATACCATCTTTAAACTCTCCCTTTGCTGTGCTCTGGTGTTTTTGGAGGTAGGCTTTTGACATGTCTGGTGCCCCAATTTTTGCGACTGCCGCCAAGGGACACCTCTATGTCTACCGGCTCTAGTGGTTGGTGGGGCTTATGCTCGTGGGTCGCCCAGGACTGTAATCAATGGAGAAAGAGTTCTTCAACAGCTACCAGGATGCAGCAGAGGCAACAGGCCCAAGAACTCACTGTTTCTGTGAAGGAGGCCTATTAGCTGATGGTCATGACTGTGGCTGGGGTGGGCTTCTGATTAGGCATGAATCTGGGGACTGACTGCAATCCTTTCCAGGGACTCTGGAGAGCAGGCTCTATCTTCATGCTCACCCTCTGCCATTCTCCAGAGTGCCAGTGTCTTCTGGAGGAAGCCTTTAAAGATGGCTGGTGCCTTGGTTTCTGTTTCTGTTTCCCATTTTTTTGTGGTTGCTGCCCAGGAGATACCCCTTGATTGCTTGGCTCTAGTGGCCGAAGTGGGGCTTGGACTCCTGGGTCCCATGAAGCTGTGCAATCAGAGAGACAGTTCTTGGCAGCCCGCCACCCTCAGAACGCTGTGCAGACCGTGGACAGAGGCACATTCCCGGGACTTCCTGTGAAGGAGGGCTCTTCACGTGTCCTGGAGCTTCTGCCTGACAAGCAGCTATAGTTTGGCACATGTGTAGGGGCCTCTATAGAAACAGTCTGTGGAAGCTGTCTTGGTGCTCTCTCTCTGTCCTGCTCCAGTTCGCAGGTTTCACCCAGAAGAAAGCATATACGCTTGTCTGGCACCCTGATTTCTGTGAGTGACATTCAGGGGACACCTCCAGATCTCCCGGCTCTGTTGGCCAGCAGGGGTGATGCTTGCAGTTCCACGCGACTGTATATATTGGCATATTTTTAAAAGCTGATGCCTGAGGGTCTGGCTTCCAGTCACCCTGAATCTAGGTGTGGAGATTTTCCCTTTAGGGACACTGACAGGTTTTGGCACATCCTCAACTATTGGAGCTATTAGAATATTATAGTCTGCCTGGACAAACATGGAGGTTTAAAAGACAGCCAGAAGCTGAGGCAGGATTATTCGAACAACAAGGTTCATCTCCTACGTGAGACCACTGCTTCCGGATTAAGAGAATTGGTCGTTTCACCTACCGTGTGGAAACCAACACAGAGAGTCAACAAGCAAAATGAAAAAAACAGAGGAGTGTACGACAAGTGAAAGAACAAGATAAAAACTCGGGGGGGTGGGCGGGGGGAAGAACCTTAATAAAATGGAGATAAGTAATTTACCTGATGACAAGTTCAAAGTAAAGGTCCTAAAGATGCTCACAAAACTGGGGAGAGGAATGGATGAGCCCAGTGAGAACTTCAGCAAAGAGATGGAAAATATAAGAAAGTTCCAAATAGAAGTCACAGAGCTGAAGAATACAGTAACTACAATGAAAAGGAACACTGTTGTTCAACAGCAGATAGATGGAGCAGAAGAATCAGTCAACGTGAAGACAAGGCAGTGGAGCCATCAAAAGAAAAAAAAAAATGAAAAAATATGAAGATTCCAGAGTCAGGGGGTTCTGGGTGGGAGAAATGGGTGAACTGTTTTTTTGTTTGCTTAAATAAATCAAATTTAAAACATTAAAAAGAAAGAAAAAAACCAATACTTATAAGACATGGAAACTTGAATACTAATTGTATTTGATAATATTAAGCAATTAATGCTAATATTTTTAGGTATGATTATGACATTTGGGCTCTTTTATAAAGAAGAGTTATTACTTTTGGATTATGCATACTAAAATATTTATGAATAGGATTAAATGATAGCAAGGATTTATAAATAATAAATAATCTGGTAGGAGGTGGTAGTGGGTAGCTATAGATGAGAAAGATAAACATGAGTTGAAAATTGTTGAAACTGGGCAACAGAAGCAGGGGTTTATTATATAATTCTGTCTACTTTTGTAAATGTTAAACTTTTTCCAAAATAAAATGTTTTTAAAACCAGGGGAGAAAAACCTCAGAAGCATGGGATAAAACATCCTTTCTTTGCTAAATGTGTGTCTGCTGTGATGGCAGGAAGTCTGCAGCCTTTTTGTGACACTCACTGAGAATGGCAGAACAAGATGGAAAGTGCCTGCCTATATTCTTGATGTCACTTGAGCTGAGTTAACCAGTCCTAGAAATAGCTCATCTTCTATCCTTGTCATGTGAGACAGAAAGATTTCCTGATTTTTGGTCTGGTGTTCTGTGACTTACAGGTAAAAACATCCTAACTGATACAGGGAATAATAAGACATTTGAACAACAACAAAAGGAGCTAATGGGATGTATCTTAAACATACATGAAAACATATTACTATAATGTTTTACATACTATATACATTAACACTACATAAAATCCACAACTTGTAAAATCTAGCAGACAAGAATAGGTAGCCCAGAAAAGATTAAAAATATAGATATGAAGTTAGGATGTGATAAAAAGTAACATTTCAAATTGGTATGGAAATAGTAAATATTTGAAACTGGGAAGAACTGGCCCAAGAATATTAAACGCTATAAATCTGGATCTGAATCTTTTTGTTGATGAATCAAACATTTAATTTAAAGGTAAAAACTGTAGAAGAAATCATGGGTTGATTTATTGATAATCTTGGATGGGGAAGGTATTTCTGAGCCAGAGACAAAACCCAGATGCCATAAGGTTATTTTTATTTCTATTTATTTTTTTATTTTTTTAAGATTTTATTTATTTATTTGACAGAGAGTTAAAGAGCAAACAAGAGGGAGAGCGCACAAGCAGGGGAAGAAGCAGAGGGAGAGGGAGAAGCAGGCTCTCTGTTGAGCAGGGAGCCTGATGCAGGGCTCGATCCCAGGACCCTGGGGTCATGACCTGAGCTGAAAAAGTTATTCTTATTACATAGGAACAAAAACTTCGCTCTTGGAAAGACAAAGTTTAAAAATCCTAAACAAACCCTACATAACAAACAACTGAGCGAAAACTGGCAATGCATGAAAAATTGGAGAGGTCCTCACAAAGAGTATCTACAAATCTGAAAAAGGACTAGGAACAAACCAAGAAAAATGCAGCAGGATATAAAATAGGCAGTTCCCCCAAAGAAGAAGTATAAATAGCTCATAAAATCTATGAGAATAGGGTTCACTGCACTACCAGTTGGGCCTTTTACAATACATCAGAGTGTAATAAGTACTTGTGGAACAGGTGACTGAATGAAATGCAGATTAAAGCAGTAAGACATCGGGGCACCTGGGTGGCTCAGTCGTTGAGCGTCTGCCTTCGGCTCAGGTCATGATCCCAGGGTCCTGGGATCGAGCCCTGCATCGGGCTCCCTGCTCAGCGGGAAGCCTGCTTCTCCCTCTCCCGCTCCCCCTGCTTGTGTTCCCTCTCTCGCTGTGTCTCTCTCTGTCAAATAAATAAAAATAAAATCTTAAAAAAAAAAAAAAAGCAGTAAGACATCAACTTCCAGCTATTAGGTTTACAAAAATCATGAAATTTGACAAAATCCACTATTTTGATAAATACATGAGAAACAGGAACTCATTTGGTAGTATCTTTAAATTTTTGAATGCACATGCCACAAGATCCAGCAAGTTCACCGCAGCATGGATATGTTCACACAAATAGATCAAGATATGCGCAAGAATGATCATTGCAGCATTGTTTACATTAGCAACAATAAAAAAGAAAATAAACATCTATCAGCAGGGATCTTGTACTTAATATTGATTGGTACCTCCACACAAGGGAATGCTATGCAGCCACAGGATGTTGTAGATCTGTATGAATCAAGAATTGATTATAGTTTCAGCCTCTCCCAGAAATGGAATCTTAAACCAGCTATTCAGGATTCACCTGATGAGCAGTACTGAAGTAGCCTGTCTGATAGGCCCGTGCCATCCCCTAAAGGAAAGTGACCTTGGCACAACCAAGTCTACTTTTTGCTGGGATAATTTCCTTGCTCCCGCTCCCATCTGCCTATAAAAGTCTTTCATTTTGTACAGCTCTTCAAAGCTCCTTTCTATTTGCTAGATTAGATGCTGACTGACTTATGAATCATTGAATAAAGCCAATAAGCTCATTCAAATGTATTGAGCTGAATTTTGTTTTTCAACATCACTCATCAAGGAAGATCTCTAGGATTTTTATTAAGTGAAAGATTCAAGATAGAAAATAATAAGTAGAGTATGAGTTTGGGCAATTACTTAAAAAATAGATGTGCAAAGGTATGCACGTATCTAGAGAGAGGCATATGCATAAAATGTATTTTGAGCATATATGTGAGGAACCAGTATTAGCGGCTAACTTTGAAGAGAATGACTAGGGGACAAAGGAAGAGAGACTTATTTTCATTTAATATGATTCCACATACTCTGCATTTTCTACTCTGGTTTTCAGGGGTGCCCTGGAGTCAAGCTCAAGAGTATAGATTGTGTCTTTGTGCACATTTATTCCCCGACTCTGCTTAGTGACCTCATGTTGGCAGCTTGAAATTGGCCATGGTGGTAACATTTACACCATGGAAATGGGCTAACCCTTAAATCAGGGCTTCATTTCCCAAAAACTGTTGTTCAATATTTATCAACACAACCCTGCATATCCTGCTAGTATGATCACACTAAAATGTTTAGTTAATAAAAATGTAGACAAATCCTCAGGTCACAATGTCCCATGTACTTGAGGTAGACATGAGCAAAAGGAAGGAGCATAGGCAGGTGCACTCTGCCAGATCCTTTTTCAACCAGGACCAGACTCACTGAGGAAGTGAAGAGGCTATGCCCTGCAATATATGACTTCCAAATATTTTTCCCTAGGGGCCCTCCTTTAAAATGTAAAACCTTTTCCAGTTTTGGACACAATATAAATTCCCTTAGAGAAATCTCACGGCATGCCTGTGACGAAAAGGGTATATAAATCAGGAGAGAGAGGCTTGCTTACAATATAGTGTTTCCCTGACTTTGTGTCCCTCAGTGGTATATCCAATTATGTGAAGACATTGCAAAAAATCTGCAAACGTTTACTTTAGCTAAATATATGTTCACAACAAGAGTTTGTCAGGTGATGGGAGTGATTACCTTCAGAAGTGATGGCCATCTCTGGGTCACATGGCCCCATCAGCGTGGTCAGGCTCCTCCCATTCTCCTTGCACGGGCACCCATGCCCCTCTGCCCCAGCCCCCACAGGAAGCGGTATCAACTTATACTTTGGGGACCTTAATTCAGTCTCAATCTATTGTTCTTTTCCATTTTGTTTTTGATTCCTTTTGCTAGGATCCAGCATTTCCTGGTTTAGCATAAAAGTGGCCAAGTATAAGTATCAGCAGTTATTGAGGACCTGAAGTGAAAGCCTATGGGAACATCTGGAAATAGAGCTGCCCTGTGTAATAGCTGGGAAAGAGAGGAACTGCTCATAGACTGGCCAACCTGAACCCCAGAGCACACGTCAAGCCCTTGCTGCGGGCCCGTGGCAATGTCTCAGCAGCCACCCCATCTTAAGAACCCTTTTCTCTGCATTCTCTCTGCTTCCGTGGAATCACATATGTTAATGTAGGGAAGAAAACATTTTCCCTCTTCCTTTCTGAGTTCCGTGGCCAGTCAATTTATTAAGTTGATATGAGATAGATTAACAGGAGAAAAACAAATTTTAATTTTGTAAGTATGGAAGCCCCATAAAGATATGATCCCCAAAGGGCAGCCAGGTCATGGAGGCTTATATAACATTCTGAGCTAAGGAAAGGGGTGGGGGTCCAAGGATATAAAGGGAAGGAAGGCCATTCACAGGAAAGGGAGATGTTTGGAAAACAAAGGTTGCCCTGTGATGCAGACAAGTTTCTTAAGTAAAGAGATATCCTCTGGTAATGGCTCTCTTCCTGGTTACAGGCCTCCTTTACAATGTAAATTTAGGTAGCTCGGGGAAGCTAAAGAGCTCTAGCTGGACCTGCTGGGTTTTGATTACTTTTAGCTCAAAATAATCCTCTGGCCAAAGAGACATATTTTGGGGCAGCAAATTTTGCTCCTCTTCATTGACTGTAGTATGCAGCTCTTCTATTTAATGCTGTGTCAGATTTACTATATTTTGTTTGGTTGGAACTACTGAGTTTATCAAGTAGAGGAAAATTACTTATGTCCAAGAAGGTTTGGTGCTACCCTTGAGGTTGTAGGCTGGAATCCAGTCCTACATGATTCAATTGACCCATAAGAAATACCCAGCCCCCTTGGGGCGCCTGGGTGGCTCAGATGGTTAAGCGTCTGCCTTCGGCTCAGGTCATGATCCCAGGGTCCTGGGATCGAGCCCCGCATCGAGCTCCCTGCTTGGCGGGGAGCCTGCATCTCTCTCTCCCTCTACTGTTCCCCCTGCTTGTGCTCTCTCACTCTCTCTGTCAAATAAATAAATAAAATCTTAAAAAAAAAAAAAAAAAGAAATACCCAGCCCCTAGAAGTTCTACTCATGGGGAAGGACACAAATGGGCCACATTCCTAAGCTTGGATATTAACATTTGAGCCATGCCTACCCAGTGATGCTTGTGACTTTTTATTTGGACAATCAAACATACATAAAGTTGAAAGAACTGTACAATGAACATCTAGATTCAATCCCACCACCTGCCTCTCTTTTTTTCCCCGTGAACCACTTACAAGCCAGGTGCAGACATTGTGGCTCTTGCCCCGACATACTTTAGAGTGACTCTCCTAAGAGTGAGGCTATTATCCTACATAACCATAACACTGTTATCACAAGAACAGGTACAATTTGATGGCATTTGGGGTTAAGAAAAATTAGGGAAATACCCATTTGGAGGTCAAAGCAGGGCTGATTTAGCTTTCCACTATGTAAGTAAACTTTTAGAATCGTTCTTCACAAGCAGAGTCGCAAGTGTTACAATGAGCATGTTCTTTTGTAGTCAGAAAAACAAAACAAAACAAAGAGGTGTTGGAAGCTGAGTCAGGACCAGAAGGTCTCGGTGATGTGTGGCCAGTTGGCTCTTGGTGGGCCTGGATGATCCTGCCGCCGACACTAGGTGGCGGTGTTGGGCTACATTCAGCCGGATCATCCAAACTGGTGAACTGGCTCCCCAAGAAACCTTAGGGATGGAGCAAGAGAATGGTTATGGTTTCAAAGTAAATGTTAGAACAGCAAGCAGACCCCAAAGAGACAGGAAGAGGCAAAATGACCAGAGAACTTATTTTAATGAACACACTTCTTTGGGGGGTTATATAGAGCATTGTCTCAGGAGTCTGACCTACTGAATTCAAACCCAGGTTCTGTTGCTTCGGAGTTGACTTGCCGCGGACAATCAACTTGACCCAGAGAAGGCTTGGTTTTATCCTACGTAGGACTGCGGGGAGGGGTTAATGTGATGAAGTTCAGAAAGCCCTTAGCACAGAGTGGGACATGAAGCAAGGACACACGCCATGTTGGCAGAATTGATGTCAGCTTTATCCTCTTGAAAACCACTTCTGCCTCTGCTCTGGCCAACCGGTTTTCCAGAGCTACCCGTGGATGGTGGATTCTTCTTCAGGGTTAGGTAGGTGGGCAGCACCCATGTGTTCAGAAGCAGGACAGTGCACCCCAAGCCGCGTAGAGCCTATCCTGTAAATATAAGAGACCTGACGGACAAAGGTCCTGAATTGGGGTTCAGAAAACAGTGGCACAAAACCACCTGGAACAAACTGTGGCAGGAGACATTTGAGCCCTCTGCCTTCTTAACCAAGCCCCCTTCTGAGCGCCCTCACCAACTGCTTTGCCCCAGGTGTGCAAGTCAGCTTCACCCAGACGGTGGAGTGGAAAGGACTCCAAGGTCGCTGGGTGGCTCATCCCAGCCTGCATGGTGTCCCAGAGGCCCCCCCCAACCCCCTACCCCCCATACCAGCTCACGTGCCTGTCCACCTCAACCCCGCTTTCCAGCCTATTTATCCAGACCTCACCACCCTTCCTCTGGCTTTTGGCTGGGGCTGGGGGTGTCCTCCTCTCTCTCCATGTGTTTGCCACTTCTTACCCCAAATCCACTCTGCTCTCTCTAGTTGTTTCCTCTGCCTGGAATTGGTCCCTCCAGATTCTCATGCTGCTGGTCCTTCTCACCATCTAGCTCCTCAATGGCACCTTCTCAAGGAGCGTTCCCTTACAAGTCGCTCATTACTCCACCCCTCTGGATACTTTCTTCATGGCGTTTATCACTCTCTAAGTTTACAATAATTCATCCGGAGGCCTCAGAAAAAGTTATCTCATTTTATTTTCTCTGTGTTTGTGGCTTCCCTGTCATGACTTGCGTCATGAGCTCTGCAAGGGCAGAGACGGTGTCTATCTTGTTTGTTTACTGTTTAGTGCTCACTACCTCTCTCAAATGTGAACCTTCCGAGTGCCCGTCCTGTGCACAGCAGTTCCTTGGTTGTTGGTAGCTATTTCTTTGGCTGCAGGTTTATCATTTGGTATCTAGATCATAGAGGTAGAGTTTTGGGAGCTGGAAAACATCCTCGAGGTCTCTATTCTGATGACCCTATGAACAAACCACTCAGATGTACACTTGGAGATGAGCAGTCTAGGGCAGTTCCTAGGACATAGGAAAAAAAGAGTAAATTGTTGGACCCACAGAAAGAATGTGCCTGCCCTCTTCCAGCCACTCTGAAGAATCCAAAGGCTTATAGCCGGCATAGACCAACTAACCAGAGAGGCTTGACTGCAGAATGTGCTGGTACTGATGTTCCATAGACTTGTTTGGAAGAGAAAGAAACTGGCTAGTTGGGAGGAGGAGAAGGGTACCTGGGGAAAAGTGGCCCATCTGATGAGTGTTCTGTTGGCCAGTGGTTGGACATGGCCAAGGGTCCAGGTGGATGATAGCCCAGGTGGACAGTGACCCAGATCTATGGGAAGACACCGACTAGCAGCCAATAGCGGGACTGGTCCTGTGCGGTGGGGGCCTGGATAAACCTGGAAAAATGACTAGATCATGGGCAAGGAGACTGAGGTCTGGTTCAACAACCTGGCCTACACTAGGGCCTGACTTGCAAGAAGCTCCCAATGTAGTTTAGGGCAGGGTTCTCTTTTCAATAGGGTCTGGGTGGGAAGGCAGAGAAACATGAGAGGATACTGGGGACAAGCTGGACCGTGGGAGCCTGGGCTTTCTCTCCATGCTAGTTTCTAGTACAGAGCAAGATGGCATTAGTCTCCACTGAACTGTCAGCCAGGACAGTCAGTGAAAACAACAGCAGGTGGACCTGGGTTCGAATCTCAACTCTGTTGATTTCTAGCTGCGAGACTTGGGGCAAATCACCTCTCGGAGTAAAGCACCTCGTCCAGTGTTTGGCACATAGAAGATATTAAATAGATGGCATTTATGATCTACATAATTTGGTGAGAAGCAGGCATTATTAAGATAGTGAGGTTTATGTTTCTCTGGAGCTGGAAATTAAAAGGGGGAAAAGGACACTGATGGTTTTGGTAGGGGCCTGCTTAGTTCTGACCTTTGGCTTCTGACTCAGATCACAGAGGGGAACAAAAGGAAACAGAATTCGGAGGGGGCGGCGGGGAACCAAATCTGACAGAAACAGCATTCCTCTCTCTTCTAAAGAGGGAGGCTAGTGAATTGAACACTAGTGAGTAGCTTCTTTCTTTGCAAAGCTGCTCTAAAAATAAAGCTTGGGATTTTTTTTCTTTAACCTGGACGAGGAAGAAAATTGAAAACTCTTCCCGAGAGGAAAAAGAATATGAGTTAGATTTAGCAGTTAAGCCTTGAGGATGTTCGACGTGAACCGGGAATGTGTGTCTGTGGGCTTTACTCTGCGTTGGATCTTCATTTACGCCATTCTAACTTCTCTAGTGAGAAAGCATGGAGAGAACTGGCATAACTAGCCAGCCGGTTCTTTTTATAAGTGACTGCTTCATGCACAACATTTCTCTGACCTTTCAGCTCTCCATTCTGGGCCAGTGCAGATGACACAACGAACACTATGAGGCCTTATGCACACGGGGCTGCTACCTACGGGCCCTTACCTACCTACAGACAGTAGTAATGAGACTTGGAAATGCCGAACCAATTTATAAGGGCAAACACAGCCATGCTTCTGGGGCTAAAAAGGCAGATACTGAAGGGGCACCTGGGTGGCTCAGTTGGTGAAGCGCCTGACTCTTGATTTTGGCTCAGGTCATGATCTCAGGGTCCTGGGATCGAGCCCCGCATGGGACTCCTCACGGAGTCTGCTTGAGATTCTCTCTCCCCTCCTCTCTCTCTCAAATAAAAACAAATCAATCTTTTTTTTTTTAAAGGCAGATACTGAGGTTCAATCATTCATCAGGTACCTGCCATATTAGGCTATTGCACAAAATCATCTGTATAACCAACGGGACAACCCTGTGGGTGGATGTCATTCGCTTGCCCAAGCAGTAATGGGGCGAGGGTGGAAGTTTAACCCAGGGCTTTGAACTGGCCCCTCCCACGGCACTAGGCTTTCTCTGATGTGGAGCCACAGTGAAGAGGCTGCCCCCAGGGCGTTCTCCTGGCCTTTTCTCTTATTTGCGTCCACCTCTGACTTAAACCAGTGATGCCAGTTCAGCGGGTTATATAGCATCTCGGGGATTCAGACAGACCTATGAAGCAGCAGGAAGGGACCCTGCGAGTCACTGCAGCAGAGTGGCTTCAGTGTCCCAGTGAGAAGCTGTGACGTCTCTTAGTAAAGAGAACCATTCTTTGGCCCTTGCTTGCAACACATATTAGTTGAGCATCTACTCATGTGCCAGAAAATGGCCTAGGTACCTGGGGTATGTTGGTGAACAAAACATCGCCTGCCCCACGGAGCAGGTATGCTTGCCCCGGGGAGACAGACAATAAATGGCAAACAGAGAAGTAAATTCTCGGGTGAGTTAGAAGGTGATAGGTGATAAGAATGAAGAGAAAGCAGGAACAGGGTAAGAAAATCCAGAGGCGTTGGTGGTGGCTGAACAGACTGCCATTTTTTTTTTTTAAATTTTTATTATGTTAGTCACCATACAATACATCATTAGTTTTTGATGTGGTGATCCATGATCCATTGTTTTCGTATAACACCCAGTGCTCCATGCAGTACGTGCCCTCCGTAATACCCATCACCGGGCTAATCAATCCCCCCTCCCCCCTCCCCTCTAAAACCCTGTTTGTTTCTCAGGTCCGTAGTCTCTCATGGTTCATTGCTCCCTCCAATTGCCCCCCCCATTTTTCCCTTCCTTCTCCTAATGTCCTCCATGCTATTCCTTATGTTCCACATATGAGTGAAACCATATGATAATTGACTTTCTCTGCTTGACTTATTTCACCTAGCATAATCTCCTCCAGTCCCATCCATGTTGATGTAAAAGTTGGGTATTCATCTTTTCTGATGGCTAAGTAATATTCCATTGTATATATGGACCACATCTTCTTTATCCATTCATCTGTTGAGGGCATCTCGGCTCTTTCCACAGTTTGGCTATTGCGGACATTGCTGCTATGAACATTGGGGTGCATATGGCTCTTCTTTTCACTACATCTGTGTCTTTGGGGTAAATACCCAGTAGTGCAATTGCTGGGTCATAGGGTAGCTCTATTTTTAAATTTTTGAGGCACCTCCACACTGTTTTCCAAAGTGGCTGTACCAACTTGCATTGCCACCAACAGTGTAAGAGGGTTCCCCTTTCTCCACAACCTCTCCAACATTTGTTGTTTCTCTCCCTGTCCATTTTTGCCATTCTAACTGGTGTAAGGTGGTCTCTCAATGTGGTTTTGATTTGGATTTCCCTGATGGCTAATGATGATGAACATTTTTTCATGTGTCTGTTAGCCACTTGTATGTCTTCTTCAGAGAAGTGTCTTTTCATATCTTCTGCCCACTTTTTGACTTGATTATTTGTTTTTTGGGTGTTGAGTTTGAGAAGTTCTTTATAGATCTTGGATACCAGCCCTTTATCTGTAGTGTCATTTGCAAATATCTTTTCCCATTCTGTGGGTTGCCTCTTTGTTTTGTTGACTGTTTCCTTTGCTGTGTAGAAGCTTTTTATCTTGATGAAGTCCCAAAAGTTCATTTTTGCTTTTGTTTCACTAGCTTTTGGAGATGTATCTCGAAAGAAGTTGCTGTGGGTGATGTCAAAGAGGTTACTGCCTATGTTCTCCTCTAGGATTTTGATGGATTCCTGTCTCACATTGAGGTCTTTCATCCACTTTGAGTTTATCTTTGTGAATTGTGTTAGAGAATGGTCGAGTTTCATTCTTCTGCATGTGGCTGTCCAATTTTCCCAGCACCATTTATTGAAGAGACTGTCTTTCTTCCATTGCATGTTTTTTCCTGCTTTGTCGAAGATTATTTGACCATAGAGTTGAGGGTCCATATCTGGGTTCTCTATTCTGTTCCATTGGTCTATATGTCTGTTTTTGTGCCAGTACCATGCTGTCTTGGTGATCACAGCTTTGTAATATAGCTTGATATCGGGCAACGTGATGCCCCCAGCTTTGTTTTTCGTTTTCAACATTTCCTTGGTGATTCGGGGTCTTTTCTGATTCCATACAAATTTTAGGATTATTTGTTCCAGCACTTTGAAAAATGTCTTTGGAATTTTGATCGGGATGGCATTGAAGGTATAGATTGCTCTGGGTAGCATAGACATTTTAACAATGTTTATTCTTCTGATCCATGAGCATGGAATATTTTTCCATCATTTTGTGTCTTCTTCAATTTCTTTCATGAGTGTTTTGTAGTTCCTAGAGTATAGATCCTTTACCTCTTTGGTTAGGTTTATTCCGAGGTATCTTATGGTTTTTGGTGCTATTGTAAATGGAATTGTTTCTCTAATTTCTCTTTCTACAGTTACATTGTTAGTGTATAAGAAAGCAACTGATTTCTGTGCATTGATTTTGTATCCTGCCACATTACTGAATTGCTGTATGAGTTCTAGTAATTTGGGGATGGAGTCATTTGGGTTTTCCACATAAAGTATCATGTCGTCTGCAAAAAGAGAGAGTTTGACTTCTTCTTTGCCAATTTGAATACATTTTATTTCTTTATGTTGTCTGATTGCTGTTGCTAGGACTTCTAGTACTATGTTGAACAATAGTGGTGAGAGTGGGCATCCTTTTTGTGTTCCTGATCTTAAGGGAAAGGCTCTCAGCTTTTCCCCATTGAGGATGATATTCGCTGTGGGTTTTTCATAGATGGATTTTATGAACTTGAGGAATGTTCCCTCTATCCCTATACTCTGAAGAGGTTTAATCAGGAAAGGATGTTGTGTTTTGTCAAATGCTTTGTCTGCATCAATTGAGAGGACCATATGGTTCTTCTCCCTCCTCTTATTAATGTGTTCTATCACATTGATTGATTTGCGAATGTTGAACCACCCTTGCATCCCAGGGATAAATCCCACTTGGTCGTGGTGGATGATCCTTTTAATGTATTGTTGGATCCTATTAGCTAGGATTTTGTTGAGGATTTTGGAATCCATATTCATCAGGGATATCGGTCTGAAATTCTCCTTTTTGATGGGGTCTTTGCCTGGTTTGGGGATTAAGGTAATGCTGGCCTCATAGAATGAGTTTGGAAGTTTTCCTTCTGTTTCTATTTTTTTGAAACAGCTTCAGTAGAATAGGTATTATTTCTTCTTTGAATGTTTGGTAGAATTCCCCAGGGAATCCATCAGGCCCTGGACTCTTGTTTTTTGGGAGGTTTTTGATCACTGCTTCAATCTCGTTACTGGTTATTGGCCTATTCAGTTATCAATTTCTTCCTGTTTCAGTCTTGGCAGCTTATAGGTTTCCAGGAAGGCCTCCATTTCATCCAGATTGCTCAGTTTATTGGCATATAGTTGTTGATAATAATTTCTAATAATTGTTTCTATTTCCTTGGTGTTAGTCGTGATCTCTCCCCTTTTATTCATAGTTTATTAATTTGGGTCCTTTCTCTTTTCTTTTGGCTAAGTCTGGCCAGTGGTTTATCGATCTTATTAATTCTTTCAAAGAACCAACTTCTAGTTTCGTTGATCTGATCTACTGTGTTTCTGGTTTCTAATTCATTGATTTCTGCTCTAATTTTAATTATTTCTCTTCTAATATGTGGCTTAGGCATCGTTTGTTGTTTTTTCTCTAGTTCTTTAAGGTGTAAAGTTAGTTGGTGAATTCGGGATTTTTCTATTTTTTTGAGTGAGGCTTGGATGGCTATGTATTTCCCCGTTAGGACCGCCTTTGCAGTATCCCATAGGTTTTGGACCGATGTGTTTTCGTTCTCATTGATTTCCATGAATTGTTTAAGTTCTTCTTTGATTTCCTGGTTGACCCAAACATTCTTGAGCAGAGTGGTCTTTAGCTTCCAAGTGTTTGAATTTCTGCCAAATTTTTTCTTGTGATTGAGTTCCAGTTTTAGAGCATTGTGGTCTGAGAATATGCAGGGGATAACCTCAATCTTTTGGTATCAGTTGAGACCTGATTTGTGACCCAGTATATGGTCTATTCTGGAGAAAGTTCCATGTGTGCTCGAGAAGAATGAGTATTCTGTTGTTTTAGGGTGGAATGTTCTGTAAATATCTATGAGGTCCATCTGGTCCAATGTATCATTCAAAGCTCTTGTTTCCTTGTTGATTTTCTGCTTAGATGATCTGTCCATTGCTGAGAGTGGAGTATTGAGGTCTCCTACAATTAACGTATTGTTACCAATATGACTCTTTATTTTGGTTAACAGTTGGCTTATGTAGATGGCTGCTCGCATGTTGGGGGCATAGATATTTACAATTGTTAGATCTTCTTGTTGGATAGACCCTTAGGAATGATATAGTGTCCTTCTGTGTCTCTTATTACAGACTTTAGTTTAAAATCTAATTTGTCTGACATAAGAATTGCTACCCCAGCTTTCCTTTGAGGTCCGCTGGCATGGAAGATGGATCTCCATCCCATCACTTTCAGTCTGGATGTATCTTTAGGTTCAAAATGAGTCTCTTGTAGGCAGCATATGGATGGGTCCTGTCTTTTGATCCAATCTGCAACTCTGTGCTGTTTTATGGGAGCACATAGGCCATTGATGTTGAGACTGATTATTGAAAGATATGAATTAATTGTCATCATGTTGCCTGTGAAGATGTTGCTTTTATAGATTGTCCCTGTAAATTTCTATTGTAGATCACTCTTGGGGTTTTTCTCCTTTTATAGAAGCCCCCTTAATATTTCTTGCAGGGCCGGCTTAGTGGTCACATATTCTTTCAGTTTCTGCAGGTCGTGGAAGCTCTGCATCTCTCCAACCATTCTAAATGAAAGCCTTGCCCGGATAAGGTATTCTTGGCTGCATGTTCTTCTCATTTAGTACCCTGAATATGTCTTGCCAGGCCCTTCTGACTTGCCAGGTCTCTGTGGATAGATCTGATGTTATTCTGATATTCCTCCCTCTGTATGTAAGGAATCTCTTCCCCCTAACTGCCCTTAAGATGGTTTCTTTGGTTCTAAGATTTGCAAGTTTTACTATTACATGCCGGGGTGTTGGCCTGTTTTCCTTGATCTTAGAAGGGGTCCTCTCTGCCTCTAGGACTCAAATGTTTGTTTCATTCCCCGGATTAGGGAAGTTCTCAGCTACAATTTGCTCAAATACATCTTCTAGTCCTCTCTCTCTCTCCAATCCCTCCTGGATTCCAATTATTCTGACATTGGAACACTTCATGGTGTCACTTATTTCTCTGATTCTATTTTCATGGATTCTGAGTTGTTTTTCCCTGGCCTCCTCTTTTCCCTTTTTATCTATTATATTGTCTTCCAGGTAGCTTATTCGCTCTTCTGCCTCAGTTACCCTAGCTGTTAGATTATCTAGATTGGATTGGATCTCATTGATAGCATTTTTAAGTTCTGCCAATTCACCTTTTATTTCTGCCCTTAGAGACTCTATGTTGCCATTAATTGATTTCTCCATTCTAGCCATTGTCTTCACAATTGCTAGCCTGAATTCCATCTCCGACATCTTGGTTATATCTGCATCCCTTTGTAAATCTGCAGCATAAGTCATAATCTCTGAGTCTTTTCTATTTTGGAGGCTCCTCCTCCTAGTCATTCTGTTGATGGGTGTTTGAGGGAATGTATAGAGTCCAAATTATTGACCAGAACCCAAGCAAGATGCACCTGTTTCTTGGGACCTTAGGGTTGCTGGCCTCTTGTTTCCCCAGCCTGTCTTCTGCGGGAGGGGCCTGCTGCTCTGTTACCCAGGCAACCCTGATCAGGCGGAGTTATCCTGCACCCCTGTGGTGGGGGATGGGCTCAGTGGGAATCAGTTTTGGGGGCTTTTGCTCTCTGGTGGCTTTCCCTGGCGGCTTTCCACGTCTCTTCCGCGAGTCAGAGCAGAAGAGACCGTTTCCAACCCTCTGCCTCAGAGCAGAGAGACCGCAGTCTGTTCTTCAGTGAGCTCTCCAGGCCATACTGTCTCCGTTTCTGTCCGTGTTGCTATAAACTGCAGCCTCTTGGGTGTGCACCTCTCCACAGCGCTCCCAGTCCTGCTTCCAGGTCGGGGCACCTCTCTGCCCTTTGTGCTTCTAAAACCCCGCCGCTCCGGTTTCCGCTCAGGGGGCTGCCCTAGAGTCCTTCCCCACCCCCGCCGCCCCCCCTACCAGTCTGCAAGTCTGTGCCCCGTCCACAGCGCGCGAGGCTGTCACTCACCAGCGGTGTAGGATCCCCACGTCCAGGCACCTTCCCGTTGCCGTTTATCCTCCGATATCTGCCCACAGAATCATGGCTCCCCGCTTCGTACCTCAAAACCAACTGCCTGCGATATTCTGTTTGTAGAGATCCAGATCTTCTTACATCTCAGGCTGGTTTCGTGGGTGCTCAGAGTGGTCTGGTAGATATCCAGCTCGATTCCGGGGACCAGTTGAAATAGGGTCCCCTACTCCTCCACCATCTTTCCCCCCTCCAACAGACTGCCATTTTAAGTAGAGTGGGCAGGGTCGAAGGTCGAGAGGCGACGTGGACGACAAGATTGCAAGGAAATGGGCCAGCTATAGCCATATCAGGGGACATCAAGAAGAGGAACAGCAGGAGCAAAGGCCCTGAGGCCAGCGCCTGTGTAGTGTGTGGGGGGGTGGAGTGAGCAGCGTGGGGACTGGCAGGAGATGAGTTTGTACCTGTATCCGGGTACCCACTTAAGAACTGGGGCTTTTGGGTGCCTGGGTGGCTCAGTTGGTTGAGCGACTGCCTTCGTCTCAGGTCATGATCCTGGAGTCCCGGGATCAAGTCCCACATCGGGCTCCCTGCTCGGCAGGGAGCCTGCTTCTCCCTCTGACCCTCCCCCCTCTCATGTGCTCTCTGTCTCTCTCATTCTCTCTGTCTCAAATAAATAAATAAAATCTTTAAAAAAAAAAAAAAAAAGAACTGGGGCTTTTACTCAGAGGGAAATGGGCCCATGGGAGGGTTTGGGTCAGTGCAGTGATGTGACTCGACTTACATTTTAAAGGGCTGTGTGTTGAGAATAGACTGCACGGGGGTGGCACAAGGGTGGGGTGTGGGGGGGAAGCAAGAGGACCCTTTCGGAGGCTAGCGCCACCATCCAGGTGTGAGATGCTGGGGTCCCGGAGCCGAGTGTGGCAGTGGCAGTAGTGACAAGAGGTAGGAGTCTGGGAGGACTGGGGAGGCAGCCCGATGGCACTGCCTGGTGAACGGGATGTGTGGTGTGAGAGGACAGGGGTCCCGGACGACCCCAAGGGCTTTGGAAGAATCAAGGTGCCAGTGAGGGAGGTTCTTCATAGGACACGGCACGGTCGGTGCACTGAAGGCCGTGAACAACCGTGTCACTCTGGGCAGCTTGCAGCACTGGGAGCCCGGGGAGGCAACATCCATGAAGGGGCCCATCGATCCAGTAGAAGGACCCCATTTCCACCGCCTAGTCCCAGTGGCCCTCAAGTGGCTCAGAGAAGAAGCGAGAGTCTGTCCTCTAGATAGCGACGGGATGAGGGTCCAGGCAGGGGTCCTGCCTTGGGCAAGTGAGGGCAGGCAGCAAGGCCGTTCCAGGAATGACCCTAGAAGCTGCTTCATCTGTGTCTCCAGGCCCCCGAGAACTGAGGGCATTCGCCGTGCAAGGGGGCAGCCGGGGTTTTCAGTCCTGGTGTGCCGAAGACTGCTCTGGACAGGGGTTCCCGGGTATCCGCCAAACCTCAAAACAAGGTTTGTTAAAGAAGATAAAATGAAAACCTATCTTTGTTCTTGTGAGCCCTTAATCAGCCCCTTGCTCTTAGATCCTAAAACCCCTACTGAATCCAGCTGCGTTGATTGCTTTTCTTTCTCCAGAATTCCCAAGTAGGGCAGAACAGGTGGGATTGTACTTCTTCGGACGCTAGCCACAGTCCTTCCCTGTGCCATGGACCCAGTGTTTCCCCCATTTCAGCTTGAAAGTCATCCGCATCCTGGGGAGGGTGACCACACTTCAGGGCTGTCTGGGGCAGCTCAGTTCATAATTGTTGTCTTGGCACCTCAAGTAACCCCAACTTCCCATGTTCAAGAGTGTTCCAGTTTGGGGGCACCTGGGTGGCTCAGTCGTTAAGCGTCTGCCTTCGGCTCAGGTCATGGTCCCAGGGTCCTGGGATCGAGCCCCACATCGGGCTCCCTGCTTGGTGGGAAGCCTACTTTTCCCTCCCCTACTCCCCCTGCTGTGTTTCCTCTCTCACTGTGTCTCTCTCTGTCAAATAAATAAATAAAGTCTTCAAAAAAAAAAATGTTTCAAAAAAAGAGTGTTCCAGTTTGGATGATAGTTTATACGGCCCCTATTGGGGTACCGGGTGCTACTGCCCTGGTGGGACCCTGGGTACCAGGCCAGACAGACATTTCCTAACCCATCAGACTGCTGGTGTGAGCAGACACCCTCTCGGCTGATTGGGAAAAGGTCTGAATCAAACTCATCTTGTCCTTGCTTCCAGTGGAGTTCATTAGTTTAATAATGAGATAGAGTAAATTTTTTCTCTGCATCTTCTGCCCCAGTGACTTAAGTTAGAGTCAAACTAGCTGATTGTTTCTCAAGTTGAACCAAGACAACCTTTTCAGAAAGGTCTGAGGGGCATTGAGAGGGAAAAAAAAGGTGGGATTCCTGGGGGAAAGGCTCTTCTGGAGGGGTTGTGGGCCAATGGGGTGAGTCATGTGTGGCTTCTGCGTATGGAACCCCTCTATGCACAGAACAGGGTCAGAAGTGTAAGAGGGAGGCTGTGGGGCAGAGCACGCGGAGGCTGGGGGGTACTCTGCCCCCTGCCACAGCCCTCTCTCTCCTGTCTGCTCTCCGGCCCACTCAGCTCCCTCCTTCTTCTCCTACTAATGTGTTTGCATCAACTGGTGAGGTGACCATTCAAGCAATTAGCACGTCAGTGTGAAAACTAATGCCATTTTTATAACCCAAAAGCATAGAATGTTCTGGGGAACTATTGTGAACTCAGCGCTTTGTGTTTGTTCCTTTCTATAGAAAGCCGACTTTTCCAGCAACTTACCTCTAGCTGTTCTGCTGAGGAGTTGGGTATTTGGCAGGAATACTGCTTCTTCTGGGACAGGCACCCCTTCAGTGGTCACGGGGTGCTCCCTGGTGGAGTTGGGGTGGTGGAATGAGGGAGGGGGGCCTCTCTTGGCTCTTCCTGGCTCTGGGGGGTGATGAGTTCCCCTGCACGGGCCCCTCTTGCTGCAAACGTTGGTGGGTGAAAGCTCAGCCATGGGGCTGGGGGTGCCGGGCAGGTGCGTTCTCCTCGTGCACAGTGGCCAGGGTGGACGGGACATGGACGAAACCGGACAAGCCATCCATCTTGCTTCATCCCTTCTAGCTTCTGCCCATCGCTCTGGAGATTCCACCTGACACCTGGGGGGCTAATGGCCCCCCAAACTATCTCTGCAGCTGGGGATAAAGGTATTACTTTTTCCTTGGTCTACACTATTGTTCTTTTTTCTTTTTTAAGATTTGATTGATTGATTGATTTAACAGAGAGAGCACAAGCAGGGGGAGCGGCGGGCAAAGGGAGAGGGAGAAGCAGGCTCCCCGCTGAGCAGGGAGCCTGACACAGGGCTTGGTCCCAGGATCCCAGGATCATGACCTGAGCCGAAGGCAGAGCTTAACCGAATGAGCCACCCAGGCGCCCCTACTCTATTGTTCTCTTTGTTCCTCCCCACTCCTCCCTTTTTTTTTTTTAAGATTTTTTATTTTTAAGCAATCTCTATACCCAGTGTGGGACTCGACATCACAACCTGGAGACCAAGTGTCACATACCCGACCGACTGAGCCAGCCAGGCACCCCCCTCCCCACTCCCTTTTTAATATCACTGCCATGTCTCACGTATATTTATATCTCCAGCCTGGAGATATAAATGCAGAACTCCAGACTCCTAAATTCAATCCCCTACTCAACATCTGTATCTGGATATACATCAGACCTCTCAGACTTAACATATCAAACCCAAGCTCCTATCGGGCCCCCCTCTGAGACAGTGACAACTCTCTCCTTCCAGTTCTTCCACTTGCTTCGCTCTTCTTTCACACTCCACATTCAACACATGCATATCCTGTCAGTCTTCTCCTCAGAATATATCCAGAAGCCACTACTCCTCACACCTCCACCTCTACCATCCTAGACCAAGCGCCACTGTGTCTTACCTGTGTGTGCCATAGCAATAAGCCTCCGACTCGTCTCGCTATGGTCTGTTTTCAACACAGTGGCCAGGATTCTTTTCTTTCCTTTTTTCAAGATTTATTTATTGTTTTTTAGAGAAAGAGAGAGAGAGTGAGCGAGCAGGGTTGGGTAGGGGCAGAGGAAGAGGGAGAAAGAGACTCTCAGCCCCCCGACATGGGGCTGGATCCCACGACCCTGAGATCATGACCTGAGCCAAAATCAAGAGTCAGACACTTAGCCGACTGAGCCAGCCAGGCGCCCCAGAAGGGTTCTTTTTAAAGCCAAGGTAAGTCACTTCACTCCTCTGTAAAAAGTCTGCAATGACTCTCATTTTCTTAGAGTAAAAGCCAACAGGTTTCTAATCACCTAGAAGACTGCTTCCTATTATTTTTCTGTCCTTCTCTCCCTTGTTTCCCTTGTTCCCTCCATTCTAGCCACCTTTCCTCTTCTTCAAACTCAGTGTATCTCAACTTGTTTTCATTAGTGCCCCTACCAGGGGCAAAAGGGAAATGCTTTTTGAGACATTTTTCCTAATCGACCCTACCCTCACCCCATGAAATTTTAATACCAAGGATATAGCAGCATACCTTGTATTATTGTGCTTTGCAGATATTGCTTTTTTTTTTTTTTTTTTTTTTTTTTTTACAAATTGAAGGTCTGTGGCCACCCTGCATTGAGCCAGTCTATGGTATCATTTTTCCAACAGCATTTGTTCACTTCATGTCTCTGTGTCACATTTTGGTAATTCTCCCAATATTGTAAACTGTTGCATTGTTATTATATTTGTTATGATGATCTGTGATAATGATTCCCTGAAAGTTCAGATGATGGTTAGCATTCTTCAGCAATAAACTGTTTTTAAATTAAGGCATGTGCATTGTTTTTTAGACACAATGCTATTGTATACTTCATAGACCACAGAATACTATAAACATAACTTTTATAATCTCTGAGAAACAAAAAAATTCATTTGACTCACTTTATTGTGATAAATATTCGCTTTATTGTGGTTGGTCTGGAACTGAACCCACAATATCTCCGAAGTGTGCCTGCACTATATGTATGTTTACCTACTGTCTCTGTATCTATCCTTTTATTTATTTATTTATTTACTCCTTTTAAAGATTTTATTTTCTTAAGTAATCTCTACACCCAGCATGGGACTCAAACTTATAACCCTGAGATCAAGGGTATCATGCTCTACCAGCGGAACCAGCCAGGTGCCCCTGTATCTGAGCTTTACACATTAAAAGATGAAGATTTTCTTCAGCCTCCAAGAATGAATTTTCATCCCCTTAGGAGGATGTTTCCCCTTTCACTATTTGCATGTAATTCTACCTCAGGGCCTTTCCACTTACTGTACCTTCTGCCCAGAAAACTCCTCTAGGCCTTACTAAGACAATCACTTTATCAGAGAGGCATCCCTTGGTCACTTGATTTTTTATTTTTAGAGAGAGAGCATGAGTGGAGAGGGGTAGAGGGAGAAGGAGAGAGAGAATCTCAAGCAGACTTCCCACTCAGCGTGGAGCCTGACACGGGGCTTGATCTCATGACCCTGAGATTTATTTATTATTTTTTAAGATTTTATTTATTTATTTGTCAGAGAGAGAGTACAAGCAGGGGGAGCGGCAAGCAGAGGGAGAAGCAGGCTCCCCACTGAGCAGGGAGCCCGACGTGGGACTCGATCCCAGGACCCTGGGATCATGACCTGAGCCGAAGGCAGACGCTTAACTGACTGAGCCACTCAGGCATCCCTGGTCACTCGATTTTAAAGCCCAGCTGTACGACTCAGGACTCCCTGTCTCCCCATCCTGCTCTGTCCTTCTCCGTAGCCCTTACTACCATCTGGTACTTGGCTGGTTTTTGTTGTCTGTCTCCCTTCTCGAGAATCTCAGTTCCAGGAGATACGTGTGCTCCCTGAGGCATCCAGATCCAGCCTGGTTCCTGGCACACAGCACGTGAACTCTTCACGTTTGTTGAGTGCGCACATGCGGTGCTCAGCTGTGTGCGTCCGCCTTCCCTGGGTGGCTCCGTCTGCCGGCGTGCCCTGTTTTCTCCTTTGTATCAATCAAGTCCCAGCCTTGCTTTAAACCTCAAATCAAGTCCCAACTTCTCCCTGGCCGCTTTTCTGGTTTTATGTCTTGAAGAATTTTATAAAGCTCTTACACCCCACACTCCTGGCAGGAGTTACAGAATTAGAATTAATTATTGAAGGCTGAACTTCTTTCTCTTTGGTCTAATCTGCCTCAAAACGATTCCGGACCCTCCTTCGGCACTCAATATTAACACTACCTTTTAGCTTCCAGAGGCACTTGGTTATTCCTAAATTTATATATGTTTATATGCCATCAGAAGATGGGGGGGGGGGGGGAGAAAGGGGCTTGTGAGTTGAACGCGTGGCCATGAAGAAAGGAGAGAAAACCATTTAGTCTTTAGGCTGATTAACACTGTTTAAGTATGCCTTGGGTAGATTCAGTTGGCCTTGTGCTACTGGAAATAAAGAATATATTTTTTTGCTGGTTTTCATTGCATTAGATCATGTTGTTTTAACCTAAGGGCCTCAGGAAGTGCATAGTAAATGGGAACACTCAATCAGATAAAACAAGTGTGCTTAAACTGAGTTATAGTTGGTTGTGCCACAAATGCTAAAGTTCAAGTTGACATTCCAGCCTGAGCTCATAATGTTATTAGCAAGGAGCCCGTAGCAGGGGGGAGGAACAGAGAGGGTATCAGACTTCAACACACACGTTGTGACTTTTGTTACTTTAAAAGAAAATGAACTTTGTGATAACCTAACTCCTTTGTGTTTATTCATTTTCTCGTGTGTTCAAAGGTCGATTCTGGGTAGGACAGCAAGTGTCCATATGTTTCGCCAAATAGACCATTTGTTTGGTGGGCCTCCTCTGATGGGATAGAAATGTCTTGGGGAAAATCACTCTCCAACCCTGCTGCCCCCCATCTCAGCTCTCCAGTACTGATGGACTGAGGTGCCGATAGATTGGCCTGCAGCAGGAGCGGGGCCTACAGCCTAGTACCCTTCTACCCCACCTGCAGGCAACATTTGGCATTATTTGTATGTTGTTTGTCAGCAACCCAGGGAACATGAGCAATGAGTCTGGAGCATCTCAATTTAAAGAGTAAGCAAAACGAGGGGTGCCTGGCTGCTCATTTGGTAGAGCGTGTGACTCTTCATCTTGGGGTCATGAGTTCAAGCCCCAGGTTGGCATGGATATTACTTAAAAAAAACAAACAAACAAAAACAAGAGCAAGTAATATTAAAATGTTGCCTCTAGGGGCGCCTGGGTGGCTCAGTTGGTTGGGCTGCCTTCGGCTCAGGTCATGATCCCAGGGTCCTGGGATCAGGCCCCGCATCGGGCTCCTTCTCCCTCTCCCTCTGTGCTCCCCTGCTTGTGCTCTCTCTCTCTCTCTCTCTCTCAAATAAACCTTAAAAAAGATAAAATAAAATGTTGCCTCTGGAACAAACTGAGTCCCAGCAATAGAACCATGTTCGGGCGGCTGGACCCTTCAGGTGGCTGTGGCAGCCTTTGGGCATAATTACGAGGAGAAGTCTGTACACAGTGTCTTCCCAGGTGTTCTTCCTTCATCCTCATTCTCCTGTACATGGTCTAAACTCAGACATTGGTCCCTTAGAATACTAGTCATTAATCTTCACAGCTTACAAAACAGTATCTTTGGTGACATTTTAGCTAATCCTCACAACACTCCTAGGAGGTAGGAACTACCATCACGACCTCTGTTTGGTAGGTGAGGAAATGGAGGGGAGTAGACGAGGCATTTAGGCAGGGAGCATATTTTGGCATCATTTCTTACATCATATAACCTGGACAATATGTAGATTCTGGCCAAGGTTTTGGTTGTAAGACCAGAAAGCCCAACTCAGTGCTGTGGTGGTTGGGGGCTCCCCATGGGTCAGCATCTACTCCCTGTGTCCCAGCCCCACCTCTCAGCATCACTGACAAGGGGTGCAGGACTCTGCTCTGGGCTGAGGCTTTCAGGGTAAATGAGCAAGGTTTTTAATCTCTTTTACAAAAGCTCAATTCCAAGAGTTCCTCTTTCCCAATAAAACAAGCGCAGTTGAATCACTGTAACAGTCCATTTGTCCTCCAGTGGAAACATTTAACATGATCGGTGATTTTTTTTTGTTCCTTTATCCCAAAAAGTAGGCCCAAATTCCCTAGAGCTGCACTGGAGTGTTCAGGAGGAAAGACTCTTCTCACTCAGGGCTCCCAGAAGGGGTGATGGAGGGCGAGCCCGACATACCACTTCCATCACGCTATTTGGGAAATTCATCATTGTGGATGATGACGGGCTGCCTACAGAGGAGAGTGGCCTCATTCTAACTGCTTGCAGCCATCACTTTATATTCCTGGTCTGCCAACAGTCTCCAAGGACTTGCTGTTAACTCCATTAACTTAAGCCAGAAAGGAATCAAGAACGTAATCAGAGACTTTAAAAATCAAAACTGAGAGCTAAGCATTGGAAGTCACCTTCTGCTGATGTTATCCAGGGAGTCCTTTCTGGGACATCGGGCTGGGCAGAAGAATTACATGGTACTTCTAGCGCAGATGCCTGAAATGCAATGCAAATTCACTCACTGATGCACTCGACTGTTGGGAAGCTAGCTAAGGGCTTCTAGCTAAGGGTTCTATTGCATTATGACAATGGAGCACGAGAAAGCAGCTTTCTGAATAATATGCCTTTGCATGCATTAAGATGATACCTAATTAGCACTTCAAGGAAATAATTACTTGGTTAGAAACAGTGCTCCCATTACCAGGAAGAGTATACTCAAGGCCAGCTTGGCAAAGTATGAAGGACACAGAAGACTCGAAACCTTTGGGTGAACTCTTGTCCTGGTGCAGGCAGAGCAGGTCTATCTCTCTGGGCCATACGTCAGTGTGTCTTCTGGAGCCTGGGTCCTCGATGCTCCCGGATGGCGCTAGGTCAGGGGTTCTCGAACTGTGGTCTCCCATCAGCAGCATCAACGTCACCTGGGAACGTAGTAGAAATGCAAATTCTCAGGCCCCACCTCAGAACTCTTGAGTCAGGCACTCTGGGGGAGGAGCCCATTAATGTGTTTTAACAAGCCTTCCAGATGATTCTGACGCTTGCTCAAGTTGGAGAACCACTGAACGAGGGCTTGGAGTCTCTGCAGAAACCAAGAACAAGGGCCCCTTTAACAGCCTATTATTCATCCTCCACAATATGAGCAGGCAGTACAAAGCAGGCTTAGAATTCGAGCCAGGAGGGACTTGAGAAGACATTTTTCAGGTTGGTTCATCCTGTGGCCAAGGATTCTATAGCCCCAAGGGGTCAAGTGAGATCTGACCACAAACCAGGCCAAGAATTGGTGTCAGGATGACTCAGTCCTCCGTCCCACTGCTCTCTTGCATCCAGATCACAAAGACCATGCAGTTGCTACTCGAAGAAGGGGGTACAGCATGGAGGAGAAAGATCAGGTGAAGAAGCTGGGCTTGGTTAGACCCCGGCGCCTCTAGCCCAGAGAGCAGGACTCCAGGGGAAGTCAGGCTACCTTCCTTGTCTTGGTCTGGAAGATGACGTTCTCTCTCCAGGTTCTTTGTGATTGGTGGGTCATCCATCCATTGTCCTCAGAACAGATGTCGGGTATGGATTTCAGGAGCCCTGAGGTGTCTCTTCCATGCAAGCCACTTCCCTGATTGGTGTGAACATTCTGGTTGATGTGAAGGCTGTGATCCCTTGTTGTTTCTGCTTCTACACCTAATGAGCACTGAGGGTCAGGGGCAGGGAATTCCCATAGCTCATTTCCACAGGGGAAGGCCAAAGTCTGAGCAGAAGGAGCCCGCAGATAAAATCAGGCATCAGGGCAAACACTCACTGACAGTTGTCTGGGCAGGTTGCTTCCTGTAACAAAGACGGCCATCCAAGACTGACCCCAAAACTCGTTCCCAGCAATCCTGACTTCGGGATCATCGGAACCCGGAGAGCTTTGGGAGTGGCAGGGATTCGATCCACTCGTCAACTGTCCTTGTTCTCAGCAGTAAAATCTCTCTCTCTCTCCTCCTTTTTTCTTTCTCCCTCAAATTACTCCATTTGTCAAGAGGTAATTTTACCTTATAATATTGCCAACCTATTTCTAAGGAACCCGTAGCTCAGAACACTAACAATTTCCTTCCATATCTTTGTTCAAGGAGAAACCGACCAACTGTGGTTTACCAGTGAATGCAATGGCCCACCACACCTTCCCACCTTCCCGCTGGGCCAGAAGGTGAGCGCCCTGAGCGCAGAGTGTCAGTGCCTCTGGTGTGACCCCTGGAGAGCTCTCACACTTCCTCTCAGTTTCCTCAGCTGTAAAATCAGAGACGGAAGTGATTATTTCCATGATTTAATTTAAAAAGTGGCTGACATGGCCTCACCTAGCTCTTAGCACACAGAGGAACTGTTTGATTAATTTGATCAGTCTAGACTGGCAACTCATGTGAAGTTGGAGGCGGAATTATCCTGTTAGTATTTTGGCTTTGATCTTGACCTGAATGAGAGTCAGATTTTCACGCCACATGGCGGGAGGAGGGGGGAACGGAGTTCCAGAGGAGCTTCATACAATACTGCCGTGCGTGGTTCTGGGGGGAATGTCAGTCGCCCATCTTTTGGTGTTATGTGGATCAGGAAAGGAGGCGATCTTTGTTTGACTCCTCTGTGTGGAGGTTTTCTGTTTGTTTGCTTTGTAAAGTTGAAACTGGCCCCAAATAGTCTGTGGATTTGGAGAAACAATGAACACATTTAGACTTTAGGGATTAGGGGTAATTCTCTGCGGTGGTTCTGTTCAGTTAACACATTTCCATTCAAAAATGCTAAAAACCAAGAAATAAACCTTTGAGAATATGAGCTCCTCCTTGGGAAGAGTCCTGGCTTGCTGGTGGGTGACACAGACACTCTCAGGCAAGGGTGTTTTGTTTAGAACAATGGTCACTGTTGTACTCCACGGCATACCTGGACCTGCTACCAGAACCTTCTCCTGGCCTTACGCACAGAGAGAAGCTTGTTCCTTATTGTCCAAAGTTCTAAGAAGATTCTGGCAACAGGGCTCACAGCCCTCTTCCTGATGTCACGGCCCGACTTTGAGACCCGGTCATTAAAATATTGACTTTAAATTTTCCCTGTAATGACCTTGCTACTTGTACCAACAGCAAATCCTGGCAGCCGGCTTCCCTGCTGGTTCCCTCCCACCACATGAGGGCGAGAAAGTCATGCCACAGGTCAGCTCCCTTCTGCCGAGGATGTCCACCCGGCAGAGGAGGAGCTCCAGGCTGCAAAGACAAATGCATTATGTTCTCTGAAAAATAAAAGTGATAATAGATGTGAATGCACTAGTGTTGGCTTAGGGAAGTAGGATTAGCCTGGTGGGGCTTTTTTTTTTTTTTTAACATAATTTTGCTCCAGAGAAGAATGCATTATTTTAAGTAACTTTAATGATATGTGTGTAAGAATGCAAATGTGTGCTTAGAGAGGGAGTCTGATATTTGGAGCAGAAGCCCTATTCCCAGTGCTGCCACTCTTGCTTCAGGACCTTGTGAGGTGCAGGACATTTAGGAAGGATTTGGGGGAGGACAGGGCTTTGAAGAGCAACAGAGACACTAGGCTGCGTTATGGTGACTCTATTCCTGGTTTTGGGGTCCAGTTCCAGGCACACCTCCAGGGGTACTTATCAAGGAACTTAAAACAATGTGTTAGCAAAAGCTGGCAAAATAAACTACAATTACATCATGAGGAAAGACAGGAGGGGCACCTGGCTGGCTCAGCTGGAAGAGCGTGTAACTCTTAATCTCCGAGTCGTGAGTTCGAACTCCATGTTGGGTGTAAAGAGTACTTAAATGAATAAATAAATAAAACCTTAAAGAAAAATACAGGAGACCTATGTGGGTTCTCTTCCTCTTTCTCTCTCCCTCTTCTACCTCCTTTTGGCTTCAGGAATGATAATATGAGATGAAGTAACTCGGGAGGAAGGTCGTTAGGGCATGCCAAGAAGAATTCGGCTTTATTCCCATTGAAAGTTAAATCTGTCCAGTTGTTGACTGAAAGAAGATGGGCAGGGGGCATTGTTTAGACACTTGTCAGGAAAGGGATATAGAATGCCTATTGGTGATATGCAGGACGGCTGGGAGAATCTGTATCAGTTTAAAATGCTTTTGAGATTTTCTCCTTGATCTTGTATGGCTCCCAGACTTGAATTAAGACCCCTCTTATCAGCTGTCTTCAGGTGGGCCATCTGCCCTTTGCAGCACCAGCTAGAATTTCCTGCCCGTGAACCAGTCCTGCTAGGTTTGGAAGGGCTGGGTCACAGGACTGTGGCTGGCCCATCATAGGGTCATTTTGTAAATTAGAAAGAGGCCCCCCTGTCAGGCAATCATGGCCAGGTCCAGGGTACACGGCCGGTTCTGAGAGTTACAGCTGGACCTCAGCCCTCATGCATCCCCTCAGCTGGACACCTTCAGTCTTGAACAGCTCAGGGCGGCCTGCGTTGACTTGTAGGTCCTTACTCCTTAGGTGAGTTCCAGTGCCCGGCATTTTTCCTGCTACTGGAAAATGACAGCACTGTCGTCTTGAATATTAAAGGAAATAATAACTAGAAGCTGTAGCTGTAATTATAGCATCTCAGTGTTGAAAGGGACTTGAAAGAGTCACCTGCTCCAACAATTATTTCCCATACCCATCCCTGGATTTCACCTAAGTGCTTGAGAGCCACAGCACCCCCTCTCCCCCCGGGGCCACCTGTTCGGCCTCCAGGTGCATTATTGCCGGGAAGTTCTTCCTTATTTTAACTCTGCCTGACAACTTTTAGCTGGCGTAGCTGGTACTCACTGGTCCTTGTTGTGCCCTCCGCAATTATACAAGCAAGGCTTTTTTTTTTTTTTTTTTTTAATCACTGAAAGTCTTTCCTTCACCTGTAATGTTAAACGTGGTATTAAGTGCCATTACCTACCTGATCGCTCTATTTCATCAAAGACTTTTCCAGGTGCTATACTCTGCATTGAGCTCACCAGTCCCAGATGGTCCAATCAGTGCCGTCCCCAGGAGAACAGGTCATCATTTTGAGCTGGACTCCATGTATGAGCACCAAGTCGCCCTGTCAAATACTTGTGTTACTGTTCACATCTGTTTTTAAGAAACAAACCTAAAGGATAGATTGGTCATGTGGCTGCTTTTTGAAGCCTTCTTAAAAGGCCTTCTTGAAAAGTAGTAACTTTATTTGACTTGAGAGAGAAGGTAATGTCACTTGCTCTTTTCGACCCGGATTTCATTTTTGAGACTGTCTTTCACAGAACCTGGAAATGATCTTAGAGATCACTCTACTGGTCACATCTGATCGGTGACAATACAGGTCTGGAGAGATGGAATGATATTTGGCCCAAATCAAACACTGGTCCTTTCCCCTACGTTTATCTATTTTGTTTCCCACGTGGCTTATTTTGAAGACCCAACTTACGTTCCCGAGTTAAGGGGGGAAGGGGAACGGGGTGATAGTTGTGATGGAGGGGTAAGACAGAACTGCAGCCTGAACAGACACACAAGGGCACAAGGACAGCGTTGTTTCTAGCTCCTACCGACTCTAGCCGTGGGGGGGGGGGGGGGTGTTGTGGATGGATCTGTCCACACCAGAAGGGTCTGCCCCCTTGTTTTACTCTGGGACCAGTCAGTGTCGCTGGACTAGTCACAAGTGAGGGTGGTGGCGGGGCGAGGCCGAGGAGCGCTGGGGCGAGCCGGGCAGGTGAGTCAGGCAGGTGAGCGCGGCGGGCGGCGCGCACCTGAACTTGAGCGCGGCGCAGCGGGGGAGCGGCCGAGCCACGCGGGCGGGGCGGGGCCCAGAAAGCCCCCCCGAGGGCGTGGACTCGGCGCGGGAGGAGCCGAGCGCGGGTGCGGATGCGTCTGGGTCGGGGCCGAATGATGTAAAACAGAGCGGAGCTCCTTGGCGCCTCGGCACCATTACCTTCAATTATAATAATTGGTGCCTCTCTGCAGCGTTTGCTTTCCCCCGAGGGATCTCTCGCTCGGTCTCATTGTTTCTCCGCCTCGCTCTCTCGCTCTCGGGCCCCATCCGTCCGCCTTTGTCCGCCACTCCCAGCCTCGCCCTTCCCTCTCTCCATCTTCTCTTTGCGGACGTTCTCCCTGCCGGGGGTGGGGGGTGGGGGCGGAGGTTGGGAGTTGGGGGGTAGGCGGTTGCTGCCTAGAATCTATACTAATATCCCATTGATTGGCCTGACGTGGAGCTGCTGCTCTATTTTCAACGGGAACTTAAAGGGGCTTGCCTCTGCGTTCATTTTATCCTTAAACTAGTACGTTCAGGTACCTCTCCGCTTCCATTCCCATAAGCCGGGATCCAGTAAAAATGTGTGGAGCCTGGAGTTAACTTTACCGAAGCTTCCTGGATCTGTCAAAGTGGAAGATTCCCTCTTGGCGACCACCCACCCCCATCTCCTTCTCTCTTTATCTCCTGACTCTTGCTGGACTTCGGCTGGCAGTTGGAAACAAAAAGATTTGGGACCGGAAGAAGCTTTGGCTATATTATCCCTTTGGTCATTACCCCTGACCAAAAAAAAAAGATTAAAAATAAAACCATAGGCTCTTTTCTCTGCATTACCTGCATCAATCAGGGGCCAGAACTCACCTATTTCCAGAAAAACTGTGCAGGTCTTCATAGGATGACTTCAAGGATTAGGAGAAAAGGAATGTCACACACACACACACACACACACACACACACACACACACACACACACCCCTGCCTGCCTGCCCTTTCTACAAACCTTTGTTAAATTAGGCAGTCACCTAAAAGAAGGAAGGCAGGATTATAAGCATTGTGAGGGCAAGGAGCCTCTTCAGTAATCCTACTGATGACCCATAAAAAAGAGTATGGCTCATGAGTACAGTTCATGGCAAATACATCCACGTTCAATCAGGATTTTATTGGGAAATGCTTCTCTCTGATAGTGAGTAAGCAACATGACACTTCTTTGAAAAATGCTATTGAATTGGAGATGGGTGACCTTTCAAAGGAGTCCTTTACAGGGTAGGAGATACTTCTGGGGTTTCCCAGAAGACTAGGGGCAGGAATTCTGGCTCTTCCTTTAGTGAGCAGCTCCATTTCTTGCATAATGATAAGTTAGCCAACCAATTTGTCTCTGCTGATTCTTGGACTACCCACCCGTCATGAGAGCTAACCTGTGTTGGCAAGATTCATGCTGTGTTTAGAGAGATATCATCACCCTGCCAAGACTGGATTGGCAGTGGCCTTCTTTCTGCTTCAAATGATCAGCTCTGGAGAGAAGAAAATCCTGAACCCAGCTGAGGAGTCCTGAAGCTACCATAAATCTGTTTGGATGATTCAAAACCAGATTTGGATAAGCTCACTGTTTCTAAGGAAAATCATCTAACGTTTCTGTAGGGGTTCACCATTAACATGCTGATCTCGTATTACTCCCTTAGCAATCTCTGAGACAGCCAGGCCACCCAGCACTATCGTCCTTGTTTTATGGGAGAGGAAAGGGGCACCGAGGGGACAATGGATTTGCTGGGGACAACACGCCGAGTGGTGGAGCGTGGATACAAATTCAGTACTCATCCCCTCGTGGATTGTTGTTTCCTCATCGACAAAGTTCAAGCGTATCCATTCAGAATTCCTTTGTTGACCTTAATTCCTTAAAAAAGAAAATTGATTCTGGATGACACTGTGAAAGGCATCAAAGGGAATAGAAAGCATAATAGAGGTATTTTCTGGTCTTTATTTATAATCTCTTTGAATAGCCAGAATGAAAAGGGAAGTAGAATAACGATGTTAACAATGCTGCTTCTTTAGAAAACTCTTTTTATATTCCTGTGATTTTATGAGGAATAGCTAAGTGGTAGGGCGCGGGGCAGTGGGGGTGGGGGAGCTCTAAGGAAGCAAGTGACTATTTTGGCTTTTTGGTTGAAAGTTGATGAATTTTGTTCACATATTACAGACTGCTAAGCAATGTCATTTGCTCATAGACATGTAGGCACCTTGGCCTTGAACATCCAAACTACATGTTTGGGGAAAGCTAGGTAATTATTCATCCCAAATACCCATCTTTCTCAGGAAATTGATAAAAAAGCTTTTTTTGCTCAGTCGGTTAAGTGTCTGCCTTTGGCTCAGGTTATGATCTTGGGGTCCTGGGATCGAGCCCCGCGTCGGGCTCCTTACTCAGCATGGAGTCTGCTTCTCCCTCTTCCTCTGCCCCTTCCCCTGGCTTGTGCCCTCTTTCTCAAATAAATAGAAAAAATCTTTTTAAAAAACATTTAAAAAAGCTCTTTTCGTTGCTGTAGTCAACTAAAAAGACAGGATATTCAAGATTGTTGTATATTAAAAATAATCCAAAAGTGCCAAGTGGGCCTGCTGTCCTGGCTCTGGAAAGGTTCTGACTCTTTGGTCTGTAGAGATGGGCTGTCTTCATCTGGTCACTTGAAGTTTATTTTTGATGACAGCAAAGAGTCAAGTGAGAAATTCACACTAAATTAATAATTTAAAGGAACTCAGTAATACTTTTTCATAGGCGAGGTAAACTTTGGGTCTGTGTAGCCTATATGTCTATAGTAAGAGCATATCTATATTATGCTTTACGCTACTGGCCTGCCCTCACTTCCTGGCCTTCCTGGCCCGCAACCGTGATGAGGGCCAGCAGCCACAGTTTAGATCAGCCAGGAACGCTACCCTAGCTGAACAGACCACAGGCTGAATAGCAGCCTGTGTAACTTGCATGTCAGACTCGCTTAGGAATTGGCAATCGGGAAGCCAGAGGGCCGAGGTGGTCTGCCATAGGGACGGAAGGCAAAACCATCTCTTAAGCATGGTCTCTATGTAAAGGGTGCTTATGACTGGATAAAAGCAAGCAGAAGATCTGTCAGAGCAAAATCCAGAGCTAAGGACAGGATGCCAGCTCTCGGGGAGAGAGGTGAGAAGAAGAGACAACCCTAAGGACAAGAGACCCCAATCTTCTCATTTCCAGTTCCAAGGAGGCTGGCTTCCCAGCAAGATAAGTAATGCTTATTGAGTCCTGATTAGCTGTATCCTTACAATAAGCCTATTGTCTCTGTATAAGAAACCCCTCCTAAATTAACTAATCTTGAGTGGATCTCTCTTTCTTTTAATTAAACAAGCCTGACTGAACTGTGTACTATACATATGTATATTTTATCTTATTTATTTTTAAAGATTTTATTTTTTAAGTAATCTCTACACCCAACGTGGGGCTCGAACTCACAACCCTGAGACCAAGAGTGGCACGCTGCACCAGCTGAGCCAGCCAGGTGCCCCAAATGAGCATATTTTAAATGATGTCTTTGAGATGCTAGGCTAAAAATATAGGTAAATGACATTAAACTATGAATGGGACAGTGGAGAGTGATTTGTTTTTAAACAAATTCACAGCAGAATAGGAGCTTGTTTGTTAGGTGGCCAAATGAAACGAAGGAAGATTATTGAATGTGGGGGCAAACCCATTATAAGTTCTTCCCTTAATATCAAGGAGAAGAACAAGAACTGTGTTCGCTGATGGTCTCATTCAGTGCAACCCTGTAGCTCTCTCCAAAACCTCTGCCCATAGAATACATTTCACTGTAATGCACTCAATATTAGAAGATATGTTCATTTGGCTGGCATTTCATTCTATGGGTTGAACCCATGCATCAGATTTAATGTGTATCTGGATATTTTGTAAATGGTAAGACAAATAATGTATAGCTAATTATTTCCTCAGAAATTATTACAGAATAAAAACAGTGGCATTGACAAAAACGCAATGGCAAATATAAGTAATTTCAAAGTTCCACCGTGAAAGACCTCCTTCTGTTCTGTCAGGTTTGTTTGGAAGATCCAGTATTAGACGAGAAAAGCTTTAGGATAAGAAGTCACTATGGGGCCAGCAAGGAAGAAGAGTGGGTAGAAGCAGAACAGCAGAAAACTCTGGCAGATTTTGGGCAGTGGAAAAGGATGCATGGTTTCAGTCAATTTCAAGCTAGAGTCTAAATGTTTGGCTGTCTAATGAAAATATCAAAGCTTCTGAATTTCAGTGGTTTGAATGTGAACATTTTTTTTTAATCCAAAAGAACACAAACAAAGTATCATCAGCTAAGGAGATAGAACTCAAAAATACTGTTCCTTGCATTACTGAACAGCATTCTGGGTCAAGGACGTTCCTTTAAGTAGGGATTTGTTTAATTTTTCTGCTTTAAAGGGTTGATTTATCATTTTAGTTAAAAGAACAAAAGGAATCAAACTGGTTATTTGACATAGGTAGGCAAAACTAGCAGGTTATTGCAAAATTTCTAAAAGTTCTACTGGCTTAATTACATCAACATAACTGAATAGAACAAAGGCTATAGCTTATGGTCAAGGATCATACAGAATATATTTGATGCTATTGGATTATAAATAATACTCGTTGTTAAATTCATAAAGTAATGTACTTTAACCAGGGACATTTCTTTCTGTATTCTAAACTTAGTTGCTTTAAAAATTCTTTTTTTTTTTAAGATGTATTTATTTATTTGAGGGTGGGAGGGGCAGAGGGAGAGGAGGGAGAGAATGCCAAGCAGACTTCACACTGAGCGTGGAGCCCGTCCCGGGGCTTGATCCTACAACCCTGAGATCCCAACCTGAGCTGAAATCAGGAGTTGGACGCTTAACCCGACTGAGCCACCTAGGTGCCCCAAGTTGCTTTAAAAATTCTTTTTTTTTTCTTTCAAGATTTTATTTATTTGACAGAGAGAGATACAGCAAGAGAAGGAACACAAGCAGGGGGAATGGGAGAGGGAGAAACAGGCTTCCCACGGAGCAGGATGTGGGGCTCGATCCCAGGACCCTGGGATCATGACCTGAGCCGAAGGCAGACACTTAACGACTGAGCCACCCAGGTGCTCCTGCTTTAAAAATTCTTAAGAAAACCTCAAGCTAACAGATACTGCAGGGTTTATTTGTAAGACCCCATAGCATTTTTGCTAACCTGTGGGAGGATGGGCATTTTGGAATGTGACCTTCAGTCTTTTTTCTAGGTCCTATCACACTACCTCCCAGACTCTGCAGTCAGTTCATTTTGGAAAAAAAAGAACCCCCCCCCAAAAAAAAAACCCCACTTCACTAGATAGCCATTCCTTTAGGCTGGACTAATCTCTCACCTTTGACTTTATTCCAATGAAAAGAAATTTTCAGTTCTGAACTCCTAACTTCTACTGAGAACAAATGACTTTTTTAAAAAGCTGCTACTGGGAATTCAAAGTGTTACCTAACCTCTGTGGATTGTTAGTTGGTAGAAGATTTGTGTAACAGGCAGAAATGTTAGATTCTATCCCTAGACTGTAAGAGTTGCTTGTATGCGAGCCAGGAACTTGAACACAACTGTTTCTCTCTGAACAAAATGTACCAAGAATTATTTTTCATCTGCATTGTGAAGAGAGAGGCATTGCTGAAAATGGGGATCACATATAACTTTGGGAAACAACAGCATTATTTGAATAGGAAGAGATTGGTATTTATATCTTTGTTAACAAAATGGGTTGGACATAAACCACCCACCTCTTTTTTTTTGCTATTTATAAAAAAAAATAAAATTTAGAAAGTTATTCTGTGGTGTAGAGCAACCAGAAAAATATGTCATAGTGGCGTGTTGTGATTATATATGTTACATATATATAATATATATCCATATATGTCCAAGGATAAAACATATCTAGAATACTCTTTGAAGGTAATAATATTAAACTATTATAATGTTTAATTATTTCAGATTGTTAGGCCTAGAATCAGCGTTCTGTTCTTAGGTACGCATAGCTGGTTCTAGCTTATATATTCAGAATTTCCTTCATAAGAGTAAAAAGAATTTTGGTCATTGATTTCCTTTCTTAATTTAAATTTCCAAAAGACACTAGCTTTTACTATTTTCTCTTCTACTTACCAACCTATGTGTAGGAAAGTAATAACTGAATTAGGTGCAAAACGCAAGTAAAATTCTGTACAGAATCAATTTCCTAGAGTCTTAAATTAAAATTGTTACCTATTCTTTCAACTATCAATATGGCCTCATAATTGACATATTATCCATAAACCAATTTTGACTTTCCATATTGATTTAAACACTCTCATTCACTTAGTTAAAAAGTCCATGTCTGCTCCAAAACCATTAGACAAAGTACAGACTTGTTTCTCTTAAAACTGATTTCTGGCCATTTAAAAAGTCTGCCCATTAAACTAATAATAAAAACAAAAGAGTTGAAATCACTGTCTGAAGAATGGATCGTAAGTTCTTATTCTGAATTGTGTTTGGAACAAAAAACTACACCCTGGAATGATAAAAATCAAAATTAATTCAATAAAATACAAGTATCATAGTTCTGATCCTTTGGGTTGAAAGTAAAAGAACCTTAAGTAAAAAGGGGAACTTATCAAGGTGCCTGAGTTAACCTTATTTTAAGGAACTGAAGGACCCGAAGTGACACCAAGTGACTGGAAATCCATTTGGACTTATACCTTTGTCGTTTTTCTCTCTCTTTGCAGACAGGTGGACTCCGAATTTGAACGGCACCTGTGAATTGACCTTTACAGATTGACGGCATCTCTGGCCAACCATCCAGAAGAGAGCACTTCATTGGCCCAACCAGGGTCATGTGACTACCTATGGGCAGAGAGGCTGAGGCCCCCAGTCTGACTGCTGGTGCCCACTCCAGAGAAAGCAGATGTTCCTCTGAAGTGGGCTGGGAGGGCACTCAGAAAGTGTTTACTGCAATACAACTTTCATCAATACACCCCCCTAGACTGCCTTCCGTTAAACAAGTATTTATCTGCATTACAGGTAAATATCATTATTTTCTGATGCATCTCTGCCTGCTCCTTGCTTCTCATTTTATGCTCCAGCAACCAAGAATTGCTTGCAGTTCCATCTCCCCATCCCCTACTGACCACCCACATCCCCCAACACAATCAATAAATGTCCCACCTAGTTTCCTGTGGTCCTCTATGCTTGTAATGGTCTCTTGGCGATTCTCTTTGTTCTTTAGGAGTCATGCCGGATGTCACTGCTTCCTCCAGCAGATCTTCCAGACTTCCATACCTTCCTGGGCTAGTTATCTCTTCTTTCTGTATGCATCATAACATTGTGCACATAAATCTCTATCATCGTCCCACTCCATTGTTTGTGATTTACTGTTTAGGTCCTGACATCTTTACAGCCCCAGACAGAGTCTGGCCTATAGTGGGCGCTTGGAGATAGGTGAATGAACATACTCTAAAAGTTTCCTTTTAGCTAATAATTGACTCTCTAGAGTTAAAAAAGAGTGTGTCATTACGTGAGAAGTATTGTCTGCAGGAGCCCCTTAGAACTGTTAACTTGTCAAAGAATTAGATGTCAGGAAGTTCTAATCAAAGTCCTCGTCAGGACCAAGGGTCAGCCCACCACTTGAGAGAGTCTGCTCTTTGCCTGGTGCCCTAACCAGTTTAACTTCCTCTTAAAACGTCTGCTGGGTGTGCTCTCCCATCCTTTTAGATGCAATTTTGATCTAGTGAAGTAATGGGCAGAGCATCAATTTATGACATTATTTTCTTTTTTCTGCATATAAACATTTTTTAAAGGCGATTTCATTAACTATATCCTGTGTCCTCTGCGGACTTTCAACTTTAATTTATAGGGTTTTTTTCTTAGCCTCAAAGCTCATTGCTGTACCATGGTCCTAAAGCATTTGACTTTACATTTCCCACCTTAGCATTAAATGCTTTTCTTTCTCTCCCTGCCACCCCTTGACATTTTATCAGGTAGGGAAATGTTGGCTGATCCTAAAAGGAAATTTCTCAAACTGACTTTTGTTAGTCTCAGGTTATGGGAGGAAGGGATACAAGAGCAGTCCCTCAGGTAAGAGTTTTAAGTTAAATTTTACCTCCAAAAAAAAACCAAAAAAAACAAAAAAAACCCCAAAAAACAATAACAGCAAAACCTCCAGGACTGCCTTTGGGTACGTTGGGGGTCGGCAGCCCTGCAAGTTCTAATAAATGAATTAGTATCTCAGAAAGGAGATCACTGCGGGTCTGATATTGATCAGGGTCAGCCGGTGTGTTTGTCTGCGATTGTTTGGGGGTGGTTAATTGAGTGTCAGTCTCGGCCTGTGTCGTCTCGCTGGCGCCGGGTGCTTTTGGATTTGCTAATTTTCGTTAAGTGTCTCTAGCCGGCTACTCGTCCCCTGTCTACCCAGGAGAACTTAGCGGCTCCCACTGATCAACAGTCTGTCTGTCTGGGCTTTATTGATCACAGGGAGGGCGGCTGGAGGCGGATGCGCTGAGGCGGGCGGGGGTGGGGGAAGGCTGAAAGCAGACCCCAGCCCCCGGCCGCCCCCCTTCCGGGCTCCCGACGGAACCCCCTCCTAGGCCACACGCGAGCGGGAAGGGCTCGGCAGGGGCGCCTTGGCAGATGACGCACGCCGGGGGACCGCCACTTGTCCCTGGGGTTCCTAAAGCGCGCAGCGTGGCCCGGGAACGCTTCCGCAAGCGACCCTTCGGTCCGCCGCGTGTTTCGGGGGCAACAAAAAAGTAGCCACGGGCTGGGAACGCCGGCCCAAGTCTGAGTTGTGAGGGTCCCGGAGGCGAGTGCCAGAGACCCGGCGGCCGGGATCGACCCGCGCCTCGCGCAGGTCACGGACGCGCAGGCCTCCGCGAGGGGGAGCGCCGGAGACAGCAGCCTCCCCGCCCGCGGCCCCAGACGCCGGCGCCGCTAAGAGCCGCGGGGCAGGTCCCTCCCGGCCCCCCTCTGGGCCCGCCTCCTGGCTGCGGAGATGATTGACTGGAGCCTGACGGCCAATCGGACGGCGCTGGCGCTGCCGGGGCGGGGCCGGGGGCGGGGCGGTGTCCGGCCGGCTCCTGGCGCGGGGCGCTATTTACGGCGGCGCGGACCCGGGTCGGCCGAGGCGGGCGCAGGCAGGAGCTCGCGGCCGGCGGTCTCTGCGCGCGCTCGGGGATCTTCTGCCTTCGCGGAGTGGCCCGGCTGAGGGGGAGCGAGGCCGGTAGCCCACCCGGGACCGCGGCGCCGAACGGGGCGAAGGAGCCCGGTGGCCTCAGAGGCGGGCCGCGAAAGTCCTCTGGGCTCCTCGGCGCCCCTCCAGCCGCGCTCCATGCTCCGGCCGCGGCCCGGCCCCTCGCCCGGTCGCTGACGGCGCCCGCCGCCCCGGGGAGCCCCCATGCACTGCGCGCTCCGGGAGCCGTAGGCTGCAGTTGCGCCGCGGCTCCGGGAGCCGGCGGGGGCGCCGCGGCCGTGGGGGGCGTCAATGGATCGCCATTCCAGCTACATCTTCATCTGGCTGCAGCTCGAACTCTGCGCCATGGCCGTGCTGCTCACCAAAGGTGGGTTCCCGCCGGCCGGCCGGGCCCCGGGCTCTCCGGGGAGGGGCGCGCGGGGGTCCCGGGGCGGCCGCGCCACCGCGGGCCTTTGAAGGCGGCTGCCAAGGCTTTGTTAGCGCCGGGCGAGGTTTCCTCCCGCGCTGGAGCCCGCAGGTCGCGACAAGTTGCCTGTTCTTAGAAGTCGCGGCGGTGGCTTCGCGGCCGCCCCCTCGGGTGTCCCGGGGCCGGCGCGTGGAGGTGGAGTCAGACCTCGGGGCAAGTGGTTGTCAAAATGTTTTTGTAAGTCTGTCCGTGGCGAACTTCTGAACGTTTGCAGCCGGGGAGCGGGGCCGTCGTGCGCGCCGGGGCGGAGGCGGCCGCGCCGAACCGCGGACCCTGCTCGCAGCTGCGCGGGGCTGGAGTGCGGGCTTTCGCCGCGCGACTCCAAGTGTGACTCCGTCCGCGCGTGTGCCTTCGTGTGTGTTTGTGAGCCAGCGAGTGTGCGTGCCTCCCTGTGAGGGAGTAGGTGCCCCAAGTGTGTGTCTCCGTGTGCAGGAGTATGTGCTGCGTGGCTTCTCAGGCTGGGAGGGATAGGCTCTGTCAGCGGTCCCATTTCCCACTCAGCTCAGACTTTACACACTACTACCAAAAAAAAAAAAAAGAAAGAAAGAAAGAAAGAAAAGAAGAAGGTCGGTTTCTTTTTTCCTCCTGCAGGCTTTCGCCTTTTAGGTCGGAATAACCCAAACTCCTAGATTTCAAGGATTCCCCCGCCTCCTCCGCGATGAACTCTACCTACTGTTCTGTGAACAGATAATTTTTTTTTTTTTAAGTGGGAAGCGTTATTTAGCTTTTGCACTCCCCCTCCCTTTTTCTAATTGCCATGTAGCAGGCATGAGGTTAAAGGATAAGCTAGCCCAGCAAGGATGATGTGCTACAGTATTTATTTATTTTGGAAGGAAGGGTGTAATTAACCCTAAATAACAGCCCTGGTAGCCTGCAGAGGGGAGCCTCCTGGCCCTATCAAAGGCCGACAGAACAGGGAGGGACTGAGGCTGACATGAAGTCACAGATACCGAAACTATGTGCCTGATAATGATATAATTAGGGGATCAGAGATTTCTGACTGCTGCGGACTTCAAAAGCTTTAAAAGAAGCCAGCAGTCTCTCCTGTAGCCATCTTGACTAAAGCAGACATTTTTGTTTAATCACTACATACAGTAACAAGAAAGGGGGGGAAACAGAAGAGCATTGTTCACTGTTTCCAAATACCAGTCCCCTTTCTGGGCCTTTTGCATGCCACAGGAAGAAACTTTATGAAACGACAGAAATATAGTTTTAATACAGTAATACAAAAGTCCATTCAACTTGTTGAAATGTGGCTCCAATTAAAAAAAAAAAGTTGTTAGAACTTTCGTAGTTACCTGTCAAAATTTTATTAGACTGTTTTAGGTCATTGAAAATCTAGTATTTTAAATAGGCTCTCATAAACATTTTACTCTTTTTCCTTTTCCATTCAATGCTCTTTTTCTGTGCTCAGTCTGAGGCGAATAGGATCAAAATGGACTTTGAATCTGTTTTATTTCTACTTTAAATCTGTCTATGGGATTTGTCAGGCTAGGGATACGTATTCATCACCACGTTAGACTGGTGAGCTTTGTGCAAAAAATCAAGTAAGCTTGGAAAGAGGAGAGAGAACCTCTAAAAAGGTAGGTTCCAACTTGAAGGTCTTTCTGGGGAAGGGACTTCGGCCCAGACCGCGACAGGGACAGGGAGCTCGCCGATTGAGGCTAGAGCGGGACCTCCAGCTTTGGATGGTTAAACTCAGATTGCCAAAGATCTGTGATTAGCTGGCAGGTTTTTTTAGAATGAAAGCATTAGCAGCATCTGATGAAAACCGAGCATACCATACAGTGGCCTGGAATTGGGACAGATAATTAAATGAGACACCTTACTCAGGGGTTCACATTCACTGAGAGGAGGAGGAAGAAGAAAGGAAAGGGTAGGAAGAGGTCTATAAAACCACAGTCCCTGGTGTTTAATTTCAGAGCAGGGGTTTCAGGAACTACGCAGAACTTCTGATTGGGAAGTTGGGAAGAGGTGTGTGCCTCAGTCCCGTTTACAGTAGCTTTAGTTGTGGTATCTGATAGTGACCAGAGTCCACGGGGTCAGATATGGTATTAGTGATAGGTCTGAGACCCAGATCATTTCAATTAGAGATGGATGCTAAAAGCCTCAGAGCATGCATTGCAGCAAAATGTTACCAGCGACTTGCAATTCCCCAAATAAGTTTTATAAAGGAAACTTTTAATCACTTCCTGGAGAAAAATTTGAGGTTTCCTTAAGGATTTTTCATTCAACCAGCGGAGGATTTTCAGTTTCAGTGTTTCCCCTTTTAGATCCCATGTTGAATTTACATGTAAAACTGGGGAGTTAAGGGGAGGAGAAGTTAGCTTTGCCGTTTTACACCCGCCTCCCCTCCTCACCCACCCCCCTCCCACCCCCAGTTTTATGACTTTCCATTTGGGCTGAAAGAAATTGACTTTGGCAAGCAAACCACTAATTGTAAACTGCCTAGTTCCTGTTTTACAATATACTGACTAAAAGCTCCTCTGCATGAAAAGATCTTTATAGGCAAAGTTTGCCTTTTCTAGAGAGGTTGCAAATAGCTGCCCAGTTTCATAGTTTTAAAACCTCCTGACCGGAGCAATTTCTAGATTGTTGTGTTTCTAGTTAATAACTTTATAAGGTGTTAGCTAAAGCTCTTAAATCTTGGCACAGCCCTTTAAGGTAGTAAACAATTCAGTAGTTCCGATCAAATATTTATACTGACAAAATCAAAAAGCCTAGCATTTTTATGTTGTATGGTCACGTAGGATTAGAATAAACAGTGTAATTTACCTGATGGTAGGAGAAGTTCTTGTGATGATTCTTTTCCTTCAAATCCAGAAGTAATATTTTGAATGACTCGCTAAACTTCTCAGAAATCGCCATTGAGCTTTGATTCTTTGCTGTTGGGGTTAATACGTGTCTAAAATTACATTTCACTGGGTTGAAATTTAAGCACTAGCTTGCACAGAGGGCTCTCCCAAGTCGACCCGGGGCTGCTGTTGCCGGCACTCAGCTGCCCATTCTAAAAGTTAGAGCCTCTGATGCTGAGGTTGAGCAGTTGCCCAGGTAGAGGCTTTATCTGGTCTCGGAAGGCGTTTGACGCAATTTCCCATTGTCTTCAGGTGAAATCAGATGCTACTGTGATGGTGCCCACTGCGTGGCAACTGGCTATATGTGTAAGTCAGAGCTGAGCGCCTGCTTCTCTAGGCTTCTCGATCCTCGGAACACAAACTCCCCGCTCACCCATGGCTGCCTGGATTCTCTCGCAAGCACAGCAGACCTCTGCCAAGCCACACAGGCCCGAAACCACTCCGGCACCACCATGCCCACATTGGAATGCTGTCACGAAGATATGTGCAATTACCGAGGGCTGCATGACGTGCTCGCCCCTCCCAAGGGGGAGGCCTCAGGTAGGTAGAAGCCCCCTCTCACCAGGACGCCGGCTGGCAGCCACGACTTTGTATGTCTGCCATTGATTCTGTTGTTAATGTAATTAGAGACACCAGAGGGAGAGGCATGGCTGGATGCAAAGATGCATCTCTATTGAGTAGCTTTTATGTCGGCCTGAGCATGAGATGTCTGTCTGCATAATAGGTTTTGCCTGGTTTTCCCACATTCGGAAGACCCAGAGGACCCTTACTATTCAGGAACGACAGTCCCTAAACGGACTGTTCTTGGAAGCTGATCTTTTGCATCGCTTGGCAACATGTATTTTGTAAATACTGTTGATTTCACCGCAAGCTGCTTTCTCACGGGGGGCCTTGTTGCAGATGGATAGATGATCATAAACCCCTGTGGGGGGAGGGCTTACCGCAGTCTGCTCACGCGTTTGTGTTGCTCTAGGACAAGGAAACCGCTATCAGCACGACGGCAGCAGGAACCTCATCACCAAAGTGCAGGAGCTGACTTCCTCCAAAGAGCTGTGGTTCCGGGCGGCCGTGATCGCCGTGCCCATCGCTGGCGGCCTGATTCTGGTGTTGCTGATCATGTTGGCCTTGAGGATGCTCCGAAGTGAGAACAAGAGACTGCAGGATCAGCGGCAGCAGATGCTGTCCCGTTTGCACTACAGCTTCCATGGACACCATTCCAAAAAGGGGCAGGTAGCCAAGCTAGACTTGGAGTGCATGGTGCCGGTAAGCGGCCATGAGAACTGCTGTGTGACCTGTGACAAGATGAGACAAGCGGACCTCAGCAACGAGAAGATCCTCTCGCTCGTCCACTGGGGCATGTACAGTGGGCACGGGAAGCTGGAGTTCGTATGACGGGGGCTGACCCCGAACCGAAGTTCATGGGCGCTGGAAAGCTTGGGGTTCTGCTGGACAGGAGCACTTTATCTGAAGAAAAACGAACTCACGGACTCACCTTCGAGAGACAGAATGACCTCTGCAAACAGAATCTTGGATATTTCTTCTGAAGGATTATTTGCACAGACTCTTTAAATACAGTCAAATGTATTATTTGCTTTAAAATGATAAAAAGCAACGAGAAGACTACGTACACACTGTTACCAGGGTTATTTGCATCTGAGCGAGCTGGAATCGAGTACCTAAATAAACTAAAATGTGCTCTGTGTAAGCTCCAACATCTTGATTTATTGTAAAGATTTAAAAATATATATATATATATTTTGTCTGAAATTTAGCGGTGTCTTGTCATAAATTAAAAACTAAGTGGGATGCATAAGAAACTACATGTTAATTATATAAATGAAGATCTGTTGTCGTTCATAGTAAGGTCTCAACTGCAGGATTTGGCTTGATTTTTTTTGTTTTTGTTTTGTTTTGTTTTTTGTTTTTAAACAAGACCAAGATCTTGTTTATCCTTACAGGCATATTTCTAGTTTTCTTGCAATGTGGAGAATTTCTAAGTGTGTCCTGCCCATCGTTCAGTGTCTTATGCACATGTTTTTGTTAGGTGAAAGCTAAAAACCAGGATTATTCTAAGAGAAATCTTAAACTTCTTTATACTAGGTCAGATATGATGGATCAGTGTCTAGAGCTACCTTATAAGCAAAGGTAATAATTCATCAACTTGATCCAGTTGCTCTGAAATGCTTTTTAAAATGTGTCTACCTCCAACCAAAAAAGAAAAACCAAACCAAACCAGCTAAACGCAACTTCCTCTGGTAGTTAAAATTAGTCACTGTCTACTTTTACTGTTGATTAATTTATCAGTTGGCTTTGTCTCAGACCAGATTAAATGTTTTGGATCCCAGATTAGCCAAACTTGATTTTATCATGCTCCTAGTTTTCAAACCTTCCTTCACGCATTTTTTTTTTCCTTCTCAATGTTTAGAAAGGGTTTCAGTAGTGAAGATTATTTGTATCAACTGAGATTTAAAGAACACTAGGGCCCCCTGCTCCCCACATTGACTTCAGTCACTGATAAACTAAGTAACAGTGTTTTCACTCCTGCAGGACCTTCTGTCTGGCAACACTGCTCAGCCTGAATTTAAACCCATCCTTTTCCCACCAAATAGGTCTTTGTTATCCTAAACGTGAGAAGCATTTGCCATGTAGGATTCTTCTTTTTTTTTCCGATTCTTTTGTATATTTGAAACTTCTGCTTAAAAATGAACCTCTAGTCTGCATATTTAAGTATGGGGTTTTCTTTTATGAGTGTTAAAGGATTGTGTGCATATTTGGGGAATTATTTTATGATAAGCATAATTTGGGTCCCTTAAGACAGATGCAGTCGCCAAGGTCATGGAAGAATCTGAGTCGAAATGATTAGTCTAAAAACGAGTACCTAGATTATTTAATAATTATCAGGCCACAGCCCCGTACAAAGTAGGCTCTGGAATAAATACACATTTTAATAAATGACGGCATTCGTATTGTGCTTTTTGAGAATGGCAGTTCTCGTACGCACGGCATACAGTTTATAAAGGGTGTTGAGTTTTAGGTGTGTTGCTTTTTGAGGGAGCCAGAGAATTGTGACCTAACTATCCAAAACCGGCTAGATAAGAAAAGTCACCGAAATTGCCACCTGATGGGAGTTTCGACCCTCATCTCCACTTTGAGCTCCAGATCAAATTACAGTGCTTGGAAGATTAAAAGACTTCTTGCTCCCTATCCATCCTGCTTTCACGTGCCCCGTCAAGCAAGCGCAGTGATGCCTCAAGATTCTATCAGCTCCATGTAGTTAGTTTTTACCCCTGCTGGCCCTGCTGTTACTCTTATTCACCCCATTTGTTCCAAATACCAGTTAACTAAGAACTCAGCAATTCGTTAAATAAGGCAATGAAGGATTTGAAGTCCGATATTTTAAATCACTTGGAAACCAGTAAACCCCATCCTCCAGGAAAGGCCTGGGTCTTGGCTGGCCCTGAAATCACGGACATTTCCTGGAAGATGAATGCAAAATGCCTCTACTTCCGTGTTCTGTGTTCGCTGCCCTGCCTCTTTCTTGTTTCTTCTGTAAATTCACGTAAATTTACAGACCCCTCCCCCCCATTCAGGGGGGGCGCTGGCGCTGTGCACCTGCCCCCTGCTGGCGGACTGGGTGTCCAGGGTTCCCAAGTGCTAGCCACATAATAGATGGGCTATTCCTACTCCTGTGTCTTTTCCTAATGACAGACCTTTTCCCCTTCATGGGTCATATTCATAGATACTAAATGAGATATTTATTCATTTAGTATTTGCACACTGCCCCAGCCGCTAGTCTTTAAAGGCAGATCTGGGCATAACTTGGCCTTTTCTACGAAAATATTGCAGGTCTGTCAACTTTGATTTTTACCAAGAACTAAATATAGGTTCTCCTTTTGCTTTCCTGTGAGAGTGCGGAAGCTGCCAAGAGCAGAGATAAAGGGCCCTTCATGAAATAACTACCTACCTGATTCGGTGATGTAAGTAAGGTGATGACTGCTGTGTTTGTTTTTCCCTCCTGGAGATGTTTACTGTTACTTTGAGGTGACTGGACAAGGCTGGGCTAACCAGGAACAGCCCTTGTTTAATATTGACATAAACCCCCCCCCACCAGTAAGATTTTTTTTTCTAAGTGGAAATTTGCCCCAACCAGAGACAAATGGGACCAAATTTGCCATGGTGTTTCTATATCTACACCCCTTCCATTCTATCCCTCTTGAAAAAATTGATCTGTACGTGGTTATGTCTTTTATGTTATCCCCCCCCACCACACACACCCTTATTTTGAATGGCTCAGAGGCTTCCTAGGAATTGACTGGTGTGTCTCTAATTTCTGCTGAACTGATTTTATTAAAAACACTGCACCATAGGGGGTTTGACCTTCTAAAATACCAAACATGTCTGCTTTAGAAAATCACAAAGCTCTCCTCTGAAGAGCTCATAAATCTGGTTTCAATATGGGTTGATTATAGGCTAAAAGCTTGAAAGCAGGGGCATCTAGTATCATGAGTCTGGAACTAGCCTTTTTGGGGCCAGGACAGCTTTTTTTCCTTATAACCTCTAATTGGTTCTCTTCTCTGTCTCGGCCCAAATAACGTCAATCCTCCTCCGAAAGTTACATGGTGGGATGAGGCCAAACTCATACAAGGGTAGTGGTCAAGTGCACTTTGGAGTCGCACAGCCGAGGTTGCAATGCTGCCTTGGTCTCTGCTAGCTGTGTGAACTTGCGCAAGTTACTTAAGCTCTTTGAATTCTCAGTTTTGTTACCTATAAAATGGGGGCGATGATAATGCTTTATAAGATTATAGGGTGGAGGTACAGTAGCTATTTCTATTAATACACACAAGGGTCTTGGATGAACTAGAGTGGCCCAGCATAATATTCCTCAAAATTTGAGAGCCAGGGCGTGGCGCCTGGGTGGCTCAGTTTGTTAAGTGTCTGCCTTCGACTTGGGTTATGACCCCAGGGTCCTGAGATCGAACCCTGCATTGGGCTCCCTGCTCCACAGAGTGCCTGCTTCTCCCTCTGCCCCTCTCCTCCCCGCCCCCCACTCATGCTCTCTCTCTCGCTCTCTTGCCCTCGCTCTCTCTCTCATAAATGAATAAAAATCTTAAAAAAATTTTTTTTTTTAAAATTTGAGAGCTTGGGCCCATTACTTTTACAGTGGATATTTACTTGACTTTTTTGTATTTCAGATCTTTCATACCTGAGATTTGCAGCCCCTTCAGTGACCTGCAGACTGCATGTAACCTTTTTAATATTTGTTTTTAATGTATTGCTTTTAGCCTCCCATCTACTAATGATATTGGTTTGTCATTGTTTCCTTTTGGAATCGTCTCATGGCTACTAATAGGAACACTTCAGTTTGATGGACCTATTTTGTTTTTTTTTGGTATTTGACAGAATGAAGTGCTAGAGTTTCAGCTGCTCCTGATGGTTAATCCAGTGAGAAAATCACGGGGAGTCCAGTTAGCTGACAGATACTGTTTCAGAATCACTTGACTAGTTTGTGTGCGATTGATACATTCTCAACAAGAGCCATCCACCGTCAATTAGAATTTCCCCTGTAGGTGCTCCCACTAAAATACAAATAGTTCCACAACTGGTTTTTAGGACTGTGTGAACTTTTTCACACGGGGTGGGGGGTGTCTAGTTAGTGACAAATCCATTTAATTCCCCCAGGTGAAGTTAATTTAGTTGGTGACTCTGCGGGTCACAGTTGTAATGGAAAAGGAGCTGCTTCAGAGACCAACTCGCTCTTCGTCTCTCTCTTTCTTCTTTCGGTCCATGTTGTTCTTACTCTGCTGGTTTAAAAAGGCAGGTCATTGGTCTAAAATTTGAGACCCAATGAAATAACAAAATTAAACGCTCTTTCAAAGTTTGACAACTCTTCATTTGGAGTACAGTTTTAGGCTCTAAACATGTCCTAGCTAGTCTGCTCACGTTGCACTGTTTTGTGGGGTGATGGCATAATTCACTTGTCTCCTGTTCTGGAAATTTGGAGATCAACCTGGGGAGGTGGTGGGGCTGAATGTAGCCAGATAGGGATATACTTCTTGCAGGAAAGTGGCAATTTTACAATGGATCTGCTTTGGAGAGTTTCAAAGTATGTATTATAGGGGAAGGCCTACGAGCCATCTTTCTACAAACTCTCCCCATTCTATGCATATGAAAAGGGATTCCAGGAAAGGCATAGATGAGCAATCTTGGGAGATACTTTGGATAAGCAGCTAGACAATATCTCAAGGCATCTGTCATTCCTCAAGACCTTGTGGAGATGCTTTCCATCTAGTAGCCAGTAGCCAGCTGGCCCCTTGGAGGTCAGATTGTGGTTGGCAGCCTAGATTTTGCAGATTAGATTGATGTTGGATTAACCCAAGATGAATCCTGAAGAGATGAGTTGATAACTATTTCTCTGTGTGTAAACATACGTACATTCATGGCATGTGTAGGTCTGTGCTGTGCTAGCTGGATAGTCTTTGAAATCCTGGAATAATTTTACAGTGAACAGCTTTCAAGGCAGAGTGTAAGGAGATGTTGGAATTTATGGGAAGTCAGCAATTTGTTTTTAGACATGTGAAGACTGAGGTTAGTTGTGATGAATTAATAAAGTCAGAGGCTGTTGTGTAAATTCACTCTGAAAGATCTCACATTACAAACCTAATGGAACAAAAATTGTTTTAGCAGTTAAAACCAAGAGAAATACAGAAAGCTCTTTATCCCTGGTCTCTTCCCCTTGGAATTTCCCTAGGGAACTGATGAGGACAGCGGAAAAACACCACACTTCTAAAAGCAGTTTCTTACTTTTCAAGTGTTGGAAGTCCACGCTGAGGCATTTTTTTTTTCTTTTTTTACTAAATTTAATGGATGTGATTTTGATACCCAAGACTTTCATTCACAGTTGCCTTGCAAAATGGGGTATTTCTCACCTGGATTTAGGGATTCAACTGTGAAAACCCAGTGGGGAGGAGTGAGGACCTGTATAGCCTTTGTACTTTGCTGTGATCCAAGGAGAGCAGACAATGAAGGGAAGGGAGACTGAGCCCTCTTGCATTAGGCGTCTGAATTCAGGTTGTTGGTAAATAAGCAAATGTCTTCCTCTTTGGTTTTTCCACTCTAAACTATTGTTTTAAAGATTTATAATTTTGTGTGGGAACCCCAAAGGAAAACAAGTTGCCAGTGAAGGGAGTTGAGGAGAAACAATTCAAATGGATCTGGAAATTAATGAAGCATTGCTAAGGTCAAATGTATCCCCACCTTTGAAATCTGGTGCCATCTCCAAGCGAATTTAAGGATACCAATTCTCACCAAGAAGCATTATCATCATTCCCCGTTAAACTAAGAGGTGTACTCTCCTTTTAGCATTGTGAAATATCCAAAGTTTTCATCAAACAGTGTTTCCCTAAGGAATTTAAAAATAAACCACTGAGAGTTTTGTTGGCCCAAAACGTGAAGAACCTAAAATCAGCAGTCTATTTCATCTTTAATTGGCTGGCCCCAGCCACACTGGGGTAACTTGGGGTAACTTTATTCTCCTGGAACTGAACCTCTAACCAGAGGCTATAATAAAAGCAACAAATAGCTTGTTGCATCCTTCATTCGGGGACACACCAGAGGTGAGTTATATATTACGTGCCTCTCTCCACACACGTAGCATCTTTTCTTTTTTTTTAAGATTTTATTTATTTATTTGGCAGAGAGAGAGAGCACAAGTAGGCAGAGTGGGCAGAAGCAGGCTTCCAGCTGAGCAGAGAGCCCAACATGGGGGTCGATCCCAGGACCCTGGGATCATGACTTGAGCTGAAGGCAGAGTTTTAACCAACTGAGTCACCCAGGCGCCCCAACACCCAGCACCTTCATTAAAGGATTACCTTTTACTTCAAAATCCAAATGCTCTTATGCATCCATTTACAGTTGTATAATTGAGACTTAAGGAGTTGTAGGGGCTCCTGGGTGGCTCAGTTGGTTAAGCGTCTGCCTTCGGCTCAGGTCATGATCCCAAGGTCCCAGGATCGAGCCCTGCATCAAGCGCCGCATCGGGCTCCCTGCTCAGCAGGGAGTCTGCTTCTCCTTCTCCCACTCCCTCTCTCCCTGCTTGTGCTCTCTCTCTCTCTGTCAAATAAATAAATAAGATCTTTAAAAAAAATAAATAAAGAAGGAGAGGTAAATTTAAAAAACGTGTGTGTTTATGTGTGCCTGGGGGGAGTGTGATCATTCATGACTTCCCAACCCTTATAACTCTTACATTGTTTCTGGTGTCCCATAATCCTTTCATTTATTTAAACATATTTTATACATACACATATTTATATTTTCCATGAGCCCTGGCTCAAACCGTCAACCGGCACCCAGTAGTATGTGTTAAAAATATGAAGTGGGGAAAAAGAGAATTTCTTTTTCTTTAAAAGCAGCATGGTTGTCCACCTTCAAAGGCAAACTTTTGGGCTGGAAAGAGGAAGCATATCATCTGGGCAAAACCTGGGGCAGCATGATTGCACTGGATCTGGAGCTCGGTTTCCCCTGGGATTCTTGGCTTCTGGCTCCCAAATTCACAGGCGGACAAAGCACGGAGGAGGTGCTGCTTGAGGAGGCTGTCCAAAGAGGGGATTGTCTGTCCATCCAGGACTGCTAAATGTCAAGGGTCATTTCCCAGCCCAACACTTGATTGTGAGGCAGGCTCCTAGGGAAATCTTGCAAGGCCCAGGATTGTGACAAACACTCTCTAGGTGGGCAATAAAACCCGATAACCTTCCCCGACTGGCTGAACAATGGGAGGTTGTCTGTTGGCATTTGTATGCAAATTGTGGTGAGTAGCTAACAGGTTGCTTTGAAATGCTGAATTTGTTTATCCCAACGTGGGAAGCCCGCCCTTTTCTTTGTGCGAGGGAGACTGAAGGAGCTCTTTCTCAAGGCCCTCAGCATTGAATTAGGTCCAGCAGGGTCCCTGGCGTGGTCATTAACTTGGGTTGGGCTTCAGGACTGGAAGTGCGCTGCTGGTCCCTGGACTGACCCAGACGGAGGTGACCTGCTGGGAAGCCGCCGGCTCACCACGTTCTGGAGTTTTCTCTAGGTCCCCTGGCTAGGGCTGAGCCACCCAAACAGCAAACAACTGAAAGGAAAAAAATACTCCTGTCTTCAGAATATCCATCACATAAATACCTCGTCTGGAAAAAAATACATCGGCCATTTCCTTTGGCTTCATCTTCATGCCTATTCTGGGAAAAAGCACCTCCCTCCCAGGCCTAAAGAAAGACCTGCCACTGAGTCTCTCACTGGGTTGTGACTTTGTGCGACCTTTTTAAGTCAGAAACATTTGTTCAAAATGCTCATCCTAACATTTTTATAGTCTTTATAGCTGCTAAGGGTGTATGTATGGTTTTGGCGTCAAAGGGACCTGGGTTGAAGTTCAGACATGCCTATTACTAGTGATGTGACCTTGGGCCAATTAACCTCTCTCAGTTAATTCACTTACATATTGGGGATAATAATATTATCAGCATTTTGGGTTGTTGGGAGGATTAAATGAGGAATGCAAATAAAGATTTAGCGCAATTCTTTGCAAAGTTGTAAATGGTAGCCATTACTACAAGGTACTGTTCTTTCAAAAGCCCTTGAACTGTCTAGACATCGCACAGGTGGCCAGGGGGTCATCACTCCTACTTTGCAGCCCGGATGAATTCAAAGATTTAGCGATGTTTAATCTTTTTTATTTGTGAGTGTCTTTAATTTGCCCAATTTAACCTTTCCATGCTTATATTTTGCTCAGGACTGCGGGAAAGTATTTAATCTTGTTGTGAAAATATTGAAACTACAACATCCCTTGCAGGGAAACGTTACTTATTAGGAAGAATTCTAGCGTTGAACCACAGCACAGAACAGTTTGTGCTAACACTGTCCAAAATCAGGGAGGGCATGTTATCTGCTCCCTGTTACAATAAATACCTGTTTTTGCACATCCTGTTAATGAATACACACCTGTCGAGTGTGTTAGTTTGCTCTGCCAACGTAGCTGACACAGGGCCAAGCCCCAGGTCACCGCGTTGAATCCAGGAGGTAGGAGTACTTGGCACCACCCACCGTCTCGCCACTTGGGGGTCTGGCTGAAGGGCTGGCCAAGGTCACCCTCACAGGTAGGCAAGAGGCGAATTAAAATTTTGTTCTAGACCGCACTCATCAAGATGGTTCTCATGATAATTTGTGCTTCCAGGCAATTGGTGAGCCTAAAAACACAATTCAGCTTTGATAATAGGACCAATTGTGAATCCACCAACTTCTCATTATGGTTCCCTCCTAAGAATGTTGTGACTTGCATGGTTCTACATCTTTTCGTATTCCTGTAAATTCGCCTCGTGTGGGTGGGACCTGAGCTAGTGACAGATCAGTGGGACTTCTCCAAGCCCGGGGATTTATCTGTGTGTCCCACATCTGTACACAGCATCTCTAAGCAGCTACCTGACACTCCCTGGGGACACTTGCTGAGTGCGACACAGCGGTGGGATGTGGCACATTTCCCAGCTGACCACCTCTTAAACCTTCCTGCTCATGTTGGGTCTTTCCCTTTACTCTGTTTCTTCTGGCCCCCTCCGTTGAGGGTATTAATGCTGAGGAAAGCGGCGTACCCCCACTGCTCCCCGTAGACTTGAGGTTTCTTACCTGTCTCTGACTCTCCACAGCTCAGGCCACCTCTCTGGGTTCTGCCTCAAGCTGATTCTGACCCCTTTTGCTCTGGCTTCATGTCGTTTCTCTCTTGATCATGTATTTGGCTTTTGCTTTTCTGCCCAGCCAGTTTGTTTTCCAATAACTTGATTGGACACTTGCTCTTGATGTAGGCTTTAATTGGGAAGCTCTCTGTGTCAACTTTGTGCCTGGGTAATCCCGCCTGCCTGGGCCTGGAGCACTGATTGTGTAGACACAGCGTTGACTACATACTCAAGAATCGCATTGTAAGTCACCTTACCAAGTTCCCAAGACACGCATTACCCTACCTTTCCTGGTGGGCCTTCCTTACCCAATAATAACATAGGGTTGGAACCTATGGACTTAGGGGGGATGAGGCCAACTGTAATGCTCAGGGGCAGGATGGTGGTTGAGATAAGAGGCCACTACCCTTGGGATTGAGAACGTCCTGGCAATTTCTCTGGGGCCCTTGAGGCTATGGGGCTCTGAGCTCATCATCACCCTGAAAGTCACTGTCCATCCCTCCAAGGCCCACGCCTGATAGTTTTCACAGAAATCTGAAATAATTTCCCTAATTCTTGCATCAGGAAGGACAATTGATGACCATCCACTCTTTGGTTTTCTGATGAAGCTGAGTGGATGACATTTCCAGTCTACTCCAGTCTATTGATTTGACTGGAAAGATGAAGGAGGGCATCCTCTCTAAGAAGTCAAGGTGGGGTTCCTGGGGGCTGTGAGGTGGGGCTGGGCACACGCACCTTACCACCTGCTGCCTGCAACCAGGGAGGGAGCTGGTCAGAATCTCCTCCAAGAGCACACGCTCCAACTTGTCACAATGCTACTCCGAATTGACAGGCCCAGGAAAGGCCAACTGTGTCATGGTTGGAAGAGATGTCATGGGTATTGTGGCCAAACTGATGGCCCATGGCGGGCAGCTGGTCAGGCTGGTACCCGTGGCCTAACCAGCCCGAGGGCTCAGCACAGGCCATCTGAGGGGGTGAGCGCACCTCTCTGGCCACAACTGGTGGGCAGTGCACCGCCAGAAGGCTCACTGGGCGGCTATTGCAGGAGCCCTGACTGCTGCACCCCCCCACCAGGCTGGGACCCAAGCAGCATTGGTTTCGGGTTGGTTGAGGGCTGTGTTCCTGCTCTGGCCATCCACGAGGAGAGGCTGCAGAGCCTTCCGGCACGTCCTGGCCAAGGCCTTGTGGAGCCTGTCGCACGGTGCCTGGCACAACGGAGCCGAGTCATGAAATCTGCCAAAGCTACAGCTGTCACTCTGCTAACATCGTTCTTCTGGCTTCCATCCCCCGGCTGCACAACGATGATGAAGTCAGCTTTTAGCGTTTGAAAAAGGAGTGATTTGTTCAAAGATTCTGTAACGACTGGTGAGATTTAGTAAATCATGCCAACTTCCAGCTTCATCTTTTTCATTTTTATTTTATGTATTTATTTACTTTTTTAGACAGGGAGAGAGAGTGAGAATCCCTGAGCAGACTCTACGCTGAGTGCAGAGCCTGACACGGGGCTCGATCCCAGGACCCCGGGATCATGACCTGAGCGGAAGGCAGACGCTGAACCGACTGAGCCACCCAGGCGCCCCTCCATCTTTTTCATTTTTAAAATGACAGTCACAAGAACACTGTTTTCCTTCTACCTCATCTGCTATGGGAATTCTATAGTGCGAGCAAGGCCCTTTGACATCCTTGGGAAAAGCACTAGAAAATAGGAATTACTATCAAAATGTTATTTTGGAATAAGGATACATTTTTTTCTCATGTGTTTCCATATTTTTATTTCTTTTATATTTTTAGTTCTTTGACTTTTTAAATGTAGTTTTTTGACTCATGTCTCCTTTCTCTAGTATTTATAATTAAACCATAAAGTTTGCTCTCAGAAGACAGACAATGGTGTATCCAGCAGTTACGCGCTTACAACCATCTACATAAAGCTTACCCCCCTCTCCCCCCTAAACCAAAGAAACCCCAAAACCTTGGACAAGAGTCTGCTTAAAAATAACCTTAGTCTTGGGGGTACCTGGGTGGCTCACTAGGTTGAGCATCTGACTTCTGCTGGGGTTGTGATCTCCGCGTCCTGGGATGGAGCCCTGCATCTGGCTCCTGGCTCAGAGGGGAGTCTGCTTGTCTCTCTGCCTCTCCCCCAACTCATACTCTCTCTCTCTCTCTCAAAAAAAACAAAAACAAAAAACCTTAATCTTGGGGGCAACTGAGTGGCTTAGTTGGTTAAGCATCTGACCCTTGATCTCAGCTTAGGTCTTAATCTTGGGGTCGAGAGTTCAAGGCCCCGCATAAAAATAAGTAAGTAAAAAAAAAACAAACACACCAAAACCTTAATCTTTGTACTTTTCCCCTACTTAAGACAAATATTATGTAACAATACAATTGTCTTTTCTTTGTGAAAATTTTCTACAACTAGCAGAAATGTTAAGATAAGTAGACTGTCTTGGTTAGAAATAGCAAGAAGGGAGGCGCCTTGGTGGCTCAGTTGGTTGAGCGTCTGCCTTTGGCTCGGGTCATGATCCCAGCGTCCTGGGATCAAGCCCCGCATTGGGTTCCCTGCTGGGCGGGGAGTCTGCTTCTCCTTATGACCCACCCCGCCCCCATGCTCTCTCTCTCTCATTCTCTCTCAAATAAATAAATAAAATCTTAAAAACAAAAAACCCCACAATATTTAAAAAGAAAAAAAAAGAAATAGCAAGAAGGAGTGTTCATATTTCTTATTGCTCTACACCTATATGTTTGATATTTAAGTGGTACTTAACGATTTCAGATTTAGGGGTTCTTTTGCCTGCCTCATGGTTGGAAAAAAGTAGCCAAGTAGCTTGCCCAAGGCAATGTTGTGAACAGGGATTTCTGCCCAGGACCATATTGCTGGGCCATCTTTTCTCCAACAGATAGTGAAAACTTGTGACAAAAATAAAACCAAGTTCACACAGTTTTACTTCTGAATGGAAACTTTATAGTGGCACTTTTGTCTCTACCTTTCAGGAAGGCAAAGCCAGGCTAAACGCAAACCACCTTATCTCTGCGAAGTCCTAGCCTATCCCTCCCAGTGAAATCAGGAGAGAATTCTCTGCCTTGCTTGTTTCTGGGGCTTGGGGGATGAGAAGAAACTTGTTCTCTTCTTTACAGATTTAATTCCTTGAGGGAAGATTTATTTTTTTAAATTTATTTTTACATTTATTTTTAAAATAATCTCTGTGCCCAATGTGGGGCTTGAACTCACAACCCCGAGATCAAGAGTTGCATGCTCCACCAACTGAGCCACCCAGGAGACCCAAGATTGCACATTTTATATGTTGTTCTGGCAGCAATGGGGAAAGGATTTGTATTCTCCTCTCCAATGACCCCCTTATTCTGGGGATTAAGAAAGGGCACTGTCAAATTTCCTTTTTCTCGTTCTTGGGAAGGATGTAGAAAGGGAGTAAATATGCAATCTCTTCCTCTCTCTTATTTCTACTTGCTTCTTACCTTCCTAACAAAAGAAGCAGAAATCAATTGATTTTGGTGACTTTTTAAAAAGTTGTTTAAATGAAAATAATTTAATTCCAGTGTAATTAACATACAGTGTTGTATTAGTTCCAGGTGTACAATATAGTGATTCAACACTTCCATACATCACCCAGGTCTCATCATGACAAGTGTCCTCCTTAATTAATCCCCATCACCTATTTTACCCATCCCCCCACTCACCTCCCCTCTGGGAACCATCAGTTTGTTCTCTATAGTTAAGAGTCTGTTTCTTGGTTTGTCTCTCTCTCTCTCTTTTTCTTCTTTGCTCATTTGTTTTGTTTCTTAAAATTCCACATATGAGTGAGATCATATCGTATTTGTCTTTCTCTGATTGACTTATTTCGCTTAACATTATACTCTCTATCTAGCTCCATCCATGTTGTTGCAAATGGCAAGATTTCATTCTTTTTTACAGCTAAATAAAATACACATATATGTATTTCTCACATCTTCTTTGTCCATTCATCAGTTAGTGGACATGGGCTGTTTCTAATAGTTGGGCTATTATAAATAATTCTGCTATAAACATAGGGGTGCATGTATTCCTTTTAATTAGTGTTTTTGTAATTTTTGGGTAAATACCCAGTAGTGTGATTCCTGGATCATAGAGTAGTTCTATTTTTAACTTTTTGAGTATCTGGTAAACTTTTTTTTAAATTTATTTTTATTTTTTTAAAGATTTTATTTTATTTATTTGACAGAGAGAGACACAGCAAGAGAGGGAACACAAGCAGTGGGGAGTGAGAGAGGGAGAAGCAGGCTTCCCACCGAGCAGGGAGCCTGATGTGGGGCTCGATCCCAGGACCCTGGGATCATGACCTGAGCCAAAGGCAGACGCTTAATGACTGAGCCACCCTGGCGCCCCTCTGGTAAACTTTTGTGCTTTGTATTAATGAACCTTTCTGGAAGATCTATTTTATTTTATTTTATTTTAAGTTAATTTTATTTTATTGAGGTTATTTTCCCCTTAGAAACATAGAAATATTTGTAGGAAAAAAAAGATGTGGGGCGCCTGGGTGGCTCAGTCGTTAAGCGTCTGCCTTCGGCTCAGGTCATGATCCCAGGGTCCTGGGATCGAGTCCCACGTCGGGTTCCCTGCTCGGTGGGAAGCCTGCTTCTCCCTCTCCCACTCCCACTCCCCCTGCTTGTGTTCCTGCTCTCGCTCTCTCTCTCTCTGTCAAATAAATAAATAAAATCTTAAAAAAAAAAAAAAAGATGTGTTGAATTCCCTCTTTTAATAGTCTTGATTTTTAATTCTTAGGTAAGAACAAAGAGATCCTGGTGGAATTTCAGTGAATAGTACCAGGATATATGTTGGAAAGTCATTAAATGTCAAACTTTATGTAAATTATATTTCTAAAGCTTCAGTACTACTCAGAAACTGTAATTATGTTGGGACAGTGTCTTTTTCAGCAAGAGAGACTCGAACAACTTTCTTCATGGTTATGCTTTGACAACTCCATTCACTTTATTCATAACACTATCCTAAAAGAATTTCCTTTCAGAAAACAGTTAATGAACCCAGCATAATGGGAATTTTCTACACGATTGAATTCACGGAAGAGTAACATTCTATTTCCAGAATAATCAACCAGTCCAGAGACACTCAGCTTCTCACTGAATGATGAATATTTGATATTTCAGAACTAAAGTCAGCAATGTTATGGAAATTGCAGGAACTGAGAAAAATGATTTAATTATAATTTAAAAATTATAATTATATAATATAATTATATATTAGTATAATATACTAATATCAACATATTAGTAATATGTTAGTAATATGTTACTAGTAACATATAAGTAGTTAATATGTTATTAACATAGTAACATGTTAATAATATATAATATTAAAATATTATATATTAAATATTAAAATATATAATAATAAAACATGCTGGAATCAGGAAGTGAAGACATCGAGTTACATGGAATGTTCCACTTAAGTCTAGCTCACAAAAGGTCACTAGAATGACTAGCACGTGAAAGGTCAATGTTGAACTTCTCCAAGTTTTGTTTAAAGGAAATGTGTAAGAGAGGAAGGCAAGGGGGAGAAACACAGAGAGAGAATCTTGGTTGGTTCTATCAATGCATTAAAAGCTGTTCTGGACAGAGAACGAGAAGAAAGTTTTAGTAATTTTCAAGAAGTCTTCATGTGCGGTGCCTGGGTGGCTCAATTGGTTAAGCGTCCGCCTTTGTCTCAGGTCGTGGGTCCAGGTCCTGGGAGAGTCCTGCATCGGGCTCCCTGCTCAGCGGGGAGTCTGCTTCTCCCTCTCCCTCTGCCCCTCCCCCCTGCTCATGAGCTCACTCTCTCTCAAATAAATAAGTAAAATCTTTAAAAAAAAAGTCTTCATGTGCTATGCAGACCGATTCTTTTTTTTTTTTTTTAGAGTTTATTTCTTTATTTGACAGAGAGAGACACAGCTAGAGAGGGAACACAAGCAGGGGGAGTGGGAGAGGGAGAAGCAGGCTTCCCACTGAGCAGGGAACCCAATGCAGGGCTCGATCCCAGGACCCTGGGATCATGACCTGAGCCAAAGGCAGATGCTTAACAACTGAGCCACCCAGGTGCCCCTGATTCTTCTTGATTTACTGTATTTTATGGTTACATACATGCTGAGAGAGAGAGAGGGAGGGAGGGAGAGATGAAAATAAACAAAAAGAATGAGGGGAAATAAAGAAAACATAAAGAAATATTAGAAGAATGGGTGTGGAAAAGGGAAACAAACGGGAACAGGTTAACATTTAATGAAACAAGCCCCAGGGTCACACGTGAGCCTCCAAGGGGCGGTTAAATCTGGTATCTAGAGTCTCGAGTGCTCAGACTAGGGTGTAAAGAAATGCAGGGTCTCCAGCAAGGGCTCTCTTCCCAGCATCCAAACTGATTCACAGCCCAGTTTGACCCTGGCCCCTCCTACACTGTCAGATCCTCATCGTTGTTGTTTCTACTCCTTCCCTTTCTCTTGTCTCTGCTGGCAAAATGCTCAGAAAAGGTGATTTGAAGTGTGGTCCCTGGTTGGGGCTGGTCCACAAACTGTTCTCTACTGGTTTCTTGGAAGCAAGCATCAAGAAACTTTTATTAAGCAGTTCGATGGAATAATTTAATGTCTATAGAATCTAATGAAAGACGGGGCTTCATTTTGTATATTTTTGTTTTTAATTTCATTTCAACTAGTAACTTATTTTTACTGTATTTTACAAAATATCCTCTGTGATCGCTTGGGAAAAAATGGTCTGATGTTACAGTTAGTTAGAAGCATTGCTCTGGAGAACCAGGACGTAGTGTTTGAAGGAAAGCGTATCTCACTCTTCCAAATGCAGATGGAGCTGATGATACCAAGTGGAGGAGAGCCTCACATTTCTCCCCCTGAAGAGCCTGGGTCAGAAGCAATAGCCTCTAGTTAGTGACATGCTTTAGAGCAAGGATTCTGCAACTTGTTTGTCTTAGGACTCTCTGCAAACTTTAAAAAATTCAATTTCCAGGTGTTCATTGCTAGTATATAGAAATACATTTTTTTTTTTTTTAAAGATTTTATTTAGGGGCGCCTGGGCGGCTCAATCGGTTAAGCGTCCGCCTTTGTCTCAGATCGTGGGTCCAGGTCCTGGGAGAGTCCTGCATCAGGCTCCCTGCTCAGCGGGGAGCCTGCTTCTCCCTCTCCTTCTGTCCCTCCCCCCAGCTCATGCGCGCGCGCTCTTTCTCTCTCTCTCTCTCTCTCTCTGAGAGAGAGTTCCCTATCGTCACAGTAACTCGTATTCAGCCTTTAGTGATTCATCAGCCACTTTAGCTGAATGCTCCTTTCCAGCATGTATGGTGCCTGGTAGTACTCACCTTTTCTCTCCCTGTAGGCTTTCTTTCCTCGGATTTCAGGTTAGTTAGTGGCCCTGAAATCTCAGCTTTCTGACAGGTTCTGGAAAAGCTGTGAATTTGCAGATTACCTGATATTTGTTGTTGTTGTAAGTGACATAGCAATGCTCTTTCCAGCTTTCTGTATCTTAAGCAGAAGCCGGAACTTTCCTAATTATTAAAGACCAAAAAAAGGCTTTAGTTAATGTAGGTTAATCTATAGATATTTATCATATTAGAAACTTAAATGAGAAATTTAGAAAATATTTATTAACTTACTAAAAATGACAATAATATACCTACCTATTATGTTACTATAAATAACCCATTTTAAATTTTATTTTTTTTAAGTTTATTTAAAATAATTTAAAGTTTTAAATTAAAAAATTTATTTATTTATTTGACAGAGAGAGAGAGCAGAAGCAGGGGGAGCAGCAGGCTGAGGGAGAGGGAGAAGCAGACTCCCCGCTGAGCAGGGAGCCTGATGTGGGGCTCGATCCCAGGACCCTGAGATCACAACCTGAGCCGAAGGGAGACGCTGAATGACTGAGCCACCCAGGCGCTCCAGCCCATTTTACAAATTTTATTTTTTTATTTTTATTTTATTTTATTTTTCAAGGTTTTATTTATTTGACAGAGAGAGACACAGAGAGAGGGAACACAAGCAGGGGGAGTGGGAGAGGGAGAAGCAGGCTTCCCGCAGAGCAGGGAGCCCGATGTGGGGCTCGATCCCAGGACCTGAGCTGAAGGCAGACGCTTAACGACTGAGCCACCCAGGCGCCCCATATATCTGCTTCTGCATTCAATCTGTTGCAGTATCATCCATCATGAAGTCTCTGAAATACATCCATGATACGTTAGTGACAAAATGAGAGTAAAAAACCAAACAAAACAGCATCTTATTAGGAGAATAGTTTTGACCTTGTAGAACCCCAAAAAGGTCTGGGAGACTTCTAGGGCCACCAGCCCAGAGACACTTTGAGAACTTCCGGTTCATAGCATCTGCTCAGACAGTAATAGAGAGTGTATCCAAGCAGCCAACGAAGCTTGACTATCCTCCAGTATATGTGTATTTGTACACAAATTATATCTCTATCAGCAGTTTGTATATTGTATATAATAGTGAAACAATTTCTTACTGTTAAGCTAAAACAAAATGAAATAGAAAACATAGTATTTCCTTCCTGAGTCCTCTCCTGCCGTCCTGTGTACCCTTGACCCTAATTTGGAGGAGCCAACGGAGACCCTGAACCCTTGCTCTCTGGGGCCGTTCCTTTCCTGTAGGAAGCCACAGGAAAGCAGCCTGCCCTGGAGCAGAAGGAGACGAGGGGAGCGCATACCCATGAAAGAGAAGTCACACAAATCTTGGTCTCATCGACTATAAGATAACCCTGAAGCATCACTCCAAGGGGTGTTATTCTGTGATGGAATTCTGTATTTGAGTAGCCAGAATTCAGAGCGTCCTGGGTGGCAGCACCAAATTCATTGCCCCTCAACCAGCTTCTTTCAAGAAGAGGGTATTAGGGGCTCCCGGGTGGCTCAGTCGGCTAAGCGACTGCCTTCGGCTCAGGTCATGATCCTGGAGTCCCGGGATCGAGTCCCGCATCGGGCTCCCTGCTCGGCGGGGAGTCTGCTTCTCCCTCTGACCCTCCTCCCTCTCATGTGCTTGCTCTCTCTCATTCTCTCTCTCTCAAATAAATAAATAAAATCTTTAAAAAAAAAAAAAAAAGAAGAGGGTATTAGCAGACGACTTTGCTTTGTTCCTTCCTGGCCCTGGAGCAGGGCACTGGGTACTAGATTCATGGGAAGACTAGACTGTTCCTTGGCTATTTCCCTATAATTCCAATCCTTTTCTAGCTGGCTGTAGGCATATAGTTTATTTTTACCCAGTTTTCAAGGGAGAGATCAGAGCCCTATAGCTTACGAGTATGAGGAATGTATTATGTATTTTTTGCTGAGTAACAAGCAACCCCAAAGCTTGCAACTGAAAACCACGAACATTTATTATGTCATAGTTTCTTTTTTTTTTTTTTTTTTTTAAGATTTTATTTATTTGGCACAGAGAGACACAGCGAGAGAGGGAACACAAGCAGGGGGAGGGTGAGAGGGAGAAGCAGGCTCCCCGCTGAGCAGGGAGCCCGATGTGGGGCTTGATCCCAGGACCCTAGGATCATGACCTGAGCCGAAGGCAGATGCTTAACAACTGAGCCACCCAGGCGCTCCTATGTCACAGTTTCTATAGGTCAGGAATAATGATAATTGCCTGTGGTTCAGAGATGCTTACAGGTGTGCGGTCCAGGAGTTGGCCAGGGCTGTCGTCAATTCAAGGCTCAACTTGGGGAGGATCTGCTTCCAAGGTGACTCGTGTGGCTGTTGGCTGAAGTCGTCAGTTCCTTGCCATGTGGGCCTGTCCCTCAGGGAACACATGACAGGCAGCCGGCTTCTCTCAGAGCAAGCCAGCAAGAAAACAAGGGAGGATGCTCATAATAGAAGCCATAGCCTCTTTGTATTGGATCTCAGAAATCATATCCCACTGTATTGCCATACTCTATGTTAGAAGCAAGTCACTGGGTCCAGTCCACACTCAAGGGGAGGGGACTCTACAAGGAGACAGATTTCAGAAGGGAGGGGACCCCTGGGCTATTTTGGAGGCTACATACCACAGAGGGGGGAAGCCACTTTTTGGATTAATTTCCCATTCTTGGTTACTGACATGTTTTTCTTTATCTCTGTTGCTTGTTTACTAGAACAAAAGCTCTATAAGGGAAGAATTTAGCTGACTCGATCACCCTGTGTACCTCCAGGACCTAAAATAGTACCTGGCAGGAGGGCATACATATTTGTAGAATAAATGCATATATCTCATTAAATGATGGCAAGAGAAGACTCATTATAGAGTTTCTCAGTCCTTCTTATATCTTGTTTTGCTTCTTAATTATTATTTAGAGAATGCAGGCCCAAAGAGAATGGTATTTTCAATCAGTCCTCATTGCAAACCTAAAAAACATTTCTCATTGTAAATTCATAACCCTGGTGCCCTAATACCTCAGATAAGTGAGAAATCAAAAGTGTTTGCTCAATGGCCAATAAGCACATGAAAAGATGCTCAATGTCACTCTAGCCAATGGGGAAATGCAGGTCAAAACCATAATGAGATATTCACACCCATTTCGGATGACTATTCTTACCAACAACAATAAAAACCACAACAGCAGCAACAACAACAAGAAGGTGGAAGATAAATGTTGGTGAGGGTGTGGAGAAATTGGGGTCCTGGGGCGCCTGGGTGGCTCAGTCGTTAAGCGCCTGCCTTCGGCTCAGGTCATGATCCCAGGGTCCTGGGATCGAGCCCCGCATCGGGCTCCCTGCTCCGCGGGAAGCCTGCTTCTCCCTCTCCCACTCCCCCTGCTTGTGTTCTCTCTCTTGCTGTATCTCTCTCTGTCAAATAAATAAAATCTTTAAAAAAAAAAAAAGAAAAAAAAGAAATTGGGGTCCTAGTGCATTGCTGGTGGGGATGTAAAATGGTGTAGCCATTGTGGAAACCATTTTGGTGGTTCTTCCAAAAGTGAAACATAGAATTAGCATATGACCCAGCAATTCCACTGCTAGGTACATACCCCAAAGAACTGAAAGCAGGGACTCAAACAGACACCTGTTACATTAGTGTGCATGGCGGCATCGTTCACGACAGCCTACGGGTGGAAACAACCCAAGTGTCTGGCAGTGGATGAATGGATAAACAGAATGTGGCATATACATACAATAGATTATTCTATAAAAGGAATGAAATTCTGACACTTGCTATGACAAGGATGAACCTTGAAAACATTATGCTAAGTGAAATAAGCTAGACACCAATGGGCAAATATTGCACGATTCAGGAAGGCACATTGGGGAGGACAATCTGCTTTACTCCAGTCTACTGATTCAAACGCTAATCTCACCCAGAAACACCCTCACAAACATACCCAGAATTATTATTTGACCAAATATCTAGACCAAATATCTAATGTGGGCCAGTCAAGTAGCCACATACAAGTAACCATCACAAGGGCAAAATAAATTCCAGATTCTAACTGCCACTGGATGGGGCTCCCAAGAGGAACCTCATTCTGGTCAGGCCTGGTGCGGAGATGGTGAGAAGCCAGCGGAGAGACCCTGGCTGATCGGACAAATCAAAGACTGACAGAATGGGACACAAATGTGCCTCAGATTCGGTTCAGTTTCACACAGAATTAATGGTTCAAGAGGGAGGTTATAAGTGCCCAATACATTTAAATTTCTTTTTTTTAGAACTGGTTTACTGAACTAATCAGCCATCTGTAAGACTCCTGGTTGATGTCCTGTGAGGATCTGTGGTAACTCTTCTTCCACCTTCTTGTCCGAGCTTCTAGTTTTAGCTGTTTTGATTTGTGTAGTTTCAGACATCCGTGATTTTATAGTTCCGACTTTTGGGCTTGTTCTCTTCCAGAGAAGCCACATTTATGTATCCAGTTTTAGAATTCTGGGAGCATGAAGACGACTCAAGAGATTGAGTTTGCCATTGTTTCTTCTGACTTACGGCCTTCAGTCTCTTGGAGACTTCCAACGGGCTCTGTCAAACCTGTTCCTGAAAAACTGGAGTTTGGTAAAGGCCGTATTGTACTTAATACTTCAAATTCGGGGATCCCACTAATTATTGTTTCCTCTCCTCTGCAAATTCTGGATATTCCTTAGGATGCACTCTGGGAGGCTGACCTACCGTGTCAGAAGATAGTCTCCATTTGTGGCCATGGATTACTTCTTCTTGCTCTGTGAATTGCTCCAGAAAGTTCCTTTGGGAGCAGGATATCATTTTGGGTGGCAATCTCTTTCTGGAATGCCTTCTCCTTTTTCATTATTTTCACCTTTAAACAGGTTTGGACAAAGCTTCACCACAGAGAAAGAAACCAGGATGTGTCTTCCTGTGTGTGTGGATGTTACAGTGGTCAGACCTCTGTGGTAATGAGCCCCGGGGTACGAGGCAGTGTGAATGTGCCCCCCGCTCCCTGGGAGAGGGGCTTCACATGGACTCCACAGCATTTGCTGCACATGAGACATACTACACCCTCCCACTTGGATGCTTACTTCAGGCCAAAAGATAGAACAAACAAACAAACAGCCCACAACCTCCAAACCAGGCTGTTAAAATAATGTCCAATCTACTCCAGACTTTTGGTACCAAAGTCAGAAAAGAAAGAGATTTGGCGGGGCGCCTCAGTGGCTTAGCCGGTTAAGCGGCTGCCTTCAGCCCAGGTCGTGATCCCAGGGTCCTGGGATCAAGCCCCACATCGGGCTCCGTGCTCAGCAGGGGTCTGCTTCTCCCTCTCCCTCTGCCTCTGCCTCTCCCCTTGCTTGTTCTCACTCTCTCTCTGTCGAATAAATAAATAAAATCTTGGGAGATAGAAAGAGAGAAAAGTAGATAGATATTTGGCTGTAGGATCCTCACAGGTAGCCAAAGGCCTTCTGGCAACTTTAAGGGTAAAACTCTTCAAGTAGAAATACTGCCTGAAAAAGAGAGAAGAAAAACTTGCAAATGAGAAAACGAATCAGACAGTTGACCGTGAGCTTGAAGGGAATGAAGCTATCTTTCTCCTTTTTACAAGCTTAGGGCTGAAAGGCAGTCATCCTGGGGATAAATCCATCACTAGGGCCGACAGAGTAGAGGTAGTTTGGGGAGTGAGGAGAGAGCACCAAGCCAGATGCCTGCACACAAATAATAAAATGTTTTCCGTTGCTGTCATCTAAATGGTGAATGAAAAAGGATCTAGGGATAAGACAAACCCCTGAAGTGGCTTGGGGAAATTAGTGCTGATGTTTCCCATTAAAGTAGTAGTAATAATGGTCACAACTGAACATTTACAGAATGCATTTCATGCCTGGGATTCCACCGGGCTTTAAAAGAAGAGGATCTGATTCACACCTCCTACCAAGAGAATGAATGAATTTTCATTTCTCAGGGGTGGCATGAGGGACTTCTAACAGAATCTTAGATTCATCAGACTGTAGAGCCAAGTAAAGCCAGAGGTAAGCTAGTCAATGTCTTTTTCTGATGGGCCCAGAGAGGTCGAGTGACTGGCCCAAGGTCACACAGCTACTTAGTAGAATTGCTAGGTCTTGAATTCAGTTATGTTTCCTTTGAATCCAAATGGTCACTTTCTAACTGTGTGCCTTTGGGAAAGTCACCCAACCTTTCTGAGCCTCAGTTTTATTATCTATAAAATGTGGATAATAATAGCACTGACATCAAAGGCCTGTTGTGAGGATTAAATGAGATAAAATATGCTTAGAACAATGCCTGGCACACAGGAAATATTAAAGGCATGCTAGCTATTATTAGCTATTGTTCTTTTTAAGGGGTAGCATTCATTTAAAAAAATGCTGATGTGACCTCTTCCCATTTGCCACCATTTTAGGGTGGAGGAAGTTTGCATCTCCTTTTGAAGGAGCTCTGAAGAATTCCAGATGATTGAATCAATGAGTGAATGGAAGGATGAATCAATGAGTGAATGGAAGAATGTCTTCTTTAAACCACTGCCCAAGGGCAGGTAAGCTGAGCTGACCACTGACCAAGCTAGATGGAGACTCACAGTAGGGGAATCCAGCCTGAGGAGCTGCAGCATGGCCTCATGAGTCAGGCAAGCCTAGGTCTACTCCTTAACCTCTTTGGGACTCATATCTGCTCCATCTGAGGGCTACATAAGGAAAAAATACGCTTAGCACTTGGTACGATTTTTTGCTCTTTAGTAAGTGCTTATTACTATTGACTATTGAGGCTGAGTTAATATGTTTTTTCTTTTTTTTTTTTTAAAGATTTTATTTATTTATTTGAGAGAGAGAGAAAATGAGAGAGAGCACATGAGAAGGAGGAGAGTCAGAGGGAGAAGCAGACTCCCTGCCGAGCAGGGAGCCCGATGCGGGACTCGATCCAGGGACTCCAGGATCATGACCTGAGCCGAAGGCAGTTGCTTAACCAACTGAGACACCCAGGCGCCCCAGGTTAATATGTTTTTTCAACATAACTTAGATTTCCAGTTATTACAAATAGACACGATTAGCCAACATTCTTCTCTAGCCTCTTGTGAGGAAATCCCCAACTTCCAATTTATTTTATTCCCCCCCAACAGATTGAAGCAGTGACTGGTAGGAATTTTAGTGAGTAAATAATTTGGGGTCCCTTTGGCACAAGAACTTTCTGAGAATGGCTTTGAATCTTGTTCTGTATGAATCCACAGTGGCAGCGATGTGCCGTCATGATTAAAGCCAAGAAGCATGGGGCATTCCATTAAAGGAAACAAGCATTAACTTTCCTTCCCAGCCTGGTTACTCGGGACATTAATCAGCCCATAAAAATGGGATTAAGTCAACTCTCAATTTAGTTTTGTAGTTAACCTCTAAAATGTAACTACTCTTTTGTTTTTTAATATCGGGTGCTCACATTTTTAGATGTAATGAAAGAGCAGGGATATTTTCCCACAAATTTTCATGGGGATTCGTGACTACAGATGGAACCCTCCCTGAAGACATAATGAACAATTATTCAATCTGGGGAATGGCTTTGGAGGAGCCATTCCAGCTGGGGGTATATAAAGTGAGTTCCCTAAAAGCTGTATAAATGAGAGACCAGAGCAACCCTCAAACACAGTCATTTATTTTCTCCTTTATGGCCTAATGAATATGGCAAAATATCATGAGCCTATCAGCTTGAAACTCTGATCTTGCTCTGAGTCCCCCAAGGCAAACAGATGGGTTTTTAAATCCTTTTCTTAAAGTCTTACTGGATTGCAAAGCCTTTGCTGACATGTGGGGTCTGAAATTTTCCTGAGTTCTAAAACATCCTCCTCAACTTTTAACGGAGATACCCTGATGCTGTCCTAAAAGTTTGCTTCTCATTTTCCCTTCCCTAGGATCACTAGGCTGGAAGCTATCTTAGAGTTCACTCCAAGCCAGAGTGTCTATGGCTCCCAACTACAGAGGACAGATTAAGGCTAATGGGGGTTTTCCCAAGAAACTACTTTTATTCAATTTAAAAAACTAGGCTTTACTCTGAGATTTTGTTCTTTCTCCCTTTTTGGTGTAAATTGTCTTCCTTAAGTGGGTGATTTTTTTTTTTTAAAGTATCTTTCTGAGATAAAATGTTTTTCAAAAAAAATTTTTTTTTTTTTTTTTTTAGGTTTTATTTATTTATTTGACAGAGAGAGAGAGAAAGCACAGCAGGGGGAGCAGCAGAGGGAGAAGCGTGGCTTGATCCCAGGACCCTGGGATCATGACCTGAGCTGAAGGCAGATGCTTAACTGACTGAGCCACCCAGGGTGGCCCCTCAAAAAAGCTTTCTTTTAAAAATTCTGCTATGGAATCCAAGAACCCCTCCATTTTGCAGTTAGGAACCCAAGGGCAAGGCCATTGCCCTTCCCCATGGCTGCTGAGTGAGTTGGTGGCTGAGCTGGGTCAGCACCAGGCTTCTGTCTTCCAGCCTGGTTGCTTTTCCTCCATCAGGCTGTCCCTTGGAAATGGACAAAGCAGGCCGTGCTAAGAGAAGGCCCGGGGGAACTGGATATAGTTCCTGGCAGCAAGAAGGGTCATCAGGGTACTCCATGGGGTCCCGCTTTGTAGCATGATTCTAAAGGTGGTCATGCCAAGAGCAGAGAAAACCTCATGTGCAGATAAAGCCATGGCTGTGGTTAAATTCATTATGGCTGGCCTCCCCTGTTTACGCCACCTGACAGGTGCCTGCAGGTAGCTGGGTGCGTGATCTGGTTCTGAAAGAATGATGCCTGTGTGCACACGTGCGTGCACCTCCACTGGGAGTGGGCAGTGGGGAGGGTGCTCTTGAGGTGCTGTGGGGTGTTCTGGCCACCTTTCACCAAGTCTTGTAAGGCTCGAGCTTGAACTGGGCTGAGATTCTGCTGAGTGGTCCACAGCCCAGGGTAAAATGATCCCATCTTGGATGGAACAGGACAGTCTCTTGGGTCAAAGCAGGATTTCTAAGAGGGCCTTAGGCTCCTAAAGGATCTTTTGGGTTGCACTTAAATCCCTAGGGTATAAGGAAAGGACCCCAGGTGCAAGAAATTGATATTGTTTTGCAAGCACGAGTCAAGAGCCTTGATGTGATGTCCCAGGGCTCAGGCTGCTGAATGCAATGAAGAGACACTGGTCCCCCCTCATTCCTTCCCATCCTAAAATCCTTATGAACCTGCGGAAAGCTCTCTACAGCCCGTTGCCCGTCCAGGTGAGGTGTTGACAAAACATGCAAAACTTGGTAATCTTCAGCTGGCCTCGTGTATTTCCCTCAAGATCCTACTGCTCTTATCATCCAGACTGCTAGACCAGTAATCTCTCACCAGTTTATTCTAGATAGAAGGCTATTTTTTGTTTTAAAGGAATGCTACTTAGAAGGATCATCAAAAGGTCATCAAGCTTCTTGTTTATTCACTGGTTTTGAAGATCAAGTTTCCTGTTAATAGATGTGGGACTCCAAGAGAGAGCAAGACTCTCGGTCCAGCCCTTACCAGAAGGATTGAAACTCACAAAATCGGTTGAAGGGAAAAGGCAGTTTCTCCTTTAAGGGGAAGGAGGCATGTGGGAGCCGAATTTAATCTCTTACGGTTCCCAAAGTATTTTTTTTTTAAATAAAGCTGAAACCTTTCCGAAACGGTTCAAGATCCAAATAATGTTCTTATCTGCAGTTTTCTTTGGAAACCGTACAGCAGTAGATATAGATGTCCAAACACGTATCCAGCCCTGTCTTAGGGAGCTATATATGGGGAGGCTCTTGTCAGCTAGTAACACACTGCTCCTCCAGCCCCCCTTTTCTTCTCCAAGTTGAAAACTTTTGTTGTTGTTGTTGTTTACCAGCTTGACCTTCAAAATGCCAACTCCAAGGATGCCAGTTCAAATTTGCTGTATTTTGAACAAAGCGCACCCAAATTCTCCTTGATCACTCTTTGTATTTTCACTGACGGCGGGGACTTCAGCGTGCAGGAGAACGTGGAAGATCATCAGGCGGCTCCAGGCCCGTAGTCTGGACTGGGCAGCCAAGATAGTGTTTCATGAAGCCCACTTATCTGAGCAGGGTGCATCTAATTGAAGCATTCAGCCTTCGGTATGGGCTCGTACTTAACAGCATCCAAATGGTTCTTTCTAGTTTTATTAAAGGAGCTGGATCCTTCTCATAAGTTTTCCATTAATGGGATTATAAATTGATATAATTTTAAGTCCAAGAATGCAGAACTGGTATGTGGTAAACATAAACATGTGTTTGGTGTTAGATGTAAACTAGTGTAGCCAAAGTGGGCAAGTGCTGTAAACTTCAAACATAAAACAGATGTCAGGTAATTAGAGACATGTAAGTGATGACAACAGCCGTGAGCTGCAGCAATGAAATGAATTGTTAGTTTAGGCAGGAATCACTGTGGCCCTGGTGGATTTATCACGTTTCTAGCTGCTGTATGAACTTGATGTTACCCTTCTCTAGGAGAATACAAAAATTGCTTTTTTTTATTCAAAGGCAGGAAGTGCAACTTGGAAGCATGCGAACCTCGGTCCTCGTTTTCTGAGTCTGAAAAAAATTGATCGGCATTGCCTATCGCAAAATGGATTAACTAGTTGGTTAGCAATTTAAAAATGGTATTTCAACTCATTCTCTAATGTTAGGAGCAAACTCTTAGACCACTTCGGGAGACGTCTGGTGGGATCATCGGTGAAGTCCGTATGGTGGGCCTCCTCTCAGCACTGTGCGAGGGTCGGCTTACTCTTGTGCAGGTGATGGTGGCAGTGGCGTATTTTAGGGAGTACTTTTAACTTTGGAGCATGTTTCGCAGTTGGGTAAAACCAAAGTGAAAGACACCCTTGCTATAATTTTCTGATGTCCAGAAAGTAAAATTTTAAGCAAAAAAATCTTGGATCTGGGGGGGAAAGGGCTATGGGATTATGCTCCTATGGTACCAAACTGAGAAGGATTTGATTTAGCTTTTATGGAGTGGGAAATCACTATAAGCCAAAGGATCATTTAAAAAATTTTTTAAAATTTAAATTCAATTTAATTAACATACACTGTATTAGTTTCAGAGGTAGAATTTAGTGATTCATCAGTTGAATATAACACCCAGTACTCATTACTTCAAGTGCCCTCCTTAACGCCCATCACCCAGCTACCCCATCTCCCCACCCACCTCCCTTCCAGCAACCCTCAGTTTGTTTCCTGTAGTTAAGGGTCACTTATGGTTTGCCTCCCTCTCTGTTTTTGTCTTATTTTATTTTTCCTTCCCTTCCCCTGTGTTCATCTGTTTTGTTTCTTAAATTTCACATATGGGTGAAATCATTGGTATTTGTTTTTCTCTACTGACTTATTTCACTTAGCAGAATGACCTCTAGTTCCATCCATGTTGTTGCAAATGGCAAGATTTTATTCTTTTTGATGGCTGAGTAGTATACCATCGTATATATCACATCTTCTTTATCCATCCATCTGTCGATGGACATCTGAGCTCTTATGGACATTGCTGCTATAAACATTGGGGTGTAGGTGCCTGGGTGGCTCAGTCATTAAGCGTCTGCCTTCGGCTCAGGTCATGATCCCTGGGTCCTGGGATCGAGCCCCACATTGGGCTCCCTGCTCAGCGGGAAGCCTGCTTCTCTCTCTCCCACTCCCCCTGCTTGTGTTTCCTCTCTCACTATCTCTGTCAGGTAAATAAATAAAATCTTAAAAAAAAAAAAAATAAAGTCTGTCTTTAAACAAAAAACAAAAAACATTGGGGTGCATGTGCCCCTTTGAATCACTATATTTCCTTTGGATAAATACCTAGTAGTGCCATTGCTGGGTGATAGGATAGCTCTATTTTTAACTTTTTTTTTTTTTTTTTTTTTTTGCGAGAGAGAGAATGAGAGACAGAGAGCATGAGAGGGAGGAGGGTCAGAGGGAGAAGCAGACTCCCTGCTGAGCAGGGAGCCTGATGTGGGACTCGATCCTGGGACTCCAGGATCATGACCTGAGCCGAAGGCAGTCGCTTAACCAACTGAGCCACCCAGGCGCCCTCTATTTTTAACTTTTTGAGGAACCTCCATACTGTTTTCCAGAGTGGCTGCACCAGCTTGCATTCCCACCGACAGTGTAAGAGGGTTCCCCTTTTTCCACATCCTAACCAACATCTGTTGTTTCCTGAGTTGTTAATTTTAGCCATTCAAAGGATCATTTTTTTAATTAAAGATTTTATTTATTTGTCAGAGAGAGAGAGAGTGCACAAGCAGGGGGGGTGGCAAGCAGAGGGAGAAGCAGGCTCCTCGCTGAGCAAGGAGCCCGATGTGGGACTTGATCCCAGGACCCTGGGCTCATGACCTGAAGCTGAAGGCAGATGCTTAACCAACTGAGCCACCCAGGCATCCCTCAAAGGATCATTTTAACAAGTTATTTCTGATTTAATCAAAATCCAACAACTCTGATGTCATCCGTGTATAACCAAGTTCATGTTCTAACAATCATACTTCAGCACAGCTGATAAGGAGCTTGATTCATTTTTGCATTAACTGGTATAAAAGTGTGTCCTCTGTCTAGCTAGATGTCCAGATCTTGAAAGCACTGGAGGCTGTTCAACAATGAATTTGAAGAAGAGCCTTCAAGTGCTCAGGGGGATGCAAATGATGGATACCACTGACTTGTTACTGGCTGGACAGAGGCCCAAACCAAGCAAGTCATGGAGTTAACACTATCTTTTATTTCAGAGTACGGCCCCTTCTGGGGGTAATGAAAGCACCGTTAATGAAGTGGTCCTCCTTTCCTTTATGATACCTGGATTTGGAGGCCAGGCAACTGGCACATCCAACCAGAGACCCTTCAGCCCTGTACCTGCAGGCAGAGCATGACTAAACCCCATTAAATTCTGAACGTTCACTGCCCTTCCCCCTCACCCTCGGCAGCTTCCAACTTTGAAACAGTTAAGGTGTTCCTCTTGGGAACAACATTTCTTCCGTGTTTACAGAGGCTCATGTCTATCTTAGGTAAGGGAGAACTGGACTTGGAGGTGAATAGGCTGACGCTACTGATTTTTAGGAACGTGAAATGTCCTGGTCTTCTGCTTCCACCTTTATAAAATGGGGGTCATAATATTTGTCCTTCCTGCCTCCTGAGTTGTTGAGTGAGCTATGAGAATTCTTTGTTAGTATTAGCCTGTGTGTTCATGCTGTTGCCTCCATTTGGAATGCCCTTCTCCTGCTCTACCAGGCCGTCTCCCATAGAGCCTTCAAGACCCTGTTGAGATGTTCGCTTGTCTGCCAAGCTTCTTGACTCCTCAGTGCAGAGTGGCACCCTCTCCTGTTCTACGTCTGTCAGCCAACCACACTGTATTGTCATTGTTTACATGTGTGTCTCTACCATTGGACTCTGAGCTCCTTGAGCAGCGGGACAGTGTCTTATTCACTTTGTGTCCCCATCTTCCAACATCATAGCTGGCTGTAGTGGACGCGCAAGAAAAGTTTGTTTAATTGATGCTTGGAGGACATTGGATGGATCCCATGCTTTGGGTGGAGGATTCTAGACCACCGAAGAATAGACCGCTGTGTGTAATAGCACACAGCCTTCTGTTTTGCCTTTTGTGACAGAAGATGGCCAAGGAACAAAGCGTCACCTGGTCACGGTCAGATCCAGGCTGCTCAGGGTCAAATCTTCCTCAAGGCTTTCTTGGAATTGAAGGAAGGAAAAGCCCCATGAGCCATTGTGTTCACGCTACCCACAGAGAAACACAGCTTTCACTCTATTGTGTTTAAGTTAGATAGCGTGTGTGAAAGGGCTTTGTAAAGTGCAAAGCATCAGGCAGACGCGAGGAGTTGTTCTATGTGCGCTTTCTCCCCAGTCTGATGGTGAGCTTTCAAAAGGCTAGAATCCTGTCTTCTTTGTCTTCCCTTCGATGATAATCCCAATGACTCCCTTCCACTGATAATCAATACTTAGGTATTGAATACATAGGTCCTTACTTTTACCTTTATAATTTCCCTTTATCTTTAGCCACCATAACCTATGAGGGCAACACCAACTATATATTGCTCTCCTCTCTCATCCCTGTCTGCAGTTCTCCCCACGGAAGTCAATGGATTATTAGAACTGCACTTGAGGAGTGTGGCCGTGCATGCAAGTTTGAGTATTTGTAGTTGAATATCATATGTTCCCCCCCATATCCGTCTAAAAAATGCTCATCACTTTATTAAAAAAATAAGGATATTTATTTGAGAGTCTCTGTCAGTGGTTCCAGTTACCAAAAACATTGGAGATGATCTTGATTTTTTCTTTCTTGATTTCCTTTGATGAAAGGGAAAATGGTGGATAGTGTCTTCCATTGTTACTTGATATTTATTGATTGATTTGTTTTGAATTTAATTAAGGCACACTATCTATTGCACTAATCCTGCATATAAATGCAAGCTATTGGGGGTGTGTCCAGGAGGACAGATACAGTGTTGTTTTAAAGGAGTTTAAAATACGATTTGGGAATGACACGTAAAAATAAAACATACCTTGTAATAAAAATTTATGTATAATTTGTAGACATATAAATCTATCTGTGTATATACATAGGCACACAAATGTATAATGTGAAATGAATGCTCTGCAATTTAAGGAAAGGGAATCTCTTTGAGGAAAAGAATCCTTAGGTTCTAACGGCAACAGGGTTGTTTCTATGAGGTTTCTTACTTAAACATGTTCAATGTTTTGTATATATTTATATGTAGAAGATAAGAAAGAGGTGGGGACCCGGAAGGAGAGAAAGAAATGTTTTGACTTAATAATAGGCTGCTGAGTCAAATTTCCTGAGTTTAAATCCCGTGTCTAGGTGGACCTTGGCACATTTTTAAAATCTGAATCTCAGCTTGCTTTGCTGCAAAATGTGAATAAGAGGTCTTCTTCATAATATTGTTGTAAACATTAAATAAGATAATAAATGTGAAGCATGGGACACAGAATATACAGACACTGAATTGTACCTGTTAATATCTGTGTTAATATCTGGTATTTACCAGAGCACCTGGGGGGGGGGCAGCATTTGGGGTTTTTACCTGCACTACTGCATCCAGTCCCTGATGGTCCCTGACGAGGTAGGTGCTCTGCTCTGTTCCCCACGTAACTAACATAGGTGACTGCCCTGAACGGCCGGCGCCCATGTGAGTCGGTGCTCAGTAAACTAGCCGTTTGCTCATTTATTGAATGGTGCACATGAAACGAGTTACATATGGAAAGGACTTAGACCCAGCACTTAGCACAAATGAGTGCTGCAGACGTGTTTGCTGTCCCTGCCCGTTCTCCCAGCCCTGCTGCCTTCGGCACAGGGGAAGCGGGGCAGAGAACTGTGGCATTTGGTGGAGGAAGGCTCTAGGTCTGGGGCGAGAGCTGCCATGACTGTCTGATGACGGTTTCCTGAGTCAGGGTGGCAGATGCCGGGAAGCAGCACCTCCCTTGTAATTAACCGTTTGGCTGCTGAGCTGACGGTGGCTTTGAAAGACACCCAGGTGACAGTGGGGTGCCTGTGGTCCCAGACTGCAAACTTACACCGAGTCAAGAGCTAAATGGCCTCTCACATCTACTCATTTTCTCTTAAATTACATGTGATTAGGAATATAATTACCACTCCTTACTCTTCTCCCCCCAAAACACTATTTTTCTTTGCCGTGCAGTGCTTTGATAGGACAGGACACACGGAGGTTGTGCTCAGGGCGGTGGGGAAGGCCTAGGATGAGAGCGAGAGGAGAAGCCAGGCGGTGGCAAGGGGAGGTGGGGGGGATGGAGCCCACCCTTTGTGGCCCTGGCGAGCTTGCAAGTTCAAAAACAAAAATCCAGGGGCAAGAGTGGTAATTAGAAAATGCAGGCAAAAGGCTTTGATTATTGAAATCGTACCTGCCCGGGGTTCCTGGGAGAGCCTGAAATGATATGTGTGCTTACATTAGAATTATAAAGCTCAGCTGTTGATCTTTTTATTTTTGGAATGTCTACCTCTACCCCTCTAATTACTTTACAGTCCAAATGATTAAAAAAAGGAGCAGAGAGCAAGAGATGAGCCCAAATTGCTGTGTTTAAAGGAAGCGGGGTTGTCTGTTTGCGTGGGGCTCTCCCTGTAATGAAAGCCACTGCTGGGAGCTGTTTAGACAAACTCCCCAAACGGGCTCCGCGCTCTGGAGCCATCCAGGCTTCCAAATGCGCGGGTTCGCTGTGCCGGGGCCGCGTCTGTCGGGAAAGGGGCGGCGGGAGGAAGCTCCGAGCTGTGTTTTGAATTAATGGGTTCCACTTCAGTCTGGGTTCAAGTGGGAGGCTATTTAGAAAAACCTTCCCAGGCCGGCCGGCACTGATGTGGCAAACCCGGCCTCGGAGCAGACAGACTCGAAATAGCCTTGCTTCAGCGTCTCGAAGGCACACGCCGGGGCCTCCCCTTCAAAGAGCGCGGCCCCGCACGACCCCTTTGTCCTCCGAGGCTCCGCCTTTCGGGACGCCGCGCCTCGCCCCCGAGCCCAGCGGGACCGTGGCGCCCGGTCCGCAGTAGTGGGAAGGGGGTGCCCGGCGGCAGCGAGAGCCCTCTGAAACGGAACAAACGGAGCAGTGCCCCAGCGCCGCGGCCACCGCCACGGCCAAGTGCGTGTCTGCCCAGGTGCGCGGCGGCCAGCGCCTGGTGCGCGGCGGCCAGCGCCTGGTGCGCGGCGGCCAGCGCCTGGTGCGCGGCGGCCAGCGCCTGGTGCGCGGCGGCCAGCGCCTGGTGCGCGGCGGCCAGCGCCTGGTCCGCGCCGCGCATTCTCGCGCCAGGTGCACACGACTCGGTGCACGTGGCCCCAGACGCCACGGGAGGCGGCCTCCCTTCGCTGCAGACCACGCCTCTCGTCCGCAGCCACGTGGGGTCAACGTTCATTTCCGCCCAGGAGCCTCTCTGGGGGTTGGGGGTTGGGGGTTGGGGGTGGGCGGGGGGCGGGGTCCTGCCGACCAGCCGACTTTGGACGGGCTCGCTGAAGAATTTGTTATTAAAGATAGCTTAGCCCGCACCGGTTTCCTCCCGTCTCTTAGCGACTCGAGGAGAAGTTAGACCAAAGGCATTTCGCTTTTGCATTGATTTCTTAATTAAAAAATATCTTTCTTTTCTTTTGGCCCAGGCCAAATGACCTTTGAATTTCTTGTCAAACTACGGGGGGATTTTTCACAGTGTTGAAGTCGCTCTTCTCACATAACCTGAAAGAGGCCCCCCCACCCCCCTTGATGAGTAAAAAAAGAGCCGAGTTCTTTGTTTGCAAAAATCTTTCGTGTTTCTAAGTTGTTCCGGAGAAGGAATAGCAGATGAAGTCAATACAATCTGGCCACTAAATTAGTTCTCCAAGTTGATGAACTTGGCCACATTTCTACCATTATAGGTTTTCCTTTGATGTTTGAAGAATTAACTTTTTCTCCCACGTAAAGCATCTCCACATGTTGGTTGGTTTGTTTAGGGGAATATTTTGACCTAGCAGATTTACAATCTAAATGACTGATATGCCCTCTGCATAAAAGTACAATGGATTCTCTATAGAACCTTAATCCATATTCTCAACTTTGATGAGACAATATATAAATCCTTCCATTTTTTCCCCTAGAAAGTAATGCTTTTGGTAGTGATATGGTATCATGCTTTGCAAAGGGCAGTCTTATTTAATGTCTTAGCCTCCTACTTTCCTCTTTAATCTTCTTGAAAAGAGTTTGTGCGTTTAATTCCAATTTATGGGTGGGCAAGAGTAGGGCGAGAGTGTTTGGGTGCTCAGCTTACTTTGGCTTATGGCAATGGAAATGAGGTTTGAGACTACGCGTTGATGGTGTCTAGTTTGGGTATTTCCACTGACCTGTGTTGCCAACCCTGACAGGGCCCAGGTTGTGCCCTGGTTATACCTGATGTCAGTAGAACTCTTCTATTGTAGGTGTTCTCATCAGATTAACAATCTGTCAACGACAGATATAATGGCAGGCTGCAGATTCTAGCCAAGAAAGAATTTTGCAGCACTGTAGGTTAAGTCATTAAATAGGGAGCATAAAAGATTAAAGTTAAGCTTTTAAGATTCGTAGCATGATGTCCTGTGACTAGGCAGAAATTTAGTGAATTTTTGTAGACTACTAGATAGTAGACAATTTGAAGTTGAATTTAATTTACATGTTTAATGTTAAGACTGAGTGTAACTCTTTCTCTCCTTCTCCCTATCCTTCCCCCAAGCCAAATGAATAACAGTGCTTTTATTTATCTTTTTGCCCATTCTGTAACTTACTTTATTTTTTTTAATTTTATTTTATTGTGTTATGTTAGTCACCATACATTACATCATTAGTTTTTGATGTAGTGTTCCATGATTCATTGTTTGCATATAACACCCAGTGCTCCATCCAGAACGTGCCCTCCTTAATACCCATCACCGGGCTAACCCATCCCCCAACCCCCCTCCCCTCTAGAACCCTCAGTTTGTTTTTCAGAGTCCATAGTCTCTCATGGTTCATCTCCCCCTCAAATCCCCCCTCCCTTCATTTTTCCCTTCCTACTATCTTCTTTTTTTTTTTTTTAAACATATAATGTATTATTTGTTTCAGAGGTACAGGTCTGTGATTCATCAGTCTTACACAATTCACAGTGCTCACCATAGCACATACCCTCCCCAATGTCCATCACCCAGCCACTCCATCCCTCCCACCCCCCACCACTCCAGCAACCCTCAGTTCTTAATGGTTTGTTTCCCTCTCTGGTTTCATCTTCTTTCACTTTTTCCTCCCTTCCCCTATCTTGTCCTCTGTCTTGTTTCTCAAATTCCTCATATCAGTGAGATCATATGATACTTATCTTTCTCCGATTGACTTATTTCGCTTAGCATAATACCCTCTACTTCCATCCACGTCATAGCAAATGGCAATATTTCATTTTTTGTTGGCTGCATAATATTCCATTGTATATATGAACCACATCTTCTTTAGCCATTCATCTGTTGATGGACATCTAGGCTCTTTCCATAGTTTGGCTGTTGTGGACATTGCTGCTATAAACATTGGGATACACGTACCCCTTCGGATCACTGCATTTGTATCTTTGGGGTAAATACCCAGTAGTGCAATTGCTGGGTCGTAGGGTAGCTCTATTTTCAACTTTCTGAGGAACCTCCATACCAATAACAGTGCTTTTAAATGACGGTAAGAAGAAAACAGATTTCAGACATTAAGTTGGGAGCTTTGGACTGCGGACATTTGAGAGCCCTACGAAATGGACCAAAAGATGCTTCTTTCATCTGATGTACTTAAGGAATGGCCCCACATAGAGAAGCACGTTCCTTCTGTTTCATGGTAGATTTTGAATTTAGAAAAAAAAATCTTGGTAGGTGAACTATCCCCCATTTTCTGGGGACAGCTTTTATCCTCATTTGCCTATTTGAGAGGGACAACGCTGACCCCTTTCCGAGTCCCCTCCTACTGACCCCTCCAAACGTACAGATCCACTTAAATATGGCCACCACAGGCCTTCCCTCAGGAATTTGGCGTCTTTTCTTCTCAAGAGAACAGAATATATTGTGCTAAAAATGGGCTCAGGTAAATCTATCATTAAAAGAGTTCAGAAGAACCGTCTGTGCACCATAACTGTTTGCAGGAATTTGGCAGTCAAGTAAAGAAGATGCCGGTGAAGATGGTTAAGCGTGGTGTGCAGGCTCTGCAGTCAAAAGCCGGCATCAGTGGACAATTGTGACAGGGGCTAATTGTGTAGGAAATGATTTTTCTTATGCCACATATTGTAGTTTTAGGACAATTTCAGTTTTGTTTTTTTTTCTCCCCTCCCCAGGGCAGCGCATTAATATTGAGATATTTGGAAAACTTCACTACAGAGCATGGTTTCAGAAATAATGAAACAATAAACAAGAATCTGGTATTAATATTCTGTGGGTTTTAAATTTTATGCCATTAAAAGATGTAAGGATTAGTAATTTCATGTATCCTACAAAGTAGAACATGCCTTAGGACACACGGGTAAATGATTCATTGGAGCTCAAACATCTGACATCAAACACAGATTGAGTCCCTGGTGCTTATTGGCTCGGTCATGATAATACCTCATTAATTCAAACCCCAGAAAGCCAGGTTTGGGGATGAATCAGGTTGAAAAGACGCCGGGCTGAAGCTTACATTTGCATATTTGACAGACTTTGATGAGAAAAGTAAGAATTGCCCATAGTTGAGGCAAGGGTGATGAAAGGGAACACACAGGTCTTGAGAAGCACCAAATACAGACAGACCATTGAGAGGATAAATATAATTTATGTAACCTCGATGTCAGAACAGGTTTCCTACAGGCCTCCACAGAGCAACATTTCATTAACCTACAGTATGCTCTAGAAAGAGCTACCTTTTCTTGTAAAATACCTTCTTTCCAGAGTGTCTGAATTAACAAAGAATTTGTTAATTCACCTTTTGTAAAGGTCACGATTGGAAGAAAACTCTGCAAAGACATATTTTAATCAAGGCAAGCAAGGGAAATTGCTCCATTTTCTTGGTTCCGAAGAGGAGGTCCTCTTGCCATTGGCAGACCAACCACTTCCGCTGGAGATGCCCAGGCAACAGTTCTCAGACTTGTCATTAGTAGAATTTGCAAGCCGTTCTCTCTGAGAGCCAAGTGCCTCTCTGATTGAGGAGGAGGAAGATGAATGTAGCTGGGATATTCTGGATCTTGTCAGCAAGAACATTCTCTCATCTAACCAGAGGGAGGAGGGGAAGAGAGCCCGGGACGTAGCACCTGGTGGCCTGGCAGGCCTGGAGTTTGCCTGGCCTCCTCCCCAGGGGTAATTTGTCATTGTGTCTGTTCTTGCTCTCAAGAAATGTTAAGTGCCTTAGTGAAAAGCTGCAGTACAAACGCACACAGATCTGAGTGCTTTAAGTTTTGAGTCTGGGGACACACCAAAGCCACTGAGTGTCCCATGGAATAGAAGAGTAGTCCATGTAGCGCAGACAAGTCAGGAACCCGGTTTCTGGCAATGCTTTTGAAATTCAGAACAAATTTCTCTTGCCTCCCGTTGCATAAATGGGACTCCAACACGCTTCTCAATGAATAAGGATCAATTTTACTGCTTTGCTTTGCGATGGCAGTCTTTCACGGGGTAGAATCTTCTCATATCATATATCCTGGTGAATCTTTCCAGTGAATTAATTGTGCAAATTCCTGCTCTGCTAGAGAAATAAATACTTCTGCAAAACATTTACCTTGCCTAATAGTCTAATCTTACGCCAACATTGCAGTTAACACCCGCCAAACAGAAAACCCCTGATAATCCTGGATTAAGTAACATTAATATTATTTTTGGTAGACCAGCAGGATTGTCCAGAGGACCAGTGATCACAGGAATTTATGTGGGTGGGTAGACTCTGCAGACGATAACCTTAGAGTAACATTCTGTAGACACCACACGATCTAAGAGCAAAATTTGAAGTGGAAAATATGAAAGCCTTGTCTTTGTAGAGCGCATTGTAGCTTATGAGATGCCTTCATATACAAACTCATATGCTTGCCCTCCCCGTCTGTGAAGATTCCTGCGGAGGTCCGATCAGCTCCCTCTCAGGGATGAGAACACTGAGGTTTGGAAATAGTGAGTAGCTCAGCTAGTAGGTAGGAGAACTGGGCTCAAAATCTAGGTATTTTAATTTTGACTTTGACATTATTTTTTTTATGTTTCCACTAATAGGGAATATGTTAGAATGAGTTGGCGTTGCATTATGAGTTTCGGGTTAAGACTCTCAAAATAAAACCAGTATCATAGAATGAGAGAAACATTGAGGCCTCCCATGGGACACGACTCCAGGGGCCCTTTGCCTTTAAAGACCTCCGGAATGGCATCTGCCTCCAGGAGGAACTTCTCTGATGTGCACACATTTAAAAAAAAAACAACCCAAAGAAAAGAAAAGGTAAAAGTCAAGGCCCAAGGCAAGGTCAGGTAGGAGGTTCAGGGCAGAGCCAGGACTGAAGGAGAAGGTGTGTTTGCAAATACTGCCCCAGGCCTTCAGCTGGAGCGTTTGTGTGGGGTTGCCCTGTCAGCAAGGAGGGTCTAAAGTGTGCAAGGGTGCGGGGACTTCTAAGAATGTGGGTTTTGAGTCGAAATAGAAACTTTCCCTTACATTCTGACTCACAGGGGATTAGAAAGTAGTGGATGGATTAGAAGAAAATGCTTCAGTTAAGAATTTGATCCTGTTAGGCAACAGTAAGTCACTTTTCTTCTAGGCTCGCTTGCCAAAAAGTCGAAAGAAAAAGAAAAGGGTGCATCCACAGCTTGTGAGATAATTGTTTCTGAAGAGCTGCCTGCCTAAGGCCTCTTGAAGGCTAGTTTTTCTCCCAGTTCGCACGACTTTCTCTTTGGAAGAGAACAATGGATTTTCTGCTGGAGTGTGAGCCATTAGCATAGGGCTTCCCCCGCCTGGTGTCTGCGTCCCCAGGGGGAGCTGGCATAGACTGAGGGTGGGGGGAGCCCTCTGGGAGGGACTCTGGCTCCAGTCCTGTTGCCAGAGCTCAATTATGCAGGGGGGAGGAAGATGGAAAACGAAACCAAATGGTTAAACTGATTTTTGCTTTGCAGACTGGAAAGCTGATTCAAACTCTCCCAGTCCCCTTGCTTCACAGAACTCCCCTTACAGGGTGAGGACTTGGCTTAAGATCTGTTTTGTTCTATTGTTTCTATTGTTGTATTTAAAATGCCCCTTAGTGGAGGAGTTGGGGCGGGCAGACCAATTATTGCCAAATTATTGACATGAAGGAACCTGAGGAACACATAATTACTTGAGCGACTTTTGACACCAGAAACCCCCATAAATTTATATAAAAATTACCATTATGTGCCTAGAACCCTTGTATTGCTGGGAGGAGCTCCTACAGTTGAAGAGTCTGAGGACAGATTTCAGTGACAAACCAATCCAGCTTATGGACCCAAGGAAATGCTGGAGACGAATAGTCAAAGCTCCTGTTGTCTCCTGAGTCCAGGGCCAAATCCTAGCAAGTCGCACTGAGTCTTTGACACAGTGCCACTTTCCAAGTTGTTCAGAATCTAGTTGCAGAGACAAGAGAGAAATGATCGTGCATTTATGTTATTTTATTTTATTTTATTTAAGAGAGAAAGCTTTTTTTTTTTTTTTTTAAGATTTTATTTATGTATTTGACAGAGAGAGCAAGAGAGCACAGCAGGGGGAACAGCAGAGGGAGAGGGAGAAGCAGACTCCCGCTGAACAGGGAGCCTGATGCGGGGCTCGATCCCAGGACCCTGGGATCATGACCCGAGCCGAAGGCAGACGCTTAATCACCTGAGCCTCCCAGGCACCCCTGATTATGTGCTTATTGCCCATAAAGACCATATTTAATATCAGGTTATAAAGGCAGTTCAAAGTTAATAACTGAATGTACTATGCCAAAAGACATTTGTCCTTTTGTTGTGTTGTTCTATTATATTGGGTAAGAGATCGTCAGAGGTTTTCCCTTGGATCTACTACCATGGGAAAAATATATTATGATTATTGTTCAGTTGGTATGGTGGTTAATTTTATGTCAGTTGACTGGGCTCTGGTATGCCCCCACGGTGGGTAAAACATCATCTCTGGGTTTATGTGTGTGTGTAAGGGTGTTTACAGAAGAGATTAGTGTTTGAATGAATAGACAGAGCTAAGAAGATTGCTCTCACTCAGATGAGTGAGCCTCATCCAATCCTCTGAGGGCCTGAATAGAACAAAAAGGCAGAGAAGGGGTGAATTTGCTCTTTCTGCTAGAGCTGAGTCATCTACCTCCTCCTGCCCTCAGACAAAGGTGCTCTTTGGGTTTGGACTGAAACTACACCACTGGCTTGCAGATGGCCCATCATGGGACTTCCCAGCCTCCATAAACTCATGAGTCAGTCCCTCATAATAATCTTTTTCTCTATATCTCTATATATCCTGTTGGTTCTGGTTCTCTGGAGAACCTTAATGTACTCAGTTCATAAGAGGTGTATGTGTATACTTGGGGACCAGGGGCGGGGGGGCAGTGGCACACATAATCCAGGATGGTGTCATACATTTTGGGGCTACAAAAGGAAGGAACTCATATTTACAGAGTGAGTTTTACCTGCCAGACACTAAAAAGATATATAAAAACTATTTACAGGTTGGGGTAAAAATAATATTTCCTTTTCACTGGCAGCCTCCATGCAATTCTGGATTTTTATCTGCTCAAATTAGTAGGAAGTCAGTGTTTCCTTCATCACTGATTCAGCAAATGTTTATGCATGCCTATGAGTCAGGCCTCCGGAGACTCTCAACCCAACATGCTCAAGAATCCCCAGGGAAACTCACTCAAACTGGATTACCAACCTGGTCCTATTGGCCTCTTGCCAGGAGAGCACATGCTTTCACACATCCCTCCAGGCTGGTGGACGTCACAGCCAAGGGTGTGGAGGTGGATGGGTTTAGAAGCTGGCCACCAACATGGTACCACTGCTGTTCTTGTTGCCTTGGGCACTGTGTGCCTGCATCTGGAAAGTCTCTACATCACCCAGATGCTGGGATCCATGGGGTCCTCCCACAAAGTGAGTAGAGCATGGCTTCTTCTGAGTAATCTGTGGTTAAATCAGGGAGGAAGTAGAAGGCCCAGAGACTTGGATGTCCAAAGTGTCCAGACACTTATCATAGTGATACTCTTGCTTTCAGCACTATGGGCGTCCTCATTTATTCATTCATTCATTCACTTTCTTCTATTTACTAAGCATCCCTCCACTGTGCCAGAAACGGTTCCAGGCCCTGGGGACACAATGAACAAAACATTGGTCTCTGCCCGTTGTAAATGACATTCTAACAGAAGGAGGTAGGAGGCAAATAAGCAAATGCAGTAAATGGTATCTCAGACTTATGGAGGAAAACAGTCAGGGAAGAGTAGACTGGCTACTCTTAGATTGGCTGAGACTAGCCAAGGGTGTGTGGAGGGTGAAGCTGCTGTTAGAAATAGGTGGACAGGAAAGGTCTCACAGGTAAACTGACATTTGATCCAACGGATGTGAGGGAGTGCACCACTGCTCAGAGAACAATCATTCCAGGCAGGAGGAGTCACAAGGGCAAAGGCAGCAGATGGGAGTGTGCCAGGGGCCAGTGTTCAGACCTTGGTGAGCACAGAGGAGAAGGGTAGAAGATACCATTGGTGTGTGTATGTGGGAAGGGGGGTAGATCATCAAAGGCCTTGTAGGCCTTGTAACAAATAGGGCAGTTACCCAAGAGAGCCATTACCCCTGACAAAATGGATTTCTGCCAGTGAGCCCAGGTAGCAGCATGGTATCCAGGAATAGGACTGAACTGTCCCTTCTTTTCTTACTATTGACCTCCTTCAAGGGAACTAAGACAGGCTGTCATCCCAACTCTACAACTATTCTTTTCTCTTCCCTCTCTCCCTCCCTCATTTCCTTCCTTCCTTCCTTCCTTCCTTCCTTCCTTCCTTCCTTCCTTCCTTCCTTTTCCTTCTTCCCTTTCCCTCTTTCTGTCTCTATCATATCTATTATCTATCTCTATCTATCTATCTATCTATCTATCTATCTATCTATCTATCTATCTATCTATCTATCATCTATCATCTATGTAGTGATAGATGGATAATTTAATTTTTGATTATGTAATACATTCATAACCAACAGGTATAGAAAAGAAGAATATTTTTTCCTATGATGAGCTCTTTGATATATTTACTAGTTCTATGACTTTTTCCTTTTAAATTTATTTCTGCGTTTATGTCTTTACTAATTCCTTTTGTCCACTTTTATCTGAGTTAGATGCTTTATTTATTTCAATTTTTCTTGTAAGTATTTAAGGCTATACATTTCCTCCTGAGCACTGCTTTAGATGAGCTTTTCATTAAAGCTCTTCATATTCACTCCTATGGCCTCTTTCCCACGCATAAGCCTGTCAGCAGGGCACCTGGGTCAGGACAGGGTTTGAGCCTCACAGATCCAGGGTGAATGCTCATCATTGTTTCTCAGTCCTTAATGAGAAGGTTTGCCTTTCATCTCCAACCCTCATGAAGAATTATCAGGGACCTTATAATTCTGTATTCTGTGTAATCAGGATTTGGTTGGTGTTTTCAAGCCCATCCAACATATTTTAATGATTTTGTTTTTGTTTTGTTTTTTTAGATTATTTACTTATTTATTTGAGAGAGAGAAAGCATGTGCATGCACACAAGCTGGGGGTGGGGCTGGGGCAGAAGGAGGGAGAGGGAGAGGCAGGCTCCCAGGCCCCTGAGATCATGACCTAAGCTGAAGGCAGATGCTCAACCAACTGAACTACCCAGGTGCCCCTAAATGATTTCGAATAGCAAAAGGAAGCTATCCTTTTTCTTCCAAGGGGGTCTTCCTATTTCTATGGGGCAAAGAAGTTGATGGGCAGAAGATTTCTGTCTGAGTCCGCTCAACAGCATTCATGGTCCAAATCCCAGTGGATTGAGGGTGTGGCTTTGAAGAACCCTCCCCTGCCCAGAGTCAGTACCCACACATCTTCTTGCACCTACATTATTTCATGATGATTTTGCAAGGTAATAATTTTTATGCCCACTTTCACACACAGATTCAGGTGCTTAGGAAAGTCAAATACCTTACATGAGTTGACATGCTGAGGGCAAAGATAGGATTCGAACTCAGGTCTGCCTTTGAGTCTAGACCTTTTAAGGTGTACTGTGTTGCCTCCACTGTTTGTGCTTCAGTTACATAGCTATGTTAGGAAGTGATACCTCTTTTCCAAATTGGTTTTCAAGATAATCCAAGCTTAGCCCTTCAAGCACCAACAATCTGAAAACTATGTGGATATAAATATTTCTAGAATGTGCTATATATTTTTCTTTCTCCTTAAACAGCACATTCAACAGATTTTGAATTTTGGTTTGATGATTCACATTATCTTTATGAACATCAATTATTATGTAATGCTATAATATAGGGAGTTTAAGTATCTAGCCCCAGGCTAGACAGCTGTTAAGTGGGGAGACCATTCAAATCCAGGCCATCTGGCTCCAGAGCCCATGTTCTTAGCAACCACATGAAGCTGCCTCACTAAGGGCTCAAAAGAGTCAGAATCATGTTGGGCTGAAAATGACTTGTTCCAATAGGGTGGGTTGTAAAAAGCAAGGAGGCAGGACCTGGAGGCATCAAGCAATTCTAACAGAAGGGGAGATGAGGGTCTACTGTGCTGACATTTCAAGCCAGAGAAATGCTAGGTCATAGCCAAAATCCAGAAAGGACCAGGTTAGAGTTAGGGGTATATTTCATTAAAAAACAAAGGAATGGAGGGCGCCTAGGTGGCTCAGTTGGTTGAGCGTCTGACTCCTGATTTCAGCTCAGATCACTATCTCAGGGTTGTGAGATTGAGCCCCGCGTCAGGCTCCCCACTCAATGGGGAGTCTGCTTTTTTTTCTCTCTCTCCCTCTCCCTCTGTCTCTCCCTCTGCTTGTGCTCTCTTTCCAAAATAAATATATAAATCTTAAAACAAAACAACAAAGAAATGGATATCAAGGAATCTATAAATGGGAGCCTGAGATAAAAGACATATGTTAGGAATTTCTTAGAGGAACTGATAAATAGCATCCTCCATCCTGCTCAGGTTTTGAAAAAACTGAGGGACCCAGAGTATCACATGGGGCCTCAGTATTTCTTTATTATTGTTAAAGGCTAAGCTAGAAGCCATAGCTCGTTGTGAGAACCAAATGGGCCTGCAAAATAATTCCAAAATTTAATACACTTACCCCTCATTCATGTGGGCATGGGCCAGGTGAGAGTATGGAGGAATAGAGGACAGGGCAGGTAGAGGGCAGGTAAGTTTGCTCCCAAGAGACAAAATGATAGAGCTGAACCAAGAATGCCCAGTCTAGTCATCTCAGAAGACTGTCCACCTCTTGGAGGGTGGAGGGGGGCTAGAAGTTACATTAATAGAAGCCCTTTCATGTAGGAAGGTAACACAGGAAATCCCTCTAATGTTATTGTGAACAGACTTTAATTGTGCATCCTGCAACTTTTCAGCCATCCCGTATTCAGCTAGAATTGATCATACTTGTCCACCCTGTCCTGATGGTGGTGGGCAGGAAATGCTGGTAGAAGAGAAGACAGGAATTAAACTGGGATTTCAAAGATGGGAGGGTTTTAAATAAGTAGAGCAAGAATGTTAGTCCAGGCGGGACCAAATGATCTGAACCAAGAACTATTCGTTTCCTATTTAGGGGACAAACATGGGAGTTGACATGCTTGAAGAGATTTGGGAAAGGTAAGTGTGCAAACCATCCCTGCTGAAGAAGTCGCAGGTTTCCAGAGCTCCCGTGTGCGCAGTCCTGTAACTGAGCTTTCTGGCTGTGAAGGCAAACAAACCAACAAGCCACTGCTGTATAAATGTCCTGCCCCTCTATGTGAGTCATGTGCCTGTTTGCTGTCACATTTATGTTCTGCCCTTCCCTTACTCTGCTCTGCATTGCAGGGAGCTGCATTTCCAAGGACCCCTTAGCGGGCTTCCAGCTGGGTTTGGTCCATAAGAGGGACTGGGATGAGATTGGAGGGCGAGATGTAGGGAGAAGCAAGATATTTTTTGTTCTCTCTCTGCTCTGGGTGACATCTCCAGCAGTAACTATATCTCTTCTAGGCTCCTGCTCCCGACAGATGTCCTTGCTGTGGTTCCAGCTTGGCTGGGTGGCCCCAGATTCGGAACTCTAGCCACACTGCCTCCTTCATGCTGATGTCTTGATTGTATCCTTGTCTTCTGGATCTCCAGATCCTCCAACATTTGCGTAATCACTTCTGTTGTATTAAAGTCCCTCTGTGTGAAATGTCTAGAGTTGTTTTTCATTTTCTGGGCTGGAGCTGACTGATCCACTGCTCCCCCTCCCACTCAAATTCAGTAAGGTTTACGACATGATGACAGATACATGCCCAAGTGCTACTTCCCAAAGCAGAGCTTCCAAGTGGGATCCCAGGCTGAGGAGGAGCATGTTAAGATTTGCTCCTTGGAATGATTACTTTGATTACGTGTGGAGAAGCATGGTAGATGCTGAGACCGGGAAGGAGAATTTGGTTGGAAACAATAGTCTAGGAGAGTGATGATGAGGCTCAAAGTCAGGTCGTAGTGGTGCCTATGTAGGGGGAGGGTGGAAGGGTAAGGGACCTGAGATATTCTAAAGAGCTAGCCATGGCAGGACCAGGTCCCTGACTGGATGGGGGTGTGTTGGGATGTGGAGGAGACTGGAATGACTCTCCAGGTTCTCCTGGGTGACTGGACGGAACTCATGCCCTTGGCTGAGCCTAAAGACGCAGAAGAGGGGCAGATCTGGACTAATGGGAAGAGTGGCAGTGGGCCCCGCGGAGATACCATTCTGGTTCTCAGGAGGGTAGGGAAGAAGAGGTGTAAGTCATCAGCACAGGAGATGTGGGAAGCCATGTGTGTAGGGAGCTAAAGGCAGAACACGGAGAGCACCAACATGGAGAGGGAAGGCAGAGGACTGAGTGGGAGAAACCAAAGAACTCTGGGGGGATCCAGGAAAGAGTGACGTCGTAGAAACCATGGGTGAGAGAGCAAGTTTCAAGAATGGAATAGTCATCACTGTCAAATGCTAAGTAGGACCAGTCAATAGAGATGACAATGAAAAGAGTGAGAACAAACAGGTTAAGTGGCAGGTGTGGGGGCTGGAGTTTGAATAAGTTTATGCCTGATGGCCACACACACACAACTTATTGCTGAGAAATTGCTTTTCAGAATTTTATTTTCCATAAGAAAGGCAGTATCATATATCAGCTGAGCAGTCTAAAAGAACGAGGCAATCCTGGGCAGCTGGTTTCGTCATCTGCTGCACACATACACTGTAGGGGTCCCGTCAGGAGACCAGGAGAGCCTTCGGGGCTCAGACCTCTGGTCCCAGTCCACAGAGAATCCCTGGAAGTCCAAATCAATAGCGCCAGAGCTGTTTGGCTACAAAACATGCTCTCCCTTTCTGCTTAGGATGCTTTGGCTAATTTGGTCGGCAATGTCCCTGTCTCTAAGAGTTCTGAGTGTTGTTTTGACTTTAGCTTTCAGTCCACTCGAGCAATACTGCTGGACACAAGGCCATCCAGGTACTAACATTTCCTGGTGCCACCTGAGAAGATACTGCAGCTGTGCAGACAGACAAACCTAGATTTTCCTTGGTGTCTGGGATGGCTTTCAGTATTTTATAACCAGGACCATTGGCCCATATGCTCCTGGGTGAGGTGAAGTGTAGTGGGTATGGAGGAGTTCGTGAGGGGCAAGCAATGACAAAAGTCATTGCCAATATCTGAAAGGATATTGTTTTGAGCCCTCTTCCTCCCAAATTGCCCCTGGGTCCACTGCATAGAGGTGCCAAGATGAGAGTTGAGCCCATTTGCTCAACCACTCCCGAGTCATGAACGGGATCTTTGGCCTTTGGCAGGTTAAGGTGTTTGTATCCCCAAGGAGCCGCCGGAGGGCCTGTCGCAGAGGCCTCCCTGCAGCCGTGGTCAGGGTTCTTGCCTGGGCCACACATAGGCTCCCTTGGGCAACTCTGACAACACCCAGGCCAGCTCTTTATGCCCCGCCCCATCCCCTTGGGCCCCTGCATTGTGATTCTGTGGGTCCCGGACAGTCCTGACATCAGGGTTTTCAAAAAAACTGCCCTAGTAACCCTGATGCGCAACCGGGTTGGCGAATTGCTAAGTTCTAGATGATTCCTTTGGACCCTTCAAGAATATGAACCTTCTGGGGGAGGTTTCGCGCTTGGCTCTGTGACAAAGGCCTTGTGTGGATTTGTTTAATTAGCTGCTCTTTGCCTGACAACTGATTGCAGTCAGCTGCTCTGATGGGCTTCATGGAGGCCGGAGGGGGGCGGGGAGGGGCAGTTTTATTGTTGGGACGGAGGTGGAGTGGGCCGCTGGGCCAGCAGCTAGCTGGCCGCTGCAGTGGGCAGTGAGGGACCTTGGTGACCAAGCTCTGAGACCTCGTCGTTTTTCCTGTGGGGCCATAAGGTGGCTTCTAAAGGATACAGCAGCCTCAGAGATTCCCAGGGTCCAAGAAGAGAGAGTTGGTACTTGATGAAGCAGTCAGGCGACCATTCCCTTCCCCCTACTCTTTAGATACGGTCACCACTTCACGAGGGGGTGGTCAGCTGCGGGGGTTGCTACAGGGAGATGGCAGAGGACAGTGGGACTCTGAAGGAGGGAAGAGAGCAGAGCACCGGCTGCAGAGAGGAAAGGTACGAAAGGAATAGTTCATGAACTTGAACATGGACTGCAGCAGCCGGTCAGGACCTGCCGGATCATCCGGCCCCGCTCCCCCATCTGTCAAACACTGGCGTCATTTGTAATTTCCTGGAAAATCACCAGCAGGTAAATGAAGGAGGGAAGAAAAAAATAAAATAAAACGAACCAGAGACTTCCAGGCTCCGAGGATGGGCAGATTCCAACAGGAGGGAAGTTCCGTATAAAATTGGGTTATGACAGTAGTTCTTTCTTAAGCACTTAAAAAAGATTTTATCTGGTTAATGTCTAAAAGAAACAAAGGCAACTCCTGCAGGAGCTGTTTCCTAAGCCCGTGAGGCCAGCAGCTTCCTCATTCATACTTCGGAGGCACAGACTCATCGTTCACTGAAGATTTATGGGGCACCTACTGTGTGCTAGGCGCTGTTCTAGATGCTGGAACAGAGTGGTGAACAAAGCAGGGGAGGATCCCAGGCAGCAGAAGCAGAGTCTGTGGGGGTGAGACAGTCAGCAAAGGCTTAGCCGACAGGCCGAGGTGGCATGGGCAAAGTGAAGCCGGGAGGCAGCCGGGACGCAGCTGGGAGGCCAGTGGGGAGGTGAGCTGGGATGCGAGCTGGGAGGCCAGCCAGGAGGCAGCCGGGAGGCCGGAAGGGCAGCGGGAGGCTGGTACAACTGAGGTTGCTATTTGAGATAGGGGGGTGGGGGAAGGGTTTCCTAGCAGGGTATTCTGAGCAGAGGCCTGGACGATGTGAGTGAGCGAAGCACATGTACAGCTGGGGAGGGCACCAGGCAGAGGGGGAGCCCGAGCGTGTCGGACACAGCAAGGAGGTCGGCGTGGCTGGAGGACGTGTGACCAACAGCACAGGGGGGAGGGAGGCCTGTGAGGCAGTTAGACTCACCTCACAAGGCCCGCGTAGTAAAGGATTAACTTACCCAAAGGGAGCTCCGGTCTTTGCCCTTGACTCCTGGGAGGTGATCGGTAAGGTCTTCGGTTGACTGGCTTTTTACTTGGGCTCTGGGGACACACTGCGTAGTCTAAGGATGTGATTTAGAAAGGGGCTTTGGGGCGCGTGGTATCAACTTGATCTCTGGAGGGGCCGGAGACTAAAGGTCAGCCCTGCGGGCAATCATGTCTATGTGACCAAGATCCAATGACAAATCTGGACCCCAAGTCTCGGGTGAGCTTCCTTGAGTGCCAACACTCTTATGTGTATTGTCACATGTCATTGCCGGGAGAAGTGAGCACTGCCTCATCGACTCCCCTGGGAGAGGACAAATGGGAGCTCTGTGTGTGTAACTCTCCTGGACTCTGCCCCATGCACCTCTTCTCTTGGCTGATTTAATCGGTATCCTCCTGCTGAGCTAAACTGTAATCCTGAGTAGACCGGCCGTCACTGAGTCCTCGGAGTCCTTCTCAGGAGTTACTGAACCTGGGCGTGATCTTGGGTCCTCTCCTTCACTTGACAGGACAGGCCTGCAGGGCATTTAATGACTGGCTTTTGCTCTATAGGATTTGGGGTCCATCAAAAGCTTCTGGGCAGAGGAGTGTCATGATCTGGCTTATGTTTTTGTTTTGTTTTGTTTTGTTTTAGATTATTTATTTATTTGAGAGAGAGAAAGAGTGTGAAAGAGAGCACTGGTGGGGAGGGCGGGTGCAGTGGCGGGGCGGAGGGAGAGGGAGAAGCAGGTTCCCAGCTGAGCAGACAGCCCGATGCGGGGCTCGATCCCAGGACTCTGGGCTCCTGACCTGAGCCGAAGGCAGACGCTTAACCGACTGAGCCACCCAGGTGCCCCTCTGGCTTATGTTTTAATGAGATTGTTCAGGCTGCTCTGTTGAAAATAGGTTGAAGCCGTGATGAGAATGTTTAGCAGGCCATTAAGACACAGTTCAGGGGAACGCTGATGGTGGCTTGGACCAGAGTGGCAAGAATGATATTTGAGTATGGCTGGAAGTTGGGGCCTATAGGAGCTGATGGAACAGGCATGTTCAGGATGACCCAGGTTTGGGGCTGAAGCAATCAAAAAACAGGCAAACTACATAGCACGAGGCACACAGGCAGGGAGTGGGACCAATGTACTAATATCATTTAGAGTTTTTATGAAGTTCCCACGTGACACTATTGTTCAATGGCTGCTCAGCTGACTTAATCCACAGGCACTGCCTTTACCCTCAGGAAAGCGGGGGGGAATATATACGTACTTGCCTACGTCTGTCCATCCGTGTGTGTGTGTGTATCTAGAATATGTTTCCTCTAGCTTAAAAGCCAGAGTTGTGACTTCTTTCTAGTAGCAACTACTTATCCCCACAGATGACAAGAGGTGGACATGGAATCCTAGAAAAGTGGTCAGAGCTGGGACTAGGGGTTGGCTTTTCTGATGCCTTTCTGGCCTCAGATGTGAGTGTTGGCCCTGCACATGTCCCAGCGTGCAGAATGAGCACTGAGCAAGCCGTGTGATGCTCAGCTCTAGATGTGGGAGGATGAGCTGAGGCTGTGGCTATAAAAGAGCAGGGGAAATAAAGTCCCGTTTAGGTTGTGGAGAGAGATACAAGATACGCAGGGAAAAGTAAAAGCAATTTTGCCAATTGCCAAATGATATAGAGGTAGTCTACCATGATGGAAAATACCATTACAAATACGTACTACATGAAAACATCTCTTCCCTCCCTTACTTGTTATTCCTTTACTTTCTTCCCTCTTTCCTTCCATCCAAAAAATGAGGGCTACTATTTTTCAGGATCTTGAGAACGTAGAGTTTTTTGGTCAGGTCTGTCTGTGCGTCTGTCTCTCTCTGAAGATATGACAAAATGAAAGCTCAATCAGAGACACAAGGAAGTTATTAGTGTCTTAGCCTGAGTTTTCCAGAAAGCAGATATGGCAACATAGTCAAGGCTCAAGTGCATGTGCTTCACTGGGGAGTGTGACCGAGGAGCAGACGTGAAGGACAGGGTGTGAAGCAAGGAAGGAGAGCCAATTACAAAGATGTGTTGTTGTTGAGCTTGGCACAGCTTCTGTGCCTGACCCTGGGGGGTTGCCTATGATGTGTCTTGGGACCATCAGCCTAAGGGAAGAAAGGGGGATGCATTTATACACAGTTCTGTACCGCCAGGGTCAAAGGGTTGCCCCACAGGGTGTTGATGGTCTCTTCAACTCCCAGTTCGCACGTGTGCAAATGCCAAGCTGGTTTGTACATGTCACGCCAGGACCGGCAGCCTGGGTGCTGTTGGCTTGCACCTGCTGGTCAGAGCCTACACAGAACTAGTCCCAGCAGCAGGGGTTGCAAAAAGAAGCAGGTGAGGTGGAGAGAATGTGGAGTGTTGTCCAAAGGGCACGTTGAGGGGCGTCTGGGTGGCTCGGATGGTTAAGCGTCTGCCTTTGGCTCAGGTCATGGTCCTGGAGTCCCGGGATCGAGTCCCACATCAGGCTCCCTGTTCGGCGGGAAGCCTGCTTCTCCCTCTCCCTCTGCCTCTCCCTCTGCTCATGCTCTCTCTCTCTCTCTGTATCTCTGTGTCTCAAATGAATAAATAAAATCTTTAAACAAACAAACAAACAAAACACCAAAGGGCACGTTGACCAATTGCAAGGCATCTGATACAAGTAATGACTCTAGGAAACCTCTTTTCTTGGAAATACTACTATGTTATTGATGGAAATCTAGTCTGTGGGTTCCCTCCAAGTCTATTGGTAACACCTGTGGTCTACTATAAAGTAATACCGGTGACAGACACAGATGGCTTTTGCCTATCATGGGCTATTCATTGTAAAAGACTTGGCCCAACAGGATGGGGGTCTTTGTGGTTAGTTCTCTGTCAGAGGGCCAGAGTGTGGCTGGGGTTTGAGCTAAGGAAAAGCAGATGTTCAATCATCTTGAAAGCTGGCAGGGAACTACAATGAGACAAAAGGCTAAGTGAAGCCTGAATTGGCAGCTTCCTATATCTCTCTGTTAGACTCCTGTGGGAACACATGGCTTTAGGTAAAAAATCTCTCTGTTGAATCACTTTAGAAAAACAGGACCTAGAGAAAGAAGAGGTAAACAAACCATATCCAATATATATATATTTTTACCCATCCCACCCTCCAACTGAATCATACAATTTGAAGTAGGTGAAAATAAACACCCGAGAGCAGAGAGGGAGATGTCAGACAAGGGCAGAATGAGCTAGTGCCTTATGGCCCATATTTGGAAACCATCTGATTCTACTACTTTCTCTTTCATTTCCACCAGTAGCTCAGAATTCTCGAGACAATGTGCAGACGCAAATGCCTTATTCTTGAGCAACTTGGAGGGTCTGCCCCGGGGGCCGTGGTGAAACATTTTGTATCCCTGAGATGGCTCAGTCCCCACACTTTGAAGCAGGACAGTTGCTGAGCTGTTCTTGTGATGATTTTTAGACTACATATGTCTACACCCAGAAGGCTGACATCCTCTAAGTGCATATGGTTCTTGTTCAAATGAATACACAGTTAGCACATGCTTGGCTAGAAGTTATAATGGTAAATTTAACCCTACTGTCTGAACCATCACCTTTATTTGGGTTAAGGTTGCTAAACGTCCATTTAAATTTTATACTATAAGAATGTGCAGCTTGGTTTCAAAATCAGCCATGCTTGTTGACATAATAGGTAAATCCATACGTCTATAGAGGCTCATGGGCTATGAAGTGATTAAGGAGTTGCTTTGCATTATGATCGTTTACACCCAAGTCTGATAAAAAAATATCCCATTTTTTTTTTCAGCCACTTTCCTAACTAAAAAATGTGGAATGCTCCAGAATGCTCCATATCTTTGGAAGATCCTTATTTTTTCTGCAAAAGAAAGTCATATGGGGTGCCTGGGTCACTCAGCCAGTTAAGCATCTGCCTTTGGCTCAGGTCATGATCCCAGGGTCCTGGGATCAAGCCCCACACTGGGCTCCCTGCTCAGTGGGGAACCTGCTTCTCCCTCTGCCTGCCACTCCCCCTGCTTATGCTCTCTCTCTGTGTGTCAAATAATAAATGAAATCTTAAAAAAAAAAAGAAAGTCATATGTTTGGGATAATAAAATGAAATAATGTGAGTGGTGCAGATTTAAGAAATTACTCTTCAAAAGAAAAAACTATTCTGTAGACATGTGTTCAGGAAAGCCAAATGCTCTGTATCAGCATGAAGAGGCTCCAGGAGAGGTGTCAGTGTTTTGTTTATTATTTTATTAAGCTGTTATTTTTAAAACATATGATGTTTGTGCATATGAAAACTTTTTCAGAGCTGTGGAATCTAATAAAAAATGTATAGCAATGCAAGGAATGTTTAATGAAGAGAAATGCAGCTGAATTCTTTAAAAAGATATTTATTTATTTGTTTATTTGACACAGAGAGAGAACAAGCAGGGGGAGCAGCAGAGGGAGAGGGAGAAGCACGCCCTCTGCTGAGCAAGGAGCCTGATGTAGGGCTCCATCCCAGGACCCTGGGATCATGACCTGAGTCGAAGGCAGATGCTTAACCTACTGAGCCACCCAGGTGCCCCAGGCAGCTGAATTTTGGTAAGAAAGCACTGTGCAATTTTTGCTCACCTGCCTGACATCCTCTGTTTCCTAGCATGGTGGCAGCCACTGGAACAGTGACTATTACAACTTGCCGGCATCCTGGGCTTAATGCAGACTTTGTTTTTAAAGTACTATGGCTGCGTGTGTTAACCTCTCTGGTAGTTCTCTGATGGTCTATAAGCATAGAGGCTGCTGCCCTTTTTTCTGCCTACCTTGGGCCAGAGTGGTTTTCTGGGCAGCAACAGAATCTGTTGAAAATTCAACTCTAGCTATATGCAACAACATGAATGAATTTCACAATGTTTAGCTTAAAAAAAAAAAAAAGGTTAAAAAAAAAACTACCTGTAGTCAGATATAGCAGCCTGGAAAAGAGGAGGCTGAGGAGAAAGTTTCTTGGGGAATAAAGGCTTGGAAGGGCTCTCACGTATAATTGGTGAGGCTGGAGTGAAACATGTACACATAGGACTGGGTACATGCACAGAAAAGATCTGAGAAGACCCTATGCTCGCACCTATGGTGTATCTGTATCGAAGGAGTGCCCCAGCTCAGAGCCAGGCTACAGAGACCAGGGGAATTTTTGTTTTTTCTTTTTAGCTCCAAGTATTTAAGGAAATATCTGTCATATCACTAATTGGCCTTTGACATAATGGAACAGAGACTTCAATGACAACACATGACAAGGAATACGATCTTAAACAATAGTTTGGAAAAGTCCCCAAACAAATGGATGACTGTAGCCATTGGCAATTAACAGCAAATCCTGGGGAAAGAGAGAGTCTGATTTCCAGAGTTACCACATTATATTCTTAAAAATGTTCAGTTTTAAAAAAGGAAATGACAAGGTATGCAAAGAAATAAAAAATTATAGCCCATTCACAGAAAAAAAAAAATGATACCAATGGTCACTGAGAAAGCCCAGATTTTGGACTTACTAGACAAAGGCTCTAACTAAAATGTCTTAACCATGATCAAAGAGCTAAAGAAAACTAGGAGAATGAGGTATGAACAAATAGAGGCTATCAACAAAGAGAGAAATTATAAACAGAGCCACATAGGAATTCCACAGCTGAAAAGTACAGTAGCTGAAATGAAAACCTCACTAGAGGGGTTCAACAGGAGATTTGAAGAGGCAGAATAAATTATTAGGTAATTTGAAGATAATGCTATTTAAATCTTACCTCAAAAAAAGAAAAAAAATATTTAGTATGTTAGTACCCATCTCAAGTCAAAGAACAGGCAAAAATAATTTTTGGAGTCAGAAATTAGGGTAGTCGTTGGAAAGAGGAATGAGGAGAGGTATAGGTATGCTCAAATCACAGTTGGGTCCTCTTAGAACCTTGTATTTGTCCGTTAGGGCTTGGCTGTTGGATGACCCTTCTACTTGAGCCTTAACTCAACTTGAACCTGTTTAGAGCCAGGTATGGTGTATTTCCTGCCCAAATGATGTCACACTGTGATGGTGACTAATGCTTAGGAGAGATTTATCAGTCATATCCTGTAATCAATAACAAAGCATCCTTGAAAAGACTATGTTATTTAGAAGGAACTTTCTTTTTCCCCCCCTATATATTTTCACATGTACACTCAGAGGGACTAATGATCTTCCAGAGTGACGTGACTCTTGCTTGCTTTGTAAGCTTGTGGATTCAGCCTCAATATAGACTCTATTGTGGTCTTTGGTTATTCTTTGAAACTGGTGATGTTCTATTTCTTGATCTGGATGGTGCTTACACAGGTATGTTCACTTTGAGATACTTCATTGAGCTGTATAAACTTAGGATTTGTGTATTTTCCTGTGTATGTGTTAGCCTTCAATATAAGTTTATTTTAAAAAATAGAGTAAAATACAAGCAAAATTCAGATTTTCTGAATATCTGCACAACCAGACTCCTAATCTATTGCTTGTTTCTTGATACCTCAAGTTTTGAGGTGGTTTCTTGTCAACCTCTAAGAAAATATAACACAAGGATCCTTTGTCTTTGATTCATGTCCCTTTCTTCCTTGCCCACCCTTTTGATTTTTCTTCTGTTTGTTTAATGAGCTCTGCACTGGTTTTTGACACAGATGATTAATTAATTAAATCATTCAACCAATTTTATTTACCACCTACTTTTGTCCTTGGCATTTAGGCAGGACCAGAGATTCAAGTAATCTTAAGAATCGTATAGTGTGGTGATAATTTTGGCATTGATACCTATTTGGAGTGAGGAAGAAAACCATCGTAAGAACTACTTGCTGTGAAGTATTTGCCTAATGATAAGCCAATTATATTCCCCTTCTGTTTGTCAATCTTGGGAGTTATGCCTTTGATTTGAGCAAGAAAAGCAAGGGTATTATCCCCAGGAATTTACTTTTGAACATAGCTTGTAATTGGGGAAAGAATAAGAGGGAAGAGTAGAGATTAGAAGAGAAGTTGTTACCTCTAGCTTCCATTTCTTAGAACACTCGATTATTACTTTGCTTGAGAAGAAGAGAGAAGCACTGGTTATTCTGAAACAGGTAAAGAGCAGAAAGAAGTATGGCAGGGGCAAATTCCGAGTGGCAGAGTGATCGATAGGACAGCTGCAAGAGCTGCCATAGAGTGATGGATGTGACAAATGTGATTTCAGAGCTTAGTCCAGGACTGAGCCACTTACAGCTCTGAGTGAACTCAGCTCAGGAACCACCCAAAAGTTTGGAGTCTAGAGGTGTGGTCAAAAAAGAGACAGAGAGAAGGAGCTGGGAGACAAAAAGCAGGAAGGGAAGAAAGGGAGAAGTAGAGTACAGCATTTACTTCTCTGTGCTGCGGGCTTTCCTTCTTTGAAGGAACATTGAGCTGACCTTTGCTATAGTTACTGCAAACTTGGTACACAGTGAAGGTTCAGACTGGGTCTGTTCCAACCCATGGCGATAACACAGGGGGATCATTTCAATGAGTCTAATGATTACAAAGTGATGTTTTGTTTTTAAGATTTTTTTTTTTATTAGAGAGAAAGAGAAAGAGCACAAGCAGGGGCAGAGGGAGAAGCAGGCTCCTCGCTGAGCAGGGAGCCCAACAGGGGGCTTGATTCCAGGACCCTGGGATCATGACGTGAGCTGAAGGCAGATGCTTAACCGTCTGAGCCACCCAGGCGCCCTGATGTTTTGGTCTTTTAATGATCGAAGTCTATTGAAGAATTGGGGCTTTCCATTTGGGTGAGATCATTTGAATTATGGATTGATATGTTGGGTAGATTTATTGTTTTTAGTTTTTTTTTTTTTTTTTTTCCAGTTTTCTGCTATAGTGGGACAAGCATAGCTACACCAATGGCCACCAGCCAAAGACCTTCAGGAACAAACCTGTAGTTGAACAAATTGCGCTTGTTGACTCACTACAATGGGGCAGAACACCCACAAAGGGAAACTGTGGAGTATCTGTAGGAGGGTGTTAGAAAGGATATTATAGGATTTGGACAGTGTTAGGTGATTTGGGAAAGGATTCAAAGAGGTGAAGTTTTGGTCTGAACTGGGTGCTGTCAGGAAGTAGAATTAACTCTATAATTGGGCATCTTAGTAAATATTATCTGGAAGGTGGGAGGAACATAGCCATGTGAGACCTGTGATTGGTAAAGTTGATAAAGACAGCAGTCACTCCTATCAGCCGGGAGAGAAAGAGATTCGAGATTTTGTGGCTTGGACAAAGTTCCTGCTTTGTTGGTGCTCAGACATGATATGCACTAGTCTTACTTTGTCTTATCCTTCATGGTCACAGGATGGCCTTGTCTGATGCTGATGTTTTGTGAAATTGCTTATGTTTAAAAGGACAACACCAAGACGGAATTGTGATACCAGGGTGGCTTCTAGCAACACCAAACCCTGGCTGACAGGACCAGGCTAACTCCTAGGTGTCAAGGACTGCTTTTCTCTTTCTCAGCTAGCAGAATATACCTATAAATAGAGTTTTTAAATCAGGTTATGATATGTTAGTTAGGACTAGGTTTTGTCACATTAAACAAACAAACATCCCCAAATAACAATGGCTTAAGCCATAAAGATGTTTATCTCTCTTTCATATATAAAATAGCTCTGGAAGTACGTCTTACATAACTGGAAAGAGAGCTCCGTGATTATCAGGGAATGTGGGCTTCTGCTATCTCAGTGTTCTATCTTCCTTAGCTTTTGTTCCTCGGACTTGTGGTCCAAGATGGCTGCTCGAGCTCCAGCCATCACACTAAAATCCTATTCAGCACAAAGAGGAAGGGAAGAAGAAGGTCTGCTGGCTCCCTTGTAAGAAACTTCCTCAAAGTGCTATTCGACATATCTACTCATATTTCATTTGCTAGCACTTGATTATAGAGCACAGATGTTTGTGAAGTATAATCATTTAGGTGGCAGTGGGTTTGCTAGAATAATTTTTTTTTAAATTAAAAGAAAAGTCATAATTGGCTATTGGGGGGCTACAAGTATCTGGAGTTGGGATAATGCAACTGCCATATTGCGTTCCATGGAAGGCAGTTCTAGTGTGGCTTTTGTTGTATGCAAATATCCCTTTCTTTGGGAAAACAGCAAGCAGCTGATTATGTTAAAGGATGTCTCCTTTTTGGTCTTTCTTTTGTAACAATCTCAAGAGTTCAAATTTCTAAAGTGGATTCGCTTTTCAGTCTTTTGAAGCTGTGTAGCTTGATTGAAAAGAATGCTCTGATTCAGCGGTCAGTTGCTAGGCTGTTTAACAATTTACCTCTAGCAGGTTGGAAGAAATGGCCACGTTGTTGGAAATATTTAACTTAAAAATGAATAAAAATCATTCTTGCAGATTTACTTTTAAGAATAACGAAATTCCTTTGCTCAGAAGAACTACAAAATTACTGTGTGTTCTTCTGCTTTTTTAAAAAGGAGGTGGTAAGTAAGGTGAATAAAATTGTAAACAAAACGTTCACGTTGGCACGATAACCACATGCAGACATCTGGGCTGGAAATGTGAGAAAATTGTAAAGAATTTGGAAAGGTTCAAAGGCTCAGGTTATTAAAGTTTTAATAATCTTCTTTTCTGCAGGGCTCACCCCCTGCTATTCTTTCAATGCAGTAGAAAAACAAAATATGGACAAAATTGTAGTTAATTAGAGCTGAATCTTCCTTGGAAAACCTATAGAAATTGCTTGGGATTTTTATAGAGGCTCAGAGTTGAGAGCCTTGGGTCTCAAAGGTACAACTTCATTTTCATTTAAGGAATGTCAGATTTCAATGAAATAAGATATGTGTTTCTTAAAAAAAACAACAACAAACCCTATCAGCTGATTCATCTAATTGATTGGAAAACACTATTTTGCAGAATTATCTATGAAAGTAATCTCACGGGGTGCCTGGGTGGCTCAGTCATTAAGCGTCTGCCTTGGGCTCAGGTCATGATCCCAGGGTCCTGGGATCGAGTCCCACATTGGGCTCCTTGCTCGGCGGGGAGTCTGCTTCTCCCTCTCCCACTGCCCCTGCTTGTGTTCCCTCTCTCGCTGTGTCTCTCTCTGTCAAATAAATAAATAAAATCTTAAAAAAAAAAAAAAGAAAGTAATCTCACTTAGCATTTTAACTTTTTCCTCTTAATCAGAACAAAACAAAATCTTTATTGCCCATAGTGATATGCTGATTGAACAAATGACGTCTTTAGTCAGTTACCAAATTGTCTTAACTAAAGAAACAGCATCCCCCTCATACTTGAAATATGGTGAAAATTGTAAAAATGATTTCTCTTCTGATTCAGACATGTTATGCTTTTACCATAGACCTTGTAATGTCAGTGCTACTATTTTTCTGTTTGAAATTTGTTTTTTTTTTTAAGGCATCTTAAAAGTATACAGTGTACCAATATATGATGCAGCGTGTACTTTACTGTATGTCGTATAAGACTATACTTAGTGTATGAAATTTTTATGATAGGTGTGGACACATATATGCAAGAAACTCTGCACACATTAAGTCACATGTGTATATTTGAAATGTGCAGACACACGGAATACTTTAAATTGTGTTGCATCGAGGATGGGGAAGGAATTTTACTCATTAGGATCCAGCCATGAGCACTGAAATATGATTTGCAAGAGATGAAGTTTGGAGTTGTTTTAATAGGTTAAGTGGTTCCAAATGCAAGTTCAGATCGTAGACTCCCAGGCTCTTTGTGAGACTAATTGACTTTGCTGTAGAGTTTTGGCAAAGCTCTTATTATTTTTACTACATTTTCCTTTTTAATAATGTAAAATTGAACTAACTTCTAAAATTCACGTTCCCTTTATGAGTTTGTTAGCCCTTCCTTCACCAAATTAATGACTGACTAGGCAAGACAGCCAAGAATGCTTACCGCTCTGGGCATTTGTTAATTGGTTGTTCGTTGGACTATATATGAGGGAAAATTATTGCTACTATAAACCAAAGAGTGTAAAGGAAAAGTAGTGATATAAATATGGAGCTGGAATAGGCAGGGAAAGCTAGTGATGTAAAAGTTCTGTTTTTCTGCTAGATGGTTCCCTTAGGATGACTGCAAATACTGAAAATAAAACGCAGCAGACCAGATCGTAATGTAGAGCTTCGTTGTGGTAACTCAGAAAAGAAGATTCATTGTTTGGGTTAGTTCGTAAAGCTCTGATGATTATTAGCTTCTTCTGTTTTTTAAAGACAAGGTGGGCTCAGAGAGCAAACAATAAAGAGTAAAATCTTTTTCACCTTGAAAATTGCTGCAAGAGTGCTTTGAGCCTCTGGACCGGGACAGTTGATCAGGAAGAAATGAAAATTCCACGACTGGAATTTTTGACCCTTGCAGAATGTGAGGTGTACATTCATTCCACTTCCTGAGGCCTGACCTTTCCTGGGAAACTCCCCCACCCCCAACATCCTGGGGGAAAACCTCAGGCTTCAGAACAGAACCCCCTAGTTCACTCTCTCTTTGTCCACTTCCGACCCTGTGCACGGTGCTCTCCTAATTCTCCTTCTAAACGCCAATCAGACAGTTTTAACTCTTGTTTTAAGCTAGGGAATGAATCCAGGGGTTTTTGGCTCATGTTGCAAAGGTTTCCAACAGTATCAGGTAATTCACGATTAGCGGGGCTCCATTCAGACCTGAAAGGCTGCACGATTCATTACCAATTACCAATTCCCCTGGCCATCCGGTTCCCTGGCAGAAAGGCTTCCGACGAATTTGCGTTGCAAATTGAAAACATGCTGTCAACAGCAACAAGTCCAAAAGATGTTTACCTTAACTTTTCCAAGGCAGGCTTTTACATGTGGATGTTTTTGTTTAAGGAGCAACCCTCTAGATGCCCTCCTGTTTCTGGGGCGGGTGGTATTGTTAAAAAAAGTGGTCCTCGCAATCTTGTGATGGAGAGAAAGATCAAGTGGCTCTGTGAAGACTCACTGGGACGCTTGTCCATGCCGTGTTCGTGCCTTTTCAGTGGAGCCTGTGACAAAACTTTGCATTGGGTGTGGAGTGGTAGATGTCAAGGCTGACAGCCGTTCAATATTCTTAAGGGTATAGAGACCCAGGAAATCACCCTGTTGAAGGGCTGCTTTTGTAGATAAGTAAACTGAGGTCCAGATTGGTTGTGTCACTCTCCCAAGGACAATTGGTTAGCTAACATCACGGTCGAGTCTAGAAGTTAGGGTTTCTCATGCTTTCCCATACTTTATGGCCACCGGCTGCATAGTTATTAATGATTGATGTGTATAAAATAAAGTATTAGGCAGTAATTAGTTTATAAGTTTCCATCAAAACTGAGAACATGGGGACACAGGCCTCAAAAAAAAAAAAAAAGAGTTTGACCTTTGAACCTTGTTTGCATCTTGATTGCCAGGTGACATCCATCCACTTTCAAAAAGGACTATTGGAAGTTGCCCCGCAGTTCCACTGGAGAAAAGATGTGTTTTCATCAGAGGTTATAGTAATGCCCTGATGCCCCTGCTTCGTGGGAAGTCCATCTGGGGCCCAGCAGAGACTGGACGATAGAAGTGTGGATAACAGAGGCAGTCCGAGCCAAACCCTGGGGCTCTTGGGGAGCCTCTAGTCTTCCTTTAAAAGCTTGTTTTAACTTCCAAGTCTTCCTCTCACGCATAAACTAGAGTTGAGTGTTCTTACCTAGGTTGCATGTCATCAAGTGACAAGTCCTCCTCAGAATCAGGCAAGCACGTTGAGCAAACGTGAAAAGGAAACTTCACGCATTGTGAACTTTGGATGAGGAAACACTAACATTTCTATGGCTGCCGGAGGGAAAGGGAAGCTGGCTTCGGCCAAAGCAGGAAGTAGGAGTCCCATTCACAGTAGGCTGATTTCACAGAGGGCTTTCCAGACAGAGTCCAGGAACCAGAGGAGCTCTGCAAAATGGATCTCTCAGCCCAGTCCCTATGTGATGAAACTCCATGTTCAGAGAGTATCCTATGAAGCCTGAGAGAAATAAGCACCACACAGAATATTCCCAAGATGCAGGAAATTAAAGTTCAGAAGTGCAGACCTGACTAGAGACAGACCCCCAGAGATTACGTAATTGAAAGAGCTGGAGACAGGACTTCACAAGAAAAATTTGGGGGGCTTTCATTGCATCAGAGCAGAAAGTTCTGGTCACCCTGTCTGGCCTACTGTCAGCGTCCCCAAAGAGCTCCATGTGATCATGCCCTTACAGAAAAAGCGGACATAGTACGGCTGTTTCGCATTCACGTTGTGACTCTTGGCAAGTCATTTAAAAGTTTTGGTACCTTGCTTTTTTTTTTATGGAAAGCAGTTAAATCCTCCTCATCACCAAGCCAAGTGTCTTTCAAAAAGATTTTCCACAGCAGGTAATTGGGAGGCAGTGAGGGAAGATGTTGGGGTTTGGAGTCAAACAGATTTGGGGCCATCGTGTAGAAGCAATCTGTTGCTTATTTTGAGCATTTCGTTTTTTGGAATAAAAAACTTCAGGATTTTTGCTTAAAAAAAAATATCAAGATGGGAGAGCAAAATATTGACCCGAAAGACCAGAAGAGATCTTAATATTTAGGCTTGACTTAGAATCACAATTTTATACTCTTCTTGTAGGAAAGTGACCCAGAACATTTTTACTGGAGGTGACAAAATTTCCCAAGTAAGAAATGTGCTGACTTCTGGATGATGTTTATTCCCTACCAAGTTTGCACATCATAAAATCTGACCTCGGCCACTTGGTGAAGTGTGGCTCTTGGGAAAGAGGAATTCACTAGCTCCATCCTTAAGAGGATATTTGTTATCTAGAGCAAACACTAACAGAAAGTGTGTCACCTCAGAGAACTGATCTAGGTTTGGCTATTCTATTTCACTCAGCAGCTATAACCTATCAGTATTAGGTGGCTCAGGACTAATTCTGATTGGGAAGCTTGGAAATTTTTTTTTTCCTTTCTGGAAATGGAAGGATTTGAAAGTCAGGGCTTAGACGTTGGTTGGAGTTAAGCTCCAGGTTTCTAGAATTCTGTTTCCTGGCTTTCATCAGCAAGTTGTGCCTTGCTTGAGTCAGGGCCATGGGCCTTGGGCATGTTGTCATTCGGGTGCTGGTTGGACCAATGTCAAAAAATGTTAGAAGAAGTGAGTGTCGCATTCTGGGATGGTCATTTAGCCTGATGACCTTCACGGAAGGGTCAATAAGAATGAAAGTGGGAAAGAGTCATGTCAAGAATGCTTTGAGCCGGGGTGCCTGGGTGGCTCAGTTGGTTAAGCGACTGCCTTCGGCTCAGGTCATGATCCTGGAGTCCCGGGATTGAGTCCCACGTCGGGCTCCCTGCTCAGCAGGGAGTCTGCCTCTCTCTCTGACCCTCCGCCCTCTCATGCTCTCTATCTCATTCTCTCTCTCAAATAAAAAATAAAATCTTAAAAAAAAAAAAAAAGAATGCCTTGAGCCGTGGAGTGGTAGTGGAGTCAATGAACACCAAGGGTAAGGGTGCAAGCCTACTTCTGCTGTGTCCTGACCTCGTGGATCTTGTGGGTGAACTTTGGCATAAATCAAGCAGTTAAGTGACATGTACTAATTCTCTGCAAGTACACAGTGGTGAACCTGTCAAGACCCACCCACAGCAGTTTAATTTCCTACCAACCTTAATTACAAGTGTTAATTATTATAAAGTTTATGGATATAAGCTCTAAGACACCCTTTGGGGTCTACAGCTGCCTTATTTCTATGTTAGAGAATAATTACACGAGTGGTCACCATCTAAAAAGGACTTTGGAAGGTTCTGTATGAAAGCCCCGGGGTAGAGCTTCCTGCGAGACAAAGCTTGGAGACTTGAGTTATAAGTAGTTCTTCATTTTAACTGAGCTCAGAGACAGTGGCTCACAGGGATATTATTGAGCATTTATATCTAGCCTCCTCTAAAAAACATTCCGAGTGGTAGTAACGTGCCATAAAAGGGACCACATTGAGGACTGTCCCAGTTTGGGGGGACATAGGGATTGGTGACCTATGGAGGACAAAAATAGGGCACTGAAAACAAACAAGACTCCAGGCTCCTTCCTCATGTTCCTGGCTGTGTCTGTCATAGATCTCCTGGCACGTTTTGTTTTTGGGACAAAGAACAGCACTGTTTAATCCTCCTGTCCATGCCAAACTGCAAAGGGGATAATTACATTCTGCCTCCTGAAATTCCCTTTGCAATTTCATCTGGGCGAAGCGCTCTCAATTGCCTGGGGGGTGTTGCTGCACCCTGGGAAGGAGCCGCCATGTTTTCTTCCCAGCTAGGTATTTCGGTCACGGCTGGCGTTAACACCGCACAGTTTGATTTTGGCCTCAGTGTATAAATCAGACTGGGGTCTTTTGCAGTAAGATGCATTGAGCAGGGCTGCAAATGTCAGCTCACTGGAGCATTATGTGTCTGTCCCCTGTGCAAAATTGGTCTAATTGTGCCTGAAGAGTACAGTCAATTGGCTAATCTTGTTTTTAAGAAAAGAAATTATTTTAGAGCATCTTTTTTTGGACTGGTAAATATAGTACGAGATAATGGTTTTGTGTTCAGGTGAAAAATATATAGTTCAGTTATAATGTTTTGACCCCACTAAAATCATTAAAACCAACTGGAGTTCTATATGTAAGACCCAAAATAGTTCAGTTTGGTTTTCTGGAAAGTAATTATTCTTTTCTAAACAGCGCTGATAGTAATGTCATTGCAAAGGGGATAAAAAGATTATTAGGAAAAGATTATATGTGTTTGTTTAAATTCCTAGAACAGACCCTCATAATATAAGGAAAATGAACCAAGTTTGTTAGAATGAAATCCAGGTGAAACGTTCTATTATTTCTCTGAATCTTTGGAGAAACAGATACTAAGATGATAATTTCAATTCCCCAAGGGAACTAAGAAAACCTGGACAAGATGTTGGTTTTAATAATGGTATTTCAAGCTGTTCCTAACCTTAATTGTAGTATGGGGTGAAGCTATAGTCATGGAGTGGTGTATTTAAAACCCACCAAGAGGTTTCAGCCTGAGAGTGGAACCAACGAAAGGTAATCATTAACCGCAGAAGTGACTGAAGTGGTTTAATAATTATGCTATTTCAAGGGAAAAAAGGAGCTGCCTAAAGTAAAAGGGGAAAAGAAGGACTGATAAATAGAACATATTTCTACCCTAGGTAGTCAGCTAGTGAGACTACCAGTGGGAAAGGTCTATTAACTAATTGATCTGCTAGACTCGATAGGGAACTCCAGCTGGAGATCAAAGAACATTCTCTGCTACAAAGGCAAGTGGCAACCTTGGACCAGATGTTTTCCTTCCAGCTCTGTCATGCTTGATAACTGTAGAGTGCGGCTGAATCTGGCCATCAGCCTGGTCCACCCGACCACTGATATGGAAAGCAAGGGGTATGTGTGTGCACACACGTGCACACGTGTGAGCGCACGTGCTTGAAAAAGAGACAGGAGCAGCTTCAAAGTCAAAAAGGTTCAGAATGTAAGATTAGATTGGGAGCTAAGAAATTATTTTTTCTTTCTTTATTTGCCATGTGAAGGGGACCAAAGAATGTATCAACTGCCAGCTTTTAAAAAGGTTCCTATATCTTAATTGTTCTACAATTGCTATTTATAGTAACTTACGCAAATGCATAATACGTGTCTGTTACAGTAAAACCAAGTATGTTTTGAATAATGGATGAAATTACAAAAATTCAACTATTAGTGTTAGCTTATGTGTTTTACGTGTAGAATAAAAGAGAGTGTTAACAATGGAAGTGTGGTTTTTCTTTTGATCATTACCCTAGAACTGTTTGTTTACATGTGTTGCCCACCTTTATCCTTTCCAGCTCTATGTATTCTGGTTCTGGTTTTTTCACATCTGGATAAGGTATTATTTATGATCAGGCAGGATATTTGGTTTGGAAGTTTCTTTGAAATGTATGTATGTGTAATTCTTTTCTATGCACTTTTCAAAGATTCCTACAGTATTAGACATTTTGAAAAATGAGATGTCTAAAATTACCTTGATGTGGTTAGCTTGGTATGGTCTATAGCCTTTCTTAAAATACTACCTTTCTTCCCTAGTTGATCAAAAATATCACCAAAAAGTCATTAGTTCATCTGATTGGGAGATGTATTTGGGTTCAGGAATGTTCAGATTGAAAATTCATTGATCGCAGGCAATCAAAGTTCCTATAAAAGGAAAATTCCCCTAAAATGTTTGAATATTTGTACTTTTTTTTTTTTTAAGCTTTATTTATTTTAGAGAGAGAGAGACAGAGTGTGTACACAACCAGGGGTAGGGGCAGAGAGACAGGGAGAGAATCCTTAAGTAGACTCCCTGCTGAGCGTGGAGCCCACATGGGGCTCCATCCCAGGACACTGAGATCATGACCTGAGCCAAAATCCAGAGTCGGCTGCTTACCTGACTGAACCACCCTATCACCCCTGAAAGTTTGTACCTTCATGGCACCTAAAATTCTAAAGTGATTCTTCATTTTTTTTTAAGCCAAAGGCTTTTGTTTCTATTAAAATTTAGCTTCTAAACTTTTCTATTCTTTTCATGTGTATGTGTGTATGTATATAAAAGAAGCATTTACTAACTGACATATTTATCAGATAATTTCCTGAAAATGTAATTTGATGGGGGGGCGGGAAAGAGGGAAGTGTAAAGATGTCCCCAAAAGACAAATTCTATATACTTTAAACTTTGCTGAGCGTCTGGTTCAAGATGGCAGACTGAGCATATATATCAACCTTCACCCTTTCTCAAGGTCCCATTGAGATGATTAACTGTTCATAGTCTGTCCATGTAAAAATCTATCTAATGAAACCACAACAATGCTGGACATCAACAAAAGAACCATAAAGTGTGAATAAATGCTAGTAGATAGAAAGCAGATGGATTTATATGAAAAGCAAACAACAAAAAAAAGCAGAGAAGGGGATTCCAGAGATAAGGGACCGCTGGAAAAGCTCCAAGCTTGGAGTTATCAAGCATAAAGGACAAGAGTGGGTGGCAGATGGGGGGAAGATACTCATTAATTTAAAGTTCTGAATTCAGATCTTTGAGATACCCTTCTTCAACTAGAGCTCCTCTTCTCCGCTGCTCTTTTCTTCCCCACTCTTCAATCTCAGAACAAACATGGGAAAATTGTGACACTGGATAAAACCAAATAATTTCTCAACACTGAAGAGTAAGACACTGTGGGTGCTAGGCCTAAAGAAAAAAGCTGGGTTAACTCCCAGTCTTCCGTAACAAACGCTGGGGGTAGGCAGCTTTGCTCAGACATCTATGCCAAAGTTCTTCAAGCCCTATGCAACCCTAGGGGTCTCCAGATTTCCTGCTCATACACAGTAGTGTCACTGCCTGTCAGTACTTCTGCTTACCTGGGAGCCCACAGAACTCCTTCACTTAACAGAGTCCTGAGAATCTTATACTCCCATGATGGTCAGCTTTGTCCTTCAGTCACAGACATAACACTAGATATTTGATAACACCACTTTCATGAAAGAGAAGGATTAATATGAATAACAGAACAACCGATCCTGAAGAAAACAGATTTAACTCAGAGAACTAAAAAGAACTTAAAAATTATTTTCTGCATTCTTAGAATAATTCAGGATGATATTATATCCTTAAAATAAAAATAAGCTGTGGGGTGCCTGGGTGGCTCAGTTGGTTAAACATCTGGTTTCGGCTCAAGTCATGATCTCAGGGTCCTGAGATGGAGCCCCATGTTGGGCCTCCCGCTCAGTGGGGAGTCTACTTCTCTCCCTCTCCCTCTGCCCCTCCTCCTGCTTGGTCTCTCTCTCTCTCAAATAAATATTTAAAAAAAGGAAGAATAAGTTGTTATGACACAAGAGCAATAAGAAGACAAGAAGAGCTCTGGATAATTAAAATATGATTGTTAAAATAAGAAATCAATAGCTGGATTGAAAAATATGTTGGACTGGACTAATGAAATATCTTGGAAGAAAAATAAAGGAAATCTTCCAATATATGAAGCAAAAAACAAAAAATTTGAATGAGAGAAAAGTTGGCAAGTATGAAGATAGGAGTAGAGATCAATATCCATCTCTTAGGAAAGAGGTAGCTAATAGAAAAAATAAAAAGGATAAATTAAGAAATAGGAGAGGAAGATTTCCTTATATAAAGGAAGACATGAATCTTTAATTGGAAAAGTTTTGACCAAATACTAAAACAGGTAAATTAAAAACAAAACAAAACAAAACAAAATAAACCAACCCAAAAACCTAGTGATACTTGAGGTATACAAGTGTAAAGAAAAAATTCAAAAAAGTTTCCAGAGAGAAAAAAAGCAAGCTTACTATAGATGCTTAATAATCAGACTGACATCAGCAACATAAGACAATAGAGCAGAATCCTTCAAGTCCTCATCAGCAAGGAAACAATGGAGTGGGGACTTGACATTTTGAGGTAGGATTTTAAATAAAGGGAGGCAGACTTTTTCTGTAAGGGGCCAGAAAGTAACTATTTTGGTTTTTGTGGGTCATATGGTCCCTTGCAGCTATTCAACTCTGCAGTTGTAGCATGAAAGGAGACATAAACAATGCTGTGTTCTAACAAAACTTTATTTACAAAAACAGGGGGTGGGCTGGATTTGACCAGTGGGCCATAGTTTGCCAACACCTGCTTCTGAATATAGGAGTCTATACCCAGCTAAACTATCAACCAAAGATGAGGGCAAAATAAAGATATTTTCAGGCAAGGAAAAACTCAGAAAGTTTCATAACCATGTGAAAAAAAAATTAAGAAGTTTTATTGAAGCAAAAGAGAAAAGGAATAAATGAGGATGACATGAAGTAGAAGAAACAGTGGCAGCTAAGCATGACCTAGAAGTTTGGAACATTCTCCTTAAAGTGGCAGTGGTTTATGACCTAGAATTGATCATCTTTCCTTCTCTAAGGACTCAATCATATTAATTAGTTCTGCCTGGAATCATATTTATATAATCCTAATATTGTAAGTACTGTATTACGAGATCAAAATTTTAGAATCAATCAGTGGGTAAAGTACTGATAACATTGTCATAATCACTAAATGAGGTAAATACACAAACTTTAACAACGTAAAAGTAATAAAGTTAACAAAATTGGACGATTAAAGTGGGAGGTGAAGTGGAAAGTAGTGTGGGTGCACAAAATGTCTTATGTTTGGTAAAAAGAGAGTGGAATCAAGGAATACATGTACATGTGTACTGTTTAGTGTTATAACGACCATCATCAGGAGGGCCGGGTAACAACGCTATTTCCTCTGGTGAATGAAGTGAGGGTGGGCATAGGGAAATGGCAGAACTGAACTTTTCTTTCGTTATACTTTGAATTTTTTATCACATACAAATATTACCTTAATTTTCAACACAATACTTAAGAGTAATTCTATGGAAAATCCATTTAGGGCTAGGGACTTCATTAACTTATAGCTTAAAGGCTATTAAAAATGTTTCAACTTATCATCAGTAATAAAGTCAATTTGTGAAAAATATTTTTATAATTTTTCATTGGGCAAGTTCATTGAAAAGAAAATTGACAAAGTTTTTTTAAAATTAACATATAATGTATTATTTGTTTCAGGGGTACAGGTCTGTGATTCATCAGTCTTACACAGAAAATTAATAAAGTTTTATAAAAAAATTTTTCTGAACTACTCTAACCTTTGTTAATTAAAATCTTTTCCCTCCTAAAAATAAAAAATAAAATCTTTTCCCTCCTTTCTTCCAGGGTCTCCCTCTTTGGTGTGTGTATGATTAAAAACATTTTTTTCTTTTTTATTGAACTATGGTTGATTAAAACTTTTACACTGAGAATATTACCTATCTTTAATAAGGTAAGGTTTTGCCCTAGCTACTTTCAGAACACTTCTTCTTTTTTTTTTTTTTAAAGATTTTATTTATTTTTTGCGAGAGAGAGAGAGAAACAAGCATGAGCAGGGGGGAGAAGCAGAGAGAGAAGCAGGCTCCCCACTGAGCAAGGAACCCGATACAGGCTCAATCCCAGGACCCTGGGATCACGACCTGAACTGAAGGTTGATGCCCAACCAACTGAGCCACCCAGGTGGCCAGAACACTTCTTATATAAGAATTACAGAGGTGGGTGGACCCCAGCCCTCAGGTTTGTAAATAAAATTTGTAAATAAAATTTCGTAAATAAGGCTTTATTGGAACAGTCACATACATTTGTTTGTATGTCTTCTATGGCTGTTTCTGTATATGCCTGCAATTCCAAAATATTTACTCTCTGACTCTTTAGGAAAAAATGACTCCTTTAGAGTATCAGAATCACCTTGGAGACCTTGTTAAACTCCAGATTGTTGGGCCGCACCCCCCCAGCACTGGAATGGGAGTGGAGAATTTGCATTTCTAACAAGTTCCACAGGCTGCTGATGCTTCTGGTCGAGGGTGTAGACAAACCTCACTTTGAATTTTGGCTTTACCCAGTGCAGGTCTGAGTTTGGCCAAGTTACTAAATTTTTATGCATCTGGGTTTGTTCATCTGTGACATAAGGCTTATGATGGTTCTTATCTTCTTGGATTATTGTGAGAATTCAATGAGATAATGCATGTAAAACACTTAGCATGGTATCTAGCATATAGTAAGTAATGAGTCAATGAAATGTTTACTGTAATTATGATAAAAGCATACCTCGATGAGGGGCTGATCAGGCACGAGAGACTGTCATACACTGCATAGGGTGTCAGCTGTGGAGAAAATGGAATTTGAATAATTTTTCCAAGCCTCTAGATCTCATTCTTTGCATAAAAATTTCCCTAAATGTTGGACCAGCAGAAAAAATAAATGACTGGCTTTAAATCATGTTTCTTGGAATGTAGTACAAATTGAAAAGATCACAAAGGGAAAGTTATAGAAGTGCTTTCATATTTATTGCTCTCTTGCTTGGAGTAATTTCAAGTTTAAAAAGAAGTTCATAATTTTCCACATGTGAAGGTATGTGGTAATCAGGGAGGGGTAAGCAGGGACACACATGTGAAAGGAGTGGAAAATAAACATTTTTGTCCTCAAGGAATTAATAAACTAATTTCAGATAAGATAGACCCTCATGAAACAGTTACATGGAATGTCAGGCAGAGTCTAGCTAAGAGCCAGGATGAGAAAGACAGGTAGTATGTACTCTCAGGTTATAGACAACAGTCTGGAAGAGTCAGGGGCCACTTGAAGATCAGGTGGGATTGGGGGTTTGTGGGGAATCTCCCCAATTAGTAGGAGAAATGGCTTCAGCAAGGTATGAAGATGAGGCAGTGAACACAGAACGGTTTAAATTTAACTGGGGGGTGGGGGGTGAAAAAATTAGTCACCATTGAAAATGATGCAGGCAAGTAACTCTTAGAAAAACAAATTCCGTTCTTCAAGCATGCGCACGCGTTAGACACCTGTTTTTTGGAGGTCGCCTTGAAAATACTAAAGTAGTCTAAAGTTCAGTAATTGTGACTGATAGAGGGTCTGGCTCAAAACCAACAAAAAAGAAAAACTCGCTAACTTTGAAAACTCTGTCAACAGATTCAGTCTACTCCATGGAGTCATCAGAGGGGATGAGCTGGAACAGGATAAGGATTTTCCTCATCTTTTCCTCTCAAGGCATAAAGGCTGAGGACAGACCACATTTGTGGCCAGAGAGAGCAGTGTGCAGTGAAACTTGGCTTGGATCTTGGATCTCGAAGAGGGCAATCATTCATCAATTGGGCTGCAGTTACAGATGACTTTTCCTGAGTGTCGACAAGGGGACGGGTGAGGAGAATGTTCTGATGGAGCCATTTTACCTCCTCATGCCTGCGTCAAGGGCTCATAACTATCCATGTGCTGTGTAGAGAACTGTTCTCAGCAGCTTGGGGTGGGGGAGTGACTGCCTGTCTGAAAGCTGGGTCCTGGGGTGGAGCCCAAGCTTGTTCAAGCTTAGTTCACCAAGAAAGCAGTGAGGATTGTCTTTCTGATGCAGAGCAAGACAAGCCACACCTCATCTTTGCCTGTAACAAAATCACAATTACGTCAGGGGATAACACTGGAGTGACTAATGATTGTGACCTCATTCAAAGAGAAAGGGGGGCTCCTGGGTGGCTCAGTTGGTTGGGTGTGGGACTCTTCATTTGGGCCCAGGTCATGATCTTGGGGTCTTGAGATCTAACTCCAGTGGGCTCTGCGCTGGGTGTGGAGCCTGCTTGGGATTCTCTCTCCCTCTCCCTCTGGCCCTTCCCCTCACCCCCAGTTCATGCTCTTGCTCCTCTCTCAAATAAATAAATAAAATAAAATAAAATAAAATAAAATAAAATAAAATAAAATAAAATAAAATAAAATAGAAAGGGTACTACCTCCTGCTACTTAGAGGGATGGTAGCCCTGACTTAGTCACAGCGAAGACAGGCATGGTTGGGTCTGTCACTCATTTATCTCTGGTTTTTAAATTGCCAGGAGAGGAGATTTATGGAAAACCTCTGTGACTTCTCTTGGGGAGATCATCTGGTCCACCCTCCCTTCGCAGAACCCACTCCAGGCTAATCGCCTTAGCAGTCAGACAGGATTACTGGAGAACTTGTTTCTTGGAGCCGTCTTTCTTTATCAAAGCAAATATTGTACAGTTTTGGTGCATTTTGTTCTCCCTGTGTTGTAAATTAACTTTAATTTTAAACATGTTTGTAGGTAGAAGACTGGGATGATTTAGAACAACCACCACAGAAGTACTTCAGTGTCGACTCCTCAATTGTATGTCACTTTCATGGGCAGCAACTGCTGGTGAATCCCCCCTGATTTCTAGCAAGGTCTGCAAGGTCGCTTCTTGATCCTGACTTCTCTGCCACACAACCAAAGCTATTGCCGGTCCCTGTCAGCTTTTGTTGCTCTTAATTATTCTTACTGACCTCCCCACCAATAAAATAGATAATGAGGGATAGCTATAGATTCATGTGGTTATCAAAGGCTGTCACCTGCTTTGGGACCTCATTTAAATTATCCATGTCTTGTTAAGTTTCTCAGAGTTTTACCAGTGGGCATACTAGAAGAAACTAATCCATGCCTTTCTCTGTAAAATATTTATTTGTGTATATATTTGCATATACAAAAATGTAACTTTATATTTATATACAAATGAATATATTTTATATAAAATTACATGTATGTTTCCAAATATAAAATATAAATTTATATTTATATATAAATAAAATTATGTATATATTTGCATACATATAACAATATAATTTGTCACTAAATAGTATATGCCCTTCCACAAGGTTCAGTCATACACATGATATGGACAGTAAAAAGCACGGGAATGGATCCATATGTATAGAATTCTCGAGTCACTTAACCTCCCTCCCTAGCCTTATTTTCCTGATCAGGAAGCAGAGGTGAATTAGCTGAGTTCCCGTTCTTTCTTTCTTTCTTTCTTTCTTTCTTTCTTTCTTTCTTTCTTTCTTTCTTTCTTTCTCTTTCTTCTTTCTTTCTTTCTTTCTTTCTCTTTCTTTCTTTCTTTCTTTCTTTCTTTCTTTCTTTCTCTCTTTCTTTCTTTGTCTTTCTTTTTTCTTCTTTCTTTCTTTCTCTTTCTTTCTTCTTTCTTTCTTTCTTTCTTTCTTTCTTTCTTCTTTCTTTCTTCTTTCTTCTTTCTTTCTTTCTTTCTTTCTTTCTTTCTTTCTTTCTTTCTTTCTTTCTATTAGCTAAGTTTTCTTAGACACCTCCATATATATTTTCCTTGTATATCTCAGAAATTTTTTAAAAAAGCACAACTTCAAATTTACATTTCTTTTGTAGTGCATTCTAATATCTAAGTCATCAAGAGTCAAGATTTGAAAAATGCTGATCCTTTTCCATTTTGAATTTTCCAAGACCATTTTCTTCCTTCAGTGAAGCCCTCTGGGAATACCGTTCAAAGAGGGAGCTCCGCGAGGGCAGAACAGAAGCTCCGGTGTGCTCTTGGGCAGGGAGGGTTGACTGAGAGATTTTGACTGGCCATTAGTGACTTCGATCAGGAAATGAGAGGCTGCCCCAAGAGGACACTCTGGGGACTCTTGACAAGGAGGTGGAGGCCCCTGGCTGCAGGCATCACTACACTGGCTTGCTCCATGCTTCTCAAGTTCAAGGGGGGGTGCTTTGTGAGGTGACAGTGATAGGCTGGAACTTGGAGGTGACTTTTTGGGGGCATCTCACCAATAGGTCCTAAAGATGCTTCCTCATGATTAAAGTGAAAACAAGATGGAACGAAGTCCTGCCACTGGCCTCTTGAGCTTTCCTGTGAATTGGATCAGGCAAGTCACAAAGGAAAGCAACAGATGATATTAAAGTATCATTGAGGAGAGTGACACTCTCAAAAAGGCAGGAGTTTCCTGCCATCTTACCCCACAAAGAACACTCATTTTGACAATGACCACAGAGGAGAGGGCCATGGTGGGGATCTGGGAGTCTGGTGGACAAGCTTTAGCACGTTGCTAGAGCAAAACCATCAGTCAGTCAGTAAAGCCTGGAGGAGGTGACTGCTTCTTCAAATGGGAAGACTTCAAGGAACAGGAAAAATGGGGAAATACACTGAATGTTAAAATAATTCAGTTTAGAGGGAGTATGATAAACCTATACATCTCTGAGTCTTCTTAGCAAAATGAGACAGACAAGCCAAATCTACTCCTACTTTTCCTCTGGTGCCCGCCTGCATTCCTACCTGGACCCCACTCTGCGGTTGTACTAGTTCAGCAGGGGCAGAAAGTTTTAGTGGTTTGGAGGTTAATCAGTTTAAATAACCTCAAGGATGGTCTCATATAACAAAATGTTGCTGAACTTGATATTGAGTCAGAGAAGAGTCCGCATTACTGACTTTTGCAATTGAAATTAACACACTGAAAGTTTTTCCAAACTAATTGGTAAAAATTTTTTTCAGATTGACTTGCACTCGTAAACTAGATTTAATGTTTTTTCTTCAAGAACATTTTGTATAAGTCTAAAACATGTTTTGTTTTGTTTTTTAATGAAACTTTTCAGTTGGGAATAAGTGCAAATTCACCTCTGATTTGACAACTTCTAGTTAAATCAGACTAGCTAGACTAAACCAGGGCTTGGCAAACTCTAGCTAGTAGACTAAATCTGGCTTATCACCTGATTTATACAGCCCCTGAGCTGGGACTAAAATTTTTAACTGATCGAGAAAAATTAAAAAAAAAAGAATATTTTGTGACATGTGAAAATTATATGAAACTCAAATTTCCATAAATAAGGGTTTATTGGAACACGCAAAAAAATAAAATGTAATTTAAGGATATTTGACCACATTTATTAAAATTTAGGGGAACCTGGCTGGCTCAGCTGGTGGAGCATGGGATTCTTGATCTCCGGGTCAGGAGTTCAAGCCCCACATTGGGTGTAGAGCTTACTTCAAAAAAAAAAGTAATGCAGCAATTTCACTTTTTCTTACAGATGTGCTCACATGGATATGTACAGGACATTCCTTGCAGCATTATTTGTAATGGTAAAGCACAGAAACAATCTCAATGCTCATGAATTATGTTTCAGTCATACACATGATATGGACAGTAAAAAGCACGGGAATGGATCCATATGTATAGAATAATCCCCAGGTGTATTAGTTTCCTACTATTCCAGCAACGAAGGACCACAAACTTAGTAGCTTAAAACAAGCAATTTTATTATAATTCATATATAGAAGTTAGAAGTCTGGAATCAGTTTTACTGGGCCAGGTTCAAGGTGTTGGCGGTGCCGATTCCTTGCAGAGCCTCCAGGGAAGAATCCTTTTCTTTGTCTTTTCAGCTTCTAGGACTGCCTGTGTTCCTTGGCTCATAGCTCCTTCCTTGATCTTCAAATCTTTGACCTTCTGACCTTCACTTCCATCCTCTGATCTTTTTCTCTGCTTCTCTCCTGCATTGGGCCACCCAGATAATCCAGGCTAATCCAGAATGATCTCTTTTCAGGATCCTTCATTCAATCATATCTACAAAGTTCTGTTTGCCAAATAAGGTTTACAGGGTCTGGAAATTAGCATGTGGGCATCCTTGGGGAGCTATTACTTAGTCTTACAAACTAGAATATACTTTTAGGCAAGCATAGCAACGTACATAATGGCATGAACGGAACGCTACCATTTGTGTTTAAAAAAATGGGATAGGTATCTAATCTATGTTCTTGTATATACATAGACTTTCTCTGAAAAGACACCTGGGAATCTGGGAACAGAGAATTTGGGGCTGGATGGGAGTCACAAATGGGAAGAAAATTTGCCTTTTGTAACTTTTTACTTTTTAAATAGAATAGGATTCTATTCTATACAAATTAAACCATGGTTCTGGTCTCTTTCTTATGAAACCTTCACAAGAATTTTGATTGTCAGGTCCTTGTCGGTTTTACCTTTTGGTTACTAACTTATGATAATAAGAGAGAAAGTAGGGGCACCTGGGTGGTTCAGTTGGTTGGGCATCTACCTTCAGCTCAGGTCATGATCCTGGAGTCCCTGGATCGAGTCCTGCATCGGGCTCCCTGCTCAGCAGGGGGCCTGCTTCTCCCTCTCCCTCTGCCGCTCCCCACGACCCAGCTCGTGCTCTCTCGCTCTCAAATAAATAAATAAATAAATAAATAAATAAATAAAGTCTTTAAAAAAAATAAGAGAGAAAATAAAAGAAAGGTAGAAAAACCAAGTTTAATGATAATCCTTGAACTGGTTTTCAGTACAGGATAATTGAATATTGACTTGCCTTTCACCTTCAAGACTCCACGTGAGAGTCAGCTGAAACCGTGCCCCAGAGGGTTAATGAGGTTGAAACTGGAAGAAAGTTTAAAGCTTGTTTTTCAGAGAACTGTTTCAGCTATTGTATGTCTTTTTTCAGACCCCACTAACAAATCCACTAGCTGTCTCTGCAGAAGCCTGGACTCAAGGTCAACTGATATGGTTCCAGCCTCTGAACAAGCAAGGAGGGCCCTGCATTCCTTACCGGAGATAAGGAGCCCACGACCCCATCTGGTTTATACTGGCTCTCAGAGCATGCCCGTAGCCCCTTCTCCTTGTCCTAAAATAATCTCCCGACTCAGGGGCTGAATTTAACCTCCTTCTGATGTTAGGTCTCCACCCCGAATGAACATGGGATGTCTGTTACATATGTTCCTCATGAATCGCCATATATCCCCACCATTTTCATCACAATGTTTGTAATCTCAACCCCTGTGATTATAAAAAAACTTGTTGCCTCCCCCTGCGGGGTGGCGGACTTGAGACTTGCCCTTCAGTCTCCCCATTTGGCTGCTCCTAGAATAAACTCTTTCCTTGCTACAAACCTGATGTCCAACTGGCTGATTGATGTGATTGGCTTTGCTGCGTGTTGGGCAGAGACTTGGGTTTGGTTACATGACTACTTCCCACCACACAGATCCTCTGTGAAATCAGTGCTCCTGGGCCCTTCAGCCCAACTTCTCTTGAAAGAGGCTTTTTGCCAGGAATCATCAGAAGACAAAGAAAACCATCTCCTGAGCTCTGGGGGATAGCACCGCTTTTCGAAATTCTTTGAGGAGACGTAGGCAAGACATTTTTTCTAGTTCCCAGTCCATTGGAAGATCTGTTTCTCAGGAGTAATATTTCAGGGCTAGGAGGACTTTGTGATCATCGGGTTCAAACTTCTCCTTTTAAAGCTGAGGAAACAGATGGATATGGATGAGATGAACTCATGGTCAGTGCCAAGTGCAGCCCACGAAACACAGTAAGGACTCACTGCACGGGGACAACATGACAGGCCTTGGGTGAGCCGCAGAGATGAGAAGGGTGGCCCGCTCTCAAGGAGCCCCCGGTTACAAACTGCTGCCGAGAAGGGTGGCGAGGTGGCCTGGTGCGAGAGGCCGAGCTGAGTAAATAAACGATCGGTCTCATGCGGTGCGTGGGGCTGCAAATGAAGTGTGACAGACGCGTTAGCTTGCGTCAGGAGCTGGAGTCCCAGGACAGGGGAGCAGAACAGCGTGAGAACACCTGGCATATCGCAGCCTCCTCAGCGGCTCTGTAGCTTCGGAGCAGAAAGAACAAGGAGGGAAGCAGGCGAGGAAGTTGAGAAGTAGATGGAGCAAGATCATGAAAGATCTTGTACATGGGTGGGTTTTCTGTTCTTTACAGAATTATGCGCATTGACAAACTTTCTGTAAAGGGCCATATACTAAATGTTTTAGGTTTGGCAGGCAACATGTATCTCTGTATGCACATATTCCTTTTTTATTTTTGTACAACCCATTAAAAATGCAAAAAAACAATTTTTTTTTTTTTTAAGTAGGCTTCACGCCTGGCATGGAGCCAGAAGTGGGGCTTGAACTCACAACCTGAGCTGAGATCAAGAGTCTGGGGCTTAACCGACTGAGCCTCCCAGGCGCCCCGCGAAAACCATTCTTAACTTGCAAGCCAGATTTAGCTCACAGGTCATAGTCTGCTAATCTGTGTAGGCAATGAAAAGCCATTGGAGACTTTTTTTTCTACTTTTTAAAAACTGAAGTATAGGGGTGCCTGGGTGGCTCAGTTGTTAAGCGTCTGCCTTCAGCTCAGGTCATGATCTCAGGGTCCTGGGATCAAGCCCCGCATCAGGCTCCCTGCTCCGCGGGAAGCCTGCTTCTCTCTCTCCCACTCCCCCTGCTAGTGTTCCCTCTCTCGCTGTCTCTCTCTCTCTGTCAAATAAATAAATAAAATCTTAAAAAAAAAAGTTTAAAAATTGAAGTATAATTAACATACCATGTTATATTAGTTTCAGATGTACAGTATAGCGATTCAATCATTCTATACATTACGCGGTGCTCACATGATGAGTGTACTTTTAATCCCCATCACCCATTTCACCCATCCCCCCACCCACCTCCCCTCTGGTAACCATCAGTTTGTTCTCTGTAGTTAAGTCCAGGTTTTTTCTTTTCTTTATTTTTTTTCATTTGTCTCTTTTTTTCCTTTGTTCATTTGTTTCGTTTCTTAAATTCCACATATGAATAAACTCATGGTATTTGTCTCTGACTGACTTAGTTCACTTAGCATTCTATTCTCTGGATCCACCCATGTTGTTGCAAATGGCAAGGTTTCATTCTTTTTTATGGCTGAGAAATACTCCATCATATATATACATATATATATATATACCACATCTTCTTTATCCATTCATCTATCAGTGGACATGCGGACTGCTTCCCTAACTTGGCTGTTGTCAATAATGCTGCAGTAAACATAGGGGTGCATATATCTTTTCAAATTAGTGTTTTCATTTTCTTTGGGAAGTAGTGTGATTACGGGCTCATAGGATAATTGTATTTTTAATACTTTGAGGAACCTCCGTGCTGTATTTGGCAGTGGCTGCACCAGCCTGCATTGCCGCTGGACTTTTAATCAGGAAATGATCAGATTTGAGCTTTGGAAAGGGAGCTCTGGTGGCAGAGATTGGGGGCTATAGGGAGAGTTAGGTGGGAGGGCATATGTCAAAAAGACCTCTAAGGAGGCTCATCATGATAGTCCAGGGAGAAAAAATGAGGGCCAGAACCAGGGTGGTGACAGTGACGTCACTTCTTGGCACCTGGGTCGAATACAGACATGCAAGAATGGAAGGATGTGGTGTTACCTTTCTCTCTCCCTCCTTCCCACAAGCTCCCTGGGACACTCTTCTTGTCCACTGGGGACGAGGGGGACAAGTGGTGGAAGGCTGCCATGAGCTTCGGCCCCCTCTGTCCAGGCACAGCTTCACCCTGAGGGACAGTGCAAGCCCTCTGAGCAGCACCCCCCTTTTCCTGGCAGCCCCTGGGGGGGCGGGGTCCAGGTCTCCCGCCTCCTGCTCAGGCTCACACTGGGCTACGCTGACTCTCTTTCCTTTGGGGTCAGAGAGTCTCATTCTCTCTTTGAAATAAGCTTTTCCGCAGAATTATCTTACTGCGTCTGCCAGCACCACATCTGGGTATTTATTCCAACCTCACTCTAACTGCCCAGAGTACAGCTCAAGTGTTACGCTTTTCTCCCCATCTCTTTTGTTGACGGCCAAGAAGTTTCCTGTTTCAGGTGGATCAGGCAGGAACACAGGGACCCTGCAGAGGGTTTAAGTCCTGTCTTTTCCTTCGCTAGGTGCTGATTACATCGTCCCTTCTTGTGGGAATAGGGCTGCCTCCCAACAGACGATTTGTGTACATGCTCTTTGCATGTTTTCTGTCACTTACATTCCTTCTGCTATTTATTGACCCGTTTCCCTTTTATCCCAGAGACCATCTCTTCTTCCCCTTATCTGTTCCTCCCATTTCTCTGTAACTGCCTCTTTCATCTCTTCAGGGTTATCTTTCTCCCCCCAGGACATGGATACTTTTTTCAAGATTTTCTTGCCGTTCCCAGGGTAGAATTCGTGCCCTTTTTACCTCTGTTTCCTCCTCAAATGCTTTATTGCAATTTCTTGAATTACATCTCTAATAAGTAGCTTGCACATCCTGATCAGTATGTGTTTTTGAATGCTTCAAATATAGATGACCACAGAAGAGATTTTCTACTTTCCTTTTTTCTGCTATTTCATGGCATAACAATTCATTGTGGGGTTTGGGGATGTGAGGATTTCCCTTCAGCTGTACGGGAAAGGGATGCAGACCTCAGGATATGGCCCCTGATCCTCACTGATGTGTCTTTGTTTGGGGCGTGAGTTCCCTCATTTATGTAACACAGAGCAACGTTTTTGGCCGAGAATGTTCTCTCCTTTTGCCATACCTGCTTTAGTCAGGGCTGGCCTTTATTTTCCTTATTGTTTATGTACTTGATTATTGCTTCCATCATCTGTGGATCATTTTATGAATCTATCCAAACGCAGCAGTCAGATGTTCCTATTTGGACCTTAAACTCTTCACCCGAGATGATACAGGTATGGTGACCGAACTCTTACTTAGCCAGGTAAGTTCCAAATTGGAACATTCAGTTCTGTGGTCCGCATGGGTAGCAGTGGTGACAGTCATGATAATGGGGGCCCTAAGAGTTTTCGATGACACTTCATTGTTTGCCATAGGCCAGATACTGCGCTAAGTTCTTCATTCGTGTACTCTATTTGGCCCTCAAAGATTTTATTTATTTATTTATTTATTAGAGAGAGAGAGTGAGAGCGAGCCTGAGCCGGGGTAGGGGTGGGGGGACACGAGGCAGAGGGAGAGGCAGAAGCAGACTCCCCGCTGAGCAGGGAGCCCGAGGCGGGGCTCGATCCCAGGACCCCGAGATCATGACCTGAGCTGAAGGCAGGTGTCCAACCAACTGAGCCACCCAGGTGCCCCCAAGTTACAGACTTTTATCCTGTCATTTTACAAATGAGGAAACAGGGTTAGAGAGATTAATGTATTTACCCAAGGCTGGATGATGGCACCAACATTCAACTGTACTTATCAGGACATTTTCACCAGTTTGGGTGGCCATATATACAGTTGCATTTTCTTTAGGCATCAGAAAAGGATTTGTCAAGGCACAGGAATGTTAGTCACAACACTTGGGTTTGTCCCGTTTTGTGTTCTCAGCACCCACCTGTCCCAAGAAGTGTAGTTCAGGATCTCCAGTGTTTCTGGGATTAAGCTTCCCTTTGGGGAAGGAGACACTGTAGCCTCCAAAGTGAACCCTAAGTCCACCGAGCAACCACTGAAGGCCAACACTTCACCACGAGGCATAGTGCCCAGGGCCCAGGAGACTTTTAGGGGCTTGCAATAATGTTGCAATTTCTCTTAACATCAGAAGAAAAATGAACTTCTAGGACAAAAAAAAATGTTTTAATATGTAATAATAATATATTTGTCCTTATACCAATGCAATCATAGATGATAATTTTGATTAATTGATTGATTGAAGAAGAAACCCATGAAGGTAAAAATGCCAGGGCCCGTGACATCACAACATGACCTCTGAGCAGAGCCCACACAGGGCTCTGGGCCTCCCAGCTTTCACTTCTCTTCTCAGTTGTCTCAGCATGGAAGGGAGAGAAGCCCCTGCAGTCACATCCTCTGCCTGGAGCACTTCAATCGGGACAGTTGCTTATCTCCTCGGAGCCTCCTCTTCCTCGCTAGTGTCAATGTGAGGATGGGATGCAACATTGCTAACCCAGAGCAAGGGTTCCATTGGTGTTAGCTCTTTTCCAGCAGCTTCCTAGCTGCAGAAGGGGCCAGAAGCCACATCTGAAATACAGAATACACAGAAAAGTACCATGTAAAAGGAAAAGGGATGAATAACCAGACATGATTACAGCCACCCAAATAAAAAGGTATTTTATTTTCAGACAACATTGAACTCATGCCCTGAATTCTTGCCTGTAATCTTCTGAAATGTATGTGGGGTCCTGGTTTAGGATTGAGTCACTGGGTCTAGAAGCAGATTGCTTGGGTTGGAACTTGGTTCAATCACTTACAAGCTGTGGAACTTGGGGAGTAAGTAGACCTCTCTGGGCCTCAGTTTTCTCATCTGTGTAGTGGGAGTATTCACTGTAATTGCCTTTCTCAAGTTGTTTTGAGCATTAAATGAGTTAAACAACAAGAGCTTCTAGAATAGAGCCCAGCATATGGTGTGAGCTCAATAAATATTAGTTATATTGTTGCTATTATTATGATAGACCAAGAAAATGAGCTTTCTTCAGAGCTTTTGTTCTCAGACCTTTTCCTCTGTATTTATCTATCATTCTTTGCTTTCTGTATCTGGTCATTTACCAATCACGTATAAGACACCACTCTCTCTGATAGTTTATTCTATTTTTAAAAATCTTTATTATGATTATTTTTTTGCAGTCCTTATCAAAACACCAACAGCATTTTTCACAGACTAGAACAAATAATCCTAAAATTTGTATGGGACCACAAAAGACCCCGCATAGCCAAAGCAATCTTGAAAAAGAAGAAACTGGAAGTAACACAATCTCAGATTTCAAGATAAGCTACAGAGTTGTAGTAATTGGGGAGCCTGCCTGGTTCAGTTGGTACAGCATGTGACTCTTGATCTTGGGGTTGTAAGTTTGAGCCCCCCAATGGGTGTAGAGATTATTTAAAAAATAAAAAAAAATTATAAAAGAACCCCCACTAAAGTTGTAGTAATCAAAATAGTATGGTACTGGCATATAAATCAATGACCAGAAATAAACCCACAATTATATGGTCAATTAATCTTCAACAAAAGTTGAAGTTGACAAAATGGGAACAAAACAGTCTCTCCAACAAATGGTGTTGGGAAAACTGGACAGCTACATGCCAAAGAATGAAACTGGACCACTTTCTTATACCACACACACAAATAAACTCAAAATGGATTAAGGACTTAAATGTGATAACCGAACCCATAAACATCTCTGTAATTTCTCTGATATCGGCCATATCAACATTTTTTTTAGATATGTCTCTTGAGGCAAGGGAAACAAAAGCAAAAACAAACTATTTGGACTACACCAAAATAAAAAGCTTTCGCCTAGCAAAGGAAACAACCAACAAAACTGAAAGACAACTTACCGAATGGGAGAAGATATTTGCAAATGACATATCTGATAAAGGGTTAGTATCTAAAATATATAAGGAACTTACGTAACTCAATACCAAAAAGATAAAAAAAAAAATGGGCAGAAGACATGAACATACATTTCTCCAAAGAAGACATCCCGACGGCCAACAGACACATGAAAAGATGCTCAGCATCACTCGACATCAGGGAAATGCAAATCAAAGCCACAATGAAATATCACCTCACATTTGTCAGAATGGCTAAAATAAAAAATTCAAGAAATAACAGGTGTTGGCGAGGATGTAGAGAGAAAGGAAACCTGGTTCACTGTTGGTGGGAATGCAAGTTCAGGCAGCCACTGTGGGAGACAGCATGGAGGTTCCTCAAAAAATTAAAAATAGTGGGCACCTGAGTGGCTCAGTCGTTTAGTGTCTGCCTGCGGCTCAGGTCATGATCCCGGGGTCCTGGGATCGAGCCCCGCATCGGGCTCCCTGCTCAGCGGGAAGCCTGCTTCTCCCTCTCCCACTCCCCCTGCTTGTGTTCCTTCTCTTGCTGTCTCTCTGTCAAATAAATAAATAAAATCTTAAAAAAAAAAAATAGAACTACCCTACGATCACACTACTGAGTATTTATCCAAAGAATATGAAAACACTAATTTGAAAAGATATATGCGCCCCTACATTTACTGCATTATTTACAATAGCCAAATTATGGAAGCAGCCCAAGTGTCCATCAATAGATGAATGGATAAAGAAGATGTGGTGTATATATACAATGGAACTTTTCTCAGCCATAAAAAAGAAAGAAACCTTGCCATTTTCAACAACAGGGATGGAGCTAGAGAGTATAATGCTAAGTGAAATAAGTCAGTCCAAGAAAGACAAATACCATATGATTTCACTCATATGTGGAATTTAAGAAACAAAACGATGAACAAAGAAAAAAAAAAAAAAAGAAACCAACAAAACAAAACAAAAAAAACCCCAGACTCTTAACTATAGAGAACAAACTGATGGTTCCCAGAGGGGAGGTTGGTGGGGGCTGGGGGAAATAGGTGAAGGGGATTAAGAATACTCATTATGGGCCCTGACTAATGAATAGAATTGTTGAATTGCTATATTGTACACCTGAAACTAATATAACACTGTGTTAACTATACTGGAATTAAAATAAAAAGAGAAAATATAAAAAAAATACTTAAAATTATTATTTTTTTAATTGAAGTATAGCTGACATAATATTATATTAGTTTTAGGTATATAACATAGTGACTTGACAATTATATACATTGTAAAATGCTCACCACAGTAAGTGTATTTACCATCTGTTGCCATACAAAATTATATAATACTATTGACTATATTTCCTATGCTGTACTTGTTGTCCCCATGACTTATTTATTTTATATTTGGAAGTTTGAACCTCTTAATCCCCTTCCCCTACTTCTCCAGTCTCCCCACTAGCAAAGGAAGTTTGTTCTCTGTATTTATGAGTCTGTTTTTATTTGTTTGTTTTTTAGATTTCACACATGAGTGAAATACACGGTGTTTGTCTTCTTTGTCTGACTTATTTCACTTAGCATAATGCCCTCAAGGTCCATCCATGTTGTCATAAATGGCAAGATCTCATTCTTTTTTATGGTTGAGTGATATTCCATTGGGTATATATACCACATCTTCTTTACCCCTTCATCTATCAATGCACATTCCGTATCTTGGCGATTGTCCATAATGTTGCAATAAACATAGAGGTGCATATATCTTTTCAAATTAGTGTTTTCATTTTCTTCCTGTAAATACTCAGCGGGGAAATTACTGGATCATATATCAATTCTATTTTTAATTCTTTGAGGAACCTGCATACTGTTTTCCATAGTGGCTGCACCAATCTGCATTCCCACCAACAGTGCACGAGGGTTCTCTTTTTTCCACCTCATCACCAATACCTGTTATTACTTGTCTTTTTTATACTAGCCATTCTGACTGGTGTGAGGTTCTGACAGTTTGTTTTAAATTATTCCTTTTGCAGAGCTTGGACCTACACCCCGGTGCATTTTACTCAGCAGAATGCAACACCCACATTGCATGCCACGCCTGACTCTTACAGCGCAGGATAAGATTCTCACTGACACAAACAGAAGGGGGTTTAATGGAAGATGTGGTCATGGAGGGTGGGAGAGTAGGAAAGAGCAGGGAACAGAGAGATCACAGAATCCACAGGATTTGTTCCTTGGAAATGGTCAGGATCCATAAGCACCTCAAAGAATCAAGAAACAAGAAGGTGCGTAACTATCTTATAATTAGCACAGCGTGTGGGGCTTTGTCCCTTCCCACCTAGCCGCCCCCCCGCCCCCTCCACCACGCTTTCTCACACGTCCCTGCTGCAGTAACATGGCGGCATTCCCTTACCCTTGCTCATGATTCAGTCTCAGGAGCGAGGTGGCTGAGCTTGGGTCCTTGCCAGTCCTCTGCGTCCGCCAGGTTTGTCGGGAGAAGAAACATCGATTCCTGCAACCTCTGGTTCCCAAGTGGGAAGGCACACACAGGGCTCACTCTGCCTTATGTCTGTGTGCCCTCAAGGAGGAGAATGGATGCTCGGGTCCCCAAAGGACAAAGGGTCCCTGGAGTCTGCCAACACCATCATGTTGCGGCAAGTTTACACAAGGCTTTCGTCTGTCGCATGGGCAGGGTGGAAGGTTTGTGTGTCTCCTGGCCGTTGGCCCCTCCCCCACTTCATTAGCTCGGTTTTGGAGAGAGCCTCGAAGAGCTGTCCCATCGCAGGCCTTCAGGACGAGCCACACTTGGACCCCTCCTGACACACACAGACAGACCGCAGATCCCAGAGGCACTTGGTCCCCATCCTTTGTTCAAGGATCTTCACCCTCGGGAGGCAGATCCGTTACATGTAACACAAACACCTTCTGTTGTCACTTAAGACATTCCCCTTTCCTAGACTCACTAAAGGTCACCCCTCTCCTCTTTTCCAAAATCAGTCTGTGTACAGAACACAGTTCCTGGTTCCTTGAGAGTGGAGGCTGGATTTAAGGAATAGAACCAGAGAAGCTGTGGTTTTTGCAGGAAGAGAATCTTCTTTTTCCATTGATGTGGGGCTGGGTCAGGCAGGAGAAAGCTGCAGCGGGGATCTGCCTCTCTCCCTCACCACCCCCAGAGCAAACTCCGGATTGTGCTAGACTTTGGGGGCCTGGGAAGAGCAGCTCAGGCTCACCTGGAACCTTCCTTGCTGCTAAACGATTTGGTCTGGAGCTTGCTGATCAGGGGCTCTTGTTTTGCTGGTGATTTTTCTTTTCTAGCAAAGAACGCCAAGCAAAGGAGAAAGTGTGAATACCTCCTTTGTTTGGATATGGTATATTTCAGTGAGAATTACAGGATTTCATCTTCGTTTGCTCCTTTTGGTTTCCTCAGCTCCGGAGCAGCCACCGCTGGTTTCAGACCTTCCAGAACAGCCCAGTGCTTGGGCACCCCAGCGTGGGAATCGAAGAAACAGCTCTGTGAGCTCATAGTTCTTGGCAGTAATACAGGGATTTTCCTGAGGTTTACCTTTGAAATTCTACTTTTCAACAGAGCACTATAATATTTGAGCAGCAAGAAGATTTTAGAGGTCATCAAATAGAATGTCCACTTCATAGACATGGAAATAGAGACCCAGAAGGATTAGAATATTTGCTCAGGGTCAGGTGCTGAATTATTCTCAAAGCAGGACTTGACACCTAGATCCCCAAACTCCCACCCTAGTGGTTTCCACGTGGAGACATTCAGATAACAACATTCAGTTTGTTCCCCCTTCTTGTTGCTCACTGGATAATTTACTTGTCTCTAAACTTTTTTTTTTTTTAAAGATTTTATTTATTTATTTGTCAGAGAGAGAGACAGAACACAAGCAGGGAGAGAGGCAGGCAGAGGGAGAAGCAGGCTCCCTGCTGAGCAAGGAGCCTGATGTGGGACTCGATCCCAGGACCCTGGGATCATGACCTGAGCCGAAGGCAGCCGCTTAACCAACTGAGCCACCCAGGCGTCCCGTCTCTAAACTTTTTAAAAAAAGATTTTATTTATTTATTTATTTGAGAGAGAGGGAGAGGGAGCAAGTGTGGGGGGAGGAACAGCGGGAGAGGGACAAGCAGACTCTGAGCCAAGTGTGCAGCCCCACTTGGGGCTCGATCCCAGGATGACCTGAACCGAAATCAAGACTTGGCCACTTACCCGACTGAGTCACCCAGGTGCCCTTAAACTTTTTTTTTTTGATTAATCCTTATGTACCTCTTGCTATTGCAGACATTGGATAGCCTACTGTCTTTGAGATGTCGCATGTTATTAGCTGTATTTGGTGGTGTCTCTGATTTTATAGGTAAAATCTATAACCATCATCTTTCCTAACTAGAACTTTTTAAAATAAAAAAAAAAGCACTCAAAAATAAGTTTCCTGGGGTGCCTGGGTGGCTCAGTCATTGAGCGTCTGCCTTCAGCTCAGGTCATGATCCCGGGGTCCTGGGATCGAGCCCTGCATCGGGCTCCCTGCTCGGCCGGGACTCTGCTTCTCCCTCTCCCACTCCCCCTGCTTGTGTTCCCTCTCTCGCTGTCTCTCTTTCTGTCAAATAAATAATAAAATCTTTCCCGATGTGGGGCTCGATCCCAGGACCCTGGGATCATGACCTGAGCTGAAGGCAGATGCTTAACGACTGAGCCACCCAGGCGCCCCAAATAATAAAATCTTTAAAAAAGAAATAAGTTTCCTTTTTTTGTTCTAGTTCTGTTAGAAGCTGCCCAATTTCAGATGCATTTCCAGGGAACTTTGTTTCCCCATTTACTGAAATATGTAAAACATGCTTGGTGCAAGGTGGCGCTTGAGCTGTCAACGTCTTTGCTGCGTATCTTCTGAAGGACACGCTGTGTCAAGGGCTTCACGATGTGGTTGTAGGTCAGGCTGCCAACTGGCGACTTGTCTGAAGCTTCTCCCTCCCACTTGCTTACATTTCTGGGGCTGTCCCTGATCACAAGAGTGGATCAGCCGTATGCTGGTCTAATTCTCTTCCACTACGAATTCAGGGAAACAAGTAAAAGGCACGAGGCGTAGGGCCCCCAGACGAAGGCAATAGTTTGGGTGGCTTCACCATTAGGGGATTGGGTTTTACTGAGTTACAAGGTGACAGGTAGGGCTAGCTGATTACTTACCATCACACGCACTTGGCCTAAAGACGGTTTCCTTGCCGGGCTGCTGTACCCTAAGGCATTAGATTGCAGAGTGACCCGGGACTGGGCTTTGCTGGGCTTGGCTCCTGGGATACGGAGGTGTATGAGAAACTAGCTGAAAGCCTAATGAATGGATTTCAGGAATTTCCAGGAATACATATTCAATATGCCACTTTTTGTTGAAAAATGAATAAATACAGCATGTGGGAATGAATGAAGCACTTAGTGAGTGTTTTCTCCATTGGCAAAGCGATGTAGCGTATGTGTGCTCAGAGCCTCAGGGAAATACGGAAACAAGGAATGCTTTGTGAAGAGCTGAGAACACACTGGGATGCTTTCTGTGTATCACACAAGCCTCCGCATCATCACTCTGAATTCAACACATAGATTGTTTTATTTACAGGATTTTTTTTTTTTTTTTAAACTCAACATAGCCCTTTGACTTGATTTTAGACCTCAATTTCATGGCCAAAGCATACATCCTGGAGGAATAGTTACCTTTTCTTTACTTAAAACAAGGACAACAACAGTATACTGGCTGAATGTTGCATTTATAAAGTGACATTCCCACATCTGCCTTGTGAATTTCTTTCTTAGTCAGTGGTCATGAAGAAGGGGAAGATAAAAATGAAAAGAAATAGGAGTAATTTAAGTAAAGAATAACTTCCTTTTTATTAGGTTTAACTTGAAACCAGGTATCATATTTATATAAATACTGTGGAAAATATTTAACCTATTCATAAAGGTTAAGTAACTAACTGATAAGCTTTGTAGGGAAAGTATGTTTAAATGCTCCCATTAAACTCAAACCGTGCCAGGCAATTTATCAAATTTTCAAATGCATAACCATTAGGAAACAGGAAAGAAGTCTGAGGAACAGAAAGAATTTCTGATGAACAAACACAGTTGTTCATTGTAGAAATTGTTGTTACTTTATATATCAGGGGGTGCAAAGTGAGTCAAAAAGTCAAAATAACAGGATTTAGACGAAAGCCTTAAATGATACAATTTAGTCTTCAGTAAAGGCTAAGATAAATTACTTTAGCTGCTGGCTGGAAGAAATCAAAGAGGCACGATATTTTAGCTGGTTCTCTTTCTCTATAAATAGTACATGAAATGATTAGAGTAGCAAGGTTGAGACCTGTTGGGGGGGGGGATGCAAATGGAACATCTGGGAGACCAGAAAAAAACTGTTTATAAGAATAAAAATTAGGCAATGATACATTTGTAGGTTTCTTCCTTGACTAGAATGGCCATATAATTAATCGTCCAACCAGGACCCTTGAGAGTGGAGGTGGACAGTTGGAGAGCAGGTGTACCCTAGGGCTATCATGGGGGATCCAGTGCATGTGGTCACCGTTTCTTTGAACACAAGGAATTAGATAGGCCATTTCAGTTTTGTTTCTTTTGGGGGGACTGGGGTTCTTATGAACATTTTAAAGGATTTGTGTTATTTCTGCTGTAATAAAGGAAAATAATGCTCATAAAATCATCAGGCGAAGTGTGTAACTAAAAAGTGAAAATCCCATACACATTCGTTTTTTCATCAGGAAGTGAAACAACACATACAAGCCCATCACCCAGAGGCACCCTTTATGGCCCTTGGTTATCTACCAATTGAATTTTTATTATTCCTTTTATATATGTATGTATAGTTACATAATACTACTAGACCAGTTGTTTAATAACCTGAGCTTGGTCACTTTAATATTGTCAATTTATTAATATTATCAATATTATGAATCTTTCCATTCAATAAATGTTATTTTTAGTGACTGCATAGTTTTCTATTAGTTCAAAAAGTACTATAATTTATTTAACCAGTCCCCTATTTATGGACGTTTGTTTCCAATGTAATATAAACAACATTATATTAAATGCTTGGGATATGCATACTTTTAAAAATATTTATTTGACTATTTCCTTAGGATTTATTCCTAGAAGTGAAATTGCTGGATTCCAATGTGTGTTTGTGTGTGTGTGTGTGTGTATGTAAATATATAAATATAAATATATGTGCATATATATATATGTTATTTTTCAACTGCCAATAATTTATTTTCCCATTAAAGGTTTTGTAAATTTTCCCATCCATCCATAGAGTATGGGAATTCCTGTTTCATCATATCAGGGCTAACATTAGATAGTAATAATTAAACTTTTTTTGCCAATCTGAAAGGTACAAAAGAGCATTTGGATTTAATATCCATTTCTGTGATTGTTAGTGAAGTGAAACATCTTTTTAAATGTTTATTAGACATCAGTCTTTTTTTTTTTTTAAGATTTACTTATTCATTTTAGAGGAGAGAGCATGTGAGTGGGGTGGGCAGGGGCAGAGAGAGAGGGAGAGAGAGAATCTCAAGCAGACTCCCCGCTCAGCTCGGAGCCTGACATGGGGCTCAATCTTACAACCGCAAGATCATGACCCTGAGATCATGACTTGAGCCGAAATCAAAAGTCAGATGTTCAACAGACTGAGCCACCCAGGCACCTCTAATAAGAAATTAGCATTTCTTGGGGCACCTGGGTGGCTCAGTTGGTTACGCATCTGCCTTAGGCTCAGATCGTGATCTTGGGGTCCTGGGATTGAGCCCTGCATGGGGCTCCCTGCTCAGCAGGGAGCCTGCTTGTCCTTCTCCCTCTGCCCCTCCACCCCACCCGTGCTCTCTCTCTCTCAAATAAATAAATAATATCTTTAAAAAAATTAGTATTTCTTATGTGAGTTGCTTGTACCTGTCCTATAGGAATCTCAAACTTGACAGATCTCAAAAAGAAAAACACTTATTACAGCCCTCTGAGTCAGCACTGATTTCATTTATTTATTTTTTATTTTGAGTCAGCTCGTATTCTTACATTCTGTTGTCAGCATCACTCTTTATTCTACTGCCAGGCTATAGACCTCAGAGATAGATGGCTTTTACTTCTCTCAACTTCTCCAGCCACTCTCACACCAGGTCTGATTTAGTTCATTTCCACCATATTTCTCATATACGTTCCTCCTTTTCACTTCTTTACCTAGTGATCTAGTTTGGAAGGTTCTCTTGCTTTATTTTAGAAGGCTCCTAACTAGTAACAAAAGGCCAGAAGAGCTGATGCATGCTGGAGGTAGACCTGAGGCTAGAGTTCAAGTTTCCCAAGTCCCATAAAAGTCATTACTATTTCTCTTGCTAGACTATTACTTATTCATCTTTGTACCCGGTGCCTGACACATAGTAGGTACCTTGATAAACAAAGGATGACATTGTTTTTCTCATCTCTTGTCTCTCTCCTCTCCGATGAATCTTCTATGCTGTTTTCAGAATTAGCTCTCCAAAACACAAATATGACTGTGACGCTCTTCTTTTAAGAATTGTTGCCCATGCCCCATTGACGAGCGCAGGGTTTCTCAATCTCAGTACTGTTGACATTTGGCCCAGATAATTCTTTGAATGTGGGGGGCTGTAGGGCTATAGACGTCAGCAGCGGCACACCCCCCCTTTAGGGTAACAACCAAAAAGTGTCTCCAGACATTGACAAATATTCCTTGTAGGATGGGGGTGACGCGCAAAATATCACCACTGGTTCAGAAGCACTGGCCTGTGCGAAAAAGTCAAAACTCAGCATGTCAGTCCTGCTGTGCTACCTTCCCAGCTTCATTTTGGCCTCTCCTGAACTTCTCCAATGTGCCCTCTACCTTAGCTCCCATCTGGCTTCTCATGTGCTGTGCCTTCAGCACTTTATTCATAACAAAGGCCAACCACCACATCGAATAGACAAATGCATGTCGGATCAGATGTAAGAGAAGTTTGTCTTGTTTCACCCAACAGCAAGGTGTGGCTGAACATGCCTGTGACCAGCCTTTCGGGAACCTAGGCTGGTTGACCTTCTGCCATCTTTGTTTTATAGCTTCCAAGATGGCCCTGGGGATCGTCTCCATTCTACTCGATGAAAAGAGAAAAGAGCATCGAGGAGTACACCAAGGAGATTTTTATGGTCAGGCCTGAAAGTGATGCACATCCCTTCCACTCTCATTCTATTGGCTGAAACTCAGTCACGTGGCCACGCTCAATTGCAAGGGAGGCTGGGAAATGTAGTCTAGCTGTGTGCTTAAGGAAAAAGCAGATCATGGATTTGCATGATTAGCTAGCCCTCCTTACCGCAATCAGCTTATCAGTTCAGCAGAACCCTGGCTATCCTTTAAGGCCTGGCTCAAATGTCACTCCTAGAAATATAAAATCTGATCTCTTCATTATAACCACTTTTATGCCCCTTGTTCATACTAGTGTACATTATGATATGGTTAGTATGGCACAAAAATAATTTCTTAAATCATTACTGTCTAGGATAGTTCCCAGTATGTGGTGGGTATATATTTGCTAAAAAAATGAATGGATAATGTCTGATTATGGGGATGTATCATGGGAATGGCACAGGTATTCACTGAAAGTTTTTTGCTGTTGTTTATTGTTGTTTTTTGATCTCTGTTCCAGAAATCTGCACTAAAGATGAGACAAGGGCATTCCCAATTTCTTGCAGGACACACAGCATCATTTAAGGCCCAGGAAAAATGGAATGGGAATCTTCACTTTCCTGTAGGCCAAATCGAATTCCTCTCTCAGTCTCCCTGAGCCTCAGATAGTCATCCGCCCCTCCCTGTGCTACCCACAGATGATCTTTCCACAGGCTTCCCTGAGTTCTCCCCCACCCCTTCCGGCCCACTTCCTAAGGGCCTAGTGACTTCATCCTCCCACCAGAGATCTGCATTTAAAAAGGGGTGATTGTCAATCCTGAGGCATCATTGACTGATTAGTTATATCGGGAAAGAATTTGGGGTCCCGATTCTGAAAAAAGGCTGCCATGTTGGTGGTGGTGGTTTTTCATCGACACTTGTACATTTCCACAGGGAACAAAAGGAATAGTTAAAGGGAGACCTATACCTACTACATTAAATTCTAGAGAGGCTTTTTTTTTTTAAATTACAAATGGGAATTTTGTACCTTAGAAGCGAACAATCTCCTTTTGAATCCTGACTACATAATTGCCAAGGTAAACAGGAGTAAAGCCTTATGTGCCTTTGAGGCCTGTTGTTCTTATTAGCTAAAATGGGTAAGAATGAAAGCACTTTTGCAACAAATGTTCAGGGGATTTGAGCACCCATTTAAGGCTGTAACCAGGCCAGGGTTTCCTTTTTGGGGCCGGGCAGAATCCGGCCCAAAAACATGAACACAAGAGGAATGTTTCTGGTCATTTTTCTCAAATCCACTGGAGGGTTCCCACTGAAGTTTCTGACACAGCCTATGCATTGCATCCGCACGACAAGGGAGCGTTTATGTAAAATGTTTTTTTTTTTTTTTTCCCCTCATTACTTTGACAATTCCAGCCCTCACTTTCTCCTCTGCTCAGATCGACATCTGAGAAGGGAGACCACAACTGCATACCATTTTATAGATTCGCCTGATTAAAACCAGCTCTCCCTATAGGTCCCATCACGTATGAGACACACGGTTTTTGTCAAGAGACCAGCTACTAGCAGAAAGAGTTTTGATGCTATTGCTAGTAAGAAATTAGTAACTAGATCCTCGGTCTGTTTTAAGCCAACTTTATAATTATACTGTTTCAGTGGTAAACCAGACCCTTGAGCCAAGCGTAATTTAGAAATTCTAGATCTCTATTCCTTTCCCAGCTGTCTTAAATGTTCATCTTTGCTGCCTCGCCATCGTCTTTCAAACATATAATTTTCTTCCATTCCTTCCTTACCCCTGGCTCCTTGTTTATGTGACCTCCTGTCACAAATGGACAAAGGCATCTTGGTCCCCCACGTCCTGGGACAGCATGGGCAACAAGCGAGGCTGTGTAAGCACAAATCCAGTTCTGGAACGTGTCGGCACTGTGTGAGGCTCACTGGTTCGCCCCTGGGACTGGAGCCTTAGCCTGCGCTCCAGTTTGCGCGTCCCGGACTTAACCTTTTTTTCCCAAGACCAGAACCACCCCGGAGATTACTTTCTCCAACTCTCGAGCTCTTCCTGATTCTGTAAACTTTTTTTCCTCAGAGCTCTTGTGATATGGGAAGATTAATTAAATATTAAAAATGAAAACCAGGGCTTCCTTGGGGGAAAATTTCAGTCTCCCTTGCCTTTTTACATTGCGTTCTCTCTCCCAGTTCTCTTCCTTCACCTTCCCCTTATTTTATTTTATTTTTTTTTCCCGGTACAATTGTTTCTCTGCTCTTTCAAGCTATATTTTGGGATGGTTTTTAAAAAAAAATCTCTTAAGTATACCTTGAAAGCCTACATTTTCATTTCAGCTGAAAGTCATCCAAACCATATGCATTTCAGTCGAACATTCCTCCAGCTGGCCTCTCTCGGCCAAAGACCCTTTTTTATACCTGACCGAATTTCTACAGAATATGGCTGAAATGATATCAATCCAAGATCTCTAAGGGATCCCTGGCACCAGATTCCAGATCCTTCGTTGACACAGCTTGCTGGCGGAAGTTTTTCTGCTGTACTGAGCTTGATAGTGTTTTCCCTCCAGAGTTGCTCTTTCTTGGTTTCTCTCTCAAGAACACTAATCCTTTGCAGGGAAATCAGGCTGGAGGGGTAGCTGCAGCAAGGCTGCCCGTGGTCCAGAGGGGCAGCCAAGGTCTCCTTTAAAGACAACTGCTTTCTTTCTTTCTTTCTTTTTTTTTTTAAAGATTTTATTTATTTATTTGAGAGAGAGAGAATGAGAGACAGAGAGCACGAGAGGGAAGAGGGCAGAGGGGGAAGCAGACCCCCCGCTGAGCAGGGAGCCCGATGTGGGACTCGATCCCGGGACTCCAGGATCATGACCTGAGCCGAAGGCAGTCGCTTAACCAACTGAGACACCCAGGCGCCCGAAAGACAACTGCTTTCTGTTTCGGGAGTCTCAACATCGTGGCTGTGTGCATAGTCTTTTCACCTTCAGGTCTGGTCTTAGCCCGAGCTGAAACAGAACTACCCATTTCTACCAAGCCCTTGAGGGCCACGGCTTGGGTCTCGTCAGCGGCAAGCCCTCCCTGCAAGTGTCCCTCCACCCAGATGGCATGGGGGTGGGGGTGGGGTCCCTGTAAGCCACACCTCTCCCCCCACCCAGGGGAGAAATGAAGGCAATTCCACGAAGGCCCACTGGTGAGGAAAATTGGCTGATTGAGTTATGACTAAATGGCTTTTCAAATCTTCTCATTATCCGGGGAGAAGGGGGCAAGTTCTGTAGATTGTCAGAGCCTGGTCCCTTGCCCACAGATAAAGCCAAATCCGCAGGAATCCTGTGAATGGAAAGCCTTGGAGGCCATACCTTGGAAACAAACCACACGGCCTCACTCAGCAGGGCTGCCCCTTGGTGCCGAATGCAACCCATTCTTGCCTGTTTTAAGTGAAAACATCCCAGGATGGGAACGTACATTCGAAGAGTGGAATGCTTTGTAGTTACTTGTACTTTGGGGGAAGCATGGCGCGTTCATAAATGAGAGTGCTACTTAAAAGTCCACCCCTTTCTGCTCCCAGACTGCAGCTCCAGAGGGAGCCCAGTGATAAAGATCGCTAATATTTTCCCTCTAAGTAAGGGAATCAAAGGGAAGCTTTGCTATCTGCCTTGTCTGGATGCCAAATTAGATTGTGAATTTATTAACTCTTTGATGGCCTCAGTTACCATGGAGACTTTTGCATATATACATATGTATTTATATACAGACTCGCATATACATATAATGGAAATATATGGGGAGGTTATAAATACATAATCTCCCTGTGTTATGGATATAAAAATGAACTCTCCTTGCATATTTCAATCTGCTCACATATTTCACCTGGCTCCGATACCCTCGTGATCGTGGACACATCACATAACGTCCCGCCTCTCAGTTCAGGCCTCTGGAAGATAAAGGAGTTGAAGGAGCTGGTGTGCTGGGGGGGTGGGGGGGGTGCTTCTCCTCCATACCATTCCCCCCCTCTGCTGTGCTGGGCCTGTGGTCGGCTTTCCGTGCAAAAAGATGTGCTAACGCCTTAGCAGCCACCCAGTTCCTGAGGTTATGTTGAATCCCAACATTCTATGATTCTAATATTTTTAAACAATTCCGTCCTGAAAATACTGGCGGTGGGCGGGGGCAAACAGCCACCAGATCAGCCAGCATGCATATTCTGAGAGACTCCTGTCCTGTGAATAACAACTCACCGGGCTTCATGAGCAAGACCTGGTCGGATGAGCTTTATCTCTTCGTTGGCGATCTTGGTGGGTCTGCTAGGTTAAAGGCCAGGGACAACCCTAATCTAGCTTGACTGAAGTGAGACTTCTGACTCAGTCTTGGGCAACGCACTTATCGATAAACCTTGGTAGAGGTCCTTTCGCCTAGACCCAGATTGCAAATTTACCCATGTTCCGATACATTGTATGCTTGGCTGCCAGTGGGAGCCTCTCACATGTCATTCTCTTCTTTGAAAACCTGGAGTGCCTTCTCAGTTGCCTTTTTGATGATCCCTGAGGTCCTCAGCTTGGCATTCAGGCTTCGCTGAGTTTTCAGCCTTTTCCCTCCATCTTTATTTCTAGGAGTCTCCTGGACACCATTCATCTCTTGCACGAGAAGAGTCTTCCAATTGCTTTATTTCTCCCTGGAGCACCCACACCCCACCCCACATTTGCTCTTGTCCCAGGGCTGCTGTGGGGCAAGCCTGGAATGCATCCTGATACAAAGCCAAGGTCCCCCCCCCACAGCCTAATCCTTCCTGTCAAGCCACATCTGGATCTGCCTCCTCCGTTGACGTCTCCCCAGTGGATCCGTGGTGGAGGGAACCCACCTTCCTTTGACTTTCCAAGTCACTCGTAGTCTGCATGACATTGTCTCATCCTTGTCCCCCCTAGCCCAGTCACTTGGTAGAGACGCCGGGAGGAGTCTCATAGAATTTAAGGGTGTCTGAGGAGCCCAAGGGGGTGGTGAAAGGCTGGAAGCCAAGATGGTTGGGAGTCTGGGAGAAGGAGAGGTACCTCATTGGAAGGAGACAGAGTAGAAGGTAATTTCATGAATCTAAGCATATCGTTAAGTATCAAGTCCACTAACAGAGAGCGATGCATACTGGGGCAGGGGCTGAAATTTCCTTGACTCTGTGTCTAAGTTTCATGGAAGCTCTGACTGAAGATAGAAATTTGAAAACATGACACCCCCCTCCCCCCCACTTCCACACTCTGCTCTCCATGATCCACTGTAGCCCAAACACTTTGGCTTTTAAGATAAGTCAGTCAGATATTTGACTTGATAAAGTGAGAATTAAAAAAAGTAAATTATAAACACTGTTATTTAGAAACCAATTTCATAATCCCATGAAAATTTTCCTGTGTTTCTTTTAATCAAGCTAGGAAATGACAGCAATATTACATTTGCTTGGTTCATAGATCTTGTATGAACATGCAGGTATTTATGGAATTCGTTATAAAACCAGATAATAGATGTGGCAGGACTTTGACAAAGTTAAGAAGTCTCAAAAGGAGAGAGATTTTTATTGCTAGGAATCACTTTTCTGACCCGGGTTTTCTCTCACTTAACCATCAAGTATATGGCAGCCTTCCCTAGAGTAGGGTAGGTAGCGTGCCCCAAGTGATTCACTGTGGCCCTCACTCTATTTGTCTCCAGACAAGACTCAGCACACTCAGTCTTTCCTCTCTGGCAGGCGGCCTCCTGACTCATCTTCCACTGGAGTCTTGGGTAAGGTTTTTCTCCATCTCCATCACTTTGCCTCCTTTTCTTAGGGAGTTCGATTCTGGGACAAAGAAAATCAACAGCAATTTAGGAGAAACAAAGGAAGTGGGAGAGGGAGGCTAAGCTATTTTGGGGGGAGGGTGATTCTAAACTCACGAATCTTAGGGCACCTCGGTAGCATAGTTGGTTAAGCGTCCAACTCTTGGTTTCGGCTCAGGTCGTGATCTCAGGGTCATGAGGTCGAGCCCCAAGTGGGGCTCCGCATCCGCACTGAGCGCAGAGCCTGCTTGGGACTTTCTTTCCCTCTCCCTCGCCCCCAGCCCAATAAATAAAATAAGTCTTTAAAAAAATCAAATCAAATCATGGATCTCTCAGAATAGCTGGCTTCCGCTGTACCTGTGAGAACCGGGACAAGGCACAGCCCCTGGGTGTGGGGACGGGGACACAGGAGCCTGCTCTCTAGAATCGAGAGTCTGTTCAGCAGTTCTCAATGCTGACTGTCACAGGGCTACCCGGGTTCCTTTTGAACAACGCAGATGCCTGGGCCTTATTTGTTGATTTAACAGGTCCCCTGAGGGTCCTGTGCCTCCCTATTTGAAAAGCCTGACGTGTGTCCTGAGCTCAAACAACATCAAGAACCATTGATTTAGGCTCCTGATACTTAGCAGTCTCCTTAACTTGTTCCCTCTGCCCCACAGATAACATTTTTTCAAAGAGCTCCAAATTAAGAATTGGGTAAATCCCAAAACAAAGGGAGAAGCATTTATGAACTTGACTTGTGAAAAACAAAAGGAAAATCTACAAAGATGAGATGGCTTCAGAAAATAAGGCTCCGTACATTAAATTATTTTGGAAATGATTTTTCCTTCTTGTACAATTTTCAGGGGATTTTGACACACACACACACACACACAGTCAGGGAGATGAATAAACAGGAAGGAAAAGATTGACTTTTATTGCTCTCTGGTTTAAAGTTAAAAACATTGTTATTCTTTATACTTCAATTCTTCCTTTTTTCCCTTAGAACTTCATCAAGCTGTTTTTAGGAGGGATAAGTGGTTGGTTTTGGGGGGGGGGCACGATGAAAAGCATGATATCACCGTGCTATTCTGGTGGGGTCAGAGCAATCTGCCAGGTTGGGTTGGCTTAGGTTTCGTTCTCTGGATTTAGGAGCTGAATTGCGTCTTTTTCTTTTTTTTTTTTTCTTTTTAAAGATTTTATTTATTTATTTGAGAGAGAGAGAATGAGAGAGAGCACATGAGAGAGGGGAGGGTCAGAGGGAGAAGCAGACTCCCTGCCGGGCAGGGAGCCCGATGCGGGACTCGATCCAGGGACTCCAGGATCATGACCTGAGCCGAAGGCAGTCGCTTAACCAACTGAGCCACCCAGGCGCCCAATTGTGTCTTTTTCTAATTTGGCTTCAGCTTTTCACTGGAGACGGGAAGGATAATATTTATTCAAAGCTAATTGGTAAACTTCATTTTCAGTTTTAGGTCGGTAATCTAACCTGCCATTCTGTTCTTACAGATGGCAACCCCGAAGCCGGTGGGCTTCTTCCAGGGGCTCGGGTCTCCCCTCACCCCCGAGGACCTACCTGCTCTATTTTAGGACAACTGTGGGCTATCAGCTTGGAAAGCAAATCCTTCACCTGAACTTTCTGTTGCTGATAAGGGCTCTGTAGATAGCAAGAGGATAACACACTCATGTATTTAGAATTCGCCGTGGAAACTTCTCCTTCTCCTCCATGTGTGTGTTACCGTCAGCAACTCCTATCTGCTCCCCCCCGCCCTGCCCCGCAGAGGTTTTGAAATGTTCCCTCTGAATGTTAGTATGTTTATTATATTTCTCAAATGGAACTCCTCACTCCTAATAAACAGTCCTCGTTTTGAAAGGACTCACCCCCCACCTTTCATCCCTGGAGACAAACAGATACCTTTGTGTGGATGGTGTCAACGGTGGCCCCGTATGTCCATTATGTTGTTTTCTAAACGAACAGGGATATAGTTGTATTGTTCAAGGAGGCATTTTACTCTGATGTTTCTAACCTATTTATGGGTCCCTGATAGATGGTTATTTTTTGGCAGGCTTGAGATAAGCCTGGGTCAAGGAAACAGCTTGTACTCGTCTTTTCAAGTCGAGCTCGTCTTTGCCATATCATTTCATTATTTCCTTTCCTGTTATCTTCAAACATTCCCCTCAGAGCAGAGCTTGACAAGAACAGGAAGGTTGGCAAAGGTCTGGCAAGGAGGTTGTTTTTCTTCGTGTTCTAAGATGGACGCTCCCCTCCCCCCCATCCTTTCTTCTTTATGACCCACTCCCGGGGGCCCTCTCCAAAGCCCATGGAAAAAAAGTTAAGAACGCCTTCCCCTCTTTAAATAAGGGTCTCTAAGAGGTTTCTAATCAGCTCACTGTCAGCCTGTTTCCTCTGATCAGCTTAAATAGGTCTGCTTGAAGCTCACAACTGCCAAAACCAGTGCTCAGACTGAAAGCATGGGAGCATTTGAGAAGCATTTATGAACTTCCACCCAAGATTATCCAGGAGGCTGAAAGCCGAGGGAGAGCGCCTGGCCCACAAACCCTTTCTTCTTGATTAAATTAGCGTTTCCCACTAATAGGAGGAGGAATTCCCATTTCACAGGCTGATTTCTCTTCTCTTTCTAACCCCCCCGCCCCGGCCCCAATTAACATGTAAACTTCATTCCTGAGCCCGGCTTTTGTGACCGACACACCCTGTAAGCCCATCATACACATCTTGGCACAAATGAACCTTTTAACCTCCCATGGATGGTTTTCTGTCTAACTTTACATATGAACAACCAAAAAAGTAAGCCCCGTTACCTCTGGCTGGTGCAGACATGTGGGGGTGGGAAGCTGGTTTTGCACTACGTCCACTCAGGTCCTTTACTGAGATTTTTTCCTGCTCTGTCTTCGGAAAAGAATGGCTTTGTTAACCATTAGCCACTGACAAGAGTGTGTCCATTTCAGCAAAATTAATAAGAGATAGCATTTTTCTTCCTTCTAAATGGCCCATGTCGGTAATTAACATCGCCTTTCATTACTCAACTTGAAAGCAGCCTTCCCGGGCTCCCCTTGACCTTGCCCTGGCTTTGTTAAACTGTGGCCTCCAGCCTGTGAGAGACCTAAATGCAGAAAAAGCACCCGGAGACCCTTGCCAAGGTGCCTTGAAAGAATCATTCAACAGATATTTATGTGCCTACGATGTTGGGCTACCAAGTTGAATGGGATGTAGACCCTTGTGGAAAGGAAGCTGGGAGAAAAGATAAAACAGGTTTATTTAAAGCAGCCCCCAAATAGCAGAAACCAGTGATCACCAGACAGGACGGGAGAGGAACCCGTGTGTGTTGGGGGGGTGGGGGAAGCAGGGGCTAAGAAGGGACCCAGGTGGACATTTTATAGAGGAGGTGACATAAAAATGTTGGGAGTTCATTGCCAAAAAGGAATGTAAAGTTTCAAATGATTTCCTTGCTCTTTTTTTTTTTCTTTCAGATGAAGGGGAAAGAAAACTTTCATAGAGAAAGAGAGAATTTTTTTCATTTTGGTGGCTTGTTTCCATGTATATTTAGCCAATGAGGTGCTAGCTGTTGACATTTTAATAATGGCACTAGATTCTAGTTTAGCCAACTTCCCTAAAAGTGTGTAAAATGTTTTCCTGTCATTCCCCCCCCCCCCCCCCAATCAGGCCTGTGCCCCAGGAGGATTCTTAGTCACAGAGGTGGAAATGTCACTTTGGGGAGTTAAGTTAGACTTTACATCGTTCACAACTTTAGCCATGACCTCCATGTTGACAAGAGCCACCAAGAAAAACCCCAAGTGCCCTGTAAGAGAGAATGGATTGAAAATATTCTGATGCAGCTTATGGTGGCATCTAACAGCAACCGTGACGGTGAGGATTTTTAACCATTTACGAAAAAAACAAAAATGGCATGTTCTCATCTTTGGGGAAGAATCTGAACATATACACTAAAAAGTACAGGCCAGAAGACTCAACACTAAAATGTAAATAGTCAATTAAGAACATTAATGGATGAGTGCTGGAAAAGCAAGTGATTTGAATTTTTTCTGCCCTGTGATTTTCAGCATTTTGCAAAATGTCTAAGGGTACATGCATTGCTTCTGTAGTCAGGTCAAATGTTATTAAAGAATAAAGATGCTGAGGGGGAGAGAAAAAAGACTTCTTTATCAAGGTCAGAGTTTAAACAGAGCCGATTATGAAAATGCTGGGACATTCTCCCCTCCCAAGCCACTTTGGGCGTCCTCAGATTTAAAAAAAGAAAAAACATCCTACCCTGCAATCAGGAGTCTCCAAACACAGGAGTCTGTTTTAAGGAACAATGACTGTCATTCAGTAAACTCCACGGGAGAGCTCTCTTGGAGCTACTTGGGTTGAAAATTTGTTAGTTGATTCTTTTAGAAATTTGTGTAGTGGAAGAATCATCTCTCTCTCTCTCTGTCTGTGATGAAATTTAGCTCTGCTAGTTTCCGGGTTCGGCATTATTCAAGGGTCAGAAATCTGTTGCAAAGGTTGTGTTGATCACTTTTTGGGGGGGGGTGGAGATAGTAAATCCTTTGTTATCGTCCTCTTGCTCAAGCCCAATGATATGAAAACCTAAAGGCCAGTTATTCATCCAGTGACAGCCTTCGTGCATGCACAACAAACCTTTATTTTTATCTGTTATTTTGTAATTTTCTTTTACTCAAATGACATACATCAGATAAGTTCATTTATTTCACAATTGGTGGTAAGTGCGCAAAATATCTCAAATTGTGATGCAGTTGTCTGCAGGCCGGGAGCAGAGGAAATAGCTTCTGCTTTTATTCAAATCCTGTCCCCGATCATTTGCAATAGAAAAGCTAAGTTGGGGGGTGTGGGTGGTGGGGTGGAGACGCGGAAGGGAATGCAGAGAAATGGAAAAATGCAAACATGTAGCTTAGGTTGAAATCGGTCCCCAGCTTCTTTCAGCATTTTCTGTCTCTCATATGCTTCACAATATGAAAATCCGCTAAATTAGAGCAACAACCCCTGCGGGTGCCCTTCCCCCAGATCGGAATGGTTTTTTGACGTCTGAGTCACTCAATATTGTGGGGCCCAAAACACATAAACAGAATGAGAAAAGCTGTTTGCTGTGAGCACGCAGCTTTGAAAACTGTTTTGGGCCTGGAGAGAAGGGTTCCTCCCATTTTTCTCCTTACAAACACTCAGAAAAATGAAAAATAACAACAAACAACTCAAGAAAATGCTGTCTTCATGATAAAAGGATTCAGGGTTGTCTGTCCTTTGTGGTTGCTGACGGAGAAGCCGCAGGTAATTTGGGGCAAGAGGAACAGCCCTGGACCGAAGGCCTCATAGTCAGTACAGAGCAGCCGGGTCTCCCCAAACCTGGGCTGGGCAAAGGTGGGGTGCGCCTGAGACAGGGGCAGAGCTGACTGACCTTGTCCTTGGGAGTCTCAGGAGCTTGAAGGAAAGATCCCCCGCAAATCTGTTTATACCGACTAGTGTCCTCGATGCTGAGAAGTATTTTCTCCTCTTTCCTTGCCCTGCTTCCCAGATCAAGCCATTTCATAGGAAATACACATTAAAAACATGAACAAAAGCAAACACTGGGTCGGGTAGGTGGGGAGAGAGGACTAGGGATAATGCACACTTGCTGTGGTTGACCAAGTAAGTTAACTCTGAACTTCCTGGCAGCAGATGCAGAAAAAAAGGCGGGTTGGGGAAGAATATATGCCCTTGCATATTTTTGGTTCTTTGTGAGGAAAAAGCACTTGACCACAGGGAAAGCAAAGCCTTTTTCTACCACTCAGTAGTGAAGAAATTTCTACTGTCTGACTTTATAGAGAAGACACTAGAAATGTGCTTGAAAATGTGCTCAAGAAATTTTTCCGAGTCCTTTGCTTTTCCTTTCAGCTTCCCGGCCCGTGTACCCATCCAACCTTGGTTATTAAAATTTATTCACGGGTAGTTCATCCTGTAGCTTCTCTTATAAGGATTAACAATACTGTTAAATTCATTAAACAGGGAAGCCATTAGGCAGAGGAGGTTCTGATGCTTTAGTAGCCTATGGAAGCAAAACCAAAACCTAAGCTTGTAAATGCTTCAAGGTTGAGAGATGGAAGCCGAAGGACAACCAGTCACAAAGAACCAACTATGGCTTTTCCAAATAAGGAGAACACTTAAACTATAACCAATTGAATTGTTTTTTTGCTCTGCTTCCATAACGTCTGTGTAAGTCTCTCCCGATCCTGTCAGCGGATCACTCCTGACCACTTCTGGTTTGGCTCGGCCTGATTAGAGTCGATTTAGGCAAAAAGAAGCTCTTAAAATTTTTAATATGCCTCGGTTGATCTTTTAACAACACAAAAATCAATGATTTGTCTGTATGCCTCTAGTAGGCAATTAGGATTGCACGGTGTCCCAGAATGACCATTTAACAGTAGTTGCTGGGTGCATGAAATGGATGAAAATTAGTAATCTCGGTGACTCCAATACACAATTAGGAAATGTCACAAAAACATCTTAATGACAGTAGTAAAAGAATCTAGAAAAAAACCTAATATGAAGAACACCATAACATCTTATTGAAGGACAGAAGAAAACTTGAACAAAGAGACACATACCATGTTGGACGGTAGACTCAAAATTGTGAAGGTTGTCAGTTCTTTCCTAAGTAATCTATTCATTCAATGCAATTCTCAGAAAAATTACAAGGGGATATTTCATGAAACTTGACAAGCTAATGTACAAGATCATGTCAAATAGAAGATGCACAGATGAATCAAAAGATTATTAGAAACAAGCTAACAGTGACAGATTTGTCCTACTTTATATCAAAACATACTTTAAAATGGTGGTGATTAAAGCAGTGTGTTCGTACCTCAAGAATAAAGAAATAGATCAATGGAAGGAATCTATACACGGATCCATGTACTATGTTTACATAAGAATTTAGTGTATGACAAAAGTAACACTTCAAAGAAAAGATGACTGATTCAATAAATTGTGTCAGAACAATAAGAAGGAAAGAACATTTCAATCTCCTAATACATATAAAAAAACTTATTTCATATGGATTAAAGAACTAAATCTAGAGGAAAAACTATACAAACATTAGAAAAAATAGCAAAACCATCTTATAATTTTCAGACTGGTAATGCCTTTTTTTTTTTTTTAAGATTTTATTTATTTATTTGAGAGAGAGAGAGAGCACAAGCAAGGGGAGAAGGGGGAGTGAGAGAAGGAGAAGCAGGCTCCCCACTGAGCCGGGAGCCCGACGTGGGACTCAATCCCAGGACCCCGGGATCATGACCTGAGTCCAAGGCAGCTGCTTAACCGACTGAGCCACCAAGGAGCCCCCTGGTAATGCCTTTTTAAGCAAGGTATAAAACAGAGAAACCATACAGGAGAAAGCTTTTTAAAGCTACATTAAAAATCTGAAGTTTTAATACAGTGAAACGTTTAAGACGTGAACAACAGTCTGAGGTAAAATGTTTGCAAAGTTACACAATTAGATAAATATGATTATCCACAATGCATAAAGAGCTCATACCAACAAGTATGAAAAAGAAAAAAAGTGGAAAGATGGGGAAAATAGAAACAGTGAAGTCACTGACTTAAAAGTTACCAATTCAAATGTGAAAAGATACTTAATCTAATTAGTAAGTAGTGAACAATAATCAAAGTTTCACCCATTTGATTGGAGATCAAAAAGAAAATAATTCTGTTTCTTTCAACGTTGAGGGAGTATAAAATGGTAGTCTTTTGGAGATCACTCTGGCCGTGTATATCAAAAGTAAAAATGATACCATTACTTCCAATTCTGTGTTTTTGTCTGAGAGAATTATTTGCACACGTGTACAAAGAAGCATCGATAACCATTTTCAATGCAGCGTTGTTTATAATAGGAAAAAAATTAGAAACCATTTGAATGTGCATCGTTAGGGAAATAAGTTGTGATATAGATATAATATGCCACAGTAGAAGAGAATAAGGTAGATCTATAGTACTAAAACGGAAAGATTTATAAGAAATATTTTTATGTGAAAAAGTGTACATAGAACCATACATACGGTTTAATTCTATTTAAATACCTCCTGTATGTGTGCACGGATTCATGCATGTGTGTGTGCACATGTCTGTGTGCATGGATGCACATGTACAACCAGAGGGAAAAGTGTCTAGAAGTTACACACTGAACTATTACAGTGGTTACCATGGGGAAGGTAAAGATGGCTCTTTTTTGTACTCCACGGAATTCTGTATTCTGTGAACATTCACTTTCATTTTATTTTTTTTCTTTAAAGATTTTACTTATTTATTTGAGAGAGAGAGGGTGAGAGAGAGAGAGAGAGCATGAGCCGGGGGGGGAGGGGCAGAGGGAGAAGCAGACTCCCAGCTGAGCAGGGAGTCCCACGATGGCCTAATCCTGGGACTCCAGGGATCATGACCTAGCGGAAGGCAGACCCTTAATCGGCTGAGCCACCCAGGCACCCCTATTCTACAAACACTTAAAAGAATATATTCATTCTTAAGTAAGTAAACATTGTTTTAAGAAGCAACATATAAATAGCTGGTATGTTTTTTATAAAGAAGACATTTTATCCAAACTTAAGTAATGTAAAAGGCCTCAGGAATTCTTAGTCATTAGGACTTTATGTCTTCTTTTCTAGAAGAATTTATTTCCCTTGAATATCATGACCTCTGGTACCCTCCCCCTCCCACCACCCCGGGCCTGGGGCCCTTCTTTTCTCCTAATAAGGCTAAGGAAGGCTCCCAGGATCCCAGGAGATGTATTGACAATCTTGTAAATTACAGAAGGATCAGGGGATTGAGGATGGTCTTAAATCTTCTGCCCATAACTCTCATTTTAGCTGGTGGATTTCCTTCCTCACTGCCCAAACTGATGTTTTAAAGCTTTATCTCTTCCTCTCCTGTGCTCTCCTCAGGCTTATGTAATCGGGCGAAGTGGTCATCGAGGGAAAGGATTTGGGCAGCTCACACCAAAGCAGTTAGAGCCTTCGTGATTGAAGGCTGGCTAGTTGGATTTCATTCTCCTTCAAAGGTAACAACCGCATTTCCTAAAAAAAAAAAAAGAAAAAAAAAAAAAGAAAAAAGAAAGAAAGAAAGAAAGAAAGAAAGAAAGAAAGAAAGAAAGAAAGAAAGAAAGAAAAAGAAGAAAACACCCCCAAACCACAAAAAGTTACATTTGGTGGCCTGGTGCATAAATCAATATCCGACAAACCTCCCCCTCCCCCAAATGTGTAATGCTCACAAAATGAGACACTTTTGTGGGTCTCTTGGGTATCTTTGTTTGAATGACTCTTCTTTTTTCTCATGACCTGGACTCTCCACACTGTATTTCAGACCCAGAGGCTTTTCTTTTCCCCCCGCATTGGGAAATTCATTTGTGTTTCATTCATTTCGTAAAATCCTTGCTTTTTGGTTCTAAGCAGAAGAGTTTAGTGTCTAAAAAAGTGTCCCTTGAGCAAGACAGCGCTGAAACCAATTCCCAGCCCAGCCCCAGGAGTGTATCCCTCACAGCTTATAAACAGTCATTAAAAAAAGAAGAGCTAGCTGATCCTAGTAGCTGCTCAAGTCACACTTGATTTACATCCCTGTGAAAATGCTTACCTGTATCCTTTCAGATGAATTTTTAAGTTAATACTTTTGCTGGAGTCTGTGTATTTGTGTGTGTGTGTGTAAAGGAAAACGTCCTTTAAACATATTGGAACACCTGCCATTGTTAGAGGTGATGTGTACACAGATACATTGTGATGCCAATTGCCTATCACAGAGAAAAACCATTTTCATACATGAGAATAAGGACCTATATGCAGCAAGTGTCTCTTACTCTTTTGTCTGACTCCGATGATGCTTCCCTTCTGGAATTTGCCACTCTTGCATGCTGTATCATTCTGGTGGGTGAGTCAATAAAGGGCTTGGAATGCCACTCCCACCACGAGGTGACAGGGGACCCAAGCAGGCCAGACAGAAACCTTCCCCAGAGAATGATACGGAGACTGAGAGGGCACAGTCTCTCCAAGGCAGATCAAAGTCCAGAGCTGCTGGGAGTCGTCTTTCCTACCATGTGGGTAGAATCTGCCTGAGAATATCAACACAGAAAAAAGCAAACCACGAGAAAAATAGATGGGTGGATGGGTGGATAGACAACAGATAGACAGATACCTGATGGTGTAATTTGAACTTGAAGGCACCGTACCTGAAGAGTCATGTCTCTGACTTCTTACCTGGTAGGAGGTGTACATTCCCCTTTTTGCTTAAGCTGGTTTGAGGCCGGTTTCTGTTGCTTTCAACTTTGATGCGTGCAGGCTATTTTGTATATTTACTGTTCGTTCTATTGGTTGGAGGGGATATTTGGAAGCTGATTCATACTCAGTAGACACACAGCATAGCACCATGGACTAAGATGAATCTACAGTGAAGGGGTCCCATCTTTTTTTTTTCTTTTTTCTTTTTTGGACTATATTTTAGCAAACAGCGTGATTCCAAGGAAGAGAAACCCACTCAAATAAGCCTAAGGAAAAGAACTTTACTGATGGGTTTTATTGATCTTCCAGAGCCCTATTTTATGAAGTAGAGCTGTAGCTGTGGGTTCTGGAACTGAATATTGGACAGTCAGGGATTAAGGCCCCTCTTAAGGGTGAGATGAGCTTTTTACCTCAATTAAAGGCAACTCCCTTCTTCCAGCAACTGTGGCCCAAAAACCTGGGGGTCTTTGTTTCTTCCCTGCAGTTTCTATTGGATCCTGGGTCCCTTTTATATGAGCTGTCTCCCTTTACTTCCAGGGCTGCAAATCGAGGAAGTGTCAGTGCGATGCTGTGTCATCTACAGCCTCAGCTGGCTGTCGGGAAGCGGGACAACCTGTCCTGGTGCAGTGATGGCAATTCTATCCACCCGGAATCCCAGGCCCTGGGAGTCATACTCTGACGCTTCAGCCTCAAACCAGAAAATCGTGTTGGCGCTCCCTCCAAAATACACCCAGAGTTCCACCACTCGCCACGGCCGTGCATGCAGCCGCCTTAGTCTAAAGCACCAGTGTTAGTGCAAAGATGTTGTAGCTGATCTCCCTGCTTCTGATACGTCCTCCCCGACAGTCAGAAGAAGGCTTTGATGATAATCAGATCTTGTCTGCTCAAACCTGTCAGTGACTTCCAAGGCCTTTGTGACCTCATTTCCTGTGTGTGTTGCTGATATATAAAAATATATATATTTAAAGATTTATTAATTTTTTAAAAAGATTTTATTTAAGAGAGAGATAGCAAGAGAGAGCATGAGGGGGGGGCAAGGAGAGGGAGAAGCAGGCTCCCCGCTGAGCAAGAAACCTGATGCGGGACTCGATCCCAGGACCCTGGGATGATGACCTGAGCCGAAGGCAGATGCTTAACTGACTGAGCCACCCAGGTGTCCCTCAACTCTTCTTTCTTCACATCACTTCTTTTACTCTTCAAGACAATTGCTCACATTACTTAGTCTCCATTCTCCCAGTCAGTTTCTAGAAGGCCCTTCCTCCCATCACATCTAAATCAGCACCCAGAAGCTCCAGGGCCTGTTGTCTGCAGCATTTCCTTGCACTACATCAATTCATCTTTCATCTTGTCAGAAGCTTTTCGGTAATCTGCAGGTGGCTTCTGGCATGAAATTCCTAATGGAAGGTCTCCATGTTCTGGTGTCAGCTGGTACTTTTGTTGCTCCTGTTCACTGTTGAATGGGGCACATACTCATCCCTCTAGATAAGCAAAATTATCTGCAACACCCTGGATCTCACTTATTCACTCTTTTCAAAGAGCTGTCATGTTCAGCCACAACCTTCCTCCCCTTCACTGTCCTTCAAAAGTCTGCTGAACAGGGGAGCCACGTGGAGGGCATCCCCAGGGACAGGGACAGCCTGCTTCTCCCTCTGTCAGCTTTGCTCTCTCTCTCTTTCTCTGACAAATAAATAAGATCTTAAAAAAAAAAAAAAAAAAAGAAGAGTTGAATGAAGATGTGAAGAAAAACTGGGAAGAAAATGGATATTAATACTTTCTGGAAAGTCGAAACAGAGTTTCTATTTATTAAGGAAAATGTCCTGGAGAGGAGTCCTAGGCTCCTTTAAGAGCCAGACCTGCTTTCTAGGTTATCGAGGTATCAGGTCCAGATTCTGTGACTGAACCAAAGGATCTACACCAGGGAGAACCATCGGGTGAGAAATTCTGCCCAACAAGATGGTTCCTTACTGGATGGAGGCAAACTGACCCAACAGATTTCTCTTGGGCCAGGAAAATCAAGTGATGTGGGACTAGAGCTTGGGGTGCATTCCAAACAGCACTGAGCCAGCTCTGCTGGAGCCGCCCTGAGGCCCGAGGTGTACCTCCAAGGGTGCGTGCACCACAATTCTCATGCCTTCATGAGACATTTAGTAGAAAGGAAATTTACCTCGGCTGCCTCAGTCCTCTGTGTGTTCTTAAAGCCAGGTCCCGTCACCAAAGATGATTTGTGTGTCTCATCCTTCAACGTCAAAGAGTCTAGTTAATTCAGGAGATGATTTTCTCCAAGTTTTATAAGCTTAACGATGGTTTGTAGGTATTGCACAGTGTGCGTGGCTTGTAGATATACAGTATGTGGGGCTTGTAGATATCAGATGGTATGCATTAGGAAGGAAGAGACCAGACCCATTTGAGTATGGATGGTTATTGGTGAAACACTAGTGAACGCGTTTGCCATCTGAAAGAAGGAATGTCAGCTGAGTTGAGTGAGAGGGGTGTGGTCAAGTTGAAAGAGCACTGGAGTGGGATCCCAGAGGACCACAGCTTTACCACTAATGAGCTGTGTGACCTCTTGCTTGGCCCCAGTTTCAATTCGATTCGGAGTTTATGGAGTGCTTCTATGGAAAAGACTCTGTTTTGTCAGGCTCTGGAGGATACAAAACAAGTCAGGCATTGCACCTTCCCTCATGAGCTGGCAGCGTGAAGAGGGCCGAGTTCCAAAGTCAAGTACGTATCTAACTTTACTTCAAGTAGAGTAGGTAGGGCTGAGATGCATGCTCTGTTGGGGTAGAAGTTAAGGGCTATTGAATGCCTACGATGGCTGGTGGATCTTGATGGGTCTCTCTAGCTCCGTGAGAATGTGCAGCTTACACTTTTCTCTGCCTGAAGCAAGAGTTTATCTTCATTGCTTCCTCATACTGTTGAGGGAGTACCAGGCAGAAGTTGCAGGGTTGGGAGTCTGGGAGATGGGCTAGCTATCTCTGTGCAGGCAGACTACCAGAGCGAGTGAGGGGTGTTTAGGGAGCTCTAGGGGGGCAAGAGAGGATGTGGCACAAGCTCTGAAAACCAAGGTTATTTTATCTTTGAAATTCGCAGATAGCAAGCCAATTTGACGCAAGAGAAAGAAAATGTATTTTATGTTATTTCCATTTCTCTATTCCTCTGTATCTTCTCAAAGACACATTTTACAGAGCAAGAAAACATTTGATTCTAAGTTTGTTTTGATTTTCAATCATGGGCAGTAAGTCTAACTTTTTTTTTTTCTAAGGAGTCACTGACAGCTTTATCCAATTTTCAACCATCCAAATACTTTTCTTAAGCAAGAGCACTAAGGTTTCTCCTTAAATCACCATTTTTCAAGCAAGGGGGAGGATGCTCCTTTGATGGAATAGACTGGTGGGTAGACTCTCTTGGTTTGGCTTTTATAGGTTAAAACATCGTGGTTTTTGTTTGAGGATAAAACAACAACAAACAAACAACAACAACAACAAAATAGTAGTAATATAGTTCTTTCTTCAGCCAAAAGCTATTTTGACTGGGTGTCTGTCTGCTCAGGCAGTCAATTAGGTATAATCATCCCTCTGTTCACTCACTGTTTCAACAATAATTTATTCAGTGACTAGTAAGTGGCAAGCTCTGGGATAGGGAGAGAGAGATGCTCACATGGAACATCTTCTTGTTGGTAAGACAAATAAGCAGATAATAAAAAAATAAACCAGATGATTTCAGATGTGCAATGAAGACAATGAAAGAAGTCAATGTGATCCAGACTTCTTCTTCTTCTTTTTTTTAAGGATTTATTTATTTATTTGAGAGAGAGAGAGAGTGTGTGTGTGCGAGCAGGAGGAGGGGCAGAGGGAGAGGAAGAGAGAGAGAATCTCAAAGAGACTCCCTGCTGAGCATGGAGCCAGATGTGGGGCTCCACCTCATGACCCCGAGACCATGGCTTGAGCCGAAACCGAGTCGGACGGCTCATCAGACTGAGCCACCCAGGTGCCCTTCCAGACTCTTTAAAAAAATAGTATCTCAGGGGTGCCTGGGTGGCTCAGTCGTTAAGCGTCTGCCTTCAGCTCAGATCATGATCCCAGGGTCCTGGGATCGAGCCCCGCATCGGGCTCCCTGCTCAGCCAGGAGCCTGCTTCTCCCTCTCCCACTCCCCCGGCTTGTGTTTCCTCTCTAGCTGTCTTTCTCTCTCTGTCAAATAAATAAAATCTTAAAAAAAAAAAATAGTATCTCAGAGTGAAATTTGTAGCCTTAAATACTTACATTAGAAAAGAAGGTAGGCTGACAAGGAATAAGCTATGTGTCCATCTTAAGAAGACAGAAAAAAAGAAATAACTGAATAAGCCCCAAAATAGTAGAAAGAAAAAAAAATAAGAGTAGAAGTAAATGAAATAGCAAACAACACAAAATTGTCAAAGTCAGTGTTGCTTAAAAAGACGAACTTGCCAGCAAGACAGATCAAGAAAAAAAGAGAAGTCACAAAAAATATCAGAATGAATGAAGGTCCTCAGTACTGATGCAGCAAAGGTTAAATTTTAAGGGAATATCATAATCAAGTTGATGTCAAATACTTTACAACTTCAGCAAAATTGAAAAATTCCTAAAGAAGTATAAATTATTAAAGTTGACTTAAGAAGTAATAAGCACCTGAAGGATCCTATAATTTTTAAAGAATTTGAGTCAGTAGTTAAAAATCTTTCCATAGAATAAATACCAGTACCAGATGTTTTTGAATGTAGTTTCTACTATATATTTAAGGAACAGATAGTTCCAAGCTTACACAAACTCTTTCAAAGAACAGAAAAAGAGAGAACACTTCCCACTCATATTTATGAGACAAATACAATCTTGATTCCAAAAGCAGACAAGGACATTTAGTAGAAAGGAAATTCACAGACCAATCTCACTCATAGATCTAAAGACAAGAATTCTAATTAAAGTATTTGCAAACTAGAGCTAGCAATGATCAATCAGCATGCATTTTTGAAAGGATTGATTTGACATTATAAAATGTATTTTGTAATTCATCATATTTACTGTTTAAAGGAGAAAAATCATGATCACAATAGATGGAGATAAGCATCTAATGAAATTCATCAACAATTCGAGATAAAACCTTAGCAAGCTAGGTTTAGGATGGAACTTCCTTGATCTACAGTGAACATCTTAGTGGATAATTAGGAAGAGCAATCCCTTTAAAATTAGGGATAAACAAGGGTGCCTGCTCTTACCACTGTTAATGAACATTGCTCTGGAGTACAAGTCAGTGTAGTAAGACCATCAGAAAAGGTGTTAGGATCAGAAAAGAAACAACAAAATATCACTATTTGCAGATGATATCATTTTCCCTATAGAAAATGGAAAATAATCTACAAATTATGAGAAATTATACACACACACACACTCACACACAATGTTCTATTGGCTGGGCTCTCTACAGGAAACAACATTCTCAATGCAGAGTCTAATGACTGCAAAGATATGTGCAGATTACAGAAAAACCAACAAAGATGGTTAAACTCCAAGGGTAAGTAACACCAGAGGACTGAGTGGGTAAAGGTGAGCAGTTCCCAGAACCTGGAGAGTTGCAGGTCTAGGTAAGAGTCGCAGGTGGAGTCGTGTGTTTGTTTCAGTAGAAGAGCACAGCTCTGCTGACTGGCTGCCTGAAAGAGAAGGGGCTAGGGAATAATATCCAGTCTCACTCTCCTCCTGCTTTCCTGGCCATTGGTTCCTTTTTCCAACCTTCCTGGGAGTGAGGACATAGGGACTTGTTGATGTAGTCTATAGAGTTCGTCTCCTGGACTCAAGGCATGATGGGAAGGATGGAAGGTGCACTTAAGGGCAGTGGGAGAAAAGAATACCCACCACACATTTAACAAATGCCGTGCAGGTCCTTTATGTAGAAAATTACACAACTATATTCAATTATAATAAAAAACTAAATAAATGGAGCGATAACCATGTTCATGGTAGAAAGATTTATTAAAAAATGTAAATTCTCCCTCAAGTGATTATAGATTTAATGCAATTTTAATTAAAATTCCAACAGAATATTTTTTGCAGAACTTGATTAGCAGATTCTAAAATTTTAACAGAAGACTCTATTGATAAAAATTACCAAGACATTCTTTTTTTTTTTTAAGATTTATTTACTTATTTTAGAGAGAGAGAGTGAGCATGAGTAGGAGGGGCAGAAGAAGACGGAATCTCAAGCAGACTCCGCTCTGAGTGCGGAGCACTATCCCACGACCCTGGGATCACAACCTGAGCTGAAACCAAGAGTTGGATGCCCAACCGACTGTGCCACCCAGGTGCCCCTAACCAAGACATTCTTAAGAAGAACCAGGCAGGACATATAACTCTATAAGATGTCAAGTCTTCTTATGTAGTTTCAGCAATTAAGATAGTGTCTGTTAGCAAGGGAAACCAAAGGAAGAGAGAGCCTAGCAAGAGGCCCATCAGACAGAAATCCGAGAGATGACAGGAGCTGACAGTTGCTGATCAGTGTGGAAATGATGGATTATTCAACAACTGGTGCCGGGATTGGTTATGCATATGGGCAAATCATAACAGCTGTCTTATAGTCCATATTCAAATGATAATACTGAAGCCAGAGGCAAGATGGATTAAAATCCAAAATGTAAATGGTAAAACTTAAAATTGCTTAGAGGAAAATATAGGAGACTATCTCTATGACCCTGGGGATAGAGTAGGATCTCTTGAGCACTAAGGGCACAAGCAATAAGGAAAAGATTGATAAATTCAACCACAATAAAATTAAGATCCTTTGTCCTTCAAAAGACATCAATGCGAGAGTGATAAAGCAAGTTATAATCTGGAACATTTCAACACATAGTTGACAAAGGATTAGTATTCTGAAGATATGTACAAACATTTACAAATTAATAAAGAAACAATAACACCCCAATAAAAAAGAGGCAGGTGATATGAACACAGAAGAGGACATGAGTGACCAATAAACACATGTAAAATGCTTAGCCTCATTATTTATCAGGACAATCCTCAAGGAAATATCATCATACGCCTCCAGACTGGTTGAAATTAAAATGCCTCATAGTACCAAACATTGTCTGGAGTATGGAACAGAGGAACTTTCAAGCAGTGCTGTGTATATGCTAGTTGGTGAAACCATTTTAGAAAACACTTTTAGAAAATGAATTATTAGGCCTGGGTGGCTCAGTCGTTTAAGTGTCTGCCTTTGGCTCAGGTCATGATCTCAGGGTCCTGGAATCGAGTCCCACATTGAGTTCCTTCCTTTGCCTGCTGCTCCCCCTGCTTGTGCTCTCTCTCTCTGACAAATAAATAAATAAAATCTTTTAATTAAAAAAAAAAGAAAACGATTTATTAAGAATTAGGTCCAATACATGCATCCCCTATACGCCAGTAATTCAACCACTTTGACTTCAACCTAATATACATCCTAAAGAAACTCCTGCACTTTTTGATTGGGAGACATGTATAAGATTACTCATAGCAACATTGCTTGTGATAGCTTTAAAAAGCAAGCAACCTAAGCCCAAGTGTCCTATGACAGTAGGGTGGATAAGTATATTAGGGTGTGTTAAGTAATGGAAGACTTTACATCAGTGGAAACGAAGAGCCTAACACAGATCAAGTCAAAAACAGTGTGCGCAAAACCAAAATAGAACAAAACTAACAAAAAACTAAACTGTGGAAGAACTTACATAGGATTCAAAAACAGGCAAAACTCAATAGTATGTGATACAGGGATACCTTCACATCTTCACATATCATTTATAAAGACAATAAAGGTATGGTTTATGTAAAACTCAGTAGTTAACTCTTAGAAGGAAGGAGGGGAATGTGGCTGGTTGGAGGCATTCATAGGGCTTTAGGATAATCATCCATGTTTGTTTCTTAAGCTGAGTAATAGGTACACGGGTATTTGTTTCATTTATTTTTAAATGACAATTCTTTAAAATGTACATATACATTATATGCATTATTTTGTATATAGTATATATATACAAAACAAAGAGTTAAAAAAAATAGAGGTTACAAGGAGAAAAGAAATACATTTGGTCTAACTTCCTTTCTATATTGTAGCTATTGAAATGAGTGTCCCTTCTAAGTCCTATTTTCTTCATGTTATACCTCCTGGTATTGGATTATTCTTTACATGATTTGCAAACCATTTATCTTTCCCAATGCCTAGAATTGGTCTGTAACATAGTAGGCACTCAATAAATATCTTTCATTTTTTCATCAAAGCACCAAGCTAGCCAAATAAGAAAAAGTAAAAATTTCCTAATAATTAAAAACACTGCAAATCAAAACAATGTGTCATTTTTACCTAGCAAATTGACAAAATTTTAAAAAAATGATCAGTCTTTGCAAGAGTACCAGAAATCACATATTGTTGATGGGAATGTAAAAATATAAGTGGTGGCTAGTCTGGCAGTAAGTTTGGAAAGTCCTAAAAAAATGTATTCTTTGATGTTGTAGGTCTACCTATAAGAATTTATGATCATAAAGCCTTCATGGATGTGCTTTCCACTTAACATGGTACTTTACATAAAAGGCATATGCTTGACAATGATGGTCTTTAAATAAGCTGTTTTAGGGGCGCCTGCTTGGCTCAGTCAGTAGAGAACACAACTCTTGATCTCAGGGATGTGAGTTTAAGCCCCCACACTGGATGCAGAAATTACTTAAAAATAAAATCTTAAAAAAAAATAAGTAAGCAATGGTAAATCTATACACTTAATGGAATGGCATATAACAATAATATGGCATAAAATAGTTGATGAAATAAAACGTTCTTGATATATTAGTACAAATCAGGTTTAAAAAGTATGCAAATTTATGTGTAGACAAAGGACAGAAAGGATACACACAGTTCCTGGCCCGTAATAGATGCTAAATAAATAAATGAGTAATAGGGGCGCCTGGGTAGCTCAGTTGGTTAAGCATCCAACTCTTGATTTCAGGTCCAGTCATGATATCAGGGTCGTGAGATTGAGCCCGGTGTTGGGCTCCATGCTGGGGGTAGAGCCTGCTTAAGTCTCTCTCTCTCTCTGCCCTACCCCCCTCACCCCCCACTCATGTTTTCTCTCTCTCTTTCTCAAAAAAAAAAAAAAAAAGAGTAATAAAGGGATAAAGAATAAGTGACATACACCAAAATTCTAACACTGGTTTCCTCTATATGCTAAGATTAGGGTTGATAATAATTTTCTTTTTTTGCATGTAGGTATTTCCCCAAATTCTGTTATGTTCATGTATTCCTGTTGAAATAAGAAAAGATCCAAATTATTAGAATTAAAACCGAAGACTACTATGTGTATACACATCTTGTTTTACATCATGACTAGTACCACATTGCCACATATGAGCTTACTGAATGTCTTTGAAGTTAAGGTTGACATTAAGATCTGCTCTTCCGCACTCCTCTTAAATGCCTGTTTTTTCAATATCCTTCAGGTTTGAAACCTTTTAAAACCAATGATTATGTGTTCATACCCAGATGCTGAAAGTGTCCACTTTAAGGTTACTGTTTGGCCAAAATTTAACTAGCTGCCCCATGTGTGCTTGCTCTTGTGGGGCTGCCAACCCGCATGAGCAGAGGGAGGGTTGGGAGGCAGTCACAGGCTCAGAGATCCCCCTCTGTGTTTTATCCCGAGGCTGAAAATGGCCCCTGGGGCCGAGAGTTCCAGTTCAGGACCCCTGCAGGCAGGGGGTCTCATTTAGCTGCCTAAATTGGGTGCTGCCTAATATTGGTTAGAAAATTTTGTTTAAGGGTCTAAACTCTCCTAAATGCCCCTAAACTCCCTAACCTGAATGTCCTTAAAACGACCTTGGGTAGATCTTTCCAGGGCTGATTTCTATTAATGTGGCTATTGTTGTTTTCAAATATATTCATGGCGAGACTTGAAGAAATGTTGGATTCCTGTTGAGAATCATGTTATTAGAAACATTACTGTGCTATTGGATACACAAATCCAGGAAATTTGGCAAATCATTCTGGATCTCAAGGTTAGTCTTCTTCCTACAATGTCCTGTGTACACCCTTGGGTGCTGCCTTCCTTTTTTTTTTTTTTTAAAGATTTTATTTATTTATTTATTTATTTGAGAGAGAATGAGAGACAGAGAGCACGAGAGGGAAGAGGGCAGAGGGAGAAGCAGACCCCCTGCCGAGCAGGGAGCCCGATGTGGGACTCGATCCAGGGACTCCAGGATCATGACCTGAGCCGAAGGCAGTCGCTTAACCAACTGAGCCACCCAGGCGCCCGGGTGCTGCCTTCCTTCTGGCATTTTTGTGGGTTTGAGGCAGGATCAAGTATTTCCACACCACCCACAGGTTTCATGCTCATTAGTTCCATTACAATTTGAGTCTTCCAGCAATTTACTTAGGAAGAGAAGAAGGAAAAGACAGGGTCTCTGCGATATTCAAGATTATGGGTTGTCTTGAGTGATAGGAATTTAAGAACCTAAAAGGGCATTATTGTTGCGTGGTTTGCTAAATTATGCCAGAGGTTGGAGAACTATCAAAAGCTTCCATCTTGAAAGGGTTGCACTTGTACTAAAAATATCTCAAAAAACTTGACTTTCCTTTGATGCTTTTAGAATATCTTCCCTGGGTCTTAGGAAGAAATCCCTGACCTGAAAGCCACACTTAAGTAAACTCTTGGAGTTGGATGGTAATTTGAAATTGGTGCCTAACAGCCTCCTTCTGGAAGAGCTATGAATTTTCTGTTATTTGCATAGGCATGAAATTATTTGGGGCATTAAGGAAAGAGAACTGCCATAGACAGCCTGGGGTAAAATACAAACTGAAAAACACACTTGTCTTACGGGAAAGACTAAAATTATGAGCTCCCAAATGGCACCAACACAGGAGGCTGAGTATACTATAATAACTTGCTTTGGTGAGCATCAGGAAGAGACACTTGGGAGGCTCGCATGGTCCTAGGGATCGGTGATAATGATTTCCAGGATGAAAACTGCATGGACATGAAGAGGGGAGAACTTTCCAGTGGGTTTTGTTTAAAGAATGTAACATTTACCAGATTATCTGAACCTAGTAAAACATGTTCAAGTACAGTCGCTACGGCATCCTCTCATCTCTCTAGGATCTATGGGGAATATGGTTAGAGCCAGGTCATTAGACCGCTGTAGGGCATGTTGGAGAATGTCTGATGAGGGAGCAATGCATATGAGGCGCTGGGAGTGTGGAAATCCACAGGTAATTGACTTGAGACACCAAAAGGAGCCAGCTCAGAAATTAACAAATGCTTATCTCCTCTCACAGGGGTGCCTTCTAGCAAGCAAGCAGCCAGATCAGAAGGGCCCACTTTCCTTTTTAATCTGGGGCCATGTTCTGCTTCTAGTGACTGTTGATGGCCCATCTGAAAGGTAGGAGTCCAGGTTTTGCCTGCAGGCAGATATTTGCAGCCACATCTGGCTTGGCTTTGCCATATTGTTAACCCCCCTTCCCCCTGCTACATTTGTTTTCTTTTTATTAAATTTCCCGTCTGGATCCTTGAGTCTGCATTTCTAATGTCAACAACTGCTTTTATCACAGATAATAACTTCCTTTTACAAAAAGGCTGTATCATCCTACATGCATTTCAAATTACATTTTATGAACAAACACTGAAACAGGGTATTTGGCAGTATGCACAATTGGGTATATTTATAGTAATCTAAATTTAAGTTGCAAGAGCCAAAAACTAAGTTGGTTGCAGTTTTCTCAATAACCTATTTCTTGAGAGTGTTGTTACTTCTCACCAGAACTTAATTAAGTTCACATTGGGATGCTTATGAAGTAAATCATGTGGTATGCCCAAACATGCTGTAAAAACAATTATCAAAACACCAGAAATTCTTTAACACTCTAAAGTTTTCATAAGCAAGATCATTAAATGTTCCAAAATCGGTTGTTTGTTAATAGGCTGGAATAAGATTACAAATACATGGCTGAGGAATAAAAAGAAAAACCTGGTCTTTGCAGTCTTCACGGCACAGGACTAAGTGAGTGCCTTATATATCTGTTTTTTTGACTGATTTCTTGTCCTGTCCTGGTCCAGAAGCAGGGATATTGGGAAAGGCCCCGCATTCAAGATCTAGGCTCTGCCACTGACTTGCTATGGGTTATTCAAATCTGTCTGATCCTCATTGGCCACTTGAATAAATACAGAGGACAGTTAAGAAGCTCTATGCCTAAATGATATGAAAATGAATGTCTTGCTCCTATTACTAAAGTTATTGACTGTTTATTTACCATATATTATATTTAATCTAGTGACTAATCCTTCATGGCCATGTGAGGGTGCCTGATTCCATACTGAAAGCTGAGCAAATGATACTTCCACTGAAAACTTAAGCCATGAGCTTCTGATGTTTCTAGTTTTGAGATGTGGCCTGACAGGATGATGATAACCATGCAAGAAAAGCACACAACCCATCACAGTGTGGAAACAGATTTGGCAGAATGGATTACATATTTTGTTTTATTTTTAAAGATTTTATTTTTAAGTAATCTCTGCACCCAATGTGGGGCTCAAACTCACGACCCCGAGATCAAGAGTCACATGCTCCACCGACTGAGCCATCCAGGAACGCCACCCCATTTACATATTTTAATCTCAGATTTATATCATAATGTTTAGAAATGCAGACTTCCGTTTCCATTGCTTTCTTCATGGTGTGCAATTGGAAAAAAAAAGAAATGTCTGGGTGTCTGACACTGGACTGATCCAGCCTCAGGCATCAGTCCTATTTAAGAGGAAATGTAGGTTAGAAGGGTTGCCCTGTGGAAATTAAGAACTTAGATTTCAATGGCTATCAGGTTAGTTCTCAAACCTGTTTGAGCAGGAGTTAGTGTTTAATTTTTAAATTTCAGAAATAAGAACTGGTTGTATCATCCAAAGATACATTTTTACCTGCCAGCCTGCATCTTGGAGGCGCTCAGAACATAATGGCTGAAATCTTTTTCTTTTGCTGATTGTTCTGGGAAAATCTTTACTGTGCAGTCTGTTGTCTATTTACAAGAGAGTTGTTCTATGTATACAGTTGAACAATGCAGAAGTTAGGGGTATGGACCCTTATGCAGTCGACAATCCATGTATGAGTTTTATTTCCCCAAAACTTAACTACTAATAGTCCATTGTTGGCCAGAAGCCTTACCAATAACATAAACAACTGATTAACGCATTTTGTATGTTATATGCATTATATACTGTATTCTTACAATAAAGTAAGTTAGAGAAAAGAAAAATTTTCGTTATTACGAAAATCATAAGGAAGTGGGGTGTCTGGGTGGCACAGTTGGTTAAGCATCAGACTTTTGGTCTCGGCTCAGGTTATGATCTCAGGGTCATGAGACAGAAACCTGCATCAGGCTCTGCACTTAGCAGGGAGTTTGCTTGGGACTCTCCCTCTGCTTCTCCCCCAGTGCTTTCTCTCTCTCTCAAATAAATAAATCTTAAAAAAAGAGAACATCAAAAGGAAGAGAAGAGAAAACACATTTACAGTACTGTATTTATATTAAAAAAAATATGTATAAGTGGACCCACACAGTTCAAACCCATGTTGTTCAATGTTCAACTGTACTTTATCTTTATTCCCTTGGAGGAATGAAGACTTAGAAAAGTGGTAGAATTTGGATGGATGTTTGCTCACGCAGAGCTCTATCTCTAAAGAGTGAGTATCTGCGTTCCGTTCTATGGCATATGACAGGCATAGTCTTATTTCTGTTTAGGTTCTACCATATTCTATAAAATAACTTAAGCAGCCTTTCCTGACTACTCACTCATTCCACAGACTCCCAAGATGGGTGTGGTAAGGAGATACAAAGTAAAGACACAGCCCTTGCCTTCCAGTTATTTACTCCCTAGGGGGAAAAGGCAGAATGAGCATATGTAAAAGACATAAAAACACCATGTACCTACTGAACTATATATGTAAATGTTGTTAAGTACTGGGTTGGAAAATCGAAGTCAGTCAAGTGCATCATGATAGGAATTCGGCAGAAGGGAAAGCACATAGCTTGTGGACATAGTATTTAAGCAGTAGTATTTAAAACAAAAATACTGCAAGGAAGATATTGAACGAAATCCAGAAGTACAGGTATTGACCCTGGAATAAATGAATCGTTTAGCCAAATATTCATTCTGATGATTGGAATTACTGATTGAACTTGACTTAACATCGTTATTAGAAGCTCCAAGTTCAGTAGTGAACGTGACAGGTGTTGCAGTTTCCGGGAGCCTGGTTGCTGCACGGATGGTGAAAACTCATGCTGGGCTGACTCCATCTGAGCTTGGAGCTTCTTTTCCTAGTACTGGGAAAACATAGGGAGCATTGGATCTTGAGTCTTAGGGTGGGTTTTGGGATGACATAAGAATTTCCAAAAAAGAAGCTGGAGTATTGAACCACCAGCCTGGCTGAGACTAGTGTGTCTCCAGGCTTGGAAACCAATAGTCCTAAAAAGACAAAGTGAGAGAGGAAAGCCACTGGTGTTGGTGGCCAGAGGCCAGGAGTGGGAGGGTGCAGGTCTCACTCTCATGGAGGATCCCAATGGTCATTTGTTAGCGTCATTGGACAACTTCGATAAGTTACAAGCTAGGCTTCATGTTAACATGATTAAATATGACTTTTCATACTCCTTGCAATGAGTAACGAATTCAGACTATGTGGAGATCAATGTGAATGTACAATGGATTTTATAAACCTAACATCTTCTGCCATCAGAGAAATGACAATCTAGGTGCAGACATAAAACATAGCAAGTGAAAATTAATTTTGAGGTATCAGGGCATCTGACTAGCTAAGTGCGACATGAAGTCAGGCCCCTGGTGGGGTGATATGAGATTAGATTTAGCATCTCAGGCCTTTGTGCTCTACCTGTCACCTACGGCTGGTGGTGTGGCTCTCCCAGCTTCCACTTGGCCATCTGCGCTCCTCCCAGGCTTGTTGCCGGGGTCAAAGGAGATGATTTCTTTCATTTCCATAAATAGTTTTGCTGGAACTCAGGCGCACCAGGGAGCACCAGGGAGCGTGCACATCGCTGGCGTTGGAAAGATGAGCGAGGCGAGAAGCGCTCTCGAGTCTTGTGGGAGAGGCAGACACTTAAACTGGATGCCAGTCCCAGGTTAGGACCATAAGGAGGAAATGATGAACTCCGCCTGGAGGAGATAACGTGTATTAAGACACTGTACAAAACCAGATGGGAAATCCTGTAAATGTGGCGGAGCCGCCAATGTATGTTGATTCTATCAGATTATTCTCTAACAAAAGAAATGATTCTTAACATCAGGAGGAAGATGGGACATTTCCAGCTGAGATAATACCTATTATCTGATAGATATTTGGGAGGAATCTATAGAAACGTCATGGGTCATCCCATTCTCTTCTATGTTAGATGAGACTCTGACCCTACAAACTACCCTAAAGAAAGTGTGGGGGGAAATCTACCTTTTTAAATTAAATGTGACACAGCATTTGAGTTTCTTGCAGTGTGCCCTTCAGTTGAGGCTAGTGCTAAGATTAAGAATATAAAGGTTGTTTCTTGAATGAGAAGATCTGAAGCGCGTCTTGGGTGGGAGGAAGGAACCGTCTGTAGCAGCCTCCAGACACACGTACACGCGCGCTGCTTGCCCATTAGTGTGACAGTGTCACGTGGTATCACATGGGTCCTTTGGTCAATCATTCAACAAGCAGATTTACTAATTTAGAAAATATGAGCTCAACTACGGACGAGTTCACTTTGCTTTTGCAGTTCGACCAGGGGCTCGTGGAGAACATTTTCTATGATGGATTCGACGCTGACCATTAGCGACAGTTGAGCTTTACGCTCTAGAGGCCGTATTAGGACCCGGGGTTTAAGACCATTCTGGGGCCAGGACAAGTGAGTCACATCTCCTGTGAGATAATGGAGGAGCTGTTGCTAGTGTCTGCTGCGAGATGAAGATCCTCCTGACGGCGGAGGGGCAACAAAAACAAAAACGCTGATTTGGAATTTGGTGTTGTTTCTGAGCTCCCCTGCTGCGCCGCCAGAGGGGTTAAATTTGCTCCCTGGATTAATGAGAAAAATGCCAAGAGAGACCGAGAAGCAGGGGAAAGAAGTGGCAGGGCGATCAAGCAGTTTCTCCGGATTATGTCATCAGCCTCGTTTAATTACGGAGGCAGAAACGGAGCCTCTGCCAAAGATCAGCGGTACTTGGCGCACGCGCAGCTCCGTGATAAGGGCTGCGCCTAATGGCGAGCAGGACTTCCCAGAGACACGCGGGAGGACGTACTAACGTACCGCCAGCACGTGGGGCCTTGCAAGCCACGCCCATTAAACCTGGGGCTTCCCTGAGGGAGTCTGCAGGGCCTGTCCCAGCACGCGTTTTCATTGGCGCATGCTCCCTTTCTCTTCCTGAGTGAAGGGATGAGGAGCCGGCTGGTCTCCTGCACCCTAGCATCAGTTTCTCAACTCTATCTGGGCTTGGAAGCATTTGGACTACCCTTTGGTTTGCGGAATGCTGTGCAACCGTGGCCTTGCTGTGCAAAATTCCTTTTCCAGTCCTCTCGATGGGGAGTTTTGACTTGAAGTTGAGAGAAGCCAAGTGAAGAGAGCTCACAGTTATTGTTGATAAGAGTCGGGATGTGGTCTTTACTTGCCTGTTTAATCCAAATTCAATGGAAGACTCTCTGAACGCTTTTCTCTAGGCTGTGTTCTGGCCACTCTGGGGAGCCCCGTCTTGCAAGACAGACACATAAATCCTGTCCAGAGTTGACCTTTGGAAATGTGTTTCCTCCCCTCAAATGTCAATATAAAAAAAAAAAAAAATCCTCTGTGTCATGCATGATGCATGCATGTAGGATTTTTTCCTCACGATTCATGGATTTGAGAAATATCATCTTCTGATAGACTTTTGATACCTTTTTTTACAGATCCATTGAGAGATTATTTTAATTCCGTAAAATGAGTTTTAAAGTGATATATGTTCATTCAGGAATTGGAAAGAATCAATGCCTCTGGCATCCTCTGTTGGGCCCTTGGGCAGAGTTCTTTGGGCTAAAATGGAGGCGACTTCCGGGCTCTACCTTCTGTGTATTTTTTTGCTTTAATGATTAAATAATTTTTCATCACTCGGAAGCTCCGACTTGGTTGACTTTGGGTAGGTGAGTATTTATCTTTTGTTCCTTCTGGGGAGTATAACCTACTGCCTTTGCGTGCTGTTGAGCGGTAGGAGGATCATTAGTGCCAAACATTAACCCTGTGACCTGCTTGTTTATATACCTACTGTAACTATGTTTTGCTTGAATTTCTGAGGTTAGTCAAAGCAAATATACATACCATCTAAGATGGCTGTGTGCAAACTACAACAGGTTTTGTCAAAATTGCTGATAATACATTCCTTCAGACAAAAGCCTTAAAGAAAAATAGTTACTGATATTAATGGAACGGATATCTTGAAAGCTTAAGAGGAATGACAGGATCTTTGGGTTACGTCATATGCCATTTATTCTGTAACACACAGGTGCGGTCCTTCCCCTGTCCCGAGTGCATGGCAGGGTCATTTGCTATAAAGAGGCGCTATTGGATGAAATAGCAGATATTTAAATAAATACCAAATATTCTAAAATAAGCATTAATTTCGTTAGCCCATCCGGTATTGCCCATGGCATCATGAAGTAGAAATACTTGGTTTCAAAGGAGTTATATAGGCTAAATTTTGTATATGTATATAAATCTAATTATTGGTAAAGGTATTTAAAGTGTTTAGCAAACCATTTTGGGGGGATGATATTAGACAAAACCTTAAAAATCACACTGACATTGTTTTCCCATAAAACCCCCACAACTTTAGGCTTGGCAACATAATACCTGTATTTCCAGAATGGAGTTTTTCATATTTTAGGATATGGAGGAATTTGATCTACACTAAAAGAAAGGCCAGCCACCAACTATTCTAGAAGTCATATAAATAGATTGTTGCTAATAGTGGGCTTCAGTGTTTTTTTTTATTTTCATAAATACTGCCCCTCCATATCAAAACTGTTAATGACAATAGTCTGAGCCATATTGTTGAAGCCAAAATCATCCTTCATAAGTCTGAGTCTCTATTAATAAAATCAAGGTCACGTTCTTGGAGGTGGACAGCAGTGGATGCTCTCCACTTTGGGAGGTACAGCTGGACCTCAGAAGGTCCCTTTTTTCTTGGGGATTTTTTTTTCTCTAATTGCTCCCCAAATTTCCATGTCAAGGATTTCCTTACAGATCTTCATATTAAAATGAACCATCAGGCAAATTGTTATCATTTAATCCTACCTCTGCTTTACTCCTCAAAACTCCAGGAGAATCATCTAGAATTTTCTGCTTTGTCCCTATCATTACGTACATTTGTTTCTCTAGGATGCCACAGAAAGACCTTTTTTTTTTTTTTTTTTTTTGGTGCCTGAAGTTAGTATATACTGCTGCTGCCAGGAAAGAAACGGCCTTTCCTTTATTTGCAGTTTTGCAGCCAGGGTGTGATTTAGCCCCTTGCAGAATATACCTTTCTGTCCTTGGTTTTCCTGTTACATCGGTGCTTCTGCCTCAGTTACAGCAATTTGCTACTTTGTGTTTATAGTTATTTCTTAATTTGCCTTCTCCCTCTACCATATCCTCACATCCTCGAGGTAACATAATTGCTTATTTGGTTCCATAGTATGACCGCAATGCTTTGCACATAGTAAATACTCAACACATTTTGTTGAACCCAAGAATGTATTAAAAATGATTGTCTGATATTATTAGGCTTGCTTTCTTATTAGGAAATTTAAAAGAGGGTCACTGTATCTCCATGCTTTATCATATCTAAAAAAGGTGCACTTACATCAGTCCATTGATAGAAAGAGACCTCTCTTCCTCTGGGCTTGGGGTTTGACACCAAATGTCCCTTCTCTGTTGTGGTTATGTCATCTTTCATTCTGGACATCACTCACTTTGGACTGACCACTAAAAGTCTTAGTTCCTGCCCTTGAGTTCCAGGTGGCAAGGTGGAGGGGTTCCAGGAGTAGGGAACGGATGGGAGAAACTTTCAAAATGCAAGATGTGCAGAGCCTTCTGGTCACTGGAAAGTGGGGTGGGAGTTGGGGTGCCTTGGGTGGGGGGGAAGGGCATGAATGCAAATGTAAAGCACTTAGCCTGCATCTGCAAAGTAGTGAGCTCTCAATAATTGTTAGCTTTTATTAGTTTTGTCACAGGTCAATGAATTATTGAGGAAAAGGATATATCAGAAAAGGATCAATAGCAATACTTCTAACTTCTGATCTGTACTTTAGCTTTACATTCAATCAATGTTATCAAAACCTGTACTGGCTCAAAGGATTAGATAAAACTGTTTTGTGATCTAAATGGCTTCCTAAAGGAATGGGGAACTAAAAAACTCGGGCAATATTGGACTTTTCAATAATGTTTATATACTGACTTGCAAAAATAATATTGGAATATTTAAAAAAACTCACACAGTTCCCATCAGGGTAAGGGAAAACAATTTTATTTTGGCATTTCCCCCTTGAGTGGATGTAATTTATTTTTAAAAAACTTACCTTACTTGACAAGGTATTTGGAGGACTATGGGGTGGGGTGGGGGGGGGCGCAGTTTTGTTCACAGTTTCTTATGGCACGCTCCTTTTGTAGAGCAAACTATGTCTGACTGTCGTTAATGTTAGGAGAAATAGAACATCTCTGCAGAAATCTTTTCATATCCTAGACTCAGAGCTCTTGGGCCCAGAATCCCATCTGGCATATTTTACTGTTTGAGTAAACCCTTAACTTCAAAAGGAGTAAGAGTGAAGCCTTTCGGATTTAAAAGATAGGTTGAAAGATATTTTGGAGGAGATTAAGCCTATCCCTATTCAGTAAAATTTCTTAGACATTTTCAAATCTCTATGACAACAGAGGTATTTTCCTTCCCCAATTCTTTTCTTTCTTTCTTTTTTTTTAAAGTTTATGTATTTAGTTTTTTTTAGTAATCTCTACACCCAACATGGGATTCAAACTCACGACCCCGAGATCAAGAGTCGCATGTTCCTCTGACTGAGCCAGCCAGGCGCCCCTATTCTTTCCCCAGGTGTGATTTCAGATTGCATACGGACATCCCAGCTAATGTTTCTCAGAAGAGGATGTCTCTCAGTTTCACAGCTCAGTGGTGCAAAGGGTCACACCCCGGTTAGAGGAACAGCATCTTCCTCTGGAATGGCACCTCCCACTTCAGTTCATCAGGATTCTCTGCAACACTGGGCACTGGGTGCCATTTTCTCCTTCAACCTTTCTTTTCTCTTGGCATTTGTGACATCGGTTTCTCCTGATTCTATTCTTATATTTAATTTTCCATCTTGGTTTCCTTCATTGGCCTTGTTCTTCTTTGTATCTCTGAAAATACTATTAACCCATTTAATCATTGTCATGGGCTGTCATCCCCTCCCCCCCATTCATATGTTGCCATCCTAACCCCTGGTGCCTCCGAATGTGACTGTGTTTGGAGATGGGGTCTTTAAAGAAGGTAGTTAAGTTGGATTGTGGTCATTAGGTTGGGCCCTAATCCATATGACTGGTGTCTTTATAAGAAGAGGCTGGAGGAGCACAGACCTACACAGAGGGAAGACCATGTGAAGACATAGAGAGAAGATCTACAAGCCAAGGAAAGAGGCCTCAGAAGACATCAACCCTTGCACCACTTTGATCTTGAACATCCAGCCTCCAGAACTGTGTGAAAATAAATTTCTGATGTTTAATCTGATCCATCTGTGGTTCTTTGTGATGACTGCCCTAGCAAACTAAACAGTGATTCATTTGATAAATATTTAGAAGGCCCTGACGAAAAGACCGTGAGACACGGTTCAAGGACAAAATAAATGTGTTGTTTCCTGGGAGAAGACAGATGTGTAAGGATGGGGCATAATTCAGAGCTATGTGCCCTGGAAGCACAGAGAAGAAATGCTGCCCTATCCTCCCAGCTGCTCAAGGCAAACTCCTGGAGGTCAAGATTCCTCTGTTGCTGTTACATCTCACATCCAGTTGATCAGGAAATCAGTTTGGCTTAAATGGCTTAAAATACCTCCTGAATGCGGCTACCTCTCCCCAGTCGTCTTTTGCCTGGACTAGTGCAAGCCTCCTGACTGTCGCCTTGTGTCCACATCCCTCAGCCCGTCCTCAGCATGACAACCTGGAGACTCTCAAGCTCAAGTTCAGTCACGTCATGCCTCTACTGAAAGCACTGTACTGACTAGAAGCTGTGAATCCACCTGCCCTCTTTGTCCTCCCACCCTCCCAATTCTGTACTGATCCTTAATACCCCAGCCCTACCCTTGCTTACGGGCTTTTCCTTTAGCTGTTTCTTCTGCCTGGAATTCTCCCACCTTCCATATGTATTCGACTAACTCCCTCGTTTCCTTTAAATCTTTGCTCATGTGTCACCTTCTCAACAAGGTCCATCCTGATCACCTGATTTCATTTGACAACCTGACCCCTGGCCCATGGGCCCTGCTCCCCATTGGTAATCCCATTGCCCCCTAATTTGCTTTTCTTCTTCCTAGGGCATGGAAAATCTAACATGCTTTATATTTTGTGTATTCATTGTCTCTCTCCTTCCCCACCACCGCTTAAGAACAGAGACTCCATAGGGGAAAAAGCTTAGGGATGCTTGTCTGTTTTGTTCATGGAGGCACCATGGGGAGCCGACATGTGGAGGGGGCTGGATACACACTGTGACTTTTGTGGCGACAAGGGCTGGATCCCACCCATTGAGGGGGACACATGAAGAGGGAACTGCACCCACCAAGGTCAGAAAGCCCCTGCGGCTGTGAGTTGTTAGTGGGGAGAAGTGAGTGGGGCTGGTGGGCAGGGCCAGGTTCCTGAAGGAGCTCAGGGCAAGATGGAGGATTTAGATTTCATTTTCGAGGCGGGAAGAGTTTTTGGAGGATGTTTTGCAGGTAAGCAACAGGGACAGAGTGGCAGGTTGGAGTGATTATCCTGGTGGCAGAAGGAACGAGACAAGGCAGGGAGGCGAGGGAGGAGGCTGATGCAGGAATTCAGACAAAAATGAGGCTGTGCATGGGGCCCATCTCCTTGGACACTGCTCTCAAAGACACAGACTGGCAGGGCTCCTATTGAGCTTTAACTCCTTCTGTGGCTTCCCTTGACCCCACAGGGTGAATTTCAATCTCCCTAACACAGCCTTCAAGATTTGGCCTCTCCCTAGAGCTCCCCTTCCTAGACTCCGGGATCCAAGAAACAAACAAATCAAATCAAACCAACCAACAAAAAAACCCTCAACTAACGTTTATTGAGAACTCAAGTCCAAGTGACGTGTTAACATGTTTATATTTATCTCACTTAAATCTGCAAAGCATGCGGCAGAGCTAAGGACTCTTACTATCATTGTCCCTGCAGGGGATTTGTATGGCAGGGACAGTCTCCCTATTGAGAGGTTAAGGAATGTGCCCAAGATCGCAAAGCTAGTCAGTGGCAGAACTCAAATTCAAAGTCAGCAAAGTTTGTTTGATGCCCAAAGCCTTGTAATTCTCAGAAAACACAGAATTACTTCACATCTCTGATTCTTGTATTTACCCTCTTATTCTTATCACACTCAATTGCGATAGATTTATTTACGTACCTACCGTTCCTTCTGGATTGTGGATTCCTTGAGACCAAGGATGAGTCTTATTCATAGGGTGACCGCACATCCCAGTTTTCCCAGGACAGTCCAGGCTTACACCCGGACAAGTGTTAAGCGCCCTCTTCCTCTCTTAAAAGTGTCCGGGTTTGGATGCTGAATTCTATGGCTGCCTACTTACTCATCTTTGTTCTCTTAGAGCATGCATTGTTCCTGGTATATAGGAGGTGCTTAAGTTATGTCTTTGAAGATGATGAGCCGTTTTATTCTGTGAAGATGGTGTAGGGACCATACCATCATTTTAGTTATTGGTATATGAACAGGGAAAGATGAGGATATGGCGACTGCTTTATCTGGCAGAAAGCACTCAAATCAGAATCTCACCAGTTAGCCCCATAGCCATATGGCAGCCATGGAGGCAGGATGCTGGATCTCTCTTTAAGAAAGAGCCTGTATCCATTGCAAAGAGCTTTTGGAGCCTCCAGCATTTTCCGCTTTCAAGCCACGACCACTCATTCCCTGGGCAGCTGCCAGGCAGTGATGGAACATGGCAGGGACTCTGGGTACCCAATAAAGGACCCCAGTGGTCGTCTCTGGCTGAGACTCTTTGAGCTCTGCATTGTGGGCGCCCCAGTCACAAGTGTCAGATCTATATCCTGATCTGGGGGCTTTTGCTGCTGGAGTCTGATCACACCCTGTATCTTTCACAGTTCCTCCCCGAACAAGCCTCTTGTACTCCTCACTTCCTAGTGTCTGCTTCCTGAGGGACCCAACCTGATACAGCTGGTACTAGGCACGAACCAGAGGAGAGGGGTGGCGGGATGGTGTTCGGGACTGGGTCACTCACTCAACTGGCAACGAGCACGGGCGATCTCTGGCACAAGGTGGGAATCAATCACTTAAACTTTCATGATGGTCGCTTGGGAGAATATTCCAGCAGAGGGGGCAGGCTTGGCTGGAGAAAGGATGTAGGAATTTGAGAAGTCGAAGATGTGCAAGGACCATGGAATCAGCTGGCTGTTGCTAAGTTGCATTGAGGCCCTACAGTGGGCTAACGAGAAGCTGCAGACAGTTAGGGAATAATTGAAAACAAAGTGTGAAGGCCAGTGGAGAGGCCTGTTCCTGGAGTCAGGGTAGAAAAAGAAGACCAAACTCAGGACTTAATGGACTTGCTTAGGTTCAAGGACAAATGAACCATTATGCCAAGGTCAGGGCCCTGGATGGGAACATGTAGGACCCTTACACCTGGGATAGGGACCTCTGGGTGCATCCTCCAAACATTTTGGCTCCCCAGACCCTCTGAACCCTTGCAGCCTGCAGAGATGGTTCACTCTTTCCTTTTACAAGCTAGGACTCCCCCAGTGAGGGATGACACCACAGAGTCCTGTCCCCACAAGGCAAAAAGGGCCTCCTTAGTGTCCCCACTTCCTGGTAAGTTAGAGAGAGAATATGCCCCTCCCCCCTCGACTGCAAAAATTAGCCAACATCCTTTGTCAGGAATTGGGATTGGATTTTGAGGATGCTTGATAAAGGGGGCTGGAACATAACACTGGGTAAGAGAGAGTTTATGGATTTTGGAGCCCGTTCTCAGGATTTGGGACTTAACACCCTGGCAAAGCCCCCGGGGGATGGTGCGGACTTGCCATTTGTCTGGTTTCTAAAAGACAGGCCCATGATGAGCAGAGTTAGAAAGTCTAAAATGTCATGGCCAAGAGTGTAGAAAAGGGTTAAAAGGCTCAGGGAAGTAGAAATGCTGGAGAGGAGAGATTATGTAAAGCAGAAGGTCCATCGGAGGATTATGATGGGTGTGAAGGCCAGGCCTTGGGAAATTTGGTGGTGGTTCCTTCCTGCCTGGTGGGGGGATGGGCTGTCACTGAGCTGAGTCCATGGATAGCAGTGATGATGGGGCAAAACAGATGGGAATCTAGTGAGGATACTTCTTAATATATATAAATCAAAAGAAAGCAAGAATGGAGGCTGAGGGTTGCTCTGTCAAACACTTGCAATTCCTTGTCTAGTTTTGGATCTCTAGGTAGATCTGGAACCCACTAATTGAAAAGGTAGCTGGGTTCCTCAGAGGAAGGACCCAGCAACACCATACAAGGTCTGTCATGGGATGATCCCAGTGTCCTTCCCCCGAGACCATGTATTCAGGTGATTCTGCTTTGGAGAAAAATTCCTAAATATTTTGAGGATTATTAGACACAGGTTCTGAGCAGGCACTAATGCCTTGGAGATGTTCTGTGTCATCGTAACCCCACTGTTAGAAAAATGGCAGAGGCCAGGTAATAAATGGAGTTCTGGCCAAAGTCCAGCTTACAGTGGCACATGGACCTCCTGCCCTGTGATCATTTGTCCAGGCTCTGAATATAAAATTGGTCTTCATACACTTGGCAGTTTGAATCATCCTGCCACTGGGTCTTTGGCTGAACTTTGGTCATAGTGGGAAAGGTCAAGTTGAAGCTACCAAAAGTGTTTCTTTTGGCCAAAACAGGAAAAATAAAACAATATTGCATCCTGAGGTTCTATTAACCATGTCTTTTATTTCCCATATTCTGATACTTTGACATCTTGGGGCCTGGAAGGACTGTCCCTCCCCTCCCAGGGCTAGTCAATTTCTAGCGGCAGTAAACACCTTGTCTACGAGAGTGCTTTTCAGGTGCAAAGCAACCAATCCACAACCCACCACCCAACTATCTCCTTTATCAGGTTGTCACATTCCAGGCCACCATCCACCTATCACAGTGATCCCAGAGCCAGGGATTGCACAACTAGGGACAGCCCTTAGATCCCAGAGCCCACTGAAATTATTCAAGCTAGCCAATCCTAAGCCTGCTTTCCCTGCCTCACCCATTCCTTCTCGTGGGAACTAAAATAAAGGTTCTTGTCCCCAATTTTCCCCTCTCCCTCTGCCTCCTGACTGACTCAGGGGCTTCTCTGTGTGGCCCCCTGTGATGGCTTGTGCCCATTTCTCATATAGGAACTGAGTTAGAAACTATTTTTTCAATGGCAGTTGTCTTTTGATCTGTTGGCCTTTATGAACTCACATTTTCTATTAACACAGGAGTGGAAGGATAATGGGGACTAATATCATCTGTCAGGATCTCAGTGACATTATGTGACATTATGTCACATCATGACATAGGAGTGGTAACTCTTCACTCACTTGACCACCGCAGGAACTGGCTAGATCCAGAAAAATGATTGTAAACTGCCAAGTGTTCAACCAAGTAGTAGTGATCACAGCTGTGTGCCCGAGGGGATATTTCTGCTACCACAGAATAATGTGGCCTCAGAGACCTCGTGTGCAACCATTGATCTGGCCTTCTTTTCTATCCCAATCAAGAAGGAGGATCAGAAACAGGTACTAATCATATGGAACAGCTAAAAAGATACAGTGACTGATTTTCGCTCAGGCTATGTTAACCGTCCCACACATCTTGTCATAATATAGTCTTTAGATCTGGACCATGTAGTTATCCTTGAAAACACCATATTAACCCATGACATCAAAATTAGCAAGCTGGCAATGCAGAATAAACAAGAGATGGCTGGAAATGTGCTCCAGAGGTTGAGAGATAAACTTTTAAGATTTAAAGCCCTGCCATGTCAGTAAAGTTTTTATTTTTAATTTATTTTTATTTTTTTTATTTTTATTTTTTGTTAGTAAGGTTTTTAACGGTTCAGTGGTCAGACACATATTCTCTCTTGCTCTCTCTGTGTATATATATGTATATATATGCACACACATATATGTATCTCAAACTCTATATATGTTCTCTCTCTCTATATATTCCTATTGGTTTTGTTTTTCTGGAGAACTCTGACTAACACAGGGCCTATACAACCAACTGAAAGAAAAGGAAGAAATCCAAGCTTGGTTTCTAGTTGGGTTGGCTACTTTGTGTGGAAGAAGTGTTCTGAGGTGAAACTCATGAGCAAAGGCCTAGAAAGTCAAAGACTGGAAACCAGAGGCAAAGAAGTCTTGGAGGTAAAGGCATATGGGTGGACATGGGGAAGAAGGCATGAAGTCCGAAGAGTTTGTATCACACGTTAATGGCCGCCAGAAACATTCACCTTGGAAGGGACACTGAACCAAGTAGACAAAATGGCGGGACTAGTTGACATTAGCCTGCTTTTGTAATCAGCCACCCTAGAAGTGCCATAATGGGCATGTGGATGAAGTGGCCATGGTGGCAGAGATGGAAGATGCACATAGGCCTACCCTCGTGGATTCCCACTTCCCAAGACTGATCTAACTATTGCTGCCTCTTCCAGCAACAGAGACGGATGCTGAGCCCCTAGCATGGCACAATTCCTTGAGAAGACCAACCAGCCACTTGGCAACAAACTGATTACATTAGTCTCCTTTCCTGGAAAGGCTAATGATCTGTTATCACAAGAATAGACCCGTATTTCACGTATATGAAGTTGCTTTTCTTGTTCATAAAGTTTTAGCTAGCACCACTATCTGGGGACTTATGAGATGGTTGATCTGCAAGCATAAAATCCCACACAACATAACATCCATCAGGGAACACCTTCACAGCAAAGGAGGCACAGAAATGGGTCCATAGTGAGGGATCCACTGGTCTTACGATATGTCACACTGTGCAGAAGCTGCTGACTAGGGCTCCAGCTTGGAGGCCATGCTCTGGTAGAGTGGCATGCATTCCTTGCAGACAATGCTGAGACCTACTGATTTGGAGACCTCTTTCTGGCATTGTGTCCCCAGTAGGAAGAATACCTGGGATCCAGAACCAAGGGGTGGTGGCAAGAGTGACCCTACTTGTTATCGTTCACAGTGACCCAGTGGGATACTTTGCGTTTCTTATCTCCAGAACCCCTCAGGGTTAGAGGTTCCTTGCTAGGGGACACAGCAATGTTCTTATTGAACCACAAGCCATGGTTTCTGTCTGGGCAAGAAAAGGAGTCACCATCCTGGCAGGGATAATTGAGCCTGACCAGAAGAAAGAGGTAGGGCTGCTGATACCCAGCAGAGGCAGAGAGGCATTATGTGTAGAACTCAGGTGAATGACTCAGGTGCCTCTTTGTATTTCTTAGCCCATGAACAGACAAGTGCAGTCATCCTAGCCTGAGAATCCTCTGGCTACCCAGGATCCCTCAGGAAATGAGAGTTTGGGTCATACCACCAGCGAAGCCGCGAAGATCAGTGGAGGTAATAGGTCAGGGCGAGGGGGAATTCAAATGGATAATGAAGGGGAGAGAAGAGAGGTGCTGGGGGCAGTCCTGGGACCAACTGCAGTTTGTACCACTAACTCCCTCTCTTAGGTTTCCCTCAAAAAGAGAGCCCCGAGGGATTTTTGGAGGAGCTGATCCAAAAACTTACATGGAGAAATAAATTCATGAAGCAGAGGGATGGACTGTGGCAGGCATTGGGGAGTGCTGTTCAGATCTTCATTCAAGAGAGAACACCCTGGGGGCACCTGGGTGGCTCAGTTGGTTAAGCGACTGCCTTCGGCTCAGGTCATGATCCCGGAGTCCTAGGACGGATCCTGCGCTGGGCTCCCTGCTCGGCGGGCAGTCTGCTTCTCCCTCTGACCCTCTCCCCTCTCATGCTCTCTCTCACACCTTTTCTCTCAAATAAATAAGTAAAATCTTAAAAAAGAAAAAAAGAACACCCTGGGCAGCAGGGGTGCAGTCAGTGAGAACCCCCAGCTGCAGCATCTTTAGGATCTGCCTCCACTTCTGAGCCAATACCACACATTTCCCAGACACTGACTGTGTTCAGTGGTCACGGCTGTCCAATGCAGGGCGCCTCCAAGAGGTGATTTTTTTTTTTTTTTTTGTAAGAGAGAGAGCGAGCATGAGGGGAGTGGGAAGGGAGGGCAGAGGGAGAAGAGGGAGAGAATCTCAAGCAGGCTCCATGCCCAGCACAGAGCCGGACGTGGGGCTCGATCTCACAACCCTGAGATCATGATCCGAGAGGAAATCCAGAGTGGGGTACTTAACCGACTAAGCCACCCAGGCGCCCCTCCAGCTGGTAATCTTTGCTCCAGAGCTCCCTATCAGGTGGGCCAGATCTTCATCAGACCCACCATGGTTCGAGGCTCTCCTGGCTCCATCTGGTTTCCTCCCCCCTCCCCTTATACAGGTGTCAGATCTGAACCATGGTCTGAACCACTGGCCATTTTCATTCTCTGCTCTGTGTTTTTCACAAACATCACTCCCCCCATCCTCTGAACTTCTTGCCCTTCTGATTCTACCTCACTGTCTGCTTTCCCTGAGCCCCATGACACAATGATCCGGTCAGCTGGTTATAGTCAATTTAGCCACGGGGAAGAGCAGTAAGATGCAGTAAGTGGCTAGCAGAGGCATGCTAACACATGGAAATATTTATGCCCATTTAAAAAGTTGATTCACAAAGTAGTACCAGATTTTCTTATTATAGTTATTTTTTTCTTTAAATTCAGGGGCTTTTACTGTTAAAATATTCTGGACGTTGAACAGGAAAACTAAATTGAAAGTATATCCAAGTTAATTACAGATGCAAAATTTTTGTTTTAAATGTAAGCATCTACCCACTTCTTTTACCCAGAGTTGGGTTAGTGTTCTGTGAGTTGCACACAGACTTTTCTCGCTTATTATGGAATTTGCTTTTTATATTTCTGAAGCAGCTAAATTCAGGAGCAACAAACCCAAACTGGTCTCACATTTCGATTCAACGCCTTCTGTGGCTGAGCCACTTCCTCTGGAAGGTTTGCTAGTCACCCCAAATTAAAAATGGTAGTGGACAAACTCCTTGCCTTCCATTTCAACCTCTTGCCTTTCTGATTTCCTGGTACTATTGTGGCGCTATGATCTTCAACACTCAGTAGGGTCCAGACACTAGCATTAAAAGTGGCTGCCATTCTGCTCTGGGATCCCTGACAAGAGTCAATCTCTTGGGTTCCTTACAATGCATGTGACAAGAGGGGAGGTGGGCAGCTCTGTTTTGTGTTTCTTCATTTCATCCTGGATGAAATCAGTTTTCCAAAATAACTTTATACAAAAACATTATCGTTTACTTCAGATCATTTCATTGTCTTCCCATGATCCAGTTTTTCTTTTCCCTTTATAGCTTCAAGCTATGGTGTCTTAGTCCGTTTGGGCTGGGTAGCCTGTGAACAACAGAAATTGATCGCTCACCATTCTGAAGGCTGGAAGTCCAAGATCAGGGCACCAGCATAGTCGGGTGAGGGTTCCCTTCTGGGCCACAGACCTCTTATTGTGTCCTTACATGGCAGATGGGCGAGGGAGCTCCCTGGAGTCTTTTATAAGAGCATTAATCTCATTCACAAGACCTCCACTCTCATGACCTAATTACCCCCCACCTAAACTGTTCTCTTCCCACCTCCTGGTACCATCATAGTAGACATAAGTTTTCAACATATGAATTTGGGGGGCGGGACACAAACATTCAGATGATAGCACATGGACTTTGAAATGTATTGCATCTTTACATATCAATCTCCTCCCTGTTTCTGTATTAATGGGTTTTTTCAGATCTTACATTCTAGCCAAGCCAACATCCTCAACATCCCCTGTTTTTTCTTCTGATGCTGAATATTCCCAGACTGTTTTCCAGCACTCCTTGGTTTATCAATATCTCTTCCAGTGTTTGGATTCCTTCTTAGGACCCATTTTCTCCCAAAGGTCTATTCTAACTGCCTCTGAATTATTTCTTCTTCTGTAGTCATTATCTTAATGCTTCCTTATTCTTCAGCTTGTTTGTACAAGTGTAATGTCGTAGGTATTTGGCCAGAGCAAAATGCCCGTACTTGAGACAAGCAACCGGCAAAATCACCCATTTCTTCTTCTGTGTAACTACAGCCAAACTACCCTGGCTTCATTATCATTACAGGTATGTGTGTGTGAATACATGAGGAATTGCTTGAAAAGCACCATCTTCTGGAGCCCTGGGGCGGTTCAGTCTTTTAAGCATCTGATTCCCGATTTCGGCTCAGGTAGTGATCTCAGGGTCATAAGACTAAGCCCTGCATTGGGCTCTGTGCTCAGCAGAGAGTCTGCTTGAGATTCTCTCTCCCTCTCCCTCTGCCCTTCCCTCCCCTCCCCACTAAATAAATAAATAAAATCGTATAAAAAGAAAGAAAGAAAAGCACCATCTTTTATTTGTAGATTAAAGATTGAGGGAATAATTTGTTTTGTTTATGAGGATTATCGAGTTGTTTGCTGTTAGAACCGAGGGCTCTATTTAAGTTAACAGGTAACTATAAGTATCCAGAGCACGAATACTTCTCCTGTTCTGAGGTGTTAGCTGCTGCGTCCTCTGTACTTAGAACACACCTATGAACACATGCACACGGAAGCTTCTGAAACTTTCATCTATACTGATGTGTTTCTATGTACTGGTTTTACTCATATTCTGCTAAGCCAGACCTCGGGCGTCCTTTATTGCTTTTTTGTTCCTAGTTCTTGCTCACAGACTGAGTATTTGTGTCTGCCCAAAGTTCATGTTGACTTCTAATCCCCAGTGTGATGGTAGTGTGGGGCGGGACCTTGAGGGGGTGATTAGGACCTTCATGAAGGGAATTGGCGCCCTTGGGAAGAGACCCCAGAGAACGCTTTCATCCCTTCCGCCACGTGGTGGCACAGCGAGAGGAGGGTGGTCTGTGAACCAGGAAGTGAGTCCTCCCCAGACACCAAGTCCTCCAGCACCTTGATCTTGGACTTCTCAGGCTCCAGAACTCTAAGAAATAAATTTAGGTTTTGTATAAGCCACCCTGTTTATGGTATTTTTGTTATAACAGCTTGAATGGACTAAGACACTGTCATGATTCAGTAGATGTTTCTTTCTAAATTTTACTTCTTGACTTCTGTTCCATGTAACACTCTGTCATTCTTCACACCAGAATTGCCTGAAAGTCAGCTTCGAATTAAACAGTGATGAGAAAAATCTAGATCTCAGTGTTTACTCACAGCCCTAGCATCTGCATCTCGGGAACAGAAGGCAGACGTTTTAAGTGTTCTGTCAACTGCAATCAGATGAAATGCTCAGTTATTCATAAGATAGTTAGGTGATGATGGTTCTAAAGCTGGCTTCTGTGTAAATGTAATGCCCGTTTCCTTTCCTGGTTTGTTCTTCTTTCAATAAAGAAGTCACAATCAGAGTGCCTTTTAGCCTAAGTGCTAAACTGTTCTCTTGCCTTTTTGTCTATTGTAATAATTGTTGCATTGGGCAAGGATTAATTTGGATTTGTGTGTTGTGACCTACTTCAGAGCAAGGGAAGAAATGTTTCTGTCTTCCTGAGAGTCACCACTCTGTGAAACACTTAAAACTCTAGTAGACAAAATGCTGGAGAACATTCCATAGAGGACTCTTTTAATTGGTGATCTGCCTCCTTCCCATTTAAAATTACAAAGTGGATATGGGTTTTGCAGCGTTTAGGCTCCAGACCTCTTTTAAATCTCAATCCCCAGGGCGCCTGGGTGGCTCAGTTGGTTAAGCGACTGCCTTTGGCTCAGGTCATGATCCTGGAGTCCCTGGATCGAGTCCCGCATCGGGCTCCCTGCTCCGCGGGGAGCCTGCTTCTCCCTCTGACCCTCCCCCCTCTCATGTGCTCTCTCTCTCTCATTCTCTCTGTCTCAAATAAATAAATAAAATCTTTAAAAAAAAAAAATCTCAATCCCCAAATCCTAATGAGACTACATAGTCTTTTGTTTTTACAAGTATATAAAAGTTTTTCCAAAACTTTTAGTTTTCACAGACCAATACATTTTCAAAAAAATGTTTTGAACATATGCTTAAGGTTTTCTTTTCTTTTCTTTTCTTTTTTTTACAGCCAGGTAAGAACAGATATTTATTGTGGCAGATATTATTCCTTCCTTCCTTGCTGACAAAACTCTAATTTTGTTTGTGGGTCTACCCCTCTCCCATGTGAGTTAAAATTAAATGTGAGTTAAAGTTAAATCTTGATTAGTCTAAGGCTCTAAATCAACATCCTTGACAGTGATCGGTTTAAGGATAGGCACGCGATCCCATTCTGGCCAACAATGTGTGTTGGGGAAGTCTGCTAGGGGATATGCTGGTCATTTTCCATTTGCTTCTCTCCTTCCAGAATAATTTTCTGTCTTTGTCTGCCTTTCTGAGTGCTCCAGGAGGCCAGCCTCTAAAGATTTCATGAAGGCTCCCTTGTCTGCTCTTTTGCACTGGGTTTGGCTAATGGAGGCACTGCCATGAGTTAAGAGTTTTTATGACTCTCTACTCCCCTCTTCCTGGCTGCAATCTTGCCCGCAGCTTCATCCCTCTGAGGCATAGGCTTTGTTGGGCCACCTCCCTGCCTCTGAGACAGCTCTCCTTACAGGGGTAGGAACTTCAGTTCTTCTTGTCCCTTCAGGACCTGAAGTAGTAATAGCTCCCTGATATTATTAATCCTTGGCACTTCACCATCTCTTGTTGGTCTGTCCCCTGAACTCTGCCCATGGTCTACACATTGTCGCTCCATCAAATGCACTTCAGTTAAATTCTGTGAATGCAGCAGTTCTTCCCTACCCAAACCTTGACTGATAGAGGGGCCTTTTGGTAGGGGTTGTTAAAAAGAGACACGGAGGAAGACCCAGTTTTTTTGTTTGTTTGTTTGTTTGTTTAAAGATTTTATCTATTTATTTGAGAAAGAGAGAGTGTGAGAGGTGGGGCAGGGGGAGGGAGAAGCAGACTCCCTGCCGAGCAGGGAGCCCCACATGAGGCCTGATCCCAGGACTCCAGGATCATGACATGAGCTGAAGATAGACGCTCAACCAGCTGAGCCACCCAGGCACCCCAGACCCAGTTCTTTTTGTACTGGAAGTTGTTGTGTCTGCAGGTGACCTCGGGAGCTTTGTGGCCGCCATCTTGAAAAATGAGAGAGCTAGGTTGAGGGAAACCAACATACTAGTGAAGCAGGAAGATGGAAGGAGCTGTGTCCTTGAGGCTACTGTGCCTTTGAATGAAGCAATTTTGGAGATGCTCTGCAATGAGACAGCATGCTGTAGGAGCTAAGACATTTCCTTCTTGTTTATGCCACTTTGAATGGTGGTCTCATGTTCCCCCAAGCGGAGAGTTTTCTCAAGGTGGATGAAACACTTGAACAGGATGCAATAACAGAATAATGGGGTGAGTGTGGGGGGGAATCTGTTCAAGTAGAGTGAACAGAGATACATTAGGAATGACTTGGACAATGGAAAGAGATGAACAGTGTTCATCAAGAGATGAGCAGATGGGAAAATGATCAGCACTATTTCAAACAGAAGAGGGAACATTTCAACTCTAAACATATAGAAAGAGCAGAAACGGAATAAATGGCAGGTGAGAAATTTAAATAGAATATTTGAGACACTGGTCTGATTTTTCTCAGTGTTTGGTAAGTACTGGTATATATAGTGTCTTTATCCATGGTTTATTCACACTGGTAAAGAAATAACAAAACACTCATTGCAGTCTTACAGGAGGGATTTCACCCATTTTAGACATGGGGTGAAGTCAGTGAAGCTTGGCCATGGCTTCCCGTCCCTACAAAACTGTCCACAGGAAATCACGTCCAGTTTCTCCAATCTGGCCCAGTAGGCCCACTCTGGTCTCTGCCTCACCTTGCTCTTGACTGCTCTGTTGTGGCCCTGCTCACAGGCTCTGGTTTCTTTCCCACCCTGGCCCTCCAGGTTGGCTTGCTCTGTGCTCTCTGACATGTGATCTGGGGCTGTGGCTTGCTCCTGTTCTTCTTTACCCTTCTACCTGACTTTTCCCCCCTGGGATTCCCTAGAGCCTCCTCCCACCATCCTTGAACCATCATTGCTGTGATTTTTGTTTTGGTAAGCTCTACTCCTCAGAAAAATACTGTAATTTTCAAAAACCAATCTTTTCAAATTTATTTTAAGCCAATTTTTAATGTAATCTCTATACCCAGCATGGGGTATGAATTCATGACTTGAAGATCAAGAGTCTCACGCTCTACCCACTGAGCCAGCCCGATACCCTTATTTTAAGATGATTTTAATTTCAAAAACTATTGTCTATAAGAGTATTTTTCCTAAGTTACACATGCTGCCTGAGCTGACATAATGGGATAAATTGCCCTTATTCTAGGCCTCCAACTTTCCATACCCACTTGCGTCTTGTCACTTCTCTGACTCCCTGCCTTCTCAATTCTGACTCCTTTGACCCTTCCCTACTCGACCTCAGAAGGGAAGTGGGAAGGAGAAATGAGAACATAGGAGGAGAAAGAGAGACTAAAATGATCATTTTCCAATGAAAGTCTCAGAGACTCAGGAGAGAAGATCTGTGAGGCTTTGCTGTTTTTGTGACCCCACTAACCTAACGTTAGACCGGAGGAAGGAACACAGGGTGTGGTATTCCTAATTGGGGGTGCTGTTTGCATGAGCAATCCTGGATTTGGAGGCCATGGGATGAAAATTATTCTATGAAAATTATAGATTAATCCCGATTCACCCAATTTAGTGGGTAAGTCAAGGAAAATGACCCATTCATCCCCTGTAAAGAAATTATTTCCATTGGAAGATAGTGCATAGGTTGGCGCTGAATTAAAGCTTTCTGAAGGGGTGGGTGCAGGCAGGCCAGAAGCCACTGAGGTCTGGAGGCCTTTCCAGTTGGGCAGTTGGGGAGTTCTTGGGCAAGAACACATGTGCTGAGAATCCATGGAGTCAGATACTTTCGCTGTAGGGGAGGATGTTAAAGGGTATGGCTCTCAAATGAGAAACGTGCTCCTTGCCATATATAATGCAAAATGAGGGAGAGCACTGAGAGCCCCCAGTCACAAAGATCTTGACCATTGTCTTGGGGCCCTCTTTTTTACCTGGCTTTGGGAACTTCAAGAATTTGCTTAGCCTCTCTAGACTTTCAATGTCATTATCCATAACACACACATAATCCTGTTTTGCCCACCTCTTTGGTCAAGCGATACAAAATGATACAAAATGATTTCATGAAATCAATTTCATGATTTCTGAAATGGAGCATTCTACATACACACATGGTACCATTGAGGTTTTTCTATGATGTGTGACCCATTTACAGGTTCCAGGGGATTGTGACCTCTACTGGTCAGCACCTCCTGCAGGGACGAACTGCAACAAAGGCAGCCCTATCCCAGGGGAGTTTCCTTCGGCTGGAAGAAATCACTTAACCAAGGCTATGCACCCAGCACTGTGCTGAAGAGTGAGGGGAAGCCGAGAGACAGCTCAACCAGGCCATTTATAGAGAGCTGCCTGCTTATATGGTCAGACTTAACAGAGGACACAGAGTTTAATAAATTTGATAATATAGCTACCTGGGATTTTAAAATCAAGTAGTGATTGTTTAAGAACATCATAAGTGGTTTGATTTTTGATTCAAATTTTGTTGGCTCCTCCTAAGTATTTCTTAACTGTCCCCCTTCCTAACCCTGCTTCTCTCCATCACTACCACCACTTGATTCTGGACCTGCATCACCTCCCATGTTGATCATGTTGGCCTCTGGCCTGGTATCTTCCCTCCAGCAAGCTACTGCCATGCCCACCCAGAATCTTCTCTAGGACTCCAGTCTGATTATGTCCCTTCCCTGCTTAACAGGAAGCAAAATCTCCCCCATTGCCTTCAGGATAAAACCAAAATTCCTTACCATGGCATACAAAGCCCTTACTTACTTCTCCAGCCACGCACCTCACTCCTATCCCAATGCACATGCAGGCCATCCTGAATGCTCTCAGCCCCCAGTCTTTCCATGCCCTGGCTTGTCTCAGACGGTCACATATGCTGTCTTTCTCTGCCTTGCTCTACTTAGCCAAACTCCACTCCTCCTTCCCTATGGAGTTCAGCTTTCCTGCATCCCCAAGGCTGGGCTAAGTTGCTCCCTTGTGCTTCCTGAACATGCTCGCCCTATCTTCCGCTTCACCCTCAGCTGATGGCCTCACCTCATGCTTCTTTGAAGAGTGGGAACTCTCAACTTCTTACCAGATCCACAGTCCAGCCACCTTGTCTCTTCCTTCTTTCATCCAGTTACAATTGTCTAAGTGTCCCTCCCTGTCCCCTCACCTTCTCAAGGGCTCCTGCATTTATTCTTCCCTCCATCTCCAACCTTGTCATTCCCTCTCTTTCTACTGGATAGTTCCCATCAGAATGCAAACATTCTTAACGTTTCCTTGGTTTTTTAGAGGATCTCCAGCTGCCATTCCATTTTTCTGCCTTTTCTGCCTAAAATTCTCACGGGTCAGGCTCCCTGCCCCCCAGCCCCACGGGAGGTAAGCAGTGACCTCTACTTTGCACACTCTGGGCTCGGTTTTCTGCCTCATTAGGCTGCACCCCCTGCAGCAGTCACCACCTTGCCTGGACTTCCTTCTGGCTCCTCTCCTGCAACCCACCTAAACCCTGTGCCCATGTCTTTTCTTCTCTTGCCATGCCCCCGGTGGGTGGTCTCAACTTGACCCATAGCTTTAAATAACATTTATTTGCTGGTGATTCCTGAGTTTAAAGCCTCAACTCAGACTGCTTTTCTGAACTCCTGACGTGTGCATCCAACTGCCTCCTCCATGTTCCCATTTGACAAGCATCTCAGATTTAATATATCCCAGAATGAACTCCTGATCCCTGCCATTTCAATCGCTGGCTACCTTGTCTTCTCCATTTCAACCAATCACACTTCACCCATCCAGAAACCCGGATGATCTGCTAGGCTCTTCACTTACCTTCGGAGTCCATTTGTCAGAAATTCCTGCCTTGCCCAGCTCCAAAATATATCTGAGTCTGTTCACTTAGCTTTCACTCCAGCCTGAGCCACCTTTACAAGTGGCCCCCACTTCCACCTGGGGGAGGCAGCTCTAATCTACTGCTGCATAGCATCCAGGAAAAGTGTGATGCCTGAATAAAACCTTCTATGGCTCCCACTGTACCACTTATGCTGGGTCTGGCCCTTACCTTTCTTCAAGCCCTCCTTCTATTCCCTTGGCCCTGCCCTTCTTCAGCACACGCAACCTGTGGCTGGCTCCCCTCATGTCTGCTCGTCTCACTGAGGCATACTCAGCCGCCGGTAACTGGCCCTGGCACAGAGATCGTGCAGATAAATATTTGCCTTGATTGTTGAATTTATTGCTATGCTCTAGATCCTAAAGTAACTAAGACGAGTGAAAGAAAGTTCTTGCTAAACAGGAGCTCTTAGTCTAGTGAGTGACCCAAATGTGTACACAGAGAATATTTGCCATTTGATGTGATAGGTGTGATCAATGGGGAAGCCAACTCTGGGGCCACAAAAGGCTTAGGAAAAATTTCTCAGGGAAGGGAACATTTGAAGTGAGTTGATGAACCTCTACAGAAATCGAAACAGCATATAAAAACAATAACTATAAGCAGTCGAATAATAGAAAAATATGTTAAAATAGTAATATTGGTGGCCTTTGGCTTTTAGCTTGGTGAAAATTGTTTTTTTCTATTTGATATCTCCAAATATTCCATCATGAATTTATTATTTTTTATAATAAAAAAATAAAAAATAACTTGGTGGGAAATAGTTTTTACACACACACACACACATGCCCACAAAACAAACAAAAACAAGAAAAAAGGCCCTGACATATAACTTCTTGAGCAATACAAACACACACACACACACGCACATACACACACCAACATGCACATATTTTTATTGTAACACAAGACAAACGGAGGCATCTCACTGTGAGTTTTCTTGTCTGTTTTTGGAAGTCAGCTACAGGTCCTGGAAATAAAATTTTTTTCTTGAAATAAATTTTCCCAAAACAAGAAAAAAAAACTAGAGGAGAAAAATAAGGAAACTGATGAGAAATCCTTTTACTGAGTTTACGAGTTGAGTGGGTAGCAGGCAAGGGATAGGAGGAGAAAAGAAAATAGGATTTTCTTGTGATGTTCCACTTGTAAAAGTCAGTGGATATTTTTACAGGTACCAGCTAGTCCTTCCTGAAAATCCTCTAATGGGGACAGGCTGTGAAGTGGCAATAGGAAAGATAAATGCTTTTCTGGAGAGTAATTTTAGTGCAGTGTGGAAAATGTGAAGGGAAAAAAATTAAAGATCGAATGGAAAATCCATCCACAGGCCAACCCACACCACAGAAGCGTTGAAGACCATGTGTCCTAATTAGCCCTTGCACCAGGCAGAAGCTTCTCCCTGGGCCAGTGCCCCCTCCTCGTGGAGGGGGAGGGCAGCCTGGGAGGGGGGCATTCAATTACATTACATGCCCTGCCAGTGGCTATCATTTTGGGGGAACAGAACAACTGGAAAGTATAAGAAACAAAGACCACCAAGCTGTGACCTTTCCCCGTTATTCAACAATGCAAGTATAGTTTTCTATAATGGGCTCTTAGATGTTTCCAGAGGTAGTATTCAGAACGTAGGTACTGCTAGTTGGGGAGGGAGGGTCTGCGTTCAGTCTCTGGTCCCTCCCCCACTCAGCTTCTTTTTCTACCCTAGTCCATTTTCTTGTAATAGCTACAAAGGGCACACAGAGCTTACTAAGACTTACGTCTTCTTCTGTTTTTTTCTCCATGCTGAGAAGATCCCCATTTAGGGCTCTTCTGAAGTTCAGCATTTTCCATGTTCCTCATGGCAAGCTTTAGTATTTCCAGTTGCCCTGAATTATAGTTGCCAATAACCACCCAGCCCTGGGAAGCTAAAGGGGAACGGGTGGTGCTCTATGTAATGAGCTACACCCTGTTAGCATGGGGGTTTGGAGCTTTCTCTCCCACCCCTTTGCTCACCTAGCTTCCTTCTCTCCTCAGGGGCTTCACAGAGAATCTGAAGTGACAGAATATTCTGGAGAATTGCTGAGGGCTCTATACCTGGACTTCCTTAAATACCTAAGAGAAATAGGGGACCCCCTAACTTCCTTCCTGGGGTGGGCTCCCTGGATGATAAGGTCTTGTTTCAAGAGTAGACAATGGATGAAGACAAAAGTCACATCCCATATCTGGAGCTGTGTCATTTTGAGCATAGAGGTCTTTCTCTTCCAGTCAAAGGGACCTTTTACTTCCACACTGGCAATCTGTAGATTCTAATGGTTGACTTTGAAGACACAAACAATAAGATCTATAGCAATAATTTCATATTTAATCAAAAACAGTAGATAATCCCAAAGGACTTAGCATAAAAGAGGTGGTCACTGGTCCAATGTTAAGCCACTTGCTGGATGTCCCCCAGACCCTGTTTGGTGGAGACTGTGCAGGTAATAATAGGAACGGTCACTCCTCCCCTTTAATTCCCAGCCCGCAAGTTCATCTGTTTCTTTGTTTTAATTGTGTCTTTTGAGAGGTTTAGTCAGATCTGGTTAGAACCTGGCTTGGAGGGGCTTTATTTATTTATTTATTTTTACTTTGTTTATAATTTAAAATGGTAGAAGGGGGTCAGGGGAGTGCAGACCAGATTGCTATTCTGTCCTCTTATTGCCAAGAACCTGATCTGATAAAGCAGTGTTTTGAGATGATTGCTTTTGAAATCATGAACTCAGGTAAGTTTCCTTTTTTTTTTTTTTTTTAAAGATTTTATTTATTTATTTGACACAGAGAGAGAAATAGTGAGAGAGAGCACAAGCAGGGGGAGTGGCAGGCAGAGGGAGAGGGAGAAGCAGGCTTCTCAAGCAGGGAGCCCGATGTGGGGCTCGATCCCAAGAGCCTGGGATCATGACCTGAGTTGAAGGCAGACGCTTAACCAACTGAACCACCCAGGCGGCCCTCAGGTAAGCTTCCTTACAGAAAACAGGCATGAGCTGCAAGATTGCAAGAACCCACTGCTGCCCAACTGACTTAGGATGGCCCGTATTCCTAGTGTGCCTGGGGGCCTTCCTGGTTTTATTGATTGATTGATTTAAAGATTTTATTTATTAATTTGACACAGAGAGAGAGACAGAGAGGGAGCACAAACAGGGGGAGTGAGAGAGGGAGAAGCAGGCTCCCTGCAGGGAGCCTGACATGGGGCTCCATCCCAGGACCCTGGGATCACGACCTGAGCCCAAGGCAGGCGCTTACCGATTGAGCCACCCAGGTGCCCCACCTTCCTGGTTTTGGCAGGGGGAAGTCTTGAGTCCTGGCAAACCCTTCAGTCCTGAGAAAATTGAGCTGGTTGGTGACCTCCTTGGAAGTTTGAATGAATCAAAAGTGCTAGACACCTGGGGACACACACTTGATACCTGGTTTTCGCTTTCTTTTTGTGTGTGGGACGGATCCTGCTCACGATTATTTCACCAGAGCGCACTTGGGTGGAGAAGGCAAGGAGAAGAAGAGCTAGAGAAAGAAAGTAGAGATGAAATATTTTTTTGCACTGAGACTCTCTGCTTTCAAGGTAGCTTCTTTTTAATAGTGGCCAAATTTACGTAATGAATGAGAAGTGATTGCAACAGAGGTCAGGCCTAAGCCAAAGAAAGCAATTTCTGCTCAAAAATAATGGCTGGAGAGTGAGTCTCAGTGTAGAGAATCTTCCTGAATTCGCAGGCTGACTTAGACACTTCTTTGCCTTGTGTGTCTGCATTTCGTACCCTATTCCACGTCAGCAAACATAAACACTCTGATTTCTGTATGTCCATATAAACTCTTGGTGAGGAGAGACACGTCTTTTCATCTGGGTATTTCCAGCATCAGGAACATAGTGGGTACTTAGTAAATTGAAAAATGAATGAATAAATGCAAACGCAGGGGTATGGGGTTTGTTCAAGGAAAATGGAACATTCTCACCTTCTCTTTCACTCCAATGTGGACCAAGATAGAAGCATTTGCCTTGTGTATTTAATTTGTATTTTGATTTCTCCCTTAGATACATTCAATGGCAATGCAATGTGTTTATCTTTATTTTGCTGAGTTAGAAAAAAATTATTTTCCTCTGGCAACGGGTGGGGAGAGAAAGGCAGGTGGGAACAGTGAGGCACCCTTCTCGGTAACTGCCCACCTGGCTGCCATCACTGCCCCATGAGGACACCATTCCTGATATGCCTCTGGGATGCTGGGAAAATGCAGAGGAGAGTGTATGGAGAGCTCTCCTGCCTTACCGGGGAACTGAGGTGAGCATACTAGAGTCCCTCCCTCCCTCCTTCCCATCGTCCTCCATCCCTTCCTCGTTCCTTGCTGCCTGCCTTCCGTTTTTCCTCTTTTAGGTGTTTTTCTTTTTTTTTAAATTTCACAAGTAGTGTATGCTTTGTGTACAGAAAGGCTCAAACTATCAGAATGTAGTTCCCCAGAGGAACTGCCTTGTACTCTGTAGCACTAGATGTGATTTCTCCCTTAGATACATTCAATGGCAATGCAATGTGTTTATCTTTTCTTTGCTGAGTTAGAAAAAAATTATTTTTTTGTGTCTGGAGATTACTGAGTTACCGAGAGCACTGAGAAAAGATGGAATGACACCCCCTCACTTTCATGGAACTCCGAAGGATTGTGAAGGCTGGTGGTTGGCCTGATGGACACATACTTGCCTGATCTCTTCCCAGAAAGGCAGGACAGAAATTAAATAATCTAGATGTGAAGGGACATTTTCTGTCTAGCTCTGTAGAAGACTGAACTTGACTCCAGAGCTGTGGTCAGCCTCAGCAATGTAACTTTGCCTTTTGTGTTGCTTCTGTGTGTTTGTGACTCTGACTTTGTCAAGCTTGGGAAGCTTTCTGAAGCTGCTTCTCAGCTTGGTGCATCCTCCACACCAGGACTTTTTCTTTTGCCTCTCGCCTGTGGCCACGCTCCCCTGAGAACTGCTGCCTGACAGACCGGGTAGAAGCCCCACCGCCCTTCCTCCGTTCTGTTTAAGGAGCTTCTTTGCAAACCTTGAAGCTTTACAACCATTTCTCATCTGGGAAATTAAATTGAATCCAAGTAATGTGTTCTTTTTTTTTTTTTTTTTTTTAAGAGGCGGGGAGGGGCAGAGGGAGAAGGAGAGAGAGAATCTTAAGCAGGTTCCACCCCCAATGGAGAGCCCAACGTGGGGCTCAATCCCAGGACCCTGAGATCATGACCTGAGCTGAAACCAAGAGTCAGACACTTAAACAACTGAGCCACCCAGGTGCCCCCCACCCCAAGTAGTGGGTTCCTAATGGTTATTTCTCCCCACCTTGACCTTATCAAAAGTGACAGCATTGCCCATTAAACCCCGTTAGTAACAAAACTGAAATATTCCAGGATTTCTAAATTGGGAGATTATTTTTTTCCTGAGGACAAAAGTGGCAGCACTGAGGTCAGGCCACACACTTAAATTGCAGTTCAAACAAATGCTAAGGGACAATAGAAAGGATATAGATTTACAAATGAACATGAAGTTAAATAATCTGGTCATAAAATTATATTATTTTATTTTTAAAGATTTTTTATTTATTTATTTATTTATTTATTTATTTATTTATTTATTTATTTATTTGAGAGAGAGATAGCGAGAGCAGGAACACAAGCAGGGGGAGTGGGAGAGGGAGAAGCAGGCTTCCTGCCGAGCAGAGAGCCCGATGCGGGACTCGATCCCAGGACCCTGGGATCATGACCTGAGCCGAAGGCAGACGCTTAATGACTGAGCCACCCAGGCGCCCTTATTTTATTTTTAGATTGATGTCTCTGCATGGTTGTCTCCTCACAGAGCTTTTCTCCCGCTTTCTCGGGTCAGTGGGCATGTTGGAGTCTACTTCCGGGAAGGACTCTGACGCATTGAAAGATTGCTCAAAGTAGAGAACCAAGAGTCATACCCAGAGCATCAGAGGTGTTCCTTCTAGCAGGGGAATCTTGGGGTTCTGTTTTATTTCGCCTCCCCAGTCCTAGAATGTCCCCCACCGCCCCCCACCCTGCTACAGGGAGAAGCTCACTTGTATCCCGGGCTTGTCCCCTGTGTTCTCAGGAGGACAAGCATCAGACTCCAGCAGAACAGGACTGATTGCCACGTAGAAGGTGCACAGCCCCCTTAGAAGAGGAGCTGCGGTATAGCATACAACCCTTTCCTCCTTCCCAGAATGCCGGATATAGATTTTTTTAAACCGAAACCTGGAAATGGAGAAATTAAATTGCTGCACGTGTGTGACTCTATGACACCTAGAAGTCCCTTTACCCTTTTCTCGTAACAAAATCATATGGATGATGTCACCTCGAAGGGTTATTGAAATTTGCAGACTCTGAGCTGACCATGGAGATCTTCCCTCACAAAGCTATTTCCTAGCTGATTAACTACTTGATAGATTATGAAAACATGGCACCAAGCAATGACTTCGACACCAAAACAAAATGATGAGGTCCTGTGTGCCCTTGACCTGAGAAGTTCTGGGGAGGTCTGTTCTCAAGATGGTGTGCATTTTGTTTTAAGTTGACCTAAAGATAATAAAAATATACTTCACAATATTGAGTGTCCATCGCTTCAGTGATCAAAAGGAGAAAGGATTTGTTTTGAACACGTGATCTGGTTTACACTGTGGTAAGACTGCAGATCTGCCCAGACCTGGTTATTTTGTACCCTCAGTCAACACTCCAGAAACTGCAAGGGTCTGAAGCCGGAAAGAGAACAACAAAGCCCTCAAAGCTGGTGTGAATCTGACACAACAGATTGTGACCATACTTAAGAAAAAAATTCACTAGGCCAGACATGTTTGAACTATGGGGATGCCTCGTGGAGCCACAATGAAGAGAGATCAGACAGAGGCATTCCGTGTCCCTATTGTAAAACCCAGACCCTAGTTTGCAAGGAGAGTTGGGTAATAGGTTCGTCATTCTGGCTAATTCTCACTTTGAACTGTGAACCAATGTTAAAATATTAGGATTATTCGGAGGCCTGAATTAATAGATATTGAGTTTCCAAGAAATTGTTAGGGACATGTTTTATTTCCTTTATTAAAAAATTCAGATATTTCTTAAATAAGGTTGATCTCCCCTGGGTTTCCCATAGAAGCAACTGATGACTGAACAGCAACATCCAACAGTTAATTCGAAGAAATGGTATGGCCCAACATAGAGTGGAAAGTGAGTTACAATATATGTATCTAAAGGTGGGAACTGTCATGGAGTCTGACGGGAATCTGGCAATTCTGGGCCTAGATGTGGTCCACAAATGAGTGTCATTGAAGTTTTCCCTACATCTTGAAGTCAAAGTGTCTTAAAGAGTATTTTAAAATTTAATGAAAATCAGCTTTTACTAAAAACTTCGACAAGTGAGTAGTTTTTGTCATGATTTGGTAGGCATAAGGCAGGACAAACTTTGCTTAATTGGACTTCTTTCTAAAGGAATCTACAGAATTAAAATAATAACAGTAATAGTAATAATAATAATAATAATAATACATAGCAGAAGAAAAATACTTGAAAATGAACTTGGAATGACCAACTTTAAGGAATTTCTTGGTAGTCTTATGACCTTGGACATGGGATTATTGCAAAATCATTCTTGGGATTATTGTGGGGAAAATTGGAACCTCAAATATCAGACATTCTAAATTGTAAGATTTCCTTTTCTAGGTTTCTGTGATAAATTGTTAACATAGTGCTATTTAAAATACCTGGTTAGGGGCGCCTGGGTGGCTCAGTTGGTTAAGCGACTGCCTTCGGCTCAGGTCATGATCCTGGAGTCCCGGGATCGAGTCCCGCATTGGGCTCCCTGCTCGGCAGGGAGTCTGCTTCTCCCTCTGACCCTCCCCCCTCTCATGTGCTCTCTGTCTCTCTCATTCTCTCTGTCTCAAATAAATAAATAAAATCTTAAAAAAAAAATACCTGGTTATTAAATAGAGCACTAAGTTGTACAATAATAATAAATGTAGCATCATTTTTTATAATCTTCAGAGGACTATTACCAAAAATGCTTAGTTTAACCACACAAAACCCTTGAAGGTTGGCAGTGCACACATATTCTCTTTTTATAGAAGATATAAGAAATGCAAGTTTTGGACTTGCCTAAAGCTGGGAACTGCTAGGAGCAGGACTAGTTCTTCTGAACCCTGGATCCATGCTTACTATATTTCGATGATTGAAGAAGACATTTCTGGTTTGGGTTTTCTCCTGAATGAGACCTAAAACATTAAAAATATTCTTTGCCTGGTTCCAGGTTATGAAATAACACACCATTCTTCCCTGGCGTTTCCTGGTGAATCAATGGAATATGATTCTTCATTTTAATCTGTAATTCATTTTAAATTTATAAATTCTAGGCCCCATTTTGTATTATATCTTTGGAATTGTTTGATTCATTTCATTTGCATTATATTTCAATCTGAGAGATTTCACACGTTGCTTCTATGAACAATGAATAGTTTATTAGTTACTATCACTGATTGAGCATATGCTGAAAACAGGTGAAATTGGCAAAGAAATGAGAAGGGACTCCACATATTTAAAGAGCTTTTAGAGTAATTGGGATTCTTTTTTTTTTTTTTTTTTAAGATTTTATTTATTTAAGAGAGAGAGCGAGCAGAGCAGGGGTGAGGGGCAGAGGGAGAGAGAGAAACAGACTCCCTGCTGACCTGAGCTGAAGGCAGACACTTAACCGACTGAGCCACCCAGGCGCCCCAGGAAGGGGGATTGTTATTGTCAAAAGGACTTTTTGGAAATTGTTTTTCATTCAAAGAGGTTTTGCCTAGTAGGCAGTGAGGTATATAATGTATGGAGTTTGGGGGGAAGGTAAGGTGGAGATGTACACCTGAGAGCCACCAGCATGGGACCCATCATCTAGGGGGTGGGTATGGATGGAGAAGGTCAGAGCCACCCAAGCACCTTCGGCTAGCGCATGCCCACGTGTGGAGCACTGGTTCTTCCCTGACTCCACAGCACAATCATCTTCAGAGATTTTTAAAAACACATAGCGATATCGGGGCCTCCTCCTCAGGCTCAAATGTCTAGCATAGGGCTGGGGGATCAGAAGTTTGTAGACCCTACCCAAGTGGTTCTGATGTGCAAGTGGGGCTGAGAACTGCTCTAATGAAGTTAGGAAGGGAGAAGGGAACCCTCAAAGGGGACTGAGAGATAGGAGGAGAAATAAAGAAGAATGGCATCTCGTAAGCCAAATGCAGAAAGTGTTCAGGAAAGGCGTGTTCTACTGCCCGCTGCTGAGACAAGAAGGAAGATGAGGCCATTGATCATCCGTGTTGTCAGTGTGGAGGTCACTGTCAACTTGACAAGGACAGTTTTTGTGGAATGGTGAGGATGCAAGTCTCAATGGGGCAGATTCAGGAGACCATGAGAGAGGAGAATATAGGCAATTCTTCAGAGAGGTTTTGTTGTAAAGGGGAACAGAAATATGGAAGGGGTTGAAAGTAAGGGAGTGTTTGTTTTTGTTATTTTAAAGATGGCAGAAATGGCAGCATGTTTTCAAGCCAATGGTAATGACCCAGCAGGGAAGGGGAAATAATGGTGAGGAAATAAAGCACAGTTGCAGGAGATCCTGAGCGTAAGGGGATGGGCCACCAGGAGCGGAGCGGGCGGCTCACCCTTTGAACTAGGAAGACAGGCAGCATAGGTAAGAATCAAAGTGGCGGAGCTGCGGCGGGGAGTGACCCAAAGGCAACAGGGCCATTGCTTGCAAGTGAGCAGAGGGCAGGAGGGATGGGAGGTCTGAAAAGAGAGGACACTTGAAATAGGCCCCCCAAGAAATTGGCAGGCAGCTTTAAGGACTCATTGGAGCTGTGTGGTCATGGAATTCAGTGACACTGGTGGTCATGGTTGACTGTTTTTCCCCCACACGTCCCACTCCTGGGACTAGGTGTGGAGGAGGCAGAGAGCTGAGTTTAACTAGAGTTGGAGGGCTACAGTAGACAATTAATCCTACTCGGTGACGGGTTGAATAGAGTAACTGCAGTGTATACACGGTTGTCTGAAAAAAAAAAAAGATCCGTTATTAATTGCTTTAGAACAGAAGCTGAAAGTTGTAGATCTGGGAGCTGAATCATACCTGTAGATGTGCTTTCTTAAAAATATTTTGAATAAGGTGACAGTATTAAGAAATTGGGAGGTTTTACATTAAATAATCTGATTTCTGGCTTCTCTTGGCATCACTGGGTCTGTTCTCAAAGAGCAGAGCCAGCTGGGGCCCACTTGGCTTTCTCCCTTTGGTGGTGGGCAGTTTGATTCCTTCCCTAGCTCACCTTTCTGTTACCTGCTCAGTGTGTTCATCCTCCGCTGGAGGAACATTCCAGCTCTCCAGTCTGATGTGTTCGTGGTCACAGCCTCCATGTGGGGAATGTGTCTGAGGACGTCCCTGCCCCTCTGATGCCCACCTGTCTCCCAGTTTCCTGAAGCAGACCCATATTTAGGAACCTGGTTTCTGCTTTGAGTTCAGCTTTATTCTGAGAATTCATCTTACTTTTTTGGGTGTCAGGCTTCTTGTTTATAAAAATAAATGGTCTGGACAGATGATCTGTAAGGTATTGATTGTCTGTGATTACCGTGAATTTATTCTGAAATGTCTCTGAGTATAATATGTCCTCTAGCTGAAAGATCCAGAACCGGCAGGAAGGGGACCCTAGTGGGAGTCTTGCCTGACACAGGGATAATGGCCTGTCACCCTCTTGTCAAACCCCAGTGCCGAGTCAATGACTTAGCAGTGAAGGGCATTTCTGAAATACTGGACAAGCTCCCTTGGCTAACGGCTCTGCGTCAGCTGTAAAATGCACACTCAACACTTGATACTTTTCATTAAGATTAAAGAACTCTCAAGTGCAAGTGACAGAGTATGTTGATATATGATTACCGTCATAACACTGTGCTTTTTTGTCCTCAGAAGAAAATTTCCCAGTCATGGCTTTCACCTGACATTCAGACAACAAAGCTCCCTGATTACATTTAATAAGACAATTTAATAACCCCCTTATTGAGTATTTTTGCTGCAGCCTTGGATTAACCTTTAACAAATGAAGCTTTAGTTGCCACACTGCCCCAAGATTGTTTCCCTGTGATGAATGTGTCTAAGTCTGTATGTACTCGAGGACGCTGGGGGCTGGGAGAGTCACACTGTGGTTGGAATGACCCCTAGGAAGCCAGTTCTACTGAACTAACCATGCTCAGATACTAGGAATAACTTCCAGGACTCAGAGCCCCCTGATGGCCCTCTGTCACCAAACTACAAAATACAGAAAAACCTATTTCTCCAGAAATATAAATACTAGACACATCTAAATGGCAGAATAGTCCCCAACAGGTTTCTTTATAAATGGTCATCTGTTCAAAAATTGAATGATGGCTTGCTGAGACTCATGGCATTTTTGGGGGCGATGATGTAACTGGTATTGTCATGGAAACAAATTTACATAACACAGACAGGAGAAAATGGATCAAAAATGTCCCTATTTCATGTGGTGAGTATCCTGTAAGTGTTACGAAACAATGCTTAATTACTGCTTAGCGGAAGATAGCCCAGATATACAAGCTTGAAGAGGATTTGAAAGAATTTAAAGGAAAATCTGTAGAAAGAATAGGCAATACTGCAGAATCTTTCCAAACTTGTTCTATTGCTCTTTCCTCTGGTTTTGTTAGATATTACAGCAAATCCTCCTTCCAGATTTTGCCATACCACTCCCTGTAGATCAGCAGGAATTTTGATTTACTATCTTTTTTATAATGATGGTTTTGAAGATCTTTTAAAGAAATGAGTGTGTAATGCAAATTTGTATATTTTTTAAAAGAGTTATTTATTTGAGAGAGAAGGAGAGCAGGTGTGAGCATGGGAAGGGGCAGAGGGGGAGGGAGAAAGAATCCCAAGCAGATCCCCACTGAATGTGGAGCCCAATACGGGGCTCGATCTCACGACCCTGAAATCATGACCTGAGCCAAAACCAAGAGTCAGACACTCAAGCGACTGAGCCACCCAGGTGCCCCCAAATTTGTATTTTTTTGTGGTTAAATTGGATAAATATAAAGTTTGAGTCACATTTAGTCTCTAATATTTAGAGTTTAATGTTACGAATTTTTTTCATTTTCAGGTAAGTTTAGAATTTTATGATTGACACAAAATAACAGTAAGTACTTATATGCTTCAGTGCATTTGCATGATACAAAAGTTTTCTAGTATATATATAGATATAGTATACCTATATCTATATATATACATAGTATATATAAAATATTTAATATATAATATATATAGTTAACGCATGTTCTAACAAAACCTTATATCCTTTATTATGTACTAGGTCTTCTGTGCTAAAAGTTCTTTTTCATATCATTGGGTCTGTTTGAAATCAGGATCTCTGGCTTCCAGATATATTTTTAATTGAGAACAGATGTGCCCCTGGACATTTTGGGTAAATTATTTTTGCCTGTGGTCTGTGCTCCTCTAGACTCTGCACCCAAATGCCTTTTTTTCTGCTCCTCCAGGGAGGTAACTGCAAGTTTTAGGGAGGGGCCAGCGCAAAGGTCCCAAGGCCTGGGGAAGACAAGTTATGGTTCAAGTGAACATGAAACATCACCCAATAAGCGCCAACCTTCCAGGCTGGGCAGACAGTGAGGAAGGAGCCAGCCTTCCCTCAAGAAGGAGTCTGCCCCTATGTGTCTATCCTTGTCATATAAACCAGGGGACTATTGCCGAGACTAGACAAGCCCTGGAGCAGAGTCTTCCCTTTAGTTTCCAGATTCAATGTCCACATCATTGACCCTGGGAAACTCTGCTGACCTGCGTTCTACACAACGGGCTGACAATGAACAGATGTCCAGATCCCATTTTTTCCTCTGTCAAGCACAAGCACAAGCCTGCAGCAGAACCAGGCCAAGTGGGTGGTGAGGCTTTGGGTAAAGAGGAAAACAAAACCAAGGTCAGTGGAGGCAATCACTTTACGGCTCAGTGGTCCCTAGAAGATGGAAGGAAAACGGGCGCGTGCATTCTGGCCCCCGATGTGGCCCTGCCTGGGACTTTGGGATCGTTAGTCCCCTTGGTGACTGTGACAGCATCTGAGACCAGCTAGGTGACAAGAAAGCAGCAGTCTTCTGAACCGGGTCGCATCTTCTGCTGTACTCACTCACACAGCCAAGTGCGTGGGGCGTGGGTGGGGCGTGGGTGGTGGGATCCCCCAGTCTCGGGTCCCATGGAGGGTACGTGGGTGGGGGGCTGCCCATGGCCTCCTCCAGTCTTCCCAGAAGTTCCCACTTGCTGATTCAGGTCACAGGCCCTGATGCAGACTTCTTTCTCCTCTTTGCTCCCCACTTTAACTTAAAAACCCAAACCAACACCAAGAACACACCTTTCGTTCCCTTGCAGAAGGAGCTGCAAGGCCAGATGTCAGGAGCAAAGCTGGCTAGTTGAAAGTTATGGTGCCCAAGGGAGAAAAAAGCCTCACCACCCCCGGGATATGGTAACAGGACTGTGGGAGTTTACGCCTAGACACACTTGTCCCGAGTTACTCAGTGAAGCAGCCTGGCCTCACTGTCTGCAGGCTGCTAGCCGCCCTGTCCTCCGCTCGGCCTGGGGTTGCGTGGCGGCCGCAGAGCAATGCCAAGGCCACAGCGACCTATTCCGGAGCCCAGTGGGGGTGGGGCGGCGGGCACAGAGCTGTTCCGCTCCAGCCAGCCCAGCGGGGCCAGCAAGCCCATCCCTAGCTGCCTGCTGTCTGTCAAGTGGCCCAGTAAAGAGTAAAGAGAAATGGTCATCTTACATGAGCAGAGGGCATTCCCCAGTTGCCAGAGCGATCTGGTCCCAGGGTCCGGCTTGAAGTGGCTGAAGGTGGAATCATGAAGCAAAACGGGAGGTACGAATGCACCGGAGCAGGGATTAAACGGTTGATATTTCTTTGACAGCCTCTCTCTTCGTTGGCGGGGACCCTCGACTTGAGCTGACTTAACGGTTTGAGGTTAGGGATGTGGGCCGCTCAGTTTCAGAAGTGTGAAAGACATCCACCGCCCAGGGAGGGTGCTTGCATTTACAAGGCTGATGCTCGGGTGTGATTTCAATTTTCTTCAGCCTAAGAAACACCGCACATGTGAATGGAAACACTTTATCAGTAGGTATTTACCCACTAATGACGCATGCCGGTGATGCACTCTGGTTGAAGCAACAGAAGCATTGAGGAAAAAACTGTCAATAATTATGTATGTGCATATAAATATGTTATCTATAGGTAGATAATGCCTATCTATCTATCTCAATCTATCGATCTATTGATAGATTGATATATCAATATATCTATATACCCAAAAGCAGCTGCATGTTTTATAGATTTGCTGTTCAATTGGCCAAGGGCAGTTAAGCTTTATTAATGTGAACTTAGCCCCTTAAGTTAATAAACTCTTGTATAGAGCTATGTGTTGAGACGGTGAAAGGAAGCTATTTAATTGCCAAGATGATGATGAATGCTCTCTTATTGTACCGTTTTCTAGATTTTGCATACTAATAATGAAGTATGGCTTTGATTTCCTTTTTAATTGAGATTTAAGACTTTTTTTTTGTTTCGTAAAACTAAAAAAGTAATTCATATACTTTTTTTTTTGAAGTGAACATAACCTCAAGATTTTATTGTCTTCGTAATAGTAACAAAATATGAAGCTTAGAACTGGATCACTTGGCCCTTTCTCTTCTTATCTCCTCCCAGTTCAAAATGCTTGCATCTCTTAATAGCCAGCATTCTCTAAGATCTGCTATTGGGCTCAACACATTCAAGCCTCAGCACAATCTTCTTTGTAGTTTTAGCCTTTTTCCGGAAAATCGGCTTAGTCTGCCCACCGTAGCCTCTCTGCTTCCTGTCATAACGCCGCTTTCCCTGGGCATAAAGAGAATCTTTGCCCTTCTTGTACTGTGTCACTTTGTGGGGCTGGTGCTTGCCACACTTCTTGCAGAAAGTCCGGCGGGTTTTAGGAACGTTCACCATGTTTGTGAGAACGCTATCGGCATGGAAAGCCTAAAAAAGTAATTCATACACCTCTTACTGGAGATTTGAGTTTTTTGTTTCTTCTTGTTTTCTGGCTTAAAATTCAACATTTAGCTAAGCATGCTTCTTGTGCCTGTAACCCAAAAAGGAAACATACTCGTTTTGGATTGCCTACGCTTTGACTGATTTTGATACATAGTATTCCAATGAAGGTGAAGGAAAGTGCCCTAAAGAGGTCTGTGAAAGTCCGGGTTCCCTTGCCCCCAAGGCTGTTCTTAGTAATAAGTGAAGAGCTTACAGATCTGGCTTCTGCCCCTAATATATGACAGAGTTAAGGAACTGCTTTAGGTGCCTAATTTCCTGCCAGGGAGGGAGCTTAAAACTCAAAATTTTAGGCATTTACATGTACTTATTGATTTAAATCCAGTTGTGGGCAAACAAAGGAGAACATTTGAGAATTCTCTCTATATAATCATGTGGCCATCAGTATCAAACATCTTTTATAACACTTTACTGAGGTAAATTTAAAATATAGTGAAGTGAACAAATCTCAAGACTAAAGCTCAATGTCATTATACGTATGTATACTGCCGCGTGACCACCACCATAGATCAAGATTTAGAACTTTTTTGTCACCCTAGACAATTCCCTTTTTCATGTAATGTCACCACCCCATTTTAACTACTATTTTGATTTCTTTGAATATAGATTAGTTTGGTCTGTTTTTGTGACTTTAGATAAAAGGAATGGTATACTATGCTTTCTTTTGTGTGTCTGGCTTCTTGCACTCAGTGTAAGTGGTTTTAAATTTACATGCAGTTGTGTTTATTTTTTTCTTTTTTCTTTTTTTAAAGATTCATTTATTTATTTTGGAGAGAGAGAGAGAGCAAGTGCATGTGCGTGTGTGGGTAGGGAGAAGGGCAGAGGGAGAGAATCTTTAAGCAGACTCTGTGCTGAGATTCCCGGATCCTGAGATCATGACCTGAGCTGAACCCAAGAGTAGACTGCTTAACCAACTGAGCCACCCAGGCACCCCTCACTTTTTCTATGTATACAGTTCTATGAGCTGCAACACATATATAGATTACCACCAGAGTCAGGATGCAGTCCCAAATCACCCTTTAGAATCTAATGTTCATCCTCCTCAATCCCTGGCAACCAGTGATCTGTTCTCTATTCCTATGGTTTTGTCTTTTCCCAAAATGTCATATAAATTATACATATGTAAACTTTGTTGCTGTTTTTTTAAAGATTTTATTTATTTATCCGAGAGAGAGAGAAAGAGGAGAGAGTGAGAAATCGAGAAATCACAAGCAGGGGTGGAGGGGTAGAGAGAGAAGCAGGCTCCCCGCTGAGCAGGGAGCCCAGTGAGACTTGCTCTCAAGACCCTGGGATCATGACCTGAGCCGAAGGCAGACACTTAGTCAACTGAGCCACCCAGGCGCCCTGTTACTGCTTTTTGTCACAATGCCTTTGAGATTCTTCCACATGTAGCAACAGTTTGTTCCTTTTTATTGCTCAGTCGTATCCCACTGCATGACTCTATCACAATTATTCATTCTGCTGTTGATGTGCTTACCATTTTTTGTCTTTATGCATAAAGCTGCTATGAACATTTCTGTACAAGTTTTTTGTGGATACATAGATGAATTTCTTTTGGTATGTATCTAAGATGCAATTAGTAAATCATAATCAAATGTAAATTTGACTTTATTGGCAACTGTTAACCACGTTTCCAAACTCTCATCAGCAATGTTCAAAATATCCAACTCCCCTATGTCCTCACCAACACTTGGTATTACCAGTCTTTTTAAGTTCTGTCATTCTGGTGGGTGTCTTTTGATATCTAGCTGTGGTTTAATTTATTTTCTCTGATGATTAATGATGTTGAGTATCTTTGCATGTATGTATTAGCCATTCTTACATTTTTTACAACTGCATTTTTATTGTTGATCTATAAGAACTTTTATGTATTCCTCATACAAATCCTGTATAAAATATATACATTGTGAATGTTTTTTCCAGTGTGGACATTGACTTTTCACCCTCTTAATGATGTCTTTTGATGAACAAAAATTTTAAATTTTGATGAAGTCCATTTTATCCTATTTTCCACTTACAATCAGTACTTTTTATGTCTTAGCCGAGAAATTCTTGCCACAGTTCCCAAAGACATCATTCTATGATTTCTTCCAAAAGCTTTATAGTTTAGCCTTCACATTTAGGTATTAGATCCATATCCATTGAGAATTATTTGTGAGTGTGTGTGTGTGTGTGTGTGCGCGCATGCACAGTGTGAGGTAATAAGACATCTAGTTGATACCCACAATTGCTCCCATAATAGATGGAGGAGTTTTCTTTCCCACCAGTGCCTTTGTTGAAAATCAAGTGAGCATATGTGTATGGGTCTATTTTGGGGCTTTTTATTCTGTTCCATTGATCTAGTTGTCTATTCTTATGCCAATACCACACAGTTTGAATCACTATAATTTTACAGCATGTCTTGAATATGGTAGTGCAAAATCCTCCTCCGCTTCCTACTTTTCCTCCTCGCCCTCCTCTTGCTTCTTCTTCAAGCTCCTTTTGGCTATTTAGATTGTTTTTATTTCACATAAATTTTATGATCTGCTTGTTTACTACAAAAAAAAAAGTCCTGCAGGGGTTGTAACAGAAGTTGCATTGATCAACTTAGGCAGATTTGACATCTTAATAATATTGACTCTGTCTATTCACAGATGTGGTAATTCTTTCCACTTATTTAGGCCCTTTAAAAATTCCCCTTGCAATGTTTCTAGTATTCAGTGTAGAGGACTTGCACATCTGTAATTAATTTTATTCCTAGGTATGCGATGATATTGTAAATGGTATTTTTTATTGTGATAAGAAAGACATAATGCAAATTTTACCATTTTGACCATTTTAAAATGTACCATTCAGTGGCATTAAGTACATTCCCATTGTGGTGCAATGGTCACCACCTCTGTCTGCAGAACTTTTTTTGAACTGAAACTCTGTCCCCATTAAAGAATAACTGCCCATTCCTTTCCCCCAGCCTTTGGCAATCACAGTTCTCCTTTCTGTCTAGGAATTTGACCACTGTAGGTGCCTCATATGAGTAGAATCATACAGTATTTATCCCTTTGTGTCTGCTTTCTTTCACTTAGCACAGTATCTTCAATGTCCATCCATGTTGTAGTAAGTGTCAGAATTTCACTCCTTGCTCAGGCCGAATAACATTCCATTGCCCGTATATATCACATCTTGTTTATGCACTCATCTATCAATGGAGATTTAGCGTATTTCCATCTTTTGTCGATTGTGAATAATGCTGCATGAACATTGATGGCAAATATCTGGTCGAGTCCTTGTGTTCAGTTCTTTTGTTTATAGACCAGAGGTGGAATTGCTGGATCATATGGTCATTCTATGTTTAATTTTTTGAGGATGTAAATGATATTTTAAAATTTTATTTTTTCAATTGTCTTTGTTAGTATTTTGAAGTAAAATGGATTTTTCATGTTGACTTGCTAAGTTCACTCACTGGTTTTAACATACTGTAGATTCCTTTTGATTTTCTATGTGAACAATCATGTCATCTTTGAATAAAAATAATTTAGCTTTGTTTTTGTTAATATGTATGCTTTTTAATTTTTCCCCTTATTTCACTAGTTAGGACCTTGAATGCAATGTTGAACAGAAATGGTGACAGTGGACATCCTTGCATTCTCAACCGTAGGGAGAAGGAATCCAATATTTCACTATTAAGTGTTATGTTGCTATAGAACATTTTTTGAGATACCCTTTATCAGATTAAGAGAGTTCCCTTATAGTCCCAGTTTGCTAAAGCTTTTTAAAAATATCATAAGTGGGTATTAAATTCAGTAAACTTTTAGTGTTTTGGATTCTATTCAGATACTCAGTATTGAGTATCTACTATATGCTAGTATATAGCAGTAAACAAAGCTCGTAAAACTAACCTCTTGGAGCTTATATTACAATGTGTAAAGACAAACTGAAAACTAAAATAAACAGATACAATATATATTATACTGGAAGGTAGTAATTGATGGAAACAGAAATAAAGCAGTGAATCTCCTGTTCCCCTTCATCTGCAATCCCAAGTTCCTCAGCAGTATGCCAGTCTAGTCTTTAAGAGGTTTGTTTGTCTTTAAAAACAACATGATGTTTAAAGGAAAGCCAAGTATTTCATCTGATACGCTCTACCATAGAGCTAAGACTCTATTCATGCTGAGGAAAAATAGGCTGTGATGGGTCTTGCCAATGAATAGTAAATTGGACTTCATTTTGTACCTTCTTAAGGAATTTTGAAGGGTAATTGTGGCCATACGCAAGTTCTGCTATAAGGATGACTTTACTCCATCAAAAGAAATGGTTCCACTATGATCTCAGAGCAAACGATAGTCCTTTAAACAGAGTATTTCAGCCTATGGAAACATATCTCATCGCCTTTATTTTTTCTCATTTTGCTGTAGATGGGTAAAAATTTCATTATGGATATTCATCAATTCTCAGAACTGTAATTAAAAATCAGTAATTTAAGGGAATGGTTCAGTGTTTCTATTTGTAAAAACACTTGGGATCTTGGTGTATGAGTTATTTCCTGACCCAAGTCTCAGACAGTGGATGTATCATCTCCTTCTTTGCTGGTTTAAAAGCAGTAAGATGTGTAAGGGTTGGGCACAGAGCCAGGCACATAATGAGGGGAGAAACAAATGTCAGGCCCTTCCTCTTGCTTCATCATCCTTGCCCTCCTCGATCCCACTTCTAAATGTCATAGCTGGATATTTGTAGCTGTGGCTAGATCAAGACATGCCAGAGGGTGGACATAGGTGAGTCTTGAATCAAAGCACAGGTCTTTTTGACCTCTGGTGTCAGAGTGGAGATGGTAGGCAAATTCAGGGTCTAGAAGGAGAGTTGAGCTGATCTCCTAGGATATAAGCCTTGATGGCAAATGTGGGCAAGAGAAGGTCCAAGTGATGGGTGCTGCTCGATATTAGGGACCAACCTGGTATTAGGAAACAGGGAAACAATGCATATCAGCTGAGAACAGCGGTTCCATTCATTTGAACAAACAGTTATGGAAATCACCCCTATGTGCAATCAAGTGCTCTAAGATTTCTGAATTGGGAACAGCTTAGCATGTGGCAAGTGTAACTGATGTTTGATTGGTGACCTTGGGCAAAGACAAGTCTCTGCTCTGGCTGTAGTAACCTGTCTGGACCAATAGGTCTTACAGTGAGAATTGTGTTGGAGGTGGGGGTGGGAATGATAAATTTCTGCATGTGCTGATGGTTGTAACCAAAGACAGGGCCCCTGGGAGACCCACAGTTTAAATGCTCCATCTGGATGGACTATGCCCATTTGTGTCTGTCTCCCTCTGGTGCCAGAATTTTTTGTTTTTAGTTTTTTTTTGTTCTATGTATCTCTAAAACTAGAGTTTAGGTTGGAAGGGACATGGTGTTGTAGTTTGGCATTTGACAATCATATTATTAAGTTCCATTATTTGACTTGTATGCTATCCCCCTACGTGAAGCAGTCACTGAGTTCAAGACATTACAGAATATTACGCACAAGGAAGAAAACAGCTCAATTTTCTTTCCTTTTTTCTTTCTTTCTTTCTTTCTTTCTTTCTTTCTTTCTTTCTTTCTTTCTTTCTTTCTTTCTTTCTTTCTTTCTTTCTTTCTTTTCTTTTTCTTACTGCATAAACAACTAACCACTTTAGAAGTAGAACTGAAATAATCCCATCAAGAATTGGCATTGGGTTTCTGGGAGCCCCAGGGCCAGCAACCTTTTTTTGTACAGTGTGTTTGTCTAGGAATTGGGGCGAGAGAAACTTGAATGTTGGTTTATTTTATGTTTCGAACTAAGAGTAATTTGTAAATACTTGAAATTTTGCAGGGGGAAAAACCCTCTTTTCACTAAATGATTGATCTTTAAGAGATGTTTGGATGTGTGGAGACTCAGATTCTTTGAACTTTTTGCATGTAGAACTTTGTATTCAGAAGCAATCCCCAACATTTGGGAATTTGTTCCTGGTAAGAAACCTACTATTCAACCTAGTGCTGCATCCTCATTATAACAATCCCCATCATTGCGTACCTGCTGGAACCATCAAGAGCGGTGTTCTTCGTCCTATTCACCTGTGGAGGGCTAGCCAACCTATGAACGGGGGTCCCACTGCACACCCACCTCTAGGCTGAGAGGCCTTCCTGGTAGTAAGGCTGATGTTGTTTTTCGAAGACAGGGAACGATTTGCAAAATCTGACTTAGGAACCAATAAGCTAAATTTAAGATTATGAAAATAGATGGAAAGAAAAGCATTTGGCGAGCAAGTTTAACCCGTGGGAGGGGAAACCCTTCTGTGCCATGGGGCCCTCCCTCACAGAGGCCCAGTGAGAACCACTGAGGAGCGGAAGGCGAGGCCTGTGCCCTGGCCCACCCCCCGGCTCCAGGCCTCCAGCCCGGGGAGTGCCCATCCTGTCCTGGCAGCGAGCGCTCCGCGGTGACGTCACCGCACAGGGTTTGCCCCTTGAGCCAGCTTTGCCAGGAGGCGGCTCAACATTCTGCATCCCCGGCCCGCACCGAGGGAGGCCTGCAGAGCGTTTCCAGGGGCACTTCCGTTTCAGCTTGTTTCTATTTTAAAGCCTGGAGACAATTAAAGACCAGTGTCTGGTGCCAGTATTTTTTTTTTTTTTTTCCACAGTTCACGCTATTCTTAGAAACAGTTGAGCCGGTGGTGGAGTCTCAAGGCTCTGGAATCTTTTCCTTCGTGTGGCCAACAACTTATTTTTCCTGTGGAGGCTCAGTGGTGCTTTTCTTGGGCTCAGCAGTGCGGCTGGTGCGGCCTGGATTACATAGGTGCTGGGAGGACACACACACCACCCTTTGGAAATGCAGCAGGGCAAGGATCAGGGACAGGCAAAGAGGAAAGAACAGAACTGGCTCCCATAGGCAGCTGCTTTATTTATAGCTCCTAAAATGGTGTTTGTTCAACTATGCTGAATGTTGGTGGAAGTTCAAATGTGGGCACTGATCAAAATGCTGAAGTAGAGTGATAAAAATTGTATTTAAAAATTATTTTTAACAGCCTGTGAAGCTAAGGCTGTGTTTTGGTAAAATAAGTTGTTTTTAGTATGGTCATATGGAATGAAAAAGTCATTCAGCCAGATTTTGTTGTGTACTTACTACGTATGACACAAGGTTATTTAACCTATGGTTTTTGTCTTCAAGAAGAAATAAGACATGCCCGTGGATTTTTATAATAAAAATAACCAGGGACCACTTTTATCCAAAGACATGTATAAGAAAGGCCATTTGCATGTTGAACTAGGAACTTTCCAGAATGAGTCAATGGGAAGCAATATTCCCTTTTGTATATGTTTGAAGTTTTCCCTAATAAAAATTAAAAACTATGAGAACAAAAGAAAGAATAATCTCTATTTTGAAATAATTAAAGATGAACAGGAAAAAAACCCCTGTAGAGTGCAGCCTAAGTGAGACTTTAAATGAATATTTATAACCTTAGTTGCATCCATTAGAAAAGGAGAAAGATTGAAACCTCGTGAGCTAAGTGCTGAACATAATACAGTAAAAAAACAACCACAGAGCAAGCAGAAAGAATGCAGAAGGAAGGAAACCATAAAGATAAGGTTGGCAATTAATGAGCTAGAAAACAAAGTAATAACACAGAAAATCAACTAAAGGAAAAACTAGTTCCTTGAAAAAAGTGATAAAGACTTCTGGTGAAAATGACCAAAGACAGGAGGAGGGAGGGCACAAAAGAGACATGACGTAGTTGCAGATGGAAATTTAAAAACCTATCAGAGAATATTATGGATGAGTTCCTGACAAAATGTTTGGACACTTAGAAATTGGATGATTTCCTAGGAAAATATCAATGACAAAAATTAATGAAATGAAAAAGACTGAATATACCACAAAAGAAGAGAACTGAGTAAAAAAAAAAAAAATCTATGGCTTTCCCCTGGCCCCTTCCCCTCTTTAGAACACAAGCCAGAAGCAGCCAAGATTAAAAATCTTCAAAGAACAGATAAGCACTACTTTGTATAAACGTTTCTGAAGAAGGGAACAAGGACAACTCCCTACATCATTTTATATGTTTAAACCTGACAACAAAACTGAACAAGAAAGATAAAACAAGAAAGATAAAAAGCAAAATCGGAGCCCACTGAAAATTGTGAACATGAATGTAATGATCTGAAATAAAATATTAGCAAACCAAGTCTATCAAAATATTTTAAAAAGACATTTTTGCCCAATTGGTGTTTATCCCTAGTGTTGCAGGATGGCTTATGTTAGGAAACCTTATAATTGACCTCATTTGTGCACTTAAAGGTATAGGAATTGCTTCAAGTTTTTTTTCCCCCCAATGATTTATTTTATTTTAATTTTAATTTTTTATTTAAATTCAATTAGCCAACATATAATACATCATTAGTTTTTGATGTAGTGTTCATTGATTCATTCGCTGTGTATAACACCCAGTGCTCATTACATCAAGTGCCCTCCTTAATGCCCATCACCCACTCACCTCCCTTTACGTAACCCTCAGCTTGTTTCCTGGAGTTAAGTTTTATGTCTCGGTAAAATATGGAACAGAATCACGTTCTTCTCTCTTTCTGGGGATGAAAACCGAGGGATGAAATGAGGTGCTTCAACTGTTGCTAAAATGTCTTATCTCTTAAAACAGAAAAAGATCACTGGAGAAAAGTTTCAGTTAAGGGTAATGTTTCTTAGAACCAGTGGATGAGCCCATTGCTAATTGTCGTTTTTTTCTCTATTTTTTTCTGTCAGAGAAAAATTGTGGAAATAGAACACAACTAAACTTTTTTAATTTCAGAAAAAAAGAGACAAAATCCACAGCAAATAAATGATGACTGGCACTGTTCTATGCATCTTTTCCATTTTTGTTTGCTTATGCACTAGAAAATGTTCAGTTTATACTTTAATTTGCTCGTAAGACTAAGAAACTGAAGGGAATGTCTTCTTGCCTTTGGTCTTCTATAAAATGTGTGACTGATACTTTTGATTTCTTGTTTTCCACCTAAGGAAAAAATCAAAGTGGCACAGATATATGCAAGAGAAATCAATCTTCTCATCAGTAACTACCATGGCTACACCAGATACAGACCTTCTATTCTCTCTGCACTTTTTCACTTCCTCCAGTACCCCCACCGTCATCAAAGTGCTTCTGAGATGGAGTTTATTTCTCTCTACTTTCTAATCTCTCTTAAAATTTCATCTGCTTTGTCTCTTTTTTATTCCCAACACCTCTCCTTTCATAATTATCTCCAACAGGGAGGACTCACTGGTCGCATATATTAGAATGTTTTACCTAATTGTTGAGGTGAAGTTTCAGGCAAGTACATTTGCATACAGTAGTATTTGTACACAGTTGACCTTTGGACAATGGGGGGGGAGGGTTAGAGATGCCAACCCCTCCCCCACTGGGAAATCTGCACATAACTTTCATCTCCCCCCAAACTTAACTAATAGCCAACTAGTGACCGGAAGCCTGACCTATAACAGAAACAGTGGATTAACACATATTTTGTATGTTATATGTGTCTTATATCCTGTATTCTTAAAGTAAGCTAGAAAAGAAAATATTAAGAACAGGAAGAGAAAATACATTTAAGTACTGTCTTGTTTTTATTAAAAGAAATCTGCCTGTAAGCGGACCCATGCGGTTCAAACTTGCGTAGTTCAGGGTCAACTATATATACAGATATTATGTAGAAAGAAGAGGTCTGTGTCTGCACCTGCACGGCCCGCTGCTGGTCCCGGGCTCCACTACCTGCCGGGGGGGGGTGGTTAGGCGGGGGGGAGGTGGGGGGGTGGGGGGCTGTCCTACTGGTCACGGAGTCGGGCACCGGCAGCCACGAAATCCTGCAGGGACTGAAAAGGAGGAGCAGGCTGCTGCTGAAAAGGCTGTGACCCAGGAGGAATTTCGGGGTGAAAGGACTGCTCCAGCTCCTGAGTTCACGGCTACTCAGCCTGAAGTCGCAGCTGGGTCCGAGGGCGTGCAGGTGGCCTGGGTGCCCGGGCACTCAGCCGCCACCAAACGCTGCTCTTGTGGCTCCCATGGCTCAGGCCACCGAATGGGTCAGAACAACTGCAGAGTGTGGCTTTAAGCTTTCTTCTCCAGACTTTTATTTTTTAAAGATGAACAATTATTATTATTATTTTTTAAAGATTTCATTTATTTATTTGACAGAGAGAGACACAGCGAGAGAGGGAACACAAGCAGGGGGAGTGGGAGAGGGAGAAGCAGGCTCACCACCGAGCAGGGAGCCCGATGTGGGGCTCGATCCCAGGACCCTGGGATCATGACCTAAGCCGAAGGCAGACGCTTAATAACTGAGCCACCCAGGCGCCCCTCCAGACTTTTAACAACAAATGGAAATAAAGTTGATAGAACATAAAGTTTCTAAAAAAAAAAAAAAACAACAACCAAAAAACCAAAAAAAACCCAAAACAAAACAAACCAGAGAGAGATTAGCATTGGGGGAAGGTGGCAAAAGGAATAGGATGTATGAAAATGATAAATGCATGGGATGTGTGCAGAGGGAAGCATCCCATCTCCTTTGCCTGCAAAAATGAAGGAAGATAACGTTAAAGAAAAGACATTTGGGCTGAAGAATGGATAAATTCGAACAGGCAAAAGGGCACGGAAGAAGTAGCCTGTCAGGGGTGACGGTGGGGATAACAAGGGTCAAGGCAAGAAAACAAAACAGCAATGCAAAAGAATGGTTTGGTTTGAAGCCCTCCAAATAGGAGACCCAGGTCCCCTCCCAGGAAGCCCGTGCTATCTCTCTCTTTGTGCTAAACAATTCCTTCTATGAAGCCCAGATCTGTTTCCGGAAGCTTCCCGGATCTAGTCTTCGAGATCATGAATAGCAAGTTCCTTCTGCTGGAGATATTTAAAGATAGCTATCATGATCTGGCACTCTGCACACCCACTAACGAGGGCCATACATCCCTCTAGCCTCTACTCTTTCTTTCTTCTTTTTAAAAGATTTCATTTATTTGAGAGAGAGAGAGAGAGCACAAGCAGGGGGAAGGGTAGAGGGAGAAGCAGACTTCCCACTGAGCAGGAAGCCCGATGAGGGGCTCGATCCCAGGACCCTGGGATCATGACCTGAGCTGAAGGCAGGACCCCTAACGACCGAGCCACCCAGGCGCCCACCTTGACTCTTTCTTAGATGCTATGTTTTCTCATCTCTTCTGATGCTTTCTGGTTTGCAGTTTCCCTTCGCTGCATGTGCCTTTGAACACCTAACACCCCGGAATGGACGAGAGGCTGTAGGTACTGGAGTGATGAAGAATGGGATACGCCCACCTCCATCGTTCTAAGATTTTAAGTATCTGTCATCACAGCCTGACACTGTTTTAGTTTTTAGACCAGTGACATCACACTGGTAACCTGAGAGTTCACTGTCAATAAAGGCAAAGATGTCTCTTTTTATTGATTTATTTCCATGTGATATGTTTGCTGGGTCATCAACATGTAATGTTAGCGTATGAATTAGAAAAAGTCACCCTCTCTGGGTGGACTCTGAGGAAAAAGGCATCTCTATGGGCTGATGATGTAGGTGATGGCCACAGCGTGGCAGACAAAACAGGGCTGGGTTGGGGCCCCTGTTTGCTCCCTCACTCTGGAACTTTTGTGCAGTGCACATACCTCCCAGCTGAGCACTGTGTCTGATGGTGCCCTCTTACTGTGTTGGTAAAATTTTTTTCTTCCCTCCCTCCCTTTTTTCTTTCCTTCTTTCCTTATAGCTTTAGAATAAAAGGCCTTACATTTCTGGTCCTTATATTTCATTTTGTTACAGTACCTCCATTTTTCAACCTTTCAAGACAGTTTTGTCTTCTTCTTTGCATATATTTGCACCTCTTCTGCATCCCATTACCAGTCAACTTGATGAACCTTCCCTTTCCTTGTGCTTCTGAATTTCTGTTTCTGACTTTCCCCTCTGTAAGTGATATTTAAGTAAATATCTTCCGAGCTGAGAACTTAAATTCTCTCTAGACTTAGGGTTCAAGAAAATTGACTTCTTTTGAAAACTTCTGTCTGAATTGCTGCAGAGATTAGCAGAAAAATTTAAAAAATGAAAAGATCCAAGGTGATAAGAGACAAAAGTTAAATAAATACCCCAGCGTTCTCACGGATACTGTTCTAGTCTCTGGCTCCCAACTGCCGTGTGAAGGGGAAGCTCCACTAGACTTCTGCTTCCTCCCTCAACTTTTTAAGCTTGTTGCCATCCACCCTCTCTGTTCCCAGGGGGCGGCCTTGATGGTGCCCACTAATATCTGGGTGGGCGCTGGGGCATTCACATAGGGCAGTGAGTGAGCAAACAGCTTGGAGGCCTGCAGGGAGCAGACACTGGGCTAGATGCTTCCTCCTATGCTGTGTCATTTAATATTCAGATCAATCCTGGGAGATATCACTCCCATTGTACAGAGAAGTAAACTGAGGCTCAAAGAGGTGCGTGATCTGTCCAGCCTCTAAGTGACAGATCTCCTGGTTCCAGATGTGAGCTCATTTTCACTAATTGAAATATTTGGTCCATTGAAGTTCACTTGTGCTCACTTTCATCCAGTTCTTGAAACTTTGAGGTCCCACCTGGAAAGAAGTGGTCCAATGCATTGTCAACATTCACGGTGATGGTAAAGTCACCCATCACTGCCCCCAGTCTCAGTACGGTTTTAACAGTGCTTTCTCTACTTCTGACAGGAGGTAATATTTTGAGTATAGTATCAAAGGAATGAGGAAAGAGCTTTCTGAGGGTGAAAGTGTGGAGAAGACGCTGAAGAGTCCAGGAAGACGGTTTTGCCTTTATCTCTGGAGTTTTAAGAAAATCTCTCCTTTTGAAGTAGGATCATTTGAGTCCCATCCCAACCGGCGACAAGATGAGGGACTCTGAGAGTCTCATGAGCCCTAACTGCTCTCAAAGAACCATCCTCTCCCAACCTGTGAGTAAAAAAGAGCCCTGTGTGGGGTCCGACCAGGACACAAAGGCCAGACACTTCAGGAGCGTGGGAGAGGCCTTTCTTTTATTCCTTTCTCTTTTCTGTCTGGTGAAGGAGCATTTTGCATTCTTCATTCCTACTGCTGTGATCTAGATTGCCCTGCATAGAACAGATTTTCTTCTTGGTTTTAAGTTTTTCCTCAACTTCCCTTCTGTCCCACGTTACTAAGGTGACTTCATCCAGCATTTGCCAAAACTAAAATTGATTATAAGCTGTTGACTGGGATCCTTTGGTCTGTTCCTGCTCCCCCCAGAGAATGTTCCCAGCCAAAGGTTTGCAACGTTCAGGTTTGTTGGTAATGACTGGGTCAGCGGTTTTCTTTCTGGTGTGGACTCAAGGTCCTGGGTTCTCCTTCAGTTTGCTTAGGACGTAGGAGGGAGGAACCATCCTCAACCTTTGGGCCAATGGTGTGACTTTTGCTCAACAGAGACTCAGTAAAACAAAGGACACTCTTCCCACCGAGGCTGAGGCTGGCTACCCACGTGGGACAAGAGGTCAGCAGGAGAAGGGACGCGTTCATTGGATAAATCTGTCAAATTTCCGTACTTCCAATTTCCTAGCTGTTCATTTAAATTTTTTTAAAAATTAATTAATTAATTTATTTGACAGAGAGAGCACAGCGAGAGAGGGAACACAAGCAGGGGGAGTGGGAGAGGGAGAAGCAGGCAGGCTTCCCGCCGAGCAGGGAGCCCGATCCTACTGGTCCTGGGATCATGACCTGAGCTGAAGGCAGACGCTTAATGACTGAGCCACCCAAGTGCCCCTCCTAGCTGTTCATTTAGATAAAATCTTTTCTTCTCCCCCTCCGCCACGTCACATGAGGCTCTCTCAGTCACAGCTAGGTCTCTCTGCATTTGTCAAGCTCAACACATACTTCTTGGGTGCGCTGTGATCCACCTGCTCTCCTCTCCTGAAAACGGTGTGGAGAATAAGACCTGCAATGGGGTCTTGCGGAATTTGCCTTTTTATGGGTGAGACTGGTAAACCCTGAAGTTAGAGCCTATTTCTGCCACTACTGCCTTTTTCATAGGATTTGTGGTCTATGTGTTTCTTCCATCTTAATTCAGACTCCAGCTTTCTTGGGAAGACTTCCCAGATTCACCTCTCCTCTGGGCTCAAACAGGCATGCGTTCATGTTGTTACTGGGCCTCAATCCACCCTGCAGGGTTTGGGGGGAAGACCAGGGGTGCGCAAAGGGACCTGGGTCTGCTCCCTCATCCCACATCTTCTTGGTTATGTGACTATGCTTCAACTCTAGTCCACTGTCCGATCATTGCAAACGGAGGGTAACACGTGTCCTTCACAGAGCAGTCATGAGAACCAAGGGAGAGAAGATATCTGAGATCATGCGCCATACATTATCTGCTTTATAGTAGCTGGTCGTTAAAGATCAGTTTTTTCCTTTTTTCCATATCTTTATTTCCTCATTTGTTAAAGGCTTCATCTATAATTTCTAATTCCTCCTCTGCCTCCGAGAGGCTGAGATTCTGATATACTGTTTTTCGATGATTATAAAAATAGTTATCTCATGTGTCTGTTTTCTTTTTCCAGGAATATTAGAAGTTTCTTGAGACTTGTTATAATTTTGGCATCCCTTGTTATGGTCAAGGCAGTGGAGGAGGGCTCTCTGTATGTATTCAGTGGATATCATTCATATATGTGTCATTATATATCCATTGTGTCTGTTTGTTTGGTGTTCCATCATGAAGCCCAGACTCTTTGAGACAGTCTCCTGGCCCCATCTTTTCGGTGCCCTGCTACACTTATCCAAAGGGGTGTTTGATAAACCTCAAGTATGGATGTAAATTACCACCTATACTCCACCTTGGGTCATGTTTTCTTTACACATCAACTCTAGAATTACTTATATTCACTATGATTCATCTTCCATAGAGACTTTTGACTAAAGTGAAACGTTCTTCAGATATCCCGTTCTGCTAATAACATGATTCCAAGAGGTTGTCATTTTATCCATCTTATATATTTGTGAAGGGGTGCACCCATGAGGTGTTGAAATTCAAGTACTTGCCATAATTGAATTTCAAATCTTATCTCTCTATTATAATCTGATATATTTCTACTGTGCTTTGGCTCCGAATATAATAAAAATCACATTTCAGGAATCCAGATTTGACCTCAAGGGATATTTCTGCTCTTGTTAATGAACGGTGTGTGTACATTGAACTCTTCTGAACAAGTTTAGTCAAATGGGCCTTGAGCCTCTTACTTTTTGAAAACTCATTATAGCACATACTAAATACAAAACAAACAGCCCATCTTTTGTTATTAGAAATTCTCCCTGGGGCTGAGTGAGATAAATGTTTTAAAAATGACACTCTGCCATTGCACAGAAAACTTAATTCTATCAGCATACACATACTCAGGTACTGTTTTCATAGACAGCAAATATGACGAAGGTATTACAGCATCTCCTTGTTTGTACTCAAATCATAAAAGTACTACCTCCTTAAATGAGATCTTATTCCCTGTTAACAATTTAATTAATAAGTAGTTAGTTTAAACCTCTCCTAGCACTTAACACTTGATTTAAGTAGGCCCTTGGCCCCTGGGAGTCTTGAAGATATATCTGGAGACTTAAAAAAAAAAAAAAATTAAAGTTTAAGAACATCTAAGAAGAGTGCAGTCACATGGGAACTTTTTTTCTTTTAAAAGAATAATAGAAGTTTGTTGGAGAAATAATCAAACTGTAGATTACATCTCTAAATTGCCTTGAAGTCACTCAGCTTCTGTCAAAGACTGATTCCAAATTCTTTGGCTTCTAATGGCTATAACTGATAGCTTAAAAAGATTGTGGTTCATTGTGTGTGTGTGTACTAGATATTAAAATAGATGATTTTGGGCTAGTTTGAGATATTAAGGGTTAAATTATGCACTTAAAAATATTTATTTATTTGAGACAGAGAGCATGCCAGCTAGCATGCAAACAGGAAGGAGGGGCAGAGGGAGAGGGAGAAGCAGACTCCTCACTGAGCAGGGAGCCCAACGTGGGGCTCCATCCCAGGACCCCGGGACCATGACCTGAGCCGAAGGCAGATGGTTAATGACTGAGCCACCCAGGCGCCCCTAGTTATGCACTTTAATAATTAAGCATACTTAACTCCAGGTTCCTAAAAAAAAGAAATGAGTCCTTTTTATTAGATGAAAGAAGGAAAAATCCTGACTCACCCCCATCTCCCATCCCTCCCTACTCTCATGGCCTGAGCATTCTTCCCCAGGAGGGAGCAGGCTCAGGACTTTGAAGGTCCATGCCTTTTGGGTCATGACCTGCTGTCCTGAGCACCCATGGTTTGGAATCCTTTGCATGGTCTTACGAGAAAAAATTTCAGGGTTGAGATATGGTCATTTATTTCTTATAACCGCCTCTGTGATTAGGAACCATCATCTTTCCCATTTTATAGATGAGGAAATTGAGGCTCAGGTTCAATAATTTACCTCAGGTGCTAAATACTGAGGCTGAAATTTTAAAAAAGTGAATCTTGCCTCAAATCCCTGATCGCAACCATTTTGTCACAAATGATACACAATATACTTGAATTGAATTTTCCCCTGACCCTTCCCTCCCAGAAACACCTGCTCTTAAGAATTTTCCAAATCTTCATTTTTATTGTGGGATTTAAAAAATACAAGCCACATCACACTGTATGTTTTAATCCGTAACTTAGCTTTTAAACATAAAAACACTTTTTAGAGATTTCTCTAGTTTATTTCAAAAGTGGGACTTTATTATTATTTTTTAAATGGTTGCAATGTCCTATGTTATGGATATGCATTAGAATATTAATCATTTTTCTCCCGGCAGATGGTGATTAGACCTTTTTTTTTATAAAGTGCTGCAATAAGCATCCTTATGCGGGCTCCCTATGCAGACTCCTCATTATCTTTATGAGGGTAATATGCTAACATTCTGTAGTGTGATCCTGAAAGCACTCACTCACTTCCCCTTTTCTTGGCTTTCCAACAAAAGAAATTCAGTGAGAACCTTAGAAAAGTTGCCTATTCAGGTGATCGATCAATTGATTGATTTTTAAATTCTTGCCCCTTACTGCCATAGGGTGGCAGAGTATATCTGACCCAACACGACACTTAACACATGGCTACAATGAGGTGAGTCCCTTGCCCTTGGCCAAAAGCTCACTGGTTTCTTCTGCCTGGAGGAGAAAATGACCTTGGGAACAAACCCCTCGTGTACACGCATCTTGTGTATATTCTATATTATGCAAGGAAGACTGGCTTCTGACCTTCTCCATCTCATCTGTGGATGGTTCAGTAGCAGATCAGTGGATTTGCTCCCTGTGATTTCACTGAAATGGGTGAGAAGATCCTTGGCTTCTTTTGAAATCACATTTTCATGGAGAATCATGCATTTCCACTCCATATCTTCACACCAGAAAATTTTCAACTTTCACTAAATTTTTTTTCATCCAATGAACAGTTTTTCACACTGGCTGGACCACTTCTAAAGCAGTTCTCTAAAGCATTTTTTTTTTTTAATGTCATTGTAAAGACTAAATAGGACTCTTTTATACTATAGATCTGAGCTAATTGCAGAGCTTTGCATCCTACTCTTCAATTTATCTAAAACTGCTTATTAGGACCCTTGACTTTCTGAAGTATTGTCACCACTTTAATTATCACTAATGCTAATACTAATAACTCTCTAAAAACTAGCTAATTTGACCTCTCTTCTTTTAAGAAGGGCAGTTTTATTTGCTTTTATGCTACCCCTCAGGGCTTTGTCAATCTATGTAGAATATTCTAGTATCCTAGATTTGGTCATTTTTTTAGAGAATCATAGAATTTGCAAGCCAGGCATTGTTTTAGCTATCTTTTACTTTCCATATGAACCTGGTTACATGAATCACCTCATGATGAGCTCAGCGCACCTCACTCCGGGTCAGTGTTGTTCCATCCCACTTCCCCTGAGCTGAGTTACTGAGCTGGAACTTGATGAAGAGTTAACCTAGAAGGAGATCCAAGTTCATTTGGCCAGTGGCTAGGGTTTTCTGAGGGGGGAGAATGGGGCTGCAGGGAAGAAAAGAATCTATGGGGATTATAACACACAGCCAAGCCCTAAACAAAAGTAAAGGGCTCCTATAGGTTGTGGTAGCTGGTGGGTATTAAGGGCATCTGGAGCCACACTGGGCCACTTTTCTCTTACTGGTGGGAAATTCTGGAGGGCTAGAGGCACGGAGAAAAGGAAGCAAGGCAGGAGGAAGCAATCAAGGAATCAGACACTACTGTTAATGCCAAGTTTAGGAGGCAACACCACATCCTAGAGAAAAGGGAAAAGCATATATAATAGCTGCCTCCAATAACTTTGTTTTTTTAATCTGTCCTGGGGCTCATAAGTAGGTGAGCATTTTCTCTTCAATATTGACAATATTTTAACTGCATCGAAAGATACATTTTCCTCCAGCTCGACCACAAAAGGAAACTATTAATGATATGACTTTGAGGAGATGATACATCCCAGCATATTCTTCTGGTGATTAGCCTTTGTTCTCCAGGCCACGGTGACCTCCGCTACTTTTGGACAAGGGACGAAGGCCTTTCCCAAAAGCACAGAGCACTGTGTCAGGGTGTGAATGTGGGCTAAAAGTAAATGTTTCTTTAATTAGTATGAAATCACAAGTCTGATTGTGCAAAGCATGGCCTTTGCGGCCACTCCAGATTCTTCATTATTGGGTCTATTCTCTGTGGCTTTTTGGCCCCAGAAGCCTCTTTTCTCAATTTCTCTTTCCCGCTGAGCCTAGTGGGTAGGAGATAGTATATCCTGGATTCACCAGTTATGGCTTTTGAGGTAAAATTTAAAAATGAAACATGGCTTCTCTGAGACTCTGGGAAATTGAGTATATTGATTTGCCTTTACCATGTCGTAAAAGGCTTTGATTTATCTACCTTTTTAATCTTCTAATTTTGGCACCAAATAGAGGTGACAGACAACTGAGCTCTGAAAGGAGCGTTTTTCCATCCCCTTCTGGGCTGTGTAGGGGGAAAGGGCTGATGGGAACTGACAACCTCCAAATGTCATGACAATGCAGGGGACTGACGGCAGGACCCTGGCAAAGAGGCAGAGCAAGGGGCTGCTTAGTTCTGGAATGTGGTTTGTGGGGGCACAAGGGAGGAAAGCCATTCTGCCCCCATGCTTTCTCCTGCCAAGTCCCACAGCATCTAAAAAGCTGAAATTTGAGATGATCTCTCCTAGGTTAAGTACCTTTGCCCCTGTGTCCTTCTTGGAAGAGGCAAAATGCAGATATTGGAATATATTATCACAGTGCTTTGGTGTAAGTTTATTTCTCAGCCTTAATAGCTGAAAACATCATGGGACATAGTTAGAAATGGATCGACGAAGCTAAAGCAGCCCCCTGTTTTTGCAAATCAAATCTCCTTGGAACACAACCGTGCCCATTAGTTTATATATTGTCTGTGGCTGCTTTTTGCTGTGTGGTACAGGACTGAGTAGTTGTGAGAGAGACCACACCGCTCTTGAAGCCTGAAATATTGATTATCTGGCCCTTTATAGGAAAACTATGCCAACCCTTTGTCCAAAGTTGTGATCTCCAATAGGGTAGCCACTAATAACATGTGCCTATTCAATTGTAAGTTCCTTAAACTGAATATAATGAAAAATTCAATTCCTCATTTGCCCTAGCCACATTTCAAGTGCTTATTAGCCACTTGTGGCTCGTGGCTGCCATACTGTACAGTGTAGATATAGAACATTTTCATCACGGCAGAAAGTTCTAGTGAAACTTATATATTAGGGCAGCTGCGTGGCTCAGTCAGTTAAGCATCTGCCTTCAGCTCAGGTCATGATCCCAGTGTCCTGGGATCGAGCCCCGCATCGGGCTCCCTGCTCTGCCTCTGCCTCTCCCCCGGCTTGTGCGCTCTCTCTTGCTCACTTTCTCTCTCAAATAAATAAATAAAATCTAAAAAAAAAAAGAAGCTTATATATTAGTTAATAAGTTATATATTAACATATATCAATCTTTTATGTTAATCCACTCACAACCCAAACATATCAAGTTCTTTGATCCAAGATAAAAGTCATGTCCGGGAGTGATAGTTAAACCCATTGACTGTCTCTGGGCGGTATGGTATGCCTTGTCCCAGTAGTAATTGTGCATTCAGAATTCCCTCCAGTGCACTCATGATCTAATTTGTAAAAGTGATTATTTTCTTCCTCTTCTTTTTTTTAAGATTTTATTTATTCATTTGAGTGAGAGAGAGAGAGAGAGGGAACATGAGCAGGGGGGAAAGGCAGAAGCAGAGGGAGAAGCAGGCTCCCTGATGAGCAGGGAGCCCGATTCAGGACTAGATCCCAGGACTCGGAGATCATGACCTGAGCTAAAGGCAGACGCCCAACTGACTGAGCCACCCAGGTGCCCCGATTATTTTCTTTTTCTATGTGAGTCTAAGAGCTGTAAGCATTTTAGTGGTTCCCATATGTTTCCTCTGGCTCCTGCATTCACAATTCCTTGCTGGCCTTTTGGTGAAAGAAACAGACTCCCTGGGCCATGGACCGGACTTCCCTCGCTCGGCAGGAAGGTCACTCCGGGCCTCAGCCTGAGAACCTGGGCCTGTGCCCTAGATGAGAACACACACTTTTCCAGAGGGAGTGCTGAAGATATCACTGCATCTAAAGTGAGCTGCTTTCCTGAGGAAAGATGGTTGAGGCTGGGGGAATCATTGCCTTCAGTCTGGGCAAAGGTTTCACTCTCTGTGAGACATTATGTGATATATTGAGAACGGGCAAAGACTGGAGTGGGACCTGGGGAAACCCCCTCTGATCCAATCTGAGAACCATGTCTATATTAGGGCAGAAGGCTAAGAGACTCAACAGAGCAAGTGGCTTAAAAGACAAGTGTATTTTTTTCAGAAGATGGTCCAAGGTGAAAGTTCCAGATGTGGAATGCTCTATTCCACAGCTATTTGAGGACACAGGTTCCTTCCCCATCTTTGCTCTGTCCTCCGCCGTCCTTGGCTCCCTGGAAGACTTGTCATCTGCATGGTTGAAGGTGGTTATAGGCATGTCCAAGTTTCAAGGTGTGAGAAAGGGAGCAAGTATGGAGGTGGTAGGCCCTCTCCGCAGAGGCCTGGGCCAGCCGTGTAGCTTCTCGCCTGCTCACGGTCCAGATGCCCAACTCCAAGCAGGGCTGGGAAGTGCAGCCTGGACCTGTGTGGAGAAGTGCAGAGTGGGTCTGGGGACACCGCTGACTCTCTGCTTGATATTTTCTCCACATCCACCAAGAAAATGTATCATTTCTTTTTTTCCTTTCCCTTTCTTTTTTTTAAAAAAAGATTTATTTGAGAGAGAAAGAGAGAGCATGCACGAGTGGGGGGAAAGGGCAGAGGGAGAGAATCCTCAAGTAGACTCCCAGCTGAGCGTGGAGTCCAGTGAGGGACTCCACTGGGGGCTCCACATGGGGCTTGATCCCAGGACCCTGAGATCATGAACTGAGCCAAAACCAAGAGTCAAATGCTTAACCTGCTATGCCACCCAGGCGCCCCTCTTCCTTTTCCTTTTTACCTTCCTCTCTACCTTCAAAACAAAAAATACTCCAGGAATGAAAGGGAATTAGTTTTTCCACTCGTTTATTATTGTTTAAAAAATGACAAATCCCCAAACACAGATACTGAGCTGAAAACGTATTGCATTTCTACGAGGAATGAGCCCTTTCTGTAGGACTGCTAACCTCTCTGACATGGGAGCTATTTGGTGTTTTTCTGGAGTGGGGGTGGTATGGGACAGCGACCCCTCTCATCATATCTTCAACAGCCGGAAACAGATTCAACCGGAATGTTCTTCAGAGCCCATCAGCTGTGTGCAGGCCTCCGAGCCTCATTACTTTGTTCCCTTCATTCCACTAGAGCAGCTCCGAGTCATGACAACCAGTGGGGATAATTGACGTGAAAACGCTCAACCCCAAGTACCCAAGCTTCCCCCAAACAATTGCTGGATTGTTCTGGGACCTGTTGATGCAACAAGCCTCTTGCTAAGAAGTTTGGCCCTTAATTAGCAAGCAGCAGCTGCTAATCAAATGGTTTTAGGTGATGAAGTGAATGAGACAAAGCCGTTTCTTCTTCTTCTTGGGCAGGGAAGACAGTCAGTGTTTGAGTGAAGCTGACACTTCTGTAAAGGAAACTAAGTGAATTTGGCTTCCATTTCACACTCGTGCTTTCCAGACTGATACTGAATCTGTGAGGCCCATCTCTTGAGCCTGGTTCCCCCATACCGGCTGATGGGGCAGCAAAGTCTTAATGGAGCTCAGGGAAGGCAAGAAAGGCTGCGGGTTGGAAGCCCCATCTGCTCTACGCTTGACTAACCCTTAAAGACCTCGGGGAATTCTCAGAACGGAGCATGTTTAGCTCTCCTTTGACACCAGAAGGAAGTTCGATATGGGATAGTTTTCACCTTGACATTGACTTTTTGTACTGGGGGAAATGTGAAATGATGTCAGGTGAAAGGCAAGTTGGTACTAGAAAAGCACCATTCACTGGATACTTGTGATTCAAATAAAGGTAGATTTTCTCTTATCGTTTACCTGCATTTAGTGAAAACGTCTTGGTGTGAGGGCAAGAGCAGCGGACGAGGAGAAACTGGATGGAAGTTGTCTAATTTCTGTGAGCCTCGGCTGTCTTACCTGTAACTGGGGATATTCGTTAGATAATTAGAATCTTATCCAACTCCAAAAATATGTGAATAGATGGATAGTGTCCTTAACCAAATATTGTAACATACATAGTTACGTTCTTGAAGTGGTTTCATATAAAATCTCTCTCTCTCTTTATAAACACATATTAATATTTATATGTTTATATATATGGGTATGATAAAGCTTTATGGGCACACTGATGCATTAGATATTTTCCCCGTATGTCGATACCAGTTAGAAATATATGAGTTCAGTGGTGCCTGGGTGACTCAGTCAGTTAAGTGTCCGACTCTTGATTTCAGCTCAGATCATGGTCTCTGGGTTGTGAGATCCGGCTCCACGCTGGGCATGGAGCCTGCTTAAGATTCCATCTCTCCCTCTGCCTCCCCCACTCCCCCCCAAAAATGAAATACATGAGTTTAAAATGTGACTCACATGTCTCTGGGTTGAATGAGAGTGGGAATGAGTTACTTAGCATGAGTTACTTAGTTACAATGCATTAGTCACTTTGCATTGACATAAACTGATAGCCACATAGTCATTGTTATTAATATCATCATGCTTACACGTATGAGAACTGTAATACTATAAATGAGTTACCTAAAAAGCAGAAATTCTGTTGACACTTTATGTGTGCTAAAGGACCTGTGATAGAGAATCTCTCAAAATAGGAAAATTCCCACTTACTTTAACTCTCACTGCAAATTTACTTCTTACAAAGCCTGCAGCCAATTGTGTCGTTGCAGAATTGGGGGACAACATACAGTGCATAATTGTTCATTGTTTATTATACTTTCCACACCATGCCATCTCGTGGTAGGCTTTAAATTATAACCAGGTGAAATGAAATCAAACCGCTGGCCTCAATAGCACATGGGCACCTGTGAAATGAATTGAATATGAATATGTATTTGGGAACTTTGTTTCTATTTCCCTCTGTTTCAGATTATCTAATGGCACAAAGCTACAGCTGCTGCATGGCCTCTGGGAAAATGTAGTGAAGAAAAATATCTTATTTATATATATCTTATTGAACTTAGAAAATAGCCAATTTGCAGGAATAAAGTTTTCTTTTTCTTTTCCTTCTTTTAAATTTTTTTTTATTTTTTGAGATAGAGAGCGAGTAAGCACGTGCCCATGAGCTGGCGGGTGGGGCAGAGAGAGAATCTCAAGCCGACTCTGCACTCAGCACAGAGCCTACGAGGGGTTCGACACGACTCTGAGATCATGACCTGAGCTGAAATCAAGAGTTGGACGCTTAACCGACTGAGCCACCCAGACGCCCCTAAAGTTTTATTTTTTAATTAGTGCACTTTTTATAATCCAGACTGTTAAGAATTGTAGTGCTAGAGAAGGGATAAGTTAATGTGGATATTCAGGAAATAAGTCTTCCTATTATTTTTTTGCCTTTCTTTTCCCCGTTATATTCCCAGCTTATATCCCTTGTATGTGGCACATAGAAGGAATTCAGTAAATATTTTTTCAGTGAATAATTAAAGAACAAATGAATGAATTTGGGAAGAGTTGCCTATCAAGTCTTTGTGAACCTCAGAGTTACATTTTTATAAAGCTGTCCAAGACCAAAAAGATGAAGAACTTCTCATCTATCTGGGGACTAAGGGAATGAAATGTTTTATTGTCAGCTAAATCTAGCCCACGAGGTTGTCAGTCATGGAGGAGGTTGGGATTCACTTACTTGGCCTCTGTAGAGACTGTCTTCAAGATTGTGCTGGACTCCGCATATCCATTCTGCTTCTCTCTGAACCATGGAATTTAATATCCTTATTGGGACTGAACAACATTTGTTTTTTTTGTCAATTTTCTCAAACTGTTTGCTGAATACCCACCATGCGTTGGGCATGGTGCTGAGTTGTACAGATTCAGAAATGAGTGACATAGGTCCTGCCCTTCTTTTGGGGAGTTCTCAGTTTGTCACAGGAAAGAAACACATAAAGAGACTCAGTGATGAGCAGAAGATTTGGAACCTGGCTCTGGCCTTTTCTGGCCACATGGTTGTGACTAAATGCTTTTAGGTTCTTTATGAACAAATTGGGAGGTGGTATCCACATGTATTGCTAGTAAAGGGCATATTTGAACTCTAATCTCTTGGAATCCCAAGTCTGCTGTGTCCTTTCTATGGGGTACAGCTGTTTATTATTATTATTTTTTTTTATTTTTATTTTTTAAATTTATTTATTTGAGAGAGAGAGAGCGAGAGAGCAAGCAGGGGGAGGGGCAGAGGGAGAAGCAGACTCCCCGTTTAGCAGGGAGCCCGATGTGGGGCTCAATCCCAGGACCCCGGGATCATGACCTGAGCGAAGGCAGACGCTTAACCGACTGAGCCACCCTGGTACAGCTGTTTGAAGTAGACCGTAATGGAAAGATCTTTTACCACTGTATCTGGGTCCCTTCTTGGTTCCGATTGACTTCCCAGCATCTCCTGTGCCCGAAGAACTCCAGGCTGGCTTTTCTGCTCATTCCTGCATTTCTGCTTCTTGTTACTTTACATTGGAGTTTCTCTCTTTTTTTTCTTTCTCCCCCTCACTGTGAAAACAGAATATAGTCTTGGTATTACTTTTCTAGCCTCCTGTACCTGAAGCGAATTTACTGCTTATTTGACATTTCTAAGATTCTTTTCCATAGTTGTTGGAAACAAAAGTGAAGGAGGGCTTGTGTGTGCACATGGGCGTGTTTGAAAGTTGGGTGTGAGAATGGGCTCCCTTTGGGGTTGCTTCTTTGTTTGGTCTTCTCCTACAGGTCCAATTTTTTTTTAAGCCACAATTGTTGTTGTTGTTGTTGTTATTTTGTACAAAGGAAAACACATCAGGTATATTGTGGAAAAAAATGAGACATGAAGTAAGTGTCCTGGGGTGAAGAGCGTTAGGGAGAGAGAGAGAGGGAGATAAGGACTTATGAAGGAATGGGGTGAAGACACTGAGAATGTTGCCTTTGAGGGATGAGGTTGATAAATGTGGTAATTAAAAAAAAGAAAAAGGACTGCAAGTTTCTTGACAGTACTCTCATTGAGAGGCGGGGTCTATGTCTTCTCTCTTGAAATCTAGGTGGGCTTGTGACTCGCTTGTGGCCTGTAGAATGCTTCATGATTTCCATGGCTCGGAGGAAAGTGCAATGTAGCTTTCACTCTGTTGACTGGGACTCTCACTGTTGGAGCTCTGAGCTGGCCAGAAGCCCAGGCCCCCTGGAGAGGGCTCTCGTAAGGGCTGCGGTTAAGGCCTCAGTGGACAGCCAGCATCAACCACCAGTTATGTGAGTGAAGGTGCCTCCAGAAGATTCTCTCCCCAGTTGTTGAGTCAGCCATAGCTGTGGAGTTTTCCCAGTTGAGATTCTAGATATTGCTGAGCAGAAACAAACAATTTTCATTGTACTCTGACCAAATTCCTGACCCACTAAACTTGTGAGCATAAAGAAATGGTTGTTTTAAGCTGTTAAGTTCTGGGGTAATTTATTATGGAGCCACGGGGCCTGGGAATAAGGATGTGGAGAGGGAGGGAGCTATAGCTGCCATGAGGCATTACTCTCCCTTTTCCTTTGGCACAACATATTCTGCCACGGACGGTTCTGCCACGGATGGTTCTGCCCTGAATAAACACTGGGGCAAAAAAGGAAAATTGGGGATAAGGGTTCAGAAGAGGCCTTAGCATCAATTTCAAGGGGAAGAAGGAGATAGAGAGGAAGTTCTTGTGGCCAACAGCTCCAGGCAGCCATTTTAGGCAACCCAACACAAATCCAAGGTAAACAAATCGGTGGGTACCTCTACAAAAGTTCCTTTATAAAGAACCAAAGGTTCAGGAATGGTGATTCTATTTTTGCAAACTTGGAGATATTCATCAGTTTCCTGGTCCAGATTTTTCAAAAGGCATGTTTCTGTATGGACTGTGGGAATGGTTATTCTCTTGCATATCTCTTGCGTATCTGACAGAGGGATGGCACAGGTGAAATAAAATCAGGGATCGTCTGTCCAGGCCACATTAGGTCCATGGAACCTAAGCAGAGAGAGTGGCTATCATCCCAACCCAGAGCCGGGCCCAGCTATTGAAAGTGAGGCACTTGCTCTCCAGAGCCCTCCATCTCGAGGTACAACATGTTTCTCACAGGGCATTGAGATACCCTGCTACACAAATAAAGAGCGCATAGAGATTCGGTGCCCACTATCCCCAGCATGAAGTTTTCCCCTAGGATATAATTTATAAATTAATCTTTTTTCAAAAAAAGAAAGAAAATGATCTCAACTAGTGGAGAAAGGCTTCCAACCCAGTAGATTTCTTAAATTGTTCTTATGAATAGAACTGTTTTTCTAATTTCTTCCCGAAGTTTGTGTATGATATATGATTACACCAGAATGTGAAACCAGCCAAATGAGCCCCAGGAAAGAAATGTTGCTCCAAAGTAAATATAGGAACTTGGTTAATGCCACATGATCAGATATCTTGCAAGTAAGACACACAATCAAAAAATCGTCGTATATGACATCGGGAGTTACAGATTATATGAGACAGTCCCCCCCATGCTGAAGTGGAAATCTGATATACTTATTGAGCCTTGAGAAGAATTCTGGGAAAATGGAACTTTGAACCCATAGAGGGAGGAGTGGGTGATTATGTAGAAATATGGCGGAAAACTAGGGGACACAGAGGAGAAAAAGCAGATCATAAATCTTCAATAGAGCAAATGTTCAGCAAACCATTGTAGCTGCATTTGTGGACATGAGGCAATTCTCAATTTTTAGTTAGCACCAGTCGAAACAAAGCTGCCAGGTTCAATTTGATTAAAGCTATATATTTAAAAGGATCTTCTCATGGCAAGGAAATGCAAAGTGAAACAGCGGTCTACTTATTTTAAGTAAAACAGTAAAATTCCACTAAGTGAAAGAATTAAGGATGGGGTAGTATTTTTTCTTTTTTTAAACCTTGCTATACTGTGGCTTTTACCTTGCAAAGTGTACAATTTAAGAGATACATTAATAAGTTTACCTTTTCATAGCATCAGAAAAATAAGTATAGGGTAGGAAAATGGAAACTGTATGGGACAATAAAACAAACTATGAGAATCTTATTGCATAGCTTAGAATAAGTCATTGCCTGGGATTGGAAAAATTGTTATGGTAAAACCTTGTTATATTGTGGTATTATTTTACTTTAAAGAGCCAACTTAGACGACTTGGGATATATATTTAGGTAAAATGTTGGGAAGGGACTGTCTTCAAATGAAGATCATTCGGCACAAAAGGATATTCAAAGATTTCCTTAGAAAACCCATTCTAACCTCTCCCCTCCCCTGCCTTTTCTGCTGGGGGAAAGTTAATGTAAATCCCCCTTTTATGGGGAATGATCAGCTTTGTTCTTTGTTTCATGTAGATGGGACCCCGCTTTCTGGACATTGAGCATCTTTACATTTTTAGGGACGTTAAAGTTTTTTCCTTCTCTGAGGTCTTACAAATGGTTAACACGTGTCCAGCAAAATTGTAGACCCTGGTCTTAAAGGACCAAAGACTGAAATGGAGCTAATTTCCTACAGTGATTCTACGGGCTGGGGAATTACCTGAGGAAAAACCTGCCTACTGCCATTTATTGAACTAATTAAAAATAAAAACATAGCTTTCAATAAAAAGTATATCTCAGAGCATGATACTAATTAGGTTTTTTTTTTTTTTTTTTGCCTTATAAAAAATGTAACCTGATCTTTCTCTTTTGAAGGCTTCCAATGCTCAGTAAATTTTGTTAATTGGTTTATTAAGTTTCCAATGCTGGTATAGTTCCTGTTCAGACTTTCTTATAAGGGCTCACATTGATATCCTTGTGTCACCTCTGGTCTCAGATTGGGTTTTCTTATTGCAGACCAACAAAAAGAGTAGAATCGGTGTTGGAAGAGAGCTTAAAAGGTGATCTGGTCTCATCTCTGCCTTCCAGCAAGTGTACTGTAAGCCAATAAGTGAAGACATGCAGTGTATAGATGGGGAGGTGACTAAGTTTAGACCACAGGCAGCTGGTGAGGTCAAGACGAGACAGAATTATACTGCCTAGTGGTATAATTCAGAAATCCAATATTTACCTATTTCAATAACAATCATGCTGTGGGGAAGAGGGCACAAACCCATGATGCAGATTTCCATCAGAATGATACCTGCTAGAATTACTTTAGAGAGTGCGTTTCCAGTGACCTTTGATCGTAGGCGCCCCCCACCCCAACCTTACCAGTGCTATGTGTGGAAGTCGTACAGGCCTTCTATTCACCTTTTATAGGAGTTTTTTAAGAGGATGTTTGAGGTAGGAGATATATCCCAGCAGTCAGGTCTGTCAAGACCTTATATTCCATCTTTTAATATGGTGTTTGCATGGCTTTACTGGTCTTGGAGAAGTGTGTAACCTTGTGTAATAAAACCATGGCCTTTGAGTAAAGAGTCCTTTCTAGTTTTGACTCATTCAAGGTTTCTAAGTGGAACATTTTTTCACGAAGATTTCCAGTTGTAACCAAGGAGCCCTGAGCTCAGAAGTAAGGTTTTTCCTAAATATTTGTAAGAAAGAGAGACAATTGTGGGACAGATTTTATCTGGTGCACTGAGTACTTTTGAAGTCTTGGGTAAGACTGGACATTTTGCAGGCTTTCCTTTGTGTGTCAGGAAAATTTTCAACAAGGCAGGCAGCTAGATAAAAGAGAAACACCGGCCTCATTGGAGATGAAAGTTTTCAAACCGGGGCATGCCAAATTCATCGGAGAATATTGCCTCAAAGGAAATATTCACTTTCTTTTGAAAATTCATTATATAAAGCCCATTGTGTGATTAGGCCAGTTGTGTGATTACTGAGAAACAACTAAAAATAATAAATGATTGCCTCTTCAAAGGCATATTAACATTGGATAAACTTTTTGGTGGAAATTGTGAGATGTGGATATCCTAAATGCCTGGCTTCCCGATGGGTACAACACAATCCGTACCCATCAGTTTCTAACTAGGAAAGCTCCTGTCCAGCTATGGTATGGAGAAGAGTTGAGGCTTTTAAAAAAATTCCTGGGAACATGGAAAATATTTTACATTTGAACTTCAGAAGAAAGATCTATTTTTCTGCTCTGGTTTTGGCTCACCAGAGAGGTCTTGCCCTTTCATAAGTGGCAAAGTTACCTCGTTAACCAGCACTGAGCACTGCTTGGACTCTGCTCTGGGCAAGAAGCATCTGCCCCCCGCCCAGGCCAGATCTTATTTTCATGACCAAATCTTGAGAGATCTTGATGCACTAAATCCACAGCTCTTACTCACTCAGCTCTGAAAAGAAAGCATTATCAAAACGAGCACAGGTGAAGGCAGGTGACTGCAGAGGAAACTGTGATTTTTTTTCCAAAGGACCAGCAGGCTGTGGTCTGGTGATGTTTTTCTGACATTCCCCAGATCTTCCTCCTCACATCCAGTGTAGTGCCACACTGTGCCTGTCATCAGAATATGGTGTGTGATTTCTCTCTTGAACCAGAAAAACAAGTGAAAATACTCAGTCCTACTTACCTAGTCAAAATGCACATTGAGCCAAAAATAATTGCCTACATTAAAAAGCAAGAAAAATCATCTTAGGAAGACATGACTATCATGTCCCACTGAGCAAGGAGAACCTCTGCGATCAGACACGGTTAACATTAAGAAATGGGTTCCCTCTCCAACCCCTGCCCCTACACCTACATAAAATAAGGAAGTCAAACATAGGCACAGAGTTTTTAAAACAGAGAAAGGATACTTTGATTAAAATATACAAAGGAAGACATGTTATAATAAGAATAAGAAATTGAAAATGGAAAGACCATTTCCACCAAGAAGTCATCCTGGATTTGGCAGGGATAGCGTTGGATTTTTTCCCCCTATCACTGCATGTCTTCTGTTTAATGCTGAATGTTATGGCAAAGCCAAATGAAATATATTACATAGGCCTTGATTTTAAAGGTTCAGGAAGCTCATATCCCAAAATAGCAGAGAAGGAGGAGAATTGAAGCGTTTTCAAAAGTCAGATAACTATCAGACCCAATATATGTAAATGGGTCAAATTTCCCTATCAAAACAAGGCTAAGGCTTTTCTCTCCCCTTTGTCCAGAAATACTTTTCTTAACAGAACAGAGAAATTCACAGAGTTGTGTATAAATGAAGCGTTTGTAACTGCAATCACATCTTAATGTCTTCACTTTTTAAAAGGAGTCTATGGTGAATCCTTCCTACAGAGAAGGATTATTTTGTAATATGCAAAACAACCTCTAAGAGATGTGAATATTGGGGCCTCAAAAGGAGGCTCCTCTGTACCAAAGCTTTACTAAGTGGGTGACTGTTTCTCTGATATGTGGTGATTACTTTCTCTTAACTCCTTCCTTTTAATTCAGTTTAATGCTGGTTTCACTTTTGATTATGTTTAAGGCACTCGGGGAGATGGGAGTCAGTGGAGGCCATGCCTTGAAGTTGCTTACAAACCAAAGGAACCATAACATTCAGCTTCTGTGTTTGCTTTATGTATGGATTTCTAGGTCTGTCTGTAATAGATTCACATACCGTTAGAGACCAAATTTTAATCTATAAACTATTGAAGAAAGAGACACATACACGATTCAATCAATAGAACAAATGTAGCCTAATATACAGATGAATTAATCTCCTCTAGACTGATACCACTGATAACCACAGTACTATGTACTTGTACGGAATCTAGAAATCAGGACAATTCGTTCAAAAGTCAATAAAAGTCAGATCAATGGGAACCAGAATATACTCGTGCATATTTCTGAAGCTTGCAATTAAAACTTGCAGCTCGGTAAAGGATCTTTTGGAAACATTTCCTTATAAAATCAGTGGCCTGTCTGTCATTCCGAAGACACACTAGGATAACGTTGGGGAGGACAGGGAACAGGGTCTTCTCTGCTTTGGGGGACCTGAGCGCAACACCAGCGTCAGGGACATAGGCCACTGGGGTCTCTTGGGGATGAAACAGAAAGCCACCACACACTTAGCCTCTGAAGGATGTGAGCCACGGAAGCTCCGGGTCTGGGGCCAAGACCAGAGAGTTCTGATACTGGGGAGAGAAGCTCCAAATCAACCAGAGTGGATGATTGGAAGCCATTTTTCTTTGCTCACTACAGACTCACAACTGCAACCAAGAGAGGAGTTTTTCCTTTCAAGGAATCCTGGGTAGAATGCATTCTGTTCAATGAAATCTTTAAAAAAAAAGTCAAGATCCCTGTGGTAGGTATCGGTCATTGGTTTCCAGTTACTCAACCCTTTTACAAGTCTTAAGGATCCTATAAACTTTGAAAGTTGTAGTAAAATATTTATAGAGCCAGTCAAAGAAAAGTATAAAACAGTAGTCTAGGTGACATTTTGACATGACGAAAATTCCTCTCTACTCTCTGACTTTTTGATTCATGAGCGTATAGGTACCTGGCCTGTTGAAATTCCAGCTTCCTTCACTCCACAGACCTGGAGCTGGGTGATTCCCACAGCTGTTATGTTCTTTCACTTTCTTTCTTTCCAGTGTTTACTTTAGAAATCCAGGAGACGATTCTGATGAGAAGTGACAGTCCCAATCCACAGTGCCACAGCTGAAATCTCTCAGGTCATTACCCCTTCTGAATTTCCAGGGAAGGGGCGTCGGAGCCACGTCTCCATTGGGTATGAGAAAGCCTGGAGTAGCAATTGCTGTTGCAGGTTTTTAGGGCAGATATAAATTGGAGGCCTGAGTAGTAAAATCTGCCATCCCAAAGCCCTGAGATACTCTTTATTCAAGCAATCCTAGGACCCCGGTGGAGCTCCATTGGGAGCAGTCACATTTTGCCTTTGTGCCCTCACTTTCTCAGTCAAGGCTTAGGGTCCTTCCCTTCCTGGCCAGGGCGCGGGGCGTCTGATGATAGGGTGCTGCTCACCAGCTGTTGCCACACCACTAAACAGTGGGGACTGATTTTAAGCAAGGAATACGGGGTTCATAAACATGCGCGGGGCAGGAAAACGCTATCGCATATAAATGCGTGCAGTATTATTCCAGGAAAAACATATGAATGTTTTGGAAGTCCTAAGGGACTTCCTAAATAACAATGGTACGTGGCAGCCAAGAGGTTTTTGCTCAGAGAAAACCCAAGATCATAACTGAAAGTGTGTTATGAGGCAAGAAAAGGTCAAGAACCACGGACAAAAATAATGTCTTGTTTGGTCCTGCTACCATAACTCTAGGGGTGAAATTAAGTTCATGTCCCTTTCTGCAAAAGTATGCTTATAAAGTAATGAGGTAGGTGTCTCAACAAATATATCTGAATGAATGCCTCCGAATAAACGTGGCCTTCAAATTAGCCCATGGTGAAGACTCTAATTTCTAGGACATAACGTTGGCTTACAGTCCTTTTTGTTGTTGCTTAAACCATTTTTTTGAAACTCTTTGCTCAACCCCTCTTACCCCTAGATTTTTTCTTTTAAAGATTTTTTCATTTGAGAGAGAGAGAGAGAGAGAACATAAGTTGGGGGGGGGCGGCCCAAAGGGAGAGGGAGAAGCAGGCTTCCCGCTGAGCAGGGAGCCCGATGCGGGACTCGATCCCAGGACCCTGGGACCATGACCTGAGCTGAAGGCAGACGCTTAACTGACTGAGACACGTAGGTGCCCCTCCCCCTAAATTTTTATTTTATTTATTTATTTTTTAATTTTTTTTTTTAAAGATTTTATTTATTTATTTGAGAGAGAGAGAGAGAAACAGCATGAGAGGGGATAGGGTCAGAGGGAGAAGCAGACTCCCCGCCGAGCAGGGAGCCCGATGCGGGACTCGATCCTGGGACTCCAGGATCATGACCTGAGCCGAAAGCAGTCGCTTAACCAACTGAGCCACCCAGGCACCCTCCCCCTAGATTTCTAAAATCCATTTTTCCCCTAGATTGTGATATACATCACTCCTCTGAGACTCTTGAGGCTTTGTATATATTACTATTGAGAATATACCTATTTAACTCTATAATTAGTTATTTTCTGGGTTTATGTCCCATACAGGAATGTATCCTGGCACAAAGTAAAAGTGTACAAAAAAGTGTGTTGAGTGAATGACCTTAAGAGGTAGTTTGTGATCCATGCAAAAATAATTTGCCTAATATTTTGGGCTTATATGTTGTTTTACACCAAAGCAGTGTCACCCGATGTGATCACCTACATTCATTCACCAGCTGTTTTCAAGTGATTTTTGGTTGACTTTAAGAATCAAATGCACCTTCTTGGTATAAAGATTTATAACCACTGAGACTATTTTAAAAGAATGTGCTCTTGGCTCTGGAGGCAATCCCAAAGGAGGAATTTCCAAAATATTTTGAGCCATGACTACATCATTGTGTAGTGATGCCCAGTGGAAAAATATTTTTTAAAGCAATAGAGCCATTCTGTAAAAGTTACTCAGAGTTACTAGTAGCTGAGAAATCAACTGGCTGTTGTGGCAGACTTCGTTTGGGGAAAATCAGCAGAATTTCAATTTGTCCATGAACAATCATTTGTGTAATGAGAGCCATTGTCAACTGACTCTAGGTATTGTACAATGAGATGTGATGTGTTTTATTTAATATAAATTAAGTCTAGCTTTAGCAGGACACTGTCCCCATGGCTTCTCTGAATATGGATTTAGATTGTGGTGATTGTCTCTAAGATTGTTCGAGGAAGATGTATGCGTGTGTGTGAGTATGCATTGTGTCTGAATGCACGTACATTTTGTCAAGTTACTCGTTTAAGGACATTGCAAAACCCAGAAGGGAGCCTGACCCTCTCCTCACTTCACATTGGGGAAGACTGGGAAGAGAAGTTGAACCAGGTTTAGCCCAGTGCTCTCTGGGTCAGAGTCCTAAGTGTGGCGTTATTAAGCCCAGTAGATGGAAATAAACCATTGATTATTGTGGTTGGTGTTTGGGGCCATAGAAGTTGCATTGCAGCTGGTGTGGGTTTAAAGGTTCCTCTTGTAGGAAGGGGAAGCTCCCTTGCCAGTCATCTTGGGGTGAAGGACGCAGGCCTGGCACTGAGGTCTGGGGCTGCAAAGCCAACCCTGGATTCAGGGGTGCGAAAGAGATCTGGAGATTTGTTGAGAAGATGCTGAGCCTACTCCCTCATGTGAAAGTTAGCCAAAAGGTACAGGGAGGGTCTGAGGTTGGCTTTTAGAGCTGTGAGCCTCCAGAGGAACCACTTTTAATAAGCATGTAAATGTTTCTCTGAGTGCAATTTTGTCCACCCTCACTCTTCAGTAAAATTTTATTAAACAATCTGACTGTTCCTAACAGTGCTTTGGGGAATTACAGGCAGAGTTGGTGTCTGCACTTGACTTGAGGTGGGGAAGGCAGAGAGGCCTGGAAGAAGCCGGCTCTTCACACACAGCTCTTCACTTCAAGCTCAAGGTGTCCCAGCAATCAGAGTCCACTTTGGCTAGCATTTGGGGGATGGCCTCTTCACCTCAGTCAACACTCCCAACCTGCTCTTCAGTGGGCAAGGTGGATCTTTATTCTTCATTTCTCAACTCTGGGGCTCTGCTTTCTCTGGATCTATTAGGGAGCCTCTCCCATGGGCCTTCCAGTATTGGTCGGTGTCTTCAACCCTGCTGGTCTGCATTTGGGGCCCTGCCCCCTGCCACTCACTGTTCTATCTCTTCCTGTCTTCGGCCTTCCTGTTAAAGTCTCACCCACGGGGTGCTTGGGTGGCTCAGTCGGTTAAGCGTCTGCATTCGGCTCAGGTCATGATCTTGGGGGCCTTGAACTGAGCCCTGTGTTGGGCTCTCTGCTCAGTGGGGAGCCTGCTTCTCCTTCTCCCTCTGCCTGCCACTCTCCCTGCTTGTGCGCTCTCTCTCTCTGTCAAATAAATAAATAAAATCTTTAAAAAAAAATAAAGTCTCACCCATTCCATTCTGACTTTTCCTCTACCCATTGTCCTGGATGGAGCCAGAGGTTCAGCTCCATTTGTTATTGGGAGGATGAGGGTGAAGGACAGCATGTCTCCACTCTGGGCCATGTAGATGGCCCTCAGACTTTTCCACCTGCTATGGACAACTGCTTCCTAGAGAAACTCTTGAGTATGATTATACTGAGTCTCTTTTGTCCACTTTAAATTGTATTACAAAAGCCCCCCTAGGGTGACCATCAAGAGGGAAAAAGGCTTCCCAATACACTGCTATGAACACAGAAGTCTCTCCAAGCTGCTAACTGCTTGATTTTTAAAAAATCTCCACAAACATTGAAAACTCATGAAGTGCTTCATAAATATTTTCTGACACATTCCACATCTCTGGATCTCCAGGGTACCTGGCAGAGTTGAGAAAGTTTGGGCAAGGCAGTTTCCCTCTTTCCCCCAGGGGCCCAGGAAACCAACTTGACACAATTAGGTTACATTTTTGGTAGAACTGAGTGGGAAGCATCATCAGCAATTTTCCAGCATATGGATTCCCAAACAGGGAGCAGTTTGTGTAGCATCTTATTAATTTGATTGCATTACCAAATCAGAAAATTGTCTGGCCCCTTAGACTGATTTTAAAAATGAGAGACAATTCAAAGATGTTTTTACTTTGTAAGAAACTCTTTGGGAACACCATGTCCTAGGAAGGGACTAGGAAGGAGGTCTGGAATCATGCCTGGTTCCGGTCGACCAGCCCGTCGCTGAAGTGCTGAAAGGAGCACTTTATGGAGCCCGAGTGTCCTACGTATATGATGAGGTGGGCGGAGGGCGTCGTTGATGGTGACGTCACACTCACGGCCTTCTTATGTTCTTATGTCCCGATAACCAGGAACACCAACTTCATAAAAATATTTCGCTCACTTAAACTACCCATTAACCTTTCTAAGTTGGCTAATGATTAATGTCATTAGCTTCAGGATGGGATGACAACTCCCCAAGAGGGTATAGCACCCACAAAGTGGGGTGGCTGTAAGAACTCTAGCCTGCTGTCCTCAGTCTGTCTGGGTGTGGAGATAATAATGGTTTTACCTCTCCAGCAGAGCCTTTTATTGCGGCCATAATTATGCATCTGTTCGGTTAGCACCTGCCCTTCTAGTTGGGAGAAAGAACCCAAATAACAATGTCAAGTTTATCAGACCTGCACGAGGTGGACACCACAAGTGACGTGGCGACCTGGTGTGTGGGAACCAAAGTCTCCAGGTTCTGAGTCTGTTCTGATTCCCTTTATCCTGGCCTCATTCTATCAGGTTCAACTTTTATGATATTGCCATTTCCATAGGTCAAAAATAACCAAATATCAGCAACTTCCTAGGGTTCGGGCCAATAGGTTTTGTTCTCAGTTCGTCTAGATCATAAGTCACAGGTCGAAGGCAGCGAGCAAGGAGAATAAGACTCAAGTGAGAGAAACCACAGAGTTAGGCGTAGTACATTTGTAGTGAAGGCCGTATGGTTTTTGTACACTTTTGTCCTAATGTTATATGCACGTGGCTTTTGAGCAGTTTCCACTTGGGTTGAGACATTTAAGGTAATGAGTTCGTAAGGTTTGATATGTCATGTCATGATAGTGCCTAAAAATAGTTTCCCTGGTATTTTCATTAAGTTATGAGGGATAAGAGGGTTGTGTTTACAAAAGAAATGTTTGCAGTCTTAAAGGGCATGTGGGACCCTGCAAATAACGAAGGATGACTGCAGTCAGGAAGACTTGTTTGAATTAGTAGCAGGTGGAGTTCGAGACAGCAGAAGTCACGACTTGTTCCACTGTTTAATGATGGATAAGGGAAATGAGAAAGGAAGAGTTAGCATTGCTTACCTACCCTGTGACCCATCTTTTCATGTATTTTACTTTTCCATCCTCATAAAGATCCAGTGGGACAGGCATTGTTATCTCTGTAAGTGATAGATGCTCTGAGCAGTGTTAAAGAAGGGTCAAGGTCTGGGGGTGCCTGGGTGGCTCAGTTGGTTGAGCATCGGACTCTTGATTTCAGTTCAGGTCATGATCTCGGGGCGGGGGGTGGGATGGGGGGTGGTTGGGTGGGGGTGGGATGTGAGATCCAGCCTGTGACAAGCCCTGCGCTTAGCAGGGAGCTTGCTGGAGATTCTCTCCCTCTGCCCCTTCCCCTGCTCTCTTTCTCTCAAGTAAATAAATCCTTTTTAAAAGAAGTGTCAAGGTCCATATCACTAGACATTGGCAGAGCCAGAATTTACACCCAGGTCAGTCTTATTCAAAGCCTCACCATTTCCTTACACCTAGAATGTTCTGGGCTGGTCTGGGTTGATGCCTTTGCTTCCAGCATACTCAGAAGTGTCCCAGTTGGGGGCCATGCATACTGCTAGCACTTACCTACCTCATCCGTCCTCTCAAAAAGGATCTAAGGAGGTCTCTTCCCATATAAAGCCCGGTGTTTTGGGGTTGCATTAACATTTTGTTCAGACATGACTGCTCCAGGCGTCCTGCCTTTAGCTACTCCCAGGAGGGCTTAGAACTCAGAGTCAAGGAAGTATATTCTTTCAGTAGTGTCTCTGATGGTTGTGTTAGCTGCATTTTCTTGTGAGAAATCCAGGATAAAAAGGATTTCTAAATCACTTTTGTACAAGACAAAGCGGAACGGTGTTAGAACCTTAAACTGCCAAATTGTTTTTGGGTCATGTGATTGCTCTAGGTTGATGAGCCATTAAAGCAAGTAACAATTATGCCAGGCACTTGAGAGGAGGATGGGAGAGAGGGAATAAATAGTTTTGATGCTGGCTTTTACGGTTGCGCTGATCCTCGGAGTGATTCTGTTTTAATCAGCGCCCATGATGAGGGTCATGGATAAATACCACTTTCACAGGTACATGCAAGTACTAAACTTGGAAATAATGAAGACTAATGTGGTAATTTAATACATATTAATCTGTTTGCTTACTTATTCTGCACCTGTCACAGCCTATAAACCCCAGCAACCTAGAGGCTACTAATTCTACCTGGTTGCTGGACACACAAAATAGAGAAATGCCAAAGAGAAATCACGGAAACTTGGCCTGTCCCTGGATGGTAACTGGATCCATTATTGCTCACGTGCCTTATCTCTCCATTCTGTTTGAGCTTGAGTCAGCTGCGTGCACAGAATTTCCTCCAAAAGGGACAACAAACGTATATAACATAGCATTCACGGCGTGTTTTTGGCCATTTGCTCCTTGAATGACTAGGAGGTTCCAGTAGATTTTTCAATTCAGTCACTGAGTACAGGATTTGGCATAGGAGGAACGAACATTTGAATGGTAAACATTTGCTGAGTTCCTATCCTTATATTATCCAGAAGAAGTGTAAGTACTCAATGTTTTTCCTGGAGATGATGGAGATACTGATATGAAATAATTAGACCTGAGGCATTTGGAAAGCAAAAACAGGAAGGTTAAAATAAAGTGAATTGAAGGTAATCAACCACCAAGTTAGTTACCGCAGACCCCCAAATGGTCATATCTCTCTAGTTGGCTGCATTTTGGGGAGCACATGTTCCATGGGTCTGAGCTCCAGGGCAGAAAGGGCATGGACAGGGGAGTCTGGGTGACCCGAAGGTAGTAGTTCAACAACTCGGCATGTGGCTTTTCTCCTCTCCACAGTAAGGCTAACCATGTCTACCTTCGGGGATTGTTGTAGAGATTTGCAAAAAGGTAAGCGAGGCTGTACACGATGCATGGCACAAAGCAGGACTCAACGCATGGATGGTGGTCGTTCCGGTCCTTGTGGAGGAGACAGGACTTGGCATGGGTCTCAGCGACACATCAGAACTTCAGTAAGTGGAGGGAAAGAGTAAAGGCATCTTCCATGCTGCTGTGTGGAATTCTTATTCCTTTATCGTCACAGCCATGTAGTTTTGCGTTGTATGAATCTTCTACAGTCTATTGAAGTTTATTTGAGTTGTTCCCACTTTCTGGCCACTATGAGCAATATGGTGTATGTGTTTCCTACGGGGCAAACCCAGCACATTATGCAAATTGGAGGGCTGTGGACAACAGTTATTCTTTCACAGTTCTAGAGGCAAGTCCAAAATCAAGGTGTCTGTCAGGGCCATGCTCTCTCTGAAGGCTCTAGGGCAGGATGTATTCCACGCCTTTCTCATAGCTTCTGGTGTTATCATCAGCGGTCCCCAGTGTTCCTTAGTTTGCAGACTCATCCTCCTTTGTCTCTGCCTTCACTATCCCATGGGATTCTCCCTGTGTGGGTCCCTGTAGCTTTTCTTCTCTTTTCATAAGGACACTAATGATATTGGATTCTGGGCCCACCCTATTTCAGTATGACTTCACCTTAACTTAAATAATGGTGTTTGCAGCTACCTTATTTCCAAATAAGGTCACATTCTTTTTCTTTAGAGAGAAAGAGGGAGAGAGAGAGGGAGAGCATGAGCAGGGGGAGGGGAGGGGCAGAAGGAAAGGGAGAGAGAATCCAAAGCAGGCTGCACGACAGCGCAGAGCCCGACATGGGGCTCCATCTCATGACCTGAGCTGAAATCAAAAGTCAGACGCTTGGGCGCCTGGGTGGCTCAGTTGGTTAAGTGACTGCCTTCGGCTTAGGTCATGATCCTGGAGTCCCGGGATCGAGTCCCACATTGGGCTCCCTGCTTGGCATGGAGTCTGCTTCTCCCTCTGACCCTCCCCCCCTCTCATGTGTTCTCTCTCTCTCTCTCAAATAAATAAATAAAATCTTTAAAAAAAAAATGAAAGTCAGACACTTAAGCGACTGAGCCACTCAGGTGCCCCCAAATAAGGTCTGAAGCTCTGGGAGGACATGAATTTTAGGGGGCACTATTCAACCCAGTCTATATAGCTATGAGCATTCTTGCACCTGCCCTCTGGTGTACCTATACCAGGCGCTTTGAGCCACCCCTCCGTGCAGATGTTCTTCTGCTGAGATGACTGGGTCCTAAGGTCTGTGCATTTTCACCTTCACAGCATTAAAGCCAGATTGCTCTTCTAGTCAGTTTTGCCAAACGACTCTCCCGCAAGTTGTGTGTAAGAGCTCCTGTTACGGTCAGAGCTAAAAAAAAAAAATGTCCCTAAAGTCGTGTGTGGAAAGTGGTACATAGGTATGGATTTATTTGCATGTCCCTGATTAATATTAATACCCTCCTTTGTTTTCTCCTTTGTAAAATACCTACTCATGTCTTTCGCCCGTTTGCTTCTTGGGTGGTTTATTTTATCCTTAACTTTTTTGGACAAACTCCTTCCTGGTTGCATAAGTTTGTGAACGTTTTCTTTCAGTCTGTGGCTTGGATTTTTACTCGATGGGGTCTTTGATGAAAAGAAGTTCTTAATTTTAATTAATTGACCCTTAACAGTCCTTTCCTTTCAGGTGGGGATTTTTGGTCTCAAGAACCCCCTCCTTCTACTTTCAAGCCACAAAGATCTTTCCCTCTATTTTCTCCTGAAATGTGGAATTCTGTTTTTCACATTTAAGTCTCGAAGGCCACCAGGAAGTGATTTTTGTGGAAAGTTTGAAATTGGGATCCAATTACATTCCCCCTTCCCCTCCCCCATGGGTGATCAGTTAGCTTTACATTGCTTTTCCTTTCCTGGTGATCTTCAGTGTCACCCCTGTCATTTTAACGAGCATGTGTATACTTAACATGTGTAAGTCTGTTTGGGTTCTCTAATCATGTGTTTTCCCATCAGTCCTTTGAGTTGTTTCCAAATTTTTGCTCTTATAATGATTGTGTGTGACTCCCAACTTTGCATGTACGTATCTGGTACAGCCCTGCTCTTTATTTCCTTAAAATGAATATCTAGATGTGATTTTGCTATATCAAAGAGTGATTTTGTTCGTCAGGTATGGACACCTTGCTCACCCTCTGCCATGTGTGTGTTCTTACCACACTCAGGCCCCAACTCCCTGCACCAGGCCAGCACCCCCCGTGTGGGCAGCCTCTTCACCTCTCTCTCGGGGCCCCCACAGACGAGCTGTGGAAGGAAGGAAAGGGAAGATGGCAATAAGAAGAGCGTAGGCGTATTTATTATTTTAGTGATAAATTAAGAAGTCACTCTCACAAAGGCTTTACCAATTTTTTTTAATGTGTCAGTACTTTTAATGTTGTGTACATCAAATTATAGTAAAAAGATGACTATAAACAACATGCAGCCCCTCTATTTTCATGAACAGCACAACAGATTATAGTAAACCGAGTTTATATTCCACCATCAAGTGTGGTTCTCCCATTAGTTCACTTTGTGACGGGTCATTAAGAGTATCTTCAAATCCGGGGCACCTGGGTGGCTCAGTTGGTTGAGCGACTGCCTTCGGCTCAGGTCATGATCCTGGAGTCCCTGGATCGAGTCCCGCATTGGGCTCCCTGCTCGGCAGGGAGCCTGCTTCTCCCTCTGACCCTCCCCCTTCTCATTCTCTCTCTCTCAAATAAATAAATAAAATCTTTAAAAAAAAATAAAAAAAAATAAAAAAAAATAAAAAAAGAAAGTATGTGAACTAATAAAAAAAATTAAAAAAAAAAAAGAATATCTTCAAATCCAATAGTCTCATCATTACCCCTCAAAATATCCAGTGAAAAGTTTGAGCTTGGAAGAAATGGAAGACACTGCATCTGCTGCACTGCCTTGAACTCCATTTGTAATTTTAGTGGAGCAAACAGACCCTGGATGTTTCTTAGTGTGGAAAAATTCATTTTATCTTGGTTGAGCTGGAAATTTTTTTCTGATAATTCAAGAGGATGACTAGGCAAAAGTTCATTTTTCACACAAGGAAGGCCTTTTCGAAGAAGATCATGACTTTCAAAAGGTCCACTTGCTGGAAGTTCAGTAACTGGAATACTGTCCTTTAACTGAGATCCAAGTCCTCTGGCATTCATCTTCACTTGCCCTGTGAACAGCCTCTCAGCCCCGTTGCCGTCAGCCCAAGGCTTTACCAATTTTACCACCTTCCGCCACCTGTGTGTGAGGGGCCCAGGTGATTGAGGGGGAGCTCCATGAAGGCAAAGGCTGCTGTATCCTTCACACACTCCCTGGCATGCAGCCGAGGCTCAGTATAGATGTGCCAAATGAATGACTTTACTTCTCATTTTCACCAGGATTTTATCATTAAAAAAAAAAAAATCCACTTTGTCCATCTGGTGTCAAGATGGCGTCATCTCTAGCTCAGGCAGCACTCCACGGTGCGGCGGAGCAGAGCCCAGAGCCTGTGCCATCCGTGGGCTTCTGCCAAACCTCTTCGGCTGTGCCCTCCCCGTGGCCCGGCACACCACTCTGTGAACTCAGTTTCCCCAGGGATTTCCAACACCCCACCTCAGAGTTCGTCTTCCCAGGTTTGCTGCTTCCCAAGTGAAACATTAAGACCAAAGTGTGCCCAGCATGTGACTGGTGACGTGATTACACAACCAGGACCAGATCTCCTGATTTCCTTTACGCCACTGTGGGTGAGGCCCTGAGCCACAGAATCTAACAGATGTGGGTTAAGTGCTGGCTCCACGATTTGGTAGCTAAGAAACCTTGGGAAGTTTCATCTCTTCCACCCTCGACCACAATTTCCTCATCTGTGTAATGTGGATAATAATGCCTGGCATATAATAATAACGTCTACAGCCTGTTACGCACAACAATTAGGAGCCTGATAGGAACGTCAGCCTCATTAGAGCCTCAGATGGTCTGTTCGCATCAGATTTCTTTACTCAGTGGAAATGGAAATGCACTTCCAGGGGCGCAAAAATTAAGAAAAAAGAGCTTCATTTTTAATTTGGTTGAACAAACTGCCTCTTAAAGTTGTTGTTGCTGTTGCTGTGGGCTTTGATCCCCATAAATTTCTCCTGCCTTGCCCCAGGAGTAGTGTACCAGGGGGCCGGGAATGACTTCGTAAAGACAAGTGTTAGGATGGTGAGTAGGAGCTAACTCACTAATAAGCTTCCCCCCCCAGGCAGGCTGCGCCCCTTCAAAGCCCCAAATAATTCGCGGTCCATCTCCCCCTCCTCTGTGGTTTTGCCTTAAAGCACAGCTCATCAAAAGCCACTATCCTGGACTTCCTGACACACAGCTAGATGATAATAAGGTAGGGAGAGTATAAATGAACCCAAAGACATCACTCATTAAAGCTGAAACAGAACATAAGAAGAAATCAAGCTAATAAATGGTCTCCTTACGTAGTAAAATAGATGCTCTAAGAAGTTGGAAGAGATTTTGTGAGCTGTAATATCCTTAGGAGGAATTTTAAGTGTTTTTTTTTTTTTTTTTCAAAAACAGTCTTTCATCTCTGACTGAAAAAAATAAAAATTCTCTTTCAATGTGACCCAATACAGATGAGGAACTCATTAGCGATGCCATCTTCTCTGCTTCAGAGAGAACGTGTTAATTAGAATAAGAATAAGAAACCAATTTTTTTTCATTAGCAGAGAAGTGATAGGACTTCTAGGAATTTGGGGTAGCTGTTGTTTTGCAGACTTGGCAACTGAAAACTCATTTTGCTCTTCAAAGACTCACTTAGCTTTCTCTCCACAGCTAGGATGAGGATGATGAGCTGTTCCTAGAAGTATAAAAATTAACAGTGCTTGGCATCGTGTCAGTCTTGAAGCTTCTTTTTTTAAAATTTAGTTATTATTATTATTTTTTAAATTAATATATAATGTATTATTTGTTTCGGGGTACAGGTCTGTGATTCAACAGTCTTACACAATTCACAGCACACACCATAGCACATACCCTCCCCAATGTCTATCACCCAGCCACCCCATCCCTCCCACCCCCCACCACTCCAGCAACCCTCAGTTTGTTTCCTGAGGTTAAGAATCTCTTATGGTTTGTCTCCCTCTTTGGTTTTGTCTTGTTTCATTTTTCCCTCCCTTCCCCTATGATCCTCTGTCTTGTTTCTCAAATTCCTCATATCAGTGAGATCATATGATACTTGTCATTCTCTGACTGACTAATTTCACTTAACATAATAGCTTCTAGTTCCATCCACGTCGTTGCAAATGGCAAGATTTCATTCCTTTTGATGGCTGCATAATATTCCATTGTATATATATACCACATCTTCTCTATCCATTCATCTGTCGATGGACATCTGGGCTCTTTCCATAGTTTGGCTATTGTGGACATTACTGCTATAAACATTGGGGGGTCTTGAAGCTTCTCAAAAGATCTCTAGGACTAGCCCTGCTCTCCGCTCCCCTCACACTATGTGTGGAGGCAGGAGACTTGGCTGAAGGCTTGGAAGGAAAGGAGGAGGTAGGAATGGCAGGCAGAACAGTTCTTAAAACCCTTTTCTGTGCCCTTGCTCCTAGGTCTTCTCTAGGCTACCTGTCTGCTGCGTCCGCCCCTTCTCCTGGATTGTTTTGGAAGCGTCCCCTTCTTCTCCCTCTACGATGCAGAGCACATGAGTGCTTTCCTACGGGGATTCTCAGGTGCCTCAGGGTCCAGGGTGCAGAGGCAGTGACTGTAGGGAGCAGCTACCTCCTCTAAGGTTAGGGCACCAAAAGGAAGGATTGAAGATTATGAAAACACAGAAGCTTAAAGGTGCGTCTTGGGGAGCTGGCGTCTCTGAGTGTGGAGGAGGGATCCGAGGTGCTGGGGAGGGAGCATCATCCAGCGGATGCTGGGGTCTCTGGGGCTGGGGTATGATGGAGCTGGTTCCACAAGTGTTGGAAAAACTGTCAGCTGGGTTCAGCGGCTGCTGTGGGAAGGAACTGTCCCCACAGGGGTGATGTGGGGTTGCCGGGGTGAGGCCCCCAAGAGCAGGAGACAGGCAGGAAGGAACGAGTCCCCGCCTGCCCCCCAGCCCTGCAGTCTCCTGCCGAGTGCCCTCGTGATGGAACCTAACACAGAGCAGAGAAAGGAAGGAAAGAGAGTGCTCTTGGCACTCTCCCAGAGCCTTTTGGAAAAACCCACTGCAGCCGTCCCTTCTGGCTGGGAAACACCTGTGCTCAGCCCCCTCCCCAGCCACACGGAACTGTGCTGGTTGCCTTTGTCCCCAGTCCTTCTGCTTGCCCTCTGCATCTAGCCCACCTCACTGCAGACCGCCCCCTGTAAGGACGTGGCTCTGGTAGTTGCCTTGCCATCCCTCCACATCACGGCCATGACAGAGCCACGGTCTCATAGCCATCTGGCTTCAGGCCGGTGGCTTGGCCTCTGCCTCTCAGGGCCAGGGTCTTGACACTTTATGGATGTGAAATTTATCTCCTTCACAACAATTTCAAGTATGTTTCCTATTTAATCATAAGGTTTTCTGAGACTCAGAGAGGTTAAGTAGCTTGCCCACGATCACACAGCCAGTAAGTGGTAAAGCTAGACTTCTAGTGCTTGACACTTTAACCCCCAAATGAGTGTTCTGTCTCCTTTGCAGAAGATGGCAATTACATGAACCCTTGTTACGACTTCCCCTTTCTCCCAATCTCACCCATGAATGAAATTAGTAAAGGATGCACTCCTTCTGGCTGATTGAATTCAGCCTCAGAAGCTTTCTTAACACAGTGCCCCAGAACGTCACTGCCAATTGAGTGCAGTTGGCTCATGAGATGAAACTCATTAACCATTCTTGCCATAGGCCATCCTGTTTCAGATGTAGAGGAATGACCCCATTGTGTTAATGAGTCAGGAAGCAGAAGCTACTGCTGTTCAGTACTTCTTTTCTTCCATATATATTTTTTAAGATTTATTTGTTTATTTAAGGAGGGAAGGGCAGAGGGAAAGGGAGAGAAGCAGACTCCCCAGGGAGTGCTGAGCCTGCATGGGGTTCGATCCTGCAACCCTGAGATCATGACCTGAGCCGAAATCAAGAGTCAGACACTTAACCGACTGAGCCACCCGGGTGCCCTCTCCCATATTTTTTTTTTTTAAAGATTTTATTTATTTATTTGAGAGAGAGAGAATGAGATAGAGAGCATGAGAGGGGGGAGGGTCAGAGAGAGGGGCACCTGCTAAGCAGGAAGCCCGACGTGGGACTCGATCCCAGGACTCCAGGATCATGACCTGAGCCAAAGGCAGCCGCCCAACCAACTGAGCCACCCAGGCACCCCCCCTCTCCCATATTTTAAGGCATGAATCCTTTTGGGTGGGATTTGGGGCTTGTTCTGGTGTTCCAGATCAAAGCAGAGGAACTCGGGGAGAAGGAGGTGGGAAAGGGGGCAGGGTGACCACAAAGGAGAATACTCCCCGGGTTCCCCCATGCAGGATCCTTCCCAGGACCCCCAAAGAAAGCTGTGCTGTCTTCAGCTCTCGGGCCCTGCAGCCCAGATTCCCTCCAGTGAAACCTGATGCCAGTCAGGCGGGCTGCCCTGGCCAACTCAAGCTAGACAGGAAAGAGGAAAAGCAGATTGTGGCAAAGACCCACAATTGGCCCCTGCTGCTAAAACATGCCTGCCCACTGTGGATTCTGAGCAAGGTATTGTGGGCATCCTGGCAGGGCCCTCTAAGGATCCCTGGGGTTTGCATCCTTCAGGACACGTGTCTGCAGAGGTGGAGTGCAGGGGTGCCCATCTGCTTTCTGTCCCCCTCCTGGGTGTCTGAGTGCCGGACCGGTGCAGTCCTGGTGTGGTGCATGCGGCGTCTGTGACAGGAACTGTAGAGCAAAGCAAACACAGCACTAGTGTGTTGGGCTCAGCCAAGGGAAATAAGGCGGTGGGGCTGGGCTGCCCACCCGAGCGGGAACCGCGGTCCTTAACCCAGAGAGAATTAAGGGGAGAAGTAGCAACAGACCCCCGTATTCATAAGCTTGTGTCACAGAGAGGTCATTGGAAGGCCTTTGCCCAACCACCGTTTCATTTTGGGAAATGCCACCCAACTCCAAAGTTAGCAGAGCATCCGGGATTGCTTAGATGCGCAAATCAGGGCCGCTCAGAGGACCGCCATCGAGGTGTCCGGTCATGGCTCGGGCTGTGATTGGTTAATGTGGTTGGGACTGGCTTCCTGGAGTTTTGAGGTGAGGAAAAGGAGGAAATCCCAGAAATGGGGGCTGTGTGATTTCTCAGAGCCAATTTGGTGCAGAGACAGAACCGCGGGATTCAATAAGTTGGGGACCTGGGTGTTTCAGCATTCCGGAGGATTCACGCATCAGGATGCACATTCGAAGGAACCTGATGGACTCTGTCACCTGCCCTTGTGATTAGATCTGGGTTATTTATAGTCCACTGTTTGCTTTACAAGCCCTTGGTCAAGTGATCAGGGTGGCGGGCTGCAAATGTGTGTGGCAGGATGTGTGTGCCTGGATTGGGAAGAGGGGTCAATAATTTCGCTCATTTTATGATTCTCTGGGAAGCTAGATCCTTTGAATATATATCTCAAATTCCCTCTGTTTTCCAGTACTCAGGGAGGGATTTGCTTGCTCACTTACCACGTATTTTCGGTGCCCACCTGCTTAGAGCTATGGAGGCTGAGCGTGATCTGTAGAAGCTGGGAAAGGGTGAAAGGAATGGATGGGCAAGTCCTCCCCCCACACCACTTTGAGAAGGAGGCTGGGGTGACATGCACTGCCTGCAGCGAGCTCCTCTGTCTGATAGGGCAGTGCCTTTGTGTTACTGGGAATAACCTTGAGGACATTCTGCTATCATTCCCTTTACTTTGTTTTTGTTGTTGTTGTTGTTTATTTTTTAAGTAGGTTCCATGTCTAGCATGGAGCCTGATATGGGACTTGAACTCATGACCCTGAGATCAAGACCTGAGCTGAGATCAAGAGTCAGATGCTTAATCTACTGAGCCACCCAGGCGCCCCGATTCGCTTTACTTTGAATGAAAGTAATTTGTTAGTTTATAGGTCCTAATTTCCCTCATTATTTTCCTAGCTGTGTAAGTTTTAATAGGATCCTTAACTTTTCTGGGCATTAGTTGGTTCATCAATACACACACACACACACACACACAAATACATATACACACATACATGTATATATATGTAACTGTGCATACACCTATATTCATATCACATGCACATAAAAAACAATTGCAAATTATTATCTGAAACCATTCAGTGAATTTGTGTTCTGATTAGAAATTAAGGATTAAAAAATTTACATGTGCTTTACCAGTGTTTATTGGGAATTGAGACTATGGCTGATCATGGTTAATAATAGAAGTGCAAGTTTCTAATGATCAACATTTCTAAATATTCTTTCCTTTCGGGAAATTAACCAGTGGCCAGTAAACTTATGGAGTGTGAGTAAAATAGTAGCCTTGTAAATTCTACTCTTGAACTTCCAGGGAATATTCGATCCTGTGCTTGTGAGGAGTAGACCCAGGTATCTGTGAGTATCAATTTTAGAGTTAGACAAACCAGAGTTCAAATTATGTTTCTACAGCTAATACCTGTGTGACCTGGGGCAAGTCACTTGACTTCTCTGAACTTACCTATAAACTTTCTTATCTATAATATAGAGATAATAGTGCTTAGCTCGTGGGTGGTTGTGACTAGATACTGTCTACTGGGTAATACCATGTCTGATTATATCTGGTTGCAACCACAGGAATCAATCTGGCCTCCCAAAGATAGTGCAATTGAAACATGCGAAGAATTCAGGTCCCTGATGACATTGTTGAGCTACTGAATTAACCAACCTCAAAGCCACTCAGCTTTCAGACTTCTTGGGATAGGGCATGATATGATCTCTTTCTAGTTTAGGCCAGTTAAACTGATGTTACTTGCAGGTAAAATCTTCCTAACTAATACAACTAAAAATAGCATAACTTCATCTTAAATGAAATTTAAGATCTTTCTGCAACCAAATCCACAAACTACTTAGAAAATTTTGCTAAATACAGTAACATTTGGACCAAATCCAGGCAGGATGCCTTGGTACATCCTAGATAACATTAAGGCCATAACAATTGAAGAGAATCACAAAAGGTATGCTTCCAAGGAGAAGGATCACAAAGGTCATTACCTTCACTTTTGTTTCAGGAAGCCCTTTAAAGGTTTGGATCGGGAGAGGGGCATGTTTGGAAATTTTCAGGGTGTTATGCTCCTGAATTGCATGAGTAGGGAGAATGGACTGGAGTGGGTGAAAAATTCTGGCAGGGATATTTCCCAAAAGGCTGTTGTATTGGTCCAGTGAACAACAATGTGGGTTTGAACTGTTTCATGCCTGTGGGAACACAGGAGGAGATTTGAAGGTTTGGTCCATTGAGCGAGAATGTAAGCAAAGATTTAAAATGAATCCCGGGAAATAATGTGCCCCAGAAACCAAAGGAAGAGAGAAGAGACTGTCAGGAAGGAAGCAGTGATCACTACCATTACCACTACCAAGGATAGGATCAGTGACCCAATAGTGAGGGCTTGCCACATGCCAGACTCTGTTGGTCAGCTTCCATGTATCACTCTATTTAATCCTCACAAGAAACCCAGGACATAAGCCCTCACATTGTTCCCAGTTTCTGATGAGGGCTCCTAGATGTTGGAGAGTTCAAATCCCACTATTCATAAGAGTGGACCTGGGATTCAGGATACGTGCTAGTGAAACTTATTGGTTTAGCCACGGGATAACCCCCTGATGTGCAGTGATGCAGAATGTCAAGCAGGAGAGAAAGCTGTTGGACTTGGCGATTAGGAGGTCGTTGATGAGAGAAGCTTCACGTGTTGAAGTGTGAAAGGAGAGTGGGAGGGGGCAATAGGTCTTTGAAGAATCCTATGCATGGGATAAGATACTTTTTCACTGGGTATCATGAGAATTGCTATTGTATTTATTAATCGTAGTTCTGGTGGTTTGGGAATTACATGCAGAAAGAGTTCACCCTGATCTCACTTAGAAATCAAAGTGTTTTTAACCTCCCCCCCCCACCAAAGCAAAGTTTTCTTTCATTTCTTACTGAATCATAAATAAAAAATTCAGCAATTCTAAGTCTGGTGAGACTGGGAAGTCAGGAGAACTTCTTGTTAGTAGTGCTTGGAATAATAGGCTCCCTCTCACCATGGATGTTGAATGACCATCCTCTGGTTAACCAAACAATTATCTAATCAAATTGATAATATCTAGTCAAAATGGAGAGCCCCTCAAACACTAGTCCAGCAATGATTTACATGTATGAGATTTCTCTTGTGGGGTGGACTGTTTTTGGCAACACCTTCTAGTTAAACCCGTCTCAGTGTATTAGAAAAACATTCTGGCTGGGTTGCTAGCTCTATGAGCCAATTACAAATGCCAAAATTGCTGTTGAATTGCTTTGGTATAAATGCCAGTTCTCTTCTGGGGCTTCTGAAAAATTAGAATCCTTTTGGTATTCCCAACTCTGCTCCTGATCCTTGGGAGACTGTCCACTTGGTCACGGGGAAAGGGTCTCACTTCCTTAGGATGAGATTAAGGAGAGAGATTGGAGACTGAGTTCTTAGAAAACTGCTTGTTCGCAGAGGGTTTAAATGAATCCGAAGTTCTGGCTTTCTTGTTTCCTTGGATTGCGTGTTACTAGGGGAGAGGAACCTTTATACTTCTGTAACCCCTCCTCCATTATCTGGAAACACTCCATGAAGAAGTGGAGGGCAAGTTGAGGGCATACTTTCCAATTAAACAAGAGGTTTCAACATGATGATGTAAATAACTAAATAATTATACTTCCCCAAGGCATTGTTAAACTTGTCCTTTAAGAAGAAGGCAGAACTTTTAGTTTCTTTGTTGATGAAACAAATTTTGTTTTAGCAGGCAAGCTTCTTGAGGCCAGAGACCAGGTCTTTTGGCTCTTTTATAGTTATAATAATCATTATTGCTGTTCATGAACTATTTCCAGGTCTCTCCCCTTCTGGGCACATGGTAGGATTCCATTTCCTGCTCCCTTGTGGGTGGGCAGGGCCGTGAGACTAGTCAGGCCAATGAGATGAGATAGAAAACAACAGGAGGCAGATTTTAGTATCCTATCATTTTGGGAGATTTAGTCTCCTATGATTTCACAATATATACAAATATTGAATTCACTACATTGTACATCTGAAATGAATATAGTGTTACATGTCAGTTATACCTTAATAATAAAGTTAAAAATTATATGAAATGATTTAGTCTCCTCTTTGGGATTCTCCAGAGCTTTCCTTTCTCTCTGGCATGACAACTGGTAATATTCAAGATGGTGACTGTTTTATCCACTTGGGTACCTGGATGTTTATGAAGAATAGGTTCCCCACCCCAAGCCTCCCGCTAACTCTCAGTGGACATGTGGCATGAATGAGAAATAAACTTTGGTACTTTTAAGCCACTCCAAATTTGGAATAGTTCACTACTGTAGCATAAATCCTGATGAGTACAATGTAAGATTTAACCTATATTTCAAGTATATATTACATCTGTATTATCTAATATATTCTTAGGGCCACTAGACTATAACCACCTTGAGGGCAGACATGGCATGGTATGCATTTTGTATTTCTGTCATCTGGCAGAGATAAACAGTTTTTTTTTTTTTTTTTAAGAATTTATTTATTTATTTGAGAGAGAGACAGAGCACGAGCAGAAGGGGCAGAGTGAGAGGGAGACAGATAATCTCAAGCAGACTCCACACTGAGCATGGAGCCCAATGTGGGGCTGGATCCCACACCCCTGAGATCCTGACCTGAGCTGAAATCAAGAGTTGGTTGCTTAACTGACTGAGCCACTCAGGCGCCCCACACCGTGTTTCTTGATGAAAGTTATTGTATGAATGTTTGGATACCTGAAAAGATGGGAAACATGAAGAGAATGAGTAACTGAAATCCAATGTTTCTCCTAAATTTTATTGAAGCTAACAGTTGCAGCTTTTTTTCCTATCATGGCCCTTCAAAAAAAAATAGCTTTTGACACTAAAATCTCACTGAGTGTGTTTCTTCGGTCCCTTCACAATCTCTGCAGTTTCTAGTGGAATCATAGTAAGTTGCAGTAAAATAATCTTTGGTGGTGGGGCGGGGCGGGGGGGGGGGGAGGAGAGGGAGGAGGGGGAGGAGGGGGAAAGAGGGACGGGAGTTGAGAGAGAGAGGAACTGGTTGCTGCATGGTTGAGAATGAGCTATGTTTAAAACAAAGGCGTTATTTCTCTTTTAGACAATAGGAACACTTTCAAGATCCACTCTGGAGGTGGAAGTGATCTAGTCTTATGGACCTCAAAGATTTCATTTCAAATATTTGCTACTCATAGACGCCCAGTAACTTCTTAAGTGATAATTCATTTTTTCCAAATTTTGATCAGATGGAGTCCATCAGGATCACTGGTTTGGTGGGATGGAAGAGTGAGAGAACAAGTAATACCGTATCGAATAGTTGTATTTCTAGCCCAAAGCTGAGAGTCATTTCTGTTAACTTACACTGCCAGAATGCAGTTTCTATTGAACATTCTGGAATACTGACAATAACCTGAAGGCTCTCCAGTACTCCCTTTGAATGAATAATCACCTAGAAATTGCTGGGGCTCACTCCCTCACTTCATTCAGTCCCCTGGCTCTGCTCCTTGAGAGCCATCACCTCACCTCTTGGATATACCTTTTTATTCTTACAGAATTTATGACCCCAAATTATGTCATCTATTGTATTTGTTTACTGGGCTCTTGTCTACTTTTCCCCACTAGAGCGTAAGCTGCAGGACAGCAGGAGGGTCATTTCTCCTGCCCACTGCTTTAACGCTGGTACCTGGGACAGTGCCTGGCACCTGGGACAGTGCCTGGCACGCACTCACCACTCAAAACAAGCTTGTTCAAAGAAGGAACAAACGAATGAGTGAATGAATCCATCTATCCATGAATTGCTTGAATCACAGAATTCATAACTTGACAGAAGCAAAAGGAAACCTAGACTTTTCCAGTCCAAAGCCTTATATATATATTTTTAAGATTTTATTTATTTATTTGTCAGCGAGAGAGGGAACACAAGCAGGGGAAGCTGCAGGCAGACGGAGAAGCAGGCTTCCCACCGAGCAGGGAGCCGGATGCGGGGCTCGATCCCAGGACTCTGGGATCATGACCTGAGCCGAAGGCAGACGCTTAACGACTGAGCCACCCAGGCATCCCAAGTCCAAAGCTTAGGGGGTGGCCGCTTGGGGGTCATGTCTAGGATCACATAGGTTTGTGGTAGAGCCAGAACCATGATTCATAGTCTGGTGTTATTTCCATTTCAACATACAAATACCTACTACACAGCCGCTGGAGGGTGGGTAGGTGGGAGGATGGTGGAAACACCTGGAATGGATAAGGGAAATGTTGGGAACAGAGGTCTTCAGCGCGTCCCATCTTCCCATTGTTGCCCAGCAGGCCATGAGCAAAGGTGACGAGAAGTATGAGGATTCGGGAGAGGAGGAGGGAGACAAATGTGTTGGGGGCACCAAATGGTGAGGAGGATTAAGAAAGAAGCTGTACTTTTTTTTTTTCCCTTACCATCATAAACTTAGCATGCCTTTCCTTCTCCTTGTGGCTCTTTTTAAAATTACGAGCTACTGAGTATTTTAAATGAGCTTTCTGTTATGTCATAAATATTCAGACCAGGAATAGTAATTGTTCCCTGTGATTAATTCTGCTTACTTGGTAAAGTTGTGCAAGGTTTTCACTGGAGGGTATGTCTTTTATGTTTTAATGTGACTCATGTATAATACAATTTGTCCTCAACTGCAGTTGAGACAGTGGAGTTAGGTTAAGGGCTTTTGGGGTCTTTTTCTCTGATGGCAGTATTTGGAAGTACTTAACTTGGATGGTTTGTATTATCCCTCCCCTGGGCTGAGAGGAAGGTAACTGATGGGGCTCAGGGCCAGAAGTTCCTACTGGCCGCTCCCGTCCTATTGGTCTGAGGTTTAATGGAGAAAAGCACCATGTTGAAGGTTACAGCATTTCCCTTTGCTTCCATTTTAATGACATTTGCCTGCCAGTGTTTTCTCTTTGAAGAGCAATTTAATAAACAATCACTGGCGTTTCATGTCAAGGGCAAGATTTGTAATGGCATTCATCTCCCCGGGAGTTCTTCCTCAGCATGTGATTGGATCAAGCCCTTTGCAGTGACTAGTGAAGTGCTGGTGGCTCAGGGTACACCACGGGTCCGCCCCGCACAGGATGAAGATGGGCTGGGGACGGGGGAAGGGAACGAGTTCTGGAACGATCCTGGACTCTGTTTAAATTTCCCTTACTTTAAAACTATTTTCTAAATAAGTCAAACGTGAGCCTGTAATCACACTGGGGACTCCTCAAGGGAGGTCTGAGGGGGGCAGTGGGCATACGAAGTTCTGGAATGTCATTTTCAGCTGGCTGTGTATTTCTGGGTAAGAAGGAAGCTGAACAGCCAAGGGCTTTCATTGTTGTCAATGACAGTTGAAGCTCTGAGCCTTGACAAGGAAGATTGTTATCGAATGGTGCTTATTAGGCGCCCACATGAGTCAGACACTGTTCTGGGTGCTATACAAAGCAAGCCCAGGCAAGGGGTTGCATTGCATGCATCCATTTTTGATTAAAATCCCATGTAAATTTATACAGTCAATGAGGGTGGGCCTCCGTCTTCAGTGAAGGTGTTACGCAGGTCTGAGTAGGACAGAGCCTGGGCACCAGCACTGAGAAGTGAGGAGTTTGACAGTCTCCTGGCTTCTCCTGGGTTGTAATGAACAACAGCAAGGCTCTAGGAATGGCGTGCTGAAGTGGGGAGCGTCCCCAAGGGAGACTGCGGCATACCACCCAGCTGTGGATGGGATGGCCAGTGGTCATTCATCTACGGGACTATGTGAGGCCACAGGGACCCACATAGCTGGTCTCAAAGACCATTGTAAGGCCCATTTCTGTAGACTCAGAGGTTGGCAACATCTCAAATGTGGCAAGCCACTGTTCTTCTTTTCTCTTTGGCATGTCTGGATTGGAGAGAAAGTATAACCAGACATCACTGTTTAGGGTTCTTTTGTGAACAGGGGGTGTGACTTTCAACAGCGGGGAGGGCTGGCCGTGGCCAACACGCAAATGCTTCTTGGAAGGGATGGTGATGGGCCCACTGCGGTGGTAGCTCACCCACATGGTTGATCGTGGCCATTCCTGTGGTTGTTGACATGCATGCTAGATGTTTCTACATCCTGTTTATCTTTTAAGAAAATTCCACCACAACAAAGTGATATTCTAAGCTTTAGCTAGTGATATGCTTATTATAAGTAATGATACACAACTTATCACAGAGCGATGGCAGGATAATGAGCGTGGCCTCTTGTTGATGGTGGAAATGAGTTGTGAATTATGGGTATGGAAGCAGATGTGGCCCAGTGCATGTTGGGGGTGGGGCTGGAGCTGCCAATGATCTCCTGGAATAGCTTTATAGAGTCAGCCTGGAGCTTGTGCAGACGACCTGGGTCTCTCCCAGGCTGCCACCTAACCTAAAGGCTGGTGCTTTCTTTGGCTTAGCCAGGCACAATATTCAAAGAGTTAGGGTCAGGGTGACCTAACCTTCTTCCATCCTCAACTGCCATCCACTCACCCATTTTTCTGCCTAAGAGTACACTTTGAAATTGTCCTCTAAGACTCCAATTAAATGGAAGAAGAAGAATGGTTTTTCCTCTCTATTTTTCTGAGGGTGAATCAGTTTTGATTTTCGTGGATTCTTCTATAGCGATAGTGTACGATACATTCAACTGTATTAAATGGAAGACAAGATTGTTGAACGAGGAAGTCCTTAGGACAGTCATAAAAGGCTGAGTTTTCATGGCAAACCTGAGGTCACTGGGTCCGGCAGAAGGTAGCTTTTGAGAAAAGATTCCAGAACTGTTCGCCCGGGTTCTAACCCCAGCTCTGCCATTTACTAGGTGTGTGGCCTTAAACAAAGTGGCCTTAAACTTCTTCATGCCTCCATGTCTGCTTCTGTAAAATGGGCCTAGCATTAGAACTTACCAAAAGTAAGTGAGGGCCAAGTTACTGTAAGGATTAAATGATTATTGTGTGCGAAAAACACTTTACACTGCCACATGTAAAGATAAATACTAGTATTCTTCCTTAATCCAGAACCCATATAGGTATACTTCCTTCCTTCCCTCTCTCCTCTGTTGGCTGAAGTCAGTTATAACATAGATAAACGTGTATTGGGCCCCAGTGTTCTTCCTGAGGAGTTGCATTTACTGGGTTTACCAAAAAAAAAAAAAAAAAAAAAAATCAGTACAAACCCTCATGCCCTTCATAAAAAACAAACAGGGAGGCAAACAAACACATGTTGAATGAGGAGCCCTGTGGGTCTTCTTCCTCCAGGACAGACAGTTCCCATTTCATGTCAGGGTAATAAAGTTAATGGGGGAAAAAATGTAGATCTCCATATTTGTCTGGCGAAGTGGAAAAGACAGGAGCGACTCAGACTTACCACACAACTATGAGCTCCTCAATATAGTTGTGCATCAGAAACAGCAGAAAAACTGAATAAAAAATACCAGTATTTGGACAACCCGCTCCCCGCCCCTCCCCCCCAACGTGCCTGTGATGTGACGGGGCACCTGTATGTCCAAATTCTCCAGATGATTCTGAAGCACAACCAGGTGAGAACCACTGCTATAAGCAATTCTCAGTATAACAAACGAGTACACAGTCTACCCTGGTTTAGGTAAACAGACCTGAACAGAGCGCCAGGAACAGAAGCATGTTCACATTGAAATCAGTTCTTCCTGTTAATATGTCTCATTATAAAATTAATGATTTTCCTCTCTGTCTGGAGAGGGAGATTTGGCAAAAGGAATTTTAAAGAAATCAGCACTGATTCGGAAGTTATGGAAGTCAGTCTCGGCCGGGCGTTCTGTGTCATCAATCGGGACGCATGCGTGAAGTCGTACATTAGTGGTCACAGGCGTCCTAGCACAGTACAACTCCCTCAGGAAATATGAATTGAAGAGGAGCACCGGAAACGATGCAAGTAAGTCTGCGATGGCCAGTGAGTTCTGAACTTTCAGAGACACCTTTCCACGGGGTCCCAGGGATTCCCACATGGCCCTGCTCCGGGGGCCTGGTTGCACGCTGCCGAGGGCTGACCTTGATGAAGGGCATTTGCCAGTCCTGCAGGAAGGAGTCACATGCTCACGGCCCCCGCTCAGCACGTGCCTGCCCTCGCCCTGTTGGAGTCCAGCAGGGTCGCTCCCTGCTCTCGCTCACCGCCTCCCCATCCTCCGCCTCATAGACTTTGGTAAGAAACTAATTATAAACTGTTACCCTTTGAGAGTCCCAAATTCATGGATGAACAGAGTCCTTCGAAAACGGCCGGCAATCCAAAGATCATTCCTTGGCCCTGGAGATGGGATGGGTGGGATAGTTTTATGCCATTCAACTCCCCAACTAAGAGACTCTCTGAGAGGAACTCCTTCGGGAGGTGGCGCCTCTGTTCACGCCAGAGTCCTGGCTCCTTATAGGGTTCTTCCAGAGCCTTCCAGGCAGCTCATTGCAGTTAGCTGGAGACCCCCAGCCTCATTAGGTCATGTTTACTGAAGGTGCTTGTTTTCTGTCTCTCCATTCAATGGGTGGCAGGACACTGACAGGACAAAGCGTGTTGTAACTGACCACCAATGGAGCTGGCTCTGTTCAGGGATTACGGTTGCCTTGGGAACCAGCTTCGCTGAACTCACCACAGCAAACATGGAATGAATGGCTGGGTCAACACCCCAGATAAAAAGAGGATTATGCAACTGTTTGCTGAACCCTTGGCAGGATTTTTTTTTTTTTTTTTCTGGACATTTCCCAGAATATCCCCATATTCACAAATTCCAAATGAAGAATTCTAATTTCAACCCATAACAAGTATGTTCATTGTTTGCAGAAAAGAGCTGTCGCTTTTGGAAATATAAATGAAGGTCTGTGGAAGATTTGAACTGGGTGTTGCATCAGTTTTGGAAACGGCTAGAAAGCATATTTAACGATAAGCTTTCCCTAGACAGGAAACCAGGGAGGCCACTCATGTATTTCTAATGATCTACATAAATAATTTCATCTACTTAGATTCCAAACTTCAGTCGTTAAATGGTTTTACTCTCATCTCAGCTAAATCGAGTCTTGAAAATGAATTTTAAAATGCAGAAATAAGCTTTGGAAAAAAAAAATTCAGAGACAGGATGGAGCCTCTCTTTGTGGAAAAGCAAACTGGCAAACAGGACAATTTATTTCAGACAGTGAGTACAAAGGAGCAAGGTTCTGGGATCTCCTAGTCCCTCAAACCATTTAATTCTAGGTAAACAATTAAATGGTAACATAATCCAGGTGGCGGAGTAGTTTATGTTTATTTCTGTCTCTGACTGGAAGAAAGTATCTCACAGAGGAAGATAGTAACAGTTGTTATGCCTCGTACCTGGCTGCTTGATCTGCTTTTCCTTCTTCTTCTGTGACTTTCTCAGACCCTTGCGTTCTGACTGCCGAAGTTTTTCTTTCTTTTTTTTTCCCCCCAGGTGGACCTGGTCTGGTGCTTTATACGACGTAGGCACTAAAAGCTGGTTGTTGTCTTCTTACACAGCTCCTTTGAGTTCATTCCTCAATGCAGGTTTCCCATCCTTCCCTCCTGTTTGCTCCTCAACCCCCAGATGTCATCTCCAAAGATGCTGGCCACCTTTCTTTAAACTCAGGCTTACCATCCTCAGTCCATATCATTTTGTTCTGTCTTTATGTCCACCTGGGAGAGGGGAACGAATGAAATAGCTGGAAGACTGCTTGTTTGTTTGTTTATTTATTTATTTCTCGTAGCCCAGATAAATTATTCTAGATTGAGCGGTTGTTCAGTGTAGTGAGGTCATTATTAACCATGTAATTTTAAGACATCTTCCTTTTTATTGTGCTATTATTTCCCATTTGTATCCTGGATACAGCCTGTTCTTTCTGGGAAATTCTGGAGAAAAATAATGAACGTAAGTGCTAAAGAATATGTGTTTCTTCCCTAAGCAAATATTTCAAATAGCACTTACTATTATTTTTAACTTTTCATTTGGCAATAACTATATAGATTCACAAGAATTTCCAAAGAAACGTGCAGGGAGGTTTGGCCCCCCACCCCCAATCTCCTTCAAAGTTAACATCTCGAGTGACTATAGTGTAATATCAAAACCAGGAAACTGACATTGGTACAATCCACAGAGTTTATTCACATGGCATCAGTTATACAGGCACTTTGTGTGTGTGTGTGTGTGTGTAGCTATATGTAATTTTGTCACATGCAGTTTTGTGTAGCTACCACCACAAACAGACACATCACTGAAATGTCACCACAAGGCTCCACCATGTTACTGTCATGGTCATATCTACTCTCTCTCCTCACCTGGACAAACTTTAATCTGTTCTCCATCTCTGTAATTATATTATTTCGCTAACATATGAGTGGAATCATGCAGTTTATATCCTTTTGAGATTGACCTTTTCACTCACTCAGCATGATTTCCTTGAAATTCACCCAGCTTATTGCATGTAGCAACAGTCCGTTCCTTTTTATTCCTGAATGGGGAATGATCTCGAGGTACCACAGTTTGTACAACCATTCACCCATTGAAGGACTCTTAGGTTATTTCCACTTTTTGGCTCTTGTGAATAAAGCTCCTTTAAATTTTGTACAAGTTTCTACATAAAAGTAAATCCCCCTGCAACCTGGGATAAATGCCCAAGAGTGCATCTGCTAGGTTGTATGGTAAGTCCATTTTTAGTTTTAAAAGAAACTGCGAACTATTTTCTAAGAGTGGTTGTGCCATTTACATTCCCACCAGCAATGTATGAGTAATTCAGTTTTTCCTCATCCTTGCCAGCATTTGGTGTTGTAACTGCTTTTTAGTTTTACTCATTTTAATGGGTACATAGCGACATATCATTGTGATTTTAATTTGAGTTTCCCTAATGGTTAATGATGTCGAACATCCTTTTATAGGCCTATTTGCAGTCTATATATACTCTTCAGTGAAAAAAATCTATGCAAGTCTTTTTCCTATTTTCTAATTGGATTTTTTAGAATGTTGAGCTTTGAGAGTTCTTTACATATATTTTAGATATGAGTCCTCTATTGGATGTGATTTGCAAATATTTTCTCCAGTTCTGTAATTTGTCTTTTCATCTTAACCAAGTCACTCACAGAGCAAGGTTTTAAAATTTTGATGTGATCCAATTTATAAATTTTTCTTTTTCTGGATTGTGCTTTTGGTAACAAATCTAAGAAATCTTTTTCTAGTCCTAGGTCCTAAAGAGGTCCTATTTTCCCCCCAAATTTTATATTCTTACAGTTTATATTTAAGTCCATGATGCATTTTGAATTCATTTTTAAAAAAAGATTTTATTTTTAAGTAATCTCTACACTCAATGTGGGACTTGAACTCACAACCCTGAGATCAAGAGTCACATGCTCCACTGACTGAGCCAGCCAGAAGCCCCTTGAATTCATTTTTGTATAAGGTATGAGATTTAGGTTGAGGTTTATTTGTTTTCCTGTATGGATTTCCAATTTTCCAGTATCTTTTATTTATTTATTTATTTTTATAAAGTCTGCCTTTCTTTTATTCAATTATTTTTTTTCTTTGTCAAAAATTAAATGGGCATATTTGTGTGGACATAATCTGTAGTCTGCTACTGTTAGGTGGAATGTTCTATAAATGTCAATTAGACCCTGTTGGTTGATGATATTATTGAATTCTATATCCTTGTTGGTGCTCTGTCTAGTAGTTCTATCAACTGGTGAGAGTGGGGTGTTGAAGTCTCCAACTATAATAGTCTGTTTCTTGTTTCAGATCTATTAGTTTTGTTTTATGTATTTGAAGCTCTGTTGTTTGATGCATAGACTTATTTTTGAGACATTACTTATGGACAATATTTAGTTGTTCATGTTTTTTAAATACTCTCTACCAATCACTGTTTTTTAATTGGTGTATTTTGATGATTTACATGTAAAGTAATTATTGATATTAGCACTTAAGTCTGCCATTTTATTCTTTTATTTTCTGCTTGTTCTCTGTTTCTCATTTCTCTATTTGATTTACTTATTTATTCTTATTACTTATTTGATTTACTTATTCATTACTTATAATGTTTTTGAGTGTTTTGTATGGTTTTCTTTGAGGCATATATATATATATGTATATATATATATATGTATATATATATATATATATATATATATATATAATCACAGCCTACTGGTATTGATGATTTACTGCTTAGAGTAAAGTTTTGAAACCATTTAGGTCACTTTACTCCCCCCACTTTTAAAAATATTAAAAAAAAAAATAACCAACTGAGGGTTCTAGAGGGGAAGGGGTGGGGGGATGGGTTAGCCGGGTGATGGCTATTAAAGAGGGCATGTACTGAATGGGGCACTGGGTGTTATACGCAAACAATGCATCATGGAACACTACATCAAAAACTAATGAGGTATGGTGATTAACATAACATAATAATAAAAAAAGAATTATTTTCAACATTTGCTCTACATACATTAAACACCACATAAGATGGTGATGTGTTACGATTTTTGCTTTAACCATAAAGTGTAACTTAAGAATATCACAAAGTGAAGAATAGTCTATCATATTTACTCCTAAATTTTACTCATTTAGATGTTCTTTTTTCCCTTACGAAGGTCTGAGCCTTCCAGCCTCTTTCTGTTATTATTTCTTTCTACTTTGAGTGCTCTTTTAGTCATTCTTTAAGGGTAGGTCTGCTAGTGACAAGTTCTATTAGTTTCCTTTCATTTGAGAATGTCTTTATTTTCCCTTCATTCCTAAAACTTGTTGTTATCAGGTAAAGAAATCACAGTTGACAATATGTATCTTTTAGCAATTGAAAAATATTGTGTCACTTTCTTTTGGCCTCCATGGTTTCAAATGAGAAATCTGCTTTCATTTAAATTGGTGTCCCTCTATGGGTAATATAACATTTCTCTCTGAATGTTACTAAGATTTTTTTATCTTTTGTTTTCAGAAGTTTAACTGTGGTGTCTTTTGTGGCAGTCTCTTTGAAGTTATGCTATTTGGGTTTGCTTAGGTTCTTGGATCTATTAGTTTAAATCTTTCACCAAATTGGGGAAGTTTTCAGCCATTATTTCTTTGAATACCTTCTTAGTCCTATGCTATTTCTTTTTGTTCTGGCACTTCAATGATACACATTTTTTAATTTTTATTTTTGTCTTGTAAGTTCTAAGGACCTATTCATTAAAAGTTTTTTTTTCTTTTTTTAAAATTTATTTTCTTTTAGAATATACTCTATTGATCTCTCTTCAGCTTCACTAATTCTACTATCTCCACTTTACCACTGAGCCCATTCAGTGAATTTTTTTTTTTGCAGTTCTACAATTTCCACTTGGTTCTTTTAAAAAGCTTATTTGCTGGTGTGCCTGGGTGGCTCAGTCAGTTAAGCATCTCCCTTCAGCTCGGGTTGTGATCCCAGGGGCCTGGGGTCCCCACTCAGGGTCTGCTTCTCCCTTTCTCTCTCTCTGCCTCTTCCCCTGCTTGTGCTTGTGCTCTCTCTCTCTCAAATAAATAAACAAAATCTTAAAAAAAAAAAAAAGCTTATTTGCTAAGGTTTTCTATTTTTTTTCAAAATTTTCAAGAGAATTTATAATTGTTTATGAAATCATTTTTACAATGGCCACTTTTAAATCCTTATCAGTGAAACCCATTATCTGATTCATCTCAATGTCGGTGTCAGATGATTGCCTTTTCTCACTCAAGTTGTGTTTTTCATGGTTCTTCATTTGATGAGTGATTTTGATTGTTTCTGGACTTTTTTTTTAAATTGGGGCGAAATGGTATATAACATTATATAAATTTCAGGCATTTGGCACCGTTACTTGATTTTTTATACACTACAAAGTGGTCACAACCATAAGTCTAGTTACTATACATCATTTTTAAATTAATTAATTAATTTTTTGGAGGTAAAATTGGTACATAACAGTATATAAGATATCCTGGACATCTTGAATGTTGTTTAGAGACTTTTGATCTTATTTTGGCTTCTAATAAATAAGCAGCCACCCTAGTTTGGTCCTGGACTATTTTTGCGAGGTATAGTTTCAATGAAAATTTAGTTTTCAGAGTCCTTGCAATGTTATTCTGACTTCATTCTTCTGGCTCTGCTCAGATCTTACTTAATTCCTGTAGGGCTGCCCAGTGTAAATGGATGGGTGGTTCTGGAAACATTGGGTTTTGGTTGCTGTGGCTGATGATTAAACTGCCACTGCCTCAGGTATGGATTAGGGTAGATCTCTCCACTAGGTCTTGCTGGGGTGCCCCTCTCCTGGTTCTTTGTCCAGGGAGGGCAAGCTTTTCTATTTGTCTATGCCTGAGGGTGATTTCAGGTTGCAGATCTCTGATGCCCAGGCTGTGATAAATGGACCATAGAAAGAAACTACAAGAGACTCCCTGTGATGTTGATCTGGAAGGCTTGAGGTCTCTAGCCAGTGCATCTTCTTATTCCAAGTCTAGAAATTGTTTTTTGATTTCCTGATGAATAAGTTCCAGGATATTTAATTATATTTACAGGGGAGGAGCAGGGAAAAGTGAGTCTATGGCATCTTGTCCCTGAACTGGACAGAACTTACTATTTTTGAAATGAAGAGGGAAAAAAAACCCCTTTCTTCCTTCTAATAAGAATAATTTATTTTATTTGTTGTAAAACTAAAAAGTAAAGATAAGCAAAAAGGAGAAAATAAAAGTAAATGTGAATGTTTTCACAGATACATTATTAACCCTTTGATGTATGCCCTTCTTGACCCCCTTCTGTGTGTATGTAATTTTTGAAAAGTCATGGAGTTCTTCTACCTTTACACGAATATATCTTAAATATATTTACAGGTCCATATATAATCTTTTATTTATACTGACCACTTTCAGTTTTCAAAGAAGACACACAGCTGGGCTACTTAAGGAATGAAAGCTAAGATTAGAATACAGAGGAATCAAGAAAGCTGTCTTTGTAGTTGTTCAGACATTCTGGGGATGGAACTTCAAGAAAAATTGGAACAATGGCTCATCTTTAGAATACAAGGTCAGTTCAATGGAGCTCTAGTGATTGGGTCTTTTTTTTTTTTTTTTTTCCTGCAGGGATTCATTGTTCCCTGTTACTTTCTGCTCTCAGAAAAAGAATCTGTTTGGATCAGTTTTATTTATTTATTTATTTATTTATTTATTTATTTATCATTTAATATGGAGTATGTGTACTGGGCAGTCTTGAGCCAAGCCACATGATAGAAAGATGGCCTCCAAAATGACCATCTTATACAACTTCACCTGGATCTCTCATGGCTCAGCTGCAAGTCTCATATATTGTAACCCAAGTAGAAGGGTTCATATAACACAATATGTGACTTTATATGGAATAAAAAAAAAAATAACAAAGTATCTGTGGTCAATTTTTCCATAAAGCAGATGTGGGAGGGGAGACACATAGAAAGATCCTAGGCCTGTATATTCCAAATACATAGAACATTTGGGTTGATCGCATTTTTTTATGCTTTTGAATTATACTGTAGCAAACAGCCCTGTGGCTAACTTTGGCACTGGTCTTTTAGATCCTCATTAATATGAGTGACTTTCACAGGTCATAATAATAACAATAGGAATCATAATTGCTAATGTGACCTATAGACCCTCAATCTGTCAGTTAAAGAATTTCACTCCTTTTGCTTTAGTTTTGCTGAATTTTTATGCCTAAACATCACATTATAAATAATTGAATATATTTCAGTGGAAACTGAGGACGATAGAGGCATCTAAAGGCACATGACTAAGCTACTAAAAATTCCAGGGGTAGATTCCAGGTCTGGTAGTATCTGATCTATACTATGCTGCCTTTCTCCTCTTAGAAAAAGTGTCCTCCAGAGTGATATATGCAACAGATGAATCACTAAACTCTGCCCCTGAAACTAATAATACACTATATGTTAACTAAATTCAATTTAAATAAAAAACTAAAAAAAAAAAAAAAAAGAAAAAATGTCCTCTGGAAAGCCAGGCAATAGCACTCTTTAGAAATCCTTTGGAATATTTATATTTTAGGAAGACTTTCAACAACAAAGGTAAAACAAAAAATCGGGTTTTTCTAGTTGGCTCTTAATTAAACAGGAATGAAATTGATGAGAAAATTCCATTCCTAAATATTCTGGCAAATTGAAGATTTCCTCTAAATACGATATTTCTTAGGTGTCTCTCGTGTATAATAAGTCTATTAGTCACAGCTGCTTGAATTCCCTAGGATGTTGTAGGGTTCTCCATTTGCTGCATCATTAACTCCTCTGGTCATATATATCCAGGAGCCCCGAGGGAGCTCATGATGATTATCCCAAAGTATCTACTTTTGGGGAATCTTTGGTGCTTTAGGTGTAGAAGCTTAACGAATGAATATTTCAACACATTACATTTGTGTTTGAGGTAGAAGTCCTGAAATAGAGAAACAAAAATTTTCTTCACATGAGCATGTGTTCACAAGAGTCAAATAATTTAACCCCAATTCGCATCTGACAGCTGACACAGTTATTCATGACATTTTTACTTCTCATTCAGATGTTTGGTATTCCACAGAGTTCATCTACTGGATACTGGAAGAAAGTGAGAAGTAGCGATCCCCGTTGGGCACACTAAATCATTAAAAGAAAATTTGTCAGAGATAGGGTAAGGGGTGGGTGAGGAGAAACTAATATTTTTGAGCAGCTAGTAGGTGCCAGTTACTTTAAATTGTCATCGCTCTCAATCCTCAAAATAACCCTTTGACTCAGTTGTTTCCTCATCAGTCCATTGTAGAGAAGAGAAAACTTGAGGTTTTGAGAGGTTTGGTATTTCTTGAAAGGCCCTTAACTAAAAAGTCATAGGGAGAGGAATAAAATCAAGGTCTGTGGATCTCTGGGACTCATTTCTTTCTTTCCACAATATAAACTGCTTCCTGAAGTTCCCAGGATTAAAACATACTGGATTCTGGAAATATAGGCTATGTCTTTAAATTCATAGAGTATGAATCTTCCACAGGGTTCTGCTCAGTTGAATTCTAATCAGTCCATCTTTAAAACACATGCAGGTTGGAAATTTGAGTCTTTAGTGTCATGAGAGCACAACAACCTGGGACTTGTTGGGTTTGTTGCAAGGCTCAAGGCTAATGTGCCTCTAAATCCCTTAAAGGCACATTAGTAGATAATTACAACAAATAAAGGCTAATGGGAGAACCACATCTGTTTTGTTGATTTGGCTTAGGGAAGAATTCTGGGTTAGGAGATTTAGTCAAATTGCTTGACCCTCTTTAGCCACCCCTAGCCCCAATCCAAAGCATACCTGCAAGAGGCCCATTGTCTAATGGAAAGATCTCTTGACCTCATGTGTGTGTAGGAAAAGCACAAACCGCCACATACTGATTCTCATCCTGTTTCTGACACAGTGACCTGGCTGATGACTTTAGACAGGCTATGCATTTTCCTGACCCTGGAAAGGCCACAGAATGTGCCTAGAAGGAGGAATGTCGTGAATAGATTTTTATCTTTGCTGTCTCCCAAGGGACCTAAAGTGTTTTGCAAATGAACTGACAAAAATCTATTTGAGCGAGAGACTTCTCTGCTTTAATTGCTCCCAAGGTATCTGTAGTCCAGGTGCTAATGGAGTGTAACTGCCCAGGTGGTCAAGCTTTTATTGTTTGAGAAGTTGGTGTAACAAAACTTTCACTTGGGACATAGAGAACCCATTATTAATTTTTTAATGCATGGAGTAATTGAAAACCTGTTCTTGTAGGCTTTCCCTATTATAAGGATGTAATTCAATCTCTCTGTGGTAGAGACACTGCTGCATGATCACTGGATTCCATTTAATTTTCTCTTCCTGAGTATGTGGGATGACTACATTTCTTAACCTCCCTTCCAGTTAGAGTGGACCATGTGACTGGTTCTCACCAATGAGGTATAGGCAGCAGATTTGTAATCCATTCCCAGATCTGATCTTAGAAAATATTACGTCTGAACATTCAGCCTGCTCTCCCCCAGACTCAGTAACCAGAGAAGTCATATGCTGAATTTACCTCATTAAAAGAGGAAGGCGGCCTGAATCCCTGAGTTACCTGATGGAGGAGAGTTGCCTGGCAGAGTCATCTTCCTCCACGGACTTTATGTGAATGAGAATCAAACCTTCTCTTGTGTTAAACCACTGAGATTGACGGATTTACTGATGTCATGGGATAGCCCAGCCTGTAGTGAATAATACATTCTCTTCTTCATATGTGCTATACTTTGTGTTTCCACTGAGGTCTCACAGAATCTTGGCTTTTCATCCAGAGCTAAACATTCTTAGCCCAAACATTCATCTGAGGCATGACTCTCCTCTGCCATATCCTAGTCAGGGGGATTTCATCTCCTCCTCTAATTGCCATTTAGAACAGCACTGACTTCTAAATATTCTCTTTACATTGAGGTATAGATCAAATAGTGTCTGCTATATTACCATTATACTAGGCTTCCAACCAACATTTCCCTCACTCCCAACTAACCACATCTCAACTAACCCACAGAAGAAAGCCACAAGTGCTAGGGGATATTATAAGCATTTGAACAGTATTCCTAAGTTAATACCACCATGTCTGGGCTTGCCCTCTTCACTAATGCTCCCAAATTTTACAAACATTAAAGTGTCTACTCTCTGTTTCATCTAACATTCTAACTCTGCTCACCAATTTGGACTCTGGTGTTCTGGCATTTTTTCCCTTATTTCCTCTGATGGCAGCATCTTCTATTGTCTCAGGAGAGAGCCCACCTTAGCTCCCAGCTTGACAGAATCTCACCTTGCTTCTGCCCTGGCTTTTTTGTAGTGCTCTGGTCAGACCAGTCTAGCCCTGCCTTTCTCAGCCTTCCCAACCAGAAGCTGGAACAATTTGTGGTTAGAACAGGCAACTCATTCTGCACAATAGGCAAGAGTCAACTCTAATAAGATATATGACAAGAGATCCATCAGGCTAGAACATTAGGGATTGGCACAGGCCATCCTGTCCTGGGAAACCTTTTTTTTTTTTTTTTTTAGATTTTATTTATTTATTTATTTATTTATTTATTTGAGAGATAGAGTTCAGGGTGGGAGTGGGTGCAGTGGCAGAGGGAGAGGGAAAGAGAGAATCTCAAGCAGACTCCCTGTTGAGTGGGGAACCTGATGCTGGGCTCAATCCTTGGACCCTGAGACCATGACCTGTACTGAAATCAAGAGTCAGACACTCAACCGACTGAGCCAACCCTTGGAAAACTTTTTAAAGATAATTGTGCAGAGGGTGCCTGGGTGGCTCAGATGGTTAAGCGTCTGCCTTCGGCTCAGGTCATGATCCCAGGGTCCTGGGATTGAGTCCCGCATTGGGCTCCATGCTTCTTGGGAGCCTGCTTCTCCCTCTGCCTCTCTCTCTCTGTCTCTCATAAATAAATAAATAAAATCTTAAAAAAAAAGATAATTGTGCAGAATTTTAGGAAATTTTAGATATATTCTCAGAGGTCACCTCATCTGAGAGACCTTCCTTGACCATCTTTTCTATTCTATCCTTCATCATACTCTTTCTCCTTTCCTGTACTATTTTTCTTTATAGCACTTTCAACTACTTGACATATGTTAGTTTAGGTTTTCAGCTCCTATCAATAGAAAGTAGGCTTCTTGAAGGAAGTAACTATTTCTTCACTGCTATAGCCTCACACCTAGGACAGTACTTAGTGCATGCTAAGTGCTCAATAAATATTTACTGAATATTGACTTAAAGAACTGGAAAATTAAGCTAAGGAATTCTGTAAGAGTAAAGTACAAAAATCACAAAAAGATACAAAAAGTGAAAGAAAAATGAAGAGATAAGGAGGATAGTTTCAGAAGTTCCATATATCTCAAATTTAAGTTCCAGGAAGAGAAAAGAGAAAGGATGAAGTGGGAGAGGGGAGTAATTCTCAAAGCAATTGCAGGAGAAATTTTCCCATATCTGAAAAAAGACAATGATACTGACATTGAAAGTACTCACTGAGTTCCAAGTAGAATAAATGAAAAGACACATCATAGAGAAATTCCAGAATACTCAAGAGAAGACAAATCCTCTAAGTATCTAGAGAAAAACATCAGAGAGCTACAAAGCAGGAAGAATATAACACTAGCATCTGCATGGACACAGGTGATACTCATGCAAGAAGACAATGGGACAATGTTTTTAAATTTTAAACATCAATTTGTATAACCATTTTTATTACCATTCAGTGAAGTCACATAAAGCTGAACAAAAGTAGAAATAACTCATGAGAAGGGAAATGAGAAAACAAATAATGGAATGTATGTATTCTAATATACATATTAATATAGTATATATACTCCACTATCTGTACACACACACATACACACACACACACAAAGTAGGAGTAAGAATTTTGAAGAGTAAATGCCATGCCATACGTGAAGATAAAATCATCTACTTAGATATACATGAAAATCAAAGGACAACCCTATGACCCAGCAATTGCACTACTAGGTATTTACCCCAAAGATACAAATGTAGTGATCTGAAGGGGCACCTGCACCCCAATGTTTATAGCAGCAATGTTTATAGCAACAATGTCCACAACAGATAAATTATGGAAGGAGCCCAGATGTCCATTGACAGAGGAATGGATAAAGATGTTGTGGTATATATATATATATATATATATATATATATATATATATATACACAATGGGATACTACTCAGCCATCAGAAAGGATGGAATCTTACCATTTACATCAACATGGATGGAAATGGAGGGTATTATGCTGAGTGAAATAAGTCAATCAGAGAAAAACAATTATCGTATGGTTTCACTCATATGTGGAATATAAGAAACAGCACAGAGGATCATAGGGGAAGGGAGGGAAAACTGAATGGAAAGAAATCAGAGGGGGGGACAAACCATGAGAGACTCTTAACTATAGGAAACAAACTGAGGGTTGCTGGATGGGAGGTGGGTGGGGGATGGGGTAATTGGGTGATGGGCATTAAGGAGGACACGTGATGTGATGAGCACTGGGTGTTATATGCAACTGATGAATTACTGAACTCTACATCTGAAACTAAAGATGTACTATATGTCGGCCAATTGAATTTAAATAAAAAAAAAAAGAAAATCAAAGGACAAGGTGTTAGAACTAATATCAGAATTCAGCAGCATAGCAGAATATGATATCATCATTAAAAATACCCTATTAATAATTTTTACCCCACCACTAACTGTTTAAAGCTATAAACGTGTGTGTGTGGAAGGAGGGCAGATGGAAGAGAGATAGGTAGAGATAAGAGACAGAGAGAGGAAAAGAGAAAGAGAGAGACATGGAAACCATTGAATCCTTAGGGATTAACCTTACAATTAATGCTCAAAATCTTAGATCTTTAAATAAAAATAATTTAAAATTTTACCAAACCACCTTAAAGAATATCTGCATAACTGATAAATTTTTCTTGTTTATGAATAAGACTCATTGTTATAAAGATTTAATTCATCATCAAATAAATCTATATATTCAATGCAGTCCCAATGAAAATTCCTAAAGTAACTTTTGTGTTAGAAAAGTTATCTAACAATTTGTCAAAAATGAAATGAAATGAAATCTATACTTAAATTATAAAAATAAATTTCATCCAGATTACGTATAACATCTAAATATAATATCTAGATGTAAACATCTAAATGTAAAGAAAATAGAAACATAAAAGCATTAGAAGAAAATATAGACAAGTATATCTGATTTTTAGAACAGGGAAAGCATTCTTAAGTAAGATTCATAAAACCATCAAGGAAAAGCACGATAAATCTGTATCAAACAAAGAAAACAGTAAAACTTAAAAAAATCCTCTGTAAGATAAAAGACATTATTATCAAAGCTAAAGAGACAGGCAAGAGCACAGCCAAAAATATTTGCAACATAAGCATAAGATAAATTATTATTTCAAAGAACTTCTACATATCAATAAGAAAAGAACAAAATGAGTATAAAAATGAGCAAAGGAAAGAACAAAGTCATTCCAGGAAGATCTTGAAATCTGAAAACCAGTATACAAATGAGAAGATGATTAGATTAATGTAATACTATTTTTCATATAATTTGGTATGTTGCAAAGTGACTCGTATGCAAAACTGGAGAGGATGTGGGAGTTTTGATGAGAGTAAATTGGTACAGCCTCTTAGGAGAGCAATTTGCAATGTTAAAATGTGCAAATCCAAGACCTAGCAATTTCACTCCGTATCTGCTGTAAGAAATTCTTGCAGATTCGCTGAAGGAAACATGAATGAAGATGTTCACTGCAGCATCGTGTATATTAATAAAAAAGCAACAACAATCAAAATGGCCATCAATTGGGAACTATTGGAATAAACTAACGTTATAAAAAGATCTCTGAGAGGGGTGCCTGGGGGGCTCAGTCAGTTAAGCGTCTGCCTTCGGCTCAGGTCATGATCCTGGGGTCCTGGGGTGAAGCCCTGTGTAGGGCTCCCTGCTCAGAGGGGAGTCTGCTTCTCTCTCTCCCTCTGCCCCTTCCCACTGTTCGTGATCTCTTGCTCTCTTGGTCTCAAATCAATAAATAAAATCTTAAAAAAAATAAAAAGATTCCCAAGATATGTCAAGGAGTATAAAATATAAGTTGAAGAACAGTAAATAATAAGAAACTATTTATGTGCCCTGCACCTTGTACCTGAGTTCACAGCTGTGTGGCTTTGACTTGCCATCACTGGGGCCACATTGTTACTGCTCTGCACCCCATCGCTTGGGTTCAATCCATGGCTTTTTGACCCACCATGTCCAGACCAAGCTGCTGCTGCTCTGTGCTCTACCCCCTGGGTCCCGACGTGTGGCTTTAATGGACTATCACCAGGGCTCCTGTTCAGCCACTGCGCTCTGGGTTCTGAGTCAGGGCTTTGCCCCATCATCACAGAGGCTGAGCTGCTGCTACTGCTGCTTTGTACTCCACCACCTGGGTCTTGAGTTACAGGTAAGACTCTATCACTAGGGCCAAGCCGTTGCTGTTCTGCAGCTCGCCCCCTGGGGTCAGAGTTGGGACTCTGACTCACTAACCCCAGGGTCTGCTGCTGCTGCACCCTGCATCCTAGGCCCAGGTTAGTGCTGCACCCTGTTATCCCTGGGCCTATGGCACTGATGCGTTCCCTCCCGTACCCTAACTTTCCCCCGTGAGCCTGAGTCACTGTGATGATTGCATCTCAGACACTGGCGCCACCTCCACAGCAAGTGCACCCCTGCTGCAGGACCCCAGCTCCACTGCCCCCCTGTCAGCATGCCAGACCTGGTACCATGAGGGATATCATTGCCTAGAGCTTCCCCAGTGAACAAAAAAGGAGAACAGAAGGACTTCAGCAGTCTTTGTCACTGGGGATCCCAAGAGCCCTAGCCATCACTGCCATCCATAGGACCTCTGCACTCTCAGTCACTGAAGACTCCTTGAGTATTCACCAACATTGACCTCAGCTGACCGAACTTTACAGAAACTAGAGACCGTGTCACTGTGCTATCCCCAGCACCAGAGATGCTCTATCTCCCCCATCTGGAACACTTGCAACCACCTTGAGGTGAAAGTTTTTCCTCACTGACGCCGGTTCCAAAAGGCTGGAAGAGGTGACTGGTCCCTCAGATGTGCAGGCATCAGTGCAGAGTCACTAGAAACACGAGAAAGCAAGGAAACATGACACCAAAGGAACACAATAATTTCTCAGTAACTGACCCCAACGAAATGGAAATCCATGAATTATCCAAAAAAGAATTCGAAATAGTCATTTTAAGAAAGCACAGCAAAATTCAAAAAAACACAGATGGACAACTCAGGAAAACAATGTATGACCAAATGAGAAATTCAACAGAGAGATTGGAATCATAAAAAAAGAATCAAACAAATTCTCGGGTGAAGAACACAATAAATGAAATGAAGAATGCAATAGAGAGCTTCAACATCAGCTCAATCAAACAGAAGAAAGAATCTGTAAACTTTAAGTCAGAGCTCTTGATATTACCCAGCTAGAGGAGAAAGAAAGAAAGAAGAATGAAAAAGAATGAAGAAAGCCTATGTGAATTACGGGATACCACCCACAGAAGTGATATTTGCATTATGGGAAGAGAAGAGAGAAAAGGTCAGAAGTCTCATTTAAAGAAACCATGGCTGAAAACTTCTCAAATCTAGGGAGAAATATGGCCATCTAGGAACATGAAGGTCAAAGATCCCCAAACAGGTTTGATCCAAAAAAGGTCTTCACTGAGGCACATTATAATGAAACTTTCAAAAATCAAAGAAGAGAGCATTTTGAAAGCAGCAAGAGAAAAAAAAGGCTAGTCACATATAAGGGAATCCTGATAATGTGATCAGCAGTTTTCTCATCAGAGATCTTGCTGTCTAGAAGAGAGTGGGATGATTTAGTCAAAATGTTAAAAGAAAAAAAGAGGGATGCCTGGGTGTCTCAGTCAGTTAAGCATCTGACTCTTGATTTTGGCTCAGGTCATGATCTCAGGGTCATGGGATCAAGCCCTGTGTCGGACTCCACGCTCGGTGTGGAGTCTGCTTGAGATTCTCTCTCTCCCTCTTCCCCTGCCCCTCACCCCAATGCTTGCACTTGCTCTCTCTCTAAAATTATAGATAAATAAATCTTTAAAAGAAAAAAAGAATGCCAAGCAGAATACTTTTCCTGGCAAAGTTGTCCTTAAGAAATGGAGGAATGAAGACTTTCTCAGGCAAACACAAGCTAAGAGAATTTATCACCATTAGACTTGCCTTACAAGAAATGTTAAAAGGGGTTCTTCAAGCTTAAATGAAAGGACACTAATTAGTACTGTGAAAACATGTGAAAATATAAAACTTGCTGGTAAAGGTAAATATGTAGTAAAATTCAAAACAATATGCAATGGTGGTGTATAAAACACTTTGGACTCTGACATGTATGTCATAGACAAAAGAGTTAAAACTAACAATAGTTACAATGTTTGGTTTATGGACACAAAATATAAAACCATATAAATGGTGACATCAACACCATAAAATGTGGGATGGACAATAAATGTGCAGGATTTATCTATGAAATTGAAGTTAAGTTGTTATCAGGTTAAAATAGACTGTTATAAGATGTATTATGAAAGCCTCATGGTAGTCACAAAGCAAAAACCTGTAACAGATACACAGATAATAAAGAGAAAAGAATCAAAGAATACCACTACAAAAAGATCATCAATTCACAAAGAGAGGAAGAAAGTAATAAAGGAACTACAAAACAATCAGAAAACAATGAATAAAATGGTGTTATTGAGTCCTTACCAATCAATAATTATTTAAGTGTGAATGATTTACACTCTCCAATTAAAAGCTATAGAGTGGATGAATGGAAAAAGAAGATCTAATTAATAAGATGCTAACAAGACATTCACTTAAGCTTTTTTAGATTTTATTTATTTATTTGAGAGAGAGAGAGAGCAGGGGAGGAGCAGAGGGGAAGGGAGAGAGAGGGGAAAGAATCTTCAGCAGACCCCACACTGAGCATGGAGCCTGACGCAGGGCTTGATATCACGACCCTGAGATCAAGACCTGAGCCGAAACCAAGAGTCAGAGCTTAACTGACTGAGCCACCCAGGTGCCCTAGATACTTAATCCGAGGTTGAAAGTGAAGGGATGGAGAAAAGTATTCCACGCAAACAGAAATGAAAAGAGACGAGAGATAGCTATACCTAAATCAGACAAAATAGTCTTTAAATCAAAAACTGTAATAAGAGACAAAAAAGGTCATTATATAATAATAAAGGGGTCAATTCATCAAGAGGATATAACAATCATAAGTATATGTGTATCCAATATTGAAGCTCCTAAATAGATTAAACAATTATTAATATATCTGAGAACAGAAATAGACAGCTATGTCATAATAGTAGGGAAGTTCAATATCCCACTTTCAACAATGGATGAATCATACAGACAGAAAGTCAATAAGGAAATAATGGACTCAAACTACACTTTGAGGCCAAATGAGCCTAATAGACATATAGAGAACATTCCAACAACAGCAGGTACACATTCCTCGCAAGCACTTACAGAACATTCTCCAGGATAGAGCATATGCTGGTCACAAAACAAATCTCAACAAGTTTAAGAAGACTGAAATCATATCAAATATATTTTATGACCAGAAGAGTATGAAAGTAGAAATCAATAACAAGAAGAAAGCTGGAAAATTCAAAATATATGGAAATTAAACAACATACTCCTGAATAACCAGCAAGTCAAAAAAGAAATCAAAAGAGAAATAAAAAAATATCTTGAGGAAAATGAAGTGTAAACACAACATACTAAAACTTATGGGATGTGCAAAATAATTCTAAGAGGGAAATTTATAGTGATAAATGTCTGTATTAAGAGAAAAAGATCTCAAGTAAACAACCTAGCCTTACATCCTAAGGAATAGAAAAAGAACACCCTAAACCCAAAGTTAGCAGAGAGAAGGGGATGATAAATATAAGAGCAGAAATAAATGAAATAGAGACTAAAAAAATCAATAGAAAAGATCAATGAAACTAAGACCTGGTTCTTTGAAAAGATACGCAAAATTGACAAAACTTTGGCTAGACTAAGAAAAAAGAGAGATGATTCAAATAAATAAAATTATAAACAAAGGGGGAGACGTTATATCACAGATATACACAGATATATATCACAGATATACAAAAAATCTTATATCACAGACATATACAGATATACAAAAAATCATGAGACTACTACGAAAATTGTAAGCCAACTTAGATAATTTAGAATAAATGGATTCATTCTTAGAAGCATACAACTTACCAAGACTGAATCATGAAAGCCAAGTCCAGATGGTTTCACTGGTGAGTGGTTCCAAACATCTAAAGATTTAATACTAATGCTTTCAAATTCTTCCAAAAAACCAAAGAGGAAGGAACACTTCTAGACTCATTTTATGGGCCAATTTTACCCTGATACTGAAGCCAAACTAAGACATTATAAGAAAAGGAAACTACAGGCTAGTATCCCTCATGAACACAGATGCAAAAATCCTTAACAAAATACTAGCAAAATGGAATTTTAGAGCACAATAAAGGGATCATATACCATGATCAAGTGAGATTCATCCCTGAGTTACAAGGATGTTTCTACATATACAGATTAATAAATATGATGCACCACATGGACAGAAAGAAAGATAAAAATCATACAATCATCTCAATAGATGCAGCGAAAACATTTTGATGCAACATCCTTTCATGATAAAAACTTTTCACAAATTAGGTATAAAAGAAATGTACCTCAACATAATAAAGGCCATATATTACAAGCTTATAGCTAATATCATACTCAATGGTGAAAAGCTAAAAGCCTTTCCTCTAAGATCAGGAGCAAGACAAGGATGTCCATTCTCAACACTTCCATTCAGTATAGTACTGGAAGTTCTAGCCAGAACAATAACTCAAAAAAAAAAAAAAAAAAAAAAAAGCATCCAAATCAGAAAGGAAGAAGTAAAATGGGTTCCATTTGCAGATGACATTATCTAATATATAGAAAACCCTAAAGATGCCAACAAAAACTGTTATAACTAATAAATGAATTCAGTAAAGTTTCAGGATACAAAATTAACACAGAAATCAGTTGCATTTCTGTACATTAACAGCCAACTATCTGAAAGAGAAATTAAGAAAGCAATTCCATTTCAACAGCATCGAAAAGAATAAGATACTTAGGAATAAATCTAACCAAGGAGGTGAAAGATCTGTACACTGAAAACTAGAAGACTGATGAAAGAAATTGAAGAAGACACAAATAAATGGAAAGATAGCCCATGTTCATGGGTTGGAAGAATTAATATTGTTAAAAAGTCCATGCTACCCTAAGGGATTTACAGATTCAATGCAGTCTTTATCAAAATTCCAATGGCATTTTTCACAGAAATAGAAAAAATAATCCCAAAGTTTGGATGGAACCACAAAGACTCCAAATAGCAAAAACCATCTTGAGAAAGAACAAAGCCAGATCCATCATACTTTTTGATATCAAACTATATTAAAAAGCTAGAGTAATCAAAAATAGTATGGTACTGGCATAGAAATAGGCACATGGCCCTGTGGAACCAAATAGAGAGCCCAGAAATAAACCCACACTTATATGTCCACTTAATTCAGGACAAAGGAGTCAAGAATATACACTGGGTGGGGGTGGGGGGCAATCTTTCCAATAAATGGTGTTAGAAAAATTGGATATTCACATGCAAAAGAATGAAACTGGGCTCCTATCTTACATCATTCACAAAAATGAACTCAAAATAGATTAAAGACTTAAATATAAGACCTGAAACCATAAAACTCCTAGAAGAAAACACAAGCAGTAAGCTCTTGACACTGGTCTTAGCAGTGACTTTTTTGGATAAGACACCGAAAGCACAGGCAATCAAAGCAAAAATAAATAGATGGGACTACATCAGACTAAAACTTCTGCACAGCAAAGGAAACAATCAATGAGTTGAAAAGGCAATATACAGAATGGGAGAAAATATTTGCAAACCATACATCTGATAAGGGGTTAACATTGAAAATATATAAGGAACTCATTTGACTCAACAGCAATAAAACCCCAATCTAGCTAAAAAATAGGCAGATGACTCGAGTAGACATTTTTCCAAAGAAGACATACACATAGCCAACAAACATGTGAAAAAGTGCTTCGTGTCACTAATCATCAGGGCAATGCAAATCAAATCCCCATATGAGATATCACCTCACAGTTGGTAGGAGAGCTATTATTAAAAAGGCGAGAGATGACAAATGTGGACAAGGATGTGAAAAAAGGGGGACCTTTATATATTGTTGGTGGGAATGTAAAGTGGTGTAGCCACTGTGGAAAACAGTATGGTGGTTCTTCGAAAAATTACATCTAGAACTATCTTCTGACCCCGGAATCCCACCTCTGGGTATTTATCTGAAGGCAACAGAATCAGCATCTCAATGATATACCCGCACTCCCATGTGCATTGCAGCCTTACTCACAATAGCCCAGATACAGAAACAACCTCAGTTTCCATCAGCAGATGAACGGATAAAGAAAATGTGTCACACAAACACAGAAATATTATTTAGCGCTAAGAAGGAAGAAAATCCTGTCATTTGTGACAACATGGATGAAACCTGAGGGCATTATGTTAAATGAGATAAGCCTGATGGAGAAAGACAAATACTGCATGGTATCACCAATAGGTGGAATCTTAAAAAAAGGAAAAGAAAAGCTAATTGCCTAGGAACAGAAGGGAGGTTGGGTTCTTTATCCTTTCTCTTGCCAAACCGACTTCAGTAATGCTTTATCTCCACTTCTGCTTGCTTAAATCTCAAACAAAAAAGGAAAACACTTGCAAAAAACCAAAGTGCCGACTCGTGGATTTTCCACAATTTTCTACCTGACCATTTTTAGTTGTTTACTTCTCATCTGGTTTGATGACAATGCTTGTTTTAGCTACTCACTTTAATGTAGCTTTCTAAAATACTCAACTTAGTTTTAGGGGCACCTGGGTGGCTCAGTCCGTTAAGTGTCTGCCTTTGGCTCAGGACATGATCCCAGGATGCTGGGATCGAGCCCCGCGGGGAGTCTGTTTCTCCCTCTGCCCCTCCCCCTTGCTTGTGCTGTCTCTCCCTCTCTCTGACAAATAAATAAATAAAATCTTTTAAAAACAAACAAACAAATCCAAAAAAACACTCAACTTAGTTTTATAAAAGAAGTCCTCTTTCCTCATCAGTTTACTGAATACTAAACTAAATCACGCAATTATACTAATACACTAATACAAGTGTTATAAAAGGTATTAGCCAAGAGAAGAAGCAAACAACTCAACAGTTGGGAAGAGAAGAGGCCAGGCATCACCTCCAGCTCTGGGAGCTGAGGTCACTGTTCTGTTTGTCTTACAGAGGGAATGGGGAACACCAGGTTTGTCCACAGAGGTGATCAAACAAATTGGTTGGGGAAACTTCTAGTGTTTGCTGATATTACAGCCAGCACCAGGAATGCCTGAATCCAGCCGCCCAAGGTTTTCTGAGGGAGACCTACATCAGAAAGAGGGACACCACTTCTTACTAGCAGCATGACTCGCTGGTAAAGAAGGGTTGGTGTAAGAGCCATATTTTAGGTGCTCTCTACTGCCTGGCCAACCTCCATAGCACGGGAGCCCTGCCCAGGAACCAGCACACATTCAGGCCTGGATAGGGAAGGAGGGCTGCAGAGCCTCCCAACTGGGCCTAGAGTGCACTTGTTAACCCAGACTCAGAAAAGAGGACCAACAGGGAAGTATGAAACCAAACAGCTTACAGAGTAGATTTACCACCCCAACTGCATGCAAGGCAGAAGTGAAACAGGAGAAAATGTGGTTTGGGTTATTGCTTGTTTTTGTCATTATTTTTAGTGACATGGCGGACCGCTGTAAAGCCACTGTCCATATCCAACGTCTGAGAAGTGCCTGTGACTTACATCTCCCCGTGTGCCCTCCTCTCTCCCACCAGCACCTTCCACCAAGAGAAGCCAGCGTTCTGGGCCTTGGGCTTATCATTCCCTTAACAAATTTTTCTTTGTGTTAAATATATGTATGCTTATATCTTTTCTTCATCAGAGTTGAAAAGCACACCATTTTCTTTACTACTTGCCCTGTTGTGCCTGCCCTAAAAGTCTAAGAAAAAGGTATTACACAAAATTCTAACAAAACAAAACAAAAAACTCTAATCTGCACATGAATCACTTGGATATTGTTAAAATGCAGGTTCAGTACTTGGGGGCGGGAGGAGGCCTGGGATTCTGCATTTCCATCAAACTCCAAGGGGAAAACACAAAGAGATTTCCAATACCATCCTAGCGCTGCTGGTTTGTGGACCACACTTTGAGTGGCCAAGAGTACAGATGAAGTGTTTCTCAGAATGAGTGCAGACCCCGAGTCAGAATCAGTGGGGTGGAGATGCTTGCTAAAGAGCAGATTCCTAGGGCTCCACCCCAGACCTCCTCAATTAGGCTCCCTGGGAGTAGGCTAAGACTAACCAACTGGGGATTTCTTTTTTTTTTAAACGCTCATGCTCATGTCCAATCAACCCATCTTGCCCCTTTCCAGAATGTAACTTCGTTGGTTTAGGATGGGACCTAGGCATTTTTTAAGTTCATTAAGACATCCAGGTGATTCTAGGGTGCAATCAGAGCTGAGAACCCCAGGTTAGGGCAGTGGTCTCTCAAATGATTCCGAACATTAGAAACACCCAGAAAAACTTAAAAAACTCCTAGTGTCCATGTGCCACCCTCAGAGAGTGGGGTTTCATGGGGCATGGGTGTGGCCTAGGTGCTTGAAAAGTTTCCCATGTGATTCCAATGTGCAGGCAGACTTGGGAACCACCGGGTTAGTGTGTCCATAGTTGAGCACCTCATCTAGGCAGTTCTTATGCATGTTAAAGCCTGAGAGCGTCTGCTCTGGAAGGAAAGTCAAAGACAACTCTTTTGTTAGCATCAGGGGAAACTGCCTGCAAAGACTCCAGTTATAATTCTATGAGCCGTCTTAGAATGATGACTAAAACTTTAAACATGTGTTTGATTCACTGGATGTAGGAGGATGAAGGTAAGCAACAGAAAGGCAAGGTAGAGAAATAAGACACATGCTCTAACTGTTCCAAAGGGACTTAACTCCAATAGGTTTGCACGGTGTAGCTGTTGGGTTGCTAAGAATTACTGATATGATAGAAGATTAATACAGAAAGTATCTGATTATAAGTAGGTGCTATTCTTCCTTTATGAGCTACCTTTTCCATCGTCAGGCTGGAAAATAATAATGTTCCCTGGTGACATGTATTTGTTTTAGTGAAGAGTTCTGTGCTCAGAGGAGAAAAACAAGCCCATAAAAACTGGTATACATCTATTGTTACTGACTGCCCAGCAGACCTTTTGTACTTTGAGAAAAACATACCCTTTTTTGAACCAATTATTTTGCTTGGGGTTTAAAGTGTTACACTTGAGGTGTATGTCCAGCCTTGTGTCATAGAACCTGAACTCATTCCTCAACATCAGACCTTGGCCAAGACACCTAGAGTCCTTTTATAGGGTTTCTCAAACCAGAGCTGGTTTCTCCCTAGTTGTAAAGTGACATGCCATGGCATCTCCTAGGGTGTGGAGGGAACCTGCCTGCAGTGGGAGAGTTAGGCTGACCCAATGAGAGGAGCCAGATAAGCCTGGGAAGGGAGACACCCTAGCTCCCATCCCTGAGGTCCCTTCAGACACCTGCTTATATTCTGTCTTATCTCCAGTTCTGTGAGCCATTCTGCTACCATTTCAATAAATCACCCTTTTGGCTTAAGAGGATTTGAGTAAGGTGTCTGTCACTTACAAGCGAAAGAGTAATGTGCAGTTCAATATGGCACCATTCCCTTAGTATATTGCTTTACACATGCAGGAGGGGGCACCAACTTCCTAAAGCTAGACTTTAACAAATGCTAAGTCTTGATTACTGAAAATATGGAGCCAGGTCATTGCAGGGCCCAGGATTTTGTTTGTTTCTTTCTTTCTTTCCATCCGAAATGGAAATGGAACCAGTGGCTAGAAGCAGAAGAGAGACTCTCAGAATGTTAGAAAGGAGGAAGAAACCTTTATGTGGATACCAACGGGGAGAAGTAAGTCTGGGTTTTCCATGATGCCTGCCAAAGCTATCAGCTTGCACAACGTGAGATCAAAATTATTTTTTATTTTTTTAAAGATTTTTATTTATTTATTTGACAGAGAGAGACACAGCGAGAGAGAGAGCACAAGCAGGGGGAGTGGGAGAGGGAGAAGCAGGCTTCCCGCCGAGCAGGGAGCCCGATGCGGGGCTCGATCCCAGGACCCCGGGATCATGACCTGAGCCAAAGGCAGACGCTTAACGACTGAGCCACCCAGGCGCCCCGTGAGATCAAAATTATTAAACAAATATTACTTGTACAGCTTGCCACGTGCGGGGTTTTGTTGGGCTTTCAAGGCAATCAGTATCAATAGTTCTATCATACTTTAAAATTTACAGTGTTTTCAGAAATATTAGGTCATTGTCCAGATGAGGAAAATTCCTTAGAAAGAGACTAAGGCACCCCAAGAACCCAACTCCAGAGAAATTGGAAACAAGACTCATATCCAGGATTTTCTAAGTCTGACCCGGTGGTCGTTATCAATGCACCACTGTACCTGCCTCTAAGGAATAGATCGTATCAGTGGGGAGACATCAGCAATTCAATCTACTAGGGAGACATTTCCAGGAAAATATTTCCCCGATGTTGTAATGAAAGCCAACAAGAAAACAGGAATTCCTGCCACTCTTGAGTGACAGATGTGTGTCCGATAACAGAAGTGGGCAGCCGTTTCGATAGGAATCTCTGAATGAGTGTTTGTCTCAACAGATCAGTTCAACGGCATCAGGCAAAGGCAGCTTCACAACCAGAAAGACCACAAGACAAGGAAATCAGGAACCTCATCCAGTGCCATTAGATGCTTGTAGGAACCGCAGACAAGCTTCTTAACCTTCCTGGGCCTCAGTTTCTTCATCTGTAAAATGAAAGGGTTGGATTTGATGATCTCCAAGGGCTCTTCCAGCCCTATAATTCTATGTTATTTACTAGAATGCTCGTAGCAAATACGCTACGCCGTGGTTTATAGTGCACTGTAATTACAGGGTTCCGAGTAGGAGAGAACACCAAATCCTAAATCAGCTAATTCCTGTCTAATTCCTGTTCAGTCACGTCAGGCCAGATTGTTTTTATATACATGAAATTTATAGCACTGCCCCCTTTTAGAGGAGGAGGTGAGGAAGCTTCAGGTAACCTGTCCAGGTGAAGAAGTCCAGAAAGCTGTAAATAATAATGAGAGTAAGCACCAACTAGGACACCTTCTACTTTTCAAGGCATGCTCACAGTAAATCCATAAGACAGATGGGACAAGTGGTGCCTTTTTTTTTTTTTAATTACCTTTGTCAGATGAAGAAAGTGAAGCACAGGCAGGTTTATATGATTTGATCAAGGTCCCCTTATAACAGAGCCAGGACTAAGACCCAGATTTCTTGACTCTGGTTCTAGAAATCCTTACAACAGCCATGAAGAGTGTGTTTCCTTCAGGGAGTCATGTATCATTATATTCTCATTAGCAAAATGCTCCTTTTTGATGACTAGGAAAAGGAGCTGGCAAGCATCACTTTTGTTGACAGGTGTTGGAGAGAGATATATCAGGGTGGTGCAAAGGTCACTTTTGAATGTTTTTTCTCACTTCTTCAGTATTTACAGAGGCAAAGTCTATATACATCTTGGGGTCTTCATCCCATGAGCTGAAATAAAAGGAGAACTTAGTTGCATTTAGATAGACCTATCATTATTTCAAATTGCATCTAGCCAAACAGAAATGGGTTTTTTAGAATGTCGTCATCTGCTCCATCCCCTCATTACAAAGCTTGGTTGGAACTCTTGCTGACTCTTTCATCTGAGCCCATTTGCAATTTTGCTTTACATGACTCATCTTAAACTTTATTATCACATTCATTGTAATAACGCTGGTTGACAACACTTTAAATAGTTGGCTTTCCATGATATAAGGTAATTAATTTTTATATTGCATCTTTAATACAAAGTATTGAGACGAAGAAGAGAAAGAAAGGGAAAAAAGAAGAGAAAGAAAGAAAAAAGAAAGAAAGAAAGAAAGAAAGAAAGAAAGAAAAAAGAAAGAAAGAAAGAAAGAAGAAAGAAAGAAAGAAAGAAAGAAAGAAAGAAAGAAAGAAAGAAAGAAAGAAAGAAAGAAAGAAAAATGGATGCCTAGGCAACCTTAGTCATTCTCTCTTCCCAATGCTTACCAACGTTCATCCTTCTCTGTCTCTTTTCCTATTATTTCTGTTTTTAATTTTTCTGATATTGTCTGGATCTAATTCCTGTAGCCCCAAATCCATTACCTCTTTGGTTTGATATTTAAAGACTTTGTCTCAATGACTGCCTGGGGTTCTCAGCTCTGATTGCACCCTAGAATCACCTGGATGTCTTAATGAACTTAAAAAATGCCTAGGTCTTTTCTCTTCTTTCTCCCTTTCTTTCTTTTGCCTAGGCATTCCTTTCTAGAAGCTTTGAAATGTGGAATGGTCTGTGGTTTTTATGATGAAGCTTATTTCTCCTATTTTTCTGGAAAAAGGATTTAAAAATGACAAGACCTAGCTTACAGGGATATTAATAAAATGGACCCATAAAAGACAAAGAGGAGAGATTATAAATCATCCTGGGTAGAGGGGGATTAAAAAAGATAGGTTCAACGCCTAATCCAGAGAGAACTGAGTTCTTGCTGCCTCGGGCTGTGTCGGTGATGGTGCAGGGCTTTACTGAGAGCCCAGGGTGGATGGCAAATGCAGAGGTGGAGGCAGATAGAGGCATGCAGGGGGTAATTACACCAAATAGACTCAAAGGCATGTTTGCTAACCTCAGAGCTTTCCAACAAGGAAAGGAAGAAGTCAGGGAGGTTTGTAGAAGAAGATTTCACTCCAGACTCTAGGACCTGCATTTGAAAAGATTCGTTGTCCCAATGATGGTTGATGGTATCAGCAGGGCTCAGGACAAAACTATGGCAGAAGCCATTTGTCTTTTCAACTACCTCCCTACTCTACTCTATCTTTTCTCTATCTACTCTCACCCTTCTCCCTTCAAACTTCTAGTGCCCATGAACTCTCTCAGGTCAAAGATGATCCTATCAGTTCTACAGTTTCATTACAAGATTTGATTTGAACTCTCTAGTTTTCCCATCTGCTTCCCCTCTGATTCATTATCAGCCATTTTATTTTTAAATGTAAGAGAAAGAGCTCCCTTACCCAGGGGTATTTGCACTTCCAATTCACAGTTAGAGATAGTGGGTAAAAGTTTTGTCTCTTGGACTGTCCCAGAGTCCGTTAAATGATGCAAGCCAGATGATGACCCATTCCACATGGAGTAAGGACTCTGTTACATAGCTCAGTTGCTTAAAGGCACTGGACATGCCTCCTCCAACAGAACCAGCTGCAGTGGCACATGCTTATTATTTGAAGACGAAGTCCCAACCACTCACCCACTCAGCCTCACTCTTTGCTATGTCCCCACCCGGACTCTTCCCAATTTTCTCAACAGTGACTTAGCTACTTGTATTTGACTCTGTCCTCGCTCTGCCTGTCCAACCTCACCTTGTGGGCTTCCTGGCCAGGACTTTGACTTCCGCTAAGCCTTGGACTCCAGGGACTTCTTACCATCTGGATTCCACCCTGCGGGCAGGGCTCCAGCAGCCACCCTGACGCCAGGGGCAATGTTCAGACTGTGGAGGAACAGGTATGTCCCAACCTGTTTCACTGGAGCAATTTCATCAACCTCAATTAATTTATGGACTAGAGCAGTGTTTTTTGGAAAATTTTTTGAGCCAAAGATCCTTCAAATGAAGTCTAATGTGGAAGGCTTCATTTGTAAACCAGAAAGTGCTGATCTGCCATATTTAAAATGGGGATCTGGAGTCTCCTCTGCTTACCCCTCTCACTGTCACTCCCTCCCCCATGGCTATGAGAAGCATGGCTTTGAAACCCTTGAACCAGAGGACTCTCAGCTCTTTTATCACATTCACACTGTCCTTGCCCAACCCCACCCACACCTGTGAATCAGCTGCCCGCATGCACTGGTGAGTCTAAATCACCATCTCCTGATCTTTACCCTGACTTTCAGTAATGTATTTCCTCTTCCTTCTCAAATTTACCCCACAGAGGGCCATAGGTTCCCCAACATGTCTGGAATGGCACCTTGTTTTCCTCCCTGCCACCCCCCGCCCCCCATTTACCTCTTCTATTTCTTGCTTCCTGTGTAAATTGATGGGAATTTAAGGAAGTTAACAATTATCCTAGAGTGCTTCTGTGATCTTAACTCCTGCATAGCTAACTAGCTACCAATTGCTACGGTTCTACCTCCAAAATCTCACTTGGATTTATAACTTATTCTCTATCCTCACTGCCACTGCCTGGGTTGGGCTTTTGTCATCTTGGGTAGGGATCGGGGCATTGACATCCTGACTTAGTCCTCCCCTGAGCCATTCTTGACTCTGCAATAAAGAGGAAGCCTTCACAGAAGTGAGACTTGGATTTCCCACTGAAGAATGGGTAGGATTTTTATAGGCTTTCCTTTGGCCAATAATCATGACCTTGCTATATTCTAAGAGTATGAAGCTCATTTGAGAAGGTTTCTCATGTAAATGTCCATTGAGGGAAATACAAATATAGACCATTCATTGATTTGCTTTCTGTGTCTTCTCTTCTGTTAGAATGACTTTTTCCTTATGCACGGATGTTGTGTTGTTGAACAGCTGTTCTAATGAGCAGGGAATCCCAGGGGCAACCTGCCGCCAATGCCTGTCATTCACAGAAGACAATCTTGCTGTGTTTCTCATTGTGCTTCATGATTAACCCACTGCAAGAGAAAACTAACACACAGAAGTGATTGTTCTGTCTCCCGTAAGAAGGGTCCTTATTATGATAGAAAAGTTATTTTCTTTTCTGTGGTTTCTTAAGGATTCTCTAATTGGGTAACCCCCTGCTGACCCCTGGCTATGGTAGTTTCTATGTTGACATCTTTGTTCCGCTCCTTGCGCACCGAAGCCAGAGATGAGTAATTCAAACCAATGCAGAGCATGAGATAATGGGGCTCTATAACCCACCAGTATTTAAAAGGCAATGACCCCTTAAGTTCACTGGAGTTACCTTCCATTAAGAATTTTTCTCACCTGCATATAACAGATGGGGTATGTGTTACAGCCCCATGTGTGCTCTGGGTGTGGACTGAATTGATCTGTCAGATTTTGGGGGCTTGAACCCCGATTGCTTTGGGATTCATTCACACTCTACATACATTTGGATGATAATTCAAAATAAGCACAAAAGTTTTCTTCTTTTGCAGGGGTGGCATTTAAAATACCGGAAAACATAAAGGATAACAAAAACCTACATTTCTACCATCTAGAAATATTACTTTTCAAATTTTGTCTTATTTTCTTGCAGTGTTTTTTTTTCTTAAAGATCTTATTTATTTATTTATTTATTTATTTATTTATTTATTTGAGTGAGAGAGTGAGCAGGGGGAGGGGCAGAGGGAGAGGAGAGAGAGAATCCCAAGCCGACTGTGCGCTGAGCTTGGAGCCTGTAGTGGGGCTCGATCTCACGACCCTGAGATCATGACCTGAGCCCAAATCAAAGAGTCTGACATTTAACCACCTAAGCCACCCAGGTGTCCCTAGTGTTTTTTGTTTTTTTTAAAGGAAATAGAACATTAGAGATGAGATTGAAATCCTCTTTAGCCTCCAACCCTAGGCTTGCACCCATTCCTGGTCTCCTCCCCAGAGGCCACCATCACCAGGAGGTGGTGGGTGTCCATGCAACTCATTCATTTATTTTATTTTCTCCTGCCAGTATGGGAGTTTATTTATCGTATTTTTATTATTTGAGCGGCAATACAATTTTAATATGCATACTTCTATTTTTCTCTCAAAGCCCAAGATCAGTCAATATCTCTATCTTCTGTAACAAGGCAGTGGAAGCAGCACACTCTGTGTGTGACCTTCACATGCTGTCCTCTCAACACCATGTTCTCTCCCACATCTTACCTACTTCACACTATTTTCTTTTCAAAGATTCTATTTATTTATTTGACAGAGAGACACAGCGAGAGAGGGAACACAAGCAGGGGGAGTGGGAGTGGGAGAGGGAGAAGCAGGCTTCCCACCGAGCAGGGAACCCGATGTGGGGCTCAATCCCAGGACCCTGGGATCATGACCTGAGCTGAAGGCAGACGCTTAACGACTGAGCCACCCAGGCGCCCCACACTATTTTCAACTCACCAACTTTTCTTTCCTTCGCTTTTTCCTTTCTTTCTCTTTCTGTTACTTCTCTTGTGTTGCTTTATTAAAAGATATTTCATTAGGTGCCCTCCCATGTTCTTAATATTTTGTTCTCACGATTGCTCCTCACAATGTATTCCTTCAATATGGGGTTCCTTTCCTTCTTGTGGAGGTATGCTCTTTCATGGTTCTTCCAGCAAATGTCTAAAAATATACTCCTATTTTCTATGTCATGCATGTCTGACAATGCTTTTCTTCTGTCCTCATCCTTACAGGAAGATCAGTGTGGGCAGAGAATTCTAAGTTCATAGTAATTTTGCCTCAGTCCTTTTAAGATATTACTCAGTTTTCTTCTGGCATTTTTTTTTTTTTAATTGTTCATGAGAAGTCTGTTACTGATCATTCTTTTGTGGGCAATCTAATCTTTTCTCTCATAGCTTCTATTGCTTTTTCTTTCCCCTTAAACTTTTTGCAGTCTTTTTTTTTTTTAAATTTTTATTTATTTGACAGAGAGAGAGAGAATGAGAGCAGGAACACAAGCAGGGGGAGTGGGAGAGGGAGAAGCAGGCTTCCTGCTGAGCAGGGAGCCCGATGCGGGGCTCGATCACAGGACCCTGGGATCATGACCTGAGCCGAAGGCAGATGCTTAATGACAGAACCACCCAGGCGCCCCACTTTCTGCAGTCTTAATATGAAATATACAGATATTTAAAGTTTATTAATCCCTACTGGGTATTTTTATTTTGACTCATATTTTTCTCTTTTTTTTCCAGAAATTTCCTCAGTTTTAACAATTTGCATATTTTCTCTCCTTCATTCTTTGTGCATTCTCCTTTCTTTTTGGAAATCTGTTAATCACATTCTCATTCTACTCTTTGTGTTTTAAATGATTTGTTTATTATTTCCACATCTTTATCTCTCTGTGCTGAGTTCTGGGACATTTTTTTCAGTTCTGATTTTGAATTCACTAATTTTTACTTTAGCTGTGTTTAGGTCATGAATTAACATGCCTGTATTTTTCTTATATAACAATGGTTATTTCTGGCTTTTCTTGCTTTTGAGTACAACTTCTTTTTTCCTTTGGAATCATTTAGTATTTTCCTAAAATGGCTATACATTTGGCACAGGAGGCATTACTGCACATTGGGAACAGAAGGCAGGGGGTTTAGTATATACTCAATCCATATCTTGATTAGTTTTTTGGATTATAGTAAACTTTATCCTTTCCTGAATGACTGTGTCTAGTATTGTTGCAGTGACCATATTTTCCAAACTAAATACCAAGTTTCATGGTCTGACAAAAGGATTGTTTTGTAAGCTGTCAATTTATTTAAATGAAAAGTCTTACAGAAGTATACAAACAGACCACATTTAACAATTTGTTGAAAATAATAAAATTACACGAACCATAATAATCCCACCAAAATCCTGACTGGAAAAGTCACTATGAGTAGAGTAAACATATCTGAATTTGTGTTTATGACTCAAGTAGCTACAAGACCTAGACGATTCTTTCTTGTTCTGTTAAGTTTCTAGATGTAGGAAGTCGAGATGAAACGAGTAGGCACTAAGTAGGCATATTTTGTAGGGTTTTTAAAAAAATCTCAAAGTAAACTGTTTTCTTATGATTTACTTCTTTCTGATCAAAGTAAGGCTAGCCAGACATTCCAGTTATTTGAAATTCCTCTGTGGGCTGATGGCAATTATAATGGTGGATTTTGTTTGTATTTGAGAAATGGTCACATTTATAAACATACAAACTGTATCCATTGTGAAATTCATGTCCCTTCATTAAAAGAAACTTTTTTACAAAACATTTCTTCACGTTGCCTCAAAATCATTTTTATATTGTTGCCAAGGCCAGAAGTCAGTAGCCTAAAGAGTTAGACAAAGGGAAAGGTAAGCCTTTCTTTCCTTCTTTTTTTGTAAATGGGGAAAGGGATTGGATTTTCTTTGTTACTTTCAATACTCATGTTTGAAAAGTTTTAGTTATGAAATCAGGGAATTGTGTTACACTTAAGAGCAAATATCATATATAAATCTTCCTATGTCTTCTTGGTTATTAATTAATGTGCTAATGATGCCAAGAAGTTTCTTAGCTAGAACTTGTGGTTTAAAGTAGTTGTTCTGAAAAAAAAAAAAAAAAAAAAAAAAGAACCTTGGCCAGATTCCCTTTATAGACCCAAAGACCTCAGTACTTACCATACAATGAATAACTTGTCCCCGTTTTTGGAAAACTAAAGAAATTAGTAATTTGTGATCATGTCAGTTACACTGAAAGAAATCACAATAAAACCTATGTGCACCTTTGCAAAAGACAAATTGCGAAAATTGCAAGCAAACAAAACAGTACATGCAGTGCTTTCAAGACACTGCTAATCACGTATGTCCTGCGAGAGGTCAGGGGAAGGCTCATAACACTGCCCGACCCCCTGAGGTAATGAGCTGGTTGCAGGTACAACTCTCTAGATCTCCTTGAAAAAGATGTGTGTGGGCAGAGATCTGCTTAGACATTTGAGAAAAGAAGGAAACCCCCCAGCTGAGGGGTAATGTTGATGTAAGTAATATCTAAATCTTTATTCTTTCTATAGCTCAAGGTAGAGAATAAATGGGCAATAGTCCTTTTTTTTTTTTTTTTTTTTTAAGAATTCAAGTTGGGCCTGGACCAGAAGGGAGTCTCTACAGATACTGACAATTGCCTAGATCATTAGTCAAGCGGATTGAACACTAAGGCACATTAGTCACTAAGATTGAGCAGGTTTTGATATCAACTGTTGTCTTTCCAGTTCTCTTGAGTTTCTACATCTGTGAAGTTCTACATGGGTGCTGTTTGCCTTTCCAGATTCTTGCCTGGGAATATTTAGGATAAACATCCAGAAATACACCATGTCTTATGGGATGTTGCCATTTTCCTTTTTTTGTCTTAGTTGAAGATAAAAGTTAAATAAAAGGAAGCTACATACTCATAAACCTTGAGAGAGAGAGAGAAAAAATACCTTGAAATACACTGAGTAACAATCTTTTCAGACTACTTAGTGTTTTCTGTGCATAACTTTATACATCCTTGCAAGCTTTTTTTTGACCTCGGGAGCAAGAAGTTTCAATTCCTTTGCGCTTATGTAAGAAAGCTGAAGTATTCAGAAAAGAAATGACTTCTAAGGGGAATACCAGAAGTCGGAGAAGGCGCTAGAGATGGAAATCAGGTTTCAAAGACCCCACAACCAGAAGGAGAAGTGGCAGAACAACTCAGAGGCCAAGAGAGGGGGACGGTGGCAATATCTGGAAGCAGATTTGCACGATTTGAAAGCTGACGACATTGCAAGGTGTTTGGTGTGAAGTGTGGTCACAGAAAATTCACATGTATTGCAGAGGAAAGTTACAAAAGGTTACTGGAGTTAACCTCACGCAGCCTGGACAATGATGTGCATACCGAAAGCTCCTCGCGTGAATTTTATGGCTTTTTTTTTCATCGAAATGGCATCTCCCTCTCTTTATTGTAGCAACAGATTTGAACTTCCTAAAAAAATGTGTATTTTTACAGGGTGGGGGGCCTGGTGCAGCTGAATAACCAGGGATACCGAATCCACTTCCCAGTGGCTAAGCCCCCCACCCCTCACCCCAGGGAGCCCGACAGGAGGCAAGCCTTGAAGAACGGTGGCCTGAGAGTTTTACCCAACACCCTCCCACTCCAGTGCCTCGGGGTCCCCACCTCCCCCGGCATAATACCTTCATTTATTTATTAAGTGTGTGCCTGGAGTTTTCCCCAGAGCCACATTCACTTCTGTCCACATTTGATCCACGTTTTATAGTGGTAGGTTGTAGCTATGGAGTGGGCCAGTGACCCACCTTCACAAGGATTTTGAGAAACATTCCCATTCTTACATCTCATTTTTAAATGTATACTTCGGGAATAAGGGCGCAGAACTAGGAAATCAATGGGATTAACTAAATTCACTGCCCTCTTAGTCCTTATTTGTATAACACTTAAGGGTTTTTGTCTCATTAAGAACCTGGCTGAGCACTGTGGTGAGGCAGTCCCATGGTCCAGATAGGAGGACTGCATTCTATTTCAATCTGTGGCTCATTGGCTTTAAATGTTTCTTCAACATCCCAAGGGTGAGTGCCAAGTCACCTCCCTCGTGGAATGAAGAAGGAACCAACTCAGGAGAAATTGTGTAAGACCACCTTTGTTTTAAGTGTGTAAAAATCCTTGCATCATACTGTATTTTAATCTTTGCAACCAATGGTGCGGGCCCTGCCAAATTTTCATCAATATTGCCTTATTTCCTGTCTCCTTTTGCTTCATCAGCCTGTAGCAACAAGCTGACAAAGAAGCTCAACACAGAAATGGAGATCTCCTTCTCAGGCAGCCCCTTCCTTTGGTCCTGGGAAGGGGATTTCTGCTCCTTTTTCTGGCTGGGTTCACATCTCTAAATATAGTGAAATAATTCAGAAGCTCTGTTTCAAAGACCTCAGGAAATATGCGGAAGAAAGGAAGGAAGCAAAGCGTGAGCCACAGCCCACAGCCTCATGCAGAGTTGTGAGCTGAGCGCCTTGCAGCGGCTAGAGGCCAGATCTCCAGTGTACGAAGGAGCTCCCTTCTCCTTGGAGGGGAGGATGTGAGGGGAAGCTGTTGGGGAGTGCTAGGCCTCTGGCCTGAGCTCAGGGCGCTGCCATCGCGCCGACTGTATTCATGCGCTAGGCCTGCTGTAACAAGCTGCTATACGTGGTGGATCAAAACAACACAACTGTATTCTCTCCTAGTTCTGGAGACCAGGAGCCCCAAATCAGCTTAGACTGGCCTAAATCAAGGTGTGGGCAGGGCTGTGCTCCCTCCAGAAGGCCTAGGGGACAACATATACCCTGTCACCTCCAGCTTCTTGGGGGTCCCGGCGTTCCTTGACTTGTGGTCACATCACTCCCATCTCTGCCTCCTTCACATCACCTTCTCCTCTTCTGTCTGAAATCTCCCTCTGCCTCCCTCTTTTAACACCTGTGCTCACAGTTAGGGCCCACCAGCTCACTCAGAATAACCTCTCTGTTTTAAGAACCTTATCTTGATTGAATTGGCAAAGTCTTTGCCACGTAAGCCAACACTCACGCGTCCCAGGGATTGGGATGCGGACTTTCTGGGTGGTCATTAGCCAGCTGACCGTGACGCCTGTTGTTGCCTGGCACTCAGATTTCGGGGAAGTGGCCTCACTCCTCTTCTCCCTGAGGAGCAGTTCATTCCAAATCCTGGGGAACCCCATTTTAGGAGTTGTGGTTCTCACGCCAGATAGGGGGATTCCCTTAAGTGATGATCTGTAGTAGGATTCTAAGACTAGGATTTGGTCTGGAGAAGGTGTGTTCGTTATACTCACTTAAAGTCTCCCTTTCATCTCCTGGATAGGCAGCAGGACCCTGTGTGCTTTGAAGGATTTGGAGTTATAGGGTGTTTCCTATCGTCTGGAACAGTCTGTCTGTGGTGCTAGGACACTTGCATGTGACAGGATACCAGCCTGGCACCGGGAGGGGGGCAGGGAGCGCATGGGAAGTGGAAAATGGGAAACGACCACAAGGGATGGATGGCATTTGTACCAAGGCTGATTCAGAAGATCCCTCTTGGGGCGCCTGGGTGGCTCAGTCACTTGAGCATCTGGCTCCTGATTTCGGCTCAGGTCATGATCTCAGAGTCATGTGATCGAGTCCCACGTTGGGCTCTGAGCTAGGTGTGGACCCTGCTAAGATTCTCTCTCTCTCTAAAAAAAAAAAAAAAACCCTTTCATATTCTTCTTCGTTATCTGGCTTTGCTTTTCTCCATCTTAGCCCTTCTCACATCGTCTCTAATCGTCTGTCTACCTAGCTGTCTCCCTAATCAGGCTGAGGACAAGGCTCTCTCTTGTTTGTCCCCTTGGAGATCCCCAGCCTATGGCATGGTGCCTGGTATATAGTAGGCGCTCCGTAAGCACAGGGGACATTGAATGAATGAGTGGAGAAGAGAGAGTAGGAAATTCTGGGCGGAGGGCTGGCATGAGAAAGTGCTTGGAGGCAGGGCAATTTTGTGCAAGTAACGTGGTGATGGTCCCCAGGAGGAAAGTGGAGCAGTGTGACTGACTGTGGCCCATGGGATGGCTTAGCAGAAAGACAGCAGGGAAGAAACGGCTGCACTGTCCTCACCGTGGCCGGCGGGACTCCCGGGGCTGCTCTTGGCAGCTGTGCAGGAGGTGATGGGTGCTCCCGGCCAAGCACACCCCGCTGAGGCCACGGGCAGCGTGGCAGGGCCGTGCAAGCGTGGGCCCTGCAGCTCAAGGCCTGCATGACCTTGGACATGTCACTTACACTCCCCAAGCTGTGGTTTTCTTAGCTTTAAAACAAAGGGAGCTGCAACAGCTCTGACCTGTGGGTAAAGGAGCTCACGTAAAGATGGCTGCCTGGTGTCTGGGATGTAGGTAGAGCTATTATTATTGTGATTATGGTGATGTGTCAGGCTCCTCGCTGGGGGGCTCCAGTCATGCCGTGTGGCTGGGTGCACCTGGCCCAGCAGTTCTGGACCTGCTGCTGACATCTGAGCCTTCTCGTCCTCCCTAGTTGCCATGGGTGACCACTGGCTTGTGTGTCTGTGTTAGGGCCCAGCTCAACCTTGATGAGAAACCTAGGGGTTCTTTATGTCTGTAAGTAATACCAGCAATCGGGCTGTTTCTAAGGTCCAAGTTTTGGCCCTGGATCCATAGTTTGTCTCCAGCTTGCAAAGCGCTTGTCTCGTAGCCTTGAGAAGCTGAGCAAAGGGTCACGGGGAGCTTCGAAGCAACCTCGCTCTGCTGGAAAACAAGGGTCAAATGAGGGCAAACTTTGCTGCCAGATCTGATTTTAGAGCCAGACTATGTCTCTGGACCTACTTCTCAAAGAGATTAGACCAGAGATCAGAGCCAATGGGACCTTTTCCAGTGTTAATTGGGATTAATTATAAAGAACAACACAGAAGCTCGTCACCGCTGTCTCTCCTGGTGTCTGTCTTACACGCTCAAGTACAGAACTTGAACACAAATTTTGGAGAAATGCTAGCTGGTTTCAAAGTCTCCACCCTCATGGTGAAGATTGTATGGCGAGTTTCCTCCTTACCAAAAGGGTTAAAGGTCAGAAGGAGAAGTGCATTTCAATTTATCCAACGGCATGGGTAAGACCCATTTACCAGTTGGAATATATATTTTTTTAATAGATGAGGCCCTCACCAGAGTTCTAATTAAAAATCAATGTGATATATAATTAAATTCTAGTGATCACATATGCACCAGCTCGTCTCGTTAGCTTTTAGCCAGAGGCAGAGAAGGAATGCTCTTATTGATCAACTCAGGAGCCCTCGAGGTTGTCAATATGAGATGTCTCGTCTGAGGGCCGGTGGCTGCTCAGCTGGCCTGAAGGACACACCACTGGCTCCAGCAAACGGTCCCATGTGCCCTGACCATTTCAGTGCTCCGTCCGGAGGGTCGGGACCCCATCTGCAGTCTCCACCCTGCTGCCTTCCATCTCTCTGAACAGCGAGCTCCAAAGAGGAGGCTTTACAAAGAGAGAGGAAGCAGATCCATGGTGTGCAGGCTCAGGCTGAGTCAATTCGGCTTCTCTTTCCCCATTCCACCATGGGCAAGTCTCCCTCATTATTTTCAGTGCAGACTGGCGGGTACCAAAAGGGCAGCTGAGTCAGAATGACTAAGGATCACACTGGCTACAGACTTCCGTGAAGACAGCAAACGCCTTTAGATAGTTCAGGCCCATCCTAGGATACATCTTATCCTACCCCTTTTATGTGGAAGAGTATTACTGATATTTTCTTTAAGGAAAAAAAAAAAAGTGACATTGCTTTGCATGCACTGGTAGTAACCTCCCCGGGCAATTTACCAGCGAAGGTTCACATGTGGCAAGTATATAGTCCTTCTCCAGAGACTTCCACATTTTTTATTTTTGTCCTCTCGTCTGATCCCCGTCACTACATGGCAATGGGAGGTGTGAAGTATTACTTTTATTCACACTTTACATATGAGCGGTTCCTCCTCTGAAGCACAGAGGGCTACAGGATTTCTCCAGGTTCATGCAGCCTGACAGATTTCTGGAGTAGAGGGCAGGTGTTTGTGCTCTACGTCCTGAACCATGTGGCTCAGTGACCACTGTTGATCCACTTGTCCCTGACAGCCTCTTGCTCTCCAGAGAGCTTTCTGTCTCTCTTTTTAAGCTGAATTTAATCAATATATTTTTAATTTATGGCTTTCCCCCCTTTTTTCTTTAGATTGTATTATTAAAATATTAACATATTTTTATGGTAAAAGGTTTAAATTATGTGTGAGAATATAGAGGATGACATGAAAGGGCCCACCCAGGGCTTCGAACACATACACTCCCACGGTCCTCCCAGGCCACCTCCCCCTCCTCCACTCCTCCTTCCCTCCCCCCTTCCCCTCTTCCTCTTTCTTTTTCTCCCTCTTTCTCCCCCCCTTCCCCCACCCTCTCTGTATATTTAAATAAAACAGGGATACTATTTTGCACAAAGAAAATTATGGTTTTAGAAGTCTGGCTTAGGGGTAAGCAAGAATTTTGTCAAATTCTCCCCTTTATATGAAAGAGAAGGACTGAAAACCTTAGCTCTCCAAATCCTCCCAGCATATAGAGCTGGGACTGAAGTTGGAAAGGAGAAGGCTATGGAATAGATGAAGGACGGGAGAAGTTTGATGGTTCACCACCCTCGGCTTTCTGAGGAGGCAGGAAGCAAGATAAATAAAACCCAACGAGTCACCTTTGGTTTCTCCCTTTCCCTCCCATCCCATATGCTGTCTTCTCACAGATTTTCTCAGCTCTGCCATCATATTATTTCCCAAATCCAACCCCTGTGGACCACCCCCCAATGGACATCCCCCTCCAAACTGTGAGTATTCCCCTTGGATTATTTCGTTGGCCTCAGTGGTGAGCCAGAGCCAACTTCTGAAATCATCATCATAATGTCTCTCTCTCTCTCTCTCTCTATATATATATATATTCAGCCATGAAAAAAGGGAAATCCTGCCATTTGCAACATCATGGATGGACCTTGAGGGTGTTACGCTAAGTCACACAGAGAAAGACAAATACTGCATGATCTTACTTATATGTGGAATTTAAAAACATTGAATTCATAGAAACAGAGAAGAATGGCGGTTGCAGAGGCTGGGGCGTGGGGGAAGATGGGATGTTAGTCAAATGTGACAAACTTCCAGTTATAAGAGGAATAAGTGCTGAAGATCGAGTGGATAGCATGTTGACTGCAATAAACAACACTGTATTGTATACTGAAAGTTGCTGAGAGAACAAACGTTAAATGTTCTCACCAAAACAACAACAACAAAACAGTAAGTTTGTTCTGGGGGATGGTGGTGGAGGTGTTCACTAACCTTACTGTGGTAAACATTCTGCAATATATATGTGTATCAAATCATCACATGGAACATCTTAAACTGACACAATGTTCTATGTGAATAAAGCTGGAAAAAAATGAAATAATATGTTTACCACTAAATTATAAGAACCAAGGTAACGAACATTTAAAAGTCATCACTTCCTAATTTGCTCCCTTTTCCTGTTAAATATACTTTTCCAGTTGTTGGCACTGACTGAATTTGTGTGGTGGAAACACTGTGTAATGGCCGTCACTTAGCATCTCTTCCCAATTCTGCTTTCAGTCTTAGCAGGGGCTTGAAACAGCTATGGGGGGATTATCAACACCATAGAGATCAGCAAGCACTGCAAATCAGGAGTAGTCAACACTTTATGAAAACCTGCTGTGGATGTTTCAGTCTGAATCAGAAGGCCCCATCTCAAGAAAGAGCTCCTCAGACCTGTCATCTCCCTGTTCCCAACATTGCCCTTCTTCTCTAAGCTGGCTCAGTTTATCCTGTAGGTACTACTCTAGAAGCCTAGCTAAAGTCTCACCTCACTGATGGAACTTTCTATTTTATTTATCTGGTCTCCTCCTTTTCAAACCCTTTTCATTCCATAGCCTGGTCATACCCCCTAACCTCTCCCTATATGTCCTCGGTGGCATTGTAAATTCTTGGGACAGAGTCAGTACCCATTAGGTGCTAAATAGGACATACGGATTGATTCAGACCTATGGACCTAGCCCAGGAAAGGATAATGTTGTCCACAGTAGCAAAAACAGATATTAAAGAACTTTATTATTATACTTGTCATTATTCTCATCGATGGAGCTGATATTTTTACTTTGTCCTTTGGTTCTCATTCACATAATAATCTGTGAGGTAAGCAATAATACCTCCACTTTACAGATGAAGAAGTTACTCGCTCAGCTCAGACAGCTAGTAACTAGACAAGTAACTAGACAGCTAGTCGGCAGAGCTGGGACTTAAATCTGTATTCTTTCTAAGAGGAGGAATTTTGAGCAGATTTTATTCGAGGAAAATGTCTGAGGTCTCCATGAAAAGTTGAATTTTTGGGGGAACTCCAAATGATATTGGAGAATGCTCATTGTTGTACCACAGAAGCCCTGCTTTCCAGAGAAAGAGACCAAGAAAGGAGGTATAATGACTTTCTCAGAGTTGCCAGGTCTATAGAAGGTTTTCTGTGTTCCAGACACTTGTAAATAGGGGAATAAGTTCTATCCTGTTGGGCTGGCCTATTGGAAGTGATTTGCCTTGGCTTCTCAGTAGGGGTCTCAAAGTCAGGGGCAAAAATGTCACCAAGCCCTTCTTGCCACGGGTGCTATGACAAAAGATGGCACGTATCATTCTCCACAGCTTCAACAGGATTCATGGGGACTTCAGAAGTGTTGAGGAAAACGTGGTCTTTGAAGGTCCTCTTCTTCTGGTCCTGTTTGAATTAAATGCCAAGACTGTCATGGTGTTCTCAAAATCGAGTGATACGAGTTGACCCAGAAGCATGGTGGGCCCATCTGACCTTAAATTTTGCATCCCTTCTTGTAACTTTAGATCATGTCTTAGGACAACCTCAAAAAAAGTACATGGCTGTTGGGATAGATGGATTTAAGCTTGAATTTGGACTTTGGCTCTTTCTGATTATTGCCTGGAGGCAGGTTATTTTGCCTCTCTTGGCCTCAGTTTCTTCATTTGCACAATGAGGATAATGTTGGAATTAAATGAGATAAAGTATGTAAAGAGTCTGCTAACATGCCTGGCACATCAAATCTGGGTTTCCTTCCAGAAATGCAGGTCGGGGCCCCTCAGCAGGGATTTGTCTGGCCCCACCTGACGTCGTTCTTCCCACCAGTTTCAAGCTGGGCTGCTCGCCTGTGGCCAGGGAGTGTATTCCAAAGCATTCCTGCTGTTACCAGCTCAGGCCTCCGGGCTGCTGTGAAGTTGCAATTCCTTCCATGGAGCGCATGCATGTGACAGGGTGTGCCCAGCCCTTAAAGTGCTTTGATGAAAATGCCTTTGTGCTAAAAGCTCTGTAAATATAAGGAGCAGACCTGGGCGTGGTGTTTCCAGAATACTCCCACTGTTAGCTGTCATCAAAGGCTCAGGTCATAGAAAAGTTGGAAATGGAGGTGGTTTGCCAATTCACTGGTTCTCCAAAACAGAGATGGCTTTTCTTTTTCAACTTCGATTTCTTGACTCACTTTGCTTGATTGTACAAGGCCCATCTTGCCTTTCTTGTATCTTCAGAGCTACAAAAAACCTGATTTCAAGTATCTTTCAAAAAAACTGCCAATTACATACTGTGTCCCTACCCACCTCTCCCCCCACCCAACCTACCTACCACCCAACAGCACCCCCTGGTGGTCAGCAAGGGGCTTCTCTGGCCCCACACCTTTACCAATCTCCTTATCCTTCAGTAAGAATGTACTTTCATTCATTCATTCACTCATTCATTCATTCACTTGCTCGTTCAACCACTTTTAATTGGTTAATTATGATGCTCCAGGTATTGTAGACCCTGGAGATCCCAATATGAACAGATATGGTTCCTGTGGGAGTCACAACTCAGTGAGGAAGCAGATGGACAAGTAACTGATTATAATTATAAAAGGATTGCACCACACAGTGCAGGGAAGGAACCAGAAGCGTACTTATCTTGAGGCTAAAGGAGCTGAAGCTTCAAAGCATGAGCATTTACATGGGCCCCTTCAGAGCCTCTAACAGCATGTTCATATGGTCACATATTTTCATAAAATTTACCAAAGTAATCTATTTTAAAGATTTTATTTATTTATTTGAGAGAGCGAGAGAAAGAGAAAGAGAGAGAGCAACGCACATGAGTGGGGGGAGGAGCAGAGGGAGAGAGACAAGCAGACTCCACTGAGCGCAGAGCCTGACTCGGGGCTTGATCTCATGACCCTGAGATCATGACCTGAGCTGAAATCAAGAGTTGGATTCTCAACCGACTGAGCCACCCAGGCGCCCCCCAAAGTACTCTATTTTAAAGGAACCAGCTAAAATTACTCTTCTCTTCTACACTGACATTCTCCCCGTCATATTTCTCTCTGTATTAGGTGGCATGGAAGCAGCCAAGGGAGTTTTTATAACTGGCTAAGGGAATGTTGAGTTTGGGATACCTTTTGTTTGGATTTAGTGAGATATTTTTATGTGGTTTATAGTTAAGCTACTGTTAGGCCTCCTCATGGGGGAATGAGAAATACTTTTGTCACCCCCTGCTGTGACTCACCAGGCTGTGACGTACAGCTTCACAGATCAGAGGTTATATCACAATTTAAACATGTCTCTTCACTCCTGGCACCAGGACTATGTGCGGAATGGAGGAGAAATGTGACTTAAATGTATGGAGCCAGCAGCCAGTCTGTGGAATGTTCTTTAGGTTATCAGACATGTCTGTCACATTATAAGCAGGGTATTTGATAATGAAAATGTTTGAGAGCGGTTTCCCTAGATTTGACAGCAATCTTAAAATTTTACATAATATTTCTAATAGTGAGTTGTGAAGCTGAGAGAAATGTGTTTAAACAACCCATACGATGCACCAAATGACCGTCAACTGTGTTGGAGGAAAGAGAAGATCCTTCTATTCTCTGTATCAAAAACAGAAGGTCTAAAATTGCCTTATGAAGAAGTGACCAAAGAGTACACAGATAAAAAGTAGAGGGAGGAAAAGTATTGTAGAGATATGCAGGGAAGACTATTACAAAATTTGTAATATTCGTAAAAATTGTAATATTTTTGGTATTTGTCAGATGTTGCAGATCTATACTTTATTATGCTTGTTTTTCTCATTCTAAATGAACTTTCGGTCACCTAATTCTCTCTTTCAATTTGTATTCTTTCCTCCCATACTGTGTCAACTTGAGACCCTACAAAACTTGAGTCGGGCCTCAGAAAGAGAGCCTAAGGTTGTCTAGGGGCCCGGTGAGCGTTCATGGAGCATCAGCGTATGAGCGGAGAGATGGAGGAGATACACAAGCTTGCCAAGTGGCAAGGGGCGAGGGGGCTTTCCAGCCAGAAGGACAAAGGAAAGAGGCCTTCGAGAGCATTTCCACCCAGCAGAGGGGCCTTGTGACTGTGGGCCCAGGAGGCCGGAGAGCCCGGGCCAGGTGATGAAGAGGGGCTTCTGCTCTACGAAGCAGTAAGCAATGGAGAACCACTGGAGAGTTCAGGCAGGGGATAGGCAGGTGCAGGTTTGGGAGGTCTCTAACCTTCCTGGGTTTGTCACCTGCGGCTTTTGGTTCATTCTACCTTTTTCATTCTTTCTCATCTCTGTACACATCCCCTTCAACTTTCCTTCTTTCTTATACTTGCGGTTAATTCAGGAAAATATTTCCCCTGCCTACCTTCCTCTTTATCCTGTGCATGCAAATCCTTCATCTTTCCCCAATTCCTTTGTGAGATGGGAATGAGTACAGTCATAGAACGGAATAAAACAGTATTGATGAGCATTCACTCTGTCATCTGTTTGAGCTGCTATAATAAAATACCACAGACTGAGTAGCTTATAAACAATGGAAATTGATTTCTCACAGTTCTGGAAGCTGGAAGTCCAAGATCAGGGTGCCAGTTCAGAGCCAATGCCTCCTCGCTGCAACCTCAGGGTGGAAGGGGCTGGGGAGCCCTCTGGAGCCTCTTTTATAAGGCACTAACCCCATTCGTGATGGTTCTACCCTCATGCCCTAAGCATCTCCCAAAGACCCCACCTCCCAGTGCCGTTGTCTCCGCGGGTTAGGGTTTCCACACATGAATTTGGGCGGGGCACAAACATTCAAACCACGTGTTACGTGCGGAGTGATCTGTTGATAATGAGGCCGGCAAAGACTCTGTCTTCAGGAATTAGCCTGGCAACCCTTAGAGAAGCAGGTATCTTTGAGATTAAATGAGAAGAAAATGCAAAGAACATTGTAGTGGAATGAAATGATACAGTTTCACCAAACAGATAGACTAATGCCTTTCAAGAGTTTTATAATTGCTTCAAGACCTTTGACTCTTTCTCTTTAGGAACCTGCAAGAGTATCTGGTAAGAGCTCAGGAGCGCCGCAGTGGAGGAGTTCCCTGCAGCTGCTGAAGTTCACGGTTGTGCGACGTCCTTTACCAAACACTCCGCATGAAATATGTACCACTGACAAGTTCAAAGGGAAGTGAAGTCAACGTACTTTTAAGAAGCAGAAATATGTGTATCAGCAACTTTATATTTCAACAAATCTCTTAGACTTACACTCAGAAGAACAGTCGGTCGGAGTGCTGCTATTTGTATCTCATGTCATGACAAAACCCAGACAATGTTTAGAATCTCAGGCTTTTCAAGTTGAACGAAATTACCTTGACTTCATCCCCCCACCCCATGTAATAATTTCTTTGTTTTTTTAAAGATTTTATTTATTTATTTGAGAGAGAGAGAATGAGAGAGAGCACATGAGAGGGGGGAGGGTCAGAGGGAGAAGCAGACTCCCCGCCGAGCAGGGAGCCCGATGTGGGACTCGATCCCAGGACTCCGGGATCATGACCTGAGCCGAAGGCAGTCACTTAACCAAATGAGCCACCCAGGCGCTCCCCCATGTTATAATTTCTTTTAGTTTTCTTTCTTTGGATGAGGTGTCCATATCCGTGGTTTTTAGGGAGCATGCTCGAGCCCTGGGATGCTTCTTTCATGCAAGGAAGCCATGAATATTTGTCCGCATAGGCTTGTCCGTGCTGCTGATCTTCCCTGAAGTGGGTCTGCTGTGTTTTGTTTCAGTCCATCCCCGCCATCTGCTGAGCTAGTCTTCCTGCAGGTTGCAATTCCTTCTTCACAAACACGTGTCTCCTGTTCATACCTACTCAGAGACACTGTCCTTCATTGATTCTTTCTGGCAGTGAATCCATTACCTCGCTATGTTCTGACTCTAAAAGGGGTTTGCTTACATCATGTCTCCAGGATAAAAGGCATGAAGGTCTTTGTCACTTAAGCATTTGCTGCCTGTGTGCATGTCCAGGTATTCACAATGGCTACCCGGTGAAGTTCCTGCTCCCCCAGGGTTGATGATTTCTGGATTTTCAGGACTCCTTTTCTCTACCAATGAAGCCATGGGTATTTTCTTTTCAAATATATGTTTGCTTTGATATTTCATTACATGAGAACATGGATTGAGCAACTTGAGTATATCAGTGTTAGAGTTGCAGTGGTTTTTCTACAGAAAGATGGGAAAATTTGCATTTTCTTCTCATTTAATCCCAGTGTGTCTTTGTGTGTGTGTGTGTGTGTGTGTTTTATGAAGGCAAAACAATTTATAATCTATGGGAATAGGATCCTCAAGAGTTGTGCACCTTGGCAGAACTATAGCCCTGTATGTGTTTCTTCACCCAGGAAGAATTTGTAAATACATATTTCATTTGACAGGACAGTTGACCCTGTGTTGTTATACGGGGGGCTAGGGGTCCTAACCCCCTGCACAGTTGAAAATCCACATGTAACATACACAGTCGATTGACACATATTCCGTATATTATGTGTATTATATCCTGTATTCTTATAATCAAGTGAGCTAGAGAAAAGAAAATGTTATTAAGAAAATCATAAGGAAGAGCAAATACATTTATGTATCATGCTGTATTTATTGAAAAAAACCTGCATACAAATGGACCCATGCAGTTCAATCCTATGTTGTTCAAGGGTCAATTGTATTTGCAGTTTGTACCCCCAAAGAGTGTGCATTGTGTGAATTCTCCCTTTCTCAAGAATGTGTTCACTGGACAAATATTTATGGATGGTCTACTCTGTGGGAAGCACTGTGCTTTCCCTGGGCACATAGACGTCTTACAGCTGGACCTTGTGTGTGTCCTTAAAGAGCTTGCAAAGTTGCCAAAGGGAAAAAAGAAAAGAAAAATGTAATAGAGGGACTATTTGCATACAAACACTAAGGCCAAGTTGGCAAATTTGATAATGGCATCCCCAAGTTAATAGTAAACAACTTTCCAGCCCCAAAGGCTTTTGTGCCCCTGCTGAGGCTGGATAAATGATTTTACCACAAAATATTGGATTAGAAGAAATTCATTTATGGTTTACATGGGTTATAACAAAAATGCAAGTGCCAGTAGAATGTCTTTAACTAGTTTAAACTCAGAAGAACCTCTGAGCCTTTTCCTTTGAGTAAAGAAGTGAATTTTCTTTTAGCTGCTTTTGGATCTGGAAGACCCAGACTAAGGAAACCAGGGTTTACCCTTGTTTGCCTCCTTCTTTTCCTGTCTTCACCCCTTTCAGGGAGCTGAGCAGTAAGCCCTAGAAATAAAGAGATACAGTTCACTGCCAGAGGTTCCTTGGCCCTTAAGTAGTTTTGTTTTGAAGACTAGTCAGAAGTACAGAAAGAACCTTGTTGACCTTTAGATCAAAAGCCCACAAGAGGAAGCTCACGGAGGAAGAAAGAACCATCTTGCTCTCACCGGATGATGGTTGGCTCCTCTTGGGGCAGGAATGCAGTTTTCTGCATGGTTTGTGTCTTCCTCGGCGCCTATGAGCAGTGTAATGTGGATAGGTAATCTGTATATCCACATTTATTTTTAGAAATTAAGTGGGGGCAGTCCCTGTGAGGCAGTGACATGCATACCTCCCTCTAATAGTTCATTAATCATGCTAACCTTTAAAAGCCATAATGTTTCTACTGTTTGAGAGGAAAAATCTGAGAAGGGTCTTTATACAAATCCATTTTTTATGGGCCTTCACATCTGGAGGAATGGTGCAGGGAATAGCTACGCGACCTGCTTAGGGCATTGTTGAGGTTTGAAATCCTACAGTCAATGCCCGGTTCCCATGGCCTCATTTTCTCTCAGGCATGAGAGCATTTGTCATGAAAGAGTCCATGAGTCTGCTGAGGATTTCCAGTGGCTCTTCCTTCCTTTGCTTGATCACTTCTGAAAGCGTTCCCTTAGTTTTTCCTCCCTCTAAAACTACATCGTTACAATTCACAGATGGAAAGTAGATTTTCTACCTTTTGGTCTCCCAGGAAGTCAGACCTTGAAGTAGAGGGCGAGGCTTGGGGAGGCAGATTTCATTCAATGGAAGGACGCCCTCTGGAGCCATCAGAGCTGCCCTGCGGACTGGCCACCTTGAAAGGGAGTGAGCCCCATGTTGGTGCAGCCACGTGGTGACAGGTTGCATTGTGGCACTAGGGAGATCGGAAAGGGGATGCTAACTTTAGGAGGGAAGTGGTAAAAACCATCCTTCAGGTCCCTTCGGACCCTGAGCCCTTTATATTTCCATGTGCCTGAGCAGGACCAAGGAAGGCATTTTTTTACTTCAGATTCCTGGCCACTTCGAGAAGCATGGCACATCATGGAAGAGGATGAAGCTATATTTTTATGTTTGGCATTTGCTCCTAGGGATTTTTTTCAGCTTATTTTCAGCTCCCAAGCTGTGGTAGGCAGTGTCTGCTATGGTCTGAATGTCTGTTTGGCCTCAAAACCCATACATTGAAATCCCAATCCCCAAAGTGATGGTATTTAGCGGTGCGGCCTTTGGGAGGTGATTAGTGCCCTTATGAAAGATACCCCAGAGAGCCCCCTTCCCCCTTCCACTATGCCCTCTATGAACCAGAAGGTGGGCTCTCAGGGACTGGCAGTCACCTTGATCTTGGACTTCCAGACTCCTGATATGTGAGAAATCAGTGTTGTTTGCAAACCACCCAGTCTATGGGATTTTGCCAGAGTAGCCTGCATAGACTGAGACACCACCTAGCTGGACTTTGAGGACTGATGTGTACATGTCCAGTTTCCACACACACTCTCCAGTTTAGCCATTCAGATGAACTGAGCCATCAGTTAGGTTAAGTAGGTGGTTAATCAGGCAAAATGTCAGAGCAGATTCTCATATGGAGACTGAGTCTGTCGACTCTGAAGAAATGTCCTAAGTGTTAGAGTGTAGGTTGAATTTACCATATGGTGGGATAAGGGAACTTCAGGTGGGGAGAAAAGCAAGAGATCTCTCATTTAAGGGAGGGGATAGATAACCTGTCAATGCTATCAGGAATGCAGTTAAATGCAGTCTCACTGGCAGGCTCTGGTAAGAATCTAAAAGAACATGGAAAGTACCTTCTCCACTCTTGGGCATCCTGGGACAGCTTCCCCGAGGAAGCCCAGACCACATGGACTCAGCACATTCTGGATCCTGCGGCTGAAATACTAGTGCTGTCTGAGCTCTCGATTCAGCAGCACAGAAGCACCTCTTGGGAGTTATACCCTGGCTGCCTGAGGACGCGTCCTTCTAATGTGGCTGCTGTAGAACAAGACAGAATCTGCCAGAAGACTGCCCTGGGACCAGAGGTCACTGATCTTCTTGAGATCTTCAGAGCTTGTCCTCCTCTTGTAGGGAGTGGAGAGATTGAGCTCTGCCCTCTCTGCCACCACCCCAGCAGCCAGCCCTTCCCAGCCCTGCCACGCACCTCTGCCCATCTCCATCCGAGGACCCTTACTCAACACCCAGCAGGGTGTTTCTATAACTAAATCCAAGCCTAAACCTTCGGTCTCTTTTGGGTACTTTTTATTACTGCCACGTAGTCGTAACTGAGAACTTGACCCCCACGTTCAACGCATGCTATGATCTGTTAGGTGATATATTTTATCTCCCTGTTAACACAAATTGCCTGAAGAGATCTTTACTTGTTGCATGAAGAGTTATTCCCAATGAATACAAGAACACTGGTGGTGGTGGTGGGGGGGGGGCGTCCATTATTTTCTGTTTCCAAAAGAAAGAATTCACTGAAGATCCACAAATGCAATCAACTGTTTTCACTGTAAATACTTGCCTTTTTTAAAAAATCACAAAACAATATATATTTCTGTAGATTTTTGTATTTTTTCCTACAATGACACAATTATTGCACTTCATGCCCATTTTCCCATGCCATTAAATGTTTTCCTATAACAAATATTTTCATGGTTTTACTGTTATTTTGTTCCGAGTATGTACTATAATCCACTGAATTTCTTATTGTTGTATATTCGTGCTGTTTCCAATTTCCCTTTCTTAGCAATACACGATATACACTTCTCCCAGAAATGTAGGCTAACACCCATTTCCCCCAAAACTATTTACAGATTATGTAATCATTTAAGCAATTTAAAAATTAATCTAATAGGTAAAGAAGGCATTCTATTGTTGCTTAAATTTGCATTTTTATAACAGGGCTAATCATATTTTCAAATGTTTATTGGCCATCTGTGTATTTTCGTGAATTTTCCCTTTTATTCTTTGCCTACTTGAGGAAAGGGAGTGATTTTTTTCTAATAAAATATAAGGGGCTTTAAAATGTTGCCAATAAATTCAGCATTTTGTCATTTGCCCTTAAATTGCGTTTACAGTATTGGTTGTTTTCGACATACAGAAAATTTTAACTTTAACATTGTCAGAACTACTGGAGAATCCTGGAAGACACCACAAATATGCAATCCACAGTCTGTGTCTTTAAAGGACTTAGCATTCAATTGTGGAGCTGGATCTCAATGCATGTAAAATAATACAATAGAGCAGCAGACTTTCAAGAAGGGGTTTAGCCACTAGGAGATGGGGCTGTTGCCAGCTCAAAGTTTGAAGAAACCCCTTAGGTGCTCCTGATCATCACTATCCCCCTCCCTGGTTGATAATCACAGATTTAAGTATCAGGCTGGGTAAGGATCAGGAGTGTCTCCAAGCAGTGTGTGATTAATGGCACACAAATGTGATAATGCACTCAGGCTGACCCGCCTGACAGTGCTGAGTTATTTTCTTTCTTCTGGGCAACCGACTGCATATTTGTGTCAGCACCCTTGATGATATCAGTGATATAAATTGTGTTTATCTCCGGTCTATGAAAACTTAGAAAAGTATCTAGGAAAAAAACTTAGGGGGAATGAGAATGAACACTAGTGTTCATTGTCTTTTTTTTTTTTTTTTTTTGGTAGCATTCAAATTTGATTGTGTTGTCTGTTAAGAATTGAGGTCTTGCTTGTCTCTGTGTCTCAGCACATTTGCTAGAATTTGTCATGTGTTTTATTTTTTTTTATTATTTTTTTAAAGATTTTATTTATTTATTTGACAGAGAAAGACACAGCGAGAGAGGGAACACAAACGGGTAGTGGGAGAGGGAGAAGCAGACTCCCTGCCGCGCAGGGAGCCCGATGCGGGACTCGATCTTGGGACTCCAGGATCATGACCTGAGCCGAAGGCAGTCGCTTAACCAACTGAGCCACCCAGGCGCCCTGCCATGTGTTTTAAAGACTCCAATCCAATGAGACCTCACTGTGCGTGTCTATGGAGGGGGAGGGGCACAGAGGGAGGAGATGAAGATTGAAACCCTGGGGAGGCAGCTGCCTGAGCTGACTCAGGACCAGCGTGAGGGGGGAGCTGGCTCAGGGGCGCTGTGGGAAACATCTCTCTGGATGGTACGGCAAAGCAACAGGACATGTCCAGAGAGCAGGAGCTTTTCCAATTCTGGTGGATTTCAGCCAGCGGGGTGCTGGCAATGTTTAACAACCAGGTCTCTGGGGGAACAAAGTCCTGATGGGAAGCATTTGCTGATGTCTCTGGTGTGAATACTTCCCCGTGGTCAGCTGCAAGCTTCTGTGAGGTTGTGGAGTGTGGGGCTAGAGAGAGAGATGGGCACCGTGGGCCCTCGTGAGCCAGTCAGTGTGAGCTGACAGTTTTGTTTCTGTGCAAGCCATCCGTTCACTTGTTCATGGCAGGACCGCAACCACGTCTTGAGGCAGGGGCCACAGAGGGGGGGAGAATCCAGCGCCACAAGGGAGGCCACTAGCCCAGCCAGCCAGCGTGTCAGGGAAGCAGCCCTGCAAATTGGAATGGGCCTGGCTGAGAGGCAGCAGGATGGGGTGCGAAGCTGCAAAGCTGAGGCAGAAGTCCTGGGGAGGGTAGGGGGGACACCTGCACTCAGGGAGGCTGCAGGGGTGCCAGCACTCATTTCTGGCCAATTTCAAAACTGGCATTGTGACTCAGTGATTGAGGGCCAGTGCCTGATGCTGTGGATGTCCTTCTTCTGGTCAGATCTGGCTCAGACACAGACGTGGGGAAACCAACTGATGAAGAAGAACACCAGGGACTCCAAAACCAGGGTCCAGCTGGGCCAAGGACTTCAGTGAACACCCAGTGAGTGAATCTGAAGCCTTCATTTACCCACATATGAGGAAGGACACAATCCTGTTGTTTCAGTATTCAGACCTTATGAGGAGTAACATCATTTATTCCATCAACAAATATTTTTTGGTAAGCAAAAGGGATAAGATTTTGCTGTTACGGAGTCTGTATTCTTGTGGAAGAGACAGATGGTGGACAATTTCATTTTAGATTGAGATGAAGTTACAAGGGGCTAAGCTGTGACCAAATGGGGATGGGCATGCTGCTTTTGATAGGGTAGTCATGTTCCTTCTAAGAAGACAATGTTTGAATTGAGGCCTGAAAAGTGAGAAGAGAACGGTCATCCCAAGAGCTATGGGCAAAGGCAGAAGGTAAGGTAAGTACCAAGGTCCTGAGGCAGGAAGAAGGAATGTGTTTATCTCCAGTCTATGAAAACTTAGAAAAGTGTCTGAAAAAATATTTAGGGAGAATGAGAATGAACGTTAGCTTTCACTATCTTTTTTTTTTTTTTTGTAGCATTCAAATTCGATTGTGTTGTTTGTAAGAGTTGAGGTCTTCCTTGTCTCTGTGTCTCTCTATGCACCCTGAAGTACCCAGCACATTTGCTAGAATTTGCATTTAGGTCTTCAATCATTTTGAGTTTATTTTTGTGTATGGTGCAAGAAAGTGGTCCAGCTTCATTCTTTTGCATGTAGTTGTCCAGTTTTCCCAGCACCATTTGTTGAAGAGACTCTTTTTTCCCATTGCATTTTCTTGCCTCCTTCATCATAGATTAATTGACCACATAAGTGTGGATTTATTTCCAGACTCTATTCTTTTCCATTGATCCTTGTGTCTATTTTTGTGCCAGTACCATACTGTTTTGATTGCTACAGCTTTGTGGTATCTCTTGAAATCTGGAATTATGATACCTCTAGCTTTGTTCTTTTTCTAGATTGCTTTGGCTATTCAGGGTCTTTTGTGATTCCATATAAATTTTAGGATTATTCGTTCTAGTTCTGTCAAAAATGCTGTTGGTATTTTGATAGGGATTGCATTAAATCTGTAGCTTGCTTTGGGTAGTATGGACATTTCAACAATGTTTGTTCTCCCAATCCATGAACATAAAATATCTTTCCATATATTTGTGTCATTTTTAATTTTTTTCATCAATGTTTTATAAGTTTTCAGAGTATAGGTCTTTCACCTTCTTGGCTAAGTTAATTCCTAGATATTTTATTCTTTTTGGTGCAATTGCAAATGAAATTATTTTCTTAATTTCTCTTTCTGCTACTTCATTATTAGGGTATAGAAATGCAACAGAGTTCTGTATGTTGATTTTGTATACTGTGACTTTACTGAAATCATTTATCAGTTCTAATAGTTTTTTTGGTGGAGGTTTTAGGGTGCAGTATCATGTCATCTGCAAATAGAGAAAGTTTTACTTCTTCCTTATCTATTTGGATGACTTTTATTTCTTTTTCTTGTCTTATTGCTGTGGCTAGGACATCCAGTACTATGTTGAGAAAAAAAGGTAAGAGTGGGCATCCTCGTCTTGTTCTTGATCTTAGGGAAAAGCTCTCAGTTTTTCACCATTGAGTATGATGTTAGCTGTGGGTTTTTCATGTATGGACTTTATCATGTTGAGGTATGTTCCCTCTAAACCCACTTCTTTGAGGGTTTTTTTTTTTTTATCATGAGTGGATGTTGTACTTTGTGACGTCTCTTGAGATGATCTTGTGGTTTCTATCCTTTCTCTTATTGATTGATTTGTGAAGATTGATTGATTGGTTGATTGACTTGTGAATATTGAACCACCTTTGCATCTCAGGAATAAATCCAACTTGATCATGATGAACGGTTTTTTTCATGTATTGTTGGGTTCAGTTTACTAATATTTTGTTGAGGATTTTTGCATTTGTGTTCATCAGAGATATGGCTTAGAGTTCTCTTTTTTTGGTAGTGTCTTTATCTGGTTTTGGTGTCAGGGTAATGCTGGTCTGATAGGATGAATTTGGAAGCTTTCTTTCCTCTTCTATTTTTTGGAATTTTTGAGAAGAATAGGCATTAACTCTTATTTAAATGTTTGGTAGAATTCACCTATGGAGCCATCTGGTCCTGGATTTTTGTTTGTTGGGAGTTTTTTGGTTACTGATTCAATTTCATTGCTGGTAACTGGTCTGTTCAAATTTTCCTTTTCTTCCTGGTTCAGTTTTGGGAAGTTATATGTTTCTAGGAATTTGTCCATTTCTTCTATGTTATGCAATTTGTTGGCATATAATTTCTCATAATATTCTTTTATAAACCTTTATATTTCTGTGATGTTGATTGTTATTTCTCTTTCATTTCTGATTTTGTTTATTTGAGTTTGTTTGCTTGTTTGTTTGTTTTTTGATGAGTCTGGCTAAAGATTTATCAATTTTGTTGATCTTTTCAAAGAGCCAGCTTCTGGTTTCATTAATCTGTTCTATTGTGGGGTTTTTTTTGTTTGTTTTTAGTTTCTATATCATGTATTTCTACTCTAATCTTTATTATTTCCTTCCTTCTACTGGTTTTGGGTTTGTTTGTTCTCCTTTTTGTAGCTCCTTTAGGTGTAAAGTTAAGTTGTTTATTTGAGATTTTTCTTGCTTCTTGAGGTAGGCCTGTATTGCTATAAATTTCTCTCTTAGACCAGTTTTTGCTGGATCCCAGATTTTGGACCATTGTGTTTTCATTTTCATTTGTCTCCATATATATATATTTTTTTCTGCTGAAAAATCAGCTGATAGCCTTATGGGATTTTCCTTGTATGTAACTGTTTTCTTTTCTCTGGCTGCTTTTAAAATTTTCTCTTTATCACTACTTTTTGCCATTTTAATTATTATGTGTCTTGGTGTGCACCTCCTTGGGTTGATTTTGCTGGGGGCTCTCTGGGCCTCCTGAGTCTGGATTTCTGTTTTCTTTCCCAGATTAGGGAAGTTATCAGCTATTATTTCTTCAAATAGATTTTCTGCCCCCTTTTCTCTTCCTTCTCCTTCTGGGACTCCTATAATATGAATGTTATTATACTTGATTGTGTCACTGAGTTCTCTTAATCTATTCTCATTTTTTATTATTCTTTTTTCTTTTTCCCTTCCAGCTCAATTGCTTTCCATTATTCCTTTTCTAGGTCACTGCCTGGTTCTTCTGTTTCCTCTAGTCTACTATTTATTCCCCTAGTGTATTTTTAATTTCAGTTATTGAGTTATTCATCTCTGATTGTTTCTTTTTTATATTTTCTATCTCTTTGTTGAGGGTCTCAGTGAGGTCTGCTCTTTTCTCAAGTCCAGTGAGTATCTTTTGGACCATTACCTTAAATTCTCTCTCAGGCATATTGTTTATCTCCATTTTTTTAGCTCTCTTGCTGTGATTTTGTCCTGTTCTTTCATTTAGAACACATTCCTCTGTCTCCTCGTTTTGTCTCTGTATCTGTTTCTATGTGTTAGGAAAGTCAGCAATGTTTTCTGCTCTTGAAAGTAGTGGCCTTATGAAGAAGAGGTCCTATAGCGCCCTACAGTGCAGTGTTCCCTGTTTACCTGAACCTGGCACTTCAGGAGTGTCTACTGTATGTGTTGGGTGGGCCTTACTATTGTGGCTGAGCTGTATTTGCCCTCTGTCCAGTTGTCTGCAGTGGCTGTCTTTGCCTGTTGTGGGCAGGGCTTAGTCACTGTGCTGTTAGTGGGCCAGTCTGGGGCTGCCTTGGCCTTGAGTTGGGTCAGACCAGACATTTACCAGAACTGTAGGTGCATCAAATTGCAGGGCACTCTCCCTGTGTTGCCTCCAGGAGGCTTTCATTCGTGGGCAGAGCCTGTGATCAGACTAGATGTCTGCCCCCAGCCCACTGCTGGGGCCACAGTGGAGCTGATGTGTGTGGTTATTTTTTTTCTCCAGGGCAGGGGTCACTTTGGAATGGTGCTGGCCCCTGTCACAGCAGCTTGCACAATGCCAGGTTTGTGGTGACACTTTGGATGGGCCCCTGCCAAGGGCAGGTTGGAGGAGATGGATCTGCAGGAGAATGCAAGGCGGGGTGCATTGTTAGCAAATGTTTTCCATGTGGCCTCTTCTCTCCGAGTAGCTATGGAGAGTTTATTCTGCCAGTCTTCAGGTCATTTTCTGGGTTATTTACACTGATGTGGGTGTTATTAACATGTATCCATGAGGCGAGGGGAGCTTAGGATCCTCCCACTCTGCCATCTTCCCCGGAAGTCCAAACTTAAAGAATTTTGATGATGATCAGGAGGTGCCATCAATGCCACAGAAAGGTTTTTCTTACATAACAGGTAATTTTTTAAAGTAAACTTTTTATTTTGAGATAATTGTAGATTCACATGCAGTTATAAGCAATAATACAGAGAGATTCCATATGCACTCGATACCCACTTTCCCTCAATGGTAGCATCTTATAAAACCATAGTGCAATATCACAACCCGGATATAGTCATTGATGTGGTCAAGATACAGAACATTTCCATCACCATAAGGATCTCTAATGTTCCCTTTTAAAGCCACCCCCATTTACTTCCTGTTCCATTCCCACCATCATCCCTAGCAACCACTTAAAGAATGCTATTTGGATGGGATAATTCTGTAGATAACTTTTTAAAATTGACTTTTTCACTCAGCATAATTCACTGGAGATTTATCTAGGTTGTTTCGTGAATTAATAATTCATTCCTTTTTATTACCAAGTATTATTCCACAGCATGGATGTACCACTGTTTAACCATTCACCCACTGAAGGTCACTTATTTCTTTGTAGTTTGGGGCCATCATGACTTAAGCTGCTGAAAACATCTGTGCACAGGTGTTTGTGTGCCCCAAAGTCTTCATTTCTCTGGAATAAATGTCTAGGTATACAGTTCTTGGGTTATATGGTAATTGAATGTTTAGATTTTTAAGAAACTACCAAGCTGTTTTTCAGAGTGGCTGTACGAGTTTACACTCCAGCTAGCAATGTATAAGTGATCCAATTTCCCTGCATCCTTGCCAGCATTGGTCATTGTCACTATTTTATATTTTAGCCTTTCTGATGGAGAGATACTGATATCTCACTGTGGTTTTAGTTTGCATTTCCCTAATGGCTGATGATGCTGAACATCTTTTCTTAGGCCTATTTGCCATTTGTGTATCTTCTTTAGTGGAATGTCTATATATGTGTTTTGCCATGTTCTAATTGGATTGTTTCCTTTTTCACTGTTGAGGCTTCAGTTCTTTGTATATTCTAGGTACTAGTCCTTTGTCTGACATGTGATTTGCAAAATTTTTTCCCCACTCTGTAGCTTCTCTTTTCATCTTCTTAACTGTTTTTTTTTCCCCCAGAGGGAAAGTTTTTAGTTTTGATGAAGTGCATTTATCAACTTTTTACATTATGAACCATGCATTTGCTGTCAAGTCCCAGGACTCTTTGTCTAGTCGTAGACACTGAAGACTTTTCCCCAAAAGTCTTATAGTTTTACACTTTACATTTAAGTACATGATAAATGCTGAATTAATTTTTGTATAAAATGTGAGACCCAGGTTTGGGGTTTGTGAGTTTGTTTTTGTTTTTGTTTTGTTTGTTTGTGAATGTCCTATTGCTCCAGCATTATTTCTTAAAACATTGATTCTTCCTCCATTGATTTGCTTTTGCATTTTTGTCAAAAGCAATTCGTTTATTTGTGTAGGTCTATTTCTGAATTCTCTATTCTGCTTCCTTGATTTACATGCTATTCCTCTGCCAATACCACACAGGCTTGATTACTGTAGCTATATAGTAAGTCTTGAAATTGAGTAAACTGATCCCTCTTACTTTTTTCTTCTTTTAAAAAAATGTCTTGGCTATTTTAGTTCCTTTGAATTCCCATATAAATTTTAGGATAATTTTGTCCATATATACAAAAAAATCTTGCTGGGATCTTGATAGAAATAATATTAAATGTCTATATCAACTTGGGAAGAATTGACATCTTTACTATGTTAAAATTGCCAAGCCACGGACCCAGAAGATTTGTCCATTTATTTAGATTTTGTCTGATTTCTTTCATCAGCATTGTATAGTGTTCAGAATACAAAGTTCTATACAAGTTTTGTTAGATTTACACCAAAGTATTCATTTTTGAGAATTGTAAATGGTATTGTATTTTTAATTTCCATGTCCATGTGTTCCTTGCTAGTATATAGAAATACAATTTTTTAAAGATTTATTTATTTTAGAGAGAGAGAGCACAGCAAGGAGGGGTAGAGGAAGAGGGAGAGAGAGAGTCTGAAGCAGACTCTGTGTTGAGCATGGAGCCCGACACAAGGCTTGATCTCACAACCCTGAGATCATGACCAGAGCTGAAACCAAGAATTGGACACTTAACCCACTGCCTCACCAAGGTGCCCCTAGAAATACAATTTTTTAAATGTTTATCTCTTATCCTGTGCACTCCTGATCCCATTTATTAGTTGTAGGGAGCGTTTTGTTTTGCTTTCTTTTTGTTTTTTGTATATTCTTTGGGATTTTCCATGCAATTGTGTCATCTGCAAATAGAGGTAGTTTTATTTTTTCCTTTCCAATCTGTATGCCTTTTATTTCTTTTTCTTGCCTTCTTTTATAGCTAGAGCTTCTAAGCACTATGTGGGGTAAGAGTGGTGAGAGTAGACTTCTTTGCCTTGCTCCTGATCTCAGGAGGAAGTAGTCTTTTTGTGGCATAGAGGAAGCTCCTCTCTAAGATATTTATTTTTATTAACAAATTTAGCAATTCAACATTTATGGACACTACAGGAGTTTGCTTTCCTTTTAAAATTTTTTCTTTTTCATATGATGAAAATCACATTTTTCAAGACTTTTTTTCAAGTTTACAAAAGGGCGTTTGTTATCTTTTCCCACTGAAAGGACTTTGTGTTGTTGTTATATCTTTCCTGGATTTGTTATGGAACACACTCCTTACATGGAGAAAATGTTTGCTACCAGTCTCAAGCTAACTTACTAAGAATGAAAATAAGTCTCAGGCTGTAATTTGGCTAGTGAAGGAAACACTTCTTTATTGCGTTGGGTATAACACACGGAAGTTGTTGGGAAACAGCAGAGAATGGGATTTTGGATTGGACAGCCAGGCTTTGGCCATCTGCTGGCCCCTTCTCTTCCCTGTCTCACGCCTCCCAGGACTGCAGCGAGCTGGTGTTCAGGCCAGAGATCCTTCTGCTCCTAACTCCAACTGCTTGGTGGCTACTTGGCACTGCAGATCTCAGATGAAGCCTCTGTTTTCCTCTGATCCTGCCTGATCTATTGCTTCTAGGTCATGGCTTTTCACCCAGCCTGCTCAGTGGAAACTGCAGGACAAGAAGATAAGCAGTGTTGTTTTCCTTCTTAGATTGTCCAGGCCCTTGGGTTTCTGAGCACACCTCTACTGTGTACCTAGTCAGCCTTGCCCATTACAAAAGTCTCCTGAGTGTTACATATTTGCTCTAAAAAAAATGAGCTTTAATCCCAGGGCCTATTATGAACTATTATGAACCACAAAATGAAATGAAAATCTGGAAAATATATAGTTGAGCCCTACAGATGTCATGTAGGGTGGGCTTTTGCTTTAATTTGTTTGCTTTGCTTGTGCAGGTGGGTTATCCGCACTGATCAACCCTCTTTGGTAACTTCCAATCCCTTCTAATGCTCTGGCTGGTGTTAACATAATTTACTATATGTCTCCGAGTCTTATTTTGTTCTCCATTTCTGCATTTTCTCTTTGAGAGATGAAGTTGCAAGTAGCATTGCCGTCCAGGGTCAACATATGAGGAGAGTAGTTCATAGTTGCATAGCATTCTGGAAACACTTTTGTGCTCCCTTTAACTGCACGGTATTCCTGATTGACTTCTGGCATTTTTACTGACTTTCTTCCGAGAAGCTCAAAGCACTCCGTCTTTATTGGCAGATTTTGTAAGATGCAACCCATACCAGGGTGGACAGTCATTCCCATGGGTAGTTCTGCATTTTATGGATAAGGGTGTTTTATATAATTTTGAATGAAAATAATCTTATGCACTTCAGCCCACAGACCCTTTGAATATCCCAGGCTCTGGGAGGAGCATTCACATTTGTTACTTTGGTTACTAATATTTCCCCAATTGCTTGAAGTGATTTATGTCTTTAAAATACAGTAAAAAAGACCCTAGCTCTCGGGAACTGAGTAGAATTGTAAGGGGAATGGTCAGTCCTTCTCAATGAACAAGGCTGGAAAAGAGGTGGGTTCACTTTCACTGTGACGGAGCCTTAATACGACTATGCCGTAAAGTTCAATCTTTTACCAAATTCGTCTCAATCAAGCGGTAGCTATCAAGACGGGCAACTTCAGATATTATGTTGCATGGACTGTATCCTATAAGAAGCTTATAGAAACTTAGTTTGAGTTTTGGAGGATTAGAGGGAAAAAATATAAATTGCTGCCTTAGAGGAGGAGTGAGACTAAAAGTAGTCCAATTTTGTTTTAAAAGAATTTTCATTTATTTATTTGACAGAGAGAGAGAGAGAGAGCACAAGCAGGGGGAGAGGGAAAGGAAGAAGCAGGCTCCCCGCTGAGCAAGGAACCCGATATGGGGCTTGATCCCAGGACCCTGGGATCATGACCTGAGCTGAAGGCAGTTGCTTAATCAACTGAGCCACCCAGGCACCCCTAAAAGTAGTCCAACTTTAAAAGAAGGGGCATTCTTATAGCTCAAGGCAATGTAATGACAGCACAGCATTTTCTGGTCACTGTGGCCACACTGACCATAGGCAGTGACATTAATTGCTGGCGAGATGGGCTGGCATGGTCTTTGTATGGTCAGTGACTAATGATTTAAGCAAGCGATGTTAGTTTTTAACTGAATTTGTACCTCTGGGACAGCAAAGGGAGGGGTGAGTCCCCAGACAAATGGCCATGCACGAGGCCTGTCCATTATCCGTATTCCTTTTACCAACAGCGAAAAACTTGTATTTAGAAGAGGTGCACACAAACAAGATTCTTACGGACACATTTCTGTCTTCCTGTCTGGTGATTTGTGTCTGGAAAAATGGCAGCCAATTGGCATTTCTAGTATTGAAAAGTGCATGCTGGTGTAGCTACAGCTCATGTGGGTGTCCACATACAAAGATCGGGCTGAGAGGTTTGTGAAGATAAAATTCAAGAGAGACACTTGGGAAAGGTAGGGAATAGAAGGAAGTGTGAAAAGAAAAGAAATGGTAGCTATAACCATCAATGCACAGACTAGAGATGTATATTTGCCTTCTGTGAAAGTTAGAAATGATCATGGCACATTCTGTTACCTTTCTAGGAATATACGGGCACCATTCGTGTCTACCCTCTTTTCAACACAAATAACCTCTCTCCTGTATCACTCTCACCTGATCACTGCAACCTACAGGAGGCAGATTCTAGACCATGAATCTTACTCTAAAATACACTGCTTTGGGCACATACATGAAAGATTTTTATATTTTTTGTGTTCACACCTTCTTTCTTTATGTTGTACACTTCCTAAGGTCAGGGCCAATGTCTCCCACTTCTACCCAGCATGGCACTTTGCACCAGTAAGTGCTGGTGAATGTTTTGATTGATGACGGTTGGGATAAAAGTGAATGGAGAAAAAGCTGAGGATTTAAGGAAAAAGACAAAAATGCTCAACCCCATCATTTATGAAATGTAATATTAAAGAAATGGAATGTTTTGCAGTTAAAGTGGTGCTTGAAGTCTGTGCATGTGGACTGTGTTCTATCTAGAATGTCCCCGTAAAGCAGTATAAAAATACCCTCATGACTCTGTTTCATTGGGGTGAACACTGTTGTACGTTTGCAAGCTGGTCTACGTGCCAAGTTACAGGATCGACTTAAGTGTAGTGATCGTATCTTGAGTAGTCAAAAGAGTAATTGGGGAAGGCAAGATTGGTTTTATAGCAAACGATTACAGGAAATCTTACCTGAATCTTTTCAGTTTATCATTTTCCTATGCAATGTTTCATTAGCTAATTGTTATTGAGACAATGAAGGACTGGGTTCCAAAACAGTCAATTACTTAGTCCAATTTGGGTAATAAAAACGTTATACGAATTGAAATATAGTTTACTTTGAAAGGAAATCCTGTCTCCCTGGAGGCTGTTAAATGGTTTGGGGAAAATGGTTCTACTACTCGCCTCTTTGTTGCAACATTATATGTTGGAAAAATACGCTTAATTATATTTGGTTGTCTCTAAAGACTTTCTGGTGAAAACTGGTCTGATATTAACAAAGAAAACTTGCATGTGAGAGTTTATAGGGGAACCTGGGGCCCAGGAAGGTGGTGAGATGAACCCAATGTGCACACAGCGTATGGCAGAGCATGACTTTGAATCCACTTGTCCCCGCATTATTGTTTCAGGCAGTCGAAACTGCAAATAACTCAAAAGGATCCCCCATAGGGTTTAGGTGATGTATCTTATGTGAGGATGCCAAAGTGCTGAGGCCTTTGGGAATTTCTAAATTGTAAACTATTATTATTAATTTGAATTTTTAGTGGTAAAAATGCATATTCTACTCAACAGTTATACTCAACAACCATAACATTTATGCTTCTTTTTAAAAAGCTTTTTGATTGCTTCTAGGAAGACCTACAAATGAATCATTGTCATAAAACAATGTGTTTGGGAGGCCTTATTGATCTTGAACCGTTTCCTTGGCCAGTTTTGTCTTTTCTGCCATGCATTTAAGACAAATCCCTCTTCAAACACTGTCGCTCACCCGGTAGCTTGAAAGGAGTGTTTTCTTGGGGCATAAAGATGGCAGATGTGGTGGCCCCATTCTTTTTGCTTTTTAGAATAGTTTAAACATTTCTCTTTTTTAAAAAAAATCGATGTTTTCTCTAATCCCTATGGCAGGAGGGTGCATGCATGTGCCTGCGTGCACGTGCCCCTGCGGACACACACACACACACGCACACACGTGCTCCTGAGCCCCATTTGATGCTACAGCTGAGCTTCAGTCTGCTTTTTTAAGGACCTGACTGGTTGCATAGGAAAGATCTGGAGCTGCCCATGCCTTTATCTGCATGCCTCATCTGAAGGGGCCCGGGGCCGTGTTTGCTCATGAGGAGCTCTGTCTACAAGTGACCTGTTTGTTTGAGGAGTCAGAGAGCTTGTCAAAGCATGGAGGACATTATCCAAGCTTTTGCTCTTGTTTCTGTAATGGGGCCCAGCAGCAATCCTCCCCATCTGGAATTCTCTGCTCAGTGAGTGCCCCTGAGACACATTCTGTTTTGAGGCCTTAATAAGCACCAAACTGTCAAGCCTGCCTTTGTGAACTATCATATCCCTGTCTGACTTTAGAGCCTGTCTCTGAATGAATAGAAACAGTTTCAAATAAACTTTATTTTTTTTTTAAAGATTTTATTTATTTATTTGACAGAGAGAGACACAGCGAGAGAGGGAACACAAGCAGGGGGAGTGGGAGAGGGAGACGCAGGCTTCCCGCAGAGCAGGGAGCCCGATGCGGGACTCGATCCCCGGACCCTGGGATCATGACCTGAGCCGAAGGCAGTCGCTCAACCAACTGAGTCACCCAGGCGCCCTCAAATAAACTTTATTTTTGTTACTATGTTGTTACTATGATGAAACTGGAAGCGATGTAATATTCCAGGGGCTTCAACTATTATTTCTCTGCATGACACCTTTGCAGAGAGTACCTGTAGTCCCTTTAATACTGTGAGCACATAGTAGATACTAAATTTAATATTGTTGGAACTGAGCTATTTACAAAGTAGAAAAGTCATGTTGTGTATACAGAGGGTATGGCTGCCTGCCACTTCTCAAAATTACATAATATAAAGTTATAGATTTCAAAATACTATCCTCTGTGTTAGATGGATTGAATCAAAGGTTCCAATTCATCCTGAATCCATCATACCCTTTGCAATGTATTTGCAATTTTTCCCATCAAGAGATGGAACATATTTCTAACTTGCTTTGGCTAAAGGGATATTAGCTGACGTGAACTAAGCAGGTTTTTTAAAAGGTGCTTGCATATTTCAGCATCCTCTCTGCCTTCACAATGAAAAGATGCCCAGGCAAGTCAGCTCACCCCAGTTGTCCCAACCGAGGCCATCCTAGACCATCTGACAGCGAGCTCACCCTCAGACATATGAGACCGCTCAGTCAAGACCAGCAGAGCTGCCTCGTCTGCTTTGGGTGCCTAGTCACTTTGGGTGACTGTCAGCGTAAGAGCGAGCCTGGCCAAGTCCAGAAAGAGAGCCTGGCTTATCAAAGAATCGTAAGCAAAATAAATTCTTATTATTTTACACCACTGAGTCTCAGGGTATTTGTTACTCTCAATTATTGTGGCACTAAATGATCAATAAAATATTAAATACAATGTCATTTTTCTTTGATTCCTAAGTCACTTCAGAATTTTAATCAGAGTACTTGTTATGAAAATTAAATATCTTTGTTCAGTTACAGAGAGAAGGACAGGATAGGGGATTAAGGTGAATCTGCACAGACCCTGTTATAATGACTGTATATTCACTTCCGGACAAGGATTTGGGGCACACGGTATGATGGGCAAAGGGGGTGCTACAACAAATATATTTGAATTGTCAGATGCAAACATGTACAATTGTTCTACATCCCAAGTCACTTAAAAATAAATAGACAACAAAAGCTAAACCAAAAACACTCTTTGGTTTCCTGTCCTTTGTCTTTTTCTAATAAAAAGTAGGGGTTTTGCATTATTTAATTTTATACTTAAATGGATTCCAGATAAGTATAAATTAATGGCTCACATTTACACATTTAGTATATAGAGGATCATCGTTCTTTGTTTGCAGGCAACAGACACTGACTCTGGCTTAACCAGAAAAGGGATTAATTGGAAGCATATTGAGGAACTCGCAGAATCACAGGGAAAGTTGGAGAACTAGCACGGACATGGACAAAAACGAAAGTGTCTCTTAGGATCACAAAGGGAAAGGAATGTAAAAGCAACCAATTTTTAAAAATGTAAAGGTCACTGTATACAGCTGCAGTTTTTGTTTTCTACTATAATTCTTTCCTTAGTGCCCTTATATTGGGGGGAGCAAGGTTGCTCTGAGGGCTGTTTACTGATGGGAAAGCTGACTGGGTTGTTGTCTAAAGATAACTGGGTAAGTGAATCTGCCCCAGTGGTCCCTATGATTAGAGGTGAAGTGAAGCCCCAGGTCAGAATTCCCTGGTCTGTGATGGGAACACTCACACTGCCTGGGAAGCCCACACTGTTGTTCCCTGACAGGCACAGCGGGACAAGCGTGGTTTTAGGATGAACAGGTAGGGACCCACCACTTAGGAGCATTTCTCAGCCAACCTGAGCCTCAGTTTCGTTATCTGTAAAATGAGGGGAAAAAAGGTATCTGCCTCACAGGATTGTTGTCGAAAAACTCATACACAACCACTCACCTAAAGTTAGCCTAGTTCTCCTCAAGCGGAACTGGGTGGGAGGATGAGTTGGTTACGTTCCCAAAGAGTGAAGACTGAGGCAGGCAGGTGGTGAATGGGAAGACCGTGGGCTTTAGGCCAGACCAACTTGGCTTCCACTCTTGATTCCACACCAGTGAAATGTATGACCCTGGGCGATGTTCTTACTCTTTCTGCACCTGGGTTTCCCTGGGTAAACTGCCCTTGGAAGCTTGTCAGGAGGATTGAATGTCTATAAAGTGCTCAGCCACGTCTGAAATTTGGTGGGTGTCCAAGAGTGAGAATCCCTTCCTTCCCTTGCCTTAAGGTGGCTCTAGGTGTTCTACTCTCATGGAGCCCTTAATGGAAAAGTGGACAGGGTACCGAATTCAAGGTGTTCATTTTACTCCATCCTCACTTCCAGGAAGGCACATCAGTGGGTAATGAGATTGGTCCAGTGTCATCTTTTGGAGAAGCCCATGTGCTCTCAGCAGAGTCCTGCTTCCAAAATCCCATCCTACTCAGTAGGTTTCCATTCAGAACACTTAAGGTGGGGCACCTGGGTGGCTCAGTTGATTGAGCGTCTGACTCTTGATCTCAGCTCATGTCTTTATCTCAGGGTTGTGAGTTCAAGAACTGCGTTGGGCTCCACGTTGGGCATGGAGCTTACTTAAAACAAAAACAAAACAAAACAAAACACCCCAAAGGACACTTAAGGACAGCAAAAGCTGAGAAAGCTGAGCTGCTCCCCGCCCTGACATCCCAGTGGGCATCTTCCCTTCCTCCTCCTCTGCTTTCTCCCAACACTACCATTAACACAACTTCAGGTGTCATGGGGAGAAACGCAATCTCATATCTGTGTTTCCCAGTTTCGTTTCCATTTCAGAGGCAAATTTCTTCATCCAAGAGGTACTTTAGTGCAAGAGTGAGAAATGTCCATGTGGGTCCCAGCACTTTGTACACGCACAAGTGAACACACTCAGGTGAGAATTATTTCTGACTTTTTGCGATAATGCTCTTGGCCAAATCCTTTCAACTTCTGGCTGTATTCTTACTCTGTCTTAGAGTTGAGAGGATCTGGGAATAGTGATTGCTTTTATTAAGAAAGAAGAAAGAAAAAGAGAAGGAAAGGAGGAAGGAAGGAAGGAAGGGAAGGAGAGACAGAGGGAGGGACGGAGGGAAGGAAGGAAGAGAGAGAGAGAAAGAGAAATAAATAAATAAATAAATTAATTAATTCATGGAACTTACCGGGGTTCAAGTTTCCCAAATCAACATTCATGTTCAGAAGACATGATGTCGGATTACGTCCAGCCTCAGCAACTGCAGGGGCGTCCCTGTATCTACACAGGCTGCACTTTGCAGGTGATCTTCATCTCCCCACCTGCTTTCTCAGTCTCTCCCAGGCACTCTTTTTCTCTCTGGGCTAGGATAGAGATGCTGTATCTTCTCGAACGGGATTTCTTTCTTTTTTTTTTTTTTTTTTTTTTTTAAGATTTTATTCATTTATTTGAGAGAATGAGATAGAGCATGAGAGAGGGGAGAGTCAGAGGGAGAAGCAGACTCCCCGCTCAGCAGGGAGCCCGACGCGGGACTCGATCCCGGGACTCCAGGATCATGACCTGAGCCGAAGGCAGTCGCTTAACCAACTGAGCCACCCAGGCGCCCTCGAACGGGATTTCTTAGCAAGAAGAGTTTAAACACTTGGCAGACACTCCTCTGAAAGCCGAGAGCTCTACTTGGGGCAAAGCTATTGAGTGAAAAGATAATGGGACTTGGGAAATCTGGTTCAGCTTAAAATCTGCAACTCATTCACAGAATGAAGTGAGAGCACAGGTTCTTTCTTTAAATAAAAACAAAACAGTAATTTGTTAAAATGACGTTGTTTCTCCCTGTGCCCTTCAGATGGCAAAGCATCCCGCGGGGCTCTGCTGGGTCGGGGCTGACATTTCTGTTTCTACTTCCCCTCCAAGTGGTTCACTTGTGAGGTTTTGCTTGTCCTGCTTTGTCAGGAAGCCGGGAAGTGTCTTGGCAAAAGACGCAATGGTTTGGTTGATTCCCTACATTGGTGACTTGGGCAACAAACTGACAATTTAATCATTTAGAAAATGTGTTAGGAATGCTCTCCATCGTTCAGGCCCAATCTCCTTTTAGTCTTAATAAGAGCTAAGATTTACGAAATGTTTTGAGGGTTTATTTTGCTCCAGGTGCTGTTCTCAGTGCTTTCGGTGGGTTGAGTCATGCTAATACTTGTGAATGCCACAGGACATTGGTCTGTTTTTTGGTAGATGTATCCCAGAGGCCTCGAACAAATGCCAGGCAGAGAGTTGGTGCTCAATAAATATTTGTTAATGATTAGAAATTCCTCATTACTGCCCTGTGAGGAAGACAGTTGGTGGGTGAGGAACTTGGGAGCCAGAGAAGCTAAGTGACTCTTCCAGGGTCATGTGGCTAGGAAGTGCAGGAGCCGGTGGAGGGCAGAACCTGGCTGTTGGCTACAGAGTGGGAGGTCTTGGCCACTGTGAGATGCAGTCTTGTTTCCCCTCTACCTGCTCCAAGAACCTAATGATCCAGAAAGTCTGATCCCTGCATAAGGATATCACAGTGCTGACATATTCCTGCTTTGAGCCTCACTTATTCCTCAATCGATTACTACCATTGTCCCATTGCTTTCTCTATCGTCTCTCCTGCTGGCACCTGTTAAATCTCATTCATCTGTTATGGCCAGTTGAAGCCCCACTCTTCCCCAAGCCCACACTGCCTCTGCCCTCAGGGAGCTCTCCTTGCCTCCCATGCCAAGTTCCCGAACCATGCCTTCAATGCTGATCAAATTGAGTCTTGGTTACCCTTTACATCAATGAAGATTTTGTCCCTCCAATTAGATTTCAAGCTCCTAAGGAATGGTGACAATCTTGGACACCAAGAATTGGGCCTTGATCAAGCAATCATCACCCTGTATCACATTATAAAGCCATTGCAAGAATTAAATGAGTTAATAGAGGTAAGGTGCTTAGATCACTATCCAGATATTAACTATCATTATTAATAAGTGCAAACTAATCTCAGAGTAGCAGATGGGCCTCACCCGAGGAGCCTGGGCCCCCCATGACCTTTCTTCCTACCTCTCTCTCAGCTCTGAACACGTGTGGGTAAGGTAGCAGTGGGGTGAATGCTGTTCCAGCATAAAAGTATTTTCCAAAGAGGATCTTTCCATGTAAGAACAGGCCTTTGTAAAGTTGCAGATTTACTTTTTTTTTTTTTTTTTGCTCAATTTTCCTGCTGGTTAGTGTGTTGATCACGGAAGACTGGTCTCAGAGACAAGGCATCTTGGGCCTACTTAACTCATCAGCAAGATGAAGTGGTATAGGATGGACTTCCTGGAAAAATGGGTGAATGTCACTTGTTCTGATTGGTGTCACTGACTGAGCATCCATATTAAAGAGAGAGAGAGATGGTCAAAATGGAAAGATAGTCCACGACTCTGTAGAGAGTACAAAGGACCTTCACTCATTGATGAAATCATTTTGGAACATCTACCATTTCCCAAATACTATGTCAAATGTGGAATTATAATGGATTTCCCAAAACAAAACAAATAAAGGTTTCTGACTTCATGGAGCTTACAGCTATTCCAGTGGAGTAAGTTTCAACCAAAGAATCATACAAACATATACAGTTACAATCCCTAAAAGGAGAAGTAGACAGCAGTGGAAGTCCTCTGTGATGGGTGAACATATGATTTGGTTTGCCAGGAATAGTCTCAATTTATACCCATATCTCAGCATAATTAATCAGTGTCTAATTTCACTTTTAAAAGGGTCCTGGTTTGGAATAGAAGCTATAAGTGGGATATGATTAGAAATTCCTCATTACAATCAATCCCACCTAATAGTGGGAAACTTGACCCAGTCAAGAAGGTGAGGAAGTCTTCCTTGAAGAAGTGATCAATGTGTTGAGATTTGCAAGAATAGGAATTAACCAGCCAAAGCAAATGGGGAGAGAGGATAGTCCAAGCAGAGGGCATAGCACTTATACAAAGGCCCTATGAGGAGAATAGGCACAGAAAGTTCCAGAAGCTGGAACTGTAGTGAGGTTGGAGCATGTGGAATGAGGAAGTGCTGTCCTAAAATGAGGTGGTCCAGGTTGTTGGGCCAGATCATGCAGAGTCTTCAAAGCAGGTGAAAGGTTTGGGGTTTTATTTAAGACCAACAAGAAGTGAAAGAAGAGTTAAATCAAGGCAGTTTCATGAATGATCAGATTGAGTTTCCAAAAAAGTCACCCTGGTTGCACATGGACAAAAGAATAAATGGGCCTGAGTGGTAATGAACAGGGCAGAGAGAGACAATGGCAAAATTCCAGAGATATTTGGGAGGAAAAGTTGACCTACTAAGAGGTGGTCTGGATTTGGGAGACAAGGCGAGGGGGTTTCAAAATAACCACTGAAGTTTCTGGCTTACATACTGGGTTCATCTATAGAGGTAAGAAGCACTGAAAGAGCACAAGGTTTAGGGAAGAAATGTAAGTTTGATTTGACACATAGTGAGTTGGAAGTATTTTTGAGATACTCAAGTGGATTTATCCAGCAGGCAGTTAGATATGTGGGTCTGGGGTTCAGAGTAGAGGCCAAGGCTTCCGATGAGTTTGTGAGTCATTTGTGTATTTTCTGTTGGTAGACGCCTGGGAGAGATTGTCTGGAGGGAGAAGTCACCGTAACCTGGAACTTTGGGGAAATTCCAACACTAAAAACATGGCAGAGGAAGCTGACACAGCAAAGGGGCCGCAGCAGAGGGGCAGGAAGCAACCAGAAAAGTGAGGCACCTTTAAGCCGTGGAAAAAAGTGACACAGGAGGGCTGTCAACAACGCTGAATGTGATCAGAGGGATTTTTAGTGTGACATGCCTCAAACAAAGCCTGGTGAACAATAGCTTTTGCGAGCCCTCCTAGAGAAGGAATTCTGGGTCTCCACAGTTAGCCATGATGCTATGGAAATCAGGAAGGGAAAACGTGTTAGGAGAATGGGAAAGCCAACTGAAAGTCAATTCTTTAAAACTTTCTCTGGGATCTAGGTTGTTCTGAACCATAAAGATGTTGAGCACAGCCAAAAGAAAGCCTCTTTAGCCTGACCTGCCCACAGGGCAAGGGTGGAGTGGGTGTGGGGTGAACTAGAAGTTTCAGTGCTCTGGTCAGGAGAGTTCTGTGAGTCTGACTGGTGCCTGGGGTTCCTTGCACGTTGATTGCTGGGCAGGGATTGACACAGCCTGAGCTTGTCACCACTACATCTCACGCTGGTCATACGCCCTGGGACTGAAATATGGCCTCTGTGCCCTTGCAGAGTTCATGTCTCTGGGAGAGCTGCTCAGAATATAACAATTCGTTGATCACCCAGGAAACACATCCAAATCTCACTTCTCCTCTGCGGAAACCCAAATGTAAGTGGACAGACGTGCACACTCACCATCAGCGGGGGACTTGCTTTTGCAATAGATGTGTTCCCGAAATGTTGTGTGTTCATCAGATCTTTGTAAATCAACCAATACAAATGACTTTACATTCCCATCTTAGAGATGATTTATGCTCAAATGACAGTGTTTCTTAACATCTTTGGCTAAAAGTTACCTTCTGTGTTCCTTCTTTCTCCTCTAATTCCCCCACCCCAATTTTTTTTTTTTTTGTCAAGAATTTAATGATCTAAAAACACTTAAAGCCATTAGGAAGTTACCATAGGAGAAGAATCCTTTTACAGTATTATTAATTCATAGCTCTGCTGGGGCCCTGAGGTCCAGCACATGTTTAGAGCACAACGTTCTGGAGACAGGCGTCTGAACCAGAGGACCTCTGACTTCAGGGCCAGTGAAGTTGATGATGCAGGGTAGAAACGTGACTTCTCATCAGCTTTGATTTCTTTATCTGAAAAATTTCTTTCTGGGCCTGGACCTGCAGTGGAATTTTAAAAAGGAATTTCTCAAAGACATGCACCCCCCCCCCCCATTCTAGTCACAAACATTGGAAGAATGTCAAAGGGGAAGAGGGGAGTCAGGAAGTAGTAAAGTTTAGTTGAAACTTGACCCTTAATTCACCATTTTATGCCTTGGCCACCACAACAATAATATATTGGGGAGCCTTCCAACCAGGGGTGGGAGAGCTACAAATTATGGGTCTGTTCCTTTTCCTTTGTACCCAGAATGGACAACTGTTCCCAGCTTAGAGTGAACTATAGACCGTTTCAGCTTGGACAGTGCATACAGAAATAGAATTTTTTTTTTCAGTGAATTTTCTGAGCACTTTAAACATAATTGAGGAAGCAATATTCAAAGATAAGGGAACTATCTATGTAAGTTCTTTTGTTTTTCAAATGGAAAAGAATATGAGGGTATCAGAGATGAGGCTCCTAGCACACGTTACATTTTGGGGCTCAGTTACTGGGCCACATCTCCGGCCACATGAAAGAGCTATTCTAAGTAATCACATTGTAAGCAGAAGCAGAATAGAAAATTATGTAAATGGGGGATTTTACTGCTATAAGGCTCTTTGGATATTGTTCATTGCTTGCCTGAAGAGATCCTCAAACTCTAATTATGGGTCTTTCCCCTTCAATCCCCTTGAGCAGGTTAAGGATGGCCGAACATTCCTGGACATTTCTAATGAGAGGTGGAGTCTCGGTCTCCTCTCTGTGAACCTGGGCAGTCTCTGTGACAATGTTAACGAATAGAGTACAGTGGAGGTGACACTGTGCCAGTTTTCAGGCCCTGATCTTGGAGGTCTGGCGCTTCCACTCTTTCTTACGGCCCTGAGCTGCCATATCAGAAGTCCAAGTATCACGGGAGAGACTATATAGAGATGCTTGGACACCATGTGGAGAAGGAGAGTGGCCCAGCTAAGCCCAAGCTTCCTGGCTCTCCTGCTAAAGTGCCAGCAATCTATGTAATGTGTGTGAAGCCATCTTGGACCCTCCAGCCCCGTCTCCTCCATGGAGACTCACCTCAAGTTCCTTGTCCGTGCCACAAAGAACAGGAGAAATGCTTAACTGAGCCCTGCCGAAGTTTTCACCCACAGATCATGAGGATAAATACAATAAATTTTGTCGAGAAGCAGGTCTCTGACAAGAACCTGTGAACCATCCAAAAAATAATCTTTCCCCCCCCCGTTTGGGGAACTTCTTTCCAAGACACATGCTTCATTTATAGCCACCTGCAGATTATAATCTACAGTCCAAATTCCAGACAGCATTGGGGCATCTAAATTTGATTAGGCAGACAAAAAATTCCTATATTAAATTCTTATCTGGTTTTGCAAACTTTCTCAGAGATGCCTTGGGAACAGATGCCATTCATTCTTATTGACCTTTGCTCTACTGATTATAATCACATTCCCTGCCAGAAAGTGCAGTGGATTAGAACAAGTCATCATTTTTAATAGGCTATTTCAGGAGCAATATATTAGATTTGTAGAAACCTCATTCCAGAACATCAAGGGCGATTTTATTGAGGAAATGCAAGAACTAAGCCCCTCTACCTCTGCAAGAACATAAAGGTAGTGGATGGCTAAAGTTACAAATTGATTTGATATACATCATACTTGGAGATATTACTCTTCTGCCTAAAATAAATCAATAGTTTCACTCAGGTTTTTGTTCTGTGCATCGTGTGCTCTCTACAGATGGATGAATGTCTGCTTCTCTAAAATGGTCCGGTAATGGAATGTTCTGGTTATTCAAATATTCAAATATTTTATTAATTGAGAATTCCTATCCATACCATGCAGCACTTGCCAATTTCAAAGACTTTCAAGGAAATGCAATACTTTGTAACTTGCACTGAAAACGACTTTTCCCTCACCTAATGATTCAGAAGGCCCTTGCATGCCCACGGTGCTCCAGGGCGCCCTTAGGAACCTCACGCTGCAGATAACGTAAGCACGAGAAACTGGGAAATCTGCTGTTGTACAGAATCCACCCTTCGTAGCAATCTGTTCGGTTATCATTCCTCTTTTGGTTTTATAAAAGTAGAGCTCAGAGGGGAAAAAAAAATCCACCTGTTCATCTGAAATTTCTCAGTATTCTAGTTTGGGGTAATTAGGCATTCCCTGTACATAAATATGTGTCTTCTCCCCGGAAACAGTGTTTTTTGCCAAGCTCCTGGAAGTAGTGGAAAGCGTTCCAGCGGGAGCCAGCGAACAGTTAGAAACTCCACGGCTGGAGCAGATGTGCTGTGGGAAAAGCGAGCGCAGAGCCGGGGGCGGCGCGGCGCGCAGACAGGAGGCGCATGCGTGGCTGGGGAGCAGCGAGCCCCGCCCCTCTGCCGCTGTGCCTCCCCTGGGGTGCAGCGCCCGCACCGGTTCTTGCCGTCTCCTAGGCGACTCCACGCACTGGCTCTCAAGGGTCTCCATCCTCAGCGTGCCTCTTTGGCCCAAACTGAGGAGCTGCCCTGGGGATTGCGTAGTCGTCACTCTGCCCGCATTTTCACAGATGGAAATGGAGGCAAAGGCATGGGGCAGAGCCGGCCGTGCTCCTTCTTCGGCAGGACGCAGCCCCTCCGGCCAGGTGAGCCCAGGAAGCAAAGCCACAGAGGCCAAGTCTGATTGGAGCATTTGTTGTCATCACCCAGATTATAAACCAGCATGGGATGCCATAGGGGTGGGTCGTGGGGTTCAGTGCGGGAATGACTCTGGTTCCCTCCAGCCCTGCCCGGAAACGCAGCGGAGCTGTTTCCCTCATGGCCTTGACCACCGCATGGGAGGACTCTCGTAGCGCCTGAAGGGGCTTTGGAGGTCAGCCCGGGGCAGGCCATCGCCCCAGTGTGTCCCTGTATTCGCACATGCAAACACTTCCCAGCCAGTTCCTGGCAGCCAGAATGGTCAGCATTTAGCTTTCTTTACTGAAATTTTGGAGACTTAATCTTCACGGTTGGTATCAGTAACCCCCAATTTTTAATCGGCTTGCTTTCCACCTGCAAACTGGCTTTGAAGCACATGGAATCTTGATATCGGTTCCCTTTCATGGATATATATTTTCTGTAGAAAAAAAAAAAATTATCAAGCCAAAATGTCCTTGTGCTTTTCAAGCATCTGCGAACATGAAGTTCCGGGAGGATATGAATGGATGGTGAATGAATGGATGGCGATTCTGTTTGCTGATCATCTGTGGCATTTCCCTGCGGTGAACCCACAAATAGCTATCGGTAGGGAAGTCAGACAATCTACGTGAATGAATAGGTAGCCTCGTGTTATCCTTTATATATACCACATGATTGAGTTAATTAGTTAATTGAGTGACACTGGATTTTCCCAGCCTGAACTTTCTGAACATGAGAAGGCTTTTGGCTTGCCAGATGCACACATTTATGCATTAATTCATTAATTCATTTTTCATTCAGCAGATATTGATTGAGCGCCTGTTGAGCATATGCTTGGTTCTGTGCTAAGTGCTGAAGCTAAACCTTGAAACTCCACAGATGGTCGTGGTCCCTGCCGGCATGGAGCTTACACCCAGAGAGGAAGCCACATTAGACGTGTTACTATGTAATTTGTTAATTACCACGTGGCAGCTGTGAACATGAAGGTGTGCAGGGTCCAATGAGAACATAAAATAGGAGATCCAACCTGAAAAGGTGATAATTCATAGTAAGCTTCCCTGTGTAAGAGGCACTGAAGTCCATAGGAATTATTTAGGGCAGAGAGAGAGAAACGTGTTCTGGTGGAAGGAGCAGCAATAGGAAAGGCCTAGAGCCAGATGGAGCTTGGGACATGCCAGGAGCCAAGGGGAAGCTAGTTAGCAGGAGAGGGAGACCAAGATCATTGAGGACCTTACCAAATATTTTAAAGATTTGGAATTTTATGCTAATGACAATAGAGAACCACTAAAGGTTTTAAGTGGTGATGTAATGTGATCAGATATGGATTTTTAGAATTATTTGGCCACCCATAGAGAATGTACTGGAAGGAACAAGAATGGGCACACAGAGGGCAGTTAGGAGGCTCTTGCAGAATCCAGGAGAAGGATTCTTGTGTTCTTGCCTGAGGGCTTGAGGTTAGGGACAGGAAAGGAGCTACGATGGTTCCACCCTCTGCCCTGAGCCTTGCTCACTATAGCTCACTACTCATTTTTGAAATAGAAATCAGTCACAAGAGAATAGGGTGAGGGAGGGAAAATAGTCAAAAGTCTAATCTTTCGACAGATGTTTATCGTGCACCATGTTAGGCACTGTTTATAGCACTTGAGGGTACAGCAGTGAACAAAATACAAAATTAAACCTACTCCAAGGCAAGCCCCTTAATGGCTATATTCCTGATTTCCTTAACCTTGAACACATCTTGGTCCCACATTATGTACTGTGAGTAAGTGCTAAGGCAATCTTTGCAACTTTCCCTACATTTCCTTTATTCAGCATTTCCTTTTCCTTTCCTCTTCTAACGATTGATTGATTGATTGATTGATTGATTGATTGATTTAAGATGGAGGGAGGGGATGAGGGAGAGGGAGAGAGAATCTTAAGCAGACTCTGTGCTGAGCACAGAGCCCGACGCGGGGCTTGATCTTACGACCCTGAGATCATGATGTGAGCCAAAACCTAGAGTCAGACGCTTAACTGACTGAGCCACCCAGGCACCCCCTCTTCTAATGATTTAGTCTCAATTTTATTCCACTTTTCTGAGAAATACAAAGATTTGAGAAATGCTATGCCAAAAAGTTGAAAACGTATCCAGACAATTCCCCTCTGCACAGAGAGCTACCTCTTCCTCTGGAGTCTAAATTTGAGATATTTATTTCCTTCATGTTCATTCTGTGCCAGGCACTGTCTGAAGAACTTTGTATGCATTACCTCTCTTAATATTTATCTTCGTAGCATTAGGAAGTGCTATTATCAGCCCCAGAGATGAGAAAGCTGAGGCACACGGCAATTAAGTAACTTGCTCTGGGCTACACAGCTAGTGACCGACAGAGGAGAGACGTGTAGAATGGCTTCTCCCATTCCAGTCCCTACAGGGCCACTGCCCTCAAATCTAAGCTTTAAACAGGCACACCCAGAAACCTAGCTCCACCACAATCAAGTCCTCCTGAGATTCTGCAAACCCATTCTGCTGCTTTCCCTCTGCGTTTTCTCAAATCTTTCCCTATGGCTGCTGATCTCCCTATCAAGGGGCCTGGTTTCCTTTGTGCTTCTAGAAGCCACATTTTCCCTTGCTGGACCCTCAGTCTGTCACTGAGAACGAGGACAATGGGATCAAATGGTACAAAGGCCAGACAGGGGGAACATAGGCAGAGAAGGCCCATTGTTTTCATCAGTGCCCTGGATAATCCTTTGGAGGATGAAGTTAATGAGCCACGAGTGAACCAGAAATTCTGGCTGACCAGATTTTGAGAAAATTCCCATCTGTTTTGTGTTTAAAATGGGCTTTTCATTTGTGAAGTTTCAAATCGGGAATCGTATTAGTACTAGACATGGAAACATTCTTGGAAGTAAGACCATTCAGAGGGGATTTCTTGGAGGGTATATTGAAGTTTGGTACCTAAACCATAATCTATTTCCCTGGTGAATGGGCCCACAGACTGGCTGACAAATAAGGGCCCACAGACTGGCTGACAAATAAGGGAAATGTTGGTGTGGGCAGTGGCAGAGCCATGGAGGTAGGTTAAGAAGAAGAGAAAGGTTAAGGAGAAAAGTATTTCAATAGGTCAGGAGGTGTCTCCATGCTTGTGTGGTGTTAAGAGGTTATCTACACTGCCCGCTGGTGACAAGCTCAAGTGGATCCATCTTTTATAAAATCACCATAGTCCCACATAGTACCATAGAGGGCTCTGCCATGGAACAGATCGGCTTGATCACTTACTAAGGGTGATTGAGGACATCTTTTTTTACTTGCTATTTTCCTCCAATCCCTGTGGTTCTCATCCCAGTGAAGGTCTTGAGAGATAGAGATTCTCATGTCCAAAGTCAGAGAAACGAAGCATTCCTAAAATAACGTGGAGAAGCCACATTCATTACTGTCTTTAGAGTGTCTTTGTAGGCTAGAAATCTTGAAGACAGTCTGTTTGTATTCAACGAAAAGCATCTTTAACAGAGAGGTCTCAGTGAAGAATGTGGGTCACCAGCTGGGCTCCATCTCCACCAAAGAAGACATGATAAGAGGAAGTGGACCCAGATGGCAATGCAAAAGGTATGTGTTAAGCATAATATAAATAGACAGTAAAAAGGCAAAGTTGGTGTACAGGGGCAAGAATCTGACAGTTCACCCAGCCACCTAGGATCTTTTGGAATGGACCCTAGGATTTTTTTTTTTTTTAAGTTTACCCTGAAAATGCCTCCGTATCTCTTGAAATGACAATATTATCATTTTGGTGCATGCAATAGTGATTGCTCTGCTCACCTCTGACAACTTAGACCCCTGGGTCATTATTCCTCTCAGTCCTTAGAGCCCAGGTCATGTCTGCCTCTGGTGGGGGGGCAAGAAGAGACAAGAGCAGGTGCAGGTGGTAAGGGGTAGTACTGATGGAGATGGTGGAGGTCAGGGGCAGATAGGGGGATGCTGATGGAGGAGAAGGTCTCTGTCCCTGTGAAGCTTGTTAGGGACACAGTCACTTATGACATTTGAATAATTTTATCTTCTTTTTCCCAGTCTCACTTCAAAAGATTGTAATTTGGGGTAGGAGAATGATAAAACCAAAATACATTCAGGTACCCTTCCAACCCTCAGATACAAAGAGAGTCAAAGGAGGAGCTTCATTCTGACAAAGGATATGAAGAGAACTTCAGGGTTGGCTCAGATTGACATCACTTCCTCTCATTCATGACTCAGAGGGGTGTGTGTGTGTGTGTGTGTGTGTGTGTGTGTTTATAAAGGGAGAGTATGTGCAAAGCTGGTTGCCCATTTCACAGAAGTCATCTTAGTTAATTTAATGATATAAATAAGAGTTATCCAGCACATGTCTGACCATTTAATCTCTTCTGTCTTGATGAGGATTAAAGACAGAGGCTGACTGCCAGTAAGACCTGCCCTAAATATGTTTTCTGAGAAGCTAAGTGATTAGGGATGAAGTCTTGGTAACATGGTAACACCACTTCTTCCTTCTTGAATTCTGAGAGGCTTTTCCCTCCAACAATGAAGAAATGGAATTTCAGACATTAGGATATTCAGCCTTTTATTTCATTTCCTCACCTGAAAGGGAAGTTGGAACACCTTGTTGGACTCAGTTCTCTAACTATGACATTAGGGACTGAGAAAATAAAAAGAAGAAGTTTGATTTTTCACAGGATAATTGTCATTGCTGACAGAAATCAAATTTATAACACCAGGAAAGTCTGGTTTTAATTCCCACTGTCTTCCTGGGATAGTGGGTGGCTTGGTTAATAAAGCTGATCTCTCACTTCTGGAATTGGATTGCATTCCCAAGCTGAAACATGTCTGCATTTAATTTGTATATGCTCGCATATCCTGGGTCTGTGCTATTCGATGAGAAATGGGGCTTAACTTAGGCACTGCAATACCAGCTGAGGAACATTTTAACTTGTTACAGGTCTCCTAAGACACAGGGATTTTAAGCCATTGTTTTTCAAAAGTTGAGTGCGATTGTGTATGTGCCAAAGGGAGAGTGAGGGCAGCAGTGGGGGATATGATGTTTTATAAGGAGTCATTAAAATAGAGTTACACTTAACCAGGCAATTCTCTTTTTGCTTACATATCTAGGAAATAAGCCAAAAACTTAGCAAAGATTCAGCATGATTGCTGATACTGAACAGCTCAAAAATTTCTCCTCTCTCTTAGTTTCTCTTTCTGCCAGTTGAAGACAAGAAGATTTATATTCAGAAGTGGCTGTTTCTAGAGGACTCAAATTTCTTAGTGTGAATTAATACAATTCATTATATGAACAGAGAACTAAGAATAAAAATCATGTGACCATCACCCATAATGGTCAAAAAACACATTTGACAAATTTTATCAACAATCCGTATTAAAACATAAGAATTGAGAACACCTTCATATGATGACATGGTACACACCTCAGCCCAAAGTCTGCATCTTAATCACTGGGAAAACACTAGAGGATTTCCACTAAGTAAGGAACAAGGCAAGAATGGAAGGATGTGATTAGCAACATGAAAACATATGAACGTATACAACCCATTGGGGAAGGTAAGTATATAGTCAAATACAGAATAATCTAATGCTTTCAACTCTAGCATAAAAGTTAAAAGACAAAAGTATTAAAAGTAACTATAACTAAAATAATTTGTTAATGGATACACAAGATGAAAAGATGTAAATTATGACATCAATAACATTAAGTATGGAGGGAGGTGAAATGAAAGTGTCATTTTTAGGGGAGAGGGTGGGAGGATGGGTTAGCCTGATGATGGGTATTAAAGAGGGCACATTCTGCATGGAGCACTGGGTGTTATACGCAAATAATGAATCATGGAACACTACATCAAAAACTAATGATGTAATTAATGTATGGTGATTAACATAACATAATTAAAAAAAATAAAAAAGAAAGTGTCATTTTTGTGTGTGATTGAAGTTGTTACCAGCTTAAAATGAAATGTTATAATGATAACATATGTCATGTGAGCCTCATGGCCAACATAAATTAAAAAAAAACTAAATAAAACCTTAAAAAATTTAAAAAAATACATAAAATATGAAGAGAAAGGAAGCAAAGCATACCACTCCAAAAAGTCATCACATCACAAAGGAAGACATCAAGAGAGGAAGAAAGGAATAAAGGGACTATGAAACAGTCAGAAAATAATTGACAAAATGGCAATAATAAGTCCTTACCTAACAATAATTACTTTAAATGTAAGTGGATTGGGGCGCCTGGGTGGCTCAGTTGTTAAGCGTCTGCTTCGGCTCAGGTCATGATCCCAGGGTCCTGGGATTGAGCCCCACATCGGGCTCCCTGCTGGGCAGGAAGCCTGTTTCTCCCTCTCCCACTCCCCCTGATTGTGTTCCCTCTCTCGCTGTGTCTCTCTCTGTCAAATAAATAAAATCTTAAAAAGAAAAATGTAAGTGGATTAAATTCCCCAGTCAAAAAACAGAGAGTAGCTTAATGGATTAAAAAAAAAATCCAGCTATATAGTGCCTACAAAAGACTCACTTTAGCGTTAAGGGCATAGATAGGCTGAAAGCAAAGGGTTGGAAAAAGATATCCCGTGCAAAAGTAACCAAGAGAGAGCAGGAGTACCTATCTTTATATCAGACAAATAGACCTTAAGTCAAAAACTTTAACAAGAGACAAAGAAAGTCATGTATAATGGTAAAGGGGTCAATTCATCAAGAGGATGTAACAATTATGAATACATATGCACCCAACATTGGAGCTCTTAAAATATAGATAGATAATAGATACAGATATAAAGCAAACAGATTTGACAGGAGAAACAGACAGCAATACACTCATAGTAGGCGACTTCAATCCCTATGTAAGGTGATAGACATGTTAATTAACTTGATTGTAGCCATCAGTGTGCCCTGTAACAATGTGTATGTATATCCAAACATCATGTTGTAACCTTAAATACATACAGTTTTTGTATGTAATTTTTGTCAATTATATCTCAATACATGTGGAAAAAAAAAAAAAAAACTCCAGCAAGTTGGTAGTATAACCACATTTCAAGAAATTTTAAAATACAATATTTGAGAGGTGCCTGGGTGGCTCAATCTGTTAAATAACCTCCTTCGGCTCAGGTCATGATCTCAGAGTCCTGGGATCAAGCCCCCACATCGGGTTCTCTGCTCAGTGGGGAGTCTGCTTCTCCTCCTTCTCCCTCTGCCCCTCCCTCCAGCTTGTGCTCTGTCTCTCTCTCTCTCAAATAAATTAATACAATCTTTAAAAAATACAATATAATATTTGATCATACATTCCTAGTTAGATATATCCAAAGAATAAAAACAAACCACAAAGAAATCTTAAAGTACATTTAGTAATCTTATTTTTGCATTACCACTGGTAATACATAAATTGTAGGATAAAGCAGATGAGTCATTTTGTTAGTGTTATTAGAAACCATGATTTTCAACTAAATAAAAAGGATTGCAAATGAAAGAACAGCTCTGTAACAATGAGCATCCCTTGAACTCAGACTATGAACTCTAAAAACCATTTCTTCCCTGGAGAAGAAAAGGTTGATTCTGGGTTTGGGGCAGGAAACATACAACCTGAGTTGGTGCATCTTAAGTTATTTGTCAAAATCTACTGGGATCTTGTCAGAAGGAAAATTGGAAAAAGGACATAGGGGCCAACGTAAAGGGTCTCTTACTGGCCAAAAATTATGTAATCTGAGCATCAAAAGGATAACTACAAAAGACTGAAACACATGAAATATACTAAGGTCAATGTGTTACAATGAGCCTTTAAGAAGAGGTCATTGATCACCTTTGGAGGTTGTTAGGACACCAACTCATTTTGAAAATTCATATAAGAAAAAAAGTTAAATATCTACCTTGCCTTTCCTGTAAGGACTATCTTTCAAAGTAACCAAATATTTGACAAAAGAATTTTCTTCTTTAGAGAAGAATTACCACGAGTAAATGCAGAAGGACTTATAGAATTAGAAAAAAATCACTAATAGATCCCTGATAGAATTAGAAAAATTGTAACTATAATGAAAGAATGGATCAAACCAACAATCAGCAATGGCAGCTAAAACCATTAAATGATATATAGGTGGACAAATTTTATAATAGATAGAGTGGCTGACACCTGAACCCACTTATGTATCTTAGCACCACCACAATTAGGAGAGACAAATATTATGTGCATTCTGATGTAATGCATTAAGAAGTACCCAGAACCCAGGTGAAAGGCCTGTATACCAAGAACTATAAAACACTGATGAAAGAAATTGAAGATGACACAAACAAATAAAAAGATATTACATGTTCCTGGATTGGAAGAACCAATATTGTTAAAATATCCATACTACCCAAAGCAATCTACAGGTTTAATGCAATCCCTACCAAAATACCAACAACATTTTCCACAGAACTAGAACAAATAATGTTAAATTTTGGATGAAATCACAAAAGACCCTGAATAACCAAAGCCATCTTGAGAAAGGAGAACAAAGCTGGAGGTACCACAATCTCAGATTTCAAAATCTACTACAAAGCTATAGTCATCAAAACAGTATGGTCCTGGCACAGAAATAGACACATAGATCAAAAGAACAGAAAAGAGTGTCTAGAAATAAATCCATGCTTATATGGTCAATTAATCTATGACAAATGAGGCAAGAAAATGCAATGGCAAAAAGACAGTTTCTTCAACAAATAGTGTTGGGAAAACTGGACAGCTACATGCAAAAGAATGAACCTGAACCATTTTCTTATACCATACATGAAAATAAACTCAAGAGGATTAAAGACTTAAAACTCCTAGAAGAAAACATAGGCCATAAGTTCTCTTACATCACCATAGAAACATTTTTCTAGCTATGTCTCCTCAGGTAAGGGAAACAAAAGCAAAATTAAACTATTGAGACTACACCAAAATAAAATGTTTTTGCACAGTGAAGGAAACATCAACAAAACAAAAAGGCAACTTACTGAATGGGAGAAGATACTTGCAAATGATATATGCAATAAGGGTTTAGTATCCAAAATATATAAAGAATTTAAACAACTCAACACCAAAAAAAAAAACAAACCAAAAAAACTGTTTAAAATGTGGGCAGAGGACCTGAATAGATAATTTTCCAAAGAAGACATACAGATGGTCAACAGATATATGAAAAGATGCTCAATGTCACTCGTCATCAGAGAAATGCAAATCAAAATCACAATGAGATACCACCTCACACATATCAGAATGGCTAAAATCAGAAACAACAAATGTTGGCAAGGATGTGGAGAAAAAGGAACCCTCATGCACTGTTGATGGGAACACAAACTGGTGCAGCCACTGTGGAAAATAGTATAGAGGTTTCTCAAAAAGTTAAAAATAGAATTACCATATGATCCAGTAATTCCACTACTGGGCATTTACCCAAAGAAAATGAAAACACTAGTTCAAAAAGATATATGCACCCCTATGTTTATTGCAGCATTACTTACTATAGCCAAGGTATGGAAGCTAGCCAAGTGTCTATAGATACATAAATGGATAAAGAAAAGGTTATATATGTTTATGTTTATATATAATATGGAATATTACTGAGCCATTAAAAAGAATGAGACCTTGCCATTTGCAACAACATGGATGGACCTAGAGGGTATAATACTAAGTGAAATAAGTCATTCAGAAAAAGATAAATACCATATGATTTCACTCAAATGTGAAGTTTAGGAGACAAAACAAACAAACAAAGAAAATAAGAGACAGAAAACCAGACTCTGTGGTGGTTATCAGAGGAAAGGTGGATAAATTAGATAAAGGGGATTAAGAGTACACTTATCTTGATGAGTACTGAGCAATGTATAAAATAATTGAGTTATTATATTGTACGCCTGAAACTAATATAATACTGTATGTTAATTACACTTCAATTAAAAAAAAAAAGAAAAAAGTACGTAGAACCACCTATGGGCTATTCTGACCCCCGGGGCGCCTGGGTGGCTCAGTCGTTAAGCGTCTGCCTTTGGCTCAGGTCATGATCTCAGGGTCCTGGGATCGAGCCCTGCATCGGGCTCCCTGCTCAGCGGGAAGCCTGCTTCTCCCTCTCCCACTCCCCCTGCTCGTGTTCCCTCTCCCACTGTGTCTCTCTCTGTCAAATAAATAAATAAAATCTTTTTAAAAATAATAATAAATAAATAAAAAAATAAAACACTGACCCCCAAATATAACCAAGCATTTAAATCTAAGCATGGATTTGCAAAATTATGGGAGGTAGAAGAACATGGTAAATAATACAGTATGAACGAGAAAACTTCCTTTTGGGCAATTTGGATCCAATTTCTTCAACAGATAAATAAAAGGAGGAGAGACTCTTACAGATTTTAAAAGACTTAAGAGATATAACAATCAAGTGTAATGTGTATTCTTACTTGGATTCTGATTTAAACCAACGAACTGTAAAAAGACATTTTTAGACAACCAGGAAATTTGAACATTGGCTGATTATGAAGGAACTATTGTCAATTTTGTGGAGTATGACAATGGTGTTCTAATTATATTTTTAAAGCCCTTAGGTGTTAGAGGTATATATAGAAATATTTCTGGGAATGGCACTGTATTTGTGATTTAATTTAGAATACTCCAACAAAAAGTTGGGAAAGGGATTCAAATGAACCAAGTAGGACAGAATGTAGGTATCTGTTGAAACCAGGTGATAGGTATACAGGGATTCATCATACCACTTGCTCTATTTTTCTCTTTTCACATATAAAACATGTTTTAAAACATCTTGGTATTACAAAGGGCCGTTATGGAAATACCATGTAACATTTGAAGTGAAACCTACATAGTAAGAATAAAGAGCTCCTATTCTCCAAATTCAATAAAGGAAAAGATGGTGTGTTCTTCGGTCATAGTCCAAAGCTATGAATTAGTGACCTCTGAAATTGATCTTAAACTCTTTCCGATCAATCAGTGACAGCTTCATGTCAGTACTCTTACTTTGCAAGCCTCTAATCCGAACAGCCTTTGTCCATCATCAAATCCTTCATGGCCAAAGATCAACCAATCCCCAAACATTTCAATTTCTGAGTCTCCCAAACTCTCCACTCCATGCTTCCCCAAACCTTAGAGAAGATCACCAGTTTGCTTTGTTCAGTAGGACTGTAACTTGTACATACAGCTCTTCTTACAGCAAGCGATAAATTCAGGTCTTTGTTTCAGAAAAGGAGTAGCTTCTTTTGATAAAAGAACAAACCCATTCAAAACAATTTTTGAAAGTTGCTAAAATCAGCAAGATCAAGTGTTGGGACCTTGAACCTGTATTTGTAATCAGCTCAAGTTGCACTAGCCTTTTGCAGGCAAATTCTAGATGAGGCCCAACCATTAAATATGATCTTCCATCTCCCTCTTCCCTGAGTAGGGGGAATAAACCCAATTAATAAGACTTGATAATACTAAACAAGTGCTGGAAAAGGAGGGATACAGCAAAGCGATGTTTCATAAGATACCCATAAATATGATTTGTTCACCTTCTGTCCTGAAACACCCTGATAATCAATAAATGTTTTCAAAAGGGCATTTGCTTTTATGTACTTCTAAGTAGATTTCAATATGTCTGTCATAAAAAAGAGAAAAAGGCTCAGGCCACTCTCTTAAAATGTGCATTCCACCTGTAATATTTATACCAAGTGAATTAAAAAAACTCATGTTCCAAAAGACGTTATTTGATGTGTGACTATCCCTGGGTGATCTAAAGTTTACAGATGTATATGTTTAAATGTTGTATAAACTCCTCTAAAGGAATTACTCTCTGATCTATGAGTTCCAATACTTTTCATTTGAGACCTCAAAAGGAGAAATAATACATATTAAAACATATGAGGTGTATGGTGCTTGGATTCATTTATTCAAGATATGTTATAAAAGTGTTTTTTTAAACTTCATTTATCAAAGTTATCATTAGTATACTTGTTCAGGAGTCAATATCATCTGTATCTTATCAGACTGTGAAGCGTTTCAATATGGTAAATTCGGGAGTTATCCAGGAATGTCATATGGACTTTGCTGGTACTTTTTATGTACTAAGAAATGACTTCATAGATTTCTCTGGTGACTTTGATTAAATCTCTGGTGACTGTCAAACTGATATAAAACTTACCACCATCTTGAAATGATCAAATGCTAAATACTCAACTGTATGTAATTTGAGTACACCATTGAAAAATCAAATGCTTTGTGAATGAATTCAGTTTAGGAGAAATAATATTTGGGTAGTTGTTCCCGAATATCTTTGAAAATTGAGGCATACTTGTGGATAAAATATTCAACACTTTCTTCTGTGGTCTAATTTTTGGAAGTTTCCATATGGATAACATTTCAATTACTTCTCTATCTTTCCCAACGTGCAGTACTATGATTCCTTTTTATTTCTACATTGTATGTTCCTTGTAATTTGTTGAGTGTTAGGTAGAGAATTGTATTACTTAGAATAAGTAATAAGTATGGGTATAGTACAGTTACTGAGACAACTAAACCAAACATATGTCCCAAAAGACAATCTTAGTGTCAGTAATAAAGAAAATCCATTTTAAAAAGGAGTTCTCTCTCTAGATTTAGGAGTCAGAAATCTCCAGAAATAGGGACATTTTTGGAAAGAGAATCTTTAGCCTATGGGATTTTTAAAGTGGTCCCTGATTGTATAATCGGATTAAGGCCAAGTATGAAAAGGTCAACTTTTGGATGGGATCTAAACATTTCAGCCAACTATCTGGATATTTTGTCGGTAGAAACCAAACCAGCCCCTATTTGATAACTGACCAAATTTTCTCCTTTTATTTGGATATGCCAAACACTTTCATTATTTTTTTCACTCAGGTATAACTGACATATAACATTATATTAGTTTTGGGTGTAAAACATAATGATTTCATATTAGTATACATTGTGAAATCATCACAATAAGTCTAGTTAACATCTGTCACCATACACAATTAAAAAATTTTTTTCTTGTGATGAGAACTTCTAAGATTTACTTTCTTAGAAACTTTCAAATATGCAATACCATATTATTAACTATAGTTACCAGGATATACATTACATTCCTTTGATTTATTTCATAACTGGATGTTTTGACCCCCTTCTCTCATTTTGCTCACCTCCCACCTCTGCCTCTGGCAATCATCAATCTATTCTCTGTATCTGTGAACTTGTTTTGCTGTTGTTTGTTTGTTTTAGATTCCATATGTGAGATCAATGGTATTTCAAGCACTTTTATTATTATCCTCACTCTCTAAATGAGGAAACTGAAGCATAGAATGTTTAAGTAATTTAAAAATTACTTTATTTTACTTTTTGTTAAGTAATTTCTGCAAGATTGAGCTGGGATCTGGGCTTAAAGAGCCCTATACTGGAGCCCACTCTTTCTTTCTTTCTTTCTTTCTTTCTTTCTTTCTTTCTTTCTTTCTTTCTTTCTTTCTTTCTTTCTTTCTTTTCTTTCTTTTCTTTCTTTCTTTCTCTCTCTCTCTCTTTCTTTCTTTCTTTCTTTCTTTCTTTCTTTCTTTCTTTCTTTCTTTTTCTTTCTTTTAAATTCAATTAGCCAATATATAGTACAACATTAGTTTCAGATGTAGTGATCAATGACTCATTAGTTGTGTATAACGCTCAGTACTTATCACATCACGTACCTTCCTTAATGCCCATCACCCAGTTACCCCATAACCCCACCCACCTCCCTTCCACAACCCTCAGTTTGTTTCCTATAGTCAAGAGTCTTTCATAGTTTGTCTCCCTCTGTGATTTCTTCCCATTCGGTTTTCCCTCCCTTCCCCTAGGATCCTCTGTACTATTTCTTATATTCCACATATAAGTGAAACCATATGATAATTGTCTTTCTCTGATCGACTTATTTCACTTAGCATAATACCCTCCAGTTCCATCCATGTCAATGTAAATGGTAGTACTGGCACAAAAACAGACACATAGATCAATGGAACAGAATAGAGAGCCCAGAAATGGGCCCTCAACTCTATGGTCAACTCATCTTCGACAAAGCAGGAAAGAATGTCCAATGGAAAAAAGACAGTCTCTTCAATAAATGGTGCTGGGAAAATTGGACAGCCACATGCAGAAGAATGAGACTGGACCATTCTCTTATACCATACACAAAGATAAACTCAAAATGGGTGAAAGGCCTAAATGTGGGACAGGAATCCATCAAAATCCTAGAGGAGAACACAGGCAGTAACCTCTTTGACCTCAGCCACAGCAACTTCTCTCAAGACATGTCTCTAAAGGCAAGGGAAACAAAAGCAAAAATGAACTATTGGGATGTCATCAAACCCACTTTGTTAACCACTGTGCGATTCTGTATGCCTGGAGAATAGCTTAACTTCAGGTTAATATTTCAAGATTTAACTCATGAAATTTCTTACACTTGGAGAAAAAAAGGCGGTAATTTCAACTGAGACAAATTTCTTGTTTGATATATCTCTCTTCCTTACACATCTTTCCATTGTATCTATTCATTCAACTTTAAATAATGTGGTTTATTGGTCTGTTTCCCTTTCTAGACTTTCTGGATTAGTCTGTTTCCCTTTCTGTGTCCCTTTAGCACAGGGGTTGTGTCTTATACTTTAACCCTACCACTTAGCACAAAGCTTTGTGCACAGTAAGTTCTAAATTAATATTTGCTGAATAAATGAATGCATTTTATTTCCCTTCCTAGGTGTGCATGAAGGAGAATAATCTTGGAAGTTACCACCTTATCTATACTTGGGGTTGGTTGGTTTTGGACTGTATTTGAATATCGGCCAGTGAGAATCTGTCCAGATCAAGTAAAACAGGGTGTTCCAGAAATTCAGATGCCTACATATAATACCCTGAATGATTTTCCTATGAATGTAATCTGAAAATAGAAGGCAAGACATTATGTAAATTGATTCTCAGATTTTTATTTTAATTATATAGTCAATACATGGCTCTAGACATTATCTTGCACTGAATTAAGGGGAGGGGAGGAAAACAAAACAAAACAAACCAACAAAGAACCCACAGCCTTTGCCTTTCTTAGGTGCTCAGAGCAAGGATTTATTTGTAACTTGAGGTTGATGAACACCCTACCATGGTATGCAAGATTTGGCTGTCTGTATAAGTGAGTACATCTTTGAATACTCAGATAAAAAAATACTGCTTTAAAAGGGATCTGTGTAATCTGGCAATAAAAATCACACCTTTCCCTGTGCTGCGGTATCAAAGTGTCCGTATCAGAGTCTCAGCCAGCCAATTCAGTAGTTGTGGGTATATTTGCCTCCATTGCTGCTCCACGAGATCCTTGAGAATGAAGAATGTGTTTTCTTTCATTTTTGTGCCCCTAGCACCTAGCATGAAGCTTTATAAATTGAAAGTTTTCAATTAAAAAAAGAAAAATGCATGGCCTAGAAATTGTAGAAGCTACAGTCTTCTGGAATCTTGCAGAATCTTCTGGAAATGTTTAATCCTTTATTATCATGTATATAAGTTTCTTAATATGTAAAACAGGGCTAATGTTACATATTCTGGGGGGGCAGAATAAAAATGCAAATATTTAGCTCCTTCAGAGACTAATTGTAGGAAAAAAATGTAAAATTATTTTTTTTCTGTCTGGAGTCATTAGCTTTTCATTTCACTTATGAAAAATAAAAGACTAAGTATTTTTCTGACCAACTAGTTTGGTCCCTGTTAGGAGAAATGTGTGTCTTTAGAACACTATTTGTAGCTCAAGTCTTGAGGTCCTTTGAGAATTTCTCCTTTAAAATTCCTCAGACTTTGCATTTTGCTGGGTGTGCTTATTCATGCTTCCAGATGAAACCGATTACCAGAAACCCAGGGGCCAGAAAGCACTTGAGCCACATGGACAGGGCAACACCAGCATTGGATAGAGAAACAAGAACTTGGGTCTTAGACTCAGTTCAGTTATTGACTCGAAGGTGATCTTAAGCATGTCATTTAATCTCTGAGGAACTCCATTTCATCAATCTGTAAAGTGAGAGGACTGGTTTAGATGACCCTGCAGCACCTTTTCAGCTCTCACAATCTATAAATCTTTAACCTAGTTCATTTCCTCTTCTGAGCAGGGACAGCGCAGTTCAGCTTGGCAGTCTAGTGAGAAACAATCAGTTCAGATTAAGGTACGCGTACTGAATTTCTCTGTATGCACTTCAGACCCATTCCCACCTTTTCCACCCTAATCTTGTTCCCCACAGGCTGACCTTTGAAGACTGCATCACCAGGCTCCATTGCCCTCTGCCCTTTGGTTAGGGTCAACACCGGGGTGGGGGTGGGGGGCACAGGCAGGAGATTAGTAGTTAGGAGGAAGGAGAGGTCAAGGTCTCTATTTCTGGCCCTGGGGAATGGGGCAGAGGTTGCACTTTACTGTGCAAGTGCTGAAGAACACAGATCCTCTCAGGGCCTCTTCTATAGCTGCAGCTTAAGGAATTGCTTCTGTGTTTGTCTCTTTTGGTCTAGGGGTAATAGCGCTTTCTGCTGTTACTACCACTGTGTGCTTCTTGATTTTTTTTTTTTGTTGATTTCTCTCAGTTTGGCCCTCCTCTTTGTAAAGAGGTCACTCATTAAAGTCTCTTTTACCTTTTCCCATTTTGAGAAGGACGTCAGCTATATTTACACACTTACTGAAAGAATGGTTCTGAAAATCTTCTAGCCATAATATTTTAGTAATCTGATTCAGACATTTGACACAAATAGGAACTTATTAAACACTTTGACAGAAATGGGTCTGCACAGGGACCTGACAGAAGTTACCTATACTTTTGAAATCCCCACAATTACATCATGAGGTAAACACTTTTGACTAGTGTTTCATCTTTCTTAAATATTACAATGGATTTACCCAGAGAAAATGAAAATAGTAACTTGAAAGTTATAGGCACCCTATGTTTATTGTAGCATTACTTATAGTATTTAAGATACGGGGCGCCTGGGAGGCTCAGTCGTTAAGCATCTGCCTTCGGCTCAGGTCATGATCCCAGGGTCCTGGGATTGAGTCCCACATTGGGCTCCCTGCTCCGTGGGGAGCCTGCTTCTCCCTCTCCCACTCCCCCTGCTTGTGTTCCCTCTCTCGCTATATCTCGCTCTATCAAATAAAGAAATGAAATCTTTAAAAAAATCTATATAAAAAAAAAATCTAAGATACGGAAACAGCCCAAGTGTCCATTGATAGATAAATGGATAAAGAAAATGTGGTATATATATATATATATATATATACACACACACACACACACACACACACACACACAGTGGAATATTACTTGGCCATCAAAAGAATGAACTATTGTCATTTGCAACAATACAGATGGACCTAGAGGGTTTAATATGAAGCGAAGTAAGTCAGTCAGAGAAAGACAAATACCATATGATTTCACTTATATGTGGAATTTAAGAAACAAAATAAGCAAACAAACAAAAAAAGAAAAAAGAGAGACAAAAAAACCAGACTCTTAAGTACAGAGAATAAACTGGTGGTTGCCAGAGGGAAGGTGGGTAAAATAGATAAAAAGGATTAAGAGTACACTTATCGTGGTGAGCACTGAGTAATGTATCGAACTGTTGAATCATGGGGCACCTGGGTGGCTCAGTCAGTTAAATGTCTGCCTTCAGCTCAGGTAATGATCCTGGGGGCTTGGAATGGAGCCCCACATCTCCCTCTCCCTCTGCTTGCTGCTCCCCCTGCTTGTCCTTTCTCTCTGTCAAATAAATAAATAAAATCTTCAAAAAAAAAAATTGTTGAACCACTATATTGTATGCCTGAGACTAATAAAACAGTATATATTAATTATGCTTCAATTAAAAAAAGAAAACAAGTATTGCAATGGAAATGGTTCTCAATTCATTGGCAGATCCTGGGGAGGTTAGGGTTGAAGACATCTCTGCTTATAAAATTGTGCTTTGGTTGATTTACACTGAGTTTAATTTCTTTAGATTGTTCTCTTAGAAGGTCTTTAAAAAAAAAAAAAATACCCCCAGTATATACTAGAGGACTGAAAACGCTGATTGTGGTTGACCAGTTGACCAAAAGCATAAGTGAAAATAGACTCTTGGCATATAAATGACAAATTTTCTCCAAAACAAATCTAGCGAAACTCACCTTAGTCCAGCTGTATGCCCTGGGAAGAATACAGGTACAGGTGACAATGAGAGAAGATTCTGAGGACCCACTAGAATTTTAGCACATTGAGATCTCTTCTAGAATAAGATTAAAAGCAGAATCAGCAACTAATTCTCTAAAAGAACAGGAGAAATCTAATTGTTTGCTGATATATTAAAATTTGAATAAATCTTAAAGGTGGGATAAAAATTCACAGGTAGACGGGGTAAGGAAGAAAAGGTTTTCAAAGCAAAAAACCAGCACAAGGAAAGGCACTGAAGTATAGAATGACTGTCCATTTGGGGTCAACAAGAATGGTCTGTTACAGAATTCAGGAGGAAGATGTAGCAGAAGACCAGATGAGAAAGGTCTGTATATGCCATGCTAAGGACTTTGTACTTCATTCCATAAATGAGTTACTTACTCTAATGAGTTAAATTGTGTCTCCCAAAAAGATTTGTTGGAGCTCTAACCCCTAGTATCTGCAAATATGACCCTATTTAGAAACAGAGTCTTTGTAGATGTAATCAAGTCAAGATGAGGTCATTAGGGTGTGCCTTAATTTAATACGACCAGTCTCCATATCAAAAGAGGAGATGCCATGAAAAGACAGAGGCAAAAACTGGAGTGGTGCAGCTGCAAGCCAAGGAATGCTGAGGATCGACAGTCACCACCAAAAGCTACAAAGAAGCAAAGAAGGACTGTACTGAGAGTCTCACAGGGAGATGGCCTTGCTGACACCTTTATTTTGCACATCTACCTTCCAGAGCTGTGAGGGAATAAATTTCCATCATTTTAAGCCACCTACTTTGTGGAACTTCGTTATGGCTGTTCTAGGACACTAATGCACTTACGTAAGTACCTGTAGGGACAAGGATTATTATGTAAATAGATGAAGTAGCCAAGTGTTATATGATAGGGAGTAGAGGCAATAGTGACAAACTAGAGAACTTGTACTTATCTTTATGTTAAAATATTTTTAAAATACAGCCTGCAGCAAACAGGAAGAATCTGTGGACTAAATTAGACCTGTAAGTTCTCAGGAGTGTGAGTCCTGCTGTGTAATGGAAATAATCCCAAGGGTTTTAATCTATGGGCTGATATGAGTTGTGCATTGCAGACAAATTGCTCTGATGGAAATGAAGAGCATGTGTTAAAGGACTAAAGTAAGGAGAATTTTGTAAGAACCAGGTGAGAGATGATACAAATGGAAACCAAGACAAGAACAGTGAACATGGAGAGGAGGGACTGTGGGATAAATTGCACTTGGTTTTTTAAGTAAGGATGTGGGGAATTGGGTTGGGGGAGTGCTGAATGGATGACAGTATGAATGAATTAGCTCTCTAGCCATGACTATGCTGTATAACAAATCACCCCAAAACTCAATGTCTGAAAGCAACAATTATTTATTCTCTTGGATCTGAAGGTTGGTTGTGGCTTGGCTAATCTAGGCTGGGCTTAGGTAAGTGACTCTGCTTCAGATTGTGGCAGCTGAAGAGTTCTGCTTTTCACTGTATGTCTGTGGTCTGGATGAAATAGCACTGCTATTCTCTTCAAACTAGTAAGCTAGATGGCATGTCCTTCTGATGGCATTGGCAGAGGTGCAAGACGGCAAGAAGAAACACACAAAGTCTCTTATGACAAGGCTTAGGAAGGGCACATTGTCTGCTCTACCCATTTCCATTGACCAAAGCAAGTCCCATACATCCAAAGTCAATAGGCAGGGAAGTATACTCTTCCCATAGTTAGGCTATGGCAATGGTATGGATGTGGGAGGGGTGAAGAATTGGGGCCAATAACTCAATTTATAATCATCTGCCTTCTGGCCAGAATCATTCATATCCCTTTTCTATGTAAAATTGACTCACTAGCATACCAGTACCCCCCAAATCTCATCAAACCATGGCATCAGGCTCAAAGTCTAAGACTTTGTCATCTATATCAACCTCAGATGTGGCCCTTAATTCAGAGACCTATGAACTAATAGGCAAATTATTTGCCCCATACATGCCCAACAACCATGGTGAAAACTGGGACATGGTGACCCAACAAATGCTCCCATTAGAAAAGGGAAAGAAAGGGAGACACACAGCACTGGGCCCCTACAGCAGTTTTGAAATCTCACTTGGCAGATGTCAGGTTCTCCTGCCCTAGGTAGAGAATGTGCCTTGAATAGATCAGGGTTCTGTTCCTTGAGAGTGGCTTCTTAGTCCTTTTCTCTTCATGGATTTTGGTTTCCCATTCTAGGTTTTTTGGGGCCATTTCTAAAGAGGACATTAGAAATGTGCCCATTTTGGTGGCTAAGCAGCTTTCCAAGACTGCTACCTCTCCTGTAGAAGGTTAGGGGCCCAGAAGTCTCTACAAATTTTGGTAAGTCTTGGTTTCTTTTAATCCAGGCTGGCAATTCTTTCTTGTAGATCTTTATTTACATGCAGCTAAAAGTACTCATCTCATGATTTTAACATTCTAAAAAACTTGCCCAAGTTTTTTTTAGTTCATTAAGTATCTGTTTATCTTCCAAGTTATTGTAGGTAATAATTTTATGACATGCTTTACCACTACATACAAGAGATCACCATTGTTTCTGCCTCCTATAACAATTTCTTCACCTCCTGAACCAATTTCTACATTGGTTAGCTTTTTTTGTTTTTAAAGATTTATTTATTTATTTGAGAGAGAGAGCGCATGAGTGAGCGCACACACATACAAGTGGGGGAGGAGCAGAGGGAGAGAATCCTTCAAGCAGACTCCCTGATGAGCAGGGAACCCAACATCGGGCTCAATCTCATAACCCTGAGATGATGACCTGAGCCGAAACCAAGAGTCAGACGCTCAACTGACTGAGCCACCCACAAGACTCCGGTTAGCTTTTGCTACAAAAACATTACCCCAAACTCAGTAGCTTACTATGACAATCATTTATCCCCATAGATACGAGATTTGGCTGGCATATGACTGATCAAGCTGCACTGGACTGCACAGGGAGGCCATGGCTAAAATGTGGATGCAGAACATGTACTGTTCACCATGATTTGTGAAGAAGGAGACCAGACTCAGGGGAAAGGTGAAGAGTATTAATCTTGTGATGCCTGTGGGACGCTCAGGAGGAAAAGACATGTGACTGAAGCCTAGGAGAATCATCTTAGCTAGAGGGAGAGACAAAGAAAGTTACAGGGTCATCAGGTTGTGACTAAGAACATGGGAACAGATCACAGAAAGTGACAACGGCTCTCTTATGAAACCTTAGGGTGCACCAATATTTAAGGGGTGTGGAAGAGAGGAGAAACTCACAAGGGAAGGTTTGATGGGACAGTGTTGCAGGAGAGAATAGTGTAGTGGAAGCCGAAGGAGATTTCATTATTGTGGGAATGACTTACACTGCTAAAAACTGCAGAGTGGCCATGTCATAGGAAGACAGAAGAGTCTTGGATTTGGCAATTAGGAGATCACTGATAGAGCAACCAAATAATTTGTCTTCAAACTAGGACACACTTGAGAGTGAACAGAGGTGCTGTTAATAATTACAGCAGAACAACACATGTTCTTGGGCAAACAAGGGCAGATGGTCACACTAGTCTCTGGGGATCCCTGCCAGACTGTTGCTGTAGGCTTAAGTGGAGCGCCAGCTTGATTGGCCGTGAGCAGAAGAGTGATATGGGGACATGGAAAAGCTGAGGCAGCTAGAATAGATTTCTTTCTAGGAGCTTGGATAAGGAGGTGGAAAGAGAGGACAATGACAAAACTATGGGCTTTGTCCAGATGTTTGAATATTCTTCTAACAGAGGGGTCCTCACACCGTTTCTAGGTTGTATATACAAATATATCCGACTGTGAGATTTTCTAAGAGGACTTAGAAAGTAGAACCAGCTCATGAGATCAGCCCCACTTTTTTTTTTTCTTTTAAGCAACACGGGGAAGATCTGTTGCTATCAGAGTAAGTAAGAAGATAATGAACCATGAAAAGGAACAATTACTTGGGCTCAGGTTGGGCTATTTTTTTTCCAGCAAGAACAAAACCATCTTCATATACATAGCCTTGAAATAGCCTATTGTCAGAGGACCTCGGCGTTATAGCAATATGCACAGTGGAAACCCAAGATAAGTACCATCATAAGGATACAAGTAAGTCTCAAACTGTGTAATGAATGTTAAAACAATTCTGAGGATGATATATAGCTGTGAGTAGCATAGTGCTTCTTCATTCTCTGCTAACTTTTCCTCCGAGTCACTCCCCCTACCACCGCCAACATGCCCAATCTGCTGTTAAACATTATTCTAAAACCAGACTGATGGCATGGGTCCCAGTGTAACAAATGCTCTTTGTTCGCTGCATCAGTTGGCCCCAGAGCTCATGTGAGTAGGCATCAGGAATAATTTCATGATAATCTAGGTTGAGTTTTCTCTTTCCCACCAGCGCCAGGGAGTGAGAGCGCCAGTTTCATCGACTTAGGAGCCAGCATGGGGCACAGAAGTGGGCTTTATCGGGGTAGTCATGTTTCTTTGACTGAGCTCTGTAGGGGAAAACAAAATCCCTGCTCTCAGGCAACACAGTGAATGATTCTGAGAGCCTTCCTTGATCTCAAACCCTATCAGCCCATTTACCCACATTTGGGCTCTTTTTTTAGAACTCTTTCAGTTTGCTAGCAACTCATAGAATAACATTACATTTTGGTTAAGCAGAATGTGAGAAGCCCAGTTACATTTGAAAAAGAACCTTTTCTTTTAGGGCATAAAAGGCAACTGACTTAACAACAGACTATATGAAACCCTTTCATCTATAAGAGAGTCCCAAAGATTCATCTACAAAGAGTCCCAAAGATGGGGGCCAACTTAATTTAAACATTTCTTGGGACACCTGGGTGGCTCAGTCAGTTAAGCGTCTGCCCTCGGCTCAGGTCTTGATCCCAGGGTCCTGGGATCGAGTCCTGCATCGGGCTCCCTGCTCCGTGGGGAGCCTGCTTCTCCCTCTGCCTGCCGCTCCTCCTGCTTGTGCCCTCTCTCTCTGACAAATAAATAAATAAAATCTTTAAAAAAATAAAAAAATTTTAATTTCATTGAAATTTCAAGACCTTTTAAAAAAAATAGAAAGACAGCACTTTAAAGGCAAGTATTTAAGACTTAAATTGCTTCCTCATATTATGGCAGATTGTGGACCATTGTTCCTATTCTTCTTTTTGAATGAGGAGTGGAACATGATCATCAGCTCTGGGTTCTCTGCATGTTATTCCCTGAATAACACAAAGGGTAAGTTAGAGCTGCCTTCAAAATCCTAGCTCCATCTTTTATTAGCTGTGTTACTTTGGGTAAGTTAATTAAGCTGTCTGTGTTTTATTTTTCCTCATCTATAAATAGGGAGAAGTCATAATGGCCACCTTATAGGACTCCGTTGTAAATTTTAAATGAGGCTGTGTTTTTAAAGCTCCTGGTACAGGATTCATTCTATCACAATACAAAACTCTCAGTAAATATTAACTATATTACTGTTTCTCTTGTCACGGTCCCTCACTGAGAAGCTCCAGAAAATAACTTCAAGAACGCCCCTGAAAATCCTAGTATTCGGGGTAAACTATTGCAAACTTCAAACCTCAACTCTGAACAATGGGGCATGTATGACTCTCTGCACAAAATGTTCAAGTTCAGGGAGCCCCCAGCATTAGGGATATAGGAAGCCTAACTCAGAATAGAACTTTGGCCTCAGCCCAGGTCAGGCCTGCCCTTGAGTAGAATTGGGATTTGGGTCCTGCATGCTCCTTAGAAGTCTTCAAAATATTGGCCTGCTTCTCCCACTGTAGCCCTTGAACCTTTTGCTTTCTTGAGTCTTGGCTCTACTAGAAATGTGGTCACTGAGCCCTAGGCTTTTGACCTGGTCCCTTAGCTCTGGCCTGTAGGTTGTCTCATAATGATGCTTATCCTTGACCTGCTACTCCTGCCCCAGAGAGATCCCCTCTGCTAGGTGAGGATCTGTCTTAGTTCTGCATAAGAACAGGACACCTTATCATTAATGATAAGGGATTAAGTAGCATATTATGTCTAAGTAATAAATAAGTGTTATCCTCTGTAAACCAATCTTGCTAGTTGGGTTTATTTGGTTTGTTTAGTCCAATGTATCTGTGTCAAGCTTTCTTCCAATGTATCTATGTCAAGCTTTCTTTCTTTTTTTTTTAAAGATTTTTTATTTATTATTTGATACAGAGAGAGAGAGAGAGCACAAGCAGGGTGAGCGGGAGAGGGAGAAGCAGGCTCCCCGCTGAGCAGGGAGCCAGATGTGGAGCTTGATCCCAGGACCCTGGGATCATGACCTGAGCTGAAGGCAGTCACTTAACCAACTGAGCCACCCAGGCGCCCCGCGTCAAGTTTTCTTAAAACACAGTAGATATAGAATGATAACAGAAAAGGCAGCATCAAAATAACTATTATGATTTAGGATATGTTGCAGAACTACTTATTGTAAAGGAAAATGCTAGATGCTTTCTTCCTTTTTCTTTTTTTTAAACAGTCTTAAGTTATCACAGTTGAAGAGGAGATTGTGTAAAGAGAAAACTTTCTTTGTACGTTCCAGTAGAACAAACACATTATACTTTACTGAAACTCCTAAAAGGGGAAGTAATATTGATGACGGCCATTCTACCATCCCTAAGTACGTTTCTCAGTGCTCGAAAAGTCACTTTTAAAGTGTAGGGGCACCTGAGTGGCTCAGTCGGTTAAGTGTCCGACTCTTGATTTCAGCTCAGGTCATGATCTCAAGGTTGTGTGATAGAGCCCCTCATTGGGCTCTGTTAGCAGCGTAGGGTCTGCTTGAGATTCTCTCTCTCCTCTCTCTCTGCCCCTCCCCCACTCATACACGCTCTCTCTCTCTATATATATATAAATAAAATCTTTAAAACAAAAACAACAAAAAAATAAAGTGAATTACCAGTTTCATAAGATATCCTAAAAGTTTTAAAACCTCTTTATACAGATATTCCAATTCTGGGGGGGTCATCCTACAGGAAATATTTATTGAGTGCCTATGTGTCAAGAACTTCTCTGGACATTTGAGCTATCAAAGAAGAATGACATTTATCACTGTTCTGAGTTTATTTTCTAGCAGGTGGACACAGACAATAAACAATGCATGTAATAAATAAGTAAATTATAGAGTATGTTTGAGGGATTAGTGCTATGGGGAAAAAAAGAGTAGAGCATGTGGGGAGGTATCACGAATGTGGAGGTGGCAAGGAACAATTACAGTATAAGTAGGGATCTATAACATCATTTTTAATGGCTGCGTAGTACTCCATTATTTGGAACCACCAGAATTTGTTGACCAATTTAGCTGATTCCCAACTCACTATTATAAATAAATCTTCAACAAACATCTTTATATGTATGTATCTATCTAAATACCTGTCTGATTGTTTTCTTAAAACTAATTTCTGGAAATTAAATGAAGTCAAACACTATAAGCAGATTTCAGGCTTATAGAAAGTCTGAACCAATGTACACTTCTTCCACCACTAACACTTTGTACTCCTGCCCAGTTTCATCATCAAAAAACAGTATCAACTAAATTTTTACCATATGGTGTATGATGGCAAATGAGAAAACAGAACGTATTTGATATAATGCTTATTAGATTCCACACACACTTGACTGGACGTTAATCCACTAGTGTTCTGACAGATTACATTTCTTTCATTCAACACTCACGATGGGTGTTTTTTGCTTCTTTCTTCATACTTTTCTGTATTTTCTAGGTTTTCTACACTCAATGACAATTTTTTTTGCCTAATAGCTTTTGTTTTTACTACCAATAAAGAGAAATCAATTTTAAGTAAATAAATAACATTGGGGAGCTTTTGTTATGGTTTATTACAGTTTCCCAGATCGGCAAGTTCTGTTTCCTCATTTCCTGTCAGCCTTCCAAAATGGTGAAGGGATCTTAAAGTGCAAACTAACGACACTTTCTGTCCTTCTGGCCCGAGCTTTGCTGCTTCTTTAGGAGACATCAGAACACGGCCCGTTCCTCTTCTGCTCTGTGACTTGCACCCTCAGATTTAGAAATCAGTTTTCCTAAAAGACCAGGCTTAATTCAATTTAAAATGTGCTGCTTGAGATGGGGGATTGTGCAGGGTGGTCCTTCTCCCTGGTCTGCCAAAAGAAGTGGCTCATCTTTTTACACAAAAACATTTTCCAGGGGATCAATTCTGTTAGAAATGACCAAGTCAACTATTTATTTATTCATGTAACAAATATTTCTTGATAGACTCTTCTAAGGGCTGGGGATACCAAAGTGAATAAAACAGACACAAATACACACACAAAAATCCCTTCCCTTATGGAGCTTCTATCCCAGTGGGGGAGACCAAACAATAAACAAGGTTAATAAGTATATCATTGGCAGATTAGACAGCAGTATGTGTTTAGGAGGAAGAATAAAGTGGGAAAGGGGGATCTGGAATAGAGGAGGTTGAGGGGATGCTGAAATTTGAGATGGGGTGCCCCGGAGAGATAGCCTCATGGAGAATCTGCCATGTTTTCAGTTTCCTGCTGTGACCTTGAGACATTTTGACATTAGAGGAATGACTGGGTTGCTGGACTCCAGCTAATACAACCAGAGAAGTCCACTTGGGATCTGGCCCTCTTCTTTGAGGACACGTGGGAGCTGAAGTGATGGGTGGGTAATCAACAAACAGGAAAAAACAGCTGTGAGTGTGGCTGAGGAGCTGGAGAGGAGAAGTCAGGAGAGATAATCAAAGAATTTCCCTGAAGCGGAGAGGGAGGTCAGGGACATCTCTTGTTTTAAGTTGATTTGCCACCCTTTGCTTTCCCTCCTTTGTAGTTCTTTGGGTTTGCTCCAGCTGCATTCAAGACACCCTCCAAAACAAATAACCAAGACTCCTACATGTTTAGAAAAGGTACAAGGTAAGAATTTTTTATTGAAAGGCGATTTTGTGCTCTTATAGCCGCCACTTATTGGCAAGTACTGTGATTTTTTTTTTTTTTTTAACACTGAAAACAATGCTTTCAAGTGGCAGCCCATTATATGTATAAAGAATAAAGGTCAATGTAAAAGAACTCTTAGCATTAAGAGCGCTTTTTTTCTTATGGGTAATTTGCAAATCCCAAGCAATACACAAGCCCTGGTCTTAGTGAATGTGTTCATTCCTTCCTATTTTCACTTAAATATGTGGTTTCTATAGTGTTCACAGCTTGTCCTCTGAGCACCTCTAAAGCAAGTATATCAGTTCCTCGTGAAGGAATTATATCTGTTATGCCAACAATTATATCTGAATGATGTCATGCGGGGAAAGGAGGAAGATGATTTAATAGTAAGTATGAAATCCATGCTTTTTGGATAATATAAAGGTATTTTTTTTACCCAAAAGTCCAGAGGCTTTTAAACTTTGAATTATGGTCAAATTTCTGTTTTCTAATGTAAGGGCAACAAGACAGGCAGTGTCCAAAATGCCAGATAATCCCCAACTCATGTTTACTTGCTCTTGGATATATTTTGGTATGACCATTTGAATGCTGTTATGTCTGATGTTCAGCATTAATAAGTTCAATAGATTGGAGCCAATTCATGACTTAGGATGCTGGCAGGGTCTGCAGCGTGTTTCTCCATGTAGATTCTATCTGAGTCTCTACCTGGAAAGAACATCCTGTTACCACGACTTTGTGTTTTTGAAGCTGTTTCAGCTATCTTTCCCTTGTGAGTAACGGTGCCCACAGTATTAGAAGTACCCAATGTTGACCCAAAGAGTTAAATAAATCTGAAGGCTGAATGATAGTAAAGGTAGTATGGAGATAAAGGAAGGAGGAACTAATTAGAAGTAGTACTAACTCTTGATGGAAAGAGGTGTGTATCACTCTTTTCAGGAAAACAGACTATCAGGCTCTTCTACACCATCCCTACCTTATTACCAGTTTAACTGAAGCTGGTATGTAACACCTGCTGTCTGAGGAGACAGGAAAGAGAGACTCAGGAAATAACTCTGGGCTGTCTTTATACTCTAAACTGAAATATTTAATATGTTTTTTTAAGATTTTATTAATTAATTAATTAATTAATTTATTTATTTATTTAGAGCAAATGAGTGAGTGAGTGGAGGTAGGGGAAAGGGAGAGGGAGAGAGAGAATCCCAAGCAGACTGCGTGCTGAAAGTGGAACCTACACGGGGCTCCATCTCCTGAATTTAGATCATGACCTAAGCCGAAATCAGGAGTCAGATGCTTAACAGACTGAGTCACGCAGGTGCCCCTCTCAACTGAAATATTTAAAGAGAATGTCTATAGTTACTGGAGATTGGGTTGGAAAGCTGGTCATTCAGACCGTTGTGATCCTTCCTTTGTTGGCAAGGGTAGATGGCTCGTGTGGAGCACTTGGGCGGTGCCTCCATCCGTGTTTGTGGATAGAACCCTGCCATAGTTTCATGGACAGAACAAAAATGTAACCTGATTCAGATCAGATGCACAGTGGTGTGGGCTCTGGCACAGTCAGCAGCCAGAATTACTCAAGGTCCGGTACACGGAGTGACCTACTTAAAACTTTCTGAAAAAGTTTTTGCTTTTGAAACTCCTTGCCCTCGCTGATTCCAACGGGCACAGGAAAGCCCAAGGCTTCAGTACAGACCACTTTAGAAACTGCCTTTGAAGGACTCTAAGCTATCCTGAGGTTCCTATGTCTGTAACAAAGCTTGTTTCTCTCTGCTTTCATCCACGTTTGGGGCTGCAATAGGTACTGAGCATCAGGGGATTTCTTGGCTCTCTGAACTTTTTTCTTTTCCTTGAGGGCACCTGCTCTAGATCACACCTTCTCTCAAGGGGCACCTGACAAAGCGAATCTTTTGCGTTCAACCCAAACCTTGGTAGCTTAAGTGAATACATTGAGTTTTATGTAGATTCTGGTCTTCTCTCCAGAAATCACCAGGAAGAACAGGTTTGTCCAGTGTAGCTTGTAAATGCCAGGTCACGGCTGACCATTCTGCTGGTGATAAAGGTAGAGGGTTGACAACTCAATTGCTTTCAAGTTTCACTGGGAGAAGAGGAAGCCAGGCTCAGAAAGTAAAGCTTAAAAGCACAGCATTTCCGATTGTCCTGGAGAGACAAGAAAATACTCTTATCTATAGTCCCCTTCTACATCTTAAGCTTCTTTAATATGGATGTGAATATGTATGTATATATATATTTATGTGCATGTGTACATATAGGTATCAGCATCTATATCTTTCTTGATGTAAAGAAAGCCTCACATGGGTTTGAAGCTGAAAAATACTTGGGTGTTCTGAGCTTATTGTTTTTATATTTAGTCAAAGTGCTGAGAAAATTTTTCCCCATCTCCACCTGCCCAGATCCTATACATATTTTAATTTATGATTACACAAGATTCTCCATGAAATTCTTCGCTCCCTGTAGAAAAAAGTGTCTGTGTTTGTGTGTGTGTACATGTGTGTGTATGTATGTGTGCAAATTTGAACTTGCACAGAACCCTGTTGGCACCTATCAATTTCTCTTTGATATACTAGTTCTGTGTGCATGGCTGCTCCTTGATGAATTGCAAGTTTTGAATGTTATGCATCTGCATGCCCTCCGGTACCTGTGTCTGTCTTCTACAGAATACATGCATGATACATGGGAGAGGAGTTCATTGAGTGTGAAGGTGTAGATAACAGCTGGGGTAACCGAGCTGTTCAAACTGGTGGACCCCCTGTGGTGGGAACACAGTTGGAGCTCTCTTCTCTCTTATTCAGCTATCCCTAATGAGTGGTTGTCCAACCGTGGCAGCACATTAGTGTAACTTAACAACAACAACAACAACAACAACAACAACAACACATCTGTGTCCAGTTGCTACCCCTGACTTGGGCATTGTATCACAGTCAAACCAGCAAACAAACAGCCAGACAAACAAACAAGTGATCTTAACATGCAGCCCCGGGGGTGAACCTCAGCATTAGAGAATTGGTTGGCAGTAGCACTTCTCAAACATGTATACCCACAAGAATCACCTGGGATTCAGGCGTAGACTCTGATACGGTAGTTCTGAGATTGGGCCTGAGAGTCTGAGTTACTAACAAATTCCCAGGTGATGCTGGTTCTGGTCTGCAGAGCAGATGGCCTGTACCTTGAAAATTCTACTTTAGGAGTTTGAGGGTAGAGTGTGCGATTTTATGTTTTTAAGAAGCACCCTGAGTGATTCCTATTATCAGACACATTATGGAAATGCTGATTTTAGTAGTGTTTTGTGACATTACGCGTTCACTAAAAATCACCTGTTTGCTCTGGTAAGATAGGCCTTCTCTTTTCTGTAGGGCTCTTTCTAGATTTCAGGGATAGGGCCAAGAAGACTACATGCAGAGGTCATTTACATGTACAGGTTGAAGATCCCTGAAGGTGACAACAGTGCTTCCTGCACCATGGGGACAGGTGTGTCCTAGGGTGACACAAAGGAGTAATGGGCTCTGCAGATAGAGAAAAGGTCATTGGCACCTGGGGAATGATTAGCCTTGTTATAGTAAATTGTCACATTCTGTAATATGGAACGTTTGTTTCAGTATCTGTTCCTCATTAGTATAATTTCATGGGCAACCATTCCACTGAAACTTCAATAGATGAAGTTTATTGTACATTTGTCAGTTCATTTGTCTGTGTATTTTCCAATTCTTTCCCTTCTTGGCTATATAAATAAAGCCCCACAATGATTGAAAAGGGTTGGCCTATCTCAACACCTTCTGCTATGGAAAGCAGGTTTGCAAGAACTTCCTCCCCCAATGTGATGGCCAAGTTAGATGACACTCACCCGCTGGTGCTGAGGACCTTCCTCCACGATGGCTTCAGAAGGGATGAGAAATTCCCCCACCTGAGCACTTCTTTCTGATGAAGCCGATGGGGCTTTGGTTCTGGAAACAGGAGTCACTCCATTTTGTCATGAAAACACTGACCCATCAGAAACCTTGAGTCTTAAGGCAGGAAGGGAAGGAGGAGCAAAAATGAGTCTAAAAAAAAATTTCCTCCCTTCACATTTCTAATCATTGTGAGCCTTACCGAAGGATACAAATAATATCATGAGGAACTCATTGTCCTTTGACCAGTTATAATATTAAAATTTCCCAAATTGAAAAAAAGATCATTTTTCACCAAGAGAGGGGGTTTATTGACATTTGTTGAGATTCTCCAAGGTACCACCAAGATCACTGGAATGTCCAGCTGTTGAATCTTATATTTACTTGAATTGTGTTTATAATCTGATAGCCCAACTTTGGTTTTGGTTCAGACAAACTTCCCACAATGACAGGTCGTCAACAACAGAGTGGACATGGCCTTTCAAAACAGGAGGTTTTCTCACATAGGTGATGCTTTATTGGAAGCTAGCTAACCATCCTTTTGAGATGAAGATAGAGTGTCTCTGTGCTCTCTAAACCTGACAATTCATCAAAACCACATGGACTACTAGGAAAACAGATTCTTAAAATGTATAGAGTTCCTGACTCAGATTTTCTGAATAGAATCAATAAATGGAAATTTTTCCAAATGATCTCAAACCCACCACTGGTCTGCACTCCAGCCAGCATTAGGGAATAGATCTTGGAATAACCTTCTGACTCTAGACCTCTAGGATGCTCTGAATGCTTTTGTAGAGATGTGATAAGTGCTTCATAAACTGGAGAGTGTAATGTATTTTTTTTAAAGATTTTATTTATTTATTTGAGAGAGAGAGAATGAGAGAGAGAGAGAACACATGAGAGGGGATAGGGTCAGAGGACGAAGCAGACTCCCTGCTGAGCAGGGAGCCCGATGCGGGACTCGATCCAGGGACTCCAGGATCATGACCTGAGCTGAAGGCAGTCGCTTAACCAACTGAGCCACCCAGGCGCCCCTGGAGAGTGTAATGTAAACATAAGGCACTGTTAGTAATCCCCAAACACCCCCAGGTTCTCACAATGTGTCTACAGCCCTCCTTACAAGGAGGAGAAATCAAGATGAATTCTAAAGAAATGCACTCCTGTGAGTGGCAAAGCTGTGTTTCTCTGGAGTTTTAGGTAGCTGTGGACATAGGGACAGGAAATCCAAAGCAAACCTTGAAGGGTTCAGTAGGTATGGGGGTGGGGGGACTTAGAGGAAGATGCTAAGTCAGAATGGGGGGCAAAGACAAAGGACATGAATCAGGAAAAGAAGTTGGAAAACAGCCTGTGGACACATGTCAAACAACATAATGAGCTGGGAGACCCAAACCTGATAAACAGGAATCAGGAGACCCATAGGAGATCCACAGAAGCTTGAGATGCAGGACAAACAAACAAGAGAACTGCTCAAGGGGCACCTGGGTGGCTCAGTTAGTTAAACATCTGCCTTCAGCTCAGGTCATGATCTTGGGGTCCTGGGATCGAGCCCCACATCACGTGGGGCTCCCTGCTCAACAGGGAGTCTGCTTCTCCCTTTCCCTCTGCCCCTCCCCCTGCTCTTACTCTCTCTCTCTCAAATAAATAAATAAAATTTAAAAAAAGAGAGAGAGAGAGAGAACGGCTCAAAATATCATAATGAGGCACTTTGATTATCGAGGCAACATTTCCTTAGGGTGGGTTCTCCTCCCTAAAGGCAGTTGGCTGGGGCCAAGGGGGAGTCTGCTGAGAGAGTGCCCCGGACAGAAGAAAGTAGCCACAGGTGGGCTGGTTCTGAAACAGGCAGAGCCCCCTAACCAGAAGGGTCACCGAGTCTGCTGTCTCTTTAGGTCTGCAGTGTGTAAAACCCACACCCTGAATGACCTGTCAAGTCTCCGAGTTCCTCAGCAAAATGTGCCATTGGCTGGAGTTGCTACCCTTGGGCAACCAAGCCTTGCAACCTTGAGCCTACTGTATGCCCTTGAGCAAATTGCTTCATCTCTTCCTTAGGGCGACCTCTAAGGTCTCTATAATTCTAGGCATTGCGGCAGACAGTATTTCACACCCAGATGTTGGCTCTGCCAGTGTTATCTCCACACTCAGGTCGGGGGTAGGGCACCTGTCAGGCAGCCAAGCGGGGCAAAGGGAGCGAGGCTGGCACTTCCCTGGAAGTCAAGCAGGCTGTTCAGAGGGGTGCAGACTGTTCAGAGAGCTGACATACTGCTCGCTAGCATATACGCTACAAATAGGACACAGATGATCAACCATACCACTATCATCGCAACAACTGGACTCTTCTTTCTTGATAAATAAGCTACATGGAAAGAACATGTACCCTAATTTCCGCTTTGCCAACTTACAACCTTAAACCTCTTGGGCCTCCATTTCTGGCTAGGTTCAACTGTATCAAATTGCCAATGTTTGGGTTCTCAATCTACAAAAACAACAATTTCCCATGGTTCAAGTCAATACGAAGAAAATGAGTAGCTTTGACCTGCAGAACCATAGAGAAGCTTCATTTCTATTTTGATTTTCAATAAATATTTAGTGAATAGCTACACTGGGTCAGGCCCTGTGTTAGGTTCTATGTGCACAATGGTGAGCACGAGAGTCTCTGTAATTAACCTCACAGGGCTTACATCTACTGGAGTATAGCTCCAAATTGAAGTCTGATGATTTAAATGATCCTGAAGCAGCATAGAACTTGTATCTTCACAGGTGAGGGAGAAACCTGACATCTGGGGAAGAATTACTAAACTTTGTTTAGTCTCTAATGAAAAGATAACTAAAGCCCTTATCTGAGTAAGTTCAGAGAAGAATCTGAGAACAAGCAAGCAAAACGATGAACTTATTCAAAGGCTGAGATAATGAGACATCTTTATAATTCATTTGTTTGAGGGAAGGAAGGGTGCAGATATTATATTTTACTCACCCTATGACATAATCAGGCAAATATGAGATGTTATTATATTGTAAACCATGTGGCATATGCACCGGGAAGTGTTTTGAGGTTTGTCAAAGTTCATATTGCTCTTAAAACATAATCATAAGCTAAAAAATGTAACTTTCACATTGACAGATCCAATAGGATGTCAGGAAAAAAAACCAAAAAAAAAAAACAAAAAAACCCACACAGGAATATTGGCTTTAAGAAAAACTTAATGAAATGAGCTTAACTAGTCATTTGTTGATAGCATCTTTTAAAAACTGTTGATTAATGGCCTAGAAATAATCAGTTTTATTGAGGCATGGTCTTTATACTTCAGAATTTTCAAAGTGATTTGTAATGATGTGGACAGTGGGTAAGTTTTAGATTTCATAGGTTGAATCTCTTGAAATTGAAGGTTTTCAACGATTTTTAACCTATAAAATTAATAATTTCATACGGATCAACGTCATACCTAGTGCAAAACTTCACTGGTTGTTTGTAGAAAGGAAATAGTATAAATTCCAAATAGAGAATCCCTTTGGCCAATAAGGAAATCGCATTGATGCAATGGCTCTTAAATTTATGGTAAGGATATCAGCTGTTGCCAATGTATAAATTTCACTCTTCTGAAACTGAGTCAGTGTCTAATAGATATAGGCACAGAACTATGTATTCTAGTTTTGTTCATGATATCACCGAGAAATCTCATTGCGTCGAGAGATACATTTGCAGGATTTTTTTTCTGCTTCAAATGAACATATAAAACAGATGAAGGGTCTATACACTGACAGTGTCTAAGCTATACACTACTCATAGCAGAGTAATACTTGCTGTTGAAAGTGATAGCCCAATGAAAAGCATCTTAAATTATGGAACTATTTCTCTCTTTCATGTAAGTGAAACTCTAAATGTCTTCATACTGCCATCATGCACCCAGGTGCCTTTGCTAATTTGGTATCCTTCATGCGTTGTCCGGGTCCTTGGGCTGGGCAGCCCGTGGTTGCAGGGGCCCCCTAGTGCATGTGTCACAAACACCTCCAGCTGGCTCTTGCTGAAGTCTGTTCTCAGATACCCTTCAGGAAACTTTCCCTCAGGTCTCGCTGTTTGGAAGCATTTTAGTGTCACTTTATTTATTGAGCCTAGTCCATGTCACCTTTGAGGGTGAGGAAGATTCCAGCCTCTGTTGGAGGACCTGACCACTTTACCAGAGGGTGAGCAAAACAGAGGTTCTGTTTGCAAGGAAGATATGGAAGAATGCATGGAAGGGAAGGAGCCAAGAGTGTAGGTCTCAATGCCAAAGTCAGTAATAAATCACAGTGGATCATAAAAAAAAAAGCTGCAAGTGGATTAAAATCTGCCCTGCCTTGGATTTTCCGTAACCCGGCATCTCTGGATTAAAATCTAATTTCAGATGGAATCCAGGTCACTATATGCTTTTACTTGATGGAACAAATATGTCCCGCCACATTTACTCGTAACTGCAAGCTGAATTCTAGCAAAGTTAATCTAATTTTCTCATTGATTTATTTTATAAAAAGGCTCCCACTCTTTCCTATAGTCTTAACTTGAAACAGTCGACGAGCACATAATTAAGAAACTGATCAGGTCCATAAAATATTGTGCAATATAGCAATCCATCCTTCTGGAAATGCTTTCTAATTGTGAGCACTATTCCTGACCACCATCTGTCCGCCTTCAGTTCGTCACTTCCGTCCAAACGCCACAGATACTTCCTGTGTCTGACTCCACACTTAACATTTCTGTCCCGAAACTCGCATCCTCTCCTGTGGCTGAGTCTGGAGAAAGTCTGATAGACCTTACTGTGATGTCACACTGAGCCTCCATACTGCACCAAGTAATACAACTAGAAAGTTCAGGCTGCACAGGACCTGGAGTGATCAGACGTTTATTCACATCTACACATTCTTTTGTCTGAATGATTTGGGTCTTATAAAGGAATTTTGTGCTCTCATTTATCACTGTGACAAGTTAGGAATCCATAAACCAGGTAAAACAGAGGTAACTGTAACATAAAGTTGCGCAATAGCCACAACAGAGTGGCGCTTCTCCTGTCAACAGTAAAGCCTGGTGGACAGCAGGCCAACAGCCTCTTGCTCCAACAGTTAGTGGAGTGGGGGTGGGGGGACTTGCAACAGGAGAGCTTGGGATATAACCAACTAAATAACTTTTGCATTGTTGGGAAGAGGGTTAGACCAAAAGGTGTTGTCTTTTCTCCTCAAATCAGGACGATGTCAAGATTCCTCCCATTATTTAGTACAAAGAGGGCTGCATTTTTTAGCAGGCAGAGTGCATTTGCCTTGGAATAACGGAAATCTTCAGAATTTCCACATTTTAGGAGGAAATAGAAAGATGATTAGCCCAATCAATGGATACTGAGTTCAGTAATAACAAGTGTTTAGATTTTAAGGCTGAATTTTCGTCAAGGGAACAAAGAACTCTCTGCGATGAATGTATCACCGGAAATTAAAGGAAGGGACAGTGATATGGGACTCATGTCAAGAGAGGGAATAGACTACTGTGGACAGACACCAAGGCAGATCCACGGGTGGGCGAAGAAACACTGGATGTTGACATAGGAAAAGAACGTGGTGCCGGTCTAGGTTGGGCCTTTCTCTACTCATTCTGCAGAGTTAATAGTTAATAAGTAGCATATAGCTACACCTTTGTATTATCTGTGGTTACTTAGTAAATGGTACATAGTTCATCCTGTCTATGGGTCAGTTCTAAGCTACTTGTGTGCGTGTGTTTTTGTTGCAAAATCTTAAGTTTAAAAAACGTAATAAAATAAAGCCAAAGTAACTCCTTTAGGGTTGCTGAAATGGGTGGATCCAAATGATTTTTGTGGTTTTGCATCTGGACCCTGGAGTTGGCAATAAACTTTCTGACATTAAATGGGGCATGTATGGGGCCTACTCTCATTTGTTTCTGCATATGTGTAAATTTATAAACTGACCAAGCAATACAGGGGGTCCACAGAGAGAGGAAGTGTCCTTTTAAAGATTCTTAAAGAAACTGCTTCTGTATTGGTCAAATTAAAAAAAAAAAAAAAAAAGCAGTTAAGAAAGCTATTATGTCTAATTTTTTTTCCTTTGGGACCCTATACTTTGAGTCATTGCTTCAGTTTCTTGCCAGGTAGATAAAAAGCTTTTTACAAGGTCTGACATCCTTTTATCTCTCTCTCTGTTTCCCTCTTTACCCTCAGTTATAAACGTTCTGATGTCTTTTCTGTCTTTCCAACAGATGAACCTCTGACCCTTCAACGTCTCTCCTCTACCCATATCCCCACTCCAGATTCCAGAAAGCCCATAGTGCTCTCTCATTGACAAAACATTTCTTCTCAAGCTCAACATTGCTATTGTTGAGAATAAATAGCAACAATTTATTGCTATTTATAGCAATAAATGAGAATAAATTTATCACTTTAAGGAGGGGCACCTGGGTGGCTCAGTCGGTTAAGGGTTTGCCTTCAGCTCAGGTCATGATCTCGGAGTCCCGGGATGGAGCCCCACGTTGGGCTCCCTGCTCAGCGGGGAGCCTGCTTCTCCCTCTCCCTCTGCCCCTCCCCCTTCTGCTCATGCTCACTCTCTCTCTCTATAAAGTAAGTAAATAAAATCTTTTAAAAAGTTTTTTTAAATTACTTTAAAGAAAAAGGATATGTAAAGCACAGAAATTCTCAGAGTTAAAAAGAACTTCAGAGGTAAGCACCAAACAGGGAAATAACATTTTTACATATAAGTAAATATCATTATTATATGAAGAGTTAACATCAATTAGGAAGGATAAGATAAACCATCCAAGGAACAAATGGGCAGAGGATATGTACAATTCTCAGAAAATAGAGAAATCTAGTAAACATATATTGAATGTTTTAAATCTTATTGCCCATCAATGGAATACAAATTAAAGAGTTGACACCATTTTTGACGTATCAGACTGTCGAGGACTGAGAAGGATTATGATCCCTGGTGTTGGCAAGAGCGTGGTGAGACAGGCATGCCAAACCCTGCTGCCAGGAATCTACATGTGTACAAACTTTCCCTAGGGCATGTTGGTGGTACCTATCAAAGCCTTAAACATGCTTAGTCTTTGAAGAAAGAGCACTTCCAGGATTTTATCCTAAGGAAATAATTAGAGAATCATGCATTTCTCTCTGTCAGGATGCTCCATGTAGTATTATTATTTATAACATTTTTTTTAAAAGGGGTCACTACAGGGGTGACTGGGTGGCTCAGTCGGTTAAGCGTCTGACTTTGGCTCAGGTCATGATCTCACTGTCGTTGGGACTGAGCCCCTCATTGGGCTCCCTGCTCAGTGGGGAGTCTGCTTCTCCCTCTCTCCCTCTGCCCCTCCCCCAGCTCATGCTCGCTCGCTCTCTCTCTCAAATAAAATAAAAAATATCTTTTAAAAAAAGAACTCACTCCGTAATGCTAGAGGTCTGTTAGAGTTTGATAAATTATGGTGTATCCATTAGATGAAAGAGAATGCTAAGCAATAACCATGTGTTCAGAGACTACTTGAAGGGAGGATGTGCACATTATATTATGTAAAAAAGACCTTTTATGGCAGGACAGAGAGGAGGGGGGCAGAAAGAGTTCTGGGGTCAGATGATTGGGTTTGAATTCCAACCTTTTCACTGATTATTGACATAACTCAGAAAATTACTTAAGATTTCTGTACCTCAGTTTCCTGGTCTATAAAATGGAAATAATACATACTTCATAGGACCATTGTAAGATTTAATTAGGACGATGTATGTAAAACTGCTTTGCCAAGAATCTGATACATAGAAAACTTTCAAAAAATAATGCTATTTTTTAATATTTATTTTTAAAAATTTATTAATTTTTTTTTGAGAGAGAGCATGTGCAAGTGGGAGTGGGAGGGGCAGGGGAGAGAGAGAGAGAATCTTTTTTTTTTTTTTTAAGATTTTATTTATTTATTTGACAGAGAGAGAGATAGCAAGAGCAGGAACACAAGCAGGGAGAGTGGGAGAGGGAGAAGCAGGCTTCCCACCCAGCAGGGAGCCCCATGCAGGTCTCCATCCCAGGACCCTGGGATCATGACCTGAGCCAAAGGCAGATGCTTAATGACTGAGCCACCCAGGTGCCCCGAGAGAGAGAATCTTAAGTAAGATCCTTGTCCAACATGGCTAGTCATGTCTCAATCCCAAGAGAGGACACAATTTAGGCTGAAACTGGGATTCCCACTACATTTACTTATTTAGGAGGAGGCTTTCAGATCATTTAACCAACTCATTTTACAGGAAAGCAACCTGTGGTCCAAAAAGTTTTAATGACTTAGTTAAGGTCACAAGGCTAAGTAAGTGGTAGCATCTCATGACTGGAGCTGTACCCAAGGAAGCCTAACACAAATTTGATATTCCTTAAGGAAACAAGGAAAGTTATCTCACTGTATAAGACAGAGGTAAGTTTACTTAGCTGATCCTAACTCTACAAAGGGAATGCCATGAAATGTGACCTTCATGTTTTATCCACTTCTCCATACAACAATGTAATTTTAAGACAAAATAACTCAGATTTGTCAAAGGTTGAAAATTTCAGTCCATAATAATACCAGTGGAATGGAGGCTTTCTAAGTGTACTAATCCAGGGTATTTTTTGTTCCTCAAATCCAGTCCCCATTGGGCTCTCCCCATCTCCTCATTCTTTCTGATCTTCCATTATTATCCATTTATAGTAACTACTCTTGTTTGCATTTCTCTATTCATTTCTCTTCTTCCAGAGATAGCTCTAATTTTCATTTTGAAATTCACCTCTGCTTATTCATGTAACTCAGCTCCCCTGGCCATGGTGGTCAGTTAAGAGGTGGGCGTTTGATTTTAACTATTAGAGTCAGAGGATTACTTAGCACTTCCACTAGTGAAAGTAGGGCCAAGAAATTAAGAGAGGGAAATACCATGTGGTGACTTTATTTGAGCTCTGGAGCAAGCTGTACCTGAAGCCAGAATACTTCTGACTATAAAGTAAAATGAAAAATAAATTTTCTCCCTCCTCCTTTTTTTTGTTAACCCAACTTTCAAATACGGGGGAGAATGGTTTCTGTCACTTGTGTGGAGGAGGAGAAGTAATTTTTCCTCTACCCTTTTAGGCTAAGACCTCTGTAATAAAAGACAGATTAACAGGAGAAAAACAGAAGTTTAATAACATGCATACATCCTGTATACATGGGACAGACCCAGGAAAACTGAGTAATTCTCCAAAAGGGCACAAGCCACCACCTTAAATAACATCTCCAAGTAAAGACAAATGAAGATGTTGGGCTGGGGTGGGGAGGCAGATTATGTAGGTAACCAACCAAGGGTAGGGTTGTTATGCAGATTTAAGTCAGTGTCTTCTCCATTGATAAGAGTTTCTAGAGGGTAGGGTCCTCCTTCTCTTCCTAGTACAGAGAGGGAGACACCCTTACAAATGGAGATTTCTCTTATGAATGTAAATGTCTCTTATAAAAGGATAACTTCTCTTAAGTTTTCAGAGCTTTTCCTGTGTCTGCTGTTTCTTAAAAATAATCAGCCTAAAGTAATCTTTATGCCAAAGAAACACATTCTGGAGTGGTAAATCCTGCTCCCTTTCACTTGCAAATGAAGGAATCTTAACCATTAAACTATTGGAACAAATGCACTTGCATACACCTATCTCTTAAGAACAAATATTAATTCTAAGTGACAATGTGATCTGTTTGCAAATTAAGACAGAGAATATTTTCCTAAATGCATACTGTTCATGAGTCTTTGCCTGCCATGGAGATAGAGCTTTACATTATGAGACCAAGAATAGCAGCCTTAACTTTGTTCATTTTCCAGCTTCTGAATTTTGCCCAAATGGCTACAAGTGTGTAGGTAACATGACCTGTCAACACAATTTTCAAACAATGGGACCATCTGCTCCACTGATGGCCACTGCATGACATTTCACAGATATGGTAACTGAGTCCAAGTTTGTTCTGCTCACTGCATGATGGGCCAATAAGTGGAGAGGCAAGATGTTGGGACTTATTCTGAAAGGCAGCAACTCAAGGAGATGGCAGACTATTGTCCCAAAGAACCATCTCCCAGAGCATGATATTTGAGCTTCTTTTATATTAAGAAGAGGGAGAAGCAGGAGGGAGTTGGAGTCAAAAGGTGACTGATGTCTGTAGACATCAAGGAAGGTCGAGTAACTTATTTGTCCTCGGTCAGTTGATCTTTGTGTACAGGAATCTGGTCATGTCATGTCTGTAAATCTTAAACACAGCAGAGTCATTTCTGTATGTACTTCCTTATCTCCTCAGTTGAGGTAGATTTGGGATAAAAAGCTGTTTTTGCAGATTTAGCTGTAACATGCCTACGTGCAGGGCTAGACAGGAATTTCTAAGCTAGAGGTCACAGCAGCAAGGGAAACAGAAGCAACATGGAGTCAGACATGCTAAGTTTCTCCCAGGTACAATATGACCCAAAGTATTGAAATGACAATCTTTTTATAGAATGTCTGGTCACAGTTCAAAACCTGATTTTCACACTACTTTCTTCAAGTGAAAGGACAGCATTCGCAGAAAATGCGTATTATGCCAAGGCCCCAACAAGCTACCCATCACCCAGTCTTAGGTAGGGAACAGTTATACTTCCCACATATCAGTAGCCAAACATTTTTCCCTTAAATCTAGATTTCTAAATCTTCAAGCCTGTCTAGAAGAAACAGGCCCACAATGGAGTCACTTGTGCTAAGCCCACCAAGACTTAATACCTAACCTAATTACAGTTTCAGCATTCCCCAGGAATATAATCTTAAATTCCAGTCAGTCTGGAATTTTCTGGTCAGCACCAATGAGGTAATCTGCCAAATAGGCCCTTTCCTTGCCCCAAAGGAAGATGAAGTAATCCCCCTTAATTGACCCTTTGTCCCTAAAAGGAAGGTGACCTCACCTGAAACAATCTTTTTTTTCCCCCCCATTTATGATTTCCTTGTCTTACTTCTAAAAAGCTTTCTTTTCTGTAGCCCTTTGGAGCTCGTTTCTATTGCTAGATGGGATGCTGCCCGATTCATGAATCATCATTCAATAAAGACAATTACACCTTTGAAATTTACTTGGTTGAGTTTTTGTTATTTAACAAACCCTATTTTACCATTCTCAGGTTGTTTAAAGGACTGATTAGAGGGACAGAAGAAGTTCACACCAGCCTTGGTGAGAAGCTCCGGAGTCCTGACAATCTACAAATAGCCAGAGAAGCCACTTGATCACAACATGAAGACGAGGTCTCTAAAGCCTATGGACCCATTCGCCTAACTGTATACTCAGAAAATACGAAAGACTTATCAAAATCAAGCATAGTGTTGTGTTTTTAACACACTAGCATATGTTAAATAATACACACCTGGAGAAGACCCTCAAGAACTGAATTCCAACATGGGCATCATCTCATTGAGACCTCCTTGAGTTTGGATTAAAGAGATGCAAGTCTTTCATGGTTGTTTTGGCAACTGCGTATGGAACGGAGACAACTTCCACATGTGTCTCCTGAGCCTCTGCAGTGACAGGGTCACAAACGAGCTCCTTTAGAAGCTTAATTCCTTTCATTTATTCAAACACTTCTTCTTCTTCTTCTTTTTTTTTTTTACTTTATTTATTTATTTGACAGAGAGAGACAGAAAGAGAGAGCACAAGCAGGGAGAGCAGCAGAGGGAGAGGGAGAAGCAAGCTCTCCGCTGAGCAGGGAGCTGGATGCTGGATGCTGGGTTCCATCCCAAGATCCTGGGATCATGACCTGAACCAAAGGCAGACATTTAACTTACTGAGCCACCCAGGTGCCCCAGACACTCATTTTCTATCCTCATCTGAACATACTTTGGAACATTATTGTGAATTCTTCTACCACTTTTATAGAAATGTAGTTAATAGAAATTAACTGGGTAAGCCTTTTCTCCCCAAGGTAGAACGAGGCCAAGAACTGGTATTTCTTCACCTCTGTGGGAGTTTAAAGGTCTAGATTTTGGTGCAGAATGAATGCTAAGGCAATGGTTTTCTGAATGTTGTTCCCAGAGCAGTAGTGTCAGCATCCCTGGGGAGATTGTGGGAAATGCAATTCCTGGATCCTACTCCAGACCTGAGTTTGAGTTTGGGGAGGGGGCAGCAGTCTGTTTGAACAAGCTTCCAGGGGGTTCTAATGCAGCCAGAGTTTGAAGACCACCATCTTAAGAGTCCTCCAGGAAGAAGCAGACCATTAGCACTTGTGTTTTAAAACACTCCTTCTGAGAGAATGGTCTAGGGCTGCTCAGGTGAGCACAGGTAGATCAGCGGAAGCCCCACCTCCAGGCAAGTCCCGTGATATTTTTGATTCAGGCAAGAAGTTAGCCTTGTTTCAGATTTCCTGGAATGAACGGGGATGTTGTTCACGATCAGAGCTTCCAGAGGTCAAGTGCATCAACATTCCTCCACAGTGTTCTGGAAAAAAAAGAAAAAATCCAAAAATCTATAAAGTTCAAAAAAGACTGAATCTAGTTATTTTTGTCACTTCGTTACTGGGTATCAGTTGTATGTTAGTGGTTACTTACAGCTCTGAGTGGTTATTGGTGCTGTGGAAATTACTCCGTCAGCATGATGGCTGCCGCAGGGCAGAGATGGCCCCCGACCTTCAGCAGCACCCCGGAGTGGTGAGTGCTCAGACACTGGGCCGCCTGTCCTAGACCAGGACCATTCCCACAGAGCAATCTGTTGCTTTGGTGCATCCTATTTTGTGTCACGGAAGTAGGATGAAGGGAGACATTAATAAGTAGTGTTTTCATTCCTGTTTCTTAAACTGTGAATCTGGGACCACAAAAATCCAACACCCTTGGGGAGGGGATGGGGGAAATGGTGCTTGAGAAAATGCAGATTCCTAGGCCCTGCCTTCCAGCTGCTGAGTCAGAATCTCCGGGGAGGTGTTGTAAGGCTCTTTGTTTTAATAAAGCATCCCACCTTTCTCCTAGATTCGGTGACATTTGAGAACCACTGATCTGTGCTGTCTGACGTTGCTTCTTTTTTGGATTTTGATTAGAATATACAATCGGCTTTTACCGACTGGAATTTGGACGTATAGAAAGAATGTAAACTTGGAAATGAGACTAATCTGGCTTCAGATGGATCCAGCCATGATCAGAGGTTAAGACTTCAGGCAAGTTGATGAACTGGTTTGAACCTCAAGTTTTTCATCTGTAAAATGTGATGATTATAGTATAGTGCCCATACTGTGGGAGTACTGGGAAGAGTCAATAAGAAACTGGGAGCAAAGTTATGTATATAATATGTAATATACAATATAGATTTCTACTCATATATATTACATGTAACATATAATAATATATAATATATAATTCATGAAATATACATATGTGATACATACAAATATCTGTATATATTTAATATGGGAAGTATGATTTAATAACACTTTCTAGGGTATCCATCTGTTTTCTAACCCTAGATTTTTTTTTTTTTTAATCTCCTTCCAAGATAGTTCCAAATGGAGGAAGGAAGGAAGGAAAGGAAAGGTATTATAATGTCTGATCTAATAATCACAACCTCCCTGTTTGGCAACGGTTTATCATCTAGAGTTTACAGATGAGGCTGCTGAGAACCAGAGAAATGAGAGAGATTTCCAAAGCTCCAAACATCAGGCTGTCTCAGTCTCCTCAAGGGCCAACCCCCGATGCCTGAAATCGTGGAGCTTTACCCACGCACCACAGGGAATTCGCCTGTGAGATTTAAGCAGATGTGACCTCAGAGTGAAAGGCCACCAAATGTCAGGTTCCCTGTGCCCGGCCTTCCCAAACCTCAGGGTTTTTATGTTGCAAGGAATGAGTCAGTACTGTTCCAGCTCTAGCCAAATAAACCACGTTCCAATTACCACGCTAGTAGCGTGTTGTCTGGAAAAAAAAAAAAAAGACCTAAAAACCTGTCTGCCCTTTGTGGTGACAGAAGTCCTGGTTCAACTTTTAATGGCCCTAGTCCTTCTATAGGAGTTCTGATGACTTAAACCTTGTTTTGAATGTCAAACTTGATTCCAGTCTTAGATATGGCACCAGGACAAGCCATTAAAGCTTGACTGTGTGTTGCAAGGAGGGGAATTGGTATTTTGGGGACCGAGAGAGCTGAAGATCAAATCAAGTGTCCAGGTCATTGATTACGTCACATGCACTGAATACTGAAACAGTCCTGGGAAAGATCTCAATCCTCGTTTGGAATGTCCCAAGTCCATTTAGGGTAAAATACACCAAACACTTCCCATGCAAACGTCAGCAAAGACACCAGTCACGGACTATGGAGAGTCTAGGAATTGAAAACGGACACACTCAATGCAAACCAGGATTCCAGATCTTTTTTGACTTATTGGAGAGGCAATGGAAAATAAACAATCCCCAGATAATCTAATATTGCAATAAAATTAGCTGTATCTTTTCCTTTCACACAACGTCAAAGCACAGAAGACAGCTTCTCTTTTCCCTGTGGGAAAGTCAAGTAATTTAAAAATTCCCAAAGACAACAGTTTCTTTGTACACAAGGGCCTTCCACAAATTTGGCAGGTCTTTTCAAAGCACGGCTACAAGGTGATAATGTTTCATAGGTAGGCGTGGTCATCATTATGTCAGTGTGTGTGCATAATCACCCTAAAGGTAACAATTTCCATGGAATAAATGGACTAGTAGCAAGAAGACAAGAAGACGCCCTAGTAATATAATTTTTATTGGCTCCTTCCTTCACTCACTGACTTGATAGAAAAATATCTGCCTAATCTCCCAGCACAGCTCCTGGTGGAACGCTCCACTTGTAGGATTTGGCTCTGTGGTCTTATCTGTAATCCTAGGACACCCTCTTCCCACCATAGCCCATTTAGTCAGATGGAATCCAATTGAGGACAAAAAGCTTCTGGAGGTTTGCTCTCTGGCTTCCTTCTCAGAGCCATGCGGAGCTGGGAGTGTCCTGTTCTCATGGCCCAGCTGTTTGGGGGAAATCCTGGACGAGTCACTCCGAAGCAGGGAAGGAGCATCTCAATGATTTAGGGGGCTTTCCAGAGTCTCGAAAACCTGCCTGGAGTTATAGAAAATGTAAAGGCAGAGAAGAAGCTGCTGTAGATTACTGAGCATGAGGTAAAGAATGAACTCTTGCCATGTTCACATCCATCACCAAAGCAAATGGGGTGATTTATGTTTTCCAGAAATGGCTGTTTGGAAAGATTTGATGTTCAGCAGTCCTGGGCCCTAACTGACATTTATCCTGCGTTATAAAATATCATCTCAGAGATACATCGATTTACGACTTAACAGAGAAATAACATGTACCTAAAAGTGTGTGTTTGTATGTGGGTGTAAAAAATGGAAATAACAGCCAGATCCTTGCTGGATTAAGGGTACTATGTCAGAAGTCAACTGTTTGGGGTATTAGACTCAGGGGGTTTAAAAGGGAAGCTTTGCTGAGTATCCTCTGCTGAGTACTACCCTCAAAGGGGAGTTTGGTTGGGTTTCCGCTTGAATGTCTCCCTGAGAGATGCATTTACTGCTCGTTGAATCTTAACTTGTCCTCTCTCGACTCTGGATTTTTTTCTTCATAGCAGATCAGAGACTATTGTCCTTTTGTTTCTCACTCTAAAATGCAAGCAAACCCGTAGGAACTGCAAACTGTCTTGTTTGTAATTTTATCCCCAATACCTACCAGAATACTTGTACATACATAGTCGGGGCTTAATAAGTATTTGTGGAATTAATGGTCAAAAGGGGCTGACTCTGGGTTAGGACATAAATAGGGTACTTCTGTAACAGCGTGTCTTGAAAGAAATACTGAAAAGAGGAAGACCCCAGGCAAACTCATTTCTAAAGTGAAGATTAGATTAGCTCGCCAATAAGGGGCAAAACTTAAGTATAACACATTCAGTTAAGTCTGATTATTTAGGGATATACGGATACACTTAGGAATGAAATCCTCACGTCGTCTCTTTGGGGTGGCCATACAGTGTTATGGAAGGATCATGGGAATCTGTCTGTTTTCTATGGCACCCAACCTGCACCACATAGGGCCTGGCATGGGTGGGGTATCCAGTCGGAATGTAGGCAATGTGGCATGATTGCGTGATTGCCCCGTTTCAAGAAGAGATGGGGTTCCTCTTCATGATGGCATTTAGACAGAAGGAAACCAGGCATTACCTTTTTAGGATCTGTCTCTCTTGGAATATAAGGTGAGCCAAGGACAATTAGCTTGGCTCGAGAGAATTCCCAACATGGCACTGAGGAGAAACAATTCTTTATGAAACCCATAGTGTGTATCAGGCATTTTACAGCCTTAGCATAATGTATCTTCTTGATAATGCATATAGGTCAGTGCTAGCCCTCTACTTTAAGGGGGAACAGAGGGTCAGTGCCATCCACCTCAGGCCTGGAGGGATTAAGCGAAGGTTCTCTGATTCTAGGACTTTGACTTGAGATCAGCATGAAGGCATAAAGAGTGATCTTCTTTCCTGTGTGGTAGGCAGAATGAGTAGGGGATCCATCCTATTGGATTACCAAGAAAAAGAATATCTCCATCAAATGTCTGGGGTGTTTGTCTTGTTCTGGTTTTGAATTCTTGCAGATCTACCAGGAATCGTGTGGCCTGCATTTTAATTTTTATTGAGTACTTGTAACTAGCACAACCCCAAGAAGTGGGCTTGAAATCATACATTCAGAGAGCATGCAGAGCATTAGGGAACTGACCCAGCAACTCTATGTCCTAATCTGTAAAATGGACACAGTTGTACCCAGTTCCTGGTGCTCTTATGAGGACAACTTCAGATAGTGCTTCGGAAAGCACTGTGTCTTACTTTCTCTCCCATCAAAATAAGCCTCTGAGTTAATTGAAGACAAAATAATTAAATTTTCATCCATTATTCTCCCAGGAGATCAAAGATTGGCTTCTGTAGTTTTAAATAGGAAAGAAAGTTACTTTCTCATCTAGTGCCTTTTTATTTGCACTTTCTGATTGCTGAATACACGCCAGCAATTTCTTCACATTAGAGCTGTTGTATTATCCCTTCTGGTGGCCTCTTACGGCTAATTGTGTTTAAGGGGAAAATCAGACGTTTGGAAAGCTCATTGGCCCAGGCTTATTAGTAGGCCCTTCTTATTCTGTTGTATCCTGCAGAAGAATTATAAACATGTCATTCTCTGCCCCCGCCCTCACCCCACCTCGCTTTTAAAAAACTTTCGACAAAGACCAAAGCCGCAAGTACACATTGTAGATCATCAAAAGCCGGCACCAATTTGACTAATGGTGTGCACTTTGTTTTCAGATTCTCTTAATACTTTAAGCACTTAACTGGAGCCTGTGCTCATCCCGAGTTCTAGCCTGTGGTTTCCAGGCAGAAGTAACCCACCTGACATTTAGTGCCCCGTCTGTGAGTTGATAAGGCCGTCTGGAGTCTTTAAAGTCCTTTAAGTGCTAAGTGTCAAGCTGGAATGGGGGTGCCTCCTTGCTGAACAGTGTGTGTTGTTTTAGAATGATTACTTAATATGAAGAGTTTTCCAAGCGCACTAATGCGAGGGGTATTTAAACAGGGTAATGGGGTATCTTCAAAATGCCTTTTGAGTTGGCAACTTAATAATCTCCCTCTTGTTCAAATACTATTTACACCACAGTACATCTGATACTCTCCGAAAGTTAAACAAGCCATTCAGGAAAATGGGATTGAATTGTGACAAGCTGAATAGAGGCCCTAAAAGGTCCTGAGCTCATTTCTTCATGTATGGTAAGGTACACCTGGGCATGTCTTTTGTCGGTCCTGCTCAGGAGACACTGAGGAATTTCACCTGCAGATAAACAGGAAAATGAGACACATCCAATGGTATCTACTAGGCAAGACTCTGAATATATAAAGAACAATTTCTGCATAAAATTTCTTTCTTTCTTTCTCTACCTAATGGAAATGAGCCAGAGGAATGATCACCTATAGGAAAATGGTCCATTTGATGCAAAAAAAAAAAAAAAAAAAGTGGTGCAGAGAGAGGCCCAGGAATGCTTGGGCTCCTGAAGTCAGGAAGGCTGCCATGCTTGGGGCCTGATCAGCCCAGACCTGGAGACATCACTCTGTGAAGGTGGTGGAGAGTCATCATGTCACCATACTCCTGCTGTGGTGGTCACCTCATACATCTAAAGGTGGTGACAACAACCCCCAAACATGTGATCATGTCGTCTTTCCTATTTCTTCCCCCTGAATTATATTCATTCTTGGTCACTCAGTGACTCCATTTTTTTTTTTAAAGATTTTATTTATTTATTTGACAGAGAGATAGAGAGAGAGAACAAGTAGGCAGAGAGGCAGGCAGAGGGAGAGGGAGAAGCAGGCTCCCCGCCGAGCAGGGAGCCCCATGCAGGGCTTGATCCCAGGACCCTGGGATCATGACCTGAGCGGAAGGCAGCAGCTTAACCAACTGAGCCACCCAGGCGCCCCTCATTTTTTTTTTTTTAACTCCTTAACTTAAGAAAGTTTTAATTAGGGAAGAAAGAGGTCTGTGAAGATCAGACTATCAGAATCTAGGACCTTTCATTCATATAGTTCAGAAGATGCTTCAATTCTGAACTTAAACATAAATTTCCCATCACACACAGTAATAGGTACGTGTGTACGTGTATATATACATATATATATGAATACACACACTCACGTATCTCAGTTTCTGAAAAGCAACTAAGAGCTTCATGATACTCATTCTCTAGCTGTGGCTTCCCAGCATGTAAAGATGCAAGTGAAAACAAACAAACAAACAACAATAACAAAAAACAAAAACAAAACTCTTCCACATCCGGGTGTTTTGGAGCGTCCGCATATTTTGTGTTCTGTAGGCGGAGCCTCTGGTGATTGATGGGTGTGAGGGAGGGGAGGGAGGGAAGGAGAAAGTTCTGTGAGCCAGATGATAGGCAGTCAGCCTTGAGCCTGGGGTTCCCAAAAGCCTGGCCCATGACCTTGAACAAGTCTCAGGGCGTTTGTTTTCTCATCTGTCAAATGAGGATCACAGGATTGTACCAGTGCCTTCCATCCAGATGCGTGGTGTCACTGGAAGAGCAAAGAGGGATAAAGGAGTGTACTTTCCTTCGATACTCAAGATGCATTGTTGTTTTGACCACCCTTCCTGTTGCATGAACCCCAGCCATCGGGGGCCTATGGCCATTCCATTCCAACAGCTGAGAGGACCCACCAGCAGGTTGTCATAGGCCCACCTAGGAGTGCCTGTCTCCCTGGCCATGGGCCACTGTGAATGTTACTACTGCCAATAACAACCATCTAGGGGGGATTTCCCTGCAGGGTTAGAGTCATCTTGTACAGGGTTTCTCACCAGATTCCCAAATCAAGGCTCTCCAGCCAAAGCAAACAAACAACCTCCACCATTCTCACAGGCCAGGTGGACCGAGTGTTCCTGGGGGTGAGGACTGTGTGCCTGGACACCTCGAGGGCTGTCAGTCCAGTCCCTGCTTGCACACCCATGACCAGACGTGCAACAGAAAGTGAGCTGGAGCATGAAGCCCATCCCCCCAGCTCCTCAGGTCTGGGCTCAGGGTCACCCTACAGGCCCAGCAAGGGAAGGGACATACCCCAAGTTCTGTGGAGCGGGGTTCTGGCTTTGTGGCCAAGATCGGGGCCTGGGTCTCCTGGCGTTCAGGCTCCTGTGCCTTCTGGCTGAAAATCTAGTATCCCTGGAGCCACTCTGGTGAGGCTGTGAAGTCCCCATGGCCTCAGTTTCATCACCGAGGAGCTAGATTAACATTAGATTGGTAGTGGGAGGAAGAGCAGTGTTCCACCAGGAAAGAGGGCAATTTTCTGCTCCTTGGAACCTAGAAGGGGCCTCCAGTGATGGCTGGCAGCCTTTGAAAATCCTTCCCAGCTGCTGGCACAAGAATTTGCCCGGCCTACATGGAAGTCATTTGATCCTGGGGGGCTGTGGTGCAATCGTGAGAGCCATTCCAACAGTACTGGGAGCACCAGATCTGTTTTTAGCTTATAAATCAGGTCGCGGGGAACCCTCTGCATCATCCCATCATGGTGGGAGGTGCCACTACCATCTCAAGGGGCCCGGGGGGCCTGGCTTCACCCCCAGGCTCCTTCCTTCGGAGATGCCCGATAACCGCTCTTTGTTTTGCAGGGACTGCTGTCTACAGCGGTGTCTTTGCCCGTCCACGTCAGAACCTACACCAGTGCCTTCGTCGGCCTCTGGTGGCTGGCAGCCCGCCAGGCTGGGCTCCCTACTGCTGCCCACGACTGGGTCCTGCCCCTGGAGAGTCCACTGCAGTCGCCTAGGCAAGATTTCTTTGGTTCACTCTGTTTGGGCCCCCGACTCCTCATCGGGGAGGAGCCACTCCTGTCCCTCTTTGTTCAGTCCCTCACGGCCGTGGCCTCCAGGCCCGGCCCAGCCCCGTCCAGTTGTGTCCAGGCCGGCCCAGGGGCTGGGAATGTAGATGGTCCGGATGCCAGGATCACCATGCAGGGTCCCCGTCACCATTCAAGGGTGCAGAAGATTGCAGAGTGACCCTGCTCAACTGGTTGAGGCACATTTCTATGTAAAACATTAACATAGGGTGATTTTTACCATGAAGATACAAGAAAACATTTTACGAATATGGTTCAAAATTCTGGCACCATTGATTCATTGCCCTGATGAGTCTCCTTGGCCTGGACAGTTGTTTTGCTCTCATTTGGGCAAACAACTCTAAGTAGGATAAACGTCACTTTCCATTCATTCTATCTCCTTGATGTCAGCCTAGGCACCAGTGAGGCACAATGTCTCTTTTATAATTTTCTCCAGTGGCCCAGGGCTGCCAGCAGGAAAAATTATAGCCTCCCCCGTCACTAAATCCAAAAGTCTGGTCCAATGACCTTTGCTTGGAGACTACATTTCTCACCACTACACCAAAAAATCCAGCAAAGAGCTTTGATCCTGAAAAGCATTAAAAGAAAACAACACTCAAAACAAACAAACAAGTCAGCCCAGCCCAGCCGGGGCAAAGGGAGTTTCTTTTCATGTGGTTTCCTTTGCGCCTACATGCTGTGACAGGTTGAGGATGTCTCCGACTGTAGAACACTGAGATTTGATGTTTGAAGAGAGTAAAGCTGACTGCCCAGCACAGAGCAGTATTCAGAATCCATCGCCAGGCCCCAATCCTGGCCTGGCAGCCGGCCTCACCACACCAGCCTCTCTTTGAGCTCCTCATTGCACGATGGTTCCTGCAGCACATTCAAGTGTCCTAGAGCAGAGCTGAGGTGCGGGTGGGTGAGGTGTGAGCCCACGGGATGGAGCACAGTGGGGGCACCATGTCCCCAGCTGGTTCCCCAGCCACAGTGGTCTTGTGTGTCCCATCTGATGCTTTATGCCCCAGATCCCTCTCATTCAGGGACTGTTCTCAGCAGGGACTGGGGCTGGGTTGATAGGGGTTGCCAGGGGGCCTGAGCCAAGAGTGGTGAGGAGAAGACAGGGTTCTACCAAATTTTACAATCCTTGAGTTGAAGGAAACTTCGAACTCGTGTCTGAGTTCTATGACAAGAGAGTGTGGTGGGATACAAGTGTAAAAAGTTTCATGAAAACATGGAACACAGAGACACTGCTTCGATTCACATATTAGAGCATGACGCCTGTCCCAAAGGGAAGAGAGGTGTTTGTCCCTCCTTGTTACCCTGGGGGTGCCTCAGGCGTGCTGCTTGCCAGGTGTAAAACATCCCATTGGGTGAACACCCACCATGAGACAGCAGAGCAGTGGTGGTCCTCTCAGGACCAGGCATGCTTTTGTTCACAAACACAAACTTCCTAGAGACTCTCAAATATTTGAGGGGACTCTTCAGAGGATGAAGGTCTCCTACTTGAGCAGGTGAAGACATTAGTCAATGAGATGTGGGTCATTATTACTGATGTTTCTCCACTTGAATCCATAGACCCTTTGGACCTGAGGAAGTGCCAGTTATAAAAATTACGTCTCAAGCTGATGGCCCTGCCAGTCAGCTGTGAGAAGCCATGATTCGAACTACACTCAGGCCCACAGTACAGACTTAGAGTAAAGGGAGAGTAAAATGGGACTCTACTGCAGAGGCCACAAAGCCCTTGACAATGGAACTGATGCCAAGCATCCCTACATCCTGCGAAACTGCAAAACCACATTAGGAAAAATCGAACACCAGCCTATGAAAGGCAAGAAACCGAAGAGCTAAGAGAGGAAGATCTTTGCGGAGAAGAGTGCTAGTGTGCTAATAATGCATATCCTCCAACAGGGAGAAAGGAAGGAATATTACCCCCTCAAATCAAGGCAAGTGATAGAGGGGCTGCAGGAGACTCCTTGACGTTGGACTCGCGTTCTCTGGAGTTTAAGCAAACTCTGGAGTTTGATTCTATCAAATAAACCAAGAAAAATGGTTTCACTGGGATGTGGGTTTAACTCCATCAACAACATGACAAAGACACCCGTGTTTTTTCCATGAGTCCATTGGATCCATGGCAAGGAGATGGCTCGGAGGCATGGGAAAGGAATCTTCCCTGGAAGGGAATTCTACTGGAAGAGAGGAGTTGAAATCCAGGAAGTCCAGCTGTGGGCTGGAATCAAGGAACCAGAGGTAGAGGCTCCCTGCCAGAAAGGGGAGACTCCACACATCTGCTCCTCAGGGGCCCCATGCCAGAGGATGACTGCATGTGAGACTGGCCTAGACCTAACCCTCTATTGACCCAACTGTGGAAAGGGTCAGATCCTGGGACTGAGAGATAGAGAAGGAATGGAAGATCAACAGCAGAGACTAAAAGAAAGCCAGCCACCTCCCACTTCCTTCACTGTAGGCTTTACAAGGGGGAACACTTTACTCTAAAATTAAGTTTGGAGTTTTGATGATTGTACAAGTCTGAATATTTTAATTGCTGAAATGAGATTGCTTGTGGGACTAAAACGGCTTGGAAAAGCTATGAGATCTGCTTGAGATTTCATCTAGGACAGTGAAGAGCTAGCCCTCGGGATGACTTTAATGGAGAAAGGTGGGAAAGAATGCTTTTTTTTTCTTTCTTTCTGCACCTAGTAAATTCAGCTCATTCAATAAAATACTTGGAATATTTCACCATGGGAAGAAATACCCTTATCAAACCCTCACAGTGATCATCCTGACCAGAGAAGGAAAAAAGAGGGGCTGTATTAGTCTGCTAGGATGGCCATAACCAAGTGCCACAGTCAGGGCAGCTGAAACAACAGAAATTTATTTCCTACAGTTCTGGAGGCTGCGAGTCCCAGATCAAGGTTGGGTTGATTTCTTCTGAGGCTTCTCTCCTTGGCTTGTAGATGGTCATCTTTTCCCCGTGTCTTCACATGGTCCTCCCTGTGTGTGTATATGTATCTGTGTCTAAATGTCCTCTTCTGGTAAGAACTCCAGTCGTGTTGGATTGGGACCCATCCTAATGACCTCATTTTAATTAGATTTATCTCTTTAAAGACCCTCTCTCCAAATGTGGTTACTTTTTCCATCACTAGTCCCATTAAAATTGTTGATGATTTTCATGTCCCTCCAATTATAATTTTTCAAAAAGTTAAACACACAACTCTCATAAAAATGCAGAATGAAGCCATGTTTAAAAATGTTTATTCATTAATGAAATCAATAAGATGATAAAACTGATTTCAAGAGCACTTTGAAGATCTATCCATTTGTATATAGTCTGAAATAACATTGAAGAAGTTAAAATAGGATTGTGAGGTTAGATACAAAACTGGTTAATGTCCTACAGGGCCATAAAAACTATGATCTTTGGGGTTATCTCTTCCCTGCACAGAGATCTACAAGTTAACGTGTAACTTTACAGTGTTTGGGTTCTAATCAAATAATAAATAATGAAGTCAAACACAGAAACATTCTTCTAGATAATGAAATGATCTGCAGATAGGCTAGTAAAACATGCTCCAGTATGACACTGAAGAGACACGTCACTCTCATTTACCTTATTTCCAAGTTTTTGATAATGTGTCTGAATATTTACCATGGATGATTTCTTCCAACACTGGGGCCTCTCTGAAGTTCCATGTCTTCATCTTCTCTAATGACCTTGTTCTCCATTTTACCTCTGCTGTACCTCTTCTCCCAACTGTTCTTGTCTTCTGATCATGTCCTACCCATCACTACAAACTCTGCATCATCTCAGTTGTGAACATCCCACTCTCTATTTTTCAGCTCCAATATGAACTATAATCCATTGATCCCATCACTTTGGTCTGTCTCTTATCATCCTCTTCTCTCCACATGCTCTTTCACCCAGTTTAAATTCCATCATCAATCACTCCCTTTGAGAGAACATCGAATTTTTTGCTGGTTTTCCCCACTCCCTTGGCTAAATGACAACCATAATTAAATGCAGCTCTTCTCCTAGTTTGTGCCTGTCCCTATGCAGCTAAATGCTGCTGGTGAGAAACACCAGCATACTGGCTTTTCTCACTTGAAATCCATGATCACTACCCTTCATGATCACCAACTTCCCAGATTTCAGATTGGTAAGTATAAGACTCTTCTATTCAGACTGTTTTGGGGAACCAAAGTATGATCTCTGTGGCTCCTTTCTTTTTTTGAAACAAGAAATTGGCTTCCAAATTATTCCATGCAATTCTAGAATCATCTTTCTTTCAAAAACCTATTCAGTTCTCATAAACTCAGTCCATGGATATTTAAATTCCACAAGGAAAATTTGATTCAAATTGGCTATGTCTGTTTATGAAACATGTCCATCTAGGAGTGGGTTTCTCTGCCGTCTGAGTTTGTTTTGGGGTATGGATATGAGATTCTGGCCGGGTCCTCTACAGCAAGCCTATTTTCCAGGGCCATTTTTATTGGCAAAAACTTTATTATGCCGATCTAAATGGACTGATGAAATTATTTTGAAAATAATCTTTAAAGGTAATCAATAATAGAGGTCTGACTTTATGGAGATCGGTTTCCTCACTCCCCATCTAGCAATCCAGACTGTCAATCATAACTTGAAAACAGTCAGTGTTTTTTGTACTAGTAAGAAGAGGAGACTGAGCAGCAGAAAAGCAATGAAAAGTTTGACTTCAGGCAGGAGAAGCAAACATCTTTTCACTCAAATATCAGAATAAGGGGCATGGATCCCATGGAAAACCGAAAGAGTGCCTGTATGAGTGTAATGTCATCCCTACAGGAAACCAGCCACTTGGCATGTCCCAGTCTGAACTATAAACTACATTTTCATGTTTTGAGGTCTACTTGTTCCCGGTGTTAGAGAACATCTTCTGGAGCACTTGTAGATGTGGTGGGAGCTGGGTCTACAACAACTCAAACCACCAATCAGCTCAGGGAAAGGATTACTCAAAGTGGTTGTGTGAGATCTTTTAGCCCAAAGAAGCTTTTGGTTGACTGCATTTTTCAATTTTCAGCAGACCGTATCAGTAGTGGTTTCTTCTGAGAGGTTGCAGCAGCAATTTTCTGATTTAGGAAGACAGTCCTTTGGTTAAGTCCTGTTGAACCCACTATCAAGCTCTTTGCTGAGTTATCCAGGTTTTCTCTAACTACACAATCTAGTAGGCACTGGGGACCAGGATTGGGAGCATGAAGAAACCAAAGGAGCTCCAGAGGGACAAAAAGTAGGCAACAGAACAATCTCATGACCCAAACAGTCTGGTTGGGAGGTCACCACTATCTATGATAAATGGCCTCCCATGATTCTCTTTTTCTGTCATTCTAAAAGTGTAAAGTCATGAGAGACTCCTTTGCTAGACACTGAAGCATGCTGGTATGGGAGGAGGGAGTGAGAAGTACTGGATCCCCAAGAAAATCAGAGTTTTGTTAAGAAAGTGAGTGGATGCTGGCAGCCAAATATAATGCTTTCTGTTACAGCACACTGTGGGTCCAAAACCTTGAGGGTACAGATCATTTACATTGTTCATCTAAAACTATAAGCTTACATAGAGTAGTTTCCATATAATGCCCTACAATGAATAATGAATGCACTTTAAATACTTAACTATATTAGCAATCTATTGCTGTAGAACAAAAATAACCCCAAACTTTAGTGGCTAGAAGAAACAGACACTTATGATGTCACAGTTTCTTTGAGTCAGCCATCCAAGCATGGCTTAATGGGGTCTTCCCTGCCTCTGGGTCTCTCACATGACTGCAGTCAAGGTGTCAGTCAGAACTGAGGTCTCCTATGCAGTCTCGACTAAGAAAGGGTCTGCTTCCAAATTCACTTACCTGGCTGTTGGTGGGATTTAGTTCCTGGAGGGTTGAGGGAACTGAGACCCTTGGTCCTTGCTGGTTGTTGGTTGGAAGGCTGTCTTCAGTTCTTTGCCATGTGAGCCTCTCCAACATGTCCACTTGCTTCATCAAAGCCAACAAGAGAGTCTTCTAGGAAGAGGAAAATCACAATCTTTTTTAACTTCATCACAAAAGTTATAGCCCATCAAAGGTGCTGTATTCTAATGGTTAGAAGAAGTTACTCAAGGAGATGGGATTATCAAGGGTGTGAACACCAGGACTCATTTCGAGCCGTCTTAGAGACCACCTACCACATAAACATGATGATTATGTTATTTTAAGTTGCACTAAGCAGATCAACTTCTCTCAATAATTGGATTAATTGTTCTGGCCTTGTGCAGACAGAGCACAGGTACAAATCCCAACCCAGCAACAGGAGTCGAGAGATAGTCTGCAGCAGCCAGAAAAGGTGGATCCAAGAATGATATGGTGAAGTTTGACCAGAACACTGACTCCACTCAGGGTCTCAGCCTCTGCTGGCCTCTGGAACCACCAAGGAGTTCAGCCCATACAGCCACTGAAGCCATGTGACCCCAGTATCTTGCTTGGGACAAAGAGGCCAGCTATGTCCTTTGAGCCTCACATTTCTCTTGTGCTTGCTCAAGTAGAGCATGAGGTCCTTCAGTCATATCATTCTTTTGTACTTTTACAGCCATACTGTTCTGTTCTTCCTCTCCTGTGCCCCAACCTCCCTGCCACCCCCTTTATCTCTCTTCTTTGTAAACCGAAGTTCCTAAGTTCCATGGCAGAGGAACTATTATCCTTAGCCCCTTCCCAGATACCTGTTGTGTCTGCAATGCTCTTCTCCCCTCAGAGTAACTTATCCTGCTTCTCTCAGTTTAATTATCATCACTACAGGGCAGGTTCTTATGACTTGTCTGGCCAGGTTAGGTTCTCATGGTTTAGATATATAACCACACTGCACATTAGAGCTTTTCTCATACCACTTGTCACAACTCTAATTAAGTAGCTGCTTTCATCATTTTTTAGCTTCATGAATGCATTTCTTAGACTACAAATCCATGAGAGCAGGACCTATATGTTTTTGATCGCTACATCACCATGGCCTCTGCACAGGTAGGTGGAGCAGTGTCTCTTATATTAAACAAATGTTTTAAAATGTTTGACTCCTCTTGTATTTCAGAAAACTTGGTTGGCTTTTTTCTAAGGACCCACTTGCCCAGTAAACCACTTGCAGAAAGGTTGCCATTCTTATGAGAGCCCAGAGGCTAGTAAGTTTCTTTTTGCCCTCCACATCTGCCCCCAAACCATCACTCATCCACTCATTTGGATTTACCCAATGGTAAAAATCACCATTCCTTTGAAACTCTTGTCATCCACCCATACCACTCTCTGTAATCCCTTGAAGCTATAATCTTTGGACTTCTTAGTCATTTGCTCATATTCATCAAACTCTTTAGCACCTCACATGCATTGTCTTCTCTCATACCCTAAACACCTTAGTAATTTACCCAGCAGATTTGGGTATGTTGGGAGTACCTAACAAAGATCAAGTCAGATCACAAATCTTTGACCTGTGCCACTTCAACAACTGCTATCTTCCCTCTAATTCAGCCAGCACCACCCATAACCACACTGGACCTTCTTATCGCCTGGGACTAGCTGCCATTGACACCTTAAACTCTGGTCTTCCTCTAGCCGTCTGATCAACCCCTTTATTCTTCTGGTGTCCTCATTTTCTGACCTTCACACTCTTTCTTCTTTGATCCTATCAAGTTATCCAATCTCCGGCACCATTCATGCTACAGAAATTCATTTTGTTTTTTAATCCATCACATCCATTATCCATCATTTAGTGGGGGCTCTGCAGTTGGACAGCATCAGTTGAATCTAGATAACACTACTTACAGCTGTATAACTTGAAATAAGTTGTTTAACCCAGCTGAGTTACTGTTTTTTCATCTGAAGATGAGGACAACAATATTACCTATTTCATAGATTTGTTGAGGATTAAAGGAAATCCATAATGAATGCAAAAGCTTGGTAGAATGACCAACAAACAATAAATGTGAAATAAAGTGTATTGTTCTGATCATGATGGTGGTGGTAGTTTCTCAGCAATATCTTCTACCCCCTTTTTCCCTCATACCTAATGCATCAGCCCTGCTCTGTATCCTACCCCATTGCACTTTTCAAGGCTTCTCTAACTCACCTCACCTCCAGCAACCTCAGTTTGTTTCCTGTAGTTAAGTGTATGCACACACACACACACACACGTATATATACACACATATGTATATATATAAAAAGAAGAAGTCTTATATATACCACATCTTCTTTATCCATTCGTCTGTTGATGGACATCTAGGCTCTTTCCATAGTTTGGCTATTGTGGACATTGCTGCTATAAACATTGGGGTGCATGTGCCCCTTGAATCACTATCTTTGTATCCTTTGGATAAATACCTAGCAGTACAATTGCTGGGTCGTAGGGTAGCTCTATTTCCAACTTTTTGAGGAACCTCCATACTGTTTTCCAGAGTGGCTGCACCAGCTTGCATTCCCACCAACAGTGTAAGAGGGTTCCCCTTTCTCTGCATCCTGGTCAACATTTGTTGTTTCCTGACTTGTTAATTTTAATCATTCTGACTGGCGTGAGGTGGTATCTCATTGTGATTTTGATTTGTATTTCCCTGATGCTGAGTGATGTTGAGCATTTTTGCATGTGCTGTTGGCCGTTTGTAAGATGTTCCAGTCTTACCTTTGTTAAACAAATAAGAAGAAACCTTTCTTAATTTTATGTCTTCCTTACCTTTCTTCTTTATTTCTGAACCAAAGTTCCTGAAAGACTGTGCCTTTGTCCTAATTATTCTATTGAAACTGCTTTTATTGAAATTACCACCTTCTTCCCAGCTTTCCAGGTGGGGCAGCCTCTTCTAAGCCATAAAATAGTTCCAGTTACATCATCTCCCAGGGGAATGGAGACCTTCCCTCTTTACATCCGCCACACTTGGATTATTCTTCCCTAGACAGAGAAGATCTGCTCCAAAGTGATTGTGGCTTTCTCAATGGAATAACCTAGAAATGGCTGATACCTTTTAAAGAAGACACATACACACACACAATTTCCACTCAGTCTTCAAATCCCCACAGCATTTTTATCACTTCTTCCTTCTTCTGGTTGCTTTTTTATCACTTCTACCTACCAGGACATCTCTTGATATTTACTTTAACTCAACTTGCTGCGTGTGTGTGTGTGTATGTGTGTGTGTATATTTTAGAAGGTGGGAAGGAAGGCAAGGACAGAAACCCAGGCTGCTATAGTCAGGCTTTCTCAATCACTCATAAAGATGATAGCCATCCCCTCTTATTGAAATCTTACTCAGCCCCGCCTGAAATCTTTCCCAGACACTGTGGCCTGCACTTATCTTGCTTTACAATCACAGCATGGGAAGAAGGCACCCAAGTCAGAAGCTGATTGTTGTGTGTCAAATTTATCATTTTGGGCCCAGATAGACAGTGAGCCCTTTGAGAAAGGGACCATGCTCTTTGCTTTTCACCCTTCCATCCTTAGCCATTCTGCACTGAACATAGTAGGAATTTAATGAAAATTTGTTGATAGATTAATTGCATCTGCTACCTTGTCCTGTTGTAAAAGCAGAAGCTTGTCTTTCTGAGTTCTGACTCTCTTGCTTTAGAAGTCCCTCTGGCTAGACAGAGAGAGAACAGAAACCAGAAGCCTGAGCCCTTGGAAAGCCCCACAAATATCCCCTTTGCCATGGTCAAGGAGAGCGGATAGAAGCTTGCCTGTTCTCTGCTCCAGATTTGTGTTCTCTGGCCTTCACACCATCCCTGGTTCATCTTTCTTGTAGTACCTGCTTCTGTTCAGCCTCAGGTGCAAATACCCTCCCCAACTCTTCCTGCCCTAACCTTTTAGAGAGTAAGGAGTGGGGCAGGGTCTGCCCTCACCTGGCATAAAAGAAAGACCTTGAGCTGGGAAACAAGATACCTTGGTTCTGGTCCTGGGCCAGATACCAGGTTCAGAGACTTGATGCTATCTCCCAGTAAATAAGCATCAGGATCTGTTCTGAGGATGTGGGAACTGGGTTCAACCTAAATCTCTTCATCTTTACTGGCCATGAGTCACCTGAAATTCTTGCAGGTCGTCAGACCTCTGGCCTCACTCCTAGAGGTTTGGCTTCAGGGGGCTGGGGTGTAGCCTGCAGACAATAAGCACATCTGATCAGGAAAATTTGGGGAACACTGGTTTAGATGACTTTCAAGTCTTTCTAGCCCTGGCGGCTCTTGCTCAAGTGCCTTAAAGTGGGGCTTCTGAATGGTGGCCATTGTGGGCTACCTTTGTGATTTTTGCCACATTTGTATACTCCATGGACTTGTTAGCTTCATGTCTTCCTTTAAATTATCATGCATTAAAAAAAATCTTCTGTAGACCATTTTCTGTAAAATCATTGTTTTGAGGTGTAATGTCCCCCTCATATACATTAATATGAATATATAATTCAGATCTAAAATGTTGACCCTTGCACCAACAAAAATCATTTCAAACACCGCCCCACCATACTATGTACCACTTCAGAATGCCAGAACACAGTCAGAAGGTGACCTCAGGGTACAGGGAGCTATAAGACCACGATGGGGCAGAGGGTCTCCTGGGGTGGGGGGAGTTGTGAGATAAGGATGGGGCAGGAGACCTTCCCAGAAGCTGGCCAGTTTCTCTGTCTTGACCTGGCTTGTGGTTACAAAGGAGTTGCTTTACAGTTAGTCTTTAAACAATACATTATGTTTTATACATTCTTTATGCAGCTCAGTAAAAAAATAACCAGGACTTAAACAGTTAAAATACTTGAATGGTTCTAAGAGCAGCTGATGTAGTTGGCATCCCATCCCCTAAGTGGACATTTAAACCCTTTTCACCCTGCAATCAGAATGCTGCAGCCCAATACCCCAGGCTAGGGTGGGAGCAGCTGGGGAGGGGTGAGGTCTGGGCCGTTTCCAGAAGCTTTGTGTTGTGCGCTCCTGACCCTTATCTCTGGAATTAAATTGCTGAGCATGGATAAGACTGACACAGAAAAGCTCTGTTTAATCACAACCACTAGCCGAGTTCTTGGTCGTGTTACTTTGGGAAAAGAGGAACGCACACCAGCCGGGCATTATACACCAGTGTTCCCGGTATCGTCACATCCCTGTCTCCTTCCCACTTTACACACACACACACACACACACACACACACACACACACACAGGCCTGTCTTTAAAAGGAATCCAGTTAAGGTAAGCATGATACCTTAAAAGCAAAGCCTTATCTTTGCTCTCCATCAGGCTCCCTTGAAAGAGCAATGTTGTCTGGCTAGTAGTTCTCTAGGAATCTGTTTTCTTTGGGGCAGCTGCTGAACCTAATGAATCAAGCCAATAAACTATTTTGACAGCATCTGCTTTTTTTGGTTCTTTTCTCTCTCCAATCCCAGCCCCAATCTGAAAGACTCAGACACCATCCCCGCCCGCCCCCACGCTGGAGGCAGACAGCCTCTGTAACCCATTAATGGAGCCATTCTTCAGCAGATCAGAAGGCCTTGGCAGGAATCCAGCACCAGGGGAGGAATCAGGTTCTGCTTTCCAATCAACGCATTGATGAACGCCTTCACCGGACTGGGGCACCAGTGGGGTGTGGGGTGGCTGGCAGGGCTGGCTGCACCCAGATACATCCTTCTACTTTGTCACCACCTCTGGCAGTCAACCATTTATTCTCTTGAGATTTGTTTTGCTTAGTTTTCAGTGTTTTAGTCTTTTGGAGTTTTCCATCCAAAGCTCAATTCCCAGAGACATGTAGTAACACCTCAACTTAACACCTAGCAGGCTGAGTCAGTACCTGGCTAAGGGGCTGGGAGGGAGGGTCCTGGGTTACCTGGAGGGTGGAGCTCGCAAAAGGAGAGCTGGTTAAGGATCACAGTGAGGAGACAGTGGAGGGCACTCAGGCCTCCATGTCTTACGCTTGGCTGACGTGGGTTGGGCAAGCACAATTTAGCAGGGCCACCACAAATGGATCGTTGGTGTAGGAATGGTCTGAATTCTCTGGGAAAGAAGAAGTTGCTAACTTCCCAAGCTTCCATGCCGATTTTTTAAATGTGGAGAAAAATGCAAAGATTTGGTCATTAATGCAACCGGTGGATTATTTGATTTCTAGGAGAGTTGTTTTTACCAGATAGTGGGACAACTAGTGGAGTCTTTATCTTCCATAGAGGTACTTACACACTGGTAATGGAAAAGGCAGGTATAAAAAAAGAAAAGAAAGAAAGAAAGAAAGAAAGAAAGAAAGAAAGAAAGAAAGAAAGAAAGAAAGAAAGAAAGAAAGAAAGAAAGAAAAAGAAAAAGAAAAAGAAAAAGAAAGAAAAGGGACAAAGGGGTAAGAGCCTCTACCCTTGGACTTTGGGGTAGGCCTGCCCAGTACCTACCCCGTCGGTGTCAGGGAAACATTTGTGGGGCTCCTACCACATTCCCAGAAGCACAGTGCCAGGTGCATGGTGGAAAATCAAGTAATAGAAGTTGGATGTATGAGTGGGCTTGACACATAAAGTAAACCCAGAGGGCAGGGAAGCTGACGCAGCTCTCTTTGCCTGTGCCAAGACTGTGGGTACATATCTTTACAGAAAAAGCTGGCTACAACTATTACTTAAGTTATTAAAACCATAGAGATCCTGACTTGTATTCACCTTCATGGGCTTCCATCAGCATTTCCCCTCATAACCTCAGATGCAGCAGAAGGCAATTAAAGCAATAACACCCATGAGGTAAGGGCCTTGTGTTCATTTAGACATTACGGGAGGAGGTTCTGAAGCCTGGTGCATAACTGATTCTGAAAAAGTAGCACATTTGTGCACTGACTGAACAGTGTCCACCATTGGCTACCATCATTCCATTCATCGTGTAATAGTTATGAAGCTGAGATCACATTCCTAGACCCTGAGAAGTCAATAGGCTTGGAGTAAGAGCAGACCTCGCACCTGAGGAGGGGACACAATGCGCAGAGGGAAAAACAGCTGAGAGCAACCTGGAAAGCAGCCATCGACATTCCACTTGGCAAGTATTGAAATGTACAAGTGCAATGGAACAAAGGCTTAGACACAGTGTGGCCCATCAGACTGGGGGTCCCCAGGAAGCAGAAAAGAAGGTGCAAGATCAGATTGATGAGTAGTTTTGTGCAGGGTTCATATCCCAGTGTTAGAATGTAATTCAAAACAAAGTAGACTGCATAGCCACCATGGTTAGACTTCACCTGTTGTGCAAGGTGGACAATAGATGCGGGTGGGCCCTCCCCAGAAGGAGCAGCATACTGATTTGGCTGGACGCCTGGGAAGAACTACCAAGATTTTCTAATACGTTTTGTAGACCATGAATGCACTATTTGAGGTGCTCCTGAGCAACTTATCTTGCTACTTGATTGAATGAACCCAGCTGACTTCCAGCTCTTAAGCTCTTAAGGTGATTCCAATTTCAGAAGTGAGCAAGAGTTTCTGTCAGTTTGAACTCAGAGAGGCCTTGGTCTAGGTGCTTATTTTGAACCAAGAGCTAGAAGTACATGTTATTAATTTGCTAACACTGCTATAACAAAATATGTGGTTGGCTTAAACAACAGAAATTTATTTTCTCACAGTTCTGGAGGCCAGAAATCCAAGATCAAGGTGTTGGCACGTATGGTTTCTTCTGATGCCTCTCTCCTTGGTTTGCAGATAGCCACGTTCTTGCTGTGTCCTCTCGTGGTCTTTGCTCTGTGTGCATGCGCCCCTGGTGTTTTTGTGTACCCTAATCTCTTCTCATAAGGATACTGGTTAGATTGGATGAGGGCCTACCCTAATGGCCTCATTTTTAACTTAATTGCCTCTTTAAAGGCCCTATCTTCAAATATAGTCACATTCTGAGGTATGGGAGTGTTTCCACACATGAATTTTGGTGGGGGACACCATTCAGTCCATAACAGTAGGGAAAATTATGGAGGACACCAGGTATGTGCTTTTCTCCTGGATACATCTTCAGTGTCCTGCTTCTCCCTGAAGAGCACCTTCCCTGGACTGTAAAGAGATATTGCTTTTGTTTCCTGATGTGCCCACCCTAGACTCTCCCTTGACACCATCCTTCCTCGTGATTTTGGGGACAATCCAAACAGTCTCTCTGACTTGTAGCAGGAAAAACACGGTGCAAGATAAATATTGTGTATATTTAGCATGACATGTAAATATTTTATAGAATCTAAAGTAAATAATGTATATATTTGAAAAGTCAGTGTAAATATTTTATAGGCTGCAGGACGACTGGCAAGTGTGGAATCTGGTATGCTTGGAGCTTTCCACAGGACCAGTGGCAGGCAAGGGCAAGGTCAAAGGAAATCAGAATTGGACAACCTGTTTATGGTGCATCAGAAAACATCTCTCTTTTTCTCCCTCTGCCTGGCCATTTCTTTGAACACACAACCTATTCTCAAATGAATTATCCACAACAACTCAGGACCAACTCCTTTAGCCTGAGAAGCTGCCAGAAAGAGAATGGGATTGCGTCAAGAGCAGCATGTAAAACCCTAAATGACTAGCTGAAATTATTTTATTTATTTCTTTACTATCTGTCTCACCTACAGATAGCAAATTCCAGGAAGGCTAATTTTACATATGCTTAGTGTGCTGACACATACTAGGCAGTCAATGAATATTTCTTAAATGAAAAAATGGTGAGATTTGATATTAAATTGAATACCTCTTCCACTACACAAGTTTCAAAACATTGCAACCCCACCCTGAAGGGTCAACATTTTAAATCTGTAAGTCAGGCAAATCTTTGTGCATTTATCCACATTGACTGTAGAATGAGCTGAAGTCATCTTCTGTGAGGAGATGTTATTGCTGTTTACATGGAATTAGAAGGAGGTATTTGGGATCACAGGGACCCAGGGTGGATGCCACTGCAGTGGAGAATCCTCCAGGAGGCCTTGGGAGAAGGGAGAGGCACACTGCAGATGGGGAGAGAGGAGGCAAAAAGCCAAAGATGGGAGGGAAATGGGAAGATCCTAGAAGATCTTTACTACCTTTGCAAGTTTGCCCATGAAGTACCTCTTCACAAACATAACCATGAGTGTTTCAAAATTAAGTGTAAACAACTATTAACTGTTCCAGAATTTTTAGTCCATTCAGAATACAACCAGTAACAGCATTAATAGCAAACACTTATTTAGTACTTACCATGTCCCAGGCACTGTTCAGATTGCTTTGCATATATTAATTCATTTCATCCTTAGAACAATCCCACGAGGAGTAGAAAGTAAAGGTGAAACATAAATACAGAAGATTATGTGACTGAATTATCTAGAACTTTTAATTAACCATTCTCCTTTCACCCATGATATCAAACACTGGTGTCAGTGGTTAAAACATGTTCCTCCTTCTAGATACTTCCCCTTCATGTGTGTGTGAGCACTCGCGTGCGTGTGTGTGTGTGTGTGGTCCTTGTATGAAGGTAGAGTATTTGCCAGGTAAACAGAATCTGCTTGGAAACAAGTCTCACCTCTCACAAAATCCCAGAGTCTGAGGAATGTGGAAAGACTCTGAGAGACCCCAGCTCCAACCCATCTACTGGACAGATTTGAGGGGACACTAGTTCCAGGGAGCCACCATCACGTGGCTGTCCCTCAGCTCATTAGTTGTGCACAAAACTGTGTGATGCCCTGGACCGCACCCAGGAGCAGATGTGTTGTCAGTGTTCAGAGCATGGTGAATACCAACTGGCTTTGTCAATGGGAGAGATGTGGGGCAGGGAAGGGACAAGGGAAAAGACAAAGAAATAAAACAGAAAAAAAAACCAACAACAACAACTGTTTCATTTCTGATATTGCTGTTAGGAGAGCACATGGCAATGCAGCAATCAATCCCAAGCTTTTCTTATTCTTTTCTCAGTTTAAAACCAAAGCCATAAATTATCTGCACCAGAACTCTGCTAGAGGCCTGTGCTACCTTATATTGTGTTCAACAGGAAGAACAACTGTCTTCTCACATCCTACCAGGTGATGCTCTGTGATGGATATGAAAGGTGGTTCAAGCCACAGTGTACCTATCACACAAGTCACACTGCTGTGGGGAGTGTGCCCACCCATCGTGCCACTTTATCCATGGTCCCAGAGTGCTATAGACAAAGCCAGAGTGAGCTAGATGTCTCATAGGATGGGAGGGAGGCATGTTGTGGGCCAGTGTTTAGTTCTTGATGCCAGAAGAGACGGGACTCCCAGAGGCCTAAGTTGACACATTGGGCCTTTCCCCAAGGGCAGCTGCTGGGGAGAGGACACACTGCTCACTGCTCCTCTTGGTTCTGTGACCAGGTCCTCAAGTTCTGCCATTGAGTCAAAGCAAATGGAACACACTTCCTCTTCCTTCTACATGTACAACAATAGCCTGCACCAGGCTTCTACATCACCTTGGGGTTTATTCAAGTCATTCATTCTTGAGAGGTTCTAACTCAGGTGGGGCCGGGGTACCTACCTGTACATTCCACATCACTGCCAGGGATCCCCAGAGTCTATAGCGGGGACAGAGCTGGGCTTGGGAATATCCTGAGCCCCCAGAAACATTTAACTGCACTTCACAGAGGTACACTTGTAGACGGATGCATTTTACTGACACTTCCGATACCATGGAATTGAACACAAAGTGTTTTGTTTCTTTCTTTTTTACTTTTTTTTGTCTTATTTTTTGTTTTGTCTGATTTTGGTTGACTTTGTTTGGGTCACCTCATGAGGCAGAAAATGCAAGGAACAAGAAGATTCTTTTTTGTTTTGTTCGGATAAATAAATATTAAATGAGTGACTACCGATTGCTAGATATATGTTGCCTCTGTGGATTGAGAGATGGATAAAATATCCATTCTACGCTTACTATGGGACAATTGCTAGAGAAAATATGTGTATAGGGAGCAACAGGAGCAAGGACAAGAGGTTCCCAGCTCAGACAGAGAGTGCGGGGACGGTGGCTGGAGAGGTTCTGGTTGATTGAGTTTCCACATTTGTATTTTTTATTTTATTTTATTTTTAAATTTTATTTATTTATTTTGAGAGAGAGCGAGAGAGAGAGCGCATGAGCAGTGGAGAGGGGCAGAGGCAGAGGGAGAAGCAGACTCCCATCTGAGCAGAGAGCCTGATGCGGGACTTGTTCCCAGGACCCTGAGATCATGACTGAGCCAAAGGCAGACGCTTAATGACTGAGCCACCCAGGCGCCCTACATTTGTATTTTTAATGTACCACGTCAGCAAACCCAGATTTAGAGTCCAACAGAGCTGGCTTCAAATGACAGCTTTGACTCTTACTATCTGTGTTAGGGTACACCGACTGCTGTAACCAGTTCCCCACATCTCAAAGGCCCGATGTAGTAAATGCTATATGTCTTGCTCAGAACACAGTCCAGTGAACATCAGTGGGGTTCTTCTCCATATGGTCGTTCATGCTTCTCATATTCGCTTCTCCTGTGCCAGGGCCTCGGCTCCTTGGCACTCAGTTGTAGAAGGGAAGACAGTGGAGTGCGCTTGCTTTTTTTTTTTTTTTTTTTTTTTTTAAAGATTTTATTTATTTATTTGAGAGAGAGAGAATGAGAGAGAGCAAGCACATGAGAGGGGGGAGGGCCAGAGGGCGAAGCAGACTCCCTGCTGAGCAGGGAGCCCGATGCGGGACTCGATCCCGGGACTCCAGGATCACGACCTGAGCCGAAGGCAGTCGCTTAACCGACTGAGCCACCCAGGCGCCCGGAGTGCGCTTGCTTTTAAGCTGCCTCAGTCCAGGAGTGACCCACATCCCTTCCGTTCACTTTCCATTGATGAGAACAAACCATGGGGCCAGGAGGAAGATGTGGGCGAGTCACAGCAATCTCTGCCATACTAGCAAGGTCGTATCAGTCAAGTCACCAAAACACAGTGGACACTGGGCACTGGCTCTGACTCCAGCTTCCACCTTCTGGGTAAAGCAAAGACTTATATTTAGGGCACCTGTATGAGTCTTTGTTACCTGGGAGCATTTCAATCACCTGCTGTGATGGTCACATTAGGCAACTGGTCAACAAGTGTATGTCCGGGCTCTGTGCTGTCTGGGAATACAGCTGTGGTCCCTGTCCCGATAGAGACACATTGCATCTGGTTTTCTTGGTATTCTAATTTTGAAGAATCCTTTACAGTAAATTGTATGTATATTAAGAGGGTATCAAGTATTTATCCCTTTCTTTAGGCAGCTTAATTTAAGCAGATTGCCTCCAACCTTTGAATTTCAGGTGTTTTCTTAGAGCACTGAAATGTGACTCTTTTTTTCACGTCTGGGGATAACAAAAGACCAGGTCATAAGGAGTGACCCTGCCCTGCTGTTTTGCTTCCAGAGTGTGAGGTCGTCCAACATAAAATACTCCAGATACGTTTCCTGGTACAACATGCCTTGAAAATTATATGCTTTCAACTCAAAGCATAATTGGATACAAGAAACTAATGTTCATGCTGTTTTATAACATGTTTCTCATAGCCTGTGGCCTTTCCTCCCACCTTCCTCCCCCTCCTTGAGTGCACAACTGTTTCAGAGAAGAGATTAAACCTCAAAAGAATCCGAGTATAATCTCTGAGCGGCGATGGATTTGTCAGGAAAACCCTGTCTCCACGGCAGGCTGGATACTGTTACCTGCACCACATTTGTCACTGAATCCGGACTGCCAGTGTTTTTACAGACAGTTGGGATGAAAAAAAAGGAAAGATAAAATTTATGGATGTCCTGGGGTCCTCTCCGTAATCTGACAGTGCTAATCTTTGGTGTTAACGGTGTGGAAGCTACAGACTGCCCCTTCAGAAACTGAAAACGAAGGCATTTAAAAGAAATCAAAGAGCAAATATCACACAAGCCATACCTCTTCCATCATCTATTCCGTCGTCTGTGTACCCTCCATGCTTTAGGCTGAGAGAGCACTTGAGATTCTGGGGGCCTTTCAGGAGCTTATCTGTATCAGTTAAGGCTTTGAAGTAGAGGTTTCTGGCATCTCATTACTGACAGAGATCCAACACCGAGGCTGGAGTGCAGTCTCCAGCCTGTGGGATTTCATCCACACATCACACAAGCACTAAATTATCAAAGTCGGGGACAATCTTTATGTGCTACCTGCTTGGCCCCTAATAACCCTTCCTGCTTCCTACTGCCTTTCTCTTTCTTGTTCTTGCTTTTCTTTTAGCCTGTGCTAATTCCCTCTGTTTCTCCTCAGTCAAGAAAGTCTTCTTAAAAGTTGGAATGGCAGTTCTCTTCAAACTCAAGAACTTGTCTTCAAGACTTTTGCAAAAGAAAAAAAAAAAAAAATGAAGCTTCCGTGAGGTTGAATAGCTTGAGTCGAAAATGTGCTTTGGATGGAAAAATGTCCTAGCGACAGGTCACTCTGTGGTGCCCTGGGGGGTTTAGCCCGAGAGTGAGATTGTGTTACTTATGGTCCGAACCTGGTACTGAAGGGGCCCAATGAGTTCGCAAGCTTTACCGCACCAGGTTTGTGAATCTAGACTGGTAGCTGGCACAGAGTCTCCTACCCTCAGTGCCATGACCCTGGTGGGCAGTTTGCTGGGATGGTTGGAAGAGATAGGTAGGACATCTAAGCAGCTGTCCTGCTTGCTGTTCATATTTTCCAGAAAACTTTTTACTTCTGAGGAGCAAGGTGGGGGTCGGGTTATCATGGAACAAAGATGCAGGCCATCGTGAAAACTTTCTCTTCCCTTGGCTTTCCTCTTCTGCTACTCTGGGGCCTGCTATTCTTTTGCAAAATGTCAATTATTGCTCCTGTACTTAGGTCAGATTCACCCAATAAAATGCCAACCCTGAATTGATCCATTCACCTTCACAAATCCCATAAATCCTATCCCTGCACTGTTGGGTGCTGCTAGAGATAGTCAAATAACTATGTTTTCTTGGTCTCCAACATCAGTTTGGCCTTGCAGCCTTTCTGGGTTTCTCCAGCTAGCTCCCTGCCATTCTCCTCCCAGGAAAACTTTCCTTTCTTCTTAAGTCCCTATTCATCACCTCTCCCAACCCTCAGGACTAATGAACTTGAAGACAAAAGTCATTGGGTAGGAACTCCCTCAAATTCTAACCCACCCCCTCTCTCTGACCTGTAAATTTCCCCACACTCTGCCTGGCCTTGTTCCTTCTTTCAAGGTTCTATAAGATGTAAGTCCTTCCTCTTGACCATGGCCATCCCCACCCTAGTTGCTCAAGATTCCACTCCCCACTCGTAGGAGCCTCAACCTATCCTTCCTCCTCCTATATTTGCAATATCTCCCATTCTCATAGCACATTCTCACTCGTATTTACACATGTTCAGATGTCTCCCACCTGAAAAGCAACGCACAAGCCCATCCTTTGACCCCATGTTTCCTTCCAGTCATGGCTTTTTGACCCTGATTTTCTTCTCAGTCAAGATTCTTAGAGTTGTCTGAACTGAGTGTCTCCATGTCCTCATCTTCTACCTCCTCCTCATCTTATCAGTTTTGTCTCTGCCCTGCTGCCACCATACTATTGAAACTCTTCTCCCCAGAGATGACAATGCTCATCTTACCATCAAATCCAATGGCCACTTTAGTTTGTATCTGACTTGTCTTCTCATTGGTATTCGGTCCTTTCTTCTTGGAAGACTTTCTTTGATGCCAAGCTCTCTTCATTTTTTTTTTTTTTACCTCCCTATGTGTTCCCCAGAGAAGATTTCACCACAGAGTAAGTACTTAATAGATGTTTGAACAAAGAACTTGCATTTATTATCCCTTTATTCCTGTTTTCTGTTTTTTTCTCTTTGTTTTTTTATTCTTCCTTGCTGTGCCATGGATCGACCAGCTTCTTGCTCTCTGGTGGAAGATGGGGAGGAATTCTGGGCCCCTACCTTACCTTGCATGACATAAACCCAGTGATCTGAATATCTATGGGAAGTCTGCTCAAGGGAAATGGAGCCCTGGCCCCAGCCCTAATGTGTGATCATGAAACCAGCTGAAGGGAAGGAGCCATTGAGTGCAAGTCCATGAGCTGGATCATAATTTCTCAGGAAGTGAGAAGACATTTTGGCAACATGTTATCAACACCTCAAAACTAGGGGCCATATCTGCTTTCTTCTTTAAAACCCCTCAAAATACTTATTATCTTTGAATAATTTTGGCAGCTGAAATCAAGTGACTCTATCTGGAAATTATGAAATGCAACTTTAAGCCTAATTTTTGGATAAGTCAACATCTTCTTTCTATTAACAGAATCTGGCCCATTGGAGGTAAGCAAGAAGTTTTGTACAACTCTACCTCTGTTCTTTTTTTTTTTTTCCTGGCATTTTGGTAGCATTATAATTGCCCATGGTCACGGGGAAGGAGATAGCAAAATAAGTAAACTAAAAATATATTTGAATTATGAAGAGCATACTTGATGCCAAGAACCATGCTATGTGCTTTACATATATCAGGCTAATCTTCAGGTCTATAGGTAAATATTATTATACCCATTTTACAAATGAAAAAAAAAAAACCAGGTTAAGAGGAGCCTTAACCATGTAGGCCATGTAGATAGCAAGTCAGAGGGCCAGGATTCGAACCAGCTCTGATGGCCCCATAGGCCTCCACGTGCTACTCTTACCAAGGTCAGCACTGATCATCATACTGATGAACCCACCAGGTACAATAACCAGGACCAGTAATATTTACCCAGAGGTGCTGATACATTTATATTTAACTACCATAGATCTTATGTGCTGTTCCTCTCTGTGGAGGGTGCTAGGAACAACAGAAAGAGTAAATAAAGGAGGATGAAAGAAGAGAAGAGGGTAGATCCTTTCTCAGTGTAGATCCTCATTCAGTCATTCAATAAAACCATTTATTGAGCAAGGAATTTTACTAGGTACTTGGGAGACTCACAGATAAAGGAAATCCTATTCCTACCATCAGGGAGTTTATAATTTAGAAGAGGAGATAAGGCAATTGTCCAGAATTGCAAAGTTATGAGGAAGAATGTGATCTATGCCAAGGAGAAGTTCAAAGGTCTCTGCAGGTGAGGAGAGTGGACTGATATTTGGGAGCTGTGGGGGTCAGGATTACATCACCAAGAATGGACACTTCCAAGAGCACAGAAGATTCACTGTGCTTGGTGGGCGGGGGGTGGGGGCGGAGGGGGGGATGCACACCCATGTAGGAATAAACCCATAGAAAGAAGGACAGAAAAAGTGGAAAAGAAAGAGGGGCAGGGAGAAACAAATGTTAACGATGAAGTTAAATTTTATTTTACAGTAGTTCTAAACTATTTTTTTTCCTCTCTCTTCCACTCTGTGCCTGGAAAAAGACAGCCATAAAGGAAAGAGGGAGAGAGAGAAGGAACACATGTGAAGATCTGATTCAGAGTCAATCTTTGGCCACTGAAATCATCTGGCCCAGATGAGAGATGCCACAACCCCTCCAGTGTTTGACTGCCACAGGGCAGGGCCCTTAGGAATGCATCACCAGGAGGAAATGGAGCCTCATTTAAATAACTCTAAAGCCAGATTTCAACTGAGATTGCCCCGAGGGTGTTGGAGAACCAGGAGCAAAAGCAGATAATAAGCAAAATGGCTTGGCTTTTTTATTTTTTTTTGCTCCCATCTTCTATCACAGAGCCTGACAGACAGGTCTTTCTGTCCCAGTGTATACGCTTTCCTAGGGTCCAGCAGGGAAGGATGGGCTTATTAAACTGGGATCAGATCTGAAGGGTATGTAGTTTCTATTGTGGGGTTGTCAGAACAAAGAGGGCGAACAAAGAGGAAGATAACGGGCATCTGGAGCATTTGCTGAAGCATGAAGAAGGGCCAAAAATATCCATACTGATCGCACCCCTGTCAGATTTGTGCCACATTCTTATGTCAGTGAATCACTTCTGCTCACTGAACCTTAAACGCCAGACAAAGTGCATGTCCCCGAGTCTCCAGGTAGCCCTGCTTGGACTGCCTACAAGGATGTTTTGAGGATGGGGCCCCCAGACTTGCAGGGCACTGACAGCAGTGGGAGTAAATCTATTTGCCACATTTGGACTTGATGTGCGGTTTCTAGGATTAGTGGAAAATATTTATATGGGTAAGAGTGGTGTTTCCTCATGAGCTTCATTTGAAACTGGAGGGCTCATTTCTGTCCCCACTCTGTGAAGTTTGGAAGAGAAAGGTAGGGCAACAATTGAAGGGCTGATGTGTTTGTTGGGTCAAAACTGGGCCCAGCAGATATCTGACCAGTTCTAAAATTGTCCTTTTGCTCTCTGGCTCTTTCCCAAAAGTGAGCCACATGTTTTATTGCTGTCATCTGTTTGTGTTTCAGACATTTATCGCTCTGGGAGGCTCACACTGCCAAACTTGGTTGTTCATGCCCAGCGCTCCTCTCTGGGGGAAGAACGACTTCTGTCAAACTGTGAACTGCCTTATAAACAAGACTGATCTGTGAATACAGAAGTGGATCCTCAAAGCCTCTGCTTGAACTGTGGTCAGACTAGTATGGAGGGCATTTGGTCTGAAGTCCAGTCTCATGCAGAGTTTCTGGCATAATCCCAGTCCTTCCTGCTTCCTGAGCTGCCTTCAGGTTCAGCTCTGGTCACATCTTCTAGACTGAGAGCTGGCTGTGCCCCTCCCCCACCACAGCTAGCTTCTCTGGGTCTCTCTAAAATGGTGCCTTGGCCATTTAGGACTTCACATGTTAAGGAGAAAAAAACAGGTTGTTGGATGAAAGATCAAGGGACAGTGAATATACTTCACCTGGGGCTCATTGCCATGCAAGGTCAACTTGCTCCAAGAAGGTAAGATGACTCTGGATGACGTTGAGTAGTTAGAAGTATAATCCTTAGTATTTTAGTGTTCTCAAAAGACCAAAACCAAACCAAAACAAAACAAAACAAAAAACTATGTGCAGAAAGAACAGATTATGTTAGGGTATAAAAACCCTTGTATTTCAAAATGTGTATGTATATGTGGGTGTCAGGAGAATAATATTGGGTCAGTTTCTGAATAGCATACAGTCTTTCATTCAACAAAAAGTTATTGAATGTCTACTAAGTTCCAGGCACTGTTCTGTACTGTGAAGATACAAAAGTGAACAAAACAAAAATTTTTCCCACGTGGAGGCAGGAGAGGGGAATAAACAAATAGTCAAATTATGACACTTCATATGACATACAGTAATAGGTTTAAGAAGAAAACAAAAACAGAATGAGATGTAGAGAATTCTAGAGGCAGAAGAAGGCTTACAATTTTAAATATGATGGTTGGGACAGGCCTCACAGAGAAGGTGGCATTTGAGAAAGACATAATAGAGAGGAACAATCATGCAGCTATCTGGGGAAAGGGCTTTTTAGATGTTCATTCATAATAAAATGTATTTTAAAACATCCAACAAATATGAATTTTTTGTCAGTGGCCCTCAGTCTAAAAACTTCACCTATCAGGGACACATGGGTGGCTCAGTCGTTTAAGTATCTGCCAGGTCCCGATCCCAGGGTACTGGGATTGAGTCCCACATCAGGCTCCCTCTCTCCCTGCTTGTGTGTGCACGCTCTCTCTCTCTAATAAATAAATAAAATCTTAAAAAAAATAAAAATAAAAGCTTCACCTATCTCCTTGAGCCTTCATATTTTGCAAGAACACTGAGACAGAGGGACCAGCCACACCCTGGGCAGGGTGAGTCCCTTTCCAAGTAAAACAGAACCTTCCTCAGGGAAGAATCAGGAAGTTTCTGAGTGGCGAGGGGCACAATGGAGTAACTGTGTATCTTCAAGCAAAACCACATACACATCAAGCAACCCAATTAAATGATGGAAAGAGGATAGGGGCTCTCACCAAATGGTAATCTTTTATATCCTATTCTTTCCTACTTTCATCCAATTTTCAATAATGTTCGATTCAATTCAGATATAAACTGTTATCAAATGTGTGAATAAATGGCTCCCAGATTCAACACCAAATTGTGCATGCTGTTCTCTAGACACTTGCAGGCAAAACAGAGGAAAGAACACATGACTAGCCCAGGTCTTGTCTTCAAGGAGGGCCCCACAGAATTAACTCCAGGGAGTAACCTATGTAGTTAGTAAAAATGAGCACACTTCATCCTCTACTACAAAAACATATGGAACTTGGTCACTCTCTGAGAGGAGAACACAATGGCCCCATTCTGCTGCCGAGGTCCCATGGCACCTAACATAAGAGGAATGACACTCTGAGCACCATGACTTCTCTCAGAGGCCTTAGGATTCATTTCTCTGCCCTTACCCTGACAACCATCAACCAAAGAAATGCGGGCAACACCCCACTGCCCAATGTTAGCAATCCACAGAGTTCCCCAATGTAAAAACTCATGTGATCAGAATCCATGGCAGCTAAAAACCCACACAAGAATCTTTTTTTAGCAGACACAGTGGAGCTATCCAGCCTGAGGTGAGGAATTGTGTGTGTGTGGCAGGGTACTGAGGGCAGGGTGCACCGGTGTGTGTCTGGAAAGGAATTTGTGAGAAAAGTCAGTGAAAGGTGCCTCAAACTCTAGCAGAGTCCCTTTGGTGATTTCCTAAGTCTATTTGTCTCAGTTTCTTCATCTCTAAAACAGACTATGGAAACAGTCTGTGTGTTATGAGAGTTAAATGAGTTAATATTTGTGAAGCATAACAGTTCCTGGAATATAGTAAGCACTTCATAATAAGTCTTTTTATTATTCTCAAGGAACAAGGAAAGATCTGCACCTCTATTCTTTGCCTTTCTGTGTATTTTCTGAATTTTATGAAACCCAATCTCAAATTCTGCTGAAAAAGGACTGCAAGATGAAAAAAGGAAAGGCATAAGCTCTCTCTATGGAAAACAGAAGCTTATGGAATGTCTGATTGAGCCATGTTTCAGGTACACTTCATCCTCCCCTCCCCCTCCTCTCCTCCTCCTCCCTGTCCTCCTCCTACTTCTGTGTCCTTCTCCTCCTTTCTCTTTCTCCTCCTTCTCCCCCTTCCTCCTCCTCCTCTTCTTCTTCTTCCTTCTCCCCCTTTTAGAGAGAAAGGAAGTGGGAATTGTAATTCTATACATATTTTAAAGAGTACCATACATTAACAGTATTGTTTTGTACAGTCAATTTTATTTTAGATTTGCCCACATATTTACCATGCTCATTGTTTTCCATTGCTTCCTGCATCTCCAACCTTCTATTTGAATTATTTTCTTTCTAACCTTCTCTTCTATATCTTCTATATTCTCTATCCATTTGACTCTGTTCTTCATTCTATAATATTTTCTTCTGGTTTATCTTCCACTTCACTGATACCTTCTTCATCTGTGTCTAACCTGCTCTTTTACCCATTTATTGAGCTCATAATTTTGGCTTTATGTTCTTCAGTTCTACAATTTCTATTTGCTTCCTTCTCAAATCTTTTTTATCATCTTTCATACCTTCTAAATTTTTTCTGAAGTTTTTGAGTTTTTGGTCCCTTTTTTCCCCTTGAACATAGAAAGTTATCTTAAAGACTATTTCTGGTAATTGCACCATCTGGAGTCCCTCTGCATTTATGTGTGCTTTCCACTGTTTCTTGCGGTTTTCATTTATGTTGTCTTGTCTCTTCTTTTGTGCCTTGATATCTTTAATTTTTGTACTTGAAATTGTACTTGAAAAACTATAAAAATTATATGAGATCTTTTCTTCCAGTAAAGTTTATTTCTTCTTTTTCCAGGCATCTGGGTACACTAGCACTCTTGGATCATCTCAATCCAATTTCAAGGACTAGGATTTGCTGTGCCACCAAGATTATTTGAAGCTGAGCTACAATCCACTTTAGGACTGACTTGTCTTTCTTCTGGTATTTCTCCCTTCTGGGTCTCCAAGATTGAAGGGTTTGCCAGAGTCTCCCACACTTGGTGAGCCTTCGACGCCTATTTTTTGTCCTCCTAGCCCCATGAGGCTTCTGTCCTATTTTTGATTTGGTTTGATTAAATCTTATTTTGGTTAGCTTCTTGATACCTTCAAGAAGACTTTTAAAATAGTTTTTCAGATTTTCTAATTGTCTTCGGCGAGAGAATTTGTTCAACTTGACCCAAGGGTACTATTATTTGTCACTCCTTCCACTGAGACATTTTTCTGGGGTTCTGTAAATGGTATGGCTGAAAGATCACTCCACAAGTCTTGTCTTTACTGCTAATAAACAGTATGAATTTTGGCAAATAACCTTAGCTTTCTGGATTTTATTTCTCTTTTACATCAGGAAATTCAATTAGATGATCTTTAGTCTTCCTTCAAAGTCCAAAATTTTATGATTCCTTGGCTTAGGACTTTGCAAAGAGAAAAGTATAATACATTAGGAACAGAGTTCCTCAAACTTGTGGGAGTTTAAACTGACTAAAAATACCAAACATGTTTGCTTTATTGTAATCCCAGTATTTTTTTAGGAAAATATTTCCTGATATTCGAGCTAGTGACTGATTTCATCATTCTTTTATCTGAGGATGGAGGAAGCCTGAAGCCCATCTGCATCATCAAGATCCACTCAGACGGTAGCAACCACTCCAGCTTTTTAGAAGAGAAAATTTAGGGTAAGTAATCGTTGGCCAGGTACTGGGGAAGTCTAAAGGTGAAAAAGGAACTCGTAGGTACTAAGTGCCTCGTTGTAGCTATCTCCCCTCGAGCTGGAGGATCAAAAAAAAAAAAAAAGAGGATGGAATTACTAAAGCATAGAAGCTTGGAAGAAGGGTCTGTGGAGACAAAACTCAGACCTCTGAGTAGGGGACCTGCTGGTGCCGGTGTCTTAGGAACTTTAAGCAGAGTCCTCAGGGGCTGGAACTCAGCTTTTGAGGAGAGTCCCTGTTGGATAATCAGGTGTTGCTGACGGGGCACAATCAGGCTGGTTCTGAGTGCTGGAAGAGTTGCCAACTGCAATCAATGACTGCTACAGGAACAAACTTCTGTCCAGGGAAAGACAAACACAGAAAGGAGCCAGTCTCTTCTCCCTCATCCAGCCTTCCAGCCTCTCTCTACTGCCTCCAACTGGCAGAACCTCACGTAGAAACTGCGGGCAAAGGAGAAACCCTGCCTCAGCATCACAAAGGTGATTATAAAAGGAGGGGTTTACACTTGACAGACAATATTTTAATAACCAGCACACCATCTTTGCAATCTGCACTGACTCTGGTTTATTTTGTCATGCTGTCGCTGTGGATTATTGGAGTTTTAAAATAATAAGCTGTGTTTATGCCCCAGGTGTTTATGTTGTTTTACTTGGACATACTAGGTACACTAATAGCAAAAATAAAGGAGCAAGGCTTCAGAGCAATAATTGAAAAGATAATCACTTTAGGAAGCAAAAGCTTATTTCTTATTCCCATTTTCAACCTATCTATATGTTACTATTTAATAAATTACCTTGTCTTAGCTCATACAACACTCACTTCACTGTATTGTAATATACCATTAGAAAACAATTCTTGCCCCTATATTCCCAAACTAGCAACATTTGAAAGCTCATTTTACTGAGTCTCTGAAGGGTCTCTATGATTCATATACTCGAACATGAGTTTCTGCCTAAATACACACAGACTCCAAGGGAGCCTTCCCTCAAGTGACCTGTGATTAATCTGGTTACTTGTAAACAAATAAGCTTCCTTCTGCTTTGGTTTGCTGCATTTCTCTGTCCCTTCCTTTCTTTGCCACTATAAAAGGACTGGCTCACATTGTGTTAAAAGTCAAATTTCATTTACAATGAACTCTGCTGTGGTATTTCGATTCTTTTTATTATTGTGGCGTTTGTTATATCTAGTAATATTTGTTGTTATTCAACTATTTAATTGGGTTTCCCGAATCCTTGTGTTACACTGAAACAGTGATGTTTATTTTGTAATAAATGAGTTACTTCTATATGGTAGAATGGTCAGGGGATTTTCCAAACCAGCTGAAGAGATGAGAGCTCTGTGTTCTAGAAATTTATACCCTCCAATATCAGCATGAGTACCAATACATTTACCAATATAGAGCACCCGGCATAAGCCAAGTCCAAAGCAGAGCATTATAGCCATTAAACGTGGACTTTGCTATCTGTTAGGAATAATGATATGAAGAAGGACCTCAAGGCATGATGTGCTTGATACCACCATTTGTTAATCAGGCTTCTCCAGTTGCAAACAATAGAAACCCTGTCCAGTAAATTTAAGTAGACACAGAATTTACTGTAAAATATTTAACAGTGCACAGATTCTCTGAAAGGGCCAGAGCAACAGTCTTGGAGGCAATGCATCAAGGAACAGTGCCCAACACTAGTACCATTCCAGTGAAAATTGCAAAGGCCCTCTAATGAAGGGGCCATTAGAGGTCAAGCAAGATGGTAAGTTCTAGAAATCTGTATGACATCGCACCTATGCTCAACAATAGTGTATTGCACACTTAAAAAATTGAGAGGGTAGGTTTTATGTTAAGTGTTCTTGCCACAATAATATAAAAATTTAAAAAATACATAAAAATAAAAGGAGCCCAAGGTATAGACACTGTAAATTGTTCTTTTGACACTGAGTTCTGGCCTCTACCAGTAGAAATGTTCCCTCTAAGCCTGAAGCGGTCTGGGTTCTGGACAGCATTTCTTTCCGGTATAGTCTTATGTGACCACATCTGGTTGGTTGAGTCTAGCTCACATCCCCTGTGCCCTAGCTGCCAAAGAGGCTGAAAGAGCATGTTTCTGCCTGCACGGAAGGCTGAAGGAGCTGGTCTGGGAGGCACTGACTCATAAGATAGGGAATTCCCAAGCACAGGAAGAATGTTTAAAGGTACTGGCGACCAAAAAGAATGGAAAATGCCTAAGTCATTTCTCAGCGTGTGATACTTAGCATCTGCATCCTAATAACTCAGGGTGCTGATGAAAAGGAAGATTTCTGGGCCCTGCGGCCAAATCCAATGAATTAGGAACTCTGCAAGGGAATCAGCAACCTACACTTTCCAACAGGCTCCTCGGAGGATGGTGATGAATGCTACTGAGTGAGAAGCCCATATGCAATTTATATTTTCAAAAGCACTTTGAAAAATTGTATTTGATTTACTTTTAGAAGTGAGTAAGAAAAAAGCTATTAACTGCTGCCTCAGTCAGAGATCAACATCTCTGTAATTCTATATAGAAAAGCCTTCTGCTATGGACAAGAGAAATGGTAGATATTTGCTCTTCTTTCCTCAGGAGGGACCTCAAAGGAGAGGACAGAAGACAGTATGACAGTGTGTTCTGGAGCACGGACTCTGAAGCTGGACTGCTTGGGTTTGAATACACTTTATCCCAATTAGCGGTGTGGGGCAGACTATATTTTCCAAAGATGGCCACAACAACATCACCCATCCCACATGCTATACTGGAATCTCTAAAACACTGACACGTCCCCATCAAGAGATGGAGGCAGTTTCTCCTCCTTTTGAATCTGGGTGGGCTGCTTCAGCCGATTGAATGTAGCCAAAGTAATGTTTCGTGACTTCTGAGACAAGCTCATGCAAATCTTGTGCATTTCTACCTGGTCCTCTCCGGACACTCACTCTGGGAATCCAGCCATAGTATCACGAGGAAGCCCAAGCAACCCACGAACAGGCTGACACCCTGGCTCACAGACCTGGCCCATCTCCCCAGTGACTTGCCAGCCATGTGAGTCATCTTGAAAGTGGATCCTTCGGCACTCCCGCCCAGCTGAGCTATCCTACCTGATACCATTTAGCGCTTCAAGGACAAGTCATTCCTGCTGATCCTTGAAAAATGGTAGATTAGTGAAAAAAATAAGCGATTGTAATTGTTGCAAGCCACTAAATCAGGGTGGTTTGTTACGTAGCAATAGGTCACTGATGAGGAGATGAGTTCTTTAACCTCTTTGAGCTGCAGTTTCTCTGTGTAAATGGGGCAACAATAATTGTATCAACTTCATAGAGTTGTAATGAGCATTAATTATTATTAAATGTAAAGCACTCAGAAAATAGCCTTACGAACTTACAATAGGTGCTGTTTAAGTGTTGGTTTGAGGAAAGGGGTAAGGGTGGATGTGATGAACACGAAGGACATAGGCAATCCAGAATTCCTTTACACATGTAGTAAAATTGCCCCAAATTTCACATATTCCAGCTGGGGCAATTTAAATTTGTAAGTACCCAAATGACAACTTTTTTTTAGAACAAAAAATTAGTTTCATTTTTAATTTTCCCTCTAATTTCAGCTAAACTAATTTCAATACATATTAATTAAACCATATTATTCATTCTTACCATGAATCATTGATTTTTATCATTTCCAAGTCAGATTTCAGAGGCTAGTTACCTGGTTCCGTTTCATAGGTCCCTTTCCCTTCGTGAATGACCCTAGCCAATTACCTCAGTGCTCTCCCGAGACTTAGTAATTTCCAAATAAGCACGTGGAAAATAAACAAATAATCAGACATGATACAAACGTTACTTCTTCCTGTTATTCCAGCACGTGGTTGTTTACCAGGCAGATAACCTGTTGGGAATAGCAGAGCTGAGAATCAGAAAATCTAACACTGCAGCTTGAATATGATAAAATCTGCCTGGGCACTAAAATGTCATAGAAATGAGGTGCCAGGGGCTGGGCCATTGCTCAAGGAGACAACAGTCATAATTAGAAAGATCTAAGAGGACAGGTGACCCTTGTCAGGTCACAGTCATATAAACTTCCATCATCTAGCAGATGTCACTGGGACAGGGACAGACTGCCTAGTTAACAGGAGTCCTCTCTTTTTCCCACTATCTCAAAATACCTGCAAGACAGTGTATTCGTTCCTTATTGCTGCAGAGAAAATTGCCCCCCAAACTTAGCAGCTTAAAACAACAAACACTTATTATCCTGCAGTTTCTGGGGGTCAGGAAGGAAGGGTAGGCTTAGCTGGGTGGTCCGAGATCTTATAGGAGGTTGCGGTTAAGCCATGGGCTGGGGTTAGAGTCTCATCTGAGAGCATGACACAGGAGGATCTTCTTCCAAGATCACTCACACGGTTGGTGGCAGGAGGCCTCAAGTCCTCACTGGCTGTTAGCCAGAAGCTGCAGTTCTTCAGCCAACAGGTCTCTCCATAGGGCTACTCACAACACGGCAGCTTGTTTCCCATAGAGCAAGTGGTTCAGGAGTGAGAGACAGAAACTTAGAAGGAAGATGAAGTATTTTCTTTTTTTTTTTTTTTAAAGATTTTATTTATTTATTTGACAGAGAGAGACACAGTGAGAGAGGGAACACAAGCAGGGGGAGGGGAGAGGGAGAAGCAGGCTTCCCGCTGAGCAGGGAGCCTGATGCGGGGCTCGATCCCAGGACCCTGGGATCATGACCTGAGCCGAAGGCAGACGCCCAACGACTGAGCCACCCAGGCGCCCACTGAAGTATTTTCATAACCTAATCTTGGATATGACATGGCACCCTTGCTACAGTATTGTATCTGTGTCACTGAACAACCCTGGTACGGTGTGGGCTGGGACCACACAAGGTATGGATACCAGGGGCCATGGATCGCTGGGGCCATGTTCACGACTACTTACCCCAGACATCTCTGTGTGAAAACTTCTTTTCTTTGTGTTCCTTTCAAGTCTTCTCTCAATGGTTATCTTAATCATATTTCATCTGTATCAAAGTATGGGCGGAAAGCTAGAGGATGCTTGAGGCACCCTGGCATTTCCCTGGACTCCAGTCAAGTCATGTCAGCAGCTCTCCAGCCAGGCACTACCATGTGCATGGCTGTGAGCTGGACACCACATGGGCTGCAGACATGAACAGCTAGGGTGCCTGTCCCCTGAGAGCTGGCATTCTTCTGAGGGCAAAGGAGTCAGACCATGCATAATTACAAGACAAGACAATATATAGCAGATACAAAATAAAGAAGTTGTGTTTACATCAAGAATGTAGTGAAGTATTATTTATGTCTAACTTTTCATTAGTAAATTGAATGAAGACATTAGGCTAAGTGATCTCAAGAACCTGTTCAACTTTTAGTTTTCTGAGGATTGTGTGCCCAAAGAATATAGAGAGTGGAAGGAGACCTAGCCTGGCCTCATGATCAAGAAGCTTCCAGAGTTGGCTGAGATGGCCTTCTGGCGCTCAAGGAACTATGGGATGTGTGGGCTAAGAAGGGAAGGGGTGGAGGCTGAGGAATGTAGTTCATTCCCAAGTGTCAGAAGCCAGAACTCACAATTTCACTGTACTCTCATACAGTGCCCTGGCCTCTGTTTCCTGGGGACAGAGCATCAGCAGTACCTGGGGTCTTGCTAGAAATGCAGAATTGCAGTTGCCATCTGAGAGCCGCTGAATCAGCCTGCATTTTCAACAAGAGTTCCAGGTGGTTGGTATGCACATTAAAGTTGAGAAGCTCTGTTCGACAACTGTCATCGAGAGTTTGAGTGTTACTTGTGCTTCTCGACGGTATGCATGCACCCAGACCAGGCTGACCGATGGACATGGTAAGTATCTGGAACGTTCGGAGATCTCTCCCTCCCTCCCTCCCTCTATTTCTCCATCCTACTTTTTTTTCCTCCCTCCCTCCCTGCCTTTCTTCTTTCTTTCCTTCCTTCTTCCCTTGCCCCCCCCCTCCTCTCTCTCTCTACCCCTTCCCCTCTCCTTCCATCCCTTTCTTTCTCCCTCCCCCTCACCTGCATTAGCATTATCTTTTTATTTTTCTATGGAAATATTGAAACAATTGAGACTTGTTTTTGTTTTTCTCCATCACTTGGAGCCGATCCCTTTCATCTTTGATTCAGCCAATTCCCTTCAAAGCTAAATATTAAACAGATCTGTCTCCTGACAGCTGACCCTAAATTGGGACATGCCGTGGTCCTCCCCTCGGGGGTTGAGAGCTGAGCCGACAAAGGTAGAGGAGAGACAGGACGGAGCCAGTTCCTGTCCCCTGGGGAAGCCCAAAAATCGTGTCTCTGCCTTCACATCAGCCAAACAGCCAATAGCCAAACAACCGATAGCTTCTGGAAGGCATTCTTGTAGAAATTCCTTCTTTTGCCAGAGGGTGAAAGGGTTGCTAATTGATTTTGTCTGCCTTTCAGATGGACTCAGAAAGACACAGGGTTTGGATTCTAACAGAGAGATAATGTTTTTAGATACTGGACCAAAGTTTTTATGTACGCCATGTGACCTAGCTTGGCACATTAGTACTTTTTTTTAACCAGCCTGTCATGCTGTTCAGTGAAATAGGAGCAGTAAAGTTCATTAGTTTGACCACCTTCTAAAAAACATGCTTATTTCACAAACCATTACTTATTCACAGCAAATTAATGAAAGAAAGCTAACTCTTCCCAAATGCTCTGAGACACAAGTGGCTCTGCCTCTCAAGGTGGAGATGGGTGGGGGGTTCAGTCCTGAAGACAGACCCCCGGCCAGAAAGAACCACCTCCGACTGCTTACAACCTCCAGGGCTTGTGCCTAAACACAGCGTGCTGCTGACTTCACATCGGAGGCGCTGCGTGTTGCTCCACGAAAATATGGAAGAGAGGAGTTGCTAGAGAAAACAGAAATGACAAAACACCAGTTTGCCTTACCATTTCATGCTCTGATGAGAGAGAGGGAAAGGGAGAGAGAAAGAGATTAACCTCATTCAGAGCTTTAATTCCCATCCTTTTGTTTTTCTACATCACCTGCATATATCTTTCTATACTTTACATATTTCTCTAAATGGGTCTAAAATCTTTCTAGATCAAGCAAGAATATAAGTTTCTTATTTTGATAACTGTTCAGAGTTAATTTTTATTTTTTTTAAACCTGAAGTTACTCTGGAGTTCAGTAATCAAAGGCTTTGTAACTGCTGTTAAAAACCAAGGGCTCCTCCTAGTGATACTGCTGAATCAATGCAGTGTACTAATTCCAGGGACATTTGTTGTTGTTGTTGTTGTTGTTGTTGTTGTTGTGTAACAGGTTCATTACCCTTGCTAAGTATGTACTGAGAATCTATTGAGTTCTCAGACCAGTAAGGGATGGATTTTAGCAAACTGCAGTAACTCTTTCTGGCCACTAGGGGCCATTGGACTAAATTATCTTCCCACTTCAAGGGAGAGTTCCCCAGTGGACCACCAGGGGGTAAAAGGAAGACTTGCTCCCACTCCAAAGTGGGATATTCTTAGGGGTAAAATCAGGCTTATCATATTCAACAGTTCGGTATTTCTCTAATTTGGTTATCATTCAAAATGTCTTCAAAAGGGAAACCATGTATATTCCCTCAGTATTAGTCCTAGAACCAGTTATTCTACAATAGTGATGCACCTACAAAGAGATTGCTCTGGCTTTCTTATAATCGTCAGCAAAAGTGGAGTAGAATGAAAACAAAGAAGCTGACATTCCTTTTACTATTATCTGCTGGAGCCACGATTGCTTGCCTACTCCTCACCCTAACAAAGAACTGTAGCTACAATCACTACTGCCCCCCTTCCAAGCCCTCCATCTGCTACCCCCTTTTATCCTCTGGCTAAGATGAGAAGGATTGCACCAGGTGCTCAGGGGGGAGAAAAGTGTTATTTTCTTTCTCCTTCCCTGCCTGGGATGATTTATTAAGCAGTACCATCGCAGGCCAGGTACACGAGGCACCGTCATCTTTTCGAAAGTGCTCAGCAGAATTTAGAAGACACCAGCTCCCTGGTTTTACCGATGTTTGGCACCAGAAAAGGACTATTGGACACTACAGGTAACTGCACAGTTCCTGGAGACCCAGGTGGCTTTGCGGCATTGGCTGGAACACAACCAGGGCTCGGCCGCCTGCAGGAAGGCCTCTCCTCTCTTCTGATGAGGTTACAAGACGGTTCGTCTGTGAACGTGTGGAAATAGCTTTGAAAGGAAGTACCGCAAGCTGGTTTGTTGTCATTGTGTTTGAGTACTGTTGAATGAAAAATGGACGTGTCCTCCTCATAATTAAAGTTGTCATCTCCAGGTTTTATGCAGTTTTAATCATGCTTGAACTCGCAGATTTGCCTTAAAGCTTAGATGTTTCATCTCAAAAGGCAACTGGCTGTGTGAGCAGAGCAGAGAATCCGGTAGCAGGCTAGAATTTTCTTCCATAAAGCGCTGTGTTATCGCAATGCGGTCCCTGTCATCTGGACAGCCTGTTCCCGCCAGGTAGGGTGATTGCTAAAGACAGGACTTCAGGACTGGTGGACATTTTCCCTTCTTCTGATGCCCACTGTGTTGGGATATCAGGGTGAGGACTGAATTTTCTCGGTTGGAGTCTTGCTGTGGTTGCAGCTTTTTTATGGAATGGTGGGGGAAGTCAAGTTTGACCAATAGGATGTGGACTGCAGGCAGGAGCTCTGCCTGCAAATTATAGCAAGGTCTGAGCTCGCAGGGCCTGGCAGAGACAAGGTGGCCATGGTTGGCTTGGGCCCTGAGCCAGGGCCCTTACGGCGCAGGAGCCGAGCTGGGGCTTCCTCTCTGGGCCACCGCAGCTCGGCCCATGCTTGGATGACAGACAAGCTCTTTGCTGCTTCTCCTGAATCATGGAAACAAACAGGCTGGGCCAGGATGGAATAAATGAAGCCGAAGATTAAAGAACATTTTCAAAGAGATGTGAATTAGCGATCTGGAGAAGCCGATTTTGTCTTTCCCACTCTTTTATTTCAAAGTATCCTCTTGTCGGCCTTCTCCTTTCAGCCTTGGGCCCGTTGGCTGCTCAGGCAGCTCAGACCTCTGCAGGGACTTCTGGAGGCAGAAGTGCAGGGAGGACCCAGAGCCAGAACCTTGTCTGTAGGCTTCTTCATCTGGACCGAGAAAGTGCTCAGGGTCTGAACCTACTGCAGCCTGTAGTCTTCCTGGAGAGCTGAAAGGAAAGAACAGGGACACTCACAGAGCCCAAGTTTCCCTGGTTAGTTCTACACTCTACTCCTTCCTCGCTCCCTACAAACTCCAACCCCCCGGGATGTCAGGTTTTTTTTTTTTTTTCAAGATCCAATTGAGCTCACCATGAACTGCCCATGGCGAGAGCATCAATCTGTCTGTCTCTTGAGACAGTCTCGGGTGTGTTTATGAAATGAGCCCTGAAGAGTCCAGTTTCACAATCAACCATGTGCCTAAAAATAGGAGAGGCTTTGTTCCAAGATAATTTTGTCTTTACACAGCAAGATCAACAAAAGATGCCTTCAGGGAAGTGGTGGTCCTACACTCAAGTCTAGTGAAACTCTGCACTCCCTCTCCGAGAAAGGGCAGGGATGTGGCTCCAGCACGATTCTCTTCCCATCTTCTCACGCTCACCAACAGTAGGGATGAAGCCCCAAACAGTAATTATGACTGGAAGCCATTAGGACCCTATCACCTGGGGCCAGTGGTCCTATTTAATGAGCTATCTCAGGGCAAGGCGTGGTATAATTGGTTGGAAAGCTTTTTATGAAGCCCAGAATGCTGGTTGCCAAGCCTCTTTTCCTCTAAATTTTTAAATCCCTGGATAATTCCCTGGAAATGTAATCCGGATGTTTCTGACTCATGTATTTTTAAACCTGCCCCATTATTGTTTTCAAAAGGCATTTGATAAAAATTCAGACTGAGCTTTTTTTGTCTTTATCCAGTCAAAGACTCCTGTAAATTAGATTCCCAGAAGTCAGGATGGGTTGCTGTCAAGTCTGACTATTTCTGTCTTGTATTTGCTTACTTCTTTCTTACTAGTCTTGTTAAATTTCCAAAGAAGCCAGGAAAGAGAGGTGTTATACCATACCATACTACTTTTACGGTGGAGCATCCTTCCTTTGAGCGGGCAAACTGGGATCCCATCAGTAAGCAATGAGGTAGTATGGAGTTTCTAGCAAGTCAGCTTAGGGAAGGGAGTAAAAAAGAATAAAACAAAACTGAATATCAATTCTCAGGTTCCTGCTGCGTTGTAGGAAGCACTTTCTATTCTAGCTGGTAGATATGGAGATAGTTTGGTTTTGCTGGTATGTCAGTGGGTAACAGATCCCCAAACACAACTCAGATTCAGTATGAGGTTTTGGAGTCAAAGATGGATAGGATAGATCTCCTAGTAGGTAGGGAAGAGAATCAATATTTACTAAGAACAGACCAACTCCGTGCCATACCCTATACGTACTCCACTTTCCAAGGCTGTGATTTTGTTTGTGTGGGCAGAGTTTTGTGGAATTGGTTTGAAAGTTCTAGCAAAAGATCTGAAGGAAAGTCCTAAAAAAAAAATCCTCCAGTTTCCCTGCAGAAGGTCATCCTCATCCACCAAGCACACAGCATTGAGAAGGATGCATAGAGAATGGCAAATGAAGAGGAGGCGAGGACTCAGTCAATCCTTGAAGTAAAGGGAACGAAGAATCCCACATTCTTCCCAAAGGGATTTAGCTGTGCCTCTGTGCAGGACTAATGCAGGTCTGGAAAATATGGAAGGAGGAAGATTTTTCTGTTCAGTACTTTATTTGTGCCAATGACAAGGTTTCTAATGCTTTTCAAACCAGCAGCAACTGACTCTGTTCAAAAGGGCTGATAGTAAGTGGGTGCTCTGTCCCCCAAAAATTCCAGAATCCCACATTGTCTGTATCAGGCCATCCTGATTCAATTACCTTTGCTCTGATGGACAGAAAATATAACTCTCTATAGATATGTGTTCTAAAAGTCCTTTAACTACCCTGATTTTAAAAAGGAACATGTTTGCCAGATTGAACTAAGATGCTGGGATAAGAATGGACAGTGTGGTTACAACAGATAAAAATAGGAATAAAAGAGCTCATGAAAGTGGGAATGCTTTTCTTTTTTTTTAAATAGTTGACTCACACAAGAAATAAACCCCACAGCCATGTTTATGTTATAGACTTTGTAGAACATTGCTTCCTAAGAAATGAAGGTTTCCATTTCACTGAATCTACTGGAGCATATATTAATCTCCTTTTTATTTGGGGAGGAAGAGAAACACATGACAGAAAAGATATGAAGTGATTGAAATGTCCTTTGCTGTTTCCCCAAAGCATGATTAAACATAAGATTAACCTCATAATATAATCTTATGAATATCTGTGTTTGACATGAATCATAACGATGACAGTAGTAACTTCTACTTGTTGAGCATTTATCCTGGCCCTTTGACATAAATTACTTCATTTAATCTTCTGAGTAATCCTATTGAAAAAAATTGAGACTCAGATTTGAAATAATTTTTCTAAGACCACATCCATAATGCAAAGATTTGCATTTCATGTCTCTTTGACTCAAAAATCCACACTAATCCACGCCTCTTGTTTTTAAAATATTTTATTTATTTATTTGACAGAGAGACACAGCGAGAGAGGGAACACAAGCAGGGGGAGTGGGAGAGGGAGAAGCAGGCTTCCCGCTGAGCAGGAAGCCCCATATGGGGCTCGATCCCAAGACCCTGGGATCATGACCTGAGCCGAAGGCAGATGCTTAACGACTGAGCCACCCAGGCGCCCCCGCCTCTTGTTTTTAAAATGGCATTGACGTATAAAGGGAAAGGGAACAGGGGTTGAAAGGTGAGAGCCATTGACAACTGTTCAATACCTGGTCTACATCAGGTATTTTAAACATATTTTCAAATGTCCAGATTTACATAATTAATAAGTAGGTGGGCTGGGATTTAACACTAAGTGGATCTGCTTCTGTAGTTCGCCCATGTTCTCTCACCTGGACTTGCTGCCTAATATCCTTGAAATCGAGTTACTTTATGTGAATTCTTAAAATTGAAATATGATGGATGAGTAAACAAACAAACAAAACACCCCCAAAATTGAAATATGTATTAAAGTTAGATTAGGAACCACCTATTTTTGAATCTAACTAAAAGCAATATTGGGAATTAAATTTCAAACATTAATGTTCTGATTATCCATTGCTGCATAACAAACTATCCCAAAGTATAGTGGCTTAAGAATAACAATTTATTATTTTTATAATCCTGATTCTATGGGTCAGAAATTTACGCAGAGCACAGCAGACATGACTTAGTTCTGCTCCATGATGTCTGGGGCCTCAGCTGGGGAGACCTGAATGGCTGGAGAGTAGAAAGGCTAAGGACTGAATAAGCATTTCCTTCTCTCTCTCTCTCTCTCTCTCTCTCTCTCTCTCACACACACACACACACACACACAGCCTCTCTAAATGGTAAGCTTGTGTTTCTTCCAGTATGGTGGTCTCAGGCTAGTTGGACTCCTTAAATCGCAGCTCAGAGCTTTAAGAGTAAGTGTTCCAAGAGGTAGGAAATGGAAGCTACTGGTGTCTTAAGTCCCGGATATCCAGAAATGGGGTCCATAGTCTGTTTCTACTAGATTCTACCATATTTTGTAGGTCAAAACAGCCACAAAGCCCACCCTGATTCAAAGGGAAAGAATAGTGACCCTACCTCTCAATGGGAGGAGTACCAAAGATTTTGGGGTCAATTTTTAATCCACCACAGTTAACTTCAAGATTGTCTAAATACATTCATGTTGGCTGAATCACTGATATTATTGTGACAGACTATGCATTGAACTGTTTTTCCCTCTAGGCACTATCCAAACTTGTCAATAGATATTAATATTAGCCAACTACTATAGATATAAATCATCATTTGGTCTTTATTGTGCCTACATGTGAAGATCTTAGAATGTATCTGAAGGGAGGGGTAAAGGAATATTTATTAGTAGGTGACCATGTCCAAAGCAACCATGGAAGGCAGTTTGCCTAGCATGGTTCATTTAATCCTCTCAGTTACCTTTATGAATTATGCCCATTTTACAGACAAGGAAGCCAAGCCTCAAAGAGACACAAAGTGGTTTCGAAATATCAACATCCTTGGTACCTCCACATCCTGCAAACATTCAGGGTCATTCTTCTTTTAAAACTTAAATTCAAATCACTCTGGCCCATCTCACATCCTATGTGTTGGAGGACTGCAAACTCTTGAAGACTTAGGTCTCTTCCTTGTTTTAGTTTCCTGTTTCTGCCAAATTCTTGATCAGATCTTGTCTGTCTCCAGTTATTGGTCACATCTTTTTACCCTATCCCCCGCCATGTGAATCCCAGACCCCTTTCTACTGATTCCATACAACTCCTGTTACAATAAGGCTGTTTTGAATGTATCTGGGTTGTCCTGAAGTTTTGAAAGTAGTGGGGAGATCACATCCCACTTGGCAGAGAAATGTCTTTTAAGTGAATACTAGGAAACACTCTTTTCTAAAGTACCTAAGCCATTTCAGTCCCTGGGAATTTCTCACTGGTCATTTGCTTGTACCATGAATGCAGGGTCCTACCCTTGTCCTCCAACCTCTTGGTCTCTGACTCCCTATAGCTTTCATCCCCCTCCCCTACTGGTTGTTGTTAGAAATGAATATTCCACCAACTGGCTTTATGACAGCAATCAGGTCCCCCTCTGTCTCGTCCTGGACCTTTGCAGCCATATCCTCACCTGGTGGGGTCTGCTTCCACGTCCAGAAGGGCCATCAAAATATTTTCATGTGCGATGACATTTCTCTTCCCAATAATTCTACTGTTACCTTTTATAAAAATGAAGGTTTCCCCTCTCCCTACTACACCAAAATTAAACACAGGCCAGTCTGATTCTCTCTAGCTGTGATCCTGTCTCTGTCTCCTGCTGCCTTTGAGAATCGGAGCTAAGGCATGGGTGGCGCAATGAAGCTGGGCAAGGGTTTGCTGTCAGTAATCATGTAATGGGTATGCCTTTGGATTTACCTTCAATTCAAATGAATATTTTGAAAATCTAAAATTCATTTAGCACATAAATGTGCTCCACGTGTAATAGGTATTTAGTAAAACGTGGAGAATGAGTAAGTGAATGTTAATGAATAAGAAGCCATAACGCTGGGTAGTAGAGAAAGCTTCAGTCCTTAGTCTCATAGTTTGGCAAGTAACCTAGCAAAGAATGAGTGAAATTCAGTGAGGGAAAACATGAGAATGCATTAAAACAAACACAAGCACAGCTGAGGGAGATCAAGGAAGAATTATCAATGGCCATGGATGAGGTAGAAGAAAAGAAACGGTAGCAAAGTCTACAGAAATTAGTACTGATTGGATATTTTTATAAGTTTCTTTAATAAATACTTGAAAGAATAAATGCCTTAATAAAGCTTTCAATCATTTACAAAGTGTTGTGAATGTCAGGAAGTCATAATGCAGTAAGAGATTACCTAAAGAACTACAAGAAGGATTGTTCTTGGAATTTAGACAAAGAAACTTTAGAAGTAAGGCAGCTCTGAATGAAGACAGGACCACCTAAGGAGGAAAACAATGGAATCATTTAAGTCCGCATGCAACTAAAAGCCAACACATCCTTGTTTTTATGAATTTGTGTTCTCCTTAGAGCTCAGTCCTGCTATAACATCACTGAGTGACTCTGTCACACAAGATGGTGGATCATGGAAACTGTGGTGCAGAACCATGCCCCGTCTTTAGCTCTCTCAATAACCGTCCTCGGTCTACTCGAAGTACACAGTGTGGGCTGATATGTGGAAAGGAAGCTTTCCCACAATGCCAATTAAGTTAAATTTGGAGGACTCAGTCACTTTTTCCCCCAAGGGCTTAGCGTGAGCCCACTGGAAAGCATCTCGATCCCCAGATATCATACATCCCTGCTGAGTAGAAAGGATGGTTCTCCTGTGACACAGAGCAAAGGGGACCAAACAAACAAAGAAAATAATCGTTCCAGTGACAAGCTATAATAACGCAAGAGAAAACTTGTTTCCACATTCGATTAAACCCATTGGGGAAATGCACATTGCAGGGTACGCTATCATCACTACTTTCATGTACCTTTATTTTAGAATTCTTAGTCTCCTCAGAATGTCTAAAATAAACCAATTTAAAAAGCGAATGCCAGCAAATGAAAACCAATACTTACACATTTAAAAAGTGATGTTAAGAATGTGGTATCTTGTAGGAAATCGAATTCTAGAATATACGGTGCCTGGTGCCTTGAGATGATTTTAAAAATTCACTGATCTTATCAATTCCACCAAGTCGGTGGCTGCCTTTACTTTACCCGGATGCATTTTAGTTGCTTCTAAATTTTGTTTGGGGATGCAAAAAGCCTTTTTTTTTTTCTTTCTTCTTTTTTCTTTCCTTTCCTTTCTTTCTTCCTTCCTTCTTTTTTTTTTTTTTCTCATTTTCTGTGAAACATATAAGGGCCCATTGGATACAACCCTCTTAAAATTAAGTAAAGTATGTTAATTAAGTTAAGTATCTTTTGAAGCGAGTATCTTCTGAAAAGCGAGTATCTTCTGAAGCAGCGAAATGCTCCCTTTCATCAGATGCTGAAAACAATGTCACCCATTGTGTTTCCTCTTTCCCTAAACTGCCAGGAAGCTCAGAATTAAATTTAATGTTAAGTTATAGTAACTATTTTAAATTTCCCCTTTTATACGCTTTCTGATTTTCTAGTTTAACGACCTTATTTTTGATTGCACATTTTATTGAAAACTGCCTAAGATATTTTCTGAAAGAAGGAAGAACAGAAGTTATTCTCTAAACCAAACCAAACTAAATTCTAATTACATCGGCATGTATGGGTTATTTTAGATGAAAATCCACAGGTCTGTCTCCAATTGTTATTCACTTGGGAGATCTGTCCCACCCATTCCCTCTGTCCTAGTGCATAAAAACACCAAATTGAGAAAAGTAGAGAGGCCATTTGGAATTTGACTGCTTGATGAAAATCTACCTTCTGATTTGATTGTCTGCTTAACTTGCTCCTGGCATGAGAGGCAGAAATAAAAATGCCACCTGAGTCTGATTTTTTTCTCCCTAAGATATTCCCAAGTGACAGTGGGGTTCCTTGCCCCAGACCAGTACCTTGTATGGATCTTTGCCTTGGTGCACGTGGTTCTAGGAATGAAAAACCGGGCAAAGGGCTTGTTTGTGTACCTTTACCAAGAGATGCTTATTCTAGCTGGCTCCTGGAGAGGTTTAGAACATTGTCCAGTCTGCCTTTCTGGTAATGATATTAGTACTCTAATATCTGATATTACAAATTCCAAAGGGCTAAAAAATACAATCAAAGAAAGCCAACCAAATTGCTCTAAGGCTTTAAAAATAAACATTTGCATTTCAATTATGGGTAATGGCCTGGGAAAGAAGAGAAGAATCTGCAAAAGTATTTAAATTAAACCAGTTTGCCCACCTCTGAATCACATTCTCAGACTAGTGACACATTTGGGGGTGGGGGAGGGGCTGTAAACTCCTTGTCATTGCGTGGCAAATAATACCTTTTTAAAAGATCTTATGAATCGTGAGTCGAATCTAATGCTGAAACCCAACACTTCCTTTAAAAAAATATGTAGTCAGTAAAATCATTCTTTATAACAGAGAGCCTGGGAAAAAATTAAGAAAGGTCACATAGGAATTTGTGGAATTGGTAACCAATCAGAAAGCCTCAGATAAAAACAGTTCGTATTCAGTATGACTTAAAGAACATTTTGGAAATTCAATAAACCTGGGGCAGAGTTATTTGAAATCCCAGTAATAAATAAAGTGGTTAAATTCCACTCATTCCTGCATCCGTGCAGAGCTCTTGGCTTGGGCCTTATCTTTGAGCACAACACCCAAACCCACAGAACCCCGGACTCTATCTGCCGCTCGTGGAGGGCAGGCAGGCTGTGGGAGAAGGGAGAAATCAACGTGCCTTATATTCCACAATGTGTACTTTCTACCAAGTCTGTCACCTTTTACTTCTCTCCAAACTGGAAATTGAGAAGCAGGGCCTCCCCGACGGGAGAAGCGGGGCCTCCCCGATGGTAGGGGCTACTGATGTTGGGAATAAATATATAAATGAAATAAAAACAGAAACAAACAAACAAAAAACCCACATGAAAACAAACTCCTGAAATTCAAGGCTCCACTCAACCCTCTCTAAATAGACAACAGACTTAATTCAAAGGTAACTTGCCAGATGTTTGGGTTTCTTTTAAAAAGCCTATATATATACTAATATTTTTTTAAATAAGAACACTTAGTCTACTTAGTCTACAGTAAAGAATATTTAAATATATAAACCAAGTCATTTACAGACAAAACATCATGTTCTTATGATACTAAACCGACTCATGCCAACAGGAATTCCACTGCTTGACTGTGTTTTTCTTGTGATGTATAGCTATGATTTCTCTCTGCTGTTGGGAAAGTGCTGGAAAGTGTGTCATCTGGTGTGGGGAGGACAGGAATGGCTGCTTTCTGTGCCGGAAAGGGAGTTTCAGTTGGCTGTTTCTTGGCCTGCACATGCTCTCTCCAACAAGACCCCCTCTGCCTTGTCGCACAGAGGGCATCTGGGAAGAACAGAAAGTTACCAGGTGCTAGTTTGTATCACAATTTATGAAATACTAATAAATGCTAAGTCTACGATGTCTTTCTATTAGTCTTTTCTGCTTTTCCCCAGTGGCGTTAACCACAAACCATCCTTCTCACCATAGACCTAAGAGAAGTGCCTGACAAAAATACAGTTCCTTTCATGATAAGCAGAAGCATAAAATGCTGATGGATACATACTTTATTGTTTGAGTTGAACATGAAGTTCCATGGCTTTTGGGACTGTGTGGTTTTCCTGGGGATTGACCGCTCTTACCATGGCAGTCCCGGGTCCTTGAACCTTGCCACCTGTGTAGGTGTGGGCAGGGATGAGGACACAGGTGTGCAGTGATGGTAGGGCAACAGGACCTACGGGCACATGGCCTCCGTAAGTACTGGCGGCACATTTTCAAATGGCATTTGATGGGTAAACTCATAAATGCCAAGGGGTAAAGTTTTGTGTGCTAGAAACCAGTGGCGTGTTGCTTTTCCTCCATTTCCCTTCTAGATCCTCTTTCTGTGTTTCTCTGCTCTTCTCCATCCCCTGGAACCTGATGCCTGTAGAAGGCATCGCTGGGGCATCCACGGCCCTTTGAATTGCCGTGATTTCAGCCAATGGCAGCCCCTCGCAGCCAATCAGCCAGTGGCGACAGTCCTTTCCCAAAAGCCGCAGCTCCTGTTCCGTGACCCTAGAGCTCTTGTTAAGTTCTTTTTTTTTTTTTTTAAAGATTTATTTATTTGACAGAGAGAGATAGCGAGAGAAGGAACACAAGCAGGGGGAGTGGGAGAGGGAGAAGCAGGCTTCCCGCTGAGCAGGGAGCCCGATGCGGGGCTCGATCCCAGGACCCTGGGATCATGACCTGAGCCGAAGGCAGACGCTTAACGACTGAGCCACCCAGGTGCCGCAAGCTCTTGTTAAGTTCTAAAACTCCTTATATCCTTGCTTTTTAGGCTTAAAGGTAGCACTGACTTCCCAGTGTTGCTCGCTTTGGAGGGGCTTCACTGCCCCTGGTTGGTTTCTCTGCCTGTGGCTTTGGAAAACATCTTTTTTTTTTTTTTTTTAAGATTTTATTTATTTATTTGAGAGAGAGAGAAACAAGTGGGGGAGAGGGAGAAGCGGATTCCCCACAAGCAGGGAGCCTGATGTGGGGGCACAATCCCAGGACCCTGGGATCATGACCTGAGCTGAAGGCTGATACTTAACCAACTGAGCCACAACGGTACCGCAGATAACATCCTTTTTATTAAACTCTTTGCAGTTACCACTTTCCAGACACATCTTTTTCTGACACATGTGTGTAACCGTGAAGATCAGGAAGGATAACCGTACTTACAAAATCAGTAAATCAGACATCTCATTCATTCATCTGGCTCCCCCCTCTCCCCCTCGGTCCAATACATTCTGCAATATTGAAATATAAGGGTAATTGATAAAGGCTATCCATATCAAGTTTGGAGTACTTAGATACTAAATGTTCTATGTAGCTCATAGAACATAACATGTGTTATTATCCTGCTTTCCACACCAGGAAACCGAGGCGCAGTGTTAAGTCACTTGCTGGCCTCTAGAGCTTATGGTCTTCACTCCATGTGCAAAATCACCCAGTAATTTCCTGGGCTTAGAGCAGCTGTTCTTAAACCCACTCACCCTCCTTGCTTCTATACCTTGTTTCTCCCTTTCTGGCTCTCCTTCTGTCTTCCATCTCATTGTCTTGCTTTCTACCCTTTTATTTGACCCCATTACCTCCCCGCAGCACCCCCCCCCTTTCCGCTTGTGCTCTCCCATGAGCTCGATCATCTACTCTTGTGCAACACAAAATAAAATGACAGCAACAACAGACCATTGTAAGAGTAAGATATAGACATTAGAAATTACAGCTATGGAAAGTTCTTAATGATATGGAAAAGCTGGACCATGAACTCCCTAAAGCAGCACCTATCTTGGTCACAGTGCATCCCAGAGCCCAGTGCGGGGCAGGTACTCAGCTGACCTTCAGTGCATCTTTATTTAAGGAATGCAGTATGGACCTAAGAAAGCAGGTCACACAGAGAGCACAGAGATGCAATCTCAGGAACAAAACACGAGTGTAGCGTGAAGATTGGAAAGGTATGTGCCCATATAGCATCAGTAGTTGCTTTGAGATCATGGCTTTTCACGGTGTTTATCTGCATCCTTAAATTCTCCCATGTTTTCCAAATTTCCCACACGGGGCATGTGTTACTTTTTTTAGACTTATAAGTAACCAAAACAAAGCAAAAGGGTCCTGTATAACTGGATAGCAAGCCCCGATTCTCCTGGCATGGCTGGACTCTGCCCCCAGGCCGTTTACCTACACCTGACAGCCCTTCTGTGCACCCCTTGGATAGAATCAGAGGCATTGAGTCCCAAAGGGCCGGGAGGTTATCTAGTCTGACTTTATCCAGTGTCAGGCAGAGTCTGGAGGAACACAAACTAAGACCCTCGTCACTGGGATCCTAATCCAAGGCTCTGCTCAGTCCTCTTTGCAGCTCCCTAACCTGGCAGAATCGTTCTCAAGGCTTGCTGTAAAGCATTTTTAGGCAACAAATATTTGGCTGTAATTTCTATTCTTGAGATCAAGCACTATTGAAAAGACACAAATGTGTCTGGTCCTCAAGGCACTGAAGTAAAAGGGGCCATTTCATGATGCTTCTAGGTACAGTTGCCAATGATCGGCAAGGGATGCTGTCTTCAGACAGGAATCCCATTTCCTGAGTGCAGTTTCCTGTCTGCAGGCAGCAAGGGGATGCCGTGGTGTGAAGTGTGCAGAGAGCACAATGTCTGGGCCCCACGTTGTCCTACTGACAGCTTCTTCGCAGAAGCCTCCGTGGAAAGGACCTATAACTGCCTGGAGCTAGCTAATGTAGTTGGCGAACACACTCAGCGGCTGGCCCCGTTTGTTACAAACAGGAAGATGTAGTTAAGCATGTAAATAGTTCTTGACATTTGAATACCATCAGTTGCATCCTCTTAAGAGGGATTTGATCCTTTTAGAGAGAAGAAGCAAACAATTTAGAAATGATGGCCTGTATAAGACCCTGGCCATGGACCCCCCCCTTTCCCAGGATACGTCCTGGGCACAGAGATTGCAGGAGCTGGAGATGGACAACCGAAACTTGATTTAAAAGGCTTCAGACCAAAAACACCTTCAAGGACAAGGGAATTCTCCCCAGGGCCCCGGGTGTCTGAAATGTCATGGAATCGAAAAGTTAGCTCTCTCTCGTCAGGAACAGGAAAAGATCTCGCAAACAAGGTCTGACATATTTTTAAAAGCGTGGTTGTTTTCCTCCTGAACACTCTCTTCCCATTTTCGCTTTCTTCCTGGGGACTCCTTTCTTACTGTCTGATGCTTACTCTTTCAGAGACCATGAAAGTGATCTAAGTTACAGGGAAGGAGAAACATCGCAGGGGCCACTCTGAGAGTGCTGTGATTTATTTACGTTGATGTAACTAGGTCTATTAGATTATAGAGCCTCCCAAGGGTAGAGATCAGTTTTTTTAATTTATATTTTTAGTCTCTTATGGTGTTGCTGTGTCTAAAATACAGAACTCTCTAAAAACAAAATCTGCTGAGAGAAAAGAAAATGAACATATTACTTCCCTGCAGCGTGGTTTTTCTGAGGCTCATAAAAGTGTCCTGTTTCTCTCTTTTACAAAAGCTTATTATCCACGTTACAATGCATTTTTGGGAATCTGGAAAAATGCACTGGAAAAAAGCTGAACTGGGCAAGAGATTAATTTTAAGTAAGTTTACAAAAAAGAAAATTGTAGGGTTCTGGTTGATTGGATCTACTATGAATCAGGGTTTAAACATAAATTCTTTTTCAGCCAGTTTAGTCCCAGAGATGTTTATAGAGCACATCCTTTGAGCAGTAATCCTGTGGGCCATGGTGGAAAACAAGGATGAGCAGGACAGAGTCCTCGCCCTCAGGGCGCTCACACGGTTAGTGGTCTCAAAAGCTTTAGATTCAAGCTTTAGGTTGGCCTATTGAAAGACTTTCCCCGCACAGATAAGCAGGCATTACTTTATACATCCATCTTTATGCACTCAGGATTTCAGGTCATCATGCAGGCCAGAGATGCTCCTTAAACCGGTGCAGCTCCAGACTCATTCACAGCAGTGCCTTCCCGGCACCGAATCCGGATCCCCAGGCATGTCCCCGCCACCCCCACCCCGGTGTCCATCACTGAACAGCGACTGCAGCCTCCCGTGTGCCAGGTGCACTGAGCTGGACTCCTCCGTTTGCTCTGTCTTCAGGACTTTTACTAAAGTGACCACTCTGGCCTGGCCACTGTGACATCCTTGTTGTGGGCGGCTCCCGCGAGTGGCTCTCTGCACCCTCCCCGCCAACCCCCAACACTGTTCACGGCACTACGACCAGAGTGATCCCTTTAAGAAGTCAGATCGTGAGCCTTCTACTCCTATGGCTTTTCTTTTTTGATTTTGATTTTGATTTATTTAAGAGAGAGAGTGAGAGAGAGCACAAGAGAGGGGTGAGGGGCAGAGGGAGAAGCAGACTCTCTGTTGAGCAGGGAGCCCATTGTGGGCCTCCAGGATCATGACCTGAGCCGAAGGCAGCCGTTTAACCGACTGAGCCACCCAGGCACCCTTTCTAGGGCTTTCTATTTAGTTTAAAAGAGAAGCCCCCATCCTTTCCGTGTCTGTTCAGTGACTTTTAGGTTGTCGCACGGTCTGGTCCCCTCACCCCCTATCACAGCACATCTCCTGCCACACTCCCAGCTGGCCTTTGGAAACAGCAAGCCCACCTCAGAGCCTTTTTAACGTTTGCTGTTCCCTCGGTCTAGAATGTTCCTTCGGGGATAGCCCATAGCTCATTCTCATTCTCTCTTCCTTCAGCGCTCTGGTTAAAATGCCATCCTGCCTAACCAACCTGCATGAATGGCACCCCCTACCCCTTACCTGCTATGTCCAGTCTCCTCTTTGAGTTTATTTTTCTCTCCCAGAGCTTCTAGGCTGATCTATTTTATGTTTACTTGTTTATTTGTATATTTTCTGTCTTCCTTCCCCTCCCCCATTCTATCTCACCACTTGAATAGAGGGCAGGGTCCCAGTCTGTTTTGTCCCCTGCTCTGTTCCCTGCACCTAAGCAGTAACTAACATCCCAAATATATTGCCAGTTCCAAGTCTAAGAAAATGTCAAGCTTGGGCTGACTCCGTTCACACCTCCAGAACTCACAAATTCTGTTCTGATTAAGTCCATTCCACGGGCCTATTTTTTTTTGCTCCTTTCATATCAAATTGATTCTACATTTTGGATTCTGATCATTTGAGAAAGTCGTTGCCTGAGACTCTTTTGACACCTAGAAAATGACAAAGTCTAGGGACGCCTGGGTGGCTCAGTCAGTTAAGCAGCTGACTCTTGGTTTCGGCTCAGGTCATGATCTCAGGGTGGTGAGACTGAGTCCGGTGTCAGGCTCCACGCTCAGTAAGGGGTCTGCTTGAGATTGTCTCTTCTCCTTCCGCCCCTCACCTGGGCTCACTCTCTCTCTCTCAAATAAATAAATAAATCTTTTTTAAAAATGACAAAACCTAGTTAGTAACATAACACTTTTTTCCTTCATTTTCCAAATGACTGCTTCAAACTTCATCTACCTGAAGTCATAAAGGTGAGGTGAGTGCAAAATAATAGTAATAGTGGCTTTTCAAACAGTTAGACATTATTAAGAAAAGTATTTTTAAAGCTGAATCTTCTTGGGGCACCTGGGCAGCTCATTAGGTTAAGCCTCAGACTCTTGATTTTGGCTCAGGTCATGATCTCAGGGTCGGGAGATTGAGCCCCTCATTGGGCTCATGCTGAGCATGGAGCCTGCTTGGGATTCTCTCTCCTTCTCCCTCTGCCCCCCTCCCCAACTCTCTCTCTCTCTCTCTAAAAAAAACAAACAAAACAAAATAACTCAATCTTCTTTCAAGTTCGTGATGGTATCGAACAATAGTTCAGAGTTTCAGAAACAGTCTGAAGAAATCCTGAGTGCCAAATAAATTCTAGCATCAAGAGTGAAGCTGAGAGACCCAAATATTACTTTTGTTACTGATAAATATAATGTTGGAAAAATATGACTTTTATCTGCAGATAAGCTGAGTCCCTAGTACTGAATCCCCAAACCCAAGAGGTTTATCCAGCCAGTCATAGGCAGTGCTGGCCCAGCCTAGACCTAGCATGTGCAGAGTGGGGCCTATGAGACCCCCACAGGAGCAGTGTGGAATGTCTGCTTTCTTTTTAAAGATTTTATTTATTTATTTGAGAGAGAGAGAGACTGAGAGAGCACATGAGAGGGGGGAGGGTTGGGAGGGTCAGAGGGAGAAGCAGACTCCCTGCCGAGCAGGGAGCCCGATGCGGGACTCGATCCAGGGACTCCAGGATCATGACCTGAGCCGAAGGCAGCCGCTTAACCAACTGAGCCACCCAGGCGCCCTGGAATGTCGTCTGCTTTCTGCAGATAGTCACTTCTAAGAGAAAGGGCAGAGAGAGGACTGGGCTGCACATACCCACTTCATTGTCTCAAACTCAGCAGTTAAAAAGCTCCTCCTCCTTCCCTGGAGAGGGTTATCATATTAGTGAAGCTCCCTCCATATGCAAAGGCAGAAGCATTCTCTCTGCAAAGTTTCTTATGGTAACCTCCAGTAAAAGCCAAGAATATACTCCAGAGCACTCTTGGGATGCTCTGACCTGATCCCAGGAGAGAATTTACAATCCCTCCAGGAATGGACAAATAACATGTCCAAATAGTCTTCCCTTTCCATGTGTTTACTGAGTGACCTCTCTGTGTCAGACATTTTCATGCTGGGAACACAATGATGAGCAAATACACTGACACTGAGCACACAAATGTATAATTGCAAACAGTGCTAAGTGCCACAGAGGAAAGGTACAGGCAAACTTGTGTATATTCAGTGGGAGAAATTCAGTGGGTGAAATTCTAAGAATTCTTTCCAGAAGACATAGACTTTGAGCTGAATTTTAAAGGATGCCTAGGTAAGAGAGGAGTAGCATCAGGGAGAGGGAATGTCAGGCGCAAAGGTGTAGAGGTAAGAGGACTGTGATATGTTGGAGAAAGTTACAGAAGGCAAAGGGCAGGGGGGAGGGGAGAACAAAGATGCAAGGTTATACAGGCGCATGGGGTCTTTGATCTTCATTACCAACACAGTAGTTTTCAACAGAGAGAGTAACATGGATCAGCTTGACACACAGTCTTTGATGAGTACTCACTAGCAGACCAAGTCCATCTTTTTATACCTGCGTGAGGATCCCATACTGGTGTTTGATGATGGATCATTCTACTTAGGGCATCCTATGCCCCAGTGATCTAACATTCTGCTAGTAGGTTAAGTTACTTAGCTTGTGCTTTTCTTCCCAGGCACACTACCTACCATCTCACACAGTGATACTGCGAATACTTCATAGGAGACAACTTTCTATAATTTTCAGAACTTATACGACTATTCAGTTGGATCCTTATGTACACATATTTTGGGTTTTGGCAGAGAAGATGTGGACTTGGACCTTTTTTTTTCCCCCCAAAGGTATTTTATTTTATTTTTAGCCCATTTTTGATAAAATTAAATGTGGCTTACAAAAATATATAAATTGTTGGGGCGCCTGGGTGGCACAGTTGGTTGAGCATCCGACTCTTGGTTTCGGCTCAGGTCGTGATCTCAGGGTGGTGAGATCGAGCCCCGAGTCGGCCTCTGTGCTCAGTGCAGAGTCTGCTTGAGATTCTCTCTCCTTCTCCCTCTGCCCCTCCCACTTGTGCACACACTCTCTCTCTCTTAAAATAAATAAATAAATGTTAAAAATATCTAAATTGTAGAATGAAAACACAACATATAAATATGTGACAAAGGAAATCCAAGGATGGTGGGGGTGTGGGGGCAGGTACTTGCAGTGCCTAGAACTGTAGCTAGCGGCCCGCACCAGCCTTGCTATGGGATGGGGGTGCTAGCGGGGCCCAGACAGTTCTTGGGAACGCCTGATTCTGAGCATCATGGTCTTCTGCTGCGCCTGCCTGAGTGTTTTGACTGCAAAATATACCTCTGGCAACTGAAAGTGCTAAAATGATGGCATTTGGAGAATATATATACACGAAAATAATTTTCACTGTGTCATAACGAACACTATGCCATTATTTCAGGGAGTAATTGGTTTACCTGAAAGATCGCTCCAGGTCTATCCTCAGAAAATGTTTCATCAGCACATGGAAAGGTGTTTTACTTCCTTTAGTAGGTAGTTCTACATGCAATGAATCTAGAAGAGTTTGCTATCATTAAAGGAAAAATAATAAGGGATCAGAACTTAAATGTTTTACACATTTGAAAGCGTCTTGTCTATCTAGAGTTTAACCCAGTGGATCTTGATTCCTGGGGTGCAATTCAAGTATAGGTTCTGCAGGAGCTTTCACATCCCACTCATGGAACTCAGCCAGACTGTAGAACCCCCTCAGGATAAATGACCAGCTAAAGGTGAATGAGAGATACTAGTGATCTCAGTTTTATGGCGGACTTCTCCATAAAATTAAGAGATAAAAAAGTAGCTCTTCATGAAAGCCTCTTGCTCCTTGAGTAAGAGTTTCATTAAGTTTTTAGAAATATCAAAGAAATTATAGGATTTTTATTGAAAGCAAACAACCAGCAACTATTTGTTCTTTGTATCTATCATTCAGCATACTTCCTATCCTTCCAAGCTTCATATTGCCTGCAAATATAATGAGAATGCCTTCTACATATTCACCCAGGTTACTGATAACAGAACTAACTAGGATCAGACTGAGAACTATCCCTCTCAAAAGTCTATTCTGCAAGGGGACATCAGTCAGCCTCCCTTGCATCTTTTGTTCGCCACTAGGTACTAATGCACCTCATTATTTCAGCTTTTGGTCCACACATCTCTATCTTGTCTACAAAACAATATGAAATATCTTGTCACATGTCTTGAGGAAAGGTCGGGTCTGCTGTGCTTATCCCTGGCTGCCCTTCTAATAAGCTTGTCCAAAGTGGAAATGGATAGTGGTTAGACTTGACTCATCCTCAGTAAACTCTGATTTCTCTTCATTTTCCAAGATTTTCCTTTAAGAATTCATCTAGAATCCTGTCCTTCCCATCTCGGTTAAAGACAACCTGAGATCTGGATTCTGCTTATTTTTATGTGGCCCTAGCAAGAGTCGTTTGTCAACACATTGGATTTCATTAACTTCCTATTTGACCTTTGTCAGTTTTAACCAGACTCTCTATGAAGTGACTCAAATAAATACCATTATACCAAATTTACATATCTGATACAAGATGAATCAAAGTTTATCATTCGAAAACATTTATAGTTTTCCCAGCTTGGTTTTGACAAAGGCATTTACACACACACACACACACACATGCACACACATACCCTAGGGTAAGGTATAATAAATTTGTTCTTACATATTTTTCTATTAGGTCTCTTCCCTCATTCTTCTGCAAGACTTTTTCACTTTGTTTTCCTTACCGGTCTCTCCAGGAACTTTTGATTATTGGCGTTTCCACATCTATTTCAAACTTTTATTGAAATCCTCGTATTGACCTGCCTGAGGAGTTTTCTATTCACGCCTAATTATTCAGCACGCCTGTCTCCAGTGCGACTTCCATTGCTTATCTGCTACTTTTTGTGAGCCACAAGTGTAAGCCAGCTCTTCCTTAATTTTCTAAGGATAAAAGAATAGTATCTGCTGATTTTCGTTCCTACTTTAAAAGAACGTTGTTATTACTTTGTTGTCAGAATCCATTCCAAAAACAACTGTGGAGTTCTGAGTGATGGTGCTTCTGCCAGGTTCTTGCAAATATTGTGTCTCATTCTGTGAAGGTCTATGGACTGGCTGGGATGGGCAATTCTCAGCTCCTTTGTTTACTACCAACAGTAGTATAGTAGTATCACCAAAAACCCAAACAAAATAAAACAAAAAAACCCAGCAACCCCCAAATACACGAAACCAGTCTGCTAAAGGTTAATGGGTCTCTGGCTCCTGATAGCACTAAAAGAAGCAGCTCTGTGTGAGCAAGAAGCAGAAAATACCAGACGGCCTCTGCTGTGCGCATTTGGACAGCGTAATCGCATATCCCTGAGCTCCGGCAGGTAAGGTGACTAACTGACCTCCCCTTCAGCTAAAGCAGCTCTCTAGCACTAAAGTACTTGCTTGTTTTATCTTCGTGGAATTGATGGTGCGGGTCCAGTCCTGCCCCAAGATAAACTTCTGAAGTTGCAACGTCAGTTGGGAGAGAAAGACTGCAGCGAATTCCAAGGGAAGCCCTGGGGTTATCACAAGCCCAGTGGCCGCATGATGTCACCTTGCCAACTTCAACAGAGCTTGACCTCAAGCTGAACTCCACTTAGCCAAGCTGCAGAGAACTAAGCCGAGCAGCTATATCGAGCATATAGCCAAGCAGGAGCCACCTAAACAAACCGATTGCCTGTTCCCAAGAGAACTTTCTGATTGTTTAGAAATAAGGTAATGAACGGTGCAGGCCCCAGCCTTCTGGCTCAGGGGAGAGTGGTCAAGATGTGTCGGTATACATTCAGAGCATCCTGGGTGCCCCCAAACTCCCTGTCTGTACCCACCAAGAGTGGCTCCTTCTCTTCTTGGGCCTCCTAAAACTCTTGAGACCCAGGCAGAGAGGAGAGTGACCTCAGTTTAGTAAGGGCTAATGGGAGTCTGACTGTTCTGTTAAATTAATTAAACAAGGAGGCCATTAGACAGAGGTGGCCCTAATGTCCTGGCACCCTACATAAGCAAACCAAAATCTAGGCCTGTAAATGCCTCGAGGTCAGGAAATCGAAACCAATGGACAACCAATCACAAGCAGCCAAAGAGGCTTTAAGCTATAGCCGATCAATAATTTCCTAACCATGCTTTTGCCTTTTCTCTGTGAAAGTATCTCCTTAAGGTCTAGTTGGTGGAGCATTCCTAGCCACTTCTGGCTTGGCGCTGCCCAATTCCAACTGATTTTTGCCTAAATAAACTTAAAATTTTGTATATGCCTCAGTTTATCCTTTAATACTTCCTTTTCCCCTGGAGGTGAGGGGTGAAAGCCCTTGGGTTTAGTTTCCAGACTTGATGTCCTAAAATGATAGCTATCTTCACGGTATGCCCCAAAACATATTAACACATATTAACTCATCAATCCTGAGGACAGCCCTCTAGAGCCACCTTGCAAGGGCAGGCGATGATAAGCTCCACTCACAGTTGGGAAAATTCAGGCACAGAAAGGGTGAGTCCCTTTCCCAGCTAGCAAGCAATGGAAGTGGGGGAAGGGAGTGATCCTGGGCAGTTTGAATGAGGGGTCTACAGCTTTACACTAATTCTGTGCAACCATAGTCACAGAGCAGAAAGGAACTAGACTCAGGATTCGGGGTCAGGTGGGCTGGAAAGTCTAGGCATTTCCAAATCTTTAAGTCAAGAGGAATGGGCGAAAAAAACCAAAAGGGACCACAGCAAGGGCTCTCAGCAGAATTCAGACCAGACTAAGAGGGTTTAGTAGATGGAATCTACCCCTCCTTTGCCATCCCATCCCCAACCCCAGCCTGCAGGCAGAATCCAATTGTAAAGGCATTTCCATTCAGAAGCTTGCCCCTAATTATGTTAAATTCCTGGGGGCCATAAATCCCAATTCATCTAAACAGAGAAACCAGCCCTGTCAGTGTAGAGAATGCCCTCATTCTTTCCTACAGTCTACCTGCCGGTTGGGACATATGGCACCCTCAGTGCTGCCCTCCACCCACCATGCTGTCTCACTGCACTTGGCCAAGCTGCCCTGCCTTGGAACTCTAGCAGCTGGGATGTTCCACTGGTTGGCACCTCTTACATCTTCTGTACAAAGAAAGCTGATGCTCATAAGGTGACTTTGATCTCCTGCAAGGTCTGGGCAGACTCCAATGCCCATTAAAGATTCAATTTTCAACATAACTTTTGTTTGTAAGAGCATTTTATATAGGGTCTTTGAAAGTTGGCATCATATGTGACATACCAAATGCAGTAGCCTGAATTTTCTGAGTCTACCCCCCTGGCTCCCATTAAGGGCTCACCCTGTAGGTAGGCATAGCCCCCATTCAGGTAGTAAAGCATAAAGAATACTGCTTATCAGATGCCAGGAGAATGACTACAAATATCACTTGGGTCAACCAGCTCTAGGTACCTCAAACTCAAAAGTGTACACAAAGGATTTGTGGGCAGAATAAGACTTTTTGGGGGGCTTTGTGGTTGGTTATTTCATGTCTCTGCATGTGGGTTACAGGATCTTGCTGAATTGGGTTTAAACAAATGTCCATTCTATTAAAATTGGAAGGATTGGATCAAGAACTTGAAGCTTTTTGAGGACAGCCACCTCATCTAACCTTAAATGGGCCAACAACGTAAGTGCAATACGGCAGGGAAGCAAGACCCAAAGCTTTGCGGAAACAGAGATCCCCAACCAAATTCGAGTTCTGGAAATCACAAGAGTTGTCACATTGGGTAAATTACCTAACCTTAGCTTCCTTAACCATAAAACAAGAGGGCAAAGTGAGAGAGATGGCAACACACAGAAGGTAACACTTGGATATCTCACAGTTTTGCCTGGGACAAAGTCTTTTTTTTTTTTTTTTTTTAAGATTTTATTTATTCATTTGAGATAGAGAGAGAGAGAGCACGAGCAGGGGGAGAGGCAGGCAGAGGGAGAGGGAGAAGCAGGCTCCCTGCTGAGCCAGGAGCCCACTGTGGGACTCAATCCCAGGACCCTGGGATCATGACGTGAGCCGAAGGCAGCAGCTTAACCGACTGAGCCACCCAGGTGCCCTGAGCCTGGGACAAAGTCTTGATGGGCCCCATCAGAGTGTTCTGGCACCAAAGGTTGTTAGCCTCTCATGAGGTGAATCTGACCTTTGATGTCCTAAAGAAAGCTCCTTCATACTAAGAAATCAGAGACTCAGTCCTGGGATCATTGGTAGGATTCCATCTGGATTTTCTCTGCAGTGCATCTCCACCATTTTGATTGGTGGCGGGTATACATATGATACCAGACAACTTGATATTGGCTGTATTCTGCAATAACCCCAAGCTGATGGTGGTTTATTGTACCGCATAAGAAAGACATTTTTATAAGACACATTTTAAAGTTTGTTTTTTGGAAAAACAAAGCTAAAAACAGGTTTCCCTGTTTAAGGTTCTTGGCTGAATGTTTCTGTATTCCTTAGAAAATGTTTATTACTTGGCCTTTTTAAAAAAAAAATCTTAATATAGGTATCTCTATCTCAAAGGGATTGATTAAAATGGTAGGCTGAGCATCATTCATCTACCCCTCCAGCTTGCAGTCCTGTTAAAACACACATTCTAGTTCAGTAGATCTGGGATAGGGCCTGAGATTCTCAATTTACAGCCAAGTTTGAGGTAATGCAGATGCTGCTGGTCCACAGGCCACACGCTTTGGGTAGCAGAGCACCAGCAATAGCTCTTGCCAGACTGAACTGCAAATACTTTAAGCTTTCAGGTCCCCGCCCCCCTTCCCCGCCCCCCCCCCCCCCCCCATGCACGACCCTCACCTACATGTGCTTCTCCCTACCTAGGAACTCTTGGCCGAGTACCTGACTTTAATCCCTGCTTCTTGTCCCTCCTTGACCCTATGTCCTCCCTGGCAACCTAGTCAGCATTTTGGGCTGAGTGTCTCCAGCCTGATTCATGCTCTATAGCTCATGCCTCCAGTTTGGCACCTTCAGTGTCTTATTGAGGACTCTTCAATACAGCCTTCATCATCTCTGTCAGTGCCTTGGGCCAGCCTATTCTGAGTGCCTGAAAACAGGTTCCTTAGAACCTCACTATGGTCACCCCAGCAAGCAAAAGCAGAAATGGGCGGTCCACAACAGGGCTCCTGTGACCAACTATATGTCATGTCTTTGAACTCTGGAGGAAGAAGCCTAAATTTCACATGCCTGAGGATCATAGCATCTTAAAATTGAAAAGAATCTTGGAAGCAGTCTTACAAAATCATCATGATGAAGGAACTCAAGGTCAATAATAATAATGACCACTTACTGGACATTTTCTGTATGCTCTTTAATCTTTACCCCACCTTCATGAGATAGGTATAATTATTATGCCCATTTAATAGGGGTAAAACCGAACCTTGGAGTGGTTAAGTAACTTGCCCAGGATCACTCAGCTTATAAGTGATGCAAACCCAAGTTTCTTTGATTCCACACTCATGCTCCTCACTAAGCTAGGGGAAGACTTTCAATCAAGAGAAGCTGAGAAAGTCTCTCTGCAGCTACACAGCAATATCCGGGACTAGAATGCATGTCATCTGACTCATGGATCTTTCCCCTAGACAGTAGGATGTCTTTATCTTAAATAAGCAAGTTTAATGTCACATGTTTCTGGCCCTGAGTCTTGAATTTGAGTATAGTTACAATAATGAAAAAAGGTTTTTCTCTCATGAAGCATTTATAACTGAATACACAGTAGTATAGAAATAATATGCAAATCACATCACAACACAGATGAAAGGCTTAATTCTACCAGTTCCTTTTTGAAAGGGCACATCAGATTTCCTATTGAGTCTGAAATTTGTATAAGGGGTACCACTAATGAATACACAATGCCTCAATGACATAGCACTTTTGATAGCTATTCCCACACATAGGTTATATCTACCTAACTTCAAAAGAATTGATTGAAAAACATTTTTCAAGCCAATGAATCAGTTGTTTGATGTTGTATGTGACAAAGACCTTCCTTAAACTGACTAATCTTCCAAATAACAGACTGGCTTTTTGTACTGTAAATGTTGCTGCAATGTCAAGTTCTTACTTAAGCGCTGAAATTCTGGAGTTGTGGACTAGCTGTTTTGTCCAGGTTGGTAAGGGGATAGGGGTTTAATGGGCTGGAGGTAGAGGCAGGTAGGAAAAAGAATTAGTAAGAGATTATCTGAACTTGTCAGAGAATCCAGAACAAGAGTTGTTGACCAACATGCTACAATAACACATTTCCTAAGGAGTATCCCAAACCTACTGGAATGTCTTGATAGTTACCTTAGCAGGGCTCAGGGGTTGTGGGGGTGGAGAGATGGGGGACAGGGATCTGAGAGGACTCCTTATCTCTACTTTCAGAAACCTCCCTCTTTTTTCTTCTCTGCAAGAAATTGGGGTCCAATTAAATGTCTTGTCACCTTAACAATAGTCTTCTTTAAGCTCTGCTCTAGTACTTCATTTATCCAGACCCAAGCCTGGCCTGTGCATTGCTGCACCCTCTGTCCACACCTAGCCACAGCCACAGGATGTGTTTACCTGACCCCCAGTGAGAATTTAAGCTATGGTGTTCCCATGACAATATAGCTATAAAGTCCCCAAATCTGAGAATATTAGAGTGAGGAAAGGCTTTGGAGAATGTCCAGACGCTTTCAAGCTGTCCTAGGGTAGTGTTTTGTCCACAGCAAAAATCTTTATTCAAAACAAATCCTGCTCAGTCATACTCTACAAGAGAAGTCAGGCAGGAGATGTTCAGGGTGAAATAGGGGATAGGTAGAGTCTCACCAGGTTTCTTCTTTCTTGATTCCTATGTCCTTGAGATTTTTCCCAAAAAACCCAACAACTCTCCAGTAGACTGTTCAAAAACCTCTAATAATGGAAACCTCAAACTAAGAGAATAGCTTACCAAGATCCAAGAGCTTATAAGTGTCTGAAAAGAGCCTATGCTGCCTGTCACCTGGCACAGAATTTATAACTCTTTGACTCCTAGCTCTCTTGTAGAAATGCCTTGGTTCTGTCCAAGACCAGGACTGCTCATTTGAGCCCCTTAGGGCAACTCCTTACTCATGGATGTACCGGGGAATGCTATTGAAGTTTCCTGAGGCCTGGAGGACCAAGTTTCTCTATGGAGCTGACTTTGGTCCCTTACGTTCAGACTATTGGGTTGAGATCTAGATGTTACAGTCTGGTGCTCAGGCTGTAATTATACATTTGGATGATGAAACAACAACAAAACCAAGACTTTGCTAGGTCTGTTATATGATGGATACATTTGCATTAAATCAGAACATAGGGAAATTCAGGGACTTCATTGTCCATGGGCAGAGTTCCTCTGCTTGAATATGCAGGTTATTCGTAGTGCTCTTTGCAGCCAGCAAGCATGGAGTATAGGCAGATGTTGGACAGTGCTGGCCCATGTGAGGGAGGCCTTTGTTTGCACTACAAGGAGGAAGTGCACAGCATTTTTGGGAGATGTTAATAGCAATGGCTGAAAGACCACAATAAACACCCAGGACACCCACGGGAGTAGCCCCTGCAATGGTGGAGGAACACAACACACCAGGGCTCTGGGAGACAGAAAATCATTGTGCACGAAGCCCCAGAGTGTTCCTTCCCATGGGCCCCACACAGAAGGCATTGTTTCAACACCCTGGACACATCTACAGCTTATTCTAGTCCATGACAATAACTTAATTACCAATTTAAAGCTTGACAACAAATGCCTCCAAATCTCTATGGCTTAATAAAAGATGATACCACAGGGCTTTATGTGTGAACACATTGTTTGCTCAAAACCACTTCTACTGGGAGCCTCTGCATCCTTCCTTCCCTTGTCTGACAAAAAGTAGCCCAGCTGATTGGGCATATTCTTGCTGTAATGCATCAGATGTATCCCCGATGTGTGTGTCTAAGGGAGCTGATGTCTTCCATCATGTGTGATACCTGAGGATGTGGACAAAAGGATGGGCTGAGTCAGGGGAGCCCTGGACAGTGTGGAGTCCAGCATAGAACGCTAAAAGTGGGCTCAACAGGACTTGTAGGAGTTTGCATAAGATTCATGTGAGGTAGGTGAAGACTGTGCTAAGAGAAAATGGAATGGAGAAACAGAAGCCACACAGTCATTGGTTTATGTGGTTCTTAAGTCTGCAATAAATAACAGTCCCATTCCCCAAAAGGGACTGGCCTGCAAAGGTCCCAAGCCTCCCAAATATCCCAGAAACCTCTCCTGCCAAAACTCCAGGAAGCCTTTACACCAAGAGGACTCAGTTCTCCCTTTTTGAAGGCAGGGCAAATTCAGTTTTCTTCTTGGGAAGAGGCAGGAAATTGGGGATTCTCTAAGGGCACTTTTAGAAAATTGAACACAGAACCTTTTATCAGTGAATGCATAGACGGTTTTTGGCCACAGCCCTCACATTCATCAGAAGCACTTCAGGGAGAGAAAATTAATGATAATCCTAAGTACATAATGACTTTCTGGAGACCGGAAGGCTCCACTCTGATGGTTTGACTGGAGGCTTGCCTCACAGTAATGAGAGATGCTGCCTGTGAGCTTGACCCTGATATTGGTTCACGCTTCAGAGCAAAGAGCTGCAACGTGGGTACGTTGGTACGGGCCTACTGAATCTCTTTCCTGGTAACTGAAAGTAACTCAGATTAGGATCATTGGTAATAGTGCTGTATTTGGTCATTTAAACAAAAAGAAAGGAAGAAAAAAAACTCCTTACTTTTAGGACTTCTTTTCAGTTTAAACATAAAATCTCACAGAGCCCTAGGAGAATATTATACCAATCACAAAATAACAGGTTATTGTGCAAAAAGCACTCAAACATGGGTGCAGCCTTCCTGTTAGAGCACATTAGTTCAATGGCATGCCTGCAGACAGAAACCAATTACTCCTGGCCTCGTGTGTAAGTGAAATTGAAGCTTTGCACTTTCCAGAACATGAATTGTACAGCTATTACCCAGCAAGAAAGTTTGAAATGGATTTGATATGTGCTGCCTTCCTCCTCAATGCTGATCTTGGGAGTGATTGTTTTAGCTCACTTTGATATACTCAGAGTGGTGGTCACGCATTAAACTCTAAAGCAAATTTTAGAAATATTCTCACTGAGGTATTCATGACTGATACCAGAGTTTATTCCTGAAATCAGAGAGGGAGGGGAGAGAAGCCTGGGACTCACCAGGTACCCAAAATGGGGCAAGAGCTTTGTGGAGCTGTTAGAAATTGCTGTTTGAAGGGGAGACTAGAGAGAGGTGGAGGAGGGTTTCACGGTTTTGTGGAAGTGGCCTCACTGAGGTATTTTGCTACAAAGAAAGGGTCTTGGGAACAATAAAGCCACATCCTAGATTGCCTGAAGCAAACTTCTGGTGCTTAAGCTGGTTGACTCATCCTGACCGCCCTTCCTGGTTCTGCTAGGGAGCTGGGCTAGGCCATTTAATGTTCATCTCTAATCACTTGTGTCTGTATTCTTGTCATTAGAGTGTAAACAGGTTTATAATAGGCTTGAGTTTTCTGTGCTGAGATCAAAGGCAAGCCAGTTGGAAGATGGCAAAGAGAGGAAGAAGGGAGAGGAAGACAGAGGACAGGGTGGTTCTGGCATTTCTACTGCTCCGTGGCAGGGTTGGGCCTGCTGTGGCATGGTAATGGCAATCGGTTCTTCAGAAACCAAGGTCCTGGCTTGCCCAGAGCCACTGGGCATTCAGGGATTGGCTTTGTCTGGAGCCTCAGGAAGCTGCTCACCTACTCCTTCCAAGGGCCAGGGCCCTTTGAGGTTTGAGAACCAGCCTTTCACAAGGAGGGAAGGAAGCAGGAGCAGTGGGGGATTAACTTCCTCAAGGCAGTGTCCAAATCCAGTGGCTGGATTTGTGGAGGTCTGCCAGTCCACATGGCCATGAGAGTTTCTGGAAGAGCACTAGCAGGACTGGTCTGTCCACTCTTGGATCACAACTGGGACCAGATCACCTTTTACAGAGGGTGACCTGCTTTGACACCACATCTATGACTCTGTACTCTGCTTCCCTCTCCTTTTAAAACCTCAGGTGCTATGGCACAGGGATCCTTCTTCACCTGGTGTCCTAAAACCTTAGCTACTGTAAGGGAGGAAAACTTTTCTCTACCCTCTTAAGTTCCTCAGTCGGACCCTGCATGTTAGACTGACAAGACAGATTAAGAAGAGAAAAAGCATACACATTTTATTTGATGTTAATATTTTAAACTTTATGTGCACAGAGGACTTTAGAGAAAAGAAATAAAGTCCCCCAAAAGTGGTTGAACTCGGAAGACTTATATACCATTTTAACAAAGGACAACAAATTGTGGAGAAGTGACAAGACAAAGGAAAGGGGGATTGGGCTTCTAGGGGTAGTAAATTGTGGGAAGATAAACATATGGTGTAAACTAATGGAAGTTAAGGGTTAATTAGGAAGCTTTTGTCTATGCACTCATATCAGGGCCATCTCCAACTCTGGTGATAAAAGTTGTCCTTCCCTTCCTGGTACAAGAGTAAGAGACACCTTCAGAGTGGACGTTCATGCTCTGCTTTTAGGCAAGTATAGAAGAGCAGATTGCTTTTCCTGTGTGTACTTTTGCTTTGCCTTCAGCTCCAAATAGTCCTTATTTCAGAGTGGCACAATTTGGGGAGGCCAAGTCTGATCCCCTTCACTACCCAAAGCTCGTCAAGCCTTCTGATGGGACCCCAGGGTCAACTAGGTAGTTCAAGAGCATGCCTAGAACATAATTAGACACATAGGTGAGGACTGGAGCAGGCCCTCAAAGGCAAAGCCACGCCATTTAAAATGTAGCCATCCACTGCCATAGCATTTGCCTTCTTTAAAAAAAGAATACTATTTTAAAAATTTTTATTGAGGTACAATTTTATCCTTAAAATAGCTACATCTTAAGTGTAGATTTGTATAGTTTTGTCTAATCTATGTACCCATGTAAATAGCACCCAGCAAGATTTAAATTTCTATCACCCCTGACACGATCTTCCCAGTCACTTCCCCATCTCAGAGGTGATCACTGTTCTGATTTCTGTTCCTGACATCCTTTGTCTACTCAGGCAGTGACTCTAAAGGTGGAGATTTCATGTCCCATCACAGACCTGGACCTTGACTTGGCCCCCTCTCTGGTAGGCCTGCATTTGTTCGAATACACCAGGTGTGGGGCAGGTCTACAGGAAAGTGGATGGCTGAGATAATAAAGGGGAAGGATAGGAGACTAAAAGAAGAGAATGGTAAAGTGTTACTGATTTGCCTGCGGCAGGTGCTGAGCTGGATTCTGATTGATTAGGATGGGAGGCAGATCTTGCTTGATTAAGGAGGGAAGTATGCAGAGGAGAAGAGAAGATGGATGAGAAAAATTTGTCCATGGGGTGAAAGGCAGTATGGTCTCAGAGAAAACAGTCTGGGGTTAGGCAGACCTGGCTTTGGATCCTCAATCAACAGCTTTATGACCTTGAAATGTTCTCAGCTTCCTCATCAGTTGAATTGGAGTAATAATTTGGAGGCTATCAATCAAGGATATAATGAGGTTTAAATGAGATAATGTATGTGAAAGACCTCTTGCACTGCCTAACACTCACTATGATAGGTACTTAATATACAGTAGTAGCTTATTATTGCTGCCAGGTAATCCCAACTTTTGGTAAATAGGTTTTTTAAATTTTTTATTTTTTTTAAGCTCAAAATGGTCAACAGGATACGGATCTGCTAAAATCAGAGAAGAAGCTTTCACTTTGCAATGATACATTAGAGACACTAGCATTCTCTTATCATGGAACAAATTACATAGCAGTCACAGGATGTGCTAATCTGTGCCTTATAAATGAGTAAAATCACATGTTTCCTATTAGTACTTACTGCCACTGTGAGGAAACAACTAACATAATTTTGTATAACTACATTAACCATAGTACATTTCCACTTGGCCAATAAAACGACAAATCATTCAGGATTTATAGGTCCTGTTTTTAAATATATAAAAAGTCATTATTAAAGAGTGTTGGTCTGTTACCATGAGCTGAGCTTCTTCTAAACTTTTATTTCCACAACAGACCACCAAGTAAAAAACAAAACAAAACAAAAACTAATGGATATGTGTTCAAAAACAAAATAAAACAAAGAAGCAAAAAAAAACCCAAGCCCCAATTAAGCAACTTAGTAATCAAATAAGACCAGAAATACTGGATTCATATGGATCCATCTATTCTGGAAAAAAAAAAAAAAAGAAAAAATGGCACAATCCAAGTTCCAGTCCAGAGTATAAGCCAGACCAGACAAAGTTGGTTGAGCACATGGAAAGTTTTCTGGATGTTGATTTGGTTTAGTGTTCAAAATTCAGAGAGAAGAAATAAGCCACTGTACAGTGGGAATTGCTGGGTCAACTGCAGTCAGAGACTCACACATAGACACATAGACACTAAAAAATACCCACACAACTAAACTTCTATGAGAAAGGGCATGTTTCTTATCTATAAAGTAGGGTAATAAGAGAAAGGTTTAGGGTACCTCTGTTTCTTTTTTTCTTTTTTTAGAGAGGGAGAGAGAGAGGGAGGGAGGAGCAGAGGAAGAGGGCGACAGAGACTCTTAAGCAGCCTCCATGCCTAGCACAGAGCCCGAAGTGGGGCTCAATCTTACAGCCCTGAGATCATGACCTGAGCCAAAATCAAGAGCTGTACACTTAACCAAGTGAGCCACTCAGGCACCCCAGAGTATCACTGTTTCTGATTATGATGTAGAAAGTGAAAAGAGGTTACCACTCTTACCCTAACAACCAAAACAAGATGAATCAATAGGAAGAGGAGAAAGATACTATAGATGGTAGAGAAAAATCCACCAAACTTGTAAGAAATTGTAACGACAGGGTTTGAGATAATGTGAAAAAGTGGAATGCCAAGGAGGCTCAGCCACAGCGCAAATCTGTACACACCTTTCAGCTTTTCTATACAGTATTTTACCAAGTTAATGGGAAATGTGTTGAAGGCTGGGAGCAGAGAACAGAGAGAGATTCCCCCATGAGTCATGAGGGATCTTACCCAAGTGGGAAGCAGCTGCCTTCTAAAAGTGGAGGGCAGGGCAGGAGAGCTGAGAGAGCATCCGAGGCACCGTAGGCTTTCAATGACCAAATGGAAGGGAATGGTCACTCCAGGCTTTCACATTTCAGAAGAACAGAAACTTGGGGGTAGTTCCAGAGAGCTTACCAGTGACCCTAGCAGCCAGGCTATAAGGCAAAGAAAGATCTCCTATGTCTTGGAACACTGGCATCTTTAGATAAACCATAAATCTCTGGACTCTTAGGTGCTCAGATTCTAAGATCTGCCAAAGGGAAAAACTGACCTCTCTCAAAACATTTGAAGCCAGCGGGGAACTGAATCAAAATAAAGCTGAAATAAAGTTCAGACCCAAGTTGACTACATATTAGATGGACCCAGCTCTCCAAGTTTGAAGCCTTACAGAAGAGATATAACATCTCTTAGAAATATTTACTTCTTCTGCTAGTGTTCTTTTGTATAAAATGTTCATCATTCAATAAAAATTATGAGACATTTGAAGGTGAAAAAAAAAGTGACCCATGGTCAAGAGAGGGAATAGCTCAATAGAAATACACCTAGAGATGGTACAGAGAGGAATTTTAAAATAACAGTGATAAGTATGCTAAAGGATATAGTGAAAAAGGAAACAACATGGAGAAAAAGATGAGAATTTCAGTAGAGGGATGGAAACAATGAAAAAGAAGCAAAAGAGGGCTCCTGGGTGACTCAGTCAGTTAAACATCCGACTCTTGATTTCAGCTCAGGTCATGATCTGGTGGTCCTGGGATCAAGCCCCGCATCAGGCTTTGTGTTCAGAGGGGAGTCTGCTTGAGGATTCTCTTTCTCCCTCTCCTTCTCCCCCCACTCATGCTCTCTCTCCCTCTCTCTAAAATAAAAAATAAATTTTAAAAAAAGAAGCAAAGAAATGCTAGTGGGATTCTACTTATAACCAAGATGGAGTAATAGTGACTAGATTTACCCTTCTGTGTGAAACAAAAAATAACTAGAAAAAAATACATAAAACAAAGGTTTTTCTGAACACTGGACATTCAGCATCAGAAAACAATGATTCCTCAAACACAGAAAATAAGCAAGAGGTGAGTCCTATGGATGCCCCAGGTTTTGCCTTGTAAGTGTTTTCAGGCTGTGACACAGGGAAGGAAAACTGAGGTGGAACCCATAAGACTCTGAGTTTAGGAGATGGAGCTGAACATTCAAGAAGAGCAAGTTGGCCAAAGTTGGTAGGATAGAGTACGAGAGAGGGAAAGCTGCCTAAGGAAAGATCTCTGCATGGCTACAGAGGGTCCTCCATGAGTATTCAGCAGAGTACTGATCAGTGCATGTCTATGAATTCCTCTGAGCCTGGGGGGAAAAAAATCACCTGAAAATATGAGAGGGGACAGTAGCTGGTGTCCACACAGGGCTGAAAATTATTCTTGTTCCTGCAACTTAGAGAAGAAAAATCTTATAAACTACATTGCATAGTGTACTTGGAAGAATCTTATCTCAGTAGTGGGAAATTATTAGTCCTAGATTAAGCACTGTTCTGATCTTGCATAAAAGATATCTTAGAAATAAGACCTGGAAAGTTCAAACCATTTCCAAGCAACCTAACTGCACCTCAGAATGAAGATCAGGCATATTTACAAGAGTACAAAAATGTCCTGAATCCAATAAGGTAAAATTCACAATTCATTCAATAAAAAATTACCAAACATGTGAAAAAAATCAGGAAAATATGACACATAATAAAAAGATAAATTAATCTATCAAAACTGACCCAGAAGCAAGATGAGTGTTAAAATTAGCAGAAAAGGACATTAAAACAATTATTATACCTGTATTCCATAGTTCAAAAAATCAAGACAATGAAGATATATTAAAAAAAAAAAAGACTGAAATCAAACTTTTAGAAATGAAAACTACAATGTCTGATGTGAAAATACGCTGGTGGTATTAATAACAGATTAGACATATAAGAAGAAAAGATTAGTAGGCTTGAGGAGATGCCAATAGAAACAATTCAAAATGAAACACAAAGAGATAAAACAATACAAAAATAAAGAGTTCATCAGTGAATGATAGGAAAACTGTTAGTCAGGGGCGCCTGGGTGGCTCAGTTGGTTAAGTGTCTGCCTTTGGCTTGGGTCATGATCCCATGGTCCTGGGACTGAACCCCACATTGGGCTCCTTGCTCAGCAGAGAGTCTGCTTCTCCCTCTCCCTCTGCTCCTCCACCCCCCCGACTTGTGCTCTGTCTCTGTCTCTCAAATAAATAAAATATTTTTAAAAGTAAAAAAATAAAAATAAAAACTGTGAGTCAACTAATATACATGTAATTACAGTCTCTGAAGAGGAAGAAACAGTGAGGGGTAGAAAAAAAACTTGAAAAAATAATAGCCAAAAAAAAAGTTCAAATTGGATGAAAACTATAAACTCACACATCCAAGAATCTCAACAAACTCCAAGCACAAAAAGCTTAAAGAAAATTACAAACATTATCATAATCAAATTGCATAAAACCAATGATAAAGAGAAAATCTGAAAAGCAGCCAGGAAAAAAAAAAAAAGACAAGTTATATATGGAGAACAAAGGTAACAACAGATTTCTTATTGGAAAGAATGCAAGTGAGAAGAAAATACAGCAACATCTTTAACTTATAGAAGGGAAAAAAACAAAAGAAAACAAAACTGTCAACCTAGGATTCTATACCAGGTGAAAAAATAATTTGAAAGTGATGGCAAATAAATCTTTTTTTTTTCAGATTTACAAAAACTAAGAATTATACAAGAAATATTGAAGGGAGTCCTTCAGGCTAAAGGCAAATGATACCAGAGGGAAATATAGTCTTTTATTTATTTTTTTATTATGTTATGTTAATCACCATACATTACATCATTAGTTTTTGATGTAGTGTTCCATGATTCATTGTTTGCATATACACTCAGTGCTCCATTCAATACCTACCCTCTTTAATACCCATCACCAGGCTAACCCATTCCCCCACCCCTCTCCCCTCTAGAACCCTCAGTTTGTTTCTCAGAGTCCATAGTCTCTCATGGTTCATCTCCCCCTCTGATTCCCCCCACCCTTCATTTTTCCCTTCCTACTGTCCTCTTTTTTTTTAACATTTAATGTATTATTTGTTTCAGAGGTACAGGTCTGTGATTCAACAGTCTTACACAATTCACAGTGCTCACCATAGCACATACCCTCCCCAATGTCTATCACCCAGCCACCCCATGCCTCCTGCCCCCCACCACTCCAGCAACCCTCAGTTTGTTTCCTGAGATTAAGAATTCCTCATATCAGTGAGATAATATGATACATGTCTTTCTCTGATTGACTTATTTCACTCAGCATAATACCCTCCAGTTCCATCCACCTTGTGGCAAATGGCAAGATTTCATTCCTTTGGATGGCTGCATAATATTCCATTGTGTATATCTATCTATCTATTCCACTAAAACAGTGGAATGCCACTGATTTTTGTGCATTGATTTTATATCCTGCCACTTTACTGAATTCCAGATGGAAATATATTCTACACAAAGAAAAGAAGACTGTCAATAGTAAATCATGGGAAATACAATATTGGTTTATTTATATCTCTTTAAAAGTAATTTACTGTATCTATAGATAGATAGATAGATAGATAGATAGATAGATAGATAGATAGATAGATATAGATATACACACACACACCACATCTTCTTTATCCATTCATCTGTCAATGGACATCTTGGCTCTTTCCATAGTTTGGCTATTGTGGACATTGCTGCTATAAACATTGGGGTTCAGGTGCCCCTTTGGATCACTACATTTGTATCTTTGGGGTAAACATCCAGTCGTGCAATTGCTGGGTCATAGGGTAGCTCTATTTTCAACTTTTTGAGGAACCTCCATACTGTTTTCCAGAGTGGCTGCACCAGCTTGCATTCCCACCAACAGTGTAGGAAGGTTCCCCTTTCTCTGCATCCTCGTCAACATCTGTCATTTCCTGACTTGTTAATTTTTGCCATTCTGATTGGTGTGAGGTGGTATCTCATTGAGGTTTTGATTTGTATTTCCCTGATGCCGAGCGATGTTGAACCCTTTTTCATGTGTCTGTTGGCCATTTGGATGTCTTCTTTGCAGAAATGTCTGTTCATGTCTTCTGCCCATTTCTTGATTGGATTATTTGTTCCTTGGGTGTTGAGTTTGATAAGTTCTTTATAGATTTTTGGATACTGGCCCTTTATCTGATATGTCATTTGCAAATATCTTCTCCCATTCTATCGGTTGTCTTTTGGTTTTGTTGACTGTTTCCTTTCCTGTGCAAAAGCTTTTTATCTTGATGAAGTCCCAATCATTCATTTTTGCCCTTGGTTCCCTTGCCTTTGGCAATGTGTCTAGGAAGAAGTTGCTGAGGCTGAGGTCAAAGAGGTTGCTGCCTATGTTCTCCTCAAGGATTTTGATGGTTTCTTGTCTCACACGTAGGTCTTTTATCCATTTTGAGTCTGTTTTTGAGTATGGTGAAAGGAAATGGTCCAGTTTCATTCTTTTGCATGTGGCTGTCCAATTTTCCCAACACTATTTGTTGAAGAGACTGTCTTTTTTCCATTGGCTATTCTTTCCTGCTTTGTCGAAGATTAATTGACCATAGAGTTGAGGGTCCATTTCTGGGCTCTCTATTCTGTTCCATTGATCTATGTGTCTATTTTTGTGCCAGTACCATACTGTCTTTTTTTTTTTTTTTAAAGATTTTATTTATTATTTGACAGAGAGAGAGCCAGTTAGACAGGGAACACAGCAGGGGGAGTGGGAGAGGGAGAAGCAGGCCTCCCACGGAGCAGGGAGCCTAATGCAGGGCTCGATCCCAGGACCCTGGGATCATGACCCAAGCTGAAGGCAGACGCTTAATGACTGAGCTACCCAGGCGCCCCAGTACCATACTGTCTTGATGATTACAGCTTTGTAACGGAGCTTGAAGTCTGGAATTGTGATGCCACCAGCTTTGCTTTTCTTTTTCAACATTCCTCTGGCTATTTGGGGTCTTTTCTGGTTCCATACAAATTTTAGGATTATTTGCTCCATTTCTGTGAAAAAAGTTGATGGTATTTTGATAGAGATTGCATTGAATGTGTAGATTGCTTCAGATAGCATAGACATTTTCATAATATTTGTCCTTCCAATCCATGAGCATGGAATGTTTTTCCATTTCTTTGTGTCTTCCTCAATTTCTTTCATGAGTATTCTATAGTTTTCTGAGTACAGATCCTTTGCCTCTTTGGTTAGATTTATTCTAACCAGGTATTTTACAGTTTTGGGTGCATTGTAAATGGGATTGACTCCTTAATTTCTTTTTCTTCTCTCTCATTGTTGGTGTATAGAAATGCAACTGATTTCTGTGCATTGATTTTATATCCTGCCACTTTACTGAATTCCTGTATGAGTTCTAGCAGTTTTGGGGTGGAGTCTTTTGGGTTTTCCACATAAAGTATCATGTCATCTGCAAAGAGTGAGAGTTTGACTTCTTCTTTGCCATTTCAGATACCTTTTATTTCTTTTTGTTGTCTGATTGCTGAAGCTAGGATTTCTGGTACTATGTTGAATAGCAGTGGTGATAGTGGACATCCCTGCCGTGTTCCTGATCTTAGGGGAAAAGCTCTCAGTTTTTCCCCATTGAGAATGATATTCACTATGGGCTTTTCATAGATAGATTTATGATATTGAGGTATGTACCTTCTATTCTTACACTGTAAAGAGTTTTAATCAAGAAATGATGCTGTACTTTGTCAAATACTTTTTCTGCATTTATTGAGAGGATCATATGGTTCTTGTTCTTTCTTTTATTAATGTATTGTATCGCAGTGATTGATTTGCGGATGTTGAACCAACTTGCAACCCAGGAATAAATCCCACTTTGTCATGGTGAATAATCCTTTTAATGTACTGTTGGATCCTATTGGCTAGTATTTTGGTGAGAATTTTTGCATCCATGTTCATCAGGGATATGGATCTGTAATTCTCCTTTTTGATGGGGTCTTTGTCTGGTTTTGGGATCAAGGTAATACTGGCCTCATAAAATGAGTTTGGAAGTTTTCCTTCCATTTCAATTTTTTGAAACAGTTTCAGAAGAATAGGTATTAATTCTTCTTTAAATGTTTGGTACAACTCCCCTGGGAAGCCATCTGGCCCTGGGCGCTTGTTTGTTGGGAGATTTTTGATTACAACTTCAATTTCCTTGCTGCTTATGGGTCTGTTCAGGTTTTCCGTTTCTTCCTGGTTCAATTCTGGTAGCATATACATCTGTAGGAACGCACCCATTTCTTCCAGATTGTCTAATTTGTTGGAATTTAGTTGCTTATAATATGTTCTTATAATTGTTTGTATTTCTTTGGTGTTGGTTGTGATCTCTCCTCTTTCATTCATGATTTTATTTATTTGGGTCCTTTCTCTTTTCTTTTGGATAAGTCTGGCCAAGGGTTTATCAATCTTATTAATTCTTTCAAAGAACCAGGTTCTAGTTTTTCTGATCTGTTCTACTGTTCTTTTGGTTTCTATTTCATTGATTTCTGCTCTAATCTTTATTAATTCTCTTCTCCTGCTGGGTTTAGGCTTTATTTGCTGTTCTTTCCCAGCTCCTTTAGGTGTAGGGTTAGGTTGTGTATTTGAGACTGTTCTTGTTTCTTGAGAAAGGCTCGTAGTGCTATATACTTCCCTCTTAGGATGCCTTTGCTGCATCCTGAAGATTTTGAACAGTTGTGTTTTCATTTTCATTTGTTTCCATGAATTTTTTAAATTCTTCTTTAATATCCTGGTTGACACATTCATTCTTTAGTAGGTTGCTCTTTAGCCTCCATGTATCTGAGTTCTTTCCAACTTTCCTCTTGTGATTGAGTTTAAGTTTCAAAGCATTGTGGTCTGAAAATAGGCAGGGAATGATCCCAATCTTTTGGTACTGGTTGAGACCTGATTTGTGGCCCAGGATGTGATCTATTCTGGAGAATGTCCCATGTGCACTTGAGAAGAATGTGTATTCTGTTGCTTTGGGGTGGAATGTTCTGAATATATCTATCTGTGAAGTCCATCTACTCCAGTGTGTCATTCAAAGCCCTTATTTCCTTGTTGATCTTCTGCTTATATGATCTGTCCATTTCAGAGAGGGGGTGTTAAAAGTCCCCTACTCTTTTTGTATTATTATTGGTGTGTTTCTTTGATTGTTATTAATTGGTTTATATAATTGGCTGCTCCCACATTAGGGGTATAAATATTTACAATTGTTAGATCTTCTTGTTGGATAGACCCTTTAGTTATGATAGTGTCCTTCTTCATCTCTTATTACAGCCTTTAGTTTAAAATCTAATTTGTCTGATATAAAGATTGCCACCCCAACTTTCCTTTGATGTCCATTAGCATGACAAATTCATATCTTTCAATAGTTACGCTGAAAGTGAGAGGATGCTCTCTGTTTTTTTTTTTTTTGTCTAAGTTGACAGTGTTCCTTCTGAAACAATATTCTCAAAAACTTTGTGAGCCTCCCATGGATTTTCCTGGGGTTCACTCCATTAGACAAAAGCTGCACCTACAGATCTTTTTGAAAAAGCATGATTGGGCTTCTGCTGATATAGACGGCTAAGGGGCAATGGCCTTACATTTCCTAGAGGATCTGTGGTTGTATTAAGATCTGTGAGGCATGGGCGCCTGGGTGGCTCAGTTGGTTAAGCGACTGCCTTCGACTCAGGTCATGATCCCGGAGTCCTGGGATCGAGTCCCAGGCTCCCTGCTCAGCGAGGAGCCTGCTTCTCCCTCTGACCCTCCCTCCTCTCATGTACTCTCTCTCTCTCATTCTCGCTCTCTCAAATAAATAAATCTTTAAAAAAAAAAAAAAGATCTGTGAGGCACACCCCTAATCTTTGAAAAGGTTCTTTGTTTGGCTGAATACCATGACCTTTTGATCTTTCTGAAATTTTAGTAGAAGATCATATAGTCACACCCTCAGCTTTTTCTCTGGTGTGCACTTTCCTGAGAATACTTGGAAGCTATCTCTCAAAATTACCATGCTTTACCAATTGGAGAGGCTGAGAATTTTCAAAATCATCAAGTCTTGGTTCCTTTCAGTTCAACAGTTTTTCCTTCAATGTATCTCTCTCTTCACACACTTTCTTCTAAGTAGCAAGAAGAAACCAAGTGGCATCTCAACACTTTCCCGGGAAGTATCCTTAGATAACTAAGTTCATCACTCACAGGTTCCACTTTCCACATAATTGCAGAAGACAACTGTGCTAAGCCTTCCATCACTAGTTAACCAGGATCCTCCCTCCTCCAGATTCCCACGTGTTCCTCACTTCCTTTTGAGTACTCACTGGTATATCCTTAGTGTTCAGATTTCTATTAACAGTGTGTCCAAGACAATGTAAGCTTTCTCTACTGTGCTCTTCCAAATTCCCCTAGCCTCTGTCCACGGACAAGTCCCAAAGCCACTCCCACATTTTTAGACATTTGTTATATTGACGCTCTGCTTCCATTACCAAAATCTGCATCAGTTATCTTATGCAACATAACAACATTACCACAAACTTAGCAGCTTAGAACACAACACACACATATATTATCTTTCGGTTCTTGTGGGTCAGGAATCTGGGCATGGTTTAGCTGGTTTCTCTGTAATCAAGCTGTTGGCCAGGACGAGGTTCCCATCTGGGGAGGTATGTGCTTCCAAACTCATGCATTTGTTAGCAGAATTCAGTTCTTTGTGACTGTAATACCGAATAATTCTGTTTCCTGATGGCTGTTGGCCAGAAGGTGCCCTCAGCTCCTAGGGGTGAGCTGCAGTTTCTTGCCATGGGGGAGGCAGCATGGCTGTTGACTTCCTCAAAGATGCAAGGGAGTAAGAGATTCCTATAAGATGAGTGCTACAATTTTATGTCGTATAATCACATGATCATATACATCATATATATCCTATCACCTTTGCTGCGTGTTATTGGTCAAAGCAAGTCACAGTTCATGTCTACAGTAAAGGGGAGGAGATGATATGAGAGTATGAATACCAGAAAGTAGAGATTCTAGAGACCATGTTATATTTGTCTGCCACAATGATCAAGTAGACTTTATCCCTATAGTTCAAAGTCACTTTAATATTCAACAATTAATCAATGTCATTTCCCATACTAACAAACTATAAAAGAAAAACCACTGGATCATCTCCATAAGTATAGAAAAAATACTTTAAAAAATCTAAAACTCATTCTGAATAAAAATTATTAACAATCTAGGAATAGAAAGGAATTTTCTCAATTTGACAAAGGGCATCTACAAAAAAGCCTCCAGCTAACATTATGCTTAATGGTGAAAGAAAGTATGATTTTCCCAGAGGATAAGGAATGGAAGTGATGGAAAGAGACAGAGACAAACAAAAAAGGAGAACAATGTCTCTGGGATCTGTGGGGCAATATCAAGCAATTTATATACAGGTAATTGGAATCCATGAAAAGAGGAAAGAGAGAACAGAATAGAAGAGATATTTGAATAGATCTAGCAGAAAAGTTTGAAAGATTGAAGAAAGATATAACCTACACATTCAAGAAGCTCAGTGAATTCAATGCAGGGTGAATATTGTAGATATTGTAGTCAAACTGTTAAAAAAATAAAGCAAGCTTAAAAGTAGCCAGAGGAAAAAAAAGAGCACATAGAATGAAACAATTACACACAAAAAAATTGATCAAAAGAAGCATTAAGAAAATTAATTACACCTTCAGAGTGCTAAAAGATAAAATAAAATAATTTACCTAGAACTCTGTATCCAGAGAAAATATCATTCAGAGAAAGGAAGGTCAAATAAAGACAATTTCACACCAAAAAAAAAAAAAAAAAGCTGAGAGAATTCATCTTAACAGACCTGTAGTACAAGAAAAGTTAAGGGCACCTGGGTGGCTCAGTCATTAAGTGTCTGCCTTCGGCTCAGGTCATGGTCCCAGGGTGCTGGGATCAAGCCCCACATCGGGCTCCCTGCTTGGCAGGAAGCCTGCTTCTCCCTCTCCCACTCCCACTGCTTGTGTTCCCTCTCTCGCTGTGTCTCTCTCTGTCAAATAAATAAAATCTTTAAAAAAAAAAAAAAGAAAAGTTAATGAAGGTTTTCAGGCTGAGGGAAAATGATGCCAAATGAAGCTCAAGAACTTCCAGAAAGAATTGAGACCACCAGAAAGGGTAAATACAAGGGGTAAATATTAAAGACTGTGTGTGTGTGTGTGTGTAATTAATTTTGTATTTATAGTAGTATATATAAAAATACAAATAACAAAAGCATAGGGTGTGAAGAGCTTAAATTGAATTATATTTTTGTAAAGTTCTTATGTTGTACATGAAGTACTATAATATTATGTAAAAATAGACAGTGAACCTAAATATGCATGTCATAATTTCTAGGGCAAACAAAGAGTTATAGTTTAAAAGTCAATAGAGGAGCTAAAGAAAAAGTCAATAGAGGGGTTAAAATAGAATACTAAAAACCATTCATCTAAGGAAAACAGAAAAGTAGGACTAGAGAAATATATATACAAATAAATATATATATATATGAGGAGTAACATATATATATTTATTAGAGGAATATATATGTACCATATATAGCTCAAAAATATGGGATATATAACTTGATTTCCTCCTCTTGGGAGCAAGCTTCTCCATAGAAAACATGAGTTCCCACCTGTTCCTCCAGTCCTCGGTCTTACTGAAGCAAGACTCAGTAGGTGGTGGGAACCTAAACCAGTTCAACATTGCTTTATTGGGAAGATAATTCTGCCTAAATCTGGAGGTCAATGAGTAAGCCCATTGGTTATCACACTAAATGACCTTCTCCAATTTAGTGATATCTAATAAAAATGATATTTTAGGCTCCTTATTTAATCTATTATTTTATATTACAACATATAAAATCCCTGGCGGGATGGAGGGCTGCTGGTTATTATGGGTTTTCTTGGAAACTCCAGAACATATCTGATACTGACTTGTAAAGATTCTGCAAAGTAGATGATATGATACTTTATGTAGAAAACCCAAAAGACTCCACCCCGAAACTGCTAGAACTCATACAGGAATTCAGCAAAGTGGCAGGATATAAAATCAATGCACAGAAATCAGTCGCATTTCTATACACCAACAACAAGATAGAAGAAAGAGAAATTAAGGAGTCGATTCCATATACAATTGCATCCAAAACCATAAGATACCTGGTTAGAATAAATCTAACCAAAGAGGCAAAGGATCTGTACTTATAAAACTACAGAATATTCATGAAAGAAATTGAGGAAGACACAAAGAAATGGAAAAACATTCCATGCTCATGGATTGGAAGGACAAATATTGTGAAAATATCTATGTACCTGAAGCAATCTACACATTTAATGTGATCCCTATCAAAATACCATCAACTTTTTTCACAGAAATGGAACAAATAATCCTAAAATTTGTATGGAACCAGAAAAGACCCCAAATAGCCAGAGGAATGTTGAAAAAGAAAAGCAAAGCTGGTGGCATCACAATTCCGGACTTCAAGTTTTACTACAAAGCTGTAATCATCAAGACAGTATGATATTGGCACAAAAATAGACACATAGATCAATGGAACAGAATAGAGAGCCCAGAAATGGACCCTCAACTCTATGGTCAATTAATCTTCGACAAAGCAGGAAAGAATAGCCAATGGAAAAAAGACAGTCTCTTCAACAAATAGTGTTGGGAAAATTGGACAGCCACATGCAAAAGAATGAAACTGGACCATTTCCTTTCACCATACTCAAAAACAGACTCAAAATGGATAAAAGACCTACGTGTGAGACAAGAAACCATCAAAATCCTTGAGGAGAACATAGGCAGCAACCTCTTTGACCTCAGCCTCAGCAACTTCTTCCTAGACACATTGCCAAAGGCAAGGGAACCAAGGGCAAAAATGAATGATTGGGACTTCATCAAGATAAAAAGCTTTTGCACAGGAAAGGAAACAGTCAACAAAACCAAAAGACAACCGATAGAATGGGAGAAGATATTTGCAAATGACATATCAGATAAAGGGCCAGTATCCAAAAATCTATAAAGAACTTATCAAACTCAACACCCAAGGAACAAATAATCCAATCAAGAAATGGGCAGAAGACATGAACAGACATTTCTGCAAAGAAGACATCCAAATGGCCAACAGACACATGAAAAAGGGTTCAACATCGCTCGGCATCAGGGAAATACAAATCAAAACCTCAATGAGATACCACCTCACACCAATCAGAATGGCAAAAATTAACAAGTCAGGAAATGACAGATGTTGACGAGGATGCAGAGAAAGGGGAACCTTCCTACACTGTTGGTGGGAATGCAAGCTGGTGCAGCCACTCTGGAAAACAGTATGGAGGTTCCTCAAAAAGTTGAAAATAGAGCTACCCTATGACCCAGCAATTGCACGACTGGATGGTTACCCCAAAGATACAAATGTAGTGATCCAAAGGGGCACCTGAACCCCAATGTTTATAGCAGCAATGTCCACAATAGCCAAACTATGGAAAGAGCCAAGATGTCCATTGACAGATGAATGGATAAAGAAGATGTGGTACATATACACAATGGAATATTCTGCAGCCATCAAAAATGAAATCTTACTATTTGCAACAATGTGAATGGAACTAGAGGGTATTATGCTGAGCCAAATAAGTCAATCAGAGAAAGACAGTTATCATATGATCTCACTGATATGTGGAATTTGAGAAACAAGGCAGAAGATCATAGGGGAAGAGAGGGAAAAATGAAACAAGATGAAACCAAGAGGGAGACAAACCATAAGAAACTCTTAACCTCAGGAAACAAATAGAGGTTGCTGGAGTGAGGGGCAGGGGGGGATGGGGTGGCTGGGTGATGGACATTGGGGAGGGTATATACTATGGTGAGCGCTGTGAATTGTGTAAGGCTGATGAGTCACAGACTTGTGCCCCTGAAACTAATAATACATTGTATGTTAACAAAGAAAAGAAAAGAAAAAAAGATTCTGCAAAGTAGAAAAGCAATACAGTGTAGTGATTAAAATTGAAGGCTCTGGCACCAGTCTATTAAAATTTCAATCCCAATTTTAGCCCTTCCTAGTGGTGTCCTTAAGCATTAAATCTCTTTGCCTCAATGTTCTCATTTGTAAAATGTGGGAAAAAACACCTGCCTTATAGGGTGATTTTGTAGGTTCTATGAATTAGTATGTGGAACACTTGGGATAGTGTCTAGGACATTGTCAGTAAATGTCAACTACCATTACTATCTTTTATAGTGTAGTTATATACACTATCTGCATTTGAGTAAGCACTTAAGAACTTATAGATATTATCTTTTATTTTCTTTAAGGGGGCGCCTGGGTGGCTCAGTTGATTAAGCATCTGACTCTTGATTTTGGTTCAGGTTGTGATCGCAGGGTTGTGAGATCGAGCCTTGTGTGGGGCTCAGTGGGGAGTGTGCTAGAGATTCTCTCTCTCCCTCTCTCTCTACCTGTCCCCTCCCCTCTCAAATAAATAAATCTTAAAAATAAAATTAAAAAAAGAACTTATAGCTACTATTGTCACCACTATACAGAAGAGACATTTGTGTTATTTAGGCTAAATTGGCAGAGTGTACATATGCTATAAAAAACAGACCCAACTATTCAATGGCTTAGAAAGAAATTTATTTTTCACTCATGTAACAGTCCAGAGAAGTGAAGACTTAAGTGCACACAAAAACCTATACATGAAGGTTTATAGCAGCCTTACTCATAATGGCCCCAAACTGGAAACAACACAGACATTTTTCAGTCGGTGGATGTCTAAAGGAACTGTTATACATCCATACCATGGATTACTATTCAGTAATAAAAAAGCATGAACTCTTAATACATATAACCTGGATGAATCTCCAAAGAATTATACCGAGTGAAGAAAAAAGGCAATCCAAAAAGATTGTATTCCGTATGATTCCACTTAGGTCACGTTCTTGAAATGACAAAATTATAAAACCAGAAAACAAATTAATGGTTGCCAGGGGTGCAGGTAAAAAGGAAGTGGGTGTGACCACCCACGTCATGTTGGGAACGTTCTATATCATTATTGCCTCAGTGTTAATATCCTGGTTGTTACATTGTACCACAGCTTTACAAGATACTACTATGAAGGGCAACTGGGAAAAGTATACTCTGGGTCTTCTCTATTATTTCTTCCAACTGCATGTGAATCTATAATTATCTCCAAATAAACAGATTAAATTATTTTTAAATCCCATGATTTATTTCCTAAAAATAAAAACAAAAGGATTGAAAACATAACTTGCATTTTTTACTCCTACCTGATTTTAAAAGACAGTTCAAAACTTATTCTTAAAAGAAGAAAACTCACTGGAAATCTTATTCTCATTGAAGAAATACAAACACATTTGTAACAGTTTGCAACGGTTTTGCTCATGCTATGTTCATTACTCAACCTACTACCTGAGGTCACTCGTGACTACGTTTGCTGTGGCAGATGCCATTTTATTCAGAATAGACAACTCTTCAGACAAACAATCAAATTCTAAAAAAGCCAGACCTGCTGCCAGTTTCTGGGGAGAAGCACAAAGGAGGAGCATCCACCGCTCTTGACTTTAACGGTCACGTTGTGGCTCCAGGATCTAGGGTCTTGGAGTTTCTGAGAGACAGTACATTGGAAAAAAGAAATTCTGGTATTCTCCAAAGGGCCGAGTCTCAGCACTTGCAAATGGCATAAAAATGTGAATGGAGGCTGGGATCTGGTGCTGACTGGTTGACCTACTTTCTTTCTCTTCCACATGACATCCTGCCATGGTTTTATAGGTCCCTTTTGTGATACCTCTTCCCCTTCATGGCTGTCCTTGATGTCCACTTTCACCAGATTCTCTGACCTCTTTGAAGAGTAGTCACTTGTTCAAAAAATAGTCACGGAGTCCCTATATTGTGCCAAGCATTGGTATACAGTGATGAACAAGGCAACCCTTACGTTTCACCATTATTAACTTCCTTATCTTCCTAATGTAGCCTGTATTTTTTGAGTGCCTTCTATAAACAAGGCATTAGGCATAAAATTCACTGAATCTTATAAAACAAATACTATGTGATCCTCACTGTATAGCTAAAGAAACATAGGCCCAGGAATGCCAAATGTGCCCAAGTTCACACAGGGACTGTGAGCTGATCCACACTGTAATATCTCTATTTCTTCTGGCTCTGGCCACTGGTGCTCTGAACCTTGAATTAGGAGATTGAAATGAGCTTTCCCTGCACAGATTTGGTTAGATATAATTCTAATCTCTATTCTTGGCTTCATTCTCACTTTGCTCCATTTGCCTTCTGTCATCTTGAACCCCATGCTGGTGATTCCAGTCTGACCACCTGACTTCAATTTTACATTCATTACTTGGAGTTTCTATGTATCATTTTTTATCCAAACTACTTTCCAGCAATCCAAGACAAAACTTAGAAAGGTGGCATGAGGACTTCCATCACTACTGTTTGCAAAACCATTACATGGAGAATCCTGTGAAAATCAGTGCCCTCTCCCCACCAATTCCTTATTCACAAGAGTGAATACAACATCTCACTATCCACTCACCAGCATCGCCATGCCCTCCTATGCCCTCTTCAAGAAAACAGTGATACTAGCTAATATTTAGGGAACATTATTGTCTTCCTTCACTTAATCCTTCATTGACTCCTTTAAGACAGTTACTATCATTATCTTTAGTAACATATAAAAAAAGTAGAGGTTTGGAGAGACTGTAAAATATCCCCAGGGTCATGCAGCTAGAAGAGGCAGAATCTGAACCCTGTTTGCTGGTGCTTCTAGTTCCCTGCACTAATCTATCTCCAGAAAAATGGCATTTACCAACTGAGTACACCGTCAAGCTCTATCTTGGGCAGCACCTTGACTCTGCTTAACCATGTGAATAACTGGATCAGCAGGAAGGATTACTAAGTGCCTGTGTTGCAATTACTCTCTCATGATAGCTACTAGCTGGTTTGCAAGAGTAATGATCATATCATAGAAATATAACACTCTAATTAACAGGTTGGGTTCTGGAATCCAACCATGGGCACAACTCCTAGGCCACTGCTTCTAACTCTGTGACCCCAAGGAAGCAGTTTCCCTAGCTTTTTCTGCATCTCATTTTTCTTCTCCACAAAATAGGGCTAATAATAACACCTCTCTCTAAAAGTCATACTATTTATGACTGGACCTAAGTCTACCGATACGCTGATGCTTGGAGTATTTCCTTGTTGAGTTTTGCGAGAGGTCCAAAACGGATCATATCATTTTCGCAAGATTCTCAAAACCCTAAGTACCTTTTAATCACACCTCCATTAACCAGTCTCCTTTCCAGACTAAACTGTCCTAATCTTGGAAATCTTGCCTCCTTTGGAGCTAGGATCACAAGTACCAAAGTAGAAACAAAAACACTCTCTTCGGCATTTATGAGGAAAAGTGCTGCAAAGTGCTCGTTCTCAGCAGAGCCCTTCCTGTGGAAAGATTGAAAAAGCGAGGCAGAGAAGTTCAAAGACTTAGAGACGCTGAATAAAAACAAAATCCCTTAAAATTACATTGATGGTTCTTCTAGATAAGCAGGTAATTCTTTGAGGTAATTTGGAGAGAATTCAACAGTGTTTATTACAGGTTCACTTAAGAAAGCCAAACATTCAGCCCTAAAAGCAATTTCAAAGCAAAACTCTAAACAGTATTTTAAAATAGGGATGAAATTATATGTACAATCTTATCTCCCAGGGGTTTTGAAGGATTAATGAAGGGAAAATAGAAGCTATGGAGGGAATGACAGAAATTCACCGTAAGTGGGACAGCCTGACAGGATATAATGTCCATAATGTGATTTTTAATAGACATTAAAAGAATACCTATAGGTAGATTGACTTTCTACTCAGTGGTTCCACAACACTTGGGGAGGCATGATCGAGTGGAGCTAGAATTACTACAGAAAATGGAAACTAGTTTAAGCACACATTAATTTTTTTTCTTCTTTGATTCTAAATGTCAAGGGAGACTTAGTATTTTCCCTAAAAGAATATCTTAATAATTTCTTGGAGGTGCAAGTCAGACTACTTTATTTACTGAGAAAAATGACACATAAAATATCAGATTTTATAATACTTTTTATGATACATCACAGTGAGTGCCTCTAATGGGGGAAAAAAACAATATTATTCTCCAATTAGGACAGAGAATATTAAAATATTCAACATTCTTAATAATGATAAACAGACAATGGGTGAATCTAAGGCCTTTCATAAATATAAAATCTGAGTCTATTATGTTATTCTAAGCCTTCATGTGAGTTCTTCCTGGGAAGACTGAAAAATGGGCTGGGGGCACCTGGGTGGCTCAGATGGTTAAGCGTCTGCCTTCAGCCAGGTCATGAGCTCAGGGTCCTGGGATCAAGCTCCGGTCGGGCTCCCTGCTCAGCAGGAAGCCTGCTTCTCCCTCTCCCTCTACTGATCCCCCTGCTTGTACTCTCACTCTCTCTGTCAAATAAATAAATAAAATCTTAAAAAAAAAAAAAAGGAAAATGGGCTGGACTTCTCTCTTAGGAATACTCTGGGGAAAAGACTCACAAGAATAACTCTTTGATCTTTCTGGAAGCCATTGTTTCAAGACCTTTCCTCTGTATCTTACTATTATAGTGATTACCCCCAGAAAACCATTCTCCTCTACACATGGAGTGACAGGTCGGCTTTGTGTCTACTCTTTCCCAAGGGCAGTAGTATATCCTAGCATGGGTCAAAGCTCTGGAATTAAAGCCTTGCAGCTTCATCTCCTCTGACGTTAGGGGCTTAGAGTCAATGTAGTATGGTCAGAAGCACACATGCTTTGGAATCAAAGTGATCTGGGTTTGAATCCTGCCTCAACCCTTCCTAGATATATGGTGTCAGACAAGTTACATACCTTCTCATCTCCAGTACCCCATCTGCATGATGGGGAAAGTAACACTTGCATAGCAAGGTTGTCAAAATGACTACATGAGATTATGGTATCTTTGTCATTGTTGATATGGTGGTTGTCATTGCTCCAACCCAAAGCACTTAGCCTATGGAGGTATTGTAAACACCACACTGACCTCTAGCAATAGGTTAGTGACAGTGCTGTCTTAGAGTTGGCATTTTCTCTCAAAAGATGAGGTTATTTTTCTTCCAATGCCAGACTTACTGGTTCCTTACTTATGGACCACTCCATACATTAAACCTTGTCATAACCATGTTTGTTATAGAACCACTATGTTTTGAAGTTTGTCCAAGGTCAACTTGCCAAGGATGATCATCAAATATGAGGATCCCACTATATCAAGAATTTAGTGCTTTTCTTTTATGATATACTTAAGAAATTTTCAGAAAAGAACACTTAATCCATATAGACTCAAAGTTTAGAATTTTGCCATATGAGATGCCTCTTTCATTTTAGGTGCGTGTTGGATTTCTTCAATAACTTTTTTAAAAATTGGCCTGATTGAAGTGAAGCATTCTTATATCCAAGTGCTGTACTCATTCACAGGAGTGATACATCAGAACTGTATTATTTTTCTGAGGGAAGAATGCTGGGGATCCTGGCTAAACACTTCACTTGAAGAGATTCCATGTATAATAGTTTTTCCTTCCACTTAATCAAATAAGAAGAAAGCATAATTAAGAGGTACTTCTCAAAGCATTGTCAATTTTGGAGTAAGATTCTCAAGAATGAAAAATTTATGACAGCTCTCAGCATGGTACGTAAAAAGATTGCTTGTAATTATGTGCTTATTTGAAAGTTACTTTTTCCCTATACTTCGGCGTTTTGTTAGAATGCACACTAAATACCTAGAACCTCTTTCTTTTGGAAAAGGAAAAGTTATCTTGTGAAAGGGATAATATTCCCTGGGATAAAGCCCCACGCTGATAACTCCATAAAGAGATTAAGAGAGGAAATCAAGGCAAAGTAAAAGGGGAGACATGTGGTTACTGACCTCATGGATTCCACAGCATTTTCCACATAAAATGTTGTCATTGTCTTCTGTCTAGGAAAAAATTAGTCTTCGACTTAACTTGTATCTAAACTCCATTTCTTATTTTGTTACTGCTTCCCTGGCTGGCCATGCAAAATACATTTATTCTTTTGTACCTTGGTTTTAACAACTATAAAATTATTTAATAACTTTTATTGGGACTCCTAGGTGGCTCAGTTGGTTAAGCCTCTGCCTTCGGCTCAGGTCATGATCCCAGGGTCCTGGGATTGAGTCCCGCATTGGGCTCCTTGCTCAGCGGGGGGTCTGCTTCTCCCTCTGCCTGCTCTGCCTGCCACTTCCCCTGCTTGTGCTCTCTCTCTCTGACAAATAAATAAATAAAATCTTAAAAAAAATATATGTAATAACTTTTATAATGGATTTGTTGATAGTTATCTATTGCTGCATAACAAATTGCACCCAAACTTAGAGGCTAAAAACAACTAACATTTATCAGGTCATAATTTCTCTGAGTCCATGTCTATGGAATCCAAATATGGCTCCTTTTGGTAACTTTGTCTCCCAGTCACTCAAAAGGCTGCAATAAAGGTGTCTGCTGGGGCTGCAATTTTATCTGAAGGTTCACCTGAGAGAGAATCTATGTCTAAGCTTACTCACATGGTTGTTGGCATGATTCAATTCCTCCTAGGCTATTGGAATGACCGCTTTGCGGTCTGTTGACAGTTCCTTGCCATGTGGGTTTCTCCATAGGGCAGCTTACAATATGGCATCTGGCTTCCAACACAGTGAGCAAACAAGAGAGTAAGGCAGGCTTGCAAGACAAAGTCCACTGTCTATTTATAGCCTCATCTCAAAAGTGACATTCTATTACATTCGTCCTGTTTTATTCATGAGAAACAAATTTTTGGGTCCACTCTCCCCACCCTTACCCCCCAGCCTTTGACAACCACTAATCTTCTTTCTGTCTACGGACTTGCCTATTCTGGACATTTCTTATAAATGGAATCATACAACATGTGGCCTTTTGTGTCTGGCTTCTTACTTGGCACATTCTCAAGGTTCATCCATGAATTCTTCATTCCCCAGGGGAAGGGATCCCACGTGGGTGTGACCACAGAGGACAGCGATTGTTGGGCCATCTTGGAGGCTGCTTTCCATAGACTTAGTCACAGCCAGTCTAAGGGATCAGAGGGAACCATGCCTCTAGGTTATGAGAAGTCTCTGAAATTTCACCTTTCCCTTAAGACAATATTTATTCATTCATTCAAAACCACATTAAAAATTTTTTTTTCATTCACTCACTTGGAAATATTTGCTGTATACCTGTTATTTATAAGGCACTGTGGGGTGCACTTCGAAAGAAGTGAACAATTTGGGTAGCATAAAGTACCCCAATTTTTTGGTACTTTTTTGGGTATCAAAGGGTTTTGATAGTGAAGTTGTCTTCTTTGTTGGAGTGTAAAATACCACACAGTGACTGGATGGCATGAAGGCAGAGGTGGAGTAGGCATGCAACCATAGCCCCAGCCACTCTTCCATCAGGGGAAATCTTGAAAAAGGCTCTGGACAGGCAGAGGGAGAGGGAGAAGCGGACTCCCCACAGAGCACGGAGCCGGATGTGGGGCTCCATCCCAGGACCCTGGGATCATGACCTGAGCCAAAGGCAGAAGCTTAACTGACTGAGCCACCCAGGCACTCCTACATAGAACCAATTTAGGGAGAACAAACCTAGGATCATCAGTTGAAGGGCTTCTAGGGGCACAATCTCACTTACATGTGCCCCCTTTCAGATTCTTCTCTTCCACTCTGGCTTTCTTGAGATTTTAGGTTAACCTTTCCTGCTCAAACCTTTTTCTCTATGAAGACATGGATTCCTTTCCATCATGCTTTGCTGAAACTAGCTTCTGCTCCAGCAAGAGCCCCCATGTGTGGGGCAATGGGCATCAGGGCCTCTCCCAAGAAGGAAGGAAAGAGAGAATATCTACCAGCCAGAGAGCACCCACAGCCCCTTCCAGAAGCACAAATGTAGGTTGACTCCTTTGCCTTTTCCTTTGGTACTTTTCAGAGTTTTTCTATTTAAACACAGGGACCCAGGTCTACTATGATCGCAGTAGGTATTTTAATGCTCAAATATCTTTATCCACTTTGGGAATGTGTTTCCTGTTTTGACTTGTTCTCTAAATATATATAATTTTTAAATTATAGGTTTACGTCAGAAGGACAATTTAGTCAAATATAACTTTCTTCACAAAACATGTTCTGGTTGCAGCACAAAAACTGTGGAATGTGAGCAGGCTCAGAGAATGCACGAAGCAAGTCATCCTCTCCCCCACTCCCTGCTCCAATGTTTTAAAAACATGTCTCTTCTCTTTTTTATAGCAACAAACTATAAAAGGAGCAGCTCTCCGAGCAAAGGTAGTAGGGACTAAAACCTTAGCTGATGTCACCCAAATGGAAAAAAAATCAAAATTTTGTCAGAGTGATAGAAAGTCCTCCTCCTTTCAGCAGGAGGAACTTTTAGGTCAAGAGTGGTGAGCAGGGCACAAGCACTTCACCTATAATCCCTTAAGCCATCTGCTTAGTGGGCGCCTGAGTTTCTGAGCAATGGCAGAGAGGACAGGTGACAGCCTAGAGAGCTGGGCTGTGTTACTCATCGTGTGGGTGTACGTGAATGCAACCCAAGAGCGTATCTCACTCTATTTCTGGAGTGTCCATTTGTGAAGTCAGAAGAAGAGTTTTTGCCTCGGAATCTCAAACCATAGGTTTTAACATTGAGAGCACTTAGCTCAGATTGGAAAACAACAAAATAACTGGAATAGATTGTTTAGTAAAGGTTCAATCAAAGCAGACACATTTAAATAGGTTGATATATACAGAATACAGATGAAGGATAGACTTCCATTGTGTCACAGGCTGGGTTTCCTGAAAAGAGATTCCAAGATGGCAATTTGCAGGCAGATGGTTTATTTGGGGGAACACTCCAGAGAAGAACACCTGAAAGAGATGAAGGCAAGTAGAACTGGCAAAGGGAAAAGCTGGGCCCCCATGTAGTAGTAACAGAGGGCTCAGCTGCTCCCACAGGGAGCATGGAAGCTGGGTGACCCTTCAGAGTTGTCACAAACTGGGCATAAGGACCGGGTCCTATAATCCCTTCTGCACCTTCTTCACTCCCTTTGCCACTGGGCTGCCCTAATGACAGGGGAGAAGAAGAGACATCTTGGAAAGTACAGCTCTTTTTATGCTGTGGGTAATTCCCTGAGAGGAACTTGGCTGTGGGTCGATGGCAGCCCACACGCCCAGCTGTTGAGGGAGGGATTACTTCACTCCAGGATTGGGAATGGGGTGGCACTCTATTTTAAACTGAGAAAAATGGAATCAGACAAAAGTCTGGGACTTGAAACAGAAAAAAATTAAATGTTTATGTAACACTATATATTATAGTATTATATATTATATAATATTTAATTATTGCATATAATATTAAAGAATTAATATACACAAACTAAATAAAAGTAACAAAAAAGTAACTCACAAGTGGGTAGAAAGGAACCAGAAAACTCCAGGAATGGAGCTTTCTGTTGAACATTGGCAGATTCAGTACCATCCACTGTAATCAAAGGAGAACATTAATAGGGGGACGTTGTTAACAATGGTGGATAAAGAGGATGACCTTCGAAGCAATATGCAACAGGAGGATACTTCTTTTCAAGCTTAAATCTGGAGAGATCAGTGAGATGCAGGTGACATAACAGTGGCCTCAGGATGACTTACAAGAGAGATGTCACAAGCATCTGACCAATGGCATGAGTACGCACATTTACGCACTCAGAATTTCCAGTGCTTGCAGTGATTTGTGCCAAACAATTAGAAACAGGAAAACATCAGCAATAAAAGAGTTGATGAAGTCTGTGTCATTGGGCAGAATGTAAAAGTTCTGACCCTCAGTGATGGCAGCCAATTAGACTCAGAACTCTGATTATTAGTAAATCAGGCACAGGACCTGTATAGGGGTAAGAAGCAAAAGCCAATGAGTGCTGTGGATCAAAGAAGACGGGGGAAGGGTGTGGGGTCCCAGCTAAGCCAGGCACCATTGGACTTGAACAGACTAGGTTGGAGATTGAATTTCAAAAGCAAGATCACATTAAAATAAAAGTTGTCCTGGACCTGGAGGGGCCATCCAACTGGACTTGAACAGACTAGGATGGAGACTGAATTTCAAAACCAAGGTCACATTAAAATAAAAGTTGCCCTGGACCTGGAATCAGAAGGCCCGGCTCTACCACTTGCTCCCTGCTCTCCCCTGCTGTCCCCTACTCTCCCCTGTGCATGCCCCTTAAAAGACATGCCATTGCTGGCCTCAGGCTCTGGGTAGGGATGAAATAAACATGGAAACTGGAAAAGGGTTCTGTAAACTGCAGAGTTCCAAGCGAAAATGTTACGTGTCATGATAGACCTTTATCTTCGTTTCCAGGGATGTTTGCTGAGTGAGTTGTGACGGATATTAAAATATGGAAAAATCACGTGGAGGAAGAAAGCGGTAAGAAGTTCCCTTCAGCCCCTCAGGGTGAGCGCCGCCACCATAGATCTCCTCTCTGACTTAGCACTTGTAGAACAATCAAATGTTTGAGCCTGTGGCTGGCATTCCAACACTTTGACCAGTTGTGATCCTCCCTGGAGATCCTATTTCCAGCTTGCTGTTTTACGCACAGGGTCCTGACCTGGAAGGGGGAGACTAAAGGGCCCAGGCCCTGGCTCTCTCTCCTGCCCTGTTAGATCAGGCCTCCAGCAGGCTGCTGGGAGAAGGCACACAGGCTCCGAGGAAGGGCTGAAAAGGAGCAGGGAGACCCTCCAGAAGAAAATCCACACTGTAATTTGGGTTCTCTAAGCTTTGAGGCAGGAGATCTAGTCCCATTATTTTGTGGGCAGGGTGGAATTCCAGGAAGCGGAGAAGGTGAAGGAATTCTCTGCAAGTTTTCAGCTCAGAGCGAAGGGTAAGAACTCTCACTTTGAAATATTTGTACCTCTTAACTCCTGACATTTCACATTCACAAAAATTAGCCATTCATAAGCTTCCCTTTCCAGAATCGCTTAAATGCAAAAACTATTATTATTAGCTCCACACCACTCATGTATGAGGCAAGGCAGCCTCAGAGGTCTTCAAGCAAGAGAAATAGATTTCTGCTCTAGTCAAAGAGCATGACCTGTGCTTTGGGAACCCCCCACTCCTCCAGAGTGCCCCCCACTGAAGGAACATCATTCCTCTCGACGGGGTGAACCACAGAAAGAGTCCAAGCCTGGAGGTCGAGTCCTGGGTTCTAACCCAGCTCTGCCGTGGAGAACTCTGGGCCACTTCTCTTTGGCTTGGTTTCCTAGGCAACAGGAAGTGCTGGGTTAGATTCCAATAGTGGTTCTCAAACTTGGTTGCCCATGAAAATCACCAGGGGGAGGTAAAAATTCCTCATGCCTGGCACTTCCCTGACCAATTAACTCAGAAGATCTGGGGTGGGACTGGGGCAAGAGGAGTTTTTACATTTAACAACTCCCCGAGTGACTTCAATGCTCAACCAGTAGAACACCATTGGTTTAGAAGGTCAGCGGTTCTCCACGCTGGCTGTGCATGAGAATCACGTAAGGAACTTTAAAAATACAGAGCACAGAGTCCCACTCTAGCATAATTACACTAGAAGTCTCTGGGGCTTTCAACTATTCCCAAAAGATTCTAATGTATAGCTAGGTACACAGACCTCCAGGTGAGATGGTCTGCAGGGACGCTCCTTGACCCAAGGTTCTAAGCTTCTGTGAGTGTGCACTTAGGGGACTTGAAGCATTTGTACCACCTTCGCAGGAAACTAGCTGTTCCAACTGTTCTCAGCAGCTGCCAAGTTAAGCAACTCTGTCTGACTCTGAGGAACAAGGAGATTTTCACATCTTGAGTCTTCATTTTGAGTCTTAGACAATCAGGAAGGACCCTCCCCCTTATTTACAATCAATCTATACAAAGGTAACCCTCGACTTGATCTCAGCTCCATCATAACCTTGTTGCTTACACCAACCCCTTTGAGAACCTCATGAAAGCTATAAATCCTCTCCTAAGAAAAATTCACTTCTGCATTTGCACATCAAATGGAGCATACCATTTTAATGGGCCCCTGAGCCCCTGTTGCAAAGAAAATTCTATTTTATTTCACCATAATAGAAAAGCAAAAAAATTGACTTAACCCAGGCAAGCAGAAGTTGCAATGCAGGAGGAGGAGCTGGGACTGAGCATTGAGTCCTGAGTTCTAATCCTGGTTCTACCTCTAGCATTTGACCCCTAGGAGTCACTTTGCCTCAGTTTATCCATAGGTCCAGTCAAGAATCATAACATTTGCTCTACCATGTTTCTGCCTTACCTTCCACTCTCCTAAAGAACTGGAATATTCCTCACATACATACACTCTGCCCCAATTGTCTTTGGGAACACAGCACCAAAGTGTGTTTACTTGTTAACTTACTCTGAGTGCCTGTGTTGACCACGAGGCCGTGGAGATCATGGAATATCTTCCAGGCCTTGGAACCCGGAAGAGACTGGACGAGGGGATTGCACGCAATGTCCTTCTACTTGGAGTACAGCTCGAATCTGACCTCGGGAGGGACAAATGGAGAGCCCGTGAATCTAACACACACCAGTCACAGTCCTTGGTGGGGAAGGTCTGGAACTGGAACCAGATGTCTGAGAAACAATCTCCCAGACTTCACAGGAACTGCCAAGTTGGCCACGGGTTTGGCAGAAACATCTGTCTGGTGAGTGCCAAGTGGTTTGGAGAGAGCAGGAGCGGGGCCTGGCGTCTGAGCATGGGCATCTGGGACGATCTATGTTCCCAGCCTCACAGGCTACTCAGGCCATTAGAGCTCTAACCTGACAAGTGTGCCAATCAGTCCCTGCCAGGAGGGTGGGTCCGCAGCTCTGAGGGGCTCCATATATGCTGCCTTACCAGGAGAGCACAGGATTGTCCTACCATGAGCTTGGGTTGGAAGTTGGCCTTGATAGGTGAGCAAGTGCAGAGATTAGGCTCCTGGTCAATCTCCCCACTCCCCATTCTGTCCCCAGCCTGTCTTCTCTGACTTCTAGACAGTCCTTCTGGAAGCATGAGATGGGTGAGAGAGGGAGATCGCAGTTTCTGTCTTGGGCTCTAAGCATCTGCTCAGTTTGTTCACGTAGAGACAAAAGAGAAGGCTCCAGTGCCCCAGGAGAGCTCTTGCTCTTACCAGTATGGAGGAAACAATAAAAGAAACCTCCGACCAGAAGTGGTGATATGTGTGCGTAAGGTGAGACTATCTGGAGATTCTCAGAGAGCCTGAGGGCATTCTCAGAGACAGAGGAAGAGTCAGGAGCGCAAACGAGCCTAGAGTTTTGATGGAACTTTGTCTGTCCGTCACATAAAATATGAAGCATGCGCGCACACACACACAAACACGCGTGCGTGCATATACGCAAAAACCCCCTCCCCTCCTTCTCACTTTTTCTAGGGAGCCTGGAAGGAGTGCAGGCTCAGTTCTAGAGCTGCTTTGGGGGTGCTTTTGTTTTCTGTCAGCCACATACCACACATGCATATACCTCTTGGCTACACTGGGCTGTCTGGGAGCTGCCAGATCACTCAGCAGCAGGTCCCCACCCCCACCCTCGGGAATCAGAGAAATCTCCACGGGATGGGGAGGGAGTTGTCCAAGGAGGCAGCATGCCAGTCTCTGAGCACTATACCCCAAGGTGGCCCTTCCACTCCCCGGACCCTCGGCAGAGCTGTCGCTGATGGCTGGCAGTTTGTTACAATCACAGGGGAGATGGCGTGCGGTGGAGCTAGGGCTTCTCATTCCCAGCTACCCTGGGTTTCCAGGAATGACACTGCTGCACCCTTCCATCCCTCCAGCACACACTTTCTTCTTGCTTTGTCCTATTGGAAAGGAATAACTCCTGGCACCGTGTGACAGCAGCGCAATGCAGCTTTCTTTTTTATTTCCTTGCAATTCCTCAGTTGCAGCTCCTAGACTATTTTGCAACTACTGTTAACAGCTGGGAGAGAGGAATATACACAAGCTGTATATTTTTTGAAAATATTTACTTCATTGAAAATAAAGATAGGTATCTCATAGTTTCTTCTCATAAACCAAGTGATTTGTGTCTCCAAGCTGGGGCATCTCTTAATGTCTGTAGATCTGACAGATGGATGGATTTCTACCACAGATTCTTTTTGATTTTTGACACCATTCGTTGGAGAGAAGGCTTCACTCTCAGCCCAAAAGTGCTTTCCACAGTATATCTGAATCACCGTGAGAAGAGACAAACTACTGTTGATGAGCATAGTGGGAAACGGATCTTACCACTGGAAAGTGGCGTTGCAGTTTTCCTTCTTGATGATTTGGCAAAGTCTAAATGGGACCACTGGCCAGAGGAGGCCACGGAGAACCACTTTTAGGTCTCAAAACTCACAAGCTTTCGTGTTTGCAGCAACTCAAGTCTGCAACTCTGTTTTGAGGAGGTGAAGGATGTAGTCCCCTGGATGGTGATATTGCACCCCAAGTTCTTTGCAAACCTAGGAAGAAACTGAACAAAGCTCTCGCATCCTCCACTGTTGAGGAAGCTGCCATGCCAGATTGTTCTTCTTCACTCCTGTTGCGGTGGGGTGGGGCACCGGACCTCTCTCAGTTCCCCCTCACTGTTTGGAGGACACTGTGCTTCATTTTTTATCAGCCAGAGTCCCACCAGGAGCCAGAAACCACACCGCTCCGTCTGAGGGAATCTACTCTAAAGAACTGTTAACTATATATTTTGAAGAACTAAAGGGGGAAACGGAACTTGGGTATTAAGATGATAGAAACTGGAGGAAGCAAGTCCTACCCTAGGGTGGAGGGCCTGAAGGAAGAGGCTGAAATTATTTAGATTTAGAGCTTTGACGTGGGCCCTTTGGAGCCGGACCTCTGACCTTGGAGAACGGGATACCACCCAGCTGGAGAAGTTATTGCTCGGCGGATGCAAGGGGGCTGTTGGCACCGAGAAAACTACAAGCTGGACTCCACTACTGATCTTAGAAGGGACTGCTACAGCCAGGGTGAAGCGCTGCTGCTGGCTGACCCTGACGGGAACAGGAAGCAGGAGAATGAGAGTCCCTTCTTCCTCTGCAAGCCACTCACTGCCGCCCCCTACTGGCAGCGCCTAGCAGGCTACAACTGGTAAAGAAGAAACATCCCTTGTAGCTCCTGGCCCATCATCAAAGGTGGAGAACTGTGGCTGAGAGGCAATAGCGGAATTAATTAGCATACTTAGCTAGGTCTCCATTGCTTTATCACCATGGAGCTACTTCCCCCTCCCCCCCCTGCCCCTTTCCTTGATCCACCATTATAAGCTGTAGACCTGGCCCCTTTTGTTTCCTTGAAATGGCTATGCTTCGGTTGAAAGTGGATTTGGGGAAGCCTCATATTTAGGGGATACCAGCATGCTTCTAACCCGGGGTTTTTCAACCTCAGCTCTTGACATCTGGGGCTGGATAATTCTTTGTATCGGGGGGCTGTTCTGTGCATTGTGGGATGTTGAGCAGCATCCCTGGTCTCTACCCACTAGATGTTTGTAGCATGTCCCCACTCCTGTCCCCAGTTAACCAAAAATGGCAGCCCAAACAGTGTCCAGACATTGCCTATATTGCCTGGGGTGCAAAATCTCCACCAGTTCCGAATCACTGTTTCAACCTCTCTCAATATTGCTGTCCTGAGTCTTCAGCCCTAAGAATTAGAATAAAATTAGAATAGCAATTTATATGTCTTCTTTGGAGAAGTGTCTGTTCATGTCTTCTGCCCATTTTTTGACTGGATTATTTGTTTTTTGAGTGTTGAGTTTGAGAAGTTCTTTATAGATCTTGGATACCAACACTTTATCTGTAATGTCATTTGCAAATATCTTCTCCCATTCTGTGGGTTGCCTCTTAGTTTTGTTGACTGTTTCCTTTGCTGTGCAGAAGCTTTTTATCTTGATGAAGTCCCAAAAGTTCATTCTTGCTTTTGTTTCCCTCATCTTTGGAGATGTGTCTTGAAAGAAGTTGCTATGGCTGATGTCGCAGAGATTACCACCTATGTTTTCCTCTAGGATATTTGATGGATTCCTGTCTCACATTGAGGTCTTTCATCCACCTTTGTGTATGGTGTAAGAAAATGGTCAAGTTTCATTCTTCTGTATGTAGCACCCCAATGTTCATAGCAGCAATGTCCACAATAGCCAAACTATGGAAGGAGCCAAGATGCCCTTCTACAGATGAATGGATAAAGAAGATGTGGTCCATATATACAATGGAATATTCCTCAGCCATCAGAAAGGATGGAACTGAGGAGGATTATGCTAAGTGAAATAAGTCCAGCAGAGGAAGACAATTATCATATGGTTTTACTCATATGTGGAACATAAGGAATATGTTCGGAGGACCATAGGGGAAGGGAGGGAAAACTGAAGGAGGAGAAATCAGAGAGGGAGACAATCCATGAGAGACTCTGGGGGAGTGGGGGGATTGGGTAGTCGGGGGATGGGTACTGAAGAGGGCACATGTTGTGATGAGCACTGGGTGTTATATGCAACTAATAAATCATTGAATACTACATCAGAAACTAATGATGTACTAATTGAATAACAACAACAACAAAATAGCAAGGTTGCACATGCATTTCTTTCTCTGCTTTATTTAAACTTATTTAAATAGCCCCCAGGAGGCAAGGAGGGACAGATACTATTGTGTCTACTTCACAGACAAGTCAACTATGATTCAGAAAGGTTAACTGACTTCCCTGGGAAACCCTATCAAGGCAGAAGTGATACTACTCTGAGGTCCCTCATCCTCAAAGTTTTGGAGGGGAGCAGGGGTGGCTGGACAGCTGACTGGCAGAGAAGGGAACGCCCCCCTCCCCAAGTTACCAATAATGTTCCTTTTATTTTTCTTTTAAAGTGTCCTGCTATTGCCAGGAATATCATATAAAACAGCTTTATGAAGTGAACACAGGGCCCCAGCAGCTTATACAAGCTGGCTCTGTCAAGGGCACCAGTGTTTCTAATTAATGCTGCGGTCCAGGGTTCCATGCGAGCCCTACCTGCTCCCTCTCCCTTAGGTTTTGACTTCTGGCTAACCTGCACAGGAGCCCTTGTGCCTATGACTAATAAACACTCCTGACATTTCTCACTGGGTCTGGGAGGGCGGAAATAAAAGTCTCCTCCAACTAACCATGTTCCAGCCCGAACGTGGCCCATTCAGAGCAGGCACCAAGGAGAAAGCTGTCTTGCCCTGTGCTGTCCAGCCGAAAAGCACTAGCAAATAAGTGCCTCTCCGTGGTCTGGCCTCCTCATTTTGGATACGCTTGACATCAGGTGTGGTCACCCTGTGGCCTTCGGGGGACAGCAGAAGGAGACTCCTCACCACCCTATAGAGAAATCATTCTCAAAGTTCCAGCAGGCCTCTTCACAGCCTTCCCCACGCTAGAGATTTCTGGTGCTCTTAAAGGCCAAGGATGAGAATGACATCATCAGACAAGACAAGATAGGGACAAGTATGAGCTTCTGTGCATGCATGCGTGAATATGCATGTGCATGCATGTGTGTATACATATTTCCCGAGACTTCTCCTGTGGAGCTGATAGAAACCAAGGTTCTGGAAGTGTAGGCACTTTGCTAACTTCTTAACTAATTGATTCATTAGAATAACAGGGCATTAGAGCTCAGAGGAGACTCAAAGATCATTTTGCTCGACCTTCTCTTTTTACTAGTGAAATTAAGATCCAGTGACATTAGGTGACAACTCAAAGTGCTCCATCCATAGCCAGTTGGAAAAGCTCAGAACTGGGACTTCGCAGGCAAACAGTTTCTTCCCTCACCCCCACACCACCCCTTCCCAGCCACTCTCTACAAGAGCCGTGTTCAGGGTTGACAGCACCCAGATGTGTAGCCTGGCCCCTCTTTCCCAGAAGGAAGAAACTATTTGGTTAGTGCTTGCATGTGTCCACTCCTGTCCCCTCCTCCTGTCCCTATTCCACCAATGCAGATTGGCAAGGGCACCCACTCCAGAAGATCAAATCCTGGCCGCTGGGAGAGGCTGACCCTTGAGTGAGAAATCGTAAATAGTAACCCAGTCCTTGTGTTCCTAGTAGAGAAAAAAGCCATGAAAAATACCTAGATGTGTTATACAAATACTTGGAAATATTCAGATAAGTTACTATATTTCCCCCTAGTTACCGACACCGAACATTTTTAAATAAAATCCAAATCCGGACCTTTGCAGTGCAGAATTCATAATTAAATAGGAAGTTCTGTTTTGGCAAGGACTGTGTTGTAATTTTCTTGAATTTCTCATGGCACTTAGCATAATTCTAGAATGGCAACGGAACTAGCATTCCATTGACACTTGTTAGTTAAATTGTAATGGTGTAAAAATAAAATGCTCACTCTTTAAATGACAAGTTGACATCTAGGGTCAGGTCTTTCCAAAACAATGAGGGGACTTTTCGTGTCTGTGCTGTGATTATCACAGCACACCAGGGGGAGGGTGAGCTCTGAAGCAGTGGGCGGCTTCTAGGTTGACAAGGACAGCTGTGACCTCGAACTTTATCCCCTATAGGAGATGTTGGTTTATATGAAGTTTTTCAGTGATCCTGCAAGACAATGAGGGCACTTGGTTTGGAGTTCACTTCCTAACTGTGTGACCCAAGGAAATTCCCTAGACATTTCTAAAAGGAGAGTAATCAAATCAGTATTCACATCTAAGGTTGTTGTGAGGATAAAATCAAGGAAGATAATGTAAAATACCATGCAAACTGTAGAGTACTGTCTAGGAGGGGGTTGTTACTAATGTGGGACGTGAGTTAAACCATCTAAACTAAGGGTAATGGACTCCCCGTGCATTTGAGGACATGTGTTCAGGCATGATGTAGTCACATGGTAACAGCTCTGAGTGCTTGGATTTAGGGGGTACCTCAGTGCAAAACAAACTTCCTAATTCAAATATAAATTTGAGTTAATGAAATCATAAAGAGTAAGGACTAAATACCTACTGGTATGTCTGGAATTATGAAATAGTCTTAGAAGTTTGCTTATGAGGAAACCAACTTACAGCAACAAAGAAGCAATTCGTTAAAAAAGGAAACAAAAGGGGTGCCTGGGTGGCTCAGTCGGTTAAGCGTCTGCCTTCGGCTCAGGTCATGATCTCAGGGTCCTGGGATCGAGCCCCGCTCCGCGGGAAGCCTGCTTCTCCCTCTCCCCCCTGCTTGTGTTCCCTCTCTCGCTGTCTCTCTCTCTCTCTCAAATAAATAAATAAAATCTTTAAAAAAAAAAAAAAAGGAAACAAAAGTATGAAATATGGAGGAAAATAATTGCCCACATTCCTAGCTCCCCAGAATTCACCACCTTTATTTTTCTTATTTGTTTCCAGACTTTTTTATGACTTAAAAAGTGTTAAAATGTAACGATACACAGGTGAGACAAGGAGCTGCTCAGCCTGGGGCTGACAAGTGGCTGAACCAGCCCCCTCCACCCAGCAGCAGCCTGGGAGAGGACGGGGCCCCGATAGAGGGGCAGGGGGTGGCTCGGCTTCCGTCCGTTCTGCTGGAGTGGCCTCCTTGTTTCATTGGAAAGAGAACCTCAGAACCAGAAGTGCATTCCAAAACCTCAGGTAATTGTGTATTTTCCCACCTCCTGGCTGCCTGGAATCAATGATTCTGCTTTGCTGTGATTAGCACAGATACGTAACTGCTAAAGCGTGACCCAGTTCTCATTGTTCCAGATGCACCAGTGTTGAGTTCTGTCTTGCTGGCTTGGAAAGAAAGCAGAATAAACAAACCTAGAAAAATAACCCAGAGACTACATTATGGCTAAAACTAAGATAAAGTATAAGGCATTGAGTTAGAAACAATTTCTACCACTTTGAAGTCTTAAGAATATATTTTCGAAAGAATACAGAACAACCATATGCATGTATACATAGTGCCATATACAATGTCTAATTTGCACCGATACATTGTGGGGAAAAGAATGCAACAAATGGAAATTTCTCCTAAAATCTGGCAAAAAGCCACCCTTCCGCTCTGATTTGGAAAAGAAGATTGTAAACAGTGTGGTGGTGTCGGGTTTTATATTACAGATTATTTGCAGATATCTTTGATTATAGTTTAGCTTTTTAGATTTTTATCACAGAAACTTATTTCAAAGAGCCCTAGCGTGGACCTGATGGTAGAGAAGCTTATAAAAACAAATTCTTGGGCTTCTTTAAGTAGAAGGAAAACAAAATAAAACCACGGACAAGCTGAGGAAACCCCGCTCACTGGTTCATGTCCCTGGGTTTTGCTCTGTACGGCCAAGTTCTTTGTGCCCCGCGAGCAGAACGTTCACTCACGGGGTGCAGTGTGAGTGGTGGAAACGACATGAGCACACAGGAAGGGTACAGTCAGCACCCAGACCCCAGATGGTCCAGAAAGGGGGTGTTCCAGCTGGCTCGATGGCAACAGAGAAACTAACAAGAGACAAAGGTCCATTTTCCTCCAACCCAGCAAGGCGTAGTCCATGCATAGCTGGGCACAGTGCCCAGGGCGAACCACACTCCCCCACGCTTGGGTACTGCAGAGGGGACACAGACATCAAAAGCAGCCTCGAGGAAGAAGAGCAGTCACAGAAATACAAGGCTGCCCCAAAAGGGGAGGGGAGGGGAGGGGCAGCTTGTACTGCAAACCCACCCAACTTGCCAGACAGCCGAGGGGGGGTGGGGGGCGGGGAGAGCAAGCTTGATTTGTGGCTTTCGTGCAAGGGGGAGCCTCTGCTGCTGGCTTTCTAGCCCTGGTCGCTTCAGACCACTTCCTGGGGCTTCCCTCGGACGGTCTCTGGCCTCACTAATTAATTAATGCACATGTATCGAGGACCCATCGTGCTGCCTTCATATGCTAAGCATTAAAAGGAGAAAGGGTAAGAGCCAACTGGGGGCAGAGGACAAGACCGGCTCTTGCTAAACTTCGGGGCTGTTTGGAGGCCCTGTCCCTAACATTTCCCCCACTTTGTCCAGCCTTGCCCTCCCTCACAAACCAGTGCTTTGACACTCTCCCTGCCTGTCCTAACAGCATCTCTCTGCCTCACCCGTCTCTGGACATCTGCAAGCCTTCCAAAGACAAGCAGAGGAATAGAAGGCAAATGAAGAGTGGAATTCTGGGCTCCAGTAAAAAGATGCTTTCTGCTGAGGGGCAGGGGAGAGAGGGAGAAGGTCTCACCTGTGTCTGTGAAATTATGTGCACAGGGGAGGCCACCCTTGCTGGGAGGAGCCCTGTGCTAAGTGTGCGGCCCAGGGGTCACCCTTGAAGAGCTTATGGTTAGCAAGGCCAAGGGCCCCATGGGAAAATCTCTGTGGAGATTGGCAGTCCTGGACCCCCTCCTGGCTCTTGTCATTTCCAGCCTTGGGAACCTATCAAGTCACTTCGCTTCTCTAAGCCTTAGTTCCCTCACTTGAAGAACGGACCTATGGGGGTGCCCTATGGGGGTGCCCAGTGGGTTAAGGGTCTGCCTTCGGCTCAGGTCATGATCTCAGGGTCCTGGGATTGAGCCCCACATCAAGCTCCCTGCTCAGGGGGGAGTCTGCTCCTCCCTCTCCCTCTGCTACTCCCCCCTACTTGTGATCTCTCTCTTTCTTTGTCAAATAAACAAATAATAATCATAAAAAAAAAAAAAAACCAGACTTGTGGATCCCAGCCCTGTATATGTCTGAGACCATGCATATGAAAGCTGTTATGGAAATATTAGATGTTATTAGTCACAGAACACTAAAAGGCTGAATGTACACGGAAGTCCCCAAAGTGGCCCCGTGTGAACACTGTCTCAGAACGTGGACAGTGTGGTCCAGCTGTTGCTGTGAGAGAGCAACGCTTCACCGTGTGGCCCACATAAAAGAGTCGGGAAGCAGCCTTTTCCCGAGGTGGGGCCCGGAGCCTAAGAAAGCTGCCACACCCCCCTCCCCTCAGGACTTTGAGAGAAGGTGCTTCAATGTTCTGTGCAATCAGCCTGAACTGAAACACAAATCACTTTGCGCCAAGTTCTGGGGGCTTGAGTTTCCTTTCCTGAGGGCAGTCCTCCCGTGAGTCAGTGGGAACCGGACCAGTGGGAGCTTAGTGGTTTTACTTGAGGGGAACCTACAGGAAATCATTTAAGAAGATAATAAGGGGGATTTTTTTCCTGTCTAGAAATGAGGCCCATGGGTTTGCAGATGACATTATTCACTCATAATCACTAATAAATGCAGAAAAAGAGCCTCATCTGATACCTAAGTCAGTATAATCAACTGTACACAGACTCTCGTGGAACACCATGGGGCTTTAATGCCTTCACGTTGGCCCAGGGTCCCGAGGGCCGCAGACTGGTGGGATTGTCTTCAGGAACCCTCTTTTTAGAACCCAGTGATCCAGTGCAGTCTGGGTCCTGCCTGAGCCTGCCTGAGCCTTGCGTCCCCATTCTCCCACCCACCCCACTGGATTTGCCCAATTGTTCAGAACTTGATTATCTTTGCAGCTAAAATCATAAATTAATTCCCAGGTAATTACTTCGTGTGGCACTCTCTGCCCCCATACATAATTTTCAGGTTAACAGATGGTTTGACCCCCAAAAGCTTACCGAAATTTAGCATTCAGAGCTGTCTGCTCAGGAATTTGTGTTTGGGAAAGGAAAACCATTGGGTAGAAACCTAGAAAAAGAGGCCCATCAGAATGGTGGGGCATGGGGTAAAACCAACTCTCATCTCTTCATGTCCTAGGCCCCAAGCTCAGTGAATATCACATGAATAAATGAACCCCTGAACGAATGAGGGAAGGGAGCCGAGAGCTGAAGGTGTTACCAGAGGGCATCTGGGGTCCTAGGCTAACGGCTGACTTTCTGAAAGAAGGAGCTCGGGCTTGCAGAGACTGCAACCTACCCCGGGTGAAGCCCCAGTCAGTGACGAAGGAAGGATGAAGGCCCAAGTTTCCGTGGAAAAGTCTCCGACGCCCTGCGCGCCAGGCCTCTGGAGCCCCGGGAGAAGGCCGGAGCTGGGTGACAGCCCACGCTTCCTCCCTGGCTCCGCAGCATTGTCTGGCCAATTCTGCCAAGACCTGCTCTGGAGCCATCAGAGTAGCTTTCGTCACTCCCACCACCAATATGAGGGAGGCATAATAATATTAGTCTGGGAGAGAAACCCCCTCGCTCGGTTCTCACGATTCCCATTTCCTCTTTCCTGGCTGTCATCCTATCTCGGGTCAGTCTCCAGTAAACAGAAAAGAGCCTGCTTTATGCTATCACAGATTAAGTGACACCAGCTAAGGGCTCCATCTTTCACTCTTTCTTTGAAATGGATCCTCCCACCCATCACTGCATTTTGTCCCATGAGAGGAATGTTCGGGGGAGCGGGTTTCTTTTTCACATCCGAACACAGGGAAGTGGCAGGGCTTTGGCTGCTGGGGCAGGCCTTGTTGGGCAGTTCGGAGGATTAAAGCGACACCGAATTTTAGAGCATTTTCATCTTTATCTCTGTCTTTTTAGGCATGGAGAGACCATCCTAGAGGGAAAGCGGTGGGGTCTCCGCAGTGGTCCCAGTGAGTCAGGATGCAGGATGTGGGCAGAACGCTCTCCGGCAAAGGGAGGGAGGTGCTGCTTGCTTCATTTCACGTCTTGGTGCCATTTCCTCAAGTCATAACTTGCGTTCAATATCCTTGATTTCTGGGGCGCCTGGGTGGCTCAGTCGGTTATGCATCTGCCTCCAGCTCAGGTCACCATCTCAGGTTCCTGGGATCAAGCCCTGCTTCTGGCTCTGTGCTCAGTGGGGAGTCTTCTTCTCCCTCTGCCCTCGCCCTGCTCATTCTCTCTCTCTCTCTCAAATAAATAAATAAAATATTTAAAAACAATCCTTTGGGGTGCCTGGGTGGCTCAGTCCTTAAGTGTCTGCCTTTGGCTCAGGTCATGTTCCCAGGGTCTGGGATCGAGCCCCACATCGGGATCCCTGCTCGGCAGGAAGCCTGCTTCCCCCTCTCCCACTCCCCCTGCTTGTGTTCTCTCTCTCGCTGTCTCTCTCTGTCAAATAAATAAATAAAATCTTAAAAAAAAAAATCCCTGATTTCTGAAATACCTAATGGTGGATGCCAAGATGAGGACCTTAAATTCCCAAGTATGGGGCTAGGAGACGGGGAGCCCGCCTCAGCTGCTCTGTAATGCCGGTAGGAAGACAATGTGCAGCTACTGGGCAGAGACCTGAACCAGACAGGCCTGGGGGGTGCTCTGAGCTGCCGCCCACCAGAGCAGGTGAAAGCAATTCCTATTTCTGTTTGCTGTTAGAGCCCCAAACTCAACTTGGTTATACTGTTGGACCCAGTTATACGGAGAAGTAGCGAATTCTAATGATGGCACTACTTCACCTCACTGAAAATTCCATTTTGCCCGTTATCCACCTGTGATACCAAAAGCTTGACCCACGGGCCCAGAGGCTACGCATACAGGTGGAGCGGGCGTGAGGCTAAAGCATGGGAGGTCCGATAGCCCTGCCCGATGCAGATCACAGTTGCTGCCCTGTACGGCCCGACCTGGCAGGCGGCCTCAAAATTCAGCTTCACTGACAGAAGAGGCTTTGGAACGAGGAAGAGGATGGATGCTGTGTCCCTTGAAGGTCAAACCACAGCTTAAGGACAACAATTTTTTCTACGAGGCAAGTTTTCATAAGGCAAAGAAGATCTAAGAACTCAGGTCGCTAGGGAGCATTTTTGCTCCGTGTGACTTACGAATCTATTAGGCTGATGGTGTGGTCCCCACGGAGAGGTGGCCCTATGTGTCACAGGCAGCCCAGGGCACGCCGGGGACTGCTCAGAAGGCGCTGTTTCCCCTCTGGTGAGTGTCAGTGCTCCCACAATGCACTTTTCTGGCCCAGAACATGTGGATTTTCCTTTGAGCTTCCATGCAATTCAGGATTTGCTCCATGTTTCCTTTCCTTTTTTTTTTTTTTTCACTCCAGTTCTGATAAACCTGTTTATTATTTTTAGGTTGCAAAAACAAAATAAGCTTACAGAGCTATCTTTGTTGTTGCGATTCATGCCAAAAGTAAATAACTTTTAGTTGGCAGCCTGAAACTCTAGGTCCTACCCACTCCCTCCCACCACCACCACCACCACCATCGCTGTAGCCATCAGCCTTTTCTCTTTGAGATGACCCATATAGGATGTGATTAAAACATAACAATGGGGGGCGCCTGGGTGGCTCAGATGGTTAAGCGTCTGCCTTCGGCTCAGGTCACGATCCCAGGGTCCTGGGATCGAGTCCCGCATTGGGCTCTCTGCTCCTTGGGAGCCTGCTTCTCCCTCTGCCTCTCTCTCTCTCTCTCTCTCTGTCTCTCATGAATAAATAAATAAAATCTTTAAAAAAAAAAAAAAGAAAACTCTTAAAAAAAAAAAACAAAAAACATAACAATGGGGAATGTTTTAGGAACACAGCTATTCTAATAGCACAGCAGTTGGCTTGGGGTATTATAATTTTGAGAGATTTTGATGAGCAAAAGTGAATTCCAAGACCAAAGGGGTGAAGGATCTAGAAATCAATCTGGGGGAGCAGGGAGGAGTGAGGATGTTGGGTCACAGAAGAGTCAAAGTTCTGCCACGTGGATATGTCCTTTAGACCAAACCTGTGCTTCTGCCAAATGTGGGAGCAAGACCACAATGTCAGTGCCACAGGGACTCAGATTTCTAATAATTCGAATTGCTCAAAAAGGAACAGGTTGCTCTGTAAGGGAGTGACCTTCTTGTCAATGACAGAATTCAAGCAAAACCTGGATGACCCCCTGTCAGGAAGATTAGAAAAGGGGCTTCTCCAGTAATGCTAAAATGAGGCATTCCCCACTGGGATCTCAAGAGGGTCGGGGACGCCCACAAGGAGGGCGCAAGGATGAACATGTGTGGACACAGGTCACCCGACACTATCCCAGATGAAGAGCCTGTCCCAGTCACTCTCCTCCTGCAAGATCATCTCCTCCAGACTGATTTCTACCTTCCTGGTCATACCTTTGAATTTACTTTAATTTATCCAATCGCTCCCCTAGAAGAACCTGTCTTCTCCAGCTGGCTCCCACCACATGCTCCATGTTCTGATCCCACAAGAACAGACTCAACCAGGGGCCACTGGTGAAGCTATGTGTTAAGGAAAACTTCCTGGAGAAGCCCGTCCTATCACATGCTCACTCAGTGCAAAGCTGTGTGTGTGTGGTGATGGCTCAAAACCCCACTGGCCCGCCAGTGGTGTGAAAGGAAGCCCTTGGTGTGTCTGGGGGTGAGTCTCCAACCAGTCGGTTTGAGAAACTCTGACCACATAAAGGCAGATGCTGGGCCCCTTGGTTTCCTCAATCCCTTTGTGCTCCAGGGGACTCCTAATCCACATGTTTCCTCCTAATTTACCCTTCATTTGTCAAAATATTATTTCACAAGAGCTTTTTGATGTCTAAAAAGCCTGATGAGTCTCTTAAGCCCTTTCCTGATTGGTAGCATGAAATTGTGTGCTCCTAGCACTTAATGGGACCAGGAGCCAGAAAGGCTAAAGTCTGCTTTGCAGGCCTGGGGCTGTGAGAACAGCCTCGCAAACCGTCCCTGGTCAGTACAGCAGGCCAGCTGTCAACATACCAGGAGGTGAGAAGACAAGCCACTTTTCTTTACAGGACTCTTTGGGTCCTGCCTCTAGGGATGGCCCAACTCCATTGGAAATGCAGTAAATCACATCATTCATTCGCTTCCTCTCTGAACAACTGTTTAATGACTACCTGCTATGTGCCAGGCATTGTCCCGGTGTTGGGCAATCACATATAAACAACGCTCAGTTCTTGCCCTTGAAGAACTCGCATCCTGGTGGAGAGGATAAATGCATAAATGGAACATTCCAAAAAGTATACTTCTGCTAGAGTGTAGAGTACTATAGAATTAAGGAGAGACCCCTGGGGTAGAAAAGAGGTAGTCATGAAAGACCTTTGAGGCTCTTCAGAAACAATGAAGTCATCTTGAGATACAAGGTAAAAATTCCCAATTGTTTGTTTAATGTCTCTCCCACCCACCAAATGCAGTATTTTATAGATAAAGGAAAAGAGGAGGAGGAGCCTGGAAGCTTTCAATAGTCAAGGCCTGACCTGGGTGCTTTAAATAAGGGATACTCTGGTGTCTTAGCTCCATCCATGTGAAATCTGACTTTTTTTTCAAGAAGCACAAGTTGGGACCCTCAGCCTCAGAGTTGTTCCAGCCTTTGTGGGCCAGCCCCGAGCTCCAGCTCAGGCTGTGTGGGGAGCCGAGGCACCAGCTCTCGAACCCAGAGCTTCACTGCATCTGGAGGGCTGGTGGCAGGCTGAGCAGACGTGAGCGTTTCACATGGTGGGATATTGTGTGTGGAAGTCAAGGGCAGTTTTAAGAAGAAAGATTTTAGTTCCATCCACTTTGTTGCAAATGGCAAGATTATGCTAAGCGAAATAAGTCAATCAGAGAAAGGTAAGTATCATATGATCTCACTGATATGAGGATTTTGAGAAACAAAAGGCAGAGGATCATAGGGGAAGGGAGGGAAAAATGAAACAAGATGAAACCAGAGAGGAAGACAAACCATAAGAGACTCTTAATCTCAGGAAACGAACTCTGGGTTGCTGGAGTGGAGGGGGTGGGAGAGATGGGGTGGTTGGACGATGAACACTGGGGAAGGTATGTACTATGGTGAACACTGTGTAAGAATGATGAATCACAGACTTGTACCCCTGAAACAAATAATACATTATATATTAATAAAAAAATAAAATAAATGATTTTAGCCTTTCCTATATGAATTAGAGATGATGATATTTGGTGCAGGTTTCAACTTCCATTTTTATTTACCTACCTCAATTACTAACAGATTATCTAATTTTCTTTTCTGATGATAAAAAGTAATACCTTTACTGTAGAAATTTTAGTTCACTGAATAAAAATGTAAAACAGAAAATAAAAATCACCCATGACATTACCCAAATAGCCAATTAGATGTTTTAGATATTTGCCTCTCTGATGAGCCGATTAAATCAAACACTTTGTTAAAGTATATGACTATTTTAAGCTTCATGATAAATAACCTACAGAGGATTTTCTTCTCATGACTGGGTCTCTTCTTTCTGTACTTTCAGGCCTCAAGGTCAAATACTGCCCTAAGTTACCCTTGAGTTCCTTCACCTAAGCAATGGCTAGCTAATTGGCTAGGTCCTACCCCAAAAGGGATAGGGCATGTAGGCAAGGTGGCATGGTTTACAACTTTCAGCCCACCAGGATCCAATCTGTTCTTTGCCTACAGGTCTTGCGACCATTCTGTCAAAGCTACTGATACCAGACTTTGAATTATGGAAGGGTCATTGCATCCCACCCCAGTTTAAATACTTGAACTTGAAATGTTACCAACTCTACAGAGGGTCTAGAAAAGGAAAACTCTGTTTTCCATCTCAAAGGAAACAGTCGTGAGATTTTCTTGTGATGTATGAGGGAAGGCAAAAGGCAGAACTTTCTTTTTTTCTAAAAACTAAAAGGAAAACCAACTTCTCTCCTTTCAAAGCATGATAAATTGCTGTATTGACTTTATTCTCAAAAGAGGAATCCCATTTGCCTGTGTGCTAGCATGCTAATTTGTTCTTTGCGGTTTGGGGTCAAAATTTGAATTCGCCTTGCAAGTTCACTTTAAAGTTTAGCTTCAATCTTTTTAAAGAAATCCTTAGAGTTCCACAGTGTATTTGGAAAAAAGAAAAATAAAAGTTTCAAATATTGGCTTTAGTAGGATATTTTGACTGTATTTCAGCTCAGCAAATGATCAGCAAATTAGCAGATTTATCCATTCCAATATTTTTGTTGTAACACTAACAGTTCTGAGCGTGACTAGGATCTTTTGGCCTATGAACAACTATTTTTGCTGAATGACAAGGCTTTAGCCTTACAAGTACTTACTTTTTTGCCAGGGAAATTGTAATTGTTCAAACTTTTTAAAAACAGGCACCATTTTTATTTGCTTAGATCCCCCCTGGTTAAAGTGTGTTATGTTGAGATGAGACATGTCATAAGCAAAATCTACTTATTTCACTATGTATGCTGGAAATCAGCTGAATCCAGAATAAAGTTGAATATAATTTCAGAATTGAAAAATAGTTCTTGTTCTTTCCTGTGATAACAAGTACTTAATATATTTTTAGTATAATTATTCATACTGTTAGATTATAACAGTTACTGTTTTTATGAACACAGCTTTCCTATAACTTGTCTGGAATGATTTTATATGATTGCAGAATATTTGTAACAGAAACTCAAGGGAATCATGAACTAGTTCAAGAAATTGTTTGTTTTTTTTTTTCCAGAAATTCTGGAGCCTGGAAAAATCCTCTCTGTCTTTAGAAAGTACATAAAATTGCCAAGGCTGCTAGAATACATGTCATTTGCTAAGTCTTTCTTTATAATTTTCTCTATCACCATCTGTTAGCAAAGCAAACTTCACTTTATAAATAATAAGACCTTACAATTATCTCATGGTTTTTGGTTTACAAAATCCTTGTATATATCATGTCATTGTCATTTTAATCTCCTACATATCTACAGAGATAGACCAGACATATGTGATTATCTCCATTTTACAAAACAAGCAAATGAGAAAGAGAATGGGTATACCTAAATCACCTACTTAGTAAGTGTCATCATTAGGTTCAAACCCAGATGTTCTGATTCCAAGTGCTGGGCTCCTTCCATAGCATAAAACCTAGCTCCCCAGAGTGACACTGAAGGATGAAAAGACATAGCCAAAGAACAATCAGACACATTTACTTTTGAATCCTTGTCCATGTATTAGCTAGGTGACATTGGAAAAGTTATTTAACCTTTCTGAACCTCATTTTTTATATAAATGGAAGAGGGATAGTATTACATAACTCGGAATTTTAGATAAGATTAAATAATCTATGTAAATTGCTTGGCACTAGAAATATTTCATAAATGTTAATTGTTGTTACTGTTTTGGTATTATTATTACTATTATTGGCTTGGTAGTAGAATGAGGTAGCTAGAACAACCACTCAAGATTTCAGGATCTGATGTTGTTCTTAGAATTCCTGTGGGTTGCTAATTCCCCCATTCTCTTGATTTGATGCTTGGCTAACTGTACAATTTCACCACAAAGTGGAATGGACAAAGATGAGACTTAATATAGATTGTTCTTACTACCTTTGTGGTTGGTTTGCCAAGAGTATGGAAGCAGTAAAAAGAATAAAGGAAAGAAATTTCCCTCCTAGCTGCTTCTGTTTAATTACACGAAAGATTCCATCTTTAGTGGAGTGAGATGTGTGATGGGATAAATTTAGTCCATTCTTAGATCCCCTCCAAAGGATATTGAGTTTGGTAACAGCCCATCGTAATGGAACCAAGGATTAGCATCACTGAGAGTCTCTGAGGTGGGTATTTTCCATTGAAAATTGTAATGTAGGTTCTAAGCAATGAAAGAAGATAGGGCTTGTATTTGTGACCCCCACCCTACTGCGCACTCTGCTCTTACACACACATAGAACTTAACTATTGCTATTTATTCTCATCTTAGAAATTTCTCAGTTGCTTAGAGAATTTTCAACTAGAACTGCTTGTGAGTTCCTACAGAGCCTGAGTGTATGCACGTGAGTATATTTGTATGTGTGTTCTTTTCCTTTTGCTTACAATGCTCACCCCACTCCACAGCCTGGCTAGTTGTACCTCATTCTTTAAGGCTTATTTTAGGCATCATCTTCTCTACAAGTCTCTTGGGACATTGTCTCTGTCCCCTGTTGTCTCCCCACCCCAGCTGCAGTTAGAGTCTCCCTTTGGATATTTTCAGAATTACTTATACATTTTCTACTTTGTTCCTCACCACATGGTGTTAAATTACCTGTTCATATATCTGTTGCATCAACTCAGCTGAGAACTTGGAGGGCAGCAACTGTGTCTTATTCACCTTTGTAATCTACTACTAGCAGAGTAAAATGTTCAATAAATAATCTTTAAATGAATAAACTTAATGGTCAGACTTTTGCCTTGCCTGAACTGATTACTGACAGTTGCCTTTGAGTAGCATGTTTGAACTAATTACTTAATGTGCAATCCCACTTCTTTATTCTCTTTCCAAAGAATATATTATATATTTCTAATTTATAGCTCATGTTAGTTGCCAACTCTTCTAGCCTACATATGCAACATTTTGACTATTGTTGCTAAGGAGTAAAACAATATGTATAAATAAAACAAAGGAATACACAGTGAAAACTATATGCATTGATAAACTTTATGTACATTTATTCATATTATTAAATATATACACATGTGTTTTTGAGTGCAGTAGATATCACATGTATAATGTACACACATCCATGTGTATGTATCTATGTATGTATCTATGTATATTTTTACAATTTCTCATCAAGGTTCTGAAACTGATGGCTGCAGTTTTTGGTCCCTTGTTCATTCAGTCTTTAGCCTCACTGAGTCTTTCTGTGAACGCTGAAATGACAAAGCTATTCAAAGCCACAGCTGCTTGGCATGTCTGCTTTTTTTTCCCATTGCCCAGGGTCTCTGCCATAGCATTTAGCTATTAAGGCATTCTGGGGTTCTAAACCTCCAGTCTCACCAAGATACCTGCTAAGATATGGTTATTTCCTCTTCTCAGGAAGAAAAATATAGAAAAACAAATGATCTCTGCCTCTTCATAGATATTCAAGGCACTTTGCATGAGGAAGACAGAGAAAGCTGGAGATCTCTGAAGAATAAGATCTCTCAGACTTGCATCTGCTGTTGGGCCTGCCCTATTTCTCAATGGCAGCTGCTCTGTGGGGGAGGCAGCTCTATGGTCAGACTCACAGTGAGCGAGCTGGGGCCATGGTGGGAGCTCATCTTTTTTACCCAAGAGGGCCTATCAACTCTCATCAAGGTCTTTTCCTAAATCCAAGAACCAGATTTGAATTCGTCTATTTCCCCAGTAGGTAGAAAGCATTGCTGTCAGCTTTTGCTTGTATAGATTTTCCTTTCTTACTATATGTGTATGCACAGCACCAAACCTAGTGACTGACATACTGAGAATGTTGAATTAAATTAAATGAATGGAACTGTTGAATTTGAGAACTATGGGGAGAAGAAAATTACATCCAACTGAAATTTTTCTCCTTAAAACTTTCTAGACCTGGACTGTTTTTTGTTTTGTTTTGTTTTTAGAATGACAGAGAAGACGATCTGCTGGTTCAGAGAGACTCTGAAAAAGGGACCCAAGACTTAACCCTCATCAGAGGACTACGGACTGTTCCCCAGAGATTAATCTAATCTTATGGAATAATATCTCTGAATTACTTTGAAGATTTGGATTTTCTATTTTTTCTTTCATCCAAAAATCTTAAGCTCCTCTACTTCCTTACGCTTATAACTCAAGACCCAGGTTGGCCTTCTCACCTTCAGCCTTTTGGCTCAATCGTCAGTAAAAAAAAAAAAAAATTCTGTGTCTGAAATTATGTTTTTATTTCATAGGACTGAGGCAATGGGAAAAGAGGGAGTGTGCTTTACTAAGTGATTTTATATTAATTTGTGACCACTTTTTTACCTTATCTGAGTTGTTAATGTGAAACCCCAAATGGACTGCGAGGATGAGCTAGACTAATGGTCTATTTATGTTAGAGCTGCTGCCTTCTTTGGTTGATCACTAGCACTTTCTCATGTCAAATCATGCACAGATAATTTTTTAACTTATAGATACATAAGAATGTGTCTCTGTATTGAAAATATTGTGGTAACTCCACAGGCCATGGCATGGAACTCTGGTGTTCGTTTGCTTGCTTACAAAACTGCTGAATGTGAAAGTGGTCTGAAATGCTGGTGGACCGTTCTAAGGGTTCATCTCTATTTTCCTACAGACACACAAGAGGATAGAAGGGTGCCCAGGCTAGGGTAGGAAAAGGCTGGGGTACATGTGAGCTTCAGTGCCAAATAAACCTTCTTCTAAAAGGTCAAAAGCAGGTGAGGCATTTTGCAGTTACAAATGTAAAAAATCACCATGGGTAGCAAGACCACTGGCTGAAAGTTATTGGGAAAGGGATAGTCACAGGGTCTCAAAATGCTATCCGTCAGATTGTTAATTGTTTACAGAGAAGAAAAGTTACCTTCAAGTGGAGAAATCTATTGGATAAGTAATCAAACTTAGCAAATCTAATAATGGAGCATACTTCACGTGCTTTCTGATGTGATATGCAGAGTAAGATTTAACATTACCCATGTGGTATTCTTCCCCCAAAACATATAAACTGAATCTAATCTAGAGAAAACAGTCATATCCAAAGTCTGTGTCATTCTGCATATGTAAATTATATGGCATTGCACAAACCAGCTGGCCAGGATTCTTCAAAATTGTTGACATCATCAAAGAAAAAGGAAAGTAAAGGAATTTCTGGATTAAAGGAGAATAAGACAAATAAATGCAATCTGTCATCTTTGGTTGATTCTTGACATCTCCTCCCACGCCCTCCCAAAAAGCTATAAAGTATAAAATACACATTAGATAATATTATTGATTCAATGTTAAGTTTCTTGAGGTAATAATAGTATTGTGATTATGTAAAAGAATGTCCTTGTTCTTGGGAGATACGTGCTGAGGTATTTAGGGGTGAACTGCCGTAATGTCTGCAACTTACTTTTAAGTGGTTAAGCAAATGTATACACATAAATGTATGTATATATACACACAAAACTGTATATACATGTGTGTCTGGAGGGAGAGAGAGCAAATAGGTTAAGGGTGAGATAGCTCAGCTCATTTGACAGGGCCCATATGGAAATGCCCAGCACTTGGCAATGGCCAGGCTCCTAGAAGAGGTCAGATGGTCAATAGTGGCCTAGCACATGGCCAGAGATGGTCAATGTCTTCTTAACTTCCATGCTGTTACAGGTCTTAACTTCCGTGTTTTTTCTTCGAGACTCTGCAGATTTTGCTCATAAGATATGGCTTCCACAACTTCTTAATCTTTCATATACCGATTTCCTTTGAAAGGATATTATTTTATTTCATAATATGGCCCTAGGACCAGATTGGAACCAGGTTTTAATCCAGGCTGTTAATTTACTAGCTATGTAGATTTGTGCAAGTTACTTCATCTCTCCTGATCTCAGTACCCACATTCATAACAGATGGATAACAGTAATAACGATCTCATAGGGGTATTATGAGAAATGAAGGAGATAAACAGTGTTCTTGGCACAGTGTCTTGCACATCATAAGCACTCAATAAATATTTGCTTATCAATATTATTATGGTGCATACTGTTCAGAGCTTGCCAATAAAAACTACAATTATGAAAGTAAGCAACAAATATGTACTGAGCACCTATTATGTGTTAGGAACTATTATTGTTCAATGAACAACAGTGAAAGATCCCTGACTTAATGGAATTTATATTATAACCAATGCTTAATATACACCAAGAAAATTCTGAGTACCTTACAGATATTAACTCATTTAATTTTCAAAATATCTCTGACTCTAGAGGTCTCATCTCAAACAGTCTGCCTAGTGGTTTGGTTTGGTGGAATTTTCTGGGGCTTCTGAAAAATAATTGAATTAACATTAGGATGTGTCCAGGGTTAGTGGGGAGGAGTTTGTTTTGCTATATTTTGTTTAGTTTTTTTCAACTCTGTGAAAATGTTCAATGACAAAAAACCATTGTCTGGTTGAGCCAGAAGCTAAAGATCATATAGAAATAATTGATGAAACGCACTCCTCATTTTTAGGTAAATGATGTTCCCTGGAGTGGGGGAGGGTAGAAGAGAGTAAGAAGAAAGCAAAACAAAGAATAAACTCACCTCTTTTTCTTATAGACAGGTTTTAAGAAGCTTGGTTCACAATGTTCTGGATTTCTACCAGATATCCCCATTCTAGCCAATGTCACCATGATTCTATGGACTGGGGGAGAGAAAGCACTTGGCATCTAAAGGAGTACAGTGCTGTGTGCCATATCTGAAATTCTGAATCATTTCCATTGGCCCATTTCTGGATCCCCTTTTAGCAGTAACTGTGTGATTTGCTCTAGCTCTCTGCCAGTGGGTCTCTGATCAACTGCCTAGTTAGACCAGCACTGTTGTGGCTCAGCATGAGTCAGAGGGGAGATTCTGTAAACTCTTTTGTCAGCTGTCTGTCATCATTCTCTTACTTGCGGTTCCAGACCTGGAGAGGCATCTTTCTTTGTTGGTCATTTTTGGTGTGTCAATGAATGTCGTACATCTCCAGACATGTTCCAGGACTATCCCAAATAATTTTTACCTCCCACAAACCCCAAAGCATCTTTCTAAATATACTTCTTGTCATTTATAAACCCCTGCATATTTCCAGGAAAATATTATCCATACCTAAAATCCATACCATAAAATATTATCCTCACCCTACTGTTTAGTAAGAAAAATTGGTGTTCTCCAAGAAGTCTCATAATTTTTCTTTCATCACAGGAAAGGATGGTCATGGTCTTAACCAAATTCAAGTCTGGCTGGGGACTCAAAGCCACAGGCTTTCACCTTTGCAAATACTACCTTTCTTCCTAGTCAAAGAGGCCAGGCTGAGGATCCAGGAAGAGCAAAACTTTTAACAGCAGGATGGACAACACAAAAGTAAATTAGCTGTCACACAGTTTATGTTCTGTTGACAATGTTTTCTTGAGTACATAAAATGTTCTTATTCTCTGACTTCAAAATTTTACTACTAAAAAACTGTCCTAAAGGCATGGTCAGAGATAAACAAAGAGATTAATGAACACCATAATATCATTTATTATAGTGGAAAAATTTTTATTGCTTTTAAACTATCCAACAATATGTTATTGATCTATAAATTACAGCATGTCCAAAACATAAAATACTATGCAGCCATTAATGAATATTTTGTGACAGAGGAAAGTGTTAATAACAAGTAATGAGGTAAGTTACACAAAAGAGGCATGAGAATTAAAAATTCATGAGGAACAATAACCGAGGAATGTTTAGCTGTGTCTTCCATTGCCATTTTAGAATCTTTGCTCCAGAATGAAAGGAAATCTCCATGTCCCAAGAATACAGGCAGAGCTTTGGGTTCTGGGGAGTTGGGGGTTCTACACCTAGAGGACCATTATCAAACCTTTGTTTTCAAAAGCCCAAGGCCTTTGAAAGGAAGGGGATGGAGGCTGTGCCCTTTGCGGAGGAAAAGATGTTGGCTTTTTCAACATTCTTGTAGGAATTGGAGTCCCCAGGACTGGAAGGGACAAAGCGTTCCAAGGGGGATCTTGCTGACATGCAGTTCCCAGGAAGAGGGGATCATGTGGGCCCTCAAGCATTAGTATTAGGGGATATGGCTTACCATTATCTCTGTCCCTCCTTCTATTGGATTATTCCCATGAGGATACAAACATGCTCTGGTATTTCTCACCTTAGAACAGTAAACTTCCTTAACCCTGTATTTGTCGTTATCTGCCTCTCCATGTTTGAAAGTTTGTCAGTGGTGGACTGCCTTCACTGCCTATTCCATGCAGTGTTCTATGTGTTGCCATGCGTGTTTGCCCCACACAGTCGCACAGAGAGTAGTGAGACTGCTTTTGTCACCATCACCCAGGAGCTCTCTGTTCCCTTTCCTCATTGTTCTCCACCTCATTCAAGGCAGTCAACCATTAAGCTCTCCACAAACATCAGCTGCTTTTAGCTTCCACAAAGTCTTGCTCTCTTGGTTTTCCTCCACCTCATTGGGCACCCCAGCCCATCTTCCTTTACTGTCTCCTCCTCAACATGGATGTACTAAGGACACAATCTGCCTGTTTCCTCTCTCATTCTTCTCTCTCTAGGTAATATCATCCATTTTCAGAAATTTAAATACTATATTTATTCAAGGTCAATTTCATACCTGTGTAGGTCTAGGTATCCTGACTTTTGGACCCCTATTGCATATCATATAAAATGTATTAAGATGCACCCATAGTTCAAAGCAAATTTACTTTTTGGGAGGAGGGGAGTGCATTTTTTTTTATTGTATGAAATATACATAACATACAATTTGCCATTTTAATTATTTTTAAGGTAAACATTTTGGTGGCATTAATTACATTCAAATGGCGTACCACCATCCCCACTGTCTATTTCCAAAATGTTTTCATCACCCCAAACAGAAACCCTGTATCCCTTAAGAAATAACCCCATTTCCTCTTTCTTCCCAGCTTTCATTAACCATTTTCAGTCTCAATGAATTTGACTACCCTAGATTAAATGTGCTTTCTTGCTGTTAAAAAAAGAATTTTATCATTTTATTTTTAAAACTGTTTTGACAAAGCATTTATTTTAAAATTGGCTCTCATTTTCCAGCTACCACCAAGCAGAATTGTATCCTAAAACTTGACAATTAATAAAGATGATGTAAGCTGCATTTGTAGACATTTAATGCATTATTTATTAAGTTTGATGTTTACTTTCATGTGAATTTTTTAAAGATTGATTTATTTATTTGAGAGAGAGAGAAAGAGTATGTGTGCACATGTGCATGCATGAGTGGGGGGAGGAGCAGAGGGAGAGAATCTTTTAGCAGATGCCACACTGAGATCGAGTCCTACATGGGGCTCAATCTCACCACCTGTGAGATCATGACCTGAGCTGAAACCAAGAGTTGGATGCTTAACCGACTGTGCCAACCAGGAGCATGTTTTTAATTTTTAAAAAATAATTTCATACTTACATAAAGTTTCAAAATAATTACAGAGTCCTCCTACCCCTTTCACCCAGCTTCCTCTAGTGATATCTTACATAATTGTAATTCATTATCAATTTTCTTGACTTTATTTGGTTGTCATCACTTTTTACATGTATCAATTATGGGTGTGGTTGTGTTTACAACAACTTTTATCATATACATATTTCTAGGTGCATGTAACTGCCAGCACAATAAGAATACAGAATGTTCCATCACTCCATCAGGACAAAGAAATTCTTTCATGCTCTCCCTTTACAATCACCCGCTCCTGTCCAGTCGCCTTCTCTGGCAACCACTGGTCCATCGTCTGTCTCCATAATTATGTCATTTTGAGAATGTTATACACATGGAGTCATACCTTCAAGATCGGCCTTTTTTTATTGAAAGCCTATATTTTTCCTCATCATGCAAGTACCCTGTTCTCCTAGAAGGTGATCTCAATGGCCTCATAGAATTGGTGGGTAGAGAGTGATATCTCAAAAGGAGAAAGGGGCGCCTGAGTGACTCAGTTGGTTAAGCATCTGCCTTCAGCTCAGATCAGGATTCCCCCAGTCCTGGGATCGAGTCCTGTGTCGGGCTCCTTGCTCAGTGAGGAGCCTGCTTTTCTCTCTCCCTCTGCCTGCCGCTCGCCCTGCTTATGCTCTCTCTCTCTCTGTCAAATAAATAAATAAAATCTTAAAAAAAAAAAAAAAAGGAGAGAAATTGTCCTGTGTGTCAGTGATTTGGTCTACTAAACCCGAAAAATAGGTAACAGATTCAATAGACTTCTAATCATTTGGTACTCCTGCACTCCTTGCAGAGACATCTTCAGGAAATAAAAACCACATTTCTACCTTTGTCTCTGTTGCCTACATCCACTCTTTCACCTTTAACCAAGCTGCCATGTTCTCTCACCTGACCACTCCAGTAAGTCTCTTAACCTTCCCCCCTGCCCCACTCCCCCCTCTTTTTATGTCTCCCAAATCCACTCCCCAAAATCCATTCACAGCCTCTTTGATCCTTGCATAATCTCAGCTCTGAAAACATCTCTTTAGAGAGACTTTTCTGACAATCCCATCACTTTTTCCTCCCTAAACCCTCCCAACAAGTCACCCTGCTTTATTTTGTTCACACACTTATGAAGAATTTCATGGTATTTATCTTGTTGATTTATAGTCATTTATTGTTTATTTGTCTTCCTCTTTTCTGTAAAATCATGCTGATGTCAGCAACTTCCTCCTGTCCCTAGCACCTGGGACACTTGGCCTAGTCTTATGATCTCAGTAAATATTTATTGATTGAATGAATGACTAAATGAACATTTATGTGGCTTAAAAACTGCCCTAGAAATGTAGAAAGTAAGACAGCTGTCCTTACTTCACTATACAATTGCTCAGAAAATGCAGGAGAAAACTGAGACCTGACAGCAGTTGGGGATACGCAGACTGGCAAGATATTGTTGATGATTTTAAAATCCATCACCATGCTGAGTTCAAAACCTCAACACTGTGGAAAATGCTGTTGGACCTTGTGTGGTCACAGTGGTTAGGATGTTGGCTTTCACCTGAACTGCTTGGGGAAGAAAGATCTCTCTCTGCTCTCTTGCTATTGCCTTATTTGATTTCTTTGTATAGTGATCACCCACTTGTGAACTCCTAAGCCACATGCCAGTGGGAAGAACATGGCAAGGAGAGGTGAGTTTCGCGCCAGTGCAATGGAAAAACTACTTCAAATCAACTCAAGTTTAGGTTCACGTGAGACACAGCACTCTATTTGGCTCTAACATCCCAATGGTAAGACCAGCCAGCTCAACTGGATTGAATATTTCCTGCTTCAACAGGAAATTTATGTACTGATCCATTGATGGAGGTGGTGGGGAGAAGTTGATATTTGGCATTTGCAACCAAAAACCAAAACTGATTCATGTTTCATAAGAAAAAGATTTTTCTGAATAAAAAAAATTTAAAGGCTTTCTTCCTTCAAATAAAATGAGGTTAATCAAGGCTAATTGAGAAAAAAGAAATGGTCCTCCAAATAAAATATTTCTGTACCATTCTGATAAGACCAGGGCTGGTCTTCAGCATGAATGAAATCTTTGGCCATCCAGATAATAATGGATTTCTGAAAGATAAAGCTACTTAAACAAAAATGAGCTTCTCACTACTGAGCAGGAATTCCTTGGGGTGCCAACTGAGGAAGGTCTCATTAAGGATATGTATCTTTCTTTGTTCCCAGGGAGTCATAGCTCATGGGCAACCTAACACGTCAGAGGAAGCCAGTTCATCTAATTAGGCATCATAGTCATCTGGACAACAGGGACTTTGGGGAAATGGCCACCAGGACAGAGAGGGTGCAATCCAGAGTAGAGTTACTCTTCCTCCATTCTGTGCCTTCTTTCTTTCACCATCAAATATTGACTAGACCTACTATGAAAGTGAAGGGAAATGGAACGGATAGTATGAGAGATTCCATGATGAGTGAGACACAGTTCCTGTCTTCAAAACACTTACCACCTAAGTATAAGAGGGTAAAACATGTATGGATAGCTCTAAGACCACATGGAGAAAAGCCACAAGAAAGTTAGAGATAAAACATTATGAAAGTCTGGAAAAGATAGAACTTATTTTACTTGGCTAAGGTAGGAAATGGGAAGAAAAGGTGAATCGGAACATTCTTTGTGGAAGAGCTGACATCTGCAAGGGAATTGCAAGATGCATGGGGTTTGACCAGGAGGATCTGAGACCAAAGGGGATTCCTTACAGGTGGAAGCATCCACAAACTCACCAGCAGAGGAACGTCTCCCTGAGATGGCAGAGAAGGAAATGGAGAAAATTGGCTTAATCTGTTCTGAAAAGAGCAGAGAAGAAGCTGTAGACAAAACTTCTTTGATTCATAATCAGTTGGATATCAGCTTTGATTCACAATATACAGACCAAGATTGTATACAAGAGCCCGAAGTTCAGTCCAGCAAAATATGGCTCAATGGGACAAATCAATAAATACCCTGAAGACTTTTGCATTCCAGACTCAGAGTTGCCTCAAACTAGGTGTGGGCTCCTGGTAACTTCACTGCTTCATCTCTTAGTGAATTATCTGAGCTACCTCACTGGCTTCTCCTGAATTATGAATGAGATCACTAAAATTTAACTTCAGAAATATCCTGGAGACTTTAGAGGCAGAAATTCATAGTGGCTGAGAGCATGGGCTTTTGGAGTCAGTTTGTTCGTATTTTAGTCATAACGTCTCCTTGTACTTATTTTGTAAACTTAGACAAACCTTTCCAAGCTCATTTCCTCATTCTCTAAAGATGGAGATAAAAACACTATATACTTCATGTGCTAATTCTTAAAGGTTAAATCAGAACATTTGTATAAAGATTTTAATCCAATTTGGGCACCTAAGAAGTTAGCTATATTATGAGTGAGTAAACAGTGACCCCTCATCAGGGAATTCATGCTGCATTATACATTGCTACAGATGACAACTTCATGAGGAGGGTAATTAACTGACCCAAGAGATCTAGGATATCATGGTGTCATTTGATTACTTAGAATATAGAATAAACCAGCATAAATGGATTAAGATCTCTTAGCCTGGGTTTTCTGGTTGAGTGAAGAGTCAAAAGGGATGACATTTAAAGATGAACTAGAAAATACCATTCAAGTAGAAAATTTTGAAACTAGAAAATCCAATTCTCTCTCTCTCTCTCTCCCCCCATCACCATTCTGGGAAGTGGGCCTTTCCTATGTTGTAGTTTGGAGCATAAAAGTGTTCTCCAGGAATAGTCATTTCACTTGTCATTGGAAGAAGCCCTCCCACCATTGCCAATGGAGTTCCATTCTTCATGTCTTTCAAATAGAATAAAAAGCTCCCAGGGTTCATTTGCCTTAGGATTTTCCCTGTGATATTTTTCATCCAAGGTGTTCACTGAATAATCAGATGGACTATACATGCAGTGGGCTCACATAAACCGAACTTTCAAGCTTTTGGTACCTCCCCACACCTGGGTCACTATGGTAATATTCTGTTTCACTGGAATTTTAATATCTTCATTTAAAACAAGAAGTTAGGCAACTTTACACAGGATATTTTAGAACCTATCCATGTCTTACCCAACACTCTCTTCAGAGCTCACTTTCTCTTGCCTATGGGAATGGGATAAAATATACAGTTTATCCAGGAAGGGTCACGCCAAATGGAGACATAGCACTTTGTTTAAAAAGCAGGTATCTTATTACTTACAACCCTCACCTTCTGGCCCAGCCTAATGCCATAATTACTCTCTTAAATTTCCTTTTATTTAACATCATCCATCCTGTCTTCTTTTGTTACCATTATTTAACTAACTAAACAGACCAAATACAATACCAAAGGCTAAAGGAGGCACGAATTCAACTCGTGGAAATCTGCTTTTAATTTCGGATTATGGGGCCAGTTTCCTAGAAATTGCCACATTTTAAAGAAAATGGAGTTTCTTTCTTTATGTCAAGAGATGGCTGATCTAATTAAATTCGGTTTAATCTAATAATGAGTCATGGTAGAGCTGTCTTCAAAATTAACATTTTAGTTCCAAATCCAAACTTTAATCATCAGATGTATCTTCTTCCTAGTCTAAATCAAAAATTGAATTATGAAATTCCCATGGGAATTTTCCCCACTCTCCTAGAGACCTGTTAGAAGGTATGAAGATGAAAAGATAAAACAAAATTACATTGGCCACTATGAAATGTTTTCCCTTCTAAAGAGACACTGAAATAATAATAATAAAAAAATACTGCGGGGAAATCAGGAAGTTCTGCATAAATGTAAGCTCCTGGAGAGTCAGAGGTGTAATTAATTTTCGCATGCCTGGTGCTTCACAGCACATCACAGGCAAAGTTGCTGCTCAGGAAGTGAGTGCTGAAGGCGTGTGGACTTCCGCCTCGCAAAGACCATGCCAAAAGTGAGTTGGACCCAAGATGGACAATTCTTTTCTGTTTTGCTCTCTACTACTTGAAAGCTAGTTATTGGATGAATGAATGAGCGACTCTGAAACTGACCAGACACCCCTGATGAGCTTGCTGTGTCTAGTTCATATGGAATCTTCAGGCGGTGACCAAACTATACTGAGATCCTGGACAACAAGTAATGGAACCAGCAGGACACTAGACCTGCCTCCCAGGGTGAGACCTCGGGGATCTAAGCAAATGATGATTTCACATTACGTCACTTGGACCATTAGGAAGCCTTAATGTTCTGCCAAGTTTGACCAGTTGAAAACGCAGTTAGTAGTCCAGATTCCCTACTTTATTCTGTTAATAATAAGAAGTGGAAGGCAGCGTATAAAGAACTAAAGAAATCACAGTGAACTATAGGAAATTTCCACCTTAAACACGTGAGGTAACTTTAGAATCGTCTGTAAGTGGTTGGGATATGCCCTGACCCAGGACAAATTGTTTGGGAACTCACGACTTTCTCTGGGGAGCTTTTGCAGCCTGGGTGTACGGAGACAACTATTGTTCTGTATTTATCCGGAGTGAAGTACATTCTTTGTCATACCGATAACACAGCTCCCCAAAGATGCATGGTTTTCACATGTCAATGAGGCCAACCAGCTGCAAAAAGCATCTCTTGCTGGAGACATCAAAATGGAAAGCCTCTACCTTAAATCTTTGTATTATTCCCCTAAGCCTGAAAAACACCATCTTGACTTGGGTGGAATGATATTGCAGGGAGGGGCTGGAAGCACCGTGAAGATAAACGAAACTCAGAATCTGTCTAGATTTAAGCAAAGAATAACAACAATGACCACAAAATCACAGAATTCAGCAATTATTATAGAAATGCGGCCACTAGAATTGACTCATATAGCTCGACTCTTCATTCGCGACGCTGGCTTTGTTTATGGAAACTGGATTTTAATAACACTAGCCCTTCTTCAAGTTTCATAATAATTTCATAAAAATAAAAGTTGATTAGCATGTGGAATATATACATATTCTACCACATATTTACATGGATTTGTGTGCAAGGACATGCATACCGGGAAAGAAGGCTAACCATGCCGGCCTCTAAGATAGAGCTGTGCTTGGGGAGAAACACAATAGACATTGAACTGAACAAATCAAAATTGTTTAATGGTTTTCTGACGTGCCTTCAGGCAATGGAGAATAGCATGTCCAATTGGAAGTGCAGGGAGAATTTTGAGGCAGTCAAAAAAAGAAATGAATCCTTCTCTTTTCTCTTTTTGAACTCTATAATATAATTTTTCACCATTGTCCTTTTGAAGTCTGACATTCAGCTGAAAATTCCTTGAGGATTGTGAGACCCCGGAATGCATTACAAAGGAGGGCACGGAATGTCCTTTAATGTGGATCTTTAGGAGAGCAGACAACCAACCGAACATTGAGAACCTCTCAGTCCTCTAATTCCAACATCCTACCAAAATGGATTTTAACTCTGCCTGACTAGCATGAACAGAACAAAAAACAAAAACAAACAATTACCCCCTAGTTATTTCTACTCTTACTCCTGATAGGATAAGCAAGCTGCTTAGAACAGGGACGCTCTTCATCCTGTTTTGTCCCTCTCCTCTTCTTTACGCACATTCGTTCTCAAGGGCTCTGAACTTCCCTGCTCCTGTATCCTTTTGATGTGTTCGTCCACAGATTCCCACATTGCAGAGCAGGGGTGTCCCGCATTTTCCCTCTTGGCAGCAGGCTGACCACAGCCTCGGGTCTGCATCCCCACACACTTGTGATGACCCATTACGTCACTCATCCACCATTCAGTTCTGTTGCTTAGTTCTCTTCAGGACTACTCCAAATCTCTATCCTCCTCAAGTTTTCTGGCATGAAAATTCATTTCATCAGATAGTGGGACCAAGCCCTAAATCCAGGTCCTGAGTGTCCTCACCTCTGGGTAGGACAACCCCATCAGTGCCCTCCACCCCCACCCAGGCCATGACCTCCTACTTTTGGAGCAAACAGGCCTCTCGGTGTGAGCTCCTTTGGCTTCTGGCCCTCTGTCTACAGATTCATCCACCTCCACACCAGGCCTAGTCTGCTTCCAGTACCAGAAAATGAGGCATGCCTCCTCCTGTTCAAAATCATACAACCCTCTGGACCCTGCACCTCAAGCTTCCTATTGGACTTCCTCAGCCTTCTCTTCCATATTTTCCATTTCATCCTCTTCTCCATCTTTCCAACCTTCCCTCGTTTCCCCATGGCTTGTAAAATTGTTTAAATCAATCTCACCTAATTCTTTAAAATAGAATAATAATAAATTCTGTTGACTTCCCTACCCTTTTCTTCACAGAACCCCTTTTCTCATCTAAACTGTAGAGTTCTGCACTTTGTCTCCCTTTTGGCATCTCTCACTCACTCCTCAAACTACCCCTCACAGTTTCAGGTCCTGGCCCCTTTTTCCTAAGGACATCAGGGACCTTTATAATAAAGACACCTCAAAATACTAAACATCTACCTCATCTGACACTGTTGACCTCTCCCTCCTTTTGAAATGCTCTCTTGACTTCCCTCTGGAGCCCTGCACACTTCCTGAGCTTGACTTCTTATTACTCTCTGCTGTGGATTCCTCTGTTTCTGCCATCCCTTTAAATGGTGGCCTTCTTCCAGGGTTTGGTCTGTGGCCCTATCTTCACTCCACACTGTCCTTGGTTGAGTGTCCCTAATCTCATAGACTTGGCAATCATTACATATAAAAGGTGGGTAATTCCCTATTTCTTTGCCACATCTCCCCACCCCATCCCCAGCTTCCAATTCCCATATACTCCTGCCTTGTGATATTTTCCTTTCCATATCAATTAGCATGTCCAACTCAGTATGTCCAAAACTTCCCCTCGATCCGGACTCCCTTCATATTTTGTCTCAGAGGTGACAATGTCATTCTTGGTTGCATTACCCGGCTTCAGGTAACTTTTGCTCTTCAGTCCACCTGCTTTGTGCTGCCACACTGCTAACCAGTCACCAAGGGCTTGGGTTCATTTTCTAAACACATCCTGAATCAGCTCCACTTCTTGACAACCAATGCCCCAGCTGAGGTACCTGTCATCTCCCATGAGGATTTGTGCAACGGGCTTCAAATGCATCTTCCTGCACCCAGTTTCGTCTCCCTCAAATACATCCATTATACCCCACCAGAGAGATCCATGACCTAAATCTGACCTGTCATTCACCTCCCTGCTAGCTACAAGATGAAGTTAAAACCCTTCAGCTGGCTACATAGAGAGATACAGCATAGGATTTCCAATCAAGAAAAGCTGAAACAAACCAGCCCTGAGAACGCTCGATTCCATGTGGCAAAAACCTGACTTGTCAGCCTGTCTACTGGTAATTATAGTAAAATTATTTGCATGTGTGCTTATCTTTAAACCTAGATTGTCTTGAGAAAAAGAGGCTGTCCCCAGGGAAAAGGGCACGGTGCCTGCAAAACAGTGAGAATTTAATAAATGTCTGTTGTTGAAGTGGGCATGGAGAGATCTTGCTGAATTTGTTAAGGTTCTCTGGAACTGGCTCCCAGAAATCGGAAGAGATGGAGGGAAAGTGGTGGGTAGATATTCAAGGCAAAGGGAAGAAGAGGAAGGTATGACAGGAGGAACTAACAAGAGGCAATGTGTATCTGGCTCCATGTGGATGATTTTAACAACAGAGGTGCCTCTGATTAGTATGAAGGGCTCAGCGACAGCAAAGAAAAGGAGAGGTAGAGATGCAAAGGAAAAGAGTTGTTTCAGGCCTGCCCTTGCCCTGTGCTGATAAGCCCAGAATGTACCCTGGAATCTCTCTTTCTATATATACATCTGTCGTTGGGAGAGCGGACTGTCATCCCCATAGCCTTGACCCGATCTATCAGGTGTTTACCATATAGGTGTTAGTATCCCAGGGGACATGATTAAGCCCAAGAAGTGTCTGCATTCAAGGAATAATGAGCTGCTGTGTAACGGATGGACCTTTCCTTAGTAGGGAAATACCTCTCCAATCTCTTTGTAACACTTCCAGAGGGCCAGAAGATACAGCCTCTATCTCTGTGTATACTTAAGCTCCAAAAGGTCCCACAAAGACCAGCAGTTAAGGCCCTAAAAGGAAGTCTTGAGTCCTTTATCACAGTACTGGCATTTTCCTGCTTATCTAAATGTAAAGAGCTGCCCCTCCCCCCACGGATACTGTGTTTCTGGGTTCTTCCTAAATCCTGGTGAATATGGTTTGTGAAGTTCAAACTGTTAACAGATCTGGGGCTTTACTGCATTATTATGATCAAAATCTTCCTGTGCTTATGGGCAAATAATGAAAAAAGACCTCTTTTGAACCTAACTACTTTTAAGAAAAGAAACTTCTTTGGTTATCATTCTCCTTGCCTATTGATTGACTCCTTTTTTCTTGAATCCTAATTTTCTGATCATTATTCAAATTCTCAAAGGAATTCTCTGGTACCACCCACAAGGCGAAATTTTCGTGGTCCATTAGAAAATCATACTGTGGAAAGCTAGCTGGATTATTGCAGTGTTACCCAGAATCTCCAAGATGCAACATTTAGAACGATGGTCAAACAAGACTATCGGTGCGGTGATGAAGTCCCTGATTCAGAGCACATACTTCCAAAACGAAACAAAGAGAACTATCATTTGTATGAAATTTCTCTTTCTCCCTCTTTGTTATTTTGCTGTTTTTTTAATACTCTGATGTTATTTTCCCATTGATTTCTGGCTGGGGTGAAGAGTTATTGCTCACCTTATGGTACTTCTTTTTATCTTGATCCCACTAAGTCTCAGCAGGTTACTTTTTTTTTTTAAGATTTTATTTATTTATTTGAGCGAGAGATAGTGAGTGGGGATGGGGGGCGGTGAGAGGGAGAGAGACAAGCAGACTCCGCGCTAAGCCCAGAGCCCGATGTGGGGCTTAATCATAGGACCCCGAGATCATGACCTGAGCTGGAACCAATAGTCAGATGCTTAATCGACTGAACCACCCAGGCTCCTCCTCACAGGATTTCTAAGTTGAAGGTGAGGTTCAAGAGAGAGTCAGATTAAGGAGCTGGAGAAGAATCTCCATCTCACTGTTGGTGTATCACCTGCTCCTTTTATCCTATTATAATGTAATTAAAAAGAATCCTATGATTGAGATCCCTAAATTATTCCTATAGTCATTCCAGAGGGTAATTTGGCAACATATGCAACATTTAAATGCGTTGTCCTTTGACCCAAGAAAAATTACAGGAATGTGTCTAGAAGAATATTCATTGATCATAGCATTATTTATTAAAACAAAAGTCTGGAAACAACCTGAAGAGGGTATCATTTAAAAAAAGAACAAAGAACAACTAGGCAGGCATTAAAAGTAATGATAGCCATAGTATAAGAGAAAAAAAAAACTATTGTAAAAAGGATATATAGAAAATTTTCCTTTTTGTCAAATTGTGTGTGTCCATTTTTAAAAGTTTATAAGAATATTCAAAATGTTAATGGTAGTTATTGCAGGGAAGTACCATGTTAACTATTTCTGAAAACCACATTTTCATGCTGTCTTGATATGTCATGAGCATATATTATTTCTCATTTGAGGAAAGAAAGCACTAAACTTTGATACCAAAACTTTTGCAAGGTCCACGACAGGGCACCTCCCTGACCCCCAGAAGGAGTTCAGAAGACAGGAGGGCCTTCCCCTAAACCTGCTTGCACAGAACATTCGGTGAGTTGTCTCGGCTCCACTGAGCAGCTGGGATCCAGAAAGGTCACTGTGGCAAATGCATACTGCAAGCGAAGAAGCGTCACCATCTTTGGCTTCCTGCCAGAGAGGATTCGACAAAACCCAGGCTCTGGGAATGGTGGTCCAGCTTAGCAGGTCACATGACACCCATATGAAACAGAGGTCAGAGGCCAGCCCAGAACATTACCTGATAGCTGAGCTCCACTCAAGGCTGGAAAGGCCCTCAGAACCACCGGTGAACATGTTGACTTGCTCCCTGCTCATTCTGGCCTCACCCCTCCGTGCTGACCATGGTTCCTAATCGCGCTCAGGGACAGACAACCCTGGGTTTACTGGTGTAAATATTCTGTGCATGCTAGACAGTACTTTCAAAACAAAACACAACTTGATTTAAAATAATAAACCTTCCATTGATGTTGATAATGAAGGAGATATATTACGAGGTCTTGCCTAATTTTGGAATCTTGAAAGTAATTCTTAGCATGTGGGACCAGTTATTTTATAATAAATAAATGATTCGAGCTATTTTTCCTTAGACTCCATAACAAGCTTTTCTGATTTGGGGTTTGTTTTAACAACAGTAGCATGACACAATTCTCTCAGATTTCCCAGCCAGCAGGAAGGAGTCGCTGCCTAAATCTGGGTGCAGCCCCAGAGGCAGGACCAGCTTGCTGGTCGCACCAACTCCGGACACACTGCTTGTTCCAGGGCTTTGGTTTCCCATCCTTGTGTCATCACTAATGTCTAATTCGAGGCTTCTCTGCCTCCAATCACCTTAGCAGAGAACCAGCAGTAATGTTTCCATGTTCTATACCAAAGAGACCCTCAGGAACGATGCAAAGCTGGGCCTGAAAGGTGTCTGTGGGAGAGGCCAACCTTCTGGGAAGGAGCATCGGGCCCTTCTCACTTGATGGGTGGGCACAGGAGTAAAATGAGGAGTGGGACAGGTGACCCGAAACCAGAGATGTTGTTCAGGCTGGGGGTGAGTGTGGACAGGAGAGGGAGGAAGGGCTTACGTTGCATGAGCACTTCCCAGGTGTAAGATGCTTCACCTGGTGTTAGGAAGAGCTGACCTCTACAGAGCACCTACCATACGCCTGGGGCTGGGCCAAGTGCTTTCCACCTGCCATCCGCTGAGGGCAGCCACGGTGGCCACGATGAGCCCAATTATCCCCATCGGACAGGAGAGAAAACTGAAGCTTAGAGGTCACACAGCTGTAAGTCATGGACCAGAACCACAAGCAAGTCTAACCCTAGAGCCTGAGCTCTTGACCATTAACTGAACTACAGCACCTCTCAGCCACTCAGAGAAGGCAACCAAGCCTGAGAGGCACCAGTAATTTGCCCAGAGCCTCATGGCTAACAGCGCAGCAAAGTAAGGATTTGAAAGCAGATCTGATACCCAAACACAGGTTCCGTGGACTACACACGAGGCTTCCCCAGATCCTGGCAGTGAAGGAAGATTCTCGTCCCACTTAGCGGTGCTGCGGGTATCTTAGTAACTGGGTCCAGCCTGAAACCCAAAACACACTTGAGAAAATTAAAAAAAAAAAGATGCATGGGTTTCTGTGACCAATAAGCCACACTAACCAAAACAGTTTTAGACTAAGTTTCAGAGATCTTAAGACACATGCGGTAACTTCTGTGGCATTTCCTTCTGTTCTGTTTTGCTTTCGCTGTGCACCTTTGTGTTGCTGACTTCACCAGCACCACAGCCAACAGGGAGAGAAACAAATTCCTGGGCCGAGAGTCAGCAAAAGGTCCGGGCCTGAATACAAACCTGATGTAAGGATTTCTTTTTTTAAGCTTATCTGCTTTTGCTGGAAGGACCTCTCATTTTTTCCCCTCCCTACCTTGGGAAAACCAGCTCCCAGGCACCTTGACCAGCCTGGGCATACAACTGGTATCTCATTCTATTAATGCCCCAATTGCAGTGGTAACATGTGTTCATGAGTGAGTCCATCAGGCCACAGCTCCAAGTCTCCAAGTTTTCTCTGTGTCTCATGTGCTATGCGCCAGAGTCTCAGCGAGTCGTGGTTGCCTTTGGTCTCCCTTGACCTCTCTTTGCTTGGCCCCAGTGAGCAATGGCGGATGTTTACTGTTCTCATCCTCATGTCAGGAAACACCACCATTACCACTGGGAAAATGGCTCTAGTGAGAACAGAAAGGTCTCCCGCCTTTCTTTCAGGCTGCTCGGTGAAGATACTTCTGGCTCCTGGGCCTTGTGGACTCGGTGGAGAGTCCAGAGATGGTTCACTGCCCAATGCCTTGCTGTATCTTGTCACCAGGGTTCCCGTGTGCCTACAAAGACTCTCAAGAGAACAGTTTCTTCAGCTACCATGCTCACCCCTGCCTGAGTGAAGGGCAGAATCTAGGCTGCTCTTCCCCATCTCTCCCAAACTCTACAGGGAACAACAAGCCTGTCTTCCTTCTGCAGACATGAAACAAAGAGGCCCCACCCTGCTTAGCAAGAAAAAGTGATGAGGGTGTACGTGGTCGGCAGCTTCTGAGCGGACTCCCAGTGACCCCTTCTTGGTACTTAGGCCCTTGTGTGATCTACTCCCCTTGAGTGAGGGTCAGACCCAGTGACTCGCTTCTAATGAATAGACTATGACAGAAATGATGAAAGTCACTTCTCTGGTTAGGTCATGCTGGGACTGAATGTTCATGGGCGCCAAAATGCGTAAGTTGAATCCTCATGCCCAATGTGACAGTATTTGTGGGGTCTTTGTGAGGTTATTAGGTTATTGGGATTAGTGCCCTCAGAAAGAGGCCTGAGAGCGATCCCTTGCCCCTTCCACCATGTTTGGACACAGGGGGAAGATGGTACTCAACGAGGAAGACCCCAGACACTGAATCTGCTGGCACCTTGATCTTGGACTTATTCCAGAACGGAGAGGAATAACTGTTTGTTGTTTATAAGCCACCCAGTCTGTGATATTTCGTTATGACAGGACTAAGACAGGTTACAAAAGACTGTGACTTAGGTCTGCCATGTGATGAGCCACCCCGTGGAGAGGGCCACATGGCAAGAAACTGAGAGAGGCTTCCAGCTGACCCCTCATGAGGAACTGAGTCCTGCCAACAACCATGTGAGCCAGCTCAGAAGCAGGATCTTCCCACCTGAGCCTTGAGGAGGCTGCAGCCTCGGGAGAGGGCTCAGCAAAGCCACACTTGAATTCCTGAACCATGATATCTGAGAGAAGAGCGGTGTTTTTATTTGTTTGTTTGTTTTAAGACTCTAAGTTTTGGGGTCACTCCTTACTCAGCAATGTATAACTAAGAACGGGAAGGAAATCTCTCAGACCCATTAAACTCAGTAGTCAAGTTCCTCTGGAAAAAATCCCAGGTTTGCTTGGCCAGGCTGGGGGGGTGGGGGCGGGGGTTTCCCACACCGAGGCAAATATAGCTGAGCTCTTCGAGTCCCTGGTGACAGTGGCCCAAAGGATTTCCATCCAGCAATCTGCAAACGACGCCTGACCTCAGGACTGAGCAATGAGCAAGCCTAGGGATCCCCCCCTTCCACATTCAGAGCGACCTTGTTGAAGTCCCCAGAGAGGCTTCACGTGGAGGGTGAAGCTGAAGCTCTCTGGACCCACTTGGTCATGTGCCGGGTCCTAGCACATCAAATGCATGAAATATGCTTTGAGAATTTACTAGCTGCCAGGAGCTGTTGCCATAGCGGGTCCGGAGCAGGCACACAATAGTATTTGTTGACTAGCGTACTAGATGGAGTGGTAGTAGCAGTAATGATATTGCTCATAACAGTAATGGGCATTTACTCTGTGCCTTCTCTTTTGCCAAGTACTCTGCCAAGTGATCTGGGTTCTTTTTCTCCTTAATCCTCACAACCACCATATGAGGTACACGTTGCTAGCCCCATCTTGCCCGTGGAGGAAGCTGAAGCCAAGGGAGTTAGAGCAGCTTCTTCAAGGTCACACCGAGGCTGTAAGATGAAAAGGAGCCATGGGGTTCTGGCTTCACTCTGCCTGTTCCCGGCATGGATGACCAGGGCCCCTGCCGTGCATTGTGGCCCATGGGTGGGGGCGTGGCGGACAGGCAGCTGCAGCCTGGAGGACTGCCCGGATCCTGGGTAAGTCCATTCCCCCTTGCCCTGTACAACTGCTTACAAATCTTGCTAAGGATCTTGGTGCCTGCCTAACTACCCCAAGGACAGTGCTGCTGTGGCTGCAGATCTTTTACCTTGGAAACAGATTCTACCTCGTGCACTTCGAAAGAGAATTCCTTATGCTCCTCTCAATCCCAAAGGGCATGTGGCTCTTGAGATAAGTGGACCAGCACATACCAACCGCCAGTGCCAGGGCCCCTGGCTGAGAAATCGCAATTACTTCTGGTCCTATCTGCCCCACTTTCCCATGTCCAGTGTATCGAGAAACATGTTTAGGAAACTGGAAAACAAAAACACCTCCTTGAGATAAGGACTATTTCAGAAGGAGCCTAAAAATAAAGTACAGTGGCGATCAGCACACACCTACATGTTAGACTGGCCCGCTTGAGTTTTGTCTGAAAAGCGTCAGCTGAATGATGTCAAGCAGGAAGGTACTGTCATCTCTGAGACCCCCCCACCCCAAAATTCATTCATCTGTAACCGCGCTGTCCCACACGGCAGGTGCGGGCCACTGGAAACGTGCCGTCAGGGTAAAACTCACACTGGACTTCAATGCTTAAAGATGAAAAAAAAAAAAAGTAAAACAAAACCATTAATACATTATCATGAGCTCCATGTCCTTCATATTATTGTTAGTAGTTTCCCATTGGTTTTATTAAAAATTATATTTTGGGTATATTAGGTTAAGTCCAATGTATTATGAAAACTTTTTAACAAGAGAATCATGATCTAGATTTAGTCAGACTGTCCTCGTGAGCTTAATCCAAAACGAACCTGCCTTGGGAGGGGACTCACTGGGGCCCCAGGAGATGCTCGCTACTCTCCTCAGTAAACGATGGGCAGGGGAGTCCATAGAGGGGGTGCTGGGGACCAGGGCAGAGGGAATCAGAATCCTGTGGGCATATTTAATCTTCTGAACTCTTTCTGAATTCACCACCAAGTTTATTACTTGTCTGTTGCCCTCTGGGCAGAAGGAATTAAAACTTAAAAAAAGAGAAAAAACTCTCCAGTGGAGAAATAGATCAAAGGCAGCTGAACTTGGTCAGTGGCATGCAGGATAAATATTATTTCGTGGCTCAAACAAATCTTCTGGCTGCCTGGGCAAGACATGTTGATAAGGCACTTTTATGTCTCTTCTCTCCACTCCCCATTCCCCCAACCCCGGTGACCTTTTCTTCTTAGTTCTCTGAGAGGCCCCTTGTGATAGCTTAATAATCAGAAAACAAAGGCAATCATCTGAGCAGAACTGAGGTGAGGTTCCTGTTCCCCGTTTGCCTTGCTAACCACTGGCGGGGTAGGATGTTTGATGTGTTGTTACTTTGGAAAGCCATTTCTCTTCTGTGTTTGAGTCTGCGTGACCATAAGCTACATAATTTTCTGGCCCTATCACCTCCAAGGAGATGATTTCAATGTATTTTTTGAAAGTGCCTTGTGAAAAATGGAATCTTAGGATGAGCGCCTTTTAGCCCGGTGATGGCTAAGGCTGATAGGGTCCTGGGCACTTGGAGCCAAGGGTCCCCGCACCCAGGAAGTTAGCAGACTCTCCGGTATCTTGTGATAACAAGACAGGTTGCATTTATTGAACAGTAGCAAAGTACAAGGCACACCGTCCATTTCTTTGCAGACATTGTTCCATTTGATCCTCACAGCAACTCTGCTGGGTATTCCCGATTGTTCTTCAATTTTTACTGAACTCATCCAAGGTCACACAGCTACTGAGTGTCAGAGTCAGAATCAACATCAAGTCTGTGTGATCCCTAAGCCCAGGCTCTGAACCCCTAAGCTCTGGTGATCCCACGGCCACATCTTTTGTACTATGCTCCTACACTTTCAGTTAAACCATCAAATTAAGCATCTTTCTGACGTCCTTTTCTTTTTCTTTTTTTCTTCCTTTTCTTCTTCTTTTTCTCCTGGCTTCCTTAATGAAGAAGTTTTCCAACCAGGTCCTGCTACTTTTAGAGTTTCTGTTACCATCACACATCTCTTTCAATTCGCATTTATTTGAAGGTCATTGTCCAGACAATTCAGGGCCACTGCTACATTGTTCTTCATACAGCTCTGGGAGGTACCATCTATTATGATGTTGTGCAGTGCACAATGCACACAGTGGTGCACAGGGCTTGTCATAAGGAAGGTGAGACTGTACTTGTTACCAGCTCCTATCCTCCCATATCATTCCTCGATGAATACGCTAATGTCATGAATATGATGAATATGCTAAATGTCAAAAGGGTCCCATAGCATTGACTTAAATATCCCCTGGGCTTCTTCTCAATGTATTTAAGATAATTCACTTAACTTCCAAGTCACTTCTTCCGTGGCTCGCTTCTCTAATCTTTCTTTAGGTAAAGTAGTGAGAACCAGACTCAGCGCTATGATTGTATGAGAGTCTGTGAAGTTGATGAAGTTCACCTGCCAGGTCACAGGACTTGGATTTTAATATGAAAAATCCTGAAACCTACGTATACAATGAGTTTCCTCTGAACAGATGTGTGGATTCCTTGATAATTACTTTTGGAGACTGCCTCATTTTTCCTGTTAAGTAGCCTCAAGAGTGATTTTTTTTAAAACTTTTTTTTTAATTTGAGGTTTTATTTGATTGGGGAAAAAAGTAGTCAAGAAAGATATGAAAGCTTTATTAGTAAAACAAAGTAAGATACTGAAACACTGATTCTGATTTTCTAGTGTTAGCTTGCAAACAGGCTCATGAAAATTCCAAGAGATGTTTTACTATACATTGAGGGATAGCATCGTCTTGAAACAAATATGATCATTGTAAAGAAAACTAGTCATTGGATCTAGAAAAGTAAGGTTTAAAAGAAATACCTTATTTCTTCTTAGTCACGTCTATCGTGAGAGAAGAAGGCACAGTCCTTGGTGCTGTGCTCCTGATTGCATGTTAAGAAATACAAGGTAAAAATAAATTTTAAATAACTACCCCCAAAATGCTAAAATGAATTCTGTGGCTTGGCATAAAATTTAGGGCTTATGTTTAAAAACTTACTTTTAAAAGAAAAGCAATTCAGAGGAGGGAGAAACCACTGAAACTGTAGTTCTTCTGCCAACTTTAGCTCCTGACCATTGAGATGCCTGGCAACCAAATGTTCCATAAACTGCAAATGCCAAGTAGCAGCCTCGGGCTGCCTCTGAGCCTCTGAGCTCACGCGCGCACACACACTTGCTCAGAGTATTATTTATTATGGCTAGAGGCCAGGTTGTTTATATATCTGCCATCAACAGGGCTTCTGAAACCCAGACTTAGGCAAAGGGGTCCTGCAGCCATGCTGCATCAGAAGGGGCAGGTGCTGAGCCACGGGAGGAGCCAGGGACCAGTGCCCCCAGGAGGGTTCCCCAAAGGAACAAGGGCAGAGCCTAGCATGCCCAGTTACCTGAATGTGCCAATCAGATAAGCCCCCCCACTTTCCCAGAGGTCTGGTTAGTGAGTGAGAAAGGCCAGGAGTGTTCATCTACCGGGATGGAAATAGTAAGGGTGTTTTCTCCCTGACTAGTCAGCTAGCATGTGGGAAAGAGCACATGGAGACTTGAACTCAACCTTTTCCCCATGTGCTGGCTTTTCATGCCAACCCCTTAACAACATGTCTGTTACAGAATAAGTAATAACTACATGTTAGTTATTACAGTATTATCCTGAGGTCCCTATTTCTCTGCAAAATGAGCTTCTTGGACATGGTTTTTTCTAAGGTTCCTCCCAGTTATGGAATTTGAAAACAACTCCCTGTCTGACTAAAGTCGTTTACACAATAGCCTGGGGTTTGACTAAATTAAACTTTTCCCCCCTAAGCCAGTCACCTTGTGTCAACACAGCCAGGGACGCTTCCCCCCCAGTGACAGCCAAGCGGCGTCTGGGATGCCAAGAAAGAGCAGATCTCTCCAGAGGAGGTGCTCTGTGGGTGCATGGGACTGGTTTGGGAGACAACCTTCGGTATATTTACAAATGGAAGCCATTACTTAGAGAAGAAGAAGAAAACCATTGGCTACAGGAAGAAAGGCAGAATATAGGGCCAAAAAACCAGCAACCAAGGCAAGCAGAGACAGCGATAATCTCATAGAAAGGTGGCCCCGGGTAGTGAAGACTCCATCCACGAAATGTAAGCATTAATAAAAAACACCAATCCTCATGTTCGGGGGGGCAATGTCAAAACTTGACACTTTCCCAGCACCAATACATTGTCATTTTTAAAATTAGAATTATTTGAAAAGAAATGTGTTTAAGTGTTACAGGCAAATGAGCATACCTTTACCGCATTGGTTCAAAGTGTAAAAATGAGCCAAGGAGATAGATGCAGAAAAAGCATTTGACAAAGTACAGTATCCTTTCTTGATTAAAACTCTTCACAGTGTAGGCATAGAGGGTACATACCTCAATATCATAAAAACCATCTATGAAAAACCCACAGCGAATATCATTCTCAATGGGGAAAAACTGAGAGCTTTTCCCCTAAGATCAGGAACATGGCAGGGATGTCCACTATCACCGCTGCTATTCAACATAGTATTAGAAGCCCTAGGCACAGCAATCAGACAACAAAAAGAAATAAAAGGCATCCGAATCGGCAAAGAAGAAGTCAAACTCTCATTCTTTGCAGATGATATAATACTTTATGTGGAAAACCTAAAAGACTCCACCCCAAAACTGCTAAAACTCATACAGGAATTCAGTAAAGTGGCAGGATATAAAATCAATGCACAGAAGTCAGTGGCATTCCTATACACCCACAACAAGACAGAAGAAAGAGAAATTAAGGAGTCGATCCCATTTACAACTGCACTCAAAACCATAAGATACCTAGGAATAAATCTTACCAAAGAGGCAAAGAATCTGTACTCAGAAAACTATAAAATACTCATGAAAGAAATTGAGGAAGACACAAAGAAATGGAAAAATGTTCCATGCTCATGGGTTGGAAGAACAAATATTATGAAAATGTCTGTGCTACCCAGAGCAATCTACACATTTAATGCAATTCCTATCAAAATACCATTAACTTTTTTCAAAGAAATGGAACAAATAATCTAAAATTTGTATGGAACCAGAAAAGACCCCAAATAGCCAGAGGAATGTTGAAAAAGAAAAGCAAAGCTGGTGGCATCACAATTCCGGACTTCAAGTTTTACTATAAATCTGTCATCATCAAGACAGTATGGTACTGGCACAAAAACAGACACATAGATCAATGGAACAGAATAGAGAGCCCAGAAATGGACCCTCAACTCTATGGTCAACTAATCTTCGACAAAGCAGGAAAGAATAGCCAATGGAAAAAAGACAGTCTCTTCAACAAATAGTGTTGGGAAAATTGGACAGCCACATGCAGAAGAATGAAACTGGACCATTTCCTTACACCATACACAAAAATAGACTCAAAATGGATGTCAGACCTTCATGTGAGACAGGAATCCATCAAAATCCTTGAGGAGAACACAGGCAGCAACCTCTTCGACCTTAGCCGCAGTTTGGGTTGTCTCCCAAACTAGACACATTGCCAAAAGCAAGGGAAGCAAAGGCAGAAATGAATGATTGGGACTTCATCAAGATAAAAAGCTTTTGCACAGGAAAGGAAACAGTCAACAAAACCAAGAGACAACTGACAGAATGGGAGAAGATATTTGCAAATGACATATCAGATAAAGGGCTAGTATCCAAAATCTGTAAAGATTTCAAACTCAACACCTAAAGAACAAATAATCCAATCAAGAAATGGGCAGAAGACATGAACAGACATTTCTGCAAAGAAGACATCCAAATGGCCAACAGACACATGAAAAAGTGTTCAACATCTCTCGGCATCAGGGAAATGCAAATCAAAACCTCAGTGAGATATCACCTCACACCAGTCAGAATGGCTAAAATTAAGAAGTCAGGAAATGACAGATGTTGGCGGGGATGCGAAGAAAGGGGAACCCTCCTACACTGTTGGTGGGAATGCAAGCTGGTGCAACCACTCTGGAAAACAGTATGGAGGTTCCTCAAAAAGTTGAAAATAGAGCTACCCTATGACCCAGCAATTGCACTACTGGGTGTTTACCCAAAGATACAAATGTAGTGATCCAAAAGCAGCAAAGTCCACAATAGCTAAACTATGGAAAGAGCCTAGATGTCCATCAACAGATGAATGGATAAAGACGAGGTGGTATATATATATACAATGGAATATTAGGCAGCCATCAAAAAATGAAATCTTGCCACTTGCAACAACGTGGGTGGAACTAGAGGGTATTATGTTAAGAGAAATAAGTCAGAGAAAGACAATTATCATATGATCTCACTGATATGAGGAATTTGAGAAACAAGGCAGAGGATCATAGGGGAAGGGAGGGAAAAATGAAACAAGATGAAACCAGAGAGGGAGATAAACCATAAGAGACTCTTAATCTCAGGAAACAAACTGAAGTTTGCTGGAGTGAAGGGGGTTGGGAGGGATGAGGTGGCTGGGTGATGGACATTGGGGAAGGTATGTGCTATGGTGAACACTGTGAATTGTGTGAGACTGATGAGTCACAGACCTGTACCCCTGAAACAAATAATACATTATATGTTAATAAAAAAATGAGCCAAGGGGCACCTCATTAAAGACATGAATCTGGACCTATGGTCCTCAAGAGGGTGCAGGGGACATTTGGCAAGGTCTGGAGATATTTTGGGTTGTCACAATCGGAGTTGGGGTACTACTGGGATCTAGTGAGTAGAGATCAAGGATGCTGCTTGGCATCCAACAATGCACAGGATAGCCCCCCACAGCAAAGAATTGTCCAGTCCAACTGGCAATAGCATTGAGGTTGAGAAGCCCAGGGCTAGACTGGGGCAGAGTAAACGAAAGATGTAGCATAATCGTGGTGACTTTCTAGCTATTCACTGCCATTAGAAGCAGTATTTTTTTTAAGATTTTATTTATTTTTTTATTTGAGAGAGAAAGCACATGCGCAGGTGAGCAGGGAGAGGGGCAGCGGGAGAGGAAGAGGGAGAAGGAGAGAGAGAGAGAATCTGAAGCAGACTCCGTGCTGAGTGCAAAGCCTGATGCAGGGCTCGATCTCATGACCCTGAAATCATGACCTGAGCCAAAACCAAGAGTTGCACGCTCAACCGACTAAGCCACCCAGGCACCCCTAGAAGCATTATTTTATATGATGCCAGGGGCTCTTGAAGCTCATAGTTCCCTGGTAAATTTGTTTTCAAATCTGCCTTCCTCATACACAGGGTCGGCGGGTTGGCCCTATTAAATGTTGGTTGGCTCCCCCCAGGGGCAATACAGAATCCACCAGGTGCTTGCATCCCATGAGTTTACAAGCTGAAACAGTTCAGTCTGGAAGATGCGAATATGTGATAACTGTTCTCTGAAACCATTTCCCTACAGAAAGAAGAAGCTAGAGATGGTTGAAATCGGGAAATCAGGAGTTACCTTGCTATGCAAGCCAGACCACACAAGCCTGTCTGGCAAGTATGTAAGTTTAAGATAATATGCCCCCCTGACTGGTTGGAAAGTTGGAAGGGGCCCCACATGCATACTAAATTGCTTCTCACAAAAAGATTAGACAAAACTGGTGATCCAGAGAGGCAAGGCCTAGATAGAAAAGATTAGTTAGCAATGGGAGAATGGAAAGTTCTAGATAAACTTGTTGTTATTTTAAGACCTAAAAATATTGCTCACAGGAACTTGAAAGCATGTAGTTAGACCTTGGATAAGCAAGAGTCCACATTCCCTAGTGAGAAATTTCCACCACTACCCCAGCTTCTTTCCCGAAATATCCAGTTTCACTGGGTGTCCCCTTGTTTCCTTTTGTCTGCCTGCCTTCACCTACACCAGTGGCCCCCCCTGCCATGTTGTGGGCAGAGATTCCCAATCATCCATCTACCTGCTGCAAAGATAGAAGATAGGAGCTGGTTTTGGATCGACTCCACCACCTTAGCAAAGACGCCTCACTCAGGAGTGCCACCTACTGGACGAAGGGAAAAAGGCAGAAAAACAGAACTCAAAGATGAGCAGGAATGAGTGATTCTATTCATAACTCCGCATTCTGGTCAGAGCCATGTGCTAAGATGGTTCACCTAGGTCCAGATTTAATACAGCTTGCTCTACTTTGGGTTTTTAAAATTATCTCGGGTCAGAGGTAAAAACCGCTGGTACAGCACCTGACCTGCAACTTAGATCAGGGATAAAAATTAGTGCTCATCCCTAAGGCCAGGCTGGTGCACTGCTGGGGCTACCTGGAGGCTGGAGGGAGAAATATTCTGAAAATTGCCCAGTGTAATTGAGAAGACTCAGGGCAGAAATGGGAAGGAGTGTCACTATATGGTCCCAGTGGTCATGCTCAGTGCTGGTAATGGAAAGACAACTAGACTTTACCATGTATTTCTGCATAGCAGAATTTCTGATAAGATGATTTGAACCTCTGGTCAACATACACCAGTTCAGGGTTTGGAAAATTAGGATTTTGGCCACCTTATTAAGGCTTCCCATTTCCAATTAGGAATCGAACTTTAAGATCCTATGCTTAACTAATTTTGGAACATGGCAGAGCTTGAAACCTAGCCTTTTGCAGCTCCAATTTACACCCAGTAAAGAAAATAAAGTCACTAAGTAGGTGTGCGGCATTGAAATCTTATTCACATTTTATATGGGGGGAAAACTCAGGCTTTCAGTCACTTCTATTAAATTGGGCATCATTAAAATCATTCCTTGGTGAGTTCCCTCCATGTCCAAAGCACTCTCCTAGGCAAATTTGCTCTCTGGTAATCCTAGGTATTGTACCATTTTGTAGACAAAGAACCTGAGGAAGCTCACAGAAGCTGAGTGTCCTGTCTGAGGTAACAGAGTAAGTGACTGAGCTCTCTATAGCCATCCTGTCTTTGTCTGCTGCATGTGACGTCAGACTCCAGGACTTGAAAGGGAGGCAAAGGAATTTCTTCAGTCTTCTTAACTAACTGGAGTCATAAGTGAGTTCCCACTGGTGCTAGTTTTTTGGGGACCGTGTTGGAATCTCCTTCTCAGAATTTCCTGAGAGCAGCATGGCAGGAATTCTCCAGTCTACAATATGGCGGACCACGGAGACAAGGAGGGCGTCAGTGACTGTAGACCATAGCAGAAGGAGAAATGTGGGGATAAGGATAAGATAGTCCGTGATCCGGGCATGGGTTTCTCTTTTCTTTCATTTCATAAGAATATGTGAGTATTGTGGTTCATATATTCGAAACCTCATTAATAAATATTAAGATAGTAAATGTCCATTTATTAAATGTTAATAACTCATCGGGTTTGTAGATTAAACCTCATAACTCTAACAAATTAAATGAAAATAATGAGGTCGAGAGGAAAGAACAGTAGATGGAGGGGAAATGAATGTGTTCTGCAACCTCATTTTTGGTTTTCTTTCCCCAAAAGAGCACCCAGCCAGAATGAGCTTCAAATATGAAAAAATACCACAAAGAATGTGTTTTCTGTTCTTACCTCCCTGCCTTATTGAAAACTCCATTCACTGTTCCTCCAGTAAGTTCCTTCCCTCAACAATCAGGCCACTGTCCCTGAGACTTGGCAAGGGCTTTTGACATAACCAACAGCAAGGGAAATATTTTAACAGCTCCGTTAATAAGGCAACAGAGGTTTATTGTTATCAAACAGACACTTTGGGCAGAACGACTGTAGCTTCCACAGGCCCACCTGCTCTGCTTGGAGGACCTGCCGACTGAAAGGGCCAAGTCCCTGTAAGGTGGAGGATTAGCTCTCAGACTGGCGAGCAGGGACCACAGAGCACAGAGATTTGGAGTCAGAGATTTGGAGATGGCAAGAGCTGAGTTTGAGTCCAAATTCTCTGACAGACTCTGTGACCTGTGGCAAATTGCTTAATATTTTTAAACCTAAGTATTAAAAAGCTTAGCATTTTACCTGGCACATAATAAGCACTCAATAAACAGCAGGGCTTTTTTTCCCTTTAATTTTTTTTAATTTGAGTTATTCTATATATAATACATTGCATAAACATGTATTTACCTAAATCTTCAGGGTAAACGTTGATGATTTTCTCCATATATAAACATCACCCAGATCAAAATATAGAGCATTTCTAGCATCCAAGAGGGCTATATCATGCCCCTTCTCCATTATACCTGAGCCCCTCAGAGGAAACATCTTTCCCTATGTCTATTACCAAATGTAGATTTTTGACGGTTCTTGAACTTTCTAGAAATTTCATCATACAGGATACACACTTTCTGTGTCTGGTTTCTTTCACTCTGCATTTTGTCTTTGTGTTATTTTGTGTATCAGAAGATTGTTCTGTTTTGTTGAACGGTATTTTATTGTGTGAATACACCATAATTTATTTCTCTATTTTACTGGGGATGGACATTTGAGTTTTCTCCCGTTTGGGGCTATTGTGAACAAATGTGCTATGAACCCTCTTGTACCATGTCATTATTTTTTATAGGCAGAGAGTATGAAATCTGCTTCCCTCATTACTGGTAGACCAAAATTGGTTCCAAAACCATTTTTCTCTTCTGCTTTTCTCATCTATCACTTCAGTGAATATATTCAAATACTAACTGCAGCAATTTCTAATTTTTTCCATTTCTGTATCTCTCCCTGTATACTGTATTGTTTAGCTTCTGAAGAAAAGAAGTATCAAGGTACCTGGAGAATCCCACGAGTTCGTTTTTTTAAATAAATATATAAAATGATTGGACCTAAAAATTTCACAGAAACTGTCTGCTCTTTTCTTCAGAAAGTATTTCTTTAGACTAAACTATGAGACAAGAAATGTGCTCTAGAAAAAAACAAAGATTAGCATGATATGATTCTTACTCTCAAAAGATGTCCGTTTTCAGTCACAGTATTACAGGGTGGAAGGTGCTTAAGTGCAATAGGAGAGGCTCAGATAAGTCCCACAGAAGTTCACAGGAGGAACTCACAGGAGTCCTCTTTCCCACACAAATCATCCTACCGAAGCACAGAACCCTCTAGCAGATACCACGTCACTAGTAAATGGAGTAATGTGAAACTTAAACCTGTCAATATTTATCAAGAGCCTACAAAGACATTGTGCAAGCCTGTGTGTTGCACATTTAAGGAATACTATGATAAAAGGTGTTCTCAAAACACAGGGCTGATTGGATGGAGAGTCTCCTCCAACTTAATGGCCTGGAAAGAAATGTCTTCCATTTTAGTTTGCCCTTAATGTCAAGTAAAAACCCCGTTTACCTGAAGTTCTTTACCTAAGGCTGTAGAGGAGGGTCATTACACTTTCTCCAAGTCAGAGGGGAAGCTGAGGCACAAAGAAATTGAATGCATTTAATCCAAATGTTTTAAATAAAAGATATGTTGGTTAAAAAAAAAAAAAGCAAGTAAGGACACTGTACAGGAAGCCAAGAAAAGTGTAGCCGAAGCTCTCTGATCTTATATCTCAGACATAAGGGCTCCCTTGGAAGCAAGCAAGCAATCCTGGGCCAACGTAACAATGGAGAGGCAGACCTGTGGTGGGACAATGCAAACACAACAACAGTGAAGAGAGTTGGTCGTTGGGTACCGGACGTTTCCCTAAATGTGTATTTTTCTATAGTTACATGCATGTGTGCGTCTCAGAGACTTTCTACTCAAAACATGGGTGACTCTCGGGTATAGCCCAAACACCATCTCCTCCTCCCTCGCTCTCGCACCCTTTAAAAATCAATACTATGGTCCCCATGATGCCTCAGGCAGGGGAGACCACCTTAAGCGAACATTTGTCTGACATTCCAGAGGTCTAGAAATTGTGCAATAAATGTCTGTTAAATATAAATATTTATGTTTCAAGTTTTTATATTGGTAGACAACTTCACTGTAAGTATGAAAATGAATAGTCATAAAGATCTGGTCGTTCTCACTAAATTGAAGAGTGTGAGTCCAAGCCTCAGACAATAAAATCCCTCTCCCAGAGCAAAGCTCTTTGCTCCACCCTGTTGTTTGAAAACCTCTGCCCGGGGTGGGTGTGCGTGGAACGCCTGCCCTCCATCTGCCCACAGGATTTCCACTGATGTAGGTGGGAACCCTGGATTCCAAATATACAACCCCAGAGAGGTCAGGAAGGGAGGCCTGTCACAAAAGGGAATGTGTCTTTCAAATGTCAGCGTGTGACAGCTTTCATGAGAGAAAAGTCATAGGAACCCAAATACTTAATCCTCTGCTGTCATTATTTCAGCGAATAGGCCTTAATTAGAAAGGATGCTTAGCAGCAGCTTCTGTCCTCTTTCTCTGTAACTGGAGTGATGTATCATCACGAGAAATCCCTTCTTCATCGACCTTTTATAGATGAAGAGATTAATGCAGTATGGACATCTCTTCAAAGCTGCTCCAGGATCCAGAAAGGCAAGAAAAATGCAAACGCAAGGAGGGTCAGTCTCACTTGGGTTTGGCTTTGCCCATGTGTCTGGTGTGACACTTGGTCTTTACCAGCCGTGTCCCGAGCCATGCCGGGAGCCCCATGCTGGGCAGTGTGCCGATTCCTCTCTGATGTGTCCTGGCGGGGCTGAAATACTATTTCACGGGGCGGGGGAGGGGGGTGGTGAGTTAAGTTGTGGTCCCAATAAAAAGAGAAAATTAAGCCTAGTAAAAGAGAAAATTAAGCCTGTAGACTTATTTTAATTGGACAGCTGCTTAAAAGTTGGTTGGGAAAGAGGGAGTGAAGGGAGGCACGTTGGAAGGATGAGCAAAGGGAAAAGCCAGCCGAAAAGCCCTGTGTGCTCGACGCTGGGGAAAGGGCTCTCTGAGAGCAATGAGTGGGCCAAGTTCCCTCTCCTCGCAACTGGGCCGAGCATCAGCCCTTCGAGTGGCTTTCAGAAAGGTTTACGAGGCTAAGGCTTTTCTGTTTGCTGTGACAACTGCCACATCATAAACAACATGCTATCTTGCGTGATCGCACTTGATTCATGCAACCGTCCTAGGAGACAGGTACGGAGAGCCCATTGTATGGATTCAGATTTTCAGCCTGACCTGCCCATCGTGGCACCAGTCGTGAGTGGGAGTGCCTATGCTCTCCCGCCCACCCAGCACAGCAAGGCCAGGTGCACCCACAGGCCAGGGATGCTTGGTCCATAGAGATGGCAGAAAGTGATTGCATTCAGGTATCATCCAGCATCAGCTTCAGGCATCCCCAAGGGGAGGCGACCGGGGAGGCTTTGTCACCACTCTTATTTTCATCGAGCTTTTGTGGTCCACGCTGAAAATAAAAGAGCAAGCTGCCAGCATCAGATGCCCCGAAATTGACAGGGAGATAAAAGAACGCCTCCATCATTCTGCCAGCCAGCTGCAGCTAAGCTTTCTCCCCAGCCCATCTTCCGCATCGGTTACACCGCTGAATGGAACCCAGGGATCACATGGCACCACACCCCCAGGAAAGGTCCAAACCTGCCTGTGGTGGTGGAGCCTGCACCAAGTTCCACTTAGAAAACCGTCTGGGAGGAGCTGGGACTGGGATTAGTGGGTGGAGTCGCATTCTTGGCTGTCACATCAGGTATCCGATCACCGTGTCATCTACTTTCGTCAGTAAACAACGTGCATTTGTGTAGTACTTTAGAGTTGACAAAGGCTTTTTATTCATTACTCCATTATATCCTCAAAACAATTATGAGAGGTAATTCCTGATTTTACAACTACGGAAGCCAAGAGCTTGAATGACTGGCTTTGCATGACCTGGGCGATGAACATCAACGTCAACATGGGAATCCCAGTGTTGGGTATTTTTTATTATTAAATTTTTCAAACGTAAGAGAGAGAGAATAGATCATACTCTCTATGACCATCACCTAGCCTTAATAACAGTTAATATCTTTCCAGATTTGCTGCATCTATTTTTGGTTTGCTGAAGTTATTTCCCAGACATCCCATCATTTTGCCTCAAAGAGCTTGGTATGCATCTCTTTAAAAATAAAACCACCTGTATTTTCTGACTTTAAACCCTGTGCTCTGCCTAACGTACCAGTGGAACTCACTTTTATCATCTGTGCTTGCTGAGCTCGTGCTGGACGAGGTGAACTCTGGGCTCATTTCCCTTTTGAAATTTCTGGTTTCTGGTGTTTGCAACCAAAGCAACATTCACCCTGATAGTTTTGGGCACTGTTCGCTTCTCACCTTTCAAAGTGTTCCTTCTCCTGTTCTTGATGCCAGGATTTCATGGTTCCTCAGCGGGTGAGCTGAGACAGCCAAATTGGGGAGACTGATAAAATCAGAGCTGGGTTGCCCAGTGTAAACAAACCAAGTGTGTCCTTGAGGTATCAGCAAAGTGGAGAACACTTGAAGAGTTTTTAAAAAATGGATGTGAGGGCGCCTGGGTGGCTCAGCATCTGACTCGTTTTTGGCTCAGGTCATGATCTCAGGGTCATGGGATTGAGCCCTACATCAGGCTCTGAACTCATTGTGGAGTCTGCCTGGGATTCTCTCTCCTTCTCCCTCCAACTCTCTCCCTCAAATAAATAAAGAAAATCTAAAAAAAAAAAAAAAAAGATTTGAAAAATTACAAACTCAGTATTGAACTATTTATCTTGAAAAAATAAGAACTTTATGACACTTATTCTATGGTTTAGTAAGGTTTGTATATTGGATTTTCAGGGAGCACCATAATTTTGCAGTATTTGGAGCCTGCAAAGGACCCACCCTATCTCCCACCAGTATAGGGAACCGAGAATTAACAAAGCTGCTGAGTAAGAAAATGGAATTCCAGCCTTGTCTTCAGATCCAGTGAAAGACCCTAGGTGTTTGGTAATTGGGAGACAGATTTTCTAAGGCAAGTGGATGGGATAAGATTCCCCTCCTCACAACTTGGCTGAGCACCAACTCCTCAAGTGGCTTTCAGAAAGGTTTACGGGACTTTTTCCTGTTTGCTGTGACATCTACCACATCCCTAAATGAAGGGCTACGTTGTCAGGGTCTCACCAGATTCATGCGCCCCCTCCTACGAGACAGGTGTTGATAGCCCCGCCTTGTGGGTTAGGACGTTCCCCATGAGAGGTTCAGGGGGAAAGACATCCCATGCAGAAAGGATATTCTGCAAATGTCTCGGAAATAGGGTCACTCTTGTGTGACCAGTAGCTGCTGCCACAGCGTGTAAGAGGGTGGTGGAGTCTGACTTAACCCTCACCGTTCTTGAGGTGAGCTGTCTGCCCGGAAGACGACCTCAGTGCCCCTAGCCATCCTCACTTCCCTCGGGGGCAGGGTCTAAGATGAGTCATGTGTCCCGTGGAGGCACTCTCAGGGTGCTACCTCCCGGGGCCTTTCACCCCGAGCCCCCACCTCTGGGGCAGGGCCAAGCTGGAAGCCTGGCCCAACGCCTCGGCCAGCCGGCCTGGAAAACCTGCTGTAAGTCTGGGCCTGTTATAGCCAACATACTTTATACCATGCAGACAATGTATACCAGACGCTGTCCTGAAGAATCTGGTCTTGAGAAGCAGTTTATTGATCTGGCAGATGATTAAAAGACAACAGAGATGAGCTCAAGTGATGCTTTGGTTTTTCCATCCTGAAAGTGAATCTGAAATTTCCTTGGGGGATCATTAGCCCGTCTACTGCTGCAGAAGAGACAGATGACTCCTCAGAGCAGGCAAAGGTCACAAGAGTGTCCTGTCACTGTCTCCTGGCTCTCGCCCCTTCTCAGCAAGACACCCTGGGGAGCCACACGTTCCGCCTTGGCTGGGGGCATGCCAACGCCTCAGTCCAGATCATGCCTCTGCCAAAGGAGGCCTCGTACTGTCCGTCGTAGGGGCTCTGCCCTCCTCTCTGTTTGTGGGACGAGCGGGATGCTTGTTGGACTGCCTGTAAGGTTTGACGCCAGCTCCAAAAGAAAAAAGAGGAAGAAACTGGCTTATACACCTTGCAGAGAGCTGACCGCTTCCAGCAAGTTGGGAAGAGGGACGGAATTTGGACTGGTGTGCCTGAACTCACCTGTCATTTGAAATGGCATCACTCCTGCCAAACCCTGGATGACCTAATGCGCCACTCCACACGGCACTTGGACTTGTCACTGAGCAGATAGCTATGGTCTGAGGAGAAATTACAGGGGGTTCAGTGCTCAGGCAGCAGATTATTTACAACCTGTTCCTAATGCGAGGGCTTTTACAGCAGTGCTTTTGCGGACAAAAGTACATATTAAAAGGCTAATGTAATCGCTCACGTTGGCAGTTAGATATAACCAGACTGGGTTTCAGCAGGGCACCTACAGCAATGGGCCAGGCTTCAATCTGATCAGAGAGCCAACAGCTAGCTCTCTCCTGGAGCAAATCATGTAGTCCCCAGGCCAGCACTCGGAGGAGAGCCTGAGCAGCAAATGAATCCTGGCAATTAACTTCTTCAAAGCAAACTTCTCTTTCCTCCTCTCACACACTCTCTGACACCGCGTTGGATTTGCACATGTCTGCTCTTTTATACAAGACTCAGCCACGAGCTCCTGAGCTACCAAAGAAAGCTGATTTTGCTTGGAAAACCTTGAACAACAACAACCAGACCTAAATTGCCCTTCTTGCCTCAAAATTCTCTGCAAAGCTTGCTTTATCGTAAAAACACTGTGGCCCAGAAAAGCACTCGTACACAAAATTAGATGGTGCCGCCTTGCAGGGAACCTCCCCAGATGTTTTATGGGGAGGGGGCATTTTTAAAGATAAAATGAGCCCGTTTACCATTCCCACCCCCAACAGCCCCTCCCTGGCAGCCCACTGTTTTTTGTCAAAGATAGTTGGAGTTACAGCTCATTAATCATCCACCACCCAGACGGACCCTGCCAAGAATGCTGATAACATCGGGGCCGCTGGGGGCAGGCTGCAGAGGCAGGATAGGACCGGTGGCGGGGCGACATTCTCTCCAGCCCTGGTCTGCCAGGCCAGCGGCCCAAGTGGCTTCTGTTTCTTGGTTTCGTTTCCAAAGATTGAAAGCTCATGCTCTAACTCAGGCTCAGATCGGCTGGGCAAGCTCTCTGACAGTGGAGTTTTCAGGACCCAAGTAGTAACCACACTCCCAGGCCATCGAAAGTGCTGGCATGATTAAAAGCAACCAGAAGTAGTCAGCGTTCAAGACATTCCCTGTGCTGACTTATGCTCTGGATGTGCAGGTGAGTTTTGTTCGATCATAACATCACCAGAGCAATTCTATTTCTGGATATCAGCTAGACCCATTTGTTAATTAAATAGTGTAAATCCACACACACTCACACACACACACATCCACAGAGGAAACATGCAGTGTGTGTTTTCACATATTGGCCATTGTTTCTAAACCCAACATTGGGACAGCTGGTGCAAAAAGCAAGGGCCATATTGTTGCATCTGGGGAAAGTAGATGTATCAAGGACAAAAAAAAAAAAAAAAAAATCAACAAATCATGTACCAAATCCAAAGTTCTCCAGATGAGAAGTTTCAACAAGCAAATCATTTGCTTTCCTCCTAAAGAGATACAGTAGTATCAGATGATCACATTAAGACCCAACAAGAGTTTTTAAAGAGGAGAGCCATAATTTGTTCATAAGTATTTTTAAGTACTCTTGAGAGGCAACACTGACTGCATTTTAGAGGTGAAAATTTAGAGACCAAAGATGAGAGGCCTACCCCATGTCACTTGGGGAAGTCTTATTCTGTAACACTCTATTTCATACCCATTCCATTAGCCCCCTGCCAAAGATGCTTATTTCCTTCCTCAGGCACTGACTTTAATGGACATAAAGTCAAATTTTGGCATATGGCAGACCTTACTTCCTTTACCAGTTCTTTGTTTCAGGGAGATGGAGGGGGAGAGAGGGAGAAACCCAGACAGTAGGGGTGGGTGGTGGTGATGGAGCATCATGGCTCATGTGTTTGGATTTCCCTGCATGGGGGTTGGTGGGGGGGGGGGGGTTTGTGAGGACTTGTTACCTGAAATTAGCTGGGATCTTGTGAATATTCTGAATCACACTAGGAGGGGTTTGTGTGAGTCTTGGGATTTTAAAATTATCAATTAAAGAAAAAATTTCAGGGATAAATGCAGCACCACTCCTTTGTTTAATAACATCCTCTCCATCAGCCAGTATAATTACCCAGTTAGGAAACCATGTGACCCAGGGATGGGTTGGCAGCTTAAGGAGTGCGTCATCTACTCGGTCTTATTCAATGTCATTAAAAGCTCGCTTTAAAGAAAGCCCCAGAATTCAGATTATTCAAGCACACAGAAGTTTGTTTGTAAACAGGAACATTTACAAAAGATCTTAGGCAAAATATTAAGATAAGAGAAAGCTGCTTCATGAGATTGTGCAAGTGACTCACTGACGCACAGACATGCTACGTTAGGCATGGGGAGGTAGTCATTCAAACAGCATGATTCCAGAACCCGCACCCACTCTCCCATTATCCCATGCCTGAAGTCCAAAGAAGGTCAAATTAGTGGGAGTTGTAAATAAAAGTTTTCAAATGAAGAGGCACACAGAAAGCCTCAAAGAGATGAGGTAAAACCAAGGGTTTTAGACAATTAACTTTCATTAGTGTTAATGTGAGCTGTCCTACCTAAAACCAACTCTTCAGCAAGTTAAATAAATACTCTCAAAGGTACGAAACAAAGTCCTCTCTCTTTACATTTGAAAAAAAAAAAGAGAAGGAAAATTTAACAGCAGGGTCCAGACATGCCACAAGACTCTCTCCATAAATAAAAGGCTTTATTTAAAAGATAAGGTGAACTCTGGGCCCCTATAATAGTCCCTCTCTGTGAGATCAATGCTATGGCATTTGTAGAAAATAAAACTCTCAGAGAAGCCAAGACTCTTCTTGTCAAAACAAGGAGATTATTTTCTAGCAACCAAGTTCAGTCCTTTTGACCTTGCCTGCCCTTAAGGTAAATGAGATAATAAAAGAGCAAGCGAGAGATCGAATCAGATAGCTAGTGTGGGGGGAGAATGAGAAAGCTATTTAGATCTTTGGGGAGAACTCCCCTCCATCCAGACGCTTTTAGGAAAAAGGTGCATTCTCCGTCGCTTCCCACTGTATTGGAAAGACAGAACCAGCTTACTTGGAATGGGGTTTTGCTTTTATTCTGGACCTAGAAGCCTTGGCTGCTACGTCAGAGGTGATCCTCACTCCCTCGGCCATGGGCTAGCTGCAGACATGGCGTACACTTGGGGTGAGGGGGCGAGGTGGTGCTGGGAACATGCTGCCATCCCTTTTTCAGATGTGCTGGCAAGAAGGGCTCTGGCTGGCCTTGTAAAAGTAGCTCCAGAGCAAATCATTAGCACATCTAACCTCAATATTTTGAAATCCAGAAACAACATTGAGTCATGCTGGTCGTACTGTAAAGTTTTATTGAGTTTTTTTAAACGGAGTCAAAAACAAGCTGGGGATCGTGTGAATTATCTCTTTACATGTGTCAAGCCCAGGAACTTGGCACATGGAGCACAGTGATGGAATGGAGCAGGGAAGCCACTGCAAATTTGTCATTAGAGAAAAATTGGCCCGACCATGTAGGGCACTTCATCAGGCGGGTTCTCCTATTGTCTGAACCACATACCTGGCATGGTGTCTGATCTCAGAGAAACAGGGGCTATAAATACCTTTCATCCTGTACTAAAAATAGAGACTCCTTTAAGGCAAAAGAACCCACAGGGAAAAAGTATTGACCACTGCTGACATCAATTTGTGTCTTCTAGTATCTGTGTTGTTCTGGCCGTGCTCTCTGTTAGCCTGCAATGCTGGGGATCTCAGACAGGATTTTCAGGAAAAAAATTGAATGAAGGAAGGATTCTCCTCTGGGGAAAGCTCCGTATGCATCGATGATCAAAACAACCCATCAGCATTTCCTAGATGCTTTCATGAATCTCCAGGTCCACCTTCTCTGGAAACAGCCCACCAGAATCACCTTTTGTGTCAATGTTGTAAAAATGCTTGGTTTCAGGAGGGTCCAGGAATGACTTTTTAGCCTATAGCATCCAAGGCCACAAGAGCAGACAATGTTCCAAGGTTCCCAGGTGCTCAAGGGGACCTAACTAAACTGACCATAATCCAAACTAACAGATGAGAAAATCCAATGAAGTATTTCAGAAGACAAACAAGTAGACTCGCGGTGCGAGATTATAAAGCTAAAGGAGTTACACAGATATGGCATTAGAACAAGAACCGGCAAAGAAATCAATGTTTAGAATGTGTAGAACAGATCTCAAAATTCAATATTACATGATAAAACTACTATGTCCATTTGGTGGCAAACCCATAGGTGATTATTAAGTTGTTCAAGTATAATTGGTTAACTCTTTAGCAAACAGCAAGTTAGAGATTTACCCCCATGGCTTATACTAAGAGAAATCCCAAATGGATGTAAAAGGTTAAGTATTTAACATAAAATTATAAAAGAAGAAAATATAGCTGACTGTATAGAGTTGCTTTATGAGAAGGGAAGGATTTTTTAAAGCATGAGACAAGAGGCAGAAACCATAGGAAAAAAAGAACAATGGATCCAAAACAAAACACACATGCAGAGAGAATAATGGGTAAAGGAGATGAATGAGGATTCTATTAAAGAAGACGTACACACAGCCATGGTGTGCATAGGGCAGCACTTGGCTGGCTGCCCCAACCACCATTCATGAAACTCTTCTCCCTTATTCATTTCCACCCTAAAAACTGAAAAATCTCAATAGTCACTTTCTGCACCTGCAGACACAGGTGCCCAGGTGACGCAAATCTGCATGAAGAGCTGTAAGAAGGTTTGCAAAATTCGTTGTTAGGCAATTCATGATCTCCATTTCTGTAGGGTTGCCTACTGGAAATTCATTTTGTTTCAGTTTTGCTAGATGAATAAGTTCTAGGGATCTGCTGTATGATATCATGCCTAGAGTTAACCATACAGTATTGTATACTTCGAAATGTGTTAAGTGGATAGGTCTCATGTTGTTAAGTGTTCTTACCACAAACAAAACAACAAACAAACAAATGAAAAGCACAAAAGAACTCCAGGAAATTCTGGGAGGTGTTGGATATGCCTATCTTGATTGTATGTGTCAAATATGTACAGTTCTTTGTGCGGCAATTATACCTCACTAAAGCTGTTTAAAAAAAAATAAAAGTTATGTATGGAATGTTTAAAAAAAAGTTCATAGAAGGTTGCCACCACTCCTTCATTCCTCCCATCTTGAATGAGGGTGTGAAGCCTGGAGCAGGGACAGCCATTTTGTGACCTCGAGAGAAGACTAAGGGGGTCACAGAGACTTTAGCTTCAACACGGATGGCCCTCAGCAGTTGCCAGTCTCTGGTTATAGAGGGAAAACTAAACCCCATTTGTCTGAGGTAACTTAAATCTCTATTACTTTGTTGGAAATGCATCCCTAACTGATTGAGGGTCACAACTGTTAGCCCCACACAAACACACAGTATCCACCAACCCCCTAATTTCCAAAAGAAAAGCAGGGGAAAGAAGATATTGGGCAGAATAACATTTTATTTTATTTTTCAGTAACTGTGCTATTTGGAATAAGATGCTTAAATTCCAGAAATATCATTAATTTATAAAGTTATGCCTGAACATGTTAGATAAATAATCTTTTACTAAACCTCTAAAGAGTCTTTAGAGTGACCTATTGGGTTAGCAAATCAACAAAAAGTAATAAAGACATATTATAAAATGTGCATTCAAAAATGTTCATTTGAACATTATACTGTCCAAATAAAAAAGGAGAAGCCAAAACACAGCAGTCTAAATATGAGAGATTGGTTAATGAATCATTGCAAACTATAAAATGAGATAAAACATGGCCACTATCAAGCAGGTTGTAGAAGAATATTTAGCAATATAAGAAAAGTGATGCTATGTAATTAAGTGAAAATTGTAAGACAGAATACACAGTACATGATCATTTTTCTTGCTGAAGACGAAGACCAACTGAATCTTGTTTATCACTGTATTCCCATTGCCTAGTACAGAGTCTGCAACATATTAGTGTGGTTTTTATTTTTTTTTTTAATAAATTAATGTGTGAAAGAAACATAGTAAACTATGACTAGAGGGTTTTTTTTCTTTTTCTTTGATTAAATGCAATCCGTTTTTTCATATTTTTCCATTATTTTTCATTAAATATATATGACTTCTTTAATTAGGAAAAAGTTAAAACGAAGTAAACCTGTCTTTTCCCCAACATCACTCCTGGCCTTGGTATGGATGAAGAGTATGCATACCTTACTTCCTATGGGCCACACTTGGGGTGGATCTCAGCTGGTCTTCGCATATACCATCCCCTTGAGGCCATGCTGTAGGGGATGAACAAAATCCACAGCCTTCTCCTTGCCCACGCAGCCCTTGCTGTCCCCGGGATCAGCCTGCTGCTCTTCCCCTGTTGCTGGCTTCCATGTACAGCTCTTAAAATCCTCACTTTTCTATTCACCATCCTCCTCTCTCTTCACCCCTCCACGAAGAATCCAGACAGATTTGCTCTGCACCCCATTATCTGTGGTCCATTGCTCTATTTTGTGTTTGATAACTTGACAAGAAGCTATTGTGAATGGGTGCTTTCTTCCTTTCCGGGTTAATATCGTCAGTAGAAAATACCCTTTGTTTATCCCAATTTGGCCCAAATGGCAGAAATATGACAATGATGCTCCCTCATGAAACCTCTAGACAGGTTCAGGTCTAAAATATGGGGTTGGTGTCAAGTGTGAAGGGTAGGCCAGGTCAGTTCCTGGAAAGCAAAGGCAATTGTGATGGAACTGGGGTAAGAATATGGCAAGTCACGACAAACTCACTCCCCTCAACCCTATTTCTACCATCACTCCTTTTAAGGTAGCACTTTTGGATATGCCAGTGGAGAGAAATTTCATTGCCTTCATGGAGGGAGCCCTAAGACCTATAGGACTATATTGCTTTTCTTCTAGTGAACAAATTCAGACATTTCTGGAAGAACATGCTCGTGCCAGCCTGTCCCTCCTCTGTGCTGACCAGCTGTCTTCCTCTCTCCACCTGCCTTTCTACCCAGACTCCTTCCCATTTGACAGTTCCCAACCATCACACCAACTATTCATTGTGGAGGGTCCCTGCCTTGTGAAGACCCCACTCTTGCCATTGGCTTCATCATTTAAAACATGTCCCACTCGCCCTGTGCTTATGTGCAGTCAGAGTCCCCATTGCCATTGCCATGGTGGTATTTTGGAGATCTTGCACCTACCTCACAGCAGAAGGAAATCAAGGTTTTCAGAAATGAAGAAGAGCAATATGGGAAAAGGAAGAACAGTATAGGGGGCTGGGGGCTTCTAGAATTCTCCAGGTGCTCCGCCGAGAGGTAGTACTTGGGTTGTCAGAGATTTCATAAAAATGGGCCCAAATCACTGAGAGACACTCGAATGTTCCCCGTTCCCAGGACCTCTCCGCTTTGCAGGATCCACCTAGACCACCACAGTCACCCGGGCTTACCAGGGACAGAGGTCTGAACCTGCAGCAGAATTGCCTGCCCAGAAGGGGAGAGACGTGGAGCAGAGGAAAGCCATGCTTCCATCATCCCACTTTCTTTTCAAAGACCTGCACCTTAGGCCCCACTTCTGTTCTCCCATTCATTGGCCAGCAGCTGGCTGATGGGGCACTGGCCCAGGATGCGCCCGAGGTCACAGCAGCTCCTGCCAGCAATCCCCAGAGTTCCCTGCACTTCGCTGCCCCGCAAAGGACTCCAGGGAGCTGCATCCTGAGCACAGGCTCAGGAAAGGGGGGGACATTCCTTCAGCCTTCATCTAGCGTCTACTATTTAGGGACATGATGCTGAGGTACAGAGATGAAGAAGACATCCTCAAGAGACTGGCAGAGCACAGTTTGCCCAGCTGCCACATCATGGCTCTCTGGTGACACTAGCCCTTCTCACTGAGGAGGACACCGAGGTGTTGATACTTCGCTGTTTCGGCTCCTTCCCCATGTCAACTTTCCATTAAGAAACATCAATGGCAGAAGTGGGAAACACCACAAAGAATGACTAAACCTGTTTTTAATCTCCTCTTACATATTTTTTAAAAAGACCTTGTTAGAAACTCACTAAAACCCAGTTCGTCTCCTCTGGTCCTTGTGCATTCCATTCCTGCTGAATAAACCCCTCTTCCATCATTCAGACACACACACATTCGTCCCCGCAGTAGCAACGAAAAACAGGTTCTTGGGTTGTTTCCTATTTTTGCTGGGTCTGATCAAGTTGAGTCAAAATTAGTGCATTTTTTGTTTTTTTGTTTTTTTTGGTGATCTAGAAAGCAAAAGATATAGTTTAGAGCAGTGTTTTCAAAAATAAAAATTCTGTGGCGGCCCAGAGTGCCCTGGAAGTTTGTGGGGTTATCCAGGGCCGGCTTTTGTCTACAAAGTGAAGAGCAGAGGCTCATGGACGGTAAGCACTACCCTAGCAATAGGCAACATAGAATGCACATGGCTTGCACAAGAGACTGAAGGATTAAACCCCACATGTACATATATTTCACAGTTAAATGTATGTATGGAAATGAAACAGATTGAATGTGTCTACTGTGTTTATAACACAGATAAAGACAGAGAGAGAGGTCAACAGCACCCAGGAATGCTCTCTTTCTCACCCAGGGACACCCAGGGCTTGGCAGTAGCCAGGGCACACCGACCAGAGTGGGGTCATCTCGATTTCTTTGCATGGCCTTAGAAAGAAAGGACACTGCTATGCCGGTATCATATGCTGAAATACCAGGAAATTCCAGAGCCTATGTGTTGTGCCCTGTTGTGAAAAGCATCCATTAATTTTCTAGCTGACACAGGGATGGCTTTGCCCAGAGGTACCACACTGAATCTTCTTTCCTTATCTTTGCACCTATAGACGTGGATTCATACTTAAGTTGAAAAATACTCCAGTTGTCAATGAGAGAAAACACAGAGAAAGCCTAGAGGACAAGAGTGCAAGTTTCAACAAATTAAAGAAAGTAAGGAAAGTGTTTAGAGAGTACATGTAGTCTAATTAGGAATGAACCCCTTACTTCCCTTTGCCTCTAAGGCAATCTGGAGGCTTGGTCCCTTGGTTTGCCAAGTGAAATGGTTTTTTCTGCTCCACTATTGACCCAGCAAGTTACATGGTGTAGTTTTATTGAAAAAACATGTGCAAAATGTCTCCAGGGCAACAACGGGGATGAGACTACTTGCTCCACTCTCTTTAAAACAACCAACACTGGGGAGCGTGTGCTAGCTAGCTGATGAAAGGACCAGCATTCCAGGCTCCCTGAGCATTAGTTTTCAAAGCAGCGAACAGTGGTCATAAATCTTTGCGATGAGCCAAGTACAGTACTTAGCCTGACTTACCCTCATGGGGTGTGTGTGTGTGTGTGTGTGTGTGTGTGTGTGTGTGGTGTGCTTATGTGTGTCTTGTTTTTGTTCTCTAGTCCTGGGATCCATCTCCATTTCTGTACTTGTTTTGTTTATAATTCCAAAACGCAAATTGTGACTTGCTGCCTGGGAACACTACAAAGTCCTTCCTCAAACACTGAGGAAACAGAAAACTCACAGATTTCCCACAAAAGTGGCTTTCCACTCCTATTAGATACAGTGATTTTCACAACAGGTTCGCAGAAAATAAAGCGCTTTTTTGGGGGGGGGGGAATGAGAAATAGGAAACTCCGAGATCCACCTGAAGTAATAGAAGAAACAGGGCTTAGTGGCCTCTTTACTGACTTGAAAAAACAAAACAAAACAACCTTAAAAACAAAATCCTCTTGAATTTTAACAGAACTTTATAGAATTTTCTTGGGGCATCTGTGTGCTTCAGTCGGTTAAGTGTCTGCCTTCAGCTCAGGTCATGACCCCAGGGTCCTTGGATCGAGCCCCATGTTGGGCTCCCTGCTCCACAGGGAGCCTGCTTATCCCTCTCCCTTTGCCTTCCACTCCCCCTACTTGTTCTCTCTCTCTCTCTCTCACTCTCTCTCAAATAAATAAATAAAATCTTAAAAAAAAGAATTTTATAGAATTTTATAGAACTTTCTATAAGATATACACAGTTATGGTACCTTTGATTACATAAAAAAAAAATTGATGATTCCATGGGTATGTCCCTTTTTCCATAGAACAGGTTAGAGACCATTTTTAAACAGGGCTTCCTTCCTAAATAGTTCTCATAGAAAGCTGGTACAAGAGTTAACGTTGGGAGAGGACCTGTATTAGGAATAGATGAAAAGTTCCCAGCACTGGCTATCTTTCTCCCCACTCCCCAGAAATCTCTGGCTGGCACATTTGTCAGTTTAGACAGGGTTGGGCACAAAAATTCTACTTTTATTCTGGAAACATGAAGATGTTCCCCTGGGCACTGTGGATCGATAGCATTTGTCCATCACTCTAGGACAGGTCCTTCTGTCCAAGAGAATCTTCCTTCTGAAATGCTCAGCTCTGTGTGTCTGCTGTAATCATTGCTACCAAATGTCTGGTACACCCAGATCAGTTTTCAGGGGAGCTGAAAACAATAGTTTGGCTGACTTCTAATGAGGACTAAGGAAACATTAGTCAGGAAGGTGAGTCTTTAAGAAATGGCACCAAAGGCCCTACCTTTCTCTGTGTGAAGTAATCTGAGTTCTTTTGTAATCCAAATCTCTGTACCTCTCCAGCTGGGGGCCTCCAATTCACAATACTGGTCTCCTTTTTAAGGTTAAATCACAGAAGACCCATTTTAAAATGCAAATACTTCATTCAAGAGGGACCAAGTCCAGTGAAGCATTATTAAATCTGAGCAAGAAGAACAGAGAATGGCCGTTGGAGGGAAGGGCAGAGACGTTCAGATGTCAATAGAGTTTAGGCATAGACAAAGATTGGAAGAATGTGTTTCTGCCAAGGTTTGTGGGCCTGGGCAGGATGCTATAGCAAAGGTGGCCTGGGACAACAAGAGGATGCTGGTCCCTTCCAGGTCCATGGGGATGGAATGAGGATGCTGCAGAGGAAGAGGTGGAGGTGAGGCAGCATGAAAGTCCTCCACTAGATAATTCTACTTTGGGCCAGGTCTGTGCTGTCCAGATAAGGATGTTGTCTTTGAGATTCTCATCAATCGTGGTTGTCTATCTCCAGACTTAGTGACATCTGATCACAGTGGATGAATATGATCCCAGCATCTTTTATACCAGGATTTATCACAAATGTGGTGGTCAGTTTTCTGAGCCTCCACTCCAGATAACCCCAAAAAAGCAAAGGAAATGAAATTAATAACTGTATCACCTGTCAACTCCTTGTTCAAGTTGTATTTCAAATTAATGAGTTCCTCTAGCAATGTATATTGCTATAAAACATTTGGAGGAAAACAGCTGAGATAAAATGACTTTATGTATCTAGGAAAACAATATTCCAGGCAAGGAGTCAAAATCTACCCATTTCACAGAGCATATTGACATGAGAACATCAAATATTTCTTAAAAATTATGGCTTCTGAAGGAAAATAAGGAAATGACACAGAAGTAAGCCTTCTGTGTGTTTTTCAAGGGGACATTGTATTATTAGGATTTTGAGTAAGTCTGAGTTTCTCTTTGAAATGATAGAACCCACGATGAAGATGTGTTTAAGTTTGGCACATTTATCTGTCCATTGGGTGAAATAGTTCCTTGAGAAATGAGATGATAAATGTATTTTCTTTCAAAAAATCCATTTCTGGCCTTTTTCAGTTAGTGTTTAGTTGGCAATGAAATATTTTCCACACATTGAAAGAGACACCTCAGCATCTTATTTATAACCCATTGGGACAGGGGGGTACATGGTAGTAAAATGATTCCGGCTTCTTTGGAAATGCAGAAATGAAGCAGGATCTGCCAAGGTAGAAGTGTTTTGACAGCCATCTAATGTGGGGATTCTTAAGGCAGGTCTACATGGAGGCTTGAGGGTGAATTCCCTGTGCATGGATGCATGTTTATGTGTGAATATACATGGTCCGGCAGCCATGGTTTTCATCAGATTCTGAGGAGACAACTCCAAAAAAGGTTAAGAAGCTTTAGTATAGAGTAAAATAAAAGTGAAAGAGTCAGTAAGAAACAGAAGTGTATTTTGGAAAGAACAAACATTGTGTAATTGAATAATTACAGTAGAGGAAGGATTTGTTTACTCTAACATTTTCCTGGGGACATGGCGCCGAGGTCTGGGGAAGGGCAAAGGCAGAGCCTCATTCCTACAAGAGGAAGGCAGCCACTGAGCAATCTTAATGTCCCCAAAGGCAAGGTGTAGTTTTAGGATTTTATAAATGTATGACAGGATAAAAGGTCTAGACTCCCTGTGTCCAGAAACTGAGATGAAAGAGTTCAGGAGGGGAAAAACATATGAGGAGAAGATCCAGTGTCAGGAAGAACAGGCTTGGAAGGACACAGACCAGCACTACTTCATACTTGAAGTCTGAAATTAGGTGATGGAAGAGAATATATCGCAAACAAAATGAACCCTTTGTAATTGTGTGGGGTTCCATTTCTGCAAGAGGATGTCATCTGGCCTACAAGTGTTGAAGTTAATGTCTTTTAACATCAGCGTGGTCCAAACTCAAGACTGAAGGTAACACAAGTCACAACCTTACCACACACCTACATCACACAAAACCCACCTAGAAGAGAAAGACTGTATTAGGGTTCTCCAGGGAAACAGAATTAATAGGAGTTCTCTAAAAAAATAAGGAATTGGCTTATGCAATTATGGAGGCCAAGTCCCAAGACCTGCAGTCAACAAACTGGATACCCAGGAGAGCCTATGGTGTAAGTTCTAGTCCAAAGACCAGCAGGCTCGGGGCCCAAGAACTAATGTTTCAAGTCTGAAGGCAGGAAAAGACTGATGTCCTGGCTTAAAGTGGTTAGGCAAGAGGAGTTCTCTCTTTTGTTCTAGTCATGTCTTCGATTGACTGGATGAGGTCCTCCCACACCAGGGAGGGGCATCTGCTTCATTCAGTCTACCATTTCAAATGTTAACCACATCCAGAAATGTGCTCACACCCAGAATAGTGTTCAACCAAATGTCTGGGTACCCCATGGCCCAGCCAAGTTGACACATAAAATTAACCGTCACAAAAAGCCTGAATCTTTTTAACAGACACACCAGTTCCTACACATCCGAAAGTCTTTTATCCTCTTCAAATCTGCCAATAAACTTCACAGTTCTGATAATATTGGCTGGTCTTCCCTGAGCACTTACTGCATGCCAGGAAATATCTGGACACATCAGATGGATTGACTCACTTGATCCTCACCACACTCTATAAAGAAGATTCTACTCTTCTCCCCATCTTACAGATGAGGAAACTGAGGCACAGAGAGCCCAAGATTGTGCAAGAAGCAAGGAAAGGAGCTGGGTTTCAAATCCAGCCAGTCTTGGTCTTGGTCCCAGAGCTATGTTCCCAAACCACCTCTCATCTTGTCTCCCGCATTTACTCAGATTCTATAATGTTTCCATAGCTCAAAATGCCTTAATGCTTTTGTAACTTCTTCATGCCTGCATACACTACTTTGAAATTGACTTCCCCTAAAGATATATATATGTATATAATGAATAAATATAATAAAGTATATAAATAAACATAAAATCTTTAAATATATATTCATGTATATTTTAAAGCCAAATTTAATTTGATATCACATGAGGGTAGTTGATGAACTCTGATAATACTAATGATAACCTAACAAGGTGGGTCCCCAGGTGTTTTTCATATATTCTCTCTAAAAACCATAGCAAAGGAGGTCAGTGTGACTCAAAGATGCTTTGAAAATATTCTATCCTAACCAAATATGACATTAGAAATTTAATGTTAATAATTTCAGGAATCGCTAACAAAGAGTGTTGTGATTACACATGTTAATCTCCTGCCTGGATTCCAAACATATAGCATTAACAGGTTAAAATAAATTAATTTTAAAAATCATAACCATAATAAGAAAAAATTAGATAAATGACTCACAGGCAGGCCGTGAGGAGAACAGAATACATAGAGTAAGTAGGATTCAAGACTGAAATGTGCAGGAACTCAGGGTCTAAGTTGGGGCTCCCCATTTTGGATGGGCCTCCGTGCTGGGCTGTTAAAGCTGCACAGAGCTTCCACCTGTTGTGCTAGGAGGGAACAGAGGCAGCTGTATGATCTCAAAGTAAGTAAGCCCTTGCTAGCTTAGGAACAGTGACTGTCACATCCCCACAGGACACACCAAAAGAAGAAATGGTTCCAAACCAGGGACCTGGGGGGACAGAGACAATAATAAACTATCCACATAGAGGCATTAATGTGGGGAAAGGAAAACACGCACAGATGCGTGCACACACACACGCACATGCATCTTTCTCAAGGTGAGCTTGAAAGCTAAACCAAGAACAAGACATTAGGAAACAAACAAAAACAGAAATACTTGAATCCAGAACATGTAAGATGACAAGAGACAAATGCTAGAACTCAAACAAAAATACATAAACTGCAATTTAAAACTAAACAGAAAGGATAATAAATATCAGATTTGTCATAGCTGCAGGATCAGTGCTGTAATATTGTTCCCAGTGCTCCAGAGGGAAGCACAGACAGACAAAGAAAAGGGAAATATAGAAGAAAAGTCAGGTAACTCTCCCTAAGGGACATAATAGGAGTTCCAGAAGCAGAGAATATACAGGATGGTGGAGTGGCAATTTTTGAAGAACTAAAGAAAAATTGAGGATTTTCCTGAGTTGAAGGTAAAAAAGAGTCCTCATACACACAGTGCATGCCACGTGTGGAAAGGATAAAAAATAAATAAAATAACACTCTACCTAGACACTTTGTAGTGAAACTCTAGGTCATCAAAGAGACAAATTTTAGAAGTTAGAAGAGAGAAATGACAGATTTCCTACAAATGAATAACAGGTGGGTGATATATTAGTTTTCTATGCTCATAAAAAATTAACACAAATTTGGCAGCTTAAAATCACATGCATTTTTATCTCACAGTTACTGTGTGCTAGGAGTTAGGACACAGCTCACCTAGGTTCTCTGTGAGGCTACAATCAAGGTATCAGCCAAGAGTGGGTTCTCATCTGAAGGCTCAGTTGGGGAAGGGCTCACTTCCCAGCCTGTTCCAGTCGTCAGCAGAGTTCACTTCCTTGCAATCATATAAGACTCACAGCTACTTGCTTCTTCAAAGCAGCAAGGAGAGGGAGAGTGTAGAGCCAGTCTGCTAGCAAGGCAGTCTTACGTAATGTAATGTAATCCCAGCAGTGACCTCCCATCTACCTCGCCACATTCTGTTGATTAGAAGCAAGTCACCCACACTCAAAGGGAGAGATTATACAAGAGCATGAACACCAGGAGAAAAGATCATGGAGACTGCATTAAAGCTCATCTGTCATAGGCAATAACAAACACTTCATCAATAATAGATATCAAAAGACAGTGGCATAATATCCTCAAAGTGCTGGAGAAAGTAACTGTCAGTTGTACCAGGATGAGAGATGCTTCAATCATGAGGGCCAAATAAAGTCATTTTCAAATATTAAAGCTTAGAAAGTTGACTACCTACAGAGCCTTCCTAAATTTTTAAGGAATATAATTATTAGCAAGCAAAGTGTTTGTAGGGACACCTGGGTGGCTCAATCGGTTAAGTGTCTGCCTTTGGCTGAGGTCATGATCCCAGGGTCCTGGGATCAAGTCCCACATTGGGCTCCTTGCTCAGTGGGAAGCCTAATTTTCCCTCTGCCTGCCGCTCCCCCTGCTTGTGTTCTCTCTGTCTCTCTGTCTCTCTGACAAATAAATAAATAAAATCTTTAAAAAAAGTGTTTGTAAAATATGTTGATACAGCTAACTACTATGAGCTAAATATTAATAATTGATTGTATTATGTTTTTAAAGAGGTGGCCCTGAAATTCCAGATGGCAATAACATGGAGATGGAAAGCATGCAAAGCATTCCAGCCTACTAAGAGCACCTGTGCCATTTCGGAGGAGGACAGAGGCACTGGATAACTTAAGATATCACTAGGGAAATGTAAAATAAAATATATACATTGAAATTTTGCCTAAAAATGAAAGATTATAAGCCGTACTATTCAAGCAAACATAGAGGGCGGAAAAGTAGATTCTGAACCCCTACCGCCCCCCCCCCACCAAAAAGCGTTAACAATTCAACAGATGTCAGAAAGCTTAAAAAAAAAAATAGCTAAAGAAAAGAACATGGTACAAGAAAGGTGGCAGGAAGTAGCCCAAATGTATTGATAAATAGAATAAATGTAAAATAATTTACCTTCACCTATTAAAATATGCTGCTTTTCAAAGAGTAAACATCAGAAGAAAGCTTAAAAATAAAAGAATGTTTTTAATTCATGGATTTCAAGGCTCCCCATTGCTTTAGTCAGCGAGTCTCCAAACTTCTAATGAACCACCTGAAGTATTTGCTAAAAATACAGATTCCTGGGCCCCAGGCCAGAAATATTGATTCAGTAAGCCTGGGTTTTAAGCCCAATTATCTGGAGGTTTAACCAGTTAGCCAGTTGTTTCTGATGAAGGTGATCAGAATATGAAACTCCAGAACAATAGATTCTTCAGAATTCAGTCTTGCCATCAAAACCTTCCATCATCAGATAATCCTACTTCTCTCAGTTTAGTTTTCCCGGCTCCCCCAACAAATGATATTTTTCCTTTCCCCACCCCCAACATGTCCAATGCTCATTTCCACCAGTCTATGAGCTTCCTGCAGACATGAGTAACCTCTCCTGTGTCATGCTGAACCCTTACAGCACTTGGTATGGTGAGCTGATATGTTAGGCTATATCATTTTCTGGCTTATGAAGAAGTCAAAGAACGTGTGGAAAAAAATAAATGAGATGAGAGTGGAGATAAAACAGCACCAAAAAGGGGGCGCCTGGGTGGCTCAGTTGGTTAAGTGTCCGACTCTTGGTTTCCAGTCAGGTCGTGATCTCAGGATTGTAAGATGGAGCCCGGGCTCTGTGCTCGGTGTGGAGTCTGCTTGAGATGCTCTCTCCCTCTCCCTCTGCCCTTCTCATTCCTGCTCTCTCTAAAATAAATTAGTAAATCTCTAAAAAATAAAAGAAAACAGCACCAAAAAGAAGAGGAGGAGGAGAAGAAAAGGAAGAGGATGCGGAGGAGGAAGAGGGCGAGGAGGAGGACAAAGGACTGAAAGAGGCAGAGACATCCCAAGGGAGACAGGAAGAGGGAGAAGAGCACAGCAGAGAAGGAGAGCAGAGAGCACGGAAGCGTGACTTCTCTGGTTGATTGCTTCCCAGGCTCCAAATCTCTGGGGTTAGGCCCAGGGTGCTCTACGGCCATTGTTTCTGCGGCAGCAGAGATGAAAGTCAGACAAAATAATCCAAAAGTGCTGAACTCGGCTTGCTAAGTCCTTAGGGGTTTATTAGACTTTACTTTCCGCAGACATTGAAGAAAGTCTTCAGCTGAAGTCCATTAAGCAAATTAAAAAGCAGGAGAAAAATAAACATAGATGGATAGAGATAGCAGTTTTATGAGGCAAAGGAAGCAGTTAGTTCTGACAAAGCTCCTGGCCTTACTTAGACTCTTGGATTCCCCCTCCCTTAAAACTCTGAAGATATTGTTCCCTCCACGACACCCTGCTGGTCGTCATAAAAGAAAGCTAATAGAATTTTTTTTTCCCCCCCGTGAAGACAAAGGCTGGTACAAACTAAAGTAAAAATATTATCCACATTGTTCCTCGGTACAATTCCTGACCCAGATCATTTGTCGTTTTGCCTCCGAGCAGGGTCCTAAGAAAAAAACCTCCAATACTGCTGCATATATACTGTTATGGGTTATATACTGCACATGCCGTTGGCCCTAAAAGGAAACCAAACTACATTAATATACATTCCCCCCGAATCAAGACTTGTATGGTAATGAATCACTTTAAATTCATACCTTCTTGGAATTATCAATGGTATCTGAAAAACAAGACATTTTATAATGTTCCAGATCTTTAAAAACCCAAGTCCAAAAGAAAAAAAATAAAAGATTCATTGCACACCCACGATGTACAAAGTGCCGTGTTTGGGCCTCTGACACATGCAAAGAAACTGAACAAAAGATCTGCATTCAGCTCATCTTCCTTGCATGACTCTGTGAAATTATTTTAGACCCGAAAAAATAAAGCCACTCTTGGACTTGGTCTCCAAGGCAAGGAATATTCCCTCGGGGCAATGACTCTCTGCGCTCTCTGCATATTTTCCTCAGGGGTGGGGGCAAAGCCAGCACTAGATTTTCCATTTCACATTCTGTGGCCACTTCAGACAGCTGAGCTCTTCCTCACCTTGCCCTGAGGTTGTGGAAACCGAGCCTGGCACCAGGCTCACTCTCTCTCGCAGACTGACATGTGGCCGGCCCCTGGTTTCCGTCCAGGACCCAGGGCTGCAGAAGGCCCCTGGTGCCTAAATGCAGTTAGTCCTTGGGTTTTTCTAAGCCAAGTAAATTCAGCACTTCAAAATATTCTTACATTTTAAAAAACTCAGGCTTTCCAAATACTGCAAAATTCTTGACTTCCAACCATCTCCGGCCTTTGCTTCTTATTTGCGTTGTCATAGACATCATATATTTCCAAACAAATAAAGGGGGATATAAAACAAAACTGGGCCATCAAAATCTATCAAAAGTGCAAAGTATTGTTTTGCAAAAATGTCACAGTATTTTTTTAACGGGAAAAAAATTAAGTTGTATTGATTTTTTAACAGATGAAAGCACATTTTCATCTTTTATAGCAATTAGTTACAAAGGAGAATGTCTTGAAAACATAAAGGACCAGATTCTCCCTTGACCCAAGTAAGTATCTTCAATTAATCTCCTAAAAGAGCCTGTAATAATTCCAAAGCTAGTCGCTGGTCTCTTGACGCCAAAGTCCAATTTAAATCTAATTATCCTTTCTAGTAGGACACAGGAAAGGCATGCCAATTTAAATCCACAGAAACCCCAAACCTCATTTTTACCAATCATTTTAACATTTTCTCCCCTGAAATCTTTTACAAGAGCTGCCTTAGGGCCGATTTGAGCTTCTCTCTTGCCTTTCTTCTCTCACCGGTTGGTTAGTGGAGATGCTAATGACCAGGAAAATGCATGGATTGAGCGGGAAGTTCAAACACTCCACAAACCAGGTTACCAAAGGAAAAATTAAAAAAAAAAAAATAAGAGTTTCCCCAAATCCCCAAATAAAATGAGAAATAATAACCCCCTAGAAGTGCCCATGATTTTTACCATCCATGGAATGCTTGGTTGAGTTAATATCAAATATTGTTACCACATCTGGGTTAGCAAGTGGAATTTCCATGCAATCTTGGATCCCGACTTTTCTTTTGCAGCCTCATTAGTGACACAAACCCTGCTGTGAAAATCTATCCAGATTTGCAACCAGCGTTATCTTTTTGTCAAAACGGCAAGATGTGTAAGGCAAAGTGTAAAATCCTGGGCCCTGAGCATGTGGGGAGTAGCTGTGAAATGAGGACCTGGCTAGGTGGGGGGGTCTCATGGAATCAGGCTTATGATCCACTTCTCCCTGAACAGATTTGGAGGGGGCAGCAGGGAGCCCACCTTCTGAGCACTCAGGGGCTTGGCAGGGGCAAGGAGCTCTGACTAAGAGAGGGGGAAAGAAAGGACAACTTCGAGGGTCAGAATGCCTTAATCAAGATCAGCCACCATGAACAGAAGTACACTTGCCAACTGACTTGTGTAAAAGGTAGTGGACGATGGCAGCAGTGGGTCGTTCTTGTTCAGAATTCTGCGACACGATTGCTATGTTCAGAAAAGCAGTGAGCGCTGCAGTCATATTTTACAGTGGAATGGGCTGGTTTGTGGAGTGTTGTGTTCCTGGGTCAAATGGTAATTGTTTTTCATTTTTTAGGTGAGCTTCCATCGATATATCCTATTAACTCAATATTTATTAAGCTCTCACTAAGTGCCAGGCACTTGGAGACTCTTTCTTATGGCAAGTCACTTAATCACAAATATTCATTCAATAAGCACTTAATGGATGCTTATTTGGAACCAGACTTTGTGCTGCATGTTAAAATGCAACAGGGTAACAGGTAACTTCAGCCTGTTTTTTCTTCTTCCTTTTTAAAAAAATTGAGGTGTAATTGGCACACAACATTATATTGGTTTCAGGTGTGCAAAGTAAATGATTTCATATTTGTGTCTATTGCAAAATGATCTCCACAATAAGTCTAGTTAACATCTGTCACTACACACAGTTGCAGAATTTTTTTCTTGTGATGAGAACATTTAAGATCTACTTTCTTAGGAACTTTAAAATATGCAATACAGTATTACTAACTATGGTCACCATGATGTACATTATATCTCTATGACTTACTTATTTTATACCTGGAAGTTTTTGCCTTTTGATCCCCTTTACCCATTTGCCCCCCCCAACCCCCCCCACACCCTACCTGTGGCAACCACCAATCTGTTCTCTGTATCTATGAACTTGATTATTGGGTTTTTTTTTTGTAAGATTCCACATATAAGTAAGATCATACAGTACTTCCTTTCTCTGTCTGACTTGTTTCACTTAGTATAATGCCTTCAAGATCCATCATAAATGGCAAGATTTCATTCTTTATTATGGCTGCATAGGGTTTCACTGTATATATAGCACATTTTCTTTATCCATTCATCCATCAATGGACACCTAGATTGTTTCCATGTCTTGGCTACTGTAAATAATGCTGCAGTGAACATGGAGGTGTATATATCTTCTCAAAGGAGTATTTTCATTTTCTTTAGTTAAATACCTTGAAGTGGAATTGTGGGATCATATGGAATTTCTTTTTTAATTTCTTAAGGAATCTCCATACTCTTTTCCATAGTGGCTATACCAGTCTGCATTTCCACCAACAGTGCACGAGGGTTTTCTTCTCTATAACCCTATCGACACTTGTTATTTCTTGTCTTTTTGATAATAACCATTCTAACAGGTGTGAGGTAACATCTCATTGTCATTTTGATTTGCATTTCCCTGATGATGGGTGTGGTATTGAGCATCTTTTCATGTACCTGTTGGCCATCTGTATGTCTTCTTTGGAAGGATGCCTGTTCAGATCCTCTGCCCATTTTTTTTATTGGATTGTTTGTTTTTATGCTATTGAGTTGTATGAGATTTTTATACATCTTGTTTATTAGCCCCTTAGCAGATATATGATTGGGAAATATTTTCTCCAATTTGGTAGGTTGCCTTTTCATTTTGTAGATAGTGTCCTCGGCTTTTTAATTTGTAAAAGAAGGTACTCTACAACATTTCTAGGGTTTCTTCTTGTTAAAAAAAAAAAAAAACGCATTTTGATTTGTTTTATTATTTGTTTATAAATAGTTTGTCTTTCATTTATAAACTTTAAGAATCTAGATTCGTTACTGTGATGTTTCCTGGGTCTAAATTATACATTAGAAAGTTCCCTCGACGATACAGTTCTCACCATGGGAGCCTGCCAGAATTGAGAATGGAGATAAATAACTGGAATTTTAAACACATGCTTACAAATTACTGCAAACCTTATATACAATAAATAAATGACAGCAAGGGAATCAAGATCCTTAGAATTATTCACATAAAACTTCTTTCTCATGTAATAGTGGCAACATAACCAGGATTCCAGCAGAGACAGAGCCCTCCTTTTTGGGGACACACCTAAGGCTAGAGGTAGTTTGGCTGGGACCTCACACCCCAGTTGTGTGGCCCACAGTAACAGCCATTTTGCCACGGACAGGAGCCCGAGGGTGTAAACCTGCTAGGTTTCTGATTTTCCTTATTCTGGGAGTGTGTAGTTGGATTAACTGATGGAAAAAGTCATGCCACACAAACATTTTCCTTTCAAGAAGTTAAAGAGAGTTCAGCCACAGTGCAAGTTCTTTCTGCATTTATCTTGGACTTAAAAAAAATTGGAAATGGCTACAACATGACATGCTGACATATGAGAGTACAAATGGGGAAGGTTTGAAAAGATGATGGCAAAGAGAAGAGGTTGACCAATAGGTGAGCATTTGTGGGGGAAAAGTAGTAACAGTGTAGGGGGAAAGACTGAACGTTAATATGCCCGTATATGTGTATACACACACACATACACACAGATTCTCCCAAGGTTACAATGAAAGGATTGAAGAAATTCTTGGAGTGCCACAAAATTTAGTAAATGTGTGTTTCATGGAGGAACCAACGTTATCCTGATGTCCTGAACCATGCCCCCCAAATTTTAGACTGGAACATTGGAGAGCTTTCATTATGCATTCAGCATACATCAAAAATGTCAAAGAATAGAAACAAGAAAGAGCCGTGCAAGATTAGTGTGGCATGAAAGACAGACCAAGGATTCATATCCCACCCTGGCCAGGTCTCCCGGCAGGGCAGAGTGCTCCAGGGGCAGAGCTGTCGAACCTGGCTGCGTCAGCTCCAGTAGCAGTTCTAACATTTTGGAAGCCTCGGATTCCTTTGAGAATTTGGTAAATTTAGAGTCTATCGCTAGAAAAATGCACACAAATACCCCCATTTTGCATACAATTACAGGAGATTTTCAGATCCCCAGAAGCTTTGGACTAAGAATTCTTTTTATTTTTTTAAAGATTTTATTTATTTATTTGAGAGAGAGAGAGAGAAACAGCATGAGAGGGGATAGGGTCAGAGGGAGAAGCAGGCTCCCCGCCTAGCCGGGAGCCCGATGCGGGACTCGATCCCGGGACTCCAGGATCATGACCTGAGCTGAAGGCAGTCGCTTAACCAACTGAGCCACCCAGGCGCCCTGGACTAAGAATTCTAACTAAAAGATCCCTCTAGACCTTTCCGATGGATGAAGCTTTATGCTGAATGGTCTCATATTTCTTCATCAAAAGAACTACCAAACCTGCCTTGTTGCATTTGCCTCGGACTTCATTTTCTTCACCATGGTAATAAAAAGTCATCATAGTTGTAATCCCTATAAATGATGATGATAACCAGCATACGGTGAGCTCTTATATGTCAGGCAGTATTCTAACAGCTTACATGTATTATCCTACTGGGTCTTCATAGTGACCCTATTGAACAAAATGGTGTTATCAACCTATTTTACAGATGACACCATTGGGGCACAGAGAATTTAAAGTAACAAGTAGTAGTTGGCAAGTCCAGACTCTGACAGTCTGATTTCAGACCTTGCATTCTTACCCTTCCGGTTTCTTCTACTCATAAAAATGTTTCTCCCCTATACATAGCAGTAGAAACTCTAAAACCAAACACACAGAACAAAAAACAATGAACTGAAAAAAATTTTTTAAGAAAATTGTTTTATCTTCTTTCCTTAGTATTTCAGAGAAATAATAAAAAAAAGATTCAGAGAAAGTCTTAGCATCTTATTCAAAGGATCCATCCCTTCTCCAATTCCAGTGGCCAGTTGCCACCCATCACAACCCTGAGCTGGGTGGTCCTTGGGTCCTTCATCTCATTTTACATGGCCACAGATAAGTGGATTGAGAATCACTTATCCATTCCTTCCTGTCAGCTTATTGTAACCTATGGCAGTTTAGATGGCACAGGATGTCACCAACATGGTCCCATTTAATTAAAAATTAAGTAAGATCAGACTATATTAGTAGAGTTAATGATATTAGTCATTAAAATGAGGCCCTTAAATAGTAGAATCTTTGCAATAATTTGTAATGAGAAGAGGGATTTCAAAAATCTTTTGTGCCACATTTTATTGGGCTTTTCACTGGCAAAGTAGTAAAAGTGTTGTCAGATTTAAAATTAATCATTTTTAGTTTACAGTAATAAGTCCAATATGTGTGTTTGTATGTGTGTTTTTCTGACACCACCAAGCAATTCTCCCGTGCTTAGCGGGTAAGGGCTCAGTCCCACAGTCTGCCCTCCACCTCAGATACCAGTCACAAGACCAGATTGTCATCTGTGCTTCTGACCAACTGGCTATAAACTGGAGGCTCTAGAGACTCCCCTCCCTGGGTTTGACACATTTCCTACAGCAGCTCAGAGAACTCGGAGAAACCCTTACTTATGTTTACCAGGTTTTTATAAAAAGATAAAACTCAGGAACAGTCAGATGGAAGAAATGCATAGGGCCAGGCATGGGGGAAGGGTTGTAGAGCCCCCATGCTCTTTCTGAACACATCACTCTCCCCATATCTCCTGTCGTTCACCAACCCCGAAGCTCTTTAACACCATCCTTTTTGGGTCTTTATGAAGCCTTCATTACTTAGACACAATGAATTAAGTCATTGTCCATTGGGAATTGGACTCCACCTCCAGACACTCTTCCCTCTGGGAGGTCAGGGGAGTGGGACTGAAAATTCCAGCCCTCTAATCACAGGGTTGGTTCTGCGGGCAAACAACCCCCATCCTTTGGTGCTCTCCAAAAGTTACCTCATTAACATAAACTCAAAAACATTAACATTAAAGGGGTTTGTTATGAATATCAAGACACCTTTATCACTCTTATCACTTAGGAAGTTCCAAGGGTTTTAAGAGCTTTGTGCCAGAAGCAGAATGAAGACCAAATATACATTTCTTATTATAAATCACAATATCACACAAGTGTTTCAAATCTGCTCAACTTTTCTGTTATAAGGGCCTATCAGCAGTTATGTGAACTAGCAGATGTTTAGACTTATTTTGGAACAATTTTAGATTTACAGAAAAGTTTCCCAGATAGCAGAGAGTCTCCATATACCCTTTCCTCAGCTTCCTTGACATTAACATCTGTCATATCCACAGCACATCTGTTAAAACTCAGAAATTAACATTGGCACAATGTGTTAACTACAGGCTTTATTCAGATTTCACCAGTTTTTCCAATATTGTCCTTTCTCAATTCCAGGGTCAAATCCAGGATATTGCACTGTATTTAGTCATCATATCTTCTTAATCTCTGCCAGTCTGTAACAGTTTCTCAGTCTTGTTTCTCATGACTTTGGCACTTTCGAAGAGCACTGATGAGATATTTTATAGAATGTCCTTCATTTGGGGTTTGACTTATTTTCTCATGATTAGACGGTGCTTGTAGATGCTGGGGAAGAAAACCATAGAGGTCAAGTGCCCCTCTCACACATCCTATCAGCGGGTCCATAATATGACTCCTCACTGATGAGTTTAAACTTCATCACTGGCTAAGGTGAGGTCCATCAGGTTTCTCCACTACAAAGTTACTGATTTCCGGGGCGCCTGGGTGGCTCAGTTGGTTAAGCGACTGCCTTCGGCTCAGGTCATGATCCTGGAGTCCCAGGATCGAGTCCCGCATCGGGCTCCCTGCTCGGCAGGGAGTCTGCTTCTCCCTCTGACCCTCCCCCCTCTCATGTGCTCTCTCTTTCATTCTCTCTCTCTCAAATAAATAAAATCTTAAAAAAAAAAAAGTTACTGATTTCCACTTTCCATACTCTATCTGTTGGAAGCAAGTCACTAAATCCAGCCCCTACTCAAAGGGAGGAGAATTAAGCTCCATTTCCTGGAGGGGGGGGGGATTATCTACATAGATTATTTAGAATTCTTCTGTAAGTAAGATTTGTCCTTTTTCCCCATATATTTATTTATCCAAGCATTTATTTATATCAGTATGCACTCATAGATATTTATTTTATTTCCTGAGTTATAATCCAATACTATAGTTATTTATTTGGTTGTTCAAATTGTTCCAGCTTTGGCCATTAAAGTTCTTTCAGTTTGGCTCCTCTGTCCCTTAGATATAATACACCTCTCTCTCCATCTTTCTCTTTTTAAGCACTTCCTCAATATCTAGCACTAATAAGATGCCCCAGGCTCGTCTTGCATTTTCCATGCCCCAGTCCTGAAATCAGTCAATTTTCCAAGAAGTCTTGGTTTCCTTCATTAGAGAATGATGCTAGAAGTAAGATCTGGGTCCAGAGTGTGCTCATTGCTACTGAGTGTCATGTTTTCTAGGTCCTCTCGGAAGATGGAGTTAAGAAATAAATGTGTATATACTAAGTCATGTATACACACAAACCTACATTTATTTCTCTATCAAAGCTAAAAGATATATAAGTATATATATTCAATAGATATAGTGAAGATACATCCATTGAACATATGAAAGATAGGGAAAAATATAGGTCTGTGTGTATACATGTGTGTGTGCATGTGTGGATCTATCTGAAGATAGGTAGGTAGATAGATAGATAGATAGATAGATAGATAGATAGATAGATAGATAGATGATAGATAGATAGATAGATAATCTCTGACTCTAACCCAGCACCCTGGGGTTCATTCTCAATTTCTTCTTTTGCTTATTTGTAACTTCTTCCTGACAGTGTAAAATCTGGCTCCCATTATCCATAATTTACTTACTCACTTGTTTAATCCTAGTATACAAGTAAAATAGTTTTAGAATTGTTAACTCTTACCACTCTGAGAAACTAATTTATTATAGTGTTGATATACAGATCTTTTTGTCCTTAGACTGAAATATCCAGTGAAAACACTGTTTTCCAAAATTATCTAGATCAGTAACACTTTTCCCACCCCATTCAATGAGATTATCTCCCACATTTGTAATACAGTTAGATTTGTCACAGTCTGCATTACACCCTGGGATCACCCAACATCCTGGTTGATTTTTTTAATTTGCATACAACAAAGTTCATGCGGTGCACAGTTCAATAGGTTCTGACAAATTCATAGAATCATGCATCGAATACTCCCGGACCATAGAGAATGGTTTCATTGAACTAAAATTTCCCTTGTTCATTCTCTTTGTAGTCAACCCCACCCTTAATCCTTGGCAAACACTGATCTGTTTTCAATCCCACAGTTTTGTCTTTTTCATCATGTCACATAAATGAAATCCTGTAATATGAAGTCTTTTGGGTTTTTCTTTTATTAGGCAAAATGCACTTGAAATTCATCCATGATGTGGGAATTGATAGCTTGTTCCTTTTATTGCTGAGTAGTACTCCACTGAATGGATATGCCAAATTTTTTATAGTTTCCCCTATTGAAGGACATCTGGTTGTGTTCAGTGTTTAGTGATTATGAATAGTTGTTATAAATGTAGGTTAACTTTTCATGAGAATAGAAGTTTTCAATTCACTTGGATAAATACCAGAAGTGTGATTGTTGATGTGATTGGAAAGTCTATGTTTAACTTTATCAGAACTGCCAAACTGTTTTCCAAAGTGACTATACAATTTTGCCTTCCACCAAGGATAAATGAGACTCCTCACTGATCTACAGCTTCTTCATCATTTTGTATCGTCTGTTTGATTTTAATTATTCTAAGAGGTGTGAGTGGTATTTCATTTTGGTTTCAGTTTACATTTCCCTAATGCCAAAAGATGTTGACCATCTTTCTTCATGCTTATTTGCCATCTTCCTGTCTTCTCTGATGAAATGTCTGTTCAGATCACTTGCCTATGTTTTGAGTTGTGTTGCTGATCTCACTAAAAATATTTTATTAATAATAACAAATTATAATGACATTTTGTGCTATTAATATAATTTTTAAATGTTAATTTCACCTCTATCTCATCTCTTTTCAAATTTTAGTTTCGTGTATGTTTATAATTTATGTAACATTAGTACAGAAGAATGTGAGTGTGATTCATAATTTGATATATACCTACTAGGGGTACGTGCTCATTATTGGTAGGATTTGTGATCAAATTTGGAAACTGTTGCCTGAGAAAGAAGCTTGCACTTGGATGGGAGGCCCTGGTGGAGTTGAAAGTGAGGAGAGCTGTTGGGGAGGAGGAAAAAAAAGAGAGAGAGGTAAGGAAGGCCCAGAATGTGGTTATCACCCAACTCCCAAGAAATGGGATTCTAGAATCTCTGGGTAGTTGGGAACAAGAGTTAAGAATTCTTTTCTCTCTAAGGCTCTGAAGAAAGATTCCTGGTTGAAGACAGATCACTTGTGCCTTTTAAGAATCAGAGATGGCTTCATGGGGTGCAGGAAGCTCATGCGAGCTGCCAATCACTGATTGAGTAAGTAGAGCAGTATTCCTTTCACAGAATTACCTGAGCAGGCTCTCTGGGGCAGGCCCCAGGAATCTGCCTTTTTGATAAGACCTGAAGTATTATCAAATATCTGAAGTATTATCTGAAGTAAGACCAGATCTTACTTCTAGCATCATTCTCTAATGAAGACCTACCATTCATTGGAATGAAGCCACCTGTCCCAAAGAACCAGCAATGGCAACCTCTAGCTTGAAGGACACCAAACATTGTGTTTGGGGCTACCACTGCTGTGGGGTCTTGTTTTGTTTTGTTTGCTACCAGTGTGATTCTAAGGCAGGGGATGGAAACCAACCTAACTGGTAAGCTCTGCATAGTAAACCTCATGTGTCTCCCTCTCAGTGCCTGGCATACAACTCACTGCTTACATCACGGACCATTCCTGAAAAGGGCCAGATAATAAGTATTTTAGATTTGTGGTCTATATTTTCTCTAACACAACCACTCAACCCTGCGAAAAGCAGCCATACACTCTATATTACCAAATGGGCATAGCATTGTTCCAATAAAACTTTACTTACAAAAGCAGGCCTGGTTTGCTGACCCTTGTTATTCACCAGTATGTATTCTATATACCCTAGATGACATGTAGTTACCTTATTGCTTAGTTACTTTATTTTTTTTAAAGATTTTATTTATTTATTTATCAGAGAGAGAGAGAGCACAAGCAGGGGGAAGAATAGAGGGAGAGGGAGAAGCAGGCTCCCCGCCAAGCAGGGAGCCCGATGCGGGGCTCGATCCCAGGACCCTGGGATCATGACCTGAGCCGAAGGCAGACGCTTAACGACTGAGCCACCCAGGTACCCCTGCTTAGTTAAAGACTTCATAGTGATTCTTCTTCTGGCCCTTCTGAATACTCAGCCCTGATTTTAGCCTCACCTATCCATTGGAGAATGTAACTCTAAGAGAGGAAACTAATAACTAGAAATTTCTAGGTGGGGCAGAAGATGATGCTGGGTGAAAATATGTATGAATATCATGTTCAGTATCAGAAATTTCACTCCACCCCTATCCCAGCAAGGTTGCTGTATTTGGGGAAGACACAGCTTCAAGAGAGGAAGCACTTCTAGAAAACCAATAGCCAGCAAGGCATGGAAATCTCTGCCACTTAATTTGTAAGTGGACGGCAGTTCGAACAATTCAGTGGGGGTCTCTTTATGGCCTCTTTACTCCATCACCAACACTTCCGTCCGCTCATAACCCATGGTCATCAATCCCCCTTGCTCATCGGTCAATACCATGACTTTTAGGGGGGCCCATGAAGTAGCGATGAAAGAACTCAGAAAAACATTGCATTTGCAATATAACACTGATAGTTTTGAAACAATACTTCCACATTTGGAGCAGTATTACGAGATTGGATGAAAGACAAGGTGCTAAATCTTCTTGCTTCAATCGAGCCTCAAATAACAAATCTTAAAGTTGTCCATGCAGACCCGTGTGTATTTCATCTCTGGTTGAAACTGGGGTGTGTGTTTCCACATACATAGAGAATGCTTCACTCCCCGTATTCTATTTTTTTCTATTCATAGAACAAAAATGAGAATCCTGGGTATGTATCACCCCCTGTGATTTCTAACTGGACATCAGTGAAGGAGGGTTCATTTCTGTGCTTGCCCAATCCCAGGAACATAACAGCATTTACTTGAAAGTGACCATGTAGGGGCGCCTGGGTGGCTCAGTCGTTAAGTGTCTGCCTTCGGCTCAGGTCATGATCCCAGGGTCCTGGGATCGAGCCCCGCATCGGGCTCCCTGCTTGGCAGGAAGCCTGCTTCTCCGGCTCCCACTCCCCCTGCTTGTGTTCCCTCTCTCGCTGTGTCTCTCTCTGTCAAATAAATAAATAAAATCTTTAAAAAAAAAAAAAAAAAGAAAGTAACCATGTAGAAAAGTATCTGCACTCATTCCTTCCTTGTACTGTATATTCCTGTACTTTGGTTTCCCCCATGCTGGTTCTGAATGATTAAAAGAAACAGGAAGTAGAGGGATGGGCAAAATGGGTGCAGGGGAGAGGGACACACAGGCTTCCAGGTATGGGATGAATAAATATTCAGAGGAATAAAAGACACAGCAAAGGTAATATAATCGATACTGTAATAGTGGTATATGGTGACAGGTGGGTAGCTGCACTTGCAGTGAACATGGCACAATGTATAAACTCATAACTTGTCAAATTACCATGTTGTGCACCTGAAACTAATGTAACACTATCAATTATAATGGATAAAACGGTTTTTTAAAATTTAAAAATTCAAATAAGTATAAATAAAATGAAAGTAACAGAAAACATCTAGGCAGAGCCACCCACAACCGTGGCAGAATTTAAGTTCTCAGTGGCAACAGACTGAATCTTAGGACTCAGGACAAAGCAAGATTGTTTGACCTGGTCTCCTGATCTTTCACAGGCTCCGCTTCCAACAGACCTGGGGATGAAGACTGCCGTCATCTTGGCCCTGATTGGCTGCCTGGTCACGGCCACTGAGCCCAAAGTCTACACTCGCTGTAAACTGGCAAAAATATTTTCGAGGGCTGGCCTTGACAATTACCAGGGCTTTAGCCTTGGAAACTGTGAGATTTCTTCCTTCCTGTTCTTTTTCTACCTTTGATCTCCCTGCTGAGATTCCAAAGTCTCCCAACCCCCCAACTTTGGCCCCCCTCCCCAGGGACACCTGCTAGCTATCCATAAGTTCTCCTCAAATGATGCTCTCTGGGGCCCCTCTCCTCCTCCCTACCCGTCATGTCCTCACTCCTGGAGTCCTGCGTGAATGATACCAGCAAGGGAAGGAGAAAACAGTGCCCCCCCTTGCTGGCTTGGTAGGGACAGACCTGGACTTCTGGCCTAGTCCAGGTGCAGCCGCGGACTAGGTGTGCAGCTTCGGAAGTGCCCCATGGGTGTGCTACTTGCCCTGTCCCTCCCCAAGGTCTGTTGGGACCACAGCGTTATTGTAACATGGTTAAGGGAGCTCTCGTCTAAGAGCAGAGTGGGAGAAAAAAATGCATTTCTCTTACTGGCAGTTCTGGCTTTCTCTCCCGCTAGGGATCTGCATGGCCTACTTTGAGAGCCACTACAATACAACAGCTCAGACTGAGCTAGAGGATGGGAGCATTGACTATGGCATTTTTCGGATAAACAGTTTCACGTGGTGCAGACAGGGTAAGCTACAAGAGAAGAACCACTGCCACGTTGCCTGCGCAGGTACGGTTTTGATTGTCCAAAAATAACGTTCTCAGGAGTAAAAGCAGGAAAGCAGATAATGGAATGTCTACCCATTTTCTGCTTTGACAAAAACTTGGAGTAGAGGTGCAAGTAGGTCTATACCCTGCCAATAAATTATTCAACAGTTCCCCAGGGTGACACTCGCAGTCCTGTGGCCTACTTGCCCAAAGATGACTTATTCCTTCTAGGATGGTTTTTGTGAAACAACCATAAAAGCGAAGGGGTGGAAAAATGACCTTATTCTTTCATGCATAGAGACATTAAATATGTTCAATAAGAAGGAGAAAGCTACTTGCCAACTGCTTTCCATAAAGCAATTTACTCAAAGTATGCGTTTATACTTCTTTGTAGAGAATGAGACAAATAAATACACTTTACATTTCTTAAACAGTAGAAATTAAGCTAGAATTCACTTCCAAGGCTTCTACTTCAATCATTTAAGAAATATATGTGTGCACAGAACTGAGGCTGGCAGAAAGCATCAGACATGAATTCAGGTATTTGGAAAAAGAATATATGCTTTAGGAAGTTAAAGGACTATAAACAGGTGTGGGTTGAGTGTTGTGGACTTCAGAGGACAAAGACATCATTGATAAAGCCATGGAAAGTCTTGTAGACACAATGATATTTGATCTAAGACTTGGAAGATAGGTAAGATTTGGACATTCAGAGATAGATAAGAGTCATTCCAGGTAAAGAGAACAACAAAAGCCAAAAGATGCATGGTGGGAAGAAGGTATGGGGCACACACAGGGAGCAGTGAGACATTTGTGTTATCTGGAACAAAGGGGATGTGAAGACAAGTAACAGGACATGGGGTTGGAGCGGTTGATTACTACCTGACTATGAAGGGCCTGGGAAGCCAGGTAAGACGTATGTACTGATTTCTGCCTGCGATAAGAAATCAGTAGAGGTCGTTGACTAAGCATTGCTCCAGAAGGATTAATCTGCAAGCAGGGTATGAGATATTGCCATTGCAAATGGTGAGGTGAGAGATAGAAAGACCTGAATGATGGTCATGGCTGGGGGCATGGAGAAGAACAGGCAAGAGATGCTCAACAGATCCTGCCCTCTCTCTACAACATAAGCTCCATGAAGGCAGGAATTTTATCTGTTTTGTTCACTGATATATTCTCAATGCCCAGGGGTGCCTAGCCAGAGTTTTGGAGTTCAAAAGATATTCAGTAAATAAATGAATAAAAGGGGGGAGCCTGGGTGGCTCTGTCATTAAGTGTCTGCCTTCGACTCAGGTCATGATCCCAGGGTCCTGGGATTGAGCCCCGCATCGGGCTCCCTGCTCGGCGGGAAGCCTGCTTCTCCCTCTCCCCCTGCTTGTGTTCCCTCTCTCACTGTGTCTCTCTCTGTCAAATAAATAAATAAAATCTTCAAAAAATAAAAAATAAATAGATAGATAGATAGAAGGAATGAGGAGCAAGGGTGAAGACAAAGAGTTATAAGATATGCTGTGACAAACTCCTTACGAGCAGGAAATAAACTTTTAATTTCTCTTTGACACAAACAGGATAATCAGTATGTATGTTTGAATGTATGAATGATTGAACAATGTGTTAATTTTCTAATAAGTTTTCCCTACACCTACTTTACAAGAGAATGCTCACTAACTCCTGAAGCAGATCATACAATTGTCGATCAATTCCTAATTTAGAACATTTTTCTGTTAGACCAAAATCTACCTCTTTCTAGCTTTCTTCCATTAATTCTAGTTTTTCCTTCTGGATTTATTTAAAACAAATTTGCTCACTTTTATACATAGAAACTTATTAAAAGCTTGAACATGACTAGTAGATATTTCTTATCTTTACTTTCTTACCTTCTGGGCTAAAACTAGTTCAGTATTTTCACCTTCCTAGAGGTATGACTTTTAAACCTCTCCCCATCCATGGCCAATTTCATTAGCATTCCCCAAGAGCTTGCCAATGGAGTCTTCCAGTTAACCACCACAACTGGACATGTACATTTTTAGAAGTTGAAAAGCAGGAGGACAAGTACTGGCTAATTTAGTAATTAGAGAAATTTGAGTCCTAAACTGACAGTGGGAAAGCCAAGAAGCAACCATAGAATCCTAAAAGGGCTCAGAAATCAGCAGGATCAGCTAATTCTGGAAACTGGAATGAAAATAGGTAGAAAATAAGAGGATTGATGGGAAGTCCAATTAAGCAGCATCTAGACCATCAGATTCCCTTCCTGACTCCATTCACCTACTGACTTCTCATCCTCAATCCTGGCAGAATACTGGAGCTTTCCTTTCTGAACAGAGTAAGTAGAAGATCTCTCAACTGAGGGACCTCAACAACCTGTGAAATTGAGAGTTCCATACTGAAGACATGGGAGATTAAAGTTTCCATAGTCTCAGGCACTTTCCTCCACTTAAATCCTAGAATGATGGAAATCAGGCTAGACTCTCCAGAAGGGAAGATTCTGTTCTGGAGAATTCACACAGATGAAAAGGACATAGCTAAAGATTCTGAGTAGGAGCTCTCCATGAACAAAACTAGCCAGACTTCCCCTATAGGGAGATACACAGTTGAAAATCCCCGTGTCTGTGTACGGAACTCCTAATCAGCTTTTTAGTCTCTCTTTCTTAAATAAGTGCAGATAAACAAGGATCATCAGACTTCATATAAGTGTCATTGACATGAAAGAATGGGACAAAACAAAACAAAAAACAAAATCAGATAAAAGTAACTTGTTGAAAGCAGAGATTATACAGGGAAATGAAAATTTCAAATGAAAAAGGGAAGTGTCATTGATATTTTCAGCTAGATAACATGTCTTATCAATGAAACAAGAAAAGGATGCTTTATTAAAAAAGAAATATTTGGAGAAAAGCTCCGAGAAATTCAAAATATGAATACAGACACACACAAAAACTCAATAGAAAAGTTGGAAGATAATAAGATTAAGGAAATCTCTCTAAAAGCAGAATGAAAAAGAAAGAGATAGGTGGAAAATAGGAGAAATAAAGATATGATAAATAAATGGATCTGAATAATACAAGTTTCAGCAGGATAGAAGAGAAACAGTAGATAGAATGAAATCTTTAAAAAACATTTCCAGAACTGAAGGGCATGCGTTTCCAATTTATAGGATCCATCATATAACCAGTACAGTCGATTAACATAGATTCACACTAAGGCACGTCCTCATGAAATTTCAGAAAACTGGAGAGAAATAAAATACAATATAGTCTTCAAAGAAAGAGTAAAACGTGTTCCATACAAAAGCTCAAGCATCAGAGTAGCATCAGACTTCTCAATATCAATATTAGAAGCTAGAAGAAAATAGAGTAATGTCTTTAAAATCTTGAAGAAGAATTATTTCCAAACTAAAATTTTATGCTAGCTGAATCGTCAATATGTTGTGAGTGTAGAATGAATATATTTTGAGACAAGCAAGTTGTCAAAAAATTTACCTTCAATAGAAAGAATCCTGACTGGAAAACCACTAACTCAAACTAAGTACTACAAGAATTTTTTAAAAGGGGCTACTTACAGAAGCGTTATCAGATTGCAGGGAACCCCCAGGAAGGAATGAAGTAAAGGATTAGAAACAGCAGATCATTACTAACCCCTGGCCCAAGTGGGAATGGAGAGAGAGCTGTGACCCCTACCCAGATACAGTCTGCATGAAGAAGTCTACCTTGTAGGAGTTGTGACCTTCAATCAAGGGACACAGTTTGTTCTTAGTGATTTGACAGAAAAAAAAAGCTGAGGAAATATATATATCCCAGCTTCACTGTCCTTTTCCCTTTCAATCTCCTACTAACATTTGTTGTTCAACTCTGCCAGAGGTCAGAGGACGCAGAGGTCTACTGATGTCATCCATGTAGATCAGCCTCTTAGTGCACAGAGCAAGGTAAAAGAGGATAGAGGGTGGCTCAGTGGGGGCAATGAAAAGATATTTAGCACAGAACTTTTGGAGAAGGTGTTGTATTAAAAGGATAAAATAAACCAAGGAATAGGAAGACATAGATCCAGGAAACAAGAGATTTCAATAAAGGAGAGAGGCAAAGGGAATGCCCAAGATGATTATGAGGGATGATCCCAGGATGAATTTTTATAGTTGATTTCTAAATTGATTCTGTTGTAGTCAGAGACTATAGTGTATATGGTTTCAAACCTTTGAAATGATTTGAACCTTATTTTGTGGTATAGACCTAGGATCACCATACAGTATATAATTATGGTGAATATGCATTTGAAAAAATAATGTGTACTCTACAGTTATTAGGTGGATATTCTATACCATCTATATATGTATATGTACTCTATAATATATACGTATATTATATACTTACTTATTTTCTTTTTTTATTAAATGATGAGAAAGATGTATTGAAATCTCCAACTATAATTATAATTTTACATATTTCTCCTTTCAGCTTTGTCATTTTTGAAGCTCTGTTATTAGGTACATACACATTGAGATTGTTAAATCTTCCTAATGAGTTGACCCTTTTATCATTAGTGCCAGTGCCCCTCCTTAACTCTGATAATATTTCTTATCCCAAAATCTACTGTACCTGATCGTAATATAGTGACTCAGTTTTCTTTGCATGATATATTTCTTTCCATTCTTTTACTTTTAACTTATCTGTATCTTTACGTTCACTGTGAATTTCTTATAGGCAACACATAGTTAGGTGTTGCTTTTATATCCAGTCCAACAATTTCTGCTTTTCATTAGGAATTTTTAGAACAGGGGTCAGCAAACTTTTTCTAAAAGGGCCAGATAGTAAATTTTTTAGGCTTGTGTGCCTACAGTCTCAGCTGTAACTATCCAACTCTCCGTGTAGCACAAAAGCAGTCATAGACAAGATGTAAATGAATAAGCATGGCTGTATTCCACTAAACGTTTATTTAGAAAAACAGAGGGTAGGCCTGTGGGCCATAGTTTGCTGAACCTTGGTTTAGACCATTTATATTTAATGTAATTACATATGGTTACTTTAAAATCCACTGTCTTGTTTTTTGTTTTCTTTTTGTGCTGTTTTTGGTTCATTTTTTTCTGCTTCTTTTGGATTACTGAATATTTTTCAGTATTCTCTTTTATTTCCTCCATTGGCTTATTAACTACACTTCTGTATTATTTTTAGTGGTTACTCTAGGGCTTACAATGCATCATTTTCTCACATTCTACCTTCAAATAGCATTATGCCACTTGACATATAAACATGAGTTTTATGACAGTATACTTCTATTTCCCCATCTCATCTTTTATGCGATGTTGCTCTGCACTTTCCTTCAAGTTATACACCTCATGCATTTTTGCCTTAAAAGGATCTCTTTATGTTTGCCACATATTTACCATTTCCAACACTCTTCATTCCTTTGGTGGATTCATTTGGGTAGGCAGGTAAGAGATACCACTTTCCTCTACCTAAAGAATATCCTTCAGGGGCTTCTGAGTGGCTCAGTCGGTTAAGTGTCTGACTCGTGGTTTTTGCTCAGGTCATGATCTCAGGGTTGGGATATCAAACCACACTAGAGCCCAGCTAGAGCCCAGCTAGAGCCCAGTTAGAGCCCCCTTGGGCTCTGCCTTTAGTGGAGAGTCTGTTTCCCCTCTCCCTCTCCCTCTGCTCCTCTCCCTGTTCATGCACCCTCTCCTTCTCATTCTCTCTCTCTCTAAAATAAATAAATAAATCTTTTTTTTTTTTTTTTTTAAAGAATATCCTTCAATATTTTTTTGGAATGGAGGTCTACTAGAAAACATTTTGTTAAAGATATCCCTTTGTCTTCTGGCTCACCTTGTTTATTATGAGAAATTGGTGATTTTCTTATTTGTATCCCCTGTGTGTAATGTCTCTTTTTTTCTCTACCTGCCTTTAAGATTTCCTTTCGATCTCCAGTTTTCAGCAATTTGATTATGATGTGTGTTTTCTTATTTATCTTACTTGATGTTCATTAACATTTTGGATCCCTGAGTTCATAATTTTCATCTTTTCTCCTTCTAAAACTTGAATGATACATGTATTAGATTATTTGATGTTGTCCCACAGGTCACCAAGGCTCTTCATTTTTTTCAATCTTTTTCCCTTTGTGTGTTTTATTTTCAATATTTTCCATTGTTATATCTTTGAGTTCTCTGTTCTTTTTTCTGAAGTGCCTAATCTATTAAATTCATTAACTGAATGTCTTATTTCAGAGATTGTATATTTTCAGTGCTAGGTAATTGCTTTATTTATTTCATTTCCCTCATTTTATTCATGTATTTCTTTAAGTCCTTGATATAAATAAGCATATTTATAAACTTTTAAATTCTTGCCTGGTAATTCAATCAACTGTGTCATTTCTGGGTCTTAACATTGACTGATCTTTCCCCTGGTTATGGGTCACATTCGTATGCCTCTTTGCACATACAATAACATTTTGTTGGATACTAAAGATAGTATATGTTACATTTTTAAGTGTCTGGATTGTTTTCTTCCTTTAAAGAGTGTTAGATTTCATCTTGGCAAGTAGTTAATTCTGATTAGCTTGACCCTTTTAAGACTTGCTTTTAAATTGTGGTAGGGAAGTTTGAGAGTCATCTTTATGGTGGGGCTAATTTAATGCTACTACCAAGGCGTGGCTTTTCTAGTGTCTTTTCAATGTCCAGGGGTTCACCAACATTTCTCCCTCTTGACTAGTCAGAAATCAAATGTCTCTCAGCCCTGTGTGAGCTCTGTGATTGTACAGGTTCCTGGTAATTGTTTTCTAGCTAGCTTCATGGAGTTTTACTCTTTGCAAGCCCAGTTTAAGCCTTCAGCCAAAGACTCCGTGGAATCCCCATGAGGATTTCTGGTGTTCTCCTTCTGGGTGGCCCCTTACTCTCAGGTATTCTTCTCCACAAATTGCAGCTCCCTTAGCCTCTTATCTCTGTCTCCACCACTTAAATTGCCATCTCCTGCCTGGGTTTTACCTTTCTGGTCTGGCAAGTGCCTCTGGGCAGAAGGTCATGGTAATCATAAGACTCCTCTCATTTTGTTTCTATCTTTCAAGGGTCATGATCCTGCCTTGTCTTTTGCCTAACGTCTGAAGATAACGTGCTCATATATTCTGTCTAGTTGTTTACAGTGGGAGAGAAAATCTGTTACTCCATCATGGCCATGCTTGACTTTACATGCAGTTGACTAATTTAATATTGTTCAATTTAGTTTCAAATAAGGAAGTCTGGGGCAAACATATCTGTAAGGCAATCTTGAATTCTAGGAAATTAAAATGTTGGACGATTCATGGTTAGAGGTGAAGGAACACTCCTATCTGCTTTCTCATCATAAAGAGCATGGGATTTTTAGAGACAGCTTTAAAATAGAAAACAGGATGTTGGTTTTATATCCTAATCACCCCTTAGTAGCTGGCCTCCCTCAGCCTCAGGCCAGAGAAGCTTTAATTATGGACAATGTCATTCTGTCCCATGTATTACAGAAGTAGAGATTTGTCATGGGAACCCGGAAACAAGTTAGCATTAAGGTCTCTTTAGGAGAAACATGACATTTCATATATGTACGGGTTACGTGCACCTCCTGCCCATCTTCCAAAGCTATGCCTTCTCCTCAATCCCATACCAAAGTCTATTTCCAAAATTCCAGCTTACCTTCCCCAAACTATTTGGACAGAATATTTTTATATATACATATATATAAACATACATATATGTTTACACACAAATAATAATATAATATCAATCTTTATTTTCCTCCAACAGCATAGACCTCTTTAAAGTAGGAGATGTTTACGGAAAAGGACGGTGATTGTAGTCTCTTGTATCTAGTCTCTTCCACTTATATTAATCTCTATTTCTCATCAGCTGGGTATCTGAGTTGGCTTTTGTCACTTCAGAGTGGAAGGAGATGTAAACTGTGGGCATGACAGTGATACTGAAGGTGGGAGGCAGGCGGATGCTGAGGAGAGACAGACTTTGAAGCAGAACTAACTTACCTGAAAATAAGTAGTTCTTTCCGTGTAGATTGTTGCTATTTTCTGTTGTTGATGTGGGAGAATAAGCTATTCAGTTGAATAATGCTTTGCTGTTCAACAGAACCCTTTGACTGCAGAGACTTGTCTATTTAAAGTAAATTGAGCAGAAGCAATTCTTGGCATGGATCCTTAGAACTACTTGCTCTCTTGACTCATTTCTGCCCCTCTGCTGCCCCTCTGTGGCAATTTCATTGTGTCTTCACATCTCAGCATATCAGTCTTGTTTCCCAGCCCCCATCTTCCTTAACGTATTTTCCTAAGCAAATTCAAAGTCGTGTCCAACTAGCACTTTCAAGACATCTCATTAGGGTAACAAAAAGCTACAGCAAAGTGAGAGACTGACAAACAAACTACAAGGTCCCCACCACATGGGCCTGAGCACCTAATCTCATCAATGGTACACAGCATCCCCAGCCAAGCAAACTGCCTTACCCCAAACACAAGCCTTCCGCGATGTGTACATGCCTCTGGTGTGCTCCAGTCCTGGCATAATAGAATACTCTCTACTTCTTCCCACTGTGTATAGTCTGTTTCCTTCCCACCCCTTGAGGCCCCACCGGACCCACTTCTCCTAGGAAATAGGCTCCAACAACTTTCAAACACGAACGGTATGTCAGCTCTTACCAAGCATTTGTGCACACAAAATAAAGTGTTTCTAGGTAATTGGAACATGTAACAGATACCAAGCACTTAAGTTTGGATCATCTCTTAATAAATAATTACTTGAAAAATGAACAAAGTACTTATATTTCTTTATCAACTTCATTAGCATATAATATTCCATAAGCAGGCATCTTTGCTTAAGTGTCTGTGTTGGAAGGAAGTAGTCGAGGACAATAGAAGTTAAGCCCTAGGTTTGAATGCAGGCTCATTTACTGAGTATGGACCTCAGTTTAAAGGGCTAATCATGGTACTCACCCACATAGTTGTTCCGAGGCTGAACGGAGATAATACATGAAGAGACTTTACGTGAACTTGACACACAGTAAGTTTTCAATAAAGGTTGGCTCTTATTAATAGTGACTACTATTCTAACTACTTATCTTTCTAGAAATAAGGCAAAAGACTTATAATCTAACAAAGCTTTAGTTTTCACTGTGTATCAAATGCTAGTGAATTTGCATATTGTCTCAATTTGTTATCACCTATAGGTCCTATCTTTTGTTAATTTTCTTTTGGTTAATAGAAGTTTGTTTTATTTTTTTAAATATTTTATTTATTTATTTGACAGAGAGAGAGAGAGAGATAGCAAGAGCAGGAACACAAGCAGGGGGAGTAGGAGAGGGGGAGTAGTAGGGCAGGAAGCCTGATGAGGGACTCGATCCCAGGACCCTCAGATGATGACCTGAGCCAAAAGCAGACACTTAATGACTGAGCCACCCAGGCGCCCCTAGAAGTTTGTTTTAAATTAAAAAAAAAAAAAAGAAAAAGATTTAGAATGAATTTGCTTAAAAGAAATCTATCATTATCTTTATCTTTTAGCTAAGCTTATCTGAAAAAGCAACCTAATTAGCAACTAAACTGGCATACTCAAGAAAAAAATTCCATTTTCAACTGAGTTTACAAAATAATTTTGTATTGTAGTGATCCATTTAGGCTAACATTATTCTTTTTGGTTATATTTTTCTGAAAATCAAAATAATGCATTTCTATTGTAAAAAGTTTAGAAATATGCAGTGAAGATTTAAAAGCACTGGTGATCCCACAACTCAGAGCTAAACCTTCAAACATTGGTGACTATGACTATCTTTTTATTTTCTCTCTCAACCAATGTTGTCCAATAGTACTTTCTGTGATGATGGAAATGTTCTCTGGCTATCCACTCTGAGAACCACTAGCCACGATAAAGATGCTATAAAGCATCTGAAATGTAGTGAGAACAACTGCGAAACTGAAGTTCTAATTGTATTGATTAATTTAAATTTAAATAGTCCCATGTAGCTAACGGCCACCATATTGGACTGTGTAGCTCTAGGAGGATATTTTCTACAATACTGTGAACCTTACAGTGGGAACATTTTCCACTACTATGAAATCATGTCAACACACGATTTTAAATGGCACCTTATTTCATTCTATGGAGGTATTATTATTAATGTGAACACCCCTAATTATCAGGCAATTAGATCTTTTCCATTTGGAAGTAAATTTCCTCTTGTAAACAAAGCTACAATAAACTACTTTGTAAATAAATCTTTGTCTAGATTCATAAGTAGTTCCTTAAGATAGATCCAGAAAGAGAAATTACGAGGCAAAAAGATAAGAACCACTTTAAGGCTCTTGACACATTCTATTAAATTGTTTTCCTGAAAAGCTGAACTCATCATACTCTTACCACAAGCACTGAAGAGTGCCTAGGTCATGGCACCCTTGTCAACATGGAGCATTACCTTGTCCTTTAAAAAATCTTTGCTTAGGGGCGCCTGGGTGGCTCGGTCATTAAGCGTCTGCCTTCGGCTCAGGTCATGATCCCGGGGTCCTGGGATCGAGTCCCACATCAGGCTCCCTGCTCGGCGGGAAGCCTGCTTCTCCCTCTCCCACTCCCTCTGCTTGTGTTCCTGCTCTATCTCTCTCTCTGACAAATAAATAAATAAAATCTTTAAAAAAAATAAAAATAAAAATCTTTGCTTAATTGATAAATAAAAATGATATCAAATGGTGTAGGCTTTTGTGTCTTTGACTGGTGGTGGTGATGGGCAGAGAGATGGACTTCCCAGATTCCCTTTGAAGGGAAGATGTCTGGCTTCAGTGGCATCTATATGATTTGCAGACAGTTTACCTGGCACCTCCTTCAGTGTCGTTTTAGCTGCAGAGGAGTGCGCCATCCAACACTGTGCCCCTCTGGGGCAGTCCACACCCAGGGACTAAGTGAGGGGGAGTCATAAGGACTTAGCCATTTGGGCACCCCTTGGGCAACTTCAATGGGCCTGCATCACAACAGGACACATCCATCTGCCCAGTCCAGCTTTTGCCCCTTTCTTTCACAGATGTGGATCTCTTATAAATACTCTGCACCCCAAGCCCATGTCTGCATTTACTTCTGAAAAACCCACCGTGCAACAGAAGTGATGTTGGGCTTTATATTTATTTGCCTTTTTCTGTCATGTTTGCATGGAGGATTTTGAGGCCACTTCTGGGCAAGCAGGAAAGAATGCTAAGACCAGTGAATTCATTGGCAATCAGAAGATCTGTTACGTCAGAAAGCCATAAAAAAACTAACAAAGACTAATGCGTCTGGCATAAAAATTTTTGCATATAAAAAACACCTTGGATTGATTTTTTTTTACGCAAAAAACTGGAAAGTTAAATAGACAAGTTTACTATTTACTTATAAAGAGATCGTGTGTGTCCAAGCATCTAAGTAGAGGAAACACTGTACTGTCCTCTTACTTATGTATTTCTTTAGGACACAGAAAACATTCTCCGCCTGTGTCTAATCTAAACACATTTCCAAAAACCCTACAGGACTGAAATTTCAAGAAGCCCAGATGTGGCTACTCTAGAAATTAAAAAGAAAATTCTTTGATTTGTGAAGAAGCTCAACAAAAATAAGAATATAGTTCATAGTTCTTCCCACCCTCCTGTTCCAACAAACAGTGAGAAAAGTGAAGAAAACCTGATTGGGGCTTCCCCTCAAATAACAGTCTCAGCTAATACTATTCTCCTCTCTCTTATAGCCTTGATCACGGATGACCTCACAGATGCAATTATCTGTGCCAAGAAAATTGCTAAAGAGACAGAAGGGATGAACTATTGGTAAGAGTCTTTCCTTGGCAGACTTTGGCTGACGTGGCTAAAACTGACACTGTCCATTCATCACGCCCAGCGGGCACTGACAAACTCACCTCTGCAGAGAGGTCCGACGATGGTAATGTGACCTTGTCTCTACCCTGCCCCATGAGTGTGTGGGTGGACAGCGAACACCGTGAAAGGGGTTTCTACGGGGACGAGAGACAGTATGAGTCATGGTAATTTGCAATTGTTTTTCACATTAAGGTATTCCAAACAACAGAGCAAGAAGTGCTTTCTAATGTGAATTGCCAGTGAAAGCAATACAAGAGAGGAGAAAAGGTTGAGTTTGCTCTCCACTTGGACAAGATCTTGGAGGGCTAGGGCAACATTTTGTGGGGGGAGGGAACAGGCAGCAGCGAGAGAAAAATGACCATGTCAGTTACACCATACATTAGCAGGAAACTTCCCGAGGATGGTGCAGAGACATGGTTTCTGGTGCTCGAAGTAATCTGAGGCTGGGTTTCCTGTGAACATTGCTAATAAGGCCACCCACTTGGGGAACCCAAATTTTCAGAGGTGTGGGTGTTGAACTAAATGACCCATCCTTATAAAAGCTGTTTACCTGTTACTAAGGCTAATAAGGGCTAGGAGAAAATCTAGGAGAGAAAAGTCTTAAGGCAAAAGGATAGGGTCGTTAGATCTCAGAAACAAAACTAAATCCTGGGCACTGCTTATAGTTTTGGTTAATTACCTATGGTTTCAAACTTACGAATATTTGGATTGTCATGTTTCTTTCTGTTGCTCCTACTTCCCTCTCCTCCTTAGGCAAGGCTGGAAGAAACACTGTGAGGGCAAAGACCTGTCTGAGTGGAAAAAGGGATGTGAGGTTTCATGAATTGGAACTGGATCCAGGATGCTCTGCAACCACTCCTTAGGATTTGTCACCCTTTCCCCCCTTCCTCCCAAAATTCCTTCTCGAAGTTGGAGAGGGAAAACTAATTTATAGTTTTAAGGAAATAAATATTTCTATTTAACTATCTTTACTTACACTGACTCTATTTAAGTGATGTCACAAAAGCAGGGTGGTGAGATTTGAAGTCACTTGCAAAACGTTCTAGCCTCAGAAGGAACAAACCTACTGCTTTATTCTAAGGATTACTGGCTCCTGTGGCCCTGAAATGGCTTTTCATTTAAAAAGACTCCTGGGGCACCTGGGTGACTCAGCCAGTTAAGCAACTGACTCTTGGTTTTGGCTCAGGTCATAGGGTCGAGCCCCTCATTGGGCTCTACGTTCAGTGTGGAATATGCTTGGGACGCTCTGTCCCTCTCCCACTGCCCCTCCCCCCTGCTCTCTCTCTCGCTCTCTCTCTCAAATAAATAAATAAATATTTAAAAAAAAAAGAAGAAGAAGAAGACTGTCAAATCAAGGAGAGCAATAGATGAATGACCATAGTTTGCTGACCTCTTTCCTGAAGCATTAGGTCATTCTTCTCTTGGTCAGCAGACCCACGATCCCTCCTCAACTCATCACTGCCAGAGAGAATGTTCCTGTGAGATGCAGACATTCCTCCTGATGGACACTGTAATAGAAATAAGTGGGTGAAGTTGCAGCTCTCATCATTAATGTTAAGAGAGTTCCCCAGGTTCCAACATCTATTTAAATTAAATCTATCAAATTCAAAACTAACATCATCATGGCAAAATTGCTTTCAGCTTTAGACCTATAGATTTCATTAGTTTGGTCAGGAAACTGGTGACTATCTGAAGGACACTTCATTACCTTAACACTGAGCCGAGGAGCTCAGATCCCAAAGAGCTGTTCCCAGAATGCCCTCTGTTCCATGCAGGGACGGCCCACAGGGCAGGGCAGCTCTGCTCTGCTGAGTTTTCTCTCCTCCGTTCTCCGTCCTGCTGGGGCAGAGGTGGTTGGGGCTGCCGTATTGCAATGTTACATAGCAAGCTCAAGTTGAATGCAATCTGACCTCAAGAACACACTCAATTAAGGTTTGTTAAAGAAATGGTTATGCCTACAAATAAGTTTCCCACTTAGAAGAAAGTCCGCACTGGTCAGGCTGATGGGTTTTGTGATAGCACCTAACTGACCCATAAACACTCTCTCATTGCCAACTGTCTGGGCTCTGCCATTGGCTCATGTCACATCCTGGCTTCACTTGCAGGCAGAGGCTTTAAAAAAGTCTGAGCTGCTACTTGCCAAAAGAATATAAACATTCCATATTGTCTAAACAAACAGAATCCAGTAACAATTTAACAGGCATTACAGACCATGGGGAAAAAAAGCTTTAGAAACTCGCAGAAGAATTGAAAAAGAATTCTGTAAGATGGCTGAAGAAAATGCGAAAAATATTGAGTCCATTAAGTTGCACTAAATCAACAATTTATGCTTCTACAAGTCCATAAATATGCATCTTTCATTACTGTCGTCCTGTTATGCATCTGCCTTGCCTCTCCCATTCTTAGCCAAACCTCCTCCGTTAAACCGGTGATACCGTGTTCATGACCGAGGTTGGCATGGGACCCGTCAGCTGCACAAACACTAGGGGAAAGACTAAACAAACAAACAAACAAAAAACCACTCGACTCCAAAAAAGGAGTGCTTTGAAATTACAAGTGAAGAGAGGTTGGCTGGCCTTACAATTTGATCTATCTTTTCACAAAACTCAACATTTCTAAGCATGTAATCCTACTATTTCTGTCCCTAAATGTTTCATTTATTAAGTATTTCCATAAAGATTTAGGATAAAAAAATTGCATTGTCCTGGATAATTTTTCATAATTAATGCTCTCAGAAATTCAAGAAGAAAATATTGCTCCTGTTCCTGAGTTATCTTTATTTAACAAAGGTATCTTGAAATAACAACTGAAACGTATATTCCCTTTTACAGTTTCCAAGATATTTGGAAATAGATTCTCCATTTCTCCTCACAGACACCTTAGCAGCTTACCAGATGTCACTGCACAGACAGTTGGATATTAGGGTTTGGAGAACTGTTTAGGTAGATACATTCTTTCTTTGGAGACTCAGCTCTGCCTGGCTCTTGGGACCCCTCCCCCAGTGTCTGTCCCTGTGTATCCCAGCTCGTTCTCTGTCATTCCTCAACGCTTTCTGTCTGGTTCAACCATTTTTTTCTTGATGCCTCCTGAACCCATATACCATTTCCCCTTGGGTGTCTGCTCCTGGTTTTCCTCAAACCTGGAAGACTGTGCCACTTCCCAGTAGCCTCTTCAAGCCCCGCCTAGCCTACAGGAAGCCTCTCTAGTCCTCCAACCTCCAAACGGTCTTTTCCCTATGATCTTTCCCAACTGGAAACATATGGGATCATAGAAGGAATACAAACAAGACATTGCATTTGGAACATTTTTATTTTCAAATCAGGTGCACATCCAATATTTCAAATGCTCCTCACAACTACCTTGGGACACAGTGTAACATAATCTTTACTCCATACAGAAGACACTGAGTTATCGAAAGGGTGACTGTCTCCATAGTGCCACAGTGGGGAATTGAATAGGAATCCTCAGAACTCAGTGAAGTAACAGTGGCCTAGTTTCTTTAGGGACAAGGAGTGCCTGAGCCCCTCATCTGTGTTCGTCACCCACCTTTTTGAGTACCCCAATATAGCAAAAACGTTAGCCAGGCCTAGAAAGATCTAGAAGAAGAGAGTAGGAAATGCTCTCACCCAAAATTTAATCTCTTCAAGGTGAATTAAAGAAATAAAGCCTCCATTAGGAGACCAAGAAAGATTTCCTCTGTCCTCCCAAAATAGATGGAAAATGTTCTAGATTTCTGAAACTTGAAACAAGAAACATGTATTGCTTTTCCCAACAAAAAATTTACATTTTTAAAATTAAAACATGAAAATTATTTCTTTCAATGGCCATGTCTTCCAAATGGCCACTTCAAGCCCGCTCCCCTGGAGTCAGGCTCCGCATTTCCTCTGTGGGGCTGCTAGACAGAAGAGTACATACGGCCAAGGAAGCGCTCTGGACATGACCATCATCCAGGTCAGCCGCTCCAGGGAGCATCCAGATGCTGGAAGCTCTACACATGGAACAGTCAAGGGATGGAAATCCTCACAGCTTGTTTGCACAGAAGCCCCTTCCCTGGGGGAGCTGAGGATCCAGGAGGAAACCTGACTGTAGTAGAATCATCTGGAACACAACAGGGCGCCCCGAGGGACCGAGGGCAGCTACACGGCACTGTGACTTGGACAGGTGACTCTGTCTCTCCCTCATTTTCCTTCCTTGCGTTTCCAGTTCGTTCACAGTGCAGGAGGGGACTGGAAAGAGACACTCGGAAACTGTCCTAAATCACGGACACAGCAAGCACATCTGTTTAATCTGATCCTTCTGTAACAGCACAAAGGGGGGAAACAGAAGGTCAGAAGCTAATAAACAGTCTCACAGAAGAGGGGAAGGGAGGGGAGAGACAAAGCCGATATTTTGTTACACGAGGCGGCAACTCGAACAACTTTCACCACGGGGGCCCCCTTCCTGGTGGACAGCCCAGACCCAGCACTGCATTTCGAGCAGGGGCCTTTGCACTGCCTTCGTTTTCATAACTTTATCAGTTGGGCCCTGATTATAACCAGAATCCATATTCATTGGGGAACATACAGAAAATAGTTTTCCAAACAATAAAAATATTCTCACTACTCAACGATAACTGCTATTAATACTCTTGGCTTTTCTTCCAGTTTTTTTTTTCCTATTTTTTATAGGATTGGAATCAGAGTTTTAATTTTGTAACCTGATCTTTTCACTGAACATACCACACGGATTTCCCCCAATTAATATTTGCCAAAATACGGTGCCTACGAACAGCAACACAATGGCTAGGCTGCTCCATAATCTCTTTGCTCTGTCCTCCCTTGTTGTGTAGCTGGCTCAACCAGCAACATTTTCAGGCCTGGGACTCTAGGCCAAGTTCTGGAAAGGGCTCTTTCTTTTCTCACTGCTTATTCTCCTCCAGACTTCACCAAAAGCCCTCCGCACGTGATTTTTCTGGGGCCATCTTTCCATGGACTCCTTGACTGCTTTGGGGAGAACCTGGATCAAGACCAGAAATAGACTGGGCCACGGTTTCCAATCAGGATCCATCATCTGCCATGTGGCCCCACACTGAGAGCAAAAAAAAATGAAAGTCTGTACTGTCCCGAAAAATCCAAAGCATGTGGTTAGCCATGTTGTTTCACCTCCTGAACAATGGGAAGAGCATACTGACTGCACACCACTTGTAGTGAGGGTTTGCAACAACATGAGAAACACACGGCACAGATCAGGCTTTAAAAAATAAAATCGGTGGGGCGCCTGGGTGGTGCAGTCGGTTAAGCATCGGACTCGGTTTTGGCTCAGGTCATGATCTCAGGGTCGCGAGATCGAGCCCTGCATCGGGCTCTGTGCTGGGCATGCAGTCTCCCTCTCCCTCTGTCTCTCCCCCCACGCGCTCTCTCTCCCTAAAATAAATACACAAATCTTTTTAAAAAAATTGGTTACTACTATTTTATTTCTACATTTTTCTCTCTTCAGTATGTTTAACAGGTGATTTCTAACAGGTACGGCAGATACTTCAATAGGATGAATTACATTTTGTGTGAAATAATGACATTTCTGAAAAGGGAAGGGAGAAATCTTTCCTGAAAGAAGCTGCCAATAAAACCTTGGCTGCATTTGTTTTACTTAGGTCCCTGCAGCTGTGATTTTCAAGCTACAGGGTAAAAAGTTAAAAGCGCTCTTGAGTCCCCTGCCTGCTCACTACCACACCCCCTCTGGCAGCATAATTCTTGGTGAGGAAGAAAAAATAAATCTATAGTTGCCTTGAAAAGCATTCATGCAAAATAAAGCCCAGATTCATAAGTAATCGGACTTCTGCATCACTTTTCAAAACAGTATCCTGTTACGAGCTAAAGCAAACAGAGTGGTTTCAACCCCAAGAACTGACAGGCAGTGCAGAGGGCAGATTGGAAAAGATTAAATATTTGTGCAAAACGCCACATCCCCTTCACAAAGAGCCGCCTGAGTCTGGAATAAAAGGAAATGGGAATCAGAGGAAGGGGATCCAGGAACTGAGAAGAGAGTCTTATCTTTCCAGAGGAAGGATTGGTTTTGGAGGAGTTGGTGGGGAAGGGGAGAGGGGCAGAAATGAGGCGGAGGTGGGTGCCAGCGCTCAGGTCACTGCTTGCGCCCAAGGCTGCACTTTTGACCCGCGCAGGGGAGTCAGGCCACAGGGGCTCCGGGGAAGATGGAAACAGGATGGCAAGAGCTTCGAGGCTGCCAGGCTGTGGTGGGGGAGAAGCAAGAAAGAGGCACGCTCGGAGAAACCCACCGTCGGAGCAGTACTATGTTAATTTGTAAGGGTGGGAGGAGAGGAGGGTGGCCAGGGCCGAGGCCAGCGAAGCGCACTGTGCAAATTGGCAGTCCAAAGGCCCGCCAGTGGAGCAAAGGACAGACCAGAAAAGGGGGGTTTTAGAAAATTGTTTAAAAACAGCAGTTTCCAACTCTGCTAACAGTCTATCAAAGTTGGATTCTGCTTCTGAGACGTTTTAGTGTCTGCCGGGAACTTTGAATTAAAAAAAAGGAAAAAAAAAAAAAAAGGAAAAACCTCATACAATAGAGCATTCTGTGTAAGCAGTAGGGAGATTGCTGATAAGATGAAAATCTTTTAGGAATTGGGATTTTTTTTCCCCGTAGACTTTGGAGCTCCTCAGGGCCCCACCACGAAGACTAACACAGGGCACTCCCCAGGAAAACACAGCGTCCGGAGCCCTTTGAACATAGCTCAAGTGACCCATGTTCAAGGAGAAGGAGAGCCCATGGGAAGCACAGCCTGTGTTCCCATGTGCTGGCTTAGAGACAACACTAGAAGCAGCGGTTCTCAACCCTGGATGAGGCATCCGGAGGCTTTTTTAAAAAAATGCCAATACCCAGGTCTGGTTCCCTTGCGCTAAGCTGGGGTCCCTGAAGGTGGAGCCCTGAAGTGGGTATTTTTTTTGTAACTCCCCAATTCATTCAAATGTGCAGCCAGGGCCACGAAGCCTAAGCAAGAGACTTTAAAGGGGTCCTGCTGTTGCCCCCAGTCTCCCCACTGGAAGAAGAGTATCAAGTACCCCCATTTTCCAGCTGTATCCTGGGTCCTCAAGAAGTCATGCGCCTTGGAAGGCTTAGAGCCAATCCCAGGATCCGAGGAGTTGAACCTAGTCATCAGAGCAGACGGGGTGGCGGGGGGGTGGGGGTGGATAGAAATCGTCCAACTGCCAACAAATATTTAAGCAACCACCACGTGCCAGGCTCTATGCTGTAAAGGGAGCATAGACGTTATGGCAGGAGATCCCAAGGCTCTGAGTGTTCTGGGCAGGGAAGGGTGGCCAAACTGTGCACAGCCTGCAGTCTGTGAGCACAGAGAATGTTCAAGTACCATTTTCAAAAGGGTCTATATATAAATGCAAATATAAAATAAGCACATGTCAAGGGTTTTATTCAACTCATTAATTAATGAGAAAACCAGTAAGACCTCAAGACCGGTTGAAAGAGATTTGAAGAGCTAGGTATTTATAGGCAATTTACAAAAGGAATATTATGGTCAGATTGCTGGGTTAGATCTAAAATTAATATCTTAAAGGAAATAAATTATAACCTTTGAGGGTTTTTTCTTTTCTTTTCTTTTCTTTTTTTTTTTCTGCCAGACAAATGACTTGCCTTTCTACCAAAGAAAAAATCTACAACTTAATAGGTAACTTCACCGAGTCTGGGAATTTTTAACAACGGTGAACAGTGAGTTGAGGAAGCGCATTGCCCTGGCTAATCCTCAGGTGGGCTTTTGCCCCATAGGTCAGTGCAAGGACATGCTGCCCACCTGTCAGCCTTATTTCCAAGTTTTTGATCATTTTTCTTGATCACGAGCGGCAGGTGGCCAGACTGCAGGTCTGGGGAAGGAAGGCTGAGCTGGTAGCTGCAGAGTCACCCAAGAGAGCCCCGAGCCCACGCCGCGGCACACGCAGCCGGGGCCAGCTGGTCTGGGTGCCCAAGTAGCCTGCTGGGGCGGTGCCCACACATCAGCTGGGACCTCCAGCCCCTGAAACTTCTGGGCAGATGGATTCAACCCCACACAGTCTTGGAAAGCCTAAGGCCTTCTGGAGATCTCTGAGAATTCCTGAGGAGTTCATGCTCCGCTGGTGCGGGACTCCCGCTCCTGCTGGCTGGTCCCTGCAGCGATCCTCGCGCGTCTCAGGGACAGAAAACGTGTCCCTTTCTTTAATGTGCACAGCGCGAACATAAAATAAGACCCAACCATATGAGACATTGATACGGACTTTACTAGAAGGCTTAGGTGGACAGAAAGGTTTAGATGTGCTTCCTTTCCCTGGCCTTTCCTTCTCTAGTCTCTTTTCTCTCTGACTAAAGGACCTATTTACCCCCCCTTTTTTTTTGACTTTTAAAAAACTTTAATTACCATTTTAATAGAGAGTATTTGACATGGTTTGTAAGAGTGCTATAATCATTCTTATTTACGTTATGATATGCTCTGGGTTTCTGCTAGAGGCTGGGGAGGGGGAGCTATTTGCTATTTTTTTAAAGCATCTTGACAGCTAATAACTCAGATGTTCTGAGTTTTATGTCCTCTTCAAGCAGATGAGTAAAAAGTAGTCTGAAATGAAGTTTGATCTCTCCTCTAAGAAAAATTTTCGTGTTGGCTGATAAGAAAGCAGTATTTCTATCCACTTTGACAATGATTTTATATATATAATATATAATGTATACAATGATTATATACATTATATACGATATATAATTTATACAATATTATATACACACACACACAGTTGACCCTTGAGCCTAAGGGTTCAACTAAGTGCTGTATTTTATATATATATATGTATATATATATATATATAGAGAGAGAGAGAGAGAGAGAATATACATATATGTAGCTGACCCTTGAACAAAGTAGGGGCTAGGCATGGTGACCCCTGTGCAGTCAAAAATCTGCATATAACTTTTGACTCCCCAAAACAACTACAAATAGCCTATTATAGACCGAAAGCTTTACAAATAACATAAACATATTTTGTATGTTATGTGTATTAGATCCTGTATCCTTGCAATAAAGTAAGCTAGAGAAAAGAAAATGTTAAGAAAATCATAAGGAAGAGAAAATACATTTACAGCACTGTTCTGTATTTATTGAAAAAAAATCTGTACGTGGACCTGCACAGTTCAAATCCCAGTTGTTCAAGGGTCAACTGTAATTTATATATATAATAAAGTCCCCTCTTCCCACCCACAGTGCTGTTCGTTGGATCCCAACTCCCACCACCATAACTTAACCTGCTCTCATCCTGGCCATCAGCTTCTTGCTCTTCCCCCAGGCCCCCAATAAGTGGATGCAGCACCCAGGCTGGGACTGGGCCAGCAGGACACTCTCCTCAGCTACTAAATGCAAGGGCCACTGGGACACCCGGTTGTCAAGTTCAACAATATTTTAAAGCACTGTTTATTTACAATATTTAATGCACTAAACTAATGCAAAACAAACAAACCCATGATGAACAAAACATCAAATTTTTAAATAAAGACAGAATCGATATTACCACCTTGTCTTTTGCCTCAGGTTTTTAATATGCCCTTGCACAGCACTGTGAGTGATTTTTTTTTTTTGAAGATTTAGTTATTTATTTGAGAGAGAGAAAGAGAGCAAGTGAGCAGGGGGTAGGAGCAGAGGGAGAGGGAGAGAATCTCAAGCAGACTCCCCACTGAGTGTGGAGCTCAACGCAGGACTCGATCTCATGACCCTGAAATCATGACCTGAGCTGAAATCAAGAAACAGATGCTTAATTGACTGAGCCACCCAGGTGCTCCTGTGAGTGATTTTTATTTAATTTTAAAATTTTGGTATTTTGTTCATTATGGATTTTTTAATATTGATTTTGCTATTTCAAAAAACAGTGCTTTCAAATGTTATTTATTTCAATTACTAAGTGTTTTGACCCCTACTTAATTTTTGTGCTAAGGCCTCACCTGGCTCTAGAGGTATTTTAATCAAGGCAGATAATAAAACTAGTTGGAGCTCTTTCTGACAAATAAGTAAAGAGAGAGAACTTTGTGAGAAATGCAGATGACGGAGAGAGACGCAGGGGGGCAGTTAGGAATCGGAATGAAAGCAGGTCAGCAGGCTAGCTGGGGAACAACTGATAAGCAGGTATCGTGGCTGAGGGGCAGAACAAGCTGAGGAGACACTCTGTCAGGCCCCAGTCTCCACATCTGAAAACTAAGTGGGTCTCATTAGACCAATGGTTCTCACTCCTGGTTGCTCACAAGAATCCTCTGTGGAGATTTTTCAAAATACTGATTCCCAGGTCCCACCCCACAGCCTGTAAAGTCATAGCCTCTGAGCTTGTGGCCCTGGAATCAGGGCCCCCGCAATGTCATGCTCCTGAGGCTGTGAATTCCACCTGGCTTCTTCCAGCTCTCATATCCTGGACTCTCTCCATCTGCTGCTACTTAACGGTCTTTGGATTACAGAAACCTTTGGGAACCTGAAGAAAACAATGCACCCCTCCTTAGGAAAAAAAATGCTCATTTGACACATACCCCATTCAGTCCCCAACCCCCCTCCTACTCTTGAGAAGCCATGCACCGGCTCTAAATTAAATATTCCCCATCTAGAGGTGCCTGGGTGGCTCAGTTGTTAAGTGTCTGTCTTCGGCTTAGGTCATGATACCAGAGTCCTGGGATCAAGCCCCGCATCAGGCTCCCTGCTCAGCGGGAAGCCTGCTTCTCCCTCTCCCACTCCCCCTGCTTGTGTTCCCTCTCTCGCTGTGTCTCTCTCTGTCAAATAATAACATCTTTAAAAAAAAAAAAATTCCCCATCTATTGTAAGTAGGTATGGAGATTGCCTGTATGTGGCCACGTGCTGAGTGCTGTCTAAACGGTTTGCGGGGACCCATTTCTCTCTTTGGAAGGTAAGAGATACGAGTCTGAGACGTGACATTCCCCCTGCCTCCGCTTCCCATCCAGTAGCCTTCACAACTCACACCTCGATGCCTTCCGTCAACCGTCCAGCCCAGATTGCCATGTGACTCACCCGAGAGCTTTTAGCAATACCCGTGCCGGGGTCCCATCCCCCAGAGACCCTTACTTACCTCATCCGCAGTGGGCATCAGCACGTGTTAAAGCCCACCTGTGCCTCCGACGGGCAGCCGGGGGCAGATGCTGCCGGAGGAGACCCAGCCGCCGCGAGGTGCAGCCGGCCCCTCCGCACTGACCCCGGGGCACTTACTGAGCTAATCGCACCCAGCTGCACGGGTGAAATTCAACGGTTTTATAAGCTGCTTAAATTTAATAATCCAAAAATATAGAGTGCCTTTAGCATCGTGTAACAGGAAGAGGACCAGCCAGGAAATGAGAAATGTGGGGTTCAGTCCTGGTCTCCCCCGAGCCTGCCTCCCGTGCGGCGGTCAAGGACACAGCCTAGCAGGCTGGGCAGCCCTCAGTTCACACCCAGCTCTGCAGCGTGGCAAGTAACTCAGCCGCTCCTAGCCTCTTGTGTGACCTCCAGACCGCATGACAGCCGTTACCTCAAAGGGCCTGATGAGCACAGAAGCGCCTCGGGAAAATTCTAGCACGTGGCAAGAACACAAGGAGTTTTTGCTGTGATTATTAGGATTCGGCCCAGCAAACCTCTCAGAGCCACTGGTGAGGATGGTGGCAATGATGCAAATGTAGCCTTCAGTGAACCACAAAGCATTATAAGCTGGAGTGATTGTCACTGAGTTCCGGGCTTTAACTAGGCTGAAGCTGGTGCATGAGGAGGGCTGATTCCCGAGCTCCCGGGAACGGGACTGGCACCCGACCCCTCCATACTTTCAGAGGGTCTTTTGAGACCAAAATGTGCGCGAGCCCCATCTTAGATGGGGGACCACTGTTAGGTTGGCCAAGCAGTCCTGTAATGGTGTATAGCTACTTTCTCACCTACTTGCCCACCTAGCTCTCGGGCCTGAGTCAAACCTGAGTACCAGGGCCACAACAGTGATTGAACTGAATTGGTCAAATTAGATGAGAAAAAAAAAAAAAAAAGTCAGATGAGCGCTATCTCCTGGTGGATATTTTAAATGCTCCTATAGCAGGTTCTAGAAGAGCTTAGCGCATTCAGAGATACTTAGGAGGCATAGCTCAGAACCTGCAGACATTTTCAAAACTTTGTTTTGTGTCTTCTTTACAAGTGCTGCCAAATGCACCCTGAAAAAGTGACTGAGCTCCCCAAATTCCTGGACATGGGTGAATAGGAAGCTTGGGGCACGTATCTCCCTGATTAGTCATGAAAGAATCTCTTAGGCTTGAAATTGCTTTCACCACTTAAGGAGGTCTTGCTCTATTTAATGGCAGAGCAGTATGAATGAACTCCACCATCCGGGTAGTAGCCTGCTGCCTGTTTGAACAAAGAAAAGGAAAGAGGGAGAAAAACAGCAACTAAATTCTCAAAAACATCCTGCTGCACTGAGCACAAAGGGGAGCAGGGGATACTGGTTGGCCGACTGAGGCATCAGTGTTCCTTATGCAGAAGATTTATGGGGCATTGCAGAGTGATAATAATGATGAGGATGATTAATAATAATAATAATCAATAAATGTTCCTATATGTGGGGAACACAGCTAAGGACTTTTTATACATACTAGCTAACGGAATCCCCTTAACGATCCTATGAAATCAATATTATTTTCAGTTTACATGTAAGAAAATTACAGTTGAGAGAGTCTAATACACTTGCCCAAGATCATACAAGATTAGTTAATTAGTTCAAGTAATCCAAGTAAAGGTCTTTCTGACACTAAAGCCCTGCTCTTAACCATTGCACAATACTACCTGAAAACGCATCCCAAAACATGTCACCCAGAATGTCAGTTTCCTATCCCCAAGAAAAGGTTAACAAATTCCACAATAGGAAGAAGACAGAGTCCTGTTTTTCTCTGGGACCTTCCCCTCCCTGTTTCAGAGAATAAGTAACCGAGATAACCAAAGGGCAGGCCACAGGAAGAAGGGACCAATGAAAAAAAATCTGAATTGATCAAGAGATAATTGAGCAAAACACCTTCAAATTCACAAATCTTTCAGAAAGTTTAGAATCTTAAAATCTCTTTGCAAGTATAAAACAGTAAATGTGTTAGCAAATTTTCACTCTGAATGAAGGACATAATTTTCTCTGTTATATTCCTGGCTCCCCTACCTTCAGACCTGGGAGTTTCAACTGTGTATAGCCATGGGATAATATACCCAGTAGGCTTCTTGTTAACTTTTGTCTTACTGAGCAGCCATGTCATCTTTAAACTACTACAAAAACCTAAAAGGCAAAAGAGAGGGGGAGGAGGGAAGAGACAGTTCTGATTCAGCCACTGTATCAGAACACCAAAAAAAAAAAAAAAAAAAAAAAGATACAAATGAGGGCCAGGAGCAAGGGTGTCTAAAGCGGGACAGAAGCTTCTAAAAGTTCTGCAAAGACGGCATCACTAGCATTTGTGTGCTTTGCAGAAAACGCCCAAACTTGGGATCTCCTGCTTCCTGAGAAGAGAGCTGTTCGCTACCTAGGACTCAGTGACCCCCAGTGCCAAAGCCGATTAAAATGTGAGTTACATCCTGCATTTGACCATCCGATCCACATTTTCCCATGAGTTAATAATTTGACCCCTCTGAGGGGTCTTGCTATGTGTACTGAAACTGTCTGTTAACTCTCCTATGGACTGCTGGGTTCGTATTTCATTTCCAGCAGGAATTTCAGAAGGTCAAAGTCCCCATCTGTGAAGAATGCCATGTGAGTAATGAAACAAGGCGGGCAAGTTCACCCTGGAGGAGATGGTAGTCTTTAAGCATGGTTGACAAAAGACCTTTAGACTGTAGACATTCGGGGCCTAGGGTGGAGTAAACAGAGAAAAGAATTAGCTCAGGGAGAGAGATTCTTAAATCAGTGGGAAAAAGCAAAACATATGATATGCAGAGTCGCAAGCTACTGGCACATTTGGTTTCCATTAACTGTACAAGCAATGGTTTGGGTTGTTATTGTTGATGTTGTGTGTGCATGTGCATTAGGTTTAATGGGCAACCGGAGCAGAGGCAGTAATAAAAATGTAGCAGAGTAAGTATGTGCAAGAATTAAAGCTAGAACTTATCAGGGTGGGGGAAAAAGAAATCCAAGTATTTGCGGGTCCTGGGCTCTCCGAAGCCTATGGTTTCCCACACTTAACAGAGAGAGCCCCACAAGGTGTCAGCTTTCTCATTTCAAAGTCAAAAGCAACCAAAACCAAACAGGAGCCTCACAGCTGAATGGTTTCTCTCTGATTTACACATCAATGTTTCTGTGAGTGTTGATTTAGTGCAGTCATCCCTGGCTGCACCTTGCAGACAAGGGCCTCTTCCTGCTGGTCCCTGTGACACTGTCAGCCCTCCAAGGGTAGAGCTGTGACAAGACACTCCATGCTCAGTCGGAGGGCGAGGAAATTTCCTGTACTTTCTCAGATTTCCATTTTGTAACGTCGATCCCAATACTGTCATGTACATAGTTCTTCTTCAGGTTAGTAATAGATTATGTAGGTTACTGGACATGAATATACTCAGGCCTCTCCTTACAGAAGGGCACCTGGGGAAGGGAGGTATTTACCCACTGGCATGTTCCATGTCAGCATTTTTGTGATTGGAGGTCAGAACATCTAAGCGACATGAACTTCTGAGACTCCAAAGACAATGAGAGTCTACTGCAGCTACCACCAAATCACTGTTTGGAGGATTTATAAAATAATAATTTTGGGGCGCCTGGGTAACTCAGTCGGTTAAGCGTCGGACTCTTGATCTCAGCTCAGGTCTTGATCTCAGGGTCTTGAGTTCAAGCCCCGCATTGGGCTCCAAGCTGAGTGTGGAGCCTACTTAATAGAAAGAAAGAGAGAAAGAGAGAAAGAGAGAAAGAGAGAAAGAGAGAAAGAAAGAAAGAAAGAAAGAAAGAAAGAAAGAAAGAAAGAAAGAAAGAAAGAAAGAGAAAGAGAAAAAAAAGAAGAGAAAAGAAAGAAAGAAGAGATAAAAATAATTGCTATCTTTTACTGGGAACTTATAATGTCAGGCATTTTTCATACATTAGATGCCCACTTCTAGTCTCAACTTCGGGCCCTCCCACAGTATTCCTTTTCTCCAAGACCTGATGTGATGCCAAAAGGGAACCTCCTAAATTTTTTTTTTAACAGTTGCTTAGTGGATGCAGAACCTATGTGAGTCAAACTTGGTGAGGTGGTTTGTTTGTTTGATTTTTAGCACCAGCATGGAAGGACAGTTTGGAACATGGGTTACCATAATATTTCTTCAGGAAGCCATCAGTACCTAAAACTTTGGGAACTGCCATTCCTCTGGTAAGCTTTCCAAATATGAAGAGCGATGCCAGGAGCAGAGGGAATGGCTGGGAATGGTTTGCAGCATTCCTGAATTAGCTGCTGGGTGTATGATCTGTTGCTCACTCTGGGGGTTGGCTCTGCAGAAGCTCATCAGCACCTGCTACCTGCTACAGCAAACACGACCCACATTTTCGCCCCCCGACCTTCTCTTGTTTTTGGAAAGCCCTTTGGCTCTCACTTATTCTGAACCAATCCTGCGTAATTCTATAACTACCGCTTGAAAGAAATTTAATTTTCTACTCAGTGCATTCATCTCTCTTTGAAATAGATGTGAAGGGCACTCTGCTTTATAAATTCTCCCCAAATCTAAAAGAGCACGCTGAGAGGACCCTGAGAATAGAGCATCTACACAATTCCTACCCTAAAAGACATTGTGTCTCCTCTTAGGTCAAGAGTCGATAGCACATATTTGGTCCTCAGTAATATAGATTTACATCTCTTGTGCTGTGCTTCTCACAGTATCTGGCATTGCGTAAGTACTGGATATGGTTTGTTGATCATGAATTGGGGTGTGTATGTGCATGCACATGCGCAAAAAAGAGAGGGGGGTTCAGCAGTGAAGGCAGGCAGCAAAAAGAGAAGCCCAAAGAATTAGATCATTTCTATAATCAGTGTTGTTTACTTTTTATTACCATGGGAAAATACAGTTGCAATAGAGAATGCTTTCTGATTATAGGAGAGAGTAATACTATGTATCTTAGGTTTTCTCTTTCTTTTCTTTTTTTTTTTTTTGCCAATATAACATTTAGACACACATTTTTGCCTTCATTTGCAATTATCAGTAAATAGCTGTTGAAAGACTTTGTTGATAACCTTTCTAAAGTCAATGTCTTTCAAAAGACCCACTTCTATTCCACGCTTTCATTGGTGGGCCGGGGTCAAAGGAACATGGAGTGTGCATATGCATCCGTGTCTCCCTGTATTTTCCCCATCTCATCTCTCCTTCTCTTTCTCCCACTGCCTTTCCTACCCATTATTATACTATCCAGGTTTTGTCAGTTAGCCAGCACTAAAATACGATGTCGCCGCATATTTGTATAAAATAATGCAACTGAGGGGCACCTGGGTGGCTCAGTGGGTTAAGCATCTGCCTTCAGCTCAGGTCATGATGCCAGGGTCCTGGGATCGAGCACCAAAAGGGGCTCTCTGCTCAGGGAGTCTGCTTCTCCCTCTCCCTCTGCCCCTCCTCCCTTGCTCATGCATGCTCTCTCTCTCTCTCAAATAAATAAATAAAATCTTAAAAAAAAAAAGGAAGTCCTCCATCTTCTTCCTGATTAACTACATGGGTTATCAGAATGAACAATGATCTTTAAAATCGTAGACTTTAGGGATGCCTGGGTGGCTCAGTCAGTTAAGCATCTATCTTTGGCTCAAGTCATGATCCCAGGGTTCTGGGATTGAGTCCCACATCAGGCTCCTTGCTAACGAGGAGCCTCGTTCTTCCTCTGCTACCACTCCCTCTGCTTATGCTCTCTCTGTCTCTCTCTCTCTGACAAATAAATAAAATCTTCAAAAAAATAAAATAAAATCGTAGACTTCAGATTTGAGTCCTGGATCATTCACTTACTAAGTAAGTGATGGAAATGTATTTAATCTCTACAGTTGACTTATGTGTAATGTAAAATAATAATACCTGCCTCACAGTGTTATTCTTAAGATTCAGTGAACAAATGTGGGTAGAATATGTGGCACATCGGACATGACATGCAACAAGTACTCAATACATATTGCGTTTTTTCTGAGGTTCCCTTTGGCAGAACAGATAACACACCAAAACCTCAGCCTGCCCATCAGTAAAGCCGAGAATGCAGATAAAGAAAAAAAGTACAAGACTCGTATAGAACTCTGGATCTGATTTTTCTTTCAGTTATCATATTTCCTGGCTCTGTCCTAATGGGTCAGCCTAATTTTATGGAGAATTAAGATTTTTCTGAGAGAAGAGGGCATTCAAGGGTGATCTCTCAATAGATGTTGGCAACCTATCCTCCATCTACACTATTTGTTCCTGTTTTTAAACATTTTTTAAAATAGCAATGAATATTGCCATTCATTGATGAGTTATGGAGAATTTCTTTGGTGTTTGTTCAATCCTTGCCACTGAAGACTCGTCATCAAAGAAAATGAAAAGAGAACTTTCTTTTCCCTTTCCCATCTAGTGTGGCTAAGTCTTTGGACTTGGAGTTCTGGGCTCAATTTCCCCAGCCCAGTCCCTTGAGGTGTTACCTCAAGGTGGGACAAACTAGATCATCCCAGAGGAGGAGGGGCATGGCCACTCGGGATTTTAACACATGGTGGAGACACAGCATTACTCTGATGGGAGAAGGAGACCAAGCAGGGGGCGGGCTCAGTGCGGTGGACGTGGATACCACCAGCAGAGCTGCTGCCTTGGAAAGAGGACTGAGGATCTCAGGTGCAACTATTAGTCAGAAAGCTAGATGATCTAACCTGATTTTCCTGGAGCATGTAAGATTTGGAGTTCTTTTCTCCTCCCAAATGATGGAAAAAGACTCACAAAAAACGACTGAGATTGGAAGGCTTGCCAGTCCGGTGGTTGGAGACAGAGAATGATTTAATTTAAGACAATAAAGAAACGTGCATATCTTGCACTATGGGCTGCAGAGCAATTCATCCCCCTACTCTACTTTTAGTACAGTTTCATAGAGCTGCTCCTTTTACTTTTAATGATACCCTTCCTGCCCTTCTAATAAAAACAAAACTTTTGAGGATGAGGATAAGAGGCTTCTCTTTTGTAGTGTCCCAGACAAACCTGGAAAACAGCTTCAAGAGTGGTCAGTGACCCAGTTCAGACCCCACAGTAATCAGTGACTGGTCCGGGATGTGAACATAAGTGGCTGAAATTCACCTTTGGGAGGAAAGTGAGGCATGAAAGATGCAGAGACATTGGAAAGAATTCCACCTTCTCTTTTGTTGTTGTTGTTGTTGTTGTTATGGAAACATTCAAGTCAAAACATACAGAAGCGGAGCCACACCAAGACAGAAGGGAAAGAACCTACCTATTCTCCCTTCCCTTTCCACTATCGTGTAGTTGGCCGATCACAGGGTCAAGTCATCACTGACATCTCTTCAGCTCTAGAATTCTAAATATTGAGTGTTGACAAGGTACTAAGCCAGGCACTATCATGGAAAGAAAAGACTTGAAAGGTCTGGAATCACGTGTTTGACCCTACCTCTGCGGATCGCTGCCCAAATTACCAGCTCCCCATGATGCCCAGAACACTGGTGGAGCCTTCAAGGACCTGTCATGTTGTTAATAATATATGGCACCAGATACTTACTAAGAACTAGGGTGGAGGAAGAGAAGCACTCAAGGATCAACCTGCATGACCCTGAAAATATCTCCTTAAGCTTTGTGCACCACTAATAATATAATTCTAACTTTTATGCAATAACTTCCATGTTAAGTCTCAAGAGGTCTTTAAGTCTCAAGAAAAAAACCATTGGACAGTCAGGGCAGATATTAAGGTCCCTATTTAATCAACAGAGAAACTGAGTCTCGAAAAGTGTATTTGAACAAAGTTCACAGCTGACCTGAGCTGAAACCCTTCCTTTTCCTACCCCTTCAACTAGTCTCAGTTCCTGTCCTTCTTAATCCCTACCAGTTGAATGATTTGTGTTCCTCTGAACTAGTCCAATCCACTTGACTGACTTCTGACCGATTTCATAAGATTTAGGAACTAGAAAAATCTCAAAAGGACCTATATACTGGGGATGCTGTTTTATTGGTAAACAGTAAGACAGTTTCCGTTCCTTGAGGTCACACCACTAGGTGAGACACTGCAAATCTGGTCCACCTACACTGATGGCAAATCCATGGTCATTCTGGCCTGTCCTGCATGGCTCTCCATGGCAGGGCACTGACCAGGGGTCACCGCAAGTGAACCCCATAAGTGATGAGAGACTGCTCCTCCCTCAGTGGCTCTGGCTGCAGGCAGCCTCCTTCCTTTAGCCTGATGTGCCCTAGAAATATTACTACTCTCCATATATGCCAGGAGAGGTTTGGGAAACATCTGTATAATTCTGAAGTGAAATTCTTCACCGTGATAATCACCATCTAAGACGGGATACTGTAAAGACAGGTGAAGTTACTAGAGTCACACTTGTGTTGTCATTTTTTGCTATTTTATTATTTACATCTCTAAACCTCTCTATTAACCTATAACCTTTCGGACCAGTAAGAAAAAAGTGTAGTTTACTTAAGACCATGTCAAATTTTACGGCCATGTCCAATGTAGCCACAAGGAATCTATGGTTACTGGCTAAGAACTGCCAATCACTTCTGCAGGGAGAGAGGTTTAGAGCCAAGATGGATCTGATCAAGTTTGTTCCTCTTTAGAGGCCACTTGGCAAGAGACAGAAAGAGGGAGGGAAGGAAGAAAAACGCTTCCTTTAGCCAACTCCTCAAGATGTGAACCAAATGCCAGGAGCGGGAGGTTCATCTATAAATTGAACTCCTTTAAATCTAAGATCTGATGTCAGAGTTGTAGCAACTGTTTTTGCATTTTCAAAATACTCACCAACTACTCGTGCTCCAGATGGGACTACTGCCATGTAAATTCTTGAAGATCACTCAAGAATGATAACTGACTGGAGTGGTGTGGAAATGCAACCCCCAAAAGATATGTCCAACCAGAACCTCAGGATGTGACCTGACTTAGGATAAGGGTCTTTGTGGATATAATTAATGTAAGGATCTGGAGATGAGATCGTGCTGGATTAGGGTAAGCCCCAAATCAAATGACGACTGTCATTCTAAGACACAGACAGGTATCAGGCACAGAGATCCCAAGCACCCAAGGCCATATGAAAGCAGAGACAGAGACTCTGCAGGAGGTTATACAGCTTCAGGCCAGGGGCCACTGGAAGATGCCAGAAGCCACCAGAAACTAGAGGACGCCTGGGATGGATTCTCTCACAGAGCCTCCAGGAAGAACCAACTCTGCCAACACCTTGATTTCAGACTATTGCCTTCTAGAACTGTGAAAGGATGAATATCTGTGGCCGTAAGATGCCAAATTTGTGGCAGTGTGGCAGCTCCAGTTGCCTTCTCAAGAAACCATCTATGGACTCACTTACCACAGAGCCTCAATGAAGAGGAAAGAGACAAAATGTTATTATCTCTTCTTACTGATAGAGAAACCAAGACCCAAATAGATAGTATCTCTGCCTGGTTGATAAGCCAGTGACCAGGGCAGTTCCCCTAATGCCCAGCCCAGGGGTCTACACAGAAGACTGACCCCCTCTGATGTGGGGAGAGCAACACCTGAAAACATTTAAGGCCACATCATTACTCTGGTAAAGACACAATCAGCTACAAAAGTCCGCAGCGAGCAAAAGCCTCAAGGATCTACTTTGTATTGTCTCCAAGCAGGTTTTGATGAAGTCATCTACAAATTGCAATACTATCTCCCACCTCCTGTATTCCCATGAAGTCCAAAGTTCTGGCCACTGATGATAACACGTGGAACCCTATCAGACTATGAGCTCCCAAAGGCTTGTAGTGTCTCTTTCCCTGCGGTACCCCTGGTCCCTAACACAGGGTTTAAAGAAGAATGGTTGGGTAACTTGGTATTTATAACTTACTTATATAAGTTATCCAATCTTCCAGGAAGAAGCACAGTCACTGGACTAAAAGTTGGGAGGCCTGAGTTCTAGTCCTGGTTTTGCTGTGAACCAGCCATGTGACTCTGGATGAGGCAAAATACCTCAGGACCCAAATCTCTATAAAACTAGAGAATTCAACTAACTCATCTCTACTGCTTTATAATTTTGTACTTTTTAAAAACATTTCATTTGTGCCACATCCCTTAGGTCCTTATGAGAAAACCAAAAAGTAAAAGCAGCTCTCTGCTTGAGGGAAAAAGAAGGATTTTTTTTTCTTTCTCTTTGTCCTCTGAGGTTTTCCCAACAATTTTTCATATTTCTAATTAGGATACTAAATCCCTTCTTCATATGTCAAAAATAAACAGCTGCCCAAAAGTTAAAAAAAATACAAATTAGATTAGGTTAGGTAAGGTTAGATTTAGGGGAATGCTGAAAAATGTAAAACAAATTAAACTCCTTCAATAATTCCATACCTTGGGGGTGTCTGGGTGGCTCAGTTGGTTAAGCGTCTGACTCTCAATTTCAGCTCAGGTTATGATCTCAGGGTCATGAGATCGAGCCCTGTGTTGGGCTCCGCACTGGGCATGGAGTCTGCTTAAGATTCTCTCTCTCTTTCCCTCTTCCTCTGCCCTTCACCATGCTCACTCTCTCTTCTTCTCTTAATAATAATAATAATAATAATAATAATAATAATAATAATAATTCTGTATCTTTACCTTTGAAAGAAAAAACAGATCCATGTTCAACAACATTTGGTAAACACTTTGGCCCATACTTACCACAGTAAGAATGACTATCATAATAACATAATAATAGAATTAGTAGGATAAATACAGCACTAGTATAGTAGTTTAAGGTTTGTTGAAATTGTTCAAGCCATGACATCATGTTTTTATTTCATCATCCAGAAATTGTTTTGGTTCAAGTTCTGAGCTAATTAAACTTTAAGACTAATGACATCATTTTCACTTCCAAACAATTGTATGGGATGTAATGATGTGAATATTACTTGAGTAATGAAAAGGAATGATTTCTGGCTTTAGAGTTAGTCTTTCATATTTGGTAAGTATTGAGGAGAAGGAAAAGAAAGACATGGCTTGTGAGCATGGAGTTACGTTCAAGGGTAGAAAAAAGAAGAAAAAATTTTTAATGCAAAACTGGTGCATCTATATATAATGCTGGGGAAAACACCTCATGTTATTGTATAAGATTACTCCCTGGGGTTTGCCAGTTTTGTGTGTGTTGGGGGTTGGAATGAACATAGCACATTTCATTTAAAATATCGATTATTATTGGAAAATGGGATTCAATATAACTATTGCCATCCAAGATTTATGCTCATGAAAATCTACTCATCCTATGTATCTATAGGACCACCTTGTCAAAAAGGCTCTGTTGTAAACCCAAACTTAATTCATTAAGCACTTTGATGACAAGGACCTCAGTAGCCAGCCAAGTACAATCATTAAGATTGGGTTTTTCTTCTTCCTAAACAGTTCCCTGTATCTGGCCTTCACATAGTGTCCTAATTCCCCTGTGTGCATACCTGCAGCTTCCTCATCCTCCCTCAGAGGGACACTCTCCATGCCCTGCCCTGTCGTTCAAGGTGTTAATATGGGTCTTCATTATATATTTATTTGCAAGATTATTTGATTAATATAATTCCATGTCCCATCACTGGAACCACAGTAGATTAGAAGCTCCTTGAAGGTAGGGACTGGCTTTGATTGACTCCCCAGAGCCTAGCATGGTGCCTAGCATGTAGTAGACACTCAACCAAGTTTCATGAACTTGCAAAAGGCTGCACATGGTGCTCGTGCTGTTTTCCAGCTGCTGACCTTATAGGACAAAGAAAGTCACACAGGTGCCCAATAGAGTCTTTTACACATGTGTCTGGGTAGCCCTGCCTTTGTATCACTGCTCTCAGATACCAATGTCTGGGCAGGACGGCACACATTTTGGAGGCCAGGGGGGCTTATTCATGTTATATTATCATTTATCCTTTTTTTGGTTGATGCTTGACTCCCCAAGAGGTGCGTATGCTTTTTGAGTGCAAGGACTTATGTGGAATTCACCTCCTAGGCTTGGCACTAAGAGGACGTGGGCCCTTTGCCCTCAAGAGCTTCCAGTCTAGGAGGGGCCAGTGTGGATACCATTAACTCTAATGTGATCAAATTTCTAATTCTGTTGTAACATTCCCTGAATGATCCAGGAGAACTGAGGAGGGAGAGGCTTCTCAGATGATGTGATATTGGGTCTGTGACTCTGAAGGATGAATGATGATGGTGGCAAAAAGAAAGGCTGACCTGCTAAACTCGTCGGTGGAGGCTAGTGCCTCTTGACTCAGCTCACCCTACTTCCTGGAGACCGATGAGTGTCAAGATTCTTGGCATCTCTTATGATGCCTACTTTGAATGCTCCATGCCTCTGAATCTGCAAGAATTGTAGGTTCAGAACGGTAGTCTGTCTCCTTCCTCTGCTTTCAGACATGAATGGCTCTGTGGTTATTTTTTTTTTTTAAGATTTTACTTATTTATTTGACAGAGAGACAGCTAGAGAGGGATCCCAAGCAGGGGTAGCGGGAAAGGGAGAAGCAGGCTTCCCGCCGAGCAGGGAGCCCAATGTGGGGCTCGATCCCAGGACTCCTGGATCATGACCTGAGCTGAAGGCAGACGCTTAACAACTGAACCACCCAGGCACCCCTGGCTCTGTGGTTATTAAAGCATGTCGGCATCCAATACCAACCGCAGATGTCACTGCTACTACTTGAGTCTCCTTCCAAGCCAATTCTTATCCGGAATAAGATTATAAAGGCAGGCATGCAAATAAATGAGATATAATGACTTTGTTACTGTATCGATAAGGATGTTGCGACTGTGAAGTTATCCACTGTCTGGAGCCAAACTGTCAGCTTCGCATTTCCAAGGCTTTTAGTTGCCTCCATTCCATTCTCCTCTGCAATCTTTGGCCCATTGCTGGGACTTTTTCTACAGCCCTGGTAGAAAAAGTCAAGGTGTGGTGCCAAGGCCAATCTATTTCTTCTCCCGAGATGCTCAATTCCCCACTTAGTGGAAGCTGGCTTGCAGGAGTCGGTGCCTCTGAGAAATCCTCTCCTCCGCCCAGAGTTAGCCGAGGCCCAGCTCCTGGGAGGTCCCTCCCTTACCTCATGGAGCCGGGGAGGTTCCCACCTCGCGGTCCACGTGCAATTGTCAAGTCTTTCTGATCTTTACTTACAGTTAGGCTCGACCCCAACGTGAAAGCGGTGTGTGTGTTTTTTTCAGTCTAACTTCCTGTGGACCTGAGTACACTGACAGTTTCTGACAGCTTGAATTTTATCTTTCCACTCTGGGAGCCACACAGCCGAGTTCTATTTCTTAGTCAAACAAATGAACTACAGAGGGTCCATTCTGTGGCTGCTGCAAAACAGGAAGCGGAGGTTAGCGATGGCAAGAGCTGCTTTTGCATAATGAGGGATGCCTGGGGCTGTGGGGTCTGCTCCCCTCCAGCCGGGGAGCCTTTGTTCGGCTTGGACCGCCACACCCTCAGACCTGGACGACCAGGCTCCTTTCCCAGGACAAATGCCCGGCCCCCACATCTGGCCCACCTTCTGCACTGTCCTTCCTGTGCTGCGAGAGCTGACGGAACCACCGAGAACATTGCCAAAGACACTCCCCATTCATCCACTCTCCGATGGGTCTCTAGGGGGAGTTTGCCTCCGGGCCCCATGTAGGTGGGCCCAACCACAGAGGGAAAGCTCCGTGACCTCTTACGGATCCCACCAGAGGAAGAAGAGAGCACGTCCAAAGGGTCCAGATGTGAGTGATCTGAAGACAAGAAGGAGGAGAATGACACCGGCCACCTGTCCTCACCTCCACCGTCACCCTCGCTGGATGCGGTGAGTGCTTCCCTTTGGAACTTGGGCTCCAGTGACTACAAAGAACCTTCCAGAAGGCCACGGGGAGGTCCACATTTGAAACACTGATCATTTCCCCTGCTGCTGAGAAGCATGCCAGAGCAACCTAACCTCGGCTTCACCTTGGGTAATGCGGCCTTGGCTTGCGGAGGTTTGAAACAGTAAACTCCCGATAGGCCTCCTGAGAGCTCTGTGCGGCTCATTTATGAAGCTTTAAAACAATCACAAGTCTTCTGCAAAAGGCCTTCAGGGGCCACCCACTCCGGACATGAATCATTTGTATGCGTATCTGTGCATCCCCCAAGAATGCCACCCACAGGCTGCAAGGACCCAGGGGCTTTCGAAGGGAAATTTCAGGCAGGGAAAGAGGCCCTTTCTCGGCCCGGTTCACTGCTCTTTGGAGGGTATGTATCCTTCAGGCCACAAAGGAGTCAGAGCAGACCTCCTGTGAAATCCTTCCTGGCCACCTACACAGAGTTAGTAACACCAGGAGGCACTCGGTTTCCTTATCTCCTACCCTGGATTTCCTAACCCAAGACAGGGCCCCAGAGAGCAAGACAATTATGACCAGGGGTCTTAGGCTCCAAATTAATATATGAATTTCCCAATCAAAGGTTATTTAAGAGAACAACTTTAGAAGATGAGTTGTATGCAAATTTTCATTTCTACTTTTAAAAGAAAGTAGAAAGTTGGCACCTCTGTCAAAAGTCACCAAGAGAAATTGGAAGTCCATTCTTCCCCAAGCACCTTGTATAGCTCAACAGTTCCAGAGCCTTAACTACCCCACCATGTCTAGGGTACCCAACCCCTGTGCCCAAGCAGAAATATATTGCTTCATTTGTCTGAAAGAAAGAAAGAAAGAAGAAAGAAAGAAAGAAAGAAAGAAAGAAAGAAAGAAAGAAAGAAAGAAAGAAAGAAAGAAAGAAAGAAGAAAAGAAAGAAAATCAGGCAGAAAGATACTTTCAAGTTGCAGAAATGCAGACCTCAAGCTATAAGTACAACTGATTTATTCCATGCTACTTTCCGCCTAAAGAATGTTAAGATAAGCTTAATTTGATTATAAAGAGATTTATACGCCCACCAAGTAGAGGTTATGAATAATTTGGGGATGCAATTGGCTTTCAAAATGGAAAAGGAACTTCAATCTGTCAGGTAAAAATGTTCCTGTGAGTTAATAATGCAAATAGCATGGTGCTTTCTGAGTGTGGCTATAAAAGAATTAAGTTACCTCCTGTTGTGTCAAGCTGTGGATTAACTTCAATGGTCAAAGGCTCCCAGGATCCAGGAGTCGGGATCTGAACTCCTTCTGAGAAAAATAAATGTCAAAGCCTGCCTTACCACTGTGTGAGGCATCCTATTATCCCCACTGCGTAGCAACCAGTCCCTGTGGGGGGAGATCCCTCTGACTTTGAGCAAAAGGAAGTGCCAAGAAACCTTAACAACATTGTGAGGAGTTTATGTAAAAACAATATGAATATTTAAAAGGCTTAGCATCTGATCAAAAACGGACTGGATAAGATCAGCTCGGGCAGGTAGTATAGTGGCCATTACCCTTCATTATCATTTCCGGAGAAGACAGATATAGGCAAAAGTCAACTCGGGTGAAGACTTTAATTAAGAGGATTGGTTCTACTCTGGAAAACAGCATGGAGGTTCCTCAAAAAGTTGAAAATAGAGCTACCATACGACCCAGCAATTGCACTACTGGGTATTTACCCCAAAGATACAAATGTAGGGATCCGAAGGGGTACGTGCACCCCGATGTTTATAGCAGCAATGTCCACAATAGCCAAACTGTGGAAAGAGCCAAGATGTCCATCAAAAGATGAATGGATAAAGAAGATGTGAGATATATATACACACACACACACACACACACACACACACACACACACACAATGGAATATTATGCAGCCATCAAAAGGAATGAGATCTTGCCATTTGCAACGACGTGGATGGAACTGGAGGGTATTATGCTGAGTGAAATAAGTCAAACAGAGAAAGACATGTATCATATGACCTCACTGATATGAAGAATTCTTAATCTCAGGAAACAAACTGGAGTGGTGGGGGGTGGAAGGGATGGGGTGGCTGGGTGACAGACATTGGGGAGGGTATGTGCTATGGTGAGTGCTGTGAATTGTGTAAGACTGTTGAATCACAGACCTGTACCTCTGAAACAAATAATATATTATATGTTAAAAAAAAAAAGAAGAAAATAGTAGGAAGGGAGAAATGAAGGGGGCGGAATCAGAGGGGGAGACGAACCATGAGAGACTATGGACTCTGAGAAACAAACTGAGGGTTCTAGAGGGGTGGGGGTGGGGGGATGGGTTAGCCTGGTGATGGGTATTAAAGAGGGCATGTATTGAATGGAGCACTGGGTGTTATACACAAACAATGAATCATGGAACACTACATCAAAAACTAATGATGTAATGTATGGTGATTAACATAACAATAAAAAATCCACAAAAAAGAGGATCGGTCCTCAGGTCAGCACTTAGACCTCCATTTGGCCTGGGTGGGTCATCTCTGAAGCTCTTGTTACTCCCAGTTGTCACAACGGTGCTCCCTCACGCCTTCAGGGAAACAATGGGAGAGCAGAGGGCCACAAATTGGGAATACGGTGGCAAGAAGTGCACGGTGGGTCACAGAGTGGGGGTGGGGGGGCATTCAGCGGTGAGGTGACAGGAAGTAGCCTTTTACAAAGGTGCCATCTTCATTCCCCGCCACTGTGGAGAGTCCCTTAAACTTAGCAAGAACTTATTTCCGACACAAAATAAGCACGAAAGGAAATGAATCGGGGAAGACACCTCCCCAAGGCCCTTGGCCTCTCCCAGCCTCCACGCCCATGTTTCCAGAAGGTAAATGCCCACCTCTGTGATGGGTTTTTCTCAAAGTCTCCTCCTCCTCCTCCTTCATTACTGCCTCCAGGAGGTAAAGAACTTGCCTAGATGGTATTTCGCAGAGAAAGCCTGGGAGTGATTTTGAACACAATGGGTCTTTACAGGCTTCAGTGAGTGCCCTCCCACAACTGTCTCATTTGCTCCTCAGATGGGCCCATGAGGTAGGGACACACGAGAGCCGGCTTTCTCTATTACAGAAGGAAGTGATCAGATCATTGCAGCCTGTTGATAAATTGCACCCCACCCTTCCTAAGAGTGAAATAAAACAGGAAACAATGAAACTGAGGGACGTGGGAAGCCTGGGAATGATGCAAAGGAAAACCAACTTTGTTTGCAAAATATGAAGAAGGCAAGGGTGAGGACGCCTCCTCTGGGATCTGCGTGTGAAAACCTCTGTCCTGTCCCCTACCACGTGGATGTTAACGCTCCAAACGCCACATCTGCAGCATTTTGGGTTCCCAGGCCTTACTCCTGCCTGGGACACAGTCGCAACTTGGTAAGTGTTCCTGAATTAGCAGCGTTACCCTGAAAGTAAACAGCCACAGGAGAAGCCAATAAGCATTTATTTAGGATCAAAGAAGCTCAAGTCTGAGATAACAGATCAGGAAGAAAGCGAAACAGTGCCCTACCTGTAGGGTGAAAGCAAGGGGTTTTGATAAGAAAAAGGAAGGGGGAGGGGAAACTCCATGAATTAAGAAGAGAAAAAAAAGGCCCAGCTACTCTTGGCTATACATTGATGGACTACCGATTCTATTTTCAGTAAGCCCACAACCATCAGTGTTGTGACCAGGATGTCCCTTCTCCTGCTGACTTCTGAAGCAATTGCTTAAAACAATTGCCATTTTGCCTAATCCAAAGATTCTGGCCCTGTTCAAACAAAGACCCGATAATGCACTTTCTCTGCAGCGGCCATTCCCGCTTTATTTTAAAATGGCTCCAGTCATGTCCATTTTTTCACAGCAGGTACTAAAGGAAATAAGTTGGAACAGGTTGAACTTAGATTGTTAAAAGAAAGGTGTCTCTGCACTTCCCGCAGCCTGTCCACAGAGAATGATTTGAATGAGGATAAATGTGAAGGCAGAATTCCTGAAGAAAATCCCAGCAGACAAAGGAGGGTAGGAGTCTAGGTTGTTCCTGCAGAATCCTCAACAATCTTTGCAAATACAAGCTGCCTTCTTAGCTTTGGATGAGCAAAGATGCACTTTCTTCAAGGTAGGAGCATGGGGCAACCATTCATGCGGGTTAAAAAGGAATTCAGCAGGCTATTAGAGGACCCTCCTTGAAATCTCTCTGGTTGGGATGGGAACCCTGGCCAGGGGAGTTCTCCCAAACAAATACAGATACATTGGATTTCAAGCCTTGGCCTGTAGAAAGCCATTTTGCTTTTATTTATTTATTTATTTATTTATTTGAAAAAATTTTCCACCCAAAATTTGAATTCAGAAATGTTTCATTTCTAAATGGAAAACTGAAGCATATGAAAAAGATATACTTTTTATTTTTATTTAATTTAATTTATTTTATTCATTTAGAGTGAGAGTGAGCAGGGAAAGGGGCAGAGGGAGAGAGAGGTACCCCAATGATACACTTTTTAATAATAACTTTTGTTCTAGTGGCTAAAATACTGAGGGGAATTTTTTGTTTATTTTGGGGAGAATAGCTCACAATACGTTTGTCCTAAACTTCAGCAATCTTATGGATATCAAGTTTGGTTGCTAATTTACCACTCTGCTTCTTAGATTGACAAAAGGAGCTTTCTATTTTCAGCCAGAAATTCTTCTATGGGATAGAAGAATCTGGGGAGATTTGAAAGAGAACTGTCAAGGCAAGCATTACAGATAGGCTAAAACAAAGAAAAAAGGTGCTCTACCTTCTCCAAATAGCCCCATACCCCTACCATGCCTATACTCCCTGGGGTCTGAGATTATTGCAACAGTATAAAGGAGTAAACCATCCAGTACCCATTTCCACAAAACTCTTACAGCTGTAGGCTCTCCTCAGCTGAGACTAGCTCCTTTGGGTTCTTTAGTTACAGAAAATGTTCCATAATAACTTCAATATCATTCTTCAATTCTTTGTTCCATTGTTCTCCTTTCTAGCAGTACCCCTCCTTATCCACTCATTAGTCTGGCATTCATTCATTCATTCATTCATTCATTCATTCATTCATTTGTTCCTTTCATAGTAGGAATTGAGTAACATAAGGTCCTGGTGCTCACGAAACTTGCATTTCTTAGTGGAGGTCAGCAATCAAGCAACAAGCCCAGAATTAAATACAATGAAGCATCTGGGGGTTTCCTGCAGGATGAAGAGAAAGTAATTTCATTGACCCCAGAAAAAAATATACCCCCTTAAGTGTAAATGGTATAAGGTGTAGGGCAAAAGAAGGGCCTTGTTCAGACCCAGAAGTCCAAGGGCAGCCTGTAATTCCACATTCCCATTAGTAGGACCTTGCTCATCCTTAGAGAAGCTCCTCAGTGCTAATGCATCTTCCAGAGCTCTGCTCACAGGCCTCACGAAGTGACTTCTTTCTAGCCAAGGAATTATTTATGCCTCAGGAATCCACTTAAATGAAATGACAGCTGGAAAATTCATCACAGGACATTTCCAGAAGAAACCCAGCCAGGAGAGAGTAGAGTGTGCACCCAGGCCTGGTCCACCTGTGGCTGGACATTTTTACCGGCAGTTCTCACAGGTCCTCTTGAACCCTGGTCACACTATTTGTTTCATGGGGCCTCAGGCAGAGGCTGCCTTTTTTTTTGCCTTTCCACCTGCAGCCAATCAGATGAGGGCAGAAGTGCACATGGAATCACTGCTTGGCCTATGGTGATTTGCTTTAAGAAGAGGTCTACACCACCAGAAAGCTTGCTGGTGGTGATACCACCACAGTCTGATTCTCTGACATGTACAAATCTCAGCACCCACAGCTTTAATGTCTACGGGCACTCTTCACAAACGATCCCAAAGGGCTATGGCATGGGTGCTGGGTGATTCTGATGAAGCCTAAATCCAGCGACCACAATGTAGGAGCTCCATGAGGGAAAGCATTTTGGTTTGCCGATAATAGCCTAGCTACCTGCCCAGGGTCCACATTCAATCCAACCTCATCATTTTAGATGTCACACAGTAACACTACATATTTAATAGGCCCCATGAAGTCCAAACATTGTTTCTTAGTTAAAAAAAAAAAGCCCACAGGGCGCCTGGGTGGCTCAGTTGGTTAGGCGGCTGCCTTCGGCTCAGGTCATGATCCTGGAGTCCCAGGATCGAGTCCCGCATCGGGCTCCCTGCTCGGCGGGGAGTCTGCTTCTCCCTCTGACCCTCCCCTGTCTCATGCTCTCTCTCTCTATCTCATTCTCTCTCTCAAATAAATAAATAAAATCTTTAAAAAAAAAAAAAAAGCCCACATCTTGAAGGAGAAAAACAAGTTGGAGCACTTAAACCACCAGATAACAAACACTGTTTAAAAGCAATAGAAATTGGGACAGTGAGTTTCAGCAGAAAGATAGGCAAACTGACCAACTGACAAATTTGGAGGTCAGAGACAACAGCAGCTCCTAATATGATTACCTGATTCTGACAAAGGTGATATTACCATTTCATTGAAAAAGGATCCAACAATAAATAATGATGCTGGGTCAGTTGGGTATTCTTTGGGGAAAGAGTGTATCTTGACATTACATCATATACACACGAAAATGAATTCCAGATGGATGCTAGATGTCAAGGTGAGAGGTAAAATAATAAAAGAGAAAAACATAAGAAAGCATCTTTATGAACCTGGGATTGACAAAGGCAACTTAAATGGGATATAAAAACACTATTCATAAAAGAAAAATGCAGTAAATTGGATTATATTAAAACTAACAACTTTTGTTTTTCAAAAGACACCATTAAGAGAGTGTAAAGGGCAACCACAGATTAGAGAAGATACTAACTATACATATATATGTATAAAGGACTCATACCGAAAATACATGAAGCTCTCTTAAAAATCAATTTTTTTAAAAGTTAGCCAGTAGAAAAAGTGACATAAACTTGAAAAGACACTTCTAAGTGAGAATGTCCAAATGCCTAGTGAACATATAAAAAGATGCTCAGGGCACCTAGGTGCCTCAGTCGGTTGAGCATCCTACTCTTGGCTTCAGCTCAGCTCATGATCTCATGGGTCTACACTCAGTGGGGAGTCTGTTTGCTTGAGATTCTCTCTCTCTCTCTCTCCATCTATCTCTGCTCCTCCCCCTGCTCTCTCTCTCTCTCAAATAAATAAATAAATCTTTTAAAAAATTTTTAAAAAGATGCTTAACTTTATTAGTCTTCAAGGAAATACAAATTGAAACCACAGTTAAGTTCTGCTATGCACCACCAAGACAACTAAAATTTCAGTAAAAATTGCTAAATATTAACAAGAATGAGGAGCAACTGGAACATCCCACACTGCTGTTGAGAGTGTTAATTGGTGCAACCATTCAGGAAAATCGTTTGGCATCGTCTCCTAAAGCTAGCACATGCATGCCTTTGATGGGCAACAGAAATGTGTGAATTGCACACCCAAAAACATGTCCCTGGACTTTTAGAGCAGCTTTGTTCATTGGAGCTAAAAACAAAACCACTTAAGTGCCCCACACCAGAATGGAAGAGTGCTTGTATTATATGCACACAACGGAATACTATACAACGAGAAAGAATAATATACAATTATTCGCAACAATATGAGTGAAACTCACAGTCACACTATTGAACAAATGAAGGCAGACATAAGAGAGTATTATCCACCCTGAGTCCATGTATAAAACAGGTACAAACAGGTAGGATAATGGCCCCCTTTTTTGGGAGGAGTGACTGGAAGATGACCCCAAAGAGTATTCTGTTTCTTATTCTGGATTCTGGTTTCATGAATGTGTTCAGTTTGTGCATATTCATTGAGCTTATGATACGTGCACTTTTCCAGATACATATTATGCTACAATAAAAAGTTATAAGCAAACAGCAGTTCTTGTTGATATTCCCACAGTAAAGACATATATATATATATCAACTCTGCAGAGTCATGACATCCAATTCAAGACCTAAAGTGTGCTCAAAATCTGCCTTTAATGTATTTTCTATAATAACGTAAGAGTTGGAGAAATCTACCACATACCAGCTCCGGAGGGTTTGGTTATGTGCACATACACAGGAGGTGGCATGAGGTTTGCATTACTAATGCACTAAATAAGTATAATAGGAAAAATATGATGCCCAAAAGAGAGCCAACTGCTTCTACTGCTATGGAACTGGACTGAAACTGAGAAAAGCTCCGCAATGTTACCTGGAAATTTCATGGCAGAAAGCACATGCTACGGTTTTATTCTCAGGTTGGGGAAAATGCCAAGGTTTTTAGCCACGTGTCTATGACACCTCATTGCATTGCTAATTTTTTTAAAACCTGTAACTCTGGTCTCTCCAACTAGACTGTAAGCTCGTTAAGAGCAGGGGCTTGTTCTATGTCCTCCTTAAACTCTAGGCACACTAGTGTCATTTTCATTTTTTGATAGTTAAATGTATTCACAGAGGGATCTTCAATTCTGAAATTGGAGAGAATGCATTTGAGGCAGAGGTGGAGGTTGTTAGTGGCAGAGATGGTGGTTTGGATGGTATGTAGGTGACTGAGCTGATAAGTTGATTCCTTGAGCTTCTTTTGTCCTTTCTGGCAGAATGGCTGGTTGGAGAAGGGGAAGGGGAGACTCCAAATTCTGACTCATGTTTGCAGGTGTGAATCAAGGGGGATTAAGTGATGAAAAGAATACTCCTGAGCCAACCATGGAAGCTCATTGCAAAATTGCTCACAAAGTGTGGTCCCAGTGACTTAAACCTTTTGTCATATCTGGGACTTCAGGTTTCAACTGTTATGGGTTAAATTGTGCTCCTACAACCACCAAATTCATATGTTAAAGTTTTAGCTTCCAATACTTCAGAATATGGCTTTATTTGGAAGTAGGGTTGTTATAGATGTATTAGTTAAGATTTGATTGCACTGAAATAGAATGGGTCTCAATCCAGTATGACTGGTGCCCTTATAAAAGGGGAAAATTTGAACACACACACACACACAAAGGGAGAACACCACTGGGGGTGATGCTTCTATTAGCCAACAAACAGTAAAGATTGCCAGAAACTACTAGAAACTTGGAGAGAGGCACGGAATAGATTCTGTCTCACAGCCCTCAGAAGGGAACAACCCTACTGAGACCTCGATCTCAGACTTCTAGCTTCTAGAGCTGTGAAGCAATAAATTTCAGTTGTTTAAGTCACCCAGGTGGTGGTACTTGGTTATAGCAGCCCCAGCAAACAAATACCCTAAGTATTGAGATTTCCATTGTCCATTATAAGTCATGGACTTCCAGCAATGCACAAGAGCATGTTGGCAGCATTTGTAATGAAGTCAAAGCTATGTGTATCTATACTGAAATTTCAGAAAGAGTTATTTCACCTCCGAAAACAAACCAAATATTTTGCCAGCTTTTCCCCCCAAGTCTCCAAAGTTAATGCATCCTCAGTGATCCCATAAGGCCCAATCCCCTCATTTTAAAGATGAAGATGTTGAGGACCAGGGGTGTAAAGTGACTTGCCCAAGGTAAGTTAGCCTGTTGGAGACAGAACTGAGAATCCTGCTTCCAACTCCCAAGTTAGAGATTTTTTCCACTGGATTGCACTCTGGCCTGTGAAAATCTTATGCAGACAGACAAGAGAAATGTACAGTCTTCCTTTGAGTTGCGGCTATGCGCAAAGTGGCAGGAATCCCATCAAGGCCCTGGAGAAACCATTACTCACACCATAAAGATTAAAACACAGAAATAGCAAAATACTTTAATACTCCCAGTCCAGCATAGTCCAAAGAAGAATAGAAGAGGCCAAAATCTAATTATGCCTCTGAATCTTTGCTTAATCCCACAAGCTACTTGGCATTCCTAGATTTTCAACATTTTGGGGGATTCCAATTTGGAACTAAACACATTGGTATGTTTAATTTCAGACTTGTAACAAATCACATGTGCCAAACCACACAACTCTACCTCAAGATAATTTTCCCCAGTGGGAGAAAATATAATACAGTAGCAGCAAAAATGCATACATTAGTTGAAAACACTGACATTCCCAACTTAAGTCTCATGCCACTATCATCTCTCTCTCTCTCTCTTTCTCTCTCTCTCACCCTCCTCCACTCTCTCTGAATCCTTTCCAGCTCTTTGATTCTGCCAGGAAATGAAAGAAAAGAGACTTTCATGCCAAAACCTAGATGATGGATCAATTGACCTTGAAACCACGTTCTGTTAATTCATGATTATGGTAAGTGAACTTGAGTAGCAGAGAGGGCTGCTGGAAAAATGCTTTTCACTCTGAAGGGTGGAAAAGCAATAATGATAGCAAGGTTCACCTTTCAGACTATGCAACCTTGATATGACTAGAAAATTGCATCTTGGATAGTACATCCCAACTTTTTTTTTTTTAAAGATTTTATTTATTTATTTGACAGAGAGACACAGCGAGAGAGGGAACACAAGCAGGGGGAGTGGGAGAGGGGGAAGCAGGCTCCCCGCAGAGCAGGGAGCCCAATGCGGGACTCGATCTCAGGACCCTGGGATCATGACCTGAGCCGAAGGCAGTCGCTTAACCAACTGAGCCACCCAGGCGCCCCATCCCAACTTTTTAGTACTCTGATAGCAAATGAAAATAAATAGTTCATATTTGGCAGACAAGTAGTTAATATTGACCACTCTAAGGCCAATGAGATTTTCAGGAAAAAAAACAAAAACTGTCCTAATTACAAAGGGAGGGAAGTGCAGGGTTTTTTTTTTTTTAAAGATTTATGTATTTATTTTAGTGAGAGAAAGAGTGAGTGAGCACGCGAGTGCATGGGGAGAGGGGCAAAGGAAGAGAGAGAATCTCAAGCAGACTCCTCACTGCGTGTGGAGCCCAAATAGGGGCTCTGTCTCACAACCCTGAGATCATGACCTGAGCCGAAATCACTGACTATAAGCCAGTGGCCTTGGATAATAGCTTATGTAAATATTTTATTAATAATTTCACATTTGGCATATCAAAAACACAATGAGATATCACCTTACATCTGTCAGAATGGCTCAGATAAAAAACACAAGAAATAACAAGTGTTGGCAAGGATATGGAGAAAAAGGAACACTCATGTACTATTAGTGGGAATGCCAACTGATGCAGCCACTGTGGAAACAGTATGGAAGTTCCTTAAAAAATTAAAAATAGAGTTACCATATAACCCAGTAATTACACTACTGGGTATTTACCCAAAACAAAAACAAAACAAAAACATTAATTTGAAAAGATACATGGACCCTTATGTTTGTTGTGGCATTATTTTCAATAGGCAAGGTATGGAAGGAACCCAAATGTGCAATGATAGATGAATGGATAAAGAAGATGTGGTAGATATATATGATGGGATATTACTCAGCCATAAAAAAGAATGAAATCCTGCCATTTACAACAACATGGATGGAACTGGAGGGTATTATGCTAAGTGAAATAAGTCAGACAGAAAAAGACAAATGCCATATGATTTCACTCACGTGGAATTTAAGAAACCAAACAAATAGAAAGAAATAGAGAAACAAAAACCAGACTCTTAAATACGGAGAATAAACTGGTGGTTGCCACAGGGAAGTTGGGTGGGGGATGGGTGAAATAGAGGAAGGGGATTAAGAGGTACACTTATCTTGCTGAGCACTGAATAGTGTATAGAAATGTTGAATCATTGTATTATACACCTAAAACTAATATAATACTGTATATTAATTATACTTCAATTAAAAAGAAAATTTAAAAATAATAATTTCACATTTATTATTTTGCCTGTTTTTTCCTTTGAGATGAAATGGTGGTAGATTGGCATAAACTAACACAATTTAAAATCTACCAGATAAAACTGGTATAATTTTCCCTGTCAATTCGTCCAGCAAATACTTTTGCTACACCAAGACCAGAGTGAGGATAGAATCCTCAGGACTTGTCCTCATCCCTGCCCCTGCCCCAGTGCTGAATCCAGAGCTCTGTTGGGGTAACTGATGCAAAATGGGTATTCATTCAACAAATAATCAGAGAGAGTCACTGTGTACATATGATGGTTCAATAGAAAATGCATTTGTAAATTAATTTTTAGGAAAGAAAGCTTCCCATGCTCACCAAACCTGAATGCTCAGTACGTCCCAAAGTATTTGAAATTATGCCTTTCAAAAGAGAGCTTTCCCTGGAAGAATAATGGCCAAAGAGACGCTACCTACTGGCTGTGGTGTGGCAGTTCTGTAGGGGAAGAATCTCAGAACTGGATCTGTGCAGCCCTGGGGCTACATGAGGACAGAGCAAATCCATTTTCAGATTCTCAACTCCCACACATGTCCTTTACTAAAACTGCCCAGAAGAGAGCCTGCATTTTCCTGTTCTCCTCTTTCGTCTTGCCTTTCACACTTACTCTTCCCTCATTTTACTAAGGTGCCTTATCCCACTCCACATCTCACTGGACATGCATTTCCCTAACACATAAAAATGCAACCATAGAACACAGCGGTGGGGGGATTCTCTCGTTAATCTGGGTCCCAAACCCATTCCCTTCCTTCTCATCTCCTTGAGATGTGGTTCCAATGTATGTTTACTTTCAAGTTTTTAAAATAATTATTTATAATTATATTCATAATATTTTTATATTTTAAATATTTTATATTTATATATTCATAATCTATTTATTATATATTTATTATATATTGTTATAATTATAAATAATTATTTATAAGCTTGAGAATTATTTATAAAAATATATATGTTTTCATAAACTGCTTACTAATAATAACTATATTGATAGCTATTGAAGAAAGGAATGAAGGCATTTTTGGACTTTCATTTGATATTCATGTATTTGGTGAGGGATGTATGAGAGAGTTACCAGTAAGGACCTTTCCAGCAAAAAATACACTAGGATAATATTTGGGGATGTAAATGAGATACAAATGTGATTTCAAATAAAATTTCCCACTCCTAAAGAACTTGGTCACGTATTTTTTAATGAAGGCTATTAGGTATCAAATAGCTGTATATTCAGATTCTACTAGATTTATTTAAAGAGAACTGTAAGGGGCTTATTTCCAATGCCCATGTTTATAATAGTCTGGAGATTTACATCTTTTATAACTACTCATGTTTATGATGAAAAATTTTAGATGCCAAATTAAAAGTGGCCCAGCAGATATGTACTTTTTCAAAATCATTTTAGGACAACTTGAACAAAAGGTCGAAGGCATGAGCTTCTAGTGGTTGGAGCGAGAGGGAAAATCAGAAAGAGAAGCCAACCATGTCAAATCTTGAGCTGAGCGTTCACTTGACGCCCAAATCCATAACAGGAGGCACAAAGTTACCAAGGTCTCTTAAGTCAGAGTTAAGAAATGCTCAGAGTGAGTCATGGCAGGTTTCTACAGTGTGAAGCTGAGGGGAGAGGTATATCAAATATGTGTAATCAGACAATAATCACTCCGGAGTAAAAGCAATCCGTATCTCCCCATGTATTTATAAAATGGGGTTTCTTTAAGGAGATCTAGAGAAGGCATTCCCAGGAGAGGCACAGTTCTTAAAAAGAACTTCCTGTTGCAAGGGATGCCCATGAGAACATGGCCGACTCAAGGCAATGTGTGCTGCTGGCCTTTGGGGCTTCTCCCCTCTTCATTGCATGGCAAACCTCTCCAGTTCCCTCATGTCTTCATGTTCCTCTGGACTTCTTGTGGAAACACTGAAACTGAACTCTTAATATTATACCCCCAAGTACACAGAGACCACACACCTATGTCCACTGGGCCTCTGTATTCTTACATCACTCATGGTGCAGGAAACTACCCAGCTGTTGAAGTGAGAAACCTGGCAATCATCTAAGATTCCACCTTTCCCTCTGTCTTCTCCATGATCTGTGAATTCCCTCTCCTGACATCTCTCAAGTCAATGCTTCTATTCTCATTCACACACCTCTGCTTTGGTTCTCCCCTGCACTCTTGTGGGGCCTCCTGACTAGTCTCCTCCACTCTGTTGACAAAGGAACTTTCTCACATGCAGATCACAGAAGGCACCTTACCTGCTGATAATCTTCATCTTTCGGATAAAAGCCAAACTCCCTACCATGACAATGGAAGCTACTGAGGAATTACTTTCCAGCTTTATTCCTTGCCCTTCTCTTACATCTATCAGTGTTACAGCTATTGTCAAACATTTGTAGTCTCAAAGCTCTCTTTGCTTTTGCCTTTTGCCTTTGCACATGCTGTTTCCCTTGGCTGGAATAGCAGACCATGCTTTTCTTATGGGGCTACCTGTACTTCAGCCCTTGGGCCCCTTCCTGGTCTCACTTCATCATCAACCCTCTTTGGACACCTCTGCTCCTTCAGCCTGGATGTTGTGTGCCCTTCCCCATCCGCTCCTAGAGTGCCCTTCCTGTTTCAGACCACATCATATTAATTGTTTGCTTGTCTGTCTTCCCCACTGGACTATCAGCTTCTGAAAAGTAGACACCATGTCTTTGGCTACCTGTCTTCCAAATATAATACAATGCACCGGACACATAAAAGACATTCATGAGTGTGTAACGAGAAGAATCAGAAGGGAGTAAGGGAGAAAGAAGGACAGATAGACTCATTTCCTATTCAGATGTTCAGGACTAAAGGTTTTATGCCCCTTTTGTGGGAGAAGGACTTTTCTTTACCCATTCACCAATTTTTTTTTTTTTTTTGAGCTTACACTTATGCCAGGCTTCCTGCCAGATCTGGAGGGAGCTACCTAAGTAGCAATACAATCTATCCTCCAGCAACTCAGTGGAAAAGCGGACATCTAAAGGTATTATTACAATAAAGCAATTATTAGTTAGTGACTCAGTGATCCAGTGTGTTCTTATAATCTCAATATCTCTTTAACGGCTACAGCAGAGAAATAGAGGAGCAGAGAGAATTGGAAAGGAAATGCTCTCAAAGTCCACTATCCTCCCTGTTTAGGATGAGTGGAAGTTACCTGAAAAGGTCACAGGGCCAGTAAGAGACATGTGTCCCCCATCACTACCCAACCCTGAGTGCCCAGAGAGGCCAGTGTATCAGGGTGGGGGGTTATATATATGAGGCTGCCTGGATCATCAGTGATAGAGCAAAGCAGATATTAAGAGGTTGAGAACCTCATTCTTCTTAATCGAGAACATGAGGCTTGGAAGATGTACTGTCCTAAGCAATTTCCTCCAGGGCCAGTGTTCTATGTGTGACCTTCACCTTGATTCACACTGACCTGTTCCAAAGTATCCTCAGGATGGGAACCCCACCCTGCTCCCAGGGTGCATTCTCCTCTGGGAAGACATTGTCCCTGCCACCTCACAGGTCCTTTGTTTCCACCCAAGAGGACTCGAAGAATTGGAATTCTCCAACTGCCAAGCCTTCTCCACTCACTCCTACCCGCTGCAGGTAGGGAGGCCCCCCGTATGTCCAACCTGCCTGGAGCCCAAATTATCCTCAAGGAGCCAATGGTCCTCTCTCTTCTTTCCCAACCAGTTTCATCCTTGGAACTGTGTTTCTGAAGCTGTCCCTCAGAGCTCTCCAATCTGGAAAGTCCATGAGATGAAACCAGAGCTGCTGCTCCAAGAACTCACAGCTTCTCCTAATAATAAACTGTCAGAGGAAATTTCCCAGTGAGGTCCTTACAGAAGAAACCTCTGATGAGATTAATCAACATCTTCACAATAAACACAATGTAACTGGGTGCTATTTTTGAGACTGAACCCAAGATTTTTGTCTTTATTTTTTAACCTAGATAAAATAAATCCAAAATATTAGTAACTCAAAATCTACACATTTTTTTTGCAGACTGACAAGAAGTGAAGACCTACATTCACAAAATGTCTTTGCTCTGATGTCCTAGGATTGTCTTTAGTTCTATGAGCCTTTAAGAATTTCTTGATTTGGGGGCTCCTGGGTGGCTCAGTCGTTAAGCGTCTGCCTTCGGCTCAGGTCATGATCCCAGGGTCCTGGGATCGAGTCCCACATCGGGCTCCCTGCTCTCTGGGAAGCCTGCTTCTCCCTCTCCCACTCCCCCTGCTTGTGTTCCTACTCTCTCTATGTCTCTCTCTGTCAAATAAATAAATAAATAAATCTTTAAAAAAAAAAAAAGAATTTCTTGATTTGGGAGTGAAGGAAGAAATTGTATTGGTTTTGTATAAAATTGGAGTGTTGCTTATTCTTGTAGAGTTTCAATTAATTGTTCTCAGGAGACATGCAAAGTAGCTGAATGCAGGAAATGCCTATAGGAACAATATCCACTACCTCCTCTCCTTTAGAAAGAAGCCTGTAATTATGTCTTGGACTGGCATACTGAGGCCCTCTTCTCTGTGTTGTTTAAGACTTAATATCCTAAAATGAAATCGTGTTGAAGTTCTATGTTCTCTAGAAATTGCCTTTTGAAGGCCAAAGAGAAGATGATCAACTATCAGTCACCCTGAGAAGCCAATCCTGGCACAGAAGTTATGGTTTGGGAGGAGGGCCTTGAATTGAAGGTGGGGAAGAAAACCTATCCCTCTCCATGGGTCTGACTCTCAAGGTGCAGATATACTGTGTCAGGCCATCCCCCCCCCGCCCCCCTCCGCACACCAACTCCTAAATGCAGATGGGCATGCAGGCAGTTTATTGAGAAGGGCTCTCACATCAACAGCCATGATGGTATATAAGGAGCAGGAGGAGCAGAGGGAGAAGTGGACTTGCAACCATCCCAATGAAGACTTCAGCCGATCTTGTGACATACCTTGGAGCTAGATGGAATGTCCTTCAAAGTTGTTCCAAACTGTGGAGAGGGTTCAGTCACTGGATGTGGGCTGCTCCAGGGAAGAGCAGAACCTTGGGCAAGAGATCTCTCTTCAGTGCCAGCTGGTCCATGGTCCCTGCACTAACAGCATCAACATCACCTGGGAACTTGCTGGAAAAAGAAATTCTTGGGTCCCATCCCAGACTTTCTGACCCTGGAGATGGGGCCCAGCAACCTGTGGTTTAACAAGCCTCCAGGTAACTCGATGCAGAGTAAAGTGTGAGAACTATGCTCTGGAGCAAGGACTAGAGAAGAACTCTATTGACAGCCAACCGCCCAGCAGCAGGGGGAATGCATGCTTCATGCCTAGGCATGATGTGTGTGGTACACCACGAAAACCATTGTATATTCGTAGAGTCCTCTCAAGGGTGGGCATGGATTGGCCCCTGCCCCATAGAAGCAGACCAGAAGCCAGGCAAGGAGGTGCAGATATATATCTGCCCACAAAACAGCCCTGGATCCTGAGAGCAGAGGTTGTAATAGCAATTCTAACTGACCCACTCCATTGTCTTTCTCTTACATTATCCCCAAATCTTCACTAAATTCTGTACAAAACTGCATCCCATATATCAGTGTTATATGGAATTAAGATGTACCTGTACTCTTAGAAAGTACTTAGTCTTCTCTCTTTGTGTTAAAGAAAGAATAACCTCCCCACCACCACCACCAGGACAGAATGGGTTGCAAGGGTGAGTGCAAACAGTGTCCACTTTGTGGGTGGCTCAGTCATCTCCTGAGGGCCAGTGGCTGCTGAAGCAGCACTGTGTCGGTTAATAGAAGGCCAGAAATAAGATAGATGATGCACTTCAAAGCATGCACAAAAGAGCACCCTGAACAACCTTTGAAAAGAATTGAAAGCTCTTTAAGTCTTCAGGCAAGGGCTCAAAGTCCATTGTAGTTCAGCCATTTATAGAATATATGACATTCTTTTTCATTCGTGAGCTCCAGAGTCCCAGACACACCAATTACAACAACACCTGTGCGGCCATTAGTTCAATGGGGAAGCCAAGCTAGGGCTGTTTTTATTGCCCTGACTACTCTTGGGCATGACTGGCCTTTAATACTAGCCCCAGGTCAACCAGATGGCAAATATGGGAGCTGGGACTTAAGGGGGAAAAATTGGTCAAGTTGGTGTGGTGGACTTAGTATGATTAAAGTTTGCGATTTTTAATAGGGTAAATGGTGAACACAGATTCCAACACCAGGGAAGTTTGTCAGATCAACTTAATGACTCAAATCAACCACCCAGCATTTAATTTCCATTTAAACTCCTTTCAGTTCTTTAACAATGCCCAGAATATCAACTTATGTAAACCCTTAAAGTTAGCAGGTATACTTACTATTTTCTGCTTTTTTCCTCCAGCTCCTATTAAAAACAGTCACCAGGAAATCAGAAATTTGGTAAAATATTCCAAAGAAATCTTCAAATAATGATTCTATAAAGGAAATTTGGGAGTTGTGAAAATCAATAAAATAAAACATCCTAGGAGGAGGGGAGAAAGATGGCGGAGGAGTAGGGGACCCTATTTCAACTGGTCCCTGGAATTGAGCTGGATATCTACCAGACCACTCTGAGCACTCACAAAACCAGCCTGAGATGTAAGAAGATCTGGATCTCTACAAACAGAATATCGTAGGCAGTTGGTTTTGAGGTACGAAGCGGGGAGCCATGATTCTGTGGGCAGATATCGGAGGATAAACGGCAACGGGAAGGTGCCTGGACGTGGGGATCCTAAACCGCCAGTGAGTGACAGCCTCATGTGCTGTGGACGGGGCACAGACTCGCAGACCAGTAGCAGCAGGGAAAGGACTTTAGGGCAGCCCCCGGAGCGGAAATCTGGAGTGGTGGGGTCGTGCCTGCGAACTGTAGCGCCCCGGGACGGAAACCCCCAGCTGCAGGTCGCACGCGCCCGTGAAATGGGAGCAGCTGGCAGTTTTAGAAGCACAAAGGGCAGAGACGTGCTCCGACCTGGAGGCAGGACTGGGGGCGTTGCAGAGGGGCGCACAACCCAGGCCGTCGCAGTTTATAGCAGCACGGACAGAAACAGAGAGAGTGCGGCCTGGCTAGCTCACTGAAGAACAGACTGCAGTCTCTCTGCTCTGAGGCAGAGGGTTGGAAATGGTCTCTTCTGCTCTGACTGGCGGAAGAGACATGGAAAGCCGCCAGGGAAAGCCGCTAGAGAACAAAAGCCCCCAAAACGGATTCCCGCTGAGCCCATCCCCTATCACAGGGGCGCAGGGCAACTCCGCCCAAACAGGGTTGCCTGAGTAACAGCCCAGCAGGCCCCTCCCACAGAAGACAGGCTGGGAAAACAAGAGGCCAGCAACCCTAAGGTCCCAAGAAAACAGGTGCATCTTGCTTGGGTTCTGGTCAATAATTTGGACTCTATACATTCCCTCAAACACCCATCAACAGAATGACTAGGAGGAGGAGCCCCCAAAATAGAAAAGACTCAGAGCTTATGACTTATGCTGCAGATTTACAAATGGATGCAGATGTAACCAAGATGTCGGAGATGGAATTCAGACTAGCAATTGTGAAGACAATGGCTAGAATGGAGAAATCAATTAATGGCAACATAGAGTCTCTAAGGGCAGAAATAAAAGGTGAATTGGCAGAACTTAAAAATGCTATCAATAGATCCAATCCAATCTAGATAATCTAACAGCTAGGGTAACTGAGGCAGAAGAGAGAATAAGCGACCTGGAAGACAATATAATAGATAAAAAGGGAAAAGAGGAGGCCAGGGAAAAACAACTCAGAATCCATGAAAATAGAATCAGAGAAATAAGTGACGCCATGAAGCATTCCAATGTCAGAATAATTGGAATCCCGGAGGGAGTGGAGAGAGAGAGAGGACTAAAAGATGTATTTGAGCAAATCATAGCTAAGAACTTCCCTAATCTGGGGAATGAAACAAACATTCGAGTCCTAGAGGCACAGAGGACCCCTCCCAAGATCAAGGAAAACAGGCCAAGACCCCAGCATGTAATAGTAAAACTTGCAAATCTTAGAACCAAGGAAACCATCTTAAGGGAAGTTAGGGGGAAGAGATTCCTTACGTAGAGAGGGAGGAACATCAGAATAATGTCAGACCTATCCACAGAGACCTGGCAAGCCAGAAAGGTCTGGCAAGACATATTCAGGGTACTAAATGAGAAGAACATGCAGCCAAGAATACTTTATCCGGCAAGGCTTTCATTTAGAATGGATGGAGAGATGTAGAGCTTCCACAACCGGCAGAAACTGAAAGAATATGTGACCACTAAGCCGGCCCTGCAACAAATATTAAGGGGGGTTCTATAAAAGGAGAAAGACCCCAAGGGTGATATACAACAGAAATTTACAGGGACAATCTATAAAAACAACATCTTCACAGGCAACATGATGACAATTAATTTGTATCTTTCAATAATCACTCTCAACGTGAATGGCCTAAACGCTCCCATAAAACGGCACAGGGTTGCAGATTGGATAAAAAGACAGGACCCATCCATATGCTGTCTACAAGAGATTCATTTTGAACCTAAAGATACATCCAGACTGAAAGTGAAGGGATGGAGATCCATCTTCCATGCGAGCGGACCTCAAAAGAAAGCTGGGGTAGCAATTCTTATATCAGACAAATTAGATTTTAAACTAAAGTCTGTAATAAGAGACACAGAAGGACACTCTATCATTCTTAAAGGGTCTATCCAACAAGAAGATCTAACAATTATAAATATCTATGCCCCCAACATGGGAGCAGCCATCTACATAAGCCAACTGTTAACCAAAATAAAGAGTCATATTGATAACAATATGTTAATTGTAGGAGACCTCAATACTCCACTCTCAGCAATGGACAGATCATCTAAGCAGAAAATCAACAAGGAAACAAGAGCTTTGAATGATACATTGGACCAGATGGACCTCATAGATATTTAAAGATCATTCCACCCTAAAACAACAGAATACTCATTCTTCTCGAGCACACATGGAACTTTCTCCAGAATAGACCATATACTGCGTCACAAATCAGCCCTCAACCGATACCAAAAGATTGAGATTATTCCCTGCATATTCTCAGACCACAATGCTCTAAAACTGGAACTCAATCACAAGAAAAAATTTGGCAGAAATTCAAACACTTGGAAGCTAAAGACCACTCTGCTCAAGAATGTTTGGGTCAACCAGGAAATCAAAGAAGAACTTAAACAATACATGGAAATCAATGAGAATGAAAACACATCAGTCCCAAACTTATGGGACACTGCAAAGGTGGTCCTAAGGGGGAAATACATAGTCATCCAAGCCTCACTCGAAAAAATAGAAAAATCCCGAATTCACCAACTAACTCTACACCTTAAAGAACTAGAGAAAAAGCAACAAACGATGCATAAGCCACGCATTAGAAGAGAAACAATTAAAATTAGAGCAGAAATCAATGAATTAGAAACCAGAAACACAGTAGATCAGATCAACAAAACTAGAAGTTGGTTCTTTGAAAGAATTAATAAGATCAATAAACCACTGGCCAGACTTATCCAAAAGAAAAGTGAAAGGACCCAAATTAATAAAATTATAAATGAAAGGGGAGAGATCACGACCAACACCAAGGAAATAGAAACAATTATTAGAAATTATTATCAACAACTATATGCCAATAAAGTGAGCAATCTGGATGAAATGGAGGCCTTCCTGGAAACCTATAAGCTGCCAAGACTGAAACAGGAAGAAATTGACAACCTGAATAGGCCAATAACCAGTAACGAGATTGAAGCAGTGATCAAAAACCTCCCAAAAAACAAGAGTCCAGGGCCTGATGGATTCCCTGGGGAATTCTACCAAACATTCAAAGAAGAAATAATACCTATTCTACTGAAGCTGTTTCAAAAAATAGAAACAGAAGGAAAACTTCCAAACTCATTCAACGAGGCCAGCATTACCTTAATCCCCAAACCAGGCAAAGACCCCATCAAAAAGGAGAATTTCAGACCGATATCCCTGATGAATATGGATTCCAAAATCCTCAACAAAATCCTAACTAATAGGATCCAACAATACATTAAAAGGATCATCCAGCACAACCAAGTAGGATTTATCCCCAGGATGCAAGGGTGGTTCAACATTTGCAAATCAATCAATGTGCTAGAACACATTAATAAGAGGAGTGAGAAGAACCATATGGTCCTCTCAATTGATGCAGAAAAAGCATTTGACAAAATACAACATCCTTTCTAATTAAAACTCTTCAGAGTATAGGGATAGAGGGAACATTCCTCAAGTTCATAAAATCCATCTATGAAAAACCCACAATGAATATCATCCTCAATGGCGAAAAGCTGAGAGCCTTTCCCTTAAGATCAGGAACACGTCAAGAATGCCCACTCTCACCACTATTGTTCAACATAGTACTAGAAGTCTTAGCAACAGCAATCAGACAACAAAAAGAAATAAAAGGTATTCAAATTGGCAAAAAAAGAAGTAAAATTATCTTTTTTCCCAGACGACATGATACTTTATGTGGAAAACCCAAAAGACTCCACCCCCAAATTACTAGAACTCATCCAGCAATTCAGTAATGTGGCAGGATAGAAAATCAATGAACAGAAATCAGTTACTTTCTTATACACTAACAACGCAACTGTAGAAAGAAAAATTAGAGAAACGATTCCATTTACAATAGCACCAAAAACCATAAGATACGTCAGAATAAACCTAACCAAAGAGGTAAAGGATCTATACTCTAGGAACTACAAAACACTCATGAAAGAAATTGAAGAAGACACAAAAAGATGGAAAAATATTCCATGCTCATGGATCGGAAGAATAAACATTGTTAAAATGTCTATGCTACCCAGAGCAATCTATACCTTCAATGCCATCCCGATCAAAATTCCAATGACATTTTTCAAAGTGCTGGAACAAACAATTCTAAAATTTGTATGAATCAGAAAAGACCCCAAATCGCCAGAAATGTTGAAAAAGAAAAACAAAGCTGGGGGCATCACGTTGCCTGATTTTAAGCTATATTACAAAGCTGTGATCACCAAGACAGCATGGTACTGGCACAAAAACAGACATACAGACCAATGGAACAGAATAGAGAAACCAGGTATGGACCCTCAACTCTATGGTCAAATAATCTTTGACAAAGCAGGAGAAAACATGCAATGGAACAAAGACAGTCTCTTCAATAAATGGTGCTGGGAAAAGTGGACAGCCACATGCAGAAGAATGAAACTCAACCATTTTCTAACACCATTCACAAAGATAAACTCAAAGTGGATGAAGGACCTCAATGTGAGACAGGAATCCATCAAAATCCTAGAGGAGAACATAGGCAGTAACCTCTTTGACATCGCCCACAGCAACTTCTTTCAAGATACATCTCCAAAAGCTAGTGAAGCAAAAGCAAAAATGAACTTTTGGGACTTCATCAAGATAAAAAGCTTCTGCACAGCAAAGGAAACAGTCAACAAAACAAAGAGGCAACCCACAGAATGGGAGAAGATATTTGCAAATGACACTACAGATAAAGGGCTGGTATCCAAGATCTATAAAGAATTTCTCAAACTCAACACCCAAAAAACAAATAATCAAGTCAAAAAGTGGGCAGAAGATATGAAAAGACACTTCTCTGAAGAAGACAAACAAATGGCTAACAGACACATGAAAAAATGTTCATCATCATTAGCCATCAGGGAAATCCAAATCAAAACCACATTGAGATATGACCTTACACCAGTTAGAATGGCAAAAATGGACAGGGAAAGAAACAACAAATGTTGGAGAGGTTGTGGAGAAAGGGGAACCCTCTTACACTGTTGGTGGCAATGCAAGTTGGTAGAGCCACTTTGGAAAACAGTGTGGAGGTTCCTCAAAAATTTAAAAATAGAGCTACCCTATGACCCAGCAATTGCACTCCTGGGTATTTACCCTAAAGACACAGATGTAGTGAAAAGAAGGGCCATATGCACCCCAATGCTCATAGCAGCAATGTCTGCAATAGCCAAACTGTGGAAAGAGCCAAGATGCCCTTCAACAGATGAATGGATAAAGAAGATGTGGTCCATATATACAATGGAATATTACTCAGCCATCAGAAAAGATGAATACCCAACTTTCACATCAACATGGATGGGACTGGAGGAGATTATGCTAAGTGAAATAAGTCAAGCAGAGAAAGTCAATTATCATATGGTTTCATTTATTTGTGGAACATAAGGCATAACATGGAGAACATTAGGAGAAGGAAGGGAAAAATGGGGAGGGGGAATTGGAGGGAGAGATGAACCATGAGAGACTACGGACTCTGAGAAACAAACAGGGTTTTAGAGGGGAGGGGAGAGGGGGGATTGGTTAGCCCGGTGATGGGTATTAAGGAGGGCACGTACTGCATGGAGCACTGGGTGTTATACGAAAACAATGGATCATGGATCACCACATCAAAAACCAATAATGTATTGTATGGTGACTAACATAACATAATAAAATTTAAAATTAAATAAATAAATAAAGTCGAAGAGCAATATGCAAAAAAAAAATCCTAAACTGAAACAGTTCTCAACACAGTGAAATCCTAACTTCAAAAAATCCTTAAGAGTCTACGAGATGCACCATAAGAGAAAGAAGGAAAGAAAGAAGAAAGAAAAAGAAAGAAAGAAAGAAAGAAAGAAAGAAAGAAAGAAAGAAAGAAAGAAAGAGAAAGAAAGAAAGAAGAAAGAAGAAAGAAAGAAGAAAGAAAGAAAGAAAGAAAGAAAGAAAGAAAGAAAGAAAGAAAGAAAGAAAGAAAGAAAGAAAGAAAGAAAGAAAGAAAGAAAGGGGGAGGGAGGGAGGGAGGAAGGAAGGAAGGAAGGAAGGAAGGACATTTACAAATCAGTGTACAAAATTAAAAATCTTGGTGAACATGAGATACTTTGTTGACCGTGGTTGAAAACTGACCTTGAGGGTGATTTTGCATGTGCCCAAAGAAAGAAACCCTCAATGTCTTGTTTTCTTTTTCTTTTTTTCTTCCACCAGGTCAAGTGTTTATAGACATAGAGTAGACCAAACGGAAACTCAAACAAATAGCAAAATAAGTGGAGGAGTTGAAGGCACTCAGGTTTCACCAAACACGACTGCACAGGAAGTGGCAGCCACACCAAAGCAAAGCTGCACAGCACCCACCACGGAGGCCAGCACCACGTCAGCCGAGCTGCAAGTGCAAGGCCACTGTGCATACCGTACTTCCCTCCACAGTGCCTGGCAGCATCACCCTTTTGACAATCTCCATTCAATTTGGTACACCCTTTTCTTTCATTTGATATCTCTTGTACACCTTTCTTCATACCCCACCCCCAAAGGAAATAAAAGGAGAAAAAGAATCAGAAATTTAAGGAAAAAAAATGTAACTAAACATCAGAACTTTTTCTTAAGAAGTCATACCCTTGTCCCTGTTTCATCTTTCCTGGGTTTTGGGAGCTTGTAATTGTTGTTTGGATTTTGTTTTTGTTTTTGTTTTTGTTTTTGTTTGTTTGCTTACTTTCTGTGCATCTTCTTCCTCCAAATGGCAAGAAAGTAAAAAAAAAAATCGTTTTTGATTCTGTCAATTTTTCACATGTATTAGCAGCTTTAATTAAAATAAACACAAAAATACCAGGGATGAACTAGAAACTTTGGCCATTTTTACTTCCCTTGCTGTTCATATCTACCACTACCCATTTCTAATAACAAGTTCACGTTACCTGCATCTCCCCGATTTCAGACAATGTGCCAGGGTAGTGAGATGCCCTGGCCTCCGTGATCTTATAAAGTGTGTCTCAACACAAACAACTTGAAAAGACATATTAATTCAAGGAAGGAAAAAGCAGTTTGATATAACAAAGCAGAGGACAAGTCAGTGTGTTTGAAAGAGCTGAAAGCCATTTGAAAAATTATCTAGCAAAAACTCTTCTACGGAAAAATAAAGAAAAAGAGAGATTGGCTGTGACTTGCCCCTGGCTGCTTCCCTTGACCTTGGGAAAGTGCTTTGCCTTATGCGCTCCAGTTTCCTGATCTGGGGAAGGAGGCTGGCACCAATACCCACCTCACGGGCTGCCTGTAGATGAATGTAGTAATCCCAGCGCCTGGGACACAGTAAGCACCCGAGTACTACTAGCTGTAATAAAAATATCGTTATTATACTCGTTCTTCCGGTGGAGTCAGGACTGGACACTAAGTGTCCTTGTTTCCGGTCTTGTGTTTTGTGAACCGGTTTGCTTTTCCTTTCATGAGTGTCTTGACAAATGAAGGGTATCCACACCAGTTCTGTGGGACATCTGAGTTCAAGGTTGAGAGCACACCGTTTGGAACCAGACAGAGCTGAACAACCAGAACATCACAGCCTCTTGTCAGCCATGTGAGCCTGGGCAAGGTATTTGCCTCTACGAGTCTCAATTTCCCCGTCTGGAATGAAGGCAAGGAAGGCAGTGATGGTGAGCATTTACCAAGATCCCAAGTGCCAAGAGCTTTCGCAGAACAAATACTTCGTCCATGGTGGCTCCTAGCGGGGACGTATCCTGGGAGAAGACAATAATGCAGAGAAGGAGGCTTGAGGGCCAAGTTTTGCTCTTTAAAAAAAAAAAAAAAAAAAGGAGGCGGGCATATTGGTGACATTGCACCTGCCCTCTTTGGAGGCCCTTTGGATGTGGGAAAGGTCTGGCCGATGCAGGTATGGAAAGGACCAGGGAAGGTGAGAGCCACCGTCTCCAGAGGCCTGCCAGGTACACATTCTCTCGTTGCTGAGTAATCTCTGAAACCCATCATTTTATTTTTCAGAAACTGTGTTTTAAACGGTGACAAGTAGAAACACAACTGCTCTCCATGAAAGTAAGTGGCTCAGCTAGGGAGCGGGAGCTACCTGAAACTTACCCAAATGAACATTTCCTAGGGAAACCAGATCAGGCCGAGGATTTGCACCTCTTCTGAAAGAGCAAAAACATTTGCTTTCCACGTCATGCGAATGTTTGTGGCTTTGATGCCAAACCTAACCCGCTAAGCTTGGGCAGGCGAGTCAGGCTCGGGCGCAGTCGTGTGAGCTCTGCCACCCGAAGTTCAGGAGCCCTCCATCCACATAAATCACAGCTCCACACTTTGTGGAGGAAATGAGCTCAGAGGAACGCCAAGTGTGATAAAAAATGAAACAGATTGACATTCCAATAAAATAAGCTCTTCTACTCTCCGTACACCCCCCTGGGTCCCTGGAGATGTATATATTCCAGAAATAGCATTACATTCACATTATATTCTTGATTCAACACTACCAGACCAGGGCTCTGCTATCCTATCCCTGCCAGAAGGGCAGCTCTGACTAATGTTACATGTTATTATTACTAATGATGACAGATCATTCCCAGGGGAAGGTTTTCATGGAATACATAGCCTTGAGAACACAAAAGGGGAAAAACGCATTAACTGATGTTAAAAGCATTAGGCGTAGGCAGCAGAATGTGACATTGTCCCTATTTGGCGTAAGAGCATTGGGCAAGGAGGGGAGACAGAGGAGGTTTACCAACCATTACCAGATCTGGGTTCCATCCCTTTTTAATGCTGATCAGGCCCGGGGTTAATCGCTATGCGGCTCTACCCAACTTCCCTGCAAGCTTTAAGGGTGAGTGAGCTAACGATGCTGAGATTTGGAGAGAAGAGGTAATAGAGTCACACATGGCAATTTCTGGACTTCTGAAAGAACCGTTTTGGAAAATTGCAGCATCTCTGGACAGGACCAAGGATATCATGCTTTTTGTGTCCTGCCTCTGACACTCACAGTAAGGGACACTGTGTTCTTTTCTTCCACCCCTGTGATTAAATGGCCAAGGGGAGAGTCAGGGGGAGGGCAGGGAGAGAAGGCAACCATATATTCAGGCAATTGACTTGTTTCTATTTTATAAACAAGTATTTGAGGTAAGGGTCAAAATCCAGTGACATCTCTCAGGATATAAGATTTATACCTACTTAAACTTCAGGTCAAGAAAAGAAGACTTTGGGAAACCCCCTTGACCGGATGTCAGGAGGAAAGGAGTGGGAGTCTGGGAAGCATTTCTGATCTGGGTGTTCAAGAACACTCTTGTTAATGTACATTAACAAATTATGTGGCAAATCCTTAACTTTGCCTCTACCTTGGAATCCCCTCCCCTTTCCGATCTAGTTGAATGACACCTCTTCCTTCTGCAAGCTGTTCTTTAATATCGTTGTACAAAAGTAAGCCATGCTCATTTTTACAAGTATAAGTAGTATGACATAGAGAATAGGACTAAAGATCTCCAGTCACGCTCTTATTTTACCCCTCTTTTAGCCAGAGGGAAGCGACAGCTAACAGCACGTCGGTGCACTCAGAAATGGTGTGCTTATGTGCATGCCCATAGTGATAGGGTTGTTTTGTTTTGTTTTTAACACTATTATTGAGACCATACTATATACATATATATTATATTGTATTGCATATAAATACTACCTCTTTCTCTAATGGTGTATGAAAGACATCTTTCCATCTCTCTATTTATCTTTATTTCTGTAGAGTCATAATCAAACCCTGCCCCTTCTATGAAAGGGCAACTCCAACTACTCTTTCTTTGAAATAAGAGCTGCAGTAGAACTGAGGGTCTTGTGAGCACCTGGGCTCATGCTAAGGACTTTGTACTTCCTATCTTGAATCTTCACAACAACCTTGCAATGTTGGTGTTACGATGCCAATTTTGAGGAGGGAAATTGAAGCTAAATGAAATTCATTACCTTGCCCACGGTCAGGCAGCTCCTTCTTCCAAGGAAGAGCCAGATCCTGATCCAAGGACATGCCAAGGGCTTTCATTCTTTCACCCCACTCGTTCAGCAAATTGTATTGAATACTGTTTCTGTGCATTACGCTGGGCACTAGAGATTCAGGGGTGAGCAAACGCAGTTTTGACCTCATGGTACTTACATATTTGTTACCTTATAATATGTCCAGCTGTACTGACAGAGTACGATTTGCCATTTGCACAGGTGTGATGAGGGGTTTCTATTGAATTAAACCAAGGCTCAGTAGAAATGCAAGACATGTTGCCTTACCATAAGAACACAAGGGCGAAAAAAAATCATACTATCTTTTAAAAATCCAAAATGTGATGTTTTTCTCATGTGTTTAAAACCGCTGGATAAAAGTAACCAATAGCCCTTTTCTTAATCATATTTGCATTAGTCTGCATGGGCTGCTGTAACAAAATACCATAGATTGAGTGGCTTAAACAACAGACATTTGTTTCTCACAGTTCTAGAGCCTGGGCAGTCCAAGATCAAGGTGCTGGTTGATTCAATTACTGGTGAGAGCCTTCTTTGTGGCCTGCATAGGGTCTTTCTCCATGTGTCCTCAAATGGCAAAAAAGAGAGCAATCTCTCTTTCTCTTCCTTTTCTTTTATTTATTTTTTATTTTTTTTAAAGATTTTATTTATTTATTTGACAGAGAGAGACATAGCGAGAGCAGGAACACAAGCAGGGGGAGTGGGAGAGGGAGAAGCAGGCTTCCCACAGAGCAGGGAGCCCGATGTGGGACTCGATCCCAGGACCCTGGGATCATGACCTGAACCAAAGGCAGACGCTTAACGACTGAGCCACCCAGGCGCCCTCTCTTCCTCTTCTTATAAAGCCACCAATCCCATCACTGAAGGCTCCCACCCTCATGACCTCATCTAACCCTAACTCCTAAAGCCCTCAACTCCAAATACAGTCACATTGAGGGTTAGGGTTTCAACTGACAAAACTGGGGGGTAGGGAGGGAGATAATTCAGTCCAGAGCAATATTCTTCTCTTATCTTATCCTTATGGTGAAGAATATTTATTATTGAAACGTCAAAATCCCTTTGAATTTTAAGCTCATTATTTCTATCTTTATCATTCATACATGGTCTTTTCAAAATAATTACAAAAACAGCAAAACAGGGACACCTGAGTGGCTCAGTCTGTTGGGTGTCTGACTCTTGATCTCAGCTCAGGTCTTGATCTCAGGGTAATGGCTTCGGACCCCGAATTGGGTTCCATGTTGAGTGGAGCCTACTTAAAACAAAGCAGATCTTCACCTAGTTAGACAAGTAAAATCTAAAATCATTTTTGTGTATTCCCAGGTTCTCTTTCCAATTAAAAGATACACAGGGACACATGCCCCAGAGATGTGCCTCGGGAAATCAGAGGTATGCAGTTTGTCAGTTTAGGTATGTTGCTGCCATTTGGAAGCTGTAGAACCCAGCTGCTGACAGAAAATGAGATGGATGTAAGAAGGTAAAATGATTCTACTTAGAAAATATCAATTAATCAGAGTAGACAACTTTAAATTATGTATAAATATTGGCCCCATGGAAATTACATCACAGGGTGTTAGGGGTGACGGACTATTAGGAAAAAATACAAAGGATATATAGTATAAACTTGTTAAGTGAGGGGAGGGGGAAAGATCTCAACACGATGCTATGTTAGTCAATACGAGAATGGAAACACTGATCTCTTGAAGCACATGCTTTTTAAAACTTTTCAGAGCAAAAAGTTAAAATTTACATCCAAAGATTTCTTCACTGAATCACACATTGACCAAATATCTAAGGGAGGTTTCTTCATTTAAGATCTTTTACACTTACCCGGTTATAAAGGAAAACTTCCACCACAGAGAACCTTTATCTCTTTTAGGTTTTTCTTCCATACGGAGTTTTGAAAAAGTAGAAACCCTATATGAAACTGTCTTGCTTGATATTTATAATATAAAAGCAAATGTAAGCATGGCAGAGAAGAATCATCCAGAGGGCACTAATGAAGCATTATCTAGCTTATAGCCATGGGCACTCAGGAGAGGAGCAAGCTATTTGCATAAAATCCTAACCCTGTGGTATGAATGCATGGATGTCAAATCAGAACCAAGTAGTCATGCACCAAATAATTCAACAGAAGAACTGGGCCCATAGGCCTCCCAAAACTAAGTTCAATGGCTGAGGCAGAAGATCAGTAGTGATGTTGCACTGCACCCATATTCAATAGAAATTTGAAAAGTAGATCACCATGGGTAGGTACTGAAAAGCACATTTCCCCAGCCCATCACTATTATGAATAATTTCTTTGGATTAAGGAATTCTGAATCCAGAAATTTCTTATTAAAGGGAAAAGAAGTGAAATTGAGGGAAGACGGCACAGATTAGGAGGACCCTACCCTCACCTCATCCCACAAATACAACTAGATGACTATCAAATTATCCTAAATACCCCCAAAACTGACCTGAAGACTGGCAGACCAAACTCCACGGCTAAAGGTAGAGAAGAGGCCACATCAAAGAAGGTAAGAAGTTCGGAGAGGTGGTTTGGGATAGAAACAGAACACGGTTGCTGTGGTAGGGAGAGAGTCACAGTTATGGAGAAGGGTGACAGACAGAATAGCACCAGAAGAACCCACACGGGGAAGACACATCCCCATAGCAATTGGCTGGGAAAGCAAGAGGGGTCAAATTTTGTGAGTTCTTGCAACCAGTGGGGCTTAAAGCCTGGAGTTTTAAAAGTCAATGGGCTTGGCTTAGGGAGAGCCCAGAGATATTGAGGCTGTACTCGGAGAGAAAGCAGAGCAAACACTCTGTGGATATACAGCAAGGGACCGGCAATCTGGAAAGAATGACTGGGCCACACAGTGGGGAGGTTATTTGCTCTTCTCAGAGCACATCCCAGAGAGACAGCATTCATAGAGAGACCCCTCCAGGAACAAAGGAACTGGCAAGCACCATTTCCTTCCCCCAACCCCTCAGCATGAGCACAGGGCCACCTGCGAGAACTAGTGCAGTACAGACATTCACTACCTAACTGGCTTACACTAAGCCCCTCCCTTGTGGTCTGGTGGCACCACCCTTCCCAGCCTCTCTTGCCTCAGTCCCAGTGTGGTGAGTCCCCTCCCCAAGAAGACTGGCTGAAACCCCTGCCACTGCCACATCCTGACCCAGGAATTCTTCTTCATAAGGCCCTTGCTCTCAGGAACAGGAGAAGTAGCTGACTTTCCTAATACACAACAACAGACACAGAGACTTAGACAAAATGAGAAGATAGAGGAATTTGTTCCAAATGAAAGAACAGGACAAGGCCACAATCAGAGATCTAAATGAAATAGATATAGGTAACATGCCTGATAGAGGATTTAAAGTAATGATCATAGAGATACTCACTGGGCTTGAGAAAAGAGTGGAAGACATCAGTGAGACCCTTCACACAGAGATAAAGAATAATATAGCAGATATAAAGCGCTAAATAAACAAATGAGAAACATGCTGGATGGAATGAACAGCAGGCTGGAAGAAACAGAGGAACAAATTAATGACCTAGAAAACAGTATTGGAAACTAATCAAGCAGACCAAAAGAGAGAAAAAAGAATTATGCAAAATGAGAATAGAATTAAGGAACTTAGTGACACCATCAAATGTAATAACATTTGCATTATAGGAGTCCCTGAAGAAGAGAGAGAAAAGAGAGCAGACAAATTATTTGAAGAAATGATAGCTGAAAACTTCCCTAATCTGGGGAAGGAAAGAGACATCCAGATCCAGGAGGTACAGAGAACTCCCCCAAAAATCAACAAAAGCAGATCCACACCTACACATATTATAATTACAATGGCAAATATAGTGATAAAGGAAAAAAAAAGTTTAAAGCAAGACAAAATAAGACAGGTACATACAAGGGAAACCCCATAAGGCTATCAGGGGATTTTTTAGCAGAAACTTTCCAAGCCAGAAGAGAGTGGCATTCAAAATGCTGAATGGAAGAAATCTGCAGCCAAGAATACTCTATCCAGCTAAGCTATCATTCAGAATAGAAGGAGAAATAAATAGTTTCTCAGACAAACAAAAACTAAAGGAGTTTGTGACCACTAAACTAGTCCTGCAAGAAATATTAAAGGGGACTCTTTGAGTGGAAAGGAAAGACTAAAAGTGACAGTATGAAAGTAGGAAACACAAAAGCAGTAAAAATAAATATTTTTGTAAAATATCAAAGAACTCACAAAATAAAAGTATGTAAAATATGACACCATATACCTAAACCATAGGGTTAGATGAGAAAAAAAAATGGGTTTAAACTTAAATGGCCATCAACTTAATATAGACTGCTATATGCAGAAGAGGTTATATACAAACCTAATGGCAAACCACAAATCAAAAACCTCTAATAAATATGCAAAGAATAAAGAGAAAGAAATCCAAATATATCACTAAAGGAAACCACTAAACCATGAAAGAAAGACAAGAAAGAATCAAAGAAAATCTTCAGAAACAACCACAAAACAAGTAATAAAATGGCAGTAAATACATATTTTTCAATAATTACCTTGAATGTAAATGGACTAAATACTCCAATCAAAAGACATAGGATGACAGAATGAATAAAAAACAAGATCCATCCATCTGCTGCTTACAAGAGACTCATTTTAGACCTAAAGACACCTACAGATTGAAAGTGAGAGGATGGAGAAACATTTTTATCATGCAAATGGACATCAAAAGAAGCCAGAGTAGCAATACTTATATCAGACAAAATAGACTTTAAAACAAGGACTGCAACAAGAAACAAAGAAAAGCACTATATAATAATAAAGGGGACAATCCAACAAAACCATAAAACTATTGTAAATATTTATGCACCCAACATGGGAGCACCCAAATACATAAAACAATTAATAACAAACATAAAGGAACCAACTGACAATCATACAATAATAGTAGGGGATTTTAACACCCCACTCACATTAATGGACAGATCATCTAAACAGAAGATAAACAAGGAAACAATGGCTTTGAATGACACACTGGACCAGATGGATTTAACATATATATTCAGAACATTCTATCCTAAAACAGCAGATTACACATTCTTTTCAAGCACACATGGAACATTTTCTGGAATAGATCACATATTAAGTTACAAAACAGGCCTCAACAAATTCAAAAAGATTGAAGTCATACTATGCATCTTTTCTGACCACAATGCTATGAAACTAGAAGTCAACCACAAGAAAAAATCTGGAAAGACCACAAATACCTGGAGGTTAAATAACATGCTACTAAACAAAGAAATAAAAAATACATGGAAACAAATGAAAATGAAACACAATGGTTCAAAACCTTTGGGACACAGCAAAAGTGGTCCTAAGAGGGAAGTTTATAGCTGTACAGGTCTACCTCAAGAAGCAAGAGAAATCTCAAATAAACAACCTAACCTAACTTAAAGGAACAAGAAAAAGGATATACAAAAACCTAATATCAGCAGAAGGAAGGAAGGAAGAAAGATTAGAGTAGAAATAAATGATGTAGAAACTAAAAAAAAAAAGCAGTAGAACAGATTAATGAAACCAGGAGCTGATTACTTGAAAAAAAAATCACTAAAATTGATAAACCTCTAGCCAGACTTACCAAGAAAAAAAGAAAAAGTTCTCAAATCAATAAAGTCACAGATGAGAGAGGAGAAGTAACAACCAACACCACAGAAATACAAACCAAAAAAGAGACTATTATGGAAAACTAATATGCCAACAAATTGGACAACCTAGAAGAAATGGATAAATTCCTAGAAACATATAACTTACCAAAACTTAAACAGGAAGAAATAGAAAATTTGAACAGACTGATTACCAGAAAAGAAATTGAATCAGTAATCGAAAAACTCCCAACAAACACAAGTCCAGGACCAGGTGGCTTTCCAGGTGAATTCTATCAAACATTTAAAGATGAGTTAATGCCTATTCTTCTCAAACTATTCCAAAAAATAGAAGAGGAAGGAAAGCTTTCAAATTCATTCTTTGAGGCCAGCATTATCCTAATACCAAAACCAGATAAAGACTCCACAAAAAAAGAGAACTGCAGGCCAATATCTCTGATGAACAGAGATGCAAAAATCCTCAACAAAACTATCAAACTGAATCCAACAATACATTAAAAAAATCATTCATCATGACCAAGTGGGATTTATTCCTAGGTTGCAAGGGTGGCTCAACATTCACAAATCAATTAACGTGATACATCACATCAATAGGAGAAGGTGTAAGAACCATATGATCATTTCAGTAGAAGCAGAAAAAGCATTTGACAAAGTACAACATCCATTCATGATAAAAACCTTCAACAAACTAGGTTTGGAGGGAACATACCTCAACATAATAAAGGCCATATATGAAAAACACAGCTAATATCATCCTTAATGGGAAAAAGCTGAGAGCTTTTCCCCTAAGGTCAGGAACAAGACAGGGATATCTACTCTTACCACTTAAAAAGACATCCAAATCAGTAAGGAAGAAGTAAAACCCTCACTATCTGCAGATGACGTGATGCTATATATAGAAAACCTCCACCAAAAAACTGCTAGAACTGATAAATAAATTCAGTAAAGTCGCAGGATACAAAATCAATGTACAGAAATCTGTTGTATTTCTATCCACCAATAATGCAGTGGCCAAAAGAGAAATTAAGAAAACAACCCCGTTACAATTGCACCAAAAATAATAAGATACCTAGGAATAAACCTAACCAAAGAAGTGAAAGTCTTGTAGCGGAAAATTATAAAACACTAACGAAAGAAATTCAAGATGAGGCAAAGAAATGGAAAGGCATTCCATGCGCATGGACTGGAAGAACAAATATTGTTAAAATGTCTGTACTACCTAAGCAATCTACACATTTAATGTAATCCCTATCAAAATACCAATAGCATTTTTCACAGAACTAGAACAAACCATTCTAAAATTTGTATGAAACCACAAAAGACCCTAAATAGCCAAAGCAATCTTGAAAAAGAAAAGCAAAGCTGGAGGCATCACAATTCTGGACTTTAAGTTTTATTACAAAGCTGTAGTGATCAAAACGATATTGTAGTGGCACAAAAATAGACACATAGATCAATAGAACAGAATAGAAAACCCAGAAATAAACCCACAACCATATGGTCAAGTAATCTTTGACAAAGCAGGAGAGAATATCCAGTGGGAAAAAGACAGTCTCTTTTACAATGGTGTTGGGAAAACTGGACAGCCACATGCAAAAGAATGAAGCTGGACCACTTTCTTATACCATACACAAAAATAAATTCAAAATGGATTAAAGACCTAAATGTGAGACCTGAAATTATAAAACTCCTAGAAGAGAACACAGACAGTAACTTCTGTGACATGGGCTGTAGCAACTTCTTCCTAGATATGCCTCCTGAGGCAAGAGAAACAAAAGCAAAAATGAACTATTGGGACTATAGCAAGATAAAAAGCTTCTGCACAGCAAAGGAAACAGTCAACAAAACTAAAAGGCAACCTACGAATGGAAGAAGACATTTGCAAATGACATACCTGATAATGGATTAGAATCCAAAATATATAAAGAAGTTATAAAACTCAACACCCAAAAAACAAATAATACAATTTAAAAATGGGCAGAAGACATGAACAGACATTTTTCCAAAGAAGACTTACAGATGGCCAATGGACACATGAAAAGATGCTCCGTATCACACATCGTCAGGAAAATATAAATCAAAATTACAATGAGATACCACCTCACACCTGTCAGAATGGCTAAAATCAACAACACAAGAAACAACAGGTGTGGGTGAGGATGTGGAGAAAGGGGAACCCTCTTACACTGTTGGTGGGAATGCAAACTGGTGTAAGGAGGTTCCTCAAAAAGTTGAAAATAGAACTACCATACAATCCAGCAATTGCACTACTGGGTATTTACCCAAAGGATACAGAAACACTGATTCAAAGGGATACATGCACCCCTGTGTTTATAGCAGCATTATTTACAATAGCCAAGATACATATATTTCATCCATAAAAAAGAATGAAATTTCACCATTTACAATGACATGGATGAAGCTACAGAGTATAATGTTAAGTGAAATAAATCAAAGACAAATACCATATGATTTCACTCATATGTGGAATTTAAGAAACAAAACAAATGAGCAAAGGGGAAAGAGAGAGAGAGAGGCAAACCAAGAAACTGACTCTTAACTATATAAAAAAAATGATGGTTACCAGAGGGGAGGTTGGTGGGGGATGGGTGAAATAGGTGATGGGGATTGAGGAGGGCACTTGTGATGAGCATCAGGTGATGTATGCAAGTGTTGAATCACTATATTGTACACCTGAAACTAATATAACATTGTATGTTAACCAACTGGAATTAAAATAAGAACTTATAAAAAAAAGTAAAGGGAATATAAGCTCTTTGAGGTGATGGACACATTAAGCCATCATCATCCAATATCACTTAATACAGATCATTCATTCAGGAAGTGGTGTTTAAAATTCTGCTACTGGAAAGGTCCCACGCCAGGCACTGGTGAGGGTGGATTAGGTGTGGACCAAACATGTAAGTCAGTTATCATGAAAATCAAATGAGAGAACCTAGTCAAGGTACATTTGATCCTTTGAGTATCTTCCCAATGTTGTTTGTTCTGATAGGGGATAAGAGGACGTATCTGGAGCCAGACCGCCTGGTTGAATTCAAGCTCTACACTTATGCTGGTGTCCTTGGGAACATAAAACAGGGACAATAAGAGTATTTCCTCATGGGCTAGGTGTAAGAATTAAACTAGTGATATATGGAAGTATTGAATATTGCCTTGTACCTAGCATGCGCGTTGTTTTTGTTATTAGTACTGCTGGTACAACTCATTTTTACTGGAATGTCTCTTACATAGTCTAGGAGCCCCATAAATTGAATCCTCATGTTCTTCAACAGATGAGCTAAAATAACAACAGCTGAATACAACAAATAGAAAAAATGTGCAAAACTCTATAGCAGAGTGGCGAAGGCTTAGTGTTGGAGATGTAGTCGTGTGAACACAGACAAGTTCCTTAAAATTTCTAAGGTTCAGTTTGCTAACCTTTAAAACGGGGAGGATGCTACTTATCTTTTTGTGGAGATTAAAGAAGGCATTTTATGCAAAATGTTTGGCAGGTCCTATTAGAGTGCCAATCTTTAAGTTAGTTGTCATTTTTAATTAAGAGAAAAGTACTCCGGCCAACTCAGGATGGCCACTAGGTGGTGCTAGAAAACAATGTCTACCAGGAAGCATTCCTCTTAAGAGACCTGGCGTTTTGAGTGCATCAGAAAGCACATTTCTGATAAACACTCCAAGCTACATTCCTTGCATCACTTTGGAATTTTTGCCTACTCTCGGAGTTTCCAAAGATTTCTGTCCCACCCTGCCTTCTGAGTAAAATTCTCTCTCAGCCAACAAAAAATTACAGAGTGCCTGCTCTAGGCAAGATGCTGGAGAGGCAATGTATACATGAGACACGGTGCTGGCCGCCGCCATGAATCCCACCTTGAACGTGCCGACTGGAGCTTTCTTTAGTGCTTCCAGGTAGAGCTGTCCAACAAGCAGTTGGGTATTCAGACTGAAGCTCGGGAGTGACATCCAGAGCTTAAGTTTTACTGGGGAGACATCACACCTGGTTCGTAGTTCATCAGGAGCATGGAACACATCCCTTTATGAGAAGGGCCCAAGCAGGAACAGGCTGCTGTGGGATGTGGGTGTGCCGGCAAGAAGAGGGGCTGTCAGAGTCCAGAAGGCAAGTTCAGAGATGGCCGTCAGAAGCAGGACAGGGTAATGTCAGAGAAGCCAGACGCATGAAGAGGCAGAGCGAGAGTGTCACCGAGAAGGCAGAAAAATGCCCAGTGGATTTGGAACAGGAAGAAGACCCTTGACAGGTGCTTCGGGACAGGAGGGGAGAGGTGTTAACATAGGCAGCTCCTTCGAAAATGTGGATGAGGAGAGGTCAGAGGACACCTGGGGGGGCCACCGCTGGTGTGGGGGCAGGAGGGCTCTGAGTTTTTTTGTTTTGTTTTGTTTTTTTGTTTTATTTTACACTGAGAGGAGATTAGATGGTATTTAAAAATGGAGAGGAAGAAGCCAGTAGGGAAGGACAGGCTGACAACCAGCCAAAGTGAAAAGGATTAACATGTCTGTTCTCCCACCTCCACCCCCTTTGTCTCAAACACGCTATGTGCTCTGGAAAATGTCCTGCCCCCTCTCACCATCAGATTCCTCATCTGTAAAAATATGCAGACTAAAAGGGTGAACCACAGATAAGGTCTCTCCTAGCGCTAAACAAATTCCATTCCCCAATTTCAGCTTTTCAGCTATCTGCGCAGTCCAGGGAAGAACTATACAGGTAAAGAGTGTTTAACTTTCTTTGAAATGGAAACCAAAGCGGCAACCTTATCTCTCCTAATGAACGCGGCTCATAAAGTGCAAAACGGCCTGTTCAAAATAGTCATTCACTAGTGCGCATTTGACTGTGTAAATGGCGTGTGTCTTCCTTCCGCACATGAATTAGTGGCCCCCTTACCCCAGACTCACCGTCCACCATTATGTGGCAGTGTGGTCTTCAGATGGAGCTTGTCAATATTTCTATTCTTGAACCCTGGGTAATATGGTTCTGGCAGAATCCTGTTCCAAACACATGGTTAACACTTGAACTTATAAATCATTTATAATTGGCCTTCCTAGCCGATTGCAATAGAGTAATCTGCATGCATGCAAAGACATTCAGGCATACAGAAAATTAAATAAATAGTCTATATGTATATCCTGCAAATTGCAGGAAACATGTTCAGATTTCTCCCATTAAGGCCCAGGCCATGTTTATGGGCCCATTCTAGTAAGAAATGTTCTGTCTATGATCCTCACGAGATACTATAGCACTCAACAGAAAGCCACAATTTTCTTATTTATGAATGTCATAAAACTTGTGTCCATGGAGCCCTTGGCAGGCTTGTTCTGTGCCCCAGCGATAGAAAAGAAGTGGTGACTTCATTGCCTTGAAGCAAAGACATCTTGAATATCTTTATATACAGTTCCAGTATCTCCTACACCCTGCATCTAGAAGAAGAGCTATTCTGAGTCCCTCGGGCACTTAATAAAGGCCTTTGAATGGAGTGACACAGACAAGCAGAGAGCCAACTCCATTACCCGCCCATGACCTAACAAGTGACCGGGGCACTGGTTCCTCCTGGCTCATGCATGCAGAGGTCTAGACCTGACAGCATGCTGGGGTCGGTCTGCTATAGAGGGCGGGAGCTCCAGAACGAGGGTCTCTCAAAGAGACAAAACTTGATGGCCATATTCCTCCATCTCAAACGGCATGAATATCTCCACTTGGGGACAGTCTTGAAATGTCTTGAGTAGTGATAATAATTGTCTCATTCAAAGATCATTCAGAACCCTTGCTTTCCTCCTTCCCCTTCTCCACTGGGCTGCCTTGTGGTGGGGAAACAGAAAGAGCTGAAATCAAACTGGTGTTCTTGTTTCCACGGTCGGTCCTTCAGGTGGAAAGATGTGCTCCTGGGGAAGTCGGGAGGTTTGACTAGAAGGAAAAGATGAACGATGGCTATCTGTTTCCCCATTCCCCAAAGCTTCCTGTGTATGCATGCCTCTGGGGGCCGCTTTCCACCTCTCTGACACCAGGGAGCTGCCAATGAAGGGCCGCTCGCCTTCAATCTGTTCAAACACTCAGTGATTTTAATTAACCAATTGCCGTTCCAAGAACCGACATCAAATACTCTTGTGATCTTTGATGGTGAAGCAGAAACCACTGGGTAGAGGAGACAGGAAATAGTCCTGCCCCCAGCTCCTGCTGGTTACCCTGTGCCAGGCCAGAAACACCCCATAAACCCTCAGGCCGTCATTTATTAGAAATAATGTCATTGAAATGGAAGTTGCCATGGTACAGTGGCCCCCAGCTGAGCCCAGACCACTGGGGAGGCAGGAGGGAAATTGCACTCAGGCTCTGTCTGATTAAACGTTACCTTGACTCCCAGCGTACAGACAAAGCACAACAAAGGGAAGTTGGTGGCGATGTTATTAACAAGGTGATTCAGGTGAGCCTTCCTTTTAACTCCACTGAACAAATGTTGCAAAGACATTGGGGGCAGAGGAGCCAAATCAGAAGCTGAAGCAAAATGACTTAATTGCTTTGCCATATACAGGCGTTTTTAAAAAATGAGAGTGGCAACAGGAAAGATTGCATCAGTGAGACTTTAAATCCTTGGTTACTGCAAGCAAACACAGCAACAAACGTGGATGGAGAGTCTGTCCAAGTTGAGAGAAATGCGATGTTGGCTTTATGACAAATGGGTAGAGGTATGGGCTCACTGGGGCAGACAGCTTCTGAATTCTTTTTGCCTGAGGTCATTTTAAAGAGATGTACAGCTGAGCACGCTGACCCAAAGGAGATGGATTCAGATCAAACCAAGTGTGTGGTTTTGTTGTTCTGCTGTTCTGGAAGTCCTGTTACTTAATGACCCACTTTCTGGTTTGTGTGGATGAGCCTCATCTTCCTGATGCAATTAACACACATAAGCTATTCCCCCTCTACCGTGACCTATCACCCTGGACACACATAAAATGTGGAACTTGAAGTGGTTTGTGGCACCCAGCAGACTCTGGCCCCTTGGGAGTCTGGAATCCTGCCCTGCCTCCTCCTAGCCTCATGACCTTGGGCAAGTTAGTTTCTTGGGGCTTCAGGTTCATCTTCTGTAAAACTGAGTGAATAATAATAATAATAATAATATCCTCGGTATTCATTATCTATTGCTGCCTAACAAATGACCCAAAATTCAGCAGTTTAAAACCATAGACATTTATAATATCGCACATTTTCTGAGGGTTAGGAATCTGAGAGTGGCTTAGCTAGGAAGGTTGGTTTGGGTCTTCTCAGAAGGCAGGTGTCAGCTGAAGCTGCGGTCATCCGAGGGCCCGACCGGGGCTGCAGGGGCTGCTTCCAAGGTGGCTCCCTCACACAAGTGTGGGTGCAAGGCCTCTGCTCCCCACCTCAAGAGCTTCTCCATAGCCTACTTGAATGACTTTATGACATGGCAACTGGCTCCCCCCAGAGTAAGTGATCCAGGAGGCAGCGAGGCCGAAGCCACAATTTCTTTGTAGCAGAACCTTGGAGATGACATACCATCACTTCTGCTCTATTCCATTGGCCACAGCAACCAACCCTGAGAGAATGTGGGAGGGGGTTGCAAATGCACAAACGCCAGGAGGCAGCGATCACTGGGCGCCATCTTGGAGGCTGCCCACAACGCCCCCTTGAAAGACATGGTGGAGATGGGTGAGTGGCAGCTGGTTGAGGCTCAACAGAAATGAGAGAGGACTGATAGAGAATATCAGAACTGATAAAGAATAGAGAATATATATATATATATATATCTCTCTCTCTCAAAAGGGTCAAATAAAAACAACATTCACTCATTCAACAAATATGTATGGAGTGTCTCCCATACTGCTCTAGTTACTTGATTATATTAACACACGAAACCAAGGTTGCTATGCTATGCAGCATGCAGCTAATATTCCAGGGGAGGGACAACAGAGCATTAAAGTAAATATAATAGACAAGGAGGTCCCGCAGCAAATTATAAGGCAAGAAGTGCCATAATAGAAAGAGGAGAAGGAAACACAGGTTAGGTGGCATTAGGAATGCAGGTGGGGGAGACGCAGATTGAAATCTTAAACATGGGGTGAGGGTAGGCCTCCCTGAGAAGGCAGAATTAGGAAGACTTGAGGGAGGGAGTGGAGGGAGGCCAGCCAAACAAGCACGCAGAGAAAAGCAATCGAAGCAGAGGAAATGTCTGGAGTGTGGGCCCATCACACCTCTTATGAGAAAGAGGCCTGGACAGTGAGGGGATATGACTTAGGAGTGAGAGTCAGAGAGATGGGACAGGGTCTCGTGGCCTTGTGAGCCGTCTGCAGCAACCTCAAAAGCTCTGCTATAGGGAGGGAAAGTGACCCAAGGCCCAGCTGCTTGGTGTGGAACCCAGGCTGTGGGGTGCCAGGACCTCTCCTCCCAAGGCCGCTCCCAGCCAGTGATGGATGGGGTGCAGGAGGGCTAGGGGGAGGCACTTTCCTGGGAAACATGAACACTGATGGGCATGCCCAGCCTTCCTGAAGCCACATGGAGATGTGGGGCCTGCCCCCCTAATTTTCTTCCCATCTTGGCCTCACCTGGGGTCGCACCGGCTTCGCAGTCTGACAGCTCTCCCCGCCTCCAATGCTCCTTCCCAATTTTCTGTCATTAGATCCTCTAATAAATGCGTGGCTCGGGTAATCCCCCCTTGGCATCTGTGTCTCAGGAACCTGGACTAGCACATGGGGGTTAGGGGCTGGATTTTACACTACATGAAGAGGGCCGCCGTTTACAGTGTTCTCAGCAGAGATAAAACACAATCTGAGACATTTTTAAAGGATCATTCTGGCTGCAGTTTGGAACAGAAACCTCAGGAGAAGCCCAAGTGTAAGCAGACCAGCTGGAAGGTACTGCATGATCCAGGCCTTAAGGGGGCTGCTGTGGGGTGGGGGGCAGCAGAAGGGTATCAAGTTGTATTTCATTCTCAGCACGGTTTGAAGGCAGAGCCTGCAGGGTTTCCTGGTGGATTCGATGTGAGAGGTAAGAAAAAGAGGAGTCAAGGATTTTCCACCTAAGAAACTGGACAAAGGGAGCTGCCCAGAACGGGGGAAAGCTGCAGATAGAGCAGAATTGGGGTCAATTTAGAGACCCTCAAGCAAAGATCTCAGGTAGGATTTGGATATACAGTTGACCCTTGAACAACATGGGGGTTAGGGACACCAACCCCCTCTGGCAGCCAAAACTCCACGTGTAAATTTTGATTCCCCAAAATGGAACTAACAGCCTACTATTGATCAGAAGCCTTACAGATAGCATAAACAGCTGATTAACACATATTTTGTATGTTGGGGCGCCTGGGTGGCTCAGTCTGTTAAGCATCTGCCTTCGGCGCATGATCATGAGGGTCCTGGGATCAAGCCCCACATCGGGCTCCCTGCTTAGCGAGGAGTCTGTTTCTCTCTCTCCCTTTCCCTCTGTGTTCTCTCTCTCTCTCACTCTCGCTCTCGCTCTCTCTCAAATAAATAAATAAAATCTTTTAAAAAAACACATATTTTGTATGTTATATGTAATTCTGTAACTGTATTCTTACAATAAAGTAAGCCAGAGAAAAGAACATGTTATTAGGAATATCATAAGGCAGAGAAAACCCATTTACAGCACTGCACTGGACTGATGGAAAACAATCCACGTGTAAGCGGAGCCATTCAAACTCATTCAAACCATGTTGCTCACGGGCATGTCCATGTGTGCCATTCGGGAGAGGTCCCGGCTGCAGAAAGTCATGTCTGATGGTCTCTAAAGCCAAGGGACAGGATGAGACCCCAGCGGAGTGAGCGCCGGCGAGGATAAGGAAGGCAAGAGGCCCAGGTCACGGTGACAGGAAGAGAGTGAGCAGCAGAAGGGGACCCCCGGCAGGGAATCAAGGGAGGGTGGGGTCTGGAAGCAGTGAAGACAGCCCAGGAAGGGGGAGGGAGGCAGCACCAGGGCCAAACGCTGCCGAAGCCGGTGAGCTAGAGACTCAGCACTGGGCACTACACTGAGCAATGCGGAGGTCAGAGGTCCTTCGTGAGGAACAAGATAGTCCCTGCCTTCCCGCTCACATGTGGGCGCTCTGCCATTCTCCCTGGGACATAAGCCCTGGACACCCCAGTTCCTCATGTCCACCACACACACCTTCCCAAGCAGCTCCGCATGCTCTAAACCCAGGCTTCATGTGAGAAGCCTCTACCCCGCTAACCCGAGACCGGAGGCCGAGCCCTTGCATGGCGGCTACACACCCACGACTTAGCAAGGGCCTTCCAGAAGCAGAGTATGTTTCAGCCAAAGGAAAGTGCTTCTGTGGATGTTGTTTCACCGGGAAGAGCAGGTCTTGGGTCTCAGATGCAGCACAGGGAATGAAGGAAGGTGAACGCTGGGCTGAGGGTGATGGGTGTGGGGCCCTGGTCCAGGTCTTTAGGAACTGCTCTGTGGGGGCACATCTCTCCTGTCTTGGCCTTAGCTCCTTCATCTGTGAAATAAGGGGTTCAGGCCATGGAAGGCGAAATGCAGCGGGGTCACTGACGTCAAGGGGTTTGGAGGTCATTAAGGAGATGGGTCGTATGCACCTCCTCACCAGTGGAAGCATGAACTGGGGCCAGACAGCAACGACTCCAAGGACTGAGCCCCAGCACCTGCAACCCACTACAGTGAGAGATTCTGCTCCATGATAGTCAAGATGAGCTTTCTGCTGCCAACACCAATCAAAAATTCTTTGTAAACAACAAATGCAAGCATTCCCTTTTTGCTTTAAAACCCCCCGACTTCTGCTTCCTAGTGGGACGCTAATTGTGTGGCTACCCAAATCTGTTTACCCTGAACTGCAATTCTTTGATCCCAAATAAACATTCTAGCTTCCTCATTGCTTCTTGGCAACTTCAGGCTGAAGTGACAGACAGATCCTCATGCTATTGGGATGAAAACCTCCACATGTCACTCTACGCCTCATGGCAGGACCTTCTCAAAACATCATGGATTTCTGAGAAATCTAGTGTTAGCCAAAGAAATGTAAAAAGGGGATTTTCAGCAAAGAAAGGAAAGTAGAAGCCTCAATTCTATAGTCTTATTAGACTTACCCGACTGTGTATGTTTATTAGACATGGGCATTGGAGGAGGGGAAGAAGCAGCTGTTGACCCCAGCTCATCTGTCCCCAGAGTCTTATTCTAGAGTCATTTGTTGTCTATTTAGTTAGAGAGGGTAGTAGATACAACGATTTAGGAAAATTATACAAAAGGAAACTTTGAATTGAGAAACTCTTATTCATCACCTTATTTTTTTCCCCCAGGATGTGGAAAAATCAGCCACCAACTGGTTGCAATTTTAGGGCACTGTTGGCCACAGTAAACCAGTTTTCCCGGCCAAGAGTCACTTAACTAGACCATCTCTCCAATCCCCTCCAGCTATGAGGGTCTAGGATTCTACGGTGACAGCCCCCTTGTCTTCCACGGAGAGCCCCCCGGGGAAGCCAGCTGCTGAAGCCATCTGAACTAGTACAGCGTGGGCCCCTGAGGCCAGGCTGCTTCCCCAGAAGGTGAATGGCTTTATTTTATTTTAGTTAATGAATTCAATAAGGTTCCTGCGCAGGGGGCTTCAGACAGATTGCAAATGGCCAGCTACTACGTTCCTCCGTGAGCGTGACGGAAGCCAAAGGAGTGTGTAGAAGGACCACTTAGATGTTTCAACCTCAGAATCGAAATATTTGGGAGGACACGGACATGTATGAGCATTCCTTAGAAGGTAAAGCAAGAAGGGGCGCCTGGGTGGTTCAGTCGTTAAGCGTCTGCCTTCGGCTCAGGTCATGATCCCAGGATCCTGGGATCGAGTCCCGCATCGGGCTCCCTGCTCCCCAGGAAGCCAGCTTCTCCCTCTCCCACTCCCCCTGCGTGTGTTCCCTCTCTCGGTGTCTCTCTCTCTCTGTCAAGTAAATAAAATCTTAAAAAAAAAAAAAAGAAGGTAAAACAAGAAAAGATGAACTGACACGACATACTTCTCTCCAGATCACCCCTTCATTTTCTCCTACCACAGAGAGAAAGCTGCATGCATGTAGTTACCCCATTGCCTCTAGATGGCAGTCAAGGAAAGGAAAGATAAAATTCTCCCATCTAATGGGGGAGACCTGCAGAAACGAATAAAGGTGGGATTAAAGCTCAAAAACAAGTAGCATTTTTTTTTAAACACGGCATCATAAGACTAAACAGGTAAAATGCGTAGAAAAAACTAGAACATGGAATTCTTGCATATAGCACATAACCAATTCTTGAGGAGAAATCCCATTCAAAGCTACTTAGAATTCTAAAACTATAGGAAATACATAAATCACTCAGGATACATCTTTGATACTTCACAGTTACAATGCCAATATTTATGTCTCACTTTATGCAATAAATGCCATTCTGGTAGGTGACTCCTAACGTCCCTCTAAATTCTAAAATTCTCTGAGGATATTCCTGAAAAGTATAAGCAATTCAGTTTTTGCAATTTGATTCACATTTTCTTATAGATTTTAACACAGCCTTCTTGTTGATCGTTCTGCTCTGCCTAGCCATCCGTAACCCTTTGGAACTCATATCTGAAATAAGATCGGTGATATTTCCTCCATCCATTCCTTTGTGGGAGAACCTGTTTGAATCTGTCTCCTTCCCTGGGCGGTGGCCACTCTGGACACCATGCCCTTAAGAGTCTGGAGCCTAACACAGGTGCTGGGTGGACTGTGTTCACTGCAATGAGGGACTTGTGTGTCATGGGTCCTTAAATGGGGCAGCAGATGTGCAAGGATGGGCCCCAGGATGCTCAGATGCAGAGGGCATGAGCGCAGGCTTGCTGTCCAGTAGCACTCAGCACCCACCACTTGAATCCACTTCCCCAGAGACGCCTGGAGTGCAGAACTTGGTGGGGACAGGCGCTAAGGCCAAATGGCTCTTGGAACCAATATCCAAAGAAAAGAAGCCAGACCTCATATCCAAGGACAGCTAAAATTGAAGCAAGCCAGCAACCCAACTGCAGTAAAGGAATCTGGCAAACACAGGACCAACTCTCCAAAGGACAAACTTCCAGCTTATATGGATGAATTTCTTCCTGGCAGCGTGCCCACTTAAAACTTTACTGATATGCAGTTCAAAGAGGAAAAAAAAGTGTGTTCAACAGTCCAAAGTGTTTATTATTGAAAATTCTTTTCTTAAAAAAAAAAAAAATCAGGCTCTTTCACAAAGACCTAAATTCACAGGGTTGGAAGAAATCACCTTGTCTACTCTGAACCTCTAGGCAGAGCAGCTCTTAAGGCATGCCAAAACCAACTGTCCCCTGTCCCCTGACCAAAGTCTCCTGCTTTTTTCCCTTCACTGTTAGCACCTTCTTGTTAATGCTCAACCGTGAATTGAGACAGATCTAGATTCAAATGGCGATGTGAGAGGAAGCAAGCTACCTTGCCTCTCAGATCTGTGCTTTCTACATTTGTAACATGAGCATTAGAACACACACCCATTAGAAGTGTTGCAAGGCTTGCATGAAATATATGTAAACAATTACACATGTTGCTTGGCCATTATAGCTAATCAATAGCTGGGTTATCATAATCACTGGGGACGTACTATTGAAATTTAATGGTCTGGGTGTCACCAACTTGGCGTCCCTGTGTCAGTCCACATTTCAGGGATTCATTCCTGGTGATTCCAAGCAGAGGGCTGTGCAATCCACCCATCCATTAGGTCACAGTTGCACCATTATGGGGATTTAAAAATAAACTCTGGGGGGCGCCTGGGTGGCTCAGTCCGTTAAGCAGCTGACTTAATTTCAGCTCATGTCATGATCTCAGGGTCATGGGATCAAGCCCGCAATAGGTTCCGCTCTCAGTGGGGAGTCTGCTTGAGGATTCTCTCTCCCTCTGCCCCCCCTCAAATAAATTCATAAATCTTATAAAATAAACTTTGTGTGAAGGAGGTTATAGTATCCATTCATTTGGGGAGTTAAAACAAGGTACTACATTTATTTTCAAGCAGGCATTGGGTCTGATAGGCAGAAACAAACCTGCAAAACCACAGCAGCTGCAAAAGCTCGGTGCAGGGCTCCCCTCAGCCTCCTCCCGTGTGCATTGATCTGCAGGAGCAGCCCTTCGCTCGGAGGGTCCCAGCAGCTGCGGGGACACTCTCAATGCACCCATGGTGTCAGGCCTGGGTTCTTAGCAGCAACCAGCTTTGAGTGAGGTCCAGATGTATGGTGTTCCCCACTGGGCCCCAGGGGAACCCCCTGGCGTACCCCATTCACCTGAACTTTCTTTCCCTCTAGCTGCAGGCCCTGAGAGAAGCCAATCCTCTGTCTCTCACTGCCTCTACTAGCGAGGGAAAGACCACTGGGCAGCCCGGGGCCGAGTTCCATGCTGCCCAGGGACAGTCCCAGAGGGGTGTTCACTTCCCCATTCACCCCCTTCCATTTCCCTAACACTACAGCTGTCAGACTTAGCAGATACTTATACTGAACCACACAGTATTTGGGACATACTTATACTGAAAAAATGATACGCTATTTATTTGAAACTCCAATTTCATTAGACTCTGTTTCATCTGGCCGCCCTAGTCCTGATGCCTCCCCCCCACCCCAGATGAGAGGTGAGAGCAAAGTCAGGGAGGCCATGGGGAAGGAGGGGTGGTGGGAGAACCTGGCTCGGAGTGTGGCCAGGACAGGAAAGGGCTGCCCTCCGGGGCTGGCTACTCTTTCATCCCCAGGACAAAGCTTGTCCCACCCTCTGAGGGTTAGGAGTTAAAAAAATATTTAGAGTTAAGAAAATGTAAATATGTCTTTCTATGCTGATGGTCTCCAGGGTCATTCCATTCCATTTTAAAGTGAAAGAAACAGAGAGAAGCACACAACCCTTCTGACTTCAAGGTAATCCTTGCATTAAGCCTCTGAGCTCCCCGATAACCATAGCTGGTCACAGAATCAGAGTTAACAGGAACTTAGAGGTCACCTGTGGGGCCATCTCATGCTCCAGGTGGGCAAACCCAGGCCAGAGAAGCAAGGAACTTGCTCTTGACCCCCAGAGCATTGTTCTTTCCAGGCTGCTGTATCAATAAGACAGCAAGGGACGAGGATCTGGATTATAGCCACAGTGAGTGGGATAGTCAGCCCCTACATCTCCTGAGAACTCAGAGTCACCCTGAGAAGTTAGGAGTTGATGTATCACTGAGAAAACTCTGCATACTGAGCAGTAATGTTATCGGCAAATCTGGATCTCTTGAAGGTGGAACCGGGGGTTGTGAGAATAGATGAAAGTCTTTGACTCTGAGGTTTTCTCAAAGCCAAGGGTCTTGTGACCTAAAGGCATAAGGCTTGTGTGCAATATTTATGACAAGACACGTATACCCTCTTGTGAAATAATAGAAAATAGAAAATATTGGCCTCTGCCCACCTCCCACCCCCTGGTCCTGGCACAGGGCTACTAAAACCCTTATAATTTCCTAAGTGATGAGAATACCCAGAACATCTTTAATTCTACTATTTGGTCTTTGACCCCGATTCCTGACACAGGACTTCTAAATCCCTTGTGATTCCCTGGGTGGTAGCGATGCCTTTTGTTCTAACGAGGTGACTCTTGATGGGCCCCTGGATGGGAGCTGGTCACCAGAAAGACCAAGCCATGATTAGAAGCTTAGAACTTTCAGCACCACCACCCCCCATTTTCCAGAAAGGGGAGAGGGGCTGGAAATGGAGCTAATGATCAATCATGCCTATGTGATGAAGCCTCCATAAAAATCCCCAAAGTACATGGTTCGGAGAGCTTCTGGAAGCTGGAAGAACAATGTGTCTGGCCAGGACATGGAAGCTCTCACCCCTTCCCACACACCTTTCCCTATGCATCTCTTCCATCTGGATGTTTATCCATATCCTTTACTGTACCCTTTCATAATAAACAGGTAAATAGTCAGTAAACCGCTTCCCTGAGTTCTGTGAGCCATTCTAGCAAATTCATCAAACCCAAGGAAGGGTCTGTGGGAACCTCCAAACCATAGCTGGTCAGTCAGCAGCACAGATGACCACCTGGATTTGCGACAGGCATCTGAAGTGGGAAGACAGGGGAGTCTTGTGGAACTGAGCTCTCACCCTGTGGGATCTGACCTTATGTCTAGGTAGATAAGTGTCAGAACTGATTTAAATTGTGGGACACTCAGCTCGTGTTTCAGAATGGCTTGATGTGGGGGGGAAAACTCATGCGGCGTCAGGAGTGTTGAAGTGTAACCGTAGTGTGAGAGTTAAGGAAAAATGCAGGAGGAAGAAGGAGGTTTTTTCTACTCACCTCCGCTAGCAATAGTTAGGGTCTCCTCAACCTTGAACTAATCCCTAGAGGGGCTGAGCACTCCCCTGGGGGCAAACTTATGACATTGCATTTTCTAGAACCTAAGCAGGTATCTCAACAGTCTTTGTTCAAGGGCAGGTGGCGGGAGGGGGGGACTGTCCTGCGCATTTTAGGATGTTCGAGAGCATCTCTATGTATTCAAAGCCAATGGCAAACCCCTCCCACGCTGTGATAATGAAAAATGTCTCCAGATATTTCCAGATGTCCCCTGGGGACCAAATCGCCTCCCCACACTACTGAGGAGCCCGGATCTACAGCACCAGACCCCGTCCTCTGTGGGCTGGTGGCCACACCATTCCTGCCTCGTGTCCTTTAATCATCAACTACACACACTTGGTTGAATCCCACCAGGGAGTGTGACAGTGATAGTCTTCAGCCAACACTCAAGCCTAAAAAGTCCAGTTGTCAGGACCAATACCCAGATGTGACCGATGAGAAAAGATTATCTCAGTGGATATGTCTGCATACACCCCCAAAACCTTTAAATCAGGCAAACCCACACACTCACACCACTGGCCCTTGAAAGCAAGTGTGAGCTGCAGGTGCTGCTTGAAAGAGTCGTCTCTGACCTCCTGGAGCATTTCCATCTCCTTGGACCCGGAACACCTGCTCGGCATCCCTCCTGTGTAACTGCTCCTGGCCTTTTGTTTGGGTAACTCTCTGAACAATCCTTCTAGCTTCTAGACTCCTGCATCCCTTTAACTCAGGTGACAGACTCCTTGCTCCAATCTGACCCAGCCTCTCACTGCTCCCCAGGGAGGCAGGAGTCCCTGGGGGTTCAGATAGTTTCAGGAGCTATCACGACTACCCCGATTTGCCCAGAAGTTTCCATTTCTGGTCACCGGGTGAATAAATCCAGAAGAACATTCCAAGCCTCTCTCTTAGCCTCTTCTCACTCAGAGCCAAAGGAAGAGGAAAGCAGCTAGCAGAGGAAGAATGAGGGGTAGAGCATGAAAGGAATCTTTGTTTTGTGTTGTGTTCCACCAAGACTCATTAGGGTGAGCAGTAACCCATGCTAATGGGCCTTAGTCAGGAAAGCAGTACTTGCCCGAGGACAGGGAAACTAAAAGAAAAACAAGCAGAAGTTTCGTGGAAAGCCCATGGGTGAGAATAGATTAAGTGGATCTGGTGTAAACTGTCTCCCAGGCCGTTTCTTTTCTCTTGTGTGGCAGTGGGAAGTCACACATTCGCAGAAGCCAGTCACATCCCCACGGCCAGGGATCTTTGAGAGCTGCAGGGGCGGAGGCAGATGGCAGGAAGGGGAAGGGAGCAGCCCCCAGCTGGGAGAGGGGGGGCAAATCCGAACCTTGGAGTTGGTGAGATGGAATCTCTGTAGCCAGAAACATTTTGAAGCTGTTTTTGCAAAGCTGGTGTACTTCATTTGTGGTGAGAGACAAAGGGCCTTTCTGACTCATACGAATTCTACTGGGGTTGGGTGACCTGATTGTTAAAAGAGATCTCAGCTAAGACGATCAAGAAGGTTCCAATAGTTAATCACTCATGAGGCTCCCAAAGTGCCGGGCTGCCTGATGAGAGTACACACTGTCTTGCCCTGATGGCTGTCATCAAGCCCTGGAGCAAGAACTGCGACAATTTGATTTTACAGATACCTCCGTCCGTTGACATGAGCTAGGAACAGTGAAGGAGATTCCTGCGTCAACTGCCACCACCTCAGGCCTTCAGAAATGTGGCCGTGCTGTGGCCTGAGGTATGCAGTCTGTCTTAGTCTGTTTGGGCTGCCATAACAAGAGGACCGTAATCCGGGTGGTCTAAACGATAAACATTTATTTCTCACAATCCTGCAGCCTAGGAAGTTCGAAACTAGAGCACAGAAGACTCTGCCTCAGGAGAACCGGCTTCCTGGTTCACAGATAATATCTTCTCTCTGTGTCCTCACATGGCAGACCAGGGAAAAGAGCTTTCTGGGGTCTCTTTGATAAGGGCGCTGGTCCCATTCATGAGGGCTCCCCACTTCTGACCCAATCACCTCACGAAGGCCCCACATCTCAACATCACCACATTGGGGGTGAGGATTTTAACACTGAATTTGAGGGGATCATAAATATTCAGTCTTCGGTACAATCCTACCTTTATTCCTGCACATTCTCTGGAGTAGGGTCAGTCATACTTGGGGAGAAGGAAATGTCCGTTTAGTTTGGTGAGGCAACTGGATGTATTCTGAAGGTTCAGACGTTTCTGATGTCTAAGCTCACACCTGCACTGTGATGCAGACTCTAGGTGGTAGGCCTCCCTTCTTTCTGTCTTCATAAATCCTACACGGTTAGACCCTGGCTATCCCTCCCCCTCCCCCTTGCCCATTCTTCTGTCCACACTGGACGCTGCCCCTGTTCCTGCCTGAGGGCCTTTGCTTGCTGGAACATTCCTCCTCCATATAGCCCCAGGGTCACTCCCATAAACCCTTCTGATTTTGTTCAATGAGGCTTCCTCTGGACACTTTCATTTGTCTCTCTCCCCTACTAGAACGCAAGTTCTATAAGGGAAGAGGTTTTTGTCTCTTTCATTCAGTAAGTAGGACCATGCCTGGTACATAGTAAGTGTTCATAAACATTTGTTGTTGTATGACTAAATGTCACTCAGTCATTGTTCCTTCGGATGACGGGATTCTGATAAAATTTCCTCCACCTACTTTCCCAAGGACACTGCTGTTTCTCAAGAAAGGAAACTGAGTTACTGATATGCCGGTGGAATTTTCTCTAATTTCCTGCATGGCTATGGAGTCTTTTCTGTTTTTCATATTTCCTCATCCATTCATTAGAGAACCAGAAAGTCAGTGCCTGAGGATATCATTTTACTCAGAAAAAGGGTCTTTTATCTTTAACCAAAATTCCTCTCCTGACTGTTCACATCTACACAGAACTCAAACACAGCCTTTATATGATTACTAAGATGCCAAGTATATGACAAATCTACTAGATGATTGATTCTGAGCTTAAGCCATTGCTTGTTAGAAAAGGGAAATCTCCTACTTGCCTCAATATTTGATATCAGAGTCAGTAGGAGGAAGACAGCATGTAGGCACCAAACACTGACAGAAAACTGAAACAAATCCATCGTTAATGTTCATCACATGATATCTGAAACCATAGTTTTCTTACTAGGAAACATGAAATGTAAATAGTCGAAGAAGTCTTCAGAGTGAGACAGTTCTAAAACTCCACATGTAGGTAAAAGGGAGTGTTTGAAAAATGATTATTGTGTTACATTGAATCGTTCTCTTTCTTTTTGTCAAGAAAACCACCTACCCAACTTCTTTTTACCAGAACAAAAGGGAACATGTGGAGGGACAGCTAAAAGCTGAGAAGTCACTTGACTAGGTCTCCATTGTCCTTGAGTAAAAAGATTTGCTCTCCAGTAACTGGCTGGGTCCCTGCAAAAATCTATAGGCCTCAGGGGAAACCTCTTATACTGTTGGTGGGAATGCAAACTGGTTCAGCCACTCTGGAAAACAATATGGAAGTTTCTCAAGAAGTTAAAAATAGAGATACCCTACGACCCAGCAGCTGCACTTCTAGGTATTTACCCCAAGGATACAAATGCAGTGATCCGAATTGGCACCTGCACCCCAATGTTTATAGCAGCAATGTCCTCAATAGTCGAACCATGGAAAGGGTCCCGACGTCCAACAACAAAGGAATGGATAAAGATGTGGTATATATATACAATGGAATATTACTCAGCCATCAGAAAGGATGAAATCTTACCATTTACGTCGACGTGGATGGAACTGGAGGGTATTATGCTGAATGAAATAAGTCAAGCAGAGAAAGGCAATTATCATATGGTTTCACTCATATGTGGAATATAAGAAATAGTGCAAAGGATCATAGGGGATGGGAGGGAAAACTGAATGGGAAGAAATCAGAGAGGGAGACAAACCATGAGAGACTCTTAACTCTAGGAAGCAAACTGAGGGTTGTTGGAGGGGGCATGGGTAGGGGAATGGGGTAATTGGGTGATGGGCATTAAGGAGGACATGTGATATGATGAGCACCAGGTGTTATACGCAACTGATGAATTACTGAACTCTACATCTGAAACTAATGATGTACTATATGTTGGCTAACTGAATTTAAATTTATTTATTTTTTGAAAGATTTTATTTATTTATTTGACAGAGAGAGAGCAAGAGAGGGAACACAAGCAGGGGGAGTGGGAGAGGGAGAAGCAGGCTTCCAGCTGTGTGGGGAGCCCGATGTGGGGCTCGATCCCAGGCCCCTAGGATCATGACCTGAGCCGAAGGCAGATGTTTAACAACTGAGCCACCCAGGCACCCCTGAATTTAGATTTTAAAAAAAATTGTGGGCCTTAGTTACCTCATTTGAAAAATTTGGGAATTGGATCTCTAAGGTCCTCTTAAGTCTACAAGTTTTTATTCTGAATTTCTCTCTATCACTGATACTAGAACGACCTCTCCCCTCCCCAGCACACACACACACACACACACACACACAAATGTTCTGCATCCCACCCCACTCCTCCCTGGGTTTCTACAGAATTTGCAGATATCACTGGCTCTGACTTGCTTACTGCACATTGGTGTCCCCGGCATGAATGCTGCAAGATCTACCTCACAGGACTAAGTCTGTCACTACAATGTATATAGTTTAAGTCTTTCTTCATATTAACACATCATTCACAATTCCCTCCCCCACCCCCACCCCAAGTTTGGCTTTATTGCGAATAGCCCTCCCCATCTGGATAGGCAGAGAAGTGTAAGCAGTGAAACTCTAATGCTCATCCTGGGAGGAGGGTCATCTGGTTGCCCTTTCTGAGGGCCCAGGAGAGAGTGACACGTACACTGGCAGCATCTGCAGCTCTCAGCATCTTGACAGGGATTCTGCTGGAGCCTCTTTGAGGGTATCAATGTTTCAGGAGAAGGGGCCAGACTACGCTCCTAGGGAACCTGCCTTGGAAACATGGCAGGTAAGATTTGCACTCCTAATCACAGAAGTGGGTGTCATAAGTTCAAAGATGCAAAGAAAAGAATGCCATCATGTAGGCCAAACTGGTGAGGCAGATCAGAGATATCCAATGGAGACCTCCACTCCAAGGCTAAAGGAAGCTCATCTGAGAACCTCCTTTGTACTTCCCTTTTTGCCCATTCCCAAATCCAATCTCAATGCTATAGAGGCCAAGGGCAGGCAGCCCCAAGAAGGCCATGAACATTATTTTGTGTTAAAAGCAATCAAGACCCATCAGATTCAGGAAAAGATCTTTACCTCCCCCTCAACTGCCTGCTTATACCACCAGGAAGAGAGCTATTAACACAGATTCCTCTTTACCTAGGAAACTTATCTATATAGTAGGGCAAACTTTGTTTCCCAAACATCTCCTCTCACCTTCTTGCTAATGGTCTGTCTCCCCTTTGTATCCTCAGACCCTACCCCCTCCTTAGCTCATATAAGCACCATGTTGCCTCACTGTCTTTGGAATTTCCACATCTGTGTGGATTCCCTGTACATTCGCTATTAAATTTGATTTTCTCCTGTTAATCTGTCTCATGTCAATTTGATTCTTAGTCCAGCTAAAAGGACCTTGTAGAGTAGAGGAAATTCTTCCTCCCCAACACCACTAAAAATGCTCGGAAACCTAAAGTCATTTCTGTACCAACATATCAACACTAATAATTAAACTCACATACATTAGATACATAAATACTCTGTTGTATTTTCCAGGACCACTTATATTTACAGAACATTGAGGCAATTTCAGGAGAGGATACATTTTTCTCTGTAGTAATTATATGTAATCCTAATCCCACATGCCTTCATGAACAAGATTTTATTTGGCTTAGTAGAAATTTATTTCAAGAAAACAAAACACCCAGCACCTTGTACACACTTAAGCCACGTTCATTCCCCTTTTCACATTACAACTGGGTTTCTCAAACTTTAACGTAACTAGGTAACACCTGAGATCATGTTAAGATGTGGATTCTGATTCCACAGGTCCAGGGTAGACCCCAGAGTCTGCATTTCTACCAAGCTCCCAGATGATGCTGATGCTCTTGGTCCATGCATTGCACATAGAAGAGCAAGGAGTCAGGTTGTGCCTATGTAATTTGATGTGATTTTAGGTGTTAAAAAGAAAACCACAGGCCCAACATGGAATCACATAGACCAGGTCACTAAACAGGGGTTTAATATTTAACAAAATAGCAGTTTCAACCTCTCCCAGACATGTTGTCTTACTAGTCTGTCAGCAATTCTCTGCTCAGCACCAATGAGGCCCATCTGCCACAGGGCCCCACCATCCCTCATAGGAAGATGGAAGATGAGGTGATCTGTATGACAAGACCCCCCAAAGGAAAGTGACCTTACCTGAAACAATCTTTTCTTTCCTTTGCTAGTAACTTCTTTGCCCCATCCTCCCTCCTATAAAAACTTTTCATTTTGTACAACTCTGCAGAGCTTCTTTGCTTGCTAGATGGGATGCTGCCTGATTCCTGAATCACTTAATAAAGCCAATTAGATCTTTAAATGTACTCGGTTGAATTATGTCTTTTAACATAGGCCTTGCCCAGCTGCTGTCAGTTTGGCTTAAGATCTCAGCACTCAGTTTTCTGGCTTTGAGTGCTCCCCGCTAACTAATCTAATTGGCCAATTAGCTAGAAATTGCTAATAGAGTCCTGTCAGGGAGGTCTACACTACTGGACCTAAATGTGACTTTACCCAAACTCCCAAGAGGAGAGTGATTTCAGCCCCAGCTCAGTGAGACCCCTTTGTTCACAGAGATGCTCTGCCGTTGAAAGTGGCGAAGGAGGCCCCATCAGGAATTATAGGATGGTACAGACTTAACTTTCCCATAATTCATCCCACATCTTCTCTCCAGCCTCTGATTTTTGCTGAGACCCACAATCCCCAAGGAACACAAGCTCTCTTACCCCCAACCCACAGTAGCCAGAATTCAGAAATCCTCAGGGAGCCTAAGATGCATGGGTTTATTTGATTCATTATGGGTTTTGAAAATTAAAATAATTCCAAGTGCATATGCCAGACAAAAGGGATCATTAGATATAAACCAGGGCAAACTTCTTGTGCCAGGAAGTAAGGAAAACTCAAAGAATGATGGGAATATATCAAAAGGATACAGGAGCTAGTTTGGGGCTCCCGATAGTAACCCCATTTTCTAGTTCCTATATTTGATGATTTGACATCTGGGGCCTTGCTGACCCTGGAGGGACTGTCCCTCTGGGGGTTAGCTAATCCCTAAACATAGTCCTTGACTCATCTTTTCACATGCAAACCAAGCATTCCAGAGCCCACACCCCAACCTCTTCCTCTATTTGGCTTCCACGCTCAAGGCCATTCTTTGCTTGCCCTAATCACCCCAGGACGAAGTATTAGACAACTGGGGACTGCCTCTTTGCCCTGGGACCTGCTGAAATTATTCAAACTAGCCAATTTTAAGCCTGCCTACCCTTCTTTGCCCATTCTATCCCATGGAAACTACAATAAAGGCCCCACATTTTCCCCTCACTTCCTCTGCCTCCTGACTGACCCTGGTACTCTCCCCTGTGTCCCTGTGTAGCATGCTATGCCTCCTGTTTCTAGGCATCTGTGCATATAAAAAGTGTCTCCCTGCATGACAGTCATTTTTGTGTGTGATGTTTTCATACTTGACTAAAACCACCCTGGGTATCCTTAAAACATTCCCACTGGCCAAAGTGGGGACAATTTGAACATCAATTATAATCCATTACATACACCCCATTAGTTCATATTGATAATAATGAATAAATGAACAGAGAAGTTAATGGGGAAAAGGGAAAGCTCTTCCTTATGGTAGAGTGCCAGCCAATGAACGTAGAAGGGTTGAGGGAATCAGAAATGCACTAATACTAAATGCTGAAGCTAGTGGGTGAAGGTCTGATATGAACAGGGTATGGATATGTTCTCAAAGTATCTCCCTGTAAGTTACTTATTAATTAGTAACTTTATAGAATAGAAACTGGCAGACACCACCTTAACTCATAAGGAAGTCCACCAAATGGTGGATACTGATGAAGCAAGCAAGAGGCCATGAGAAGCTTAGAAAAATCTGTAAGAAAGGTCGCATCAATAAGGACTTTAAAAGAAAAAAAGATTTATTTATTTCAGAGAGAGAATGTAAGAGAGAAACTCAAGCAGACTCCATGCTGAGCGTGGGGCTCAATCCCATGACCCTGGGATCATGACCTGAGCCGAAATCAAGAGTAGGACACAACCGACTGAGCCACCCAGGTGGCCCTCCATAAGGACTTTTAACTACACTTTTGAAAATAGCAGAAAATCAAATTAAACAGAGGATCTTTTCCCCTGAAACTCCTGCTGGTTGAATATTGATGCCCAAGCAGGTTGCAACAGGGTGGGATGAGCTAAAATTACTTGTCATTTGGGTAATTCTGTCATTTCTGAAGTACTTGCCCAAGTATGATCTCACTTGATGCTATTTTTCACAGCAATTCTGTGATCAAGATATTGTTATCTCCTATTTTACATACGAGCAAACTAAACCCAGAGACAAGTGACTTGCCCAAGGTCATAAAACAGAGCCACGACCTGGCCCATGCTGTTCGCCTCCCTCCCACCCTGCATTGTCACCTGTACCCACTAGCACCATCTGTGTCCTTGGAAAACTGCCAGGTGACTCCACATTACAAAGGGAAATGTCCTTGAGGGGGTAAGAAAAACATTTTCATATTTTCTTTTAAATCGCATTTCATAAGTACACTTAAACTGGATCACTGTGCTCCTTCTGGTAAAATTCCTGAAAATAAAAACAAATTTCAGGAAAGTAAATTAACAGAAGGGGGTGTGTGTGTGTGTGTGTGTGTGTGTGTGTGTGTGTGTGTGTGTTTTAATGCTTGTCAAGTGAAATGTGAAAGACTAAAACACCAAAGAGATGAATTTCCATCCATCTGGAAAAGCCAAGGAGACAAATACCATCATCCCCCCACCACCACTTCTGTTTTCATGCGCACACAGGCCTTCATCAATGCTGTTTTCCATGTCTTCTGCTCCATGTACATGACAAGAGTTGGTAGAAAATCAATACTCCTAGAATGCTATCTTTGTCTCTTCAGATTGCTATAACAGAATACCAGAAATTGGTTTTACAACAATAGAAACTTATTTCTCCCAGTTACGGAGGCTGGCAAATCCAAGATCAAGGCACCAGCAGATTTGGAAGGAGAGTCACTTGCTCATAAACGGCCTTCTTCTCTCTGTCCTCACATGATGGAAGGGGCAAAAAAGCTCTCTGAGGTCTCTTTCTTAAGGACACCAATCCCACTCAAGACAGTTTCACCCTTACAACTTAATCACCTCCCAGAGGCCCACATCCAGATACCATCACCCTGGGGATTAGGTTTCAACATGTGAATTTTGGTGGGACTCCAACTTTCAGTCCATAGCAGATACTTTTCCTGGTTGTCCTCATGGTTCCTATCAATCACAGAGCAATCACTTGTTTTCCAGAATTAATGCCTTGGTTTCTTTTGTTTCTTTTAAACACTCTGTATTTGTAATTTTGAGAAATCCAGAAAATACCAGAAAAGTCAAAATCATTTAATAAACATCATTTATATCATTTAATATAAAAATAAAAATATCATTTAATATAAAAATCATTTCATAAACATCCTTAAGCCTATTTACCCTGAACTGACTACTGTTAAATTGTTGATAATTCTTTCAATCTTTCCTTTTTATAAAAAAAGTAAAATAAAATAACAATACCATAGATAAAACAGAAGTTCCTTTTGTTGTTCTCCAGCTAAATTTCTTCCCCTTCACCTACAAAAAGCGAATCCCACATGAATTAATTTATAAAATATTGTACATGCATATTTATGTGCTTAAATAGCATATATTATTGTTTATTATCCACTACTTTATCAAGAAAAGATAAAGATGTATAAATCTTTGCAGTTCTGAAATCTTTCTGGCTAAAAATGAATTCTTTTATTTCTTCCCAACATAAATAAAACTCCATTAGGTGAGTAATGATGATAATCATGTGTGTGTGTTTATAGAAATTGTATATGTATTTACAATGTGTGTATATATTTATATATATTTATTTATATATATTATATATTATAATCATATATTGTATTATATATTATGCTTATAAATTCAATACCTTTGTTGGCTACCCATCTCTCTTGCCCCTGGGAACACCCTTTCCTCTCACTGTCTCCATAGATCTCTGTAATTCAGGACTCCCTGTCTACCTTTTTGAACTTTCTACCCATTAAAGTGACTGGACCCACCTGCTTCTGATGGTTAAGTGCTGCACCTGGCCTCTGCTACTGTAGCCTTTGTCCCTATTTTTACTGTAGACTCCAGTTCTATGACAGCATCTCCTACCATCAGCTCTGGCCCACATCCTCCTCTGAGAATGTCAATAGTACTGGGGCTCCCCTGGAAGTTATCCCTTGTTGCCTTGGTAAATTAGTCTCCTGGTCCTGCTGAGGGACACGTCTGACTGAGTAACAGACCCATCTAACGTGCTCAGTTCTCTGGGTCTTCCTTCACAGTCTGCCTTGAGAACTTCAGATATCTGTGCTTACCTAAAGAGGGCCATCACTTTTTCCAAGCTACCAACAGTCACATGAGAACTGGACCCAAGGAACACAGAAAAGATCTTTAAAGGGTTTCAGAGAGAGGAAAAAAAAAAAAAAAAAAAAAAACAGGTTATATGCAGAACATGAATCTGAATGGCATCAGATTTTTTAACAGCCAAACTGGAAGTTAGATTCTAAGCAATGCCTACAACCTTCTGATGGAAAAAAAAAATACTCTTTCAAAATAGAATTCTAAACTCAGCAAAACTACAAATTAAATGTGAAGACATTTTCAGACATTTAAAATCTCAAAATTTGCCCTTTTTAAAGAAGCTACCTATTATGAATTGGATGTTTGTGTCCAACACCCAAAATTCATATTTGAAGCCCTAAATCCCCAATGTACTAGTACTTAGAGGTGAGACCTTTGGGAGGTGATTAGGTTTAGATGAGGTCCTGAGAGTGGAGCGCCCACAATGGGATTAGTATAATAAGAAGAGGAAGACCAGAATGCCCTCTCTCCTTTGCTCTCTCTCTCTGTACCTCTCTCTACCTCCTATGTGAGGACACAGTAAGAAGACAGCCATAGGCAAAACAAAAAGAGGGCCCTCACCAAGAACCAAATCTGCCAGCACCTTGATCTTGGATTTCCAACTTCCCGAATTATGAGAAATGAATGTTTGTTGTTTAAGCCACCCAGTCTATGGTATTTTATACAGCAGCCCACACTAAAACATTACCCCGATACATGCTCTACTGTGATGAGAGACTATACCAAGAAAGAGGAAGACGGTGGCATTCAGGAAATAAGGAATCCATCCCAGGAAATAAGTCAGGGAATTCCCAAAGAGCTTTGGAGGGCTCCAGGAGGGATGTGTACAGAGGATCTGACTATTTGAGAGAACTGACTATTTGAGAGGATTGACCAGGTAGAAACTGTTTTTGAGAAGCATTTTGTAGAGTTGCTCAAGTGTACAAGATTTAACCAAGGAGTCAAAGAAACACATGCAATTTTTTAAAATTGAGTCAATTATTAACTCTAAGAAAAACAAAAATTACAGAAAAGGTTAGCTTGACTCATATGAAATTGCCATTTTCATAGGTCAAAATGAACAGATACTGAATGGTGTAACCTGACATAATCAGAGGGAATTACTCAGCTATCCAGTGATCAACTTTTACTTATTTAAAATTTTGAAAAAAAAATTCAGCATGTTGATTTAAACAAAAATCGTGACATAACTATGTGGGGGATAGAAGGGAACAGAAAAATGACTCAAATCCCCAACTACCATGACTGGAAGTCAGAACAATGCATAATGTCTAAAATGTATGAATGAGTAAAGAAAGAGCAGAAAATAAATTCAGAGGATTCAATGTTTGAATACGAGTTGACTTTTTAATTATGTGCATGTATTGCTGTGATCAAAATTGACTTTTAAAAAAGAAATGACCGTCTCATAGTTGGGCTAAGATAAACACATCAGTGCTTCCCACCACAGGACGGAAGAGGTTGTGTCTCGTACACCAAGGGTCTCATGCTGCGAAGTTCAGAGGCGGGAGAGTGCCCGTCATACCCCCACCCTACCAGGGGTCAATTCCACAACCAGATTCAAGCCTCAGCAGTTCTGCTCCCCATCACAGCTTGGCCATAATCCAGCAAAGTGGTTTTTCTATTGAATTGGGAGGGGTCTCTGACGGATGAGAAGGTTCTCATAAGACCAACATCTAATGGCTGAGGTCAAGGGATACTTCACCTTAACTCCATCTCTGAACGACAGATGCTTCCAACCTTTGGGGGAGATGGTTTGCTGCCATTCTGAAGATTGAAGAAGTTCATCAATACAGTAGGTGGTTCTCCCTTATTCATGGTTTCTCCTTCCGCTGTTTCAGTTCTCCGTGGTCAACTTTGGTCTGGAAGCAGATGATCCTCTTCCTGAGGTATGGTGGGAAGGTCAGTAGTAGCCTCATGCTCTGCCATTCACCTCACCTCATCTCATCACGTAGGCATTTTATCAGCTCACTTCACTCTGAGGAGGGTGAGTATAAGACAATAAGATATTTTGAAAGAAAGAGACTATGTTCACATAACTTTTATTTCAGGATATTTTTACAATTGTTCTATTCTATTATTAGTTATTGTTAATATCTTACTGTGACAAATTTATAAATTAAACTTAATTACAAGTATGTATGTAGAGGAAAGAACATGTATATATGAGGTTTGGTAATATCCTCGGCTGCAGGCATCTGCTGGGGTCTTGGAATGTATCCTGCACAGATAACGAGGGACTACTGTAATGAATGATTGTCCTTTAAATAACTCATGCAACATCCACCAGAGGAGGCAGGCTTTTTTCCCTTTGTATAGGAAACTAAGTTTCTGATATTTCTGGTGTAAGTTATGGAGATGGTAGAGAGGTTTCCTTTGAGGTATTGGAAGGTGAGCTAGATGCATGTTGACCCAGATCAGTGTGCAAACCCTTTGCTCCAGCCAGCAAGCTCTTCTTTCTGTCCCTGAGAACACCACAATGGTCTTGCCACTCACTTCCCTATTATGTCCGTGTTGTTTGCCATGCCTGGAGTGCCTTCCCCTTCTGTCTCCTTACCTAAATGTTCACTGTCCTCAGGAGATTTTGTAACACCATGGCTTAAGGTTTTAGATTTTTTATCAGACCTGGGTTTAGACATACAAAACAAATAACCTTAATCTCCTGGAGCCTCAATTTCCTCCTTCATAAAATGGCAATAATAACTGGAGCTACATCGTTTGGTTATTCTGTTGAGTAATATATGTGCTGTATCCAGGAAGTGCTCAATAAACAGCAGCTACTTTTAAGTAAATCTTACTTTATAGAAGTTGAGGATGAGAACAAACATTAGGGAGGGCATCCTTCCTTTGTAGATTAAGAAATTGAAGCCCAGAGGTTTAAGGATCACCCAGCACAAGTGGCCCTAGAGTCAGGTCCAGTGGCACCCAGTGCAGCCTCTGCTTCTCCCCATGAAGTGTTGCTCCTTCTCCATGAAGAAGTCTCTATTCCCTTCATGTCGCAGAAACAGCCCTCCTCTAAAATCTGGGCATACCAACTACACCACTCTGAGTAATTGAATTATTCTTTGTCTTCCCAGGTGGATCCAAAGTTCCTTAAGAGTATGATATGACATTAAGTCCATGTCTGATGTACCTTTGCATCCTCCCACATTGCCTAGGTAAGGCTAGAAGTTGAAAGAACATCAATAAGTTCTTCCTGTTCCTGAGAAAGTAAAGCTGTGAAATCACTCTGAGAGCAGAATCTGGTTTCTCCATTTCCTCGAGGTCAAGTCTAGGCCAACTTCTCTGTAACAGCAGAATGTGCCATTTTGAAAGGTCTCTATTCACTCAACACATTGAAACAACATGGAGATAGTTTCCTTCCTTGGAAACCAATCTTGGTGGTTCTCTTCATCTTTTTATATTTACATTTCATGGAAGGTACCTCCAACCACTATGGCTCCTGTGTCTTTCTTCTGGCCATCACAGTGATGGTTATAATACTAAATCTTTCAGAACTCCATTTTTAGAAACACTATTTCCAGTGTTACTTGCATGAACTTTCTGCATAGTCTTCTTATGTCCACATCTTAAATTAAAAGAAGGAAGCTTAGAAGCCTACCAGAAAAATGGCATTTCCACATCTGTGCAGAGAGATAGCATGAGAAAGACAAAGGTTCAAATGTAGGTTTGTGCCAAACATGCAGAGGCCCCATGAACAGAAAGGCTGACTCAGTAGCCACAGTGGGCCACTGGCCAGACCTGGCCAATCTCCATAAAACTTACTTGGATAATGAATTATTTTACCTGCTGGTCCAAAGCTATTTATCTGGGAAGAAAACATCTTATTACAGTGCTATGATTTCTCCATAGCCATTTTTCAGCTGGAGTAAATAATTTACCATGTTGGTGTTTCTTTAAAACTATTATCTCAGCAAACTGCAGTGTGTTAGTTCCTCATATATGTAATGATGAGGCAGTCGAGTGGAGTGCTTTAGTGCATGGACTCTGGCCACACAAACCTGCATGCAACTCTTAGCTACAATACTTACTCCTGGGGAGGGCTTGAACAGTTCTTTAATCTCTCAAAGATTCAGCTAATTCATCTATAAAATAGAAATATTAATACCACCTACCTCATAGAGTTGTGAGAACTAAAGGTGATATTAAGACCATAACACAGTTTCCTACACATAGTGAGCATGGGATAAATGGCACCTGTGGTAGCGGTGATGATGATGATGATGATTTTCTTTGCATAAACAGAACGATACAACCTACCATCAGTAGGGCATGTGCTCCAGGATGTGTTTCTAGCTATGGTAGTAGCAGTGGTGATTCGCACTGAGTTACTTCCACCTTCCTTACCAAGTAACTATCCTTGTGCACGTTCACAAGAGAATCACTGGCAGTTGTTGAAGAGTCAAAGTGACCCAACACAAAACACCATACCCTCATGCCTAATTGCCATCCATTCTTTTTAACTTAACTCCTATTTTGCTTACCTCACAAAGCAACTTCACTGTGGTAGACTGTATAAACTATAATGGGCTAATAGAGAAGCTGTGGGTAATGAGTACATGTACGCATCAGCTCCAGGCTTTATCCACTCCATTAAAAGACAATTTTTTCAATAGAAATACTGACCCATACAAAATATTCATTCCCTTTGACCCATATCTGTAAATTTAGTCTAAAGAAATCATTACAAAGAAAATAGTTGAATGCATGAAAATATTTCCAGCAGGAGCATTTATAATCATGAAGAACTTGTAAACAACATATAAACCTAACAACTGGAGAAGATTAAGGAAATTATGAAATATTGTTTGATGAAATTTTATGCAACCACTAAAATGACTGCATGTAAAATGGAGTAGTGAGGATGCAAAATTAAGATGCAGAAGTCAATTGTATTTCTATACACTTGCAATGAACAATCTAAAAAATGAAACTTAAAAAAGTAACTCCATCAGAAACAAAGAAAGGGTGTCCCTTACCACTCCTTTTCAACATCAAACTGGAAGTCCAAGGTAATGCAATAAGATGAAAAAGAAAAATAAAAGATATACAGGTTAGGCAGGAGGAAATAAAACTGTCTTTGTTTGTAGATGACATGATGGTCTATGTAGAAAATACAGAAGAATCAATAACAAAAAAACTCCTGAAACTAATAAATAATTATAGCAAGGTGGTAAGGTACAAGATTAATATATAAAAGTCAGTTGCTTTCCTTTATACCAGCAATGAACAAATGGAATTTGAAAATAAAAATAATACCATTCACATTAGCATCATAAAAATAAAATAATTAGGTATAACTAACAACACATACAAGATCTATATGAGAAAAACTAGAAAAATTTGATTAAAGATGTCAAAGAATAAATAAATGGAGAGATATTCTATGTTCATGAACAAGAAAATTCAATATTGTCAAGATGCCTATTCTTCCCAACTTGATCTATAGAGTCAATGCCATCTCAGTCAAAATCTCAGTGAGTTATGTTGTGGATATTGATGAACTTACTCTAAACTTTATATAGACAGGCAAAAGATTCAGAATAGCCAACACAATATTGAAGGAGAACAAAGTTGGAAGACTGTCACTACCTGACTTCAAGACTTACTATAAAGCTACAATAATCAAGACAGTCTAGTACTGGTGAAAGAATAAAAAAATAGATCAGTGGAACAGAAGACAGAACCCAGAAATAGACCCATATAGATAGAGTCAACTGTTCTTTGACAAAGGAGTAAAGGCAATACAATGGAGCAAGGATAGTCTTTTCAACAAATGATGCTGGAACAATTGGACATTCAGTGCAAAAAAAAAAAAAAAATCTAGAATCTAGATCTGTGTCACACCTTTACACTTTTCACAAAAATTAACTCAAAATGGATCATAGTCCTAAATGTAAAAGGCACAATTACAACACTAGGAAAAAATTATAACATTAGGAAAAAAAGCCTTGGGTATGGCAACGACTTTTCAGTTACAACAGGAAAAGGCCCAGTCCATGAAAGAAATAATTTATAAGATGGACCTCATCAGAATTAAAAACCTCTTCTCTAAGAAAGACAAAAGAATAAAAAGACGATCCACAGACTGGGAGAAAAATATCTGCAAAAAACATGAAAAAGTATATAAAAAGATGCCAAAACCATATGCCATCAGGAAATTGTAAATTACAATAACAATGAGATACTACTACACACCTATTAAACAGCCAAAATTGAGAACGCTGACAACACAAGATGTTGACAAAGGTACAGAAAAACAGTAAGTAGCATTTATTGCTGATAGGAATGCAAAATGGTACAGAAGCTTTGGAAGACAGATGACTTCTTACAAAATTAAACATACTCTTACCACACAATCCAGCAATTGCACTTCTTGGTATTTATCTAGAGGAGTTGAAAACTTATGTCCACACAAAAACCTTCACATGGATATTTATACAACCTTTAGTCATAATTTCCAAAACGTGGAAGAAATTAAGAAGTCCTTCCATTGCTGAATGAATAAATAAACTGTGACATATCCAGACAATAGAACATTATTTAGCAGTAAAAAGAAGTAAATTATCAAGCCCTGAAAAGACATAGAGGAAACTTAAATGCATATTACTAAATGAAAGAAGCTAATCTGTAAAAGCTACATAGTGTATGATCTCAACTCTATGACATTCTGGAAAAGGAAAAACTGTGAAGACAGTAAAAATATCTGTGCTTGCCAGGAGTTGGGGTTGAGTAGTGGGGGAATGCAAAAGCAGAACACAGAGGATTTGCGAGGCAGTGAAAATACTCTGCATGATACTATAATAATGAATACATGTCATTAAATATCTGTACAAACCTACAGAAAGTACAAGAGTGAACCCTAATGTAAACTGGAATTGGGGTCATTATGATGTGTTGATGTAGGTTCATAGATTGTAACAAATATACCATTCTGATGTAAAATGCTGTTAGTGGGGGAGGCTGTGCATGTGGAGGAGTGGGAAGTATATTAGAACTCTCTCTACTTTCTGCTCAATTTTTCTGTGAACCTAAAAGTACTTTAAAATATAAAATCTATTAAAAACAATTTCTATTTACAATAGCATCAGAAAAAATAAAATATTTAGGAATAAATATAACAAAAAAAAGTTTAAAAACTTACACTCTGAAAAGTACAAAATATCACTGAAAGAAATTAAAGACAGCTTAAATAAGTGGAAAGACATTCCATGTTCATGGATTGGAAGACAATATTGTTAGGATGGTAATACTACCCAAATTCATGTATACATTCAATGCAATCCCCAGATGCCTTTTTTTTTTTTTGCAGAAAGTAACAAAATAATTATAATATGGAAATGGAAGGAACTCAAAATAGCCAAAACAATTTTGAAAAGGCAGAACAAACTTGGAAGACTCATACTCACACTACCCAATTTCAAAATTTACCACAAAGTTACAGCAATCAAGACAGTGCAGTACTGGAATAAGGACAGATATATAGATCAATGGAATAGAATGGAAAGTCCAGAAATAAACCCATACATCTATGGTCAACTGGTTTTCGAAAAAAGCACCAACACAATTCAATGGGGAAGAAATAGTCTTTTTAACAAATAGTGCTTAGACAACTGGTAATTCACACACACACACAAATGAAATCACATTCCTTCCTTATGCCATACCCCAAATTAACTCAAACTGAATCATAGGCCTAGTTATAAGAGCTAGAACTATAAGACTCTTAGGAGAAAACATAGCAGTGAGTCTTCATGACCTTGTGTCAAACAAGGATTTCTAAGATACAACACCAAAGAAAAAAATAAACTAGACTTCGTCAAAATTAAAAACTTTTGTGCTTCAAGGAACACTGTCAAGAAAGTGCTAGGATAACCCAGAGAATGGGAGAAAATATTTGCAAATCCTACATCTGCTAGCGGACTCATATCCAGAGCACATCAAGAACTCTTAGGACTCACCTACAAAAAAAAAGATAACCCAAATAAGAAATGAACAAAGACCATGAACAGACATTTCTTCAAAGAAGATAAACAAATGGCCAACAAGAACATAAAAAGACCTGACATCGGTAGCCATCAGGAAAATGCAAATCAAAACCACAGGGAAGTACCATTTCCACACCACTGGGATGACGAGAATCAAAAGATAAATGCCAAGTGTTGGCAAAGATGTGGAGAAGGTGGCCGCTCATCTGCTGCTGATAGGGATGAAAATGGTGCAGCTGCTTTGGAAAACACGTTAAACAGAGTTCCTGTGTGACCCAGCAACTACTCTGGAAGGTATGTACCCAAGAGGAATGAAAACACATGTTCATATAAGAATGTGTGCACAAATATTCAGAAAGGCATTATTCATATTAGCCAAAAAGTGTGACAAACCCACATGTCCGTCAACTGATGAATGGATGATAAAATGTGGTCTATCCACGCAATGGAATATCACTCAACAATAAATAGGAATGAAGTACCCACCCCATGCTCCAGCTTACACATTTATACCAAGTAAAAGAAGCCGGGCATAAAAGACCACGTAGCGTATGACTCCATTTGCATGAAATGCCCAGAATAGGCACATCTAGAGAGACAGAAAGTAGACTAGTGGTCGCCTGGATCTGGGGGAGTCAGGGGAACGTGGGAGTGACTGCTAATGTGTCCAGGGTTTCTTGTGGAGCCATGAAAAATTCTAAAATTGATTGCAGTGACAGAGGCTCAACTCCGCGAATATACTAAAAACTATTAAAGTGCACACTTAAAACCATGTAAAGTGGAAATATGTCGATAAAGCTGTTATTAAACAAATGAGATGTGTCCTAAATTTTAAAAATATATAAATTACACCGACGATACAATTAATGTAAAAATTAATGTGAGATAGATGAAGAATGGAACACGTGGTGAAATCTGAACGCTTTATAGCATTCAAGGGGTGGATTGTGGGTGGAGTTACTTTCAAGATTTTTTTTTTTAATAATTGCTATTTTCAGATAGGGGGTGGGGGAAGAAGGGATAATATTTTCGTTTCTTTTTTTAACGACGTTTTATTTATTCGAGAGAAGCAAGAGAGAGAGCACAAGAAGGCAGAGCAGCAGGCAGAGGGAAAAGCAGACTCTCCACTGAGCAAGGAGCCCAACGTGGGGCTTGATCCCAGGACCCCGGGATCATGACCTGAGCCGAAGGCAGCCGTTTAACTGACTGAGCCACCCAGGCACCCCTCTTATTTTCTTTTTATTGTTCCAATAAAAAAATGGGAAGCACCAGGCTGAAAAACAGAAAAGGGGCTACTGCTGGTCCACTTTGTGATTTACTTCCTCTTGGTACTCATCAGACACATTGGGCATCTACTTACCAAACCTTGCCCCAGTGGGCCTTCTTGCTTCCTGCATTTCTTTCGTTCTTCATTCTTTCTTCATTCTTTTCTTTCTGCTTACCTACCTGCCTTCCCTCAAATAAGTGGATATTGAGCCTCTGCCACGGGGCAGTCCTTATGCTTTGTCCTGACCTATAAAAATGGAGTTGGACATTCCACAGCCCTATGCTCCAACCACACAGGATCATGACATGATCACATTTTTGTGCTTCTGATATGCCAGTGTCTTAGTTTGGGATACACTTCTTTCCCCTTTTCGGCCTACCAAAGTCCTATTTGTCTTTCAAGGCATGGCTTTTAAAACCACCTCTTCCATGAAGTCCTCCCTGATTTCCCTGATCAAAATTACTTCTTCCTGAATTTACATTCCTTAGTAAGTTTGCTGATATCATTTGCTCTATCATTTTGTTATTTTTTATGAGTATGTGTTAATAAAGTTTTATTGAATCATATATATTTAGATCCCAATTTTTCTGGTTTGAAATTTACGAGTGTATTCATACCAAATTTCTTAAGTGATGTCAAATCTTTTGAGATTTAGTTATCAGTTTGTTGTGACATACCCAAGTTTATTTTTTCAATTTGAGTGCAGAGTTTCTATGACCCAGAATATTGTTTATCTTGGCGAATATTCCATATGTACCTTTATCTTATTGCTTATTGTTTATTTTATTCTATTTGGTATCATAATTTGCCGTGCAACTGTATTTGATTCTCACTAGGTATTAAGTTCCTTGAAAGCAGTGACCTCATCTTATTGATTTCTTATTTCCCAAAACCTACCATAGTGAGGACACACAGGAGCTGCCGAATAAATGTTTGTAGAATTGTCCTGCTATTTTATCCTTAATACTTTTTGCATGATTTCTAAACGTGCCCCAGTGTCAGAATATTTATTCTTGTCAAAAGGCACATGAACTATGTTCTTACTTTTGAATTAAAAGAAAATAGAAATTGAAAAATTAAAATCCCAAAAGGATATTTCAATTTCTCAAAATTGTCTGCCACACGAGAAAAAGTTACTTCCTTTAGCTCGGTAAACAACTGACATAGAGGTTGTTTGGGAATTAAGGGGAGGAGGAGATATTCAAATAATTACAATGAAGAAACAACCCAAGAGAAATGAAAGTACCGCCAAGGATTTCTTGCAGGTGATTTCAGTGTATGCTTAACCAGGTATCAGAGTCTATGGTGAAGACTTATGACCAATTTGTTGACTTCCGCAGGGGGTAAAAAAAAAAGAGAGAGAATATGGCTTTTCGTTTGGTCTTTTAACAAGTCAGTTCAGGACTAGAGTGACAGAGAATTATCTCTCTTCCTAGCAGCAGGGGCAGTCCTGGGCTAGGTCAGGGGACGATAGCTCGCCTAGGTCACTTGATACCATACCCTAGGCCTGCAGGGTGAGTCAGGGAAACCCGAGTGCCGACAGCTCCAGCCGAGTGAGCACACTGCCACCTCCTGGTAGGAAGAGATACTGCAGCTATCCGGCCCTGACCGCAGTCCCCGGGAAGAGAGCGGGGATCCCCAGGGGGCCGCCTGTGGGTTAGGCCCGTCTCTAAGGCACACAGACAGCAAACAACCCGGAAGCCTGGGTATGCAGCTCTGAGGGAAGTCTTACCAGCCACCCTTCGTGTACTCTGAGGCACTATCTAGACTCTGAGACATAGAGGGAACAAAACAGACCAAAATTCCTACCCCCCCAGGGGCTTAAATTGTAATGGGGAGACAGACAACAAACAAAATAAAAATGCAAATTATGTATAGTGAAGAAGGTACTAGTGCTTTGGGCAAAACAAAACCCGGGAAGGGGGGGACTGGAGAGCGCTGGGGGTGGAGCGAGGGGTGCTGCAATTTTATCCAGGGGTCCAGGAAAGCCTCCGTGCAGCCTGGAGGACGCTGGCCCCATCAGAGGCGCGGTGAGGAAGAGGCCCTGTGGAACAGCGAGGCCCGTGGGTGGCATCCTCAGAGAGCAGCCGGGAGCTGGGGGGGAGGGCAGACGGGGGGGGAGGGGGGGAGACATCCTAGGAGGTGAGATCCGCCTGGCATCACTTAAGGATGTTTGACTTGCCCAGTGAGTTGGGCCCTTGGAGAGTCTCCTAGGAAGGGGCATGATCTGACTTGCATTCCAAAGCTTCCCTCTGCTTGTGCCTCCAAAAGAAACTCTAGAGAGAATCAAGAGGCCAAGAGGAGGGAGGCTACTGTAGTAAGGCAGAGGAGAACCAGAACCGTCCTGGAGGCTTGGGCCAGGGGGCAGCAGCAGGTCCAGAGGAAGCCTGCAGGGTCAGGGAGCTGGTCCTCCAAGAAGATCCCAGATGTGTCATGGGGGGCTAGCAGGGCGCAGGCACTCCAGGAAGCCCAGCTGTGGGCTGTGAGCAGGGGGATCAGTGCCCACTTGGGCCCAGAAGTCCCTGGGATTGAGATGCGAAGCTCTGCTCAGGTTCTGACCAGCCACGTAATCTAGACAACCACTAGGCCTCTCTAAGCCTCATTTTCTTTATCTATAAAAAGGGGATCAGAGTTCATATCATCATGGTGTTTGGGGGATAAGTACATTAAATAAGATAAAAGCACATTGTCGGTGCCCAGGAAACCATAGCATTCTTGAAAATGAACTCTCTATTCGGCAGACATGTCATCATGACCCTCTCTCCTTCTTGTGGGGCAGGCAAAGGAAGCCCGCCTTTGGGATGCAGAGCTGCGGATTGCTGGGGACTCCAGAAACATCCGTTCACAGCCCTCCAGCTGCACAGTTCTCAAAAGCCAGTTCCCCTCCCTAGGGAAACTCTTGCTCAGGAAAAAGCCCACTGACCCGACCAGGTGAGGGGATGCCGAGCTTTGGCCGGTGGGTGCCCATGCCAGATGCTGGGTGTGACTCGCGCTTTGGGCCAACCTGTGCTCGGCCTACCTGACTCCCACTTGGGGCCCGAGCTTGTTGCATGGCAGTGGGCTAGACTTTTCCCAGACTTGAGTCAAGTTTCACCAGCTTGCATATATTTTCCATTACACGTTGTATACACTCTGACATAATATCTTACTTAAAAGACAGAGATTTGACAGAGCTGGTAGCAACTCTGGATTTCTTTGCTTCTGTGGTCCCTTGCCCACACTGAGCCGTATTGTGGCAAGTCACCGTGCCACCTTCAGCAGGCTACCCAAATCCAGCTAACGAGCCTCTTCTCGAGCAAGGGGTACTTTGGGTCTAACGTCTGCATTAGTAAGAGGTACATTCTGATGTCTCTTCCCTAAATGAAAAGACAGCTGCTTGGATTTTGCTCCTGTTCTCTTCACCAAAAGGGATGGTGAGTTCACATACTAAAATCAGAGGCACTGTCTCCCCATTCAGATGCTTCATTATATGAATAGCATCAGATGCTGCATTATCTGATAATCTGGGGTGGGGAGGTAAGTCCATTCCACATGAGTCCACTTAAACTTGAGATTAAAGATTATTTATTTATTTATTTATTTGAGAGAGAGGATGAGAGGAGAGAGAGAGCACATGAGAGGGGGGAGGGTCAGAGGGAGAAGCAGACTCCCCGCCGAGCAGGGAGCCCAATGTGGGACTCGATCCAGGGACTCCAGGATCATGACCTGAGCTGAAGGCAGTCGCTTAACCAACTGAGCCACCCAGGCGCCCTTAAACTTGAGATTAAAATGTCCTAGTAAAAAGTGGACTAAAGCATGACAGGTGATCACTTAAAAAGGAAAAAAAAAATTCTCAGTAGCCACTTCTTGAAGATTCTAGGAAACCAACTCAGTTTTATTTAACTATGAATGAAGGGAAATAATTGAGTATTTATTCTGTATTCCTTATATAAACTGTCCCTTGAGGTAGCCAGATAGGGATGATGAGGGAAGTTTCTAGAAGTATTGTGTCTCAGACATGAAGAAACAATGACCGCACACCATCATGTTGCAAATCCTTAAGGATTTTGATGGACCTAAGTGATGACTGTCTATGGCTCACGAGAGCCAACCAGGCAGATATACTTCGAAGGGTCTCACTCCACCTGTGAAGTGTTCTTGCCAAAATATCAAACCTGAGTCTGATCAGACTTCTGGACCTAACCACCAATTTACAGAGTACACATGAGACAAATAAAGTCATTAAAAACATGCAGCAAGCAGTGAGGAAAATCAGCCTGTGAGGAATTCTGCAGAACAAATGTCCAGTTTCTTCAACAACGGTGCAAATTGTCCTGAGGGAGAGAGAAGAGAAGGATGAGGTGGTGGACGGGGAGGGGGACAGAGAGAGAGAGAAAGAGAGAGAGAGAGGGAGGGAACCTACAGATTAAAAGAAGTTTAAGTAACCTTTTTATTTAGATCATGATTCAAACAACCTGCAAAGTTTTAAATTTATGAGACAGAGAAATGTACACATTCAGGATATTTGCTGACATTCGGCTATTATAGCTAAATTTAAAAATGTGATTATGGGATTATTGTTATTTTATTTTGTTTATTGATTTTGGAGAAGACAGACTGTGTGCAGCTGGTCTATGGTGTTAAGAGTCAGGATGGTCACTACTTTGGGGAGGAATGGGCTGCAAGGGAGCCTCCTGGGGCCTGGTGACATTGTATCTTTGATCTCCATGCTGACTAAATTGAATTTTAAGTTTTAGAGAATTTACAAGCTGTACTTTGAATGACTTTGCACTCTTCTATATCTGCATATTTTTGTTTTTATTCAATAAAAGCTTTTTAAAAAAATTGACCATGAGTAAATAATTGTTCAAACTTGGTAACAGGTACGTAGGAGTTTATTATAGAATTATCTATGTTTCTATTTTAGATTTTCTATCATAAACTAGAATTGTTATAGTAAATAGACCAAAACTAAGAACTGAAGCTTTATTTGAAAAGCCAAACTAACCAAGCCAAAAACAAGTTTGTCTGACATTTAACATGATGCAAGTTAAAATTGTATCCATACACTAGTTCTTAGAAGGAACAAAGTGAACCCTGAGTAGATCAGTGACATATTTGGTGGCACTGAGTTTCACAATGAATCTATAAAGTGGGTCATGTTTTGTTCCATTATAGTCTTCATCTGCTTCCCCAGGGGCCTCCCCTAATCCTTCGATAGTAAAATCACACTCTGCCCCAGCATGGGGCATCATTCTTGCTGAGTGTCTCTCCTATTGTTGACTGTTCCAGTTCAGCCGATCCTCATTTGTCAGTGACTTTGCAGATGTTCTGAGCTGTTCTCCAGTATCTATTTCAACACTGTCCTGAAATCCCACCTCTTTTGCAAGATTTGAAATTTACTATGCAGTAATATGCAGTCTGTTTGGGTTGTTGCCATTCAGAAGCTTACCACATCAGTCAACGCAGAAAGGGTGACCAACAAAACAATGGCCCGAGGCCAATTCTGCTACTTCATTCTAGATAAAAAACACAATATACAATATACTATATATATTATACTGTATATACTATATACAACATACACTATACTATATACAATAAACTATATACTCTATATACACAATATACTATATACAACATACAATATACTACATACAACATACAATATGCTATATACTATATACAATATACTATATGCTATGTATAAGCAATATACTATATACAACATACTATAATTTAGGAGGAAGAAATGGGGAGAGATGATTTAGTACTGACTGACTGCCACTATGTAGCCAGTCCATTAGTGAATGTTTTTGTGCTAGTTAGCTTGGGCTTGCCTCAATAAACTAGCAAGTGGGGCTTTTCAGTTAGTGAATAGTCCAGTAGCAAGGACTCCTGTGTCTAAAGAGTAAGAATTTATCACTCCTGGCATAAGCAAGTGTTGGAGAATTTCCTGACATTTTTTGAAGCATACTGGAAGAGGCTTACATATCTCCCATATCCCATATTAAACCAGTTCAGACGTTCTTCTTAGACCCTGCAGCCCCAAGAGTTATTTTTATCTCCCTGCTCCTCCTGTCCTGTCCACCTCTCTCTTGATCCCCTTTTCCTCCCTTTAGCTTAGCATCTTGCCTCCCCCCGCCCAAAATGAAACTCAAAATCCTTCCCCCTCTATTATATGGAAAGGTTCAGCTTGGCCCCAGCCCTGATCCTCAACCTGCATTCCCCACTCCTCACACCTCAAAGCACAAGATGACCCCACAGCCACCCACATGTCTCTCCTTAGAGGGGCATTCAGGAGACCAGACTTTTTATTTGAGTTTCTCTTTTGTGGCCTCCACGGACCAGAACATCAGTATGTTCCTTTCAGACCCAGACAGTGCTCTTCCCAGGACAAGCTCTGGCCAATAGTGTTCTCTTCACCCTGGGTTTAAGGAAAGAAAGCTGAAAAGTTATTTTAACACAGGTTATCTCAGAACGGTGTAGTTATGAGAGCCTTGTATTTTCTTCTTTTTTGTTTATCTGTGTTGTTTAAATGATATAGAATATAAACCTCTACTTAAAACATTTTACCTTTCGGGGCGCCTGGGTGGCTCAGTCGGTTAAGCGACTGCCTTCGGCTCAGGTCATGATCCTGGGGTCCTGGGATCGAGTCCCGCACTGGGCTCCCTGCTCGGCGGGGAGTCTGCTTCTCCCTCTGACCCTCCCCCCTCTCATGCTCTCTGTCTTTCATTCTCTCTCTCTCAAATAAATAAATAAAATCTTTAAAAAAATAAAAAAAATGAAATAAAATAAAAACTCATTTCCTCAGGCGCCTAGGCGGCTCAGTTGGTTAAGCGACTGCCTTCTGCTCAGGTCATGATCCTGGAGTCCCGGAATCAAGTCCCGCATCGGGCTCCCGGCTCGGCAGGGAGTCTGCTTCTCCCTCTGACCCTCCTCCCTCTCATGCTCTCTGTCTCTCATTCTCTCTCTCACAAATAAATAAATAAAATCTTTAAAAAAAATTTTAAAAAAACCATTTTACCTTTCTTTAAAAGATTGCATTGAGCACCAGAAGTTAACATGCATATAATAATGTCCATGAAGCTGACTTTTTACCTACCCATTATATTCTAGAAAGAAAGGTGTACACTTTTTTTCCTTTATCTCAAAGTGAAGAGGCATGAAAGATTTTATATTTATTTTGTTTGTCCCTATCTATTAACAATTCTATGCTCCATTGTTTGATTTTTCTCCCATCATTTTTGGGAAAATGTTATTTAACAAGAATTCTGGTAACTGTAGTGGCATTGGCCAAGGGGCAGTTTGTAATCAGCACACTGCTCATATAATCAGCAGGGTTGTAACGATTCAGGAAGGAACTTCCTGCCCTTTGTTTAATTAAAACAGCTTCTCTTGAAAAAAAAGAAAAAGAAAGAAAGAAAAGTCTCTTTCCTGACCAGTATTTACACAAGGAACTGCCTGTGTTAAAAGAGGCAGCAATCCGTGCAGCTCCATCATTCAGCCAGCTACGCGTTGCATCGTGCCAACGACCATTGTCAATGGCGAGATGAGAACTATCTTAATCTTGAAAAGATAGAAAATCCTGCCTTGGCCACGGTGATCAGGAAGTGAGGTTTAGATCTCCCCACAGTGCGATAACAGCTTCTGGGAAATTTACTGTGTATCTATCACTTGCCCTAAATCAACAAATTTGCCATCGATTGTGTCATATTGCCACTGTACCTAGCAAAGCTTGACTCTCTTCCTCATCCTCCAGCCAAAATCGTCTCCCGGCACAAAGGATTAAGAGGATGGGGCAAAGAAGGCAAGTTCCAATTGGATTAATTTAACCAGTTTTCTGTCCAGCAAAACAAGCCAAGGACTAATGGTTCTACTCTGGCAGGGAATGTCCCGCAGAAGGTCGGAGAGGTCCCTTTCCTTGCTGATGGTGACCTGGATCTCTTCCTGTGCCCCAGTGTCAGGGCTCTACCATCTGGCTCCAAACCAGATGTCCAAAAGTCACCCTTAACTCTTTCTCCCTTACCTCCCACACCCAATTAATTTTAAGTTCTGCCAGCTTAGTCTTCTAAAGTTTTCTTAGTTTATCTCTTCTTTTCATTCTTGCCCCTTGGACATGACAGCTCTTTTCAGTTCTTACTTACAGATAATTCTTTGCAGCTAATTAAGCTGAAGAAATCTGGGGGGGAAAGTTTGAAACGAAGGTTACCCAAGTTTTGCCTAGTAACAAAACCAAAAAACTGGCACTACTCTCTTCCAGGTCCTCATTCTCTATTAGGTATAGCCTCCAGGGGTCTTGACCTTTCAAATCCATCAGATCTTCAGCATCACTCCTTTAATGAAATCTTCCAGTGGCTCACTATGTGTGACAAGCTGAAGTCTGCTCCTCAACACGGGGCTCTCAAGCCTCCTGCTCTGGCCAGACCCTCTAGCCACCCTTTCCTCACCTCTGCCTCACACTGCGTGCTCCCTGTGTGCACCTGCTCTGCATAGTTGTGTCTCAGCCCATGTGCCTGCTTCCAACACCCATTCAATCCTATGCTTCTCATGACAAACTCCTATTTGTAATTTACATCTGAACTCCAATATCTCTTCCTTCCAGGCCTTTCTTTATACACGCACACCCCCAAACACACCCACAGTCCTCTGAACCCCTGTAATGCCTGTGCATGTCTACTATTACACTTAGCATGTTGAATTAATATTATTCTTCAATAATCATGCTTTTTCTTGCTGAACATTTAGTGATTAAATGCATAAACTTCAAAGAAGAGCCACAGTGACGTTAAAGTTTTGGCCAAAAGATACAAGATTTTTTAGACAGAAAAGATGAATCAAAGAGACACTTCAAGATGACAGCTTAGAAAGATCCCGAACTTACCTCCTCCCACAGACACTACAAATGTACAGCTATATATGGAATAATTTCCTCTGAAGATGTCCTGCACACTAGATGAAGAATGTCTCTGCAACAAGGAATAAAGAGCCACACTGAGACGAGTAAATGAGGCAAAACACCACCCTACGCATGGTGATCCACAATTGGGAAGGATCCCAAAAATATGAAGTTTTTCCCTGAGGTGCAAGGAGTTTGTGCCCATATCAGGCACCCTAGCCCTTGGGTCCTAAACTGGTGAGATGAGACTCCAGACTGTAAAATCAATGGAGATTATGTCCAAGGGAACCATAGAATTGTAGGGAACAGAGAACCTATCCTTAAAGGGATGGAGTACAGATTCATAGGTCCTGGGACCCAGCAGTTTGAAAAGCACCTAGACCATATGTGAGGAAGACTCACTTACTAATTAAAGTGACTGCCAGAGAGGCAGGAACCCACTAGGACTCCCGTCAGAGAAGGAAGTGTTGCCAGGCACCACTTTTGTGATCTCTCTCTACCTTGCTAATGCTCGGGCTGAGAGGTGCCATCTTGGTCATCTTCCTCTAACTTGCTAGTGCAGGTGGGTGTGCCCCACTTCCTCCACACCACAGCCACACGACCGCCAGCCAGGCACACACCTCACCTCCAACACACTACAGCTGAACCACAGCCAGGCAATTGCCCTGTCCCTGCACACACAACATGGACATGGGCCCACCACAGCCAGCAGGTGTGTTCAACCTACACTGGGGACAACCTTGCAGTGCCTGGTGGCCAGGGGGATTGAGTTTCTGATCCCCATGGGTCATGTTCTATACAAGGCCACTCCTTCAATACTGGGAGATGTAGCTGTTTCCCTTGGTACAGACAAACACAGAGAATCAGGCAAAATGAGGAGACAGAGGAATATGTTCCTAGTTAAAGAATAAGACAAAACCTAAAAACAAAACAAAAACAAAAACAAAACCCTTAATGAAATCGAGGTAAATAATCTACTTGAGAAAGAATTCAAAGTAATGGTCATAATGATGCTCACTGAACTAAGGAGAAGAATGGAGGAAAACACAGTAAGAACTCCAACAAAAGGTCAGAATATAAAAGAAAGTACCAAGCAGAAGTCACAGAGCTGAAGAATACAATAACTGAACTAAAAAATATAGTAGAGGGTTTCAACAGCTGACTGGCTGAAGCAGAAGAACAGATCAATGAGCTGGAAGACAAAGCAAGGGAACTCACCCAAATAGAGCAGGGAAAAAAAAGATTTTTAAGTGAAGCTATTTTAAGGTACTTGTAGGGCAACATCAAGCTGAATAACATCTGCATTATAGGGGTTGCAGAAAGAAAAGAGAGAGAGGGCCAGAAAACTTATTTGAAGAAATAATGGTTGAAGGCTTCCCTACTCTAACAAGGAAAGAGATGACTAGGTCCAGGAAGCCCAAAAAACTGCAAAGAAGATAAACCCAGAGAGATCCACACCAACACACACTATAATTAAAATGTCAAAAGTTAAAGATATAATCTTAAAAGCAGCAAGAAAAAAACTCGGTATGTACAGAGAAAGCCCCATAAGGCTATCAGAAGATTTTTTGGCAGAAACTTTGTAGGCCAGAAGTGGCATGATATATTCAAAGTGCTGAAAGAAAAAAAACTTCCAACTAAGAGCATTTTCCCCAGCAAGATTATCACTCAAAATAGGAGAAATAGAGTTCTTTGGATAAGCAAAAACTAAAGGAGTTTATCACAACACTGACCTTATAAGAAATGTTAAAGGGACTCCTTTAAGCTGAGAAGAAATGGCTCTAAATTAGTGATGAGAAAATATACAAAAGTAAAAATCTCACTGGAAGGGGCGCCTGGGTGGCTCAGTCATTTAGTGTCTGCCTTCAGCTCAGGTTATGATCCCAGGGTCCTGGGATCGAGCCCCACATCAATCTCCCTGTTTGGCGGGAGGCCTGCTTCTCCTTCTCCCACTCCCCCTGCTTGTGTTCCCTCTGTCACTGTCTCTTTCTCTCTCTCCCTGTGTCAAAAAGTAAATAAAAGTCTTAAAAAAAAAAATGCAGGAAGCCCAGTTACATTTGACTCTCCAATACACAGTGAATAAATTAAAAAAAAAAACTCACTGGAAAAGGTAAATATATAGTAAAAGTAGTGGATGAATCACTTATAAAGCTAGTGTGAAGGTTAAAAGACAAAAGTAATAAAATTAAAACTGAAATAATTTGTTAAGGGATAAATAAAATGAAAAAAGATGTAAAATGTAACATCAAAAACCTAAAACATGGCAGGGGAATAAATTTTTTTAAGAAAAGAAAAAATGGATCTTCAATGAGGGATACATTCTTATGATGATATTTAAAGGATGACTTATGAGCAAGTGGTTTATATCTAGCAATTTTCCTACCATGCAATTCTGATTTTTTTTTCATAGTGCCAATTCTTGTTATACAGAGGACAGAGTTTTATGCCAAAATTTATATAAATGGTATTTATAATTTCAGATGATTATTATAGAATCATATATTGAATTCTTGGGAGGAAATCAAAATAAATATTAAGAAATCTAGAGAAGGTTCTTCTTTCCTAATTAAGGGACATCTTTAAAAAATTGAAAAGAAGAAGTAATAGAGCTACATATGGAAGAACTACAAGAGTGCCCACAAAGCAAAAGAAATTTCAACATTCTGGTATTACCCCAAGTGGAGAGAGGAATTTGTGCAGTTAAAATATATAAAAAGTAGAAGTCACTGAAAGGGAAACTAAAATGAAGCGAAGGGACAAAATAGAAGGACAGGAAATGTCAGAAACAAAGCTGCAGTGACTAGTGTCCAGTTTCATCCAGTTTCAAAAAAAATTCTATGTATTCAAATAGGATATTGGCAGCTGCTCTGTTGAGTCTTTGAAAGTTCTGAGTGGATGGGGGTTTCTTCTGATTCTATTGCTGATTTCTTCCACACTTGCATCAACTGTGATCTTCTCAACAGTAAGATGTCCCATTAGTTGTGTTATTTAGCTATAGCTGTGTAACAAAATACCCCAGAACTTAATGGGTTATTGTTCAAGATTCCCTGGTTGGCAACTTGGGTGGGGCTTAGCTAGGCAGGTCTTCTGCTGGTCCCACCTCAGGTCACTCTTGGAGTCCCCAATCATCTGACAGACTGCTTGAGATGACTGATCCAAGATGGCTTCATATGTCTGGAAGTTGGTGCTGGCTGTCCTTCTCAATACATTATTTTATTCTTAAGGAGACCAGCCCGGATTTCTTTACATGGAAGTCTCAGGCAGCAAGAGAGACCAAACTCCAATGCGCAAGTGCTTTTTGAACCAACCAATGTCATGTGTGCTAATGTTCCATGGCAAGTTGCATGGCCATGCCCCTGTTTAAAGGGGGGGAGCCAACATACTCCATCTCTTGAGGGAAGGAGCAGAAAAGTCACATTGCACATGGCATACACAAAGGAAGAGGAAGAATTTGTGACAATAAACAACTTACCTCAAACATCATCTAATTTATTTCTGAGGATTCTGCAAATATTCAAGATTCCAGTAGAATTTATATCTGGTGCTTCCAGAAGTCAATGTAATCTGCTGGAGGCCATTAAGGAAATCAAATGAGCAAAAATCTGGGGCCAAGATTTTGTCTGTGGTTTGAAACCTGTCTCCTATTCATTCCATGCTTGCACTCATCATGTCACTTTCTGTTTAAAAATGACCCTCTGGATCCCTGTTTCTGCAGTAGTAAACCCAAATTCCTTGCTGTGGCATTCGAAGCCCTTCACTATTTTCCCTCCTTGACTGTGGTTTATTATTTATTAGTTGATTTATATTTAGTAAATATACAGTAAGCTATTAGATTTAATATATAATGAGTCAAAGACAATAGAATCGATTCCTTGCTCACTTAAAAATATTGGTGGTGGGGCGCCTGGGTGGCTCAGTCATTAAGCATCTACCTTCAGCTCAGGTCATGATCCCAGGGTTCTGGGATCGAGCCCCGCATCGGGCTCCCTGCTCAGCGGGAAGCCTGCTTCTCCCTCTCCCACTCCCCCTGCTTGTGTTCCTGCTCTTGCTATCTCTGTCTCTGCCAAATAAATAAATAAAATCTTTAAAAAAATATATTGGTGGTGAAATATTAGTAGGGCAGCCCTTTTCACAAAATCATTAAGGTTGCCAGGGTGATAGAGTCTCTGTTCTCTTCAAATATGTCTTTTATAGCCACCTGAGAGGTATCCTCATTCCAGTTACCTGGAAGGAGATAGAGCATGGGAGAGCATGCATGGAAAGTTTTAATGGGCCAAGCTTGGAGTGATGCACATCACTTTTGTTTAATTCCTTTAGAACTTAGTCACATGGCTACTAAAATAAAGCCTTATTACCCCACTTCCAAAAGCACTCATTGCTTCCCCACATCTTAGTATCTAATGTTCTTCTGTCCTTTCTCCAGCTGATAAACTCAACACTTATTATTTAAGATCTTGCTTTAATGTCACTTTCCCTGTGAAACCATTCTCAACCCCAGAAAGTTTATTCACTCTTTATACTTATCCCCATCAAAGCACCAAATGTACTGATTAACTAGATGTATTATTAAAAGTTCTGATTAACCACACTTAAATAGATTATAAGGTCTTCCCAGTAGGTAGATGCAATATTCACAATTGTCTAGGGATTGCACAGCTTAGTGTCTAGATAAAGTACAAAATTGTTGAGTGAATGAATGCAGTTGTAGTTTCCAATTCAGGTCTTCAGGTAAATCACAAAAACTCCTCTTTTTTGTTATGTGCTCATTCAGTGCTATTCCAGACTATCCCAAGTCATACTATGTAGTGATCATGGAAAGCTTGAAACTCCATTTCTTCATTGTGATAAAATTATACCCCACACTTTTTCTTCATGTTCTTTAATATCTGGGAGACCCCACAGACCCAGAAGAAAAGAGGAGCTCTGTAATAGCCAAACCAAAGTTCAGTAGTGAGCCTGACACCAGAGAACCATTTTAATTGCACTAATTCCCTTATCAAAAATTTGAAACAATATGTATCCTCACTGATGATAAAACACAAATTAAAATATCCACACTTTATTTTCTATCATCTTAGCAAATATCTTTAAAATTTAATGCTACTCATTGCTGGAAAGGGTGAGACATTTTTCCTCTTAATTTAACGAAGCTTTAAACAAGTGTTAAGGCTTAACACATGGGAAGATGTATTGAGACAGGCACTGCCATAGTCTTCAGAGAGAAGTAGAACCTTAGTACACCAAGGAAACAGCTTGGCAATACACAGCAAAAATAAATAAATAAATTAATTAATTAATTAAAATGTTCGTATCTTCTGCTCTGAGATTCTAATTTTAGAAATATATACTAAATAAATTAGCAAAGATATCAGCAAAAACTAAATGCACACTTGTTCATTATAATATTCTTTATAATACAACAAAAGAAACAACCTAAATGTGTAGGTTTAAAAACACATAAACTTTTAAAAGATTAGAAAATACACAGAATGTTTAAATAACATAAGTCAACACTGATATAAACAATGGAATAGCAAATAATTGGGGGAAGAAGAGGCAAATTTATGCAGAAGAAGTCCAAATAATTTCATGTAAATACTCCATTTCCAAAGAGGTGAAGCATAACTCCCCACTCCTGAAGTGTGGGCTCGGCAGAGTGGCTTCCTCCCAGAGGACCATATGGAGAGGAGGGTAACTTTACAGCGGAGAAACCTGACCAAGGCTACTTCAGCCAGATGATGCAAGTGAGCATCAACATTGATCGATTACGTTGATAGCATGTGCCCTTGATATGATGTGATGAGAAGAGTACTCCACTTACGTGGTCTTCCTCCCCCAAAACCCATAGTCCCAGTCCATCCATGAGAAAAAAAATATCAGACAAGTCTCAACGGAGGAACATTTTACAAGGAAACTGACCAGTGCCCCTCAAAATTGCCAATGTCATCCAAAGCAAGGAAAGTCTGGGATTGCCATAGCCAAGAGGAGCCTAAGGAGACATGACAAATAAACATAATGTAGTATCTTGGATGGGATCTTGAAACAGAGAAGAGACATCTGACAAAAACTAAGAAAATATGAAAAAAGGACAAACTTTAGTTAATAATAATGTGTCGCTATTCATTCATTAATTGTAACAAACGTGCCGTATTAATGTAAGATGTTCATAATAGGGAAAATTTGGTGTGGGGTATAGGGGAACTCTCTGGACTATCTTTTCAATTTTTCTGTAAATCTAAGATTGTTCTAAAAAATAGTCTAAATCTAAAAAAAAATAGTCTAAAATCTAAAAAATTAAAACTGTATTAAAAACCAACAGACTGGAGTATAATCTGTAGCCTAAGATGTGGATGACAAATTAAGGTCACATCTCTTAATTATTCAAAGTCAGTGATTCCTAGTGTCCATGTGGTTACCACAAAATTATCTTTTCCTTCCTTATCTTCCCCCTTTAGAAACAAAAAAAGTTGTGCTTGGGCCTAATGGCATTGGTAATAACAGTAGTGACAATTGCTAACATTTATTGAGTGCCAGCCACTGTTTTAAGCACTTTGTGTATATTAACTCATTGAATCCTCACACCATCCTGAGAAAGTTCTATTTTATTGCATGCCCATGATGATGTTTGGCAGTTTCTTATAAAATTAAGCATATACCATTTGGCCCAGCAATCCTGCCCTTATTTATTTATCCAAGGGGAATGAAAATTTACATTTATACCAAAACATGTATGCTTATAACAGCATTATTCATACTAGTGAGAAACTGGAAACAACCCAAATTTCCTTCAATGGGAGAATGGATAGACAAATGGAAGTACATCCATACAATGGAATACACTCAGCAATATAGAAAAACCAACTATTGATCTCCATGCAACATGATTTCATTCTTTGCATGATCATGATACTGTTTAACATGCTCCTCTGTGCCCTGGGTTTCCCAGAAACAGGAACTTAGATTAGCTGTTGAGATGTTGAAGAGATTCAAGTTCACTTTTTTAACAAGACTACTTTGTAAGTTCTTCTATTAGGAAAAACATAATTTCTGATGGTCTCTCTTTTGTGAGGTTAACACCATTGATGATCATTGCTTAGATATATTAATTCACTAAGGATTTGCAAAATGAGGAGATTCTAATTCTGTTACCCATTCTGGAATACTTCTGCAAAGAGAAACTTCCCTTCACTGACTATCTGGTCAACCACAGGTACAAGATAAATGTTTAATAGGGATTGCACAGCTCAGTGCAAAGAGATTGGTGAGTTTTCCAAATGTCCATGCTGGTAAGAGCAGGCTTGCACCAGCCGGAGTCCTTAAATTCTGGTGCTTGTTCTGGGAGCTGGGACATGCTGCTTCCTGCCCAAGCAGAGCTGGTGACAAATTGAAAAAAGAGCACAAACTCATGAAGCATCATAAAACCCCCAATTTAGGGTTTTATGGTGTGATGTATTTTCCCAAACAGTCCATGAAAGATACACAAAGGTAGAGAGAAAATGCAATCCTTGGGAGGGACTACAAAGAGTTTCATTCTGAGTTCCAGTTGGAAAAGTAAAAAGGCAGTGAAGTCACCTGTGAAACTCCTGGGATTTTCTAGAATTGGAGAAAAAGATGTTTCACCTGAAACTGTCTGTGTGTTTTCTCTAGTTCACAATTTCAAAATGTTTTGGAGAACTTAAAGGGGAACTTCCTGTAGCTCTTTGGGTCAGAAATGGGAATATGCTAGGGGTGACTAATAACTCTCAGTGTCCTGACCTCTGAGATACTAAAATGTCTAAAGATTGTAGAAAGACAGCAACAGGGAAAGTGTCAGTATTCTGACAGCAATCTAGGGCAAGGCCACAGCTTGCTCCAAAGCTGAACTAAGTGAAAATTCATGTTAGCTTACCAGAGAGAAGGCAGTGACTCACCAGCTTTTCAGATGACCACAGACACTTCTTAAGCCAACATAGTTCTAACTTACTCATCAGGCTAAACCTAGAAGTCAATGTCATGGCATCCGATGTAATACTAAAGAAATGGAGAAATGCAGAATTGCAGAGAGCTGATAGAGCATTTCCTCCTGTCCAGGGCTGTTTGCTCAGCTGACAATGGGCACACACAATGATTGATGTCATGGGTAAATCACATAGCGAGCAACCAAGAGCATTTAAATGACCATGGTATAACACAAAGATGTTGTGTACAGCTAGGCACAGTAAACTAACACTCAAACACACCAAAAGCTGGGAATGGAGAGGAAGAGTATATTCCTCTTGTGGTTTGGACCTGAACAGGTCTTATGACGTCCAGAACTAAATTGTCTTTGTGTCCAAAGGAAAATGAACAGTAGGGCAGGGCTTGAAATGCCAAGAAGGATATGACAATGTTTACTCTGGAGAAAAGAAGACTGAGACAAGACAGAAGTCTTCAAATGTTTGAAGAGCTATCATGTGAAAGAGAATTTGACTGTGCTCAGACAGGGGGCAGGGGCCAGTGTGAAATGAAACAGGGAGATTAACTCCCTAAATTCTGTAACAACTAGACATCTCTGAAATGGAAGGAAGCTGCCTGGAGAATAAAGCTTTTCTGCTGGTGGGTGTGTGTGAGCAGACGCTGGGCACACATCATGCTGACTGCAAAGACCCATTCAGCCCCAACTGAGGCCAGGATTGAGAATTCAGCCTTGTGCCCTCCCAGATGGCAGGTACCAGACCAAGGCCTTTGGTTATATAAGTAGAACCTCACAGGTCTGGGTTTCATCATTCCTTCCACATTGCAGATGAAGAAACTGAGGCTCAGAGAGGCTAAATAGTCTGCCTGAAGTTGCCCCACTATTACAGACCTATACTCAAATATCGCATGCTCTCCATCACACTAAATAAGGCATTAGCCTCTAAGCTTCTTAAGGAAGCAAAGGTATTATTTTTAAATGTTATCAAAATCCTATGTTCTTAGAGCCATAAATAAAATTTTCTCAACTATAAAACCTGATGATTCCCATCAGGGTGCCTAGATGGCTCAATAGGTTAAGTGTCCAACTATTGGTTTCAACTCAGGTCATGATCTCAGGGTCATGAGATCAAGCCCCACATCAAACCCCACACTTGGCATGGAGTCTGCTTGAAGATTCTCTCCATCTCCCTCTGCCCCTCCTCACCCCTGTTTGTATGTCCTCTCTCTCTCAAATAAATAAGTAAATAAAATCTTTAAAAAACCAAACCAAACAAAAAAAACCTAATGGTTCCCTAAGGATCTGATGGCACGCCAATGGCTCTCTCTGCTGGAAGTCCAGTGGTTTCATAATTAACAAAAGGAAATAGAATGAACAGGCTCTTTCTGAAACTTCTATTAAGGATCTCAGAAATTAAAATTTGTGTTATTCATACCATAAAATCACAGCAACACTATTTCTTAAACTAGTGGTTTATATGTTTTTTGTTTTGTTTTGTTTTGTTTTTTTAAAGATTTTATTTATTTATTTGAGAGAGAGAGAACACATGAGAGGGGATAGGGTCAGAGGACGAAGCAGACTCCCTGCCGAGCAGGGAGCCCGATGCAGGACTCGATCCCAGGACTCCAGGATCATGACCTGAGCCGAAGGCAGTCGCTTAACCAACTGAGCCACCCAGGCGCCCCGGTTTATATGTTTTTGTGGCTACCATACTTGTTTTATCTTGTGACCATGCTGGCTCTACATCAGTCATTCTCAAAGTATAGTCTGGGGATCCTTGGGGGTCCTCAAGATCCTTTTAGCGGGATCCACAAGCTCAAAGCTAATTTCAAAAAACATTGAGTACATTGTTTGCCCTTTTGGACTCTCATTCTTTTTTCTCTGTGGTGGTTTTTTGCAGAGGTTACATGACCTAAGATACCACAACAGATTGAATAAAGAAGCAGATGTGAGAATCCACATGTCTTCTGTGAAGCCAGGCATAGAGAGATTTTCAAAAATCATAAAATAATGCCACTTTTGCAGTAATTTTTTTGTTTTGCAAATTAGTTATTTTCCTAGAAGTTACTTATGCTAACATGTAATTGTTTTATCATTTAAATAAATTAATGAATAAATATTTTTAAATTTCTCAGTTTTATGTTCTAATACCATAAATATCAATAGACACAATGACCATAAACAGGAGCTTTCTGGGATCCTCAATAAATTTTTAAGAGCATAAATGTATATGTGACATGTGTTACAGAATAAGACTCAGTTTAATTAATAGCAATTTAACTTACTTTACTTTGAATTTCACACACCATAAAAGGTGTTTACCTGGCCTCTATTTCTAACTATTGATATCCACCTTATAGGCATCCCTCTAATGACTTCCAGGAATATGAATTCTCCCTGTCTCCTGCCAGATAGGGCTCAGCCAACACACCCGAACTGAATGGCACTCAAAGACCTGGCTGTCTAGTAACTGTACTCATCTTTCTCAGTTTTACAGATGATGCTAACACTTGAAGGTTGTAAGTTTGTTTATTGAGCATCTGTCCATCTCATCTCATTGGTGCCTCCCGGTGACTTAGACTTCTTGGCCATCTGAAAAATATGTCATTTGAATCACCATGTCACTGAGTCGCTGATGTTTCTTGTTATTCTATATGTTATATTCAAGAACTTGAACAGTTTGAGATTTCGCCCTACTTGCAAGCTAACAATTTAGCATGACACAATTTCATGAATACTGACAGAAGACATGAGACTCCTGGGTCAGAAACAAAGGACTTTATTACTCACAGTAATAGCAATAGTCTGAATGTCATCATTTGGGCCACTTGTCCCCATCCCAACTCCCACAAGGCAATGAAAAATGGGCCAGGTGATGCCTGCACACACACTGAGTTGAGTTACAGGAGAGGAGCATTGAGCGTAAGGAACCCAAATGTTTTATAATGGGCAGTAAACCTGCCTGATTTTTGTCCCAGAAGAAGACATTATCTTTATTATGCTGGACAGTAAATAAAGCTGTCCTTTGCTCTAGGAGACACTATCTTAATCTTATGAGGCTGTTTACTACATAAACATCCTTGAATAGATGGTATAAAACAAAAGCAGTTAGTGCCTCTGCAGATAAGACAGAGAGGAAATGGAGAATTGTCTCTCAACAACCCCTCTTCCATTTATACACAGTCATCAATCTTGGGCCCAAATTTGCACCACCATTTTCTTCTTTTTTTTTCTTTCCCCAGTCTTATGAACAGGCCATAAACCCTTCCCCTTCACTTATTCAGGTATGATTATCCTTCCAAAAGTTTTCTGGGTTTGTTTGTTTGTTTGTTTTTCCTTTCCATCCAATCCAAGGTAAGTATTTGGACACACTCTCCATGTCCATAACAAAATTCAGAAACAATTTTTTTTTTAATTTTTATTTATTTATTTATTTGAGAGAGAGATAGCATGAGTGGGGAGAGGGGCAGAGGAAGAGGGAGAGGCAGACTCCCTGCTGAACAGGAAGCCCAATGCGGGGCTCGATCCCAGGACACCAGGATCATGACCTGAGCCGAAGGCAGACGCTTAACACACTGAGCCACCCAGGCGCCTGCAGAAACAAATTTATAGGGATATCAAAGTAAGAACTAAAAAGTAAAAGAGGAGAGGGGAGATTGCAAAGTAAACACCAAATAAAAAACTCATTCTGGAGGAGCCTGGAAGATATGAACAAAATGGCTCCCTGTCCTTTTCAGAAGGGGCATTCTTAATTTTCTGTAAAGAAACTTTCTCCTAGACCAAATAAATATGATGTCCAATCCAACATTCACCTTTTAAAATCTACTAAAATTTCTGGAAGCATACCCAAGGAACTGTCAGTAACAATGTCTTCTGGAAAGAACTACTCTGGTCAGAGGAGGGAAGAGCATTTTCACTTTATTGCATTCTATTCTGTTGACTTCTATGAAAATAATTTAACACTATTATTTGGTGTTTGCTTCCCATTGTATAGGTTATCTGGCCACGGTTTTCCCAAACTGAAGCTGTCCCTTCTCTGCATCTTGACCCAGCAACCTCTCCACATCTTACACTTGGCCTAGCAATAAGCAAAGCTGGAGATATCAAGAATGTCTAATGTGAAGAACCCTAACACAACAAATCCATTGGAGCAAGCCTGCCACTCAAAGTAGGCTGAGAAATGTTTCTTTGTCCTGGATACTCTTCTTAAACAATCTCACAAATGCAGACAGACCTCACCAATACCAGGGGAATGGAAAGTGAAAATACTGGACAAAAGTCTTTGTATTTGAGACAGAAATACCATAAATTTCAAATTACCTCATAGCAAAGACAACATGTACTCTAACAATCTTTGAAAGTTGAAGGGGACACTTCTCATGAAAGTCAAGGCTTGTCTACCTTTATTTTCTAAATTAACAGCACATTATAAGGGAAAGAAGCTAAGGTGAGGAGTCATTAACATCTGGGTTTGCAACCCAAATTCACCATTAATCAGCTGTGTGACTGTGAGCAAGTTACTTGACCTCCCTGAGTTTCAATTTCTCATCTGAAGAAATGGGAATAAGAACATCTACCTCTATTTGATTGCTCTAAGTAAGTAAAGAGTTTGTTGCAGAGCCTGGTACACAGTGGGTGTTCAGTAAGGTGTTGCTGTGTTGACAGGCAGGGATTACAGTTGATTTGTTCTCCACAGTGTCAGTGACACTGTGAGTCGTCAGCTCTTGTTTGCTGATGAAATTTTGTGCCCCGACTCAGAGTTCAATGTCAACTTAGAACGGGATGCGAAGTTGGATGTTAAGAATGTGGATTCTGGAGTCACAGTGCCTAGGTTCAAATCCCACATCCACCATTTCCTAGTTCATAATTTTGGACACATTCATAAGTTCTCACTGCTTTAGTTTCTTTGTCTGTGAAGTAGGGGAAAACCAGCTTCATACAGCAAAATGTTAGCTTGCTTACCACTTAGACAACACTAAATAATAATACAAATAACACTATTAATTTGCATTATTAGAAGGGCAAGTCCAGGAGTCAAGCAGAATCATTCCCCAAACCTGAAATTCAAAATGAAACAGGAAATGCAGATGTCATTTTTAGAAACAGAAAGGTCTCAGTGATTCGGGTGTTTGGAAGAACTTTCTGAGAAGAGGCAGCTGCCAGAACGGAAGGGCTGAACTCCAAAAATTTCCTGTGCTCTTTTTTGTGTGTGGAAAAATAAACTAGTTGTCTTTTTTTTAAAGATTTTATTTATTTATTTGACAGAGAGAGACACAGCAAGAGAGGGAACACAAGCAGGGGGAGTGGGAGAAGGAGAAGCAGGCCTCCCGTGGGGCAGGGAGCCCAATGTGGGGCTCAATCCCAGGACCCTGGGATCATGACCTGAGCTGAAAGCAGGCGCTTAACGACTGAGCCACCCAGGCACCCCTAAACTAGTTGTCTTCACAGCTAGTTTTTAATAGTCCTGCGTATGAGCCTCACATTTACATAGCAAATACTAATCAATCAAATTTGTTGTACAAAATACAGCATATGAAGAGTTGAAACCCTTACCTGGTAATGGGAGGAAGCCCTTGGGAGACATCACTAATTTAAATAGAATCTTTCATAATAATAATACAGTAGACCCTTGCCATTCATGAGTAATATAATTGTTAGACCCACAGATCCCCAAACTGATGACAACACAAACAATACTAGAGCAGAGTGAGCTTTTTCATGCATCACATTTCTTTGAGGGGCATGTTTATTTGCAGATCCTCCAACCACTTGTTAACTGTCATTTAAATTTTAAATAAGTTTTGTTGCATTCAGTGGAGATTTTTCACAAAGAAACACACCCTTTTTCAATTCATAGAGCTACCGGATGCACTGTGGGCCTGCAGCCAGGCTGCCTGGATTCAATCCCGGCTCATACTTCTGGCAGAGGGACCGTGGGTACATCACCTTAGGTCCCCATATCCCACCATAAAATAACAGCCCCTACTTCTCAGGCTTGTTGTGGGGCCAAAGCGCATAGATATGTGGTCAGAGCCCCACCTGTGTAAAATCTGTGCCTCAGTGAGACTTCGTTTACCATGTGATGTCATCTTCTGCCAGCTCATAAAAATAAAAAGAGATTGTAAATCTGCAAATGTCAAAGTCTAACTAATATCATCTCTCGGAGAATCACAGATGTTCCGGGTGTTACATTATTAGTTCTAATCTCTGCAGCGCTGCTCTAAGGTTATTATCTTCATTTCACAGAGAAGGCAATTGAGGTGCAGAAAGATTCACTACCTGCTAAAGGTCACCCAACCAGAAACAGCTGAGGCTGTTCAGCCCCACTTCTACAGCCCCCACGCCCTTGTGTTAGGCCACGTGGTCTTTCCATAAACCTTCATCCAACACCCTGCACAGAACACCTGCTTTGTAGCAGGCCCCAGGGCCACACAGAGGCACAATCCCAGGACCCTGACCGGAAGGAGTCCCATCTCTTTGGTCACCACTTACTTTTCTTTCCCAACAATTCCACTGATGATGATATAGGTGATAGAGCTTTTCATACCCCTGATGCATATGCTTGAAAATTTGTTTGCCTCGTTAGCTGTTGTCATGCAAGATATGTCACCACCTGCCAGGAGGAATTCATAATGTCTTACAGTACTGGATAAGGAATAGGCTTTATCAGGGAAAGGCAAAATTAAATCGGTCAAGGGTCAGCACGAGAGAAGGCATGAGGCTTTATTTCAGGAAATAGGTACAAAAATAAAAATAAAACAGACACAAGCAGATTTCATAGAGAGTATAAGAAAGCCAAAGGTTTTGGAGGTCGGGATTTCCAAGAGCTTATTAAGCAATACAAATTATTAAATCCAGTGCACCTCCACATCAACTCTACTCCACAGAAGTGCTCCAAGTCAGTGATTTTTACCAATGGGACCAAGAATAAAGAATGCACTCCACTTATACAAGGGTGGTTTAATATTTGCAAAACAACAAACATGATACATCACACTGGAGAGAAAGCATAAAAGCCATATGATCATTTCAATGAATGCAGAAAAAGCATTTGGCAAAGCACAGCATCCTGCAGAGTAGGTCTAGAGGGAACATATCTCAGCACAATAAAGACCTTATATGAAAAACCCATAGCTAACATGATCGTAGTGGTAAAAAACTGAGAGTTTTTCCCCTGAGGTCAGGAACAAGACAGGCATGTCCACTCTCACCACTTTTATTCAACATAGTACTGGTAATCTTAGCCATAGCAATCAGACAACAAAAAGAAATAAAAGGCATCCAGATCAGTAAGGAAGAAGTAAAACTTTCACTATTTGTAGATGACATGATACTTTATATAGAAAACCTGAAAAACTCCACCAAAAAACTACTAGAACTGACACATGAATTCAGTAAAGTCACAGGATACAAAAATCAATGTACAGAAATCTGTTGCATTCCTATACAGTAAGAATGAAGCAGCAGAAAGTGAAATTAAGAAGATAATTCCCTTTACAATTGTAATAAAAACAATAAAATATCTAGGAATAAACTTAACCAAAGTAGTGAAAGACCTGTACTCTGAAAATTATAAAACACTGATAGAAGAAATTTAAGATTACACAAAGAAATGGAAAAACTTTCCATGCTCACGGGTTGGAAAAACAAATATTGTTAAAATGTCTATACTACCCAAAACATCTACAGATTTAATGCAGTCCCTATCAAAATACCAACAGCATTTTTCACAGAACTAGAACAAACAATCCTAAAATTTGTATGGAACTACAAAAGACTCAAATAGCCAAAACAATCTTGAAAAAGAAAAACAAAACTGGAAGTATCACAATTCCAGATTTCAAGTTATATCACAAAACAGTAGTAATTACAATAGCATTGTACTGGCATAAAAATAGACACATAGGTCAATGGATTAGAACAGAAAACCCAGAAATAAACCCACAATTACATGGTCAATTAATCTTCCACAAAGCAGGAAAGAACATTCAATGGGGAAAAGACAGTCTTTTCAACAAATGGCGCTGGGAAAACTAGACAGCTAGATGTAAGTGAATAAATCTGGACCGCTTCCTTACACCATACACAAAAATAAACGCAGAATGGATTAAAGACCTAGATATGACTCTTGAAGCCATAAAAATCCTTGAAGAGAGCACAGACAGTAATCTCTCTGACATCGGCTGTACCGACATTTTTCTAGATGTTTCCTGAGGCAAGGGAAATAAAAGCAAAAATAAACTATTGGGACTACATCAAAATAAAAAGCTTCTGCACAGTGAAGGAAACAATCAACAAAACTAAAAGGCAACCTACTGAATGAGAGAAGATATTTGCGAATGCAAATATCCAAAATATATAAAGAACTGATACAACTCAATACCCCAAAACAAATGATCCAATTAAAAAGTGGGCAGAAGACATGAACAGACATTTCTTCAAAGAAGACATCCAGATGGCCAATGGACACATGACAAGATGCTCAACATCACTCATCATCAGGGAAATGCAAATCAAAACTACAATGAGCTATCACCTCACACCTGTCAGAATGGCTAAAATCAACAACACGAGAAACAACAGGTGTTGGTGAGGATGTGGAGAAAGAGGAACCCTCACGCACCATAGGTGGGAATGCAAACTGGTGCTGCCACCGTGGAAGACAGTATGGAGGTTCCTCAAAAGTTTAAAATGAACTACCCTATGATCTAGTAATTGTACTACTGGGTATTTACCCCCCAAATACAAAAACACTAACTCAAAGGAATACATGCACCTCCAATATTTACTGCAGCATTATTTACAATAGCCAAACTATGAAAGCAGCCCAAGTACACATCAATAGCTGAATGGCTAAAGATGTGAGGTATATATATATATATACCCACACACACACACACACACACAATGGGATATTATTCAGCCATAAAAAAGAATGAAATCTTGCCATTTGCAATGACATGGATGGAGCTAGAGAATATAACACTAGGTGAAATCCATTAGTCAGAGAAAGACAAATACCATATGATTTCACTCATATGTGGAATTTAAGAAACAAAACAATGAGCAAAGGAAAAAAGGGGGAGACAAACCAAGAAACAGACTCTTTTTTTTTTATTTTATTTACTTATTTGAGAGAGAGAGAGAGCACAAGCAGGAGGAGAGGGAGAAGCAGGCTCCCCGCTGGGCAGGGAGCCCAACACAGGTCTCGATCCCAGGACCCTGGGATCACGACCTGAGCCAAAGGCAGATGCTTAACCGACTGAGCCACCCAGGTGCCCTGAGAAATGGACTATTAACTATAGAGAACAAACTGATGGTTACCAGAGGGGAAGTGGGTGGGGCATGGGAGAAATAGGGGACGGGATTAAAGAGTACACTTATCATGATGAAATAAAATAAAATAAAATACATTGATTAAAAAAAAGAATTCACTCCACTTCGAGTGCAAGATCTCTCTCTGGGAACCATCTCACTCCCTGCCGATGAGACCTGCTTCACTCTGAGTTCTAACCCTCTTGTGTGACTCAGAACAGTGAGGTTCTCTCCTAAGCCCATTCTCCTCACCAAAAGTAAATCAATTTTATTACTTTCTATCGGCCTCACTTTCGTGGGATTAACAATTATGCTTTTGCTTTTTCCCCACATCCCTGTGCAAGACTATGCTTTTGTATTCTGTTCTACTTCATTTTTTCCGATGTCCCTCACCACCCACCACATGGTTTCACAACCCACTCTGAAAAAATGCATCTATGGCGAAAGCTCCACTAGAGCAGAGGTTAAGTCCTTCTCATTCTCCGTCACATGTCCAGCATTGAGGGATATGTGGGTGTGGAATAAATGAATGAAGAACCAAATGAGTGAAAACCACACAAGGTCCTCTTAAACTTCAAAAGTCAAAGAGAAGGCAAATTTCACCAATGTGTGGATCAGAGTTGGGCTTTGGGGGCTAATTTTTTTTCATCTCTTGCATTAAAAATGAAGAAATAAAACCTGATTTTGGTTTCCCACTCTCTAATATCTTCCCATTCACCCACTTCCCTAAAAGAGTTTTTGGTGGAGGATTAGGATATTCAAGGTTAATAATCACAGCCTTAGGGGCGCCTGGGTGGCTCAGCTGGTTCTTGATTTGGGCTCAGGTCATGATCTCAGGGTCGTGAGACTGAGCCCTGCATCAGGCTATGTGCTGGGCGTGGAGCCTGCTTAGGATTCTCTCTCTCCCTCTCCCTCTGCCCCTCTCCCCACGTCTCTCCCTCTCTAAAAAAAAAAATAATAATAATAATAATCACAGCCTTAACCCATCTCAGAACAGAAGTATGTCAGTCAACTTTTTAAGGTACCAAGTAGGACACAAAACAAATTAAGACTTTCACGTAAAACTCCCATGGATACTCGTGTGCACGGGTCAGGCTATAAAACAGAGGAATGTGCCACATGACTTCTCCAGGGGCTTCTGGTTCACTTCATACATGAAGTGCATGTATGTGGGGCACTTCATACATGCACGTGCGACCCGGGAAGCCAATATGATAGCAGAAGTGAGAGGCCAGACTTACGTAATGTTAGCACAGGCATGGCGTTGGCTGAGGTGGCTCCTTAGATTCCTAGGCTTTCCAGGACAGTGTTGGAGAGAGACCGCGAAAATGTGAGAGCGAGCCTGAACTTTGAAAACTCAGCACTAGATGGCATCACATATTTGTCAAGTCACTTAAAGAACTGGTTTTTCTATGTTCAGAACTCATCTCTAATAAAATGCCATCGAAATTTTGGTGCAATATTTTTTTTTTAACTCGTTGATATCCTGTTGTGACTATTTTTTAATGATCATTCTATAATCAGCAACATGTAAGCCTGAAACAGATGCATGAGAAGCCTGTGAGAGCCTGGCGGGGAAATACGATCTCCAGGTATGCGGCCTGGCCAAAAAGTAGCTCTCCGTAAACCATGGTTATCAAATTTCTACCCAACCCACTCTCCTATGCGGACTTCAAAGGCTGAGAGCAGAAGGATGTATACAAACAAAAGATGAAAGAAAATTCAGTTCCGAATAACACCAGTCAGTGTTCAGAGTCTGTGACATTTCCAAGGTTGAGTCTGTGCCTTTTGACAATAGAAGAATGTCAAGTTTTAATTGGGTCACGATATGACACATGGATTATTGTTCCTGTTGTGTTTGCTGGCCCCCTTCTCCTCCCCCACAGACCTTTCCTGAGTGGAGAATTTCAAGTTCATGAGTCAAGTCTAAAGACATGAGTCTCTAGTGGCCAACCAGACTTGGCCCCTGTCATTGACTTTGGGTGCTAAGAATGATGCTCACCAAATAAGTGTGCAGCCAAAACTATCTGTAACTCTTCAAGTCTCTGGCATTAGCCCAAATGCTCTCCAAGCTAAAAACAGTGATAGCTAACATTTACTGCACACCTACTGCATGCCTGGCAATGTGTTAAGTCCTCTGAATGCATGTTTCATCCACCAAGAAGACTTTGAAGAAAGTACTATTAATATCACACCCATTTTATGGTAAATGAAGAGAGGCTTATTTACATAACCTTCCCAAGGTCACACAGCTAGGAAGTAGTAGATCTGGGTTCAAACCCAGGTTTAATTAATGGCCACGTTATGCCACCCCCCGAGACCAATAAACTGCCAAGAAATTTTTTAAAAATTCTTCATGGAATTTTCCTGTTACACAGCAGGGGAGGTTTACGGGGGTTGAAGGGCAAGGCTGATCCTGGAGTGTGTCTACAGTTGGTCTGCTGGGTGGCCTCTGAGGGGCCCAATCAAGTGGCCCTTTATAAAGACTGTTACTGCACCTTAGGTAAGCTGTTTCCCTGGAGCTGGGAAATGGCATATTTACCACTGGACCGTGGGGCACTTCACACATGCACGTGCGACCCGGGAAGCCAATATGATAGCAGAAGTGAGAGGCCAGACTTACGTAATGGAGTGCCTGATGTCTCTCTCGAGAGAGAGAGAGAGAGAGCACCTTACACTTTTCAACACACTTCCTCTCACTCCTCATTGGGTTCTCACAACCTAGCTGTAAGGTAGAGAGAGAGGTGTTATTATCATTTCCACGCGATATACCAGGGAACAGCTTTGTGCAGGGCCGGCTTGATTTGTGTGTCGTCAGTGCGGTCACCCAGGGCTCCACACTCTGAGGGCCCGGAGCTTGGGGTTTCGTTAATTCCCAACTGAAACTGTGGCTAATGTGATCTTTGAATCTGTGCTCTACAAAGGAAGTCCGGCAGGACAGTGACATGTGAGCCAGGTTGGATCTCGGCTCACCCGGAGTCCTGCCCTCCCCTGGCCCCTGGCCTCCAAGTCCTTGGCCGTGAAGTCTCACTTGCTGTGTCTTTCTACCTGATAGCTGCCAAGGGCCCCAGAGAGTGCTGGGAGCATGGTCCACATGCTCACTGATGGATGGCCACGGAATAAGTGGCCGGGAGGTGGCGGGGTGGGGGAAGGGGGGGAAAGCTCCTCAAGAAGGAACATGAATTGCTGGCTCTTCCCTCCGCATCTGTTTGGCCAAGTTCCTATTTGCCTTGGGTGGAGGACTCAGGGGCCAGGCGCACCCAGCCACGTGAGGCCTCCGAGCAAAGCGGCCCCCGGGGCAGGAAGGCAGGAAGTTGCAGTGGTGAGCCACGGTAGTTCCAGTACCAGGGTTTCACAGATTTCACAGAACGTGGACGCAGGCTCTTGTAAAGGGCTGACCACAGAGCCATCGAGGCTTGCGTGCTTTGCCCGGCTTACCTGAAATCGTGTGTCCCGAGGCCAGTGACGCACAGAGGAATTTCAGCAAAAGTCGTCTGGCGGGCAAGCCACCTGGCCGAGTAATCTGTTTCCCCTGGAATACATTCAGTTACACAGAACTGTCAGAATAAAGCCTTCGTGATGCCACGCCCAACTTCACACGGAAATCTACTTCCCCATCACCGGGGAAAAGAGACAATACTTACTTACTCTTAGAAAAGAGACCTTAAAGAGCCACGCAAATGGCATTTAGGTGTCTAAAGACTTAACCGTTTTCAAAATGCGAACATTGCCATCAGTTGTCCTCCATATTCTCAAAGGGCAAAACGGAAGGAAATAGATAAACGTTTTGGAAAAGAGACTTTGAGTAGATTGAGCAGGAGCTTTTTAACATAAAGATGACTAATCTATGAAACAGGCTTCCAAGAAAATTGTAAGACCTCCCTCACCTTTAGACAGAGAAGGCAAGGTACTTGTACATTCACTCAACACACATTTTAACAAGCCCCTGACAAGTGCACAGCACTGAGCTAGGTGCCAGGGTGGACATAAAAGACATGCAGAATAGGGACAAAAGGAGAGATGGAACTCAATGTGACACGGTGGCACAGCAATCACACCTTCATCCAGCATACAGGTGAGTGCCTGCCAAGCAAAATAATGTATGTGAGACTCTAGAGCAGCTTATGAAATCGAGTAAGAGTCCTGCTTCTGGGAATAAGGTAGACTAGAAATCCTGAAACCCTCCTGCTGCAAAACCTAAACATTTTAGGTAAAATACAGAGTTCAAAATTTTCAATGAATGGAGAAGCTTGTAAGAAACTAATGGAGGGAGGCTAGCCAACCGTGCCTCTGGCTGATTCAGCCTAACCTCTACACAGCCTCATTTAGGGACGCAGGAGACAAGCCTTGTGCGCCACTGGAAAGGAGTCCGGTCAGTGAATACCCCCCATAACCTGAATACACACACACACAGCCCAGGCCCAGTGGTGACAGATGGTGACTACACTTACCGTGATGATGAGCACTGAGTAATGAACAGAATCATCGAAAGCATTTTGTGCACCCAAAACTAATACAACATTGTATGTCGACTCTACTTCAATTTAAAAAAGTCTCCACTTGTGGCTTTTCTAGGCTGTGCACACCCTACTCACATGAAGGCTGATCAGTGGCTATGAATACTCAGGGAGGATTTTAAAACCTTATCCTAGCGCCAATGCAGAGATAGACCTAGTCTCCCTCTCCCTCGACCCCTTTCCACTGCGTGCTGTCTTGCACTCGCTCTCTCTCTCTAAAATAAACAAACAAATAAACAAATCTATCTTGAAAAAAAAACTAAAAGACCTTAAAGGAAGCCAGAGAGAAAAGACAGATTATGTACAAGGGAATGAAAATAAAATGCACAACTATTTCTCAACAGCAAAAGGAGAAGTCAGGAAACTGACTGAGGATATCCTCAGTATTAATGCGGCAAGAGAGTGAATATCAACTCAGAATTGTCTGCCAGTGAAACCATCTTTCAAGAAAAAGAGTATAATGGAGACATTTTCAGAAAAAAAAAAAATTGAGCATGATTACCATGAACAGATCCTCCAAAAGAAACTCTTCAATAGACTTTAAGACAAAAGCTATGATCACAGAGAGAAGGTCTGAGATACAGGAGTTTTGCAAGTGAAGTGTAGGAAAATTATGTGGGGAAATCTAAATAATATGAGTCAATATAATTTTTAATATGTGAAATTCAAAATGACTGAATGGCAATAGCGTGTGAAGTAGGAGTAAATAGATTGGTGCTAAAGCATTGTAAGATTCTTTGATTTGGGAGGAGAATAAAGTTTATTAACTAACTTTGGGTTTTGTAAAGTATTCATGTTAAATCATCAAAGGCACCCAGTAAAAGAACAGGTAACCTACAAATGCAGGGGAGAAATGAATGAAAAAAGGCCCTACTCCACATGGATGAGTCTCAAAAACTTAATTTTGTGTCAAACCAAGTCACACAGTAGAAGTTTACTTATATAAAGTTAAGAAATAAACAAAACTAAGTAATACACTTACTGTTTAGCGATACATAAACATTGGTAAAATTACAAAGCAAGACAAAGGAGTGATTAACAAAATCAGGATTACTTAGCTCTGGGAAAGGAATGTGAAAAGATACTTGGTAATGTTTATTTCCTAACTTGGGGTAATACATGTATGTGCTTTTCTTAATTTTAGTGTATTAGTATTATTATTTAAAATGTACTTTGGCATTTTAGAGCTGGTTCCCAAATTTGAAATGTGTTCATACTTAAATTAGCTTACCATTGCTGAGAAACACACCACACCAAAACTTAGTGGTTTTAAACAAGAATCTTTTATAATTGCTCATGCATCTGCAGATTCTCTGGGGCTCAGCTAATCTAGGCTGGGTTTGACAAGGGAAGAGAAATAAATATGCTCTGTTGCTTGGGAGGAACTGTAAAGTCAAATGGCAAGAGTTATTAATAAAGAGAGAAGTGAAAACTTGAGGTCAATAATGTACCATATTGCAGCTCTTAAGAAATTAAGAAGTTCAGGGGTGCCTGGGTGGCTCAGTCATTAAGCGTCTGCCTTCGGCTCAGGTCATGATCCCAGGGTCCTGGGATCGAATCCCACATCGGGCTCCCTGCTCCGTGGGAAGCCAGCTTCTCCCTCTCCCACTCCCCCTGCTTGTGTTCCTGCTCTCGCTGTCTCTCTGTCAAATAAATAAATAAAATCTTAAAAAAAAAAAAAAAGAAATTAAGAAGTTCAATAACTCAACACATTTATTTCCTTCTTTATTGCGGTAAAACACACATAACAGCTACCATCTTAACCATGATTAAGTATACAATTCAGCAGTATTAAGCACACCTACATTGTGTGCAGCCATCACCACCAGCCATCTCCAGGACTGCTTTCATCTTGAAAAATTGAAACTTCCTACCCATTGAGCAATAATTCCTCAGGGCACCTGGGTGGCTCAGTCGGTTAAGCATCTGCCTTTGGCTCAGGTCATGATTCCAGCGTCCTGGGATCGAGTCCTGCATCGGGCTCCCTGCTCAGTGGGGAGTCTGCTTCTCCCTCTCCCTCTGCCCATCCTGCTGCTTGTGCACGCTCTCTCTCTCAAGTAAATAAAAAAAAAAAAAAAATCTTTAAAATAACAATCATTCCTCCATTCCTCCAGTCCCTGGACACCACCATTCTACTTTCTGTCTTAACGAATTTGTTGCTCTAGGTCCCTCATATAAGTGGAATCATACACCTGGGTTTTTGTTTGTTTGTTTCCTTTTTGTGACTGGCTCATTTCACTTAGCATAATGTCCTCAAGACTCATCTTTTTGTCAGAATTTACTTCATTTTTAAGGCTGAGCAATATTCTATTGTATGTACATGTTACATTTTGTTTATCCATTCATCCATAGACAGAGATGTAGGTGGCTTCCTCCTTTTGGCTATTGTGAATAAGGCCGCTATGATTAAGAGTGTACAAATATTTTTTCAAGTCCCTGATTTTGTTTCTTTGGGGTGTATACCCAGAAGTGGAATTGTTGGATCAGATAGTAATTCTATTTTTAATTTTTGGAGGAATCACCATTTTGTTTCACATGGTAGCCACACCACATTACATTGCTCCCAAGGGTGCACAAAGTATCCAATTTCCCCCCATGCTCACCGCACTTGTTACTTTTCTGGTTGTTGATGTTGTTTCTTTATAGTTGCCATCGTAATGAGTGTGAGGGGGTATTTCACAGTGGTTTTAATTTGCCTTTATTCAATGATTAGTGATTTTGAGCATTTTTTCATGTTTATTGGCTATTTATATATATTCTTTGGAGAAATGTCTATTCAAATCCTTTGTGCATTTTTAAATCAGGTTTGGGGGGGTTGTTGTTGAATGGTAAGAGTTCTTTATATGTTCTGGTTATTAATCTCTGGTCAGGTAAGTGATTTCCAAATATTTTCTCCCATTCTGTGGGTTGCCTTTTCATTGTGTTGATTATGTTCTTTGATGCACAGAAGTTTTTATTTATAATGCAGTTAACTTATTTTTTTTTTCTTTTGTTCCCTGTGCTTTTGGTGCTGTATCAAAAAAATTATTGCCGAAAAAAAAAAGGAGGGGGGGCGCCTGGGTGGTTCAGTCATTAAGCGTCTGCCCTCGGCTCAGGTCATGATCCCAGGGTCCTGGGATCGACCCCCACATCAGGCTCCCTGCTCGGTGGGAAGCCTGCTTCTCCCTCTCCCACTCTCCCTGCTTGTGTTCCCTCTCTCGCTGTGTCTCTCTCTGTCAAATAAATAAAATCTTTAAAAAAAAAATTGTTGCTGTATCTAAAGCTGTGATTCAGAAAATAATTTGGTTTTGACCTAAGCTTTTCCACTGGTTTCTCCTAAGAGTTTTATAGTTTTAATTCTCATGTTTAGGTCTCACATTTAGGTCTTTAATTTTTCTATATGGTACAAAGTTCCAATTTTATTCTTCTGAATGTAGATACCCAGTTTTCCCAACATCATTTGCTGAAAAGACTGTTCTTTCATCCATTGAATGGTCTTGGCATCCTTGTCAAAAGTAATTTGACGACACATGAGGGTTTATTTCTAAGATCTCTATTCTAGTCCATTAATCTATATACTTTTCTATAAGCCAACACCAAACTATTCTGATTACTGTATTTTTGTAGTAAATATTGAAATCCAATCCTACTCTGCTCTTCTTTTCAAGACTGTTTTGGCTCTTCTTCTTCTTTTTTTTTTTTTTTAAGATTTTATTTATTTATTTGAGACAGAGAGAATGAGAGACAGAGAGCATGAGAGGGAGGAGGGCAGAGGGAGAAGCAGACTCCCCGCCGAGCAGGGAGCCCGATGTGGGACTCGATCCTGGGACTCCAGGATCATGACCTGAGCCGAAGGCAGTCGCTTAACCAACTGAGCCACCCAGGCACCCCTGTTTTGGCTATTCTTGAGATTACATATGAAGTCTAGGATAGGTTTTTCTATTTCTGCAAAAATGTCATTAGGATTTTGATAGGGATTGCACTGAATATGTAGATTGCTTTGGGTAGTATTGACACCTTAACAATATTTAGTCTTCTGATTCATGAAGATAAGATGTCTTTCTATACACTGGTATCTTTAATTTCTTTCAGCAAAATTTTGTAGTTTTTAGTATACAAGCATTTTGCCTCCTTGGTTAAGTTAATTCCTAGGTATTTTATTCTTTTTGATGCTGTCGTAAATGAAATTGTTTTCTTAATTTCCTTTTCAGTGTGTTCATTGATACTTGATACACTTATTTCTTTTTTTAAACATGGTGACTTAAACATATGCCCAAGTGGGTCATTCATTCATTTACCAATTATTTCTTGAGTACAAAAAAGTTAATATTGGAAGTAGATATGTTGTATAGTCATAGTGCCCTTAAAGAAAACTAATCAATAATTAGGTATCTTATCACAAAGAAAATTCAAGCCCCAAAATTTTACAGGTAATTTTACCAATTATCCAATTATTCAAGGATTCAAAAAGTTGAATAAACCAATTCTTTAAGAGGATATAAAACCAGGGGGCACCTGGGTGGCTCAGTCGGTTAAGCGTCTGCCTTCAGCTCAGGTCATGGTCCCAGCATCCTGGGATCGAGCCCCACGTCGGGCTCCCTGCTCAGTGGGAAGCCTGCTTCTCCCTCTCCCTCTGCCTGCCACTCCCTCTGCTTGTGCTCTCTCTCACTATCTCTCTCTCTCTCTCTGTGTCAAATAAATAAAATCTTAAAAAAAAAAAAACAGGAAAATTCCCCATCATATTCTATGAGGTTAATAGAACCTCATCATTACCAAATCACACAAAGAGAGTATGAGAAGGAAAATATGACTCCTGAACACAGATGCAAATTTGTATACAAAATATGTGCAAAATGAATCCAAGAACATATTTTAAAAGCACACTGTGACCACTTAATTTATTCCAGGAATGCAGCAAGATGGCTTAATTTTAGAAACATTCATATATTTCACCACTAAATACATCAAAGGAGAAGGTTTATGTTTATCTCATAAAAAGTGTTTGCTCTTATAAAAGCATTTGATAAAATTCACCAGCAATGCATTAAAAAAAACTCTTAGCAAATATATTAGGACCCTGCACACTCAAATGGGGTAATTTGAGAAGAATTTAATGATTTGCAATGGCAAGGGCACAATAAAGGAAAACCAGTTGAGATATTGTATCTTCTAGGTCAAGTTCCCTTAAAAGGCTTGAGATAAGAATTCAGGTGCATGTATTTATTGACAGGGTTCTCAGGAGAAAGAGAGTGAGGGAAGCAGGATATGGCAAGGAAAGAAGCTAGAAAAGATGTGATTTCCCCAAGTCTAGCTTCAGTCTGATCCCATAGGAAGTTCTGCAGCATCGTATGCGCCAGCGTTGATCCCACCTTTAGGCAGCCTAGGGAACCAGCCTTTTGTACCCCTGTTTTACTCAGTTCTTAGTTATGGGCTACCCCAGCAGGGGAGGTGGGAGTGAGAGTTTATTAATCTCTGGCAAAGCAGCTTTTCTTAGGCCAAAAGTAATTCTACTTGTTGAGGACACAGCATCACATAATGGTCATTGGTTGAAGGTGTATAATGAGTCCTGAAGCATAGTAATCTAGCCCCACAGAGCGTCCACTCCAAGTTGGCACCCTAGCTGCCCCTTCAAGACGCCATTCCATCATCCTTCCAGGCTAGCCACTTCTGAATGACACAGAATACAGTAGGACCTAAAGTCATGTACCTATCATCTGTGCCCATCATCACACCTACTTGGCTATAAAATGAATCCCTTAGTCCAAGACAATGTCAAAAAGAATCCCCTATCAATAGATCAGACATTCTGTGAAATCTTGGGTCGTGGTTCGGGCCAAAGTTCTACAGGCAAGAAAGGCAACACCATGCCCCAAACACATGAGAGTCTCAGTCATGGTGAATTATTGTCCTTTCTGGGATTAAAGGAGGTTGATTAATCAACTTGCCACCAGTGGCTGGTGGCCTCTTCAAAGGCTGCTCATATATTAGGAGCTCAGCACTGGTCTCTGTGAATGGCAGGTCAGTGCTAGTGGCTGGGTCAGCCTTGGTATTGTACTGACATGTGGCCTGCATCTCTCCACCATCTCTACTCTGAGCCCATTGAACCACACCGTTATGTCGAGGACAGGAACTAGTTGGCATCTATTGGCCCAGTCATCCTATCCACATGGTAGTTTCGTGCCTCTTCTATGGTGGATGCTTTTTTGAGAGCATTAACAAGTGATAGAGAAATTCTCACACTTGGTGTCCCCTCCCATACAGTCATCCACGTGCCGCCTCTCCAGACCTGCATTTCTTCAATCTTTAACCATGCTTCTTCAAAGCCCCTGACCAATCAGCAAAGCCATTTGGTCCACATATACCCTTTCCTCTTCATTTTTCTCTCCTCACAAGATAGATGCCCAGGTGGACTGCTTGAAGCTCTGTCTATTCAGAGGATTTTTCCTCACGACTCTTCAGCTCCACTCCTGAGTGGTACTCGGGAAAAGCAGCAGCCCATTCTCCAGTTGCCTCATCTTACTTACCATCCCTCTATGAACTGAGCCTAGGCGTTTTACTATAAGCTGAGCACTGGAAACATTCACCCTGTCCCCCACCCACCAGTGTATGCCACGGGTGTGATCTGAGGAGATGTTTGGACAAGTCCTTGAAAGAACGAGTATTTTTGAATTGCAGTGATCAATAATAAACATATTTCTTATAAAAAATGTTAATTGGTAGATGACATGAAACTTACATGTGCCTCTGGACTTTCTCTATTTCAATCCTAGATGTACTATGTCCATTTTACAAAGGATTTCTGTTGGCCTATCTGACCTTGAGACTTGATGGGTCTGACTACGTCCAACTCAGGATGGAAAGTTTTGGCTTCAGGATCATTTGGTGTCACGGTGTTGGACCCTGTCTTTACCAGGACCCAGAAGCACATCAGAACCTGCTTTTCAAATGAGTATAATGTCCTCTGCTCTAGATAGCCTGTTCTTGCTCCAGAATCCTAGGAACGTTTGACCTCCTACTAATACTTGCTAGAGACTCCAAAAAATGTTTTTAACAGTGACAGATTTCTAGTATACCAAAGATCTGAGTCATATGTCCTAAATTTCAGGACTGCTTATAATGCATCCTAGACCTGCTACAGATTATTTTCTGTATCTGGCCTTTATTCAAAACCAGCATCATTTGACATCATGTGGGTCAGAACAGTATTCTCAAGCATGGAAAATGCTGACTCTGAATGTGAAGAGAGCTACCAAGCATTGTGCCTCTTCTGAGTGGTAGGAAGTGCAACGCACATTACTTGTCCTTAACTTTAGAATGAATGCCCTGCCATGTTCTGGACCATGAACCACTGCAAACTGCACCAATGTGTAGGTCCTTAATCTTTGTAGGGTTTTTCTTTTACCCTTTGGAGCACATATGCCTTACCGAAGCATTCAGAATATCTGCCACTTCTTGCTCATCTGAATAACATGACGTCATCAAAATAATTAGCCAATGAGATTTTCTGTGGAATGTCCAAATGGTCCAGGTCCCTTGTGACGGAAAGCAGAGGGAGGAATTCATGTAGCCCTCAGGCAAGACCGTGAATGAATGTATCCCGTTGTCCATTCTTAAGTGAATGCAAAGTATTTCTGATCCTATTTTCCAATAAATATCAGGAAGGATGCATTTGCCAGATCAATAACTGCGTACTAGAATCTGTTAATCTGCTTTAATAAAGATGCCCCCTCTGGCCCAACAAGTGCAGCTGGGACTTAAACTTCGTAAAGTTTGCTATGGGTCACTGTCATCCGTCATGATCCATGAATTTTTTTGCGGGGACTAGACTGGCAACATAAAGGATATGATGAGGACCACTATGTCTGCATTCTCTGTCTCTGAGGATGGCACCAATCACCATCCCCTTCATGATTTTAGGGGATACTAATTGGCTTTTTCTGCTACAATAGCTCTTACTCTAAAAATCAAGATACAAGTGTAAGAGTTCCAAATACTACTAGGTACATTCATTCAGGAATCCAGGAAGTAGCCATTGGATGAGTCTGTGCACTTCGTGGACCCACTGTGAGATGGATCTGGGCTAGGACTCCACTTACCACCTAATCTCAATGTGCCCCTCCTCTAACACAGGTCCAGGATGGCAGGAACCAGCTCAACTTGGCCCTCTATCCAGTAGTCTTCAAAAGATGTGAGCCTACCACTTTCCTCGGTATATAATTAGCCAAGTAGATGCTTTGGGGAAAGGACTAGGGAAATCACTACTTTATGCAGTTACCATGATGCTTCAGGATCCTTTATGGTGATGTGGCCTCTCCATCAGCTGATGAATTTTAAGCCTAAGGGCATTTCAAGTCCAGAAACAGAGAAAGAGGCCCTGACTTTCCATTGTGGTGACTGATCTCAACCTTCTGTCCACCTATTTTTGAGATCTGTTGATTTTACATATTGAATAACACCCATCTCTCTTGTCCTAGGACCGACATACTCTATTAACCCTCTTGATAGGCCTCAGGGGATGAGGGCCATTCCAACTCTGCTGTCCATTCTGGTCATTACACTCACCTGTCTTCTGAGAGTTAAATGCTGCCAGCTGGCATCACCTTGGCTCCAAGAAATCCCAATTCTGGAACAAATATCTCCTCCCATCCGCCTTGGCCCAAGAAGATAACCTCCATTGAGCTTCCCCGCAATGTCCGCGCTCCCCTGAAGAGCACATTCCTTATTATCTTGGTAAACAAAGAGTCCTCCAGGGCCTCCCAAAGAACAGTATCAGCTGGTGGTTTCCCGGTCTTAAACAGTAAATCCAGAACTGCAGACCCGCCTCTCCAGGCCTTTTTTGTCCCTTCCTCCACAGTCTCTACGTCAGTTAGCATGACCCAACACTTCCTGAGCAAAGCCATCCAGCCAAGTCTTTGCTCTTGGGCCCTCACCAGCGTTTTCATTCCTCCATAACAGGAGAGTTTCTTTGTATTGACAGACACTCCTTTTTCCAGACTTACATGGATCCACCTTGATCCTGCACCCGCAAGAACTCTTGCACAGTTGCACCAAGAAACATGAAAAGAATGTTCATAACAACATTGTTAAAAAATCAAAAAGACCAGAAACAGCCCAGTTGTCCCTTAATGGGAGGATAGATAAAGAAATAACAGTATTTTCTTATAATAAAATACTATCTGTTACCAGACCAATAATGAAAATGAACAAACTACAGGTACATCAATATGACTGAGTCCCCAAAATTTTAAAAAACAAATTGCTGAAGAATACACTCAGTATGACATTGTTTTTATAAAGTTCAAAATTAAGCAAAAGAAACAATGCTTAGGGACTCATACAAGCATGATAAAAACTAGAAGCAAAGCAAGGAAATTCAGGAAGGCAGTTAGGTCTGGGTGGAGAGAAGGACATGGGGTCAGGGAGGAGCACACAGGATGTTTAATAATATCAACTCCATTAATAACATGTGTGCTAGATTGTGCTCTATGTATATAATAGTTAATTTTTAAATAAAAAATAAAACTTATTAGCCACAATCCTTTGCTTCAAGCTACTCACAGTCTAGGAAGAGAAGTCAGACATATAAAAACAAACTCTAATACAAAATGTATGAGAAAACTGCATCGGGGGGAAAAATACCTAATTATAACTGGGAAGATCAGGAGAAGCTGGTGACATTTGAGATGAGCTTTGAGGAGATTTCTAAGGAGGAGAGAGGGAGAGAAGACAGTTCCATCCAGGGCTGGAGCATATTAGCATATTCCCTGCAGAGGATGCTGGGAAATGAGGGAGATGATCCATGATTCCATCTCTTTGCTATTTCTCCTGCCCCCGCACCTTAAAACAACTTCTGCCACATGCAGGGCATACTCATTTTCTCCAGTGAAATAGAAACAGCACAGCTTTTGAGCATAAAGAATGGTGGTTTGAATTATAGTTCCACCACTCACCAACTCTCAGCTGTACCCCATTCTCCTGTGTAAAATGGAGACGTCATAGGTACCAAAGAGTTACTTCAAGGGATGAAAAATGTAGGTGGATGTTAGCTCCTTATTCTCAGGACACATGTCTGTCAGTGGCTTGATTTTTTGTCTTTGGCTTGACTTTATCTTTAAATTCCAGGTAGAACAGATATTGTTTCCTTGGCCTCAGAGAGCCAGTGGCCTCAAAGCCAACCCAGACATGACACATAGCACTGCAGGAAAGTTTTTGACCTCCCTGAGCCTCAGTCTCCTCACTTGAAAAGCAAGAGGAAAACTGAATCCAGGGTAGATACATAGATTTCATCTCACTTGCCATCCATGAGCTGTGGCTACCTCGCCTGAGCAAGGGTTTCTGAATCTGCCTTTAGCTTCTGTGGGAGAGAAAAGTCCTGGCCAGTTCCTGTCTGGGTGGTGGGAAGGACATGGGGTCAGAGAGGAGCACACAGGATGTTTAATAATATCAACTCCATCAAGGGGCCAGGAGCAAGAGTGGCGGTCTGTCCTCTTTTAAATGCCCATGAAGTCAGAGGCAAAGTAAAACAGCTCGTCAGCTGGGCAGACAGTCTAAATAATGAAGGTTATGATGAATTCCCTGCCCACCCAGCATTTCTTCATTTAAGTAAACAAGTCAATTTATGGTTTAGGCTGATTTCATCCCTAAAATGAATGTTACAAAAAGCTGAGTGTACTCTTAGGAAACGTCCCCTTTTAAAGAGTTTGTATCTACGGTGACATCATGCAGAGGCTTCCAGATGGAGAGGAATCTTTTCTGGAGGAAAGTTCTGACCTTTAAAGAAGGGTATTCAATAGCCTATCCTCACTGCAACCAGGCCTTTGAGTTCCAACTTTGATAATCAATGCCCATAACACTTAGATGTGAAACTCTGATTTGGTGTATGAGTCACCGTAAGCCAGCATGGGACAGGGGAATACCCTGTCCACTAGAGAGAAACCTCACTATGGCATGGCGGGGGGACAGTGAGTCAGTCCACAGCTACTCCTGAGAATCTCTGAGCTGATGTTTCCCCCACTAATCTCAAGTAACCGAGGGGCTTTTTCCTTTAAAACAAAAAAAGTCACCGACAACACCAGACGGGATTTCAGAAGCTAATTTCCAAATTTTTCCAGTCCAAATTATTTTGAAGGAATCTTGTTTCTTTGTATTAACTTTTTTATTATGGGACATTTTAAAATTATATAGAATCAGAGAAAATAATAAAACAAACTGCCATGTACTGATCACTCAGCTTCAGCAGTTAATGAATTCATGGACAATCTTATTTTATCTTTACCCCCCACCTGCTGCCCCACTCCATCCTCTGGGTTATTTCAAAGTAAATCCCACATATATCATTTTATCAGCAAATTCAATGGGGTTCTTATACTTGTGCTTCACACGTTGAAAAAGTTATGGCTGGGGTGCCTGGGTGGCTGAGTTCGTTAAGCATCTGCTTCGGCTCAGTTCATGATCCCAAGGTCCTGGGATCGAACCCCGCATCAGGCTTCCTGCTCAGCGGGGAGCCTGCTTCCCCCTCTCCGTCTGCCTGCCGCTCCCCCTGCATGTGCTCTCTCTCTCTGTCAAATAAATAAATAAAATCTTAAAAAAAAAAAAAAAGAAAAAAGTGGGGCCAAGCAAGTCAGCTCTGTCAACATTAATAGAATATTGTTACTACTCCCTCTTATAGACCAGACTGCAACTGGCCTTGAGTCCCAGGGATAGTAAGTGACAGAGCCAGAGTTTAAACCCAGGCAGTCCAGCTCAAACCAGAAGATAAATTATTTAAACTCAGGGCCCTTATCTGATGGCAAGTGACTCCCTAATAAGAAATACTGAACGCGGAAGGTAACTGCTAGCTTGCATAATACACCCAACTAATATCTTTCAAGCACCTAGTCTGTTCACGATAAGCATTTATACATAAATAGTGCCCTGCAATGTACAAAGCTATTTAAACTTCCAGATGGCCCTTGACTAACTATGACTCTGCAGATGTTATGAAGTAACAAACTAAAGTTCTGAGCAGTCAGCTCAAACATTTGCTGGTAAGAGATCTTCAACTCTGACTTCAAGGACAAGTCTCCTTCCAATACAGGGTCTGTGTTGCTCTCAGCAAAAGGAAAGCCTGGAAAAGTAAAAACCATTGTACGGATGTAAGTTACATGTCTCCCTCTCTACCCAAAAATGATGTTCCAAAGAAAACAAATGAATAGTGAGCAGTGTTTCCCGAAGGAGAGTAAACAGTATCAACTCCTGAACTCCCTGCAAATGACCTGTGAGTATCTAGAGGACTCATCTTGTGAATGACTGTACTGGCAATTCATACTGTGGTAATCAACTTCAGTCCGAGCAGATGAGATGTGCTCTAGAGAAAATGAGAGCCCCGATAGGAAATTCTGAATTTCTGAAAACCACTCCTCTCCAGCTCGGCCCTACCCCACCCCAAGCCTCGTGGCCTGGCACATCCCATGGGAGGAATGGGTTTGTTTGGAGATGCTAGACATGACACAATGCAACATGGGGAACATCCGTCTGAGAGCGGCCTCAAGAGGGAAGAAAAAAATGCAATAGATAAAGGAATCTCAAGAGGCTGCAGAAAAAAAAAATATGAGTACTGAAATTACATTTCCTGCAGTTTCAGGGAAAACGTGTGTTGTCATCGTTCTGTGAAACATTGTCCACTATTCTACTTGTGGGCAGGGAATGCGAGGAGAAGGCTATGGTGTTTCCTGCCATCTTCACTCCTGCGAACTCACAAAACCACCCATCTGAGTCCAAGACTGTGAAGCCTCTCGACCAGAATATTTAAGTCACCCTTTGCACAAAGTGTTCTTTCTGCACATTGAAAAAAATGCGTGTATTAATTTTTTCAGTGTACCCAAGGAAAACATGTTTACTTCACTTATGCTCCTTAAGAGCATATGTCCTCTTAAGCATATGTGCTTCCTTGAATTAGTTTTGCATGAAATACTTAAAACATATTTCTAAACAATCAAATATCTACTAAGCGCATTTCAAAGCAATTTAAGGGTTAGTATGTTCTAGTGAATTATTTCCTGTATTGCAGATTTAACTAAAAAGAGTCCTTTGAAAAGTCATGGTTATTTTTTAAAATAAGAGCTAAATATTCAGTCAGCCTGCTGAGTGTTTTTGGCTATGATTTTTAACATTTTTTTTTACTTTGGCCTAGCTTTTCCCCGGATATAAGCCAGAAAAATCTGCAGTATCTGGAGATACTTTTAAAGCTACAGTAAGATTACCAACTCCAATGAGGCAGATGAAATGTAGTTTCTCCTATGAAAAGGATCTAAGGTAAGATGTGTATCTTCCAGGAAGAGACAACTGAGTGGGGGTGGGGGGAATCAAAGCAAAGACATTGCTGGAAAGTCTACAATGATAATGAATCTTGTGTGTGAGTGGCATGAGCTTGCTTGCATCATTGACTTTTGCTTCCAATCCTTACAGGGTCATGCCCTGCTGGTTTCCTTAAAATGAAATGTCCAAGCTATCCCTACGTCATTCCCACCCCCAAAAAACTAATAGCCTAAATTTCAGTTTCATTGTTACTGTTATTCCATAGGATCAAATCAGACATTTTTTCTCACTTGAGCTTAGCAAACATTTGCTTGCTGCTGTGTTCTGGTTCTCCTGGGCTGTGGAACCAGCTGAGGACCTCTTGTCTGGTGGAGGTACAAAGGGTCAATAAACATTTAATGAGGATTTGGAATTGAAGTTTATTTTTTTATGGTGAAAAAATTTGTATTTAGACTTAGCCAACTGGACTCAGTTTACATGATCCCAATTTGGTTGGCAACATCTAAAGTATCATAGTCAGGAGCCAGTTGAACTTCTTCTGTCTACTAGGCCTGATCAAGGTATTGACCTTGACCATGGCAATGTCACAAAACTTCTTCACAGCCTGTTTGATCTGGTGCTTGTTGGCCTTGACATCCACAATGAACACAAGTGTGTTGTTGTCTTCTATTTTCTTCAGGGCTGACTAGGTAGTCTGGGGGAACTTGATGATGGCTTCGTGGTCAAGTTTCTTTACCCTGGGGGTGCTTTTTCAAGGATATTTGGGCTGCCTTCGCAGACGCATGTCTTGGGTCATCAGAGTGTAGGTGATGTGCGGGTCTTGTTTTTGGGACTATGGATGCCTTTGAGCACTGCTTTCCTGGCCTTCAAAGCCTTTGCTTTGGCTTCAGCTTGGGGGGGTGTAGTGGTGTGGGGGTGGGAGGGACAGGGGCTTCCTTCTTCACCTTCAGCGCCATCTGCATGAAAGGTATCTTGATGTTTAGATGCTGCAGACCACAAATTTATTTTTTAAATACACTCTTAAGTAACAATCTAGATCTTGTTTGTTTTGAAGAACAGAGCACTAATGACGAAACAAAAACACATATACCAAATGTATCTCTGCTCCAAAGGAACCAGAATGAATTTTCCAACCACATCTCCTTAAATCTCCAAACAAGGGATTGAATGAGTGACCTGGTATCCTCATTTTCCATGTGAGAGTCTGATGATCCAAGTTCCTCAGAGAGTGAAGTCAACTTTAAAGCCATATCTCTCCCATTATAAAACCTGGTTTTTAACCAAAGTGTAGACCACTACACACTCTACACACTGAGTTTTGCGTACTTTATGTATCTGGGCAACCTAACACCATGCATATAGAATATTAGAGGGACATTTGTCTTGTCTGACAAATACAAACAAGAACAGATAGCATATGACGAAGAAGGAATATGGAACTTTTACTTTTTCAGAGCCATAAAGAAGGTTTCCAGGCTGAGGAGTAAATTGTTATGAATGATTATTTGCTGAATTATCTGTGTGTTCAGCTAATGCTTAACATAAGGAGTCATCATTTAGTGGCAGAGCATAGATAATAAATACAGCATATTCTACATACTATATTTCAGTAGTTCTCCACCTTACACCAAATGCTTCCTTTACTATTGTGAAATGACTTGGTAGAAAATAAAACCTACACACATATCAAAAAAAATTTAATGTATAAAGATTTTGGGAGACTTAAGAGAAGTTATAGAGTGATGTTGTTATAACAAAGGAGAGATTAATTGTGCTGGAAGAGTACCTTAATGACTTCCATTTAAAGATGGTGAGCTGAGCACACGTTTCAATCTCCATGTTCTCCTGAAGTTCCACTAATATATAGGAAAGGATTTTTTAAAAGCATAAACCATAGGGGCGCCTGGGTGGCTCAGGCATTGGGCGTCTGCCTTCAGCTCAGGTTATGATCCCAGGATCCTGGGATCGAGCCCCGCATCGGGCTCCCTGCTCAGCGGGAGGCCTGCTTCTCCGTCTCCCACTCCCCCTGCTTGTGTTCCCTCTCCTGCTGTGTCTCTCTGTCAAATAAATAAATAAAATTTAAAAAAATAAATAAAAAATAAAAAAATAATAAAAGCATAAACCATAAAGACCAAAACAAATGGGAGGAATTGGAAAGTTATATGGCAACAGACTTTGCAGAACCAAGAAATTGAACACTAACCCAATATTGGGAAAAGTCAAGAAAGAACCCGATATAAATGGTAGACCTCCAGAATGCTGAAGAAACAGCATCATCTGATACTTCCAGAAAGACTGAACACCAGAGAGTTGGTTAAAAGTCTGTTTAAGTAGCAGTAAAATCTCCACATCTAATCCCTTACTTCTGAGACTGTCCCTCCTTTCCTGGTGCAAGCCTGGAGGTATATTTTCTGGAAAGGGTAGAACAGAGGGCATCGGGGCTGGGGGAAACCAAGCATCATTGAAGGTGATGCTTAGGTTCCAAGGAAAGAAGGATTCAGTGAAGACGTGCGAAATATTGAGACCCTGACCACACTCAGCTCCCAGAGGCTGACAGCCAGACTTAAACCACCTGGACAGCAGACCAGACAATCCAAAATCCACTTCAAAAGGAAAGACCTAGAGATACAAATACTGGTACAAAGAGTGAGTTTTTCCCAATGAAATAGCATATCTTGATCATGCTAAAGTGCACCCCACAGTTAAAAACCAGGCCCAGATGCCCAGCACAGCCAGTCAGCTCTGAGCGCCCAACTGCTAACTATGAGTGGATGGCCAAGGAGTGGCAGACATTTGAAGAAGGCTTTGAATAGGAAAAATAGAGGTCAAAGCAAATGAATCAACAAGAAAACATAAAGGAAAAAGAGAAGAAAACTTAAAAAAGAAACTACCATCAATTTCTTCAGAATAAAATAAGACAAGATATTCTCTCCATGAAATAAGAACAATGTTTTCAAAAAGGTTTTTCTAAGAACAAGGTGCTTTAAAATAAAAATATAATCAGAGAAAAAAAAATTTTAATCTCTGCAAAGTTTTAAAGTTAAAATTGAGGAAATATCCCAGAAATTAAAAAGTAAAAGTAGAAGGAAACACACACACACGAAAATTGTAAAATCTAATGAAGAGTCCAGAAGAAGCTCACTGAAAAAATGAATAGGAGAATAATTTTTTTTTAAGATTTTATTTATTTATTTGAGAGAAAGAGAATGAGAGAGAGAGAACACATGAGAGGGGATAGGGTCAGAGGACGAAGCAGACTCCCTGCCGAGCAGGGAGCCCGATGCGGGACTTGATCCAGGGACTCCAGGATCATGACCTGAGCCGAAGGCAGTCGCTTAACCAACTGAGCCACCCAGGTGCCCAAATAGGAGAATAATATTAAAAAACTTATGCATATACATCTCCCAAATCTGAAAACTGGTTTCCAAATTAAGAGTCTAGAAGTCCAGAATCATGTGCTGAGACATGTGGCCATGAAGTTTCAGAATACTGCAGTCAAGGATCAAGAATCTGCATGATTTGAAAGTTGTCAAGAACCACACTAGAAGATAGGATAAAATAGAACAAAATGCCTGCAAAATGTCGAAGGGAAATCATTTCTTATCTAGGCTTCTATACTCAGGCAACTATCAATCAAGCATGGGAGTAGAATCAAGACATTTTCCAAAATACAGGTTCTTACAACTTTGTCTCCCATGCACTGTCTCTCAGGAAGCTCTGAGGAAAGTACTCTCATGAAATCAGTAGGTAAGAAACGTACTGATGGTAGGAAACCTCTTGATGGTGAAAGGTACTCTCAAGATCTCCAGCCTCTTCTTGTGGTTCTGTGGAGCAGAAGGCACAACGTTGAGCAGAGGACCTAGAGATCAACCAGTCTGGGATGATGTGGGTGAGCCCCTCAGCGCTTCCTTCAGGAGGGCACCTGCTGGAAAGGGAATGGTCAGGGACAGCCTCCAGCTGCCATGCTGGGCTGTGCTTTCCCCACGCTGCTCCCGCCAACACCTGAGCATTTTTGCCCAACATGGGATTCCTCTAGTGAGGCTCTCAACCAGCCATGCCGGGATTTCCTCAGAGCTGCCCTGAAGCCTGAGGCTTTTCCTTCCCTCTTTCCTTTCCCAGATGTCAGAACTGCATCCCGCTCTGAAGGCTCTCTCTGCCTCCCCCTGCCTTCACCCTCTATCTTTCCACAGGTATTTCTCCCCCAAAATCTCTCACTCTTCAAATACCATCTTCATGTCTACTTCCTCAAGGACCCAAACTAACACAAATCCAAAACACAGGTTCGGAAGCTCCTGGGAAAGATCCATCAAGAAGACAAAATTATTCAAATACCCAATATGTTTGATTTTATTGAGCAATATTAACACAAATGGAGGCAAGCTGGGGATAATCAGTGATAAATACATAGACAATTAGCCCCCCTCTGTTGGAAAAACAGAGAGATGGGAAGTGTCCAAGAATGTGGTAGGTGGTTGGGTGTGAAAAAGAATTAAATCTTCACCTTTGGGCACCTGGGTGACTCAGTCGGTTAAACGTCTGCCTTCAGCTCAAGTCATGATCTCAGGGTCCTGGGATTGAGCCCCATGTGGGGCTTCATGCTCAGCGGGGAGTCTGCTTCTCCCTCTCCCTCTGCCCCTCCCCCCTGCTTGTGCGCTCTCTCTCTCTCTCTCAAATAAATAAAATCTTTAAAAAAATAAAAAATATATCTTCACCTTTAATATTGAGAAAATAATAGATAATGCCTACAATAAGAAAATAAAGAAGCAGCAAGTATGTTACATGGTGAAATAAGGTGAATGTTACGAAAAGAATCAGAATCGTTGAAAGGAGTTGTCCCTGAAGAGCAGATAATGGAAGGGGGTAGTTCAGGGAACTGGGTTTTTTGGGGGGTTAAAAACCATAAAGAACAATTTAACTCTTAAACTATGCACAACTATAACTTTCATCAAAAAATACATTGCAAAACAAAAGAAGGCATTGCAAGGAAACTAAGTGTGAAGCAAGGGGAAGGACCTAAGCAGACGGTGAAAGAGAGGAAAGAGTGAGCCATGGGAGGTGGGTGGGAAAGGCCTGGGGGCTAGAACCAGCAGCCTATGCTGTGCCTGAAATAGAGGGACTAGAGGTCAGCATGGCTGGAGTGGGCTGAGCAGTGAGGAGAAAGGCACGCGAGGAGCCTGGACACACAGATGGGGACACACAGGGCCTTGTCAGCCGCATTATCTCAGGACCTTATCTTAGGAGCCATGGGAAGACTCTGAAAGTTTTCCCGTGGGAGGATGTCTCACATTCATGTTTAAGGTCACGGTCGAGGGTGCTGAGAATGTGTTGGAGGGAGATGAGAAGAGCAGCAGGGTGAGAAAGAGGGTGCAGTCCCGAATGATGGCCAGTTGTCTTCCTTGAGGCTTTGGGGGGGTTGGCTGTGAATTGCTAGGAAAGCACACGAAGCATATACTGAGGAGAGGCAGATGTGGGACCAGAGATAATTTCAGTTTTGGTGACGATGGGCTTAAGTTTGCCTGAATCTAAGTCAAGACGTCAAGCAAACAATTAGAATCACAGGTCATGGGTTTAACAGAGAGATCTGGCCTAGGGGCACTTGGGTGGCTCAGTCAGTTAAGTGGCTGCCTTTGGCTCAGGTGATGATCTCAGGGTCCTGGGATCGAGCCCCACGTCGGGCTCCCTGCTCAGTGGGGAATCTGCTTCTCCCTCTGCCTCTGTACACACTCTCTCCCTCTCTCTCTCTCACGACTCTCACGCTCTCTCTCAAGCATGATGCTGGTCACAAAGCCTGGGGCGCAAGAAGAAGGTTGAAATGATGCAGAAAAAGAAAAAAAAATACAAGAAAAAAAGACATTGTGACAAATTGGAAATTAGTTAAACTTCTGAGAGTTTGACACCCAACTTCATAGGTGAAGAACTGTTGTAACCAACGGGCTTGTTTTTTGATGCATGAAAACTAACCTGTGTGATTTCTTTGTTTTTTTGTCACCTATTTGGTCAGATTGATGCAAATGCTCACATTGCTTTACCCTAGCCACTGACATGTGTCATTTCTGGATGGTTCCTCCCATCAGTGGGAAGCCTGGGGTGTATATTGTCAGAACCTCCCATTCTGCCATCTGTACTTATCACCCTCTGTGACTGAGGTTTTTCCAACTGCTGAAACCACTTCCTAAGTATGAGAAATGAGATGTTTTTCTACTCAGGTAAAACATAAAATAGAAACACAAGCCCTCTTGAAAGGGTAACCGAATAATAGTATGCCAAATTGGAATACCTACTTGAAATGTGTGAAAATAATAAGTCTTTTGTGGAAAAAGCCTTATCGATTGCTGTTTTCTCTACACACTGTCTTAATAAAACAACATTTTAAAAAACCTGATTGGAAGGCATTATAACATTTTCCTTCAGAAAAAAAAAAATCAACACAGCTGAGTGGGCACAAGCTTCTGGTCTTTGGAAGGGGCATCTGGGTATATTCTGCATAGATTCTGCGTATTGTCCTGATTGTTGTGCATAGTAAATAAATAGTAAATGCCTCAGGGGAAGACTGCTTCATACTAATAAATGCTGACTCGTAGGAGTAAAAATAGGGTATCAGAAAAATCACAGAAAAATGGTTTTGACCACATAGGCCACATTTGTATGGTCATATGCTGCAATTAAAAGGAAATGCTTACTTCTTTTATTTTGTTTTCCCAAAACAATGCTTGTTAAATAATGCTTTGGAAAAAAAATAAAGGAATATATATATTTTTCTCTTCTCATTTATTTCTTTACTTCTTCATTTGCATTCCATTATTTCTGTGGCTTGAAAATGTAGGCGAAGGGGATGGGTGAATCACACCCAAAGTTCAGCTACCTGGAAAAATCTGTGTATTTTGATCACAATCCTTGATGGCAAATGATAAAAATTGTCTCTGGTAAATTTATGCCAAACTTATTGGAAGCATAGTGAATGGCTTGGGCACAGAAAACAGGTAGCGGCCAAAGGAGGCCAGGTGGCTGAGCATACCACAGGTCAGGCTGCTTAGAATGCTGCCACTGGCCTTTGCTACCAGATCCCAGTCACTTTCCATCTTTGATTGGCCATCCTTCTGCCACTCAACCCCATCCTGCCACCGTAGTAATCTCTACCTGCCCTGAGTCTCTGCGTCAACCCTTCAAAATTCAAGGTTTTAGGTAAGAACATCCAGTTGTGCTAGCTGGCTAATGAGATCTTACTCTGGACTCCAGGGAGAGAGGCTACAGAATATGTTTTTCCATTTGCATTCTGTAGGGTCTTGTCTTCCTCGAGTCATACAATTGGGCATTCCTCAATACCAGAAAGGGTGTTCCAATGACGGACAACCAAAAAATGACATGACCACCATAACAAGTTTCAAACGTTTTTGACTACGATTCCTAGTAAGAAACACACTTACAGCACACACACACACACACTCATACCCATGCATATGAAGAAAAGTTTCATATGATACTTATCATTACTTATCAGACCCACCACCTTATGACCTGTGGGTGGTGCACAAAATACACTAGGGCTGTCATCCACATAAACTAAAATGCAAATGACATCCTTAAAGTGTGTAGTGCACAACCTGACAACCATACCTGGCGGCTTTGTGTGCAGTGCACTTTGTTCTTGTTTTTTCTATTTAAATTTTTGTAAATGTTCATTGCAAACCACTGAATTGACTTCATAACTCATGCAATGTACTGATTGTGTCCTCCCCACCACCACACACACACCCCAAAATTCAGATGTTGCAGCCCTAACCCCCAATGCAACTGTATTTAGAGATAGGGTATTTACATGGTAATTAAGGTTAAATGAGGTCATCAGAGTGGAGCTCCAATTCGATAGGACTGGTGGCCTTATAAGAAGAAGAGATCTCTCCCCCATCTCTCCCCCAACAAACACACACATAGGAAAGGCCGTGTGAGCACACGGCTAGAAGGTGAGAACACACCCCTCTGCAAGCCAGGAAGAAAGCTTTGACTAGACACCAACCGTGCTGGCACCCTGATCTCAGACTTCCAGCCCCCAAAACAATGAGAAAATAGATTTCTGCTGTTTAAGCCACTCAGTCTACGGTATTTTGTTCTGGTCACTCTAGCAGACTAAGACAACCCCAAAGTGTGAAAAATACTACACGACACCGTGCTTAGGGCGATGCATCAGAAACATGGGGACCCCCTTAGCCATCCATTTCTAGCTGCAGAGGTTGCTTGATCATTCCGGCTGCAGCTGTTTCCTGAGCAAAGCCTACCTATTCTTCATTTCCACCTCCCATTTCTCTCCCCAGGGCTTTTTTCTCCCATTCCCTTCTCATTGGACCACTTCATTAATTCCACGTGGACAAATTAAACAGGCCATCTTCCTTCTTTCCTGGCTTGCCTGCTTGATGTTTTTCCCTCCTTCCTTCTTTTCTTTGCTCCCTCTTCCTTCTTTACTTCCTTTGATAAATGGATTCTTTAAGATCTCAACACTTCCTTAAGCTACAATATCTGTTGAGAGTGTGCTCATTAACTCACGGTGGATCTCAAGTGCATAGGGATTAAAATTGGATATCTGGCTTTGAACGCTTTGTTAAGCTTCTCTTACCATGAGCATTCTCATATTATGAGCAAAATTGGAGCTGTTACAAATAAAGACTAGAAAGGCCAATTTTTTTTTCTCATTTTGAAAGCAAGTCTAGCCCCACCCACTGTGTAAAATCAAATCTAATGTAGTCTAGATTAGAACATCACCAAGACTGGTCTCTATCAAAGGGAATAATAAATTAAGGGAAATTACCTTAAAAATTGTGTTGTCTCCCCTGTACTCTGTTCCTGCTTGTCTTATTCATCTCCTCTCAGCACTGAGTACTGGCTTGCACTCCAGATAAGAATGTATTTTCAATTGCCTGTTTCATCCAATCTCTCCTTTGCCGCCTTCTACTCCTTAAAATGTTGAAAGGCTGGAGAATTATCTTGCATTGACATTTACTATATTCCACTTACTTTGTATGTATTATCTCACCTTATCTTCACACCCGTGGGGTAAATACTCTGAATCCCACTTTACAGGTGAGGACTTGGAGATTCAGACAGTTCAAGTTCCCACTGGAGTGAGTTATGGATTCATGTTTGTCCAATTTCAAAGATTGAAATTCTTTGTTCTATACAACATTGTTTTCCAACTGAATACTTGTGTTCAAATCCAACTAGAGTACTATCTTTCAAAAATTCTGGATTAGGATATCAGCATGTCATAGACATTAGATATCATAGCCCACTGCTCAGCAAGAGCTCAAAGTCCACATTCTGATGTCGGGAACTGCACACAACGCCCTTGGATGACGGTGTTCTTCCCATAAGAATTTATATTCTCGGGGCGCCTGGGTGGCTCAGTTGGTTAAGCGACCCCCCTCGGCTCAGGTCATGATCCTGGAGTCCCGGGGTTGAGTCCCACATCAGGCTCCCCGCTCAGCAGGGGGTCTGCTTCTCCCTCTGCCCTCTTCCCTCTTGTGCTCTCTGTCTCTCATTCTCTCTCTCTGAAATAAATAAATAAAATCTTTAAAAAAAAAAAAAGAATTTATATTCTCCAGCCAAATGGGCTTCCATTGAAGATTCTGGTAAATTTTGAAGATAAATTCACCAGGCTGAAAGCTTCATGGTTTTCCTATTACTGACCACCTTAAACTTCTTACATCTCACTTTGAAAAATATCTCCAATTTGAATCCATCCAGCCTCATCCTCGCACTATAAACTATGATATGATGGGCCTCTCTCTTCCGTCTTTTGGACCCTGTTGTCATAGAAGTAGGACAGGGTCCGTTGTCAGATAAACCTGAGGCTTTCCTTTTGGTTTTGACTCCTGGCAGCTCTGGGTCTTTTAGACCATCAGCTTCCCTTCTTGCAAGATTGTCTCAGCAGCTCTGCATTAACAGAATTCTACTACATCCTTTCTAAGGTCTCTTTTTGCTCTGGAATTCAGTGATCTTTTCGTGTTATTTACTTTTCAGGGTTTTGTTGCCATAAGACTTTTAAAAAAGGTGCTAAACTGTTCTCTTGAGTTCAAAATACCTCTAATTCTAATTCTAAATGCAGTCGTTTCGAATCAACACTGTTTTCTGGATTAGGAAAACTCATCTCTCCAAAGACTTAGGTACGAATACTGTAATGTTTTTCGATTGGCAGGGAAGGCAAGGGAAGGTGTGGGAAGGAAGTGGTAAAGGTGAGGTACCTGTAGTGTGCTCAAGGAGATAAACAGTGGTCAGTGAGGTCTGGGGAAATTTCTCTCCTCGGCCCTGCAAACAGAACTGCATGCTAGAGTGATTCCCCTAGACACCCGGGGCACCCTCGGCTGAGACCTGGCTGTGGGCCTTGACTGACCAACTGGCTTACTTACATCAGGCGGCCAGGGAGATCTGCTCTCACTCTGTCTCTTCGGTACCTAGAGGTCCTAGAGGTGCCTGGGAGATCTGAGGTACAACAAGACCACACAGCACCTCCTTCGTGGTGGATCGACGTTGCAGGTGGGTGGGGATCCGGCTGCCTACACCGTGTGCTTTGAAGGGCTTGGGAAGGATAACTCTTCCCCCGTCCTTCCTACAGCACAGTCTTCTTTACAATGCCTGGAATTTCGCCACCTGTCATTTGTTCTCTTAGTCAAGCGCTGCCCTCTCTCCAGTTTTCATTCAAATTATAAATACCCGGGAAATAGACCTGGCTCACTCGCTGGTACTTTACCATGAATAAGTCTACTACATGGTACTGTGAAGCAAGGAAGGCCAGAGGGGACAGAGGTCAGATAGGAGGGAGAGGTGGTGTCTTACTAGGGGAAAACCTCCTAACTTCACAGATGTGCCTGGAACCAGCCCCATCTCTATGCCACACACTTTCCTCCCACTGCAAGGGAAAATCTGAGATCATGGGTGTGTTTTCTTGAATCATTAAAGCATATTCCGAAGATGGCCTAGGTTTGAAAACAATATGGCAAAGGAAAGATGCCAGATGAAAAAAACAGTAGAGCCTCTCGCATGGTTCCGCATGGTTCTGGTCACTTACTAAGTGTTCAGCAAATAAACGTTCCTTCCTTCTTTCCCTAGTGCTTCAGTGTTTCTACTGAATTAATTCATTCCCACACAGTTAGATTTCCTCACAGGGTAGCTTTCATGTCCAAATGACCAGAAATTCCAAATAAAGTTCATAAGAAATCGGCACCTGTTCAACACAGGCTGGGCTGCTTCCGGCTTCCAGTTTAACTGGAGGTGGGGGTTAAAGAAAGTCAGCAGAACAAGCAGGTTAAAACGTATCTTATACGGAAGGCACTGGGATGGAGCTCACTTCTCTCTAGATCACTTATTATTGCAAATATTTCTGTTGCCATTTCATTTATAAGTGCTCTAACTGTACGTGGCTGATTACATCATACACTAGGATCACAACTCCTTGGTCTTCCATAGTAGTTTGGGCGTCTAAAGGAAACAGACTTTTCCTGTCTGCTTTTATACACATGGAATGAAGATGCTGTCTTCACTAACCCCACTGAAGTCTTCACCCACTGATTTATTCGAATTCCCACTGTTCAGTAAGCGACAATGTTTCCCGTACTGTTTCTCGCGTCTCGATCCCTGCAGCCCGCGCCTCTAGCCCTCATGGTACATTCACGGTCCTCTTTCCACTTCCCTCCCTCTTTGCCTAGGTCCTTGTTTGATGTTTCTGTCCTTTCTTCTTTCCTCTGCGTCCGCGCCACGTCCCGCGTGTCTATTTCTCACTGTTGTTTTCCTCACTCCCTATGGAAACCTTCATTTCTTTATGAATTCACTGAACACACAGCATGTACTTGGCATGGTAATAAATTCAGGGGAAACAGAAATGAAAGGCGCAGTCTTTCTTCAAGGGACTCACAGTGGAGGGTGACAGAGGAATCAACCAGTCTTTGTCACATAGCACAAGGAATAACCCTGCCTGGAGGAGAGACTGAAGGTGGCAGGGACCCTTCCTGGAGAAGTTGACACTTGAGCTGATTCCCGAGAACCTAAATCCCCACTGGTTAAGCAGGCAGAGATGGGGCTGGAAGGTGGGAAGGACATTTGTCAGAGTGGGCTGTGTGCTCAGCGCCCGGGGTTGCCAGGAGTAGGGCCGGAATGGGTAGGGCATGAGGGGGGGAGGAGGTTAGGAAATGGGCCTGGAGAAGTGCCAAGGCAAGGTGATTGTGCATGATGTGCAGGGTTAAGGAATTTTAATTTTATGTGAAAAGGATGTAGAGCCCTTATGCTTAAGTAGTAGAGTGACGAGGCATGTCCAGAGTCCCTAGGCAGGAGGAGCAAGGAAGCAGAGGGGAGTGTGAGGCACGTTACAAAGGCTGCAATGTGGGAGTGGGGGACACAATTCAGACATAGAAGGTACAGGATTCAGTGAGCAAGTGGAAGGTGCAAAGAGGGGACAATGCAGAAGAGCTCTCAGAATTCCAGCAAAGGCAACGAACGGGGTGCATAGTAATGAGAGTCCCAAAGATGTGGGAGAAGGAGTGGGCCCAGGAGAATAGGAGAAAAGTTTCCTCCTGATCCAGCCCTGACTTGTATGATGATCCAGATGGGGGTGAATGGAGCTTGGGCGGGGGGAGTCTGGGCTGGAGGGACCCATTGAGGTCTCCAGGATGGGGTGGAGGCGGGTGGGCGCAGAGAAGGTAAACCAAGGGCTCGTCTCCCTAGAGTTGGTAGCCGTGGGTAACCTGGCCGCTACCCACCCTGACTCCTCCTGACAGGACCACCACTGGGGCCCCTGCCATTTCTTGCCAGCCTGGCGTAACCAGCAGTAGAAGCCCCTGACGTGCCCCAGCTCATCCAGCACATCGGACGCCAGGAGTCCCATGGCTGCCGCCTGACCGTGGCCTCCGTGTCAGGGGCCACATGCACGTGAAGGAAGTGGATGAGCAGATGCTTGATGTCCACAACAAGGACAGCAGCTCTTTTGTTGGGTGAGTCCCCAATAAAGTGAGAACAGCTGTCTGTGATGTCCTACCCCTGGGGGGGCTAAAAATGACCCCCACCTTCATCAGCAAGAGCGCAGCCATCCAGGGGCGATTCTTGCATCTGGAGCAGGTCAAGGTGCAAGGCCCGCGGGCACTGGCACATGGTGGGGGGGCGGGGACCACACGGAGTTCGAGAGGCCGAGAGTGACATGGACCCCTGGTGGCCAAGCCCCCTCAGGACGGAACGGTTTGTGGAGGAGGGCAGAGGAGAAGGTGGTCTAGAGCTGTGTGGTCCCCGGTAAAGCATGGCAGCCATGTGAAGGCTTCACCCCTCACGACCTGTTCGCTGCCTGCCATGTCGTGCTGGCTCCTTTTCCTCCAGGCAGAGTGCTGTGCAGATGCTGCCATAACAGATTTCCCATCATGGAAAACAGCAGAACAGCATGGCCAACACGCCAAAGTCTCTCCCACCCCAGGGACCCGGTGCTTATTATGTCCTCTGCCTGGAAAATTGTCCTTTGGCTTTCCACCACTTGGTTCCTCAGGTCTCTTCAGAGAGGACTTCCCTGGCCTTCTGGGCGGGACAGGTGTACCCGTATTCTAATAGAGCCATGCTTATTCCCTTCCTAGTACTCAGGGCCGCCTGTGGTCAGTCATGTAGTGATGTCATTGTCTTTCCCGCACCCAGCTTCATGCCGGCAGGGCTCTGCTCTGTCTTGTTCACCATTGTAGCCCTGCGCCCAGGGCAGTGCCTGGCTCCCTACAGGCTTCCATCAGCATCTGCCAAATAAATGAGTGAATAATGAATCCAAAGTCTCCGCAAAAGAGGACCATATCAGCAAGGTCCCCACGGGAAGCAATGATGAACTTAAATTGAGGAGAATTTAGTAAAGGGACTGCTTGTCAGATGTGGGAGAGTGAGGAGAAACCAGAAGGTATAGTGCAATCCACTGGGCGAGGAGCAGTGGGGGCTCCATTACCATCCCAAGGCCCAAGGAGCATGGAGGAAGGGGTCACCAGAGCCAGGAGAGAGAGGAAGAGAGGGCCATATGGCAGCACCTGGGATCTTGTTACAGAGGAGAACCAAGGAACTAAGTGCCTAACCTCATGCTTCTCCTCCTATCCTACTGGCCCTTCTCATCCAGATACAACTAGTAGCCAGGAGGGAGGATGACAAGGGATCCCCAGCACGCTAATGTGGTTGTACAGGTCAGCCCTCTTAGTGGAGGGCAGGGGAGGAGGTGGGGGCAGACCTGGAGTGGTGGATGGAGAAGGCACAACATAAGGACTATAAAACCCAACAAAACAGACAGACACACACACACACACACACACTGGCATCTCCCACTTGAAACTCCTATCAACCAAAAGAGCATGGCTGTTGGCTCACACCCATAGTGCAAAGGCTCCTGGAGGCAAAGGCAAAGAGGGACCCTCAGCCCTGGAGAAATCGGGTCTGTTCTAAGCAGTCAAAGCCTAGATGGGTCTCATTTCCAAAGCATTTTCTTAGATGTGTGTCTCAAAAAGAAGCTGTGTTACATTAAAAAAAAAAAAAAAAGTGGGTACCAGAGTCAAATAAGTTCCAAAAGTCCTGGGTTAAATTGCTTTTTCACTTCAAGGTTTGTGAAGCCCTTTACTATTCTAGTGTACATGGTTAATTTCCAAAAGAGGGGGCTTCTTGGTAGCATCGCATGGGCCGGTGAGTTCTTCAAAATACACCTAAGCCCTGCCCTGAGAATCAGGCCACTGCAGCTTTACCTCTTGAATTTAAATTCGGTGTGGACACTGCAAGATGCCTAACTCCCAGGGATCTCCTTTACATTGCCTGCCCGAGTTAAGGGGTGGGTCTTAGATGTTCGTCTTTTTAGGATTCAATGTCTATCCCAGAGCCAGAGTTGCCCAGTCACCCTGGATTTCTCAGAGTAAAAAGCTTGAATCCTCCGGAGAACTCAGAGCAACAGCCTGCTCGGAGGGCTCACGGTGTCTGTTTTCTGTCCTTGACCTTAGTTAGTCCCGAACCTGTTTGTCCTCAGCTCTGCACCACTCTGGTCCCTGGCAGTGACACACGCCGACCCAACTGCCTGCAGCAAATTACTCATCCCCGGGATTCTGCCCCGTCTGGTTCTACCCCCATGACTCATTCATCTCCATCTGTGACACTTCAGTATTCTCCAAGGTCATCCACGCTGTGCCCAGGATCACGTGTCCTTGTGGTTCTGAGCTCATCATATCTCCTCAGTGGCTCCACCTGTTCTGTCCTCAACAATTTTCTTCTGGCTGCTGATTTTGTCCCATATCATTTTGTTTATTCTTTCTACCTTCCTCTTTTTTCTGACCAACAGTGGGCAGTAGCTTCATTTTTTTCCCCTTTCTTCCCAAAGCTGCTCCTTCCCTCCTCCCCTGCCCTCTCACTGTTCCCTGTGGCTTCCCTGCATTCCTTTGCGCAGAAGTTACCATTAACTGCCATGTTGGGACCTTGAAACCCAACCCTCACTTCCATCGTGACACACTGGCAAGTTAGCTGTTTGCTGGGGCCACCACAGAATTTATCATTCAAACCAGGATACTTTTTTTTTTTTTTTTAAAGATTTTATTTATTTGAGAGAGAGCACATGAGGGAGGGGAGGGTCAGAGGGAGAAGCAGACTCCCTGCTGAGCAGAGCGCCCGATGCGGGACTGGATCCCGGGGCTCCAGGATCATGACCTGAGCCGAAGGCAGTCACTTAACCAACTGAGCCACCCAGGCGCCCCTCAAACCAGGATACTTTGAGTACGAAAGAGGGTGCTGTCAGTCAGCACACCAAAACAAGAGGTGTAAACCAGGACTGTCCCAAATGGGGTTTTATGGTCAACCCAGTGTTTGTAGACCTATGACCTGCCAAACTGCTGAGATTTCATAGAATTTTCTTTTATGAGATGCGTGTATGTCCTAATCCTGCAGATTTGAGTCACTACTCCTGAGTGTATGGTTTCTTGAGTCACGTCTTGCACGTCTCAGACTGTCCCCCAGATCAGCCAGATTCCTCCTCTGAATGACAAGCTCCCCAAATGGGTGGCTAAACCCACTGTCATATTCACGGTCATAGTCATTGAAGTTGTAGTTGCAATAACAGGGGCATCTGCTGCCTGGTCTTCCCCCCCACTTTCCCCTTCCCCTCCCCCAAGTTTTTATGCTACTTCCCTTATCCATCTTGCCCCAGCTTTCCAGGCACCTGCAGCAACATCCAGCAGGACATTCCCAAAGTCACGAGCAAGAACTTGTGGCTCACGAATCCCCAGACCGTAACCAGCCTGCTTCTGCTGTGAGGTCTGTGCCCTTCTTCCTCGGCAGCCAGATAAGATACCTTCTGGCAAGTGCCACATGTGTTTCAGTAACCTCACCATGTCAACGGTAAGGGATAGACCCCCAAGGCAAGCTAGTTTAGCCCCAAAGGGGAATTTATTGATTCAAGGATCTAAGTAGGAAGGACAGGGATGCAGCGGGGCTGGAGGAAAGCTTAGAACCAGAGATCTGAGTGCCACCTGGACTCCATCTGTAGCTCTGGTCCTATTTGGAGGCATCAGCTTGAGTGTCTCTCTTTGATGGTTAGCATTACCATATGCCAGGAAATGTGGTTTCTGAGCTCCCAAGTTTTGCACCTTGGTGGGGTGTATGTGTGTGTTGTGTGTGTGTGTGTGCGTGTGTGTATGGCCATGGGAATAGTTCCATCAATTCCTATGTATGAACTTGGGGCAGGACAACCAGGAACCCCTGAGAGGACCCAGCGCGTGTAGGCATATCTCCTCTCAGTCTCCTCTCAGGAGGATCGATGAGATCTCTGCTTGGACACAGGGGAGAGACTTCCTAACTGCTTGGTTATTAAGGCCTCTGCAAGAAATAGGTTTATTGGTAGTGTATGGACACTGGTGATGTCGCTTACATTCTCAGATTCTTCTGCCAAGTTTTGTTGATACCTGGGGAAGGAAGAACTAATTTTGTTTAACTGATGTCGTTGGTGAATGTTTGACATGCATTAGTGCTTTTGACCCAGAGGTCAACATTAAGATCACGGCATTGGGTATCCAGTCCCAAGATCCGACTTTGCATACCTAAGCGAATCAGCCAGAGCTGGAGCGAGAAGGGTGGAGGGGCATTTCCAGGAGGATGGATTTGCCAGGCAGAGAGGTCCAGAGGCTCCTGGACGATGAGTCTCCTGGACCCCTGGCACTGCCCACCTCAGCTGTGGAAGTCCCACTTCTCATCGCCCCACTTCTCATACCCGCACCCCCGAGGGCGTGCCTTCTCCCGCCCAGCGTGAAACACACCCTCAGAAGAACCCAGGCAAGCTTCCTTTTGTGTTGTTGTTTTACTTTATTTGTTGTTGTCAGCTGCTGCTGAGGTTGTTATTTTAGGAAGGTCCCTATAAGCTGTCATTACATGATTGCCCCGGCCTGCCACCAAACAAGCCAGAAACCATCCCCGACACTCCCCTCCACCCAGACTCCTCCAGCACAACAAACAAGCCCTGACTTCCTCGCCCTGGCTCACCCCTCCAGTTCCTGCCCTCGCCTGCCGGGCTCCTCACTGAGTGTCACCTCATGGTGATTTACTCATCTTTGCTCCCGTCCCAAGTGTTCTTCACCTTTGACACCCTTCCTTCTGGCACCTTGCACTTTTTTTGGTAGATAGAATCTGGTGTTCCCTTTTGTCAAGCTGCATGTACCCTTCTTTGAATTTCTCCAGGGGTCTTTTCTGAGGGCCCTGTTGCCCATGTGCCTTGTGATACACACACACACAGTCCCCACCACACACATACACGCACACACCACCACCACTCAACTCGCTCAGATTCCCCTCTGTCCCTCCCTGTTTCCCTCTTTAGGGATCTAAACCAAGCAAGGCCATCCTTGTGCCCGTGGGGCTGATCGGCTCCAGGCAGTGTCCTGTGGCTTCTCCAGGTCATTCCCCAGCTTCCCTTCGCCTTTCTTCAGCATCCTCTGGGACATCCCTCAGTCCTGCCTAAAAACGTTCTGGCAGGCTCTGCTGTCTGGCATCCGGCCTACCCTCTGGGCACGTGCTACCAGCCCTGTGTTTTATTTCCCTTCTCACTCTGGGCCCACCTTTGCTGCAGCCAGCACATGGGTAGTTTATACAAATGTAAACTTCCCTTCACCCCAAGGTTACCCCAGGTGTTTTTTGGTTTTTTTTTAAGTCAAATCCCAGTTGTTGGCACTACGCCTGAAACACTACTCTCAACTGCATGGTTGAATTCAGAGTTTCCTCTTTTTTGTTGCATTTTAAAAATCACAAAGCGTGATTCTTTGTCATTGTAAAAATAACACATAGTTGCAATCAAAATGTAGCAATTAAAATATTAACATTTTAGGGGCACCTGGGTGGCTCAGTCGTTGAGCGTCTGCCTTTGGCTCAGGTCATGATCCCGGGGTCCTGGGATCGAGCCCCGCATCGGGCTCCCTGCTCGGTGGAGAGCCTGCTTCTCCCTCTGACCCTCCTCCCTCTCATGCTCTCTGTCTCTCATTCTCTCTCTCTCAAATAAATAAATAAAATCTTTAAAAAAAAAAAAAGAAACACTGAAATTTCCTTTCAAGAATTTTTAAAGGTTTGGGGCGCCTGGGTGGCTCAGTCGTTAAGCGTCTGCCTTCGGCTCAGGTCATGATCCCAGGGTCCTGGGATCGAGCCCCACATCGGGCTCCCTGCTCGGTGGGGAGTCTGCTTCTCCCTCTCCCACTCCCCCTGCTTGTGTTCCCTCTCTCGTTTTGTCTCTCTCTGTGTCAAATAAATAAAATCTTTAAAAATAAATAAATAAAATATTAACATTTTGTTGTGTGGTATGTCCTTCCTGTTGTTTAGAAGATATAGTTGTTTTCTTTTTAAGATTTTACTTACTTGTCAGAGAGCAGAAGCAGGGGGAGTGTCAGGCAGAGGGAGAAGCAGGCTCCCCGCCAAGCAGAGAGCTGGTCGTGGGGCTCGATCCCAGGACCCTGGGATCATGACCTGAGCCAAAGTAGATGCTTAACCGACTGAGCCACCCAAGCGCCCCTGCATGTGCTTTTGAAAGGAGTCAGGAGTTGGAGTAGGGAGAAAGTATAGTGATAAATTGACAGTGTACACACGGACCGAAGATGTACTGAAAACTCACACCAACCCTTTTCACACACTTCCTCTTTTTTGGGGGGGGGGACCTTTTTTTAGTTATCCCAGTTTAGTTCTTAATTACCATCAGTGAGAGTAGAAGGGGAAGGAAGCAAATACCACCCTTCTTGAGTAGTTGGGCTATTTTAGGTCTAACGTGAGGAATCCACAATTAAAGCTTTGAACTAAAAGTCTTACTAAGTTTCACACCAGTGTTGTAAATTACGAAACCTCACTTCTCCAGTTTGGGTGTCAAAGAGCCAAAACATGTGTTGGCTATAACTATTTAGGTACAGTGGGATCCCTCCCCTCCATGTTATTTCCTACTCATGCAAACTTTCTGTTATTTTGCCCTTTCTTGACCACTTAGCTTCCTCTCAAGTTAAATTTTAATTCATTAAGGAAATGGTTCATAATTTTTTGGTTTTTATGGTTCATAATTTTTTGGGTTTTTTTATAGTTCATAATTTTTTGCTAACTAGGCTGTGTACAACCAAGATATTAAAAGCCATGCCAAAGGTTATAAAACTTCTGGAGCCCCTTCACTAATAAACTATCTCATCCTTGGTATCTTTTGAGGGTATTTTCAAATCCCTTCCAAGCCCTATTAAGATTCCACATGTTCCTTTATGAAGAACAGGGATTGCCAGATAGAAGGGTGCTTCATTCACTTCTTCATTCACTTTTCCATTCACTCATGTGTTCAAGAGATGTTTATTAAAGCACCTACTATGTGTAAACTTTGTGATACACCCTCTCACCTACCACAATCTGGCTATAGTGAAACAGGATCTAAGTCCCAGCCCTAGTGTCAAAATTCAATCAAGAGTTGAGAAGTTAGGGGTGTCTGGGTGGCTCAGTTGGTTGAGTATCCCACTCTTGATTTTGACTCAGTTCGTGATCTCAGGGCCATGAGATCAGGCCCCGTATCAGGCTCCATGCTCAGCAGGGAGTCTGCTTGAGGATTCTCTCTCTCTATCTCCCTCTGCCCCTCCCCTTGCTCATGCTCTCTCTCTCTCATTCTCTAAAATAAATAAATAAAATCTTAAAAAGAAAACAAACTAAAGAGTTAAGAAGTTATTCTCTGTTCTGAATACCTTACAAAAAAGGACCTCTTTGTATAACTTGCAAAGATGACTCTATCACAGTGGCAGACCTACCATGACCCCTGGAGTAGATCACTCTTTAATACTCACCTCCTCTATAGGACAAAATTGCTTTCGATTGTAATCATAAAATGAAGTAAATTATAGTTGTGACCAGAAAATAAGCCCAGACAATGAAAATAGTTTCTTACTGAACTTCAACTATATAACCATGCCAGTAAAAATAAATAAATAAATAAACAGAAATACTACATTTAAAAGATAAAGGGCTAGTATCCAAAGTCTATAAGGAACTTATCAAACTCTACACCAAAAAACAAAAAATCCAGTCAAGAAGTGGGCAGAAGACTGAACAGATATTTCTCCAAAGAAAGCATACAAGTGGCCAACAGACACATGAAAAAATGCTCCATATCCCTTGTCATCAGGGAAATACAAATCAATGAGATACCACCTCACACCAGTCAGAATGGCTAAAATTAACAAGTCAGGAAACAACAGATGTTGGTGAGGATGCAGAGAAAGGGGAACCCTCCTACAATGTTGGTGGGAATGCAAGCTGGTGCAGCCACTCTGGAAAAGAGTATGGAGGTTCCTCAAAAAGTTAGAAATAGAACTACCCTATGACCCAGCAATTGCACTACTAGGTATTTATCCAAAGGATAAAATGTAGTGATCTGAAGGGCCATCTGCACCCCAATGTTTATAGCAGCAAAGTCCACAATAGCCAAACCGGAAAGGGCCCAGATGTCCATTGACAGAGGAATGGATAAAGAAGATGTGGTGTATATGTACAATGGAATATTACTCAACCATCAAAAAGAATGAAATGTTGCCATTTGCAACAACGTGGATGGAACTAAAGGATATTATGCTGAGTGAAAGAAGTCAGTCAGAGAAAGACAAACACCATATGATTTCACTCATATGTGGAATTTAAGAAACAAAACAGATGACCATAGGGGAAGGGAAGGAAAAATAAAATAAGATGAAAACTGAGAGGGAGGCAAACCATAAGAGACGCTGAACTCTAGGCAACAAACTGAGGGTTGCTGGAGGGGACGTGGGTGGAAGGATGGGGTAATTGGGTGGTGGGCATTAAGGAGGGCACTTGATGTAATGAGCACTAGGTGTTATATGCAGCTGATGAATCACTAAATCCTACCTGTGAAACTAATTTTTAAAAAAGCAAAAATTTTAAAAAGAGAGAAGAATGTGAAAGATTGATATTTTTAATTGCATGAATGTGTTTTTGAGAGAGGAAAAAACTATTTCTTTTCTGTTGCAGTAAAGAATAAATTATAGTTTCTGGTTTCCAGCTGTTACTCATGCAAATCTGTCGATGACAGACTGATCTTTGGTCAATCTTCTCTGCATATGCATGTGCAGTACACTCTATAGCAAGGTCAGATGTGTACATCTTTCTTCACTTACAGAAGTGAAGTTGATTGATTGAAGAGCAATGTTTATGAATTTTAATTACAAAGTGTTTCTTCCACATGAGACAACAGATATACACATAGTTACAAAAAGAATATAGTTAACAGAGATTCATATAAATGGCACTTCACAATAAGAAATCGGAATACTGTCAATGTTTTCGTTTCTTGGGGGTTGATCCCAGTGGCTTTCAAAAGTCTTCGCATTAAAAAAATTTCCATTATCTTGTAAATATTTTCTCCAGAAAATTCACTGTAGAGTTTTCTCTATATTTGCTAAAAACTTCCACAGTTTTCCTTCTTCTGCAAAAATCAGAGCGTGAACACTGACATTATTTGACCTATTCCTTTATTTTTAAATTTTTAAAAAAGATTTTATTTATTTATTTGACAGAGAGAGAGAGAGCAGAAACAGGGGAGCGGCAGGTAGAGGGAGAGGGAGGAGCAGACCCCCCAGCTGATCAGGGAGCTCGATGCAAGGCTCAATCCCAGGACCCTGGGATCATGACCTGAGCTGAAGGCAGACACTTAACCAACTGAGCCACCCAGGCACCCCTGACCTATTCCTTTAGTGTCTAGTTCTTGGGGACAACAACTGGGGCATTCAAACATTGCACTTTGGGTTTCTTCTGGCAATGGAAGGCCAGCATCTTTTGTCATTTCTCCATATTCTTCTTCAAAATTTAATTCTATTTTCTATGTCAACAGTCCTTGTTCAATATTTTGTGGCTGCAGAGTCAAAGGTCTTCTCCATAAAATCTAAGCTGATCCTCCCAACTTCAGAGTTGGGATTACTTTTTCCTAATTAGTCTTTGTGGTCTGCACAGCTTCATACTGAACACTCCATTTCTCTGGGAAAGGCTTTGGGTTTGTTACCTACAATCTATGGTCATTTTTAATTGATGAGGTGGGATGACAAAGAATAAACACAATTTCCCATAATTCCAAAAAAATCACACATGAAATAAACATGTCCAAAAGTGAGAATGATTTGCAGAAGACACAAATAAGAACATGATCTATCTCTTTGGTCTTTGTTGGACACCGGCACCAAATTCGGTATGTTCAGCCATATCCAATTGTTCCAAGATTTCTTTGATGCATTTGGCAGCAATCTTCCCTGAAATACAAAAGATGTCCAAAACTGATTATTTTAATTGACGATCTTCCATAAGGACACACCTAATCACTTCAAATATTAAATAACTGTGAGAAATATCAGGAGTGCAAGAAAAAGAATGCCAGTGTATTCTGCTTTTTTTTTTTTTTTTTTAAGATTTTATTTATTTATTTGACAGAGAGAGACACAACAAGAGAGGGAACACAAACAGGGGGAGTGGGAGAAGGAGAAGCAGGCTTCCCGCTGAGCAGGGAGCCCGATGCGGGGCTCGATCCCCGGACCCTGGGATCATGACCTGAGCCGAAGGCAGACGCTCAACGACTGAGCCACCCAGGTGCCCCTGTATTCTGCTTTTTTAAACCTCTACCACTATTTTCAATTTGATGTAATTTCTCAGTTGAATAAATGAATTTTGAATATTTTGGAAATGTGCATGAAATAAAACTCTCCTCTAAGAGAATAGTATGCTTAATTTTGACAAAATGTTCCTTCAAAACTGGACTGCAGTTTGAGACTGGAAATATCCACCAGTCCAGCAAATTTCCTTTGATTCAGAATGATGTATCTGCTCCTTAACCACAGAGAAGTTCAGCTGGGCTAAAAACAGAATTAGGTTCAAATGATGATATAAGATTTCTCACACTTTTCTCTTTCCTCATCTATTTTCACTTGATAGATCTGATCATAATTTTTAAGAGTTTGCATTCCGTTGCCAGGGTTTTCTGTAGCAAGAGAGATGTGATGCAGCTATCTCGCTTTCACGGACTTGAAGATCAAATTTCTTCAGGTTTTAAAGCCAGACACAAAATTGAATGTTCCATTTTTTTAATCTCATCAGCAAGCAGTCTTCAACAGAAACAAAACACATTTTTAAAATTGTAGTAAACCACCTATATTCTCTGCAGTTTGGGTACTTGGGAGATACTTACAAAACCATGAAGTTGTCAGATGTCAACTCTCTGTTTCATACTTTTCTCCTTTTTGTGGAACAGCAGAGAAGGAACCATCTTTATTGTGAGAGGCTCATTTTTCCTCTGCACCAGGTTATTCTTCAAATGGTATTGCCCTCCCCCAAAAAAGGTTTTTGATCTATTTTTTAGCTTTAAACCCGACAATTACTAATGTAACACTATGTGTCAATGACAGTTCAATAAAAAAATGAAACCAACAAGTAGGAACCACACAATGATTTTAATTTTAAAGATGTTATTTAAATTTAAAATATGTCCTGTATGAACCAAATTTTACGCTTACCAACCAAAAATACTTTGCCTCACAGTGTGCACTCTATTTTACCATTTTAAATTTTAAAACACAAATAAGAATTCCAAATGGTCACATAGAGTGACTGAATTAAAATGATATAAATTCTGTTGCTTCTTCTCTAAAACCACTGGGCTATCAATCATTGTTCATTGTGAATCTCCTGTTTAAACATAGGGATCTGGGGCACATGGGTGGCTCAGTCGGTTAAGCGACTGCCTTCGGCTCAGGCCATGATCCTGGAGTCCCGGGATCGAGTCTCGCATCGGGCTCCCTGCTCAGCGGGGAGTCTGCTTCTCCCTCTGACCCTCCTTCCTCTCGTGCTCTCTGTCTCTCATTTTCTCTCTCACAAATAAATAAATAAAATCTTTAAAAAATAAAATAAAATAAACATAGGGATCTGTGAGATCACGGGGCTAGAGACTCCAACCACACCTGGGTGAACTTCATTCTGTGACATTAAAAACTTACTCTTGAAACGCATACATGTGGCTGAGTTCTCTGTGGGGGTAACTTTATAACTAGTTCCCCAAAGTAGCTACCACCTGATGTTAGTGAAAGATAAGTAATGGTTCCACTCTTGGGAGGCACTTAGGGTAGTAAAATTCATAGAGACAGAAAGCAGAATGGTGGTCACCAGGGGCCGGTGGGGAGGGGCAACAGGAACTTTGTTTAATGTTACTGTTTAATGGGGACAGAGTTTCAGTTTTACAAGATGAAAAAAGTTCTGCGGATGGCTGGTGGTGAAGGTCACACAACCTTGAAATGCTTAATGCCACTGACCTGTACTCTTAAAAGTGGTTAAAATGGTAAATTTTATATTTAATGTGGTATATTTTATCACAGTTTTTAGAAAAAATAACTAGTTTAAAAAAAAGGAACGCGTAATTAAAATGTGGTAACTTTAAGCATGTCTGTATTGTTAAAAGTCAATTGTTTAGAATTTAGAGCAACAAAAGAGTTCTTTCAGGAAGCAGCGTTTTATCACTGACTAGGGCATAGTAATAATCAAAAGCACATTGACTTCTAGTTGATTTCATGATTGTCTGTGAGTTCCCTATAGACAACACATGTCCTTGTCCCCTGAGCTCTGGAGGGCAGCTCCCACTGCCCCAGGCTCGGTGCACCACCGTTCTGTCCTTTCCTTGATAATAACCCTGGTTGCACATGTCAAGATGAAGAGATGATTAAGTGGTGGGTTTCCCAATCTCAACACGTCCCAGCTGAGCCGGTCATCACCTCAGTCCCCACCCTTGCCCTAGAGGACCACCCAACTCACTTTCCTCTCTCGGTCAAGAGCCATGTAATTTCAGTCCCCCAGACTTAAACATTTATGTTCACGGGCTCATTCCTTTCCTTCACCTCACATCCAGCAATACACAACTCCTACCCATTTTCCCTTTGAAGCACGTCTTATGATATATCCTCTACCATATTCAGATCCAGGCTTGCATTAAGTATTAAGTAAATATATAACAGTTTCCCAGCCAGACTCCCTGGATCCAATTCCCCTTTCTTTTGAAATGGATTTATTGTTTCTGCCTCGGCTGAAGTGCCTGAGTGCTGCTTTCATCTCAAAACCTTCAATAACAACCTCTTTCCGGCCACACCAAGGGGAAATGGACCTGCCTGTTCTCAGTGCCCTTCAAAGGATGATCCCACCCATTTGCCAGTATTTCTCACAATCCTTCAACTTCTGTTGGGTCAGGATGACCCCACTGGTGCTCCACAAACTTGTCTTGCTCATTCCTGCCCCTGGGCATTTGTTCACTCCGCTTTCTTTGCCTGTGGTAAGCTTCCCTACGCCCAGCCATATCCTACTCATAGGTCTCTCCCAGGGCTATAGCCTCCAGCAAGCTATATCATCTCTCACCTAATTAAAAAAGAAAGAAAAAACGGCTGGAGTGAGAAAGACCTAAACTAGGTGCTCTCTGAGACCCTGTGCCAGAGATCTGCCAAATGCCCCTCCAGATCGGACCTCCTCATTCTCCACCAGTTTTTAGCCCAGGGGGTGACCCCCCATGGCTACCTCAGTAGACTCTTACTCTCTGGTTTCTGATGGGAACAGATAGATACCTTCTAACTCCTTTGTGCTATTGCCCTGGGGTTGGCCATGTCCATTGACCAAAGGTCACTGCGCCTTTCAAGGCGACTTCTTCTGCATGACTGTCTTTCTGAGTTCAGTAACTTCTCTCTCCCCTAATTCCCTCCAGCCTGGCATTGGTGACAGTTCTGCTGCTACTAGCCTGAAGCTATCGAATATTCCCCCGAGCTTCCCCTACATTGCTATCTCTGGAAGAGTGTCACTGTGAATACAGTTTTCTCGGATTACCTTATCTCTTGAATAGGATACTCCAGAATATCCTATCTCTTGAATGCCCCATCTCTCTTCTCATGGAACACTGTATCAGATGCAATTTACACACCTCCTCAGATGCGCTTGACCCCGCTTGTCTCCAGTGCCCTTGGTTTGCTTACCATCTCCAAGTCTCCACCAAAGTGCCAACATGGTCTCTGTTGCTCAGGCTCCGGTGGGAGCCCCAGCAGTTAGATGCCCAGGCCTGACAGGCCCTCCCGTCACTTATGGATTTGGATGAAGTGATAAGCTACAGCACATGGAAACTGGCTTCCCAGGAACTGCGCCAAGGTGTCTGGAGACACAACCCAGATTGTAGGGAGGCTAACATTCATGCAGGAAGCTCAACCAATGAAAGAGGAGATAGGAGGGGGAGAGAATGAGTCTCTCTCTCTTCATCCCATCAGGAGGCTGTTCTGGGACACAGTGTTCTTTCTATACGGCCCCTCTGAAGATATTTGGTGTGATGAAGCAACCAGCTGTGTGTCTTTTCCTAAAGCTGTGGCCTGTTCAGTAGTATTACTGTTCATTTGCTTCCCATCCTTTCCTGTCTCATTTCCTTCTTCCTTCTCTTCCCTCCTCCCTCCCTCTCACGGCTCTAGGATTGTACATCCTATAAAACATCAGCACGTAAACTTGGGCTCATGCTCTCTCTTCTGGGGAGCCCTGTCTAAGAAAGACCCTAACTGAAGCAGACCCTTTCCTGCTCTCATCACAGCTCTTCCTCCTTCAACTTTATATTCTCTGTGTACTCTACACAACTCTGTGCCATGCCATTATGTCCTGAATTACATGGAGTGACTTTGTTTATGGGTTTTGGTCTAATTGGACAGCCAGACTGTAAATTTTTTAGGAGCTAAGACCACATTCTATACAGTTCTGTTTGTACTGGAGAAGAGGTTGTGTCCCAGTAACAAATATTACAATAATTCAAGTAACTATTTCTAGAGGTAGGCATAAGGTAGCAGTCAGGGGATTTGGATTCTTACCTTAATGAGGTTTGGTAGGTAATTTCTTCCCCCAGTGACATGGGGAAGCAGTTGAGTGTAGTGAGAAGGGCATGAACTTTGGAATCACACGGACCTGGGTTCAAATCTCAGGTCTGCCATGTACTGGGAATATATCCTCACATGACTCACTCAAACTCCCAGAGTCTCGGTTCCCTGGTTTAGTAATATACATAATGTCCCAAATGTCAGCCGCAATGCCTGCACTCAGTAAATGTCAGGCTCATTTCTTCTGAGGCTATTCCCTTGCTTGACAGTATGAAACCTCACATAACAATGGCTCAGTGACAGGTTGGCCACATCTAAGGAAACAGACTTTGGAAATCCTGAACGCAGCCTTCCCCTGCCCAGGCCAGGGCTCTGGCTTACAGGAGGCAAACAGGATCCACTCTGGCCTCGGCCTTCTGAGTCTCAGCCACCGAGCTACGTGACAAAAGAGACTAGCACTCCCCGCCATACCTGCCAACTCTAAGGTTAAGGTTAGTTTGGAAGAGCTTTGCTTTTAGGACATTTGGCATCACTTGCTGAATTCACAATTGATTTGATTGATTCTGTGATTCTATTGATTCTAAACAGAAATAATAATGTTGTAATACTGTTATTTATAATAAGAAATATATATTTGGTCTTTGTCCCCGTGTCCCATCGTAAAACACTTGGAATTTATAAAAGTGATTAAAGGGGTCTTGATCTTCATAATGAACTCTTCTTGATCGCACCTGAGTTTATGTTAATGAGGTCACTTTTGGAAAGCACCTAAGGATGGAGACCAGATACCAAGAAATCCACCATGTGATTAGAGGATTGGAAGTTTCAGTCCCACTCCCCTAACCTTCAGGAGGGGAGAGGGGCTGAGGGCTGAATCAATCACCAATGGCCAATGATTTAACCAATTGAACTTCTGTAATAAAGCCTCTATAAAAACCCCAAAGGATGGGGTTTGGAGAGCTTCCATGTTGGTGACCCAGGACACGTGAGGTACCACCACGCCAGGCCCCAAACTCCATGAGGATTAAAGCTCCTTTGTTCAGAATCTCGCCATATGTATCTGGCTGTTGATTCCTATCCTTTAATATCCTTTGTAATACACTGGCAATCTAGTAAATAAAATATTTCTCTGAGTTTTTTGAGTCACTCTATCAATCAAACCCAAGGAGGAAGTCATGGGGACCTCTGAAGGATAGCCAGTGAGTCAGCAGTCTGGGTGACAACTCAGACTTGTGATTGGCATCTGAAGTGTGTTTGTGGGGGCGGGGGGGCAGTTTCGTGGAACTGAACCCTTAGCCTGTGGGATCTGATACTGTCTCCAGGAAGGCGGTGTCAGAATCGAGTTGAATTATAGGGAACACAGCAGGTATCTCAGAATTGGTGGTGGTATGGGGAAACCACCCTCTACATCGAATTGGTGACTAGAATCTGGTTAGATGCCAAAACTACAGTGTGATTTACATGGAAGGAGTTTGATTCCCACAGAGGTATTCATTAGAATATGACTATAGCTACAGCTACATCCCCAGATCTTGAGCACGCAGCTCGCACTTAGCAACACCCTTTGTCATCGTTAACTTTAATGAGCAGCTCTTGGCTTTGTTTTCTATACCAAACACCATCAGTTATTCCCCTGTCACCATCACCTTGAATCTGCCTCCATGTGTAGAACCTTTTCTCTCCTGCGTCCTTTACGCCAGAACCTATTCTCATCCACATAGATCACATCCCATGACATCAACCAGAGATAAGATCCAGCCTCTTGGTGTCAGGACAAAGGAAACTTGATCAGTCTAGCCACGTAGTTCCTATCAATTCCCCACACCCCAAAGCTTACATGAGTATAAACTGCTATCTTGCTTCATTCGGCTCTAGGATTCCCTGGGCCTTCGATAGCCTGAAGGCAGCCGTGAATGGCAGACTGCTGTGTGCTCTTGTGTCAAGGTCCTGATGTAGAAGAGAAGGACTTTGATCCCCATCCCTGCTCTGTGCACAATTAGATTCAGACCTTAGATCCGTAAACTTGTTACCATTCCATTTCCCTTCCTATAAAGTAAAAAAAAAAAAACAACAACAAAACAAAACCCAGAGAGAGTATGGGGCTAGGGGGTGGAGGGAGGCAGGGGGAGGCAGAGAGAGAGAGGAAATCCCAAGCAGGCTCCACGCCCGACGCAGGGCTCAACCTCACGACCCAGCGATCATGACCTGGGCCGAAATCAAGAGTCAGATGCTTAACTGGTTGAGCCACCCAGGTGTCCCTAAACTAAATTTTAAAGATTTTAATGTCTGAAAGCAAACTGAGAGGTCATCTAGTTCCATGCCTCATTCCCAGAGGAGGAAAGAAAAGCAGAAGGAGAGCCAGATTCGAGCCTCCCGCTTTACGGAAGAAGTGGTTGGTAAAAGCTTTGTGTAAGACAGATGTAAGACTTGCGTTAAGTAAGATTACTCTTATTATAAAACACTTCCTTCCATAATGGGAAATATTCTGTCAAAAAAACAAGACCTAAAGCTATGTATAAATCATGCTAGCAGGTGTACATTTTATTGTTGTTTTACAAAGAAGGGTGTTGCAGAATCACATGTTTGTATATGCATAGAATATCTTTGCTAGCAGCAATTTCTTTTTTTATATATATATATATTTTTTTAAGATTTTTTATTATTATTTATTTGCGAGAGAGACAATGAGAGAGAGAGCACATGAGAGGGGGGAGGGTCAGAGGGAGAAGCAGACTCCCTGCCGAGCAGGGAGCCCGATGTGGGACTCGATCCCGGGACTCCAGGATCATGACCTGAGCCGAAGGCAGTCGCTTAACCAACTGAGCCACCCAGGCGCCCGCTAGCAGCAATTTCTTCTGGAGAGCTGGCCTGGGGAATTGGGAGGGGAGTGGGTGTCAGGCTCGAGAGGTCAGGCTGAAATGGTGAGTGATGAAAGCACTTGCCAAATCTTTTCTGTTTGCTCTTGCCTGCCGGCCAGACGAGAAAAGAAACTTTGGGTTTCAGTGAGAAAATCTGAATTAATTACCTCGTTCATTCTCTTCCTTTCCTATGTAACTTAATTAAGAGAGAAACAACTGGGCCTTTTTGGCTCGCTGGCCCTGGCAAGGACTCGCATGTTCCACACAGAGAGAAAATCTAGCATGAGTTAAAGAAAATAATAAGAGCCAACATGGGTACAGCAATGCTGTAACTCCCGTAATCGTTAGTGGTATTCGTGCAATGAGACAGTGATAGGCGGGCTCAGGGCACCTCCCCGCGGAGCTGTGATGAGAGGATGCTGTGCTCTCTAGCTGACGCCTCTCTGATCCGCGCTTCCAGTGGGCTTCCGTAGTCTGCTCACCAGAATGAACGGGATCTCCTGAAACCAGCTACTGCGCGCTGGGCAGCCCCATAACCAGCTTTTATCTCATGGCATTTTGGATGCAACAGGTATCTCTGAATTTCCTAAGTACCCAGAACTTTAAACTAACCCTGAAAATAAGTGAAGCATGCGCTCTGTTCTCAGATGGGATCACTCCGAGCGGTCACGTCTAACTGATTCTGGAGGGAGACAAAACAGATTCCCCACATCTGGGTTAACTATGGGTAACATGGGGGGAGATTGTAGTCCGTGTAGAGGGACGAGCCAAGCTCCAGCTGTTGAGGAGCAGCTGAGTAGGGAGCAGCAGAGTAGGGAGCAGGATTGCTGGCTGTCCCATGCTCTCTCCCTCTTCGCTCTGTCCTGCACGCCCTCCCGAGAGCCCATCAAAAACCCCACTGAGGGTGCATACAGATGAGTACAAAAGTGCTTTGTCCATAGCTACTTTGCATCTCTCCTCTCTCTGGCCCCGGGTGCGCTTTGAAACCATGTTATTGTAATCATGGTTTTCTTGTGCATTTGAGATTAGATCGACATTTAAAAATCTAGCTCACAGGCAGAAGGTAAAACTGCAAGTAAATGCTTGGCCAAAGAAGTCTTTGTTGAAACAGCGGGGACGTGCGTCAAAATAGTCTCCTAACAGTTGCAACATAGAAGGCGTGTCCTTTCAGCGGGGACTGGATACTTGAGGGGCTGGGCCCTCTCCTACTTCTCTACCCTGCAGGGGCCAGCACAGTTCTTGGCACAACGTAGGTCTCCAATAAGGCTTCAGCTCTCCACCAGAGCTGGCCTGCTCTCCACTAACGAGGTCTGCTCTCCCCTGGGTGCATTCCCTCCTGGCTGCCCTTGAGGGGTTGGCCGTGGACCTGTGGCGTCAAGCAGTCTTTACTCCCAATCACACTGCAGACCTACAAAAAAAAATCCCCCCAGGCCCTTCAGAAAACACCGGTGTTTTGTTCAGGGCAAATTAAGCTCAGAGACTGAGATTCTTTGCCAATAATTTATTTGACACAGACTCATTACGGGAATTAAAATTGATAATAATAATATTTCACAAGCCAATAGCATACCAGATAATGCCTCTTAATAAGCCAATAAAGGAATAACACACTCCAAACCAATGACAGATAAATTACACTATTGTTCCAGGCAAAGGGAAGGTGAAAGAAATAAAGTCCAAATTTCGTTGAGGGGTACCTTTGTACACGTTGGCTCTCAGTGGAGTAGTCAGTCCTTCCAACTAAAAGCCGGCTATCAGCTGCCGGCGTAGGTCCCTCACTGCTGGGGCCTGGAGCTGGCGGGCGATGGCGCCATCGTTGGAAGGCAAGGTGGGCTGCTCTGAGGGTTATTGGTCCAGAGACTGTTCCACGGTTTGCACCACGGGCTACAAGGAGTGGGCTCGCCAAGGTAGGAATAGATGTCCCCTCTTCTCCCTGAGACTGTCAGCCCTCCTGACCGAGAATATCCCAGCCACGGCAGAAGCAGGCGTCTCAAGATCTCTGGAGAGCTCTTTAGATCAGCAAAGAGGAGTCTTATCTAGCCGGATGCCTCTCGAATTGCTGGTCAAAGCTCTTGGTTTTGCAGCTTAAAAGTCCATCGAGTGAGGACACCACAGCCATTACTGTGGTGTCTGTAACACAATGGTCCTTTCCGCTCCAGGTGTGAGAGTTTGAGAACAAAGTCCTAATATCCAATTTCAAAACCGTTTGATCAAAACAAGTTACTCAAAACAAGTTCAAACCACAAACAACGTTGTCCATAAGGAGCTTTCTAAACATGGATTTGAAATCACAGCAAGTCTGTACACAACCACTGGCTTTCGTATTGAGGTACGAGACCGACATCTGCTATCAAGAAAAGATGGATTGGCTCGGTCGGTCTGATAACGGGCATGCACTAGGGAGGAACACAGGGGCTGACGGGAATCCGTGCCGCGGACTTCAAGTCCGACTGCGGCGCTTGGCACAGTGGCAGACACCTGGTGGAAACTTCACTCCAGAGGTGTGGATGCGCTGGCTGACCCCCGATGAGAGCTGTCTGTCCAAGGCTGGGCAACTCGCCACTAGGGCCAGCAAATTCCTGGGAGGCAGTCTTCCTGACCTGTTTCAGGTTATTGTGCAGACCCCCAGGCAAGCACAAGGTGGGGAGTGATAATCAGAAGGCATGGCTCCAGCATGTGCCACGTGAGGACCAGCAAGTTTATCTATAGACCACCCTATCCAACAAGGGGCTTAGACACGATGATCTCCAGACCCAAGCGGGAAAGGTCCAGTCTGTCTTCCATGAAGCGTTTCAATGTCCGCACATAATCGGAAGCCTTGTTGCCTGAGGCATGATTTATCAAGGGGGCAAGAAGTAGGTTTCAGGGTGTGATCATTCTGTCCCAGCTACACTCAAGCCTGACAGCCCCCCTGCTTGCCTTCTCAGGAAGCAAATGATGGATTCCCTCAGGGCCAACTCAGGGCCTTCTTCTCTTAATCTGACTCTGTCTGCTGGCCCACCCCAGGCTGCAGCTCTTGGCTTCTTAGGTCAACAGCTCCGCAGGTGCCCCGTGCACAGATGCCAGCCCTGAACGTGCCCTGCTAGCCCTCAAGACCGCTTTCTCGGCCCCCACCGCCCCTGATGATCTTTTGGCAAACATTCCCAGATCTTTCCATGAGAGCTCCAGTTTATTTAAAAGGCATGCTTTTTCTCCCAGTGGAATTTGTTAACTAGACAATTCATATTGACTGTTTCGGTTTTTCATGAAAATCATCAAAGGTTGTACACCTTGGCCCAGGGACAGGTCCAGGTTTTGTTGGACCTGATGTAGGATAATATAGAAGCAGGCACAGGGCCATGGGGGCGCCCAGGCAAGCGAGGGGCCCTGAGGCTGAAGCTTCATTAGGTTGGTGGTGAAGCCACCTCTGCCCTTATTTGGAGATCTGAATCCCAGCGAGAGCACAGGGCTTTCTGCAGCAAGACAATCCATCACCTACGATGGTCTATCACCTGCCAGGAGCACAAAGAGGAAGAAAAGGCGAACTAGAAGTAGAAAGGCCTGGCTTCCACGACCAGCTCTGTCTCTTTACCTGCTCTGTGATCTGAAGCATAAAGTGACCTACCTCACTGTGCTTCACTTCCCCCTCTGAAAAAAACCCGGAGGCAATGGTCCATCTTTCATGCATGTGTTGTGAGGATTCCAAGGATGGCTTTAGGTAACACACATAGAAGTGCGTCATACGGTTTGCTCAGAGAATGAGTGAATCCAACTCCCATCCAACAATTTTCATCAGAATTTGTGTTCAGGATTAAAATTTACCTTATACAAGGCAAGTTAGTTATTTTATTTATTTCATTTCATTTTGTTTTTTGAGAGAGAGAGTGCACAAACAGCCAGGGTGGCGGTCAGAGGGAGAGGGAGAGAGAGAATCTTAACGAGGCTCCACGCTGAGTGTGGAGCCCGATGCGGGGCTCCATTTCACAACCCATGAGATCAGGACCTGAGCTATAAACCACTGTCCTGACGCTTAACCAACTGAACCACCCAGGCGCCCCCAAGACAAATTAGTTATTAACTTGACAAACAACAGACACAGCACCGACAAGCATGTATTCAAAGGTAGTATAAATGTATAAAAACAAGATGCAAAACAGAACCACACTTAGCCTGAACCAGTGACTGACGATTCTTTTTCTGCCCCATGCACGGGAGGGACATGGCGTAATCCAGACAACAATGGCTTAAGGCTGCAACAATAGAAGAGGGGCTTATAAATAATTTGCAAACCTCTCAGGTGTTCTTTGCTTCCTCAGGATACACGTTCTCCTCCAACCTATATCCCAAACCCCATAACCCACCCCCAGTCCCAGTTGAGAATCACACTCTTTCCAAGAATTAAGGTAAAATACTGAGTTTATTTGGTTGATTTGATCAATTATACTGGATAAAAGTGTTGGTTTCATTTGCATGATGTAAAAACATACTTTAAGTGGGAATACTCACATATTAACAATGGTAAAAATATATGTATAGGTAAGAAAGATTCATGGACGCATTTGATATAAAACATACACAGTATGCTATTTTAATACACAAATGCTTAGAAGAAAGTAGAGTCAGAAGAGTTACAAAAGTAGCATCATTAAGAATTTAGAAATGTTTCCATTTTTCTTAAAGGTCACATTCTCATCCTTTGGGATGTACAGAAATTATGTGGTTTACACAGTTTTATCCACATTCAAAACATCATGTTTTAAATGTTTTAAGCATAGCATATACAGTACAAAATGTTTCCATAGGAACATAACAGAACCTGTCATTAGTGGTCTGCTGTCAGATGGCTCCTAAATAATCAGCCATTTTTAAGACACTAGTCCAGCTTATTGCTATAATATTCAAGTTGTTCTATTCACCCAAAATACAATGACTTTAATTTATACTAGAACCTACCTACAAAGGCTCAAGGAGTTATCATATAATATACACCAATATATACAAAACAATTATTCTGAGTTAAATGAAGTTCTCATCCTTAAATTAGAACCAAGAATAGTAATTTCAGGCTAAGACATTATCCTCGTGATATCCTCGGTATTTTTAACATTTTGAGCAAAGTGCACAGTGAATGGAATCAGTCACCAGAAATGATCCTTCTACGAACTCTCAATTTCCTTTGAGTTACACCACCTGAGACATGAGAACCTTTAGACTGGGGGCTACCAAGGCAGCTTCACGAATCAAACCCATGGGAGCCACGTGGAGTCACATTCATGAGTCACAGGGAGCCCATATCCGCTTCCCTATACAGAGGCCGATTCCCTATACAGAGCCCCGGTGTGGAGTCAGCAGAACCAGCTTCCAGGAGCCCAGTGATGAGTCTTAATTATTTAGAGCAAATGATGCCACCGATCAGCCATATTCTAGTGTTGGTGGACCCCGTACAAGGTTGAAATAGCCAGCCAGGGCCCCAAGGTCTATGTAGAGAGAACGCTGCCTCTTTAGCATCTCAGATTCCTCAGTGCTTCCTGTGCATGATGAATCTGGAAAGGGAAACATTGAAAAAACTAAAATTAATGACCAGGTGACATGCTCAACAATAAATACTTGTTTTTTTCTGGGGAAAAAAAAAACAACAACGAACACTTGGCCCTAATCAAACAGCATTCAAGCTATCGTTTAATTAAAAACCTACAGACTTAGAGTTACAGACTGTGGGCTAGTTTATGTAATATGACATAGACGAAAGGTTTCGAAAAAGAGTCAATGAGGACAAGAAATTAGCTAGAAATTCTGGCATGTTTTCCAACACCCCAGATGGCTCTCTTTAAATACAGAAAAGTCAGACAAGAAGAGGATGAAATGCAAATAAACATTCCAGGCTTGACATCTGGGTTTGGACCTAAATGGATTAAGAATGCCACAGATTTCAGTAATAAAAATAGAAACCCTCTCCGTGCATATTTAATGTTCCTGGAATGTGTACTGACTTTGCTAAGTGGGAAAGATTCATAGCTGGCAAGGAGATTTTAAGCAGAGGAAGACAAAAATGCAAGTTGACTTCAAACTCAATATTTTATCTATACAGGAGCAGTGCCCTGATGTCTCCAACCAAGGACTGGCGTGGCTTACCGTAATTGCATGAAATAGAACCCTGTTCAGAACCAACAAGCAAGACTGCCAGGCTTGATTTGTTTTTAAAGGCAAATGATACTCCCTAGTGCAAAAAAGCAAGTCAGAGGCGATTCTCAAGGACTGTTGTTACCTACATTTGTGCTGAAACATGTTAGGATTTGCTGGTCATTTAGCCAATTTTTTTTTAATGCTTTTGCTAAATAACATTCTTGCTGAGACTTCTTAGACAACTTATGGCACTCAAGAAGTCACTGCATTTTCTTTCCACTGCTTTCGTGAACAACGTCGGCAGTCTGAGGTAGACAGAGAAAGAAGGGAAGCAAGGGGCACGGCACACAGCAGGTGTCCATACCCGCAATGTTCTCAGGAAGCTCCAACTCCTTCCTACTCAGCAGCCTCTTCCGCTCAAAGAGGGCAGAGTCCAGACTCTGACAGCGTGGCTGATCCTCTCTGGGGGGGTTCAGGGCGTCGTGTTTGAGTAGGTCTGCTGCCCTCGGGCGGTGATTGGGGTTCCTCTCCAAGGCGGCTTCTATCAGCAATCTCATGCCAGGGCTGCAATCATCCGAAATATCTTCCAACGGAGGCGCCTGCTTGTGGATCTAGCAACACACCAGCTCTCTTAGCACCAACGGTATGAAAAGACACCCTCAACAGTTCAAGTGTTCTAGTGAACAAGACCTGGAAAGTTATTTGTTTCCCACTACATGCCCTGCAGCGAATACAGTCATGCCCTTACACGAGTTTCCCTTTAATTCTGTAATCACCCCGAGTTAAACCCATCCTTTGGGTGCATGAAGTTCAAGGGTCACTGTGCTGTAAAGGGGAAGGATCCGCTCTGTGATCTCTCAGTGGTAAAATGGAAGTGGCATGCTGGCTTGGGGATCTATAATCTCATCTCTCTTCTACGAGTGTTCAAAGCACATATACACAGTTTCTTTGGCTCAGAGATCTACGCTACTCAGACTCTCCTAAGTGGCATTTTATGAGTCATGAATAACAGAACAGCATATAATTTATGCCCCACGCACATTTCAGCCAATTCCCACTGCAATAGCAATGCCTTCTTTGCGGGAATGGGACTTTCCTCCATGTAGGAAGAACTTTCAGCTTCGCCTCCTGAGTTACTAGTTCACATCATCCCACTCGGGTGTGTTACAAGAGGGACAGCAGCTCTCCTGAGCAGGTGGACCTCCCCTGCACCCTCAGCCCTGGCTGACCCCCACTTACTATGTACAGGTAGGAGGGATAGGCTGAGCGAGGGTAGCGCTTCACCCAAGGCGGGGTGCCCGTCTGCATATGGATGAGTGTGGCTCCCAGGCTGTAGATATCTGCTTTGGTTGAATGGCCTCTGCATAGGATCACCTCTGGGCTCATGTAAATCTAAAACAGAAGGAGAAAACATCAGTCTGACTCTCCCCCATTTCCTGGGGTGTCCATTTCCCTCATCCATTTCTGGAAGCTGGCTCATCCACCTTTACCATATTTACTGCACGTTTCAGCCCTCCAGAAGAGCATGTCACGGCTGTGCTCCCTGAAGCTAGGGAGAGGGACACCCTTGGGGGTGGAGGGGGGTCAGGCAGCTTTGGCCTGAGGTGTCCCTGCAGCCTAATGAAGAACACTCTTTTTCCACATACTGAACACACAGGTAGACCTGGCAGCCATGGGCCTGCAGCCAAGAACCCATCTGGGACACCCACTCATCAAGGTTCTGGAAGGCACTGACCGAGGCTTAACTTCTCTATTAAAACACCAGTTCTGGGGGCCTGGGTGGCTCAGTCAGTTAAGTGTCTGCCTTCAGCTCAGGTCATGATCCCAGGGTTCTGAGATCAAGTTCTGTATCGGGCTCCCTGCTCACTGGGGAGCGTGCTTCTCCCTCTGCCCCTCCCCCCCACTCATGCGCCCACACACGCATGCTCTCTCACGCACGAGCACAAAAATAAATAAATAAAATCTTAAAAAAAAAAATTCCTTTCAATATTTAAATGGATACTACAAATACATGTCTTCACGTTTGTCATTAAATTGCCAAACCTCTACTTATCTGCCGTGATAAAAGGTGGCAGAGATCCATTGGGTATTAACACCAATCACATGGAAGAGAAGCACTTTGAGTGTAATGTTGTAAAAGTGGTCCTAATTGGTCATTTATACAAACTACTTCTTATTTCTACCACCACGTAGCCCTGTGACTAAGTATTAAATGCATGCCATTTTAAAATTGGTTTCAGGCTGGAAAAGCAGGGCTAGTTTCAGAAACAGTTCTTCTAAGAAGTCTCTGCTTATAAATTTAAAAAAGAAAGAAAAAGCAAGCAAATGCTGGTGACCAATGATCTGTATTTATGGCTGATACAGATACCGTAGTTAAAATCTTAATTATCAATATTTAACATTAAGAAATGTTTATGCTGGGCACCTGGGTGGCTCAGTTGGTTAAGCGACTGCCTTCGGCTCAGGTCATGATCCTGGAGTCCCTGGATCGAGTCCCGCATCAGGCTCCCTGCTCGGCAGGGAGTCTGCTTCTCCCTCTGACCCTCCCCCCTCTCATGTGCTCTCTCTCATTCTCTCTCTCTCAAATAAATAAATAAAATTAAAAAAAAAAAAAAAAAAGAAATGTTTATGCTGCCCATCATCTGAATATGGAGAAAGGGGTAAGTGTTCCTGGAATATATTTCAGAGACAGTAAGTTAAAAAAAAAAAAAAAAACTGGCTTACAAAAACTGGGAAAATTTCCCAGTTTCCCCATCCCAACCATATTCAACACTATCCTACAACACACTTCCTGGCTGGCTTGCTTTTGTTCCCTTGCTCATTCTGTCTGTCTGTCTCAACGAACAGGCTAAACTGAGCTCCTTGTTCTCAAACATTTCCTGAAGTGAAGGCAGAGCATTTGGATCCCCACAGACTTTCTTACTAAATATAATTACAAAGTTAAACACATGCAGTGGGAAGGATTATCTGTCCATAGAGGATGTCTATCTCCTCTCCCCTTGTTTGCCCTCCTAAGCAAAGATCAGGCAAAGTATTTACTGTTGGGGTAACCCACAGCGGCTCTGTATACAGGGCTCTGGAGGCCCCCGGGGATGTCACATTTGGGGATGCAGCATTCTCTCCACCTGGTGACGTAGCTGCTCCCCCCCCCAGGCAGATCCCCCAGTGTTCCATGGCTCAGAGCTCCTGCTTCCGCAGCCCATACCTGAGCCAGAGCAACGGGGCATGGTGTTCGAGAACTCTTCAGGCTGGCTGACTGCAAGCATGAAACAGACCCGGTGGGAACCATGAAGGCTCTCTGAGACCTGCACAGCCTCAGGCATGGGCACTGGAGCAAGGGAACCTATATGTCCGGGGGTCGAGGCCTTCACCTCTCAACACATTTATTAGAAATGTGTCACGTGTGTGTGTGCGCGAGCGCACGCGTGAGGTGATGATGACACGTTAACTTACATCAAGTAAGCCCAAATACAGACTCAGAAGAAAATAAGAACTTTTAAAAAAGAATCACGCTATAAAAGTAATTCTAGGTGGCTCAGTTGATTAAGCAACCGACTCTTGATTTCAGCTCAGGTCATGATCTCAGGGTCGTGAGATCAAGCCCCACGTTAAGCTCTGTGCTGGGTATGGAGCCTACTTAAGATTCTCTCTCTCTCCCTCTCCATCTCCCCCTCTATCCCCACTCCCTCCCTCTCTTAAAAAAAAAAGGTAATTCTAATTAGCTATTTACATTCATTATTTTTCTCTGTACGATGTAATTAAAAAACAGTAAGTTAAATATATGCCAGATTAACCCTGTGCTTATATTTTATGGTTACAGTATAATGTTCTGAATATGAATGCTGGGAGAGATCAAACACAGACCAGCTACACTGCAGGGATCAGCAATCATCTACAGCTATTCAGCAGTCAAGTGATCAAGTTCCAAAGGAAAGTAAGTCTACATGGTTGATTTTGACTAACAACATGTTATTGGCTCTTTAACTAGGAAGAGTTAAAATAAGCTCGCTGAAAGCTTTCAATGGTGATTTCACACCATTATCAAACTTTGACTGGTGAGCACCATACAGATAGTAAATGCAGGCTGATTTGAAGGAAGTTTATAACTCTCAACATCAAAGTCAGTTTAGTGCTTTGTAAAAAGCAATTTACATTTGCTGAAAATAACTCAATCCAAAATACTATTTAGAGTAAACACTATGTTATTATCTCATGTTCAAGCACACACTCTCTTTCTGTTAGAGAATCCCAGGGAAGACATTTCTTTGTCCAGCCATTGCAAAATGTTCAATCTGATCACACTGCCGGGAAGAGAAAGGTATTTTCTATCTTTAATACCATAAATAGTTTGTTTCTCAAACTGGCTCCAGGAAAAAGGGTAGAATGTCACATATCTGAACTTCTGACTAATGCCAAAATATGCTGAAACATTCTCCAAAAAAAACATGTCATAAGCATTAAGTCTTATTAGATTTTGTGCTTCGGTGAAGTATTCTTAAGATCTGGGGACTAAAACATTCTTTTAAAGAAGTCTACAGTTTTCTCTTCTAAATATCATTCTGCTCAAAGACAACTATCAAGGATCCTTCCTCAAGTTTTTTTACAGAATAACTTCAGTAATACCAGCAATTTCTTCTGCTTCCCAGGAGAGTTGTTGCTTTGAGAGAATTAAGGAAAAACTAATACAATCTTGGTTTCAGACGATGATTATTTGTTTGCTTGTTTTTGCACTGCAATTGGGTTCAGTGCAATATATCTACGAGCTAGACTAAGGGCTGTCATTTGGTTGAACACTAAGACTGACCTGGTAATCTTTTTTTTTTTTTTTTTTAGAAGATTTTATTTATTTAATTGAGAGGGCAGAGGGGCAGAGGGGGACAAGCAGACTCCTCACTGAGCGCAGAGCCCAACTTGGGACCCGATCCCAGGACCCTGAGGTCATGAGCCGAGCCGACCCCTGACCTAGTAATCTTAAGGCAAATGCGCAGCCAAGTGCCCTCTCTCCATTTGCTGCGGGCACTTAGAGCAGAGAGAGGGCATGGGGCTGGGAGGGTCTGATAGTTAAGCATGGGCCAGGGAGGCAGCTTCCACTCCCATTTACCTTCCCAGTTTCATCCAACCCCACGCCCATCATAATCTACTATGAACTAAACTGTTGCTCTTTTAATAATTCAGGTAAATTTAAAATAGGTCCTCTCAGCGAAGAGTGGGGGTTGCTGCAGTACCACCAAGTCCACAGTCCTTGTTGACCCCTGGCCAGTGCTCCTGATACCTACAACAGCCTGACGCATAACGATGCTCAATAGATGCTTCCACATGAATCCACTCTTCAGCCCAATCATGTATATGTTAAATTAAATATATTATTTGAAAACCCATGAATGCATTCCTCACAACCTCACTTACATTCAGAAAAGTTTGTGGTTTAGTTTTGCTTTTGCTTCACAAATGAAATAAGTATTAGAGCTAGTTTATATCTCTAAATACAATTTATTTGTGCTATATTGATGTTTATTATAGGCTCTCTAGAATTAAAGATAAGCCTAAAATATTGTTGTTCCTCAATATATATTATTAATGACTATGACAATTATGACTATAATTGAACCGAAACAATAATACTTAGTTATACCAAGAATATATATATATATATATATATATGTTATACTAAGAATATATACATTAGTTATATTAAAAAGTTACATAGTAGTTAGAATTTAGACTCCAAAAAAAATTGGTTTAAGTCCCAGATCTGTCACTAGCTGAGTAACTTTGGGCAATTTATTTTAACTTCTTCAAGCTTATTCCCTTATTGTAAATAATAGTATTTGCCTACAATAACAGTATTTACTAATAATAGCATTGTAACAAGGATTAAATAATATAATTAATTTAAAATGCTAAAATTAGGGGCACCTGGGTGGCTCAGTCGTTAAGCGTCTGCCTTCAGCTCAGGTCATGATCCCAGGGTCCTGAGATCGAGCCCCGCATCAGGCTCCCTGCTCAGCAGGAAGCCTGCTTCTCCCTCTCCCACTCCCCCTGCTTGTGTTCCCTCTCTTGCTGCCTCTCTCTGTCAAATAAATAAATAAAATCTTTAAAATAAATAAATAAATAAATAAATAAATAAAATGCTAAAATTAGTACTTGGCACAGAGCAACTGCTCATTAAATATGTTTCAATGATAATAACATTTGATGCAATGTTTTTCCTCCCCTTTTTTGTCCTTTCTGCAATAACACCAGAACATTTTTAAATTTTACTCTTAAAAAGGTATTGACTTTTCCTGTGGGAATAGAATTACCTCTGTTCCACGAAGGTCCTTAGGAAAATAGATATCTTCAGTCATTTGAACACTTAGGCCAAAATCCACCAAAACAGCTTTTGTAGACATGAAGACAATGTTGCTAGCTAAAAAAAGAGGACATTTTTTAGTATAAAATTGTCTGTATACCCATAAATAAAATAAAAACATCATCTGAAACGATGAGTCCCAAATCAGAATAGACTGAAATGTGCTCCCTACTGAGATGACTATATTATATTCAAAAGAGGAGGATAAATCCAGGTGAGAATTCAAGTGAAAATCATTTCATATGTGCCAAGAGTGCAGCCAATGTGGGAGTAAATGGTTGAACACACTAACAACGCTCAAGATACAATGGCCAAGTCATGGAAGCAACCTAAGGGTCCACGATGGATGAGTGGATAAAGAAAATATGACGTGTGTGTATATGCATATATAATAGAATATTATTCAGCCACAAAAAAGGATAGAATTCTGCCTTTTGCAACAACATGGATGAAACCTTGAAGATCTAAGTGAAATCACTGAGATAAGTCAGACAAAGATGAATACTGTACGAATCTCACTAGTCCGTGCAATCTAAAACAAATGAACTCATAGAAAGAGAGAACAGATCGCAGTTGCCAGGGGTACGGGGGTGGGGGAAATGGGTGAAGGCAGTCAAAGCGTACAAACTGCCAGTGATAAGATGAACAAGTTTTGGGGGATGTAATACACAGCATGGTGACTATAGTTAATAATGCTGTATTATATATTTGAAAGTAGCTGAGAGAGTAGATTTTAAAAGTTCTCACCACACACACACGGTTTTAACTATGTGAGGTGATGGATGTGTTAACTAAGCCTAATGGGGTAATCTTTTTGCAATATATACATATAGCAAATCATTCCATCATATACCTTAGGCTTACACAATGTTATGCCAGTTATATTTCAATAAAGCTGGAAAAATAAAATAATGCTCGAGAGCTGGACTTTCAAATCCTAAGATATAAGCATATTATTATCATGCCACTTTCCTAAAATGAAAAAATAAAATACCCATTTTTTTTAAAGTAAAGGTTTTGTTAGTTCAATGTAGCATTAAATATTAAGGGTTGATAGTGGGTCTTTGTTGTGCATTTCCCACCATCTCTTACTCCTAGAAAGCAGTCAGTGAAGGCTTGTTTAATGAATTATTACCAAAATGGTGTTCAGAATTAAAAAGCTATTTGTTTCTCAAGAACTATGTAACTCTGTGTGTGTTTAAAGTACATTACTATTTTTTAAAGCCTTATGAACAAGGGCATAGCCAGTACTTAATAGACGTGTGGCCATAATCTTCCACAATTGGATAATCATCCTTCCTCATGACTTTGAAAGCTTTAGTGATCCCATTTGGTGCTAAAACATGTTGCAGGAGCACAGGGGAGGAAGGTGAAAAGCCCTCGAGGGCAACTCTCCTCCCCACCACCGAGGATCTTTAGACTGAAGAGAGGAGCCCATCTGCCTCCTGTCCAACTCATCTCTCAGCCAAAGAGGTTACACATCCAAATGTAACTCACGTTTAATATCATGATGAATTACTTTCTTTGAGTGTAGAAAATCGAGTCCTTTGAGAACATGCTTTGTCACCCAAATAATTTCAAATTCTCTCATTGGTCCACAGCTCTCCAGTTTCTCAAGAACAGACCCTCCCTCGCCTGCTTCCATAAAGAGGTGCACAGTTTCACCCCAGAGCACCGCACCATATAACTCAGCGATGTTCTCGTGCCGGAAGCAGGCCTGGATTTCCACATCAGATGGCTTAAATTGATCTACTGGGATCTAGAACACAAAAATACCAGTAAGATTCTAGACAAAAATATATACAAGATAGGTCAACTCACAATCCAGAGGGCAGATAAATGCCTTCAAGGAGATCATGATCTGCATGAAGTTATACTGCCAAGTTAAAATAATGTTCAAACCTGCTTTTACATGACGTCAGCTTTAGGTAAACAGTTCAAAATAAGAAAATAAGAACAAAATGTAAAATATTATTTTCATTTAGAATGTAGCAATCCAACCAAAGAATTATTTACAATTGAATCAAAAGAGAGATAATTTCCCATCTATCTTGCATGTACTTTCTATGGCACCTAGATTTTAGGTTGTCTTTTCAATATTTCCACTTGTTATGAAATAATATAATGTCTTTGGACCCACAGTTCATGCTCTGGCAATGCATTTAAAATCTATTCTAAGGAAAATCAAAAGTCATTAATAAAGAAAAAAGTAGATCTTTCAGTGCAGATAGATACGTAATGTCTCCAAAATACAGTGTCGGATGAAGAAAGCAAGATGCGCAAGTACATGTATTATGCTCCCATTTGTAAAAATCTCTTAAGCTATACATGACACATGTCCATAGAAATTTTCTGGAAAGATGTATAAGAACTCATTCACAGTAGTTGCCTCAAGGAAAGAGATCTCATTCTTCAACCTACATTCTTTTGAATCTTCTAAGTGTTGTTAATCATCTTACGTGGTTTTCCTTTTAAGAAAAAAATACAGCTTAAAAATTAAATGTAAGTACTCTAGGGAAAACAAACCTGCAAAGCTATTTTTTCATGCCTTTTGTGATGAAACTGTAAAATAGGACATTTTGGTTCTAAGACCTTTCTAAAATGTCACTAGAGTCTCTTAAAAGAATTGGAACGTGTCTCTTCTAAATGCAAGCCTCAAATGGCTTATTATAATATCTCCTTTTCTTTTGATAACAGATACTCTAGCAAATCTTTATGAAGGAACAAATGAGGCCAATATACTGTTGGTCTTTTTTTTTTTTTAATTACAATAAGATAGACTATGGCCAGATTCGGCAAATCAAAAAGGAGTTTATTTTATTGAACTCTTAAAAACTTTATTTTTTTTTATGGATATGGATCACTTTTTTATTTTATTATGTTATCTTCATCACCATACAGTACATCATTAGTTTTTGAGCACTCTTAAAAACTTTTAAAGTGAAACAGACATACCAAAATGCATAAAACTGGTTATGTATCAAACTCAAGGAATTTTCAACTGAACACACCCATGTCACCACCATGTAGATCAAGAAACAGAACTCTACCAGCCCCCCAGAAACCCTTTCCTGACCTCTGCCAGTCACTGCCCCTCAAGGGCACCCACTATCCTGACTTCCAACAGCACGGATTTGTTTAGCCTATTTTTGGCCTGTATAGAAGTGGAATATCATAGAGTAGCTCTTACTTGGTATCTGGCTGTTTGGGCTTAACATATGGTGATGAGATTCATCCACATTATTACAGTTGTAAACCATTTGCTCTCTTCACTGTACAGTATCCCACTGTGTAAATATACCACACTGTGACATCTGGAGAATTTCCAGTTTGGGACTATTACAAAGAGTGCTATGATGAACAGTCTAGTGCATAGCTTTTGGTGAGCAAGTGCACATGCCTCTTGGGTGTGTGCCTATAGGAGTAGAATTGCTGGGTCACAGGGTGTGTACGTGTCCAGCTTCGGCAGTCTTCCAAAGCAGGGATGCCTCAGCAATGGCTACTTAAGAAGAGACAGGGTCTTTGCAATAATTGGTCTATTTATATTCAATCCTTTAATCTACAGTCTTGAGAAGCCTTGTGGCTTTCCCAGCTTGGCTTCCCTGCCTGGTTCCCTTCCCTGTGGGTGGGATTAAAGGAGCAGCACACAGATTTGCTCCTGCAGGAGAGCTCCCCTCCACTCCACCCTACCGCAGAGGGATGACGTTATCCAAGGTCCTGCTATAGAAGCCAGCAGTGTTTTCTTTTTTATCAATGCAAACTAGATTAAAACAAACTATGCACTTAAACAGACTTAGGGACTGAACCCCAGGGAGCAAGCAAGTCCAAAAAAAAAAAAAAGAAGAAGAAGAAGGATGTTTTCGGACAGGGCACCCTTACATAAGATCCAATCAAATGGCAACAACCTTTGAGTAATGCAAGCAAACAAGAGCCACAATGCTAAACATACATACGGCACAGGATATCTGGTTATAAAGTACATACCAATTTACACGCCATTCTTTTCTTAGTCTTTATATCTTGTGCTAAGTACACTTTTCCAAAGGCCCCCCGAGGTATGAAATCAGAGCCAATATTCCTATAAGTCAGCTTCCAAGGGATGAGGAGAACATCAGAGTCTATTTGATAGCGTCCATTCTGGGGAGTGATTACCTACAACAAAACAAACAGGCAGGAGGGTGAGAATTCCAGCAGACTCCTTTTCTAAGACACACCCTTTAGAAACTGGCTACTTTAGATCAAAAAGACACACCTTTAGAAACTGGTTACTTTAAACTGCATTCCTACGCAGTGTTTGAAATTAATGTCACTGTTACGTAATCCTAACAGTGTAGGGAGACTATACTTAGAGCTTCAGCAAGCCAGAGAAAGCATGTAACAGAAACATGTCCCTGGTCAGACCTGATCGTATTCCACCTCCTGGTGAGTAATTAATTGTCAACATTTTAAAAATTATTTATCTAAGGGAACACGACTATTGTGACCAAAAGGCTGAAAATAAAGATTGCATAAATATAAACTGTGCCTGCAAGTTGACTCGTTTCCAATTATAATGTGCTAACCTGTTAGTCCGCATAGCTATTACTCACACATGACGCATACGGAGAGAGAGCATGGAAATAAACTGATGATGGTAGAGGATTCTGGAAAATAAGGTGTTATGCCAGAGCTATGAGTTGACAGTGCTGCATAAATCAACAAGGGACAGAATTACTTCTCATCTACTTGCTCACTTAGTATTTACTGAGTGCATAAAAAGCACCAGGCACTGTGTTTGGTGCCGAGGAGGGCAGCTGTGAACGAGAGAGATGACCCTTAACCTCCGAGAGCTCCTGAACAGGCCAACACTGGGAACAAGTGTTTTCAAAACCAGTTGACTCAAAAATTAAAAGACATATATCCTGGGAGCAGTGTGGATGCTTTCGTCAAATCTCAACAAACCAGACATTTAAGGTCTGTGTATTTCACTGCATATAAAGTATATCTCAATTTTAAGAGTAAAAATAAATAAATAAATAAATAAATAAAAGGAGGAAGAATTATAATGATAAATATGAAAATAAATTAATAAGATATGTTATTTTGAGTTATGACCTGGAGCACATGCCTACAATATGTTTACCATGTTCTCTTGAGGGGAACAGGGTCTCAAAAATACAAGGTTTGCCTCTGTGTAATTAGCAACTTCACGACTTCAGATTATGAATTCAGGAAGTGTGAAACTATCCAAATGACATTAAGTTATTTCAAGTGCAGAAGAGGCTGAAGGGGAATGCGGACCACATGGGAAAAGAATGAACACCTGATTCATCGGCAGATGCGCGGGCCCCTCAGCAGGCCACTGCCAAGAGAATAGTTGTAATAATCCCAGGGTTATTCATTCAGACTCCATTACCACTCATCTTAGCTGTACCCCACAAATGGATGCATGTGCTCTTAGTCAGGGAATGAAGAGGATGACTCCAATCCTTCGAGATGTGAAGTCACTACATTTAAAATGAAGTATTTCCTGAGCACTCCCCTGAGCCAGCCCCCGAGTGGAGCCCTAGCAGGAAAATGAAGAAGCACCACAGCCCAGGGTCTTGCCTTGTTTGAAATATGACCTCCTTTCAAGAAGTGTGTCACCTCAAGTTACTGAAGTCCTCTTTTTACAACATGCTAAGGACATGATAAATGCAGTCCCTTGCCACATGTAGACAGAACCATACCCACGGCACTCAACCGTACTTGCTCATTGCCTCGTTCTTGTTATTAAGTATTTACGTTTCCTGTTTCACTTTCGGCTCCAGCTATCCACTCAGGGTTTCATTCGTGCAAGTTTTACTCTTGTCCAGCTCAATCTGTGATAGCCCAGTTTGACCCAAGGGATGAAGAAGACTCATTGCAGCCATGCAATGAGTGCTAATTATAAGGAGGGCACTGTGCTCAGCTCTCATCTAGATCTCCCAGCCATCCTGGGAGGTAAGTACTATTTTTATCTCCACTTTACAGATGAGGAAACTGGTTTCAAGAGGTTAAGTAACTCATTAGGCCATGACAAAGTCAGGATTGGAACTCAGGTCTGTCTGACCCCAAAGCCAGAGCTCCTGTGTGCCTTCTATCTTCCAGAAGACAGGAATTAAAGCTCAGCCAGGATCAAAAGCCAGTTACTAAAAGCCTACATTTATGAGTCACTGAGCACCTCAGCCTTCGCCTCTTTAGATAGAATACTGCACGTTCCTTCATCCCTGTTTTACAAGCTCCCATGTTCCGGGGACATGCCTCCAAAGGCAGGTTCTCCTTTGATGATAGGCCCTGACACATTCAGTGTGATAGGCGAGCACAGACTAGTCAGCACTTCTGCAAAGTCCCCGGTTCTTCTCCTGGCCCTAGACCTTCCCTCTTTGGGTTTGCAATGGTTTTTTTTTCCCCCCTTCTCCTTTTTTTAGGGACCCTACCAAATAATCCTATGGAACTCTATGCTGCTCATGTCTGCCAATTCTTCAGCTTAACCAAAGCCACCATCAAGTGCAGACATTATAAGCATGCTTTTGAGTTCCTTCTCCAGACTAGTGACACTAAACAATGCTGGGCCCAGCAGCAGGCCTTGAGAAAAATTCTTAAGTACTTTAATAGGAATAAATTCCATAAAGAACCTGTAGGATATGGCTGCTAGGACACAAATACAACCTTGGGCTATTATCTAGAGGCATATTATCTAGAACAAAGGCAAAGGTGGCTCTTTCCTACTCAATGGACTGCCATGTTCAAGTTCAGGGCTGTAAGGCAGGCACTGACCCGGGCTTGAGTTCTGAGGGTGCAGCCCAGGTTGAGGATGAAAGTAACCCTCCAGTAAGTGACAAGTAGCAGACACAATGAGAAGTGTTTGTGACAAAAGCGAGAAGATGTGGGGAACATGCAAGTTTTAAAGTATTGGAAAGACTGTCCTAAAGAAAGAGAGTAACAATTATTTGCAACAGCAACTACCACAAGGGCTTGCACTCTTTCAACACTCACTCTGTGTAAACAGGTCCTGTGCATTCCTTATTTGTCCCACACAACAGCCCCACAGAGTGAGTGCTATGATGTGACCCATTTTACAGATGAGTAAACTGAGCCGTGGAGGGGTTACTAGCCCAAAGTCACACAGCTAATCCATCTCAGAGCTGAAATACATACCCAGGCACTGTAATTCATGGGCCTTCATCCTCACACTACTCGACATCTATACCTTTTTTATGGCCAAAAAGTAGGACTAGGGCTAAGGAGAGTCAGAGACGGACTTTAATGCATTACGAGGGAGGACTTTCCTACAATCAGAATTGGCTAAATATGAAATTAAATGCCCCAGTCTGTGATAAACTTTGTCAAAGGAGATTTTCAGGCACAGACCAAAATGTTCCAACAATTACTGGATATGATGACCAGAGTGATGTAAGCATCAGACAGAGGGCTTGACTCAAGTATCTTTAAGGTTTTTCCAACCCTGAGAAGCCAGGACTCCATGACTAACCCCTGAGGAACAGCATTCCCACATCTCACACCCGTATCTATGAGCGAACGCTTTGGGGCCCTTCGGCTCCCCATCTAATCACCAATGAGTTCAGTCTTTGCAACCCATTTTCAGTTATTCATTCCCCACTCAGGTTATGAATTGGTCTAGAGTGTAAATAACTCATAGCACTCTCATACCAAGCAACGCCTAGGTTGGTCTCCTAAAGTTTCTTCCCCAGGTCCTGCTGGATGTCGGTAGAATCTTTATCAAATATTTTTAGAAAAAGAGCACACATTTGCATACACGCGCAGACCAACAGTTTACGTGCCTCTGTTGCAGGATATTTTTGTAATTCCTGATCCTCCACCCTGTCTAATTAACTCCATGGGCTTTATGGTTGTTGGCTGCCAGGAACACACCATGTCTCTATGCCCCTGGGCCTTTGGACATGCTATTCTCATCTGGAACACTCTCTACTCTCCATCCCCTTTATCTGGCGGATTCCAACTCAACAGTTTAGGCATCAGTTCCTTTTAGAAGCATCTCTGGCAGTCTCTCTTCCCTTGTGGCCACGTGAGGTGTCCTGCCTGAGCATCCCCACAGCAATCAGGGTGTAGTTGTATCGGGAAGAAGCACACGGCATTATAATCACCTGTTCTACTTACCTCGGGCCTTCACCAGGCAGTAAGCTACCAGAGAACCCAGACTCTTCCATACTGGATCTGTAGCACCTGGAAAAGTACTTGATACATTGTCGATAGCTGACCTATGTCTAGCAAGTGAATGGATGAATACTTGAATGAAGGCATTTGGTCTATATGCAGATACACTTTATAGATGAAATTTACCTTGGAACCAGCCTGTCTGTCTGTTAGATAATGAGTGATCATTTATTAAAGCAAGTGAAGCCCAGAATGGAAAAGTTTTGATAGGGTCTTAGGGGGAGGGCCTCAAGAAGTCAAAGATCTCAAACACAGGATGGTTCCAAGGAGAGCACCATATAAGGATGAGTGGGAGCCAAAAGCAAACCGTGCCTCCTTCATCATCTTGTCTCAAACTGCCAAAGATCAAGCATGGCAAGTCATGATTCCTATGCCATTATTTATAAAGCACGGACCTGGCATTGGTTACTAGCAGTCATAGGATGAATACGATTCTTAACTTAGTGACAGAAAAGTCCACTACAGCCCCGAGAGTCATTGACCACTGGGATGATTTTCCCAGTGAGGCATGGTCTGCATTCCTGCAGATTTTGAGGTTCTCCTGTTATTCCACTCTGGTTTTAAATCTTCTTGCTTTATATTCTTGATCATTTTTAAATTAAAAATCTTTTTAAAGTTTTAAAGATCTCTGCTTTTATGATATGTCTTATTCTTAAATTTTCTCCTGAATACGCATTTGTTCACTTATTGAGCATAGACTCCACAGCGGGGACTGACAACATTTTACTCCTAGCCTTTGCTGATAAAATTTGCACTTCCTTGTAATGTCTTTGTTTCTCTCCTTTTCTGCATTGGCTTTTTTTTTTTTTTTCCCACTCCAAAACCTTTAGGAAGCTATTTCTTTGTATTCCTTATAATTTTCCTGAACTCTCTTCTGTACATTCCCAATAAAGTTCTATGGCCTACCTCTCTTCAGTCTGATGGGCCAGGAGAAATGAATGCAAGTTTCTACATATTTATAAGCAAAAATATTTTGTTTATGACAATGTTAAGAAAATTAGGTAGTCCTAATGTTAAGAAAATTAGGTAGTGCTCCTAGTTCGATATTACTTCCATGTATAAGAAGAAATAATATTCTCAAGGTAAAGTACTTAGTCAACTATTAAACACAGTTTGGTATATCCAGACCAAAGCAAGTCATGCAACTATGCAAAAAGTAATCTTGCTCCAAACTGAGCTGGAGCTAAACACAACTGGTTTCTAACAAAACAATTTACTACATAGCTGACCTAAATTACTGTGTTGTTTTCAATTGAATGAATGTACTACTTAAAAAAAAAAAAGTTAAGTACTCTGTCCAGACTCCAGTCATTCAACACTGGCCCTCCCCCTACATTAGCCATTTTGCCACACACAACTAGCACCAAAGGAAAAGGAGTCACTTCCGTCAATATGCACATTTTGCAAGTTACTACCTACTCCTTTGTAAAATGTCCTTTTTAAAAGATTAGATGACCCCTAGCCAACACCTACATTCACCTCTGACACACTAAGACTGCCAGAATCCCAGGCACACCCAAACACATCATCTGATCAACTATTGTGACAACGTGTTGTCACAGTATTTTGGATTATTTGCATACTTGGTCTGACTAAGGAAATATCTCATTTGTCATTCATACTTTGCCAGTTCACTAAAGAGAGTGAATCTGTGCATTGCTACTTATTGCCTGCCTGCAAACTATATTTCTGCAAGAACTGAAGTTAACCAGTATTAATATTGTGACATTCCAAGATGTGACAAGAGAGGAGCAAAAAAATCCAGTTTTCAAAAATATTAATTAAAGATAAAGTATTGATTCCCCTCAGATGAAGAATTCTCATTAAGTCTTCTTCTGCCTACCTGATGAATGAGCTTTCTAATGAATTGTTAAGTTAAAAGACATTCTTCTTAATGACCTATTTGTACGACTGTCACTGACACATGGAAAAGATTAAATGGAACTTTGAATGAAGACCTTTTTTGCATCTTTAACATGGAGATGATTCTTACAGATACTATGTTTTTAAAAGTCGTACATGATAGCCAGTCTAAACCAAGTTTAGCTGCCCCTCTGCCTTACACGAAGCTGCAAGAGTAAAGCTGAACACACAGCACTCAACTGATCAGGAAAAAAACATACCATATTTAATAAAATCCCAGATTCCTGAGGTCGGTGTCCATAAAAACGCTTTGCAGTGTTGGATATGTGGTTTGCAAAGGCAAGCAAATCCTCCACAGTTCCATAACTGACCGATGACAGCCAAGGCACCTCTTGGCCACTGAGCAGCAGAGATTCTGAACGCTCCTCATTTTGATTACTATCTTGACACATGGTCATGAGACTGGGTTCATAAACTGCTGGCTCTTCACTTGTGTAAAGATTTTCCATAATGTCTATTACATCGGACACATTCAAGTGTTTAATTAATAAATCGATCTCTTCTTTATTGTCACTTCCAGTGCTCATGTACTCCATCACTGTTATGCTTTCTAGAGAGTCTGCAAAAGAAAAGACAAACAGTTACCATATTTGTATTTGCCTTTAAGATCAATGGGAAAATGACATCAAAGGATTGGGAACAGCTTCCATATGCCTCGGTTTATAAAATGAGGGCTCTGTGTCAACAGTGTATGTAAATTCAAGTTGACAGATGGTGAAGAAAGGGACCTTAGATAACCTTTAAGTCCGGCCGTTCACTTTGCAGAAGGGAAACTTGAGATCCAGAGAGCTTACTCCTTACTCACTCACTCACTGAGCTGGTGGCATGAGTTACAGCCACTGAAAATTTCACTAAACATAAACACGAATAAGCGCGGCTCAGAAATCTGAGGAGCTGAGGCTCCTGGCCCTTGACAGCTTCCAACCCTACTGTTCCTCCAAGAGAGCAACCCTCCCCATACAGACCTCTGTGGCTTCCATGCCCTGGTGACTTTAAAGAAAAAGAACTATCTTATTGGAGCACCTGGGTGGCTCAGTCAGGTAAGCAGCTGCCTTCAGCTCAGGTCATGATCCCAGGGTCCTGGGATCCAGTCCCACATCAGGCTCCCTGTTCAGTGGGGAGTCTGCTTCTCCCTCTGCCTCTGCCCCTCCCCACCACTCATGCTTTCTCTGAAATAAATAAACAAAATCTTAAAAAAAACCTTTTTTTTTTTTTCTTAAAGAAAGAAAAAGAACTATCTTATCAAATTCAGGAGCCAACTTGGCAAATAAAATTCAGGCCGTGGAGCCAAAAGCCTGTAAAATGGATTAGAATCTAAGCAAACTGATGATGATAGATCAAGTTTCAGGAATAATTCCGATGCAAATAAACAGCTCATTTAGACTGGGGACCACAAGCCTCAAATCCTCCTGCCAGCGACCTATGAGAAAGGGGAACATTCTTTTAGCTGTGAATCAGCTGTCTCCTCTTGAGACCAGAATTCTTTAATTGTACAAAGCATGTATCTCAATGACCCAAGAAAGTTAATGTAATATTTAGATCAATCACCCTCTAGAAGCTGTGGTATTACAAAGAGGCCAGGACAGCCGAATCTATCCTAAGCAAGACACAGGTAAGGCCAGCTAAGCTAACTACATTAGCCAATACTGTATTTTAGTTCTTGTATGAAAATCAGGTGCTACATCTTGGGATCTGTAAATGAGAAAAAGAAGGTAAACCCAGGATTAAAAAAAAAAAAATGATGCTGTTGCTCAGGATTTTAGAACAATTCCATTCCAGAGGATTAAAGATCAAAGGATTTAAGACATCTAAGAGAATTTAGAGGCATGAACATCTACTTAAACTATTGTGCTCCTGAAAGCCTCTCTGAAAGATGCTTCTGGTTCCTGAAAGCACAAACCTTTAACACATTCAATACTCAGTGCTAAAAGCCACAGGCCTCCATCTGAGGAGCTCAAGTACAAAGCTCCAGGAAATGTTCCACCTGGGGGGTTGGGGGGAGCACCTATAGCTCTCGTGACTACCACTCCACTTTTGGTCTCTGAGCCAATTTCATTTGAGAAAAGACCAAGGCAATCCAGGGACGCTATTCACTTACTTGATGACCATTTTCTGATGTGCAAGCATTCTCTGCAGAAAGCATGCTATCTCGCACCCTGCAGTCTGATATTCCACCTGGACTCAGGCTGCTTGGGCTGGACTCCCAGCCCTTTCTTCACAGCCTACACGTTCCTAGGCAGGCACCTTACCCACTCTGCACCTCTACTTCCCCTGTCTGTGAAATGGAGGCATAACAGCACCTACCTCATAGGGCGGTTGTGAGGTTTAAAGAAGTTCAGGTGTGTAAGGTGTTTGGTGCAGAGTCAAAGAGCTCTGCCTTCTGCAGTTGCTGGTATGTGCACAACACAGAGAAGTCCCGGCTTTGCAGATACTGCTTAGGCCTCCTTTCTTATCTGCAAATGGGATGCGGCTACCTGTTCCCTGGGTTTCTTCACAGTAAGGTTTTAAATGCTGTATCTAGAACAAGAGACAAAGACAAAAAAGCAAAAACCTCTGAAATGCTTTGATAGCTGTTAGCCACGGTCACATCTAGAGAGCGAAGGAAGCTCCCCTCACAGATCTCCTGTGTCTTTGAGGAAGACTGATTCAGGCTCCTGGAGTCTTGAGTTAGGAAAGGAATTGCTTAGGTTCACGGAGGAACATTCGACTCTGATTTCAATGGGCCATTTCATTCAGTTGCAGTTTCTGCTTGTAGAATTTACTGAGAAAAGGAAGTTAAAACAAAACCAGCCAGATGGAGGACCCCAGTGGCTGAAAAGTTCCAAGGCTCCAGGACTTAGCTAATGGCTGGCTGGAGAGAAAATAAAGTTCCCAGGAGTAACATGACTCAAGAAAGAAAGAAAAAAAGTCCACACAGTTTACAAGTCAGTCAGCTGATCCAGTGAGTAAAGACAGGTTTTGATTTTCAAGTTCTGCAGAAAGTCTGGAGCATTTATGTGTGAAGCCTAAGAGGTCTGAACACACACACCCCTAAGTTATGTGCTGAGGGAGAGGCGGAGGAAGGGAGGAAGGGTGGAGGAGAGGGGAGAGGGGAGAGGGGAGAGGGGAGGGAGGGCAGTGTAAGACACTGATGCCAGGGGTAATTCCTTAGCAACAGCAGGGCTCCTGTCACGCAAATCAGTATACCCCAGCAACCCTGATGACCAGTCAGCCTGCTAAATGCCCCTGCAAAAAGCCTCAGCACTTTCAGGTCTTCATTAAGCAGACAGCATGCTAGTGATTTCCGAGTTATACAGATCAGTAGCCATCTAGAAAAACTGGATTGTGAAGGTATTCTACTTTACCAATAAAGACTCTTCCCCACGTAGTTTACTATAAAAATCCTCCTAAAATCCCCACTTGACAATGGAGTAGACAACTACAACCATCTTAGAAATGGAGAAATGGGCAGATATTGTCAAAATGATTTGCTTCGAGTTATTTCAGAAATCAGCAATAACACCAAGAGGAAATCCTATTCTTATTCATTGTTACACTCTTGGCTACTTCCATTTACATAAACAAAAGTGGAGAAATTCCTAGCAAGTGTGAACGAAAAAAGGCCAAGATTATAGATATAAACCTCTGCCTAACAAAGGATAATTATACCTTTGGTTACTTCCCATTTAAAAGATTTTACTGCCAAAATAGTACGTTGCCCCTCAGGGCATATCTCTTATTATATTTTTTCTCCAAAAGCCCCAGAATTACACATTCTAGCTATATAGGAGCACAGCCACTCTGCTTCAGAACCTCTAGACACCTCAACTATCCAATTTTCCTTGTAAGAAAAAGGCCTTAAGGGCCAGCCGTCGCAAGTACTGCATACAAACCTCAATCCATCAGAGAGTTGGGGGCGTCTGCTGGATTCAGATTATATTCTACTTGGCAAATACATGAGACACAGGCCACAGATACCTAATGCAACTGTAGTCGTGTTTCTTTCCCTGTTTTTAGTAGGAGTTCTTTATTCCGTGCCAAAATGTCTTTCCAAAAGTGAAATAGCCGTTTCTCTTAAAGGCAGCTCCTGGCCTTCCTTATTAACTTTTGGGGCAATCTCTGTGCACGCCGTTCTTCTTTCTAATCGTCGTTCTCCGCCCAGAACTAAAAGAATTTTGGAGTCCTGATATCACATTACGACCCTCCCCTCAACATTTCTTCTTAGACCGAAAGCCCAGCACTCACGTTCTTCTATAACGACCCTTTAGTCACAGAATAGCATCCGGGTTACATAAGCATGAAATTAAGTTTCAGCTATTCAAAAAGTTCTCTGCTCCGTCAACCGCCGCCCCCACTCCCCTCCTCCTATTCTTTAAAGCCGGGGAAGCCTACCAAGGGCTTGTAAACTATAAAGAGCCCCCACGATTTGGGCGGGCGGCAGCCGGGTCCCCAGCCTCCGAGGCGCACTCACCGGCGTCGGCGGGGAGAGTGCAGCAGGCCGGGCGGTGTATTCGGCGGGAGGCGCGGTGACAGAGGGTCTCTGTGTCCCCGCGCACTGCCCAGACCCGCACTGCTCGCGCGTTAGGGATCCGGGAAGGAGGAGGAAGGGGGAGGAGTCGGAGTCTGCACCCCGTGAGACCCTTGCGCAAGGTGCTTTCCAGCTGTGCCCGCGGCAGCCGCGACGGGAGAGAACCGCGGAAGCGCAGTAGCGCGTACCGGCGGGTACGCCCCCACCTCCGGGAGCCCGGGAGCTCGCCCCTCGGCCTGGGGCACCCGCGCTCGGCCGTCGGGGCTCCCTGGAGGGCTGCCACCACAAAGACACCCAGAAGTCGCCGAACGGAGGGTTACCTGGCGGGCGGAGCGCTGCAGCCGCGGCCCCCGGACGGCTCGGTGCGCCTCCGGTGGCCCACCCCCCCGGAGTCGAGCGCGCGCGGACGGCGAGGTCCGGCGGCAGCGGCAGCTGGAGCCAGGGCGACCGATCCCGGAGCGTGGCGCGTCGTCCCGAGCCGAGCGCACCAGTGAGCGCGGGACCTCCAGCCCAGGCTGTCCTCCCGGGCCGCCCTTGTCCGCCCCTGACTCACGGCGTCTGAGCCGGCCGAGGGGCGGCGCAGCGGACGCCAGCCGCCGCCTCCCCGCCTTTTCCATTTCCCCTTTCACTCCGTAAACAGAAACAGGCTGCCGCGTTGCGGGGAAGCCGGAGCCCCCTCTCTGGGAAATTCCGTCGTCCCGTCCCCCCCCCCCCCCCCCCGCTGTTTGTCCTCGGGGCGCCCGGGCGGAGCGGAAGGCTGGACGAGGGAGGAGCGGAGCGCGGCGCTGGGAGGGGCGCCGGCCGAGGGCTGGAGTGGCTACTCGCCACGCCACCCGAGGGGCCCCGGGACGGCAGCCGCGGCTCCAGTCCAGGGCCTGGGACACCTAGGGATTTTCCCTCGGACCTGGGGACCCGACAGCCTGGTGGTGTAAGGCGCCCCGCGACCGCGCCTCTGCACCCCTTCCTAGTCCCGGAAAGAAGATCGTGTCCCTAATGTGCTGGCGCCCTCCGCGCTACTCCGGTGACCTGGGCCGCGGCGGGGAGGGCGCGCGGCCCTGGCCCTTTCCTGCGCCCACCCGCACGCTCCGGAGGACCGAGGCGCAGGGGCTTCCGGCCTTCTCTCAGAACCGGGTCCGTGCACCCGACGGCGGGTAGCGCCGTTCGCCCTGCCAGGTTTCGGTTCACGGCCACGCACGGTGAGTGCCAGGATCCGTGGTCCGCACGCACGGCCCCCCGTATAAAGATTTGGCAGAGGTTGCCGCAAGGTGGGCCAGAGCCTGGTGGTGTAGCACCTGGAGAGGGGCCGGTGTCCTCCGCCAGCAAAACCTGGTTTCGTTCTCTGCAGCCTTTCTTGGAACGGGTTGTTTGGCGGCGCCGTCCCATTACGAAATGTACCTGTACTGATCGCCCCCTCCTAACCCCGGCTGCGAGTCTGGGGTTTTCTGTACAGCTTGGGAAGATCAAAGTGTGCTCATAGTACTCTTCCTTGCAGAGTGGAAATTGTTTCCTCCAAGTGAAGCGGGAAGCGAGTTCTAGGGCAAATAGCGCCTCTGTCCACGAAATCCACTCTGCAGGGCATTCCCAATACCTGAGTCGCAACTCACTACCCCCTCGCCTCTCAGTACTTCCCTAGTATCAAGCACCCACCATAAACCAGACATTTTGCAAGACGGCCCGGAGAAAGAGAGAGAATGTAAGGTGGATATTCTCTGGGTCTTACCGACCAGGATGTTGGGCGTCCCAGGCAGAGAGCCCACATTCAAAAGCCCCACGACTCTGAGTCCACGCCCGGTCTTTTCCAGTACCCACTCTCATTCTACCCCCGCGCTTTCAAAACGGCGTCGGACCCGCTCTAGAGCTTTCCACGTTTCTTCTGTGGAAAGTGAGTTGCTGTTCCGATCCAGAGGAGTCCTATTGAAAACTGCTGACGGACCTAGGCTAGCGTAGGTGAGAAGCAAGGCCTTCGTAGGACCTTAACTCCTATCATTTCTTTGTGCTTCCGGTCAGGCAGGGATGAGGCTGAAAAAGTGATTGACAAGTAGCTGAGCCCATCAGTAAAAGTGAGCCGAACCAGCAAATAAACAGCCAGGGCTGACGGACTATGTCCGCACTAAATCCCTACCCCCCCCCCCCATTATTTTAGTTCCCGGAATGCAGTGACATGAATAACGCGGGATGCGTGCCAACCCCTGGAACCGTCCAGGTGGTCTCGGGCGGTGAAGGGGTCCCCAGCGGCCGGAGGAGAAGCCCTTCTGGGCGCCGGGGCTTTTCTGGTCGTGGAGGGAGGGACCAACTTTGCCTTTGCCGCTCTGACTGGGGAGAGGCAACGTGTGCAGAAAACTGAAGTCTAAAGGGCTGTAGCTTTTTTTCTGGGAACCAGGTTGTCGCCCTTGTTATCTCTAATGGTAACGTGAGAGACTTCTCTCCTTCCTCTGTTGTCTTTGAGCAACAAGGGATGATCTTTATAAGTATTTTAAAAATAGAAACATGGAACCACTCCCGCTTCCACCCCGTTGAATGAGCTCATTAAAACCACACCTCATCTTCTGGGAACTAAGTATTAGCCTTACTTCCTACAGAGAGGGCTCCCAAATACAGCTGCATTTTAGGGAGCTGGTGAGATGGCTGCCCCAGCAGGGTGCTCTGGCTGTTCATGACATATAGGAGAACAGATTTCATCTGGGGCGGGGGGGGGGGGGGGGGGGCGTGAATTAAGAGGAAGTTTGACTTAAAAGCATTTTTGAAAGTCTAACAAAGATTGGATCTGGTGTCCTGGAAGAGGCTGGACATTGGAGAACGAGTGAACAGGCATGAAAAAGTTTGCAGACTGCTTGCCTTTTTCTTGGTCAGGACTGTTGCAACAGACTTGCAAAAAGCAATCCTGCTTTTTTAGGAGCTTGCTGGGAAAGTGAGGTTTCAGCTTGCCAAGGAGAAACCACCTGAGACAGCGCCAGTGCACAACCATAGGGGAGTTACTCAAGAAGCCATTATGATGTACATTACAAAACAGCTCTTTGGAAGCTGTTGGCAGCCAACAAGATGCCCTTTAAAGTTGAGTTGCAACCGGTTGCAGTTTACTTGAGGTTTTCTCCACCTAGAGCTTGGCATAATAGTGGGTTTGTAAACTGTAGTTTGCAAATCAGAACTCATTTACTCATGGAAACAAAATAATTAATAATGGGTAGGTCAGGGGGCAGAACATTGATCTTATGTAACCCCAAATGGGGCTCTACACTAATGAACAGAATATGAGACGCTGCTTTCCAATGTTTTTTTGTGTTCATAAAATATGATGCTTAGGGGCGCCTGGGTGGCTCAGTCTTTAAGCGTCTGCGTTCAGCTAAGGTCATGATCCCAGGGTCCTGGGATCGAGCACCGCATCAGGCTCCCTGCTCTGTGGGAAGCCTGCTTCTCCCTCTCCCACTCCCCCTGCTTGTGTTCCTTCTCTCGCTATCTCTCTCTGTCAAATAAATAAATAAAATCTTTAAAAAAAATGATGCTTAGAGAATATTGGAATAAACTGGAATAAGCTGGGAGATACCTGTATGTAGCTTGGTGAAAAATGTGTTTTGCTTTCTTAAATAACAGTAAAATATGAAGTATTTGAAGTATTTTAAGATGATAATTACTGAATTTGAATAAAGCTTTAAATAAGTTTCGTTTTGTTTTGTTTAGAGAGAGAGAGAGAGAGAGAGCATGCACAATGGGGGGCTTGCAGAGGGAGAATCTTAAGCAGGGGCTCAATCTCAAAACCCGTAGATCATGACCTGAGTGGAAATCAAGAGTTAGACACTAACTGACTGAGCCACCCAGGCACCCCTAAATAAGATATTTTTAAAGTTAAGAGGAACTTGAGGCTGATTTCATGAGCATAACTTTTTTCTGCAGGTGTTTGTTGTAACAATTACACATATTTACCAGTTAAGATATTTGAATAATGATCTGTCCAAACTTGTGATAATAACCTTCAGATGAGACACTGTACAGGTAGACATGTGGGTAATAAATTTAGAATCATTATTATAATCTTTAAAATTTTTTAAAGTTGAAATGCTGTTTAGAAAATCCAGTAGCTCTTTTCTTTCACGGGCACACTTAAGTTTCTTATGCTAATGTACGTGGGTTTCAATTACAATCAGACTTTTTCATATTTAAGTCTTTCAAAATGACAAAGCTTTAATTTGCAGAACATGCATGCACTGTTATAGCAGTTAGCTTGGACAACACTAAAAGGACACATTAGCCCAGAGGATGAAGTATCCAGTGGAGGAAGAGATTCAGGGCAGACTCCCCCTGCTCAGGGACCACCAGGCCTCCCTCGTGCCTCACCCCCACTGCTAATTCTCCGTGACCTTGGGCCATGCTCCTCTGGTACCTGAAACAAACCCTTTCCTCCAGCAGGGCCTGGGTCATGGCAGCTGCTGGCTGATGGACCTGCTTGGCCTCACTCAACATTTGGAGGTGGATTAGGGATGTCCCTTAGATCTGTAGAGACCACATGGTATATCATTAAATTCTGCTCTGCCCTAGCGGCACCCATCCCAGATGAGATTGCAGAGGGGACAGGCCCTAGAGCCCCTGGCCCCACCTGATTGCCTTAAGGAATAAGGGTGAGTCTCTATAATGCCCTCCTAGAACATCTGTGTGCAAGACTATGCCCTCAGCTCCTGCAGCCCTCGACACTTCAGATGCTCCCTAGGACTGTTGGCTGAGGGGTGCAGCCAAGGATGAAAGGGACAATTTCTCTGTCCTCCTCCTTCCTTTTGCCTTCGCCTCACCTTTTGTGACACTGTACTCATAAACTTTTGTCAGCACTATGCAAAGTGGGAACAGCAACTGAACAAGGGAAATGGGGCCTGAGGCAGAGATGGAATCCTCACGTGGGGGGAAGGGGAGAAAAATCCCCTGGAAGCCTTGGGAAGGGAGGGGAAGTTCCGGAATACTCTCGACTGTGGCCACTGTTTATCTAGGAGGGCTGTGTGTCAATTGGGCCTGTATGCAAATCAGAGATCTCCTGTTCTCATGTGCAGAGAGCTAAAACGTAGGTCTTTCAAAGTGCCTAAATTGCAATGCTCTGTGTGATCTCTATGATGTTTTTATTAATTACTCTGTGCTATGACTTCCTCAAATTTGAGGTCCTTGAGCCACCCTCTGAAAACAGAAACTACTCTATGCTTCTCTCTTCCACCTCCTAAATAGAAAGTCCTGCCTGGTACAGCATTTCTTAATCTTGGGCTTCCAAAATTGCCACACGGCTCAGGCTGCCCCCCAGAAACTGTGCAAGGCTCTGGCCTGGGGCCTGGGCAAGTGCTTTCTTTTTTTTTTTAAATCACCAATTTATTCTTTTTTTTTTTTTAAGATTTTATTTATTTATTTGACAGAGAGACACACAGCAGGAGAGGGAACACAAGCGGGGGAGTGGGAGAGGGAGAAGCAGGCTTCCCGCAGAGCAGGGAGTCCGATGCGGGGCTCGATCCCAGGACCCCGGGATCACAACCCGAGCCGAAGGCAGACGCTCAACGACTGAGCCACCCAGGTGCCCCTGGGCAAGTGCTTTCATTTTTCACATTTTCAGAGAAGGAGAAAGGCCCAGCAGTGGGGCTCCCCCAAATTGCCTGGAGCAGTCCCACATGAATTTGTGGAGTTTATTCATGTACAACCTCAGGTACCTCCTATCACTCCTGATTAACCTCAGCCCCCCACCCCAATACTGTGCAATCACGTGCCAGTGGTGCATGGAAAAGGGACTGCCCAGGATGGGAGGGAAGTAAGTATTGGCAAGGTATTGTTTGCTGAGGGGAGGCATTGCTGCAAAAACTTAAGTACAGTGACAGGCACTGAGTGATGCACAGAATTGCTGAATCACTGCCTTGTATGCTTGATGCTAATGTAACACTGCACGCGAGTTATACTGCAATTAAATTTTTTTCTTTAAATATGCTGGAATTGGGTGCCTCGGTGGCTCAGTCGTTAAGCATCTGCCTTCAGCTCGGGTCATGATCCTGGGGTCCTGGGATGGAGCCCGGCATTGGGCTCCCTGCTCAGCAGGAAGCCTGCTTCTCCGTCTCCCGCTCCCCCTGCTTGTGTTCCTGCTCTCTCTGTCTCTCTCTCTCTGTCAAATAAATAAATAAAATCTTTAAAAAATATATGCTGGAATTAAAAAATAAAAAATAGATAACTGCAAATGTAAATGGATAGTAGGGGGAAAAAATCACACTAGAATAGCACACCCTCCCCAAATAATGACCTTAACTCTTCTCCTTTGAGATGGTATTCTTCACACACAACATGTGGGGCAACAGGTCGCATTATTTCAGCAGCCTATAAAAGTCATGGCGTGCTTATCTTCATGTGATTTGTTTTAAGGCAAGTGAGTCAAGCACATTTTGCGGTTTGCCCTTACGGTTATGTTACAGTGCTAGAAACAATTGCCAACAGATTCCATCTTTTAATTTTTTTAATTTTTTATTTTTTAAAGACTGTATTTATTTGTTTGAGAGAGAGAGAGCAGAGCAAGAGAGAGCACAGTGGGGGGGGGGCGTTGGGCAGGTGGGACAGCGGGAGAGGGAGAAGCAGGCTCCCAGCTGAGCAGGGAGCCTGACACGGGGCTCCATCCCAGGATCATGACCTGAACCAAATGCAGACGCTTAACCCATTAAGCCACCCAGGTGCCCCCAGACTCCATCTTTTTAGTGTGTGTGTGTTGGAGGAGGGGGTTGACTCTTTCCTTTCTTAATTAAAGCCATGGATTACTGTTCATCACAACTTTTTTTCTTAGTATCAAGATGCTCTGATGGATGCATTTCATAATAACCAAGCATCACTGTACACTTGGACCATATTAAAATAACAGTGATAGCTACTATGTTTTAAGGATTTACCATGACCCAGGCACTCCCTTTAGCCAGATTACTTCACAACAGTCCTGAGGTGGGCTCTAGTGTCTCCTTTTGCGGGAGGTGGGGGAGGCGGGGGTTTACCTGTGTTTAAAGAGCTTAAGTAGTGTGTCCAAGGAAACTGGATTCTAATCCATGCCTGTCTGACCCCAAGCCCAAACAATAACTTCCTGCACCACCCCGCACGTGGGTGCCTCCCAAGGCAAAAGCAGCTCAGTGCGTGTCTGGCATTGGAGGAAAACAGGACTGACCATAGGCCAATTGTGAAATGCCCCGGATTGCTTTCCCATCCTGACCTCTCCTTTCCTCTCACCTCTGGCCCCCTTCCTCATGATGTGAGTGGATTTCAGGCATACCTCAGCCAGGTGTTTATATTTTTAATCTTTGCTCTCTCATTGGGAGTGGAGAGGTTCGAAGGAATTTCAGTAATATTCCAGGAGTCAAGATGAGGGGGAAGGCTGAGCCCCAGGAAGCCTCCAAAGTAGAACACCAGTTTTGCTTATCCTTACGGTAAACTGGCTTTAATTCCTCTTGGGGTCTGCAGGAACCCAGAGGGACTTCCTGAGCCTCTCACCCCGGTGCTGGTGGAACGTAGGCTTGTGTAGGTGCTGCTGGGGTCTAAGATGTTCTTAAGGTGGGTGAGCACTGTTCCCACTCACCCACCCACCTCTGGCACATAGTCCCCAGGCCAGCACTGTCCCCCAAAACAAGAGTCCTTTGCCCAGACCCCTACAGGCAGTAACATGATGGATGGAGCCCGTTTTTACCAGCTCACGGAGCCAGTGTTGAACTTTGCAGGATCTGTGAGAGCTGCTTGCTAAACAGTCATTATGAAAAATAAAATTGTATGGAATCACAAGTAAGTAAAATAGATATTGAAGACGAAGGTAATAAATACTAAAATAAATACTGAAAACTTACCTCTGATTATTTTGTTGCATTTTATCATTTCCCAGGCTCCCGAGGTTACTCACGTCTATTATGTGGGTGTGTGGTGGAAATACTACACTTTGCAACTCTGCAGTCGGTGGCCTCCGATTGGTAGCTTAAAATAGGCCACGGTGGGGGTAGTCACACCACGGAAACCAGCAAATGCTACAAACCGGGGCAGGGTTTTGAGAAGGCTGGTTGTTAAATAGTTAGCAGCGCACCATGGCCTATAGATAAATTTAATGTTTTCAGGTACTTTCGACACATTTGAGGTTAGTGACTTTGTTTTTGCACCCTACCCTCGCTTTCCTAATATTCCATGATACATCTAAATACCTCATTTCCACCCAAGTAGCAAAATCTTCAATGATGTAGGCTGATGACAGGCATCCACCTGCTGTGAGTGGAGGCTTTCCTGTCCAGCTCCATCCCCATTCTAACAGCAGAGCTAGGAAGGGGAGAAGGGCATCAGTGGCCATCAGGCCCCTGGGGCACAGGGCACAGTGAACCTGGCCACCCAGCAGTGGGCAGTGGGAGGAGACACTTTCACTCCTAATCTGAACTCCCCTGCTGACCCTGGCTGGGTTTGGAATCCGGGCTCCACGTTGGCCTATAGGAATTACCTGGGGAAGTCTCATTCAGTAGATGACGGCCCTGAATTTCAGAAAACTCCAGGAGAATGTTACTGGGAAATACTGGGCAAGTAGAAAGAGCACTTTTGAGATTCAAACCTCTGCTTTGTCACTTTCTGTCCATGTGACCCAGTGCTAATCACTTAAATTCATGGAGACTTGGTTTTTGGTTTTTTTTGTTTGTTTTGTTTTTTGTTTTATGGAAAGGAAAACAAAAGCTACTTTGTTTTCATTTTACTTTTTAATGACTGACTTTTTACAATTTCAAAGGCTGATAACAACCCACAGCTTTGACATTAGGAGAAAAGTTAAATCAATTATTATGTGAACATCCTTGAGTGTGTGTTTATGCAGTTCTGGCTTCTGGGAAATAGCAGTGAACAAACTCAGTGGCCTTCGGGGAGCCTACAGCTCGGTGAGAAAGAGGCACATACAGGAGTATAGTTTGTGACAAGCGCCCTGTAGGAAACGAACAGAGTGGAGGAAGTTAGAGGGTGTGAGGGATGCTTATGGACTAGACCTTGCGTAGGACTTTTCTGAGAATGTAGCCCTCACATAAAGAGAATGATGTCTAATGCAACCTGGTACACATCCAGAGTTGCTGTGTAGGAATAGCTGTTTGTCACTTAAGTCCATGCTTCAGTTGTATTATTAGTTGACATGGATAGATTCTCAAAGTAAGCAAAGATCCTAGAGGTGATTTCATCCAACACCTTCAACTTATAAATGATGAAAATGAGGTCAAGGGAGTGACTTAGCCAGAGTCACGTTACTGGCAAATAACAGAACCATGTTCAGAGGCTAGCTTTTTTGACCCACAGATCCTGTCTCTTATCATTGTAACACACAGCTCCTTTTAGAGGAGAGTAATATAAAGAAATGTTGCTCTATGTAGTTCCCATAAATACACTGTAATCAAATATAATCACCTGCATGATCTTTTTTTTTTTCCTGATGCAAGTCTAGGGCAAAAGAAAGAACATGTTTTAGTGTTATGTGATGTCCAGACGTCTTTTTTTTTCCTCCTTTCACTTGTGTGATTTGGAAAAGCTGCTTAATCCTTCTGAGCTGTAGTTGCCTTATTTAGGAAGTGAGGATGCTTAGTAACTATGGCTATTATTCCAATGTTTGAATGGAGAAAGTAGTAAGAGAGTACAGGGGAAAAATGGCACATCCAGTGATAAAATTTCACATCTTCTAGGCATGGGGTGTAGAGTAGAATTTGGTGGTGGTTGGGTTTTTCTTTCACCTGAATAGGGTTCTGATTAGAAACAGAAACCCCGGGTCAGTGCATGGAGAAACCTGAGGAATGATGTCAGCGGGTCAAAGCCATCTTGCTGTGGTTTTTCTTCTTAAGATACCAAACCTTCCGGTGTTCTTCAGTGCTTCTTTTATTATACTTTATTTGTTGCATCATAAGCTACGTGGTTGTGGTTTCATTTTTACCATGTAAACTGGATTATCCCACTGCAAATCTCCCTGGGGTTCTTGGAAAAATATCTAAAACTGATAAGAAGCAGGACATTTTTAAAGAAAAACCCAACTAAGAAATTACTGAAAGTTTTCCATAGCTTGTAGAGGTTTTAGGAAGGTCTTAACTGTCTCTTTGGAAAGGTCAATTTAAAGGCTTATTCTATGTTTCAGGGAACTGCATGGAGTACTTATTTTTTAGAACACTGGAACAGACTGGAATAAGCCTAATTTTTTTTAAAGATTTTATTTATTTATTTATTTATTTATTTGAGGGAGAGAGAGCACAAGTAGGGGGAGGAGCAGAGGGAGAGGTATATGAGCAGAGAGCCTGATGTGGGGCTCAATCCCAAAATCCCAGGACCATGACCTGAGTCAAAGGCTGATGCTTAACCGACTGAGCCACATGGGCGCCCCTGGAATAAGCTTAATTTTTGATGTCTTGGAGCCTTTAGCTATGAGGCTCATCAGGCAGGCTTCTCTTTTTCTAACCCAGCTGGGTGGCCGCAGACCAAGCAGAAGTGGCTTGATCTGGGGAGAAAATGCTGGCTCCATCCAGAGGGGTAGGATCATTCTGTTCCCAGATACCAGTCTTCCACTAGAGGCTGGTTTCTTCTGTCTTGCAGCCCCGGGGAAGATGTTTCTGCCCATAAGAAGACAGTCTTCCTATAGCTTGGTGGCAGTGGCATTTCCAGAGGGGTGGGCAAAGGGACCAGTGACCCAGGCCCTGAGAGGGAGCAACACCCAGAGGAAAGAAACATGGCAAAACCATCTCCCTTCCCTCTTGCCTCTTCAAAGGATCTTTTCTTTCTTCTTTCTTCCTTTCCTTTTTTAAGGAAAAGAAGATATGAGTTAGTATTAAATGTGGCAAGAAGGGAAATGAGTATCTCTACACTGGTGACTATGTGTCTGAGTATGTGGGCCTGTTAGGGTCTAAAATCATAGAACTCAATATTAAAGTTGGCTCCACAATCAAAATTCACATATACGTGAATCCATAGAACTCTGTAACCTAAGTAAAAAAAAAAAGTATAAGCAAATTTAACAAATATAGCTATTATTATTATCATCATCATCATTATAATTATTATTCTGAATACGGCAAAAAAGCACTAACCTCTTCTCTGGGGAGAAAAGTAACTCTAGCAATGACTAGATCACGTGACGTGTTTTTCATGGGGTAAAACAACTTCTTCAGAAAAGTGTAGACTTCCATGGGATCACACACACATGGTGATCGTCTTCGGGGGAGGTTCCCCAGTTATAGCACACCGAACAGCTTGTAAAAGAGGCGAATTCCTGAATCCCACCCCTGCATAGTCTGATTCAATAAGTGGGCAGGTAAAGCCCAGAACTCTTGTACTGTAATATCTCGTCAAATGCTTCTCAGGAAAGAGTCAGGTCCCTGGACCAACTTTAGAAAGCCTAGCCTCCCAAAAAGAGAAAAAACACTCAGGCTAGAATATACGAAGTCAAACTGCAGTCACAAAAGCTGGTGTTCACACATTTTCAAAACATTTGTTTGCAAGCCCTGGTATGTGAGGTTAAATCTAATTGACCATTCATGTTCCCAAAAGAACAGTGATCACTTAGAAAAAAAAAAAAAATCTTACAGGAAAGAGAAAAGTTGTCAATGCTACTCATTTACATAAAACATTTCAGAGGGTAGTGAAGAAGATACAGAGCTCTTTCCCTGAAGGCAACTCTGTAGCTCAGAGCTCTAGGTAATTCACCAAATAGAAGGCGTTCTTACAGCCCTGATGGAAATGTTTCCTATGATTTCAGGCTTGTCCAAAAGTCCTCTATGTATTCTAAGGTGCCTGAATTACTCTCTTTGAGGATCTTGGTAGGTTTTTTTGGGGTGGTGGTGGTTATTTTTTATTTTTTTAAGATTTTATTTATTTGTTAGAGAGAGAGAGAGCACAAGCAGGGGGAGTGGCAGGCAGAGGGTGAAGCAGGTGCCTGCTTAGCAAGAGCCTCACACAGGACTTGATGCCGGGACCCTGGGATCATGACCTGAGCCGAAGGCAGACACTTGAGCAACTCAGCCACCCAGGCATCCCTGGTTTTTTTTTTTTTTTTTAATATTGTTAAAATATTATATTTTTCCTTCAGACAGAGGAGGAGAGAGACACACAGTGATCGACCAAACTGGGACTGTGGGTCACCCCGATCACTATTCTACCTTTACTTACAGCCTTTTTTTTTTTTTTAACCTCAGGCAAATTATTTAATTTCGCTGTGCCTCAGTTTCCTCACCCATAAAATGAGACATGATAATAGCTTATTTGATCAAATCTAAGATAAACATTTTCCCCAAATTTTAAAATCTCTGAAATCAAAGTGTACTTCACAATGACGATGAGAAAGCATTGTATCCTAGATTAATTGGCAGCATTTTTGTTAGTGGCGCATAAAATAAGGGAGTGTTTTATAATGATGGTATCTTAGACTAGATGAAATATGATAATAATAGCTCTATTCTAGGGTTTTGTGGGGGGTTAACTGAGTCAAGAAACAAAATGTTTAGAACCATGACTAGCTTAATTCACTTAATAAATTAATCTATTAATATTCTAATCTGTGGATGGATTATAAATTAACTAGTGTCTCCTTGTTGAACCTTTAGATTGTCTCCAATAATATCCCTACATTATATACTGCATTTAACATAAACTTTTATGTGCCTCTCTAATCCTAGAAGTGGAATTACAAGGTCAACAAGCATGAACATATTGAGGGGATGGACTTATAATCATGGTGACTAGAAAGTTAGTCAAACCTGGGTTAGAAGAAAAAAAAGGAAAACCAAAACCAAACAAACAAAAGCCTGGGTTAGAGTTACTACTTTGTGATCTTGGTCATTTTACTTAATCTTTCTACATCTGTTTTTGCATCTATAAAAGAAGGATAATAATAACAGTCACAGGCATATTGTGAGATTTAAATAAGATGATGTGATTAGACATAATACAGCATAGGCCCATAGTGAGTTCCAATTAAGTGTAAGCTATTTTTATTAAGACATTGAGATACTGGTAGCATTATATGGCGGCATCCTAGCTTTGGATGAGTATGACCACCAGTTCTCAACAGTGTCCCCCTGTGGCCATAATGGAAATAGCAGCAGCAGAAAATTCTGTGTAGTCAGAAATGATCAGATTCATCAGTTCTTCTGGTGATGTTGACAGGACTGTCTATTTGGAAGGGAGAAGCCTGAGCCTAGGATTCGTGAGTGATCCAAGATAGACAGACTCAGGAAACAGTGAGTGTTGCCAATCTGAATATGAGGGCCTAAGCGATTGCTTTAAATATTGAAAGATGATCTCATAATATGAACTGATGAAGAGTTCAACATCATTTCATGGATACATCATAGGAACAGCTTATCTCTCTGCATAATATAACCATGAAAAATCACTTTGGCAATTTTATTTGGGCCATATAAATCCTGGTAAACTCTAAAACTGAATTTTAGTGAATGGTTGGGATTGGCATACTAATACCCAAGCTATTATTCATGAAAGGCCTCTGGGCTTGAACTTCTGGACAAATGGGATGCGTAGAGATTAGAAAGACAATCAGAAGTGATCATACAATGAGCACGTTGAATATATTCAACAGCTGGCTTGTCAGGTAATAGATTTACTATTTCATTAATTTTATTTCAGAGAACATCATGTCAACCTTAATTCTGTGGCTTCTACAATTTACTCCTAAAGGTTAAATAAGAGACATATGATTTTAGAATAAGCTTTTACTATCTTAAGTATATTAATATCTAGAAGTATAGAGCTATAAGTGACAGTTTTGAAAAATTACTATCAGTAGCAAAACCATAAAACCCCAAAGATATGAATGTAGATGGTCGGTTTGAATTATAATAAATTTAGAATATATAATTATGAAGGTTTATATGATTTTTAAGTTTAGTTTGACTGTATTTAGGAATTTATATAATCACTTAATTAACAAAGTGACATGGAAGTTCTAACATGTTCAAAGGTACTTCCTTTTTTTCCCCTAAATATGCATGGTACAAAATTTAAAAGGGGCAAAAATGTAGACGATGAAAAGTAATTCTCCGTGGCTCCCCTGATAATTAGGTATTCAATTTCTCTCCTTTGAAGCAAATGGTAGATCTGAAAGCATCTTACATTTTTAATTAAGAAGTGTTTTAAATCTTTAAAATAAAATTCAGAATTACAACATGTTTTTTAAATATTTAAAAATTTAAAGGAACAAAAGGTATAAATAATACCCTTCTCACAGTTGGTTCCATCTCCAAAGTCAATCAAAGCTACCAGTTTTTTTTGTATCTTTCCACAAATAGTTTGTACACATACAAGCCAAGTGTGTGTGTGCATACTGTGTCCTACCCTTTGTTTGTTTTACTTAGCAATTTACACAATGTATCTTGAAGATAGTTTCAGATCAGAAAATAAAGATCCTCCTCATTAATTTAGGTTATTTTGTTATCTCTTGCTATAAGAAAGTAGCTCCAAGATCAAGGAAGTATATACAATACATTTATAAAAGTAGAATTGTTGAATCAAAGGTTTCATGCATTTGCAATTCTGATAAGTATTGCCAAACTATCTGAAGGACACTAAAAAGTTGTTCTTTAAGTACCTAAAAGAAACTCAGAGTTGCATTTTAATTTTCACTACAAATCCTGGTTTCATATAACAGAAAGGTAACTGTAGTCTAATCTCTGTCCAAACTATCTTAACTCCAAATTGGTAGAATATTAATAAATTCTTTAAGTTTTAAAGCATATAAAATTATAATAAAACGTCTGCTTTCTTTAAGGGAGCAAATGGAAGAAAAAAGATGATCAGATTGGTTGAAATGAGAAGCGACAAGCAAGCTTATGAATATATGTCCTTTGTCAGCATAAGTATGTTTAAAATTTTTTTGTTCATAATTCAATGATTTGTGAACCTACCGTGTTCTTACTGCTGGAGAAACAAGATGAATAAGTCACAGTCCCTAATGTCAAATTGCTCACAACCTTGAGTGTGTGTGCCTGTGTGTTTACCACTCTTGTCAGTTACACTGGCTCCCTCCTTCCCTCTTCACTGCACCATACCTTTTGGGGAACATCTGCTTTCTACTTCTTTATCCCTTTTAGCGTTTTACCGCTAGACTGAAGTCATCTACTGACTAGTCTGTTTTCCTCAGCAGAGAATGGACTCCATGAGGGCAGAAACACTTGCTATAAGAAACTCTTTGTTTTTTTATTTTTATTTTTGTTTGTTTGTTTGTTTTGGGAGAGAGAGTGCACAAGCAGGGGAAGGGGCAGAGGGAGAGGAAGAGAGTGAATCTCAAGCAGGCTCCACACTCAGCACGGAGCTGGATGTGGGGCTCGATCTCGGGACCCTGAGATCGTGACCTGAGCTGGAATCAAGAGTCCGACACTTAACCCACTGAGCTCACCCAGGCGCCCCAAGAAACTTTTGATATAAGTCTTGTATAACCTTATAGTACTGGCACATAATTTTAAGGGAATAGGTCTGAATTCTAAGTCTTTGTGTTATGATGAAACAGAAGATCCTGTGTTCCTCTTTCTGCAGTTTAGCAGACACAAGGGACAAAAGCAAGATGTTGAATGCCTTTCCTTAAGGACATGCAGAGCAGGTTCCTGGTAGAGGTCGGACTAGAATCCAGCCTCCTGACTCCCAGGTCCGTGCTCTTTTTCTCTCTTGACACTTGTGCCTGATCTTCAGTTTATATTCAGGGACTGCCCTCGTGCCAGGTGCTAGGCCAAGCCTGGAGGTGCAGAGCTATGAGATGTGCTCTTTGGACTGACTGATTAACTGAATGAATGAATGAATGAATGAATAAAATATATATCTCTGTTTACCTGATAACTAAGTCAGTTTTTCTACGTGTATTAGTCTAAAGCAAGTGAAAGGGGTTTGTGAGTTTTCCTCGCTCACGTGAAATAAAAGGTTGGGCAAAGTCAACCACTTCATTTACTAAGAGCCATTTATCCAGAGGGGTCTCCCCTTATTAGATGATGTGATTGAACTAGAAAGCAGTGAAACGTTCAGTTAAGTCTTCTACTGAACACCCAGGCATTTAATAAAGGAGCTCAAGAAGTCTCCAGGATTAGAGCTGTACCTCTCAGATGAGAAGGCAGGAATCTCAGGCATTTGGGGATGGGGGAGAGCATAAGATCCATGGACTGCCAATCCAATTTTACTTAAAGATTATTTGAAAGGAAAAATAAAGTAATTCAGCTGTATGGTGAGAAAAGCATTATTTTTCTATTGTTCCAAATATATAAATATTTAGAGAATGCAAAATTTCCTTGATCTTAAAGATAAAAGATACAATTTCACAGAAATTGAAAAATTGCATTGGTGCATACCTTTCAAAAGTCCCAGTGTTTGCTCTCCTGAGTTTGCTTTTCTCTGCTAGTAAAATTTTCCCTGTTTGCTGAGCTGTTCTTAGCTGATGTATTTGGCTTTGAACACGAAAATCCTTCTTGGTGACTCGAACGGGAAACTAGGATCTGAAAAGAGGTAAGGTAACCATATAATTTATTGTCCAACTGGAACACTTTTGAGAGTGAAAGACAGTGTTTCTTTTTCTTTTTTTTTTTTTAAAGATTTTATTTATGTATTTGACAGAGAGAGACACAATGAGAGAGGGAACACAAGCAGGGGGAGTGGGAGAGGGAGAAACAGGCTTCCCGCTGAGCAGGGAGCCCGACGCGGGGCTCGATCCCAGGATCCTGGGATCATGACCTGAGCCGAAGGCAGACGCTTAACGACTGAGCCACCCAGGTTCCCCAAGACAGTGTTTCAATAATTACATGGTCACAAACAATATATATGGTCTCTGAGCCCTAAATCACACATGTTCACTTTTTATCAAAGACTAGCTCAACTTACAATAAGTATTTTAGTAGCATGTGAAATGTACACACAATATTTTGCTCCTTTCCTTTTGACTTCCCAATCTGCATAGGAATCTTTTTTCTTTTTAATGATGCAACAAATATATTTGTTTTTTAAGATGGCAATATGTTAAAAGTCCCTCATTTCTATGCACCTAAGCCTCTGATTTCCTTCCTTATAGGGAACTGTCACTGCTGACAGTTTGGAGAGTGTCCTTCCAGACATTTCCAATGCTATATTTCACAGGATCTCTCAAACGAGAGAAGGGTCTGTTGGCTTCGTGATGTGAAGTGCATTCAATCTGATTGATGACTATGGTCTGATGTCACAATAATATTGATTATAACTCTAAATAAATAACTCTAAATAAAATTGATTATAACTCTAAATAAAGGGCAGGCTTATTAGTTTGCTAGTCCTGCTCTTAGCAAAATGGCACCATTGAGGTGGCTTGAAATAACAGAAATGTATTGTCCCACAGTCTTGAAGGCTAGAGATCCAAACTCAAGTGTTGGCGAGGCCATGTTCCCTCTGAAACCTGTAGGGGAATCCTTCCTTGTCTCTCCCTAGCTTCTGTGGTTTGCTGGAAATCTTTGGCATTCTTTGGCTTGCAGCCACACAACTGCAGTCTCTGCCTTGTCAACGTATGGCATCCTTTCTATGTCTCTATCTTCACATGGCCATATTCTTATAAGGATACCAGTCGCATTGGATTAGGGGCCCACGCGACTGGGGCGCCTGGGTGGCTCAGTTGGATGAGGGGCCCCCGCGACTCCAGTATGACTTCGTCTTAACTAATTACATCTGCAATAACCTTATTTCCAAATAAGGTCATATTCTGAGGTACAGGGGGCTAGGACTTGAACATATCTTTTTTGGAGGACACAATTCAGTCCTTAGCAGTCAGTAAACCTTATAAACCAAAAAATTAAGGCTACCGTCTGTAACAAATATTCAGTGACATCCAGAAGTTTGATTTCTTTCTTCCCATGTTCGAGAGAATCTATGTGGGCAATTCTTGATAGACATAGAGAAAGCTGAATGAACTGACCTCAGCTAGTAGAACCCCCAACTCTTTGACAAAGATTTAATTGCACTAGCCTTTTCAAAAGAGAAATCATTAACAAGAAAATAATCAGATATCATGGGTATAATGTTTTATTAAATATTGAATAGATACAAAATGGTATTTACAAATATGTGTATGGTAAGAAGAATTCTAATACAATGAACACCCGTGGCCCCACCACACAGTTTAAAAAATAAAACATTACCATATCTTTGAAGTGTCCTATATGGGATTTTTTAACAGTAAAGTTAATATGTTGACACATGTTTATTGTAAAAGAATTGTATATAATTAGAATTCTATGATGTAAAAATTTGAAATCTTTTCAAGCCAGAGGTACCCTCTAGACAAAGTAACTCACTCTTTGTAATAAAGGAAGAGAGTTTCATGGTATGTCTGTACCCTAGTTGATGTAACCAATGATTGATGTTGGAGTTATTTCCATTTTTTTGCTTTTACAATTAATGCTGCAGTGAACCTCCTTGTATATATAACCTTGTACACTTGTGCATGTATATCTATAGGGTAAATTCCTAGAAGTGGAAATGTTGGTAAAAGTCATGAATGTATTTTTTAAACTTACATAATTTGAGTTGGTTTTTGATACATCACATTAAAATGCTTCCAAGTAAAAGAATTGTTGCACCAGTCTTCAGAAAATGAGAACAAGTCAGCACTTGAACCCAGATTTAATACTGTGGACTGTAACCTAGTTGACTATATCACATACAAAGATGATCTCAGTTTACAAAGGAGATCAGGGAAAGCTCCACGATGTGAGGCCACTTGCTGGAATTTCCTGGGGCAAGTACTTTACTATTATGATCAACAGTGAATCATTCATTTAACAAACATACCACCTACCTACATCATCTCCATATAGTCCATATTCCTGGTCCAGTCCCTTCACTAGGGAACTAGACTACATCCTCTCTCAAGAACTACTAAAGGACATAGCTCAGCAATTTTCTCTTCTGTCTCCCATAATACCTATTTTCTATCTCTACTGGGATTGTTTGGATCAATGTACAAATATGTTCTTTCTTCATACCCCATCTCTCTATTCACCTTAGTAGTAAAATCCCTAAAATAATTTTCTGTACCATCTGTTTTAAGTTTTCTCCTCTCATTCATACTTGAACCAATTCCAATTGCATTTTCATATCCATCTTCCATTAAAACTACTTTTACCAAGAATATTAGTAACCTCCATATTTCTTGCAAAATCTTTCTCTATGTACTCATCACTACTGACATACTCCATATTTTAATTATATTTGTTTATTGAATGTCTCTCCCTACTAAAAGATAAGCTCCATAGGGCAGGGATTTTATCTGGATTTTTTTTTTTCATTTTATCTCCAGCACTTAGAACATTGCCCATAGTAATAAATCAATAATACTTGTCCAATAAATATACTTACTTGGGCTTATGCTGTACTTGAGGAAAGACAGATAGTAAGCAAAGTAAGCATAGAAACATATATATAATGTCAGATGGTAAAATATGCTATCAAGAAAGAGTAGGTAAGGAGAATGGGGAATACTATGCCATACTTGGGGGTAAAAGCATTGTTATTTTATAAAGTGATTAAAAAATGCTTCTCTAGTGAGGCAACGTTTGAACAGAGACCTGAAGGAAGTAAGGGGATAAGCCATATGGGAGGAAAACAACCAAGGAAGAGAATACAGCAAGTGCTAATGCCCTGAGGTGCAAATTTTCTTGGATTTCTGAGAAATATCAAAGAGTCTAGTATAGGAAGAGCAGAGTAGATGAGGCACAGAGTGCCAGGAAATGTGATCTAGAAGAATTGGGAGGCTCATTTATATCAGATCTTGTAAGATTTTAGCTTTTACTCTGGAGTGGGAAAGAAGTCCCTGGAGCATTTTGAAAAGAATGACATAATCACAACACTGTAGCCAGAGGGCTGAGAACAGACTATATGGAGTACAGTAGAAAGAGGCAAACCAGTTAAGAGATTAGAGCAAAAATATAGGTAAGCTGAATGCAGCAACATGTAAAAAGGATTATACACCATGACCAGTGGGATTATTGCAGGAATGCAAAATTGGTTTAATACCTGAAGATTAATTAATGTAATACACCATATTAAAAGAATGCAAGACAAAAGCATAAGATCATCTTGATAGATGCAGGAAAAAAAACAAAACAAAACATAAAAATAATCCAACACACTTTCATTGATAAAAATGCTTAACAAACAGTAAGGGAAGGGAACTTCCTCAACCTGGTAAAAGGATCTACAAGACACCCACAACTAATAACATAAACTATAAGGATGCTTTTCCACTAAGAACAGGAACAATACAGGATGTGCATTCTTACCACCTCTATTCAACATTGTACTGGAGGTTCTAGCCAGAGTTATTAGGTAAGTAAATGAAATAAAAGCTTCCAAACTGTAAAGGAAGAAGTTAAACTATCTCTTTGCAGATGGCATGAAGTTATATATAGAAAAATCTAATGCAGCTACCAAAAAACTATTAGAACTAAAACTGAGTTATCAAGGTTACTGGATACACTATTAACATACAAAAATCAGTTGTGTTTCTATTGCAATGAACATTCTATCGAATGTTCTATCTACTTGCAATGAATAATCCATAAACAAAATTAAGAAAACAATTTCATTTATAGTAGCATCATAAAGAATAAAATACTTAGAAATAAATTTAATAAATATAAGATTCATACACTGAAAACTGGAAAACATTGTTGAAAGAAATTAAAGGAGAACTAAATAAATAGAAGGGCCTTCCATGTTCATGTTTTAGATTTAATGTTGTTAAGATGACAATACTCCTGAAATTGATCTACAGATTCAACACAATTCCTATCAAAATCCCAGCTGCCTTTTGGGCAGCAACTGAGAAGCTGATCATAAATTCATATGGAAATCTAGGGACCTGATATAGCCAAAACAATCTTGGAAAAGAAGAACAAGTTTGGAAAACTCATACTTTCTGATTTTAAAACTTACTACAAAGCTACATTGATCAAGGTAGTGTGGTACCGGTGTAAGGATAGACATATAGATCAATGAAATAGAATTTAGAATCCAGAAATAAGCCCAGATATCTATGATCAACTGACTTAAACAAATATGCCAATACCATTTAATGGGCAAAGTAGAGTTTTTTAAACAAATAGTACTGGGACAATTTGAATATCCACAAGCAAAACCATGAAATTGGACGCCTACCTCATACCATATATAAAAATTTACTCAAAATTGATCAAAGACCTAAATGTAAGAACTAAAAATATTAACATCTTAGAAGCAAACGTAGGGGTAAATCTTCAAACCTCAGGTTAGGCAATGTTTCTTAGATATGACACTAAAACACAAGCAACAAAAGAAAAAAAAGAAATTAGATTTCATAAAAATTAACTTGTGTGTTTTAAAGGACACCATCAAAAAAGTGAAGTTCAACCCACAGAATAGGATCAACTGTTTGCAGATAATATATCTGATAAGGACTTATATCCAGAATATATAAAGAACTCTTAAAACAGTAGTAAAAATCCAATTAAAAATGGGCAAAGGATCCGAATAGATATTTCTTCAAATACACAAATGACCAATAATCACATGAAAAGATCTCATCATTCATCAAATGCAAATCAAAAGTGAGATACTACTCATACCCATCAGTGTGGCTATTAAAAAAAAAAACACAGAAGGAGCGCCTGGGTGGCTCAGTTGGTTAAGCGACTGCCTTCGGCTCAGGTCATGATCCTGGAGTCCCGGGATCGAGTCCCACATGGGGCTCCCTGCTCTGCAGGCAGTCTGCTTCTCCCTCTGACCCTCCCCCCTCTCATGCTGTCTCTCTCTCTCCCATTCTCTCTTTCTAGTAAATAAATAAAATCTTAAAACAAAACAAAAAACAGAAAATAACAAATATTGGCAAGAATGTGCAGAAATTGGAAACTTCTTACACTACTAGTGGGAATGAAAATGGTGCAGCTGTTTTGGAAAAGAGGCTGACATTTCCTCCAAAGATTAAACAGAGTTACCATATGGCCCAGCACTTCCACTCATAGGTATATGCCCAAGAGAAGTGAAAGCATATGTTCACACAAAAACTGATACATGAATGTTCATAGTAGCATTTTTTATAATAGCCAAAAGGTAGAAACAGCAGAAATGGATAACCATATGCAGCATATCCATTGTTAAAAATAAGACAACAGGCCCCCAACAGTTACTTGTTTAAACCCCATGTAATCAAACCAAGACTTAATTTGTTTCAACTCTCCCCGAAATGGCATCTTAAGCCAGTCAGTCAGGAATCACCGGATCAGCACTAGCTAATTAATTTGCCTGATAGGACTGGGACATCCCCTAAAGGAAAGTAACTTTGCAATAACCAACAGGCTTTTTGCTTAGTTTAACTTCCTTGTTCCTGCTCTCCTCTGCCTATAAAAGTCTTTTGTTTTTATTTTCAAGTCTTCAGGCTTTAAGAGTCCTTTCTATCTGCTAGATCGGATGTTGCCTGATTTGAATTGTTTTTTTCCTCAAATAATCTCTTAAAATTTTTAATATGCCTCAGTTTATCTTTTAGCACATATAATGGAATGTTATTTTTGGTCACAGGAAAGAATGAAGTACTGGGGCGCCTGGGTGGCTCAGTCATTAAGCCTCTGCCTTCGGCTTAGGTCATGATCCCGGGGTCCTGGGATTGAGGTCCGCATCAGGGTCCCTGCTCCGCGAGGATTAAGGATTAAGAGTCAATTACAAGTAGAGCACTCACAACAGTGTCTGTTACAGAAAAAGTGTTGGCATTTATTATACTCTAGGTAGAGATTCCCAAGTCCGTGCTCCTTCCTCATGACCTTGCTCTCTGGTTCTGTTTTCAGGACTATTTTAAAGGGCAGGTGGTGGGCTCGTTCTATTGGGGAGGGGTCTTTTAGAGAACTGTGGGAGAGCGGAAAAGAAACAGGTCCAAAAGCAAAGGCACCTTTAGTCGGCAGCTTTCACCTAGTTTGACCCTCTAGGCTTCCCATTCCTTTCGCTCCAGCGCGCATGCGCGGGAGTCTGTGCCCTTTCGTCTTCCCGCTCGTGTTACTTTGACAATGGCGGCTCGCGGCGTGGGGATGTTGGCCTGTTTACCCCTATGTGCTCAGAGAAGTCAAGTCCTGCGTCCTACTCACAGGCTTCTCAGTTGCTCAGGAACTGTGGCAGCAGACGTTAAGAGAGAAGAGCAGTCCTCGAGGAACGTGGAGACAGGTGATGGCGCCGTGTTCTCGGTTTGCTCTGTATCGGCGACCCACCGCGGGCGAGGGAAAGGGAAAGAGACTGGGATCGTGGGCGAGCGCGTGGCTTGTGCCTGGAGCCTTTGGCAATAGGGTGAGGCCGTGTCCCGTCCTCCTCTAATCTCATCAGGGGAACGCAGGGCCGCTCCTTGCTCGTGGTGGTAGTGGGGTGGGTGATGTTTCTTTGAGGACGCCCGTGTACAGAAATGAAAGTATTTAAATATTTGTGAAATTCAGGCTAAGAGAACGGCTTGCTAATATTTTATAATTTGGCAGAACAACGTTCCCAATGAAAACAGTGATGCCACACATCGGTCAGTTGCTGAATTTACAAATGTATCTGATTTTATAAGTTGTTGATGGAGGACGAGTAGTGAAGCATTAATGAATAACAATATTCGCGGCTCCCAAATGTAGTATTCTGCCTGTGGACCTTACTGCCGTTTGCTTTATTCTTTTGGCCATTTTGGTAACCAGGTAACAGATTTGCATTCACCGGAACAGGCTGCTGCCCCGTAAACGTTCTAAATTTATATGCTTCTTTGTGTATTGAGAAGCCCACTATTACTGAACCCCTCTTGTGACCCAGAAGCTGCATGTATCTTATTTACAATTTTTAAAACAACCTAGCAAAGACTGTATCATCTGTCTCCACTTAACAGGTGTACAGAGAGGCTCAAAGAACTAAGTAACTTGTGCAAGGTTACAAAGCTGAGTTCATTTAGACCTCGAATCAAATTATTAAGCAATATGTTGATTTCTGCCATTTCTTGGGGCTATAGTTTTTTTTTTTTTTTAAGATTTATTTATTTGAGAGAGCGAGAATGAGAGAGAGAGAGTACATGAGAGGGGGAGGGTTAGAGGGAGAAGCAGGCTCCTCGCCGAGCAGGGAGCCCGATGCGGGACTCGATCCAGGGACTCCAGGATCATGACCTGAGCCGAAGGCAGTCACCCAACCAACTGAGCCACCCAGGCGCCCCTCTTGGGGCTATAGTTTTAAGAGATGAAATTATTTCTGGGAATATTTTTGTAGTAGGCTAATCAAGTAAAATGTTTTCCCCTAAAATAAATGGTGGGATTGCTCTTCTCATCAGACTGTATAAATAAAGGTTCATATTGACAGGGAGTGAGAATTCATTTCACTGACATACTGATCGGATTGTATTTGGTAGAAACTGCTTCTGTTAAAAATGCTCAAGTAACTGAAAATTTAAGTAAGGATTCTGTCAAAGAAGCTATTGTAATTTGACATCTGTATAGTGGTTTAGATTTGGGAGTTTTTTCTTAAGCTCTTTGAGAAATAAAACTGTAAAGTTGGTACGGAAGGAGTTATTACTGCAGTTTATAGGTGAGGAAAAAGGCTAGTCCAAGTGGCGAGTTGAAACTTACCCATCTATGAAGTAGCAAAGATAAGGAAAAAACCTGATTCCAAGACTATACTCTTTGTTCATACAGCTTTGTTGTTTTTCCTAGGAAATGTGCTTCATTTTGTATCATAATTGGCTAAATATTCAGGGACTTTTGGGGTGCCTAACAAGATCTTCGTCTGAATTTATTTTCCATTTTTTAAAAGAGAAGAAGGTAACTGCACTTTATACTCAGAAGCATAACATTTTATAATTGGAAGAAACTTGAGAAATTTCCAGTTGAGGTTTCCATTTAGTATGAGAACTTGTTGGAAAACATTTCTAGTAATATTTTCTAGTAACAAGGAACACAGTATTTCATAAATCAACCAAATCCATTTTTTGGTCAGGCTCTAATGGTTGGAAAATGTTTGTAATGAGCTAAGTAAGCTTAGCTTTGACATAGCTTTCATTTGGGTAGTGGAAAAGACCCCCAATTTTAAGAGTAAGAATATGCAGTGTATTATTCAGCACTCTTTGGGGTACAGGTGACAGAAGCTAACTTGAATTAGCTTAAGTAGAGGGGGGAGGATATACCAACCCATGTAACCAAACGTCAGAGAGAGCTAGATGCGTTAAGGTGGATAGATGTGGTCAATGTGGGGTATTGTTGTTTGGTTGCCCCCTTATCTCAGATTCTTCTACACAGAGGCATGGCCACAGCAGCTTCATGTTTACATGTTTGTAGCCTTCGCCAGAAGGAAGAATAAGATCATCTTTTACCTGAATTTGAAGAAAGAACTTTTGATTGATCACACCCTGCCCCCCCACCCTTTGGACCCAGAGGAGCTATCCAAAATAGTCTAATAATCTTAGCCTATCTAATGGGGTGAGGGTCAGTGTCACAGGTAGGATAACTGTATTGACTGCCCCCCTACAACTTCATATAGCGGCTTTCTACAAGCAGGATGTGTTGTAACTCGAACAAGGGGGACAGATGCTAGGCAATCAGACAACAGATTAATTCTATAAGTGGCTACTTAGCTTATAGATGTTTGATTTTGTGCCGTTTTTCCACCAGTTATAGACCCACTGTATCTCAAAAATTATTGTGAGATTCTAAATAGAGTGTGTATGTGAAGGTGCTTGGAAAACTGAAGTGCTGCACGAATGGAGGGCTCACTGTTATATTTGAAGACAGCTCACTGTTATATTTGAAGACAGCATTTGGGTTCTCATTAGTTTTTTTTCTAGGCTGTATTTACAGTAATTCTTTATTACAGTAATTCTCTGTCAGTTTCTAGACCTTTTACTACCCCTCTCCAGATGTTCTCTGTTTGTTTCTTTTTTTTTTTTTTTTTTAAGATTTTATTTATTTGACAGAGAGAGAGAGTGCACATGCAGGGGAAACAGGAGAGGAAGAAGCAGGTTCCCCGTCGAGCAGGGAGCCCAATACGGGACTCGATCCCAGGACCCTGAGATCATGACCTGAGTCAAAGGCAGACGCTTAACCTACTGAGCCTCCCAGGAGCCCCTCTCTGGTTCTTTAAAATCCTTTATATCCATTATGTCCAGAGTAGAACATATACTGCATATGTGGCCTTGCCAGTAAATAGTAAAGAAGTTCTGTTATCCCTTGAATTTGGATTTTTGAAAACATTTGTTTTAATAAAGTTTGGAGTTTGTTTTGTTTTTTAAAGATTTCATTTATTTATTTGACAGAGAGACACATTGAGAGAGGGAACACAAGCAAGGGGAGTGGGAGAGGGAGAAGCAGGCTTCCTGCGGAGCAGGGAGCCTGATGCGGGGCTCAATCCCAGGATCCTGGGATCATGACCTGAGCCGAAGGCAGACGCCTAACAACTGAGCCACCCAGGAGCCCCAAGTTTGGAGTTTTATATATGTTTATTCTCTCCCTATCCATATCCCAGAAATTAAGACATTTCTTTGACTAATTCTGAGCATTGATCAAATTAAACTTTGGGCCTCTTATATGCAACTACTCCTAGATTAATTTTCTTCCCCGTTATGTCATTGTATCTTTATGTTGTTTTTAATTTTAGATGCAGGACAGTATTTAGTCTTATTTTTTGTGTTAAGTTTATGCTTAACCAGATTATGTCATCAATGCCATAAATTGTGTTGGTCGTAAAATATTAGCACTCACTACTTTTTACTCTGAACTTTGTGTCATTGGTAGATTTGATAAGCTTTTTGTGAGATAATAAACTACCTGAATTCTTTGTCCCCTCCTTCACAACTTTGTCTTGTCCATTTTTACCTACTGTTGTTCAAGGCCAGAACTATTAATACTTTGGATTCTACCTCTCCTATCTTCTCAAGCACATTTCTTCATCTTTTATCAGATTTCTCTGTCAATCTTAAATTCAGTCTTTCCTCCCTAGTGATCAACTGCAGGGATATACTTGCAAAAAGGTGCAAAGACATTGTATGCAGATGATACTGCAGTATTGTTGTAATAGTGAAGAAAGGAAAACCACCCAAATATTTATCAGTAGAGGATTGACTAACCTATGATGAATTAACAAGAATACTTACACAGTTGCTTAAATAATGAGGTAAACATATAGAAACAGAGATATCACCAATGTATTAAGTCTTTAGAAGCATATTATAAAACAGAATGTATAGTATGATTTCAGTAATTTTTAATTATGTAAAAAATAGTTCTTTGTGGAGAAATACAAATGTGTATATTTATATATGCCTTAAAAATACCTGGGAACATAAATACCAAACTTAATAGTTGGGTGTTATTAGGGGCAGAGAACTAGGGAAGGATTTATACTTTTACTTTATAAAATTTAACAATTTGGCTTTACTTTTACAGTAAGCACTTGGACATCAGTCTAGACTCAGTGAAAACTAGAGATAAGAAAATATAGGTAGTAATTACAAAGGGAAAAGTGGGTGAGGTGGTCTAGGCAAAGCCTGGATCAAAAAAAAAAAAAAAAAGGAAAAAATTGGGAGGACTGTCAATAGACTGAGATCGAAGTGAATAATGATAGTCTCTGTCCTCAATATGGAAGACATATTTTTCCATATTGTTAAATAAATACAATACCAAGAATTACCTTCTTTCACAGATGTTGAAGTAAGGTAATAGAGAGATAGAGGAGAGTCTGTCCTGGAAAGTCAAAAGTCTTCACACATCTCTGGGAGGGTGAATGGGAGTTTTCGAGGCAGAAAATAAGAAAGCGGGCATTCCATTCAGAGACAGGAAGATTTTAAAAGTTCACAGTATGTGGTAGTATTGTGTATGGAATACCTTAAGTGAACAGTGCAAAAGGAGGAAATGGTAGAAACTGACGTTGAAGAGGAGCGGTGGGACAAAATGCCGATAACTATACATGCCCACGCTGTCACGTTTAGACTTGATCTTGAATGCAGTAGGGAAGCTACTGAAGGGTTTGAAGCAAGGAGGGCAAAAAATAAGACTTTTTAAAAAGATTAATTTATAAAGGTCACTTCGGCAGCAAAGAATTGCTTGAGAAGGAAAAGACTAGTGTGAATGAGACCAGTTTAGGCATTAGGCCTTGAAATAAGAGATGGATGTTAAAGAGTTGGCATTCAGGATGGAGATGTGGACCCCTATTTAAGAGATGTGTTTTCAGTATCTAGTACAGTAAATGCAGGAAAGGTACTCAGTACCTGTTTGATCAATTGTTGGACATGGGGACTGTGTCAGGGCCAAGAGTTCTGTGGTGTGCCATTAGAGACTGCCTCTGGGTCTGTACTAATGAACACAGTTTAGGGTTCCGCAAGCCCTTACTGGCCTTAACGCGCATTTGTCTGTCTGGTCTGCAAGGATGTATTGGAGTTTGCGGAAATTAAGATAAATTAAGTGTGTTTGTTGTTTTGTAGTTTGTAGTATTCCTTGATCCATCAGTTTTATAACCTTTTGAAAGAAGAGGAGTCTAAAAGCATCTGCCAATTTCCACATACCGATTCTATTTTCTGTACTATTTATTCTCTTTGGAATTTCTTTAGAGTATTGATATCAGACTTGGTGGTTTATAATCTCTAGAATCTACCATTCCAGACTTCTGGAAACACTTTTAAGCCACCCAACTAGAAGTTAAATATATTGGAGGAAAAATGAGTTGCTAAAACTCATTGTTTGGCTTTATACTTAGTTGTTGATCTTTCCTTTGTGGTCAATTGATTTATTAATATCTAATTCTTGACTTTCACAGCTCTTGTCTTCATTTCCTGTGATTGTAAAACCCCCAACCCCTGGAGTGTTTGTTGTTTTTTTTTTTCCCCAAAGATTTTATTTATTTGAGAGACAGAGAGAGAGAGGTAGGGAGGGCGAGCACAGAGGGAGAGTGAGAGGGAGAAGCAGACTCTCTGCTGAGCAGACAGCCCGATGCGGGACTTGATCCCAGCACCCTGGGATCATGACCTGAGCCGAAGGCAGTCGCTTAACCGACTGAGCCACCCAGGCGCCCCCTGGAGTGGTTTTTTTTGAAAAAAGAAATAATCATGTATGTCATTAGTAAAATTATCATGAACTTTTATGGGCAGCAACTCGATTTTAAATTCTTTGATTTCCCTGTGATACACAGCACGGTAGTTGGTAACTCATTGTTAATTGTTTCAGCCAGATCAAAGCCCACGACAAAGAAAAACTATAATAACTTACTTTAATACATTAAAGTTCTAAACTCATTCTCGTTACACTCAGGCTTATAATAATTTCTTTTAGGCTCTGGAATGTTACAGCTTATACAGATTTTGTATGTGCGTATTTATTTGGGGAGGTGTTAACGAGTGATTTTACATTCCTGATTTTGCTTTTATAATTTTGTGGATCTCTCTCTTTTCAGCGCTGTGCATTGAATACAGTAAATCAAAACTGGGAAAGTGGACAGCATTAATGATAATTACAAGAGAATGGTTAAATGAAAATCAAAAGTAGTATAGCTTCATTCTTACATAGGTAAAGAAGAAGATGAGATTTGGATTTATTTAGTCAGCTATAAAATCTTTATATACCTTATTGAAATATGCTTTAAATTTTATATCGGGGTGTGTGTGTGTGTGTGTGTGTGTGTGCCGCAAATGTTTTTGTCTCATTCACAGGCTCTGAAGACAGGACTCCCAAAAAGAAATTCTCTGAGGTGCAGAAAGAAAGACGAGAACAGGCACAGCGAACTGTTCTAATACATTGCCCAAATAAAATCAGTGAAAAAAAGTTTCTGAAATATTTATCCCAACATGGACGTATTAATAGTCATTTCTTCTATGAGAGCTTTGTAAGTATTTGAAAACAGTCTGACATTCATGCTTTTGAAAGGTAAAGGTCCCATTTGTTATTTGCAATATGGTAAAGTTAGATTCTCTTTTGATATCTTACATCTTTCTTTAAATTTCTTTAATGATTTTTTTTTTGTATGAGAATAGACATCCTTATGGCATTACTACAGAATTCTAAGTAACTTATAACTGACTGATTCCATTATTTGAATACTTTCGTCTGTTATCTTAGGGATAAAGGCTGGGGGGAGGGGATTTTTGTTTTGCCTTATGATTTTCTATTTCATCGTTTTCAGCTTCTGTTGACTAGTATCACTTTATGGTGTTCCTTTTCTTAGTCTGCTTATAATGATTAAAACCAGGGCTTGTGTTAGAAGTGTTTCATTTGTAATGAATCTTTTTTAGTATTATGATAATCGTTTGGAAATTTGAACTGAAACACTATGTAAATATGTAAAATATATCCTTCTGAGATGTCTTCTGCTTTTCCTTATGATTTTGGCATAGGGTCTTTATGCAGTTGTAGAGTTTTCTCAAAAGGAAAGTGTCACTTCACTACAGAATGTAACTCGAACTCCGAGTATGGAGACAGAGGCTGCAATTCCATTCAAGTCGCGTTTCTTCAATTTAAAGATGAAGAATCCATCAAGCCAGACTTCAGAACAGTCCTGTATACAAAGCAGTAATCATTCCCCTCCTTCAAACAAGAAGCTTTCTGAATTACTTTGTTATGCAGAAAGTGTAAGTTTTTAGGTATACTTCCCCAATTTCTAAAAATATGTGTGTGTATATATGACATTAGTTTGTATATTATAGGTTCTTATCATAAAATAGACTACAGAATATGTTGAGTGTAAAGTGAAAGTAATCCTTCCCCGATGCCCGCCCCCACACCCCCATTATACTCCTCCCAAGTAACCACCTTCTTCCAGAGTTTTCAGCCTTTGAACTGTTCAGGTTTTCTTTTTCCAGTCAACGTAATGACATATAGTTGTACCTGGCATTTTTCTGTAAATTTAAAAATATCTCCAAAAAAAAAAAATCTCATTTCTGATTTAATCTGTTTTGCTGCCCTAACATTGTTTATATTAGTTTTAGTTTTTCTACAAAGGCTTGTCAAAGGTTTAGCTAGTTTAGTAGTCCTTTCAAAGAATCAGTTCATGATTTTTATCAAAATGGTATTTTTTGGTTTGATTTTCTAACCTACATTTCCTTCTTTTCTTTTACTTATTTTTCTTGAGTTGAATGCTTAGTTCAGTTAATTTCAATATTATTTCCAAATAAGGGCATTTGAGGCTATGATTTTTATTTTAAATACTTGCACAGTTTCGAAATGTGATGCTTTTAACACCAGTTTTCTGGTGAAGATACAGGATTATTATTCTGAGGAGTTGAGGGATCTTGGGCCTTCATTACCTAAAGCATTGCTTATTTCTAGTGTTTCTTGTCTTTAACATTGCTTCTTCCTTCCCCCCAACTTCATTTAAAATGTGATAAAAAAAAAATGTCTAGCTTTGTGGTTGCTTTGATCTCTTTCTGGAGCATTTTATTTGACTATTTTCATTTTCCTAAAACAATACTTTAATTGTAAAGTAGTGATTTTAGTTCTGGCCAACTTTGATTTTGCCAATGTTATCATTCCTCAGTTCTTTTTAAAGGGATATTTTAAAAAATCTTTTTTTTTTTTTTAAGATTTTATTTATTTATTTGACAGAGAGAGAGAGTACAAGTAGGCAGAGAGGCGGGCAGAGGGAGAGGGAGAAGCAGGCTATCGGCTAATCAGGGAACCCGATGCGGGGCTCGATCCCAGGACCCTGGGATCATGACGTGAGCCGAAGGCAGCAGCTTAACCGACTGAGCCACCCAGGCGCCCCTAAAAAAATCTAACCAATTTTTATGGTTGAAGGAAAAGGGATATGTTTTTATGGTAGGTCTCCAAAGCCATCAGATCTCTGGAAGTAAAATGACAGTTATTTTATATGACCTGTACATTTTCTGTATTTTGTTGGTTTTGTTCTGGCCAGCTAGATGGATGATCAGCTGAACACTCTCCTGAAGGAGTTCCAGTTAACGGAGGAGGACATTAAGCTCCGATATCTCACCTGTTCTCTTATTGAAGACCTAGCAGCTGCATATTTTCAGGACTGTACAGTGAGACCCTTTGGCTCCTCAGTGAACAGTTTTGGGAAATTAGGATGTGATTTGGACATGTTTTTGGATCTAGATGAAATTGGAAAACTCAACACCAACAAGGTAATTATATTTCTTTAGATCACTAAAGTTAAGATATTTTAAAAGTAATATTTGGACTTAATAAAATTATAACTGTTGGTTTCTAAACTTTAATAAACATTGTGGCTAAAGAATGTGATCTATTTGACATTGATTTTTTGGAATTATAAAGTCTTTCTTTGTATTGATAAAATATACGATCATTTTTTGTAAATATTCTACACATACGCAGTAAAATGAATAATTTTTTCCAAGAGTTCTGAAGTTTTTCCCTTAGGCCAAGGTTATTTATTGTGTTATTCAAATTGTCTGTATCTTAACTAATTTTTTTATCTGTGTGATCTGGTCATTGAAATACTTTGAAATCTCATGATTTTTGGTCTTGTTAAGTTTTCCTAGGAATTCGTTTGATCTCTGTTTTATTCAAAGGCTATGTTAGCTACATGTGGGTATATAGGTATATGATTATTATGTCTTCTTACTGTTCATTTATCATTCAATTATGTCCTTTATCTCTACATACGCTTTTTCCTTAAATTCTTTTTTGTCTGTCAAGATAACCACTGGTTATTTGCTTCACGTATCTTCGTCTGTATCTTCATTTTGACCTTAAATATGCTGTTATACTTCGGGTGTCTCTCTGATGAATAGCAGATCACTGAATTTTGTGCTTTAATTCTGAGCTTTGAGTCTTTGAAGTCAATGTATTTGTTCATTATTACTGATGATTTTTGGATTCATTTCTACTATCTTATTTTTTATTTATGTTTTTTTCTGTACTTTTTCTTTGCTTTTCATTCCCTTTCCCTTACTCTTACTGGATTGCTGCTTTAAAAAAAAAGCAAAACTGAAGTCTAGTTGACATATTATTACATTAGTTTCAGGTGTGCCATATTGGAAACGTTTATATGTTATGCTGTCCTCACCACAGGTGTCTGTCTTGTAGCATCTGGCACTATACAATGTTGTTACAGTACCACTGACTGTATTCTCTCTGCTGTACCTTTTATTCCTGTGGATTGCTGCTTTATTCCTGCCTCATTCCACTTTTTCCTCTTACAGTTTGGAAATTATATATTCCATTTAGTACTTATAAATATGCATGTCGAACTGGTAAAGTTAACCAATATCTCTGCCATCCTGCCAAACAGTATAAAGGATGCTTTAATTTAATTAAAACTTTGGAAAGGCTTCTGTGTGTTTATAAAATGTAGATTTTTATGACTCTGTCTTACGTATTTCGAACTAGTAATCCTGTCTACGTGGATGTCCTGTCTACGTGGATGTCCAGGTGGCCCTTCAGCCTGCCATTTTGAAAACAAAACTTTTTTCATTCTTTGCAAATATTCTTTGTAAGTTTTTATAAAAGTTCTTATATATGTTTCATATGTTAATTAGTGGCATTTTAGTTTTCCTGACATTTGCTATCTTAATTCTGTTTTAAGTTATTTTTTCTCTCTCCCTTTACGTATATCCTCAAACCAAAGTCACACAGTTCCTTTTAAACTCTCACAGTATCTTGCTCATGTTTCTCTCTCTCCACAGTTCTTCTGTGTTATGTTTAGTTAGTGGCTGATATATTCCTCCCACTATATCATAAGCTAGGGCAGGGCAGAAGCCGTGTCTGTTCATTGTCTTATCCCACATAGTGCCTGACATAACTTAATATGCTCAGTATATACTTACTGAATTAAAACTGGCTAAGGAATGCAAAATACATCAAAATGAAATGGATCATTCCTCTACTAAGACTAATATGTATTAAATTCCTGGCAGGGACACTTAAATTGCGCTGGGTTATTCCTAAGGTAGGTAAAAAGACTTTGCAAAACAATCAAGGTGCATAATAATGTATTGTAATGGTTAAAGCTTGTGCTCTAGAGCCAGACTGCAGAAGAGTAATTCTTTTACTTACCAGTTGTATGATCCTTGGTAATTTATTTGTCTTCTCTGTGCTGACATTTTTCTAGCCATGAGATTGGGATAGTGCTATAACACCTATCTCATGGAGCACTGGAGGGGCCAACTGAGTTAATACACATGACACTTAGGATGGTGCTTGGCATGTAATAAGTGTCAAATGTTGATCACTATCAGCAACAGTATTACTAGTTAATTATTACGCAAATAGGAAACACAGCTTTTTCTTTGAAAGTAGAGGAGTTGGAAACTTTTAGTTGGCTCTTAGATTTCTGAAATATAGAGGCGTTCCGAAAAGATATTTTAAAAGACAGTACTCCAGAGGCTCCTGGCTAGTTCAGTCGGTTAAGCGACTGACTTTGGCTCAGGTCTTAATCTCAGGGTCCTGGGATCAAGCCCTACATTGGGCTCTCTGCTCAGCAGGGAGTCTGCTTCTCCCTCTGCCCCTCCCCCCAACTCATTTTCTCTCTCTCACATAAATAAAATCTTTTAAAATAAATAAATAAAAGACAGTGCTCCAGTCTCACTAAATAATTTGACATTATTTGGTATGTAGGTTTAACTAATGAAATGTGTTAAAAATGTATACTTTGAAATATGTGCTTGTTTAAGATTGTAACAGCTTTGCTAATAGAAACATTAAAAATGAATTATAATGAAAAACAGAAGCACTTTTGTTTAAAGATTTTATTAGAGAGAACGTGTGCTCCCAGGAGTGGGAGGGGTAGTGGAGGGAGAAGGAAAAGGTGCCCCCAGAAGCACTTTTAAATTCATCAGCTTCATAAAAGAGCCTGTTTGCTTTGTGCACTTGTGAACTCTCCTTCCTCTTTCCTCTTGGTGTGTGTCTCCTTTGGCACACCACCTTGCTCTATAGTTCCGGGTGTTTGCTTTATTCGACCCGAACTGAGGGGAGTTAGGAAGAGGGTGTTAGACTCTTGTATATCTTTTGGCACTATGTAGAATATCCTTACACCACAGGCACTAAACAGATGTTTTGCTAATGAATAAGTGAAAGTTATTTACCAACTACACTTGTAAACTTGTGTAAGTTTCTTAATGTGTGAAAGATGCTTACAAGTGAAATGTACCACCTAACTTACCACAAAGATCATTTTAGCACAAAATTTTAAGCTAAAATCTGCCTTTGCTCTTTTCTTTAGTTTTTCTTTTTCTAAAGGGTTTAAATCTGACAGGATTTAGGTAACAGAAATAAAAATTGGTGGCTAAGTCCTATTCTGTTGTCTAAATCATTGCTGTGGACAAGGTGCTTACCCTGTGTTTTATTTTTATTAGATATTGGCATAATCCCTGAGCAGTTAGGAAGAACATGCAGGAATGTTTTAAAAATTTATCTGAAACATAGTGCCAGAGGTACAGCAAAATTAGTAAATGTTTATTGATTAGGTGTCTGAAGAATTTCTCTAAGTTTTATTTGTTAGAGAAGTGTAATTTTGGGGAGGATCTTCGTTTTGCTCACAATAGGTATGGTTTTCATAATCTGCGTCTTCCGTAATTGCAGTGTTTTATTTCCTTGCAGAGTGCATTTATGTAAGTAGAATTACCTCATGTGGTTCTGGATCTCTTGTTTCTTACATTGGCCGGTTTAGGCCAGGTTATGCCTTGGTGATAAACAGCTCCCAAATCTCAGTGATTTAGCACATCTCCCTCTCTCTTGCCAGAGGCTGTGTGGCCAAAGCAGGTCGGCAGGGGGCACTCAAGCTCCCAGGCTGACGAACTTTCACCACGCGCGCCTGTGCTTCTACCGCTGAAGGCAGTGGAAAGGCACAGTAGAGAACTGACTGCTGGTTCTTAAAGCTCTGCCTGGAAGTGGCTTGTGAAGCCTCTGTTCATATTTCATTGGTGAAAGCAGGTCATCACGTGATTGCACTTAACTCGGACAGGAACCTGATAATCCTACTAAATACCAGAAAGGTGATGCAGAATATTTGGTGAATAGCTTCAATAACTGGCACATTCCCACTTATAGTTCACAGTTTCTCCAATTTCTTGGCCCTGATTCCTTTACTCAGATCTATTTTTCCCTGGTGTCATTTTCACTTGTTACTTCAGTGATTTTATTTTTCTCTCATTTATAGTATTTAATTAAAAAATCTCATTATCCCCTTTCTTCTGTGTATTCCTAACCCTTCCCATGCATCTGAGTTCAGCATGGCTCCTCCAACGTCTGGTCTGATACCACTCTCCCAGTTGCTCTTCTTTTGCCATCCTGAGATTGTTTGACCCCAGATCTGTCTCTTTCTCCTGGTACTGTTTAATCCTGACAGAAGATGTTTCTCTTTCTTTGGTTTTCTGTTGAGGAGCTCTATGCTGTATTTGTTGGTTACTCTTGTTTGGGTTCCTGCTTCCCATGTAAATTGGTATGTGCTTTAATTTTAAAATCAAATAGACTAGGGAACCAAAAGTTATAAAGATGTTTTAACAAAGAGGCTAAGCTAGATTTTTGAAGTTTTAATGTTTTTAAAGGAAATCCTTTAAATACAAAAATCTGTCTGGATTACAGAATAAGTAGAGAAAACAACATATTTATTTGTGGAGATTGTTTGTATACATGTCATCTATATAAAGTTTTCTTTTTTTAAAGATTTTATTTATTTATTTGACAGAGAGAGACACAGCGAGAGAGGGAACACAAGCAGGGGGAGTGGGAGAGGGAGAAACAGGCTTCTCACCGAGCAGAGAGCCCGATGTAGGGCTTGATCCCAGGACCCTGGGACCATGACCTGAGCTGAAGGCAGACGCTTAACGACTGAGCCACCCAGGCGCCCCATAAAGTTTTCTTTTATGATTATATAGTAATAGTTACAAAAATGTGTAATGTAAATATCTTTGATGGTCCCACCACCTCCAGAGGTAACTACTGTGAATTGTTTAATGCGTTTTGTTCTGGACTTTTTCCTTTACATGTAGAAATTCTTTTTTATAACAAAAACCCCTTAATCTTTACAGATTATAATTTGATCTTTTTTTTTTTTCTCCAGTTAATATTGTCATGGCAATTCAGTCTACTGCATCCTTTTCAGTGGCTGCAGAGCACCGAATGAATGTACCGTAATTTACTTAACCAGTCCTTTATTTGTTAGACAGGGTGGTGTATTTTCCCCCCTTCTTTATTGTCAACTGTATTAGTTAATACTCTTTGGTTGTTCACAGAAACCAACTCAAACTAGCTTCATTGAACCCAGAGCCAGGAATGTGGATGAGTCTTAGGAAAGAACTAGACGTAGGAAGTGTACGTATCAAGAGCCCATGAAGTATTCGGTTTCTTTCCACTTAGTTGCTTTATTTTTCTTTCTCCCCTTCATTCCACTTTCTGCACCCCCACTGATTTTCTTTACATTTTTGTCCTTGTGATGTAGAATGTGCCTGCTCCAAAGCTTCTGAGATACATATTTCAGCCACATGGTTGACTCTGAACCTCAGTTCCAATTCCCAGAAGAGATCTCTGGATGAATATATGGTACAGTCGTCTAGTGCTTACGTCAGCTGCCATGCCTGGTCCACTCAGCTGGGAGTAAGGGGGTGGATTTCTATGATAAACATTGTTAGGGCTTAGGAATGGGTTCTGGAAAATGCGGTGGTTGCGGGTAGGTAGCCTTATTAAGCTAACTAGAATTCCCAAAGGGTGTATACCACACAAATAATGCTACAGTGAGTGAACAGCTTTGTAAATCGGCTCATCAATGCAAGTGTTTTTTTTAGGATAATTTCCTAGAATTTTAGTAGCTGGTCCAAGTATACATTTACAGTTTCAGTAGATACTGAAGTTGTCTACCAAATATGTCCTAGTTTACACTCCCACTGACAGTATATACATGTTTCCCTGCACCCATCGATAGTGATCCTGGCAGCCTTTTTGTCTTTGGCAGACTGATAAATGAAAAGTCCCAATGTTGTTTTAATTTCTTCTTTAGTTTCTAGAAAACAAGAGCATCTTCTATTGTATTTCTTAGCCATTTTTATTTCTTTTGTTATTTCTTATTCAAGTTTTTTTTGCCTGTTTTTAGAATTGGGTGAGTTTTTCTCCTTTTCATTTGTATAAACGCTTCATAAATTTGGGAAATTAGTCATTTATGTGACATATGTATTATTGTTTTACTTTTGTCTTTTATCTAGTAGTGAATATATGCTTTACCTTGAGATGGTTTCAATCATATTTCTCTTTTGTGTATTCTGGAATTTTGTGTCATGCTTAGAAAATCCTTCACTACTTGTAAAAACATTCATTGTCTTCTAGTACTTTACTGATAAAACTTTTTGTGTGTAAATCTTTGATTTATGTTGAATTTACTTTGGTTTCAGAGCTAAAGTCAGGATCTAGTTTATTTTTTTCAATGACCACTTGACTCATTTGTTAAATAGTAATTTTACCCTGGTGATTTTTGGAGTCCATTATATTAAATTCCTATATATAGTTAAAGTCTGATTATACTCTGTTTTCTTCTATTGATTTGCTGTTTGATTTGATTTGTACATGTACTTCCCTATTCTAACTACTGTGGGCTTATAACGTCTATTAAAATGTAATGGCTAACTAGGAAAAGGCAGATGTATGGTCACTGAATTTATAGAGTCAGTGGTTCTACATGTAATACTTGTGATATATAATACATAGTGGCGTATAAGTTAATTATAAAAAGCTAGTGATTTTTTAGTTTAGTACTTTGGAGAAACAAAAGACAACTGGAGATTTTTTAAGTCTGTTGTTGGCTGTGATTTCATGAAGAACTTTTTGAGTGTGTGTTCCTTGTTTTTTGGTTTTTGTTGTGCCAAAATGACTTAGAGCGTCCTTCTAGAAAGTTTAAGAAATTCCTTCTTATAAAAAGCTCCCATTTACAAATGTTTTTATTACTCAGACCTCAGGAAATTTTCTGATGGAATTTCAAGTGAAAAATGTTCCTTCAGAAAGAATTGCAACTCAGAAGATCCTGTCTGTGATAGGAGAATGCCTTGACCACTTTGGCCCTGGTTGTGTGGGTGTACAAAAAATCTTAAATGCTCGGTGTCCTCTTGTGAGGTTCTCACACCAAGCCTCTGGATTTCAGTGTGATTTGACTACTAATAATAGGTATGATCTCTTAATTTTATCATCTTAAATGTGAATATTATAAGGTATTAACATAGTTTTTCTTGTACAGAAACAGTGGCTTTGGACTCTTATACATGCTTTAATAATAATAACTTTTAAAAATTTTGAACACTTAGATTTAAAAATTGGAAATATTTTCTCATACGTATCTTTTGATTTTTTTGGTCTTCATGAATAAAATGTTAGGATATTGTGTTTAAAGTGTTACCATACCTAAATAACATCATCTTCTGAGGAGAACTGTTTCATCATTCTTAACTTATGTAGCCTGATAACAACATGAAAGCACTGTAGTAGAACTTCTGTATGTAGTCTTCCAAGTATATTTAGAAAATAAAGTAGCACCTTGAGTTTGACCTCTGAATCGTCTCCAGATAGCGTCAACTTTGGGTCCTAAACCTGTATGATGTTTGCTTAGGTCAGAAAGTGGTGTACGCAGCTTCAGACTGCATAGTTTTTCCCTTTAGCATATTTTCATTTTATTATCCTAGCAACCTGCTTCCTTAAAAAAAAAAAAATGGGGTGTGAATGACAGGTTCTTTTATACTTTGATTCCTTTTCTTGTGTTCTCAGGTGGGGAAACTTCTCAGTTGAGTTTATTTCATAACTCTAGTATTCTCATTGCATGCATTAGATTTCACTATATTATTTCTTAGATTAATAATCATTACTCAAAACAGATTTAGAAAATACATTCCAGAGCAGTTTTGCTTCAACTCGTGTTCACTAACAAGTCAGTGCTGAGTGCTTTGGGATTTCTCTCAAGTAGTTCAGAGTAAAAATAAATAAAAATACATAATATACTTCCTATCGTTATTACATTTTTCTTATAGTATGTAAAATAGAACAAAATGACATCTTTGTAGTAGTAGTATATTTATTGTCTTGTTGGGACAGGTTTTTAAAAATTTGTCTCACTGTCTGTCCTTCAGGTTTTTATAAACTCCTGCATTGTTTCTTTATATAAAATATCTTGCACTATTTGATATTTATTTTCAGCTTAATTTAGATTCATTTATATAAAACATTTAATCACCTTGAATTTCTAATTTGCCATTTCTTCTGTTCTCTTTAAACTCAGGAAGTAAATGCCATGATGAAACTTTATAGTTTGAAGTTGATACTGTTAATGGTTTTGTGCCCTCTGTCAGATCTTTGGGAAATTACAAGACATGTTTTGATCAGTAGGAGCTTAATTTTAAAATATTTCTGATTAATAATTTTTTGCATTATAAAATTATAACTAGAAAACTTACTGAAAATAGGTTCTGAAGTTTGATTTCTTTAAAAGGTATTTTATCTTCATGGGTTTTGGTTTTTATAAATGTTAGACTTATGTAATTTTGGCTGAATTTTAAGATATAGATACTCTCTTGATAAAATAAGTAGAATATTTTCCTTGCTTGCCAAAGGACTAGATAACTAAGGTGTGAACGTGAGGTGTAGAGCCTCTCATTTACAAATGTGTCAGTGTCTTTATCGATAGTTACTGAAGAGCACATATATATTGTGTTTCCCTTATTAAGTCATGTTTAGGAACTTTGATTTAAAAAATCTAAGTTTTACAACTACATAATAACTGTCAACATTTAAAAGAATGTTTTAATGTTAATGAATGTATTTGATATTCAACCATTCACATTAAATATTATATTGCAAATACATAATGCTTTTGATTATCTGATCATGGTGTTCTGAATATGCTTAGACATAGTAAGATATTTATGTATGTTCCCAGGTATGTATTTTACTCTACTCTGGAGCCATAATTTGGGGGTTTGAAAATTCTTTTTTTTTTTTTTTTCTTTTGAAGGATTGCCTTGAAAAGTTCTGAACTCCTTTATATATATGGTACTCTGGACTCAAGAGTGAGAGCCTTGGTGTTCAGTATTCGATGCTGGGCTCGAGCACATTCGTTAACGAGTAGTATTCCTGGCTCTTGGATTACAAATTTCTCTCTTACAATGATGGTAATCTTTTTTCTCCAGAGGAGATCACCCCCTATTCTTCCAACACTTGACTACCTAAAAACTCTAGCAGGTAAGACTGGAAGCAGTCTATTTTCTCTTTCTGACATTTTAAATGAATATAATTACCATGTATTGTCAAAGACATGTGTGTTTGTTTATTAGTCATAAAATTTGTCTTCTGTATTTTTTTAAAGTTTTGTGAATCTAAAATTTAAGTGTTTTTTATTTTTTTTAATGCCCACTAGGGGTCATGAGAGCAGATGATTTGCAATGCTGAGGCCTTTAGAGTTCTGTCCTATTTGTGTCAGTTGGCAAGGTTGTTTACAGCTATCATGAGACATTTGGAGCCTCTCTCTTAGTTGACCGAGCCTGGAATGACCTTGGGGGAAGAAAAAACATCCCAGATAGAGCTCTTTTGAGTGGATCACAGGTTCAGTGATGGCTTTCCAAATCTGAATTTATTTCCAGATTTTTTTTTTAAAGATGCTGAAAACTGTTTTATAATGCTTTAAAGATCCTAAATGTGTTTTTTAGTTAAAAGTTTACAAGCAATCTTAGGTGAATTATTTTAAAATCAGTATATTATTTAATTAATGTCATAAATGAATTGACATTTTGGTAGACTGCTGTAGGAGATACTAAAGTATTAACAGTTCTAAATTCTAAAAAGAAGGTAAATAAGGGATACGCTCAAAATGTAGACACTGTATCTTCTATCCATCCTGTGTACTGCTGCCAAATAATACTTCTAAAGTAGATCTCTGAATCTTCCCAGTTTAAAATAACCTTAAAGGGGATTTTATGCCCTATGGAATAAATCTCCGCTTACTTAGCTTGGTATTGGAGATCTTTTTTTTTTTTTTTTTAAGATTTTATTTATTTATTTGACAGAGAGAGACACAGCGAGAGAGGGAGCACAAGCAGGGGGAGTGGGAGAGGGAGAAGCGGGCTTCCTGCCGCCGAGCAGGGAGCCCGATGCGGGGCTCGATCCCAGGACCCTGGGATCATGACCTGAGCTGAAGGCAGACGCTTAACGACTGAGCCACCCAGGCGCCCCGGTATTGAAGATCTTCACTTATGTAGCCATACCTGACTTCCCATCCTTTTCTCATGCGTTCCCACATTGCGCTCAGTACCGTGATACCCCTCATCACATTCCGTCTTAGCTCTTTTGTTCACACTATTGGTTTTTCTGCCTGGACTGTGACTTCTTTCAATTCTCTCTTCTGTGCCACCTTCTCTCATTATCCAAATTAGAAGTAATCCCTTCCTGTGAACACTGTTAAGTACTAGTATAGCTTGAAACTAAGCTTTAAAAAAGCTCTGTGTGATAGGATAATGGAGAGTAGGAAGTTTTCAGAAGGTAGGGTAGTGGTCATGTATCTCGGTTGCAGTGAAGGGGCAACATCCATGGCTGTGCTCATTCATTGTTTGGTGTCATTCATTCACTGAATATTTATTGGTTGCTCATTCTACATTGGGTGTTATTTTTGGTGCAGTGAGGAGATATGGATGATATTCTTAGGTAACTCACATTCTGGTAGAGGCCTAAGACAGACCCACATACAGACAGACAGAAAATGTGGGTATTTCCTCACAATAAACAACCTGTAAATAGCATTTCCTGTTCAACCTTTGCTGTGTGTGCTGGTGCTTAAGACTGCCCTCACAGAGACCGTTTTGGGGAAAAATCATGAACTTTTGGAGTTTAGAAGCTAAGGAAAGCAGAAGCTATAAAAAGGAGGAAGAATGAAGACAAGTTGATGTTGGCGGCAAACTATTCCTGACATCTTGTTGCTGTTTTCCAGTCTCACGCACACTGCCACTCCTGCCAGATTTGGGCCCTTGACATTCCCTTCTTGGGAGCATCTATACTACTTTCTCTCCTTACCTCCATTTGTTTCCCACCAGTCTATTTGTAACTAGCGATTGTCAAAATTTCATATCTCATTATATTATTCTCTATTGAAATCCTTCAGTAACCTCCTAGAATCTTTTTAAAATAATTTCTGCTAATTATTTTATTTTATTTTATTTTTTTTTTTTTAAGATTTTATTTATTCACTTGACAGAGAGAGAGACAGCGAGAGCAGGAACACAAGCAGGGGGAGTGGGAGAGGGAGAAGCAGGCTTCCTGTCGAGCAGGGAGCCCGATGTGGGACTCGATCCCAGGACCCTGGGATCATGACCTGAGCTGAAGGCAGACGCTTAACGACTGAGCCACCCAGGCGCCCCCCTCTGCTAATTATTTTAGAAAAAGAATGTGATTGATGGACAAACTTAAAATGACATGTTGAGTTTTTATTTCAAATCTATTTTTTAAAACAATTTAACTTTATTCACATCTGATGGCATCAAAACAGACACAACTAGTTTTGGAATTCTTTAATTTTATATTTTAAAATACCAAATTGGTTGTTTACGATATTTTTTCATTAGCTTAAGAGAAATTTTCAGGTTGTTTTTTGCAGTTACTTCGCTACACATAGCACATTGTGGGTGTGAATTGCCAATAAATGAAAAAGCAAATTTGATAGCATTATCTTTGATTTTTGAAGTTCTGACAATACCTTGAATTTCTTATAAAAGAATTTTTCATAAATGAATTTATATTAAGGATGTGGTGAAGATTATTTTAAGAATTTATCAAAATATTTTTTTTCTGTTCATTTAGGTATTTTTCAAATTCCATGTTTTTTATACTTCTGATTTTAACCAGTGGTTCCACATTGGTATATATTCAACAGGATCTGACTAAGAATAAAAACAGTGTTAAACTTGGAAACAATAAAACCATCTTGGGTGCTCTATGGTTGATTGGCTGAGTTAAGTCTTGCGTACAATCATTTTGTTCTTCTAAGTTGTACCTCTCCCTTGATATTCAGATAGAGGCTCTCAATTTGTCTTTTTTAAAAAAGAAAAATATTTACTCGCTTGCTTGCTTGCTTGCTTATTAATAGAAGGTGGCATGGATTTCTGGAACACCTTCTAGCACTTCTAGGGCTTTATAAACCTGGTTGGAACCTAGAATAAATCCAAACATTATAGAGTTGTATTTAGGGTCTCTTTGATCTTCCTTTTCCTCGTCTTCTCTTACATTCACTTCTGTGTGCAAATCTGGAGGCTCAGCATTTTGCTGATCCTCAAATATTTTGTTCTTGTTTACATCTTGGTCTTTGCCTGAAATTGCCTTCTTCTCACTACCTCCTCTTCTCCCATGGAGGGAAGCTCTTCAGGGTTATGCCAGGGAAGAGAAGACAAACCCAGTCCAAGATCCCATTTGTTAGGTCATTCCTGGCTGGCTCCCTCCTGCCTTCCTCCTGGGAGGTGGCACTCTGTTGGCCTCCACGCACCTGGTACACACGTGTGTTGGAATGGCTGTCACGTTGCCGACTTGTTTTCCCTGCCTGTGTTGGCCAAGCCTTTCTAGGGCAGGCGGCCTTTGACTCATTTCTGCATCTTCTGTTCCTGGCATAGTATTGGGTCCATAGGAGAAGTTCAGTAAATAGATTTCAGAGGATTGGCTGAACGTTTTACAGTTGAAAGCCTTTTGTACTGAGCATGATGGCAACTTTCGTAATTTGGTTACTCTTGAATTTCTGTTTCTTTATGTTTTCTTATAATCTCTGCTCCTTTCCCCACTGTGTCTCTTATTGTGTGTTCTCTCCTGTTTTGGCTTTGCCACCTTTGTTACATTTACTTCTGCGCTTGGTGCTTTCTGTGGCATTTTCCTTTCATAAACAGTTGTTTGATTACAGCTTTTTGTTTAGGATCCCTGTGCTTCCTTCCTGTGATGAATTAAAGGTTTGAGGAAGAAATGACTGGGTGTAGTATCTTTGGCAGTGTTGATGCATAAACCCCAGAATGGAAGAGAATTTTAATTGTGACACAGTAACAATTTATTGGGTGCTAACTCAGTGCCAGGCATGGGCTAGAAAGTCTTATACACCATTTCATTCAGTCCTCCCAGCAAATCTTATGAGGCACATTTACTGTTTTCATTTTATAGGTGAGAAAACGTTGAGAGGTTTTCCAAATTTCTTAAGGTAACTGAAATATAATACACCTAGAAGTACATGTGTGTATATGTATATTTTCACAAACGGAACACACCCATGGAAACACCACCCTGACTGAATGAATACCGCAGAAGCACTAGCTGTCTTCCCTTCGGGTCCCTCCACGCCCTTCCCACCCCCCCTTTCAACAGCATGGATTCATTTTACCTGTTTATGTCTCATACAGTGTGTATTGTTTTGCGTCTGGTTTCTTCCCTCTCAACATTATGTTTAGAAGATTCATTCCTACTGTTCGTGTATTTGTGGACCACTCATTTTCATTGTGGCACAGTACTATTTTCCATGAACATACCAAAAAAGATTTTTACTTCTACTTTTGATGGGCATGTAAATGATTTGTAGTTTGGGACCATTACACGTAATAGCTAATATCATTCTAGCATATTTCTTTTGGTGAGCACAGGCACTCCTATCTGTCAAGTATAAACTAGGAATAGAATTTCTGAGTCTTGGGATTTGGGTATATTCAGCTTCAGTAGACACTGCCAAACAGTTTTCCAAAGTGTAAACTCCCACAGGCATTATGGACAAGTTCTAATTGCTCTATATCTTTGCCAACACGTGGTATTATCAATTTTTTTTATGGTAGCTGTTCTAAATGTATGGGTAGTGGCATCATGGCATGTTCTGGTTTTCTTTTCCCTAATGACTAATGAAGTTGAGCACTTTTTCATATCTGCATCAGTCATTTGGGTAATTCTTGTGATGTTTCTTTAAGTCTTTTGCCTATTTTTCTCTTGGCCTTTCTTTTTCAGATTCATTTGTAGGAATTTCTATATTCCACATGAGTCCTTTGTCACATGTTATGGATTTATGTGTATATCTTTATATCTCAAATAAATACATACTGTGGTTCCCTTTTCACTCTCTTAATGGTGTTTGGTGAAAAGAACTGATTTTTAAAGTTCAGTTCTATCAAAGTACAGAGGCACATAGTAGGTAAAGAGTAAAATATTCTACAAACTTGGTAACGGTAACTCACACTCTGAGCCTGTGCCTTCTGTTCCTTTTGCCTTGCTCTGTAGGCAACCACTTCTAACTCTTTTAGCTGATCTGTTTGCCGTTATAAAATATATTTTCAGAATAAATTGTCTTAATTTCTGTATTTATCTGGGGAGTGTAATAGGCATATACAACATTATATTTTATGTATAGAGCGTGATGATTCAGTATTTGTATATGTTGCAAAATGATGACCATGTTTCTTGATTTTTAGTTTTAGACATTATGTATGACTTCCCTTTATGGAAGAAGAGGAGTTACCTTTTATCCTCACCATACATATATCTCTTACACCCCTCATATTCTGAATATGGCTATGGCTTAATTTTGCTACGTGCTCTTTATACTGTTATGACTGTATAAATCCTATTCCTTTCTAATCCATGGAGTAAACTAAAATTAATTTCCTTTCCTGCCCAACTTTTTCTACTCTTTGGAGTTTATAGTTTTTAATACTACTTATTTTCTTGCTTGCTTAGTTTTTTATGTACTTAATGTTACTTGAATCTCCAGCTTGCTACTAGTTGTCTAAATCTTTTGTCAAAACAGTCAGTCACCAAATACTCTATTAATTAATTCTTATTATGTAGCCTCTGTTTTTCTAAATATTTTTTTTTCATTTTATTTAATTTTTCATTTTAAGTTTATTGTCATGTTAGAGGCCTTCTTCAGGTATCTGATAGTCTTTGATTTTCTGGTCATGTTTGAGTTAGGAACTAAAAAGTTCATTTGAATCTCTGAGCTTAGGTGGGGCTTGTTGACTGTGAGCTTTATTGTAGGGTAATGTAGCTGGACTGTTTTATTGGTGGGCACTTTTTATGTCACTATCTCTAGGTCATTCTTCTTGAGCTATTCAGATTCCCCAGTAATGACTCTTTTAATATTTTTCTGGAAGTAAAGACCCCGTTACTAGCATGCTGTCGCTTTGACATTTACTATGCTTTTGTTCACTTACTGTTGCTTTTAGAACAATTTTCCTACCCTCAGCTGTGTCTCCTATCTTCTGTGTAGCTATACTTTCTTTTACCCTCTCCAAAGTAAGCCTAAGGTTTCTGTCAGGGAAAAAGAGATCTGGGGGAATCTAACTGCTTCTTCAACCATCAGGCTTCCAGTCTTGGTGCTTCCAGTTAGACCTGGTGCTTGCAGTTCCTGAGTTGTTGGGAGCTCTGCCCTGTAGATGGGTTTATTCTTGGCTTTCTTTACTGCTAGTTTAGGAGTCAGTCTTTTCAGATCTCCTGAATCTTAGCTACTTGTCCATCTGTTCTTCAACTGAAAAATTTTTGTTGTTCTTATTTCTTCTGTTCTCCATCTTTAAGATTTTATGTCATTTTACTGTCATTTCATTGGTGGTTTGGGAGGGGGTGAAGGTAGGTGGTTGTGTTCATTTCATCATCTTTACCCCATAGCATGTGCTCTTAATCAGTATATAGGCTCCGTCCTGGAGAGGCTGAAGTGTTATTGGAGCATATGGCATGGTGGGAGAAGCAGGTAGAACTTTACCCTGTCTGTTGATGAGCGTAAGTGATTAATAGGGAACAATCTGTATTATAGATGTGTATATGTGGAGAATATTATCTGAGTCACATTCTGGAGTTGAGTGAGCTATGAGGCAATAAATAAAGCTCCTTTGAAACGTGGATATAACCATAACACTTACATTTTTCACAAGGTTAGATCCAAGTACTTGAGAGGCAGTTGCTTGGATGTGCATTTCAGAAAGCATTCTGGCTGGGGTGGGTTAGAAGGAAACAAAATGGCGATGTGTCTAAGTGTATAGCACCCCCCCCCCCCCGTATTAAACAGTCTGCATTAATTAGTACAGCAGAGATCTGTAATCTCAGTTGGCTTTTCTGTTTGCTTCTCCCATTTAATTACTATTGATCCATGGCATACTGGATAGTTATAATAGAAGCTGAATATAGTTATATGATTTTTAGCTATTCAAGTTTTGTTCCAGTAAGCTCCTCTTATAAAAATGGGACATCATAAAAGATTTGTTATCAAAGAAAAAAATAGTAAGCCTTCATATGAACTTTATTCCTGTTATGCCCCTTACATATGTGCCTATCAACTTCAAGTGACTTACTAGACATATATGTAGCTGGCACAGTGTAGATTTTGTTCTTTTGACCAGAAAGATTAACCTAAATAATTATACAGCCCATAGACATGATTATCTGTACTGCAGCCCCTGAGTAATCTATTAAGAATGCCAATAGTGATCTCTGTGACTAATTATGAATTACTCTAGCGTGGCTATCAGTTCCCTGGAAAAATGTGGGTAAGTTATCAATCTGGCTGTGTCTGTGAGAACATTACTTAGTGAATTTCATTTGTCATGTGTACTCTGCTGAAAAAGAGTAATGGATGTACCAATCATGAGGCTCTGAGGTTTCCAAAGGAAGCAAGGAAATCAAATTTAGTAAATATATAACCTTACTTTTTCATAGTTTCTAAGTTCACTTAAGGTGAAGGTGAAGGAATGTGTTCTCAAGCTCCAGTATGAGTTAATTAAGGTGCTTACCTGGCTCTCTTCCTCGCGACTGAGAGTTTGTGTTTACTTACAAATTTTTGTCATGGTTTCATAACAATACTTTTAAGAAAAGAGTGCCGCAGGTTTAAACTGATAGCAATAGGGTTCATATGTCTGAATAGGTTGAGAATCATTTTTCTATTGCAGCACTATCCAGTAGAACTTTCTATGATGATAGAAGTGTTCTATATCCATATTATACATAGTAGGGTAGGCACTGGTCACTTGTGGCTGTTAGGCACTTGAAGTATGATTAGTGTGGTCGAGGAACTGAATTTTTTATTTTAATAGCCCCATGTGGTGGTGGTTATTATATTGGACGGTGTGGATGTTGTCTGGGTGTTATAGTAGACAAATGGGGGAGAGAGGATAGGAGGGGAAGGACTTGACAGCCAAGCTGCTAGGTTTGAATGCCTTAGGGATTTTGAAGAAACAAAGATGGCCCTATCTTAAATCAGAGGATACTTTTTTTTTTCCTTCAAGTTTTAATACTTCTGTAACAACTTTTAGTCAAGAGCAGCAGTCACAGAGACAGCCTCAGGTTTTCATTATTCTGCAGTTCTAGAAATATTTTAACGTGGATCTCAAATTTCTATGGTAGTAATGCTTTAATTGGAAATAAGTTCCTGAAAAAAGACACAGCAGCTAAAAGAACATCAATATATGTGACTGGCACTGTGTCACAAGAAATATAACTGTTGACAATTTGAAAGAGTAACACGTGTCTGGGTCTCCTAAAAAATAGATCTAAGTGTGGAGTGCCTCAGTGGCTCAGTCGGTTAAGCGTCTCACTTCAGCTCAGGTCATGATCTCAGGGTCCTGAGATTGAGCAGTGTCAGGCTCCATGGTCAGAAATCAAGGTTGTCCCTCTTCCCTTCCCCTTACTCCTGCACATGCTGTCTCACGCTCTTTCTCTCTCCCTCTCTCAAATTAAATAAGATCTTAAAAAAAAAAAAAAATAGATCTAAGTGTAACTGGGTATAAGTTCTTCGGGGTACTAGAAGTTATATAATAGAGGACATAAAATTTGCTATTAAAATTAATATGTGGGGTGCCTGGGTGGCTCAGTTGCTTAAGCATCCGACTCTTGGTTTCCACTCAGGTCATGATCTCAGGGTCCTGGGATTGAGCCCCACATCAGGCTGTACTCAACACAGAGTCCGCTTCCCCTCTCCCTCTGCCTCTCACCATGCGCATGTTCTTTCTCTCCCTCTCTAAGTAAATCTTTTAAAAAATACATAAAATTAATATGTTAGGATCTGGAGTAATTTTTGAGAAATTATATTAGTAACCCAGATCTTAACAAAAAATACAAAAACCACAAAAAAAGGGAGACAAAAATTTGAGGGACCCTTATTTATCTCTTTCTGATTTCTGTATTTAATCCCCCTGCTGGGGATTGTAACATTCAAAATGTAATTGATCATTCGGATTACTGGTTATGTGCCTGCTGTATGCTAGACACTTGTGGCTAGACTGATGTGGAGAGGGGGAGTAGTGAATGGGACATTTGTAATCCCAGGCTGGGGTAGGGGAGTGGGCAGCATGCATACACAATCACAAGGAAGTCAGATAAGTGCTCATGGAGTGTGAAATAACTAACGGAGGATGGCCAACTTGGAGTTAGGAAATGCTTTCAGATGAATTGGCTGTTAATTTGATTTTCGAGGAGTGAGAATTTGTCTGCTTATTGTACAGTGGAAGGTAGATTAGCATGGGTGAGGAATTTCATGCTGGCTGTGTATTTATCGTGAGGGGAATGATTCCTTCTGAAGATACAAATACTATTAGAAAAGGTGAATGCTTAAGTCCAGGGTGCCGTTTACTTTGTGGTAGTGAATTCTAGTTGCTAGAGTACTGCATTTTAGAAATTACCAGAAATTCTTCAAAACTCTTAGAGCATTCAGTTTGTGTCGTGGATGGCTTGTTGCAAATATATGCATGACAGGGTGATAAGGATGGAAATGGAGAGGAAATTAAGTATTTTGATCAAGGATACTGCCAAGATTTGAATTGGTGAAAGATGGGAACCATCTACATTTTCATTTATAACTGAAAAACTGATGACTTCAAAAGATTAAGAATTGTTGGGTTTTTGATAGATGATTTTAGTATGCTAAAAAAAATGTAACGCTAATTTTGCTCTACTGTAATTAGTCTCAAATCTTTTTGGTAAGGAGTTTTAAATCCTATTAACTGTAAATATCTATAACACTGACTAATAATAGGACACATTAGTCTGTAACTTTGATTTAGTTAATTATAGATTCCTTTTCTGAAGTAGGCAATATCTTTGAAATGTGAAATATTTTCCATTTCTGTTTTTTGAAGATGCAGAAGATAAATGTATAATAGAAGGCCACAACTGTACATTTATTCGTGACTTGAATAGAATTAAACCTTCAGGAAACACAGAAACACTAGGTAGGTGTTTTTTTTTTTCCCTTTGTTCGTTTGTTTTTAATTGAAACAGGCCTTCCTCTTATTTTCCTTGTTTTATTTTCTTGCAGAATCACTACTGAAAGAATTTTTTGAATATTTTGGCAATTTCGCTTTCAATAAAAATTCCATAAATATTCGACAGGTAAATAATATTTGATGACAAAGTATCTAGTCTTCTGCTATATTAGTATTTAGTTTTCAGAGCATTTTTAACATGTTAGTGTATTTCAACTCCACAGTAATAGATACTAATAAGGAAATTGATGCCTAGAGGAGCTGCATATCAGATCATTCATCTAGTTATTTGGAAGAGCAGAAGACAACTCTTTCAGCATCTAATACAGCATCCTTCAAAATGTGGACTCTTCTGAAAATTTTTCTGGAAAACATAATTTTATATACAGTTCTTGTTAAACTGCTTTTGTGTTCATGGAAGAAGTAGGATACACAGCCCTATAGATTTTAGTAATTCTCTCAATTTGAGCTCTAAATTTGTTTAGGCAAATGAAGTTATGATTTTGGTTCATATGAGTAGCTGGAATAATAGACATTAAAAAAAAAAAAAAGCAAATCCAGAGCAGAATTCTAGGCAAAATTTGTGACCAAGTGGGGGATACTTGAGATAGCTCTCTGTTTGGGTCTATTCTGCTTAGCATTTGGGTACTTGGTTACAACCGTTGTAAGATTGGCTACATAAAACACGTAATCAGATACTCTTTTTTGTTGTTTTATTCAACTCTTCCTTTTTTCATCCTTGCCTCTTAATCCTGTTCATGGAGATTTTGTTTAACAACAACAACAACAAAGTGTGGGGAAGGGAGAAGGAGGGGACACAGAGCCCTGGGATGCAAGCTAATATGGCATTAGATTCCATATGAGAAGAAGGTCACTGATCACATGAAGTTCTTTATCCTTTCTGTCCTCTTAGCCTAGACGTCAGAGTTGCTGGACAGGCAGGACCCTTGCTGGGCAGGGCATGACAGAAGTTAGGGAATAAAGAGGTGCTGCTCATACTGGCGAATCTTGGACATTTGTTTTGTTAATATTTTAGTAATACATGTGATATGGTCATATAAATCACAACTTTAGCTTTTCTTTTTATTTCTATGAGACGTGGTCTTACCTGTCAGGGCCTTATGTAAGTTGGATCTTTAGGAATGTAATAGGAAACTTTCAGTGTTTTAAAATGAATAATGAATAATCCTTTGTTCCTTCTCTTCCTTTCTGACTTTATTCTTGGGAAACATTAATTACTGTATTTAATTTAAGGATTCTAATTTTGTGTGCTTCTATTATGTTTTTAGCAAGTCTCAAAAATAAGTGTGTCTTCATTTTATTTTCTGCTATTTTTCGTTTTTTTTCCCTTCCTTGCTTTATCTTCTTAGGTCAAAGTTGATACTTTAAAAATACTTCTGTTGATTGACTTAGCCTAGATACCTCTCATCTGAGCATCATCATCCGTAGCTCATAAACCTAATTTATTTTTCTCTAAAGAATAATCACAGAACTACAGTGGTAAAAAAATCAGCCAGAAGTACACACACACACACACACACACACACATAAGTACATAATATGCATACATACCCAATTCTCTTAGGAAAGCAGTTCTTTACTCTGTAAATGCTGGGATTTGCCCTGTTTTTGACATTTCGTTAAACTATATCATTCCTATAGCTGAGCCTTTCATATATTTATACATTTTTTCTTCCTTACAATCATCTATAGGGAAGGGAACAGAACAAACCAGAGTCTTCTCCATTGCACATTCAGAATCCTTTTGAAACGTCTCTCAACATCAGCAAAAACGTAAATCAAAGCCAACTACAAAAATTTGTAGATCTGGCCCGAGAAAGTGCCTGGATTTTAAGTCAGGAAGATAAAGACCGCCCTTCCCCATCAAGTAATCAGCCCTGGGGGCTGGCAACGCTGCTGCAGCCTTCAGTGCTAAGCAGTGTGTCTCTTGCCAAGAAGAAAAGGAAGAAGCCTGCAAGTGAGCGAATTAAAAATTTGCTGGAATCTATAAAAAGTAGCAGTCCAGAAAATGACACACACACCAATGGGAAGAGAACAGTTAGTACTCAGGCTTAGTGGCTATTCCTTTGCTTGAAGAACTGGTTTTCCCTGAGAACATTGCTCTTTCGACCGCCTGGAAGAACTGGTCTGAAACTCTCACAGGTACCCACTGGCATGGGGTATCTGTTTTCATGATCTTCTCACTGGGCCTCTTTCTGGTCTGAAGTTCTGGGATGTGTTCGGTGTGATAAGCCTCAGATCCACTGCCACAAGGAATAGGTGACAGAGGATTGGAATGTACTTTAAATAAACTATACAAAGCAAGTGGTAAGAATCAGTTTTAGAGTCAAGCCATTATTGATATCTACATGAGGCCCTGGGTGGAAATCGTTTAAAGGAACTTCTGGGTATGTACACACGTAGTCAGTGAATACAATAAACCTTCAGAATTTGCTAGTACTCTTAGTATGTATTTTTTGTATTCTTCAAGCAAAGTACTCTTATTCACATATAAATTAAAACAGGTTTTCCTGTTTTATTTCATATATAAATTAAAACAGATTTGCAAAAACGTTAATGTTTTTAAAAGATAGGAATGCAGACACTTCATTCACCACATTCTAGTATTCTAAGCCAGATATATAAAAATATTGGTACATTGTATTCTAGAATGCTAGGTACTTTTTCTGCTTTCAAAAATAAAACCCTGCTTCTACTATATGATATTCCCAGTATTCTTTTTCTTATCTTTTGAAACCTCCTTTCTTCCTGTTCAAAATAGATACATATTGAAATATAATTTCCATACATTCCCTGTGGAGTAACTTTTGTTTTAGAAGCCAAGAAAATAGTGCTTGAAAACAGGGGACTTGAGCCAGACTGGTTTCCTAGTAAATTACTCAGCCTCTCAGGGCCCCCGTTGTTTTCTCTGTAAAAGGGGGGCAATAATAGTGCCTACTTCACAGATTTTTGTGAAGATTACATGGGGTACATCGGAAAGTGCTAGGTCAGGAGTCTGGCGCGTTATATGTGTTACTTTTATTTTTTATCTTTTGTGGTATATAAGTTATTCTTGCTACTCAGAATTCAGATTTACAGTTTATAGTGGTTTTCAAAATAGCTTCCCATCTAAATTTTAGGTCAGAAACTAATGAGCTCTGCTTGGGATATTTTGGGGGACTCACTAATAGAATTGTTACGAAGCAGCAGAGTTCTACGCTCATGTGGCCCTGCTGTTTTGATTTCACATCTGAAACCAACATACAAGTATCCGTATTCTTTCATACATATATGGCGTTCTTTTATACAAACAAGTAGCAGTGTTCTTCTAGACAGTTCTTTTATTATTTATTTATTTATTTTTAAAAAAGATTTTATTTATTTGACAGAGAGAGACACAGCGAGAGAGGGAACACAAGCAGGGGGAGTAGGAGAGGGAGAAGCAGGCTTCCCGCAGAGCAGGGCGCCTTATGCGGGGCTCGATACCAATCAGGACCTGAGCCGAAGGCAGATGCTCAAAGACTGAGCCACCCAGGTGCCCCTAAATGAGGTGATTTTTTGTTCCAGATATTTGATTGGAGGGTTTCTTTTTTAGGTTGATGTTAAGTCAAAAATGATCATTTAGGCATATGAAATATGTGTTGGCATTTTCTTTTTTTTTTTTTTTTTTGTAATCTATAGAACAACTTGGACCCTGTAGGTTTGTGTTACTTTTCAGGCTGAGGTTTAATTATGTGATGGATTTTAATCTACAAAGATATTTTAATCTAAAATTTTTAGTTCTAGTCAAATGAACATAGACTACAAACAAATGTACTCTTTTCTCGTAACTTCTTTTTCACTTCCCAAATTTTTAAAATGTGGTTTTTATTACATATTAGAGATAATCTACACTTAACTTGTCATTGCCACTTCTTACTTAAAACTGATTTTAAGGTCGGGAAATAGGTCGGGAAAAAGTTTTGTTCAAGGTGTTTCTTTCCTAGCTGTTTGTTAACTAAGCTTCCATTGAGTAGCCTTTATCTACAATGAGTTTTGCTCAGTGTGTGAAAGAATTTGGATGTAAGCCTACCCAGATCAGATCGATTTCACTTCTACATCGTTCCGGATTTTATGGCCCACCAGTATAATTCCTGGAGTTACTACCAATCCTTAGGAAATTAGAGAATTGGCGAGAGGCATTCTAGGAAAAAAATCTATAATCTTACTTCATTCACAAATCTCTAGGGATCATAGAGAAGAGAAAATACAGTTGAAGTAGGACTTCCTGCTTTCATTTACTACGTGCCTCTTCCTTTTGCTCACGGGCTGTGCTCAGGTGAGAACAGAATTAGAATTGTTTCAAGTTACGTCATGTTCCTAGAAATTTCTTGGCCTTTAAAGTACAGCTCTATTCAGTTACTTACAGCTTGCTGGTACCACAGTAGGGAAAAGCTACATTTGCATGTGTCATTTAAGCCAACCCAGGGAACATCCGCAGCAAAGCCAGCAGGAAAAGCAACCTAGCAGTCACAGCTTGTCCACGTAGCAACTCTGCACTTGCCAGAGTTTGGCATTCGGTTGGTGAGTAGCTGTCCTCGGGTCTCCATTCAGTCCCTTCAGGAAATCTTGTAGGAGTGCAACATTCAAAACACCATAGAAATGAATAAACCATTTTTGCCTTAGATGATCGGAGAAAGCTTCATTGATGAATAGCGTAGGTAGACCTTGAAAGGATAGGTAGACGGAGAGAGGGGCATAGGGCTTATTCTGGAAAAAAGAGGACAGCCTGAGGAAGAGTCAGTAAGAGGGAAGTGTATTTGGAGAACTGGCAGTTTGGGTGGGTTGGGATATAGTTTTTACCATGATACTCAACAAGAGTTAAGGTTGAGTGAGATCATGAAGGACTGTCAATGGCAATTTAAGGAAGTTGAGTGTATTTTCAGTGGTAAGCTATTGAAGGTTTTTGTGTAAAAATAATAAAAACTAAGGCAGTGCTTTTAGACAGTCTGTTCATACCAGATAGTTTTAGATCACTGCTCCTTTTTTGCAAATTTGAGTTCCATGGATCTCATCATTAAGGGTAGATAAAATTTGGCTGTTAAATTTTCCATAAAGGTCCAGAAGCTGACCCCCATATACCTCAGAGGAGTCTTTCTTCTTAATATTTAATAAGGAAGTAAGGTTTAAGTAGTTTTTAAAGTTATCATTCAGGAAATACCAGGTCATGACACACAATTTCATGTAAAGCCTTATTAATGAGAAATTCTTTGCAATATATACTTGGAATGAAAGCATAACCTGAAATCACTTTCACCTCAGGATGAAGTTGGAAAATTTATTTTAAATACTTGAAAGGCTTATTTTGGTTTCATGCAGAGTTCAGTTACTTGTGGATATATATTCCAAAGAATATAAACATTACAATGTTCCTCTGGAATTCCCATGGAGCAACTCCCAGAATATGTCTATTTTAGATAGAATCTTTAATCTGTAATATGTATAATACAGGATTTATAAAATCACCACAAGTTATTTAAAAATACACTGTTATATGTTATCTGTGGTATGTGTATCCCACCCACCTTTAAGAACTCAGTGGAGTTAAAGCTAGATTAAAGGCATTATTCACTTTTTCTGTCTACTCTTAGATAAATGCACTTAAACTTATCTTGCCCCTTTGGTAAAGTTTCGAAGCTGTTAACGTGTAGTGCTAAAACATTTTAAAAGTGGGTATTGGAAAGATTCAACTTGATTAGTAAATGTTACACTTTGAAGCCAGTATAGCGTGGCAAAATACCTAATTTGGAATAGGCCAAGGCAAAATTAACAAAAAAATACAGGTTATAAATTGAAAACTTACTGTGATGGATGCTGTCAAATAAAATGGCTTCAAATTAACAAAAAGATTACAGATCAGGTCTGTATTATGTTCTGGGTTACCAGAATTCTTTAACTTATTAAATTGTTAGGTACAATGAAAGTCTTACATTTTTTAAGCTTTTCCTGTTACAAAATTACTGGTATTTGGCTTAGATTAGTGCAGCTTAATGATTAGGGTTTTAATTAATCTTTGCTGAGTTTACACATGGACTTGGAGCGTGGTGTAAAATAGCATTTGACATGTTCTGTGTCCCAAAGTTTAACAGTAAAAGGTGGATTATGAAGCTGACTGATGTCATGAGATGGAATCTGAAACTTAAAGACTCTTTTTTGTTTTTTGTTTTTTTTATTCCATCTAAGATGTGTTTTGTAATTCTATAAATACACATAACAATGTAAAACTCACACAAGCTTCACCTAAATTAGGAGAGGTAATCAAGACATGAACTAAGCTAATGGCAACAGAAATAGAAAAAGATTAAACCAAACAAAGGGGGGAAAACAAGAGTCTTAAAGGATGCCAGTGTTTGAGCCAAGCTTCAACTTGCTATTCTTCGTTAACAATTAATTTTGGTGATTTAGAAGGGCTGTTTGTTAATGATTTATGTGATAATGTTCCTTCACATCCCCTTCTTTCCCATTCTCTAATAGACCCAACAGTAAATATCTTTGGAGTTTCCCTGCTTGATTGCTTGGCATTACTGATTATAAAATTCAGTTATCAATATTGACTGGATTCCTTTAACTTTATGTAATTGAGTTTTTTAAAAAGAGAACCATAATACCTTTTGCATATTTTTATATTTTACTCATTCACCTTTTTTTTTTTTTAAGATTATTTGAGAGAGAGAGCACACTAGTGGCCAGATGCGTGACTTGATCCTGGGACCCTGGGATCATGACCTGAGCTGAAGGCAGACGCTTAACCGGCTGAGCCACCCAGACACACCATCATTTACCTTTTTTTTTTTTTTAAAGAAGTAACTACACTTAGAATAAGGGTGAGCAGTAGCACTTCATTTATCTTTTGTTAACCAGTAAGATGGGTTCAAATAAACAGTTTTCAGATAACACTGATTTCTATAGCTTCATCATCACTTCTGGGCATGACTGTCAAATCATTGTCTCAGCCCCACCTGCTAGTACTTGGTCTTGATTGTGCACTGGACTTTGCCTTGTCGCTCCTCACCTCCAATTCAGCCTGCGTTAAGTTAAAATTATCATCTTCCTTAAAATTGACTAACCTCATAATTTGCCTATTTCTGTGGTTAGTGCTATTATTCTCTGCCACCACAGCTCAAATGCTGGGATCCTTTTAGAGTCTGTTTTTTCCCCTTTATTTGGTTAATCTTTTTCTCTTTCTGTTGCCATTAGCTTAGTTCATGTCTTGATTACCTCTCCTAATTTAATGCAATAGTCTATTAGCTTGTTTTTTAAACTAATGATTTCCTTCTTTAGCTACCCATTTAAACTGTTAATTTTCAAATGAGTAGGATTTAAGAGAGTACATGTTACGGTAAGTGAATATGAAATTATGTGTATGTGTTTGTTGTGGTTCTGAGGATACCTTGGAATTTATAAGATTTTTTTTTTTTTAAGATTTTATTTATTTATTTGAGAGAGAGAGAATGAAAGAGAGAGAACACCTGAGAGGGGATAGGGTCAGAGGATGAAGCAGACTCCCTGCCGAGCAGGAAGCCTGATGCGGGACTTAATCCAGGGACTCCAGGATCATGACCTGAGCCGAAGGCAGTCGCTTAACCAACTGAGCCACCCAGGCGCCCAGGATACCTTGGAATTGTACAGAGCTTTAAGGTCATTCTGAATATCCATGAAAATTTTTGTACAGGTGTACAAAAAAGATACCGATTAAAGGTTTTAATTCGTTAGGATTTTTCTGTAACATCCAAAAGGTATTCTGTTCATAAGCTCCACTGATTTCTTAAAGTTTTCAGGCTTTTCTGATAATGATACTCAATCCCCAAATACTGGTTCAATAGAGTCATTCATTCAGTAACCATGTTTACTATGTACCAGACACCATAAATCAAGACACATTGCTTACTAAGAGATATGAGAGGTTTGAATTACTGGAAAAAAATGGTTTTTGTTCTTGACTAGAAAGGCTTAGTATAAGGGTAGCAGTTTTACTCATATTTATTCTATGAGGATTTTTAAATGTGAAAATCATCAGAAGTATATCTCGAATAATCATACAAGAATAGCTAGGAGAAATTTTTTAATTTGGTAAATAACTATTACAATGTAAGATGTAAGTAAGTGAAACAGAATGCTACTGGTTTGCGATAGACAAGTCAATGAAATAGCCCAGAAACAGAATTCAGTAACCTAAGCGCAGCATTTCAAATCAGTAGAAACATGGATTATTCAGTAATTTGTGTTGGGACAGCTGATAGCTATGGAAAAAAAAATAATTTGGTCCCATTCTCACTCTTATAAGTTCCAGATGAGTTAGACTTTAAATATAGAGGCGGAAAAAGTGAAATCAGAAAGTACTAAAAGAAACCGTGGATGAACATTATAAATGTGAAGTAGGGAAGTATGTCTTTTTAAGTATGACATACACTGATAAAAGAATATATTGATAAATTTGACCACTTTAAAACAGAAAGCTATGCCACAAAACAACCATAAACAAAATGAAGAATTCTGGCAACTAATGAGAAAGGGCTAATTTTTCCAATACATAATAAGGTCTACAAATCTCTAAGTAATAGGCAAAAGCAAAGACAAAGATCACAGAACCAACTAAAATGCACATGTAAATAGTAAAGATGATCAAGAGTACCAAAATAAGTCTATAAAACTTTATTATGGAAAATTTTGAACAAAAACTGAAAAGTACAATGAATTTGCATGAATCTATCACTTATTTCAACACTTATGGCAAATTGTGTTTAATTTATAACCCTGTTACTTGCCCTGTTTGTATTAAGCAAATTTCAATCATTCTATTTCATCTGTAAATATGTATCTCCAAAAGATACTTGTTCTGATATCATCACATCCAATTAGTGTTCAAGTTGTCTGACAGATCTTACAGTTGTTTTTTTCCCAAGGACGATTATTTGAGTCAGGATCCAATTACTGTCCACATACTGTGATTGGTTGGTCTGGTTCTGAAGTCTCTTTAACCTTTAGGTTTCTGTTTCATCTCTCTCCTTACTTGCAATTTATTGAAGATAATGGTTTGTCTTAAGAAGTTTCCCACATTATGGATTGTGTGGATATGTCAGCACATATAATTATGTACTGTGGAGTTGTTCAGCATTAACTTAATGACCTAAAAATAATTTTTGTCAGTTTTAGAAAACTTTCAACCATATTTTATTCTGTATTTTCTCTCATTTTCCCCATCTTCATTCTGGATATTTCTTTCTGAAACTGTGTTAAAGTTTACTATTTTTTTTCTTAAGCTATATCTAATTTTTTAAACCCATTCACTGAATTATCATCTTTAGTAGGTTTTTTTTTTCCAGTTCTAGAATATCTACTTGGTACTTGGAAAATTTTTTTCTAATTTTCTGAGAAAATTCTCAGTCTTGTCTGATTTTCTTGTATTAAGCAGTCACTTTAAAGTCTGTGTGTGATAATTGGATATCTGCTGCGCTGTGGTTCTGTTTTTCATGATGTTGATTTCTCTCCTAGTACACCTACTTGTTATTTTGTGTGTTGACATTGAATGTATGTGAGAGAGAGGAGAGATTATTTCCGGGAGATTGGTGTCTTCCTTCAGAATTGATTTAGTTTTGCTTTCAGAAGGCAGGTAGGGGTACTTAGGATCTTGAATCACCTTAAATCAAGAAAGGGCTTGAGATTTTGAAGTTGGATTCAGTTCCTGATTCTAGTTACTCTTTACTCTCAGAGTGTGTCCCCATCCAAAGCCAGAAGCCTTTACCAGAGTCCTTTCTCCTTGATAAGCCCTGAACTTTTTGTCCCCTTTCCTGTGAGTCTTTTGAAAGCCCTGCTCAGCTTGCCTCATCAGCAGATGTCCCTATGAGAATAGTAGCCCCAGATGCTGGGCTTACCTGTGTACGTTTACTTTTCCACTGTCCTGTAATTTTTCACTGGCTTGTTGGCATTTGGATGCTTTCAAGTAATTGCCCTCGGTTTTACCCACCCTTTTTAGTGTTCAGAGTTGGTGTTTATTACCTAGTGTGCCATTACATTGAATTCTTTGTGATTCCAGCTTCCCATCCCCATATGTGTGTGTGTGTGTATATATATATGTGTATATATATATTTATTAAATATATATATATTTAACCTTATAGAAATGATATATACTCTTCATTTCATTTCATTTGCTTCCTTGTAAGGAGCTTCCAAATGCTGTCTCACTTACCAACATGTGTTGATTTGGTCTTTGGGTAACAGTGTGACACCTGTCTGCAGTGAATGCCTAAATTCACTAGTAAGGAAACAGGGCACTGCAAATATTCTTTCGTGCTGTGTTTCAGAAATTGCTTTTATTTCTGGACTGTGATTTCCTCATACAGGATTTTGTACATGCCAGTTCAAAGTTTAAATTTATGCCATGTGTGAATGCGTGCAAAATGCCCAAATAAGAATGGGGAAAATATCTTCTTTTTCCAACCGTCTTGAGACACCTCAAACAACTATGAAATAGTTTTTCTTCCAATTTTCCAAAATATTTCTCTGGATTGAGACCAAGAATGAGGTATTTTTGGCCAAAATGCTTCTTAAAATTTTTATGATTTTATAAGAAGAAATTTTCTTTTGAACTTCAAGCATATGTTATTATCATGATATTTTATTCGTGAACACAAACATTTCAGTGCATTTTTACATCAGTGAAATAATTTAGGTGTTCTATATTATTATGAGTCAGTTATTTCTCTGATGTTTGGCCGTTTCATATTTGTTGTTTTTCAGCTATCTCATCAGCCTGGGTTTGTGTAGTAACAGAACTATTAAAAATAGCCATCATTATTTTGAGTTGGTTTTCAACTTGTGTTTATGATTTGCTGCGTATATTCTAACATTACTTACTGTATTACCAAAGACTTTCATACAGGTCTTTAAATATTTAATAAAACCATTTTGAAAACTGAAATTATTTGATGTTTTTATCTTGATTGCTCTGCACAAAGACCGTACTTCAAACTTCCCCTTGGTGCTTCAGGATGAAAGTCGGGTTAGCAATATTTGAATTTAAATGTGGTTTAAAATGTTTCTTAATTCTGAAGTCCTTTGTAGTTTTTATTTTCCAAGCAATATTAGCTGTATTTGATCTTCTAGATGAAGAAAGATTTGACTATGATTAAATATGTGCAGTGCCATCCTGGAGTAAATTTTATTCATAGATTAATAAAATCTGTCCAGCGTGATTTAGGAGAAGATATTTTAGGCCATTAAGTTTGGTTACATAAGCTACAGTCTGTTTTTAATTCTGTGCAACTAAAATCTGTTTTGCTTTAAAAAAAAAAAAAAAGTTCATTATGCCGGGTAATGTGGAGTATTTGTTTTCCAAAACCATCAAAAGCATGCTCAGTCACTCATTTAGGAAAATTTGGAAGTACTAGTTTTAGCCTTTCAACTTAATGACAGTTACTATCATTGTCTAATTTTCTTCTCTATACTTAAAAGCCTTAAGAACATGCTAATAATTGATTTGACTACATGCTTTTTTTAGTGCCCCTGTGGTTCAAATGCTGTTCTTTTCTCAGACAGGAAGTAAACTATAAAGTAAAGGAATCTAGCACCCTAGTCAGCATATATTTGGTAATCGGTAAATTACTTTCTCCCCCCAACCCCCACCACACACACATTTTAGCCCTGGTTTTAAATGTGTTAAGATACAAAAATACCAAGAAGAATTTAAGAGCTCAGCTTCCATTTAAATCTTTAAACTTCTTTTTCTAAAAGAAAAATTCAAAATTAATACATGATGTTGTAGGCAGAATTCTGCTGTGGCTCCCAAGATTCCCACCCCCTGGAGAATACACCCTGTATCGCCCTGTGCCCTTGAGTGTGATCAGACCCGTGAATAGGATGGACTAGTCACTCTCTTGGTTGGGTTGCATTAAATGCCAAAGGTGATGGTTGCATCATGCCTGTGATTATGTTATATGATCTAAGATCCTTTAGCCGACTGGAGAGAGGTTCCTGCTGGCTTTGAAGAAGTAAGCTGCTATGTTGTGGAGGGCCACATGGCTGGGGCCTAAAAATGACTTCTGAGAGCTGAAAGCTATCCCTGCCAACAACCAGCAAGAAATCAGGAACCTCAGTTCCAGACAAGAAGAGACTGTGAGATAATGAATGAATAAACTTTTAAGAGGATCCCCAAGCCTCAGGTGAGACCACATCCTGGACAACGTCTTGACTTTATTGAGCCTTCTGAGACCCTGAGCAGAAGACCGGTTAAATCAGTCTCTGACTGCTGAGCCACAGAAACTGTGAGAAAATAAATACATTGTTTTAAACTGCTAAATTGGTGGTCATTTGTTATACAGTAACAGAAAATTAATATATTTGGAAAAATCTCTGTCTTTTGTGGGTATGTGGGTGTGTGTGTGTGTGTGTGTGAAAGTTTAATCATTATCTTACATTGTAAGTACCTGTGTTCAGGACCAGCAGTGAAAGGATGAAGACTGGGTGGACTCACCAGTAAACAAAGGTTATTAGATGTGGTAGGCCAAATAATGGCCCCGTGTCTACATTCTAATCTCCAGAAACTGATTATGTTCCTTTACATGGTAAAGGGACTTTGCTGATGTGGTTAAATTAAAGGTCTTGAAATGGGAAGATTACTCTGAATTATCTGGTTGGACCTAATATAATCACAAGGTTGGTCCAATATAATCACTTACTAAAGGGAGACAGAAGGGCCAGGTGGAGGGAAGAAGATGTGATGATGCAATCAGAGGTATTTAAAGATGATACACTGCTGGCTTTGAGGATGGTGGAAGGGGGGGCCATGAGCCAAGGTGTGTACGTAGCCTCTAGAAGCTGGAAAAGACAAGGAAACATTTTCTTCTAGATCTCCACAAGGAATGCAGCCCTGCTGCCACCCTTGTTTTAGACTTCTGACCTCCACAATTGTGCTGTTTTAAGCCAGTAAGTTTGCAGTAATTTGTTCGGCAATAGGAAAATAATACACAAGGTATCTGAGAAACACTTCTAAGTGGGAGAAACCAAAACTGATTTATAGAACATACCCCCACCCAGGAGGAAGAACACCTCAGAGAAACTTTCCCTAACAGGCCTGTAGAAAGAAGGGTATGTATGCATCCATGAAAGAACAAAATGATACATATACATATAAACACTCAAAAAAAAGTCTTAAAAATTGAAATATAATAGAATTTTAAAACTCAATATAAGGGTTGGTACGTAGAGTTAAGGAAATTGCTCAGAAAGATTAAAAAAAAAAAAAAAAAAAACAAGAAAGAAAAGGTAAAATTAAAGGAGCAAAAGCTGTAGGTCCAAAACCTGAAGACTAGAATGTCCATTGAAAGGGAAAAAAAGGGGAAAAAAATCATTAGGAAAATTTGCCAAAGTTGAAGGACATGAGTTTTCAGGTTAAAGGTGTTTACAAAATGGATAAACCCATCTCATCCTAAAGCACATTATCATAAACTTTGATGGAAGCAATTAGAAAATCCTACAGGCCTCCTGAGAGATGGAGGGAGTGAAGAAAAGGAAAGATCAGTACAAAAAACAATGTATACCTACAAAGGAATATTATCAGGAATAAGAATAGCTTTGATCTTTTTAACAGCAAAAAGGGAAACAAGGTAATAGCCAATGCCTTCCAAGTTCTGATGGAAAAGGAATTCTAACCCGAAATTCTGTGCCTACCCAAGCTGTCACATACATACTGTTGAGGTAATTTTATGGAAGTGTCCTTTCTCACAGTACTCCTGAAGGATGTCTTCCATAACATAAGGGAGCAAACCAAGAAAGAGGAAGACAGGATTCAGAAAAAGAACAAAAACAGGAGAAAATTGAAGAGAATACCTAGAATGATTGTTGGGGGACATCCAAGAAATGCCCCAAAGCACAATCCTTAGAACTCTTTTCTGTCAACAAGTATTCAAGGTGAAATTTTCAATCTTTTTTTTTTATTTGAGGAACAATTTCCATATAAAACACTGCACACATCTTAAGTGTAAAGTTTCATAAGTTTTGATATAGACATGAACCCATCACCAAAATCAAGATACTGGATATATTTATCATTTCCAAAAGTTCCATGTTGCATCCTTGCAATCCCTTCCTCCTGTGTCTCCCCCCCACCCAACCAGCACCTTTGTTCCATTCCCGACCTGGTCTCCAGGCAACCATTTCCTGCTTTCTATCACTGTAGATATTTGCAAGTAGAAGATATATAAATGGGAAATTACAGTATGTACTCATCATCTTTTAATCTGCACATTTTTTTTGAGATTCATCCATATTTTTACATTTATTACCTGTTCAGTTTTTTAATTTTTTTTCATAAACTTTTTTTTATTGTTAGTCACCATACAATAAACACATCATTAGTTTTTGATGTGGTGATCCATGATTCATTGTTTTCATATAACACCCCAGTGCTCCATGCAGTACATACCCTCCTTGATACCCATCACCGGGCTCACCCATCTCCCCACCTCCCTCCCCTCTAAAACCCTCAGATTGTTTCCCAGAATCCATAGTCTCTCATGGTTCCTCTCCCCCTCTGATATCCGCCCCTTCATTTTTCCCTTCCTTCTCCTAATGTCCTCCATGCTATTCCTTATGTTCCACATATGAGTGAAACCATACGATAATTGCCTTTCTCTGCTTGACTTATTTCACTTAGCATAATCTCCTCTAGTCCCATCCATGTTGATACAGATGGTAGGTATTCATCCTTTCTGATGGCTGAGTAATATTCCATTGTATATCTGGACCACATCTTCTTTATCCATTCATCTATTGAAGGGCATCTCAGCTCTTTCCACAGTTTGGCTATTGTAGATATTGCTGCTGTGAACGTTGGGGTGCATATGGCCCTTCTTTTCACTACATCTATATCTTTGGGGTAAATACCCAGTAGTGCAATTGCTGGGTCATAGGGTAGCTCTATTTTTAACTTTTTGAGGAATCTCCACACTGTTCTCCAAAGTGGCTGTACCAGCTTGCATTCCCAACAGTGTAAGAGGGTTCCCCCTTTTTTAAAATTACTGAATAGTATTCCATGTTATGAACTATTTGGGTCATTTCCAGTTTGGGACTATTATAAATAAAGCTGCTATGAACATTCCATGTACAAATCTTTATTTGAATGTATGCTTTCTTTTCTCTTGGGCAAATACCTAAGAGTAGAGTTGCTGGGTCATATGGTCAATGTCTATTTGGCTTAGTAAAAAACTGACAAATTATTTTCCAAATCAGTTGTATATTCCTTTCTCATATATGTGTTGGCTCCACTTCTTCCTCATCCACACCAACATTTAATATAGTCAGGCTTTCTAATGTTAGCCACTCTAATGGTGTTTTGGTCATCTGGTACTGGTAGGATGGACCCCCAGCTAAAGTTTGGTTTGGATTTCACAATTGATGGTGTCACACACAGACAGAACAAGGAGGTAGGAAAAGGATTATCACATAATAAGACTTTCTGAGGAGACCCGGGCAGGCTTCCTAAGCTGCTTTAAAATTAGCTTGAGAGGGTAAGAAAAGGAGAGTGGCTTGGGGTTTTAGTGCATGTTAAGGGGTGGAGTTGGGGTGAAGGTTTCTCTAGATGGGCTGTGGTTGTGTCGTGTAAACTTCCTGCTGGCACTAATTCTGGGAACACCTGTCTTGTTTGGGTTTTTGTCTTTAAATTCACTTTCCCAGTTGTAGGGAAGAGGAAAAGATGGGCTTGAAAGCTCTTAGCAATCAAACATCAAAATTGGAGTCAGGTATTTTATTACAAATTATCATGCAATGATATTTTGGTGCTAGTTTGTATTTTCCTAGTAACTAATGATGTTTAACATGAGCTTACATGCCATATTTATAGTTAAAAAAAATTGGTGAGGCATTTGAATCTAAAATACAATTAGATTCTATGCTTGAAGTTGCACCCCTGGTGAAGTTCCTTTAATACAACCTCTTTATTTTCTTCTTTTTAAACAGTTTTTTCTTTACAACTCATTTTATTCCCCCCTTCAGCTTTATTGAGATATATTTGACAAATAGAAATTGTATATATTTAAGGTGTGCAATTTGATGTTTTGATAAGCATATACGTTGCAAAATAATCACCACAATCAAGCTAATTAACATGTCCATCCCCTCACATAGTTACTATTTCCTGCCTCCCTCCCTCCCTTCCTTCTTTTCTTCTTTCCTTCCTTCTGTCCTTTCTTCCTTTCAATTCTTCCTTCCTTTTTTGTGGTGAGGATATTTAAGATCTACTCTTTCAGCAGATTTCAAGTATACTGTTCAGTATTAATTATAGTCCCTTTGAAGATATATCTTCAAAACTTATTGGTCTTGCATAACCAAAACTTTGCACCCCTTGAACATCTCCCCATTTTCACCTCCCTCCAGCTCTTGAGAACCACCATTCTACTCTCTGCTTCTATGAGTTGGACTATATTAGATTTCACATATACATGAGATCATGCAGTATTTATCTTTCTGTCTGGCTTATTTCACTTAGTGTAGTGTCCTCCACATTTATCCATGCTATCACAAATAACAGGGTTTCCTTTTTTTAAGGTTGAATCATATTCTTGTGTGTCTGTATGTGTGTATGTGTGTAATTGTAACTTTCCTTATCCATTCATCCATGGATGAACATTTAGGTTGTTTCTGTATTGAGGCTATTGTGAATAGTGCTTCAATGAATGAGAGCACAGATATCTCTTTGAGATACTGATTTCATTTTCTTTGAATATATATCCAGAAGTGGGATTGCTGGATCATATGGTAATTCTATTTAATTTTTTGAGGACTCTCCATACTGTTTTACATAAGGCTGTATGAGTTTATATTCCCATCAGTGTACAGGGGATCCTCTTTCTCTACATCATCTCCAACACTTATTATGTTTTGTTTTTGTTAACAGCTATTCTAACAGGTGTGAGATATCTCACTGTGGTTTTGACTTGCATTTCTCTGATGATTAGTGATGTTGAGCACCTTTTGATATACCTATTGACTATTTGTATGTCTTCTTTTGAGAAATGCCTATTCAGGTCCTTTGCCCAATTTTAATTTTGCTATTGAATTATGAGTTCTTATAAAATTTTGACATTAACTCCTTATTGGATATATGGTTGGCATATACTGTCTCCCATTCCGTAGGTTGCCTTTCACTTTGTTGATTATTTCCTGTTCTGTATAGAAGATATTTAGTTTGATGTAATCCCACTTGTCTCTTTTTGCTTTTGTTTCCTTTGCTTTTGGTGTCATATCCAAAAAAACATTGCCAGACCAATGTCAGGAAGCTTTTTGCCTATGTTTTATTCTCGTTTTTTGGCTTCAGTTCTTACATTTAAATCTTTAATCCATTTTGATTTGATTTCTTGTGTATGGTGTGATATAAGGAACCACTTCCATCCTTCTGCTTGTGGATATCCAGTTTTCCCAGCACTGTTTATTGAAGTAACTATTCTTTCCCCATTGTGTGTTTTTGGCACACTTACTGAAGATCAGTTGACCATATGTGTGGATTACAAATGATCATTAATGATATTTTGGTGCTAGTTTGTATTATACTTGTAACTAAGAATTGATTTCTGGGCTCTCTATTCTGTTCCATTGGTCTGTTTTCTTGTTTTCATGCCAGTGCAATACTGTCTTGGTCACTGTAGCTTTGTAATATATTTTGAAATCTGGAACTGTGTCCCCCCTCTTTGTTTTGTTGTTGTTGTTGCTGTTATTGTTTTGTTTTGTTTTCCTCCAAGATTGCTTTGGCTATCCAAGGTCTTTTGTGGCTTCATATGAATTTTAGGATTTTTTTTTTCTATTTCTGTAAAGAGTGGCATTGGCATTTTGGTAGGAATGCATTGAGTCTTTAGATCACTTTGAGTACTATGGACATTTTAATAATATTCTTTCAATCCAAGAACATAGGATGTCTTTCCATTTACCTGTGTCTTCTTTAATTTTCTTCATCAGTGTTTTTAATTTTCAGTGTACAAGTCTCTCACCTCTAAGTTTATTTCTAAGTATTTTATTCTTTTTGTTGCTATTGTAATGAGATTTTCTTAATTTTCTTTTCAGACAATTCATTGTTTGTATATAGAAATATGACTGATTTTGGTATGCTGATTTTGTAGTCCACAACTTTACTGATTGCTTTATTCATTCTAACAGTTTTTGTTGTTATTTTTTAAAAAGATTTTATTTATTTTTAGAGGGAGAGAGAGCAAGCAAGAGTGGGGGGAGGGGCAGAGGGAGAGAGAGAATCTCAGGCAGACTCCGCACTGAGTGCGGAGCCAAAGCAGGGCTCAATCTAACTCACCTGAGATCGTGACCTGAGCTGAAACCTGGAGTCAGATGCTTAACTGACTGATCCACCCAGGTGCTCCTGTTATTGTTATCGTTGTCTTTAGGGTTTCCTACATCTATGATTGTGTCATCTGCAAACATAATTTTACTTCTTTTTAGATTCAGATAACTTTTCTTTCTTTTTCTTGTCTAATTGGTCTGGCTAGGACTTTCAGTGCTATGAAGTAGTAAGAGGAGGTATCTTTTCCTTGTACCAAGTCTTAGAGGAAGAGCTTTCAGTTTTTCCACATTGATTATATTCACTGTGGGATTTTCATATACGGCTTTATCATGTGCAGGTAAATTCCTTATATACCTATTTTGTTGAGAGTTTTTATCATGAATAGATGTTGAATTTTGTCAAATACTTTGTCTATTGAGATGATCATATAGCCTTTTTCTTTCATTCTATTAATGTGGTATATCTCATTGATTGATTGCATACTTTGAACCAATCTTGAATCCCAGGCATAAATCCCATTTGGTCATCACATTTGGTCCTTTTAATGTACTACCGAATTTCGTTTCCTAGTATTTTATTAAGGATTTTTGCATCTGTGTTCATCAGGGATATTGGCCTCTAGTTTTCTTGTGATTTTTTTGTTTGACTTTAGTGTCAGGTTGATGCTGGCCTTATAAAATGAATTGGGTGTTCTCTCTTTCTATATTTTGGAAGAACTGAAGAAGGATTGGTATTAATTCTTCTTTGAATATCTGGTAGAATTCACATGTGAAACCATCTGGTCCTAGGCTTTTTTTTTCGGGGTGGTTATTTGATTACTGATTCAATTTCCTTATTTGTTATTGGTCTTCTCAGGCTTTCTTATTTCTTCTTGGTTCTTGGTTCATTTTTGATAGGTCGTATGTGTCTAGGAATATATCCATTTCTTCTAGAATATCTAATTGTTGGCATATAATTGTTTATAATAGTCTTTTATGATCGTTTTTTCCCGAGGCATCTATTATAATGTCTCCTCTTTTCTGATTTTTTTTGCATCTTCTCTCTTTTTTTACCTACATGGCTAAAAGATCACTGAGTTTATTTTTTCAAAAAACAGTCTTATTTCTGTTATTTTTTTCTATTGTTTTTCCATTCTCTTTTATTTCTGTTCTAATGTTTATGATTTCCTTCCTTCTTCTAATTTTGGGCTTAGTTGTTCTTTTTCTAGTTCCTTGAGGTGTAGGGTTAGATTATTTATTCAAGATATTTCTTTTTTAATGTAGGCATTTATTGTTATATAACTTCCTCTTAATACTGCATTTGAGGCACACCCCATATTTTGGTATGTTGTGCTTTAATTTGCATCAATCTTGAGATATATTTAAAATGCCTTTTTGATTTCCTCTTTGACCTAATGGTTGTTTGACAGTATGTTGTTTAGTGTCCACACATTTTAAAATTTTCCTATTTTCTTAATTTCTAGTTTTATTAAATTGTGGTCAGAAAATATACTTGGAATGATGTTGATGTTCTTAAATTTGTTAAAACTTGTTTTGTGACCTAACGTGTGATCTGTCCTGGAGAATGTTCTTTGTGCACTTGAGAAGTCTGTGTGTTCTGCTGGTTTGGGGTAGAAGGTTCTATATATGTCTCTTAGGTCTATTTGGTCTATAATGTTATTCAAATAAACTGTTTAATAATTAATTTTCTGTAGGGATGTCCTCTTCATTATTGAAAGTAGGTGATTGTAGTTGCCTACTGTTACTGTGTGGCTGTTCTTTTCTCCCTTCGGATCTGTCAATATTGGCTTTATGTATTTAGGAGCTCTGGTGGTGTGTGTGTGTGTGTGTGTGTATTTGTTATATCTTCTTATTGAATTGACCCTTTTTGTCCCTAGAGACAGTTTTTGACTCTCTATTTTGTCTAATATAAATATAGTAACCCCTGCTTTCTTTTGGTTACCATTTGCATAGGATATCTTAAGCCACCTCTTTACTCTTAGCTTATATGTGTCCTTAAATCTGAAGTGAGTCTCTGATAGCATAGCACTGAATCTTTTTTTGTTTATTTGTTGGTTTTTTTTTTTGTTTGTTTGTTTTTTTAAAGATTTTATTTATTTATTTGAGAGAGAGAATGAGAGAGAGAGAGCACATGAAAGGGGGGAGGGTCAGAGGCAGAAGCAGACCCCCTGCTGAGCAAGGAGCCCGATATGGGACTCGATCCTGGGACTCCAGGATCATGACCTGAGCCGAAGGCAGTCGCTTAACCAACTGAGCCACCCAGGCACCCGGTGAGATGATGTAGGCTTGTAGGCCCCTTGCAGGCCAGGGTCATTTGAGGACTGCACTGAGGTTAAGGTCGGCCAGGCAGGCCTAGGCCAGGAGGAGAAAATGTTCTCTTCCCCTTATCTCATGTTGCAAGTTCTAAATGCCTGGATCAGCAGGAAGTGGCTCTTGCCTCGCTTAAAGTGTGTCTTTCTAATCAGAAGTGTTCTTTCTAAAGACAAAGAACATGTTGTCTCCAAAGGAAGGATGGCTAAGAGAATTCTTTATTCTGCAAGCATAAACAGGATGTATTTTGTTCTTATTGAATTTCGTGTATATTTCACTTCACGGATGTTGGCTTGATACTTTAAGTATACATTGTTATGTTTATCTGATCTCTGCAAGTATATAGCTACGTGAGAAATAAACGGCAGTATGCAGTTTCAAGTGCTGCCTTTGCTCTGCATCCCCTGTGTCCTGGTGATTTCGTAGACCCTTACCCAGGGACCCCAACGTACTAGACGTTGACAACCCGGTTTGTTTGTTTTTTATCCATTGTCTTCTGGTTGAGGAGTTTAATCTATTTACATTCAAAGGAATAATTTTGTTAGGTAGAAACTTACTATTGCCATTTTATTAATTGTTTTCTGTCTGTTTTAGAGAGGTTTTGTTCCTCTCTTCCTCTCTTACTAGCTTCCTTTGTTGTTTGATGATATTTTTTGTGTGGTGATTTGCTTTGATTCTTTTCTCTGTATCTTTTGTGTATATATTATAGGTTTTTTTCTTAGTGATTACCTCAAGATTTGCATAAAAATTTTGTCATTATAACCATCTATTTTAATTTTTATACGAAAACACTACATTTTTTTCTCTCCTCCCAACACATTTTGTGTTCTTCTATTCAGAGAGTCTTTCTTTTTATATTGTGTATTCACTAATATATTTTTATCCTTTAATTTTTATATTTGAGGTAAAAGTAATTTACATACTATCATTACAAAGTTATAGTATTCTGTATTTGTTCATATAATTATCTTACCCGTGAGATTTATGCTTTCATATGCTTTTGCATTGCTCTTTAGTGTATTTTCACTTCAATTTGAAGACCTCGCTTAAGCATTTCTTGTAAGGCAGGTCTAATGGTGACAAACTTCCTCAGTTTTGTTGGTTTGGGCAAGACTTATCTCTTCTTCATTTTTAAAAGATGGCTTTGCCAAGTACTCTGAATATATCTTCCTCCCCTCTCCTGGCCTGCAAAATTTCTGTTTAGAGACCTGCTGATTGTCTTATGGGGGCAGGGGTCCCTTATATGTGATGAGCCATTTCTTTTCTTGCTGCTTTTAACATTCTCTTTGTCTTTGACTTTTGACAATGTAATTACAATATGTTTCATTACAGACCTCTTTGTGTTCAACCTACTTGGCATCTTTTGGGCTTATTTAATCTGGATATCTGCTTTCTTCCCCAGATTTGGGACTTTTTTGGGGGGGTAATTATTTCTATAATAAGCAGCTGCCCTTTTTCTCCCTTCTCATTGTGGGACTCCCATAATTTGTATATTGTTTTTCTTACTAATGTCTGATAAATCCTATAGGCTTTCTTCCCTCTTTTAATTTTTTTTTCTCCTCTGACTGGATAATTTCAAATATATCCTTTAGTTCACTGATTCTCTCTTCTGTTTGATTCACTGCTGTTGAAGAGCTCTATTGCATTTTTGTTTCATTCATCTCTAGAATTTTTGTTTAGTTCCTTTTTAGGACTTCTCTCTCTTTGCTGAACTTATTTTGTTCACGTATTGTTTTCCTGATTTCATTCAGTTGCCTTTCCATGTACGCTTGTAGCTCACTGAGCTTCTTTAAATCAATTATTTTGAATTCTTAGGCAATCTATTTCTCTATGGTCAGTTACTGGAAATTTATTGTGTTCATTTGGTGACATCGTGTTTCCTTTTAATGTTTTTTCAAGTTTCTGTAGCCTTGTGTTGGTGTCTCTACTTTTGAAGTAACAGTCACCTCTTTCAGACTTTGTGGACTGGCTTTGGTAAGGAAAAGACCCCCTGCAAGTGACCATGAGGGCCTTGGCTAGGTGGTGTGCATGACAGTGGGTCAGTACTGGGTCCAGTACTAGGTCTGAAGACACTGCTTCCAGGAGTGCATGAGGGCACCAGTTCTGGAGGTGGGGGGTGAGGGGGAAGTTGTCTGTTTCAGGGGTAAGTGCAGTATTTCCAGGTCCATAGTGTGTGTATGAAGCACCAGAGCTGAGGGATGGGGTATGATATCTCTGACCCTGGGGATGCATAGCAGTCCCTGGGTTCAGGAGTGCAGTAGTGGTTCTGGCTCTGGGTAGCTCTGTCAGCTGGGGTCAGCATCAGTAAAGACTGAGGAATTATTTGACAATGAAGATTTCAGATAGGTATAGCAACATCAAGAGCTGCCAGGGTCCTCAGTGGCTAAGGCTGCTCGAGTTCTCCTGTTCTCCCTTTCCCCTGCAGAGGAAAGTCATGGCTGAGGCAATCTCTTGGTGCCAAGTTATACTGGCTTGGCAGATGAAGTGGCCAGGTAAAATGCTTCCTAAACTTCACTATGCAGCCAACCTGTGTTTTTGTGTTTCACTGGGTTACTGCAGCTTCTTAATTGTACTCAGATCCCTCCCAGATCTTCATTAATCTGTGAGTAGTTGTTAAATGATTGTTTTTGTGAGAAGTTTGGGTTGGACCTCCTAGTCCACCATGTTGCTGATATCCTAGTTCTATCTTCTTTATTCTTATTATTACGTAAAATATACTTAGTTTATCTTTATATATGTTTTATATTTATATATATATTATTTATTAAAATGTTTGGCCAAATATTTTACAATTAAAAAATTAAGTTCTTTACGTTTTAAAAAATTGGGGTATAATTGACCTATAACATGTGAGTTTCAAGTGTACCACACAATGATTCGATATTTGTGTATATTGCAAAATGACTGCTACAATAAGTCTAGTCAACATCTGTCACCAAACATACTTACAATTTTTTTTCTGTGATGAGAACTTTTAAGATATACTCTTAGCAACCTTCAACCTTTTGTTTTCTTATTATTGAGTTTTAAGTATTTTATTTTTGGGTTCTGGATAGTCCTTTATCAGATACATGAGCTTCTGATATTTTCTCCCATTCTGTACCTTATGTTTGCATTATTTTAACAGTATCTTTTTAAATGTTACATTAGTTTCAGGTGTACAACAGTGACTTGACAACTCTATATGTTGTGCTATGTTCACCACAAATGTAGTTACCATCTGTCCTGTCACCCTACAGTGTTATTACATTACCACTGACTATATTCCCTATGCTGTACATTTTATCTCCATGAGGTATTTCCCATTCCCATTCACCCATTTTGCCCATCTCTCACTGCCCTCCTCCCTGGCAACCACCAATTTGTTCTCTGTATTTATGGATCTGTTTCTGTATTTTTGTTTTGTTTTTTAGATTCTACATATAAGTGAAATCATATGGCATTTGTCTTTCTCTGTCTCACTTATTTCACTTAGTATAATACCCTCTAGGTCCATCCATGTTCTTGCAAATGGCAAGGCCCCATTCTTTCTTTTTTTTTTTAATTGGGTTTGTTTTCATTGGAAAGCTTATTATAATATCCAAAATGTCTTCTGATTCATTAATCAAATAAAGTAATTGTATTCCATAATCAGTTTGGTCTTAGTTTTTATAATACGGTAGTTGTTAAGAATGTTCACTCGATGATGACTGAAAATAGAAATAGATTCATAGCTAATTAATGTAGATGAGCTCTTAAGGTCTTCTAGTGCAGTACCTTCACCATAGATAAGGAAAGAGGTAAACCTCAAATAAGTTTAAAATAATAATGAAACTAAGGCAGAACCATTTGGATTAAAATGTTTATTTCAGTCACTAAAAACTTACTGACAAACTACTGTATGAAAACTTATAGCTTACATCTGAATTCCCCAAAACATTTTTTTAAATTTTATTATGTTAATCACCATACATTATATCATTAGTTTTTAATGTAGTGTTCCATGATTCATTGTTTGCATATAACACCCAGTCCTCCATTCAATATGTGCCCTCTTTAATACCCATCACTAGGCTAACCCATCCCCCCACCCCCCTCCCCTCTAGAACCCTCAGTTTGTTTCTCAGAGTCCATAGTCTCTCATGGTTCGTCTCCCCCTCTGATTTCCCCCCCCTTCATTTTTACCTTCCCACTATCTTTTTTTTTTTTATTAACATATAATGTATTATTTATTTCGGGGTACAGGTCTGTGATTCAACAGTCTTACACAATTCACAGCGCTCACCATAGCACATACCCTCCCCAATGTCCATCACCCAGCCACCCCATCCCTCCCACCCCCCACTCCAGCAACCCTCAGTTTGTTTCCTGAGATTAAGAATCCCATTCTTTTTTATGGCTAATATCCATTGTGTGTGTGTGTGTGTGTGTGTACACGCACACATACCACATCTTTTCAATCCATTCATCTATTGATGGACACTGGGGTTGCTTCCATATCTTGGCTATTGTCAGTAATGGAGTGCATATATCTTTTTGAGTTAGTGGTTTTGTTTTCTTTGGGTAAATATCCAGTAGAGGAATCACTGGATCATATGATATTTCTAATTTCTGAGGAAACTCCATACTATTTTCTTTAGTGGTTGAACAAGTTTATAATCCTACTAACAGTGCACAAGAGTTTTCTTTTCTCCACATCTTTACCAACACTTGTTATCTCATGTCTTCTTGATGATAGCTATATTTAGAGGTGTGAGGTGAGCTTATTGTGGTTTTGATTTGCATTTCCCTAATGATTAGTGATGTTGAGCAATTTTCAGGTATAAGTTGGCCATTTGGATGTCTTCTTTGGAAAAATGTCTATTTAGTTCCTTCACCCACTTTTTAAATTGGATATTTTATATTTTTGTTATTGAAATATAAGATTTCTTTATGAATTTTGGATATTAACCCTTTATCTGATATATGGTTTGCAAATATTTTCTTCTGTTTTGTAGGTTACCTTTTCATTTTATCAATTGTCTCTCTTGCAGTGCAGAAACTTTTAAATTTGATGCAATCCCACTTCATTAATTTTTTTTTGTCCCTGTTGCCTGTGTTCTTCATTTCTTATCCAAAAAATCATTGCCAAGACCAGTGTCAAGGATCTTCTTCCTCATGTTTTCTTCTAGGGGTTTAGTTTCAAGTCTTATGTTTAAGTCTTTGATTCATTTTGAGTTAATTTTTGTGAGTGGTGATGGTGGGAGTCTAATTTCATTTTTCTGTATGTGGCTTTCCAGGTTTCCCAGCACCATTTGTTGAAGAGGCTATCCTTTCTTCATTAGTGTACTTGATTCCCCTATCAATATTAATTGACTGTCTATGTAGGGATTTAATTCTGGGCTCTCTATTTGCTTCCACTGGTCTGTCTGTTTTTATGCTAGAACCATAATATTTTAATTATTATAGCTTTGTAGTAACAGTTTGAAAGCAGGAAGTGTGATGTTTCCGGGTGTCGTCGTCGTCGTCGTCTTCTTCTTCTTCTTCTTCTTCTTCTTCTTCTTCTTCTTCTTCTTCTTCTTCTTTCTTCTTTTCTTCTTCTTCTTCTTCTTCTTCTTCTTCTTCTTCTTCTTCTTCTTCTTCTTCTTCTTCTTTCTTTTCTCCTTCTTCTTCTTCTTCTTCTTCTTCTTCTTCTTCTTCTTCTTCTTCTTCTTCTTCTTCTTTCTTCTTCCTTCTTCCTTCTTCTTCCTTCTTCCTTCTTCTTCCTTCTTCCTCCTTCTTCCTCCTCCTCCTCCTTCTTCTTCTTCTTCTTCCTTCTTCCTTCTTCTTCCTTCTTCTTCCTTCTTCTTCCTTCTTCCTCCTCCTCCTCCTCCTCCTCCTCCTCCTCCTCCTTCTTCTTCTTCTTCTTCTTCTTCTTCTTCTTCTTCTTCTTCTTCTTCTTCTTCTTCTTCTTCTTCCTTCTTCTTCCTTCTTCTTCCTCTTCTTCTTCTTCTTCTTCTTCTTCTTCTTTCTTCCTTCTTCTTCCTTCTTTCTTCTTCTTCTTCTTCTTCTTCTTCTTCTTCTTCTTCTTCTTCTTCTTCCTTCTTCTTCCTTCTTCTTCCTTCTTCTTCCTTCTTCTTCCTCCTCCTTCTTCTTCTTCTTCTTCTTCTTCTTCTTCTTCTTCTTCTTCTTCTTCTTCTTCTTCTTCTTCTTCTGTTTTTGCTCTTTGGGGTCTTTTCTGGTTCCATATGAATTTTAGGATTTTTTTTCTCTGTGAACATTGCCATTGGGGTTTTTATAGGGATTGTACTGAATCTGTAGTTGGCTCTGGCTGGCATGGACATTTTAACAATATTAATTTTTCCAGTCCATAAACACATGATGTCCTTGTATTTGTTTTGTCTTCTTCAGTTTCTTTCAGTAGAGTGTTACAGTTTTCATTCTACAGGTACTTCACTCCCCTGGTTAAATTTACTAGGTATTTTATTGTTTTGATTCTTTTGTTCATAGAATATCTTTTTCTATTTTTTCACTTTGAGTCTAAATGCATCCTTAATTCTGAAGTGGGTCTCTTATAGTTAGTAGATTATAGTTGGGTCTTGCTTTCTTTAAATACATCCAGTCACTTTGTGTCTTTTGATTAGTGAATTCAATCCATTTACATTTAGAATAATTACTGATATATAAGCACTTATTAATGCCATTTTATTAACTACTTTCTGAGTGTTTTATATTTCCATTGTTTCTTTTTCTTTGTTTCTGCCCACTTTTGTCAATTGGTTTTCATGGTGGTATACTGTTTCCCCTTTCTTTGTCTTTTGTGAATCTACTCTAAGTTTTTGTTTTGTGGTTACTATGGAATTTACATAAAACATCTTATAGATAAGACTGATAACATTTTAGACTGATAACAACTTATCTTCAATCACCTATAAAGGCTTCAGCCTTTTACTCTTTGTGTTTGTATTAATGATGTCACAATTTCCCTCTTCTTATGTTGTGTTTTGTTAATAATTTATAGTAGCTATAGTTAACTTTACTACTATTTTCTTTTAATATTTGAACTATAGTTGAGTGGTTAATACACTATCCTAATAAAGAACCAGCTCCTCATTCCATTGATCTGCTATACTGTTTTTTAGTTTTTATTTCATTTATTTCTGCTCTAATCTTTATTATTTTCTTCTATTGGTTTTGGGTTTTGTTTGTTCCTCTTTTCCTCACTCCTTAGGTGTAAGTTTAGGTTGTTTATTTGAGATTTTTCTTGCTTCTTGAGGTAGGCCTGTATTGCCATAAAGTTCCCTCTTAGAACAGTTTTGTTGCATCCCAAAGATTTGGGACTGTTGTGTTTTCCTTTTTCATTTTCTCCATGTGTTTTTGGATCTCCTCTTTGATTATTGGTTGATTCATTCATTGTTTAGTAGCATGTTATTTAACCTTCATATATTTATATTGTTTCCAGATTTCTTCTTGTGGTTGATTTCTAGCTTCATAGGGTTGTGGTCAGAAAAGATGCATCGTATAACTAAGATCTTTTTGAATTTGTTAAGACTTGTTTTGTGGCCTATTATGTGATCCATTCTGGAGACTGTTCCATGTGTCCTTGAAAAGAGTTTGTATACTGCTGTTTTAGGATGGAATGTTCTGAATATGTCTGTTAAATCCGTCCGGTATAATGTGTTATTCAAAGCCACTGTTTCCTTGTTGATTTTGGATGATCTATTTATTGATGCAAGTAGGGTGTTACAGTTCCCTACTATTATTATATTACTATTGATTACTTCCTTTATGTTTGTTATTAGCTGCTTTATGTATTTGGGTGCTCCCATGCTGGGTGAATAAATATTTACAATTGTTGTATCTTCTTTTTGGATTGTTTCCTTTATGATATATACTGTCCTTCTTTGTCTCTTGTTACTGTCTTTGTTTAAAGTCTGTTTTGTCTGATATAAGTATTGCTATCCTGGCTTTCTTTTCACTTCCACTTGTGTGGTAAGTGCTTTTCTATCCCTTCACTTTCAATATGCATGTGTCTTTAGTTTCTGAAATGAGTCTCTTGTAGGCAGCATATAGATGGGTCTTGCTTTTGTATCCATTCAGTCACCTTATATCTTGTGATGGGAGCATTTAGTCCGTTTATGTTCAAAATAATTATTGATAGGTATGTACTTATTGCCATTTTGTTACTTGTTTTATGGTTGTTTTTGTATTTTTTCTCTGTTCCTCTATTCTCTTGCTTTCTTCTGTCACAGTTTGCTGGCTTTCTTTAGTGATATACTTGGATTCCTTTCTCTTTATTTTTTGCATATCTATTGCCAGTTTTTGATTTGTGGTTATCATTAGGTTTATGTATAACATCTTATGCGTATAACAGTCTAAATTAAGTTGATGGTTGCTTAAGTTCAAACCCATTCTTTACTCCTCTCCCGCAATATTTTAGGTATATGGTGTCATAGTTTACATCCTTTTATTTTGTGAATCCCTTGACTGATTTTTATAGATATACTTACTTTTTTTTTTTTTTTTTTTTTTTTACTGCCTTTCACTGCTTTTGTGCTTTCTACTTTTCTTACTCCTACTTATGGTCTTTCCTTTTCACTCAAAGAGTTCCCTTCAACATTTCTTATAGGGCTGGTTTAGTGGTGATGAACTCCTTTAACTTTTGTTTGTCTAGGAAACTCTTTATCTCTCCTTCTATTCTGAATGCGAGCTTTACTGGTTAGAGTATTCTTGGCTTCAGGTTTTTCCCTTTTGAATGTGTCATGGCACTCTCTCTGGCCTGCAAAGTTTCAGCTGAAAAATCAGCTGATAGGATTATGGGGTTTCCCTTGTATGTAGCTATTTTCTTTTCTCTTGCTGCTTTTAAAATTCTCTATCATTACTTTCTGCCATTTTAATTACTATGTTTCTTGGTGTGGATTTTGTTTGGGGCTCTCTGTGCCTCCTATATCTGGATTTCTGTTTTCTTTCCCGGTTTAGGGAAATTTTCAGTTATCATTTCTTCAAATAAATTGCCCCCTTTTCTGTCTTTTCTCCTTCTGGGCCCCTGTAATGTGAATGTTATTATGCTTGATGGTGTCACAGAGTTCCCTTAGTCTGTTTTCATTTTTTATTATTACTTTTTCTGTCTCTTGCTCAACTTGATTGCTTTCCATTACTCTGTCCTCCAGGTTCACTGATTGGTTCTTCTGCTTTCTCTAGTCTACTATTTATTCCATCTAGTGTATTTTTAATTTCAGTTATTGAGTTCTTCATCTTTGATTTTTTTTTAATGTTTTCTATGTCTTTGTTGAGGGTCTCACTGAGGTCTTCACTCTTTTCTCAAGTCCAGTAAGTATCTTTATGACCATTATTTTAAATTCCCTATCAAGCATATTATTATCTCCATTTCATTTAGCATTCTTGCTGTGATTTTGTTCTGTTCTTTCATTTGGGACATATTCCTTTGTATCCTCATTCTGTCTAAATGTCTGTGTCTGTTTCTGTGTGTTAGGAAAGTCAGCAATGTTCCTGCTCTTGAAAGTAGTGGCTCTATGAAGAGTTCCTGTAGTGCCCTACAGTGGAATGTCCCCTTCACCAGAACTTGGTGCTTCAGGGGTGTCTCCTATGTGTGGAGCCACCCAGTGTGTGGCTGAACTGCATTTGCCTTCAGTCCAGTCATCTGCAATGGCTATCTTTGCCTGTTGTGGGCAGGGTCTGGTCCCTATGTCATTAGTGGGTCAGTCTGAGCCACCTTGGGCTTGAGTTGTGTCAGACCAGGCATTTTCCAGAGATGAAGTAGCACCAAACTGCAAGGTGCTTTCCCTGTATTGTACCTTGAGAAGCATTTGTTGATGGGCAGGTCCTGCAGTCAGAGCAGATGTCTGCCCCCAACCCACTGCTGGGGCCAAAGTTGGATTGCTGGGTGGTTATCTTTCCCTCTCCCAGGGCAGGAGTCACTTTGGAGTGGTGCTGACCCCTGTCAGAGCTGTTTGCACACTGCCGGGCTTGTGGCACTGCTTTGGATGGGCTCTAGCCAAAGGCATATTGGAGGGGGGGCAGGTCTGCTGCATCTTAGTGGGGGGCTGTTTGTCGTGCTATCTCTTCAAGGGCAGGGACTCTGACTTCCCAGCTCTCTCAGAGCTGAACCCACTGATTTTTAAAGTTCCAGGTGTTAAGCCCCACTGATTATTAGACCCCTATGGTTTTCAAAGGCAAATATTATGGGGATTCATCTTCCCCGTGTGGGCCCCCTGTGGTGTTGCTCTTCTCCCCTCTCTGAACCTGCAGCATCCCTCCCTCCTGCAGACAGTCCCATGGGACTGTTTAGCTCCCTACCACATCTCCACCCTTCCTACCCTCTAAGATGTGGCCTATTCTCTACATTTAGCTGTGGAGAATCTGTTCTGCCAGTCTTTAGGTTGTTTTCTGGGTTATTTACACTGATGTGGGTGTTATATAGTTGTATTTGAGGGAAGAGGTGAGCTTAGAATCCTCCTACTCTGCCATCTTTCCCGGAAGTCCCCTCAGCTGTTATTTCTTTAAATAGACTCTCTGCCCACTTCCCCTCTCTTCTCCTTCTGGAACCCAAATTATTATTATTTTGTCTTTCTGATGGAATTCCATAGCTCTTGTAGGCTTTCTTTACTCTTTTAAAATCTTAGTTCCCTTTTTTCTTCTATTTGTGTTATTTCAAAATTCCTATTCTCCAAGTCATTTATGTTTTCTTCCTCCTGGTCTGCCCTGCTACAGGCACTTTGTATTACATTTGTCATCTCATTCATAGAATTCTTCCGCTCCAGAATTGCTGTGTGGTTCTTTCAAATAATTTTAATATCTTTGTTTAAGAACTCATTTTGTTAATATACTTTATTCCTGATTTCATTGAATTGTTTTTTGGAGTTTTCTTGTAGCTTGTTGAGTTTCTTCATAACAGCCTTTAAAAAGAATTAAGGTTATTTAATTTTCTTTGTTAAATTTATTTTTCTTTTTTTAATCTTAATTCCAGTATAGCTAGCATACAGTGTTATATTAGTTTCAGGTGTACAATATAAGGATTCAACACTTTTATACATCACTCAGTGCTCATCACCTATTTCACCCATCTCCCCCTACCTAACTCCCCTTAATATTTTCTAATAGCCACATTAAAAAGATAAGAGGAAAAAAGTGAAATTAATTTTAATAATATATTCATATACATATTTTAAAGGTAATTCGATTTTTATTTCATTTTTACATAGTTATGCATCACATACATTGTAGGTGCTGGGTGATATAAGGGTGACAAAAGCAACATGGCTTCTGCTGTCATAGAACTTACAATTTTTTGGTAGAAGATAGACATTAATTGAAGGTTTACAACAGAAAAAAGTCCAAATATCTAAGTGGAAGTGTTTCATTCAAGACCATAACAACTATTTTGAATTTTTTATCAGTTAGATCACAATATTTTGTGTCATTGAATTTGTTTGCTTAAGAATTATCATTTTCGGGGCGCCTGGGTGGCTCAGTCGTTAAGCGTCTGCCTTCGGCTCAGGTCATGATCCCGGGGTCCTGGGATCGAGCCCCGCATCGGGCTTCCTGCTCAGCGGGAAGCCTGCTTCTCCCTCTCCCACTCCCCCTGCTTGTGTTCCCTCTCTGGCTATCTCTCTCTCTGTTGAATAAATAAATAAAATCTTTAAAAAAAATAAAAAGAATTATCATTTTCTTTTTGTGATGCTATATTACCTTGATTTTTCATATTCTTTCTAGTTATGTGCTTATGCTTTTGCATTGGAAGTAGCAGACACCTTTAACTCTGCCCTTTTCCTTCAACAGATGGAGTGTTATGTTCTATGGTGTTGTTATTATCTGAGGGTTTTTCTTTTTTCTTCTCTCTCTCTGTGAAAGGGTATCTGCCTCACTTTTCTTGTTCCCTCTCGTGGATGAATTTTTAAGCTTTTATGTCTACTCTGGTTCTTATAATTCACCCTGCTGGATATTGGAAACCTCTCATCTTTTCCATCAGGTGGCACTATAGTTCCAGTTTGTGGTCTGCCCCTTGCCCACCAACCTTGGCCTGTTTTCTTAGCCAGCTCCCTTGTTCTCCCAGGTGGATTCCTGATCATGCACAAAGAGCTGGTTGCAGATAAGGGGGAGGTGTGAGTTTAGCACTTCATGCATTGGGGTGCCCCCGAACCTAATAGAGAGATCTCCAGAGGTGGTACTCCCAGAGGCTTGTGGGTGGACTTTCTGCTGAGCACAATCTAACACTGTTTGAAATTCATATCTGCCTCTTTCTCAATATGTTCCCTCCCCCGCCACCCCTTATCCCCCTACACCCCACCCCACCCCCGTTTTAGAGCTTCCACCTTAGTACTGTGGGTATTGATGGGGGAGAAATGGGTTTCTTCAGCTGAATTCCACCCAACTGGTATAGTTAAGCTGTCACTCACCACTTTCCTATTTCCCTGTGGGAGAGGTCACTTCCTGATAAATCAGTCCATGTCAGTGTTTCCTTGAGAGAGGGGTGGCACTGGGAAAGTTTCTCTTACTGTCTCCACTGCAACCAAATTTGTATTTTTCTTTCTTCTCTACCCCCTCCCCCCCCCCCGTGGTGTCCTACAGTCTCCCTTTGGGAAGCCTGGACTTCTGTAGATTCTCTCTCATGCTACAGTGCCTGTCCAGGATGGCACTAACCTGGTTTTTGTCCTGACAGCAAGGAGAAGGGTCTATGCCATTTCACTGGCTCCATGGTTCTATAGCCCTTACAGAGGTTTGTCTGTATCTTACAGGCTGGGCTGTACTCAGGGGCAAGATTCCTAAAGAGTCTCTTGGGGTAAAGTACTGCGTCCAAAAATACCCATAAAAGTACTTTTGTTAGTGTATGGATGTTTAAGTCTTTAATTTAAAAGGGTGATAAAAAGCAGGAACATCTTATCCCACCATGTTGCTGACATCACTCCCTATACTATGTAACAGTATCTTTTGAAGAGCCAAAGTTTTACATTTTGATGAAGTCCAGTTTACAAATATTTCTTTTATGGATCATGCTTTTGGAGTCATAGGTAAGTAATCTTTGCCTAATCCAAGGAAACAGATTTTCTCATTTGTTTTCTTTTAGATGTTTTATTATTTTACATTTTAAATTGAGTTTATCTTTCATTTTGACTTAATTTTTATATATGGTATAGAATATGGATTGAAATTCATTGTTTTGCATACAGATATCCATCAAATTGACTTTGTACCTTTGTCAAAAATCAGTTGTCCATGAGTGACATTACTCCTGGTCAACAATCATTAAAATGATTTAGTAAGGAAATCCAAAACTCCATCCCTTTCCTGAAACAGTGATTAAGCTAGAGAAAACTTTCAGAGTCAACTTTTCTGGAAGTTTGCAATCTAACAAAAACTTTATACAATGTACTGAAGGATGCATAATAAAAAAGGAAGCTGATGAATTTCAGTAAGAGAGCTCTGTGACATTTTAATTCACCTGCTTGCCATTCTGTAGTCTTCAGCTTGGCAGTAGCTATGAAAACAGCAGCCTGCATTCTTAATGTAGCTTCCTGGTTCAGGGGGAGTGTTATGGACCCTACTCTCAAAGAGTGCTGTTATGTGTTTAGCCTTGTTTGGTGACTACCTGAAGAATCATCTCAGGGGCTTGGCTTTCATTCATTTTCCTGAGAGCTTTATCAGAATCAAAACAGAGTCTGGGAAGCATTTGTCAAAACACTTAATAGCAAATATACTAGCTCCAATTGCCTGGGGCGGGAGATAACAGTCAGGGCAAACAGTAGATATACTGAAAAGTCCTGGGGGAAAGACTGGGAAAGGGGATATGTAAGGATATAAGAGCTATGGAAAGCTCTCAGGTATACAGAAAGTCACACACATGCACAGGACTGGAGGCTTGCTCATAAAAGACCTGAGCGGATCCTGAACTTTCATCTCTGGCTGACCTTTAGGCTCCATAGAAGCAGAAAATGAAGAGTTATATACAGCTTGGCTAAGAATTGAAGGAGTGTCCAAGTGGAGCCAATCTACAAAGACTGGGAAATGATGAGGATGAGGATGATGATTACTGGCTAAAGTCACTTACAGAGATCTCCGACAAGTCAATAGCTGACCAATAAGCTTATATAACAGAGACTAAAGTGGCCACTAATGACAAAGAATATAGGTCTTTACAAAATTAGTTTAGAAAAGTCACTAAACAAGCCAATAAAATCATGGGGAGGGAGAAGGACCTGATTCCCAGTTACCTCATTATAATGTTCAAAGTGTCCATGTTCAAAAAATTAGGAGGCATGTAAAGAAACAAAGTAGCACCCATTATTAGGAAGAAAAGAAATTAACAGCAAGTGTCCCCAGGGAAGTAGAAATTGTACTTAGCAAAGACTTTAAATCATCTTATACGTGCTGAAAGAGTTAAAGGAAGTCATAAACAAAGAAGTAAAGGGAATCAGGAGAAATGTCTTACCAAGTAGAGAATATCAAAGAGATAAAAACCATGAATAGAAATCAAATAAATGGAGCTTAAAAATTATAACAATTAAAATAAAAATTCTCCAGAGGGGCATAACGATAGATTTGATCAGGTAGAAGAAAGGATCAGTGAACTTGAAGATGGTTCAGTTGTGATTATCCAGTCTGGAGAGCAGGAAAAAAAGAAGAAGAAGAAGAAGAAGGAGAAGGAGAAGAAGAAGAAGAAGAAGAAGAAGAAGAAGAAGAAGAAGAAGAAGAAGAAGAAGAAGAAGAAGGATAAGAGGAGGAAGGGGAGGAAGGGGAGGAAGAAGAAAAGGAGACAGAATCTGACTGACTTGTGGAAACTTACCATGATTGCCAACCTACACATAATAGAAATCCAAAAAGGAGAGGAGGGAGAGAGGGGGGCACAAAGATTATGTGAAGAAATAATGACTTAAAATTTCCTCAAATTGGTAAAAGATATGAATCTATACATCCAAGAAGGTCAACAAACTTTGGGTAGGATAAACTCAAGAGATTCACACCAAGACACATTACAATTAAACGACCAAAGCCCAAGAGAGTCTTGAAAGCACCAAGAAAAAGGTAACCTATTGTGTAGATGGAATCCTCAATCAGGTTAACAGCTAATTTCGTATCAGAAACCATGGAGACCCAGAGGTAGTGGATGATTAATTTAAAGTGTTGAAAGAAAAAAACCTGTCAAACAAGAATACTATATCTGGCAAAACTATCCTTCAAGAAGAAGGAGAAATAGTACTTTCCTAGATAAACAAATGCTCAGGTAGTCACATGTAGACCTGCCCTACAAGAAATGATGAGGGGAAACTTAAGCCTTAAATGAAAGGATACCAGACATAATTCAGAGCATATGAAGAAATAAAGAACACCAATATAGGTTAACTAGATGGCCAATAGAAAAGCCAGCATTATTATATTTTTTGTTTGTAATTTTGATTTTATATTATATATGATTTGAGACAAAAGCATAAAATAATAATTATAAATCTATGTCATGGGCACACAGTATTTAAAGATATAATTTGTGACAATTACAATATATAGGGGATGAAGCTATATAAGAGCAGAGATTGAAGCTACTCTTCTACTATTGAAGCTAAACTGGTGTTAATTCAAACTAGTTATATTTTTAAGATGCTAATTTTAAACTTCAGGATAACCACTAAGAAAACAACTAAAAGGTATACAGAAAAGTAAGTAAGAATACAATAAAAATTGTATCATAGAACAAATAAACACAAAAGAAGGCAGTAATGGAGGAATTGAAAAAAAGATATGACATATAAAACAAATACCAAAATGGCAGAAGTAAGTACTTTATCAATAATGTTTTAAATGAAAATTAAAAGGCAGAGATGGCAGAATGAATTAAGAAACAAGATCCAACTATATGCTGTCTGTGTACCAACACCCTAAGTATTCTGCACTGCAAACTGTAGTGCCTTGATTCAGGAAGTCCTCATGTTTCTGCCTGACTTCCATTTCCTAGAACTTCAGCTGGAACTGGAAACTCTCAAGGCAGTAAGCTGGGAAAAACTTAGGGCTCACGTCATTTCTTTCCCATTTCTCAGAGCTCACTTCTTTTTTCCTTTAGGTCTGAAGTCATTAAAACTATTTTTTTTTTTTCGTTGTTGTTTTTGTTTTTCCCCATATAGTTTGTCTGGTATTTTAGTTATTCTAAGTGGGAGAACAAGTCCTGTCCTTGTTGCCCCATCTTGGCTGGAAGCAGAAGCCATTATTAATTAAAATTTATTCATTTATAAAAGTCACATAATGGGTTAGGGTTATAATTTTTTCACCTATTAAATTTGGATTTTATTAGTAAACTTGGGTTTTTACCAATTACTCTATAAACTAGACTAATATTGATAACCATATAATTGTTCAAGACAAAAGTATTTCTTTGGCCTTTAAAAAATCATTTTAATGATGAGAAATATGTTAATTGAAAAGACATTGCAGTCTTTTTTTAGTATAGTATAAAATAATAGTGCTTTAACTGATCTTAATGAATAAAGTCATTTTTTATCATTTTCTCTCTCTTTTTTTTTTTAATTTTATTATGTTATGTTAGTCACCATACAATACATCATTAGTTTTTGATGTAGTGATCCACGATCCATTGTTTTCGTATAACACCCAGTGCTCCATGCAGTACGTGCCCTCCTTAATACCCATCACCAGGCTAACCAATCCCCCCTCCCCCCTCCCCTCTAAAACCCTGTTTGTTTCTCAGGTCCATAGTCTCTCATGGTTCATCTCTCCCTTCAATTCCCCCCGCCCATTTTCCCCTTCCTTCTCCTAATATCCTCCATGTCATTCCTTATGTTCCACAAATAAGTGAAACCATATGATAATTGACTTTCTCTGCTTGACTTATTTCACTTAGCATAATCTCCTCCAGTCCCATCCATGTTGATGTAAAAGTTGGGTATTCATCCTTTCTGATGGCTGAGTAATATTCCATTGTATATCTGGACCACATCTTCTTTATCCATTCATCTGTTGAAGGGCATCTCGGCTCTTTCCACAGTTTGGCTATTGCGGACATTGCTGCTATGAACATTGGGGTGCATATGGCCCTTCTTTTCACTACATCTGTGTCTTTGGGGTAAATACCCAGGAGTGCAATTGCTGGGTCATAGAGTAGCTCTATTTTTAACCGACCGAGCCACCCAGGTGCCCCCTTTTTTTTTTTTTTTTTTAAAGATTTTATTTATTTATTTTGACAGAGAGAGACAGCGAGAGAGGGAACACAAGGAGTAGCTCTATTTTTAAATAGACTGTTTTCCAAAGTGGCTGTACCAACTTGCATTGCCACCAACAGTGTAAGAGGGTTCCCCTTTCTCCACAACCTCTCCAACATTTGTTGTTTCTTCCCCTGTCCATTTTTGCCATTCTAACTGGTGTAAGGTGGTATCTCAGTGTGGTTTTGATTTGGATTTCCCTGATGGCTAATGATGATGAACATTTTTTCATGTGTCTGTTAGCCATTTGTATGTCTTCTTCAGAGAAGTGTCTGTTCATCTCTTCTGCCCACTTTTTGACTTGATTATTTGTTTCTTGGGTGTTGAGTTTAGAGAAGTTCTTTATAGATTTTGGATACCAGCCTTTTATCTGTAGTGTCATTTGCAAATATCTTCTCCCATTCTGTAGGTTGCCTCTTTGTTTTGTTGACTGTTTCCTTTGCTGTGCAGAAGCTTTTTATCTTGAAGTCCCAAAAGTTCATTTTTGCTTTTGTTTCACTAGCTTTTGGAGATGTATCTTGAAAGAAGGTGCTGTGGCCGATGTCAAAGAGGTTACTGCCTATGTTCTCCTCTAGGATTTTGATGGATTCCTGTCTCACATTGAGGTCTTTCATCCACTTTGAGTTTATCTTTGTGAATGGTGTTAGAGAATGGTCGAGTTTCATTCTTCTGCATGTGGCTGTCCAATTTTCCCAGCACCATTTATTGAAGAGACTGTCTTTTTTCCATTGCATGTTTTTTCCTGCTTTGTCAAAGATTATTTGACCATAGAGTTGAGGGTCCATATCTGGGTTCTCTATTCTGTTCCGTTGGTCTATATGTCTGTTTTTGTGCCAGTACCATGCTGTCTTAGTGATAACTGCTTTGTAATATAGCTTGAAATCAGGCAACGTGATGCCCCCAGCTTTGTTTTTCTTTTTCAACATCTCCTTGGTGATTCGGGGTCTTTTCTGATTCCATACAAATTTTAGGATTGTTTGTTCCAACGCTTTGAAAAATGTCATTGGAATTTTGATCGGGATGGCATTGAAGGTATAGATTGCTCTGGGTAGCATAGACATTTTAACAATGTTTATTCTTCCAATCCATGAGCATGGAATATTTTTCCATCTTTTTGTGTCTTCTTCAATTTCTTTCATGAGTGTTTTGTAGTTCCTAGAGTATAGATCCTTTACCTCTTTGGTTAGGTTTATTCCGAGGTATCTTATGGTTTTTGGTGCTATTGTAAATGGAATCGCTTCTCTAATTTCTCTTTCCACAGTTGCGTTGTTAGTGTATAAGAAAGCAACTGATTTCTGTGCATTGATTTTGTATCCTGCCACATTACTTTTTTCTCTTTAAGAATAAGAGGAAAAAAATTAATTTGGATGTCTTGATAAGTATTAATTGCCAATAAGCTCTTTATCATGTCTCAGGAAAATACCTGTTGTGTGTACTTGGCTATTATGGACTTCTAACTTATATTAACTACAGCAGTTACAGCGGGAAGGAAAGAAAGCTTCATCCGGCATTCTAATTACTGACCTGGAAACAGTACAGCTGGAAATGTGGTTCTAAGTTCACTTTAAAAAATAAAATGCTTTGATCTAAAAGCATTAATTTAGGTAGCAGGAACTCCCAAATTTGGACATTTTATATATATTTTTAGGTTTAATCAAAACAATTTTGTGCATCTATGTCTATGCTTGACCTCTCCCTCTGAAAGTTGCTTTAGATTAGAATACTCTGTTCATTTAAATGAAACCTTTAATCTTCAGTGATGGAAAAGTAAAAATTTGATGGCTCACTAATGTTGATATGAAAAAAGAATAGAAGAACAACGGTGGATATTGTTTTCATTTTGCCAGTATAAATTACAGTTAGGATGAATAACAAGATTATATATACTCTAGATGTGATACCAGAAAAAAATTATGCTTCATACATTATGAAGTAATAATACTCGGTCCTGTATCAATAAGCCATAATACATTTTTGACATAATATTTATTGTGATGTATATTTCTTGTCATAAATACTAAACTATGAAGAATTTTTGGTGTGATTAAGAAAATGATTTACATAATTAGTCTTTGATAGGAAAATTTTAGAAATGAATTTAATAGAATATTTGCAAATAAGAGTTGTAATGTAGTAAATCCTTGCTGAATGGTATTTTATGCTTTTTGACAGCTTACTTTTGGGGCAGACAGTAAGGTTGGATATTGGTCAATAGATCAGAATCCATAATGTCAGTTTATGGATAAATTGGAGCTATTATTCCAGTTTTGAATGGGTAGTTTTAGAATGGTGCATGGATGGATGAGTGAATGAATTTTGAGCCAAATCAGACATATAACAGGAGAATAGCTTCATTTAAGAGTATCCTAGTACCTCTCTTCCCCCAACCTTGATACTCTTCTGTCTTGACTTTCTACCTCCTAGCCAGGAGGAAAGAGAATTAGACTTAAAAGGACACATCTTCTTCTGGGCAGAGAAGGCAAGTCAGCTACAGAATGCATCTGGAGGGTTAATTGTGTTCTGTCACATTACAAAAGTTATTCAACATGACCAAAACAAAAGCAAACTTCTGATAATAAAAAAATTCTGTATAAAAAAATTACTTTTGTTTTTCTCTGCTGTTAAAGCAGGTGGTCCTGCTTCTGTGGACTAGAAATTTTATCGTGTGTGTAAAAATCTTTTTTAAAAAGATGTTATTTATTTATTTATTTATTTATTTATTTATTTATTTATTTATTTATTTTAGAGAGTGAGAGAGAGCACGCATGAGGAGGGGAGAAGCAGAAGGGGAGGGAGAGAGAATCTGAAGCAGACTCTGTCTGAGTACAGTGCCCAGTGCAAGGCTCCATCTCATGACTGAGAGATCATGACCTGAGCTGAAACCAGGAGTTGGACACTTAACTGACTGAGCCACCCAGGCACCCCAGGAAACCTTTTCTTAAAAGGCTGGTATTCCCTGAAAATACAATGGCAAAATTAGGGGTGTCATTAAGTTCCTAAGTAATAGCTTCACAGAGGTTTCTGGAAATTCGTTAAAATGTAATTATTCTCATATGTGCCCAAGTGAGTTAAGAGCAATATAGACCTGTGTCAGAATGTACATTCTGAGGTAATAAAACCCTTGTTACTGTGTGGAGGAAACGTAGGTGAGACCTTATTTTGGGAATTAGGGGGCGATGGCTTATATCTCTTTCAGGTGCTGTTACCCTGATGTACTCTGAGATTGTAGGATCCTGTTATATTATAAAAAGATATATCACATAATACTATAAAATGATAATTTAGTACCTATATAACCTCAATGTTGTTTCTATCTGAAAATATCTTCTAATGCCTCTTCAAGCTTATTTCTATTTTTTAGCCAAGTGATTTTTTTCTTAAAGTCCAAACTAAAAATGGAAAGTCGGCCCAATTTATTTGCTTGTATATGTATCTAGAATTGGATTTCCTTTAGTTTTCTCATCCTCTAGCTCCAACCCATCGGCGTGTCCTGTGGGCTACTCTGCAGAGGATAGCCCAGATGTGTGTACTTCCCATCATCCCTACTGTTATGCCCTAGCTCAAGCTGCCATCATCTTCTTACTCTTCTCCTTACTTCCAGTATTGATTTCCCCTTTCCACTTACCACAATAGTCTACTAGGACTGCCATAACATAATACCACAGACCAGGCAGCTTAGACAACAGAAATTTTTTTTCTCATAGTTCTGGAGTCCAAGATCAAGATGCCATCAGGATTGGTTTCCAAAGAGAGCTCTCTTCCTGGCTTGTAGATGGCTGCCTTCTCACTCCATCCTCACATTGTGGAGAGAGAGAGAGAGAAAGAGATCTGGTGTTTTTCCCTCTTATAAGGACAACAGTCCTATCAGATTAGGGCCCCACCCTCATGACCTCATTTACTTTAATCCTAATTAGAGGGCCCTATCTCCAAATATAGTCACCTTGAGAGTTAGGGCTTCAATATATGAATCTGAGGGGGAACACAATTCAGTCCATAACAGATGAATCTTTAAAAAGTTAAAAGCAGATCATGTTTCTCCCTGTTTAAAACTCCCCAATGGCTTCTTGTCACTTTGAAAATAAAATCTAAACTCCTTACTTTGACTTTCAAAACTCTGTAATCAGGTCCCCCGTCTACCCCCTCTCACCCAGGGCCACATTGCACCATTCCAGGAGTCATGGTTCCTACATGAGAGAATCAATAACGCAGAGACCCTCATCTGTACTCCTTTCAGTACATCTTGATGTATCATCGGCATCCTCCCTCTTTGGTCACCTGCAGAGGCCGATAGACCCTTCTCACCCTAAATTCAGTTCACATGTCCAAACAGATGATGCCACACACACACATCCTAAGAAGGTATAACAAGGTTTATTACTTACCTATCTGAGATTTTGAGGAGAGCAGGGCAGGCCTCCCAGGCAGATCTGAAGTGGCTTTCAAGAGCAAGGAAAGGAGATTGGCCTGGGTTTTTTTATTATGGATAGGGGTAGGGCTGCAGTAGCTAGGAAAGGGGCATGTCTTGTTTGAATCTCCCGCCAGCAAAAAAGGAGGGAGTGCCCAGCTTTTCTTATCAGCTTGTCCAGATATAGAACACAAGGGAAGAAGGTGGAGTGAGGCTCTCAGCAATCAAATATCAAAAATCAGTAAGAATTATACTCCCCTAGCTTCTTGTTCTTCAAGAGGTTTTGACTCTTTTTGGCCCTTTGCTCTTGCATATAATTTTAAGGATCCTGTCAAATCCCATAAAAAGCCTTGTGAGGATTTTTATTAGAATTGCATTGAATCTATGTATAAGTTTGGAGAATCATTGACATCTTTAGGATATTGAGCCTTTCCATCCAAGAACAGTGTGTATCTATTTAAGTTTTCTTTAATATTTCAATAAAAATAAATAATTTTCTCCATTGAGGGTTTTTGTAATATTTAGTCATATGTGTGTTACATTTTTTGTTGCTTTTATAAAACTGTTTTATATGCAATTACATTCCTAACTAAATTATACCTTATCAGGTAAGATAATGCTCCTTATCAGGTTAAGGAAGTTGCCTTGTATTCCTAGTTTGCTAAGAATTTTTATCAAAGATAGGTGTGAACTTATCAAAACTGTTTTTTTTTCATATTACTATACCTTGTACTTTTTTGCTGAAAGCCAGACATGATGTACTGCATAAAAAGAACTCTGGTAAGTAGTCTTTTAGTAATGTAGTGATAAAGTGTAGGAGGGAAAGTGTTCTAGAGTCCTGTGATTAGATCTCAGCTTGTGACCCTGGGCTGTGAAATTTACCAGTAGTTCTCAGATTTCCCTTCCCACTTTAGAAGGGACAGGCTGGTTTGAGAAGTCTGGAGGTATGTATTTTGCATCCCCTATTTGGAATACTATAGGGGGGCTCAATTTGGATTTTTCTCTTGTCTCACATAGGAAGGCTAGAGCCAGGTGAAGTTGAGTATTTCCCTTCCCCAGGTTGGTTAGGCTCAGATAAAATCCCCAAAATGTTGGCCTTTGGTAAAATAGTTTCTTTTGAGGGCAGGCCTTATTATGAAAAATAAAATGTTCTGGTGTATTTCAAAATGATTATTTTTCCTTTCTCCCTGTCAGAAACAAGAGTTTTTGTTTTTGTTTTTTCTTATATTCAGTATGGGAACTTGGTAGGGCTTCTGGAGGTAAAAAAATCACCAAGGTGTGGGGGCCCCTTTGATGACTGGGTCCCGATGGAGTTTTAAATTCTCAGACTTGTCCACACTGAGCCTCCAGCAATTCATTAATTATAGTTTAGATTTTTTTTGTACCCTGGTACTGGTTGTTGTGGATGTTTCTGCTCCAGTAAGTTGTAATTTTCTATATTCACCTATCTTTCTCTTCAGTTTTCAGGAGCAGCAGTTTGGTGTGACCTCACTTTTCAGACAGATCTAAGAAGAGTTGTTGATTTTTTAGTTTGTCTATCTTTTACTTGTCATTAGATTGAGGCACTGACTTCCAAGTTCCTTATATGACAGACTAGAAAACAGAAACTGTTTATGTATTTTAATGCCACTTTTTAGTTTGCTTAAACTTTAGAATTATTATACAAAATTTACCTTTATGTAGTGACTCGCTTTTGTCCCTAATGATATTTCCTGTTCTAGTGTATTTTGTCTAATGTTAGTATAGCCACCTTGGGTTTCTTTCTTTTTTAAAAAATTAATTAATTTTTAATTTTTTTTTGAACGGTGTTATACTGGGATATAATTTTCCATTCTTTTGTTTTACATATTCCTGTGTCCCTGTATTTTAAGTATGTTACCCGTAGACAGCTGTATTTTTTTCCAATCTTGTTGTCTGTTTATTAACTGATGAGTTTAGTTAGTCCATAGGCATTTATTGTGATTATTTATATATTTAAACTTGTTTCTATTATTTTGTTTTTGTATTTCTTCTGCTCTTTTTACTTTTCCCCTTAAAAATTGAGTATTTTTCCTTTGTTTTTAAATATAATTTGCTTTTATCTACTCTGGCATTTATATCCTATTTCTATTCTTTTAAGTTTACCCTTACAGTTTTACCACGTATATTTAATTTGCCAAAATTTAAACTTGCCCAAACCACACAAAACTCTAACTTTGTTTATTCTTCTCCAACTTATACTCTTGTTACCCAGTATTTTAGGTCTCATTCTTATTTAACCCTACAAATTAACTCTTATCATTTTAGATAGGTGGCATTTATTTATAAAACATGTTTATTATTTTACTTATTCTACATTCCTGCTTGCATTTCAGAAATGCTATAATTTTCCATCTTTCATAATATAGACCTCTTCATAGAATCCTATCAGTGTTTGACTATCTGAAAGTATCTCTATTTTACCTTAATTCTGAAAGGATCATTTTGCTTAATTCTGGAGTATTATGATTATATTCTCTCAGCATTTTGAAGACATCCCACGGTATTCTAGTATCTGGTGTTACTACTGAAAAATTTGTTAGTCATATTTCCAATCCTTACTGATTGATTTGTTTTTCCCTGTCTTTCCATTTGTTTTAGATGTTTTGTAGTCTATTATAACAGTTTTATGCATGAATTTTTCTTAAATTTATTCTCTTTTGGAATCTATTATGTTTCTAAAATCTGTGGATTCATGTATTTTTATCAATTCTGGAAAATTCTCAACAACTTCTAGCCAAATAGTCTCTCTTTGATATCCTTGTATGCCCCTTCCTCCTAATGAGATTTTTTAAGATATACAATGGACATTCTCATTTCCATCCTCCATATCTCTTAATCTCTGTGGCAGAACTATCCATTTGTTCCATTTTCTAACTTTCCCTTGCTATTAAGTTTGGTCTGAGTTCTGGCCAATGAGTTTAGATAAAGCAGTGTAATAAGCCCTTCCTGTACATAAAAATTTCCCATATAAAAACTAATAAACAAATATTGGCAAATTGAATTCAGTAATAAATAAAAAGTATAATATAATAAGTGACTATAATGCACTATGGCTAAGTGGTATTTGTACCAGAAATGCAAGGTTGGTTTTACATTTAAAAATCAGAGTAAAGAAGAAAATAAATGTATGGTTATCTCAATAGATACAACAAACTACATCTAACATCATCCTTAGGTGAAATATTGAATATGTCCCCCAAATTATAGAGCAAATCAAGAATGTATACTATTAAAATTTCTATAAAACATTACCCTCAAAGTCCTATCCAGTGTAATTAGGCAAGATAATAAAATTTTGAGAACCATGGAGACAAACTAGTTAAAGAAGTAGAATCTTGATAAACTGCCCAAATTTGAGAAGAATTTTTATCAAAAACACCCTGATTTGCCTAGGTACACAGCATCATAGGCAGAGACTTACAGAAGAAGCCAGGACATTATAGATAGACATCACAATAACCAGTTGGATTTCTATACACTGACAATGAACAATCTGAAGGGAAATTAAGAAAATTCCATTTATAATAGCATCAAAAATAAAAAAAAAATTAAGAAAAAATCTAACCAAGGAAGTAAAAGTATTTTACACCAAAAACTATAAAATGTTGCTGAAAGAAATTAAAGACACAAATAAGTGGAAAAACATCCTATGTTCACGGAGTTGAAGACTTCATATGGTTAAGATGTCAGTACTACTCAAAGAAATCTACAACTTCAATTCAAACCCTATCAAAATCCCAATGATGTTGGGTTTGGCGGTGGGGGGAGGGGGGTTGTTGGCTTGTTTTGTTTTGTTTTGTTTTTGTAGAAATTGCAAGATCTATTTAAACTTTCATAGGGAATCTCAAGTGACCCTGAATAGCTAAAACATCTTGAAAAAGAACAAAATCGGAGGACTTACACTTCTGATTTCAAAACTTATTGCAAAGCTACAGTCATCAAAACAGTGCCATGAAGACAGACATATACAACAGTGGAAGGGAATAGAGTCTGAAAATAAATGCTCACATATATGGTTGATTTATTTTTGACAAGAGTGCCATGACCAGTGTATGGGGAAAGGAGAGTCTTTTCAGCAAATGTTGGGACAACTGGATTTCCACATGCAAAAAAAAAAAAATGAAGTTGGACCCTAACCTTATACCATTTACAAACATTAACTCAAAGCAAATGAAGACCTAAATGTAAGACTAAATTTATAGAACTCTGAGAAGAAAACATAGGAGAAAACCTTCATGAAATTATATTTGCCAATGATTTCTTGGAAATGACAACCAAAGCATAGGCAACAACAACAACAACCCAGATAAATTGGACTTCATGAAAATTAAAAAATAACAAACTTTTATGCATCATAGGACAGTATCAACAGAGTGAAAAAGCATCCCACAGAATGTGAAAAAGAACATTTGCAAACCATATATGTGATAAAGGTTTCATATGCAGAACATATAAAGAACTGCTACAACTTAACAACAAAAGCCAGGTAAGAAATGGGCAAAGCACTTGAATGTACATTTCTCCAAAGAAGTTATGCAAATTTTCATTAGGCAGATAAAAAGATGCTTAACATCACTAGTCATTAAGGAAATGCAAATCAAAACCACAATGAGATACTACTTCAAACCCATTAGGATGGCTATTATATTTTTTTAAATGGAAAACAACATGTATTTGTAAGGATGTGGAGAAATTTGGTACAATGATACAATGCTGGTGGGAATAGAAAATGGAATGGCACTATGAAAAGAGTTTAGTGGTTTCTAAGAAAGTAAATATAAGATGATTATACCATGTGATCAGCAATTCCATTCCTTGGTATATACTCAAAAGAAATGAAAACAGAGACTTAAACAGATATTTGTATACCAATGTTTACAAAAGCATTAGTCACAATAACCAAATGGTCAGAACAATCCAGGTGTCCGTGAATAGTTGAATGGACAAACCAAAAGTGATATATACATGCAATGAAATATTACTCTGTCTTAAAAGAAAAGAAATTATGATGTATGTTACAAGCATTATGCTAAGTAATATAAACCCAACACAAAAAGTCACATATTGTATGATTCTACCTATTGGCCTAAAATAGGCCAATTCATAGAGACAGAAAGAATAGAGGTAATCAGGTGCTGGCTAAAACTAAAGACTGACATTACCAAGAGTTGACAAGAATGTAGAACAACTAAAACTCTCATATATTTTTGGTGTGAGTATAAAATGATATAGCCCACTTTGGAAATCTAGTTGACATTATTAACTAAGGCCAAACATATGCTTAATCTATGATCCACCTTCTACTGGATCTATTCTAGGATATAGAGATCTAGAAAGATCTTTACTCTCACTATTACAACACATCAACAACAAGAAACATGACAAATTTCAAGTTCACAACTTTTTTGAACTCATTAGAGAGTTGAGATTGAAGGGCAACCAACTAGCCCAAAATAAAGAGAGGCAAATGCATGTAGGGAGAGAAAGATGTGAGCACTTGCCTATTTGAGAAAGATGCAACCAAGCATCAGTAAGAAAAATTTAGCCAGAATTCTTAAAGAGTTGGTAGAGGCCAAGTGTGAGCTGGGGAGAGAATTTGGGTGTGCAGATACAAGGGAAAATTGTATCCATTTGTATACTTTTCTTCACAAACTTCATTAATTGTTCACAGAAATGATACATGAGAGTTCTGAAAATGAATCCCTCATTGTGTCAGCCTGGAGTGTGGGAATGGTTTAAAACCCTACAAGATCCTTTCCCACTTAAACAGAACCTTAAACTACAGAGGAAAGGACAACAAATATTCACTCTTGGGATATTGATGAAACTTCACTGCAGTTGGGGAAAGGGAAAAGAAAAAACATCTCCCCATTGGAAGGGCAGTGATACATGCTGGGCCCAAAATTTTAAGCTGTGGGGACAGAGAAGCACTGAGAAGACCATATCCCTTGACCCAGAAATATTGTGCATGCCTAAGACTGAAGCTTAATCAGAGCAACAGAGAATGCTTCTTCCCCTTAGACCTCTGCCACATGGCTAAAAATTATCAAGTTACAAGTAATAGTGAAAGATTGCTGGAAGAATTGTAAGAATATGGAGCAAGAGGTGCAGCCCAAAAAGATAGCTTAAAGTTGGAGGAAGAACAGACATTGGCAAATGATCCCCACCCTAAAAACAAAGTATTTATGGAAGAATTTGAAGACTATGGTGCACAACAAACCCTAAATCCAGCTCAATTGCTGACTAGATTGACTCAAAACCCCACACTAAAGGACTAGAGGAAGGAAAGACATGTCCATTTCCAGTCATAAAAACAATTTATCTGAATCATTACTAATATAAGAAGAAAAACTACAAAGCACATGGAAAAACAAGAAGTAAAAGACAACACACTGTCAATAAACAAAGCAAACAACAGGCCAGATTCAGATATGACACAGATGTTGGAACTGCCAAACAGGTAATTTAAAATAACCATAATTGGAGTGAGTCCAAGATGGTGGAACAGTAGGAGACCTTAATTCTGTCTGGTCCCAGGAATTCAACTAGATAACTATTAAGTCATTCTAAACACCTGTAAACTCAACCTGAGATCTAAGAAAAGAATAGCTGCAACTCTACAAATAGGAAAGCAACCACCTTCTGCAAGGTAGGAGGTGCAGAAGTGAATCCAAGACAATATATGGGAAGATAGATTCCAGGGAGAGGGAGCCTCTGTAAGTCGGCTACCAGAAAGTGATATAGCAGGGGAGCACAAAATCAGAACTTTTAGAAATCTGCTCTGGTAAGAGACATCCCTGCCTGAAAGGCGCTCAGGTGGTGAAGCAGGGCAGAATCTTAGGTGGGACAGTGTGGTCTCAGGATCCCTGGGGTCACAGGGAAACCAGAGGTGCCTGAGTATGGTAGAGTTCCCAGGCATCAGAGCAGGGAAGCCTGCTGCAATCATTGAGCCCACGAGTTGGCTCTCAGCTTGGTTGCCATATACTGTGAGAGACCAACCCCCCTTCCTCCCTGGGGAGAAGTGGCGTGGGTGCATGCTGTAGGAGTTTGCAGGATTTGGAGACTCAAAACAGGGTCACGTGCCTGAGTTAGAAGTGGTCGATCACAGGCTGGGTGAGCACGGAGGGCAGATGGAGACCAGGGAAACAGGAGTGATTGACTGCTTTTTCCTGAGGGTGCACTAAAGAATGGGACCCTGAGCTTTTGGCTCCAGGGCTGGAGAGTGGGAGGTCACCATTTTCATTCTCATCCTCTAAAGCTGTACAGAAAGCCTTCAGGGAACAAAAGCCACATAGAACAATCCAAGGCAGCTTACTTAGCCTGGCCCCCTGGCAAGGGCAGTGCAAATCTGCCTGGGGCAAAGACACCTGAGAATTGGTGCAATAGGTCTATCCCCAGATCAGCAAGAACATTGGCTAAGAACAAGTTTACTGATCATAGAAAACTGCAAAACTCTGGCACTAAGGGAAAATAGTATATAGAATTCATGTTTTTTTCCCCCATGATTCCTTAGTCTTTAAATTTTAATTTCTTTCTCTTTCCTTTTTCAACAAATTTCTTATTTTATCAACTCTTTATTTTTTTATTTTCATTTTTGCAGGTACATTCTGCCTTTTCATTGTATTTAATCTTATTTTTGTAGATATATAAGTTTATCTTTCTTTACAATTTGGGATGCAGTTTTGTCTAACAGACCAAAATACACCCAGAATCTAGTATATGGCTCTGGTCTCATCACCTGTCTGATTATATTCTCTCTCTCTTTTTTTATTTTCTTTTTTTTTTGTTAAAGTCTTTTTTAGTTTTCCTCTTTACAGTTACATTCTATCCTTTCAATGTATTTAATTTTATTTTTGTATATATATAAGTTTTTCTTTCTCTACAATTCTGGGATGCAGTTTCTTCTAACAAACTGACCAAAATACACTCAGGATATAGTGGATTGCTCTATTCTGTTCCCCTGTCAGTTTATATTCCTTCATTTTTTTTTTAAATTTTCATTTTTACAGTTACATGCTATCCTTTCACTGTATTTAATTTTATTTTTGTACATAAATAAGTTTTTCTTTCTTTACAATTTTGAGGTCTGGTTTTCTAAGAAACAGACCAAAATACACACAGGATCCAGTATATTGCTCTGTTCTGTTCACCTGTCTGATTATATTCTCTCTCTTTTAAAAAAAAAAAAATTTTTTTTTTCCAGTTTCAGGTCTCTTCTGATTTGCTTAGTGTATATTTCTCTGGGGTCGTTGTTGCCATTTTCATATTTTGTTCTCTCATTCATCTATTCTCTGGACAGAATGAGAAGACGGAAAAACTCACCTCAAAAAAGAGAACAAGAGGCAGTACCAACTGCCAGGCACCTAATCAGTATGGATATAAATAAGATGTCAGAACTAGAGTTCAGAATAACGATTATAAAGATACTAACTAGCTGGGCTTGGGAAAAAAGCATAGAAGACACTAGAGAATCCCTTTCTGGAGAAATAAAAGGGCTAAAATCTAATCAAGTCAAAATAAAAAAGGCTATTAATGATATGCAATAAATAACAGAGGCTCTAACTACTAGGATAAATGAGGGAGAAGAGAGAATTAGTGATATAGAAGACCAAATGGTGGAGAATAAAGAAGCTGAGAAAGATTGATAAACAACTACTGGACCACAAGGGGAGAATTCAAGAGATAAGTGATACCATAAAGTGAAACAATATTAGAATAATTGGGATCCCAGAATAAGAGGAAAAGGGGGAGGTAGAAGGTATATTGGAGCAAATTATAGAGGAGAACTTCCCTGATCTGGGGAAGGAAACAGACAATCCAGTCCAGGAGGCACAGAGAACCCCCCTCAAAATCAGTAAAAATAGGTTAACACCCCGATATATAATAGTGAAACTTGCAAATCTCAGAGGCAAAGAGAAGAACCTGAAAGCAGCTCAGGACAAGAGGTCCGTAGCCTACAAGGGTAGAAACATTAGACTGGCAGGAGACTTATCGACAGAGACCTGGCAGGCCAGAAAAGACTGGCATGATATATTCAGGGTGCTAAATGAGAAAAAATATGCAGCCAAGAATACTTTATCCAGCTAGGCTGTTATTCAAAATAAGAGAGATAAAAAGCTTTCAGGACACAGAAACCAAAAGAATTTGTGATCACTAAACCAGCCCTGCAAGAAATATTAAAAGAGATCCTTTAAGCGAAGAGAGAGCCCAAAAGTACAGAAACAGTGACTTTACAGGAAATACAATGGCACTAAATTCGTATCTTTCAATAGTTACTTTGAATGTAAATGGGCTAAATGCCCCAGTCAAAAGACACAAGGTATCAGATTGGATAAAAAAAGTAAGACCCATCGATATGCTGTCTGCAAGAGACTCATTTGAGGTACCCAAAGACACCTCTAGATTGAAAGTGAGGAGGTAGAAAACCATTTGTCATGCTAATGGACATCAAAAGAAAGCTGGGGTGATAATCCTTATATGAGAAAAACCAAAAAAATTTTTTTAAGATTTTATTTATTTGACACAGAGAGAGATACAACGAGAGAGGGAACACAAACAGGGGGAGTGGGAGAGGGAGTAGCAGGCTTCCTGCTGAGCAGGGAGCCCAATGCAGGGCTTGATCCCAGGACCCTGGGATCATGACCTGAGCCAAAGGCAGACGTTTAATGACTGAGCCACCCAGGCCCCTGGAAAAACCAAATTTTAAACCAAAGACTGTAATAAGAGATGAGGAAGGACACTATATCATAATTAAAGGGTCTATCCAACAAGATCTACCAATTGTAAATATTTGTGCCCTTAACATGGGAACAGCCAATTATATAAACCAATTAATAACAAAATTAAAGAAACATGTCAATAATAATACAATAATAATATAGGGGAATTTAACACCCCACTCACTGCAATGGACACATCATCTCAGCAGATCAACAAGGAAACAAGGGCTTTGAATGACACACTGGACCAGATGGACTTCACAGATATATTCAGAGCATTCCGTCCTAAAGCAACAAAATACACATTCTTCTCGAGTACACATGGAAGGAATATTCTCCAGAATAGATCACATACTGGACCACAAATCAACCAGTACCAAAAGACTGGGATCATTCTCTGCAAATTTTCAGACCACAATGCTTTGAAAGTTAAACTCAATCACAAGAGGACATTTGGAAAGAACTCAAATACATGGAAGCTAAGGAGCATCCTACTAAAGAATGAATGGGTCAACCAGGAAATTAAGGAAGAATTTTAAAAAATTCATGGAAACAAAAGAAAATGAAAACACAACTGTTCAAAACCTTTGGGATGCAGCAAAGGCAGTCCTATGAGGGAAGTATATAGCACTACAAGCCTTTCTCAAGAAACAAGAAAGGTCTTAAATACACAACCTAACCTTACATCTAAAGGTGCTGGAGAAAGAACAGCAAATAAAGCCTAAACCCAGCAGGAGAAGAGAATTAATAAAGATTAGAGCAGAAATCAATGAAATAGAAACCAAAAGAACAGTAGAACAGATCAATGAAACTAGGAGCTGGGTCTTTGACAGGCGGGGATACTCACCACTATACTAATGAGGACCGGCTCTGGAGCTGGGTCTTTGAAAGAATTAATAAGACTGATAAACCCCTGTCCAGACTTACCCAAAAGAAAAGAGAAAGGACCCAAATAAATAAAATCCTGAATGAAAGTGGAGAGATCACAACCAACACAGAAGAAATACAAACAATTATAAGAACATATTATGAGCAACTACATGCCAACAAATTAGGCAATCTGAGAGAAATGGATGCATTTCCAGAAATGTATAAACTTCCAAAACTGAATCAGGAAGAAGTGGAAAACCTGAACATACCAACCAACCCATAACCAGCAAGGAACTTGAAGCAGCAATCAAAAATCTCCCAACACACAAGAGTCCAGGGCTGGATGGCTTCCCGGGAGAATTCTACCAAACATTTAAAGAAGAATTAATACCTAATCTTCTGAAGCTGTTTCAAAAAATAGAAATGGAAGGAAAACGTCCAAACTCTTTCTATAAGGCCAGCATTACCTTGATTGCAAAACCAGACAAAGACCCCACCAAAAAGAAAAATTACAGATCAATAGCCCTGATGAACATGGATGCAAAAATTCTCACCAAGATTCCAGCCAATAGGATCCAACAGTACATTAAAAGGATTATTCACCACAACCAAGTGGGGTTTATTCCTAGGCTGCAAGGGTGGTTCAACATCCACAAGTCAGTCAATGTGACACAATACATTAATAAAAGAAAGGACAAGAACCATATGATTCTCTCAATAGATGCAGAAAAAGCTTGACAAAGTACAACATCCTTTCTTGATTAAAACTCTTCACAGTGTAGGGATATAGGGACATACCTCAATATCATAAAAAGTCATTTATGAAAAGCACACAGCAGTATCATTCTCAACGAGGAAAAACTGAGAGATTTTCCCTAAGGTCAGGAACATGGCAGGGATGTCCTTTATCACCACTGTTGTTCAACATAGTACTAGAAGTCCTGGCCTCAGCAATCAGACAACAAAAAGAAATAACATGCATCCAAATCAGCAAAGAAGTCAAATTCTCACTCTTCGCAGATGACATCATACTCTACATGGAAAACCCAAAAGACTTCACCCCCAAATCACTAGAACTCATACAGGAATTCAGCAAAGTGGCAGGATATAAAATCAATGCACAGAAATCAGTTGCATTTCTATACACTAACAATGAGACAGAAGAAAGAGAAAATAAGGAGTCAATCCCAATTACAATTGCACCAAAAACCATAAGATACCTAGGCATAAACCTAACCAAAGAGGCAAAGGATCTGTACTCTGAAAACTATAGAACACTCATGAAAGAAATTGAGGAAGACACAAAGAAATGGAAAAACGTTCCATGCTCATGGATTGGAAGAACAAATATTGTGAAAATGTCTATGCTACTTAAAGCAATCTACACATTAATGCAATCCCTATCAAAATACCATCAACTTTTTTTACAGAGCTGGAACAAATAATCCTAAAATTTGTATGGAACCAGAAAAGACCCCAACTAGCCAAAGGAATGTTGAAAAAGAAAACCAAGCTGGTGGCATCACAATTCCAGACTTCATGCTATATTACAAAGCTGTAATCATCAAGACAGTATGGTACTGGCACAAAAACAGACACATAGATCAATGGAACAGAATAGAGAGCCCAGAAATGGACCCTCAAATCTAATCTTCGACAAAGCCAGGAAAGAACATCCAGTGGAAAAAAGGCGATCTCTTCAACAAATGGTGTTGGGAAAATTGGACAGCCACATGCAGAAGAATGAAACTGGACCATTTCCTTACACCATACAAAAAAATAGACTCAAGATGGATGAAAGACCTAAATGTGAGAAAGGAATCCATCAAAATCCTTGAGGAAAACACAGACAGCAACCTCTTCGATCTCAGCCACAGCAACTTCTTGCTAGAAACATTGCCAAAGGCAAGGGAAGCAAGCGCAAAAATGAACTATTGGGACTTCATCAAGATAAAAAGCTTTTGCACAGCAAAGAAACAGCCAACAAATGCAAAAGACAACTGACAGAATGGGAGAAGATATTTGCAAATGACATATCAGATAAAGGGTTAGTATCCAAAAATCTATAAAGAACTTATCAAACTCAACACCCAAAGAACAAATAATCCAATCAAGAAATGGGCAGAAGACATGAATAGACATTTTTCCAAAGAAGACATCCAAATGGCCAACAGACACATGAAAAAATATTCAACATCACTTGACATCAGGGAAATACAAATCAAAGCCACAATGAGATACCACCTCACACCTGTCAGAATGGCTAAAATTAACCACTCAGGAAACAACAGATGTTGGTGAGGGTGCAGAGAAAGGAGAGCCCTCTTACTGTTGGTGGGAATGCAAACTGGTGTTGCCACTCTGGAAAACAGTATGGAGGTTCCTCAAAAAGTTGAAAATAGAGCTACCCTATGACCCAGCAATTGCACTACTAGGGATTTACCCCAAAGATACAAATGTAGTGATCCAAAGGGGTATGTGCACCCCAATGTTTATAGCAGCAATGTCCACAATAGTCAAACTATGGAAATTGCCCAGATGTCCATTGACAGATGAATGAATAAAGAAGATGTGGTATATATATATACAATGGGATACTACTCAGCCATCAGAAAAATGAAATCTTACCATTTGCAATAATGTGGATGGAACTAGAGTGTATTATGCTGTGAAATAAGTCAATCAGAGAAAGACAATTATTATATGATCTTACTCGTATGTGGAATTTAAGAAACAAAACAGAGGATCATAGGGGAAGAGAGGAAAAAATAAAACAAGACAAAATCAGAGAGGGAGACAAATCATAAGAGACTCTTTTATTTATTTATTTATTTATTTAAAAATTTTTTATTGTTATGTTAATCACCATACATTACATCACTAGTTTTTAATGTAGTGTTCCATGATTCATTGTTTGTGTATAACACCCAGTGCTCTGTTCAATAAGTGCCCTCTTTAATACCCATCACCAGGCTAACCCATCCTCCCATCCCCCTCCCCTCTAGAACCCTCAGTTTGTTTTTCAGAGTCCATCGTCTCTCATGGTCCATCTCCCCCTCCAATTTCGCCCCCTTCATTCTTCCCCTCCTGCTATCTTCTTCTTTTTTTTTTTCTTAACATATATTGCATTATTTGTTTCAGAGGTACAGATTTGAGATTCAACAGTCTTGCACAATTCACAGTGCTTACCAGAGCACATACCCTCCCCAGTGTCTATCACCCAGCCACCCCATCCCTCCCACCCCACCCCCCACTCCAGCAACACTCAGTTTGTTTCCTGAGATTAAGAATTCCTCATATCAGTGAGGTCATATGATACATGTCTTTCTCTGTTTGACTTATTTCGCTCAGCATAATACCCTCCAGTTCCATCCACGTCATTGCAAATGGCAAGATCTCATTCCTTTTGATGGCTGCATAATATTCCATTGTATATAGGAAACAAATTGAGTTTTCCTGGAGGTGAGGGGGGTGGGGGATGAGGTAACTGAGTGATAGACATTAAGGAGGCCATGTGATATAATGAGCACTGAGTATCATATAAGAACTGATGAATCACTGATCTCTACCTCTGAAACTAATAATATTTCATATGTTAATTAATTGAATTTAAATTTTAAAAAATTAAAAAAATAAATTAAATAAATAAGGAAATGAAGCAAGAAATTTAAAAATAAAATAACCATAATTAATATGTTGAAGGCTGAAAGGAAAAGGTTAACACCCTTCAAGATCAGATGGACAATTTTATGAAAGAGCTACAATAAAAAAGAATTAAGTGAAAATGCTAAAAGTGAAAAAACAGTAAAAGAAATGAAGAAAACATTCAGTGGGCTTGCCAATATGCTTAATGCAGCTAAGGAAAGAAGAGGTGAATATGAATATAGGTCAATAGAAATTATATCCAAACTAAAACAAGAAGAGTGGAAAATAAAACAGAGCATTCAAAAGCTGTGGGACAGTAACAAACAATCTAACATGTGTAACTGGAATGCAAGAAGTATGAGAGAAAGAATACGGCAGAATAAATATTTGGTTGAGAACTTTCTAAAATTAATAACAGATACAAATATCAGATCAAGAAGCTCAGAGAACATCAAGCAGGATAGATACCAACACACCACATACACACTCACTTGTGGGCTTTCATATTCAAACTGCTGAAAACCAAAGACAAAGAAAAAATTCTTAAAGACAGCTAGAGAAAAAAGATGCATTAGTATAGAGGACCAATGCCATGAATCCCAGGACTTCTCATCAGAAACCACTCCAGCTGGAAGACGATGGAAGGGAAATCTTTAAAGTGCTCAAAGAAAAAAACCTGTTAACTCAAAATAATATACCTGCTAAGATACTTTTCAAAAAATATGATTCCTTAAAAGTCATTAAAATTGATAAACCTGCAAACCATGAAAAAAGGATAGAAGACAGTAATCACCAATATCAGGAATGAAAGTAGGGGCAATAGAATCCCATTGAGGGAATTCTACCAACAACTCTATGCCCATAATTTTGACAATTCCTTGAAAGACACAATCTACCAAAATTTACTGAGGAAGCAATTGATAACCTGAATATCCTATCAAAGAAGTTGAATTCATAGTTAAAAACCTTCCAGCAAAAAAGACTCCAGTCTAAGTGATTTAACTGGTGAATTCTTTAAACATTTAAGAAACAAAACACTTTCCTATTCATTATATGAGGCCAGCATTACCCTGATACTAAAACCGAAGTTGTTACAAGAAAACTATAGACCAGTATCCCTCTAAACAGAAATGTAAAACCAGTCAATAAAAATAAAATACAGCATGTCCAAGTGGGGTTTGCCCTGGGAATGCAAGGTTGGTGCAACATTTAAAAAATTCAGTATAATTAATTGTATTAACAGACTGAAGAAAGAAACCAGATGATCATCTCAGTAGATGCAGAAAAAGCACTTGTCAAATTCAACATTCATTCATGATAAAAACCCAGCACACCAGGAATAGCATGGAATTTCCTTAACCTGATGAAGGGTATCTACAGAGGCTAACACCATCCTTAATAGTCAGAGACTGAATGCTTTTCCCATAAGACCTGACATGAGGCAAGTATATTCCCCTCTCACCATTAACTAGAAGTTTTCACCAGTACAATAAGGCAAGAAAAAGAAATAAGAGGCTTATAGATTAAAAGGGCAGTAATAGAACTCTCTATTCACAGATAATACAATCGTCTATATGCAAAATACAAAAAAAAAAAAATCTACAAAAAAAAAAAAAAAAACCCAACCCTAGAATAAGTGAGTTTACCAAGAACACAGGATACAAGGTTGACATGTAAAAGTTACCTGTATTTCTCTATCCTAGCAATTGGAATCAAAATGTTCAGGGGATATATGCTGAAAACTACAAATACTGATGAACGAAACCCAAAGAAAACATGAACAAATGGAGACATGGACCTTGTTCATGGATTGGGAGTCTCACCGTGTTACAAAGTCAATTCTCCCCAATTTGACTGATAGATCCAATATAATCCCAGTCAAAATCCCATTAGGAATTTTTTTTTGACAAGCTGACAGGCAAATAAATGGGAGGAGTCAAAACAATTCTGAAATCCAAGAAAAACTACTACTTCATTAAGAGTGTTGTATTGGTGAAAGGACAGGCAAGTAGATCGATAGAACAGAATATAGAGCCAGTATAGACCTATCTTTGAAAAAGATGCAAAAGCAGTTGAAGAAAGGATAGTCTTTTCAACAAATGGTGCTCAAAAAATTGGATGTCCATATACAAAATAAAAAAGAGCCCATAATTCATGCCTCATATGAAAGTTAATTCAGAATGGATCATCAACCTAAATGTAAAACATAAAATTATAAAAGTTTTAGAAGAAAACATAAGAAAATCTTTGTGACTTTGAGTTAGGGAAAGAGTTCTTAGATAAGACAACAAAAACATGATCCACAGGAAAATAGGATGAATCAGACTTTATCAAAATTGAAAGCCACGCTATTAAGAGGAAGAAAAGACAAGCCACAGACTGGAAGAAATATTTGCAAATCCCAACTCTGACAGATAAATAGTATCCAGAATATATGAAGAACTCTCTAAACTCGACCATAAGAAAACAACTCAAAAAACAAATTGGCAAAAGATTTGAATGGACTTTTCATCAAAGAAGGTATACACTTGTCAAGTAAGATGCTCAGCATCCTGAGTCACTAGGAAAATGCAAACTTAAAAACATACTGATAACACTACTCATTAATTGGAATGGCTTATTTTTTAGGCTGACATGTGGTCAGTTCTTCAGCAGCTGGGCGAGTAAGGAAAGGACACCTGCGAGGAGATCTGGCGGTTGGTGGCTGCCGTCCCTTGGACGCGGCTCGCCGAGGTCGCGCGAAGGTTGTCAGCGCGGAACTGCATTGAGATTGTGAATGAGTCGATTGCTCAGAAACAGCTAGAAGTAGTTCACACACTTGATGGCAAGGAATATATTACTCCAGCCCAAATCAGTAAAGAAATAAGAGATGAGCTCTCTGTCCGAGGTGGTCGAGTAAACGTTGTTGATCTGCAACAGGTGATCCATGTGGATCTGACTCATAGTGAAAATACAGCTGGTGACACTGTTAAATCAGAAAAGCATGTTCAGCTAGTGTTGGGACAGCTGGTAGATGAGAACTATTTGCATCAGTTAGCAGAAAAGGTAAATGATGAGTTGCAAGAAAGTGGTCAGGTCACCATGTCAGAACTCTGTAAAATCTATGATCTTCCTGGAAACTTTCTGACACAGGCACTAACTCAGTGACTACGTAGAATTGTTAATGGACACATCAATCCTAATAACGGAGGAGTAATATTTACTGAAGCTTTTGTAGGTGGATCCATGGACTATCCAGTGCTTTTACCTGGGTAGAGTAGTGAATTCTCTGATTTCAAAATATGATGTCAGGAACAGCTGTTCTACTCTCTGCTTGAGGAACTTGTTAATAGTGGACGCTTACGAGGCAGTGTGGTAGGTGAGAGACAGGCCATGGCAGTGTTTATCCCTGACATTTACTCCAGAACAGAGAGTACTTGGGTGGAGTCCTTTTTCAGGCCGAATGGCCATCTAGAATTTGATGCTTTGTTCAGACTTGGATTCCCAGGTGCTACGAGCTAAATAAAGAAAAGATAAAAGACTACACAACTCTTGTTTCTTGAAAGCAGCTTGCGTTGGTCATGGACCTGCGGATCACGTGGAAACATCAGTAGAGGAAGCCATCAGCTCTGGAACATGGTTAATATTGCACCTCTGTTGCCCAGTTCTTTAACAGCTGAAGAAGCAGCAGCGTCGCTTCCACAGGTGATGAGAGCCTTCAGCAAGCTGGCTTTGGCGGCAGTCAGAGACCCTGTTGTCATCAGCGGAAAACTTATAAATAACTGCACGGAACTGTTCAGGGAATTGATGCACCAAAAAACTGAAAAGGAAATGAAAAATAATCCTGTTCATTTAATTACCAAAGAAGATCTGAAACGGGTCTCCATTTTAGAAGGCATTAATACAAGTAAAAAGGATAAGAAAGATGAATGAAGGAGAAAAGCAACAGAGGGCTGTGGAAGTGTGGGAGGAGATGGTGGGGGCAGGGCCAGAGAGTACAAAACTTAAAACATCTAGAAGAAAAGATAATGCTAGCGATGATGAGTCATCTCACACTGGTAAGAAGAAACCAGAGATCACTTTTATGTTCCAGGATGAGATTAAAGAATTTTTTTTTTTTTTTAAGAAAACACAAGATGCCCCTGAGTTTATTGCTGAACTTGCTGAGTACTTAATAAAATCTCTTAATAAAATTCATCTCGAGGTGGTATGTTCAGTGTTCATGTCTTCAACTTCTTCTACCTCTGGAACTGGTAGAAAGTACACCATCAAGGACTTGCAAGAAGATTCTGCTCTTATTCTGCACCTCACACTGAGTCCTGTTTCAGTTCTCAACCTACCGTATCCTCCATGCAACCAGATGTGTCCCACAGATCACTGCTCTTCCAAATAGGAAAATCCCAGACGATCAGAATATGCTTTTGGTAAAGTATCAAGGTTTAGATGTAAAACATTTAGCTAGTTAAAATAAGGAGACTAGGCAGGGAGATGATCCCTGGAGTGATGAATTAGACAAAGAACAACAAGATATCACCAGTGCTACTCATAAAGAGCTTCAAGAACTTTCTTCATCCATTAAAGACAGGCAGAGGCCTCGCTTCTGTGACCAGGGGCAGAGTCCCCCCTCCCCCCCAGATGGCAGTGCACTCATTCTTCAACAACCCTTTGTTGAGCACCTGCTGTGTGTTATGTACTTTATATAAAATTACCACCTCTCACCCTTCTCCTGAAATGAGCTCGAAGATCTACCCCTTTTAATATAATTCAATTCTCTAGTATATACCTTAGTAACCTATGTTATTACCATAGATTTGTTTTTTTTCTGTTAGGGCTTACCGGAATCTCAAGACATGACCTAACACACTCTCATTCTATCGATGAGGAGAATGATGCAGGGCTATCAAAGAGGTGACTAAAATTTATAGGTGAAAGAAGGAAAAATAGATTCCACATGATTCTGTCACTTCTGTTTTACCAGTTCCTTCTCTGTGAAGCAGCTTGAGAACATGAGGGAGGCCTTTGTCCGTCAGAGCTGGAAATAATGTCTTGCAGCCCTGGTTTTGGCTTTCTAATTAGTCATGCTATTTTAATCACCCCCTGCTGAATTTTTTTTCATGGAACTGAAATTACAAGGGCTGTTTCTATTTCCTATACCTGTTTATATGCTGTTTTGCTCTGCTACCGTAGAATGCACAAGAGAAAGGTTTTTAATTTTATTGTTATTATTATTATTTTGGTATCAGTACATTTCATTTCATTTTAAAATAACTGCAGTTTTGTTGACGAGGGTCTTAGATTCTTTCAAGGAGACCGAGAATGGAAAGCAGGCCAGTTAATTCTATCACTGACCTGCAGAGGGAGCTCAGTGGTTTGTGTTTTTTTTTCTCCCTCGCTATTGGTTAATGTAGGAGATTTTAGAGCTGTGTATCCATCACACTGTGACTTATGAACTGTATATTTTTAGAGTCAAGGTAGTTTTTGCTTCACCTACTGCTTCCCTATGTAATGGATTACAACCCTGGGAGTGGGCGTTAGAGCATGGGGGGGTTTTAGTCAAATGTGCTCCAGAGGCTTCCAGAGCTTCTGAAAGGCTCTGGAAAATCTCTCTTCTAGGGATAGGCCACAGGAAGTCTGGCTTGCAAAGACCTCAGTATTTTGGGGGTCTCTAAGAAGAGCCATTGCCCTTTCTGTATAGTTTGCCATCTGCCCTTTAAATTAGTTTTTAAAAATTATACATGTAATACATGCTTGCCGTAGACAATTTTGAAAATTGAAAACACATTACAGAAGAAGAAAAAAAGTCACTCATAATATCCAAACCAAAGCTACCCCCTGTTAATGTAGTTTCTTCTAGTCTCGTTATAGAAAGCCTTACTGCCTAAAACATTGTAGGCTGAGCAATTTTACTTGGAAAATCATGAGCATTTCCTCACTGAAATCCATGTCAGGCAAACTTCCTGAGCTGGGGAGGGTCAGGGCAAGAATGGCTTGGCATCCACAGAAGGTTCTGCAACTGGAACCCAGCTTAACTGAAAATAAAAAACTTCTCTCTCAGTGCCCTGAATTCAGCTGACGATCTGGGTTTGAGTGGTTTGCTCCAGGGATGCCTGTGGCTCAGTGTCCCAGCCTGTCCTACCCAGATGTTGGAAGTCCAGTTCTTGATCTTTATGCTGTCTGTATGATGGCAAAGCACAGTGTTGGCCACAGCCCTGAGGTTCCATGTGACATGGCAGGACACACCTACTTTTGAGGCAACAGATGTTGCATTGGGAACTGCACACTGGACACAACCCACCACGCCTGCCCACGGCGCCATCCCGCCTGTCCACTCCTGTGTAGAGGAGGTAAGCAGGCTGGAGACTGTATCACTAGCACTCGCTAATGTCTACAGGGAGAAAAATGTGAATTTTTCAAAAACTCGTGGCCCACGCTTTCCTCAGGGAGCAGATATTTCTTTTCCTCGGGGAAACTAGAGGTTAGAAAAGAATTGAGCCTTGTGGTCTCCCAGTGAGAAATGAAGTACATGCAGAAGCCCCCCAACCCCATGACAGTTGTGACCTGCTGTCTGTTAGTCTTCTGGCTTTGAGTGAGTGGACCTTAGACCACTGTGAGCAGGAGGCCTGGGTCTGATTTCCAGATGCCCGTTCATTTCTTTTTTATTTATTTATTTATTTATTTATTTATTTATTTATTTATTTATTTATTTATTAAGATTTTATTTATTTGCGAGAGAGAGAATGAGAGACAGAGAGCATGAGAGGGAGGAGGGTCAGAGGGAGAAGCAGACTCCCTGCCGAGCAGGGAGCCCGATGTGGGACTCGATGCCGGGACTCCAGGATCATGACCTGAGCCGAAGGCAGTCGCTTAACCAACTGAGCCACCCAGGCGCCCTGCCCGTTCATTTCTTTATATGAGAGAGAAATGGAGACAGGGAGACAGGGGTCAGCAAGGATCATGCTGCCTGATCCTTTAGCCCAGTTAAACACCATACAGGACTTGGCTTCATGGGGCTTCTTTCAGTATTTGCTGCGTAAGAAAACCAATTTTATTTTAGTTAAAATCACTTTATATGAATCCTTAATAATTATACCCACCTCCATCCCCGAAAAAAAAAAACAAAAACAAAAAAAACAAAACACCAGAAAAGCAATAATCTACTCAGAGCTCAGTTTAGACCAGTGTATGGGTTCTAAGAAACTAGAGTTTATGATGATGTAGATATTTTCTAAATTACTTAAATGAAATCAGTCAGTAAGTATAAATAATATTAAAAGATAAATGTAGAACACAGGCCAAGGGAAAAGGGAAAAAAAATAATTTAGTACATTTTATTTGCATCTTCTCAGATCGATTTCTTGTTGAAATGCTTCCCTGCTTTACTAAGTGAGGTCTGCTGAGCATCTCAACAATTAAATAGACTAGAATTCATAACAGATAAAAAGCTAAACTCCATTTTCAGAGCAGCATTTTAATTCAAGGAAAAGCACACCTGTTGTAAAGAGTTTTGGATGCTCTTGATCTACCTACTGCTTTTGTAAGAACTGCTTCAAGGTCCTAGATGAGCCCGAAAAGGTGAAAAAAATGGGGTGCTCTGAAGAATGTCCTCGGGTTTGCATCCAAAAAGGCTGAGGGTATTTCCTGAGGGTGTGGTTGAACCTGAAAGGGCTGTCAGCCTCCTTCAGACTTGGGTGACTTGGAGATGAAAAATGTGCTTTCAGCAGGAAGCATTTTCTAAACTTCCATTATACTGGATATTTCCATCCAAATGACACTGATAGTTCACTGCTTAAAAAGTGAGGCTAGAAAGTAATATTGTAGGTGAACAGTTCCAATGGGCCCCAGCCTTAATTTCATTTTAGTGAAGGAATGGATGCTGGAGAGTTTAATTAAAGACTGAGGAACTTAATTAAGAATCTAAATGAGTTGCAATCAAATAATTGCTTGAACATTTGTTAGTATGCATGAGTTTATCTATGGATCAGAGAAGTCTTACTCTCAGACATAAAACTTTTATATCTTGCCAGGGGAGATTATGATTTTATCTATGTCAAAGTCAACTTTATTGTTGTGATCTTTATTTAAAAAAAAAAAAAAAGGCACCAGAGGAGTGTATTGGAAGAGGCTGATTTAGTGGACTTCCTTGAATTCAAGGTTGCTTGACCTGAAAGATGATGTCTGTCACATGATAGGAGTTCAATAAACATTTGTTGATGTATTTAATGAATTGCTATTGTCTCCCGCTGTGGGCTGTACACCTGGGCCCATTTCCTCCCATGACATAAAGGAAATACCCATGTGACCCCCCAAGTAATTTAGTGTCTTCTTGGATTAGATCAAGGGCGAGAGGCTAGGCAGCTGACCCAGGATAACAGCTGCCAAGAGATGCAGCTGGACACACCGGGGGTTGATGGAAAAGAACCTGGCTAGCTTGGGTGCTGGGGAAGTGTGGCCGCAGGTTAGGCGGGACCAGGAAGCCTCAGAGACAAAGAAGCTTCCTACCAGGCAGGGCAGGCGGAGGATATCTTCTCTCTCCTCCCCCCACCCACCCCATCAGCCACATCGATTTCTTTATCTTTGAAATTACAATTTCTTTGTTTCAAATTGCGTGAAAAATATATGTTCCTTGTAGAAATATGAAGAGTAAGCAGAAAAAGCCTTCTATAATCCTGGGATTAGAGATTGTTAATATTTCAGCATATGATGCATCTGGGCTTGTTCCTGCATCTAAATATGCCTCAGTATAAATAAGATTTTTATACTACTATACATACGTGTGTGTTTACAATATTAGGATACATGCTGTTTCATATGGTTAGTGTTATTAAAATACAATACTCCCCAGAACATGTTTTTTTTTGCTGACCGCATAATGTAACAAACATGTATACCATGGTGGTTTTGGAGAACCCAGCCAAAGTCATGAAGAGAAGACATGGATTTCTTCTCTTGATGGGGGAGTGGCAAGGTTCTGGAAGAACGCATGAAGTGGGAAAACCTCGTGGTGGTCATTTATGGAAAATCTGCCCCAGTCAGCGTTCACTGTTTAGATTGGCTATCATACCTGCTACATAATCTTAACCTTTTTTCCAAGTTCCTTCTGTCTTCTATGAAAGGTTAATCAGCAGAATGGTGTAAGATTAAACACAGGCGATGAAAATAGAGCAGCTGAGTTCAGACTGAGGGAGGAAACTCAGAGAGGCTGCGTACATACCATGGTGGTTATTACCAAATTTTCAGCACCATCATCTGTGCCCATGGCCTTTGGCTCTCAACTGTGATGAGTGTCCCAAAAAATCATTTTGAAATTGGAAGAGACAAACCACTAAAAATAAAAACTTCTTAAAAATAAAAAAAAAAAGAAAAAGAAAAAAATGGGAGGCTCTTTGATTGCTGAGTGACTTTAGGCAAGTCACTAAATTTGCTGTGCCTGAGTTTTCTTATCTGTAAATGAGGATGATAATAATGCCTAGCTTATATAGTTATAATGGAGATTAAATGTGTCAGTAAAGCATTTAGAACAATGCTTGCTACATGGTAAACTCTTAATAAATTTGATTTTTTTTAATCTTTTTTTTTATTTGATAGAGACAGCGAGAGAGGGAACACAAGCAGAGGGAGCGGGAGAGGGAGAAGCAGGGTCCGCACTGAGCAGGGAGCCTGATGCAGGGCTTGATCCCAGGACCCTGGGATCATGACCTGAGCCGAAGGCAGACGCTTAACGACCGAGCCACCCAGGCGCCCCTAAATTTGATCTTTTATTATTATTAGTAGTAGTAGTGGCTGCAGTGGTAGTAATTTAATAACTTTTAATAATTACTGGATATTTAGATTTCAGGTTTATGATATTATACATAATTCATTAGAATATCCTTACTGATAAATTTTTGCACACATCTGATTATTTCCCCAAAGTGTAATTGCTAGGTATGCATATTTTAAGCCTTTTGATATATGTTACAAACTGTACTCCAGAAGATTTGTACCAATTCACTTACAGTCACCATTTTAAAAGAATGCCAATTTACCCACTCCCTTTAGCACTAAGGATTGTCATTTTAAAATCCATATGTGCATTCATTTTTTCTTTACTAGTGAAGCTGAGAATTCTTTCCATATGTTTATAGTCAGTTGTATTGAATCTTTTGTAGGTCGCATTCTTTTTCATGGGTCGAATTAAATCTAACATAAGTTTAATCCATTCATATTTACTTATTGTTATATTTTAATACATATTTTATATATCCCATATTTACTGTGATTTAAAAACTTTTTTCCTACCATATTGTGTCTTCTGTTTATAATATATATACATATTATATGTAAATTTATTTTTAAAATTTTTTCCTGCTTTCTGCTGGAATGATTGAGTTTTCTTAGTTCCCTTTCTTATTTTGCTGCTATTCCTTTAGAAGTAATATATTTTATTTCTATTCTTTTAGCACTTACCTTCCAATTTTTAACTTGTACCTCAATTAACAAAGTCTGGTGCTTATTCTTTCTGCCTTCTTGCATCATGCTCAGTCCTTGGAATGCTTTACTTTTTATCCCCCATCTCAATAAAACGTCATTGTTGTCTAGTATTTTATCCCACTCTTTATGCCTCTTTCCTAAAATCTGTCATTGTTTTTTATACCGCTGAGTCTTGTTTAGGTTTACCTGAATGCTTACCAATGTCATTGCTTATCATTACTTCTTATATCATATTCATTTCTTCTGGATTTGATTGCTTCTTCTTGAAGAAAATCCTTTAGTGATTCCTTCAGTGAGAGTTAATGAACTAACTGCTCTCAGTCTTGGTTTGTCAGAAAATATTTTGAATTTTTTCTCACTCTTGAACAGTACCAACAGATGTAAAAATCAACACTGAGAGTTCTATTTTATTAGTCTTTTGAAGATATTATTCCATTGTCTTGGTTTTTATTGCTCTTATTATAGTATATCTGCTATCAGTCTAAAGGATGCTCTTGCTAGTTATTTTAAGGTTTTCTCTTTGCCTTCTGATTTGCAGTTTTACCATGATGTGTTCAGGCATGGACTTGTTTTACCTATTTTACTTAGAGTATGTTGCACTTCTTGAATCAGCAGATTCATGTTTTTGATGAATTCTAGAAAATATTCAGCCATTCTCCACGAATACTGGCTCTTCTCAGTCTGTTGATTCTTTCTGCAACTTCTATTAGATATGTTTGGATGTTTTCATTTTATTTGAATATCTCTTAACTTCTCTTTGATATTTTTCACCTCTTGATCTGTGTATTACATTTGTATAATTTCCTTACATTTTCTCTCCAGTTCACAGATTCTCTGATCAGCTGTGTCTAATCAGATGAAACCTATCCACTGAGTTTTTAATTTCAATTACTAGATTTTTATGTCTGAAACTTTTATTTGGTTTTCATTTTTGATCATGTTTTGTTCATGTCAAATGTCTTGTGTTCATCATGTCTGCCGGCTCTTGATTATAGCAGGTTATTTCCTCAGGCATTTTAAGGCTTTTGATGGTGAGCTCATCCTCTGAAAATATTGTGCAGCCTAACTTCAGTTCCCTGGGGGGTTTTATTGGCTTGAACAATTTTCATATTCTTTTCTTAAATTGGGTTTTCCTGAACCATGTTGTTAGTATGAAATAGAATCCAAAATCTGCATGATGTACAGTAATATATTCCCAGGAAGGGTTTTTTTTTTTTTCCTTCTGACTACCAGGGCAGTAAGTGACACACGAGCTTTTTTTTTGTTTTTGTTTTTCCTGTCTCTGTGATCTTATGTGGATATTTATCTAGTTTAATTTTTTATTGAAGGTGTTCTTCAAGGGCCGCCACTTGCTATGGGAATCTTGATCTTCCTTACTCCTATGGGACCAAAACTCTGCCTCCTCTCTTGGCAGGAGTATTGAAATTCAAGCCTCAAGATTATGGAGACTGACAACCCTTCCTCTGGGGTAGTCACAGTGTCAGCTCACATGCTCCCTGCTTTGGTGTTAGCTTATTCTTTATTTTTGACTTCTGGGATTTCCTTTACTTTGTTTTCAAGCTGCATTTAAAATCGTATTTGTCCTATTTTATCTTGCATTACCAAATATTTGAAATGGCTTGTTTTCTCAACCATTTCACTAAAAATCAAAGTCCCCTCACTTTTTGTTCAATTGCAGCTGACATAACTTAACCTGTAGGATGTAACTGGGGCTTGAAGAACCACTTGTGCATGCTCCCCAAAGACCTAAATTCACCTGCTGTCTTTTTGAATTTGTATGAGAAAGGGGGACCTTCACATTGCACAGAGAGCACAGTTATGTGCTCTGGAGTTGTTGGAATGTGGTGGCCTTGGGTAAAGATCAAAAGGTGCAGCTCAGGACTTTATGTGGGGCTGTGAAGTCACTAGGAGGAAGGAAAAAGCATTGGCAGACAAACTTTTCTGAGCTCCAATGCTTTGAATAAAAGTACTGTGAGGAAACTGTACAAATCCAAGGTTTCCCTCGGCTTTGGACAGGGGAGGTTTTATAATCTGCCTGGTGAAGGACACTGCTTCAGAGATGCAGGTATAGGACATTCACCTTCTAGGCAGAAGTTGCCCTAACAGGTCACATCAGTCCTGGCTCTGAGTCTGAGTATGAAGTGTTTCAGTTCAGAGAAACATCGGTTATTACTCTGTCATACTGTTGTTATACAGTTGACCCTTGAACAACGTGGAGGTTAGGGACACTGACCACCCTTGAAGCTGAAAATCCAAGTATAACTTTTGCTTCCCCCAAACTTAACTACTGATAGCCTATTGTTGATCAGAAGTCTTACGGATAATATAAACAGTGGATTAACACATATTTTTATGTTATATGTATTATACACTGTTTTCTTACAACAAAGTAAGCTAGAGAAAAGAAAATGTCATTAAGAAAATTATAAGGAAGAGAAAATATATTTATAATACTGCACTGCATTTACTGAAATCCACATATAAGTGGACCCACACAGTTCGAGCTTGTGTTGTTCAAGGGTCAACTGTATTTTGCAAAAAGAAAAATATTTTTGCAAATGATTATTCTAACTTGCAAAACCACAAGCCACATTTATGCTACTCCAACCAATGAAGTGAGGAAGGCAAACTTAGTATGAGAAAAGATCATAAGTAAAGGACCATAGGATTATTTGCTATTTTGAATTAGTCTCATTGGTACTTCCTGTGCTCCAGAGAAATGCTTATTAATACTTAATTTTAAAAGGTTAAAATAGAGACAGTTTTAGGAAAAAAAATTCGGTCTTAAAGTGACAAATATTTTTATTAATTGAATTACAGAAGGCCCGTAATTAACTGAATAAGATCAAAGCTTGGGACAAATTAATATTCAGAAAAAGTGCCAGTAAACTTTCCAATAGCTCATTGATTTGGGGCAGAATCTCTTTAACGTAACTAGAATATTGGAGAGGGCCTAGAATCCCCCAGAAATGTGCTGGTGTCCCACGTAGAACTATCTCATTCTTGAATCTATCTGAAATTAATATACAGAGCTTCATGGGATTTCCTGGCCTCAGATGTTGTTGCAAAAACTGCTATTCTACAAAATCTGTATTTCCTTTTTCTTCCTGAACATATACATAAATTCCCTTTCCCAGGCTCCTTGCAATTCAGTGTGATCATGTGACTGAGGGGCAATGAGTGGAATATGAGCAGGAGTATGGGGCTGTCCTACCAGGCCTGGCCCTATAAAAACTTTGCATTCATTTTTCTGGCGTGTTCTTTTCCTCTTCTGGGTGACTGAGGCAGCAACCCCCAGGTGACCTTGGAAGTCACATGTTAAAGATGGCAGAGCCACCCTCAGCCTGGATTCTTGTACAACTACACAGAATAGAACCACCTACCTGAACCTTTGGGACTGTTCTATTTCTATTGTGTGGAGCCATTGCATGTTTGTGTCTGTTTTGTTAGCATAACCTAGCCTACCTGAACTAATACAGACCATAAAAGGACCCCAAGGATATTAGCACGCCAGGAGACCTCTGTGTGTGTACCCCCAGATAGAATGCTTTTTTCTAGTGGGGCTTATGAAAGGTACTCTGCAGTGTCTCTGACCGTACTTTTTTGAACAGAGGTTCTCTGTAGTCCCTTTTTCACCCAGACCTCTGGATCTGCACTTGCTGTCTCTGTCACCCAGGGCAGCCAGATTGTCAGCCAACAGTTGCTCTAAATGCACATGGATTCTGGATACCTGATTATTTATATCCCTGGGCATATGAAACCGGGCGATGTGTTCCACTGCCGCACCTTCCTGGAGCACTGGGTTTTACTTGAAAATTTTGGAGGAGAAAGAATATTATTTTCATATTAAAATAAACATTAATGGGCAGAATGAATTTCAAAGACCAAGCATAAGACTTCAAAGAGATTTCAAGCTTACATTTGCAGTTTTGGATCAAGTGCTCAGACCTCCCCTGGGGTACTCATTCACCGAGCTTTGTTTTGTCGGCATTGTACTTTATTTATTGTTATTCTAAGGGTTTTTAGGTCTTAATCCAATAGCCAAATATTTTCTTCCAATACAGTGCAGACACCTAATTCAAGTGTTGTCAAATATTATCAGGACATCATTATTTGTTATTGGCCTCCCTTCTCTATCTCCCCCACCCTGAAAAAAAGAAGGAAAGAGATAAATTTACTATCCAAGCATATAAATGATGTAGTAAATTTTAAACATGAGTCTCCCAGCCAAACCTGGAAAGGGTTTGGCCTCAGAGGCCTCCTCCCTTCCCCTCCCAGCTCTCCCACTCCTGGCCCCAACTTTTCATGAAGGTGGGAGTAGTTTTCAGGCCCAGGTCGCTCAACCCAGGCAAGTCTTGGGTTTGTGAGTTGGAGTTGTGTGTGTTCTGACCATCTGGCATAGAGTGGTCAGCATCTGCCCTGAGTGGTCTTGTGTTTAACACCTATGCTGGGCATTTGTTTTGTTTCTCCTCAAGTGTGTATCCCTTCTGATAGCCAGTATATTTTCAGTTAGCAGCCACTTGGGAAGGAAACAAGCTCTGAATTTGGCAGCAGTTTAACAAAGTCCTCATTTTATGGGAGTGGACACTCACCAGTAGCTCATTTCAGGCTCATGACCCACATCCCTCTTGCTGCATTCACAGTCCTGCCTTGTGGCACGCTCTTGAATTGTTGATGTGTGGCTTACTTGACTCTAGTAAGGAAAGTACTCCAGGGTCACATCTGCTTTCAGAAAGGGCCAGAATGAAGCTTATGGAAATGGGCCAGTGGCAGGAAGGGTTCTGGGGGACAGCTTCTTGCCTTGAGCTCCCTGAGGACTGAGAGTTCTGAGAGGTGAGCCAGGCCAGTATCAGAGAAGCTGGGACCAGTCTCCTGTGCTAGATCCCAAGGTGCAAGTGCTCTGCTTAGACAGGAGACAAAAAACTAGCAGACAAGGGAGAGGGGCATCAGGATCAGTTACAGAAATAGAGGCCATGTGGGAGGGCTGGAAGGGCAGGCACTGGGAGACAAATGGAGAAGCCAGCATCTTGCCCTGGGATTGGCCAGCCAGAAGGTAGAGTTGGGATCATAAGACTTTTTTTGAGTTGTAAATAAGAAATCTTAGGTAAAGTGCCTAGTATATCATTAAGGCTAAATAAATGTTAGTTATCTAAATGAAAAATTATATAAAGAGGGGAGTTTGGAATTGCTACCACTTCCAGAGCAAAAATATATTAATAAGAATGAAAGACTAAAAAAAACCAAGCCTTCTATGAGAAACACATACTTTACAGAGTTATAAAAATAATGTAAGTCTTTTAAAAAACACTTTTTTAGAGCAGCTTTAGGTTCACAGCAAAACTGAGAAGATACAAAGATTTTCCATATATTGCCTGCCCCCACATATGTATAGCATTCCCCATTAACAACATCCCACAACAGAGTGATACATTTATTACAACTCATGAATCTACTTTGACACATCATTAATACCCAAAGTTCGTAGTTCACATTAGGGTTTACTCTTGGTGTTATATAATTTCTATGGATTTGGAAAGTGTATAATGACATATATCCATCATTATCGTATCAAACAGAATATTTTCACTGTCCTAAAAATTCTCTGTGCTTTGCCTATTCTTTCTTCCCCATTTCAATCCCTGGCCACCACTGATTATCTTACTGTCTCCATAGTTTCGCCTTTTCCAGAATGTCATATAGTTGAAATCATATAGAATGTAGCCTTTTAAGATTGTCTTCTTTCACTTAGTAATATGCACTTGAGTGTCCTCCATGTCTTTTAGTGGCTTGATAGCTCAATTTTTATTTAGTGCTGAATAATATTTCATTGTCTGGATGAACCACAATTTATTTATGCATTCTCCTACTGAAGGATGTTTTGGCTGCTTCCATGTTTTGGCAATTATGAATAAAACTGCTATAAACATTCATGTGATGATTTTTACATGGAAACAAGTTTTCAGCTCCTTTGAATAAATACATGGGAGCATAATTATTGGATCATATGGTAAGAGTATGTTTAATTTTGTAAGAAACTGCCATGATGTCTTCCAAAGTGTGCTAGTTTGCATTTTTATGAGAGCTCCTATTATTCTGTATCCTTGGCAGCACTTGGTATTGTCAGTGTTTTTGATTTGGCCATACTAATAGGTATGTAGTGGTATCTCATTGTTATTTTAATTTGCATTTCCCTGATGACATATGATGTGGAGCATCTTTTCATATGTTATTTGCCATCTGTATATGTTCTTTGATGAGGGGTCTGTTAAGATATTTTGTCCATTTTTAATTGGGTTGTTTGTTTTCTTGATGTTGAGTTTTAAGAGTTCTTTGTATATTTTAGGTAACAGTCCTTTGTCAGATGTGTGTTTTGCAAATATTTCTCCTAGTTTGTAACTTGTCTTCTCATTTTCTTGACATTGTCTTTTGCAGAGCAGAAGTTTTTAATTTGAATGAAGTCCAGCATATACATTCTTTCTTTCATGAATTGTGCATTTGGTGTGGTATCAAAAAAGTCATTGCCATATCAAGGCCATCTAGGCTTTCTACTATGTTATCTTCTAGGAGTTTTATAGTTTTGTATTTTGCATTGAGGTCTATAATCCACTTAGAGTTAATTTTTGTGAAAGGTGTGAGGTTTGTGTCTAGATTCATTTTTTTTTTTTTGCATGTGAATGTCCAGTTGTTCCAGCACCATTTGTTGAAAAGGCGATCTTTGCTCTTTAGTACTGCCTTTGCTCCTTTGTCAAAGATCAGTTGACTAGATTTATGTGGGCCTATTTCTGGGCTCCCTATTCTGTTCCACTGATTTGTCTATTCTTTTGCCATTATCACACCAAACTGGTTACTGTAGCTTTATAATAAGTTGTGAAGTTGTGTGATATTAGTCTTCCAACTTTCTTCTTCTCCTCCAATATTGTGTTGGCTATTCTTCATCTTTTGTTTCTCCATTTTAACTTTAGAGTCAGTTTATTGATACCCACAAAATAACTTGCTGGGATTTTGATTGAGATTGCATTGAATTTATAGATCAAGTTGAAAAGAACTGACATCTTGATAATATTGAATCTTCCTATCCATGGACATGGAATATCTCTCCATTTATTTAGTCCTTCTTTGATTTTTTTTTTTAAAGGAGAGTTTTGTAGTTTTCCTCATATAAATCTCATACATATTTTGTATAAGAATTTTGGGGGTGTATACTAATATAAATGGTATTGTGTTTTTAATATAAAATTCCACTTGTTTATTGCTGGTCTATAGGAAAAGAATTACCTTTTTTATATTAAGTTTGTATCCTGCAACCTTGTTATAATTGCTTACTAGTTCCAAGAGTGTTTTTTGTTGATTCTTTGACATTTTCAGATAAATGATCATCTCATGTGCAAACAAAGATAGTTTTAATTCTTTCTTCCCAATCCATATGCCTTTTATTTTCTTGTCTTACTGCATTAGCTAAGACTTCTGCTATGATGTTGAAAAAATGTGGTGAGGGGGTACATCCTTGCTTTGTTCCTGATCTTAGCAAAAAAGCTTCTCGTTTCTGACCATTAAGTATGATGTGAACTGTAGGATTTTTTTGTAGATAGTCTTTATCAAGTTGAGGAATTTACCCTCTATTCCTAGTTTACTGAGAGTTTTTTTATCCTGAATGGGTGTTGGATTTTGTGAAATGCTTTTTCTGCATTATTGACATGATCATGTGAATTTTTCTTTTTTAGCCCGTTGATGTGCGGGATTACATTAATTTATTCTTGAATGTTGAACCAGCCTTGCATACCTAGGATAAATCCCACTTGGTCATGGTGCACAATTCCTTTTGTACACTGTTGGACTTGATTTGCTAATATTTTGTTGAGGATTTTTCCTTATGTTCATGAGAGATATTGGTCTATAGTTTTCTTCTCTTATAATGTCGTTGTCTGGCTTTGGTATTAGCTTAATGCTGGCCTCATGAAAGAGTCAGGAAGCATCCCATCTGTTTCTATCTAGGTTATAGAGAATTGATAGTATTTCTTCCTTATGTTTTGTGTAATTCAGCAGTGGCCCCACCTGGCCTGGTGCTTTATGTTTTATAAGGTTATGAATTATTGATTCAATATCCTTAACAGATATAGGCCTAGTTAGATTGTCTATTTCTTCTTGTATGTGCTTTGGCAAATTGTCTCTTTCAAGGAATTGAGTTATTTGATCTAGGTTATCAGATTTGTTGTTATAGAGTTGTTGAAAACACTTTTTAAACTATGAAGAACTGAATAAATCTGAGGATATTTTGCTATTTTCATTGTTATGGCATTGGTCTGAGTTTTATCTTCATTCTTTAAAAGAGATTCACTCATTCATTCATCAGACATTCATTGAGCATCTGCTCTGTGCCAGGCATTGTTTAGACTTTAAGCAGCCACCAGTGAAGATGTGGCGCCTGCCCTTATGAGTCTAATGGAATAGACAAACAATAAATAATCATGTGGAGATATAGCAGAACTCCATAACAGAGGCCCAACTCCCTAGGGAAGTCAAGAGGCCTTCCCAGAAGTGTTGACTTAACTAAACTAGAAGAACTACCTGGCAGTCAAAACCAGGGAGAGGACCTGGGAGCAGGCAGGTATTCCAATGTCCTGGGCAGAGAAAACAGCTTATGCAAAGGCTTGGTAATAGAAGAGAGCATGGCACAGATAAGAAGTTAAAGAGACCAGCATTAAGAATATCAATATAGAAGGGGAAAAGGGACCCAAAAGAAGGAGGAAAGTGTTGGAGCTTTATTAGAAAAAGAGGAGCATAAAAATTCTCTTTGGAGGGAAAAGTAAATGTTTTAGGACACACCTCCTGGAGCTGCTCTGAGGGCTCTGAGAAGTGAAAGGTACAGGCTCTGAAGTAGGTTCATTGAGGACTCCCCAGGGAGCTCCAAGTGTTGTTGCATTTACTGGCCAGTGTAGTGCTCACAGTGTGCTCTGCCTTGGAACTGCAGCTCCTTGGGGAGGAGGAGAGGGATTTCCATGCCCCACTTCCCCTGTGCTCAGAGCTCCCTTATGAGGCTGATAGTACAGGGTACTGGCATCGCACCGTGACCACCACAGTGGTGGGCCCCACTGCAGCGCTTAAATGCCGTGGTTACCAAAATCTGGGACTTCTCTAGAGCTTCCACAAATTTTTCTGACACCCGTGTATGCCAGAGGGAAAGATCTATTCTTTGACATTCATTCCCCAATTCTCACGGGACCCCAAATCGAACCAGGTGGTCATCCAGGAGCTCCTTGGCCTCATTCCACATGGTTTTATGTTCTTCATGTTCTTTTCTTCCAAAGGATTAAAATTCTTTATAGATTTCATGTAGCAGCCTCATCAGGGATCAGAGCAGAAGTGGCATTTTGGCACATGACATACGGGGAAACAGAGGCAGGGGCAGCCAATTGGCCCTGCAGGCTTGCTACAATAAGGCAGCACCTTGAATCAGACCCAACAGGGTCTGAACTTGTGCTTTGCTATTTACTTGCAGCTTTGTGACCTGTTCTAGGAGTCTCGGTTTTTTTGTGTGTGTATGAGTAGCATAATCAGGTTCTATTACAGAGTTGGTGTAGAAAGTATGTCTTTAATGTGTATCAAGTGCCCAGCACAATTAGTCCCCTTTTCTCTCTGGTTCGTAGGCACAGTTTGTACATCACAAAAAGGTGTGCAGTACTGCATTGTTCCCTGATGCAGTGTGTATATCCGAAGAGCCAAGGGGCTGGTTTCATTTATTGGCTTTGCCATCTGAGAGCTGCTTTCCAGGAACTTGATCTTCTTAGAGAACAATAGTGACTTTGGGTTCAGGCGTGGTGGTCTTTGGCAGGTTACCTTTGATTACTGGCAGGACAGCCTGGGATCCGCTACAAAGGAGAACATCCTAGAGCCTGAGCAGGAGCGGCCTCTGCTATGTTTTAGGTTCGGCCAGGGTTCCCCTCATCCCAACGATACCTCCTCATTCCGAGAAAGATTCAAGGCAACTTACAGAACTATAACCCGTGTAATGTAACGAATCATCGGGTTGCAAAAATGGTGCCCCTCATGCAGGATACAGGGTTTCGATCACCCTAGTAGAGGTAGGTTTCAAATTTGGCTCTGAACATCTTAGCAGTCAGTGTGAACAGCAAAGCAGATTTATCCAGCTTGTGATACCATCCAATAAGTATTTATCTAGAAAACCATGGCCCCAGGACAAAAAGAACTCTTTTAGGTTGTATTAAGTGTACATATATTTAGTACCCACTGGGCACTTGAAACTTTTATGGATGTAGGTACTTGTTGGATTATGCAAGAGCAACTATTTTATGCCCAAACTCACTACCTTTACAATCTGATTTTTCAAGGAAATGTGCAATGGAAGATATTTTGAACCGATTTCATGGGAAGAAATGAAGTGTCAGGGTACCTTGGCCAGACATTCTGTCTCTGGCCCATTTTCCTCTCTGGATTTTCCAACCGGTATCAACAAGTCTTATCTACCCTCCACTGCATAGCTGAGCACAGGAACACAAATGCAGTACCTACTACCCAAAAGATGAATGCTGCATCTGCATATATTTTAGAGCTGCCTGCTTCAACCACACCCTTTCACAGCTGTAAGGTTTTTTTCTTGTAGTAAATTCAAAAAAGTCAATCTAAGCAAAGGACTTGGAAACTAAGTGATTCCAGTTGGTGCTGTGAAACCACGGTTCTTTGTGCCTCATTGGGAAGCTCTAAGGGTTACCTGTGTTTCTTTCAAATCCCCAGTAACAGAAGAAGCTGGGCCTGAAAACCTGAGTGAGCACTGGGAACACAGCAGCCAAGCATTTCATTTGAGTGCTGTGGAGGAGGACGAGGGGAGCAGAGGTCTTGGAGATAATCAAGTACTGCGGGAATGGTGAGGGTAGAGACAAATGAAAGAATCAAAACACACTGAGAGGCTACAGAAAGTCTTCCATTAACAATAGCCAAAACACTCTCTCAGAAATTGGAAGGCATCACACTCATGCATTAAATTATATTAAACTTCATCTCAGAGCCCACATTTCTTCCTCCAGCCACACATTTATTTTTCCTGACCCCCCACCTCCGCCGGTTGCCATTTTCTTGTCCTGGTTGTGCGACTGACGCATGCCCTGCTCTATCTTTCCAAGGCAAGCCTGAATTTATTTCCCTGTCTGCCCTTTCTTCTGAAACAAGATCCTCTCATCCCCCGAGGTTTGCCTCCCTAGAACCTTGGCTGCCCTGGAAAAGTGCTCCTGGCTTTTGTAGCGACTGCTTGGAAGGATGTAGATCAAGTTTGCCCTTTTAATTTAATGAGGTGCACGCAGAATCACAGAGTGAACCTTGACAGTGACAGTGATGGGCGTTCCTTCCCATCTGTGGGGGAAGTTACTATTCTTATCTAAGAACAGGGATCAATCATTTTTCTTTCCTGCAGCAATTTAACTTGATTTTTGCAAAGGTATTATCATCAATACCCCCTCTACCCCCAAGTTCTTATTTTGAAAAATTTCAAACAGGCAAAAAAAAAAAAAAAAGGGAAAAATGGAAAAGTGAAACCCATATACTCTTGGCCTAGATTCACCAATTTTGCCCCATTTGCTTGTCTCTCCTGTGCACCTTTGTGCTCTCCCCCGGCCCCTGCTCTCGTTTTCTCTGTGTATGTGTATCCATACATCTGCTTTCTTCTGCTGCACTCTTTGAAAGTGGATTGTAGACATCACAGAAGTTCACCTCTAAATCCTTTAGCACAAATCTCCTTAGCTATTCTCCTATGTAACTAATAATATCATTATCATACCTAATAAAGCGAACATTTCATTTTATCATCTCAGATATAGTCTATATTCCTTTGTTCAATTCAGGATCCTATTAAGGCTCAAGTCTTGCCTGTGGCTGTTATTGTTCTTAAGCTTCTTTATGATGGAACAGTCCACTTCCTTTTATGTCTTTCATGACCCTGTATTTTTTGATGAGTTCAAGCCGATATTCTCGTACAATGTCCTACCTTCTAGGCTGATCTGATCACCTCCTTATGGTGTTACTGAATTTGTTCCTGGTAACTTCTGTGTTTTTCTTGTACTTCAGTGTAAAATCTAAATGTATGATTATATTCAGTTTAATTAATTTTGGTAAAAATATTACATAGGTGGTTTTGAAGGCTTGTTATTTCATCACATCAAGGGGCTGTGATGTTAGATTGTCCTAATATTTGTGACATGTTTGATTTTTTGGCAAAGGATGTGGCCATCAGACCTCTCTGCGGTATAGATAATAGATTTCTTTTTGACATTGGTAAATAAGTGGGGAGATTATGCCTTCCTTAGTCTACCAATTCAAACGTTCAATCTCATTAGAAACACCTTCACGGGCCTATCCAGAATGTTTGGGCACCCTGTGGCCCAGTCCATTTGAGATATAAAATTAGCCATCACAAATACTAGTATTACTACTCTCAACACACCTAGCAAGTAAAGCTTCAGGTTTCTTAGCTATTCCTCTTGGCATTATAATATATCCCATTACAGATGTCAGAGATAAGAGTTACTTGAATTAGTCAGAATCAAAAGTCTCTTGAAATCAACAGTTACTTGAAATAACTCTTTTCTTTGGTTATTTCATCAATTTGGTATATTTAATTTGTTTGCTTCTGTTGGTATTCAATTTTAGGGTTTTTTTTTTTAAAGATCCATTTTGATTTCATTTTGTTTTTTTTGAATATATAAAGCATTTATATGGTTCAAAAATCAAAGAGATATAAAAGGTACACTGTAAGAAGTCTCACTTCCCTCTCTAACTCCCATCCTGTTCCGACCCACTCAGTTTCAGGTTCATCATTCTGTGTTTCTTTTTGCAAAAACAAGCAGATACACTGTGTACTATTTGCTGGAAGCCTTTCCTAACTGAACCTTTTCCATTCTTGATCATTATAAGTTTACTGTAGACACTTTACAAAATGCAGAAAAGTGCCTAAACAGTACAAAACATTTTGGACACATTTTGTCTGATAAATTCTTGTTAATTGACTGAGCTTCGCTCAATATTCATATGATTAGATTTAGATTTCGCTGGAATTTTCTTTAGTTTCTTTTTTATTTTGTCATTTTGATTCACATGACTTAATTATTATTTCTATTTTAGCAAACACATTTCCTTTCACATTTCAGTATTTCCTTACAAGGATGAGACCCCAGAGAATAGAATACAGGAAGTCATGTGGTACTTTCTTTGTCTACTTAACAGAGAAAATGCTTCAGTTGAACTAGTACCATCAGGAAAGACCTCCTCCTTGGCCCCACCCTGATTCATGGGAGGAAGTGCTCATCCCCACATGCCAGGATATAGTCTGACAGCCAACTCCCTACAGGAGGAAAGGATTCTTTGAAAACATGCTGGATTTCAGTAGTATCTTGGTATTGCTTTTACCCAAGCCAGGTGGTGTAGAGTTGCAATCAGTCATATTTCTCAGGTTCAATATGACAGCCCAATTAGGTTGTACAAGGGATGGATGTGTTTAAACGAACAGAACAGAAAAAGACATAGAGCCAAACTTGGCTTTTAAAAACTACACATTTCATGTTTGTACAGTGCTTTACTTGTTGGAAGTTTTTTTCACATGTATGATTTTAACTGTGGGCAACAATAACTCTGAAAAGTATGGCAGGAATTATTATGCTTCTAAAAGAGGAGGAAACTGAAGGTGGTTAACCCAGAGATGCCTGGCCAACCAGCCATGGAGTTGGGACTCAGGGGAAGATTTCCTGACTCTTTCTGGGCTGGAGTCATTGATCTTCCCTTTGTACTTTGTGGTCAAATATGGGATAAAGTTTTCAGACAGTGCAAACACTGTTTAAGCCAGAGTCCTACATAAAGCCAAGTACCTTGTATTACAAATAGTCAGTGTGTTAGTTACCTATTGCTGTATAACAAATAATCCCAAACCAGGGTGGATTAAAACAACATGTATTATCTCACGTTTCTGTGGGTCAAGAACCTGAGTAGTTTAGCTGAGTGTCTGAGTCTCTGTCTCTAAGATAAAGATATTTTGTATCTCTATAAGAGAAAACAAATAAGGTCTCTCACAGACTGAAATCAAGGTGTCAGCCAGGGCTTTAGTCATCTCAAGGATTGCCTGGAGGAATCTCTGCTTCCAAGCTCACTCGCGTTGCTGTCAGCAAGCAGGAGGGCCTCCCTGGCTGTTGACCAGAGACATTAATTCCTTGCCATATGGGCCTTTCCATAGGGCTATTCGCAGCATAGCAACTGGCCTTGACCCAGAGAAAAAGCAGAGAGAGACAGAGAGAGAGATTGAAATACCAGGGAATAAGAGAGAAACCGGAATCTTTTTATAATAGCCCAAAGTAACAGCCCATCACTTTTACCATATTCTGTTTTGTTAAGAAGCGAGACACAAGATCCAGCTCACATTCATGGGGAGGGGTTTACACAAAGGTGTGAATACTAAGAGGTGGGGATCATTAGGCATTTTAGAGGCTGCCCACCCCACTCAGTGATTTACTTGAAGATTTTATTTTAGTCCAGCCCTTGCAGTGATGTTTTTCAGAATTTCAACAATTCAGTAGAATCTTTTTCAAGGAGAATCTAAAATATTATTCTCATTAGACAGAAAAGACTAATACCATATGATCTCACTTGTATGCAGAATCTTTAAAAAGGAGCTCATAGACAGGGAGAACAGATTGGTGCTTGCCAGAGGCAGGCAGTACAGGGTGGGAAAATGAATGAAGGGGGTCAAAAGGTATAAACTTCCAGTGATAAAATAAATAAGTTCTATGTATTCACATTTTGTTTTATGTTCTTCAATGATATTTGACAGTTATATTTATACGCATACTGACACTTTTTATTAAATTTATTTCTAAATATGTTACAGTTCTTTTGTACATATAGATGGTATTTAAATTTTTTTTTACTTCCAGAACACCTGGGTGGCTCAATCAGTTAAGCGTCTGACTCTTGATTTTGGCTCAGGTCATGATTTCAGAGTTGTGAGATCGAACGCCATGTCAGGCTTTGCATGGAGCCTGCTTAAGATTGTCTCTCTCCCTCTCCCTCTCCCTTTGCTACTTCCCCTCCCCCAGCTTGCCAGCTCACTGTCTCTCAAAAAAAAAAAAAATAACTTCCTACTTTTTATTGTTAGCATAAACAAAAGGTATTAATTTTGTAAACTTTGTATCTGGCTATCTTATGAAACTCTTTTATTAATTCTAATACAAGGATCTCTTTAATTTTCTGGATATATAGGCCTCTCATCTGAAACAAAGTTACTACTGGTTCTTTTGCCTAAAAAGCCATAGGGTCAGTCATGCCCCTCCCGCCTCTGGTGTATTCCCATATTACAGGTGTTAAGGACAATTTCTCCTGGGATAAAACTCAAGAATCAATCTCTAAACACAGTAGATTTAGGGAAGGGGATTCCCTACATGGACAATAATGTCATATAGTGAAGGATAGGAGAAACCAGTTAGAAAAAAGGAGGCCAGGAAAAGGTGATATGACGTCTTTAAATACTTTCTGAAAGAGGAAAAAAATAACATGGAATTCTATATCAAGCTCAAATATCCTTCAATAATGAAGGCAAAATAAAGACACATAAAACAAAACAAAAGAGAGAGAGAGAGAGAAAATTTATTGTCAGCAGACCTGGGCTATAGTAAATGCTAAAGAAGTTTCTTCAGGATGACAAGAAATGATAACAGATGGAAATCTGGATCTTCATAAAACAATGAAGAGGACTAGAAATGGTAAATATGTTATGTGAACATAAAGCCAGTTTTTCCTCTTAATTTTATAAAAACCCATATGATATTTCAAAGCAAAAATTGAAACATTGTATTTTGGAGTGTATAATGTGTATAATGCGTTGTATTACATATAACAACTAGCGTAACAGATGTGGCTGGAAGATGGGCTATACACTTGCAAATTTCTTACATTTCATGTGAACTGGTATAATATTAACTCTAAATAGAGTATAAAAAATAAAGAATATATACTACGATGCATACAGCAACTTCTAAAAAGTCAGTAAGAAAGAAGGGTCTGGGGCTTGTGCTTGAAGATTATAGGTGTGGCAGACTATATTTCTCCTCCCCCTCACTTTCATGAGAGGGGTAGCTGACCTACCACTAACATTGGACTTGACTTGTGATCAGTGATCAGCAGAATCAGAGCAGAAGAACTAGTTCTGAGCCTAGATCTTAGACATATCACATGCTTCCACTTACTCCTCTAAGAATTTCTAAACTTTGCCATAAAAGTAACATGTTCCACATTATTATAGCGCCTCCAAAAGAATAAAACATATGGATTAAATCTGACTAATCCTCAGCCTGAAGGATATATGCCCCAGCCTGATATACATGTGAGTGAAAAATAAAATACTCATTGTTTTAGGATACTGAGATTTTATGACTGTTTGCTATGTAGCAAAAATTGACTCTAATACCGTAGAACTTGAAAATGGGAATGGATGTAATAAATACAGCTGATACCACAGAAATACAAAAGATTATAAGAGACTACTATACACCAACAAATTGGATAACCTAGAAGAAATGGTAAGTCATAGAAACATACAACTTAACAATGGTGAATCATGAAGAAATAGAAAATCTGAAAAGAACAATAATGAATAAGGAGATTGAATCTGTAATCAAAAACCTCCATACAAAGGCAGGCCCAGGACCAAATGGTTTTATTCATGAATTCTACCAAACATTTATAGAAGAATTAATACCAATCCTTCCCAAACTCTTTCAAAAAATGGAAGAGGAAGGGACACACTTCCAAATTCATTTTATGAGACCAGCATTATTCTGATACCAAAGCCAGCCAAGGACACTGCAAGAAAAGAAAATAGCAGACTAATATCCCTAATGGATATAGATGCAAAAATCTTCAACAAAATACTAACAAAAAGAATTCAACAATACATGAAAAGGATCAAACAGCATGATCAAATGCAGTTTATCCTTAGGATGCAAGGATGTTTCAACATATACAGGTCAATAAATGTGATATACCACATTAAAAAAAAATGAAGGATGAAAAGCATATGATCATTTCAGTAGATGTTTAAAAAAGCATTTGACAAACAAAACATCTTTTCATAATAAAAACAAATCCATGATCTCAACAAATTAGGTATAGAAGGAGTTTACTTCAACGTAATAAAGGCCATCTCTGACGAGCCCATAGCTAACATCACACTCAATAGTGAAAAGCTGAAAGCTTTTCCTCTTAGATCAGGAATAAGGCAAGGATGTCTGCTCTCATCATTCCTATTCAAATGGTATTGGGAGTCCTAGCTGGAGCAATTAGGCAAGAGAAAAAAAAAAATCCAAGCCTGAAAAGAAGTAAAATTTTCCCTGTTTTCAGATGACATGATCTTATACGTAGAAAATCCTAGACTCAACTAAAAAAACTATTAGAACTAATAAACAAATTTATTAAAGTTTCAGGATACAAAATCAGCATATAAAAATCAGTTGTGTTTCTATACATTAGCAACAAACTATCTGAAAAAGAAATAAAAAGAAATCTCATTTACAATAGCATCAAAAACAATAAAATACTTATGAATAAATTTAACCAAGGATCTGAAAGATCTGTACAATTAAAACTGTAAAATAGTGATGAAAGAAAAGGAAAACACAAATAAATGGACATATATCCAGTGTTCATGATTGGAATAATTAATATTGTTAAAGTGTCCATATTCCCAAAAGTGATTTAAAGATTCAATGCAATCCTTATCAAAATTCCAATGGAATTTTTCAGAGAAATAGAAAAACTTATCCTAAAACTTGTATGGAAACACAAAAGAACCCAAATAGCCAGAACAATCTAGAGAAAGAAGAACAAAGATGTAGGCATCACACTTCTTGATTTCAAACTGTATTACAAGGCTATAATCATCAAAACAGTATGGAACTGGCATTAAAATAGACTCATAGACCAATGGAACAGAATAGAAAGCCCAGAAATAGAAAGCCAGACATATACAGTCAGCTAATCTTTAAGAAGAGTGTCAAGAATACACAATGGGGAAAAGATAATCTCTTCAATAAATGTTCTTTGGAAAACTGGATATCCACATATAATAAAATGAAATTGGACCCTTATTATACATTGTCCACAAAAATCAACACAAAGTAGATTAAAAATTTTAATGTTAAGATCTGAAATTGTAAAACTCCTAGAAGGAAATGTAGGGAATAAACTCTTTCACATTGGTCTTGGCAATGATTTTTTGTATTTGACACTAAAAGCAAAGACAACAAAACAAAAATAAATAAGTGGGACTACATCAAACTAAAATCTGTACAGCAAAGGAAATCAACACCAATAAAATGAAAAGGCATACTACGGAATGGGAGACAATATTTGCAAATCATGTATTTGATAGGGGGTTAATATAAAAAATATATGAGGTACTCCTACGACTCAATGGCAAAAACAAAACAAAATTTTTAAAAAGACCCAAATAACCCAATTAAAAAATGGGCAAAGGAATTGAATAGACATTTCTCAAAAGAAGACATACAAATGGCCAACAGATATATGAAAAGGTGCTCAAAGTCACTAACCATCAGGGAAATGACAAATCAAAACCACAATAAGATATCCCCTCAAACCTGTTAGGATGACTATTATCAAAAAGATAAGAGATAACAAGTGTTGGTGAGGACATGGTGAAAAGGGAATCCTTGTACCAATGTAAATTGGTATAGCCATTATAGAAAACAGTATGGAGATTCCTCAAAACAATTAAAAATAGAACTACCCTGTGCTCATTACATCAAGTGCCCTCCTTAATTACACAGCAATAAAGAAGAATGAACTATTGATACAAGCAACAAAATCAGTTAATCTCAAAAGTGTAATTAATGCTCATTGCAAAAAGCCAGACAGAAAAGATCACATACAATTTATATGAAATTCTAGAAAAGGCAAAACTATAGTGATGGAAAGTTGATCAAAGGTTTTTAGGGGCAGATGGGGAGAATGGGGTTGGCTGTAAAGGGATATGAGGAAATTTTTTTAGGTAACATAAATGTTTTATATTGTGATTGTGGTGGTAGTTTTTAATAGGTTTTTTTGTTTGTTTTTTACAAAACTCAATTGTATGCTTAAAATTGGTGAATTTTATTGAAGGTAAATTATATTTCAATAAAGATGTTTTTAAAGAAAACAAAAAAAAAATAGGACTACCATATGATCTAGCAATCCAATTTCTGGGTATACAGCCAAAGGAAATGAAATCAGTTTTTTTTTTTAAAGATTTTATTTATTTATTTGAGAGAGAGAGAGTGAGAGAGAGCATGAGAGGAGAGAGGGTCAGAGGGAGAAGCAGACTCCACGCTGAGCAGGGAGCCCAATGCTGGACTCGATCCTGGGACTCCGGGATCATGACCTGAGCCGAAGGCAGTCACTTAACCAACTAAACCACCCAGGCGCCCTGAAGTTGGTTTTTTGAAGTAATGTCTGAACTCCTATGTTCATTGCACCATTATTCACAATAGCCAAGATATGGAAACAACCTGGGTGTTCCTCAACTGGTAAATGGATAAAGAAATTATGGAATATGTACAATAGAATATTATTCTACCTTTAAAAAGAAGAAAATTATACCATTTGCCATAGTGTGGATGGACTTGGAGGACATTATGCTAAGTGAAATAAGCCAGAAACAGAAGGACAAATACTATATGATACCAGTTATATAAGGAATCTAAAATAGTCAAACTCATAGAAACAGGGTGCAGAATTGTCTAGGCAGAAGGGGAAATGAGGAGGCATTAGTCAAAGGGTACAAAGTTTCAGATATGTAAGATGAATAAGTCCTAGAGATCTGTACAGCATAGTGCTTGTAACTAACTAAAATAATGTATTGTATACTTAAAATTTTGCTATGAGGGTAGCTCTTAAGTGCTCTTTTTTTTAAATTTTTATTATTTTTTTATTGTTATGTTAATCCCCATACATTACATCATTAGTTTTAGATGTAGTGTTCCATGATTCATTGTTTGTGTATAACACCCAGTGCTCCATGCAGAACGTGCCCTCCTCAATACCCATCACCAAGCTAACTCATCCTCCCACCCCCCTCCCCTCTAGAACCCTCAGTTTGTTTTTCAGAGTCCATCATCTCTCATGGTTTGTCTACCCCTCCAATCTCCCCCCCTTCATTCTTCCCATCCTGCTATCTTCTTTTTTTTTTCTTAACATATATTGCATTATTTGTTTCAGAGGTACAGATCTGAGATTCAACAGTCTTGCATAATTCACAGCGCTTACTAGAGCACATACCCACCCCAGTGTCTATCACCCAATCACCCCATCCCTCCCACCCCACCCCCCACTCCAGCAACCCTCAGTTTGTTTCCTGCGATTAAGAATTCCTCATATCAGTGAGGTCATATGATCATGTCTTTCTCTGTTTGACTTATTTCGCTCAGCATAATACCCTCCAGTTCCATCCACGTCATTGCAAATGGCAAGATCTCATTCCTTTAGATGGCTGCATAATATTCCATTGTATATATATACCACATCTTCTTTAGCCATTCATCTGTCGATGGACATCTTGGCTCTTTCCACAGTTTGGCTATTGTGGACATTGCTGCTATGAACATTGGGGTGCACGTACCCTTTCGGATCCCTACTTTTGTATCTTTGGGGTAAATACCCAGTAGTGCAATTGCTGGATCATAAGGTAGCTCTATTTTCAACTTTTTGAGGAACCTCCATATTGTTTTCCAGAGTGGCTACACCAGCTTGCATTCTCACCAACAGTGTTAGGAGGGTTCCCCTTTCTCCGCATCCCCGCCAACATCTGTCATTTCCTGACTTGTTAATTTTAGCCGTTTTGACTGGTGTGAGGTGGTATCTCATTGAGGTTTTGATTTGGATTTCCCTGATGCCAAGCGATATTGAGCTCTTTTTCATGTGTCTGTTGGCCATTTGGATGTCTTCTTTGGAAAAATGTCTGTTCATGTCTTCTGCCCATTTCTTGATTGGATTCTTTGTTCTTTGGGTGTTGAGTTTGATAAGTTCTTTATAGATTTTGGATACTAGCCCTTTATCTGATATGTCATTTGCAAATATCTTTTCCCATTCTGTCAGTTGTCTTTTGGTTTTGTTGACTGTTTCCTTTGCTTTGCAAAAGCTTTTTATCTTGATGAAGTCCCAATAGTTCATTTTTGCCCTTGCTTCCCTTGCCTTTGGCGATGTTTCTAGGAAGAAGTTGCTGCGGCTGAGGTCGAAGAGGTTGCTGCCTGTGTTCTCCTTTAGGATTTTGATGGACTCCTGTCTCACATTGAGGTCTTTCAACCACTTGGAGTCTATTTTTGTGTGTGGTGTATGGAAATGGTCCAGTTTCATTCTTCTGCATGTGGCTATCCAATTTTCCCAACACCATTTGTTGAAGAGACTGTCTTTTTTCCATTGGACATTCTTTCCTGCTTTGTCAAAGATTACTTGACCATAGAGTTGAGGGTCCATTTCTGGGCTCTCTATTCTGTTCCATTGATCTATGTGTCTGTTTTTGCGCCAGTACTATACTGTCTTGATGATGACAGCTTTGTAATAGAGCTTGAAGTCCGGAATTGTGATGCCGCCAGCTTTGCTTTTCTTTTTCAACATTCCTCTGGCTATTCGGGGTCTTTTCTGGTTCCATACAAATTTTAGGATGATTTGTTCCATTTCTTTGAAAAAAGCGGATGGTATTTTGATGGGGATTGCATTGAATGTGTAGATTGCTCTAGGTAGCATTGACATCTTCACAATATTTGTTCTTCCAATCCATGAGCATGGAACATTTTTCCATTTCTTTGTGTCTTCCTCAATTTCTTTCATGAGTATTTTATAGTTTTCTGAGTACAGATCCTTTGCCTCTTTGGTTAGATTTATGCCTAGGTATCTTATGGTTTTGGGTGCAATTGTAAATGGGATCGACTCCTTAATTTCTCTTTCTTCTGTCTTGTTGTTGGTGTATAGGAATGCCACTGACTTCTGTGCATTGATTCTATATCCTGCCACTTTACTGAATTCCTGTATGAGTTCTAGCAGTTTTGGGGTGGAGTCTTTTGGGTTTTCCACATAAAGTATCATATCATCTGCAAAGAGTGAGAGTTTGACTTCTTCTTTGCCAATTTGGATGCCTTTGATTTCTTTTTGTTGTCTGATTGCTGTGGCTAGGACTTCTAATACTATGTTGAATAGCAGTGGTGATAGTGGACATCCCTGCCGCGTTCCTGACCTTAGGGGGAAAGCTCTCAGTTTTTCCCCATCGAGAATGATATTCGCTGTAGGTTTTTCATAGATGGCTTTTATGATTTGAGGTATGTACCCTCTATGCCTATACTCTGAAGAGTTTTGATCAAGAAAGGATGCTGTACTTTGTCAAATGCCTTTTCTGCATCTATTGAGAGGATCATATGATTCTTGTTCTTTATTTTGTTAATGTATTGTATCACGTTGATTGATTTGCAGATGTTGAACCAACCTTGCAGCCCAGGGATAAATCCCACTTGGTCGTGGTGAATAATCCTTTTAATGTACTGTTGTATCCTATTGGCTAGTATTTTGGTGAGAATTTTTGCATCCATGTTCATCGGGGATATTGGTCTGTAGTTGTCCTTTTTGATGGGTCTTTGTTTGGTTTTGGGATCAAGAATGGTGGCCTCATAAAATGAGTTTGGAAGTTTTCCTTCCGTTTCTATTTTTTGGAACAGTTTCAGAAGAATAGGTATTAATTCTTCTTTAAATGTTTGGTAGAATTCCCCTGGGAAGCCATCTGGCCCTGGGCTTTTGTTTTTTGGGAGATTTTTGATGACTGTTTCAATTTCCTTAGTGGTTATAGGTCTGTTCAGGTTTTCTATTTCTTCCTGGTTCAGTTTTGGTAGTTGATACATCTCTAGGAATGCATCCATTTCTTCCAGGTTATCGAATTTGCTGGCATAGAGTTGCTCATAATATGTTCTTATAATTGTATTTCTTTGGTGTTGGTTGTGATCTCTCCTCTTTCATTCATGATTTTGTTGATTTGGGTCATTTCTCTTTTCTTTTTGATAAGTCTGGCCAGGGGTTTATCAATCTTGTTAATTCTTTCAAAGAACCAGCTCCTAGTTTCGTTGATCTGTTCTACTGTTCTTTTAGTTTCTATTTCATTGATTTCTGCTCTGATCTTTATTATTTCTCTTTTCCTGCTGGGTTTAGGCTTTATTTGCTGTTCTTTCTCCAGCTCCTTTAGGTGTAGGGTTAGGTTGTGTACTTGGGACCTTTCTTGTTTCTTGAGAAAGGCTTGTGTTGCTATATACTTTCCTCTTAGGACTGCCTTTGCTGCATCCCAAAGATTTTGAATAGTTGTGTTTTCATTTTCATTGGTTTCCATGAATTTTTTAAATTCTTCTTTAATTTCCTGGTTGACCCATTCATTCCTTAGTAGGATGCTCTTTAGCCTCCATGTATTTGAGTTCTTTCCGACTTTCCTCTTGTGATTGAGTTCTAGTTTCAAAGCATTGTGGTCTGAAAATGGCAGGGAATGATCCCAATCTTTTGGTACCAGTTGAGACCTGATTTATGACCTAGGATGTGGTCGATTCTGGAGAATGTTCCATGGGCACTAGAGAAGACTGTGTATTCTGTTGCTTTGGGATGGAATGTTCTGAATATGTCTGTGAAGTCCATTTGGTCCAGTGTGTCATTTAAAGTCTTTATTTCCTTGTTGATCTTTTGGTTAGATGATCTGTCCATTTCAGTGATGGGGGTGTTAAAGTCCCCCACTATTATTGTATTGTTGTCAATGTGTTTCTTTGCTTTTGTTATTAATTGCCTTATATAATTGGCTGCTCCCCTGTTAGGGGCATAGATATTTACAATTGTTAGATCTTCTTGTTGGCTAGACCCTTTAAGTAGGATATAGTGTCCTTCCTCATCTCTTATTACAGTCTTTGGTTTAAAATCTAATTTGTCTGATATAAGGATTGCCACCCCAGCTTTCTTTGGGTGTCCATTAGCATGGTAAATAGTTTTCCACCCCCTCACTTTCAATCTGGGGGTGTCTTTGGGTCTAAAATGAGTCTCTTGTAGATAGCATATCAATGGGTCTTGTTTTTTAATCCAATCTGATAGCCTGTGTCTTTTGATTGGGGCATTGAGCCCATTTACATTCAGGGTAACTATTGAAAGATAGGAATTTAGTGCCATTGTATTGCCTGTAAGGTGACTGTTACTGTATATTGTCTGTGTTCCTTTCTGGTCTATGTTGCTTTTAGGCTCTCTCTTTGCTTAGAGGACCCCTTTCAATATTTCTTGTAGGGCTGGTTTCGTGTTTGCAAATTCCTTTAGTTTTTGTTTGTCCTGGAAGCTTTTTATCTCTCCTTCTATTTTCAATGACAGCCTAGCTGGATATAGTATTCTTGGCTGCATATTTTTCTCATTTAGTGCTCTGAATATATCCTACCAGTCCTTTCTGACCTGCCAGGTCTCTGTGGATGGGTTTGTTGCCAATCTAATGTTTCTACCATTGTAGGTTACATATCTCTTCTCCCGAGCTGCTTTCAGGATTTTCTCTTTGTCTCTGAGACTCATAAGTTTTACTATTAGATGTCAGGGTGTTGACCTATTTTTATTGATTTTGAGAGGGGTTCTCTGTGCTTCCTGGATTTTGATGCCTGTTTCCTTCCCCAAATTAGGGAAGTTCTCTGCTATAATTTGCTCCATTATACCTTCTGGCCCTCTCTCTCTTTCTTCTTCTTCTGGGATCCCAATTATTCTAATGTTATTTCGTCTTATGGTATCGCTTATCTCTCGAATTCTGCCCTCGTGATCCAGTAGTTGTTTATCTCTCTTTTTCTCAACTTCTTTATTTTCCATCATTTGGTCTTCTATATCACCAATTTTCTCTTCTGCCTCATTTATCCTAGCAGTTAGCACCCCCATATTTGATTGCACCTCATTAATAGCCTTTTTGATTTCTACTTGGTTAGATTTTAGTTCTTTTACTTCTCCAGAAAGGGTTTCTCTAATAACTTCCATGCTTTTTTCAAGCCCAGCTAGTATATTTAAAGTGATGATTCTCAACTCTAGATCTGACATCGTACTAATGTCCATATTGAGTAGGTCCCTGGCAGTCAGTACTACCTCTTGTTCTTTTTGTTGAGGTGATTTTTTCCGTCTTGTCATTTTGCCCAGAGGAGAATAGATTAATGAGAGAACAAAATGCTAACAGGGTAACAACGTTCCCAGAAAATATACTCTAAACAAATCAGAAAAGACCTGAAGCAGAGGGAAAAGAAAGGGAAAGAGAGAAAAAAGCAAAAGAAAAAAAGAAAAAAAAAGGAAAAGAAAAAGATAAAGATAAAAACAAACAAAAACAGAACAAAACTAAAAAAACCAGAATGTGATCAAATATGATCAGGCTGGTATATAGATCAGTGCCACACACTAGATTTTGGGTGTATTTGGTCTGTTAGAAGAAAGTGCCTCCCAAAATTTTAAAGAAAGAAAAACTTATATATGTACAAAAATAAGGGTTGATATGATGAAGGGATGGAATGACTGTAAAGATGGAAATTATAAAAAATTTTATGAAAGGAATTGATAAGAAGTTGTTTGAAAAAAGAAAGAAGAGGATCTAAAAAAAAAAGAGGAAAAAAAAAGGGAGAGAATGTGATCAGGCAGGGGAGTAGAAAAAAACCATACAATAGAAATTTAGGGTATATTTTGATCTGTTAGAAGAAACGATCTCAAAATTTTAAAGAGAGAACAACTTATATATATATGCCAAAAATACGGGTAACTACTATGAAGGGATAGAATATGACTCTAAAAATGAAAAATAAAAATGTTTTTTTTTTTTTAAAGGGATTGATAAGATGTTGGTTGAAAAAGGGAAAAAGAAAAATTCAAAAAAAAAAAAAGAAAAAAGACAGTTAAAAAAATTAACTTTGAAAGACTAAAGAATCATGGTAAAAAAGCCATGAATTCTATGTGCAGTATTCCCCTAGCGCTGGAGTTCTGCCGTTCTCATTGATCGGTAAACTTGGTCTTGGCTGGCTGTTCTCGCTGATCTTCTGGGGGAGGGGCCTGTTGCCGTGGTTCCCAAATGTCTTTGCCGGAGGCAGAATTGCCCTACCCTTGCCCTGTCCAGACTAAGGAATCTGCTCGGGTTTGCTCTCCGGAGCTTTTGTTCCCTTCAAGCTTTCCGTACAGCTTTGGAGGCGGAGAGTGAAAATGGCAGCCTCCCAATCTCTGCCCCGGAGGAGCCGAGAACTCAGGGCCCCGCTCCTCAGTGAGCCCCCAGAAAAAAACCGCCAGTCTCTCCCGTCTCCCCGGTCTCCGGCCACACTCCGTGCTCACCCGGCCTGTGACCACGCGTTTCTATCTCTGGCACCCGACCCCGGGTGGAGTCTCCAAACCCAGCAGATCTCTGTGGTGCGCTCCTGCACCTCTCCTCCCAGGGGGAGAAGGTGAGTCTCCCCGGATCTGCCGCTTGTTGGGTCCCTGCTGGAGGAGCAGGGGCCCGACTGTGCCGCAGATCACGGTCTATGGCCACCCCGAGTTGAGAGCCCGCGCCTGGGCTCCGCCTCTGCAGCCTGCTTCCCTGCTCCGTTACCTGGGAGCTCTGCCGCACTCAGGGACCCCCGGTCTTTCTGTGACCCCGAGGGTCCTGAGACCACACTGTCCCGGAGGGTTCCACCCCCCGCTTAGCCACCAGAGTGACGTCCCTCAGCGGAGCAGACTTTTAAAAGTTCCAATTCTGTGCTCCGCGGCTCTATCACTTGCCAGAAGCGGCCCACGGAGGCCCCTCCCCCGCCATCTATCCTCCCGAATATCGCCGCGGATTCACTTCTCCGCACATCCTACCTTCCAGAAAGTGGTCGCTTTTCTGTTCAGAGAGTTGTTGCTCTTCTTTTCTTCGATCTCCTGTTGAGTTTGTAGGTGTTCAGAATGGTTTGATCCCTATCCAGCTGAATTCCTGAGAGGAGACAAAATCCAGGTCTCCTACTCCTCCGCCATCTTGCTCCGAGTCCTCTTAAGTGCTCTTATCACAAAGAATATAAAAATAATAAAGAGGGCAGAAGGAAACTTTTAGAGGGAATAGACATGTTTAGGGCACAGATTGTGGTGATGGTTATTGGGTGGATACTTATCTCCAAATCCACCAAGTTGCAAACATTACATTGCATACCACTTTTTGTATGTTAAATATACTTCAATAAAGTGGTTCAAAAAAAAAATGTTTAGTTGCTTTGTGGGACATTCAAGGCCCTTAATAATCTGTCCCTATTCTATCTCAGGTAACTCTTCAGACTAGCCAAATTGTTCCCTTCTTCTTCTTCAACTTATTACTTTATTCACAGTCCTCCATTCACTGGAGAATGAGTTATGGAGTATCTCTCATGAGCCAAGCACTGTTTTAGATGCTGAGGTTGGATAGTGATGAACGTGACAGACGGAATTTTTAGTCATGATTTTATATCCCAGGAGGCTTCAGATTGTATATTACTTAGTGGACTTTATGTTTGGTAAAGTCAGTACCTTAAAGAGACTTGCTTGAGTTTTACTACTTTTTTGCCAGCTTTTTTGAGGAATGATTGACAAAAAAGGGTATCTATTTAAGGTGTACAATGGGGTGTTTTGATATAACTTGTGTAATGATTACTACAATCAAGCTAACATTCATCTGCTCATATAGTTATCATTTTTGTATGTGTGTGTGGTCAGAACACTTAACATCTACTCTCTTAGCAAATTTCAAGGATGTGAACTACTTTATAGTAATGTAATTATAGTTTATGTAATTCTGTATAGTTTATATAAATACGTGTGTGTATACAGTTGTATAGTTAATGCAATGTATTATTGTTAATGCAATGCTGTACATTAGATCTCTGGAACTTCTTCATCCCATAAATGAATGTTTATACCCTTTGACCAACAACTCCCCAGTTCCCCTATCTCTCAGCACTTGGCAATCACCATTCTACTCTCTGTTTTCCTAAGGTCAACTTTTATAGATTCCACATATAAGTGGTACTATGCATCACTGCCAAAATTTGTTATTTTTGTGGGGTTTTTTGATGACAGCTATCCTAATGGGTGTGAGCTGATAACTCAGTGTGGTTTTGGTTTGCATTTCTCTGATGATTAGTGATATTGAGAACCTTTTCACATACCTGTTGGCCATTTGTGTCTTTTTATTTTATTTTATTATGTTATGTTAGTCACCATACAATACATCATTAGTTTTTGATGTGGTGATCCACGATTCATTGTTTTCGTATAACACCCAGTGCTCCATGCAGTACGTGCCCTCCTTAATACCCATTACCAGGCTAACCCATCCACCCCCCCTCCCCTCTAAAACCCTCAGTTGGTTTCTCAGAGTCCATAGTCTCTTATGGTTCATCTCTCCCTGTGATTCCCCCCCTTCATTTTTCCCTTCCTTCTCCTAATGTCCTCCATGCTATTCCTTATGTTCCACAAATAAGTGAAACCATATGATAATTGACTTTCTCTGCTTGACTTATTTCACTTAGCATAATCTCCTCCAGTCTCATCCATGTTGATGTAAAAGTTGGGTATTCATCCTTTCTGATGGCTGAGTAATATTCCATTGTATATATGGACCATGTCTTCTTTATCCATTCATCTGTTGAAGGGCATCTCGGCTCTTTCCACAGTTTGGCCATTGCAGACATTGCTGCTCTGAACATTGGGGTGCATATGGCCCTTCTTTTCACTACATCTGTGTCTTCTTTTGAGAAATGTCCATTCAGTTCCTTTGCCCATTTTTAAAATTATTGTGTTTTTACTTTTGAATTGTAGGAGTTCTTTATATATTTTAGGTATTAATCCTTTATCAGATATATGGTTTGCAAATGTTGCCTCACATTGTGTAGGTTACCTTTTCATTTTGTTGATTGTTTCCTTAAGGCAACTAATCTTGATTTAGTTGATAATGAGACTTATGAGCAGATTTGTACAGGACCAATGTAAGACAGTTAGAAGATCAATCAAGAAGTGGTGTGCAGGAGAAGAGGATAGAGATATTGGAAGGAAAGAGACCCATTAAGATATTGCTGGAATGGTCCAAGCCAGATATAAGGACCTGACCAAGGCAATGCTAGTAGAAAGGGCAGGAGGCACTATGATGAAATTACTGATTGTTCCTGGCAACTGATTAAGGGTTGAAAGTGAAAGGCCTGGATCATCCAGGGCCTGGATCATTTTAGGAAGTACAGAACTTGACAACCCAAACACAACATCTAAGTGGGCAGTTGGAAACAGGGATCTAGATCTCAGGAGATGAGTTGCAGGTGGATCTGTCTTTTTTTTTTTTTTTTCCCTACCCAGTGAAGAATAGTGGAGGTAAGTCAGTCACTTTGGCTTTAAAAATAAGCTAACCCAGTGGTTTACCTGGCATACCACCACCATTCCTGTCCTCAGCATACATGAGGGCAGCAAAGTGTGCTTGTCACTTCTAATCTTATAATTACCGAACAGGGCAGTAAATGCTCAGGCTACAGAACAATGTCAGTCTCAAGAGCAGCAACTCACCAAATGGGAGAAAATATTTTCAAATCATATATCACTCTTAACTGATTTGACCCACATTTGGAGTCATGAAAGAGGGTGACATCACCAAGGGATAAATGAGTGTAGCAAGAGAAATAGATCAGAAAGAGAATTTGGAAAATGTTGTTTACATTTATGTAGCCCTTATAGGAGGAGAACGGTTGGACCAAAAAACAAAAATGAAAACAAACAACCCCCACGCCCTGTAGGAAAAATGCACAGATGCAGAAAAAAAAGGGAGAAAGGGTGTCAACATGCTGCTGAAGAGACTGGATGCAAAAGCGTGCAGTGAGTTTGGTCATTGGAGGCCATTCTTAACTGATTATTAAGGATCAAGAAAGGAAAGCAAATGGCAACAAGCAGAGCAAAGAGGGTATGGGGGAAAATCCACAGCACATGTGAGAACTACGGAAGCAAATGAAGGACAGGAACAGGCAGGCACTGAAGGTAGAAGCCAGTTTAGGAAAGGCTTTGTTTATGATGGGGAGGTCTGAGCACATCTGCCCCCATAGAAGGGGGCAGAGCCACTGGAGAGAGATCAACTGTGCAAAGGAACAAGAGCAGAGAACTGATGGAGCCAAGGCGTCAAGAAGTCAGAAGGGATGGAAATGAGAGCTGGTGCAGCCTGACAGCCTTTAGAAAGAGAGTCTCTAATCACCTGTTTGTCAACACTGACATATTTACTATTTACCTATCTTGTCCACACTTCATAGTGTGGCTTCAGGAGCAGGACAACCTCTTCCAATCGCTCCGCTTCTCTGGGTCTGATATCTAGCCTGATAGCTGGAAAAAAGGAGGAAGGCACTTAATAAAATCCCTGATGATGGTAATGGTATCTATTCCTACTTTCCAGACATTCCATACATTCTTAGCCTATTTTTGAGCAGAAGGTGGGGCAGGTATTGTTCTACTAATTGCTAGTGCCAAAAATGGGAGCGCAGATTTGGATGTTAAGATCAAAGTCACACAGCCAAGAAAGGGGGCCATGTTTCTGTTTATCCCCTAGATAGCCCCACATTGCTTGCAAAACCAGTGTGACATAATCACCCCCCAACATACACACACACGCACACACACGCACACACACCCTCAACCAAAGGAACAGCTTTCACAGAATGCTATTTGTTCCAACAAAAATACTTGAACTTTCTGTAGTTCCTTCCTTTCTTTTTTTTTTTTAAGATTTTATTTATTTATTTGACAGAGAGAGACACAGCGAGAGAGGGAACACAAGCAGGGGGAGAAAGCAAGCTTCCCGTGGAGTGGGGGGCCTGACGCGGGGCTCGATCCCAGGACCTTGGGATCATGACCTGAGCCGAAGGCAGATGCTTAATGACTGAGCCACCCAGGCGCCCCTCTGTAGTTCTTTTCATCCGACCCTGATATTGTCCTTGAAAATGAACCACAGTAGCTCCAAGGAGCATGGAGAAAGGGAACAGATGGACAATGAGATAAAGGAGTCTGGATTTGCCTAAGAAATATAATTAAACCTTGGGATTTCCAGGCTTTTCCAACTATATAAAAACTGAAAATAATCTTTCTAATTATTAGAAATTCCACTTAAATAGTCATTTCTCTGGATGATGATAAGATAGGGGTTACTATGTACAAGGTACTGTTTCCATCTCTTTATATATATAATCTCACTTGATCCTAGCAAGAATTATGTGGTGAAGGTATTTCTACCTTTCTCCTCATTTACAAATGGGGAAAACTCACTTGGAGAATGTGAGGCTGCTCACACTTATAAGTGGTGGGGCTAGGATTTGAACTCTGCAAATCTCACACCAGAGCCTGCATCTCAACCACTATACAAGGCCATGTCTCCAGAGACAGGCATGAGTCACTTTTCTTCATTATACTGGAAAATTGTGAAACCTACTTGGAATTTCATAAAGACATCTCTACATATGGTTAGGAGCCACTTGTTTAAATGAACATGTTATCATGTCTTTTTTTTTTTTTTTCCCTACCCAGTGAAGAATAGTGGAGGTAAGTCAGTCACTTTGGCTTTAAAAATAAGCTAACCCAGTGGTTTACCTGGCATACCACCACCATTCCTGTCCTCAGCATACATGAGGGCAGCAAAGTGTGCTTGTCACTTCTAATCTTATAATTACCGAACAGGGCAGTAAATGCTCAGGCTACAGAACAATGTCAGTCTCAAGAGCAGCAACTCACCAAATGGGAGAAAATATTTTCAAATCAAATATCTGATAGGGGACTAATATCCAAAATATATAAGGAACTCCTACAACTCAGTAGCAAACCCCCCAAACAATCCAATTAAAAAATGAGCAGAGGGGGGTGCCTGAGGGGCTCAGTCAGTTAAGTGTCTGACTCTTGATTTTGGCTTAGGTCATGATCTCAGGGTTGTGGGATCGAGCCCTGCACCGCGCTGGGTGCTTAGCCTGCTTAGGATACTCCCTCTCCCTCTGCCCTTCCCATTCCCACTCATGTCCTCTCTCTCTCAAAAAGAAAAAAAAATGGGCAGAGGATCTGAATAGACATTTTTTCCAAGGAAAACATGCAGACGGCCAACAGACATGTGAAAAGATGCTGAACATCACTCATCATCGTGAGATAAAATCAAAACCACAGTGATATATCACCTCACACTTATTAGAATGGTTGTTACAAAAAGACAAAAAATAAAAAGTGTTGGTGAGGATATGGGAAAAAGGGGAACTGTTGGTGGGGATGTAGATTGGTGCAACCACCGTGGAAAATAGTATGGAGGCTTCTTCTTAGTTCTGCCAACAGGGGCACTTAGGGGAGATTGGCAAGTGGGAGGAGGGTGAAACGGGCTCCCCTCCTGCTTTCCAGTTCTGATCACTGTTGCCATCGCAGCAGGAGAAAGCAGGCTCCACCTGCCCACTTCCTGACTGCTGCCAGCACCAGCCATGCTCACGCTGTGCCTGTCCAGAGACGCCAATAGCAGCTAGACTCAGCTGGGCTGTCCTCTCTCACACCCTGCACCAGGCCCCTGGGAGCATTTGAGCATCTGCAGGGCACACTTCCATCTGCACCAGTGATCTGAATACCCACTGGGTTATGCCTCCATCCAGAGATCCACACTGTGGATATAAGCACCTCCAGACAGAAGCCCACCTCCAAATCTGGTGGTCATCCTCGATGCCCTACTCAGAGGTCAAGGCACCAGCAGTGCGAGGCTTTCCTCTTAAGATCTCCTCCCAGAGCCTGGTATGCTGTCTTCAGAGGCTGGGGTATCAGCTGTGCAGAGACACTTCCCTCCCCAGAGGTTTGGGTGAGCCCTCCTCCAACCCCTTGGGCCTGGTAACAATACCTCTTCTCGTTTTCCTACCAGCCCTGCATGGTAGTTCCTGCTGTGCAGGATCCCTGGCTTACTTTGGCATCCTTATGTTATGCCCACTTTACAGTTTTTGTGCATTGCAATACCTAATGTGCTTTTTCTTTTCCTGACTAGAACCTAACTGATATTGCGTTTAGGGTACCAGAAGGAGGGAGTCCCAAGAAACAGACCCTCAAAATGGGAATTTGCAGTTGATTTGTCCCTGTCTTTGGCCTTGAAAGCAATGCTGAGCCCCTTGCCAATGAAACACTGGGTATTGGCAATTCATGCATGCGCAGTGGCATCATGATTAATTGATATTATCTACGGTTGCTTGCAGCAAAGTGGCCAATGAAGACAAGGTTTTGAGAAACCAGATGGCTGCTTCTGACTATACTGGAGAATTTACAGGAAGAAAATGACAAGGTCAGGTCTTTAAACTTTCAGCTCTGTTTCTTGGTAGAATAGCACACAGTTTGTAGGGTGTATATTTGCTCCAGAATCTGAAGGTACTTCTACTTGTAGGAGGTACAAATTGCAACTCTTATCTTCCACTTTGGAGATGATATCCTGACATGCTCTTGAGTGCTGAACCCCCTAAAAATGAGAGGAGGTATGGTGGTAGACATCTTAGAATAAGCACAAAGTGAGAGGCTATTTCTGTCCTATGTGAATGCAGCTGAGTGGCATTTGCAAGAGGCTCTCAATAAGCAGATGAATAAGATGACACACTCTGTGGATGTTGGCCAGCTTTTCCCCTCAATCACAAGGTGCTTAGTCAATGGGCCCATGTTTAAAGTGGCCATGTTGGCAGCGATGGAAGCCCCACATCTTTTCACAACATGGATTTTTCCTCACCAACGTTAATCTGGCTGTTGCCACTGCTGAGGGCTTAACCTGCTGTTAGCAGAAGTGTGTACTGAGCCCCTGATATGATGTCCTTCCTGAAGGCCATCTGCAGGCATGGTGATTATGTTGGATTCCTTCAACTCTATTAAGGAGAGAGAAGCAATTTATACTATTGGAATAAGCCCTTATTCTAGACGAGGGCTTGTCTTTCGCCTGTAATACTTCTGCAACATCTTCATCCATGGACTTATGGAATATGTTATTCTCTGTCATGGTGTCCCTCACAACTTTGCTTCTGGCCAAAGAACTCATTTATAACAAAAGAAATACAGCAGTGGGCTTATGCCTATGGAATTCACTGGTCTTATCATGTGCCTCATCACCCAGAAGCATCTGGCTTCATAGAACATCAGAATGGCCCTCAGACAAGGCACTTACAATACAAGTTGAGAAACAACACCTGAGATGTGGGGACACCATTCTGCAGTGTGTGGTAATTGATACATGGTGCTGTTTCTCCCATAACCAGTGTATAAGGGTCTAGAAACCAAGAGATGAAGAAATACTTGGCTCCTATCCCTAGCAAACCCACAGGAGAAATGTTCCTTCCCATGTCAGCAACTTTGGGTTTAGAGGTCTAAGTTAACAACAGATGCATGCTTCTACTGGGGACACAATGATTCCACTGAATTGAAAGTCGAGACTTTCACCTGGACATTTTGGGCTTTCATGCCACTGAACTAATAGGCCACTGGCTGGGACAATTAATACTGCTTACCAAGCAGAAAATGTTGCTGCTACACTCCAGGGACAGGAAGGACTATGTCTAGAGCCTAGAGGATTCTTTGGGGGCAGCTCTTAGTCCAATCGCTGATGGAAAATGCTAGTAACCTAAGAACAATAGGACTATACAAGATTCAGTCCCTTAGAAATAAAAGTGAAAGAAACAAAGTAGAGAATGCTGACCAACTGAGGGGCTAACTGGCTGTGGAGAAATTGCCTGTAGAGTGAGAAATGGAAGAGGGAAGTTCTAGAAACCAACAATGGTTGTGTGTCTCATACAGAAATGAAACTGTAGCAGCTGTGCATTGTCCCCTTTGCTTGTTGTTGCATCGTTTTATGTAAGTCTTGCTGTCAATGGTTGGCTTTATAATTTCACCTCTGGGTTATGGAAGTGCATGTGGTATTGTGACTGAAGTAGAAAAGGAATTCGCCGAATCTGAGATGGGTAGAGGACAGTTGGGACCCTGTGTTTCACCTTTTTGGGGAGAGAGTGAGAGTGTCTTCATTTGTAAGAAAGACTGATACATCTTACAGGGCATAAGCAAGTTGTTATTGTATGAGCTCTCAAGTGAGGGTAGAAGGTTGTGTATGGATATTGCTGGCCAAAGGACTCCTGTCTGTTAGCCTGAAACCATTCTTTTATATTTTGCTCTGTGACTTTGGGGCTGAAACCCTGCAAACTGCATTTCCAAATCTCCCTGGCCAGTTTCCTACTAATTATTTTAATGATAAGTCCTAGAGGAGAGTTGGAAGGTGGAAGAAGAGGAGGAAGGGAACTCCTGTAGACTCCTACCTACACATGTGTGGATATCAGCAGGGTGGGACTTTCCTTGAGAGGTCCCATAGTTTGATAACATCACCTCTTCCATTTTATTCCCCCAAACTGCTTCTGCAGTTATCAATTTCTGGGTTATTCTAGCATCTCCATTTTGTTCTTTCAGCCTTCCAACACCTGTGTAACCAATTTCTTGTATTACTCAATCCTCTCTGTTGGGCTGTGTGGTAATTGATATACAGTGTATGATTTCTGCTTTCCTAACTGGACTTCACTCTTACCACTCTCTACCCTACTATAACAGACACGGTAATCTCTTTATCTATCCATCCATCCATCCATCCATCCATCCATCCATCCATCCATCCTTCCACCTCCTATCTAACATATCCTAATTAATTAGCAAGGATTGCAAGCAAGATGATTTTCATGAAGAATTCTTGAGTGAGGTCAGAGAGCTTTCAGCAGAATTCTTTTTATTTTTTTAAAGATTTTATTTATTTATTTGTGTAAGAGAGAATGAGAGAGAGCACATGAGAAGGGAGAGGGTCAGAGGGAGAAGCAGACTCCCTGCTGAGCAGGGAGCCCGATGTGGGACTCGATCCAGGGACTCCGGGATCATGACCTGAGCCGAAGGCAGTCGCTTAACCAACTGAGCCACCCAGGCGCCCTTTCAGCAGAATTCTAAAATGACAAAGCTTGCCTTTGCCTCTTCTCTCCTTCTTCTTTGGTCCTGTCCCTTCATCCTGGACCTCCAGAATCCCAATGTCCCCTCCCTTCGAGATCTGTGCTTTCTTCTTTTAAACATTAACATATGAAAGCTTATGGAGAATGGTGCAAGGAATCATTGGTACTTTAAAAAACACCCTTGAAGCTGCCAAAGTTTTTTATACTCAAAGGAGCCCAGCAAAGTGTGATGGTAACATGACCTGGCAGGTTACTCTGGAAGGGTTACACTAGTCCATCCTGATCAAGAGATTGAGTGGGTCCCATGGTAGTTTTCTGAAATTTTGGAGCCTCTGGAGTGGATGATATGCAAAAATCAAACAAAATAAATGACTTTTCAGGAAGATAAATCAGATGCAAAATACTTCAGCACTCTTGAACTTGGTATTCTCTTCTTGGTAATGTCAAGGAGAGAGAATGGCCAAAGACTGGCAGCCTGAGTGCGTGTAGAAACCAAGGGCTCTCTCTTTGTGTTATTTACTTTAAAGTAGGTCAGTTAGGATGGTTCTGCTGTAAGTAGCAGACAAGCCAACTTACAATTACTTAAGTAATGTAGCACTCCATCCCTAGATATATATGCAAGAGAAATGAAAAAAATATGACTGCATGAAAGCTTCTACATGAACATTCATTGCAGTACTATCCATAATAGTCAAAAGGTAGAAATGACCAACATGTTCATCAAATGAGGAATGGTGGTATATCCAGACGCTGGAATAGTATTCATCTATAGGAGGGAATGAAGTCCTTATATGTGTTGCCATATGGATGAAGCCCGAAAACATTATGCTAAGTGAAAGAAACCAGGCACAAAAGAGCAATTTATTGTATGATTCCATTCATTTGAAATGTTCACAATAGGTAATTCCATAAAGACAAAATAATGGTTGCGTAGGGCTGTGGGGAATGGGAGGACTGGGGAGGTCAGAACTAAAAGGTATATGGGGTTTCCTTTGCAGATGGTGAAAATGTCCTACCAATGATTTATGGCAATGGTTGTGCAACTCTGTGAATATATTAAAAACCATTAATGGTGCACTTTCAGTTGGTGGATTCTATGGTATGTGAATTATATTTTAATTTATTATTACCAAAATAATTACTTAAATAATAAGGGAATTTATTTCTTTTATAACAGGATGTCCGGAATTAGGTCGGTTTAGCAGTTGACTAATTCAGTGGTCTAACCACGTCGTCAGAGCCCTAGGTTCTCTTCATCTTCCTGCTCTGCCATTTTTAGTTAGCTGCCCTCATGGTTTTACGACAGTGACAGCAGCTTCAGACGCCCCGGGGTCCGAAAAGGGAGGGTTCTTTTCTTATGTCTCTTTATATCTGGAAGAAAAGCCTTTGCCAGTGGTATCCAAGCTAACCATCCATCATACCCCAAGGACTAGAACTGCTCTCCTACCAAACAGTAATCCAGTCCCAGGAAGGGGAGAGGTGTCACCCTGACTCGGTTAGTGCCATCAGGTTTAATCCTGAGTCCTAAGGAGGAGAGGTGGTTGCTGGAATTTAACCAGGGCTCTGTCAGCATGGACGAGGGTGACGATGGCTGCAGGGAGGCAGTGCCAGCATCTGCCAAAGAGGATGTAGAAACCAACATTTTCTTGCAGGAAGAACGGAACCAGAGTTAGCTATGAATTTATTTCTGTCTGTCTGTCTGTCTATCTCTATCATCTACCTACCTACCTACCTACCTATCTATATACACACAGATTTAAAATGCCTACACTTTTGACTTCTTGTAACTAAAGGGTGTGTGTTGTTACTTTTTTTTTTTTTTTTAATCTTCCAAGATTTGCCTTTCCATCAAAGCGTCCCCTGTCAGGGAAGATTAGAAGGACTCACGCTGACGTGAGCTGGCTCAGCGGGCACCCCCGGCCTCCGAGGGGCATTGTGCTCCCGTGCCAAGTCTGCCCGGCTGCCTCAGCGGGCACAATTCTGGCTGAGCAGGAGCAAAGCCAGGAGGGAAGGGCACTTGGCTGAGGTCTCCATGGGGTGAAGTGCACACCCTCGGTCTTGGCCTCCCCCACCCCTCAACCGTTTCCAACCCTGGTCGCTGCCTTTGCTGACACGGGCAAGGGGTCCCTGTGAGCTGCCCCGTGACATGTGGTTGTGTTTAACTCTACAGAACTTTGAACCAACCTCAAGCTGCGCCAGTGGGGAGATCAAAGTCAATAAAGTGTATGTATTTTATAAACGGTGAACTTCTGTGAAGAAACCAAACTCATTTAAGCCAAAGCCAAGGGGAGTGTTATGTTTTGACTGATGCATAAAACAAAGAAAGAAGGTTGTTTCCCCCTGTGTGTTATTTGGATTTTTTTTTTTAAGACTGTTTATTAAAGTTCATACTTTAAAATAAACATAGAGAACTCTCGTGTTCTTTTTGTAAACACATCAGAGTCCTTTGAAGCCATGGATAATGAGTATGATAGCAGATGACTGTTTATCCTCTCCTGGGCTCCATGTTTAGTTAGCTGGGTCTTGAAAACTTTAAACCTCCTTCTCCTTGAGAGAGATTTTCAGAATTGACTCTGGTAGAGCGGGGGGCAGGGTGGGGGGAAGACCTCAGGAGTTAGTTAGCATCTATATTCAAACTTCTCTGCAAACACGGTCCTCCCCCAGCCCCCGCCCCCCGGAGGGGGGGCACCCAGCCTGGGCCACCGGCTCCTCTTTCCCTGTGTTAGCATCGAACCGAAACCCACTGGAGTCCCCCTACCTGCCCGACTGGGTCCCTTCTCGGCCTCTCCACACAGCCGCATGCTGGTACACATTGGAACCTTGTCTCGGGCAGGAGAGGACCCACAGTTTGTGACACTTGCGGATTTCTGGGGTGTGACTAGTCCCACCCATGTCACCCATGGAGCACTGGGCACGGAGAGATGGGCACAGTGCTCAGGCAGCCGGCCTCCATTGGGCACCACAGCCTCCACCTCTGTCCTCCTTTGCCCACATTTCCCTCCTGCGCCTGGGAGTCAGCAGACTTCATGTCAGTAACTGTTTCTAAGGGGCAGTTTCCCCCACTGTGGGGAAACGTTCTCTTCTTGTCCAAATGGCCCTCTCCTTGTAGTGCAGAGATACTGACTTCCATTTTCCTTGCTCCCCCAGCCTGCAGAGATCTGCTGGGCTATTCTGGTCACTTCCTTTGGATAGTTCCTTGAATTGTTTTGATGCCATTGTATGATTCACCGAGTCCAGCTTCCTTTCCCTTCTGAGGCAGCTGGGAAAATCAGGCTCCCTTCATATTTTCCTCTGATAATAGCTGTATCCTGCAGTCATTCATGCCCTGCTGGGCAGCGGGTGGTGTGAGCTGTGGGCCCAGCGCCCAGGTCTCCCAGGCATCAGTGATGTTCCTTGATGGGTGGGAAGCCCTTCTGGCAGGTGTCTAGGGTGAGGCAGGTTTGACGAGAGCTTGGTCCAAACACATAAACACAGATCTAGACATCATGGTTTAAAGACTGGAAGCTTGAGTTATGCCTTGCGAGGAGACTGGACCCTCTCCAATGATCCATGGGGTTAGCAGGGGCATTCCGGGGGCCAGGCAGGGCCGGGAGACAGCTCTGGCCTGGCTGTCCTTGCCTCTCGGAGTCTGACTCCTTCCTCATCAGCTTGCTGGGGTTAAGAAAATCATCTTAGAAATCAAAGATGGCAGGGCTTTCTTAGGACCATTTGGATCCAGGTACCCACCGTGGCTTCTCAGCCGAGGTGGGAACTGAGATGAGAGGTGGCAAGAAAGCTGACCATGGGCTTCCTCCCACCAGGCCATGCTGTGTTCTGTAAGCACCTGCTCGGGGTTCCGAGGGGAAAGGGAGAAGGGGTGATCCTTTGGAAGGGCTTATGCCCACGTAGTTGGAAGTAGGGGGAGAAAATAGAGCCCCACGAACAGTTAGAGTGACAGCTTTGTCCTGTCCCCTCCTGGCCACCTCCGGTCGATAACTGCTGTGGACACTGATCATAACAGCAGGAAGAGAGCTCAGCTATTGCCCAGTGAGTACGTGCAAACCGCCCTGCACCTGTTATCCCATTTAACTAGTGCATTAGCCCAGGGACATACGTATTTTGTTATTATTCCCATTTTATAGCCAGGAGACTGAGGCTTACAAGGAAAGTTACGAATTTGTCCAAGGTCGCAACAGAGCTGAAGCCTGAGCCTGGATTTAAGTGTCTTCAAAGGTTTTCTTCCTGTCACTATCCAACCATGCTTCTCTGAACCCCAGTGTGTGTTTGTGTGTGTGTGTGTGTGTGTGTGTGTATGTGCTAGGATTCCTGTTCTGGTCATGTCCTCCTAGAACATACTAGTAACAAGACCATGTCTTAGCTTTGGTACCACGCTCAGCCAAGCCTGGGATGAGAGGAGGAACAGAACGTCTCCCACTTTTGCCCCAGAGACCCAGCGGCCTGCAGGTTTCCCAGAAGAAGCAGCGCTAAGTGCCCAGTAGGCTCTAGAACTGCCCTGTGTCTGTCCCCATCTCTCCCAGTTTCCGCCCCTCCTCTGGAGTCCTTGTTTCCAGCTGGCTGACTCAAACCTGCATTCCTCTGTCCCATCTAATCTTTTCGGGAGCTGACCCAGCCAGACGGCCAGCCTGGCTTTTCCTTTCACTTTGGCCCTGGGACTCTGAGCCTGGGCCCTGTGCCTCCGCTCATGCTCTGCAGTCTACACGCGAGGCCTGCTCCGCTCCTGGACCTGGCTCGTTGCCCGCCAGGCCACGCACTGCCGGGAGGAAGGCAGAAGGAGGCCCAGCCACTTTGCTGCTTGCTCCTTGAGCGGAGACATGGACCCTGGCTCCGTTCTTCCCTGTCCTCCGTGCCTGACTGTCTCACTGATCCAACTGGAGTGTGATTGCTCCTCCTCATGGTGGCAGCACACATCCAGCCATGGCAAATCAGCTCTGCTAATTGGTCAGTTAATTAATGAACATGGGTGGCCATTCCCAGTGTGGAAGATGAGACAGGGACCGGGTCTGTATGTGGCCTAGTTAACCAGGGGTGACGTGGGGAAAATGACTTACCTCTCTTTTCCCATTTCCGTATCTGCACAATGGAGAGATAATAATAGAATTTACCTCATGCAGTTGTTTCAAGGATTAAGTGAGCTAACATATGCAAAGTGCTTAGAACAATGTTTGGCACAGGGTCATCCCTAAGTCTTAGGTAATTCATATTATTGGACATACATTACTTCACTTCCTCTGGGGGGTCCTAATTTGCGGTCATTGAGCAATGGATGGCCAGATCACCGAACCAAAATAAACTAATTTTCTCCGTTAGTTCAAACCACATTAGTAACCAATCAAATTCATAGCATGGCACTTGGCTTAATTAGCTCTGGCTGGCTCTTAATTCCAGTTGACCCAGAATTACTGGACAGTGTCCAGGGGTCTGAATTAGTTAAGTGTACCTCCAAAGGTAAGAAGGAACTTTTAGCAAAGAGATCATCTGGTCTTTTAAATTCTTAAAATTCCCCATGTAGTTTTGGACAAATCACACAGTCCTCCTGCCCACCCAACATTATCGTATCCAGATGGTCTCATGAGTGCTCAGCATTTTCAACGAGCTATAATGGGAATATATCTTAAAAATCAGAAAGAATAGCCCCTGCTTGCAAGTCTAGTATGTAGACCACAAAATAACAGTAAATTCCAAAGCAAGTAGTCAATAGCATAGACTGAAAAATGAGCAATATGTGATGAGTAACTTCTTAACCAACTCAATATAACAAATCCAGTGGAGCTTTGATGCTCCAAGCTGGTGACCTGTTTGAGACCACTGTTTGGTTTGCAGTATCTCTGGTCTCCACTGGGTTGGCTCAGGACCTACGTGGAGCAAGGCAGATTCTCAGAACCCTGGCAGGAACCCTGGCCCTCCTGCCATAGAGGCTTTGAGCCCAGGAAAGAGGCTGCTGGTGTCTCCCAGCATGGGCAGCCACGCTGCTCTGGTTTACTTAAGCTTACCACTCTAGTACTGCTGGTGAGCTGTCCAGAGAGCCAAGTAAATAAATAGCCCGCCCACTGGGAGGACAAGAAGTTCTCGTCCTTCCACAGTGGAGAGGAAGAGTGACACGTTCATAGCCGTCAGTACCTTCTCTCAGCCTGGGAAAAATCAAGGAGACCTTTGTTGTAACGTAATTGTTAAGCTGATTGTACACTCACACCAAGACAGTGTGTACTGTAGCTGACCTTGAAGATTCTGAGGGCCATCTGTCTCGTAAGACACACGGTCTCAGACAATAGTCCCTTTTGCTACAGGGTCGGATCAGGGTGCTCATTCCCACTGAATGTGGCTTCTTACTGGGCGCTGGGTTTTGAGATGTGATAGCAAATGTGTGTGCACCTGAGCACGTGTGTGTGTGTGTGTGCACGTGGGCACGTATGTGTGTGTGCTGGGCACCCATCATGGTTGCTCAGGAACCTGAGGCCAGGATTGGGGTTCTCAGACTTACGGCTGTGCCCCCACTTGCTTGTTTTTACCAACACATGAAAATGACCATGAGGACCCGAGAGAAGTTACGGTCACAGCGTTTTCAGAGTAGTAACGTGTTAGACATGTTGAACGTTGACCAATGGAAAGTACAGGATGGTATTTGGAAGTGGGGGATGGGGGTCAAAGCCCACCCGACCGTTGGGAACTCAGATGTAAGAAACCATGTGCCTCGCAGAGACTTTTCCCTGAGAAACACTGACATGGAAAGTGTGGTCCATAGGAGTGCACTCATCCCCTCCTCCCCACGGCGAGGGGGTTGGGACCCATCCGCTCCCAGCACACCAGCAGCAGCCCAGTGAATCTCTTTTTGTGACCATTTTCTCCATGTGCTCTGCTCCCATTTACATACTCAGCGTTCTCATTTTCCTCCCCTTTTCCTTCCACTGAGACCTTCTCCCGAGGAAGAGAGTGATGAACTCATTTCCCCTATGATGCCAATTACTGATCAAGCCTGAAGTGTTATTCTCTCCAAGATAATGGTCTCTTAAGAGGGAGGAAGATAATAGTCTTTAAGTGTAGAATTCAGTGTGGAATTTCAGGCATCAGTGACCGAGGAGGGAAGGTGGGGTTGCAATACACACACGTGTGCCCACATGACCACGCACACAATCGCCTATGATAGGCTCATCCGCACGGCTCGCTGGAAAGGGCAGAGCTGGCTCTCCTCACTGTAGGGGAAAAGACGGAAGACACTGTCCAGACCCCGTCTGTCGTTCCTTCCTCCCCGATCCTTACTGAGTGCCTCGCGCTCACAGGCACGGTCCTGGACCCTTCCTTTTCTCGCTTGCTAAACTGCAGACTCGTCGAGGCTTGTGTCTGACACGCGGCAGCTCGTCAGCGCGTGGACTGAAGGAAGGAGGGTGAGTGCCTTCTGGAAGCACTGGCCCGAGGCCCGCTCTGATGGCCCGCACGCCCCGGGGCCCCCGTCTAGCGTGCTGTGGCCCTCAGGGCAGGTGGCATGTCCAGCAGCCTTTGCTAAACCTCGCTCTTGGTTGAGTGCCGGTGTTCGTCCCCAGCCCTGTGGCTCCGCAAGCCCACATTCTTGAGTCGGGGACAAAGCAGGGGCTGGACGCCGGTGTCGGATTGCATAGCCTTGGCCTGTAGCGCTGTTCTGTGCGCCCTGCTCCCCGGCGCTCTCCCCCTGACCACTGGGCGAGCACAAACATTCCATTTCTTCCCTCTAGCAGTCGGGCCCTGCCAGAATTCCTGTCTGAATTCCTCGTCATTAATAGTGATGTGCTCTCCGCCCGGAAGTTCCTAAGAGCTCGTTGCAGTGGATAATGATTGTTTTTGCAGGAGGGACCCCGATGGTTTTTCCGTTTCTGTTTCCATAATATGTCCCGAAACCCACACTTCATTGAAAGCAGATGGCGAACGCGTCCCTCGACGTGCAAGGGGAGACGCCGGGCCGGAATGGCTCTGATGTGTCTGCCTGCTGGGCAGCCCTGGCACCGAGAGCGGCCGGGACGCCGGAGCCCCCAGCCTGGGCTCTGGGCAGGAGTGCACGAAGCACCTCCAAAACGAGGCCAGTCTGGACCGCTGGGATGAAGGAAATCAGAAAGGGCGGGCGCATGCGCGCGGGGGGCTGGTAGGGTGGGGAGAGCTGCGCAGGGAAGAGAAAAGCCAAGGGAGGAGACAGCCAGGACTCTCGTTGACATGCTCTTGAGTCTTGCCGGGTCAGGTTGTCGGCAACTGCCTCTCTGGAGGCAATCGGTACCAAAGCCTCAGCCGCGGAGACCCAGGCCTGACCCGTATACTCCTCTGCCTCCGTGTAACGTGATGAGAAGCATATTCTCCACCCTGTCTTTCCCAGGAACATAAGCCCTATTTCTCTGTCTCCAAACGAGGCAGAGGGGTCTGGCTGCTCTTCACGCTGGTTGACAAAAATCTTCAGGACCGCAGCCCCGCCCCGAGCCCCAGCCCGGAGCACAGATGCGTGCTGGGCAGAGGTCCCTGCGGTGCCCCGACCAGCCCCTCCACCCCGAGCTGCAGCGTGCACGCGGACACGCTACGCTGCGCTCTCCCTACACTCGTGGCTCCCTATGCTCCTCGGAGGCGACCGCGCGCGGAGACGCTGGGCGCCCTGGGCGGGCCTCGCACACACCCAGCTCCTCTGGGCCCCGGGGGAGCGTGCCTGACCTCCGTCCGGACCGCACGCACCAGCACCGCTGTCGACTGCTTCGAGAACCCTCCCGGCGCTCACCACCAGGCCACAAGGCCACGTGTAGCACATGCTCCACGACGGCCCTTGTCCTGCGTGCGGACTCCTGCTGGGGCTTCAGCACCAGCCCAGGTAGAGGCTCAGAGCTGTCCACGCATGACCTGGTAAAGCAGGGCTTCCCCCAAACTTTCTTTTAAATGCGTGATTGAGGTACCTCTTGGGAAAAAAAAAATCTCATCCTCAGGGGTGAGGGAGCGTGGCGGACAACTTTGACTCAGAACAAACACAAGGGGAAGGTAGATGGTAGTGTGAGCAACGGGGGTGTGCGTTCAGCTTGCCTCCAGTCCAGCTTGCTGCGGGCTCATGGCCGAGTCCTCCCGAGAGCAGGGGCGGTGAGCCCACGGATGGAGGATTCACATAAGTGCACAGTTGGGCCCTGCGGGTGGAGTATCACACAGAGGAAGAGAAGCTGGGCCCTGCTGGTGGAGTATCACACAGAGGAGGAGAAGCCTTCCCCACGCAGGCAACGGAACAGTGAGGCTTGGGCTCCAGTGCGGGGGCAGTGCCTGGAGGAAACTGGGGGGCTGGGAAGTTGGTAGGAAGTAGGGGGGAGGGGGGAAGGCCGGAAGCAGGGAAGGAATGACCAACTGCAATCAGCAATGCAGTGACTCAGTGTACGGGGAAGCAAACAGCCGGGCAGCTGGGGTGGGGAGATTTGCAAGATTGCTCCAAAAGTGCTAGAAGGCCAGGCTAAGCACATATGGGTCCGTAAAGCCACCGGATGGTGCGAAGCGTTTCCTCCTTGAGAGTGAACATGTGCAGGGAGGGCCACGGTGGTGGAGGATTTGCACACACGTGGCATTCCTTTCTGTCAAGCACTGGTGATTTCACTTTGCAGACCAACTTGGATAGAATTCTCTGCCTGGTCTTGTTAAAATCTAGTTGGTAACCCGGTTTAATTCCACACACCCCTGATTCAGGAAATCCAACCTGAGGGCAGAAACGTCATCCATTAGGGAGTCTTAGGGTGACTGAAAATCCAGACCCCAGAGGACTCCAAGCTTCAGAGAGGAAAAGTTGGCATGCAGTTGCTCAGGAAGTCTGAGAGGAGTTGTTTGTGAGGGAGAAGGGGAAGGGGACGTGGAGGGCCCAGAAGGGTTGTGTGGCCGGAGGACCCTAATCCTACCCGTTGTTGTGATTGATAGTGAAAAATATATAGTTGACCCTTGAAAAATGTGGGGGTTGGGGACCAACTACCTATGCAGTTTAAAATCCAAATATAACCTTTGACTTCCCTAAAACTTAACTGCTACTAGCCTACTGTTGGCCTGACCAATAACATTAACAGTCAATTAATACATACTTTGTATGTTTTATGTACAATATACTGTATTCTTACAATAAAGTAAGCTACAGAAAAGAAAGTGGTAGTAAGAACCCCTGCATATATACGTAGTTCAAACCTGTGTTGTTCAGGGTCAATTATATTTGGTCTTCATTGACTTCCTGGCACAGAGCTCCTAAAACCCTTGGTATCTCCCAAGTGACAAAGGCATCTTTTGTTGTGTGCACGAGGTGACTTTTGGACCAGGAGAACCAACCATGTGATTAGAGGGTTGGAATTTTCAGTTCTACTTGACCTCCTGGGAAGGAAGAGTGGCTGGAGATTGACTTACCCACCAGTGGCCGATGGTCTTATCAATCATGCCTATGTAATGAAGCCTCTATAAAAACTCAAAAGGACAGGGTGCAGAGAGCTTCCAGCCCACATTTTCAGCCATTTGGTCAGAGCACTGATGAGAATCTAGACTTGAGACTGGAATCCTCTGAAGTGGGGGGAGGGGCATTCTTGTGGGACTGAGCCCTTGACCTGTGGGATCCCACACTGTCTCCAGGTAGATGGTATGAGAATTGAGTTGAATTGCAGGACACCCAGCCAGTGTCTGAGAATTGCCACCCCCTTACACACATTGGACCTGGGTGTAGAACACTTTACCACTCATATTCTCAACCCCCCGCGACATCTTACTTTCCCTCGAGACTTTGATGATCCCTTCCTCTTCCGAAGTTTTCCCTCCCTTCTGTCCTGCCATTCTGATTTGATTCTTCACACAGCTTGTCTTATGTGGTTCCTCTTCCTGAGGAGAACTCCGTGTCCTCCCACAGAACCACCCACAGCGCCTGGCATGGAATGCTGACATTTCTTGGGCACATGGCCCAGTAAGAAGGGATTCCTTGGGTCATTGACTGATGGGTTTATGGATTAAGGGCTGTTGAGAACACCTGCTTATGGTGTCCCCAACCCCATAAGGTGACATATCTGGGGGTAAAGGGAGGACAATTTGACTGTTGTCAGCCCTCCCCCCTTGGTGTCTGTCAAGGCTCTCTGAGGGGATGAGAAAGCACAAATCCCCATGTGTCACTTCAGCAAGCACAGGAAATGCTAGTTTTCTTGAAACTTGTAATGTGTAGCAGAAGGCCTAGGTTCAGGTCCGTGTTTCTTGTTCTCTGACCCAGAGCAGTTTTGTTTTAGGTTCTGAAAACTTGTGATTTTTCTCTCCTGAAAGAATAATAATAATAGTACCAACCATTGAGCACTTGCTATATATTAGATCTCTCTCTCCCTCTCTCACACGTAAACACACACACCTCACAATATCTAATTCCATAGCAAATGTATGAGATGGGTACTATTATTATCCTCACTCTTCTGGTAACTAGAGAACCAGAGAAGCTAAAACACTGTCTGAGTCTAAACAACTAGTAAGTGGCAGAAGCAGGAGTGAGCACCATGCCCCGCGCTGTGCCCGTAAAGCCTCAGAGAAGAGATGGGGCCGTGGTCGTGCCCCATGACTCTTCCCGCCTCTCCCTGGATTCTTAGAGCCTTCCACCGTGGTGATGGGTGGGCCTGCAGGGCCGTTAACCACGTCAGTCCTCTGGGGGAATAGCTGTACTCAAGTCTGATTCATATGTTCTGCTGTTTGCTTTGTTCCCTCTAGGAAATCCTGTTCTCACGGTTTGCCAGGCCGAGGCTTGCTGGTGTGGTGTCCAAACTGGAGCCTGGCTGATGTTTTGGCCCAGGAACTGCACGCCTCCTTGGGAAGTCACTGCTCCTTCCCTGATAAGAATACAGTGTCCAGCACAAAGCACCAGGCCAGGGGCCAGGAGACGTGGGCTGGGGTTTCATCAGGCAGGCCTCTTACCTCTCTGGGCCTCAGTTTCTCCTATTCAAACCAGCGGCCCAGATGTGGTTGGTAAAATTCCTCACAACACTAAACGTATGATGATTAAGCATAAAACTCCAGGACATTTTTATTCCTACATTTTTTTCTGTCCAAGTGCATCTGGCTAGACACAACGTAATAAAAATATCCCCTGAGATCTGAAATGTGAAGTGGGAGATGCCTACAAGGTCAGAGTTATTGGAATCTCTCTTTTCTGTGAATCTTTGTTCTTACCATCTCAGTGAGACTGAGTGAGATGCTGTATTCCAGATGATTTTGGTGGCAATTTTTATTTACCCAAATGACGTACGGTTGACCCTTGAAGAGGCAGAGGTTAGGGCGCTAACCCCCTTTGCAGTTGAAAATCCCTGCATAACTTTTTATTTCCCCCCAAAACTTAACTACTAAGCCTACTATTGATCAGAAGCCTTACCGATGAACAGTTGATTAACACATATTTTGTATGTTGTATGTATGATATACTGTGTTCTCACAATAGAGCAGGCTAGAGAATTTAAGAAAATTGTAAGGAGAAAATACATTTACAGTGCTATATGGTATATACTGGAAAAAAAATCCATGTATAAGTGGCCCTGTGTAGTTCAAACCCATGTTGTTCAAGGGGCCAACTGGACAACAGACGATCAAGAAGTTAGCGTGAGTAACATAATGTGCCCACCACCCTGCTTCAGAAATCAGGCATGGCCTGCACAGAGGAAACCCCTCTCTACCTTCCCATAGTTTGTTCCCACTCTCCTCCCTGAGGTGACTGCTGTCAAGTCCATCTCTGTCGCTGTCGTCCACGTCACACTTGACTGCATGCTAGAGAGGTGGAACATCGCATACACAGTATCACGTGGTATATTTCATTGTGTTATTTGCTCTCTTTCCATATTTTGTGATTTTTATCTGTGCAGATCCATTTCTATGCCTTATGATAGTCTATTGTAGGGATCAGCCAGAATGTCTGTCAACACATTTTCCTCTTGGAGAACTTTTAGCCTGCTTCCTTCCTACCTTCCTCCTTTTGGCTCTCTTTCCTTTCCTTCCTTCTCTTCTTCCTTCCCTCTTTCTTTCCCTCCCTCCCTCCCCCTCTTTCCTTTCCTTTCCTTTCCTCTCCTTTTCTTTCCTTTCCCTTCCCTTCCTTTTCCTTCCTTCTTTCTTTCTAGTATTTTTTTTTTAAGATTTTATTTATTTATATGACAGAGAGAGACAGCGAGAACAGGAACACAAGCAGGGGGAGTGGGAGAGGGAGAAGCAGGCTTCCCGCTGAGCAGGAAGGGCTCGATCCCAGGACCCTGGGATCATGACCCGAGCTGAAGGCAGACGCTTAACGACTGAGCCACCCAGGTGCCCCGTTCCTTCTTTCTTCTTTCTTTCTTTCTTTCTTTCTTTCTTTCTTTCTTTCTTTCTTTCTTTCTTTCTTTCTTTCTTTCTTTCTTTCTTTCTTTCTTTCTTTCTTTCTTTCTTTCTTTCTTTCTTTCTTTCTTTCTTTCTCTTTCTTTCTTTCTTTCTTTCTTTCTTTCTCTCTCTCTCTCTCTCTCTCTCTCTTTCTTTCTTTCTTTTCTTTTCTTTTCTTTCCTTTTCAGTTATTTACTCAGTGCTGTTCTGAACATTCCTGTATATGTTTCCTGAACATACATGAAAGCAGTTTTTCTAGGACGGTTGCTGCTGGCCCGATGTTATTAAGTATTTTCAAATTGCTTGTCAAGGTTGACTGATTTGCTCTCATATCAGCAGTGCCTGCCTCCAAATCTTCAATAACATTTGGTTTGATTCTGTCAGACTTCTCTTTATAAACAACAAAGTTCTTTGAATAAGTCAAACTTCCAAGTGCTTCAAAATTCGAAACCATGAAAGGGCAGAATGTGAGGAGTCTCTGTTCCTGTCCCCAGGCCCCCCAGTTTTCAGGTCAGCGGACACTGTTGTTCATGTGTTCTTCCAGACGTGTTATGTGTCCACAGGCAAAGGTGTTCCTGTGGGTGTGGCCTCTTTCTGGCCACTCCGCTCGGTCCCTCCATCATAAGCATCCTGCCCCCGTTCCCTTCACCTGACAAAATATCCTAGAGATCCTCCCATCCCTCAACAGAACTGCTGCATTTTTTGTTGTTTACATCAGTCACTGCTACTTGGCTCTTTTTTAAATTAGAAGAATAATTTTTTTTTGCAAAATGTATCATACATAATAGAATATAAAACATTTATGTACAATCAGAAGAGGATAAAATGAACCCCTGCATATTCTTCTCTCAGGCTCAGGAGAATTGTGTTGGTATCTTCAAAACCCTCCTGGCTCCTCTTTCCAGAGACAGCCCCTTCCCTTCACCCCCAGGTAATCCCTCTCCAAACTTTGGCGTTAATGATTTCTTTGCTTTTCTTTATAGATTCATATACGTTCCCCAGAGGAATCATGGCTCAATTTTGACAGCAAACACAAATTTAACTGGAATAAAAAGTATCTCTCTTCCCAGGAGAAGATATGTTCAATGGAATCTCTGGGTTTAGATTCCCCTAGTTTAGATTTCCAGAATGTGTAGAAAAAGCCCCCTCTGGAGAGGTTGGGGGGAGCAAGGCCATGGTGAGAACTGGGATATGAGGGCTCACCCCTTGAAACATCTGGTGTGGAACGAGTTCTGGGTCCCAGCAGCAATATAACTAGGCAGATAGGCTGTTCAGAATTTCCTGGGTCTAAACTCACCATAGCCTACCTCCAGCTCCCAGGTGTCTGTCGAAGCAGCACGTTTCTGGAATGGGGGGGTGGAGATGAGGAACCTCAGCTGGTCCAAGCAGTAGGTCATAGAGGAGAAGGAAGGAACATTATCAGTACATGGACAGAATAAATCAAGTAAGTTCAACTGAGCCTCAGTTGGTTTCACAAGATGGCAGTGGGGATGTTCTGATGATCCCATTGGCACATCCCTGGAGTCCCAGTACTCCCATTTGGACTGTGCTGCCTCTGTCTCTTCATTTTGGGGCCTCCCTTCAGCATCCTAAGGATGCCCTTTGCCTGTTTCCTTGTGGGATTTTTCGTATACCCCATGCTGCTTCTTTCCTGGTTTACTCTCTCATTTTAATGGAGTGCTTTCTGGAATAGTTTCCTGAGAAATGATATGTAGGAGATACATTTTTTTGAAGATTCCCATGTCGTAGGATGTCTTTATTTTACCCTCATACCCAATAGTTTTGCTGGCTATAGAATATAGGTCAGATAGCATTTTTCTTTAGATTATCTTCTTGCTTCTAGTATCTCTCTTAAAAACCTAAAGTCATGAGTACTGATCCTTTGTGTGGCCTGTTTTTTTCTCTCTGGAAACTTGTAGGCTCTTCTAATGGTTCTTGGAACTAGAAATTTCACATGACATGCTTTGGTAGGAATCTCAATGGGCTCTCACAATTTGACCACGCATGTCCTTCCATTTTGAGAATGTTCTTGAATCATTTCATTGATGATCTCCTCACCACCTTTCCCTAGTGTTTTCTAGAACTCCTGCTAACTATCAGTATTGAGCCAGCTGGGTCAGTCCTTTAATTTTATTATTTCACTCTCTATTTTTCATCTTTTTGTGATTTTGACTACTCTCTGGGATATTTTGTCAAATTTAACTTCCATCTAGCTTGGTATTATTGTTTCTGCCATTGCATTTGAATTTCCAAGATCTCTTTTGTGAGTTCTAAATGATCCTTCTTCAAAAAAACCCATTTTCATGTCATGGATGAAAATCTTCTCTATTGCTCTGAGGGTATTAACTGTGTGTGTGTGTGTGTGTGTGTGTGTGTGTGTTTGTCCATCCTGGCCTGCACAATTTGAGTTGAGGAATAAAAGTCTGATTAGAAGCTCCAATTTCCTGATGGGGACTTGTTGATTTTCACACTATCATGTGATCTAGGGGTACCATTTGTTGGGGACCCCTCGTGTCAGTATCTTAAGACCTTTCCTCTTGGGCTGGTAAGATTCTCCACAGAGAGTCTCTCGAACCCCTGGCTGCAGAGGCAGAGGCTGTAAACACAGTCGGGCCATCTGTGCTTAAGGGTGGAATGGAACAAAGGGGCTGAGATGTGTCTGCATTAAGCATTCAGGACGCATACTGTACGTGTACCTGCAACTGGGACTGACGTCCTTCAGCCCCGGGACCTTCTGTTTTACCCTCTCCAGAGAGACAAGGAAGGAGTGCACAGGGGCAGAGAGTGAACGAGGGCTTTGGAGATGAATGACTTCTGAAACAGCTCTCACCCAGCTCTTACCTTGTCACCCTCTTCACCCCAGTTCTGACTGCTAGCTTTGGAACACTTGGATTGCCCATATTTTGATTCTGCTTTCAAATGGAAATCTTTGGGAAGCTTATCTCTGTTCTTGTAGTCGCTTGTCAAACGCAGGCAATAAAAGCCAACTCATGGTACTGATGTTTTGTTTCTCTACCTCTTAACTAAAACCACACGTTTGTTTGGTCCATTTTTCTTTGTGTAGGCAACAACTTGTTTCAGGCAACATACTATGTGTTCTGGGGTTTTTACTAGATCAGCACTGCATTTCTGGTCCCGACATCTGTATCCATCAGCTTAAGCTAAATTATGTTGCAATAATAAATGACTTCCACAATCCTAGTGCCTTATGACATCAAACATTTCTTGCTCGTATACATATTGGCAGTGCTTTGGCTTTCACTCTCTATTCTTTGTTCTGCGATATAGGCTGACGAAGGAGCCTGTATCTTAGTCCTGTGATAGAGGGAACAAAGCAGTGGCAGAACCATGCAGTGACCCTTAAAACATCTGCTCAGACGAGGTGTAAATTCCATTAGACAAAGGAACCCCCATGGTGAAACCTGCCTTCTGTGGGCAATGTGTAAGGTCCTCGAACAAGGAAGGATCCCAAGGAGGGTCCCTCTAGGGGTGAATCTAGAAGGAGGAAACAGCAAATATTTGGAATAAATGCATGGAGCACTGGGTGTTATACGAAAACAATGCATCATGGATCACTACATCAAAAACTAATGATGTATTGTATGGTGACTAACATAACATGATAAAATAAAATTAAATTAAAAAAATATTTTTGGCATACATGATCCAATAATGCAATCTGCCACAGTTCCTTTATTATTATTTTTTCATCTTCTTAAAACTGGCCAATCCAAAACTGAGCTTGGTCTTTTTCATGCTTTAATGTTGTAATAAGGTGAGAAGTAGTCATCGAAAGTCTCTGCCTTTCTAGTCCCTATCCCTTCAGTGGGCACATGGCCTGGATTCTCAAAGACAACCAACACTTTTATTGACTCCATTACCACTGCACATCTGGAGCTGTTAGCATTCAGTCGTAGCATATGAAGGAGATTCCCACCGTTACTTGTCCCAGCAAGGCACCAGCACTAACTCTCAGAGTCCCACTCTGTCCTGGAGGTTCTTTTATATAGAACCCCATTCCTGCTGCTGCTGAGATCTTGGGGACACTTTAGATGTCTGGGTGCATGCTGGTTTCCAGTCTTAGGTTCCCATGAGGTCTCTCTGGATCCCATTACTCATGTATATCCTCAAAAGAGGCTCCCATGACTCGAGGTAGCTTGAGAGAGACTGCATTCTAGCAAACAGAAATAACTGAACACTGCTCTTGTCTCCGGATATTCTGCATTTGAGCACAAGGCAGGTACTGGATCCCTCCTCTTCTCTAGCTGCTGACTGAGCAAAAATTAATTTGGTTTACGTTTTTAGGAACAATAATTAGCTCATGATTCATGCCGAAGAAAATGTCCTATCTCTTCTGCTCCGTAAGGGTTTATTTTAGTTTCCTCATTGTTTATGTTGAAAGTTCCAAGATCCATCGCCCTAACTCTGCAAAAATTCCACCATCTAAACAAACAGCACCTTTCTCTGCGTCTGTAGGATACAGGCTATTTATTTTTATCTGAAAGTGACCAGCATTAATGTATGCATTTGTTCCAGATGTTGCACCCAAAAGAGCTACCTAGACAGTGGGCAGCGGTGTCATCTTCGCTCCCGAAGTGAGAAGGACAGAACCTCTTCACGCTGGAGAACAGGGGGGGCGCGGAGCTTTGTGGGTGAGTGCGGCTGTCTAAACATCTCTCCCTACAACTACTCAAACCGACCACATGAACCGGTCAGACAGATCTACTAGTGTGTCTGTATCGGGTTACTTTGCTTGTGACCGTGTTAGGGAAAGTCACAGAACCGCGGTTAGCGGAAAAGCAGTTCTTCGCCTTGCCTCCCGCGAGAGACACGGAGCCTGCGGCGGTCGCCAGGGCTGTTTGCGCATGCTCCCTTCTCCTCGCGCCTGCAGTTGCGCTGCCCTACCACGTGGCGCTCAGGTGGACCACGGGACTCACTCTGGCCAATGAGGTGAGAGCAAAGCCTCCAAGCGCCGGTGGGCGACGCCGCACGCGTCCTTTTCCTGACACGGTGATCTTAGATACGCCTGCAGCTTAGGTCCTGGAGTGACAGGAGGCTGAGCTGGTCTGCCCTGGACATCTGGTGTGAGCAAGAGATTAGCTGTTACATTAAACCACCGAGATTCTGTGGTTATGTATAAGTGTAGTTAAACCTCCATAATCTTGGCCATAATCTTGGCCAGTCACCTGGTGACTAAAAATCCAAGCTTTTTCTAACTCTGACGAAAGACAAGATTTAAATAGGACTGCATTTCTAAAAGTCAGTATTTTCTAAATGGTAAGAATCACTAAATGAAAAAGCAAAAGAGAAAAAGTAAACTGAGCGAAAGAAGCTTGCAGCTCATGGGCCAAGGGCGGGTTTCCCTCGTGTGGATAGAGCCACGCGCTTGCCCCGCCTGCGCTTACGAGTCCCCTCCCCCAGACGGCTCCAAGACCCCGCTTCTCACCTGCTTCCAGAATTTGCTCCAATGCTGTCTTCTCGGTGAGTCTTTGCTTGCTCACACTGTTTCAAATTGTAATTCTCCTCGCACAGCCTCTCTCCTTTTCTCTGCTTTATTCTTCTGATAAACGCAATAGTCCAGGTTTGTGTAGATTTGCCTCTGTGTCTATGTTGGGCCGTCTCAATCCACTAGAACGTAAGCTCCACGAGGGGGGATGTTTTCTTTGTGTGTGCATTTGTTTTGGTTACCGTTCTATTTCCAGTATTTAGAAAAGTGTTAGGCACTCAAGTATTTATTCAATGGATCGATGCAGTCTGTTAAGTGAAAAAGTACAAAGAGTATGAGTTCTCTGCTACCCTAAAAATTTCTCCCTATCACATAATACAGACTGTTGGAAATTTTATAGAACAAACAAAGGATTTATTCAACAAATAAATTGCAAGGGGTATAAAAGAAGGAAAGTAAAGGGAGAATCTGGAGATTAAAAGAGACTTAAAAGGCCTAGCAAAAAATACAAATAAATAGGTTTCTGAAAAATTAAGGCATTTATGAAGCAATTGGACATTTGAATACTGACTGGACATTTTTTAACATTAAGGAATTTTTGTTAACTGTTAGGTGTGATTATTGTATTTTGGTTATATTTTAATCGTCTTCTTTTAGACATATTATGGGTGAAATGCTATGATACCTGGGAGGGGGCAGGTGGGTGTGGTTGAAACAAGGTTGTTATTGTGTTGATACTACTTGAAGCAGGGAGATGGGGGAACATGGGGGTTCCATTATAGGATTTTGCCTACTTTTGTATATGTTCAACATTTTAAACAGCAAACTTTTACAAAAAAAATACACATGTGCGTACGCATGCGCGCACACACGCACATAGCCCTCTGTTGACTTGTATATGCATAAAATATCTCTAGAAGGATCCTCAAGAATTTATTATATTGGTTGTCTATGGGAAGTGAAACTGGGAGGCTATGCTATGAATAGAAGGGAGCTTGGGTTTTTTAAAGAAAATCTTTATGTAGTTTTTGAACTTTGAACACAGTGAATATGTTATCTATTCAAAAAATTAAGTTAGAAAGGAATCTTTTAATCCAAATTATGATACCAGGCAGCCTGAGATTGTACCCCAGCTCCATTAATATTAGCTGTGTGAACTCAGGCAAATTATCTAACACCTTTAAGCTTAAATTCCCCTTCTGTATAATGGGGATAATGGTTATCTCCCTCATGGAGATGAAGAGTGTGAAACACTTCGAATAATGCTCAAGACACGGTAAACTCCTAGTACATTTGAGTTCTGTTCATTGTTACCAGTCTTGAGCAAGGGATAGTGGGGAGCCAAGGGCAGGACGGAGCAAGATCACTGGCTTGGGCTGAAAGCTCCAAAAGAGAGACGCTTGTTTGTTTTTGATGTTCAGATGGTCTTGCCTTGATTAATATCAGCTGCGTGAGAGGAGACTATTATTTATCTTAGAGAAGATGACTTTGGTTGGTACTCTGTCTGATTTTCATGTGCCTTTATTTTAAAATTGTGGTTTGAGGCCTGCCTCAGGAATTGGAAACAGCTGGGGCTCTCTGAACCTCTGAGCGGCTCTGCTATGGGCAATTCTTACCTCTCTAGGCCACCGCGTTGTCTTCATCTGTTAAATTAGTGAGTGGGGTCAGATGACTCCAGCTCTAACAGCCCATGATCCGGTTACTTGTTACTTCCCAGAAAATATTCAGAAGTCTGTTTCCAATGGTCTCTGAATTCAATGGTCAGTGAATTCAGAGGGGACTTCTAATTCATTCATTCATTCATTCACCAAACACATGCCAGGCATGATTCTCAACACTGGAAATTCAGCAGTGAACAAAAAATAGTTAAGTGTCTGCTCTCATGGAGCTTAAACTCCAATAGTGGAAGATAAACAACAAGCAAGTGAACCAACCACCAATCAACAAATTGAAATAATTTCTGATGATTATATGTACTGTCAGGAAAATAAAATAAGGAAGTGGCATAAAGAACAGTAGGGTAGTCAGGAAAGTTCTCTTTCTAGGGGGAATAGGTGAGCCAGAACTTAAAGATAAGATCTCAGTCATGCAAAGATTTGGGATATGTGGTCTAGAAATGGGTGGTTCAAATGCAAAAAAAACAATGATTTTCTGCCATACTTCCCTGGTGTGTCTGCTTTTAAGGGAACTCCCTGTACACTCCCCAGTGTGCCTCACAGCCTACGGAAGGTTTATTAGAGGTTTATTATTTTAAAAAATAATGCATCCTAAAGTTCTTCTGGGAACTTCTCTAGGGACTCGATTTTCAAAAAAGTAAATACTGTATTTTAATGATGGATCAATTTGGTAAACACATGCCTTGCTTTATTCTGAAGACTGTCTTAACAACTAATACCAAAAATGGCGAAAGACTCTGGAGAATAGTGTTTAATTCTCAAGAAGAAAAGGAGAATCTCTGGAATTCGCTTGTACTTATCTTATCTTTCCTTATCTTTGTTGTTTCGTTTTGTTTTTTAAATGCCTGTGCCCCCAGAATCTTCAAGGAGGAAAGAATGACACATCTCTGCTCCTGATACCCTGTCTCCTTTAGGTCACTTTACTCCACTCTGGACAGTTGCTGCTTTGCTCCTTCGGGTAGAGTGTGCACAGGACCGAGCTGGGCGGCGCCAACCTGCACCGAGCCTGCGCAGCACTTGTCTTTCTGAGTAAACGCCATCTCTCTTCTGTCCCACAAGAGCGGCTTTTGTAAACCTTACGAGATCAGTGGGCACATGATTTCAGCTGATACTTAAGAAAAGACCTTGGGCGCCTGGGTGGCTCAGTTGGTTAAGCGACTGTGTTCGGTTCAGGTCATGATCCTGGAGTCCCGGGATTGAGTCCCACATCAAGCTCCTTGCTCAGCGAGGAGTCTGCTTCTCCCTCTGACCCTCCCCCCTCTCATGCTCTCTCTCTGTCATTCTTTCTCTCAAATAAATAAATAAAATCTTTAAAAAAAAAAAAAAAAAGAAAAGACCTTGTGAATGTAGATCAATTGGATTCAACCCCTGGCAGGCACTGAACAACGCAAAAATCACACCCCGGGCTCACACAGCATTGACCCCGCCCCCCAGGAATCAGAACCCAGGAACCAGGTGGTGAGATGGGTGAGCTCTCTCGGTAGTTGACAAAGGATATTATTGTCAGAGGCCAACTTATTCAACGCGTTGGGGACAGTGCTGACGCCCCATACTACTTACAGGGACCCCTATGTCGTACTTTCTCTTCAAACCAGAAGATAAAAAATGAACTTTTAGACAAAGAAGATGTTCCAATAGATGATATTAACATATTCATCTTTTTACCAACAGTCATAAAATATAATTTTTATTTTATTTTTTCAACGGAGGAAGAGCCTATGAAGACAAAAGAGCCCAGGGCTCGGGGTGTGTTCAGGGTTAGTGACTAATAATACAATAATAAAGTTACACATTTATTATTTATGATCAGCAGAGGATATGTTAGAGGCAGAAAATTTTAATGAGTTTATATTAAAATAAAAGTCATACTGTGAGAAATGATTGGCTGCCTGATGAAGCTCGCTCTTCTGGCTTCTTTACTTAAGGGAAAATTTTTTCCTGATTTTCTCCATTTCCCACCCCTACCCCACCTTTTTAGCATCACGGATGTTACTTTGGTCATCTTCTCAGCCATGTTGCCCTGAGAAGTAAGTGAGAAATTGTAGGTAAAACAGCTGGCCCATTAGCTAAGCACCTGAGAAATATCCTTCCTCTCTCCCTGTGTCCCTCATCCTTTCTTCCTTCCTCCTTCCTTCTCACTTCTCTGCCTCATTTTCTCCCTTCTACTCACTCATCTTCCCCTTCCCCCCTCTGGCTTCCTCGCTTCCCTACTAACAAAGCATGCTTTTCCTTGTGCCGTGCCCAATGGAGCCTGAAGTGACTCCCAAAGAGGAAACTCAGCCCTGGGAATCATAATAAGATACATACAAAAGGATGTTCTTGTAATGTCTGTCCTTTCCCAAAGAAACGATCTCCTGTCCTACTTACGTATAAGGCAGTGTGTTTGTGCGTGTGTACTTGTGTGTGTGAAGCAGAATCCACCTGTTTTAGCGTCTCAGGAAGTCTTGCTATAAATTTTGTCTGATAAGTCCTCACTCTGCTTCCCTTAGAAGTATCCTAAAAATATACTTCTGTGTCTTGACAGCAAGTTGAGGAACATGACAGCCGAGGACACTGAATTAATGTAAGTCATAAAAGTTTTACCTCCGTGAGATTCGCTCTGAAGATCATAAAGCTGTAGTCAATGAAAAATAGCACTTGACTACAAGCATGGGGTAGATAAATTATCCTTTGCATTTTGCTCTGAATCTTGGCTGCAGAGAGGGCATAGTATTGCCTTTGTTGTAAAACTTTGAGTTTGTAAATAAACATAATTTAGGCTTACAAAATGGGGTGGGGCAAGAGTTGCTAGCAGGGCGAAAAGAAGATCCTTGCTAAGTCTTAAAGCCCCCAGATATATGCAGATTCTGGAAGGCTGCTTGGTACAGAGAAAACTTGGATCCACATTCAAACACTAGCTCTGCTGCTTACTACAGTCTTGATTGCTCCCTGGCCATGGCCAGACTCTGACCTCTTCAAGAGTAGTGAAATTTCTAGAATTAAGCTTTCTCTACTCTGAAAGTGTACAACGATCTAAAAGAAATTATTTTTTTTCTGTATTGTACCTAATATGTTAGAAAGGCATGGTACAAAATAAACATTTTATAATAATAGTATTTTTAAAAACCTTTTATTTATTGTAACTATATTATGTACAGTATTAAAGATCACATATATATTTTATTTGGCATTCATCTAAAATATCTGCTCCCTTGAAAATGGAAAAACCCACCTAAGTACACGAGGGGGTACAATAGGCGAAGCACAGGGAATTTTTTTTTCCCTTGCTCACTCCCTTTAATTTTTAACACAAATGGCAGCCTACAGGGTACAATATTCTGTGCCTTATAAAGACATTTTGTTTCAGTTTTATAGAGATGTAATTGACATACTACACTGTGTAAGTTTAGGGTGTGCAGCACAATGCTCTAATATGTATAGTAAAATGATCACCACTGTAAGTTAACATCCATCATCTCATATAGGTACTGTATATATATATATATATTTTCCCCCTTTTGATGAGAACACTTGAGATCTATTCTCTTAACAACTTTCCTGTGTACCACACAGCAGCATTAAGCTAGTCACCATTTGTACATTTCATCCCTAGTGCTGAGTCCCCCGACAGCTGGAAGTTTGTACCCTTTGGCCACCTTCCTCTGATTCCCCTTCCTCCCTCCTTCTGCCCCTCTCTCTTTTGGTAACCACAATGCTGATCTCTTTTTCTATGAGTTTGTTTGTTTTAGATTCTGCATGTTAGTGGGATCATACACTATTTGTCTTTCTCTGTCTGACTTACTTCACTTAGCATGATGCCCTCCCAGGTCCGTCCATGTTGTTGCAAATGGCAGGATTTCCTCATTGTTTAAGGCTGAATAATATTCTGTTGTACAACTTCTTTATTTGTTCATCCATCAGTGGACACTTAGGTTGTTTCCATGTTTTGGCTTTTTAGGATGGTGAAGCTATTCTGTAATGGTGGATACGTTTACCCTATGCATATGGCAAAACTCATAGGACTTCACAGCACAGAGTTAACTTTAATGTAAGCAAATTTAAAAAATCATTTAGGAGGCAGGGGATCCCAGTTTGGAAATGTAGGCATACTGCCACGGAAGCGGAGGGCGGAAAATGTGTTGATCATGGAACTTTGGACATGAGTGGAGACCATAAGACCAAAGACAAAAGGAACTGCTTGTAATCCTTGAACTCTGGTTGGTAAAGCTGTCTTCCATGGGGATATGGGTTCAGAATTCTGAAACCACTAGATAGTAAATTGGAATTGAGTAGTGAAGTAAATATATGGCAGGTGGAGGGGGCCAGGTTTCTTGCTGTTGGATTGTAAGGTTATAGACAAATAGAGATAGACAATTTAATTCCATGTAGTACTGGATTAGAGGTGGAGACATGAGATGAATTCAGGTTTAGCTTCATTTTGATACAGAAGGCTACATACACACACTTTGCTCCATTTGCTGGGAGGGCCTCCAAGGAAGGACTCCCTAGTAATAGCAAACACACCCAACCAAGATCTAGCCTTGGTTTCTCATACCATTCTCTGATAGAAGGGAACAGGATTTCTTAGAGAAGGAAGAACAGGGATAGGAAATACACAAGATGAGCCTAAAGCATTTTGTGGTGCTAAAAAGCAAGGACAGGCTCAAACAACAAGAACAAGAACACCACCACCACTACCAACAACAAAAATCCACCAAAACAAACAAAAAACCTCACACACACACACACACACACAGAGCAGTGGAGGCACATCTAAGAGACACGGGAACCAATGAAAGAGCACCCTAGTGATCAAAGCTAGAATAATTTGAACAACAAAATGAGTAATACAATGTTATTTACACATATTTGTACAAAGTATAATATAAAAATCCATGAGTCTATCCTGAGAAAATTAATGACTGAATACATCACATTTGTTTAGATGGAGGGGGGGAAGAGACACCTCTGCCATGCAGAAAAATTCCCAGTAACTTTCACAGATACTCCCTTCTGGAGGAGGACTATCACTCCCATTCCTTCACTGTGGGTTGCACTTAGTGACCTCCTTGCAAGAGTACAGTGTGGAAGGGGGAGGCAGCAAGAGTAACTCTACAGTGCAGAGATCTGATAAACACTACCTCAGCCAGGTGGTCAACGTCAACAGCAACAGAAATCACGTTGTTAGTATGTGCCCTTGATAGGATGTGAGGAGAATGGCACTTTACCTCTGTGGTCTTCCTCCTAGAACCCACAGCCCTAGTCTAACCATGAAAAAAACAGCAGGCAAACTCAAAAAAAAAAAAACCACACTCTTTAAAATACTTGACCTGTACTCCTCAAAACTGTCAAGATCCTCCAAATCAAGGAACTTCCAAAAAACTATCCCAGTCAGCAGCAGTCGGAGTCAGCATAACTACTAAATGCGATTTGGTATCTTGGATGGGATCCTGGAACAGAAAGAGGACATTAGGTAAAAATTAAGGAAATCTGAATAAAATCTGGACTTTAGTTAATGATGTAACAATACTGTTCACTGATTGTGACAAATGTTAACAATTAGGTAAACTGGATGTGGACATACAGGGCTGTATATTATCTTTGCAAAATTTCTGGAAATCTAAAGACTCTTTCAAAATCAAAAGCTTTTTTTTGAAAGCAATAATACAGTTTATCAATTTCTCTTTTACAAGATCCAGAAATTCATCTGCCTGCTCCTTTCCTTTAATGTTGAAAACAGGTTCATGGCCCCTAAGAGCCCTAATTGGTTTTAGCCATTCCTTTCTTTCCAGAACTTCTCCTTTTAGCCTGCAAATCTGCAGTAGCCCCTATTCAATTGCAAATGACCTCTGTTCCATGAATTTCAGAGATTTTCACAGCACAAAGTGTCTTCTGACTGAGTCATCTGTGATGTATCCATGGATGCCCCACCCCCACTCTGTCCTCATCTCATGGCCAAGGCCACTGTGACCTCACTGACTAGTCCTTCATGGCCCAACAGGCAGAGCACTCCACTGCCATGCACCACACACCATGGTGGATTGTTCACATTCAATACAATGGCCTGATTTTTTTTTAAATGGATGATCATAAAAATATTCTTTTGGGGAAGTTTAATTATTTGGACACTTGCGATGTTTTAAATGTTTGGACCTTCCTATGGCTGCAAATGATGCCCTCTTTCATCTAAGGAGAGGCATTGACAAGACCCACCTTGCTGAGGGGCTATGGATACTAATCACCGGGCCTGCAGAAGACACACACAGCTCTTAACACACCCAGACTCACGCTAAATACTATCCTTCGCTCTCTTCCCATTCTGCTGAGCACAGGGGGCAGATAGCCCGGTGCGGGGTTTCCTAGGTTGTGTTCTATGTATCACTATAGAATCAAGGTAATGGATGTGCTGTGAACACACATGTTTGGGAAATCCTATACACCATACACTATACCCATCTCTTGAAGATTTAACATATAAATTAGACTGTTAGAGGCTCAGAGAACCCTGTAGTAAAGAAAGGCTTGATTTTGTTGACCTAAAATTCCCCACACCCACTGAACTCTTTTACTGTGTATGAAGCCTCTACCACGGAACCAGCAGGAATCCTTAAATGTAGCAGTGAGGTCAGAGGCCAGATAGAAAGTGGGAGGATGTGGAAGTTTGAAGACTAAATATCTAAAAAGTAGATGAAAAGGTTGGCCACCAGCTGCTCGTTAGGATTTGGAAAACCGGGTTGGACAGAAACCTTTGCATGGCTCCCAGCCATGCCAGCCCTGGCTGGTGGAGTCATTTTTGCTCTGGAAGGATGAGTGCTAGAGGTGGGAAGGGGCTGTGGGAAACCACAGAATCATGTTCTCCAGCTGTGCATGGTGAAACCACTGCTAGCCCTGACTCTTCTGCTGCAAGGGAGAGCAGAAATGGTCCCCAAAGAGCCCTCCCTGCTTGCACAATGGCACTGGGTGGATGCATGTGGCCCGGAACCTCTCAGGATGCTCCAGCTTTGTGCTGTTTACTGGACGGGGGAGGCCTGGAATGACTTCTGTTTCTCCCCTGAGGTTTTCCCAGTCCCTTGGGAGGTGATTAGCTGTCCTAGCATCCCTGTGTTTACTGAGATAAGTTAATCCTTGAATTATCTGCTTAAGAGGAGATAACTCCAAAGTGTGTGCCTGTCCAAATCCCAAACGCCTCTAAGAAGAAAAGCAGACCCTTTCAAAGCAGCCGGCCCTTCCCCGGCAAGAAGGTCAAGCCCTGCTGTGTTTGTTAGGCAGAGTCATAAATAGTTATAATCCCTTTCTTTGGTTGATTTAAAAGCCTTGGGGACAGACAAAACTCAGAGTGAAACACAGAACTGGGCGTTCAAACATGTCTAAGGAAATCCTCCTCCAATGAGACAATGCATATGGATCTGCCCTATCCTCTAGATCTCAAATTCTCCTTTGTATAAACACAAATGTAACACATCCACACACACGCATTGCAGTTATTTCCATGAACTTGTCTGTAGTAATAGAGCTGTTTTTGATCTGGTTATAGTCTAGTTGCTTCACTGAATCTTTTCTCTGATCTTTGTCCGTGTAAAGTGATGTGTATCTTATTGTGGATATTTAGTTTTGAGGGTGGGAAATGGGCACTGGTTCTTTAAGCTGTGGGGCCTTTTCTAAACCCCAGTTTCTCATTAGTAAAATACTTGATTTTGCATTTCTGGCCCCCAGAACTGTGAGAGAAGAGATTTCTGTTGTTGTAAGCCACCACGTTTGCAGTTATTTGTTACAGTGGCCCCAGGAAATAAAACAGCCCTGCGGAGGTGAAGATCTGGGTTTATTCAAAGATCTGAGGGGGGACCCATAAGCAAGGTGATGAGTGGCCTGAGATGATGGGGGAGGGTCAGGAGCCAGGCCTCCCCAGGTCTTAGCGACCTTGGAAGGATGTTTGGGTGGTTCAAAATACAATGAGAAGCCACTGAGAAGTTGAAAGCAGAACTATAATGACTTACTTTTTAAAAGGAAACCATTCCTGCATGGAGAGAGAATAGGAGCAGGGAAGCCGATGCAGAAGCATGAGTGAGGGCTACTAACAGTGGCCTGGATGGGGGGTGCTGGTGGAGATGAAGGGCTGTAGATCAGGTCAAGACACATTTGGTAGATAAAGTTGACAGGACTCATTGACTGATTGGCTATGGCGGTGGAAGAAAGCGAACAACCAAGGATGATGCTTTGGTTTGAGCCAGAGGAGTAGATTGTGACGAAGCCGAGAGAGAAAACAGGTTTGGAACAGGGGGTGAGACTCAAGAGTTCCATCTCGAACATGGGAAGTTTGAGATGGCTGTGGATTATCCAAACAGAAATGTCAGGTGAGAATCTGAGTGCACATAGCTGCAGCTCAGGAGAGACATCTAGGCTAGCGATGTAATTAAGGAATTATTATCGAGGTTATATAAAACTTGGGTCTCCAAGGGAGAGACAGAGAAGACACTCAGAACTAGACCTTGAGAAATACCAACATTTTGAGAAAGGAAGAGGAAAATGAGCCAACAAAGGAGGGCAGGAAAGGCCAGGAGATGAAGGGAAATCTAGGAAAGTGTGTAATCCCAGAGGCCAAGGGAGGGAAATGTTTGAGAAACAACTCTGCTCAACCCCTATCAGTGCTGCTCAGAAGTAAAATAAAACAAGGCCACAGAGCTGACTTTTTGATTCAGCGATGTAGAAATCCCTAGAGATCTTGCACAAAGCAACATTAGGTGAATGGTGAGGTTGGATGCCAGATTGGGGTGGGTGGAGCTGTGGGTGACGCAAAATAAAATTCCAGGTGGAATAGAAATAAAGCCTTAAGGACAAAATTGTAAAAATATTGTAAGACCAGGGTGCCTGGGTGGCTTAGTCGGTTAAGTGACTGCCTTCGGCTCAGGTCATGATCCTGGAGTCCCGGGATCAAGTCCCGCATCGGGCTCCCTGCTCGGCGGGGAGTCTGCTTCTCCCTCTGACCCTCCTCCCTCTCATGCTCTCTGTCTCTCATTCTCTCTCTCTCAAATAAATAAATAAAGTCTTTGAAAAAAAAAATATTGTAAGACCATACAGGAAATTCTTTTTTTATAATCTTGGGAGTAGGAAGGCTTTAAAAAGAACCCCAAATCAAAACTAATTTTTGATTAATCAGACTTAATAAGTAAATAAATTTATTTATTCAATAAAAATTAGTAAAGTTGACTACACATCAGTTATTAAAAACTTCTATATGATAAAAAAATACCATACACAAATTTCAGGGGGAAAATGCACTATGGGTTTGGATACACAAATATCATGTATTTGCAATATATACAATAGAAAAAGGATTGCTATTTGTAATTTATCATGAATTTCTATGAATCAATAAAAAAGAATAATCCAACAGAAAAGTGGGCAAAAGATACAGAGGCATTTCACAGAAGAGGAAAACAAAGTGGTCAATAAATATACAAAAAGATGCTCAACCTCATTAGTAATCTCAGACACGTTCATATCAAGTACTAGTAAAGGGTCCAGGGACTGGGCATTCTCAAACATGGTTGGTCATGGTGGGAGTGTCAATTGGTACAGCGCTGGAGGGTAATTTGGAATAATATTTATTAACAAAATTCACTTTGTGTGATAGGCCCTTCAGAAACACTTGCATGTGTGTAGATGGTGGTTTATTGTGGTTTGTAATAGAGAAGTGTAGTCAAGGCAACAGTCTGCTGTCCTTCTGGAGCTCTGGGTCCTCTTCCAAGTTCACACAGAATTTGGTTCCTTGCGGCTGTAGGACTGAAGTCCAGTTTTCTCGTTGGCTGTCAGCTGAGGGCTATTGTCAGTTCTGGAAGCTGCCCACAGTCCACCGCCATATGGCTCCCTCACAACTCGGTAGCTCACTTCTTCGAGGCCAGCAGGAGAATCTCTCTCCAGGAGAATCTGCTAACATGGGAGTCTATATTATATGATGTATTTGAGGGATTCATCCCATCAGGTAAAAGTGGATAATATCAAGGAAATTATTTTAAAAGTCATGGAAGTTATTCAGGCCTGGTGTAAAGTAAACAATTAGCCTGTGATTATTTTTTGCTTATAAATTTAGCTTATTTCACAGGAGATTAGAAAATACTCAGGTGTGTGAAGTATCAATACACCGTGTCTTTTATCTTCAACTTGTAAAAAAGATTGGTTGCTACACCCAAAACTTTACCTCTTGATCAAACCAAAGGGGTAACCAAAATGAACTAAACTCAACTAAAAAAAAAAAAAAATCCCTGAAACTCTAAGCTTCCTGCTAGCTCTCTGCCCTGCTGCTGCTTGTACAAACATTTCCGTAGCTTCCTATCTCCTGGAGGGCACTGGGAAATGCTGTCAAAAGCAAGTTGTGTGCAGGGTTTTGCAACCTGGGTTTTGTTTTTCTTTTTTTCCATTGTGGAGAAGGTCATTAATGATATAAGACTTGATTAAGACTAAAGAGGACCAGCAGTAGAAATATATATATTTCTCTTATTTTATATATATATATATAGAGAAATATATATATATTTCTCCTATTTTATATGTATATATAGAGAAATATATATATTTCTTTTATTTTATATATATATGCTGCTGGTCCATATCTATATATGAGACCCAGGATTTCCTGCAGAGCTTGTCATCTTTGGAACATTCACAGTGGAAAATCAAAAGTATCCCTAGTCCCCTTGTTCCCCGTGGCTACGATAACACAAAGCTGTGTTCTTTGGACACTTTTTGCTGCTCCAGCAGTCCATAAGAGATTTCCTCTTTGTCATTAAGCCACCATCATGAGCAAATTGTTTTGTCAGTTGGCCAGGACCTCCAGATACTCAAGGATCACGTTAGCAGGAAACTCCAGCTGCGTGTGTGGAGGTGGGGTGGCCGTGCCTTAAAGAAGGTTTCATTTTTGTTTCAAGTTGTCATAATCTTTTATTGGGCTCAACAACGTTAGATGAAAACACATCCAGGGGTGCTTCTACATCTGGAACTTAGCTGTCCCTCTGAGGATGGTCAGGGTGACTCCAGGGAATAACCAATGAAAAATGATGAGGAAATCATTCTGAGAGCCAGAGAAAGAACTTTTCATTGCACTAAGATGCTCAAAAAATATTAGATCCTGTGTCAACCCCACATGTACCCTGGGAATAATCAGACTCAACCACGGTCCTAGGTCTCTTCACCTCATCCAGCTGTAGTTCATCTACTGTTCATTTCTTTAGACCTGGGCCAGCCTGTGCCCTACCCAGCATTTGCTCTGGCAGGAAGTATGTATGAAGTCTCTAACCAAGACTTGCTGATTCGTTGTACTCAGTTAATTGGTGCCGCTTGTGGTTTAATTTGCTTAACTCACTGGATTCCCCATGTGTTCTTGGCCAATGCTAACCACCTAGTCCTTGATTTTAGTTCAACCATCGTTACTCTGGTTCAGACATACTCAAGTTCACCTATACTCTGGTACTATAGATCTTGGTTCAATCACCTATACTTTAGCCTGTGATTTGATCTTTGATTTCCACACTCTTCCTAACCCTAAACTTTCCCTTTTAGAGCCCAGACTGTGGTCGTCTCCCAGTCCCAGTGCCCACTGACACCCAAAGCCCACCTGCTCCCTGATGTCAGCTCTTCAAATCAAGACACCCTTACCCCATCTTTGACTCTCCTCCACCTTCTCTCAGGGTGAAGCTCAAGTTCAGGGAAGAAGTAGGGTGAACGATAAGGTTAGACTCCAGAACAGGACGAGCAATAGGATGGGGATGGGAGAAGGTGAGTGTCTCTTGTCTACATTTCCAAGTAGCTTACAACACTGGACATTTAGTGGTGTGATTAGGGCTATGCAGTAAGTATGAATGTCAAAATAAACTCGTCAAAATGGCATCATAAAAATATGCACTTGTGCTGCCATCTTCTACATGACAATAAGTGTTACAAGGCAACATTAATAACTCTCACTTTGTAGCATTTCTGAGTTTAAAAATTGCCATTACATCTCATATTTAATAGATTTTAAAATTGTAAGATACATCATATATATAAATATATATATATATATATTTTAACATTTCTCACACTATATGCATCTTACAATCAGTGTTTTATGGTCACTGTAGACCAGGTTTCAGTTATTACCTCGCTGTCAGTGCCTACTTTTTTAAATAATTACCTTTTTATTGAAATATAATTAACACACAATGTTATACTAGTTTCTAGTGTGTAGCATATTGATCCAACAGTTCTATGCATCATGCAATGTTCACTATGATAAACGTAGTCACGGTAAGATAAGTTATTACCTTATCTTAGATAAGGTAGATAAGTAGATAAGTTATTACAATGTTATTACAATATTATTGTAATAATATTATTGTTAAGTAGATAAGTTATTACAATGTTATTACAATATTATTGACTATATTCCTTATGCTGTAATTTTCATCCCTGTGACTTATTTATTTTATAACTAGAAGTTTGTATCTCTTAATTCCTTTTATCTATTTCACCCATCTCCCCAACCACCACCCCTCTTATAACCACCACTTTGTTCTCTATATTTAAGAGTATATTTTCTGTTTGTTTGTTCATTTGTTTTGTTTTTTAAATTCCACATTTAAGTGAAATCATATGGTATGTGTCTTTCTCTATCTGACTTATTTCACTTAGCCTAGCACCTTCTAGATCTATCCATGTTGTTGAAAATGGCAAGATTTCATTTATTTTTATGAATCAGTAATATTCCATTATATTTTATGCCATATCCTCTTTACCCATTCATCTATCAATGGACACCTGGGATGCTTCCATTTCATGGCTATTGTAAATAATGTTGCAGTAAACATAGGAGTGCATATATCTTTTTGAATTTGTGTTTTCGTATTCTTCGGGTTAATACTCAGTAGTCGGATTTCTGGATCATATGGCATTCCTATTTTTAATTTTTTGAGAGACCTCCAAACTGTTTTGCACATGGCATTTGAAATTTGAAATTGATTTCCAAGTTGAAATTGAAATGCAAATCAAAACCACAATGAGATATCATGTTGCACTTGTTGGAATGGCTAGAATGAAAAAGACAAGAAATAACAAGTGTTGGCGAGGATGTGGAGAAAAAGGAACCCTCGTGTACTATTGGTGGGAATGTAGATTGGTGTCATTGCTTAATTTTTAAAAATGCCAGCATCAAAGTCTGCAGCATGGGTGGCAACAGCCTAGAAAAGTCCCAGGGACAATCATCTCATAATCCCTAGAGGCCAGATTCTGTGGTGGGGGAGAAAGGGAGGGAAAGATGGTGAATCATATGGATTTGGCAATTCTTAAAGAGGAAGTTCAAAAGAAGGCAAAATCTAAATAATTGCAGAGTCAGCTTAGGAGATCAGTACGGTTGGCTTCTAGCTCTTTGATGGAATCTTTTAGAATGCACTGAGGCATTAAAACTCTTCATGACACAGAGGATAGTTTATGTAGAAAAACAACAGCTTTTAGCGATGCTGAGTCAAAAAGGAGTTTGGAAGAGTTAAGAGTAGGAATGTGAAGATGTTTCTAATGTACTTCTCTTGTGTTTTCCTCTTTTATATATGCATTTTAGTATAAAACCTGTGTCTAAATAAGACTAAAACCATCCTTTCGATACACGTAAGATAAAAACTCTCCATGATATGAAAAGGTTGTCTCATAGTTTGACAGTGTTTTTTCTTACTTAGAAATGGTGCATCTTATAGACAGTAGTTCTCAGATCATGAAATGTGTGTGCCATTTGGTGATTGAGAAGTAGAAGACACTTTGTACTGCTGTGGCCCACTGGTCCTCCCTTTGACACGACATGGATTTTTAGTTGGTAGGATTCATCCGGGTTGTGTCAGTTTCCTTCTGCTCTGGCAGATTGATTCAACTGTGGCCATGGAACATTTCTTATTTCTCTGTTTCGAGACACTCCCAGTAGCTACCTACATCAAAATCTAAGTAAATAAATGCCTTTAAAATTACTATGCCTTCGGAGAAGCCAAACTCAGAGATGGAAGAGTGAAAGACATGGCAGAGTACAAAATATCTGCCAATATTTACAGTGCAGCCTGGAGAACACAAGGGAGGACTTTTTTTTTTTTTAAGATTTTATTTATTTATTTGACAGAGACAGCTAGAGAGGGAACACAAGCAGGGGGAGTGGGAGAGGGAGAAGCAGACTCCCCACTGAGCAGGGAGCCGATGTGGGGCTCGATCCCAGGACCCTGGCAGACGCTTAACGACTGAGCCACCCAGGCACCCCAGGGGAGGACTTTCAAGCAGTTCCTTGCTCCGCCAGGAGCCTTAAGAAATGTGAGGAAAGTGTGTGATGAGGAAATGTTGCAATCAAAGTGCATGGAAATCAAACTTAATGGGACCAAGGCTACCCTTCAAGAGTTCACAGTGCTCATGCCAGGATTTGATTATAACCACAATATTCAATGCTTACATTCCTTTTGGGGGAAAGACGGATATCTTATTGTTATGGGCTATAATATAACCAGTTTCCTTAATGGAAATTACATTCTCTTGTTGAGCATTTCCTTGGCCAGAAGGCCATCCTGATTGCTGTCTCTCCCTGCCTCTCCCCACAGTAGAGGCCAAGGGGGCCAAATACCTCCCCATTAGCCTTCTGCTATAGCCAGAGTGTCAGCTTGGGTCAGTGACTGACCTAGGCTTGACCAATCAGATGCTTGCTCTTGGGAACTCTGGACTTTGCATGTGACGTAGGAAGGAGAGGAGTTTCAGAAGTTAGATTCATCACAGTGGCGCCAGTTCCTGTCACAGTGATGTCTTGATCACACTGTACCTGTAACAAGGCTGTTGCCTTATTTTATACATTATGACTCTTCTCTCCAGGTCTTTCATGGTTCATTCTGTCCCGAGACTGTTCTTTTAGCTTCCCTCCAATTCTGAGAGCCCCAGATAATATTCCCTTAATCCCTTATTGCTTCAGAGAGCCAGAGACAGTCTCTATTACTTGCTACTAAGAACCCTGACTGATTCAACAGCATCTCATATGGGGTAAGTGATATCACAAAGGAGAGAAGAGCCTGCATGATTTTCCAGGTGTCCTCTTTTGTATCATTAGAAGGAAGAGATGGAGGAATGGAATCTTTTTTCCGGAGATCTTAAAGAATACAATGATGTTGCATCTAACATAGGGTGGTTCTGCCAAAAGGATACTAGATATGGCTTTTTATGGTTTCTTTTCCTCAAGATTAGATGACTTGTGTGTACTACAGATGTTCAATAGGAGAGTGTAGGACACAGTCCCTGTGTCCAATAGCCTCCGTCCTATCTTTTCTTCCATGTGGTACCAAAGGAGAGAAAACCAGATTTGTTTAATATTTTAAAATTAAGCACATATCTTAGCCTTCCCAGACCAAGAACTGCCACCTCCCTCCTCAACAAAATCGTAAAAATCAATGTGGGGGGGCAATAATTTTGGTGAAAGGTAGCTATGCATCCTGAAAGAAGGTGGTGGGGTAAATGTATGCATTTATTTGGCATTCAAAAATGGTTCCCTTGTTGATAAAATTATCCTGGACACTTCACTACATATTTAATGACACCATAAGACCGAAGTGACAACCAGTAGCACATCTTAGGAGGACGATTAGTATGTGCTCATCTCTAAAGTTAAGTCTTACTTGGTGCCCTTTGTGAACTATACCAACAGCATCCATCAGTGCAGGAAGATTCAGAATTGCCCATTTCTGAAGGTGGTTTGGAGGTGTTCAGCAGTCCTGCCCTTGCTTCTCTGCAGTGCTGTGGGGTGGAGCAGAGGACTATGGCCATGGTTTCTTGAGTTCCAATCCATGTGGCTCTCTAAGCCAGTGCTGTGTTTCCCATGGGAGTTAGACTTCTCATCCCCAACAGGGGAACCCAAAATGTGAATTATTCTTCCGGTAGAGGTAATGCATTTGACTGGCTGGGCATATTTTTTTTATATAGCCAACCAGGCTTAACAGCTCTACGTCAGATGCTGAATTAGCCTCAGAAACAAGTTGACAACTTGGTCCTGGCCAAGAGAGACCAACAGGCTGGCCACTAAACTCTTCCTCCTGTTAGAAGAAATGAATACAGAGGAATCTTTTCTGTAACTCTTGCTCTAAAATTGGCAGGAGAAATTAAAGCAACAATGCAAGATTCACTTGCCCAGTCAGGAATGTTTCTATTAGTTACTCATAGGCTAAAGAGGGATTAAAGATGAATACTTCTGCAAAGAGGAAAAAAACCATAAAAGAGCTGGAACTTAAAGGTAAGCATCACAGATAAAGAGCAAAGCTAAGGTAGTCAGTCTCTGGGCAGAGACTGAGTTTCAGACTTAGAGGTTTCTTTCCTTAATGAAATGAAACTTGATGCTTTAAACCTTATTTGCTCACATTTCAATTTGGGAAGGGTTGGCAGGGAGATAAAAATGAGGTCCTGTCCTAGTGAAGGAGGAGAGATAGCTGGGAGTTGAAGAGCAGAACTGGGAAAAGGATAAGCTACCCTGAAATGAAGGTGGGAAGTGTCCAAGACAAACCTAACCCCCTTCACTTGGTGGTCTACAGCAGTGGTCCTCAAATTTGATGTGCATCAGAGTTACCTGGGGACTCAGTACAACACAGACTGCTGGAGTCCACTCTCAGGGTTTCTGAATCAGGAAGTCTGGGTTGGGGACCAAGAATTTGTATTCCCCACGAGTTCCCAGGTATGGCAGATGCTGCTGGTCTAGGAACCACACTTAGAGAACCACTGATCAAGAACCCTGTGCTGGTGAAGGCAGGTGTGAGGCAGAATATGGAGCTTCATGATACCTATTGTTGGCTAACACCCATGGCGATCATAGCACCTGGTTTGCAGACCTATTTAATTCTGCACTTGGGCCCAAACCTATGTTATAAGTATTGGTTAAAGTCTCAAGGGGTACATCTTAGAAGGAAGTCACGTATCTTTCTCGACTCCCTAAAATACTCTAGAACTTATTCCCTGTCTCAGACAGTATTTCCACACCCAGGAGATGTTAAAACTTTTCTCCTGGAGACTAAAGAGTAGCAAGCACATCAGGAGAATGGCCAGGCCCAGTTGTCCATGGCATTATGTAAAAATGAGGAAATGCGACTTTAAAAACAGTGATGGTAGAACAGTTCCTATAATTCAGAGCAATCTTGATATTGTCAAGGTGCTGGCAGCATCCATCCTTTGAATCACAAATTCCTGCCCTTGGACATGCTCTTCCAGGCTGCCCCGGCAGACTCCTGGTGACCATTGTGGAGACAAGGATGTCATTCTGACTCTCAATAGTTTAGACAGATTTTTCTTGTTGTGAAGAGTTCAAGGACTTCCACTTCTTAGTGAATCAGGCAAGATTTTTTTGGCCTGCTAAGAACAGAGGAATGTATACATGTGTGCATCTTAGAGCATAAGTTTTTCAACTATTCTGTTCTAAGGACCCCATTATACTCTTAGAAATTATTGAATACCCCCAAAAGCTTTAGCTTATATCTATCAATATGTAATTTCTATTAAATTAAAATGGAGGCATTTTAAAAATATTTATTTATTAATTCATTTAAAAATAAGCACAACCTATATTTTCCAAAGTAAAAATAATTAGGAGAAGAGTAGCATTGTTTTACATTTTTGCACACCTCCTTCATGTCAGCCTTAGAGAAGTACTGGATATTTGCTACAGTAGCTTGAAAAGGGAAGAACATTTTACTAGCCTTTTCAGATAATTGTGGATACTCTTTGTTACTACATCAAAATTTAACCAATGGCAGTTTCTTAAAGATCAGTTGCAATGTAGAATCCAAAACCATATCAATGATCTACTAATACTCTTTTATATTAAAGTCCATTGGTCTTTCTTATACCCTGAACAGATCTTTCCTTATGCTTAATGTTTGAAATGTAACAAAATTAGTAATTTTACTGCTTCATCTAAGGTGTCCTTAATTGAGGCTCTTTTTTTCCCCTCTGAGTTTGTGATGATGAAGAATTTAATGACTAATGACTGGTTTGTGCCAAGACATCAATAGTTGTCCCACCATTGCTTCCTTATGAATGTCAAGAGAGTGGAAGATGTAAATAGCATTTTAGTATCATTAGGAAGATAGTTTTGGCTCCGTGGACTCCTGGAAAGGTCTCAGCAACTCCCAGAGGTTCATCGACTGCAGCTTGAGAACCACTATGCTAGGAGATTGAGGTAACAACTATATCCTATATTTTTATCTTGCTGGCTCTTTGATCCTTTCATCTTTCAGTGTGATTAATAAAGAAAACCCCAAGATCACATTAAAACTCTTCTAATTTATTCACGACATCTAATTACAAGGCAAAACAAATCACCAAAAAAAATTGCAAAGTCTCTTGAATGCAATAAAAATAGTAATTAGTAACCCAATGGGGAGTTATCCTCCTGGCAGTCAGATAATGAAATACAGTATAGTCTAGAATACATGGGAAAATATAAGACTGAACTTGCTGTAAATTTATGGGAACTATCATGAGAAACTTAAAAATGGAATGCAATCATGTCCATTATTTTTTTGGTCCTTCTGTGTGGTAGAAATAATGGGTATGACTGGGACCTCTGAAAATCCCAACCACAGAGCTAGGGGTTTGGGGATGACCTCTAGGGAAGGTGTGGGTATGAGGACTACTTAAATGTAAGAAGCCCTTACACCAAGTCTAGGCACCCCTGATCCTGAGTTGTGTCCAGCCGCCTGCTGAGTCTGGGTCACTCCAGACTCATGAGAGATCAAAGAGCAGAGAGTGTAGCTTCTCAGTCAGTTTCAAGGTAGCAGCCACTTTGGCTCCATATCATTCTGGATCCTTGTCTTCACCTGACACAGAGGCTTAGAACTCCTTATCTTGACTCCATGTCCTATAGACCTCCAACTTGCCCTTGATTCTATGGCTTTGTATAAAGCAGTCCTCAGGTTTGGCTCTTGGGGCTTCTGGCTCTTTTCTTACCCCTTACCCAACATAAGATTGGTCCCTGGTCTCAGACTTGAATTGAGAGTTAGGGTTTCCTTGGGCTTGGCCCTCACCTAACTTCCTGGACTATTGGTATTTCGGTATAGATGTCCGGTCAACAAATTTTGAAGGCCAATGGGATTCCTTGGGAACCTCAAGAAACTCAGAGAGCAATTTGTGGTACAGGTATGGCCATGATGGTTAATGAATTGTAATGAGGAATCACAAAATGTACTTAAAAAAAAAATCTCTTCTCAGAGAGTGTGTTGGCACTGTCTGTGCTTTTGATATGTAGAACCAAGGAAACTCAGGCCATCCAGTTGCTCACCAACCCCACTCCAATCAAAACAAAAGTGACCATCGGGATTCTTTCTGAGGATTAAATTCAGAGTTTGACCCTTCACACGAAGACTGAAGTGATCTGAAATGAATGAGTCAATAGCCAAGGGAAGCTTTTGTAGAAACATCAAAAATATTCATGATAGAAGCGTGACTTGTGAAGGAACCCCAGAGATCACTTAATGCAGCTCCAACATAGCAGAAATGTGGTTTGTCCACCACTTTATCTTCAGAGCCCATCCAAATGTCAAGCACATAGTAAATGCTCAATAAAGATCTAATGAGTGAAGGAATGAATTAATGGATCATCTGGACAACAGCAAGGGGATCTTTGGACATAAGGGAGGAGGAACTCCTGTCTTTCTAGATCTTCATCCCATGAGTTTGGGTTTTGAGGTGCCTCAATACAATTGATGATGCTTCGGGCAATGAAGATAACCTTAGCCCTTTGGAGACAGGCAGGGAGCAGGAAAAAGAAGCAGGCATCCTAGGAAGAATGAGATGATAGTATTTTGATGCCACATGGTCTGGTTGTATGTTAGTTTCTTTATTTCTCTTTTGTTATCCAAAAACCTTTTAGTTTACTATTCCAGTGCTGTTGCAAATGCATTGTAGGAAATAAATGAGTTTATGTCCTCATTTGGGCCAAAGCTTTAAAAAAGAGCAGGTCCTTATAGGCTGGCCTAAAGTAGCTCTAAAAAGAAGGATCACTGGGGAGGCAGGTGTCAGAATTACAAGGGCCCAGCTGAACCTCCTTGGTGATTCTTCATTAATTCCATTTTTTTTTTTAAGAAAGTCAAATTTTTGTCTTGCCATATTATCTTTGACCTACGGGCCCTGTTACTGTCTACAGCTTGGCATGAACTGAGGACTTGTAGGCGGCAGTGTCTAGAACACATGCACGTGGCATTAACCCAAGACTACTTCTAACCTCTGACTATGGTAGGTCACAGGGCTGTCCCCACTGGATCACCCATCTCAGCATGGGGGTGGAAGATGGCGAACCACCCAAGTGACAGAAGCAAATGACTTCAGCTGCTTTGGAAACATATCAGACAAGTGCGTGCTTTTGACACCCATGTTGTTGGGTGACCACACTAGTAACACAGAGTATCAGTGAAGGGCAAGATGGTGTCATGAGCAGCTTTCTGACTTGAGTGGTTTTAAGTTTTAATGTAGTTGGCCTTTCAAAAAATAGATATTTTTCAGACAAGTGGCCTTCACAAAGGGAGGGTGAGCTCTTTCTAGTTCCTGACTAAAACAGCAGTGAGGAGCTCTGGGGTTAATTCAGTTCTACAGCTGAGTCTCTACATTTAGAGATCTACAAGGACAGCTTGATGTTAAAACCATCTGAGAAATTGGTGGCTGTGGTTGGCATTTGGAAACATTCTTTGTTTTGCAACTCAGTATATGATAATATATTTAAAAAAAATTGTACCAGATTTAATTAGAAACAAAGTTGATACCACATTCATCTGCTTGATCTCACTCCCTAGACTCCACTGGTATGTTTTGTCATAGATCTTTTTCTCAAGGGCTGTCAAAATCTCCCAACACAATAGCAGCATAGTCCCGAGGTAAAGAACTTAGGTGGACAGATATGTTCAAGTCCTGCTTCTACTGTATGTGGTACATCTTAGGCACCCTCTGCCCTCATTTCTCCATCTACACAATAAAGATGGTGGCACCCACTCATCAAGCGATCATAAGGAGTAGTGGAAATCTATGTAATGCACCCAGCAAAATGCCTGAGTGACAATAGGGGGTTCAACAAATAAGAAAAGCTACTCTTGAGAATAAATATTAACCATTTATGTCATTGATACACACTTTCCATCTCCTCGGGTACTTCTACTTTAAAATGTTCTGTTCCCTTCTTAGACCAGGTGAGAGAACATGTGTTCAGGAGGTGTGGTCACTTCCTGCTACCCCTACCCCCCTACTCCCACTTTCCTTTCCATATCCCAGGGGCCTCCTTCAGGCAGCCCCTTCGTGTGACCCATGCCCTGGGCTGCAAGAAGTGGGTTTGTCAGAGCAGGTCGCTGGGGCTGACAGGAGACTGGGAACTCTGTGAAATATGCCCTCCTTTAGGAGTGCATGGTGCCACTCATTGGGCCAGGCCCTACAGGGGACATGCTGAAGGCAGGGGTCTCCCTATCCTTGAGAACCTTCCATATGGAGCACTTTGTTTCTCCAGAGTAGGTGTCGGACTACGTGTATGTGGTGTGGTATGTGTGGGTGTGTGGTGTGTGTGTCTGTGGTGTGGTATACGTGGGGTATGTATGTGGTGTGTGTGGTATATGTGTATCTGTGTATGGCATGTATGTGTGTCTCTGCGGTGTGTAGGAGATCTATGTGTGTGGTGTGCCTGTGAGGGGTGTGTGTGTGTGTGTGTGTGTGTGTAAGCACATGTGTATGCATGTGATGTTCTTGGCTTTGTAAAGAAGGGGCATTTCCTGAGTTTCTTAACTCGTGCCTGTAGTCGGCACTCACCCCACATAGGCATCCAGCCAGCCTCGCCTAAGTGCTTCAGCCCCTGGCACTTGCGTCTTTTGGATCTTCGACCAGCCTCTCGGAGAGAAGTAAGACTTTGCCCCAAGGTGGGAGGATGCCAGCTACATTCCTTGCTTCAAAGCGAACCAGCCTTTCCTGAGCTCTACAATGAGAAGCCCCACCTTTTTCCTGGCCTGAATGTTTACTCCTTTTTCTTAAGCATCCAGGGACTTGGGTTGAGCTGTCTCCACTTCGACCTCTTTCCAGCTGCCTGGTTCAAGTGGCATTCCCATCTGTGGCCTCCACAGCCTTCCCCGCTCCCAGAGATCGGGTGGGATCTGCTGTGCAAGCTCAGGTGGGGTCTGCCGACAAACTTGCCCCCATTTCTTGCCCGCTGCCTCAGAGTCTCCAGATTAAACCTCTCTTAATAGAGCTTTCGTAACTGCCGTCTCTACACAGTGTAGTTTGCAATGTGGGAGGGCCCTGCGGGCCAACAGCTGGAATATTTCGAGTCCGATTTCCTCTAGGAGGGTACCCAGAATGACAAGACTGCAGTGAATTGTCAGTGCTGGGACAGGGGTCTGGGGGTACACTGGCTGCAGTGAGGTGCCTCTGTTCTCCCTCCTGTGGGGGATTTTGTCCCACGGCGACTTCCAAGGGAGGAAAAAAAAGCAGATTTAGAATGAAGATTCCAGGACTAGATGCATGGTTTTGAGGGATTATTGCCCTCCTCCTTAATTCTAAGCCATATGCCTCCCGCCTCTCCCTGGGAGTGAGCTGCGTGCCGCCCGCTGGGGGCACCTTCTCCAGGCCCTGACTTTGGCCCCAGCCGGGCTCAGTCTTATCCCATTCCTGCTGATAGCAGGAAGGAATGATTTTGCTCACTAGAAGATAGATGAATTTGGTTCCAGCCTGAAATTTTTCACAAGTCCTCCTAGGCTGGGGGGATCGGTGCTGAATTTGCATCTAGAGAACCACAGGTAAAAAATCCTAACTATCCCGAAACTTGGAAAGCGAACATCCTCTACCCACACTGCAGAGTGGGAGGGGTGCCTTGCCTTCTGTCTCTCCACAAGGTCCCCTCCACCTCCCTGCTGTCCTCCATCGTCCTGCCCCCTCGCCTCCCTGTTCGCTTAACCCCGTGGCATGCGATTGTCTTAAATACAAAGAGAGGACAGGAGAAAAGTGGTTCGTTCTGATGGATGCTGCCAAGGAGACATTTCAAAATGGAACACAGTGAGCTGTGCCCCTGGAAAAGGCCTTAGTCACTTGAACTGGAACTCCCTTGGTGCCTGAGGTTTCGTGATGATCCCCTGGGAGCCTAGCAGGCGGCACTGGGGATGTAGTTACCAAAAGGCTGAGAAGAATCTCCTTGCACATTTTCCCTTTTCATTTGCTGTCCTGGCAAAATGCAAAGCGGAGCTGCATTCAGGTTCTCAAATATTTCGACCGCATCACTGTGTACTTTTCTGGTCATATAGCGGAGTTTCGTGTTGCTAATGCTTCTCAGTGATGTAGAATTGCCCCAAGACCCTAGATTTCCTTACATGCCCCCATCTCAGCCTCGCTGAAGGCCATGTGCCCATTCTTTGCCACTCCTGTCCCCTCACAAAATGGTGTGCAGAGGTTGTGACAGACGGGAGGTCTGCCTTGAGCGTGCGTCTGGTGGCTCCTGTCATGTGCGGGGGCTGCCAATGACAGTGTCTCATGCTCTCAAGCCCGGACCATTTCATGGTTACTGTGTGGGTGCTGGGATTTTGACCGGACCCGATTCTAGCTAGTACATTCTGAGTGCTTGTTCTGCTAAAGCACCTTCTCATTTAACCTTCAAACAATCCAGGGCACCTGGGTGGCTCAGTCAGTTAAGCGTCTGCCTTCGGCTCAGGTCATGATCTCAGGGGTCCTGGGATCGAGCCGCATGTCAGACTCCCTGCTCAGCGGGAAGCCTGCTTCTCCCTCTCCCTCTGCAGCTCCCCCTGCTTGTGCTCTCTCTTTCTCTCTCTCTCTGTCAAATAAATAAATAAAACCTTAAATTAAAAAAAAAAAGCCTTCAAACAATCCCACACTGTAGGCACTACCATTATCCCCATTTTTCAGATGAGAGAACTAAAGCTAGGCTAGGTTAAGTACCTTGGCTAAAGTCATGCATCTTGTTAACTGAGCTGGAACACAAGCCAGGTCTGTCACCAGAACCAGAGTATTCTTTTCCTCCTAGGACTCTAAGACTGAACCATAAGCATTTAGGAAGGAGGGCTGACAGCCCCAAACCTCTGCCTGCCTTCACAGCGACGGTGTGTCAGACACTCCGGGCAGGGATTCTTTATTGGGGCTTGTGTTCACATCCATAACTGGGCTTCAGGGTGCCCCTGAAAACCCCCCTGAAACTGTATGCAAGACGCTGTGGGTATGCGTGGTATATTTTTTTTTCTGAAGAAAGAATGCATGATTTCAGTGGTTCTTGAAAGGTTGGTGCCCCCCTAAAGTGTTAAGAACCCCAGACATTGTGACACAGGGTCACATTAGTTTACTCCATTGTCTGCCCCTCTTTTAGGCTTTCTCTTGCCCCACCCCATCCGTGCTGCCCACTCTGTTTTGTTCCATCATGGGGGAATCCAACCCAGGGCCCGTTTGATGGTAACGTGAGGTGAATGGCCACAAAGGCAATTGACCTTGACTCTCGCGCTGCTAGCAGACCTGCCCATTCCTTCTGACCTGCTGCCCAAACTCCATGGATTCGGCACCATCTCTGGGTGGACACACTGGACACAGAGGCTCCTGGTCAGCCTACTCTGAGGTGTTATGATAGGACGTGAGGGTCTGGTCTTACTGGTGTGAGGGGCTATGGGCCAGCATACCAACCAAGCCAGGGTCCTAGCTTTCCTCTGCTGGACTCTCATTGGCAGCTTTGTTTGGAATCACAGGTGGCCTCACCCATCCATTAGGCAGGATTTTGACCTTAGCAGAGGGAAGTTCTGAGAGTCAGGAGTCAGACCCTGGCCTTTTTGACTCATTTTCCTGAAGTAGAAGCTGAAAGATGAATTTTACATGGAGCGAACTTGAGGGACGCGAGGGGTACAGACAGGAAAACTCCAAACGTTCCTAAATGATAAATAGTTCTCTTTTGAATAGAGGTTATGATAGAAATAAAACCCTCCGAATTATGGACAATCATAAGCACACTGGACCCCGATTATTGTGGAGCCATGATGAAAAATCTGGCCTTCACTTGTCACGATCTCTTTTTCTGAAATTGGCCAGAAAGCCATGACACCTCCCATCAGTTTTTGCATTTGTCTTTTATTGAGGACAACTGGCCTTAATAATCGGGGAACAAAGTTCTTTTTAATCATTCTTCCTTCATTTGCACCCCATTCCCCAACCTGAAAACAGCCTGCCTTTGATGGATTAAGACCACGTCTCACTCCTCAAAAATGACCACAATAAGAGAACTTTGTGCTTTTCCTTAACTTGTCTGATTGTACCTGAAACTGGATGCGAGCTGAGTCTTCCATAGAATCTGCTTAACAACAGGTAAATACATCTGAAAGTCCTTCAGGAATTGGTTTGCTTGAAACTAAGAATTGATTTTAGCCGTGAGCTGCCTTACATCATTTTTGGAAGAAGGCATGCGGAGATAAATTAATACAGGATTTGGACCCTGGTTCACAGCCAGCAGGGGATCCGAAGCTGGACCAGGAGGTGAGCCACGCGTCCTGGGTCACACCATTGTTGCCTGTTTACTGTTTGGATGGAAGAGAAAGGTCCCGGGGAAAGGCCCGGTCTTGAAAGAATTTCTTCCCTCAACCACAAGTTTTATAATTTATAGAGAATAGAATACAGTGCATATAAAGCACTTCTTATTCCGGGCTTTTGGGAGAACGGAGTCAGATATGGGAAAGGCGACCGCTTGTTTGGAGCCAGGGGAGATACAGGTTTCCAGGATGGGTTAGCCAGTCATTCAGAAACTGACTGCTGGGCCCCTGACCCGGTTCTGCCCCTCCCGACCTGTGACCTTGAACAAGCAGCTTAACTTCCGTGTGTCCAGTTCCTTATCTGTACTATGCGGATAGTAACTTGCCTCGTGGGGTTGTCTTGAGGATTACAGGAGTTATGGTATATACTGCTAGAGTTGAAACTGGCTCGTGCAAAGCACTAGATAAAAATGACCCATGATCACTGCCACTGCTGCAGTTATTGTAAAAATCACCTTCATTCTCGAGGACGCTGGAGCCTGAACTGCCATGCTTTTAAGGGCGAGGTCCCCACCAGCTCTTCTTTCCCCAGCCAGGGTCCCCCCACTCCAGATAAAAGTCTCCTCATTTTAAAGGTCTCTTGGAAAGGACAGTCCACCAATGCCTCAGTTGTCTGATCTGTAACCATCCTTCGAGTCAGACAGTTTTCCTTAGAAGTGAATTCACCTCTCTCCCTGAAATTAAAGCCATTTCCTCTCATTTAAACCACTTTAAGGTGGGGAAGTGTTCTCGCCTTAAAATAACTCTCCTATATTTAAATGCTTGATTAAATCCCTTTTCTTTCCTGAAAAGAATCGAAGTCATTTAACTTTTTCCCTGGGGTTCATTTCTATTACCTACTTGAATTGTTCTTGTTCTTGCCTTCCTGTTTTCCGTACCTCCCTCTTAAAAACCAAAGCTGGAAGGAGTCAGTTATGACAATAGTTGCTGAATGCGGTGAGTGAGGGAGAGATTTCTTCATAACTCTTACCTATTTTATTCCTGTTGTCTCGGTATCAGCCTTGCTTTCATGGCCACAGTCAAACATACCAGTGAGTGAATGATGCCCACACTTCAGCTGAGGGGACCCTTCTTGACTGTCTTCAGTGTCTCATCTCTTGCTTCTACTTGTCGTTCACCATCGTCAGCTCTTAGGATCTTTCTGAGCCTGTCAAGGTGCTAGACTCACATCTAAATATAGATTTAAATCTACTGAGCAAGAAGGTGAGCTCCTGGAGGTAGAATGTTTGACTCTCTATCCCAGGACTCATTATGATGCCTGGCTCACAGTAGAGCGTCAGCAAACTTTGCTAGATGCATTTCCTAAGCCATCACTAGCAATGTGAGGTCTTGTTAGGACCTAGGTAGGCCCTGAGGACTAATGCGACATTCCCAGATAGATGTCCTCTCCCCCATATTCCCGTGTGGACATGGCTGGGAAGTGGATATATAGATGGGACTTCTCTCAAGCAGTGTGTACCCACGTGGAAATGTGGTTCATAGACTTTTTCACCCAAGTGCTATTTCATCTTAGAGCTGGACATTCTCAAGAAGCATTTGCAAAGCCTCACAAAGGGAAAACTTGATATACTTAGGGCCCAGATTCCATTCTGGTGAGCTCTTTGGAGAGATATGGAGGGAAAAAGTAGGACATTGTGAAATCAAACCAACAATTACAATGTCTTATAACTCCAACTTGGTTGGGAATTATTGGTTCAAGTCACACTTTCCACAGGGTCAGTGTCTCAGAATAGTGTTCTTCAAAGATTACATAGCCACTTGTTAAATATACATAAACCAGATTTATTTCTATCTACTCCAGTATGTGTCCCTTCCACTCCAGTCAGCTGGCCCTACTCCCTGCTCCTGGCTTAGTCTCTTTCCATGGCTCTGTTAACTCTGTTTTGTTTTTGTTTTTGCCAGGGATGCCCTGCCCCTTCTCTAGTCTAGGGATGTCCCGAGTAGCATTTAAATCCACCCTGAGGCCCCCATTCTCACTGTCAGTATTCTTTCCTTGTTCATATGTGCAAGTTTTGCCTTCCCAATTACTCATCACTGAAGGTGGGCCAGGGGCAACACTTCTTTCCCAATTTTTAGACCCCAGCAGAGGGTAGAACAGAGGACAGAGCTCTAGATCAGTGGACTGCAAACCCAGTCAATTTCCAGAATCACCTGAGCAGTTCTTAAAAATATCTACTAACTCAAAATCTCTTGAGGGGAGGTCCAAGAATCAGCTTTTCACATTTTTTAAATGTTTAAAAATTTTTTTGATGTTGCAGGTGTTAAGTCCGATGATAGGTCAGGTTTGAGAATGACCAATGATGTGGGAGGAATCTGTGTCAAGTCAAGTTTTTGGTACTTCGGTGATAGAGCTGCTGAGGCTTTGACTTGGTCTAACAAAACCAAAAAGGCTTCCTTCCCAAGAGGGGCTGCGTGAGTCCTTACCACTGGAGTCCACGAAAACATTTGGCTGCTGTGACACTACACATCAATATATTGGCTTTTTCTTTCCCAGAGATATTTATGTCTTTACTTATTTTGTGTTACATCTACCTCCAAACTAAACACCACCGGTCTTACTAGCCAATCGATTTTGCATCCAGATGAACAGGCTTTGCTTGGCAACTACCATTTTCCATCCCTCCTACTATAAAAGATGACTTTTCCTTGGCCAACATACAGGATGAATTCTCTTCAGCTAGTGCTTAGTAATGGTTTTGTTCATGATGTGCTTGTCCATTCTCAGAAGGGACAATCCCAACCACTGTCATTACCACATTCATCATGCTTTTCTAGACAGTGCCCACTTAAATGTGGTGCTGAGCCATTCATTTGTTCAAGTATAGTCTAGGCTGCAGGCTCCAACCTTTAGACACACACAGCCAGCTTTGCTCAGATGTTTGCCTGCAGTCTTTTTAATCTGTGGTTTGGACTCTCCTATAAGCCTCAAATCTTGGGCCTAGGATATGCTTTAATATGTTGACATGAAAAATTTTCTGAATCTGGAGGCATTTCACTTCTCATGTGCTATCCATTTATTTTATTTTAGATTACCATAGGACATAATATCAATATTAATAAAACAATTAATAAGAATCTAATATGTGTAGGACAAAGTACTGGGTAGGTGCTGGGACCTCAAAGATTCATAAGATAAGGTCCTTGCTCTAGAGAGGACCACACTCTGATGAGAAATACAGGATTCCATTCATAAAAAAGCAATTTACAAAGCCACACAGCAGATACCAAGCATAAGATAAATGGCTCAGGCACTAACCACCCTTAGGATTTGAAGGAGGACTTGACCATGGAGTACTTGAAAGCCTCATGGGGAACTTACTGTATCATGGAGGCTGGCGTACAGCAGGTACTCAGTAAATACCTGCCAAATGAACAAATGAATGACCGGCTGGATGGTGGTAAGATAGGAACTGTGCCTTGGAATATAGGCAGGGCATATTCAGGAGAAGTGCATGCCCACGCATGCGCGTGCACGTGCACACACACACACACACACACACAGCTCCTTTATCAATGAAGCAACCTGTTTCATCAGGGAGTAACATGAGTGAGAAATTTAGGAAAATATAGCTCTGTTAAGGTTAATAGTTTTATTGGTGAGAATCATTTATTGAGCAATAACTAAATTAATAGCACTTACTAAATATTGTTTATTTAGTAAGTAAATTATTAGTAAGCAAATTACTAGTAATTTAGGAAGTAACTTATTTTCAGTATATGAACACTCACTGTGTGAATTCATTGACTCACCATTAACAGGGAGACAAAGGACATGCCTTTGTATAGATGCCTTTGCTGAGCTATGTATAGTCACAATCTGATTTATTTTGCAAGCAATTAATTTCTATTCCACCTTTTCCCAAAACAAATTTAATATCAAACAATTTATAAGACCTAAGATAGGAAGCAAGGTATAAAGAGGCTGAGAGATGGAGCAGAAAAAACTGAAAAGGAGCTGGACTAATTGAGTCTTCTTGCAGCTTGGGCTGAAAAGAAAGCATATGAGTGACTTAGAACGAAGAATCAAATACGTTTCTGGGAGAAGAAAGGAATAAAACCTTTCTCCTTGCTCCTAATTTCTGAAGAAAACATTTTCATGGGGCTATTTTTAACCCTAATCCCTAGTTAATTGCTGCTATTCCCATTTTTACTACCAGTGAGACTCTTACTACCAGCTAGCTAGCCAACTTTCTGTGTGCCTGGCACTGTGCTAAATTCGATACATGCATTAAAAAAGAAATTTAATCCTACAACTGCCCTGTGAGTAGGTGCTGTAACTCACCCCTCCTGCCCAAAGCTCTTTGATATGTGCAGCCCTTCCTAAGAGCAGCTGGATGCTCTCCGTGAGCAGGTCGTCTCTAGCCTGGGAATCCACTTGCAGAGAGTGAGTAGACAGCAGCCAACAGGAAGCCCGCCCAATGGGAGATAAGAACATCCCATTGCAGAGACAACTTTGATTGAGACAGTGGAGCAGGCACACAAGCTATGTCCCATCCAAGCAGCTCAGTGAGACTCAGGAGGAGGTCTTGAGGCTGCACAAGAGAAGAAGCATCTCTGGTTGTTGGAGACACTAGGTCGCTCAACCACCATCTTAGTTGTTTGGAAGAAACCATGTGTTTCAGCCAGTGCCCTGAACTCAGAGTCAAAGAAGATGTTTCCAGCTGTGTACACCGGAGCAGGTCACTCCACATCTCTTAGCTCCAGTTTCTCCTGTGAACAGTGGCAGGGAAGGAGGTCCGCCCCCCTCTGATGATGATTCCTGGGAACTGGATGCAGAAGTGTGTGTAAAGCATTGAATGTGAAAGCTACAACATATGATTCGGCCCCAATTTAAAATCCTGCATGTTCTTGTGTCTACATAGGACCTGAGAGCCACTAAAAGTTCCTATTATCTGGTGCCTCAGTATTTCTTCTTTTATTCTCTTTCCTACCTTCATGGCCTCTTCAGTCTGCCCCAAGTCCTGGTGGTTGGCTGCCTCTCTGCCCTGCTTGTCCTCTTCCTGTCATCACTTTGGGTGACAGGACTGACTGTAAATAGGAAAGGAATGAAAAAGGGAGAAAAGGAAAAGGGAAGAGAAGAATATTTATTGTTGTACAAATATCCTTATTTTTTTTAAAAAGGGCAATTATGGAACAAATAATCCACCTCTCTGGTGTCACCCTAACCTATCAACTCACCCTTCCCCACACCACTTCTAGTTTGTTTATACACAGTCATGATTTTCAAATGTCTGTAATCACAGAGAAGCTACATGATGTGGCTCTGTGGGTTCTTATTGAATACTGCCTTGAACAGTTCCCAAGTTGCTGTGTCACCTTCATAATTATTTTTGCTACTGGTTGTAAACTAGCACATGGAGTAAAGCATCTCATGATGAAAATCTTAATTTTATTACTGTTGGATATTTAGGTTTATTTTAATAAATAATAACATCACAAATACCTTGTGTATGTAGTCTTCTTTCCCCTTGTAAATTGAAGGAAAAAGTGTTTATAATTTTTTTTTTCTAAAAGCCAGGCAGAGTTTTCTAAATTCCCCACACACTGAGTATTTATCAGCCTTTGCTGACCCATTCTGCTTTATCTTGCTTTATCCTCATGGGATCTTCTGGTCAGTGAGTCAAGGAATTAGCTGCTGTTTCTAATCATGACTTTTTCTATCAACAAGTCTGTTTGAATGTTGTTTCTTGTTCTCTGAAAAGGCCAGAAGAATTCTGTAGATAGCCTGATAGCACTTGCCTCGTGACTCAACTTTGGAGACATGATCCTCCAAAGCGCTAAGAGGAGGTCCATCTGACAGAATGAACGTGCTGCATGGCAGCGTTCCACTCAAGCCCCGGGCAGGTGTTGGTTCTTTGACCTCAAGCAGAGATGGTATAGATAGCTGTATCAATTAGGGTCCAACCAGGAAAATGAGAACTACTCTAAGCATTTAAAACAGAGGACATTTAATATAGCGAGGTAGTGACACAGATAATGGAAAAGCCAAGAAGCCAAATGGGAGTGGTGAGGCAATTGAGAGATCAGTGGAGGCAGGAATCCACTTCTATCCCTAGGCTGAAGGACAGAGCCAGAGTCATCTGGTAGAAGTTGGGCCCAGGGGGCCTGGTCCAATAGTGCCAAAGTCATGGAGGAGGATACGCAGCCCTGCTGGAGATGCTATCCAAGGCACAGAGAGATGGGGAGAAATACCCTGGCTTCTCCTCCCTCCAGCCTTCCAATCTCCCCACAATGCTCCTCCTTGGCTGAACCCAGCTGGAAACCAAGTGTCTCGAGAGTCTGGGACACACAACTTGCAGGGGTGAGCACCCCCACTCCCACCACTGTGATACCAAGTGAAGTTGGGAAAAGATGAGGAATGAGCCCCAGGGCAAACAAGCAAAGAATAAGTACAAAATCACATTGCCAAATATTCACTATCCTGTGGAAGTGCTGGACGAGAAAGCAAAAGGGAACTAAATGGTTTGGTTTTAAGCACCCAGGTCAGCCATACACAAGTGCGTTGTTAGTTGCAAATGGTACCTCTAGCTACTGTGAGCCAAAAAATGACGTATTGAAGACTATTAGGAGGTCACAGAATCTCTAGGAGCCCAGTGTCAGGCGTGGAAGCTGCGGGAGCAGGAGGGAGCACAGTACAAGTTTCGCCGCGGGGAGGAGGAGCTGTTGTTGTGGACGCAGGGCCAGGTCCCTGGGTTCACCCAACAGTCTGTACCAGACCCCATGACTGGCCCTCCTCGGGGCTGCCTCTAAGAGCTGATGACTCCAGCCAACTGGCACCGACCTCCTGTAGAGTGGATTCAACCCTTTTCCTGCCTCCTCCTGGTCTTTACTAAGTTGAAGGCAGCTAAATGCCCAGCCTGTGACATACACGTGCACCCCAGCTGCAAAGGAGGCTGGAAGAGAAAGTCTGGCTTCTACTTTGAGGAAAGGGGACTACCATGGAATGAATTTTGTTCCCCTCCCCCCTGCAAAAAATTCCTTTGGTGAAGCCCTAACCCCCAACCTGTTTTTGAAGACTGGGCTTTTAGGGGGTACTTAAGTTTAAATGAAGCCATGAGAGTGGGGTCCCAATCTGATAGGATCCGTGGCCTTACAGGAAGAGGAAAGGAGAGAGAAAGAGATGTCCCCATACATACACCAAGGAAAGGCCACTGGAGAAGGTGGCCAGGCAGTCTGCCAGCCAGAAATTGAGCTCTCGCCACACCTGATTGTGCTGGCACTCTGATCTCAGAATTTTAGCCTCCAGAACCATGAGAGAATGCGTTTCTGTTGTGGAAGCCACCTGGTCCATGGTCTTTTGTTATGGCAGCCCGAGCAGACTGAGACAAGGACTCAATGCGGGAAATCCAAGTTCACCAAAGGAAGAGTGTTCACAAGACGTTGAGTGGCCACGCATGGGATAAATGTCCACTACATCCACATCACCAACTTGTGTTTCCTACAGAATGTTATCAGCTCTTGCCACCCTTTTGACCATGAAAAAGGATACAAGAGGGTTGGTGGCACAGCTGCTGAGATAGTACCATGTCAGGGCTCCTGCCACACAAGAAGGCTGGTTCCTTTTGTGCCCCAGACCGGCTGGGGGCAAATCTGCATCCTTGGCCATGTGCTAGCTCTGTCTTCTGATGGGGTCACACCAGGGAAACTAGGCTTTACCAAATCTTATCACGAGAAAGGAGCTTAGAGAATACACTGCCTCTTTTCCACCCAGTGCCAGATCCTTCCAGGTCTTCTAACAGCTCTAGTTGTTACAAAGGCTGTCTTTTTCTAACTGCTGTTGATATTTCTGCAAGGAGACTCTTCTTCCATAATTTCAAAATTAAAGGAACAACTAACAAAGAAGGTGTAAGAGTCAGCCCCACTGAGGGGCAAGTGTTAGAAGGACAGAGCCAGGGTCATCCCTGGGAAAGCTATCTCAGGAACATCTCATTTTCAGGGAGTATCAGACAACTTTTCATTCATTTCCTTTGAGATTAGGTTCCAGTGGAGTAAGACTGCCTGAGTTATTTTTGTAGTAACCACTAATGGAGTGTCCACTGATGTGTCTTTTACGGCATTAGGTTCTGGGAATAAAAAGTTGAATAAGATATCATTCTTACTCTCCAAAAATGCACAATGTGGTAAGAAAGGCAAGCATCGAGATCACTGGCATGTAAGTATAAGAAATACAAGAGAAAAATGAACAAAACATGATGAGAGCCTGTAGGAGGGAGCAGCTAACTCTGGAGAGGCTCATAGAGGGTTTCAAAGACAACGGGCATTTGGGGATGACATGGAGAGGGCCTGAGGGTGCGTCCAAAGCTTCTATTTGAGAGAAGAGTTGGACACAGCCACTGTGGTTTCTCAGGGATGAAGCTAGGTAAGCTGGGGCAGTGTGCCAAGGTGATGCTTGAGTAAAAGAGTTTCTCCAATAAAGGAAAATTAAAATGGAGACTCAGGGCCTGAATCTGGGCTTGGTGGTATGAGTAGGTATATCTTCCCTAGGCTGATCTTTAGAGGTTATTGAAAGAGACTCCTTGTTCCTTTCTTCCACCTCAAAAACAAACATGCTACCTACGATCTCTGCCACATCCACTCCACTCTGCTGTTGTAGTACCCAAACAGCCACAGATGGTCCATAGATGAGTGAGTCCGGCTGTGTACCCATAAAACTTTATTTATAAAGCATTGTAGTACCCAAACAGCAACAGACGGTCCATAGATGAGTGAATGTGGCTGTGTACCCATAAAACTTTATTGATAAAGCATTGTAGTACCCAAACAGCCACAGACAGTCCATGGATGAGTGAGTGTGGCTGTGTACCAATAAAACTTTATTTATAAAGCATCTGGACTTGGCCCAAGGGTTATGCTTTGCCAGCCCCAGCTCTACAGGATCAGATCTGAAAATGCAGTCATCATTTACTCCTGGTTTGTGATTTTAAGGTCTGTTTTGAGGTTGTGTCTGCAGGTCCTGGGGAAGGGCACTGGCGGGGGTGGTGGGGGCTCAGGAAGGAAAGCGAGGTGCAGATCGGAGAGGTCTTAGCTCTAGGGAGGAGAGGGCCAAGGTGGGAGGCAGGCCCCACTCATTCTTCCTCGTGGAGCGCCTCCTGGCCGCCAGCCTGCCATCTCACTGAGGCTCCAAACTGACTGCCTGTGTCCAGGCCAGCTGCTGCTAGGCAGGAGCTCATCCCTGAGGTGACTGTGCACAGGATAATTTAGATTTGGGGGTAAACCCACCTCAAGCTCCTTTGAGATGAAAGAGTCTACATAAAACTGAGTTATGACCCTGCTTAATGGGAGCACTGCTTAGTTTTTCCAAAAGTGGAGTTAAACCCCTCTGGCATCTGTGAAGGGCTGGCGGTAAAGGACTCTGGCCATTTCGGCAGCTCTAGTTTTTGCAGTTGATCTGTGTGCGATAAATCATTCTCCTCCTCTGAGTGCAAGGCGGCATTTGTATTTGCCAAGACACTAAGGAGGAAGATCTCCAACTGGTCTAAGCTGAGGCTGGATCTTTGCTTTTTAAGTTGTTTGGGAAGTGAGAACACATACACACGTTTGCACTCACACTCTCTCTCTCACACACACACACACTCATACATGTTAAGCTCTCATAATAACATATTCCAGAATAGCTCTCCCCTTACCCTATAACTTCACATGGATTGTCACGGTTTTGTTTCTACACAAAAGACGTGACTCGGTTATGCTCCTTTGACATCCTGTACATTTTAACCCCCAGAACACTCCTTTTTGGGGGATCAAAGCTGTCTCCAGGTGTCCCCGTCTCCAGTGGATGCCCAGGACTCCTCGGGCCAGCTCTGTGCTGGGCTGCCCCTCAGACAGTATCAGACAGGGCATACCAACATGTCTTTTTTTAGAAAAGACCGTAAGTGTCTTATCTTACTCCTTTGGAATTTTCCACAGTTATTTAACCTCTAGTTTAGGAAAAGTGGGTTTGAGGGTTCTTCAAATTGTCGCTGAGCGCTTACATCAGATCTGCGAGCTCATTTCACTTGAGGTGGATGGCACTCCTGCTTGCCATCCTACCTCATTTCCATCTCTCCTCCCTACTGACTAGAAACCTTGTGGTTAAAATAACACACAGCCTCTATTCACAGCTCCAACTTAGAGCTGCTACCGGAGACAGCTTTGGGATTTAAGCAAGTCTCAAGAAGATGCTCTCGAGTTGTCTTCTCAATATTCAATGTTAGACTCTCGGGAAGAAAGCAGGGATCTGGTCAGGTAAAGAGCTTCTTTTCTTTTTCATTGTTTGGTTCGGGGGAAAAAAATTGATGAAGAACCTTGCGTCCGTCAGCATTGGAAGGAGCCCGCTGCTTTCTAACTTTTGACTCTTGAACAGGGCTTGTGTCTGTTTCTCTGCAAGGGGAGTAAAGTGTGACCCGGGAATCGCGCAGAGAAAACTGTAGTGGTGATTCTCTGTTGGCGGAGAGAGAGGGCTGGGGGTTTGGGGATAGATGTGCTTCCTCGGTGGAGCAACAAACCACCTTTGGGCATGTGCAGATCATGAAAATAGGTAACAGTAGTTGGGTTGGTCTTATTCACTTGGTGTAGCGTCTGGAGGTAGGTTGCATGAGCGGCGTGCCCCGCAGCGGTGCCCAGCCCTACCTGGGCATCACATCTTTTTACCAAATAGAACTAAACCGATTCACCTTCCCTTGCTGCTTTCTCTTTGAGTAGTTGGGTGTCACCATGCCCTGTCTGTCTATCTCCCACTTCTAAATTGTTGTGAAGTGTAGCTCTGCTATCTCATTTTTAAATATGTTTACACTCATGCCTTTCTCCAGTGGTAGAACATTAAAGATTTGTCTTACATCTTTTGTAAAATGTATTAACATTTTCCTTGAACATTTCCTGTAACTATGGCATCTTGAAATAAAATAACTCATTTGTAGAGTGAGCCATTTTTTCGGAAGAATTTGCCACCACCCCTCTGGGTCTTTCTTCAACTATGCATTTTTTTTCCAAACATTTATGCCTATGAAATATTTCAATATATCCCACCCTGGCTGGACCAGGTGTTTACTTACTGATCTTCTCTCTTTCTCCCTCTCTCCCTCTCCCTCCCTTCCTAATTTCCCCTCCGTCCTAGATCATGTTTCCCTTTATGTTTTAATTTGAAGAAAATTCTATTCCTATTTGGTGATAGAGCCAAATCAATCAATCAATCAATCAATCAATCAATCCCCGGTCAGTCAAACATTTATTCAAGTGTGATAGAGATGCTCTGTATTGCAATAGTTACCAGGGTTGGGGGAAGGTAAATACCATTACCATGTTTATCGTATATTTTGACTCCTCCGTACAGTAAATAATTAGCAGATACAGTGCTAAATTTCAAACTTCAGATTATGGGAAACATCGAAGTAATGACACGGCTGCCATTCCCGAGAACTCACGACGCACCGGGTACTAAGTTCAGCACTTTGCACTCATCTTGCTTCACCAGTCTCTCGACAGCCTCATGTTACAGGGCAGGAAACTGAAGCCTAGAGAGGTGCTGATGCCCCGCCTCATGCGGCTGATAAGCAGTAGACTAGATGCACAAAGGCTCAGTCCCGCGGGTGCTCAGGCTCTGGCAGGTGTCAGAAAATGTATGCAAGGAGAAGTGGTCCGTGGCTGGGCCGCAAACGGTTGTCCAGCCTCCAAGTGCCTGGAAGGAGCAGTTCCGTGGGCGAGGGGTTCGGGGGCAGGAGGGAGGGTCGGTGTGGCTGGGGGCCCACGCAGCAGTGCTGGTGGGGATGGGAAGCTCAGGGCCATGCTAGGTCGGGAGAGGCAGAGGTGCTGGGCACAGAAGGAGCCTTGTGCTGTTGGCTTGAGGAATGAAATGAGGAAGGGGGTCGGATCACGAGGAATACTGCTCAGAGCCGACCGCAGGCTTTGCTGCCTTTCCCGGTAACTTGCAAGGCTCAAACCCTCCTGCCTCGGCTCTCAGAGAGGCTTCTCCCTCATCTGAGAGGTCTCCTTGACTCTCCTGTTCAAGGAGCAGCCTGTGACCACCGCTATTTGCTTCTTGTTGTGGCAAAAGAGACATAACATGAAATCTACCTTTTTAACCATTTTCAAAGTGTACAATTAGTGATATTTAGTACCTTCATGATGCCGGGCAACCATCACCACCATCTAATTCCAGATAATGTGGCTGTCATCACAAAGGGATATCCTATATGCTTTAAATCCTGTATGCAGTCCCAATTCCCCCAGACCGCAGGTCCTGACCACCAAACCACTGATCTGCTTTCTGTCTCTGGATCTGCCTATTCTGGACATTTCATATAGACAGAATCGTACAATATGGCCTTTTGGATCTGGCTTCTTCCTCTTAGCATAATGTTTTCAAGGTTCATCCATAACGTAGCATGAATCAGCACTTCATGCCTTTTTATGGCGGAGTGGTATTCCATTGTCTGCACATGTCACATTTTGCTCACCATTCAACATTTGATGGACATTTTGAATTTCAACTACTGTGAACAGTGCTGCTGTGACATGCATGGGCAAGGTTTTGTTTGAACACATGTTTTCAATTTTTTTGGGTGAGTATGTAGGAGTATGTAGGAGTATGTTGGGTAAGTATGTAGGAGTGGAATTGCTAGGTCACATGGTAACTCTATGTTACTTTGTGAGGAGCTGCCAAACCATGTTCCACAGCAGCTGCACCATTTCATCTTCCCACCACTATGGATGAAGGCTGCAGTGTCCTCACATCCTCGCCAACATTGTTTATTTTATTATAGCCGCTTTGGTGGGTGTGAAGTACTATGTCGTTGGTTGTGGTTTTGATTTGCATTTCCCTGATGACACTGAGTATTTTTTCATGTGTTTGTTGGCGCTTTATCCCGTTCAATTTTTATTCCCTTTATTTGGCTCTATTCTTCTTTTTTTTAAAGATTTTATTTATTTATTTGAGAGAGAGAGCATGAGTTGGGGGAGGTACAGAGGGAGAGGGAGAAACAGGCTCCCCACTTAGCAAGGAGCTCGATGTGGGGCTCAATCCCAGGACCCTGAAATCATGACCTGAGCCGAAGGCAGACACTTAACCGACTGAGCCAGCCAGATGCCCCTCCTTGGCTCTATTCTTGATACATAAGTCCTACAATTTACCTCTTCTTGTCACATTCCATGTTTATTTACTTTCTATCTCTCCTGTGACTGAATAATCTCCATGAGGCAGGGACACTGTGTTTTGTTCATTATTGTATCTCAGTTCCCAAGACAGGCTTGGGTATTGCAGGGACTCAGTATGTATTTGCAGAATAACTGAAGATCAAATTATGGCTATTACCCCCAGCCCTGGGTCTGGGGTCTCTTCTCCCTGCTGGTGGGTCAACAGAGGGGCAACATGGTGAGGGGAGACCACAGCTGGTCTGTACATCAGCCCTGACCGTGCTCACACCCTCCCTACCCCCAGCCCAGGTTGCCAGAGCAATAATGCCCTTCTGCTGTCAATCCAGCCCTTGGGCTGTGGGGAGAGAAGTGGGAGCAGCAAAGTAGTTACAGAGATAATCAAGGTTGAGGTCATGAGAGCCAGAGCTAAGGCAGCAGCAAGGAGAACAGAGTGGGAGGAATACATAGGAGGGGGATATTTAAAGAAAAATCAGTAAAACTCGATGACTGGCTGAAGTGTCAATCAAGGTAACTTCAAATTTTGAACTTGGAAGGTTGGGAGATCAGTGGCACCATTAACGGTGAAAGGAAGTTGGGAGAAAGAGTGTCTGGGAGCAGGGAAAAGGAGGCTTACTCTCCACTGAGTTTAAGAAGATGAGATCTTGCATGCCCGGGCGGTGGTGGCAGACACAGCCCTGGTGCTGGAAGGGGAGAGCCAGACTTAAGGACACCAGAATGGAGATCCTGGCTTGATAGGTGATTGTGAAGCATCCAGGACATCAGTGAAACTCAGAGAATGGACAGAGCTTCAGAGGGAGGGGAGAGAGACACAGAAAAAGAGGGCAACACTGAAGTGTCCCTATATGGTGAGGATGGGTAGAAGGAAGGGGGTGAGCAAAAGAAAGAGGGGCAGAGGAAAGGGCAAGGGAGAAAGCCAGAGTCCGGAGATGTTGGAGTGGAAGAGAGGAAAAGAGGGGAGGTTGGACACAGTTGAAGGAGCACAACAAAGGAAATGGGGGGGTTGGGGAGGGAGGTGGGCAGGAAGTAGTGAGGGGTTGGTATTCCAGAATACTTTCCACCTGTTCAGAAGCAAGAAAGAGGGAGGGGTGGAGAACAGGGAGATTTGGCAATTGACTTGTGTCTACCTTCTTTCCCTGCCCCTGCTGCCCCCACACCAGTCTCCCCAAACATGCTAAAACTAGCCTCATCTAATGACCTGCAGCCCAAGACCTTCCAGGTGAAAGGTTGTTCATGAGTTAAGTCCAGACTTTCATTCAGAGAGTTTGTAAGGATATCCTGAGACAGGAAGACTTTGAAGCCTAACATGGCGTCTTTGTTTCTTGGAGCGAAGTTCTACTGTGCCTATGGGTGTTCTCTGCACTCTGCGGAGCCATGGTAGAGCCTGACCTCAGTGCACATGACAAAGTATCTAAAGATCCCTGAGAGCGGGGCATGTGAGAGAGGCAGCCTGGGGAAGAATGATGGTGCTCGGCCTCTGGAGGATGGTGGGAGAGCAGCTCCGAGGTCCTCTGTCTACAGCTCTGGCTCAGGCATTTCAGCTGGCCAAGTTGGGCCAAGGACTCCAAGCTCAGCTGCATCCAGATTCACTCCTAAAGTGTTCAGTGGGGAGCAGGTTACAGGAACTTGCCAGAAGCATGTGCAAGCTGATTTCCTTTTTTAATGTTGAGAACATGGGAGTTTTCTCTTCCATCAAAATGTAGGCTGACATGTATTTATGAAGAAGGCACTTAATACCCGGGATGGAAAACTCTGACTTGGGGAAGAGCATTTAGTGGCAGAAATCTCCTCTCACAGACTCCGTGGAAACTCCAGTGAGGGGAGGTTCCCTGCCATCCTTCCCTGCTGGTGAAGGGACTGAATTGTTGGCCATTGTGAGGAACTGAATGCTGGGGACAACGGTGTACCTTGGTGTCTTTGTGAGCCTCTCACTTTGAATGTATAATACTGTTCCATGCCTGGGGTCTTGCTGATAAAATTTTCATGTCTCCATTGCAAAGCAGAGTTCACTAATCATAAGGTTGGATGCCTACACTTCTCTGGCTCCAATCCCAAATAAAGAGGAATCTTCTGAAAGCCAAGTCCATTGTACTGACACTCCAAGGTAGCCACCCCCTATGTGACCACTCTTATCACAAAATAGGGCTCTTGATGTTTTTCTGGAACATAACCTACTGACTAAGGTATCCTAGGTGGTAGAAGACCTAGCAGGATAGGGTGCATATTTTATTAGACGGTATTGCCTAACATTTTTTAAACTTCCCAGGAAGTTGTCCTTTATGCAATTAAAAAGCAAATAAGAGTTTCGTCTTCATTCTGAAATGTTGGGGCTTCAGGACTAATGTCCTTGGAATGACGTGTTTTCTGATGTCATTCAATCATTCATTCACTTATGTACTTATTCATCTAACAAATATTTGTGTAAGCTCACCAAAAGCCCATCAATAGTCCCACTGGGAGAAAGATGCAAGACCCTGTCCCTGTTCTCAAGTCTTCATAAAGAGTCAGGGCTGCCATGGGGACAAAAAGGGGTCATAGAAGAGAAGTGTACAGAAATCAGGTTCTGGGGGGCCAGCGAGTAGGGCTCCCCTCCATACAGTTCTGGCTTCCCTACATTTGAGCTCGGGGCCACCTCCCTAGCATGTACAGCCAGGAGGATAATAACTGAGAAATTAAATGGGAGAATGGGGACCTTGCACGTCATCTAAGCTCAAAGATCTATGGCCCAATGGATTCATTCCAATTAACCCTTTGTGCTGCTGCAGACCTCACAGTGACCAAATTCCGCAGAATGCCCTGCTTTTATCTGATGCACCCTTCCCTGGTGGAAAACATCTGTTTAAAATCATAGATGGTGTTTAAAGCATCATCTGGAATAACGGTTTTAATGTTCTGGAATTGTGTTGGAACAGAAATACTGGCTGGGGTCTTAGTGCCCTAGGATGTTGTGTCCTAAAGGGAATGATGTGTCCCTTCCTGGATGTTGTCACGAAGACATAAGTGAGGAGAAGGGTTAGCACAGTTGGGTTGATGCTGGGTCTGAGCCATTTCGGGAGATACGATGGAAAACCACCATGGTGGACTTTTGCACATAAATTGTAAAAATCAGCCTTTGATCTTTTATATTTATCAAAAGCAGTAAGGTCAATTAATGCCAATACTCATGTATAATGGCAGATGATTAACATAAAACAGTCACCCCACGGGTTTCAAAAAGTATTATATGAATTATTTTATAATAGTCTTAACTTCCTGATTCTTAATTTTCTTAAATATAAAATTATATTTATGATTTCAGCACATACAAGCTGAAGGTGAGGAATTGGGCCAGAAAACTGGCAGAAGGAGCCCCTTAGGGGTTAGATGTCATCCACAATACGGGGCTGGTGATAAGCGTAGTGAAGCTCAGCTCTTGTCTTCTTGTCATGCTTTTTTGATACCAGTCATAAAAGGTGTCTAAAAATTATTTTCACCTCTCCCCTGGGTACTCCTCAACAAAATCATTGCCAACTAAAGTTAGCAAGCCAGGGCAATATAGCCCCGCCATTAAGAGGGTGGATTTAGAAAAAGAACCCGCTTGGTTGGTTCTCCAATCTGCCTCTTTCTAGCACATTAACTTCCCTAAGCTTCAGTTTCCTGATCTGTAAAATCAAAATAATAAAAGCTCCTAGCCCTCGGGAATGTTATGACAATTAAGTAAGCTAATGTATGCAAAGCTCTTAGCACCTTCAATCAACGTTAACTATTATTATCGCAGGTAACACGTGAATAACCGAATGAGCTGCCATCTTTCAACCAACCGCCAGCCTGCCGCTCTTCCCTCCTGTGAGTTTAGTCAGAAAACACAGCTCTGATGAAGTTACTCCTCTGCTCAAAACCGGGGAAGGAATCAAGTCCCAAGCCCTACAGTGTGCCCTGGGCGGGCTGGGGGGGGGGGGCCCTCATGAAGGTGCTTCATTCTCTCTTCCCACCAGCAGCCCTCTCCAGCCTTGTGAGCCTTACACTCCAGCACCCCTAAAGTCACAGCCCTTTCCTGAAGGAGCCCTATGCTCCAAGGCCTCTGTGGGTTAGCTCCCGATTCCCGCATTCCTGGTGCCCTTTCCTCCCATCTCTGCCTGCGCACTAGTTCCAATCAGGACCAGTCAAGCGGGAGGTCATTTCTTTTGGGGCGTTCCCATGAGACTTTGTGCCTTTATTGTAGCACCAGCCATGCTCACTTTGAATTTATATCTCCTGTGTTACACAGCAAGCTCCTTGAAACCTGGAACAAGGTCTTGTTCATTTTTATGCTTCCTGTGATACTTTGCATGCTATTTTGCACATAACCGAACAGCACAAAACGTTGGTTGAATTGAATTGAAACGTTGATTCTCTAATTAGAGGTCATTCCAGTCACAATAGAAAAGAAGAAGAAGCTTGTTTGGTATTAAAAGAACTGGATATTTAAGTATGTGTGTGTGCACATGTGTATATGTGTGTGGATATACACTCCTCATCTGTGAAATAGACGTGTGACGTGTGACGTTCCTTCCAGCTCTGAATCTCTGGATCTGAGTTATTGGCTTTCCTAGCCTTACTATACACCTCTAAATATTATGGCAAAAGCATACCCGGGGCTCTGCCGTCGAGTGCCACAGGAAGTTGACTAGGCAGCAGGTGAGTCACCAAGAGTGGTCTGGAGGGTGGTGGGCCAGCTCACCCTCCGGCCCAGTTGGCCTTCCCCTGACAGGGGCCACAGTAGAGTTGGCTCACTATTTCAGTCCTACTTTTGAAGTCAGAATGGGGCCGATTTTCTCTTCTCCACTGTACCACTTCACAAACATATGAGTACTTTGCCCACAAGTAGACACCCCATAAATGTCTCTTGAGTGAATGAGCGGATAATCTTTCCTTTCATCCAATAACAATAACAACAACAACAATAATTTTAAATACATTTACGACAGGAGTCTGTGCTGAAAAACAAAGCCACAATTGCCACGGAGTAATGAATCCTCCTCTATACATTATACATGTATTAGCTCACTTAACTGTCACAACATTCCTGTGGGTTGGGAGCTACAACTTTAGACTTTTCGTCATTGTATGTATCCATGATCATGTAATGTTATTTGTTGAGCTTATCACTATGTAAAAGTATTTTATGCTCATGTTTATTATACTTCTCCTTGTAAAATGTAATCTCCATGAAGATAGGGATCTTTTCCCCCATTTTATTCATTGCTGTTTCCTTAGCACAGTGCCAGGCACATAGGAGATGCTCAGTAAATACTTGCTAAAGACAACTGTAATTTATATTAAGAATTTGGTACTAAATAAGCTTTATGAAAAAGAGAAAATCAGTTAACCAATGAAGGTAGCTCATTCTGAAAAAGAGAATGAAGCCTAAAGTTGATTGGGTTTAGGGAGGAGGCGGTTAGGACTAATGGAAGTTTTTTTGTTTATTTATTTTTGCCCCTGATTTCTTCGGCGGGGGGGCGGGGAACTGGAATGAGACAAAAAATGGGAAGATGGGAATCCCCCTGAAGGCTTTGGAAATGATTATCTGAGACCTTTCTCTTGTAATGTTGTTTTACATTTCGAAGGGAGGGAGTAAGAAGAATTGGGGATAATTGTAAGTTTCATTTTCCCCACTTTTTAAAACTTTGAAGGACAAGAATAAAAACTAGGCAGATTGGAAATTCAGAGGAAGTCTATGGAAGAGATCACAGAAAAAGTCCGGGTGGAGAATAAACTAAAAATCGCAAAAGACAACACACCTCTCCTGGCAGACAGCAAATGAGGAGTTCAGAGGCTACCAGTGAAATCAAGTGAAGGAAACAGTGGGAGGAAAAATCCAGAAAATGCATCGTTAAGGAAAGCAGCACAGATGCTGTTCAGCTTGCCAGCACGAGAGCCAACTGTTTAAAGGAAACAGGAAGCTTTGGGGGCGAAGGTAGTAAGTGGAGCAAATAAGGGAGCCGTGGATGGAATTTTTAGGCTGGAGATTTCATGGTGAAAAGTTATGGACGGTAAGAACTTTGGCATGGTGGTTAAAGGAATGAGTCATTCCAGAGACTAAAGAGGCTTTATAAAAAAAGATGTGAACATGTTAGGAGTTGGAGGACACTTGTCACACTAAACATCTTAGAAACAAACCGGAATTCACTCATTCTTTCATTTAGCATTTATTAAGCATCAGCCCGCTACTGGGGATGCAAAGGTGGATGAAGCAGGCCAATCACAATCCCTGCTTCTTGGAGTTTACAAATGGATAAATCAGATAGTCTCACTGATAAATATATATGTTCAAGCAGGTGTTCTGGGCAAAGGAGTTCAGATGGAAGCGTGGACACCAAAGGAGCCAGGTCTGCATGGGCTGGGGCGGGGGTGGTGGTGTAAGCAGGCTTTCCAAGGAGTGGCATTTGAACTGGGATCTGGAGTGGGAGAGGAAGAAGGTTGGGTGGAAGAATCCTTCTAGATAGAGGGAACAGCGTGTGCAAAGCCCTATGGAGGAAGGCTCATGGCACCTTCAGGAAATAGAAGGTGCTGGAGAACAAAGAGTCAGGAGGGTGCGATGAAGTGAGGTGGGAGGGGCTGACAAAGCCACATCCGGTGGCCTAGGAAGTCATGGTCACTCTCTGGGGTTTCATCCCAAGAGCAGGAGGACATCATAGGGAGCTATGATTTCTTCCTTATGGGAGGAATGAGATGACCCCAGTAGCTGGACTTCTCAGATAACCAAAACTCACCCATTGGTGAGTTTATTTGTTGCAATTGCCAAAACTGCTTGTATTTTTCCCACCTTTGATGGACAAAGGTCTTGGATGAGGCTTGCTCATTTTCTATCCTTCCCAAGGCTTATGTCCCTGAACGCTTAGCATTTTCTCAATGGTGCAACGCATCAAAGACTGTACTTTTGAGGTATAAAAGCTGCTTGTCCTTATGCTTAGTAAGCCTAGACTGTTTTTTCTTTGAATCCTGGTCTGGCCGTGACCTTTATCAATTCCAGGGGCTGCCATTGTGTCTGCCTCACTCTCTAATGCCCCAGTCTGTTGTGGAAAGAAGAATCTGAGAACCAAATCAGGAGGCTTCAGTTCAGCCTGAGTACATGGGCTTCGTGGCTCCCTGGGTGCATTTTGGGTATCCTCCTGTGCGCACTGATGCTCCAAACGGCAGGGCGGCTGGAGTGGGCTTCAGCTCGTGGCTTAGGGCTGTGCTGTACAATACGGTAGCAACTGCCACACGCGGATTTAAATGTAATTAGTTAACACTGAATAAAGTTGAGAATTCAGGCCTTCATCTCATTAACCACATTTCAAGTGCTTGATGGCCACCATATGAGACAGCACAAATCCGAATGCTTCTATTATCGCAGAAAGTTGAATGGGGCAGTACTGTCTCAAGATGTTGGCAGAGAGCAGGGACCAGACCATCTACACTATTGTCATTAATATTTTTAAACATCTATCTGACGGTGACTCTAGACACGGACAAAATACAGAACTGGATGTGGCCCTTCTTCTGCCTCCAAGCTGACGAAAATACAACCCGCAAATTATTCCTTTCAGAATTGTTATAATTACTGTAATGCTATTGAAGAAATGCTTGGAGATCTGCTATTTCCAGCAGAGCAATGGACTCAAAGCTCATTAAAATTCTACAGTTGCTCCCTGGAAAGTCTGAGCTCTTGCTCGGTTCACCTTCCCACAGTGTCTCCAAATAGACACACGTTGCATGCATGCCATGCAGCCTTAATGATCTGTTCGAGAAATTCCATGACACCACCTGAGCCTCTGTCAGTTTATACCTCAACCTCAGGAAACCAGGTACATTCAGGACCCTGAGTCCTTGGCACAAGCAGATGCTCATTAAAAAAAAAAAAAAAAAAATCATCAGCTTGTTGAACTGATGAGCTAGTTATCCTATGTTCTGAGCTCAGAATAGCAAATGAAGAAGAAATAGATCGAAGATATTCTGGCTGAATGTTATATAAAAGTCATGTCAAGGTGTGATGAATAATGCATTAGAGATTCCTTGATTTTCATTATGTGCCAGCTTGAGAATGTGGTCTGTGCCCAGAGGTTTCCATAACCATCACAATCATAATGACATGTATACAGGATCCCTAATCCCTGTGACAACTCTGTAGGATAGGTAGCATTCTCATGGAACAGATGAGGAAACGGGTTCAGGGAGATGGGTTTGGTGGCAAAGCGGGAGTCTGGCTCTAAGCGGATGTGACTTGTATGCCCTCAGGGCCAGCCAGCACCCCCCCAACCCCGCGCTGCTCTGCTCCCAGATGCACGCTCCCCTGTCTCCTGGGAGATGGGTTAGGAAAATGCACGCACCAAGGCAGCCTGACAGGAAAAGGAGGCCTTTCTGGTCCAGGCGGCTCGAATCTTTCTGGAAGCTTCTCCTCCTTGTAGTTCCTCAGGTGATGGTGTGACTTGTGTACACTGAACCTTAGCTTTTACTGACAGTGAAAGAGAAAAGCAGAACACAGCATTCTTTTTCTGACTGTTGTTGTCAGCTGACCCAACATGACATGAGTTTCAGAGAGAAGTTCCACTTTATTTAAAAGTGAACAAATGAGCAAACAGAAACAAACAAACCTGAAAAAAAAATTCTCCAGGATGAATGCGAACAGCCTATCTCTTGCTAATTTGGCCATTTGTCATTACCACTGCTTCCGGCGGAATGTATTGCCCACGGCAAGGCTGGGGTTTTTGGGTTTTATAAGGTCTCTCCCCTAGAGAACCTCAGCTACTAACCTGAGTGGCTCATAAATATTTTCTGAGCACCTGTCCTGTGTCGGGCACTCAGGATCCAGGGATGAGTGAGATGCAGTCCTTGCCCAAGAGGGGTCTGTGGTCTGGCCTGGGAGAGCCACAGGTCAACAAATAATTAAAACACAGCAGGATAAACGTTATGATACCAGTACATAAGAAGTGCAGAAGATTTGAGTACTAAATGCATACTTTCAACCTCAAAACCCAAGTTAGGGTAGGTTGGATGGGGATGCAAGCTTAGAGACGGGACAAGCTAGGAGCAGGCTATGGCTGCTAGGAGCAGGCTATGGTAAGTGCTGAGCAATCCAGACAAGGCGCCTAGGACACAGGCACCCATTACGGAGGCCACAGGGGAGGGTGGCCCAGGACCTAATTTAGAATGATGATCTTATAAACCACGGTTTACTCAGGGATAGAATCAACCTTAATAATTGACTAGTAAATAATCTGTCAGCGATACCGAATGAGGGCTGGGATCAGATAATAACTTCAAGAGATGAGAGTCATGGGCTCATCCATCAGGCAACATTGGGAACTGCAAGTTCGAGGCAGGAGAGAAGAAATGGGGGCTTGGACCAGGGAAGGACCCAGAGTTCTAGGGCACAAAGAAAGGACATAAAAGTTTGCCCCAAGGCCACAGGGAAAAGGATGAAATGATCAGAGGGACTCAGCATCACAGCACAGTCTACGATGCACCAGCCCGAGCCCATCCGGCCTGAAGTCTGAAGCGCTGGGTCCAACATCCTCCTTAGACAATCTGAATGGACCTTACCTCTGCTGAGCACTAGATGCTCTCCTTTGCACTCCTGAACGAGGGACTCTGTAGGCTTGTTTTCAGAGAGAGTGTGGGAGGCGGAAAAGATGGGAAACTACCCCACACCTCAGTGAGATCCGGGAGAGAGAAATTCGTGATGAAAAGGAGAGAACGGGCAGGCTGCATCTGTGACGTGTGGGCCAGAAGGAAAGGGGGTAGGAGTGGGTGGCTGGCCTTTACGAAGGCCAGGATGGCGTCTAGCTTACAGCAGGCAGAAACCCAATTTCTTTTCATAAGACCGCCCTCCATCTCCCCCAGGACTGCACGAGGGAGGGTGCAGGTGACAGCAAATCTCCTGTGCCTTCAACAAGAAGGTGAATATTCTATATAGCCGCTGGGGCAGCGACAGAACCCCACAGCACCGGGGGTCTGACTTGTCCCAGTATGTCCCATATTTCTCAGCATTCCCTCCCCCCTCCACACTTCATGAGTTTTCCTCTTGGCTTCAATACGAGTGGTGATGATGCAGGAAGGCCAGTTCCTGATGAATTCCTATAGCGACCCTACAAGCAGCATCACGTTCTTCCCTTTCTCATGGCAGATGCCACCTCACTCTCACCGAGTCCCTGGGGCCCAGCAAAGTGCTCCGCAAGACAGACAGCGCCAGGGAAGTCCCCTCCCTCTATAACAAGATGCCCACGCTCTCAGGCGGGGGCCTAATTATGGCAAGCAATAGCCAATAAACCGATATCCTACACAACCAACGAGTTTAAAGTTTACTTCCGAGATGCTTATGGAAGAACCTTGAGCTCCAAGTAGTTGCAGCATCTCGAAGCCATCCTCTGTCCCTGGGGCTCCCTCAGGTCTAGGGCTGCCACCAGACTTAAAGCCCGATCACCCAAGAGGGGCTCATACCAGGGGCTGGAGTTCAGCAGGAACTCAGGGATGCAAGGCCCTGAGCCATCCTACCCGCCAGTATTCCTTATTGACTCAGCATCCTGTCCAGCCCCTTTGTCCGTTCTTCCTGCTGCCTGAAGGGACCAGCTGCGGGCCTTATGTCTGTCTCACACGTCTCCACATGCAGCTTGTATGCACCGATTTCATTGAGTTGCCAATTCCAAATGACCCAAAGTGACGTGGGTGTCCAGATGTGGCGAACAATGGGCTGGTGAGCAGCGCTAATACGTGGGCACCAAAAAGTCGGTCTAGAATGAGCATGCCATTGGGATCTACACGGAGAAATTAGGAGACCACCTGTGGGCTTCGTCAACATTTAAAGGATGCCCAGCGTGAGTGACACCTTAGTTTCGGCTGAAGGCACATTCTTTTTATTATTCAGTCTCAGGATGTATATCAGAGCACAGGCCTTTCACATCTCAAAATCGGAAAGTGCAGTAGACTTAACATCCGGGACCTTAGCATATCTGCACATATGATGTTGAATTCCTTCTACAGTATATCCTTTCCATTATTTTTTAATTTCTCATGAATGTCTATTTCCTGGCTAAAACCCACAGCTTACTTAGGGCATTTTGAATTCTTTCACTTTCAAAATCAGCATATGTAGTTGGCTTTCTTTATAGACCCTTTTCCATAACAGAATACTTTCTAGAACCCCTCACAAGAGTTACTGAGCTAGGGGCACCTGGGTGGTGCAGTCTGTTGAGTCCAACTCTTGGTTTCAGCTTAGGTCATGATCTCGGGGTCGTGAGTACAGAGTCTGCTTGAGATGCTCTCTCCCTCTGCCCCTCCAGCTCGTGTTCCCTATCTCCCTAAAATACATAAATAAATCATAAAAAAAAAAAAAGTTAGTAGAAACATGGTGAAACCTGAGTTGAAATGCAGACGCTAAGCAGTAGACTACGCTCATCACCAGCTAAATGGCTTGCCCTCACCCCACACAATTGCTCTCAGACCATTCTAGTGCCTCAGCAGCAGAACAAATTATTACAGGTCACAGGCTTTTGGGGTCGTTCACAGAGAGTCAAAACCGGGAACAGTCCAGCTGCAAAGGCCCAGCAGCCAAGGAGCTGGCTCTGGCCCTGCTATTAATCCTGCCCTCAGGAAGGGAAAGGCTTCCTTCTTAAAGCCTTGGACCATTCCTTGTGGGGGCTGTGTGACACACAGCACCGGGCTCTGTGCTCAGAGGTGAGGCTTTCCCTCAGGATGTTGGCCATGGTGCAGGTGTCCATGAGGAGAGCCCTGAGGTGTCTCTTCCCTCAGGTTGGCCTGTTGGCTCCTGGGGGGAAGGATGGGGGAGGGCGGGGGGTTGGTGATGGTTTTGGCAACTGTGGAGGCTCCCAGCTTCTCTGCCCCGCCTGCCACCATAAGCCAGGAGCTGCGGTTCGGCCCTGCCAGGCAAATATGTGTCTTTGGCCCTTCCTGCTGTCATGGCCCTGCTCGGACCCCCACATTTCCATTCCCTAATCTCTGTCCCTGCCCTTATTTCCACTCTCTAATCACCTTTCTCCTTCCAGAGGATCTCTCTGTGTCACAGAAAAGGGACTGTGATTTTGGACTGAAAGGACGGTGTTCTCCTGAACTTGAATAGAGTTTAGAATATGGTTATTGCCATCATGAGGAAATTCAAATAGCTTTCTATGCCTTTCCACCTTCTAAACTCCCACACCCGTCCCAGACAATTTGACGTCAGTTCCCATGTGTTAGCACCCCCTCCTTCTGACAGGAACTTCCTTGAAAGATAAATTTAAACAGAAATTCCATTATGCCATTAGAATCTCATCCAGAATCGCATTTATTTTTGAAAAGTTTTTTCTTAGCGCTGTTTAGTGATCTTTTAATTATGCCAAACAACTGTCAGAAATCATATTGCAGGGCTTCTCGCAAATGTCCCAGTCGTCTTAAGTCACCATATTGTTACTCCTCCAGAGTTTCCAGTGCTTTTGTTCAGCCAGAAGATGAAGACGAGCCTCTGCCCCTGAGGCCCCGAAGGAGAGGAATGAGCGTGACTGGGGGGGCCCAGGCCTGCGCTCCCTGTCCTCCAGGGCTGTGTCTGCGCCAGGCTGCCATTTCTAATCTTGCCTGGGGCCTGGTGCCGATTCCCTCTCGTGCCCCCGATCTTATTTATCAATAGCATGTGAATTAGAGCAGAAGCAAACAGACACCGAGCTAATCATGGCCCACCCTCGGGCCTGGTGAGGACAGCTGTGTCCCAGAGGCCTGGACGTACCCCATTCCTTGCGGCGACATGATTTTCAGTTTCGAGGGTCCTGCATCTCAGGAGCGGATGGGACCTTTGATTGAGGATGGAAAGGGATTTAGGAGTAGACAAGGATAAGATCTAGAATGTTCACATTTTCTTCCCTTAACTCTCCCTTGTATCCACCCATCCTTCTGTGGCTGCCTATCACCTATGCAAATATTTCTCCTAAAAGTCCCTCAAGCCATCAGCAAGTAAGCAGGTGGTGTCCACGATGAGTTTTGGACCTTGGTGTATTCTTAGAGTATTTTTAGTGTCCTTGGCTTTGGAAACAAAAGGAATTTACAGAACACCATTTATCACACTGCCAGACTAGCAGCTTTTGGCTGATAACCCCTAAATTAAAGATGACAATATTTAGTTAAATAGGTACCCATTAGGTTGAGAAGGAAAATACCAACATATTCTCTAGTTGTTGGTAAAAGTTAACCAGATTATGATCACTGATGTTAACTACTGGGACCCAGACATTCTTTGGACCATTTTCATAAACATAACGGGGAATGAAACAAACCAGTCATTTTGAATTTATTTTGAAACAATTGTGTTTTCATATATTGCAAATAACTTTTATACAGCAGAGTTGATGTGTGTGTGTATGTGTGTGTACTTTAGGAGTCCCCCAATACAGAAAAGTCTTGCTGTTTGCTAGAGAGCAGGCACCTGCTGTTCTAGTCCAAGTGATTAACTCATCTACAGTGACTTCTCTTTTGGGTAAATCAGACGGCGTCACTGGCTACAAACATGGTGGTGGCTAGCCTATATTCTATGGAACTATTACCCAGTGAACTCTAGATATTTTGATGTATTTCGGAAGGGACTTCCACAAAGGTCTTCCAACATTTCTGTCCCTAGATAGCCATTAGCAGCAACGACAACAACAAAAATATGGAAGGAGCATCCACATTTCACACCCCTTCTCCCTGATGTTCCACTGAGATTCGACAGATGGAAACACAGCAGTAGTTTTGCAAGCGGCTGCCAAATAGGGCAGCCAAACGAAGCAGGGAGAGAAGAGGTGCTATTCAAGATGAGGAGAGACGGATGCTCCTCCTGCTTTCTCGCAGGTAGCCGCTCACCAAGACCGCTGCGGTTCCGCTCACCGAGACCACTGCGGTTCCACTCAGCTCACCAGATTGAAGCAGCTGGAGGCAGGAGGCCCACCCTCACCACCCCAGGAAGCAAGCCACCCAGCCTTTCGTTTTCACAGATGGGGAGACCTTGATATAGACAGGGAAAGTGACTTATCAAGGACATAGATGATTTAGGAAAATTCCAGTCTCTCAACTCCCGTTCCAGTGGTCAGTCTCTCACACCCCAGTGCGCTGTATCCATCACAGAAGCTGACCAGGGATTGAGGAACCAGAGCCCTTTTGTCATCTGTGGCTTCTAAAAATTGCCCTAACCGGGGGAAAAAAAACCCTTCTTGATTTTGGTTAGTGAGCCTAAGTTACTTTTTATACATCATGTCCCTCCTTGGGATAGAGATCAAGGCCTTGGAACCAAATGGACTTCATCTAGTTCCTGCTTTTGAATCACTGTGTTTTTAAACCTTATTGGGTTTTTGTTTTGTTTTGTTTTTAAAGAGAAAGAAACTGAATCAGGGACTTTATCTTACTGTCTTCCAAACTATTTGATTTTAAGCCCGAGCTGGCAGATCTGTCCACTTGCTCTGAATAAACCAAGGAACGAGGAGGCCTGCAGCGAGATTCCTCCAGCTTTGGCTGAGACCAACAGACTGAGAACAGAGTTGTGTTCTAGCACATCTAAGGGAGACCATTCTATCTGAACTTCCCGTGGGGAGAAATACTGCCCTTTTCTATGCTAATACCAATGATCTATCTTCGGGTGTCTGAAGCTGGATCAACCGCTTCAAACTGTTTATTTGTAATGTTCACACTCAGACAACTTTGCTTTTTCCCACCAGCTCCACTCTATCGACCTTCGTTAATTTTAAGCAAAAATTTACTCATGTTCAAGGAGGTTCTTGATACCATGCTAGGTCTTTTTGAAGAGGGATGAAGACAAACACCGCTGACTTCTCCCCTGCCACATTTGGAACCAGTTGAGTCAGGCAATTGTGTTACTGATAAAATGGTAGCGGAGAACGTGGTTTCAGTCTACTGGCCAAGCGGGCTGAATACCAGGCCCCTGAATTAGATCTGCTTTCAGCTGCCGACAGTGTTGCTGTTGAACAACCGTGACCACGTGGCTTGAGGACCGACGGATGGTGTGTGTGCTGACTGGAAGGTTCAGGGGCAGGAAGAAAGAAGGTGCTGAGCTGTGTTCAGTTCCTCCCAGACTTGACAGTGAGATACCACTTGGCCTCGTGCCTGGGGTACAGTGTGCTCAGGGGGTGGAGAGCCTGGAGGATGACTGTGTCACCAACGGGGAATAGGGCTTCCTCTGTCGTATAGGTGTTCCTACTTCAGAAGAGCCAGGATTCCCACCCAAGTCTCCAGAGCCCAAGTCTGGGGTTCGGTCCATTATTCCTACCCTGCTCCCCTAACAGGTAACAGTGGAGTTCTTTAGCGAGATATAAAAATCTACCAAAACTAAGAAATTCACTCTGTCCTTAAAAAGAAGAGATACAGCAATATGCCTTTTAGAAAGCTTGTTCTGACTTTCTCGGGTCGATTGAATTTCTTTGTTTATAAGAAGTATATGAACATTTTTAAATCATGTGCCTCAGATTGGAAAGAGTTCAGATTTACTGGTTGGAAAAAGCTAGGTGGATATCCCCCATCTCTTCATCCAACGAGTGAGCTACGGGAAGGACCATGGTCAAAAGTGAGGATGCCTTTTGTCAGTTGGAAAAAAAGCATTGAACAGCTCTTTTCAATAGTGGGACTGGATTTATACCCAGGCGAGGTAGTGATGAACGATGTGGCTTTGTGATGTGACTCTGAGCTCGCAAAAGTCACTGTTGAAAATCCGAAGCTAAGATAACTGAGCTTCCCACCTTGGGCCTACTGACGTCATCCTGCAGGCAATACAAAAGAAGCGAGCTCTAGATTGATGTATCTAACGCAGCTAATTTCGAACTCAGTAGTAGACTCTATTTTCCGCCCTGTCAGTAAAACGCACCCTTTGGGTTAAAGCCCTGCACAGCTGACACATCATTTACACGGATTTGTCTGCCAAAGGACAACTCAGTCCTTTGTGGAGGGGAGAGCTTCAGTGTCCCAAAAGAGGCAGATAATAAGTAGACTTTGTTTCTAATTGTTTTGCTGGGCAGTTCTTCTTTTGTGTACTTTATACAAGTTAATTTTTCCTCGAGGAAAAGATCTTTTATAAAAAAAAATTTAAATGTACTGGTTTATTTTTCTGGTGACAGTTTGATGCTAAAAAAAGTCTGAGTTTTCCATTTTTCAAGAGTTGGCAGAGATACAGAGTTTTATACATTTTGTCTCTACAATCCCACCCAATTTGCCATGTCATTTCAATTTTTAACCTTTCAAAGGAGTTCATTTAAACAAACAAACTGTCTAGAGGGAAGACTAGATTGGTGTTAGAATTTAACTAACTCTCCCTGCTGCCATAGATTCCTCCTGTGTGGGTGAACAGAGAAGGCACTTAGAAGCCCATGGATTGGGCGCCATCACCTTAGACCCATGGGCACCCTTAGATAGAATAGGTAAACTGAGTCATCAGTGATGCAAGAGAGTAGGGCTCTTGGCCTACTTGCAGTGACTAGAGGGAATCTTCAATGTCAGCCCATCATTTCCAACTTACACATACAGTTTCCAACATATGACTTTGGTTCTTGAAACTCATTCTCATTTCTTTGGCTCATAACTCATATTGTCCCTCACTCGGAAGCCCTTCCTTCTTCCCATTTCGTTCCCTTCAAGTAGTCTCACTGGCCTCTATCTTCTCCGAGTTTCTGCAGAACCTGTGTTGCATATTACAATCAGCACATCTTCTCTCTAACTTGATGGTAAATTTATTGAAATCAATGACTTTTATTCATTACAGACTTTTTGAGCTAGAAGGAATCTTACAGTAAAGACAAAGGGACATACGTAGTCATACTACTGAAGAGTAAAGAGCAATACAAAGTCACATAAAAATAGTGGCAGATAAGCAGATGGTCCACACAGAACTGGGCCACACTGTGCTCGTTGTATAGTGGATCATTTTATTTAAGCCTTGCCTGACTTCACAGTTTGAGGCACTGACTTTAACACCAAGTGTCTAGGTCAAACCAAAAGACAATCAAATTACTCCTCTTGAAAGAGTGAAAATGTAAAAAACTGACCTTGAGTTCACAAAGAAACCAAAGGATTAATTAACAAAAAAACGGTTTGTATAACTGGATGAAAAGACAGCCGTGAAGAGCAGAATACCTGCTTTTTGCATTTCTAGTGTCAGGATTCAAGTGTATTGCTAGGTCTAGGATCAGGATTGTGACTTTACTTTTGTGGGGGAAGTGATGAGGGCAAGCCAATCTGAAGGCCATACGAAGGCAGAAAACGGAACGAACATGGACTGGGTGACTGTGATGATTTCCAGAGTGTAATTTTATTGATTTTATATATATAAAATATAATGATTTTATTTCAAGTTAATTTACTCTGCCACCTCATGAATAAGACACATTCTCAGATTCTTTAAAACTGTTTTGTCTGATTGTCTGTTTTTTCTTTTGGTCTAAATGCCTGTATTTCTGTTCTGACTCAGGACTGACTTGCGTTAGGGCCGATAGAAGTTTCATTTGATGCCCATGTAAAATTATGGATCGAGTTGTTTAAACACAGATTTGATGACTTAGCAGATAGGCATTTGAGGTTTAACTATTAAATTAAAACTCTCCCGGCTGTCTGTAGCTCTATATTCTGGTACACAAAGAACTCTGCTGTTTCTATTGAGTAGAGCCAGACACCCATAAATAAAAATATTTGAAATCTTAGAAACTCTTTGTGGTCATGTAAAATGTTGTTTAAGAATCTTTTATCAAATCATTCAGTAGATCCACATAAATCCACATGGGCAGAAAATCTAATATGAGTGGCTATTTGTAGAAATGGTCCTTTAGAAAATGCCCACTTAGGGGGCGCCTGGGTGGCTCAGTCAGTTAAGCATCTGCCTTTGGCTCAGGTCATAATCCCAGGGTCCTGGGGTCGAGCCCCACATCGGGCTCCCTGCTCGGTGGGAAGTCTGCTTCTTCTGCCTCTCCTTCTGCTGCTCCCCCTGCTTGTACACTCTCGCTCGCATTCTCTGTCTCTCAAATGAATAAATAAAATTAAAAAAAAAAAAGAAAGAAAAAGAAAATGCTAAGCGCATTGGGTGGAGGTGGTGGGAAGGCACCAGAGAGGATGCTTGGTTTCTAGCACCTGCTCTGGTTCTAAACCACGGTCTGGCCCTAGATAAGTAATTTGCTTCATCTGTAACGACTTCTGAAGGTTTCTCCAGTTCTAGAAAACTCTAACTTCCGTAAAATAGGAGATTTTTTCCCCTCCTTCTTATGTTTAATATTAAAAGATAAAACATTTCTACAAATGAGGACAGGAATATTATGCATTCTGGAAAACCCTGGAGATGTGCACCTGGAATTGGTCTGGAATCAACTGGCATCACCTTTTAAAATACCTTTTGAATTAAGTTTCAAACCATTTGATCAGAAGTCTTTTTTTTTTTTTTTTGCATTCTGTGACATTCCTTAATAGCGAGTTGTCATAGCCTTCCCATAGCAGAATTTTTACAAAAGAATCCATATCCTAAGGGATTAGAATAAGTGAGAGCTTTTCTTAGCACTACCTGGGAACTGACTCTATTTTTCATCCTTCAGGAAGCTGCATTTGACAGCTAATGGATCTGTTTTGTTCTAAAACTACCATCTGCTCCACCGCACTTTTAAAGGTTTCTCTCATCACCCTTATGTGTGAGATGTATAAATATATATTCATAATTATTCATTTCTAAGAAAAAGGCAAAAACACAGTTACACTTAGGCTTCGAAGAGGTAATATTTAAACAAATATACCCGCGACGCCTAGTTATGCACACATTTGCTATCGCTGAAAACTCCAAGAGCACTTTAAGATTACTCCAGATTCGCAGGCAATGCTGGAGGTGAGAGTCCGAGTCACAGCCTCCAAACACGAGTCTGCCAATTCCAGAAGCTGCCATGCAGCAGCCGTGTGCTGTCTTCTCAGGGGCCTGTCTCCACCACACTGGTCTCTCTTCTAGTCCGAGACACGCTGGTGCCACCGTGGTGCCTGCTGGCGTTTGAATTCCAGGTTCTGATTTGTGTGTTCGACACTTTCTTCAATCCCGTGAGCCAAATGAATCTCTGATATGGCCATATGCTGGTTCACACTGGGTTTTTGTCATTTTCAGCAAAAAAATTCCTGACTGATGCATAAAATATCAAGATGTAGTGGCCCTCTATTCGAGTTCATTCCTTACTCTCTAGTTAACTTGGTAAACTAGGCCGTGGTGTGAGTTCATGTCTTATTCCTCCGAGGCAACATCGATGCTTCTTAAACTCGACTTCAGGAAGCATTTGCCTTCACCTGGGGAACTCTGGGTGGTCAGCAGTAAGGAGATTTTGGCCACGGGGAGGAGATGTTCTATTGTTCTTCAGTGAATCTGAAATATGAACAGTACCTGGTATAGCCTTAAACCAGGACCACCCTGGTGAAAAGAGAGTTTGCTTTCCTTTTTCTTTAAGCTGAGAACAGGTCTTGGTAGACTCCTGGTCTCAGGTTGGAGAGGAGCTCCGGAAGCCAGCTGGGCAGGAGGGGCCACAGATGAAGAGACATGGGCTGAGCCGGAGGAGAGCAGTTCAAGGAAGGCCTCCGTAGGTGCAGGCCTGTGCTATAATCCTGGGATAGCTGCTGGAATTGGACTCAAAGGGGACCTGGAGGGGGATGACGACAGGGAGCATTCCAGAGGAGGCAACGGCCTGTCGAAAGGCCGAGAGAGGGAGCAGATCTCGCACAGTGGACCCTGGAGGGAGGGCTGATAATCCATGAAGCACACGAATAGGAATTTAATGTAGGAAGCATGCGATGTAGGATTTGAACTCAACGGAGGCTCTACCATAGGTTTGCAAACAGAGGAGTAGGGTGATCTGCATGAGGTTTATGTCAGATTGTTCTCCTGACTTTGTGTGGGAAATCTGTGGGAGTAGAGGAAGGCCAGGGGTGGAGCCCCAGACAGGACACTGTTGCCAAAGCTGCAGGAATATATTGGAAGGGACGGGCTAAAAGGACACAGAGTGATGACTTTCTGTTAGGGAAAGAGACATGAGGGGAGGGAGGGGCTGAAGGTGATTCTAAGCCGTGAGCCACAGGAACTGAGAGGAGGGTGTCATTCATGACGTTCTTTGAAGACGGGAATAGGGAAGGGAGAGAAAGGAAACACTGACTCTTTAAGAAGAAAGGCGCAAGTGATACTTCGAAACCTGGCGGTTCTTCGAAGATGAGAATTCCGAAAAGAACAGTTTTTTTTTTTCCCCACTCAGTGACAATTAGATCAAACCACTGGACAGTAAGAGGATCAATTCCATCTGGATTCACCGTGGGAAACATCTCAACTACTCAACTCAGGTAACTCATTAAGGAAACACTTAGAGATTTTTTTTGTGCCAAGAGAGTTATATGAATATTATTTTCATTCTGGTTATTTCTTCAGGAGGGGGTGTTGTTTGAAAAACTAAACAAATGTTGAATAATAATTGGGAATAACTGTGCCAGTAAGACCTGAGCTGAATTCTTTTTATAACATATTCTCATACTCTGCAGAAATCCTTCTAAGCTTTAAGCAGGGGAGACAAATGTGAAGTCCTAGTGTCTGGTTTTTGTGAGTGCAGTGTCAGCTGTGAGTGTATGAGGCCCATCAACCACAGGTGTGATAGTGCAGAAGCCCTCTTGCCCGCTGCCCTCTAGTATCCGAATGGGAGCAGCCATGTTGTGCATCATATGACCCAGCCCCTCAGCCACCGCCCATGGGAACCTGGTCAGTGAGCTGACACAAGGTCAGCCAATCCCTGGCCAGAAATCTAGGAAGAGGTTTGGCAAAACAAACAAACAAACAAACAAACAAACAAACTCTGCCCAGAGATGATAGTAAACTAATCAGATTCTTTCTCTTAGAAATTTCCTTCCTTGGCAACTCAAAGAGCCCCATCTAGAACAGTAATCTCTCCATCACTCTAAAGTTCACTTGTACCTTTCTGTACGCCGCTGCCGATCAGCCAGAAGCTCCTATAAGGACCTGACCTCCTAACGAAGTAAGGCAGATCCCTAGACCAGGATCACCAGCAATTTCACCAGTGTTGACCAGAAGAGCCTCACCAGAGTCTCACAACTAGAGACTGGAGCCAGATTTGGGGAGCTCCTACCACCATCTCCACAACCTCAAATACAGTTGCCTGCTTCAGGGGCACACGAAAAAGATGACCATGCCATCTCACCATCCATTACCACGGTGTATCTAAGACACCTTCTGTGCTGAGTATGTCCAGCCTCAGTCCCTGCATCAGGGTCACCATCCTCCTAAGTGTCACCAGGGAGAAAAGCTCTGATAGATCTAGTTCAAAAGAGGAACGCACGGTTGTCCTGCAGCCTTTTTATGTAGGAGTATAAAGGGGTCTGCTGCCATCGGCCGATCACCCGAGAAGCAACTTCTCTTGAGGGATCGTTCCACAGACAGCTCTTTCCAATTATCACAGGTATAATTTACCGGCCTTGCTGTCGGGTCAGAGCAATCAGCTTTTCCCTCAAAAGCAGAAAGCCCTGCGACACTCACCTTCTGTCTAGCTTTTCAGCCATGAAAGAATCTATTTCAAATATCTTCCCAGGCCTGATGGGTGATTTGCCTGGGTTTGCACTAAGCGGCAGGTCTCAGATACTGCCACATTAAAAAAAGAAACCCTTCATCCGGCCCACTGGGAGTGCAAAGTGTCTTTCTTGATTCAGACGTTTGCCTTTCTACAATTGCAATCAGTCCCCATGCGCTATGTGGTTGTGACAGTTACAAGATGGAATCCCTGCAGAGCGGCTCCGAGATTTGTCAGGAAATAGGCTTCACACACACCCTGTTTTGGCTGACCAGGGCCAGCTACTGAAATTTCAATGGACAAACCATCCCTATCTTTATTTTTTTTTTAAGATTTTTTATTTTTATTTTAATTTGACAGAGAGAGACACAGCGAGAGAGGGAACACAAGCAGGAGGAGTGGGAGAGGGAGAAACAGGCTTCCCGCTGAGCAGGGAGCCCTATGTGGGGCTGGATCCCAGGACCCTGGGACCATGACCTGAGTTGAAGGCAGACAATGACTGAGCCACCCAGGTGCCCCCATCCCTATCTTTAGTGACTAAATTATTAAGAGCGCAGAATGCAAATCAAAACCACAATGAGATACCACTTCACACCCATCCGGGTGGCTATTTTAAAAAAGAGAATAAAAAAAATAATAATAACAGGTGTTGGCAAGGATGTGGGGAAATTAAGACCCCTGTTTATTTCCGGTGGGAATGAGAAATGGATCAGCCAATGTGGAAGACAGTGAGTTCCTCAGAAAGTTAAACATAGAGTTACCGTATCATCTGCAGCCCCGCTCGCAGGTACCTACTGAAAAACCCTGGAAGTGGAGACTCAGACAGCTATTCCTACACCACTGTTCACAGCAGCCTTATTCCCAATTGCTAAAAGGTGGAACAACACATGTCCATCGATAGACAAGCGGATAAACGAGATGTGGTCTCTACACACAATGGACTATTTTTCAGCCTTAAAAAAAGGAAGGAAACTCTGGCACATGCTCCAACGTGGAAGCTTGAAAACCTTATGTTAAGTGAAATGAGCCAGTGACAGATGAAAAGTATTAATAGGATCCCATCTCTATGTGGTACCTGGAATAGGGAAATTTATTTTTTTAAAGATTTTATTATTTATTCGAGAGAGAGGCAGAGAGAGAGAGCATGAGCATGAGCGGTGGGGGGCGGGGAGCAGAGGCAGAGGGAGGAGCAGGCTCTCCACCAAGCAGGGAGCCCAATGCGGGACTCGATCCCGGGACTCCAGGATCATGACCTGAGCCGAAGGCAGACGCTTAACCGACTGAGCCACTCAGGAGGCCCTAGAATAGGGAAGTTTAAAGAGAAAATAGAGGATGCCAGAGGCTGAAAGGACGGATGAGTGGGAAATCATTGTTTAACGGCTACAGGGTTTCTGTGAGGGGTGATGAGAAAGCTCTGACCATGGACAGTGCTAGTGAATGTACAAAATGCTACTGAACTGTACGCTTACAAATGGTTAAAATGGTAAGAAGAAATAAATGGAAAAGTACGTTTCTTCTGTTCAATTCCTTGCCGAGGGCAGAGGCAGCTCAGTTCCGGGTACCATCTTCTGCTCAGGTTTTGGGAAAGAAGCCACACCCCGTGTGTCGCCTTGTCACACAGAAGACTAGAAGCTCTGACTCTGGGAGGCAGGTTTCACTGGACCATTCCGGCTGGCTTGCAGCAGCCTTGTTAATATTCTCTGCAATTCCAAATGTCTTCTTAGATTTTCCCAAGTTCAATCACATACGTGTCCATTTATTTGCCTGCCATTCTGGGCAAGTGAGTTCTGCTGGGGAATGTGCCTTCTCCTCTCCCTAAGAAACCCTTTTAAAATGAATAAAACATGGGCCTGAGCAATTCAGCCTTCCCAGCTGGTTCTCACCAGCTTATAGGATGTCTTTTGTTTCCTTCCACCCTTGACAAGCGTGATGGCTTTGCTCTCATGCTGACTTTTATCCCGGTGAAGTTGAGGGTAACAGGCCTTCTGTCAGTCCCACCTAATAGACTCTAGTGATTCGCAATGCCATTCTACCCAGGACCACACATGTGTCCTTGTATTGCCCTAACTGCACGCAGATAGCCCTTCACAACTGCGCTGCAAAATTCGAGCAGGGATAACCAGCCAGCACTGGGGTGAAACGTGAAGTCCTGTTTCTACATCTGGCTGAGTGAGACCCACCCTCTCGGAGGACCACGCTTGGTGACTCAGCTGGAGCTGTGGTTTCTGCAATCAACAAACACCTGGACAGTGTAGCTATTTTGACAAAAGAAAATCATCGGCATTCTACCTCTAGAAAGAAGTAACTCTGTCAGATTTCTGGGTAGGCACCAAATGCTCAAAAAGTCCTGTTTGAACCATACTTGTCAATTAGAAGTGAAAACACGGACGCCCCAGGAAGCATCAGGCTAACGCCATTTGTCATCTCAGTCGAGAAGATTCGAAACAAGTGACAATGCTTGGGAATAAGTGTTGTAATATAATGAGGATACACACAGCCGTGGCAGGCTGTGGGGAACAGAGCAGACGTGGAAGCAGGACAGCTCTGTTGCTTTTTACCCTGAGTCTTCCAGGGGACTTCTTCCCCCTTCGGCAGATGTTAGTAAAGCAAAAACAAACTGCCCTAATTTCGAGTGCATTTCCCCTCCCTTGCTACTCACTTCAGATTTTTCCACTGTACTGCTCCATAATCTGATGGCATGATTCTGACAGGTTGGCACCTGCCAGTGTTTGCTGTTTGGCATTTCTGACGGGGCACTGGCTTCCATTTATGGAGGCATTTTTATCCAGAATGAATATAAGTTCCTGGAGTGGTCTTGGGGTACAGCTTCGCTTCAAAGTCCAACAAAGGGGGCGCCTGGGTGGCTCAGTTGGTTAAGCGACTGCCTTCGGCTCAGGTCATGATCCCAGGGTCCCGGGATCGAGTCCCGCATCGGGCTCCCTGCTCGGCGGGGAGTCTGCTTCTGCCTCTGACCCTCCCCCCTCTCATGTGCTCTCTCTCTCTCATTCTCTCTGTCTCAAATAAATAAATAAAATCTTGAAAAAAAAAAAAAAGTCCAACAAAGTCGTAGCAAACTTGGGCACTCGATCTCCTTAGCTGGTCGTCAGTTCAATTATTATATAACAATTACCCAGTGTCATCGGTCCTGACAGGAATGTGAAATCAATTAAGCCATTCCATGGAGTTGGGATAAAGCTGTGTGACATGACACCAGACTAACAGGTCTAATGAGAAGAGCATCTTGTTCCTTAAGAATCCTACTAAAAACATATTGAAAGCAACCTGTGACAGATTCTATTGCCTGGGCTTTTTCCTGAGAGCGGAGGGGAACTGTGCTTGCGTTATATCCTTCATTTCCAAAGCACACTTCTTTCCTTCAAAGGTAAGGACAACCCTGACCCATTCCATTCTGGATTCCAAGGCCTTTTTCCCCACAGAAGAATAAGATGCTTCCTAGAAGTCTATATAGATTTCTGTTTGTGTGACCAGAATTTAAATAATTAAATCCTCTAAAAGCTAGTCTGAGGTGAGAAATGCAAAGGAGGGGGTCTGCCTCCCAAGAATAAGCAGGTTTTGCTCCACATATGAGAAGCATCCTGTGTTGGGATGTGATGGTGGGCTTGCCATGGGTAATATATGCTCTGTGACCTTCCTCTCCCACAACCCTGCTCAGAGGAATCCACAGCCTTTTTGGATTCCTCCTCCATGTGGGGATCCCTGGCAGCTGGAGGTGAGCACGGAGCTGCAGATCTTGCCTTTCCCTTGAAACCATTGCTGTGGTGTGTTTGGGTGATGCAGAACCATACGCATCAGCACTCTCCCTGCCGTGACCTGCTCAGACATCAAGTGAGATGCTGTGTACCTGGGCGTGTTTGAAAGCCAGGCTCAGGTAGCCAGGCTGACTCTTCTGGATGTTTAGGCCAGAGAATTTGGCCCAAGATACCTTTGAGTACTTAACCTTGAAATCACTGAAACTTTCAGTGGGTTTATAATCCAGTTGCATTCCTTTCACCTTGGCCGGTTGCCTACCTGGCACCCTTCCATTACATTTGGAAGGAAGGGGTGAAAAGCAGTGCAGTAATGTGCTAGCCACAGGTACAGTAGGTGTTAATATCCAAAAGAGGAGTCATGTAAATTTATCCTGCTCATGTATGCTTCAAAGGATATACTTGGCTTAGTATCAGATGGCTATTTAGTCCACAGTATTTTTGTCAAGATTTCTAACACATTTATTCATCCTCTCGTCACTGGGCCAAAACTGGTCTTCTGAATCCTGAAAGCTAGTTCTTTTACTGCCCTACACATGTACACACACACAGAGCCATATGCTCAGATTAAGCTCGGAGACTTCACATTTCACATTAAATAAGAGTCCTTTTATTTTTTTATTTATTTTTTAAGTAGGCTCCACACCTAGCATGGAGCCCAACACAGGGCTTGAACTCAAGACCTGAGCTGAGGTCAAGAGTTGGACACTCAACTAACCGAACCACCCAGGCGTCCCAACAAGAGTCCTCCTATTAAAGTGTTCTCTTGGAATCTTGTGATACCTGGGCTCCCTGGAAAAGTGAAGGTATCTCTAAATATCCTGCTTTACACAGTATCTGAACTGAACTCTTTATTTCAATAGCTTTAAGGAGGTCTAACACTTCATTTTAACCTGAAAATGCACATGCTCTCTGCAATACTATTCTCTTGTCTGGAAAGAAGGAAGGCAGGAAGGACAGAAGGAAGGAAGGAAGGAAGGAAATGCCAATCTTGCTTTCCAATCTAAAAGACTAAGTGGAACAGTCTTAAAATTTGTTAATCATCTAGTATCTCTGTAACATTTTTTCCTATAAAAAGCAAATGAATATAGAAATAGTTTCCTCCCTTGGTTCTCAACAAACGAAGGCACTGTGCTCATAAGTTATATTTAGTTGCCCAAAACTGAAGATACTAATAGCTCGTGTTTGCAGAGGGCTATGATGTGCCAGGTGCTCTGTATTTCCCTTATTCATTCTCACATGAACCCGATGAAGAGGGCAGCAAAAGAAGAGCTCACATTTATGGAATGCTGACTCTGTACTGAAGACGTTCACAAAATATCTCATTTAATCCTCACAGATGAATTGTGGTTTGTTATCGTATAAACTGAGGCTCAGAGAACTGAAGACGCCCAATTCATAAACGCAACATGTAACTCCAAGCCAAATCTGCCTGACTCTGGAGCCTAAGTATTTCTTCCTTCAGGTTATGTTAGCTCCTGCCAAGCAGGGTAATTGGGAGGCACGTTACTGTCAATGCATTCAGCTTCCCCCAATGGGGCAACCACTCGCTTGGCAGGTAATGAGACCTACGGAGCCAGTGAAGAGGTGGGACCAGAAGAACCTTTCCGTAGGAGCAGGTTAATATTAGGATAGGTCATGAGCTGCTCTCAAACTTCAGGGCTCATTAGAATCTGGGAACTTATTTAAAAGGTGGGCTCCTTTATTTATTTATTTATGTATTTATGTATGTATGTATTTAGAGAGCGTGAGTGGAGGAGGGGTGGGGGGGTAAGAGAGTGGGTCTCAAGCAGACTCTGTGCAAGCCCAGTTCGGGGCTGGATTTCACCACCTCCAGATCATGACCTGAGCCGAAATCAAGAGTCAGTCGCTTAACTGACTGAGCCACCCAGGCGCCCCTGTCTTTTAACTTTTAATATATTCCTTTAAACATAGTTATTAAGACCTTAAAATTTAACATCAAATGGCTGAAAATCAGATTTGCTATCCTGCAATCACTTCAACATTAGAGTAATTTGTCCCCACATTCCTCACTCTGTCAGTATTTCCCTTCCCTATGTGCTCGTGCCCTACAGTTCGTTAGGAAAGCTGGGAAAAGTTAAAAAAAAATAATTGAACAATTTATTGTGAGGTAGCAGCAAAGAATTAGTAAGTAGGAAATGTACTTTAAAAAAAAAAAAGATTTTATTTGAGAGACAGAGCACGCAAGTATGAGCAGGGGCAGGGGCAGAGGGAGAGAGAGAGAGAAGCAGACTCCCTGCTGAGCAGAGAGCCCGGTGCAGGTGGGACTCAATCCCAGGACCCTGAGATCATGACCTCAGCCGAAGGCAGATGCTCAACTGACTGAGCCACCCAGGTGCCCTAGGAAATGTTCTTCTACATTTTAAGTTAATCCTTCAACATATAAAATCCATCATAACCTCATGTATAGGTTTGCCTACTGATAAACAGGTGGCCCCTGATAAAATAAACAGGTGGCCCTTGACCACGAATAAGAAAGGCAGTGTTCTCTGGAAAGGATATTAGTTTTGTTTATGAGTATCATCTGTTCCAAGAATGTATAATATTATAGCTCCATTGTATGCTGTATAGAGAAGGGGGGAAAAATAGGGGTGGGTTTAATACTACATCTGTGACTAGTTAGTTATGGTAACCTTCAGGTATTTGGTGGTTTCAGCAAAAGGTCTGATGCACATTCCAGGCATCCAGAACTATAGGGAAGACTGTAAAAATGTTTAGACAAAGAACGAATACATTCACTAGTTGACAAAACTAGAAAGTACATGCAGTTCCAGCTGACTTCAGAACTGTACTCCGTTCAGCCTCTGACGGCAGAAATGTGCTCTAGATTCGCAGGCGGGACAGAGGTTCTAGTGATGGCACTTGCAGGAATGGGGAGTCTTGCTGGGCCTTATCGGCAAAGCCTGGGAAAAAATGAACCAAGTTATCAGGGGAGGGTGGGTGACAAAAGAAACATTGCAGCCGCTGTCCTGGAGCTTACTCACCAGCGTTCTAGCCAAAGGAGACACTGGGTTCGGACTTTTATTGTTACTTTTTAACCACTGCTGATGAAAAGCTGACTTTCGCTAATGATTTATTTTCTTTTCTCTGAATTATGTTTCATGTCTATTGGTCGCCTTCCTACAAAATACTAATTATTCCCTTTGTCCTCTCTTATTTGCATGTTTCATATTGTTTGCTTTTAGAAAATTTAATTTCTGGTGGGTTAAACCAAAGAGACAAATAGCATGCCATCTGCTTGAGATATATACATCACCCAGGTTTTTAAGAGGCAAATAAGCAGAGTTTGAGGACAATAAGCTGTTTTTAAGGCAGAACACGGAAAAAGCAAAAGTAAAACTCAAAAAACAGACTTACACCAAGCAGATAAATAATTCAAGGAAACCTCGTCATTTTCTAAAAGTGTTGGCCGGTTTTCCTTTGGTAACCTTTGACCCTCAGCTGAGTGTTTTGACCCCACTCATCTGGTGAGGATTTATAACTCGGTATTTGTACGGTGTGAGTTTAAGTGATCATTTTCCACTTCAGAGATACTCACCAATTCAGTTCAATAGACAATTGTTTCATCCAGCTGCCAAAGATAAGGTGCTAGGTTGTGGTAGACAGAGGGACTGATTTGTACTTGGGTCTCAATTTATAAAGGTGACTGAGTGACAACATGGAGAGGTCAGTGCCCCTGAAAGCCAAGAGTAAAGTTACTCACAGTTCCTCTAGAAACATGAGGCGTGGCATGCCATGCAGAGCCACGGCAGGGGGGGGGGGAGCACCAGTGTCCATCAGGAGACAGGAAAGAGCACAGGGAAAGCATAGACCATGGCCTTTATTGTGGTCTCTGTGTAAAAGGCAAGGCATGGCTAGGGAAACAGCTGAGGATCGGCTGATCTGAATAACTCTAGTGGGCTTCAGGGCTGTAGGGGCGGTCCCAAGCCGGGGGACATCCTGGCTTGGGGTGTGACAGGTAGGTACGGAGGTGGTTTAGAGGATGGGCTCTCCATCACAGGGGGTTGGAAACAGCTGTGGCCAGTAGGTTGGCCCCCTACTATAATTGATGGATGCCAAACAGACAAACACAGAACTGAGGAAAACACGGTTGGGACAGGGGTGAACAATCCGTTCCACTGGGAACTCAGAATCTAGGAGCTGAACTAAACACATATGCCAAGAGAGCAAATGCAGGGTAGACCATGATACAGCATAGCAGCTTAAGCAGAATGCTGTAGGAACCTCACAGAGGCAAACACACAAAGTCATAGAAAGCTTTCTTAAATGGGAGATTGCCATTCTCTTCAACGCTCAACTAGAATCACTTCGAAATCATTCCACCCCAGTAATAGATGTTGCCCTTACATACATGGAAGGACACAAGTCAAGGCCTAGCCAAGCTCCTGGCATAGAAGAAACATTAAATGAAAGGTAGTTCCCACTTGTCTCTCACAACGTGCTGTCATTTCTGTGTTGCTAGCCATCACCGACTTATTAAAAGGCCAATAAGTCATTCTTGCCCCAAAAGGAAGCTTTTTTTTTTCTTTCTTTCTTGCAATTAATGTTGGTAACCAACTTGTTTCATTGTTGTTCACATAGTTCCCATTTCTTAAATAAAAAGTCACACGGGGTCAAAGAAAATGCTGGAGTTCTTTTTGGTTGATTCCTGATTAGCTGGTGTGTGATGGCAAGAGAAGCAGCTCAGGATTGCCCATGCCGGGACCACTCTGGTGCTGACCACACCTCTGTCTTCTCGAGGTCACATGTGCATCTCCCTTGTACCAGTGGGATCCCAGCCAGCCACTGTCATTCCTGGGAGGACAGGAAAACAGGATTTTCCTAATGAATCTGGCAAAGAATCGCAGACTGCAGGCAGGGGGATGCTTGGAATGTTCTGTCAACCACTAGTAAACAGCAACCCCCTACGCTAGGGTGGTGACAGGGCTTGGGAGAGAGGCAGAGAGGCTGTTTCCCATTAATGCGTAGCCTTATGGAGGAAAAAGCTGACGAAGAGGTAGCAAATAATTAAAAATGATTTTTCTCATGCAAAAACCATGCAGATTCACTGTCCTTAGAGTGAAGGTATAGGATTAAAAAACATTTGTGATTTCTCTCTTAATCCCCAGGATTATAAATTTTCTGTCTGGGCTGGTGCCAAATCGCGTAAATCAACAGTTAACAGATACCTCTTGCATTTTATTCCCGAGAGACTTTGCTCTGCTGCTCCTCACCATCACACAATGATGTTGATGACTTCTGTTTTTCGAATGTTTATCATGTTCCAATCATTCTGTTAGGCTTTTGACACACGATTTCTATTTCTTGTGCTCTATCCCTGCTTCTCAAACTTTCCTATAAGAATCATCTGGACACTTACTGGACATTTCCCTAAAGTATAGATTTCTGGGTCTCAACTGTAGTAATTAGAAATTCTGATTGTGTCAGACGCGGATCAGGCTCAGGCACTTTCGGTCAAACCCCCAGTTAATCTTAAATGAAGTGGTCCATGGAATGCACTTTGAGAAACGGAGCTCAAGTTCCTGGTTAAAAATTACGCAGACTAGCCTCTGAATTAACATATAGCATGTCACTATCTAAAAAATAAGGTTTTTGGTACCTGTGGACATCAACATATGCATATGTTTACATAGTTATTATTGTCTGACTTTCAGAACGAGTTAACAAGAAGGACTTCAAGGTTTTATCAAGGACATTAATCTTTAAAAAAAATTAGAACTGGTAGTGTTTTTCAGACTAAGAAAAACATCAAAGAATATCTAAGTCAGCTAAAGGAAACCTTATAGTAGGTCATCACAAAAGAGCCCCAAAGCAAGGAGGGAGGAGGGTTATTTTAGGTCCTTGAAAAGGCAGGGAATTAAAGAAACAACGGTTTTGTCTTTTTTTTTTTCCTTTTTTCTTAAGAGGCCATTGAGCATTCTTTCTCTGGTCATCGCACATCTGCCCTGATGACTCAATAATCTGAGTTCCTTCCTGAGTCTGTGAAATCCCTTCTCTTGGACTCAGAGAAAGGCGGGGACAGTCGGGCACCCAGGGCTGGATCTTGGCGCACGTTCCCTGGCCAGTGCTGGATTTCTAACGGCATCATGCTCCAAGTTGGTTTAAATCATATTTTATATCACATATCACAGAAGCAGCAGATAGATATTTTCCTCTGTGTTTAAACCTCCCCAAATCAAGCAGGTAGGAGGAAGGGACTGAAGTTGCATGAAAGCGGGGTGGGCGGTGATGAGAAGGAATGTGATTCTTCCTACAGTCAAAATAAAACTGATGCAGGTGGTTTCTGAGTTACAAAGCCCTGTTAGGAAAAAAATTCCTTTTTTTCTAAAAACACAACAACCAACATATGCATACATGCATATATAGAAGACATGAGACTACACGCGGATGTAGAGCTGGTTTCTCACGTGCCACGTCCACGGTCTCGTGGCTGTGTACTGCTCACCAGTGTGGCACATTGGCCCAGTGGACCGACCTTACCAACTTTTATCCTCGTTTGGGGAAGCACCGCCCTCCCCTTTGCCTCTTGTCTTCTTACATTATAATTCAGACAGCCACCCCCTCATACTTATGTATCTTTTCAACCTTACCTCCTTCATCATTATTCTATTCTCAAATCTTCAGAAAAATCTCCCAGCTCCTCCACCGCCTTCTATCCTGTTTTCATTCTGCTTGTTCATTTCAAATGGCCTTAGTCATGGCTGGAAAGCAATAGAGTAGGGCTAGTGATGTATCAGTGCTGGAGAAAGAGGGAAGCCAAACAGTTTGAAATGAGGTTGTCATGATAAAGAGACAGGGCTCCGAAACCACAAAAGTCTTCAGAATTGCAAAGTCATCTTCAGAATCCACAGTAGCTCAATCTCATCAGCTTCCTCTAATTAAATCTGCCTTTATCAACCTTTCTGCTGAAACGCAATCTCTCATTAAACTTTATTTGGGTGGGTTTAGCTTAGTTCCTAGCATTGCTTCAATGTTTTGTTTTGTTTTTTTCCTACTACAACCATACGGCATTTCAGTTACATTATAAAACTTCTGTGGGTTTGACCCAGAAACCCAACAATATAACATTGTTCTAATCAGTTTGCTGGCTGATAAATGATCTTGCAGGAACATTTGGCTCCACATGTGTCTGCAGAGTACTGGGCATATATAGGTGTTCCACAAGAAAAAAAGTTATTTCATTGAGTTGACAAATTGAGGACAAATGGGAATTGCATGTCATTGAAACACTCTGTCCCTGAGAGACGAGTTTATGGCAAGAAGTAATGTCACCACTGCATAGGACTACGATTTTCCACAAAAGCCTCTGTGATTCATTTTCTTTTTTTCTCATCTTACTCCCTCAGCCTGGAGGTGATGTCCTTTGCCTCTGCCTAGACACAATGCAGCTGTCCTTCCGGGTGCCCCCCACAAAGCCTTCCCTGGCGGCTCCAGCCCACAGAACACTGTTAGTACAAATACCAGTGGTGGGAGCTGCCAGTTCCTGCACGTTCCCTCTGTGCCAGTACTATGGCTTTCCTAGGACAGGAGCACTATCCTTATCCCCATTTTGTCCGAGAGGAAATTGAGGTGGACAGAAGTCAAGTAAAACAACTAGAAAGTGGCAGAAGCACCCCAAATTGGGATCTGTGCCTTCCTCGAGCACCTGATCATGCTGTCCTGTCTGCCCCATCTCCCCGATGTGGTTTCCTTGGATGCATTATAGATAATGCAACACACAGCATTGGATTATATTGTTTTTCTTCTCCAGCACTAGTGTGTTTGGCTTTTTTTGCTTTCTTAGCCTATATGCTCCTTGTGGTTAGCGTTCAGAGCAGGGGTCTTTGGCCAGATTCTGCAACTTCTATCTGCATGCCTCCCGGAGCCCCAGCATCCAGGGCACCCCCTCATAGGACTGTGGTGAGGATTACGAGAAAATAATGCATATGAAGGGTTCAGACTGGGGTCGTCCATGGTGAGAGTGCAAATAACTTTATGTATTACTGGTGTTGTGGCAGTGAGCACAACCCTAAATCCATGGTGTGACTAAGAGGTTTTCTAAAAATTCATTCTGCAGGGACTCCAGTCTGCTCTGCCATCCACGTTTGGCTCCGTGGACTTGACTTAGCCAACACCCTCTCCCTCTCCCCAACTCATCAGCAAAATTGAACACTTTATGTCTTTCTTCCACCCTCCAGAGTACAAGGACTTTTGCCCTTGAACAGACCTGGCAGCCGTCTAATTACTGCTGCCAGGGAAACATGCAGTGGGCGAGGAGTATCTGTTCATTCCAGTCTGGACTCTCCCACTGACCTCCTCCTACTCTCGCTTTTAGGCAAATCCCACTCCCAGCCTTAGTTTCCCCATCTGTCACAAGAGAGGATAGACTAACTGACCTCTAAAGTCTCCTTGAGCCTATAGCTAAGACTCTTAGAGGTCTTTTTTTAAACAAGGAAATCCCAAGCACTAAGCTGTTGTCACGGGCACCGTTTTCTGCTCTTCACACCTTCCCTGATTGTGTTTTTGTGAAAGAGTATGGATGTATGGGTGTTTGTGTGTTTTATGTGAATGTCTTTGTGCATGTGTGTGTATATGTGTGTGAGTTTGTATGTGACTGTATATGCGTGTGTTGGTGTGCGTCTGTGTGTGATTATACATGAATGTGTGTGCATCTGTATATGAATATTTGTTTTGTGTATGTGTGTGTGTGCACATTAGCACAGGGTCAAAGCCGTCCAAACCCAAGTGACAGGAAAAGAGAGAAGGGTGTCCAGCTCACCTGTGCCTTTAGGGCGACCCACCCAGGCAGGGCCCGCACGAGGCGGGTGAGCTAGGCTCCCCACCCAGGTGCCGCCCCCCGGCGGAGAGAGCCAGAGCCTGGAGGCCGCCTAGCAGGAGGGGCGGGGCGGAGGGCGGGGCGAGGCGGGCGGTGGGCGGGGATCCGGGCGGGGCGAGGCCGAGCGGTGGGTGGGGCGGGCGGCGGCGGCTCCGGGCATGCTCGGCCGTGGTGGCAGCGAGCCGGGCGGGTCGCGCTGGTCCCCGGCCGGCCGGAGCGGCGGCGGCGGCGGCGCGGGGCAGCATGAGGGAGCCGCTCGGTAAGTCCCGGCGTCTCTCGCCCCTCCTGACTCCCGCCGTCCGTTTAGCCCGCTTCCATGGCGCTATGCGGGCCTCGCCCCCAGCCTCCCGCGCTCGCCCCCAACTTCTCCAGCCCGGACGTAGCTCCGGTGCGAGCCTCCCCCAGCTTTAGGGGATGTCCGCACCCCGCCCCGGGCGTCCCGCACGGTGCCCAGGCCGGCCGCCGCGGGCCCCACGCCCGCAGCCTCGGGGTGAGGGAGCGCCCGCTTTGCGGGGAGGGGGCGTCCCCGCCCCTCAGGCGTCCAGCCGGGGTGCGGGACTCCGCCGAGGGCCGCGGCTGGCGTTAGCGCTCGCGTGGCCCCTTGCGCGGGGAGGGCGCGGGACGGCGGGGGTCGCTGTCTCCCCTCTCGGCGTCCTCCCCGCCAGCCCGGCTCCAGCCAACCCCCCTTTCGCCTGCGCGCCCCGACTTCGCGGACATCACCCCAGGAACTGACAGCCGCTGCTCAGAGTCCCCGAGGTCCCCGGTTCCCACGGTGGCCGCCTCCCCCCTTCCCCCCTCCGCCGCCCCCGGCAGTCCGGACCAGCCCGCGGGACGTTGAGAGCTCGCCGCCGCGCCCCGCGCTCCCTGCTCGGGTCTCCGCCGGGCCTTGCGCGCCCCGCTCTGCGGAGTCAGGACCGCGGATTCGGGCGCTAACCGCCCTGCTTCCCAGCAAGTGCCTGGGGCGGCCCGCCCCGGCCGCTGGTGGTTAAGCAAAAAAAAAAAAAAAAGGAAAAGAAAAGGAGAGAGAAAAGGGTGGGAGAAAGGAAAGAGCCCCGCCTGAGAGTGCTGTAAATCTCGTTAATCAGCTCGTTTGTGGGATCTGGAGCCTGCCTGCCTGCCCGCCTGCCCAGGTCTCCGCACTCCGATCTCTTGAGCACCCTCGTTCCCCCCACCCTCCAGTCGCCATCAGATCACCCTAGAATGCTAGGGTTTGCGTAGATGCCCTGGCCACAGTGGGGTTCAGCACCTACAGCTGAAAACTCCCTTCTTGCTCCTTGTCATTGAGGTAGCGCCCAGCGCCTCAGATATTTCTGGGGGTTTGCAAAAGAAGCTGTGATTTCACTACTGGAGAAAAAATTAAAAAAACCTAGAACTCTACGCCAGTGCAACCTGGTCATGCCCTGTTCTTTGCTCATCCACACTCTCTAGGAGCAGAGGACTTTGGGGAATTAGCTTAGGCAGATCACCCTCCCCTCCACCCCCACACCCTGCCACCCTCATTCCCATCCCCTGCATCTCCTCCCTCTACCCCCATGCTCGCCTGTCCCTCCCTTAATCTAGTTGCCTGGCCTGTCTTGGGGAGAGGGATGAAGTAGTGTGGACCATACAATTGGGAGGTTTTCCCTATATCTTCTTGTCTTCCTTCTCTGACTTTTTGTCTTTTTAGGTTTGCAAAGAAATTTGAGATGAGGGTTGGAAGATGGTGTGTGTGTGTGCGTGTGTGTGTGTGTGTGTGTGTGTGTGTGTGTGTGTGGTGGGGACTTGGGTTGGGGGGGAGGGAGAGGATTCCTGGGAGAAGAGGGACATAGGATTCAGGCAGCCAGAAATACTTAGACCAAAATGGCAGACTCAGTATTCACGTGAGTGGTTGCAGGCTAAACTTCAGGAAAACAGTGCCTGATGTCAGGCAGTTTTAGAATTTAAGGTGACTGGATTAAGACCATGCAGCAAGGCAAGTGTGTATAGTTGTTTTAGAAATCACATGCAAATTCTATTTCAGGGGACTTGTGATGGTTTGCATGTGAAATTGGGAATTCGGTAAATTCATTTGGTTTCTCATAATGTTGTGTGGGTTTGAATTTTTACCTTGATATTAGGTGTCTCAATCTTGGCCACCAGCTGAAGAGCAGTCCTGAAGGTCCCTAACTATTACTCTGGGCAGACAGCATGTAGCAAACAGTTTCACTCCCCCAAGAGTGGGTGAGCAAATATTTGTTGAAGGAGGCCTTAATCTGCTGGGCCTTCCTCCTGGCAAACTTCACCCCTGTGCTGAAGAGAATGGAAGGTCAGGCCCTTGGCAGGCCCAAGAGATTTAAGGGGGTTGGGTGGGTGGAGAAAGTCTGTGCCAAAAAAAAAAAAAAGAGCGAGAGAGAGAATTTTGTCTTTCTACCTCCTTGGACTAAAACTTCAAGTATTCACATGCTCTGGAGTGCTTGACAAGCTTATCAGAGTTATCTAATGACCTATCTGAGTAGTCACAGACTCCAGAGGTATAGGGCTTATCGTTCAATAGCTAGAAAATGTAACTAGAGATTGGAAGTACATAAGGAGAATAAATAAGGACCAGTTTTTCAGTTAAAACACACACACACACACACACAAATCTGAAAAGATCCTTAGAGTATAATTTTTTTTAAGTGCAGTTTAAAAATAAACTAGAAATGCTATCAGTAAAGAAAGCCCAGAAGTCTTTGGTTCCGCCAAATTCTCATTGTCCTTGCTAGAGAGTCCTCTAGTTTGGGAGGACAGTAAACACCAACCCTGCTGTAGGAGTCCAGAGTTTCTCTTTTAATGAGCTTGGCGGGACTTCACGCTAATTAATCTAGGGAGAGTTTAGAACACAGAGCGTTGGATTTGAAACAATTGTTCTGTTGTAGTTTTTACTTTGATAAGCAAAGACTGTCTCTCTGAAATCCTATTTCAGGCCTATTGCTGAACCCATTACTGCAGTTTATTTGGTTTTTTAACAGATGTTGTTTTTCACCTCTTGGATGGCAAGGGTTATCTCACTCATTAAACCTTGTTATTGTGCTTTGTTTCAAGAGTCTATTGAGTTAAGGAATGCTGAGGGACACTCACTTGCTGGGGCTCGCAGCCCAGGGGAGGCGAGGTCAGTCTCCAATACTTTGATAGAGCCTTTAAACGCTAAAAGTCATTGAAAAACTATAGGAACTGCCCTGATACTAAAACCTCAATTATCTCGATTTAAATTGATGGTATCTTGTTTAAAATTGGGATTATTACCTTTACTGTCTTTAAGTATATTTTCCAAAAACTTTCTGTAGACAATATAGTTGGGAACAGCCAGGCCAAACTGGTAAAGATTAATTATTAGACCACAAAATATCCTTGTAATTTGCTGCTTTTTGGTGATCTCTCTATAGCTTACCTCTAAGCTTGTTTCTTCTGTATGTACATGAAATAATTTGTTATAAAGGGACACCAAGATATATTTCAAAGAAGAAAAAAAAGGGGAGAGACAGAAAGCAACTGTAGGTGTATACAAAGAAGAGTAGGAGAAATGGAAACCAAACTCTTGGTGGTGGTTATCTCTTGGCACAGTGGGGTTACTGGAACTTTTACTTTTTACCAAAACACTGAATTTTGCAGTGTTTACTGCTAGAATAACTTCACGTGACTTTTGCAGTTAGAAAATAATGTACAACTTATATGAAATAATTTAAACTTTAACATTATTATAAGACCTCGGCTCTTTTATCCTAAAGATATTTTAAAAGAAAACTATGTGTGTTCTAAGTTTAATAGACTACATCAGGAATCTTTACACATGGAGTTTGATTTACATGATGGTAGTGGGATTACATTCTAATCTGTTGTAAGTTTTACAGTTATTTTTGCAAATAGCCAAAAATTCCAGAAGATTTAAAAAATCTTATCCAATTTCACTCCTTTTCTTAATGACTGCTAATCTTTCAGAAATGTTAATGAGGTATTTAGGGTCTCATAAAAAGAGGTTGAGGTCGCCAAAGCAATAATTGTGTGGCAGAATTTAGAGGTGAAAGAGGTGACAGGAGTGTGTGTGTGTGTGTGTGTGTTCACACAAGTCTTGGGGGGAAAAGACAGAAAGTTAGAAGAGATAGTATTTATGAAAATAATAAAGTACATAACATTTGGTACTTTCCTTCTCTTTCTCTGTGTTTTGGAATCAGTGCCTTAACACTGACCCAACCCAGCAAGATTAGCATTCCAGGATCCTTTTGATCTCAGACCCAAGTTTTTCACCTCCTTTTTTTTTTTTTTGGTCACCTTAAAGAAACTGAACTCAGTGATGTTTGCTCTACTAAAATTAATGCTTCACAGATTAAATACGCTTTTTATGTTTAGGAGATTTTAACAACTTGAGGGCTCTGGTAAGAGCCGGCCATCACACTGTTGTGCAATGGTAACAACAGTGTGTGAGCGCTTACTGTCCCAGAACTTCACCTGGGACTGTGGAGGTCTTGATTGAATTATTAAGACTGAAAAGAGAAATGGAATCCTACTGCTCATAATAAAACACATAGTTCTGTGATTTAAAAAAAACCCCTAGAAAGCATTAGATGTCCATATATCAGTTAGCAACGTGCCCCACTGCTTTGTTTTAGGTCTTAGCTATTTACCTCTTGTTTAAAGCAAGTACTTATATATTAATCATAGCATTAGACTGAAAAGTTGTCAGTTGAAGAAATATTTACAGTGAACTGCCAACAATTTGAGGGACTAATTACATCTTAAGTATGGAATGTCAGTGAATATAACTGCGAAGTTTTAGGTTTTCTAGAAGAGTAACAATGTCTCATCAAGACCTTTATGATGCTGTTTGTAATCTTGTATTAGATTTTATCAGCAGAACATGTAACTTTTGGCTTACTGGAAACAGGTTATACGACACATGTACCATATACTAGACCCTTATAACCTTATATAATTCACTGTTCGTTTATTCTTTTCTTCAGTGTTTCTTTTATTTTCATTAAGTCTTCCAAATTCTCAAAGATACATTTTCCTAATCCTACTTAAGAAACTGTTCTTAATTTTTTTTCTTTTTTTAAAATATTTGTTTTTAAGGTAAACTCAACCCCCAACATGGGGCTCGAACTCACAACCCCGAGATCAAGAGTTGCCTGTTCTACTGACTGAACCAGCCAGGTGCCCCTAAATTTTTTTCTGATGGTGAAATCATATCAAGTTAAAGTACATGAAAGTGCCAGTATTTGACCATTTTTTTTCCTGCAACATGGCAACTTCCTATGGTTCTACCAAATATATTTCATGACAGGACCTCATAAAATATAGTAAAGTATAAATAAAGACATTAAAAAAACCAGAATCCTGGGGCGCCTGGGTGGCTCAGTTGGTTAAGCGACTGCCTTCGGCTCAGGTCATGATCCTGGAGTCCCTGGATCGAGTCCCGCATCGGGCTCCCTGCTCGGCAGGGAGTCTGCTTCTCCCTCTCCCACTCCCCGTTTGTGTTCCCTCTCTCGCTGTGTCTTTCTCTGTCAAATAAATAAATAAAATCTTAAAAAAAAAAAAAAAAAAACCAGAATCCCCTATCACCTTTGATATTTTGATATGTTTCCTTTTGGTGTCTTTTCTCCTGTGTGTGTGTGTGTGTGTGTGTGTTTGTGTATGAAATTGCTATTGTACAGAACATAGGGTTTTGTATCCTGTCTTTACTATTTAATGTGGTGCCATGAACATTTCCCTGTGCCCTTGTATATCTGAAAACATGATTTTATACATGCATATACATATACTAGTCTACCATGTGGATGCATCAGGATTTTTTAAACCATATCTTAAAAGGACATTTAAAAAATTAGACAAATTTGTTTGATCTAAATTTTTATTTATTATAATTAAAACTTGGGTAAGTATCTTTATAGATGACGTTGTGGGTATCTCTGATTATTTCAATAGGATGGATTCCAAGATATAAGATTATTAGCCCATAGGGTTTCCGATTTTTGAAGATTTTATAGCATGTCAATCACTTTTAAGAAAGGAAATACCCATTTACACACAGATGCCCCCCACATAGTCATACACCCACAAATAGGAAAACCCTTCATCATGCCCTCGCCTACAACAAATACTGCCTTCTGAAAGCTTCAGTAATTTGATCAGTGAATAATAGCATTTTGGTTTAATTTGCATATCTTTGATTACTGGTGAGAGTAAACATCTGTTTTACATTTTTAATTGGGTATTGTCTCTTTCCTTTATTAATTTTCAGTTCATGTTCGAGGCAAATTTTAAAAAGGAAGAAAAGTTTTGGTTGATCTAATGTGTTTTTTAATAGTTTTATTTCACTGTCTTGGGGAGCCTTGTAACTGTAAATATGAGAATAAAAACTTTTTATTTTTATAAATGTAAAGGGAGAAGGAAATGGTACCTGTTACAAAGTAACATTCATGTGCCAATCTCAGCCTCTGGTGATGAGCATGCCTGTAATAGACACACCACAACCTAGACCATAGCATCTGCAAGGGAGGGTGTTGAAAGGGCTTGTGTCTTTTTGTTCTTCAGCACAGAGCCCCGTGCCTGGCACGTTCACTGTGACCCAAGTGTCCTGAGCGATATAAGTTGGAAGAAGTGTTCAATACCTGTGCTCCAGGACTTCTGGATGGAGAGTTACTAGCTGGTGTACTCTGTGGCCTCAGCACCCAGCCCCGCCGCCTCCTCTTCTCTGTATGTGGCCATTCAGCTCTGCTCTCTTGGTTGGCCTTTCTGGGTGCTAATGGGGCCAAGGTCAGAGGTTCTATCTTTACATGACCTATTCAGCTTTGCTCTGTGTCATGGCCACAAGCTGTATCTTTTTTACTGTGGCCAGCTGACTTAGAAATGCATGCTGTTCATCACAAGGGTGAACAGGCTTGAGAGAGGGACAGATTTCTAGAGCTAGAAGGACCCCGAAGAACTTCTAGTTCAACTTTATTTTACTTCTTCTGGAGAAGACTGAAGCCCAGGGAAGTTCCCTTCTTTGGTGCAGTGTCTCAGGCCCAATTCAACATAACAGATACGTACTGAGCAACGTGGAGAAACAGAATCTCATCCCTACAGTGAAGGAGTGGACAACTCTGTGCTTAAGTACTCATGGCTAATATTTAAAGAACTTAGAAATCTACCACAAAATAAAATTACTTGAAGTGGTCTCATTCAGGTTTTTCGGATGGGACAAATAATCTGATAAAAATCCATTTGGAAGTGATTTGGGGAAAGATAATCTTGTGGGGCTAGGTTGGTTAAATTAAAATCAAAGTACCTGTCATCTTCTCCAACCAATAGTTATTTATGATTTCTGTATTTCTCCTAAATGAAGTGACCATTATCTTAGTTACCCAAGACTAAAATCCATTGCACTTCTTTTCTTGAAAATTACCACCCTTGCATGTTTCAGTAAAAGAGACTCATAACTGCTTGTCCCCACGTCTGTCCTTGTTCTAACCACTTTCATCCTCCACCTTCCTGCCAGACTGTCAGACAGTCTTTCCCGTTTGTCCAAACACTTCTGTGGTTTACCAGTGCCTGCTCACACGAAGTCCAAATCCTATCCATGTTGTAGATAAGAGTGACTATTTCTGTATCGATCATTTTTCTTTTAGAATTTAGGGGTTTTTTTTCCTCAAAGTTTCCCCTTCCTTTCCCATTTATCATGGATGTAGTTTGTCTGCTTCTCAGAGTCATGCAACAGGTTTTATGATAGCTCTGTAGGAGCCTGAAACCAAAAATGATCTGAGGTCTGCTCAAGGTCACGAAGCAATGACAGTCTATTTGTGAATGAATCCTATTCCTGAGCACTTAAAATTAATACTAGCCCTGCCATCAAACCATCACAGTCAAGCGAGGCATTAGGCCTTGTGCGTGGGTACACGTATGCATGTACGGGTGGACACGTATGTACATACGAGTGTGCGCATGGCCTGTGTGTGCCCGGTGTGCTTAAGGAAAGAATCCTGTAGAAGAGCCATCCTAATCCAAGGGAACAAAGGAAATTTTTTTCCTTTTAAATACAGTTTTTCATTTTAATGCCACCATGCCTTCCATCTTTTCTTGTTTATTTTTATGCATTATTGGATAAATTAGGAAACTTCTGTTGTTTAATAGGAAGGAACTTTAGATGGGCAAGCCTAAAATAGAGGCAAGTAGCAAGGGCTTTGAAGCTAAACAGACCTTGGTTTGAACCTCAGATCTTCACTTACAAGCTCAGGCTCTCAGCCTCAGTTTTCTTGTCTGTAAAATGGAGACATTCATGGTTACCTTAGAAGCTTGCTGGGAGCATAGAATGAAATAAAGTGTGCTTTCTCTTTTAACCTGTTTGTTCTTTTTTTTTTTTTAAGATTTTATTTATTTGTGAGAGAGAGAATGAGAGACAGAGAGCATGAGAGGGGGGGAGGGTCAGAGGGAGAAGCAGACCCCCTGCCGAGCAGGGAGCCCGATGCGGGACTCGATCCCGGGACTCCAGGATCATGACCTGAGCCGAAGGCAGTCGCTTAACCAACTGAGCCACCCAGGCTCCCAAACCTGTTTGTTCTTATGTTAAATGTTTCCTCTGTATGAATGGTATTTAGATATTCATGCGATGAAAAAGATATTTAAAGTGGCTTCATTTGTCTCTTGTGTTCTGGTCCAGCCCATGCTGGATGTCACCCCCATAGCTGAGATTGTATCTGGACACCTGCACTGTTGTGAACACTCTTCCTAGATGTTCCACTATGAGTATTCAATACAAGGAAACAAACAAAAGTAGTGAAGGAAAAAATTTCTTAAGTGAACTGTCTGGAAAATCATACTTACAGTGTAGGTCTACCTTGAGGTGGAGGATTCGTTTGGCTTAGAAGCAATCTTCCAGAAGCTTCCTTGACCCCTTGAGATCAGGTTAGGGTCCCTTCTGCCTATTTTCCTGCAGTCTATACAGCAAGACAGTAAGATTCTCAGGGGCAAAGAATGTGTCTTATTCATTATTATAGTTTCAGGGCCTGGTGCATTATAGGCCCTCAGGACTTGTATCTTAATGTTTTGGACTATATAAAATAATACTGTTCTTAGTGACTTAGATGGAGATTGAAGTATCCATCCAAGATATATGGGTGATATAAAGCAGGCATGACCTTGGAAATCAAAAGTTACATCCTAAGTGACACAAGAGGAATTGGGAAATGGTTTGAATTTCATAGTGAAAATTAATAACTGATGTGAAGTCTTTCCATAAGGCAAGTAACTCTACAAACTAGGGCCACTGTAGCATGCTAAATCCACCATCTTGTGTTTACTTGCTGATTTACACTTTTACACATTCTTACTTGGTCCTCAAAACAGTCTGGTGGGAGGGGAAGAGAGGAGCATTGCCATTTAGCAGCCCAGAAGACTGTGGTTTGGTGCAGTTAGTCACTTAGTCCAGGGGTCACGGCTGGGACGGTGTCAGCATCACACTTGATACGGCATTATTTTAACTGTACACATACCTTTCCAAGTTGTTAAATCTAGTGTTCTACTAACTTACGTTTATGTCCGATTTCTCTGTGTTTGTCTTTACAGCAAGAGTTTGAGCTGGTGGGTGGGCGATCCAATTAATTACTGTTGATTTAGAACGCTGGTATCTCAGGATCAGAAAGAAGCTTTAAAAGGGACAGCTTTTTGTCCAGCAGTTCACCGGAGGCCTGTCTCCTCAGCACGTCAGCGTCTTCTGGTGGCCGCTGGGATCGATGTGTCCGTGATGGGGCGCTTGCTACCTCTTGAGGCAGCCCATTAAGTCTTAAATAGATAAGGATGCTAAAGAAAGTAAGCTGAATCTGATAGGGATCGGAAAAAACTATGTCGGTTTCAGGGGAGCAGTGATGTTCAGCAGGGCTGTGGAAATGAGGAGAAACCCCAGCTCTGAGTTGGGATCCGAGGGTGCAGAATGTCAGCCGAAGGGAGAGAAGCCCTCGTGGATGGGGTGGTGGCTGGGAACACTCGTTTGGGTTGTGGGGCCTGCGGGTCACCCCTCTCGTCTTGGCTCACCTGCACGGCTCCAGGCATGCTGGAGTGGCTATGCTTCGTGCTCCCGCTCCCCACGGGAACCTGGCCTCTGTGAGACAGAACAAGTTAGACGTTTCCAGTAATCAGTACACCTTTGACCTCAGACCTGTAAGGTCAAGTTATGGCTCTTAGACTTTGAATCTTTTTTGGAAGACGGCTTGGCCTGGGTCGTCATGCCACTCGAGGGTTTGCAAGATAGGATTACCCTGCTGATGTGGCCATGCTAGACCAACTGCACCAACTCCTCCCCCAGGAGGAGAATGCCCCACATGCATGCTTCTCCCACCCTGGCAGTGGACTGCAGCCCTGCTGGCTCTGTGGTGGACACGGCCCTCTCCTCTGAGTGCTGCATGGCCGCTTGGAGGATAGCACGCTCGGCTTTTCAAGAGCCTGACCTAGTACGAGAGAGAAACTGAGTGTAGTAAAACCTAACTTCCAGTGTTAACTGTGGTGCCCACTGGATGTGGGACATTGAGCCAGCCTGTGTGGGGACCCTCCCTGGTCTAGGCTACCAGGATTGTGTTGCCATGTCATTTCTTTTTTTTTTTTAAGATTTTATTTATATGACAGAGAGAGACAGCGAGAACAGGAACACAAGCAGGGGAGCGGGAGAGGGAGAAGCAGGCTTCCCACGGAGCAGGGAGTGCGATGCGGGGCTCGATCCCAGGACCCCGGGATCATGACCTGAGCCGAAGGCAGACGCTTAATGACCGAGCCACCCAGGTGCCCGCCATGTCATTTCTTTACTTCTGAGATAACTGTACCCCAAATCTATATCCCCTCTCTCATATACACATGCATGCAGTTGAGCTAGTGAACTCCTAATCATTCTTCCAAACCTAGCTCAGATGTCCCTTTCTCTTACTTGTGCATTCATTCAACAGTTATCTGTAAGAGCCTACTGTGTGCTACGTGCTGGGGGGGCGGGTAGCCCTGAACAAAATGAGGACCCTGGCCTGGTGGCCTGGCCTCTGGGTTCCCATAGTCCTGTGTTTGTAGTGGGATCACTTTCCCCTGCAGACTCTAGTCCAGTGACTTGCTCTGTTGAATCAAAGAATAAGTGCTCGCCGCTCTGGTCCTTCCATTTCTACGTGAATGACCCAAGTGGTACAACCCCCTGCAAGACCCGTAGCAGGGGCGTCAGGAGGGGCAGAATTGCTCTGGAGAGTTTTCCACCAGTACAGTAACTGCCAGAGCTCGTCAGCCTTCCATGAATTGTGGGGACCTAATGGGAAATTACCACTTCCAAAGTCTGATGCTCTCTCTCTGCTGACGGCCGGGACTTTTGGGGGCCCCCTCCCCCATCATCTAGCACGTGATGAAGAGCAGGGAGGCGCCCAGTCAGCAGAATGGCACGGCGGGCCCCAGTCGGGATTGGCACGGGCAGGAAGCACATGTGTCTCCCTTTCACCTGTGCGCGGCCCGCAGGCATTTCCCGGCCATTGTTCGCGGGGGCTGCCAGCGCGCTTTCCGCCCTGGCCGAGCGGGGCTGCCGCTGGCCTCCTCCTGCAGCTCTTCCAGGCGCGGCCCATCCCCGAACCCCCGGAAGACACAGGAAAGAAGATTCCCTTGTGTAAAAATAAACATGGCAGCCCCACCTGTTTTTACACATGGGCTCTCAAGTCCCTTCCTTTTGTTCTCGGCAGGTGCTGGGGCCTTAGGACGGCGGCCCCCCGGGAAGGAGGCGCTGTTGAAGTCATATACCCTGCTGGCGTCTGGGATGTGGCCACCCCAGGCTCAGAGAGGGAAAAGCTGCCCCAAGATTTCTTGGGGGAGAAATCTGATTCTTACAGATTTCCTGGGGGAGGGGAGAAGTGTGGGGTCCCCGCTGTGGTGCCGTCCAGGGGCTTCCCCCGCGGCCCCTCCTGGGTCAGGGCTCGGCTGCTGACAGGGCCCGCTCGGCCCTCGGAGAGCCAAAGTAGGGCTACAGGATGGAAGCGCGGAGGGTAATAAGGTAAAGCCGGGCACTAGTCGTTGCTCTTTTTAGAGACTCCCAGGCGTAATTGTGGCTTCCCCCACAATTACACAAAAATATATCTGTGTTTATTTTGTCCTCTCTGCTTACACCCCTTGTTTTCAGAGGACGGGAGGGGAGGGAACGGTGGACACTGTTAATCATCTCGTTGCTTAAACATGGTCCCAGTCTCTGCTACAAGAGGCTGCCGGCAGAGGGTGGGGCCCCCGGGTTTCCCGCCACGTCCCTCGGGGCCCGTGCCGTGTCCACGGCCACCCTCTCGGGTTGAATGTGATGGAGAATAACTTCAGGCAGAGCGATCCTTGCTTCTTCCTGGCCGATGCGGGCACCGTGCTGTGCGCATAACCGGGCCCTGGTTTTGGTCGGAGTCAGGGCAGCGGGAGGTGTCGGGCGCGGTTCCGGGAGCATCAGTGACTCCTCACAAACCCGCTCTCTGTTGTCCCTTCAGTGTGGGTCCTGCCAGTGCCACGGTCCCAGGGGCTGAGCTTTGATGAAGCCGGGGCATTATGTACAGCGTAGAAGACCTCCTGATTTCTCATGGATACAAGGTGTCGCGAAGTATCCCAGCGCCCGGCGAGGATGAGCGCGAGGGCCACCGGCAAGCGAGGAGCCGCACCAGAGCTGGCCAGGGCCTGCTGAATGGGTGTGACCATGGCCCGGCAGCCCTCCCCCCCAGCAAGCCGTCCCAGGGGAAGGGACACGCGAGCACCTCAGAGAACAGCCACCGCGCTCCCAGAGCCCATGGAGAGCCCCAGAGCACTTCTTCTCGAGCTTCTGAGCTGGGGTAAGCGTCCATGTGAACCCACCATTGTCTTTTGTCTTGGGGATTTGGCAGTGGGTACGGAAGTCAGATCCCTCAGTGCCTGTGTTTGGCTGGAGCCGGGGAGGGAGAGGGTGAGAGACAAGGACACTTCTTTCCACTGGGGTATCTGGGGTGTTCAGGCAGCACGGAGCCCAGGGCCTGGCCATAGGAGGCCTTCAGTAAATAGTGGTGAGTAAATGAATCCTATCACGTGAAACACACGGCATTCTAATACCCGCCCTCTCTTTTCCCTTACAAGCTGCTCATATTGCCTCAGCTAGGAATCATTTCAAAACTCTGTAAAAGCTAGTTTCTGTCAGGCACACATTCCTAGTCCATTAGGCTTTCTTATTAATAGGTTTCAATCTTGTGTACATTACAGAGTTGAAAGAGGTATATATCGCCCTCCGTGTGTGATGAAGAAAACCTTTCTTCTTGTATATGCGTATAATTCCACTGGCTCCTGACCCATCTTTCCCTTGCACACACTGGCCCCCATATAGGTGTCCCGTCTGAATACAGCTGTATCTGTGGGTGTTTTCTTACAACCAACCAGAGGGCAGGTTGGCTGGGGGAGGGAGGGCTAAAAAAGAGGGAATTCGGGCAGCTTGCCACAGAGCCAGCATGGGAGAGGAGCCCTGCGACCCCCATGCACACAGTTTGAGGCGAGAGGAAACCCATGTCATCACTTCATAAAAGTGTGTTTGTCCTCAGCACTGCGTTGGGACTAGGCTCAGCCTGGGGGAGGAGGGCTCTGCCGGTTGAGAGCATGTTATGTAATTGTGCGTAACTGACAAGAAATGGACCCACGCACAAATGGAAGCAGAAGCCTGTCTTCAAAGGAAACAAACAAGCAGAAAACCAAGCAAACAAAAAGGGGAGTAAATTCAGTCTCAGGGAAATGAACCCACCTCCCATGGTTCAAAGTCACCTTTTCACGGAGAGGATCTTCCTTGTTGGTTGGCAGCTTTCAGATGAAAACGGGAGGGATTTTATTCTTAAAATGTACAGCATTCAGCACCTTGGTTATCGAGTGAAAGCGAAGGCGATCAATTGCCCTGCTGGTGCCCGGGGAGGTATGAGCGGGTTGATGCTGCCCCGGGAGCTCTGTTTCTCCGACCACGGATGTGGCAGGGTCAGGAGGAACCCCGGAATGGAAAGAGACTTAAAGCTGCTTTTTTTAACCTTGCCCTTCAGACTCACACTTGTGTCCACTACTGTCTTGGGCGTCAGTCTCTTTTCAGCCATGTGCCCTGAAATACCTGCCCACGCTGGATTTGGGGAGAGGCCGCTTACGCATGAGTCGGCAGAGTTAGGACAGCCCTAATCACACTACGCAGACTTGCGCACGATTCTGTCCTGCCTTCTGTTGCTTCTAGCTTTTGTGCTGAGTGTGTCTGTACCTTCTGTCTCGGATTTCAGGGCACTGAGGCTCTCCACTGTGTCTGTTCCTTCCTGTGTATTTGCTTGTTACAGTGCTGGATACATAGTGTGTCTAACGTGTGCTCATGGATTCAGTTCTTTCTTCCACCGTTGTAACAACTGTTGAGGAGCAGGAGACTCCATTTGTGGCAGTGGAATCCCTGCAGATGGGCGTTGTAGGCTGTGTGGGGTCTCCCTCAGTCTCACAGATCAGAGGAAGGGGCAGTAAAATCCCCTCTAGAATTCGGGGCAGGCCGCGTGGCTCCCAGCCTCATCTACAACCTGCTCAGATGTTCTAGTCCCTTAGTGCTAACAGGCTGTTGAGACCACAAGCACTCACAGCCCAGCCTCTAGGTAGGTAGGCATAATCGGATCTATAGGCAGTCTTTCTTTCTGTCATGAGTAAAGTGCTCATGTAAGTAGCTTTGGGTAGCACTGGGATGTCTTCATACAGATGACAGAGTTCTCGACAGATCCGGCCATTTCCCCCCACCCCCACCCCATTTCTGAGGTTGGCTGATTAACTTATGAGATGTAGGGTAGCTTTTGGATGGAAGGTTGCCTTGGGGAGTAAAAAGAATATGCATACATGTTTGCAAAACTCCATGCCAGTGCCCAGAGCCTCAGAGACCAGCTGCAAGGCTTCCTGGGTTGAATTGAAAAGATGTTTTCTTCCTTTAGTAGCTTATAGAGAACTGGAAACAGGAGGCAAACAGAAAAGCGAACAGAAAGGTAGGCAGGAGAATTTCTTTTCAGGAAAAAAAATGTCTCGAGAGGAAATAAATAGGTGCTAGGAGTTAAAGCCTGGAAATTGAAGAAAAAGAAAACCCAACAGTACTTTGGCTTATGTGAATTCTGAATCGGGATGAATCAGTGGTTCTCTGCCAAGTCCCAGCCTTCCGTCTGCTAGGTCTTGCTTCCTGCCTCTCCCACACAGTAACACTTGGGGCTGGTCTCTGGGTCTGGAGGGGCAGATGGGGCCCCCAACTCCAAGCCAGCAGCCCAGGCCGGCTCAGGAGGGCCTCCTCTTCTGGCAGTGTCTTGGGTGGGGTGAGGTTTGCCCTGGGGCGTGTCCCCACACCACAGGCCTGGCCTCAGTGCCCACGGCCTCCCCAAAGAAGATGGTCAGAGTGGTTGGGAAGGCCACAGGGGCCCAAAGAAGGTGGTTTTGTCTTATTCTGGTAGGATGGCAGGTTAGCAGTGTCCTTACAGCCAAAGGACATGAAGCCCAGAGCATGTCGTAAGGGCCACTCACTCAGGACCACAGCGGAGGGACGCCCGGCTTGGGACTCAGGCCGGGGCTGCCAGGCAGGCTGGTGGCCAGCTCTCCCCACGTGAGGCCTGTCCCCGTTTGAAAGGGGCATGGGATTCTCTGCTGCCGTGTGGGGGACTGTCGTCTCTCACTTCCTTGTCCTCTGCCCTCCCCCTGGCATGCGTGGATGTGCAGTGTCTCTCAGAGCACAGCTGCGTCCCTTTCCTGTCTGGGGCGCTGCATGAGGGATGCATCCTGCCGTACCTAGATGAGACGCGCGTGCGCAATGCTGCCACTCCGTGTGTGTCGTAAGGGCCATGTTGTCCCGCGTCGGGGGCCACGCCTCGAACGTCAAGGTGGTCTGGTGAGAATGATGCACTTTGGTCTTTCCTTCAGTAATTAACCTCGGCTTCCAACAGCGTTTCTTATGTAAGGGCTGGTTAGATCCAGTTAAATTGAGAAAGAAAACCTCAAATATGGAGCCTTGACTCGACTTTGCCTGCGATGTCAACCCCCAGCTCGGGATGGGCCCCACGGGCTTCCGCCTCCGCCTCCAAGCCCGAGTCCTGTGCCCTCTCCTGGGCACACCGCTGTGTGCTCTCCGTGCACCAAGCCCTGCCTGGGACGACCCAGAGCCCTCCTCCCTAGCCCCTCCTCCTAGCTCCCACCAGCAGCCCCTCCTATCAGCTTGCCTTCTGGGGGGCCTCTGGGGGAATGACTCGCTCCCGGGTGTTCTACCAGCACCGTCTCCTGGTCCCCAGGATTGTCCGCTTCCCGAAAGCTGACACCATTGCGAATTCATCTCTGGTTTTGCTAACTCCTATTAAGGAATTTTGCGTTTATTAAACACTCAACACATTTTTTTAAAATAAATTGGATGAAACCTAGTACTTCTATGCCCAGGCAGTTGTGGAAATGCTGAGTATTTCAGAACACTGGGAGAAGACGGGATGGGAAGTAGAGAAGGTTTTTCCAGTGAGAGGACCCGAGCGAGGCTGGTTTGGGAAGGTTCCATTGTGGAAAAGAGGGGCACCGACTTCCCAGGCTGGGCAGCCGAAGAGGCAGTTTTGATGGCTTTGTCCACACCACTACCTCCTGGGGGACGAACAGGGTGGAAGGGAAAGGAAGGAACAGACACGGGACTCAGCAAAAGTCCCAGGAGGCCGAATAGCCTCGGCAGGGAAGTGTCCCTCCTTTGTAGATTCTGTGGGTGCAAGACCCCAGCCCGCTCGAATGACAGGAGCAAGTTGTCCTGAGGCTGTAATGGGGAGTCTTGCGGAGCCCACAGGTAGGAAATGAAGACGAGCGGGGCCTCATTGATGTGGGGATGAGAAAGCTGGGACCCAAGATCGGTAGTCAGTCGCCCTCTCTCGGGGTCGTGAGTGGTTCCCCTGGGGGCCTCTCCGCTCTCTGTCCCCCATTGTCACCTGGCTCTGCATCTCCCGGTGCTTCTGCTCCCTCCTTTGCAGACCAGCCTCTTCCCTTCACTGACAGCCCCTACTGGCTAGTAACTTTGGCTCAGAGTGACTTTTGTTCTGCTCTTGCTTCTACGTGATGGTTTAGCTCAGGAAGCCCCTGGTGACCACCACCCATGCCTCTTAAATTTTTGAGAGAAGGACTCAGTAGTTGGGCTTGGGCCTTGGTTAGCACCTCTCAGCCCTGTCCCATCAGCGGGGACAGGGAGCAGGGGCTGGATAGGGGAAGAGAGGGTGGACGGGGAGGAGGGGATGACCAGATGTGGATGTCTGATCTTCACCTGCGCTTGGTAAAGGGGCTGCGGGTGAGGGAGGCGAGTGCTGACCATGCACCCCCAAACATGTGCTCTTTTCACAGGTCATTCATTTAGTAACTCCAGAGACTTGGCATTTCCCCCTTAAGTCAGTTACTCCGGAGAGCTTATCTCGAGGCTAAACCACTCCTAAATGGTCTCGGTTAGCAGATTGTGCTGCTGGAGCTGGCTGCAGGCTTTGCACGAAAGTCACTCACATGGTACAGGAAAAACCTCACGGGCCACATCAGATGTCACTACAGGATCGACAGGTTCATAGCTGGGAAACCACGGGTGTCTTAAAACTGCAGACAGCATTCTATATATCACATGATTTGGTGCTAGATTTTTAGTGTGTCCTCCTTCTTGCTGTATAACCAACAACAGATACTTCTGGAGTGCATCATATGTAACGTCTGTGTCCTCCCTCTGGCAATATGGAAAGGATGTTTCTGAAAGCTTACATTTACATCTGTGTTCAAAGATTATAACGAGAGGTTCATCAGTTTGCATGAAGTTGAGCCATCAATGCACATACTGTGTTGTTCCAAGGCTGGGTTGTCCACACGTGCGCGTGCGCGTGCACGCACCAAGATTAAGGAGAGAACAGAGGAAATGGGCATAGGGGAAAAGCGAGCTGTTATCTATACATGGAGGAAACGGCATGCTTAAGATGTAAGTAGCCATTACTGCATAATACTTCGCTACTTTTAAAATATGTAGAAGGCCGTTATCAGGCATTCACGGTTTCCTTACTGTGTTTCCGCTGAAAGACTATAATCAGAGGAAGCTGTAAAATAACTTAACATAGCAGGAGTTTGGATCTGAAAGTCATACCATAATAGGTTCTTCTCTGCTTGGCCCCAGGAATTCTGGTAAAGCTGTTTGTTAGTTAACCATGAGAATAACTTGCAATTACATCTTGTCATCAGTGGCAGGCGTCACTGAGGAGAGACGTAGCAACCTAGACGAGTCTCTGATGTGGTAGGGGCCTCATCTTGGGAGGTTTCTATTTGATCAGCAGACGTCTGCTCTCAATGGTGCTACTGGATATGGGAAACAGTCACTTCTCAGAGGCTTTTTAAGCTTCTCTCAAGTCATAGCCTGCTTATAATGGTTTTCCAAAAAGGAAGCCTTCAAGTTTAACATCTGTTTCTGTGTATCTATTTTTCTTTACAAAATTATATTTCCACAAACATTATTTGTCTTTTAGCTGCTTGCTTCATATCCTAATTATTAGGTGGTATTATTCTGACCTCTTCACAGAGGAAGGTCCGAATTGTTTGAGCTGGTGAGTTCGTGAACACACATGGCAGATTCCGACCCCCTATGCTTCCCACTGTCTTTTTGGTAAACCCTTCTTGCGAGGTGCCTTGTTCTGGTTGTAAGCGCTGCCACCATCCAGACATGCCTGGAGCTGGTCCCCCCTCCGGCACACACTCTCAATGTAGCTTTCCTGTTGCCAGTGCTTCCCGACAAGAAGCAGGTTAGATCCTCTGAACATGAGACTTCAGGAAGAACAGCGATGATGATGAGGAGGTGCCTCTAGAATTAATGGGGAGACTCCAGCAGCACAGCCTAGAGCTTCATTGGTCTGGGTAGCTGGGCCCTGGTCAAGAGGAGAATTGTGAGTTGAGTGCCTTCTTTGGTCAGAGAACTGTGTCCATTAAGGAAGCCAGGAGATACCCAAGCGAGAGGCGCACTGGGTGATAAGAAGACGAAACACAGGTCCAAAAAGAGCCCTGAGTGCGTCTTTAGTTCCAGTTTACTTTGTTTCAGAGATGATGATACCTCTGAGTTCTTGATGAGGTTCAAAGAACCTGAGACCAGAATCGAGCTGATGCACTAAAGTGTACTTGCTGTACCTGATGATGGGCACAGTGTCCTCGTCTGTCTACACAGAGAGCGGGCTCGTCCCTTCTAGCCCCTTCTGGGTCTGGTTGACCTTCCTTGGCGGCTGCCTCCCCCACTCTTCACTGCTCGGAGCTTAACCTGTGAGGCACAGAGAGGGCTCGCTGCATGTCCACGTGAGCACGGGGTTGGTGGCCATAGGATCGTGAAAGAGAAGCGAGAAATTAGGGGTGGCTTTTCTTCATTGTTGATGGCGACACCATATAGACTGCGCCGGCGAAGACATTTTCACGGTAGAACTATGTCCTTATTAAAGAGAAAAGGGGAAATTCAGTATTTGCCTCACCTATTGGAGTTATGGGCAAAAAAATGGGTCAGAGCTTGCTCTTCCTGCTTTGTTTTAATAAACTAAATATTGGTCTGTTCTCCATCATCACTATGGAAGCGGGTGTAGCTTCTTCCTTAGAGACCAGCCATCACCGGAGGGGCAGAGTCTTGTTATGACAGTCAGCTATATCATTATTTCCTGTTATTGTGAAGGCCCATTGATTACGACTTCGAAAAGACAATACGGATCTAAAATAATCATCACAAAAGACAAACACTCAGTTCTTCTCTCTTTCCTTTGTGCCCCTCACCTCCTTCCTCGGATGTCACGAGGAAAAGAATTTCAAAATGATCGATGCTGCTGAGAATTTAATTGGGTTAATAATAGTAATACTTGTTTTTTTTTTTTTAAAAAAAAAAAAACAAACCAAGGGCTTATTGTATGTTAGACACTTCGCAAAACAGTTTGAATGTATCTTCTCATTAAGCCCTCCCAACGAACTCAGAAAGGAAGGAACTATTCCCATCGCTGAAGAATCAGAGACAAAGCGAAGGGAAGCGATGTTGCAGAAGGCACAGTCTGGAAAGCCAGCGTGTGGGCTGGGTGCTCAGGCTCCCCTCAGGGCATTGCCATACCCTCCCTGTTGGTGCACCGAGAAGCCCAAAGCCACCGATGCTCCCTGTAGCCCGGGGCAGGACCACAGCCCTGACCCTCCTGTGGACCGGAAGCAACCCTCCCTGGGGGTGGACATAGGTTCATTGGGCTCCTTCTGGCCTGACTGCAAGCACCAGTATCTCTTTCCCCTCTGCTCTGTCGTCTTCTTCCCGCTAAGAAATTTATCAGATGGTGACTAGTAACCGGTAGTAAATACAACTAACAATTCTCGTTCAGATTGAATTGTTGCTCAACAGTGATATTGATCCATAATGTTTCCAAAGGAGCCTTATCTTCTCTGACTGATCTTTATGCTACCCTCCATATGTGAGTCTTACTCTTCTCTTGACCTCATATTTTCCTTTCCAAAATTACCTTTTTATTACCCTGGGTCAGTGGGTTATTTACACAGTATAGCGTATTGAATATACCAGGGCACACTGAAAAATAGAATTGCAGGCTTCCAGGCCCGGGGAGCATTAAGAGCAAATTCTGTAGCAGTAGATGGCTGACCCCATCACAGAAACATGTCAGACATCTCACACGGGGACTGGTGAATATGAGTCACTCTAAAGAGATGGCCCAACGCCTCTGCCAATCTAGAAGAAGAGAGCTTCTCCTTCGAGGAGTGGGAGGCTCTTTAAGTGACTGTGCATCTGGGTAAGATGGGCCCATCTGGAGTAGGGAGTGGCTTCTGAAGGAATAGCGTTGGCAGAGTGCCACAACTATCCCCCACATCCTGTAGGATGTGACCAGTAGGGTGGGGAGGCAATCGGCAACACCAGCATCTGCTAGGCTGGCAGGCTTGCCAACTGGAAGAAATCACGGGACCTGGAGTCCACTTTAGTGGAACCTCCCACCCTCCACCCGGACCTCCACTGGGAAGCACTGCTGGCTAGACTTTGGGGGCTGTCCCCGGGAAACCAGGTTCAGGATTTTGTTCATGGAGGAGGGAGGGCATCTCTCCCATGCCCACCAGTATCGACGCAGAGCTAGGCTGTTGTGTGCCTGGATGAGAAGTTAGTACAGCTCCTGAGAACCTGGAGTCTACTGAGAAGGTGATCCCGGAGCGTGTGAAACCATGTTTACAACACGTCAAATGTTGCCATTCTAAGTAGGCTTTTACTTTTTTTAAAAAAAAGAAGAACAGTATTTTTTGTTGTGGTTGAAAATGAGTCATGAGTGTACTCATAGAAATGTCTCTCTTTTTTTTTTTTCACCATTAGCTTTTATATATTCAGCGAATGGGCTTGCCTCTTTTCCTTTGGACATGTTGTTTTTCACGTGTTCCCCTTTCAGATACTTTCCAAACAGTTTTTATCAGTTGTTTCTTCTCTGTGATAAGGCGTGGGGCTGTCAGCAAGCGTAACGTCTGCCTCACCTCTGTCCTGCTTTCCCAGGCGCTCCGTAGAAAGACCCTGCTGTCTCTTTGAACTTGTCCACACAATTTATTTGAGTTCTCACATTCCACTTTGTTTTTCTTATCTTTTTCCCACCCTGTATTAATGTGTTCAGCTTGTTTTTGTAAAACGTCCCATTGTTAACTTGTTTAAGATGTAAATTATTAGCTCTCATTGTTTTCAAAAGAAAAATTTGATCTCCTCTCATTTCCTCAAAGGTGCGAGAAAATGCTCTTGGCCTTGAAGCCATGTGAGGGAACACACAGTTTAGCGGAGAATGGACATCACATGTTGAAGCCAGTAGATATCCATGCTTGATAGCTTGTCTGAGGGAGAAACCGACCAGCACTGTCACCAGGTGGGGTCCACTTGAACCTGTCTGAGTCAGGCATCTTGGGTACAGGACAGATGTTTGTTAAGTAGGTTCTTTAGCATGTTCTATTATATAGATTATTTATTATTTCCCAGATGACCTTGTCTTGTACAAATAGAAGAAAGCTGAATCCAGAATGCTTAGCCATTTTGGTTAGTTAGATAGGGCAGTTTTGACAAAGTTAAAGTGATACAGTGTAACCTTTTTAGGTGGGGTACCTAAACCTAAATAAACTGACTACATTACTAGTGTAGGTAGTTACAGCCTGACTGTTCTTGCCCTATTTATGTCATCCTTTATTTGTCTTCTGATCATGTTCATGGAACGTCCATAGACAAATAGCACCTTGGGATCCCGGCCACCTCTTGGCACTTAAGCACACCACACATTTACTGAGAAACCAGAATATCCATTGAGAAAATGAGCAAAAGCCACACAATGTGGTTTTTCTCATAAAGTCAGGTGCCCCAGGAGAATGTTTATAGGACTGTAAGGAGTAAGAACGGTGCTTATTAAAGCTGTGTGGTATATAAAGCCCACTCACTATCTGCTGAAGAACAGAGGCAAGAAAGGAGATTCTTGACTCTCTCTCAATTGGGTCCATGACAACTGTCACTTCTTACTAAGTTGCAGTGGTTCAGTCTTGCCCTTGGACTGCGTGTAGAGTCTAAGACCCTGCAGTCCATGCATCTTCTGCTGTTTCTCGGGGCATCTGTGATGGACGGGCGGTCAGAGAGGACTTCCTCAGGGAAGGGCCTGTGGCCTCCGGAGCGCACGGTGGTGACTTGCTGGCCCACTCAGGTGGGGGCGGGGCTGTGCAAGGAGGGTGCAGGTGAGGGCTTCCACCCTGCCCGGTCCCTATGGAACCTGCCCCAAGAAGAGTTCTGCTAAGCTTTCAAATCCTAAGTGCTCAGAACAAAGTTTCAGCAATAGCAAGAGCAAATGAAGAAGCTGACCTTCAGCCATGCCCCGTGTTAAGACTACCGCCACTCTGTGTAAGTGGTAAATGCAGTAGCATTTAGACTGCTCAGTGGCAAACGCTTTACCTCAAACTGATTTTAAGTATTTTCTGCTTTGTCAACCGATAACTCAGTTTTGCTTTAAGTGGCTGCTTAAAAAGTTATCTGGAGCGGGGGTGGGAGCAGGACTTGAGGCAAAGAAGGAATTCCAAAATACCACGACTATGGTGGTACTGATGATGGCATGCCTCAGAGAGAGTGCAGGTCCGGTTATGAATTTTGTGGTGTCCCAATACATACTAAACTTTTGTGTACACCACACCATAGTCTTTGAAGTGCGCGATAGTGTTATGTCTAAATAAGCAGAGTACGTACCTTAATTTAAAATATTGCTAGGGGCGCCTGGGTGGCTCAGTCGTTGAGCATCTGCCTTCAGCTCAGGTCATGATCCCTGGGTCCTGGGATCGAGCCCCGCATCGGGCTCCCTGCTCGGCGCGAAGCCTGCTTCTCCCTCTCCCACTCCCCCTGCTTGTGTTCCCTCTCTCGCTCTCTCTCTCTCTGTCAAATAAATAAATAGAATCTTAATAAAAAAAAATATTGCTAAATGGGGGCACCTGGCTGGCTCCGTTGGTAGAGTATGGGGCTTTTGATCTCAGGGTCATGAGTTTGAGCCCCACGTGGGGCACAGAGATTAAAAAAATAGAAAATTAAAAAATTAAAATATTGCTAAAAATGCTAACCACCATCTGAGCTTTCAGCAAATCATCCTTTTGCTGGAGGAGGATCTTGCCTCGAGGTTGGTGGCTGCTGAAGGTGGGGGTGGCTGTGGCAATTTCTTAAAATAAGACAACAGTGAAGTTTGCCACACTGGTTGACTCTCCCTCCCATGAACAATTTCTCTGTGAGATGCGATGCTCTTTGATAGCGTGTGACCCACAGTAGAACTTCTTTCACTGTTGGACTGAATCCTCTCAAACCCTGGTGCTGCTTTATCAGTTCAGTATGTGGAATATTCTAAATCCTTTGTTGTCCTTTCAACAATCTTCACGGCTTCTTCGCCAGGAGTAGTTTCCATCTCAAGAAACCACTTTCTTTGCTCATCCGTAAAAAGCAACTCCTCATCCGTTCAGGTGTTCTCACGGGACGGCAGCAGTTCAGTCCCATCTTCAGGCTCCACTTCTAATTCTGGTTCTCTTGCTGTTTCCACCCCATCTGCAGGGACTTCTTCCACGGAAGTCCTGAACGTTCCGTTTGTAAAAACGGTCGGATCTGAGAAGCGCAGTAAAGTGAGGTATGCCTGTAGTGATGATGATGATGGTGGTGATCATGGATGTTTACTATTTACTGACCATCCAGGCTCGCAGAATAGCAGCCTCCATCCGGGTGTTGGGAATGGTCCCCTTTCAGCCAGTTCCTGGCAGCTCTTCACCCTCTCGCCCCACCCCAGGCCTTCACCTGCTGTTGCCCAGAACCAGCGGCCCCACGGGCCCGTTCCCACCATCCTCACTCCACTGTCAGCTGAAAAGTGGGCTGTGCTGTAGAAATCCTTTGAAAACCACAAAGGACACCTGAGCACATGGAAAAAAAAAAGCTACCCTCACTAGTAATCATTGAAATGCAAACTGAAACCAATCAGGAGTTATTTCCACTTATCTAATAAGGAAACAATTTAATTGTAACAACCAGAGATGGGAAAGGATCAGCAAGATTGGCTCTCCTCTGCATCTGGGGGGGGGGAGAGTAAATTGCAACTGTGGGCCTAAGGGCAGATTTGACAATAGAGACAACATAACGCCCCCGATCTACTAATTCCTTTTCTAAGGATTTATTCTGTATAATCTGCGACCTGCTTAGTGTTTGCGAACAATAGTGTTTCTCAGAGAGTGTTGGAATGTCCTCTACAGAGGCCTAACGGTGATTAAAGGAATCCTGTCCCTATGATACAATACTAACAACCATCCTTTAAAATTATGCACTTGAGGAATTTTGCATTCCATCGGAAGACATGACACGGAGTGGCTACCCGAATGGGCTTTATTTAGGGTCACACTGTGTTTGAAGCGGTCCCTACTCCTTGCAAGCTGTGTAACTTGGGAGAGATGTCGAACCTCTCTGTGCCTCAGTTTCCTTATCTGCAAAAGGGAGAGAGAGCAGTGGATATTGGGCATCCTTCCCACAGTGCCTGAGACAGCATACGTGCCCAAGTGCATGTTAGTGTTAAGTTCCTTATCTTCTGTGCCTCCCATTTCCCCCTCGGTCCAATGGGAATGACAGCAGTTCCTGTCTCGAGAGCGCAGGTGCGTTAACGGACAGAAGGCCCGTGGCGTGGGCCGAGCACGTAGTAACGGCCACGTACGTAGCAGCTGCTGGCCGCACTACGCATGCAGGAGAATGTCCACATAAACCAGATCCCTGGCGGAGACCACAGCTCTTCGAAAGTCCGCATCCTCACCTACACCAGGCCTAGAGCATATGTATCAAAATAACTGTCACTGGGTGAGAAAGATGACAAGCAGGTTTTGTCTTTTGTACTTTCCTCTGTTTTTCCAGATTTTGGACAACAACTGCATATTGCTTTTATGATTTCAAAACCCAGTAGCGGTTTTGGAGTTGGAACACTGTCTGTTAATGAGAGCAGTTGAGCGTGCCATGATGTCTTTGGGTTGATGGCTTCTCCGCGCTATGGAGAAACTAGCCGCCTAGCCTCCAGTCGCTTGTAGCAGCCCCTGACTTTCTGCGCAGGACAACAGTGCTGTGCGGATTTCTTCTTCAGCTGCGTTAGAACAGTGACTCTGCACCCCGGGTGCGTGCTAGGATCATTTGAGGGGATGGCAAAATATACCGGTCTCGTGCTGCTGGCTAGACTGGGGGGCTCTCAAGGAAATTCTGACATGTGGCCAGGTGACGGGCGGCAAGCTGGGAGCAGGCTGGCACTTGGTACTTCCATTTCCTGCCTGCCCTGGGGGTCCTGGCGCACGACAGAGCCCTTCTTCTCCTGGTGAGTTTCCAGGTCAGCCCGAGCAGTGTTTCCTACATCACCTAAGATGAGACTCCCCTGGAGTGCTCGCTACAACTGTGGGCACCTGGACCCTGACCCAGACCTCCCGAATCTGAACTTTTACCGGAGAGACTTGGTAACGTGTGTATTTAACGAGCCCACTGGGGGCTTCTTGTCATCAGGGAAGTGCGGGAACTCTGTTGAAGCCCTGGTTCTGTCTCAGTCGCACACTGGGAATATCCGGGTACCTGGAGAAACCCCACTGCCGGCTCTGACGTGACGGAGCAGGGATATGTCTGGGCCTCGGGACTTGGGAAGCCCCTCTGGATTCTAACATGAAGTCCTGGTTCACAGTGACTGGCCGTGATGGTTCTCAGAGTGGGGTGCCTGGGACCCCATCGCTTGGCGACATGTTAGAAATACACTTTTGTGGGGTCCCACCTGAAACTGCTGAATCAGAACCTGGGGATGGGACCCGGCCGTCTGTGCTTGAGCAACCCTTTCTCATGCTTCCTGCCCACGCTGAAGTTAAGAACCATGGCCCTGGGGTGGAGTTCTGAGAAGCAGGTTCCCAGACGAACTCCCGGGAGAGCTCAGTTGTCAGGACTCAGCAGGGAGTGGACTCCTAGTGGCCCATGACCACACTTTGAGAAATGCTGCTCTCGAGTTGACCCTTGTTCCCTCGGGCACTTTGAAGTTCTAAGAGCCTTGACATCTGTCAAGTACCACCAACATCCTCATGTTCTTGTGGGCAGCTTCTTGCTGCCACCCCTAGGCCCTTGGTGACAAAACTCGTGGCTGCCTTCCAACCATAATTAGTGGGACATGTTCTCTTTAAAGTCTGTAAGTACTCTGGTTAGGAAGATACTTTGCAGAAGTACTGACCCGAGTTTGACTCGGAACGCCAGTCACAGAAGCAGAGAAGGACGTGTTTCTTCTATGTGGTTCTTGCCCCGGTATAACCTCTGTGCCTCTTTGTTTTGTAGATTTTATCATCAGCCTGTGCTAAGGTGGTCCTCTCAACCGCAGACTGCTCACGACCACGCCTACTGGAGAAGAAGACGGCAGGAGGTCAGTGGCCTGCTGGGGCCAAGGGACCGAGAAGATCTGGAGGTCAGAGGCATGGCCCAAGCACAAGGTCTGCCCATCCATGCAAGGGAGGGCCCATGGGAAGTTGGAGGAAGGACAGAGAATGTGATGAAGAAGGCAGTTTGGGAAGAAGAGCTGAGAATGGCGGGACCTGCCAAGTGGCAGAATATAAGCCTCGAGAGCTGGAACCAGCCAAGGAAATTAGGGAGGCAGATGTCCGATGGTGATGGGGAGAAATTATTTCAAGATCTGTACCCATTCATGCAAGGAGAGCAGGCGTTGAATTCCCAAAGCAAAGGGAAATCCCAGTCCCTGCCCAGGGTTCTTTCCTCCGAGAGCCTGAGTTGCATGGACATCCCCATTCCATTAAATGATGGACATTTTCCAGGTGTTCCTAAAATCCCATTTTATCCCCCAAATTGTGCACCAAATTTGGAATCCACAAGGAACCCTGAGAAGAGCGGCTCCTCGGTCCCTTTACCCCGGCCCAAGTTTGGGCGACCCCTCAAGCCCCCGTCCTACGACTCTCACCAGCACTCCAGGGTGGGAGTGGAGAACAGCGACTCTCCAGTCAGCCAGCAGGTAGACCTGTGTGTCTCCTACTTGAGCAGAACTCACGAGCCCAGGCTGGAGCTGTGTGCATCTGACTCCGGTTTAGAGCCTCCGGTGTACGTGCCTCCGCCATCGTACCGGTCACCGCCCCAGCACATCTCCAACCCCTACGTGGAGGATGCAGCGCCCAGGCCCGAGTGCGGCGGTCCCCGTCAGCAGCAGCATCCAGTGGAGCTGCCGGGCCCGGGTTGTCCGCTTCCTCCCGGCCCCCCGGGACCCGAGAATGAGTATGGTGTGAGCCCATACTCTCCTCGCGGGGTCCCCCTGCAGCCCCGGCCTACCACCGCTTATGACGGCTCTGTTCTGTATATTCCCTTTGACGACCCACGCATCCGACATTTTAAACTGGCCCACCTGCAGGGCTTCTGTCAGGAAGCAGCGGCTGATGGGCAGCCCTACAACCCCAGCCCCCGTGCCACCCCGGCACCTGAGCATGGACACAGTCAACACGATGGCACCGTCTCGAGCCCGCAGAGTGCAGTGACCCCGCCAGGCAGTGTGAGTGGCTCCTCCACCGCTGATCCCAGTCCCCGGTGGCTGTGGGGCCCGCGCCCCAGGGATGCAGAGAGCAGCGGCTTCCCTGAGCAACGAGACCATGGGGCCATGAGAGGACAGTGGCCTGCCACGGGGGGCGGCCAGCAGGGACACACAGAAGGCCCAGCCTCCTCCCCAAGCCCGCAGGGCGAGAGTACCTGGGAAACTCGAACCAAGCTCAAGAAATTTGAAACTGGGATTCTGACCAAGAAAAGTTCAAAGAAAAAAATGAACGAGACGATATTTTGTTTGGTTTCCATCCCAGTTAAATCCGAATCACATCTGCCAGATATAGATAGGAACAACAATGACTTAAAACAGAGCACTGGTAAAAAGAATGGGCTTGATAAGAGCCCGGCTTTGCAAGAACAAAGTCTGCTGAGCACGTCTTCCACCGACCTGGAGCTGCAAGCTCTCACAGGAAGCATGGTTGGGAGAACAGAATTCCAGAAACAAGATCTGGGGGAACCAGAAGAAGGCAAACAAACAAATGACCTCAGATTCATTCACCCTACAAAACACAGAGAGCTCAAGTATTCTGGCTCGTGGCCAGGACACCAGTACAGAGATCAGCAAACACAAACTACTTTCACCGAGGACTCCAAAAGCCCACGGCCCCTCGCTGCTGAGAAGCTGGGAGGGTCCCCAAAAGCCGTACTGACTCCCAGACTTTCAGACCCCCTGGCCTCTGAAGCTCACACGCCCACGGCGTTAGCTTCCAGTGACCAGAACCAGAGGCCAAAGGCGCCTCCCCTCGAAGGTCAAATGTCCCTCAGCCCCTCCAGCAACAGCGCTTTCTCAAGGACTACGTCCTGCATACACCAGGCACCCGCTCCGAAAGCAGGGCCCGGTCGGGCCGGCGCGGATGGCCGTGGCCGCGGGGCCAGCCCTGTGTCCCGGGGTGAGGTTGTGAAGGGGGAGACCACCGGCCCCTGCAACAGTAAGCAGCTGTTCGGGCAGTTTCTCCTGAAGCCCGTTAGCCGGCGCCCCTGGGACTTGATCAGCCAGCTAGAAAGTTTTAACAAGGAGCTTCAGGAGGAGGAGGAAAGCGGTCAGAGTGGCAGCGACAGTCACAGTGAGGACAGTGACACAGAGTGGCCATGCGAAGGCAAGAACTGGGGCTTCGGTGAAGCCAGCCGGGCCTGGAGAGCTGAGGAACCCCGAAGGAGGCCGGTGCTGGAGGAGCCCGGGGCCTGGCCGGGAAGAGTGAAGAGCAAGTCTGAGAGCTGGAGCGAGGAGCAGAAGCCCGGGGGGCCCCGTGTCCTGCCTCAGTCCCCGGGCCCCACGACGGTGGGGCCAGGTGGTGGCAGGGGTGCAGCCTCGCTGTGGGCACACGGAAGCCCGGTCGCAGAGGAGGGGCACCAGGAGGCGGAGCACAGAATGAACAAGCTAGCCGTCAGCCCAGGTCCGCTGCACAGAGTGACGTCTTCTAGGTCAAGTGACACAAAACCAGCGCCCTCGTCCAATCCAGCTGAACCGAGGCAGCCCCAGGGAAGTCAGGAGCTGCCCAGTGTTTCCATTTCTGGGGAGCTGAGCACAGCACCCCCTCGGCAGGCTGGGGCTGGAGGGGAGAGGAGCCCGCTGCTCCCACTCTCTCTTGCCAGCAAACCCCGAGGACTCTCCGCACCGGACTTGAGGTCTGTGGGGCTCCTGCCCGCACAGAAACCGAGTACCGATAAGTTAGATGGGTCTTTAGGAAAAGCGAGTGCAATAGAGATCCCCCCGAATGAGTCCCTTCAAGCGAGGGCTGCGAGGATCCTGGGCATTGAGGTGGCCGTGGAGTCCCTGCTGCCGGGCGCCAGGAGAACGGGACAGAACCAGCATCCCGGGCCTGATGAAAGTGCCCGCGGGCCGGAGGCCCCCAGGGAGGAGTCTGTGTCCAGCTCAGCCCAGCCGGATGACCCCCCGGTGTCCATGGATGCCTTTTATGGCAGGAGAAAGTGCGGCTGGACCGAAAGCCCTCTCTTTGTCGGGGAGAGGGAGAGTGTCCGTCGGGCTCCCCAGGCTGCTGAGCACTCAAGTGTGGACAGGACTGTCCCCAGCAAGGCCCCAAGCCCCGAGCCTCAGCCCAGTCCCGAGCCTCAGCCCAGCCCCCAGGAGTCCCAGGCCTTCAATCACAAGGACCTGGGGACAAAACCACCCTTCAGGTCCACTCTGTTCCATTTTATAGAGAGGACCCCAAGTGTGTCAGGCTCAGAAAAGAGGCTCAGAAGCACTTCCAAAGTGATCGAAAGTTTACAAGAGAAACTGGCCTCCCCCCCGAGGAGAGCAGACCCTGACCGCTTGATGAGGATGAAAGAGGTGAGTTCTGTGTCTCGGATGAGGCTCCTGAGCTCCCGGAGCACTGACTCCATGGAGGAGGCTGAGGAACTGAAGGCTGAGAGGGGCCCCGGGGTGCCACCTGGAGGCCCAGTGTCTCTGAATGCTGGGGAGCTGTCGCAGAAGGCCGGGCACCCCCCCTCTGTCTCCAGGGGTACCCCCTCGCTGGAAGAAGACGGGCATCCGTCGGCACAGAGGGACAAGAAGAACGTCCAGCAGGATTTCTGGTGCCCAGGTGAGGAGTCGGGCGAGCAGGCGGGCGTTCTCAGAGTAGAGAAAACACCAGGTTGGTGGATGATGAAAATCCTGCATTGGTGAAGTTGAGATTATGAATTATTGTTCCAAAAGATTCTTCCTTTTACAAAGAATTATCCAGAGGCTTTGCTTAAAAATCAAGATCCTGTGGTGTATTGTGAAGGATTATATCTTTATGGAAATTACCTATGCAAACAATTATATACAGTTACCTATATAAACAAGTGTTGGGTCCCTTACCGTGAAGAGGTAAATCAGTAAAGTATTCCAGCTTTGGCGCAACACCTCGATGAGCCTTGCGGGAGGCCATAACGTGGGTAGTCTGCTCTCTCTCCCAAAACAAGCGTTCATCCAGACCACCCGCACGCTCTTTATTAACTCTGATAAGAAAAACGTACCCAGATAATGATATGAACTGCCCAGCCCATGATGTTGTGTCTCACACTGCACCTTCCAAAATCCTTTGTCCCCCATTTTATCTGTTTTTGCTACCACACCTTTTATGAAACTTGAAAAAGGTTTAGGAGATAAAAGGAACAGTTTGTACTTTCTCAACACCCTACCCCTTTATAAAAGGTTCACCCATCAGCTCTGTCCCAGAAGGCCCCCTGAGGCCTGAGTGCTAAAGCCCAGGACAGAGGGTTTTGGCAGCAGGGCCGCGCAGGCCTGCGGGCCTCTCCCTTCGGTCACCCTAACGCCTTCAGAGCTGCTCCAGGTCAAACCACGAGGCGGGTTCCTGGTGGCAGCAACAGGGATTTCTCACCTCTCAGCTCTGTCACAAACAGGCAACTCTGTTTCCAGCATTTTCTTCAGGGGCTGGGGAATTAGCAATGATACATTCTAGAACTAATGAGAAAGAAGAGTGGAGGGACATGTCAAAAGGCCTGATCGTAAACCGCAGACAGGCAGGGACCTTGAATCGTTCATTCGGACCTTTTTACAGTAAGGGGAAACTGCGCCCTCGAGTGTGTGACCTCGCTGACCAGGGGCCCCGGGCCCCCCTCCTGAGCCACGCCCTCTGGTCTTACTGTAGGGCGGTGCCCTTACCCCCACCTTCTCTGTTTCCTACTTGGAAATCCAAGGATTTAAAAGTCAATGGCCAAGATTCCTTATTTCAGCTAGAAAAGTCCAGAATTCTTGTTCCACAAAACATCCCCATGGCAGTTTTTACATTTTCCCACAAATGCACTATGATTCTTGGGAGTGTTAGCCAAGTGTTGCTCAGTTGCTTATACAAAATACATGATTGAAATAACCCATTGGTCAGGGCCCTCTTGGATCATCTGACTTGACAAATTTGGTCTTTGCCAAGAAAGAGAACACTAAGATGTGCAACTCTTGCCATAATGGTGGAAAAAAGTGTTACATGGCCCATTTTTTGAGCTATTGGGACTTATTAGGCCTCAGCCTAATTCCTCTCCCGGTCCCTCCCTCTCCCCACCCAAAATATGCCCACTTGCTTTTAAGTGTGAGCTAAAATGAGTTTCTTCCTCTGTCCTGTCTCATCCCAAGAACTGTAAGGATTTTAAAATGAGACAAATCCTGTTATATTAAACGCCAGTTTGTCAAGATTTCTGTGTCTCAGTCCACGGCCCACATATTTTGGGAGGATTTTATAACACAAAACTTCTAGTTCAGTAAAGCACTCCCTCACTTTTTAGCTTGATCATTTGGCATGTGGACGGGGTTGGACAGGTATCTGAAAACATGTAGATAATGCCAATTTTAATGTTAGCCAGCCATTAGAAACGGCTCTTCATAACCTTTTTTTTTTTAAACTATAGTTACTGACAATCAGTAGAATTTTTTTTCCCTCTCCATCTGATGCATTTATTAGTACATAATAAAATAATAAAATGACCCCAAATCTAAAGGCAGAGAGCTCCTCGTGATGCCACACGGCTCCCTCTGACACTCTTAAATAATTGCATAGCAGGACGCCATCAGGGACGATTTCGTACACGCGCCAGGGCTCAGGTGAACCTCCCATCGGCCCCTCATGTGACAGTCACCAGGCCTGTCCCAAATCATTCTGAGAGGAATGCAGATCATAGGATGGAGATGGTCAGGCTTTGAGATATGTTAGCTTTTCCCCTCGTTGTTGCTTCACAAGTTGGAATAAAGCCTTGTTGCTTTTTTTGCTGATAAACTCTTGGATTTTGTTTTCCTCTTGATGTATTTTATCATGTTACACACACGAATCATCATCTCCATCCCCACCCCACCTCTGTTCCCGTCATCCCGGTGGGCAGGAGCCACTTCACCGCTCCCAAATTCACAGCCCACTTAGATCCAGATTTTGTTCTGGAATTTTAAAATAAGTTTATATCACGGATATCTGTGACGTCCCCCTGCCCAGCATACACACGCACACACGCCCTTCTAGAACTTAATGATCTGTGTGGTGGTGTAGTACCCATTGTATCATAAATACCTTTATTGCAACTTAAAGGTGGTCCTTTCAGCTGACATCTTTTTAGTGGTGCCGGCTAAGAAGGCAGCACCTCAAAACTAACTCAGGTGACAAAATCCCATCTGTGCTGGATGGATCGTGTTCCAGTTTGGAAGCATAATCCAGGCACTGGTAGTGTTCGGAGCCTGCTGGTTCCGTAGCTTCCATGGCAGACTCTGTCCACGTGGGCGCAGGAAGAGAACACGGAGAGACTGCTTCAGGCCGGGGCTGCATCCTGGGAGGGTGTGAGGTGCCAAGCAATGGCACTCGGGGGAAGGCTGGATATCAGCACAGCTTCGAGGTCAGTAGCTCTCAAGCATGTTAATGCACAAAATACCCACAAGGGTAGGCCTGAGTGAGTGGTCTCCAGCTGAAATACTGCCCACCGGAGCCAGGATTCTCATGACTCAGAGTAACCTCTCTGTCCTCCAGACCTGCATCAGCCGGGATGATAGCTCCTGGTTTCATGTGGTTCCTTGAGCATCTGAAATGGGGCCCATCCAAACTGAGAGGTGCTGCAAGTGTAAAATACACACCAGGGTTCAAAGACTTAGTCTAACTTTTTTTTTAAGTTTCTCTATTTTTATATTGATTCCCTTTCGAAATGAAATTGGATATATTTGGTGAAATAAGATATATTATTAAAATTAACTTCACCTGTTCCCTTTTATTTGCTTCTAGAAAAATTTAAAATAACGTTATGTGGCTCACATTGTATTTTTATTGGACCTACACCGTCCACGACCCACAGAAGGAGCCTATTGTCCTCCAGAGTTCTTTCCCCGGCTCCCTGGCTCTGGGCCGTTAGCTTCAGCAGTGAGGCTCTGGGGTGCAGGCCTGTTCTGTGGGGGTGTCTCCCTCTGCCCGGCCCAAGGTGAGCTGCTCAGTGCCCACTGTATGTACCTTGAGGCTCAATAGATGCTCAAGCTCTTCCTGGCCTCTCAGCAGCTGAAAATGTGCCCCTCCTGCCGCGTCATCCATTAGTGACCGCCCACCCCATTTCCAGTGGAGAAAAAGATGTTTTTGCTCAGAGGAGGGCCCCCTCGGATTCCGCACCCAGGAGGCTGACTGAGCACAGAAATGCTGCTCTCGGCGGTCGGTATCCTGTGTCATCACACTGGGTGTGGCCAAGTGTAAAAGATCAGAAGGCAGCAGACCCGCCTGAGCCCCCCTTGCTTTTAGCCACGTGGGCACTGGTGCAGCAAATCATGTTGGAGGTGGAGCAGGCTGCTTTTCCTACATGCAGGCACTGTGTCCTATCTGGTTTCTAACGTCTGACTCTGCGCCCTAAGCACGGTCGTCGTCGTCACGGTTGTAGTATGGATCGTAACCGGACTGGGGCTGAGTTGAGACGGTGGGGGGAGGCGTGGGAGAACATTCAGCTGCTAGAGAAATTGGGATCTATACGGTCTTCGTCATGTACAGTGGTCCAGACAGATTTGAGCAGAGATTGTTTTGCAATAGTGTTTATAACTGTCAAATTCTACCAATCCTTCCAAATTTCGTAAGTGTTTTTTCTTAAACAGGACACCTTTGTGCTGCTGTGGCAGGAAATTCTGACTAGAGGAGGCACACAAGTGAGCTCGAGGTTGACTGGGTCCCAGAGATCTGAGTCTCCAGGGGGTCAGATTCAGCATCACCCAGCTGTAGCCCTCATGGCAGCCCCGGACCATTGTCCTTGTGTATGGTGTCCCATTTGGAAACCCCACCGCTCACTTGGGCCCAGGTTGGGATTTTCCAGTGTGGGCTGTGGAATGGGTCAGCGCGATGGCCCAGGCCCATACACCCGGGTGTGTGGGAAGGCCTAGAAGAGGGTGCTACCAATCATGTGTCCATCCTGGGGCCTGTCTGCTGGCTGGTGGCAGTCAGGGACAGCAGGCCTCTCGTTGCCAGCCAAGTGGTCAGGATTTCAGGGTCCTCAAGCCTTTCAGGGACAGCATTTGATCACAGAGATGCTTTTTTTTTTTTTTTTTTAAAGATTTTACTTATTTATTTGAGAGAGAGAGTGAGAGAGAAAGAACATGAGTGGGGAGGGGGGGAGAGGAGATCAGGGAGCCCAATGTGGGGCTCGATCCTGGGACTCCAGAATCATGACCTGAGCCGAAGGCAGATGCTTAACCAACTGAGCCACCCGGGTGCCCCACAAAGATGCATTTTTTTTTCCATTTATATGAAAATTTTTTTTAAAGATTTTTATTTTATTTATTGAGAGAGAGAATGATAGAGAAAGAGCATGAGAGGGAGGAGGGTCAGAGGGAGAGGCAGACCCCCTGCTGAGCAGGGAGCCCGATGCGGGACTCGATCCCAGGAGTCTGGGATCATGACCTGAGCCGAAGGCAGTTGCTTAACCAACTGAGCCACCCAGGTGCCCCAGGATGCATTTTTTTTTAAAGCAAGATTTCATTAGAGTTGTAATTTACAAAAAAAGAGAGAGGAAGAAAAGAGAAAGAGAGAAAGAAAAGAAAGAAAAGAGAAAGAGAAAGAAAAGAGAAAGAGAAAGAAAGGAAGAAAGAAAGAAAGAAAAGAAACAAGAAAGAAAGAAAGGAAAGAAAGAAAGAAAAGAAAAGAAAAGATCCTTAGTATCAGCCAGACATAGCACTGCTGGTTTACCAGTGTTGCATTTAGTGTTACCGATGCCCTCCTCTTCCACTGTGGACCACAGGAAAGAACTATCAGAAATTAAGCAACTCACGGGGCGCCTGGTGGCTCAGATGGTTGAGCATCTGCCTTCAGCCTGGGTTGTGATCTCCAGGTCCTGGGATCGAGCCTTACGTCGAGCCCAGCATCGGGCTCCCGGCTTATTGGGGAGTCTGCTTCTCCCTCTCCCTCTGCCTCTCCCCCTGCTCATGCTCTTTCTCTCTCTGTATCTCTCTGTCTCAAATGAATAAATAAAATCTTTAAAAAAAATTAAGCAACTCACATGTTTCCATCTGTGATTAGGTAATGATCATACATGTCCTTTTAAAACACTCTTTTGATGATAGTTTCTTACTCGGTGAAATCAATATTGCTTAAATGTCTAAGCATTCACTTTACACTTGTGGATTTTTTGTTCCCTCAACATACTTATTTATGGTCCGAGGATTAAACAGAAAACACACAAATTGAATATACCACTAATTTTTTTGTGTTGCCTTTTTTTTTTTTTTTTTTTTTTTGCTTTTTCACAGATTCCTATGACCCTAGCAGAGTGGAGAGGGTGTGAGGAGATGCCAGTGAAGCCCGAGATCGCTAGAGTTTACTCACCGGGTGTCGCCTTGTCTGGCCTGCCCTCCCGGCTCGCCCGCGTGTAGGCTGGAACCTGCTGGCTTGTAGATCCCGTCGCAGCCTCTCCAACTGCCACCAAGAAACTCCTCGTCCCTACAGAATCACTTTGTGGAAATAAAGCAGTAGTCCATTGAAACCATCTGTTTTCATAATATGAAGAGTTAATACCTCTATTTAGAAAGGAGTCACATAAACTTTCCGTAATGATGGATTTAGCCAAGCTGGTAAATAGTTTGGTGTTAATCTGGTTCTATGTGAAAATTCGAACGTGAATGATTTTGAAAGGACTGTGAATGTCATAAATTCCCCTGTGCATCTCCACGGCCTGTGGTCCATGCTCACGATAAGGAGTTTGGGACTTGGGCCAACTGCCCGGCGTTCCAGCACTTTGAGTTTAGGGGAAATGGGATGAATATATACGACCCATTTCTAATCAATTTGGCCTTCTGCTGCTGCAAGTAATTCTATTTATAAGTAACTTGCCATCAGAGAATAAAAGCAATATCTTTTTAAGTTCCTAAAAGATTAAAACTTGTACCATAATGTACTCAGAGTATTATTTATCTGGCGATGAAATACTTTTGATCATTCGCAAACACGCCATCATCTGCTTTGCCCTCAGTATTATCTATTTTTATGTTCTGTATGGTTGTTTAGAAATTCTTTATATGAAAAATAATTGCTGGTTTAAAATAGACCATTTTAACAAAGTAACTATATTTCTTTTTACAAAAAATGCTATTTTTCTATGATGTAAACAATTGTGAGGTGGCAGATTTTTAAGGAAGTATTATTTTATTTAAGAGTCTGTATCCCTTTGTGTGAGAGGAACCCAGAAAGGGTTCATGTTTGTTTTAAAGCACACATCCCTTACCCCTTCACAACTCAGCTCCTTTTCTTTTATCTTAGAAAGAGATGTCCCTATAGACATTTTACAGGGTTAATAAAATGAACTTTTCACAAAGATGCTTTTGCAAATGTAGCTGTAAGGTGGTATTTGAAAATAACCTGCTCAAAACCAGCCAACATCCTTACAACTATTTTTGCTGCCATATCCACTAGAATTACCAAAAAACATAGCTTCATCTCGATCTGTCTGTGGAGATCTCCCCTGAGACCAGACTTTCCTCCCCCTGCCCCTTTACAAAATACTGTATTTTTATCTAGAATGATCCTTAATTATTAGTCTCTGCATATTTTTTAAAAGTGCCAGAGACATTATATATATGCCAATACAAAACTACTCCAAGGCCTATGTATTCAACTGTGTTTACTATTGCAGTAGCCTGCACAAATTTTATGCATTTTTATGCGTTTGCCCCTTCTTTCCAAGTAAGGTATCTTGTTAGCTAACACTTCCTGAATGGTTTCTTGTCTCTTTCCTTCCTCTTTCCCTCCCTTTTCTTTCCTTCCTTCCCTCTGTTTCTCCCTCTCTGTTTCTCTCTCTCTTTTTCTTTGAGAAACCACCTTATCTATTTTTAGATGTTTCAAATTCCTAAAATATGAACTGTTGGGTGGTCTGCAATTTGGCCTGCAAACAACTCTGACTGGCCCATTTTTATCTGTACCATATGACTTTATTTCCTAAGAACTTCATGTCTTTGGACTGTAATAAACAACACAGAATCTAAGTAATTCTGAACAATCGTTTCAAATACACTTATCTGCACTCTTGGTTCTTACTCTTACTTCTTTCCAGATTTTGACTCTTGTGAAAGGCTGTAGTAGGCTCTTGCTTTCCCAGCAAATGAGATGGGCCAAGTCTCAGCATTTGGAATGGTTAGAAACTTTTTCCCAGGAAACTTAATGGGGAAGAGGTCAGTTAGCCTGTTATAGTTGGTGAATCACTCAAGTCGTCTACTAGAACCAAACGAGGGTGGCTACCTGGAGGTCTTTGTGGGGTCTGCTTCTCTCCTTCAATTGCAAAAGGAAGAAGGTGTGCGTATATAGACGTACATACATAGACACATACATATACACATATCTATGATCTCTGTTCTGACTTCCTCTTCAATATGTTGATCCCATCTAAAAACTTCTTTTAATCAAAATAACTAAATTTTAGCTTATTCCTCAAGAGAAAGAAAAGGATCCTGAAGAGAAAAAAATAGGGTAACCTACGTATATCACAAAGCAAAATAGGATACTCTTTCAGTTTCTATTCTAAGTTGTACCATCTTTCTGAAACCATTCTGAATTTAGTTGAAATTATCAATATTTATACTTTGAACCTTAGTATCTGGATTCCAGCCTGTATATAAATCTTTTGTTGTGTGTTGGGGGGATAACTTTGACAATTTGACTTTTAAGCTTGCACATTCTGAGGTAAATAATACATTCTCTAATCCAAAATAGCTTCCCAGAAGTTTTGAACTTAATGCTAATTATTCTTTTACTATTACCACTTCTCATGCATATATAACTATCCATTATTATTTGTGGCCGGAAAAAAAAAAGTTCTCCTATTTTGTGTTTGTCATTGTTTTTCTCGTATGTATGCTAACTGTTGGTGTTTCATAATTTGGGGCTTATAAAATTAAAAGTTCTACCTTTGGCCATTTGGACTCAACATTACATGAGGAATTGCACATGAAATGTATTTGTACTTTTTGATTTACAAAAGAAGGGAAAACATGTTGGTAATAGAGCTGTAATTGCCTTGCTTTGAAGAAAATTTCAAAATTACCGAAAACCAAGTACCTTCATTATATCGTTTTCAACCTTATGTTTCTGCAGGCTGCACAAAACTGCCTGCCCAAGGCACACAGCTCCTGCGCGCGTTTGCAGAATGCTTTTCTTCTTTAAAAGTCCCTGAAAACGTATCTGCTGAGATGCTGGTTTCCTTACTAGAATCGTAGGTGAAGGTTTCGATCCATGTGCAATTTCTAAGTTGAACTTTTTCTCTTCTGTTTGACTGTTGGTTGAAGTGTTGTGGTTAATGCAAGTTCAAATGTGTGAACTCAGATGACTCTGGAACTAGCCCCTGACCGCATTTTGCAGCAGCAGGATGACCGACTCTGGTGGTGGCTTGGCTTCGGGCTTCTGAGGAGGAAGGGCGCAGCCGCCCCACTGTTGACTCCTTCCCAGCTCGGAGCAGAAAGGACTGATGGAAAATATGATGAAGCCACCATTTCATCTGTGACCCCCCCCCCCCCCCCCGCCAAAGACTGTGTTTGTGCGTCTTGGCTGTTTTGCTCTGTTTTGTTTTGTTTAAAATGATGAAGTAGGACACAATTAAGTGTCAGGTTAGCAGCTCTTGGAAAGTGACCAGTACAGCCGGGTTCCCACTCCCTAAAGAGCCGGGCTCAGAGAAACCCTCCCGGTTTCCTGAGCTCTTGTGAGCAGTTACTGGCATGTCCAGGCCTTGTTCAGCCAGATCTGTCTGTGCTCTCGGGGTGGGATGAGTCTCCGGCTGCAGCGCTCCCAGGCCTGGGGGATTTTCGCATTTGCTTTTTCTTTTGTTTGTAACTGCAGATTCTGTACATCTGTTTGTGGGAGGAGAGTTGCTACTCAGGACAGGATTTAAGAGACAGATTCCAAGTGACCTTTAAGAGTCTGCATGGTGGGAGGTCCTGTTCCAGGAGAGTGGGTTGGTCCACCCTGGGACCCACCAAGCGAAGAAGGAGGGGGATGGTAAAATAAGGTTAAAGAGAGAATAGGTCCCCAGCCTTCACATTTTACTTAAAAAAAAAAAAAAAAAGTGGTTAAGACTACAGTCCAGATTGAGGCCTCTTCAAAAGGTCAATATGGTCTAGCCAGCTGCCCATCGAAACAGTCCTTGGGTTCATCAGCAGTGCGGAGAGGCGGGCAGAGTGCCTGCAGATTCCTGGCTTTGACTTTTGAGAGCCCCTGTCACAGTTGTGTTTATTACAGAAGACAGGGAGGTCCTTGTTCTGTGGCCTCTGTGCAGTGACTGAAACTTGAACCCAAAGGCAAGTCCAGACTATCCAGCCATTGGTCCCATTGCCTTGATCGGGGGGCGGCGGGGTGAGGAGGAAGCGCCTCCCATAAGGTGATCCATCCCCTTCTCCCTACAGAAGCTGGGTCTGCTGCGGCTTGTAGCCAAGCCAGAGGAGCGAGACTTCTCTCCTTCAGCCCCCTCCCCCACCCCGTGGCAGGGCTGATGTGTGTGACACTCACCGTCACGGAGCAAGAGCGAGACAAAAGCAAGTTCAATTTGAGGAGCATAAGGCAGAAATTAGAAATGAAAACCATATGTCCCAGCCAGGGAGAAAAGCAGTAACCTACAGATTATAAAAATCAATGAATTATTCTCCACTTGGGTCAGCTGAAATGTGAGCCCTCACGCCCAGGCCTGTCAGGAAAGCTAAGCAGAAGCATCTCGAAGAACAAAAAAAAAAAAAAAAAGAACTTCCCAAATGTGAATACAAGGCCCCGTAACCCCACAGAAACTCTGTATCTGCTTATCGTTTCTTTGGGCACCATGAAGATGGAAGGAGGCAGGTAGAGAGGGTCCCAGGAAAAGACCCAACGGGTAGCGGGCAGTCTCCAGCCGCGGCTCATCACCCCCAGATCAGGCCGCACCAGAGGTCTTACGGTGACGAGAGGTGGAGGTGGGTGAAGAGGAGTAAAGCCCAGATGAATGTGTTCAGGGAGCTCTTGTATCTCCGCACAATGTAAAGACTTGCTAGTTCCGGATGGTTGGCCTGCTCAGTAGCACACGTATTCCAAATAAACATTTTGCATGAAAGTACCTCTGTCCGTTGTCCTTGGCTGTGGGTGCACGAGCTGCCCCATGGGCCTTCAGGGCTGGTCCCTGCACCGGCTGCAGCTCAGATGGTGTCCTAACACAGGGATGGGCGGTCCAAGGACTTCCAGCACCTCTTGGTCTCCACTGAGTATTTCCTGGGTGACCGAGCTCCCCTTACATCTCCTGCAAATTCTCACTACAGGGTGGAAAGAGGCCTACGGTCAATTTGGGGATTAGGTTTGACTTTGGGCTCCTTTCTTAGCCAAGTGACCTTGCCCATGTCCCTTCCCTGGCTTCTGTTTTCCCCATCCGCCTCTCCTACTCCTCAAATATAAGAACCAAACATCTAGAAAAGCCCACATTGTGGGTGTTCAATGAATGGAAAACGGAGGTAGACCTGTACCTTATGGGGTACAGGGAAAATGCTTGTTGGCGAGCTTGTAGGTTTGCAAATCCAGGCCTTAGTCCTCTTACAGGGATTCACCTCTTTGCTTCTAGTATCCCAGTTCTGGAAGCAGATGCAAATTTAGCACCCCGTCATGCTCTCGATTTGTTTCTAGTAGCCCAGGAAACCTAGAAGCTGTTGTTCCTGAGTTTTAAAAAATGATTTGGTCCTTCTTTCCAGCTTAAGCTCGTTCTCTTCCCCACTTGCTTCTGTAGACTTGTCCTCATTCCTTCCTTGGCCCCATGTGTGTGGGTCTCCACACTTGAGGGTTCCAAGGCCCTCTCAGTAGTCTGAAATTTCAGATCATGTTCAAATGCAGCTTTTAAAGTAAGAGCTATTCCCAGTTGGTTGGTAATTGAATCCGCATAAGAAAATAAACCTGAAAAAGAAGTCCCTTGACCAAATTAATGCTATAAGATGAAACACACAACCTAGGGATTGGGGGATCCATCCCGGTCCTGGCTCTGCATTAACCAGCTGTGACTCTGGCCACCTCCCCTGCTCTCTCTGGAACACTTTGCAAGTGGAGAAGTGGAACTGAACTAAATTAACCTATCTCTTCCAACTCTAAGATTATATAGTTATTTTTTTGGCAAAATTGGAAGTCCATGGGGTCTTTGCCCCACCAGAAGGGTCCAAGAGTAGAATGATGTGAAAACCACAGCTGTACAGGCCTGAGGACTGGGTCATCATGGGGGTAGGGAGCCCTGCCATTATTTCTCTCACCAGGGTGGTCCATTTCCCCATTCCAGTAACTTCTCTTACTTCTCTCCTCCTTGCCATACTTCAGAACCAGCCAAGAGCCTGACAATATTGAATTCTCCCAAGCCTATTTTTCTTATGTTAGAGCAGGGCACTGGGTGTTTATGAGCCTGGCTGGCAGCCCAAAAGCATTCATCCACAGTGTCCATAGAGAGCGTCTTTCTCACAACTTGCCTGCTCGGGGTCCTTTTAAATGCACTTAGGTTTGGAGACATTTGTGCCTCGCCAGCTAAGTCGGCCTTTCTGCTTCTACCCCCCACACAAATCTTTCCCCGGGTGGTCAGCTTGTGTTCCACAGGCTGGAAATGCTGTCAGTCACCCTGCTGCTCAGCCTTCGGGGGACAACAGCACCATGGAAAACTGGGAGCATCAGCCCTCCCAGGTCCAGTGGGCCTCTGGTTTGTTTTCAGCCGGAGAGTCTAGCTTCGCTTTGAGTGAGAGGAGGTTTGTGCCAGATCACATGGAGACTCCATTGGCTTGGCAAGTTCCCTCTGCCCTGCACTCCCGCTGCCATCACGGTGGCGGTTTTTACCTAGCCTAACCCTGCTGGTGTTTCTCCACTTACGATGGCACGGTCGGCCTGTGGAGAAATAAACTCAAACATGCATTACCTGTTTCTTTTGAGTATTTAAAATAAAATGCTCAACACGGGGATGAGGGGAAGACAAGGAAACTAACATCGTTGGGTCTCTATGGTGTGACAGGTATGTTGTATGCACTAATTTAACGCATATCACTTTTCGAAAGACAAACGGGTACAGAGAAGAGGAGATAAAAAGCAGCACGTGGCTAGCAGCAGAGAGGGATTCAAACCTAAAATCCATGCTGTTCAGCTTAGCTTGCTGCCTCCCAGGAGGATGAGACAATGAGCCTCCAGCTAGGAAATCCAAAGGTAACACCTTACAATCCAAAATGCATTTGTTAAGATCAGATTCAGCAGCTTACATCAGAAAATTAGAAACAACAGTGGCCTAAATGAGATGGAAGCTGATTTCGCTCACATTTCTAAGGAGTTCAGAGGCAGGCAGTCCAGGGCCAGCGGGTCAGTAATGAAGGATAGTTGGAAGAAAGGCAGGCAGGAACAGGCCCTACCCCTGTCTCATGCCCTAAAACGAAACCACCCTTGAAAGGATTTTACACCACCCTGGAAGGAGCCCTCCCCCCTTTTCTTTCCCACGTGATAGGTAGATGACAAAAACCTGATCGGGTGACAGGCTCATGGAGGGTTAATCAGATTAAAACAGCCCACCAACAAGCCCATCAAAACCGCTAGACTTAAAAACTCCATGGTAACCCTCTCCGGGAGCTTTGTACTATTGCTCAATCAACTTTCCTTTGCTGCCCACTACTCTTTGTCTGGTCTACCTCTTCATTCTTTGAAGCAGTGTGACCAAGAACCATGGGCACCAGAGGAAAAGAAATCCTGCAACATCAACACCATGGCAATTGGGGAGCCAACTCCTTGTATCTTTCTGTTCCAGCCTCTTTCTCTCTCGTGGTGGCTTCCATCCTCAAGGTAACTTTATGGTCCAGGATGGCTAGTAGGCTGACAGCCATCTCAACACTTTCCAGGTATCTGACAAGAGGAAAAATGCTCCTTCCAAATGAGTTAGCTTTCCTTTAGAGAGACTTCCAGGGCATCTTACGCCCTTCTGCTTATATTCCATTTGCTGGAACTCAGTGACGTGGTCAAGCTTTTTGACTGGGCACTATCATGGGTCTGAATAAAATCAAATTTCTATTAGTAATAAAGAGAGGAACGAGAGTTACTGACTGGTAACCAGCAGCCTCTGCCGCAGTTCAACCACCTACAGGCATTATTAGCCTCAGGGTGGATAGGTGCTCACCAGCCACGATACAGAGCAGTCGTGTACTTTCCAGGTCTCCGTGGAAAGCTCTGCGACAGAACTCCACAGCAGCATTGAAGATTTATTCTCATGGAAGATTAAACATGTTGCCCCAAATGGAGAGTTTTTAATAGTGCCTTTAATCCAAGAAAGGAGCAACCATGAAGCCAAAAGGACCAGCTGTAAGCAGCTATCTCTGCAGTGCAATCTTAGGGTCTGATAGATGCAAACCCTTGCTTTCTAGCAGATGCATGTTCAGGTGAAGGAAATGACTTTTTCCATGTCCGTGCTCTTGGTAGTTACAACAAGGAAATGTGAAGAGAGGTGAATGGCCAACATAGAAGTGGAGATACCAGATTTCTGGGTTCTGAGACAACAGACTGTGTTCTTCCTTGTCCACACTTCTGTGGACACTCATCACGCCTTTTGCCCACAGCTACAGGCTGAACTCTGGACTGTCTTCACTGAGGTCCCAACAGTCTTTAGGAGAAAGCACCCCCCCCACTGCCGGGGGAGAGGGGCAGCTGGGGGGTGAGCCTGGGGTGGAGGGAGGGCTGGGGGTCATGGCCACAGGGATGCATGGAGCAGCATGGGCTCCTGCATCCGTGCTGGAGAGATCCTGAGGAGGGCTTATGCCAACACCTTCCTGCCCAAGACAGACACTTTCAGCCTTAGAAGTCCTACAGTTTACCACAAGGGAACAAGAACAGATCTCTGAGCAGTTCCGATAGGAGGTCTTACAGCAGAATATCCTGTCTTTCTGGTTAATGATCTCAGCCTGTAAACAATGCAAGGAAAGGTCCCTGAACCCCTTTCCTGGTTATGGAGATTTGTATTTATAGACATATCTCTACCGAAGAAGATGTGCCCCAGAAACTTTTATTTTTTTGTCAGACTTCATGACTAAAGGCAAAAATGAAACAGGAACCACAAGAAAACATTTAAAGATGTCAGGGGGAGAAAGTTGTGGCAGGTGGCACTGCTCATGCGGTCTAACAGCATGGTGGAGAACATTCTGAAGGGCGTGGAGTACTCTCGCTGGTGGGTCTTCCCAAGAGGGCAGGAAATGTTGAGCTTGGATTGGGTGAGTGTGCTAGGCTAAGCAAGGGAGGAGAGGCTAGGGGGCAGTGGGGAAAGATGACCACCGTATTTTGACAAACCTAGGAGACATGCCATTATTTGTTTGGAAGAAAATGCTGTCAGTTAAATTATTAAGTTCATCCCTATTTCAGAGATGTTAAGATGTGAGACAGAGATGTGCCCATACGGTTGATGAGATGCAGTAACTAACCTTCACTCCCTCTCCCAGGCTCCACGAACACCTCTCTGCCCAGCTGGGGCCTGTGGGGATGGTTCTGGAATGACCAGCCTGTGCTCCAGGAGCACGCAGGCCATCTGCCCAAGGAGTGACCCCCAGGCTGTGGCTTTCAAACTTAGGTGTGTATCCCAATGCCTGGAACTTGTTAAAAGAGAAAAAGAGGCTGATTTAGGGCGTCTGGTGTGAAAACTAGGACACTTCTTTTTTAACGAGTTGGCATATGATTTCCGTGTCCGTCATCCCATAGACATTTGGGGAAACTCTTCTGGAGTCTTCAGAAGCAATTCAATAGGGCAGATATCAGAGCTTTTTACTGTCCTTCCTAGCTTAGAGCCCCTTCTCTTTCCTGGACAATGTCTATTCGCCCTTCATTTCTCAGATGAAGCCTCAGTCCTGCCACAGCTTCCCTGATGTGGCCACATGAGGGGATGGCATGGTCTGAAAGTGTCCCCCCAAAATCTGTATGTTGAAGCTTAATGGCCAAGGTGATGGTACTGGGAGGTGGGGACTTTGGGAGATGATAGGGTCAAGAGGGTGGAGCCCTCTTAAATGGGATTTTGTGGCCTTTATAAAAGAGACCTCAGAGGGCTCCCTTGTCCCTTCTGCCACCTGAGGACACAAGAAGTCTAACACCCAGCAGAGGGCCCTCATCCTGCCATGCTGGCCCCCTGACCTCAGACTTCCAGCCTCCAGAACTATGAGAAATCAATTCCTGTTGTTTATAAGTCACCTGTCTGTGGTCGTTCATGAGAGCAGCCCGAGAGGACTAAGACAGTTTGGGTAGCTCTGGGATGCATTTCCCCTGTAAGGCACTGACCGTAATGACCGTGATGGAGCCAACTTAGAGTGTCAGATGTCACTGCCCCTTAGTCCTAGGTGACAAGCACCTGAGGGTTTGCGTTGTGTCTGTCTTGGGAATCCACAGGGCCTAACACAGTTCCTTGCACATCTTGACAACCTAGGTTATCAATAAACCCTCAGAAGTAAGTCGGAAGGGAGGAGGAGAGGCTACTAGGTCCTCCGTTGTATTTCTGGAGAGCAGGGAGTCAACACCATAGTGCAGCCAACATGTGAAACAAGCCTGGGCATGTTTCCACTGAGACGTTAACCATTGTTGTCTCTGGAGTTGGGATTATGGGTATGGATGTATGGATGCACACACTGTTTATCTGTGTTTTCTATAGCAAATTGCTGTTGCGTGGGGAAAAAAAAGAAAGGGTTTAAAAAGAGAGAGAAGAAATAATGGGCAGTGAATTGAACTGGATCCTGAGGTGGGGCCGGAGTTGCCCACTTTAATGCGGGGGTAGTTGGGACTCTGGCATTCGGATGGGGCAAGGGGGCTTGCTGGGGAGGGACACTCAGGGCCGTGGAGACTTAGCAACAGAGAAGGTCCCAGCTCTGTCCCGGGCATGCAGGGAAGGTGGGCAGAAGGCTTGAGCAGGCTGCATCCTCTCGCACGGCTGGCTGTGGAGTCTGTCCTCCCCGTGCAGCCCGGGCTGGCCCTCCCCTGTCTTGACAGTGGGCCCTGAGGATGGGCCAAGGGAAGGACCCCCGCTGGAGAAAGGCGGCAGATCCCACCCGGCCTCTCTCCCAGTTCACTCTCTCCAGGACCCATCCGGTTCCCCTCACATCCGACCTTATGTAAGTCAGCAGGAAGTGACAGCCCCGGTCCCCACTCCTCTTGGTGCAGGCCTACATCCTTTCAATACCGGACAATACCTTTTATTACAACTAGGGATAAGATCCAATGCTGGTCGATGTGATTGTTGCCTGATGTCACTCTGATATCTAACCACTCGATGAGCCTGTGTCAACAACTGATATAAGATTAATTTCCATTTTAACAGGAGAAAGGGATTTCTTCTTAAAAGGCGCCCGACAGAGAGCACTGATCCTGGATGCCTGACCTTGAACCTGAGCAAGGAAGTCAGAAAGCAAAGGGAAACATGTGGTCGCTATCAGCAGACATGTCAGCCTGAGGCCTGGGAGGATTCATCCAGACAGCTTCATAATTTTGCCATGGGGTCTGCTGTTTTGGTCTCTGACTCTGGAAGAACACGTGGAAGCTGTCAGGAGAGTCATTTCTGCCTTCGGGAAGCCCTGCGCGCACGAACTTGGACAGAACACTGTGTTTAAATCACGCCACTGCGCTGCACTCTGGATACCACTATTTTTAAATGTCTTTCTTAAAAACGTCTGTTCCATGGACGATTCCCTGTTAGAGTTATAATTGCACCCATATTATCTCTGTTTCAGATCCGCCCCACATAGGTAAGGTTGGACGATGAAGACAAATTAAGCTGAAGTTCGCAGAATTTGTTATTTCATTTACAATAGACCATCTTTATGAAGTTTGGGTATCTCCAGTGGATGGTACCTGTGGAGGGTTTGGGTTTTTTCTTATTCCAGAGAAGTTTCAAGGTCACGGAACCATTGCATAGATCCTGCTATCACATTCAGTAGAGAGAAAACATCTTCTTAATGCAAATAAAACGTGGTTTCCCGCAGCAGGTTTCTCCAATCTGCCTTGTTCATGCCCAGTTTGAGCAGTGAGCTCTGGGATGAGAACCGGGAGCCTCACAGAGTAGCGTCTCCACACTTCGACAATCCTGAGCACCTGCCTGGATGGAGAACCCTCGGCCCAAGGAAATTGGACCATCCCAGAGCCTTTGCCAAGCTGGCCTGCATGATTTTGTCTATTCTTTTTTTTTTTTTTTAAAGATTTTATTTATTTATTTGAGACAGAGAGAATGAGAGAGAGAGAGCACATGAGAGGGGGGAGGGTCGGAGGGAGAAGCAGGCTCCCTGCCGAGCAGGCAGCCTGGTGCGGGACTCGATCCAGGGACTCCAGGATCATGACCTGAGCCGAAGGCAGTCGCTTAACCAGCTGAGCCACCAAAGCGCCCAATTTTGTCTATTCTTGAGTGGTCTTTATGAAGAGCAGCAATCAGTCATAAATAAATCCTCCTGCTTGAAGCTGGTGCAGAGCAAGAGGTCACCCACCAGCCAGTCAGCCCCGCATGTACCTCCACATGGCTCTGTGTATTCTACACACTGATTAAGGCAAGGGAACTTTAGGGTCCAAAGGGGTGTAACTGTTTGGATTACAGTTGAACAAATGTTTATTCTCTAATCTCCACTCCCCCCTCCCCAGTGCACACTCTGAGGGCAGAGAATAAATCCCTGCCATTGATTTGAGGTTTGGCCACATGGCCTGCTTTGGCCAATGATGTATCAGCAGACGTGATCTGAGCAGAGGCTTGAAATGTGCTCACATGGTTGGGTATTCCCTCTTGTGCTTCTCCCATTGTCAGGAGAATATGCCCTAGGCAGCCCCCTCATTCTGGAAACATGAGAGACATGGAGAGGCGGGCCACCCCAGTCAACCTGAAGACCCACACTTAAAGTAGGGTCAGCCCAGCTAACACCCAGCAGAGGGCCCTCATCCTGCCATGCTGGCCCCCTGACCTCAGACTTCCAGCCTCCAGAACTATGAGAAATCAATTCCTGTTGTTTATAAGTCACCTGTCTGTGGTCGTTCATGAGAGCAGCCCGAGAGGACTAAGACAGACGCATGAGAAAAGCAAACACTCCCTGGGTACATTCCTGAAGAGGCTGTGGTCGCTTGTTACCCAGCAGGACAATGGCAGTGCTGCGGACTGGGACTTGGGCTATTACAGTTTTGATCTATGTACCACATTGCATCCGAGGGGAGCATGTACCTGATGTCAGGGCCTTCAGGAATATCAAGAATGTTCTGGAGATGGAGTGTACTCAAGCGACTGTGTCTCTGCCCTTTGACCCTGCACCTGCTCTGGAAACATGAGTGCTAGATTAACCTAGGACTGCTGCTGTGGGAAGTCTCCCCACGCACCCTCACCCCCATTTATTCCTGGAGGTCAAGTTGAACTCAGATTTGTCCTCTTACACTTCTTCAAAGGCCAAAAGATCATTAGAGGGCTCCTCTGCTTTTTGTACTCTCGAACATTTTTCTAAAATCCTAACATGAGGAGTTGCTGTATTCCTTAGCATACAGATTATTGTCTTTGGAGCTAGGTTTCTAAAAGTGATGGTGTCATGTGGAATCGAAGCTGAAAATAGTTCAATATCAACACTTGCCATTAGCCATTGGGATAAAGAGCTTCCGAGGTGACTGTGGCCAATAGCATAGGAGAGTCCCTGTTAGAGAAAAATCCCTTCTGGTAGAGCTGAGCTTGCAGAGGGTGGCTGGCGGGGGGCTCGCTGTCAGGGTGACACAGCCCGCTGGGAAGGGGCCCATTCTTCTGAGTGGGAAAGTGGGGGCTCTGTTCCGCCCTTCCAGGGAAGGCCAGGGGCCGCCACCCTGTGCGACCAGAGCCGAGGAGGTGTCCCGCTGCTCTTTGAACACTAGAGGGCAGCGTACGTTCATGCCAAGGACAGAGTTGCTCGGCGCCCCCTTCCCTCCCGGATGTGACAATGGGGCAGCTTTTCCTGCAAACAGAGCCCACAGAGCAGCTCATCTACAGATGTAGGCTGAGGAACTTTGCCCAGACAGGCCGGCGCAGAGGAAAGACTTTTAAGGGACTCTGCTCCTGGCCCCCTACTTTAGTTGTGGAAATGTGCAGAGAGCCCACAAGCCTTGGCTGGAACCCTACGTGGATGGGCCTTTGATGAGCTGAGCTATGTGACTTACATGTGTGACTAGAGCCTGTCACCACAGACATGGGTCTCGTGAGGATGATGCATTCGAAGGGTTTGTCCCCGCGCCTGTTCAACCGGTGATTATGGGCCGTCATACTGGTGGACTGGAAAGAGGCCCTCCCTGGGCAAGAGCCCCCTGAAGAGACCGAGCCTGCAGGCTGCTTCCCCTGCACAAAACCCTTCCCCTCGGGGGCACAGCGAGAGCCCCTCCAGGGCACCACATTTGTGGAAGCAGAGACCTCAGCCCCAGGCCACATGACCTCTTGAGCCTGGCAACCTTCTCAGCACAGAAGGAACCCCTCGGGGCCGGGCCCCTGAGGACGGAGCGGAGACGGGTGTGTGGGTGTGAGGGTGCCAGCTGACCCCCGCCCCATAGGCATGCTGCTCCCCCTCCTCCCCGGAGCCTCCTGCTCAGGAGGCTCACAGCTCAGACCCCCGCACCGCCCCCCCCCCCCCCCGGGCCTGACTGCCCTTGGGTATCTGTGAGCTCCCTCCTAGCCCTCTGACGCCCAAGTTGGCAGGTCAGGGCAGCCCCAGGAATCATTTTGATTAACCCAGAACAGAGCCTAGTTATTTCGTGCCCATATCACCTGTTTTCAAATGAGCTCAGCCTTGGAAGCTTCAGAATATTATAACGGCCGTGACTGCTGAGTGCTCCCGGGTGTTACAATCTGTAGATTGTAGTGGGGACGAATGAATGGGAGATCGTCTTGCCAGTGGCCTGGAGTCTAGACTTCTCAGTGTTAGACATGGCAGTTCACCAAGGGGCTGGGTGGCCGTGAGCAAATACTTAACCTCTTCCTACCCCAGGCTCCCGAGCCAGAGAAGCGGCCAAACGGTGATCTCTGCTTCGCCTTCCCTCCCCGCCAGGCAATTGTCCGAGTAAATGAAGCAGGACCCTCTGTGCGCACAGCGCTCGCCCTTCACACAGCACTTCCGTGGGGAGACAATTCTCCATGGATCTCCTGCCCTTCTGCCCCTTGTGCCCCCCAAAGAGCTGACTGCTTTTGTTCTGGACGTTGCTCAGGACCAACTTTCCAAGGGTGTCTGCAGAGCGAACAGCCTGGCAAGACAGGGGCCGCGGTCTCGGCCTAAGGCAGGTCTGTCCACTGCGCAGGAGAACGCGGAGAGTGTGTCCCTCTGGGGCAAAGCTCGGTGGGCTCATGGCCCCTTCTCAACGCGGGGGGCCTCCAGAGCGCGGGGGCAGGCTTCATGTTGCCCTGGGGGAGAGGTGTGAACAGCACAGTCCATCATCGCTGACCCGAGAGTCCTGTCCCCGGCCCCCCCGCCCCCCACCCCGCGGTACCGGCTGGCTCGCTGGCTAGCTTCCAAGGAAGGCCACGGTCCCAGGCCCTCCCCGTGCTGAACCAGCGTGAGCCAGTCCTTTGCAGCCTCCTCAACCCCTGGGCGCCGGGCACCGCAGGGTTTTCATTCCCATTCTGCAAGTGAAGCATCAGAGGCTCTGGAAGTGTTAGGGACATTTCCAGGGCCCGCTGACATCATGGCAGAGGACACTTCCATCTAAAGCCTACGTGAAGTCACCTGCGCCAAACCTCTCTTCTCTTCCCCAACCTGGATGGGGTGACTAGGGGTTACATGCGTGCTTGCTTTTACATTACTGTGCACTTCCCTACAGACAACAAAGGCTATCAGTGGGATTTTGCTTTCTTGTCCTCTTGCCCTAGGGGCCAAAGTACACGGGGGTTCCCTCAACCATCCCCCTCTGCATGGTCTCCCCGGGGCTGCAGCAGCCCCGCGCCTGGACACCTGTGCCCGGAGGCGGGGCTCTCTCCGCCCCGGAAACGCCCGGGGACCCTGAAAAGCGCCACCGCCCCCCACCCCAGCCTATCGGCACAGGGGAGGGGCCAGGGCGGGGGCTGAGCCCAGGAAGGAGAGGGCAGTGGTTGGCCCTCGCAGCTTCCTCGGCAGCAAAGGAGTCGGCCCCTGACGGGCTTGGGGGGGTCAGCGATGAGAGGCAGCCAGCGCAGAAGCAGAGGACGGGCGTCTGCCGAGCACAGCGTGGGGCTCTCCGAGGGGGGGGACACGGTGGCCAGAGCCACGGGGCCCCCAGAACAGGGCCTGAGAGGCCAGCTGGGCAAAAATGCGGGAGTCTGATTCTGTCATCCATCCCTTTGTTTTGTGTTTTTTAATAAAGGGAACTCTGATGAACCTCTAACTTTAGGTTCCAAACATTGTGTGTGTACCTGTGAGTGTATATATTTGTGTGTATGTGCGTGTGTATTTGTGCGTGGCTGTGTGTGTGTGCATGTGTGTGTGTGTAGGGAAGGATGAGCGTACACGCTAGAAAGGGGGAAAGGGAGGGCTAGGCTTGCATTTGGCATCTGGTGATCACCGCAGGCTTCTGACAAAATAGAAGCGATCCAAGGCAGCCTGGGCTCCGAATTTGTTTGTTGTGTGTGGTTTGAGGCATGGGTGATTTCTTAATAGCTCTCCAGCTGATTCTAACGCCCTGCAAGGCGTCGGGCCACCCCATCCAGCGTGGTGACCACGGGCCACTGTGCCAATGGAACACCTAGGATGTGGCCTGTCCCAAGATGTGTTGTAAGTGGAAACCAAACCCCGGGTGGGGAAGCTTCGTGCAAAAAACAAATGTAAAATAGCTCAGCATTTTTGTATTACACATTGAAATGTTATTTTAATATATTGGGTTAAATGAAATACACTATTACAATTAATTGTACCTGTTCCTTTTACTTCAAAGGTGCTACTAGAGAATTTACAGTCATCAGTGTGGCTTGCATTCATCACTCGCATTGAATTTCTACCGGATGCCACTGCCCTATCAGCCACTTGATGTTCCAGAAAAGGGGCTTGCCTAATCTCACACACCTGTGGAGTGCAGGGCTGGATCCAAGGCGCAACTCTACTACCCCATGTCTGCCGCAGAGTCGGGGGGCCACACGAGTGAGAGTTTCAGAAGGAAGCTCAGTCTCGAAGCAAGAGACGTTCCTGTTGTCTTCATTGCTGCCCTCCCCCCGCCCCCTGCCCCGCGGCACCCCGCACAATGCCTGGCCCCCAGCAGACAATCAACCGGTGCCCGTTGTAAACTGAATCCTCGGTGCCAGTTGCCTCTGGATGCAAAGTCCTGGTCCTCCAAAGCCTTTGCAATGCTGTCCCCTGCTGGCTGGTTGCTGCAAAAGCTCAGTGAGGTCCCTCAGGAGCAACTCGGCTGCGGGTGTGAGTGCACGGGAGCGTACTGTGAGTTGCATGAGCGTGTGTTGCGTGTGTGTTGCACGTGTGTTGTGGTGAGCTGTGTTGCGTGGGGGGGGGTGATGATGCCCTGCTTTAACACTCCAAGGGTGATGGCATTCCTTAGCTTAACTCTTTCCCCTGTCTGTGTAGCAGCAGTTGCCAGGGCTACAGACATCCTCAGGCGGTTGTGGGAAGTGTCCTCTGTCTACAAATCAGCGGCCCCAGTCTTCATGAAGGTCTGCTGCTGTGCTGGGTCTTTCTACAACACAAAATTATTTCCATAATTGTACACAAATGTCCTCTGATGGCCACAAGAAGTCTCAGGTAGGAAACATTCTGGTTCAAACCTGGTTTGGTGGTTCAGATGTCCCGTGCTCTGCACCACACAGCTTGCTTTCGGGCCCCGAGGTGCTATGTTCTTGGGGGAAGGGGGCGGTGAGTGATTGAGAGCAGAAGGGGAGAGCTGGATTCTCCACAGTGGAGAGAGCCTTGCCTTATGCCAGACAAGAAAAAAACGAGGCACAAATGTCTAACGGCTGAGCTTCCTGGAGAGACCAAAACCATGTGGCACAAATATTCACGCATTGGCAACATGTAAAGCAGTGACTGGATGTCCTCACTCCCCTGCACGCAGGCTCACCCCCGTGTGGCGCACGGGGAACACAGGTGGGGCCCCGGGTACTCAGATGGCCTTCCCTCAGTCCCTTTTGCAAGAGTAAAATGAAACCATATTATCCCTACAAACCACACAGGCAGGGACAACCTGCGAATCCATCCCAAAAAACATTCTCTTTTTCCTCCACCGGGCAGTTAAATTGCGGTTTCTGGACAAGAATCAAATGACTAGTCTGCGGTGATCTTATGCAAATCATCTCACTTTCAAGATGGTTTCCTGATCCTTAAAATGTCCCACCTTTTCTCAATGGGCTAACAGATCACTTGAGGTCCGGCAAGCTTTACACATTTAGAAAGCCTGCTGCTGATGTCTCCATCCAGACGCATTACATCAGAACTTCTGGGTGTCTGGATCAGACATGAATGTTTGTTCTGCTGGGCCAGACTTCTGTCCATCACATGCTGGACACACCTCTCCTTCTCCCATCCTCTGGGTACTTTCAATGGCCGAGGATGGGGCGAGAGTTGGCTTTGGGAGAATGGTGAGCAGGCTCACTGACATTTTACTTCACCTGGCCTAAGGGAGTCTTGGCTGTGGGTGGAACCGGGACGAACGTTCCCCATAGGAAATACAGGCCTCAGGGCTAGGCTGTGCCGGTCCTGCTCTCTCCCTCTGCCTCACCTCTGCCCTCTGTTCCTCCACAGACCCCTTCCTTTGGTTACTCTTCCTGAGGCTGCCCGGGAGGTAAGGGGAGGGCTCATTTCTGTTCCTTTCCTCAGCCCAGCCAGGTGTAGGTCTGTGGACTTTGCTCAGGTACCTGAACCAAAAACCCACGGCAGGGGGAGCCCCTTTGTTCTTTTTAATTATTTTTCCTGGGCCTTTGCATTATGAACACTTGGCTCTGACTAACTGTTAGAGATGGGAAGAGGAGGAAATTGGGAAGGTAATGAATTCCCTCAGCACAGAAATTCTTCAGGGAGGTAGAAAAAAATGTCAGGCTGCCCATTGTTGGCATTTCCACAGTCCTAGCTCTGTGCTGCCGTTAGGAACATTCCCAGTGTTGCTAGGGAGGTCCCTAAACCTACCAAGTTGGCATTCCTTCATCTCTCAAACAACCCGAGCCCTCAGATGGTTTACTCTTTTCCCCCAGGACTGTGTTTTGGGAAAAGGTAGATGCCTGTCTTTAAACAATCTTTGGCGCCAAATCAAGGAATATGTGGAAAGTTTGAGGATATCAAGTACAATCTAGAGAGATTATTTAAAAAACACGTTAATTGGAGATTAATTAACACATTAAGTGGAGAGTCACCACTTCAGAACTGGAATTCCTCATTGGGTAAACACAGGTCACTGTTCTCCCACCCCAATCTGCTCTCCCCTTCTTTCTGGGTACATGACCCCACAACTGAAGTCATGTATACACATCCCTGCCTTCCTTGTGGCTGGGTGTGGCCACATAGCTAGTTGTCATCCATGGAATGTGAATAGAAGAGGTATGCGCCACTCCTGCCTCACTTGCTTGAAAAGGAATTTGCTGCCCTGGACCCTCTTTCCCCCTCAGTGACATTTCATGATCTGGCTTCAGTCTTGTAGCCAAGGACAGTACCCTAGGATGGCGGGGTCACAAGACAGGCATCTGGGTCCTTGCCAGTAAGGATCAAAGCTATAATTTATTTCACAGAGCTGGTCTCGCAGTGTGGGGACTGTTAATGAGTGGGAAACAGGCATCTGTCTTCCTTAAGGCACCGATTTGGGGACTCTTTGTTACTCACCATGTAAATTTTATGGACCACATCCCTTACATCTGGGTTTACTCCTTGCATGGCCATTCATGCCTGTCTTCCCAAGAATGGCAACATGCATGCCTCTCTTTCCAAAATGCCTTGAATCCCATCCATCTTTTTTGTAATCTCAGGAGCAGCAGAGGGTTCTTACAATGGAATGACATCCTACTTAGAAGTTTGGGTCTAAAGTTAGAGCATAAAGTGAGGATCATGTAGAGTCAAAGTACTCCTTGAAGAGTCTTATAGTGCCTCTCCATGTCAAGAGCATCTCTCAATAAGCCCACCACAAGCCAGCTTTTCATCTACTCCAGATAAAGTGTTTGGGTTGCATTCTCAAGTCATGTAGTAGAAGAAATGTCCCTCTCTCTCTCTCACTATCTATCTATCTATCATCTATCTATATATTTTTAAAGTAATCTCTACACCCAACGTGGGGCTCAGGGTCCAACTCACGACCCTCAGATCAAGGATCACGTGCTCTTCCAACCAACCCAACCAGGCACTCTGAAGAAATGTCTTTGTTTGTTTATTTGTTTTGTTTTGTTTTTTAAGATTTTATTTATTTGAGAGAGTGAGACAGCACGAGTGTGGGGGAGGGACAGAGAGAGAGGGAGAAGCAGACTCCCCACTGAGCAGGGAGCCCGCCGATGTAGGACTTGATCCCAGGACCCCAGGAACTTCCTTTATATGCTAAAGGGTAACTCTAAAAATCCCACCAGCAAACATTCCAATCAATGGTCAAATATTGACATATTTCCCTCTGACGTGAGGAAGGAAACAAAGAAGTATGCTCTCACCACTTCTATTCATTCTGTTACTGGAGGTCCTAGCAGGTGCAATAAGGCAAGAAAAACAAATTGATAAATAAATAACTTTTATAAGAAATGATACTTTTATTATTGCCAGGCATTATGATTTTGAACATAGCAATTAAACTATTAGGATAAATAAGTGCATTTCTTAAGGTTATTGGATTTTAATTTTTTTAAAAACTCAATTGTATTTATAGCAACAAACAATTATAAAATTAGATTTAAAATGACATTTACAATAGAATTAAAAAGTCAAATATCTAGGAACTAAAGGTATTCAGTATCTCTACACCAACAACTATAAAATACTGACAGAAATTCAAGAAAACCTAAATAAATGGAGGGATATCTCATGTCAATGTATTGAGACAAAGATTGGATATCACAAAGACTACAGTTTTCTCCCCAATTCTCCCCAAGCTGAACCAGTAGATTCAATGCAATTCCATTTTAAAACACCAGCCGATTCTAAATTTTACATGGAAGGACAAAGGGCCAAGAATAGCAAAGACAGTTTTGAGGGACAAAGCTGGGAAATGTGCACTATCAAATATCAAGTTTATTACAGTGCTACATAATTAAGAAAATATGGTGTTGGCTCAAGAAGAAAAAACAGAGCACAGAAGAAGAATGGGAGGTCCAGAAACAGATCATCGCCTACATGGTCACTTGATTTATGACAGTGCAGTAGCAAAGAATGTTCTATCCAATCAGTTGTGCCTGGGGGTATTGGATCATGTAAGGGAGAAATCAATTTTCTCCCTCCCTTATGTGATTAATAAAACCAATTCCAGTTGGATTTTAGATTTAATTATGATAGGTAAGTCAAAGTTCTACAAGCTAATACAGCAGAATATCTTCATGATTTTGGGTAGGCAAAGTGTTCTTAAGCATGCACAAGAAAACTGACTTAAAAATAAAAAAATTGGGCTATATTAAAATTAAAAATTTCTGTCCATTAAAAGCTATCACTAAGAACACGAAGAGGCAAGCCACAATGTGGGAGAATATATTTGCAATTCATGTCCCAACAAAAAACTCAGATTTAAAATACATAAAGAATCTTACAGATCAGTAAGAAAAAGGCAGATAACCCAAAGAAATATTACAAAAATATTGAATGCATACTAGAGGAAAATATCCAAGTGGCCATCAACATAGGAAAAGGTGTTCAATCTCATTAGTCACTAAAGAAATGCAAATGAAAATCACAATGTAGTATCTGTACACTCATACCAGAACGGTACAAATTTTTTTAAAAGATTGACAATAGAAAGTGTTGCTGAGATGTGGAGCAACGCAGACTACCTGCTCTGCCTGTGGTCATGTAAATTGGTGCAACCAACTTAGAAAACTGGCTGGAAGTATCTATTAAAACAAATACAAGAGCCCTATGACCCAGTAATTCCATTCCTCAGTCTATGCCCAAAGTATTGACCAAAAGATGTGTAAGAATAGCCCCAAGCTAGAAACAATACAAAATGGATAACTAAATTATTGTTTATCCATGCAACGAAATATACACAGCAATAAAGATGAACAAGCAACCTAGTCCTGTGACAATGTGAATGAATCTCACCCACAATATTAAATGATAAAAACACAGAAGGGACACAGAGAGGACACAGAGAGAACATATTTTACAATTCCATTTATACAAAGTTAAGAAATAGGCAGGGTGCCTAGGTGGCTCAGTAGGTTAAGCGTCTGCCTTAGGCTCAGGTCATGATCCAAGGGTCCTGGGATCGAGTCCTGTGCCGGGCTCCCTGCTTGGCGGAGAGTCTGTTTTTTCCCCTCCCTCTGCCCTTACCCCCCCACCCCCCAATCCCTGCTCATGCTCTCTCTCACTCTTTCTCAAATAAATAAATAAATAAATAAATAAATAAATAAATAAATAATCTTAAAAAAAAAAGAAATAGGCAAACCTAATCCATACTGACAGAAGTCAAGCTAATAATGGACACTTGCAGAGAGAGCTAGTGAGTATGGAGGGCTTCTGAGGTGCTGGAAATGTCCTGTGTGTAGCTTTGGTGGTGGTTACAGGTCAATTACCTATGTAAAACGCATCAAGCTGCACACTTAAGCAGAGGGCACTTTACATACTTTACTGTAAGCATTTAGTCTCTCAACTTAAATAATTAACCCAATTAAATAAATTCATAAAGTTAAAAAAACCACTCCAATTTATTCTTGATACAAGTGGTGTGTGGGTTTGCAGAGCAGGGCCTGGGGTGTGGGTCTAGAAGCTAAAGTGCCTGGTCTTCTGTAACCACCCACACAACCCCTTCCTCTCCTAGCTCTTTGAGGGAAGTGAATAAAGCTTGATGAGGACTTAAAATCCCTCTGCTAACCAAAAATTCTACAATTGACCATATCCAGAGTTATTTTGGGGGGCAATTGATACTCTCACACGCAGATGATGAGAGTGTAAATTGGAGGCAATTTGGCAGTAATTGATCACAGGGTTTAGGATACACAATGTCCCATCCAGCAATCAGTTCTAGGAGTGTGGATGTGTGCATACAGACCCACATATACAGACCCACGTACACGTGGATACGTACACGTGGATGGAGGATGTTTATTGCAGCATCCTGAGAGAAAAATAAGCAACAATCTAAACGTCAATAGGAAATGATTAAGTAAAATACAGAGCGTATGCAGAATGGAATTTTATACATTATGCAGCCACTTAAAACGATGAGATGAACTGACATGGAAATATATTTACAAAAGACTTTTTTTTTAAAAAAGATTTATTTATTTTAGAGAGAGAGAGCGAGAGTGCGTGCATGTGTGAATGGGGGAGGAGCAGAAGGAGAGGGAGAGAATCTCATGCAGACTCCCCACTGAGTGTGGAGCCCTACTCCGGGCTCAGTCCCATGACCCTGAGATCATGACCTGAGCCAAAACCAAGAGTCAGATGCTTAACCAACTGAGCCACCCAGGTGCCCCAAAAGACATTTTTAAATAAAAAATAAGTAACAGAATCAACAGGAGAGATGGTCTGACTTGGTCATAAGTAAGAGTTCTACAACCAGACAGCTGGGCTCAAACCCTGGCTCTGCCACTTCCCAGCTATGTGACCTTGACAAGCCACTTCCTCTGTATGCCTTTCTTCCTCTCTGTATAATGGGGGTACAGATGGTACTTGCAGGGCTATTATGAGACTAAAACAAGTTATGCACGTTAACATGTTATCATTGTTATACCCCAAAAATGTTAGTTACTATATATACAGTGTGATCCCATTTATGAAAATCTAGATAATGGTAAATGTATGTGTATCTCCACGAATATGTGCTGATACATTTAAAGAACTATATAATACTTGCTTCTGTATATGTATTGGTGATGTACTATTTTTAATGGTGCATTTTAAAAGGCCACATTCTCTCAACTAGTCAAGCTGGATAAAGCAGAAATCACTCCAAGTGCTGTCAACCTGGCTTTAGGATACAGTCTGCCGGATGCTCGGAGTTTCTCTCCCATTTCTGAAGGCACAGCCTTTTTCACTCCTCACCCCCACCCCTCAGCTCCACCTTCCGCAGCCCCACCCCTATCTGGTGCATGATTCGGAGAAGACAGTGGACACTGCAGACCGTCATCCACACAGAAAAGGGCTCACACAATTACGAAGTCAAGGTCTTGCCTCCTCTCTTCCTTGCCTCCTCTTCCTGCAGTCTTTCCCACTCTGTCTCCCTGCCCTGGGACTTTATTTCTTTCCCCTCTAGAAAACCTCCTGTAGTAAAGTTTTTAATAGACTCATCCATAATGAATTCATTATAGGCAAAGTTTCATATTTGCTTTTCAGAAGTGTTTACCTTTTCCCATTAATAAAAGAGAAGACTTATACACCCAAAGAAGACTCAGTAATTGTGGAGCAGCAGAGAGTCATGGTGTGGGTCTCTTTCTTCTAATGGGTGGAGAGCATGCTTCCATGTGTGATGGCCCCCTCCATCAGGAGAGCTGGGCCGTCTATGGCAACCAGAGCCTGCACATGTTAATATATCAAATCTGGTGGCAAGCCCAAAAGTCGTGGGATTTGGAAGTGAGGCCTGGATTCTATCTTGGTTGTCTCTGGGTTATCCAGAAATATGGTTTTAACTCCAGACCTTAGAAAATGGGGATGATAACAGTTCTTGAGTATTATAAAAATTTATGGCATTTTACTCAGAAAGTACCTTAGACTTGTTAAGAAAGTCTCTCAATGTGTTAAAATAGTTTAATGTTTCCTCTTTCAAGTATATTTATTTAATCACCTAGTATTTTTGCTTATAAATAAGAAATAATTCACTTTCTCTTTCTTTTCTCTTCTTTCTACCTCTAATCAGGAAAACATTCATTGAATATTGCAAGAGAGCACCATTAAGAAGCAGAACTGATTATAAACATAAAACTCTCACTTCTTAACCAGTACAATCAAACAAACATGTTGTCTTGAAAGGAACCAAGCATCTTCTCCAATAATGCTGGAACTTTCTGGAAGTCCCAGGGGTTAAGGAGTGTAAACTAGTACTAGAGCCTCAAAGAGGACTATCAAAGTAACTCTCTTAGCGATACATAATGCTCACTTAAATGTTTATCTTTCACATACACTTGTGGGAATATTTATTACTTGAGTTTGACTCACAGGTTCAAGCCTGAATTGTGAGAAAGTTCTTAAAAAGCCTAACCATCCAGTTCCCATGAAGTTTTTAATAGGGTGCCACAAATATGGCAGGAGATGCTAGCAGTCAGTGTTGCGTGGATGGAAGAGAGAGCAGTTAGGGACATCCGGGTGAGGAAATGATACCTCTGCTTTGTCTTGAAAGCTAGATAACATCAGATTAAAAAAAAGTTGTTAAGCAAGGTGAGGAAAGATGGGAAGAAGAAATGCACAGAGCCTCCAGGGCAGTCTTTCTCCACCAGCTGGGTTTCTACCTCCACCTCTGCCTCCAGTGGAATAGTCCATTGGCTTAACGGGGGGGATTTTGGAGCCTGAGCAATGGAAGGAGGACATTACCAAAAATACACTGAGCTAGATGTTGTGCAGGGGATCTGCCCCCAGTACACTAGGGTTTTATACAGAGGTAGCAAGTAGCCATGGAGGATTTATTATTATTATTTTCATCGTGATAAGTGCACTTCTTAATCCCCATCACCTATTTCACCCATCCCCCCACCCACCTCCCTCTGGGAACCATCTGTTTGTTCTCTATAGTTAAGAGTCTGTTTCTTGGTTTGTCTCTCTTTTTTTTTCCCCTTTGCTCATTTGTTTTGTTTCTTAAATTCCACATATGAGTGAGATCATATGGTATTTGTCTTTCTCTGAATGACTTATTTTGCTTAGCATAATACTCTCTAGCTCCATCCATGTTGTTGCAAATGGCAAGATTTCATTCATTTTTATGGCTGAATAATATTTCATTTTATATATAATTGGGACCCATGTCTTTATGAAATTATTCCAGATGATTGGAATGACCAACCCATGTGGAAGTTTCTGGTTTTGAAGTTCTTTTTTTTTTTTTTTTTAAGATTTTATTTATTTATTTGAGAGAGAGACAGATAGTGACAGAGATAATGAGAGAGAGCACATAAATATATATATGCCACATCTTTTTTGTCCATTCATCTATCGATGGACACTTGGGCTGCTTCCATATCTTGGCTATGGTAAATAATGCTGCAATAAATATAGGGGTGCACATATCCCTTTGAATTAGTGTTGTTGTATTTTTGGGTAAATACTCAGTAGTGTGATGACTGGATCATAGAGTAGCTCTATTTCTAATTTTTTGAGGAACCTCCATACTGTTTTCCACAGTGGCTGCACCAGTTGGCATTTCCACCAAAAATGCACGAGGGTTCCTGTTTCTCCACATCCTCACCAACATTTGCTGTTTTGCCGTGGAAGATTTTTGAACAAGTGAATGTCTAGACCAAAATAACATTTGAAAAATACTAGTCAAGTAACAGGAACTCTCATTCATTGCTGGTGGAATACCAAAGGTACAGCCACTTTGAAAGACAGTTTGGCAGATTTTTACAAAACTAAACATACTGTTACTGTGCAATCCAACAACTGGGCTCCATGGTATTTCAACTCATTTGGTATCCACCCACACAAAAATCTGCACACAAATTCATAATTGCCAAAACTTGGAAGCACTCCATGGGTAGGTGAATGGATAAACAGTGCCTTCATACAATGAAATATTATTCAGTGATAGAAAGATATAAGCTATTAAGCCATGAAAAGACATGGAGGAATCTTAAATGTGTATTATTAAGTGAAAGAAGCCAATCTGAAAAGTCTACAAACTGTATGATTCCAATAACATAACATTCTGAGAAAGGCAAAACTATAAAATCAGTGGTTGCCAGGGTTGGGATGAGGGAGGGATTAATAGATGGAGCACAGAGGATTTTTAAGGCTGTGAAACTAATCTATAGGGTAATGTAATGGTGGATACATGTCATTATACATTTGTCAAAATCCATACAATGTACAACACAGAGTGAACTCTAATGTAAACTATGGACTTTAATAATATATCAATACTGGCTCAAAAAAAAGTTAACTGAAAAAGTCAACTTGGGAATGCTTGGGAATGAGCTTGGCCAGGCTTGAAATACAATGTTGAAATGGGACTTGAAAAGCAGAAATGGATGTAATAACCTGGTGCGCTTTCAGCAGATTCAAATTCTCTTGGGATTGGGTCATGCAACCCATGTTTTTATGAAATTATTCCAGATGATTGGAATGACCAGCCCATGTGGGATTTTCTGGTCTTGAGGTTTTTTTTTTTTTTAAGTTTTATTTATTTATTTGAGAGAGAGAGAGACAGTGACAGAGATCACGCGAGAGAGCACAAGCAGGGAAGAGAGGGAGAAGCAGGCTCCCGCTGAACAGAGAGTCGATGTGGGGCTGGATCCCAGGACCATCATGACCTGAGCCAAAGGCAGATGCTTAACCCACTGAGCCACCCAGATGCCCCTCTGGTCTTGAGGTTCTTAAGGTGTGTGTGATTTGTGATTCTTTGACTTTGCAATTCAGCCCCAAGAGTAGTCACCTGAAAGGTAATAAGCCACTTGCAAGGCTTAAGATTTTATTTATTTATTTGAGAGAGAGAGAGAGACAGATAGTGACAGAGATAATGAGAGAGAGTAGATTTCAAGTAGTCCCATTTCAAGTAGATCTCTCCAATTTTTAGATAAAGCTGTTGAGTAGATAAAAGATTTACCTAAAGTCATTCTGTGAGTTAATGGCCAATGGAATCCACCTTCTTTTCTCATTCAAGCTTCTGCCTCTGGGTGGATTAACCTGTTGCACACACAGCCTTTTCTCCTGTAGGCTTGCCCGCCCTCCCCCCCCCCCCCCTGCAGTGCTATGTGTTGGGCCAGGAGTAGAGGAAGTTTCTGTACAGGTGCCCTGGGTTTAATGCCAAGCCCTCTCACCCATGCCATCTAGACTCTTGCTACTCAAAATATGACCAGCAGTGCCAATGTCACCTGGGAACTTGTTAGAAAGTCTCTCTGGTCCCACCTCATCCCTAATGAATCTGCACTGTCACAAAACCCCTGAATGATCCATTTGCATTCTAGAGGTCCCCTCCACCTGCCAGGCTCACCTGCTTTGCTTTCCCAGCTTTGCCTTGGCTCCCCATCCTGCCTGTGGGCTCCACTGCCATCTCCCAGGCTTGGCTTGGGTCTCTGGATGTCCATCTCTGTGCCATCAACACCATCACCATGACCATTTTTCTGCTTGTCTGCCTATGGAGACCCACATGGTTATGGGGACAACCAAAAGGAAGCCAAGAGTCATCACAGAAGAAAATCGGTCTGCTAGTTGATGCTCAAGGTTTTCTTCCTTCCTTCCTTCCTTCCTTCCTTCCTTCCTTCCTTCCTTCCTTCCTTCCTTTCCTTTCTTTCTTTCAGTTCTCTAAGTGTGTTCTCTGTACCAGTATCATCAGCATCACCTGGGAATTTGTCAGAAATGCAAATTATGGGGCCCCAGCCTAGTACCAGGGAATCAGCAGTTGTGGGGCTGGGGCCCAGCAGCCTCTGCTTTAACAAGCCAATTCTCTTCCTTGCTCTTCAGGAGAGGCTTTGGGTGGTGCTGCCTCTCATGTAGTTAGGCAGCCCATCACAGGTGAAATCACCAGCTTTCTTAAAGTGTCAAAATCGCTCTCTCAATTCTCATCTGTCCCCATGTGCTTATTGATTTGGAAAACAAAATAAAAGATACATGAATGGCTATTAAACTAGTGGATCATAGTATCTTGAGTAGGCTGATTGTTCTGTGGTAATTAAAATACAGCAGAGGCTATTTCCGACATCTGATTATTGATCCGTGAGGCTGAGAAGCCATTTCAGCCCATTGTGTGAACCCAGCTCCTTCTGCCTCAATAGGAGGCAATTCTGTCCTCCAGATAATTATAGACGCTCCTCCCCACACAGCCCTCACCCCATGTGTTGCGAAAATGATTATCTGGCTGAAATTTTTGAGAAAAAGAAATCAGATTCAGAAGCAATTTTTTTGTGCGCAAAAGATTTCCGTTTCAAAAATCCACTTCCTTCCAGGAATGAAAGGCATCATTTTTTAAGTCAGAGATGAGTAGTGAATGAGTGTTTAAAAAGTGGCTCAGCACTTAAATTTTATGTTCTAGCACTTAAGCTCAGCACATAAAACAAAGCAGAGGTGCAAAATTCCATGTAAATGTATTTCAAAACCTGTTCACCTTGATATTCCAGCCCAAGTTCACGGTCCTAAGTAACAGGGAGAGATTGTTGGGCCCCTGAAATGAAACTGAGCCCTCGGGATCATTAAGGCCTGCTCTTACAGAAATCTGTGCCTGTGTCCTGGGTCTTGGGGGCAAGCTGTTCCCTGTGAGGCCAGGGAGCCCACATGGCTCCTCCTGTCTCTTGCTCTGTGGCAACTCAATTGCCATGTCCTACTTCTGGGCCCTTCTGCCCTCCTCGTCCCAGTATACCCTCCTCTCTCCTGTGGCCAATTCCTACTCATCCTTCAAGTCTCTGTTGGTAAGTCACCTCACAGAGGAACTCCGTGACCACCAGGCTAGTTTCACTCCCTTAGTTCAGTTGCCCCATGGTTCCCCGAACTTCTTTCCTGACACAGCGTGTGTTCCTAAATTTACTTCAAAATCCATCAGCAGAGACAGTGTGGACTAATTTGTTCCCATTAGTTTCTAAGCAGGTACAATCATCTAACATATTAGAAACAAATAATCTGATTTAAAAACAAGCAAAGGACCCAAATGGAGGCATTTCCAAAGAAGACACTTGGATGGCCAATAGGTGCAATGGAAAGGTACTCAATATCACTCATCATCAGGGAAAGACAAATCAAAACCACAAGGAGATACCACCTCACACCTGTTAGGATGGCTAGTATCAAACAGACAAGAGATAAATGTTGGCCAGAATGTGGGGAAAAAGGGACCCATGGGAATGTAAATTGGTGCAGTTACTGTGGAAAACAGTATGGAGGTTCTTTTAAATATTAAAAACAAAACCATTATATTACTCAGTAATTTCACCTCTGGGTATCTATCCAAAGGAAAAGAAACCAGTATCTTGAAGAGACAGTTGCACTCTCACATTCACTAAAACATTATTAACAAGAGCTAAGATAGAGAAACCACCTAGGTGTCTGTCAATGAATGAATAATGAAGATGTAGTGTATATACACCATGGAATATTATCCAGCCATAAAAAACGGGAACCCTGCCATTTGTGACAATCTGGATGGAATTGGAAGGCATTGTACTAAGTGAATAAGCCAGAGAAGGAAAATACTGTATGATCTCCCTTACAAATGGAGTCTAAAGAGGTCACACTCATGGAAAGAGAGACTGGAATGATGGTTGCCAGGGGCTGGGAGTAGAGGCTAGGGAAAATGAGGGGATGTTGGCAAAGGGGACAGACTTTTAGTTTTCAGATGAATAGGTCTGGGGATCTAATGTATGGCATGGTGACTGCAGTCAAAAATACCATATTGTAGATTTGAGATTTGCTGGGAGAGTAGATCTTACATGTCCTCACCGCACGCACACATACCCAACCATGTGAGGTGATGGATGCGTTACTTAACTTGATTATGATAATCATTTCATAATGTATACATATGTAAAATCACATTGTACACCTTACATATATACAGTTTTATTTGTCAATTATACCTCAATAAAGTGGGGAAAAATAAAGCCACGGTCTAACGTGGCCACTACAAGTTCTTGTTATCTCTTCCTGATCAACTGTTCATGCTTTCCTTTAGCATATGAACTCCAGAAATTGGGTTTTTAACGTTGAAAAGAATGGATTGTCGACTAGTGCGTTAAATGTTAGCAGTAAGCCCTCATTTGTGAAACGAAAGGAGATCAAGATAAGTGAGCTATGTGGATAGGAAAAATATTTTAGAAAAAACTCCTCACCTTGTAAAAGGGAGGTCCGTACCCTTAGGGATGGTTCTGTGGCTTGGCCCCAGTGATCTTGTTTCTGATGGACTTTTGGGGAGATATTTTTGTTGCCTGATGCCCACAGATTCTGTCCCTAGAATGTGCTCTTCTCTGGAGCAAGCTTTCATGCAAGGGGACACGTGATATCTAAACAGGCAACGAACAGCCTTCATCAACTTTTCAAATTAGTTATCTAAATCATTTGGGGCGTGCATGCTAATAAACCTGTGTTTAATAAATGTCTCCATGTGGGGTAAAATTCGGTCAAAGGCTTGCTTTTACGATAAGCTGGTTGAGAGGGGTACACAATGGCCAAGTCTCCAGCACCCTGAATTTCTTCAAGGCTGCCGTGGCTGAGCAGGAAGACGCCAGGTGCTGTGGAGGCTCTGATTGTAATCACCCCTGCCTTACGTCTGGTTCTTCCTGGCCAAGTGTCAGGCAGGGCAGGGACCACTTACTAAACACATCACAGCAGCAAAGCAGCTTCTGGAATGGATGGCCAGAGTGTTCAGGCTCACCAGTAGAGCTACATGAAGACAGGAGGGTGCAGAAAGAAAGCATGAACAGACGTAGGAAGCCTACGTGTGAGAATACGTGTGCCAAGAAAATACTGTTTTAGGTAATTTCGCAGAAAAGAAGGTTGGCAGGTAGAAAAACAACAGGGGTTTTCATACACTGACTTTTTTTTTTTGAAATCATTTTTCTTTTGCATGTTGGTCTTTATTTTCTGTAATTTAAAATTCTCTATTTCCATAATGATGGGAGATTCTGTGAGAATATGGGGAGGGGGACAGATAGTTTCAGTATTTTTAAATTATCAAATTCATAGTAAAGTTACCCCATAGCTCAGTGCCTGTCATTTGCTTGTGCTTCCATGTCAGCAGGGTACAGAACCCAGTGGGTGTAAGGAATAAACAACAACAACAACAACAAACAGGAAAAAAACCCTCTCCCAGTCCAGATGTGTGATAAGTACCTGTTAGATTGAACTGAGGGAAGCCCAGAATTCCTTCCTTCTGGTGCTTATTATCTTCATCTATCATCAGGCATGAGCTGAACCTCTTGTCATAGCCAAAAGCTCTTCAGACGAACTACTGATTATTCCAGGATGGATGATTTCTTTGGTCTTGTGGCTCACTTCTTTTGACCAACCAGGACTTGAAGCCTAATCAGTGTTGCTATAGATTCTGCTCTGAAGCTCCCCTGTACAATTCGGTAGCACCAGGCCACATGTGGTTCTTGAAATGCGGCTGGTCCCCACTGAGATATGCTCTTCATACAAATACATACTGGGTTTCAAAGACTTCAGATAAAAAAAAAAAGAATTTAACATATCTCCATTAATGACGTTTATTAAATCACATGTTAAAATACTATTTTGGAAACACAGGGTCAAATAAAATATGTTTAAATTTAAGTTTACCCATTTCTTGTTACTTTTTATTGTTATGTTAATCACCATACATTACATCATTAGTTTTTGATGTAGTGTTCCATGATTCATTGTTTGCGTATACACTCAGTGCTCCATTCAGTACGTGCCCTCTTTAATACCCATCACCGGGCTAACCCATCCCCCCACCCCCCTCCCCTCTAGAACCCTCAGTTTGTTTCTCAGAGTCCATAGTCTCTCATGGTTTGTCTCCCCCTCCTATTCCCCCCTCCTTCATTCTTCCCTTCCTGCTATCTTCTTCTTCTTCTTCTTTTTTTTTAACATACAATGTATTATACAGGTCTGTAATTCAACAGTCTTACACAATTCACAGCGCTCACCATAGCACATACCCTCCCCAGTGTCTATCACCCAGCCACCCCATCCCTCCCACCCGCCCCACCACTCCAGCAACCCTCAGTTTGTTTCGAGATTAAGAATTCCTTATATCGGGACGCCTGGGTGGCTCAGTCGGTTAAGCGTCTGCCTTTGGCTCAGGTCATGATCCCAGGGTCCTGGGATCGAGTCCCGCATCGGGCTCCCTGCTCCACGGGGAGCCTGCTTCTCCCTCTGCCTCTGTCTCTCTCTCTGTCTCTCATGAATAAATAAATAAAATCTTTAAAAAAGGGCGCCTGGGTGGCTCAGTCGTTAATCGTCTGCCTTCAGCTCAGGTCATGATCCCAGGGTCCTGGGATCAAGTCCCACATCGGGCTCCCTGCTCCGCAGGAAGCCTGCTTCTCCCTCTCCCGCTCCCCCTGCTTGTGTTCCTGCTCTGGCTATCTCTCTCTCTGTCAAATAAATAAATAAAATCTTTAAAAAAAAAAAAATCTTTAAAAAAAAAAAAAGAATTCCTCATATCAGTGAGGTCATATGATACATGTCTTTCTCTGATTGACTTATTTCGCTTAGCATAATAGCCCCCAGTTCCATTCATGTCGTTGCAAATGGCAAGATTTCATTCCTTTTGATGGCTGCATAATATTCCATTGTGTGTGTGTGTGTGTGTGTGTGTGTGTGTGTGTGTGTGTATCTTCTTTATCCATTCCTCTGTCAATGGACATCTGGGCCCTTTCCAGTTTGGCTATTGTGGACATTGCTGCTATAAACATTGGGGTGCACGTACCCCTTCGGATCACTACATTTGTATCTTTGGGGTAAATACCCAGTAGTGCCATTGCTGGGTCATATGGTAGCTCTATTTTCAACTTTTTGAGGAATCGCCATACTGTTTTCCAGAGTGGCTGCACCAGCTTGCATTCCCACCAACAGTGTAAGACGGTTCCCCTTTCTTTTTTAATGGAGATAGGGGGAGATTTAAAATTACATAGGTTTGTTTTTGTGACTTGCATCATATTCCGGATGAAGAGCATTGCTCCAAAGAAAAGTTCTGTTGGAAAAGTGGCAGATAAAATGAAGCTGGGGTTATCTGGGCTGTAGGAGGGGTCATTGCTGGCACTTGGCCCTGGCCATCCAGGGTGCTAAGATGTGCCTCTGGACCTGGGTAACTCAGGCCAGGTCTAAAGTCCTTCCCTCTGCTTGGCCCCATTTTTTGGGGCCTCTGGTCAGTGCCAGGTGACAGCCAGCTAGCCTGCTGAATTAATCCTTGTGAACGAGTGACAGATGCTGGTGGGTTCAGGACCTACCCTTTTCCATGGCCCAGTTCGGAAATCCCGCATGGTCTTAGTGAATATACATGACAATTTACTGTCCATTCATACAACCATTACTGACTACGGACTGTGTACCATACACACTGCTAGTCCCCAGGCCAGAGACACTGTCTTCTGAAAGAGAGACAGAGAGAGACCGAGAGATGGAGAATTTCAATGCAGTGAGCAAGATTCTAGAGCGGTGGGGTAGAGGTCCATATAAGTAAATGGATTTGGAATAGGGAAGATAATATGATTCGATGTTCAGACAGGCCCAGGGAGCTTTCACAGAGGAGCTAGAGTTTGAGAAGCATTTTCAAGAGTGAGTAAATGATTTCTAGGGGGAGAAGTGAGGAAAGAGCCTTCTACACGCTCTTTTGGGAATCCTGTCAGGGATGGAAAGGGCTCTCTTCTCTCTCTCTCTCTCTCCATTCCCTTGGGTTATGGAGCTGATGTGAATATGCTGTTCATCACCCTCTTGCTGTCTCCCTAGCTCGTGCTAATGAACTATTCCACCTAGCACACAGCTTGGCCGACGCGAACACTGGCCAGGACTTCTCTCCCCTCAGGAACCATTCGCTTCTCTTGCACATGTGGAGTTGACCTTTTCTTCTCCCCTTTCATTCTGCTTAGTAAGCAGACCCTGACTAACAACACCTGCATCCTATTCACTCTGCAACGCGAGCCAAAGGGTAGAGAAGCTGATCTTTGGGGGCGGGGGGGAGCTGGGCGCAGCGTGGGGACAGCCGGCTTCGTTTCCTATCAAGGGGGGCCACTGGGAGGTCTCACAGAGACTCGTGTCCCACTTCCACAGATAGTGCTGCTGTCACTGGTCCACACGTACATCCTAGCGAGGGCGCGCTCGCGGCCGGCCCCTCAGTGGCCCCTGCTTCCTCGCTACTTCCCTTTTAGTCCAACAAAAATTGCACTCCTCATTAGGGTCCTCATAAGGCAGATTTTGGACCAAAGGAGAAAGCGAAAACAAAGCGCTTCCTTCCCAAATGGAGCACTTTGAACATCGACATCCTCAAAGCATTGATTCACCATGTACAAAGACAGGAGCTGTTGCTTCAATAAACCACTAGTTTGAGAAGAGGATCATCCACATTGACACCAATAGCCTTGGAGTCACTGTTCAGTGGACCCAGGCTGGGCATATGCGTGTAAACATTAGCCAGATAAGTCTACACCACGATGTCATTATTTCTGGTCTTTCAAAATGTTGTTGTCGGAGCTTCTTAACATAAAAGTTAACATCACCAGTCATATGACCCAGATCATACTTGTTTTTCTCTAGACAAACACTTAAGTCCCATTTTCCATCCCTTTCTCAAGCTGGGCATGCGTGACTTCCGATCAGCTCCCCTGCTGACTAACAGCCTGGGTTAGGGACCCCCGGGGCTAGCCGCTGAGCAGTTATGCCAGGGGGCCGCACGTCCACATGTGAACATGAATTTCTTACTCGAGACATATGAAATAATGCTAATGCTTATCTGCTGGGCACATAAGGGTTCTGAGCATGGTGCTAAGTGCTTTATAGATGCCCTGGTTATTCTCTACCTTTTGAGGTAGTTTGTAAATAGCAGACTGAAAGTAAAAATACTCTCCATCGATGGATGAATGGATAAACAATACGTGGTCTATACACACAATGGGATGTTATGCAGCCTTTAAGAGAAAGGGAATTCTGGTGTATGTTACAACATGGATGAACCTCGAAGACATTATGGGAAGTAAAATAAGTCAATCACAAAAAGACGACTACTATATGATTGCTCTTATATGAGGCACCTACAGTGGTCAAACTCCTAGAGACAGAAAGTAGAATGGTGGGGTCAGAGGCTGGGAAAGGAAAATGGGGAGTTAGTGTCTAATGGGGATAGAATTTCAGCTGGGGAAGATGAGAAAGTTCTGGAGATGCACAGTAGTCATGGTAGCAAATGTACTTAACACCACTTAAACATAGTTAATACGGTAAATTTTATGTTATGCATATTTTGCCACAATAAAAGAAGTAAAAGTGAGAAACTGATAAGGGAAAGAGACCTTCTTATTTGGTCAGTTTGGGAATTCCTATCTGAAAATTTCTTTTTATTTTTTGAAACTGTACTGTCTTTAGATTTTTTTTTTAAGATTTTATTTATTTATCTGAGAGAGAGAGAGAGAATGAGAGAGAGAACACGAGAAGGGGGAGGGTCAGAGGCAGAAGCAGACTCCCTGCCAAGCAGGGAGCCCAACACGGGACTTGATCCCGGGACTCCAGGATCATGACCTGAGCCGAAGGCAGTCGCTTAACCAACTGAGCCACCCAGGTGCCCTGTACTGTCTTTAGACTTAACACTTAACAGAAGAGATGTTTTTCATGAACCCTATATAATATTTTTCCCCAATGTCCTAAAAAAAAAAGAAATTTCTTTCTTCTATTCATCATTATACATTTAATTTGCCTCTCACATGATAGGGAAGCTTTCCTAACCACCCCCTGAATGCCTCCCTCTTGGGTTTACTACCACTCCTTTCTTAGGAACTCCGAAGAAAAAGATTCCAACTTGTCTGGCCTGAAGTAACGTGGCCTGGTGCCCACACCTGCAGGGCCTACGCGTCTGAAAACCTGAAGTCCTTTCCATTCCAGATGCTGAATGATTGCGCCAACCCTGTGAGGATGAGTGACGGGTTTTATTATGCTGTGGGTATTTAAAATATGGTCTTGTATGGGGGGCACTTCTTGACATTCTTCACGATGAAGACCATTCCTGAAATAGAAAGCCCTAATCATTGCCAAGAGTGGCTTATCTTCTTCAGAGATGTTTTATGCTTTGCATTGGTGATAATTAGTTGTTATTTATTAATAATTTGTTAATGTTCTTTGCCACCTATAAGTGCCTGGATCAGCTTATTTGATCCCCACAACTTAACGGGGTGGCTAGACCATAACATCCCAGTTTTACCATGTTGGGGCGTGAGGAGAATAAGACCGAAGAGATAAAGGCCATGACTCTTACACTTAAGTATGTTTCAGAATCACCTGCAAGGCTTGTTAAAACAGCGTGCGGGGGTGTGTGGGGAGCTCATAAAGCTCCTGATTCACGATGTCTGCAGTCGGCCCGAGAACGTGCATTTCTCACAAGCTACCAGGTGCGGTGATGCTGCTGCCCGTCAGGGCCCACATTGTGAGAAGCCCTGGCCTATGGTCACAGAGTTGGTGGGTGGCAGAACCAGGCCATGTGCCTCCCACTCCCAGTCCTGCGCACTGGCCGGATTGTGGTGTATGTAGAAGGTGTGGTTCCATTCATAAAGCGGGTTCCACAAACCATCTCCCCAAGAAGTGCCATCATCCACAGGCAGGCAACCATTCCATCAGCCTGGAAGGCAGGACTCACGTTGTTCGCCCCTTTCCCTCCAAGCTTCGGGCGCAGTAAGCCGCAGGTGGCCGCTACCTAATAACGCACGTGTATTTGCCAAGAGAAATAATTCACCCAGTCCATCTACTGATTTCTAGGGTGTGCTTTACAAATGGGAAAACCAATGGGCCCCATGTTCCTTGTACTGCACCTTCACCTGCTTGAATGTTCTTCATTATCATGCAGCTCAACTTGATGAATTGAACACCCCCTTTCTTCTGCCTGCAACACAGAAGGCTCTGCTCCTGGAAACAAAATCTATAGCAGAACACGCTAACACCCGTAAATCTCCTTCTAGTGAACTGGGCCTGCAGGCTGCATTAACTATGAAGCTGGGCAGTGGCTGCGGCCGGTGGCGAGGCCCATGACAAGATGGAGGTTGCTCACTGTCATCAGGGCATCGGGGAGCGGCCGAGAGGCTCGCTGGCTCTGAACCACCACATCTGCAGCACATTACCGTCGGGCCAGATGACTTCACAGGATCTGCTGGGTTCCTGGGAGGGTTTTCTACATCTCTCTCTCTGTCTCTCTCTGATACACACGCACACACACGCACACACAGGCACTCCTTTATTTGTTCAAACTTCCGTATGAATATATATCCTCAATGACACTAATCATTTTAGCTCTTCTTGTTTTAACCACCTAGAAGTGTTTCAGTTTTCTGGCTAACACAAATATTTAAATATTCGTGTGTGTGTGTGTGTGTGTGTGTGTGTGTGTGTGTGAGGAAGAGGTCCACTGAGGCCTAGGGATCTGGCAGGAGGAGGATCTCCTGCTTCAGGTCTGAATTCTGGGCCCCGTTGGCCTGGCTGACAGCGTCTGACTCTACCCTGCCAGGCCCACAGGCCTCCGAGGCTGCATGTCTAAATTGACAGGGTGCCATTTTAATTATTTATGTGTTTTTACTTTCTCAGGCTCTGCCAATAACAATGGGAAGCTCTCTGGTTTATATCAACAAAACAGAACAGCGAAAACTCCATTTCTGAAGCATGTGAAGGAGAGGGAAAAGGGAGTTTCTCAACGCATGCTTAGCAACTGGGAGTTTTCGCTAACAGTTACACTCCAGAGAGAAGAGAGGAAACGTGTCTGCACCCTGGGACCGTGTGGGTCGTGCCCAAGAGCAGAATGAGTGAACTTGGATTTGTGGCTATGAGTTTGTGACGCTCTATGTGAAGTTATCTTGGACCCTGAGGCAAAAGGGAAATTCGGTAACGATGATTCCATTTTTATTTAAAGTTGTGACATTTTGTTCATCATGGATTCTCCTGCTTTGTTTTTTATTTTTATGGATGTTGTATTAATTAGAGATTTTTGGTGCCCCCTGAAATTTTGCACTTGAGATGAGTGCCTCACTCTCCTGACCATGGTCCAACTTTTGAGTTTGTGTACAATTCCCAGATGGCCACAAGCCTGAAAACCTGGGTTACTGAAGAAGGTCTAAGGTAATGATTTGGTAGATGGGTAATTTTGGGGGGACAATAGCAGCAAAACTTATGGAGAGCTTTGTATCTGCTGGACACATCTCATGCTTTCCCTTGCTCTATAAGCCCTGTAAGAGTGGACACCATTTGATTATTCCCATTCTATTCTTCAAAGCAAGGACAGTCCCTACTACCTAGTAGATACTCAATAAATATTTGTTGGAACACCCCTATGAGGTTAGTGTTATTTTCCTCATTTCACAAATGAGGAAATTAAGATTTTGGCGGAATCTGATAATGGCCTAAATTCACATAGCTGGTGAGTGGTGACGCCCAGACCGTCTACACCAAACCCTGTGCTCTCCACAGGTGACCTCTCTGTGGTCACATAAAGCTGAGGAGTCTATCCCTCAAAGTTTCCCATTGCCCATAGGAGTTGATGATTATTACTTCTTGGGAAATCAACTAAAATAACTGTGATTGGATGCTTTTTTTTTTCTTGTTTAAGCCTTATTGGATATAAGCATTTTAAAATTCCTGGTAGCTGCCAATCCCACTATTTTACTTTGAGAAATGCTTTCAAGCCTGACCTATTCAGCCTGCTGTTAATAGGAGCAAAGATGTCCAGACACCTCAACAGACACAGGCAAGGGTAAGCCTCTGCTTCCCCGCCGTCAGGCAGCTGGGAGCTTCTGAGAGCCATGGGCTGCACCCTCTATTAAGTGCCAGTGCCTGCCAGCCACCAAGACTTTGTCGGGTCTGGTCCAAGTATCCTAAGTAAATTCATCCAGAGTATCAATCTACGATAAAATGCCAGGACCAGTGGGCTTCATGTCCTATTTTTATCGATCCTACAGCACAACAATACATACAATGTAACTGGTTGTACCCATCTATCTACAGCACTTCTCTTGCCTAGGAAGACCAGCAATTGCTTTTATCTTGAGGGCAGAAATGAGAGAGGAGCCCTGAAGCTCTCAGGATGTGCAAAGCCAGAGAGAAAACATCAGGAAATTCAGCTTTCATCAGCAGGAAGCATAATGATCTAGCACAGGGATTAGCAAGCGTTTCTGTAAAATAATAAGTATTTTAAGTTTTGCAAGCCCTGTGGTCTTAGTTTCAACTACTCAACTCACTGGGTGAAAGCAACCACAGACAATATGGAAATAAGGGGGGCGTGGCTGTGTTCTAATAAAGCTTTATTCACAAAAGTATGCAGCGGGCCAGCCTTGACCCACAGGCGAGCTGTGGTTTTCCAGTCCTTGCTCTAGAATGCTGTTTCCCTTTACTTAATGATGCTATGTGACTTATCTCTACACCTCCGAACAAAATACATGGACCATAACAACAAGGATGAGGACTGATATTTGTAGGACACTTACTATTGACTGAGCATGTATGCGACAACTCTCTCTTGGGCTCGCAGAAACGTACACCCAGCCAGTCCCCTCCAGCTTGTCTGACACCCTTAATCCAAGCCCATTCTCTCACCTGGACTATTACAACGGAGTCCTAACTGGGCATCCCTTCCTCCAGTCCTGCCCTGTGCAATTGACTTCTACACAGAGGCCAGAGTGGTCCTTAAATGTAAATCAGATCATATCCTCTTTGAGGACTTGTAGCTTCTCCTAGGATGAAAACCCAAGTCTGCCCCTGTGACCCACAGAACACAGCAGGGCCCGGCCCAGCTCCTTTGCCCTGTCTCCTGCTGCCTCCTCACTCTCCAGGTTCTGGCCAATTGGCCTTTTTAAAGCCCCATTGACTCACTGGCTCCTTCTGCCTCAGGCCTTCCCAGAGCAGTTTCTTCTTTCTGGACTCCTCCCCAAACCCCATCCTTCTTTCCTCTTGGTGAATCCCCCACATCCATCTCAAATATCACTTTCTCAAGGGAGCCTTTCCTGATTCCCAGATGAGCTCGGAACCCCCTGTTAGTCAGCTTTCTTGGCAGAGTTTTCCTTCGCAATGCTCATTTCCACTGATGAATGACTGCTCGTTCATCTGTCAGATGAACGGCTCCTGTTAGACCAGCAGCTCTATGAGGGCAATGATGGTGACTGTCTTCTTCAAGCTATATCCCCAGCACCTAGCAGAGAGCCTAGCACAGAGTGGGTGCTCCATAGATAACTTCACTAAGGCACATGGAAACAAATCAAGGCATGATGTATCTGATGGAATTGGCCCCTCACCCAAGGCGCCGTCATTAGCTAGGTTAATGGAAAGGAAGGAGTCACAAGGACATGGGATGACCGAGAACCTGAGAGTGTCATTCAGCTCAGAGAGAGGTGGGAAATGGGTGACATTTTTAGAAACCCACTGGGTGGCATAACAATTGAATACAAGCCTACAATTGAGGTTCTAACGGAAGCTTATTGTACACAGAATAATGAAGTTTAAAAACTACTTTTCCTCCTTTCTCTGCCATGTGGAGGCAACACAGGGTTGAAGGCATGAGATCCAGAGGCCGACTTCCTGAGTATGAATCTCAACTCCACTGCCTATATATAGCTGTTGATCTGGTGAAAGTTCCAGAAACACACTATGTCCCATCGTCTCTGTCTATAACATGGGGGAAATCAGAGTGCCTATCTCAAAGAGCAGTTGGTAGATTATATGGTACAATCCAGAGAAAGTGCGACACAGGCCTAGTACATTACACAAGCTCAGTAACGGCATCACTATTATGACATCAAATCAGACTATGGGGTCATCCTGGACTCAAAAGACTGAAATGATCTACAGGCCATGCTAGGATCTGAAACTTCTTTTCTCATTCGGGTGTGAGGTGGTCCTTGGGACCCTGGTGTGGGGTATATCTCCCGGCTCACCCTGGTTGTAGGACTGTGACCAGACAGGGCCAGGGGAATGGGATTTGGTGAAAATGGATAAAACCATTCTCCCTGCCACTGAATTGTCAGCTTCCAGGGTCCAGAAGAAACCGCTCCCCCTCCCAGAGCCAAATTGCAGGCTTCCTTTTAGGCTCCAAAAGGACACAATAACAAAGCATGGGTGGTGGAGGGACACTTCTTTGATCTCTGTCCCATCCATTCTTCTCCAAATCACAGAACCAGGACCTCCTGCCAATTTCTGATCTTTTGTCCCAAGTCAATTCATGAACACTCACACATACTTTGAAGATAAAAGGACCACATCAGTGCACCATGATACCACTATTATTTTAATAAGAGGAGCCTGCACATGTCTCTTTGACATATGAGCTGTTCAAAATATTTGTCTAGTTTTTCAATTCAGCTGCATGGGAAAAGTACTGCCTTGCCTCTCGTGTATACTCCTACATCTACCACTATATGGAATGAGCATTGTTTTCATAAAAATGTTGGACTTTTCTCCAACAAAAGAAATTGATGTTCCTCTTGGGGATACCTCTCTGTTAGCCAAAACTCAAGTAATTATTTTCAGAGATATGTATATTTTAAATGTCTAATTTATCGCCATGCTTACGAAGGCCAATAAAATGTACTATAATATTCACAAGGCCAACAAAGTTGAGAAGAAATATGGGTGTGTATATAATAACGGATTTAAAAGCAAACAGAAAGATGGATTCTACTTGAAGAAGAGGAAGAGCAGAAAGCATTTTATTCTCTAGATCTACCCCAATGATTATTTTATACCTGGGCTCGGAAGAGCCCTTTCAAGGAATTTCTCTGGGGGGAGTATATTCCATCAAGTCCTGGTACATTGCTTTGGCCACCTCCACCAGCCCTCTGCTGGTGTCACCAACATCTCACGTGCTCTCATTTGCTCAGGTTCACTGGCAGCAGAAGAGCCAGATGCAGCGCCAGAGCTGACCCGTTTGTCGATGGCCGGGGCTGGACAGAGAACCAAGAAGGCTGCTAGAGTTGGTGAGGGACCACCAGCTGGAGCTTGGAAGCACAGAGTCTCTCCTAAACCCTGGACCTACAACTGGCACCTGAGATTGGTGCTCACACCTGCCACAGGCTGCAGGTTTGTCCCTTGGTTTCCACTCCAAACCTGAGCATGACCCTCAGGTGAGCCTGGTTTCGCCTCTTAGCCATGATGGAGTCCATGGTGTGGTCTGACGGCCTTGCCTCAGGGAAGATACTACTCCATTCTGCAGGAAGAAGTCACATTTCCAGTAGCCTGGACTCCTCTTCTGTCTTGGGCTGAAATCCTTGGGCTTTTGGCTTGAACCATTTTCCTGGTTCTGTTTTGTTCAAATGTTTCCCTAGAAGTCCATCTGACTTTCCACAGGCCTGACTCTCTGGGGTTAGCCAGGGGCCCTGACCTGGCTGGCTCTGGACGCCCAGAGCTCCATGGACCACTGGCCCCACAGCACCTTCCTTACCCTTCAAGTCCCCAGGCACCCACTGCCTGTCCCCTCTCTGGGATCTGTCGCCCATTGCCTTGTGGCATCTCTGGTATTGTTGGGTCCATACTGTAATTCAACTTTTCGTGTCTGCCTTGTTTTCTCAACTAATTAGTGCAGAGCGGGAAAGGAAGCAGCAATCTGGTCAGATCCACCCCGAGGAATTCCGATCCCAGGATGTCTGCCAGGAACTGGCAGCCACTCCGAGTCAGTCAGCACCCCACTGGGCTCAGTGTCTCTGACATATGTTAGGCTAGACACATCCTAGAATAGTTTAACACCCCCAAAGGCAAGAATATGTTCCAGAATAGTCCCTCAAAAACCTCTTGAGGGAGAGGGTCTCCACTTGTAGCAAAATCAATGAAGGCATTCAAAGGCCTTTGATCTCTCACAAGAGCAGTCCCCAGCTGTCGCGAAGGTGCCCCTCCTATCCCTCCTGTCGCTGGCAAGGCGGACTGATGTAGAAAACTGAAGCCCTGACTTCAGGACAGGAGCATTTGTGGACTCCGTCTGAGCCACGGCATTTCCGTGAGGAGTTCCAGGGAGTGACAGAAACATTCTTCCCTAGGACCAAGTGTCCTGTTTTACTGATGATTTCCAGAAAGTGCCAACGTCACTTTGGGCACGACTTACTGTTCAAGATGGCGCCAGTTACAGAGGCCAAGAGGGGCCTCTGCCCCCCTCCTGCACCCGCCCCCCAGGCCTGGCTGTCTGGGCAGCCTGCCGCCACCTCTTGAACTTGCCACCCCTGCCTTTTGTAGCCATCTTCCAAGGATCGGACTGTTTTCCCATAGTGCCCAAACTGACAGCAGCGGGATCCCTGTCTCCCCGGGCAAATTCGGCCCCGTGCAGCTGGCTTTGCTGGCAGTTTTGAGCACAGGACAGGAAATCTGTAACATTCACAGGTCGGGCCAAGCGAGCGGCATGTGTCCCAGTCCCCAGATGCCGCAGTCTGAGAAGGCGGTTTCTCCTCTGGCAGATCGCTGGACAAGCCCATGTACACAGACGTTCATCCATGTATAATTGATGGCATAATAAAAGCGGCTCTGGCTGCAGGAGGAAATACGATATGGCATAAATCACCCTGCCAGGGTGAAAATGAAATTGAGATCCAAAATTTAAAAATAATGACTGCCCTTTTTGCTCATTAAATCCTCATGCGATAAGGAATTCTTTCCATGTCTCAAAACCTCTGGTGGGAAGGGGAACAAGCACCCTGTTCTGCCCAGGGAATCTGGAGCATGGGCAAGAGGGAAGGAAATCTCCATTTGTAGGGACACCCTTTGGGTGAGTCCTCCTTGTAATCCTCCCAACAAGCTGTCGGGAACGGCCCTCATTTGACAAAATGGGGAACCGAGACAGAGAACTAAGAAATTTGTCTGTGGTCACACTGCCAAGGGATGCACGTGGAATTCTGATCTGCATCTTAAATATGGGGCCCCCTTCCAACGTCACAAGGTGGAAATGACACAGGGAGTCCCTCTGCTGAGAGGCACAGGCGGGCAGAGGCTGGGGGCAGCCCAGCGACGGCAGGGCGGGGCGGGGAAAGCAGCAGACCTGGGAACTGGCGGCTCCTGCGCAGTCTGACGGGCAGGTGGGGCGGGGGGGTCTGGCATCAGAGCGGAACTGTGACCTTTATCCTTGCTGAGGAAAATGTGTAACTGCATCCTGAAATGAAAGCATCCTTTCTGACGGGGCAACATGCACATTATCATGCACAGAGATGGTCTCCTTTATCTCCTTTTTGCTCCACATAGTAGGTGCTCAATAAATATTTGGGAATGTCTTTATTGAGTCCAGGATGACAACTATCATCCTTTTCGTGCCCTCATGCCACTTCCCCTCCTTCATTCTGGTGTGCTTACCAAGCTCAAGCTGTGTCCAAATGAAGCTCACTTTACACCAGTAACATCTAGGGAGACAGTGTCATTGAACGAGTCTCTCAATCCCTTCTCTGAGTGTATTGCATTTGAGGAGTGTCTCTTCCAGCAAAGACTCGAAAGCCATCCAGACTGTGTGCATTGCACGGAAACTGCTTATTCTTCTGCTGACTTTTTCCCCTTTTAAATCCCTTCCTTCCTTAGACGTGTTCATCTCCTCTAAGATACATTGTTGAGACAGAAGAACAAGGTGGGAAGACACTGCCAGCTGGCTTGACAACTGTTTCACACAAAGTGAGAGAGGATGCCCCGTTTGGCAAGGAGGGAGGAGAGGCATCCCCCTGGGACTAGGGTTTGGGCCCCCAATGGGCTGCCCGTGGGCCATTCCCCTGCAGCTCTGTGGGAGTCAGAGCCCTGCTTGGCCCAGGTTGCTGCCCCAGCAGCTGCTCATTTCCAGTCCTAGCAGCAGCTGACAAGGACAGCAGGAGAGGGGCCCGACGTGGCCGACCCACCAGGCTCCGTGCCTGGAGATGTCTGTGAGTCCTTCCCAGAAGCCCGGAGAAAGGAGAGGCTGAGGGAGATGAGGAAGGAACTTTAATATCAAAGAGTAGCATCGTCGTGTTACTTCTGCGTGGTGGATACCCATCACTTTCCACATGTCTTTGGGGTTCTGAGACCCAGTTCCAATGTTGGGATGGGGCTTCCCCCACACCACCGAAGAGCAATTCTCCGACACCAGCTGGATGTCCTACAACTGAACTTGATTCTGATGCTGTCTACCCAGAGGTAGCATCAGCTATAACAGAGTTAAGGGTTCCGTCCTACAGTTCTACAGTCCTACAGTCCTACAAGACTGCCCAGCCCACCTCAGACACCAGTGGCAAGTTCAGGTTATCACTTGGGCTTTAGATTTTTTTAGCAGCTATAGATCAGAGGTGCCAATGCCAATAACTTTCTGCTTAGGTTCACTGAATTTGCTAGAGCAGCTCACAGAACTCAGAGAAACATTTTACTTACTAGATCACCAGCTTCTTATAGAAGGACAGAACTCAAGAATAGCCAGATGGAGGAGACACACAGGGCAAGGTATGGGGCAAGGGGTGCAGAGCTTCCATACCCTCTCTGAGCACCCCAATCTCTCTGCATCTCCAGTGTTCACCAACCCAGAAGCTCCTAAACCCTCTCCTTTTGTGTTTTTAAGGAAGCTTTGTTACATAAGCTTAATTGGTTAAGTCACTGACCATTCTCCTGCCCCTTACTCCTCTAAGTTCCAACTGGAAGTTCCACCCCTCTAATCACATGGTTGGCTCCACTGGCAACCAGTGCCATCCTTAGGTGCTTTCCAAAATCATCTCATTAGCATAACAAAATAGACACCTTTAAACTCTCATCACTTAGGAAGTTCCAATTCCTATGAATCAGGAACCATGGACAAAGACCAAAGCCCAAATATATATGAGAAATATATATCTTTGGTATCTAAATGATAGATATTTTCCTGTAGTCACAATACTGCAAAATGGCTCAAGCTGTACAATCTACTTGAAACTAGGCCAACCACCAAGCTCTGGGGATTCAGAGATTTTCCAAGGCATATGTGGACACTATAGATTTAAGGGAATCAATTTCCAGATTCTCAACCTCCAAATGTACTCCTTCCTAAAATATTTGCAAGAGAACCATCTCTTGGTGGAAACATCAAGCCAGTTCTATTGTCTACCTCCCTGTCACAAAAACCCTTCTCCCACTTGGTAAGAGAAAGCCAGGCCCTTCCCTTAGCTCCGCTATTACTTCAGTGCAGTCTGGGGAGTATCTGTCACTTACTGCTGCATGAACAATTACTGCAAACTTAGTGGCTTAACACAATACCTATTGATGATTTCCTGGTGTCTGTGGGTCAGGAGTCCAGGTGTGGCTTGGCTGGGTCCTTGCTTCAGGGTCTCTCACGAGGCTGCACTCAAAGGGTCTTTTGGGGTTAGGGTCTCATTAGAGGCTCAACTGCGGAAGGATCCACTTCCAAGCGGGTCAGGATTTGGTTCCTTGTAGGTTGTTGGAATGAGGGCCTCGGCTCCCAGCTGGCTGGCAGCTGCAGGATGCTCCAAGTTCCTGGCCACACGGGCTTCTTCACATGGTGGCTTGCCTCATCAAAGCCAGCAAGGGAGAGAGTCAAGAGTGTCTGCTAAGAATACGGAAGTTACAAGCTTAAATAACAATCCCAAAAGTGACATCCTATTCACCCTTGCCATATTTTGTGGGTTAGAAGCAAGTCACAGATTCTTCCCACATTCAGGGAGAGGATAACACAGGGTGTGGACACCAAGAGATGGGTGTAAGTGGAGACCATCTTAGGGTCCATCTACTACAGCAGGGTACGCAAAACGGGATCACTAGAAGTGCTGGTATCAGCAAGATATCCCTTAATCGAGGCATCATGACAACCCTAACCATCTCATTAAAGATATACTTCCGACAAAATTTTTTTATATTTCATAATTATTTTCATCACAGTTTATTGCAATGTATTTGTTTTGATCAAATGTGGACTGGTATTAAAATAGCTAAATCTGAAAAAAATATGTTTAATTTCCATTTTTATACATTTTCTGTGGCAAAGAAGTATGATGGGCAATCAACGGGAAGGTTTTCAATAATAAAAATATCTGTTCTTGGAATAAAATCCTGTGTGGAAGAGGGAATGGAAATGCAATTTAAAGATAATACATTTCCAATGGCTAAAGAAGAGAATGTTGATGTATTTTTAAATGGATGATATTGGACATGAAATCACTATAGTGTTTACCTTCCATTGGATATATTTGAAAGAGTGATGAAACCTTTTTATTTTGAAATACCAACATTTGCCTTATGCTGGAAATTCTATCTTTTGCAGCTATTGAAACTTAATGAAGACAAAATGTAGATGTCAGCTTAAAAATGTGCAAGGCGGAACACTTTCAGGGCGCAGGTTAGTAAAATGCCTGGAAGACAATGGTTGCTTTACAGAGATCAGGGTTGCTGGATCTGAGGTACAAAAGAATGAGACCCATCGTTGCCATGGTACCTTATTAAGAAAAACTCCAAGGATTTTATATCAAGTTAACACATATTTTTGCATAGTCTTCAACTTAACACATTGCATGTGTTCTTCTAAGCAAGATGAACCTCTTGGTTCTGCTCGTTTCCAACTTCTTGATCTCATGCTGTTTGGGATTCAGGCGGTCTGAGGTGAGAGTGGGGACAGTAATTAGGCTCTGCTTAATTCAGCCACAATTGAATGTATGAGATATATATATCACTGGATATATAACACACACCTATTTTGGACAGACCAGACACACGTTTGGCTGTCCTCTTTAAAAATACTTATGATAATCTTGATTAACCAGAAAGGAGTCATGGCAAATTTTCTAATACCTGTTTTTTTAGAAAATCAGTGGGCTGTTGGCACGTAGCTATGTGTACTGTAATGTCAGACCAGGGCTGGATGCCCTAAGCATGTCCTGCTTGTGTTTTAAATAAAGTGGACAACGGTTTGTAAAAAAGAAATCTGGAGGTTGTGGTTTCCTCTTGGCCACCAAGGCTCATTCCTGGGTTCCTATCAAAGGGAGGAGAGACAAGAAGGCTCAAGTGACAGAGCCCAAGGCCAAGGCTGCCTGCTGGCCCTCCAACAGCACTCTGTTTGTTACTTGAGCTGCAACAGCTGCAGGACTTGTCCACACCCACCCAGGGCACGTGACTCAGCTTTGTCTAGACTCCACTCTGATCTGCTCCTGGCATTTACACGGTTGGTGAGTGGAACCATACCCAGATTAATACCCTCTAAACAAAGGGCCATGGGAGGCAAATATTTCTTTCTTTTTCTCCCCCAGTTCCATTGAGAAATAATTGACCTACATCATTGTACAAATTTAAGCTGTACAGCATGATGGTTTGATTTACACATACTGTGATTACCGTTAATAGGTTCAGCTAACATCCATCTTCTCGGATAGATACAATACAAAGAAAAGAAAGAAAAAAGGAAAAAAAATTTTCTCCTTGTGAGGAGAACTCTTAACAACTTCCCTGCATGTCGCACAGCAATGGTTAGCTATAGTCATCATGGTGTATGCGTTGTCCCCAGTGCTTACCTATAAGTGGAAGTGCATAACTTTTGACCACTTCTTCCAATTCCCCCTGCCTCCATCCACCGCCTCTGATAACCACATGTCTGATCTCATTTTCTGAGTTTGTTTTAGATTCCCCATATAAGTGAGATCATATGTCATTTGTCTTTTCCCGCCTGACTATTTCACTTACAGCATAATGCCTTCAAGGTGCACCCTTGTCGTCACAAATGGTAGGATCTCCTCATTTTTTATGGCTGAATAATATTCCTGTGTGTGTGTGTGTGTGTGTTTGTGTATCACAGCTTCAAAGTTCAGGGGTAGAAAATTCCACACAGTACTACTAATCTCTCAGCATTTTGAATGTCATCTTTTTCATAAGCCAATCTGCTTTGTACTCATCACCTTTCAATATATTCATCTGTTAGCAGTACTTAGTAAGGGATGGCTTTAGGTCCATGTTTCTGAGAAAGAAGGAAAAGAAAAGAAAATCACACTGTACACCATGCAGTCAGATGCTGACAAAACTGCACAGTGTATAATGGCTCCCAGAATAGAGATCTGTGCTCCAGAAAACAAGCAAGCAAAATCCACAGAACCTTGGTTTACTTGTCTCTACAACAGGAATCAGGATACTCCATAACCCTTCAGGGATGAAACCTAGAACAACGTCATAGCTTAGAGGTGTATTGGAAAGAAACGTGGAAAGTGCTAATAAGACTTACAGTATTAAGATGTAGTAAAATGTCACCATTAAAACCAATCTTGCACAGAGCTTTCAATAATCCTGAGCTATTACGACTCTGCTTTGCCTTAGAAGTAGGCAGTGGCTTCTGTCCAGTTCTCAAATTATTCCCCCTGCCTCCAGCTGTTCAATCCCCCTCATCATTGCTCCACATCGGGAAGAATAATTCTGGGCACTTGTCCATGGGAAATTCTCCCTTTCCCATTACCCAGCCTCCCAAGAGTGTGTGTGCATGTGTGTGTGTGTGTGCGTGTGTGCACGCGTGTGGGTAGTGCAATGTCCTACCCCAATACATCTAATTTCTCTTCTTTCCTAAAAGGAAAAGCCCTGGACTTGGGGAGAACATTCCTGCCCACACTGGCCAGGATATCTGCATGTTATATGGAGTGTCTCTCCTCTGGCCTTTAACCCCATGAGGTTAAGATGACTTCCCAGGCACTCTCACTTTCCTGGGGAAGACTCACAAAGCCCCACGGGCCACTGTTGGAGAAGACCACGGCCCATAGTTCGGACTGCGTAGTTTACATCCAACAGGGCATTGGCATGGGTTATAGGGTTGACACCTATTTATCACAGACAGGTCCCAAGCCACCAGGAGTGTGGATTCTCAGACCCTAAGAGGGGTTTTGGTTTGGCTCAGTTGCTCTGTGTAATGGCTCGGTGAGCTTTCCAGGTGCTGTCACAGGAATTTCTTAAGAAACAGAAACCACAAATCATGTTGAATGTTTCATATCCAGCACATTTATCCTCAACTGGACATAAACCTGATGTCTTGGCCAAGTCTTTCTATACAACCACAATGTTTCATGGGCAAACAAAAATTCACTTTGTGAGTGGGGCAAAGGCTCAATACTATGGTTTGTAATAAAGGTCAAAGGTCTGGGATAGATCTGGGTGAAATCAGCTAAGGTTCTTTGCTCTGCTTGGACCTGGAGCTAATTGGGGTTTTGGATTTCGAATTGAAACTTTTGCTGAGCAACAAAGCTTAGTATGTGTCATTTAGAAACTAGTCTTCATACCCAGAGGCCTCTTTAGCATGTATGTTGCTTAAAATGTTCTAAAAGCCACAGGGAACATTTTTCCAATGAATCACAATCTGTCTGGGATGTCAGAGAAATCAGTCAAATAAGCCTCAATTTTTCCTTGGACCATTTGGACAATTGAGTTAACAATGTACTATGGCTGCCATCCATGTTTTTTCAGACCTAAAGATGAATTTGTTATCTGGTTGAGTCGGAAAGTGAAAGTCTGCAAAGGTAAATGAAAAAGGGAATGACTTTAGCAAACAGACCGGGGCTACATTTTCAAAGTGATTTTTCCAAGATTCACTGATACCACGTTCCAAATCCTACCATAGGAGAAATATCGGAATTCCTTTGCCAAATAGTGTCTGGATTCCTGTACCAGGGCCAAAGGAAGAGGTTAATTAGCTCAGGAGTAACTTTCAGACTGAGAATCAAAACAGCCAAGGGCGAAGAATGATAAATAGCCACAGAAAATTGCAGGCTCCCATTCTAGAACCCGTAGTGTGGCCTGTGGCATTCACATTTCTTCACACCTCATCGAAGCCAGACGAACAGTAGCTGCCATTCAGACCAAGCCTTGTTTGCACAGAGCCTGCCTGTGGCTGGTTTCATTTGGCCCAATCCAAGAAACCTAAACAGCTGGTTCTCTACTTCGAATTCCCTGTGCGTGGAAAGTGATCGCCTTCCAGCTGGAGAGAAATCAGTGCATGGAAGACCCAGTAGTGATAGTTGGGGGTAGCAGCTGGACTGACACTCATCCTTACACTGTGACCGAATGAATTGTCATGCATATTCAGATATGAGCACAATTTGAGGGCTAGGTGTTTTTTCTTAGGCTCTTACACGCTTTCCCAGTGTTTCTGAAAATACCCCTATAAGTAGCAACAAACGCTAAAAGACTAGTGGTTCTTCTCCATGTGCCAAATCAGGTCTATTTTATTAGGACTATGCCTCCTGTATGTTTGTTAGGGAAAGGTCACAAATTAGGCTCAGAAATTTCTCTAAGCCAGTGTACAGAGGAAAATACTTCCAGTTCCATTAAAACTACTGTGTCTACAAGGTAAAGGTTGGCTCAGTGGCTCAGGACAGGCAGAGATATTAGGGAGACAGGAAGGCAAATGCCCAAGGGGCTTGGGAGGAGGACAACCAACTGTTTCCATTTGCCTCAAGAATGAGGAGAGTGCCAGGATGTGTGTCTTTTGGTGCTAAAACCAAGACAGCTCAGGCAACCCAGGATAGGTTGGTTACCCTCTCATCCTGGCGTGAATACGCTGTCTCCACTCAGCCAGCTGACTGCCTCGGGGCCCACATTTATTCCAGACCCACAGCTGCAGGTGGTGACAGGTTCTGCAGGCGCTGACCTTGGAGTTCTGGCGAGTTCTTGACCTTCCAAGCTGCTGGCTCAATGTTTAGAAAAAAAACCAGTAAAAGCCACAGGGTGTGGGAGACTGAAAAGACAGCAAAGGGAAAGGGGGACACTTTCCCATGGAAATCTCAGCAGAAGCCGTGGCTTTGACTTTGCAGGCTGCGGCAACAAGGAGAGGGATCAGTGAGGGAAATTGCCCACAAAGGGCCTTGTGAAATGCGGGCTCAGGTCATCTACCTCAAATAGGCCCAGTGAATCATGCTGGATGCCTCCCGGGCACCGACGAGGTGGCAACAGCTGTTGTCCCCTCAGCAGGGCAGCTTGCACTGTGGGAGCAGGCTTCTGTTCCTGGCTAGCTTGCCTTGGACCTTTTTGGTTAGCTCACCAGAAAATTCCTCAGACTGATCGCTAGCAAAGAAAGTTTGTGGTGTGGACCCTCAGACCTGATAAGACAGGTGTCATGGTGTCCTTTTCCCTGGTATTGGAGGTGAGAACCAGGCACCCCTCCTCCCTTTCATGACCAGCGATCCAACATAGCTATCCTTGTGCTGGGACATTCTGTCCTGTGTCAACAGAGCCCTTCATCTCAGCACAGTGACTTTTGCTCAACAGAGGGACTTTTGCTACCCTATTCTAGGAATACGACATAATTCCGCCTGCCCCTACAGAGTCATCCTCCTTGGAAAGTTGACAATCACTAAGACTTCCCAGGCAAAGGAAAGCTGCCTCCTGGCAAGCTGTGTCTCTCTCGGACTCTCTGTGGGGTCACTGCCCTTCCTTCCACCACACTGATAAGGAGGCTGAAGCATCATACTCCATCTTTACTTGTAAATTTTTTCTTTCAGAATGTTCCAGACATCTTAGAGAAGGTGAAAGACTTCACAACACTGCAAGTGCTTCAGCTGGCATGCACCTGAGGCTGAGATAGATCCAGGCAAACTTGTTTTTAAAACAGTCTTTCAGGCTTTTTAAAAATATATGTAAGTTTTTCTAAAAATAGAAATTTCAACTTATATCTTCCATGAAATAAGCCATTTGCCAAATTGAAAAAAAAAATCTTTTGGGGAATATCTTCCAAAGGTTGAATGTGTCCCAATCAATAGTTCCCTGGGTATTTCTGAATAAGCCCCCTGACCTGAATATTTCCACAGTGTGCCCTGGATGCAGAAGGTAAAGGCATAGTCCCTGCCCTGGAGGAGTTTGCTATTTACTAGGAGAGGAAGACAAACAGCCGCAGGAATTGTGATCAGTGCTACCAGAGACAGACACACACATGGGCCCAGGAGAGACCCAGAGGAGAGGGCACTGCTGGGCTGAGGGCAGAGGGGCACAAACGGAAGGCTTTCAGGGAATGAGGTCTGGACACAATCTTGAAGGATGAGTTAAACCAGGCATCGAGAAAGGGGAAAAGCCCATGTGAGACAGGTGGTTTATGCTTCAAAGGGCAGGATATAAGCCTGGAAAGGTAAGGCAAGGCCAGATCTTAGCTGGCCATGTGTGCCAGGTTAAGGGCACCAGGCTTTATCCTGTGAGTGCTGGGGTTTACTGTAAAAAAACTTTAGACAGAGAAGTAACTGATTGGAATTGCGCCTGCTGTCTCTGTAAAGGGGTAGAGAAGAGTCTAGAGGCAAAGAAACAAGCTAAGAGCTTTCAGCAACAGTCCAGATGAGAGGTGAGTGGGGCTGGAACCAGTGGTAGTAGAGGGGGTAGGGAGAAGTCAGCAAAATTACATGCTATTTAGGAGGAATAACTAAGAGGGTTTTATAAGTATTGGATATTGGAGGGAAGGAGGTAGGAGCACCAAGAAAAACATCCCTTAGTAGAGAAAACATCTCTTCGAAGATGAGACAACATACCCTGATGCAGGCATCGGGTAGTGCATCTTGGGAAAAGATTTATCTTACCCTGAGAAATTAGATTTAATTTCTCGTGTGGGAGGAAGCCCCTGGTGTATCTGGAGAATGGGGAGTGTTCCAAGGGAGCTCAAGGCTGCAGAGGGGATGCAGAAGAGCTGACAGGTAGGCGGGGACTGGACTGTGGAGCAGAGGGCTCAAGCTTAAATCCTGCTTGTTCTTCTCCTTACACAAAGAAGGAAGAAGTGATCCAGTGAGGGTTCAGAACACACTGATGTTCAAACCAAAATCAGGATCATTCTAGGCTACCTCTACACCTCACTCATCTAGGAAAGATGTGAAGGAAGCATACCATACTGGAGTTACTTTAGATAATTCTGTCCAGTCCCAACGGGTTCTCTTCCAAAGAGTGAACCTAGGAGGTCGGAAGTAACAAGTCCAGAGAGAGGAGATTCACAGGGAGGTGTGCTGATCACTGCTATGGGTCATCAAGGCTATGCTGCCAGTTTAACCTAAATGCAAGCATAGTGGTTCTTCCAGGATCCTCAACATTCCTGCCTTCTTGGAAAACTTCTTTTATGGGAAATGTTTCATGACTAAACTAATGTGAGGCTTGGGTGGTTTGACAGAAAAGGAATCTCCAGCTGTATGTCGCTTGTCTGCATGGAGGCTGGTTCAACAATCCTACCTTTTTACTACTTTCTTTGTAGGTCATTTTGCCACCATAATAGAAGCACTCTTTTTTTTTAAGATTTTATTTATTTATCTATTTGACAGAGAGAGAAAGAGTGCGCACAAGCAGGCAGAGGGAGAAGCAGGCTCCCTGCTGAGCAGAGAGCCCAACAGGGGGCTCGATCCCAGGACCCGGGATCATGACCTGAGCGGAAGGCAGATGCTTAACCCACTGAGCCACCAAAGGTGCCCCAGTAGAAGCACTCTCAACCAAGTTCCCCCCAAGACTACCAGATACGCCATAACCTCTCTTTTCTCAGGAAAACACACTGACTAAAGCTCTACTGCACAGAGCACGTAGGCTGGTTAGCAGCACTCCAGGAGACTGGCCCCCTTCTGCTCTTACACGTCAAGCTGTGTGGGTGCCAAGAGTATGTGTTCGCTACCAGGTAAGTTTCAGTCAGTTGCATTTGTTTATAACAATTGTGTAATTTAGTTAATAACACAGGCATATGGAATTTTATTACACTTCACAGATTTTTTAAAAAATATAAATTGAAAGGTGCCCGGCTAGCTCAGTCGGTAGAACATGAGACTCTTAAAATATAAATTGAAGGTTCAGAGCAACCCTGCATCGAGCAGGCCTATCGGCACCATTTTCCAACAGCGTTTACTCCCTTCATGTGTCTGCGGCACATTGTGGTAATTCTTGCACTATTTCAAACTGTTTCATTATTATTACATTTGTTATGGTGATCTGTGATCAGTGATTATGACACACTGAAAGCTCCGTAAAGAACTTTTTTTTTTAATTTTTTTTAAATTTTATTATTATTATTTTTTTAAAGATTTTATTTATTTATTTGAGACAGAATGAGAGGGAGGAGGGTCAGAGGGAGAAGCAGACTCCCTGCCGAGCAGGGAGCCCGATGCGGGACTCGATCCCAGGACTCCAGGATCATGACCTGAGCCGAAGGCAGTCGCTTAACCAACTGAGCCACCCAGGCGCCCCAAGAACTTTTTTTTTTTTTAAAGATTTTATTTATTTATTTATTTGAGAGAGAGAGAATGAGAGAGAGAGAGCACATGAGAGGGGGGAGGGTCAGAGGGAGAAGCAGACTCCCTGCCGAGCAGGGAGCCCGATGCGGGACTCAATCCCAGGACTCCAGGATCATGACCTGAGCCGAAGGCAGTCGCCCAACCAACTGAGCCACCCAGGCGCCCCCGTAAAGAACTTTTTAAGTAAGGTATGTACATTGTTTTTTCAACATTGTGCTATTGCACATTTAATAGACTACGGTGTAGTGTACACATAACTTATATCTACTGGGAAACCAAAAAATTGATTTGACTTGCTTTATTGCAATATTTGCTTTATTGCAGTGGTCTGGAACCAAAACCTCAAAATTTTTGAGGTATGTTTATATGTAAACTAATGAAATATGAGTGCAGAAAAGAGCAGTTTCTACAAAAACAAAGTTGAATGCCTTGCTACTGAATTATATACTGGTGAGAAAACTGTAAAAGAAGAGGGAAACAGTGAGGAGTCCAAAAGGATGCTGCATTCAAAATGCTTCCCATATGGTTTTAACTTCTTCCTCTACTTTGAAGAAATCCAAATTATGGGTGAGCCCTACGGGTGTGGTTCATACCAGAAAGCCAAGGAGGAAGTTCATCCAGCAGACCCAGACTCCAGGAGAAGACTTTGGGCCTGCACTCAAGATTGGCTGATGAAGGTATATTTGTACTGAGTTAAAGTAAAACAGTTAATAAATATATACATATATAACTGTTTATTATTAATGATTCCCCCACTTTGTCTCTTGATTTCATATCTTGCCCTCCATCTCAACACTCATCTCTGTTTTTCCTCTTCTGATCTTGGACTCAGTTTTCAATTCTCCATACAACTTGACTGACCCTTTCTCACCTTCCCACCGAACCTCATTCCCCATACACTGGCCTGGTGGGCATCCTCCCTCCCCAGATACTGGCTGTCCAAGACCCACCAGGATCCAGATTTTGGATCTAAAGCTTAAATATAAACATTAGGGGACCTTCTTCAAAACATGTAACACATTAAATAAGAAATTCAGTGTAAAAGCAAAGATTAGAATTTTTTTAGATGATGACAAATTACAAATGCTGACAAATACATAAACATCAAAAATACCAGAACTCATAAAACTCAATAGTAAAAATCCAAACAATCCAAATTAAAAATGGGCACAGGATCTGAGTAGACATTCCCAAAAAAGACATCCAGATGGTCAACAGACATATGAAAAGATGCTCAACATCACTCATCATCAGGGAAATGCAAACTAAAACCACAATAAGGTAGCACCGTAGACTTGTTAAAATGGCGATTATTCAAAAAGACAAGAAATAAGTGTTGTTAAGGATGTGGGGAAAAGGAAACCTTGTGCACTACTGGTGGGAATGTAAATTGGTGCAGCCACTGTGAAAAACAGTATTGAGTTTCCTCAAAAATTTAAAAATAGAACTACCACATGATGTAGCAATTCCACTTCTGAGTATCCATCCAAAGAAAACAAAGACACGAATTTGAAATTTCTATGTAGCTTCATGTTCATTGCAGTATTGTTCATAATAGCCAAGATATGGAAACAATCCCAGTGTCCACCCATAGATGAATGGATAAAGAAATTGGTATACAGACAGCCCTTGAACAACATGGGTTTGAATTGTGCGGGTCCATTTATGTGTGGATTTTTTATAGTGTGTATTGTAAATCTATTTTTCTCTTCCTTATGATTTTCCTAATAAACTTTTCTTTTCTCTAGCATAAATTTATTGTAAGAATACAATATATAATGCATATAACATAAAGAATGTGTGTTGATCAACTGTTTATGTTATTGGAAAGGCTTCTGGTCAACAGTAGGCTATTAGTAGTTAGGTTTTTGGAGTCAAAAGTTTTGTGTGTATTTTTGACTACGTGGGGGTCTGATGTCCCTAAACTTCACTGTGTTCAAGCATCAACTGTACACTTGAGGCCACTTTGCTGTGTGATAAGTCAGAGAAAGACAAATACCACTTGATCACGCATATATGTGGAATCCAAACAACGAAACAAACAAAAAAACAAGCTCAGACATGCAGAGAACAGATTGATGATAGCCAGGGAGGGGACAACTGACTACAGTATATAATATATACTATTGACTATATAAAGTTATATAAATAGCTGTATAACTATAACTTATATAATATTTTTTTATTTTTATCTTTTTGTTTTTTAAAGATTTGATTTATTTGAGAGAGAGAGAGACAGAGATAGTGACAGAGACAGAAAGAGAGAGAGCACAAGTGGGGAGGAGAGGGAGAAGGAGACTCCCCGTTGAGCAGGGAGCCCGATGCGGGGCTCAATCCCAGGACCCCGGGATCATGACCTGAGCCGAAGGCAGACGCTCAACTGACTGAGCCACCTGGGCGCCCCTATATTATATAATATTGGCTGTAATATATATATATATATATATATTATATATATACACACACACATGTGTGTATGTGTGTGTATATATATATAATATATATATATAGTCAGTCAGATTCTAAATAGAATTGAAAGCAGAGTCCAAGATCAGAGGACTATATAAGTATCGACTATAGTTAACAATACCATATTATTTGAAAGTTGCTAAGACAGTAGATCTTAAATATGAAAAAAAAAATTGTGTAACTATGCATGGTGACGAATGTTACCTAGACGTTATGGCGATCATTTTGCAGTGTATACAAATATTGAATCATTATGTCATACAACTGAAACTATTATAATGTTATAAGTCAATTATACCTCAATAAAAATAATCCAGAAAAGTAACATAATGTTTTGTATTAATTAGCCACCTAACAGAACTCTATAATACTTATTCCCAAATTTTTTTGCAGCATCCTCTTTGCCTTTTTATGACACACTTTTATAATATCATTTTCTATAGAAAAAATGGAAAAATAATTTAGTCTATCCTCGGATACATTGATTGTTATTTTTATTTTAAACATTTTATCATTGATAGTTTATAAAAGTTGCTTTCAGCTTTACAATTCTTTCCTGGTAATGACAAGAAAATTGCTGACATTACTGTCAAATTTCAGAAAATCTGTATTGAGTGTCTTTCCTATGAGAGCTGTAGGGTTTCAGAGCATTCCAAGTTTTCTTCACAGTAACTAATTGTTAAAGTTAATAAAAAACTGACATCATTCAGTAGCCAGTTAGTCTTGGGTATCCTTTAGAGACAATTATGACTTTTCTGTTACCGTCACCGATATCTATGCTCCAGGTCAAATCAACCAGGAATGAAGAAGGACCTCTGTAGATGCAGTTGGGCAAGCTCATGTCAGTTGAGGGAAGAGCATGGAGAAGAGCATAGGCCGGCAAAGGCAGAGAGTCCGGAGTTCATGCACAAGCCGACAGCAGGTGTACAAGAAGCCCAGAGTCTCATAGGGAGGTGTGATACTGTGTCAAGTACTGGCAAATGGTTGAGGACAGACCAGCTTGACCTTAAGTTAAGAAGTTGATGGGTCACTAAACTATGAAAAGCAATAAAGGGTAGTTTTTAGATCACTACCATTGGAGTCAGATGAACCTCAATTTAAACCCCACCACTCCCTAGCCGGTGGAAGCCAGCTACCAATAGATTGACTACATAGAGAAGTGTTTGCAAAGCACATAAATATATCCCATTGCTATGGACTGAATGTTTGTGCCCCCGCCCCATTCCTATGTTGAAACCCTAACCTCCAATGTAATAGTATTAGGAGTGGGGGCCTTAGGGAAGTAATTAGGTCACGAGGGTGGAGTCCTCATAAGTGAGTCTAGTGCCCTTGTAATAGAGACCCCAGAGGGCTCCCCTGTCCCTTCCGCCATGTGAGGACACACTTAGAGTCTGCGACTCAGAATAGAGACCTCACCCCACCACGCTGGCACCCTGAGCTCCGACTTCCAGCCTCCAGAACTGTGAGAAATAAACGTGGGTTTTTTTAAGCTCCCTAGTCTGTGGTGCGTTGTCATAGCAGTCCGGGCAGACTAAGGCACTCCTGAAACCTCAACGTATGCCCAGTTCAATGTCCCTGAGCCAGACTCCAAATATGCCACAGCCTCTCCAGTGGCACTAACCAGAAGGGAAGTGAGACGAAGAACAGGCTGAGTGGAAGAAGGCAGCATCTTAATCAATTCCTGCGAACCCATCTGACTTTTGTACATTTTACAAAAGCAAATGACCACAGGAACCCATTGCTAACGTTCCTCCCAGCCCTCAGTGCATTTTGGTGGTGAGAACCAGAACCACAGCCTTCTGGCAGTAGGAACCAGAGCCATTTCCCTGGCTCGCAGGCGCTTAGGAAGGAGGACCCCGAGTGCTGCTCAGGCTAACTCTGGGCAGTGCCCAGCTAGGCAGCTCTGGGAAGGAGGAATTCCCACCCACCGGTGTGAGAGAGGAAAAGCTGGAAGCTTCCATGCAGATGATCAGTTAAATACAGCGGACATCGTTGGGCAGCCTGTCGCAGCACTGACATGCCAGTGCTTGGCCAGACTCTGAAGATTAAAAGATGTTAAGATTGCCCTTGCCTTGTAAAGGGCAAACTCAGGGCTGGCAAATGCAGACTCCTCCAGAAGCCTGGGCAGGGGAACTGACAAGGTGGGGCAGATGTGGCAGTGAGCACTGTGGCTTCCTCAGCTCTGGTCACGTATTGCTGAGTGACAGGACTGACCTCATGGTCAAGTCACCAGTCCGGGTGCACAGGGCTCTACGCTCAGAAGGGCCCCACATTTGGATTGTAATGCTCTTAATATAATTGCTTATTATCCTAGCTTTGAATTTGTGTTTTGTAATGAAGTCTGATGGGACAAGGGAGGTGGCCCTGGGAACCTGCAGCCTCAGCTCACAGATGGCTATCACCTCCCCACCCCTCTACTCCCCTAACTTCCCAGGGCTAACCTGGCCTCTCCCGCCAGGACTACCGCTGCTACTCTTCCCCTGGGGGGCAACCAAGCCACATCATCGGGAGAGGGGCATCCAATGTTCTTCCTCCTCCACATTCACCTTCACTATCCACCTTCGGTGGGTCCTGGGTTTGCGCACCAGGAAGGTTGGGGTCTCAGACAGGGACACGCAGAGACCTTACCCACCCTGAGCTGGCAATACCACAGTGCATTCAGCAGGTGAGTCAATGCAGGGGAGCCTCTCCCACACCCTCAATCCAGGAATCGAGTGTGACCCAGTGTGGAGGCTGCTATCTCACAGGGGGCATTGTCCACAGTGGTCGGGCATCAGGCCACGGCAAGGGGAGACTGGCTTTCCTAGCCTGGTTGGGACACCATGCATACCCAGGCTGTAGTAGAGGGGACCCTGCAGCAGGGGGGCCATGCTCATCCGCTCTCCATGCAGAGCCCCTGTGCCTGTGACGGTCTATCCTAGCCCCACAGGAGGCTCTGCAACCCAGGGGAACACAACATAGCAAGTGAAAAGCACCATCAAAGGTCCAGAGAGAGACAGCAGAAGAAAGGATAAAGTTTCACATATGAATACTTTCATGGTACTTTGCGCCTGTTTTTTGCAACAGGGGCCCTACATTCTCCTTGTGCACTGGACCATGCAAACCATATAGCGGGTCCTGCTCTGTGGGGATACACGTTGAGTGTTGTCAGATTTCTGACCTACTGAAAAGAGGTAAAAACTGGAATTCTTTTTGTTGGTCTCTGACACTAAATGTTGGCAGTAATTTTTTTTTTTTTTTAAGATTTATTTATTTATTTGAGAGACTGAGAAAGTACATGAGAGGGGGGAGGGTTAGAGGGAGAAGCAGGCTCCTCGCCGAGCAGGGAGCCCGATGCGGGACTCGATCCTGGGACTCCAGGATCATGACCTGAGCTGAAGGCAGTCGCTCAACCAACGGAGCCACCCAGGCGCCCGGCAGTAATATATTTTTTTAAACATTGTATAGGCCACAAACCCCAAACACTAACTGAATTGATCATTTTTGGATACATATTGGCCATTTGGGTTTGCTCCTTTAAAAATGCATATTCATACTTATTTTCCATTTTTATGGGTTGTTTTGGTATTTCAACTTGTAAGACATTTTATTATTATATTATCAATGCTCTATCTTCCATATGTACTTAAAATCTCTATTCATAATTTTTCTTTTGGCTCTGTTTCAACATCTCTAAAAGATACAAAGAATAGAAAACTCTACTAATTCTTCTGTAGTCAAACAAGTATTATTTTTTTCTTTTGAAGCTTCTGAGTTTTCTGTCTTTAATCTATTTGATCTCTTACAACCTCTAGGTTATAAAGATGATCCACAAAATATTTTTCTGAAGTTTGTATTGCTTTATTTTTTAATTTTTATTTATTTATTTTGTTTTATTTTTACATTAAAGTTTTTAATACAATGGAAATTTACTTTGGTCTATGGTGTGAGGCAGGATCAACTTCTTTTTCTTATTAAAGGAGAGCCAGTCTTACCTCACACCATTTATTAAATAAAATTGTTCTTTCCCATGGAGTTGGAGATCCCTCTGTTATATATCAAATGCTGATATATGCCAGGCTTTATCTATTTCTGTTCCACTGATATACCTGTATATTCTTAGGCTAAATCCATACTGTTTTTATTATAGTGACTTTAGGGTATGCACTACTATCTGGTGAAGTAATTCCTCTTCATAATTTTCTTGATTCTTGGACATTTATTGTTTCATATAATAAGCTTTAACATAATTTTTCCCAAGTTTAAGAAAAGGCCATTAGGATTCTAACTGGAATTGCATTAAATTTCTATATTAATTTAGGGATACTTAGCATTTTTGTGATTTTCAGTTTTTCCATTAAAGAGCATGGAGAGCTTTCATCTATTCAGATCTTGTGCTATATTTAGATGTGATATAAAAACATATTTTCTATATTTTTCCTGTTAAATCTATCTCAAGTATTTTATAATTTTATTGCTGTTAGGATGAAGCCTTCCCCACCCACTTCTATTGCTATGTTACTATTGCAAGAGTAGAGTAGGTCATTGAATTCTGTGTGTTTATCTTGTGTCCAGCCAACTTACCAAGTAACAGTAAGTTCTTTTTCCCTGGAGCATCAGAGGGTTTTTTTTTTTTTTTTTTAAGATTTTATTTATTCATTTGAGACACAGAGATACAGAGAGAGAGAGAGAAAGCATGAGCAGGGAGAGAGGCAGAGGCAGAGGGAGAAGCAGGCTCCTCGCTGAGCCAGGAGCCGGATGTGGGGCTTGATCCCAGGACCCTGGGATCATGACCTGAGCTGAAGGCAGACGCTTAACCATCTGAGCCACCCAGGCGCCCCAGCATCAGAGGTTTATACAACTTATTCTATTTTTGTATTTTTTGCATTCGTTGTATATTTCTCAATTATATCACCAGTGAGGAATCATTTTTTTGTTTTTATTGTTTTTTTGTTTTCATGTTTTTATTTCATTCTTTCTAGTTCCTCTGAAACAATAACAAATGAAAATAATCTTGTTCCAATGGAAATGGCTTTAGCTTCTCACCATTTTGAACTTCACTACTCAATATGGTTAGGTAGCCACTTACTATAAGTGATTACTTAAATTTATATTTAAATTATTAAGCTTAAATAAAATTAAGAATACAGTTCCTCAGTCCTACTAGTCACACTTCAAGCTCTCAATAGCCACGTGAGCTGGTGACTACCATGCTGAACAGCAGTACAGATACAGAGAATTTCCATCGTCACAGAAAGATCTGTTTGGACAGAGCTTACTTAGAATGATGTTTGCAGTCGATTTTTGGTATGTGGTGTTTACCTTAAGTAGTTTCTTTCTATTCTTTTTGTTCAGTTGTTACTAAGAATGACAGCTGAATTCAGTCAGCATCTTTGATAAGATCATTTTTCCCTTTAAATTATTTGTAAAGATTCAAGGTTGTCTTGTACGGTTTTTAATGGGATTTCATCTGTATAAGCATATGGAAGGCCTTTAGTAGGTTGCACTTTCAGGCTGTCTTTTGGAAACACCCCTCTCTAACAGTTGGGTCACACCCCCCTACATCTCATTATTTGTCATAATATTTCCCCACACTGCCCTCTTGGCTAAAGCTTGCTCTGTAGAGAGAGAAACCTGGTTTTCCCAGGGTACAAGGCTGCATTCTGTTTTCCAGGTTTGACTCTTTTTGAAGAAAATATTAAGGTACTCTCTGAATTCTTCTGTTCCCCATCTTCTTCTTCTTCTTTTTTTTTTTTTTTTTCAGGCTTTCCACTTAGAATTCCCAGAATTCTGACTGCTACACTATGTCTCTGGGTTGATGCTTTTCAGTATAATTGTACATCATATCTGCATAAGTTTTTAAAATAATAGCAATGGTAAACTCTTATATAGTATTTACTGTACTGTAGGAAGTGTTCTAAATTATACACACACAAACAAAATACAAATGTTTATCTGTATAATACATAATTATAATTTATATCATTTTCTGTAATATATATTAACTCATTTAATCCACATAAAACCCCCCGTGAGTTACATAATATTACGATACTTATTTTATTATTGAGAATAACTGAGGCAAACAGAAGTTTAATAATGTGCTCAAGGTTACCCAGCCTAAGTGGCAGAGTGGGATTTTGAACCCAGGTGATGCAAAGCATTTTCCTATATGCTCTTTCATTCGATCCTGTTAATGTTCATGAGGGCTATTTTTAGTTTGTGTGAGGAAACTGATCCTCAGAGACATTAAGTAATTTTCCCAAACTCACTCAGCCAGTGAACTCAGTATTTCTTCATCTACTGTATCACATGGACTTTTCCACATAAGAACAGCCCTGTAAACTATAAAACACACCAAAGTAGAGTAAGGGCTTGGAGTACAAGGATGGTTTATTGTAGGATCCACCCTAGTCAGGCACTTGGAACTCTGGGAGAAGGAAAATCGAAAGCACTAACATTGTTAGCACACTGGATGCCCACAGGCTGCCCTTCAGCTTCAGCATCCTGCAGGCCAAGATGGAGGAGTGCTGTGCCCGCCGGAAGGCAACTGAGCACAGTGGGCAGCAACAGCCACCAGAGAAACACTGTAGTGGGTGGGGCTGTGGAGGCTGCTGGGGACGGACTTGTGTTTGCCTCTGTGCGAGGCCTCCTGGGGATACTGAGGGCAGAGAGAGAGACATCTTACGTGGACCTAAAAGTCCTGCATCAGCAAGTTGGGGAAGTGAGGGTCCCCAGTGTGGGGATTAATGCAGTGTGAACTTGCTTCTACCCCAAACCTGATGAGCTTAAGGGGCAGTGGGCCACAGGTATAACAGCAGATACAATACAGGGAAAGCTGTCTTATCATTTCTACTGTAGTGTCCCAAGATATAAGTAAGGTGGAGAGATTCTGATGGTGGATGGAGAAGAGTATCACAGAAACTCACAGAGGGGAGATGAATGATATCACAGGAGCTGAATCCTAGGGGGATAGCGTTCACAAGGTTTGGGGAAGTAAGGGGACATTATGTGCAGGGGGAGAATTGATGCCTCTGAAGAGAAAACAATATATAGTTTGGGAAAGGTTACATCATATGGAGGAGAGCACAGGAAGCGTGATGGGAAATGGGGCAAGAGGAGAGTGGAAATGCTGATGGAGGCAACTGCGAAGATCCTTGAATACTCTATGAAGAAGCTCAGCTTGAGAAGGCCAACAGGATAAATCCCTGTTGTACATGGTAAGTAACAGGATCAGATTCTCTAGTCAACTGTTCTCTGAGTTGAGTGTGCACTGGAATCACCCAGAGGGTTTCTGATTCAGGAAGTCTGGCCTGGGATCTGGAGATTTGCATTTCTAACATGCGCCAGGTGATACTGATAGGACTGGTCTAGGGACCACTTTTTGAGAACCACTGACATAATCCATGGGGTTTGGAAAAGAGACCACAGACAGGGAGGCCAATGCAAAGCTTGTCCTTTACTAGGGATTTCACTAACACTGAAGGTCTAGAAAAGGGAATGATTTGTCAGCCATTTCTAGGGTAGGATGAACATTTCTTGGTGACCAACTGAATGTGAGGAATAAGGGAGATGGGATGGGCAGTTGGAAGATGACTCTGAGGTTTGAATGTAATTGAGGATATGGGTGGTGAAGCCACGAACTGAGATATAGAATACAGGAAGAGAAATCATTTTAGGGAAGAATCAAGGGCAGTGCCAAGGTAGGAGAGATGAGGGCAACAAGGTGAGGCACCGACCAAGTTCATTCTGAACATGTTGAGTGTAAGGCAGGGGTGTCCAGGGAAATAGTCAACAGGAAATGGGAAAATCATGAGGCAAACCAGGACAGAGCTATAGATTAGGGAGTTAGCCCTACGCAGAGCCTGAGTAATGCCATGGGAATGGTTGGAGTTTTGAGGGATGAAATTTATAGTGAGAAGAGAAGAGGGGCATGGATAGATCCTTGGGGGATGTTATGGAGTGAACTGTGTTCCTCCCCAAAAGATATTCCATGCCCTAACCTTAAGCCCCATGACCTTATCTGGGAATAGGATGTTGGCAGATGTAAATCAAATTAAGATGAGGTCATACTGGGTTAGGATGGGCCCTGAATCCGATGCTTGATGTCTTTATAAGAGAAAGGAAAGCAATATTTGAATACAGACACAGAGAAGAAGGCCATGTAATGATGTAATGAAGGAGTGACATAGCTACAAGCCATGCCTTGCCAGGAATGCCAGAGATTGACAGGAGGCACAAGAAGCTGGAGAGAGGCATGGGACAGATTCTCCTTCAGAGAAGCACGGCCCTGCTGACCCCTTGAGTTAGGACTTTCAGCTTCCAGAACTATGAGACAAATTCCTACTATACTAAGCCACCCAGTTTGTGGCACTTTGTTCTGGCAGCCCCTGGAAGCTAATGTAGGCAGCAGCAATGTCTCAGGGGTGGAGGAAGAGGAGCTGCAGGAAAACGAGAGGGGGAGGGGCAGCTGAGTCAAGGGCGAAGAGTCTATCAAAGTTTGGCAAGTAGATTTTTGCAGTGGACAGGTAGGAGAGGAAACTAGATTTCTAGGAGTTGGAGAATACATAAAAGACAAGGATGTTGTAAAAGTTAATGCAGACTACTCTATCAAAAAGTTTTGAAAGGAAAAAATTGAGCCCTCTCAATGTGAGGAGGGAAAGCACCCCCAGCCTGGGCACCAGCACCAGTTGAGTGTTGTAGAGAGCCGCTGGACTAAAGGTACTGCCCCAGATGAGAACAGTTTAGACAGGGGTGGCCCTACACTTACTCTCCAAAGAGTTCATGACATTGTCTAGTCAATCAGTACTGAAATTGATAGAATGTTCTATGTATCTCCTTCCTATTTTTCCCATGCTCCCATTTAGAAGTTTCTTTGTTCAAACTTCTGACATTTTCAAATTGATGTTTCTGTGAGAACTTCCCAGAATCCTCGTCTCATGCAGAAAGACTGTCCTATGTCACAGAAAGGGTCTTCTTCCATCAAGTAAGTCAGAAACGGTAGTACAGTGTCAGCGTAACTTGTGTGGCCAACACGGGGACCCTTGCCAGAGTCCCGGCCGCAAGCAGACCTTATCGGTGGGGACCGTTCAGCACGAAGGGCTTTTGCTGGCATGCGTCCCCGTCTACCACCAGTTTTGTGGTCTCCAACGCGACCCATCACCTTACTTCATGTTCCCAGTTCTGTTGTGGCTGCTACTGTGGCATGTTTTGGTGGCAGGAATAAAATCTTGAGAAGGAAGAGAGCCATTCATGGTGAAGACCTGGCAGGTAAAGAGGACAAGCCCAGGGGGGTCCAATGTGGACCCTAGCCTCACCAAGCACTAAACTACCTGCATGAGTTGTCCACAGAGGACAACATCTGAAAGGCTGAAACGGTGGCTCATAGCGGGCTGATTGTGCTCGTCCTCCTGACCGTGGCCTAGTTTGGCCATGGAGCTCACAGTAGCTGCTGTCTCGAATTCCCTGGGGAGAAAAAAGCCGACATTTCCCCCTTTACTGGGCAGTGTCTTAGGCTCCGAGCTCCTCCCGTCCACCCGCCCCAGAAAAGGCTCGTGCAAACTCCAGGGCCCTGTGGAAGCCAGGTGAGTTTGAACTCTGGCAATTCTTATTACCAAGCCTGGTGGGATTAACCTGGATCTTTGCAAATAAGCATGGCACCAAGCTGTGAAAATATTTGCTAAACTAAGCTTTAGTTAGCCTGTATTGACCTCCTTTGCTCTCTACTCTTTTTTAAAATACCAAAAACAGGGGCACCTGGGTGGCTCAGTCGGTTAAGCATCTGCCTTCGGCTCAGGTCATGATCCCAGGGTCCTGGGATTGAGCCCCGCATCGGGCTCCCTGCTCAGCGGGGAACCTACTTCTCCCTTTCCCTCTTCCTCTCTCTCCGGCTTGTGCTCTCTCTCTCTCGCTCTCTCAAATAAATAAAATCTTAAAAAATAAGTAAGTAAATAAATAAAACATCAAAAACAAGACCAATCAGTCCAAGTAACAAAATCCTTCATCCTATCTAAAATAGTGTAAAGATGATTATGTGAATTCTGAGCAGTGATAATTATTACAATAATCAGAGAAGGGACTATTGATTCCTTAAGCAATGCACCGAGTGCTTTGCTGACTTATCTCCTTTGGTCCTCAAAGGAGTCCCAGTGAGGTAGCAACTGACAAGATCCCAGTGAAGTGCTTCTGTTGCCCCAATTCACGCTAGTTCCTGAAAGGGTTTCCAAGTCACATTCCCATAAACAGTAACAGTTACGAAGGGCAACCAGCATTTACATAGGTAAAATTGATACATTTGATTTCTATATTCGAATAGATACTTATTGAACAGTGGACTTTGGCAGTGGAGTTTGAAGCAAAAACCTTCCGCTGCAGAAAATGGTCAAAGGCAGTGGTGAAAGATGGTGTGAGCAGAGGAGGAAGAGAAGAGGCAGGTCTGCAGCAGGACAGAAGGGGACCTGAACCTACAGAGGAGTAGCAGATGCTGGGCAAGACCCCCTGGACCAGGAGCCCTTGGTCCTGACTAGCGAGGGCCCCCCGTTCATCCCTGGAAGATGCAGCCGGATCAGAAGGCCTGCCATAGGGGGGGCCCTGAGGTCGTTGTCTCTTTGGCCTTACCATAAATGCCCCCCACCTCTCTTTCTTGAATAATTTTTGTGGGTTTTTGGCCCCTTAAAATCAATAGGCCTTGACAAAAATACCTAAAGTACCATAAAATCTGAAAAAATTATATATGTCTGAAAAATACCTTCAAGACTGTCCATTCCAACCTGTTTATTTTAGGATGAGACCTGAGGCCCAGAGATGATAAGTGATGTCCTCAGGCCACAAAGCTCGTATTTAGTCTAGATTCCTCTGGTGTGGCAGTCTTTCTAAGATGTCACAATGCCTCTCACTTGGAACAGTGCTGTTAAACACACAGAAGGACCGAGAGTTGTAAAACCACACTGGTATCACTTTTCTAGACTAAAGAACAGAGTAGCTCTATGTCTCTATATTCCATTTGGATCTCAGGAATTAGGAATTGATAACCATTTCTTAATATTCTAAACTGTATTTTTTAGAATGCCAGATGGCTTAGAAAAAAGAGGTGGTTTTCTACCACTCTGCACCCATTTTTTAAAAATTTTATTTTATTATGTTATGTTAATCACCATACATTACATCATTAGTTTTTGATGTAGTGTTCCATGATTCATTGTTTGTGCATAACACCCAGTGCTCCATGCAGAGCGTGCCCTCTTTAATACCCATCACCAGGCTAACCCATCCCCCCACCCCCTCCCCTCTAGAACCCTCAGTTTGTTTCTCAGAGTCCATAGTCTATCATCGTTCGTCTCCCTGTCCGATTCCCCCTCTTCATTTTTCCCTTCCTACTATCTTCTTCTTCTTCTTCTTCTTCTTCTTCTTCTTCTTCTTCTTCTTCTTTTTTTTAAAGATTTTATTTATTTATTTGAGACAGAGAGAATGAGAGACAGAGAGCATGAGAGGGAGGAGGGTCAGAGGGAGAAGCAGACTCCCTGCCGAGCAGGGAGCCCGATGCGGGACTCGATCCCGGGACTCCAGGATCATGACCTGAGCCGAAGGCAGTCGCTTAACCAACTGAGCCACCCAGGTGCCCCTCTTCTTCTTCTTTTTTAAACATATAATGTATTATTTGTTTCAGAGGTACAGGTCTGTGATTCAACAGTCTTGCACAATTCACAGCGCTCACCATAGCACATACCCTCCCCAATGTCTATCACCCAGCCACCGCTCCCCCCACTCCAGCAACCCTCAGTTTGTTTCCTGAGATTAAGAATTCCTCATATCAGTGAGATCATATGATACATTTTGTACCCATTTTTATCTAAAGAAAATAATGTTGCTAATTACCTGTAATTCTAGTCTGTTTATCTAAATGGAATCTCTATCTTATAAATCGTGTTAACTAATATATACTGTTAGTAACTATTTGTAAGAGAAAATGATGAAATACCACCCTAATGTTTGGATTTTGTGTGGGTGCGCAAGCATGCATGTACACATGCTGGGTATTTTTAAGTTTTATTGTTGTTGGTTTAACTTTTGCTATTTCAATTTGGTCTTCCCCTCAACACATGTAAATAATAGCCTCAAACTGGGAAAAATTAAAAATGGATAAACGGGGGCACCTGGGTGGCTCAGTCAGTTAAGCGGCTGCCTTCGGCTCAGGTCATGATACCAGGGTTCTGGGATCAAGATCCGCATCGGGCTCCTTCCTCAGAGGGGAGCCTGCTTCTCCCTCTCCCTCTGTCTGCTGCTCTGCCTACTTGTGTTCTCTATCTTTGTCAAATAAATAAATAAAATCTTTAAAAAAAATGGATAAACAAGCTGAGGCATATTCAAACAAGAGAATACAACTCAGCAATAAAAAGAAAGGAACCACAGGCATGGATCTGCCACCATTGTACTGAGAGAAAGAAGCTTTACATGAAAAAGCACAAATGATGTTCGACTCACGTGACTTTTTAGAAGAGAGGAAAAACTAATTTGTAGTGGAAACAAATCCGAAAGGAGTTCTTCTGGGGGTTGAGTGGAGGCCAGAATTGACTGGGAAGGGGCACAGAGCAAACTCTGGGGGTGAAGGTAAAAGTTGTCTATATTGCTGGGGATTTGGGTTACGAGTGTGTGTGCACAGCCCAAAACTCAGCCAGTGCACACGGAAGATTCATGCATTTCATTGTACATAAACTCTACATCAAAAACAAAACAAAACAAAACAAAACAAAAAACCCTGCAAACAAATATTGAACTCTCATTCATGATATGCATGCTGGAATACTTAGGAGATAGTGTCCTGATGATAATTTACTTCACAAAGCATCATAAAAAATAAGATAGATTGGTGAGTGGATAGGGAGATGAAAGGTACGCCATTTCAACACAGTGAAATGTTGATGGCAGAATGTTGTGGAAGGTGTCCATTATAAAATTCTTTCAAGTTTGGTGTACATTTGAACATTTTCATAACAAAATATTGGGGGAGGAAAAGCCATATAAGAAGAGGGCAGAAGAGAACAGGCATCCTCATGTCCCTTCTAGAAGGCCTTGGCATCGGTAAGCAGCAGGGGCGCTGGGCTTGGCACCAGGGGCCATTGTGGGTCATGTTTTGATACCCTAGAGTATTTCTATGGCAATGACAGACAGAAAGACTACTGGAGACAAAAGATCAGTTCCCTGTCCCAGCCTGGGGGAAAACAAAACAAACACCTGCAGAAAGGCAGCAGGAAAAACACAAACGTACCCCAAACCCCACACAAGATTAGTACACGTTATCAGCAGAGACAAGCCGTGTGAAGCAAAGATAGCGCCTGAGCCAGCATGCGGGCTAATCTCTCCAGGAATTAAAGCTTCGTTAATTTGTTTGCAGTATTTCTCAGCAAGAATCCGCAGATTTTGAACTTTGACCGTTTGAGTATTATTTCTTCATATTTCCAAGAAGAAAAAAAAAAAACAAACCCAACACAATCTGCCCCACAGTGACTGATTGGTAAGGAAGACATGATGCTGCTATTTGGATCTTGTCACTTATTGGCAATGTCCTTCCTTTTCCCTCCGAGTCTGCCCCTATCCACACTTCAGGCAGAGACACTCACTGTCCCCCTTCCCCTCTTTCCTTTATTTGCTCCTTGAAGGGATTGTAGTGAAGGAAGGGTTGGCCAGGAAGCACCACTCTTTTTTTCCTCTCAGATTCTCTTGCCTGGGCTCACTGCCTCCCAGGAATGGGGCCATCGTCCCTCATGGAGGCGGAGGAGCGCCTTGTCCCTCTGTCTGGGGGCACTGCCACCTCCTGAGACGGGCTGCTTTGGAACCACAGGAGGAAGACAGAGGCCAGAGGATCTTGGGAGCCTCCAAGCCCCTCCCAAAGGGAAAGCAAGTTTCCTGGAGTGTGCGTGTGTGTGTGTGTGTGTATGTGTTTGTGTGTTCTGGGGAGGAGTAAGGTCAGATACGGACCACAGAGAAGCAGAAACCATTCTCGGCACACCTGCCCAGTTCCAGGGATTTCCTGCGGCCAGGCCCCTTAGCTCATGGGTTCTTACGCTGCAGTCTAGTTTGTGGTTTGGAGGATGTCCCTCTATAACACTCATTCGAGATATCAAGACTTCAAAACATGCCTGCAATTGCACAGTGCACACAGCAGAAAGAGCCTGGAATTCTGAACCCAGTGTTTAGGCCTCAGGCAAGGGGGTCCCTCTAGGGGGTCAGTGTCAGGGACCTGTGGGCCCACATATAGGCAGGATCCCTGTGAGGCTTCCATGGGACTCCCAGTGCAGCACACCCCGCCATGGGGGTGGCCACAGAATGTCTGCGGTTTGCAAGAGGAGATGATGGTATAAAGGGGAGAAGACTGAAGGCATGTTCCTGTTCAGGGAAAAGTACTGCTCGGTTGTCCACCCTGAGGCAAGGGCCACTGTCTGCTGGGCACTTTCCTCCTCCCAACAGGCTGGGAGCTGTGATGGAGGGGAGGGGCTTATACCCCTGTTCCGTTGTGAAACTAATTACCACCAACGGTGGCCGAAAACAACACATGGTTTCCATCTCACAGTGCCTGGGGCTCGGGCATCCAGAGGTGGATCAGAGTCTCCCCAGGCTGGAATCAAGGTGTCCACAGGAGCTGTGATCTCATCCAGGGCTCAGGGTCCCCTTCCAGGCTCGTCGGCTGTTGGGAGAATCCAGTTCCTTGCAGTGGTGGGACCGAGGTGCCATTTTCTTGTTGACTGACTGTTGGCAGGGTTCACTCTCAGCTTCTAGAGGCCAGCCTTGGGTCCTGCCCTCATCTGCTCACCTGCATGGATGCTTAAAGCTGCAGGAGAATGGCTCTCCCTTCAAATCTCCCTCCAGGCAGGTACAAGATGTCTTATACAATGCAACACATGTACCATGATCCAGGTACACCATCTCTTTACTAATGTAATATAACCTTATGCTGGAGTGGCTATCCCATAATATACACATCCCACTCTTTTCAGCTGAAGGGTTATACAGGACGTGTACACCAGGGGTGGAATCTTGGGGTTCATCTTAGCATTCTTAGAATTTGGTCCCTACTGGAGAAACTGTTCTGAGCCTGGGTGGCAGGGAGGGGCAAGGGCGGGACTGCCCACAGTTAGCAGGAGGCCTTGGTGCCTTCTTGGCTTCTAAAAAATACCATTAAAGTGACAGGACTTTGAGAGGGGTGGGGTAAAGCCAGAGCAGGCCCAGCCAGGTTTATTTCCTGAATTCCCTTTAGAATCATGGATGCTTTCGTCATTTTTTAAAATTTTTATTTATTTATTTATTTATTTTAAAGATTTTATTTATTTATTTGACAGAGAGAGAGACACAGCGAGAGAGGGAACACAAGCAGGGGGAGTGGGAGAGGGAGAAGCAGGCTTCCCGCCGCAGAGCAGGGAGCCCGATGCGGGGCTCGATCCCAGGACCCCGGGATCATGACCGGAGCCGAAGGCAGACGCTTAATGACTGAGCCACCCAGGCGCCCCTTATTTTTTTAAAAAGATTTTTTTATTTGAGAGAGAGAGACAGCATGAGCAGGGCAGAGGGAGAGGGAGAAGCAGACGCCCGCTGAACAGGGAGCCCGATGACGGACTCGATCCCAGGACCATGGCAGATGCTTAAACGACTGAGCCACCCAGGTGCCCCGTTTTCGTCATTTTTAAAGAAAGAAAGGCTGTATATTGAGGAAGTATTGGTGAGGGTTGGGGGATGGGAGTGGAGCAGGTTGTTTTTAACGCTGTGTTTCTGAATAACATGGCCCAGATCTATTTCTGAGACACATGGCATTATCAGACAGAGAGGCGTCTAGAAGTTGCTTGCATACAGAAATCGTGCCAGCCAGCAGAGAAGTTATCTCCCCTTTAGAGACCTCCTTTAGAAGAGATACCTCCTTTTAAAGAGAGTCCTCGAGCTGCTTCAGGACCCTATGGCCCTAGTTCATTCCTCTAACTGGCAGGACTCTGTTTGACTGAAATACTTCAAGCTAAACTTTCTTTTCGCAGCCTTGGTGAAGGCAGAGCAAATGATTGATTCATAGATTCACAGATGAGAGGGAGAGAAAGAAACAAAGTTACAGAGAGGCAGAGAGAGGCAGAGACTTTTACATCATCCATCCCTCATCTTAAAGACTAAGAAAGCCTCAGTTTGGGGTTGGGTATCTCCAAAGAGCAAGCTACAAAGCAGGCTAACTCTCCCAATGCCAGAGAACAACTGAACACCCGTGTGCTCCAGCCCTACCTTTGTACTCCTCCCTTGGGCTGTTCTAGGTCTTTCCCGTCCACTTTATGGGAGGGTTGCTTGGAGCAACAGCATTCCATAGGAGCTATTTATTGCATGCTTACAATGTGCTAGGCTCTGCGGGAGCTCAATAAAGAGGCAGACATAAATATGTGGAAAATTAAATGGCAGGGGTGAACGCAGACAAGACAAGAGATGCCAGGGGCTGGTGAGGGATTAATTGCCCAAGGGTGGGGATAAAAACCTTCAAGGAGTTCTGAAGAAGTAGTGATCGCCTCATGCTGGCGTGCTGAGTCCGACATTGACTTGATGAAAAATTTTAGCATGGGCTCGGTCCAAACGTTTTTTCCCCCTTTCCTCACCCTCCATTCCCCTCTCCCCCGAGCTTCTGGATGTCTGGAAGTAGAGGTGTTTTCCAAGCAAAGTTTGAAGAACAATTGTCAGTTGGGGGTTCAATCTAAACTGGCTTCCAAAGAACAGCAAGAAAACTCAAAGAAGTGGCAGGTTTTTTTTAAAGTAATAATTCTTTTTTACTTGATGCAGTGTCTTCGTTTCAGCAGGAGGTACAGAAAGGCACGGATTGCCACCTTTTCCTTTCATTAATGACTTCTATTCAAATAGAATCAAAACACTTAATCACTCTGTTTAATGTCAGCTGGTCACAGGTGGTCAGCAATGCTGTTGAGTATGAGCGAACCTGAGGGACCTAAGAAGTCATTCAAAAAGCGTTTAGTGAGCCCCTACTTAGAGAACAAAGCAGACTCTGAACTTGTCTTTCTAGAACTTTAGTTTATTGGCAGAGAGGGAAATAACAGGTAATTACAAAGCAGTGTGTTCTGTTTATCTATTGCTGTGTAAAATCATCCTAAAACTCAGTGGCTGAAGAAAAACCAATGATTTTTCTTTCTCACAATCGTGGGTAGACGGGGCACAGCTGTAAGCAGCTGCTTTCAGCTGGGAGCTTGGTGGGGGCTGAAAGGTCCAAGATGGCCTCTCCAGGGTCATGCAGTAGCTTAGCTTGGGCTTCTTGACAGTGTGGTGGCTGGCTTCCAAGGGAGAGCGTTCCAAGAGAATGAGCCCCAGTGTGCAAGTCGAAGCAATCATTTGCTTGTATCATTTTGGCTAAGGTTCCAATGGCCAAAGCAAGTCACATGACCAGGCCCACAGTCAACGGGGGAGAGAACCGCATAGGTTACGAAAATCAGGAGATGTGGTTCTTTTGGGAGCCACCAACATAATCCTTCACAGTGTGTGATAAATGCTACTAGAGTAGAACTAAAGGCACACCCGGGAGGGGGACCTAAACCAGATTTCCAGGTCAAGGGTGACTTCCTGGAAGAAGAGACGTTAATTTGAGACATGAAGGATAGGTAGTTATGTCCGGGACATCCATAGTTTTTACCTGTTGAGCAACCCCACAATTTGCTCTTTCTTGGAACACTACTTGTAAGATTCGTATTAGGTATACCAAGCGTATAAAGTGATTATTTTTTCTAGTCACAAGAATTAATCAACAGGTGGAAGACAGAGCCATGAACACGCTTTTCACACAGCTGATTAGATTGTCACTATTTTTCTCCCACTTGCTCCTATCTGGGTTCCCAGCAATACTGACCCTAACTTTTGATTCTACATAGCATTTCCAGCTCTCTCCTTCAACTTGGTTGCTTGGGGTTTCAACTCCTTCAAACTAGCTATGTCCTTATATTGACTGTTAAGGTTTAATTCTTATAAAATTATGACTTCCTGATTTCTCAACTGATTTTTCTCGAGATTCTGAGAAACATGTAAATTCCACCAGGAATGGCTGAGAAGGGATTCTTGCATAGGTAAACACTACTATTGTGGCTGAAACTAAGAGGGGAGTCAGTCAAATGAGGTAGGAGAGGTAGATATCATAGGAAGAGGGAGGGTCTCATAAGCCATTTTAATTTAGAGCTTTGTCCTGAGATAAATAGGAAATCACTGAAAAGTTTTAAAAGGGGAGTGACACAATCAGAATTGTGTTTCAGAAAGACCTCCAAGGCTGAGGTGTGGACCTTGAATTGAGACAGGGAGATCTGCTAGAAGGCTGATGAAACCATCCTAGAAGGAGGGAGTGGGGGTCTGAACTAGGTAGGGGCCAGGGAGATAAGGACAAGTAGACGGATTAAAGAAATACTTAGGAGGTGGGGGCTCCTGGGTGGCTCAGTCCATTAAGCATCCGACTCTTGATTTTGGCTCAGGTCCTGATCTCAGGGTCATGGGACCGAGACCCATATCAGGCTCTGTGCTGGGCATGGAGCCTGCTCAGGATTCTCCCCCTTTCCCTCTGCTCCCTGCCCTCCACTGCTTGTGTGTGTGCTCTCTCTCCTTCTCTTAAAAAAAAAAAAAGAAAAGAAAAAAGAAAGACTTAGGAGTAACACTTGACAAGGCTTCCTAATTGATTGGGCACAGGACATGGGGGACTGGGTTGAGTCTTTGCAGACTTTGGTCTCCTGCCTGATGACCTGCCCAAGATGATACCCTAGGTCTTAACTGTTCAGAGAGCAGAGATCAACATCATTTCCTTTTTTAAAAATCATTCATTCATTCATTCATTTAGGAATGAATATAACACCATTTCTTCTTTTAACTACCCTTCTGCTCCCCCGGTTATTTCCTTTCATGGACTCTCTCTCTTCCTCCTTATTCAGTATCTGCCTTAAACTTGGAGTATCTTAAACCAAAGTTGTCTTTAAAATTGTGATTTTTCTATCATAATACTCAAAGGATCTCCCAGAGACAAATCTGTCCCATCATGTCTATTTTAAGTTTAAAGAGTACTTTCTCTCCTTCTTCTGTCAAGACTGAGCCAAGACAAATTAGAGTGGAATTCCAAGATAGAGGAAGGCAGTGGAGAAGATGTCTTTTCATGGAGCCCCTGCTAACCTATGTGAAGCCTCTGTGCTTCCGAAAAAGGCACCAATTCTGCTTGGCCCATGCAGTGCCCCGTGATTGAGTTTCTGGGGCTTACAGCTGAGAGTGCTGCCTGATTTGATGAGATAGGGCAGTGAGAAGCACATTCATGACCTCTGCCTTCTGCAGGGAGACAGTCCTCCACGGGGTCTCGTGTTTCCGCACCTCTTGCCAGCAGAGGCTCAATCTTTTCAAGGATGTGTATACAGCAAATAGCCTGAAAGACAAAGATAGCATCTCTGTCCAGAGAAAAAGGCAAGTTTGTTTACCATACAGCATAGCAACGATGACTCCCTCCAAAGCCACAGGCAGGCAGGTTTGCTCACTTCTCATTAAAAAAGATGGAGGTTCCCTAAGCATGGGGTTCCTCAGCTGTGACGCCAACCTGCTGTGTGGGTGGCATCCACCTGGACGTCTCCATCGGGCATCCTCCATCCTTGAGGAGCCAAGGGAACTGAGAGGTAAGCACAGAGCTCACGCTGCCTCCTATGCTATAAACCCCTCTGTCTCTGACCAGGAGCCTCTGGCCTTCTGCCAGCATCCACTAACCAGTGGCAGGCTAACTTGTTAGCTTGTTAGCAGAGTAGAACCTCAGATCCTTCAGATTTCTCACGGAGCTGATGTTCTCATTGGGGAAGAACAAACCAGTAAACAAATTAAGTAATTGTAAATTGTCCGAGTGGCAATTAGGGGTTAGATAGAGAGTAGGGGTTAAGATAGAGAACGTGGGGCATGGCAGGGCACAGAGATGGGATGGTGAGGGAAGACCTCTCAAGCATGGCTCTGCCATGCTCTTAGAGCTGTCTCAGAAGCGGTGCCATTCTAACGTCTACAAGAGGAGTCAGGCAGAACCACCATGTGAACAGAGAGACCCAAGGAGGCCAGGCAGAGGGAACAGCATGCATGTCCTAAGGCATATGGGAGGAATGGAAAAAAGACCAATTTGGCCCCGGGATGGCAAATGAGAGCGAGCTGTGGTCTGAGAGGAGGTGGGAGTTGGAGGTGTGGCACCATCTCGCACAAATCCTTGTGTGTCGTGGATGGAAGTTTGGCCTTTTACCAGAGTTTTCAAGCACGGCGTGAACTGACCTGGTGGACCTCCTAGAAGGTCACTGTCTCGAGTGGCGCTCCGAGTGGCACGGGAGAGGAGTGGAGACAGGGATGGCCAAAGAAACACTTGGGAGAAAATGTAAACAGCACGTGGTAATGTGGGGAGGTGAACACCAAGGCCAGAGATCCGGCGGTCAAACGCTGATGACGGGCTAGAGTGCTCTAGTTTTTAGAAATGAGCCCGAGCCTTTAGAAGAGGTTCAGCATTGTAGTAAAACATCTATAGATACATTTTATAAAACTAACATTCCCCCGTCCGGCATCGGGCTCCCTGCTCCGTGGGGAGCCTGCTTCTCCCTCTCCCTGCCGCTCCCCCTTCTTGTGCTCTCTCTCTGTCAAATAAATAAAATAAAAATATTAAAAAAAAAAAAACACATTTCTCCAATGACTTATTTTCCCAATGGTTTTATCTCCAGTTTGAGTTTCCCCTGGCAATGTCTCTGAACACTTTTCTCTGACTTACTAGTGGCCTACAGAGAATAACTTAACTGTGCTAGGGACGTTGCTAGGCACTTGCAAAATGAATTCCCTCTCCTTCCTTTGGTTTGCAAGCTCTGAGAGCCGTGTTCTTCGGGGGAGGGAGTGCACGTCACTCAGGTGGAGCCTGGCGGCAGCAGGGCTAAATCCACACCGTGAGCCGTGCAGCCTGACGGGGCACCTGGCTCCACGCACGCATTCAGGGCCTGGTGGGTGGCCGCACGGGCTCTCGCAGCTGCACCATCTCAAACACGTGCTCTCCAGCAAGGGAACCGAGGAGATGAAGCCCCCTGGTTTTTAACTACCTCAGCTCAGAAATGGCACGCATCACTTCCACTTACGGTCCGTTGGCCCAAAGGAGTGATCTGGTTTCCACGGACTGGCAAGAAAGCCTGAGAAATGTAGAAAGCACGTGTAGTGTCTGGGGAACACTGTTTCTGCCACGGTGTGTCTATAACGCATTTAGGAACCAAAAGGGAGAGAGGCATGGAATTGACCAAGTAGCGCCTTCTCCATGTCAGGCACTTTGACTTTTGTCCCCATATTCATTTGCTGTTGCTGCACAACAAAGCCACTACGTCGCCTAGTACCCCTTGGTGGGCTCGATTGCGTTCTCTGCTTGAGGTCTCCCACGAAGCTGCAATCAAGGTGCTGGCCGGCTGGGCTGTTCCCTGGGGCCTCTGGAGAAGGATCCATCTCTGAGCTCATTCAGGTCATTGGCGGAATCCAGGGCCTTGCAGAGGGAGGGCGGAAGCGTGTCTCTCAAGCTCCCTGGCCCGTGCACATGAAATCCTCTTCATGCTTCAAACCTCTCTGACTTCTCCTTCTGCTACCAGTCTGCGGAAACTGCTTTTATAGAGTAAGAGAGGAGACTTGATGAGATTCTTAGGCCCTGGCAGGTCTCAAAGAGCTGGGTGGGGTCCTGCCCCCCACTTCTTAGGCAGAGCCCTTGGAAGCAGAGCCGCTGGTGTTGTAGCAGGTCAGGACCAGGGGCTCTGCCATGCTCTTAGAGCTGTCTGGGCCCCGGCATGGAGCAGAGGTGGCAACACTGTATCTGTGTCCCTGAGTGCTGGGGAAGGAACAGAACCACTAGAACTCAGGGGGCGTGTGGATGGAAATGAAGGACCTCCCTGTGGCTACCTTCATGATCAAGGACAAAAGCCCAGATGAGATGCCATAAATTTTAGGAGGTACCTGTATGAGCTGATGACAGCTTGGGCCCCCCACGGGCTCCTTTGGTGTAATGTAAGCTCCCTGGAACTTGATATAAGCCACAACCTCAGGGAAAAGAAAGGGTGAGTTTCTATCATCCAGGACATAATCTGGAAACAGAAACCTACTTGAGATGTAGACAAACAGGATGTGCTATATTTCTTACACACCTTGATTTTTGCAAGGAGGTCAGTACGGGTTTCATCACCGGCAGTCTTTAGGTTGTTGTCCGCCTTGGAGACAGTGAGCTCCCAAGGTCATCCCAAATGCACAGTGCACTCAGTGTCAAGTCCAGACAGAAAAGGGGCTTTTACTTCAAGGGAGACAATTATTCAAGAACTATCTGTGCATCCATTTGGTACTATTCTAGGCAGTGGAGGTGTTGCAAGAAACATTCAGGTATGGAGGTTATAGTCTAATGGGGGGTGACGTCCAATAAATAAGTAATAGACGTAAATGGTAGATTGTGTGAAGTGCTACAGAGGGAAATAAAGCAGGGCGAGGAGGTTGGGAATAGAGAAGTAGGTGTGCAATTTCAGACAGGTGGTTGGGGAGGCGTCACCTGGGAGGGGACATGTCTGTGTGACCTGAGGAAGTGTGGGAGGGAGCCTTGCAGATATCTGGAAGAAGGGTCTTCCTAGGAGGAGACACAAGAGCCAAGGCCGTGAGACAGGTGCATACCTGACATTCGGGAAAGCAGGGAGACTGACGGCCTAGAGCAGGAGGACCACAAGGGTAACTGTAAAGATGTGGTCACAGAGGCACCAGGGACCCAGTACTGTGCGCCCACTATGAGGATTTTGGCATTTACTCTGAGTGATATGGGGAGCTCCATTGGGATTTGATCTTTGGAAATTAAAGAGGTAGAACCTGGGAGAAAACAAGGATTAGGGAACACAACGGTCAGCAGCATCCTGACATTCTTAGAAAACTAGGATGGTATTTACGACTCTGTTTCTAAGACAGTTATCTCTATGTTTTGCTATACTTCACCATTTTCCCCTTGAAGAGGTCATGCGATGACCAGAAAAATCACTGCCCATCAGTGCTTACACAAACTGAAGCAACCTCCTGCTGGTCTTCAGCAGTTGCAGAAGGGCAGCCATCTTGCTTAGGCCCAATGGTTGCCTGTGGGATCCCTCACTCAACAGGTGGCAGCGGGGAGGGTTCTATTTCTTTCCATTTGATTCCTTCCCCAAAGGGCAGCAACCCTGCAGGATGAGTCCACGTGGATGAACCCACTCTGGACAGTGTGCCTCATGGTGCCTCTCACTGGCTTTTTTGGGGGTTTCCCATGAGGGACCCTAAGGCTATTGCACTGGGAGGACACCAGGACCTCCCGTCCTCAAAGTCTTCCCAGGGCACTTTTCTGGCAGCCCATGGAGCTGCATGGCCTCAGGGGCAGGGGCGCTCACCTTGACTTTTTGGTGGGTCCCAGACCTGAGGCTGGTCAGGTGGCATCTCCTCCCTCAGGGTTTTGGGCATCTGTTTAAGACAAACCAAGTCCTCAGGAGGAGGAGGGGAGAGGTCAAAGTTTGGAAGGGCACGGCGCTGATCCTTCTGCTCTCTCTAGCTCCAAGAATGTCCTTTCATTGGTGTTCCTCCCCTACCCCGCTGCCATCCAGGATTTTGGGTGAAGACAAAAAGGTGCTGTTTCTGGGTCCTATCCAATGCTGGAGCCACCGGAACTCCTACTATATGCTCCCCGCCGCCCCAGCTATCAGCTGAGCCCTGTGTAACTGTGTGGACCACGTCCGAGGTCTTGCATGGCTCTGTCTGGGCATGCTGTGGCCTCCGTGTGTACACATCCACAGTCACAGGGATGAGTGTCATCCGTGGGCTGTGCAGCATCACTGTCAGGAACACCTGTGCACCTACTCAAGTGTACCTTCTAGAGCTTGCTACTTTATACCTATTACAGAATAGATTGTGTTCCCCCCAAATTAACCCCCCTTATGCAACTACATAAGGATCAGGACCTTTAAGGAAGTGATTAAGGCTAAATGAGGTCATAAAGGTAGGACCTTAATCTGATATGACCGGTGTCCCCGTAAGAAGAGGACGGGATAGCAGGGAGGCAACTGCACAGACAAGAGGCCATGTGAGGTCACAACGAGAAGGTGACCACCTGGGCGCCTGGGTGGCTCAGTTGGTTAAGCGACTGCCTTCGGCTCAGGTCATGATCCCGGAGTTCCAGCATCGGGTCCTGCATCGGGCTCCCTGCTCAGCGGGGAGTCTGCTTCTCCCTCTGACCCTACCCCCTCTTGTGCTCTCTCACTCTCTCTCTCAAATAAATAAATAAAATAAAATCTTAAAAAAAAGAAGGTGACCATCTGTAAGCCAAGGAAAGAGGCCTCAGGAGATGCCAAACCTGCCAATACTTTGATCTTGAACTTCTAGCTTGAAGAAGCAGAGAAAATTATTTCCTGTTGTTCTGCATCTAGTCTGCGGTATTTCATTATGAATGCTCTAGAAACTCTTAGAATACTCCTAGGTTTTTATGATGGGGATACTGACACATGGCAAAAATGGTGGGGGGAGCGGTAGGGGGAGATAGAGGGAGAAGGGGCAGGGGGAGGCATTCTAAAACATCCTCACTTTTTAGTAAGACAGAGCTGCGCTGGGAATGAAAAGCAGGAAATGGGACTAAAGGCTGTTCCGTTTTATCATGACCCCACAGGATCTCCAACCTATGGGTTGCACCCTGATTCTTTTCCCTAATTATCATCAGGAGCCTGCTACAGGGCCAAATCTTCTCCTATAGCCTCCCATTTGCCAAGAGAACACTTCTCTAGCTGGGAGCTTATGTACTTCTCACTGTGGCTGGGACTCCCCAGCACCACCCGGACCTCGGACAAGTCCTTATGGTCGAGCCCCTACTTTTCGCACTGAAGTTGGAAACACTGGCATCCCAGGCAGGCATGTGTTAAGCTGGGACTCGGCACAAATAGCTCTCCGCATTGTTCAACTAGAGCAAAGCTCCATGTGCCTTTTAAAAATAGCAGCACTGTGTTTGAAATTTTCTAGAGAAGACATGTAGGGTGTGTCTGTGTGTGTCTACCACGCCCTCCTCTGTGTTCATTCTAAGGAGGTGCAAAATTAGAACATTTCCGAGGGGAAAGGGGAAGGAAAGACCATGAACACGTGGCCACACCCACACACCCCTTCACCCCACTTCCTGGTAGGGTTCTCACCAGGCACACGGCCTAGAGACAGGGCTCTACTAAGGGCTTGTCTTCTCCAAGCCACGAGCATGGGCCCATAGGGGAAGTTGCATGAAAATAAATATGAAGACTTAAAACAGTCTTACTGATTGAAATCAGTTGAAGAAAGCAACACTGAGAGACAAAGAGGAAGAGAGAGAGTGATTTTATTAATGGGCTACAAACCGCAAAGGCAAAATCCTGTCTAAGCTACCCCAAAAGCACGAAGCCACCTGGGCGGGTGTGGGCTGCGGGGGGGGGCTGGCTCCAGTCCTCCACCCACCCCCGTCCCTGCCTCAGCTGGTGACAGCTCTCTACCCAGCACGGGGCGTGACTCCAAGTGAGAGGACCCCGGGCGTTTGGACCCTCGTGAGCGAAAATAGTGGTGCTTGCAAGTGACAGCTGGGATAGCTGGAATTGTTATAAGAAATTCCAGGAGAGCCAGACACTTCCAGGGGAGCCTGTGGGTGGAGGTGGGAATGAGGCCTCCATCTAGGGAAAGAAAAATGTTTCAAGAACCCTGTCATTCCCAACCATCAGCTCCAAGTTCCAAACTGAGCAAAATTTGCCTTGGAGAAGGAAAAGAGAAGCTCGGCTACGAACCCCGTGTCCAGGAGGTGGTTGGCGTCACTCCTGCAAGGGCTTCGAGACCTTTCTACAGACCAGGCCACCTGATTCCTACTGCCATCAGCATCACTGCAGCCACTTCCAGAAGCAGCTCTGCTTCTGCCCCAGATGCTCCAAGAGACAGCTATTTTCTGCTCTTGGATCCCTCACGCGCCAGACATTTTACCAGAGGCCAAGGCTCAATTCCCGTCTCTCTTCTGCTGCCATTTCAGCCAGTTTTCTTCCCCTTCCTGCTTCCTGGTGCTCCCTCCCTCCTGTTTTCTACACAAAGCTGCAATTATTGAGCACTTAACTGCAACAGCATACTAGCCACTGGGTCAGGAACTGTGCAGACTCTCAATCATCACAACCGCCCTCAAGAAAGAGATACGTATCCTCCATCTACAGAGGAAACAATGGGGGTGCAAGGAGAGGTGCCTACTTTGACCAAGACCATACAGCTAGTTAGTTATCAAGACAGGAGCCCTGCACTGTCCCGCCTCACTTGCAAACCTGTGCTTCTCCAAACCTGCACCGCTCCCCACATCCTTTTCGGCCTGCCTGTGGCATCAGGACTGTGGGGGGATGGCTTTGGCAGAGTGTCCCGGGCAAGATTTCAAGATTGCCGCCAGATTTGAAGGCCTCACCCGTAGATGTCCAAGCCAGGGCCTGCTGCCCCCTCCTCTGAGCCTGGGACTCCCCCACAGGCCCAGGGCCCCACCTTCCCCACCCAGGGCCCTTCACCATCAACACCACCACAGACTGCAAGCCTTTGGTGGAAGGCGAAGCAACCCCTCTTATAGGAAGGTTAGGGACCCAAGCCCAGTGAGTCACAAAGGTGAAAGTGGCCCCAGAGAGAAGGGGACGGTGTCTTCTAACAAGATCAGACAGAAAGCTGACTCTTTAAGCACACTGTTTAACAATCTCTGCAGAAACCTGGAGCTTCCACGTGGGAAGAAAACCACCTGGAGCTAGCCCCTCCCAAACACACTGCTCGTGTCCACACTGAGCCCCTTCATCAGCCCCCAGTCCCTCTAGCCGCCGGCGGGCCCTGAACACAGGGCATGACTGGCCCTGGGTGGGGGAGGTCTCTGCACGCGCAGCTGGTCCCGGCAGGGCTCTGGTGAGAAAGCATCAGAGCCCAGGGTCCAATATGAGGAGGAATCCAGGTCAAGGGTTGGGCCCTGAACAGAGTTGAAGTGTTCACCCTTGTAGTGCTGAGTTTCACATGTACCCAAACTCCGTAACATTCAGCTCCCCCAGAGCACGGTGTCTCCCCCAAAACAAGTATTGATTTGTATATTTCCTTTACCCCCCAGTTTATTCCCTAATCTTGCCCACCATCATCTTAAAATAAGCAATAATTGATTTAGGTGACTTCCCAAAGTAGAGAGGAGGGGAGTTAAGCCCAGTAGGGAACTCCAGTTAACTATGGGATTAGTGTTACAATCAGATCCTGTGGGAAACACAGTGATTTTTTGCACCTGCTTGGGTTGCAAACACCCTCTCGGGTTGCAGGTTAGCACTTGGTGCAGCCTTGCTTCTGAGCAAAGGAAATGCAAAGAAGGGAACAGGCTACTCAGCTCCTGGGGGCAATTTTGCAAAAGATAATGACAATTTAAAGCCCTGGAGGAGAAAACCGGAAAGAGAGAGGTGTGCATGGAGTGAGAGGTAGAGAGAGAAAGAAGAGAGACACGGGGAGGAAGGAAAGGGGCAGGAAGGGCTTAGAGGAGAGAGGAGATGAAGAGGAGGGGAGGTGAAGAGGAGGATGAGGAGGAGGGAGGGAGGGAGGGAGAGAGGGGGGAAAAGAGGGAAGGAGAGGGGGGAACAAGAGACTGATCTGTGCTCCCAAACAGTGGTTTTCAGCACTCCAACCAGAGCAGCTTTCAGGAGCCAGCAGTCAGGGCTAAAGCTCTGTGCGGCAGGAGCAGGAGGCTTGCAGGACCAGCACCTGGCTGTATTTGGTCGGGTGGCCTGCTGCCTTCCTCAAGCTCTGCGCAGGTCGCGCACCATTATCAGCTGGCTGGAGGATTTGCTCCGTGAAAAGTAGCAGCTGCTCCTGATTGGACTTTGCTCGGATTCCCTGGCCTGGGAAATTTCATGAGCATCTCTCTGGCTCACCAGGTGAGACGGAAAATGGAGCACTTCTTATCTAGGAACTACCACCATCCTTGTGGCTAAGGAGGAAGCAGATCAAAGCAAATGAACACTTTCTTTAGGGAAAGCACCAGCTGTAAGGATGGTCTACCGTCTGGGTGAAGGGCAAGCCTGCTTACGGAATCCATATGCTAAGCTCTGACCCAGGGGACTCAACAGCATGTCCATGGCTGTGGTTGACACAGAAATTTTGCAATGACACAGTCCACCTGATTTGCTGAAATGAAGTGATGTGGTTCCAGAAGTACTAAGGTGTGCCTTTCTGAGGGCTCCCGCTGTGCTTCTGACATTTCATATACTATGTTGGGATATAGGAACAGAAATTTAGAATTTTGTGAGTAATGAAAGAAAGGCCCGGCTTAAGAAATATCACTATAACGCTGTGATGTGAAGACTGATATCACAATAGTATTAAGAAAATCAGGATTGCCTTATCTAAAGCTTTGCTGCTTCCTTTCCAAGCCATTACTAAGACCAGAAATGAAATGGACTCCCTGTGACTTTAACCTTCATAAAGTATATACTTGGCCAATCTGTCAAGCAAACAGCACATAGTTATGGTTGGCTTCTGGCCAGGTGTTACTGGGCAAACATCACGGAAGTAGGAAGAAGGGTCACAAGGTCTTCTGTGCTACAGCCAGGACAGTTCCAGGCAAAGTGGGACAGCTGGTCACCCTTGGTATAACATGCAAATGGGCCCAACACCGGCATTCCTCTACTCTCTGCCTAATCAACTCTTGCCCCCATGTCCAGACTCAGTTAAATCTGTCCACTTTCAATGCCTGCATCTCAGGGATTTCCCCTTAGAGAATCTCCATGACTCTCTGATCTACCTAAATGCTCTCCCACTTGGCACTAATGACATGCATGCTCTTGTGCCCTGCTCTTCTAGAGATTCCAGCCTCAGCACCACCTGGGAGCTTGTTAGAAATGGGGAATCCCAGCCCCCACCCCAAATCTGCTCATCTAACAAGATCCCCCCAGAGGTTGACATCCATGTTGGAGGCACAGTCCTCGCTCTTTCTCCAACTGATCTGAGAGATGGTCTCGTTTCTCCCAACCAGGGTATCAACGTCTGCACAAAATGAGGCTCCATCTCCTGCCATGCAAGGCACACAGTGGATGCTGGAGTACCTTCCATGCTTGGATTGGAAAGTAAATTGGCTGGGTGCCATGAGGAAATTATCATCCTCTCTTATTTACCACTGGATCCCCAGTGTCTGAATCTGGAATGCCAGCTGGGATGGGAGAGCAAGGTGGAGGCTCCAGACCAGCAGGAGGCATGGTGGTTCCCTCCCCAGGCTAGTCGGAACAAAGCGCTTTTGTCTGCAGCAATGAAGTCTCAGGAGCCTGGTTCTCAGACTTTCCAGTTCTTCCAGCGACTCAGTGTACTTTCAATACATCCCATTTCTGCTTATTTGGTTTCTTTTAAAAGCCCTGACTTATAGGAGATAGATGTTCATTTGTGAGGGTAAGGACCCCCTTTCTGGATAAAGAGGGTTACAGGTATCAAGGAAACAGGAGAACCCACGGGATTCAGGGTGAGTAATTAGTGCCTGAGAATCTAATCCAAGAAATTACATTTTTTGCTTTCCTACTACATTCTCTAAGCACGGACCAATCAATGATTTGATTACACTGGAAGATATTCAGGCAAGTCCCAGGGACCTATGGAATATCGCACACATTGTACTCTTTAACACAGGAAAAGAAAGCCATAATTATTTTTTTCACTTTGGAAACTGCTTGATCTGGCACAACAGAACTTAGTCAATCCATCAAAAACTATGTACTGAACACCAACCATACGGAGACTTGGCTAGAAGTTTGCCCAGTCTGCTTGGCGGAGAATATCCAAGCCTAGACTCACATCACCCCACAACTGGAATTAGTTAGGCTGATTTGTAGTCTGCTTTAGAAGCTTTTGAAAAAGTAAATGTCTTCCTAGACCTTCCATTCCCCCTGCAGTTCTTTTTCCTTCTTGTTGGGTGATGTGAGAAAGAGAAGGACAGAAACAGCATCCCCCGAAGGGTTTATTCACTGCGACCAGAGCTTCACTAAAGAAACAAAAACAAAACCAAAAACCACAGAGAAAAAAATTATCCTCTATTGGCCAGGAATTAACTACAATTAGCTTTTCCAGTGGAAGCCTGACTCTCATGGCTAGAGGCTTCACAACTCTACAGCACAGGGCAGGGAGAATTCCCTCCAGAAAGAAGGAATAATGTTCCTGAGCTTGGCCTGCTCTGACCTGGAGCACCCTTGGAACACCTCAGAAGAATGGAACTCACCAGTCCACTGAACAGACACCTTGTGGAAACCTGGAGGAGGTCAGTAAGACAAAACCCGTTCCACATGGGGATCAAAGGGCGTCTGAGACACTGAAACAAAACGGACCTGCTTCATCCTTCAGGACATAAACGAGATGTTCCTTCCCAGAGAATGATATCAACTCTACAGACACCGTGAACATACCCACTGGAATGCTGCCGTAAGCAAGGCAAGTGGCCTATTTCCTGTCTTTTCCACCTGCAGACTGGCTATTTGTGGAGTTTACCTCTTAGTGCTACTGAGATAGTAGTTACTACAGAGTGGTAAAATTTGGTCTGTCCAAAAGACTTTTTTTTTTTTTTTTTGAACTTACTGGAAAGACAGAACTAACGAATAATTTGAAAAGTTTGGCTAACCCTTGTATTTGGCTATTGTTGAATAACACCCAATCTTTTTTAGTAGCCTTTGAGACACAATCAATTTGGAGCTTCTGCTTCCTGTGTGGAAATTTTGCTATAAATGTTTGGCACTCCAGCAGCATTTATAAGCCTGTGGATGGAAGCTGCACACGGAGGTGGAAGGAGACCATTCCTAATGACTTCACGGAGCTGTCCATGTCTGGGCTCCTTTATACAAGAGAATAAAGCCTGTATGTTTAAGCTACTGTGACCAGGTTTTTAGCTGAGTACGATCCTTAACTGATAAAGGCTTTTCACAGTGGCATTGTTCAAAGGAGAAAAAAAAAAAAAAAAACCACTTAAATCTCCAACAATAAAGGATTGACTAAATACTTTACAGTAATATATTGCTGACCAAGCGGCTCTTCATTCAACACTCATTCATTCCTTCCTAAATTATTTGTTAAGTGCCTACTATGTGCCAGGAATAGTCCAGACATTGGGGATCCAGATATGGCCCTGCCCTCAAGGAATTGTAGGAGAATGAGAAATGGCACAGAAAGATGTTCCTGTATGGGCTCTGATCATGTGACATTGTGCTTCCAAGGTCTGTCCTTTGGGCAGGACACCCTGAGTGGTCATCCTGGATCCCTCCATTGTGAGGACATTTTGGGGTATTTCTCATTCTTCTTTTCTGAACCTCATTAAAATTCAAGTTTGAATATCCCATAGAACTCAAGAAAGACCTTTCCAAAGCAGTGTCTTCTTCGGTACAGGCATGACTGTCTTGGGGAGGCCCCCCTTCTTACACAGGGTGTAAGATGGGCTAGGTTTGGAGGGCAATGGGGGCACAGCTGCTGTCTGGAAGGCCACTGCAATCACTGGGGTGAGAAGAATTCCCTGATGCATTGAAAGTAGGCAGGAAGAGAAGGGGACACATGTCCAAACTGTTACAGAAGGGGTTTGCAGACCACAGAGACCCTGGATGCAGGGGGTGAGGTGAAGGGGAGATTTGAAGGTGACTCTCCAGATGTCCAGCCTGAAGACGCAGGATGGCAGGGTCCAGCGTTGGAGCAGGGAATGGGGGAGGAGGAACAGTTCTTTGGGATGAAGATGAGTTACCAACTCATCGTTCTCTGGGAAGGAACATCTCGTTTATGTCCAATAGGTAGTTTTACCTATTTCGTTGTGCAAAAGCAAAGCAAAGCAAACCAATCCAATTGGCAGGCAACATGTGTGTACCTGCTCTGCACTTAGCACAGCAGATTCTATAATCTTGTTATCAAACACTGCTGGGAAGTAAGCCGTCTACACCTCCCCTCCACCAGCGCTTTCCTTTTTCAGATGTCTAAAATTTTTTGCTCATCTTAACTATTTTGGATGGGAAATTTCCAAGCTGTTATTACAGACTTTCTAACTTGTGAGTTCCATTAAAGCAAGCGTCTTATTCATCTGTACCATCCCTACACCATTCACAATTCTCTGAATATGGAAGGTACTTGGATTGAATGAAGACATAGCTTTTCATATTGACTCAGAGACAGTGTTATGTACATCAACTATGTCTTTGTGATGCTTTAAAACACAGCCAAGTGTGCCCAGGACATTCTGTAGACGCATGTCTGCGTTGCTGGCTCTATCCTTCCTTGATGCGTCTCTCAGCAATCATTTATATATCTGTGGACTCTTCCTCTGACAATCTCCACATCCCTGACTTTGTATGCCAAAACCAAAGGGGAGGAAAAACCTCTTTTTAGTAGAGCCAGTATGCTCTGAGTGCCAAAATAAGAACTTGTCTTTTGGGGCACCTGGGTGGCTCAGTAGTTAAGCATCTGCCTTCGGCTCAGGTCATGTTCCCAGGGTCCTGGGATCAAGTCCCACATCGGTCTCCCTGCTCCGCGGGAAGCCTGCTTCTCCCTCTCCCACTCTCCCTGCTTGTGTTCCCTCTCTGGCTGTCTCTCTTTGTGTCAAATAAATAAAATTAAAAAAAAAAAAAAAAAAGGAACTTGTCTTTTGAGAAAAGCCATGAACTTCTGTGCTGAAGCTCCAGCAGCTTTAGCGAGTAGGGAACAAAAACTGACCCGTCACTATGCAAGGCCACCACACAAAGGTCTTCGAGAGTATTTGCATCCAGCTCCCCTCCAGGACAGGCGCTGCTGCGATGCCCATTTTGCCTAGGAGGAAATCAGACCTGAGGAGGTCCCATCAATAAGTCACAGATCAGGATTCAAACCTATGTTGTTGGACTCCTAAATCTATGCTTTGTAATAGGGTTTTACTGATTCCTGGAGGCCTTTCTGCTGTGCCTCTTTTCTCTCTTCTTCCTCCTCCTTCTTCTTCTTCCTCTCTCTCTTCCCCTCTCTTTCATTTTCATTTGTTTCAATATTCAAGGTTTTATTCCCAAGACACAAGTATGCCAGAGCCCTACCTTCAGATAAGCTATTTCTATATTACTTTATATTTGCCCTCAAGTAGTTTAAAACATGGTTGAAGGCTCTGGGCATGGAACACAACATGAGAACTACAGAGATCGTGTCTGACTCTGCCATCAGCTGCGTGTGAGGAAGAGCTAGTAGAATTTTAATCCCCACCACAGTCTGTTTTCATTCTCATCACCCACCACCTTAGCCTTTGGCATGCTGTATCCAGTCTTTTTTTTTTTTTTTAAGATTTTATTTATTTACTTGAGAGAGAGAATGAGAGACAGACAGCATGAGAGGGAAGAGGGTCAGAGGGAGAAGCAGACCCCCCGCTGAGCAGGGAGCCCGATGCGGGACTCGATCCCGGGACTCCAGGATCATGACCTGAGCCGAAGGCAGTCGCTTAACCAACTGAGCCACCCAGGCGCCCCATGCTGTATTCAGTCTTGATTGCTTTCCAGGTTTGTACTGTTTCTTTCCTGTAGTGCCCACCTTCCCTCACGTCCCTGTCCATCAGAAATTATATTTAGTCTTCAAGACACAGTTCAGGTCATACCTTCTGAGTGCCTTCTAAGCTCCAGCCGCAATTAGCAGCATGCTCTGTGTTCCTTTTCTACTTGATCAAATCTCTGCTTGTTCATCTTCTTTGGAGCTTATGATGGTGTGTTTCTCTCCCACTAGATTATGCCCATGAGGCAAGAGCAAACCTTTCCTGAGTCCAGAAGAGGAGCTAGTGCTGCCTGTTAGCTGAACTCTTCAGAGGGGAACACACTGTGTCTTTCAGCATAATCATGTGTACGTAATCTCCAATGCAAACAATGCAGCTTTGGGGGATTTTATTTACTCTTGCCCTCCAATGTCCCTATCAGTAGGAAATTGCTTCTAGCAACATAAGCCTTGGGATGTGCTAAATTAAATTGTGTGTCTTTGTCCTGTTCATGCAACAACAGGCACAAATGGTATGACACTGATTCTTCTCAGTAAAGGTCAAAAGGTTTTACAATTTAAATTAATAAACCTTCAAAATTTATTTTAGTGGGACTTGACGATGCTTGCTTTAATCCAATACCATATTCAATGTAAGTGACTTTTTAGCATATTGCTTGAGACTATGACCTACACCAAAAATTACCAGAAAGGTCAGCAAAATAAATTGGTGGTTGTACTTAAAGGTTTGGGGGGCACTGCCCGAGATATCTCAGCAGTAATGGTCCAATATTTTTTATGGCTGCCCAATCAGTATAGGAGAGGTCAGCTAGTCAGTCTTCCCTAATCTGCACTGAAAGTAATCTTTACTTATTCCTTCTTACAAATGACTGTGACCTATCCAAATATATGGACTGAAAACACCTCAATAAAATTTTCAGAGGATTTCCGTGTGTTATTTAGTTAATTCAAATATTTATCAAATGTTTACTCTGCTCCAGACACAATTCTGGGCACTTGAGATCTAGTAGTCCATAAAACAGGTAAAAATCCCTGCCTCACGGAGCTCTTTTGAATGGATCACCTAAGCACTGTGCTCGGCAAGCTCACATTCCTGTGAGGTAGATTTTTGTGGGCTCATTTTATTGATGATGTACTAAAGCTTCTGCAGAATAGGTAGCAGATTAACCAGCCAGTCAGCCAACAAGTCAGAAGTCACATCAGTTCTTCTGGTTGCGAGTCTTGACTCTGCTATACTACATGTCCCAAATCTGTGTGTGAATACTTTTCTGAGAGACAGGTGTTTCATACAGGTGAATATTCCATATTCCAGTATGTTTGGGAAATTCTTTTTGTCACAGGGTGGGTTCTCCTAGAAGTACCTGCTGAGATGCAGTTGTGTGTGGAAGAGGATTCTTCGGGCATGCTCTTAAGATCAACCCCTGGGAAGGGAAGGGGCAGAAGGAGGATGACACAGGGAGAAGGTGAGCTGCCATGCAATCTTAGGGGCAGACTCGGCTGACGATGCAAGGGTTCTGAAGATGAGATGGCTCTCTGAAGCTGGCCTGAGTTGGGGGCAAGACAACCAGACCTTTCTATCTCCATGCCATTCAGTTTCTGGATATGGTCCATTCCCGGAAGGGAGCATTACCTTGAACAAGGCAGCTCTCTTCAGCTGAGAAAATCCCCAAAGGGGGCCAACAGCTGAGGTGGAAGGGATGCTCCAGGGCACTGCCAGCAGTTGAGGCAATGAGTCCTTCATTCCTGAAAAGGTACATCATAGTGTCCACCACACTGTGGTATTTGTAAGCATGAGATTAAATGGAACAAAACAGGATTCTTTACTATTGTCTGCTGAGAGCCTTTCATGGGCAAATATGTGCTGTGAACTTCAAGAGGGGAATTTACTGTACAGACTTCCCCAAATTTATTTAAGCTTGGGGGTCCATATTAATTAACATGTTCTGATGTTAGGATGTTTAGGACACTTATGTACCAGAAATCATAGTGCAACTGGACAAGTGCAAAATAAATGAGACACACAACGCACTAGGGTACAAAAATGGACTCAAAATGGATCACAGATCTAAAACTATGGGACTCTTAGAGGAAAGCATAAATGTAAATCTCTGTGATCTCGGATTAAACAATGGTTTCTCAGATATAACAACAAAAGCAAAAGTGACACAAGAAAAATAAAGAAACTGGCCTTCATCAAAATGTGAAACTTCTGTTCTTCGTGGAATAAAGACAGTAAAAAAGCGACCTACAGTACAGGAGAACATATTTGCACATCATATATCTGATAAGAGACTTGTATCCACCATGTATGAAGAGCTATTATGACCCAACAATAAAAGGCAAATAACCCAGTTTAAAAATTGGCAAAGAATTAAAACATTTTTCCAAAACAGATTTATAAATGGCCAATAAGCATACAAAAAGATGCTCCACATCATTAACCATCAGGGAAAGGCAAAGCAAAACTACAATGTAATGCCACGTCACACCCATTTGGACATGGTCAAAAAGGCAATAATAAGTGTCGGGGAGGATGTGGATAATTCAAACCCTCACACACTGCTGGTGGGAGTATAAAATGGTGCAGCTGCTTTGGAAAACAGTTTGGCAGTTCCTCAAAAGATTAAGCATCAAGTTACCAAAGAATCAAGAATTCAACTCCTGGTTATATACCGAAGAGAACAGAAGACCAATATCTATACAAAAATTTGTACATGAATATTCACAGCAGCATTATTAATAATAGCCAAAAAGTGGAAACAACCCAAATGTCCATCAACTGATAGATAACCCAAATGTGGAATATTATTTGGCTCTAAAAAGGAATGATGCAATGATGCATATTGCAACATGGGTGAACTCTGAAAACATCTTAAATGAAAGAAGCCAGACACAAAGGTCAGATACTGTGACCTTTGTAAGAAATGTCCAGAACAGGCGACTCCATAGAGACATAGAGTAGATTAGTTGCCAATGGAGGTAATGGGGAGTGACCATTAATACATATGGTACTGCCTTTTGGGGTTAATGAACATCTTCTAAAATTAGAGAGTGATCATAATTGCACAACTCTATACATACTGAAAACCACTGAATTGTACTTAAAATGATAAAATGTATGTATATGATGATATCTCAATAAAGCAGTAAGGGCGTAAATGAGAGGACCATGGATTTTGTCAAGGGGCACTAGGGAAGTCTGTCAGAGCTCTCTGGCTTGCAAGTGAAAAATCTCAAGCTATATTAAGAAAATTTTAAAAGAGGGTGCCTGGGTGGCTGAGTTGGTTAAGCATCTGCCTTCGGCTCAGGTCATGATCCCAGAGTCCTGGGATCAAGCCCGCTTTGGGCGGGGGGGTGTCCTTGCTCAGCAGGGAGCCTGGTTCTTCCTCTGACCCTCCTCCCTCTTGTGCTCTTTCTCTCTCACTCTCTCTCAAATAAATAAAATCTTTTTTTTTTTTAAGGAAATTTTAAAAGAAAGTGAAAAAGGACATTATTGGCTAGCATAACTGGAAAACCAAGAGGTGCAGTTTGCTTCAAGGTCTCACCAGAGGAGACAAAATGGCACCCAGTATCCACAGACTCTCCCCCTCAGTGCCGAGCAAGTCCAGAAAAAAGACAGCTATTCTCTTCCAATATCCTTAGAGCAATCAAAGGGAAGAATTTGATTGGCTCTGCTTGGGACACAGAGTGACTCCTGAACCAATCACTAGGTATAAGAGGGCTGGGATATTCTGACGATAATAGGTGACTATTTTTGTGCAGGGAAGCCTTGGTGATTTACAGTCTTCCAAGGGAGCTAAAATGTAAGCTGGATGTAAAAGGAGAAATGAGTTTGCAAGTGAAATATACGAAAAAGGCAAAGGAAGAGAATTCCAGTAGAAGGATTAGTATGATACCTTTTATTTTCCTGTGATTTTTAATGTCATTTCCCCCAACGATCAGAGTCCTTCCTAGAGGATTAATAGTAATGATATTAATCTAACAGTCTTATTGTAGTTTTATGTTCTATAGTGAAGTCTAGTCAACCATATTCTAAAAGGTTATGCTTGGTATGAAGAAGTAATACAGACTACAGGTTAGGACTTAAGCCTTACTCAGCCTTTCCTTCCTTCTGGATATTCCAGCTCAACTACCCTAGTCTGACCCACCCCAAGATCTTCTTTTCTGCCTTTCTTCTCATAGTCCCCCTCCTTGGCCATGAAAGAAATAGGTAACACTTCCCCACGGATCTACTCTTCTGCAGAATTAAAATTCTCCCAGTTGCCCAAGGCAGAAACTTGAAATTATCTTTAGCTCCTCCCTCAACATCTAATCTATTATCAATTAGTGGAAATAATGCCTTTTAACTCTCTCAAACATTGCCCTCTTACCTCTATTCCCAGCCTCTCCTGGTGTCCCTCCTCCATCCCCTCAATCCATCCTTCACACTCTAGCCACAGTGAACTTTTAAAAATGCAAATGGCTCTACCCAGGCTTAAAATTCTATGCTCAAGATATAGTCCATTGTCAATTCCCTTGGAGGTATATTCCCAAATCTTCTGAACTCATGAAGCCACATATTCTTTGGTGTGTAAATAAAAATACCTCAAGCCCCCATCTCACAGTGATGGAAACCCAGAGTTCTCATTTCTCTTCTTCATCTTAGAAACCTGAACCAGACCTGGATCTGACCTTGTTTCTTCCTCGGTCCAAATGCCTTCGATAAAATTGTGTATTATATCAAATTAGAAGCATTGACTGAGTCACCAAGCACTCTGTAGGGCTTGCAAAAAGAATTAGCCAAACATTGTTAAACTCTCAAGCCCCTCCCTCACTTTGAGGCTATAAAGTAAGTCAAAAGTAGATTTGAAGAGGAAGGATTTATGAGAACAAGTTCTTTGGAGAGCTGTGCTAGCAGGCCCCCCAACCCTCGAAGCAGGCAAGGTGAGGGATGTGCCTGCATGACCTAGAGTTCAAAGCAGGTGGCTCCAGGCAACTACTCAGAGACTTTAATAGGTGTCCCTGATCTCGGGGAATAAGGGACACAGTAGACATGACTGGGATCTGACTTTCTACTGAAAAGTTTAAAATGGAAGGGAGGCTGGCTAGCATTGATGAGCAGATCAAAACAGAGGTGGAGGCCTGGGATCAGCCTGCATGTCTAGAATTTGTTGGGACAGATGAAATAAGAGGCTTCCATGGGCCTGATGTGGGCCACGAGCAAGAGTAAGCCAATGATGTCAGCTTAGGGCAAGTTATTAAAGCCTTTCCGGCAGGGTGTGTAGACCTCATTGTAAGTGTGGCAGAAAGAGTAAATGACCAGCCAAATCAGAGGAATATCCACTCAGGTAAGAGATCTCTGTAATGGGGAGGGGGATGGGGTTGAGAGAAATGGGGTCTCCAAATAACATAAAAAAGTGTCCCTTAAGATAAAAGTTTACAACTGCCAACATTCAGAAAGCACAAAGCCATACTATGACCGTGTGAGTTAAAAAACTTTCTCATTCCCGAGACCTGTCCTCCACCCCTGAACCTGCACTCACTCAAGTGATAAAAGCTGGGGGAGAAGACAAACAAAACCATTTCTCAAGAGTCAGGCAGCCTTCTGTGGAAGGCCAGATAATAAACACGTGAGGCTTTGGGGGCCATTCAATCTCTGTTGTAACTACGCTGTTGTAGTGTGAAAAGAGCCACAGATGATCTTTCAATGAGTGAGTGTGGCTGCGTTCTAAGGAAACTTCATTTATAAAAGCGGGTGCAGGGCTTGATTGAGCTCATCATGCTTTTTGGATCCCTGCCCCAGACTGTAGGTTTCTTGAGGGCAGGAGCTTTGTCTGGTTATTACTGTATCTGAAAAGCCCTGCACATTGTAGATAACAATGACCAAAGAAATAGTAGCGGCTTCTCCATTACGGATAATGCAGATCCATTTAAAGACAATGAATCCTTTCATTATCTTTCCATTAAGTACTAAGAGAAAAGAGGCAGTGTCCTCGGAGAGAAGAAACTGAACAAAAAGACATTTGACTACAGTCAAAGAGCTTCTCTCTCTGAGGGTGAGCCACATACTGCAGGAGAACCGCAGAGCAGGTAAGCTTATATAAGTTACAACGAAGGCATATTCTAGCATATTAAATGCTATGCATAGGCTTGTAACTACATCACTAAAATGTAAGCTTCCCATTGGACACGGCCTATCTTCTTTATCTTTTCAAGATTGACCTGGCATGATATCCCGTCCATAGGGGACAAAGATAAATGGAAGATAAATAAAGGAAGGTCAATTCTATTTCTAAACAGCCAAAAGGGATACTCAAAAATGCATATATGATTGAAGACAGATCTTCAATCTGAGAACATTCTGTTAATTAAATGTGTGGTAGTGGAAGAAGGAAAACAGAAGTTGAGATCAGTCTAGCAGCAAGAAGTACTATCTGATGCCCAAGAAGTAGTTTTATCACTTGCAAGTTTATTGTAACTTTATTTTAGGACTACATGACATTTTGTTAATGACACATACTTTTAGGAAGATCCTTTTCACTGACCATGTTAATAGCATAGGTATTATTGGCATTGAGCTGCTAAGGTCTCTGGGCTATCTACATAGAAATGCTAGGTTTACACTTGAATTGTTCAGATGCAATTAAAATTAACTGAATACCTACTATGTGCCAAACATTGTGTTAGATACTTCCACCTGCATTATCTGGGCAGAGGATATAGCATACTGCCTGGGGACACCAGTCCTGAAGCCAGATTGCCCAGATTTGACCACAGGTCCCATCACTTACTAGCTGTGAGACCTTGAGAAACCTAACCTCTCTATACCTTAACCTCAGTCTCCCCATCTGTAAGAGGGTGAAGAAAAATAGTTGCTTCCCTGGAAGCTGTTGTAAGGGTTAAATGAGAGAGTATGTGTTCAGTCCTTAAGACCGTGTCCAGCCCATACTAAGCTCTCAAAAATTATTAGCTATTATTGTAGCTAATTTAATTAATTAGCTATTTAATTTATCCTCACAACATTACACTGAGTTTGGTATGATTACCGCATCTGACCAAAGAGGGAGCTGAGGCTCAGGCGGTAACATCCCCGAGGTCACCAGTAGCCAGTAGTCAAGGATAACTGGGTCAAGTTCATCATACCAGGAATCGTCCTGGAGGAGAACGGGGTCAAGTGCCATTGCATGTACATCTCTAGCTTTGGTTCCAAATTTGCTTTAAAAAGCAATCTAATCCCTGCACTGCACCATTTCCATCTCCTCTAAAGGTTAAAATTATTTATGAGAACCTCCAAGTAAAGTCTCCATTAAAAGTACTAGATTTTCCTCTATAACAAATGAAAAATTTATTATTTGAAAATAACATGGCTTTGTTAGGAAGTGTAGTAATAGTCATCGTTTTGTGTGGTGTCCCTGGCTGCTATTCAAAGCCAAGCCCACTGTCCTTTCATTGTTTTTTCTTTAAATCAGGAAAGACCTGAAATTTGGCTCAGAAAATTTCCTTAATTTGTAAGAAGAAATATTCCCCTGGAAGTCCAGTTGTTATGACCCAAGAGGAAAAACAAAGCTCTAACAAGAAATGACCAGCACTGAAACCACGGGGTTTTCAGAATTAAATCATTGAATTCATGTCACATCCTTTCTTGGCCATTCTCTAGATGTATCTGCCAAAACTAACAAAAATTGTTGCTCCAAGCAAAAATCTTCATAGGTAGTGACACTGATAATACCTCCCCATGCAGCGCCTCAGGGAAGCATCTGGATGGAGCTCAAAGGCAGGGATGTGCTGAATCATTCCCCTGGGGAGGGGATTTCTTTAAAGCAGTTTCAGACAGAAGAATAGCCACCCTCTGACCTCTGAACAGCTTTCTCTGGCAATTTCCAGAATGTCTGCTTCCAAAAACATTTCTTCCTTTGTTTCACCCCCCATCAAAAAGCGCTTACAAGACACTCATTCACCTCTGGGGAAGCATCAAAGATGCAGGGGAAAAAATCATACATATGGTCCCTGTGGCCTCAGAACTTAAAATCTAAGATGGAGACACACATAAAAAAGGTGCAAAGACAGGAAGAGGTATTATGTCAGTACATGGCCAGACAGTAAATTATAGTACTTACATCGTATTTACCTAATCCACTTATTCGTCTCCAGCCTCAGTTTCCTTTTTATAACTGAGGGAGGTAGGGATTCCATTCAGCACTAACATTCTGTGAGTTGAGGACAAGTCAACTTGGAAATTGATGCAAGCAACACACAAACTCAAGCAATCCTCTGTCCAGGCAGATAAAGGAAATGCACAACCTGCATGGATTCCAGAAGAGACAAGCCTGCCGGAACTGTCAGAATGACAGAGGAAGAGATTGCTCTGGGCCCGAAGTGAGAGACAGGGAAATATAATTTTCAAAAGTTTAGAATGAACTTGTGTCAAAGCTTGATTTAACTCATTAATGAGGGAATCAGGAGGGCAGTCAAAGCTGGTTCAAGGAATATTTGAGAAACTGAGCTTTCATAGAACTGAAGAAAGAGTTTTGGAATAAGACTGCTAGGTTAGGTTCAAAAGTGATTCATGTCCTACAGGGCAAAAAATCAACATGTGGAGTTTTTGTTTCTATTGCAGTGAAATAATTTGTATTTTTATCAGGCAAAACTTTAAAAGTTAACACATTACTTCAGAGAGTTTGGGTCCCAATCAATGAGCCAAACAACAGGGAAACCCCATCAATAAATAATCCTTGGGTGGGCCTGTTAGCTGTGCTAACAGCTCATTTTCCTCATTCCCAAATTTTGGATGGAGCTGGTGATCATAAATAATCTCCAAGAATAATTTTTGATTACACATACAAAAAAAGGGGGGGGCTGCTCTCCCTGTGTTTTTGTCTTAATTTACATAAGTATAGAAAGAGGGATCAATTAAATGTATAAGCTTCATTGAGTATGGTCAGCAAACATAGTCATAGAATGACACTCACAAAATGGTTGCAACTTCATAAGCAATCTGGGTTGCATTTTCAATGGCCTCCGTAACCTCTATTGTTTCGTAGTGTTTTCTTTGTTTTGTTTTGGGAGTTTTTTTTAATTGGCTCTTCTAGTTCAAGCTAGGAAAACATACCTAAGAAATTCATCTCCACTGGTTTCACATGCAGTAGCTACACATTTGAGTGACTTCTCTCTCTCTCTCTCTCTCTCTGTCCCCACACTCAGTGAAAGTTCCTGGCTGCCAGGAAGTGATGATCTTCTTTACAGGTGGGGACCCTGCAAGCTATAGAACAGATACCAGATGAGTTTCCTAGAAAGGTTTTATGAGTGTTAGTCCCACACGGGAAGCACAGCTATTCTCCTTTAATGGCGAGTTTGGCATATCTCATGATATGAAATTTATTTGTAAGTATGACATTCCAGGTATAACCTTGGTTATATAATTATTTTTTCTAATTATATTCAGGTTAAAAAAAAAGTCAGATTCTTAATGAACCTATGCAAATATCTTTATTATCATGAGAAGGAAAGAAACTCAGTAAAAGAATTTTTCCTGAATTCTGAGAGGTCACAGAAAACAATTCAAATATTTCATTTCAATTGTAAAAGCACAGTCTACTGTAGTAAGTGCTAACAACAGATCTAAAGGAAGAGAAAGAAACAACAAGGGGGCAAAGAATTTAAATAGATTTTTCTCCAAAGAAGATAAACAAATGGCCAATACACCCCTGAAAAGATGCTCAAGATCACTAGTCATTCAGGAAATGCAAATTAAAACCACAATCAGTGGGGTGCCTGGGTGGCTCAGTCGGTTAAGCATCTGCCTTCAGCTCAGGTCATGATCCCAGGGTCCTGGGATCGAGTCCCGCATCGAGCTCCCTGCTCAGCGGGGAGCCTGCTTCTCCCTCTCCCTCTGCCCCTCCCCCCACTCATGCTTGAGCACTCTCTCTCTGAAATAAATAAATAAAATCTTTAAAAAAAACCACCAAAATTCGATACCACGTTACCCCCTATTACGGATTTAAAAAAAAAGAAACTAAGACGCGTTGGTAGGGGAAGTGGAGGCCTTGTGCATCACTGGTGGAAAGGTACGATAGTGTGGCTGCTATGGGCACAGCATGGCATTCCTCAGAACATTCAACAGAACTACCATGTCATCCAGCAATTCTCCTTCTGGGTCTATACACAAAAGAAGTGAAAGTAGGGACTCAAACAGATATTTATACACCCATGTTCATAGCAGCATTATTCACAATAACAGCCAAAAGGTGGAAACAACCCAAGAGTCCATCGACAGCTGAATGGGCACACAAAATATGGTATTACACACAATGAATTATTATTCGGCCTTACAAACTGTGAGTAAATTGTGACACACACTACAACATGGCTAACCCTAGAGGACATTACGCTGCGTGAAATAAGCCAGTCACAAAGGACACATACTGTCCTGATACCACTGAAGTGAGACAGCTAGAGTAATGAAACTCACAGAGACAGAAAGTAGGCCAGTGGTTGCCAGGGACTGGGGGCAGTGAGCAAGGAGAGGTAGAGTGCAATGGAGACAGCTTTTGTCCGGGATGAGGAAAAAGCTCTGAAGATGAATAGTGGTAATGGTTGCAAACAAATGTGAACGGACTTAATGCCCCTGAATTGTACACTTACAAGTGGTTAAAATGGTGGCGCCTGGGTGACTTCATTGGTTAAGCATCTGACTCTTGATTTTGGCTTGGGTCATGATTTTGGGTTCGTGGGTTCGAGCCTCGTGTGGGGCTCCGTGCTGAGTGTGAAGCCTGCTTAAGATTCTCTCCCCTCTCCCTCTGCCCCTTCCCTGCTTGTGTGCTCTCTCTAAAAAAAAAAAAAAAAAAAAAAAAAAAAAAAGTGGTTAAAATGGTATTATATTTTACCACAGTAAAAGGAAATGTATACTAAAGGTAAAGCACAAACTGACACAAAATGTGCTGGGCATCCAGGACACTTAACATACTTAATGTGAATGCACTTAATGCCACTAAATTGTTCGATAATAAAACCCAAAGGAACAGCTTCTCTGTAATGTATAAAAACAATAAGCAAAAATATGTATACACATACTTAGAGAACTGATTACATAGTTTGCAGGGCTTAGTGCAAAATGAAAAAATATATATACATATACACACATACATATAATATCTGATTCAATAAAATTGACTTGTAAAGATGACATCCCAGGTATGACCTTGGTTGCCTCATTATTTTGTCTAATTATATCCTGGTAAAAAGAATCTCACATTTCTAAAATGTAGTTGGCCCAAAAACCATCCATTCATTACTTAATATTAATCCAAGGTTTTGATTTTAACTAAGGATTCTAAGAATTATATTTAAGCTGATAAAATATAGAAAGAATACAGTAATAGTTGATATAAAAATGGTCAGAACTATAATTCAAATTAGTGAACACAGAATTCTACACTTCTCTTAATTTTAAACATTACACAGAAGTGACATTAGTTCATGTCATCAGTAATCCACTGGAGACTCACCTTGGGAACCAGGAAAGGCCACTCCTGGGCCTAAGCAGTATGTGGGGCACTTCTTGGGCAAGTGAGCCCCTTTGGGTCTTTATGTGGAACAAGCTCTAAAGCTGCCAATTTTCCAAAATGTTAAAAACATGAATACATAAAAACAGAGTAAACATGTGTCAAAGATTTATTTTACTCATTCGTGAAGGAACAGGCAGATAGACAAGCCGATTCAAGGAGCATTTGAAGTATGGTATTTACAGCCATTGAAGAAGAATGTGGGATAAGACAGCTACTAGGTTAGATCTTCAAAACTGGTTTAGGTCCCTCCATAAGCATACCCTTTGGGGTTATCTTTTCTACCAGGCAGAAATCATTTGTGTCTCTACCTGACATAAATCTCCAAGTAACTTCAGTGAATGTAGGTCCTGATCAATAGCAAAGGTGAGCTAAGCAAAGGTCCAGATCATTGAATAATCCTTGGAAGGGCCTTTTGGATCAAACTCCAGCATGACATTGAAAGGACACGCATTTCTCCTTTGCCTGATTTTCACATTATGGATGACTTTTCTTAGCAAGGCAGGCAGATGGTGCAGTTAGCAGAAGGGCTATTTGGGCAGGTGAGCCTGGTATGAAAAGCGAGCTGGCTGAGAAGGCATGGGCATAAAGCAAATGTCCTCATAAGATTGCCCCTGGACCTGCAAGGCCCAGGGCAGCACGGTTCTCTGGAAGAGGAGCTGGGCTGTCAGGACTGACAAGGGGAAGTTTGGAGCTTGACCTGGGAGCTGATTGGCACAGACGCCCTTGGGCAGGATACTCAGAACCACTTGCAGAGTTTTCTTAGTCTGACCGCTCTCTGGCCTGAGCAGCTGATGCAGGTCTATGTCAAATGCACTTCTAGTGTGTGGTCTAGAAAACGCATTCACATCGCCATGCTCCACTGTACATGTTGAAAGGACACCAAACCACTGCCCCCAGGTGACTGTGTGAGCCTTCCCTTGCCTGAAGAGGGCTCTCCCTGAGGCTCTCTCATTGCACATTGAGCTTGCTTCCTGATCCCGTCCACACCTCTACCCTCAGCTGCCCTCACCACAATACCAGCCAATACTCTGCAGTTCAAATTCACCAGCACTGTGCCAAAGACAACCCCCAGTGCTCCCCACCCCATCACAGCCCACCCACCGCCCCCACACAAGCTGTCTGCTTGTCTAATGCTTTCTCTCTCGTCTGTCAGCCCACGGGTCCTTGCTCTGTGGTCCCCTCCTAATACTGCTCAGTCTGTCTTCCTCTTCTGAGCATGCTCAGCTACTTTTCCCCACCACCAGCCATTTCTTGACTCTGGGTACCTCCCCCCTCCAACTAACTCCTGCTCAGCATAATCCCACACCTCTAGAGAGGCTGCATACCACTGTCCCAAGTACTCTGCTTTCAGCTTCTCTGTGTTCTAAATCTTCCTTGGCTAAGCCTTCAGGCTTGCCCCTCCACTCTGCTTTGTGAGCACATCCACTTTCTCCAAGGTTTCAAACACACACCAGGTGGTCTGTGGATTAGACCTATTGGTCCCTGGTGTTATTCAGGACTTTGGACCATATCCATTATCTTTGCAACTGTGGCTTTCCCCGGCTGGCTTCAATATCCGCACATGACCCAAGGCTGGGGTGGGATTAAATGTGGAACCCCTCCCTTGGCCCATGTCCACCTGCATTTCAGGGCCCTGAGGCTGGATCCCTGGAATCAGCTCATCACCTTAGGTTCTCAGAATCCCAGAACAACCCTGTGTGAGTCTCAAGACAGCTTTAAAATGGAGCCAGGCTTCTTTCTTTTCAAACAGGCTTTCCCATTCCTGGAAAAGCTTGAGATATAATTAGGGGAAGTATTTGTGCCTATCATCCAAAGCCTTTAGAAAAACCCACACAGGCAAGAGCTTTGCTCACCCCTTCTACTAGCCTAGGGACCAAAGAGGTTTGTAAACAGAGGGAAGAGGAGATGCCTTTCTGGCTTCCCTCCCTCTCCCCCAGCCACCCAGCCATCCTCAACTCTTCAGGCTGCCAGGGGAGCCCTCACCGGGCACGAGCTCCCACAGTCCCTTTAGCTCCGGCTATGGGCAGTACACAGGCCAAGCAACAGGCATCGGGGGAGCCTTTCCTCTGATGCTTCCAAAGGAATCCAGAGGCCCTGGTCTCTCCTGCTGATCTTCGCCCCAGAAAGGGTAGTCATAGAACCACAGAGCTGCTGGTTCCTCCCAAAGGGCCAAAGACTTACAGCCCAGGTTCTGAGTCCCTGCTCTGGCATCTAATGGTATTTGAATTTGAACGACTGACTCATAACTTAGCACATCCACAGAGTGAAAACTATTAAGACCCATTATACAATTCACAGAGGTTTCGTGAGGACCAAAGGACATATAAATAATTTTGTGGGATGATAAGCGTTAGCTAAATGTTAGTATTACCATTCATGGTAATAACATAATAATAATAGTAAAATTTACATGTATCATTAATACACTAATCGTAACAACATCTATTCTAGCAACACCTATCACAATAACAGATCTTCTCAGTCTCCCCACAGATGACCTTTTCTTAACCTCACAGAGTGAGCCTTTATTTCCCCCATTTCTCTTGCCCATGCAAGGCATGTATTATTTCCTGGGATTTTTTTTTATACCCTTTTTCCCACTTCCTCCCAAAATTTCCTCCAAAGACCTACACCTTGGACAGTGGGGAGAGTTATATAGCATGGAGGGATGCCTCACCCTGCCCTGTCCCTCGTCCAGCGAGCAGTTCCTTCCTTAGCCACGAGGCATGGACTCAGCTCCAGAGTCACCCATGATACCTCCCAAGTGACGCCCAGGCATCACACGAGCAAGGGTTTTGTGACCAAGCACATCTGGGAAATAATGGACAAAATTAAACTTCTTTTGGTTTGCTTGTTCAACTGCAAGACTTTTCAGACTTTAATGCACTAACATATGCTAACACATTTCTAGGTGAAGGATGCAGCATGCTGCTTCCCAAACCTACTTGGCCACGGAATCCTTTTTTCCAGCACAGTATCTCACTGGGTCAGTGTCCTGTGGACACTTGTCTTCCCCCATCAATGGGAATCACTCTTCTGATCTACCAGACGAAATCTCACCCTGCAGAGAGGTTTCCTTCCACACTGAGCACCCGGTGCTGCCCAGCGCATAGTTCTGTCAGCTCACAAGCTTAAGGCAGAGTCCTTCATCTTCCTGCCTCCCACACATTTGGTCCACAGACAATCATGAGGAACTCAGCAGAGGGAGGACTCCCCTGCCAACCTTAGCAAAAAAGCCAAGGATGAAGTCACTGAGGCCAAGAGATGCAAGCAGGATTAAGTCTACTGGTCCCTCTGGCACCAGCTTCCCTAGAGAAAAAAATCCCAATCCGCCAAGGGGTCCAGGCCTGTGGGCTCCTTGGTGGCCCTGGAGACCAACCCCAGAGAAACTCCCATCCCTGACAGACAAGGGGAGATTTATTATCCCATCCCAAGCAGGCAAGAATGCACTTGTCTCCGGGGCATATGGGGGACATTCCACCTCCCCTTTGAAATCAGTTTGGGAATTTCAGTCCTACTTGGGGATCTGGATTTCTCCTTCAATTTAATTTTTTACTTCAGCTTGTATTCAGCCATGTGCTGGCTGGGTGCCAGGTACTGTGCTAGGCCCCGAGGGAGGCAATGCTGAAAGAAGACTGTCGTCAGGGGAGCATGATTTGCACTTGAGGGACTTGGGACACATGCCTTCTTTGTCTTGCCCTCTGTAACAGAGATTCCAGGAGCAGCCCTCGTGGTTGGGGGAACCAAAGTCCAGTCAGGCCACCAGGGGCCACTGTCCCTGTGTGCTATGACTCTATGCCTGAAGGGTAAGTTTGGAACAATAGTCTAATTGCCCTCTGCTGATAATCCACGGCAGGGGACAGAGATAATTCACTGTGAAATTATAAGAGCTTAAGCTTTGAAGCCTCTGCCCTGAACAAGCAGCCCCTTCCAAGATCCTGTCCCTGACTTTGGATTCATAATTTAGCTTCTTTTCCTTATTCCCCAATAGAATAGGTATGGGCTCCACAAATTCTGTATCAACCTTTGGTGGGTGAGAGGCACATGGCTCTGTAATTTGGTCCCATTTCGTGGAACGTTACTGGACCAGAAGATGGTTCTGAACTTGATGTAACATGACAGAGGTTCCTATGACCAGCTTTCAGGCTGGGTACATTTGCAGAGAAGACCATTTCCTGGGCAGGCACTGGAGTTTCTAGGTCCGAATCACTGAGAAGGCCCCAGCACAGCCATGGGCGCCATGAGACAACTGAAAACCCTATCACTGAAAACTCAGTCTTTTTTTTTTTTTTTTTTTAAGATTTTATTTATTTATTTGACAGAGAGATAGCGAGAGCAGGAACACAAGCAGGGGGAGTGGGAGAGGGAGAAGCAGGCCTCCTGCTGAGCAGGGAGTCCGATGCGGGGCTCGATCCCAGGACCCTGGGATCATGACCTGAGCCGAAGGCAGTCGCTTAACCAACTGAGCCACCCAGGCGCCCTGAAAACTCAGTCTTGAGCAAGGCAACGTGCTCTGAATCCACCTGGCCAGTTGGCCGAGCCACAGAATGAACAACTCTTCCTACCCAACCTCGTTTTCAGGAAAACTCTAGTGAACATCAGGAATCTTCCAGCCTTCTCAGCTTGTTCCTATATGTGTATGTTTTCCCCAAAACCATTTTTTTTTCTTGACACAAGTGCAACTCGTTATAGAGCTTCCACAGCAAGCAATAGGCAGAGACACAAATAATGACCAGGGGTCCCAATGACAGGACTTCCCAGCCAAGTCACAGTTGTGTCTGACCAGCTTGGGGCTCACGCCCTTTGCCTCAAACATTCCCACCAGGGTCAGCTTCCTGGGCCACAGCCCCCGTTTGTGTCCTGAGACTTCAAAGCAAAATGGTTCCTTGTCTCAGGCACGTCGGGACTCACTGGGTTCCCTTTAAAGTTCTCTAGAAGCCCATTCCCCTACTTACTGCTTCTAAGATAAAACAGAGATCTCCATCCTTTTGCTGTAAAGCATGTTGGACAAGAAAATTCCAACTGATGGTTTCAGAGCTGTAATTTATTTGTGCTTTTCCCCCATCCCTTTGGGGATTAAAATAAAAACCCAAACCCATGCTGCTGCCCAAGTGAGCAGCCTCACTGGGAGCATGAGATGGCTCCACGGGTGGAGAGCCAGTGCCAGGGAGACAGGCGACTCACAGATAAGCAGAGCTGCCGCCCTAAAAAATAGGAAGGAGCCCCAATAAAAAAGGCAGGCTTTGAAAAAGAACCCCCGGGGCCAGGCCCACTTGGTGGGAAACAGATGTGCCTGGGACCGAAGGGGATTGGTGGGCCGCATTTCTCATCCCCCACCCCCCCCCAGGACAGCCGTACGGAGCACCTCCTCGTTGAGCCCAGCATGGAGCCAGAGCATCCGGCTTGCTGAAGAGTAGAACTGCCCCTTTCAGCTTTCAGTTATTGCTGGGTGATTGGAAATTCCCTGCACTTGTGACCCTAATAAAAGTGTTCCCAATTAAAAAAAATGTCTAAACAGGGATCAGGGAAGGGACCTCAGATCCAGTACCTGGAGGAAAAGTTAAGAAAAAGTGTCTTAACAATGTGTCCTCCTTTGCTTTGGGGAAAAAGGAATTGATAGCTTTCTCTTTTCACCATTAAAGTCCTCTCCCTACAGTAAAGTAAGAAGGTTTCATGGCTGACTTCTTCCCATACCAACCTGCCTCCTGTCTGACATCACATTCTGCCCCCTTCCACCCTCAGGTTGCTCAGCCATGGGGGCTTCTTCCCAAGTCCCAGTCCTCAGGTCTAGGGCCTGAGCACTGTCCTTGTCCTGTACATCGTGAGCTGCAGGTCCCCACACGTGCCAGCAGCCGTATCCATATTTAGAAGGCTTACCTCCGGTTCCTGTTGACTTTATAATATATTATATATATAATATATATTTTTTAATATTTTATTTATTTATTTATTTATTTATTTAAGAGGGGGAGAGAGAAGGCGCAAGTGAGAGCACAAGAGCAGGGGGAGGGAGAAGCAGACTCCCTGCTGAGCAGGGAGCCTGATGGATGTGGGGCTTGATCCCAGGATGCCAGGATCATGACTTGAGCCAAAGGCAGACACTTAACCAACTGAGCCACCCAGGCCCCTCTATGATATCTTATATGTTTATGAGAATGTTGACAGTCTCCTGATTTTCTCCTAGTGTTATATTGTTGAGATAGAACCTGGGTCCCCCATCCTGTCCCAAGTCCTTGAAACAGTGTTTACCCTGATTCTTTTGAAGCCTGACTTGGAATGGAGGTTTGGTTGACAGACATACCGTCTCCTTCCCTCCTTCCATCTTTGACCATTTGTTTTCTCTGTACTAACCTAGAGTGAGCCCTGGCCCTGAGGCAGGCACCATGCTAAATAAGCACTGCACATTCCCTCAGCCTAAGGCTCTCAACCGACCTCCATCAGAGAGGGAGGTGCTCAAAGCCCAGAGAGGGTGCACGGCTAGGCCAGGTGTGCCCAGCTCCAGAGGCAGGGCCCTGGCCACTGCCCCCATACTGTCTTACTCCACTGCCGCCCCACTTAGAAACACAGCCGAGGGAACAGAGTTATTTGGAGAGGATCACAAACTGTTCACATTAGAAGAGACCCCCATGCCCAGACTAGTGCCTCAGGATGAGCCAACTTATTAATTGAAGATGGAAAGATAATATGGAAATCTAACAATTTTGCCACTTTGTGATGCCTCTGGGAGAGATTTTATGAGGAAGATGGTGGAAACCATGACTGAAATTAGGGACTGAGGTTTGTGTATGAATTGTTTTTTCCAATGCTTCTCCTTTTCCCATATGGTGGAAATATTGAGCTCACTATGTATAAGCACCCCATAAAAATATGGGACTTCTGCATGGAAGGTGAATGGGGGGGGAGCTACTCTCTAACAGCCTTGTGGCTTTTCACATAATGTCTCCTGTAACCCTCCTTTACCTGCCCCACCTGTGACAACTGAGGTGACAGTAATCTCATCTTCACTTGAGGTCCAGACACTTGTTCACAACATCTGGCCTCACTGCTGACGGCTGGGTTACCCCTGGTCACCCAGGGTGAGCGTGCTGGAAATCAAAGCTCTGTGGTGTGACCAGAATAAGCCAGGACCTTTCTGTGTCTCCTCTCTGCCATCCTCTGATGGGGACACTCGGGTCCCCTCTTCCATAAGGCTGGCACCCCACAGCAGAAGCTGCTCGCAGTGAAAGAAGTTCTCTCCATGCTCAGAGGGGAAATGGATCACATTCAAAAGTAAGTTGAGCCCCCTTCCGAACCTTGGACATAGTATCTGGGGGAATCCAGCCTCTTCGCCTCCCTCGGCTGATCGCAGGCTAATTTCTTTTTTTTTTTTTTTACATTTTTTTATTATGTTATGTTAATCACCATACATTACTTCATTAGTTTTTGATGTAGTGTTCCATGATTCATTGCATATAACACCCAGGGCTCCATGCAGTACGTGCCCTCCTTAATACCCATCACTGGGCTAACACATCCCCCCACCCCGCTCCCCTCTAAAACCCTCAGTTTGTTTCTCAGAGTCCATAGTCTCTCATGGTTCGTCTCCCCCTCCGATTCCCCCCCTTCATTTTTCCCTTCCTACTCTCTTCTTCTTCTTCTTTTTTTTTTTTAACATATAATGTATTATTTGTTTCAGAGGTACAGGTCTGTGATTCAACAGTCTTACACAATTCACAGCGCTCACCATAGCACATACCCTCCCCAATATCAATCACCCAGCCACCCCATCCCTCCCACCCCCCACCACTCCAGCAACCCTCAGTTTGTTTCCTGAGATTAAGAATTCCTCATATCAGTGAGGTCATATGATACATGTCTTTCTCTGATTGACTCATTTCGTCAGCATAATACCCTCCAGTTCCATCCATGTCATTGCAAATGGCAAGATTTCATTCCTTTTGATGGTTGCATAATATTCCATTGTATATATATACACCACATTTTCTTTCTCCATTCACCTGTCGATGGACATCTTGGCTCTTTCCATAGTTTGGCTATTGTGGACATTGCTGCTACAAACATTGGGGTGCATATACCCTTCGGATCACTACATTTGTATCTTTGGGGTAAAGACCCAGTAGTGCAATTGCTGGGTCATACGGTAGCTCTATTTTCAATTTTTTGAGGAACCTCCATACTGTTTTCCAGAGCGGCTGCACCAGCTTGCATTCCCACCAACAGTGTAGGAGGGTTCCCCTTTCTCCGCACCCCCGCCAACATCTGTTGTTTCCTGACTTGTTAATTTTAGCCATTCTGACTTGTGTGGGGTGGTATCTCACTGAGGTTTTGATTTGGATTTCCCTGATGCCGAGCAATGTTGAGCCCTTTTTCATCTGTCTGTTGGCCACTTGGATGTCTTCTTTGGAAAAATGTCTGTTCATGTCTTCTGCCCATTTCTTCATTGGATTATTTGTTCTTTGGATGTTGAGTTTGATAAGTTCTTTATAGATTTTGGATACTAACCCTTTATCTGATATGTCATTTGCAAATATCTTCTCCCGTTCTGTCGGTTGTCTTTTGGTTTTGTTGACTGTTTCCTTTGCTTTGCAAAAGCTTTTATCTTGATGAAGTTCCAATAGTTCATTTTTGCCCTTGCTTCCCTTGCCTTTGGCGATGTTTCTAGGAAGAAGTTGCTGCGACTGAGGTCGAAGAGGTTGCTGCCTGTGTTCTCCTTTAGGATTTTGATGGACTCCTGTCTCACATTGAGGTCTTTCAACTATTTTGAGTCTATTTTTGTGTGTGGTGTAAGGAAATGGTCCAGTTTCATTCTTCTGCATGTGGCTATCCAATTTTCCCAACACCATTTGTTGAAGAGACGGTCTTTTTTCCATTGGACATTCTTCCCTGCTTTGTCGAAGATTAGTTGACCACAGAGTTGAGGGTCCATTTCTGGGCTCTCTATTCTGTTCCACTGATCTATGTGTCTGTTTTTGTGCCAGTACCATACTGTCTTGATGATGACAGCTTTGTAATAGAGCTTGAAGTCCGGAATTGTGATGCCGCCAGCTTTGCTTTTCTTTTTCAACATTCCTCTGGCTATTCGGGGTCTTTTCTGGTTCCATACAAATTTTAGGATTATTTGTTCCATTTCTTTGAAAAAAGTTGATGGTATTTTGATAGGAATTGCATTGAATGTGTAGATTGCTCTAGGTACATTGACATCTTCACAATATTTTTTCTTCCAATCCATGAGCATGGAACGTTTTTCCATTTCTTTGTGTCTTCCTCAATTTCTTTCATGAGTATTTTATAGTTTTCTGAGTACAGATTTTTTGCCTCTTTGGTTAGATTTATTCCTAGGTATCTTATGGTTTTGGGTGCAATTGTAAATGGGATCAACTCCTTAATTTCTCCTTCTTCTGTCTTGTCAGTGTATAGAAATGCCACTGATTTCTGTGCATTGATCCTGCCACTTTACTGAATTCCTGTATGAGTTCTAGCAGTTTTGGGGTGGAATCTTTTGGGTTTTCCACATAAAGTACCATATCATCTACAAAGAGTGAGAGTTTGACTTCTTTGCCGATTCGGATGCCTTTTATTTCTTTTTGTTGTTTGATTGCTGCAGCTAGGACTTCTAGTACTATGTTGAATAGCAGTGATGATAGTGGACATCCCTGCCGTGTTCCTGACCTTAGGGGGAAAGCTCTCAGTTTTTCCCCATTGAGAATGATATTCGCTGTGGGTTTTTCATAGATGGCTTTTATGATCTTGAGGGATGTACCCTCTATTCCTATACTCTGAAGAGTTTTGATCAAGAAAGGATGCTGTACTTTGTCAAATGCTTTTTCTGCATCTATTGAGAGGATCATATGATTCTTGTTCTTTCTTTTATTAATGTATTGTATCACATTGATTGATTTGTGGATGTTGACCCAACCTTGTAGCCCAGGAATAAATCCCACTTGGTCATGGTGAATAATCCTTTTAATGTCCTATTGGCTAGTATTTTGATGAGAATTTTTGCATCCATGTTCATCAGGGATATTGGTCTGTAATTCTCCTTTTTGATGGGGTCTTTGTCTGGTTTTGGGATCAAGGTAATGGTGGCCTCATAAAATGAGTTTGGAAGTTTTCCATCCATTTCTATTTTTTGGAACAGTTTCAGAAGAATAGGTATTAATTCTTCTTTAAATGTTTGGTAGAATTCCCCTGGGAAGCCATCTGGCCCTCGGCTCTTGTTTGTTGGGAGATTCACAAGCTAATTTCTTAAGGTCAAGGTCAAGTCCTTCCTATCCTTCTCCTGGACTCTTGGCTGATAAGCTAGTCCACAGTGATGTGCCCCCCACATCCCACCAGCTCTCTCTGAACTGTTCTGGCAGTGAGCCTGAGCTAGCTGGAAACTTCATTTTGTTTTGTTTTATTTATCTCTTTTCTTTTTTTCTTTTTCCTTTTTGGTAGCTCCCATCACACCACCTGAATTTAGAGCCACTTGAGGACCAAAACCTGGCATGTCTTAATACCTGGTATGCTTATACAGCTGAGAAAGCTCCTTGGGATTATCCACCCATGACAACACAGCCACCTGTGCTGTGGTTCCTGTGTCTTGAAAGAGGAAGCCAGTGACACAGGTTTATAAAGAGTCTGCCTCTCACCAGAACATTGGCACTTGTGGGCCAAAGAAAGCTTTTTATACATCAAGTGGTACTGCTTGGGGCTTGCAAATGGGGGGCTGGGCCAAGTGAGGAGAAGGAAATGCTTTTTCTCTGCCTCACCTGTGTGTTGTGAAATTGTTCTTGTCACTCTTGTCCGTGGGGAGGGGAAGAACATTCACTGCCTGGCCAGAAGCTTCTCCAAAGGCTTCTGACTGGAAATGCAGGCCAAGGAGGCCCAAGCGGCAAGGACTCAGCCTTCCTCAGCTGACTCCCCCTAGGGCGAGTCAAGCCTGTTGCTCAGGCCTGTCAGGCAGGGCTTTCATTCCCTTAATAAATAGTGCGGTGAATCTCACCCCTGCTGACATTTGTCAAGACGACATTTCATGAAAAGTCCCAGTTGAGAAAGAATGCTGCCTGGGTTCAAGCCACTTCTGAGAATAGGCAGCTACACAAAACCCCTGTGACCCAAAAGGATGTCACAGGCTGGGCTTGGGAAACAAGGTACTGAGGGAGTCTTGGTGGGGGGGGGGGTGGCAGTTCCCAAGGTGGACCTGGCACTGAAGGGTGGTTAAGATGGAGATCCTGTTTGGGAATAAAGGAATCTAGGATGTTCCCATTTCCGCTAGATTAAATTATTTTGGTTTGTTGGTGTGCAATGAGCCCAGCATGATGTTAGGTGACACTTGAAACTAAAAAAAATACTGATCACTGCCAGAATAAGTACTTAAGAGGCAGGCTTCCTCTGGGCATTCATAGGGGAGAGACAGCTATGACCGAACATGGTCAAAAAAGGCTGGTGGAATTTGTGTGAAGTCTATAGGATAGTACATGAAGTACAGGTGTGTGTGTGTAGGCGGGTAGGGTATATCTGGGGGTGCATCCCACGACCAGGCCATGGCATGAAATGCACTATGTTTAGGGGTATTGGGTACGGTAAGGTGTAGCCAGCTGAGGCAGAGGGGTGACTAATAGCAGACAGGAGTAGAAAGGCAGCGTTTGTCATGTTGTGGGTCCTGTATGACAAGCAAGGAAGAACCACCGGGGGGGCTGCAGCACAGGGAAGGGAATGACGGGACAGGTGTTTTGGAGAGCTGGCCTGGATAGAGGGCCCAGAGTCTGAAGGCAGAGGCAGAGGGCAGCCGCCGTGATTCAGGCAGGATATCAGCCTGCACCGCTGTCCTAGAGACTGCTCAGCAGAGGACAGAGAGAGCAGGCATTTTGGAGGAAGATTCAGTGTCCTTCCTGCCTGTACAATGTGTTTGTTTCCCTTTCCAGCCAACTCCATACACCACTGAAGAATTTGAGAAGAGCTTTGAAAAAGCGTTGCTTTATCTTACTGCTCTTCCATCCACATCCCCATAGTTTCCCTCCTATTCACCACCTGAAGCTTAAACTCCTCAGCTTTCCTTCAAGGCATATACTAGTGATTTGCACACTTTTTTTTTTTTTTAAAGCAGCAGGACCTTTTCTTCAAAGGTGACCTTAAAGACCAAGAGGGAAAATGTCAAAAGCAGAGGATCTCTGCTTAAATCTGCACACAGGCCTAGGACATTCGCTCTCCAGGCAGCTTACCCCCATATGCTTTAGTTTCCAGTCCTTTAGCCATCCCACCCTGTCCCTATTGCTGTGACCATGGAATCTCTGAGACCCTGCCAAGAAAACTCCAGGGCCTTGAGCACAGCTGGAGTCCATTTGCCTGCCAGGTCAATTTCAATCTGCCTTTTCTCCCACTGCTCTTCATGCCCATTAGAATGCTCAATCTTTTGCCCTAAACACATACTGGACCTTGGCATTCCACTGCTGTCGCTTGTTCTCACCCTGAAATGATGGCCTTCATAGCACCTTACATGCTTCCAAACCTGACCATGCCCCACTCATGCCTATCCTCTTCCATCATTTTCATCATCACCATCACAACCATCATCATCACCATAATCATCATCCCCACTATCAATATCATCACCACCACCATCATCATCACCATCAACATCACCACCATCAATATCACTACCATCATCACCATCACCATCATCACTACCATCATCACCATCATTACCCCAATCAGCATCATCACCACCATCATCAATCAAAAGGTTTACTGAACATTTACTATACCCATTTAATAGAGATTTTCTCATTTCATCTTCACATCAATACACCCAGGTAGGAATTATTATTTCTCTCTCTTTATAGACAGACCAAAACCAAAGTATAGAGTGATTAAGTAACATTCTCAAGGTCACCCAGCTAGGGAGCAGCTTAGCCAAGATTCAAACCCAGGCCATCCAACACAAGAGCTCCCAATCCCAATAAGCACTCTACACAGCCTCCACAAACACATATATGTAGGCTGGGTGATGGATTAATTAGGTTGGTGAGTGAGAGAATACAAGTAATAACAGAGAAAATACATTTAATCATTAGCAAATATGTATTAAGTTCCCCCTATGTGCCAAGCACTGTGCCAGCGTCCAGCGAGATGGTGGAAAAGGTGGACACTACTTCTGCTCCCCTTGGAGCTCAAAGTCTGGGGAAAGAAGTTAGAGATGACCATGAGTTTTCCAGTGTGCATGATTCAGAGATGAAATGATAGTGCCATTGGGAGCGAATCCAGGAAGAGGAGTGAACTTAGAGGTAAGACGATGATTTTAGCAGGTGGTCTGCTATGCTTCAGGTGCCAGGGTAAAGCAAATTAACAAAAGAAATTGTTCAGCAGGTGATGGAGATACCCGCTGGGATCTCAGAGAGAGACAGCTGTGGGAGACGTGGGCCTGGGAATTACATAAATAATGTTGACAGATAAAGATAGGAGCTTATGCCAAGATTAATACAGAGAAAATTATCAAGTCTAGAGACAGAAGCCAAGCCTTGGAGAATGCTCCAGAGAGGATGGATACCTCTTGAGAGAAGAAATCGTCATAAGGTATCAAAGAGGCCAAGAACTGAGGTGTGAAGGAGAGGACAAGTGCCAAAGATCTCAGGTAGAGCAACAAAAAAGAACATGAGTTCTTTCCATTTCACCTTATAGAAATTTTTGCTGATTTCTAAGAGCATGGTTTCAATAGAGGTGTGAGGGTAAATGACAGATTATAGGAGTCCTGGGCGGGGGGGGGCATGCATGATGAGGAAAAGGCAATAGCCATTTGCTAAAGCCACCTCACATTGAGAAGTTGGCATGAAAAAAGAGTAGTAATGGTCAGTTAAAGGAATAAAATAGTGAACAGAATCAGTTTTACTAATGATGTGACCTGACCCCAAATATGAGTATGTTAAAGTATGACAGTCACTAGATTTAAAATAGAACTCTTTAAAGCCATGCCAACTAAAATAGAACCCCCAGAGTTGACCTACCCAAATCCCGGGAGCTCCTACTCAAATGAATGGTGGTCTTTGCTCTCTGTTTTCTGTTTGGGATCATAACTTAGTTTAGTTCAGCAGATTCTTTCTTCCTTTTATAACTAAAATTTTAAATAATAAAAGAAACAGTCTGGTTAATCCCCCAAATGTATTTCTCCTTAGGGAAATATTTACATTCTTATGACCCCAAATGCTAAGCCAATGAAAGCAGTGGCAGAAACCATTATTCATTGTTAATGGCAAAAAAGCAGAAGGGAATGAAAGGCTCAAAGAATTTTGGTATTTTGGGGGGATAAAAATGACTTTTTTGTCTTTGTATTTTTATCTCCTCTGCCACCATAATTTAGATAGACAGAAAACAGGTCTGGCAACTGGCCATGTACATAAGGCCAAATAGCTCACTTCCCAGAAGATGTAGAGAAAGATTGTTGGGGCTTCTTTATAAAAGCATGGCAGACTCAGACCTGGGACCACGGGAGATCATGAGAAGGAACTATTCCTTATTGAAAGAAATTGCTAAATTCACCACCAGAGTGCACGGACTTGGGAAATCATGAAGATACAGTCGTCCTAGAGTCATCACATACTGACCTCTGTTCCAGTTCGGGCCCAGACACCCTAGCAGTGGGCAAATCAGAAATCACAAAATAGCAACAGCCTTGAGGAGAGGCTAAGACAACTGAGGTCATTTGGGTGGAAAGGGAGGAAATGGAGAAAAGATATGGATCACATGAGTGGCTATTAGCTCTTTCTGTTAAGAACCAAACAAGAAGGGGGGCGCCTGGGTGGCTCAGTTGGTAAAGCGTCTGCCTTCGGCTCAGGTCATGATCCTGGGATCCTGGGATCAAGCCCCGCGTCAGGCTCCCTGCTCAGTGAGAGCCTGCTTCTCCCTCTCTGTCTGCCTGCCGCTCTGCCTACTTGTACCCTATCAAATAAATAAACAAAATCTTTAAAAAAAAAAAAAAAAAAAAGAACCAAACAAGAAGGAATGGTCTAAACTCCCACAAGAAGTCTTTAGCTTGAGATTAGGAAAGACTTTCTGACCAACTGGTTTGTAAACATGAAGTGTATTGCTAAGGGTCATTAGGATTACTCAGGTTCAAATCCTATCTCCTCCTACATGACCTTGAGCAAGTTACTTAATGTCTCTGTGCCTTGATTTCCTCCAGAGTGGGAATTCAGTGGTACCTGCGCTGTAGGGATTTCATGGGTTAATCCACGTAAAGCACTTAGCAGAGGAACAACACATCAACACTACGTGAGCCACCATTATCTCAGCCCACAGTGTCAGATGGGAGGGAAATGTATTACTATTTTTCTAAAATTGAGTTTAATGTCTATTTTAAGCCCCCATTTGGAGGAAAATGCATCTTTGGCAATTCAGGGTCACCTCCTTTCCTTGTGAGTGGGGAGGGCTGTCTTCTGTATGGTCAAGGTGCTAGGGGAGTGGGTCTTGGGGTCATCGTCAGCCCACACTGGTATCCTCAGAGATCTGCTGTGGTCTCAGGCATCAGTCCACATAGGCAGGTACCATCCTTGAGGCCTCCTTGGGCCCCACTCTCTTTCAGCTATTTCCATGGTCTGCTTGGGAACAGATGGCCATGGGATCCTGGGAGGCTCCTCATATGATTCTAGACCTGAGCAGCCGTTTCTATTTGGGGATCTAGTCACCTCACCAGAGTTGGACACAGAAGTGAGACCCAGGATCCCTCCACGACCTGACTTCTCCAAGACCTTTTATTCCCTTCCTTAGGTCTCAGCCTAGAGAATGCAGGGTGTGGGACCTACCTTGTTTGAGACCCAAACCTCTACAAACACACCTCACTTCCCCTCTGAATCACTCTCTCCTATGGATTATAAGAATAAGTGATGGACTAGGGGTGCCTGGGTGACTCAGTCATTGGGCATCTACCTTTGGCTCAGATCGTGATCACAGTGTCCTGGGATCAAGCCCCACATTGGGCTCCCTGCTCAGCTGGAAGCCTGCTTCTTCCTCTCCCACTTCCCCTGCTTGTGTTCCCTCTTTCGCTGTGTCTCTCTCTGTCAAATAAATAAATAAAATCTTAAAAAAAAAAAAAAAGAGTATGTGATGGACTAAAGCTTTGGTTAATTCACAACATTATCCCACTGTACCCTGGACATTAATCTTTCACTTCAGCCCCCAGTAGAAGGCTCCTTGCTGCTTCTCTTAAATAACTTCCAGCCATCTACATGGAAGGCTGCAAGAGACTCCCCAAAGAGCAGCCACAGAGGACAGCTTCCCTTTGTGCCCTTTTCCAAGAGCCCATGCAGAAGGTCATGAAGTCAGCCACCTACTATTACAAAAGGGAACCTCAGGGCACTTACCACAGGCAAACAAGATAATACATTACACCTCCCATCAGGCCAAACGGTTCAAGTAACCTGTGGCCAGAAACATCACTTAATTCCATTCTATGTATATATCTAAATAATTTGCACAAAACACATATGGTACAAGACAAAAATAAAGAAGAGTGAAAATGGGGCAAAATGAAAATAAGATGAATTGGGAATTCATGCCACATGCCTGGGAGTCTCAACTTACTACAGGACAGCCACAAAGAGGACCCACCTTCCCAGCAGCCAAGGCGTGAGTGTCCCCAGTCCTGAAATCCCCCCAGGGCTCTCAGCGGGGGACACTATACAATGGACAGAATTAAGCCTCAGTGATACCTTTACAGGAAATAATATAGTGAGCTTCCCATGCTACTTCTTATAGTCACCTGGCAATGCACCCAGAGTGTCCTGACAAAGGGAATTTCAGGGTGCCCGGGTGGCTCAGTTGGTTGAGCGTCCGATTCTTGGTTTGGGCTCAGGTCATGATCTCAGGGTCATGAGATTAGCGCCATGTTGGGCTCTGTGCCCAGCATGGAGGCTGCTTCAGTTTCTCTCTCCCTCTCCCTCTGTCCCTCCTGCTCATGTTTGCTTGCTCTCTCTCTAAAATAAGTAAATAAATATTTAAAAAATATATATTTATATATATTAAAAAAGAAACAAAAAACAAAGGGAATCTCAGTAAAAATAATTCCACAGGGACCAGTACTGTGTAATTCACCCACACATCTCTCTGCTGTTTAAATAACAAACAAGCTAAAAAAAATTAAAAAATAATAAACAAGCTAAATAAACCTAAGTCAAGTTCAATAGGCTTGAGAAAAGTGAACAAACTATGTATTATTCAGGCAGCTCTTCCCATACTGTTCCTGCCGAGTATTTACCAAGTAGGTAATTGGCCTGGGACTAAGGACTTTTGGTGTTAAAGCCAAGACAGTTCCAGGCAAACTAGGACGGTTGGCCACCCTGGGTCAACATGATGGTTCCTGTCTTTATACCTGGATCTCAGCTTTCTTGTGTTGGCAGTTAAGTACAAACTTTAAAAGTCAGACAGTTTGAGGTGGGGTTGATGCCTTCTGCGAAGGGCTGAGGAGCTGACAGGAAGTAGCAAGCTGCCAGACCTCCACAGGGAGGGGCTGAGGGAGCTGTGCAAGTAGGGCTAGATCTTCTTCCAGAAGCATCCTCTCTCCTGCAATGCACACACAGGTCAAAACTCCACAATATTCCCAGCCTAGTGTTTTGTCCATTCCAGGTGCTCAATAAATACTAGGACTCAAATTAAATTGGGTTGACTAAGGGAAAATATTTCTCAACCTCTTCCAGATCCTTTTGCTTCATCTTCCCTTGCACACTTCTCTGGGGCACACATGTCCTTTGCTAATCTATCCTCGATTCTACCCTCCAGTCAGGGTCGAGCTGTGTGTCCTGGCTGCAGGGCCCCCGGAGATAGAGAGGCAGGTCCTCTTCTATGGGTGCCTAATGCTCTTCTGGGCTACCTGGGGACTGACCTAACACCTTCCCTGGCTTCTACTCCAAGACATTTTCTCAGTGGGTATCCCTTTCCTCCAGTCTCTGGGCTGTTTCTTTGCAAACATTCTCACCTACCCCTGCTTCTCAGGCATCCCAAAGATCTAGGATGCTGGGGTTATAGTACTGGGGTGTCAGACAGGAAAAAAACCACAATTCTTGTTTTACAGTCTAGTTGATCAGAGCAATAAGTAAATAAGTAAATGAGTCTTTTCAACTTTCTTTTGGAGATTTGGAAATAATAAGCAATTAAAACAAAACAAAACCAACCACAACAATAAAAAAGAAAACAAAACCCTCCCAGAACTCAGCTCTCATGCCAAAATTAAACCACAATAATTTAGTCCTCTGAAAATGATCTTAAACTACCTTCCTCTAATGACACCTCTTCCCTGGCTCTTCCCCTCCACTTTCTGGAAAAGAAAAAAAAAAATCGAAGCAGTGGATTCTCTAACTCCTGATGCATTCAGTTTGCACCTACTGATTGGTTACTCATCTTTTCAGGGCCTGAGCTGTTTATATTTATTATATAAATAATAACACAATAACAACTATTTGAACAGCGCTAGTGATGTGCCAGGCACTGCTTCAAGTATTTTGCTTGTATGAACTTACTTAACCTTCACAGTAATATTTTGAGGTACATGCTCTCATGATCTTCATTTTACAAATGAGAAAACTAGGGCATAGAGAATTTAAATAACTTGCCCAAGGTCACATGGCTGGTAAGTGAGAGGGTTGGGATTCAATACAGACTGACTTCAGAATGCATGCACTAACCATTATGCAAGTGAATGAATAAACAGGTGGATGGATGGAGGATAGATGATGGATGGCAGACGGATGGATGGTGTTGGTGGATGGATGGTGGATGGTAGATGGATGGATGGTGGATGGTGGATGGTGGATGGATGGTGGATGGTAGATGGATGGATGGTGGATGGTGGATGGATGGTGGATGGTAGATGGATGGATGGTGGATGGTAGATGGATGGATGGTGGATGGTGGATGGATGGATGGTGGATGGTGGATGGATGGATGGTGGATGGTTGGTAAGTGGATGGATGGTGGATGGTGGATGGATGGTGGATGGTAGATGGATGGATGGTGGATGGTGGATGGATGGATGGTGGATGGATGGTAGATGGATGGATGGATGGTGGATGGTGGATGGATGGTGGATGGATGGTAGATGGTAGATGGATGGATGGTGGATGGTAGATGGATGGATGGTGGATGGTAGATGGATGGATAAATGGAGGAAAGGGGGAGGACAGATGGTAGATGGATGAATGGGTGGTAGATGGTCAGATGAAGGCAACTGGCCAGCCATTGCTCAGATACCTCTCTTAGATATATATGATGTCAATATTTAAAATTCGTGCTCTGATCTTATATAAAGTGTGGTTTTTAACATTCTTCTGTTTCAAAATGAAGTGGAGGAGTGTCCGTTAGGAGGATTACTGACTCTGAGCTGTGTAAGACCTCAGCCTCTCATGTATTATACCTTCCTTGGAAAAGAAACATCTCCCATCAATGCTCATTTAAATCTCTGTGGAATGGAAGCAAAGAAGTTATGTTTTTCCAAAATGAATTAATCTCAGAAGAGTTCCTTGAGAATCTTGGATATGAAATATTCTTTTAGAGCCAAGACAAACACATATCTTACATAAAAGAGAAAAGAATATTTCCAGTTACCCCCCCCAAACATAGATTACTTTCTCCAGTCAACAAGAGCTTATCTTAAACCTCCAAAGAATTAGATGAGCTCTCCTTAAATTTTACTCTCGAATGAAGAGACCAGCTTGAGGTTAGCCAGATCTGTGGCTTTGGCTTAGCAGTCACCAAACCTCAGTGATAGGCCTGTTTTCCAACCCCTTGATATTAATCTTTTGACCACCAAAATTTTTCTTTAAGAAAAGCAGTTTGTGTGCCTTACTCTTAGCAGACTCCTAGAGATTGATTAGATAAGAAAGGAAGGAAAACACCGTAGATCTACAGAATTGAGTATGACTGAGTACTTACTCTGCCCCAGAATAGCTGACATGCCATGGAAAGCATTATCGCTGAAAAACTTAACCTTGGTAGATTTTCAAAGAGGTATACATTTGCCTTTTTCTGATTTTAAGAGACAATAATATTTATTTTCTTTTTAATTGTTCAATGGATAGATCTAATTAATGTCATCAGTATTTTTCATTGGTCTGGAATTCACCTGTGCCTAAGTGAATTTAATTCTTACACCTCCCTTTCAGTTAGCTCATGTTCTGAAGAATTCTGCGAGGTGAACAGCACTGGGCAGAAGACTGGTACATTACTTGGGCTCTGTTATTTAGAGCCAGAAAACCCTCCATTTCTCAGCATTTAGAGCCACAAAACCCTCCATTTCTCAGCATCAGCTGTCCGACCAGCAATACAGAGATAATGCTATTCATCGTACTATCTAGGTATGATAAAGAATGCATCATCATCAAAGCTGGTGGCAAAGTGTAGTGATTAATACAGTTAAGTAACAAATAAGGGGAGGCATTCTGTTAAACAGAAGAAATCATGATAAAGTAACATTTACATCATTATATTAACATGACTTTGAATCTACAGGGTAGGTTGTAACCAAGCTTCATGTACCAAACAAAGACAAATTCCTCTGAAAATATCAGTGAGGCAAACAACAAAATAATTTACCATCATATATAGATAATACTAAACATGAGTTTCTGTTACTGGTAATGGTATAGCCTACATGGCCTACATTTAGGTCTTTTGGTTTTATCATTAAAACACTATCTTAAAAAAACTCACCCTTACTCTTAGAGTGGGTAAAGAAGGGAGCAGGTTGGGCATCATGGTATTATCAGGAGGAGGGGGCACTGTTTGGGGGCCATCAGTGGCCTTTTCTCAATTTCAGTTCTTTACAAAAGATTGGGGGAATTTATGAGGGTGAATGAGCTGGGGTTTATGGTAGTTATTGTTTCTACGAGAGTTTAGAGCATCAAAGAATCCATAAGCTTTCATTCCACCCATCCCCTTCCTCCCTGTAAATAAAATTCTTCCCAGAGATGGCTGTATAAACTGATGACATTAATTAGATCTATCCATTGAACAATTAAAAAGAAAATAAATATTATTGTCTCTTAAAATCAGAAAAAGGCAAATGTATACCTCTTTGAAAATCTACCAAGGTTAAGTTTTTCAGCGATAATGCTTTCCATGGCATGTGAGCTATTCTGGGGCAGAGTAAGTACTCAGTCATACTCAATTCTGTAGATCTACGGCTGTATAAACTGCCAGGAGCCAGTACGTTCTGGAGCCACTAGATCTGCTTCCCTAGTACTATATCAGACTCTGCAGCCTGGCCCCCTAAAGACTCTTCCCAGGGTCTTAAGCACTATTAAGGGGCTCAAATACCAGCCAGATGAGCCCTGACCTCAGAAACCTCTGGGACTCTAAAGATGCTTTGTCCATGTCCTAATGGCCGAAGGGGACACCCTGCTCCTCCTTCACAACCTCTTGTCACTTAAGTAGTGTCTATTGGTAGCTCTTCCCAGTGAGCCTTGAATGGGCCCGGCCTGCTCATTTCCATGTCTGCTGCTCCAATGAAGAGAGGGAGGGATTTAGGAATCATAACACATGAGGCAAGGCTGAAGGAGCAAGAAAAAAGGTCTTAGAGGAGACAAGATGGCTGAGTTCAGACACTTAAGGGCACTTTTATCAAAAAGGAACGATGTTCATTTGGCATGACATCAGAGAACAGAGCTGAGACCAGTGAGTGGGAGTTATATGGAGGCAGACTGCTGGCTCAGTATTCTGAGGAAAGACCTCTTGAGTCAGAATGGACTGCTTTGTGAGGTGGAGAGTTCCTTAGCACTGAAAGTATGTAAGCCGTGGTACTCTGACCACGTATTAAGAGGGAGATCTAGCACTGAATAGAAATTTGGTCTAAGGGCTGGACTCGAAGACTCTGAGGCCCTTTCCAATGGAGATACCAGGATTCAAGTTCATCAGTGAGTTTTCTCAGACCTGGAAATTCCCCCATCATTGTTCTCAGGCCAGACCTCCCCTTTCAATCTTTGCAGAAAGCCCAGAGTAAGAACAGTTCGCATTCTCCGGATGTCATTCTCCCCACCCAGTTGAAAAGGTGACTATGACAGACAGCCACCTGCAAGATGGGGCTCTTATTACTGTCCCTGGGGGCAGAAGCAGGAGGCCAGTAAATGAAGTTAGCATTCCCTCATTTGCTCAGAAGCAACCTTCTTTCTTCTTGTAAAACAAAGGAATTTGTTGAGTTCATCACATCTTTCTTGGGACTATATAGAGGCTAAAACAGGGCCGGGACACAGTAGGTATTCACTAAAACTTTGCTAAAAGAATGCATAAATACATTTTAAAAGCAAGAGAAAACAGTGCACAATGCTTGACCCAGAACTTAAATACCTTAGCCATTCCAGGCTCATCTGTAAGATAGGGGCAAATATATTAATGGCACCTTGCTTGTGGGTTGCCCTAAGGATTAGAGGGTGCAGTGAAGGGGTAATGTGCTTAGCAGAGTCTCTGACACATAATCAAGGTTTAAGAAATGCTAGCTCTCTTCACTGTTGTGTTTTGTTATTATTACTGTTATTTTAAATAATACCATCTGGGGGGGGGGGAGAAGACAAAAAGATATTTAATATTAGAACAGAACTTCTTTCCCATTACCTCTTACATCACATCACAGCACTCCATCTGCAGCTGGCAAACTATTTCATGCTGATTTTGAGGAGGGAAATCTAGGACTTCAGCTAGCAAAAGGGATGCATTTCCTTGCTTTAGAGAGTTGGATTCCTCCGAGGACCTGGAACTGATGCTCACTGGTAATTAGAGATTGTCGATGGGGAATTACCCATGGAAATGAGCCTTGGGCTTCAAAGGGGTCTAGGGGTAGCTTAAGAAGACTTTATATAGTGAATACTTGCTGAAAAGTGTGATAAAAAATGAGTCCATGATTTAAATTTTCAAAGTACTCATCAACAGATGAGACAATTTGTGAAAAACAAAACACATATTTGTAAAATCTTGTCAATTCTAGCTGTGAGCCCTGCCAGTCACCCTGGCTGGGGCTGGACCCACTCCGACTGTGTCTCCCTTCTATGGATGCTATGTCTGTTGGACCCTGAAGGAGGAGAATGGAAACGTGAGGACAGCACGATGTCGTCCCTGGTAAGCAGTCCACACTGCACCACAAGATGCAGTGACATCTTTCTTTTGTGCTAGCATTCCAGCAAATGATCCTTCCTTTATAAGCAGCAAAACTCCTCAAGCATTCTGCTGATTGAAGACTCAGTACGGAGGCAAATGATTTATCATTTAAAAAAATTATAAGACCTAAAGAGATTCTATTATTTGTCAGTAGCCACAAATTATTCATTTGCTAAGTGGCGTGAGGGCCTATAATCCAGGCTCCTAATTAACTATGAAACCATATGCCTGGCAAGTAAACCTCAAAAATTATCTAGTTACACCAATGAATATAAGCACTATAAAAGTACTGGATAAAAGCTCTAGGACGACCCGGATGTGACTGATTAGCAAGTTATAAATCAAGACCTTTCTAAACAGGCAAGTAACAGCAGGCTTTCCAACATCTTTCCAATGTAACTAATTCCACCAGGTCCTGCTATAGCATAACCGAAATCACCAAATGCAGCCTGCACTCCCTGCCTTATGAATTCAAGATGGTGCGTAGATAGTGATTCTCAGAAAAGATTTCTAGAAAAGTAAACTGTGTTCCTCTCATTCATCACAGGAAACTGAAGCATGAATATAAGTAATGTGCTTAGTTTTAGACTATTTACATAATTAAAACCATATCCTAGAAGAGATCTTATAGAATTACCTTTTATTAAGTGTAGGTGGTCATGACATTATTGTCCTAAAAACAGAAGTTGTCTTTTTTTTTTTATCTGAGCTTCCTGAGTGTTTCTCAAAAGTAACCACTTCTGTTCCTCAGCTGATGTGAGCTTAATCTAAATTCTATGATGAAGAAGTTCATTGTAATTTGCAATAAACCTTTGCCTCTTTATTTGTCCAATGTGATGGCCATCTGACATTCTTGTTTCCTTCTTCTAGACCTTGGCCAGGATGCCAGCCATTGTTAAAATAGAACAGCACATTCATACCTAATTTCAGTGACTGGCTGTCATCAGATAATCATGTAGTCCATTATTGCACAAACAAATTTCTAGTCTAACTATTAAGTAATGATTAATTAAATGGAGTGTGATGGGATGCTTAAAGTGACCCCAAGATTAAACTCTGACCTGGAGTTTGTTTGATGACTAACGACCACTATCACCAATTTGGAGATATTACAACAAAACTCTGCTGCTGACAAAAATATTAACCATAAATGATGAAACATTTTCAGCTGGGACAAGAACATCTGGAGCCCATTAAAACTGGAAAATTTTCCCTCTAAATCCTGATTGCCAAAGTTAGAACCAACCACCCAGAAACTGTGGCCCTCATGCTAACTCAATGTTTATGTTTCATTACAAATGATTTCAAGGATTTACATCTTGCTCTGTATGGCCCAGTTCCCATGATTACAGCCTCAAATCTCACCAGGCATGTCCTTGTGCACAGCAACGTTCCTCATCTCTCGGGTTTGGAAAGAGGAGCTTTCTGGGGAGTAATTCCAGGTTCCTTTTTCACTCCTATCAAGAGTCTGAAGAGCACACCACCCTGAGATAAGTAAGGAGAAGAAAACTTAGGATTCAAGATCCAACATATTAATATTAGATTTTAAAAAACACTATGCTAGGATTTGCTTCTAAATATAAAATAAATCTGTAATATGAAATAAAAATCACTAATGGAAGTTATGTAATTTCAGCTATGTTATTAGTTTTCTATTGTTATCCTAACAAATCTCCACAAATTTAGTGGCTTAAAACAACACGAATTTATTATCTTGCATTCTCTAAGTTAGATGCCCAACACAGGTCTCACTAGGCTAAAATCAAGGTGTTTGCAGGGATGCATTCCTCTCTGGATATTCTAGGAGATAATCCATGTCTCTGCCTCTCCCACTTTCTAGAGGTGCTCACATTCCTTGGCTTATGGCCCCTTTGTCCATCTTAGAGGTCAGCAAGGTTGCACCTCTCTGACCCTGGTCCACAAGCACAATCTCCCTTGATTAATTTAGCCCTATCCAAACAATCTAGAAAAATCTCCCTACCTCAAGATCCTCAACTTAACCACATATGCAAAATCCCTTTGGCCACAGAAGGTAACATATTCCAGGTTCCATGGATGAGGATATGGACATCTTTGGGGTGCGGCATTATTCCGTCTATCATAATCTATTTCCAGACTCCAGAGGGTAAAGAAGTTTGAAATCAAAATTTCATCGATCTCTTCCCTCCTTATCATTCCTTTTAGAATTGAATCTTACCCTAGGAAATAGGAGAGAAGTTTTCAATGCAAAATGCCTTAAACACAGAACAATCCCACAAGTTTCACTAGTCCACAATGAATTCCTTGGCTGAAAGTTTTCCAAAATTTTCAAAGAGACAATTTCAATTTTAGTGGTAAACATGAAATCTATCTAGTTTTACTGTTGTATATCTATATGAGACACACCCACTAATGGCTCTTTTGAGATGCTAAAATATTCACTGAAAGCCTAAACTGGTCATGTCCCAGAATGTATGAAGGGTGCCTGTGGTTGATAAAGTGGTTTCTTAACACACTTTTCACCCTGAATTCACTCCTGGCATGCATTTCTGTGCATTGCAGGGCACAGAGCAGCCTCGGCTGGTGTGTGTGTTCCTAAGGAGGTCAGCCCTCCTCTCAGGCCTATGTTTCCTACCTGTGCCTGGCAAGTGTCTAAGTCGAAGCCAGTGTCCAGGAGGTTAGCTCTTTCTGTTGCTTTCCAACACACACCCCAATGATGACTTGATGCTTGGCAGAGGGTATTTCTTCTACCCTGAGAACTGAGGGTTTGCTCCTGTTTTTTAACAATGGGATCCTGAATCATTATTAGAAACAGTCTGAGCAGTATTAGTAAGTGTCCAGAAATGGCCTGATGAGCCATTCTGTGTCTTCGAGGATGTGGTTCTTATTGGCAAGAACGTGCATTTCGGCGCACTGACCCATGTTCTTGCAAAGATAAAGGCACCGGCTTCATTCTAGGCCCTGTGCTAAGAGCCTTAAGTGCATTAACTCATTTCACTTTACAAAACCCTGTAAGACCGATTCTCGCAATCACCCCATTTTACAGATAATGGAAGCAAGACTTGAAGTGACTTGCCCAACCTCACAGAGCTGGTGAGTGATCTGGCTGGGCAGAGTCAGGACTGGGTAAGGCAACTGGGGTGCTCACCTTGGGTGCAAAATGTAAAGGGGAGCACCAAAACTCAGTAATCAGGGCAAAGAATAGTTTAATGGAATATTTTAGAAAATCAAAATTAATGAAAAAAATCCTCAATGAAAAAAAAAAAATCCTCGATGGAAAAAAAATTGGAATTCTAAATAAAGACAGGATTTGAAGCTCTACTTGTAGGACTCAGCCTTACTTGCCTGATCCTGATCCCAGCCCTGTCAGATCCTGTCCCTGTCCTGGCTGGAATTTGAACCCAAGACTGGCTGAGATCACATCCTGTGCTCTGACCCACTTTTCTGGGGCACTCATCTGCCTCCTTTGCCAGCAGGGAGCTAACATGAGCTTACATTGCTTGTCAATGATGCTGACAACCTGAGCTGAGTCTCACCCCACCCAACCTTGGGAAAGTCATTCCCGGACTGGACTGAGAAGGGCATCTGTGATGGCAAGAAATCATGTGATATGGCCCCCGATCCTTGCCATCAGCCAAGGTGGACTCTTGGTAGAAGTCCTAGTTGAGGAAGAGAGCATTTCCTTGAGCAAATCAGTATTAATCAAGCTATGAGCAAATTTTCTGTAGTGAAAGTGCTGTGACTCAGTTCAGGTGGATGGAGGGCCGCCTGGCAACTGACTGTTCCCAAGTGACCTTCATCTTCCCCTCCCTCCCAGCCCACTCCCTGCAGGTGCCACTGTGGACTAGGGCCCTCTACTCCTCCTAGAATAGAAATCCCTTTGCCCAAGTCAACTGGAAAGCCATCCTCCTTGTTAACTTCTCAGACTTCTGCAGTGTAAACAGCTGCCAAACGCTACCCACTGCTCCCTGAGCCCAGGCCCATCGGTCCAGGACATCGGTCCAGGACAGGGAAGCAGCTTCTGTGGACCAGATGCCAAATTCTGCCAGGGAGGGTACAGTGAACACACTCCATGAAACTCATTTTCTCTGCCTCGTTCTCCTCTCCAGCCACGTCTGAATTTAATAGCATATTAATTCTTACAGCATCTCCTTGTGTACCTCAGCTAAAACTTTAGGCTTTAATTCTAGTATCCAAGCTTTAAAAAAAATAGTGTTACTTTCTTTAAATGCCATCACGAAATAGGGCAGGGTGCTTTGCTCTGACATGAATCCACAGGAATGTGTGTTCGCCCTCTGAGCGCCCTCTGAGCTTCAGCGGCATGTGCTCTACTTCCCTGCTGAGTGCTCTGTTGGACACCTTAGTTCTTAAAGGGATAGTGCAGCTATTAAAAAAAAAAATCCTTGCTTTTTCTTCTGAAGGCCACAAACATGATTTTCTCTATTTTTTTTTTTCTGCTAGGAGTGTTAACAAATACATTCTTCATTTATTCATTCAACAAATACTTGTTTACCGAGGGCCAGGTTCAATGCCATCTTGTAGATTTTCCTTACAGCAGCTCCCTGTCTCTGAGAGTCTAGCAGATACTCTTCGAAACACTCATTTGACCTTAGATACTGACTTTACTGAAGGGGTATCTGGATAGTTAAAAAAAGAGAAAGAATGTTCTAGTCTGTCCTAAAGACAGCTGAGCTGAACAACAACAAAATAGGAGAATGTTCTTTTCTGAAGACAGCTGAACAGTTGTGGCAAATACTAGCTAGCTAAGTTTGCCATGAAAAATAATGCACAAAAGGTAAGTAAGTCATGGAGACCCACCCATTTCTAGATTGCATTTTAACCTACCACTTTCTACAGACTACTTTATTATTGTTTCCAATTAAACAATAATAATACTCAAAACAAAACATTTGGAAAACCCAAAACAGCATTAAAAAAGTCAGTCATGTTAGATGTCAGTTATATCTCAATAAAGCTGGGGGAAAAAAAACAGTCAGAAGCCAAACATCCAAGGTAACAACTCATGACATAATATGTTTGAAACTAAACTCAATATTTTTCCCCATGCATATGAAAAACACATGTATTATAACCAGAAGCTGACATATTGTTCCTACTACAGTATTTCCTGCACTGGTTAACATGAACTTAAATAGAAACTGAACAGTTGCATCCTGTCCTATGAATGTACTGTGGCTTTCTCAAACGATCACCTTCAGTATTGGATACCTAGGCTGTCTCTAAAATTTGCTGTCATAAATAATGCTTTAATGAACTTCCATACACAATTCTTTGCAGGTATCTCTTAATTCCTCTTGGAGTAAAGTCCTAGAAATTGAAATGCTGGATGAAGGAATACACAGTTTTTAAAGCTTTGGATAATATAGTAACAAATTGCCCTTTTAAAAAAAACCATGCTAATCAATACCCCCATGCTGTGTAAAATTGCCAGGGAAACTTAGCTATCACAGAAGGGATCTTGGTTAAGAATGAGGCAATTCTGGGGGCAGAAGACACGAACAGACATTTCTCCAAAGACGACATACAAATGGCTAACAGACACAGGAAAAGATGCTCAACATCACTCGGCATCTGGGAATACAAATCAAAACCACAATGAGATACCATCTCACACCTGTCAGAATGGCTAAAATTAACAAGTCAGGAAATAACAGATGTTGGTGAGGATGTGGAAAAAGGGGAACCCTCTTATACTGTTGGTGGGAATGCAAACTGGTGCAGCCACTCTGGAAAACAGTATGGAGTTGGAAATAGAGCTACCCTATGACCCAGTAACTACACTACTAGGTATTTATCCAAAGGACACAAACATACTGATTTGAAGGGGCACATGCACCCCAATGTTTATAGCAGCAATGTCTACAACAGCAAAAAATATGGGAAGAGGCAGATGTCCTTCATCAGATGATTGGGTAAAGAAGATGTGGTATACACACACACACACACACACACACAGTGGAATATTAGTCAGCCATCAAAAAGAATGACCATTTCCATTTCCAACCATGTGGATGGAACTAGAGGGCATTATGCTAAGCGAAATAAGTCAGTCAGAGAGAGACAAATGCCATATGATTTCACTCATATGTGGAATTTAAGAAACAAAACAGATGAATACACAGGAAGGGAAGGAAAACTAAAATAAGATGAAAAAGGGAGGCAAACCATAAGAGACTCTTACTATAGGAAACAAACTGAGGGTTGCTGAAGGGGAAGTGGGTGGGTGATGGGGTAATTAAGGAGGGCACTTCATGTAGTGAGCACTGGGTGTTATATGCAACTGATGAATCACTAAATTCTACCCCTGAAACTAATAATAGACTCTATGTTAACTAAATTGTATTTAATAAAAAAAAAATTTTTTAAAAGAATGAGGCATCTTTTTTTGGAGAGTGTCAGAAATTTAGCATTGGAAAGGATTATTGATGAAGGTCATCCAATCTTTAACCTTAGCAGTAATACACTAGTGTCATCTGGTGAGCTGCTAAAAACTGCCAATACTGGGCCCCACTCTTAGAGATTCTGATTTTATTAGTCTTGGGTGGATCCTGGGCATGGTATCATCTTAAAAGTTTCCCAAGTGGTTCTAATGTCAGCCAAGGTTGAGAACCCCTGAACTCAAGGTATTTTTAAATGAAAGAAATTTGCAGAAGTTTGGGTTCAGATGTGTGTCAAACACATTCCTGAGGTTTTTCCTTTAATTCTTTGACTTTATAAAAATATTTCTGAGAAAACTGTGACAGTTTATAAACCTCTGAAAGGAAATCACAAACATGTCTATGACCGGTTCTTTTAGTGGTGTCCAGGTGAACAAAAAATGGTGGCCCTGGTGCCATCAGCAGGATTGCAATTGGAGGGGAGAAAGTAGGTTGCCCTGGGTGGCTTTGCTGTCACAATTTGGTCAGAGATGGAGAGAGCCCTGCGTGGACACAGACTGAGTCCTAAAGGACAGTATGAAATAGGGGGAAGGGCGTGGCTCTGGGGACATACACACCTTCGACTGAATTCCAGTTCTGTCCTTTGTTCCTGTTTGACCCTGAGCAAATTCTTTACTCTTCTGGGTCACAGTTTTCCCATCTGTAAAATGAGGCCATATTGCAACTACCTCGTAGGGCAGTGGCAAGGTTTACACTATGAAAACAATGTATAGTTCCTGGCACTGATCAAAGATAACCACCTTTCCTTCCTAGCACCTGAAATGCTTCATGCACAGCCTTCTGTGCAGTGCACTTACTCCTTGGTGTATTTTCAGTATAAGGGAACGCACTCGTTCTGACTATACTTCCGGTTCCAAGACCAGCTCTGCCACTCCCTAGAGTGCAAGTCATAGCTTTGCAGAGCCCCTGGAAACATCTCAAGGCCCCTCCCAACTTCAACAATCTCTAAAGGAGATCTTTTCCCTTGCTTGGAACTTTTGATATTCAAATTAACTGTACCATAAGAGAACATTCCATGGCATGATTTAAACAAAAAAATCTATAATTTAAAGAGTGCCTATTATGTCTATCCTGCACATACGTGTTGTAGCATTTAAAAGTCACAACGACCGTAGGAGGTCCATATTTGTACCCCCATTAATGGGTGAGGGAACGGATCCAGTGAAAAATATTTCATTCGTAATTACAGTCAGCATTTGGCACAACTGAGATCTGAACGCAAGTTTATCCCAAAACCCTTGACCCCAGCATGCTGAATTCCTAAGTGCTGCTGGTTATCGAAACAGGACTGATTATTCAGAGATAGACTCTTCCTTCAAGCTTTTTCATTTTCCTCTTCTTTCCCATTCTCTTCTTATTATTTATTAGCCCCTCCACGAGAGGTTTTGTGGGCATGGGAAAAACTCTGAACTCTGATTTTCCAGATTCCTTGGAGTGACCCACATCAACACATCCTACTAAATTCAAAGCAAGTGCACCCCCAACTCATCCTTTTTTAGCTGGATCCCCCAAATGTCCCAGACCACCTCAACCCCACCCAAGAGCTGAGGAAGCAGGAATGGAAGCAAATGGCAGTATTTACAGATTCCAGCTAAAATAATCGCACTTTTCCAGCTTTATAATATATATGAACAGGTAATCAGATTGCGAAGGCCCCTTCCAGGGCCTTGGAAGGGGTCCCTTGAAATGAGGAGCCCCTAGGTTTTCGCTTCCTCAGCAGCAGGAAATCCACCTCCAGTGCTACCTTGCTCAATGGCATTTTGCAATTAGACTTGCTCTCATTCACACACGGCTACAGATGCATTCACGGTTAAACAGAAATAATTATTGCTATGAAATATGGCCTAATTTCTCTATTATTACCATCGTACATGATGGATTTTCCTTCTTGCCTTAAAATTCAGAATTATTTGATTTTAATTATTTTCAGGGCATTGTTGAATGCTTATTCTGCCCAGGAGAGGTGAAGGACAGGCATGTTCACCATTACCAGGGATTTTGCTCTTGTTGGGGAATTTGTGTATGTTTAATGTAAGATAGTAGCCAATAAAAGTAAAATTATTGTCAGAGGCAAGAGGTGTGAGCTCTACCCATTCAATACTTCTAACATTTAAAATATAAGAAGCTTAGTAGCTTCACCTATCAAACACAAGGCTCCTACCACTTATTCATCCAGCTTCTCCTCAACCAATGGGGCTATTAGTCCTGCTAAGACATCCCTTAGGTGTTGAAAATTGTATGGTTTGAAGAAACTTCCAAAGCTACTTCCTTTTTATCCAAATTTTATTGGTTTTGGCTAGAAGCGCTATAAAACTTTACTGCAACAGACAGGTACAGCGTGTTCTATAAAGTACATGTGTGTGTGTGTGTGTGTGTGTTTAAATAAGACAGACTATGATGTTTCTGAGAATAGAAATACAAAATAGTTGAGTTAATTCTAGGAGAAAAATGATCAACCCAATAAACTGCTTTCCAAATTAACTGTATCCTCTAAAATAAATTTTTGGATCAATTTTTAAAGAAATCTTCATAAATACAGAAACTCCATATAATGAATTCATGTCAATTTTCAAGTGCAAATGACTTATTGCTTCTGGTCATGGTTTTCAGTGAGAAGCTATCTTGTCCAAATGATTTCCAGGAGATTATGGGAGGGGACAAAGGAGAAGTGGGATGGGTACCCTCCCTCCAACCTTACGGTTTTAACAGTTTTCTTCTTTTTAAAACCATGGCATCTTTCTTCAAACGGAATGGCATGAGCTCAGTAGATAACACAAATGGAGGAAGTAGTTCTAGTTAAGGCAGGGGTGAAGGTCCTGTTCCCCCATCTTCGCCTTGCACACATGGACACACAGACAACTTCCCCCAGTTCTGGTCCCTAAGGCACCTGTGAATCCCCAGGAGCCCTTGAGGCACAGGTTTTTAAAGCCTAGTTAATGAGCACTACAAATAAATACAAGTTAAGGAGGTAAAGGAGTCCATGGACTCATAGACAAGGTGTGGAACAAGATTTTTGAAAAAGCTTACTTAAAATTGAAAAAGATCAGGATGCTTGGGTGGCTCAGCCGGTTAAACATCTGCCTTTGACTCAGGTCATGATCCCAGGGTGCTGGGATCGAGTCCCACATGGGGCTCCTTGCTCAGCAGGGAGTCTGCTCCTCTCTTTGCCTGCCACTCCCCCTGCTTCTGCTCTCTCTCTGACAAATAAATAAGTAAAACCTTTAAAAAAATTGAAAAAGATCGAGTAGTGCTGTCTAATAAATTTTTGCAGTGATGGAAATGTTCTGTGTCTGTGCCACCAAATACATTCACCACTAGCCATGTTTGGCTACTGAGCCCTTGAAATGTGGCTAGTGGGATTGGGAACTGAATTTTTAATTTTATGTAATTTTAATTACTTTAAATATTAATGTAGATGGCCTCATATGGTTAGTGGCTAGTACACAGAGCAGAGCAGCTCTAGAGCATTTCTCTTCTGTAGGTAAAACTACAAGGACAGACTTTGCAATGAAATACATGTCTACTCTCCTTGTGGAAACATCTGAGGAAGCCCTTCACCCCCTCTTCCTAATCTCCTCTCTGTTCCACCAAAAGGGAGGCTCAGACAAGAGCCCCTCTGTATTAGCTTACTACTGCTGCTGTAACAAATTACAACTTAATTCTCTTCTAGTTCCTCAGGTCAGAAGTCCACAATGAGTCTCAGTAGGCTAACCTCAAGGTGTTGGCAAAGCTGCCTTCCTCCGGAGACTCTAGGAGAGAAATGGTCTTCTTGACTTTTCTAGATTCTCGAGGTTGCAAGTATTTCTTAGTGCATGTCCCTTTCGCTATCTTCAAAGCCAGCAGTATAGCTATAGCATCTTCCAGTCGCTCTCTGTTTCCATCATCACATTTTCTCCTCTGCTTCTCTCTGACTCTGACCTCCTGCCTCCCTTTTAAAGGACCCTTGTGATTACCTTGGGCTCATTTGGATAATCCAAGATAATCTCCTTAAACTCAAGAACCTTAGTTTAATCATAGCCACAAATTAGGAGGTAACATATTCACAGCTTTCTAGGTTGTGGGCATCTTTGGGGTAGTGGCATTATTCTGCCTATCCCACCTTTGTTTTAGATCAACTAGAAGTAAGGCTAGTGCATTTCATTAAATTCATTAATACCAAGCTTCTAAAAGGTAACCTTGGTAGGTAAGGCTTCACCACAAGTGAGGTGAGGTTTTCTCAGTGTTTAGTTTAATCTGGTGGTTCCCCAAATTTAGCCAGCATCAGATCACCCATGGGCTTGTGAAACAGATTGCTGGACTCAAACCCCAGAGTTTCTGATTCAGTAGGACTGGAGTGGGGCCCAAGGATTTGCATTTCTCAGCCAGGTGCAATAATTTTAACATATGTCCACAAATTCTTTGACATTCCTCCCTTCAAAAGATGGGGTCTTATTTTCATCCTTTTGAGCATGGACTAGATTTAGTGACTCGATTCTAACTATATTTGATGGATGTGATAGCATGTGATTTTAAGACAAGGCTCGTTCTTGCACTCACTCTCTCTCTCTCTCCCTGAGCATTAGCTTCCAGCCCCAGTTGAGCCTTCAGGTTTACTACAGCTCTGGGTGACACCTTGATTGCAACCTCATGAGAAACACTGTGCCAGGTTCACCCAGGTAAGTCACTTCTAAATTCCTGACTCACAGAAACTGTGTGAAATAATACAAGTTTATGGGTATTTAAAGCTATTAAGTTTGGGAGTAACTTACTACACAGCAAAAGATAACTAAATAGGTCAGATGGTGCTGATACCATCGGTCTGGGGACCACACTTTGAGAACCACTAGTCCTACCCACACACTGTGTAAGGCACATGCATTTCTCCTGCCTGTGTTGAGATGCTCCAGAGAACCAGAGGAAGGTAATGTTCTCTGGTTTGTATGTACTGCATATTCATTTTCTGTTTTCTGCAGACACATTCCATTACCGCCATCCATTCTCTTGTGGAAGTGCTTTTACTGGGAAGAATAACAACGTATGTCAACTGAAAGCTGTATTCTAGAAGCCCATTTCTGTCTACTCAGGCATAAAAAATGTTCTGCACATGGGTGCAGAACCAGACAGATTTAGGGAGAAGAGGAAATGATTGAAAGACTAGACCATCTCTCTCTCACACACTCTTTTCAGCCTGGAGGTGAACAAGATGAAGAAAGAAAACAAAACTCTTCTTCTTCTTTTTTTTTTTCTTTAAAGAAAACAAAACTCTTGACAAGAGAGGGAAAGACAGTACTAGGAGCCAGGAGAGCAAAGGGGTGTCCAACTGTTAAATAATGAGAAACTGAAGCTTCCCTCATTGTGTCAGAGAGGCCAATTCCTGAGCCAGCTGTAGAGGAAGTGGGGAGTTTACATTATCTTGGATATCAGTAAGAACCGAGTGGACGCACTTCCTGTCTGCTTCTCCCCAAAGATTAGCAACCTCTCCAGCAAAGATGCTTTTCCAGAGGTTTCACTTGTTGTTTACTTTCCCAGTTGGCAAATGTGATCCAAGAGGGGAAATACAGCTCCAAGAGCGAGGGAAGGGAATGGTAGTGAATATAGAGCATAGAAGGGAGAGGAGGGAGAAGGTGAGGTGAGGAAGGACATGACGGCAGCTCTGCAAGATGGCTGTCTCCAATTCGGGCAGTGCCAGGCAAGCTGGCCAAGCAGGTTCATTTCAGTGATACCCATTCTCTTTGATGGGGTTTCTCTGGCTTTTCCATTTATTTCACAGAAACTTAAAATATGACATATGACTCCATTTATATGAAATTCTTGGAGAGGCAAAACTAATCTAGAGTGACGGAAAGCAGAAAAGTAGTTGCCTCAGGCCAATAATGAGGGGGGAGGTGACTGCAAAGGGCCACACTGGGAATGTGGAGTGTGGTGGCAATGTGCTAGGTTTTCCTTGCACTGGTGGTTACATGGGTGTGCACATGTGTCAAACTTCATTGAACTATATGCTTAAAATGGGTATGTTTTATTGTACATGAGTTATATCTTAATAATATTGACCTTAAAAAAGTATGATACACGTGGGGCCCTCTGATGGGGCATCAAAGACTGGTTTGGCAAAAACAAGAGTTCTCGGGTAGAAAAGGGATTCAACTACTTCTGTGTGGCCTGAAGAAGGGAACCAGAATAAATGCATACATGTTATAGGAAGCAGATTTCTACTCAATGTATTTATGTCAATCATTTGTTTAACAAAGTTTCATCGAAAGCCCTATCTATAGAGATCTTGAGCTCTCGGATATACAAAAAAGATAGCTTTTCCAAAGGAATTTCTATTTAAAAAGACAATTTTGCGGAGAATGGAGTATTAATTAATTGGAGGTTTTCCCATTTTCCCTGAGGTTGTGTCTGAGTTCTAGTAGGTTCTCTCAGTGCCAAGGTACTGAGGGGATGTCTAGTCCTCAGTGCCGACTCTATACATCCATGCAGTGATCTTCCCATTCTCAGCCTTGGCCATGAGCCCTGTGGCTTCAGCGCTGGCCCTTGTTGCAGTCCATGTGACCTCCTTGGCCTTTTGCATCACCCCCGAGCCATGTTAAGGGAAGGTGTCATGGTCACTCTGCTGCTTAGAACAGAACAATATCCATCCTAAGCAATACAATGATGAAGGAAACAAGCCCCTGACCCGTGGGGCTCCCCTTTAATGGAGCAGACACTGCACATACAAACCAGTGACTGGACTGAGCAGAGGCACAGATTTCAGGGGATGTGAGGAACATGAACAGGATCCTGTGGGAGATTCAGGCCCACCTAACTGAGGCAGTGCGTGTGCTCAGGTGCTGTCTCTTGGGGGCCGATATTTAAGCTGAAATCTGAGAGTACGACCTGGCAAAGAGCAGATGAGACACCAAATGCAAAGGCTTTGAGGCTTTCAGGGGAAACGCTGGACCTTTTCAAGGACTGACAGAAAGTCAGTGTGAGCAAATGGTGTTGTGTGTAGAAGGTATCAACACGCCCAAGCCATCTGAAGATGGGGGAGGTCCTGCTGGATGGAAGTGACTTTCCAACCACCAGATATATTCAAACAGAGTGGACAGTCACTGAGGGGATTTTATACAAGGAATCCAAGGATAAATTGTAGGATGCAGTATATACTATTTTTCCAGGATTGTCATAACAAATTGCCACAACCTGGAGGGCTTAAAACAACAGAGATTGATTCCCTTACACACCAGGTATGAGCAGGGCCGATTCCTCCTGGAGGCTCTCAGGGAGAATCCGCCCCGTGCCTCTCTCCTAGCCCCTGGTGGCTCCCAGCAATCCTTGGTGGGCTGAGGCTTGCAGCTTTGGAGCTCCAATCTCTGCCCACATCACCACATGGCCTCCCCTCTTTTTTCCCCTCCTCTTGTCTGTGTCTTCTCCTCCTAGGAGGACACCTGTCCATGGATTTAGGGACCACCCGGATCATCCAGGATGATCTCATTTCAAGATCCTTAATTACATCTGCAAAAATCCTTTTCCCAAATAAGGTCACAGTCAAAATTCCAGGTGGACATATATTTTGTGGAGCCACCATTCGGGCCGCTACAGAGTAGTTAAAATGTAAGGGCTTTCTAAGTGAGATTCTAGGATCCTACATTATTTATACTAAAGGGTATGTGGCTGATGTTCAGTACTTTCCAAAAGGAAGTTTTTGAAAGGCAGTAAAGATTGACTACCTGGTTGAAAGCTAGGGATCGAAATAAAAGAAGAAAAGAAGGGCCAGATAACTCAGAAGAAAAACATAACTTTAGAGGTTTCCTAAATCTCCCCTGACACCCATTATATATAATTTCTAAATATTTAACCACATGTCATAATTACTGTGGCCTGAGTCTTTCCACATACACAGAAACTTGACCATGGCCAGACAGCCATTCCTTCTATGAGGCTCAGGAAGCAGAGCAGATATTACAGTCTTACATGTTCCCGGATACTTGTTTAAATAGTCTTGCCCTGCCCCAAATCTGTCTTGTAACTGTGATCTGTTTTTCCTGCTTCCTAGGAAATTTCTCAAAGTTGTGGCCCTCAGCCTGATAGCAACAAAAGCTCTGGTTCCATGTAAGCCCTTTGGTGAATGATAAAAATCTCGAAATATTTAGAGAGGAAAATGACCTTATGGTAAGAGCCCCTTTACCAATGAGGAGACTAAGGTAGAACGTTGACAGTTTAACTCTTCTTGAAGGGTAGATGAGGCGTATTGTGTACAAATCGGGATGCTTTAGGTTGGAAATAACAGAAATTCTAACTTAAAATGGCCTAGAAATTAAAAAGAATTTGGTAGGTCTCACAAACAGAAGTCCAGATGTATAACGCATTTTAAACTTGTACTGATCAGGGCTCTGGTTCCATTTTTCTGCAATTCCTCACTTTTCTTCTTTTGTGCACGTTGGCTTACACCTTAGGCTGGCTTTCTTCTTGGTAGCCAATGGCTATAGTTATTCTAGGCTTTGTATCAATATTCCTACCACAACACACAGAAGAGAAACCTTTTCTTCCCCTAAGCACTAGTGAAGACTTCAGTTTCAGTCTGATTAGAATAATTAAAGCCACATGTCTTCCCCTGAACCAATAGGTAAGATTATTCTGACTGACATTAGATTAACCAAGGCCGACCCTGAGCAGGAACGGGGCCAAGCCCCCAAACCAAATGTAGCTCCACTAGCAAGGAGAGATGGACTGGTTGTCAAAGAGGTAAGCACCCCAATGTCCCATTACTGCCCCTGCAACCAAAGCAGCTGACGTTCTTTCTAGGCATGTTTCTTCCTCTAGGTGTTCCGAAATGCTTTTTACAATTTTGAACGGATGTTTACTTGAAAATCACACAGTTACATAGTAAATCACACAAGTATTCAGTGTTGAGAGAAAAATAATTAATCTAATGACCTGTGATCCTTTCAGAATTAATTTTCTCTGATCTGTGGCATAGTATGATGAAGCCCCAGGTCCTCCGTGTTTAAGAATATGTTTGTGATTAACGTGAGGTTTGCCCATAAGAACAAACATCTTGTTAAACTTGCCTCTAAAAGGTAATAAGATGAAAGAACAAAAACAGATGATAAAATCAATCCAGGAAAGAAAGAAAGAAAACTAGTTTCTTCCAAAATAGGTAATTTGATGGCTATTTTCAGGTGTCTATAGATAGACAGATAGATAGGTATCTCCCAAACATTATTCTGGATGTTTCTATGAGGGTGTTTTTTGGATGAGATTTACATTTTAATTGGTGGACTTTGAGTAAACCAGTTGCCGTCCATGTGTGGGTGGGCCTCATCCAATCAGTTGAAGGCCTGAATAGAGCAAAAGGCTGACATCCTGGGAGCAAGAGATAACTCTCCAAAACAGCTTTCACTCTTTCTGGTTTTCAGCGGATGCCTTTGGACTCAACTACAACTTGCTGAGTCTTCAGCCTGTGGGCCTCACCCATCAGATTTGGACTCTTCAAGCCTTCACAATTGTGTGAGCCAATTCCTTAAACGGAATCTCTTCCTATACGTAGACTCATCCAATTGGTTCTGCTTCTCTGGAGAACCCTGACCAATACAGATGGTGATATACTCAAATATCCTCAGTAGAGGTGAAGTTACAATATTTGTCCTGAGAACTGGGTTGTTCTGGTAATTATTCCTGCATAACAAACTACATCAAAATTTAGTGACTTAAAACAACATCTAGCTTACTTTTTCTCAGAATTCTGGACAGCCGAGTGGCGGTTCTTCCATCGGCATTACTGGGGGTCACTTGGATGGGCACACTCAGCTGGTCTGCTAGTAGCTGGACTTCTCTCTACATATCTAGTGTCAGGGCCTCTCTCTCCATATGACCTTTCCTCCAGTGGTCCCTGTCAAGGTTAGCCTGACCTCTTACACAGAGGCATAGGACATCTAAAGGGGTAAAGCAGAAGCTGCAAGTACTCCTTAAGGCTAAAGCCTGGAACTAGTATAACGTAAATTCCATCAGTTTATTGGTTAAAGCAAATTATAGGATCATCACTGACTTAAGGGGAGGGCACCTCCCAAGGGCTTTCAGGCAAGGTTTATGGAGGGCATGGTCTTATTTGATCAACACCACTACCTGTGTGCCATTCTGCGTATGTATCTCTCCTTCAGCTCTATCAGCACAGAGGAGAGGTTGTGCCTTCAAACAACAGCATATGGCAGCCGGTGAAAAAGCAGAGACTCAGTCTCACTAAATCTTAGTGCGTACTTGTGAATGCTCTCTTTTCTCATTAGCCCTCATCAGTGTCTATTGTCCCTAGATGTATCATTTTACTCTCCCTGCCCAAATTAATCTGGTGACTCTTTTTTTTTTTTTAAGATTTTATTTATTTATTTGAGACAGAGAGAATGAGAGAGAGCACAGAGAGAGGGCCAGAGGGAGAAGCAGACTCCCTGCTGAGCAGGGAGCCCGATGTGGGACTCGATCCCGGGACTCCAGGATCATGACCTGAGCCGAAGGCAGTCGCTTAACCAACTGAGCCCCACCCAGGCGCCCGAGGAAATGAGTTTTTATTTTATTTCATTTTTTTATTTTTTTAAAGATTTTATTTATTTATTTGAGAGACAGAGAGAATGAGATAGAGAGAGCATGAGAGGGGGGAGGGTCAGAGGGAGAAGCAGACTCCCTGCCGAGCAGGGAGCCCGATGCGGGACTCCATCCCGGGACTCCAGGATCATGACCTGAGCCGAAGGCAGACGCCTAAAGACTGAGCCACCCAGGTGCCCCTGTATTTATATTTCTATTTGCGAAATCTGGCAACTCTAATTGGGGTGTCGTCAATATTTTTAAAAAAAAAATTTTTTTTTAAGATTTTATTTATTTGCGAGAGAGAGAATGAGATAGAGAGAGCATGAGAGGGGGGAGGGTCAGAGGGAGAAGCAGGCTCCCTGCCGAGCAGGGAGCCCGATGTGGGACTCGATCCTGGGACTCCAGGATCATGACCTGAGCCGAAGGCAGTCGCTTAACCAACTGAGCCACCCAGGTGCCCAATCTGGTGACTCTTACTACATGATTGATTATAACCAGATTCTCACTAAAAACAGGAAATGGAGGATTAAAGTAATTAACCTGATCCTTCAGGCAGGCTATTTTCTATATTAGGTATTAATGTCCTCATTTTATCATTCAGATAAGCAGGTGAAAGTTGGAGCTTTGGAAACATTATCCTCAGATAGCCTTTTTTGCCATTGGCTTCTGTAACCCGGCTCACCTGGAGGGTCTTGTCAGAGGAACCCCATGCAGTGTTCGGTTCCCAGATAAACAAAGCCCATTTGAGCCACTGTGAATGTCATCAGTTGTCCTTGTGAAGAGCATCTAGGAGCCCCAGACAGCCAGGAGAGGGCAGGACAGAGGGTCTGGGGAGCACACACTGGTGGTGATGGGGTGGATTCCAGGCAAGCCTGCGGGATCGTTGGGGTGCTAGACCTCCCCAACAGCCTGGGTGGTGGCCTAAGACATCCGTGCTCAACCAGAACCTTCTCCAAGACGCTGACTGAAAGCTGCCAAGGACTCGGCTCCTTGGCTATGCCTCTGACAGCCCAAGAAAGAAAGTCAAGCCTTGAGGAATACATTTCAAACCCACTCCATGGCTCCTGGCAGAAGGAAAGTCTAAATTTAGATTTCTGACCAAACAGTTTCAGACACAGTGGTCTTACATGACACCAAATAAACAGGTTTTCAGGTGAGAGGGGCCAGCTCCTCACACATGGATGTATTCGCCACATGAGAGTGGACATGTGCTAGCTTAGCTTACATGCTAGGCTCCGTGGAAGAGGAAGGGGAGATCACACAGAGGAATACAGGCGACCCTGCTTTGAGAAGCCTTCAGTCCAACAGATGTGGATGCTACCTCCACCGCCTAGGTCTTGCCTGGCTTTGTGGCCACACAGGGGGCCAAACGTGCTGGGAGATCACACTGAAGACAAGAAGAGAATACGGAAAGAAGTGAGAGTGGGCAAAGCTGTGGGCAGAATATGGCCTCATGATGTGGCTGGGTGAGGGCAACCAGCACCCTGCTTCTGTTCTAGAGTCCCTCACCTTCTTGTCTCATCTGACCCTCAGTGTCCCTCTGCAGGGAGCATTACTGTCTCTTCTGCTGATGAGGACACCAAGACCAGAGAGGTGAAGTGACTGGCTTCAGGTCACACAGCCAGTTCAAGGCAAGACTGTACCCCAGGCACAGCACTCAGGCCACGGAGATCCTGACTCAGGGGAGACTGGGAGAAGGAATGTCAGTCTTCTCACCCAGAACAGGCATCCTGCCAGGTCTGAAAAACAAAGTGCCTTGAGCGGAAGACAGCCTGAAGGTGAAGGCAGCCCCCTGGCCATCTGCCCAAGGGAGGCCGGCACGGTTGCCTCTGACCTGGGGACAGCGGCCTCTCCTTTCCCAGACAACAGCACTTGCTCATCTGATCAATCACCAGGCAGAGAAAAACCAAACATCTGACAGCACCGTATCTTCCTGCAGCTCTTGCCAGACACAGGGCCCATGGCAACCAAACAGAGGACCAACAGCACCATCCCTAATGCCCTAACGCCCTAAAGAACCCCGCAGAGCACAGGCAGAGAAAGGACAGCAGTGGGACCATCCACGTAACTGAGCACTTACTAGGCACCAGGCACCCACAAGCATTTGCAGTGGGTAACCTAATCTTTCCACAGTCCTAGGAAGTACTATTACTACCCACACACCCCCTGTAACCTCCACACTAAAACTTCCCCTTTAGACACTCAAGTAACACATCCCCTCGGGAGAGCCCAGCAAGCGACAAGTGAATGACACAACAGAATATAAGCTCCAGGGGCGCCTGGGTGGCTCAGTCGTTAAGTGGCTGCCTTCGGCTCAGGTCATGATCCCAGGGTCCTGGGGTTGAGCCCCGCATCAGGCTCCCTGCTCAGTGGGGATCCTGCTTCTCCTTCTGCCTCTCTGCCTACTTGCGCTCTCTGTCTCTCTCCCTCTCTCTCTTTCTGTCAAATAAATAAATAAAATCTTAAAAAAAAAAAAAAAAGAATATAAGCTCCAGGAACCCCAAATTTATAGTCTGTTTTGCTCAAGCTTCCCAAGCTTCTAGGACATTGCTGAGCACATGGGAGACTTTTAATAAATATTTGTTGAGTGAAGTAAAGAACCATAAAACCATCCTAGGATGCAAATGCTGAGTTGGCCAAGCAATTTGCTCCCACACGTTGGCCTTACAGATTGAAATTCAGATTGTTCCTTACTGAGGCCTAATAGTAAAGTCCCTTAATGATGTAATTCTACATACGATGTGATTGGTGAATGAGCCCCCGACCTCCACCTCATTCCTCATTCACAGGGAGAAGGCTAGGGGAGGAAGGTGACATACTTATTTGCTCGGTCTGGCTGGACTCCTGCCACTCCACCCACGGCCCCAGGGCCGGCTCTGGTCTCATCTTAGATTTGTCCCAGTGACAGTGAGTGTAGAATTGGCTTGAACTAATATCTGCCCCGAGCAGTAAAAGGGTTTCTCCCACACTGGCATTTCGCTAGAACCACACAATCTGTCAAGTGAGTTTGTTTTGCTCTCTAGATAAATGAGGAGCCAAAGGGTGTTTTTCTGACTGCGAATTCTTGGCATTTTTGGGGGGGCTTCTAAATAAGCAAAGTTAACACTACCAGTCTTCTCGGTCCTGCTCAGGACTGTTTAATGAATAACAGAATCACCCATCGTGGTGGTAAAAGGGCTCAGAAGTCACCTGGTGCAGGGGTTTTCAAGCATATTAGGCAATGGAACCCTTAAGTTTATCACAGCATATTACCAATATCATATCCCACATATCACGTATCATATCATATGATATGAGAAAGCTGGCAGTGCTGTGGATAAGTCAGGGGTCAGCCGGGTCCCCTTCCCTAAGCCCTCTCTTACCTTCCTTCTGGCGACCATGACGGTTCCAGAAACACCAGTCTAACTTCACCCCTCCCTGCAGTGCCAGGAAACAAAAGGGCTGGGAGATGAAGGGACTGGCCGAAGGTCACACAGCAAGGTAACGAGGACACAGAGTCAGGCCCGCTCTGGGTCAGGGGTTGGCATGTGCCTGCGCAAACCCACTTACCGCAGCCCAGCACCTGTGCAAATCCACTTTCTAACCCTTGCACTGGAAAAAACGGATGTCCGACACGACAAGTGCATAGAGGAGATGCTTCGCCTGGTCCCAAAGGCCTTTCTTAGGTCAAGGGTGTTACTTATGAAAGATGATGAAGTCTGCTTGAATATAAAATCTTAACTTTAAGACAGAGTGCCCCCGATTCCATCCTACTTTAGACATCGAACTGGCCTTAACTTCCCGTGCCTCAAGGAAACTTTAGCTCTCAAAATGTATTCTTTAATGGCAAAGAATACACAAACACAAACAAGACCTCTGTTCCACTCTTTTATTTATCAGAAATGAGACCCTGGGAGTCACGTTAGGGACAGGGCCTTGTAGGGAACCCAGCCTGCGCAAACCAGGTGCAGCCCCCCAGGTACAGCATGGTCCTCCCTGTAAATGCAGCATGTGACTCCGTGGTCTCGAAGCTTCCTCCAGCTCAGAGATGCTGAGAGCCTAACAGATAAAAGAAACAAATTATTTCTCCCTGAAGTGGAGGAGTCCCTTCCCATACTATCTCCTACAAGGCAGGGAAAGAAGTGTAACCGGATGAGCCCCGGCCCGCAGTTAGGGCCAAGTGCTCTCCCTTTGAGAAAAAATGCTGTGACTAACACAAAAACACTACAGAAATGCCTCCAACCCCCAAATACTGCTTCAATAGGTCTTTCTTTTGCTCACCTTCTCAATTACCTTTCTCCTTAGCTTAAACTCCTTTAGAAAAGCTGTCCATATACAACTGGAACGCTGCACTTTTCCTTAGGCCTCTCTCCTGTCTGCCTTGTCTCAGCTGATACCCTGATGCCAGAGACTGAAATGGGACGCTCCCCTCCTGCACCCTTCCCTCCCTCCTGTACTCTCCCCTCCTTCCTGTACCCTCCCCTGTCTTCCCTATACCCCCCACCCTCCCTGTCCCTCCCCTCCCTTCCTGCACCCTTCCCCTCCCTCCCTGCACCCTCTCCTTCCTCCATGTACCCTCCTCCTTCTTCCCTGTACCTCCCCTGCCCTCTGTATCCTCCCCCTCGTGCCCTGCACCCTCCCTCTTCCTCCCTTACCCTCCCCTACCTCCTGCACCTTCCTCCTCCTTCCTGTACTATCCTCCTCCCTCCCTGCACCATCCCCTCTTCCCATCCCCTCTCTCTTCCTCTCTGCACCCTTCCCCTCCCTCTCACAGCCTCCCCCACTCCTGCACCCTCGCCCTCCCCCCTTTGCACCCCTGAGGAAAGTCACATGGAGAGTCTTTGGCTGGAACACTCAGTGGTGCTCAGAAATCCTAAACACTGTGGCCTTTGCAGTGCCTGCCAGGGAGAACAGGGAGTCCTCTCTCAGGCCAGACTCAAGCCCGCAAGATGGAAGAAACCTTATTAGGTCATCCAGCCCAAGAACTAGGTGAGCCTCTTTACTCTACTAGTCAGCCCAAAAGAATGAAACTCCTGACCCGGACATCTGCATCCCTCTGCCACTTAACTCTCTTGTCACCCACCTTTGAGGAATTTGCCCTCCTCCAAAGACCAACCAGTCCTTCTCTGGCTGTGCCCCACTCCCCTCCAAACCTGGAAGAAGGTGCGGGGAGCTGACTTCTCCCCCAGAGACTCCACAGTTCTGCTCTCCCTTCGTCCCATGCTTGCTCTACACATTTAGCACCTTCTAACATCCTGTATCGTGTCCCTATTTGTTATGTTTGTTGTTTGTCCCCCGCCCCCCTGCACTAAACCATAACTCCTTGAGGAAGGGATTGGCTGTTTGGTTCATGCATACATCTCAAGTGCAATTTCAATAAATATTTATTGAATGGATTTGTTGTGCACAGATGGCCCTCAGCACACAGTCACTTGTCGTGTGTCCCATGCCTCTTTTTCTTGGCTATTTCTACAGATAAAGTCACTTTATGTTCACAAGCAGAGAGAGCACGAGAAGGTTTTCCTTGTCATTTCCCTGACTTGTACCATCTGGAAGTCAGCAGTCTCCCTCCATCTTCTTGGGAAAGTGGGCTGCTCTGAGTCAATCCTCACTCGCTGGTCATGAGCAGGTGCATTTCCACAGCCTGTAGAGCATTCTCACAGCTCACAGAGGATGAGAAAACATCAGCAACCCAGCAGCCTTGAGAGCCCCTATTCAGTCCTGGCCCCGGACTCCCCTCCCAGCACCCAGGTTCTTCATACTGTCACCTCCCAGCTACCAAGACTGCTCCCAAGGCAGAATCTTACAAACTGCCACACTGAGGTATGAATGCTGAGTGAGGCTTGACATCTTTCTTCTCCAAGAGCAGCTGTACTTCCAACAGGCAAGTTCATGTCAAAGGAATGCAGACCTGCTGGTAACATGTCATCATCTACAAGAGAGCCGGGGGCTGGCCAACCCAACAGCCAGGATCTCTGATCGCTGAACCCCATAAGCCTCCAGTACTGCGCCTACTCTTTTAAAATACTGATTTATGTTTTCTAATTATAATAATAATGCATGCTTTAGAAAATTTCAAGTTTTGAAATAGTAATTAAAAACATTTCTTTTTGGTGCACTCGTTAATATGCAGCAATCTTACCTCTGGCCTTGGTCAGTGGGAGACGAGAATTGTTATCTTGCCAAGCCTCGTTGCAATTCGCAACCATTTTCTATTGGTGCAAACTCTGTCCGTTCATTTTCAAAATTAATTGAATTTAAATAAAATAAATTTTAAAAGAAGAAATAAAAAAATACGCATAAAAATGTAATATTTTGTATAAGATACAGTGAAGCACGAAGGGGACTCAGTGTTTTTGCACACCACCTTCCACTGAGTATGGCCGCCTCCTGTGTCAACTACTCCTGAGGCTCCCCGCCTATGGGACAGGGGGCTTGTACGGCATAGACTGTGATCTGGGGATTTTTTTTTTTTCTGTACAAATTTGTTTAAGAAAAGTAATTCATTGAATTAAAAAAAAACCACTGAGGCATCTGCCAGCTCACCTTTCATAGATAACCTTACACATATTTAAAATTTTTTTCTTTCTCTTCCTTTAATCCAACCATTACCATTTTTAAAAATTTTTCTCCTTCAGGAAAAAAAATTATAGCCCATCTTTTTCATTTGGGTGGCTCACAGCTAACTCCCAGATTTCCTGAAGAAGCATGGAAGAGCTGCGCTTGGTGAAAGAGCGTGAGGGATGGCATGGGTCCCTGCGGACCGGGCTTGAACGTAGCTTCCTGTGTGGTACAGAACAGGCACTGAATCCACGCTGTGGACCGACACTCGGCACGGCCAGTCCATGGGAAAGTGTGCAATGTGGGCCATCTGTGACTTCAAGGATTATGAAAGGTCTCCTCCTCAAATTAGATTTCTTTTCTATCCATTTGCTAATACCTAAAATTCCATTGTGAGAACTGTATTCTTCAACCCCAAACTCTATTTACAGGTGATCAAACTGAAATCCCAGAAGGGTGAAGTGATTCTAAAGGTTTTGTAATGTGTTCAAATGCATATATACAGGGAAGAGAAATACTGGGGAGTAATTGGTAGTAAACACACACCAATCACAATGAGTGTAAATGGGTCTTTCCTAAGCACTAGAAGGTGCCAGGAAGGTGAAACATTTGAGGGCACTGAAGCCCAGGAGAATTGGGTGGGGGTGAGGACATAACCAAAGAAGTAAATCTGGAAGAATGGAAAGGCTGGAGACGCTAAAATCTAACTTTGTGTTTCCCCCTACCGCCCCTCCCCCTCCGCCTTCTAGCTTATTTACATTTAAAAAGAACACACTTGAGGAGTCTTCCTGCAGTTCTGGCCCTAGCTAACTATGTGACCACAATATGTAAGATAAAAGGATTGGACCAGGAGCAGAGGTTCTTCGGGTAGCTCAGAAAATACAGATGCCTGGGCCCTCCCTCCAGAAATTCTTACACAAGTGGTCCAACGTACAGCCCAGGCATTTGGCTTTGTTTGTGTTGTTTTTTTCCCCTAAAGCTTCCCAAGCAGATTCTAAGACGCAGGAAGGTCATTTCTAAAGTCCCTTTTTAGATCTAATTTCAGAGTCTGTATAACGTAGGAGCCAAAAAGCCTTATATCTGCTCACTTACGACTGCCAGGAGAGAGACCTGGTCCACCTACACACACACACTCTGGCCTGCACGGGGCCACACCGCGGGTCTGCACTCAGAGAGCTGAATGTTTCCAAAATGCCACATCACAGGACAACTTCCAAAGGCAACGTGTGCTGTAAATCGCGCTCTCTTCCTTCCTCGAAGGGTTAAAAAAGGTGGGGCAGGAGTGTCCCTCAAGCCATGGGCTAAATTCTTGATTGATCTTTTGAAAAGATTGAGGATATTTCCCAATTAGTACTTACCCAAAGCTCATCGATTAGGTAAAACATTCTGTGTGGCATTTCTAAGGTTTCTTTTCTATTAGAAGTTCTAAAACATGGAGAACCTGGGGCACCTGGGTGGCTCAGTCGGTTAAGTGTCTGACTCTTGATTTCAGCTCAGGTCATGATCTTGGGGTCCTGGGATCCAGCCCCGTGAGGGGATCCCTGCTCGGCAGGATCTCTGCTTGAGGATTCTCTCCCACCTCTGACCCTCCCCCACTCGCTCACGCTCTCTCTGCCGCTCTCTAAAAATAAATAAATTAATTAATTAATTAACCTTTTTTAAAAAGGGAGAATCCATTTTACATGAAAAAAAAAAGTTTGGAGGCGAAAGTGAATGCAGGCATAATTTGTCATGTTTCCAAGCATTATAAACCTCACTTTGATGTCCTGATGTCAGGTAATGAAGACCACGGGCTTCTGTCTTCACCTCAGGTTGGGAACAGATGCAAAAGCATGAGCATAATCTACTGACTCTCCTGATAACACCTGCGAATTTGCCGTAGCTCGTGTTACCAAGACCCACAATGACACATATATACACACAATTAGGGAACGTGAGCTACGTTCTCAGGAAAGTCAGCCTCGCTAGTACTGGGGAATTTTTTATGCAACTCCGCAGGCCCAGAAACACCCGAGAGCTTTCGCAAGTTCATGCAAATGTATATAGTCTCCCGGTGCCTCCAGAAGTGTCCATTTCACAGTAATTAGGGTCTTAGCCTGAGGACATGTGCATCTATGATTGTTATTCTCCCATCCCTTAAGTACAACTCCTTTGGCAAACTACCACTTATGACCTCAAGCTCCATCTGATTTTCATCAAATGTGCTCTTTGCGGTGAAAAGGAAAGCCAAGTCACACGTTTACAGGGTCAGCACGGATACATCTTTGCAGGTGCCACATTGCGTATATGAAAAATAAAAGAAGTACAATTTCTAGAAAACAGCCCGTTTTTATAGCCGCTGTGAGTTTTATGGAGGAATGAGTAGAAGAAGTCAGCCCCTGGGCCATTGTGGCATCTTGTCAGCTATAAATAGGAGACCTTGAGCGGTGCAGATGTTTGAAACATACAGAGGATCACAATCCAGGAAAAATGAATAAGGATGTGGACTTTGTGCACACCTGACCATATGGAAAGTGAGTTAATTTTATTCCAATTGCATTACAGTCAAATGAGAGATTGCTGCTGCCAATGTGAAAAGCCAGAACCTCAGTCTGGGTGCAACAAAGCTATTGATTTATTACAAACCTTCAAAATGAAGAGGGGAAAAGTAATCCAATTCTGGGACCAGAGCCATTCTTTCATTACTGGAGGGGTAGGAGACGGCGGCCTTCATGGTCTAATTTGATGAGTATCGCAGCCTGCCACGGTGCTTGAAATTTCCACCATCAGGGAATCCTCCATTTTGTTCAGATATCGTATCTCCCTGGATTCCAAAATCCTCCCATGCAATATCCCTAGCGGGATACTTCCAGGGACAGAAAGCTAGCTACTATACGACATTAATTTTGGAAGATTCTCTCCTGTAGAGGTGAAACCTTTCCTGTCACTCCCATTCATTCATCCTAATCTTGCCTCTCCTTGAGTACCATGGAATAAATCTATGACCCTTTCCCCATGATGGTCCTTCTAATGTTAGAGAACAGCGAGCAAGCCTCCACTAAGCCTTCTTGTTTCAGACTCACAACTTGGAGCTTCCTCAACCAACTCGAAATGATGGCATTTCCAGAGTCATCCTCACTTTGAGTCACCTCTCCCTGCACCTGATCATTAAAATATGAAGCAAAATACGAGGCAGTCCTCCAGAACTGGAGGCAATTTGCCACAGAGCTGACTGTGTCAAATAGCCACCACTTCCATTGATTTATTTGCTTTATTTCTCTCAATGCATTCTAAGGTCATGTTAATATTTGGGGGTAATTGTATTATGGGTTCAGACAGAGCTCACAGTAACTAAAAACTGCTCAGGATTCTTCTCATGAATTCCCATTACTCCAGGTCTGCTTCAGACTGAGCATGCAGATACATAACATATATAAATAGTACATAAGAGTCATCTCAATTAAACTTCCTTTGTGGTTATGGTCAAGATCCTATTGAATCCTGACTCTTCTATTCAGGCTATCCATCAGTGATCTGCCCCCCAACCCCCAGCTGTCGTCTGTAAAATGATGAAAAAAAAAAAAAAAAAAGGTTTGGTTTTCTGGTCCAAGTTGTCAGTAAAAATGAGAAACCCTAACAGCGATGGACAGCGATCCACCTTTGGGCACAGAGATCTATAGCCAGATACAGGCCAGATATAAACCTATCTGCAGACACAGTCACCGAGTTTATGTTTCCCTAACTCACTCACAAAAGACATCATGAGGAGTTTTTCAGATTCTATGCTGAATCCAAGTATGAGATTCAAAGGTTTTGCATTCCCTTAGTCTTTTGCTCTCTTTGGCTTTCAATTTTTCTTAGCTTTCTCAGCAAAAGAATAAACACTGTAATTAAAAACCTCAGTCCTCAGTAGGAATTAGGTTCCATTAGCCAAGTGAACTTGTAGGTAGCTTTTGTGTGTGCTAATGGGGATGGGAAAAGCCTTAAGTATATTAGGCGGTAAAACTAGAGTAGGGTAGGGTTGGGAGAGCACCCTAACAAGATTATTGTGTCTTGTAGTTGGAACATGGGAGCAATGGATGGGCCCCTTCCAGAACCTTAATGGTCAGTAACAGTGGAGGTAACGATAAGAACCAGGGAGCAAAAATATGACTCTGAGGCCAGGCTGGCTGATGATGAAGCTGTAGGAGATGGCAGTGTTTGGCCAGAGCAAGATGGGAGGGAAGAGGCAATAGCAGACTCTGTAGGCTGAGCTGTTCCTGTGGAGGGAAACTGGGCCCTGGCTTCATGGACGAGGGAGGGGTAGGTTTTAAGATTGGACTCCCCTTGTTTGGATTCCATACCTGCCAAGTAACTTGATAACTTGGTTTTCTATGTAACTGTATCGTCCATGCTGATATAGGTACAACTGTCTGTATGGTAGAAGTTATATATCTTACTACAAAATAATAAACTGGCTGGTTTATAATGTTGGAAGAAAAATAAATTTCTCTTAGCTTTCTTGCCTTTCTCATTGGATGAGTGAACAGATTTCCCTACTCCATAGAGCTTTCTGGAACAGGAGAGCTGATCGACAGTGCCACGCACCATCACCCAGAGCACGTCATTCTTAGCATTTCTCACTGGACTGTGGCTAAGAAGGTCATTTTGGCTGGTGATTTTCATAAGCCTCAGCTCATTCTAGGCTCTCCTGACATGATTCCTGCCATGCTGTGTCATTTTGAGTCTCTCTTCTTGGACTGGGAACCTCCTTCCATCCCATGCCCTTTGAAAATGTGGGCTTCTCGGATAATATGCCATGTAACCATACCACGTCTGTTGCTGTGTCACTCCTGTTGGGATTATGTCACTCATGCGGAGGATTTCTGATCAATACCATGCCAGACCTAGGCAGGAAAAAACCATCTCTGGGCCCCCATGTAGCAAAGAATTAGCCTTACCTAAAGAGAGGTCCGGCCTTTGTCCTTGGCTACTGGGAGGTGATCTCTAGGCCTCTGGAATGTCCTGCTTAATAAGAGGGTCTTTGTTTGCATGGAGGCTTTGGCTACTAGACATCACATGATTTATGATGGGACATACCATATCAGTTCCAACCTGCAAAGATATGAGCCCAAGCCTCCAAGAGGGACTGCCGACTAAAGGTCAGCCACATGGGCAGTATGTGACTGAGTGCCATCAAAACAATGTATACCAGAGACTCCTGTGGGCTTCCCTGGTTGGCAATGCTCTCTCTGCCCCTACTGTCATGGCCAAGAGGGGGTCATGCCATCCATGACTCTACGGGAAGACTCAGGCTGTAGAACAAAGGCCAGGAACCAGAGCCAGCTCTCCTAACGCCACCAGATCCCGATGTAGAATTCCAAAGAGCAGAGAATTGTAAATTTGAACTTGGCCTTCAAGATTCTTGTGAAGGTATTTTTTTCAAAACGGCAAGATAGAACATATTTTATTTAATTGAATCGGTTGTTAGCCTGATTTATTGCCTTTAAGTATCTAGACATATGGTATGTGGGTCTCTATTTGTACTCTTTCCCCAGGCTCTGAAACGCGAGGAGCCAGCCGATTGCTCATTGTCAGAATTTTCTTTTTAGAGGCTCCTTCCTGATGATAGTATCTTTTAAGAAAGGCTGCTAAAGGTTAACAAAGCATCACATCTAAATCTTCTCAGAAATATCTTGAAATATATGTAACAGGCTGTTAAAATAGGATTTCACTTGTCTCATTGTCTGCTGAAGTTCCAAAAGAATGAGAATAAAACAGTAAATGCTAAGTGTTCCCACAGTCCAAAGTGAAGTCCTAGACCACCGCTTCAGGTGTCTATTGCTGCCTCCCTAAAACCGAGTGCACTAAACTTAGTGCACTAAGAACAACAATTTTATTTTCCCCAAATTCTTTGGGTCAGACATTTATACAGGGCATGAGAGGAATGGCTTGCCTTGGCCACTAACATCTGGGTTTCAGCAGGAATGCCCAAAATGGCGGGTGTGGGGGCTGGTTGAGAGGGCTCAACAGGGGTCACGTGACTGGGGTCTTGCTTTATCTATCAGTTTGGTTCCTCGGTGCTTCTTTGTGTGCCCTGTCCCCATGGACCTGGTAGCGAGGCTTCTTACATGGTTTCTGATTTCTTCCCAGGGAGAAAGAAGGAGATGCCAGGTCTTTTAAAGGCTCTGCTCAGAACTAGCACAGCATCACTTCCACCACACTGAAGGCACATCACAGGGCCAGGCCAGGTTGGAAGACATGGGAGCGAAGAGATTCCTCTTTCTTGAGGAGTGGAGCAGGACACATGTCCAGGGAGAGAAGGAAGTGATGGCAGCCACCTTTGGAGACAACACACAACAGTTACCTGTGTGCAGGGGACTACAGACTCTGTGCAGTCCCTAGCTCTGTACCCATCAAGGGTTTACCATGCTTGAGGGTAGAAATCAGAAACAGAGTTTCTTCTGAAAAAGTTGTTGGAATGCTGAGGCGCTTTTTTTTCTCTGCTTCTCCTTCACCTCAAGCTTCCAAGCCTCTTAAGAGAGGCTTCAGGGGAACGTCATGGTTTGATTCATTTTCCCAACCTTGACTTCAGCACTCCGCCAAAACACAACTTCTGGTATTTACCCTCCAGCCGCATCACCAGGGGTAAGAGGCACCGGGTTTTGGTATACCATGTTCATAGCAGCATTATTCACAATATCCAAAAGGTAGAAACAACCCAAATATGCCTTGACAGATTGAATGGATAAGCAAAATGTAGTGTATACACACAAAGAACTATTACTCAGCCTTAAAAAGGAAAGAAATTCTGACACATGCTACAATATGGATGAACCTAGAAGACATTGCACTAAGTGAAACGAGCCAGACACAAAAGGACACATATTATATAATTCTACCCATAGGAGGTACCTAGAATAGTCACATTCATAGGGATAGAAAAAGAATGGTGGTTGCCTGGGCCAGAGGGTGGGGGAAATAGGGAGTTAGTGTTTGATGGGTACAGAGTTTCAACTGGGGAAGATGAAAAGTTTGGGAAATGGATGATGGCGATGGCTGCACAGCAATGTGAATGTACTTAATGCTACCCACAGGATGGTACACCCCAAAATGGCTACAACAGTAAATTTTATGTTATATATATTTTACAGGAATTTTTAAAAAGCAGCACTCCCTGTGGAGAAGAGAGATCAGGCCCCCAGCAGGAGGGACTGGACAACCTGTGCCTCCACCTGTCCCCATCACCACAACTTCCCTGGGAAGAGGGATAAGCCAAGAGTGTTCAGCTCTGGACCTGTTTTGTGATCAGCATTGTAAAACCAGCAGCCTCCTCTACCAACAGCTGTGTATGCTGGTATCAAGGTAGGCTGGCATCCTCAGCCAGCCCCGGGAATAGGAGGGAGTTGAGGAAGGAAGGAAGGCTGAGAAAGGTGCTGAGCTGGCTGGTATAAGTGACCTTTCATGGGAGGCCATCAGCTGCAGTCATAAATTCAGAAAGATCATGCAATTGGCTATAACACAGGCTGTTTCTCTCCATGAGGTCTGTATTAATCAGCTTTTCCTTCCAACATGCTGTATAACAAATGGTCCCCAAATTCCATAGCTTACAAACTTTAACTTTTCTGGTTTATGGGTCTGCAGGTTGGCTGGGGCACCTCTGCTTCAGGCTAAAAGTTGGGCTAAGGTCTGTTCCTTCTGTATTTCATTCTGGAACCAGAGTACAAAAGAGCAAATCAAATCACCCTTGCACATTTATTATTTTTTTTCTAAAGATTTTATTTATTTATTTGTCAGAGAGAGAGAGAGAGCACAAGCAGGGGGAACTGAAGGCAGAGGGAGAGGGAGAAGCAGGTTCCCGTGGAGCAGGGAGCCCGATGCGGGGCTCAATCCCAAGACCCTGGGATCGTGACCTCCAAAGGCAGACGCTTAACCAACTGAGCCACCCAGGCACCCACACATGCACATTTAAAGAGCCTGCTCATATTATGCTCCCTCCCATTCCATCAGCCAAAGCAAGTAAATTGCCCCAACCCAGCACTAATGGGGAAGGGATGTATACTCTGCTGACGCTATAAATTCCCATGGTAAAGATATAGAGACAGAATTAGACTCAAGGAAATGAAGAATTGGGATGACAACCCAGTGCACCACAGGGGACCAACTATAGGATGGGCACGACCCAAAGAACAGGAACATTTAGGCTAAATCCCATTAAAGACAGCGGAGAGAGAGTTTGCTTGGCTGGGCTGGGAGTGGGTGGTGAAGGGCTGACAGAGGCTCACAGCTTCAGTGGCCCAGGCTAGGATTTTGTGTTGAGCTCTGCCAGACCACAAAACTAAGTCAGATTCAAAGATGGCTGAGAAGGAAAACTCAGAGAAGGAGCTTTGTCTCACCACCAAAGTTAGAAATGGGCTTGGAAGCACATGGTGGGTGCTAGGGCTGTCAGCAGCCTGAGTGAAGAGCTACCCAAGGCGCCCAGAACTGTGGGGTTGAGCCCTTGCTGTTATTGCAGCTGGGAGCTGGGGAGCACCCCCAGCACGCAAGGTCTCATTTGTGTAACATAAATTTCCTGTTGGGCCTAGTTCTACACTTATGTTTTTTATTTCTTGGTGCATAATTGGACCTGTGGGAAACAGTGCAAAGGGCCAGGCCATGGCCTTTCACTAGGGTGCAGCTCACAAAGAGCCACAAGTCACGCCCATGGCCCGTAGGACTAACTGCACCCCTGCTCTCTGGAGGGACAGAGCCCTGAGAGGTGGCCAGGCCTGCCTGGCGTCAAGGGGCTCAGAGCCCACTGACATCTGCTCTTCAGGGCTCTGTGGGGGTTCCATGTGACACGTATATCCCCTCACCTTTTATCTTCACCAACCCTCTAGAATTTCATTCCTCGCTTGGTACAAGGATTTCATTATTTTTCAAAGCTCTGATTGTAACTCTTGTTCCACGCTTTCCATTCCCAATATCTCTTCCTTCCTTTGCTATGTAAGAGGGTATGTGAACGTGCCGGCCCCGTCGGATGGGCCAGGCCAGGGGCAGCACGGTTCTCATACCCACTGGGCGCTCAGCAATGGTGCCCCTGCACATGGACCAGCAGCAGCTGTCCAGGCCTGCATGAGGCTCACCCTTCCAGAGAGCATCATCTGTGCACCCCCAGCCCATCCTTGCACAAGCTCACTGATTCTGGGGCTGGCCAGAGGGAATAAGTTCAGGTGGTGCAGATTTGGTGAAGGGATGGCAGGCTTTGGGGACTGAAGACTCAGCAAGCAGAGGCCACAGGAGTCCCAAGTTTGGAGCTGCTTCTGGGAGTCCATGCATGTTCAGGCCAGACATGGGGGGAATTTGGGGGAGGGGAAAGTCAAGGGCACCATGGGGGTGGTCAGGGACAAAGGAGAGAAAGGACCGGTCTTTCCCATGTCACTCTTGGACTGGGCTCAGCCCTCACTGCTTTCCCCCACACCCCGCTTCCCCAACATTGGAAAGTATGGGTGATGTGAGGCTTGGTATGCAGGCCAGCGGTAGCTGACCCTGCACCTGGTCCTCAGACCACCGCACTTGGCCCTGGCAGGCTGCAGGAAAGCAGAGGTGGCTTTTGAGAGTTGTATTTCGGGGAAATGAGGGAGCTGTGTGTGAACGCTAACTGGCTGAACCCTAACTGGCTGGACCCAGGCTTCTCCGGGCTCCCTCTTGCTTTCACTAGCAAGTGAGTCTTGGGTGTCTCCCGGAGTCTTCCTCCAGCCCCCGGTGGCTTTGAACATGGCTGCCAATTTCTTGACACCTCTCTCCTTGAACCTAGGCCAGGCGGTGTCATGGTCAGAGGGAGGCCAGGTAGGGGTTGGGCTTGGGTGTAAAAGTCACACACATCCCCGGGTCTCCTGCTGGGCTCTGCAGCTGAAACCCCACTGAGTTTGGCTCTCCAGCCGTCCCGACCCCGGTGCCAGACTTACATGACCGTGACCAAGCCATCTTGGTCCGCATCCATCTGCCGCCACTGGCTCAGCCCCCAGCCCCTTGAGTGACTGCATCTTCTGAGTCAGCCCAGCCCAGGCCCCCGGCACCAAGGAGCAGGGACGAGCCAGCCCTGCTGGGGCCTGTCCCAATTCCTCTCCCCCAATCCACAAAGGGCATCCAATGGCTGTTTCACACCGATTAGTAACTGGAACACTGCCTTGGCATCTGTGCTTAAAGGATTAGTAGGAGTGCTTCACTGATGAAGTGAGGGCTAAGAAACAAGAACAAGGATTTTCCCTAGTGAAGAGCCAGGTACACGGGTCCCGGAGGGCTTGGCTCCAGGCTGGACAAAGCCCGGTTCACAGCCAGCTTCGCTTGCTGCACTTCAGGTTTTGTTTTCACAAGAGCATTCATTTCTCCGGCCCTCGAGGGCAACACCTCCCCAGCCCTGGTCCAAACCTAGGACCGGGCTGGTGGTGGCCAATTCCCCTTTGCTGTGGTTGTTTCCTAGAGCTGCCAGGAGATGCAACTGGAGGCCAAGCCTCCTGCTTCTAGTGAACTGCTGCCCATCATTTTTTCAAAGGTGGGGGGAAAGGGAGGAGGTAAATCACAATATAAGGAATTTTACAGGGCAACCCTGGATTCACCTCGGAATCCCTGTACAGGAAGGAGAGACCCGTCTTACTACCAATTGTTTTTTTCCAAGGGGAGGGAGATTATACACAACTTGAAGAGCTCATGGTGCCATAAGCAGTCATTTTGCACTTGGAATTGATTCAATATACAATATAGAGCTTTGAGGTGGTTCAGAAGTGCATGTGAAGGAATGTGGACACAATTCTGTCTCTCTCCAGATCGGGAATTTCACATGGCCAGTTTCTGTGATCGGCTCCTTAGGACAGGTAGTGTAATATTTGACTTAGAGTTGAGTTGTCAGAGACCACACACCTATGTATGCAGCCCCAGGGTTGAGACTCTGAGACCCTGAGGTCTTTGCAAGCCTTAGACCGAAACTCTAGCTTGGTTCACAATAAAGGGAATTCACTGGAGGGACTTAGACCTAGAACTTGGTGACAGCCTAACCTGTTAAAAAATGAGAAAACAAGACAAGTCAGGTGATAGGAATACACCTTATTTAACCCTTCATGAAGTGGGTGGTCTCCATTCCCAAGAGTCCAGAGAACTGCAAAATAGGGCAGAAGGCAGGAAACTTTTACAAGATAAAGAATAAGGAACAAGGAAGAGAAATAATGTGAATAAGAGAAAGGAAGTAAGTATAGAGTCCAGAGTTGGTGTGGCATTTGGGGATTAGCTGACTGGATATACAGAGTTTCTGGTCAAGTGGAACTTTTACAGAGATATGAGAGTTCTGTAAGTTTCCTGTTTGCTGACATGGCACCCCCAGCAGGAGCAGCTCCATCTTGAAAATTTATTTCAACAAACCCGAGTATGCCACTTACATAAACTCACTTTAGTGGCTTCCTGTCTTTTCATCTCTGTCCCTTTGTCCCCCCAACCTCCACCAAAGGAGGTATTGCGATTCAAATTTCAGAGATGCTCCTGGAAGGGAGCTTCCAGGAGTTGTGAAGAACTCCCTTGGTCTAGCTTGTGTCAATGACTGGCCCTTAACTACAGGAAGGCATAGTGCCTTGAGTAACAATCTTCTCCAGGGGCACCTGGGTGTCTCAGTCAGTTAATCGTCTGCCTTCAGCTCAGGTCGTGATCCCTGGGTTCTGGGATCGAGCCCTGCATTGGGCTCCTGCTCAGCAGGGAGCCTGCTTCTCCCTCTCCCTCTGCAGCTCCTCCTGCTTGTGCTCTCTCGTGCTCTCTCTCTGTCAAATAAATAAATAAAATCTTAAAACAAAACAAAACAAAACACAATCTCCCCAAACCCATCTTTATGGGAAGGGGTATTTCCATCTGCTATAAGGCTGTGTACCTAAGGAAGAAACCTTTGTGTGAAATGCTCCTCCCAAGAGGGAAGAAAGCCTAAGGGAAGAGATAGAAGACCTTCTCCTCAGGCCAAGAGTGGCCCAGCTGGAATAAACCCTCAAGCCCAGAAAAGGATGGAACTGCATGTTCTTTATTACTCTGTGGGCTTCTCATTTTAAGGCGATTTGCCTGTACCACGGGCTTAATAACAAACGCAATAAAAGCTGGGTAAATGTTGATGTACTGTAACAACATGGAATGATGACGTGATCTATGTAGTAAACAAGAGTAGCTGTTGAGTTATAAATAATCTTTTTATAGCAATCTTGAATAGGTCTGATACCAGATGTATGGTAAACACACTCACTTTATGGAAATGCCTTTGCTTTGAAAAGCAGGACCAGTGATCTATAATGTAAAGCTACATGTGTGCAGCTCACATGGGCTTTGCTTTGTGCTTGTGTGATGGAACTCTTCTTCGGTCACCTAAAATGGAACAGGCACAGTCTGGTATTCCCTGGTTGTGTGCACCAAAACTACACTACAGAAAATTTGGGTATTTCCACTACATCTAGTCCTACCTGTGGCCTATTTCCTTGTGAGTCTGAATTCGTAGTTGCTGAATGAATGATTGTCATCTCAACAAGCATACTGTCCTTTCCTAGACCTGCGATTTTGAAGAAATCTAGAATTTCCTCTCACCGGTCATGTTGGGCTTTAAGTCTTTTGGGGAAAACTTCATAGAATCCCAAAGGCAGAATTTTTTAATGGACTTTGGTTCATGACAGCCTCTGAGAAGGCTAAGACCTGGACAGTACCCTCTAGCTATGTGGTCCTCCTCATCCCCTTCCCTCACCTTCCCCACACAGTGCCCACCATCCTGAAGTCTGTGTTCATTATACCCTTGCTTTCTTTTGTATATACTGTTATCTCATCAATACTTATTCTAGAAAAATATTTCATATTTGTTATTTCTAACTCTAAAACTAAACCAGTTGATGCATATATGGCTATATTCATAATAATATTTTTTATTCTTTTTTGAATGTCTTAAATATTTAACAAATTTTTAAGATGGAAAGCAACTGGGTGGCTTAGTCGGTTAAGCATCCAACTCTTGATTTCGGCTCAGGTCATGATCTCAGGGTCTTGGGATCAAGCCCTGTGTTGGGCTCTGCACTGAGGGCAGAGTCTGCTTGAGATTGTCCCTCTCCTTTTGCCCCTCCCCCTGCTCGTGCTTGCTCTCTCTCTCTCTTTCTCTCTCAAATAAATAAATAAATAAATAAATAAATCTTAAAAAAAAAAGATGGAAAGCAAAGATTTACAGATTTCTTTAAAAATGCTTTTAAAATTTTTCTAAATATTTCTGTGATATATGACAGAAATGGTGGCTTTGAAAGCTGATGTCCAGGAATACCCATGGACAGATGTTTTTCAAGATAGTATCCAGTGGCGAAAATTTGGCTCATTGTAAAAAGGGGGATTTCTGAGGAGATCATTTAGAAAATCATTACAAACTCTAATGGCCAGTGTAGGAAGAGTTTCCACTGTAAAAGTATCAGGTATATCACCCACAAAATAAATGATTTGACATCAGAGAGAGAGAGAGAGCACACCAATGTTTTGATGCTTATGCCTCCTTTTTGTGGTCTCCTTCCCTTGCCCCCAAGCCCCTTCACCCATCACTACCCCCCACCCACACTCGGTCCTCTCCTGAAGCCAAAGCACTTCCAGGCATTGGGGGGCACATCCAGGACATATATTCATACTGGTGTGGTGCTGGGAATCAACATATTTCTCCTCCAAGGAGAACTTGCACTTCTGACCAAGACCTACTCCCATGAGGGGCCTTGGTGCCCATGGCCATGATTTTCCAGGATCTGAGGTGGAGCTGGGAGGGGAGCATATCTGAGTACCTGACTGGAGGCAGGTGAGGAGCCAGTGGGATAGAGATAAAAAAAAGTCATTGCGATATCCCACTTCTTTCTCTCACATCTCCATGGAGAATCTCTGATGCTAATAAAGAGAACTAATTTTACGGTGGCAGCATGACAGATACAGAATTAGGTGTTTTAGGGATGTTCCCTCATTCAATCAACGAACCTGTAAAGGATATAGCTCTTCTCATTTTTTCACTGAAGAAGAAGCTGGTACTCAAAAAAGAGAACTTTGTCAACCAGTCTCACAGCTTGTCAGCAAGGGGCCGAGTTCTAATGCCCCCTCAGTTGTATCTGCCCTAAACTCATGGTCTCTGAACACCCCTGCCTCCATGCCTGCAGCCACTCTCCCTGCCCAGAGGTCACCCGCGGGAAAACACCCTGCTTCCTCATTTCGAGTGCTCACAGAGAATGCTTCTGATCAGAATTGTCTCTCACCAGCTGAGGTATCCTGAGCGGCAGAATCATCTTTGCTTTCAGAGAACTATTGAATTCTTGCCAATGATCAAGATTCTCCCAGCAGATGAGGGAGTGCTGAGCAACAAACTGACTTTCTAGTGGCTCAACTCAATAGTTGCCAGCCCCTGAATCTATCTCAGTCTAGACCTGAAACAATGCAAGGATACTTGGTGGAATGCTTTGTTCACGGAAGCAGCCAGAACTTGTAAATGGTAGATCTACAATATGCTCCGGAGCCTCCCAAAACTTTTCCCTGTTGCAATAGTATTTTACCTCTTTATCAAATTCCAGTCTTATCCAACGACCTTGGATACAATTAAAATGGGATTATACTTATCTCTGCTATTCCAGACAGACTGGCAGAAGTTCATTCAATAAATTCTAGATGGCAGAGAGTCCGTCTCTTGAGAATCTTTATCCTGACAGCACTATCACAATAACAAAGTCAAGTTTCTGCAGCTGGAGACAGAATAATCCCAGCCCAGCCCAGCTTGCTTCAGTCTGCCTGGAATAAATGGGATGAGAAAGGCAGGAGGCGGTAGGGGTGGGGGTGGGGGAGTAGCTGGACAAAGGAGAGCCCAGCTACCTCCTGAGCTCTTCAACAGATAAAGTCGTGTGTCCCTGCAAGTCACCATGGGCCTCCCCTACAACCACAGCAACCTTCCTCCCTGAACCGTGCCACCCCCAGCGGAGACGGGCTTGGGCCCTGCTCAGGAGGGATGGGAGGCCGGGGCTCAGGAGCCTGGCTGCGAGCCGCGTGCATTAGCACTCCGCTGGAAAGCAGTAAGGGACTCGCAACCACAACTTGGGCTTCGAATCAGGGCCTCGTTTTCCACTCCTCCCTGCCAGAGCCCCTCAATCATAATCCTGGACACCCCTGTAGAGCCCGCCCCGCCCGTCTGTGAAGAGCTGTCTGGCTGTGGCCGATTTCATGGGGCTTTAGGAGTGTGGCCAGCAGCACGGAGGGCAAGTCTGTCCCTGGCAGCTGGGCTCCGAGGGAGAACACCCCACCACTGGTGGCTTCCTGGGGCCACCAGGCCTTGCCTCAGGTGCAGACTGTGACGGGCAAACAGCCAGCTTGCTCATTTCACCTAAAGAGAGGGGCCTTCTGGCCTTAATCCTGACGTTCCAGCCACCCCCAGGATGGTCAGGATTAAGGCCAGAAGGCCCCTCTCTTTAGGTAAGCTAAAGCAAGAACTGGCCACAGAGTGGGAACACAGATATTTTATCCTTGATGAAAAAGAAAATCCCTCTGAAAAATCTCTCTTTGCTGGCAAAGGTTTGCAGTTATCTGGCCTTTTCTTCTGGGCCATTCTAAGCAAAACTTCTAAAGTCCTATAATTTGGTACCAAAGACGTAGGGGAGAACATGAAGCCCAGAAATTTAAAAAAACATCAGCCGGATACTTTTTCTCTAGAGCAGAGCTTCGCACGCTTTAATAGGCGCATGAATTAGTGAGACTCATGGCCAAATGCAGATCTGATTCTGCAGGTGGTGCCTGAGATCCTGTATGTCTTTCTTTCTTTCTTTCTTCTTTCTTCTTTCTTTCTTCCTTCCTTCCTTCCTTCCTTTCTTTCTTTCTTTCTTTCTTTCTTTCTTTCTTTCTTTCTTTCTCTCTTTCTCTCTTTCTTTCTCTCTTTCTTTCTTTCTGTAAAGATTTTACTTATTGAGAGAGAGTATGCACAGGGGGAGGGGCAGAGGGAGAGCAAGAAAGCCCAATGTGGAGCTTGATCCCACGACCCCAAGATCACGACTCGAGCAGAAACCAAGAGTCAAATGCCCAACTGCCTGAGCCACTCAGATGTCCCCAAGATCCTGCGTTTCTAACAAGCTCCCATGCAATAACAATGATGCTTGTCCTCAGACCACACTTGGAGTAGCAAGGGTCTCCCGTAGGATGGTTTCGAACGTAGAACATGTCAGCAACCACAAATGTTCTATGAAACACATTAATATCTATTCATTTATTCATCCATTCATTCTTCCCTTTATGGACTATGTATGATGTGACTTCTGTGCTAAGCACCAGGCAAACGGCTGACGCAAATGTAGATCTCCGTCTACCCAGAGTTCTCTGTGAACCCTCCAGCAAATTTACCTTGAGCGTTCAGCATGGTAAGTTCTCTGCTCACAGTGGGTCGAGCAGGCAAGCGTTGTTAGCCACACCGCTCCCACAGAGTGATCGAAAGCAGATGTGTTAGCAAACAACATTGAATCTGCTGCTCAACAGGAAGTACTAAGTGAGGCTGACGCTGTACTTGGGGCTGTGCTGGGCTCGGTGCCGGGGACGGAACACCTGTCAGATAGGGCCCCTCCACAGATGATGCAGCTGGAAGCTTCACAGGGTGGCGCCCAGCTACTCAACTGTGGCAGCAGAGAAAATACTAGAAAGAGAGCAGAAGGGGAAGGAAGAGAGGGAGGAAGGAAGGAAGGGCAGGCGGAAGGAAGGAAGAAAGGGAGGGAGGAAGGAAGGAAGGAAGGAAGGAAGGAAGGAAGGAAGGAAGGAAAGAAGGAAGGGAGGAAGGAAGGAAGGAAGGGAGGAGACTGGTAAAAACTGACAGAGACAAAAAGGAACTCCCATCCTTAGGGAGCTGTCTTAATTATATGACCCTTTATTCCCTTTTTAATGACTAGGAAAATGCCGTCTATTCATTGTAACATAATTCCAGTAATGAAATATAGAAAATAAAAGTGAAAGCCTCCCAAATTCCACACCCCCAAAGAACCGGAACAGTTTTGTATGTATTAGTCTATACTTTTTTCCATATGCAAACAAGTACCTCGGAGGCTCAAGAGAATCCGTCTCCGTACCAAATTTCCTTTATTCACTAAACAGTAGATCGTAGGCTTTTTCACGGGTCAGTTCTTTTCCTTCTACTTCAGTATGTTTAAGCTTTCCATTGTATTTTATAGCTTCCCACAATTTATGCCACCAATTCCTTATTAGTGGCCATTTGTACCATTTCCTTTTTTTCCTCTAGCAAATAATGAAATAGCAGAATCCTTGAGCATATATCTTTGCATGCTTGATTTCCATAAAATAAATTCTCAAGAGGTATTATTGAGAGAAGAGAGACAGCCACCATGGTTACAAAGGCACACCAATTTAAACTCTGACCAAATATATGACAGCACGGGCTGCCCCTGACAGGTTTCATCTTTGTTAAACTAATAGGGTCTTATTATCATCGTAATTTGCATTCTTCTATTTTCCTGAGGCCCATGGCCCAGGAGCATGTTATTACTCATTTAGATTCCGTTCTTTTGTGAAGTGTCTTGGCTAGCTCCTTGCTTCTCTTTCTGCAGGATTGTTCTTTTTCTGATGGATTTAGAGAAGCTTTTAATATTCAGTGGATATTCAATCTTTTTAAATTGCCATCTATGTTTTGTAAATATTCTTTCCAAGTTTGAGGAAGCATGAAAACGAAGTTAAATGCGTGGGCTTTCAAGTTCAAGTCCTGAGCCTGTACTGAGGATTAAAAAGAACAAATGCCTATAAAATTCTTACTCAAGGGCCTGGACGTAGGAAGTGTTTCAGAGTCACCTTCTAGAAGAGTTGCTTGTGATTTCCTTTACAGTATCTTCCATACGTCTACTGTTTGGGTAAAAAGTCCTCTTTTAATACTTTTGCTTTTGTGACTGAGTGAAGAAAGGTCTTGCCTTTACCCAAAGATTATAATTATATTCTCCTCTGTTTACTTCAGGCCTTTCCTTTTTCCTCCCTTAAGAGGCTGTGTCCTCTGCTCTAACCCTGCTCCTGCACACACCCTCCAGGTCTTGCTGCCCTCCCTCCTCGGCCCTGCTCGCACACCCAGCAGCCCTGTCCGTCTGTACTGTGCAAGAGGTATCTTCTTCTACAAGGCATGCCCTTTCTAATATGCCCCAAGTTTCCGTACGACTTGGCCGTGGCTGTGGCCAAGATACATCTTTTTATTTCTTCCCAGCTCAGACCTGCTAAGCTCAGTATATGGCACCAGTCAATAAGGAAGGAGGAGGAGAGGGGAGGAACAAAAAGGAAATCTCACCTCTTCATCTCTTTGCCTTATCCAATCCAATTCCCAAATGTATCCTGAATCTGACCTCCTGTCAGTCCTTCTTCTGCTACACTCGTGGTCTCAGCCCCCATTAGCTCGGGGCTACCCCTGGACACCAGTCCGGCCTCTCTGCCCAGACAGAAGCTTTCTAAGACACGAACATTACCTCACCACTCACCTGTTTAAAAACTGCCAGTATCGTCCAAATGCAACCAGAATCAACCCCAAACCCTTGCCTACAGATTACAACTTTTTGCTTATTTTTTTATTTTTATTTTTTAGAGAGAGAGAGAAAGAGCACACACATGCAAATGTGTGAGTGGGGCAGAGGGGCAGAGGAAGAGGGAAAGAGAGAATCCTAAGCAGTTTCCACACTCACCCAGAACTCCATCTCAGGACCCTGAGATCGTGACCTGAGCCGAAATCAAGAGACGGGCACTTAACTAACTGGGCCATCCAGGAGCCCCAGGTTACAACTTGTTAAAATTAATTTTCTACCTCTGTAACCCTAGGCTCACAGCTCCAGCCACCCTAGCTCGGATACACCGTGCTCCCTGCGGCCTCAGGACCTTTGCACTTGCGTACCTTCTCCCAAATATTCACACAATATTCTCCTTTTCAATATTCAAGTCTGAGGTATATGTCACCTTCTCAAAAACATCCTTCCATGACCAAACTGGTTGAAACAGCGTTCCTTTCCCCACTGTCACTTTCCATCACATTTCTCTCATTTATCTTCTTTACAACATCTCTCAGTTCCCGAAATCGCCACATCCACCTTTCTGCTTCCTTGTGGACAGCCTGTCCCACCATCGTCCCACCATGTCCATTTTGGAGGTCTGGGATCTTTCTGTCTTACTTCCAAGGCAGTGCTGGGGACAGTCCTGGTATACAGTGAGCTGATTAAAGTGGCCTGGGAGGTAAAGGTGGCTCAGGCTGAAAAGGTCACAGGTAGAGAGAGGAAAAGGGAAAAGAGCAGCAACTGAGAGAGGGGAAGGCAGCAAAATGGAAGAAGGGGAGCAAGTTGGAGAAGAAAGAGTCCACGTGGATCAGGCCAGGAAAGAGAAGAGATGAGTGCAGGAGATGAGGTCGAACCCCGGCACCAGCGGCCGGGATCCTGCTAAGCACGCACCCGGGGGGGGCTCCCTGCAGGCCCTGCCCTGTGTGTGCCCCGGGGCTGGGGTTCCCAAGCACATTACTAGGGGGTGCAGTCTTGGGCCCTGAAAAGCAAGTGGTCAGATGGGCCTATGGCCACCAGCCGTAACTCTGCCTCCAGCCCAGGTGGGGGTCCCAAAACGAGGTCAGTGACAAAAAGGCAAGGCCGTGAAGAGCTGGGTTTGTGCTGGGCCTCACAGTCCTACCTCACTGCCCTCCCAGAGGAGCCCTGACATTCCTTCCACATTCCTCGGGGCCCCTGAATCCTTCTGGAAGCTTCGAGAATAGAACGCAGGGCAATTGGGGCATTTACGTGGCGGGCGAGTGTACCAGCAGCCACAGCTGCGACTTGCCTCTTGCATGAGGACAAAGCAAGGTCAAGGAGTCTAGCTCGGAAGTCATCCCTACAGCTGTTTTCTCCACATGCTTGTAATTTCTTAGCGATGGAGGAGTGGAGGCCTTCTACCGGCTGAAAGTGCGTCTTAGACTTGTAAAATGAAAACCTTTTCCCGCTTGTCTTCAAAAGTATATTCCTGACAAGACAACGTGGGGATGGGGTGCCCTCCCTAAGGAGATTCCCACGTGAGATCTCTTTGCCACCCTCGTAGTCTCTGCAGTCCCCTCCACTCCGGCGGCATTTGACCAGTGTTAACCTACTGGACACTGCCCCTGCTCACACTTGGGGGTTATTTTCCCAGGAGGAGGGACTGAACAGGGAAGGAGGAGGGAGATGGAGACAGGTGGTGGAAAAACAAATGCTCAGCCAAGTGCTCAAAATCCACCCCCATCCCCGAGAGGTTTCTGGGTGCTGCTTCCTCCTTGGATTTCAGTACCCAGGACTGTGATCACAAACACTGCTTGGAAGTCAGCACACCCGGAGCATGCTTATCTCAAAACCATCTCGGGCTTGTTTCTGTGCCCTCAGCAACAGATCGTCATAAGCAAGTGTAACATGACATCAACGGGCCTGTCATTTTGGGGGCGTGGGGGCAGGGCTCTCTGCCAACTCTGTCTGTTGAAAATAGTTGGGCTTTGCCTGAACAGGGAATTTCGGAGCAAAGTATGTTGCAAAGCCCACCTGGACAAACTCCCCGAGAGAGTTCAGGGCATCTCCTGGTCCGTTTCTCCTCTGTGTCAACCACGGGTTTTATTTGCTCACATTTCTTCTGCTGGGAACAGCAGATCTCTGGGTTCCTTTGAATTGTATGTGAAATCCTGCAGGACCTAGCTAGCTGAACCTTGGAAATGAAGCAGACACAAACCCTAACCTTGTATGGTCTTAAGCGAGGGCAATGACTCGCAGAACACTGAGCAGTGACTGCCCGGACAAAAATGATGTGGGTGGCAGAGGCTCAAATCCTCTGTGCAGCAGGCCGCCTGGTTGACAAAGGAGAGCTCTGCTAAATTGAACAACTCGGCTCAGCAGATGGACCACAGCCCAGGGCATAAATTTAGCTAGCTTCTCAATCCTCCGTCTTGACTAAGATGCAGCCTCGGAACAGAGGATTCTCCCCCTCCCAGTGCAAAGTCGGAGAGGAGAGGAGATCAATGTTGCATTTCTCTGAAAGATAATCTGCTGTGCCCAGCGAGGGCCTGAAGGGTTAAATCCGATTGGGTCTTGCCTTGCCCATCTAGAAGGTCAGTGCCACGTTTCAGAAGGGGTCTCTTCTGGATTCCAAGTTGCCAGTGATTTAAGAGCTTAATTGACAGTTGATTGATATTTATAATTTGTACACATTTTCCCTTACTCGGGTTCAAGGGAATTTGGCGTGAACATCCCCTTGTTCATTCATTGGATCAGATCATCTGTCTCTCCGAAGTGCAATGGGTCTCCCAAGTCACTGGTTCCTGGTGGCTGTGGACCCGACAGAGTCTCTCTCCAGTGTCCGTCCCCCGGATGATGGTTTGGGAGTATTCAGCTGATCTCAGTCAGGGGTTCCCTTTCTCCTTCCCTGCTCCCTGAGAATCCTTCCAGAAGCTGTGTTGTCTCTTTTCAAGAGGGTGATGTTTCCAGAGAAAGGGGACAGTCCCTTGGGGCCGGCACACGTGCTCAGGGCAAGAACTGCAGCCATCTTACGTTTTGGTCTCCTCACCTGCGTCTCATGCTCCCTTGAACTCCAATGTCCCATGAGCATGTACCCCCACATCTCTCTTTGACTGGCTTATGCCTTACTTTACACAGTATCTGTTAGCTCTCAGACTCACAGCTGCATCAAGGATGTACCGAGAATAAAATTACTTACACATTTGGAATGCAGTGGGGCTTTATGAGGGGACCACAACACATCGTCTATTCTGGTCCTTTGGAATAAAGTACAGCCACTGTGTGGAAAGCTTTGGGGAGGGGTGGTGTAGGAATAGATGCTATTTTTCATGTCCAGACTGATGAACAGAGAGACATGTATTTTGTGTTTTAAAATGTAATCAATAGACACACTAGAAGGAAACAGGGCTCTTTGGAGGGATGACTACTTCCAAGTCTAGGCAGGAAATCTACAAGAGGAGCTGAGACATCATGTGTTGTAATATCAGAAAGCAGAAACTTTGGGTCCTGTGAAAAGGATACAGGAGCCAACATGAAAGAACTCCCAAAGATGAAGCAATATAAGAATAAAAATGATTAGTGAATACAGTTGATTGAAACACATTGAATGCATAAAAAATCCAAGAATTCATCATCATCGTTGTCATTAACAAGAGACAGTCTCTCATCCCCCACTAAGGAAGCAAAAAAAAAAAAAAAGAAAGAAAGAAAAAGAACCCAAAAAACTCTTTAGACACCACTGGAGTTAGGTAGGGCACCAAATCCTTACTTTGAAAATGAGCACTTAAAGGGAAAGAATTAAACACCTATTCAGGCTTCTTGTATGAACTATATTGGAGGATAATGAAATAGCCCTCATTGGTGAGGGAAAATCATTTTATGGAAGGAATCTAACAAATGTGAAAAGGTAATGAATTTTTAAAAACAGCCTGTTGTGACCTCTAATGAAATGATTCCTCCAACTACAGTCGCCCAAGTTGAAGGACTGGTGAGGAACTTGACAGTGGAAGACTTGGGTCGTCACCACCTGCCCCTGATGCTCAACAGAACATCACTAAGTGGGCAAATGGCATGGGGCACGGGCTGATGGGATGCCATGTGAACCACCAGCACCACCTATGAAAGCTCCAAGACAGGTGCATCAAGACCAAATCAAGCTTCTTGAGCCAACTTCCCTAGGCAGGAAAGACAAGCCTAGGAGAAAGTGAATGACATTCAAGAAAGGAAACAGGGAAATCAAGAAAGTGGGACCTTCCACAAGACAAATGACGCAGTTTCAGCAATCAGTCCATGCATGAGGGAGAAATAGGGCCTTCTCTACTTTAAAGGAGAATTAAGAGGCACAACCAAAAGCAATTTGGATCCTACTAAGAATAAACTTAGAATAAAAGTTTCTTCAAAAAGAAACTTTAGACAGTTGAGCAAATTTAATCACAGACTGGCTATAACATGACCCCAAGGATTGCCATGTGTGATAACGGCATTGTGGTTATTAATTCCAATAGGAAAGATCATATAGTAATCAAAGTTGCAGTAAAAAACTCTAGAATATCACTAAACATGTTACCTATTGCACAGGTTTATAAAGCCATTTTATGACTTTATAGGCATAAATACCTGTTAAAAAAATTCTTACGAGACCACACAGATGCTTACTGGGACAGAAGAGTGAACTGGGAGAGCCTATGAGAATCACTTACAGAGACTGGTGTCCTCTGTCCAAGGGGGACTCACGTCTCACTCCTGCCAAGCTGTAGAAACTGCCTGCAATGCTGTAGGGGGAGCCTGGTGAGAGTTCCTGGGTGCATGGTGCTTACTGCACGCTCTAAGTCCCCTTAGGTTTCATAGGGAGAGAGGGCTTGCTATGGCTGGTGGAATATGAGCAGAAGTGGCATGTGTCCCTTCGGGGTGGAGGCATTTGGGAGGCAAGGGCCTGCTTCTCCACCTCCCTGGCCCTCTGCTGCACGTGCAGCCCCCGGTGATAAATCTGCCCACCGCCAGTGCATGCTAGACGTGATGTACGACAGAGAAACCTCTCTCTCTGTCTCCTTCCTCTCTCTCTGCCCCCTCACCCCCCAATCTCTTTCAGTCTCTGTCTCATATGCCACTGAAATGTGGAGGATTTTGTTACTGCGGCATTGCCTGTGTGATACCTCCTAATACAAAGTGCAAATGGAGTTTTTAAAGAGTTCTTATGTTTGTTTTACTTTTTGTCTTATGTATTACATATTACAGAATAACGTTACTAATTAACGAAGGTTTACTATAATAAGCACTTTACACACATGGCCCTCTTCAAGTCTTACCACAATCTATGTGTGAGATTCTATTCTTAGCATCTCATTTCATATCTGAGACAAACAGAGGCTCGGAGAGGTTGGGTAGCTTGCCCAAGATCACACAGCTGGTATCAGGCAGAGCTGGGAACAGACCCAGGCAGCTGAATTCGAGAGAACAGCTCTTAACTATTAAGCTATGCTCTCTTTTTACTGTGTGAAAATCCCATCTCTTAGGAGTTCTATTCCTGCTCAAATTAGTTTGTTAAATATTGCTTAAAAACGAACTTTGTTTAAGAAAGGAATTCAATAAAAAGGCAATTTTGAGGCTGAGTCTTTCAGGCTTACCATTTAGTGTCCTTGATTCAGGGTACGTATCATTGTTTGCTTCTTTGTAGCATCTATAACACTTTTTTCCAAGAATAAAACCCAAAACTCCTTGCAAATTGCTCTGTTTATTAGAGCAAAACTTGCCTGATGGATCACTTCTAACTAGATAAACAATCACATTGAAGCATCTGAAAACTTCCCAGAAGTTTCTGTTTGAGGTTGAATCCATGGGCAGCTTTTTTTCAATAAAGACTGCTCTGTGTAGGAGGAACTGGCCTTGACTTGACCCCCAAACCGGCAGGAATCTTCCCGCTTTCCATCTTCTTGGAGCTACATCTCTTGAGTGTACTGTGTGTTGGGCACTTTGCTAAGTGATCCACAAGTGTTAATCCTGACAGGCACCCTATGAGGTAGAAACTGTTTTATTACTCCTTATTTCACAGGTGGGGAAACTGAGGCATGGGGTGGTTAAGTAACTTTTGCAAGGCCACAGAGCTAATGCACAGGAGGGCCAGAGGTTGACCAGGGAGTCTGGCCCCAGATCCAGAGCACTCCACCGTGAGAACACCCTGCCTCATTCCTCACCTGTATTTCCAGGGATCCTCCCCCTAGCCACCTGGAATAAAGCAGTGAGTATGACACCTCCCTTCAGAGCCCCCTCACCAACTTCCTTCTTGTGTCTCTCACTGGGTTTTCTCCCCCAAGGCTGAATATGAGATTCCTGTGAGAATTTCCCACTATGACTATCTCAGAGCAGATGTGGGCAACTAAGACAGTGGTTGATACACTGGATGTGCCCACAGAGACCCCACAAGGAGGGCATTCCCTTTCAAGAGCCATCCCCAGTGCACCCAGTGAACTCCTGCCCTTTCTGACCCTTTCTGAGAGTCCTAAACCATTTCTTTTAGCATTATGCTTAATTTGGGGTCAGAATTGAAAGGTCCAAAAGGACTAGAATAAAAACAGCTTTCTCTGAATATCCTGATAAGGCAAGGTTTTTCCAAGGGAGTCCAAGGCCTAAGACAATTTTCAGGAAAGTGTTTTTTGTTTTTTGGGGTTTTTTTCCTGCCCCTCATACATTGGGATAATGCTGAACCCTGATTAAACTTAGTATCAAAGACAGTCTTGAAGAAAAAAATAGAATATTAAAGAAAAGTCTTGGGGTGAGGTGATGGGGGCTGTGATGGGCCTTCTACATCTTTCTTTTATGAAGGACCTGTTACCCCGCCGCTGGGAGTGCTGGTGGCTGAGCATCAGTTGTCAGCCACTTCAGGGATCACCTCAGCTGCAGAGAGTGGCCTCACCCAAAATCACACCTTTCCAGGACAGCCCACATCCTATGGCTGTCCCATACAGGAGGTACACAGGCCTGACCATGTTGGTCCAATTCAAGAGAACCATTGTAGCTCCCTGTGGGGTTGGCCAAAGCTGACAGTGGAACTTCACTGCAGCTTGACTTCTTCTGCCCACATCTGCCCCCTCCCATCCATGGGGGTTGATCTCAAGTGCATTTTCCATAAACATGCCACATGCTGAACTCTGTCTTAGAGTCTGCCACTCTGAAGGCCTGATGCATTGGGACAGCCCCAACCTGTGGCAGGTAGGCTATGTGACGTAGGTAGGAACCAAGGTTGCCCTCACGACAAGGACACGGATGCAAGCCTGGGCATGGGAGTCACAACTGCCAGAGGAAAGGATGCCATTTGACAATTGCATAGCAGGACCATATGGACCTACATGGTCCTGGTAGTGGCCTTTCCATCATTGCCTTGGAGAAAGTAGTGATAGGCTTAAAAAGGGCTAATTTCCTCAATTCCAGTATGTTTTCTGGTTCCAGCTCCAGTTATAACCTGTTAGTCATTCTGGCTTCCGTGGGTTCCCTAGGCCCCGGCGCAATTGGAGTCACTTGTTCTGCCCCCAAAGTCATGGAATCAAAACAGGATCCTTCATTTGCAGAATTTACTAATGGTGGCCATGAGGCAAGATTCGAGGAAGGCACTATATACATCGAATAAAGCTTTGTGCTTCCTACATCTTTCTTTGACATCAAAGTGTGTCCTATCTTCTCATATAGCTATGGAGTTATTCTGGGCACCAACCTGGACCCTGGACCCTCAGTTTCAGCCACCATCAGTGGGAATGGAGGAGGAGGAGGCGGTCTGGAGCACAGATCATTCCCACGGCTGGAATCACAAGGTTCTTTGTGTAATTACATATGTGGAACTCTCCTCTGTTTCCATTATTAAGAGGTTCTTCTGTGGAGATGCAAACCACTGGTCACAGCTAATTAAGAAAAAATGCACATCCTTGGCCAACAACAGCTGCCAACATAACCATTACTTCTAGTCAAGTGCTATCCCCTGATATTCTCTCTGGACAGACCCCAGGAAACAGTTGGATGAAAAGAAGCTCTGAGAGTCTGAATCCGGGTTCCAGTCTGTCCAGGAGACACATCTAAGTAGACACCTTGCAAGGGATCCTTCCCCTCCACCCTGGGAAAGTCTCAGCCACTTACTTTCCCTACTTGGTCCCTTTCCCTTCCATCCCTCTACCTCTCTTTCTCTATTTCTTTTGCCTTCTTTCCCTGTTCTACTGGAGGAAGATGAGTCCAAGATTTGTTTATTGGCACTCCGTCATGTTCTAGAAAGGCTTCTTAAAAGAGTGTATAAAACACAACAAAATTGCATAAGTTTAAAGTGGGTCAACAGGAGAAGGGGAGATAAGGGGTATTAACAACACAAGGCCTAGGAATAAGACACAGAAAGATTTATTCAAGCCAAGCCAAGCTCCTGGGTTGCATGTTTCCATGTTCTGGAGGCATTTTGCAGTTGCTTATGCTACCTCCCATAACTGGGCCTCCCCTCTCTGACCATGTCATTATCCAACACCATGGCCATAAATACCATTTATACACTGATGATTCTATAGCAGAGACTGTACCCATTATCTAGAAGCCTAGGGACAGATGTTATTAAGGGAGGCAATGCACCTATGAAAAGGTTACATTTCCCACATTCCCCTGCAACCATGTTATTAAGTTCTGGATAATAAGATGCAAAAGGGGGATAGGAAGAAGTCTCCTTGAAGGGCACTGAGTCAACTGAAGGCACAGCCTTGTGCCTTCCCCCACTCTCCTTGCTACCTAGAGTGTGGAATTAATGGGGAGAGGTCCATGGTACATCCTAGACCATGGATGGCCTTGAGGAGAGCAGCCACATGCTGAGGGTGATGCAGTAGGAAGATAGGTGTCTGGGTCCTTGATGGCACTGTGGGGCCCCATAGCAGCCCTGACATGCCCCCTCCAGATGACAGCTAAGTGGGAGGGAAATTAGCCTTGTTGTTGTTTGAACCACTGATGTTTGGGATGGTCGGTTATATGTAATTCTAATCTTTCTCTCACACATCTCGTCTCTAATCTTCTCAGCTACACATTTGACATCTCTTCTTGAATGTCAAATAGGCATCTTAAACTGAGCGAAACCCAAACAGAACAGATTTTACCTCCTCTTCCTTCCCTAAAGTTGGCCCTTCCAGATCTTCCTGGTCTTGAGTAAGTGGTACCTCCATAATCCCAGTTGTCTTCCTACTTCCTTTTTACTTCATTCTCCTGTATCAGCAAATCCTAATGGCTCTACTCCAAAATCTAACCCATGCCCATCTGCTTCTCACCATCCAAACCCCAGCTCTTGTCCTTGTAGCCACCAGTGTCTTTCACCCAATATCACACAGCCTCTCAATTGCTCTGATTCCACTCTTTCCCCAACTGTCCCTCCTCCACAGCCGCCAGAGTGACCTTTCAGGAAACATAAATCAGGTCCTATCACTGATCTGCTAAGACCCTCCTGCAGCTCTCACCATGATGAGAAGGAAGTCTTAACTCTGTGCTACGACCCACGAAGCTCCAAGGGAGCTGAGCCCAGCCTACCTGTCACCCCGCTTTCCATCAGCTCGGCTCTTTGCTCTTCCTGTCTTTCCCACCCTATCATCCTTAATCCCACCAGCAAATGTGCAGGGAACATTTCTCAAGAATTTCCACCAGCCTACCCCTACCTGAAAGCCAGTGAAATTATCTCCAATGCTCAGGGGCATCCACAGAAGTCATAGTGCAAATTTAAACTTTCTGGTATTTGATCATCAAATTTCAAGGGGATTTTGCATGCAGCTTTAGAATATATTGAACCAGAAAGAAGAACGGATGGCTGGGAAGAGGCCATGTTCCTTGCCTGCCTCAGTGCACCTGGAGCACGGCAGTGTGTGTGGTCATGTCGCTCATCACCAGGGCAGCCTTTCCTGCTTTTCCTCTGACGTCAGGCTGGTTTACCAAGTTCACTACCTTCCCAGCACCTGAAGTGTAACAGCAGTCTCTCTCTCGGAGTCAACTCCCTCAGAGTCATTGCTTGGCACAAGATGGTCAAATGCCCCCACCCCTCTGCAGAAAAGAAAATGTTTATGACCATTGAAAACATGACAGACGAGCCAAAAGTCAATGGCATTAGCTAGGTAAGGCAAACTTTTGCATATTCTGCAGCAGGATTAAAAACAGTAAACCTTCCCTCAATATGGAGAGTTGTAATCAAAGAAATGAACTGCAGCCTGTAGACAGGAGCGGTGCTCCCCGCGGAGGTGCATGCCCTCCATGCCTCCTGCAGCTGGGCCCCTCCCAGCACTGTTGCCCCCCTCTTACAGGCCTTCCACCTAAAGACCTTTCTGGGGTTCTAAAGACAGGAAGGGATGAGGGGCCAACGAGTTTCTTTTTTAACTGAAAAAAAAAAAAAAACATAACTATGGTAACTAAAACAATTCAAACAGTTAAGCAGGATATACAATGAAAAATAAATTTCATAGTGTAAGATTCAGAGTCCAGACTGCAGGCAAACGACCGGGGTTCAAGCCCAGGCCCTCCACTGCGGCCTGGGTGACCGCAGGCAAGTTACTGAAACTCTCTGTACCTCAGTTTCCTTGTCCGAAATATGGAGAGCACAATCCCTACCTTGGAGAAGTGCAGCGAGGATTTAATCTGTTAATTCAGGTAAAGGCCATACATAAGCTCTATAGAAAGACAGGTGATATTATTGTCACTATCATTATTACCTGAGACTTTGAGGTAACCAGAGATAACAGATCTTTATGAATCCTTCTGGAAATCATTTACGAGTACATAAGCACGCATCCTGTTTTTTACATGAGAGGTAACAGGTTATGCACTGCATTCTCTTTCACTTCATACAGACGCTCCTTACTTGACCAGTCCCCGCTGATGGACATTTACATCATTTCCCTGTTTATAATTATAAATAGTACCAGAATACATGCTTATGGGGTGCCTGGTGTGTTTTTGTGAGGATACCTATAGATTAAATCCCCTGGGGTTGCACTGCTGGATCGAGGCTCTACACATTTTACACTGAATTGTCCTCTAGTCCATTTTCCATAAGGACATCTCCAGGACAGCTGAGATGGGTCATCTAGTGACACAGGAAAGTACTTTCCATGCAAAAAGTTGTTTGCCCCCATTTGGCCCGTGCCTTCTGGAGGGTTCCTAACACCACCCTTCCCACATCTGGTGTGTGGGGCTTCTCATTTCTGCCTTATCTTACCTGGAACACGTACTTCAGCTTTTCTGCCCCTTTGCACATTATCCATTTCTAACTCAACCCTTTCATTGTAATGAAACATCTAAACTCACACTATTCAAGCTTAATATGAAAATTATTTAGCTACCTTGCATCTACTTCCAAATTTCTCTCATTCCCTTCTGATTTTAGGACTTATTTATTTGGTCCATTTTCTATGATTTCTAAGACTTGGGGAGTCTATCGTGTTTTTTACTGATGGGTGGTTTGTCCTTTTGAGGGAGGAAGGGGCATCATTCGAGTTAGGATTCTAAAAGTCTCTATTAAAAGTCTTTTTTTTTTTTTTTTTAACTCAGGTGCTCTCCCATGACTGGCCTCACTGCTGTGCTACTTACTCTCCATTTCCTGCCATTGAGCAGCACATATGCTTGTAAAGTAGATTTATTACCTGGCATTTTCTTTAACAGAGAATGCTCCCTGGTGTTGGAATTTTCCTAAGCCAACAATCTCCTTCAGAGTCACAGTCAATAGCAGACTTTCACATACTGTGAGGTTGTGAACAGTTGCACCAGACTACGCATTGGAAACCTGGACTGTGGGCCCCATTCAGCTGGCACCTGGGAGCTCCCCAAGACCCTTAAAAGGCTTCAGTTTCCTCATCTGCAAAAGTAGGGCCAGATCATCAACCCCTGCCAGGACTAAAACTATGTGATTTTTATACACTTTTCCAGATGGACTCTATCTACTAGTAATGTTCGTGACTATTCCTTCTCTGAAAAAGCCCTTCTTTCCAGAAAGACATACAGAAACAATTAAGAACATGTTTTAAACACACTTTAGATTTGCTCATTTATTCCGCTCAAGGACTGTGTCTTTTGAAGTAAAGAAGAAGTAAATGAAGGGGACATAGAGGTAGTTGTTACCTAAAAACAAAGGCAACAACAAACTCCCACCCAAATTTTGAGGACACCCCTGAGGCTGAGGTATTTCTAGGGAATGATGAGATTAAGTTGGGGTCTACAACAAAATTTTACCATGGGAAATAAGAATTACTGAAAAGAAATTTAAATCCTTAAAAAAAAAGGGGGGGGAATCTGTCATTGTTTAAACATTTCTTCCATGGTTTAGCATAACTTTCCAAGATTTATATTATAGATTGTGAAACTCCTTTCTCATGGTCAGAAATCTCATCACCTTGCATCACCTTGCATTGCAGTAGACCCATAAAACTATTTGCAAGTAACTGGACAAAGAGAAAACAAAGAAGTAACAAAGAAGATGGGTTTGTCTTTATAGACTGCCAGAAGTATTTTCTTTTTTTGGCATTTAGTGGAAAGATTAGTCAATGACATTAATGCATCAAAGCAGTTTTGGTTTAAAGTAAACAATGTAGCCTTGAGACGAAAATAAAAATTAGAGACAGACTTCTCATTGAACAAAATATCAATTAATGTTGTATAATGAAGTCTCTTCTTAATCTAAAAAGCAATGCTCCCTGCTTGACATTTTAGTTGCTCTATATTTCTGAAATTATTTGTTTCTCACTGTCCACCATTTTTAGCCTCATTGGCTACTTCTGTGGATGATATTCTGTGGATAATATCCAGAAAATTGGGTGTTTCTCCTGATAACTGGATCAAGAGTTCCCTTTTGCTCATTTCATGTGAAAGCTTTTCCATAGAGTATCTGTTCATTTATTCAAATGCCTAATAAATACTTACATAACATTAGCAAAACAAAACTCCCAGCTCTAGTTCATGTACTCTAGGGGGAAGTCCTTTCTGTTTTCCAAGGATTTATGTCCTAAAATTTTGCCTTGGGAAGATATACATATCCAAAGTTACCTAGTAATATGATTTAATCCAGCAAATATTTATTGAAAACCCTCTATGTGCTAAGCATTGGGAACACAAAACTAAATAAGATGCAATGGGTCTCCCAGTTCAGTGGGGAAACAGACAGGTGTAAGCAGGCAGTTCTGCTATCATGGGCTCAGACCTGTGACAGAGAAATGTACAAGTTTCAAAGAGAATGGAGAGGAACACAGGAGGGAGTGATTCATTCTGCCTGGAAGGGTCAGAATGTCTAACTAGAAGGTGTCACCCTCTGTGAGACTTGAGGTCTGGTCAGGAATTTGCTAGATGGATATGGCAGTGAGTTGGTTATAAGGCAAAAGAAACAGAGCAGGGAGGAAACATGGTCCACTCAGAGAAGGCAAATAGCTCCTCACATCTGGAGTATCACATGCAGGTAGACAGTGGAACAAGGGAACACCAGGTATGGGGGCCAGGGACAGATCATGTAGGGCCGATGCTCCTTACCAAGGGGTTTGATTTTATAGGAGTGTTAGTGATGTGGAGCCATTGATGAGTTAAGCAAAAACGTATTGATGAGACAATAAAAAGAGATGTCACCAAGTAGTAAGAGGTGAGGGTGAGAGCAGCTTGGATAGCAGTTGCCTGTTAGATTTCAGATCATAGCCCCCAGCTTACCAGCTGCATGACCTAGCACAAGGTGCCCAAGCCTTTTAGGCCTTTGTCTCTTCATCTGTAAAACCGAAGATCAAAGTTATAGAAAGGATATATGGATTAATGTAGAAAGTGCTTAGTAAGGGTTCAGTAGGTGGTACCTATTATTAGGAGTAGCATCTTCATTGTAGCTTTAGTAGTTAGGGGACTTCAGAGTTTTGCTACAAAGCAAGTGGGAGTCGAGCTGGAGTTCCCACCAGTGAAGAAGAGCCTGTCTTTTTTACCTGAGCTTCTGAAGCAACAGTTGAAGCCAGGGCTAGTGTTGGGTCTTGGCCTCCTACAGCATCAACTGGGTTCTGTGAACCCTGTTTCTCCCCATTTCAGAGCCATGGGAGGTGGTTCTTGAGCAGAGCTCTGTGAGGAATGGCCTCTCCCTTTTGCTGTGCTGGGTCTTCACAATGACCAGAGTTAGGAAATAATGGGTCCAAGAAAGACCCTAGACAAATCAGTCATTTTACAGGTGGGGAAACTGAGTCACAGTCTTCAAAGTCTTCTGTGGTCACAGCTCCAGCTAATCTCAAGGGGATCTGTCAGGGGCCTGATGCCCAGGTCACTTTTCTTCGCAGCGTTCCATGCCGGCTGGACCACAGAGACTTCTTTGTCTTAGTTAGTGTTTTACTATTTTCTTCTGGGACATCTCCCACCTGGCCTAGTGAATGAATGCTCTTTGTATGACTCAGAATTAGAAAAAGACTTTTTCCCCAAGCCAAAGTCATCCCAAGACACCTGTCTCTTTTAAGGAAAGGAAAAACAAACTTGTTCTTTGCCCATAATCTTTGGATCCAAAGAATCTTTCACAGTGACCCCTTCAGAAGACTTTCCCTTCTGCCTTCCCTAGCACTGATTGCTTTGATTTTTATCTCTTCCTGTCCCAAACACTTCTTGTCTTCACTGCTCTGTCTCCACCCCCCACCCCTGAGGGTTGCCCTTTGAGAGTGTACTGAGCACCATCACGAAAGCAAGGGCCTCCACTAGGAGGGGTAGATATGGGGTGTCTTCTCATGCATGTTCCCCATGTATGGCAGGAGGGAAGGACGCTGGGAGGAGAAGGGGTGGATTGGTGGTCTTGAGCAACCCCTAGTTTTCACACACATCAACAATGACACTGACTTTTTCCTTCTCCTCCAGAAAGATTGTTGACGATAGCACTTCAGTATATTACCAGCAGGCTTAGTCCTGGTTTTATTGTCAAGCTGGATTCTGTTTGTACTGGAGCGCATTCCATTCTCAATTTAGTTTGGGACAAACCAGAAAGGGAATGCACCTCAAACATAATAAAATGTGACTCTCGGGAGAAAAGAGACTTAGTTCTAGGCCCCTGGCCAAATTAAACTCATTCTTTGCTACTACCACCTTTAGATTATGCCTGACTCATTAACTGTTTGTTATATTCAGCTTTAAAATGGTAAAAATAGGCAAAGTTGGAAACCACGCTGTAACTTCAGGTAGCGTCTTGGTAACTTTCACATTCCCCTTGTTTGGCTGGGAATGACGCAAGCCAAGATCATTACCAAGAACATAGCCTTTTTTGTAAAATGTAAGAGAAATTATTAAATCATAGATAAGCATCATTATCACTAAACATATAAATAGATGTTTGTCTTGCTGTCTGACATTCCATGCACAAAGAACTCTGCATTATGTGGCTAATTCTGTCTGGGAGTGTGGACAGCCTTATTAGGAAGAGGTAGTGCTTTGTTGTAAAGGGTGATGTCAAAGGAACACAGTTCTCTCTCTCCCTCTCTCCAAACCCCTCAGCAGAGAGAACTATGGTAAAGTGAAAAAGACATTAATTAGTGAGCATCTCCAAACAGTCCAGCATGACAGTGGGGATGCCACATATTTTGTGGTTCCTGAACTAGGCCCAGGTTTGAAATAACAAATAAAAGCTACGTGAGGTTATTTATTTATTTTTTTAGCCAGGGCCAGTATTTCCAACAGTTGTGAATTCTTTTTCACAGTTGTCGGCTTAATTTCAATGCTGAGCCCATCTTTGAAGACAGTGCTTTAAGCTTAGAGCAGTATCATGCCACCACCGAGAAAGATATGTTAGCAAAGAAGACCCTTTTCCAAGCTAGTTGGGCCAAAAAACAAACAAACAAAAAAACCCTACAAACATTTTTTTCTAGCTCTCTAATATGTGGGACATACTTTCAAAAGTATTTTTTAGATTTCAAAACAATCACAAACTTACAGAAATTTGCAAGTACAGTACACATAACTTCTTTCCCCTAGATTATTTGAGAGTGAGTTCTTAATCTGATGCCCTATCAGATTAGACAAGAACATTCTCCTCCATAACCATTATATAACCATTCAAAGAAGGAAATCAAGTGATATATTACTACCACCTAATCCTCAGGCCCCATTAAATATTTACCAATTTTTTCTAATGTTTTTGATAGCAAAAGGAGCAGGTTCAGAAGCACTCATTACTTTTTGTCATCATATCTCCTTAGTCTTCTTTGGTCTGGAACATTCCTCAGTCTGTTTTTGACTTTCATGGCCTTGACACCTTTGAAGATGACAGACCAGGTATTTTATAAAAGATCCCTCAGTCTGGGTTTGTCTGATGTTCTCTCATAATTAAATTCAGGTTATGTATGTTTGGCAAGAATATCACAGAAGTGATACTGTGTTCCTGTCACGGCATCCCGTCGGTGATCCACGATTTCAGTTTGTCCCATTACCGGGGATGTGCACTTTGATCACGAAATGAAGGCAATGTCTGCCGGGCTTTTCCCCCTTTGTAATCAGTAAGTATTTTAAGGGGGGTGACTTTAAAACTAAAGACATATTGTTTTTATGTTTAACAAAGTATTGACATTTTAACTCAGCCAAGACTTTGGAGACAGAAGTTCCAGATCTGGTAGAAAAAGAGGCAAAGTAGCTCTCCCCAAAGCAGAGTCCTATTGGAAAGGATGCTAGAATAGATTTACTCAGAAACTCCTGAGAGTGGTGACAGGTAAAATCCTTTGAGGTAAATAATGCAGAGATTTTTGTAGGGGATGGAATCATTGGAAAACCTCTTTGTTGCTTTGTCGTTTTTAGTTTCTACCTGGACTTGTGGTACTGGAACGATGAGAAACTTTCTTTGATAGTGGAGTGTAACTAGTTTAAATGTACCCTGTTCTTAACTTACAACAGCCTTCCAGGAGTCAGAAACTGGACTTGAAGAATTTCAGGAGTATGTCTGAAATCAGAGGGCCAAGAAATTGGTGAGTCTCCTGGCTAAGAATGACATAATGAGCTCTATGTGGGATATCGTTCTACTAGGAAGCAACTAGATACTGGATACAGTGGCGTATCCTAGACCTGGGAGCTAGTGGTATTTAGTCTTTAATGTATTATCCTACAAAGTATCTTAGATAAAGGTGATGCTAATATTATTTTCATTTCAGAAACAAGGTCAATAGATGTTGAGTGACTAGCCCTTCATCCCTAGAGCCAAAGCCTGAAGCCAGCTCTTTGGAAAAGTCATGACTGTGGGAGTCAGAGAGCTAGGAGACCCACACTCACACCACCACCACTTCCTCTTGAGGGAAGATTCCCTTGCTCTCTCTGAAATTGTCCCCATGTCCATAGTCGCTATAGTTCCCTGAGAGCAGAATTTCCCACCTTGTTACTTAGTGTGTCATATATAATGGAGCCAAGACCCAGCTTAGTCATCTCTGTGAATAAGACTGACCCTCAGAAAAATATACTGCATATGACTGATAAAATTTATTAAATATAAGCCATCTTATTTAATAAAATGCCTTTAAAACCCAGAACCATATTCCCCAGAATTTATCTTATTTCGTTAGCTATTTTTCCATACAAAGATATTTTGATAGGCCTATAATTTCTAAAATTTTCAGGTGTTTCTTTACCTATTATCTTATAATAAAATGTACAACATTGAACCTTTCCTTGTTTTACCAGCCTCATTACTCTTTAGGAATACTCAATATCTAACTTTAGGGGTTCTGACTTGGTTCAGATCATTTCCCAAAGATCTTGAATAAATTGGAAGAGCTTTGCATATTTTCTGTCTTAAAATTATTTCTCCAATCTCCAAACCACTCTCAGTATTCTACTCTATAATGTATCTAAATATATGTATCTATACATACACATTGATATGTATATAAATATATGTTTACAATATTCCAGGGATCCTAGAAAGGCACCAACAACATTCGCCAGAAGGTATGATGGACTACAACCCAAATTGGGGGAGGTGGGAAGGGGGACACCAAATTTCATACCTTGTGTTCCCTTGTCCAATCAGGTTCAAGTTTTCCCCCCAGGAAATGTAATTTTAAGCATAACATCAGAAGGATGAAAAACATATGACACCCCCTTTTTCTTTGGAACTGTAGAGATAATTAGGAAGAGAACTGGAACAAGTAAGGACCAGTGAGGGTCGGGGTGAATAGTCATGAAGAAAGGAAGACACATGGGCTGACAAGTTGAAACAGATCAGACTAGGGATGGTGAGGAGGGGCTGGGCAGGGAGGGATCTATAGAAATAGAAGTAGGTGCCAGAAAATCAGAGTTGGCAAAGCTGGAGTTGCAAAGAGAATGAGCAGGGGCATCCTCTGGGCAGAATCTAGCTGGAATCCTGGCTGATCTTCCTGCTGACTTTAATTTATTCTCCCCTAAGTTTTGTCCTCTTACACACTCACACACACACACACACTCACTCACTCACTACCTTAAAGGTACACCTTCAAAAATAAAATATTCTGAGCTTAGGGTAAAAAGAGAAAAATTAAGTTCTTTTTGACTAAGCAATAAGACCAACTGAACAATGACCTCAAGTGAAACACAAACCAGGAGCCCCTCCAGCATTATGCATAATTACCTTGCATAAGTGCCTTCCCTCTGACAGGTACTGAATCAACCAGAGTCACACAACTAACACTAGTGGGAGAAACAGGTCATGCTCAACGACTTGCAGCCAAAGGGTGAACCTGGGTTTTATAAGCTTGGGTGCAGTTATTATTAAAGGTGATCAATGTCAGACACTTGAGGAGCTTGTGAAATGTTGCTGCTGAGGAACAAGTTAAATACTCACAGGGAAGCAATAAGCAATGATAAACAATAAGGCAGAAGATAGAAAATTCTACAAATGACCTGATTTCTTCCACAAATGAATGGGAAAAATAATAGGAGGAATTGTTACAAATTAAAAGAGTCCTAAGAGAGCTCTCACCCAAATATATGTGAATTTTGTTTGGATCCTGATTCTAATCAATCAATCCAATTATAGAAACACATTTTTGAGCCAGTCAAGGACATTTGAACATGTTAGTTACTAGATAATATTAAGAAGGAATTATTGTTAATTTTGTTAGGTGTGATAACAGCATTATGTCTGAGTATACACACACACAAGCCTTGTCCTTATCTGTTAGAGATACATACTGAAGCGTTAGAGTCAAAATGAAATTATGCCTGGGATTTGCTTTAAAATACTCCAACAGAAACTAAAGAAGATGGAGAGGACAATAGATATGACAGGATTGGGGGAAATATTAATAATTATTGAACCTGAATGATAGGTATAAAAAGTTCATTATATGTTTCTATCTCTGTGTATTTTTGAAATTTGACTTTAAAATTATTTAAGAGATACTGATACTTGGGATCCAAGGCAGACTAAATAAATTAGTACTCTAGTTGAGGAAGGAGGAGAAAGCTCTTGGAGTTAGTATTTTTTACCCACCGTCCCCACCGCAGGTGATTCTAATAGTGCAGCCAAGATTGAAAAACCCTCGATTATTAGGAGTTATTTTTAATTCTACCAGAATGTTTAATCAATGACACATATGGTGTCCATACATCTTATTTTGGGCTTTAAAAAAAAAAAAAAACCTGCCTGAATAAAGCATCCCATAGAATTTTTACCCCTCTTGATTATATATATATATTTTAAATAAAATTGGTTTTTTTGAGATAATTTTAGATTCACACACAATTGTAAGAAGTAATACAGAGATATCCCCTATACTCTTTACCCAGTTTCCTCCAATGGTAACATCTTGCAAAACTATGGTACAATATCATAATTGGGATATTGACATTGGTACAATCAAGATACAAAATATTTCTTTTTTTTTTTTTAAGATTTTATTTATTTATTTGACAGAGAGAGACACAGCGAGAGAGGGAACACAAGCAGGGGGAGTGAGGGAGGGAGAAGCAGGCTTCCCGCCGAGCAGGGAGCCCAAGGTGGGACTCGATCCCGGGACTCCAGGATCATGACCTGAGCCGAGGGCAGACGCTTAACCACTAAGCCACCGAGGCGCCGGTGGATACAAAGTATTTCCATCACCACATGAAACCTTCGTCTTGTTCCTTTCATAGCCACACCCACTTCTCTCACATTCCCACCCCTTCATTAACCTCAGGCAACCACTAATCTGTTCCTCATCTCTACAGTTTGCTCATTTCAGGAATGCTACATACATGGAATCATAAAGCATGTGCCCCCCCCCCTTTTTTTAGAGAGAGTATGCATGCATGAGTGGTGGTGGGGGGAGAGCAGAAGGAGAGGGAGAATCTTAGCAGGCTCCATGCCCAGAGCAGAGCAGTACTTGGGGGCTCAATCTCACAACCCCGAAATCATGACCAGAGCCGAAATCAAAAGTTGGATGCTCAACAGACTGAGACACCTAGGCGCCCAAGCATGTAAGCCTTTCTGATTGGCTTTTTTCCCCAACACAATGTAATTCACTGGACATTCATCCAGGTTATTGCATGTATCAATAATTCCTTTCTTTTTAGTGCTGAATAGTATTCCACAGTGTGGCTGTACCAGTTTGTTTAACCTTTCATCTGCTGGATTGTTTCTGGGTTTTGGCTATTAGAAGTAAAGCTGTAATAACCATTTGTGTACAGGTTTTTGTGTGTGAACATAAACTTGATTTCTCCAGATTAAATGTCCAGGAGTATAATTTCTACATAAATGGTAGTTGCATGTTTAATTTTTAAAGAACGAACAAATTGCGAACTGTTTTCCAGAGTAGCTATACCATTTTACATTCCCATCAGGAATATATTTGTGATCCAGTTTTTCACATCCTCACCAACGTTTGGTATTGTCACTATTTTTTATTTCTACCATTTTGATAGATGTATAGTGAGATTTCACTGTGGTTTCAGGTTGCTTTTCCCTGATGGCTAATAATGTTGAATCTTTTTATGTTCTTCTTTTCCATCTGCATGTACTCTTCAGTGAAATGTCTTTTCATATATTTTGCCTATTTTCTAAATGGATTGTTTGTTTTATGCTGTTAATTTTACTAGACCTTTGTTGGATATTTGGTTTACAAATATTTTCTCTAAGTCTATAGCTTGTATTTTCATCCTCATAATAGGCCGTCTCAAAGAGCAAATGGTTTTAATTTTGAGGAAGTCCAATATATTGATTTTTCCTTCTGTGGATCATGCTTTGGGTTGTTAGGTCTAAGAAAACTTTGCCAAGTCCTAAGTCCTAAAGATTTCTTCCATGTTTTTAAAAAGGTTTAGAAACTTATTTTAAACTCCTATGGTTTGAAAAAATTATAATTGTATGTTTTACATTTAAGTCCATTATCCTTTTGAAGTTTACATTTGTAAGACTTAGGTTGAGGTTCATCCTTTTGCTTTTGGATGCCCAATTGCTCCAGTACCGTTTGTTGAGAAGACTAGTTTTTCCTCCATTGAATTGCTTTTGAACCTTTGTAAAAAAAAAAAAAAATTGTATTTGTGTGAGCCTATTTCTGGGTACTCTAACATCGATCCATGTGTTTCACACAGTCTTCATCTTTCTGCCAATATCACAGTCTTCATCCTTCTGTTCCTGTATGGTAAGTCTTGAAACCAGGTAGATTGATTCCTTCTGCTATGTTCTTTTTTTTTTTTTCAAAATTATTTTAGCTCATCTGTTTTCTTTGCCTTTCCATATAAATTTTAGAGTAATCTTTTCTATATCTACAAAAAAACTCTTGTTAGAAATCTGATAGGAATTTCATTAAACCTGTATATCTGTTTGGGCAGAATTAACATTTTTACTGTGTTGAGTCCCCTAACTCAATACAGGATGCATCTCCATTTAATTAGATCTTTGATTCATTTTAGCAGCATGTTATAGTTTTCAGCATGCATATCCCATATGTATTTTAAATGTACGTTAAATATATACCTAAGTATTTTGCTTTTTTGAGCAATGTAAGTGATATTGTATTTTTAATATCAGTGTTCATAAATTCATTGGTAGTATATTGAAAGATAATGCTTTTTTAAATGTTTATCTTGTATCCTTCAGTCTTGCTGAACTCACTTATTAGTTCTAGGCATTTTCATGTAGATTCTTCGGTCTTTTCTGTGTAGACAATCATGTCATCTGAAATGAAGCCAGGGTTTTGTTTTTGCTTTGCTTTGATCTGTATAACTTATACTTGCTTTTCTTGCCTTATTGCACTGGCTAGAACGTCCAGCAACATATTGAATAAAAGTGATGAGAGAGGACATCCTTGCCTGGCTCTCAAACTTAGAGGGAAAACATTCAGTCTTTCCTCATTAATATAATGGTATCTGTAGGTTTTTTACAGATGTTCTATCAGGTTCAGAAAGTTCTCTATTTCTATTTTTCTGAGCATTTTATCATGAATGGCAAATATGTTTTCTATATTAGTTAATATGATCATGTGATTTTTATTCTTTATCCTATTAATATGGTACATAACATTAATTGATTTTTGAATATCAAACCAGCTTTACATCACTGGAATAATCCCCATTTGGTCATGTTGAATAATTCTTTGTATATATTGCAGAATTCTATTTGCTAATATTTGTTAAGGATTTTTGCATTTATATTCTTATGGAATATTTGTGGGTTTCTTGTAATGTCTTTTGTTTTTTATCAGGGTAATATTAGCTTCATAAAATGCATGAGGAAGTGTTATTTTCTATTTTCTGAAAGCGATTTCATAGAATTGGCATTAATTCTTTTTTTTTTAAGGTTTTATTTATTTATTTGACCGAGAGAGAGAGAGCACAAGTAGGTAGAGTGGCAGGCAGAGGGACAGGGAGAAGCAGGCTCTCTGCTGAGCAGGGAGGCGGATGTGGGGCTCGATCCCAGGACCCCAGGATCATGACCTGAGCCGAAGGCAGCCACTTAACCAACTGAGCCACCCAGGCACCCCATCATTAATTCTTCTTTAAACATTTGGTCTAATTCTTGAGGGAAATTATCAAAGCCTGGAGGTATTTTTAAAAGAAGTTTTTAATTAAAAATTCAATTTCCTTAATAGTTTAGGTCTTTTCAAATCATCAATTTTATATTGGGTCAATTGTGATAGTCTGTTTTTCAAGAAACTGATCCATTTAATCTGTTGTCAATTTTATGTATGTAGACTTGTTCATAGTTTTCCCTTATTATTATTCTTTTGATACCTGTAGGGTGTGGAGTGATAACCTCTGTTTTAGTCCTAATATTATTAATTTGTGTCTTCTTCTTTTTTTTTTTGTCAGTCTTACAAGAAGTTTGTCAATTTTATTGATCTTCTCAAAGTACCTGTTCTTTTTTCATTGATTTCCTCTATTGTTTTTCTTCTATTAATTTCATTGCTATTTTGTTTTTTATTACTTTCTTCTGCTTACTTTGGATTTTGCTCTTTTCTTCCCAAGGTTCTTTTTTTTATTTTATTTTATTTTTTTAAAGATTTTATTTATTTATTTGACAGAGAGAGACACAGCGAGAGAGGGAACACAAGCAGGGGGAGGGGGAGAGGGAGAAGCAGGCTCCCCGCGGAGCAGGAGCCCGATGCAGGGCTCGATCCCAGGACCCCGGGACCATGACCTGAGCCGAAGGCAGTCACTTAACCGACTGAGCCACCCAGGCGCCCCTTTTTCCCAAGGTTCTTAACACTGAAGCTTAGATTATTATTTGAGATATTTCCTATTTTTAAGGTAAACATTTAGTGCACTGTTTTAGCTATGTACAAATTTTGATATATTTTATTTTAATCTCTATTCAGTTCAATGTATTTTTTTTATTTCTCTTGAGATTTCCTCTTTAACCCATGCATTATTTAAAAATGTATTGTTTAGATCCTAAGCGTTTGGAGATTTTTCTGTTATCTTTCTGTTATTGCTTTCTTGTTTGGTTCCATTGTGTTTGGAGAACACTCTGTATGACTTAAAATCTCTTAAATTTGTTAAGACTTGTTTTATGACTCAGGATATGGTCTATCTTTGTATATGTTCCTTGGGCACTTGAGAGAATATGTATTATACTGTTGTTGAGTGGAGTATTATTATCATCTACTAGGTCCCTCAAGATCTATACATTTTTGGGGCACCTAAGTGGCTCAGTCAGTTAAGTGGCTGTCTTAGGCTCAGGTCATGATCTCAGGGTCCTGGGATCAGCTCCCTGCTCAGCAGGGAATCTGCCTCTCTTCCCGCTGGTGCTCTCCCTCTCCCACTGCCTTTCCTGCTTGTGCTCTCTCTCTAAGTAAATAAATAAAATCTTAAAAAAAAAATTTATATATTGTTTCTTTTTTCTCTCTGTTGTTCAGATTGCATAGTTTCTTTTTTTTAAGACTTATTTATTTATTTGAGAGAGCACAAGAGGGAAGGGCAGTGGGAGAGGGAGAGAGAATCTCAAGCAGACTCCATGCTGAGTGCAGAGCCTGATGCAGGGCTCGATCTCATGACCCTGAGATCACGACCTGAGCTGAAACCAAGAATCAGATGCTTAACCAACTGCACCACCCAGGCACCCCAGATTGCACAGTTTCTATTCTCTCTTCAAATGCACTGAAACTCTTCTGTTTCCCTTCCATTCTGCTCTTGAGCACATCCATTGACTTTCTGAATTTTGATTCTTTTATTTTCTACTAAATTTTCTATTTGGTTTTTCTTTATATCTTCGATTCCTTTGCTGAGATGTTCTATTTCTTTGCTAGACTTTCTATTTTTTTAATTTGCTTCAAGTGTGTTTGCAATTACTTATTGAAGCACTTTTATGATGACTTCTTTAAAAATCTTTGTTAGGTAATTTGAACATCTCTCTTATCTTGGTGCTGATATCTGTTGATTGCCTTTTCTCATTCAGTTTGCAATCTTCCTATTTTTTGATCCTCATTTTTACATATGAGAAGTAATGTTCTATTGAAATCTGGATTTGGGGCCTATTTCATTATGAACCTTATTTAACCCTTCTGTGTTCGCTGACTTTTTCTGACATGCTCCTGGCAAGAGAAGGGGTGAATGCTGCCTTGTTATGGCCAGTTGGGAGCTGAAGTTCAGGTTCCCCACTTGGCCTCTGTTGACAGTGGAGGGCAGGTACTTCTCACTACTACTGGGTGGGTGTAGGGGTTCTGGCTCCCCCCAGGCCTCCACTGATACCTCCCTGACTGGGAGGTATAGGAATCTTTCATTTCTTCTCCCCATGTGGCCTCCACAGACGCCATGGCTTTATTACCCCTGAGTAGTAGTAGCAGTGCTGACTCTCTGTTAAGTCTCCTCTGACACCTCCTCAGTGAGGTGTGGGGTGGGGGACACCACATTATTATTGGGTGGGACGTGAGGAGGAAAAATCCAGGCTCCTCACTCAGACTTTGCTGGCATGGGTATAAGTGGGACCATAATCTTTTCTGTGGGTTTGGCTATATTCAAGTGATTATTGTCTAAAAGTTTTCTGTCTTACAAAGCTGTCCACTTCTCAGTCCTTTGGCTAGAGAGAGCAGGCTCTGTTGTGGGTTTATTTTTGTTTGTGCCTGTTGTTATTTTCAGATCGCCAGATTCTTCAGCTCCAAGTCTTGGAAATATGAAGCAGCAGACAACTCAGAGAACTTACTGCTGTATCGTGCTTCAGGTCCCGAGGTCTCCAGCCTGTCTGCCTTCTTTCCACCTTTCAGGTTCTTCTTTTATATGTTTTATATGTTACATCCAGAGTTTTTAGTTGTACTTAATGGGAGGAATAGGAAACATATGGCTTCTCTAACATCCCAGCAGCTTACAATATTTTAATATAATATTTGATACATACAAAAGAATGTGTGTAAGTATGTGTGTGTGTTACAAAGCATAATAGCATGAACACTAAATCTTTTAAATGTTAAATATATAATAGTGAATTGGACTTTTTCCTAGAGAAAAATGAAAACCACACTACTCATTCCCAAACTAACTCCCTTTGGCTGACAATCTGCTAGACATTTTTGTGCTCTGAAATGTCCTTTCGTTCTCAGAACCTGCTGAGGATGGAATCTTGGCCCCGTGACCTAGTTAACATATCTTTGCTGTTGTTGTTGTTGTTTAAGAACCACCTTTCCTCTGTTCTGAAGTTTCCTGCCTCCCAGCCACATGTCAACATGGAGAGTGACACAGCCTTGCCCTGGGAAGCCTGTGAAGCTGATGACTCAGGATGACTAAAATAAACACACTTTGTAGCTGAGGACTCCCCAGTCACAAGCTACTGTGACCCACTCTCCACTCTGTCCTGTGTCTTCTTCATTTTTGTCCTTCTCCTGGATCCTTTCTTATTCTCCAGTATAGCATGATGTATCTATCAGTCCATTTGCTATCTGTATTAATGAACATCAGTTATCGAGGAGAAGCATGCCAACAGCTGTCTTGTTCAAAAAGAAACAGAGCAGGCACACAAGGAAGGGATTATACAAACAGGGCTGGGGACCTTGACCAAGAGACAGGATCTCATAATTAATTGAAGATTACTTGGGAGGGTTCCAGGTTGGCCACCACACTCTCCTCTTCTCCAGGGAGAAGTTTGATAGCACATGGATTTTCCCTTCACTTCCCTCCTAGACTCTTCCTTTCTCCTGGCAGCGCTCACCAAGCTTCAGGAAGTGATGGGGTACAGGAAGTGGACCTCATACTACTATTGAACAGATGAGAGTCCCTGAGATCCAGAGAACACCACATGGAGCCATTCCCTCCCTGACAAGCAGCCTCCAAGCACCCCAGCATACCGGAAGGCTAAGCAGCAGGGGTTTTGTGTTCTGTCTACAATACACTATTTGGGTTGATTCTGGGAAAAGATCTAAACAAGTCTCACAAAGAACAAAGGGTTGCAGCTGTAATATCTTACCTCCTGAGAAACATACCAGCTGGATCTTTCCTCTGAGGCTCTGTTTCTGCTCCCCACTTCTGTTTCTCTGGCTTGGGAGCTAGGGTGGAAAACACATTGGGCTTGTGGTCAGAGGAATCCAGTTTTGGTGCAGTGCCCTTCTTTATAGCCATGTGACCTTGAACTAATCCCTTGTGTCTTTGAGCCTTAGTTTTCTTGTGGGTAAAAAAGAACAATGGATAAGGATACTTATTCTACAATAGACTATTTATTACTTGATATAAAGGAATCATCTATAATTTTGTTAGGTGTGATCATGGCGTTGTGAAAATAATATTGTTATCTTGGATTGCTCTAGAATACTCTCATGAAAAAGAAAAGGAAGGGAGGTAGACGACAAATGGAACAGGACTGGCAGAATGTGGATAATTGTTGAAGGAGAGTTCAGGCCTTGGGAACTATTACAGTTGGCTCTCTACTCTTGTGTTTAAAATTGCCCATAACTAAAAATTAAAAGAGTAATACCCAGCTTACATTCCGATAAGATCAACAAGGTAATGGATAGAAGCATCCTTTGGAAACAGTGTCTTACTGTAGAGGAAGTTGTCTCTACCTGGCACTCTCACCATGTGAACACCTGTATGAGGGTGCACCTCTCTCACTGATAGAGTCTGGCTGTAAGAGCTGTAACATGTCAGGTCAGCAAAACCATGGAGGATTCGTCCTCACCGCCCCTGTCACCAGCTGTCCAAGTGAAGGGAAGATCAAGAGCCTCCTGTGGAGCAGAAGGCAGAAGAGTGTATCCACTCCAAACTGGTGTTAACTGCCTCTCACTCTTTTCCCTGTTTGGTATGTTTCCTGCTACAAGTTCATTGTTGCCTCTCATTTCCTCTTAGATCTTTGCCTCCTCTGCTTAGAGGAGGTTTTTCCCATTTCCCCCTCTTCTGGATTCTCCTTGATTTTTGTCTTCAGATTCAAGAAGAGGCAGTGCAGGTGGACAAGGAAGATATTCAGACATGGAGAGCTGAGTCACCCCAAGGGTGGGGTCAAGGCCAGATAGCCCGTATGAGGCAGAGGTTCTTGGGCTGTTGCAGGCAGTGGGCAGGTTGGTTGGCATCCCTGTTTCTGAGCTCTGGGATGGCACCATGTTGGGCGCACAGATGACAAAGTCTGATTCATGTCCCAAGGACTTATGTCTAGTGGTGGAATAAGGCAGATAAGCAGATGGTTATTAAATGAATTCAATTTCAGACATACATATGGAGGACTGATAAGGTCTTAGAGAAGATGTGATAACCTTACATCTGGGCATTTAGATGGTGGGCAGGGTGGGGAGCTGTGTAGTGATCAGGGCAGCTTCCCAGAAAGGGTGACTCCTGAGCTCAGTGTTGAAGGATGAGGAGGTAGCAGGAAGAAGAAATCACAGCAAACCTGTGGACAGATGCTCTTCTTCCTCCTCCTGTTCTATAGCCTTCCTCTTGGGAGAATTCTCAATCAGATCACAAACGTCTGTGTCAGAGGCAAAAGGACAAACCCACTTGCTTCATCTAGATAATACTTTTATTGATATAATGTTTTAATTTTTAAAATTCTTTATTTAAATTCAATTTAGTTAACATATACTGTATTATTAGTTTCAGGGATAGAATTTAGTGATTCATGAGTTGCATATAACACCCAGTGCTCATTTAATGAGAGCTTATTAACAAGTGACAAATGATTATAAAACCACAAAGAGGCCCAGGTAGGTTTACAGAAAGAATGATTTTTTTCCACACTGATCAGGAAGTAACTGGATAGCCCTCAGACCATACCCTGGCTGGATTACTGAACCATACCATCCCTCCAGGACAAAGGTTATTTTCAAACATGTTTGGTTCTTTTTGTTACTCTCTTCCACTAACAGGAAACTGTTTTCTGCTTCCAATTTAGTGCCCATTACTCCTATTTCCTGTGTTTATTTTGGGTGATTCAGTCTGATGTTTCTCCTTGTTACAATTATTTTTTACTGTGGAGTCTAGTATCTTGGCCACATGAGTAATGCTTATTGCTTATGAGTTTTATAAATGACAAGCAGAACACAGTCACTAAAAATATTAACACTTAACACCAAAATATGGCCCCTGCTTATAATCCTGCACTGGGGTAAGGTATGCTCACCCAGATGATGTCTTTCCTTCTTGTTCCCAAGAAGCCTGCCCGTGGGCTTCCTATCTGCGCCCAACCAGGGTGGTCTCCTCTACTCTCCTGACTTCATCTTGGTTGATGTATCCCAGTGATAGGTCCTCAGCTTCCACCTCTCTCCTGAACTCCAGACCTATCTGTCCAACTGACATTGGATGTCTCCATCCAAACGTTCCAGGGGCTCCCCAAACTTACGTTTGCCACCTCAAACTTGCTCCATTTCTTTTATTTTCCAGTACCAGGTATTCAGCTCCCATGCAAGACATGCGGGAGCCATGTTGAGCTGCTCCTCTGCTGTTTGTCCCCCTTCCCTCCTTCCAGTCCCCCACCAAGGCTGTCCATATCCTTCAGAATGGAGTGACTTTCCCTTGGGCAAAGATGTCTCTTACTTCTGCTTTCTGCCACTTATCTCTCACCTCTTGAAGTAATTGCTGCCACCGCTTCTAAAATAATTCCTTAAAACTTTTGTATTACTCTTCTGCTTTAAATAAACCCACTGGCTTTCTACAGCTTCAAGATGAATCCAAATTCTTTACCGCTCTGCAAGGCCTTTCACACGCAGGCACCAATCCATCTCTCCAGGCTCACATCCCACCTTCCCACCTGGGAAGTCGGTCAATACCATCCTCACCTTCAACTCTCAAGTGTTGTCCAAGCTGTTCTGTTCTTTCTGACCCTCAGCCATTACACATGTTTCTCGCTCCTTTTTCCTGGAATGCCCTATTCCTCTCAGTTTTGTCCCTCTGTGGAAAGAAAAAGTTACATTAGATAATCCCAGGACTCCTGCCCATTTCATTCTTTCATTTATTCATAAATTCAACAAATATTTACTGAGCGTCTACTATGCCAGGCATAGCTCCAGGGAGCAGCAGTTACCAGGACAGAAAATCCCTGCCCTTGTGGAGAGACAAAAAACAAGCAAAAGGAAGAAGAAGTAACGCATTGGGCTGTGATGAGTGCTATGTGGCGGGGGAAGCAGAGGGGGGCAGTTTTATTATATTTCCCCTTTTCACAAAGTGGGGATATGTTGTATTTTTCTGTTTGTATTAGTTTCCCAGGGCCACCAGAACAAAATGCCACAAACTTTGGTGGCTTAAAGCAATAAAAATTTATTCTCTCACAGTTCTGGATGCAAGAAGTCCAAAATCAAGGTGCTAGGAGAGCCGCACTCTCTCTGAAGGCTCTTTGGAGGATCCTTCCTTCCCTCTTCCAGTTTTTGGTGGCCCCAGACATCCCTTGGCTTGCAGCAGGTGACACCACTCCGATCCCTGCCTTCATCTTCATATGGCCTTCTCCCCACTTTGTCCCTCTCTGTCCTCTCCTTTTCTTATAAGGACACCAATCTTTGGATTTAGGGATCAATTTCATCTTGGGATCCTTAACTAATTACATCTGCAGACACTACTCCAAATAAGGTCTCAATCTGTCGCTCCAGGTGGACATAAATTCTGGAGACACTGTTCAACCCACTGTACTGTCTGAGCAATGAGGGAGGAGTGGCTTCTTCTTACCCCCACAAAGGCTGTATCAAATTTAAAATGAACTTAAGCATAAACATGACCCGAGGGGATCCCGGTGTCAATCCAAACCCTCCCTCATCAGGCAGGAGCTGTTTTCTCTTTTCTCAACTACATTTTTGACCACGGAGGTAAAAGGGAGGGTAAAAACAGCTCAATAGTTAAGAGTGGCTGGTGGGACATCAGCACGTGGCTCTGGAAAGGCTCTGAATTCTTCTGCTTCCTTGAGCATTGCTGGGATGTCTGTTACAACATCAGCCCTTTTCAGAAGCAATCAGAGAACAGGGTTTGCAGTGATCACAAGCTGATTTTTTAAAAATTTTATCCCTTTCATTTTTATTCCAAACATGAGTAAAAAACATCTTAGGTAATAATAGGCCACCAAACACAATAATTGACTGAGCATAGCACTGTGTTTTATATGCCTTACCTTCTTTAATCCTCACAACAAATGTATGAAGTCGGTATTATTAATATTCCCATTTAATAGGTGGGAAAAAATACTGAGACTCAGATAAGAGTTCGTGTGATCATTCCCACGAATGAATGCACGAGACTGAGGGAGATACCGTGGTTGTTAATTTACAAACCAATGACATGGGCGTAGTGGTTCTTTTAGAGGAAGTACTTATATTTCGAAGCATTTGTTTACTTCACATTCTTTAATTTTAGAATGTCTACAACATCCATTTTCAACTTAATACAGCTCATAAAAGTGTTTATGATAGTTGCACTTGTTTCTGAGCATTTATTTAATTGGCAACTTTTACACATTTTTTGAGTATGTGTTAGCTTATAGGTTTAGAATTTGTTTGTTTTTTTTGTTTTTTTCAACATAAACTTGCTTAAACAATGCGCAAGACTCTGAAGAACCGTAGAGGAAATGCCTATGAAATAGTAGAGGATGATAAGATAAGAGACCCAAACCAGCAGAGAACGTGGAAGAATGAGAAGAAAAATCAGAAATGAGGCCAGGAGAGCAAAATGATTTGAAATGATCACAGGCAAGTTTCAAGGGAGAACAGCAAATAAACCATCACCAGCCAGGAAAAGCCCTTGCTTAGGGACTATGGACTCTAAATGTGAGATCACAGCGGGAAACACGAAGAACAGAGATGAACAAGTTGCAGACGCTCAATAGAGGCCATTGTGTTGGCAAGGTTTTACCCACTCCTGGTTTGAGAACATTTGAGAGCTGTTTATGTATCAAGCAACGAGAAAAACAGCGATCATGTTCAGAAGTCTCCTTAGGACTGGCTTTCACATTGAAGGCATCACTGTGGTCCTTAGATTCTTTCCGTGTTTTATCTGAGAAAAATGTGAGTGTTCCTTGTTCTTGTGACAAAATAAATGAACATCAATTAGGTGCATTAATACTTTGTTAATACCCGCTTGACCATCCTATGCTAATGTAGTATGGTCACAAGTTTTCCACCTGCCCTTGACCAGGATGCCTTGAACTTGGGGGTGATGTTTGCTGGCACTGAGGTTGAGAGTCCTCTGCTAGTGTGTCTATTTTTGATGTGTCTGCTAAGTCTGCTTCCCTCCCTAGTTAAATTTAGTTAGCCTGATTGAATAATCTCCCACCTCCACAATTCAGATAACTGGCAAGATTAGTTAACTTCTTAAAGTATATTTTTTGTAGGAATATTCCTGGTATGGGAAAAATGTCACAAATTTTCCAAAACCAAAGCTTTCTGATTTTAGCTGCCTACATAGTAATCTATTTTTTTTAAGTTCAGTTTTGCAAAGAAGAAAGCATTCTACTTGATAGGATGCATGACAATGTTTCTAAAAGTAGTTTAAAAATAAAGCATCTCCTTCACAAAGAGACACTTTGTTAACGATATTAAGCATTTTAAAAAATTTAAAACTACCATAATATCTGAAGGCGTGTGCTGAGTCATCTCATCCTGAGAGGTGACAAGGTAGCACAGATCACCCATAGCTCCTTTGTGGGTGCCCTGCCCATACCTCCTTATATTGCAAAGGCTTGACCTTCAGCTGTCAGCATCTGCATCTCTTTGCCTGAGGGATTTCTGCTGTTCTTCCACAAAACAGTCTGTAATGTCTGGAGATTTAACACCCCTGGGAACAGCCCTCAACCAACCACTAATAGGAGTTGGTATATAAGTACCCCAGCTCCCTTGCCCCTTGGATGCTATTTCTCTAAGGAGTGTGTCTTGCATTGGCTCCCAGAGTCCCCAGTAGCATTATGTCAAGCTACTAACAGTGATGACCTGCCTGATAACACATGTTTTCCCTCTTCTCTCACTTTCTTCTAATCTACTGGTCTCTCCTTCACCTCCTAAATAAACTACCTGTCCTCAAATCCCTGTATTTCGTGTCAGCTTCTGGAGGAAACTGAGACAACACAATATCTCTGGCAATATTCAAGCTGAAATCTAAAACTTCTAGTTCTTATAAACCTGTAGATCTAAGTGATTTTCAATATTCTCAATTTTAGCAGAATTTTCAACTTAAATGGTCACTCATAACTCTTACAAAAATTTAACTGTGGGTGTTTAGACGTTTCCATGTTTTCTTCCTGACTGATTCCTTCATTAAGTATCTCTAAGCACTGAAAAGCCTCATCATGCTATTTCATGTCTTCACTGGTACTGTACCAACCAATAGAACAAAAAAAATCTGTGTGTAAGTAAGTGGCTTCATAGTTAGCAGGAAATATAATGATTGCACAAGACACAGATCTCTTGAGATTGGCTCACCTCTTTCTCTCTCTCCCCCTCCTCTCTGCTCTTCCCCTTCCCCTCCCCATCCTCCCTCTCTCTCTCTGTTAGAACCAAGTCCCTTTACCTTCAGACCTGTACAAAACACCATATCACAGGGCCTGATATCTGGCTTCTAGAGTAGCCACTGACACACGGGAAAGTGTAGAGTATAAGCTTCTGGTGGATGAGATGGTGTCAGTGGGGGATAGGAGGGAGCTGGGCAGACAGTCTTCTTCCCTGCCTCTCTTCCGTGCCCCATGCTGGGGTGTGATTTCTTTGCAGAGCCTTCCAGAAAAGTCCAGAATGATAGTGAGTGGGCTCCCGTGCTACCTGCTGTCCCCGGCTTGCTGTGCAATGCCCCACATGGCTGCCCTGCACACTTAACTGTGTTCCTTCCCTTCTATCTTACCTCCCAAAGCTTTGGGTTTACACCTCTCACCTGAGTGTCAACACCTTAATAATCCTGCCTCAGACCCTGCTTTCTAGAACATCCAAAGGCTGCAGTGATGATCCAACCTCTTTGCATGGGTTTTTTTCATGTCTGTTTTAGGCATGTTTTGTGTCCAGAATTAACTTATATCATGCCCACTACTTGCTTCTGCACTGTTTCTTTTGATTCTATGTTTACTGGGGTTGAAGCATGGTTAGAAGGTACTTTAAACACTTCTAGAAGGTTTACAGTGATTTTGATTTTTAGAAGTCTGGATTCCTTTGGCCGAGTGTTGTCTAGGAAGTTCAGATTCCGACCCATTGACCAGGTGACTCTTGGCACATGTTTAGATGTTTGCTGATTCAATAGGAATCCATGCGGGAGCTTCAGATTCTCATGTAAAGTGAGAAATGGGATCATCAAATTAACTGTGAGACCCTCATATCGCTGCTGTGAGGCTTAAATGAATTAAATAGCATTTAAAAATATATAAACGGACTTTCATACACACACGGGGTTGTTACCAGCATTGTGAAACCTGTGGCATACCTGTTTGCAAATGCAGAGAAAATCTTTAACGTCTCATTATTACGTCTCAGCAGTGTAAGATGTCAGAAACATATTTGAAAATAATCATCTCCTGCTTTGAGCCTATAGATGATTTTTACTCTGCTTTTTTGACAACATTCTAATTGACGGTGTTAACACCTTGATCCCCCTCACCCATCTCGTCATCCTGCTGATGTCCTCTGTCCTCTTGCCCTTTCCCTTTATTCTACAATTGTGCCCTTACTACTTGTTTGGAATTAAAGTATACCTCATTTCTTGAAACAATGGTAAAGAGCAGATGATAGGTTTTATTCATTTCTTTAATAAAAAATTCAACGTTACCAATCCTGTGCTGTCTTTCCTTTTTTTAGTGAATATTTTATTGGACGTTAATGTCCAGGCATCACAGTTCTGGCTTTCTTCTTCAAACGGTGCCTTGGGTACTGGTTTCCACTGCTGTCAACCTGTTTGGCTGCCCATACCAGTTAAGGTTTGTTAGCTTCGTGATATGCAAGCTTCCCACAGCTGTTTAAAGATTCATCTTTCAGTGAGAGGCACCATGTGAATTTCTGCCCCTCAGAATGGCTTGTTGTCTCTCATCAAGGAATATGTTCACCTTCAAGGTCCAGTGATTTGAACAGTTCTCTTACAAGGCCTTCTTACCCCAAAGCTCTCTCTAGATCCTGTGTCTATGCCTGAAAGACCTGCTGTTGGAGTGCTTTCCTTGGATTAAATTATTCTGGCTCATGGAGTCCAAGTAGAAGATACAGGAATAACACAATGTTCAACCTACTTCTTAAAATTTTGAGATGACCTTGCATTCTGAGCAATGAGCATAAAGGTTAGAATTTAGGATGGCTGAGCAATGAGAAGAGGTTCCACGCTGAAAGTAAATAAAATTTGACAGTTAACTCTCACACAAACCTATTTTTTACATGGTGATATAGAAAAGAGGAGAGAAGCTAGTCTTGTATTCTCTGCCAAATGAGGACAGAAGGAAGAGAAAGGCCTGGATGGGAACGTTCAGAGTTTCAGGGGCCTCGAGATGCTGTTGACTCAAGAAGATGTCCTCTTGTTCCAGCCTCAGGGATGGGCTGCCCACAGCGAGACCGTTCTCAATTCAAGAATGGACATGAGAGGCCTCCTTCCTTCACAAGGAAAGAGGCTTGCCCAGGCTTATGGTATGCTATCATACGAAAGCCGCCAAAGGTATGTGCAAGTGCCTGCATCCATAAGCTCTCCTTCCTTCCCCAGCTTTTTATTTTGTAAACTTTCAAAGTTACAGAAAGGTCGTAAAAAAAAAGTAGTACAATCAACATCCAGGTAGCCTCCCCATAGATTCAACCTAGAACAACCCTCCACCTAGATTCAACAGTTAACACATTTGCCACATTACTCTCTCTCTCTCACTCATACTCTCTCTCATCATTGGAAAATTGCCTGCATACATCATAATGCTTTACTCCTAATTACTTTGGCAGATAGTCCCTGGAAACAAGAACATTCTCTTGGTAACCTCAATGGCTTTATTGTGCCCAGAAAAATTAACAGGAATTCCATAGTATCACCTAACAATCAGCCTCTGCCTCAATGCCTCCAATTGTTCCCAAATGTCTTTTATGGTTGTTCTCTTTTAATTTTTGAACGAGGATCTAATCGAGGTTGGTATCTTGCTTTTGGGTGTATGTCTCTTTAGCCCCTTTCCATCTGTGACAGCCTCCCATTTCTTCCTAGAACGTTGACTTTTTGAAGAATCCAGGCCAGTTTTCCTGCAGAATGTTGTTTCATCTTCAGGAAATACCCTACTGTGTGCATCTTGGTGTACTTTACCTTCCTTGTCCTCTGTATTTTTGATAGACTGTAAGTTGGGTCTGAGGCATAAGGTAACCTTTAAAGGTATTGAACCTGTGCTTCTGTGGAAGCCTCCCTCAGTCACATTCCCAGATTGCGTAACTCCTTTGAATTTATGATTTGTTATTTAACCAGCACACGCATGGTAGTTATCTCTGTCCTTCACTGCCTCTGGGAGCGGGTTAACTCTGCACCAGATGGAAGTACCCCATTAGAAAGAAATGATCTTGGGACTGTGGAACACAGCACAAAGCACTGCAAAGCATCATTGATTTCTGCCCCCTCTCCCTCATTACATGAACACAATTAACAACTGGAGCTTGGAAGCAAAGGGGAATATTCGATCCTAGAGGAAAGTCTCACTCTTAATCTCAACCTGATCCTACCCAGGGAGCAGGGCATTCCCCTTGCCTCAGATCCCACATCTGGATACCATTTCCTCTGAGCTGCTTCATGACTGTAGCCGTCCTGAGTCCACAAGCACATCTGGTGGGCAGTACAGGAGAAACTGCAGTCGTGTGCAGTGTTAGACCTCCATGATACCACTCAACTGAGTCTCAGCACCTTCCCTCATCGGTCCTGCTGCTAAAAAAATTGAATATTATACATGAAAATGGAGAGATGAACCATGAGAGGCAATGGACTCTGAGAAACAATCTGAGGGTTCTAGAGGGGAGGGGGTGGGAGGGTGGGTTAGCCTGGTGATGGGTATTAAGGAGGGCACGTTCTGCATGGAGCACTGGGTGTTATATGCAAACAATGAATCATGGAACACTACATCAAAAACTAATGATGTACTGTATGGGGACTAACATAACATAATAAAATTAAATTTAAAAAAAAAAGAAAGAAAAATGGTGAGGGAATAAACCAGATAAAGTAGGTCAAGAAAGACAAAGGGGTGGGGAGAAATGATTTCTGATGAATCTTGGAAGTACTAATTCAGTGTCACCCAGATCTGAAAATGGAATATAGATTTTCTGTATCAGGAGAGTTGGAGTCTCACCAGCCAGGTGTAAAAACAGCAGTCAAAGTTTATTGAATGGGTGCTCAAGGCCAAGCACTCATCTTGTATGTCATTATCCCATTTGAAGCCTTGTAGCCTCTGAGTTGGGTATGATTATCATCTGTAAATTTGAGGCTCAGAGCGGTTAAGTAGTTTCTCTAAGCCACACAGCAATTAATTGGATGAACTGAGATTCAGACCCCACCCAGCATATGAGATTCACGAGCCTGACCATTAATCACTATGCCGTGATTTTTCTTTGTGGCCCAAGAAAAGCATCTGGGAAGGAAGAGGCCGCTGGTGAGCCATTATGTATCCAAGACCTACAAGGGACCTCAAACCCACTAAGTATGTGGAGCCCATCATGGGGCTTATCATGGGGCTTGATCCTACGACCCTGAGACCATGACCTGAGCCAAAACCAAGAGTTGGACACAACCAACTGCGTCACCCAGGCACCCCTCCCATTTCATTTTTCAATTCCTGGGCACACAGGAAGATTATTTTTTCTAGCTTCCCTTGCAGTCAAGTAGGGGCCATGGAATTATGGGTGAAAACTGCACTTCATATTTCTGGCTTCTTTTGTGCTGCCTGTTGTTTGGTGCCCTGACCTGACGGACCAACTTTAAACTGTCCTCATATAGCCGGAGGCACATGGGTGAGCAAGCCCTTTGTGTGCCAATCCCTGTCACATCAAAGGAAGCAAATGTGGCCTCCAAAGATGACCAAGCAATGTGTCAAGCAGTTGGAAATCTGTACGCAGATTGACAGATTCAGGTTCCTCCCCACTTATCCCTCCCCCTAGATCTGCTCATTCTATACCCGCGATGGCACCCAATAGGCTCACTCTGGGTGCAGGTGCAGTGAGATACAGAAAATGAGCTCAATGTGAATCCATGCCTTATTTATGAAACTCCAAACAGCTGGTACCCCTTCCAGCCCCCCAGAAAGTGAAAACGAAGGGCTGCTTTCAGAGTGCATGCACCCAGTGAAACTGGCTTTGCTCGGGTGCCAAGGCCAGGTCAGTGCTGGAAGCAGAGTGTTCCAGCTGTCTGCAACATCCATGCGGTCAGCACCAGTGCGGAGCGGGTGAGAGGGCAGCAAGGTTGGAGGTGTGTCTGGACACTGGCATCAGCATTTCTTTGCCAACACACTCGTTTATAAATAACCCATCTCTTTGTGCATCTTCTCAAAAGCCACCTATTCCATGAAAATCTCTGGACACTGGAAATAATTAGGTCAAAGGACATAAAATACTGCTGAAAACAAACAAATCACTCCTTTTGCACTTGCAATATCTCTGCATGGCATCCTCTGCATTCTTTTGGCTAAGGATTGAAATGGAGACACTTATGGAAGAAATGCTAATTGAAACAAAAAGACACTTTTTTTTTACATATCAGATTGGCAAAGACTTAAAAGTTTAATAAAACCTGGGATAGGTGAGGATGTAGGGAAATAATCCCTTTCACACATTGTTAGTCAAATATAAAGACCTCTGTGGAGGGCATGGTAATATCTGTAAACCAATTTTTATGAACATGACCCTTGACTTGGCAACTCCACTTCTAGGAATTTATCCTACAGATATGGTTGCACAAGTGTGCAAAAATGTACAAATAAAAAATGTTCACTGCAACATTGTAATTTTAAAAAAATCTGGATATAACTTAAATGTCCATCAGTAGGTGACTGACAGAAAATATATCTATAAAAATAATACTATGTAGCTATTAAAAAGAATAAAGCAAGCCTGTATGTGTTGAAATAAAATATGCCAAGATATATTATTGAATATGTAAAAAATAATCACTTAAAAAACACGTTTCATAATAGTGTATGCAAATGTTAAATATGTATTTTCAGGGTTTGTGCATGCATGGAAAACTCTGGAAGGATATATAGGAAATTGGTTTTTGTTTTTTTTTAAAAACAAGTCTAGTTTTTATTAAGCAGTTTTACACAACCAGCTGTTCACAATCTGCAGTTAAAACATTGTGCATTCGCAGCCATTCAGTTATAAAATCTTCAAACAGGGGATATATAGGAAATTGTTAGCCATGGTTACCTTAAAGGAGGTGTGTGAGGGAAACTTTTTTTTTTTGAAGATTTTATTTATTTATTTGAAAGAGAGAGAATGAGAGAGAGAGCACATGAGAGGGGGGAGGGTCAGAGGGAGAAGCAGACTCCCCGCCGAGCAGGGAGCCCGATGCGGGACTCGATCCCGGGACTCCAGGATCATGACCTGAGCCGAAGGCAGTCGCCCAACCAACTGAGCCACCCAGGCACCCTGAGGGAAACATTTTTATTTTTCATCTTTTATATCCTTCTCTACTGTTGAAGTTTTTAAATGGGCATGCACTACATTTATAATTTTTTTAAATTGGCTTCCATTTTTTAGAAAGAGTGACACTGCCAATTCCTGGGTCATGCTCAGAATTTCCACGTTCCTCTTTTCTATAGAACATACTGACCACAAACACCACTCAAGGCTGAAGGAAAACTGTTGCAAGAAAGGGAAAGGAACATAAGCTATGTTGTTCAAGAGGGCCTGTTTTCCTACTGTCCTCGAAAATCCTTCCGTCCTTCTGGTTTTTCTATTTATTGCAGAAAGTTCTGCCATCCATTTATGATCACCACCCCACTCCACCCCCCCACCCCTTCACCACCCCACCACCCCACTCCACCACCCTACCCCTTCACCACCCCACCACCCCACTCCACCACCCTACCACTACCACCCCCAAACCCTGTCTTCCCTACCATAGTAAACAGCACCACCATCCACTTAACTGCTCAAGCCAAAAATCCAAATTCATTTCTGTAGTAGATATAATATTCTATGTTTCAGCGTATCCCATTTCATTTTTTTTAGACTTTTTCAAAAAGATTATTTATTTGAAAGAGAGAGAGAGAGAACACGCACACGCATGAGCGAGAGCAGGAGAGGGGTAGAGGGAGAGGAAGAGAATCTCAAGCAGACTCCCCACTAAGTGTGTGGAGCCCATCATGGGGCTTATCATGGGGCTTGATCCTACAACCCTGAGACCATGACCTGAGCCAAAACCAAGAGTTGGACACTTAACCAACTGTGCCACCCAGGCACCCCTCCCATTTCATTTTTCAATTCCTGGGCACACAGGAAGATTATTTTTTCTAGCTCCCCTTGCAGTCAAGTAGGGGCCATGGAATTATGGGTGAAAACTGCACTTCATATTTCTGGCTTCTTTTGTGCTGCCTCAGAGGTCACACAGACATTGTGTTCTGAATGGTAAAGCCACAAGATGAAGGAGGCTCTGTCTACCTGGGTCCCTGCATGTGGAGTACGTGGAAGAGAGTGCCCCTCGTGCTACTTACCAACCAGTGTTGGGAGACATAATGTTAGCTGGAAATGAACTTTGGTTGTAGTAAGCCACTGAGATTTGGGGTGTGGTTACTATGTGCTAGCCCAGCATTAAGTATTTAATATATGGTCTTTCCTTCACCCCAGACATTTAACTAATTCACAATCCTAGAGACCCTAAAACATATTCTGAATGTTCCCAGCCTCCAGCAGGCCCACTACCACCGCCACAGCATACCAGGGACTCGTTATGACCCACCTACCAACAGCGCTGGTGTCTTCATCCTCATGGAGTCCCAGCTTGTGTGATATCAGTGTCTAAAATCCCATTTTAAAGTGTGCTTTCTTGGACCGTTTTTGGTGCCAATCCTCAGAGGCTGGGTTCCCTGGGAAACTGATTCAGAGATAGAAGTTGGCATGTGGAAAGTGTATTAGGGAGTGATCACAGACTCATACCTGTGAGTGAAGGGAATAGAGCGGGAGTGCGTGTCTAAGGGATCAGTAGTGTTTTACTTCTTAAACTGAGTGATAGATAGGTGGGTATTCATTTTATTAATATTCCTTAATCTGTGCCTTTATTTTACATACACTATTGTAAATAAGTGATGTATTCCACAATTTTAGAAGTTTGTGTTTTGTTTTTAAGTTTTAAGAGAGGTGGATCACAGTGTGTACTCTGATAAAATGCTTCAACATCAGAATTCCTGGCATTCCTGGTATGTTACCTTGGACAACCATTTAAGTTCTCTATACTTCAGTTTCTTCATGTATAAAATGGATATTGTAATAACATTTACTTCATATAGTTGTGGTGAAGGATAAATGAGATTATTCATGAACAGTGGGTTAAATAGCATCCCTCTAAAATTCACATCCATCTGGAACCTTAGAATGTTTCCTTATTTGGGGGTGCCTGGGTGGCTCAGTCAGTTAAGCATCTGCCTTTGGCTCAGGTCATGATCCCAGGTCCTGGGATCGAGCCTCGCATCAGGATCCCTGCTCAGCGGGGAGTCTGCTTCTCCCTCTCCCTATAACTCTCCCCCTGCTTGGGCTCGTGCTCTCGCTCTCTCTCTCTCAAATAAATAAATCTTTTTAATAAAGAAAAAAAAAGAATATTACTTTATTTGGTAATACAGCCTTGGCAGATGTAATTAACTAAGATGAGGTCCTACTAGATTGGGGCAGACCCTAAAGCCAACAACTGCTGCCGTTGTAAGATATCTGTGCATGCACACAGGGGAGGGGGTCATGTGTTAGTGGCAGAGATGGGAGTAAAGCAGCTACAAGCCAAGAAACGTGAAAAACTGCCAGAAACCTCTGGAAGCTGGACAGGGCAAGAGAGGAGTCTTCCCCAAAGCCTTCAGAGGGAACATCACCCTGCTGAAACCTTGATTTTGGACTTCTAGCCTCCAGCACCATGAGAGAGTACATTTCTCTTGTTTCCAGCCACCCAGTTTGTGTCTATGTCACGGGAGCCTCAGGAAACTAATGCAACATGTACGAAGTTGGTCTTTAGCCCAGGGAAAGTAGTCACTAAAAATTAGCAGTTAGTAGATAAATTCAAACACCTGTGCCAATTGTTGGACCTGAAACCTTCTCCATCGCTGTTCCAATCCTGTTCAACATTTAAGTTAATATCTCTCACTTTCCCTTGCATGGTAGTAATGTGAGTGTTCCGCTGGCCTGCAAGCCCCATGAGATAGAAGCCAAGCTTTAGGCAACGTCTGTGTCTCTTACAGCACCAAGCGCTGTGGTAATAATGATTTGAATGCTTACTATGGGTTAGGAGCAGTGCTTGGCACAGGAGTTACAAAAAAATAACCATGTTGCTGCCTCCGCCCTCGATAAGCTGGACATTTCTGTGGAGAGAGGGTCACACAGTCGAGTCACTGTGGGACTGTGGTAAGTCCTGTAACAGAGACAGGTAAAGAACTGAGCAAGAGGAGGGCTGACTCATGCTCACTTGGGAGTGCAGGTCAGACTTCACGCAAAAGTGCAGCTGAGGCTTGAAGTGTTACCAAGCAGATGAGGACAAGTAAGGCAGGGACCTCAAATGCAAAGATGAGACTATGATGGCCTGGTGGACAATGCTAAGGAATTTGAACTCTACATTGTAGAAATAAGAAATAACCAAAAGTGTAATCGCATTTAAATAGATTATTTTGGGGCACATGGCTGACTGCTATTCCTTGAAAGAAGGTTTTACTGTGAAGTCTCGATATGACAGGCATTACCCTGGTCGCTGCTCTCTCATGGGGGGCTATCCCATCCTTTCCTGAGTCCCCGGGTCACTCTGAAATCAAAGGGAAGTCCTGAGTCTTCTCCTGTGCTATGTCCCAGTGACATTGAGACACGGAATTGAGGGGTAGGAGCTAAGACCTGAAAAGACAGAGAGGTTCTAGCCCAATCCTATAGAAGTAGGATGTGATTTGGGGACCTAGGCAGACAAAGTAGTGAGGGGAAGAGAAAAAAAAAAAAGGGCCACTGAAGGCAAAAGTAGTTACATTGCCTCTCTCTGTGAACTTTGAAAAAAAGACTTCAGCCTCAGGTGAGAGTTGGATTAGCAAGCATGAGCTTCTCCACACCCTGGGAGCTCTGGGAACATAGGGAACAAGAGATAGCAGCCTACAAAATCAGGCAGCAGACCAGAGCTAGGAAGAGGGGGCAAGTTCCTTCAACCAAGGGCCAAAACCCAATTCCCAGGTCATCCCATGACTCAGCGCAAACAATGGTGTCTCATGGTGGCCAAGAGGCTGAACACCAGGCCAGGTCCCGCAGCAAGCCCATGAGGCAGCTCCCACAAGCACTTGGGGTCATCATCGAGGTGAGAGCACCTTTTACAGGCTGGGGTTTCCCAGGAATTCCTCTCTCTCTGTCTACATGTAGTTTCTTCACAGTTTGACATTTGTATAACATAGTGTCTTCTACTAACTAAATGTTTTTTTCTGTTACATCAACTTTATTGAGGTCTAATTTTAATTCCATAAGTGTACCTATTTAAAATGTACATTTTGATGAGTTCTGACGAGTTTATACACCCAAGTAACTAGCACTACAATCAAGATGCAGAACATTTCCTTCACCTCAGAAAAGTCCCTTGTGTTGCTTCCCAGTCAAGTCTTCTACCCCCAGCTCCAAGCAACCATTGATCTGCTTTCTGTCACTGGAGATTAGATTTGTCTTTTCTGGAATCTCATATAAGTGGAATCATCCAGTATGTGCTCTTTGGTGTGTCAGGCTTCTTTCACTCTGCATAAGGTTTTTGAGACCCAGCCATGTCATTGTATACGGCGGTGGTTCATTCTGTTTTTATGGCTGACTAGCATTTCAGTGTATGAATATACCTCACAGTGTTTATCTATCCACCTATGGATGAAATTAGGGTTGTTTCCACTTCTTAACTGTTATGAATTAAGCTTCTATGAACATTTGTCTACACGTCTTTCTGTGGACATATGTTTTCATTTCTCTTGGGTAAATATTAGGAATAGGATTTCTGGGTGTTATCCTTTAAAGTGTGTTTTTATAAGAAACTGCCAAACTCTTTTCCATAGTGGTTGCACAATTTTGCTTTCCCACCAGCAATGTATGAGAGTTCCATTGCTCCACATCCTTGCCAACACTGGCTTCCGATATGGGATGTCGTTTTAATTTTAGATATTCTAATGGGTGTGTAGTAGTTTCTCTTGTGCCTTTAATTTGCATTTCCCTGCTAATTAATGATAATGAGCATCTTTTTATGTGCTAATTGGCCATTCTTGTATAAAATGTCTCTTTAAATTTTTATCTTTTTAAAATCATTTTTTTATGGGATTGTTTTTTATTAGTAAGTCTGAAGAGTTCTTAAGTATTCCGGTATAAGTGCATTGTCATATGTACTGCAAATACATATATATGACTGGAACCCTCATTAAATTACATTGGCATTTTTGTCAAAAATCAATTGTCTGGGGGCGCCCGGGTGGCTCAGTCGTTAGGGGTCTGCCTCCGGCTCAGGTCATGATCCCAGCGTCCTGAGATCGAGCCCCATTTATGGGGCTCCCTGCTCCGCAGGAAGCCTGCTTCTCCCTCTCCCCCTTCCCCTGCTTGTGTTCCCTCTCTCGCTGTGTCTCTCTCTGTCAAATGGATAAATAAAATCTTTAAAAAAAAAATCAGTTGTCTGTATATGTGGTAGATCTATTTCTGGATTCTTTTCTGATTCTTTAATCTAGATGTCTATTCATACACCAATACCAACTTGTCTTGATTCCTATTGTTTTAAGAGGAGTCTTGAAATTAAGTAGTATAAGTCCTCCAACTTTGCTCTTGTATTTCAAAGTTGTTTCAGGTATTACAGATCTTTTACATTTCTATCTAAAGGTTAAAAGCAGTTTGTCAATTTATATATTTTAAAAATCTGCTGGAATTTTTATTGGAATTGCATTGATTCTATAGATCAATTTTGGAAGAACTAATATGAAAACAATATCTGCCAATCCAGGGACATAATATTTCCCTCCATTTATTTAGGCCTCCTTTGTTCAGCAACATCATGTAGTTTTCAATGCTCTGATGTTGTATATATTTCACTAAATGTGTACCTAAGGGTCTCCATGTTTTTTGACGCCACTGTAAATGGTACTGTTGATGGCAATTTCAATTAACCAGCTGCTCATGGCTTGTTTAAAAAATGTTCTAATATTACTTTCTGCTAAAATTGTTCCATTTTGCAGTCATGAACAAAAGCACTGGGTAAAGGGTACATGCTATTCTGGAAGTATTCTTGAAACTATCTGAAGAAATTCATGAAGAGTGTGCCTGGATGGAAATGCTGTCTAAGCCATGGCTTCCCCTAAGAGTTGGTCCTCAAACAGAAGGTGGCCAAGATCACAGGGGGATCCTGCATGGTAATTCAGTCATCCTGGAGAGCCAAATTCAGTTACTCTGACTCTGTGGGAAGAAGAATTAAGGGTTCTTGAGCAGTGGCTCACAAACCTGGGGGGAGAAGGAAGAAAAAAGTTCTTCCTCTAAGCTTCTCAGAATCCTCTTGGCAATTTTTCAGAATCACTGGAAGCTTTGGATACTCGATCCTCAGGCATGTATCCTCCCTTCTATTCCCACTTTGATAACCACTGTGATCTCGATATTGATGGGAAGGCAGTGTATCTCTCAGTGTGTGGGGGTGGAAAATAGCTCTAAATGACATGGGGTCATTTGCAATATGGGTACTTAGTGTGGGGCCCTGAAGAAAGTCCTTCAGAACCTGTAATTCCTGCTAAAAGCTAATGTCCCACAGTTTGTAACTGGTTCTGGTGGGAGTGCTTCAATCCCTCGTTACATTACAATGGAAATGCCCCAGAGGTGATAACCTAAGTAAGTCATTATCAAACAGTTAACACCTGAACCAACAAGTAATCACCTTGGAAACTGTCTATAGTGCCCTATAGTTTTGGGGCACTTTTGATGGAAGGAGCATTGCAGGAGAGAAAGAAGAAAAACTCTGAAACATTTATGCATTATAGATAAAGTTCAAAATATACCCAATAAGGGAAAAGGGCAAAGAAAGACCATTTGGAGAACTGAAAATGCACTGCCTTCTTTCTGCTTGTAGGGCCCACATAGTTGACTAAACGCCACTGCCTGTTAGCAGGACCTGTGGGGCTGACCTACTTATCACTTAAAGAAATATAGGAATATTCATGCAGATTGTCCAAAAATTCCTCTGCACTAACCTAACAAACTCCTGCCCATCCTTCTAAGCTCATCTCTATAGCACTTCTTCTATGAAACCCATTCTAAGTTCCCCACATTAGTAGCTGCTCCTCCTTTCTGCTCACACAGAACTTTATTCATAACACAAGTTTTGTACTTTCTAGGATAAATCCAAACTATTTTGTTTGCCTATCTCTCCCCCACTATTCTGGAGAAAAGTTGCTTCAATGATCATGGTTTATCTCCACCTCAGAATTTGCCTCTGAGCTTCACTCCCCTAAAATCCAACTGCCTTTTCTGATATCAACATTTGGGTCCATCAAAGGGAACTCAAACTCAAAGTACCCAAGGCTGAACTCACAACATCTCTACCTTTTTCAGTGTTTGCTCTCCCTTGGTGAATAGCTTCTCTATTTCTCTGGTTGGGCAAGCCAGAAATGTACAGTCATTCTCGACACCCACATCCTGGTTGTTCTCCACACCCACATCACTTCATGACTTTACTTCCTAAATACCTCTAGACTCTCCTCATATTCATCCATTCTTGCTGTCATCAATATAGACCAAGCATGCTTGCAATATCCTGTTAACTGATCTCCCCATATAGTCTAGGCTGCTGCTCACCCATTTACCCCACTGCAGCCATTGTGATCTCTGCCCTGCCTAAAACCCTTCAATGTCTTCCTTTATGCTTGGGGTAAAGACTCAATCTCTAACATCATCTACAAATAAACCCCTGTGTAGTCTCAAGGTGCCCACCTCACCAGCCACTTCTCACTTTCTCTGCTCCAGCTGCCCTACCCTTTTTCCTTTAGCTCCTTCTTTATTTTATTTTATTTATTTATTTTTATTTAAATTTTAATATATTATTTAAATGTATATTTAATGTATTTCAATATTTTATTTAAATTTAATATTTTACGTTTAAAAATTATTTTATTTTTAAATGATTTCAGACATACAAAAAAAAGGTGCAAAAATAGTACAAAGATTTCCCATGTACTTTTCACCCAGCTTCCCTAAATGTGAACATCTTACATAACCAGAGTGTAATTATCAAAAACAGGAAATTAATGTTCATATGCAATACTAGGAACTAATTTACAGATCTTACTTGGATTTCCACAGTTGGTTCAGGATCCAATCGATGACTCCTCATTGCATGTGAGTGTCATGTCTTCTTTGTCTCTGATCAGGAGCAGTTCCCTGTTCTTTCTTTATTGTTTATGACCTTGACTAATCTTGAAGAACACAGGACAGTTATCTAGTACCATAATTCTCAGTTTGGGTTTGTCTGATGTTTTCTCATGTTAAGTTCAGGTTATACATAATTTGGCAAGAATATCATAGAGGTGATGTTGTATTCTCAGTGTATTATATCAGGAAGCATGTGATGTTAATGTCTCATTACTGGTGATGTTAACTTCGAGCTCTTGTTAAGATGGTATCAGCCAAGTTTCTTCATTGTAAAGGTACTCTTCATTGAGGGGAGGGAGAGTGGAGAGAAGAGAAATTTTGAATCTATGTGAATATTCTGTTTCTCATTATACTTTTACTCACCGATTTTATCATCAGTTGATGATTCTTGCATGCAATCATTATTACTGTGGTGTTTTTTGAATGGTGATTTTCTATTTTCATCATCGCTTTTACATTTGTAAGTTAGGATTCTACTGCAAGAAAGAGCTATCATCTCCTGTTTATTTATTTATTCAATTGTTGATTATCACTGTGGACTGATGGATATTTATTTTTTTCTATAAGTTATGATCTATTGCTATCATTATTTATTTTGTAGCTCAATTGCCCCAAATTTTGGACTTGATCCTTTTCATTGTCCTAAAAGTAGCAAGTATGCATGTGCTATGAGGGCTTTGAACATGCTGTTCTGTTAGCCTGAAATAATGTTCTAGCCTTCCCCTGTCATCGCTGTTGCATCCCCAACTTCTTTGTGCACTAAATCCCTTTAAAGCCTTGCAATTTCAGCTCTAATGCCCATCTTCTGGAAAGCCTTCCTGAACCTCCCAGAAGTGGTTAGGGTTCCCCTTGTAAGTTTTCAAAGCACTATTTACTTTTTCTTCATAGCACTTAACATATTTCAAAATTAAACCCTTCTTGTGTGAACATTTCTGAGAGCAGGGATTGTATCTGTTTTAGCCTAGCACATTAATAAGCCTTCAGTAAATGATTAAGATTGAATTAATGAATAAATGAACTAATACCTGAAAGTAAATGGGTTGAGTTCTTTGCAGAAATGCCATATTGATGATTCATTTTTACTCCAAGAGAAGTTTTTCCCCTGGATCTTATAGATCCAGGTAAGATATGGTTGACAGTTTGACACATGAAGATTCATTTTTTAAAAAAGCCATTGAAGGGGAGCCTGGGTGGCTCAGTTGGTTAAGCGACTGCCTTCGGCTCAGGTCATGATCTCAGGGTCCTGGGATCGAGCCCCACATTGGGCTCCCTGCTCGCCGGGAAGCCTGCTTCTCCCTCTCCCACTCCCCCTGCTTGTGTTCCCTCTCTCGCTGTCTCTCTGTCAAATAAATAAATAAAATCTTAAAAAAAAAAAAAGCCATTGAAGTCTGACTTAATGACTTGGATCTTGGGTCTAAAGATTATTGCCTGGATGGTCTCAATTCCATGCATATTGTTTTATTTGTCTTTGTTTCTTGCAATGGTAAAAATATACTTGCCTCCATACCCCATGTATGACTGGTGATATGAATTGTGGAGGAAAATGTGTGACTGGGGGCAAAGAGCTCTGTACAACCCATTGCTATCTGACTCCTGATTGTCTGTCATAAGTTTGTTTCATTAAGGACATGGCAAGTGACATATTTTAAGTTAGATACTGAAGCTTATACCAAACACTTAGAATCAATTCCACTCTCTGTTCAAATAGGATTCTCACTGAGAAGATTTCATTTCTAATTTGGAAACTTGGAATGTCAAGGTCTCATGATATTTGAAAACAGAAAGCAGGGCTACCAGAAAAGACTTTCATTCGGGCAATCTGAGAGTGATGCTCTGGGATAGCATTCTGATTTATCTTCACAAGCTGGTTCCTTAGGTTCTCAGGTGGATGTCAAGATTCCAGAGAAAATTCTTCTAACAGGTGACAGCAGGTGAGAGCAACTGAGCACATCTGCAACCCAGCCCAAAGGCCATACCTGACCTTGGGAGTTTCAATCATCTGAGTCTGCCAGGTTTAAGAAAGGAATATAAAGAATATTACTTGGAAAATGATTAATTTCTCTGGGCAAAGTCTTCATAAGCAAGGTTTCTCACTAATGTCTCTCTATATACTTAATTTGAAATGTTACCTGTCCATCAACAACCACATGTGAGATTTACCCCACTTGCAAGCTAACAAATTAGCTTACCACAGTTTTGTGAGTGCTTCCAGGGGACAAGACACTCCTGGGTCAGAGACAAAGGATGCTTTGTTACCCATAGCTATAGCAGTAACTAGCATATCAGAATTTTTGCACCACAAGCATTAATTCCCACAAGATGATGACAGCTACACACATAGCGGGTTGCATTCCAGGAGAGGAACCCTGTGCTTAAGGAACCTGACTCTTTTATAATAGGCAGTAAGCACATCTACTTTGCTGTGGAGGGAGATGTTATCTTTATTATACTGGATTGTAAGTATACCTGTCTTTGCTTCAGGGAAAGATACTATCTCTACTTTCCAAGGTGGTGATCTTTGCTCTAGGGAAGACATTATCTCTAGCCTACAAACTGTTTGCTATAAAAACATCCTTAAAGATAGTTGGAATAAAATGCAGTCAGTGCATTGATCATAAGATGTGCAGGAAAAAAAGATAATTTTATTCCAACAGCATATTTTCCCCTCTGTCCTCTTATTGAAGTCCCATCCTGTGTGTATACTTGAATGTTCCTGATCTCCTCTTTCTGATGACCCCTAGACACACACACACACACACACACACACACACCCCAAAACCCATTTGTTCTCTGTACCCAAGTCCCTAGGACAATTATGTCCATTGTGTGGTGGGGCAATCTGTACTTAGGTACCTCCTAGGTAAGGGCCAGTTTGTACAAGTGCTTAGGACTAAAGTCATTTTGGGGTTGTGGGTAAATGGATGGAGCCTCCACCACTCCTGATGTGTCATATCCACAGGAACTAGTGATAATGCATTATCACTTGCCTGGAACACAGTAAACACTGAATAGATGTGAGCTATTATATCAGTCAAAGTACACAAGACTTTTGCTGTAGGAATAAATTAGCTCAAATATCAAAGTGTGTTTTTTATCTTTATCATGCCACTTGTCCATTGCCAGTGGCCCGGAGGCTCTGCTCCACACTGTCCTGACTCCAGGACATAGGCTGTCAGGGCATCTGAAATGTTGCTGGTCCCTGGGGCAGAGGACAAGAACTATCGGGAGAAACTAGGACAGACAGTTAAATGCTCTGGTGCAGAAATCAAACATGTCACTTCAAAAAATAAATAAATAAAACATACCACTTCAGTTCACAGGTCACTGGCCAGATTGGGTGACATGGCACCACAACGGGGCCAAGTAGTACAATACTACCATGTGCTCAGAAGGCAGAGAAGCAGAATATTTGGGGACAGCATGATGATTAACAACATATCCTATGGCAGAGGACATCATAACTGCCTATTCAGCATTCTTTTGATTTTTTTTTTTTTTTTGGTAATAGAACCCCAATTTTGTTTAGGTCTTTCTCCTTTCCCCCCAGAGTCATGGAGCCCCAAGGAGAACATGATCAACACCCTTGACAGGAGGGGTAGGCCTGACTGGTCAAGGGGCACTGCCACCCTTCTTGCTGGTGAGCATCTTAGCAATGAGCACAAATAATTCAGGCCCCTGGCAGGCAAACAGAGGTTTTAAGTTCCTGGGGCCTTAGGGGGAACTTATTTCTCAGTCTTCTTAAAAAGCTTCTAGAAAAGACTTCTCTTTCTTCTTTGGATATTGTCAAGCCCAGCTATGAGGCCTGGATTCAGCTGCAGCATCTTCTTGCCACCAATCTGAAGATGAAGCTCCCCAAAAGAACCCACAGGGAAGCAGACCTAGAGCCACTGGACAGAGTGAATCCTAAAGCCCTCTGGACTTCCCATAATGAAGCCTCACTCTCGAAGCTAACAGGGAAAGAATTTTCTGTTACTTTTAGCTAAAAACAACCTAACAATACTGCTATCTTCCTGTTAACTTTGGAAAGAAGGGCAGTGTGGAGTCGGGAAGGAACAGAGTTGGGTCAGCTAGTACCACGGGTGGCAAGAAACCAGCAGTGAAACAATCAGATGTACACAATGTCTAGGGTCTGCCACCATGCCCGTCTGCCACCCCCCAAAACCCTGGCCGTGAGCCCTGGCAACATGGGCATTTTGCTGGCCTGATCTGCAACTGTAGCCTTCATCTCTTAGGAAAGATCTATTACCCTGTCTGGAAGAAGGCACTAGTCTTAAGTCCTGTGATTAACTCCAGATTTTGATCTTCAGTGCAGATTTCCTGCTAGTTCTCTCTGAGCTCTCTTGAAGGATGTGCCTCTGGGTTTAACTACAATTTCTAAGACCAGGTCATAAGACGGTCCTGTAGCTTGACTTCGAACCTCCTGATTGTGTCAGCTGAGCCGCTACACACAGATGGTGTCAAGTGTCATAGGAAAGGTCTTTTGATTGCCATAGGATCACGTTGGGTGTTTCCAGTGCACATCCGTGTCAGGGCTAGGCAAGCCCGTTGGCTGTAATGTACTGGAGTTTAGTTTCTTTACCTCTTTTCTCAGGTCATCTTCTTGAAGGCATATCAGGTTAGAGTCAGAAGGCACGTCTTAGATCAATATTCCCAGCAGGAAAATGCTCTGGGAACCTCTGACTGCGTGGCTAGTCATTTATTTCCTGTGTTGTTGTAGTTCATCCTTAGGGGAAGAATTATTTGTTTTTTATCCTGCCATATTAAATAAAATCCTGGTTTAGAGCTAGGCAAGGTTTTATAAGGCAGATAAAAGGCCTGTTTTTAATAAACAGGGTGGAATGATAAGAAATGCGTTCTCTGTGCAGCGGTTCAGTGACATAAGAGAATCATGAGGACCTCCAGCTCCGTGAAGGTTCCTTGTCCACAGCACTGATCAACAGCCAGCAGTTTGCAATCTCACCCAGAAATAGAACTGGCAGGAACAGACATATAGGCTTTGGGTGAGATTGGGTTTCAAAGAAGTTCAGGAAAATTTCAAAACAGCATGTGCTGTTATTGGGTTGGGGCCTCACTAGGCTTGCAGTGAGTGGACCATCCCAGGGCTGTCATCTGTCTTAGGAAAGCAGAAACAATCACTGACCGATGCTGCAGCAGGTAGAGATGGTATTTTCAAGGTCACTCAGGTCATTTTATGCTGGCATAAAAATGAAAGTTGACTCTGGAGCAAACAGTTCGTGTAACAAGACCCTTGAAATGCTAGCAGAACAGCTTCTCGAGGTTTTCTTTCTGTCTTTCTTCACTGGCTAATTTCTATGCAACTGTCACGACTTCACCTCTTTTTTCTTTATTATTTAAATTCAATTAGCCAACTTATAGTACATCATTAGTTTCAGATGTAGAATTCAGTAATTCATCAGTTGTATATAACACCCAGTGCTCATCACATCACGTGCCCTCCTTAATGCCATCACCCAATTACCCCATCTTCCCACCCACCTCCCCTCCAGCAACCCTCAGTTTGTTTCCTATAGTTAAGAGCCTCTCATGGTTTATCTCCCTCTCTGATGACTTCCCATTCAGTTTTTCCTCCCTTACCCTATGTGCCGTTTCTTATATTCCATGTATGAGTGAAACCATATGATAATTTTCTTTCTCTGATTGACTTATTTTGCTCAGCATAATACCCTCCAGTTCCATCCACATCGATGTAAATGGTAAGTATTCATCCTTTCTGATGGCTGAGTAATATTCCATTGTATATATATACCACATCTTCTCTATCCATTCATCTCTCGGTGGACAGATGATGGCTGCAGTTTTCACTTACAATAACTAAGAACAATCTCTGATATCTATTCACCACTTACCATATTTGAGGTATCATCCAAAGTTCTTTACAACAGTCCTCAAAGGGGGGGTTCTCTTATCACCCCAGTTTGTAGGTGAGGAAGCTGAGGAACAGAGAGGTTAGATAACTGGCTCAATGTAACACAGCTTGGAACCCCACTGGGCTGGCTCTGTAATCTCCAGAGGCTAGAGAAGCAAGGAAACTTCAATGCTAGACTGGGAAACAGTCTGCAGCCAACAGAAGGTCAAAAGGAGGAAGTGACAGGCAAGGCAGAGAGGAGGCAAAATCAAGTAGGCAAAGGATGAAGGTTCACTACCAATTTGAATCTTTAAAAAAGAGCTGCCAGTGTCCAAAGAGACAACAGCATAAAGAACTAAGCACATGGCCTCCTAGAGCAGCTACTTTGAAGGAAGTGAGCAAGTTCTGCTAAGCTAGTTCTGCCCCACTCTATTTTCAATTTTTATTGGAACCTTCAGTCACAAACTCCTCAACTAGTAATTACCCAAACTACTGCTAATTTTCAAGGTATTAAATATGGCTTTGTTAACGGTAAAATTACAAAGGATAAGGAAGGCGGGATTCAATATAGATAAAGAATCTTCTCTGTATTTCAGGGAGAAAATTCAACTGATATCCATCTAGTTGTTTGGAGAGTTGAGACATGACCAGTGTTATAAATAATATCAAAGAATATTTCAGCCCCCAGGAATTTTTCAAAGCCCCATTTTCTTTTCCCCAACCCATCCTGTTGTGTTTTGTTTTGTTTTGTTTTTTTGTTTTTTTTCCCCCAAAGCCAAAGAAGTAGAATTTGGAACCCATCTTAAGGTTTTGTTAAAACTCATGTTTGCCACAGTCTGATTTCTTTCAGATTTTGTCCATCTTTCGAATTCAAAATATAATGCTATAATAACATTCACGGCCAAGTGTATTTCTACTTAGAAGCAAGAGAGTAGAGAATTGTCCTCTAGAATTTCTTTTTTGTTATAATTTTAGCTACCTCTGGTCTACCCTTTTTGTCTCTCCTTTCAAAAATCTTTTCTATCTTCCCCTGGCCCAAATTTTTATTCTTCTATTCTGCCCAGGCCAGAATGACTTAAGCAATGAAAAAAAAAAAAGGGGGAGTAGGAATATGTATTCTTTATTTACATGGCAACCTTCTTTTACAGATTCTAAACTTTAGACCAGAGAGCGAGAACATTGCCTTCTAAATATTTGTGGGCTGGATCTAGGCTCCTTGGTTAAAGACATTCAAAATGGATGGAAATACTTGGCATAACTCTCAAGGTTATAGTTTTATAAGGGCCACTTGTTATTTTTCTTTGTTACATAATCCTATCTCATTTCTGTCCCTCTCTCAATAAGCTTTCCAGACTACTGGATTATCAAGATGAGAAAATCTGACTCTTGGACTGAACACAATATCACTCTGGGCTTCTTCTTCTTTTTTTTTTTTTAAGATTTTATTTATTTATTTGAGAGAGAGAGAATGAGAGACAGAGAGCACGAGAGGGAGGAGGGTCAGAGGGAGAAGCAGACTCCCCGCCAAGCAGGGAGCCCGATGCGGGACTCGATCCCGGAACTCCAGGATCATGACCTGAGCCGAAGGCAGTCACTTAACCAACTGAGCCACCCAGGCGCCCCACTCTGGGCTTCTTATATTTCCAACTCGAGCACAGAGAAAGTGGTACTTTTATTTCAGCAAAGGCTCAGTTAATAACATACTTCTGATTTTGGAACATTTGGGATGGAAACCGGGTTAGGAAATCCCATGTCATAGTACCTCTTGCTCATGTTTGGAAACCTCAGGGAACACCAGCAATGTCTGGCGACCAACCAGGCCTCTCCCATCTTCTGTGTGACACTGATCTCATTTCTTCTTACTCCCTGTCAGACTCCAGCCAAGAGAACTTCCCACACACATCTTGCACAGTTTTGCCCATCTCCACGCATGCACCAGTCAATAAAAGCATTTACAAGGCACCTACTTTGTGCAGAGGGAGGATTGTGTTTCACTCTCCACTCTGCCAATTCCTGGATTAAGACAGTGGCTCAGAATATCTTTCCAGAAAATGTTCTCTGCTTAACTCCACCCTCTCTAACGTCTCCAGAAATGTGTCCTATGGTGGGCACAGCTCCAGTGCTGCTTAAGAGAGTGTTGTGCCAGTTTTTTGACCATGACCCACAGAAAGGAATAAATTTGATGATACAATAACCCTGCACACGTACACACACACACACGCACGCACGCACACAGCTTGCAAATACAGTTAACCAAAACAAAACTTTCATGAAAATAATATTTACTATGTAGGGTGCACTTGATTGTTTTAATACAAATTTGATTTCATAAAACAAAGATACTTATCTTTACCCACAAAATTGATCTCCTGACCGGCAGCTTGAAAAACTCTAGGAAACTCTGGGTATTTAGGAAGCATAGAAGTTAATTCAAGATTCTAAAGGATGAATCTATAATTCAAACAGGGGGTGACTTAAGAGTGTTCACCAAATATTGTCAGAAAAGTGAAGATTGCTTCAGATAAGGTATTTGCAAGCAAATGTTAAGTTTGACCAGATCTTCTGAATTCCCGAGAATTAATTCATTCCTTAAAGCAAACTTTTTTTTTTTTTCCAAGACTTCAAACATACAAAAAATGGATGAGGTTTTTGTCCTCCAGGAGCTCATGGTTTAATGGAGGACACAGAAAAGTGACCCAGTAATCTTGCCCCAGTGTTCTAAGAGCTACACCTGAGACCCACATGGGGGGCTGTGAGAGAAACAAGAGGCCCCTAATTCAGAAAGAGGTGAATGACACCTTCTCTCTAGACCAAGGACGTCCTAAGTATTTGTGTTCAGAAAGCATGGGACCTCTTGAATCTGCAGGGCATTATGAGTGGTTCCGGGCTTCAGGGAAGGGCATCAATGGGAAAATGATCAAAGATGAACCTCTGGAGGCAGGCGAGCAAAGAAGCTTGAGTTTTCTCCTGAAACACAAAGGGAATCCATTGAGAGGTTTTAAGAAGGGCAGAGGATAACAAGGTTTCTGTTTTTGAAAGATGCTTGAAGAAGTCGTGTAGAGGATGCTGGCCAAGAAGCCTTGTGGAGAAAAGAGTCTCGTTAGGAGTCTGGTGTCAAACACCAGATGAGAAATCGTGCAAAAGGCCTTGGCTGAGGCAATGGCAGTGGGAATGAAGAGGGGAAGCCTCTGTGGAACCTTAAGGACACAGTAGCAAGTTGATTCAAGCAGGTCACATCTTAGATGCCTCCCAGGTTTCTGGCTGGCATGACTGGAGTGGCCTTTGAGCCATCCATTCAGATGGGGATTGCATGCAGGTGGAGGGCAGGGTTGGGGGTGGGGTAAGAGTTCAGTGATGGACATACTGAGTTTGGAGCTGTATGGTGATCCCATAGCCATTTGGATCTGGGGCTTGGGGAGAAGCCGGGCCTGGTGTTAGACAAAGCCACAAGGCAAAGATATGAAGTAGGACAGAATCAGAAGACTGGGGACGAGGCTCCAAATTCAGGGCAATTACTGATTTGCTGGAGATCAGTCATTCCCATGACTCTGGTTAGTGTGGGGTCAGTGCAGACAGCCCTTGTCCTTCCTTCCTGTCTTCTCTAGCTAGCAGGAGGAATGAAGAGTCTTTAATATATTTATTGAATACAGTCCTTCCTTCTGGAACCTTCTGGAGATGACACAGGTGCCAGGTGGAGATCATAGCTCCAACAAAGCAAGACAAAGGTAAGGGTGACTTGTACCTAGTCATTAACAAAAAGCAAAGGGCTAGTTCTGAAATGTTTGCTGGGTAGGGGTCCCTGATTCCTGATAGATTCCCAATATTCATTTCACACATTGGGTGTTGTCTTCCAGAGGACCATATGCTCAGTTGAGAGTGTGGTTTCTTTACTAGGTTTTAAGCCCTTCCAGCTATCAAGTTCAGCACTCTGTTACCGGTATGTGAGTCCTCAGGCCAGCCTACAAGCATGGGAAAGCAGAACTCAGTTTCTGTTCTAGCCTCTTAGGGGCAGTGAAGCTCCCTGTTACGGGCTGAGTTGTATCCCCTCAAAATTCATCTGTTGAAGTCCTAACTCCCAGCACCTCAGAAAGTGGCTGTGTTTAGAGATAGGGTCTTTAAGAAAGAAATTAAATTAAAATGGGGTCATATAGGTGGGCCCTAAAATCCAGCACGACTGGTGTCTTTATGAGAGATGATAGCCATCTACAAGCTAAGGAGAGAGGCCTCAGAAGAAATAATTACGTTGACACCTTGATTTTGGGCTTCTAGCCTCCCAAACTGTGAGAAAATAAATTTCTGTTGCTTAGGCCAGACTGTGGTGCTTTGTTATGGTGGCCCTAGCAAACTCACGTACTCACCTTTTGTTTTTCTGATGGGGGCTGGTATACACAAAAGCTCAGTGCATACCCAAGAGGAAAAATAAGAGTCTAGCGTTTGGAGGAAAAGAAGCCGGGGTTGGAACGAAATGCAATGTGAACACTAGCTACTGAAACAGATAAATCACACAAGTGGATTTAACAAGTATAAATGTATCTACTGCCTTGCAGATTACCATCTACTTTACAAACTTTAACTGATCTGATGTTCTCAACCGCCTCAGCATCACCTAGAAACGCAAATTCTCGGGCCCTCGTTAGACTAAAAGGATCAGAAAGGGGAGAAAGAGGGGGAGGTGGGGGAGGCAAAAACAAGCCGTGTTTTAACAAATCTCGGGGGACTGTGATTGGCTGAAGTGTCAAGTGTGAGAACCACTGAGCTAGGGCACGGTCCCCTGTCCAGATGCGCCTCTGGGCGGGGGGAGGGGGCCGGGAGACTTCCCAGTTGTGACGGGGCCGACAAGGGCGGTCTCCTTGACAACTGGCCCAGAGCTCTACCGACTGCAACGTTCGCACGCGTTGGTGGGTTTTATCCCGCGAGCGGCTCAAACTCAGAGCGGCCGCTCGGGTCTCTAAGGGTAAGCGGCGCCCCTCCGGGCCCCGGGCGGCATGGAGGGCGGCGAGCGAGAGTCCGGGGAGCCCCGGCGCCGCCGGGCGTGTGCGCTTGCGCGCGTCCCCGGGCCGGGCCAGGGCGGGAGCGCGCCGAGGGGGTGGGTCGCGCCGCCCCGCCGGCCTGGCGCGCCGTCCGAGCCACTCAGAGCGCCCGGCGGCCGACACCCGGGGGCCCTACGAGTGATACCCGGCGCCCGCCTGCCGCGCCGGGACTCGCGCGTCCGCGCTCGGGAACCGAGGCTCCCGGTCGGCCCTGGCCTGCCTCGCAACTTGCTCTGCTCCGGCTGCGGCGGCGAGTCTGCCGGGCCCCTCGCCGAGAGCCAGCTAGTGTGGGGACGGTGCCGCGGTCGCCGAGGTCCCGCGCCAGTGTGCGCCTCCCCGCCCGGCGCCGCTGCGGGGCGACCGCCACCTTCGTCGCCGCGGGGAACTTTGTGCGGGGGGAGGGGGGCCCGCCCGGCAGGTGGGCGACCGCGGCGGGCGAGCCGAACGGGTGAGTGGGGCTGTGAAGTTGGAGTGTGAGTGTGCGGGCGCCCCGTGGTGGGACGCGGGCCCTCGCGTGTAGGTTTCCCCTGCCCCTCCTCTTGGTCGCCCTGCAAAGTTTCACTCAGGACCGGTGGCGGGGGGGTCGGGGGGGGAGGGGATCGGCTAACCTGCTGCTCGTGTGTTTACTCTGGCGAAAGCGCGAGTCATTCGGACAGCCACTCCTCCCGGCCGGGTGAGTGACACGGCGGCCCCGGCCTCCAGCCCCAAGCCAGACCCAGGGCTCCACCGGCACCCAAGAGCGCCGGTGGCCCGGGGCTGCGGATACGCCTGGAGCTCACCCCAAGCCGCTTCCTGGCCCTAGGACCCGGGGGAGGGTGTGTGTGTGACGGGCCACCGCCCTCCCCTCCGCCTCTTTAATTCGAGCGGGAGAAGGCTACTGAGATACAAGACACAAACTTTGTTTTCCCTCAGTAAAACTGCTTTTCCAGTGTTTTAAAACTAGACGTGCAGACGCGATTCATGGTGGTTTCTTTGGGACACCCCTGGGGGCGGGGCTGCACCGGCTGGCCCTCAAGTGGGGGACTCCGGGCGCGCCCAGTGGCCCGGGGGCGCGAGGACAGCTCTGGTCCTCTTCCCCTGGGGTCTGGCCTCAGCACCGGCACGGCGGCCAGGATGGCCCCGGCGCGCTGGCCACTGCTCGGGAAGGGATGACCGTCGGTGCTGGGTGCGGGGGTCCTGCGCTCGGGTGGGCTCCAGGTTCCGACCCTCTGTCCTGCTCCTCGCTCGGTCCCGCGGCTGCTCCCGCTGGTGGCCCGGCAGAGGGCGCCAGCTCCCGATCGCTGCGCGGGCCGGCGGAGGGGAGGGGACTTGTTCGAGCCTCCAGGTAAGGAGCGTAGTGAATCATCCCGAGAGGGGGGACCCGATCCTCGCTCTGTGAAAGGAGGCAGGGAGTGGCCGTGGCGCTGTTGAGAAGCTGGGGCTGCCAAGCCGCTGTCCGCCGGGAAGCGGCGATTCTGCCACCCAGAGGTCTGGGGAAAGCTCAGGAAGGTGAGGAACGTCCCTCCGCGCGGTGGCCCCAGGGCAGGGAACGGCAGCGTAGACTAAGGCCGGCAGACACTAGGACGCGCCGCTGCGCGCCGTTCTCGGGGGCCGGAGGTGGGGCCACTTTTACTCTGGCTCTGGGCGGTACTGCCCGGGTCGGCGACGGGAACCTGGGAGCAGGCGGCCGATTGCCGGCTGCTGCGATGGGGTGCTCCCGGCGGCCCGCGAGGTCCCGGAGCAGTAACAAAGGCGCGGCGCGGCCACTGCTCCCACCCACTTCCGTCCCCAGCGCGCCGTGGCGCGCGCCCGCCCGCCCCGAGGTGCGGGCCGGGGCAGGATTTCCCTCTGCGGAGTTTCGGGAAGTTAGCTCCGTGGCCCGTTACGCTGGGAGGAGGGGCGGGGAAGGGGGGCGACCCGGGGGGTGGGGTGCACGCGAGTGTTCAGAACTGCGACACTGCCCGTTTCCTCTCCCGACTGCACGGGCGAGTGGCGAGAGCTGCCGTGGCTCCCGCGCCCCTCCTCCGGTGCCAGGGTCGCGCCTCCGCAGGGCCCGCGCGGGTTTGAAGTCCCCGCGCGGCGCGCCAGGCCAGCCCGCCAGTCCACGCCCCTCCCTGCAGATTCGGGTGGCGTGCGGGCTCCCGGAAGGGAGTGGTTTAGGCCCCCGGGGACCGCCGGCAACCGCCGGCACCCTGAGCCGAGCTCCAGAAGGCGGTAATTGTATTACTGTGGGTGAGCGGCCGGGAGGCTCCAGTCCAGGCCGCAGTCTGGGTCAGGTGCGGGGTTAAGCGCTTCTGACGAAGGCATTACAGCTCTGGTGAAGTCTGACAGCTTATTGCACCAGGAAGTTCCTCGTGCAATAGGGGAGAAGGGTGGCAGGGGAAATAAAGAGGGCTCCTTGTTTTCCCGGAGGTTGTGGGAACTTAGGCAAACCCAGCCTGTGCACAAGTCTTGTCCCTGAAGTGGCCTGGGCAACATCTCCACCGCGCACCAGACGTTCGGGGCTCTGGACGTGAGACGAGGAGGTGCTGAAGAAAAACCCAGGGCACTCTGCTCCCATGTGAAACCATACCCCCCAGTAATCAATGGATAGAATTCACATGCTTTCTTATCTGCCTCCACTCCCTTCTGTAGTAAGGAAAGGGCAGGAACTGGTTTTTATAAAGTGGCTAGTGGATGAGAGACTCTTCACACACACTTTGGAAGGATCTTCACCATTCTCCTTCTCCGAGGCGGTTATTTTTATTTTACAGATGAGTAAACTGAAGCTTAAAGAGTCTGGCTTGCTCTTAAGAGTACTTTGCTCCTCCCAGTGTCTTTGGCAAAGGCTGATACTGAAGAGTTGTTTATTGATTGCTGATTAAAGAGTCACGGTATGTGCTATAAGCCCAGGTTGGGGTTTGGTGATGTTAGGCATTAGGGTTAGGCGGACTTTCTACATCTTGCTGACTTTTGTTAGGACCAGCACCAAAACTAAACCAACTCTTTAAGTTTAAGGTTTCTAAGGCTTCTTCCAGAAATCCTTAGAATTTTCTGACAACTCCAAAGAGAGTCAGAAATAGCTCTCCTCTGCATTTTGCGGTGTCTCATGAGGCAGGTGGGCCTGAGGTGGAAGCTCCACATGGCATGAATCTGTTTCCCTTCCCTGTTGCAAGAGCTGCAGTTCCTCCCCTGTTTAAGTGGTGTGACTTGGCCACCGTGCTGGATATGTGTGTAACATTAAGTCTGCCTTGGAAATATGGCCAACCTTAATTAACTGCCTAATGAGTTAAAACTCAAATGCCTTTTCAGCATCCAACAACATGATTTTATCTGTGCACATTTATGCATCATTGAGCTCAGGTTTGTAATAGGGGCTGTTGTTATTGTCTTGAATGTTCTTAAAATGCATTGCCTTTAAGAAAGATGTGGTTTTAAACTCTGGAATGACAGTCTGTGACTCAGAACGTCCCAGGGCAATGCCAGTTGGGGAGACAGCAAGGCATGATGATTAAGGGCAAGCATCTGAAATCACAATGGCAGGCTTGAAATGCCACCTCCACCATTTATAGCTCTGCAATATTGGGCAAGTTGCTCAGCCTCTCTGAACTTTGTTTTCCTCTTCTAAGACAGGGATAATAATAGCACCTCCTGCTTTGAAGCTATGAGGGTTAAATTTGATAATCTATATAAAGTACTTAGTAGCACAGAGTCTAGCACATGGTAGCTATTCAACAAATGTTAATAACCATGATGTTTAAGAACAGATTCTTTCTCTCTTTCCTTGTCTCCTCCAAAGAGGTAAAATAGTTCATTGATATTTGCCTTGAACTTGCTATTCTTCTTAGTTAATACTGCCATGCAATGCAGTGAGTGATTCCTCTTTTGGAATCAGCGGTTGGGAGGTGGGGTTGGTAGTGATGGAAAATTCTGTCTAGTTGCCCAAGGAATTTACAGGGGGCTCCGGAACTGTAGGGCTTTCTTCCTAATTTTACCACTGTATAATTTTGTGGTCAGTCCTCTAGCCATTTATCTTTCCTTTAAATTTGAAGCCAGTATCCTAATGGCTAGGATGACAGGACTTAAAGAAAAAAACAAACGCAAAACCAGACACACTGGAGCAAGGGAAGCTATTCTCTTTGCTCATTCAGTCGCCCTTTATAACACTGAAGAAAAATATCCGCTTCTTTGAAACTTGTGCTGGCCCAGTCTTGGCAAGAGGGAACATTTCTCTGGAAAATAGGATATTTTTCTGGAGTCTGTTTAAAGGTGAGCCACCAGATTGGTGGGGAAGGGAGGAGCGTTTGAGATACCATTTCAAAAGTATTTGCTTAAATATGGTAAATGATGTATGATCTGAAAATGGCTGGACTGTAACTTGGAAGCTGATACAAAGAAGTAAGGCCATGCTCAGGCTGAACAACTAGTGAACAACCAGTAGAGCTAGTTCCTATGTTAGAAAGCCCAAAAGCTTTAAACTTAGCAAATACAAGTGGAGAAATCCTTTTTTTATGCCAGGTTGTTTTGGAAAGACCTCTTTAACATTGCTAGTGTGTAGCTGTGGATTTTTCTTGTGCGTTTATCTTTTAAACAATCGGTCATGAGCAAAAGCACCAGAAACCCTATAATGTCATCAAACACCACCCTAACTGGGAAGGTTGTCACCAAGAAGTGCATGGGTCTGGAGTACAGGGAGGGGTTGCCATTTAAAGCATCAGAGAGGTTTTACATTTGGGTATAAAATGCAGCTTTCTCCCACCCTGGGAAATGAGCTGCACGCGTAACCGTGTGACAGCATGCAAAGGGTTGGGAGCAAGGTTTCCGCTTTTGTGCATCTTACTCCATTTGTAGCCACTTGTTGGGTCCCTGCTGCAAAGAAAGAAGCAGCTGCAGGGCATGCGCCAGACCTGCCCTGGACTGTCGCTTCCATTGTACAGAAGATGAACAGGCAGCTGAACAGGCAGCCAGGCAGCGCGTTATTTTGGATCACATAGCAGCTTGTTCAAAAGCATCTTGCATTCCCCAGCTGTTTCACAACTTCTTTGCATATGGGAGAGAACTTACCAGCTGCTGGGGCAACTGTACTTACATTTGCTGCTTTTGTGCAGTAACCAAGGAAGGTAAAAATCCAGACGCCTTTGTTAAACTGTAGCCATTGTCAATAGTCTTATTTCTGTTAGGTCAGTGTTATTCTAGATACAGTCTTTCAGGGGAGAACGTTTAAAAGGAAATGTCAGAATTAACATTTTTTTTGAACAAATTTTTTCAGGGATAACCAGTATGTATAGTTTTTTCATACTTAAAACCCACACAGCTTTTGTGTTTCATTGACTAACAAAGGGATGGGTCTAATATTAAAAATGTATTTTGAATTAGACATATGAATCAGGTTTAATTACATACATATTTCTTTTGCATGAAGTATATAAAAAAGACAATGTGTATTCAGACAGTGCTTTTTTTGTTTTCAGAATATTGGGTTATTTTGCATTTGCCAGAGCTGGATGGTGTTTTGCCCACATCCCTTATCTTATCCATGACAAAACTTGAGTTTCCCACAAGTTGTTACTTATCCAAGATGATCTGGCTCTTTGGTTTAATTCAGCAAATCTTCTGTTGAGTGTTTACAATGTGGCAGGCCTGGAGAACCTATAAAGATGAAGAAGGGCTTGAGCCCAGCCCTGGCTGGATTTACAGTTCAGAAACAACAGACTAAACCTGTGCTGTATGTGGGCTGTGGTAGGAGACAGTACCTTTTGTGTAATCATGTTGGTGTTGTAATCATGGCAGCTCGGATAAGCCAGAGTACCAAGGTGACGCACCATTTAAAATCCGAGAAGGGGAATCTGTGTGCAGGAAGATGGACTGGGCATTCTGTGGTTTATCACATGTGGGGTGCATGTACTAGAGAGACAAGGCCTTGTGTGTGTGGAGAGAGCCTCCCTGGGCCCTGACTCCTGCCCAGGACTCAGAAGCCTTCTGCCCTCCTCATCACTGTGCATGGAAGTGAATAAATGCTCTTTAGGAGTAACAGCATAAATCACAGCCCTTTATTAGGATCAGTCAGCTGCAATCCCTTTGTTCTATAAAAGGTTATAAAATAAGCCATATTCACTTGGACATGTATAAAACCCAGCCTGAAGCTCTTCTACCTCTTAGGGCTCTTGCACTGGAAACCATTGCTGCTTCAGGTCCCTGGGCGACTCATAGTTGCTGAGTTAGACCCATGGTTCTAAACCCTTAATCCCCTCTGTGCTCCATCTACACGTCCACATATCTCTTACTTGGTCCCTTTTTCACAGCAGTACTCGAACTGTGCAGTGTTTCAGCTTTCAGTTGGTTTTACTGCCATTTGCATTGAGATTTTCAAGAGCTCTGTTTGGTTCTCAGGGCTGATGGCCAGGCGGCTCTGTATTGCACAAGAGGAAACTGAGGCTCAGCCGTCGAGGGCCTTGCCTGGGCTGGGATTGGAACGGAAAAATCTCCCAACTCACAGCTCCGAGCTCTCACTGGCTGAGTCTTGGAAGGATCAACTTGTACCAAGCAGGAGGCGGAGCCGCCCCCTTCCTGAGGCTTCATTGTGTGTGTCCCCACTGCCATGGTCCTCATTGGGCTATTCACCGGGTTCTTTACCTGGGGCGACTCTCTTCCTCATTACGTTTTGCTGCACATTAAAATTGTTCTTATATTGCAGTTTTAAGTCTTGGCTCTCAAGTGCAGTTGCCGGCTTTCTGACACACGCATCCCTCTTTCCCGTCACACGTGCACACACATACCGGCATGCACAGGTACATAGCCACATAGAGAGGTCCGACATGGCTGTTGGACCCATCATCTGTCTTCAGCCAGCCCCGCTCCTTTCAGAAGATGAGTCTGTCCAAGTGGTTATTCCTGTTTAATGGTGTGGAGTGCTACACCCTGCCCGGTGGATTCCAGATACATCCACTGGGATGGGTGGATGCCATCTTAACCTGTCTGGTCTTTTCCACCGGGGGACTGTTGGACGATGAGCCAGCAGCCCTTGGTCACGGGGACCATGTTGCCCCTTCGGCACTGGGCTCCAGAGAGGTTAGAAGTGACTCTTTCCCTGGAGGAGGAAGAAGCTGCTGAGCTGTGGAGGGCGTCTCCTTCGGTCAGGACTTCTCTAGTGTTTCTTGTGCAGCCACAGGCCTGCTCCCCACGCACATCCCAGTAGCCGTTCCTCCGGCCCCCAGACTTTGGCAGATTTCTCCTCATCCTGGGACCCCGTGTCTCCTCTTTGACATGCTACCCCTCCTGCTCCCTCCATTGCGGCTGCCCAGCCACCTCCCGGCAGCCCTTGGTTTCAAGTGTCTTAGGGACACTTTGCCTTGGATACCCTTATCTCCATCTGTCATTGGTATTTAATTGCTTCCCCCCACCATCCAGCCTGCTCTTTGACGCGGGGTAGGCTATCCTTTCTGATGACTGCTGTCAGCTTCTCCTCCTGCTGATCAGGCCGCCCCGTTTTGGCCCCTCCTCTGCACGCTGCCTCTTTGTGTCTGCACTGCCCCCGGCTTCCAGTGCGGGTCTTTGTGTCTTTGTCTCTCTCGGGGCTGCCCTGCTTTCTTGCTCTCTTCTCCTGTTCTTTTTCTTTTTCCCTCCCCTCTCAATTTTTTATTTAGATAAAATTGACATACAACACTATCTTAGTTTCAGGTATACGGGATAACGATTCAGTATTTGGATAGATTAAATGGTGACCACAGTAAGTCTAGTCAACATCCATCACCGCACGTAGCTGCAGAATTATTTTTCCTTGTAATGAGAACTTTTAGGATTTACTCTCTAAGCAATGTTCGAAGTTACAGTTCTTCCTCCCCTTTTTTTGACAGTGCTTCTTAAGAGGTAGATTCCTTCTTCCTCGTTTGCTATTTACCATTTGCAGACTCTTCCTTCTGCCTCTGTTGTGAGCCAGTCCCGTTTGGCTGTCACCTGCGTCAGGTATAATAATCACATTAAATATACTCGATCGCAGTTTTTATTCAGAGGAAACTTTGCCTTAAAAAAAAAATGGTTCGGGGTGCCTGGGTGGCTCAGTCGTTAAGCATCTGCCTTTGGCTCAGATCATGATCTCAGGGTCCTGGGATCGAGCCCCACATTGGGCTCCCTGCTCCGTGGGAAGCCTGCTTCTCCCTCTCCCAATCCCCCTGCTTGTGTTCCCTCTCTCGCTGTGTCTCTTGCTGTCAGATAAATAAATAAAATCTTAAAAAAAAAATGGTTCTTTGGAATTGAAACTTGGAAACACCAGTTTTGAAACTGGTCAAGTGAGGGCATTTCAAAGGCTAGAACTTTGGGGAAAATGATTTGAAATTTATTTTGGCTTTTCATTCACATGGCAGGACCTTGAAAGTAACTGAAACATGGGCTTGTTTTTGGATAAACTTTCCCTTGCAAATGGAAATTGTTCCTACACAGAGCAGAATTAATGTTTACTTTTTTTTTTTCCAAATTATATTTCTGAAAGATCTTGGAAGGTATTTTGTGCTTTGTGGCCAGTGTGGCTTGTGTGTAAGTCATGGGTGTATTAAGACTGTGCTGGGCCTCTTGTTCTAGAGGCTCCTCCGGGGTATTTCCAAGCAGTGATTCTATGTCCATGAAAAGATACTGGAGAGTAAGTCTGAGGAGATCCTGGATTTAGGAACCTTTAGTTTTCTCTCTAAAGCTATGAAGGAGGAGGGGTATCCTCAGAGTGAGGAAAGGAGCGGATTGGCTGTTGAGAGGAGGTGGGAAAGGATGTTCTTGCCCTGCCTTGAGCCAGAGCTTCAGGGATAACATCCGTGGCTGGTGTGGCCTCTGTTTGGCAGTGTTTGCCATGAGCTCTGGAGTCCTCCCACCTGGTACTTGCTCACTGCATTTTCTCTGAAATTGTGTGTGTGTGTGTGTGTGTATGCTAACGACTTCATTAACATTTCTTCTTGCTCTCCTTTTTTAAAATTCTGAAAAAAGTGAAAGGATGCTTACCTGTGCCAAAATGGAGTTTGGTTCTAGAACTCCCCAATTAGAAAGGAGCACAGTTATGGAAATCTAATCTAGGGGAGTTAGATATGGGAATCTGTTTATAGCACTGGGATAGGAGTTTGTGTTAGTACAGACTGTAGTTCACTCAGACCGAGGGATGCTGCTTTAGTTGGAATCTACCTGTGGTCAGCAGGCTCAGTTAACCTAGACAAGTTAGTCATCTGTAACAACATCTGGAGAAAGGTTTTTAAAACTGGAATTATATAGTAATAAACAATGAAAGTAACCCAGTAATCTGTTCATTCATTCACTTGTTTGTCCAGCAAACATTTGTTAACCTCATAGTGGGGTGTGTGTGTGTGTGTGCATGTGTGCACACGCCCATGTGTGTGTGCATGCAAGCTTATGCGTGTATGTGCACATGCTCAGTACCGAGGATATAGTGTCAACACTGCCCTCACAGGGCTTACAATCTGGAGATGCATTGTCAGCACAAAAGCATAGGAAAGTGTCAGAGGTGTTGTGATGGATGCATGTTCCAGGCTTAACGGAGACACAGAAGACGCAGTGGTGGGGGTGGGGCTCCCGCTGATAGGAGGGTTGTGGATTGGGTACACCACGTGCCAGGCCCCCCGCCGAGGGCTTGACATGTCGTACCTCTTGTCATCGGCACAGTCTTAGAAGTTGAAACCCTGGGGGTTAAGTACCTCAAATGAGGTAACACAGTAAGTAGTAATATCTGGGTTTGAATTCAGATCCAAAGTCATAAACCTTAGGCAATAAGTTGGAGTACGTATCTTCCTGGGTTTACTTTTCCCTCTCCATCCATCTCCATCACTGCTGTAAAGGAAGGAAGAAGGAAGCCTAGAGAGCCGTTTTGTTAAAGGATGTGCAGGGGGGTCTAGACTACTCCACTGACATACAAAGGATATACTATGGGGATCCAGTTTTCTGAGTCGTAATTATGCAGTTGCTCAGAGTATCCTTTATATTCAGTGTTTTGCCAACTGTATTTCTAAAGAGGCTTTCTTTTCCTACTGCCAAGCTTTGCAGAAACTGGTTGCCAGGCTTACTGTCACCCTGGAGGGACTGTACCCCACGGCTCTCCACTTCTTCTTGGTGCTGGACATCGTAGCCAACAGCCTCTGGTTTCTGCCTTGCTGTTCTCAGCTGTGTTTGGGTGAGGAAAGTGGTTCTATTTCAGGCCTGTTGAAGGAAAGAGTTATTTCCTCATGAAGGAGAAGCATATCAGTGCACACCGACAGGCTCTCAGGAGTCTCATCTTCACATCCAGCAGGATGTAGGCTACCTGGCTTAATCTCCCCTTTTCTGCCTTTTAAGGATGACAAGTCTGTGTTTCTGACAAAACTCAGGTGTGATTGTAAGAATACCGGCTGGGCAGGTGGAGGTAATCTACCACTCTTTAAGAAAAGGTGAAGCTCAAAGGGGAAGTTGGATCCTGCCTTCTTCTAGAGAGAGTATCTGAGGACAATGGGCAGCCTTCTTTAGAGTGAATCACTCTGGGGCTCAAGAAGAAATGTGGACAAACACACTCTGCTTTAGGGCTATGTCTATATGTCCTGTTTCAGATGTAGCTCTTGATAGCAGTGCAAGTAGAAAGAACTCTGTCCTTAAACTATGTACCAGAATGAGGAGATTCCATGCCTGAATATTTGGAAGTAAACATGCTTTAAAAAAAAAAAGACTGCAACTTTTAGTCCATTGGGTTTTAAGTCCAAAAGCTCTAAGAATAAGGTTAAGAACCTACATCCCTGAAAAAATTGATAGACCATGAGCTCAAGTACAGAGATAACTTACTTCAAACAATGTTAGACTATTTCCACCCTGTTCCTAAAAATGAATTTGATATAAGATGAGATTTATATATTTTTTTATTCTGACCCCAGAATTATCCAATTATCTATTGAAAAACAGTCATTATCATCATATACTTCTGACATTGAGTTTCCAGGAAAAAGAAAAATATATGCTTGACAAGAAAGTTATATGGTAGAAAAATGTTTTGGTTGATTATTTATGTAAACCCAACATCTGTGTGTGTGTGTGTGTGTGTTTTAAAAAAAAAACTTCCTCATCATTTTATTTAAAAAACTAAAAGTTTTCATTGCATGGCATTTTTTGCTGCATTTGGTTCTCAGAGTGTTGGAAGAAAACACAAGCTCGTTATAGCAGGCAGTGAAAGTGCTGTGTTGTTTTTTTTTTTTTCCCATTAACAAATTAGTTCCATCTCTAGCGTCTAGGCTTCTTAAAACACACACACACACACCTTAGAGGAAACTGCAAACTTATTATGGAAAACCCACTTTCATTCTGAGCACAGATACTGGTTCTAGGTTCAAATAGTAGCATCTTACCTCATTTTAGAACTAGTAACATTGATAAACCCACTCCTATTTCCTACCTGCATAACTGGGTCTCCAATACACCTGTTCTTCTCAATCACTTCCCATTTCAGTTGGAAGTTGGCTTTCAAAAGTTCAGTGCTATGTTTACATAATCATCACCCACACCTTTTTCTCCTCCAAGCTTTTTATCCTCTTTGATTGCCAAGTTCACAGGGATTCCCGATTGTTACCTAAGAATGGCTTTTCTGTTTCATCTTGTATTTTCCAAATGGTTTCCCCATTGTTATCAATTCTTGGGATAACGGGGGAGAGTTAATGAGCTGTGGGAGAGTTGCCTCCATTGTGGTTGGGCTAACCAAGTTAGTTATCATCGCCAAGTGTGGTAAACCTGAGGACACCTGCCTGTGATTTAATGTTTTAGTTTCAGTATAGACAGGAAAGTGGAGACAGTTAAAAGATGAAAAGATTGCATAGTATGACAGAATTTTTCCCTCTCAAGATGTTTTTTTCCTAGGATTTTTATGATTATGATTATTATTCCCTGATATCATTCATAGTCTGGTAGGACATACAGCTCTTGCTAAGAGAAAAGTCTTCTTAACAGTGAATACTTGGACGTTTCAGTTAAAGTATTCCGAAAAAGACTCATTGTGAATAATCGTCATTTAATGCAAGAGGTGCTTATTCAAGTTTATAAATATTTCTGAGCACTGTTATGGGCAGGACACTGTGCTAGGCACTTTCACATAACTAATGTCATGTAATCACCACCACCACGTGAGGTAAGTAGTAGTATTTGCATTTTATGGAAGAGTTTTGAGACTCATGGAGGTACAATGACTGGGCAAAATCATTTATCTAGTGGGTGACAGGATTGAGATTTAAATATGGATCTTCCAACTCTAAGGTCACACTTACTTTCCAGTGCACTGAGCCAATAACTCCATGGTAGTTAATCACAATGAAGGTCACCCGTATAACAGAGGATTCCAGAAGAGCAGCTTGATGCTAATGTAGTAAAATTTTAAGAATTAAGAATTAATTTAAGAATTAACTACAATTTAGGGCTGGAGTTTTTAGTACCCTCAGTCCATGTTGGGCTTGGAGGATCGATTCAAGCATTTGCCTGCTCTTTGCTAAAGACATTGATTATTCCAGATTTGTGGCCAGCTCATTGTGAAAACACTGATTGTGGTTGTTGTTTTAATGTGTGCATCTTCCAAAGGCCATAGCCACTGTTTGTTTCTTTCTAGCTTTATTAAGTATAACATTGCCACTCTTTTCTTAACTTTCTAGTAAGGTTTTTTTGGGGGGGAAGGTTTGGGTCAGTGTTAAGCCAGAATTTCTTCACTCCTAGGGCTTCATGATATAGTCTTGGATGAGTTACTCAAACTTTTTCTTGTTGTTACATTCCTTTATTACTTGCAGAGAAAACTTTTAAGTAGTAATTTGGGAAATTTTTGAGTTTTAAAAACTCATGGTTGCTCACACCATATTGAGTGCATACGTCTAAAAAGGAGAAAAAACTGGGGCACCTGGGTGGCTCAGTCATTAAGCATCTGCCTTCGGCTTAGGTCATGATCCCAGGGTCCTGGGATTGAGCCCCGCATCGGGCTCCCTGCTCGGCAGGAGGCCTGCTTCTCCCTCTCCCACTCCCCCTGCTTGTGTTCCCTCTCTCGCTGTGTCTCTCTCTGTCAAATAAAAAAAAAAAAATCTTAAAAATAAATAAATAAATAAATAAATAAATAAATAAATAAATAAAAAGGAGAAAAAACTAGTAGCTCAATGTTTAACAGCTATACCCCTTCCAATTACCTCAATCATTGAAAATAATACTTTGCACTTACGTATGTTTTATGGTTTCACATGCATCTCCTTTTAATTCTTTTTACACTCTATAAGATGAACAGAGCTTGTCTTATCTTTCTTGTCTATATGAGAAAATTAAGGCTCACAAAGAAAAATGTTCTACTCAAGATGATAAAGGAAGCAGATAGCAGGGTCTGGCTTGAAAGCCAGGTCTTCTGACTTCTGTCCCTGTTTTTACCACTCTTGATTTCAGTCAGTAACAAGTGATAGAGATTTTCCAATGGGATTTAAAAAATTAGATTAGTCATATTTACTTCTGATATATTTGCCATAATTTGAAGCTTTGTTATAAAGGTGTCCAACTCAACATTTCTCTGTTAATCTATTCTGAGATGTAAGGCAACAGCCGTTGGAAGAACGTAAATTACCACCATAAATAAAGCTCTTCACTGAGGGTTAGAAGGAAAAGTATTAGCTAGTTGAATGGTGTCTTAGAATTTTCAGTGATTACTCCCTTCCCTATCCTTTCTGGGATTACTCAAGCAGATGTGCTGGAAAGCTTAGGTTTGCATCAGGAGTGTTCATACTGATTAGTCAGTGTGGTGGAAAAGGTAGGAAAAGCATGTGTTATTGAGCAGGTGTTCTGTGTTAGGCCATGTGCCAAGCATTGTCTACATAATCCCTCACAGTAGCTCTTAGGGTGTAGTCCTATAGATGAGTACCTTAAATCTCAAGGAATTTGAATCTAAGTGGTGGGACTGATATTACTTCCAGCTCATTAAGATGAAAATGTTTAGAATTTTTCACCTCTACCATCTCTAAATTCTCTGGTTTATTTTTCAAGATTAGCTTTCCTGGAAATACCTTCTCTAACTCCTGTTTAGCCTAGAAGTCAGACAAAAGAGCACCAGTTATGATGATACCAGTAAGAAGACAAAAGAAAAATTTACCAGAAGTTGACCTGAATATGGACTGTCTGTCATTGAGAGTAGTGTAGAACAGTGCTTCTCAGACTTCGGGGTGCATTCCGATCACTGGAGGATCTCATCCAAATCTTTTATGTATTAACTGATTTTTCTATTTCTCCTATTAAATATTGACAGAGCAGTATTGAAGTATGTGAATGTGCTTGTGAATTTGTCTTTCTCCTTACTGGTTGATCAGGTTTTGCTTCATATATTTGGAAGCATAGCTGTTAAGGTGAATAGATGTTTAGGATTGTTATATGTTCCTGATGAACTAGTCACTTTATCATTATGAAATGACCTTTTTCATACCAGGTGATATTCTTTGCTCTAAAATCTCCTGTCTGATATTAAAGCCCCTTCAACTTTCTTTGGATGGGTGTCATCATTGTATGTCATCTTCTATCCTTTTACTTTTAATCTATTTGTGTCTTTGTTTTCACTTCTTGTAGGCAGTGTTTAATTGGCTCTTGCTTTTATGTTTCCAATATGACAATATCTGTTTTCTATTTATCCCATTCTTTATTCTCTTTGCATGTTTGCTGCCTTCTTTTGGATTGTTTGAATATTTTTCATGTTTCCATTTCCTCTCCTTTGATGGGTTACCATACTATATCTCTCCATTTTATTATTCTAATGGTTGCTTTAGGGTTTACAGTCTACATCTTTAACTTACCACAGTCTACCCTTAATGATGTTAAACCCCTTCACATGTAGGAACGTTACAATAGTATGCTTCCATCTTGGCTGTATATTACCATTGTCATGCATTTTACTTCTACATATTGTAATTAACTCCACATAAGTTGTTATTTTTGTTTTAGAAGTCACTTCTATTTTAAGGATATTTAAATAATGAAAAAAAATGTTAAGTAATTGCTACTTCCAGTGCTCTTCATGCCTTTGTTATCCATATTTCTGTGGGATGTCTTTTTTTTTCTGCTCAAAATGGCTTCCTTTAACATTTCTTTTTATGCAGGACTGCTGCTGCTGAGCTCTTTTCGCTTTTATATGTCTGATAAAATCCTTATTTGCCTTTATTTTTGAGAGATAGTTGTGCTGGGTATAGAATTCTAGATTGGCAGTGTTCTTTTTTTCAATTCTTTAAAGATGTTGCTTCACTGTCTTGACATTTGCACTCTTTTTGACATAAAATCTGCTGTCATCCTTAACTTCGTTCCTCTTTGATGTGTTCTTTTTCTCCAGTTGCTTTTAAGATTTCTTCTTCATTGCTGGTTTTGAGCAATTTGATTATGCTGTGTCTTGGTGTATTTTTCTTCATGTATCTTGTGCTTGGGGTTAGTCAAGCTCCTTGTTTTTTTTTTGAGGTTATCTTTTTATTAGGTTTGGAATATTTTTAGTTATTTTTCTTCAAATATTATTTTCTGTCCCATCTCTACCCCATGAAGGCTCCAATTACATATATATTAAGTTGCTTGAGCTGTCTCCACAGCTAATTCATGTTTTGGGTTTTGTTTTTTTTTTTTAATTCCTTTCTTATTTTTTATTTTTTATTTTGGGTGTTTCTATTGCTATGTCTTCAAGTTCACTAATTTTTTCGTATGTGATGTCCATCTGTCATTAATTCCATCTGGTGTTGTTCATCTCACACATTGCAGGTTTCATCTCTACAAGGATTTGTGTTTTTATATATCCATGTCTCTACTTAAAATTGTGAATACCAGTCCTTGTCTGCTAATTCTAATATCTGTCTTAATCCTGGGTCAGTTTCAATTGATTGACATTTCTCCTCATTAGGGGTTGAATTTTCCTGCTTCTTTGCTTGCCTGGAAATTTTTTATTGAATGCTAGATATTGTTATCTTCTTGGGTGCTGGATATTTTTGTATTAATACAAATGTTCTTGAGTTTTGTTTTGGGACATAGCTAAATTAGTCAGAGACAGTTGATTCTTTTATGTCTTGCTTTATAATTCTTGTTAGGTGGGACTGGAACAATGCTCAGTCTAGGGCTAATTATTCCTCATTACAGAGGCAAGATCTTCCTGAGTACCGAATGCCTCTGAATTAATGAGGTTTTCTAGTCTGTTTGGTGGAAACAGGTACTGTTCTTGGCCCTTTGTGAGCACCAGTCAGTGTTACCTCTAATCCTTTCTGGTATTTTTTCCCCTAGCCACAGGTAGTTGGTAGTTTGCTCACACATGCACTGATCAGTACTCAGCTGAGTACTCAGGGGGACTCTGAGGATTCTGAAGTTCTTTCTGTGTACAGCTCCCTTCTGTTCTCCAAACTCTTTGTCTTCCAAGACTCTCAGCTCTGTATACTCAACTCAGAAAGTCACTGGGCCCTTCCTCTGTTCTCCTCTCCTATGTCTTTGCCAGGAAATCTCTTAAGACAATAAGATGAGACAATCATAGGCTCGCCTCATTTACTTTCTGATGTCCTGTCTCCTGAAAACCATTGTTTCACATGTTTTTTCTTCTTTCTTTCTTTTATTGTTCCAAGCAAAACACAAATCTGTTTCCTATTACTGCATCTTGGCCAAACCTGGAATTTTTAATAAAATTCCGATTCTATTCAGTAGGTTTCAGCTGGGGCCTGAGAGTCTGTGTTTCTAAGAAATTTTCCAATGATATTGATGCTTCTGGGAAAAGACTACTTGAGTAGTCAGAGTCTCTAACTATTCAACAGAAATATAATGTGAGCCACATATCTAATTTTAAATTTTCTAGTAGTCACATTGAAAAAATTAAAAGATACCAGGGGAAGTTAATTTCAGTAATATATTTTTTTTAACCCTTTCAACCCCAAATGCTATCATTTCAACATGTAATCAATATAAAAATATTTATGAGACTTTTTTATTGCACTAAGTCTTAAAATTTGGTGGGTATATTAGACTTATAGCAGATCTAAATTCAGACACTACATTTTCATCTGAAATACTTGGTCTGTATTTAGATTTCGTAAAATTCATAGTTGAAAAAGTAGATTTGTGTAACAAAGTCCCAAACATACTTAAGTTTTCCAATAACTGCATCAAGTGCCAAAAACCATTTTTCTTTAATATTTGCCATTTTCATTGACAAAACTAGTTAATGTTTTTAGAAAAAATGATATCATTTTTTGAAACAAGAACTTATCAGTTTTAAAGCTGTGTCTGTTTAAGTTATACATATTCATTAACTCTTATGCCAACTCAGAATTGTTAAGATTAAATTCAAAGGGATATTATCAAAATTAAAAATGAACTCTAAATTTAAAAATCTCCATAAAGTGTTCAAGTTTTTCTTGTGGATTTTGAAGACAATTTATATAATGCTTTTGATTTCAATTAGATCTTCTGCATATTGATGCAAGTTAGGAAAATGCATAAAACATTATTTTTGATTTATGAAAAGTATCAATTTTGATTTACATTTTCATTCTTGCTTGGCAAGGTCATAAATAAGCTTTTTCTTGTATTGGAGCTTCCAATTTAGCTTGTTGATATGCAGTGTGATATCTCTGAGAAAACAAAAATCACACTGCTTTTTCTTTTTCTTTTTTTTTTGTCTTTATTGAGTATTTGGCAAGATTTTTTTGTTAAAAGAAAATCTCGAACTGGAGTTAACTACAGGGTAAATCTTAGTAAAACTTTTCCAGTCCAACCAAAGATCTGCTTGCAGAGAACTCATGATTATTGCATTAATTATTTTCCATTTCTTTCAGCAATTCTATAAACTGATGGTAATTCATAACATTTATGTTGGTAGTTTTTACAACTCCATCCCTGTTAATAATGTAACAATTTTACCAGTGATACCCATGACAGTTTTCATAGGCTGTGCTTTAGAAAACCAGCTACAAATTTATATCAAACAGTAGAATGAAGCACTAAGAGAAAAATACCAGTCTCCTATTTTAAAAGGTTAGTAAGTCTGGATTTTTTGTCCCAACTTAGCTGGAGCACTATTATGATAGAAGGTTTATGTTCTCATATCTAGTGAAAATTCTTCTTTGACAGATGGAAAAGATCCAAAAGTATCTATGCCATGAGTTCCGTTTTTTTCAGCTATGAATTGACAACATTGTTTATAAGTTGGAAGTCGTTTAAGACAAAAATGCACCCAAAGTACTAATTTGGCAATGTCTCTTATATTGCACGACTCATCTAAAGCTACAGAAGTCTTCTTGTGATTTAAAAAATTTTTGAATTTATTTATCTTTGATATTATTAGAAAGATCTTGTATTCTCTGGGCAATTATTTGGTTGCTTAATTTAAAATCTTTCATTTTTTAATCTTTTCCTCATAATTTTCTAACAGAATTTCCATAACTGAATACATTTTTTTTTACCATCTCTCCATATATGTGTGTGTGTGTGTGTTTTGTTGTTATTGTTCCAGAATCTGAGGTGTTTTATAGCTGGCCAAAGTTATAAGCTCAGATTTTGTTAAAAATCATTTAAAATTTTTTTGTTGGTCATTTAATTCTGATTTCAGGAGACTAATTTCACTGATCCCTTTTTGGCTGTTGCAAGGAAATTTTGTATCACATTCACTGTGTCTTTGCTGAAATTGTCCTTTAATAATCTGCTTAATTATCTGCTAAATTGTCTGCTTTATCATCTTTGATTGTTTGACGCAATAAACAGCTTTTTCATTTTTCTCTGCCACAGCAAATTGCAATTGGTATTGATCATGACATTTTTTATTTTGTCCAGTCCCTTTTTTCCCTTACTGTTCTAATTATAGTACTAGATTTTGTATCTCCACTTGATTTTATATCAATGGTAAGACTGTTTTAAATTTGAAAATTTGATCATATTTACTTTATAAGCTAGAAAAATAAATTATATATTTAATTAAAACACATATTTTGATTTACTTACCAATTAGGAGTTACATAATTATCACTGTAACTTGTGCTGTCTATATAAAACATTCACATAGACACATTACAGTGTATATGAGTGTGTAGAAAAAAAATCATTTAAATTGATTCGTCAATCATCTTAACACCACGTAGATCAGCGATATGCTTATGTGTAGACTCACACATGGCAATAGACCAATACCATCTTAGGCAATAGAGTATTTAAAGTGAAATGTAATCCTGTTAAAGCAATACATTTGTGTTTAACGCAGAAACGTTTTATACCACTTCAATTTTTAAAAATGAAATTAATTAAAATGTTCAGTTCCTCGGTTGCTCTTGCCCCATTTTAAACAGACTGTACCGGGCAGGGCAGGCCAGAGGCTGGTTTGCATTTAAATCTAGGGACCTTGTATCAACACCTAGATGGGCTTTCACCTTTCTTGCCCTGCAGCTGCTTCCTCCTAGTCTGGCCCCAAGCACCAGGAATTTTAGGAGTGTAACAAAGGAAGTCTTGGATAATTAGTGGTCTCTAAAGGATTTGATGACCGTGCCTCAAGGGTTGGACAATCTCCCACTGTGTGAGGCCATTAGGACAAGTCTCAGAGTAGGAATTGTGACCTCAGGGACAGTCTGTGGGTTGTAATATTGGGACAGGGCCAAGGTGAGGTGTGTAGGTCAGCTGCAATTGCTCTTCCTCTTCCCATGGGCTACTAACTGATGACCTCTGGAGCAATCTAACCTGGAAGTAGTTGGATGGGAATTCTGTCAGCAGAGGTAGATTCCCATGGTTCTGGAAGAAACACGTTGCATTTTCCCTCCATTCGTGAGAGTTTGGGGGTAGCTTCCCCTTAGTTAGGTTGGCTAAGAATGTTTTTACAACTCCATCCCTGTTAATAATCACAGGCTATGACTCTGGAAAACAGTATGGAGGTTCCTCAAAAAGTTGAAAATAGAGCTACCATATGAACCAGCAATTGCACTACTGGGTATTTACCCCAAAGATACAAATGTAGGGATCTGAAGGGGTACATGCACCCCAACGTTTATAGCAGCAATGTCCACAATAGCCAAACTGTGGAAAGAGCCAAGATGTCCATCGACAGATGAATGGCTAAAGAAGATGTGGTATATATATACAATGGAATATTATGCAGCCATCAAAAGGAATGAGCTCTTGCCATTTGCGACGACGTGGCTGGAACTGGAGGGTATTATGCTGAGTGAAATAAGTCAAACAGAGAAAGACATGTATCATATGACCTCGCTGATATGAGGAATTCTTAATCTCAGGAAAAAAACTGAGGGTTGCTGGAGTGGGGGGGTGGGGTGGGAGGGATGGGGTGACTGGGTGATAGACACTGGGGAGGGTATATGCTCTGGTAAGCGCTGTGAATTGTGCAAGACTGTTGAATTTCAGATCTGTACCTCTGAAACAAATAATGCAATATATGTTAAGAAAAAAAAAAAGAAGATAGCAGGAGGGGAAGAATGAAGGGGGGGAAATCGGAGGGGGAGATGAACCATGAGAGACGATGGACTCTGAAAAACAAACTGAGGGTTTTAGAGGGGAGGGGGTGGGAGGATGGGTTAGCCTGGTGATGGGTATTAAGGAGGACACGTTCTGCATGAGCATTGGGTGTTATGCACAAACAATGAATCATGGAACACTACATCTAAAACTAATGATGTAATGTATGGTGATTAACATAAAAATAAAAAAATTAAAAAAAAATAATCACAGGCTATGAAAGTACACCTGAAAAACATGAAGAAAACGGGATGGTTGATTTGTGAATTAAAAGAAAATGACATATGACATTTTAAGAGTCAGAAACCACTCATGAACCAGGATGTTGTTTTCAGAGCAGGTATACCCAATTCTGCTGGAGCCCACCTTGCCAGGACCACCTGGCTAAATACTGCATTTCTCCTCTTTTTTTTTTTTTTCAGTTTATATCCTGAACATTTCAGTTTGGAAGTAGGTTGCTCTGATTCCTATTTCAGTACTATCTCCACATAAATTAGGTTTCCCCAGGCATTTTCTTTTATCCCTGGCCCTCCTCAGCTTGCTTTTATCCCCCACACACATGCTGTGTGCTTTGTATGGTGCCCTACGTTCAGATAGAGCTTAATCAACAGGAACTTGTTACTTATATGCCATAACACATAAAGTATGCTTAGTACCACTGAATAATGTGCCGGAATCACAAAAAAGTTGAGAGAAAAGTTTATTTTTTTCCTTTTTATTTTCTATTGTTTTTACTCCCCTACCCCCATGTTAGAGATGAGGAGACAGATTCATAGTGAATGAGACTCATCATATACTTCAGCTTACATCATGATGTTTGTAGAGAAAATAATAAAATCTAGCTCCAAAGTCTTCAGCTTTTTGAAGTTTAAGTATTGTTGCATTGATGTAATTACATTGTTTTGAAGTGTGTCCCCTGAGGTCACTCAGGATAGAGATGTTATTAGCTTTGCTCTGATTTCTTCCTTAGGCACCTCACTGGTCAGCCTTGTGGAGAGGCAGCAAGCACCCTGCGCTGGCTGGTCCTAGTCCCATTCTGACACCATCTAGTCAAGTAGCGCTGGGCAAGTCACATGCCACTTGCCCAGTCTTATTTATTCATCTTTACAAGGTAGGAATTTGATTATGATACTGTTTCCTAGACTGTTCCACTGAACACCAGTGGCCTTTGATGCTCCTTCAATGTATTCAGACAAGTTGGAGTAATGTTTTGTACTCTAGATTACTTCCCTGTTGGGTATTCAAAGCTCATCAGCACATTCAGGGCTGTGGTCCTGGAGTAAAGAAGACTATTTAGGCTTATTTAACCTAGCATTTTCTAAAGTCTTTGATCCTGGAATCTCTCTCCCTTTTTTTTGAGGAATACTCTTAAATATATTGGAGTATCCTGTAGTATGTAGGTTGGGAAACACTGGACTAAATCAGGGTTCAGCAAACTACAGCCTGAAGGCTGAGGCTGGCTTGCCACCTGTTTGGGTAAATAAAGTTTTATTGGGACAGTCACACCCATCCATTTACAGATTGTTTACATTACAATGGCAGAGTTATGTAGCTGCCAGAGACCTCTATGGCCCACAATGCCTAAAATATTTGCCATCGGTTATTTGCAGAAAAAAGTCTGCCAACTCTGGCGCTAGATGGTTATTTTCTAAATATCACAGTGATGGATGAACATGGCTGAAAAAAATCAGGTGGTAGAGAAGCGCTGATAATGAAAAAAAAAAGTCTTATTTTCCAGAGGCAAGACATTTTTAATAGTTCCTGTTAATTCTATTAGTGGTTATTACTTCTGTAACTCTAATAACATATTTGCTCAGCTGTTTTGATGTATCTGCTTTGGGTTTTATCTGTTGACTCTCTGCTATGATAGATGAAGCACACACACACACACACACAGAGAGAGCCATGTGTAACTTCTTAGTTTTATCACTGTATGAACTCTATTCGTTACTATTGCAATTATAATATTCATAAGTCTCTATATTTTGTTCCACCTGCTTACCACGTTTTATCTCAAATTTTGTGAGATTTGGGTACTAAGTACTGTTACTCTTCTGTCTGCCTCTTTTTTTTCCACTTGTCCATCTTTCAACTTTCTCAGCTATATCTTTACTTTTAAGTGTTGAAGTTGATAACATTTGCCTTCTCTAACTGGCACAATTTGCTTTGCTTTGTCCAAAGGTTGAGTCTCAAGGTTACAAGCCAATGAGTGTGTTCACGTAAATACTATCTGTGGCAGAGCCAAGTAGTGTGCTATAATTGTACTTCCCTCCCCATAATTCCAATATCACAACTGAAGCATTGCTCAAAGGAGGAAATTTCTAATGTTGATTTCAAACAGGTTCCTCTGTTAAGTTTCACGAAGTGCTCAGAATCATGGCACATTTGGATCATGTCTTATATTTTGTTGTTGGCAGTTGTTCTTGAATTTTTATTGATCTGAGTTTTTTTCCCCTCCCTTTTGAGGAAAGACCCATGTCTCCTTTACTGTATCCCTAATAATTTCTAGGTTTTAACTCATTTGTCTGTTCCTTGAAATAAATGCAGTCGTCTTGAAGATATCCTTTCTGGAGCCCACTCATTGATTTTCTCATTGCTTCCTAGATCTTCTCCTGCTCATTTTCCTGGAATTCTAGACTTTGTCCTATCATTCTTGTATGCTACATTTCCCCTTTCTTATTTTTTTACTCTCGTTTTGGTGGAATATAATCTCACATGACTTCCTTGGATTGAAGTAAGTTTTCTGAGTCTTGTATGGTTGAAAATGTTCTTCACTATGATTGGTATGGATTTATAGGTTTGAAATATTTTTTTTCTCTAAATATCAAAAATTTTGCCCTATAGTTGCTGATGTGAAAAGTCACATGCTGGTCTCATTTTTTTTTTAAAACATCTTTTTGACTGATTCTTTTTTCCTTTTTGGAAGCTCCTAGAGTTTCTCTCTTTTTCTTCATTCCTTAATATTCTGTAATTTCATAGTCAAGTGTCTGGGGATGAGTCTTTTCTCATTTATTGTATTTTGTAGTCAGTGGGTGTATCAGGTTCTGTTCAGGAGACAAAAATCAAACAGGAATTTGGGCAGGGGAAGTGTAAAGAATTATTAACTAGCAGTGAGGGATTAACTACTAAGGGGCTAACGGGGGATTAGCTACTAAGGGGAAAAGAGGACCAGTAAAGAATACAGGAATGACAGACATAGGGAGCAGCTGCTTCCTCTAGGTCTGATGCAGGATCAGATTTAGAAGTGACTGCCCCTCGCCTATCCCCAAAGCTGAGAGTCATCTCTTAGGGAGGGCATGCCTTGTGGTCCACTGGTACCAGAGCAGGTGGGTGAGGTGCTGCATGTAAGCCCGAGTGGGATACTGCCTGCTGATGTGGCAGTGCGACTCCCTAGGAAGCCTCCTGCTCCACCACCCAGGGGACCCACCAGCCTTGCTGGGTGCCTGCCTACAAGTTCTCACTTGGGAACACTCACAGGCATGCTGCTGTTACACCTTGTGGGAAGCTACCTGCAGGGAGCCTGCCAGACTCTCTGGGATCCACCTGCAAGTGCTCAGGCCGAGCCTCACTGGGTGTGTATCTCCTGGCAAGAGCACACCTCACAGAGAAGCCCCTGCCTCCTGCCCGATGTCAGCTGGTAAAGGAGAAACCTTTCCCATGTCCAGCTCCAGTATCATCAAGGAGGGAAATGGGGTGGATGGCCGGCTGAGAGACAATGCAGTGACAACCAGCACAATCTTGAAGCCTAAACACACGTCTCTCTTCAGCTCTGGCAAGTGTTCTTATATTATTTCTTTGATAATTGCTTCTTTTCCTTTCTTTCCTCACTTTTCTGTGGTCTTTAGAACTTCTATTAGTCAGATGTTAGGCTCCCTGCATTAATCCTGTCTTTTTATCTTGTCTTTCATTTTTCATCTCTTTGTCCTTTTGCTCTGTGTGCCGAGAGATTTCCATAATTTTAACTTCTAACTCTCCTATTGAAGTTTTTACTTAGCAACCATATTTTTAAATATCAGTAGCTCTTTTTTGTTTGTTTTTTGTTTGTTTTCAGATTGTATATTTTTCTAGGCATTCTGCATTCTGTTCTTTTCTGGTTGCATGTTCTTATGGTTACATTCACCCTCCCAAAATGTGTGCAAATCTTTTGTTTCCTGATGACTGATTTCCTCTTTCCATGAATGCAAGTTTATACATTTGAAAAAGTTGGGTCAGACTATCTGGGTTCAAATCACAGCCCTGATAATATAGGAGCTATGTGACCATTTTAAGCCTGAACTTCTGCAGCTATAAGGTGGGAATGATGATAGTACCTATCTCAAGCATTATGAGAGTGAGATAATACATGAAAAGTATTTAGCACGGTGGCTTTGGCTATTATTATTTATAAATATGCCACTTTATTTTAAACTGGCTATATCCTATTTAATTATTTTTTTAAAATCACTTATAATCTGTAAACTGCTCTTTCTTTGATTCTTTTTTAATACAAGATTTTATTTACTTACTTTAGAGAGAGAGAGAGCATGCAAGTGCGAGTTGGAGGAGGGGCAGAGGGAGAGGGAGAGAGAGAATAAAGCAGACTCCCCGCTGAGTGTGGAGCCTGACGAAGGGGCTCAACTCGAGACCCTGAGATCATGACCTGACCTGAAATCAAGAGTTGGCCACTTATTGGACTGGGCCACCCAGGTGCCCCACTTTCTTTGATTCTTTAATACAACTGCTGTTACTGCTACTACTACCATAGATATCTTCAAGCAGACAGACATAGTAATTAGCAGAAATCAATTTAGGGCAAAATAATGACATGATGGTTTTGAAGACATTTAAAATTCCCTTTCCTTGGAATTTCTTCCAACTTTTTAAATTTTGAAAATGTTTAAGCCTACAGAAAAATGGGAAGAACAATTCAGTGACTCTTTTTTTTTTTTTTTAAGATTTTATTTATTTATCTGACAGCGAGAGACACAGCGAGAGAGGGAACACAAGCAGGGGGAGTGGGAGAGGGAGAAGCAGGCTTCCCGCGGAGCAGGGAGCCCAATGTGGGGCTCGATCCCAGGACCCTGAGATCATGACCTGAGCCGAAGGCAGACACTTAACAGACTGAGCCACCCAGGCACCCCCAATTCAGTGACTCTTATTCATCCTTTTCATTCTTCTGATCATCATTACATACAGTTTTTCCCATGTAGAGCCATTTGAACATAAGTTGCAGATACCATGAAATTTATCCCCAAATAAATACTTAAGGCACTTCCTAAGAATAAAGACAGTCTCCTCTTAACCACAATGCCAGTATCACCCTGCAGAAAATTGACATTTATTCAACAATATTATCTAATGTACAGTTCCTTTACACATTTTTTCAGTTGTCCAAAAATGTCTTTATGCCCTCCCTGCCCAGTTAGTGTTCATGCATTTCTTTTGGTTATGCTTCTTCAGTCTCTGCTGGTCGAGAATAGAGATTTTGCCACTTTCTGTTTTTCAGGAAACTGTCCTTTCTTTCCAAAGTCTGGACTAGTAGTCATGACCTGTGTCCCACGTTCTGCATTTGTCTCCTTGTTTCCTAATTATTAGATTCAGGTTGAACACCTTTGTCCAGAAGTGATGTTGTGCACTTATTTAATTGCATCAAGAGGCAGGTATAATTAAGTTATCCCTCCTTGGGTAACCTGAAGTTTGGTCAATTAGGTGAAAATCTTAAGATCACTCTATTTTTAAAGGGACGATATAATTTCCAGATTCACATTGTGCTTTCATTGCCACAAATTTGGAACCCAGCATTTCTTCTGGAACCTGATTCCTTTTTGTGGGAATGGTACTTAGAAATCAAGATCTGGGTACCATGTGTGCTCTTTGCTGATGTGGCATCCTCATTTCTAGACCTTTTCTGTAGATAGGTCTAGGACATAAATTTAAGAAAAAAGGTATTAATTCATATTGATACTCTCCCATTCAAATCCACCATCACTGGGCCATTCCTCACATTTCCCTAATTCTGCATTTATATCTCCCTTTTCCCATATTGAAAACCTGGGTTGCCAAGAGGAAGTGTATGTTTAGGCATTTGCTTTATGCTACCTGCAGACACATAGAAGAGCATCTGAATTTCAACACCAGTGGTGCCACCACCAGCCAGGACTAGCAAGTAAGAGTAACCATTTCGTGTAGTTTTTTATAATCACTAGAAGATACGCCCCTCAAGGTATATAATGAAAGCATTCTGCTACAAAGTTACTTGAATTTATTTTCTCTGTCCTTTCTTAGAATTTCAAGCTGTTACATATTATTCTTATTAAGCAAATATGGGGCTATTCTCTTCCGCTTCTTTATTATTCTGTTTATAAATGCTTCGGATGTTTCCAGGATAAATCATTGTTTAAGGTCCTGAGTAAGGTGGGACAGCTAACATGTTTACCCATTCTCTCAAGTGAGGCATCTCTTTATTGATCGTTATCACTGAAAGAGTTTCTAGAAGTGGAGAGAAAGCAATGGGTATACAATTAGTAAAGTTAGTTAATTTGAGTTCTTCAAACTTCTGTGTATATTAATTCAGCTAACAAATACAGCCTGAGACACACAGTAGATCATAGACAAATTATATTCTTTAAAGTTTGGTGTGATGAATTGCTGTGTTTTTTATTCCTATTTTTAAATTGGAGTGGAGTTGATTCCAAAAGATATATTTTTAAATGATTTATTTATTTAAGAGAGAGAGAGCACACATGAGTGGGGGGAGGGGCAGAGGGAGAGAAGCTCAAGCTGACTGCTGGCTGAGCGGGGAGCCCAACGAGGACTCAGTCCCAGGACCTGAGATCATGACCTGAGCCAAAATCAAGAGTTGGGTGCTTAACTGACTGAGCCACCCAGACAACCCCCAAAAGATATTTTGAATCCTAATATGTAATAAGAATTATATCGAAGAACTAAACACACAGTAAGATTCAAGAAAACATGCTTTTATAATAGAATAAAAGTAGCGTGTGGATTTCCGCTTAACGTCTTGAATATGATAATGACGGGGAGGGTCTTGGTCTGAAATGGAACCAGAGCTGACACTTCTGCAAAGAGAAAAGCCACACAGCACCTATTAGGTCAGATTTAGAAGGCTACGTGTTTGAGTATAAGAATTTATTCTTTCTCAACTAGCTTTGTGATCAAGCAATTTGGACTCAAACAATCATACTACAGTTTACTGTTGCCACTATAGTAAATTGCCACAGACTTAAACAGATTTCTTCTCTTACAGTCCTGGAGGTCAGGAGTCCAAAATGAGTCTTAGGGGGCTGAAATCAAGGTGCCAGTCAGGCCCATTCCTCCTTGAGTCTCCTAGGAAGAATCTGTTTCTTTGTCTTTTTCAGCTTCTAGTGTCTGCCTGCATTCCTTGGCTTGTGGTCTATTTTCAAAACACATCACTCCCGCATCTGTTCCCACCCTCATCCCACCTTTTCCTCTGGAGTCAGTCTCCCTTGGCCTCCCTCCTTTAAGGACACTGGGGATTATGTTGGGTTCATCCAGATAATGTAGGATAATTTCTCCATCTCGAGATCCTCAAGTTTATCACATTGGCAGAGTCCTTGCCATATTAGATAACATTCACAGGTTCCAGGCATTAAGACGTGAACGTCTTTGCGGGAGGCATTATGCAGCCTGCCATACATCCCTTTTTCCTTTTGACTATGAATATTTATGCAGCCTTCATTATCTTTGGCTGTACTGCAAAATCTTTTGGGCAGAGCTGCGAATTGAAGGAGAAAATGCCCCCCTGCCCCCTAATTTTCCTTCAAATACCAATATCCAAGGATAAAGAAATTCCAGCATTTTGTGATTTATATTACATGTATTCAAAAAGATAATTGTGGAGTTCTCATTTCTACTCCCTTTGCATTTCAAAAGATAATAATACATTAAAAATTGGCACCACATAAACAGATCCACTGCAGGCATCTCAGTTCAAACGTAAACTCTGTGCATAAGTGAGTGGTACTGTTTTTAAAAAATGTATTACAAGTTAGAGCAGTACACCCTACTCCCGCCCCAGGACTCCTGAGAGGTACCTATGCGTGTCTTTTGTTTTTGGACGTTAGGTCTTAAATCTCTCTGGCTTATCCTCCTTGATGGACGAAATGATGATGAACTGATGAATGGAGCAGAAAAATGGAATTATTACTTGAATGGCCAGTGGGGGGTTAAGTGTAGAACACACCACAGCTCCCAGTTTCGCCCCAATTCAGTGTAAGCTGGAGCTTACATTCTGTTCATGGAATCCCCCTCCCTCCTCTCCACGTGCCTACACCCCCCCCCCCCCCCCCGCTCCGCTTCTGTTCCTACCCTCCTTGGTGACCTGGGCCCATTAGATTGTGCTGAGGAGGGTTTTATGCTTCGCGTGTGTGTGTTCTCCAGCTCACGTGGCTCAAGAGGAGAGGGGAGGAAGTGGCAGTAATTGCTCAGGCACTGAATAACCACACACTGTCCTGGGGGCATTGACAATGACCCTGTTAGGTGGCAGCTCTCCGCATTTTATGCAAGTAAAGGGAGGGAGCAAGATGAACCACTCAGGTCGGTCTGACTCTTCTGTTCCTCTGGGAGACTGTTTGCTCCCACGACCTTCCTCTGATGTAGGACAGCTTTTCTGACTCCGTCCACCTCCAACCACGTGGTGGGACTGGCCCTCCTGGCTTTCATTTGTCCACACACACCTTCTGTGCAGGGCACTGTGCTAGGTAGAAAGGGGCACAAAGAATAGGCCTGCTTCGTGGAGCTTCCATTCTAGAAAGACAGACATGAGCAGGGAGCCAAGAAACCCAGGATTACAAATGGGGCAGGTGCTCAGAGTGTGCTGTGAGGAAGAGGGGGTGGGGGAGAAGCCTACTTTACACTAGTTGGTCAGGGAGGGCTTCTCACAGGAAGCTGAAATCTGACGTTCACCGAGCAGCCTGGGCCCATGGAGAGAGCCCACGTGTATTTACATTCACAGCATGCCTGAGACTTCAGTTCTACCTTTCTGTTCCTATGTTCTCTCTCCTCTGTTTATTGCGAGTCCTTGGGGACAGAGGTGATGCCTTTGTCCTTGTCCCTCCAAAGCTGAGCATGTTTTGTGAATGAATGGTTAAATCCCCAGAGTAACTTTAATTATTATTTTTATATTATTTATTTATTTATTTATTTTTATTATGTTATGTTAGTCACTATACAGTACATCATTAGTTTTTGATGTAGTGTCCCCAGAGTAACGTTAAGTTCTTGCATCTTTTATTCTGGCTTTCTTATTTGAAGAGTTTGTGTCCGAGGATCATCCTTCCCACATTCCCTCAAGTAAAAGTAAACAATAGTTAACTTTTCAATTTTGCCAGTAAGTGAATGTCTTGGTCGTGGATGAAGGGAACAATGAGGGGGAAATGAGCAATAACCTGAGCAATTAAACTTTAAAAGGGATTTGGTGGACAAATAATGGAGAACCTGCTGTGCATGAGGACCTATGTTAGATGCTTTGGGAGATTTAAACATTAAAAAAAAAAAAGAGTATGAGAAAATAGAATCCCTTCTAGTGAGAGAGAAGAGAGACATAGGGTGAGCATTTCAAACGTTTCGTAAAACAGTATATTTTACGTCACACTTGCGGCGCATGCTCTGTTGCGAGGTGAACACACGTGAAATGCTGTGGATGGAGGGACAGGTGTGAGCCCCGTGGACTTAGAAACCTTGCGGGACATCTCAGGTGTGGCTGAGGAAGAGTGGTTGCGGTTTTGGGGTGGTAGGCTGGGAAGGATACACTAGTGCGCTTCAATGTTAATAAATGTCTTCGTCTGTTCAGGCGGCTCTAACACAATACCAGAGACTATGTAGGTTTAAATAACAAACATTGATTTCTCACAGTTCTGGAGGCTGGGAAGTCCGAGATCCAGGTGCCGGCCCACTTCTCTTTGTAGCCCATTGTCTTTATGCTGTGCCCTCACCTGGCAGAAGTGGGGAAGGAGCTCTCTGGGGTCTCTTTTTTAAGGGACCGAATCCCATTCATGAGGGTTCTACCCTTATGAATTAATTCCCTCTAAAGGGCCCACCTCCAAATACCATCACACTGGGGATGAGGCTGCGACACATGGATGTGGGGTGACAGAAGCCTTCAGTGGACAGCAGTAAATACACAGTTCCCGACCCTGCCCGACAGTTCCCTCACAGCGGGGGGGGGGCTCTGCCTTTACCACCAGCTTGATCATTTCTTGGGGTACTGAGGAATTCCAGGTGGGGTGAGAAGCAGCCCATGTTGCAGGGATTCCCCACTGGTGCTTCTCTACCCGTTTGAGGCCACTGACTTAGCAGAAGTCGCCTGCCTGCCTGGGTCCACGTGTCTGCCCCCGCGGGTCCCCCGCTGGGGTCTTTGTTCTGCGCCCAGAGCCCCAGGGGCTGCTGGAGTGCCTGTGGGGGGACTGGCTGACAGAGGGGCCTGTGTTCTGTCCTCCTGCTCCTTCCCCGCTTCACTTGTCATGAATGAACAGCACATGAGTGGAGAAAAGGAATGCATTTGGGGTGGAAGATGTGATTTTCAAGAGGGGGGTTCCTGACAACAGGTGGCAGAGATGGCTGGAGGGCCCACAGCTCCCCTCAGTATGGCCAGCCTGTGGAGCGGAAGAGCAGACATGCTCCCTTTCTGGTATTTGACCCCGAATTGACCCGAGTTACCTGAGTTACCTTCAAATCCAGTGTCAGGAGGGAATCTCCAATAACTGAACCTAGAGAAATGTAAGAATGCCGATGAAAAACCGTGAAGATGGGGGGAGAATCAGGATCTGTTAAAGTCAGATTTGTTTTTTCTTTTATCAGAAACTAAGCTCTCTCTTTCTCTTGTATTAAGAACAAATGCCTAGATTATTTCACATTACCCCTCAGCCTACATTGGGCTCCTTCACATTTTTAGAATGTCTTTATTGAGATCCTAATAGGCAAGGTTGTTTTTTTCTTTTTATCATTTTCTTCCTTTTGTTTTTACAATAAAGCAAAAGGAAATATGATTTATCCATTTAATGAATATTTATTTGTTAGGCAGCCTGTCGAGTTCCATTAGAATCCGGTCCAGGAATCAAGGTCAGTAAGACTCCATCCCTGATTCTCCTAGAGTTTGAGGCCCATCCTAAGAGGCAGATGTGCAAAAGAGAAGGATGTTAGTAGTGAGGGAGAAGTCGGGGGTTTGTCCCAGGAAGATTAGCAGCCCAGAGGCAGCTCCATGAGGAGGTGACACATCTGGGGAGCAGATTGGCCTTAGACAGCAGGTTTGAAAGTTATGAAAGATCAAAGGTCTGTGAGCTTTGTCGGTTTACGGATATATTTTCTGTGTCACCGTGATAAATTTGGAACTGATCCCTGTCACGGTTGCCTTATTTATGAAATGGAATAACCTCATTGATCATTCCTACCACATCTGATAAACCTCATCAATGTGTGGCCTGAGCTAACTTGCCAGTTCTGGCTACAGCTGCACGAATTGCCTGGGGAGCAGGTGCAGAAGCCCCCAGCCTACAGTGGCCGGTGGCTGCTTGGAGGACCCCACCAGAGCTCAGCTTGAGCAGAAGCCGGCGGGGAAGTCAGCATCCCTGCAGCTGGTCTCCAAGGAGGGTTTTGGCTTCCATGCCGGCACCGCCCCCCCTCCCCCGCCCCGCCGCTCCCGGACATGTAAATGCTACATTTAGACCTCTGATTGTGCTTTTTTTTTTTAAAGATTTTTTTTTTTTTTAAGATTTTATTTATTTATTCATGAGAGACAGAGAGAGAGAGAGAGAGAGAGAGAAGGAGAGGGAGAAACAGGCTCCCAAGGAGCAGGGAGCCCGATGTGGGACTCGATCCCAGGACCCTGGGATCATGACCTGAGCCCAAGGCAGACGCTTAACCATCTGAGCCACCCAGGCGCCTTGATTGTGCTTTTGTGAGTGGAGTTTTTCCTTTAAGTAGCTTTTCTTATTCTGATGGAACATTCATTCAGAGTAAGACCTACTCTGTCCTTTCTACAAGTCTTTATGAGGCTTAAGCCTAGGAACAGTTCGCTGGGAAACATCTTTGGTGGTTATTTTTTTTTTAATGCTACCATGTCCTGTCTGACATGATATAATTCTTTAATAAGTATTCGATGTGATCCTTCAGATGTATCAGAGCGTTACAATATATTAAAGGATAACTTGGAACCTTATAATTAAACCATTTACTTATAAGATTTTAAGTATCAAGTTAGAACAGTTTTCTGCAAAACATAAGTGGCTGTTTTATGAATGTATTTGTAACAAATTATTTCCTGTCCAAATGAGGAATCTTTTTTACCGGAAATGGTAACTGAGTATATTATTAGATACAAAGTTTTTCTTTTTCCTATTAAAAAAAAAAAAGCAATTTTCTTGGGGAAAATTGGGGCTTGCACATCTCCTCCCCCCCACCAACTCAAAGTAGCTTAAGTCAAACATGGAATTTGTTGACTTATTTGCTAGGGAAATCCGAGGGGGAAGCTGGCTTTCATGGGGACTCAAGTGTGCTCTGTATATTGGCCTCATTTTCTCTTGGGTCTGAAAGACAGCTACAGCAGCCCTTACAGCATTGACCCTGCAAGAAAGGAGACCCTCTTTTTTCTACTGTTGCTAAATCAGGTCTTAGGAAAGGCATTCCTTAGGAGGGGGTGCCCTGGGTCAAGTGCCCATTGCTGTGGACAGGGGAGTGGGGGTCCTTGCTGGACCTATCTTGCAGTGAGTGGAGGGTGGGGCAGGCTGATGGGGAAAGAGGAAGGATTCCCAAGTGAAAACGCAGACAAAACCCTCATATGTGCTGGTAGGGCCTCCCATCATTTGGTGGTGTGGGGGGGTGGGAGGCTTGTGTTCAGGCTGGTGCCGGCCTGGAGTACGCACAACAGGAAATAGTGGTACCAACAGGATCTCCTGCTTGTCTCCTTCCTCATCCTGGCGGGAGTCAGGTGCGCCTTGAGGTTAAGGGCTAAACTCAGCACTTCTCAAACTTGGTTTATTCAAGTACCTGAGTGGCAGAGAAGAATGAACTCATGCTGTGGTTGTGGGGGCAGGGGTGAGCAGCCAGATAATGTCCCACACAAGTAATGGAGATGACATGACTTTCTTCACTGCTTTATAAGCTGTGGGAGGGGATTCCCCAAGGGGAGGGGGTGCCCAGAATTCTTCCTGTGACATTTTCAGGTTCTTGTTGGTGGAAAGATTTTGTAAGTTTGTCTTCTTGGTGAGAGGGTGTCCCTGGGATTGCGTGGTAGCTTAGAGTGTTTTCGGGGAAATACTCATCAAAGGACTTTCTCAGTGAACAACTGGCTGGTGATGATCTTTGTTTCATCACGAATTTCCATCACACATGAACAAAGCTAGAGTCTCAGCATTCTCACAAGCACCATCTTCATCTAACTCTCAAGCTCCCTTTTTATCACAACAGTTTTGTCTTATGCACTGAACAAATCTGTCTTGGCAAAGTATCTGCTGAAGAAGCCTGCCTTTGAGGCCTCTCTTTATTTTAGGTGAATTCATTTACTTCATCTATATTTTTATTCTTTGTTGCATCATCTTTTAACTTTTTGAAGAAAAATAGCAAGTTCTACCCTGAGTTTGGAAACCTACCTTCCTTCATCTTTCCTTGGTAAGCCAGAGCCCAGTAGTGTTGAGTAAGCCTTGAAAATCACTTTCCAGTTCCTTACAAGTTTGTCTAAAGGGAGGGTTTAGAATCCAAACCATGGTTCAGTTTCTTGGGTTTGTTTTTCTCATTTTCACCAGCCTCTAGTGCCCTGATGACGTGGTGTGTGGGGACCCTGAAGTGAGCTGGGGCCTGGACCTGATCTGCCTCCCACCCTCTGGCCTGGAGATGTGGCCCCATGTCACTTCACATCCGGTGTCCCCCTCCCCGCCCCCCCAGTACCACTCGCTAAAAAATTTAGCAAATCTTGCTGAAAAAAATCTCTGTCAGTTTGGCCTCAGCATGTCCTGAGTTATCATGAAAAATATAGTGAGTTCAATTATTATTATTATTTTTTTAAAGATTTTATTTATTTGACAGATATAGCTAGAGAGGGAACACAAGCAGGGGGAGTGGGAGAGGGAGAAGCAGGCTCCCGGCTGAGCAGGGAGCCCGATGCAGGTCTGGATCCCAGGACCCTGGGATCATGACCTGAACTGAAGGCAGACACTTAACGACTGAGCCACCCAGGCGCCCCGTGAGTTCAATTATTAAAATCCATTCTTTTATTCAGCTATCAGACAAAGAAAAGGGCCGAGTTAAATCCAGCCTGTCGACCAGTTGTTCAGATTTGTCTTTCCAGCCCATTAAAATACATAGTTTTACGGTGTCATTTGATGAGGGTGCTTTTTCAGCCGGGCTGTCTCTTCTGTGCTTAAACAGGTGCAACCACATCAGGCATAGAGCCTCACCACCTTGTCACCCGTTAGGCCGTTTCTTGATTCTGAAACAGAGCTTGAATAAAACTTTAAGCAATTTTTAATTTGTTAGTATGAATGAGCTTCCCATTGTCTACACCTAGCCACCTAGACTTTTTTTTTTTAATACAAAATATGGGACTTATTTTCCTTCAAAGCCCCTTTTTTTTAGAGTAAGGTGATTGAGGAGCGTTTTTCTCATGGGAGATGTCAAGGTTATTCACCCTCCCAAATTACAAATTGGTTAGCGTGCCAATTTCTTGTAAAAAATTTCCCACAAATTCCAAATTCTTCTTTAGTTTTCCTTTTTTCTTTGGATATTATTAAGAAAGCATTAAATTGTATTTTGGGGGGTGCCTGCGTGGCTCAGTTGGTTAAGCGTCCACTCTCAGCTCAGGTCATGATCTCGGGGTCCTGGGATCGAGCCCTGCATCAGGTTCCCTGCTCTGGGGAGCCTGCTTCTCCCTCTCCCTCTGCCCCTCCCTCTGCTTGTGCTCTCTTGCACATGTGCTCTCTCTCATGAATAAATAAAATCTTTGAAAAAAACTAAAAAAATAAAATGTATTTTGGGAACCACTCGCAATGCAGCTGCAATGTAACCACAACAGTAAATACATTAATTTTTGTTATTCCCATCCTTGTATACACAGGTACATGTCTTCTTGCTGGGTGCAGTGGTCACCACCCATTACAGTTCTCAAGGGTCTCTCTACGCAACAGGGGAGATGGTTGTCTTTCAGGGACCTCATTGGACTCCTTAACCTATCATAGCATCTAGAAGCTGGAATTTCAATTATATAATAAATACAATTATATAATTCTGTGGCTTGGGGCAAAATACTCTATGTCTTAGCCTTGCCTCTAAAATGGGAATAATATGTAATGATGAATGAAGATTTGATGAATGTTGGTAATGAACTTGCGCAGGCCAAGCACATGTATTTCCATATGTACTTCTGTAGCAGCCACTGTTATTCTGGCTTTCCTCACGTGTGAAGACATCATATTGAAGAATACTTTGGGGAGAGGGAGAAAAGTCTGAAATTCACAGGGTCTAGATTGCAGTAAGGCCTAGGCCACCCTCCTCTCCAACGACAGCTCCATCCGGTCTCCTCTTTCTTTGCTTCTTGTGTGTGACACCATTCTTGTTTGGTGCCCAGGCTCCTCTTTTCCCCTACTTCTCCAAGTAGCTCTAGAAGAATACTGCCCTTTTAATAAGAAATTGAGCATTTTTGGGGGGCCTGGGTGGCTCAGTTGGTTAAGCGACTGCCTTCAGCTCAGGTCATGATCCTGGAGTCCTGGGATCGAGTCCCGCATCGGGCTCCCTGTTCAGCAGGGGGTCTGCTTCTCCGTCTGACCCTCTTCCCTCTTGTGCTCTCTGTCTCTCATACTCTCTCTCAAATAAATAAATAAAATCTTTAAAAAAAAAAAAAAGAAATTGAGCATTTTTATTTGAAGAACCAGCCAGTGAGAATGGACTTGTTGATGTGTTCACAACCGAAATTTTCTTTGCGGTATATATGTGTGTGGGCCAGGAGAGAAGAGAGTCTCCCAGAAGGTTTTTTTTTTTTTTCCTTCTTCTCCTCTCTCTGCATTTCCTCTCCCCATCTCCCAAATAAATACACAAAACAGAGGTCCTATATGGACTCTGGAGCCTCCCTGCCTCACGTGAATCCTGGCTTGGCTCTGATGCCTGGACAAGTTGCTAAACAGCTCTGTGTTTCCTGATCTGTAAAATGGGGATGAGGACAGTTCTACCTCAGAAGATTATTACGAGTTGTAAATGAGTTAACATATGGAAAACACTTTGAGTGCCTGGCACTATGTGAGTGTTAGTAATCATTAAGCCCGAACCATATGGGTCATATCTATTCTGGAGTAATGGTTAGGAAAAAGGACTTTGGAATGCTACGTTCTGAAGTATTATGTTTTCTATATTTTCACAGAAAAAAAAAAAAAGAGTTCCTTATCACAGTTCTAGGTGGAAAGAATCAGCTCTAATTAGGGAAAACATCTAATGCAGCCTCCCTCAAATTTCAGCAAAAGTAGAAAGTTGTTATACTCTGTATGTAGCAGAAAAAATGATAACTCACTCACTCCATTCCTGGCAGGGCACCACTGCAGAAGGCTCATCTGATGGATGAAGCAGGAGTCTCAAATATCTGAGGGGTGGTTTTAAGCTTATTCTTCACATTCTTAGATCATAGTCGTGACATAATTCATGTGTCTCCAGTAGAGCATGGCAGACATTCCACATCTTCCCTCTTCAGCCTCTGGTGGCTGTGGGAGCTGGGACTTTGTTGTCCTTCCTGGAAAGAACTTTAGTCACATCTTAATCTGAGCCATTCATTTATGCTCATTTGAGAGATAAGCAAATTTGACAGCAAGACCGAGTTGATAATCTTGGTCTTGACCTTTGAGACAGGATTAGTAAACAAACGGAATCATGAATTGTTTATTATTTTGGTCACAGAAGCTGGAAAGTCCCTAATAAATGAATTTTTAACTTATTATCCCACATATTTTAAGTTGTTCCTCATTGATTAATTAGATTTGTACTATTGTTACAGATTTGAAAAGCAAAAGAAAAAATATCTTTCTGTTAAAGAATGTTGCAATTTTATTTAATGGAAGAAATATTCTCTTATTCTTCTAGAAGAAAATGTTCCACTGAATAATTGATGCTTCTAAAATAAAGCCTTGTGTTTTTATGATACTAGAATAGCTTTCATTATCTAAGTGAATGTTAGCCCTGAATGTTAACTATTTTCATGTAATAAATATTTTGAACATAAGAAAACTCAGCAAACTTGATTGTTCTCAGGTGAAGTTCGGACCACAAATTATACAGAGCCACAGATAACTGCAGGTGAAGAACTAATCACAATATGCAAATCAGCTACTATTAAGAAACTTAAGATTTTTCCATGTTTTTTTTCATGTAAAATAGGATGTAAAACTAGAAACTTAATTATTAATTCAGGATGGCAAATACATTGTTGTATTTTCACACGTTTTAGGAGAATTGAGACGAATATAGTCATTGCTCATTGGTGATTTTGTAACCTTTGTTTTTATTTTGTATAAGATAAAATATGAAATGCATTATTTTTGATGAGCGGGGGCAAAATAAAAACACAGTGCCCCCTAGTATTTCATAGTCTGGGTCTGAACTTCCTGCTTCTAAAATGTATGCTTGGCTTGAAATGATATAAATATCCTTCACATTACTGATTTATATTTAAGAAATTCTTTCTGAAGATTCTACAGCAGGTTCTTGTTATCCAAGGATAATTGGAACCAGAAAAAGGCCATTTAAAGTGAATCCACTTAAGTGGGGACCAAAATTTCATAATTTAATGAAAAGAAGCTTTGGGACTTTATTTTACAAAAAAAAAATAACCTGAAAAATATGAAAATAGATTTATTTTAGTTTACATTTAACAAAATTTATATTATCATTTTGACCATGGCTATCTCTTAGAATGAGCAGTGCAAAAGTCAGATGTTGAGTGTTTTGAGAGGAGTAAATTTTTGGACAGAATGTATGACTGTATATTGTGGTACTTTAAATCACATTTGACACTTACATCACATCTTCAAGATGGGCTAGTTTTACAAAAATGCTCGAGGTCTTAGTCATTTTCCTTTGGGCCTTTTAGGTTCTTTAATAATAAACTCCCTCTGTATTAAAATCCCTATCTTGCACCAACTTAAAATTTTTCTCTGAAATGATTGTTTCCACATCAAACTGCTCAGTCCCCATTTGCCATTGTTTTACCTGTTACTGAGGAAGTTCTCTGATGTCATTTTGATTAACCTCATGAAATTCTGTATTTGTGGGGCAAGATTTGCAACCTTTGCTGTGGACACATGTCGTTCCATGGGAGGTACAAGACCCCCACTCACAGACAGGATCAGGTGTAGATGCTGGCTGTGGACGAGGATGGAATTTTGAGTGGGGACTCAAGTCATAAAATGGTTGGTTATTAGGAAATATTTTAGTGTTTGGAAAACATGCTTCCCCAAAAAAGCTCATAACTGTAGGGATTTGGATGGTGACTACTCAGATAAGGAGGATCCCTGATTTATTTGCATGAATCCCTTGCAGTGTGCTGGAGAGAAAAGAGGACAGATTCATGAGTGGGGAGGTTCCAGGGCTCATCTCTGCCCTTCCAGTGAATAGCTGTATGCTCATGTTATTGGCCTGATGTGGGACTCCATCCCAGAACCCTGAGATCATGACCTGAGCCAAAATCAAGAGTCAGTTGCTTAACTGACTGAGCCACCCAGGTACCCCTGAAATGTCAGGTGTTTTAAGCTTGGCAAGAGCTCCATCACTGTTTCCATAGACTCCTAGAATGTAATAGTCAGTGATCATCTTCCTCTTTTAGTTTATTTGTACCATATATGTATGTATGTTATACTTTCATAATTTCCACGGCCACATCCATATGCAGCCATACTTTTGGTAAAGTTGTGATCAGCAACTTTGTGATCAGCAACAATGTGAAATTCTCCTTTCAGTAGTTTCTCTCTTCTAAGTGTTCACCTATATATTGTAATCTTAATAATTCTCTTTTTCACGTGTACCTGTTCTATTGGCTGCCTGATAGTCCGTGGAGTAAATGTGTTAATACACTTAAATATATCCTGACCATTGGGCAACTGAGCATCTCCAGAGGCTAGCCTTTGTGGGGGGGGTTTGGGGCCCTGTCACCGTAGACATCTCTGTAGGTCGACAGTTTTGTGAAAAGGGCTTCTCACACGTGTAGCATGCTTCTGTGTGCATTTCGGTACCTAAGGGCCTTTTGCTCCTGCTGTACACAGGACAAAAACAAACCAAGGCAAAGCATCTGGCTTAAGTGAAGCTAGAGATGGGTGAAACAAGGAACACTGGAAAAACATTGTCTTCTGCTGCTGCCAAGCAAGGCAAACAGAGATCCTGGGGAGTCTGGCATGAAATAACGAAGCAGGTGGAGGAGACACAGAAACCCGGGTTCTGAATGGCATCTTCAGATTCCAGGCTTTGGCAGGGGCAGCCACCCTACCCTACACCTTGTACTGGATCACCTGGGAAGGTTGGTGACTTCTGGCTTCTTGAAGTTGCACTCAGTCTGGTCCAGAGAACAGGGCTGTCAGTCATCACTGGAGGGGAGACAGTCCCCAGAGGCAGATGTCCTCACAGCAGTAAAACATCCACAAACAGAATTAGATAATCCTACAGTTATTAAAAATCACAGCACTTTTCATTTTAGTGCAAGATCTTAGAAATTTTCAATGCATCCTTGGCAGGGGGGTAATAGTTTGTTCATCCGTTATAATTCGATTTGCTGCCTTCTTATCAAGATAAAGGAAGCATAATTGGTACTGGTAAGATCTACTTTGGTCTGTGGATGTTGTGCTTCCTCTGCAGATGTGGGTGAGCTGTTTGCAATGCTTGTTTGACATAATTTGCAATAGTACTGAGCTAGTCATTGGGCAAGAAAGGGAACTGTGTGCTGTAATTGGGGTTACCTTGATTGCTTGCAGTAGCTGATGGCAAATGTTTCAAGTTAGGTCAGGTTAAAGTAGATTCAATCAAGACAATTTTAGTCATGATTTAAATTACCAAGTAGAAAAAACAAACTAGAGAATTATAGAAATTGTGTGTCGATTTCAAATTCTTCTGTGCAAGGTCATATGGGAATGAGGGATATTGATAAAGAAAGATGTGGTCCAATATTTTCAGAGGTTAATATATGCAAACTGGTTTATTCCATCTCTCATGTGTGTATATTTCTCAGTTTTGGAAATGACATCCTATAATTTTTAAAACTAACCCCCCCCCCACCTTAGTTTAGGTACATTGGAAACCAGAAGGAATGGTGAATTCTTTTTGAATTTTGAGTACCACAATGAAAGGTAATTATTGATGATTTCAGAATGTGTTTGCAATATTGATGTGTAGGTCAGCTGCAAAAGCAGCAAACAAAAAACTGAGAATTGTAGATATTTTCTCTCACACACAAAAAATAACTGGTACTGTTCTGAGTTAGATAAGTGATTCAAAAACAAGCACACAAACAAAAACTTAGCATATCTTCTTAAGTCAGCTTTTCCAGATAGGCATACCTGAGGATGAAGGTGTGACCCAGCTGAGCATTTACTCCTTTCCTTAGACCGCATGTGTCCCATGGCCATTCTGTGTCATAGCCCCACATGCAGAGAGAGAAGGTTGGAATTTCCAAGATGTGTTATAAATGACTGCTAAAGTACAGGGACTAATTTTAATCACACATAAATTTGATAAAACATAATAGCCATCTGCCTTAGCCCCTATGCCGGTCCCAGCTTCTTGAAGTCCCATGACAAGTGATGGCCTCACCCTGATGAGACTCGTTCTCTCTCAGGCTTTTTTCTCACCTACTGTCTCCCTGAAGGTTATCTTTCCAAAGTCCATTCACCATATTTTGTTCTTAGGGACAATCACAATTCCTGCTTGCCAATTCTCATTTTATTCATCCTATCTTCTCAAAATTATTCTACTTAATGATTGGATTTATAACATGTTTAAATTCATACTGATCTACTTTTTTAGTCATATCAGTCCTAGGGCCAGTGGGTTGAGGATATAAAGAAACATCTGGAGGGGTGCCTGGGTGGCTCAGTCGATTAAATTGTCTGACTCTTGTTTTCAACTCAGGTCATGATCTCAGCATTGTGAGATCGAGCACCACAACGGGCTCTGCTCTGGGTGTGAGCCTGCTTAAGATTCTCTCTCTCCCTCTGCCCCACCCCTTGTTCTCTTAAAAAAAAAAAACAGAGAGAGAGAGAGAGAGGGGAAAACATCTGGAGAATTTTTGAAACCCCTGACTGTCTAATGAACAGGTTGCTTGCCTTGAAGAAGATCTTCACTGATGGAGATATTTCAGTAGAAACTGCATACCTGTCTGATGAGACATTTTGGAAGGGGAGCCTGGCTGAATTGGGAAGACGGTTTTCTAGGCTTATTCAAACCAAAGGGGATTGATCCTACAATTTCTCAACTGATGACCCAAAGGAAGTGAAGTGTTTGTTTTGTTTATTTTCTTTTCACACATTTAAAAAATTAAGCAAAGGTATTCAACTTGATTATTGCACCTGGAATTTCTGGTGCATTTATCATCATGCTTTGGAGGTACCTTTCTTTAAACCCTCATTCTTAAGCATATTTCCTGAATGGCTCACTCTTAGCCCTCATGCTCTTGGAGGGCGGTCTGGAGAGAGGATGGTTTTGTGCATGTACTTTCCACCGGGGTGAGGTGCTCAGGGTGCTTTCAGAGCAGAGTGCCTCGGAGGGAGAGGGCCTGGCAAGGCAAAGAGCACTCTGCATTTGGCTCCCAGGGGAGGTCTTAGTGCAGGTGAATCAGGGATTTCACCTGATAACTGGGAGCTACGCAGGGGGAAAATGTGATAAAAAGCTGTCTGAAGTGGGCGGTATGTGTTTTACTGGGTTGGGAGGGATAAGATAACCATGAGTTGATTATAAACCTGAGTGTTAGGAGGATCTTAACATGACTTTTGAACCCCACCTGCTCTGGCCCTCTTGAAACCCTAGTGTCTCCCTCCCATAGCCAAGCCTCCTTGCCGTTCCAAGGGGACAGCAGCAGAATAGTCATCAAGCACGAGATAAAGCACGATGTGGTAACCTTTTTTGGAAATATCTGTATGTCCCATCACCATGCCTGGAGATAATATATACTTGAGCCTGTAGAGGCATATTTGAGTTTTAACGAAGTTTCTAGGCTCCTGTTTCCTCATGGAGCCTCCCTTATTCCAACAAGATGCATTTCCTCCTCCTTCCTTCTAAATGCAGCATCACTTTGTCCTTACCTTATGCCACTGGGTTAGTTCCTTTTGTTAATTATGTGTTGAAAAGTTGTGTCCTCATTTAGCACGGGAATGTTAGCTCCATGAGGCAAAGGATTTCTTTCTGTTTCATTGGCTACTTACTGCCAAGAGCCTAGAATAGTGCCTGGTACACAGTAGGTGTTCAATAAACATTGACTTAATGATGTAATAAATGCGTCTCCCTGACCAAATCAAAAGTTCCTTGGGGATAGGACTAGTCCCTTCATTCCATGAATTTCTTGGTGGACTGACATAGCGGTTGTGTTCCCTGACCAGCGGTTTGTGGGCTGTGCCAACCCACCCTTGGTCCTCTCTCATGGAAGGTGAGAGGGAGTGTGTTGTATGGTCACTATATCGAGGACCATAGGTTAAGCTATCTACTTGAAGCATCAGAGATTCTTCCCAAATAGACATGGAAGAAATGCAAAAGCCAAGACCAGCACTGGTGCCCATGGCAAGAGTTTTTTACTTGTTGGGTTCACCCGTCCCTCCCAGGAAACCTCTCTGATGGTCTGCAGGGTGGGGGTGGGGGGACAGCAGGAAGGGCGTGTGCTGGTTGTCACAACTGAGTCTTCCCCTCTGGTCAAGTCTGAGAGGAAGTGTGTGGTAAGTCACTTGGAGGCAGAACGTCTGGCCTATCTAAGAAGCCCTGCCTCTATTTAAGTAAATGGATGAGCTCGAAGGAGCACAGAGAGGAGAAGCTTTATTGCAATGCATACAATTTGATTTATAGCAGCTATGAAGTCTGGCTGATGGAAGAATCAAATCCAATTCTGATGATCTAATAATATGTTTGAGTAGGTGCCCTGAGGGTAAGTTTTGGTTTTTGGCTTCCACTCCCAGGTGATCACAGGGAAGAAGGAGGTAGGCAGACTTTTCCAGAGCCTTGAAGCTGAGCGAAATTATCAGAAAAGGAAATTTTAGGTACAAGGATTTTAACTTTAAAGCACAAAAGTAGTTACCTTTCGGTCAGCTGATGAGTGATTTTGAGACAATCATGAGATGTTCATTTAATGAAACCATAGCTCCTTGTCTTCTTCTTTTCCCTTTCTCTCTGTTTCTCTCTCTCTCGCTCATGCACGGATGCCATTCGGACTTTAGAAATTGTCCTGCCTTTGCATGTTTGTGCTGAGGTAGCTAGAGTCCATCTCCTCATCACTAAGTGCTTATGAATCTGTCATTCTGTGTCACACACTTGCTGCCCACCTGTCTTCCCTGCCCTCCTGCCTGTGCCTGAAGTCTCACCCAGAAAGCCTGTCCTCTTACAGCCATGCTGCTGGACTCCACCAGTTCCATTCTCCCTGTGCCATCCCCCTTCTGGTGTTACCGGTCAAAATCCTATTCCCTGCCTGCTCCACCTCCACAGAGCTCACCTCCTTTCAGCCCTGTGGTGCTCTGTGCATCTCTCAGCCCTCACCTCCTGCCCTGTGAGAGCTCCGGTGGGGGAACCCAGCAGGTAATGTCTTGGCGTGCTGGCCCAGTCGGGAGCCTCATCTGCAACCACCTTCTAATCCCTCCCCCTTGCTTTGCTGTTCTTGATCTTGCATGGAACTCCGTCACCCTTCTGAAATGCCTGGGGTACTTGTTACAGCTGGAATCTTTGGCTGTAACCCCAGGGCTAACATCTAGAGCCCCAGCCTGGCATTGAGGGCCTTCGGATGCAGGCTTCCAACCCCCACCTCATTGCGCCATGTTCTAGTAATGCATAATTACTATCTGCCTTCTGGAAATACCAGGCTCAGTTTCAACCTTGTGGCCTCGTACATGCTGTTCCTACCACCTGGGATGCATTTTCCCTTCCTTCCCAATGGGATAAACCTAACTGATCCCTCAAGGGGTCACTCAGGAGCCTCCTCCAAGAAACCAGCTGGGTCAGGTGCACTTGTTGGAGGTAGAAGAGGTGTGGGCCCCACTGGACAAAACCCACGTTACAGCAGGGGCCAGACTCTGTGTTTTAGAAGCTGATCTCCTCAGGTAACAGACGTCTATAAAGGTGGGTCTGGACCCCTGGCCTGTAGCGGTTCAGCTAACACATAGTTGTTTAGAAAACGTCTGGCTTTCTCCTCACACGTCCTTAGACCTTCCAACCTATACTCAGTGCTGCTTATTTTAGGTTATTCTTCTTCTAATAAAATATTTAATAAAAAAGTCCCATCCTTTTTTAGGAACGCAGAGAGGAATAGAGCATGTAGATTGAGGTTGCCACTCCTTCTTAAAGCATGGCTTCGGTGGCCTTACTAGCTGCTTCTGTTCTCACAGGGATATGTAATCACCACTACATCTGAGAATCCAGGAAAAGGGGTGCCTCGGTGGCTCAGTTGTTAAGCGTCTGCCTTCGGCTCAGGTTATGATCCCAGGGTCCTGGGATCGAGCCCCACATCAGGCTCCCTACTCGGCGGGAAGCCTGCTTCTCCCTCGCCCACTCCCCCTGCTTGTATTCCCTCTCTCGCTGTGTCTCTCTCGGTCAAATAAATAAATAAAATCTTTAAAAAAAAAAAAAAAAAGAATCCAGGAAAAGTCAGCAGAGCAAGAGAGTCCCTCTGTTGCCTACAAACAGCTGCCAACCCAGGGTTTCTGACTTTGCACGTGGGCCACTATAAGCACACCCCAGCCAGGAGGTGGCCATGCATTCAGCTTCAAGGTCCCCTCATCCTAAAATGTGGGAGAACCACAGGAGAAGCAAAGGAGGGCACAGAGGGCGCTGGTGTCTCAACATTCACCAAGCTCTGGAGGCTTCTACTACATTTAATTATTTCTGCTCGGACAAAAGCTTGTTCTCTGTACTCCAGGTTAGCATCGCTACATTGTGCTGGACGTAACTCCTCTAGCTTCCCTCCGCCGTATGTCTGTCATGCGCAAATGCAGGGCTCCAGCAAGATCCTAGACCTGTGGTCTTCCATGCAGGGCAGACTTCGGCTTCACGATGGGGATCTGTCCCAGTACGAGACTAAAGCCTTTCCAGTGGCGTCAACCTGTTTCTCATAAGCATGTCGTCACCCATAGACTGAGGGGTCGAGGCAGGATGATCTCTGGGGTGTCTTCTTGCTTGCGCATTTTGGGGTTCTCTGGATTGAAGGTAGAGTGTTAAGAAATGAAGGTGGGTGGGGGCAGCAAGCATGGCTGAGCTTCTGGAGGATTTTACCTGAGAGCACAGGTAACAACGGGAATGTTGTTCGAACGGGAAAGGCAGTTCTTTTCCCTCTGTCTTCATGGAATCTGGGCGGCTGACCAGAAATAGCCAGTGAAACTGTGTCCCAGGTGTCACTTATAGTGACACTAAGCATATGGGGCTGGGCAAGCCTGGTTCCCCTGATAAGAGTTTATTTCTTTGGTTTGGGGATTTTGCGGTGCGTGGCCGAGAAAAGGAGCAAGGGAAATGGAAATCTTCCAGCAGTTTTCACTTCTCATGCCTAGAAACGTGCCTAGGGGGTGGGAAGTGAATGCACTTTTGGACAACTGTGTCCTCAGGGTGGCAGCTGAGCTGAGGGGGAGAAAGGAAGGGGGAGAATTTGTGGAATAGGATGCTGGATGTCTGAGACACATAAAGAGAGGGTCAGTACAATTCAGTCTCTCAAGTTTACATTTGTTAACTTTGAAATTGTAAAAATGATCACAGTTTAAATAGCAATTGTTAAACAACCAGTTGATCAAGTATTTTATAAACCCTTGTTCTGAAGTATTCTTAAGGTAAGTGATCTCTAGCCTAGTGGACAACAGGTTCTGATGACCTGGGATGAACTCCTGTACAAGTGACTAGATCTGATTCCCTATAGATGCTTCCAATACCCAAGGGTCACAACTGTGTGCCGATAGGAAAACAGAGTTGGAAAATCTGCTCCATACAGCCAAATGGGCACTCCACCCTAGGTGGATGCCAGCTGGAATGGAGCCCTCTGTGTGGCCAAATGCTGTTGTCAAAAACAGAAGAGCTGGCTCCGGCTCCCCCCAGCCAGTGTCCAAAGAGCCAGCTGCTGTGGCCCCCTGAGGTGACATCTCAGGGCCCAGAATGACCTCCGTTGCCCCGCTTGAGCCAGCCACACCACCTGGTTCTTTCCACTTACCTTCTATGACAGGAAATCTCTACAGGAAATCTCTACAGGACGCCAGAAATATGTCTTTTTTTTCACTGTCATGGTCAGGGACTGCTTAGTCTTTGCTTAGCTGACTAGTGTCTACTAAGTATTTGTGTTTAGCAAGTTAGGCAGTCCTTGCTCTCAAGAGGTTTATGGCATGCACATGCACACGTACATCCACACGAACACACCCCTCTGTTCTTTGAACTTTAAACTGTATTTTTAAAAATATTTATTTATTTGACACACACACACAGAGCACAGGCAGGGGGAGCAGCAGGGACAGAGGGAGAGGGAGAAGCAGGCTACCCGCCGAGCAGGGAGCCTGATGCGGGGCTCGATCCCAGGACCCCTGATATCATGACCTGAGCCGAAGGCAGACGCTTAACCGACTGAGCCACCCAGGCGCCCCACTGTTCTCTGAACTTCAAAAACAATGAATGAATGTATGTTGAGGTAACGGAGAAGTAACAGCAACAGGACAGAGATGAATACGTTTTTACTATAATTAACAAATCTTAGTGTCACACGTGGGCAAAGGGGGGTTTTATCCCTCACTAGAATAGAGGGATGGAAGACAGGGCATGGCTGTCCCTCCATTTTGGGGTTGGGGCAGACCGGAGAAAAATCATTAGCTTTATTATTAAAACAATTGAGAGGGTGGATAGAACCTAGTTTGATGAATGGGAATGGCAACTTTGTACGGTGGCTCACGTGGAAGGACAAAGACCGTGTGCTTCTCGGAGGTGCTGGGGAGGAGCAACATTCCAGCAGGTGGGAGGACTGGCATCTAGGAGTGATGGTGTTCCAGGTTTCACGCTGGGTCATATATGTGACCTGGCCTCATTGACCTGACTGCTCCAAAGCTATGTGTGGTAGGAAGACTCTCACAGCTCCCTAAAGAATCATGGCTCATGTCCTAATCCCTGGAAGCTGTGACTGTGTTGGGTGACATGGCAAAGAGGAATTAGGTTGCTGGTCAACTGGTGTTGAGAGATGGGAAGGTTCCCATAGGTGATCTGGTGGGTCTGATGTAATCACAGGGTCCTCTGAAGTGAAGGAGGAAGGCTGGATAATCAGTGTCAGAGTGATGTCATGTGATGAAGTCTGCACTGTCTTTGCTGCTTTAAAGATGGAGGAAGGGGCCACAAGCCAAGGAATGCAGGTGAGCAAAGAAATGGATTCTTTCCATAGAGCCCCCAGAGGAATGCAGCCCTGCCAACACCTTGACTTTTAGCTGAGTGAGACCCACGTTAGGCTTCTAACTTCTAGAACTATAAGATAATGAATTTGTGTTGTCTCAAGTCACCAAATATGTAGTAATTTGTGGTAGTAGCAACAGGAAACCATCCAATATGGAAACCTGTCTCTATTTTGGAAACATGAGACCCTTTTAGTTATTTATGGAATATCATACAATGGAAAACAAGTAACTCAAAGAAGAAGCTTGTCAAAATTAATTCTAAGATCTCTTTAAGCTCATTTGTTTTATTAGTGTGAGGGCAAAAACTTTATTTCTTTCCTGTTATATCGTCACTGCCTAGTTCAGTGCCTGACTCATGAATCTTCAAATGAATGGATGTTTTTTAACTAAATCCATGAAAAACCAAAATGACTATATTTTCAAAGACATTATTTTATGCTAAAGTATATCACTAATATTAGAAATCTAAATTCAAGCTCTTGTTATAGACAAAGAAGATCATACTTTACATTGCCATTTAAAGATGAGAGGCTTCAGGGGTGCCTGGGTGGCTCAGTGGGTTAAGTGTCTGCCTTCAGCTCAGGTCATGATTTCCAGGTCCTGGAATTGAGCCCCAAGTCAGGCTCCCTGCTCAGTGGGGAGCCTGCTTCTCCTCCCTGTGCCCCTCCCCCCACTCATGCTCTCTCTCTCTCTCTCTCTCTCAAATAAATAAAATCTTTAAAAATATATGAGATGCTTGAGTAGCAATAGTACTTTTAAGTCATTGGATTTAAGTGAGAGTCATCATTATTTCTTTCTTGGGTTCTAGGAGCTTCTTTGTACCTACACATGGTTGGAGTGTTAACTCGTTTCTCACCTATTCGGTAAAACTGCTGTAATATGTAGCATGTTGTGACCTTAAGTTGGTGATCAAAAAAAATGTGCTCATTATTTATGAAACTCAGTTTGGAGAGTTTGGTATTTTTTACTAATGATATTATTAATGATCTTTGCATGGCATCTTTTAGAATTAGGAATATTTCTAGTGTTGATTTTCTATTTCTTTACTCATTCTTTGAAAAAAATCTTTGCTAGGATTTTGCTGTGTGCCAGGCCCTGGAGAAACAAAGGTAAATAAGATATGACACTCCAAAGAAATTCACATTCTAGATGGGAAGAAAGGCAAGTGAGTGATGAGAATATGGGATACTCAGTGTTAAAATAACTTACGGTGCTAAGAGGAGAGAGCTTTCAACTCTGCAGGGAGAATACTGCAGGAGGAGACGTTTGAACCAGGAACTGAAGGACCAGGAGGTGGCTGGCCAGTAGAAGAAGAGGACATATATTAGTTGCCTACTGAATCTCAGGCACTGTACTAGGTGCTTTTGCATGTAACGCTGTCATTTAATTTTAACCGAGGAAAATGATAATCTAGATAAGTAACTTTGCAACATCACACAGAGTAGGATTTACACGCATTGTCTTAAGAGTCATTGGTTTTAAAGCTGAGGTGGACAAACTTTCTGTAAAGGATCAGAAGTAAACATTTCAGGCTCCATGGGCTCTGTGGGTTCCCGTCAAAACTATTCAACTTTGCATGGTAGCATGGAAACAGCTATCGATAACAGGGAAATGAATGAGCGGGGCTGCGTTCCAAGAAAACTTTACTAAGAAAAAGAGGCAGTGGCCCCGAGCTAGTCCATGGGCTGCAGTTTGCTGACTCGTGTTCTAGAATGGCAATTATAGCCACCATTTTGTTTTGGAATATTTCTGGAGAGGGAGCTTTTAAGTTTCATTAGTTTCTCAAGTGGGTCAGTGACAGTTTCAGAATGTGTTAATAGAATCTCACCAAGAAGTGATAGCAGCCTGGATTAATAATGGAGGTACAGACTGACCCAATTTTCTAACATTTCACATCGTTGTGGTTAATACTTAGCAGACCTCTGAGAATCCAGATATAATACATCTTTAGGTCATTATAGATGAGTCCAAAGAGAAAACCACACTAATTCATTCTTGGCAGAGGATTTGACATTGCGTGGGTATGTGTGTGTTTTAACTCTGAGATCTTAAAAAACAGAGATAGAGAAGATTTGTCTGGAACCATTGGGAAGAAATAAGGTAAATATCTAAACGGATGACCTGGGGGGAGCCTAGGGCCTAAAGCCTCGCTGCTGCTGTCTTCTGGAAAGAGGCAGAAACATCTGGTTATTGTAACAGTGAGGGGCTATGTGAAGGAAGTCCTAAGTCGAGATTAGAAAAGCAGAATACATCTTGACATCTTAAAGCAACAAGCCAGAAAAAAATCTCTTTAAGAGCTGATACTTGGGAAAAGTCACTAAATTCAGAGATCTGAGTAAAAAAAAAAATATTTTAGAGCAAAACAGTGAATTGTTTTAGAACAGATCTTTCCAAGGATATATCCGAAGAGATATAATGATGTAGGAAGACATCTGGAAAACCGTGAAAGGACTTCCAGAATGTTACCAAGAGGAGACACCGAGGAGTTATGAAGTCCCCTTTCTGGCCCTGTATTTTCTGGGCCCTCCTAGAAGGACATTTTTCTCTTGGCTACTGATGAAGCTGAAGAGGTTATGGTTACTTTTGGGAGCTCATTTCTTTTGAGTAAAACCTTTAAAAAACCAAAAGCAGACTGAGTTTATAAGGTGCTTTCAAATTTGGATGGTTCCAACTGGATTGAAACATTTTCTCACCAACAGCAACAGATTGAAAGTCATGTCTATGCCTGTTGTCTCCAGAGGTCCCCATGCTCAGCATCCCCAAGTGTGTTTTGATCTGATTTCCCATCAGGCTCTGTGCTGTTGAATTAGGAGAAAGAGGGAGGAAAAGATGGAAAATATGGGAATGATATCTTCCTGGAAGACGTTGTACATATTCGCAGGCTACAGTTAGGCCAATCAAAACAATTTAAACTTTTCCTTGTGTTTTGGATCCTGGGCGCGAATCTTGTCTTAGATGAAACAGATGTGATCTGAGACGTGCACAGAGTCCCATAATGTGGGAGCTTCGCCTCGCTGGCCTTCCTGCTACTGCACCTCATTCTAATTTGTGGGCATCAACCTTAATCCCGTTGTGCATTTCTGTTCCTGGCCTCTTCCTAGGTTAGATCCAGCTTCGGCAAACTCAGAAAGAGCTTCCTCATCATAGAAATCTTAGGGCGGGGGCGCTTGGGTGACTCAGTCGGTTAAGTGTCTGCCTTGGGCTCGGGTCATGATCCCAGGGTCCTGGGATTGAGCCTGCTCAGTGGGGAGTCTGCTCCTCTCCCCTGCTCGTGTTCTCTTTTTTCATCTCTCTCTCTCTCTCAAATCTTTTAAAAACAAAAAGAAATCTTAGGGCAGCTGAAGAACATAATCTGTGAAGCAGATAAATGCTTTGATGTGGATTATGTCAAGCAAACAGTGTTTATATAAAAGGCCTTAACATGTAAACTAATTAGGGTCTTATAATTTGACTTCTGTTTCCCATCGGACGGAGCTCTTTTATAATGTGAATGTAGTAAAGAATAACCATATTCTTCAATCTTGCTGACATTCTTTTAGTAAGGATTAGATACAGGGGCTCTTCAAAGCATTGTGGATATATTTGATAAAGCTTTGAAGTTTTTATTAGCTTCACTGGAAATCTTTGTTTCCCGGAAAGTTCACTGATGGAATATATAGTTTCTTACAGAAATCCATTTCTTAGCTGTATATAGTAAATAACCTAGTCAGTGGGGATGCTATTGCAAGATAAAATTAATATCTAAACTGGTCCTGAGTCAGCTCTTCCCCAGTAAAGCTTTTAAAGTCTTAGGGACTAATGATGTTTGGGTCAAAGTCACCTTTTCTTTATCTGAATTCGCCTCTCTCACTCCCTGGTAGGAATGTAATGTACATTTTCTATGGACTCGCTTGGATGCTACTGAATACAGAACGAATCTGCACCATCCCAGCACCTTGCGTCTCAGTCAGTGGCACGTCATGCCCCTGGGCACCCATCTGGTTCCTTCTCACCTCCTCCACTGTCACCACCTCGTCCAGGACTGACTCTCTGCCCTGGCTGGGGTGGCCTCCTGTCAGTTTCTCCTGTCTGCTTCTTCTGGTTCACTTCCCCATCTACCTGCCCCTAGAGCCTATTTTCCTTAGTGTAACTACAGTTAATCTTTAAAACTAAATCAAGATCATGTCACAACCTTGCCACACCCAACAGTGGCTTCTGGTACCTCTGAACAAAACCCAAAGTCCTTCTTTGGCACAGGCCTGTCTGATCTGGGCCAGCTGTCTCTGACCAGCATTTTCTGCTTGGCTCCCCATCCACTCCTCCTCTCCCTCACCCCCCTCCAGCCACACCGGCCATCTCACTTGTCCCTTGGACACCCAGTCACACTCCCATCTCAAGACTTGAGGATTTGCACTGTTCTCCTCTCCCCTTCCTGACCATTCTCCTTCCCCATACTCACCAGCTTGCTTCCCCAAGTTCTTCCAGGTCTCCGCGGAGATACTTGCTCATTTTATCTAAACTAGAAGCCCCCATTCTCTTACCCTGCCCCCCCCAAGTGTTTATAAACCTACAGTCTATTATCAACTGATCAGTTTGATTCATGTCCTTATAATTTGTTTATTACTCCCGAGCGAACGTGAGCTCCATAATGACAGGGGTGTTGGTTTGTCATTGTATCTTTCGTGTCTATCACACATGGGCAATCAGGATGTATCTGCTAGATATTGAATGAAGGAAAGAACCATAATCATGCATACTATTTTTAGTCTGCATATGTAGATCAAACCATAGTGCAGTTACATTGTTCATAGTACAGTGATATTTGTGATTTTCCTACCTTACTAAAGGTTTGCAATGAAAGTCAAGATTTATTTTAGATTTACTTCTTGCCTAAAGGTTTTGGCAGAAACCTTGGTTTACCTTCAGTGTAGTTCAACATGTAAGGGACGTAGCACTCGAACTTCTTGGTGATTTAATGGTTTTGTAGTGACCATCTGTGTAGAGGGACAAAGCCATTGGAGTCTTACCTGCCTACTTCCCTCATTGATCAGCAGGCACATATTTAGCATGAGGAGAAAGAGGCACTTACCCAAGTCTATTTTTAATACAGGAGAGTTCCCATAATTATCTAAAGACCAGAGGTTACTTTAAGATATTTTATATGCCTAAAGGAGCTTTTTCTCCTACAAATGGGTAACCAATAATATCATACGAGAAGAAATTGGGGTTGGGAGTTAATAGAGGAAGTTCGATAAATGATTTGTAGAACTTTGTAGAAGATAAGGATAGCCCCATTCCATGAGATAATTTTGTTGGCATAATTGCTAAGTGCTGTTTTTTAAAAAAAAGTCAGATTTACTGATATATAATTTACACACCCTAAAATTTACTCTTTTAAAAAGCATACAGTGACATGTCTTGATAATTGCGTACAGTTGTGCAACTACCACAATGAAAATATAAATCTCCATCACCCTAAAATGTTTCTTATGCCCCCCTGTAATCAATATCTCCATTCAGTTCTCACCCCTGGCAACCCCGGGTCTGTTTTCTGTCCTTACAGTTCTGCCTTTTCCAAATGTCATAGAAATGGAATCATTCAGTCTATAGCTTTTTGAGTCTGGCTCCTCTCACCTAGTTTAAGGCACTTGAAATATAGCCATGTTGTTCAGTGATTTGCTCGTTCATTGCTGAGTAGTATTCCATTGTGTAAAGAGAGTTTGTGTATCCATTTACCAATTAAAGGACACTTGTGTCCAGTTTCGGGTAATTATGAATAAAACTCCCATAACATTCATGTATGGGTTTTTATGGGATCGTAAGTTTTCATTTTCTCTTGCATCAATACCTAGGACCAGGATTGCTGGGTCAGATGGTAAGTGTATGTTTAAACTTTATAAGAAAAACAACCAAACTGATCTGCAGAGTGGCTGTACCATTTTCTATTCCCACCACTAAGGTGGGAGGGTTTCGTGAGCTGCTTTTTCATGCTCAAGTGCCAATGTCTGAGTGGCTTTCTTCCTTGAAGAGGGACCTCAGGATTTATCCCTTTCCTTTATATCCTTTCAATTTTGTGTTCCAGTCTCTTCTACTTGGACTTTTAAATTACTTTTATTTAGCAGTCTTTCAGTTCTTCACTGTTGCCTGAGTTTCTTTTCTTTCTTCTCTGCACCTAACATGGGGCCTTGTATTCAGTAGATGCTAAGTTCACATCTGTCTGATCTGATTGTCATAAGCAAAATTAAACTGATCTCAAGGGTAATGAGCGCCCTTCGTGGGACCTCAGTGCAATGGTAGCAGGGTCGCGGGGCATCTACATGACAAATGCCTGTAGGACAGGTTGAGCCTTACCCCAAGACCTGGGGAGAGAGTCCTTTTGTTTCTTTTCTGGCAGTAAGGTGTCACCCACCAGGTGTGGGATACAGACGGGTGTTTGAACATTCACAGTGGTGAAGATCCATTTTGCCCTAGGTAGAGAAGTCAGAAACTAATCTATATTATTAAAATTTTTATAATAATTTATATTATATTTATGGTAATATTTATAATAATTTCTACTAACCTGTATTAGATTTAACACAGTGGAGATACTGACTATGAAGTGGGTAGAATCTTGTGAAAGGTTTTTATCTTTCTTAAAGCTTTTAAATTATTTTTTAATGAGGGATACTGCATAGCATAGTGAATAAAAGTGAGGACTCTGGAGCCAAAAATGCTACTAGCCACCTGTGTGACCTTGGACAACCTTTCTACACCTTAGTTTCTTGATCTGTAGAATGGGGATACTAACAGAAGCTAGAGGTGGTGATGAAGTGGTTAATATATAGATAGTGCTCAGAACAGTGCCTAGTAAATACTGAGTGCTTTATGAGTATTAGCTGCTGTTATTGTTAACTAAACTTTCCCCCAATACTCTGAAAACGGGTGTTTTTGACACACTTATCACACTTTCACAGTTGTCAGATACGAGATGCTGTTCAAAGAATGATTAAAATTCTGTTAACAGTGAGGATCAGAGTTTTAAGACATTATACAGAGTAATATTCAGTTGCTGATTATCCTCATGTGTGTGATTTATACTTGCATATGTTGACTCAGGTCACATTTTTAAGCAGTATCAGTTCTCTGGTCTAGCTTGCTTATTTTACTTTTGGAGGCTCAGGAAGAAGTTGTGATTTCCCAGGTACGCGGTCCTCCTCCATCAGAGAGGACATCCCTGCTTCCTCCATCGGAAGGGTTGAGCCCACCGTAGTTTGGTTAGTTAGCAGTTCCAGCACAAGATCTTTAGTGCTCTCTTCCTAATTCTTTTGGTTGCTATTTCCATTCAAAAATGGTTTGTTTTAGAGGTGCCTGGGTGGTGCAGTCGTTAAGCAATTGACTCTTGGTTTCTGCTCAGGTCATGATCTCAGGGTTGTGAGATCGAGCCATCCATGTTGTTGCAAATGGTAAATTTTCATTCTTTTTTATGGCTGAGTAATGTGTGTGTGTGTGTGTGTGTGTATGTACCACATTGTCTTTATCCATTCATCTATCAGTGGACACTTGGGCTGCTTCTATATCTTGGCTATTGTCTGTATTGCTGCAATAAACATAGGGGAGCATGTATCTTTTCAAATTAGTGTTTTTGTATTCTTTGGATAAATACCCAGTAGTGGAATTACTGGATCATATGGTAGTTCTACATTTAATTTTTTGAGGACCCTCCATACTGTTTTCCATGTGGCTGCATCCATTTGCATTCCCATCAACAGAAGCACTATTACTTTAAGTGCTCCTAAGTGACTATGACTTATAAAATATAAATCTGTGAGACACATCACTAGGTTCATAGTAGCTTTTCGACATTATCTTACTAACCATGCAACTGATGGCAGAGGGTGGATACAAGAAAAATTTGACATTAGAAAGGGGCTTCTCATACTTGAAGCTCTTGAGACCCACCACTGTGATATGCACCCAGAAGACATTACTTTAGGATGAGACTATGACCCAGAGTCAGTCAGGACCCATCACTTCCCTCCCCATCACGAGGGATTATTGGCAGAGTATACAGAGAGTGAACTCCAGCCCTTAGTGCATAGTTTTCTTATCAGATGCAGCTTGAATATCAATAGGCTTTTTATTTGGTGTTCATTGTTCACTTAGGAAAAAAAGAGCAAGATCTAGCATAATCATCTTATTTTTGTGAAAACATGCACATATGAGGTCAGTGGAGAGCGATAGAAAGTATTTGTCTTCACCAAGTTCTGATCACATGGATTGACCATGAGTGTCTAGGAGTCCAAAGGAGGATCGTGATATTGTGGTTGCTTTGAGCCCACTGCAATCCACTGGGAAGCCCCCATTTACCTCTGACAGAAGAAACAGTGAGCACTTGGTTCTGTAAAGGGTCTTAATTCTCTTTTTGTTGTGGCAGCTATACCTCTAGAGTGCTTCCTGGAACTGCCTGTGGAAATATACCCAGGTGATGGTTTTCAGACTGTTCAAGTTCAAGGACTTGGAGACCTCGGAGAAAGTTATGGTGCTTTTTTTTTTTTTTAAGGTTTGTATTTATTTATTTGACAGAGAGAGACACAGTGAGAGAGGGAACATAAGCAGGGGGAATGGGAGGGGGAGAAGCAGGCTTCCTGCCGAGCAGGGAGCCCGATGCGGGGCTCGATCCCAGGACCCTGAGATCATGACCTGAGTCGAAGGCAGATGCTTAACGACTGAGCCACCCAGGCGCCCCAGTCATGGTGCTTTTTGAGGCACACTTTGAAATGTTGAAATGTTGCATCCTGTTTTTCTGTTTTGTAATTTAGCACATTATGTGTTTTGTCATTATATACATAATTATACTTATGTATATGTGTGTGTATATGTATATACATGTGTATAGACACATACACACATATGTATTTAATTACTAAATATAAATCTGGCTCTTACTATATATCTTAGTTTGGGCTGTTGCAACAAGAATACTGTAGACTGGGTAGCTTAAATGATAGACACTTATTTCTCACAGTCTGGAGGCTAGCAAGTCCAAGATCAAGGTGGTGGCCGGTGTGGTGAGTTGTGCGGGCCCTCTTCCTGGTTTGCAGACAGCCACCTTCTTGCTGTGTCCTCACATGGAGAGCAGAGAGAAGAATCAAGCTCTCACTGTTTGTTCTTATAAAAACACTCATCCCATTATAAAGGCTCCACCTTCATGACCTAGTCACCTCCCAAAGGCCCCAACAGCAAATACTATCACCTTAGGGACTATAACTTCAACATATTAACTTTGGGGGATGCAAATATTTGGCCCACAGTACTATATTTGGGTGCTATAAACAATATAAGGTCAAATTCACAAGTACATGTGTCTATCAAATAGCAAGCTGACTTTTTCTTCAATGTTTGTTTGCTACTTGTTTATGCATTTTGTGGTTGCTACAAGGCAAGTCCTAGAAGGCACCAAAGATTTTGAAAAAAATATATGATAGAAGGTAAAATTGAGAATTCTGCCCCTTAACTTAATTTTTACACTCGTGATTTTAGATAATACCCACATCCTTTGGATTTTGAAACGTAATACCTCCCAAGGTTTTGTAGGAGCATGTTCAAAAACTAAGAGGATCTCATGCTCCCTTTTAAGACCTGTTGCTGTAATGGGATGTATGCCCTAATAGGAAACCTACCGAACTAGCAGCAGAAAGCCCATCAAGTGGGAAACGTGCCCCCCTAGGAAGATAGCCCCAAGAACAGCAGGGTGGTGGAGTTTCTGGATCTCACCGGGGAGGATTGAGGTGCTTATTTTAGCTCCCTCTCCTTCATGTGTCCCCGCGTCAGTTGCTATTTTGATGGTGAGCATCTTCCTGCAGCTGGTGGCATGCTGACTGCCAGAGCCCTCGCAGGGGGAATGAGCTGCCCTGTGCCCACTGGTACCCCTGTCAGTCTTTCAGAATCTATTGTTTGAGCACTGACTTCATGCCTATGAAATACTAAAAACATACAAGATAAAAACCCACAGTCTCATTTTAGAGAAAAAAAAAGCATGAACATATGAAAGTCATATCTCTCAATCAAGAGGAGTACAAAAGGATATTTACAGTTGAATTATACTTTGGGATGCATTTAGTATACCATTACTCAGTGAAGGCTACCAACATGTAGTTCATGAAGAATCCAGTATTTAGGAAAATATTCACCATTCTATGGATATTATCCTAATGTGCAAAAATAATACAAGCGTAATAGTTCAGGATGACAAACTCTCCTATAAATTACTTGACAAATAAAATGGGCCAATGGTTAGTATTATTAAAATGGTGTTATTTGTTCTTTAGCCAAGATTTTTGTATGCCTTCCCCCATATTAAAATGAAACCTAGATGGTCCTAGTGTGTCCTCAATAACTGTCCTTTCTTCTTTCTAAAGTCATCTCAGTGGGCCCAGTGATCTTTGAAGGGAGTCCCCCTCCCCCCACAGTGTCCCTGCTGCCCTCTCTCCTGTGTCACCTTTCTCCTGTTGTCATTGCTCAATTGCCTCTAACCTTGGCTCCTGCACATGACCAGTCTAGTCACTTACTGACGGTTTTTCCATCAACTTGTGTGGTCCTGGAATTAATGCTAGCAGAATGACACCTCAGGCACCAATATAGTAAGCACATATCTGAGGGGTGATGGAATGGGACTGTCCCCACACAGCTACAGACCCGTGGTGATGTCTACAGGTTATTCTGTAGTTCCAGTCAGTGGGTGCCTTCTAATAGGTACACCGTTTTGTTGATTTGAAGGAATTTTGTTTATTATTTATAAATGTTCAAATAATAACAGTGTTTACTATTTTTATTATTATTATTATATTATTGCTGTTCTGGCTAATCAAATCCTAGATGGTTGAGAATTAAGTATAGTGGTCATCTATAATTAGATAATTGGCATGATTTGAAGAGACAGAAAGCTCGCTGAGGAAGAAGTAAGACAGTTGGAGAAGGGTCTCATGGAAATGGAGGCATCTAAGCTGAATCCTGAAAGATATCTTGAGATTTGTATGGGATAAGGAGGAAATGCCCATGGCTCCTGAAAATATCTTTTTTTTTAAATATTTTATTTGTTTATTTGAGAGAGGGAGAGAGAGAGAAAGAGAGAGTGATCAGGAGGGAGCGGGAGAGAGGATCTGAAGCAGACTCCATGCTGAGTGCAGAGCCAGATGCAAGGCTCCATCCCATGACCAGGAGATGATGACTTGAGCCAAAACCAAGAGTCAATTGCTTAACTGACTGAGCCACCCAGGCACCCCGCTCCTGATAATATCTTAAAGAACCTCCTTTCCTTGCTCTAGGCATCCAGGAAAAGAAAGATGGGAGAAAGTAACCAGAGCAAAAGTGGGTCTCATGGAAGCCTCATCCCTAGGATCTGTAATAGGAATCCCGTTATTGGATGCCTGGTGGAGGGGAGTAAGACCCTGCTAAATGCTCTGGACCTTGAGGCACCTGACACTGTAGTAAAGTAGTACATGAATAAAACTCACCAGAAATGTCCCTTCACTGTGGACACCTCCATCAGCATGTTCTGTCAAACCTGTCTTTTGAAATGTAAGATAAAGTATGTTTTTCTCTGGTGTATCTTCCCTCCAGATACAGTTGGTCTACAGTTAGTCACAAACTCATGTGAGAGGTTTTGCACAGGGGTTGATAATCATCTGAAAGCCAGGTGAAAGTTTGTTTTTGACCAGGAAGAAATACTTCAGAAGGATGGAGCGAGCCCTGGCAAGATGAGCTAAGACTTTCACTTGGGTGCCTCTTCCTGCTGCACATTGATTCTCCTTTCCCCATTGCCCTGTTTTCCTCTGGAATTTTTGCTGCTCTTATGCAGGTTTGACTAGTTTACTAAACTTCAGCCTGTCACTTAATTTGGACCCTTTCCTGATTGTGGTTTTGCCCTTTTCTTTCCCCGAGTTATCTTGAGTGCATTAAAGCTGATTTATTGTTTTGTTTTCCTGTCCGTTGCTATATTATGAAGTTTTATTACCTGGTGACTATCCCTTTGTCTTTGGGCAAACCAGATTCCTAGAACTAGTGATGCAGGAACAGGCCTTTCAAACTCCTTCTTGGTCCTTGGGCTCATGATGTCCACAGTAGATTCTCTTTCTTCTCGAACTGCAGTTGTAGAGTTCCAAGGAAACCCTTTTGCACACTCAAGCTTGAGAACCCTCCTCTACAGGGCACTTGAGGGACATGGGCCAAGGACAAAACAGACGTGGGAGTCTGGGCAGAATAGAGCTCTCTAAGAGGGAGAGATGAGGATTTCTTCTCCTGCCCTTACCTCTTGGCTTCTTTTGGTTCTCTTGGCCCTTTTCCTTTTAAATAATTTCGTTTTTCATTCCTCTGTGGCCAGTATAGAAAGTGGGTCTCCTTTTCTAAAGCAGGCAAATTCCTCCTCAGTTTAGTATACTAAGGAGGGGCCCCGGGGGAAAGCCAGGCTTAAATTGGTCTAGCTCCATTCACAAGGCTCCAAAACTTTTTAGTAATAAACAGATTTGTGGGGGAGGAGGAAAAAAGATTTTTTTTTTTGCACAAAAAAACAGTCTACTTAAACCCAATAGTTTGTCTGTGTTTACCACAACCATCTTTGTGGCTTTAAGTAATGCATTCATAGCTGTCTGAATTTTACTGGGCAGGGGTGACAATAATGTTCTTTTGCTTTGGGGGAACTTCACGTGGGTTGACTCCCCTGTGCTCCGTCATCACCACAGGGTGATTGCCTTGTCAGTTGCCCCAGCACGGACTTCTGGAGAGGAACCCCATTCTCTCTACACGAGTTAAGTAAATAGGATCAGACACCATGCCTCCCATATGTTCCTAAAAACTGAGGACTGATGCCAGCTCTGGTCCTTTACAATGCTGGTGTGTCTTGGGCTCCTGTCCCTTCCAGGGCCTTCTGTGCTTGAGTGAACTCTTTGCTAAGATGATGTTTTCAAAAGGTAGAACAAAGAAGTGCTGAACAGACATTGGGAGGAGATAGGAGGAAGTGCCTCAGTAGCCTGAAACAATAGGTTTTCCCAAGCCAACGCTGTTTTACCACTAACCAACTAACCACTAACCAACTAATAAATCTAGGGGCTTCCCTCTTTAGTCTGGGCTCTCAGGGCTAAAGCCCTGCTTGTATTTGGTATCCCTCTCCCAGGCTGAGTCACTGGGATGCCACACAGGCAGGCAGCCATTTTGAGTGTAAGAAATGAACTATTATCAAGCGAGTTATCTTGTATACAGATTACCTGCAGGTAGGAAAATCACACAGGGAAATGTACATATGCTGTAGTCCTCCTCTGTCGTACTTACAATATGTGAGTGGGGTTTTCCCTCATTCCCCAGCCTGTGAGGAAAATAAATGTGGAAGCTTTTCTCTGCCTGGAATTAATGGCATAGACCAAGTTCTAGCCCAGTCACTCACTCTGGTTGCCCTAGACGGGTTCCACTAGTCTCCAACTTCTTTATTCCGTATCTCTTTTTCTAAGGAATTGGGCCTTTGTCAGTTTCTTCTGGCTATACATATCCTACTCTTTGATGAATTCCAACCCATCCTTCTCAGTTTTCTCAAGTCTCCCTTCGTTACAAGGCTTTTTTTCCCCCAAATCCCCTTATTTGGATCTGTTGTAAATTTGTATTTTAGAAAGTACTCGTATTTACTCAACATAATTCTTGCTGTTAGACCAAATGTATAAAATTTCAGTCACTATGGAAAAATTAGAGCTTTGGAGAACCATTGCATAGAAATGACTTTATTCATTGGCTTTAAGATGAAGGAAAACAAATTTTTATTGAGTATTTTTTATAAGAGGTTTAAAAAGGTACTCTAACCACTGCCTGTAATTTGTTATAGCTCATGTAGATGACTAATTGAAAGAGTAAAAGCTCTTTAGAAGCAGAAAATTAATCACAGCAGTGTATCCTGCTTTGCTTATACATGTGGTTGTCTTATATTGTTTGCTATTTTCTTTCTTAGATTTCAAAGTTGAAATTTTTCTTTCCCCCTTTTCAGAGAGAGTTCGAATAGATGACTTTGAAGACTTACAGAGCTGAGATATGAAGATTTTGAAGTCATTCTATATCTGAAGCTATGATTTAAATATCAGCATTACAGTAAGTATTTAGGAAAGAAATACAATTTTGTGGTTAACACATCATTGGCTTTGCCTGCATCCTGAGAATGCAGATTAAAGTACATCATGAAGGGTGAATTTGTTTGAATCACATTCAAGAAACCAGAGCTCTGAGAAAATTAAAGCTCCCTCTGTGATAAGTTACAGGACCACAAACATACAGGGGAGATGAGCCCTTTTGATAGTTGGGAAAATCTTTATATCTCCTTAGTGTCCGATGGGCCCTTTAGGAGCTCCAGGAAAGAAGAGGAAAACTTAATATTGGGTTTTTCTTTTTGTACTGAGCTGAGGCTATGGGAGAGACTTTTTAGATGAGAGCAGAGCTGGGCACAGAAAGGGGAACAGAAGCACCCTTCTGGGAACTGTGCTTTCTGGACTGCCTCTCCGGGGCAGTATTTCTCAAATTGTGTTCCCTGGAACACAGTTCCCTATACTATTAATGCAGTGGGGACAGAGGTGGGAAGATGGGTCTGTGCTCAAATGAGTTTAGAAAACATTGAATTAAAATTAAGCGACCTTTCTTACTGAAGGATCTCAAAAACAAATGAGCCTTGTGAATCTCATGGGTGTGTATAGTCAGCAGTACTTACCAGAGTCCTCTTTTGTGGGGCATCTTGAGACCAGTGTTCCATTTGTTCATTAAGTAGTTAATGAACACCGGCCGTGCATGGTGTTAGATACTAAAAATATGTCAATAAATGAGATTGGCAAATAAAGTTAGAAATAAGTAAGAGCAATTACTGATAGATATGATAACAAATGTTTAAGAGAAGGGTCTTGGGAGCTAGGGGACCTGGGTTTTCTTTCTTTTTTTTTTTTTTTTTAAGATTTATTTATTTGACAGAGAGACACATGGAGAGAGAGGGAACACAAGCTGGGGGAGTGGAGAGGGAGAAGCAGGCTTCCCGCAGAGCAGGGAGCCCGATGCGGGACTGGATCCCAGGACCCTGGGATCATGACCTGAGCCAAAGGCAGACGCTTAATGACTGAGCCACCCAGGCACCCCCGGACCTGGGTTTTCAACCTGACTCTGCCATTTATAAACTGTATAACCTTGAACAAGATACTTAAACTCTCTTTCAGCTTCCACATGTATAAAATGGTGATAATAACATCTACCTAGTAAGGTTGTTGTGAGGATTAAGATGATAAATACATGCTGGCAAATACTAAACCTTATACAGGGGTTATCAGAATTTGTACTTACAATAATAATGGCTGAGTGCTCTGAAGTTTATATGATAGACGGGAGAAGAGATAGTGATGGATAGAGACTTTTGAACTGGATGGTCCAGGACTTCCTGAAGTAGAGACCTGTAAAGATGAGAAAGACTGAGCTATGGAGGTAGTATAGAGAGTGCGTACAGAAAGAAACTTAAGTGTGAAAAGGTTATGTCTTACAGAGAGAAAGCATTTGACAATTCCAACACCCCTTTAAGATTAAAACAACAACAAACCAAACAACAACAACAAAGGAGGAATTGAAGGGAAGTTCTTCAACCTGAAAAGGTCATCTGTGAGAAACCCACAGCTAACGTCACACTTAATGTGAAGGACTGAAAGCTTTCCCCCTAAGACCAGGAACAAGACATAGATGTCCACTCTCATCATTTCTATTCAGTATTGTACTGACAGTTCTAGCCAGGGCAGTTAAGAAAGGATATGGAATAAAAGGCTCCTAGATTGGAGAGGAAGAAGTAAAACTATCCCTGTTTGCAAATGACATGATCATGGATATGGAAAATCCTAAGGGATCCATGACACTATCAGAACTAATAAACAAGTTCAGAAATATTGTAGGGTATAAGATCAATATACAAAAATAAGTTCTATTGCTATACACTTATAGTGAACAATCTGAAATGAACTTGAGAAAATATTTCCTCCTCTAATAGCATGAAAAAAATACTTAGGAATAAATGTAATTAGAGAAGTATAAAATTTACACTATTAAAACTACAAAACATTGTTGAAAAAATTAAAGAAAATTTAAATAAGTGATAAAACATCTCATGTCCATGAATCGGAAGACTTACTATTGTTAAAATGACTGTACTCCCTAAATTGATCTGTAGATTCAGTGCAATCTCTATCAAGATCTCAGACAGAGGGGCGCCTGGTTGGCCCAGATGGTTAAGCATCTGCCTTCGGCTCAGGTCATGATCCCAGGGTCCTGGGATCAAGCCCCACATTGGGCTCCTGGCTCAGCAGGGAGCCTGCTTCTCCCTCTACCCCTCCTCATGCTCTCTCTCTTTTTGTATCTCTGTGTCTCAAATGAATAAATAAAATCTTAAAAAAAAAAAAAAAGATCTCAGATGGATTCTTTGTAGAAATTGACAGACTGGCCCTAAAATTCACATAGACATTTAAGGGATCCGGAATAGCCAAAACATCTTGAAAAAGAGCAGAATTGGAAGACTTCTCCTTCCTGATTTCAAAACTTTATATAAAGCCACAATAATCAGGCCAGTGTGGTACTGGCATAAGGATAGACATATAGATTTTTGTAATAGAATTTATAGATCAGAAATAAACCCATAAATTTATGGTAATTGATATTTGTCAGTTGTGCCAAGACAATTCTTTGGGAAATATCCTTTTCAACAAGTGATCTGGGACAACTGGATATCAACATGAAAAGGAATAAAGTTGGGCCACTACCTCACACGAGATACAAAAATTAATTCAAAGTGGATCAAAGGCCTAAATGTAAGACCGAAAACTATAACACTCTTAGAAGACAACATGGGTATTAATCTTCATGACCTTGGGATAAGCAATGGTTTTTTTTTTTTTTTTGAGATACAACACCAAAAGCACAAGTGAAACAGAAAAATAGGTAAGTTGGACATCAACAGAATTAATCAAAAGATGCTATCAAGAGAATGAAAAGACAACCCACAGGATGGGAAGAAATGTTTGCAAATCATATAATCTGATATGGGACTTATATGTAGCATATATAAAGAACTCTTACACCTCAGTAATAAAAAGATAACTGAATTCAAAAATAGGCAAAGATCTGAATAGACATTTCTCCAAAGAAGATAGGCAAATGGCTAGTAATCACATGGGAAGATTCTCAACATCACTAGCCATTAGTGAAATGCAAATCAAAACCACAGTGTGATATTACTTCATAGCCACTATGAAAGACAGTAATAAGTGTTGGTGAAGATGTGGAGAAATTGGAACTCTCATACACTACTGGTGAGAATGCAAAATCTATCCAAAGCAGCTGCTTTGGAAAACAGTCTGGCAATTCTTCATACAGTTAAAGAGAGTAGCCTTATGATTCAGCATACTCACTCCTAGGTATATACCAAGATAAATGAAAACATATGTCTATATAAAAACACAAATATTCATGGCAGTATCATTCATAATTGTTGAAGAATGGAAAAAACCCAATGTCTGTCAACTGATGAACAAATAAAATAGTGTATATCCATGTGATAAGATATTATTCAGCTGTAAAAGAGAATGAAGTACTGATGGATGACAATATGGATGAATCTTAGAAATATGCTAAGTGAAAAAAGCCAGACACAAAGACCATGATGCATAATTCCATTTTTATGGGATTTCTAGAACAGACGAATCTGGAGAGACAAAAAGAGTAATGGTTGTTGCCTAGCACTGGAGTATCTAGGGGAAAATTGAGAGTGATTGCTAATGGATACATAGTTTCTTTTGGGGGTGATGAAAATATCTAAAATTGATTTGATAGTGGTCATACCGGTGTATAAATATTCTAAAGCCACTAAATTATACACTTTAAATTAGTGGATTGTATTGTATATGAATTATATATCAATAAAACTGTTGTATATATAAAAAGGGATATGTCTTAGAGGTGTAACCATCAGCACTTGGTGGTAGCTGAGATACGGGGAGTGAGAACAAGGGAGGAATTAAGAATGACTCCCAGATTTTGGCTCTGGCAACGTCTGAGGGGAGTAAAAACTGGGGGAGAAGATTTTGTTTTGTTTTTTTGTTCTTGTTTGAATTGGGCGGGCCAGCTTTGAGAATCAAGAGCTCTGTTATGGACATACTAAGTTTGAGGTACCTGGTAAATATACACCTAGAGATCTTAGGTAGACAGTTGAATGCGAGTCTGGAACTCAGAGGAGCAATCCTGAATGTAGGTAACATTTAGATGATAGGCAAATCCATAAGAAAGGAGGAAAAGTGTGTGTGTGTGTGTGTGTGTGTATGTGCGTGTATACGCACAAATGAGGCTCAGAATGAGATGGAAGAGAGCCACAAAGAAACCCAAGAAGGGGTCAGCCAGGGAGGTAGGAAAATAGAGGGGTATGAGGTCATGAAGCTCAGGTGAAAGGAGGGTGGTGTTCACAGAGCTGATGCTACTGAAAAATCAGGAAGAAGAGGATGGAATTATCCATTGGAATTGCCAAATGGATGCTGTTGATGACCTTGGCAAGAGTAGCTCAGTAGTGGAGACTCCGGAACAGTAGGTTGAAGAGGGAATGTGAGATGCTAGAGTCGGGAGAGGTAGGGCAACTGATTTTAGAGGTTTTGCTGGAACCACACTCTGGTGAAAATCGCTCTGGGATCCTTTCCTGCTCTGCTGAATCCCCGGAGTGCTGGTGGGGTTTGAAGGCCATCTCTTCCCTTGGAGCCAGCGACTTCGGGTGTCAATTCTGCATCTAGGAAGCTGCTAACTTGTATGTTGGGGTGGGGCAGGAGAGTAGCACTAGGCTGGGGTCCAGAGAAGAGTGTCATTCTTTGCTTTGTTCTCTGATGGTTTTGATTTTCTTTTATTTTGATTGGGAGAAAGCTGAGAGGAGGATTTTATTAATGTGCTTTTTTGAAGTTTAGATTGAATTGTTTAAAAATCATCATCTGATGTCAGAATAGAGAGAAAAGGCAGCCCATGCTTTTAGATGCAGCGAAAGGTCCTGGCTATATATACACTGCTGCTTTGTGTGTCTTCAGACATGGGTGGAACTCAGTACTAGGATTACCAAGACTATATGCGAGGCGGAGAGAAACGTGGTAACTTTCTCAAAAGGCCCCCATACAAATGCCTGAGGAAGTTGTGTTTCGTAAACCTCAAAAGTGCATTGACTATGCATCTTACCATCTGCATTAGCATGTTCTTCCTCCATGCTTTTTTACTAGTTAAGATTGTGGAAAAGCACTTTTTAAGATACACGCTCCTTCAAGCAACAACCCAGTCTTTACCTTCTCTCCAGAAAACTGGCTGCTACTGCTATAAAGCCCATTTAATGTTTTGAACAAACATCATGTTTTAAGCACATGACTATAGGCTGTTCATTTTGGATGAGTCCAAGTGGTGCTGTTTTTTCTTTTACAAGATGTGTGTGCATATGTGTGTTTGTGCATGCATGCATTCATACTTTATTAAGTCAGGGTTTTAAAGTTATATCTGAGTGTTCTTAGTTCAAATTTCTGCCTTTTCTTATGTGGAATATAAATGACCTAACAGAAACTGTATGTTTGAAATCCATTGTGTTCTAACTGGCTTGTCATGATATTAGAAAACATTAGAAATTAGAAAACTTTTCAAGACCTGATTGAAGGCTCCTGGTAAGGATTACCTTTGTGTGTGGTTATTTATTTATTTTTATTTTTAAAATATTTTATTTATTTATTTGAGAGAGAGAGCGAGCATGAGGGAGAGGGACAGGGAGAGAAACCCAAGCAGACTCCGTACTGAGTGTGGAGCCTGATGCAGGGTTTGATCTTATGACCCTGAGATCATGACCTAAGAGGAAACCAAGAGTTGGTCGCTCAACTGACTGAGCCTCTCAGACACCCCTATGTGTGTGTGTGTTTTTTTTTTAAAGATTTTATTTATTCATTTATTTGAGAGAGTGAGAGAGAGAGCACACGAGAGGGGGGAGGGTCAGAGGGAGAAGCAGACTCCCTGCGGAGCAGGGAGCCCGATGCAGGACTCGATCCAGGGACTCCAGGATCATGACCTGAGCCGAAGGCAGTCGCTTAACCAACTGAGCCACCCAGGCGCCCCTATGTGTTTTTTTTTTAAAGAAACTTTTATGTGGTCATTACTGTTTGGTTGTGTTTCATTGTATATGTAGGGGACATGCATTGGGAGATTTTGAAGGAAGAACATTTCAGTATTACTTTCATTCAAACGTTCTTATTCTGAAAGAAACATCTTAATTTGTTCTAGAGCATAGGGTTTTTCACTTATGATTATAAAAAAACAATACAGTGGTGTGTCCTACTTGGTTGAAGCCGATTGTCATCCATGAGGAAATCACCAGCTTAAGAGAAACGCTGACTTCACAAGCCTGTCTTTTCCCTGCTCCCTACCCAGGTGTAGAGATTTTACTAACTTGCGGCAACTTCCAATCACGGGAGAATTACAGTGGTTATCTGGGAGGAATCATTTGAACTTCAACCTATAGTTTTGCCTATAGGGCCGTGCTAACAGAAGCTTTTTTTTTTTTCTTTAAGATATATTTATTTTAGAGAGAGACAATGCGCATGCGTGCAGCAGGGAGGGGCAGAGGGAAAGGGAGAGAGAGTCTTAGGCAGACTCCGTGCTCAGCACAGAGCCTGATTCGGGGCTTAATCTCACTACCCTGAGATCAGGACCTGAGCTGAAACTGAGAGCTGGACGCCTGACTGCACCACCCAGGTGCCCCTAATAGGCCTTTTGATAATCTTGATTTTAAAGAGAGCAAGAGAAAGTGACTGCAAAGAGAGGGTTTGGTCTGTTCTACTCATGACTGCTTCTTAAGAGAAGCCGGCTTTAGGTAATCACCATGACGGGGGGCAGACAAGGTCAGTTTACAGTGTTTTTAATTGTTTTCGGAGAATTGGACTGTATTAAGCAGGTGCTATTGACCACATTTCAGATCATTTTATGGAGGAGCACTGATTCAGTTTCCTTCTGCTCAGGGTAGATCTGTGCACATTACTTTGTTTCTCCAAAACGTCTTGTTTGTCTTGGGATGCAGCCAGGCCTCTAATGTGGGTGGTGTGTGTTATGTCACAAACCTCAGGCCCCAAAGCCTGAATTTTGCTTCATCAGATCAGATGAGTATATGAAACAGGCGACTAGCCTTTGGGAGATGCCAAGAGGCAAACGTAAAAGTGATGTTCGTGAATTGATGTAGACAGAGACTTTGGGCAGATTTCTTTGAGATGTGGGAATGGAGGTGACAGGAAGAGAGAAGAACAGAAGAAGACAGGTAAGGGACTTCTGGATTTTCTGAAATGACCTTATGTGGCTGCATAAAGCTGGTTAGCATTTCATGGGCTGGTGAGGGCCTTATGCTCTCTTTTGGGGCTGTGTTGGGGAGCTATGATGTTTGGATGTTGATAATGTACTTAGCTTAGAGTATTGCAATGAAAAATGCCACTGGTCTGACTTTTTAAGTAGAAATAGAAGTTCTTAAAAAACTGCCGTATGACTACCCAAAACTAGGAGGTATACAGCTCTCTAAATAGGAAAAACAAACAAGCACATAAAAATCCTAAAGGAATCTTTTTTGTGATCTTTTCTTAAACCCAATGTAAGATGTAGGCCTTATTTAAAATAAAATTCGCCATAGAATGGGAAACAGAAACCATGGAAGAATGTAAATACACCTTTCTACACACACACACACACACACACACACACACGCACACCTGTATTTGCATGGAAAATAGGTAGCAAACATCTTGAAGGACAAACAGAAGGTACGATATGATTAAGTAAGAGGTTGAATACAAATTGGAAAGAGTCCTAACTTTTTATTTCACTTTCATTTGGATCCTTTTACTAATTCTCTTTTCTGGGTTTAGGCTTTTCAGACATTCTTTGGCCCTGGGAGAGAGTTGTATAACCATAAAACTTGAGAATCCTGGCCCTAGAATAAATGTTCCTTTAAAACCCCAAGGACAGAAAATTGAACACAGCTGTGCAAAAGAAAAAAGCAACAACACCAGTGATGGCTCAGGGCTGCAGGCGCCCTGACCAGCTTCCCCAGTGCACTGGAGCTGTGGTTTGCTGGTAGATGGGGAGCTTCAGCACTTTTTGGAAGTTTCAGGAAAAGGCCAAGGTCATCCTTCAAAACTGTAGTTTCTTCTGTTGGTGGTCAGGAGTTGTTATCGATCGCCCTGCTTGTCCTATGTGTAGCCTGCCATGGTCCCCTGGGGGCGATGGGGGTTTGTAATCATTTTTGAGGTGCTGTGATTCTGCAAGCCTTACAGTTCCTACTTACAAGGAAACCCCAGAGCCTGAGCAGTTTACACCAGAGTCGGAAGATAGAACACACAAGGATTTGGGGCCCTAGAGCCCCTCTCTGCCCTCTCAGAATAAAAAGCTTTAAAGTGTGGTCCTGGGAACATAGCATTGTCATTCCTTGCTTCTCACCTCTGGGATGAAAACCACAATGTTGTCTCTCTGATGTTGGCCTGGTGGGTCCCGCTGTTTGGCTTGTAGCCCACGAGGAGCCATGGCCATGGACCCTAACCTCTGTGCAGCCTGGGATTAATCATTTTGCTCTTTGTCAGACCGTGTAATGATGATTCATACTTCTTCCTCTACAAGAATAGATTACTGTAATTTTCATATCCTGGACTGTTCACTAGGGATTTGAATTAATTCTTGTTGGTATAGAAAGCAGTATCGTGTTTCTGGGGAGAAAGGACTGAACTTGCCTACTTGGCCACCATCAGAAAACATTTAGGGAGGGCCTGTTGTGAGCCTGACTCTGGAAGGTAGTCCTGGCTTCAGGACTTATTACCACGTCAGTTAGTTCACTATAAAGGCCTGCAAATGGGGCTTTGGCGTGCACTTGGCCCAGGTGCAGTGGATTTGCATACATGACACCATGCCCCAAAGAGCAGAATGCATGGAGAGTTTTGCAAGGAGTCCTGTACTAAAATCAGGCACTGCTTCATGAGGCAAATCTTGCCCAGAGAAACATTTGGGAAGGAGGTAAACTCATTTAGGTTTGTGGAATAGTCTACCCAGAGCCAGCAGGGATCATGATCACAGACTGGGGAGGGTCGAGGGGGCGGCGATGGGAGCAATGAGGGGTAAAATAACCTTTGGGAAAAACTCTGTTTTGGCACACTCCCTGTCAAATGTGTATTATTCTGTCCCTTCAACAAATATTTATTGAGCACCTACTATATCCTGGGCACAACTGTGGGCACCAGGGATTAACAAGTCTACAAAACAGACAAAAATCTCTGACTTGATGGAGCTCACGTCTTCAAGGCCATGGCCTTGAGGGTAGGAATGTGGGCTGGAGAGCACCCGTAGCCAGGCATTAGGAGGGCCTGGTACAACTCCTAAACAAGCACAATCATTTGGAGATGTGCTTGCATGTATGTTCTCTCTCTTCCCTCTAGGGAGCCTGTGGCCTCTGTCCTGCTAATAAGGTTGCAGCCATCTTGGGACGCCTGGGTGGCTCAGATGGTTAAGCATCTGCCTTCGGCTCAGGTCATGATCCCAGGGTCCTGGGATTGAGCCCCACATCGGGCTCTGTGCTCAGCAGGGAGCCTGCTTCTCCCTCTCCCTCTGCCTGCCTGTCTGCCTACTTGTGATCTCTCTCTCTCTGTCAAATAAATAAATAAAATCTTAAAAAAAAAAAAGTTTACAGCCATCTTTAGTGGAGCCCCTGATGGGAGTTCTTCATGCATGCTAACATGGGGTCCACTCTGGTCTAAGGAGGGCAGCCCATGACTGCAGGGGCTGCCAGGGGGCCGTCTGCTACAGACCGAGCCTCTGCTGGAGGGGAGCTGCCTTGTGATCAAGTACCCTTATCTTCATTTCCAGTCCTACTGTGGCGTGACTCTGACTTCACATTGCCTCGTGTTGACCTACGTTCTCTCTTCCTTTCTTTAGTCCCTCTTTTCTTTTCTCTCTTAATCCTCTCCATTCTTCTTTGGCGACTCTGAGATGGCAGTTTGCCTCAGAATTACAGAATCTGTTTTTCTGAAACTGGACGGGACCCTAGGAGTCTTAGTCTAAACCAGCAATTTTTGGTCTCTGGACTGAAAGCAAGCGTTCACCTGATGCGGGGAAATGAGAAATCTAAGAAAATGAAGTAAATGTTTCATGCAGCTAAACTTCATTATTTGATTCCTGTATCTTTCCATCATATTCCCTTGAACTTTTCAGTTTTTAGTATCTTCTGCTTACTCTAGAAATTACTCCTCGCCCTGAACTCAGCCCCCTACCCCTCACCGTGCTGCCCCCACACTTGACTCCTACTCCCTACCCCCTTCTCTCTCTCCAGTTTTCAGCTGGTGCCCCCCTCAATTTTGTAGATCCTGCCCCCAAAATAAGAGTCTGTGCCTAAACCTTAGGGTAGGAAGTCACCATTTGTATTGCCAGGGAGTTGTGTTTTAGGATCCCCAGGTGGAGCCACAGATACATTTTAAGCTACAGCATGCAGTGGTTCAGTTTTATGGAATTATTGGTACTGTGGTTCCACTTTATTACAGGTTTATCAGACGTTTGTGGGTTGGCCAAGTGTGCACACATCCCTTATAACTGTTTCTGGAGGAAAATGAGAATGTACTTTTACAATGGGAACCTTATTGAGCTGGAGGTGCAGATGCACTTGTGCTTCCAACCGAGGGTGCATGGGGTTTCGTGGTTTGTGGAGGCTGGAGATCATGGCTGCAGAGAAAGGTGCACACGTGCTCCCCATCCCCAGTGCGTCTCTGGGACCTGGGTGTTCTCCTTTATAACACGGTGTGGATGTTTGAATTGTCACAGTGCTCCTTAAGGAGAACCATAGGTACTTTGTATTTTTCATTCAGGAGTAAGACTTGTCCATTCTCTCTTGGTGTTTGGGATCAGCAGAGGAAACCATTTATGGTCTAGGCTTTGTGATGCTCACAACAACACAAAAAGGAGAAAGCCTCTCGGGTCTTCTCTAGCTCTGCTATGGGAGGTCCTCACTGTATCAGCTGTACAACTGTAGGCTCATATTTCCACTTGAGAAGCAACCCCTGTGGTTCTGCCACGGGGTACCATTGACAGAGATCCCATAGTTTTAGATGTATGTTGGCGAAAAGGAGCATGTCACAATTTGTATATCTCTGAATACTCTCAGGACTCTGAGCCTGGTGTCCAGGAATGTGATGTTGGTCCCGCCATGTGAGAGGCTGTGTCCCTGGAGCCAGGACTCCTAAGATGCGGTCTAGGCTGCCCCCCGGCAAACGGCCATTTCATTCTGACGATGAGGCCAGCAGCTCTGAGCGTGCTGAGCATTGCTGCACGCCCTTTGCTCTTAAAGCAGCAGCCTGGGACAGAAGAGCTGGCTTGCTCATCAGCTGTTCAAGCCAGTGACCTACACACGACCTTGGAGCTTGAAATATTGTCATCCAAAGCCAGTGAAGCTCTCCATAAGCTTTGAGAGAGTGAGACAGAGTGACGGATACTCAGTCATTGATTGATTTAGATCATCTGGGAGAGGGAGATAGGGTAGTTGAAAGACAAATGTTAGCCAAGAATAGTTCCCCCTTTTTAAAAATCTACACCAAAACAAAATTATTTGTGGTGCAGAGGGCCACAATCTGAGACTCCTAGCGGTGTATCTGTCAGGAAACTAAGGCACAGCCCTGTCTTCACTCATTGATGTCAAAATTCTAAGCTTACTGCAAAAATGGGCAAAAAAAAAAAAAAAAAAAAGTTCCAAGTCTGGTTCTGTTAGAGCAGAAATTAGGGCGGAATCTGAAACTGGTTGCCTCATCTTTTCATGTCCTGGAAATGAGCAGCTTGAAAAAGTACTTCTCATGATTGTTCAAGTTCATTGCCATTTATAAAGCTGACCCTTTCAGAAGGCAGACGCAGTTAGACGGAGAGTTTGCTACCTTGCTCTCCCCACACAGACGGTTCTGCCAATGCGCTGACATCATCCTTACTTCAGAAATAGGTGCTTCATGGAAGGAAGAGTGGCAAGCAAGGTGCTTGTGCTGGCTCTTGCTCTTTTCTTTGCTGCCCATAAACTGAGGAGCCAACTTGTTCCTCTTGTCATTCTCCAGCTTTGGAGGGGCATCAGGCATTGATGAGTCAAACCTGAATAAAGAAGGAGAACATTGTCCCTGCATTGAAATGAGCAAAAAGTATATATATAAGTACAAGCTATTTTGATTGTGGTTTTCAGTCTTCATATCACAAACATTTATTCCATTTATGGAGTTCTAGCTATATAGAGATGAGACGGAGTCCCTGCCTTCTGGATGCTAGCAGTCTAGAGGTTGGAACTCCTAGACCATCTCAGGAAGGGGTTCACAGGAGAAATGAAGTCAACTGAGTCTTTTTTTTTTTTCTATTTTTATTTTTCTATTTATTTATTTTTTATTCTTATGTTAATCCCCATACATTACATCATTAGGTTTAGATGAAGTGTTCCATGATTCATTGTTTGTGCATAACACCCAGTGCTCCATGCAGAATGTGCCCTCCTCAATACCCACCACCAGGCTAACCCATCCTCCCACCCCCCTCCCCTCTAGAACCCTCTGTTTGTTTCTCAGAGTCCATCGTCTCTCATGGTTCGTCTACCCCTCCGATTTCCCCCCCTTCATTCTTCCCCTCCTGCTATCTTCTTCTTCTTCTTTTTTTTCTTAACATATATTGCGTTATTTGTTTCAGAGGTACAGATCTGTGATTCAACAGTCTTGCACAATTCACAGCGCTTACCAGAGCACATACCCTCCCCAGTGTCTATCACCCAGTCACCCCATCCCTCCCACCCCACCCCCCACTCCAGCAACCCTCAGTTTTTTTCCTGAGATTAAGAATTCCTCATATCAGTGAGGTCATATGATACATGTCTTTCTCTGTTTAAGTCAACTGAGTCTTGAAGGATGTCTTGGGGGTCTTCTAACGGAGAAGGAAGGAAAGGCATTCTGAGCAGAGGGAACAGCCTGGACATAGCAACGATGGTCAATGTGGCTTCTCACGGTCACTACTCAGGGGCAAGTTGGTGGGACATATGGCTCATGAGGTAGGAAGGGGCCAGGCCGCAGAAGCTAAGGTCTTGGGAATTTACCCAACAGGCCAGCCAGTCTTGACCTTCGGTTTTCCTCTAGCACATGTATGCTGGGACATATCCACATGTGTCACACATCTCCTGGTGTATCTAGACATGATGCTTGTAATGAAGCAAGACATTCAAGTCCCCTATAATCGTCACACAACTATGAGCAGTATATTCATTAAAGTACATCACATCTGTATGAGACCATCTCTGGGTTAAGTGCAGTTTCCAGAGTATTTACGTGTGCCTCGATTGCTTTTTCCTCCTACTGATGAATCCCTAAATGCAAGACAGTGGAAGTGACGCTTGTGCAAGGATAGTTTTACATTTATTCCTCAAAAACATTTAATTTAAGAAGTTGTTGCACCAGCTTCCATCAATGAGAAGTCACCGGCTGCCCAGGAGAAGGGCTGCTGAGGCCAGTGAGGAGGTTTTGGCTGGGTAAGAAGTGGCCAGGCTGGGGCTGGTTAAAAGGTTCTGTAAGCAGGGGAGAGGTTGGGCTTGGGGAGGGGCTGGTCGGGGCGGTGGGGAGAAAGAGTTTGGAGGCTCTCGAAACAGCAGTTCTGCCAAGAGGCATTGAGAGCACCTGCAGGGAAGTGGCCGCAGAGAGGGAGGCTGAGGGGATGAGGAGGGGCTGGTGTGAGCCTACCCGCCAGGGAACCAGGAGCAAATGTCTTGATGGGAAAGGACGAATGCAGAATTATTTGTCTTGGGCTTCTTGTTCCTGTGAGCTAGCCTGGTATTCTGATCTCAGGGACCGCCCCCCTCCCATGTCCTGAATTCTGCAGGTGCAGTGGGAGCGGGGAGGGAGAAGACTCTAGGGTCTGCCTCTTGGGCAACACTAGATGGTTGTGGGGCAGGGAGGAAGAGGAGCAGTGAAGCGACGGAGGAGAATCATTGTCAAGGCATGGCAAGGACCAGACCGTGAGTCAAAGACATTCCTAAAAGGAGGACATTCCATGAAGGTGGAAGTAGGCAGAAAGTGTCCAGACAACAGAGAGGCCAAGTCCAGATGGGGCACGGGGAGGGTCCCTTGCTGGGGAAGCCGTTCCTGGAGTGTGGAAGGAGCTAGAATCCAGCTGCAAAACAATGGGGGAGCAATGAGACTGTGGGAGGGGAGACCTTGGTTGTGGAAGGAAGAAAGGAATAAGAGGAGGAAGGGGAAGGGGGGGCCTGAGGGAACTCTGGGGTTGGGAGACAGAGAAGCCACAGAATGCTCATGGGCTAGCGCCCCACTCCTTCGATGAACCAAAAAGTTTCACCTCACATCATCTGTGCATTACATGGCATGCCCCGGAGCCAACCTTTCCTAGAGTAAAAGTCCAGTAGAAGGTAGTTTGGCGCTCAGGAGGGACTGTTCCTGATGTTTGCGTCTAGGTGTGATGTTACCGAGTCTGAGAGGATGAGGGGCACGGAGCATTCTCCATCTGCCCGCTGTCACTTGTGTCTTGTCATTTTATTTTCAAGAATGAAAACTCAGGACTGTAGAACCCTGGAGTTTGAAAACTTGTTTCCTATGATATTTATAGTAGCATTAGGTTTTGAGATGACTCAGTCTCCTCCTTTTCTAAAGAGTTGTTTTCTTGCTGTTTCTTGAGTGTATATGGGTTTCGAAAATAAATCATCTTGGGCAGTGGCTTACACTTCTGAATTTCTGAATATTATGTGGAGGTATCCTGTTTTATTGTTGGGGGGCCCGAGGTATTAGAGATTCTCTTTAAGTATTCATACAACCTGCCAAATAAGCATATTTAATTGAAAAGCAATGCTTTCCATTACTTCTGTATCAAATATTTTCCTTTGGATCAATGACTTCCATTCTTGTAGGGAAAAAGAAACCTTTCCAATTTGAATTTCTTCTCTCTCTCTCTTTTTTTTTTTCTTAAAGATTTATTTATTTATTTGAGAGAGAGAGGGAGAGAGAGGGCCAACAGGGGAGAGAGGGAGAGAGAGAATCCTCAAGTGGACTCCTCACTGAGCATGGACCCCCTCCAACATGGGGCTCAATCCCAGGACCTTGAGATCATGACCTGAGCTGAAACCAAGAGTTGGAGGCTCGACCAACTGTGCCACCCAGGTGCCCCACCAATTTGAATTTCTTAAGATGGCACTGATGTTAGGCAAACCCATATAGATTTATTTAAATTACGATTATAGTAAGTAGCCCACTTATATAAACAGGATGCATTTGGAAGTTTTATTTGAAGTAGGTTTTTTAAAAAATGTTTAAAATAAAAAAATATTTAATTCAACTTTAAATTTTGAGACAATTACAGAATCAAATCCAGTTTTAAGAAATAATAACAGAGGGGCGCCTGGGGGGCACAGTCGGTTAAATATCCGACTCTTGGTTTCGACTCTGGTTATGATCTCAGGGTCATGGGATGGAGCCCCGCATCAAGCCTGCGCTCAGTATGGAGTGGGCTTGGGATTCTCCCTCCCTCTCCCCCTCTCGTTCCCCCGTCTCTCCCCCTCACGTGTGCTCTCTCTCTTTCTCTCTCTAAAATAAATAAATCTTAAAAAAAAGAGAGAGAAAGAAAGAATACAGAGAGATCCTATATACCTTTTATGCAGTTTTCCCTAATGGTTACATCTTGTGAAACTATGAAACAATACCACAACCAGGATAATGGCATTGATACAGTCCATAGAACAATGGAAGGATTCATAACAAGGATCCCTTTTATAGCCACTCCCCTACCACCACATCCCTAATATCTGATAACCACTAACCTGTTCTCCATTTCTACAATGTTATCATTTGGGGGAATTTATATAAATGGAATCATACAGCCTATAACCATTTGGGATTGGCTTTCTTTTACTCAGCATAATTTCCAGATATTCATCCAGGTTCTTGCATATGTCAGTAGTTGGTGCCTGTGTTTTTATAGTTTTATATTTTACATTTAACTTTGTGACCCATTTCCGTTAATTTGTGTATGAGATATGAAGATTAGGTCAAGGGTCACTTTTTCTTTTTTTTCCTTTTCTCCTCCCCTCCCCTTCCCTTCCCTTTCTTTTTGCCATTGGCTGTCCAGTTGCTCCAACATTATTGTGGACAAGGTGACTTCTGTCAAAAATCTGTTGGCTGTATGTGTGTGGGTCTATTTCTGGGTTGTCTATTCCATTACTATAGCTATATAGTAGAACTTAATATGGGATAGATTGACTTACTCTCACTTTATTCTTTTTGAAGATTGTTTTAACTGTTCTAAGCTCTATGCTTCTGTATATAAATTTTAGAATAAGCTTGTCTATATCTATCATAAATCTTTGCTGGGATGCTGATAGGAATTGCATTAAATATATACATTGTTTTGGGGGAGAATTGACATATTTACTGTGTTGACCCATGAACACAGTATATGTCTATTTATATTTACGTTGGTCTTTTGGGTGTTTTTTTAATCAGCATTTTGTAATTTTTAGCATACAGCTCCTGTATATGTTTACGTAAGTTTATATCTAAACAGTTTATTTTCTTTGGAATGATGGTAAATATTGTGGTGTTTCTCATTTTGGTTTCCACATGTTGATTGTTATAAAATAGGTGTTACATGATATGGTCTCTCTTAGAAGCAAGTGTCATAAATAGATATGGTTCCTTGATTAGCACACAAAAGCCAGATTAAAATGCATAAGAGAGCTGGATTTAATGAACAATTACTAGAAAGAATGGTAGTCTACCACATTGCTTATAATACTAGCATTAAATAGTAGCTAATATGAAATAGCTTATCTTGGAAATGTCTAGTATAAGTGTAGTTCTTATTTTGGCTCATAACATGATTTTCCTTTTTCTTCATGGATATAGTATGAAATCCACTCTCACGCACATCAGATCTCTTACTGTTACTTTTGGGGAAAAATGCGTGTCACGGGAATCTCCTGAGTTCAGATAGCAAAAATATTTAGGAACGTGTTTAAACAGATTGCACAGGTAGAATTAACTGGGGTTGAACAAAGACAAAAAGGTGAATAGAAGAGGAGGCTGGGAGGAATTATTCTGTTAGACTCCAGTGCATTCATCTAGGCCGGTTTGATGACTACAGGGGAGCAGGGAGCCACGATTTAAGAAGCATCTGAAAGTTAGATGTTTGTTTTGTGGGAGTGCCTCTTTTTTAGGAGAAGAGAAAAAAAAAGCAAAACTGCATGATTGTGGTAACAGTGATTCATTGTCTCCTCCTATCTTTTCTTAAAAGACCCAGATAGTCGACTATTTTATGTAAGTTCTTATTTATTTTTACCCTGCTTTGCTCCAGGAGGAGTTTAAAGCAGTAAATATGAAGATACAAAACAAGATAAAATGTTAAGTGGAGGAAAACCACAACTGGTCAAAGGGAAAAATAAGATGAGGCCATGACCATGACCAGGATTTGGAAGCAGAAGTCAAGCTGTTGAGGTTTTGTTTGTCATCTTGAAGTGGGTAAACAATTTGGCTTGGGCGAATTATTTTTAACCCTTGTGCAAATAGCCCCGAAGCTGGTGTTGAATTATTAGTCTGTCCAGCATTATCTGCCATGTTTTCATCCGCCACAGGACTGCTCAGGGGGAGGCATTGTCCTGCAGGATTAATTAATAACAGGAATTTACATCCTGCTCCGGGAGGCCTCTGCTGTCTGATGCAGCCTGGTGGTCGGAGAGCCCACACCCAGAGAGGCACACCACCCGGGGCCTGGCAGCCTGCAGCTTTTGCTCCAGCCCAAAAGTCTGGTTTCCTGATTTATATGGGAGTTAGGCTGAACAATTAAGACTTTGTTATTTTGGGGAACAGCAAGGACACCTACAATTGTAAGTATTTTTGTAAGCAGGCGGTCATATTTAGTTTTAATATCTAAAAAATGGAAATAGCCTTTTAAGAAGTGATTGTGCGTGGTAGTTCATTATCATTATTATTATTATTATTATTATTATTATTATTATTATTATTATTATTATTTTCCCAGTAGTTAAGTTTCCTCTGGTTTGGAAGTGAGGTGAGTGACCTGAGATTCCTCGGAAGGTAGATCTTGCTAGTTGGGAGCATTGTCTTTGATTTTAAGACAAAATCTTGGTGTGTTTTGGAGAAAGTACTTCCAGCACCATCCTTTCTTCTGATGGCTCCTTTTCTACACTTAGTGGAAATGGGAAGAAATCCACAGATGTCCACACAATTTGTCAACCTGTAAATAGACCCATGCCATCATAATGTGCCGTTTAATGTATATACGTGTGGACGCTTGTCACTTACGTCCTGGCGTTCGGTATCTGAGCTTTATCAGTGCCTGTGGGTTCTTTCGGAACGCAAACACCAGAATCCGAGACCCATTTGCCCGCTCAATTCTCTATTGTTGCAGCCTGTTGAGTAGACTGCTGTTGGCATTTTTAATTTCTCTATAAAACAAGCTGAGAGACAATGCGGATGATCTAATTGCATTTCAAGGAGCTGCGGGCCAGGCTTGTTGCAACAGCTGATGGGCTCCTCTGAGTTTCAAGAGCTATTTATGGTAGATTAGCTGGGATCAGGGCTCTCCAGTTCAGGCCATAAAAGGCCCGTCCCATGTGGAGTTGCCCCACTGCTCCTGACAGCGCCCTCCGAGGCTGAAGTGTCCTCAGGTTTCACGTGGATTTACCCAGTAATGGATGGCCACACCAAGGCCAGATTGGGGAAGTTCAGCATCAAGGACACCAGGGCACTGAAAACTTCGAAAAGAAGACTCTTTTTAATATTTTGGCGATCTTTTTTCCGAGAAACTTTTGGGATGTAGCCTTCACCTATTTACTGCATTTGGCATCCAAATGCCTTTTGGAAAGCACCGTTCTAAATTTATCCTGTTCTGAATCATCACTTCTGATAGATGCCATTGCCTGGTTTGTGCTGTGATATTTGATTTTGTACAGTGTTCTTTGGGCTAACTTTTGATATTTTGCTTTTTGTTTAGAATTTGAAAGTAGTGTTCATTGAAAGGAGACACAAAGAAATTACGTGAGGACATCCAAAGCCGTGTTTCGTTTATTTTTTAATTAGAAAAATAAGGAATCACAGTGTGATTCCCCCCCCCCTTTAACTTAGAGGAACAACGATTAAACAGAAATTTGAAGTAAGTGAAAAATCTTCCTATAAATCTAAATGCAGTTGTATGTTAAGTGCCATCTGTCTGAGCATGCTTCCTGAGGTTTGCTGACTTCAAGCACTGGAATGTTCCTGCCAGGCTGTGTTAGTTATTGCTGTGACTCCTCCATGTACCCTTGGGCATGTTTTTTAGTTTTAGAGTGATGGGATTTCTTTTCCTTAAAAACGAAAGAACTTTATGGCACAGAGAAGTTTGTACTAACAATTTAATTAATATTATTTAGTAAATGCATTCTGTCTAAATATGAGCACTTGAAGCCTTGGAATTAAAAGCATATCCACAATACAGAGTACTTCAATAATTGTATCAAGTCTTGGGTTAGAATTCAGAAGGGCACATTTTTTTTTTCACTCTTGTTATTAATGGAAATGTAAATTGCCGGTGATCCTTTCATATAATTTTTGTTTTGAAGGATCTTTACCTTAGTACTCTGATTCTTCAGGCTTGGTTTATAGAACCTCTGATGTTCCAGAATTAAAAAACAAAAACAAAAACAAAAACCCCAAAACTCAAGCCTTAGTTCCTAGGTTTTTGAACTGTATTTCATTTTTAAATTATCCAAGAAAAAAATGCCATATTAACCTTTTTAAGTCCTAGAGATAGCTGTGGTCTCTGTAATTTCGCTTAGTGATTTGCTCCTATTAAAAAATAGCAAAGAGCTAGAGCACATTGATGGTTTATTTGACATATTGCTCCTTTAAAAAAAAAAAAAAGACTTTTTTTTTTTTTTTTTATAGAATATCAGATGGACCAGTAGGGGCAGTAATTATTTTTATCAGGTAGAAAAACAGAATATTTATAGAGATGAGTTTCATCGGTGAATACTGCTGTGGCTTTCAAACCAGAGGGAGAACCACAACTTTAGCGGGCATTTGGAAATGCTTGGGGGCATTTCTAGTTCTCACGATAACCGTGGCTGGCATCTGGGACAGTGTGGTTAAGAATTAGAAATGCCTTGTAATGTGGGACCATCCCATAGGGTGAAGCATGGCTCTGGCCAAAATGTGGGTGGTATTCCCTGCTGAGAAAAGCTGCAAGGTATTAATGTTCTCCTCCATTCCAGAGACAAGCAACAGGCTGGGCATACAGGCTGCCTCTTCTCACCAAACCAGGGGAACTCTTGAGGCACCAAGCAGTTGGGTGTCCTGTCAGGGGTGGATCATCCGTGCTGCTGCTTGTGGGGGAGCGGGTGCAGGGAGGTAACACAGATGAGCAGAGACACTGCTCATCACGCTTCCTTCTGTTGTGAGTGGGACAATGCTTGTTAGCCATCAAGGAAATGCTTTTTTGACATCAACCAACTCTGGTGCCACGAGCATAACTTTCAAAGTAAAATTTGGTTAAAGCACCCAGCTTACATCATTTTCATTCAACAAACCCAACTATTTTTGTTTGTACTTTAGACACCTGCTGTTTCTTGGTAATCATGCCTCTGGAAGATTGTGAATTTCAGTTCAGAATGAACAACATTGTTATCGCCTGGGGTCATTTAAAATTCTCTAGTTGAGGATTTGAATCCAAAGAAAAGGGCCACTGGCCTTCACAGGGATGTCCCGAGAGCAGCTGTTCAAGGCTCACAGGCTGTGCGGAGAGCTGTGGGGCGGGAACCACCAGAGGCTTATTTTTATTTTGGGGCACAAAGGAGGTCCTCTCCTCACTGTAGGGCTGCCTGAGGGGTGCTTTAGGACACTCATTACAGTGACAGTCACCGTGGCATCCCCGTGACTAGGATTCCTAGTCTAGAGCCTTCCTGTAGTTCTGGGCTTCATTATTTTGTAACTCCGAACCAGAAGCCACGTGGTCACCCTTGACTCCTCTTCCTATAGGTCGCTTGTGCACTCCTCTGTAGGGGGCTACCCAACAAGGCACCTGGGTCCCAGCTCTCTTGCCACCCAGGATCTAGCCCAGTGCGTGTTGCCCAGTGAGTGAGTTAATTGAATTGAATGCATTGGAATGACTGTGGATTCTTCACATCAAAATTTAGCAAAAGCAAAATGCTTTTGCCATTGTTATGTTATTCTCTACAGAAGTAGATGTTCTGTGTCGTAAGTTCTGTTTTTTTCTTCCATATCTAATAATGCAAGCAGATTTGTCTTACTAGTACAAGTGTGATGGGGTTTATGTATGTGTGCTTTTGCCAACACAGGAAATTATGGTGCATTCGATGAAGTCAGCCACTTCATTATTGGAGCCTTGCCTAAAATGAAGAAACTCCTCTAGTGGTGTGATTTGACTTATGTACTTTTCCCAAGCATTAAACTTTATCCCTTAGATGCAGCATCTTGGGGTGGTTTGCCCTGCTGACCTTGGACCAGAAGGCAGCACCTTGATGTCTGGTTCAGAGACTCAGTGTCTTATGGATATTCCTAGTTGCAGGAGGTTTTGAAAGAGGAATTTATTTTGCTTCGTATCTTGCTTATTCTCTTTTGAAAGTTGCTCCTTTAATCCCAAATTCATAACCTATTTCAAACTGGCTTTTGTATGAATACAGTCAAAGAAAGGGCTTTAGTATTTGCCTTGGGATAGTTGGTTCACCCATGTCACTGTGCTGGATTCATTTCAGCACATATGTATTGAATGCTTCACTTCAGTATTACACATCTGTGTGCAGGTCTTTGAGTTGGATGCTGTCGGAGGAAGATGATGAAGCTCATTCCTGTCCTTAGTGAAGTCATTTCCTAGAGGGGTCCAGACAGGGGCTTAATGAAGCTGTTATACAAGTAGGCTAGAAGAGGGGACGCCTGGGTGGCTCAGTTGGTTAAGCGTCTGCCTTCCTCTCAGGTCATGATCCCAGGGTCCTAGGATTGAGTCCTGCATTGGGCTCCTTGCTCAGCGGGGAGCCTGCTTCTCCCTCTGCCTGCTCTGCTTGCCGCTCCCCCTGCTTGTGCTCTCTCTCTCTCTGACAAATAAATAATAATTAAAAAACTTAAAAACAAAACAAGTAGGCTGGAAGGGACGAACACTAATAACATGCCATCCATGCTCACTGCCAACCTCTTTACCTACATTGTCTCATTTAATTTATATAGTGGTCCCTGAGAAATATTACTATCATTATCCTTATTCTACAGGGGGAAAAAACTGAGGTTTCAAGAGGCTTGCCCAAGGGCACATACCATGGGGTCAGGGTAGAACTGGATTTGAACAGGTCTATTGGATTTTGATGCCCATCTTCATAACCCCTGTTTGAAACTAGTACTTCTCGAAAGTTTAAGAAGCATCACTTGAGGTCTTGTTAATGTCCTGATTCTGATTCAGTAGGTCTGGGTTAGGGCCACAAAGAAGACCCAAGGTAATCCTGATGCCTCTGGCCAGCACTGACTTTAAGTAGCACCGTCTTCAAGTACACAGCTTCCTTGTGAAGCCAGAGAAGGAAGCAATCAGGTTGGAGGGAGATCTGAGGGCTTCCCGCAGGAGAAGTGGTCTTCCAGTCTAATCTCATCTTCGTTTTTCATGCCAGCCCTTCCCACTGTTTGCTGACCCAGTTGTCCCCCATTTCTCTTCTAATGTCTGCCTTTCTCCTGGCTCTCCCTCCTCACGTTGAAAACGTACTCAAGTTTCCTCCATCCTAAATAAAGCTCCCCTTGACCTCAAGCGCTGAGCTATTTCTTTCACTGCGTGTTCACTTCTCAGCACCCAGGGCTCTGTGCAGCCCTCACCCTCCCAGCTCCACATGATCTCCAGATTGCATTACCTCCGAGCACCTCTTTATGAGGATCCTGCCTCAGGTCTACACTGATGGCTGTATTCTTGAGCTCTCGTAAAACCTGTATTTTCTAACTCATGCTCTGTCTCCTCACTGCTCCAGCTTAACTTCTTAGGGTTAGGGTAAGGGTAAAAATTCTTGTGCTGCTCTCTCTACGGTGAATTATATGATCCGTCCATTCCAGGTGAAATGTACTCATTTGGGTTTTTATGGTGTATTTTCTCTTTTTAATTAGGAGTTGTTCACTTCCAATAAGCTATGTTAGCACCTGTATCCTAGATAATCAGCACTGATATAATTATGCATTAAGAAAGAACAGTTCAGGGGCGCCTGGGTGGCTCAATCGTTAAGCTCTGCCTTCGGCTCAGGTCATGATCTCAGGGTCCTGGGATCGAGCCCCGCATCGGGCTCCCTGCTCGGCGGGAAGTCTGCTTCTCCCTCTCCCACTCCCCCTGCTTGTGTTCCCTCTCTCGCTGTGTCTCTCTCTGTCAAATAAATAAATAAAAACCTTTATTTAAAAAAAAAAAGAAAAGTTCAGGGGCACCTGGGTGACTCAATCAGTTAAGTGGCTGCCTTTGGCTCGGGTCATGATCCTGGGGTCCTGGGATCGAGCCCCGCATTGGGCTCCTTGCTCGGTGGGGAGTCTGCCTCTCCCTCTCCCTCTGCCTGCCGCTCCCCTTGCTTGCTCTCTGTCTCACTATCTCTCTCTATGTCAAATAAATAAAAATAAATAAAATCTTTTTAAAAAAAAAAAGAACAGTCCATTTCTGAGTGAAGACTCAAAGGGCTTTTATAAGTAATGCACCTATAATTTGTGAACTGTTTTGGTTAATCAGAGGCCTCATGTTTCTGGATTTTCGATTATGTTCTGAGTACGGAAAGTTAAATAACTTCGGACATAGAGTTGTCATTGGATAAAAAAATCATACTGGTATTTTCAGATTTTTTTTGAGATATCAAAAATTTTAAATATTTTAAGCCCTAGGCTTTTCAAACGTTCTAAAAACACTACCTAATTTTACCCCATTTAACCAAAAATTTAAGGTATACACATGAACTTGCACACATATTACACGTTCAACAAAACAAGCCACTGCAGCCAAACAGATAGGAATGCAGTTGAATTTCAGTACCTTAAAATACATTCAATTAAAAAGTAGGCAATGGAAAGTAAAATAACCTTTGAAAATTTTAGTATTGTTTCATGTAGATTTTCTTAGAAAAATATTTTTAAGTTGCGATTTCAGATTCCCATGGACAGGATGGTCACAAGATTAGCAACATTTGTTTATTTTGCCATTACTTCATGCCTGTAACAGTTGCTATTATGAAAGCCAAGGACAAATGACATTTTAACGTCTATGATTTGTTTGCAAGTATCACTTCTGGTACCTTAAACACAGCTAATGGTTCTATAGGTTTGAGCCAGGTTAGAAAAATAAACTCAGCCATGCTGTTCAGAGTAGATGGCGCTCCAAATCATGCTCATGGTCTTAATTTCCACCAGATGTTCATTTTAGCCAGATGCACATAATCATTTGGCTTTATTATTTCATGCATTTTTTATTGAAAATGTTGAATATTTTAAAATTCTGTGATTTGATAAATATTGTCATGATGCGGTCGTAGAGGATGAGTAAGCTTCATGCGATGCCTTCTGCCCCAACGTGGGATCCTCCCATTTGAGATGGAATTTATTTAGTTGGATTTGTATCATTTCTTCTCTCTGGAGGCTTCAAGGAGCTTGCAGACATCTAACAGTCCTTAAATATTTCAAAAGAGAATTTTCAGTAGGAGGTGGAGCAGGGAGCAAAAGGGAGGAAAATAATATGAAAGCAAGGATAGCAAATAAGCTTTGTGTCCCACCTGCCTCAGCCCACCTCCCAAAGCTCCCAAAGCTCCCAAGAACGATTTCCCTTGCTCTTGGGGGAGGAAGAACATTTCATTTGGAAATCGAGGGTGTTTGATCCTCAGGAATGCTTGGGGCAATGGCAGAGTAAGTGGAAGCAGCCCAGGTCTTAATAACCAGCTGTGTGACCTCGGGTAAGTTCTTACCCTCTCTGAGCCTCATTCATTAAAATGAACATTGGAATGGAGGATTTCTAAGGTCCCTTCTCCCTATAAGGATAATAGGTATAATTCAAAGACTTCAGAGCTTGAAAACATTCTGGCCTCTCCTGGAAAGGAGACCCTGCATCTAAAAGGTGTGGCTCAAGGCAGCAGAGCAGGACCAAGTTAGAAATGTCTTAAGCAGGAATACATATATATTTTAAAAAGTTTTCTCACTGTACTGACATGCTTCCGTTGAAATGTGCAGCCTGTTCTTACTTCTCGGTTGGTTTGGTCACCGTTGTCTTCAATCCTTTATTTTTGGAAGTTCCTGCCATCTCTTCAGACTGCACTCCCATTGTTTCTTTTGTGTTCATTCAAACACTTAAATTTTCTTTCCTGTGGCCTAATTTATTCTTCTCTTGCGCTTTTGCTTTTTCTCCTAATGTGAAACCCCAGAGTGGTCATGGCAAACCCCAGGAAGGATGCCTGAGACAGGATTTTCCTGTTCAGAGCAGGAGTAGGGTGTGCTTGACTCTTTTTTTTTTTTTGGTCCCTTCACATTTATTAGCTTACTGCCAGACAGTCATTCTTTATCAATTATTTTCTGAGCACTGACTGTGTGCCCAGGACTGGTATTGCTTCTGGGGGAAAGAACAGTGATCAAATCCCTGCCCTCATGGTGTTTGAATTTTAATGGACTCAAGTATGATTCTCTTCTTTTTTAACCTCATATCTCTTTAAAGTGCTTAAATGACAGAATTTAAAATAGCTGCCATGGTTCCTAACCCAAAGGAGGTGCTTGTTAGGTTTAGTATCTGTCTACAGTTTGCATTATTTTCTGAAACGCTCTCTTCCCCTATAATTTATACTGATAAAGATCATAAGCTTTTTTTGAAAAAAAAATTGTTTGATTTAGGCAAGTACGGGTTTTAAAGATTTTATTTTTAAGTATTCTCTAAACCCAACGTGGGGCTCGAACCCGCAACCCCGAGATCAAGAGCCACATGCTGCACCGACTGAGCCAGCCAGGTGCCTCTCCCTCAATTTTTTAATTCATGTTCCCTTCACTGTCACAAACTTCTATCTATAAAATGTTGATTAATTGCCGAGGTGAAGGTTGACATTGATATCATTCAACTGAGATACTCCAGAAATAAATCACTGAATCAACTTGACTTCTTTCTTACTTTCAGATTTTATCTGTTTTGAAAATATTTTTAAACTTAGCAAAAATTTAAAAGTAAAGGTACTTTTAAAGTACCTTTTTAAGTTTTACCTGAAGACTTTGAAGTGAGTGAGAAGACCTGAGTCACATTAAACTACTGTATATCACTAGAAGTACGAGAAAAGCTGTCTTATGGCAGAAACTTTGGAATCTGTAATCTATCATTCTGTGTACTTTTTTCTTAAGATTATTTGTCTGGTCATCTTTATTACCAGGGAAGCTGGTTTTACACTAAGTTCATTAGCTGCCTTCCTGCCTACAGCGTATGTTAGTTTTTTACATTTAATTTTGTTAAATTTTTACATTTAATTTTGCACAAGTTGTAAAGGGCATTCTTGGTTCATGGGGCTATAAACATTTCAACCTTTGTCCTTCACAAAGTAATTATTTCATTAAAAGTAAATTATAATTTTTTTAGTAGCTCCAGATAAAAATGCTAATCACAAGGTAAATGGATGCGCTAAGATTTGAGAGAACAAATTACCTTGGTATTTTAATAGTTTTCTGAGCTAATTTTTATTCATAGCATCTCTCTGGCTAATGTGAGGGCTGATGATGATTTCTATAATTAATGAGCTCAAGTTAGGAAAAAAAAAAAGACTAACAGGTAGATAACTTAGGGCAGCATGAAGCCAAAATTGTTATTTCAGGACAGTTGTGTTTAGGTGACCACTGTGAAAGGTGCTCTTGTTGAGCTTTTTTTTTTTTTTTGAAGATTTTATTTATTTTAGAGAGAGAAAGAAAAAAAAATACACGAGCAGGAGTAGGGGGACAAGCCGACTTCCTGCTGAGCAAGGAGCCCGACGCGGGGCTCGATTCCAGGACCCTGGGATCATGACCTGAGCCGAAGGCAGCCGCTTAACCCACTGAGCCACCCAGACACCCCAGGTATATGTTTTAAACAGGTCCATGAACAGGCTTTAGAAGGCTACAATATCTCCCCAAAACTCCTTTTTTTGAAAGCTCATTTAATGGAGGTGAAGATCCTTTGTTTTCCATTTTTTGCTAAAGGGGCTGTGGCTCCCATGAGAAACGAGAGTCACATTCTAATTGTTTGTATAGAAGTGAGGATCTACGGAGTGCCTGGAGGTCTAGGTGACCCCATGTGGGGACACACCCCTGGAAAGTGTGATGTTTCAGCATCCACCTGCTGAGACAGGATCCGGGGCAGCCTGCGGGTTTGGGTCATCACTGCCCAGTAGAACCTCCTGCATTGATGGACGTGTTCCCAGGTTGGTGCAACTGTTCTGTAGGGGAGCCACCAGTGACGAGTGGCTGTTAGCACTTGAAAACATGGCAGTTGCAACTGAGGAATTGAACTTTTAAATTACATTTTTTTTTTTTAAGATTTTATTTATTTGACAGAGAGACACAGCAAGAGAGGGAACACAAGCAGGGGCAGAGGGAGAGGGAGAAGCAGGCTTCCCACCGAGCAGGGAGCCCGATGTGGGGCTCGATCCCAGGAGCCCGGGATCATGACCTGAGCCGAAGGTAGACGCCCAACAACTGAGCCACCCCGGTGCCCCGAACTTTTGTATTACTTCTGATGAGTTTAAACTGCATTAGTCCTCTGTGTTGGAAGTTGCAGGTCCTGAGGAAGTGGATCTGTGCTTTGTGCATCTGCTGATATGAGCTGGGGAGCTGCGGTCTCACCTGTTGACATAGCCACATGGGGAGGTGATGCTCAGATTGCAGAGGGAAAATAACAACTACTGTGCTTTTCAAAAGAAATTGAAGACTTATGGAATCTGAGGAAACTTTCCTGTGGGTTCCCCATTCCTCTCACCAGTCTACAAATACACACCCCCTAGTGCAAGCATGCTCACACACAGTACACGATTCTGTAGGTTCTTTGTTGGCTCTGAACACAGTAAATGTTCATTTCTACATTTTAATTGTGTATGCAAAGATCTGGGCTTTATAGTCTCACCACTGCTAGTCACATAAGGTGGAGCCTTCAGTCTGATATCATGGGCAGCACCTGCTTAATGGTCAGCGTGGATGCAAGTGCTGTGAATCCAGCAGCAAAGTGGTTTGGGCTGGCGGGGGCTGGGGCTGACCTTTAGCTGCTTTATTGTTTTTTCCTAAATTTGTGTCTTGATGTAAAGTGATGCGGTTTTATGAGAAATTAGTTTACATGATTTTTTGCTTGTTTTTGTGTTTAGATTTTTGTATACTCAGGGGTACAAACTAAAGCTGTCCTTTGGGGACTGGGGCTGTGGTATGTGTGACGAGGAGATTTTTCTATGACGGTGGCTCATGTGACAGCCTATACTTCACAAGCATACAGAACACCCATTCATCCATCCTATTTTTGAGTACTTCCTGGGGTGACTAACGATTCTGCGCATTTCCCCCAAGCGTCCGTGGCTGGTGAACCTGGACGAGTGGTGTCAGGCAGTGTGATGGGGGCACAGAGGGAGCCCTGCCAACCTGCCCCAGTCACCTCACCTCACATCTAAACAATGAGGTGTTGGCCCACACTGTCCCAGCTGCTTGTGGGTGTGTGTGTGTAGCTTTTCCTCCGAATCTTTATTATTAAAATGAGCCCATAAACAGAAGAGAACAGAAAGTCTTGGGCACTGAAGGAAACATAGGGCTATAGGATGTGTTAGGGTTGAGAAGGGGCCAGCTGACATGCAGGGTCGTGGCCCTCACCCCGCCTGTGAGCCCACAGTTCAGGTGGTTGGTAGGGGTTCCTTTGGAGGCCCCGTGAATTGCTCCTGAGACAGTGACCCTTCCTTCTGCACCCGAGCTCAAGCTGCAGTGGCATCCCTCTGTTCCTGGGTGCCATGGCCTTCACCCTCTGCTTTTGCACCCCCATTCCCCTGAGGGTGGAATCCCACTCCTCGCCAACCCTCTGAGCCTTCCAGCCTTCCAGCCTCCGGGGAAGCTCTCCTCTGGGCACCTTTCAGCTCCCACAGCAATTGGCTGAGCTATGCAAGCTCAGAGAAAAACTTGGTGTCCTCATGCATGGAATGACACAAGCTAGTCAGATTATTGTCCACTCCACTGCTCTCCATCTAAAATCAAAATAGACTGGAGTGTTGTTTCACCCTACAAGTGCAGCAAGACTCACCAAAAACTTACTTTCTACCTGAAAAGAATGCAGTGATCCATTATTAAATACCCAGAATGGAGAGGCAGGGACAGTTCCCCCCTGCCCCTAGTAACCCTTGCTTCCAGTGTGCATGAATAAATGTGGTTAATTAGATTAGGTGACCATATATCAAAAACAATTCAGCTCAGCTGTTGAGCTGAAGAGATGTTTTTAAAATAACCAACAGAGTTGACGCTCGTTACCACCTGACTTTTTTGGTTTGTCAGAGGGGTGGGGGCGTAATGAGGGGTTATATAAGGCGAGTCAGCCACCACCTCTTCCTCCTCTGTCCTGCTCCCCCTCTTCTCCCCTTTCCTCTTCCTTTCTTTTCTTCCCCCTCCTCTTCTTTCTCTCCCTCTTCTCTTCCTTTCCTCTTTTCCTCTTTCTGCTTCCTATTTCTCTTCTATTTTCTTTTCTCTTGCTGCTTCTCTTCAGCTAAGTCAAGACATAAGCAACATGGCCATGGATATCTGTAAGTTTTGCTGACTTTAATGTGTGCAGTTTTTAAAATATACATGTATGTGTGTGTGTGTGTGTGTATATGACATTTATAGAGACATAAAATCTCCCTTTACACAGTTCTGATACCTTTTGTCATGCGATTAATACTATCCATGATCTTTTAAAAATTATTGTATTCTGCAACAAGGAATCTGATTTTTAGGCATCCTTCTATTTTGTGGAAAGAGACTTGTTTCTTGTTAGAACAAATTGGTTATCTTTCCTTCACATTATCTATGCTTGTGTCTTATACGTCTATGTGTGGATATGTATGAATAACAACCAAAAAATATCTACTTACATTTTTCAACATGTAGTTTGTTACTAGTAATAGGGAGAAAGTGATTACTGGACATTGTAGTTTAATTTTAGTAGAGCAAAAATGAAAATCAAATCTCTGCTTCTGCTTTGGTGTTCATTAACTCAAGTGTAAAATTAGAAATGTGGTAATTATTTGGCAGTTCTGACTTTCTAAGGGAAACCATATCATAGCGTATGTGTGTATGTGCTGGCCTTTAAAAATAGATCTTGTCCCACGAGGAGATGAGCCCACTCAGCTGCACTCACGGCGAGGCCTGTGGATTAATTGGTGGGCTTTGTCAGCAGTGGCTGGGAGTTCTCGACTCTTCCCAGGAGCGTTAAATACCCCGGCTTCAGCGGCATTCAGTTCATCTTTGGTCAGAGCTCTGGTGTTTTAAAAGCTAGCTGCTGATGAGTAAACACTCTTGACCCTGATTGTAAACATTTGTCATATGTCTGGTTAGTTTTCATTTTCACCGACCAAAATCATTTTGGCAGCAGAGTCCTTAAAGTCTGACAGCCTGACAAATTATACAGAATCCCTTGTTTTTTCTCACACAGGCTTTGACTGTGACTCACCGTCCACTTGAAAACATTTCTCCTCTGGTATTGCACATCTCCTTAAATATATATCCTTGAGCAAATGAAGTGTAGGAAAGAACTTAAACATTGGATGACTGAAAAAAGCATGTTTTGGGGCTTCGTGTCTTCTCTCCATCCTTTGAGGAGTTCAAAGAGGATCATTAATCTAGAGGTTCTGTTTAGATTCTGGAGGCCATGGCCATTGTCCCTCCTCTGTTTATCTTTCCTTTGGGGGATTTGATGGTTGTCACTGTGGACTACTTAGGTGATGGCGAAGCCACCTGGATCTTGAGTGGCCACGTTGAGCACCAATCCACTGCCGTGTGCTCATGGAGTCTTCAGGTGCTCGGTGGCCATGCTGAGTGACCTCCGCTGTACGGGGAAAACAAGGGGCAGCAGAGGGCTTGAGGCAGAGGCCCGGCAATTCTCCTACGCCTGCGCTGACCACTGGAGGACAGTCATACATGAGTAGAACGAAGACCTTGGGGTTTTGTCAGTGGTTGAGAGGCTCCAGACTGCACCAGGCATGGCGGACGTCTGGGAGAGGCAGAGCCGAGGGTGGCTTGGGGCGGACTGTGCTTTGACTTCTGCTTTGTGCAGCCGCTAATCCAGAAACATTCTGCCTGAGGCCCCAGAGGCCAGGCCTCTTCTCTACAGCAGGGTCTTGTTTTGTTAAGGAGCTCCAAACGGCGTGTTGTAGTCAGAAAAACAAAATAAACAACAAAAAAACAAAAACCAGTGGTTTCTTTTCCACAGCATTATGGACATGAAGGAAAACTTGAATTTGACAAACTCTACCATAAATCTTCCCCTCCCTAAGAATCATGTGTTGAGGTCTTGATTCTTAAAATGAACTGTGTGTAGCTGTTGGGGTTTTGGCCGATTCTAGAGCTTTGTGTAAAATCAAATTTATTTAACATTGTCCCACCCTGAAGAGGACTGGATTCACCAGCCTCCCATGAGAACACGCCTCTCCCTTCTCCTTGCGTGAGATGCTCAGAAGAGGTCTTACCCCACCGTCCTGCGTCCACAGTCACTGGGTCACACGATTGGCAGTTCCTAGGACAGTTCTTTATGGCCCATGACATTGGCTGTGTTTTAGGACTTGAAAACCTCAACATCTCAGCCCGACTGTGGAATATTCAAGGAGGCATCTGTCTTCTAAATCTTGTCCAAAGAGAGCCACACAGAAACGAGCTCGAGAAAGGTCTAATCCTTCTTTGAAATACGGAGCCACTGACAATATGTAGACTGTATACCTAGGAGGGCGCACAGAAGCCTGTCGTGATCACCTGGGAGGATCCTTCCAAGGACCCTCTCCACATGTGGTTTCTTTTCACCTACTTTATGAAGTTTCTGAGTTAAGTGGACAGAATTTCTTAATGTGAAATTGATGGTTTTCTAGTTGACTTAGATTTAAATAGCCAGATAACAACATGAAGAACACACACACACACACACACACACACACCCCTACCTGTAGAAAACTTGGGCACACAAGAGAATATTCTAGAGCGACCTGGCACTGGCCTCTGTGTGGACCTGGGCCCAGGCAGAACAGCTTTGCCTGAGTGGACTCCAGCTGCACTCTCTACTCTGTCGTGTCAGGATTGGGCAAAAGAATTAATGTATTATTTGGAATTGAAAATGAAACCTGTTGTTGTTAAGACAAATACATGACATGCTATACACTTTACCTAGAAAATACAGATACAGTATAGTAAATCCCAGTGTCAAATTAACAAGTTTTCTATGTGAGGTTTTATTTATCTGGGTTGTGTTTTCCATGTCATTTTATTGTCGAATTCATTTGATTGTGGAACAACTTGCACATCTATATCCTAATTGCCCGAACTCCAGAGTTACAGAATAGGTTTACATGTTTTTATCCTAAAACTAGAAATAGAATTTCCTCCAATAGCAGTGGCTTCATAAGCCACCCAGTTATATGTTGAAAAAACCTTGAGTTTGTAAATATTTAAAAACTAAACTTGGTCTTCTTTAGAAGCATATCATTTAGGTGGAATATTATGTGAGTTCTTGCAAATTGTGGAGGAAAAGCATCAACTTCAGTTCAGAGTTGTAGAAATGAAGGTGAGGAAGTTGGGGCAGAAGTTTGAAGTGTGGTGAACTCTTAATTATTCTGAAAATTGGATATTTCAAAGTGGCAGTTATTTTTAAGCATATCTAAACAGTATTTGTTTCTTTTAAATATTCACTATTTTTGCACATTTTTTCTTATCTCCCTTACTCATTTCTTCTTTTTTTAAAAAAGATTTTATTTATTTATTTGTCAGAGAGCACAAGCAGGGGAAGTGGTAGGCAGAGGGAGAAGCAGGCTCCCCGCTGAGCAAAGAGACTGATGCAGGACTCGATCCCAGGACCCTGGGATCATGACCTGAGCCGAAGGCAGACGCTTAACTGACTGAGCCACCCAGGCATCCCTAAACAGGATTTAGAAAGTATTTTTGTACAGATATTTATATTGGTATGTTTGATATGTAAGACTTCTAACCATCACTGCCCCAATAATTGGTACATTAATTGGTACACTGCCCCAATAATTGGTACCACTTACTGGGTACATAGCAAGTGTTCAATAAATAGTTGTGCAGTGAAGAAATTAATGAACGAACATACGCATGCACCCATGTACGCGTGCGCACCCACAGACACACAGACACACACACACAGGAATCAGCCAAAAGCATTACGAGCTGAAAGCCTGTTTGATGTTCTCATCTGCCAAGCTCCTTAGTGAAAATTTGCTTTGTAACACTTCTGATTCATTTAAGCCTTCTCCCGAAGGAAAATAATTAAATGTTTTCTTTTAAGCAGTTCCATTTTTATACTGCAGATGACAAGTGAGGAGCAACCAATTTTTAGCTTTTAACGAAATGAGTAATTAAACACAGAAGGTACTGCCAATAAAATTGAAATAAAATCTGTCATTAATCCAGTTCTGTGTTGAATTTGCTTTGTGTATTGATGGGGAAACTATGCTGAAGAATACACTGGTGAATTTTTTTTTTTTTTTTTAATAACTGAGAGAATTAGGATGTTTCTAAAAGGTTTAAAAACAAAGTAGCAGGGGCACCTGGGTGGCTCAGTTGTTAAGCTTCTGCCTTCGGCTCAGGTCATGATCCCGGGGTCCTGGGATCGAGCCCTGCATTGGGCTCCTTGCTTGGCGGGAAGCCTGCTTCTCCCTCTCCCACTCCCCCTGCTTGTGTTCCCTCTCTCGCTGTGTCTCTCTCTGTCAAATAAATAAAATCTTTAAAAAATAAAAAACAAAAAAAAATCTCATATATTGTTCTTAAAAAACACTTTATTGAGGTATGACTGCCACACAAAAAAAGCATATTTAAAAAAAAATAAAAAATAAAAAAAACAAAGTAGCAAATGTCTAGAAAATTGTTTAAATCTAAAGCAACTGAAAAAAGATCATCGTGATAGGATCATTTTAATAGGAGCAATTAAAAATTTCTATGTTTCTTAAAGAGATGTTGTCTTTTGCCTTAAAAGATTTGCTAATGTGAGTCACTTATTTGAAAGTTCACACGTGGTGTCTGAATGCAGGCTTTCTCTGGGGCCCCTAGAGCTGGACTCAGTGGGTTCAAATTTCAACACTATTAGTTACTAGTTGTATTAGCACAGGCAGGGAACTCAACTTCTGTCTCAATTTCCTTATCTGTAAAATGGGCATGATAATAGTACTCGGCTGGTGCATAGAGTTGTTTGGAGGATTAAATGGGTCGATATACATAAAATGTAAAACCTCAAACCTGAAAGCAGCATTTGCTGGGGGCAGTGTTGATTCAGAGATTATTATTATTAACCTTCATTGGGGCTAAGATGATTTATAGGTTTCAATTTTAGCCTTAAACTGTAAGGATTTTTTTCTTTTTGACTAAAATTTTATTACAATGCTTTTTGTAACTTTGGTGTTAAAAGTAGATGATTTGAGCCAGTGATTTCTGTGAAATCTAGGGAAATGATATCATATCATTTAATTTAAAAAAATTTTTTTTTAAAATGATCTTAGTAATGATAATGGCTACTCCTGATGCCTGAGCAATCATTCCAAAGCCAATTTCCTGAGGATGTGGAGCTCAGGACATCAGATTTAACGGGCATTCTATAGCTGGTTCACACCAAGAAAGCCTTGATCATAAGTATATAAATACATATCCCACAAGGGAAAAGGAAATCTCTCCTCCTTTTGTGGAGTCAGGTAGGTTTTTGAAACTCCTATGTAAGAAGATTATCTGGACTTCAAGTACCCTTAGGTGGGCTTTAAAAAAAATACATAAAGGAAGAGAATATTCTTTTGGTTCAGTGTCAAATTGTAGGGGAATATCTGCATATTTATTCATCTAGAGGAAATTCTGGATTAAATAAGATATTCAACTAGAGTCCTAGTGTCATCAGTTTGAAATAGATCATAATTCATCAAGGTGATTGTTTTCTAAGATTGAATGGTCATTACAATTGCTTGATAAAGCTCTTGAAAAATACAGTTTTGGTGCCCTATCCCAGACCTGTGTACTCATACTTAGAAGGTAGGGACTGTAATTCTCCCCCAAGTGATTCTGATGCACAGCAGGGTGGGTGTCCCTGCCATTGGTTTCCTGTCCCTCCCTCTATATCATCTTGGTCCATGCCTACCCATCCATCTGGCATGTGAATGGACCCACCTGCAGTGGGGCTTTGTGGACATTGTTCTCATCAGCTGTGCAGTCAGGACATATGTGACTAGGAAAAGCATACTTACGAGGATCTAAGGATATTTTGAAAATTGAATTTTCCTTTGCTAAGCTTTTGTGCTTTTTAAACTATGTAACATCTCTTAGAAAAATCATATTTAAGAACAAGAGAACTCATGGTATCCTCTTATTTTTACCAGATCCAAAGCTGGGGTTTTTTTTTTTTTTTTAAGATTTTATTTATTTGAGAGAGAGAGAGAGAGCCAGAAAGAGAGCACGAACAGAGGGGAGGGACAGAGGCAGAAGCAGGCTTCCCACTGAGCAGGGAGCCCGATGAGGGGCTCGACCCCAGGACCCTGTGATCATGAGCTGAGCTGAAGGCAGACGATTAACCTACTGAGCCACCCAGGCACTCCCAGAGTTGTTTCTTTGAAATATAAATTATTTGTTCAACTGCAGTGTACATGAGCAGAGCATTTAGGAGAAGACAGCCCTGCTCCCAACCCCTGAGTTCTCACACTAAAGAAATCAAGTATCAGTTTGTAAATGATTCAACTATAATTCAGCCCAGCCCAGAGTGGGGATCACATCCAATCTCATCGCTGCCATCATGCATGGATGTAAAGAATGCTATTACCTGATGACATTTCCAACACATGAAAAGCTAGAAGAGGGGTAGAAGGACAGCAGAGCACTCTAAAAAGTTTTCCCTGAGAATAACTAGAATGAGGGGATTAAGTTTCTGTTGGCCATTAAGAGCCTGTGGTCAGTTGTAACTGCCCAGGTTTCTCCAGATTCCCAGAACCGTTGCTCGGATGACCTCAGCACCCTGCTGGCACACACATGCCGCCCAAGTCCAAACACATTCTCTTCTTACTTGTAATGGGAATAGGGCTGAGAATTGATATTTTCTGAGCTATCTGGGGAGGTGAGTCCCACCAACATCTGGGTTGTCCCCTCAGGCAGATAGAATATTCTTACAAAAAATGAGGCAACAGTTTGCTAACAGGTTTCACACCATTCCACAGCTCACCCCTCCCACTCTGGCATTCGGTATCTCCTGCAGCTTAATGTCTGGAATGATAGATTCTCCCCCTTGTTGCTGGCATGGCCCCCTTTTCTTATAATATCTATATATAACCTGGAATATCGAGGCTACCCCAAGTGGTGGGGTCCCAAGGAACCAGCCGGCTCTAGTCACCTTGAGGGATTCACTCAGAGTTCTGACTGGTTGAGACCAGACATTCTCCAAGCCGTTGCTTTCCTTCGAGATCCTTCTCTCCCTCACCTGCAGGATACTGCAGAGCTGGGGACCTGTCCACTTTGTAGCCACATCTAACAGTGGTCAACCTGACCTTCTGGGTGCCTCTTGAATTCAAGAACTTCTCTACCTTTGGCATTGGTTTGGTCCCCATCCCCCTCCAGAATGTCCCAGGATGTTGTAAAATGTCAAGTAATTTTTATCTTAAACAAGGGGTGGCATTTGACCCATCATATGTCATAGGGACACGCCTGCCAGAGCTAAAAAGAGACACTTATCACATCCTGTCCTGGCTCGGGAGCAGCTGGGGATGAGTAACCACTTGCCCCTTACTGGCGGTTCTCCCTGCCACCGTCCCTATCTGAGATGAGCCAGAGCCGTGCCTGCACCGCGGTTGGCCCTTTACATTTGAAACAGTCAAAGCTTTTAAAAAGAGGGGCTTTTGAGTGCTTTGACACATTAAAAATTTGAAGGAGCAATGTGCTCAAGATAGTGAACAAGCTCTTTTCCCACCAAACAAAAGTAAACCAAGAATTACATTAAGAGGGATTTAGGTGAGGCATGAGGAGACTGTTGAATTGTAGAGATTGCCACCAGTGTAGATGCAGAACTGAGGAAGGAGAAGGCAACACTCCTCTCGGGCACATTGTGAGTGTTGTAGAAATATTACTATTATCCATAAAGGCAAAAAGAAAGGAAGATGTTACATATTGAAAGAACAAAGTAGATCTGATGCGCATGGCAAATATAAAATAGTTGATCACTCTGCAACTTGGAAGTTGGTAAAAGCAAGCAGTGCTTTGGGCACTGCAGAGCCTCAGGCAGCCCAGAGGCTCAGAGGGGAGTGCACACACAGACATTCACAATCTGGTGGAGTGTGTCATAAAGTATCGGAGTTGAGGAGCAAGAGGGAGTCCAGGGAAACTTCACAGATGTAAAAGATGGGTGGGATATCGATAAGTGGAAGGATGGAGATTGGTGGGCAGGAGGGAAGGGCAGACAAGGGTAGAATGAATGGATGTTGTTCAGGCAAGGAGAGGCTTGAGTGACAAGCTGAGTGGTATGTATTTCTTGGCCATAGGAAACCGTGGGAGTTTGGGCCGCGTGCAGGATGGCATGGAGAAGGAGGCACCAAGGTAGTTAGGAGGCTGGGATTGTAAAAGTCTCAAAGCCCACTGATGGCAGCGGGAAGAGAAGGGAAGGACCCAGAGTGGCATGGGCAGAATCGCCCGAGGGGTGGATTGGATGTAGACATGTGTCAGAATGGAGGAGACACGGTGGGAGCGCTCACTCACATCCACAGGGAGCCCCAGGAAGGAAATGAGAAGAGGGGGAGGCTTGCTCCAACTTAACAGCGCTGAGCTTGCTTTGTCCTCACTGGTTCATCCTGCTGAAGGTCAGGCAGGGTCAGCAGGAAAGCAGGCACAGCACAGTGTCCCCAGCGAGAGAGGGTTTTGCTGCAGAGGTAATGCCAGTCCTCACCTCGATGATCTCCAGGTCTCTCTCCCAGTAGAGAGCCAGTCCTGCTTGGCTGCAAGGCGTGATCACTGAGGGCCTTTTATGACCTTCCTTAGAAATCCAAACCTGTCTTGCAGTACAGTTAATCACAAATTATTTGTCGCATAAAAGCTTGACAAAAGGCCAGGAGTCCCACAGCTCCCACAGTGCTTTGTCCATCTTCTGCTTATTCCAGATCCCCAGCTCCCTAAGCCTGGTACATGAATGGGACAGGAAGGAGGACAGGAAGGCTGTGGCCTCATTTGGCTTGCTCCCAGCTCTGTTTCAGGGATGTGGCCTGGGGCACGGTGCAGGTGAACCCAGGCCTCTGAGCATCTTTTGAGGCGGAGAGCAAGAACTTGACACTGTTAAAAGCCGTACCTCCAAACATCCTGCTCAAAGACTTAGGGAAAGAAAAGAGCACATTTACTAAAGCAATAAAATGGATAAAATATCAAGGAATAACTTAACGTGAAATATGTGAAATCTATGTGTAGAAACCCGTTAAACGTTCCTGAAGAATTCAAAAAGAATTTGAAAAAATGAAAAGGAGTACCTCATGTTCTAGAATAGGAAAATTCAAGATCATGAATATATCAATTCTTCCTCAGTTTAACACATTACCAATAAAATACCCACTGTTAATATTAAACAAAAAGTAGATAAGTGGATTCTAAAGTTCATATGGATAAATAAAGATCTACCACTTAGTTCATACATTGTAAAGCCTTAGTAATGAAAAGGTGGTCCTAGTGTGTGAATAAACAGAACAGTGGAACAGATTAGAAATCTAGAAATAGTCCCAAATATATATGGAAATAAATAAAACAAATGGGGAAAAGTGTGATTTAAAATTAATGGGGAAAACTAGACTGCTGAATGTTCAGGTAACTGCCTAACCAAGTGGAAAAATAAGTAAGTTGTATCATATGCCAGGATAAATTTTTAATCAAATATTTAAATAGTTACATGTTAAAAAAAAATGAAACCACAAATACATCCTGATTTGAACAAGCCAACTCTATAAAAACATTATTGAGGCAATTGGGGAAAATTGAATGTCGATCAAGTATTAGATGGTATCAGATAGCTTGTTAATTTTGTTATGTATGATAATAGCATGATAGCCATGAAAGAAAAGGTCTACAATGTTTTTAAATGCATATTGAAGTATACAGGGGTAAAATGACTTGATATCTTGGGTTTGCTTTAAAATAATGTAGAGAGGGAAGGAATAGAGGCAGCAAGTATGGCAAAACTTGATAATTGAATCTAGTGGTGGGCATGGGGGAGTTCATTGTAGCATTGTCTCTACTTCATGTAGGTTTACATTAAAAAAAAAAAAATAAGTACCAGAATGAAACAGGAAAAATTTCTTCAGCGCTTTGGGTTTAGCAGACGTTTCCTACTGATTGACCATGCAGAAGCCATGAAATTAAAGATTGATGAAAATTAACTGTATTTAAAAATCACCATCACTGGGCGCTTGGGTGGCTCAGTCGTTAAGCGCCTGCCTTTGGCTCAGGTCATGGTCCCAGGGTCCTGGGATCGAGTCCCACATCGGGCTCCCTGCTCCACGGGAAGCCTGCTTCTCCCTCTCCCACTCCCCCTGCTTCTGTTCCTGCTCTCGCTATCTCTCTCTTTGTCAAATAAATAAATAAAATCTTAAAAAAAATTATTAAAAATCACCATCACTTTCCCACTGGGGGAAAAAACACCACCAAAGAAGTAAGGAAAAACTAGGAAAACTGCCTGTAACTCATATCCCAGGATACATGGTTAATATATTAATATGTAAACTTCTAGAAATCCTAAGAAAACAAAAAACAAACAAACAAAACACTGTAGGGAAATTGGCAAAGCATCTAAACTGATAGCACACACAGAAAGAGAAAGGACATTTAAATAGGTCTAAAACATGTGAAAAAATGTTCCGCTGATTTCAGAGTAAGGGAAATAAAAATGTGCTGTGAGCAGGAAGCCTCAGAATAGTGAAAATCTAGAAGTCCGTTGTGAGCTGGGGAACCAAGAACCATTGCTGATGAGAATGAAAATGGCACCATGCCTATGAGGAGCAATTTGGCAGTTGCAGCCAGAACGCCTTCAGATAGACTTACACTTCCATCACAAGCTATACACTGTAGCTTTGTGTCAAACAGCAGACTAGAAACTTTGATGCCCATCAACAGGGAACTGGGGGGTAAATTATGGAATACTGTGCAGCTGTGACAGATGAGGGCAATGTGGAAAAATGCTGTCTGCACGTCTGTAGGGACAAAGCAAAAAGAACAGCGCTCAAGGTACTCCGTATTGGGGTATAAAAGGGAAGAGAGGCATTCATTTGGGTTTTCTTGCATAAAGAAACTCTGTAAGGACAGACAAGAAATTAATCACTGGCCATTTGGAAACAAGGGAGAGGGCTGGAATGTTTCCCTGTGAACCTTCTACTTTGTAGGATTCACATGAATCAAGAAATTACAAAAGTAAGCTGGGTCTTAAAAGGCTGTACTGTGGGCTCAGTACATAAGAGTCACCTCTGCAGATCAAGTTCTGGCTTTATGTATTACATCTATTAGCAGTATAATTTTATATGAATTGAGTAAAAATCCAAAAATAACAGTTAGGTCATTTGAAAACATATGCCCCAGGTGCCCAGTAAATGTGCTTTTCAATATACGTTTTGTTCAGAGTGTGGTCTGACCAGCCCTAGGTGGGTACTTGGATTAAGTAAGGTCTTGCAAGTGTTGTGAGGGTGAAGGCTCCCTTCGGCCATTCCTCTGTCATTCCACTGCCTTCCTCCTGATCCAGCCAGCTGCTATATTAAATGTGAATACCAGGTATGTTTCAGAACTACAGGTGAAGAAATTAGATCAACTCTCTAGCCATAAATTATATCCTGGTTCTTGGGAGACTCTTTAGCCTAGAGCCAGAGCTGCTTTCCTTGTGTTTGTGACTTCAAGCCTTTGCTTGCTGGATGATTTTTCTTTTTCTTTTTTTTTAAATTTTTACTTTATTATTATTTTTTAGAGCATGTGAGTGGCGGTGGGGGGGGGCACGTGGGGAAGAGAGAGGGAGAGAATCTTAAGCAGCTCCACGCTCAGCGTGGAGCCTTGTGTGGGGTTCATCCCATGACCTTGAAATCATGACCTGAGCCAGAATCAAGAGTTGGACGCCCAATGACTGAGCCACCCGGGCGCCCCTCATTTTTTGTTTTAAAAGCTGCACGTTTGCACCTGTTGACTTCACACCATGTGCCACAGAACTCCTTCTGTGAAAGACAAAGATTGCTATGTTTCATCTTTCAGGAAACAAAAGTGCTAACTTCTCTCCTCCCCGCTTATGTTCTTTATAAGAAAGAAAGAAGGATTCTTTGCATTTCCACTGTGTGTATTGGGTAAGAGGATGAGCAAGAAAGGCAGAGTTTGTGGGGCTCCTTTGCAGGGTACTCACTCACCTGGGACTGAGTGCTTTTCATGGCAAGAACTACGCCCCGTTCCGCGCTTGCTTTCATTTAACTCCGAAAAAAAGGGGCACATCCATGGAGGGGAAAGAAGGAACTCTGAGCATCCTGTGGTCAGGCCTTTAGAAAGTCCTTCTTTATCATCTTAATGGGAATGTAATGATTTTAAAGAGGTTTTTTTGTGTATTTCTCCACTCTTTCTTTTTAACATTAGATTTAGTCGTCTTTCGGACTTGACAGATTTCATCTTTAAAACATTATATTGCAAAGCCACGAAAACTGCAGTTCACAAGTCCACACGATATACAGGTGTTTGCTTAGAAAGTAGGACCTGACGCACATTTATATTGTATTCTGAATGGAGACGTTTGTGTGTTCTTTCTTCCCCAAAATCATTCTGATGGTGAGCACTTAACCTGCTCCAGCCCCTTTGTGGGAGAGTGTAGTCTTTCTGGCTTGTGGAGCCAGGAACCTGCCCACCCTGGGCAGCGAGAGAAAACGGGTGGGGGGAGGGGGGAGGCAAGCCAGTGGCTCTGGAAGATGGACCACGGCAGGGGGCACTTCATGAAACATCCCAGCATGTTCTCCTTTACTGTGACTTACTGCAAAATAATCAAAACTGCGTTGGCATGGATACGCGTTTAGGAGGGCTAATAGCTCCATACGTCATTCAAAGCAAAAATATCGAAATATAACCTAATAATCCAGGGCCCTATGTTTTGAAAGAACACTACCAAATCTCTCATGAAGATACTGACCACTCACTGATTTGGACGAAGTGGAATTTACAGGGCTCTTAGCAGACAGCGGACTGGTAAAAAGAGAAACAATCAGGAGAATAAAACTGGATAATGATCCAAGAGCACAGAACAGACAGGTGGTGAGTTGGGAAGGGGTCTGTGTATATGTGTACTGGGAGGGGCTGCTGGACAGAAAAACGGATGGAGAGGGAAAGGAAGAGGCAAGTGGGTGTGGTACGGAGCAGCAGATGATGTGCCAAGGAGTGGTGTCTACAGAAGCTGCTTGATGGGGCGCCTGGGTGGCTCAGTCGGTTAAGTGTCTGCCTTTGGCTCAGGTCATGATCTCAGGGTCCAGGTCCTGGGATCAAGCTCCCTGCTCAGAAGGGAGCACACTTCTCCCTCTCCCTCTGCAGCTCCCCCTGCTTGTGCTCTCTCTCTCTCTCTCTCTCAAATAAATAAATAAAATCTTAGAAAAAAAGAAGAAGAAGAAAGCCTGCTGGAGCAGGGAGCTTCATTATAGACGGGAGTGTCCTCGACCTTAGAACAACTTTCGAACCTCCATCTTAAATGGGGCATAATTGGCCTCAGAGCCCCAGAGCTAGAAAACACCAGTGCTGGGGTTTGAACTCCTGTCTCTCTGAAGAGCCCTGGCCGCTGACCTCCGGGCAGCTGTTTGTGTTAAGTATAGTCTATGGCCTGTCATTAGTTGCCTACGATGGTATCAGAGCTGAAAGCCATGGATTCGATCCTGAAACGGGCCTGGGGCAAGATCTGCATTATTTAGTTGTAGATTGTACCTCAGGCTTACCCCTCCCAAAATTGGGGCCCGAAGTGGCTTGGTGCTAGGGTGAAGGTCTATAGCTCACTAGCCTAAACACATTTCCTCTTTCAGTGAAATACAATAGAATATGCAGCACTCCCCGATACCGATTAAGAAGCGTCTTTTTTACAGGTGAAAAAGAGCATGTTTCCATCTTCATCATCCTTTTTAGCTCCAGCTCTGGGCTTTGGTAAATCTGATGTGTGCATTGGTTTTAGATTAAAACATGGCATGTGGTATTTTGGAAAACAAAGTGAACCAATAAAACTCTAGGGTTTTTTTTTTAATGTCTTTTCTCTGGGAACTTATTTATGCTGGTATTGTTAGCTGTTTTCCTTGGATGACAAACTTGTATAATTGTAGTAATATGTTTCTGAGATACAGAGGATGAAAACCACAACAAAATATAAAGCTTTCAAGTTAGCACATGAATAATGTAGATTAATGACAGAGAGCCATGGAGCCAGGAAAGAGGGTTTTAAAGAAAGAACGCTCCAGGGGAGTGCCCGGGTCCTGTGGTTATATCTGATTTCTAGAAGTGCACTGCTTGCCATCTGAGTGTTAGAAGTGAACTGGCGCTTAATCATAATATGTATCAATGTAACTCTGGTGGTCCTTCTAACTACCATCTCCTACAAAAGGGAGCCCCTAGCATGGAGCCGTGGGAGGGCGCTCTGCAGGGCCACAAAAGGATTTTAGTGACAATGATCTTTCATTGCCTCATCTCCTTCTTTCCCTGGTTCACTGGGGATTTGTTTGGCTGAATTTTTATCATAATTCCACTCCGTGAATGTGAATGGAGTCCTTTTGGCCCCAAGTTCTGGGACTGGTAACATTTGAATCACATATTCTCTAATAACGTTTGTTTAAATACACCACCTTGGGACAAACTTTACTATGTAAATGGTGCTGGTGTTTAGAAAAGAAACAGCGGAGTCCTTATAGTCTTGCCTTTTCTGCTGCCACCACCTTAGCCCATCTGCAGGCGTTCCTTCTTCAGTTGGGGAGGTGCAGGGAGCTGGGGTTCTCACCCCGGGCTGCCCCCTGAACCCTCTGGGGAAGCGCTCACAAGATCCCTAGCTGGGTCCCACCTTGAGATGGATCCTGGTGCCTTAGGTCTGGGCCGGGGAGGGGGACGCGGGCTCGGGGAGGCTGATGCTCTGCTAAATGGAAAACTGCTACCCCAGAGGATTTCCAAAGCCCTTTCCAACCCTAAGGGTAACTAATTCTACCGTGAGGTCCCAGATGAATTTGGCCTCCTCTTTCTGATTCCTAGTCTGTGTCATACATATCTAAAGACCAGAATTCAGTTAGATTTTTGTAACAATGTCCTCTCCCCGAAAGTGCTAAATACTAGAGCATCTTTTTTTGCTACTTGTAGCTATTTTCTCCATTCATTAGTGGGCTACATGTAAATGATACTTTATCTCTACCTCCACTTTGTCCATTCAGAATGACCGGCATTCAGAATAGCGGAGGACACAGAAGAGGGTTCCAGTAATGAGACCCTAGTTAATATATATGTCAGAGGCATCTTTAAAGGTTTGCTATAAATTGCATTTGCCCTGTGGGCTTTGGTTCTTGCATCTCATGAGGAACCCAAATCCTCATGAGGGTCTATGTGACTGTCTGGGAATTGATTTTGGGTTTTTGTGCTTTCCGCTGGAAGACTACAAAAAACTTTAAAACATACAAGAAAGACTGGGCAAAAACTGGAGAAAAAAATAACAGAAAGAAAAAGTGTCTTGTGATTCAGAACTTGTACTAAATTTTCTAGGCAACAGGAAGAAGCAGCTGTTAGCCTGTGAGTTTTCCTCAAGGCCAAAGTCGGGCTCCAGAGTCCAGCGTTGGCCCCAGTGTCAGGCACCTGCCCCTCACAGTCGGCCTGAGACTCACCTTCTGTCTGTGTCCCAAACTAGTTACTGACTTGCTCAAACTAGTTATTGCAGAGATGAACTATTGCTGCTAGAGAGTGCTTTTTTTTTTCTTTGCTAAATCAGCATGATCAAATATTTCTAAAGCTAAACCAAATTATATACTGGCTTACAAAGATTATCCACACCCTTGCATCAATTAAAAAAAAAAAAATTGGAGCTGCCGCTGGGAGGGAGTGGGGAGAGGCTGTTTTGTGCTTAGAAAGATGCCCCGAGGCAGCTGTAGACTGCATTGTTTTCGTTCAGCTTTGGCCGGGCTGGTGTGTGCATTAGCTCATGTTCCAAATCTGTCACCAGAAGAATGTAGGGAGAATCTTGGTTGAATCTTTTCGTCCTCACCCTTTGCTTAGCCAGAGTCGTGTCTACATAGCCAGGATCGCCAAGACTTAAAAAATAGCAGTTTTGAATAAAACCTTCACAGGCTTTTTACATGATTCATAAGAAGAAATGGAGGTACTTCTCCCAATAGCCCAAGAAATACATCTCCTGTTCCCTGCTCACCCCAGAGCTAGTTGCTGCTGAGTTTTAGAACACATGGGACAGTCCTTTTCATAATATCTGCAGGTCTCCACTGAAACTAGAGAGAGCAGAGAGGGAGGGAGGGACGGGGCTGGTGGAGAGAGAGAGGGAGGGAGGGAACCAGGATTGGGAGCAGCCATGGCTGCATACTTGAATTTGCGATTTAGTTGATCACCTCTGCCTTTAAAACCTCAAGCAGGAATCCAGGGCTTTGTGTAGCTTTCAGGACAGGAGAGCCCTTCCTAGGTCTCCTACCCTTGTAAGGGACCCACAGGTTGACTGTGTGCTTTCCTTGTCTCCCGCTAACTCTGCTTTAGCCTCTCTGGAGGTCAATTTCCTCATCTGTGAGATGGGGACAGGGATATTCCCCTTCACGCCAGCAGGATCACGTGATGCCACATTGCCTAAATTGCTTTGTAGATTATAAAACACTTTTACAATGTCTACGTTTGTGAAGTGAAGATTAAGTGAGATATTGAAAACATGTTGTATGCTGTTAAAGACTGGAGATATGGAAAGAGCTAGTGTTGATTCCTGTTTGCTGTGGAAAACTTCTGCCTGTACTTGGCACTGGGCGAGAACTTGGTTTCCACAGGTTAGAAGGCAGGAAAGGGAAGAGTGCAGCAGAGGATGGGGTGACCCCTCTGGCTGGATGCCCCACGGGCTATGCCCCATGCCTCACTAATTATGGCACCATTTCCCAAACCCCTTAACCACTCTGTTGCTGATGGCTTGCTGAAATGCTCTCACCATGAGCTCTGTGTCCAGAGGGAAAGGAAGTTTTAAGAGACAAATGACAGCAGGGTCCTGGCGCAGCTGAGCTCTCCCTGGAGGGGGAGTCCCTGGAGGGGGAGTCCCCCGAGGGGAAGGGGCCTGTGGCAAAGTGTTCTCAGACGTGAGAACCAGCAGCTCATGACACAGGGCTGAGAGACAGGCAGGCACCTCTGCAGCAAAGAGCTCCTGGGGTGGTCTGAGAGCCAGGCCTGGGGAGTGGGGAGCCCAGAGGCCAGAAGGACAGCTACTCTTCCCCCCAGGGGCCACAAACCCCGGTGGGGGTGAGGACAGCTCCCTGAAGTGGGTCACTTCCTCTGCGCCATGACCGGTGGCCTGGTGCCCTGGGTCTGTGGCGAGGGCCATGGAAGGTGAAGCGTGATCACGGGCCACAACGAAGCATTTGAAAAAGGCGTGTGTGACGGGAGGTGTGGATCCAGCCCGCGGAGTAGAAACAGGTAGAAATCAAGGACAAGGATGAGCTGTGGACTTTTTCCCTATAATATGTATTTATGTCTTGCAAACTGAGTTTAAAAGATTTGCCTGCCCAAAGGGTATTTTGTTCAGTGTCTACCTTATTAGCTGTTCTTTCCCCATCAAGAAACTGATTAGTAGGATGAATGAAATGACTTTTCTTTGCTACTCAACCGAATAGTTGTGACCCTTCTGTTCCTGTCCCCATCCTCTGTAAAAACTGTCATTGCTGTTAGGGCACTTTACTCTCAGTGTGCATGGGGCTGGAATCCAGGCACCCTGTCCACTTCTGCCCCGCAAGGCCCTGCAGGCTTTAGCAGGCTTGCTGGGAACATGGCTCTCCTGGTAAACCTTTCAGTGCTCCCCAAGGCGGTTGTGCATGCCTGTCTGCAATCCTGGAAACACGGAGGTGGCCGCTTCTGGGGCCCCATCCGCAAGAACCCCAAATTCCATGAAGGAAGCCAATCTAGCTTGGACTTTTCGCTTCCTGGCTTAACAGATGTCAGGTAGCAAAGACAGACCTAAGGGGATGTGAAGCAGTCCTCCACCCCTGGACTAGCTCCTCCTCCTCCTCTCTTTTCTTAGCATTCTTAACCTTCCGGAAGCTTCTCGGCATCTTGTCAGGGGCTGAGGACTCAGACAATCAAACTCTTTAGAACTGGGTGAATAGAATAAAAGGGCTTATTGAATCTCCAAGGATAGGATTTGGAGTCTGTACATTTAACAACATACTGTCTTGAGGCGCCTGGAGGGCTCTGCCTTCAGCTCAGGTCATGATCTCAGGGTCCTGGGATGGAGCCCCACATTGGGCTCCCAGCTCAGTGGGGAGTCAGCTTGTCCCTCTCCCTCTGCCTCTCCCCTTGCTTGTGCTCTCTCTTGCACTCTCTCAAATAAATGAAAACTAAAATCTTTAAAAAAAAAAAAAAACCCACAACATACTGCCTTTTTAAAAAAAAATTAAAGGATTTGTGTATTGACTGTAGCTTAATATGTACATGGTGTTAAATTTTCTTAATAAAATTTGACACGTTCAAAATATTCTATATTGTGTGTATTTATAATTATAGAAATCCTATTTCTATAATTATAAAATATGTTGCTAATTTGGGGACTTCTTTTTTTTTTTTTTAAAGATTTTATTTATTTATTTGAGACAGAATGAGAGAGACAGAGAGCACATGAGAGGGGATAGGGTCAGAGGACGAGGCAAACTCCCTGCTGAGCAGGGAGCCCGATGCGGGACTCGATCCAGGGACTCTAGGATCATGACCTGAGCCGAAGGCAGTCGCTTAACCAACTGAGCCACCCAGGCGCCCTAATTTGGGGACTTCTATAATAATATTCTTTTCCTTAGAGGGTGTGGGCTGAAGGTGAATTGCCCAAGCACCGTGAATTCCTGTGTGTGATAAAGGAGGCAGGCAAGTCAGGAGCAGCAGGTATTTGACATATTTGGATTTTGATAACCAACCTGGATAGAGTTTAGTGAAAACAGCCTGGTTTCTGAGGACCTGAGTCTGATGGAAAGCTTATCAGGTCCCTTGGCTTAGAATCTTCCTGGACAACAGGTGGAGAATGAGAAATGCCCCCCTCCAGTTCCCAATCGCAGTGTGTTGGGAACTTCAGGGACAGCAGCTTCTATTCTTATAAGAATATCCTTCTCTTCTTCATGTGAAGGTTTCAGGGCAAGCTTCAGGCCCTTACCAGTTTACTTCCAACAGTCGGCTCCTGTTGGAGTCTGCAAAGGACTGTGGGACAATTTGTATCCACTTGCCCTATTAAAACAGTGTGAAATTTGTATAAAACATTTGTATAACTTTGCATAAAACGTAGTACAGTTTTAGTGTAAAATTACAGACCCCCTCTTGTTCCACAGGTGCTCTTTAACTATCCAAATATTAACATGGCTGCTATAAAAAGTTTAAAGTATAAGCCAGAGATTAGGGCCACAACCCCTGAGGTGCGTTCAGCCTGGGGCACCATAGTTGATGTGTGCTTGAATATCCAGAGTCGTCCTTCTGTTTAAAGTTTAACAGATCAATAATTTAGAACTTTGGAGATTGTTTTCTTTAAATTTGGACACGGACTTGAAATTAAACATATTGCCACCACCCTTTCTCTGGCCCTAAAAAAATGAAGTGGAACACGAGTGAATAGAAACATGTGGGGGAAATTATTTGCATTTTGTTTATACTTACAGCATATTAGTCACACAGATTCTGCTTGAAAATCAACGAGGCTTTCTTTTCCAATTTAACATTTCCCCTAACAAAGCTCACTTTGCATATTTTCAGCTGTTTCTGTGTGTTGTTCATTTGGATCACACAGTACATCTTAACACATGCCACTTCCCCTTTCCTCCATAACTAACGGAGATCTGTAGCTGTGGGCCCCTTGACATTTAAATCTCCATTATGGAGAGCTCGCCACGAAGTGGAAAAATCTCAGCAGCAAGAGACTGAGCAGCACCTGGGCAGGTGAGGTGGAATTTTAAGCAGAAATGAGAACCTACATGTATTCGGTTTTTGTGAGTGTTTGTACTCCTGAGAGACTCTCTCGTCCTTTGTCTTGTGAAATATTCAAGTGGTTTTATCTTCTTCTTTGAAGATGTGTAATATGTGGAGAAATAGAATATGCAAATATGACACTTAAACACTTACAAACATTACTATTGCTTTCGAGAAGCCTCTTAGCATGCTGTAAGCATAAGAGCAGAACCTAAGACTAGTATAAAGCAGCAGAGATGGTGCAGAGCAAGTTGCTGCCCCTCCTCCGTCCGAGCCTAGAACAGACCGCCACCACCCCGGCACTTGGACTTGAAGCACGCGGGGCGGGGGCGGGGGGCAGGCGTGCGTCAGGGCCCCTCTGGGCCGGGAGCGAGGCCGCACGAGTTGGCTTGTGTGCTGCGTGCCGCCTGGGGCATCTAGCGCCCGCCGGCCTGTAAGGACTCACACAGGAGTGATTCCGGTTGCACCAGTGTGGGCTTAAAAACAGATGGGGAATGGGAGAGTAAAACAATAGTGTCGTACAGCTGTGGGATTTATGATTATTGTTTCGTCAGATGTGAGCTTCTGAATAAAACGTTCCCAGCACTGTAATGTTTATACACAAAAGAATATACTGTCGTGGTGCGTTGTTGCACCCGTTTGTATGGATCAAGAGAGACCTGTTCCTTTTTTATGAGACTGCCTCGCTTTTCTAACTGTCAGTATTTTATTTTATTTTATTTTATTTTATTTTATTTTATTTTATTTTATTTTATTTTATTTTAAATGTTTTATTTATTTATTCATGAGAGTCAGAGAGAGAGAGAGGCAGAGGCAGAGGGAGAAGCAGGCTCCCCGCCTAGCAGGGAGCCCGATGCGGGACTCGATTCCAGGACCCTGGGATCATGACCTGAGCCGAAGGCAGATGCTCAACCATCTGAGCCACCCAGGCGCCCATAACTGTCAGTATTTTAGTTTATAATAGGGATAGTTGAAAACAGCCAAAGCCCTTTTATGGAGCTGATAATAAAGCCTCTTTAGTTTGGATTTCGTGGGTCACTTTATTTAGCAAATGCTTGCTGAGGGCACTGGCAGCCAGCTCCATGTCTGCCTGGAGGAAGAGAAAGGGGAAAGGGAGGGGACAGTGACAGACAAGGCTTTGAGGAGCGAGACCAGCAATACAAAATCACTCCTGCTTCCAGAGTACCTGATACTTAATTCCTGTGACATACATTTCACACACATTAAAATAAAAGGCCACTGGGCATGTGGGACATTACCTTATGCTTGGTTGTTGGTTACCAGAATGGAATTTTCTCTTGTATCCTTACCGATTCTGTTTCCACAGCCCCAGAACAGGGACACTTGGTGCATATTTGTTGAGTAAATGAATGAAGTTATTTGCTAACATTTCAGCTTGTATATATCTCAGAGATATTAAAGCTGCTGCTGTAAGCAAAAATGTCCTGACTTCAAGCTTTCCATTTAAGAGGCGTGTTCGTAAAATTGACTTTGGAAAATGCATCAACTCCTTTTTGCCGCTAGGGGACGACATCGTGCAGTTAAGGATTGGCATTTTTAATTCTTTTTAAAAGAAAGGTTGGTTCTTGAGCTAATGCTCTTAGACATGGATAGCTGGGACTAAGTTAAATCAGTATTGCAGGAGGGACTTTCACGCTGTATCAGCGTATTTTAAGCTTAACACAGGGTAAGCATGTGTCCGGGTTAAAAATATATCCATAAAAATAGCTTGACAGTGTGCTTAAAAACAAAGTATTATATAAATAGGTAGCAAATGAAGATTTAGTCCTTAATAACTTTAAAGTCACTTCTGCCACCCAATCCAATAGCGTATATGGCCTAATCGCCAAAAAAGATAGAATGTGCATATTAAAGAGAACACTCTTTCCTCTTCTGAACAGGCAAAGATCTGATAAAAATCCACCGTTCTGCCTGTGCACTTGGCACAGTTTTAATTTCAAGGGAGACAGTGCAGTGGTTCTAGTTCTGCTAACTGGATGTTGACGAAATGCATATACCTTCAAACTGATGGGCAGCTACTGGTTTAATATGATCAGGTCCATGAATACATCTCTTGTCCTGGAAACCTGTTGGACAACCTTGCTTAAGATGGAAACGCCGGTGGGAGGGTGAGCCCAGTCCTATCTTTAGTGTTAAGGAGAGAATCACAAGGACTGAAAGGGAGTTTTGTTTGTTTGTTTGTAACATTTAATTAGAGTAAGATTAGCTCAGTAGTCATTGCTGATTATTGGAGAAATGAACTTATTCTTTTTTTTTTTTACTGTCTGCAGTTCAGGGTCTGTAACACCCTGAGGTTTGGCCACATAGGAATTCCAAGGTAGATCCAGGTCCCCCTGCTATGCCAGGCCTTCCCTTCCCTTTTCAGCCGCCCCTGCTTCCTCCCTAAGGGATCCTGGCCGCCCTGCTGGGAAGGGCTGGCCACCACTAGCTCTGGGTCTCCTCTCCTTTCCTTTTCCTGGCCTAGGCTCCCTGGACGTGCTAATTAAGGAATCAAACAGCCACAGGAGCTGACGATTGAAGAAGAAAGGGGAATAACAATGCTTCAGTGCTCTCTAACTTGAACTTGGCCTTGAACAATGGGAAATTAGCTGTTTGGGAGTAAAATAAACACAAAAGCCAGCCAGGCGGGTGGGTGCCTGCAGGGGAGGCCCTGTGAATTCCCTCTGCCTGCTGAGGTGCCACAGGGACCCAGAGCAGCTCCAGCCCTCCTCCCCGCAGATTCTGCCCACCCCACACCCCAGGGTCCCTGTGGTTCCTCTCCTGCTTTGCCTAATTTAGAGGCGGTAAAGGAGAGTGCAAGCCAATTCCTTTATGGTTGAGGTTGTGAGGGGAAAGGCATGTTAAGGACAATCTGGGGGTTGGTGTTTGCTTTTTAAACTGTTTTCCAAGGCTGCTCTCCACCGAGCTAAAGGACAAGCTTTTGGTTTTAAGTATCCCACATCCCTCGCTCGCTCTCTCTCTTTGTTATGAATATCTAGACATGAATTTCTGAATGCCTCTGTTGGAGAATCCCCTAGGGACTGAATAGGTAAACCCTGGATTCCTGAAGATGAACAACTGATCTAATAGTTTCATCCCCAACATAGCAGCATCTGTTTTTCCTAACAATTGTTTCAGACACTCTATAAACTCCATTCCTCTGAGAAGCAATGTGAGAAATTCTGAAGGAAGCTTACGTTTACACGAAAAAGTTAACATTGGATGCTAGCACAGGGGGAAGGGTGGAAGGACGAGGCCACCAGATTAATTTCCGCTTGCCATAATTACGGATTTGGGCCGTACATTGGACTTCACACGCACACTGAGACTTCTGCTGAATCCTGCCCTCAAGGTTTGCGATCTCATGCTCCCCGACCCTTCCTCGTCTTGCTCCAGTTCTCATCCCCAGCAGCTCCACTGCTGAGATTTGAAATACCAGTAGTGTTCAAAGCTCTATTGGGAGGTATCAAATTTTGGTGGACCGTGGGGTGGGACGCCTTCTGAATGACAAGGAGACTGATGGCTAAAAGCTGGAGGAAATTTGTGCCGTGATGAATGTGACACAGCTAATCACCACGGATGTATTCTTGCCCTTATATGTAGAGAAGACGTCTCAGGAGCCTGGGGTGGGAAGAGTCTCTGAGCCCAGACCTTAACAGCATGAAAAATAATGGGTGTTTGTGTTCAGGCACGGTTTGGCCCACAGCGCAGCCGCCTTATGTGAAAAGACAGAAGTTTCGTTTTCACCAGCACATATTTTGTGGAATGCTAAGGATTGTTCCTGCACCTGACTCAGTGACTCCCTTTTAAGTACTCAGGACATGCAATCTATTTTGGAGACAGTCAGTGGCTATTTTTGAAGTCTGGCGCCTCAGGAGTCAGGATGCATGCTAAATAAGTCGCTCCAAAGATTGAGTGTGCGTTCTCTGAGGGACCTGGGAAGGGGGCTGGGGGAGGCAGAGGCAAAGAAATTTCCCTTGAAGCCTAGCTACTCCAGGCTTGCTGGAGGTAAGTTCCTTTAACTCTGCGAGCCACCCTGGGTCTTAGAGTCTGGCAGGGTTTGCAGACCAGTATCTATTATTATGTAAATGGACCAACCGTGCCGCCTTTTAAGAGATTTTGGCAAAGTGTAACCCTTTGTCTGCCAAAAGGTAGGCTCTCCTTTTCCTTGTGAGCCCAGAGTTTGCACAGTAAACAGTGGGTGACCTACAAGCCAGCCAGTCAACTTGCACGTTGCCTTATTAGGCAGGCCGGCAGGCCAAGGAGGCTGGCGTCTGGGGATAGGCCTGCAGAGCTGGGGGCAGTGGACTGCTATCCTGTAAGGAGCCAGAGAGCGCAGACCCTGGAGACGTGGCCTAGTACTGCTCAATTAATTCTAGTGCACTGTGATGACAGGAATGTGCACTGTCCTTGGCAGACAGACTTTATGCTATGGATGGAAAACAGGAGGTGGCTTCGCAAAGGACAGAGTGGTAGATCTCCTTTTCCTAGGCTTTTACTCACTGTGTAGCTTGTACTGTATTAGGACTTACTCTATGGCATATGGACTCTTTCAGGAAATGTTTAATCAAAGAGCACATGGAGGAGGAGCCTGAATTAATTCCGTGGCACGGGACCACACAGGAGCTTCAAGTTCATGTCACTTGTCTAAGTGATTTCTTTTTTTTTTTTTTTTTAAGATTTATTTATTTATTAGAGAGTGTGCAGGGGCAGAGGGAGAGAGAATCCTCAAGCGGATTCCCCATGGAGCATGGAGGCCGACACGCGGCTCAATCCCAGGACCCTGAGACCTGACGTAGCTGAAACCAAGAGTCGGCTGCCCAACCAACTGAGCTACCCTGATGCCCCTTGTCTAAGTGATTTCTTTTTCATTTCTGTACCTGGTGCACCCCCCAGAAATCTTGTAGCAGCAAAGCTCTCCAGCTCTTTGAGCCAGCAGACAGTTCCTCGCACCACCGCCCCCCCCCCCCCCCCCGCCCCCACTGCAGTTAGGGTAGGCAAATGGCTGTGGACTCCTAGGGGAGTGGATAGGTACCTGAAGTGCTCCTACTGGGGCCTGTTTTCACCTCACCATCTTCCTTTGATTGACTCCTGTCTGCTTCTTGTCCGTCAGGGAAAGGGCCAATCACTTTGCCCCTCCTGTTAAAGAAATCCTTTTTTTTCTGTTTTAAATATCTGTTTCCATCTCTGTTGACCAGCTTGGCTAATTGGCTCCCCAAGGCATGGGCTATAACTTTGAGTTACGTGTTCTTAACACAGGAGCCTTTGACTTGTACAAAAAGGGGTTTGTTAGCTCGGTGCTGAGCTCCCCTAGGACTTTAGAAGACCCCTGAAACTCCAGGCAAAGCATGTTGGCTGGAAGGAACATTGCCGCACCTCTAATTGTAAAGAAAAAATATCGTGTGCAGGACAAGAAAGAGCAGAGAAATCTTTGGAGTGGGTACATTTTCTTTATGCATCACAAAGATGTCAGGGGAAGGAAGAGGCTTCTTGTTAGAATATAAACTTTGAGTCCCTGAATGAGAAGCCACAAAGTCTACTGCATTGTAAATTCCAAGACTATTGCTTGAATTTTTTACATCGAGTTATCTTGAATGAGGAAGTTAGGATTCTAGCAAGTGGGCACTTGAGTTTTCCAATTTGATTTTAAAATATATGTATATAACTTTAATGATAAACAATGATTTGGTTTTAAGGCCTATTCCCTGTTCTGGGAAAGTTCAAAGTGCTGCCTTTTTAAGGGGAAGGATCGCTGACTCACGTGAATGATACTGTTTTCATTGGGTGTTTTGATTCTTCGGTAATTATCTCAAGAAGTGATTAGCTACAATGGAGCAATAATAAATCCTTCACTCCAAATCAATATGAGTGTAAAACATCACATAATTTACATTGACTAGGACACTACAGTTTACATACTTCCATGTGGTCACAGTTAAAATACCTCCGTTCATATCACTGGGTGTTTTGAAGATAAGAGCGGGAAGGAAGCGCCGCATGTTCTCTGTTCTAGGAAGTGAGGACTTGCAGTTGTCCCACCATGTTTGTCTCAACTCTGCAGTGCACTTGGCTGTTCTGAAGCTGGAGGGCACAGTCTCTCATTACCCCTGGGAAGACCTGATCATATATGGGGAAGACAAACAGACGCACTTGACAGGAACCACGGAAGAGGTAGAGAAACTTCAAAAGGGTCATTGAGAATAAGGTGGAAGAGGACCTTCTGGGCAAAAACCAGCCCTGCATCTATTAGGTGATTTCCTCATCTAGGCTGTGATCTCCTCGAGGCAGGCACTCATTTCAGCATTCCGACCGCCCTGGTACCTGACCTCTGGTAGTTGCTCCTTGAATCCTGTTGGGAAAGAAGGGACAGCTTCTGCAAGTAAAGTGGGAATATACCACAGGACACAGGAGAGGTCTGGGGCAAGGAGCGGGGCAAACATCAAAAATTTTTGATGTTTGTCTTTTGCGTATTGGGTTCAGATCAGTGGCCGAGCATCTAACTGGAAATACCGTGCAAATAACAAGAAATATCAGCTTTCAGATGACATCTTACTCTCAACACTGAACTGCCCTGTAATTTCCATCCCGGGCAGTCAGTCTGTCTCACTGGCTTCTGGTGTCTGTGGCATGCTGGCTGGCCAGCTGTGTCTGGTAAAAGAGACCAAAGCTCAGCAGCACCGTGGCCAGCCACGGGCCGGGCTGTGACCCGTGGAGGGATGACAGTAATGAGTTTATCAAAAAGAAGTTGGCCTTTAGGGGCGCCTGGGTGGCTCAGTTGGTTAAGCGACTGCCTTCGGCTCAGGTCATGATCCTGGAGTCTCGGGATCGAGTCCCGCATCGGGCTCCCTGCTCAGCAGGGAGTCTGCTTCTCCCTCTGACCCTCCTCCCTCTCATGCTCTCTGTCTCTCATTCTCTCTCTCTCAAATAAATAAATTAAAAAAAAAAAAATCTTAAAAAAAAAAAAAAAGAAGTTGGCCTTTATAAGCTTTTTTTATTTTGCTGTCCACAGTCCCCGTTATGGTAAGAGGCATGCAAGCCACGTATAGGAAGCGACTGGGCTAGTACATCTGTGCTCCTGGAAACTCTTTTCTCGCCACCTAAAAACCATGCAGCATGATGTTTCAGCGTGGTGTCAAGGCGTGAAGAGAATATGAAATTTCTTCTGCTTGGACTTCAGTGATGGTTTTCATTTTCTTCGTAGTGGGTGAATCTCCTTATTCTGGGAGGTTCCTGCCTTCCCACCTGCCTTCCCACCTCTGCATGGCCTGGCCTCTCCTGTTCCTCCTGAATGTGGCCTCCCATTCCAGCTCACACCTTCTTTAATAAAGCACTGCTCTCCTCCCATCTGTCATGCTCACATGACCCCTTCCTCCTAGCACACCCTCTCCTCCATTCCCAACTAGGCTCACCATCACCATCATCTTCTCCAGGAAGCCTTCTTTCATCAAACTCATCCATTTGGTTCAATTTTCCTGCTTCTTCCTGGATGTAATCTTAAATGGCTTGTACTAGTGGTTTTTGAACTTTGGAGCATATCATAATCATAATCATCTGGGGTAGGAGACCTTCATTTTTAACAAGCACCCCACGTGACTCTGAGGGGCACCAAACTTTGATATCATTTGCCTTTTTATCAGATATTAAACTGACTCATAAGTGTAAGTATATCTTTCATCATTTCAAGCAGAGTAGAATATATCTTCAATTTTCATGTCATAACCTTCCTATGCCACTCAGTCTTTGAGCACAGAATCTGCTTTCCTGGTGATCACTGCACATGGAGAAAGCTATCAAGAACATGTCCAATCTTAGCAACATCCCCTGCCCCCCCATCAGTCAGCAAATGCATTGGTAACCAGCTCTGAGACTCTAGTGAAGGTCCTGGGGACCAGCTAACATACACTTGTAGAAAACATTGGAGATGCTGGGAATGGCAGGTTGCTGGATTTTTCTTGAGTTTCCATACTAATTAGTTTTGTGAGGTGGTGGTGGTTGTTTTTATGAAGATGCCCTTCTGAAGACAAGGAAGCCCAGAAATTATTTTATTCAAAGCCCTTTCCTTCAAATCATTCAAGTATAGTTGTAGAAAGGCTATAATCTATCAGGTATCAAGAGTAATATTATACATTTACTGGTCTACCATCTGGACTTTTAGACTCATAAAAAATTCTCATATCTAATGATTCAGTATTTGCTTACTTTCTGTTCATGGTAAAACCATCAAATAGCGAGTATTGAATGACTGGAGTTGGCAGAAGCCTTGTCTGAGCTCCCTGGATAATTGTAATCATGCCAGCCCCCTTCCCCTGCTGGGGTTCTGCCCTCAGTGAGCGAGCGAGGTGGGGCTTGGGCCCCTGCAGCTCTCAAGAACAGTGTTCTGCACCCCATGCAGTTTCAGATTTTACACACTAAATATCTAATTATATACTTATTTGTCAGATCATTGTTGAAGGACCCTTTTTGTATGGGTGCTTCGAATAGGTCAGAAATGTTCTTGGTGTCTCCCTGACCTGGAAGGGAGTGGGGGGGGCGTGCAAGCCAAACATCCACCTTTGCCCCAGCGCCTTCAGGAGACCTGTGCCTAGATGCTCAGCACGTGCTTGTAACTTGTGTCACTTTGTGCTTTACCTTTACTGTACTTTTTTTTTTTAACTGTGCTAAAATATAACACCAATTTAACCATTTTTAAGTGTACAATTCAGTAGCATTAAGTACATTTACATTAGTTTGCAACTAATGCCTCACATCCATCTCCAGAACTTTCTCATCTCCTCCAACTAAAACTCTGTCCCCATCCCCCGCTGTTCGCCAGCTCCTGGTAACCACTGTTCTACTTCCCGACGCTGTGAATTTCACTCCTCAACATACCTCATATATGTGAAATCACGCAAGATTTGTCCTTTGTGTCTGGCTTAGTCATTGAACATAATGTCTTCAGGGTTCCTCCATATTGTATTACGTGTCAGAACTTCATTCCTTAAGGCTGAATAATATTCCATTGCAGGTATATTTCAGTGTATGTTTTAAACGTGGAACTGACCTTTGTTTTTGTTTTTTTCCTTGCTCTCAGAAATGGTTGACCTTCCCTCCTCCTTTAAGCTACCTGGGTTATGTTCCCCAAGAATCATTAGCTACAGATTCAGAATTGGCCAGAAGCTAAAATGATTAGAGATACTTTTCACTTCAGATGTTAACATTCTTCTTTTGGACATTCAAAGACATGCATAAGTCCTTGCAGTTTTCCCTTAAGCCTTTTTCTTTAAAAAAGAGATCTTTCCCATAGCAAGATGGGCACGGTTCTTTCAACACATCTGATACAGAAATATCTGTGAGTTGTATTTCTTATCATTGAAAGTACTTTCGCCTTTTCATGTCTACATACTTGGCCTGTTCAAAATTAGCTTACACAATCCTACAACACAAAATTTTATTTGAGACTTCTCCTAAATATTACCACTAACCAAAATTCACAAAGCCTTTACAATGTGCGCAGGAGGAGAATTACTCTAAAATAAGGAATCTGGAATGTCTGAATAAACCAGTATGTGATAAAAGGGAAGCAAAAAGGACTACCCAGGCTTCCCACTGGTGGGACGGCCTCCCATCAGGCAGTTGTGCTCAGATTCAGAGTCTGCACACAGAAATAAAATCCACCCCAGAAAATGTGAATCCCATTTCCAGCTGCTTCTAGCATACAAAATACCCCTTTACTAGGCTATAAAAACATAGCCTTCACTTTGGAATTTTCAGTCGAGGCCTGTAGTAGCTTATAGTACGTTTGTAAAATTGTTCTGAGGCACTTGTTAAAATGGTAGAAATGTATCAGTAATTCACAACAGTGTGTAGTCAGGTGTTGCCCATGTAAATGTCAGCTCACTTTCCTGTGGACTGGGGAGGCTCCCAGCGCTATCCAGCGACCACCTTGAGGAAGCGTGAGGGGACAGTACTCAGGCCTAGGCAGGAATGTCGCATACACCCTACACCCGCACCTCCTTTCAATATGGAGATGCACTCAGGGATTAGATGATGCGCTCCGGTTTTCAGAGCGCTTCCCCACACAGTTGACCCTTGAACAACACAGGTTTCAACAGCGCTGATTGACTTCTCTGTGGATTTTTTTCCTAATACATACAGGACGGGACTTGTAAATGTATTTTCCTTATGATTTTCTTGAAATCTTTTTTTTTTTTTTTTTTTAAGATTTTATTTATTTGTGAGAGAGAGAATGAGAGACAGAGAGCATGAGAGGGAGGAGGGTCAGAGGGAGAAGTAGACTCCCCGCCGAGCAGGGAGCCCGATGCGGGACTCGATCCCGGGACTCCAGGATCATGACCTGAGCCGAAGGCAGTCGCTTAACCAACTGAGCCATCCAGGCGCCCTCCTTATGATTTTCTTAATAACGTCTTTTCTCTACTTAGTTTATTACAAGAATACAGGATATAATGCACATAACATACCAAATATGAGTTAACCGGCTGTGTATGTTCTTGGTAAGGCTTTCGGTCAACAGGCTATTTTCAGTTCAGCTTTGGGAGAGTCAAAGTTCTACTCTGATTTTTGACTGTGCAGGGGGTCGGTGCCCAAACCCCTGCATGGCTCAAGGGTCAACTGTATATTCTCTCTTTAATCATGGCCTCACCTTCATATTTACCTCTTTGATTTCATTTTGATTGACCAGGAAGTGGTCGTTTTGCCTTTAGAGCTACATTTTAATAAGCAGCCTGTCCCTGCCCAAGGATTCATCCCAGAACACCCTGTATCTGCGTTTTCCCGTCTGCAGATGGGGATGGTGGCAGGAGCTCCCTGCAGGCCTTGAGAGAACTAAATGAGTTTAATGCCCCAGGGCACTTAGCATTGTGTCCGCCTCTGGGTGAAAGGTCAGTAAGGGACCCAGTTCCTGTGCTATTCTTCACACAGTCACAGTAGATTTGGTAGAAAATGTGTAGCTGCCAACTGAGGTGTTGGGCTGTTTTCCTTTTCATTGACTTTGTTCCCAATTTCTCCTTCATGATGATGACCCCCCAAAGGACAGCTCCTCTCATGTTGCAGGGGTGCATGAATGTTGTCAGCCAGAGAGGAGACGGGAGGACTGGCCCCTCAGTAAAGCCTCCGTGTGATCCTGAGACACAACTTTGAATCACAGTCCCTGAGGAATTAATACCTTGATCCTTTGTCATCTAATGCCTTATCTTTTGACCTTGGCCATTTAGGAGGTGACCCTTCTTACCTGGACTCATACTGACATTGTCCACAGTTGGACTACAGAAATCAGCTCCCGTTTTTCCCGTTACTTCATATCCCTGGCAAATCTTTAGCATTTCTTCCTGTTTATCCCTGCACGCAAATATTTATATTCCACATCCTTCTTCACGTTGTAGGAAAGACAAGAAGACATTCCTAGGAGTCTCAAGTTGAGGAAGGAGTGGTAATACTTCTCCTTTATGCCTCCTAGAAAAGAAATAGAATTGACTGAGAATGAGCCAGAATCTAAGAATGAGGAAGAGTAGAAGTGAGCCCATTGCTCGTCTGCTTGCTTGCTCGCTTCATTCACTCATTCCTCCAGTATTTACAGTTCATTGTTCTGAGCCAGGCACTGTGCAAGGAATGTGTCTCAGGTGTTGACCCTCAAGTTTGGTAATCCTTTAGGAGACCTGACTTTCGAATAGGAAAAGTGTAGTTGGCAATAGAGAAACGCTGAGAGAGAAGAAAATCTACGCAAGGGCTTTAACAGGAGAATTCAGTGTTGGTTGGCAGGGGAAGTTGGTCCAGAACTTCCATGGGGTTGAGTGGCCCACATGGGGTTGAGTTTGAGAAACACTGGGTTGCATGTTTTCAAGGACTCTGGCAATTCTCTGGGCCAACACCCCTATAGTGAAGAAATGCATATATTCAGGGGAGAAGGGCAGGTTGATGTTGTGCATGAGCCCACAGACACAATTCCATTCATGGTTTTCTCCTGGATGTTTAGGCCAAATCTAAGCCTTGGGATTTTAAAAGGATCTATTACCTCTGTCTTTATTTGTAATTAATTGTTTTGGTAACTATAGAGGTAATTCATGCTTATTGTGGGAACTTTGGACAATAGAGGAGGAAAAACATGAACAGAGTTATGTCTGAGTAGTGAGATAATCAATGTTTTGGTCTGTTTACTGTCTTTCTGATAAGGTGGGGTGCTTATCTCTGTCTCTAATGCATCATGAAAATTTTTCCAAATCACCAGTTGAGTTTCAAACCTGGTTTTCTTGTGTAATTTATTTACCCATTTTTCTGTATGTTTCTCTATGTAGGTTGGTTCCATTTTTATACATTTATAAACAAAACTGTGGTAAACATCCTTGTACTCATTCAAAGTAATTTCCTTAGTATATTTCTAGAAGTAGAATTACTGAGTCATTGCTTTGTACACTCTTAAAAGTTGATAGTAACACCCTTATCTTGTCTATCTCCAATAAGATGGGGACCTTGGAAAGGGAAGGAAGAATCATAAGTTGCTTGCTTTTTTCCGTAATACCCCCACCCCCCAGGCCCTGACTTCTGTCTTTGCCTGAGGGTCTCAGACATGTCCTATTTACTCATGTCTGGAGTGACCGCTGGATTTGAGGAACATCTCTGGAACCAAAACTAGGCCAAGGAATCATATGAGATTTGTAAGAAGCTGGCTTGACTCCTCCCAGGGCCAGAGCGGCCCTTTTACCAATAAAACCAACATAAGCCAGAGGGCTGGGGACCCTGTGACGTCAATCCAGGACACATTTACAGCAATGGCCCCTGTTATTTTGTGTCCAGACTGATCAGGAATGTGGGAGTTGTCCTGGGGAGAGCAGGAGAATGTGAATTTATTTCTAGTCTGGTACTGCCACACCATATACTGTGTGACCTTGAGGGCAGTTGTCTAACTCAGTAAAATGAAGACCATGTGATCAGAACGGCCCCTTCAGCTCGTTTTCCCAGAGTCCATGGCTTTGGATTTACCAAGACGTGATACAGTTGTCTGAGTGATTTCACTTTGGGATGTCAACATCTCAGTGGTCCATTCATAGATCCTTCTTGGTCATCCGCCACCCACGGATCATGACATGACATGCCCGTGACAGTGACCTCCCTCCTGCCCCTCCTATTTACATATTTATGCTCCTTCCACTGGAGCATTTTGTGTGTGTGTGCCCATATAGAGGAAACTTAAACATTTGTTTTCTTTTAAACCTCAAGATTGAAACTTCAAAAACATTCCATAAAATAGTTCCATAAAACATTAATTCTGAGCATTGAGAAAACTGTGGTTCTTTGAAAATGGAAATGATTAGTGTTTCTAACTGGACACAGTGGCAGAGAATTTTGTGCATATTGTGTATCTCCTTTTTTCTCTGTGCTGAGCTGGTGGTTAAGTGATGTTGGAAAGGGAGTACAGCACCATCTCTGTTTTAAATTAAGATATCTTCTCCCTGAAATTTAAGAAAATCACAACCACAACTTGAATTTTCTCTGCAGAGAAATAAAATATGCTAACCTACAGAATGATGTGAGGAAATGTTTGTCTGTTTGGTCGCTCTTCTGTGTGAATGAGCCACCCTAAAATAAGAAAATTATTATTAATTGTTATTATTTCTAATTATTGGAGAGTAAACTTAGAAACCTCATACTTTCTACTGATGTAAAATATAGATTTCTTTCATCTTTATGATCTCATGAGGATGAGATAATTAAATAGGAAATTAAATTGTATATCCATAACTTAATAATGTTGTGCTTTTTCTTTTCAACCGTGAAGCCATATTTAAATCTGTTTGCTTTTTTCCATAATGGATGAGTGAGGCAAATAATTCTGGTTAGAGTCCATTACCAGCTTATAGAGAATATCCAAATTCTTTTTAGTCTCTATTGGAATTTCATTTTAAAAATTCAAACTAGAGATACTCCTTAGTAACAATTAAAAAGAAACATTTAGATATACTTAAGATAATTCTAATTGAGTGTTTTCTAAGAAGAGTAGTTTTCAGGAATATATATGGTCATGAGCAGGTGATACTGTGTTTTATAAACTAAATGCTTTGTAAATATTATTTATAAATATAAATATTATTTCATCTCATGTAATTATTCATTTCCAGAATCAGTTGCTTGCACAATTTCCTCCCTTTCTCTTCACTTTCCAACACTTCCTTCTTTTTTTTAATTTTATTTATTTTTTTTTTTAAAGATATTTATTTATTTGAGAGAGAGAGACTGAGAGAGAGAGCACATGAGAGGGGGGAGGGTTGGGAGGGTCAGAGGGAGAAGCAGACTCCCTGCCGAGCAGGGAGCCCGATGTGGGACTCGATCCAGGGACCCCAGGATCATGACCTGAGCCGAAGGCAGTCGCTTAACCAACTGAGCCACCCAGGCACCCTAACACTTCCTTCTTTTTTCCCAGTTATTCTGGACCTAACAATAAAATGTCCACTACAGTTATCCACAGCTACATATGTTGTTCCTTGCTGAGTTTTTTTAAACTGCCCTATTTGCCATATTTCTCCCCATTTTTATAGAGTTGTAGTGACCAGCAGTATAGAGAGAACACCAGATGCCACTGCTGACCCATGGAGTAACCAGCGCTGGGGTACCTTCTGTGGTTGCACCTTGATTAATTTCTTCTTTTTCAAGTTAAGTTTGTAGTTTAGAGATCAGTTTAAGTCCATCTGGTTTGAAATCAGGATATAAAATCAGTAAAAATCATTTTAGAGTGTGACCTCTAGCCCTCAGCAAAGATTATTCCATTATTTCATATGGTCACTTAGCACACATTCTCTGGGGGCCTGCTCTGCACCTGCTACAGTGTTCAGTCCCAAGCATACAAAGATGGATATACTCAAGGTCCCTGCCTCCCTGCAGGTATATGGGGCAAATCACGGTCTGGAGCCCACCTTCCCCAGATCCTATGGCTCCATCACTGACCACATGAGCAAGTTACTCCCCTAGCCCTGTTTCCTCATCTTGTAAATGAGACCATTTTCTTAGGTTCTCTTTAATGCTCCTTTTAGCTGTAATATTGCCAGCCTCTAATTATTGCATATTTTTCTTGGAATTGCATTATTACTGTTTGGGCTCACCATTTACATGTTGTAGTTAAAAATAAATGGGGGGACTCCAGGGTTTCCAGTCATGCATGTAAAAAGCTTGGGAGTCCCCACTTTATCCCAACAATAAGAAAGAAGCTGCACAGACTGAAAAATCAACAACTCTTCTTGGATCCATAGGAGAGGGGAGGACCCAGGGCAAACCACTGCTCCTGAGATGAGAGACATAGACAGGCCAGTACGGGGAGTCAGGGATCCCGGGAGTAGAGACCCTCAGTCAATGCAAGGGAGCAAAGGTAGTCTCTTCCACAAATGCTGCTGGAACAACTGGATGGCCACATGAAAAAAAAATGAATCTAGACCCAGACCTTACACCCTTCACAAAACTTAGTTCAAAATGGATTATAAACCTAAATGTAAAACACAAAACTATAAAACATCTAGATGAGAGCATAGGAGAAAGCCCAGATGACCTTGGGAATGGTGATGCCTTTTTATTTTTATTTATTTATTTATTTTTTAGAGAGAGAGAGCATAAGCGGGGAGAGGGGGTGAAGGGGCAGAGGGAGAAGGAGAGAGAGAATCTCAAGCAAGCTCTATACTCAGCGTGGAGCCCGACGTGGGGCTTGATCTCACGACCCTGAGATCATGACCTGAGCCAAAATCAAGAGTCAAGACTCTTAACAGACTGAGCCACCCAGACGCCCCTGGTGATGCCTTTTTAGATGCAACACCAAAGGCACGATCCATGAATGAAAGAATTGACAAGCTGGACCTTATTAAAATTATAAAACTCCTGCAAAAGACAATTTCAAGAGAATTAGAAAAGCCACAGGCTGGGGAACAAATATTTGCAGAAGACATATCTGAAAAAGGGTTGTTATCCAAAATATACAAGGAATTCTTAAAACTCAACAATAAGGAAACAAACAATGGCCTAAAAAATGGGCCAAAGCGTTTAGCAGACACCTCACCAAAGAAGATACACAGATGGCAAATAAGTATATGAAAAGCTGTTCCACATCATACGTCATCAGGGAAACTCAAAACAGTACAATACCACTGTGCACTTATCAGAATGGCAAAAATCCCAAACACGGGCACCACCAAATGCCAGCAAGGATGTGGAGAGACATGAACTTCCGTACATTGCTGGTGAGAACGCAAAATGGTACAGCTGCTTTACAAGACAGATTGGCACTTCCTTACAAACCTAAACCTATTCCTGCCATATGAAGCAGCAGTCGCACTCCTTGGTCTTTACCCAAAGGAGCTGAAAACTTAAGTCCACCCAAAAACCCGTACATGGATGTTTGTAGCAGCTTTCTTCATCGGTGCCCAAACAAGGAAGCAAGCATTCAGTAGGTGAACGGATAAACAAACCGTGGTCCATCCAGACAGTGGAATAGTATTCAGCACTGAGAAGGCGTGAGCTGTCAAGCCAGGAAAAGACATGAAGGATCCTTAAATGCATATTACCAAGTGAAAGAAGCCAATCTGGAAAGGCTGCACACTATGTAACTCCAGCTCGGTGACATTCTAGGAAAGATGAAACGAGGGAGATAGAAAAAGAGCAGTAGTTGCTGGGGGAGGAGGGAGAAGGTGAACAGACAGAGCACCAGGGATTTTTAGGGTGCTGAAAATACTCTCTGTGATATTACAGTGAGAGATGTGTTCTTGCACGTTTGTCCAAACCCATGGAATGCTGTGAATCCTCAGGTAAACCATGGACTGTGGGTGATTATGATGAGTCAAGGCAGGGTCATCCTTGGTAAAAATGTAGCTCATGGCGGAGGCTGTGCATGTTGTAGGGGAGGGGGCACGTGGGAAATCTCTGGAGCCTTCCCCTCGATTCTGAAGTAAACCTGGATCTGCTTTATAAAAATTAAGTCCCTTTGGGTGCCTGGGTGGCTCAGTTGGTTAAGCAACTGCCTTCAGCTCAGGTCATGATCCTGGAGTCCCAGGATCGAGTCCCGCATCGGGCTCCCTGCTCGGCAGGGAGTCTGCTTCTCCCTCTGCCCCTCCCCCCTCTCATGTGCTCTCTCTCATTCTCTCTCTCAAATAAATAAATAAAATCTTTTTAAAAAAAGGGGGTAGCCCAAGAGGTAAGGCCTAACTTAAGAGCTTCTGTCTCAAATTAAAATTTTTGAACCTCCAGTAATATCTGCCTCTTCTTTTCCCACAATTTCGCTCATATGTTGTTCATAAATCTTAACTCTTAACGATGGGGTTTTGGCTTCCCTGTTAGGTGAAATATTTCATTTAACTTAGCCAAAGCCAGACTCAGAGCAGCCTGGGAATCGTTAGGCAGCTTCCCTTCTTCCCAATACATCAAGAGTCTCTGTATGGTTTCTTCTTGTTTATTTTTAGGGCGAGGAGGAGTTGTTTTGGACTCCCCCGTGGTGGTGGTTAGGTTGCAGTATTGTCTATGTAGCTGGAACATAAGCTGGGATTCGGCCCCTGCTTTGAAGTGGTAACATCATGAATGGCCCATCAGCGGAGTGCGGCCTGGTTCAGCATCCACAGGCCTGATTTCTGCTTGTAATCTGATTACGGGGTTTGAGCTGTTCCAGCCTGCAGCCTCCTGCTCTGCGTTTACTATACTTTCAAGGACACGAGTGCCTGATTGCTCTAGCCCTGGGCTGTGAAAAATCTCAACCCAGTTTTGCTTAGACGGGCTGAAGGCCACGGCTGGTGGAGAGGACCAAGCTCTAGAGCTCTAGAAAGTGAGTAAACTTTCTAGGTGCAACCATGTTCAGAAGCCCAGAGATTGCTGGCTGTCTGGGAGCTTTCAAGTTCCCTGAGAAACAAGGTAAGGCGAGAGAAAGAGGAACTGCATTTGCGGGTTTATTTTATAACGGGATGAATGCCTTGCATCCTCCATTTTACCTTGTATTCTCCTGTGTCCCGTTAGTTATAGTTTCCTCAAAGGACACTTGAAAGATCCTAGTGAGTTTATAAATTAGCTTATTTTGTGGCTGAAAAACGTGAGGTTTTTTTTGTTTTATTTTTTTTCCTATTGTAGGTTAGAGATACTGCTGAACCACGAAAGCCTTTATGCAGGAAAAATTGCAAACTCAGTCACAATGCCCAAACTTTGGGTCCCAGTTCTGGATATGCTGTGCTTTAGCTAAAATAGTTTTCTAAACCGAATGCTATATATATATATACTAAATTATTTCCAGTAGACAGTGGTGTTTGTCTTTTTATTAAATCTTCATGTGATACTCTTTGGAACAAAATGTTGTTTTTGTAGTGGCTTCCTTTTGAGTACAGAGGAAAATGCATGCTTTCCATTTAACTACTGGAGTGGCACCGCGGATTCTGTTCACTGATTGAACAAAACTGAAATGCTGAAGTTATTTTGACCGTCACATGTGAAATTCAGGCAGTCTGTGTCCAAGTCTTTTACAGCACAAATGCATTTTAGGAGGTGATTTGAACAGGCCTCAGCTTCAGGAATTTTCTTCCACAACATTTGGTAGCTTTTTGAACTGAGTTCTCTTTTTTAAAATACATAACAAGATATTTGTATAAGTAGGAAAAAAGCTTAGGTGTTTAGTTGGCATGATACCTTTCATTTTATTATATCTCTCTAATTGGTAAGAATTTCCAAATTCCGGGATTCTGTATGTGTTTGCTGGATAATGACATGTCAGCATCTGGTCTATTTTGTACCTCCTTTTCCTCAGGCTTCTGCCCCCAAATATTAAACAGTAAAAGGCACTCGCTTAGAACTCTGTGTAAGTGGTCTGCTTGTGGTTTTCTTGGTGGACAAATGGTTACTATACCAAAAGCTGTAAAACAGATTACTTGCCATTAGACTGGTATAAATTTGTCTCTGCCTGGTTTTGATTAACTGGTCCACCCGGATGTGTGTTTTTGCTGCATGGGATTGTTACCACCTGTCTTTACATAATACATATCTTATCTTCAAAAATAAAGAAAGAAATTGTTAATTTGATGTGTTGTCTAGATTTTAATGAAGACAATAAAGACAGCGGGCTTGTTCCCCTGCTCCTCATTATCCCCTCCACGCACACATTCTTTAAAGGCATCTCAAACATATCAGGCGATGATGAGTTTCACCGTTTCTGGTTACCTGGACTGAAATTGTTAAATGTTTTTTCTCCTTTTTTTCCCCTGAGTACGTAACTGTGCTGTTCAGTATTTAATTGCTTTGAGTTATTCTTGTAGCTATAACAAATTTAAATGATAGTATTGAACTATGTCAGATTCCCACCCACCCCCCGACCACCTGCAGAGTTATGTTGGCTAAATTTCAGGAGAGGAAGAAAATTTGCGTATGTAAAATGTATGTTGTGGAATTTGATTCTTAAAAGGTGTCATTTTTGTATTCATATTTCTTGTCTGGTTAATGGTTTCCTTTTTCTTAAGTTATATGTTCAAAGGTACTTTGAAGAATTTTTTTTTCATTGGAGTTTTTTTTTTTAAAAAACAAAACTTATTGTGTAGCTATTTCAATGTTACATTTTTTCTTTCCCCTTAGATTTCAACCAGAAAAACTTAAACTGCGTTGGATTACCAAGTCAAAGAAAAGTTTCAAGGTAAAGTGGTCTTTGCGCAAGGAATCATAAGTTTTGAAGATTTGTGGTAGCTTTTAGAATTATTCTCCTAAATTCCTAATTCATGAGTTTGAATGTTTGGCAATATGTTTTCTCCTCAGAGTTTGATTTATTAAAATATATAAAGCAAGCTGACCTAATAGTACGTTCAGCTAAAAAAGATTATTTTTGTATTCATTAATGCTGTTTATGGGAACTATTTACAGATCGGATATAAGTTTGAACCTGTAAAGGGCTATTATCTTTTCTTTCTTGTACCAGCCTCCAAGTGTGGGATGTTCTTTTGCAGTCTGTCCATCAAGTAAGAGAGCTTTTGATTTTTCAAGAAAAACTTTAGCCTTGTTCTTTCCTTCCATCCTTCCTTCTTCCCTCCTTCCCTCCCTGCCCCCATCCAATCCATCTGTCCAGTGAGGTCTTTTTTTTTTTTTTTTTCTTGACACAGAGAGAGAGAGCACAAACGGGGAGCGGCAGGCGGAGGGAGAGGGAGAAGCAGGCTTCCTGCAGAGCAGGGGGAGCCCAATGCAGGACTCGATCCCAGGACACTGGGATCATGACCCGAGCCGAAGGCAGATGCTTAACTGACCCAGGCATCCCCCAGTGAGGTCTTTTAACCGTTCTGCACTTCAGTTCCCTTGACTGCAAGATGTTATGGGTACTAATTTGATTTACCTAATGTGCTAAGACTCTCTGGTACATAATCATTCATATAAGCTCTTGTAAAAATTAAAGTTTGTGCCAAACAAGATAGCTGTATCTCAGATGCTTCTTAGTAGATCACCGTCCCTAATAGATTTTGAGATTTTCAAGTGAATACACAAAGTTATTATCCGTAAGATATGCAGGCATCAATCCCAATGTACATTTCATGATGGTAGAAGGACCCAACCCTGATCTAACCCCTCATTCCACTCAGATGCTTTTGTTCCTAATGTATCGTGTATGACATTGTTTCTTTACTATAAAGGGTTTGCATTTCAATGGCATTGAATAAACAGATGTCCTCATCAGACTGAGCCTTGTCCTGCATTGAAAATGGCATAATTGATCTTGTGAGCACATTAGTGAGATAAAGCCTTGATGGATTGGATCCATGTCTTAGTATCAGGCCACCTAGAGCCGTAATGAGCCAGGGTCAGCAGTAAGGCTGTCTGTCTTATTTAACTCAGGAAATCTTAACTTTTCTGGTGCTTGGCACAGTCTCCCATATTTCTCATCTTTGCCATATTTTTGATAGAATCTAAGGCTTACAGCCTTAGATTTGTTAGTTCCAGCTACTATAACAAAATACTATAGACTGGATGGCTTATAAACAGCAGAAATTTATTTCTCACAATTCTGGAGGCTGGAAGTCTGAGGTCAGGGTGCCAGCATATTGGGGTGAGGGCCCTTTCTCAGGTTTCAGACTGCCAACTTCTTGTATCCTCATTTGGTGGAATGAGCTGGAGAGATCACTGGGTCTCTCAGAGGGGTTGTTTTATTTTAATTGAAGTATAGTCAATCTCTGGGTCTCTTTTTACAAGGACAGTATTCTCATTCATGAAGTCTTTACCCCGTGACCTATCACCTTCCAAAGTCCCCACCTCCTAGTATCATCACGTTTGGGGGTTAGGATGTCAACATCTGAATCTGGGGGAATACAGATGTTCAGACCAGAGTAGCTTAGTTCCCAGTTCATCCCTAGCAGGTTGGTGTAGCTGTAACAGAGCTAGTAAGTGACTCTGAAAAAGGAAGAAGAGGAAAGCATTGCTTACTTAAGGATAGCAGAAGCGTGAACTAGGAGGTCAGACGTTGCAGTAGAGACAGATTCAGAGGGACACAACTGCTCTGAAATGGTGAACAGTATCTCCTCCGGACCCATGCAGATCACAGTCTCCTTGCCATGAGCTAGAGTAAAATAGGCTGGAGATGCAAGCACTTGCCTCCTTCAAAGCAGTCTAGTCAACCAGATGCCAGAGGTGCAAATAGGAGGTAGTGGACTTTGATCTCTCCTATCCTGTAATGTGAACTCCAGTAGAAGAGTGAACAGATTGGAGGGAGCCTTTCCCAGCGTGGGTGCTGACTAATCACTGTCATGGTATAGCCCCATTTTGTCAAAGATAGGCGCTAGTAACTGCAGCCCCATTTTGTCAAAGATAGGCGCAGTAACCTGTCCTCGCTTCCCTAAAATTTCCCCTTGTTTCTACTGCTGGTATTTATTTATTTATTTTTTTTTTAAAGATTTTATTTATTTATTTGACAGAGAGAGACACAGCGAGAGAGGGAACACAAGCAGGGGGAGTGGGAGAGGGAGAAGCAGGCTCCCCGCAGAGCAGGGAGCCCGATGCAGAGCTCGATCCCAGGACCCCGGGATCATGACTGGAGCCGAAGGCAGACACTTAATGACTGAGCCACCCAGGCACCCCTCTACTGCTGGTATTTAAGTAGGTTAATGGGACACATTAAAAAAAAAATTATGGAAGCAGGGAGCAATCTCTTCTTAGATTATTGAAGCAGAGGGAAGGAGGTAGAGTATGTAAAATTTAGTCCTGAAGAGAGCACTATTTCAGAGGAGATGGAAAATATATAAAAGATACAAAAGGTGCTTCTTAATAGTAGAAACTTTTAAAATATAATTCAAAAATCAAGACTGTAGCATTTACTTTAGTTATATATGGAGTTATATATTTCATATTGAATTACAGACTCATGCTTTCAGTTTAGCTGTGGCAACCCATCCATGCCTATGGAGGTTGTCGGGCAGAGACTCCTTGTGCCAGGGGTGATGGTCCGTGAAGAGGAGAGCACCATCCAGCATGCGGAGCTCAGTGCTTTGGAGTCATCTATTGTGTGAGTTAGGCTTGGGCTCCACCAGTCACACTGCTTGGTACCCCTGACTCAAAAAAGTGAGAGGAGGGTGATGTTAGGGCCCTTTGGGGTATTTGTGTTTTACTAGCCATTAGATGATCAGAAGGAGTTACCCTTTCACAAATGTTCCAGAATCCTTTTTTTTTTTTGAGAGAATGTGTACTAGCATATGGCAGGGAGGGGTAGAGGGAGAAGGAGAGAGAGAGACTCTTAAGCGGGCTCCACACTCAGCGCAGAGCCCGATGGGGGACTCAGTCTCACGACCCCTGAGATCGTGACCTGAGCCAAAACCAAGAGTCGGAGGCCTAACCGACTGAGCCACTCAGGAGCCCCTATGAATCCATAATTTGAAATGAGACACTTGCAATATGTTCTACAGATAAGAAACCAGGATACCATGAGAGAAAACAACAGAGGTGCATGATATAGATTCGGTCTGCAGTGAGGCAGGCACTGGGTCAGGGGGTTTCTTCCTTGAGGAACTGACCTTAATCTGAGACCCAGAACAGGAGCCAGACTCAGTCAGGATGGGGAGGAGGGAACTCAGAGTAAACGGCATTTACAGTGAACCATGTTAGGAGCCATGAGCGCGTTTCCTGACAGCATTTGGGTTTTCCATTGGTTCCTGACCAACTGTGAAAAGGCTGTCCTTTTCATTGGTGCTGACACTCTTGTAGCTTGTTTGAAGAAAGTAAGTTTAGGGGCTGTCAGGGGATGACTCGGAAACCCCACTATAGAAGTTCAGAAAAATGTTTAACTGGGGAGCAGTTTCTTAGTCTTTATTAGCAGCTTTTTGATAAGCACAAAAAAGGGGGGAAATAGAAGCCAGCAGATATTTATGTTTGAAAATACGAGATAATATTTGTACCCCAAGGTCAATGGCCTGAGAAACTGAATATTTCAGGGATTGGACCATTTTGTTTTAATATAGAGTTCTTTTCCTGAGATTTGAGTTTCCCGAAGAAAGTACAGAACTTTATCAAGATGTTTATTTACACAAGTAGCTAAATAACCAGTTACAACAGCATGCCATTCTTTAAGTAGGCTCCATTTCTACAGTTATCTAATTCTGTAGGTTTATACTAAGTCCTACATCTGAATAAAACACTGAAAAAGAATTGTCAGTGCATCGTGATTCACTGTTTAGAAGTCAGTGCTAATTCCACATTTCTGACCTAAGCAGGTGTCTTCAAGCCATCTGGAGTGTGGTTTATAAAGACTACTTAATCTCAAGACTTTTTATTAAATAATATGAATACATGGCAGTCATATTTATGGAATATAAACCCTACCACGTTTAGAAAGCAACAAGTAAGATTTCAGATGGACTTGGTTCTGGAAGATGGATGCGTCCCCTATTTTGGAATGTGCGGCAGCTCCTTGAAATTGAATTTATGTATGGGGCATAGATGATTCGTGTGTCCCACTTACCTAGTACGCACAGCACCTTCCTCAGTCCAGTCCCCCCTCACGCTTCTATGGGCATGCACCCCTGCAGAGTGGAAATGCAAATGGAGGGCGAGCCCATGGTGAAGGTCAACTTTGCACTGATCTTCAGCCTTTGCAAGCCTGTCGTTCACCTCTCCGGAGGTGATCGTATCACTGGGGAATATTAGTTTTTCTGTTTTCATGCTGGGTTTTCTTCCTGTGTGGCGGCAGCTCTGTCGTCTTGCCCAACCCCAGGCACGCTCCCGCGGAGGCCCATGGGGTTGGTGCCCCGCAGCCTGGGGGCCCCTGCACACAGTGTGAGAGGAGCTAGGTTCGTATCTCATCCTCGGGCAAACCGTGTAACAGCTTCCTAATCTGCAAACCAAGGATGATGATAGTGCCCGTGGTGTGCTGGGGCCCTCTCGCACCGCCTCGCGAGAGTGAGCGTGTGCCTCTCTTTCAGCTTGGAGTCCAGGGAGTCCTGTGGGAAGCTTGAAAATCGGCCATCGTGGGAGTATTGACACCATCAGCCAAGACCGCAAAGCATGTGCTTAGCGGACGGGGGCAGTAGAGCCAGAGGAAGGAGCCCGTTATTAAACGTTTCTCAGCACAGCACTGAGTGGTTCAGGCCTCATGGGGTCTTACGAAGATAATTAAGATTATACCTGGAATATGCCTACTTAGAGAAGAAAAGTACATAGTGCTTAGTTCCTTATTCTTCCCCCCTTCCTTTCCTCCTCCATTCTAAGCCAAGTTTTCATGAGCCTTTCAGACCTGTTCACCATGCTTTGATTTCTTGGCTGTTTGAAGGCATGTGTTACTTTACCATAATTTCAACCCTGGAGGAAAGCATGTTCATAACCTAGACAAGTTGCTGATTTTCTGAGGAAGAGAAGAACACAGAGAGGTTGAGTGATTAATCCAAGCTTCCACAGCTATGGGCGAGTAGCTCCAGAAGAGGGTGTCCCTCCCAACCGAGGCGTCCAACTCTCAGCTCAGCCATGTTGTTACCCGCTGACGCCACGCCACCTGCCTGTGCTGTTGTAATTCTTCCCTTGCACAAAAAGGTCATAGTAATATAACTATAAATAAACGAAAAAAAGCTACCATTTAACTCCCTGAAATAAAATTTTTACTTGTAATCCACACACATGTATTTCACTATGTATAACAGTCATGTAACTTTTGTTTTGCATTTTTTGCACTTAACAACATATATCTTGATTCACATTGACTTTAAACCTTAGTAATGGAATAATTTAATTTTTAGCTTTCAGAAAGAATTCTGGCTTGAAGATAAAGAACAGCTTGCTAACCACAGAAGAAGAATCGATGCTAAGATTTTAACTGCACTTCCGAAAGGTGAGACTTTCTCTAAATGGCTGACCAGTGTCCTGGGCACATAAGTATTGTGTCACCTGATTTTCATTGAGGGGAAGTCATTCCCTAATCTCCAGTGTATACCCTCCATTGTGTTCCTTTCTGCCTCTTCCAAGAATTAACCTCAATGAAGGTATACCTCCCCTCTTGCGTGTTTCATCTACACCTTTCTCTCTGTCCTTTCTTGTTCATTTTAGGCATCCTTGGGTATTCCCTGGGCACCGGGTGGGGAGGGTGACAGAGGGAGGCAGCATAGAATCAACCTTCATTATCTCTCCTAGCTTTCACTTTCTCCAGGGGCAGTGAGTTTTGCTCATAAGCCCGTATCTACTCCGTCCACTCTGCCCACTCCCTCCGCCTCTTGGTGCTTGCCAGGGTTGTTGCATTTACACTGAGTATCTTAGAGCTCCCTGCCAAGCAGCACGCTGGGCTTCCAGTGCACACTGTACCTTACACATCTCCTTCCCCAGGTAGGCACTCAGATGTTCAGTGAATTAGTATTTTCATTGGGAAAGATGGAAGTGCAATAAAACATTTGCACCTGCCATCAGCAAACTACCCCTGTGTTTTGCCTGAGAAATGATGTAAACATTAACCAGATCTTTGTGTCCACCAACTCTAACACTGGCAGAGGGGAGTACCAGCTCACAAACTGCCTTCATCCCAGATCAGCTGTGTAGCCCTTACTTCAGAAAAAACAGGTTTGATGAGAGGTCAGATTTTTTTTTTCTTTTTTGTCCTCTGAAAGAAAAAAACAAACATGAGATCAAACCCAAAAGAAATTAGACCAGAAAAAAAAAATTCTTTTAATAGAAACTAAATCTAGTTTAAAAGGCCCACTGATAAATGGGCGTACATCCTGAGGAACTGAATAGGTGATATGCTTAGACATAGTCTAATGAGGATGGATATTTGAAGGACCCCAGGGATTTGGCCTTGTGGAGAAAATTTAAACAGGGACATTTTGCAATTTTCAAGTATTTAGAAAACTGTCAACTGGAATACAGACTTATTCCATGTTGCCCCAGAGGCCCTAGAACAAGAATACTGTGTTGAATTACAGGGAAGTAGGTGAGATTTCAAAGGAGAGCGACAGTTCTGATAGTTCGTGGGACCTGCGAATGAAATGGGCTGCATTACGATCTCATTCGCTCCTGTTGGCTGTTCAAGGAAGGTCATAGGCTTCCATGGGAAGGGCACATGCTGTGGGTTCCCGCCTGGATGGCGTGACATGGAAGGGCCCTTCTGATTTTTTAGACTCTTTGTGAAAGACAAAGAAACTCTGGTTAATCTGGGTCAAACTTAACAATCGATGAAGATGATTCAAACAAAGTACAAGAGTGAACAGATTGACTTCAGCAGGATCTTGGAAGATTGGAATGATAGGCAAAGTTCTATAGCAAAAACTGCTTCACTCATCCTCTTCATCTACCCTGGTCCTTTTCTTGGTGAGCAATAGTACTCGCAATATTAGAGTCAGAAAAATTAGAAACAATATATGAGATGTGAGGTTCTTTTCAGGTTCAACAGCTTGTAACTCCACATATGCCAAAATTTAAGAACACGTAAATTGATTAACCAGTTTCATTAGAAAATGTATCATAATTGGTTATAAAAAACTTTTTCACAAATCAAAGATAACACCATGTATTTATCAGATTTATGTTTCCAAGTTCACAAGATCTTCAAAACATGCTTAAAAAGTATCAGAGCCTCTCCTGCCCCGAATTTCGTGTAAATTCCCCATAGTCTTATTTTACACTCCGCACTTTACGAATTCAGGCAGGCATGTTTGGAAAGACCCATGTATTCCCGATAATCTCAGTTCTCCATCTTAACGAATATTTTAATGATTCTGTCAGCTCTTGGCAATATAATGGTGAAAGTGGGAATTGATTACAACTTTTCATGGCATAGAGTTTTATGTCTGTTTATACGTTTACAGAAGTTTCTGTTCATTTAGTGAGGAATTCTTGCTTTTGTGAAATTGAGCATTGAAATGATCATTGGCTTTTTCTGTAAAGGGGCTTCCTTTAACTGTGTATCACAAACAAGTTATCCAAGGGTTAAAAACCTTTACTTATGTAAAGATGATGCTATTAAAATATATTTTCCACTTAAGAATTATGAAATGAACCAAATATATTACTCTACTTTCTTGATAGCTTTCTTGAGATATAATTCAAACAGTATACAATTCATCCATCTAAAGTATACAGGTCAGCAGCTTTTAGCATATCCACAGAGCTGTGCATCCATCACCACAGTCAGTTCTGGAACACTGTCATTATCCCAAAAAGAAATCCCACACCTCTCAGCTATCACCACCCCCCGCCCCTTATTGCTCTAGTTTTGTAATCACTGATTTTATAAGCTGCTTGTCTTTGTATCAGTGGCTGCCATCCAAGTGTAAAAGTTAAAGTGTGTTACTGCTCTGGGAAGTCAGATCTGTTTTCAGGACATTCTGGGTCTGACCTGTGCTCTTAGCCTGTCAAATGCAGGGTGGGAGAGAGGTGTTCTTGGCAGTCCCCTGCCACTTCTGTTTCTTTGGAAGATTCTACTGTACTTGGGTTTGGATGCCTGAACTCAACAATAACTTTACCAGAAAGCCTGTTTCTCTGGGCTTATTAAAGAAGCGGTGTCCCCCAAGAAAACTGCCCAGCAGACCTCATTATGCCGGGTATTGGCATTATATATTATGATAAAGCATGTTAGGCAGTGAAATAACTTAATAAAGTATGATAGGGCGCCTGGGTGGCTCAGTTGGTTAGGCGACTGCCTTCGGCTCAGGTCATGATCCTGGAGTCCCGGGATCGAGTCCCGCGTCGGGCTCCCTGCTCAGCGGGGAGCCTGCTTCTCCCTCTGACCCTCCCCCCTCTCATGTACTCTCTCTCTCTCTCATTCTCGCTCTCTCAAATAAATAAATAAATTAAAAAAAAATAAATAAAGTATGATAGCCCTGATGTCAATTACCCTTAAATTACCTGACTCGGAAAATGACCATCCGATTCCCATCAAAACTAACTAAAGAAATAGACTCATAGAATCTGTATTGCCACAGAAACACCATTCAGAATTACTCAGACAAGGGCAGCAGGCTAAGATAGCAGGTGCAATGAGGAATAATTTAGTATATGTCACAGTTTTAATGTACTTGAAGGCAAAGTAGAAAATTCATTACAACAGAGGTTAGATCAACAGTGCCTGTTTAGATCTGTATTATATGATGACTAGTATTACTAATACTGGAACCATTTATGAATTGTACACATTACGCCACAGCATACAATCAATTGAATTATGACTGCTTAATCCAATTTTATTTTATTTTTTTAAAGATTTTGTTTATTTGAGAGAGAGAGAGTGTGTACAGGCAGGGGGAGTGGCACAGGGAGAGGGAGAAGCAGACTCCCCACTGAACAGGGAGCCCAATGTGGGGTTCGATCCCAGGACCCTGAGATCATGATCTGAGTTAAAGGCAGATGCTTAACCAACTGAGTCACCCAGGTGCCCCAGCTTAATCCAATTAAAAAAATACTCTTATTTCCTGTTTTAAGGAAATATACACTGATGAATTTAGAGATAAAGGAATATTATGCTGCAACTTACTCTTGAATGGTTCAGAAAAATTAATACGTAGGGGTGCCTGGGTGGCTCAGTCGGTTGAGCGTCTGACTCTTGGTTTTGGCTTGGGTCATGATCTCAGGGTCATGGGATGGAGCCCCACGGCCAGCTCCTTACAGGGTGTGGAGCCTGCTTGGGAATCTCTCTCTCCCCTCCCTCTGCCCCATCCCACACTCATGCTCTTGCTCTCTGTCTCTCTCTCTCTCTAAAATAAATAAATAAATCTTTAAAAAAATAATATGTAAATATGTGTACATGCATGCATGTGTATACATATATAACACATGTAAATACGCATATGGAAAAGGATAAAAATAAACCAAATGTAGTAAGTAAAGTATAAACATGTTATGGAACATGTCTTGATTTTTCTGTAAGTCTGAAATTATATAACAGTTGTAAAGAAAAGACAGCTTTTGGTAGATCATAAACAGTACCTGCATTCTGTATTCTGTACCTATATTCTGTATTCTGTATACCTGTATTCTGTAAACTGTATTCAAGACTATCATCCAGATGATACCTGTGGTAGTGCTTTATGAATGAAACAATGGAGGGCAACATAGATTTCCACAGCTGGGGTGACTTCTGTGATTTCTTAGTGTTAGCTCTTTTTTAATGCTTTATAATAAACCTGACCAAAAATTCCAACCAGAGGGCCTAATGAGGACTGCAAGAGCCCAAAAGAGGTTGTTGTTTTTTGGTTTTTTGGTTTTTGTTTTTTTTCCTGGAGAGGGTCAGAAAAAGTATGCACACATCAGCAATTCAAATAAAACCTATTCTCTTTCCTACAACTGAAGTATTTTCCCATGGAATAGATATACTAGAGTAATTATATTGCATGTTTGCTTTACTAATTTTACTTTTAAATTATAGTCTTGGGAAAGGAAGCTTCTCTATTACTTCTTTTGTCTTCCACATCATTTCTTTCCCCTGTAATCTCATGTCTATAGGATTGAAGCAAATCTGGGTAACTGAAAAATAGATTTGTTACAAAGAATAGACTGAGAGGTAATTTGTTTGCTTAAGGGATTTTTTTTTTTATAAGATTCACTATGGATTTCCACTAAGAATGAATAAGCTTGCTGATACATTTATTTATTTAATTTTAAAGTAATCTCTACACCCAGCATGGGGCTCGGACTCACCATCCCAAGATCAAGAGTCGGGTGCTCGACCGACTGAGCCAAAGTGCCCCTAGCTTGCTGATACGTTTAAAGTTTATGGTTTGATTTATGACTTCATTTCACTCCTCAGTAAATAATTGGAGAGGACTATAGCTTATAGGCTTGAAACGGTTTTGAGTTTGAATCTAGGTGTGGTTGAAAAGAATGCAGTCCTGGCTAGTGGTGTCTGTCATTGGGATAACCTAGAGCACAGGCATCTAGGGGCCTGGCTGCTTATTTGAATCTTTGTTCTGGGATTGGTGCTTCTCAATCCCAGACAGTGACGTCCGCAGGGGGCTTTGGAAACAAGTGGGAGCATTTTTGCGTCATGGCAACTGGTAATGATTAGGCATTTGGTAGGGGAGCGAAGGATACTTAACATCCTGAGGTGCAGGACTCACGAAGAAATTTTTCACTCTAAAGGCCATTAGCACCCTATGGCGATCTGTGGTCTGTTCCAGAGCCAACTGATGAGTGTGTGACCCTGAGGAGGTGTACCTGAACATCTCCTAAATGCTATCCTCAGACTTATAGCAGTGAGACTTACAGCATTCACTAGTGGGCTGCCCAGCCTGTTCTGTGCAGAAAAGAACAGAGATCACCATGGACAGTAGGATAACTTGGCTAAACCCCCTGCCCACCTTTTTCCCACTGCCCCAGGCTTCTTGGGGTTCAGTTCCTGGGATGAGTGACTATTCTGACCATTAGCCTATTCCCTTCTTATATTATCTTAGTATTTACAGAATATTGAAACAGGTAGGTAATGGCAGAAGGAGAAGTATAGTTTTGTTGTGGGCATTTGCATAGTCTACCAGCTAGTTGATCATTGCTTCTAGAATATGGGAAATAAAGAATGCCAGGAAAATTTGTCACTTAGCTTTTATACTGCTGGAATCTTTTTTTTTAAATGTCTTTAGTTACATAATTTCTATAGAAAAATTTAAAAATTAAAAATTTAACAAAATAGAAGTGATTTTCAGTCTCAAATTAGGATGAAAAAGTGTATCTTAACTTGTCCAATAGAAGTTATAGGACACTCTGTGCATTAAATTAATATTTTTATCCTTGTCTTAGTCCATTTGGGCTTCTACACCAAAATACCGGGTGGCTTTTAAAGAGCAAAAATTTATTACTCCTAGTTCTGGAGGCTAGATCAGGGATCCAGCATGGTTGGGTTCTGGTGAGAACCCTCTTCTGGCTTGCAGACTGCCACGTTCTCACTGTGCCTCACGTACAAGGGGGGAGGGAGCGCTCTGGGGCCCTCTTCTATAACGACACTAATCCTACTCCTGAGGGTAGAGCCAATCATCTCCCAAAGGTCCTACCTCCTAATATCATCACTTTGGGTGATGGGGATGCATTTGGGTGGGACATGAACATTTAGACCGTAGCATACCTAGTTGAAATAATTTGGGTGGAGGAAATGTCAGTGGTGTTCTGCTCTGTAAGACCCTAGTAATATAGTGTTTCTCAGTTACGAGTTTGACACGTTGAGTCCAAAACCTACCTTTCAGAGCACTTGGAATTTGGTTTCAGTAGCTTCTGGAGCGATCTTATGAAAAATATGGCCCCTTGCTCTTTTGGGGATTAAATAATTAATTGATTCTCTTTGGTTTATATCATCCTTGAAAATATTTTCAAAATATGCACTACCAGTCATTGAAGTTTTATCACCATAATCTTGCTGGAGCTAACTGGTTGACTGGGAAGCCATTATTAGTCAAGCTTCCTCAAAAGGCATCATGGCAGGACGCACCATTACCCTATACCCTTGTCTTCCGAATAGGAACATACTTGACAGTGCAGAGCAAGTGCACCTCTGCCTGCAGCTGCTCTGGTTCCTGGCAAAGCCAGTTGAGGGAGAGGCTCTTTTTGAAGCCAACTATTTTTTTTTTCTTTAATTCAATTAGCCAACCTATAGTGCATCATTAGTTTTTGGTGTGGTGTTCAGTGATCCATTAGTTGCGTATAACCATCTTAACAGAAGTCAATCTAACTGAAATTGTAAGGCAGCTATCATTTAAAAATAAATAAAAACAAGGCTTGTATCTCCGAAGACAAAGGGCAATATAAAAAAGGGTGTGTGTGTGTGTGTGTGTGTGTGTGTGTGGCTCAGAATCATTACAAAACTGACAACTTAAAAAAAGTAAAAAATAGAAATGAAAGCAAGTGAAAGTCAAATTCCAGAATTCAGGGGCGCCTGGCTGGCTCAGTCCGTAGAGCATGTGACTCTCAACCTCAAGGTCATGAGTTTGAGCCCCACATTGGACACAGAGTTTACTTTGTTTTATTGTTATTATTATTTTAGAGAGTGGGGGAGAGAAGGGGCAGAAGCAGAGGGAGAAGGAGAAAGAGAATTTTAAGCAGGCTCCATGCTCAGTGTGGAGCCCGATGTAGGGCTGGATCTCACAACCCTGAGATCATGACCTAAGCCAAAATCAAGAGCTGGACCCTTAACCAACTGAGCCACCCAGGTGCCCCAAGATGTAGAGTTTACTTTAAAACAAAAGGAAAATTAAAAAAGGGGCACCTGGGTGGCTCAGTCGTTAAGTGTCTGCCTTCAGCTCAGGTCATGTTCCCAGGGTCCTGGGATCGAGTTCTGCATCGGGCTCCCTGCTCGGTTGGGGGGTGCTTCTCCCTCACCCTCTGCTGTCTCTCTCTCAAATGAATAAATAAAATCTTAAAAAAAACAAATACTTAAAAAAAAAAAATCTGAGCTTCTCCCTCTCCCTCTGCCTGCCGCTCCCCCTGCTTGGGCCCTCTTTCTCTCTCTCTCTCTGTCAAATAAATAAATGAATGAATCTTAAGGGAAAAAAAAAAGAAAATTAAAAATATTCCAGCATTCTAGTATGCCTCCGTTGAGTTTCTTCTTTGACTCAGCCTTTCAAAGTTCCATGGGCACCCAGGGCTGTCGGCAACACCTCTCCCTGGTATTCCTGGGTCCTCAACAGGAGCCACTCAGATGAGCCTTTATAAATTCATGTGACTGAGCAAGAGGTGAGAAGAGAGACCTTTATTTTCCACCAAATTTGGCCATTTCTCCAAAGAAACAATTATTTGGCCCCTCAGTGATATCCTTATAGACAGTATCTCATGAGACCCTCCCAACCTCAGCAGAACATTTGTCTGCTCATCCAGTGTTGCCAGGAGAATTCGGGTTGTTAACTTTATCCATCATCCACCCAAATTATAGCAAGGAAACAAATGTTAACATTTTGGGGCGCCTGGGTGGCTCAGTCGTTAAGCGTCTGCCTTCGGCTCAGGTCATGATCCCAGGGTCCTGGGATCGAGCCCCGCATCAGGCTCCCTGCTCTGCGGGAAGCCTGCTTCTCCCTCTCACACTCCTCTTGCTTGTGTTACCTCTCTCGCTGCCTCTCTCTCTGTCAAATAAATAAATAAAATCTTAAAAAAAAAAAATGTTAGCATTTCCTTCCAGCGAAGCCAGTAAGGGGAGGCTTCGGAACTGTGTTAACCTAAACTGCAGTAAATGGCTCTATGCTCCGTTAGGGATGGCTGGAAACAATCAGCTGGTTACAGATTTTTACAGGCTCAATGATAGCATGAAATAGGAGTGTGGGGAGACACGATGGTTGTAGCTTACTGATGAGTGTCTGGAGGTTCTAGTGCTGATCTCTACTTTTGCAGACGTTAGAAGTTTTCCATAATGAAAAGCTTGGAATACTTTATTGAACCTAGTAACAATCAAAAACAGCTAGTGAGATATCTGCTAGCTGGAGAGATCTTAATGTTCAGGCCTCCTCTGACTCCCTTGGATGAAACAGAACTCATTCCTGTTAATCCATCCCTTACTTCTTAGTGCAGTCTGTGACGTGTGTGTGTGTGTGTGTGTGTGTGTGTGTGTGTACGTACATGCTTCCCATGTGGCATCTGCCCTCTCACACTAGAAGACAGTCTCCAGGAAAACAGGAACTGCGCCAGTTTTGTGTATCTCTGCTGCACGGGAGCCAAGAACAGAAACATAAGTTCAATAAATATACGTTTCATGAATGAGTAGAATGAATGCATGACTACTGAAATCTGGAGTATCTTTTTATTCTTCTCTGTTTTATTTTAGTTGCAGAATTAAGAAAAGTCTTTGAACCAAAGAGGAAAGAATTTTTAGAAATGAAAAGGTAAGAAATGGATTATACCTAATTAGAAAGTAGAAGCGCTACTCAGTGAAGTAGTATCCACTTTTTCCTGAGAATTGATAGTTTTTGGTGTCCTGCACAGAAAAGAAAGAATTGCCAGGCGCCTGGAAGGAATCGAAACGGACACGCAGCCTATCCTCTTGCCAAGCTGCACGGGGTTAGTGACGCATCGCCTGCTGGAGGAAGACACGCCCAGATACATGCGAGCCACAGACCCGGCCAGCCCCCACACCGGTGAGCATGCTCGCCTGGTCGCTGCCATCACGCAGGCTGCCCGACATGGTCCACGCAGCCTTTTTTATCCAGTGGCATTGGGAAATGAGATATTCCACAAACGGGAATTATGTAGATGTACTTATTGAATACACGTTATTTGTGAAAAGCTGCGATGATGCGGATGCCCCGCCTCCTAGGTGTGGTCCTCTGGTATCAGAGCAGTAAGAAATAATTCCTCTTGGCCCACTGATGGGAAACTGATGACGTCATTTCATTCCCCCACTCCCCAGCCTGGGACCCCCTAAAGGGCAGGAACTGTGTCTCCCTCTTGGCACCTTCTGGGCACTGGCACAGGACCTGCTGTCTGAGATCCTCAGTAAGAGTTCACTAGAGGACTGAACGAGACTCCCTTAAACAGAATAACCAGGTGCCCGGCACAGGGCCCGGCTGCTCGCAGCAGGGAGCATTAAAAGTGAACCTGGACCTTGAGTGGTTAGGGCTCAGTCTATGTGTTAATGCAACAAACATTCTATTTAAATTATTTGAATGTAAATTATTTACATGTCATTTAAAATGTATTGCATATTTATTTCATATTAAACCGTATTTCAAACATAACTTTTTTTGTTTTTGATAACTGTCAACGTTAGGAATATCAAATATTCAACTTGACCTTGGAAGAGGATGACCCATATGGGGATGTTCTTCCTACCCCGTCCCTGGCTCTGCAGCTCCGTGCTGCTGCTTTTTATGGCCAGTGTTTTCTAGTTTCTTCCTCAGGGATTGGCTGTCGATCTCACTTTGTGATGTGATCATGTCACTTATCTAGAGTTCCTGATCTTCTATGGCCAGAAAACTAGAGAATTAAGAATTTTTAAAATTACATGAAGAATCAAGAATAGAGTACCAAAATTTATAGCCAGAAATGAACCCTCATTATGTAAAATGTGTATCTATATATCATATAATTTAAGCATCACATATTCGTGAGAAAGGGAAGACTTATTTAATAAAATGGTACTGGGAAAACAGGTTATTGTGCAGTGGGAGAGGGGACATATACGAAACACAAAAATAAGTCCCAATCACATGATTAATTTTAAGAAAATAAAAACATGAAAACATAGGTGACTATTTCATTCAAACTGAATGAAAAAGGACTTTCAAGATGCAGAAACAGCTGGAGAAATCACAAATGACCAGATCAATTGACTTGACTACATAACAATTCACATCTGTACTCCAAAGAAAATCTTACACATAGACGTCACAGAATATTATACAAGTTTGAAATATTCATGAATAAGATTAAGGTTCATGGTCTCATAAAAATGTATGCAAACCAATAAAAATGACACTATGAATCAATAGGATATAGAGCTTAAATAAGCTTTATCAGATATTCCAGAGAAGAAAAAAGTAATACAAATGGCTAATAAATAAGTGAAAAACGCACATACTCTCTTTTTCTAGTAATCAAAGGAAATTTTTAAAATGAACACTTAATGTTTGCAAGTGAACATATATTGCAGATTCAAGTGTAAATTGATGTGAACTTTATAGAAATCAACTTGACAGTCTAGCAAGTCTTTCTGTTACTTTTTGTTAAAGCGATTATACCTTTATCTGTTGTGATAGTAGTCAGAAAATCAGACTGATTAAAAGTTAGAAATAATGAAAAAAAGTGTTAGAAACAATGTAAATGCCCAGGAATATGAGAATGGTTAAATTAGTTATGGAATGCCTATTACGTTTGGCAAATTATCAATTTATTATTGATTATTATATATTAGTGATTACTGGTAGAGTTTTACCTTCCTATGTTTTCATGTTAGACATTTTCTGTATCAAGCATGTGTGCTACAATTGGAAAAATCCACTTCTGTAAAAAAAAGAAGAAAAAAAACAACACACATGAAGAACCTGGTACTTACAGATATGGCCCATTGCCGTTCTGGTTAGTATCAGATCCTGCGAAACCACAGTCTGTCACTTGTCAAGTTACAGTGGCTTAGATATCTGTTATCTTTTCTAGAGGACTCTGAACTCATTCTCTGGCCTCGCACATGAAATATTAAGCTCAAAAACAGAAAGGTAAATAAATAAGAGGCGGCCAGCTGGGAGTGAGGAGCGGAGCTTCCGTGGGGGCGGGGCGGTAGGTGGCTTGCGGAGCCTCGAGGGCTAGCGGATTTCACTGCGGGTCTCGCACTTCTTGCAGCCCAGGTGGTTGCTGTGGCTAGGTACAGCTGTGTGAGAAGGGGTCCTCCGCAGCACGGGCGCGCAGGTGCGTGCTGTGCACAGAACAGAGCGCGGTAAATGTGCATCTGTCCTTGAACTCTGTTGTGTGGTCCCCTTGCAGGCCGGTCCAATGAAGAGGAAGACGCTTCGGATTCCTCGGTGGAAAAGCAGACCCGCTCCAAACTCTGCACCGAAACCTCGGGCATCCATGCTGACTCCTCCTGCGGTTCAGGTCTCATGGACACCCAGGCTCTGGAGTCCAAAGCTGAGAGAATCGCACGGTACAAAGCAGAAAGGAGACGGCAGCTGGCCGAGAAATACGGGATAGCGCTGGATTCCGAAGCGGACTCGGAATCGCCCTCCCGATACACCAAGTCCAGGAAGGATGCTGATGCTGCTGACAAGAGGGGAGGGAAGGGTGACCGACAGGCCGAGCCAGGCAAAGATTCGAGCTCTCTGTACTCCAGGCCCTGCGTGGTCGAAGCCAAGGACTATGCCCTCCCCGGGGGCGACGGTCTTTCCGACACCGAGGTGCTGCTCAACGTGGAAAACCAAAGGCGGGGTCAGGAGCCCAGCGCCACCGGGCAGGCCCGTGACCTGGCCCCCACGGTGGAGAGTTCCTCATCCTTTCCGTTCCCCGGGCGAGACTGCACCTTCAGTGAAGTGCCAAGGTCCCCAAAGCAAATGCACAGCATGTCCCTCTCTTCGCCTCGGCCACCCGCCTCCCCGAGCCACTCAGCGGGCGACCTGCCGCTTCCGTCTGAGGCCCGAGCCAGGTAAGCGTTCAGCCCACGCTGGGCTGCGTTACCATCTTTGCTTTGCCTCCCCTGGTCAGGGTCTGGGTATCCTTGGCATTCTGTGGAGGGTTCCGCAGGTGGCAGAAAGAGGTGAGATAGGGTTTTTTAAATTTCTGCAATATCAAAACAGGTTCTGCCTAAGCAGGAAGCTTCAGCTTCTTCTTTTTAAAAAATGATAAGCTGAACAGGTGTCATGGGGACACTTCCATGGGAGCCTCACTTCAGGACCCTTCTTTTTACATGTTTCTTATATGCCTTTAATAATTGTCTTTCTCTTTATGTGTTTCTCTATAATTATACCCGACTTCTTAGTGATTGGTTTTGTTGCTGTCATTTAAAATCACAAAGCGAAGGACCACCACTAACACAGTGGAAGGATCTCAGTTTAGGATATGAAGTATGACTGCAATATACCCTGAATATAACCTTAACATATAGCTATGCAAGTATATCAACATGCTGAGAAAACAGCTGTGTAGAAGAGCACCTCATTAAAAAGAATTGTCATACACAAAGACAACAGCTCTCATTTGGGAAAATCAGAAAAGGTATAAAATCAGAAACTCAAATGCCAGAAGAGAATATTTGTTCCTAAACTTAAATTTCTAAATTTAAGTTAAATTTAAATTTCTAAATTTAAAATAAAATTATAAATTTCTTAATTTAAAATAATTTTTTTAAATTTCTAAATTTGAACTAAATTTTCATTTTAAATTAAATTTAAATATTTAAATTTAAGTAAGATTTAAATATTTAAATTCAGTAAATGTGATGACCATATTCAAAATGCACTTTACTTAAATATCCTACTTTAAAGTTTGGGGCAATTGTCTAGGTAGACTCCTAAGTTTGGGGCAGTTGTCTAGGTAGACTCCTAAGTATTTTCAGTCCAAATAGGCATTGGCTTCCCAGGTGAATTGAAGAGAGGTGAGGATCAAGCAAATTTATTCTGGGGAAAAAAAAAAAAAGGAAAGAAGAAGTATTGGGAAATACTCCTATTTATTTCACACTAGGACAGAGCGGTAAATGTGGGCCTCTTTAGGTGGCAATAATATAACTAAAACAGATCATTTTACTTATTCAAGTTTATTGAGTCAAAGACCTGTCCCTACTTAGTTGATTATTCACTCTAATATATTTAGAGATGTTAGCATCTTAGAGAATTAAGTACTATAAAACCTGATATGGGGTCCTGAAGGCTTTTGTTTAAGCCTTTGGACTCTGAAATTTTGGGACTGTGACCTGTTGTCTCTTATTTTGAAATGAAAGTCTGTTGTTTGGGAAACCTGTATTTCATAGTAGAAAAAGTGTTCTTGCCTTAGTCTCTATCAAAGCAAACTCTTCATGTGCTTTGTAAACAGGGTAAAGAAAGCTGACAGTCCAATTTAGAAAGGAAATTAGATATTTACAATTACATGTGTTTAAAGAAAATTCAGAGACTAATTTCTGATTACCATATTATGAAAACTTGAGTTGTTAACATGGCATCCAGGTTAGTCATCTAGATCACATATAATAGATCCTGAGTGAGATCCTGAATCAGTTTAATAATAACTAAAACTTGGTTGAATGCTCCAGGTAAAAAGATAGGATACTTAATAGTTTTGTGTGAATTAAAATCTTAATATTAAAAAACATCTATAATGTAAAATTTTAAGAGGTATTTCTTTCTCAATTATTTGAAGAAGCATATTACTTGGAAGTTTCCATAAGCCTAATCTCAGCCTCTTAGCACTTGACTTTCACAAAGAGAGGATTAAAAGAACTAAGAAATTGTAAAGGAATTCTTGAGGAGGCACATGCTTTATTTATGTATTTTTTTTAATTTAAAAAAGGCACGTGCTCTTTTTTAAAGCCATTCAAGGCATGCAATTCTATGATTTAGAGGCAGAGAAACACAAATCATTTCATATATATATTCAGAAAATACTGAGATATAGTTACATTAAAAAGGATGGAACATAATGTGTAACAAGTATGACATTAAAAGATAAATAAAGATAGAAGAAACAGCATGGAGGTTCTTCAAAAAGTTAAAAATACCCTACAGTCCAATAATTGCACTAGGTATTTACCCCAAAAATACAAAAACATTAACTCAAAGGGATTCATACACCCCTACATTTAGAGCAGCATTATTTACAATAGCCAGATTATGGAAACAGCCGAAGTGTCCACTGATAGGAGAATGGATAAAGAAAATGTGGTGTGTGTGTGTGTGTGTGTGTGTATATATGTATGTATATATATATATATATATGTGTGTGTGTATATATATATAATGGAATGCTATTCATCCATAAAAAAAGAATGAAATCTTACCATTTGTAACAACATGGATGGAGCTAGAGAGTATAATGCTTAGTGAAATAACTCAGAGAAAGACAAATACCATATGATCTCACACATATGTGGAACTTAAGAAACAAAACAAAAGAGCAAAGAAAAAAGAGGGGAGGGGCAAACCAAGAAACAGACTCTTAACTATAGAAACTATAGAGAACAAACTGATGTTTGGGTGGGGGGATGTGTGGGGGAATGGGTGAAACCAGTGATGGGGATTAAGAGTACACTCATCATGATGAGCACTGAGTAATGTATGGAATTGTTGAATCACTATATTGTATACCTGAAACTAATATAGCACTGTATTGTAAAAAAAAAAAAAAGGATTTATTTGTAATGACTACAGCAATTCATCTTGCAAAGATGGATTTAAATGAATTAATATTCTGCATAGATATCCTTTCTCTAGAGCCAGGAAATTTGGGTGTCAGAAAGCCATTGTTGTCTGATTTCCATTTGGGAGGAAGAAAGACAAAACATACTTTGTGAATTATAACAATAACCAAAGAAATCTCAGTGTCTGAATAACCATAAATGAAAATGCAATGTCATCCAATATGGAAATAAGTAACAGAAAAGTTTAGGGAGATTAAGGAGTAACCAAAAAAACTGTCTACAGATAATGAAATTATTTTATACTACATGTATTTGTGGTGTACTATACTCTCTCATCACCTAGCTCTGCCAAGTATTGGGACTATTAATCTCTGAATTAACTCATTCCCATTTCATCATTTTATTTTGTGCTCACTAGCAAGAGGCTGGTTTTTTTTTCATTAATTATATATGAATGTGTCACTCACGAATACACCATCAAAGACTTCCTTGGGGCTCCTGGGTGGCTCAGATGGTTAAGCATCTGCCTTCAGCTCAGGTCATGATCCCAGGGGCCTGGGATCGAGCCCCACATCGGGCTCCCTGCTCAGTGCAGAGCCTCCTTCTCCCTCTCCCTCTGCCATTCTCTCCGCTTGTGCTCTCTGGCTCTACTCTCTGTCAAATAAATAAATAAAATCTTAAAAAAAAAAAAAAAAAGACTTCCTGTGGTATCCTAAAAATTCAACTATGAACCAGACATCAAATGCACGGTTTTTGTATGTATTCATATACACTAACACATGTACAAACGGAATAGTCATTATACAGTTAAGAGCATTCTAAGCTCATAACAGTCTTGAAGGCTGAGCAGTAAGTTTAAATTTATTAGAATTATTTAATGTTCATTTGAACATTTATATGATTAAGGAAATACATATGTCACAGGGTCTTTAGCTCAGAAATCCTATAGCTGACAGGGAGTTCAGGTAAACACGTCATTCTGAAACAAATGGAGAATATGTATATTCACAGAATAGAGCCTAAGACACCTCCTAATCCCCATTCCCCAATCCTGCCAAGCCCCTTCAATTTTGAATTTCAGAATTGTGTTTTCTAGAGAGGGAGTTTTGCTGATAGGAACCATTCTTTGTTAATTCAGCCATTGTGAATTTTAGAATAAAATTCAAAGGGATCTGGGGCCTGTGGATTATTCAAAAATTTGTTTAAAGTCTTTCTTTCTTTCTTTCTTTCTTTCTTTCTTTCTTTCTTTCTTTCTTTCTTTCTCTCTCTCTCTCTCTCTCTTTCTTTCTGTCTTTCTTTCTTTCTTTCTTTCTTTCTTTCTTTCTTTCTTTCTTTCTTTCTTTCTTTCTTTGACAGCAAGACAGCGAGAGAGGGAACACAAGCAGGGGGAGTGGGAGAGGGAGAAGCAGGCTCCCCTCGAAGCAGGGAGCCCGATGTGGGGCTTGATTCCAGAACCCTGGGATCATGACCTGAGCCGAAGGCAGATGTTTAGGGACTGAGCCACCCAGGTGCCCGGATTACTCAAATTTTTAAAAATCTGAGCTCCTGTTACTAATAGAAATCCTGAATGCTGAATTTATATTTCTTAGTTAATAAAAATAAAAGAAATGCACCATATTTGTTACTTCTGTGAGTAACAGGAACTCACTACCTGAGCCCCACACCTGCTGTTTTCCTGTGACTCCCTGTTCTCAGTGACCTGTGTATTGGGCAAAGAAGAAAATTATACCTTGTTTCCCAGTGGTGATCCATTCTAGAAAACCCCGTTTGTTTCCTGACTCCACTTCTGTCCCTGCCCCTCCTTCTCCCACTTAGCAAATTGTATCATTAGAAAATGAATATGGTATGTAGAGCCGTCCCTGAAATTTGACCCCTGGAGAGCCGCCATTGGTCAGTGGTGCTTTGGACCGGGGTCTAGTGACATGAGACCTGTGGATCGGCTCAGGAAGATAGCCCGGGGCAGCCTCCACAGTGCCATTTTCCGAGACCTGCTGACAAGCAGAGTCAGCCAACTGAGAAGCAAAGGGGCTTAGGCTATGCCCTTGTAGTTTGTCACTGATTGTATTTGCTCAGCTCCCAGGGAGAGGTTCAGCCTAAAAACTGTCTTCAGAGCCTCAAGCTCATTGTTTTCCTTGTCAAACGTCTTTTAACCTGCCTGATAGAAATGTCCACAAGGGAGTGATAGGGAGGGAGAAAGCGGTCTCTGGCTGTAGGCATTCCTGTCTCAGCCCCTGTCCACCCCCCCCACCCCCCGCCACCCCCGTCCCCACCCCACCCCCCAGGGCAGGAGTGTTCCTAACACAGGATCCAGGTCAGGGCAGGTGTCCTGGAAAACCTAGGTCTCTAAGACCTAGGTCTCCAAAGAAGAGACCTCCAGGTACTCTCGCAGATCTCGAAATGGGTTGAAACTCTTTTCACCTTTTAGCCCCTCTACCCCAAACATCTTTTCACCCTGCTCTACTAGCTTTTGACTGTTAAAATATGGTTAACTCATTCCCATGTTTTTTTTCTTTTTCTTCTGTTCTCACTGGCAAGTACCAATTTCTGTTCATTGAATTAAATATGAATAGATCACCCAGAACCCTAGCTAGCATGTCCTAAAATTCAGACGTCTGCCAGGTTGTAAGTGCAGAGCTGTGCCGTGTGTGTGTGCCCTTGCACATTCGCACGCCTGCGTGGACCCACAAAGCAGTCATTAGCTCTTCTTCCAAACAAGCAACTTGGAGTATATAAACTGTTCATTTTAATGAGATGCCTAAGTTAATAACCGTTCGTCTTCGGCTGAATACTGTTTTATAATTCGAGCTGGACCCCCACAGGGTGAAGCTAATTCTGCTGGGCTGGATTAGACTTCACTGTAGCAGCAGGAAGCACTTTTTAGTATGTTGACTCTTAGGAGTTATAGGGAGTTAAAACCTGTCATTACAGACTTAGGGATACAAACCAAGAGCAACTCCCGACCTCTATGAAAACTTAGGGTTGAGTTCTTGTTTCCTGGTAATATAATTCTCTGCTAGCCAGTTGCCACATCATAAGAAAGTTCTGTTATACCGAAGGTCAACCTCTCACTGTACTCTTGTCCCCAGTGACCCTGTAGCCCTCTCCCAGGGGAGTGGCCTCTGCCCTATGGGGAGCTGGCTCACCCCAAGCCCTCACAAGAATAGATACTCAATGTTAAAGAATTTTGAATTCTTAGAAACAAAAGTAATCCTGGAGATTATTTAAAAATCGATTTTATATGTGAAAAAACTAAAGAGTAAAGAATTGAATTAAGACCATATGGCTACTTTGACAATGTTGAGACCATCGTCCATCACCCATTCATTCATTCAGTCAAGTTCCCTGCATCTGCCTGTTCTTCCCATTGTTCTCTGCTCCCCCCTTATTTATGTCCATTCTATTATCCAACACACTGGAGAAGAGAGTTTGCTGGTTTTGCCCTTTGAGGGTCAGAGATTTTTAGGAAAGACCAGAGGTATTAGAGAAACAGTTTATGTGGATTTATATAAGGTCCTTGAAAACTTGGCCCTTATTAGCAAAATGAAAACTTGTAATTTAGGAGAGGTCAAACACAGTGGGCATCCATGTATCTCTGCATACCTCATAGGTATTGATTTATGGATTAATTTTAGCTCTGAGATAGTTTAGCTAATCATTGAAGAAAATTATATTGGGTCTCCTGTGTGTAAGGCACTGTGCTCGTAGCTGGCTATATTTAAAAAAAAAAAAAAGTGTAGGAAATAACTATAACATGATAGGATAAATAAGGTTCTAGAGATCAAGGTTGGATGCCAGGGGAATACGAAGATAGAGTATTAACTTTTCCTCCGTGGAGAAATGGTCACAGTTGAACCAAGTCCTTAAGGATGTGGTTGGTGAGTTTGCTAGCCATGGAAGGGAGGCTGCTCCCAGCACAAAGGCACCCAATGCCCAGTGAAGACCTAGGAGGCGGGGGTGGGATGAGGCTGAGGGCCAGGTGGGGAGCAGTCATAGAGCACCTCAGATGACATAACAAAGGCATTTAGCCTTTGCCTTGTGGATAATGGGAAGCTTCTGAAGCATTTTAAAGCAAGGATGATTGATTCTGCGTTTTAGAAAGATGGCTTTGGAGGAGTATGGACCGTTGATCTGAAGGAGAGTTGCTTCCAGTCAGGAAGGCCACTGACATGTTGGTTGCAGCTACCCAGGCATGAGATAAGGAAGTCTGTGCCTCCAGGTTGGCCTTCGTCATTAACTTGGTCCTGTTTGGCATTTCATCAGATAATCTGGATATGATAGGCTGATCGGATTTCTGGAGGAGGGATTGTAAACAAGTTTGGTGATGGTGAGGAAGAGAGTGGAAGGAGGGATGGAGCAGGAAGGGAGATGAGAGGGAAGAGAGCACGTTACCTGTGCTTGGGTTGGAAACTAACAAGATGAAATTTAATAAAGTCTTGTACTTAGAGGGGGGGAGAATCAGTGTACAAGTTCAGGATTGGGGAAACCTGATTTAATAGCAGTTCATGAGAAAGAGACCTAAGAGTTTCAGTTGATAGCAAATTCTTTATGTGGCTGCCAAAATGGCTGGTCCAATCTTGGGGTATAGTACTGAAAGGGAACCTGTTAATAGCACAAATAGTATTGGTCCACCATGTTCTGCAGTGCTCAGATTACATCTGGGTATCTCCTTCTAGTTGAGCTGTTGACAAATGAGAACATATCCAGAGAGTCTGCTTTCCTGTCTGCCCTGCTTTCTTGACCTTTCCAAGTTTTTATAAACTTCTCCCTGTCTTAAGAGAAACTAGAATCATTTTTGGAATCTCTTACACATTCTCTGGCGCTTAGACTCTCAAACCAGTCTGTTCTTTCTGTTCTTCTCATTATCAGATGGTCATTTTCCCAGCACAGTTAGAAGGCTGAAGTTTGGCTTGGCATAGGGAGCCCTAAGGTTACCAACCTGGCTTCTCGTTGATGATGATTCTGCTTAAAGGGAAGAGGAGAAAGGGATCTTGAATTTCTGAGGTGTCTCACAAATGCAGCTTACCTGTACCTCTTGGAGGGACATTCAGTTGCCTTACTGCCTGCACACAAGGCTGACCTACCCAGATTTAGCAGTTCTGATCAGGATGGCCCAAACATGGCAACATGAATTTGGTGTTATGCCAATCCGTAAGATTGGGAAGGATGATCTCAATGATAGCGTTACTTTAGTACAGGCCTTACACAAAGGGTACTTGCCCTGTCTTAGTCATTTTCGTGTTTCCTTCCCTGCTACTGCCAACATCTAGCACATACCGAGTGGCTCAGTCAATCATTTTTGAATGAATGTTCTGGTGTTTTCTGTATTTTCTTGGAAATGTCACCAAACTGTAACAGTGCTACTTGAAAGAGTCAATCTGCAAATGGTTTATCAGCCCATAACCTGTGAGGGTTGCAGCCGAATGTAAATCATGGGTCCTTTCCTTCATCAAGAACATCATGCTATGAGCAAAATGTCAGCTGAACTCAACAGTAAGCTTAGTGACGTTGTTCATCTCCACTCTGTTCCAGGTCTTTGATACAATCATGGGCCAGGGACACCAATCAGCAGAACACACTCTGAGTAGCACTTACATATGACAAGGCTCTTTCTGCTTTGTCTGAGGTTAGAGTTCTTGGATATGATCTTGAGTCAGTGTGCTCATAAATATTGTTCAACTATGAGTGGGCATCATGATGTGGGGAAAAAAAAAAAAAAGGCTGCTTTTGGGGCCTTGTGAACTCAGTCTCCAGTTCTGAATGGCTGATTCTAGGTTAGTCTCACGACTAAGGGAGCCAAGTTCCTGGATCACTTCATTCTAGCAGGGGTGGTTAGAATCCAAGGGGGAGATGTGAAAATCCAAATCCAGCTGGAAACTAGAAGCTTGAGCCACTTTGGGAGGCCCCCATGGCACCTTCCTCAAACTCCAGTGCTTTTCTAGATAGTTCTACCTGTGTGCACATACCTTCTGTCATTGTGCTTTCTCATCGGAGGCTGTAGCATTTAGGCATTCGGTACTGAGATTGGTTCAGAGGGAACCTGGAAGAAATTGGTTCTTTCACATGTTTATCATGCTTCTGCTCCAAGAAGACTCTGTATTTCTAGATTTTCATTACTCAAGAAGTCCTCACTATTTATGTGTTTCTTTCTTTCTTTTCTTTTTTTCTTTCTTTCTTTCTGGGGAGGGGCACAGGGAGAAGGAGAGAGAATCTAAGCAGGCTCCACATCCAGCATGTGAGCCTAACATAGGGCTTGATCTCACGACCCTGAGATCATGACCTGAGCTGAAATCAAAAGTCAAATGCTTAACCAGCTGAGCCACCCAGGCACCCCAGGAAATCCTTACTTTATAATCCAACAGTGGCATATTTGTTAATTGAGATATAATTCACATCAAAATGCACATATTTTAAGGATGCAGGTTGGTGAGTTTTGGGAAACATGTAACCATTACTCCAGTTGAGATAGAAAAGGTTTACATCGCCACTGTGCCTCTGTCCATTGATCGTTGACTCTCTTTGCAAGGACCTAAGTTAGCGGTCATAGCCTAATGGTATCGCACATGCTACTCGTTCTGTTGTACCAAGCCAACCCTTCCCACTTGGTTCATTTTTTTAAACTAAGTTTTAATTATTAAAAGTAGCTGAGCATAACATTAAGGCACACTGCATTAAATAACAACATCGATTTAATATTTAAAGAAAGAAAATGAACCTAAGGCCTTATGTGCCATTATTCAGATATGATCTCTTTTTTGTTATTATTTTTTAAAGCACACCTGATATTCTACTATTTCTCCAAAAACAATGGCCCCTCAGCCCCAGAAATAAATTTTGTACTCTTACGAAATGATAGACTTTTCAATCTGAGTTTGGACATCCCTTAGCCACCTGTCAGTCTGAGAGTCAGAGTGTATGGAAAACTTGGTCTACAACGTTCCATTATATTCCATAGTTTTGGAGTGCCTATGAATTGGCCAGCTCAGTTTTAGACCTTGATTCACCATTTTGGGAGCCATGCATTTAATTCAAAGGAAGAATTTGGATTCTCCACCAAGGTCAACACTTCAGAGTGACCACTCTGGGCTGTTTTCTGCTCTCCTCTCAGGTTTCTCAGCCTCTTTGGGCTTTGGGGAGAAAATTTGAAGGAGAGAAAGAAGAAGATCCAAAATAGATTTTGTGGAACTGTGTCTGGCCCACATTTTCATTTGTTATTTATTTATTTATGTATAGTTTTTGCTTTTAACAGATGAAAAGAGATATTTGAATTTAAAAATTCCATTAACTGCGCTAAACATCTATGTCAAAGTAAATCCCTTAACTGTAACTGTTGTCTAAATAAATTATGAAGGGACACTGAATTACAATTTTTACAAGTCTTACGTTTTTAAGATATTTTTATTAAAGTATAATTTTATACAGTACAATTCACCCTTGTTAATGAAATTCTGTAAATTTTGACAAATATATAAGGTTGTATAACTATCACTACAGTCAAGATACAGAACTGTTCCATCAGCCCAAAGATTCCTTTGTGTGCCTTTGTGGTCAACCCTCGCCACCACCACCAGGTCCTGCAAACCAATAACCTGTCTTCTGTACTACAGTTTTAGATTTTTGAATATATAAAATCAAAGTCCTTGAGTATTTTGTTCTTGTCAATTCCGAAGAAGTCCTATAAGAATTTGATGAAATTATTATTATTTTTTTATTTTTTATTTTTTTTAAGACTTTATTTGCGAGAGAGACAATGAGAGACAGAGAGCATGAGAGGGAGGAGGGTCAGAGGGAGAAGCAGACCCCCTGCTGAGCAGGGAGCCCGACATGGGACTCGATCCCGGGACTCCAGGATCATGACCTGAGCCGAAGACAGTCGCTTAACCAACTGAGCCACCCAGGCGCCCCGAAATTATTATTTTTTTAATCATTGGAGAAATGTTAATGTCAACCATTGATAATATTGTCAGAGAAGAGATCCCTCTTAAGCGGTTGAGATTTAAACTTACAAGATAGTTCATACAGAGCTGATTTTAAATTTCAGATTTCCTAGTGAATACTCAGCGTGCAAGGAAGTCAGGTGTGCATGCTAAAATTATTTTCCCTGATGTGGGCATTGCCCCTGTGGCATAGCGAATACATAAATATTTATCAATGAATGTTTAGTGGATATTTAGCTATTGTGATGTTGAGCCTGAAAAGTGCCTGTGAAAGTGGGAATCAGGTTTTGTGAAGTAGGTGTCATGTCACGTTATCATTTTCTATGTGTGCCAGAGGATGAGGGACAGCCAAGAGACCCAGTCAAGCTACAATAGTCCCTTGGGCCTCAGAGTATTTCTGATTCCTCCCACTTAACACCCAGTATCACCTGCTCCCAGTTTCTCCCTCCCATGAATTTTCTCGTTTCCAGATGGTTGGTTCTTACACTTATCTTCTGCTACAGATTGTTTTGGTGGGGGAAGGAGACAAGGTCTCACGCACCTTGCCAAGTCTGGGCCCCTGCACCCCCCTCCCACCCCCTCCTCAGCAGTGAGTGCCCTCTGAGCCAAATTGCTCTTCACTGCCAGACTCCTTTGACTTCACATTGTGCATTTGTAGAAAAAAACAGGAAGAAGATAATTGGGTTTTGTAGGATTTACAGGAAATTTCTAGGCTCTCTGCTGAAGGTGGAACAGGCAGAGCTGAGAGACCACCATCCAGTCAGGGTTGTGGTTGTGGCCAGGACGCCCTTGGTGCCTTCCTTGCTTAGCCCCAGAACACGTGAACACTGGCACCCCAACTACATCATTTCTCACTCAAGCCAGGGAGGGGTTGCTCATTCATTATCCGTTCATTTTCCAGAATTGGAATCCAGTAGCGCTGGAGGAGAAGATAGAGACTCAGGGGTCTAACAACACTTGGGTTCAGGCCCCAGCCTTTCTTTACCAGCTTGTGATCTGGGCCAGTTAATGTGCATTTTTTTGTACCTTCCTTTCTTTATCTATAAAATGAGTATAAGAGTATCTCTGAGGGTTGTTGTGGAGATAATCATTCAACAGTTCATCCATCCCACAAATACTTATTGAGACCTGCTCTTTCCCACACACTGTTCTTGGTGCTGATGATGCAACAGTCTTTTGTCAAGAAGCTCATCTCCCCTAGTGAGAAAGACAGCAAACAAATAAACATGCATCATGACAGATGTAGTAAGTGCTATGAAGAAAATTCAAGCAGTTCACTGAAGGGAGAGAGAAAAACGATTGGCAGTTGCTATTTTGATAGAGAGTGGTTAGGGAGGGCTCTCTGATAGGATCATAGTTGAGCAGAGACCTACATAAAGTGAGGCAGCCATGCAGCCATTGGGGTGGAGGGCCCAGGCAGAAGTAGCATCTGCAGAGGCCTGAGTGGACTCCATGCATGGGCTTTTGAGGAGGCCCCAGTCACTGGTGAGGCAGGAGCATGGGGGGAGGGGAAGAGGAGGTGTGAGAGCTGTGGGGAGGAGGGGTGGGCAGATCAGGGAGGACCCATCACCAGGGCTTTGGGTTTTGCTCTAAATGATGTATAGAGCCATAGAAGGGATGGAAAAGAGGAATAACCAATCTGGCTGCTAAGCTAAAAATAGAGTGTTGGTGGGCAAGGTTGAAAACAAGTAGAATAATTAGGGAGTCATCATAGTAATCTGGGTGAGAGATGGTGGTGGCTTGAACTAGAATGACAGCAGCAGAGGGGAGGAAAGAAGTTAGGTTTTGAAAGTCCCTAGTGGAATTGCCAATAGCTTAGATGTGGGGTGTAAAAGAAACCAAGGAATCAAAGGGGAATCTCGATTTTTTTGGCTAGGGCAACTTGAAGCAGGAGTTGCCATTTGCTGAACTAGAGAAAGTTCCCGTGCAAGTTGACTTTGGAGGGAAATCAAGAGTTCAGTTTTTGGACATATTGTACTTAAGATGTCTACTGGATATCCAAATGGAAGAGTCAAGTGGCCAGTGGAGTCCAAGAGTCGGAATTGAAGTGAAGGTCAGCGTGGAAGTGAAAGCCAGATGGGAACATCAAGGCATTGAATGTCAGTGGAGGAGGAGAGGAGCCCATCTTGGGCACCCTGAGCTCTAGAGGTACACATGGTGGGGGGAGGAGGAGACCAAGAAGGCTGCTGAACCAGGTGAAGGGAGGGATCGCCTATAGCAGATGCTGCTCGTGGGTGACGAAGAAGGACCGAGGAGTGAGCACATGCTGCAAGTCAGTGGGTGAGGCGTGCCCAGAACAGCCTGTGGGCAGAAAGTGTCCAGTTCAGATTAGGTGTCTCCCCATCCCTTCTCCTTTTCTGGTTCTGATGGCAGAAAATATCACCCAAGTAAGTGCCTCAGCCAACATCAAGGATCCTAGTGCCTTACTTTGCGAAATACTGTTCTGTATCACTCCTGATGTAAATTTACTCAAGACAAACTTGACCTTCTGGTTGAGGCTGGACCCACGTTCCTTAAAATCACATGTCTTCTGAATTAAGACTCTGTATGACTCATCACTTTACAATATAAAAGTAGTAACTCAGAGACATACAATAGGATATTGTCTATGAAAAAGGAAGGAGAGGAGGAGCATTCGAAAGGGCTTGCCACATTCTTGGCATGATGCCTTCACTACTTGCAGTTCTTTTTCATTACATTCATACGTACTATACATGAAATGTCAAAAATTCAGTATTTGCTACCATGCACATAGTTACTTGGTTTTTTGGCTAGTTTCTCACTGGTGGTGTAATGAATAAATGGAGCCCAGCAAGCCTCCCATGTCTGTGTATGAGTTTCACTTTTCAGATGCTGACCCAACATATTCTTAAACAAGCCCCTGATAATTTTTATTGTATGTATGTATGTATGTATTTTTTTTATCTATCTATTTATTTTGCAGTGCTGACCAAGTTCTAGTCTTATCAATGAAAGTCATGTTCGGGAAGTTGTGTAGCACTTCACAGTTTATAAAGCATCCTATTATACAAGACGCATTTGAGTCTTAAAATAATTTTGTGAGGTAGGCATATTAGTTATATTAACTTGGTGGTTTTCAATAGCAAATATATCTGCTGCTCTCTCTTCTCCCACTATATCCTGTGCTAGAGTAATCGCCTCCTTTCTTAGCTGCAAGTGGTAGGCTAACTATTCCTATGTTTAAATGAATGTTGAGAAATTAGACCTTTTATAGTTGGAAATAAAACAGCTTTCCATACATCTGAATTTTTTGCTCACTACAGACTGAATTGCTGTAATGCTGGGGATAGGGAGGTAGGCCGACAGGTTCGGGTGTAGAAAGACAGGGGGATATCCAAGCCTAGAATATGACAGATTTCAGTGGTCACAGCAAAAGATACAGTAGTGGTTATAGACTGATTCTTGCCTGTCAGCTTAAACTAAAACTTGAACTAAAATGATTTTTAGAAAATGAAGATTATTTTATTATAATTATTATTCTTATTTTTGGAAATTGCTTTGAGCTAAAATGTGTTTCTAGCATAGTATTTGAAAAACTCTTAACAAATAAGTTGGTATGGTCTTGAGCTGGTAAACATTCTGTCTACATCGTAAGATGATGCACATCAGTAGTTTGTTCCTCCTGTGTCCTGCTTTATGTGGTTATCACAGGATTTTTCTGGCCTGTTCTAAAATATCTTCAGCCTGGCATAAATTTCCTTCATCACATTCAGCTTTGTGTTATATCTGATCATGTGTCGAGGAATGAATGTGTAAATCTTATGTTATCTTGCCTGCCATAGTGTAACTTTTTTAATGGCTGGGTTGATGCCTGAGTCACCTTTGTTACTTCTAAGAGCCTAGTTCAGTGTTTCATACATAGTAGGAACTCAACATTTATCGAATTGACCTGAATTAGTATTGGTTATGTCATTGTTACGTTGGTTGCATTATTCAGTGACAAATGTAAAAGGAAAATGTATAAGAGCAATTAAAGATATGATCTCATTGAATTTCTTTTTATTGATTTCCTTTATTTAATATGTATTGTTTTGCACGGATACTATCTTTGTATTTGGCTATTTACCCATGTCCCTTGACAAAACTTATAGATGATGAGTTGACATTTAATCCAACTTCTTACAAGAAAATTGTCTGGTGTATGTGGGGCAAGTGTGACTATAACAGACTCCTAATACTTTCAGATTACTTGGAAAACACTTTATGTGGTGGCTTTGGATAGATTTATTTCTATCTCTTGAGTTTAGTAAGGAGCCACATGTCCTTGGGAGTTTCATGAAGTAAATGTGTAAACCCCATGACAAAATGTGCTTATACATTTTCAAAAGCCAGGATTAGTCTTAACAGAAACCAGCCTTCGGTTTTTAAATTATAATTGTCTGTACATGTGTTGACATTCGAATAGAAATCATCTGAAGTTTTGTCTTTTGTACATAATAGTACCGGGAAACCCAAACATGAGTGGTTTCTCCAGAAAGATTCCGAAGGGGACACACCTTCTCTTATCAACTGGCCTTCCAGGTATATCCCGAGCTGAACCTCTTGGCTTATGTGTAGTGAGTGCTTCTTCCCTGCTGACTTGCCTTGCTGTTCCACATGTTACCAAATGCTAACTCTCTTCTTGCCCTCTGTTAATGGCAGTGCATTTGAAAATGATGTGTTCACAAGGGGCTGCTGGAAGTTACTTTTTGAACCTTTGCTTTTCGCCTCTGATCGCCCTAATCCCTGCTAATAGTATTCCCCCCTCCTCTTTTTTCCTCTTTTTGGAAATCTTTTTGATGACGCTTCTTGCTTCTCTCCTTTCAAACCAACCTGCATACCGTCAAGTGGGGGCAGTTGTGAGGAGCCTCTTGGTTGCTCTCCTCTTGAGTCACACTAACTAACCAGCTAGTGTCCCATCTGGTCTACACCCCCTCCGCCCAGCGCTTCCACCTCCTCCTTGTCACGTCTCCTTGTCCCTAAACCAATAGTTAATTTTCACCAGTTGCACTTAGGGCATGTGGTTTTAAAGGCAGACAAAAAAAAAAACCCTATCATTTCATTTTTAAGGTTGGGGGCAGGGAGAGGCGGAAGGAGTGAGAATGACTAAGTCTCTGGCAGGACAAAGCACCCATATACTGAGTTTCTAATAGTCACTTTGTTCTCAGCTGAGGACAACATTCAGATTGTCTCTGATTAGAAGGACACATTCCACAGGAGAACTTGAACCACATTTCAGTCTTCTTTTGATTAACAAAGCTTATAAATATGAAAACCTCCAACACTGGCTAGTCTCTGGGAAAAATAACAACTCAGAATGCTTTTTTTTTTCTCCTGAATTGTTCATGGTAACTGCCTTTTATGTGTGTCTTTGATTTTTTGTTAATGAAATATACATAGATATCCTGTATCTGATGTGGAAAAACACGTAGGAGTTTATATCAAATTTAGCAGGGTGCATTTGTCATTTAAGGAATTATTCTCTTCCAAAACTGTCATAAATAATTATTTTTGCTGACTGATCTTCAGTACATGAAGGTTTATATTCCCCCAAGAAATCACTTTTCCCACTCCAAAAATGTGTTTTACTTTTTAAGGATTATTGCCAATTAGTAATCCATTCTTGAACAGCTTCAATGGTTTCTCCTTTCTCACTATGTGGCATTTCAGAAAGCAAAGATAAGTACCAGCTAACACTATTAAATGGTTACTCTTTGCTAAGAGTACTTAGTACTAAGCCATCCAAGTGCTTTGCCAACATCACATTACATTTTGTCACTACGATTTCCATTTAAAAACAAGGCAACTGAGCCAGGTAAGTTGCCTGAGACCACACAGCTAGAACTGGGTGAGCCAGTTTTGAATCCAGGTCTCTGAGGTGCCCCTGGCCAGAGCTCTTGGCTACTTTGCTTCTGCAGTGATAGAAAAAGGGCTGTAGCTTTTAAACTGGATTTCAGTTTTGCTCTCAGATATTTAAATAGCCCTAGAAACGAGAGCAATCTCTCTTTACATGAGTTTTTAACTAAGGGTCCAATAGCGATTCCAAAGGGGAGAAAACGTTTAGTCTGTTAGTTCTTTCAACAAATATCTTTTCTCTAACAGTCTTCTTGGTGCGACAATGGTTAGTAGTAATGATGTCCAAACTGGTCACATGTCTTAGGAATGAATGAATACAGTCTGCGTTGCATGAAAAAGCTTGGGAATGTTTAGTTGAGTGCTTGAAAGGGGTGATTGTTTGCTGTATTTGGAGCTCAATTAAAAAAATTTAAAAATCACAAATGTTCTTACATTTCCAGGGGACAGTGAAATCACATTTGGTCAATAGGTGTGTGTGTACCTGGAAACTCCCCCCAGAGTCCACACGCAAGGCCTGTATGGGTGGAGGGTTTACGGATTCCCACCAACAGCCTTGGTGTGCCCTCATGCATGCTGTTGTTGTATATTAATGGATTTTTCCATGGCTTCTGGTCATTCAGTCAGAAGGCATCCATTCTCACCCAGGATGGCATCCGAGCCATCTCAGCTTTATGGAGGGCGGAGTGAGTTTGGCGCCACACTGACGTCTGTACGCACATTTGGAAACTCGAAATCGTTCATCCGGCAGGCAGTGGGTTTCTGACATTAACCACCAGAAATGCACTGTCACCAGTGGTTCTGCCTTTGGGTGGATTTCCATTCACGGGTAATCTATGGTCCACGCATGCTTTCTCCCCCTGAAGCAGTTACTGCACTTTGCAACTTAAATCCTTTTTCTTTCTTAAAGAGTTAAGGTTAGAGAAAAAATGGTGAAAGAGGAGAGTGCTCGAAGCAGCCCCGAGGTGGCCTCCGAGCCCTTCACTCAAAGGAGACATCAGCCAGTGCCCGTCCATTGCTCATCCTTTCAGTCAGAAAATTCGGCCTTCGATAGGGTCTCGAGCAAGGCAGCCAGCTCCACGGGACAGCCAATCCGAGGCTATGTCCAACCGGCAGACCCCATTCACACGGCCACGCTGGTGACCTCAGAGATCCCAGAAAATTTATCTGAATGCAGCTGGGGGGGGTCAGCCACCCAGCATGTCAGAAAGCCTCCCACCTTGAAGGTTCTAGAGAGTGAGAGAAGGGATACCCCAGTTCTCCATATTTGTGAATCGAAAGCAGAGGAAGATACGCTCTTCACTGAAGCTCTTGAGAAAAGCAGGAAATCACTTTTGGCTTTGGAGGATCATGGGCCTACGAGAAGCCACGAAGATCCCTCTGGAAACAAAGACTTCGGCAAGCCTGCTGTGAGCACAGTCACCTCAGAACATCAGAAGGAACCAGAGAGTCTGTCGCCCCCGCCTGCAGCTCAGCAACAACCCACGGAAAGGATCAGCAGACAAGAAGTGGTTTTATATGTTCAGAGCCAGCCCGTGTCCCAAGATGCCAGGGTGACAGGCCACAGAAAGGAAGGCCTGACGAAGAAACGCAAGGTCCTCACCCGCTCCCTGTCTGACTACACGGGCCCCCCTCAGCTGCAGGCCCTGAAGTGTAAGGACCCCACGTCCAGGCAAGAACCAGAGCCGCAGAGTTCCAAAGCTGAAGGGCCCCCCCCGGACGTCGGCATGCTGGACATGAAGGTGTCTGTCGCCCAGCTCCGAAATGCATTTCTGGAGTCTGTCAATGCCAACAAGAAACCCGAACTGTAGGTGATGTTCCAAACATCCTCCTGATGTGTCACTTGCACGTCCTTGGCAGAATTATTCACTTCTCAACTTGTGGTGTGTCCTGCATTGAGTCATGTTAGCTTAGCTCACCAGTGTGCAGGGCAGACCGTACAGGAAATGGCTCAAAAACTACCATTCTGCTTCTGCCTACTAATGGGGAGCTACAGTACTGGGTCGCTGGAATCTCCGCCTCCTTTAAGTGCATGGTCGGGGCATGCAGCGGGACTTGGCGGTGTCTGGGCCTTGCCTCACTGAGATGCATAAACCTTTGCTTTATTCTCTCTCTCTGTCTCTCCTTTCCCTTCTGTACACTCCCTCCTGATGACTCTAAAAGCCAATCCCGGGTGGAGAGGTCAACCGAAGGCGTTGGCTTGCCTACCGGTGTGGAACGGGAAAGAGGGTCCCGGAAACCAAGACGCTATTTTTCTCCTGGGGAAAGTAGGAAAACTTCCGAGAGATTTAGAACTCAACCTATAACCTCAGCAGAACGAAAGGAATCGGATAGGTAGGCATGCGTAATGTGTAGTTCTGTAGTCTAGGAACTTAAAAGCAGTCGTATGGGATTTTCCCACAGTGATGGTCCTGGCGCTGTTTAAATGGGATGTGGCGATTTCATCATTCTTCCATCTAATCTATAAGAGATACTTATGTGGCTTGTATACATGTATTTTTAAAGAACACGGCCCGTGACAACAGTATCCCAATACAGTTTTACATTGCATTCAGATGGTAAGAAGTGAGACACATTATTTTTCTTCATTTACCCCTTTTCATTTCTTATGCCCTCGTTAAATTAGAATCCACAGTGAGTATTCACCAGATTTTCCAGTGCAAAGAACTAGGGATTTTATATTCGTTTTATAAATGTCTATTTGTCATATCTGAGTTTTATACGATCCTATGCTTATGCATAGAGATGATGAGGTTTGTCTACAAAGTGACCAGTCGTGTTTAATAAGTCACACTGGGTTCTGGTTTGTCTCCACGAGATGTGCACCTGGCTGGGTTGTGTGCCCACACACTCCACCGTGTCCATTAACACCTGTAACGAGAATTGCTAGCAGGATGATATTCTTTAAAAGATTTCAATTGAATTTTTACTTTTGTTTTTACTTTAACTTTTAATCTGATGTTTTATTTAGATCTTCTATTCCCACCGGCTAATTTTTTGTTATTATTATTTGCCTAATGTCTTTCCTAGGTCTGCTTCGCATTCAGAAATGCCAACTGCTGAGGGCAAGTATCTGTTTTCCTTTTGCCGCTTCTCTATCATCTCACCCAGATTAGGTTTCCGTAGGTTTTGCTCTTTGAGAGGATGAGATTATGGAGCATACCGATTTCTTTTCCACAGGTTTTTTTTTCTGTGAGTCTAATAAAACCTAGTTGAGATTCTCAGGTGAGCTTTTCCCTATTTTTGAGAGACTTAGAACTGTGGAATGAATAATATTAAAACAACTGATTGGCTAAAGCAGCAGCTTTTTGTTAATTTCTTGTTACTGTGTAACAATAAAGAAGAGAAATTCCTTGCATAAAATCTATTCTTAAACTTCAATTGTTCAAATAACGTCATAGAAAATTCCTGTCCAGACAGAGTTTTGTCTGGTTAATTGCAATGGAAATTAGCACCTTTTCACTGAGCAGAAGAATGGGATCCCTCCAAGGGGAAAATATTGCCAATTGTAATTTTTGGTACATCCGTTCTTATATTCAAAGGATTTCCAGGGCAGCCTTGGGAAACTTTTCAGAGACTTCACCTACATTTTTCTAATGATGTTCAGTTTTTATTTTGTGGCCTTTTACAGATGAAGAAAAGGTAGACGAACGAGCCAAGCTGAGTGTCGCTGCCAAGAGGCTGCTTTTCAGGGTAAGGTGTGCCGAAGTGCTTGAAGCGAAACCGTCCCCCTGTTCCCTGCACGGGGCCCCTCCGGCCCCCCTTGCCCCAGCCCACGTGCTTCTCTCTGAGCCCCTGGCTGGTGTGACCCCTGCTGACACCACACAGGTGCACACTTCTGAGAATGATGTGAGCCTCACGGGGGGGTCCCTCCCGGGGGCCCTGTTAGGGGAACAGAGCAGAGACACTGCGGCCCCAGTGTCCTTTCCTCATATGTATAAGGATTCCGCATTGTTTCTGATCCTAGGAAATGGAAAAATCATTTGATGAGAAAAACGCTCCAAAGCGACGCTCCAGAAATGCAGCCGTGGAACAAAGACTACGGCGGCTACAGGACAGATCCCACACCCAGCCCGTTACCACTGAGGAAGTGGCCATTGCAGCCACGTAAGTCCCCCCTCGTGACCTCGTGGCCTCAGCTGAAATGTCTTCTTGGGGAAAAAAAAAAAAGATTTAAAGCCTTTTAAGTAACAATGAAGCGATCAGGAGATGGTTTGGTTAGACGCCACAGAGACCTTGGTTCTTTGGGATTTTCCTTACTGTGGTCTCTCTGAACTTTGTAATGGGGTGTTTTGCCTATTGTATCTCCTAGAAAAACCTCAAGAGGAATTTTAATTTTTTTGGTCTGTGCCTTTCTTAATCTTTTTTACAATGGAAAATGTAAACCATGAGATTAATATAATGAGCCCCCGTGTACTGACCACCCAGTTTCAACGGTCAGCAGCCTGGCCAGTCTTGCTCTTCCCACACCCCATCCACTTTCCCTGTCCTCTTGCTTTGTTTTCAGGTGAACCCCAGATAGCATTTCATCCATAAATACTTCAGCAGATACCTCAAAAAAGATAAGGGGTTTGAGGTTTTTTGTTTTGTTTTTGTTTTTGTTTTTAAATAATCACCAAAAAACTTAAAAATTTCCTTGGAAGTTTGATGACATTCCATACTTGAGCAGTCTGTTCCAGTATGTTCAGAATGAATTTCCCTAAGTAATTCATTCAGAGATAATTGCTTCAATCAAGTGAAGACTTTTTTTAACTGTTGTTTCCATGCCTCCGCTGGACACACCCACGGTCTTCCCAGAGAAAGCACGTTCGTCTCATTCAGGCCATGGACACCCCAAGAGGTGTCTGTGCCGCAGCCCACACCTGTGGCCCTGCTGTCCGAGCAACTCCCTCATGTCCTTACCCAGCTGCTCGTCAGCTTCGTGGTGTATTTTTGTTTTTTAAAGATTTTATTTATTTATTTGACAAAGACACAGCGAGAGAGGGAACACAAGCAGGGGGAGTGGGAGAGGGAGAAGCAGGCTTCCCGCCGAGCAGGGAGCCCGATGCGGGGCTCGATCCCGGGACCCTGGGATCATGACCTGAGCCGAAGGCAGACGCTTAACGACTGAGCCACCCAGGCGCTCCGAGCTTCGTGGTGTATTTGTGGAGTAGCACTTCTTATGCTCATTAGGAACTCTGAGCAGGTCGGCTCTTTCGGTTTTTTAATGTTTGAGGGGCTGTTGTATACCAAGAAGCAACTACTCGTGGGAGCAAAACAGTAAATATAAACAAAAATTATCACCTTTGTAGGGCTCCCTGAAGCTACTTTGATGTGCATGTAGGTTATATGAGGATACTGATTTTTTTACAAAACAGATTGAGAACAACATTCTAAAACATGAGCGTAATCTACTGATTTTCTGGTGGTTGATATTAGCTTTTTCTTAAGTTATTTTTCAAAATCAGGACATTTATTCTGAAGTCAGGGTAAATCCTTTCCAAGCTTTAAAAACCTAATCTTACTCCATTCACTTTGCGTCACCTGTGTCTCTTATTTCCTAAGTTTGTAATTGCTTTTCAGGTTCTTTTGTAATTTCCCCCAGAATACTTAGTAAATAATTTTGTTAAAATATTTATTTACTGTTTCTGAATTAAAACTATGTTTTCCTTTAACGCTTCTTTTCTTCTCTCTCCTCATGAATGTTCCTTCTTTGGCAATTGTCTTTAAAGTGAACCTATCCCTGCTTCGCGCTCTGTGGCCTCCCAGCCTGTAATGGCAAGACTTCCTAGTCCCAGTGTAGCTAAGAGCACTGTACAGCCTGCCAGGTACCGGACAGAAGTAGCTGCATGTGGCCCTCAGGGCAAAGGTCCGAGATAGCAGATGCATCTCATAATCCTGAATGCCTTTCGTGTGTTTGAGAAACGAGTCAGTGCAACGAGTTGCCGTGGGGATGGGTGCCATTTTGCTTTGTCGTAGTAAGAGAGAGAGACACTGCTAACTTCATGTAGGCCTGCATGAGGAAACCTTTCATCTCCCTGCTCACATCATGTACTGGAACTAGGATCGCACTAACTCACTCGTCCATTTGTTTTGTTTCTGTTTTTCATAATCACGGTCATCTCTAAGAAATTTCATCCTCCATCTAAACTACTAGCACTTAATAAAGGTTAATAGGAAAATGAGGATTCGACATGAATGTTGGAATTCCAGTAATACCCCGGTTTTTGTAAGCACTTGTAGTCATAAATACACGCTAGAAACAACCTTATCTGTTTCTAACATATAGAGAGACGAGGCCATGACTTTTTGGGATTGAGACAATAATCGTTTATGGTGTCTGAACTTAGATGTTTTACTACTAAGCTTTGAACTGCGGTGTTTTGAAAGTATGGCCTTACGGCATGTAGGTATCCCCTGTTTCACCGCGAGGGGCCAAAACACAAAGGCCAAAAATAAGATTAAAAGAAGTCAAACGGCAGTGCAGAAATAGATCTGGCCCCACCCAGAAGCAGGGTTCTGTCCAGGAAAGTAGGTGGCCGTTACTCTCCTCTCTCCACACTACACCTCGGAAACATGTGAGACTCAGGTTCCCTTTGTTACTATCTTCATGATGCCCTGGAACGCTGACACTGCTCTTTAGTCTGGGGCAACTTGTGAATTGGTGATTACTTGGAGTTAAAACAGAATGTACTGTCCGCTGGGTTTGAGAACTGGATTTACCAGTGGCCTCAATCCACGTTGTCATAAATCTTCCAAGATCAACCGTGACCAGGTAACAGGAGGCCTTCTCCTCCACCCGGAATCTGGAGGGATTTAACAGCACCTGAAATGTCCTTCACTTTTCAAGGTGCTGGGAGTTACAGGTCTAAGTACTTTTTAGAAAACTGGTAGAAAGCTATGAGAGAAAATGCTGCACTGAAGGAGGGAAGGAATCTTTAAAATCGATCCATTTGTGTTTAGCAAGTGAAAATCCAAACTCCTTATTACAGATATGTTGTTGACAGAATGACTATATTATTTCCTAGTTCTATAAAATGAAAAGAATACCTCTGAACTACATGTTTATTTTTTTTAAAGATTGATTTATTTGCGAGGGAGAGAGAGCGGGAGTGGGTGATGGAGGCAGAGAGAGAGGGAGAAAGAGAATCTCAAGCAGACCCTGTGCTGAATGCAGATCCTGACAGGGGGGCGGGGGGGAGGGGAGTCGATCTCATGACCCTGAGATCATGACCTGAGCCGAAACCAAGAGTCGGATGCTCCACCGACTGAGCCACCTAGGCGCCCCTGAACCACATATTTAGATAATATCTAGACATGCCATAGATAATGTCTTGGGATTCCCTAGGCCTGATTTGTGGTTGATACCACTGATACACTGTCTCTCTAAGATAAAGTATATCCAAGCTGACTTCAGTTCCTTCAAGAAGAAATTCACTTTTTGGAAATAATTCAGAGATAAAGTTCTGCTCTTCGTGAAATTGGTAATGCCTGTGTCCCCACCCTCCCCTGCTACTCATAGGCTTGTTAATAGCTAAACAGTGCCTACACCTGTCTTAAATTTCTGTAGGGAGAAACCAGTCCTTTTCAGAATTAAGTGATGCTTGGAAGAGAGTTAATATTCAAAATTTAGCAGCGGGCTTTTGTTTGTGTTTATCTGTGTCACTGATTTTTTTTTTTTTTATCCCTTTCAGATTACAGGCATCTGCTCACCACAAAGCTTTAGCCAGAGACCAGGCAAATGAGGGTAAAGATTCTGCTGAACAAGGTGAACCTGACTCCTCCACTCTGAGCTTAGCAGAGAAGTTGGCCTTGTTTAACAAATTGTCCCAGCCAGTCTCAAAAGCTATTTCTACCCGAAACAGAATAGACATGAGACAGAGGAGAATGAATGCTCGCTATCAAACTCAGCCGGTCACGCTTGGAGAGGTGGAACAGGTGGGTAGGCTGTGATCTAATCCAGGTTGCGGGTATGTGCTTAAAATACAGGACCACAGTGTTGGCTCCTAGATAGAATTAAGGTGATAAACTGTGTTACCTGTTGGGAATTTGGTAATAACTTCTTTCCTAAGAAATATAGCCATACCAAGTACTTTTTTCTTGTTTTCATAATTTGCTTGCTGAAATCATCTGGAATGGGTCCTTTATGGAGAGAAAAATAGGCTGCACAATCTGCTTTTCACCCAGATGATTTTGATTAGTGAGATGCATTATATAAAATACGTCTTCCCTCTAAGATAAGCAGTGAAACCGCATCAAATGTAATAGTTCATTCTATGTCATTCTCTAAACTGAGATTCATGTAGATAGTATTTTTGAGTCAGCTTTTTGTACTTTAACTATGTCCTCCCAGGTGCAAAGTGGAAAGCTCATACCTTTTTCACCTACTGTTAACACATCTGTGTCCACCATGACACCTACAGTCATGCCAATGTATGCAGGGGATCTCCGGACAAAGCGGTCTGTGGACGACAACATGAGTGCCACTGACTATAAGTTTCCTTCTTCGATCGAAAATTCAGATTCTCCGGTTAGAAGCATCCTGAAGTCCCAAGCCTGGCAGCCTTCAGCAGAGAGTAGTGGGAGCAGAGGAATGTTGAGAGAGTTTGCAGAGACAGAAAGCAAGAGAATCCTGACAGGTGGAGATGGTGGTAAAAAGTACGGGTCCTTTGAGGAAGCAGAGCCATCCTGCCCTACCTTTAACAGAGTCCGGGAAGGAGACAGCCTTAAGGAACCCAAATACGCTGTTCCAAGAAAGGGCAGCCTGGAACTAGCCCATCCTCCCATCGCCCACCTTGGTGATGAACTGAAGGAATTCTCCATGGGTAAAAGCATCACACAGGGGAGCCCGGACTTGAAGGACAGGCAGCCCTTTGAAGAGAAGGTCGACATGGAGAATGTCCCAAGAAGGAAGTTTTCGCTAAGAGGTAGGTTACTGCTCTGAAAGTTTTAGAAACCACCTGGGTTTTTGGTGTCTGCTTGATTGGTTGTGTGTGTCTGTGATTATTTTTAATTAAAGTAGGAGGACAGTTTATAACTCATATCGATTACAAATCACAGGTGAATCCTACTCTTCCCCTTGAATCTGACCTGAACTGTTCAGTGGATTAATCAGTTTTTCGATAATAAAAATAACTGGAGCTCTCTCACACATCCTGACAAGGATTCTTGATGACTTTGGGCACATTAACTCACATAAGGGTCTTGTGAGCTGCTAGCCCTGTCGGCCCCTCTTATGAGTTGGTGACCCCAAAGGACTGAGTAAGCACAGGGAATGAGGACTTGAACCCAGGACTGCAGAGTTCCAGACTCCTTCCATGGTCCTGGTATGCAGACTAGTAAGCTATACTGCTTGGGGCTTTCATTCACTTTCTGCATTTACAGAAAATGATCGCATGTAACTTACCATGGTGGTTTTAGCATGTGATTCCGGCCATTTGAAATGTAAAAAGGATTGTTTGGGAGGAGGAGAAATGTTCTGTAGTGTGTAGTGAAAGCTCTCTTCCTGTGCCTTGCACGCAGGAAAAGACCAGTTGTCACAAAACCATCTGCTGTGTGCAGTAACCTCCTGGGCAGATTGGTTTCCTCGCAGAGTATAACACGCTACAGATTGGCATGAATCCATGTAGATTGGGTGACACCCCCCCGCACCCCCAGATTGCACTCCGTGTGCGGGACCGCTGGGGGTGAATAGCTGGAGGAATGTCTGCCTGGAGGAGGGAATGCTGACATGGCTCTTCTCCTTCCCAGCGGCAGAGTTCGGGGAGCCCGCTTCTGAGCAGACGGGCACAGCTGCTGGGAAGACTGTGGCCCCGACCGCAGCCCCCGTGTCCTGGAGGCAGCACGATCCTGCAGAACCGGGGCAGGAGAAGTACTGCAGGAATCCATGTGCGATGTTCGCTGCCGGAGACATCAAAGTGCCCGCGGTGGAGGGCATCCTTGATTCAGCTAGCAAAACCATGTCCATTAAAGAAAGGTAACACGATCGAATGATTGGAAAGTAATTCTGTTGGGGATGGAGCTTGCAAGTTGCTCGTAGAGAAAGCTGTGAGTAATGGGCAGAGATGATGTCGTGAGCACACGGGGTGGTGACCACTGGAGGAGTGCCAGTTTCAGCCTCAGACGCGGGTGTGAACAGACGCAGACTTGTGCTTGCTTCATTTGTTTGGGGTTCCGTTTTCTTTTTTACTTATGAAATTCTTGGACTGTCCCATGATGGGAGCAGAGATCTTGGCTCTTTCCCCATCAGACACGTGGCTTCAGACTGAATGCACGCACAGCTTTGTGACAAACTGTTTGACTATGTAAAGTGTATGTAGACGGAATGAAGATAAACCCATATTTGGGACAGACATCTTTGGGATTCGAATCTAAGTTTAGTTTATCCTACAGAAAGTGAAAGGGAGAACTCTTCTGAACATTTTATATCAGATAATAGCTATGAGAGATTACACTGGAGTATCGAGTAACACTGTAACCTCATTTCATTCAAAAAAAAAAAACCCAACCAAAAAACTAATGGAGGATTGAAAGGGTATATTTAAATGCGACAGGTACAAGGAGCCGGAGCTAAATATTTCAGGTTGTATTTTCCTTGTTAACCTTTAGCCACCATGGAATTAAGCAGCAAAAGATGTCATAGCGATAAAAATACTAGATGCGGAAAGATCTCTGTACTTTTCCAGTGTGACCAGCTCAGCTACACCCACCATCCGCTCTGCCCACCTGGACCCTTCCTTAGCACCTCCCATCATTCGGAAGCTTTCTTGCTCTGCCAGGCAGTGGTCACTCTGATTTCTCCAGATACATTTTGCATTACCTAAGACTATGTATCAAACCACGATCAAAATTCTTTATTCTGTTTTTCAAGCCAAGTTTTTTTAAGCATGATGCATAGAAGGTTAGATAGATGGAGCCTTTCTCAACTGACAAATTAGTAAGATTGTTGAATCTTACTTACTTTTGCCTGTTTAAAATTCACAGTAGATGAGACTGCTGGACCGGGGCTTAGATGAAGGGGCTGATGTTACCCCATCAGCTAAATGAGAGTGAGGTCTTGAGTCAGAGAAGCTGTCTGGCCTGTGCTGGCTTGAATTCCTTCTCCACCAAAACCTGGCCCAGAGAGTTTGATCCCAGAGATCCTACTCCTGATAATCGGTTGCATGAGAAGGAAGAGACATCTATTAGCATAATTTATAAGGAGTATAGCCGCTAATAAAGGACGGGAGACACTTCTCTTAGAAAATATATCGCCAGTGATCTTTCCTCCCTTATCTTGATAGTATTTTTATTTGTACTTTGCTGAAAAAACAAAATTCTGTATCTTTACAGCCCATCTGTGATCCTTTTTCCTGAAGTGGGGCTCTGATCCCTCCCTTTTGGTCAGAAAGAAAGAATGAAGCTTGACCTATTTCAAATAAGAATGCTCTTCATATAGTATCTGGGCTTTCCTATTTCTTTCGTGAGGTGACATATAACATAGAACTTTCAAACCTTATTTTAACTTCTTCTGACTGCCCCGTTTTACCAAAGGAGGGGTTTGGTTCCAAGGGCCACTAAGGCCCACAGGGGGCAATGGGACCAACCCCAGGTGCTGGTCTCCAGCTTCCCCTTGGTAGCTGGGGTGAGCTTGCCACATGCTCACGGCCGGTGTGTTAGCAGCTCACCTGTGTCCCAACTAGGACACTGAGCGGAGGACAGAAATGTCAACGAGGCAGCAGTGGTAGAAAGATTCGCCCTTGTCCTGCGTGAATTTTCTCGATTCACATGTTCTTTGCATGGCTTACTTCCAATTCCATGTTCACATCAAACTCTTAGTAAGATGTAGAGCCTGGACTTTGCAGATTTCCTTCATCATTTTTAGAAAGCTGTAGCTCTCACTTCCTCACCCTCGTGTATCCGCATCTCTTTTCTGCTCTGGAGGTGGGCGTGCTGAGTCCTCCATCCTGAGGGGCACCAGGGGTCATCTCCTGCCCTTGGAATTTCTCACGGACTTAGTGCTGAAGGCAGCCCTTACAGGGAGGCAATGCTATCCCCGTTTTGTACTTGATAACTGGGACTTAGAAGTGTGTAACACCTAAGAAATTACAGGAAATCCTCAGTATGCTTCTCTTTTAGGGTAGGCCAGAGGTTCAAGGAAACATCCCTAAAGGTTCCTTTTCTTTCTTCCTCTTTTCTGACATCCAGAATGTCAAGTTTGAACCATAACTAGCACAACACGTAGGCTTCCATTGGCTTTTTCCACTGGATTAGTAAAATCAACTGTTTCATAACTGCCTAAAGGATTTGGGTTTAAATTGCCCCTGTTTGGATACTTCTTTGAAAAATATTATAAGTCAAATGAATTGTGTGTTCTTTAGGGGTAAGACCTTTGAAACCTCTTTTAAAGTATACTAGGCTATCAGAAATCTTATCCACAGTGACCGAAGCAACTGTATCTGTGCTTTCGTATTCAGGAGAAGATCCCTAAAAAAAAGGCAACAAAGCCAATCTCTCACTGGGAAATTGAACTCCCAGAATGGCAAAGAATGTGCCCGTTGGCCTTCGCCAGCCTGTAGCGGTCTGCCCCGCAGAGGCCCGCTCTGGCCCCTGTGTCCCTGGCACCCCCCTCCTCCCACCCTCCCTTGCTCTCCACCAGCCAGAGGCTGTGTCCCTGCTTCTCCCACAGGGACTGGAGGCTCTTGCTCAAGATTTCAGCCACCAGATGGCCCCCAGATTGTCATAAGAATTAGGGATAGAGGAGTCTTTCCCCTTTGCAGCCTCCTTCTCTGATCTTTGGTGTGTCCTCATTTAAAAGACACATGAGCTCACTCCTGTGGCCTGCAAACTAGCCAAGACCAAGATCTGATACGAGTACTGATCAGTGCTGGTCCATCCTGTCTGAAATCTGTGTGGTGCCAGTGATTCTCTGAAACGCAGGGGCATTTTTAAAGGGGGAAGGAAAAAAAAAAAACCCACCAGACTTAAGATTAAGGGGCACGCGGTTTGCCTGTTCCACATTTGACCGGGCCCTGACTGCCGTGAGCCTGCAGAACCTGTTCTGATCAGGCCGGCCTCTTAGACCAGGCTGAACACAGCCGTGTCAGGCCTGCGTTCCCCGCTGAGAAAGTGTGGGCCGTGGAGGGGAGAGGCGGACACTTCCCCTGGTGGCCTTGGAAGCACACAGCGCTGTGGCCCCGGGCCAGGCCTTGGGGTTAATAGGCTAACCCAGTGCCGCTGACGGGGTTCCCCGCCTCAGACTAAGCAGATGCCCAGGCTCTCAACATCACAGCCCTGCACATAGCACTTGGACTTGGTGGATGTTAAAAGCGTTGACAGTTGTTTGAATTGCATCGGCAGTAATTTATGTCGTGTGTAGGAGCAGACGTTTGCTCCTCGGCCCCCACCGGCGCACAGTGGTCTCCTTGACTCAGGAGGGTCGTGGAATCGCAGGAGGAGAGAACATGTTAGGAAAGGTCTCCCGCCCTCCCCGGCTTGTTGAACACCAAGTAGGAAATCTGAAGCACAGGAATAATGCATTTAGGTTTCAGCACATGTTATTTTTAAGTTAGCCGTCATTTGCACTCGGTAAGCTAGGGCAGGGTCCAAGCACCGTGTGGGCTAAGTTGAGACACCGGTTCTTCCATGTTATTCTGCTTGCTCTGTAGTCTTTGGAAGTGCCTGATGATGACCCTGCCAACACATCCAGAAGCAAGATTTCAGGTTTTTGGAATGGAGGAATTCTTTGAAGGCCATCCCAGGGGGAAAATACAACATTATAAGAAAGCCAGAACACTATGCAGTTTCTAAAACATTTGGACACAAATGTGTCTGGTCAGCTAACACACTAATGTAGGGAGACAAGCCACTCTCTGGGAGGCAGGGCACCCCTGCCCGGGGACCGCAACTCCCTGTCCCCCTGACACGCAGTGTGACCTCGGTCAGTGAAATCCTTGGCCTCTGTGTGCACTCGTGCCTCATCTGTCACGTTGGGAATAATCTCCAGTTTCTTTGAGACCAGTAGAGCATGAGGTGGACCATAAAGTAATTGTAGATTACACAATTTGTTTTTTTCTAAGTCAGGTTGGCATTCCTCAGAGCAGCCACCAAGGAAACCAGATGGTTATTTGGGTTATGTTTTCATTGCTCCAGACACCCGGGAGCTTTATTTTGAGAACATCCTCAAAGACTGTAGCACAGGATTTTCCATAAGCCCAACTCATGAGGATGAATTTGACTTTTTAGATTCTCTCAGCTCACTTGGGATCAAATCTGATTAAAAAGGTAGATGGCCGGCCAAGATGAAGAGCTACTGGTCTGTGTCAAAGGTGAAGTAGGAGACAGAAGCTGGCTCTGAGACCAGTTTGCAAGGAGAATATCACGGAGATGAACGTCTCTCCTCACAAGATGGTGCATTGGAAATACTTCTTCATTTGGGTGTAAAAATACTGGCATGCTCACTTTTTAAAAATCTCACTTATAGATACTTTGAAACCTTTGAAAGCTCTATGCAAATACTAATTATTTTTTCACGATTTGATTTTATCTGGTTATTTTTTCTTATTAGAATAAAACTGACTCAGAATTATTAGAGAAAAGAGAAATCATTATATAGTCTGATGAAAACACCTGCAGGCACTGAGAATTTGTTTTCAAGTACGTGAACTAGCCCTGGTAGCATGTAGAGTACTGGCAAACATCACAGACCATAGAATGTAGGGCTAAATGGAACCTTTAGCCAAATGGGGCCTGTCTTAGGATTCTGACTCTAACTGCCAATGTGGGTTTTTTCCCTCCACCACCAAACATGTCTCTGACACCAGCTGGGAGTCCTGCAATTCAACCCAGTTTTGACATTGTCAACTTGGAGATGGCATCAGATCCCACAGGTTAAAGGCTCCATCTCCTAAGAACGCCCCCTAACACACATACACATACACACACACACGCACACACACACACACACAGTAGATGCCAGAAGCAGGTCCAGGTTGTCTCCTGGACTTTTGACCCTATAGGCTATAGATTGGAGATTCCAATGATCCCCTCCTTGGGTTTGATTTACTAGAGCATCCTCCAGAACTCAAATGTTTTGCTTCCTAGATCTCAAGCTTATTATAGAAGGATATAACACAGGAACAGCTGTGTTATGGAAGAGATGCATAGGGTAAGGTATGGGGAAAGGGTGTGGAGCTTCCTGCTCTCTGAGCCCCATCCTTTTGGTATTTATGGAGACCTCATTACATAGGCAAGGTTGATTGGATCCCTGGCCATTGGTGATTGATTCAACTGCCAGCCATTCTTCCCTCTCAAGAAGTCAGGGGACAGGACTGAAAGTCCCGCCCCCCTAATCACATACCGTGGGCTTGGTTCTCCTGGCAACCACTCCCCATCCTTAAGTGCTTCCCCAAAGTCACCTGATTAATATAAAGACACCTCTGTTATTCTTATCACTTAGGAAATTCCAAGGGTGTAGGCCAGGAAAGGTGATGAAAACCAAGTATATATTTCTTATTATAAATCAGAATATCACAGATCGATGAGGTGGCATTGTATAGAATGGTCATGCGAGGTCTTATCTGCTGTCACATAGTAGAAAGGAAGGAAAGGGAAGGGAAGAGAAGAGAAGGGGATAGATCCAGGGTGTGAAGCTCCTGCCCCTTTGGGGGGAGTTCTTCGTTGCTTATTTTCCATTATTTGACTGAATGAATAAACAAGTGAAGGTATGATTATATCTAAATTTGTAGATGGAAGTAGATACTTATTTAAGTACTGCAAGGTTTGGTTTTTTATTTGCTTAGAAAAGCTTTCATTAGCGGAGTCAGGAAAATTAGTAGAAGGGACCTAAGAGACCATTGAGTCCAGTTCCCAGTATGACCAACAAGGAAAGGATGCCAGGCTACCAGACCAGAGTTCAGGGCCAAGCTAGAACTGATACAGTATGCTGTTTACAGACATGCGCTAGGATGTTCAAAAGACCTGGCCTGGCAGGCTCGGCAGGGAGGAAAGGGGGTCTAATCCCAAGAGCCCAATCTTTACATCGTTTGAACAGCAGCTCAAATGACTGCAGTGGTCACTCTTTTTCCTTTTATCTTTCCTACGTTTGTCCGACTTCAGTGCCTGAGACTGCCCCATTCATCATAGGAGAGCAAGCTGGAGCAGCCTCACGCTCACAAAAACAGCCTTTCACTGGTCGTACTGGCTGTAGCATCCAGGCAGCTTGGTATCAAGTCACACCAGAGTTGAGCTAAAGTAGGTTAGGTAAAAATCTCAATTAATTAGATTCTTTTTTTGTATGTGGCTTTCCCCAGGAGGAAAGTTGGAGTAATCATTTTAAAAACGGGTTTGTAGAGAACAGTTTCTGTATTAAGATAGATTGGAGAGACCAAGTGCCTTCGGAGGAAAAGAACAGGGCTGAGGGTACAAAGAGATGAAAATCTTAAATATCTTTTGCCTTTTCTTGAAAGGTCTGATACTAAGCGATTGTCAGTTTTTTTTTATAGCTTTAAGGTTTTAAACCCATTTCTGCTAAATTTTCTGCAAAGGAGTACTGTCCATCCAGCTGTAGTCATTAAATGTTATTTCAGGAAGTGACCAGAAGGGGTCATTAGAAGACATTTTTCTCTGGGGATGGTTTACCTTTACCTCCTTGTTCTCAGCTCAAGGGCAAGGGAAAAAACAGAGCTATTCCTCTGGTGGAATGATGATGCATCTTTATCTCGCAAGTCCGATTTCAGCTTTGCATTGCAATCAGCTTTAAGATTTGGGGGAGGGGGCATCTTAGAAAAGGGGATGCTTATATTAATTTTCCAGACATGGCATTATTCAGAATAAATGAAAATGAAACTCAAAAAGATTAAAATTAGGTAGCTGTGGTCACGTTTTGGCCAAAGACTAATTTACCCAAACTATACTTCTGTTACAAGGAAGGGTTTGGTGCTGAACCCCTTTTGCTTCGCCTGTTTTCCCCCCCAGGTTAGCGCTATTGAAGAAGAGTGGTGAAGAAGATTGGAAGAACAGACTTATCAGAAAGCAGGAGTATGGCAAGGCGTCTGTCACCGGCAGCCTGCACATACAAGAAGCAGAACAGTCCCTCAAGAAGAAGGTAATGTTTTCCGTGTTAGGAAAAAGCATTCCACTAACATCACGCTTGGAAGTGCATCAGGTAGGCAAGCATGCCCTAACTAATGCCCACTCTGTGAAGCACTGTCCTGCCGTGGGTACACACTGCACATCGGTCTCACAGTGGCCGAAACCAATCAAAAGGTAGAGTCTTGAGATGCTATCAAAGTGTTAGCAGCACTGCTTACATAATGCGTCACGCAAGCAAGTTCCTACATTTTGAAGTGTGTGCTTTGGTTTAAAACCTTCCAAAATGAAGTCTGACATTAGTGTTATTAAAACCCTTATAGTGAAAATCTTCAATTGACCACAAGCAGTTTATAAGATGCATATAAAATGTGGACTTGAATGTCTTATGCTGAGATTTAAAACTGAAACATACAAAACAAGGACGTGCGTGTGGTCAGTGAGTACTTATTTTCGTGATTGTGAGCGTGTTTTACAATGAGGAGGCGTGCCTTTTGTTGAGAATGTACAGCAAAATATGTTACAAATTGAAATAAAATCAAGTAATGCATTGTTATTGATACTGGCAAGCATTTCATCTGCAAAAGTCCTGACGAATTGTTAAATTACTAGTGTAATGATGACCAGCTTTGAACCAGTCAGTGCACACTCTCAAAGCTGATGGTGAATTTCCCGTTGCTTGGCCCTAGGCTTGCAAATGCATGTGCTGGCTGGGGACAAGGTCACACGTCCACTGGCCAACTTCTAGGGTCATAAGTCTTTAAACAGAAATGAAGAAAAAAAACCCAACAATTCCATCAGGGTGATCACCTGTACCCCTTTTAGTTCTAAAGCAGCTTAGCATCTGTGGAAGAGAGGAATTGTGAATGTGGCCTTTTGATGCATTCAGGAACTTCCATGAAAGGGAGGTGCCCATGTAGGATGCTAAGGCGGGAACGCCGATGCTATTTGATATGGTACTTGTGTGTCCTCTTAGGTTAAACTGGGACAACAATTTGAATTTTCTCTTTTGAGACATATAGGATATTAAAGATAATGACCGAAGACATTTAATTGCAGCCATTTGTAAGGTTCTCCAATAGAGCTGGATATTTAAAAGCATGTGGGTGAAGTCTGGATTTCAAGAACGAGATCTTGAAGTGAAAAAACAACCAACCCTGGGTCCCTCAATGTATCCCTGTTGCCCACACACTTTATTTAAAAGGGTCTTGAAATCATCGGTTTGACAATAACTTTAACACTCACCTCTTGTTGGTCGTTTTGGAAGATGCAGAGAAGCTATGGGAGCTGACAGTCCCACATGGCCAGGTGAAAGGAAAGATACAGCTGTCATGCATAAAGCCGGCTAGGTTCCTCGGGAACAGTGAATGACATAGGCGCCCTACCCCTGAGAAGACGGGGGGGGGGGATCATTTGAGCTGTGGTAGAGGATCAGATCTGAAGTGCCTCCCACTTGACGAAGGTTTTCAGAAGGCAGGAGGGATGAGGTGGGGACTGTAGTTGCCCGTGGGGGCGGGGAGCACAGCCCACAGAAGCGCCAGAGCTCAAAGTGTGCCCAGGGCCTGAGTGTGCAGACGTGTCTCTGGGCTCCTGGACGCTGCAGATGACGCAGCCTTCGTGAACTCACTTTTCCTCCTCCCCCTCCTCCTCCTCCCCCTCCCCCTCCTCCTCCTCCTCCTCCTCCTCCTCCTCCTCCTCCTCCTCCTCCTCAGTGACCTAGTTCACCACGGCCTGAGACAGTAAGCTCTTTGAAGTTAAAATAAGCCGATCTATTCTAGGCTTTTGTAACAGACATTGGGAAATCTCAAGTTCTGTTGAGGTCAAGTGGTTTTCACGTGGCCCCTGATAAGCCCTTGGCTTCTTTTCTTCCCGAGGGCTGGCAGTATAGTTCAGTCACACCTTCGCTGGGCTCAGATGTGAGGTGCCTTAAACCTAATCTGTCTTCAGAGGGTCCCCCGACAGCCAGGGAGGGCTCGAGAGACGCCACTGCTTGCTGGGCGTCTGAATGCTGCCCCAGAGAAAGACATTCATGCCATATGGTGCATGCAGATGGGATCTTGCCACATGGGCTGGATCCAGACTTGCTGATGGAGAGCTCTGCTAAGGGGAGCAAGCTCTAGAACCTTCCATCTTTTCCACCAAGAGAAGAAGAGAGCTGGTTATGCAGTCAGGGCATCACTTCCAGCAGTTTGTGAATTCATCAAAGGCACGTAACTGGTGGCCAAACATTTTCCAGTTTGCCCTCCTCCGGCTTTTGTGTGTTGTAAGCACAGCCCCATGAGTTGCAACCTGGGGAAATGCAGAGGAGGCAGGAAATAGAGACAGGACTCTATATAAATCACGTCCATGGCCCTTATGAAAATCCTTGCTGTCCAGTAAAAATAGAATGTGAGCAGCATAAGTAATTTTAGATTGTCTAGTAGCCACATTAAAAACAAATGTCAAAGGTTGCCTCGAAAAACCTGTAAGGGTCTTGTTTCTGTCAGTTTGCCCCCAAACAAAACAAATTTGTGGTGCTCTAACCAGCACGTCATTCTGGATCCTCCCTGGGAAGAAAATACCTCTTGGCCCATGAATAGATTTGGGGAACTAAGTTAGAGCTTCTCATTCCCTACAAAAAGACTAGCCATGTCTCAGAGAATACCTCACTTAAGCAGCAGTTCCCTGTTTTCCAAATGTATTCCCTCCCAAATTGGGATGAATGATTTGGAGATTCCGAGCGCAAATCATTTATGTAGCTGACTCTCCCATTTCTCTTAACAACCGGTCTGGGTTCTTCCTCTCTCCTCTTTCCCTCCCTTCCTCTCCCCTTGCCACTCTTCTTTTCTTCTCTCTTCTTTCTCCTGTTCTTGGTTTAGTCCAGGGAAGGGCTAACCTGACTTCAGCATTTTTGCTTTTGTAGCATATATAATTAGTCCTGAAGATGGGAAAGCCATGTGGTTTGTAGATTTGGCCAGGTCCACACTGTCTGGAATGTGTGCACTTGAGCATGATCTGTAGACCGTTCCCTCCAGGCTAACTCATTACGTCCAAAGAGCGAAAAAAATGAAGCAAAGTTTTCAAAGCGGGAGTCTCTCTGTTACAACTCAATTGCATTTATTTATTTTTACCAAGTAATTATTTTAAATTTCAACCTCATTTTGGCATGTTTGACATCAAGGCATGTCGTGACTCATGACAGTTTTAAGATAATCATCCAATATATCAGACTTTTTTTCCAGGAAATAAAATCCCTTTATAGAGTTTTTGCCATTACAATCCAGCTCTATGTCTGAGTCACAGATGTGGGTTTACTATCCAGCTGTGCTCAGTAGTATCAGGTCAGTGAATCAAGCTAAGATCTATGATGTCCGCAGAGCATGTTCTTGAAAATTCGACGAAGGTAAATCTGCCACATTCACGTTCTCATCATCTGCTGACATTGAAATTCCAAATTACAATTCAGGAGAAAGAAGTCCACTCAAAGAGCTAGGGGAGGAGGGGGAGAAAGGCTGATGGTATGACCTCCAAATGAAAGATTATTATCCCACTGATGGGATATGAGTTTACCTGGTGTTTGTACCACCTGAGTGTGTGCTCGAGCATGTGCATGCGTCTGATTGAGCCCAGGCACTAAATCCTTGAAAATGATTGTGACACCCTAACCCAACCGTATTCTCCAGCACTCTGCAATGTTTCCTATTTGTTTTAACCTGTAGGAAGAAGGAGGATTTGCAGATGATAGTGCCATTTCTAATCTGCTTTGGGTAAGCCTGACTCTAACATAGATGTCCTCTAGATTATAGCCACAGTTCGACCTCGCCATGTGTAATCTTCATCACTGGTGTTTCCCTTTTAAGCCCTCGCTGTTTGGTTCCTTACCCCCAGACAAGATGCCACCTCTATCCAGAGAAGGGAGCTATCCTGTTTCCTTAATTTTTTTTTAATCATATAATGACAAACTTTAAAGACTTTAAGTAAGAGATTTTACGTTAAATGCTGAAACTGTCAATGAAAGTCACGGTTCCCTCTCAGTAACTGAATATCATAGAGATTGCAGTAATCTTATCATTACCTCATGTAATTACTGCACAGAACTGACTTGGGTATATTTACTGTGCTTGTGTGGATTTCTGTTAGCACTCTAAGAAAACAAACAAATAGGAAGGACTCTCTTGAAAAGAGAACTGAAATTGCAATGAGTAAATTAACATCCTGGTAGAGAAATCTTGTTTTTATCTCTACTCCTCCCCTCCCAGCTCTGATACACCTTTTCTTTTCACCTCTAATCCTCTTGCTTTGCTCTATAGGAACCTGTATATGCTTCTACTTATTCTCCTGCTATACCTGCTGCTCATAAACACCTGTCTTTTGTATCTATTAATCAGGTGAGGAAAAGCCTACACATTTTAAGCCTCATTGCAATTTCTGAGCAGTAGGGAAGAACTTGTTTCATTTGGGGAAGTAACTCCTTTGCTGCATTTCAGTGCGTGTTGTGTTTGTGTGTGTGTGTGTGTGTGTGTAATCCATTCTCATAAATTTAGAGCTAGTCACATCACATCCATGGGTCAGACTTTTAGATAGACTTGATGGCATTCATTCACTGAATGAATCGTGAAATGGGTTTAAGAGGAAAATTTCCCCCTTTTAATGTCCAATCTTCATATCCTAAGGTAAGTCAGGAGCCCAAGGAATACGCCAGAGTGTTCTTGCTCCCGCTTGGGAACAGTGCTATCTTTCTAAGCTTGATAAAGGAAGATGTGGAGATGTGGTGGAGGCAGTTGGGTGTGGATGGGCTGGAGTGGAAGATACAGAAAAGAAGAGGCTATTCAGACAGGAGCTGCTTGCAGTGATTTACTGAGATGAGAAACCACAGACCTCCTGCCCTTTATGCTCTGTCTTCACTGTACCTCATCTGAACCCCACTCCAGAAAGGAGATCTGGCTTGGGCAGAATCATTCCGTTGGTGCATAACACATGATCCTTGTTAAAACTCAGAGTACCAGTGATTGTTTTTTATTACCCTTGGAATGTCCCTGGGGTCAAAATAGCTATGAGAAGTGCCTGCATCCACTTTGTCATGAATCCCAGATGCTAGCCTCTTTCCTTCTGAGGGAACTTAACCTAGTCATTTCCCTCTGAGGGCGTTTGTCTCCTCATCAGAACTGGGACTTTCTTACCTCTAAGATGTCCTCTAACTAAAAATTTCATGACTATACTGTTCCTTTAGGATGAGTGGTGACAAAACAGGTCTTTGAGGAAGACACTGAGACCTTATTTCAAATATGAAACTGACAGAGTCCTATCAGAGCGAGGTGTCTGCTGGGCCCTCCTACCTCACCTTATATCTTCACAGTGGAAACCCCCCTCTTCCTCACTCTCCTGCATTCCTCTGAAGTTAGGAATGCTGATGTGTGAGAGCCCAGCCCCACACAGACATCAGGGTCAGCCCCCAAAAACAGGCTGAAATCTGGAGCAAACCTGCTGTTCTATCACCGAGGGGGTGGGGATAGGTTGTTTCTTCTAAATAGGTCATATTAAACTTGAAAAGAAAAAATATATTATTGAACTGTTTAAATATAAATTATATTTATTATATATATATGCACATACATACATTTTTTAATAAACTTTATTTTTTTAAAGGAGTTTTAGGTTCACAGCAAAATTGAGCCAAAAGTATAGAGATTTCCTGTATATCTTCTGCCCTCCCGCCCACCCCACCCCCACATACACACACACATAGTCTTCCCCACTATCAACATCCCACACCAGAGTGGTACATTTGTTAAACGTGTTGAACCTGCATTGACACATCATTAGTGCCCAATGTCCATATTTACATTTGGGTTCACTCTTGGTGCATAGTCTCTGGATTTTGACAAATGTATAATGACATGTATCCATCATTATAGTATCATATAGACTAGTTTCACTGCCCTAAAAACCCCCTGCACTCCATCTATTTATACCTCCCTCCCTCGAATCCTTGGCAGTTTCTTTATTGTCTCCATGGTTTTGTCTCTTCCAGAAGGTCATATAGTTGGGATCATGCAGCATGTAGCCTTTTCAGATGAGCTTCTTTCACTGTGTCATATGCATTTAAGATGCCTCCGTCTTTTCATGGCTCGATAGCTTCTTTCTTTTTAGTGCTGAATAATATTCTCTCTCTGGTTATACCACAGTTTGTTTGTTTGTTTGTTTGTTTGTTTTAAAAATATGGAACACTTCATGAATCTGCATGTCATTCTTGTGCAAGGGGCCATGCTGATCTTCTCCGTATCATTCCAGTTTTAGTATACGTGCTGCCAAAGGAAGCACGTACCACAGCTGATTTATCCATTTGCTTACCAAAGGGCAACTTGGTTGCTTCCAATTTTTGGCAATTACAAATAAAGTTGCTATAAATATCCATCTGCAGGTTTTTGTGTAGACATTTTCGACTCATTTGGGTATCAAGCAGCACAGTTGCTGGATCATATGTTAAGACTCCTTAGTTTTGTAAGAAACTGCCAAACTGTCTTGCAAAGTGGCTGTACCAAAGTTTGCATTCCCACCAGCAAAAAATAAGAGTGCCTGTTGCTGCATATCCTCACCAACATTTGGTGTTGTCAGTGTTCTGGACTTTGGCTGTTCTAATGGGTGTATAGTGGTATCTCATTGTTGTCTGAATTTGCAGTTCTCTAATGACTTTTGAGGTGGAGCACCTGTTCATATGCTTGTTTGCCACACATATATCTTCTTTGTTGAGATGTCTGTTCAGATCTTTGCCCATTTTTCAGTTGGTTGGTTGTTTTCTTATTGATGAGTTTTAAGAGTTCTTTGTATATTTTGGATAACATTTCTCTATCAGGTGTGTCCTTTGCAAATATTTTCTCAGTCTGTGTCTTGTCTTCTCATTCTCTTGACAGTGCTTTCACAGAGCAAAGGCTTTTTTATTTCAATGAATTTCAGTTTACCAGTTCTTTCTTTCATTAGTGTTGTACCTAAAAAGTCATCATTGAATTCACAGTAATCTAGATTTTTCTTTTATGCTATCTTCTATAAATTTTATAGTTTGACATTTTACATTTAGATTTATGATCCATCTTGAGTTAATTTTTGGGGAGGGTGTAAATTCTGTATCTAGATTTTCTTTTTCCCTCAGGAAGTGGATATCTAGTTGTTCCAGCACCATTTCTTGAAAAGACGTTTTAAGTTCACTGTATTGCTTTGGACCTTTCAAAGTTAGTTGAGTATATTTGTATGAGTGTATTTCTAGGGTCTCTATTCTGTTCTATTGATCTACTGATCTGTTTTTGTTTTTTTTTCCTCAGTAATACCACACTGTCTTGATTATTATAGCTTTATAGTAAGTCTTAAAGTCGGATAGTGTCAGTCCTCCAATTTCGTTCTTCTCCTTTGTTATTGTGTTGGCTGTTCTGAGTCTTTCCCCCTCTCCATATAAACTTTAGAATTAGTTCATCAGTATCCACAAAGTAATTTGCTGAGATTTTGATTGAAATTGCACCAGATCTGTAGATCAAGTTGGAAAGAACTGGCATCTTGACAATACTGTAGCTTCCAATCCATGAACATGGAATATCTCTCCATGCATTTTTAAGTTTAAAGAAAAATACCACGTACAGTAAGAGGTAGTTTATGTTCCATCACTTCAGAATTAAAATAGCCTTAAAATTCTGTATTTTTATATCTTGACAACTTTCTCAGATAAACATTTTATATACCAGACTTTGTAGCACTACCTCATCAGTGTCCTTGAAGACTTCTTACCTCCCACAGACCTGGTATCTGTGTTCACTAATGCAGAGGCTCAGAAAAGAAAACAGAGCATTACAACAGCATACATGTTCTGTCTAAATGGACCGTTTGTCCCTTTGTTGGGCTTTCACGTGCATTTCCTTCTTCCTCACATGCCTCACAACTGTACCAGAAGAAGATTTCCCTGTATCCCTCTCCCTTCATCTGAGTTGCTGGTAGATGGTGGCAAGACCATGGTTAGTTGGAGGTCTAAGCCTAGTTGGGATCTTTCTCCATGTTTTGTTCAAGCCATTGAAGGCTGTGTGTGCTGACAAGGGACTGAAATCACTGAAGGAGGGGGCGAAGCCACAATTCTTTAACAGTACACAGAATTCTAAAAAAAAAAAAAAAAAGTAAGTAGTACTGATTTGTCACTTTATTTCTACTACTTAATCTGTGTTCTTATAATTTCTTTAGTTTAACTAGATGTGAATAAGATAAAAATTTAAAAACCAGATCACAGTATTTTCTATCCATGAAGCTCTCCAGTTGTGGAAGAATTTTACCCTTAAATCTGTACTAATCCTAGGAAAACATGTTAGATTTGCTCACTCTTCTTGTATCACCTCTCTGTGTCAGCAACATGTGGGAAGAGTTGCAGTATGCATTCTCAGTAGGTATACAGAAGCAAACCCATCAGTAATGATGCAGTGACATGAAAACATTCTTGCAGATTGATCCTTTGCCTAACTTCAAACTGTGTCCTACCAAGTCCCTGCCATCCCTAAGACCTGCCTTCCTTCCCAGCTGTCCAGCTGTTTTCACTTGTTTCACTGCCTCACTGCCTTCTACACACACACACACACACACACGCACATGCACACACACGCACACAGGTACACGCAGATGCTTATTCCTTCCCCTCACTGTTTCCATCTCTCTGTACCACATTCATGGGATCTGCATTTGAAAGAATGGAGGACAGATGGAGTAGGGCCTCTATTCATATTCTGTCCCAACTCTCTTACCATTCCAGTCAATCCTAAATATCATCAGCTAAACCTAGACAAGCCTGGAAAATGGCACAATACTTATTATAATATATACCACGTCCTTCTCTAAACAAGGAAAGAAAAACTTAGAAGGGAAAAACAAGACAAGACAATAATGAAATGGAAAGCTAAAAAAAAGTCAATGGACAAAGATGTGTGTCTTGTTCTCACATTTTGAATTCAAAAGTTTAATAGCAGCTTGTGAGAAATTGTATTAATCTTCTCAGGGGATATATAAGCTGTATATTTCTTACCCCACTAGAGAGCCATCTGAAGTCAGATGACAAAGATTGGGCAAACTACTGGAAGCTTCTAATAGCTGTATCATTCCTGGGCTCGTAGCTTCCATGTTCCTGCAGGAGCTCCCGGGGAATCTGAGTGCTTTGGGAAATGGAGTTGTGGATTCGGGGATGCCATTTTTTTGAGTCATGAACCACACCCCGCCACCACACCTGGGACTTTGGAGATGTGTTACCAAGTTCAGCAGAACTAATGATGTCTGGATCTTTGGAGAAGAAAACTTTCTTGGCACTTCAGATATTTTTTCAAAATGTTTTAAGCCAAGTGCTACACTGATTTGATTAAAATTCACTCCCGAAACTTCATTTTCAAAGAAAATGTATTATCTTTTTTTGAATTTTGATGAGGTCTTCCTGGCAAGTCAACCTCAGAGTTTATTTAATAAGAGTATTTGATTCAGAGAATTACTTGGAATTAGGGTCATCTCACCAGTCGTAAGTGGAAAAGTGAAGGAAAAGGGTTTTTAACTTTGGGATAATATTTTATTTTGATAAAATTTAAAACTTACCAAAAAAGGGCCAATGATAGGGCTCTCTCATATACCCTTTACCAAAGCCACCAACTGTTAGCATTCACTCGCCGCCCCCACCCCGTCTCCTCTCTTCCCTCCAACGCATCCCCTGCCACTGCTGCTGACTTCCCTCTTCCCCTTCTGTCTTGTATACACATACATGATATACATGGTTGGGGCTACCCTAACAGAACGCCATAGACTGAGTGGCTTATAAACAACAGAAATTGATTTCTCACAGTTCCGGAGGCTGAAAGTTCAAGATCAGGGTGCCAGTATATTCTGTGTCTGGTGAGAGCCTGCTTGCTCTTTGTTGATGCTCCCTGCATCCTCACATGGTGGGACGAGCAGGGGAGCCTTCTGGGGTGTCCTTTATAAGGGTGTTACTCCTCTTCAGGAGGGCTCCACCTCCCTGACCTAACACCTCCCAAAGGCCTCACCTCGGGTGCCTGGGTGGCTCAGTTGGTTGAGCGACTGCCTTCGGCTCAGGTCATGATCCTGGAGTCCCGGGATCGAGTCCCGCATCGGGCTCCCTGCTCGGCGGGGAGCCTGCTTCTCCCTCTAACCCTACCCCCTCTTGCGCTCTCTCTCTCACTCTCTCTCTCTCAAATAAATAAATAAAATCTTTAAAAAAAAAAAAAAAGGCCTCACCTCCTAAGACATCACACTGGGGATGAGGTTTCAACGTACGTAATTTGGGGCACACAAACATTTGGTCAAGCTCACTTCCGTAACCACGATACAGTGATGAAGATGAGGCAATGGAACACTGATGCAGTGTTTAGTCCATAGCCCATTTCCAGCTGTGTCTGTTCCCCTCCAGTCCCTTCTAGCCCCCACTGTCCCTTCAGGAAAAGAGTTTTTAACCTAATTTAAATTACCAAACATCTCAAAGGATTCATGCACTAGATGATGGAGAAGTCCATGTTCATGGCTTAACCCAAATGTGGCCCATGCAGATATGTTTTATGCCCATCTCTCCGGGAAAGGAAAGAAAAAGCCCTCTCCTGTATCACCTTCCATCATTCCAGTGCTTTAGGAAGATGAACTCTGCCAATCTCTACTTTCTTGCTGAATGAATCTAGAAGAGTTTTCTTCTGTTGGTCAGTTAAGGGAAGTCAGTTGGATGGACTTCCCCTCAGGGCTCTCCTGGTTTTCTGACTTTGGTCAGTGGAAGGTCTATGATTACGTGGACCTTTGTTGCTTCTTATCCAAGGAAAAACTCCTAACAAGGGAAGAAGAGCTGGGGAACCTGCCAGAAGAGGTTAAGGCAAGCCCCAGCAGGAACGGCCCACCTCAGGTCTGAGAAGGGGCTGAGGTTAAAGCCAAAGCACAGAGCCAGGAGGCCACACCAGCTTTAGGGCCCCTGTCATAGAAGCAACCTTGCGGTGGGCAGCGGAGCGAGCGAGGGAAGTTCCTTCTGCTCTGGGGAGGAGGCTTTTCCTCTCTTCCTTCTTCAGCGCTCGCCCCCATAGCACCTGGCCCTGCCTCTCTTCCTGTTCCATGCTCCCTGCCACTTGATAAATTTTAAATTTTATCAAAATAAAAAATTATCAAAAAATTAAAAAGCCCCTTTCTTTCATTTTCCCCTCATGATTTGTGCCTAATTTGACCCTAATTCCAAGGAACTCTGAGAGGGGTTGGTAATGAGAGGAGGGACAGCATGGAGGAGGAGGGAAAGCAAACTCTGTCCTACCAGCGTTGAGGGCCTCCCGCCCTGGTGTCGCCCGCCACGTCATCCACACTCTATCCCTGGCACGCCCCTTCCCCTCCACTGCACTCCATCCTCCACCTCTTCCTGCACCTCCTCCTCTCACCTCAGCCCAGTCCCGTCCTCGCTCCTCCCCTCTCCTCCCCTCACTCAGTCCCCAAAGCCTCTTCCTCCCAGGCCAAATGAGTTCACCAAGGCCTTGGAAACTGAAGAGGCAGGTATCTCCAGAACCCCTTTAGAAGCTTCTGAAAGCAGTTTTTAGGTAGAGATGTTAGTCTGTATGTAGGTTACGTCCATAGCACGATTCATCCTCAGTGTCAGACACACTGTGACCCAGACGCCCCTTTCGGGGGCTGACCTGCTTCCCTAACTGCCCACGTAACAGAGTTGTCTGGGAGAAAGCATGCTGATTTCCAGAAAACCTTCTTGTAGCACACTTTATTCCTATACTCAGCTTTCTGTCTTTTATACTTGACCGTGGTCCTCGTGAACGGACATGGATAAGATTTTCTGGATTGACCATGTCTTTTGTGAGAATAGATGGATAAAATTTCCTAATCAGCTGAGTTTAGCTATCTCAGTAAATTGAGCAACTTTAAATTGATGGCATGAAGAGAGTCTCTATTTTTGTTTATTTGTACAAAGTATCATTTTGGTGTTCCAGTATTCCAAACGAATGAGTGAAAAAAAAAAATCAAAGTTTTAACCTAAAGTTTCAGTGTTGTTGATGGTGATCTCTCACCCAAGCTGGAAGTTAGGATGCCAAACCTATCTCAGCTAGAACGGTTACGGACATTTTTGGACAGTGTAGCGCTCCTGTTTGTTTGCCTGCTCTTTGGCTCACAGAATGCTGCATGCTGAAATTCACAGCTCTGTCCTTTCCCTGTCCCGTTTTCTCCTTGGCACACTTCGTAAGCAGCGGGTCACAGAAAGTCGAGAGAGCCAGATGACTATTGAAGAGAGGAAGCACCTCATCACTGTAAGAGAAGAAGCCTGGAAGACAAAAGGCAAAGGAGCGGCCAACGACTCCACCCAGTTTACAGTGGCTGGCAGAATGGTGAAGAAAGGTCAGAATGTGTGTGTGTGCGTGCATGGGTGCGTGGGAACAGGTGTGCGTGCGGGGGGGTGGGGGGGCACACGCTCTGTTGCCCATGGAGGGGAGGGTGGCACATGATAACTCAATTTAAAAAATCAAGCCATGGTCTTTTTTAGTTTTTACTCTTATTGAAGTTGTGTAAACGTTTTCTGGCTAGATTTTGTGAGCTATTCCTACTGAAAACCTTTTCTTCCTATTAGCATCATCTTTATGTAGGAAGTATAATTCAGTTAGACACATTTCAAAATTTAGCCATTTGAAAGTTGAGCGCAGGTTTCAAAAAGCAATTGCAAATCATCTAACAAATCTTAGTCCTTTCCCATAATTGCTTTTAAATTATTTTCATTTTCTTGCCATCTGGCAATCAGTTAACCCAAATAAGCCTTTGTCAATGAAGAACGAGTTTATGTCTTCTCTTTTTTAGAGTAATTTCTAGGTCCCTTTCCATCAAACCAGAGTTCACCGGCTTGCAAAGCCCTAGTTTCTGATCTGTTTTAATAGGTGTTTAAAAGATGTATGCCATTCTGAGGAAGTGGGATTCCCTGCAGACGGTCACTTCTTTGCCGCTGAGCTCTTAGAATTGATTTGAAACCAGTATTGAAAGATTTATGAAATTGACCGATGCGTCACATGGTCAGTGAAGTCCCTTTATGCCTCACGTGATCAGTAAATCTGTGAGGCTCCCTATCTGGTGGGAAATGGTTAAAATCTGGGGTCCCTTCATCACCTATCTGCATATACCTTCATTTTCTAAGGTATTGTTTAAAAACAAATTTCCTGACTTGGTGATAAAAGCACTCACACGCACTTAGAGCTAACGTATGTTGTCATCACCTTTCTCAGTTCATGCTTCTCTTTTCTGGAAACCTTTCAGAATCCTCACTTATAAATAGTGCCTAACTCATTGTAGGTGCATAATAAATATTTGCAGAAGGAAGGGCAGGGAAACCCTGAATTGTGATTAACTCAAATCTTGGTGGAAGAAAACAGAAGACAGTTTGCTCCTACCGAACGAGGTAGTCATTGCGTATTTTCTTCATCAGATCACAGACCTGTATACTCATGTTAAACGACTTTGGCCTGAGCCCCATCCCTGTGTTAACAAAAGCAGACCCTGAGGCCCATGCTGGTTAAGAACTCAAGCTGGGAACTTGAACCAGAGTTCCGATCTTCCAACTTTTAGCCTGGACTTTCATCCCGATAACTTTTTACTTTGGTTTCTTTCTTCCTCTTCCAACTTAAAAATTACCATTTATTTGTAAGCAGGCCCTTATTACCAAATACACTGCCCTTGTGCATAGTGATGTCAGAGGAAGTGGATTTGCTCTCATGCCAGTTTGGAGAACAAGGTTAGAGAAGTTCTTATCCCTTAGCGTAGGAGTTTGCTTTCACATTTCTTTTTTTTTTTTTTAAGATTTTATTTATTTATTTGACAGAGAGAGACACAGCGAGAGAGGCAAGCAGGGGGAGTGGGAGAGGGAGAAGCAGGCCTCCCATGGAGCAGGGAGCCCGATGCGGGGCTCGATCCCAGGACCCTGGGATCATGACCTGAGCCGAAGGCAGACACTTAATGACTGAGCTACCCAGGCACCCCTGCTTTCACATTTCTTGAACAAATCCAGGATCTTTATTTAACAGGTGCTCTATGGCTTGCTCAGGAAATAATTTTCTTGTACTTTTAATCTAATGAAAAAGCTGTATCCTGTTTTTCTAATATTTTTTACCACTTGCTGAGTTACATGTTTCACTGGAATCGTCAGCTCCTTCTGATTTGCAGTCATTTGGCATCCAGGTGCTACACTCACAAACTGCAGAATCAAGTAGCCCCTTTGCCACAGCCACAGAGACTTCTCAGCTCAGCGGGTTGTGACATATCAGTGAGTTGCTGAGAGGTGTGCTGTACCCTGATTTTCATTCCCTCCCTCCAGAAGACTCTATTCTCCCCTCGCTTCGTTAAGACGTTTTGATGTTCCTAGACTGTACCTAACAATTGGTACTCTAGTTCCTGTGGTATCCTATGATTCTCTGAAAGGAAAGTGCTCAAAATACGCCTTTGAATAAGAGAGCTATGAAAATGTCTCTGAAGAGACATAACCAGGTGACTGGTTATTGCAGGTAGAATCACTGAGAAGAGGTATGGGGAGTGTTTTGTTTAACAGTGTCCCATCATTTAAATTTATATGCCCTCCCCCATTAGGGAGAAACCCTTGCCTATAGTTGGGAAGGGGATGTCCCACCTGCGGGAGCTCTTGCGGGTGTTGCCGCCTGAAGGGGCAGCAGGGGGCGCTCCGACGGTCCGGAGGGCCGGTTCCCCGAGCTCTACCTCCTTTTAGTAGGTGATGATTTACGGTACCTGTACTGCCTGTGATACCAAATTTTACTTTATTATCTTCCAAGAAAGTTTGCTTTCTCACCGATAGAAACCTTTTGTGGGTTTGGTAACTGAAATAAATGCTTTAATTTTTATAGACATCATCAGGCAAATATATGTACCTATTAAGAAATACTTCCAGAATATCACCTAAAACTGAAGTTTTAAACCACATTTCAATATTTTTCTTTAAAAGTTTTATGCTATTATACATCCCTCTCCAGCTAACGGAAGGAGCAGAGCGATTCATTCATTTATTTTTCCTAGTGAGCGATAGTGAGTTACATGTTCTGCAAATGCTGTTCTTTGAGGGATATGCTTAAAGTGGCAATGTCATCTAATGATTTCACATCTATTACAAATGAATACAAAGAACATTAACATCTCATCTTGTTCTTTGTAAATGCACTAAACACTTTTCTTTGCAATCCCTTCTACGTAGGTGAGGGAAAAAGTACTCATCTTTGTCTTTATTAAGGTTTCTTGTTCCAACCAGATATCCTCTCTATGCTGGAATGCCTTTCTTTCATGTGTCCCTAACCTTTATACTTTTAAAAGATTCCCCCCCCCACACACCCCCCCCGCTTCTTGTTAAATGTATGTGAAAGCATATTGCTAGTTCCCAGCCACACCTGAGATGGATACAACCCTTCAGCAATCATAGATCAATTTAACTATATCCTCTTTTTTGTCTTTCTTCTAAAAGGTTAGTACTCCTTAGGCTGTTACTCAATAAAATCACACTCTGCTTGGGGCACCTGGGTGGTTCAGTCATTAAGTATCTGCCTTTGGCTCGGGTCATGATCCCAGGGTCCTGGGATCGAGCTCCGCATCGGGCTCCCTGCTCAGCGGGAAACCTGCTACTCCCTCTTCCACTCCCCCTGCTTCTGTTCCCTCTCTCGCTGTCTCTCGCTGTCAAATAAATAAATAAAATCTTAAAAATGATCACACTCTGCTTGATGTCCCCAAAGGCCAAACTGCCCCCACCTTGTCTCAGCCTGCAGGAGGACCCCAATGCCAGGGGCCACTTGGCAGCTGGTGTGACACGGCCCATTCTCCACTTCCTCTGTGGGATGTGGTGCAAAATACTTTCTCTTGACCTGCCTCCACCACCCTAAAGGGCCTTCAGGACTCACAACTCCATGTGTTTAAGTATATTCTGATGCCTTACACACTCTTCTATTCCATTTACGTGTTATGGGCACGTTTCCTCACCTGTCTTCATTGTTCATTTTGGAGTGGCAGCTTCACTGCCATTTCAGCTACTGTAGTCCTTAGAAACTACAAAACTGTGTCTACATCTGCAGTTGTCCTACCTAGCCACAATACCTGCCGGATGTACGTCATGTGCACACGCATGCATGTGTGTAAAGTCTATACGTTGTAAGGTCTACGTTGGGACTGATGGAGATCCAGCAGGGTCCTGGGAATTTCCAGAAATGATCCTGAGATACTAACTAGCTTCTTTGATGTTCTGCAGGTTTGGCATCACCCACAGCCATAACTCCAGTAGCGTCTCCTATTTGCAGTAAAACAAGGGGCACTACACCAGTTTCTAAACCCTTGGAAGGTAAGTCACCGAGGCACCTGATATGCCCGTGGGTCTAAGACCAGAAGAGTCCCCGTGACACCCTCTCATGGATGGTTCCCGCTTGCCTAGATATTGAAGCCAGACCAGACATGCAGCTGGAATCGGACCTGAAGCTGGACAGGCTGGAAACCTTCCTAAGAAGGCTGAATAACAAAGGTACATACCAGAAGCCAGAGGGAAGCTTCGGTCCTTGTGCTTGTAGCTCACTGGGATTCGTATTTCAATGAGGAGCTAAAGAAACCTAAAAAGAAAACCCTGCTTCTCTCGCAAAAGTCTCTAAATCACAATTCTGATTGCTTTTTCTCCACTAAATTGTCTTCTTTCTCTTTGACTTCACTGATTTATAGTGAAAGCATTACCTTTGTTATCATTTTTAAAAGGAAGTCAGGAATGATTGGATTACCCAGGTCTGATTCACTTCATACTGTACTAGACTGGGGACCTCCAGTAAGGTTGGTTCTTGAGTCTCAGTCCCTGGGATGTCACCCAATCAGGACTGAGAACCCAGTAATTTTGCTTTTATACTTGAAAGCAGGTATTACACAAAATCGATGTGATCTCGCGCCCGATGAAATTTAAAATTGTATATGTCAGTTTCTTTTTCTTTTAAGATTTTTTTTATTTATTTGTTTGAGATAGAGAGTGAGAGAGAGAGCATGAGCCAGGGGGCAGAGGGAGAGGGAGAAGCAGGGTCCCCACTGAGCAGGGAGCCCGACGCAGGGCTCAATCCCAGGACCCCAAGATCAAGACCTGAGCCACCCAGGCACCCCTATCTGTCAGTTTCTAATAAGGTAGCAGATGATGTATTGCAAGTGATTTCTGAATAAATGTTGAAATAAACATTTCAGTACAAAAGTCCATGAAGTATACAAAGTAAAGGAATAATATGCAGAACTAGCGTCATCTCTTAATAAAAATGTCCAGTACTTGAGGGGTGCCTGGGTGGCTCAGACTCTTGATTTTGGCTCAGGTCATGATCTTATGGTCATGAGATTGAGCCCTGACAACAGGCTTCGTGCTCAGTGCAGAGTCTGCTTGAGGATTCTCTCCCTCTCTCTCTGCCCTTACCCCCCACTTGCATGCATGCTCGCTCTTTCTCTCTCAAAATAAATAAATAAATCTTTAAAAAAAAATGTCCAGTACTTGAAACCAATCGAATACTAAGCACTGGGAGTCGCTACTGTTGACAGTGACCTCCTAATAGCTTGGGGATAATGTAGACGACCACTTTATACCAGGAACATGAAAGTGTAATATAATAACGAAACTGGCAAGGCAAGGAATTCAAACAACTCGAAGCTCATTGCATATATGGAACGGTGATCTAGCTCAGCAGGTCAGGAAACTAATCCAGCTCTCTACCTGTTTTCGTTAATGAAGTTTGTTTGGAACGAGGTCATGCTCACTTGTTAATGTGTTGCGAAGAGTCACTTCTGCACAGTAGCAGGGGTGAGTGCTTGCCACACAGGCCATATAGCCTCCCAAGCACAGCCTATGGTGTTTACTATGTGACCCTTTCTAGAAAAAGTTTTTACCGATTTCTGATCTAGAATGAGGCTGAGGCCATTTCCACCTCCAGTAGTTCAGAAATGCTCGGTGGGCTTTCATGGCCTCCTTCTCTCCTACCACCTGCGTGGTGCAAGCTTTTTGAAGATGGGCAGTCCTTCCGGGAGAAGTCAAGGAAGGCCCAGGAAGCATCCGTGGGACCCTGGGCCTCACTGTCATGTTCTCTCCACTTCTGGAATGTAGGGGGAAATAAATTTGAAGATATTGTGTAGTTGGTGTCGTGTTTGGACACAAATCCGATGTCATGTATTCTCTTCATCTGTTGGTAGTTGGTGGGATGCAGGAGACCGTACTCACGGTCACTGGTAAATCTGTGAAAGAGGTGATGAAGCTGGACGATGACGAGACCTTTGCCAGATTTTACCGCAGCATGGATGACACTGTGCCTCGAAGCCCCGTGGAGCTGGACGAGGATTTCGATGTCATTTTCGATCCTTATGCCCCTAAGTGAGTTATTTCAGTTTCCATCTTTCACCACTGAGAATGGCTGGTTCCTTCGTCAGCCTTCACACGGTACCTCTATGAGGATCTTCTCTCGCTGTCACCGCCTTCTGCCGTAGACCTTCCTTACAGACACATGATTATTCTCTAGAGCCAGACACATGAGGTAGATGAAACACATGCGCTCCAGAACAGATGTGCGCTCGGGCAGAATGTCGGTGAACACAGCGTGTGCCACGGATGTTTGCCCTGGTCCATAAAAGTAATGTCACTGGATTGTTCACATAACTGAATATTGTCTTGCAGATTTTTAGATGAACATAAATTTAGCGAGAGGTCTCTATACTGTCTTTCATTTGACATGTTGAACTCTTACTCGTAACTTTGAAAAATATTTGGATCACATGGGCTCAAACTCCTACAACGAGCTAGAAAATCAATACAGCGTGTTACTTAACTTACAATAATTCATGAAATGAATAGATCTGAGAGCCTTCTCAGTGATGACCAAGGGTCGCTCTTCACCCAGGGTCATGACTAAACCACCTCAGGAAAGCAATTATGGTTTTAGGATTCCTTCAGTTGCAGGTGCCAGAAAGAAATCCAAGTCAAACGGACTTCGGCAAACGAGAGGTGTGGAGCGATTTATAGGTTCACTCACTGAAAGGTGAAGGTGTGAACTAGGTTCCAGGGGCTCCTCAGAATGAGTTCTCTTCTCTTGCCGCTTTTCCTTCGGGCTGCTTTGCTGCAGCCAAGCTGTAACCATGTGGTGGACAGTGGCCACCCCAGCTGTGGATGTTTCAGCTACCTACTCTGCCGTTCCAGCACAGACAGCTTCTCTTCTCACAGTTCCCGCCAGCCCAAGTTCCAGGCTTGATTTTCTAGGGCCCGAGCCCAGCCCTAAAGCAATCACTGTAGCCAAGGGGATAGAAGGTGCTGATTGGCCAGAGCTGGTCTCTGGATGCCCCAGAGCCAGTGTCAAGGTTTTCCTACCAGAAGCCAGGGAGAGTATACACTGGGCAGGCTATGCCTACAGCCATGGACCACATTTGTCTCTTCCAGAAGACTGTGGGGTCACCATACATTTTCCTGCATTTTTTGCATATTTCCCATTTTTTTCAGTTTTTCTCAATTTTCTATCTTAAAAAATGAACAGTTTGCCATTTCCTGCCTTTAAGTGAAATTTTGTGTATTTGCATACACAGGCATTTTACCATTTCTCATCTTCTCCCAACCCAAATGTCATTGCTTAAATCGTTATATCTATAGAGCTATATCTATGTTTATAAACACACTCTCACACGGAGGACCATATTATATATAATAGCACAGAGGCCATGCAGTTGGAAATTGAGAGCAGGAGTGGAATCTGTCAGGAAACCATGTGACTGGATCGCTTACCTCCCCATGTCTGGTCTGCCCCCAGAGAGTTGTGTCAGTGTATGAAGTTATAGCTGGCTTCTTGGACCTATTTTATTTCAATACATTCTTCAAAGCAGTGGTTACTTTTCAGAAAGGTGCAAAGGGTTGAGAGGAGGCTAGTTGTGGGGGAGTTCCTAAGGAAACTGAAAACCAGTTGTGTAAAAAGAACCTTTAGTCTGGAGGAAAGAGAAATCGAGAAGCAATGACTGGCTGTAAATTCTTGAAGGGCTCCCCAGGGACAGAAGAAGTAGACGTGTGTAATATTCCAACAGGAGAAGTAGGAGGAGTTCATGGGTGTGATAAGGGTGAGGAAGAACTTCCTACCCTGCAGAGCTATCCAGTAGTAGAATGAGCTGTCCCATGTAGCACCAGATGCCCCTCCAAGCAGAAACCACAGGGTGTGGTGTGGGCGGTGGGGAGCCTCTGGGATCTTAGACTAAATGGGCCTGAATCCCCCATCTCCAAGATTCTTTGTCTCCATGTCAGGAAGTGGCAGGCAGGAGAAGGAACTGTACGACTTACAACGAAATCAGGAAATAAAATGGTAGAGACTGTTATTTCAGGTCAGAGACCCCCAAATAAAGCAGGCGTGGAGGCTATGCAGACCAAGGCTACAACTCCACTTTGCTCCCCAGGTTGACCTCCTCTGTGGCCGAGCACAAGCGCGCAGTGAGGCCCAAGCGTCGGGTTCAGGCTTCCAAAAATCCCTTGAAAATGCTGGCAGCCAGAGAAGATCTCCTTCAAGAATACACGGAGCAGAGATTAAACGTTGCCTTCATGGAGTCGAAGCGGATGAAAGTAGAAAAGAGTGAGTATATGAAACCACCACCACCCCGCCTCTGTGTTGGGGTCTGGTGATTAGGTGATTTTAATCATCTTTTCTGTCTTGCTAAGGCCAATCATGTGTTCAAAAGACACCCATCAAATAAAAATGAGTAAGTTTGCACACACACGTGCACACCCGCCTGGAATGGAAAGGATTTTCACAGAAATTCTTAGAGTGTGGAGCGTCTGTTCACTTTGTTAATTTAAATTATCCTGTTTTGCTGAGTTTTCTTTCAAGAGATTGGAGGAGAAGGATGCTTCTCAGCTTTGTAGTTCAACCCATTTTCAGCTCTGTAGAGCCCAAACACAGTAATTCCCCACTTAATCTTGTTCGAGAGCAAATCATGTGATCGCTCATGAGAAAATGTCCCAAATTACTGCTTTTCCTAACCCTAGATTTTCATATTATTAGTTAATGCATAAACCAATGTTTTCCAAATTGCATTTAACAGGAGCCTCAGGAGCCTCGGAACTGGGGATGTGGACTGGGTAGCGTTGGGGCCTTGGGGTAGAGGTGGTGAATAGGAGTGAGGAGGTAGCTCTGTGCTCTGTGTCCCATTTCAGGCTAAGCTGCTCTGCTCTCCTCAACCTGATAAGGTGGGGTTCCCTTGTTCTGAAACAGTGGTTTTCTTGATGAAGGTAATTAGGGCATACACCATTTGCCAGCTTGAATAGTCTTGCTATAATTTGTATTTTCCTTTAGCACTCAGAAAACTACTTCCAAAAGTTTTTCTTAGAAATATAGCATTTACATGAAGTAGTTGAGTCTTTTCATTATAACTGATTGACTAAGAAAATATATTTCAAAACTTCTGTGCCATATGAATTGTCAAGTAGTGTAAGACCCTAATCCCAGCAAAATAATTTTCTGAATTCCTCTCTAGCACAGACATTTTTTTAAAAACAATCAGTTGAAGAAATAAAGGCTTCTTGGCACAAATTTTAGGTATTTTTCCTCTGCCTCCGCTTTTGGGGGCCTGGGGATGGCTTTGTGATGATTGACATGTACACATTTGTTGGTGTACATGGAAAACCCAGCATCTTGTTACAACAGTCTTAATTCTGAGAGCGGAAGACCTCAAGATTATCTAGTTGATCACTTTGCCTCCAGGAAAAAGATTAGGACTAACCACATCCCTACAAGAGTGCCTGCTTTTCTACGTATAAAGACTTTTATTGAAAGACCTCTCATAGTCTTCCTTGTGAGTGTGTTTGCATTAACAGCTAAACATTGTTAGGAATCATATCAGCTTTCAGTGGAATTGCAACACGTGTGTCCAGCTCTTGATTTTATACCAAAATAGCTGGTCCACACTGTCCCTCGATTCTTGTCCCCCTGCAAGGTGAGGTGTGACATGTGTCCACAAGCAGCTGATACTTTCAGTACAGAGTTAAATCCTGAGTACAGTGGCTCAGCATTGGGCTGCATCGTCAACCAAACCTGAGCATGTTCTCCCCCTCGGGATTGACTTTCTGAGAAAAAGCTAGTCGATGATGAATCTCTGATTGTAAACATTGTCATTTCACCTGCCCATCTTGCCCCCCACCATTGTTTCTTTATTCAACCCTCCCAGTGTCCTCCAACTCCAACTTCTCAGAAGTCACTCTGGCTGGTTTAGCCAGTAAAGAAAACTTCAGCAACATCAGCCTGCGGAGCGTCAACCTGACCGAACAGAATTCCAACAATAGCGCGGTGCCCTACAAGAAGCTGATGCTGTTACAGATTAAAGGTACTTAGGAGCCGCAGAGAGGAATCACATGTGGATCAGGGGTTTGAATCTGGTAACACCAGGAGGTCTGACTATAAGGGGGAGAGAACCTACTGTGGGCTGGGCGCTGCGCCACCTCCTGTCACGTAAGCTTCACAAATCCCATGAGGTGGGAGATGTGACGCCCAGTGAGGCTTGGAGAGCTTAGTGACGTGCCTGAGGTCACAGCGGCTGTTGAGTGGCAGAGCTGGATTTTCATCCAGGTCTTCCCCATTCCAGAAGCTCAGCTTCTGCTGCCACCTCCCCTTGCCCCCTGAGCCCCGCCACCATGCTGTCATGCAGTTCCAGATGCCCCCGAAGTCTTCGTGGAGGCTTCTCCACTCGCTCCTCGCTGAGGTGAGCAAGGTCATTGTGGGCCAGAGGCAGAGATGCAAGTTCTTGGAGAAGGAATCCAGGGAAAGCAGAGGCAAGTGAAGCTGACCTAGATTTCCACTCTAGCACCCCCTCTGTCAATAGCAAGGGAGACGACCAAAGAGGCCGTGAGCTGTGAGGAAAGACTTAGCTGCCTCTAGAGTACTCAGCAAGAGGAGGCTGCATGGAATATCCTTCACGGAGGGTGTCCCGTGTGTTTCTGCATGACCACTGGCCTTTTTAGTGCATTCGGACTAGTGACGAGCATAGACACCCAACGTCTATTCCCGAGTTCTGACCCCGAGATGACACTATCAGTGTGACTGTATCAACAGTCATTTAGGAGAAGGTGTGGAAAGCAGCACAAAGCAGTGCTTCCCTCCAAGCTGACTCCAAGACTGCCCTGGATTTAGCGTGCAAACCCCCAGGAAGAAGATGCTGTGGGAAGGCATGCCCTCACCTGCGGTGTGGCTAGCAGGGGCTATGGAATGCAGGAGGTGGGCTGAGCGCAGAGAAAGGGACCAGGAGAGGAGCTGAAAGGGGGAAAGGAGCACGTCTGCTAACTTACCTGGAGGAGGGAACCTAATTAATCCACACATGTGCTGTAAAAGGACTCCAGTGGTGGTCCTAAGACTCATGGTGACATTTAGGAAAGCACTAACAAGGGAGACTAATCTAGAAGGCTGTCACCAGAAACCCCCTTCTACCACTCTGCATCATGGAGCCGGTATCGGCAGACGAGAATCTTTAGAATTGCAGGAGTCTGGAGCAGGGCTGCTTCCTGGTCCTTCCTGTGGCTTGGAGAGTTCCCCTCTCTGGGAAGGTGGTGACGCTTTGCCTCCTGCCTTACAGGAAGAAGACACGTGCAGACCAGACTGGTTGAACCTCGAGCTTCGTCACTCAACAGTGGGGACTGCTTCCTCCTGCTCTCTCCCCATTACTGCTTCGTGTGGGTAGGAGAGTTTGCAAATGTCATAGAAAAGGCAAAGGTTGGTATCTGAAAAATAAAAATTGTTCCGTTAAGCATCTCCTTTACACAGCAAAGAAAGTTCTACCAGTTGCTAGATCTTTACAAGGCTTCTCAGACGCCAAATGTTTGATTCAAGTGAGGAGGGAGAGGCAGTATGTCTTTTGCTGAATGTCTCTCAAACAAGCATTCATTAGGTGTGTGCGTGCGTGGGATGTTTTAGAAGGATTATGACCTATCTCATCAGTTTTTAAGTCCTATTCTCACCCCTGTGTGAAAAAGGAACTGGCACATCACTTCAAAGCCATTTATCCCAGGTACCCATGAAATGCTGCTATAGGCTTATTGAATGAGAATCTCATGGGCAGAAGCCCAGAGAATGGGTATTTCTCCAAAACTTCACAAGTGGTCTATTGAATTTGAAAATAAAGAGCTGTTGCTGTAGAGAATTGTACCCGTGGTCCTTGAGTTCCATTCTTCTGACCTTGCTGAAAATACCCAAGAACTAGGGCCTGCAGCCCCTGTGGTCACATGGTCTCCCTTGCAGACCTGCCATTTTTCCCCTCCAACTTCAGTATGTGCCACTCTGCCTCACCACAGGCTTGTCTGCCTAGCTAACTGTGCTCCTCCTCCCTTTCTCCAGGCCTCAGAACTTGCAAGTTTAATTCAGACAAAGAGGGAACTTGGTTGTAGAGCTACTTATGTCCAAACTCTTGAAGAAGGAATTAATACACACACTCATGCGGCCAAAGACTTCTGGAAGCTTCTGGGAGGCCAAAACAGCTACCAGTGTAAGAGTTATTTCAGAGAATCTTGAGACTTTTCTTATTCCCTACTTCATTCTTCTAAACCGGCCACCTTTCAGGGTAAAATGTCATACTGTCTTGTTGTTCTTATCCCAAAGCTGCTGGAGACCCAAAAGAAGACGAACTTTACGAAGCTGCCATAATTGAAACAAACTGCATTTATCGTCTGGTGGATGACAAACTTGTCCCTGATGATGAGTACTGGGGGAAGACTCCCAAGTGCTCCCTTCTGCAGTCAAAAGAGGTACAGTGTGTGGGGGCCACCCTCGCCAAGAGAGCACTTTGCACGGGGCTGCCCAATAAAATTGGTCTGAAGTGCCCGAGAAATGCTGGCCAGTGGTCCTGCCTGGTCTTGAACAGTGACCTATTTTTAAAGTATATTTACTTGTGAATTCAAACCATCACTCCATCTTAAATACAAGGATAGAATTCAGAATATTGCTCAGAGGAGGCATGTGTCAGGCTTTTCTGTTTTAGGCAAAATGTAATTTTTTCTTTTTTTTTGTATTTTTGTTGTATTTTTTTTTCTTTTCATATCTGTATGAGGTGATGGATGTCAACTAAATTGTAGTAATCATTTTGCAATATATATATATAAATCAAGTCATTATGCCTTATACCTTAAACTTATGCTGTGCTATGTGTCAGGTATATGTCAGTATAACCAGAGAATAAAATGTAAATAGTCCTTAGCCCTATCTCTTGATTTTTCTATAAACATTAAATGAAGTTTTTTCAGTCCTTAAGTTGCAGGAATAATAGATGCATGTTTATATAATTTGGGTTTGCCAAATTTGCTTTTTTCTCTCACACCGGTAAATGATTACTAAATACATACATTGTCATTACCATTCTGTATTTTATATGTGTTGCGAAAAAGTGGAAAAGAACAAACGAACCTTAAATTTCATTGGATAGAGGAGTATTAGAAAGAATGCGATCCAAAGCAAGGTGGATTGTATGACATGCGTGGGCAATTAAATGGAAAAACGAAATCACAGAAAAGAAATAATCAGGAGTAATTTTAAAGAGAAGGTGCAATTGAGCCTAGTTGGAAGTTGAGTAGGATTTGGATTGCTGGACATGAAGGAAGAAATTAGTCTAAGAGGAAAGAGTCGAATAAACCACAGGCATGGAAATAAGAAATAGCATTACATTCACGTATCCACTCAGCAAACCCATAGTAAAGTCCTGTAAATGCAAGTACGGTATGGTCTGTGCCCTGGAGGGTGCTGGAACTGTATGGAGGGGCGACCACCTCCCTGGTCCTCAGGGCCTGGCATTTAAGAAGTGGCCTCTGTATATGCTCAGTGAATGAAAGAACAAAGGAGGGAGACAGAGAGAAAGAAAGGAAAGAAGGCAGGTAGGAAGACATAGTTAAACAACTCGCCACGGAGTTTGCGAGTTCAGGACAAGAGGGAAATGAGGGCCACAGGGCAGAGGGTAGTGTGGCAGGGCCTCGCCAGCGGTCACACCCATCCCACTCGATCAGTACACACCCTCATTCAACCGGAGCAGGACCTTGACGTTGACCTGTTCTTCTCTGCCGTCTTCCCAGGTACTGGTGTTTGACTTTGGTAGTGAAGTGTACGTGTGGCATGGAAAAGAAGTCACATTGGCACAACGGAAAATAGCTTTTCAGCTGGCAAAGCACTTATGGAACGGAACCTTTGACTACGAGAACTGTGACATCAACCCGTTGGATCCGGGAGAATGCAATCCGCTTATTCCCAGGTATTCCCGTCACGTGCTGATGGTGTGGAAGAGCGCCTGCAGGTTCCCTCAGTGGGCCCGAGTCCCCACCACGCTCCCCTACTGTCACTCCTCGTAGGGTTTCCTTTTCATCACTGACTGCAGGCAGTAGCCTGAATGTTCACAGAAAGAACACTCCCTTAGCTTTTGCCGAACTGATGCAGGACTATGGATGCTGTCATCTTCTGGACGCTGTGTTCAGTCTCCTTCCTTGAGGTGAACAAATTGTTCCCACCTACGGCATTCCAGGTGCTGTCCTGGCAGATGAGTAGCAATTGTTGAAACAAATTACATGCTGATCTGAGAAGCTTCCCAGGACCTGGAATTCCGCCATTGATCTGAAGGTGCAAAAGCAACATATTTCCTTCTAATTTCACACCTTCTCAGTATAGCTTTTGAATTCCAGGATTTGCCATTTATTTGGCAGTAGGTGATGTCTGTGCCTTTCGGGGGGCAGGGAGTGAGAGGGAGGATACTGTATTGAAATAATGATTGTAATTTTAGTATTTCCTACTGGGAGTAAATGAGTGAGCGCCTAATCCGTTGGTTCTCACCATGTTGCAGATCAGAATTACCTGAGAAGCTTTAAAAAAAAATGCACATACCAGGCCCAGCCCCAGCGCCAGCCCCAGCAATGTAGTCTCAATTCGTGTGGGGTGGGGGTTATGTGTTGGGGGTCTTAAGAGCCTCCTCAGGGCTCCTCCTAAGGGGCAGCCAAGATTAAGCACTGAGCCTTTCCTACCAGATGAGGGGCTGAAGCACTGAGGTGTCCAGACTTAGCCCAGTTCAAACATGGAAGTCATTCTGAAGGAAGACGTTCGCCAGCTCACCCCACAACCCACTGCCTCTCATGCTTGCTTGGCTCCCACCGTAAAAGATCATTGTCTAAAGCTGAAAGCAAGTCTCCTCCGATAGGCATCCTAGCAAGTCTGCAGAGTAAAATTTATATAAAAAATGGTCATTCAGACATTTGCCGTGAAAGACCCCAGCCTTGCAAGGGAGTCCTGAATTCCCCAGAGTGGCTGGTACTTGGTTCCCAGAGTCCTGGAAGAGTACGAGGTGGAAGTGTTTGTATACTGTACTTCACCCCGGCAGTCTCCCCAGGAACAGGCAGCCCCCTTGATGTGCCCTAGCTGTGACGTCAGAACCATAGTCCTGACGAAACAGGAAGTGATGGAGCACAGAACACAGCAGGGCCCAGTGAGCACGGCTCAGCATCCCAGGCTCCATTCACAACCAAAGATTGATTTGGAAGGATGAGCAATACCCGCACGAACCCTCTTCAGCCACCATTTCCTCGACTCTGCCTGTTTCTGAGTTACCAGTGTTAGGAACAGTTTCAAGTTCTGAGATCCTGAGGCGGGACCAGGCCTCCAGGTTGGGCTGTGCCACTTACCTTTCTGTGCCTTTGTGCTCCCCCTCCCCCAGCCCACTGTCATGTCTGGTGGCCTGGAAATAAATATGCAGATATTCTCTTTATGATCTATGGAAGTATGCTCATTTTAGTAACAGGAGAATTTCATCTGTTCCTGGACACCGGAGAGCTTTGTTGTAACAGGACTTAATAGAGAATTCAGGATGAGCTCTGCCTCCCTCCCATTGACCCATTAAAGTGACAGACACGTGGTGAGCACCTGCAGGGGACTCTGAGTGCATGGAGCAGGCGAGGACGATGTACATGTGGCTCCTGCCTTCTCCTAGCTCCCGGTCTAGTATACCACCCCCAGAGGATCCCAGATACAAGAATTTGCTAGAAAGAAAGAAAAGTCCAGTCCAGATGGGATTCACATCCCATTCAGGCACATCAACTCCATGCACACAAAGCCTTGCTAGGCATCAGGCTGAAATACTAAAATATCACTCATCTGACAACATGAACCACTCATTCTCTATACCACTAATGTATTCTGAGTTGTTTTCAGTAGCCACGGGTGTCTGTTTTCGATTCCTTTCCTTTGTTCTCGCATGGCTTAATCTCGGTTCTTTTCCTGTCTCCTCCCCCACCCACTCACCCTTTCAGAAAAGGACAGGGGCGACCTGATTGGGCAATATTCGGGAGACTTACAGAACACAATGAGACTATTTTGTTCAAAGAGAAATTTCTCGATTGGACTGAGCTGAAGAGACCTAATGACAAGAGCGCCAGCGAACTTGCCCAGCAAAAGGTATTTTTGGGAATCAAGTCTTAAACCTCAGGCCTTGGTTGAGGTCCCGACAACAGAGGCCTTGAAGCTTAAAAGCCTTCCCGGGGTTTACTGGGAGACAGCAAACGGGTTTCCAGTTATATTCTACCTTCCCAAGGTGAAGTAGGCCTGCCCGTGCCTCCGGGTTTACAGGCGACCCATTCGCTGTCACGGGGGGCTATTCAGGCCTCCGTAGTCTTTCCCCGAAATGCAGTGAAATGCCGGGACAGAGCTGGAAAGCCTGACTTTCTGAAACAGCAGTGAGTATGACAAGAAATGGCTGTAGGAACAGGCCCCTGAACCAACACTCTACGTTCCCTCGTAGGATGATCCTAGGGCCGAAGCCAAGCCGTACGATGTGGCGCGGATGGTGGTGGTGCCCCAGGTGACAACAGGCACCGTGCTGGACGGGGTGAACGTGGGTCGTGGCTACGGCCTGGTGGAAGGGGACGACAGGAGGCAGTTTGAGGTTGCCAGTGTCTCGGTGGATGTCTGGCACATCCTCGAATTTGACTACAGCAGGCTCCCCAAACAGAGCATCGGGCAGTTCCACGAGGGAGACGCCTATGTAGTCAAGTGGAAGTACATGGTGAGCACCGCAGGTCAGTGAGCACTTCCGTTTTCTTCACGCAGACGCGGGCCCGGGAGGGAGCACTTCTTAGAGCCCCTTCCCCGTGCGCGCTGCCTTACCGTCAGCCGTGGGGACAGTGCACCAATCTGGTCCTTCGCTTTGAGAACCACTTAGTCAACCTTAAAGATGGATCCTGATGAGCTAGCATTGCTAACGAATGTCATGTTTCCTTAGAGAAGTTAAGGTTTCTCTGCTTCCCCCACTCCCTCCCCTGCCCCGTCCCCAGAGGTTCTCTGGGAAAGTGATGATTTGCCTCCAAATGATATTTGCCATGTGGCTGTCTACTGCTTAAATGAAAGTCTTAAGTGAAGCCTATCTGGATGACTTAGAACTGCAACCAAATGGTGTGGTAACGCACAAAAGATTTATGAAAAATAAAAGAAGCTATTTCCTCTGAGGCTGGGAGCATTAACATGCTCTGTGGATCGGGTAGAATAAATACATAGTCAAACTGCTCGTGGTTCCTGTCGGTGAAATACTCAAGCAAAACACTCAGTTGTGTGCTTTGCACGAGAGGTAGTGAGGGAGGAGAGCCAGTGGACTTTGGAGGGAGAACCCCTTTTCCCTGCCCAGAAGTAGCCAGTTCTCGGCAGCGTCCTCCCTCAGCCCCGCCATTTAGGAGTTTGTCGCAACCTTGTGATTTCGAGATTCAGCCCCCGGGAGTTTATTCACCTCTCAGACAGCCTCTTTGCTGACCAGCTGTGGCTGCCCTGGGGCCCCAGGCAGTGGAGGCCGTGGTCTGCTGATGAGAGGTCCGCAGACTCAAAACCAGTTGATTTCTTTCCTAATTGATCAAAAGTAAGTCTGTTAATCACCTGGTGGCATTTACTGAGCACCGCATCTGTCTTCTGGGCATAAGACACTTATTTTAGGGAGTAGGTAAATCCATCCGGCCCTGCCTTCAGGAAGCATATAGCATAAATGCCAATAAGGCAGGTGTGGGTGAAGCAGCGACGTCATGCTGGGTTCCCCAAGGCGGGCTCTGCTGGCGGCCAGTGAATCGGAGGCTGCACCCAGGGCTGTCGGGGGGTGCCCCCGGCCTGGAGGCCCACCCAGCCCATGGCACACGAGGCACAGCACTGGGGGCTTTGCTGCACACTGTCCTTGAGTGCCTCCCCAAGGCGCCCCGGGATGTACCGTGTCGTTCTGCTGATTTCTCAGTAGGGCCCCCACCCAAAGTCACACGGGGAGTAGAGAGCAGATTAGGACACTGAAAGCCCCCTTCCCATTCATAAGGAGGCCCTAGGACTTGGAGGAAAGGCCACAGGTCCTGGGGCCATACAGCCTGCATCTTCTCTCAGGCCCTACATACCAGCTCTGCAAGGTGGGTAAAGTGAATTAGCCTGTCTGAGCTTTGGTGTTCTCACCTAGAAAACAGAGATGATACCCAGCTCACAGATTATTATAATCTTTTTTTTTATTTTATTTTATTACGTTATGTTAGTCACCACACATTACATCATTAGTTTTTGATGCAGTGTTCCATGATTCATTGTTTTCGTAAACACCCAGTGCTCCATGCAGAACGTGCCCTCTTTAATACCCACCACCAGGCTAACCCATCCTCCCACCCCCCTCCCCTCTAAAACTCTGTTTGTTTTTCAGAGTCCATCGTCTCTCATGTTTACAGTTATAATCTAATACGTATAATGTTTAGCATGTGCCTGACACAGAAATAATCGTCACTGATGTCCTAAGCAACACAAGCAAAATCACTGTGAATCACATGAATCCAAGATTTCTGAGGCCTTCAGAGACTATTCTCTTGGAGGCCCCTAAGAAATAATGATTTCGCCCAGGCAAATACTTTCTGTAAACACAATGCACATCTCACAGCCAGCTCCAGCAGCTTCTTTATGAGCTAAGTTACAACTCTGAAGAAGTCCAGCTGCAGAGCATTAAGTTAGAGCAGGGAGCATTCAGATCTCCAGACAGTCCCTCTGGGAGCAGAGAAGCATAGCCCAGTGGCATGAACAGTGGCCCCTTGGCCACTGCGGTCCAGCCCCTCATCACTCGTACCCCTCAAGGGCCGCACCTGCAAACAGGACTGAACTCGGAGCTCGGGAAGCTCTTGCGGGACAGGGTCAGCAGAAACCATTGGCTGTAGAGACAGGACAGTCATCCTCCTGGCAGACACCAGGCAGCCTGCACAGGCACACAGAGAAACTCCTTGGGGAGTGAACCGTGCACTCCAGGGAAGGGAGATGGAAGACCTTGGCAGGTTGGGTCCTGCCCCAGTAACAGAGCCAGGCAGCTCCGGAGCATGATACATGCTCGAGCTGCCGTGAGTCGGTGAGCAGTAAATGGGATTCTGCTGCAAGACCACCTGACCAGGAGCAGTTCTTTATGTTCTTCGTGTCTTCTGTTACTCCTAAACACAGCTACTGGTCACAAACTGACTCTGGAAAGTATTTTGAGGCACGAGACATCAACACTTTAAATTAGCCATCTGATCAAGTCTATAAAGGTTACAGTCTGTAATGTCTTACTGATGAAAGCTGAATCTTTACTTTGCTAAAATTAAAAATAAATGGAATAAGAATTAAGTTGTGTGTAGGATTAAATTTGGGTATACTGACGAAAATTCCAAGGAAAAATACTGAAAACTATTTTAAGAAAATATTTCTATTTTAGATGTAGATACTGAAGTCCACATGAGGATGGTAGGTGGTAAAACATTGGTTATTATTGAAACCTGAATATATACTTACACAATGTATTTAAGTGCTAACAAATTTCAAGCTATGTATCAACTTCTGTGACCTGTTTTAAGCATATCTCTCCCCAGCTGACAGGACTAATTTTCACTACTTTGAAGAGTGGGATTTGCTAATCAAAGGCAAACTTTTGTTCCTATCTAAAGTAGCAGAAATTTCAAAGGAGTGGCTTCCAAACTAATTGTGAATATACCTGACCTATTCATTGATGGTTTGTTTCTCTTTCATCTCATCCACTTAAAAATACATGAACTTGACCAGTTCAGGTCCACAAAAGACGGCACTGAAGGTTGTGCTTAGGCAAAGTGCTGTAAGAAGTATTATAATCGTTTATGGAAACTGTTTATAGAGTGCTTTGCTAAACGGCCAAAAAAATCAAATAAATATGGCCCTGGCCTCCTAAGAACTTAAAATAAATGAGCTTTCTTCTTACCTTCAAACCTCAAGACAGCTGTGATGTTGTAAATGGGATTGGAGCTGAGAAAAACTGAGTTCATATAGAACCAGAGAATCCAGTTATCATCTTTAACTTTCAATAAGTGGGGGGGAGGGGGGTTGGGGTTTATAACCGCCTGTTTTCTCCCCTTGTTGACCACCACTTTCTGGGACCACCCAGGCAGGCATCTGAGGTAACAGCTTAGTCTCCTGACCTCATTCATTCCAGAAGGGTCTGCCTGCAGGTCCTGTCCTCTTGTCATCGGTCACCTCCTCAGAGAGGCCTTCCCTCAACAGGGAATCCCATCGGTACTCACCCTGCCCCAGGTCACGTCCCCCCGTCTGTCTTTCTCAGAGCACTTGGGACTATCTGAGACTGTCTTGCTCATCTGTTGGTTGAATGAGAGCAGGGGAGCAGTCCGTCTGGCTTAGCCTGATATCTGGAAGAGTCCCCGGCACACTGTAGGTGCTCGGGGACTATCTGCTGAATGAATGAATGAATGAGCGGAGTCTGGAGTGCGGTATATACCCTAAAAGTAGCGAGGCAAGGTCTAAAATACGGCCTTTTAAAGATGGCCCCTTGACCAGTGAACTTTCCGCGCCTGCTCTTCAGTGAGATCTGTGTCCTAGGTGCTGCTAAGGTTGACCGAGTCCCTCCAACCTGGCTGCCGTCCTGGGGACAGATAGGATTGAAATCCCAGATTCGTTTATGAAAGTGATATGTCAGCAATAGATCTCTTCCATTTCTGACAGAATTTGGAAACTTCAGAGTGGTGTTTTGTTTTGTTTTGTTTTGATTAGAATCGTTTTCACAGACTAAACTTTTCCCTTTGTGCTTAAAGCTGGCCCAGCTGTTGTTCTCAATATCTTTTCTCTACCAGCTAATCTTTTGCCCAAAAAAATGGCGTGATACGGAAAATGCATTTGTGTCTTTGGGAGTCCTGCTCCGGCAGCCACCGTTTTTCTCTGTCACATACTTGGAGATCTGCCGCCTTTCTGTAGGATGACAGGTGTTTTTCTCAGGGTATCAAGAAGGCGAGATCATTTTTTCTCCAATTTGGAGGCTCGGGATCAGTTAACGGGAAGGAAGATGGTTTTTCTCCTCAGCCCCAGGCCCAAAAGCTATTTCTTCTGATTATTCCGCCCTTGTGGATTCTTTGTGTTTGCAGTGGGAAGTCGACAAAAGGGAGAGCACTCGGTACGGGTGGCTGGCAAAGAGAAGTGTGTCTACTTCTTCTGGCAAGGCCGGCAGTCAACCGTGAGCGAGAAGGGCACGTCGGCTCTGATGACGGTGGAGCTGGATGAGGAGAGGGGTGCCCAGGTAAGTCCTGGGAAGTGGCTGCCCCAGGGGAGGAGAGACTTGGCCTTCCTGCGGAGCTCCCGGGGTTGGGGCCGGGTCCCCTGAAGAGCCAGTCCCGTGAACAAAGACCGCATCATGCAAGGGACGCTTAGTCCTGGCTGGCTTCCCCAGATTCCAGGCTGGGCCTCCACTCCCACCTCCCCACTGCCTGGCCGGGAGTCATGTGCTCTTAAAGGAGATGTTGCATCTGCAAATAGTAAATCCACAAATCAAGTACCAAGTGCCAGTGAGTGGTTTGGTTTTTTTTCTTTTTTTTAAGTTTCCACTTGACTAATACTCAAGGAATGGTAAATGAAACAAAGAGATGCTGTTTTCCACTTCTAAAACTGCTGGAGGTTTTATAAAGAATGGGTCTGAGGCTGGTGAGGATTTTTAGCAGGATGCTTCCAGTGGGAAGGATAGCCTGAAACAGCCATCCTGGAAAGCAGTTTGGCTCAAGAACCTTAAAAATCCTCATAAACTCTGATCACTTTTTCCACTTACGCAAATCTGTCCTAGGGAAGTATCAGAGATTAACATAAAAATTAGGATTCCCATCATCTGCATCCCTCACAGCAGCCTGAGTGCTTTTTTTCTGGATCCTGTCAGATCATGTCATTCCCTTGTTCTCCAGCACACTTGGACCGCAGTCCCAGCGTTTTCCTGGTGGTGCGCCTCCACCTTCGTGGCAGGCCACTGCACCCCCCTCCCTCTGTCTTGCACCATGGCCGGGGCGAGTCTAGGCTTCTTTGCCACTGCTCAGACCTCTTTCCCTCTACCCCAGGGCCTTTGCACAATTTCCCATTCCCACAAGTTCCTCTGTATCCACAGTAACTTTCAACCTCAAGATTCAGATAGCTGTTCAAATGTCACCTATTTTATCCAAATCCCTTCCTATTCTCTGTCCTGTTACTCTGTTTTCTAGCACTTACCATTCTTACCACTACTTAAAACTACATAATCAAGTTGTCATTTTGTTTACACTTTGAATACGTTGTGTTTACTCATTTATTTTCTGTCTTTCCCTGCAAGCATGAAAGAGACAGTGCGTGCTGGTCTTCCCCACCACTGTAACCGCAGGGCCTGTTTAATGCCAATGCCAAAGCTTTGTAAACAGTACTTTTTGATGTTCGGATTATCTTTGCCTCGGGTCCCACCCTTTAGTAATTAAGAGTTGACTGTGGGGTTTTGGGGAGAACGTGATGCCATGTGCAAATATCTTCAGGACCTCGGATGAGTAGTTCACAATAGCACCAGGGAAGAGAACAGGTGAATTTTCTCCAGAACAGATCAGCACTCACTTTTAGCCTTCTAAGAGCTGCTCCTCTTCCCTAAAAAGTATATATTTCCTACTGTAGACCATATAATAATTGTAAATAATTGTTAGAGACCACTGCATTTTAATTTTTTCTTAATTGTGGGTCATTTCAACTGCCTTTTTAATTTTTGTAAAGGCCATGTTTTAATCATGCCTTCAAAATCCGCCTTAGAATTTTGAGTCTTAACCTCTCTAGTTTGAGCATTGCATTTTTTTTTTTTTTGTCAAGCCAACAGATGTAAGAACACTCCAGACCTATAAAACACTGCCACAAAATGGCACTTAATTATGCAGAACGGGCCCTGAGCTTGGTTAACACTTGGTGGGAAATGCTTCCTACCTTTTGGTGTGCCTGGACTGCCGGGCTCAGTCAACAGTTTCCTTGTTAAAGGAAAATGTCTAGCCGGAGTGAGAGTGAGGGGAGTCAACCCACACAGTTTATGAGCAGCTACCACCTGCTGGAACACAGTGGTTCACAGGCGAGGGCGAGGCCGTGGTCGGCAGGCCCACGGCACTGTGAGTGGACTCTGGGCATGGTTGCAAAAGAGACTGTTCTTTCCCCCAGAATTACTAAGTGATCAGCCGTTCTCCTTGCCGAGAGGCAGACTTTGTTGAAAATGTGTTTAAATCAGTCATGTTACATCTGTACCATGGAATGCCATTGAAATGTCAAAATTCATGTTTCAAGAGCCTTTGGTGACCGAAATACATCACGTGAAGAAAATCAGTATAAAGTAACATAAAACAGCAATCCTATTTTTGCCTGGGAAAGACATATACCTGAAAAATACTTGGAAAGGAAAGCTAGGCCCTGGAATTTTTATGGTGGTTATCTTGAGATAATAGTATTATCACTGGCTTTTGTGTGTATTTCTTGATAGTTTCCAGATTTTTTTTACCATAGACATGTATTATTTTGAAGACTCTGGAAACCCAGTACATGTTACTTATTTGAATGTGTTTACGTTGAAAGGTCCAGGTTCTGCAGGGAAAGGAGCCCCCCTGCTTTCTGCAGTGTTTCCAGGGGGGCATGGTGGTGCACTCTGGGAGACGGGAAGAGGAAGAAGAAAATGCACAAAGTAAGTCACTTTACTATTGGAATTTGGTTTTTTCCCCTCTCCTGGAAGATATTTTTATACACAAGAGGGGTTAAAGTAAATCTCCTTTTATATAGGTGTGTCTTTACCCCTGAAAGCCTCCTAACATTTGCCTTACAAATCAGCTGTATGGGGAGCTCATAGCGCCCCATCCCAACCCCAGTCCTGTGGAGTTTACTTCAGGATAGGACTTTGCATGCAGGAGGCTGACAGATGACTCCACCTTAAACTGAATCCTCTCAGTGACTCAGTCTCTTCTTAAGAGGGAAACAATTCAGTGGGTCGTCCATGATAAATTATGAGATTTTGGGGGGCCAGCATCCAAAAAAAAAAAAAAGTGCTTAGCGTCAGAGCCTCTTAAAATATGCCTGTTACAGGATTTACCTGGGTATTTATAAATTTGTAAAAATGGTCTTTCTACATCATGAACCTGCTTCTAACTTCAAAAGGATGTGCTTTCTGGGCCTGCAGTAAGCTAGCTGCTGCCCGCCCCAGGCTGGGCCGGGCTGGGTGGTGGTGCTGGCTGGTGACTGCCGATGGAGGGCAGCTCTGGGGGCAGCACCGGGCCTAACTCTGTGCCGCTGGTGCCCCCTGCAGGCGAGTGGAGGCTGTACTGTGTGCGAGGAGAAGTGCCCGTGGAAGGAAATTTGCTGGAAGTGGCCTGTCACTGTAGTAGCCTGAGGTCCAGGACTTCCATGGTTGTCCTCAACGTAAATAAAGCCCTCATTTACTTGTGGCACGGATGCAAAGCCCAAGCCCACACGAAGGAGGTTGGAAGGACTGCAGCAAATAAAATCAAAGAACAGTGAGTATTGTGCGTGGGCGCCTCTCCAGAAGGGGCTTCCCTGTGGGACACAGGCTAAGGTGGGAAGGATACCCAGTAGAAGCCCATAGAAACCCTGGTGTACTTAAAGTGACTTCAGCAGGGGGTAGTTATGAACCTCGTCAGCGCCTCTCACGTTCCAAGCGGGTGTGACACACATCTCCCGTAAAACTGCTGATGTGAGGGCTTCCCCCACTTTCTGAGGATTTACCTGCCTCCATAAAAGGTGGAGTGAGGAGCAAGGGAAATGACCCCAACAAGTGCTTTAGTTTCTTTGTAGGTACAGTTCATCTTTTGAACGAAAAGCCTGGAGTCCTTAGTCATTTAAAGAGAGCAAATTTCAAATATCTTTCAGGGGTCAGAGTTTTAGTTCTGCCAGAGCCATGGAAAGTTAGAAAGCATTGAGCTGAAGAAGAGCTGGGGAGACCACCAACCAACCGTGTCCGACTAGGAGATGCCCCCTTTTCAGAGGACGACCGTGTTTCCGCATTCTCCAAGGCAGCCACCTGCCAGGGAGTGGTCGGCCTGCCTGGGCCAGTTCTGGGGCACAGCACAGCAGGGGCTGGGGTTGGTTCCTGTCCCAGGCAGGCCCCCACACTCGGGCAGCTCCCCAAGGAAGCACCCAGTGCCGGGGCAGTACTCAAGGGCCACAGGGGGAGAGGGAAAACTGAAGCAGGAAGAGAAAGCCTGCAAGGGAGTGGGTTGTCCTGCGCAGTCACCGTCCAGAAGGGGCTGCAGCCCAAGCCCAGCAGGCCCCGTAGACAGCCAGCTAGAGCCCAGTGTCACCCCAGCTTTCGGGGGATGCCTAGTGCTTCCTCAGGCTGAGACCCCCGGAGGACGGTGGTAATGTCTGAACAGTAAAAGTGGAAAGTTTCCAGGGCCACAATATGCCACCGAAGTATCATTTGGTCCAATCCGTCCTCTGGGCCCCAGGGCAGTGCGGTGGGGACAGAGTTCCCTCGGGACCGTTTGCATAGCCAGCGCTAAGGAGAGTGCGCAGGCCAGGGCCCTTGCCACGGGCAGCCAGCTGGGAAGCCAAGCGTCTCCTCTCCAGACCCTGTTCTGTGTGCTAGGGAGCGGGGAGGAGTGATAACTGACCTTCACTGAGCTAGTCAAAGGCATCCCTGGTCCATCAGCTTTTCCCCTTGGACCACTGAGAAAAAACAATGAACTCATTCACTCATTCACTCAGCAGGTATGATTGAGCACGTACTTGGTGCCAAGCCCAGATTTAGGGACCAGGGACTTGGCTAGTGAACAAACCCAAGTCTCCGTCCCCGTGAAGCTTATGTTCTAGCAGGAGAGGACAAGGAATAGTAAGTATGTATGTTATATATAAAAATGTATATCACTTTCATTACATTTTATATGTAATCGTACATTCTTCTCTAAGGGCCAAGCCAGTCCCTCTCATTGCCCCGCCCCCCCCCACACACACACTCATAAACCACAGAGCACGTTTTCATTCATTAGTGAGAACTGTTTTAGTTAGAAAGTAGAAGAGAGATGGTGAACCGGTCCGTAGATTTAGTCTTGAATAATTTTGTACTGCCAACATGTCCGGGGCTTATGAAAAAAAAACCTACTGGATTTTCTCCGTGCAGATGTCCCCTGGAAGCAGGACTGCATAGTAGCAGCAAAGTGACAATACACGAGTGTGACGAAGGATCCGAGCCCCTGGGCTTCTGGGACGCTTTAGGAAGGAGAGATAGGAAAGCCTACGACTGCATGCTTCAAGGTAATAGAACATTCCGTAGCCTTCCATCACTACTTTAGTCGATACATATTTATTGAGCCTGTATTGTGTACAACACCCAATGAATCAGACTGAGGCTAGGTCCTCACAGGCCTACAACCCAATAAGGATGCTAAATAATATGCAAGACGGGTATAAGGCCAAATAAAACTTTAGTGTGTCATAAAAGAGGTACAAATGAAGGGGGCTGAGAGTTAAAAAGAAAAAGATGAGTTCCACCAGGAAAATCATGCGTGGCCCCACAGAAGACAGGGCATTTAAACAGAGCCTTGAAGGTAAGCATGACTTGAAGAGAGGGAAGACGAAAATTCCAGGAAACCAGATGAGCAGTGACACACTGTGATCCTATGGAACAGGATGCTTTCGGTTTAGCCAGCTTCCTGGGTGCAGGGACACAATGGAGTTCAGATTAGAGAGTAAGTCAGTTTTGTATTTAAATACACAAAATACAGATCAACTCCAATACAGATGAACATAAGGAGAGCTAACAAGTATTAAGCAGTTCAGGATGAGCCAGGCACCACCTAAGCACCTGATACACATCAACCCAGCACTCACAACCTAATGCCACCAGGTTTCTACCGATGAGGAAACTGAGGCACGGGGAAGTTCATCAACCTGCCCAGGGTTGAACCACAGTGAGATGTACTCAGAACCACCACTCCATTCAACCACCTCTCAATTTTCATGAACTTTGATTTTTATTTATTTATTTTTTTGAGAGCGCCTTTGCACGCACACACGCAACAGGGGTTAGGAGGGGGGAGGAGCAGAGGGAGAGGGAGAGAGAATCTTAAGCAGGGGCTCCATCTCATGATCCTGAGATCATAACCTGAGCTGAAATCAAGAGTTGGATACTTATATGGCTGAGCCACCCAGGCGCCCCTATATGGTTTTTCTTAATAATGCATGTTGATGATGGAAAATGTTTGAAAGCAGAGAGCAGTTGAAAAAGAAACTAAGTCCCTTATAATCATCTCTCTCAAAGGTAACTAGAGTTGACATTTCTCTATGTGATCCATACACATCTATATTTAAGAAAATTTTGGATTGCAGTATACAGTTTTGTAACCTGATTTTTCCCTTTATTATGAACAGTTTCTCAAGTTGTTCATATTTAGACTTTTGTGGCTGCAGGGTATTCCATGAAGATGCTATATGCCATTTTCTACTTAACCTGTCTTTTTTAGTTTAATTTTAGTTTAGAGAGCTGTTTCCAATTTTTCCTCATTATACAATAGAATTGTGGATAAATTTAAAATAAGTATCTGCATTTATTTCTAGTTAAAGTCCTAGTACAGAACTGCTATGGTAAAGGTAGAAAAGATTTAGAGTACATATCAACAAGGGTGCCCCAGGACATTGGCACCAAGTTTCATTCTCACCAGCAATATACATCCGAGAGTGTACATTTTCAGCACAGAGACTCGGTAGGTTACCTTTTCCTCTTGGCCAAAATTAGTGGGGCAAACTGATATCTAAGCACTGTTCTAACTTAATGTTTTAAATTGGAAGTACTGTTAAACACGATGTATTTTTTTTTTTTTTAGTCGTTTGTATTTCTACTTTGGTGAATGTTTTATTTTTGCCTTTTACACATTTTCACTGAGATATTTATCTTTATTATATTTCTTTATATACTAAAGATATTAACAAGTTTCCATATTTCTCATTGTGTCACTTGCCTTTTCACTTTGGGGTTTTTCTGCAGTGAAATTTTTCATTTTTATACTGTCAACACATAAATCCATTCTCCTTTCATTACTTATTTTATAATTATGATTAAAAAGGCCTTCCCCACCTCCAAGTTCAGATAAATCTTACCCATCTTCACACTCATTTTGGATTATTTTATGTTTTACCTTAATTCTCTAATCTATCTGGGATGTACTTTGGTGCCCGTTTTGTCTTCAGCTTTGTTCTCTTTTCTTTCCAAGATCCTGGAAATTTTAACTTCACACCCCGCCTGTTCATCCTCAGCAGTTCCTCCGGGGATTTCTCAGCCACGGAATTCATGTACCCCGCCCGAGACCCCTCTGTGGTCAATTCCATGCCCTTCCTGCAGGAAGATCTTTATAGTGCACCGCAGCCAGGTACGGCCGGCGGAAGGGGGCGTCGGGCCGGGCCGCAGAAGATACACCCTCCAAAGAGCCCTTTTATTTGACGTTCATATTTAGGAAACAGTTTTTATTTGCCCAGTACACTGGCAAGTAACTCTCTTATGTTACCTAATTTCATCCTCACACCTACTCCAAAAGGAAGGGGACATCAACCATATGTTACAGTCTAAGAAACTGAGGCCCAGTGACTTAACTCACCCAAATATGTCCGTTAAGAATAGGCTGAGCACAGTTATGTCAGGCCTGGAACCTCTGCTGTTCTCGCAGCCTCCCCTCAGTCTTGTTGCTTCATGGTCCACAGTTGGCTGCCCCTGCTCCTGCCATCATGTTTTCCTTCAAGACAGGAAGAAGAGGTAGGGACAGGGACGGCCATGTCTCTCCCTTTTATCAGATGAAGCAAAAGCTCTCCCAGAAGCCCCCGCTGACTTCTGATTACATCCCATTGGCCAGAGCTCTGTCACATGACCACCTCTGCTGCAAGGGAGCCTGGGAAAGCAAGGGGCCAGGGAGCAAGGGGGTGGGAGCATCTGCTGAGTCAGCCAGAGAATGGTGTCTGCTGAGCCAAGGCCGGAGGGCAGGGCTGAGGCTCCCACCCATGTCTTCTGATCCCAAGGTCAGGGCTATTTCCACTCGACCTCCACCTCCAGACAGAACCTCTGTGCTCTTGTTCCGGTTGGGACAGTCAGTCACCAGAGACTGGGCTGCATGGACCCTCCTGCCCTCCTGCAGTCGAGTCTGAGCCCTTGCGCCTTCTCCCCTCAGCCAGGAATCTCGCAGGACCCTGGCCGCCTAGGTCCCCACCTTAAAAGCTCATCTGGTGCCCTTGCCACTGTGGGAAGTATTAGCAACTTCCTTAAGAGTGGCTGCTGCCCGCCCCCCCTTCCTGCTATGGCCCAGGATAGGTTCTTATCAACCTCCACTGGGCTTTCCAGGTGTGTGCACAGCATCCCTGAAATGCGTGTTAGGAAAGGACTCAGGGCAGGAGGACCTAGTAAGTGTGAGAGCCCCTTAGCCACATGGAGTAAGAGTCAGGGTGACCGTTGGATGAGAAGAAGAGGGCAGGAAGCGGTGGAACACATCTACTTCTTAAAGCTTGTTTTTCTCGCAAAGAACCCTGAACTGAGTCGCCTACGAAGCAGTCCCACATGGGGCATGAACATCAGTGACCTGTAGGGCAAGGGAGATGCACTCTCCAGTGTTTAATCCGCTCTTGGGAGATACACGGTGCTCACAAGCCCTGGAGTGGCACATGCACTATCCCTCCACCCAGCTCGCTGCAGTTCCCAGAAGGGCCACCAGCAGGCCTGCGCTGAGGAGGGGCCGGGGGAGACAGGAGGTGGGGAGAGGGAAGGGAAGAGGCCGGCGTCACAGATACCACCCCTCTCTGCCCAGAGGCTTTTTCTGATTGAATGTTCAGAGGGCTGAGGCATCATGGACACCCTCCCCTGGCCCCTGCCAAGGGGATTCTGCCCGGCCCCCGCCCCCAACAAAAGCAACAGGGCGGGAAGGCCTCCTGTAGGTTTGGGGAAGAGTGAGCTGGTAGCATCCACGGAGGACCCCTGATCGTCTGGTCTGTCCTTGCCCTCACAGCTCTTTTCCTTGTTGACAATCACCATGAGGTGTACCTCTGGCAAGGCTGGTGGCCCATCGAGAACAAGATCACCGGTTCGGCCCGCATTCGCTGGGCCTCCGACCGGAAGAGCGCCATGGAGACCGTGCTCCAGTATTGCAAAGGTGAGGGCCACGGCCACAAGCTTCGCCCACCGGGTGGGGGCCGCAGAGCGGCCTTCCTCTTCCTGCGTGGGCCAGCCAGCCTTGATAAAGCCTGCCAGACAGTGATGAAGCCAAGCTTTTCCCCCCCCTTTAATTTTTTAAGGCTTCTTAATTTTGAGATTAGTGTGTTCTTGGCTATCAGCATGAATGAGAATTCATTTTTCTCTTTTATATAACTGGGCCACCTAAGTCTCTACCCTCAAGGTCAAAGACTATATTGTGGAATACCCTGGACTGATGAAAACCCTTTTGCACTGGGAATGAGTCATGCTGGGGACACGCGGGCCTCCACCCACACGTAGTGCCACACTGTCTGAGAGTGGGAAGCTCCCCCACACGGCCTGGAGAGCCGATGGCAACCTTTTTATTATTATTATTTTTAGCGTTATATATATAAAAAAATACCTATAGTGAACTCATGGCTTTTTACTATACTGTCAACCTAAAATTTATAGTATTCTTTATAAAGTGAAAATGCCATTAATTTCTTAATTTTTAAGGTTTCATGGATTAGTTTCACTGAGTTTGTATAGTCGATTTTCTCTTGAAAAGCTCATCAGTGATAAGTAACAAATTTCCACCAAATGTTTAAGTTAGAGTGGCTTATAAAATGCTGTCATTAGCTGTTTAACTGACACTGAACCTAATGCTGCATTAGGAAGGTATTCTCCACACGTGAGCACAAGAGAAAATGTCTTACCCCGAAGCCACGGAGAGAGACTTTCTCCCATTCAGAGTTCTAGAAGCATTTTGTCAGACTCAGGTCAATTCCATGCAGTTTTATGCATTGTTATATCATAAAATTGACATTTTGTATAAACATCATCCATGTGTTGTTATGAACTACTCAAAACTTGCATTTTAACCATAAGGGATCCAAACAAGAAAAGATATCAAGGGAAATCAGAGAAAGCCCAGTTCTTCAGACCCAACCCCTGGGTGTACTGACATCGCCTTCTGTGTACCTACAGGGAAAAATATCAAGAGGCCTCCCCCCAAGTCTTACCTTATCCACGCTGGTCTGGAGCCCCTGACGTTCACCAACATGTTCCCCAGCTGGGAGCACAGAGAGGACATCGCTGAAATCACAGAAATGGTGAGCGCGCTTTCTCTCCCTGTGAAGATAGCTCCCCGCCTTTCAGATTGTGCATTGACTTTCCCTTGGGGAGAGGCATCCAACTGCATTTTCAAAGTGAGAAAACGTTTTTTTCTTTTACAACACGTTAACAAGTCTATGTAGAATTAGCTCAGCAATAGAAGAAATCATCTGAACTCTTTTGGTTAATTTTCTACACCTGGTGCTCAAGTTAAACGAACTTAAAAGCAAAGGTGAACTTAATTACTCTGAAGAATTTACATAAATAAAAGCTGCCATCTCTTCCTTCTGTTAGCTAAAAATCTATTGCTTCTCAAGGGCCATGTAAGGCACAACAAAATCCTCTTGTTTCAGACATTAACCTCGTGTTAGAGGGCACACAGAATAAACCTGTGATGGATTAACCTGCTCAGATTACTGGGTGAATGAATGTGTCCCTCCTGATAAGCAGTGTTAATAGCTCATTAATAGTTTTTTATGAGACCAGCTGGTGTCAGCACAGGAAGCATTTGTCATAACCTTTATTTACTAAAACATACTATTAACCAGAACGTTATAATTACCAACCACATAAAAAAAAAAAAAGCTTAGTACAGCTATGTCAATTTTTTTAAGTTACGAGTTTTTGACATTGCTAGCAGTAGCAATTCCAAGGGGTTTTTTTTTCGTTTTGTTTTGTTTTGTTGTTCCAGGGGAGAGGACGTGGGTATTTTACGGGAGGTCTGAACAGGTGTAAAGAAAAAGAGTTCACCGCTGCTTAACAATGGATGTTCAGTGCACTGCTGAGCCTCACCTCTCTCTGGAACCGGGTGGACTCGGTCCACACGGGGAGGAGCCCGCCAGTCATAGCAGAGGGCTCCGTTTACCATAGACGTGCAAGCCACACTAGGCACGGTGTGGACCATCACCGCCTCCTGCAGTCTGAGCTGGAGGCTGTCACTGCCCTGGTGCCCTGCTTCCGCTGTAGGTCCCGGGGCGGCAGTGGGCTTGGAGCATCGTGTGCACGGACTTCGGGCTTCCTACACCAGCCTGTAGTAGCAACACAATCGCCAGGTGCTTGCTGGGCACCAGGCACGGCTCCAAGCGCTTGGCGTGTATTTTCTCCTTTATTTTCACAGTAGTCTCTTAAGATGCGTCTTCGTGTTATCCGCGTTTTTCTAGGGAAGGAGCGGAGGCACAGAGACCTGCCATAGCTTGTCCCGGGTCTCGGGTGCAGGCCTGCTCCAGAACCCACTCTGTGAGCGCTAGTCTGTACCATCACTGATGAATTTGGCAACACCGTTAGTTGTTCATTCCCGCCACTCAAAAGGAGGGCAGCCAATCTGGGATTCCGGGTTTAACAGAGGAAGATCATTTACCTGGAATAACCTGTTCAGATTAAATGCACAGTGGTTTTTTAAAAAAATCTAGATTCAACAGCATCTTCTAGACGCATTTTCTTACCTTTCTCTATTCCAGATTAAGAAATGGGGCTGATAAGAAAGGATGTGATTTCTCTTAAGGTTATTTTTAAATGCTTTTAAACAAATTCCATTATTTGAACGCTTCCAGTGTTTAGAGTTCAAATTTAATAATCGTATGCCATAATTCACTCACGTGATGGTCCCTAAACATTTTTCTGAGGCAGCCCCAAGCCAGGATTTATTTGGTGGGGTGGGAAGACATGTAAAAGTCAGAACTGTGAGGCTTTGGGCAATTCCTTTCCATTTCAGAGCCTGCTTCTGCCTGAGCGAGCCTCTCCAGCTGGGGCGCAGAGTGGACAGTAGGGCTGTGTTTGCGCCCGTGCGCGGTAAAGCATTTGTGCAGATGCAGGGCATGAAGTTCTCTCTGCTCCCTCCTCTTCTCTAGGATACGGAAGTTTCCAACCAGATCACCCTTGTGGAAGATGTCTTAGCCAAGCTCTGTAAAACCATTTACCCACTGGCCGATCTGCTAGCCAGGCCACTGCCCGAGGGAGTTGATCCTCTGAAGCTTGAGCTTTATCTCACTGATGAAGACTTTGAGGTAAGCACGTCTTCATGTGCAATAGCGTTTAAGCAAGACGCTTGGCTGGGATGGGGGTCCTTGTACTCACCCGCGCTGGGCGTTTCTCCCGATTTTGCAGTTTGCACTAGACATGACGAGGGACGAATACAATGCACTGCCCGCCTGGAAGCAGGTGAACCTGAAGAAAGCAAAAGGTCTATTCTGAGCGGGAGAGATGCTGGAGGAACCTCTGTCGTCACTTTCAATACCATTGGACCAGGGAAATGGGTATTTTTTTTTTTTTTTGGACTGGTATTTAAAAAAAAAAAAAAAAGATTTTTTAATCAGTTTTCCAAAACCTAAAGTTATTAGCTCTACTGCTTGTCCCAGATTTGTGTATTTTGTAAATGTTTAAGCGGACCCTTTGGAAACTCTCTTTCCACGATTCAGCAGGTAATGTCAATAAAGGCGTCCCTACGTGCACGTGTGCGGCAACTCCCGCACTTGCCCACTTTTTTGGAAGCAATTCTCTTTATAAAGTGTTATTTTGATAGTTTGTGGGTTCTAAAATATATATATTTATATAAACACCATATAAGTCAAATATGTATTTAACAAAGCAATATGTATTCATTCACTCTTAAGATTGTTTTTCTTTTGGTGTCAAAATAATACTGAACGGTAGATGGAATTGCTTCTGTGAAATTAGCTCTGGCACCCCTGCGTATCTTCACACACGTTCAGAAACGTCTCCTTCAGCATTAAGTCTGACTTGTTCTGAGTGCTGCTTCCGGTGCTAAAACGAACAAATGGATTTGTACTTCCTGGCATGGGCTCTGAAGAATCTGTGCGCATCCACCTTTCTACCTTAATATCGCCCCAAAATGTATAGTGCCTTGTTTTTATGTACAGTTTATATACAGAAAAGTTTGCTCTGCATTTTTTTTTTTGATGGTTTGGAACATTATCTCCAATTTTACTCTAAAATAGTAGAAATTTTAAAAAAATCTCAAGTTTCTAATACCTGTTGTAAACACAAAACATGTCATTTTGCGACACAGGACTCCAAAATAAAAGCTTCGAGAATAAACACAATAATTAATTGTTTCACATTGGATCCCAAGCATGTTCCTTTCCGAAAAATGTGGGTGTTTTTGTAAATGTTAACCTAATATCAGTATTTTGCCATTTAATATTAACTGCTATAACTTTTATTTTAGTTTAGGGCAAGATTTTATAATAGGGTCATATAACTGAACAGACTTTGGACCCATAACATTCGTTCTGAGTACTATATTGAAGACGTGTTTTTGCAAATCATCACTCAACAGAAGCTTTTTACCCTAAAACTATTTCTGCATTTCACATTTAGGATCTCAGTGTCTTTTTAAGAATATTGAATATATAAGCATTTAGAAAACCTAAAAATGAGAAAACTCCTCACAGGCTCCTATATTCATAAAATCCCACATCCGGGGTTTTGAATTCCATAGACCTGCTGTGAGTCGTCACTGCATCTGTCCCACCCACCCACCCCCGTTTTGGTCTCAGTTTACCACATCAGATAAGAGCACATTGGCTTTAGACATTATCACTTAATGTTGCTTGTGTGCCCCAAGCCTGGGCCTGCACCTGTCAGCGGCCTGTCAGCCACTCCTGGGCCCAGCGCTCTGCGACTCTGGGATATTGGGCAGTCACTGAACTTTACCACCTCGATTGCCTCAGTTTGAAAGAAAAGGAGTCAATACTAGCTATCCTGCCCACATCCTAGGATTGATTCTCGGTGAGGATCAAGCAGAAGCTCTTTGGATATTGTCAAGTGCTGATATCTGCTGGTGTTGATGTTACCGTTACAGTAGCTGAAATAGGAAAGTATTGGTGTTGAAGTAAAGCAGTGCAGTCCCGCACCTCGGAATTACAGATTAAACCAGAACGAGTAGAACCTGCCAAAGAAATAAATGTAGAGGGGAAAGGAGACAGGGGCATTCAGAGCACGTGCCCATAGGCAGAATGCAGAGGAACGGAGGGGCTCAGAGCCCGTAGGGCAACCAGGGGAGTGTCCAAAGGATGGAGGCGGGGCAGCCAACAGTTCAAAGTCACCCAGATCCCTGCCTACACAGATAGGAGCTTGGGTTGTGGGAAGAGCTTCCGTGGACAGCTTGCTGAGGCAGCAGCTAAGATTGGTGTCATCGGAGTGTAGATAAGGTGCCGGCAGTCGGCTTCCTGCCTCTTCTCTGTAAAGCGGGTGCCCATGTCCTATATCTACCGACTTCCTGTTTGCCTCTTGTCCTCCGAGTCATTTCCTGCATCTCTTTCCTGCTTACAGACCTGGATCCTCTCTTCCTTGGTTTTTCTGATGCTTTTCCCTTCCCAGCTGCAACTTTTGAACTTTGCACACGGGGGAAAGGACCCAGCCTAAAACCTAGAATTGCTGAGTCTGAGCCACTCAGCCAGTTAGTTTGCGCCAGTGTTCCAGGCCTTTCTCCACAGCCGCTGCAAAAGCAAACCACCCTGGGGAAACGGGCATTACACCCAGCAGAGTCACGTAGCTGCCTTAATTTGCTGCTTTTGAACCACAGGACTTCAGAAGAGAGGAAGGCCATTTGGGTTGGGATTGAAGTCAGAGCTGCCGTGGGACTCATGGCATGCCACACACGTTCGGAGGCAATGAGGGGCCTGTGTGAATACCATCAGTTTCCAGAGGAGAGAAGCCATTGTCCCTGCTCCTCTTGGGCCGTGCACAGGTCAGGGTCAGGGAAATCTGGCTCAGGGACCCACCCACGTCTTTCCCTCCTTATTTTAAAACTTTGGCCCCACTTACAGAGCTCCCGTTTTGCTAAAAGAAGACGCATTCCAGAAACAGCTTGAAAATCCGCATCCATATTGGTCTCTACTTTTGTCATTTTCCTTTTTTTCTGATTATAAAAGTAACACTTTATCCACACGGAGACTTGCACACGAATGTTCATAGCAGCACTATTCATAATAGCACAAACCCGCAAACGACCCACTTGTCCACTGACTAGAAATGGATAAGCAAAATGCTGTGCATCCGTACAATGGAACACTTCCAACAATGTGGAGAGCAAACTGCTGATACACACTATCACGTGGGTAAACCTCCAAAACATCATCACGCCAAAGAAGCCGGTACAAAAGGCCACCTGTATATGAAATTTCAGAAAATCCATTCAGAAAGGAGATCTCTGATGGCTGGGGATGGAGATGAGAGTGAAGGGTGCCTTCACTCAGGAACTTTTGGGGGTGATGGAAATTGTTCTCAAACTGACTGTGGCGATGGTCACACAACTCTATAAAAGTCCTAAGACTTTTCGTATACCTTACATAGGCGGGTTTCATGCCATATATAGCTCGAGAAAGCTGTTTTAAAAAATACTAACACTGGATTTATGTGAAAAATGCCAACACAATAATATGATACAAATAACAGGAAGCAAACATAATACATAATTTCAGAATTGAAAATCATGATGTTCCCACTGCTAAATAATTACTCATGCCACTTGTTAAGGCAGTAAGACCGATTATTCGGGACTCTCACAATAGAGATAGCAGTGATAAGGTATAGGGCAGAGAGACTGGGCTCAACTCCAAATACAAGGAAGAGTGGGAATTTCTAGCCAAAGTCAGTGGAGAGAAAATTACTACGAGGACACATGAGGGGAAGAGGGAGTCCTGGCTACACTGACCTAACAGGATTCTTGCTGAGGCCAGGCCAGGGTGACCAGACATCACCAGGGGATGGTGCAGAATGACAAACCCCATCAGACACCGGGGCTGATGGGGTAACGAGAGGGTAGGGGATCTGACTAAACCCACCTGACAGGATTTGTGCTAAAATTGTGCTCTTGGGGGACATGCCCAGGGACAGGGCCTAGTTGGGCTCAGAGAAGCCTGACTAAAGTTTGGTCAAGGAGAGTGTCTTCGTCACCACTTCTCAAATCCAAGAACTTCAATAATTTGGTTTATATTCTTCTAGATTTTTCTTTGCATCTATTAACAGAGATGTATGCTCATACTTTTTTTTTTAAGAAAAAAGTTGCATTTGTTCTTCGCCATCATAATTTTCTGTTAACAATAGGGCTCCCACGCTGCCTCTTCGATATTTATCTGAGCGTGTGTGAGTCTGAGGCCACCTGGGCCACAGTGTAAAGGTCTAAGCAGTTGTGGGGGCCCAGCCCCACCAGTTCTCCACCCCACAAGCATTCCCCCATTCCTTGCCGAGGGTGGGCAGCATAAAACTAGGTCCCAGAGAAAGGATCTAGAGATTTGTTTTCACGGGACTTCCTTGATCTCCAGTCTAGAGTAAGGGCCAGAAGTGTCCAAACAGGCCTCTGTACAAAGCCTTGCTGAACAACAATGACTAGTGAGTGACTAGGAAGGGTCAAGCGGACAGTAGCAAATCACAGATCAAGGTAATGATTCAAAAGCAAATAATGGAAAATTGAATATATTGGTATGGCATTTGACCCAAAGAAAAATCCCTACCTTACTTCTAAAGGATAAATGCATTGCAAATCCTTGCTTTCTGCACCAGAGAAAGAAGGTCGGGCTGTTTCAGACTATGCAATTGAGGTACCCCAAGAGTTGGATCAGAAAGATGGATTTGCAAGGGGAGAACATTGGAGGCTTTCAGTTCCCATAAGCACCACCACGGATGGGCTGTCCAGTGGGGAGCTTGTGTGGAAATACCCACTCCCCCCAGGCTCACCATTCAAATGCACAGTGCATGTTGATCCTTAAGGATTAGCAGGGAAGACAGATGAACAGACCAGCATCCCTCTTTTCTAATAAAGAACTGGTCCACTACTGAGCTTTTCCATCATGCTGAGATTGCAAAAAAAAAAAAAGGCTACAGGAGCAGAAGTGAATGCAAGCTGAAGTACAGGAAGGCGGTGTCCACGACATCTCAGCCCCAACATGCCTTCTCAGCCTCGCCGCAGTTGTGGGAAATGTTTCTGACACCAAATGCCGCAGAGCTCTGCAAGTCTCTTAAGGGACAGATTGGAACTGACTTGTATTATCTGGAAATTGACATAAATTGCCTGTTATTAAATCTCACTGAATTGTTAAGCCCAACCTTGCCATCAGAACACCATTTTAGCATCCACTCTGAAATGGTTCTAACTGGATGGGTTATCTCTGTAAAGGTAAAGATATCGAACCACCACTGAACAAGGAGGCTTATGCCTATGTGGAAGCAAAGAAAAAGAAAAGGGGACAGGAATGACAGACAAGCCTAACTGGTACTTTTTGATTAACGGTTTCTCCATTAAAAAAAAAAAAAAAAAAGCAAGCAACTAAACAATGCATTTGGGACCTGTTAGACATGGTTGGTGTCCGAGCCCATCCTCGGAGGAGATTATAAAACAGACGCCCTGCCTCACGTCCTGCTGCCTTCCCTTGCCACCTCCATCCCCACCTGCTGTGGCTCCTTCCCCTCCTGATGCTTGTGCTTCCTGCAGGAGGCCATTCTGGTTTTTGAATCAGGAATCACAAAGACTGAGCATGGAGCATCATTTGCCAATGATGACATTTCGGGCCCCCAGGGGGAAGCATTGTTTCTTGTTGTTGGCAAGGGTCTTCCCCCACAGGTCGGAGCTGACTGCAGGGGCAGCCACATCATCTGCTGAAGTGTGTTGCTAGGATCACACGTTGTCTACTCCAGACCTGTCATTATTGGCAGCAGTCCATATTCACTCAGGAGCACTGTTTACTGCTCATTCACTCAAGTTATTTATGGAGTGTGCACTGTGTGAGGCTCAACAGAGAATATAAATATGAGCTATATCAAGGCTCAGATCCCACAAGGAGCCTTCCAGAGAAGGAGAGAATGATGACAACTCACCAAAAAGTATCAATAATAATGCAGTGGGAGTCTGGTAGGGGTTGGACTGTGCACCCCTCCCCCCTCAAAAGAGAGCTATGCGGAGTCCTAACTCCCAGTACCTCAGAAGGTGACCTTCTTGGGAGATAGTCTATAAGTAATTAAGTTAAATGAGATCATTACAGTGGGCCCTAAGCCAATATGACTAGCATCCTTATATGAAGAGGAAATTTGGACACAGAGGTAGGGGGAAGACAGCCACCCACAAGCCAAGGAGAGTGGCCTCAGAAGAAACCCAGCCAAGGTGCTGACACCTTGATTTCAGACTCCTAGCATCCCGAACTGTGAGACACTAAGTTTCTGTTGTTCAAGCTACCCAGCCTGTGGCGCTCTGTCACAGCCACCCTAGGGAACTAATACAGAGTGCACACTGGATCTTCCCGTTGGAGGGAAAGGGAGGGGAGGAATCAGGGTAGCTTCATGGAGGAAGTCCCATGAGGTAGGCCTGGAAGGGCAGGTGGGATTTCTCACTGCAGTTGGGCATCAACCCATCAGGCAGCAGCTCCAAAGGGGAAGATTTGGAAAGGGAGAGAGAGAGAGAGGGAGGGCCCACAAGTCTCTCCACTATGGCATGGGCAGGATGGGGGAGTAACAGGGCCTCACAGCTAAAGTGACAGGCAGTGAAGGGAGAAGGAAGTTGGAAATGAACAGGCTGATTGACCCAGGGCAAAGGACATGGTCAGGTGTGAGGATGATCCGGCCACACCACCTGGGACTGACTCCTCTTGTCTCTAGGAGGCATTAGGCCAAGTGGGCAGCATCCCTTTCTTGCAGTGACCTGGTGTGTTCGGTTCCAGGGCTCGTTGGTCTCTCCTTACCGTCTTGTCTTATACCATGTGCTAGCACTTCTATCTTGTACCTTTATATTCACATAATTAAAGGTGCTGACTCTGTTAAACCCCCTTCCAGTCTAGTCTTCTTATAAAGATATTTCTGAAATCTCTGGCAGACAACATAGAATGTGGGAAATGCTGGCCTAGGGTTTTTACCCAATGGTGACATCTTTTAGATATCCTATGACCATGAAGTAGCTCTGCCAACTGTTGCTTAATCTTAGAAGCTACTTAAGAAGACAAGAAATTATTCGGGTTGCATTGAAGATATTTAAGTTTCTGAATCTTGCACTTATATTGCCATTTTAAGTGTTAAATGTAAATGCTTTTTAAATGTTGGTCCTTTTTATTTTTTGGCTTTGAGATCCATCAATTTTTATTCCATTAAAACAAACTCTTTATCAAAGTATGCATGACTTCTAGGCACCTTACAACAATCATGAAATTGCTACTAGAAAACCAACTATATAATTTTTAGAGCAACATTAAAATATAGCAACACTTTCCTTGAAAAGCCCTGGCAGACTGATTGGGCATATTGTAGATAAAAGACTAAGGCATGGAAAATTTCAGGGGTTCAGCAGAGATGGAAGACCTAGTCATAGTAGATAGAGTGCAAGACTAGACCCACATGAGGTTGTCTGTGTCTTTGCTGAGTAATCAAGACCAAAGCCCATTATCGTCTCTTCCATTAGTAGGCACTTGGGAAAGTAATCACATGCTGAGTCTTGTACCAGGTGATTTCATCCGAGCCTGGGAAGCAGCCCCGTGAGGGGCTCGTTACCCCCACGGTACAGAAGAGTAACTTGGAAGCCAAGTTCCGGCCCATCGTCCTGTTGCTGGGAAATGGTAGAGGTTGGATTTGACTCTGCCTCTGCCACCGCACCGTGCTGCTTCCGCACAACCAGAGGAGAGCAGCTACCCGTCCTCATAATCTCTGACCCACGGCTGGACTCGAGGATCACAAAGTGCCTCAGTTTGCCCACCTGTTCCCGACTCCCCATTGCCACTTCCGTTGAAAGCTAGGATAGCTGGAGGGGCTGCAGGCGCCACAAACGCAACAACATAGGGAGGGCGGACCAGTCTCATGGCAAGAGGAACGCAGGCTCTGGAGCCTCTCCGACGGCAACCCCAGCCCTGCCACTTCAGCCATTGAGTTTGAACAAGTTCCTTAACCTCCCTGCACCTCCGCTTCGGTCACCCCGGTAAAATGGGCTTGATGAACCCAGTCCCTGCCCTTTATGAGGCTGCACGGCATAAGAGAATGTGTGCCAACATCATCCTGCCACAGGAGGCTTCAATGACAGAGGGAAGCTGCCACATTGAAAGCCTTTGCCCGCGCCAGCCAGACCACCCGCTGGGAAGAGTTCACTAGAGAAGACGGGGAACCCACTGGTGCTTGCGCAACCTCAGCATTCAGGTTCCCGGGGCCTGGGGCCAGGACTCCCCCAGCAGGAACTGGGGGACCATCGCCTGCATAGGAACTCCGCTGATGACACGGCATTATGCTTCTCAGCCCATGTCCAACACTGCCCTCATTCACACAACTCCAAACACATCTTTGAAATTGAAAGCTGCATCGCTGACAGTTTTAATTTCACCTTCAGTAGGACCCCAGCCAGTGTCGGGGGGAGAGAAATGGGCCAGCTGTCCTCCAGGGCCATGCAGGTGGACCCTTCCGTTCCAGGTGGGACTCTGTGCAGGGCTCCAGAGCCTCAGAGAGCTGTCAGGAAACTCCCCTCTAGGAGCTGGATGGGGCAAGGGAGGCTCCAACCTCCTCGTCCCCATGGACTGAAATCTGCTGCTTCCCGAGGGGTGGGAGAGAGACTGGCGCCCTCCTGCTGCAGCAGGGTTTTCCTCACTTCGCTCTGGAGTTCTAATGGCCCCAGGCCCCCGGTCGGGGCTTCTGTGTGGACAGGCTTCCTGAGGGTGATCTCACTCAGTGACTCTTCTTCGATGTCCTGCAGGGCGGCAGGTGGGAAACGAGAAGCTGAATCACCTTGCACTCTAGGAGAAAGGATGGGTAGGCCTGGAAAGTAATTCAGAACTTGTTTTCATCATTCAGGAGAACAAATGGAGATTTTTTCCATCTCTGTTCACTTGGAGGGAGTAAAATATTCAGATGGAAGCCCCCGTGGAGACCCGGGTGGGAGCCATGGCAGGATGACCAGATGCCTCATGTGGGGTCCTCCTAAAGCCATGCTTCGTGACTGCGCCAACCCCAGAGCCCCATCAGCTCCTTCTTCCCCCTCCCCCCCCCCCCCCCCGCCGCCATCCCCAAATCAGCACACCGCCTCGGGGAAAACAGTGCTTACTACACAAACACAACCTTTAGACGAATCCCCCGAAACCCACCCCAGGGCGGGGCATTTCCCCTGGGCCCTCCCAGGCAGGAAGTCTTCAGCTTCCACTAGGGTAGGTAAGACCTCATTCCCAGGAGCTAGTCCATCAAGACTTCAATTTCTTAACACGAATTTTCATCCAGGGTGAGAGGTTTGCTTTTATATCCAAATGGTCCTTTGGCAGATTTATATGATTCTGAAATAACCTGTCAGCTGCATTCCTCCAGCTGAAGAAGCCACAACTTCAGAGCTGGGACGGGCCAGGGAAGGAAATGGGGAAATTACAGAGGAAAACTGGCCACGCGCCGAGAGTCCGCAGGGCTGAGGGACGAGCCGTGTCGCCAGCAGGTGGCGCTGTTGCTCACCAGCAGACGTCGAGGAGCCCCGCAGCGGCGCGGGCGCCCTTCGCCTGGGTCCTGATTTCTGCCGCAAGCGCCAGTTCTTACGCACCGGGGTGGGATAAGACCTCCCACCCCAAGACCCTAGCAGATCCTGAGGGACCCCACCTTCCCTCGCTAATGTGTTTCCAGCACAAAGAACTTGAATCCAGTGACCCGGGGAGAGGAGTTCCCATCCTGTCTCCTTTCAATCTGTCCCCGTCTGGGGCTCCAGGAATGTTTCCAGAAGCAAACCCAATGAGGCCAGCACTGCAGGAATACAAGCAGTGAGAAATCGCACAGATGAAACTTCCCAAAGACTGGGGCTTCTGTGGGCCAGGGGAGTCTTGCTCTAAGGATCCCTCCTCCTGTACACACATTTTTTTTTTTTAACTTCTTTAAATGTCTTCCCTTTGCTAGTTTTGTCATCTACAGAATGAAGGTGACACCTTTCTTAGACTCAATTAGTTAATGTCAGGAAAGCTCTCTGTAGATGAAAAGTGCTAAATTCTATTTATCAAATATTTAATTAGCCACCATTGGGGGATGATTTGTAATCATCTATTCAACCTGCATAATAACCAGAGAAAATGTCATGATCAGAAAAATGATTTTAAATACAGGTTTTCATAGATTCTATGCCTGTCAGGGCGATGAGAGAGAATTTTCAAATTAGCTCTCCATTTCCGTCCTGGCTTTCAGGGCCCTGAGGAGACAGGCTCCCTTCCCACTCGGCCTGTAGCCACCCACAGGCTTGGCCCCGAGCGCTCACTGGGCCCACCTCACTTCTGAACCCTGAGCTCCTCTCTGTATATTTGTCCCCATCTACATGCCCCCTTCTCTGTCCTACTCAGGGCACTTCCCTCACGTCCCGTCTGTCACACGCCTTCCCCTTTGTTGCCCTGGCAGGGGCTCTGTGAGGAGGAATGAGGTCACGTGGGAGACTTGGGCACTTTCAAAGGAAATACACCAAACCAGCTGAGAGCGAAGGTGACTCAGAGGCATTTCCAGTTGCTTTGAAGCAACATGGCCCAGTTTACTTTCAGATCGGGGCTCCCGGGCCACCAAGACCATACTGTTCTACTTGGGCACGCAAGCCTCTAAAAGCAAAATCCTTTTTTTTTTCTTCCACATTCATTCGTCCTGCACGTATGTACTGAGCACCTGCTGCTGGTGTAAATTCTATCCCAGATACGCACGTTAAAATGGTACCAATGACGGCCTTGGACTTACTGGCAAAACACAATTTTCAGAAGACTAAAGACAAGCCCCTCATCCAGATACATGGTGAACACAGGTGACATTCGGGGGCCTCCAGGAAGCAGCACCCAGGCAGGGTGAGGCATGCAAGACATGTATTGGGAGGAGCATTTATTGGGGACACGGAAAGAGAGGGAGCTGGAGGAGGCAGAGGGAGCCTCCCGATGGTGATGGAGGCCGGACACCTGGGGGGTGGGGGGACACATGGGAGAGCGAGCTTCAGCCTGAGAGACAGTGAGAGCTGTGGCCAGCCCGAGTGCGGCCCTAGACCTGAGGCTGCTCTTTCGGGACCTGGGCAGAAATGGCCAGGTCCCAGGACCCCCTAGGCTGGGTCACTGGCCAGACCTGATCATGGCCCGAAGGCACAGGAGCGCCTGGAAGCTGCCAGCCTCCTGAAGTCCACACCTGGCCTCCCTCCGAAGGTGGCTGAGCGGCGGGCTGAACTGCAGTCATTCAATGGTTAATGACGGAACCACCTGACAGGATGGTAACGTTGGTTCAGGAAAGGCCGGGAGAAAAAAAATAATCATATACGCAGACACGTGTCTGTTCCTGTCTATGCAGAGGAGGGAGACAGAGGGGAAAGGAGGAAGGGAATCAGATTTCAGAACGCACCCCTGTCCCACCAAGTAATAAAACTGTTAACATCGGCGATTCCTCTTTTGTACCAGTCAGAAATCATTGGCACCTCTAGTGGACAGAAATCATTTGCAATTTATCCATTTCCTACAGGCTAACATGTAACATTAGAGTCTGGGCCCTAATCAATAGCAAGCTGTGATCAGACAAGACAGCGCTGCTTCGAGAGGCCCCCGCGGCAGGCGGCCCTACTGGGTGACGGCCTGACCGCTGGTAGGCAGGAAGTCATCTTTGTGCGTCACTCTGGATAATCATTACTTCCTTGGGGAGCTTACATTCTAGTGGGAAGAAGACATAAGGAAACAGACAGCTGAAACATTACGTGACAAAGGTTACAACAAGGGCCAGCCCCCAAGAGGGGCACTGGACTCCGCCTGGGGTGTGGGGACACAGGGCTTCCCCAGAAAATGGCATGCAACTGAAGCCAGAAGGCTGATTGAGTTAACCAGGTGCTGGGGGCAGGACGGGAAGGAGGAAGCTGGAGAAATCAGCACCAAGGCTCTGAGGGGGCACCTCGGAGAATTGCAAAATCGTTTCGAAGGGCTGAGGGTGAGCAGGGGATGGTCCTGGGACTGAAGCAAGCTGTGAGGCTAGCAGGGACACAGGTACAACGATGAACTGTCTTGTGTGCCAGGCTCAGGAGTTGGGATTTTTATCCTGAATGCGATGAGAAGCCACTGAAACATTTGAAGGGTCAAGGTTACTGATAAAGACCACTCTGGCTGGAGTGTGGAAAGAGGGTTGGAGGGCACTGAAGCTTCAATGGCAGGTGGGATATGAGGATGTGTGATCTAGGTAGAAGGTGATGGTGGCCCAAACTGGGGTGACCCCAGGGGCACCTAGCAGATCCTGGGTCATACATCCTGGCTATGGGACACTTGGTGAGCTGGGCTGACCTGGCCCTCCACCATGCAGGTTACCATCGCTCTTCAGAAGGCTTCTTGGTCAGCTAAATGAAGGATGCCAGGGCGGAGAAAAAGACACCTGGACATCAAAGTCCTATTCAGCTATGGAAACAGCACCCAGGCACGCAGTCAAAACCAGTCTGACTCCCTCAATCATTCAGGAAATATTTACTGCCCACCTACTGTGTGTTGGGCCCTGTCTGGACTCCAGAGATACAGAGATGAACAAGAACCGATGCTCTCAAGGAGCTTCCACGCCAGTGGGGGGTGCACGACAAACCATAAATGCAAAGGGACTTAGTGTAATTTCACCGAGCTTCCTGCATCTGTGGTTTGCTGTGCATCATTAATTTTGGGAGGTTGTCTGCCATTATTACTTCAAATATTTGTTCTGCTCACTCTTCTCCCTTTTCTCCCTCTGGTATTCTGGTCATGAGTCTGTTACATCGTTTGTAATTGTCCCACGGTTTTTGGCTCTTCTGGATTTTTCTTTTCCCCCACTGGAGTTATATTGATAGATCTTCAAGCTCATCGATTCCTCACTCAGCTATGTTGAGTCTACTGATGCACTCCAATGTCCAGCATTTCCTCTGAGGCTTCCTTATCTCTAGGCTTACATTCCCCAGCTGTTCTTGCATGTGGGTTGACTTTTTCCAGCAGAGCCCTTCAAAATTAATCATTACTTTAAATTCCCAGAGTGATCATTCTTAACATCCGTGCTATATCTGAGCCTCATTTTGATGCTTGCTTCCTCTCTTCAGACTGTGTGCTTCCTCAGGTTTGGGTGGGGCTGGTGGTTCTTTTGTTGTTGAAAGCAGGAGATGCTCTACTGGGTAATAGGAACCACCGTCAATTGGCCTCTCATGGATTTGCGATAATCTGCCTAGGAGTTGGCACATTTGTCTAATATTTTCTGTGGCTATAGGTGCCAGAGACTCTAGTGTCCTTATGTTTGCTTTTTGTCTTTCCTCTTGATTTGGGCTTCCCTAAGTACTCCTCCTCAGAGAAGAGGAGGTTAGTATATGGTTATCCTATTACTGTTCCTATAGGGAGCCCTGTTAGCCCTGCTGGTGTAGAGAAGGGGGAGGGGGTATAGCTCAATCCAATCTTCCAATCCAATCTCGGCCCTGTGGTGGCCGCGTGCTTCTGGTCTGTGGCCTTCCTGAATGGTGAAGCAGGAAGGCCAGAGCAGGTGGGGTGGGAGGGCTACCTTTACCCAGAAGGCAGGCCTTTGTTATGGAGAATTCTCTGGTACATTCACCAGGATGGCTCTTACTTTACCCCAGCCAGAGGCAGGGACCTTTCCCAGGCCTTCCCAGGAGAACCTGGTAAGTTCCAAGAGCTAGAGTCCAGAAAGTGTGGGGTCTTCCAAAAGACTGCCATCCCCAGGAATCCGTTGCTCTCGTATCAGTCCACACTCCATCTCTAGCAATTCGTCAAAATGTTCCTACCAGTTCAAGGGGCCAGTGGTTCCTGCTCCTGTTCTTGGCTTTGACTCTGTGGATTCCAGGACGGGGGCTGACCCAGTAACCCCAGTTCTCTAATGAGTACCAAAAAGTCATTAATTTTCAGTGAGTCCAGCTTTTCTCATTGTAAGGATGGGAGTGACAACTCCCAAGCTCTTTACAAGTTGGAGCTAAAACTGGAAATCTGGAAATAACTGACTTTGAGATAGTGATAAGTGCTAGAGAACCAACTGGGAATGAGGAAGAGTTACTGCAAGGTCATGAGAAGCATCCGGGAGGGCACGTGGAAAAAGTGCGAATGGGGGGGGGCGGGCTTCATGAAGATCTAGGGTGTTCAGGCACCGGGACTGGAGGTGTAAGGTCTTGGTACTGAAAGAAGTTATGTGTGGACAGGACACAAGCAGAGGGAGAGAGGAGGGTGAGATTGGGCCGACATTGGCGGGGTGAAGACACGCAGGCTTTATTCTCATTGCTGGGGGAAGCCATTAAACAGGAGGGTGCTGTGGTGAAACTTAACTTGCTAATGATGCCCCTGGCTGGAGAGTCCATATGTCCAGGTTTGCCCAGAACATTCCTGGTTTATGCCTTTTGCCCGGTGTAATTATTTGTAGTGCCTCTTTTCACTTTCCGAAGTGTCCGGGTTCAGACAAGAAGTCACAAAATCCCCCTAGCTCTGGCCACAGGAAGGAGAAGGTGTAGGGACAGCCATTGTGGCAGCTGAGAAGTCGATTGGGAGTGAGTGCAGTGAGGTGGACAAGCTGTGGTGGGGACCTGGACAGCTGGAGGGGACTGATGCCCTTGGGATGTTACAGAGATGGATCCAGTGGAACAGCTACTGAACTTAGGGAGGGGGTGGGCAGAAAAGAGGGGGCCAGAGGCTCAGGTCATCATGAATGACTCTCTCAGCGCATCACCCAGGCTTGCAAACTGCACTGTATAAACTCTCTCAGATCTGTTGTTTGGCTTCTATTCCCACACCCAGCTCCCTAGTTCAAGGCTTCATTTCTCGCCTGAATTCAGAACTCCCCTCCATGTCCATGGGCATTTGGCATCATCCTCCTAGCTGTGGACACAACCCGTGGTCCTGCAGCCCATGTCAAGAGTAGGCGGTTGCCTTTGGCAACTTCAACCCTTCAAATCACCTTCCTTCATTTCCCACATGGAACATCCACCACTCCAACACCCTTCCATCCTACAGGCCACTCAGAGCCTCTGCTTGAGGTCCCCTCCCGCCATCTCTGCCAAAGGAAATTCTCTTCACCCTGTAGAGGGCTTCCATGGTGCCTCCTCAGCCAACTGTCATTCTTTCAATGCATAAGACCCCCAAATCTTAACTCTTTTTAGGCCCTTACGTATTCTACCTTCTAGAACTGTTATTTGTGTATTTACCTTCACTCCTCAACTAGTTGTAAGCCCTTGAGGGAAAGAACGATGTTTTGCTGAGCTTAAATCCTGCAGGCACATCATTAAACTCAACTCTTTGTGGGAGTTGAACATATTAGGCCCAGTGAAAGGCTGCTGCTGGTTTTGTTGGTTTGACCCTGTCAGGTTTACCCCTTGACTTTGCCACAATGCAACCAAGTAGGAAGTTGGTCATGGGTTCCTCACTCAGAACCAGGAATGGGATCCATGCAGGGCAGACAGCCCAGACTTGGCCCCAGGCTTGCCCTGGCATTCAGGACTGGTGGTTGGAGCCAGGTAGAGGAGACAATCTTACCACTCACAAGCTGTGCACTTTGGGCCACTCACTTAACCTGTGTCTGAAGTTTCTTATCCTCAAAGCCAAGGTAATAATAATGCCTGACCAGGGTTGCTGGGATGACCACACAAGACAAAGCTCATAGGGTGCTTAGCACAGAGTCTGATTTATAGACACTCCCCCCAAATGTAGTCATTATCACTCAAGTGACCAATGGAGGGGAAGCCACAGAGAAAATCGTGACTAAAGATGTTGATGGGCTTTGATCATTTTCCTAAGTATTTTTACATTTTTATTGATAATAATTAACCTGGAGAGGGAGGTGTGGAGCAGGCACAGCTAGTAGGTATATAAAAAAACCACAACTCCTCTGAAGAGCAATTTACCAAGAACCTTCAAAGTACTCCCATCATTTGACCAGTAATTCCATGGAGGAGATTCTGGGGAATCTACATTATAAAAACTCATAAATATGCAGAAAAAGCTGATACCAAAAATATTAATCCCAGAATTATTTGTAGTAGCCAAAAATTGGAATTGAGCAACTATTATACAAGGAAATATTTAAGAAAAGTTTCCAACGATGTCAAAATGTATGTAGTTAGGAAAAGCATACCTACAAAGATTTTTTGATGACCAGGGAAAGGTTTACAATGTTAAGTGAGAAACGTAGACTACCAAAAATGTTATGTACATGAACAGTGATGTAAAATGTATGTACATGAAGAAGAGTATATAATATACGGAAGCATGAGTATTGGGTTTCCTCCAAGTGACAAGATTACAGACAGTTTTGATTTTCCTTTTTTGACAGTTTCTAAAGTGAGAATGTACTATTTTTCTTTCTTTTTTAAATTTTATTTTTTATATTATGTTAATCACCATACATTACATCATTAGTTTTTGATGTAGTGTTCCATGATTCCTGGTTTGCGTATAACACCCAGTGCTCCATGCAGAACGTGCCCTCTTTAATACCCATCACCAGGCTACCCCTCCCCCGTCCCCTCTAGAACCCTCAGTTTGTTTCTCAGAGTCCATAGTCTCTCATGGTTCATCTCCCCCTGAGTCCCCCCCTTCATTTTTCCCCTCCTACTATCTTCTTCTTTTTTTCTTTTAACATATAATGTATTATTTGTTTCAGAAGTACAGGTCTGTGATTCAACAGTCTTACACAATTCACAGCACTCATCATAGCACAAACCCTCCCCAATGTCTACCACCTAGCCACCCCATCCCTCCCACTCCCCATCACTCCAGCAACCCTCAGTTTGTTTCCTGAGATTAAGAATTCCTCATATCAGATGTGGTATATATACACAATGAAATATTATGCAGCCATCAAAAGGAATGAAATCTTGCCATTTGCAATGACACAGATGGAACTGGAGAGTGTTATGCTGAGCGAAATAAGTCAATCAGAGAAAGACATGTATCATATGACCTTACTGATATGAGGAATTCTTAATCTCAGGAAACAAACTGAGGGTTGCTGGAGTGGTGGGGGGTAGGAGAGATGGGGTGGCTGGGTGACAGACACTGGGGAGGCTGCGTGCTATGGTGAGTGCTGTGAATTGTGTAAGACTGATGAATCACAGATCTGTACCTCTGAAACTAATAATACATTATATGTTAAAAAAAAAAAAAGAAGAAGATAGCAGGAGGGGAAGAATGAAGGGGGGGAATCGGAGGGGGAGATGAACCATGAGAGACGATGCACTCTGAAAAATAAACTGAGGGTTCTGGGGGGTGGTGGGAGGATGGGTTAGCCTGGTGATGGGTATTAAAGAGGGCACATTCTGCATGGAGCACTGGGTGTTATATGCAAACAATGAATCATGGAACACTACATCAAAAACTAACAATGTAATGTACGGTGATTAACCAATAATAAATAAATAAAATAAATAAATAAATAAATAAATAAATAATTCCTCATATCAGTGAGATCATATGATACATGTCCTTCTCTGATTAACTTATTTCACTTAGCATAATACCCTCCAGTTCCATCCACGTTGTCGCAAATGGCAAGATTTCGGTTTTTTGTTTTTTTTATGGCTGTATAATATTCCATTGTGTGTGTGTGTGTATACGTATATATATGTGTGTGTGTGTGTGTGTATATACGTATATATATATGTGTATATATACGTATACACACACACACACACACACACACACACACACATATATATCACATCTTCTTTATCCATTCATCTGTTGATGGACATCTTGGCTCTTTCCATAGTTTGGCTACTGTGGACATTGCTGCTATAAACATTGGGGTGCATGTAGACCTTCGGATCACTACATTTGTATCTTTGGGGTAAATACCCAGTAGTGCAATTGCTGGGTCATATGGTAGCTCTATTTTCAACTTTTTGAGGAACCTCCACACTGTTTTCCAGAGCAGCTGCACCAGCTTGCATTCCCACCAACAGTGTAGGAGAGTTCCCCTTTTTCCGCATCCTCGCCAACATCTGTCGTTTCCTGACTTGTTAATTTTAGCCATTCTGGCTGGTGTGAGGTGGTATCTCATTGAGGCTTTGACTTGGATTCCCCTGATGCCGAGCGATGTTGAGCACTTTTCATGTGTCTGTTGGCCATTTGGATGTCTTCTTTGGAAAAATGTCTGTTCATGTCTTCTGCCCATTTCTTGATTGGATTATTTGTTCTTTGGGTGTTGAGTTCTATAAGTTCTTTGTAGATTTTGGATACTAGCCCTTTATCTGATATGTCATTTACAAATATCTTCTCCCATTCTGTCAGTTGTCTTTTGGTTTTATTGACTGTTTCCTTTGCTGTGCAAAAGCTTTTTATCTTGATGAAGTCCCAATCATTCATTTTTGCCCTTGCTTCCCTTGCCTTTGGCAATGTTTCTAGGAAGAAGTTGCTGCGGCTGAGGTCGAAGAGGTTGCTGCCTGTGTTCTTCTCTAGGATTTTGATGGACTCCTGTCTCACATTGAGGTCTTTCAACCATTTGGAGTCTATTTTTGTGTGTGGTGTAAGGAAATGGTCCAGTTTCATTCTTCTGCATGTGGCTGTCCAATTTTCCCAACACCATTTGTTGAAGAGACTGTCTTTTTTCCATTGGACCTTCTTTCCTACTTTGTCGAAGATTAGTTGACCATAGAGTTGAGGGTCCATATCTGGGCTCTCTATTCTGTTCCATTGATCTATGTGTCTGTTTTTGTGCCAGTACCATACTGTCTTGATGATTATAGCTTTGTAATAGAGCTTGAAGTCCGGAATTGTGATGCCACCAGCTTTGCTTTTCTTTTTCAACAAGAATGTACTATTTTTCTAATCAGAAAGAAAAATCATGCTATTTTAAAAGATGCTTGATAGGGACACCTGTGTGGCTCTGTCAGTTAAGTGTCTGGTCAAGATCTCAGGCTCCTGGGATGGAGGCCCACATCAGGCTCCCCACTCAGCGGGGAATCTGCTGTCCTTCTCCCTCTCCCCTCCCCCCACTTTTGCTCTCTCTCTCTCAAATGAATGAATAAAATATTTTTAAAAAAAGACACTTGATAATTGGTAGGTTAGATTAATTGCAGATCCAGAGTATATCCAGTGTTAGACATCTGCGACACCCCATCAGTAGCTTCTGAGATGTGTGATCTTGACCCCATCGTTGAGCTCGTTGGTTCCCCTCTCTGGACCTTGGTGGTCTCATCTATAGAATGGGGATACTAATCTTCACCTGCCTGGCAGGTGGCCTGATCCAGAGCTATTGGAAAGGCTTGCCTTCTCATCTCTGATGATCTCGCGGGAGCCTCCTTCGTGGGGCCACTTTTCTTAAAGTACAGATGGACGTGATTAGGGCTGGCTGACCAGAGAAACAAGCGTGGTGGAGGCCGTGTGCTTCTCCACTTCCTGGCGCCAAGGAGGTGACAGTGGAGGACAAAGTTAAGGGCTGCAGCTGCCCTGGGCTGACCAGGCCTGCCGGAGCCAACTCTGGGCAGGAGTTTCAGAAAAGTAGGGACCGGGCTCTGTCCTTTCTTCTCAGGCTCTGGTCCCGCCAGCTCTCCTTCACCACAGGGCCACTGGGTGTTGGCCCTCAGCTTCTCAGGCAGAGAGCAAGTCTTCAGTTCTCCTCTAAAATATTTGAGGTGCAAAGGGCCCCACGAGCAGAACCCCATGCCCTACCCACCTCCCTTCTCCCCTTGCTCATAGGAATCCGAGGAAGAACCTCTGTTCTGAACACGAGGCTGGGGACCCAGGCACTAGATGATAATGGGGAGTCCACTATGGTCCTGGTGGGCCAGGCAGGCTATCACAGGGCAGACACCAACAGGGGGCCTTCTAACTGGATAAGTAGGGCGGGCACCTGCACAACTTTCAATCAGGTGATCCCATGTGGGTCTAACGTCGAGGAAGGTTCTTCCTGAGCAGCACGTCAGCTCGGGACGAAGGAGTGCATGGGAGTCTGCCTGCATTGCCCAGATAAATTCAGGGAGAAGGGCCAAGCAGGGGTGTGTGGAGTCTGGTGGCCAAGGTCAAATCCACGCCCCACCTCTTACCAGCTACCTCGCACTGGGGAAATGACCCAGTTGCTTTAAGGGCTGGTTTCCCCATTTATCAAATGAGAGGCCTCGTGGCACTGGCCACAGAGGGTCGCTGTGAGTATAAGCTCGTGCCTGGCAAGGGCTTGCCCTGGCATCTGGCAGGCAGCGAGGGCGCGAGAAATGGCTAGCTAGTTCTGTTATGAAGCTCTTCCTCGGGCCCAGCAGCCTTGTGGGCAGTGAGGGGGATACAAAAGGCAAAACCACATCCCCACCTCCGATGAGGCAGGACTATCCCCAGGAAACAGTTAAACATCAAAGCGGCGGGTGATTAAATGCAAAAGTGACTGGGAGGCAGCGATGCTATTTATACTAGCAGCAAGCTGGAGGCCGCCCAAATGCCCAGCGAGCCCGTAATGACTAAGCAAAGCCCCAGGCTCGGCGGCAGGACAGCCCTCCGCAGCGCCCTTGGAAATGGCAGGCGTGCCGCCGATGTCCATACATGGACATGCACCTCTGAAATCAGCATTTCCAGAAGGAAATCGTGAGATGGCATGTGCACACCGCTGGCTGTGACGGGTGAATATCTGTGAAGGTCCCCCCCAGAGGTCAAGAACGAATCTGGAGGGAAGGAAGTACTTTAAAGTGCAATGCTCATCCGTTATCCCCTGCCCAAGTTGCTTAAGTACCTGCTGTTTAAAAACAATAATAATGGTGCAACCAGGAAGCATTAGAGGAATTCAGAGCAGAGGGGCGGGGTGCAGGGCAGAGGGCTGAGGAAGGCTTCCAGAGAGGATGGGGTTTGAGCCAATGTGGAAGCATTTGTGGATCTGAATAAAGGAGCAGAGTTGCCGCAGTGGGACAGCAGGGGCTCCCCTCCCCCACCAGTCTCTTTGGCCCAAGAAAGTGAGTTAAGTGCTCTTAAGGGCAGTATGAGAAGTGGGTGCAGGAGAGCACTGGGTGGGCCCTTTCTCTGAGGGAAAGCTATTTGTATATTAAGCAATAGGGCTTGTCTACACCAGCTGATGGACTTACCACCAAGTTCTCACCCGAGTCCTGCCCAGATACCTGCATGTGATGGGAGTTCGGGGGCCCGGTGAGAGCCACCATCCTGACTGGCTGTGTCTTGGGCTCTCTCGGCCAGAAAGTTTGCATTCATGAAGGTACATGGCGGCTTCCAAATAGGGTCCCAGAGGCCCCAGAATGAGAGCTTGGAAAGAGTTGAGGAAATTCACCTCCATCTTGCCAGATGAGTGGAGGTTGCTGAGTGCATCTCATGCTGCTAACCCTGAACCCGGTCTCTCAGGCATTTTGGGGCTCTCATCTCCCTGGTTTAGTTTCTGGGGTAAGTCACCAGCTGTTGTTTGGGTCTGGCCAGCCTCCAGGGATTGGCTCTTGGGTCTGGCTTCCGTCCTCATCACATGAACCTGAAGGCGTCATGAAATGTCATAGAACAGACAGTGGCACCTGACAGATGTGGGTTCGAATCCAGCCTCTTCCACTGAACTGTGATCGTGGAGCAAGGTTTCCAACCTCTAAAAACCTCCAGTTACTCATGTATGAAATGGGGGATAGTGATGTCTCCCTCCAGGGTTTGAGAACTAGCAATAATGTGTGTAAGTGTTCTCACAGATCAGAAACTCTAGGAGTGGTGAGCATTACCTTACTTTTCTCATTGAAAACATGCCTCTGATGGAAGAATTACCATTTTTGTGGGACCACCATACACCAGAGACACAAACCTGTGGCGTGAACACAGCCTCCTCCCCATCCCACACTTTCTCCCCTGTGGGCAAGTCCTCAACTGCCTGCATTTGGAGTTTTCTGCCCCAGCCTGGGAAAGTCAGTGGTGGATCATGCATCAGAGATGGGCTCCCTCTGCCAGGCAGTAAGCATAGTGCTCAGGGCAGGAAAGGGGGACAGGAGGCGGTCGCTGCTGAGGTCTAGCTGCAGGTGGTTCCTAGATCCCAGAGGAGTAGCTCTACCCAAGGAGCACCTCCAGAGTGCACTAGCCACCTGGAGTATAATAAGACAGAGATATGGTTCCTGACACAGATCTCCTAAAACCCTTGGAATTTCCTGAGTGATAGAGGTGACAGGATTGTCTTTTGTTCTACTCTTTGGTCTTTGTCCCTGGTTCCTGACAACAGAGCTCCTATAACTCTTGGAATTTCCTGGATGACTGGAGCATCTTTTGTTCTAATGAGACAACTCTCGATGTTGCCCTAGATAGCTTCAGGATGGGGCAGGTTGCCAGGTTAGACCTTGATTAGAAGCCTGGAACTTTTGCCACCCCCCCCACCCCCCGCCCCACAACCTCTGGGGAGGAGGATAGGCCTGGAGATTGAGTTAGTAATCAATCATGTCTATGTGAAGAAGACTCCACAAAATTCCCAGTAGCATTGAGCTCGGGGAGCTTCTAGGATGGGGCACACATCTGTGAGGCAGGAGGGTGGCACACCCCAACTCCACAGGGACAGAGCATGCTGCACTCAGGACCCTCCTGGACCTTGCCTTGTGTACTGATTCATCTCGCTATTCATTTGTATCCTTTGTACTACCCTGTATCATAAAGTGAAAAATGTATATAAAGTGTGTTCCTGTGTTATGTGAGGTGTTATAGCAAATTGTCACAGCCTTGACTTAGGGCTGGTTTGTCAGAAGCGTGGGAAGTCTAGGCCTCATGGCTGGTGTCTAAAATGGGGGCAGTCTTGAGGGAATAAGCCCTTACCTTGTAGGATTTGCCCTCACTCTGGGTGGTCAGTGTCAGAATCAAATTGAATTATTGAACACCCATTTGTGTCAGGAGAACCAGAGAACCGATTGTTGGCATTGGAAAAAACACCACCATCTACACTTTTACAGTGACCAGAAGCCCCTGAGAAGTGAGGGATACATCACAGCACAGGCTCATTAAGGAAGGATCCCAGGCAGGGGCCGCTGAGAACCGTCCTGAAGACACACATAGGCCTCCATCTTGTATCATAAGAGTCCATCCCCATCTTTCCTTCCAGCCAATGTCACTAGGGCACTTTAGGGAATCCTAACAAGTCAGAATGCTTCTAAACACTTTTTTCCCCCTAAAACCTGAATTCTTAATTCATTAATATTGCCAACTCATTAAAAGATCTTAGATGATGGGGCGCCTGGGTGGCTCAGTTGGTTAAGCGACTGCCTTCGGCTCAGGTCATGATCCTGGAGTCCCTGGATCGAGTCCTGCATCGGGCTCCCTGCTCGGCAGGGAGTCTGCTTCTCCCTCTGACCCTCCCCCCTCTCGTGCTCTGTCTCCCATTCTCTCTCAAATGAATAAATAAAATCTTTAAAAAAAAAAAAAAAAGATCTTAGATGATGTATGTTATGCTATATCTCAGGGGTTCAAAGGACAAAATATTACTTTTAATCCTACTTTGAATACAATCTTTAAAAAGGAGTGCAAGTTCTCTTTGTTTTCTTAGGAGATGCCAGAGAGACTCTCAAGCACCCCTCACTACTTGTCACACCAACAGCCACTTCAGCATCTGACAGAACCCTCAAGAAAAGACAAATATGACAAATAAATGTTCACAAAGATCTGTAAGCCCAATATTGCAATATCTTCTCTGGTCTCTGCCCTGTACCCACCCCTCCCACCCCCCAGGCGTTTCCCTATTTAGCTTCTCCTCAAATTGTCTCAGATACTTCAAACCCAAATTGTCTAAAAGTAAACTCACGGTTTTTTTTCCTCACCCTGGCTGCCAGCCCCACCTAATCCCTCCTGAGGTTCCACATCAGTAAATGGCATCAACAGTCATTTTTCAAGTGACACAAGTAAGAAAGGAAGTCATCCTCATTTCCTTTATTCTCACCACGCAAACCAACCCATCACTGAGAACCAACCATTTTGTTTCCCGAATATCTCTAAATCCATGCACAGCTCACCACTCCCACTGCTGCCCCTCTAGTCCAGACTGTCTTTATCTCTTACCTGGATGACTGTGGTGGCCACCTCTTTGGATCCAGCGAGATTCTCTTCCAACCTGATTCCCATACTGCATCTATAAGGATCTTTCCAGAAACCATAGCTGATCCTAGTACTCCCTGTTTAAAGCCCACGAAGGGCTTCCCATTGCTTTCAAAATAAAAACCAATTCTCTAGCAAGCCTATAAGGCCTCTATTCAAATGCCCCTGTTCTCTGTGCTCCAGCCACACTGGCTTGTCTAATTTCTCCCATGCCCCAGTGATCCTCTCAAAAAGACCTTTACACATGTTGTTTCTTCCGTCTAGAATGATAAATGCCTCGACAGCCACCCCTTCATCTAGCTAGCCTCTACATGACCCCCGGATCTCTGCTCTAGCATCACTTTACTAAAAACTGTCTCTGACTGCTCAGTCTAGGTGGTTCTTTTATAACAAATTCCCCTTTAACCTTATTCTTTCCCTTCCTCAGAGCACGAATCTCAATTTGCAATTGCATATTATGAATGTGACCGCTTGATTGATTTCTCTGCATCCCAGAACCTTAACACAGTAGCAGGTTCTTAACAAATATGATTGAATGAATGAATGAGTTCAAATATTTGGGTCTTGACACATCAAGGCCCCAAGTTCCACATATTCACAGGGGTAAGTTCTTATCCGAGGTAGGGGGGATTATAAAGCTGGGAACAACAAATGGGAAAGCCGTCATGCAAATGTGTGGTTTTTCAAAATCACTTTCCTAGAGAAAAGGTCACAGGCTAAGAGAAGAATCAGGTCCAAAGCCTTTGAGAATCAATCCAATTCTATTTGGAGAGTAAACCTCTGATTTCAGAATGCCTGCTGCAGCGGCTTTGGAAGAGTGGCAAGGGCATTTTTGATTATCACAGGGCCAGAAATCATCCCACTGGTATTCACTTGGAGAGCCAGGGAAACTAACAATGCTTCAGTGTTGGGTCGAGCCCATGACACAGACATTTTTCTTGCTCTAATGGCAACACCACTTCTGTTGAGAAACACTGAAGGGAATTTGGGTGGGGGAGGGCATAATACAATTACATATCCCCCTAAACAAGCCCCACAGTTCTAAGAAACTGAGCACTCAATACCAAGAAAAGAGGAAATCACTGTTTATTAAGATACAGAGAACAAAGAAGTGGCTTTGACAGCCGCCTCCTGGCTTTACCAGTCCTGGTGCCAAAGCACAGCAGGACCCTCACAGTCTGGACTATGGCCGACACGCAGCTTGCATGCATGTGCACGCACACACACTTGGATAGACTCTGGCTGGTGAGCACATATACATGTGGATGGATATGGGTGGTCCTAGACCGGGACAGTTGATCCTTACCCTGCCATGGCTTCTGTCTGGGGAAACGTGGAGGCTTAGCACTGGGTCTCATGGAACCACCAACCAGATGGATGCAGATTACCAGCTCCAGCTCCCCAGGCCAGACTCCTCTCTTATTGATTCCCCTCAAGATCATCGGATCAGAAATAGAACTGCTAGAAAGTCCCCCAAGCAAAAGTCTGTTGGCACTCTCTCAGGAGAGTCTGCACTCTCTGGCAGATGTCATTCTTATGGGCTACCTCTACTTTGCTGGTGCTGGTGTTGCACTGATGGTGCCATTTTTATACCCTCACTCTAATCACCTAACAGTGCTGGACAAACAGCCCGCCTCCACCATGTACTGCTGCTGGCACGGCACCACCAGACCAGCAGCTAAGCAGCCCTGCCCCACCTGCACTGCTCACATGACCCTACCAGAGGCAACAGGCACCACAACCCACACAGGGGATACCCCTTGAGCATCAGGCTCAAGTCACGGGGCTGGAGGGTTATATTTCTGAACCCCAAGAGTCTGAAATACTTGGAGAGACAACTTAAGAGACAACCAAGAACTAGGGCAAGGTTTAACAATAAGGTTCATCTCCTACATAGAGTACCCCTTCAAGACAGGGAGAGAGAGCTGTTTCACATAACACACAGAAACAAACACAGTCAAGCAAATTAGGACACAAAGAAATTGTTCCAAATGAAGGAACAAGATAAGATCTCAGAAGAAAAAAAACAAACAAACAATAAAATGGGGATAAGTAATTTACCTGGTAAATATACCTGATAAAGAGTTCAAATTAACGGCCATAAAGATGTTCACCAAACTTGAGAGAATAGATGATCGTAGTGAGAACTTCAATAAACAGAGAAAATATAAGAAAGTACCAAGCAGGAAACTCACAGAGCTGAAGAACACAATAACTGTACTGAAAAATATACTACAAGCATTCAACAGCAGAGTAGATGATACAGAACAGATCAGTGACCTGGAAGACAAGGTAGTGGAAATTACCCAAACAGAACAGCAAAAGAAAGAAAAGAATTTTTAAAAAGAGGATAGCTTAAGGCATCTGTGGGACACAACAACAAGCATATTAACATTCTCCTGAAGGAGAAGAAAGAGAGAAAGGGGCAGAATACTTACTAGAAGAAATAATGTCTGAAAACTTCTCTAACCTGGGGAAAAAAACAGACAAGCAAGTCCAGGAAGTACAGAGTCCCAAACAAGATGAATCCAAGGATTTCCACACCAAGACACATTATAATTAAAAATGTCAAAAGTTAAAAATAGAGAATCTTAAAAGCAGCAAGAGAAAAACAGCTGGTTATATACAAGGAAATCCCATAAGATTATCAGGTTTTTCAGCAGAAATTTTGCAGGTTAGAAGAGAGAGACATGATATATTCAAAATGCTAAACAAAAAGACTTCCAACCAAGAATATGCTCTCTGGCAAGGTAATCATTTAGAATTGAAGGAGAGATAAAGCATTTCCCAGACAAAAAAAAAGCTAAGGGGGTTTATCATCACTAACCTGGCCTTACAAGAATTGTTAAAGGGATCTCTTTTTTTTTTTTTTTTTTAAAGATTTTATTTATTTATTTGAGAGCGAGAATGAGAGAGAGAGAGAGAGCATGAGAGGGGGAGGGTCAGAGGGAGAAGCAGACTCCCTGTCGAGCAGGGAGCCCGATGCGGGACTCGATCCCGGGACTCCAGGATCATGACCTGAGCCGAAGGCAGTCGCTTAACCAACTGAGCCACCCAGGCGCCCCAAAAAGGGATCTCTTTAAGCTGAAAAGAAAAGGTCATAACTAGAAATAAAATATACCTCACTGGTAAAGGCAAATATAGTAAAGGTAGTAGGTCAACCTCTTATAAAGCTAGTATGAAAGTTAAAAGACAAAGGTAGTAAAAACTACACAATAATTAGGTAAGGGATACATAAAATAAAAATATGTCAAAGATGTCAAAAACATAAAACACTGAGTAGGGAGTAAAAATGTAGTGCTTTTAGAATGTAGTCAAATTTAAATGATTATCAACTTAAAGTAGGCTGCTATATAAATAGGTAATTATATACAAACTTCATGATAACCATAAACCAAAAACTTATAATAGATACACAAAAAATAATTAGAAAGGAACCTAAACATAACACTAAAAAACGCCATCAAACCACAAGGGAAGAGAGCAAGAGAAGAAAGGAACAGAGAAAAGCTACAAAACAATCAGAAAACAATTAACAAAATGGCAATAAGTATATGCCTATCAATAATTAATTTAAATGTAAATAGACTAAGTTCTCCAATCAAAAGACGTAGTGTGTCTGAATGAATAAAAAAAAATATATGACCCATCCATACAATGCCTACCAGAGACTCACTTCAGAGCTAAAGACACACAAACTGAAAGTGAAGGGATGGAAAAAGAAATTCCATGCAAATGGAAATGAAAAGAAGGCTTAATATCAAGCAAAATAGACTTTAAAACAAAGACTGTAGCAAAAGTCAAAGAAAGGATTACATAATGATAAAGGGGTGAATCCAACAGGAGGATATAACATTTGTAAATATTTATGTACCCCAAATAGGAGCAGCTAAATATATAAAACAATATTGACAGATATAAAGGGAGAAATTGACAGCAATATAATCATAGTAGGGGATTTTAATACCCCACTTACATCAGTGGATATTTCATCCAGACAAAAAAAAAAAAAAATCAATAAGAAAATACCAGCCTTAAATGACATATTAGACCAGGTGGACTTAATAGATATTTACATAAGATTCCACCAAAAAAACACAAAATATACATTCTCCAAGTGCACGTAGACATTCTTCAGGGTAGATCACATGTTAGGCCACAAAACAAGTCTCAACAAATTTAAGAAGACTGAAGTTATATCAAGCATCTTTTCCAATCACAATAGCAGGAAACTAGAAATCAATTAAAGAAGAAAAATGAGAAAAACATGAACACATGAAGCCTAAATAACCAATGGGTCAATGAAGAAATTAAATGTAAAACCAAAAAATATCTTGAGCCAAATAAAAATGGAAACACAACAGTCCAAAATTTATGGGATACAGCAAAGATAGTTCTAAGAGGAAAGTTCATAGCAATATTAGCCTACCTCAAGGAATAAACAAAAAAAATCTTGAATAAACAATCTAAATTTACACTTAAAGGAACTAGAAAAAAATGCCAAGGTTAGTAGAAGGAAGGAAATAATAAAGGTTAGTAGAAGGAAGGAAATAATAAAGATCAGAGTGGAAATAAATGAAACAGAGACAAAACAAACAAACAAATAGAAAAGGTTAATGAAACTAAGAGCTTGTTCTTTGAGAAGATAAAGTTGACACACATTTAGCCAGACTTATCAAGAAAAAAAAAAAAAGAGGGCCCAAATAAAATAAAAAATGAAAGAGAAGTTATAACTGATACCACAGGAATACAAAGAATCATAAGATACTACTTTGAACAAATTATACACCAAAAAAATTGGGCAACCTAGAAAAACTGGGTACATTCCTAGAAACAGTCCTCTGAGACTTAATTATGAAGAAATAGAAAATCTAAATAGACCAATTATTAATAAGGAGATTGAATCAGTAATCAAAAAACTTCCAACAAACAAAAGTCCAGGACCAGATAGCTGGTGAATTCTACCAAACATTCAAAGAAGAATTAACACTATCCTTCTCAAATGATTCCAAAGTAATTGAAGAGAAGGGAACATTTCCAAACTCATTTTACCAGGTCAGTACTACCCTGATATCAAAACCAGGCAAAGATGCCACACCCACACACAAAATACTATAGGCCAATATCCTTGATGAACGTAGATGCAAAAAATCATCAATAAGATATTAGCAAATCAATTCAACAATACATTTAAAAATTATACACCATGACCAAGTGGGATTTATTCCAGGGATGCAAGGATGGTCCAACTTCTACAAATCAATCTATGTGATACACCACATTAACAAAATGAAGGATGATGATCATATGATCATTGTAATACATGCAGAAAAGCATTTGACAAAATTCAACATCCATTTATGACAAAACTCCCAACAATATAGGTACAGAGGAAACATATCTCAACATAATAAAGGCTATATATGACAAACCCACAGCTATCATACTCAACAGTAAAAAGCTAAAAGTTTTTCCCAAGATCAGGAACAAGACAAGAATGCCCACTCTTGCCCCTTTTATTCAACACAGTCTTGGAAGTTCAGCTGCAGCAATTAGGCAAGAAAAAGAAATAAAGGCATCCAAATTGGTAAGGAAGAAGTAAAACTGTCCCTATTTGCAGGTGACATGGTACTATATATTAAAAAACTTTAGAGACTCAAAAAAAAAACCCTATTAGAACTACTAAATTAATTCAGGAAAGTTGCAGGATACAAAACTATATAGAAGGCCGCTGCATTTTTATACACTAATAATTAACTACCAGAAAAAGAATTAATAAGACAATCCCATTCATAATTGTATCAAAAAGAATAAATTCCCTAGAAATATATTTAACCAAGGAGGTGAAAACCTGTACTCTGAGAACTGTAAGACACTGATGAAAGAAATCAAACAAGCCACAAAGAAATGAAAAGATATTCCATGCTTATGATTGGAAGGATTAACAATGTAATCCCTATCAAAATACCAATGGCATTTTTCACACAACCACAATACTACAATTTGCATGGAACCACACACACACACACACACACATACACACACACACACAAAACCCTGAATAACCAAAGCAAGCTTCAGAAAGAACAAAGCTGGAGGTATCACACTCCCTGATTTTAAACAATACTACAAAACTATGGTAATCAAAACAGTATGATACTTGCACAAAAATAGACACATCAGTCAACAGACCAGATTAGACAGCCCAGAAATAAACCCACACATATACAATCAATTAATCTACAATAAAGGAGGAAAGACTATACAATGGGGAACAGACAGTGTCTTCAACAAATGGTGTTGGGAAAACTGGACAGCCACATGCAAAAGAATGAAATTGAATCACTTTCTTATACCATACACAAAAATAAACTCAAAATGGATTTGACTTGAATGTAGGACTTGAAATCATAAAACTCCTAGGAGAAAACATAGGCAGTAAGCTCCTTGATATCAGTCTTAGTGATATTTTTCTGAAACTGATTCTACAGGCAAGGGCAAGAAAAGCAAAAATAAACAAATGGGACCATATCACACTAAAAATCTTTTGCATAGCAAAAGAACTATCAACAAAAAAAGGCAACCTAGAGAATGGAAGAAAATATTTGCCAATCATATATCTGATAAGGGACTAATATCCAAAATATATAAAGACCTCATATAACTCAATAGCAAAAAAAAAAAAAAAATTAAAAAGCCAATTAAAAGTGGGCATAAGATCTGAATAGACATTTTTCTAAAGAAGACATACAGATGGCCAAACTGAAAAGATGCTCAACATCAGTAATCATCAGGGAAATGCAAATCAAAACCATAATGATGTATCACAGCACACCTGTCAGAATAGCTATTATCAAAAAAATAAATAACAAGTGTAACGAGGATGTGGAGGAAAGGGAACCCTGGTGCACTCTTGGTGGGAATGTGAACTGGTACAGTCATTATGGAAAATAGTATGGAGTTTCCTCAAAAAATTAAAAATAGAACCACCGGATGATCCTACAATTCCAATTCTGGGTATATCCAAAGGAAACGAAAACTAACTCAAAAAGATATATACACTCCCATGTTCATTGCAGTATTATTGACAATCGCCAAGATATGAAAGCAACAGAAGTGTCCATCAGTAGATGAATGGATTAAGAAGATGTGGTATATACACAATGGAACATTACTCAACCATAAAAAAGGATGAGATTTTGCCATTTGTGACAACATGGATGGGCCTGGAGGGTATTGTGTTAGGTGAAATAAGTCACACAGAGAAAGACAAATACTATGTGATTTCACTTATATGTGGAATCTAAAAAACAAAACACATGAACAAATAATACAAAACCAGACTCAGAGATACAGTGATCAGACCCATGGTGGCCAGAGAAGAGGGGTTTGAAAAGGGGTAGGCAAAATAGGTGAAATATTGTATTAATTTTGTATGGTGATGGGTGGGAACTAGACTTATTATGGTGATTATATTGTAATTTATATAAATCTTGAATCACTATGTTCCAAATAAAATTTTAAAAAATGGTCACCCCAACCCATCCCCTCATGACTAATAGAACCTTATAGTATAATATGGTCTAATAGAATATAGTATCATATATCATATAAATTATCATGGTCTTTATAAGATGGTAATGTTTTTCAACAATCACACTGTTGCCTAATTTTCAATAATTACATTATTTCTTTTTCTCTGATAACAAAGCCAATGCATGATTATTATAGAATGTTCAGAAAAGCACAAAGAAGAAAAATTGAAAATCACTCACTTTTTCGCTATACAGAGATAATCACTGTTAAGGTTTTGGTGACTCTTCTTCCTCAAGCATATAGAATATATTCTTTTTAATATAAAATTGAGATCTTATGATATATTCTACTTTCTAAGTGGCTCTTTGCATTGAACAATATTTCCATTGTATGTTCTATAACACAATTCTATGGCTGTATATCATTCTATTGCATGGATGTCCCGACACTCACTAACCAACCCCCTTATGTCGGACATTTGTAAAAGCACAAGCAATGCTCACCTCGCCATCTCCCCCACTAACTCTTTCCCTTAGGATAAACTCCTGGAAGTGAAATGGCTGGGTCAAAAGATAAAGTTTTTGGTACTTATTGTCAAATTGTCTTTCTCAAGTTTCATAACATTACAGCGTGCACCCTCACGAGAGTGTACGAGTGTTCATTTCCCCAGACACTTACCATCAGCCAGTGGTGGTTTCTTCTTGGCTCTTTCATTTTAAACGCAACGGGCCATGTTTAACACAGTGATTTCATCTTTGGAATTCATCACCATCCTGGGTAGCCTACAGATACACAAAAGACAGCCCTTCTGAAATGACCAGGGAAATGAATGACATATCTCAGTGTGAGTCGAATGCTGAATTAGGTTTTGCAAACTAAATGATAGAACAAAACTCTTTTGCTGACACATTAGGGATTAAAATTCTGAGCATGACCTTGTCCGTATAGTTAAAATGACTGATTAGTCAGTGACAATGTCCCAAATGCTTGTCATTCTTTCCACTCAGTGTCTAGTTGGCTCTATACTCTAGAGGGTTGTGTTTTCAAATACTACTCCGAGCTTTATTCTCCCACCATTTCATGTCTCCTAGTTCTTATCTGGGGTCCTTGCTGCTTTGTGTGACCTCCCTGAGCTGGGGAAGAAGATAGAGGTGCCATCTAAGCCCTCCTGGGGACAGCGGTGTTGAGATCCTGCCATCCATCCTGGTGCAGTGTCCATCTGGGCATGCGTGCACCACCTCCATAACACTGACTCAGGCCTAGGGAACAGCCATGGTATTTGATGCAGGAAAATACCAGTGACTCATCTTCCTCTGGGAGGCCAACCAAGATTGTGGCCCTTTCCTAAGGTGAAGGTGCCTCATTTGAAATTCACCAAAAATCCCCAATGTCTCAAACAGTTCCTTCCGTCTGAAAAGCTGCATAAGATTTGTCACATTTGGCTATTCACATTCGGCCATAGCAAGTTCCAGCTCTGGAATGTAATCATCATATTGAACAACTAATTTCTAAATTGGGCTTGTGACCAAGGCTGTTTTATAGGAATATTAATTGCTTAAAGTTTGCAGCCAGAAAATACATGACAGTCTAGATTTTATGGCTGGTTCTAGATAATGGTGACACATTTCTGAGAAATGTATCTGCTTCCTAACTCCATAAATTGGATGCTGTTTATAATAATGCAGCTAGAGCAGAAGCACTTCATCATAAGAGCTGTTGTCCCCATGGAAATCATTATTCAGTGTATACTTGCTAAACTGGTCATCAGTCACAGGCAGAAGGGAAACTGATGTGGCCTGTTCTATTTACAGGAGAATGGGCAATATGTCATCTTCTTATTGGACTGATGTTCATCCTACCAGAAGAACTACGTTGCCTCCTGCGTGTTGCTCAGAGAATTTTGTTAAAGTCATTAGTCTTTCAGGCTTTAACGCCCAGGGCATAAGAACCATTCCTGATTGCAGACTTATTTTCAGAGGAGAACCTAGGAAAGAGATTTCCAGATACAAATTTAATCTTGTACTTCCCGAATGGAAAGACAAAGAGGAAATGATGAATGGCACTGAGGACCTCTGTTCTTCAAAGCTGGCCAGGTCATGATAGGCGAGTCACAGTGACTTCATGAGCCATTAAATAGAGGAAGATGATGGTCAACTATGAACCAGGAGAGCATGTACAGCTGGGGCTAGGCCTTCCATCCTCGTGGACATGTGTTCCCCACAAGGAACATGGTCACCTCTCCCTGGAGATTAAAATCCTTCTCAATGGAGAACAAGGCGTCACTGCAGGGGACAGTCATGCTGTGGACACCACACTGTCCTGCCCAGTCCTGCAAGCTCTTGGTCGACAACCTTGGGTGACAGCCCTGTTTGCCCCGGAGGGAAGGCTGCCCTGGGCCCTGGCTGCTGGTCCGTTCGCCACGTGTCCTCTGAATGGTGGTCAGGCTGGGTGTGGGCTGTGAGCTGTCCTACTCACAAGGTCTCGGGCTCCTCTGGGACCACTGAGACTCTCTCCAGCTTCTAGCACTTTCCAAGTTTCTAGTAATCTAACTTGCAGGCCTCACAGCAGCCTTCAGTTTTTCAGCCTCTCCTGACTCACTGGAGGAAGCCATATTGAATTAATCTACAAGGATGTATTGCAACCCAGCTGCATGCCCGCCACCTCACTGTTGGAGGAGGTGGTGCAAGAGAGAGAACCGCCACCCCATTTAGACAGTCCTTCTATGTTTCCAAATGCTTTTACAAAAATTGTCTTGAGCTGACACGACCAGTGGTAGAGTGTGAGCTCCCGAGTCCCAGCTGCGCCCCTGTGTGCCCTTGGTGGCCTCCTTGGGGCTGCAAGCATCACTTTCTCGTCTGCAAAGCAGGGCCCATCCTAGTGGCCAAGCAGTTGGTTTCCAAGAAGATCAAGGGAGATAATCCATGAGAAGTGTTCATTCAATGCTGGCTGTCATCCTCAGGAAAAGAGACGCTCTGGGGGTAGGGGTAGAGAGCAGAACAGAAACAGCATTTACAGTTTTCATGTCGTCACACACACCAGCTCAGGTGATTTGCTCACAACCTTTCTCCTTTACAGGCGAGGGGACTGAAGGCCGGGCAGTGTTTCTCACTTTTTGGCGTTATTGGCATCTGGGGCCAGAGAATCTTCTGCTGGAGGGCCTGCCCTGTGTGGTGTAGGACGTTTAGCAGCATCCCCGGCCTTGACGCCAGAAGCGCCATCCCACTCGTGACGACCAAAAAAGTCTCCAAACATGGCAAAATTGCTCCCCTCCCTGCCCCAGTTGGGAGCCACTGAGGTGGGGTAATTTGTCAGAGGGCTAAAGAGGAACCTGGAGCCAGGACCAGAGCCCAGGAGCTGAAGCCTGCAGGGGACCTGTCCTCTGTCACCACAGTATCTCTCCTCAAAGGATTTATTACAGAGTCACAGAGATAAAAACACCGGCAAATTCTGCCTGATACTCAAGTGCCACAGGAGTTGAGAAAAGGGGGCATTCGAGATGGGGTTCCAATTAGACAAGGACAGATGAGTGAAGGAGATGGAATATGGCCCGGGTGCTACAGGCTGGAGGAAAGACTGGATGGAGGGAAGACCAGGTGGGTGTGGCTGCTGAGAGAACGAAAGGTAAAGGCTGGGGTTAGGGGGACCACATGGGGTGCCAGGAGGACAGAGGGGCCCACTGTGCGGAAGGGCGTGGGGGAGAGGACTCAGGCCTCAGGGAGCCATCAAGGAGCTTGGACCTAATGCCGAAATAGGGCTTGGCAAGGTGGTCCCTGCAGGGTGGGGGATTAGAGGAGTGTGCCCACAGCCTAATGTGAGGATATCTGAGATGGGACAGAAGGGTCCCTGTGATCTGGAAGAGGGGCCTTCCCTGGCTACCAGCAGCGGTTCTGACAACCAGCCTGTCAGAGCAGACCACGAACAAGCTGCATCATGGGAGAAAGGTGCTGTGTATTCAAACCTCCGAGAGGACTACGTGGGCAGTGGGCCACCTGCCTGCCCAGCACAGACCCAGGCCAGGCTACAGCTCTGAGCCTCACTGTGCTCAGAAATTGTGGCAGATGACCTCCCCTTAAGACTGGCCAGTTACCACAGAAGCCATTGTCCTTGTCCGCCCGCCTTCCAAAGACAAGCGAAAGGTCTTTGCTTAGGCCTCTTCCTGGTTCTGAGGGGGAGGTGACAGAGGTGTTTGCTCTAACCGCCATCTGGGGAGTCAGGATTTCCTGAGGCAAGGGGCAAATGCTTCACACTCCTACTCTTCAGGAAATCCGCCCCGAGAGGCAATGAAAAAAAAAAAAAAGCACTTTGGGTCATTGGTCTATTTTTATTCTATGTGGCCTGACTTGATGCTCATCTGCCTGTACCTCATTCTACCTGTGAAAATTTCAACATGCTGTGTGTTCAGGAAGACGTTCTGAGAACTTGTAGCTTACAAATTCTGGGGGACTGTCAACAGAGTTCAGACGGTGCTAACGGGTGGTTGGCATGGGAGGTACCAGATGGGACAACTTCTGAGAACAGTTGGTGACTGGCCTAGTGGGCTGTAGGAGGACGGGCCTTTTTCATTTTTCGGTATTTCAGTGACCAGACCTTTCTCCCACATAGCAACAAACCACCCACTGAGTCATTCATAGAGTTGTTCACACATTTATTCAGAAATACTTACCGTTGCTATGCGCTATGCTGTGTTCAACATGGGATCTCAGGGAGATCTCTGGGTGAAGAAGCAAACAGCACCCTAACCTAACGCGATAAAGCTCATCGGAGCTTGAGGGGGGTTGTGCCACGTGCCATGCAGGACCACACGGCTAAGGACGCATCTAAACCGTGTGCGTGGAAGTGGCCGACAAACACAAAATGTGGCTTAACTCAGCCTAGGGGAGCGGGTGTTACCAAACGAAGTACGACCAGCGGGACAACTTCTTTCTTTCCTATTATCCTTGTCTTACGGTGCTAAGAAAAATGCCTGTCATCTTGCCGGGTTTCCTTCTGTAGTACAGAAGGGGCCTCTCGCTGGGTGCCGTGGAGGCTGGCTGCCGGCAGGGGGCGCCTCAGGCCCGTCGGGGGAGCCGGCTGCTCGCAGGGAGCGAAGGGCCTGTTTGTGCTGAGCGAGCCCAGAACAAGCTGGAGGATGAAGTTGATCAGAACACCCTTTGGCTCGGTCCCCACTTGCTGGACTGACGGAGCCTGAAGTCCACGATGAAGTCACATACGATGGAAAGTGCCTGGCGATGAACAGAGATTACAAAACCAGAGGAAGGAAGCTGCAGACGGGAGGGGCCCACGGAGACCAGGAAGCCCTGCTTTTGCTTAGAGCCAGCATCTGAGCCGGTGCCAAAGGCCCACGGAGCTCTCGTTGGCCTTTGGAAGCTCTGACCTGGCTCTTCTCTTCGTATCGGGTTGACGCTGGTCATCCTGAAGCTGGAAGGGTCTCTGGAGGACAGGAGGGCGAAGAATCCCAGGAGCAGTGGCCGGGCAGGCTGGCAGTCACCTGGCTAACTGATGACCCACTGAAGACGGGAGCGGGAGCCATTTGGCGCACAGAAGGGGGACCGTGCAGGCAGGGTTGAGATCCCTTCTCTAGGGAGCGGTGCCTTCCAAAGGCTGAGATGTGACAGCTTAGGAAAATTCAATGTGACTGCAGGGCTGTGCCTGTGTTACTTGGCCCCAGCAGGGGGCCTGCGGCTTCTGCTGCCCTTGGGTCTAGAGGCGGCGCCCAGAGGGACAGCAGGACAAGAAAATGCTGTGACAGACTCGCATTCAGGAAGGTGCTTGCTCCCCGCTCCCCCGCCCCGCTCACCAAACAGTAAAGCAGCCCCTTATCTCTGTCTCTCTCTCTGCTCCAGACAGAGGCCATTCAGACGGGGTTTCTGTTCCCTCCCAGGAGGGGCTGGGAGCCTGCAGCCTCCTTGGTGGGTATGGGGAGCGTGCGCAGAGCTGGGATGGCTTGGAGCGGGCTTGGTGCCCGTTACAGGCCACATGGGACCCCCCAGCCCTCTTGCTGCCCCTTCCCGAGCCCAGCCCACCGGCCGGGCCACGAAGCCCTGGCTGTCTGCACTCACAGCGTTCTCAGGTCTGGCTTTACCAGGAGGCCCCAGAGCTACCAGGGAGCACAAAACGGCTGCCGTCCCCAGCCCTTCCCCACCCCTGAGGGATGGCGCTGGAGTCACTGCAGCCTGGGCCCTTTTGCCGGGGATATTATGTAGATAATAATCATTTATTCACCAGTCATAACAACGATCCGTGGCCCATGAGGACACAGAGCTGAGCTGATGAGCGGCAGGCCTAATCAGCAATTCAGTATTCTCTAGCTTTCCTTTCTATTAATGATCTGGGTGTTTTTCCTGCAGGGTGCTGAGCCCAGGAATGGGACTGTGGGGGTGCGGTCAGTCTGGCCGGCCCTCCGCCTTCCTGGGTGCCCCCTTCCCAGTGCGGGGGTGGGGGTGGGGGGAGCGGCTCCCAACCCCGCAGCTCAGAAGCAGCCCCTCCAGCAGAAGCCCAGTCGGGTGTCTTCCACCTCATCCCCATACCTGCCTGAGCTGCTCTCCGCCCACCTGCTTCACCACCATCCAGGTCTTTTAAACAAAGCTGCACTGTCTTCTAGGGTGTTTGTAAGTAAATGAGAGTCAGGTCTAAGGGAAAGACTATTAGCTATGTTTGTGTCCTTTCCTTATTTACTTTTTAAAAGACTGCTTCACCATTTGCTGTCTGGGCCGCCCAGGGCCTAATGGTAAAGGAGATAAACTATGGCCACAGTCCTCCTCTTTTCTCCTTTCTTTCCTCCTGCTTGTCAGCACCCCAAAGAGCCCTTGTCCTACAGGAAACTGGCCCACAAACTCGATACTGCACCTGTCCTGGGAGAATTTGCACTTCACAGGCTATGAGATCGCCCAGCACCGACAAATGCTACCGATACTTCTGGATTGGAGAGCAGTGTGGCACTGTTTCCCGGTCCCTCACATCACAGCATTTGGAATATTCTGGAGGCCTCTGTCGTGGGCCCACTGGCAATGTCTGCCCACCTCCTTCTGTCTGAGCTGCTCTCCCTCCCTTCACCTCCCTGGCCTGCAGCCCGAAGAGGGGGCATCCACTGCGTTCACCTCAGTCCTGGTCTCCAGACTTGCCTTCCCACACATGTGGGTACTGAAACGCTAAGACGCCAGGTCACAGTTTCGGAAAGGCCCCATGTTGAGAGAACACTCCCTCCCCCCGACTCTGCAAGGCCAGTATGGAGGCTTCTGGGTTCTCTCAGTGCTGGGCACCTCCCCCACTGCCCTGGGCCTTGGAGGGATGTTGGAGGGTCTTCTGAGCAGTCCCGCCCCACCAATGTGCTTACTGAAAACAGAGGCGTCGGATTTGCTGGCCTGAGGCAGGGATCCACCAGGGAGAGTTGGGGTGCTTGGGAAAGGAGCAGCCATGGTCGAGGGGGGCCAACGTGCACTGGCTATGTGCAGACTAGGCCGCTGAGCTCTGAACGTTTGCAACTCATGGGAAAATTCCAGCGCTATTTACCCACCAGCCACTAGACCGTGGACCAACATGTACGTACCAATGGTGATCTTTGCGGGGAAGTTTCTGCATTAGCATGAGATGCAGAAGAGCTTCAGCAGGCAGCAGGAGCTCCCACGAACCGGATGAGGTGGTGCCTGGCACTGGATGAGGAGTCCTTACTCAGGTGCTCCCCGCGGCCACGCAAACTACAGGGGCTGCAACTGTTCAGCCCGGGGGGAAGCCGATGAACCGGTCAGAGTGGGGATTGCCTTCCACCTCGTTACCTCACTGAAGTTTAGCTTCCGCTGACGGTCTCACTCCCGGCAGGCTCCTGGGGGTGAGCTCCGAGCAGTTGTGAAGAGGGGATGGGAGAAGCATTAAGCCAATTGTGAGCGCCTGCGAGAAGCTGCCTACCATTTTCCATTTTTTTCTGGCACCCCACCACCAGCCCAGGCACCACTGCCTCTCGTGACTCTTCCTTGGGGGTCCAGTTGAAGGGGGGCACTTGGCTCGGAGACTGCCAGCACCCCTCCTGAGAGGGGGGATTTTGCTTCTGTGGTCCAACATTCCCACACCTATTCAATCGGTGCAGGGATGGATGATGAGGATCAATGTTATTTCAGGTCTTATTTTCCAAAGGCTACAGGCTAAAGGTACAGCGTGGGGCAGGAACACGGAGACCTCAGCATACCTGCGAGGAACAATAAACAAATGGCCTTCCAGAACATATTTTCCTTTCTCTCTGGGCTCCTCTGTTGGCCGTGTGAAGCGAAACGAGAAACAACCTTCTGCGGCTCGAATCGGCCTGTTTGCCCACACACGCTCCCTTCTTCCCTAAAAGTCAGAAAAGAAAGTCCAAAAAAATGTGCGAAAATTAGTGCTTTGGGTTCAGGAAATCCCACCTCCTGGAACCAGTGGGTTAATATGGGTCCACTGATAAATTCTGGCTGTTTCAGCGTGTGCTCTGAGATACATGCTCCACATTCCAGCTGGAGGCCAGGCAATCAGGGCTGGAATGGGTAAAAAGGATCCTCTCTTGAGCTGTTTAATTTTTGTTCCTGCTTCCCAGGGGGCCTCTGTGAAAATTTCAACTCCTTGCCTCAGCTTGGACGGGCTCGGGTAAAGTTACTTTCCAAAGAAGCCAGGAAGAACATTTCGTGTGAAGAAGGTGTGGGGCAGATGGAGTTGGCCGGCACTTGACAGAGAACGAGGTTCCACTCTGCGCTGGGCCCGAACGAGTCCCAGCTGCGCTGCTTCAGGCCCGCTGGCTGCCTCCCGCCCACTCGGGGGACAGAGCTTCCCCCCCTTCCCCCGAGCGGGACATCCGGGATCCAGGCGGGAGGACAGGTGGGTCACGGCCAGAGGCAGGCTCTGCACCAGGGGGCCCAGCCTCGTCCTGAGAGCCTGTGTAGCTCCTCAAAACCGAGCAGCATTAGCACATGATGGAGGAAAGCAAGCGTCCAGTCAGAAGAGGAGAAGCCACGGAGCCTCAGAAAGTGCTGAGAACCCTCCAGCCTTCAGGTTCAAGTCATTAACTTCTCCGTCTCCTTGGCCAGAATGAGCGCGAGAGTCTTGGAGTTCTTAAAAGGAGGGGCAAATGAGATTTCCAGGCCAGCGTGGGCCTTAAGTACTCTCTGTTTCCCCTTAGGTTAAGAAGTTCGAGTGGAAGATCTGAAGGCCCCTTTCAGGGCGGGTCTGTCTAAGAGCGGCTCAATTTGGCAGGGATGCATTTTACGAACAAGCAGCTTTCTCCAAGACGCTCTAACACATGACGACTTCCCCTTGGGTAGTACTCGGCACACGGGTGTCCCCAGAAACGAAAGCGTTGGACACCAACGAATCCAGTGAACACTATTTGTAATGTTAGTACACAGACAAGCAAGTGTGTGCTCAGAACTGAGGGAATTTTGTCTGAACAATTTCTAAGCTGTGCCTCATAAATCATCACTCTGCAAAGACTCAACAAAACAGTTCATCATTCACCCATAAAAATTTCTAAGCAGGATCCCTGGGTGGCTCAGTTGGTTAAGCATCCGACTCTTGATTTTGGCTCAGGTCAGGATCTCGGGGTCCTGGGATCTTGCCCTGCATCAGTGTCCATGCTCAGCAGGGAGTCTGCTTAAGATTCTCTCTCTCCCTCTGCCCCTCCCCCTGCTCACACACTCATGCTTTCTCTAAATAAAAAAATAAAATCTTAAAATAAATTTCTAAGCAATGCCCTGTAAATAATCGCTATCTCAAATATTCACAAACCTGAATCTCTTGGAGGTCTCAGCTGGTCACTCAGAGGCAATAGTTTAGCACGAAGGTCTAAGGGTTTCCAACCGAATCCACTTCACTGAGGAGGTAAGCAAGAAGAAGCAAGCCCCTGCTCCGGGTTCCCCACCCCAAGTTAGCATGGATGGATCCAGGTAATCAAACCCACCTGTTGCTTCATCACTGACTTGAAACAGTGATGGGCTGGAGGATTACAACCTGAGGTTGGTTGCTCTCTGGCCTTTAAGAGAGGACCAAGTATCTCACCTACGATGTAGCTGCTCCCTGAAAAAAACATACAGTTCTTTGACGGCTGATCTTGGCTGTACAGGGAAGATTTTAGAACTCCAGGGACGAATTTCCTAAGCATAGCCCTGTGATGCAGAGTACAATTGCAATCATGTCTTCATTTCCTGCCGTCCTGGAGTTGACAATCTAGCAGGGGGACGCATTGCTCACTGTAAGCAGGTTGCCACTAACCGACTCCAAGGGAAATGGGGAAGAGATCAGATTGTTACTTGGCTGAGGGCAGAGCAATCCCATTGTTCAGAGATTGGATCATGAACCATAGTGGGAAAATAGCTAGCTAAATTATTACGTGAGGTTACCGGAAATGAAGTGCCCACTGAAGGCAGGGCTTGCGGGACGGGGCTGGATCTGTCCTAGAATGGCGTTTGGGGCATGACGGATGCAAGGATTATGGGGCGAGGTGTCTGGCTATGATGGAACTGGACAGCTAGAGAGGAAAGCAAAGTCAAATCACTAGTTTTGCCTCTTGAGGCATGGACTGCAACCCCCGGGCTTCATTCTTGAGGGAGTGAGGCACAGAGCTGAGGCCACTGAGAAACAGCTGTGGGAGTGGCAGTTCTGTGACTCCAGGGTGACGAGGACAGGGCCCCATGTGGTGGCAAGTCAGCAGCAGCAATGGGACCGAGTCCCACAGGGTCACCTTGCTACCCATCCCCCATCCTGGCTCCTGCCATTTCCAGAGTCCACAGATTTCCACACATTCTGTCAGCTACCTACCATCTTTCCACGAAATTCCTTTTCTGTAGAAACTCCCCAGGGTCTGTTTCTGTGCTTAAAAACCCAGTACAGACACTGGATAGTCCATTAAATGCTACAAACATTTCAAAAGACTTGAGGGCAGGCAGCAACTGGCCCCCCTCATAGGGGCGAGGGAGGAAAACATGCTATCATCTGCCGTAGGCTTTATGCTGCAGCCCACCTATCTCCAGGGCTGGGCTCAAATCAGGCCAGAAGTTCCATTACACATCTCCTGCGGGCCCAAGCATACCTCTCTCCAAGTGCCATATATTCCACTGAGTAAAAAAGATTTACATGCATGAAACTGGAACCGCCGTCCGTCACCACATAACCAAACAAGAGGCGCCAGGTGGTGGGTCTTCCTTTCAGACCCAGGACTGCTTCACTGCTTCTTTATGTGTCTATTTTGGGATGGTTTCTGGGTAAACCTTTGCGTAGAAGGGCTCTTGTATATGTCAACTCTTAGGTTCTCAGAGCTGGAAAGAACTGAAGTTCATCGAGTCAGAAAATAATTTATCCCATCTGACTATATTTTTACACCTCTTCTGAGTCACCTGAAATGCTTTCTCAAAGAAGGTGGGTCTAAGTCAATACAATAAAGAAAAAAGAGTAAGGGACTCAGCATAGGTTATTCACTTTCGGAGAGCCGAGGAGCTCTGGGCAGCTGGGGTGGGAAGGCAAAGGTGGGCGGGACATGGTCACATAGCGAGATGTGACATGGACCCCAAACAGGGCAGGGCCCCATGGGAAACCAGACGACAACAGCGAGGCAGGACTGTAGAAGATAGGAGAGCTGGGGGGGCTCAGGGTGACATCACAGATATGCAAATGAGCTGCATGAGGGACCATGTAAAGTCCCCCACCTGCCTAAGAGGCCCAGCCAATACAGGATGACCCTCACTGACCGAAGTCCTCTTCTGCCCAGCACCCGCAGCTTCCATGGGAGTCCCTTCTCCCGCCACCCACGGCCTCCCCAGGGTCCGGCTGAGGGCCAGGCGACTGGGTCAGCATAGAAAAACAGGAGACAGGATTCTGCGGAGATGGGAAGTTTTCGAACCCCTGGGGGTCACACTGGGATCCAGGCTGAGGTGGCCACTGAGGAAGGGGACGGCGCAGGTGCCCAGGGCAGGCAGGCAGTGACCCCCGAGAGGGATACCGATGGGAGTTTCTACCCTGATCCAACCAACCACAGACCCTCTCCCTTGTTTTTAGGAATGCCCACCCACCCACCTAAGGAAGCGTGACCGTCCCACCCGCCTGCAGGACACTTAGCCTGGAACGGAATGCCCACCATCCCCACTTTAAAGCCCCCTGAAGTAGGGTTACAATTGGAAACTGCCTCAAAGTGGCCTTCAAAGCATAAGATGGTAGCTCGGGGTTAAAAGGACTCTTATATGAAGACATTGTAAACTTCTTTCTCTTTTTTCTTTTTGGGGACACCTTTTTCTCTTTCTTACAATTCGAGGTGAGGAGGAGAATTTTGTTCCCCTTATGGTGCAGCCGTCCTTTTGTGCCATCAGCAAGGTTTTCTCGTGCCTCCAGCCAACACAAACCCGGTGCGTTGTGGTCTATTTTGCTGACTGCCCCGGGACAGCCCCTGCTCCCTCCCGGCATCCTGGGGAGCCCCATGTCACCCAGACACACCCAGGAAAAGAAAGCGCTGCCGAGAAGTGGTTTCCAGCTCCGCTCTCAACAATTCTCGGATTCAGCTATCCTCAGCAAAGGGACTTTTCCAGAAGCTCCAAAAGGCTCACAGGAGGTTTTATTTTGTTTTTCAACAATTACCAAGGAAAAGAAAAATAAATCAACCTGAGTAACAGCAGAAATCCCTACTCCCTGAAACCCTGCAAACCAGTGAAAACGGTCCACACTCTCTCACAGGCAGGACATACCCGGCCCCAGAGCTGCAAGGTCCAGAGCTGGTGTAATTGGCCTGGTGGACATTTTCTTTCGCTCTGCGCAATTCCCCGAGCCTGTTCCTCATTGAACAGACTTGCTCATGAGTTAAGGTCTTGAAATTAAAATATATGGATCCCCAAGGGCAGCTTTCAAATTACCTAGTCGGAGTGTTACGCAACTACTGGTTTTCAACAAGCCCAGCCGAGGCTGCTCGACACCAACCCCGTGTTACTAGAGCAGCTCAGGCCTGTAAACGGGGGGCTACAGCTGGGAGGACTGTAACGGTGACTCAAGGCCCCCGACCGCTGTTAACGACCACCGCTCATAGTCCAGGGACAACATGCGAAGGGACGCGTTTAAAACTCTCCAAAGACGTCCTTCGTTAAAAATCTATTATTGTAAATGTCTGTGGTATGTGTGCGTGCATGTGTAGTGTGTGTGTTTAAAATGTGAAGTCTCCCTCATTTTCCAGCAATGACTTTCTCTTCCAAGTCATACCTGAAAGATCCCTTCTCATGGAAATATCCATTAATACAAAACCCGTTTTCCAAAATATAGAATATGCCATTGGAGAAATCCTAAAAGATCAGCGATGTGCTGATGATATTCGTTGACTGAATAACAGTTGTGAGTTGGGGTCTGGAGATGAGGTGCAGAAGTATGTCACCAGGTGGGCTGAGGCAGTGCCCCAGGTGAGTGAGGGACCTCGCTTCACTCCCAGGCCTGGGATGAGACCGGAGCAGCTGAGGACGGAGGCTGGCCTGGGGAGGGACCGAGGGGGAGGGGTGCTCCCGATACGGCCCCGGCTGCTGAGGGGAAGGTGGGCACTGTCAGCAGCCCACCCTGAGGCAGGCATGCTCCTACCCAGCCTTCCAGATAGAAGCAGAAGAGGTGCAGCGAGAGGGGCGCTTCCTGAAATGTGCTGGTCTGTGTGGGGAAAGAGGCAGCTGGCTCCAGGCTCTAAAACATCCTAGGCCACATAGTCAAAGCACCTATGGCAAAATGGAATCTACTGAGAACCAAGGCTCCAGTATTTACATTTGAGGAAACTTCACACTTGAACATTATTTCCCAAGTCATATTTTCCCCTAGGACGATGGGGCATTTGGATGGAAAGGGGGGACAGAGGGAAACTGGCTGGACTGAACTGCAGGGAAATCTAAGACTATTATGGAAGATTTCACAAAGCCTTCCAAGCTTTTAAGTGTAGCAGCTAGGTAAGATGAGGACTCAAAATGGGACCAATTAGGGCCGCAAGGGTGGCTCTGTCCGTTAAGTGTCTGACTCCTGATTTCGGCTCAGGTCATGATCTCAGGCTCTTGAGATCGAGCCCCGGGTCAGGCACTGCGCTAGGGATAGAGCCTGCTTAAGATTCCCTCTCTCCCTCTCCCTCTGCACCCCTCCCCTATCGCCCTGCACATGTGTGCTCTCTCTCTCTCAAAAAAAAAAAAAGAAAAATGGGGTCAAACATTTCAAGTTCAAAATGAATGCTAGATTTATTGGAAGCTGAACTTACAAGCTTAAGAAAGACTGGGTCTCCAAATTTTCTAATTTTAATAAATAAACTATTCCTTTAAAAATGCAGTCCAGCTGAGTCACGTAAGGCCCTGTGGCCCTGCCGTGCCCCCTGGGAACTGATGGGGCATTCGGGGGGCAGGAAGAGCTTCCTCCTACCCCAGGTCAGACGCCCGCCACCAGTTCAAGAGGCCTGAGTAGGAAGCTGTCCTGGGAGTTCTCATCCAAACGAGCCCCAATTGAACCCAGATCGGGGCTCCCAGAAGGCCCTCAACTGGAGCCCAAGGCCTGACTGGAAGCAGAGAATTCGCCGGGTTCACGGCCCCTGGGAGGAGCCTCCCTTGTGGTACCTGGCCTCCTTCACTTTCCTGTCGCAGGTCCTGGAACTGATTAGCAGGACATGAGTAATTTACCCATTAGACCACCTCCGAAGCAGGTGGGGTGCAGAAAGCAGTGGGCAGAGACAAATAAAAGTCTCCATTTTCACTCTGTGAAGGCAGCACTTAGGCGAAATGAGGGGGGTTTTAGCTTTCTTTGAAATGAGACCTAGGAGGACTGAACTTCAGCCTTTCTGTTGGCAGAGGAAAGGCCTGTGGCCGCCTCTGGGCTCCCACCCCTACAATTAGGCCAGAGGCCACGCCACTTCCTGAAACAAGACATGCAGTGTAGCCCCTCGCTGGGGGCCAGACACGTCGGCCGCCGTGGTGTGGCAGGGACGGGACGGCTGGCTGAGGCAGCATGGGGAGAGCGCACGCACGGAGACGCCAGGCGGGCAAGGCCCCGGCTCCGCTCCCACCTGGGGTGACCCACCATGCCGCTCCGCTCCTACAGCCCAGTGGTCCGGGACAGCCGTCCAGGCGGGGGTCCCGGGCGCCATCTGGGAGGCCAGTGGGGCCAAGGCAAGGGTGAGCTCTAGGCCCAGGCTCTCTGGCCCAGTCCGGGGGAGGCTTGGGGTCCCATCACCAAGAGTCCTGGGCAGTAGCCTGGGTCCTTTGTTCCCTCTTATAATGGGAAGACACACCTAATCTGGAATAAAGATGTATGTTTTCAAATGTATGTCCCATTCCCCCAGGCTTCCTTCGTCACCCCGATGGCGGTTTTAGGGGCTGGTGAGCGGCGTTGCCTCCTGGCCGGGGCCAGCCCCTGCCCCATCCGCTCCCCAGGGCCAGCTGTCACCTGCCCCTTTACTAGCGTCAGGAGGGCCTAGAATGCCCTCATCTGCTCCCGAAGCTGGGTTTTAAGTGCTTTCTCAGAAAGGCGAGTTGACTGGCTCTACCTGGAACGTCATTTGGAAACTGCTTGACATTTCTCTAGCAGGGCATTTGCTCATTTAGGAAAAAGTTATGAAGAGAAACAGAAGGACCAGACCCCGGGAGCAGCTCTCTGCCTGCTCCCCGTCTCGGGGCCTGCTGTAGCATTCCCACCTCAGGGAGCACCCCTTTGACCAGCCACGGGCATTTGGCAGCTCCAGCTTTTGTCCCCAAAGGAAACTTCGTTCCGGCCTCTTAAATTGGCTCCACTTTACTTTCTTTGTAACAACTAAACTGCAGAGGAGCAGTAAAACTTTTTTTATTGTTTCACTCGAGGCAGTTACGATTGTGTGCAATAGAATCCATTTCATTCAGTTACTTAAAGTTTCTGACTGACGTAGAGCCGAGAACGGGAATTTCTGGGAGGGAGGGAAAGAAGCACGGGGTGGGGGGAGGGACACTCTCTCCCGCACACACGCGGGTGTCCGGCTCCACAGTGGAATGCACGTGGGCCCTGACCTTAGAGTCTTGGTTTAATCATCCTTTCTAAACTGTTTCTTGGGAGACAGACGTGCCTTCGGAAGAACAGCGGAACGGACAGAACTGGGGACAGTCCTAGCGTTGCAAGGGAAAAGTAAGGGGAGCGTGCAGAGCGAGGGAGGTTGCTCCCCGGGGGCCTTGTGGCAGGGCCTCCCTGTCCCTGGGCTCACCTGCACGTTGTGCTTCTCCCTCCCGTGGAGTGGGACGTCCCATGGGAAGGAGTTCAGGGACAGAGGTACAGAGAGCTGGAAAAAGCACTCGCTCGGAGGCATGGCCTGCCGCCTGTCTCGGAAGCTGCATCGCATCTCACCCCTGGCCCCTCGGCTCCCTGCGCCGCGCCCCCCAGAGTGTGGTTCTTCAACTTCAATGGCTGCCTCTGCCCTTCCACACGTGACCTGCCACGAGGGCCCCCCAAGAGCCCATTAGGACTGCACCCCTCCCCCAACGAGGGGCGCCCTCCATAGCCTTGTGGAAAACTGGGAATGTGCAGGCGGGCTCAGAGTCCAGTCACTCCTCTGTTTGGTGGTTCCCTCTCTCAACCGCTTCCTTCCACGCCAACCCCCATTTGGTGTTGTCAATGTATCATCCCTCAGAGTCCAGCTTGGGTTTTCCAGAAGTGAAGTGCTGACAGAGTATTTGTAGACCCCGGGGATTAACCTACAATGTTTTCATTTGCATTCAAACTAGACGGTAAAGTTACGTCAAATGAATGGGCCCTCAAACCCCACTGGTTTGTGATCCGAACCCAGAGCATGGTGGGCGCACCTCAAAGAACATGCACTATATTTAGTCCACCACAGGCCACACTCAGCACTGATTCCTTACATTTGTTCCACACACAAAATTCCAGGACCCCCAAAAGTCTCTTTCCACCGCAGCTTCAGGCTCAGGCACAAGGTCCTGCCTCACATTACCTCAAGCAGGTCCATCGGGGTGCTTCTTCGGGAACAACTCCTCAAGTCTAGTGTGCCTTGTTCTGAAGACTGAACTCGAGAAAGAATTCCATGGCTCCCACACATGCAACACATGATGGGGACGTCAGGATAGGAAAGTTCCATTCAAAAGTAGAGAGGAGGGGAAGCCTGTATGGGCAACTGGTCCATAGCAACTTGAAAATCCAGCCAGGCTCACGTCTCCAGTTCCCTGGTTAGACCCATGTCCTGCTCTCAGAGAGTGGCTCCCAGCAGCTCTTAGTCAGGAGCTGTTGGGGGCAATGCCCTGAACATTCTTATGGGGTTTTGTTTTGTTTTGTTTTGTTTTTTAAGATTTTATTTATTTATTTGAGACAGAGAGCACGAGCTAGGGTGGTGGGGGCGGGGACAGAGGGAGAGAGAGCAGCAGACTCCCCACTGAGCAGGGAGCCTGATGTGGGGTTCCGTCTCGGGACCCCGGGATCATGACCTGAGCCGAAGGCAGATGCTTAACTGACTGAGCCACCCAGGAGCCCATGTGTACTTAACATTCTTAAAATCCCTCTTGTCTAACTGAGAAAGTCTATAAGGCATGCCTTTAAGACTCTTAGAAGCCCACCAGCTGTATCCTGAAGTCCTTCCGAGATCTTCCAGCTAACCTTGAGATCGTCACCCTGAGGCCATGCTATACAGAGAGCACCCTGGATTTGATCTTTATCCTAAAGTATTTCTCACCATGAGATACTTATGGTGGGAGACAATGGAAACAAGACTCGGGAAATCCTGCCCCTTTCTGTCCGCTGAGCTCTGCTCTGTGGCTTAATAATACCTTCCCTAGCCCACCTCTCTCTTCTGGTAGTTTCTCCCGGGCAGCTGGTAGCAGCTAGTGGTACATCCCATCTTCTGCCTGGTAAATCCTCAGCCAGACCCTTGCATCCATTGGGTATCCTTTCCATTTTCCATGTGACCACAGGCGACAAAGTGCCAAACTTCCTTACAGCCTCCAATAACATTCTCCTCACTGCCCTCCAGGCTCTCACCACAGTTTTTCTGAAGTCCCTCCAGCTTTTATTAACAATCCTCGCAAGGTCCTTCCAGATTTTGCCCAATGCCTCATCCCAAGGCCAAGGCCGTGTGTTAGATTTTTGTTATGGCAGCAACCCAATTCTGGGTACCAAATTTTGTTCTAGTTATTTATTGCTGCATAACGAATCACCCCCAAAATTTAGTGACATAAAACAATAATCATTTTTATTGTCTTTCCCAATTTTGTGGATTTAAAACTTGGATAGAGTCCACTGGGTGGTATGTTTTTCACTCCACAGGGTCAGTTGGTGATATTCGACTGGCGGGTGGGCTGGCCAAGGGGGGGCGCGATGGCTTTGTTCACATAGCTGGCACCCTGGTGGAGAAGGTTAGAAGGCTGGGTTCAACAGAGACTGTCAAATGCAGTCCTTCCACAGGGCCTCTCCAGTATGGCCATCAGGATAGTCAGGTGTGTCACATGGCAGCTCAAGGCTTCCAGGATGTTCCTAGAGACTGGGGAGTTGCCATTTTTCTTAAGACTTGGACTTAGAAACTGACATAACATCACTTCTGCCATCTTCTAGTGCACAAAGTAGTCCACTCAAGGGGTGAGGACATAATTCCCACTTCTCAGTGGAAGAACTATCAAGGAATTCATGGCCATGTTTAGTTTTCTATACTTCTTCCCATTGCCTGGAATGACATGTGAAGGCTGGAGTTGCAGCAGCCACCTTGGCCCATAAGAAGCTATTGGGAAGAAAAGTCACGCACTGCATATCCATAAGCTAGAAGCAACTTGGATCCCTGACACCACAGAAAACCATCCAATCCCTGAACTCTCCACTCCTGAATTTTTAGAATGTGAGAGAAACTAACCATTCTTAAGTCAGTGTTATTTGGGGGCTTTTCTGTCATTTGGGGTACAACATATTCTCAAAGTAGCAGATTGAGGAGACTATTTTGTACCCAGCCATTCATCCTGTATCTCATAGCCTGAGTTTCTTGAGGCACCACATTTGGGGGCTGGCAAAAACTCTCTTACAATACCTTCCATTGCAAAACCTCTAACTCCCACCCTGATCTCATCACCTCTTTCAAAATAAATTTTCTGTCAGATTAAAACTTAGCATTCAAGGCCCTGAACAATTTGGTCCTGACCCACTTCTCCAGCCTGACTTGCCCCATCTCCTCTCCAGCCCACCCGGCCAGTGAACCCACTGTGCAAAGTACCCTATGTGGTCCTGCGCATGGGCATTTATGCTTGCTGTCCTCTGCCCCCACCCCCATGACTTCCAAATTCTACCATGTTTTTAGGACAGCATTTAAATCTCCTTTCTGCTGTGAAGGATTTCCAGGATCACAAAGAAAGGGCTAGCTCCTTCTCTTGGACCTCTAAAAGGAACCACTGTCCAAATCCCTCATCTGACATCACATTCCGCCATCAATGGAGAGTTTTGCTGTTTTTATATCCCTTGTACACATACATCTCAATTCTCTAAGGAGACTATGAGTCACCAAAGGGCAAGGGCCTGTGTCATAGCTCTTTGGGTCTCTTGTGTCTAGCCAGTCATGGCCAGCTTTGTTGCCAGGAGCCCACCCATACAGCCAAAGCAGAGCCAACTGCCGACCTAAATGGAAAGAGGGGAAGAAAATGCCTTCACTAAGCCACCACCATATGGCCCCTTGCAGCCTCCCCAGCCTACAAGGCCCGCCATTCCACCTCCTCTTACCCTCACACACTGGACACTTATTGGTATAAGTCCACCTCAGAGAAAAGATCAGCGAGGACATAAGTACAGAAATGAGAACTTCTCACCTTTGCCTGTGGTTGCCTCAGAGAGAAGCCCAAGGTGCCCCCCAACCTAATACCCTGCAAGACACCCCCCCACCACACACACACACACACACACACACACACACACACACACACAGTCCCGGCCTGCAGAGAACCATGATGGACTCTGCTGGGACATCAGACGGCTCACGAATCAGGAAAGCAGCTGAAGATGGCAACGATTCTGAAGGGAAACTTTAGCTAAGCTCTGCGTTGCTTTCCATGAGCGCCAAAGGCCTGACGATGAGCAGAACTGACACCTGGGGAGATTACATTTAATGAGTTATTTGGCAAAGGCTATTTCTGAAATTAATTATCAATCACTTCTAATTCTTTTTAAATGGTGTTTATTAATCCACAAGGCTTGCGGCAATGTGTGTGTTGGGGGGTGTTCCCTCAGCCGCTTTCAGGATCCCCACTGAGAGGCGTCCGGAGACCTGACCCAGCTGGATGCTACATCCAGCACCCACCTGTATTTCCAGAGCAGTAAGCGGGAGCCGGGAGAGGGAGACTCTGGCCTGAGTCAAGCCTTGCTCAACGCCGAAGCCCGAGCTCCCCTCAGTCCCGGCTCCGGCCCCAGGTCTTGATAAAAACTCAGCCCCATTTAATCCAACACATCTGAAAATCCGGCCCCCAGCACACGCCTCGCCTGTGGCCCAGGTGTACCTGGGGTGCCCCTCTGCACAACTATCAGGAGAAGCTCAGGAAGGTGGGACCGGTGCTGAAGCAGGGACTCAACCCCCTGCCTTAGCTCATCTGGCCAGAGAGAGGGAGTGGGGCTCTGACAGGTCCTGTTGCCTTCTTTCAGGGCCCTATCGTGCCTGCACAGTCTGAAGTCTGTGCTAGAAAACAGCCGGGTGCAAACACACATGGGAGTGACAAGGAGCTGAGGCCAGCGCCTCTGTCCCCGCACTCACCGGAGTGATCCAGAGGAGGAATGGCTGTGAGACGCTCCTCCACCAGCCTCCACCACCGTTGCCAGGGCTGACCAGAGCGGCTCCCTCAGCGCAAGGTGCTCTTCGCAAAGCACACACACCTCCCCTGTACTCGGACATTTTTTGATGGGCCAGAAATAGCTTCCCTCCTGCATCTGCCAAGGGCGGGGATGGCAGCTGGCTTCCCAGTCCCTGTGGCCCTGGTGCCCAGCACAGTGCCCGGCAAGCGGTGGAAGCTCAACAGAGATTGGTCTAATGGTGACAGATGCTCCCAGACCTGCCTTCCATGAGGCCTAGCATCCACCGCCATGCTCGGGGGCCTCCGCCCGCAACACTCCAGAACTTGGAAGGCTCTCCTCGAGCCGCTGTCCGTTCTTCCCACCCCTCGTCAGCTGCTCTGTAGGCTCCGATTAGCTGGGGCATTTCTCTGCTCTCGTTCATTAACGCTGGCTCACCAGGACAGAGGGCCGGCGGCCGCATCTGAAGGTCTGGTTCCTGACCACGTTGGAAAACACTCTTCCTTTGAAACAGGGAGAGTGAGACTTAGTGGAGAACTTTGCAGACTCCCCCTCACCATTGAAAAGGTCCTGAAATTTGTTCCTTTCCTGGGAGATTCAAGTAAGATAAGTCATAGTGTAACAGGCCAGGGAGCAGGTATGTGGCCCGGTCTAGACCAGAAGAGGTGAAAGGGAACCTTTTCCAGGTGGCTTGAAAAGGCTGTCCCTGTGTCAGATCACCACTGGTGCAGGCAGTCCTTGGGAGGTGTCCTCCCTGGACCTGTGCCCCCGACACTCAGAGCAGCACATGATACTGTGACTCACACAGTGATCGGACTTACCCTGGAGCAGACTGGAAAAGACCCAAGCAAGACTTTCTAGAATCTTAGCCCTTTCATAGCACTTTTAGAGCCATATAGAAGCCCCTAGACTGCTCCTTACTAGGGACAAATGTCCTTGGGGTTGGACTAGTGTAAAACCTCATGTCCTTCTCCCAAGTCCTTCCCATATTACAGTGTCAGGAACCTTTAAACTCAGATCTTCAGGTTGATATGCTGCTTTGGTTGACTTTTAAAAAAAAAATGTCAGACATTTATTGAAGAATTTCCCTTTAGTTGAGGGTGTACTAATCACCCCGCAATGATTTGCACTTAAAAGATGACTTGCACACCCACAAAAGGACTAAATGGAAGTAGATATTGACATCAAACATCAAAGTGCCCCAAGGGGCAGTTCTAGCTCCTTCTACCTGGCCAGGTGACCTTGAACAATCACGTCAGTGCTTTGGCCATGGGTCCGCATCTGCAAAATGAGGGTCAGGCTAGCCCATCTCTAAGGTTCCCTCCGGGCTCAGTCCAGGGCAGCCTAACATGCGACCTTGGCCTCATCACCTCCTGCTGGGGGGCAAGTACCCTGCTTTAGCATCACACCTCAAGGGACCTCTGGCGAGCTCTGAAGTCCAGTATGGTGGTTTGTCATCTCTAAAGGGGGCCTGTTCTGACAGAAATGAGAGCAGGGACACACTAGCTGGCTCTCCTGGAGGGATGGTATCTAGTTGGGAATTACTTCTTTTAAACCGGCGCTGGCTAAGCTGACCACAACCTAAGCGGCTTCAGAAATCAGCACATGCAGAGTTAAATCTTTTGAGGCATCTGCTAGGCAAATGCCAAAGGGTGGACCCAGGGCTTGAGAACCACAAATTGGGGTGTCCAGGTTTAGCACAGACTCCGGGCATCCATCTCTAGGAGCAAACTGGCCATTTGGCACAGAGATCCGAGCCCGGGGCCTGCCAAGCCTCAACACCTAAATCACAGTGTGCTCTGAAATTGGGCATTCCATGTGGGAGGGAGGGGTGTGCTCTCAGTCCTGAGTCTGATCCCATTCCCCTGCAAATGGTCGGCATGGCTCTTGTTATCACTATTTCTAGCTTGACGCTCACGTGTTATGTCTTAGAGATAGTGTTTATTGATACTAAACAATGCCTTAGCCGCTATGCAGAACATCTGTGCCGCAGCTGCCATGGCCCCGGTTGAGATTTTTGTAATAGTTTGGGGATGATTCGCTAGCACAGTACATACAGTACCGAGAGGGCTATGTTCTGCTACTCCAGAGGATCTGGGGCAATTGGAAATTTCAGGGTTTTTAAGGTTGTTCTCGGGTGTGGCTCTAGGGGGATGTTTTGCTTGGTTTGGGGTGTAAGTATCAATGGCAAGCATTTGTTTATAAACGTCAGCCAGAAGAACTTTGTATAGCTACAGCCTCCCACTGCCCCTGCAAAATAGCCTAAGAATTATGCTTGAAAAGTGCCCAAGGTCATAGAGCAAGTTACTGGAATGTTCTAGAACATTCTGCTGGTAATAACTATAATAACTAAACTGCCAACAGTTGAGCCAGCCTCCTGAGCTAGAGGACAAAAGCAGGTCTTTTATGTTAAAGGATTTTTAAAAAACTACTCAGAGAAAAGGGATGTTGGGGGAAGAGGTTTTGAACCATCCTTCAATGGCATGTTAGCACATCACAGTGGTTGTTATGCTAACAGCCCTAAAAGGTTTAAATAAGGCATAAATACCTTCAGTGGGTCTGGTGCCCTTGTTTTTTTGGAGCACTTTCCCTGTTAGATTTTCCGATTAGATTTGTCTAAGGGCCCCAGGGGAGCAGAGCTGAGGCCCACACGCACTCAGCATCTAATTCTTTTTTGTTCTGAAAAGTGGGCAGAGCCTCGCTCAGAGCACTCAGCTACTAAATTCTAGTGCTCCCAGTCTTTCTGGGTCTTGCATTCATAGATGCATCATGTCCGGATTTTGTGGCTTCTGTGCATCAAGCACTATTCTAGAAAAACGGTGGCAAACCATCAGAGAAGGCCCCTGATCTCCACAAGTGACACAATCCCTACACACATACACAACGACAAGAAGAAACCCACAGAATACAGACAGTGATAAGGGCTATCCAAAGCTGAAATAAGAGGCTGCAGAAGACGGGGATGGGCGCGGGGATGGGGTGACGTTAGAGCACAAGGTCCAGAGAACGCCTTGCTGGCATCTGAACTAAGATCTGAATTGCAAGAAGAATCCACCGGGGGAAGAGGAGGAGGTCGGCGTTCTGGGTGGTCCTAAAAGCCACAACACTGGGAGAAGCTGGCCTTGCCGGAGGATCCAGGGCTTGGAGTACAGTGGCTGGGGTCGGGGGAGACGCAGAGGAAAGATGAGTGTGACCAGGCAGGCAGGAGCTTGGAGAGCCAGGGCATATTGCTCCAAGTGCAGTGGGAACCCACAGGTGAGTGCGGCGCCATCCGGGTGTGCCGCTCCATTTTCCCTTCAGGGTAGAACCTTCTGGGAGGAGAGCGGTCAGCTGACAGCTTCCAGCTGCAATGCCAGCAAGATCCACCCAGCAGTCAGCCCGAGGCCACGCTCTGCTCCATGACTGAGCCATACAGGAGTACTGGAGCTGGGACCCCAACGTTGTGCTCCCTGCTGGTCTGGTACAGGCTTTCTAGAGCAGCACCGTGGTCTGAGCCTGTTGCTACCCCCTGTCGTTCTTCCTCTGTCTCTCCTTCCCCAGGTGTCAGACCTGCCTCCTGGTCTGAAGACTCTCCCTGACTCCTACTGCTACCTTACTCCTTTCTCCCTCGCCGGTTCCCCTTCATGAGCCCTCTAACTCTGTCTTGGCCTTTGCCTCCCAGAGGACCTGGCCTGACAGCGAGTTTTGAGCAGAGGAACAGCGTGTTCTGTTTTGGGGCTGTTGGATGGAAGATGGCGTGTAACAGCGGAAAGGGAGCTGGAGATCAGTCAGGAGCTGCTGGGGACAGTTAAATCTTGGTCACGCTGTTTGAGCGGCCCATTAGACCCCTGCATGTGTTCCTCATTATCTTCTGGACCCAGGGGCAATGCTGCTTTTCCCATGAAACCATCTCAGAGGTTGCCATCAGGATTAAAGATGGCTGCCACTTAGTGAGGGCGCTGCACACGCGGGCAGCGTGCTCAGCACACTGTAACAGCCATTCTATCCAGCCTTCCTGACAATTCCACTTAGGGAACAAGGAGCTGGACTCAGACAGGTTCACTGCAGTGTTCACAGCCACGCTAGGGCACCACGGGCCCCCAAGTCGTCCTACAACAGGCATCCGTCTTTCCGGTCGTCTCCTATATGGTTAGGCCTCCGGCTCTGAGCTCTTCCTTGTCAGAAACCATGTCTGAACCATCTCTGAAGTCTCCAGTATGAACCCCAGGGTTCTGCCTACGGGTGCCTGAGCAGTACAGGAACTTCCAGGAGCTTCTCGGGCCTTTCTGAACGCTGGCAAGGGTCCCCTTTTCTGTCACAGGCCTGACACCCCCAGGCACAAAAAGGAGCTGGGGGGAGAAGCAGGCACCATGGCCACCAGGACCTCGACTGCAGTGACCTGCAGGCTGCCTCCCCTCCAACTTGGGGAGGAAAGAGAACCGGCCCACCCCCTGCTCCCCAGGCCTCCTCCTAAAAGATGACTTTTTCTTCTTTTTTAGGCACCACTCTGAGCGCCCAGGCAAGGCCCACTGGAGACCGGGAGGCAGCAGCCGAGGGCTTCAGCGCCATCCTGCGCCGGGAGAAAGCTTGCTTGTTCCAGGAGCACAAAGGATGGGCGCTGGGCACAGACGGGCTGTGAATGCTAATGGCCAGGCGCTGGGAGACCTTGCTGGGCACCGCTGGGGACGCTCCCGCCCTGGGCCGGCCCTGGCAGGGACCCCGACCCCTGCAGCCGCCCTGCGCCCCCTTTTCCAGGGCCCTCCCCCAGGCCTGTGCCCGTCACATGGGGATTCAGGCAAGCATCTGTTGCAGGCAGCACAACGTCTAAACATCCATGCAAACTTGGACCAACAGGTCCTGTGAAATGTGCTAACCATCTGCTTTTCCTTAGCCGTTTTTGAGCAAATTCTGTTTATTATGTTAATTTATTTTACTGTCAACAACACGGAATAACACAGTTGCCACTAAACAGCATCATTATATATCTCTTCTAGCATATTACCAGAAGGTTGGGTTTTGGTTTTGGTTTTTGTAAATGCAGCAGGAATACACACATATTGAAATGCATATCTATTTAAAATCGAATCCGGGATGGTAAAGCCATAGGTGCAGGGGGGTGGAGCCACTTGCCGTTTCAGGGAAGGCTCTCTCTGGGAAAGGCCTGGGTGAGGCTGGGCTTGGCTTGGGCCCCTGTGCGGTTGGGAGACGGAGAAGCCCTCAGGCATCTGAATTTTGCCTCCCCAAACTTGCCCTTTCTTCAGAAAATCCTCCCATTTTCCAGGGGGGTCAAGCCAAGGGGACCAGGAAGAGCCCTAAGCAGAGAGAGGGGGTGCCCTAGTGATTCACTGAGAACCACCCTGAAACCAAAAACAGCCAGGCAGTGATTGGATCTTAGAGTAATTAGGTTTGTGATCGTCCCCCCTACCCCCGCCGCCCGCAGAGGCCAAGAAACTCCATACTTCCAGAGAGAGAGGAGAAAAAAGAGGAGTACTGTGTGGAGGACCCAGAGGGAGAGAGACAGAGCAGGAGAGCTAGAAGATGCATCTCAAAATGTGCCAGATCAGTGCGTTGGGCCTGCGACATACTGCTCTCCAGAAGCTCCTCAGGACAGAGTGAGTGCAGAGCCGAAGAGCCTCAGAGTAGCAACACACTGACTCAGATAGTTCATCAGTTAGGTAATAAGCAACATGAGGTGAATGCAGTTCCTGGAGGAAAACAGTGTAGGGGCTCAGACGGAGACCAGAGCCACCCGCTGTGGAGAGGAACAGGATCTCTTCCAGTTCGCTCACAGGCCCCACTGAGATGGAGTCTGCACACCCCGATCTGGAGCCTGCCTGTGACAGCCGGGAGGCCAGGCCCGCCTGCACCATGGGAGGGAGCTTTGCCTGCTGACCTCTCAGAAGCTGAGGAAAATCCCCAGGTGGGATTTTCACAGCACAAATGACCCGCCCGATCAAGAGATGTGGTAGCCGGGTGGCTTCTGGGTGTCCTCCCGAATATTTGGTTTCAGAGCATGGGTCACGTTACACAGTTTAATGCTGGAGACGGAAAGGGCTGGAGCAAGAAGCTTTTGTCCCCCACTTGTCCTGCAGCCGCCAGTAGACAGCCCATAAAAACGTGGGGCTCATGTTCACACAGATGGCTGTGGGTTTTATGGGCTGGGGGGGGGGGAGCAGCGGAAGAGGATGGTCCTAGTGAGGCTGTCTGAGAGTCTCCATTAAATCGGACTCAGCTGCCGGAAATACAGCCACCATAGAGGGACACCTGGGTCCTGGGGGCCCAACGGGGCCTCATTGTTCTTTGAAGGCTCCCTGCCCACCCCTGAAACGTGCACAGGACTCTGTCCCACCCTGCCTCCCACAGGCACCACCTCACCACCTCCTAATCCCACCATATGGATGACCCCTGCCCTTGAGGGGTGGCCACAGGGCTGGCTCCCGCCCCTCCTGGACCTGGGGGTGGGGGGAGTCCTGCTCTTTGCTTTCTCCCTTCTCTAGGAGCCCTCTGACCCTTGAGAAAAGGTAATAAACCAGTTCACTCTAAAATAGGTGTCTAAATCATATCTCTAGTAGGACATTTTCCATTTTATTGGGGGGGGGTTAATTCATTGGAAAGGGTTTCTTACTGTGGAATGACTTAGTACATGGCACAAAAGGAGAACCTCTTGTCCTCTGTTTCCAGCTCATTCTAGGCATAGAGCCCATTTCCATTTCAGCTCCCGGTGGGGGCTCCTCTGCAGCCCTGGATCCATTTGGGGCACCCTGGATCTTTTAAGGCAGTCTCCCTCAGACCCCAGGGATTGTTCGGCATCCTGGCCAAGGATCCGAGGAGACGTGTGCCGAGGAGGTTGCCCACAAGGTGGCGCTATTGCCCAGGGCCGGCTAGTTGCCCTCAGAACCCGGGCGGAGAGGGACAAGTAGCTGGAGCCACACTGGGGAAGGAAGGGGGGAGGTCACTAGAGAGTGCCGTCTTTGTGGGGTGCTGCGAGTCAGGAGTCCGTAACTCAGTGGTCACCGGAGGGCGGAGCTTAAAGAACAAATCGCAAACTGTCCCACATTAGTCCCCATCTCTGTTGTAAACCCCTGCGGTTCTCTGGTTCCTGGGGTGATGGGTCGCGGCCGGGTCAAGAACACACTGACGCGGCGAGGTCCTTGGGGTGAGGGCGGTGGGCGCAGGACACTGCTCTTTTCGGGCCCAAGCGGAGCGGTGCCAGCGGGTGGACTGGGCAGCAAGTGCCGGGGTGCCAGGAGGGTGTGCCCGGCGCTGCGAGGGCGGCCCGGCCCGCGGCGCCCCTCCAGGCGGCCCCCCGGCGGTTCCGCGGCGCGACCGGGAGGCGGGGCTTCGGCGGGGCTTCGGCGGGGCTTCCGCGCAGCTGCGCGCCCCCGCGCCCGCCCGGCCCGCCGCTCCCGCCTCCGCTCTGCGAAAAGCACAAGCGCCTCTTCCTCTTGCTGGGCTTTCTTCGCATAAAGTGATGACCACGTGTCAGAAATCAACCGCTGCTGTCTGAGTAATCACAGACAGAACAGGGACTCTGGATGAAAAAGGAAAACTATTGCAAAACAAAATGCTACAAGCTAGTTTTCTCTCGTCCTCCCTCCCTCCCTCCCCCCCCCCTCTCTCTCTCTCAATTCGGGGTGGATTTAAAAAACAAACACCAAAAGTAAGTCGGTATCTTCTCACAACTGCAGCTGATTTCCTGTGTAAACGAAAACCATGTGATATTCCATAAATGCTTCCAGCTCTAAATGACAGGAAATGAAAACCATCGTGGAAAACGAACGCTTCAGAATGAGTTCGCAGGGCAGATAGCATTAGGGCGACATTGCAGGGGGACGATGGCGGGGCGACCTGCACGTCCCTGCAGATCATTAGAGTGACTGCTAATGGGGGCCGGGCGCCGGGCGCCGGGGAGAGCGGCCCCGCCAAGTGTTTCTTCTGCGGGAGAAGCGGGGCGGCGGCGATCACACCCACGGCGCAGCGCCTGACAACTCGGCTTTCAATTAGGGACCGAGCCGAGAAAAGTAGTCTTTTCTTTATGCACGCCTCGCCGGGGTCAGGTTATGACCTCTCAACCGTATTCAATCGGCGGTGACATCCATATTCATGAAGGCTAATTAACTCTGAAAGGCCCGGCTGGCTGGGCCCTCCCCGCAGCGCAGGGGTGAGGAGGGGTGGGGTGGGGGCGCTGAGCGCCCCACCACCTTCCCCGGCGGCCCGGCCTCTGCAGCTGCTCCCGCGCCCGCCCGAGTGCGCACGTGTGCGCGGGGAGCGCGGCGTCACCGCGGCGGGGGGACCAGCGGGGCGAACGGAATTAGCCGCGTCATTTGTCGCCAGCCTAGCAACACGTGCTTACTTATCCGCCTCGCTCCCTCCCGGGCCAAATGTGGGAAAGGGATGCTCCTTCTAAAGGGGGTTTCAGGTTTGGGGTTTCACTTGACCTTGCAGCTTGGAGGCCCTGGGCCAAGATTCTAGTCCCAACTCCGGCTGCCTGTGGGAGCGTGGGTAAGTCAGCCCACTTCTCTGGGCTCTCCGCATTTGCTCTGCTCTGATGTGAGGCTGCCAGACCGGAGAAACAGTCCCATCCTTTTCACGTACGAATAAATCCCAAGAGATCTATCTGGCCATCACGTTTTTCCTAGCTCTGAGTATTTTTAGGTTTCCCAGTTCATGACAAGCCAGGAGGTGCCTTGGTTTCCCCGAGGTGCAATCTGTGGGGTGACATTTCCTACTTCTTCCTGTAGCAGTTGAGACCTCTGATTCTAGAATTTACAAACTAAGTGGACCTAGCTTAAGCCAACTTGAGACATTTTATTATTTATTATTATTTTATTTTATGGATAGACCCATGGACCCACAACACGGAATGCAGTCAGCTTCAGAAAGTTCCTACTTTCTCCTTCACTCACCTTTTCTTCTCTATTTCTGCTGTTTTGGTTTTTTTTTTTTTTTTTAAGATTTTATTTATTTATCCTACAGAGAGAGACACAGCGAGAGAGGGAACACAAGCAGGGGGAGTGGGAGAGGGAGAAGCAGGCTTCCCGCCGCAGAGCAGGGAGCCCGATGCGGGGCTCGATCCCAGGACCCTGCTATCATGACCTGAGCTGAAGGCAGACGCTCAACGACTGAGCCACCCAGGCGCCCCATCTGCTGTTTTGGTTTTGTTAGCCCGTTGGCTTCCCCTAGGCCTGTTTCTCAGTCCACGTAGCATAGAAGACAGTCCCACCCACACTGTTTATCAGTTCACATCAGCCGCATTCAACCGAGAGACGAGATAAAGGCAGCTGGTCTGAGAGTGCCTTTCCAGATTTCAGGGACACGATCTCCGATTGGTCCAGCTTGGATCACGTGCCGAGCCTTAGTCCAATCAAGGGTGAGAGGAGAGTCAGTCACATGCTACAAACGTGGCTGCCATGGGATTCCACCTGGCGAAGGGAAGGGGGGTTGGGGGTAAGCAGGCCTGACATGCCAAAGACTATTTACCGCACTAACTCAAAGCCTGATTTCTGCTAGGCACAAGTAAATTTCTTTAGCAATAGCTCTTTGGGCTCCTGACCCAAAGCTGGCTTCACCTTATAATAAAGAGGAAGGGTAGGATTCCATAAACTGAGTTCAGGGGCACCAGGAAGAGCATACGTGACTTCTCCCAGCATCTAGTAGGGTGTGAGGAGCGAAGACAAAGGCCCCGCCATCAGATAAGAGGAGAAGCTGACTCTCCTTAGAGAAACTTCTGTGGCCTGGGCCTGAGGAAGGATGGGATTTCTGGGCTGGGGCACTGGCTGGAGCCTTCCATTCTACTTGAGGGGGAGAGGTTTAAGTGGAGCCCGATGCCTCCAGCTCTGAGGGAACTGACACCTACCGTAGATATGACTATCAAATCAACTTTGGCTAGTTCAGCAAAAAAAAAAAGGACTTATTAAGTGTTTTAGTCAGGAGGGGTTAACCCTATAACAACCCCCGAATCAAGTGGCTTAAGCAGTAAGAGGCTTATTTTTCACTCACATCACATCAGTTGGGGAATTCAAGGGCCCAGACTCCTTTCTTCCAGTGGCCCCACCGTGTTTCTAGGGATCTTGTCATCCATCAGATCCTCTGCACCATGCTGGAGGGTAAGAGATGGAAGATTGTGCCATAGGTTTTAGGGACTAGGCACAGAAGTGTAGGACTTCTGCCCACTTTCCATTACTCAGAATTCAGCCAGGTGGCCACATGCAAGAGCAAGGCAGAATGGGAAAGGGGGTCCAGCTCTGTGTGTGCCCAAGGACGAAGAAAACAATGTGTATCTAGCCATTCTCTTATGCGATGTTAGGAAGCATGGAGAGTCATGGGCAGGTAGGAGTCAGAGCTGAGGCTGACCTTCCAGGAGCGCTCCTGAGACCCAGCCTCAGACTCCAGTAGGTGGAACTTCCTCCTCCCCATTTTTTCCCTTCAGGTTATTGACTTCCAAATTCAAGTCTTGAAGGGGAGCACTTGAAGGGCCAAGACTTCATCCTTCCTTCAAGTGATGCTGGGAATTTGAGTTCTGGCTCTTATTCGGAAGGCCAGACTCATATTGTAAGCTATTCCTGTAACAAGGAAATAGACAGCCACGAAGGAGACAAATTTCCACCACCGGAGGAGTGAAGTGAGGGATACCTCCTGGCGATTACAGGTCTGGCTGGACCTCGATAAAATGGTGTTGAGGATGAACTGTAAATTATTTTCAAATAGCTCCAAAAGCAAAGAGGCCAAATGGCAGAAACATAGGTTTTGGGAATTGGGAGTGATGCAAGAGCTTACCTGTGGTCTTCAACTTCACTCAGAAATCCCCTCTACCCAAACTGCCCCAGGATCACTCAGCCCCACTGAAATAGTCACAGTGACGGGTGACTCAGTCCTGCCTTAAAAGGCAGCCTTTTGGGTCACCTTTTGTTCTTAGAAGGTTCTTTTTTTTAAGTGAAGCAGAAATCTGGCTTTCTAGAACTTTTGCTGCTGGCTCCTGTTCTATCCTGGGAAGCCACATGGAACAAATCTGTCCTTCGCGCATGTGACAATTTTTATGTTCCACCATTCCATACTTTTTCTACTCTTCTCCAGGCTGCACAGCCCTACATCTTTCTACTCCATTCCTTATGTGGCGATCTGTTTAACAGAGACCTGTGGGCAGAAGCTCGAGAGGATGCATCCTCAGTGACAGTGCTGTAAATTTCACTACCCCTTCAAACTGTCTCGGAGAGGTGCATAAACATGTCAGTTTAACCTATGGGAAAACTAAGGCACTGAGAAATCAGGCGATAGAAGAAACCCAGGGTCTGGATCAGCACTTGAAACCACTGTCCTGAGTTCCACAGGCCCTGTTGCCACTAAGTCACAGCCTACAATCAGTAAAAGACACAACCGTGGGGACATAGAAACAAGTTCTCTGTGAGAGCCTCTAGGATGTTACTGTGAATGTGTGAAGAGGGTGACTCAGAAAAAAAGACTCGATTCCCCTGACTTTTTCTGTTAGGAAGAAGAAAGAAATTTATGTCATCTTACTGAAACTACTACCTGTCAACTCTGCTGGGCTTGACCTAATGTGTCCCCACAAGAAAGGAAGGAGCCCATTATTAGGGGAATCACTGGTGACCAGACAGAGCTGCTCTGGAAATGACAGCTCTAATAGACATTTGTTGTGGGCAAATTCAAATGTGGGTATTTCCCAGGATGCCTCAACCATTCAGATCCAGCAGGTATATAATGGTTCATTCCAAAAGTTCTGGATTCTTTGCAGATGGTATCCATCTTATCCATTGTTTTCACAATTGTCAAGGAAATGGATGTTTATTGTAAAACATCTGGAAAATACATGGAAATATAAAGAAAAAATTAAAATGACTAAGAATAACCACAGCTAACAATGTAGTGCCTGGGTTTTTACACAGATATTTATGTGTAATAATGTTAATGTCATGTGATATAGTTTTGTAGACTTTTTTCTCATTGAATATTGTATCATATGGATATTTGGATTCATTGAGAATACAGCCTTAGGAATCACATTCTTGGGGTGCCTGGGTGGCTCAGTCAGTTGAGTGTCTGACTCTTGATTTCGGCTCAGGTCATGATCTCAGGGTCATGAGATCAAGCCCCACACTGGGCTCCACACTGGGTGTGGAGCCTGCTTAAGATTCTCTCCCTCCTCTCCCTCTGCCCCTTGCGTGTGCTCTCTCTCTCAAAAAAAAAAAGACAGATTCACGTTTCACATTCATTTGCTTATCCCTCTGTCAGGAAGCATCATATGTACCAGGCACTGTTGTAGGCTTTGGGGATACAGTAGGAAACAAGACAGCCACATGGGGGCTCGGGAGACTCATCATCTGGTGGGAGAGGCAGAAGTGGGGAGCTGGTCATTACAGAGGTGATGAGTGCCATGGAAAAGGACAGAGTACCAGGTCAGAGAGGGACCTGAGGGGGGTGTGGGGGCAGTCCGTGGTGGGCAGGGCGTTGGCGGGGCTTCTCTGAGGGGTATAAGCTGGGATTGGTCAGATTCCTGAGGGAGGAGGTGGCAACAACCCCGGATGGAAGGGAGGAACAAAGGGTGGCTTTAAGGCTTCTTGCTTGAGCGCCCAGGCAGATGGTCCCATGACCAACCTCCTGGTGTAGGAACTTCAAGTTGTCTCCATTTTTCCCTTTTAGGCTACAAATAATGCTGCAGGGAACACCCTTCCCCATAAGCCTGTGCGAGCCTCTCTGCTTATGTCTTCAGGGTAAAGGAATTGCTGGGACAGTTTTTAAGGATTTTGACCAAACCGCCTTCCAGAGAGGCGTTCCCACCAGGAGCAATGACGGGGCTCCTTCCGTAGCGCCCTCAGCCAGGGCAGCAGTGACGGAGACGACAGTCGGAAGAGCGGCACGCGTCTGGTTCTCCTGGCGTGGCAGGCACTGTTCTCAGCACTGCCCCTATTTGTACTTACTACCTTCTCACAACACCCCTCTGAAGTGGCCGTCATTGTCCCCAGAGCGTGGCGGAGCTGGAGGAGACACAGAGGGCAACAGACTCACCTGCTGTCGCCTAGCAAGTAAGCGGTACAGATGACGCGGCCACCCAGGCAGGCTGTGCTCGCAGGACACCGAGCAGCGTTTGGTCTCACGTGGCGGGGTTCAGGTTTTTCTAAAATCTGTATTTCTTTGGACACTAGGAAGTCTGAATATTGTAATCCTTTTTTTTTTTTCTTTTCTGTCGCGTGTTTGGACGTGCACATCTGTGCGTGTGTGGTCAAGTGTGTGGAGTGTTCGGTGCGCGGTGTCACGTGGGTTGTGCATGCGGCGAGCAGACGTGTGTCTGAGTCTGTGTGGAGTGTGTGTGTGTGTGTGCGCGTGCCTGTGGGTTGTTTAGGTGTGTGGGGGGGTGTAGAGTGGAGTGTGTGCGTAGGTCGGGGTGTGTAGGTGTGGGGTGGGGACTGTTCGTGTATCTGTGTCCATTGCCCATTTACACCCACGAAGTCACAGGGGTCTGGAGTCGTGATGATCTTTGGAAACTTGAGCAAATTATGTTTCTGAGGTGGTTTCTCCCTCCATAAACTGGGAATAATAGAATATACCTCTTTCATGTTGGCAGAGTTCAAGGGCAGATGAGAAAGCCCGTGCCCAGAGCGTTGCTCACAGTGAGGCTTGCTGTGGTCAGGGTAAATATTTGGTCCTGGGGTTGTGCTCCATAGTGATGTCCCCAAGAATCTTCTGGGGCACATGTCTGGTGTCCGTTGACTGTGAGATTTCCTGTTGCATGGGGAGATTTGAAGGACAGCCTGCGGCCTGGCTGGGGGAGGGCTTGGCTTTGTCCTGCCTTCCTGACGGTCAAGAGGAGAAGGTGTGCTCACTCGTGGTTACAGGGACTGATTTCAAGCCCCCCATTAGGTGACAAGGACCTGTATTGGACTTCTCTCTTCTTTCCCCTGCCCCACTGAGCCACTTTCACTGTGGGCCTCGAAGTGGCCCCCTGTTCCTCTGTCATCTGTCTTCCTCCTTCTCTACACACACACTCTGTGGAGCATGTACAGGTAAGAGGCTACCCGCATCCTGGAGAGTTTGCATCTTGAGCACAAGCAAACACAGTTGAGGATAGAAAATAATAGGTGAAACCCACCCAGGACCAAGGACCCACTTTCTTAGGAGATATCGTTGTCCTGTGGACCACCTCTCAGTACCGAATCCTATCGGTGGGGGGGGTGTTGGTAAAGCTGGGGGGTGCGTCAGGGTGGTCTCCTGGAGAGTCCCTTCCCAGATGGTGACTTCCAGAAGGTGCTCCAGCTGCCCCGGGGGGGGGACTGCCTCTGATAGCCCTGGGGACATAGGTGCCACTGTCTGGCCCAGAGGATGTTCCCTCCAGGAGGAGCACCCCCACTTCCACCTCAGCTGGGGAGGGTCCGGGGAGAGAAACCCAGGCCTGAACAGGAAGTCCAGTTGTAAACGGAGTGAATCTTTTTATTTTACCAGAACCAGATGTATAAAAGTACCAGGAAAAAGGGAAGCCAAAGGTTAAAAAAATAGGCTACTGCCATCAGGAACAATGAAGTTTTATTGCCATGCTTGTCAATGGCGTGGTTTACGAGGGGACGCTCTGCGCTAGACACACTGTGTAGGACGGTGGAAGACAGGCGCCTCCTGCCCGGGAGTACAGGCAACCCCATGCGCCTGTCCCACGCTGAGTGCTGCCAGGGCTCCCCCCTGCCTGTACTTCTGGGGGCCTCAGTCCCTCAGCCTGGACCGTCTCTACAGTTTGGAAGTTGATCTCCGCCATCAGCCCTGTCTCATCTGTGACCCAAGTCCCGCCATTGTCTAAATGCTCGGATAGTGACCTCCAATATTGCATTTTCTGCAGCTCCGCTTAGCTGTCGCACGGGCTGGATAGCATTCCTGAGAGTATCAGACTGAACTATGTTGAGGCCTGGATGTGTTCATGTCGATGTGTGAGTTTGTACACAATTCAGACATAATCAGCATCACCTTCTCCTCTGCTCAAAACCCTCCAATGTCTTCCCTCCTTCCTCTCTCCAAGTAAAAGCCGGGGGCATCCCGCGGGTCCTCTAGCTCACTGCCCCACTCCATGCCAGCCCACTGGCCACCGTGCCCCTGCATTTGCTATTTCTCCTCCTTGGAATGCTGTGTCTAGATATCTAGTCTAGTGCCTAAAACAGTGCTTTTTTTTTTGAACAAATGAATCACATGTGGATTCTCTGTACAGGGTATTTTAAATAACAGGTTGGGTTTCCCTCCCTGCTCCCATCTCTGGCTATCTAGGTGGGCTTAGGGAAGGCGATGTCAACATTAACTGGAGCTAAATGAAATTTAAAAAGTAGATATTACAGGATTACTAAAGATATTCTCAAATCAAACACGTTATGGTGGCTGTGATTATCTTTTCCTCCATTAGCACAGGCAGCTGTGTGGGACACCCTCAAGCATCGCTTCATATCCTCTCGGCCCCCACCTTGTGATCCAGCCCCTGCTGCAGAGACCTGTTCCATGGAGATGGACTGACTTTGATGGATGCAACCTGACCATAACTTGCCTCAGGCTCCTATATCGTACCTACCTCTCGATTCGTGATTCTGGGTGTCTCCTCTGCCTGCAGGGAAGTGTTTGGCTCTTACACTCATGCAACTTGGAAGTGTGGTGGCTTAATGCCTGTGGTCTGTCCTCAACCAGTGGGGGACAGGAATTGATGGGTAAAGTCTTCTGCCTTTGTCTCCCCGGCAGACAGATCTGAGGTACCCCTCATAAATGCCGCAGGTCTCCCAGGAAGGAGGACCATTTGCCTCTAGTGGTGGCCACGTGGTAAGTGGGTGGTATTAACATCTGATATGCAATCGCATCCTACTTACTCCGATTCTTACCTGTGATTGGATGAAGTGCGTGGAAGGGATTCGTGTAGCTGTGGCATCTGATCTGCGTGGAGGCAGCGGTAATTGGAGGACAGCAGAGCCAGCCAGGTGGTACCTGATAGGCTCAGGACAGCCAGTTAGCAACTCGAGGTACATGGTGAAGGGCCAAGGGGTCTCTATGGCAGCATTTAAGAAGATGGCTCTCAGCTGTAGTAAGTAGCTTGAAAAGGAGAGAATTTACTGATGTGGGGTATCACTCATGCCTGGGGATTCAGTGCCTGGCAAGGACACTTGGAGCCAGTCCTCACAGTGCCAAGACTTCTTGAAGTTTGGACATAAATGGTAGACTTTCGTAAATGGGGTGAAGATTCTGGCTTATGCCCTTGCATATTATTGAGGAAGCGATCGGAAGGCTCGGGGGTGTTGAACCAGTAGCTGTGACAATGGAGGACATCGTGCACGGGGAAAAGGGCTCTCTGACACCGCACCCAAAGGCACTGAAAATATCCTTGCTTATAGGGTGCTCTCATGTCCTTAGATCCTGAGGACAAGAACACAGCAAAACCCACATGGGCCCAGGAGGTACAGGGTGAGCTCCCTGAATCATTTATTAAATGGGATACCTCAAACCTGGACCCTTCAAGTGAGAGTTGGTTTTTCCAGCAGGATGAACCACATTGTGTATGCACTGTTGCATCATTTCAGCGAAAACAAAGGAAAGCACATGACTGGCCAGGGGAACCAAAAATTTATTACAGAACATAGTAATGCTAGCCGGCGGAAAGAGCTACATGAATCAACGCCGTGTGATCAGAGCCCAAACTCAGGCCACTCAGAGAGGCAGGAGATGTGGAGCCAGGTGGGTAATCAACCAGAGAGAGGCACCCATGTCCTCGCTGCCCCACCCCTCTGTTTAAAAGCGTGTGGGCTCTTTATATCTTACAGATTCCATGATTAGCTACAGAGACTTATCTTAGAGTTAAGCAGAACTATTACGTCAGGTTTTCTTGTTTAAGCGTTTGCAAACTGTACTTGACTCCTTGCCCATCTGGTTCCTCCCCCACCGCATTAGATGCCCAGCCCAGCTCTAGTGTGTGGATGTCTCTGGAAGCCGGGCCAGGTCCTGTAAGAGTTCTCCCATGGTCACTTGTTCCCTCTCGGGAGACCTGCTGGACAGAGGGGGTTGGACAGTCACACCTACTGTGTGCAAGGCACTATAAGGCGGCCCCCATGGGGAGCAGCACCCATGGGAGATGCAGGCTGGAGGGAGGCACAGCAGCCCCTGGATGCACCTTGCAATGGCTCCCAGAGCTCCTGATGGCAATGTCCTCAAGAGAGTAGTAAGCCAGTGAGCATCTCTGTGAGCACACACATGCAGAACGTGCTCTCCTCGTCCCTGCTTCCCTCAGCCCGACCTGCCAAGACAAAACGCAAGACACCATCCACAGCCTGAGATGGGGGCGGAGGTGAGTGCTGTTAATTTAATGTATCGCTGGAGACGGAGGCCGAATGTGCTGACTGAACATATTCTAATAACTCGGAGGGGAAAATCCATATTGCAAATCACCTTACTTAGTTTGGCTTTACAAGAACTATTTATTCCACAGGAACTGCAGTGCGTTTATCAATTTCATTCTCCTCGAAGCGGCATGAAACGGCGCACAGATGAATTAGGGAATTTTCCCTCTCCTAGCTATAACAGGAGGGTAGGAAGAATGTGTATACACTAGATCCTGTTCAAATAATTGATTCAGGCGGTGGCTTTGGACATTACGCTCCAATACTCTTCACGTTTGGTACCATTAAGCAGTGGTGCCCCTCCCTGGGACAGAGGAAAAGAGAGTCATCTGTCATCCAGTCTGCACAAGGGCCCTGTATATCCTCAGGGTGCTCAGGCCTCTGCCGGGAGCTGGGGGAGATGGGTAGTCAGAACGGGAGGGGTTTCTGCCTGCAGAGACAATCGTCAATAATGCAAGAGGGTATAAACTAAATGTCCCCTAGAAACTCAGATGACAGGGTAATTACCCGACTCAGAGAAATACAGGGAAGGGGGGACACCCAGCGTGCCTGCCTCTTTTGTGCTTGGCCCTGCACCCACTGTCAGGTGTAACCACGATCTAATCGGGCACATTGTTATTCCGGTTTGCAGCTAAAGGTGCCAAAGCCCAGAGAGGTTTGGTTGGCTCAGGATCACATGGCTGGAAAATGGCAGATCCAAATCTAAGCCCTCTGACCTCAGATCTACTTTCCTGTCCCCTGTCCACTACACTCTGGGCGGGGAGGGGGCAGAAGAAGATTGGAGTGAAGATACAACCTAAAGGAAGGAGGAGAATAAGATGGCTCCTGGCAAAGAAAGGACAGCTCAGATTGCAGCGGGGGTTGGGGGGTAAGTGGGGGGCGGGCTTCCTAGTGACAAGGGATCCCAACCCTATAAAAAAGCCAGCTCCCTCAGGTAGTCACACAGTGGCCTTGAGTGTCGGTTACATCTTCTTGTGACTGTGTTTCTCAGCCTCTTTGGGGAGGGGGAGGGAGACAGAGGCATGAGAAGCCACTTCAGGCAAGTGTCACTGGGGTTTGGAGTAAGGGTAACTAAGGAAAAACCTGAAGTCCATAAAAGCACATTTTTTTTAGACCTATGCATATTCTGGAGTGTTCATCAGAGGCCAGGACAGAAGTGCCCTTGTTTAAAATTCATAATTCACAACTTAGTCATTTCAATTACATCATATCCAAAAAAAGAGAGGATTTTCTTTAGAGCCTAAACATTGAAAGTCTTCACTAAAATTTTGATTAAGCCTAAAACCAGTATTTTTCTGAGTATTATGGACTGTGTCACTAATAATAGAACAACTACTTTTAACTCCATGGTATTTTGACCCAATTCATCAGAGAGAACCATATTTGCCTATTCTCTTAATATTGATCTCTTCCATCAGATGGCATCGATTTTAATTTGGATGATTCTCTTTTCCTTGAATGTGGAAAGAACTCATTTTAAAAAAAAAATGAGTAAGGTAACTTGCAATACATCCCGCTTTCATTTTTCCCATATAGACATTTCAACTTGCCTCTCCCAAAGACAAAGGTGGAGAGACAATGCTGCCCTCCTACAGCCCCTGATAAAGGATCCTCTGCTACTCTCCAGCCACCAAGCTAAGTGGGCAAGAGGAATAAGACACAACACACTCTCTCATGGGACCGAACCTCCTGCAGGGGCTTAGAAGGAGCCCATGAATTATGTGGTGTAAGTTTGGAGGTGCTAAGCATCATGGGAGAGGGACCGAGCCATGGGGGTCTCATGATTGAGAATCACATTTTGGTTGAAGGGAAAAAAAAAACTCAAAAGGAGATGGTGTTTTGAATGTCCATAACAGCATTATTCATAATAGCCCCAAGATGCAAACAGCCCACATGTCCATCAACTAATGAACAGAGAAACAAAATGTGGCATATCCGCACAACAGAATATTACTCAGCCATAATTAGGAATTCAGTACTGACATGGGCTACAACAGGGATGAGCCTTGAAGACAGTATGCTAAGTGAAAGAAACCCGTCACAAAAGATCACGTATTGTGTGATCTGTTTATACGAAAGGTCTAAAATTGGCAAATCCTTCGAGACAGAAACTAGAGTGGTGGTTGCCTAGGACCAGGGGAGATGGGGAGATTGGAGAGGGCTGATGGCTGAGGGCCAGATTCCTCCTGGGCCATAATGAAAGTGTTCTAAAATGGATTGTGGTGATGCCTGCACAACTCTGAATATGCTAGAAGTGACTGAATTATATACTTTAACCAGGAGAATTGTATGGTGATTGCAATCTCAATGAAACTATTTAAAAAAAAAAAAAAAGGAGATGATGTTTGAGATGAGCTTTGGAGACTGGACTGCAAATCCACCGAGGTCTTATTAGCTCCTTGCACAGGAAATGCTAGACCCACTGCATTCTCCCATCTAGAAGCACAGGGCTTGGGAAGTAAGAACTGCAGTAGGTGACTGAGGCAAGCTCTGGATGTCACAAAGCTTCTTTAGATTTTTTTCAGCTCTATTGAGGTATAATTGACAGATAATAATGTAGTTTATCTAAAGTGCACAACTTGGTGATTTGATATACATACAAATACATCATGAGAGGACTCCCCCTATCCAGTTAATTAACACATCTATCACCTCATAGATGTTTTGGTTTTGAAGAGAACACTTACTTTCTACTTTCTTAGCAAATTTCAGCTATATCATCTGCATTATCAACTGTAGTCACCATGTTATACATTAGATCCTCAGACTGTATTGCTCTTGTAACTGAAAATTTATACCCTTTAAACAACCTCTCCCTATTCCCCTCCCTGACAACCATCATGCTATTCTCTGTTTCTATGAGTTTAATGGGGTTTTTTTAGATTCCACATCTAGGTGATGCCACGTAGTATTTGTCTTTCTCTGTCTGGCTTATTTCACTTAGCACAATGCCCTCCAGGTTCATCTGTGTTGTCACAAAAGGCAGGATTTCTTCCTTTCTCAAGGCTCAATGACATTCTACTTTATATATATATACACATATATATATATATATAATATTTTCTTCCTCCTTTCATCCACCAACGAACACTTAAGTTGTTTTCATACATTGGCTCTTGTGAATAATACTTCAATGAATATAAGAGTGAAGATAACTCTTTAAGATAATGATTTCTTTCCTTTGGATATATATATCCAGAATGTAGGTTGCTGAATCATATGGTAGTTCTATTTCTAATTTCTTCAGGAACCTCCATACTGTTTTCCAGAGTGGCTGCACCAGTTTGCATTCCCATCAACAGTGTGCCCGGAGTCCCTTTTCTCCTCATCCTTGCCAGCATTAGTCATCTCCTGTCTTTTTTTTTTTTTTTAAAGATTTTATTTATTTATTTGAGACAGAGAGAATGAGAGAGAGAGAGCACATGAGAGGGGGGAGGGTCAGAGGGAGAAGCAGGCTCCCCGCCGAGCAGGGAGCCCGATGCGGGACTCGATCCAGGGACTCCAGGATCATGACCTGAGCCGAAGGCAGTCGCCCAACCAACTGAGCCACCCAGGCGCCCCTCCTGTCTTTTTGATAACAGCCATCCTAGCAGCTGTGAGGTGATATCTCATTGTAGTTTCAGTTTGCATTTTCCTGATGATGAGTGATGTTGAACACCTTTTCATGCACCTGTTGGCCATTTATATGTCTTCTCTGGAAACATGTCTATTCAGATCCTCTGCCCATTTTTACATTGGATTATTTGGGGTTCTTTTTTTTTCTCTCTTCTTTTCTTTTTTTTTTTTTTTTGCTATTGAGTTGCATGAGTTCATTATATATTTTAGATATTTAACCTTTATCAAATATATGGCTTGCAAATATTTACCCCCATTCTGTAGGTTGCCTTTTCCTATCATTGATGATTTCCTTCGCTATGTAGAAGGATTTTAGTTTAATGTAGCCACACTTGTTTTTTTTGCTTTTGTTACCTTTGCTTTTGGTGTCAAATTAAAAAAGTCATTGCCAAGACCAATGTTAAGGAACTTAAACCCTATGTTTTCTTCTAGGAGCTTTATAGTTCTAAATCTTACATTCAAATCATTAATCCATTTTGAGTTGATTTTTGTATATGGTTAAGATAGGAGTCCAGTTTCATTCTTATGCTTGTGGATATCCAGTTTTCCTAACACTGTTATTGAAGAGACAATCTTTTCCCCATTGTATATTCTTGGCTCTGTTGTTGAAAAGTAATTGATCATATATGCATGGGTGTATTTCTGGGCTTTCTATTCTGTTCTACTGATTTATTGTCTGTTTTTATGCTGATACCATACTGTTTGATCACTGTAGATTTGTAATATAGTTTGAAATCAGGAAGCATGATGCCTCCCACATTGTTCTTCCTTTTCAAGATTTCTTTGGCTATTTGAGGTCTTTTGTTGTTTCATAGGAATTTTAGCATTGTTTCTCATATTTCTATGAACAATGCCACTGAAATTTTGATAGGGATAGTATAGAATTTGTAGATCATATGGTGTAGTGTGAATATTTTAACAATATTAATCCTTCCAATCAATGAACACAGATTATCTTTTTATTTATTTGTGTCTTCTTCAATTTCTTTGATCAGTGTTCTATGGTTTTCATTGTACAGATCTTTCACTTCTTTGGTTAAATTTATTCCTAAGGATTTTACTCTTTTGATACAATTATAAATGGGATTGTTTTCTTAATTTCTATCAGATAATATGTCATTAATATATAGAAATGCAACTGATTTTTCTATATTGATTTTTTATACTGTAACTTTTTTTTCTTTTTTTCTTTTTTTCTTTTTTTTCAAGATTTTATTTATTTATTTGAGAGAGAGAATGAGAGAGAGAGAGAGAGCGAGCACATGAGAGGGGGGAGGGTCAGAGGGAGAAGCAGACTCCCTGCTGAGCAGGGAGCCCGATGTGGGATTCGATCCCGGGACTCCAGGATCATGACCTGAGCCGAAGGCAGTCGCTCAACCAACTGAGCCACCCAGGCGCCCTTTTATACTGTAACTTTACTGGATTTGTTTATTAGTTCTAACAGTTTTTTTGGTGGAGTTTTTAGGGTTTTCTATAAGTTATATCATGTCCTCTGCAAACAGAGACAATTTTATTTATTCCTTTATAATTTGGATGACTTTTATTTCTTTTTCTTGCCAGGAAATCCTTCTGGCCAGGACTTTCATACTATGTTGGATAAAAGTGGCAAGTGTCTTGTTCCTGACCTTAGAGGAAAAGCTTTCAGCTTTTCACGCATGAGTATTTTGTGGGCTTCTAATGTTGAGGTATGTTTCTTCTATACTCAATTTGCTGAGAGCTTTTATTATGAAAGGGTGTTGAGTTCTGTCAAAAGCTTTTTCTGCAGCTGTTGGTCTAATCATATGATTTTTATCCATTTCTTTGTTAATGTGGTGTATCAATTTCATTGATTTTTGTATGTTGAATCATCCTTGCATCCCTGGAATAAATCGCACGTGATCATGATGTTTCATCCTTTTCATGTACTGTTGAATTTGCTTTCCTAATATTTTGTTGAGGATTTTTGCATCTATGTTCATTAGGGGTATTGACCTATAATTCTCTTTTCTTGTAGTGTCTTTGTTTGGTTTTGGTATCATGGTAATGCTGGCCTTGTTAAATGAGTTTGGAAGTGTTTCCTCCTCTTCAGTTTTTTGGAAGCATTTGAAAAGGATTGGTAATAATTTTTCTTTACAAGTTTGGTAGAATTCACTAGTGAAGTCATCTGGTCCTGGACATTGTTGGCAGGTTTTGAATACTGATTCAGTCTCCTTAGCAATTTGGTCTATTCACATATTCAGTCTTCATGATTCAGTCTTGGTAAGTTGTTTCTAAGAATTTATCCATTTCTTCTAAGCTGTCTAATTTGTTGGCGCATGATTATTCATTGTAATTTCCTTTGTAGTTAGTATTTCTGTGTTATCATTTGTAATGTCTTCTCTTTCATTTCTGATTTTATTTGCGTTGTCTCTCTTTTTCAGTCTAGCTAAAGGCTTGTGAATGTTGTTTATGTTTTCAAAACATCAGCTCTTAGTTTCATTGATCTCTTCTATTGTCTTTCTAGTCTCTATTTCATTTATCTCCATTCTGATATTTGTTATTTTCTTCCTCCTACTAATTGGGGCTCAGTTTGTTCTTGTTTTTCTAGTCCTTTGCTGTGTAAAGTTAGGTTGTTTATTTAAGATATCTCTTTTTTCTTAATGTGTTTATTATTATAAACTTCCCTCTTAGACTTGTTTTTGCTGCATACCATAAGTTTTGATATCTTGTATTTCCATTTTCATTTGCCTCAAGATTTTTTTTATTTTACTTTTGATTTCTTCTTTCATACAGTGGTTATTCAGGAGCATGTTGCTTAATCTCCACATATTTGTGAATTTTCCAGTTTTCTCTTTTATTTGGGTTCTGGTATCATACCATTGTGCTCTCAAGGATATTGATGGAATTTAAATCTTCTTAAATTTATTAAGACTTGTTTTGTGATGAAGACTTGTTTTGTGGCCTAACATTTGATCTATCTTGAAGAATGTTCCATGTGCACTTGAAAAGAATGTGTATTCTGCTGTTGGATGGAATGTCTGATAGGTCTATTAAGTACATCTGGCCTAACATGTATTTTAAGTCCAATATTTCTTTCTTTATTTTTTGTCTGGATCATCTATCCATTATTTAAAGTGGGGTATTGAAGTCCCCTACTATTAGTGTATTGCTGTCCATTTCTCCCTCCAGCTTTGTTAATAATTGCTTTCTATCTGTAGGTGCTCTGATGTTGGGCACGTAAATTGTACAATTTCTATATCCACCAAATGAATTGAACCCTTTATCATTATTTAATGATTTTCTTTGCCTCTTTTTAAAAATTTTTTTAAATTTATTTATTTGGGAGAGAGAGAGACAGCGAGAGCACAAGCAGGGCGAGAGGCAGAGGGAGAGGGAGAAGCAGACTCCCTGCCAAGCCAGGAGGAGGACATGGGGCTTGATTCCAGGACCTGGAGATCATGACCCAAGCCGAAGGCAGATGTCTAACCACCTGAGCCACCCAGGCCCTTTCTTTGCCTCTTGTTACAGTTTTTAGTTTATGGTCTATTTTGTCTGATATAAATACAGCTACCCGTGCTTTCTTTTGTTTCTTTTGCATGGAGTATTTTTTCCATCTGTTATTTTGAGCCTATATTGTCCTTAAAGCTGAAGTGAATGTCTTGTAGGCAGCATATAATTGGGTCTTGTTTTTCTTTTATCTATTCAGATACTATATATTTTTTTGTTTGGAGATTTAGTTCATTTACATTTGAAGTAATTATTGATAGGTATGGACTTGCTAATGATAGATATGGACTAGCAATTGCTAATGCTATTGGTTTTTGGCTGTTTTGTAATTCCCTGCTTCCTCTCTTCCTCTCTTTCTCTCTTCCTTTGTAATTTGTTGATTTTCTGTGGTGTATGCTTTGATTCTTATCTTTATCTTTTCTACTATAGTTTTTTCCTTTGTTTCTACCATGAGGCTTAAATGTAACATCTTATATTTATAACAGTCTATTTTAAGTTGATAACAAGTTAACTTCAAATATATATAAAGCTCTACATTTTTACATACTCCCCACCCACATTTTGTGTTTTTGGTGTCACAATTTACATCTTTATATTGTATATCTATTAATAAATTATTGTAGAGCTACTTTTAATTTTTTGTCTTTTAACCTTTATACTAGATTTATAAATGATTTACCCATCTCCATTACAATATTAGAGTATTCTGAATTTAACTATGTATTTACCTTTACCCATTTTATACTTTCATATATTTTTATGTTACCAATTAGTGTTTTTAATTCATATTGAAGAACTCCCTTTAGCATTTCTTCTTAGGCCAGTCTAGTGGTGATGAACTCATTCAGCTTTTGTTTGGGAAGTTCTTTATCTCTCTTTCAGTTCTAAAGAAAAACTTTGCTAGGTAAAGGATTCTTGGCTGGCAGTTTTTTTATTTCTTTTCTTTCAGAACTTTGACTATATCATCCTACTCCCTCTGGCCTGAAGATTTCTGCTGAAAAATCCACTGATATTCTTTATGGGGTTTCCCTTGTATGTAACAAGTTGCTTTTCTTTTGCTGCTTTTAAGATTCTTTGTCTTTAACTTTTGACAATTCAATTATAATGTGTCTTGGTATGGCTCTCTTTGAATTCCTCTTATTTGGAACTCTCTAGGCTTCCTGGATCTGGATGTTTATTTCTTCCCCCAGACTAGGGAATTTTTCAGCCTTTCTTTCTTTCTTCTTTCTTTCTTTCTTTCTTTCTTTCTTTCTTTCTTTCTTTCTTTCTTTCTTTCTTTCTTTCTTTCTTCTTTCTTTCTTTCTTTCTTTCTTTCTTTCTTTCTTTCTTTCTTTTTTTTCAAGATTTTATTTATTTATTTGAGAGAGAGAGCATGAGCAGGGGGAAGAGACAGAGGGAGAGGGAGAAACAGACTCCCTGGTTAGCAGGGAGCCTGATGCGGGACTCGATCCCAAGACCCTGAGATCATGACCTGAGCCGAAGGCAGACGCTTAACTGACTGAGCCACCCAGGTGTCCCTCTTTCTTTTTTTTTTTTAAAGATTTTATGTATTCATTTTGAGAGAGAGAGAAGAGAGAGAGGAGAGAGAGAGAGAGAAAGAGTGTGTGTGTGTGTGTAGGGGAAGGGGCAGGGGAAGAGGGAGAGAGAGAATCTCAAGCAGACGCTATGCCAAGCTTGGAGCCCAATGCAGGGCTCGATCTCCCAACCATGAGATCATGACTTGAGCTGAAATCAAAAGTCAGATGCTTAAACAACTGAGTCATCCAGGTGCCCCAGCCATTATTACTTTAAATAAGCTATCTACCCCTTTCTATCTCTCTTTTCTTTCCTCTATAATGCATGTATTTGTCTGTTTCACAATGCTACATAAGTCCTTAAGGTATCTTTATTCTTTTTTTTTTTTTTTTTTTTTGGTATCTATTCTTTTCATTCTTGTTTCTCTTGCTCCTCTGATTCAATGAGTTCCACTGCCTTGTCTTTGAGGTTAATCACGTATCTTCATTTCATTAAGATCAGAAGATCAGTTTCTGGACATTTATCATGTCATTTTTTGGAAACACATTCCCCCATTTCTTCATTTCCCTTGACTCTCTGTGTTTGTTTCTGTGCAGTAGATAAAACAGTCATCTATCCCAGTCTTGACAGACTGGTTTCACATAGGAGAAGAATCTCATCAGTCCACTTGGCTTGAGCTCTTGATTGCCAATTAAATCTTTGTGATTGTTCAAGCTGCTGACTTTGTTCCTAGTTGCTTCTAGTAGCTGAGAGTGTACCAAGACTTGTCAGTGACCACAAAGGGGAGGATCACAGTCATCCAACACAGAGGCAAGATGATTAGAGACTGGACTCTCAGGTAACAGCTGAAAAAGGAATTCAAATCCATTTTAGGGAGAAACTGCAAGATGGACATTTTTTGCCTGCACCCTCTGTGCTGAATCTGGGTGTATACCCAGAAGGGGGTATTCCTGTGCCCATTTAAAAACTGCTTCTTTGGGGACACCTGGGTGGCTCAGTCAGTTAAGCGTTTGCCTTCAGCTCAGGTCATGATCCCAGGGTCCTGGTATTGAGTCTGGCATCAGGCTCCTTGCTCAGCAGGGAGCCTGCTTCTCCCTCTGCCTGCAGCTCCCCCTGCTTGTGCTCTTTCTCTCTCTCTCTCTCTGACAAATAAATAAATAAAAGCTTAAAAAAAAAAACTGCTTCTTTGTTTTCTATAACCCTGTGGGACTCATGAATGTAAGTCTCATTGACTATCAAACCAGGTGATTTGGAGGCCCATCCTTTGGATAATCGCCATAAAAGTTGGAGTGCTATATGTATGGACAAGCTCTTTCCAGAGAGATACTGGTGACTTGGTTTTATTGTTGAAATGAGGCAGAAAAAGAAGGCTTGGGAAGTGCTTACTCGGTCTATCAGGCTCCAAGGATGATCACAGTAATCACCTAGATGCATGCTACTTGGGACCCCCAAGCAGCAGCTTATAAAGTGTGCAGTCAGACCCTGTCCAAGGAAAGCCCCGCTTTCTACTCATTTTAATGTGGGTATTTTCTCAATTGTCCAATATGTAGGAGTCACTCAACTAGTTGGATCTCTCTCAGAGGGAATTGCTCTGTGTGTAGCTGTAAATTTGATGCATCCATGGGAGGAGGGGAATTCAGGAGTCTACTGTGTCATCATCTTGGCTAGAGTCTCACAAAGCTTCTTTTAAAGCAAGTTAGCAGGGGTGCCTGGGTGGCTCAGTAGGTTAAGCGTCTGTCTTCAGCTCTGGTCATCATCTCAGGGTCCTGGGATTGAGCCCCGCATGGGGACCCCTGCTCAGTGGGGGGCCTGCCTATCCCTCTCCCTCTGCCCCTCCCCCGCTCATGCTCACTCTCTCTCTTGCTCTCTGTCTCTCCCTCAAATAAATAAATAAAATCTTTAAAAATAAATAAATAAAGCAAGTCGCAGTCTCTCTCTTCTCCCATCTCTCACACAGCTATTGGCACCATCTTCCCTAAATACAAGTCAAAGTCACAAGTTTTCCACTTGGTCCTATTGTCCATATAAAGTCCTATAGCCTTCAGGGCCCTCTTAGCATTGCGAGGCAGTAAACACCTCTTTTTCTCAAACAGGCCAGCCATTTTCATGCCATGTGCTGTATTTATGCTGATCCTTTAGCCTAGAATGTCTTCTCTGGTTAAGGATTCACATTCAAAATCTAAATGAAATTGAGCCTCCCGGTTCTCCTGATTGGATTTGATCACATGTTCCTCTTTGATCCCCCAGTAGTTATCTGGTGCCTCCATTATATCATTTATTTCATTTTGGCTTTTGTATTTGTTTATATTCCTTTGTCTATAATAGATGCTTACTAATGGCAGATATCATACCTCTATGTCCTTTGGATATTGATTGGGTGATACTGTGCACAAGTCACGGAACTCAATATTATGAGAGATTCACATTTAATAAGGCATAGACCTTGACGTTAAGTTTCAAGTCCATACTCTAAATATGTGTGGTAGAAAGAGATCTAATATCTTAAGTATAACAAGAGCTCTTACTGATCAATAAGAAACGAATGAACATCCCTATAGGAAACGAAGGTAATTTCAGATGCTGTTGCTGAGAGTATCCAGTCACCACTGTTCTGGAGGGCAGTTCAACAAAACACATTTAAAATATGTATCAGCTTTGGTTCAGTAATTCCATACTAAGGAATTCCACACTAAGGAGTTTCATCTAAGGAAGCAATTAGGACATGCACAAAGATTATATATTATTATAACTTAACATCATTATGTTAGAGACAGGGTGATTTATAACATTAAAAAATGGAAATAGTACATCCATAGAATAGAATATTTTGCAAAAATAAAAATCATGTTTTCAAAAAGTATTTAATGTACAGGGAAGTATCTAGGATAAAATATGAAAAGAGAATATACACCAAAACCTGCTTTAATACTAGAGTGTATCACTAAGAAGAGTTACTTTAGGTTTTAAGAATTTTATTCCTTAAAATTTTCAATAATGGGACACCTGGGTGGCTCAGATGGTTAAGCGTCTGCCTTCAGCTCAGGTCATGACCCCAGGGTCCTGGGATCGAGTCCTGCATCGGGCTCTCTGCTCCTTGGGAGCCTGCTTCTCCCTCTGCCTCTCTCTCTCTGTCTCTCATGAATACATAAATAAAATCTTAAAAAAAAAATTTCAATAATGATTACATGTTCATTTTAAAATCAGGAAAAGAATTGGAATAATATTAAATCTAATAGAGGAGCAAAGGCACATGCAGAAAGACCTAGGGCTAGGATTCAGCTAGTATATACCAGTACACACCAGTACACTCCAGTATGTGCAGCTATTATGCCTCGTGGCCATTTGATTGGTTAGGGCCCTGACATATGGATCATTAAAAATATTTAATATCACCCATGCAAATAACTATGGGCAAAGGCAGAAAGTGACACATTTCTTAAAGCCTATATAAAGTGCTTTAAAAAATGACATTCAATGAAAAGAATTACTTGAAAACTGTTGACAAAGGAAATTAAATAGGCCATCATACTTGATAGACACTTAGAATCACTGAGCTTAAATCTGAAAAGAATCTTAAAGATTAGAAATGTCACAGTTGGAGAAAATAAGGTTTAGAAGTATTCACCCACTCACCTAAGGTCCAAAAGGTAGGGTGGTGTTATGGTTGAATTGTGTCCCCTCACCCCTCCAAATTCATATATTGAATTCCTAACCCCTCATTCCACAGAACATGGCCTTATTTGGAAATAAGGTCATTGTAGACATAATTGGTTAAGTGAAGATGAGATTATTAAATTGGCCCCTAATCCAATATGGCTAGTGTTCTTATTAAAAAGGGAAATTTGGGGGCACCTGGCTGGATCAGTCAGTGGGGTGTGCGATTCTTGATCTCTGGTTGTGAGTTTGAGCCCCACACTGGGTATAGAGCTTACTTAAAAATAAAATCTTAAAAGAAAGGGGAGGGGAATTTGAACACAGACTTGCACACAGAGAGAACACCATGTAAGTGTGAAGGCAGAAATTGGGATGATGCTTCCAGAAGCCAAGGATTCTAGCCAAGGATTGGCTAAATGTTGCCAGCAAACCACCCAAAGCTGGGGGAGAGGCCTGAGAAAGATTCTCTCTCATAACCCATGGAAGGAACAAATCCTGCCCACACCACCATATTGGACGGTAGCCTCCAAATCTGTGCGACAATCCACTGCTGCTACCTTAGCCACTTGACTTAGCTTCTTGCTTAGAGCAGCCCTAGCGAACTACCACAGGTGGGAGGCAGGCCTAGAGCTCAGGCATGCTGACTCCCAGCCCAGGGCTGAGCCTTTGAACATTTTGCATTTTGTCTAGTAGAAGTTTCCTGACTCCGTGAACTCTTGGACCCTCTCTGCGTGGAGGGTTTTCTGATCTTCATGCTCAGGGCAGAACTTGTTTTGAATTCCAAGCCAAGTTGAGGTTGGAAGTTGAACTGAACCTGAAGGGTCATGAGGACCTTATACTTCTGGGGTCCACATGTGGCTGGAAATGGGTGTTGAAGATCCCCTTACCCAAGTGTGAGGCCTGACAGATGGCAGAACCTGGACCATGTGATGTGGGCTTGAAAGGATTTGTGTTGCCCCTGAGTATATGATTTTCTAATTAAGAGTAAAATGGCAAGTTTGTGACGAGCACCTTTATCCCAGGCACTTGGCTGCTCTTCTTACATTCCTCCTCCAGGCACAGATGTCTGAGGCCAGAACACTGAGTCCAGGACTTTTAATTCAATCCAGATTATGTACTGAGTATGCTTACCGTTAGGGCAAAGAGAAGAGCTATACAGGCCGGTGTCTGGCTTGGTAGAGCTTACCCTCTGCGCGTAAAGCACAACGTACTCCCAGGAGGATGGGCAACAGTGGCCTTGCCACCCACGAAACACAGAGGATGAGTAGTCGAGAAGCATGAGGTGTTGTCACCAACAACAGACGACAGAGACCTCCTGCCTTGTCTAGCCTCACAATACTCCGGTGCACGCTCAGAAGCACCTGGAGACTCAGAAGGTGCCGGTAGTTGATGAGGTTTGTGTCTGAAGGCCACATTGAAATGCCAGCTCTTTGGGATGAAATAAGGTGGTGGATAAGCCCCAAGGACTCAGTTTCTTTCACCGGAAGATAGGGAGGCAGGTGAGGGATAGAGTGAGGATCTGGGGCTCTACAGGTTTTCAGCCTCCGGGCTGACGCTGACAGCCTTGTCTCCGCCCAGGCCAGAGTCTGGCAGCCCCCAGTCCAACCTCAGGCCCTGCTTGGTTCACCCAGGGAACCAGCCTCCAGCGCCCAAGCAGGACGACCACTAATTGTTTTATGACCCGCAGAACCTTTGAAAATGGAGTATTTCTACAAAGCAGCTTTAAACACAAACAAGAGACTCTTCTGGAAACCACTGCCCCAAGCAGTGTGAGGCAAAAGAAAAAAAAAAAAAAAAAAGAGCAAGCCACAAATTAAAGTCCATAATACATTTTGAACATAGTTTGTGGTTTTATAGTCTCTTTAATCTTTTCTTCCCCTAAACTCCTCCAAAGATTTGAGCATTAGCTGAGCCAACACACAGTTGCACTTCTGAGCAACAAACCAGTAAAACTAGCTTCTGGACCTGGTCCACAACAGCTTTGTAACATCTCCAAGAGCAGAGGGTGACAGATAGTTTGAAACAGATCCAAGTCACCATTACTGTGTTTTTGTCAAAGAGCGGCTTCGTTCAAGTCTTACCAGGGTAGATCAGGCCATCCCATGGGGTGTTTTCCCTCCCCTCTCCATGTGCCAGGTGGATACAATCAAGCCCAGCAGTCCTGGAGGCTGCGCTGGGTCCCCCGGGGTCTCCCTGGGGTAAACTGAGGCCACACTGGCCGAGGGGAGGGAGGGTTGGCTGCGAAGGTCCTTCTACAGAGCCCTACGGCTTGCTGCTACATTTCCGGTCACTGGCATTCCTGGGAGCCATCTGACCCCCCCACCCCGGGCTCTTGGCCTGTCACCCACACTTGATGGGACAAGCCATCGTTTTGTTGTTGTTGTTGTTGTTTGTTTTTGCAGGCCAAGGAGAGCCTTGCCAAAGCTGTTGGACAAGGAACAATGGAGTTAAGCTAATCCTTAGCATCATAAGCTAATCTCAGAGTGTTAACATTTCAATAGGTGTGAAAGCAGGAACTCTGTGTTGAGTTCATCTGCGTGCACCATAGTGAGAGAGTCAGGCCTTTGGAGTCGTGAGGCCTGGGTCTGAGCCCTGACCTGTGGCCCACTGTCCTCCCACCAGGCAGGATGAGGCTCCCTCGTGGGGCAGCTGTGAGGGGGTGTGGGGGTGGTCAGGGCACAGCGCGGTGGCACCGTTTGTCTGCGGTCTCACAGCCACTCCAGTGTCCCTTCTCAGGGGACTCTGGGGAGTTTTACTTCTGTGCATCTCCCGCCCTGAAAGGCACAGGACGTGGGTTTTGGCTTTCCTACTTGTCTGAGCAGAAACGCCACCAGTTTACCCCAGGGAGCAGATCCCAACACTGCCACACCACTTCTATGGTCTCTGATCCAGCTGGTCTGCCTGGAGCCCGGTGCCACAGGCGACATTCAAGGACAGAGGTCCGTGAGTCTCTCAATCCTTGCGAATAGAGGTGTCTTATTGGCTCTGAACCCTTTGCGGACCAGCACACAGACAAAGGGGAGAGGGAGGAATTCTGAGTGTGTGTGAATGGGAAGAACACTCTGGAAGGCAGGGAAACAATGTCAGAACAAGAAAAGGGGTTTCTATGGGAGAGAGAAGGTACAGTATGATGAGGACCATGATGAGGCCACAGAACTGGATGACAGGGAGGGTCCTGATGGCCGGAAGGGACTGAAGCCACACCACTGTGATCTGAGGAGGACAGGAGGGGCCAGGAGGATGACCCACAGACAGTGTCCCAGCACTAGGAGTCGAGAGAGACCAGTGCCCGCCAGTAACCGTGAATCCCCGGTGAGAAACATTTCCCTTCTCCATCCCTTCCATTCCACCTCTGCACCTCTGTCTCACAGCGGTGGGCCCCCCGTGCCCCTTCCCTGCTGGCTGATCTTCCCTTTGGAATAGAGAGTGGGCCCCAGGCTTACAGACGTCCACAGGCAGCAGCTAAATTTGGATGACCCTGTTTTGTTTTCATTGCATTTAGTATGGTTTTCTTCGAGAGAGAGAGAGAGAGAGAGAGAGAACTTGTGACCGAGGAGGGGGAGGGGCAGAGGGAGAGAGAGACCCTGAAGCAGGTGCCACACCCAGCACGGAGCCCAACACGGGGCTCAGTCTCACAAGCCTGAGATCATGACTTGAGCTGAAATCAAGAGCCAGATGCTTAACCCACGGAGCCACGCAGGCACCCCTACGATGGTTATCTTCCATGTCTCATGAATGATACTATTTTTCCCATTTACTATTGTACTAAGAAATTTCCTCATAGATTAATTAACTGAAGTAAAACTGAGTCTATTGAAGGAATCAAGATGGATCAAATAGCAGACTACAGGTGGTATGTGGATATGGCAAAAATTATTAAGATAGCACATTGTGGTGCAGGGCCGGGGCACAAAGAATGATCCACAAAGGAGCGAAGTGAGCAAAGGCTCTGGTGGAGGGGGAGCCCTGGAGTCCAAGCCGAGGGGTTGGCATGGCTCCTTCCAGACAGGCCAGGACAGAGGGCCTGGTCGTCTGGCCTCACAGCTTGCCGTGGGAGCTGACCAGGAGGGCTGTCTTTGCAAAACTGCCTGATGGGATGCCAACCCGAATGCATTACCAGTCCCTGTCATTTAGGGTCTGAACTTACACCACTTGGGGTTTTAAGTAGCTGCTCATTTCTAACGTGATAATATGAACAACCTGAAACAAAGTAGCCCAAACACCAACGTTGTGGTCACTCGTCCTGGTCCCCGGGTCCAAGGGAGGCCCAATGGGACGGCATCAGCGCCCCCAGCCTGTTCCTGGACATCCTGGTTTGGTGACCTTCCTTCCAGGCCTCAAGCTGCTAGAGGACAAACAGCCAACCATCTCTGTGATGTCATGGAGGTGAGCAGGAAGTGTTCAACAGGAGAGATAGGCCAACAGTCACTGTGATGTCATGGAGGTGAGCAGGAAGCACCAGCCCCGTGCCCCTCCCTGGTGAGGAGAAAGAGAGGGGAGATTGCGACCGAATCAAAGGAAATCAGCTCAGCGGTAACACTGTGCAGACACAAACAGAATGAGGGATAAGTCTCTCTTCCTTTTTCCTTCTTGACCCCATAAAGAAAATAAAACACACATGTGGGGAATGTAAACTAGCATGTGCTGTTCCCAAGTAGACTGCATTCAAATTAAGGATGAAAATCTAATGCTTTTCAGGGCTGGTATTGAAAAATTTATGATGTTCTGAAGACAAGATGTTTATCATTCATTTTCTCCCTCATTTCCCCCAGGAGAATCCAATCACTGGTTATTGCTCTGTGTTCCCTCTGCAGAGTCCCAGTGTCTCCACCAGAGACAAAAAAACGGTTAAAACAACAGGCGGCCTGTGGGGTTTGCCTTTAATTAGTCAGTCTAGGAGGCAGGAATTAACTTACAATTTGACCAAAACTAAAGCTCGAGTTTAATTGAATCCACATTATGTCCGCTTGCTTGCTTTCTTGTTGGCCTTCTCTTGGTTTCTGCTTTCATCTCTTCTTGACCCCTGACTTTTGGCTTCCAGTTTGAGAGTGGTTTCTCTCAGAAACTTTAGAAAAATGAATATAGGGCAAATATATGGTTGCTTCTGGAACATTCCCCAAGTCTGGTCCCAAAGAGTCCTGGCCAGGCCCTGGCCTTTCATGATCCCCCTCCAGGACCCCAGGCTCCATGAAGGCAGGCTCCATGAGGACAGGATCCATGAGGACAGGCTCCATGAGGCCAGCTCCATGAGGACAGGCTCCATGATGCCAGCTCCATGAGGGCAGGCTCCATGAGGACAGATTTCATGAGGACAGATTCCATGAGGGCAGGCTCCATGAGGGCAGCTCCATGAGGGCAGGCTCCATGAGGGGCAGGCTCCATGAGGCCAGCTCCATGCGGACAGGCTCCATGACGCCAGCTCCATGAGGGCAGGCTCCATGAGGACAGATTTCATGAGGACAGATTCCATGAGGGCAGGCTCCAGGAGGACAGGCTCCATGAGAGCAGCTCCATGAGGGCAGGCTCCATGAGGGGCAGGCTCCATGAGGCCAGCTCCATGAGGACAGGCTCCATGACACCAGCTCCATGAGGGCAGGCTCCATGAGGACAGATTTCATGAGGACAGATTCCATAAGGTCAGGCTCCAGGAGGACAGGCTCCATGAGGCCAGCTCCATGAGGACAAGCTCCATGACGCCAGCTCCATGAGGGCAGGCTCCATGAGGGCAGATTCCATGAGGACAGATTTCATGAGGACAGATTCCATGAGGGCAGGCTCCAGGAGGACAGGCTTCATGAGGGTAGGCTCCAGGAGGACAGGCTCCATGAGGGGCAGGCTCCATGAGGCCAGCTCCCACACAGCCGTGGAGCATGGGGCCCAGCTGGTGACTTTGTTCTTCCATGCTCACTGGCTCTGGAAAGGGAACAGCTGATTCATTTCCAATTCAGATGTTAGAATGTCCAGACTTTCCAGGAATTTGGGGTCTGCAAATGCAGATGAAGAATCAGCAATAGAAGGTGGACAATTACAGAAAAACCCATCTTCATCAGTGGTGACATAATAATGAATAGTATAATAATGAACCTGGTGATGATAGAATCTCCTAATTATTAAGCTCACCTAGAGCCAAGCACTGTGGCGGGCACTTGGCTTACTGACTCCCCAGTCTTCCCACGTTCCCGCCATATGTGAATATCCTCATTTTACAGATGAGGTGGTTGGGGCTTAGAGAAGTGGGTGATGTCACTCAGGCAGGCAGGTGTTAAGGATGGAGAGTAGATTGGGGGCAGAGAGGGCAAGGAGAGGGGCTCTGGGTATAGGAAGCTGAAAGTGGTCCTTGTGTTAATCCATTGGTTCCACTCTTTGAGAACCTGGCCCCATAAGCCCCACAGATAAGGGGACAGGGATGTTTTGCTGAGCGAAAAGGATGGAGGGAGCTTCCCAATGTCCTTGCACAGAAATGGGGATGAGAGTCTCTTCCTGCTAAGTCCCTTTGGAAGAAGCAGATTTCAGAGGGTACTTTAGGAATGGCTGAAGTCACTGGGACAAAGAGTTGCTCCACCCCTGGAATGGATGTAAGGGAGGTTTGCATTCTTGTCTCTGGAAGTGTAGACCAGAGAGGAGCTATCTGGGTGCCAGGGACTGGATGAGGCCACCCGTCAGCTGTCAGAGTCACTCTGAGCTCTCTGGTCCCGCCTGAAGTCTAACCAAGCTGGGAGCAAGATTCTGGAAGGAAGAAGGACTTTTGCAAGTCAAGCTCAGTGCCACCCTGGCTCAGGGCTGGACAAGGAGCAACCACAGGGCCCATTGCCATTGCCAGGTGGTGGGCACTGGAGGACGGGTGGACGCAGGGCATGCAGCCATGCAGAAGAGAGGGCTGTGTCATGAGAAAATAGACAGGTTAAATAACTTGCTTCAAAGCCAATCTCAAGACAACTGCTCATTTCCACTACACCAAGACCCTGTTTTCTTTTTTTCCCTTTTTGGTTAACCCCAACTGCCCCTGATGAGCCCCCTTCCCTAGCAAGCTCCAGCAGCCAGAGGACAGGGAGCTTCCTTCACTCAGGATCCATAGCAGCGTCACGGTGCTTGCGGTCCCCAGCTCCCGGGAGACAGGTCATCTGCTGCCCTCGGCTCATCTAGCCACCTTTCATGTCGCAAGAGTGGGCCTCTTGTCTGCCCTCCTGTCCAGCTCTTACTCAGTCAAAACGCATTCTGCTGTGCCAAGGTGTACGTGTGTCCCTGTGGCTGGTGACGGTCTACGGAAAGATGCGTTTAGAGTGACTTCTAAGTGGCTTTAAGGCTTGCTGCAGCATGGAAGACCAGCTTTCATCGTTAGAGGTGGGTCTGCAGGGCGACACACGGTGCCTGTTCCACCCCCGCTAAACACCACATTGGCATCAAAATCAAGGATGCAAAAGTGTGATGATGAAGTTCACAAAGGAGGGAATGGGCAACTCGATGCTGAGTTGTATGTCAGGATCCCAAACTCCCAGATCCAAACGAACATCAAATGCACTCACCGCTCCAGAAGGTTCCGCAGCCTGCCCCATGCAGCAGAAAAAGTGCTCAGCAGATCTTCTGGAGCCAGGGATCACCTTGACCTCCTTCCCGCCTGCCCATTCCATCTTGACTCTTTTTTTCTACCTATCCATCCCAGACCTTGCTGTGGTCAGAGGTCGCTGAATTAAAATTGTGCACAACAAAAGCTTTGCTGATGTATCAGAATTTCTAGGGTGACCTAATTCCCTGTGTCTGTTTTTCACGACTTTTCTATTTCTTCCCCCCTCTCTTGTTTATAAGAGCAAATCACTGGACTGAGATCAAGCAGTTCATGGTGCCAAAAAACCAGAGAAGCTGCCGAGGCTCCAAGGGTGATGCAGAAAGGCCTCCCCACGCCAGCATCACCCCACTGAGCAGAGGCCTTGCACTCAGCTCCACGGGACCCCTGGGGTCGGTCCCGCACCTGGGCTCAGCAGGGCTCGCAGCTCAGGTGCACGACAACCACCAGCCTGGGGCTCCCTCAGCAAACTGCCCTCAGCTCTAGTGGGGGGCCTCGCTTTTATCTTCAGGTGAGGGGCAAGGGCCGAGGTGCAGGTGACTCGCACTGGTGTTCTATAGAAGAAGGAGAAAGTGTTGGGGGGGTGGGACGCTAGCCAGAATAACACTTCTTGCCTGTTCTTCCCTCTTTTGAATGCTTTCCTATTTTGTGCTCTGTTTCTTGCCCCTCCCTATCCTGGAAGGGAAGAAGGCCCCCCGTGTGTTTTTGTGTGGCAGTTCGCAGAGGCCAGGAATTTGGGGTGGATGGGAGCTCCCGAGACTTACAGCCTGGCGTGTCAGTTCTCACCACCGAAACTCCAGGGTTCCCGTGAACTTGATGTGGTGGGATTACCTCCCCCACCCTGAGTGCAGAAAATGAGAAAAATGCTATGGAAGCCTGCCCAAGATCACTGAGCTAATACATGGAGAAGCCCTGATAGAAACATAGATTTTTCTGAATCTAAGTCTAAAAAGAAGTTACCCATATATCAAAAAGTTTAAATTGCAGTATTCGGTCTTTCAATCGTACGTAAGTGGTGGGATTATTTGAAAGAACCTGACGGTGACTCCTGTGTGACCCATATTTAACCTGCTTGATCGACCCAGGTGCTCCTTTGCGCATTCCTTAAAGTGAAGCCCCTTGCATGGGGTTAGCTCCTACGGACTCAGGAATGAAAGTCCTGACCAAGCACCTAGAGATTCTAGGTGCTTCCAGCCCATCAGCTCATTTAATGGATACCCTCATCACCCTCCCCATCATCGTCATCACTTACCCCCTGTCTGACGCTGTCTGACGCTGGGGACAAAGAGGCACAGAGCCATAATTCACCAGCCAGAGACCCCCCCCAGAGGTAGTGTTGGTTCAAACCCAGGAACTCTGGTCCATAGTCTCTGCATTTCACTGCTTTGCTCTCTTCTTTGTCTCTTTCTAGGCAGCCCTCACTTCTCTCAATGTTTCCATGGTGGGGAGGGGCACAGATTCAATTGTGCAGATGACCCAACCATGCTGGCTTACCCTCCTGGGCGCTGTAGCTGGGCTCAGCTCATTGCAGACTCATTGTCAAGAAGCCTCATACAGGTATTTAGGATGGCCCAAGAGAGAAGGAATATTTGGAAGTAAATCCCTTTATATCTGCTCCCCAAATTTTAAGTTGCAGGTCTGAAGGGGTCTGGAGGCCGCATTTCTCACAAGTGGCCAGGTGATACAGAAGTCTCTAGTCTGAACACCATGCTTTGAGCAGCATGGCTCGAGACCACAGTTTTCCAGACTAGATTCCAGGGGTTTCCTGAAGATGCCTCGGGAGAGGGCCTGGGATTGTGTGAAGGGTTTTGAGTAAGATTTCCTTTGGAAAAGGGGTTTTCATGCTTTGAAAAAAAAGTTTGAAAACCACAGCCCTAAACTTAATATCCCATACATTTGGAGATACTTACTAGAATGTGTGGTAAGAAATTTCTGTCCCAAAGATCATTTTTTTACAGACTTTGCTGACTCAGGGGAATCAGCAGCCATGTTTGGACAGCCGGCCTCACAGTGACCTCTCTGCTACCTAATGGAAAATGTTGAAGGTACTCTACTTCGAAATAATTATATTTACATAGCCTCTGTGGTCTCTCTCTCTCTCTTTCATAGATGCCTGTAGGAGAAAAGGATACTCACTTCTGGAATTCATCAGCTCCAGCTATTTATTTCCATTTGAGGCCAGAAACTTATTTTTTTTCCCTGTGGTTAAGTTTCTTATGGGAGAGGGGGAAGGAAGGCCTCTAACATGTAATTATCAGAAATTGTTCCCCTTTGCTGAAAAATCACTCAATCTGTCCCAAATTTTGACTGAGAGTTCCCCACCAGACCAGAAGAGAAGAGATATGGGGGCTACTGAGCTGGAAGGACCTTAATAGAATCCAATGTCTTCTACCATCTCCAGCTGCATTCTCCAAGTAAAGGGTTCCATGACCAAATAAGTCAGGGCAATGCTGGGCTAAATGAATTTGTCTACTGTAGGATTTCTTAGAGTCTTATGTAAGCTAATAAGGTTGTAATGCTCCACAAGGCAACAACAGTCTGCAGGGTTGGAGCGCCTGGGTGGCTCAGTCGGTAAAGTGTCTGACCTGGTTTCTGCTCAGGTCATGATCTCATGGGTTGTGAGAACCAGCCCCACTTTACACTCGCGCTCAGCGGGAGTCTGCTTGGATGTTCTCTCCCTCTCCCCCTGCCCCTTTCCCTGCTTGCGCACGCACTCTCTCTCTCTCTCTCTAAGATATAGATAGATGATAGATAGATAGATAGATAGATAGATAGATAGATAGATAGATAGATAGATAGATAGATAGATAGATAGATAGAGATAGATGATAGATAGATAGATGATAGACGGATAAAATAGTCTGCAGTATTGCTCAAATTTCCTTGAGCACAGAGCCTGCTTTTCATTGAACATCTCAAGGATCACTTAGAATTCCATGGATCCCAGTTTCTGGGACCAGTTGAGAGAGCCCCAGCTTTAGAGACTCTAATGAAATCCCTAAAGCTGGAGGACATCTGCCCTTGCAGTCTGGTTCTCAGCAAGAGCAGACACCAAGACCTTTCACATCTGGAATTACAATTCTGGGGAGTTCCTGCCTAAGACTCTGGGCCAGCCCTGGGAGGGTGATGTCAGAGGCTGAGACCAGAGGGCCACCCCAATGGCCGAGGGCTGCTTCTGCAAGGCCAGGGCTGGGTTTCTTTCCCCCTTTGCATCTCCAGGGTGGCCGGCAGAGAGCCATCTGTAAATGCGGATGGGGCCGGATGTGAGTGGATCACAGCAAGATGGCGCAGAGGGCATGAAGGAGGAGGTACCCAAGCCAGCAGACATGCACAGTTCCCGGGAGGCCAGGGAGAGAGGGAGAGAGGCCTCTGAGTATGGGAGTTGAGACCCTGGAGAACGCACGGAAGGTTTCAGGTGGGAAGGCTTCAGGTGGGCCTGGTCCCGCACAGTGGGAAATCAGCAAGTCACTAAGATCCCATTCAGGCCAAGGTTGGGCAGGGCCCTGTTTTGCATCTAGTCCCCTTCCACTGCCCTGGGCTTCAGCTTACTCATTTCTCAAATGGGGGGGTGGGCGGTGATGGTTCTAAAGACCTTCCCGGGCTGGCACGTCCCCAAATCTGATGGTACATAGGAAGCAAGCTGGGTGAGCCTGGGGGTACACAAACAATTTTTTATTTTTATAGTTATGTTTTTGTTTTAATGTTTATTAGAAAAAAATGTGAACTAGAACCTCAAGCCCATGCTCTGCCCAGCATTCCTACATCGGTGGAGGCTGAAGCAGGGAGCCCCAGGGCCTCCAGTGCTTGCTCAGCTCCTGTATTCTATACATATGGGAACAGATGTGACAAAAATGAGAGCAGGCAAAGGGAACTGTAGTTATGGATGCCCAGGAAAATTCAGATTTCCCTCCAGGAAGAAGGCCTCCTGACTACGGGAGGGAGCTGGTCCCTGGGGCCGGGAAGGTGTGACCGTGAGGTGACAGGCTCAGCATGCACCCCTGTCCCCCCAAACCCTCTCCAGCCAGCAACCAGGGGAGGGCTGAGCTCAAAACAGCCTTAACAAAGGACTTCACTCGTCTGCTCTCCTGAGTCTTTGGAACCCAGATTCCAAGTCATAGACTGCATCTCTCCCAGCTATGCCGCAGGTCCCCGGGAGTGACAGACGCCTGAGGATGTCTAACAACATCTGCAGATGAAAACAAAATGCCAGAATGTGCGCCGTTTCCTGTCCGTCCAGCTGCCTTGCAATCTTTGGATTCCAAGACCCGGATTCAGTTCACAGGATGAGATTATCTTAATTCGCACTGCTTCCAAGTCCACCTTGTGAAGCTGTATTTAAACTAAAAGGTAAGACAGTGCTCGTTCAGTTAACTCAAAATAGGTCTCCGGTTGACCCTTTAACGCTGCAGTTTAATGTGACACAGGGCTCTCTGCAAAGCAAATGGCTAGGCTTAAATAATGTAAAATTTTCTATTTTCTGACTATGGTTCCAACCTGGCTTCAGCAGGAGTCTCTGCCCATTCATCACTCTCCTTCAGGGAGTAATAATAGCCACTGGGATTTAGTGGGGGCCTGTTATACGGGGGGCACTATTCTAGGAACTTGACACTTACTAACTCATTTAACCCCATGAGCCAGGGAGGGTTATTATTCCCATTTTAAAGATGAGGAGAGTAAAGCACGGAGAGGCTAGCACCCAGGGTCACATGGCCAGTAAATCACAGAGCAGGGATTTTGAACCCTCAACGGGAAGATGGCCTCCCTAGAGAAAAGCTTCGAGACCTACATCCTTTCCAGTTACAGGCTCCAACAAAACAAAACAAAAACCAAACACCAGTGCATTTCCAGTCAGTAATTTTCACTGTGGGTTGAGGAGACCGAAAGCTTCCTCTAGAACAACAGGAGAATCTAAGAATCTAGAAGACTCTCCAGGTAACTGGGTTTCAAAATGTGAATGCAGGCCAGAAAAAACCCTGAGCCCAGCACCAGCTCTGCAGTTCAAGCTACCCAGTGGGGAGAGGCCGGGAGAGAAAGAAGGGGGAGACGGGGAGTTGAGAACCCCTTCTGGAACCTTCATCCCAGGGTTTGGTGCAGAGGAGAAAGCCCATTCTGTTCTTCCATGGGGAGCATCCCGGAAACCCTGAATGGGTACAGGGGATTCGGTGGGAAGCTGATCTGACCTGCTGTTTATCAGCCCTGCTTATCAGGGGGGAACAGAGACCAGTTTCGTACAGATTGGCAAATGATGTACTGTTAGCCACCTGGTCTTGGACCTGGAATCCAGGTGGGCCCTGGGGGCCACACTCAGCATGCTGGTATCTGTCTGGTCGGCAGCGCGTGGGTCCGTGTGGGTCGATGTGCAGTTTTCTGCGCCCCCCTGGCCCCGTGTAGTACCTGGTTGCTACGCCATCAGTGATGTTCCTGGCCAGGAAAAAACCCTCTAGACAAGACAAAGTAGGCTGACAGCCTGTCCCTTAGGCCATGAGAGCTGGTAAAAGGCCAAGCAGACCAGCCAATGCAGCCATGAACAAGGGACTTCTCCAGACCTTGAAGGATAAAGCTCCTAGGCTCTTGGGGGCTCAGCCACTGGCCTCTTCTAGCCACACCCACTCCTCCCAAGCTAATTATAGCCACGCCCACTCCCCCAGGCTCATTCTAGCCATGCCCACTCCCCCCACAGGCTCATTCTAGCCACGCCCACCCCACTGGCTCATTCTAGCCACGCCCACTCCCCCCCACAGGCTCGTTCTAGCCACGCCCACTCCCCTGAGAACCGTGCTCTACCATCTCTTTCTCTTGGTGATCCCAGCCTTCCATCTCCAGCCTGCACCTCCCTTCTAAACTCCTGATGGCACATACAACTGCCCACCTGACTTGGGAATTAACGCGTATCCCAAATTTCACTCTGATTGTCTCCACACCAGACCTACTCTTACCTTGGCTAATGCCAACTCCATCCTCCCAGGTACTCAGGCCAACAACTCTGGAAGTTATCCTTGATTTCTTTTTGTTTCTCACCCCTCACACCGCACGTTCTGTAGGTTGTCCACTCAAAACATACTCACTCACTCCCCAGCCCGTGTCTCGATCAAGACCCCTGCTTCCCACTTGGGTTGTTGCCCTGGCCTCTGCACAGTCTCCCGGCCTCTCCCCTTGCTTCCCACTTTGCAGGGCATCCCCCAGCAGCCGAGCGAGCCCTTGCCATGTGAGTCGCAGGCCATGGCCCTCCTCTGCTCAGAGCCCTCCAAGATCCCACCTTGCTCAGAGCTTGGGGCCCCTGACTTGGCCCTGCTGCTCCTCTGTCCTCCTGTCCTGTTGCACTCCCCTCCTCCCCAAAGCCCGCAGCCACTCCGGCCCCATGCCCGTCCCAGAGGGCCCTTGTCCTTCTTGGGAGCGTGCTTCCCTGATACCTGAATGACTTGCTTCCTCACCTCCAAATTCTTCTAATTGCCACCCTCCCAATGAGGCCTTCTGGGGTCACTCTATTTATAACAACAGCTGCCACCCAGCCCCATGACATTTCCTCCCTCCCTTTCCTGATTCCTTTCCTCCATAACGGTTTCCCCTTCTAATAAACCACAGTCTACTTATATGCATTCACTGTCTGCTCCCTTCCCTGGGAGGCTGGGACCACGGGAGCAGGACTTTCACCCGCGTTGGTTGCTATATCTGGGCACCCAACGCCAGGCACCCAGTAGGTGCTGATGCCAGTTTGTTACCCGAAAGCCCTGCCTATCTGCAGCATAATGAAGGAAAGCGCTCTTCAAGCAGAGGAGATTCTCATTGCTACGATTTACAATCCTTAAACTGAAGACCTTCAGCTGTCCGGCCTCCAGTGTTGCCCACATCCTCAGGGAGCTCACTCAGTCACAGCTTTCTAGATCTCAGCCATAAAGGGTGGGAGGAAGGCGGGCCCTGGGGACATCTGAGCTGTGATACAGAGACTTTGTCCTCTTCTTGCTGGGACCCTAAGGAAGCCCCGAAGCCAGGAGCCGGCCCGAGAGGCAGGCAGATAACAGGAGTGGCTGGAGGTTTGCTAACCATGGGCTGGCAGGTGACAGGCTGGGACGCTAAGTTCAGGCAGACAGAGAAGGAGCCCGTGGCCTCACCCAGACACAGAGAAGGCAGGACCCTCTGGTGCTGTGTGTGTCTCTCCGCCAAACTGCAAACTTCTGGAGGGCAGGGCCTGGCCTCGGCCCATCCTCTCTGCCCAGGGGCTGCCTCAGAACTTGGTACATAGTAGGTATTCGTTAGATGCTTTTGAGGTAAGCTAAGCATTCGCCAAATGACCTCTGGGTACATTGCCTTTGTTAGCATATTCCTAACATGGGCAAAACCTCTGTAGAGGTGCATGTGTGGAAGCTGTGGGTCCCCCCCAGTTTTGCCTCCTGGTTGGTTTCTTGGGATCGACCAGTTCCCTTTGAGGTAAGGCAGCTGTGTCTGCTCCAGGATATTTCAGAGTGGCCTCACCTCTCCACCCACCCTGGGTTATCCACGGGACCCACCCTGAAAGCCAGAAACACAGTGGAGCCCTGCCTGGCCCCGAGAGAAAGAATGACATTGCTGCAAGCCATTGAGAGAAAGGAGCTTGGAAGGTCAGACCGTGCACAATCATCTCATACATTTCCCTCCTTCTGCTCATCTAAGAGGACACAAGGAAAAGGGCTGGATTCACCCGATTTCCCTACACCCATGCCCTAATGGTGGGATTCTGGTTGCATCTTCTCTCCCTCCCATGGAAATGCTGTCTCCTTTACAGCTCCCTTGCAGCTTTCCCTCTCCCTGATGGTTTGCAGCGTTGACGGGGTAGGAATCAAATCTGAGGCTTGAAGCCTGGGAGATTTCCCACCAGTGTGCTCACGCCTTTGCAGGGGATCAAAACTGTGCCCTACCTGCTCTGTATAAACCAGGACAACCCCCAAGTCCCTCCCAGCCTTTCAGATCTCCTATCCTTGAGTTCTCCAGGCAACTTTCACCACCAAAGGGAGGCCAACACACCAAGAGACCTGTCCCCAGCTTGGAATCCCAGAGACCCCCAAAGCGGTGATGAACGGCTCCATTTTGCGTGACAGCTAATTCGCTGGCGGATCAGTGGAAAACTCAGCGACATTGTGAGTAAGGAAGTTGGAATGTCGGTCTTTGCTGGGATTTAATATGACAGATTTCTGGCTCTGAACTTGGACAAGATTAACTCTTCATTCTGAAGGAAAGAAAGAAGAAGAGGAAGAAGAAGAAGAAAAAAAAAAAACCGCCTCTCTGAAATCGCAGTTTAGTGGAACAATGTGCAGCTTTGAAAGTGTTGCAGGCGGTCAGATTTGCGCATTCCCTTTTTCCGGGGCTGCATATTTTCTGTGTCTGATAAAATGTTTGTTACACCTCCTCTGTGCCAGGGACACATACAGTAAATTGTCAGCTCGAACCATGTAATCTCTTAACCAGAAGGCTCCAAACATCTGTTGGCCAGTTGTCGAATGGTTGGATCATTAACATGGCTTCTAATTTTACTCTTTGAATTTAACATAAAAAGTTTTAATGAGCGTATGTAATTCATACTTTCCAACTTCAGAGAGTCCTGAAAGAGAAACCTATGCTTTTATAATCCAAGTCTCTGACGTAGACAGCTTTATTTTTAATTCCCATCCCCCCCACCCCCGCCCGTACACAAATGCATTATAAAAGAGGTCAATTGGACATTATCTTCCTTTCCAAGACAGGCTTTCAAATATTTGTCTAGGTTTTGGTGAAGAGCCCCTTTCAACTTTGGGCTCAGATGATATGGCAGACGTGTTCATTCTGCATTTCAGCCTGAGACTTGTGTTGTGAGCCCCCCATTCATCCATCTATAAAAACAAATTGAAAATTGGCATGAGAAAGACAACCCCTGAGTCATGTTGAGAGAATTCAGTTTTAAAACTTGCCCTCACTCTCATGCCTGTTTTTACTGAAATGAGCTGGGGTTAGTAATGGTTTGTTCCTGCCAACTTAGTTCACTTTTCCCATTTCCCCCTCTCTGGGTATGCCCTCAATCTCCAGCCTAGAAAGTGACTGCATTGGATTAAATGCAATTTGGATTGACCTTTTTATTCAGAGACTTGCCTCCGTTAATATATTTTGGGCTATTTTTTAGGAACAAACTCCAAGAGGTGAGAACAGAAACATTCAGTGCAATAGCAAACGCCACGGAGAAAACGTCCCTTGAACACTGACTCACTAGGGCTGTACATTAACCAGCTCCTGGTCAGCTTCAAATGGAATCCCCCATATGAGTATTTGCCTCCTGTCTGGGGTCTTCTGTACTGAAAGCTTAATGAAGCTTTAAAGCACAAGTCCCAGAACTAAGTTTGTTAGTGTGGCTTATTAATTCCTGCTGGAAGTTCTGCCGACGTTCTGCAGATGCACATCCTTTTCTGCCAAGTGCATCTTATCTGCTCCCGCCCACGAGAATGGGACAGCAAGGCCAATGATGGATGGCCAGAGTTAACAAAGCAAACTCCCTTTGTTTGTTCCAGGAGATTAAGGGGATAGCTTCCCTTTAATTCTCTCAAGTTCATGCAAGTTCAAAAGTAGGATCCCAACACAGCATTTTATACGGAGAACCACATCTCAAATATGCAACAGCATCTCAAATACATGAGGCTGATGAACTTGACCCAAGTCAAGATAAGGTTCCTCCATTCCTCAGTAGGTATGTATTGAGCTCTGTTTTATGCTGGGCACTTTCTGCACCCCAGGAACATAGTAGTGAACAGAGAACAAAGGTGTTTACATTCTAGCACGGGGAGAAAAATGATCAGCCAATAAATGATTTGACTATAGCATTGTAATTCTATTGAAGAGGTGAAGAAAATTTTCTAGATTCTTTGGGGACTAGCGATTTACTATTTTTCTAGAATTCTTGGGAAATGTTGCCTGTCAAACATATTTCAACAGCTAGGGGCCAGTGTTGGGGCTGGTAAAGGGGTGGTGGCCCCAGCAGTGGGTTGGGTGGCAGTGGGGAGCAATCCAGAGAGAATCTAGTCCAAGGACTTCATTGTGAAGAAACAGAGGCTTGTAGTAATGGTGTGCGTGGGAGGTACCACCACCAGCCTGTGTTGCCTCACATTCTCTAAAGACTGAGGAAGGAAGATGGGGACGGTGACATGGTAAAGGGAGAATGGGGATTGGAGGGGAGGGAAGGGGGAGGAGTAGGGTGGAGAGCAGCTTGAGTGGGACCTCAGGCATGGAACCAAATCCTCCCGGTTAACTGGCTTCCATGCTCTTTAATCAGTGGGACAGGCCTGGCTTCTTTGTGGTGAGTTTCAAGGTTGATATGTGTTATTTCCATTCTTTCTCTTCCTAAGCTCTTCCCTTTGTCCCTGCCCTGTTATGGGGCAGGCTTTGGCAGGAAGAGTCCTGTGTCTGGAGCATAAATAATGCAGGGGTTGGGGCATCTGGGTGGCTCAGTCGGTTAAGTGTCTGCCTTCAGCTCAGGTCATGATCCCAGGGTCCTGGGATCGAGCCCTGAGTCAGGCTCCCTGCTCAAGGGGGAGTCTGCTTCTCCCTCTCCCTCTGCCCCTGCCCCCTGCTTGTGCTCTCTCTCTCTCTCTCAAATAAATAAATAAGTCTTTTAAAAAAATAACACAGGGTTGTCATGGTGCCTGTTTCAATGGACTACTAAAGTAAATATGAAGGCCATGCAAAACTCAGTAGCACATCAGTTACCCCAGTTACCCAGTTACCCCAGTCCCCTACCTGCTGAAATTTATTAAGCTGCATTCTTGGAACCTTTTACATTTTTAGTGGAGCACATATTTGATGGTGCTGTCTTAACCCACTGCTGCCCAGCTTGGCTTCCCAGGAGCAGAGATGAGCAGGCCATGGGGAGAAGACAGCTGTGTGGGCTCACCCTAGGAAGGTGTTGGAACTCTGCCAAGCCAGAGAGAAGGGTCCTCCTCACTCTGAACATCCACCACGCTTTCTGAATTCCTCCAAGAAGGCATTGACTGAGGTGTGAGGGATGGGGATGGGGAGGAAAGAGAAAGCCAAGGAAAGGATGATCTTGCCACATGGATGACCCACAGTCACCTCCCTCATCCTCATCCTGTCAGCCTCCTCCTCAGCCCTCAGCGTCGAGGGCGACTTAGCTTTGTTAATGGTGTCACCATGCACCTGGCTCCCCCAATCCAGTCTGTCACCCTGCCCTACCAAATCCACCTTCAACCATTCCAACCTGTGCTGTCCAATATGGTAGCCACAAGTCATGTGTGACCATTTCAATTATTAAAAATTAAATACAATAGAAGATTCAGTTCCCCAGTCACATCCAAATCCTCTCAAGTGCCCAAGAGCCACGTGTGGCCGGTGGCTACCACACAGGGCAGTGCAGACTGAGAGCCCTTTCACCTTGCAGCAGGTTCTGTTGGGCAGGAGCATCCCAGGTGCGCGCTGTCGGCACGAAGCCCGACTGTCTTGGCCATGGCTCTCCCCCTGAACCCAGGCATGGCTGCTGGAGGAAGTAACTGCCTCCCTCAGCCCGGGCCTCCATCATTTCTGGCCGAGACTAATGTCACAGCCTCCCAGACACTTCATCTTGAACCCCAGGGTCAGCCTGCTCCCCAGCACGAGTGTCCCCAGAGCACACTGCACCGGGGCTCTGGGTTCGGAGCATCCTGCCCTCCAGCCCTGCAGCACTCTTCCCTCCAAGCTCGTTCCTCCAGGCCCCACTCAGGGTCGCCCCCTCTGGCCAGGCCACGAGTCTCCCTCTGCTCTCCCCCAGTCTGTTATTTGGTGCAGGAGGAGCCACATGCGTGTTTCCCCTCCCTTCCGGCTGTGAGCCCTGCCTGGCTCGCGTGGAAAGGTTCAGGGGCTGTAGGTGGAGGGCTGACCACAAGGGAGGGACAGGATGCAGGGACGGATGGGGAACCCCATAGCCCCCTTGGCTGGGGCTCTCATCCTGATAGGTCAGTCAGCGGCACCTGAGGCGGTGGTCATCAGGCCACCTGTGGGCCTGGTGAGTGTGAGTCTCTGGATGGGACCAGCCTGGGTGATCTGAAAGTTCCCTCTGAGATTGCAGGCACCACCAGCGCTGGGAGCTTCTGGCTCTAGGCAGGAAGCAAGGTCTGCTTGCTTTCCAAGCTCCCCCCGACTTTCTGCTGAATTCAGGGGATGCCACGGCTGCCTTGTGACCGGAGATCTATGAGGAATACACATGGTGAATGTAGGTCCTTATGCGTGAGGGGGTGTGGGACAGAGGAAGGGCTACGGCAAGATGGAACCTGAGAACCTACACGGGGCTGTGTGACTGAGGACAAATCATGTCCCCAAGTTGTGCACATTATCTCTACACCCCCTTCTCACTCTAAAGAGACAAGTTTGGAGCATCCCTGTATCACTGGACATTGTTATAGAGGGGGGACGCTGATGGGACATGATGGGGACTGAGGCCACGCAGACCTGGATGACCCTGGTACCTCCCAGTATGACACAGAAATGGCACGTGTGTGCATGCTCGAGTGAATGTATGTATGTGTATGCACATGTGAATGTGTGTGTGAATATGCACACGTATGAGTGTGTACAGGTTTGTGTGTGAGTGCATGTGTGGCTGTGTGTGAGTGTGCACACGCACACGTGTGCACATGAGTGCAAATGTGTGTGCTGTGAGAGTGTATATACAAACGTGTGTGTGCATGGGTGAGTATGTGCATGCATGTACATGGGGCCCTGCCCCATCGTCCTCTGCAGCTGGTGGATCATGACCGCACGCCGATGGGAGGTCCAGCCTTAAGACCCAGCTAGGGGTCCCAGGGGAGGTGGGACCATGGGGACTTCGCAGAACCGAAGGAGCGAACTCAGAGAGCGGTGCGATGGCAGCGCGCAGCTGAAGACGTGCAGCAAGAAGAAAGCGAGCAGGAAGCCCCGGGCCGCCCCTTCACCGGCCAGCTGTGTGGTCTTCGGGAGGGCCCTTCCCTTCCGCGAGCCCCCTGTGCGTGGGCAGGGTGGCCGTGGCGCGCCGGCGCTTGCTGTGGGAGGCTGGGCTGCCTCAGGGCCTGCACACGGTCCACGCTGGCCCCGCTGGGCTTGCTAAGCCTCCGCTTCCTCAGAGGGGCACCTCCAGGCCGGACAAGCGGGGGGCAGCACCCAGGCCCCCCAGCAGCCCTGCCGCGAGCAAGGCTCCTCGAGAGAGATTTCGGCTCCGTGTGACGGTGCTGGGGGAAGATTTCCCGAGTCCTAGTGGCCTTTGAAAAGGCCTGATCAATACCTCAGAGAGGAACTGGATCTCGCTGATACGCTTTGGCCAGCCCGGAGCTGGGCCTTCGAAGTGGTGCCACCTCAGACCCATCGCCCGCTCCCAGGTTCCCCCAAGTCCAGCTTTTTCTCTCTGTGGAGCCGGTCACTCCAGCCACGTGTGCCTAGGAGCGCCGGAGACACCAAAGCTGTGCCACTCGTAAGGGAAGATCCGTGTATGCAGCGCCTCCTAGGACTGCCCACTAAGCCCAGGGAGAGACCCCAGCCAGGGCCTTCCCCAGGAGTCTCCGGATTCTCTTTCGTTGGGCCTTATGAAATCGTGTAGAACATTGGTTCGAGTCGGAAGCTTAGGGGACTGCACTGTTGCAATGGGCATCTGATTGTGTCAGTCCAGCATGTCTTCCTTGACAGAGCCATCTCTCCAGAGCGCATGCACTCCTCTTTGCTTTTGGGGGGGTGTCTTTCTTTCTTTCTCCTTCCTTCCTTCCTTCCTTCCTTCCTTCCTTCCTTCCTTCCTTCCTTCCTTTCTTTCTTTCTTTCTTTCTTTCTTTCTTCTTTCTTCTTTCTTTTTGAAGATTTAGTTACCTACTCTAGAAAGAGAGAGAGAGAGAGTGTGCATGAGTGGGGAGAGGGGCAGAGGGAGAAGGAGAGGGAGAGAATCCTCAAGCTGACTCCCTGCTGAGCATGGAGCCAGATGCAGGACTCGATCTCACGACCCTGAGATCATGACCCAAGCTGAAACCAAGAGTTGGATGACAACCGACTGAGTGGGTGGGGCTCTCTCTATTCATACCCCCCACCCCAGGCCCAGAGTGGTCATGTGACCAAGGCTTTGGCAGCAAGAGGCACGTGACCCAAACCCATGACCAGGGTTCCCCAGAACTTCTGCTGGCAGACTGGGGAAACCTGTTTCCCCTTCTTGTAGATGGGAGATATAAGGCTTCTTAGGTTTGGGACTGCCGGTGTCCATCTTGTCTCTGCATACAGAGTCTGTTGGGAGAATAGACCCAACGAAACCAAGAGTAGACCAAGCCATGAAGCCTTGATAACATCCTCTGGGCATCTGGAGGTAATTGTCTAAACTTTTCAGCTCCTGGCCCACGCCCACCTTATTTTTGGTTCAAGGTAGTTTGAGCTGAGTTTCTGTCACTGGCAACCTACCCTGACTAATACACTGATCGTTAGGAAGCTCATTGCAGGGACTTTATTCCTAGCCCTTGGCAAATAATGCCAAACCCTTCAAAAACAAAAATGGACAATTGGGAAGAGCTGAGATAAATGACTGTACATGACATTGGCCAGTGCAGGCTTCTAGGGTAGGGTCAGTGACCGGACGGCAAAGCTGGAAGGGAGGAATGGTGTGGCACTGAAGTGGGAATGAAGGTGTGGGCAAGGAAAGGGGGGTCCCAAAAGAGAGGGAGTAAAGAAATACCAGCTCTGCCTGACTTTTCAATTTGTGCATCACCCACAGTTCTGGGGTTGATGGCTTAGGGCCAGGATGATTCTAGAAGAGAATGTGCCTCTTCAAAATGCCTGCCAGTGACCCCTGTTCTCTCCTCTCCCATTCTGCCCCTTCAATCTGAGACTTCCCATAAATCCAGTCACCTGGCCAATGGACACTTTTGGGGTACCTGCTATGTGCCAAGTTCAAAACTGGGCTCCAGTGATGTAAAAGATACATCCTCAAGGGGCTCATGGTCTTGTAGCAAGAGATAGACTTACAATTAGCAACGACAACAACTAGAATAACAAACATGACAAATGACCCCAATGAACACGGTTTAATGTTTCAATAAATACACAAAAAACACAGGACATTTACTTCAAAGTGCCATCATCAAAAATGCAAATGTAGACTAGTACTCAGAACAGCCCAGGGAGTTTATTTTCCAGAAAGAGCAGGAAAAGAACATGACAAAGCTCCATGATACAAACGAGAAACCATTCCTATCGTCCCTATCCTGTCAAGATTGGAAGAGAAAGCTTGTAGGCTGGTCTGCAAACCACCCCTTTTCTCTTTCCTTTTTCCCTCCTGGCAGGGTGCACGGCTCTGAACGGGAGTCTTTCTGCAGGCAGGTGCTCAGATGCGCAACTACCCAGGACAGAGGTGAAGGCCAGTCTAGAGCACTGTCTGCCATGTCCAGTTACCTCAGGTCAGATGACAGTGCTCGAGGGCACAGAGTGACAGAAGCCTCTCAGATCGCTCCTTCCTGATCCCCTCTCTGGGCCTCTGTCTGCTCAGACACCAAGGCTCTGGAAACACCTGCAGACCAACAGCGCATGTGACTTCAGGAGAGAGGGTGTTCTTGAGGACGCTTGAGTATGATGGGCATGTTTGTACAACAGGCTCTGGGTTCAAATCCAGTCACAACTACTCGACCGCAAGTTACTTAATCTCCCAGGGACTCACTCCTCTCATCTGTAAAAAGGGCATAATAAAAATACCTACCTCAGAGGGACAATAGTGAGCTTTAAAGGAGCTAATGTATATGAAGAGCTCAGCCCAGAGCTCGGCAGGTGTTAGCTGCTATATACTTACCCCCGAGGCTCCGGCAGACCGAGCAGAGTTAAGACCATCTTCTAACCTAAAAGGTACAATGCGGCCGTCCCTCACGAGCAAGAGGGACTTGGCGCCCGGGTGTGACAGCCGTGCTGGCCACTGCCAAAGTGAGCGATTCCCTCAGTGTTTATAAAAAAGCCCTGAAATACCAGTACCAAATGGCTAAACAAACCCAGATTGTTGCTGGGGATTTTGATGGGGAAAGGATTAACTCACTTTCAAGTGCCCTGGCTCCATCCCAACATTATTTACTTAGCTGAGAACTGCCTTTCAACACCAGCCTGGTGACAAAGACCAGGAAGTCTGAGCCCAGGGGGAGGTGTGCCGGGCGGAGGGGGGATGACGCGGACGCGTTACAAAGACATTGGCACCACTCTCTATTGTGTTTCTTACTTGGCCAGACATCTAATTGAGGCACAGAGACACTGGAGGGTTTTACTTTCTGTGTTTCAGAAAGGACTGCATAATCAGGCTCATAATCGGCAACTGAAGACTCGGTTGGGGAGGGGTAGCTTTCACCTGCTTCCTTTTTCCAAGTCGTTAATAGTGATGATGGTGGTCCCCCGCTGTGTACGTGGGGGATACGTTCCAAGACCCCCAGTGGATGCCTGAAACCGTGGATAGTATGGAACCCTACATATCCGATATTTTCTCTTATCCATAGACACCTATGATAGAGTTTAATTTATAAATTAAGCACGTGAGATTAACAATAACACAATAGAACAATTATAAAAAGATACCGTAATAAAGGTTACGTGAATGTGGTCTCTCTTCCAAAACATGATTGTACCATACTCACCCTTCTCGTGATGATGTGAGATAAGAGAATGCCTAAGTGATGAGACCAAGTGACGTCAATGACGTAAGCATCTCAACGTGACGTCAGGCTACCACTGACCTGTCAATAGCCAGAAAGAGAATCACCTCCTCCTGGACCCTGGTTGCCCATCATGGGTCACTGAAGCCCCGGGAAATGGAACGGCAGACAAGGGGGCACCACTGTTATTATGATTTAAATCCCTCTCCTCTAGCATCCCCAACAATTTAAGTGCAAGGTGTTAAGAGATGTTCTCATGCCACATCCCTGGGTTTCTGCTTAACATGCTTCTTCGCATAGGAGAAGCCAAAACCTATGGACCTGGATGGTTCTAACTAAACTTTTGAAGATCTGCCTGCTCTGGGTGGACTTGCTTACGATGTGCGTCTGCGGCGAGCCAGGCCGAGGGGCTCTGTGGTGGCAGCTGCTTTCCCAGGACGTGCCTGTCATGTTAGTGTATGGTGTGTGCCCGCAGGGAGTGTTGATAGAACATCTGTGATGTTGCCACCGCAAGAGGGGCACAGCCTCATCGTGCATTCGGTTTACTCGCCAAACGGTTGGGTGTAGGAGTTTATGTCAGGTGTTTTCGTATTTTCTCTCAGCTTTTAAGAAGGGAGGGTAAAGGGCGCCTGGGTGGCTCAGTTGGTTGAGCGACTGCCTTCGGCTCAGGTCATGATCCTGGAGTCCCGGGATCGAGTCCCACATCGGGCTCCCTGCTCGGCGGGGAGTCTGCTTCTCCCTCTGACCCTCCTCCCTCTCATGCTCTCTGTCTCTCATTCTCTCTCTCGCAAATAAATAAAATCTTTAAAAAAAAAAAAAAAAAAAAAGAAGGGAGGGTAAAATGTGAAGCTTCGATTTTTAGGAATGATACAGGAGCCACCTTTTAAAAAGCTAAGGAGCTGAGAATTAGGACTAGTGCTCGTTGAGTGCTTAACTGTGGGCTTGAATGGTATTAAGAGCTGAAGACCCAAGATGAACTAGCCCCCATGCCTTGCTTTTAAGGAACTCATAGTCTGTGGCACCAGTAAATAACTCTGGCCAGTGCGAGGGGAAGAAAACCAACATCCCCAGCGTGCCTGCCAAGGCGCTGGGCTTCTCTGCCCCCCCTAACAACCCTCTGATGAGGCAGGATCACCCACATCCTACAGCTGAGGACATGGGAGCATAGAACGGTGAATCGATCCCCGGTTCCCACTGAGGGTAAGTGGTAGAGTCAGAATTCGGGAACCCAGATCCATCTGCGCTCTGGGGTCCGTAATTTCCCAATGGACCATTCAGCCTCGCCGAGGCTACTGGGGTTCCAGAGCACGGGGAGGTGGGCTCTATCTAGGAAGGCCTCAGAGAGCGGGTGACATATGAGCCGCCGAATGAGCCGAGACTCCTTTCCCTTCATCATCCATCTTGGAGAGCCGGGCGGTCCCCCTCCGAGAAGGCCGGGGTGCGGGGAGGGCTCTGCTTCCTGCCAGTGCTGGAACGTGTCTGGTAGGCGAGTTGCAACAGGGGCTTCTGGAGGAATCCTTCCGTTCAGCCCAGAAAGAAAGGAAGGCCAAGAAGCCCGGGGGGCCCACGCCCGGGAGGAAGGGGACGGAGGCTGGGCTGCCAGATAGGGCTGATAATATGCCATGGGTCTGGCCAGAGGGGAACACGGGTGATTCTTAAAATGATCCACAAAGGGGCGAGGGCTTCTTCGCAGTGTTGACAGATGACCCTTGAGGGATGAGGATCTTTCCATAGTAAATTCCGTACACATCACTAGGACTCGTGTCTTGGAACTGCCATCATCCTGGTCGATAACAGCTCTAGCTTGGGTGCTAAAATGTGCCCGGCACTTTTAATGGGCTCCCCACTGTGTTCTTCAGATGTCGGCCGGGGAAGAATGCTCAGCTAAGTGGTTGCCTGGGGCCCTCATTTCCGCCCAGGAGCTGTGAGCCCCTGGGAGCAAGCGGGACACCCCGTTAGACCACACACTGGTTGTCAGTGGCATCTTCTAGCCGGCGCACCGGGGCTGCTCCCTTAGTAGAGAGGTGCCCCCCGCAGGGGGGCGGGGAGCAGGAAGGGGTCACCGTCCTGGGTTTGGGCTCAGTCTCTCCCACATGTCAACCAAAAATAAGAAACAAACAAGCAGAAGTCCACCAGCGCATAGAGGCACCACACATGACTCACCTTTAGATGCAATTAAGAAAACTCTGGAGCTTGTCTCTTGGGGCCCATTTAAATACTCCAGTGAGAGTTGTCTGTGACATCAACAGAACATCTGGCCTAATGTTCAATATTAACAGCCCCAAAGGAAGAGCGAAAGTCCATATTGGAAAAAGCATTTGGGATCTGGGCTTACAATTTCATAAGGGAGATATCCCCCTCACCCCACCGCCCTCCGAAGGGTCTTCTCTGGTGAATATTTCCGAAATGGCCTGGCGGTGTCTTTCCAGCAGCTTTCACCTTCAGTATTGATACCAGTACCATTCCTATCTGAAATGTCTTTTATAATTGTGTAATTACACACCTCATTTATCCAATTGTTAAGCCAAGAGACTGATTAAATATTAACAACTGCTTGGTTCTCATGGTGTCATTAGTTGGAACACAACCCTGTAATCTCAGGTAACACCCGATGCTAATTACCCTGCACATTCACACTTAGCTGAAAACCCAGAGCAGTCAATCCAGATAAGGTTGCCAGGTAGAAAATGCATTGCCTTTAAATCCTGTTTTATCTCCCCAGTCTGGAGCGAGGTGCATTTCAGCCGGGCTCAGGGTTTTTGAGCATAAACTGGCCCCTTGCTGGGTAATGGCTGAGGGGAGGGAGGCAGGGCAGGCATAACAAACAGCTCAATTCCCACAGAACCAGCCCTCCCCAGTCATAAATCCCACTGGGCTTCAGAAGTTATAATGGGATTTTTACCCAAAGCACCAAGAGGGAGAATCTGGTTTAGTGGAAGCATCTCTCATTTTAGAAAACAGTGCTGAGTCCAGCAGAGTTGGCCTTTGTTGTTCCCCGCGGGCCAAGGAGCTGGGGGAGGCAGAGGTCCGGACCCAGTGGCTCTCCCTCTGGTGCTGGGCCCTGCCTGGCCTGGTCCCCTGGGCTGAGCCCGCTTCGGGGCTTGGGAAGGTCCCTGCCTGGGCCGGGTTCCTTCCAAACTGGCCTTTTCCACCAGGCCATCCTGACCCTTTCCAGAGACCCACAGCTTGTCCACCCGCTTTTCCTTCTCTTCCATTCTCTGACCCCTTCCCTTCCTCCCCCACAGGGCTCTGCACAGTTTAATTCCTGCCAGTGCTCCCAAGCCCCAGAACCTTGGCCTGCTGATACCTGGGGGGGGCCAATTTGGAGCTGACTTCAGGAGGGCCTCGGGGCTTGGGTTGGTCTGGCTCTCCAGGCTGCGGGATACCTGGGGTGCCCCCCTGTTGGCAGATGTGGCAGCCTGGGGACACATTCAGCAAGACCAAGTGCTCTCTGGGTGCCCAGGGCAGCCTGGCCAGTACTCGGGGCCTCCCAGGTCTTCCCTTCCTCAATCCCCCACATGTGTGTGCCCTCCATGGGTCATGGTCTGTCTTCCTCCCGCCCCAGGCTATTAGGTGGTATTGCAGGCTTTGTTCAGACTCCAGGAGCACAAGGGGACCATGTTGCTGGAGCTGCCCCTCTGGAACATTCCTTCACCACAGCTCAGATATGGGGGAGGATGGCTCGGCCTGCCCAGACCCTGGGGTTGGCCAGGGCAGGCTGTTTCCACTTGGCACAAGAAGCCAGCCACAGCCTCCCTTCTGCCTCTGGGGTGGTGCTGGGGTACATCTGGAAGGCAACTGCCTTGAGAAGAATCATGCAATCACACGTCACGTCTCTGGAAGTACAAAGGATGCACAGCCAAGTTCTGCGTGGCTACAAACGAGACGGCATTCATGAGAAAGAATGAGCTCATTATTGCTCAGGTCACATTTTTAAAAAGCCGCCACTTTTTGCTGAACTCTGGGGAAATGTCGAAGAATTTGGGTTCGTGTTAAAGACTGATTAACACATGGAGATATACTGACGTGAGGCACAAAAGGAGGAAAGAGAAGGAGCAGACTGAGCAGAGCTGACACCAGGAAGGAAGCCTTGGAGCAGGCGAGGAGTCCGGATGTCAGGAGACCGGGGATGGGCCGGCAGAGGCTCCTTGAGGCTTCCTTACAAAAGCCTCACCCTCTGTGCTGTCTCCATGCCATAAACCTGATGTCTGCTCGCTCTATAAATTAATTGTGATCATAGACGTTGGCCTCTATGTGACATGTCAGAGACCCATTTTAGGCCAGGGAGGAACATGCAAAAAAACATAACAAAACAAAAAAACGAACAATCTCTGTTGCAAAACAAACATTCTGGGTAGCAAATTTGGGGTTTGCATTTCTTGCTCAGCAAGGCAGAGCTGTTTAAATCCTCCAAAGCAAACAGGCTGGCAAAAATCCTGGGGGGGTGTAGCGGGGGAAGGAAGCAGTTTTCCTCTGACAACTCATTTGCTCCACCTCTATTATACCTGAGGTTTTGGTTGTTATTGTTTATTTAATACCAAAGTCAGGGGGAGAGTCAGATGGTGCAAAATCATACAACGTTCGACTCTCGAGAGGAGAGACTCAGGACATTAAAGTTGTTTCTATAAATCGCCTGGGGAATCATTAAAACTAACTTTAAAGATAAGGTGGCTTGATCAATGGCCCCTGTTTTGCTAATTTCTTATTTGACAGCTTATCTAAGGATTTGCTCCCGCATTCAATCAGCCCAGAGGCCAGTTCTGTTGAAAGCCTTTCTCCCCTTCTGACGTTTAATACAGAGGTCTCATTTTCTGCTCCCCAACTGAACTATCCACCCCTTTGTGAACATCAAAGTACCAAACTCTTGTGCTAGGCGGCAGGCCTCCCTTAGCAGGGCTCCCAAGCTGTCCTGATGCTAGATAAACATGCAGAGAGGTCCACCGTGGCCCCTGCCTCCGAGGATTTATCATTTCTCTTCCCTATTTCGCAACTGTTCCTAGGGAATGCTTTTTCACAGCTGGTAGTAGGCACACAGCGCCCAGAGGCACCGAGCCCCAGAGACCTGACAAGCCTCCTTGAGCCATGCCTGAAAAATGTGGCTCATCTTACGGCTGTGGTGGGAAAAATGCAAGACTTTAATTGGTTCTGACTTCAGAATTCAGATCATATTTTTCCCTGGAGGTGTGCATTGCAGGAAACAATATTACCAAAGCCAGGCTCTTTCTACACGGCTGAAGTTAATCAAGTTCCATGATCATTTGTAATGGGAAAACGAGAGAGAGCATTCGAACATTTAATTACAATATTTTGTAATTGTTGAATGACCAGCGACATTACGAAATGCTCTTGGTGACCAGCTGCATGATGTATTTCTGTGTGAGAAAGCAAAAATGAAGTAATTGTAGGCACCTTTTCTCTTTAATCTTTCCCAAAAGGGACCAATTCAAATAGATAATTTGACTTGATTGTTTTTAATTACATTGTAAACATTTCAAAAAAAATCTAGGATAAAGGTGAACACGAGTCAGTTGGTAATAAAATTCAGGCTCCAATTCTTCTTGGATGACAGATGAAATGAGTTTAATATATTCTTGCTCTGTGGAAAACACGGAGCATTTAAAACTGCAAACAACTGAATTCAATTAGCAGACCTTGTTCAAAATGGCCTGGAGAACCAGAGGGCCAGGAACTCAAATTATCCGCCCATTGTAGGACGAGGAAAGCATCACAGTTCACGGCTGATATGAATTGGTGAAGAAACAATATAAAATTGGTCCCTGTGTTTTTCCATCCAGCCATATCTGGCAAGCAGATCCACTAAGAGATTCAGCTGCTAATGCTTTCAAGCCCTCACCTTCCATAAGCCCTTAATTCATCAGAAAGATATAAAAGCGGAGAAAATACATTCAGTGTTGAAAGATGAACTACTAACTGCATTGCTTTCAAATGCAAGTGAATCCCAGCGGTAAAGTTCAATTCCAAATTTCCCTCCACTAATAAATCACAATCAGCCGTTGTTGGAGGGCTCATGCCCTGCTCCCTGCCTCTGGCCTCGACGGTCGCTGGGAGAAACCCGGCCTGGGCCAACCTGGTGAATTGGTGACATTTTCGACTTGGGAGAAGGGAACATCCGTTTGTTTTGCAGAAGAGTAAGCCTCCACTTCAGTGTGCGAGAGAGGTATTTTCAGTTGCTCGGCGGGGCTGTGAGTGTTCCGGCCCTGGACACGCACACATTCCGTTGCTTTCACTGGGCGGGAGCCCTGGCGGACACCTGTGCGGCCTACCGGTCCGCTCCTTCCTTTGTTTAACTAGCTGTTGATCAAGCTCTGTAGAAGAAACAGCACAAGGCCCTCGAGATTGAGGAGCCGCGCTTACTTCGGAAACCAAGCTCCTTGGCGGGTTTGCTCAAGGTCCATAGCGGGATGATTTGGTCAAGGCGACCCTCCGGAGAAGTGGCACCGCGCCTGCAGCTAATTTCCGAGAGCCCAACGGTGCTCCGAGAGCGAGGGGCTGGGCCGCCCAGGGAGCGATGCCCCGGGGTACCCGCCGAGCGCCTTGCCTCTGCCCCATCTGGTTCCCGGAGGCCCCCGCTCTCCCCTGCTCCCCGGATGGTGCAGGTTGAACGTTGCCTTTTAAGTTTCCTACCTTGGCCCCTTCTTAGTGGGCAGTGCTGCACAGGTGTTAGGAGTTAGTTAGGTGCCCTGCACAGTATTCGCAAAACCCGGGGCCATGTGTTTTGGGGGCCAGAGGGAGGGATGGCGGTGTGGACTTTTGCCTTCCTTGGGGGGTTAGAACTCAACCCTTTGGAAGATGGGCCTCTGCTTGGTGCTCATTTGTGTGAATCCCAAGACAAAAAATAGAACGGGGCTTCCGGGGGGAAGGGAGCAGCTCCTGTCTGGCGTGGGGGGGCGTGTCCGTGTGTGTGTTGAGGGGAGGCAGAGCCTATGTTGGGGGGACCCGCCCCAGGACGGAGCTCGATGCAGGGAGCTCACAAGCAGCAGTGAGGGAGCCCAGAGCTCCATCGAGGGCCACACAAGGGGAGGAAGGAGTTGGGCATGGCACTCAGTGGCTCAGGGGCCTCCCCGCCGGGCTCCCACGGGGCCTGCTCCAGCGTGCGCAGAAAGAGAGGGTAAACACGGGATCAAAGGTCATTGTAAGAACTTGAGGGCTACCTCCCGCCCTTGGGGCCCAATAAAATACGGTGTCGCTGTTGAGGTGGAGGGCACAGCCTCGTGTGGGTGGCTGGATGCACAGCTGGGGCTCCCTCGTTCGTGACCACAGGCGAGGGGTCAAGTGAGCCTGGGGGCAGACCCAGGGCAAGGCCAGCCCCCGCCACCAGGGCAGAAAGCAGGGAGGGCCGGCTGGGAGTGGGAAAGCGGGTCAGCTCCAAGGTGGGGATCTCTGAGCCAGAGATGAGTTGGTTGCATCCATAGTCCCTGGATGGTAGGTTCGTGTCCTGGCCTGGAAAACCACAGGGACACCGTCAATCCCGGCTCGAAAGGGGAGAAATAAGGCAGTCCACGGAGGCTGGGGAGGGGTGAAGATCCTGCATGCTGCAGAGTCAACGGACTTCTTAGTGGTGGTTGGTCTTTTCTGTGGCTTACTTTAATGGTCTTCTAAAAGAATTGCCCACCGAAGATGTTTTCTCAAGGATGTTGATGATGAATCGGACAGAAAATACTGGGATGACTTAAGGGCTTGCTGGGGCCATCCTGGCACCCGGGTCTGGCACACAGTGGGAAATTGGCAGATATTCGCCAATTGGATGCCGTCCTGGTGTGAAAGGTTCACTTCAAACCTCACAGCCTGTTCACGTTCCCGGAGACTCCTGTGGTCCCTGCAAATAGCACCTCCCAGCCACAACGAGTCAAAAGAGAGCAGTTAGCCTGTTTTCCTGAAATACGGTCAAATGCTCTTCCTTCAGAATTAGCTCTTTCTTCCTCCCCCCTCCATCGGCTCTGCCCCCAACTGAAATTCAGAGGCTTCTTCCCTAAGTTAAAAGACTATGAATGCCAGAGTGTGCTGGAGGTCTTACTGGACCTATTTTAAGTTCCTTGTTGTACTAGAAGGTCTTTTGCTATTTTTGAATGGCTTGCCTGCGATCTTGCAGCCCCAAACACTTCCTTATCCCTGGAAGAGAGCAAACCTTGGGTCAAAACAGCATGATTTCCTTCCTACCTACTGTCTCAACTTTTTAGCACTTTGCTCAGTATTGGGACTCAGAGCTTTCTTTTCTGGGACTGTCAACAATGAGGCCAATTAGTGTCCATTATAGCAATGGATTTTGTGATGTGGAAATCTTCCCGATTATAAATGGACTGAAATCCCTGATTAATCCCACAGGACCCAGAAGAGCAGGCATCCTTTGTGAAACTGGTGTAAGCTTCCCCTCTTCAATAATAAAGGCCCTTAAAGTTACACCAATTATTGCTCTAATTATTATTTTCCATGTAAGATGGCAGACATGTTTGAAGTAGTATTTCAGGGCACTGAGGAAAACCAAAGCAAAGCGAAAACATCCAATCATTGGCTAATCCCTGCCAATTTTCTTCTCCCCTCATGCCTTTTATTACCAATGAGAGGGCCAGGTTCTCTTCTGTCTTCTCCGTGTGCAAGTGGAAAAGTACAGCCCAGCAGTGGCGCCTCCTAGGTAAACCCATCTGGCCGGAAGTCCAGAAGCCCTTCCCCGAGCCAGAGGTGCCCCATGCATGCTGGGGGTGTGTCTCTGCCCTCGAACATGGGCACTCAGGAGCTGTGTGTGGATTTGGAATATCCCTGGAGGACCTGTGAATAGTTCCATAAACACTTCTCTGGCAACTTGGGACAGATTTAAGCTGCTATAAAAAGGGGAACCAGACCTGTTTTCTCCAAGCCAACACACTGAAACTAAAAAAGAGGGCCCCCTGAGGAATACACACAGGAGAATGAATTAACTAGGTGTTACCTCTGAATGGTTTGGACCAAGGGACAGCTAAGCGAAAGCGCTGGGGCTCTGCCATGGGGTGGGGGGGCGGTGGTGTTCATCTGCATCAGTGAGAGACTTGGCCTAATTTCAGAATCTCTCCTTGAAGAGACAATGGGAGGATGAAGATCACTTTGAAGCCCCAGCAGCCCTCTCTTTGACCATGTTCTACCCTCGTGACCCAGTCGTACTGCAGGCCTGGTAAAGCACAGGTTCTCCAGGAAGTGAGGCTGGGAGGAGGAGAGGGTCCTATCCCTATCTTTAGAAAACTGGCCAGTGTGGGCTTCTTCATACAGGACAGGAGAGGGGGCGCGGCTGGAGGGTAGAGGAAAGCTGTTGGTTCCAATGCTATCACACTTTGCCTCTTGTTCAGTCCACGAGATTTTTGCCCCACCGTTTTATGTGACTTTGGGTGAGAAGTCAGAGACAATGGCAAAATCAACCCAAACCCAGAGTCTGCAACCCTAGTCAAGTGAAACTTCGAGAAAGGGTTTCAAACCCCAGTGGCTTTTACTGGGGTGAGCCCCAGCGAGGCAGCAATGTTTCTCCTTGCCCATTTCCGAAGGGGCACTCAAGATCCACCAGGGCATTGCTGGAGAGGCACCCAAGGCCTTCCTAGTGGCCACAGGGTGTCCGAAACCCCCAACCCTAGTCATCCATTTGGACTGAGGCCACCCTTCAAAGGTCCATCAAATGCATCTTTGTGCAGAGAGAGGAGAGTCCCTCATCAAGCCTCTGGCATCAGGGACCAGAGGAACTGGGGAACAGCCCAGAAAGGCCATGATAGGATAGGGAGGGGTCACAAAGTCTAAAGTCTACAGCAATGTATTTCAGATTGCCTTTTCTTAGTGGGTCAAGAAGTCAATTTAGTGTGAAGTAGCCAACCTTTAAAAAACAACTTAGAAGAGAACATATCAAAATGCAATGTAAATTATTACATTCACTGTATTATTTTCACGAAGTCAAGCTTCCGTCTGGATTACAGGTCTGTCTGTGTGCGTATCCATGTGTGTACTGGGTTGAAAAGATGTCTCTGTCACTGTGGATCATTGTCCATGCGGTACTGTTGGGCGGCAGGGGCGCAGCTGAGGAGATGTGCATGGGCCCCAAAGCTGAGGGGTAACACGAATTTTCCTTCCTTCACGATTTGGCTGAGGCCTTCCCAAAAGAGAACAGGAGAGCTACCGCTTAATCTGGTAAAGCCATTTTTTTTTTTTCCAGCTGAAAAAAAAAATGCAGCAAAATATTTCAACAAGGCAAAAGTGTGTCCCCCCTTTCCATCTCCCAGTACTCCTTTCCTGAAAAGACCTTCCAGAAATGTCCTGTGCATACACACACATCTATAATCTATCCCTTCTCCTTCTCCCTTTCCTCCTCCATTTAAAAAGCAAACGAGAGCACACTATACATTGTTCTGTACCTTGCTGCCTTCACACATGACCTATTCCAACTCGCAAAGAGCTACTTCAGTCTTCTACACTCTAGCGCAGTGTTCCATCATACGGTATGCTGTAATGTTTTTTAACCAGATCGGATGGACACGTAAGTTGTGTAAGTTTTCCACGGGTTATCAACTGTGCTGCCATGAACATCCTCACACATCCAACTGTGCACATGTGCACTGATATCAAGAGGATGTATTCCCAGAACTGGAGTTCCTGGATCAAGAAGTCTGTGCAGTTTAGATTCTGCTATGTGTCCAATTTCATTCGCTCCACTGTGACTGTACCAAAATATTACTGGCATTTTCCTGTGTGGACACTGGATCCAGGAGCCCTGCTACCCTGGTATCGCCCCATTGGGGCTTTTCATGATCAAAAAGCTCCTCTCGTGGGGCGCCTGGGTGGCTCAGTTGGTTAAGCAACTGCCTTCGGCTCAGGTCATGATCCTGGAGTCCCAGGATCGAGTCCTGCATCGGGCTCCCTGTTTGGCGGGGAGTCTGCTTCTCCCTCTCCCACTCCCCCGTCTTGTGCTCTCTCTCTCTCTCAAATTAAAAAAAAAAAAATCTTTAAAAAAAAAAAAGCTCCTCTCGCCACATCCTGACCCAGGACTACTACCCTCTTGCTCTACCCACCTCACCCCACCCTTTAGTTCAAGAAAGAATAAACACCATTCAAAAGCCTTTGTCTTCTTGGATATTTTAACTTTCCTTGGGTGTAACCGTTGTTCAAAAGCCTTGGCTCTATGAATGTCTTATGAAAAACTGAAGTGTGCTTTAATTTAGATTACACTAGGAAAAGGCAGTGTTTTAGTGTCCTAAGAACATATTCTGAAATATTGCTTCCAGATATAGCCAGAGCTTTGGGATGGTTATGCAGCTCATATGTTTGAACCACCTGGATCTCGTCCATGGCCAAATTTTTGTACTTAGATCTGCATTGCAACTCAGGCAGTAGTCAGATCAGGTTCATTGCTGTTTCTGCAAAAGCCTCTAGAAGATCTGGTGGTCTCTTTACAACTCCGAGTTGGAGATTAAATCCGTATTTAATGATAGAAGGGGAAATCTTTTAATTTTTTTTGTATAGTGCTTAGTGGCTGTTTGGCTTGTCAGAAATGATCTATCATGCTAATTGCTTGTGATTTTGTTTTTGGAACCTACTGAAAGAGGAGATATAGCCATCCTATTATAGGTGAAGTCTTTGCTGCTAAGCTAACCAAGGGGTGGGGGGCAGTTCTGAAGATGGGAGCAAGCTTCATACAGATAGAAAAAATCCTGATTACCTTCACATCAAAATTAGAACAGATCTTTACTTCTCTTTAGTTGTCCCATTTGGTTTCCTTCCATAGATAGCGATTTTTTCCTAGGCTTAGGCAACACGTTGAAACATTTTCTCACTCCAGAGTATGGAAAATATGATGAACCACTAAGCTAACGTCTGCATACTGAACCCAACTTTAAAACGTGCTCACAAAACTGTGGCTGTAGTTTTATGGTGGGGATAACCACGACCATGACCAAATAGGAGATACGATAAACATTTCACCTCGAAAGGAACATTCCCGAAGAGGTGGATATAGTTGAAGTATCTACTGGATTGCACCACAAGCCTAGACAAGCTGCTGATTGTCTAATGTCAGGCAAGTCAGTGTACAGTTGAAGCTAAAAGCCTGTTCTGTTAAACCCCAGTTCATCTTTACTGGGGCAGTTTCTCAGGAGCTCAGTGAAAGAAGGAGACTCCATAAAATATGTACCTAACAAAGCATGTCAGCAGCTTGAATGGAGCAAACCAGTCCAGATCTGAGAATTCTAATAAATAAATGAAGTTGAGCATTTATTGCCAACAATCATGTCACTGGGGCCACAGAAAGCTGAAGCTGTGCAGCTGGGAGGCGGGAGTGTGGAGCCAGAGAAGGTAATGGAACGCACCCAGGTTTGATTATTTATGGCGTGCTGATGAAGAGACAACTTTCCATATGAGGAACAGCTTAGCGGAGGCTCCGTCAAGCTAAACCAGGAAGAGGTCCAGAGAAAGAGAGCGAAACAAAGGAGGGCATGAATAAAAATGACAGCTAATAAAACAATACAAATCTAAAATGCTGTAACCTTCAGAAATAATTTAGGGCCAAAAGAAAAGAAAAAAGTCTCGTTTTGCTGGCTCTGGGACAATTTTCCAAGAAGCAAAAGACATTAAGCAAAATGAGTGTGCTTAATTTAAGACCGAATTTGCCTCTATGCCCTCCCAGCTGTGAGTTCGGTTGCTCCTAAAGCTGGCTTTATTCATGAAAAGGCAAGTGGCAGTTCTGTTTGTATTTAGCTAATGTATCCGCTTTTTTTCCAACAAATATTGATTGTACATTATTCTAATGTCAGGTGCTGGGCCCTTTGGGGCTACATGCTGAACAGAGACAATCCCTGCCTTCAAGAGGCTTATGGTCTGGCGCTGGAAATGGACAAGTCCACTGTCAAGTTCAAGACCCTGGTGGTGCCAGCTAGATCAGGGCCAGGGAGGGGCAGCCACGGGGAGACATACGAGGCCCAGAGTGGAGCCTAGAATGAAAATGACTTCGTGAATTCTGCTTTCTGTATCAAGTAAATCCTCGGCGAGCCTCCATGCAATCCAGATCCCAGCTTGATTACTGAAAAAATAAAATACACATTTTATGCGAAGATGCACATTTCTATGGTTCTGAGTTTTCATTTTTGAATTCTGGACCTGAAGCCTACCTGAGCTGTTTGAAATGGTCTTTCTATGGTGCAACATACCTCTTCTCCAAGGCTGGCCAGAAGCATAATGGGTATCAGCCCCTGGTTCCTACGAGGCCCAAGTGTGCCAGAAGTTTCCTTTGGGTCTCCTTGGCCCTTCACCACAGTGCCTTGAGGCAGGAGCATCCCTTCCATTCTACAGGTGAGGGGATGGAGCCTTGGACAGGTCACCGCTCACGGTCACATGGAGGGAGCAGCACATTTCTACACCTTCCCACCTTTGGGTCAAGGACGTAGGTTGGGACTGAGCCAGTAACACGCCTGTGCCCAAGGAAGGCTTATCAATGAAGACCCACTGGCTCATCAATCTGAGCTGTTCCGAGTCACTTTAGCTGGCGGACTCTCTTTTCTTCCTGGGCCCCCCCTCCCTACTATCAGTAGGAGTCCCTCTCCGTGCCTTTCTTGCTGAAGAAGGGCTACTCTCCAGAAGCCTCTTATCTTAGGTGGCACTGGGGCCATTCCTACTATGATGCGGGGGAGTGTTTCTAGAAGCTGAGAACTAGAACATTCTATTCCAAATGAACCCACACACATAGGCATCCAGTGAGGCCCCTCTGCACTGCACATCTCCTCTCCTAACAAGAGTTTTCTTAAAAATGAGTGCCGACCCCACCCCAAACCGAGGGTTCAGAGCCCTGATGAGACAGGGATCCAGCCAGGCACATCAGCATGAGCCGGTCACACCTCCCTACCTGGGCTGGTGCCCCATTCCTAAGTCTCTCCTTCTTTTTAGAGGCCGTCTATACCCTTAGTGTTGTGCCCTTGCTGTAAGAATCTGTGGTTAAACACTGGCTGTAGGCAGGTGTCTCCACAACCTCGGGGACTCAGACTTTCCTTTCCGTGCCGGGTGGGTGCCCCCTGCCCCCACACCTCTTCCTCATCCACATTCCAGACCCGCTCCTGTGCTTTAGCCAACTAGCCCGTTGCTACTTAGTACCTGAGGACCAAGGAGTCTATGGATTAGAGTTTTGATTCATGGTTTGAATTCAAGTAGGATTTTTGGTTGATCTCCTTTTTAAGTGTCTCCAGACCAATCTTCCCCAAACAAACTAGGTGCTGCACTGAATGGTAAAGCAGTTTCATTACTAACCCAGTTCTACAAGTATCAAACAGTGAAGGTCTGATAGGATCCCTTTTAAACTGGGTAGAGCGTGATCGATCAGTAAACCACGGCAAAATATTTCAGAGGTTTCCACCCTTACCCTCCTATTCTCAAATTTATAAAATGATTTGCAAAAAGGCAAGGATTGAGTTTTCCCTTTCTGGACAATTCGAGCCAAATCATGCTTATGAACACTTGCTTTTAAAACGAGACATTAAAAACAGATGACTTAAGACCCACTAGCTTATCAATTCCAATTCCGTTCCTCCTGCTTAGGCAACTTGCTGTAGCATGGAAAAATGGGCCGCGCTCTGGACAAACGGGGCAGGCCACATGAGCAGCACCTTTGCCCAAAGGCGGAAATTCCAGTTGGACGGCTGCTTACACTCCCCTGTTCTAAGAAAATGATTTTGCAGCCAAGGATGGCCCGGAGCTCCAAATGGCAACTTTTCTGATTCAAGGTCATAGCCCAGGAATTTAAGAGGCAATCATTTACTCTTGACTTTCAAAGTGAACCCTGGGCTTGAAAGACACAGTGGCATCGAAAGCTGATCAGCTAGCGACAACCCTGTGAAGTTCCTTGGGAGGGAGGGCGAGCCGTTCAGACACCTCGCCATCTGGACTGCACCACCTAGTGCACTTTCCAGATAGTAAATTTCCTGGCCTGAAAGACTATTTGGAAAGAACTTTTAACCAAAAAAGTGTTTTTTTATTAGCTGAAGTACTAAAAAAGTTTTGATTACTTTGATATGGAACACTACAGCTGTAAGACTTAACCAACATCTGATCTTCAAGGCAACGTACATTTAAGAAAATAGCAAAATTACAAAAAAAAATCTAAGTCCTGGAAACATGGATTTTCAATTACAGTAGACGCAAACCTTATTAAATGTACTGTTCTGTAGCCTCTCCTACTACACCAGCAAATCTGATAAATATCAACACTATACTACGCTGGAGACTGAACTGGTTTTGCCACCTGGAAACGTATCACATTTGTTGGTCTACTTAAACAGAAACCAGCTGAACAAAATGATATATGCACACACTCAGACACGCTGAAAACAGTATTTGAAGAACAGCCTCTCATTTTTTACAGTTCAATCTCCAAATTTTCATCTTTCTTTTTATTCTCAAGGTCTAGGACACTAACAATTGGTATACAGAATTTTGAAATAAAACTGCATGTGGCTAGAAAAATATACATCGAGGGCATATATATATATATGTATTTCATAAGAAAATAAAACTATGCACAAAATCACTTGTGCTCATTAATGCTGTTCCTAACTTGTTTGACTTTTATAATTAGGTACCACCCTAGGAACACAAAGCTTTGAGAGAAAGAGAAAGCAAGCAAGCAGCACTCTCCTTAACCCCCTTCCCACCCCAGTATTTCATTGTTCAGTTTTGCCAGAAAGTCCGATCACTCCCTGGTGGGAGAGGGTGTTTAAAATCGTCCACAGCTTGGGAGGGTCCTCACAGTTGTGTTGCTGCTCCCAGTGCAGGAGGAGTTCTTCCTTCCTTGGCAGGATCTGTGTGCACAAGACGCAGTTAAAGCCTGAATGGGACCGAAGTTGGGGGGCGTGGGGGCTGGGACCCGCCCCCGCCTCGCTGGGTCCTGCCTGGGCTCCTTCAGCCTTCCTGAGGATTTCCATATCCTTCTGGGGATGAAGGCAGAGCTGCCTTTTCAGTTTGGGAAATGCGGGGAACTCCTCATCAGGGGGGCCGTGCTTGTTAAGCAGCTTTCTTCTTTCAGGATGCTGTTTCCAGAAAGGAGCAGCGTGTTTCACCAGGTCCTCCTGAGTGCCTCTGCTTCCTGGTAGGATCTCCTCTTGCAGCCGGCCCTGAATTTCCTCTCCGTGGATGTAAAGTAAATGAAACTTGATTTCAGCCAAAGACTGAGCAGTGATCTGACAGCGGCCACATTTGATTTGCAACTTGACTTCATCTGCCTGGGTGAGGAGGAGGTCTTCTTCCAGGCTCGACTTGTTTGCCCTGAAAAGGGGGGAAAACAAGCCAATAGAAGATTTCACAAAAACCACAGACGGAGCTTTTCCTCTCGGACACTCGCCTTCAGGGACCCAAAACACCCCCGCTGAGGAGAAGTTCAGGGGGGCGGGGGAAACAGCACTCGGGGAAGCAGAAGCCACAGGTAACACCAGCCGTCACTCCTGCTTGAGACCACCCAGTTCTCAAGCCCGCAGCGTCCACTGAGGGAAGGGGTGTCTCCCATCCTGTCTCTCCCCAGGGGGGCTAACTACTCTTTGGTGACCAACGAGGTGTCATCAACTCAGGAGCCGGGTAGCAGCAAGTGAAGCATGGCAGGGACCCTGCTGGTTTGGCCACACTATTGCCCTTCCTCACTAACCTTGAGCACAGAAAGCAGTGTGCACATTGTACCTAAAAATCAAAATGTACCACAGGAGACTATGAAGAAGGGGTGGTTTCTTGAGGGAGGCCGCTATATGAGTTAATGAAAGGCACAGATGTCTGCAAGTGGACAGGAATGCCCGAAGAAAAGCAGAGAAACTATAGAAAAACCGGGAAGAAATAGGACGGGTGACCCTGACTTCAACGAATGTGACAGAGGAAGATACAACTGGATAAAGTATCTGGAACAATTAGGACAATTAAGAATGATGAGGGGCAGAGCGTCTAAAGTTAGACAATGTTGAATTTTCCTGGTGCGAATGAGAACGGATTTCAGGGAAACTCCCCCTGTCATCCGGTGGAAAGTGGGCAAACCGAGGGGCACTCCCTTGCATACCCACGGCTCGCAGACTGCTGGTTCCTAACACCCGAAGCCAGGACCCGCACAGGGGAGCAGTGACCCGGGAAACGTTAATCCAGCCTGACAGAAGAACTGGGCAAATGTAAAGGGTTGGGTCCGGGCACCTGAGGGTGTAGTCAGTGTGGGGCATGCAGAGTCCCCACCATGGGTCAGACTGTATTCTGGGGCAAAGGATGGTGTTTAGATATAAATTCTGTGGCCAAAAGTTTGGGGACAGTTACTTTGTAGAGAGCACCGGGAACTATGTGCAGCACTTTACTGCTTCTTATTTCAGATGCCAAAATCCTCCCTTACTCTGTTGTCCCCAGCAGACCTGGAACCTGCCTTACAGGGGTGAGAGTAATGAAACACCATCACTGCTCGGAAACCCAAGAGAAATGAGATGACTCCTTAGAGAACGAGGAGGAAGAGGCGGCTACCTTAGGAAATCTTCACTTGAGGGATGTTTCTACACAGTCACCTTTCTGAATATGACACCTCGCCCTCTTCTCCAAATCCCAAGCGCCCTCCCTGCCGGGCCTCCGTCCCATGAGCACTCACCTCTCCACGGATCCCTCCGGCCCTCGTGCGCTCAGGCCCCTGTTCTTCGGCAGGTCCCCTGGCGGCCGCTCCCCGGGGGAGGGCTCGGTGCTGATGACGACCCGGTGCACTTCTTTTAGATGGCCGAAGTAGACTCTGACGTGGCCGAACACCTTGGCGCAAAACTCGCAGCACACGAGTTTCCTGAGACGGTTCTCACCGTGCTGGAGTTTCATGTGCGTGCTCAGGCTGCCAGGCCGCACGTACGCCTTGCGACAGATCCGACAGCTGTACGGCCGTCTGTCCGTGTGTGTGTTCATGTGGTCTCGGAGATGCTGTTTGAATTGGAAGTGATGGTTGCAGACACGGCACCGGTGCCAAGGCTCCTTGACGCCCGGTAAGCCATTCCGCAGCGCGGAGCTGGGCTTCGCAGAGGCGCCGCCATCCTGCCTCCAGCCCAGATACTTGGGAGCGAGTGAATCATCAAACAGAACGTCCTGTGCCAGGCCGCCGGGCGTGTGGGGCTGGAACACACCTGCTGGAGAAGCCACGGGAGCCAGAGTGGGCACCACGATCACAGGCTTGGGCATAATGCTGCGGTATTTCTTCAGAGCCCCGGGTTTTTGGTCTCTGGGTTCTTGGGGATCGGTTTTCACTCTTTCTTTACTCTCTTTACACTTGTTAATGATACACTTCCTCCTTTTCCCCTGAAATGCCAACATTTCCTCCGGTACCTTTCGTTTTCGTACTCTTCTCTTCGCCGCCCCGCTGTTCAGTTTTGCTTTGTGGCTGAGATCCAGCCTGGTGGCGGGACAAAAAGCACTCTCGCAGGGACTCTGCTTTGACGACTGTGGTGCAGGTGTCTTGCCAACCATTTTGGTGGCTGCCTGAAAGCCTTCCGTGATGGAGAAGGTCTGATCACAGACGGCCCTGAGCCCAGGCAGAGAACCATCTGTGGTGGTAACCCCCGAGGGACCCTTGCACACCTCCGCTGTTCTCATTCTAGCGTACGGGAGGATTGGCAGTTTACCTTTGGGGACTGGAGAGATGAGCTGAACTGTGTTGCCAAAAACAGCTGGTGATAAAATGGTCATGGCTTTTGCAAGATCGACTTGTTCTTTCAGTTTTCCACCGGCAACGGAAGAAGGCTTACTGCAGGTTTTCCTGGTCGCCAAGTTCGCTTTCCCCGAAGTCCTTGCGAGGTCCTGCTTGGCAGAGGGCTCCTCTGGTGTGGATGGTGTCGGGGCGGCAGGAGGGCTCGGATCTCCATGGTCACTGGCCACCGGAGGTGGAGAGTCTCCGGGGCCACCTTGGTTGGCTGGTGGCGCTGAGCTGACGTCGGCTGGGGCTTGGGCTCGTGACGGCGCCTGCTCCAAGGGGCCGGCTTTGTGCGGGGCCTCGGGATGGTCAGGTGGGGTGGGGGACGTTTGGGTTTGGGCAGGAGGTATGCCACCGCCACTCTCAGAGGAACTCCGAACGGGTTTCTTTCTTGATCCTTTGTTATTTCTCGGGGGTTGGTATCGGGGAATAGGCAGTTTAAGGTTTTCAGGCAGCGGCAGTCTGGGCTTCTGGATTGGCTGAGCTGAGGTTACGTGTGGCAAGGCGACGAGAGAAAACGTCCCCTCCTGTCCAGCAACCTGCATCAGAGCATAATTTTGGGCGGGCACCCCCAGGGGCTTGGTGTTGCTGGAGGGTCCTGGATTCACCTGCTCGGGGAGTGACGGGGAATGGCAGGATAGCAGTCTGGACGTTAGGACTTTGGGCACGATTTTTGGCGCAATGGTCCTAAACTGACTCTTACTCTGCAAACCTTTCCCACTCTGAATCTTTCCAGAAGGGATGTGTGATTCGCCTGCAATGACAATACAATATAAAAAGTCACTCTTGTGTTGCTGTCCTACTGTGGAGAGTTTACTCACCTGCAGTGCACTCCCAGGCCCACCCCGGCCCTTCTGGGCGAAATCCTGTGTTCCTCAAGACCCAGCCTTAAAGTCTACTCCTGTCCACCTTCCCAGGGGCTGATTAGTCTCCGCTATGGTTCCAAGGCCCCCAGGATAACACTGACCATTTTCTGTAATAATTTATCTGTTTGTGAGTCCCCACCACTCAACACAGAGCTTCTCGAGAGCTGGCCTCTGTCTTTCCCAAACTGTTTTCCACAAGTTCACCTTCTCCATGTACCTAGTTCCGGTTCCTGATCTCCTTTCCTGACCTCCCACGCTGCAAAGACTCTCCTCTGGTATGTTCTGCTGTGTATTTCACTTATTTTAGGGACACGTCTTGTTTTCCCGATTAAGCTGTGAGAGGGGAAAGCCTATATTTAATCCATATCCATATGTCCCACTGTATCTTCAGTATGAAACAAGCGTTTCTTGTATCAAGCTCATTTCTCTCTCACTTTCAGGACACACCATTTGACCCACGAGCAGTGGGTTGTTTTGCACAGTGGAGGAAGGAATTCCAGACTGAATGCTAGCTTTGTTGCTATTTCCCACCTGACTTGTGAATTTCTTCTCACACCTTTCAAACTGTTTATGTGTGCTTTTGCAATTAAATCACAGCATTAAAAAGGCTGATGTGACACCTTAAAAAATGCTGAAGAAAAACAAAATGATACAAAATGATAAGATACGGAGACAACATAAAAAATGCATGAATCACATAAAAAGCACCTGCTGGGACACTAATAGGAATAATTTTAACTGATAACAGTAATACTTCCTACTCCTGGGATGTATTAGGTTAACGAAAGAGCAATTACAACTACTCTAAGAGAATAACTAAGGCAACATTTCAATGCACCGCTTCTAAGAACTGAATCATCTTTTTTATTCCCCCGAAACCTCAAGGTCATCAGGCCTGACTGTGGAAGAGCTCCCCTTTTCTAAGTGCCTCATTTTAGTCAAACTTCATTCCCACTCCCACTTTAGTCAAACTTCATACCCACGCCACTCTAGGGATTGGCTATGACAGTCCCACATCCCCTTTCTAAAACCTTCGGGGCCAGATGTATTTTGCGATTTATACTTTAAATTTTAGAAAAGTAATAAGATGCATAAACCACCTGTTATGGAAACATCCAGCAGGGTCTGCAGAGCACCCAAATTAAACCTCTTACCACTTCTGTAGTAAAACAGATGAGTATTCGCAAAACAGTGGGACAAAGGAAGATTTTTTAAAATTGTCTCACTTGGTTCAGGTATTGCCTCTGAATGAGTTTTGGTATCCAACTTTTGATAAGATTTTCTGTTTTCTGAGCTTTTGAGATTTCAGAGTTGTGGATAAAGGACCGAAGGGCTGCTCGGGGGATACCAAGGACACAAAGATGAATGGCACAGTTTCTGCCTTTGGAAGCTGACAATTAAAATATTTTTTAAATCAGCCTAGATTTTAAGGTCTACAGTTATCAAACCTAACAATTTTAACAGAAAGCTGTTTCTTTTGGCAAAAATGACACTCCTCACGTAAATAAGTAGGACAGTAGGAATAAGGGTGAAATGTATACTGACCAACTTGTTTTAGAAAGTAATCACTCTTTGGTGACGAAGAAGTATGTTAAAAACACATTTCACGTGGCAGCTTGCATTAGAGTAAGAAGAGAAAAGATGAGGACAACGTTCTGGAAAAACTCAGGCTGGGATAATTGTGTGATCTGCTGGGATCCTTTTTAGCTTTGTTTCCATGAAGTTCATGTGTAAATAAACAGGCCAATCACCTCACAACAGTCTCCCAAATGGGTCTGCCACATTGGCTTCTTCTTCCTACATACTTTGATTTATTTTCTGGTTCTATATTTATGGCTTTTAAATTTAAATGTCTTTCATTTTATGCCTTATCTTCTCCTTTTGTGGAAGAAGTACTGAAGTAAGTTGTAAAGAAATATGTTAAATCAGGATTGAATTTACAAAAAGCTTAATGTTATTGAGAGCTCTTGGTTGCTTGAAGACAAGGCTTATTAAATAATTACATTAGTGATAATAATGGTCTTGGCATCTACACAACAAATTGATTAGGGAGGAAGAGGAGAGAAAACATGGGGTCCTTTAGATCCACTTCATACTCTAACTAAGCACAGAAGAACTGGAAGAAAGGCTGCTTTGTCCCTCATCAGTCATAAATCCTCTTCAATAACATGTGACAATACTACATCACAGAACAAGGCACATTACCTCACTCATTTGCTCAAAACTGTCCAATGGCTCTTTATCTCAGAGCTGGAGCCAAAGTCCTTGCAATGGCGTGAAAGGCCTCATGCTATGCGGCTCCTGGGAACCTCTCTGACCGACTTCCTCCGTTGGCTACCCTCCAGTCACGGTGGCCTCTTTGCTCTTCCTTCCAGGTGCCACACACCTGCTTCCTTAGCCTCTGCACTTGCTGTGCTCACTGCCAGGACGCACCTCCTTCCTCCAGATAAATCCCCGGTACTTGCTGCAGCGTTTCCTTCAAGTCTGGTCAAATGGCTTCTTCCCAAGGAGCTCTTCTCTGACCACCTGAATTGAAACTACCCCCATTCTGAACTCCCTACCCCCTTTCCTATTGTAATTTTCTCTAGCACACTGGCTCCATCTCCCAGATTACATTATGGGCCACTGCCTTCCCTCACTGAAGTGGATCTCTTGAGGGCAGAGTCTGTCTCCAGGGTCTAGAAGAGTGTTGGGCATGTGGCAGAAATGTCATAATTATAATTATAATTACTTGTTGAAGTCGTAAGTGGTAATTAAGTGATTCACGGCTGAAATAAAGAATTTACAGATTCAGCTTAGAAAACTGTCTTAAAAAAAAAAAAGGAAGGGGGCCACAGTTTAAAAGCAAACTTTAACTTTTCCAGGTTTTTAAAATTAAAAAAGGAGAGGATCTATGTCCAGAAAAAAATTTTTTTTCAATTTAATTTCACTGCCAGAATAAGAAACTGGGTTAGCATCATGATAAAACCCTTTAATATAAAGGGGATCGGTGAGGCCCGCTGACTAACCATCTGAGGGAGTAAGAGAGAACAGTAAATTATGCTGCTCGGGAACAAGATAACACAGAGCAACAAGCAAGCTCTGAAGAAGAAACTGCTTTTGAAAAAAACAGACATCCACAGAGGGGCAAAGTGGGGAATGAAGAGAGAAGAAACAACTGGAAATGGAAAAACTGAACCTCAGAGGCAGAGAATGGTGATGTCAACATGAAGAAGACCAGAAATAACAAAGACCAGAAGGTACAGCTGAAGCAACAACCCGTGGTCAAGGTCACTTCAAAGCCTCTGAAGATTTAAGTTGGGAAGGGGCTTCCTATTTTTTATGACCAAGTGTAAGAAAGCAACCTTCTGACAGTGAAGGTTTCCAGAAATGAAACTAGATATACTTTAGAGAGCCATCCAAAAGGGAGCAAGCTAATTATGATGCATTTAAAGTTAATGTGCTTTGATTGATCTTCAAAAGTTTTTACGTTACAGTGGAAATAAAATCACACAGGAAGAACACCGTCATTCAAAGGAAAAGGAGGCCACTGTGATCTGGGAACAGAGGGAAGCTTTTGGCTCTGGCTGGGGTACGTGGCTGCCCCAGCGCGGGAGAACACTGAGCGGTGAGCAGCCCGGGCAGCCTGCAGCGACAGTTCAAGGTACCATGTATGACGTCTGCCAGACGGAGTCAACTCTCAAGTTTGCTGCAATTCAAAGAAGTGGATCTGGGGGTAGAACCATTGATAAGTTGTCTTCGTAATCAATAATTACAGGGTAATCACAAGAAATCTGTGGGGTGAAAGATAGGGCCTTACTGGATAAATGTAACCTTGTCATGCTGGCCTGGATCTATCAGGAAGTATGGACAAGGGTGAGGGTGTCCAGGAAGGTGGTGTTGGCATCCCTCTTCCCAGAACCATTAATGATGGAGCGACACGGAATGGGGTGATGCATTAGAAGAAATGTAAGGCAGGACAAGGTCCCCAAAGAGAAGAAAAGTAACCCCTAGGAATTACTTAAATATGTCCAGCAACAGGGACATCATAAAATAACCATCCAACCATCCAATGTAATGCTATGCAACAGTAAGATAGAAAGGTGAGCTAGACCGATCTGGAATATTCTCCAAGGCGTGAGATGTATAGTGTGCTATCACATGGATTAAAAAAAAATAGTGAGGGCGCCTGGGTGGCTCAGATGGTTAAGCGTCTGCCTTCCGCTCAGGTCATGATCTCAGGGTCCTGGGATCGAGTCCCGCATCAAGCTCCCTGCTCAGTGCAGAGCCTGCTTCTCCCTCTCCCTCTGCCGCTCCCTCTGCTTGTGCTCTTCTGTCTATCTCTCTGTCAAATAAATAAATAAAATCTTTTAAAAAAAAAAATAGTGAGGTACACACACACAAATATATTTCTGCTATGCACAGAATATCCCTGAAGGGAAGCAAAAGAAACTGGCCTCGATGGTGGCCTTTGGGTTGGGGGGCATGGGAAATGAAGCGGTCAGGATGGGACATATGCTTCTCTTCCACTGAACACTCCCTGTGCCCGGCACACAGGAGGTGCTCGCCAATATCTGTTGGATGAATGCAAGGAAAATGAGGTTTCCCTTCTGAATGTGTTTTTAAAACGGGTACCTTTGGGGATAAGTCACGGTGGGTAGGTATGTGTCTGCATAAATGAGTGTGTCTAGATTACATACAGACTGTCTGTTTTCTGTTTTCCTTGTCTTAAAAGAACAAGAATTGCTAACAATGAGGGAAGTAATCTGATAATTTGACAGGCCGTGCATAACTGTCCTCCAAAGTTAAACACTGAGAAGTACTAGAGCTCATTACTTCCCAAGGACAATGAGAGTCCTGAGAATTGTTCCCGCAAACCCTGGGTTCTTTAGGATAAAACAAGGCAATTTGCAATAAAGGTCAGTTATGCTAGAATAACTATAGGGTTTTGTTTGTTTGTTTGTTTTTTTAAGTAGTTTGAACAATAGGAGTCCGTAGAGAAGCTGAAAATGCCGTAAACTTTTTAAAACTCTAAAACATGAGGACGGCGTGACTGTAGGAAGTCTTTCTTGGCAATGCAGCCACAACAGTGGTTTGCTTCACACGCATTTACAAGGCCTCCCCAGATGGTGTGATCTAAAACCCCTCCCCTGTCACCTACTGAATTATAGATCTCAAAGAACTGTGCACTAAATAATGAGAAGTAGAAATTTCCAGTGACATTCATAATTTCTGGAAATCCTGCAAAATTTCCCATAACACAGTTAAAGAGACTCACAGGACTCTCAGGCACTAAACATGGACTTTTATTAACTGAAAACATAAAAGGCTCACTCAGTAAAATTAATTTTGTGCAATTATACAACGTGAAACTTAATATTAGGATTTTAAATATGGGCTGTTTTTACTACGTTAAGCGTATTAAAAATAACTATTTTGCAAAGTGACATTTACAGTTGGTGAAAAGTTGCTGGAACTATGGATTAGAGGAAAACATGGAGGTCTGGAGTCCTTATTATGGGCTGGGATCTGTGCTAGGTCTTTTCATTGAGCCCTCACACAAATGTTGCAAGTAACTTATTGTCCCCTTTTCACAGATTAAGAAAAATGAGACTTGAGGAAGTTAAGTAATTGCCAAAGTCCACGCCACGCAGATCCGTCCCACTCTGATTTGAAGCAGTGACCTTCCCCTCCTTCATTCTCCCCACAAAGGGGCTACATTATAAACAAAGTTGTCCTAATTAACTACAAGATATAATGCTATCTCTGAATTTTAAGGAGAGGAAAAAAAGGGAAACTTGAAATAGAAATGGCCTGTCATACCCCAAAACTTTGGTTACCATTAAATGAGACTTTCTGAAAGCCCACTCATTAAAGAGAATTCATGAAAAATTAATAGTCATTTGAAGGTTAAAGCAGATTTTTTAAAGTTGAACTTGCCCTTAACTATCCACAGGACTCTGACAAGTCCAATAAAGTTGCCAGATCCTACTTGTTTGGAGAAGGTACAATGTGTGTCTCCTCCTCCAACACCACCAAAGGACCGGTATGATAGGCGTCAGTTGCAGGCAGAGACAGCAGAGGGAAGAATGAGGGCTTGATGGTACTAAGTGCCAACATGAGAGCCAGCTTGATCACAGTCCCACAACAAGGCCTAGACAATACTAAGTAAGAGACAAGCACAAGGGCGGGTGATTCTGTAGATGGCTGTAATCATCAACTCCCTCATTTCCCCTGGCAGAACCAAGGCCTGCTCTGTGGCTTGAGTGAAGTTGGTTCCCCTCATCCCTTCGTTGGTTTGGGCACAGTTCCATTACCCCATCTGTTTGGGACCCCCAGGCCTTCTGCTGAGCATGGAGTAGGGAGCAGGCGGAGAGACGAGAGGCCCAGCTCTTGAAACGGGCTCCCCAGACCTAGGCTCAGAACACAAGTGCTGCCAGAGTCTTAGCCACAAAAGAGCCAAAACTTTCAGATGTTGTTTAGGTTTTAATTTTATTAAACTGAAAAACCCTATTTTTAATTTTATTTGCTGGCATCCCTGTTCTCCCTTTCCCTTGGCTTTCAAATGATAAATTCCAGCTGGGGTTCAAACTGTTTTCCAAGATGGTCTCTGGTTAAAACAAATATGGTAAAACCCTGGAGAAGTATGAGATAAAAGAAACAGCTCATAACACAAGGGAGCTCAACTTAATTTTGTTGAAAAACCTATAAACACATTGAGCCGTTGCCTACCCTCTCCCCAAGGCACCGCCCAGCCTCTGCAGCAACAGAATCAACAGGAATTTCTTCAGCACTGACTACAGACTACACTGTAGAATGTGCTGGCAAAAGGCACAGAGTTGTTTTGTGTCTAAGGACTCAGGATGCCAAATATCATTTCTAGTCCACTTATGTGGAGCACTAAGAGTCGTAGAGTCAGTACATCTAGGACCCAGATTTCAGGCAATCTGATACCATACAAAGGAAATAGGTACTTCCCCAATCGGGTATCTTGTATCCAGAGTCCAGTTTTGTTTGTTCTGCTTGCACACTTCCTGCTCTGCAGAGCCACACTCTCTGCTAACGCCTTCTCCTCCCCCCTACCCCGTAATAACACCCCCAGTGACAGCCAGGCACCCTCCCTGCAGCACAGGCCTGTGAGAGCTGTCCTGCCAGACCGTGAATTTATTGCCTCACTTAGCAAGAAAAGCAATGCTTGCTTTCTGAGCACCGGAGTTTCTTTACTTCCTAGCACTTATCAAATACTTTACATGCACTGTGTCATTGAATCGCCGCAAAAACCTGAGTTAGAAATTTCTGTTCAGGGGCTCCTGGGTGGTGCAGTTGGTTAAGCATCTGACTCTTGACTTCAGCTCAGGTCCTGATCTGCGTGGATATTTTCTCCCTCTGCCCTTTTCCCTGCTTGTGTGCACGTGTGTGCTTTCATTTGCTCTTCAATCAATCAATCAATCAATCTTAAAAAAAAATTACTGCTAAGTACTTTTTATAGATCAAGATTTCGAAGCTGGTTCAGTAACAGTGCTGGAACTCAAACCCTGGCCCAGTGGACATGCTGACTGAGCTATTACACATGGTGATGGCCTCTATCGTGGTCACCAGTGAAAACATGGGGTTTGGGGTTCAGACAGATGTGGTTTCAGCTCCTGGCTCTGTCTCGTGGCTTGGGAAAGTCACTCTCTGAGCCTAACTGTCCTCATTTATGAAATGGGCATAAGAGTATCTTGCTGCAAAGGTCACAGTCAGGATTAAATGGAAAAAGTACCCATGAAGGTGCCAGGATAGTGCCTACCACAGTTAGATGCTCAGCAGACATTAGTCTTTCACTTTCTCTTGACAAGAAGTATACGAAGTTCCTGACAGTTATTTCTGGTGGGAAGACCAAAAAATGCACAAATCTTGAATGCTAATCATATGGAAATAGTACCGAATCCTTGAACTTATGTTTCTTTTTTGAAAGGTAAATAAAGGAAAGAGGGAAGGAATGGCTATTATTTGTGAATAATGGTCCCAATAAAACTGTAAAGCATTTTTTCTTTCATGCTGCTCTTGGCTCTCCAGCCACCTCTTTGGCAGCTCGACCTTCCCCACATCTCATCTATCCTATCACCCCCTCTTCCTCCCTGCCCCCAAATTTTCCATCCCAGTTGACAAAGTGCTAATCAGATGAACAACTGTAGTGAATGGGAGTTAACATATGTGCATTTTAAAGAGCTGTTTTACTGGGACACTCTTCCCTGCTTTTGTTTATATTGAGTATAGATGCTAATTGTTGTTCTCAACCCTGGCCAGGAAGAAAGCCACTCCCCTAGTAGTAGACCTTTCAGGGGTGGGGCTGATGAGCCCAGGTCTCAGTGGCCCTGGGAGGGAAAGGGCCTAGAGCAGAACTAGGGATGCTGGGCCCAGCCCTGCAGGACCCTGAGAGCCATAGCCATGTGATTTTGCATTTCAGGAGAGAAAATATCTTCTCACAGAGGATAGGGACAGGTCAACTGCAGTTTTGAAAGCACTTTCTTGAAGATTTCAGTGTTTTGGTGACGGAATCATTAAGAAAAAAGTTTAAGACAGCTTAAGAAAAGATAGAAAGAAAAGGTGGGCACCGAAAGAGGAGCCCATAAAATTGAATAAATTAGACATGTAAATATATCAGGAAGCAAGAGGAAACAAGCATTCTTTATGGAAGAATTTAAAAGCCAATTACCTAAAACGTTAATGGCACTAAAAGGAAAACTAATACAACAGGGTTTGTTAAGTTCAAGTAACTAATCATTCTTTTTGGACCGCATAATTCATGTCCCAAATGAAAAGAAAATGTAAAAAGCTTTATCATTTAAAATACATTTTAATAATCCTCCATTTCAATGAATTTCTCCTTCATTTTAATTATCAGTCCTTATTTCTGGGAGGAATTTTTGATTTCAAGTGCTTCTGATGAAAAGCAGTTGAGAACTATATGAAATCTTTTAATTTTTAATACATTTAGAAAGATAAAGTTATTAATCTTTTTGGCCAAAAAAAATTATAACATACACAAGATTTTATTCATTATTACAAAACAGTCAATTTCGTATCTTCACCCAAATCTAAGAATGACTGGGTAGCATGAAAATGTAACTGAAAGCTTATGATCTATGGGGGACACAAAGCAAGACAAATAGAAACTTTTGAAATGCTTTATTAATCACATTCTCCCATTCTTCTTATTTTTTCTTTTTAAGAATTTATTTATTTACAGAGAGAGAGAGTGAGAGAACACAAGCGGGGGAACAGCAGAGGGAGAGGGAGAAGCAGGTTCCCGCTGGGCAGGGAGCCCAATGCGGGGCTCGATCCCAGAACCCTGGGATCATGACCTGAGCCGAAGGCAGTCACTTAACCAACTGAGCCACCCAGGCGCTCCATCTCCCATTCTTCTTCTTATTGTTAACATTAACTGGAATTAATTAAGATTCAGTTGGGTCACATAGTTGAAATTGACCTTGATAACAACTTCTTCCAGGTAAAGACATTTGATGTCCTACCCCTAGTAGCAAACATCTGTGCACACTGTCTTTCCAGGAGAATCCGGCATTTTCTGAGTCAGTTGGTTTTTCAACACAATGGATGGGCAAGGAAACATCTGCAGAAGAGCTTTCATAAGCCGCACGGATATCTCATGGCGAGAACTCTTCACCAACAAATTAAAAACGGGCCCCTTCTTTTTAATCTTATATTTTAATATCAGTTGGAACGGTTAAGTATCTGGGATGAGTAACAAGATGACAGTTGGTGAAGAAAACCTTTTCCTTAGTGGGATAAACAGAAAGATAAGGTTTCAACATGAGAATGTGCAGTCAGTTGGAACAATTAAACCAGGACACAGGGGTGCCTGGGTGGCTCAGTTGTTAAGCATCTGCCTTCGGCTCGGGTCATGATCCCCGGGTCCTGGGATCAAGCCCCACATCGGGCTCCCTGCTCGGCAGGAAGCCTGCTTCTCCCTCTCCCACTCCCCCTGCTTGTGTTCCCTCTCTCACTGTCTCTCTCTGTCAAATAAATAAATAAAATCTTTAAAAAAAAAAACAAACAACCAGGACACATGCAGAAGGCTCTTTGGTCAAAATACCATGATTATGAAACCAAAGCGGAAGAGATCACAGTATGGTTAAAAGCAAGGGACTGGAATCACAAAGATAGTTTTATACTGTGATTTCAAGGGTAGATTTACTTTATAGAATGGGCATTTTTAAGGAGCATGCAAACTGTAACTGTTCCACTGCTTTATAGTACATTTTTACATATGTTTTGTTTTCACTTCTGATTTATCTTCAACTCACAGTGATTTATAACCCTTTTTGCTGCAAGTTTTTCTCTATCTCAGCTTTTATGTCAAATAGTTCATGATTTTTTTTTTTTTTAAAGATTTTATTTATTTATTTGAGACAGAGAGAATGAGAGAGAGACAGCACATGAGAGGGGGGAGGGTCAGAGGGAGAAGCAGGCTCCCCGCCGAGCAGGGAGCCCGATGCGGGACTCGATCCCGGGACTCCAGGATCATGACCTGAGCCGAAGGCAGTCGCTTAACCAACTGAGCCACCCAGGCGCCCTAGTTCATGATTTGTAAGTGCAAATGCACAGGACTGTGTATTCCTTTGTCATGTGGATTATTATTTCCTAAAACTCCTGCTTGGTAAGTCTTGACTGTTAATTATTTCTTAGTGAAGACACACCTTGATTAATATAGAGAGACCACCTAGAATACAGTCACACTGAAAAAAATAGAGAAAGACAATAAAGCAGCAGGTGCCCACTGGTACTGAGGTAACTGCATGAGCGGTGGTTACCTTTGTGAAACGGACCAGATTGGTTGTGTAGGAGTTAACCGGCAAATACAGACTCTGAGATGCAGCTGAGGTAATCAGATGCCGAACTGAGCTACTACAGAGAGTGAAATCATCAGAGCTGGAAAGCTGTGGAACCACTCTGGGATCTTTTCCTTGTGAATTCTGCCCTGCTTCTCCTCCATCAACACCTTTATTGTTATTTGGATGGCAATGACAAAGTCTGGTTGAAGGAACATGTACTCTCATCTACACGTTAGAAACATGTCAGAGTTACTCTCCATCTTCCCTGAAGAGATGCAGTGAATTATGCAGTCCACCTGTATTCCCTTTTTCTCAAGGCTCTGCACATTTGTATGTGTGTGTATGTAGGTAGATGACCCCTGGTTCTGGAGGCTAATGGCTGACCATCCATGGACACTGACAGCATATGCTGGGTTCACCCCACTGCTATCTCCCTATGGCACGTACCCTACCTGGTCCCACACTGTGCTCTCCACTCCCACTGTTTGCTGCCTAGTGCTGAGAAATCCAATGACTGAACACTGGAGAACATTACAAATTTAAAGTTCCCAGTGTCAAACTGCAGACCTATTCCACAATCTTGTCTTTTATCCCTAAGAGACTCCCTTCAGTTCCTCACTGGGGCTAGCTCAGGTTTCTCCCATTGCTTTTCTGAAGCACTCCCCCTCTCCCCCACCCCCACCTTATCCCCGTGTCTCTCTCTCTTGCCAATGATTTTTGGCATTGACTTTGCAATGGATGAAATGTTTGTGTTCCCCTAAAATTCGTATGTTGAAATCCTAATGCCCCAGCATAATGGTATTAAAAGGTGGGGCCACTGGAAGATAATTAGGTCATGAGGGTAGAACCCTTATGAACAGGATTAATGTCTTCATAAAAGAGACCCCAAAGAACTCTCTTGCCTTCTTTGTGAGAATACAATGAAAAGATTGTTTGCAACCCAGAAGAGGGCTCTGAAGGGGAGCAGAATACATGACAGAATACATGACACCACATATGCTACCACATGCTACTCTGGCATGTGGATTATTTTGAGTGAAGGCAATCAAGACCCAGAAGACTCAAGAAAAACTTTTACCTCTTCCTAACTACCTAAAAGAATTTTGCTAGGGGGCCTGGCTCAGAGAGAGGCCTATTACCAAAGATAACTGTTATCTGAATAACCTATCTGTATGACAGGGCAAACATCCAATTACCAAACATCTGCTCTTCTTATCATCCTATGAATTACCCTCCTCCTTTTTGGAGCCCCAGCCCCCTATCCCATTCCTTAGCTCAGGATGGCCTATAAACCTCAATTGCCCAACCTGTCTTTGGGTCACACTGTTTTTGTGGGGCCTCCATTCAGACATAATTAAATTTGTTTTTCTCTTGTCCTATATTAGTTTTATTATTAGGTCAGCCAAAGAACCAAAAAGGGTAGGGGAAAAATTTTTCCTCCACGACAGCAGTCCCCAGAATCTGACCATGCTGGACCCTGATCTTGTACTTTCAACCTCCAGAATTGTGAGATATAGATTTCTCTTGTTTATAAGCCACTTATTCTATGGTACTTTGCTATAGCAGCCTGGAGAGACTAAGACCTTGTGGACAAAGAGAAGTCATCAAGTAGAAACTCATTTACTGTTCCTTCTTTCTATTTCTAAATTCTTATATGTAATTAAACAACACAAATAAATTTACCTATTCTGGGGTGAGGGGAAAGGAGGGAGAAGCACTGTTACTCTAAACATACAATTCATCTACCTCAAGTCCTGAGACACTAAAATGTGAAAAAAATGTGCATTTTAGAATAAGGAAATAGGAGTATTTCCAACCCTGTTCTGCACCCCATGCTTCTCTCCAGGCCCCTTGTGATGCCTCAGGGATCCTCTAACATTGGTGAGCTCCCAGCGTTCCCTGACCATCCTATCTAGAAGTACCTGCTCAGCCCCATGAGATCACCTGTTGTTTCTTTCTCTACTCTAACCGTCCTTCATTATAATGATACTATATTATGTCTCCTCCTGCTAGAATATAAGCTCCAAGCAAGCAGGAGCTTATTTTGTTCACTGCCAAGACCTCGGTCCCCAGATCAGTATCTGGTACACAGCTATTGCACAATATGTTATTCACCAAATGAGTGAACTATTAACTCTCAACTGTACTGTCTTGCTTTCTCCTTTGCTTTTGCTGAACACAAAAATATAAAATCCAAAACCCCAATAAAGAGTATTTGGGCTCTCTCTATCTTCTCTTCAGGCTACTGCCCTATCTCCTTCCTTTTCTTCATGAGAAAATTTAATAGTAGTTAGTGTATATGGTCCCTGTCTCTACTCAACTTCTATTCATCCCTCAATCCCCTATCCCCTTAAATTCCATTGTGTAGAGGCACCTGGGTGGCTCAGTCATTAATCGTCTGCCTTTGGCTCAGGTCATGATCCCAGGGTCCTGGGATGGAGCCCACATCGGTCTACTTGCTCAGTGGGGAGCCTGCTTCTCCCTCTCCCACTCCCCCTGCTTGTGTTCCTGCTCTCGCTCTCTCTCCGTCAAATAAATAAAATCTTTAAAAAAAAAAAAAAATTCCATTGTGTAGTACTAACATGTCCTTCTGTCAGGAGTCAGATTGGATGCTTAATGGATTATATCTCACTTAATCCTCCACCAACTCTCAATATTAACATCTCTAGTCTATAGACACAGAAACTGAGTATTTCTTGTAAGGGCACAAGGTTGGTAAGTGAGAGTTCGATTTGAACCCAGGTCTGTCTGGAACCAAAGCTGTTACATTCCAACACACTGAACTTATTACTAAGGTGTTTTGTAATTTATCTATTTGCCTGTCAGTCTCCTCTGGTGGCTGGTGAGTGCCACATAATAGGAATCCATAACATCGTTGCTGGAGAGACAGTTAATACACAGAGTGATTCCCTTCAGTCCTGACTCTTGCCTGGGTGGCCTTCTTTTGCAAAGCCTCTGGCAATCAGGCTCACACCAAAATGTAATTTTTTTAAAGCAACAATTACACAAGTACTGACTTAAAGTAGTTTTTTATGATATGCAAAAATGAAGAAAAAAATCATTACAAAGGTCTTTTATAATTTTAGAGATAATATAGATAATATAGGTTTTCTAATCCTATACCTTTGCAATGGAAGTCATTGAAGAACATTGGGACTGAATAAAAACGTCTAAAAATGCTGAAAGAATTTCTGAATTCCTCATGTGGCAAGTCCTGCCCCTTTAATAAACTTGATCAAACATCAGTGCTGTGGCCTATAGTTTGGATTTGTGGGATTTTCCTTTTTTGGTGGGGCGGGGGGGGGAGGGAGTTCCTCAGGGAAAAGCAAACAAATTACATCACACATAAGAAGGAGGGCAGAGGTCTGGCTTTGGTTCTTCCTTTTGCTACTGGAATGGGTCTGAGCAAGATAATAATCCTTAATGGCCTTTAGTTGCTTCCTTTAACAAGAAAGGATTACACTGGATCATCACTTCTCAAAGTGTGGTCTGCCAACCCTGGGAAGGGTCCCAACACTGTCTTCTCATTCTAATAACAAGATGCCATTTCCCTTTTCCAGTGCGTTGACCTTTGCATCTGTTGCACTGATGAGACAAAAGGGAGAACTGGGTCAAACTGCTCTGGTGCCTTAGCCTGAATTTAGGCAGTGAGAGCAAACTGTCCACATGGCTATATTCTTCACCAACACACTCTCTCAGCACTACAACACAGAGTTCATACTCGTAGGACCTTCTGCTGCATGCCGAAGGATGACTTGAGGAAAAGCACTTGTGCCCCTGAGTTGTGAAGCTGAACTCGCGGCTTTCATCGTGGAACACCACTTCTACGTGAAACCATCTGACAGACACATGCTGAAAGAACATGGCCAAACTTAGGTATCTGGCAGACATTTTCTCAAAAGTGAACTAACAGAGCTTGTCACTACAAGAAAAAACATCTGACGGTAACCGTTGGCAGTGATAAAAATCATTCTTAAAAGCGGCAGAATTTTGGAAAACATGAATTCATCACTGGGAGCTTGAAGCTTCCCAATACTCAATGATTTTTCAGATGAGACTGGTGGTTACATTAACAAAGAGGATCTTTCAAATACTGAAAAAAATGATGTATAGAAGATCTGCAAACTCAATGAACTCCCCCCCCCCCCCCAAATAACCAATACCTGATGTTACATGGATGGGTAAAAGACTCACTCAAGTGTAAGACAGACCAAAAAGTAGCAGAATACAAGAAGCACCTTGACGTGGTTTCAAATTTGTCATCACAACTGAAGTTTAAGAAGTGACCTGACTCTGGGCGCCTGGGTGGCTCAGTTGGTTAAGCGACTGCCTTCGGCTCAGGTCATGATCCTGGAGTCCCGGGATCAAGTTCCGCATCGGGCTCCCTGCTCAGCAGGGAGTCTGCTTCGTCCTCTGACCCTATCCCCTCTCATGTGTTCTCTCTCTCTCTTTCTCTCTGTCTCAAATAAATAAAAATCTTTAAAAAAAAAAAAAAAAAAAAAAAAAAGAAGTGACCTGACTCATTTAAAGTCAGTTATAGTTATGGGGCATATTTTGGTGTTATATCAAAGAAAAATAGGCACAATTATCTGAAAAGGTTATTAATATACTCCCTCTGTTTCCAGCTACTGTAAAGCTGGATTTTCTACAAACACCTCAACATAAATGACTAATCACAACATACTGAATGTAAGACCGGATATGAGACTCCGACATTTTTAATGAAGCCAGACTTGTAACATATTTGCAAAAAACAAAAGTCAATGCCAATCTTCTCACTAATTGTTTCTAATTACATAAAATAGGTTACTTACATTAAGCTGTAATGAGCTTGTTATTGTTATTTTAAAATGAATTCACAAATATATATATATATTTTTTTTCAGTTTATAATCTCAAATATGATAAATACGAATGGATATAATGGACATAAACAAATGTTCTTTAGAGTCCTCAAATTTTTATGAGTATAAAGGGGTCCTGAAACTAAAAAGTTTGAGAACTGCTGAACTAGATAAAATTTAATGTCCCAGCTCTTTTGAGATTCTATGATTTTTTTGTCGGGGGTGTGACCGAGAACAGAAGATAAAATCTGGAAATGTCTTGTTTTTGGCTGATAAGTTTTTGTTTCCTTCACCTTTGTTTCCTGTGAGACTATAATATGGCAGGTCCATAGGACAGAGTTTTGAAAACAAAGCATTTAAAGGTAATTTATTCTAATAAAAATATCAATTATAATTAAAACTTCAGTAGTTGGAAATGTTAGAATGAAGATTAAGTAATAAAACGCTTGACAAAAATCTTACAAAGGTGTAATGCTTCAGAAATTTATTTTACTTAGTTTGAATTTATATTCATGGAATATCTCATAAATTATATTTAAACTAATGACATTTGTATTTTCCTCCAGTTTAAAAAATGTCATCACAAGATTCTTTTGGTAGTACATAATCTTTTAAAACACAGAGCACTGTTTTTAAAGAACTTGAAAAATGCATTCAAAATCATCTTAAATTATTTTATCAAAACAAAACTAATACGTTTTTCTTTCTAGTATAAGTTGGGTGTTGGAATTTCTTTAAGTATCTTTACAATTTTGGTTCCTAGATGGGACAGTATGTTTATTCCATTAAAGCATTACAAGACTTATGCATTTCTGTTCTTATTAGTATTAGACTTTTACAAACATGAAATGCCTAGCCTACATTTCTGGCTTGCAAAGCATCCTAAATACCTCTGTCAAACTTGCTTTGCTTTTATCCCAGCTCAACTCATCATACCAACCATATGCATAAATAAAGATGTAAGCATCTGCTATATGGCAAATGGTCTCAGGGGCAGATGTTTCCATCCTTATGTTCATGTCACTGGGGCTGGATACATTATTTGAACAGATGTACACAATCTGAAAGTGTTGTGTCCCTCAGTGAAATGTCTCCAACTGCTTTCTATCAAAGAACATAGATGCTATTTGCACCTGCATTTATGTTAATAATATAAAGGCAGCGGGGGTTCTGACAAAGTGGAATGTGATGCTATGAAATATATTTGCATGGTTAATTGGACCTTCTGAGAGACTCTGCTGCCAAATGGCCACACTGACATTGATACATGCCCAAGCAGACTATGTGATTAGTAGCCTGCTTTTTAAGCAGGGGAAATATGGCTATTTCAAACAACAAAAATACTCATAAATCTGAATTTACTATGAATATTCTAAACCCTGGCATTATATCTCAAAATAGGAAAACAACTTCAAGTACAAGGTCTACGTGATAAGCTTTAGGCCACCCAGGTCATTTCCATTTTGTTTGATGAGAAAATTTCTATAGGTACGTGTGTGTTTTCCATTTGTACTTCTGTCAACAGCCTAACATACTAATAATCCATATAGTGGTATTTTGCAGAGGTTATTGCACTGGAAAGTTCCACTTTCCAACATTAAGTAAGTTAACCAAAACCAGCTTGAAAATGTCAATTTGTACTTGGTCTACGACATAAAATGGTACCAAAAGTCCAAGAACAGCATTTACACCACTAGTTAAGATCAAAATGTTTCCATATGAATGTCACATATTTGGAAACATAATATTTTGGTAATACATAGGGAATGTCCCCCCCCAATGAGGTCACAAAGCCATGTTAAGCACTAAACACAAAGCATCAGATTATAGTGGTTCTCCTTGCTACTGTGCATTAAATGTGAGGGCTGAAGAGCTAAAGAATTTGTGTTAATAGTTGTATTCACAGCTTTAGTGAGCTAAATACTTGCGGTCTCTTTCAAATAATATATTTATTACTTTATTTATTTATTTTTTTAAGATGTTATTTGAGAGAGAGAGCATACGAGAGCGTAAGTGGTGGGGAGGGACAGAGGTAGAGGGAGAAACAGACTCCCCACTGAGCAGGGAGTCCGACTTGACTTGGCTGGATCCCAGGACCCTGAGATCATGACCTGAGCTGAAGGCAGACACTTAACCGATTGAGCCACCCAGGAGCCCTATATTTATTACTTTATTAACTTGACACTGATAACATCAACTTTGCACAAAATTATTATATCTGAGTTAAATGTTACCCAAAGTAACTTATTCTACAAATTATTCTGAGATTTACATTGTGCTTTAAAAGAATTTAAAAGACTTTACATTATTTGTTTCAGAGATCTGTAGATCTGTGATTCAACAGTCTTGCACAATTCACAGTGCTCCCAATAGCACATACCCTCCCCAATGTCTATCACCCAGCTCTGAAACAAATAATGCAATGTATGTTAAGAAAAAAAAAAAAAGAAGAAGATAGCAGGAGGGGAAGAATGAAGGGGGTGGAAACTGGAGGGGGAGATGAACCATGAGAGACGAGGGGAGGGGGGGTGGGAGGATGGGTTAGCCTGGTGATGGGTATTAAAGAGGGCATGTTCTGCATCGAGTCCTGGGTGTTATGCACAAACAATGAATCATGGAACACTACATCAAAAACTAATGATGTACTGTATGGTGATTAACATAACAATAAAAAATTAAAAAAAAAAAAGACTTTACAAGGTATATTTGTATACAGTTGATCCTCATTATTTCCAGATTCTATAGGTACAAATTCGCCTGCTTGCTAAAACTTCTTTGCAGTCCCCAAACCCATACTGGTGAGACTTGCATGGTCATCTGTGGACACGCACAAGCAAACACCTGAGTCATTCCATATGCACATTTTCAGCAGTGGCCAATGCTCTGCCTTCTTTCAGCTCTTCTATTACAAACAAGTGTCATTTTTGTGCTCTATTAATGTCACATTTTTCTTATTTTTTTTCCTTTTTGGTTGGTGATTTCACTGTCTAAAATAGCCCTCAAGCATAGCGCTGCTGTGCTGTCCAGTGTTCCTAAGTGTGAGAAGACACTGATGTGCCTTGTAGAAAAAATACATGTGTTAGATAAGCTTTGTTTAGGAATGAGTGATCATGTTGTGTCTGTGAGTTCAGGGTTAACGACTCCACATAAAGCTAAGTTCTGTACTGATAGTTGATGAAAACGTTGTGTTGTGACCAGAGGCTCACAGGAACCTAATGCTATGGAGCAATGGTTCAGTATTAGCTACAACCTTATAGAACGTGACTCTTGTGAATGATGAGAATCGACTGTATCTTATCTCATCTGGCTGTTCCAGAGCAAGAATTACTATTCCCAGTTGGGAGATGAAGGGACTGAGGTTCACTGATTTGACCAAGATCACAGAGCCTAAAAAGAAGGGTGGAAGGGTCAACAGAACTCAACTCTTCAGCTCTTAGTTCAGTATTCTTTTCCCAGACTGAGGGGGAAAGAAGAGAAGGGGAACAGGAGAGAAGGGGGAGGAGGAAAAGAGAAGATAGGATAGGAGCTTAAGAAGCAGCTTTAATACCATGGTGGAAAGAGTCAAACTGTAGTTAGATAATAAGATAATAACCCATTTTTTGGTTAAGTCCTCATAGAAGGTAAACTATTCTGATAGGTAGTACAGCTTTATTGAAACCGAGCCGAAATAGTAGAGCTTCATTTGGGTTTCCTTTTCCCCCCTGTGCTCCTTGCTCATGGCCTCTCCAAAGGCAATAAGTATTTGTTAAGTGAACATGCAGACTTGGGAACTCCACCTTGGTGTTTCATCAAGGACAGATGAAAATGTTTTCACAGCATCTAAATCATATGATTTTTTTGAAGTTTGAGTTTAAAGCGTTTTCAACAAAATTTAATGTATATATGTGAAGCCACTACATGCCAAAGTGCTTGAAAGCCTGCCAGAGACAAAAAAAAAAAATCATCAAGAAGTTTAAAAAGAACCTGATACTAGGAGCCTATAATAAGATCATTTTGCTAAACTTAAAAAAAAAAAATGAATATTCACTACTTTGCCCAAGTGTTCCCTGAGTTCTAATATGCTATACTCACAAATACCAAAATGTTTATGTCTGGATGTATACTATACAAAAATATAATATAAATAAATATAAAGAATACATACTATATGTGTATTTTTTAATCCAACAGCACCCCTTATTTTTTTAATTTAATTTAATTTTATTATGTTATGTTAATCACCATACAATACATCATTAGTTTTTGATGTAGTGTTCCATGATTCATTGTTTGCGTATAACACCCAGTGCTCCATGCAGTATTTTTAAGTCTTTATATTTTTAGGCCATACCATAATTATTTTAAAAGTATTTTATTATAGGGGCGCCTGGGTGGCTCAGTCGGTTAAGCGACTGCCTTCGGCTCAGGTCATGATCCTGGAGTCCTGGGATCGAGTCCCACATCGGGCTCCCTGCTCGGTGGGGAGTCTGCTTCTCCCTCTGGCCCTCCCCTCTCTCATGCTCTCTGTCTTTCATTCTCTCTCTCTCAAATAAATAAATAAAATCTTTAAAAAAATAAAAAAATGAAATAAAATAAAAACTCATTTCCTCGGGCGCCTAGGTGGCTCAGTTGGTTAAGTGACAGGTCATGATCCTGGAGTCCCGGAATCGAGTCCCGCATCGGGCTCCCTGCTCAGCTGGGGGTCTGCTTCTCCCTCTGGCCCTCCTCCCTCTCATGCTCTCTGTATCTCATTCTCTCTCTCAAATAAATAAATAAAATCTTTAAAAAAAAAAAAAAAGTATTTTATTACATCAAAAATCCAGGTTATTTTGTTTGTTTTTTTCTGATCCAAATCTGCATTCACATGATACACAGTAACAGCCATGACTGCAGAGTTAAACACTGTACAAGCTTTGGAACTGAGTTGGGGTTGATGGTGCATATTTAGATAACTGCAGTGGTTCCAAAGGGGGTCATGAAGACCCTCTTGCCAGAAAGCATCTGCTGCGTTCTCACCCCCACTTATTATTACTCTCCTTGACTAAAAATAGCACTCACAATTTGAAAACTACCTTTGGACAATGCAGATGCCATGACAGAGCTGAGAGGAACGTTGGAAGACGCGGGCAAGAAGACCTTCCTACTTGCAGCACACTTGCCTCGGCAATGGCAGCACCCAACTGTGAAGCTGGCAAAGGACGAGAAATTTCCAACAACTCCAGTAAAACAGACCCCCCCTCAGCTCAGATGAAGACTCCTTCCTGCCCAACGAACAGTAGGACTTGTTTTAATCAACTATGTGGAGACTGACAATTCATCCTGCCCTCTCCAAGGTGCAAACTTTGACCCTTCATTGGCATCACCACAGTGAACTTTCTAGCACATGGAAAACATAAACTGTCCCCGTCAGAGAACCATTTGGCAGAGCTGCTCCTCTGTGTTTCCTTATCTGGCAAGTAAGAAAATTTACGTGCGTTTTTAATCATTGTGGTGGGCTATCCTTCAACAAATTTAAAGTAGAAGTTACAACAACTTAGTTGGCCTTATCCTGTTGTTGTTATGCCTTTTTTTTTTTTTTTTTCAAAAACATGGTTTATTACTTGCTACAATTTGCCATTTTCCAACACAAAATACCTGTCCTTTTATTTCTATTATCTTATTATTTGAAAATATCAAACAAAAAAAAAAAGTTTTGGGAAAACCATAAATCCTACCCCCAAATCCTGAATGCATGAGAAGATAGAAAATTGTAATGAAGTAAGTCTAATGAACTTCTGGAGATTCTATAAGTAATACTTTCACACAGAAAGGAATAATGATGACACTAAATTATACTGGAAAGCCTTTAATATACTACAAATGATCATTAGAGTGATACTATGATATTAAATCTCTTTATCCAAAATTAGAAAACATTTAAATAGAAGGCACTAGAATTTCTAATTAGTTTCTGCTAGTTCTTTCCCAGCATTAAGCCCATATCCCTTGATCTCTAAATTCCACTTGGTTGTCTTCTACACATGTGTTAATGTCCTGAACAAATGTCATCTCCTCTGGTGTGTTTCCCCCCCAAAACGTCAGCCTCAAAACTTCTGGCCTAACCAACTGTCCCTTCATCCAGGTTCGCAAAGGATGTCATACTCACTTCCCATACAGCATTTGTCATGCATTCTTCTAGTTAATTACATACATGTCTGCTCTTCTAATAGGATTTTGTGTTTTGTAAAAGCACAGGCTGTGTCTGATTTATCTTTGGATCTGACTGGTTAACTATTATACTGGTGATCATTAAATCTGCTTCCACCATGGAAATTTTATTAGGAGATACTATGTGATACACTGGATTTTCTTAAGCTCCACAACTCTGCTGGTAAATACCTACCTGAATTTCATACATTAATATGTATAATATATGTGCATGTGTGTTTACAAGTCTGAAGTTTTTAAGTATCATAATTTATGGATAGCCATCAATGATGTGTTAAATAAATTACTCAGAATTTAATTAACAAATGGCATGTGCCCAGCACACTTCTCATGTCACATAACTGATTATATTTGATGACATAAATATAAATTAATATGTTTGATCAAAGAAGAAAAAGGGGAATGATCTAAAAATAGAACTAGAAATATTCTTTATACATTTACAGTGTGACACAGGGGACACAGTTTGAGTTTGGGATTTTGACAGATCTGGGTTCAAATCTTGGCTCAGTCACTTCCCTGACTGGTGATCTTGGTAAAAGTAACTAATCTCCCTGAACCTTTCAGATAAAGATTGTATCTAATTTATAGTGAGGATTAAAGAAAACAAAGAATGTAAAGTTGTGGGCAGAGTGACTACCACACTGGAGGCATGTGATTAATTGAGCTCTTTTAGTTATTTTATCTTCCCATCCAAGTACTAACCAGGCCCGACCCTGCTTAGCTTCCGAGATCAGATGAGATCGGGCGCGTTCAGGGTGGTATGGCCGTAGACTTAGTTATTTTATCTTTTTCTCTGTTAAGTTCTGGGTTTGGGGCTCAAGCATCTCTGGTCCCAGAAAAGACAGACAAAGTATTTACTAGAGCTACTGAACTCCTAGCTAGGCTTGATGGCGTCTTATTTTCTGGCCAAGCCCATGGAGATAACTAAGCTTATGCAACAGCTTGAGAGGTAGACAAGAAAACAAAACAAAATGAGGCTTGATGAGAAACAAAGGAGGCAGGAGGTGTGAGAGGTGACATGAATGACTTCCCCTTATCAGCCAGAAACCAAGCAGCGCATTGCTTCATTACATAGATTTACAACCTTTTAGAGATAGAGAAGAATATCTAGTAATCCTGGCTTTACTAATGGGGAAACCAAAGCTTACAAGCAAAAGAAGTAGTCTGAAGTTCCACGGCTGGCTGGCAGCAGATGTGGGAAAGGAGGTCAGCTTCCCTGACATTTGGTCTCGTGCTCGTCCTTCTAAGCAGTCACACCTCTAACTCAGATGAACAAGGTGATACCAGCTAGGACACTAAGTTTCCAACCCCTTGATCAGCTACCTATTACCACAGAAATCTTCCAAAGGATATACACCAGAAAACATTCACAGGAAATGCACACTTTTAGTTTCTAGTTAGGGTTGCTCTCCACTCTCTCATCCCACACCCTTTCTTGCCCTCATGCGCAGGGCTGGATCTCCTGTGATTCTTAAGGACTCTTTCTCCCCTTTGGCCAAATGTCTGGACCAGAAGTAAGCCTGAGGTCCTCTCTGTATTTACTTCCCTTGGGTCCCCGTGGATCATGCTTGGCCTTTTAAGGCCAGTAGGCACCTGAAGCAGGAAGCAGCCACGCTCATCTCATTACAACAGCCTCCTCAGATATTAATAACAGCCATTAAGAGTATAGCCACTATCATCTTATAGTGCCTAGTATATACGTAGGAATATGCTAGCTGATTTACATGTATTATATCTTTTCATGTCCACATGACCTCTAGGGTAGTACTTGCTATGTTCATTTTATAGATTTATAGATGAGAAAGAGGAGTCAAGTGATGTGCCTAAGATATGCAATTCAGTGGTAGGGCTGTCAGACCTGGACTCCATGCTCTTAACAGTTACAATGTTGCCTTTCCTTTTAGTGGAGAGATCAAAGAGTGTTTGCTATGGTTAAGGGTTCTTTATAGCAAATTCCCTCCATTCACTAAAAGTTTTGTCTTCCGTGAAGGAAGCCCAAGTTTGCATCATTAAAGACATTATTTTTCTCACATACATATCAAAATTTCTCTTCTGTGTAGAAAAGACTATGTAGGGGCAGGTGAAAGACTTGAATTCTTCCTAAGGTTAGAGTTTGCCCTTGAAGGAAATTTAATTACTCTTTATTCAGAAAAGACACTATCTCCACCTATAAACTGCTATAAACCTCCAGGAGTTCCTGTTAAAAAACCATGATTTTCGGGGCCCCTGGGTGGCTCAGTCGTTAAGCGTCTGCCTTCAGCTCAGATCGTGATCCCAGGGTCCTGAGATTGAGCCCCTCACTGGACTCCCTGCTCCATGAGAAGCCTACTTCTCCCTTTCCCACTCACCCTGTTTGTGTTCCCTCTCTCGCTGTCTCTCTCTCTGTCAAAAAATAAGTAAAATCTTAAAAAAAACCCCATGATTTTCTTTATAAATCATGTGGGGCTGGGGAATGGTTTTTCCTGTTTCTTTTTAAATGACTATGGGAAGAAAAAAGTCAAAGAAATGTATTAGTGACTATCCCCTCTCTCTACATCTGTGTTGTGTGTGTGCATGTGTGTAAGAATATATATATACATGAATATAGTCTTCTCACTAAAACACGTCATTTTGTTTCACCAAAACCAGTACTCGATAATTGCAGTAGACATCTATTGGTGCCAACTAAATGTCTACTAACGGGCTGGGGTCTGTGAGCTTTGTGTGGGATGAGATGGCCCTACTCTCGAGGAATTCCCAGTCAAAGATGCATGTCCTTCTATACACTTCAGTAATTTACCAAAGGAAATCAACTTTCCGACATAATTAGGATTTTGTTCTTAGTTCCAGGAAATAAATTACCTCTGGTTGGGGGATAATGGCACTGAATGTGTCAATTTCTACTATTTATAACGCACGCATTACTGTTTTCCTCAGCATGGTTATCTTACCTTGATCTTTTGGTGGTACTGATAAGGAATTCTGCATTATGATGTATTGGACTTGAATAGCAACTTCCCTAAAAATAACCAAGCACAAATAATAATTAGAAAACAATTCAGATGCCTTGTTAATACATACGAACAATGTACATTATAAGCTCTTTAAAAATTTTTCCTATTTATAATTATCTGAGTAATAAGAAATGGACTGTGTTATTAAGAAACTAATTATTTTACTTCCTTCTCTTTTGTATACAGACAGGGTTGTATGGAGTGTACTGGTGTGGGCTTGGAGGCAGAAGCAAAGACACAGTGAGAGAGGAACTGTATCTGCATCTCTGCCCGCAGTGGGGCAAAAAAAAAAAAAAAAGGCAAAATTAAGATTCCCTAAAAATGCCCTGCCAGATAATTATGTTTCATATACTCTATTTAAGAAGAAATAACTTAAATGTTTTGCAATATACATAAAGGTAGCATAATTGCAGTGTACTCATTTGATGAAATATAATTCAGTCATTAAGATACAATTATGAAGATTATGTAGCAATCTGGAAAATGCACTGAATGAACACGGTAAATGACATACACCCTAGGATTGCAACTGTATAAAAAACAAAGGCATAGCAAAATGCATGACAGGAAATATGGTAAGATGTGTACTGGCAATGTGTTTGTTGAGGTACTTCCAGGGGTTTCTGCCTCCAATTTAGCTATTTTCAGAAATGTCTATAATATAATGTATATTCAAAACATTTGAATATAAAAATAAGGCAGTTAAAGACCTTGAAAAAAATATAGCTAAATATTTTATAAGCTGTCAAACACAGAAGTGTTTCAAGCATGACATCAAAGACAGAAGCCATCAAGGTAAAGACAGATGGACCTTTCTATTTAGAATTTTAAATGTTTTTAAATAGAAAATTAGCCAAAATTAAAAGGCAGGACTTCTGCTATAGCCAAGATTGAGTAACAGAGACCAGATTTGTCCTCCTGCCTGAAACAAGCCAAAAGATAGACAAAACTGTGAAACAGTATTTCAAAACAATGGACATCAGATCAAAAGACTGTTCCCTCGGGAGACAGGAAACAAATGAGAAGAGCCGTATGACAATGTTGAAGGAAGGGAGAACTCTGGTGGAGATTCCCAGAGTAATGGAGAAAAGAGAGCTGTAGAAAGAGAAAGAGCAAAGAAGAGGATCTCCATTGGGTATCTGCATATGTACTGATCAGCACATGCAAGTAAAGAAACTACCTGAGGTCAGGGGAGGATCCAAGCTTCTCAACACTCACAGAGGGGCAGGGATATCACCTCTTCCTACCAGCCAGACTGAAGAAACTCCTAATTCACAGGACATCAAGTAGAGGACAAAGAAGGGTCTTGCCTTAGTAGAGGAAATAATCAAACCCTACACTAAGCCATTTCTCTGGTTTAATAGAACAAATAGTAAAGTGAGACTGAAAGGGAACAAACTATTTCCAAGTGTCTTAACTGTACATTTAGAACAGACCTACAAAACTATCCATCCCCCAACAAAGTAAAATTCATCATATCTGACATGTAATTAAAAATTATCAAGCATACAAAGAAGCAGGAAAACATGAGCCATAATGCAGAAAATAATCAAAACTGACCCTCAACTGACACACATTAGAATTAGCAGTCAAGAATACTACGTTCTAACTGTAATTAAGTAAGGACTGTATTTCATATGTTCAAAAAGTTAAATATAGATAGGAAAGATATAAAAAAGACCCACGTAAAATTTCCAGAGATGAAATCTATAATATATAAAATGAAAATACACTAGATGGGATTAACAGCATATTACCCATGCCAAAAGAAAATGTTAGCAAACTTGAAGACATAGTAACTAGAGATTTTCCAAAAGGAAACTCAGGAAGAAGAAAGAAAAAAGAAGGAAGGAAGGAAGGAAGGAAGGAGAAAGAAAGAGAGAGAGAAAGAAAGAAAGAAAGAAAGAAAGAAAGAAAGAAAGAAAGAAAGAAAGAAAAAGAGCAGGGGGGAGGGAGGGAGGGAGGAAGAGAGAAAGAAAAAGAAAAGAAAGGAAGAAATGATAACTGAGCTATAGGACAACTTCAAGTAGCCTAATATATTAGTAATCAGAGAGGAGAAAAATGGAAGGACAAAAAAAAAAATCATATTAGAAATAATGGCAGAAGTTTTTCCAAATTTGAGTAAAGCTATAAACACACAGACCCCAAAAGCTCAAAATTACCCGAAGCATAAAAAACAGTAAAAACTACACCAAAGCATATCATGACCAAATTGTTCAAAAATAGTGAAAAAAAAATTTTTAAAGGCATTCCAAAGATACATTACATATAGAGGATTTCTTCTTGGAAACAATGCAAGTGAGAAGACAGTGGAGCAGCATCTTTAAAATACTGAAATAAAAAACCTGTAATCTAGAATTCTATGTTCAGAGACAGTATCTTTAAAAAATAAAGGAGAAATGAAGATATTTTATAAATACAAAGCTGAAAAAATAATTACTAGTTCACTCACACTATTAAAATGCTGAACAATGTCTTTTAGGCAGAAGGAATGCTAGGTTAGAATATGGATCTATACATAGGAAGGAAAATTATAGAAATGGGAACTGTACAGTAAGCATACAAGTCTTTTTTTCTTAATATTTAAGTGTCCTAAAAATATGACTATTTAAATAAAAATAATTAAGAATGAAAAGTGGGGTTTATAACATGTAAAAATGATATATGATAACAATAGGACAAAAGTTGAGAGGGGACTAATATAAGTATACAATTGTAAAGTTCTTATATTATCAGTGAAGTGGTATAATATGACTACAAAGTAGATTATGATAAGTTAAACATGTATATTATACATCTCAAAGCAACAACTAAAATCACAAAACAAAGAATTTTAGCGAAAAAGCCAGTAATTTAAAAATGGAATCATAAAAACACTCAGTTTTCAAGGGAAAATAGAAGAACAGAATAAAACAGATGGGACAAATAGAAATAAGATAGCAAGATGGTAGATTAAAACCTAATCATATCAATAATCATATTAAATATAAATGGTCTAAATATGCCAATAAAAGAATAAAGTTTGTATAAAAATGCAAGACCCAACTATATGTTGCCTATAAGAAAGGCACTTTAAATATGGAGATACAAACAGGTTATAAGTAAAAGAATGGAAAAAGAGTTAGCACCAGACAAAAGAAAGGTAGAGTGGCTATATTAGTATCAGAAAAAGTAGATTATAGAGCAATGAATATTACCAGGCATAAAGAAGGTCATTTCATAATTATAAAAGGTCAACTCTTCAAAAAGATATAATAATCCCAAATATTTATGTTCCAAATAATTGAGCTTCAAAATACATAAAGCAAGAACTAACAGAACTGCAAGGAAAAACAGACAATAATTTATAATCAATACTCAATAAGAGAAAATCACTAAAGATATTAGAGGGCAACTTGACCCAATTGACATTTATAAAACATCCCACCCAACACTACAGAATATACATTGTTTTCAAGTGCACATGAAATATTTATCAAGAAAGACCATATTCTGGGCCATAGAAAAAGTCTCAATACACTTAAGAGGATTCAAGTCATATAATGTATGTTCTCTGACCACAGTGGAATTAAAGTAGAAACCATAAAAACACAAATATTACCTGGAAAATCTCTAAATACTTGTTAACTAAATCACACACTTATAAAATAACCTATGGGTTCAAAGAAGAAAGCAAAATGAAAATTATGAAGTTTTTTGAACTGAATGAAATGCAAACACAACACATCAAAAAGCAGTACACAGAGGGAAATTTAGAGTACTAAGCATCTCTTTTAGTAAAGAAAATAGGCCTCAAGTCAATGACCTCAGTTTCTACCTTAAAAAACAGAAAAAGCAAATTTAAACCAAAGTAAGTGGAAGAAAAGAAATAAGAGATTGGAGAGTATAATAAGTGAAATGAACAACAGAAAAACAGATAAAAATAAATCAAAAGCAGATTCTTCAAGAATATCAATATATTTGATAAACCTTTAGCTTAATCAAAAGAAATGACCAGTATCAGGAATGAGAGAGGTGACCTCACTACAGATACTACTGCTATTAAAAAGATAATAAGGATCATTACAAACAACATTTTGGCAATAAATTTGATAAGTTAAATTAAATGAACAATTTTCCTGAAAGACACAAACTTCCAAAGCTCACTCAAAAAGTCTCTATATTTTCAAAGAAACTGAATTTCCAGTTAAAAATTTTCCCTCGAAGAAAATTCCAGTCCGCGATGGTTGGTTTCGTGAAATTTACTGAATATTTAAAGAAGAAACAATACCAGTTATGCACAAATTCTTCTAGAAAATTGAAAAGGAGGAGGGAATTGTAACAATCTAATTCTATGAGGCCAATATTAAAGAGAGATTATACAGATATTATACAATATTAAAACCAGACAAAAAGCCACTAGAAGGAAAGAAACCTCCAGACCAACATCCCTCATAACATAAATGCAAAAATTACAAACAAAATTTTAGACCAAAGACACTACAAAGAGAGAAAATTACAGGCCAATATCCCTGATGAACACAGACGTAATAATCCTCAACAAAATACTAGCAAACTGAATTCAACAATATATTAAAAAGGTTATTCACCATGATCACATAAGATGTATTCTAGGGATGCGAGGGTGGCTCAATATTTGCAAGTCAATCAATATGATACCTTACATTAACAAGAGAAAGGATAAAAACCACATTATCATCTCAATAGATGCAGAAAAAGCATTTGACAAAATACCACATCCATTCCTGATAAAAACCCTCAACAAAGTGGATTAGAGGGAACATAACTCAACATAATAAAGGCCATATTTGAAAAACCCACAGCTAACATCATACTCAATGGGGAAAAACTAAGAGCTTTTCCCCCAAGATCATAAGCAAGACAAGGATGTCCACTCTCACCACTTTTATTCAACATAATATTGGGCGTCCTAGCTGCAGCTATTAGATAAGAAAAAGAAATAGCAGGCATCCAGGGCGCCTGGGTGGCTCAGTTGGTTAAGCGACTGCCTTCGGCTCAGGTCATGATCCCAGGGTCCTGGGATCGAGTCCCGCATCGGGCTCCCTGCTCTGCGGGGAGCCTGCTTCTCCCTCTCCCACTCCCCCTGCTTGTGTTCCCTCTCTCGCTGTGTCTCTCTCTGTCAAATAAATAAATAAAATCTTAAAAAAAAAAAGAAATAGCAGGCATCCAAATTGGTAAGGAAGAAGTAAAACTTTCACTATTTGCAGATGACATGATACTATATATAGAAAACCCTAAAGACTCCACAAAAAAAAAAAAAAAAAAAGCCTCCACTATTAGAACTGATAAATGGATTCAGTAAAGTCAAGGAAACAAAATTAATATACAGAAATCTGTTGCATTTCTGTACACTAATAATGAAGTAGCAGAAAAAGAAATTAAGAAAACAATCCATTTACAATTGTACCAAAAAGAACAGGATACCTAGGAATAAATTTAATGAAGGAGTTGAAAGACCTATACTCTGCAAACTATAAAACACTGATGAAAAGATATTAAAGTCAACACAAGCAAATGAGAAGTTATTCCATGCTCATGAACTAGAAGAATATTACTAAAATGTCCATAGTACCCAAAGCAATCACAGATTCAATATAATCCATATCAAAATATCAACAGCATTTTGTCACAGAACTAGAAAAAATAATACCAAAATTTGTATGGAACGACAAAAGACCCCAAATAGCCAAAGCAATCTTGAGAAAGCAGCACAAAGATGAAGGTATCAGAATTCCAGATTTCAAACTACACTACAAAATTACGGTAATCAAAACAATATGGCAGTGGCACAAAAACAAACACAAAGATCAACAGAACAGAATAGAGAGCCCAGAAATAAACCTATGATTATAGGGTCAATTAACCTATGCCAGAGGAGGCAAGAATATACAATGGGAAAAGACTTTTTTCAATAAATAATGTTGGGAAAACTGGACCACTACATGCAACTGGGTCACTTTCTTACACCATACAAAAAAAATAAACTCAAAATGGATTAAAGAACTAAATATGAAACCATAAAACTCCTAGAAGAAAACATAGGTAGTAATTTCTTTGACACCAGCCTTAGCAACATTTTTTCCCTCAGGCAAGGGAAACAAAAGCAAAAATAAACTATTGGGACTACATCAAAATTTTGCTTTTTGCACAGCAAAAGAAACCAACAGAACAAGGCAACTTACTTAATGGGAGATATTTGGAGTGGACACTCTTTAGGGGGTATTTTTGCAATATGCTGAGCCTTAAAGTTCCACATTCCTTTTGATTCAGACCTTCCTTCCGATTCAGAAAGTATTCATTATCATACTATACTATGGCATGGTAGTATAGTACTATACTATACTGCCATCCATCTTTATTATCATCATCCTTACTACCTTTTTAAAATTCTTCAGGGTGCCATTTGTGTAAAAACTTACACAAAAAGTAAGACTGTTGAATCACAGACCTGTACCTCTGAAACAAATAATACATTATATGTTAAAAAAAAAAAAAAAAGAAGAAGAAGAAGAAGATAGCAGGAGGGGAAGAATGAAGGGGGGGAAATCAGAGGGGGAGACGAACCATGAGAGACTATGGACTCTGAAAAACAAACTGAGGGTTCTAGAGGGGAGGGGGGTGGGGGATGGGTTGGCCTGGTGATGGGTATTAAAGAGAGCACGTTCTTCATGGAGCACTGGGTGTTATACGCAAACAATGAATCATGGAACACTACATCAAAAACTAATGATGTAATGTACGGTGATTAACATAACATAATAAAAAAATCATAAAATAAAATACACACAAAAAGTAAAATCCCTAAGTAAATTAGGATATATTTTTACAATAATGCTATTACAATGTTTCTTAAATTATTTAAAATATAAAAATTGCTTATCATATATTTTTGTATGAAAGCGGCTGGTTATGGAGAGGTATGGTTCAATACTTTCCCCCATATATGCATGAGAAAAGCTACCAAATATTAAAAGGGGCTATTTCTTATCTTTTTTTTTAAAGATTTATTTATTTTAGAGAGAGAGTGTGCACGAGTGTGTGTGAGCAGGGGGGCGAAAGGGAGAGAAAATCTCAAGCAGACTCCCCACTGAGCACAGAGCCTGATGCACGGCTCAATCCCACGACTCCGAGACCATGACCTGAGCTGAAATCAAGAGTCAGATATTCAACCGACTGAGCCACCGAGGCACTTCTAAAAGGGGCTATTTCTGAGTGGGGGATTAAATTACTCTTTACTTTCCTTTTTATGTTTGTGGATATATGACTAAGTTTCCCTAATGAACAAATACTATCTTTGCCATCAGAAAAAAAAAAAAAAAAAAGACAAGTCTTTATATTATTGCTCTGGAATGCTACATGAGATAAGGAGTGCCATTAAAATAATTTTACCTATACCCCCAATATTTTGGCCTTTAAAGTAGAAAATTTGCTCAAATAGAGTCTAATGTCTTCTTCTGCCACTGTTGTATTTAACTCTACTGTAATTATGAGAAGTGAATGAATTATGTAATAAATGCACCTAATGCTTACTAAAGCAAACTTATGAATAATCATAATCTTGCATCTTCTGATTGGGCTGGAAATAAAAGTGCATTATATAAATGTGCTAGAGGAAAAGTGGCATAAAAAGTCACATAAGCTCTAACAGTATCTTTCAAATATCACACGAGCAAAGTCAATATGCATCTTTACTCAAGGCACCATGATACAGGACTAGCAGTCAGTATATACAATTTCTGATAATTATAACCTGACTTTTCTCACTGGAATGCTGAAAGGTATTTTAAGTAGAAAAATCTACCTGAAAGGAAAAAATGTTAACTAATGCAAACAGTGAATGCCATCAATTATAGCAAGATTTAATACAATATGCTTTATAAATCACTCATATGAATACTTTTGATTTCAGTTAATATGTCATTTTTTAAGAATTGATTAAAAATGAAAATTAGGTGAATTGGTTACTTGAGAAGTAACAGCTTGATGGTTCTGGAAATGGAAATCTCCCATTTATTCCCTTGTCTTTGTTATGGTACCTTGCCTTCAAAATAAATTTAGATAAAGAACCTTACAGAATATATAAAAATCATTGGCTCCATGCTCAATGAGCTTATTAACATTAACCACGGTGTGAGTATGTGTTTAAGTGCATGCTCTTTTGTGTGTATATGGACACCAACCAGACCTGCAATGTAGCCATTCACCTAGATTATTATTTCTAGGGAACCATTTCCTAGAGAAGAAACATGTCATACATCACCTGCCTGATACATTGTCATTCAGATAAATGCCATAATAATAAGTGGCCAGGAGAAACTAAAATACAAAAACATTTTAAAAGGTAATAAAGTTTTGGGTGCCTTACCATTGATAATTTGTAACAGGCTCTTCTTTGTATGTTTAAGATAATGTGATTGGGCAGCTGCTCATCCCACAGGCCTTCCTCTAGTTTTGATTCTACTGTGACTTTTGATTATAAAGTATTGCACAGTGACTCTTGCACACGTTCTAAGTTTGAGGCTAGACCTGGAGTGGGTAAATCCACAGGTGAGAGTTTTACCGACACTAACTCTTCTGCACTGAGTGCTTACTATGTGAGGGACCTACCAGGTAATTCACACATACCTCTTAGCCTCACCTGAGGATCAGCAGTGGTTATCTTTCAAGTCAAGAAACAGGCTCAAAGAAATGAAGCAACATGTGCAAGGTCACTAGGATGAGCCAAAATTAATGTCCTCAGGTGTGTGTCTGATTCCTAAATTCATATACATGTTCCTGCTCTCCCACATGCAGATTCTCCCTTCCCCTCCATCCTTCCTCCCTTTTTTCCTTCTCTGATGCACACATGAACACACATACAAGTGTGCATCAAGTCAATGGAAATACACACAGAACTTTTTTGTGCTGGATACTAGAATAGAAGGAAAATCAGGGAAACACAGAATGGGAACAACGGGGGGAAACGGGGAAAAGTGGTTTAGTGAAGCTGGGAAAGGAGTGAACCTGGGGAATAAAAGAATTCAGGGAGAAATGACAGTCATCTTCGACACATGGAGAGAAGCTACTTGGGAGGACTGGAGGGACCCTCTGTGGCTCCAGCAGGCAGCATTAAGACCAGTGAGGGAAACAAGTGATAAGGGGGCAAATTTCACCTGGATACAAGGAAGAACTTCCTCATGACTATGGATATTCAACTGTGGAACCTACTCCATAGCATGCTATGGGATATATTAAATTCTGTCACCAAAAAAGTTGAGGGAGAAGCTGACTGAAGCTTTGGTTTTCCACCCTAAGAATACAAACAGTACACCTTAGGAACATGGCAGCGAAGGGCTGAGAAAGGTGGTATAACCCCAGACAACATATAAGTGAAAAAGCCACCTTCTTTTATGTATTAAGGAAATGAAACCAGTCATGACACAGAGGAGGAAAAAAAGGAACTCCTTGAGCGAACTCATACTTGAGAAGTATTCAACACTGCTCTTGTCCTTTATATACTCAGGTACTGTTTGAAAAAATTTAATGCACTTGAGAATGAATTTTCCTAGCTTGTTTTAAGTAATTTCATGTGTCTATTATATTTCACTATTTTTTTTTTTACTTTTCAAATCAATTTTATTGAGATATAATTTACATACAACAAACATACACACAAACATACACCCCAGTGTAGTAATCACATTCTTTATTCATATTAGGGGCCCAGCTGGCAGGACAGAGTGCCCCTTCCAGGGCTAGCTAATCCTGAAGACAGCAAACAACTCCCCTGTGAACACTCGTTTCATATGCAAACAAACCAATCAGAGTCCATATCCCCAACCACCTCCATTATCTTAATGTCACACAACTTGCCAATATTTTCCCTGGCCTAAATCACGCCAGGGCCAGGTACCAGACAACGAGGACCACCCTACAGCCTGGAGCTGCTGAAATCATTCAAACTAGCCAATCCTAAACTGTTTCTGTGGCCTTGCCTTGCCTCTCCCAGGAAGACCACAATAAAGGCTCTCGGCCATGCTTTCCCATAGCTCTTTCTGCCTCCTGACCAACCCTGGAACTTCCCAATGTGTGCCCTCTCCTCTTAGGAACTGTAAGAGATAAATTCCTTTTTCAAAGGTAGTTTTCCCTGTGTCTTTCACCCTACCACACCTGAAACAAATCCCAGATATATTTTAAGAAAAAATAAAATGTGAATATCACTTTGGAAAGTTTCCTCATTACCTGAAAAAGTTCCCTTGTGCTCTTTATAGTCAATCTCCACCCCTCATCATGGGACCCCAGCAATCACTGATGCTTTCTGTCACTATACCTTAGCTTTGCCTGTTCTAGGATTTCATATCACTTCATATCGATCAAACAGTATGAATTCTCTTCTTATATGCATCTAATCATTCCTTTCTCTTGTTGAATGGTATTCTGTCCTATGACTATAACACAAATAACACAATTTGTTTATCCATGCACCCACTGATGGGCATTTTCCTTGTTGACGGTTTGGGGTTATCATGAAAAACAGTGCTACAAATATTTGTGTCCAAGTCTTTGTGTAGATAAATGTGTTCACATCTCTTGGGTGAAAGCCTAGGAGTGGAATTTAGTCGAGGGTGGTATATTAACTGTATGTTTATAAGTAATTAATTGCTTGTTTTCCAAAGTGCTTGTACTATATTCCATTGATTTAAAAAACTACCTCCTCTAGGCAATGACTGAATTCATGTTTTTTTAGATCTTTATATAAATAAGAGGACCTGAATCCCTTACATTCAATTTTTTAAAATAATATAAGCTTCTAGAACATAAATTCTGACTAATAGTAGTATTCATCATTCACTCAATTGTAATAAATGCTTATTCCTATCTCTGTCCTATTTAAGAAACAAATAATATAATGCTCAAATTGGTACTAAAGGATTAGAAAAGCTGAAAGAGAATCTATAAATTTTGATCACTTAGAAAATTCTTAGTGCTTCATTAATATAATGTATTAATATTTGACAATCTCCTTCCTTCCCTAAATGACTGCATACTGCTAATGAGTTCAGTAAGAAAGCCCCTCTTTAAATTCAGATATTTCTGAATGTCAGCCCTTGAGAGAGTAAAGTGCTTTACAGAGTCATCCTGGGGGACTAATTTGTTTAAGACCCTTCAAAGCAACTTCTTTTCTACTTAGAGTTAGGGAAATTTTAGAAGTACATAGTCCTATTTCCCCTAATTTTTTAGATGTGTTGTTAAGTTGGTCTCACCAGATGCTCACTACTGTTCTCCAAACCAAAAAACCCTAAAAGACTAGACTGACCCTTAATTTTCAGGACCACATTCCAGCCCAATCTCAATGAGTTAAATGTAATGTAAGAAGGATCAGCAAACTCAGTAAGAAGATACACGTTTTTAACTAAAACTTCTTACTGTGTGGCCCTGGAGAAGTCATTTTATCTTTTTTTCTGTTTCAGTTTCCCCAAATTAGAAAGGGAGAGATAATAATATGTAATTGGTTTGACTAATTAAAAGGCATTAAACTAGTCTTACGTGTTGAAAATACATTGTAAAAAAAAATACTATTCAAAAAAGGTTATGTTTTATATGTTAAAGTTCTCCGGGATTCTTCCAAAAGTAAAGAAATATTTATTATTATCTTTGGCATTTCCAAGGGAAAAAAAGGGAATATAGTAGAACATACCTAGAAACACAAACAATGTTATTTCCAACTGTAAGATCTAATCATTTGCCCTCATACAGTGCACGTACATACAGATACTAGGGTTCCTTACCATGTGCTGTATGTACAAGTGAACAAGGCAAGATGTTTGGGAGGGCATTTTTCTGTCTCAGTCAAAATCTGTTCAGGAAAATATGTTCTAGCCTGAGGCCTTCTTTTCTTTTCCCTTCACAGGATTTCTATATAATTTCTTCCAAGTCCTGTGGCTCTAAGTACAATTCTACATTTATATTTCTAGTTCCCAGGTTCCAGGGCGAGATGTTCTCTGCTTACTACATATTTCCACTTGGCTACCTGCAGACTAAATGTAGCTCCTGCTTCCTCTGAAAGGGTTTTTCAAAATTATCGCCGCTCCTCCAAACCCATTACTGCCTTAGGTCAGGTCTTGCTGCTATTACAATAGCCTCAATTCTCTGCCTGCCTCCCGGCTTCCATCTTTCCAACTATTCTTTGTGAAACAGCCAGAACTCTCTTTCCCTTTTTCCTTTTTAATGAAAACATTTTTTATTTTATTTAGATTTGCTGAGGTATAACTGACAGATAAAACTGTACATACAGTGTACAACATGATGATGTGACGTATGTATACTTTGTGAAATGGGTTACCACAATCAGGGTAATTACCATATCGCACCATCTCACATAGCTACGTGTGTGTGTGCGTGCACTCTGAGGACACTTAAGTTCTCCGTTTTAGCAAATTTCGAGGAAACAACACAGTATTACTAACTATAGTTGCCATGATCCCCAGAGACAAGCACTTTCAATTCTCAGAGCTGATTCTTCTGGTGTTTATATCTCCGTATCTGTGGGTAACATGCTTATGATCCTACTTCTCGATTGGTCACTTTTAGGCAGTATCTACTGTGGTTCCACTGTGGAGAATGAAGAGCTATCTGTATTTTTCTCTCCCCATCAACAAAAATCCTGCTTAATCATTTTTCTGAGTATAGAATTCCAGGTTGAAATTTAAAGGCGTTGTTTCACGGTCTTCCGGTTTCCAATGTTGGTGTTAACAAATCTAAAGTTATTTGTGGTCCTTTGTATGCAGTCTGTTTTCATTTTTTCTTTATGGAAACAATGTTTGGAAATTTCACAGTTTTGTATCTCAGCATATTTTCATCCATTTGCCAAGTGTTTGGTGGGCCTTTTCAACTTGGAAACTCTCACATTCAGATCCTGGATTATTCAATTTTTTTTTGTTTTGTTTTTTAGAGTTCCTAATTTACTTTTCCCTGCTTTTTCCCCCTTGAACTCTTTATTATTCAGATGTCCACCCTCCCTGGACAGTGACATTTAGTTACACCCTTTCCCCCTCTTCCTATGTCTTCTCTCTTTTACTTTTCCTCTTTCTGGAAAAATGTATCTTCCAGTGTTTCAACTGAGTTCCAACTGTCATCTTTACCCAGTGGTCCATGAATGGTCTTTTTTTTTTTTTTTTTTTAAGTAATCTCTATACCCAATGTGGAGCTTAAACTTACAACCCCAAGATCAGGGGTCCCATGCTCCAGGGACTGAGTCAGCCAGGCACCCCCATGAATGGTCTTTTTAATGCAAATCTAATCATGCTTTTCCTGGGCCTCAGGTCCTTCAGTGGCTCCCTGTTGTCCACAAGGTAAAGTCCGACCTCTTCTGCACAGCACATGAGGCCTTCCACACACTGGCCTGTGGGGTCATCAATGCTACATTATTAAGAGCTGCATCTCCAAGGCAACCAAATATGTCCACCCATACGCCTCCACAATTCTTCATGGAAAGGCCTTCTCTCCCCTGTCTTGCCACATAATTCCTACTTACCTTCCTCTGCAAAGTCCACCTGGCCAATGTGAGGCATTTTTACTGATCTGTCCATTATCTTCCAACACACTTTGGCTCTCTCTTAGCATGTAGCATCTGTTTAAATCCATCTGTTTCCCCCTTAATTTGGTGAGTTTCTTGATGGTGGGACAATGTCATATTTATCAGAACCTAGAGGTGACTGTTCTATAATAAGGTTTAGTAAATGTTTATTGAATGAATAAAAGTCACTAGTCCTATAAAAACAACAGTGCTAGAAATTATTTAACAATACGTGCACAGTTCCACCTAATGCTTTTCATACCATTTAAATCTTTTAGTTTGCAATAGTAAGTTCCTAAAATTCTGAGTAACTTTTTCATGAATAGTGATTTTTAAATCTGAAGCAATGTCTTTTTAATTTTGCCACTATTACACTTTTCCATAACCTAAAGTGACAGATAATTGACTAAGTTAATTTTTCAGTAGTAAATTTCCTTTGATCATGACAGATCGCCTGGTTGTGTTTTTAGAAGGACTGAAGCACTCCTAAAATGACTTAAAAATTATCTTACGTAACCATAAAAAAAATGTCCTACTTTCAGTTTCTCTAGTACCAGGCTTGAGGCTTTTCAGATAGATCCACACTGTTTTAAGTGTCATCACCTACCCATAAAAAGTCCTAGGAAACAATGATTCCCAGCATTATATGTAAGTGCAATATGCTGATGCTGCAGCTTTTCTGTTAAAAGGCCTTAGTGCTTTTTAGTCCCATTTAAAAACACTCAAGTTTTGGCACGTTTTAACAAATAGGCATCCTTTCCTTTCTTATTTATTTAAATGTAAGAGACACAGATGTAAGAAAAACATTTGGGTGTTTCTACACCAACCAGAGCATCCTTGGAATTTCCCACCTGGATTCTCAATGCTCAAAGAATGAAGCTGTTCAGGCCAGTGAGGGTACCATTACAATGAAGATGAAAGCAATGCGAAAAAGAATTGCACCACTTGGTAATAAATGACACTCATCAGTAAAAGAAATGCATAAAATAAAGATGCTGTCATTTACGCATTCACAATATAGATGCATCTTGTGAATCTGCTCATTATTTCACTCCCTTGGATCGTTCTGGCTGGTGGTGTTTCAATCAGTTTAGATTTAATTCATTACTTTGAAATAATCACATCTCCACCATTCTTGCTCTTCTCCTGTCTACATTCAGTGATGCAATCCTCTTTAAACGAAGAGAGGTTTACAGCCAACTGGTATAATTTCAAGATCATTTTGGATCCCTCACGTTCTTTTTCTCTCCTAAATCTTACTGCTGCCAAGCACTGTGGCATTCTGGTTTCATCACCACAGACCAGCTGATGTGCTTTCAAAAGACTCTGGTTCTACCTGCTGCGTCTCTTCTTTTCTCCCTTCCTCGCAGCACCGCCAGTAGCGGCCATTTCTCTCTCAGCCCTACTCCCATCTTTAACTTTTTCTTCCTCCTCTACAGTGTCTGCATTAAATTAAAATCCCATCAATTAGCTTTACAATGACCGTTTCAATTAAAGAAGAAACCCCACGTCACTGCTCTATTTCCTGCTAATTTCATCCATATTTTTTATGTTCTTGTGGGTGTGTGAGCTGCTGCTTTACAGATGATTCTGTGATTTTTCTCCCTCTTTTCAAATAATTCAAACTTTCACCTTTTCCCTGGAGCACTCTAGTTACAGATTTACCTTTTCAGCATCAGCTAAATTTTTGTTATTCTATGCCCCTGATGGCATTTGTCTAATACTTAGGTTATCATAAAATGATTATCTGCCACACAGAAGAAGCTACACAGAAACGAACAAGCCTCCCTCTCATTCTATAAACCCGATTCCCTCCTCAGAGGCAACAGCTCTTAGCACCAATGTGGGTCTCCTTTCAGAAACAGTCTGTAGGTATATAAGACTTTCTCCTCTCCCCAAATCAGAGCAGATATTACACGCTACTCTTTTCTCATTTAATATATTTAATATATTTTCGAGAGCTTTCTGTATCAGCACTTATGGATCCTCTTCATTCCTTTTATATTTTTTAAAGATTCAGCTTTTTAAAGATTTTATTTATTCATTTGAGAGAGAGAGAGAGCAGGGAGAGGAGCAGAGGGAGAGGGACAAGCAGACTCCATGTTGAGCATGGAGCCAGATGCAGGGCTCAATTCTGTGACCCTGAGATCATGACCTGAGCTGAAATCAAGAGTTGGACGCTCAACTGACTGAGTCACCCAGGCACCCCCTCTTCATTCCTTTTAAAGGCTGTATAGTATTTCATTGCATAGACCCACAACTTCTTAACCATCCACCCACTGACTAACAATGAGATTGTTCTCAATCTTTTGCTCTCACAAAGCTGCAGTGTGCATTCTTACACCTGTATCTTCGCAAGTCCATCTGCGGGATGAAAGCACAGTAAGGAATTTCTTAGGTTGATTTAAAATTTTTAGGGATATTACCAAATTGTCACACAAAGAAGTTATACTGATTTACCCAACAACATACGAAAATGCCTCTAAAGCGCTATTTGCAAAAATTGCCACAGGAATTTTTCAGTCAACTATCCAAAAGCTTCAAAGATTCTAGCATGCCTAGATATTTTTCTCAACTCTAGTTGAATATAAAAACACTGCTCTTTGTTGAAATATACAAACACTGACAATAAAATGAAAACCAAGTTTCACATCTCAAGGATTTAGGAAGGTGATTGTTTATGGAAAATCCCTGACAGACTAGAAAAGGAAAAAAGAGTCAGTTGTAATAGAAAGTGCTGCTGCCCAGCATCACCCAAAGGAAGTGGGTATTAATGTCATGGACCATCGCCCATTAGTTGGTATCTTGCTATGAAATGAAAAGACAAAGTGATTTCCTAATTGAAAAAGACAAACCAGATAAAATAACGGGAGGAAAAAATCCTACATATTTGAAAAACTAGCCTTTTAAAAATGTTTTTCTTTGCAAGATATTAGAGAATGCACAGGTGTAGTTTGAAGGATAATTTTATAGTGTAAAAATGCCGCTCCTTTATCTAATATGAAATGATGTTTTGACTGAGGTGCTACCCGCTGAGGATCAGGTGAACCCAATTAACCCAATTTTTACTTGTCCGTACTAAGTGGTTTATTTTAGATGTATACTACTCCCTAAATCCTTTAGGGTACAACATAGAAAACCATAAACAGGCTATAAAGGTCATGACATTAATTTTCCTGTCATTCTCATGCTTTAAATAGGCATCAGAAAACTAAAAAAAAATCTTGTCCTCTGGGAGGGAAGGCAAATCTGAAACTAATTATGGTAGTTATTATTGTAATACTATTAAATTAAACACTGTGACCCAAGCTAAATTTATCGTGGTACCTTTTGTTAGTGAATAAAACTTCCCAAATAAGATTATTGCATCCTCTCATATAGCAAACTGATTCACCAGAGGACTAGTAGAACAAAGTAACCACTGAAAAGCCTGAATTTTCACTCACTTAGAGTTAACTAAAAAGTTTAAAAAGCATACATGGATTTTTTATGCATAAAATGCTCTCTTACAAAGCTTTATTTAAAAAGTAAAAACTTTACATGGGCAGAATATTGAGCCAATAGTCATATCTGTCACAGACAGTTTATCTCCACTTGTTTTCTGTGGTCTAATACGTCTCCTATTTTGTGAACTCGGGACTCTCTCCTATTGTTATTTATTTAAACCTAAAAGAAAATAAAGTGTGGGGGGATATCTCAGTAGCTTCTTTTTCTGCTTAAATTTCCAAAACTCAAACTGCTTTAGGTGTTTGGAGGACAACATGGTCCAGAGGCAATATCTAAGCTTAAGAGTCTTCTGGGAGTTCAGGTTCCCATCTCATTACCAACAGCTGGTCTGGGCTCCAGGTGGGAGAGGAAGCTGCTTGACCTGGCAAGTGGCAAGTGTTTGCTGTGTGTGTCCTCGAGCGCCCTGAAACTGGAATGATTACCCACGCAGACTCTGTTAGGCTCTTTTAATCCTTACAAATGCTGGAGGAGAGATAAGGGCCAAGGACAGTGAATGATGAGTTTGGGTGGGTGGGAAGAAAAGCTAGGCAAGAAGAAGGACTATCAACATCTGTGTGAGACTGAAGAGCAGGGGAAAGATGAGTAAGTAGCAACCACAAAAGAAAGAAAAAGGAAGAGGGAGGGAAAAGGAACAATGGCAACATTATTTTAAAAGGAGAAATGGCATGCGAAAGGAAAAAAAAAAAAATCACTTAAGTTCCAGTTTCTTTAAATATCTCAGAAGATCCAGAAAGCCATTTAAGAACTAGTTCTTCGTACACTCTCTTGCAGTTAGAAAGACACTTACAGGGGGTGCCTGGGTGGCTCAGTCGTTAAGCGTCTGCCTTCCGCTCAGGTCATGATCCCAGGGTCCTGGGATCGAGCCCCGCATCAGGCTCCCTGCTCCGTGGGAAGCCTGCTTCTCCCTCTCCCACTCCCCCTGCTTGTGTTCCCTCTCTCACTGTGTCTCTCTCTCTCAAAATACGTGAAAAAAAAAAAAAAAGACACTTACAGGACCTTTTGTGCATCGGTGAGTCTCAACAGTCTCAGTGACTACCGACTCACTGTTAAATGATTTTGCTGTTGATCAACTGCAGTAGTCTACTAAAACTTAAGGTGACTAAAATTAAATACTTATTTATTTTTTTTAAGATTTATTTATTTGAGAGAGAGAGAGAGACAGAGAAAGTGAGCAGAGGGAGAGGGAGACAAGCAGGCTCCCCTGCTCAATGGGGAGCCAGACGTGGGGCTTGATCCCAGGATTCCGAGATCATGATCTGAGCCGAAATCAAGAGTCGGATGCTCAACTGACTCAGCCACCCAGGTGCCCCTATAATTAAATACTTTAATAGCATCTTTTATTTCTCTAAATTTGAAAGTCAGTTTTAAAATAAGATTTTCTAATTGTCTTTGTTTAGAAGTGTTAAGGGACCATGAGGAAGTTCACACTGGAAAGATTTGAGAAAAATCAGAATGCAGAAGGCCAACAGAGAACCATTTTCTCTTGAAAGGGTTTCTACAATGGTTTACTGTGGACATGTAGGGATTCCAATTCAAAGGATATAATTAGGAGTGTTTCCCCGATCTTTTGTTTTCACGTATTTGACCATGTTCCCAGAACCTACTGCTTTACAGTTTAGAGATCCACACCCCAAACTGCCCTTTGTACTCGAAACATGTATATTTTCACAGGAACTGATGAAATAATTTTCCTAGCTAGTGCATGATGGCCTTGCCCAGCAGCCAACACGGAGGCAGCCATCTCTGTTTTATAATCATTTCAATGTTTCATTACATTTTGCAGTTATTATTTTAGAAAAAAAAATTAGTAGAGTCAAAAGATGAAAAGTAAATGTGATTAATATGACACCAAAAGCAGAGGCAATAAAAGTAAAAATAGGCAATTTGTACTGCATCAAAATTAGGAACTTCTGGGCATCAAAGTAAATTCAAGAGAATGAAAAGGCAGCCTACAAAACAGTAGAAAATATTCATAAATCATATATCTGATAAGGGAGTAATATCCAGAATATATAAAGAATTCCTACAACTCAACAAAAAACCTGGTTAAAAATTGGGCAAAGGACTTGAAGAGACACTTCTCCAAAGAGGATATATAAATGGTCAACAAGTATATGGAAAGGTGCTCAATATCACTTACTGTTAGAGAAATGCATGCAAATAAAACCCAATGAGATGTCACCTCACACCCACTAGGATGGCAACTATCAAAAAAAAAAAAAAAGAAAAGAAAAGAACAAGTGTTGATGAGGATGTGGAGAAATTAGAGCCTTTGCACACTGTTGGTGGGAATGAAAAATGGTGCAACTGCTTTAGAAAACAGTATGGTGGTTTCTCAAAAAAAAAAATAGAATGATCATATGATCCAACAATTTCATTTCTGGATATATATCCAAAAGATATGAAAGCAAGATCTTGAAGAGATATATATATACACCCATGTGCATTAGCAGCACGATTCACAATAGCCAGGAAGCAACACGAGTATCCATTGATGGATGAATAGATAAATAAAACATAGTGTACATATACAATGGAATATTATTCAGCCTTAAAAATAGAAGGAAGTTTTGACACTTGCTTCCACATGATGAACCTGGAGGACAGTATGCTAAGTGAAATAAGCCAGTCTCAAAAAGACAAATACTGTGTGATTCTACTTAAATGATATATCTAGAGTGGTGAAATTCATATAAATAGAAAGTAGAATGGTGGTTGACAAGGGCTGGAGGGATGTGGGGAGAGAGGGATTTGTTGCCTAATGGGTATAGAATTTCAGTTTTGCAAGATGACAAAAGTTACAGAGATTGGTTGCACAACAATGTGAATATACTTAACACCACTGAACTGTATAGTCAGAAGTAGTTAAGATGATGAATTTTATGTTATATGTTTTTTTTACCACAGCTTTTAAAAAGTAAATGTGATTATACTAATATTAAGAAGAATAAGTTTTGGGGCGCCTGAGGGACTCAGTTGGTTAAGCTTCCCGCTCTTGATTTCGGTTCAGGTCATGATCTCAGTGTGGATTAAGATTCTCTCTTCCTCTGCCCCTCATCATGCCCCCCCCAACTTGTGCTCTCTATCTCTCTCTAAACAACAAAAGAATAAATCTTATAAGCAATACATATTTAGGCAAAAGTGGCAATCATTCAGGGTGTTTTATGTGGAGAAATCTTTAACCTTTATTAGAAGCATGCTGGACTTTAGCCAGGCATATACATGTTCAGTTGTGAGAAAAAAAAAATAATAAAATTAAAGAATATTTACAGAATATACATAATTTATACTAGACATATATCTGTGTCAAAGGAAATGATGCATTAAGGAATTATATAATGTTTTAGTAGTTTGCTGGTGACAGAATATCTTCTTATACAGCATTACACACTTTTGTGTATTTTTTTGAGGAACATAATTTGTACAAAAGTAAATACTGCCTATAAATGTGAAGTACTAGTCTAGGGCTCCTCAGGCCATAGGCTATGAACATTGCTACTCTGAAGACTGGATCTGGTTCATTTCTAAAGATTTTTATCTTATTTTTTATTTTTATTTGAGAGAGAGAAAAGCATGAGCAGGGAGAGGTGAGGGGGAGAGGGGGAGGGAGAAGCAGACTCCTGCTGAGCAGGGAGCCGGATGTGGGGCATGATCCTAGGATCCCGGGATCACAACCTGAGCTGAAGGCAGACTCTTAACTGACTGAGCCACCCAGGCGCCCCATGATCTGGTTCATTTCTATTTTCCCAAACACATATCACCCCATGTTCTCTGGTGAGCGTATCAGAGAGGCAGGGGGTTTCTAGGTAACATTTGTTTCTGAGGCTACCTTACTATTAGCAGCTGACAAAAGACCTAGTGTTACAGGGAAAGTGCCTCATCAATAACATCTTCTCAGCTCCAGGTTGGCTCTGGCAGGGGTGAGTCTGTCCCTCCACCTTCAAGCCACTGCCACCTCCTCCCCACTCCCCAGGCTCTGGCACTACCAAAGTTGAGTTGAGAGAATCAAGTTAACCCGAGTGGTTCTAGATTAAAATAGCCACGGGTATCTCACAGTTTAGCTGTAAACCCCTCAGTTAGCTTTGAGATTAAAGCAGTAAGGCCATTTATGCTTGGGCTCCCCAAGACTTGGGTCTGTCTTCACAACACGAGGCAGTATTCCCACCTGCAGGCAGGGCCTTCTCCTGGGGATACTCAGTTACAGTTGAGAGATCTAAAATGCTGGCAATGATTGTACACCTACAGATTATATCTTTTAACAATCACACTGCATGAAATCCAAAAATGAAACAACACTAATGAGGAATCTTTTCTCATTTTGGTATACAATCTCCAACACTGATATTACAAAATCAGTTGGTTGCTGCTGTAAATTCACTGAGCATTCAATTTCCCTATAAATGACTGGACGGGGAGTTAATTTTAGTCTAACTAAGTAAAGCCATATAAAAATAAAAGGATGATTTCAAAGGAGAAGGAACTGCTAAGGGCAGCAACCTCTGGAAAGAAGAGTACTGGGAGATGGGTACACTTGGGAGGGAGAATGACTTTCCATCATTGGCTCTTTTGTAAATCTTGTGAATATTTTACCTTATGGATATACTACTTAAGACAACCGTATCAAAAGAACAATGAGAAAGATGAGTAGATCTAGAGAGACAGGTGGTTCTCAATAAACACTGGCAGGGAAAAATGTCCATGAAATAATCTTAAGTGAAGCAAACTGTTGAACAGTGGGTATACTCTGATCCCATTTGTCTTAAAAAGAAAAGGTGTATTCCCACAGAAATATCAAATTGTCAACAGTTGTTGCCTTTGGGACTTTGGGTTAGTAGAACTTCCCTTTTTTCTTTGTACATTGTGTGTGTGTGTGCGTGTGTGTGTGTGCAGATATACACTGCACATATAACCACATTACCATCGTTTTTATAATAAAAACAATAAATAGCTGTCCTAAAAGAGGAAAAAACCATAGATTCCACTTTAAAAATACATATCTGTTTAAGAAAGACATATGGATATTTTTATTTTCTTTTTTTTAAGATTTATTTATTTATTTTTGAGAGAGAATGCATGTGCACAGGGTGGGGGGCGGCAGAGGGAGAGGGAGACAGAGAATCTCAAGTAGACTCCCCACTGAGCATGGAGTCTGACATGTGGCTCGATCCCAGGACCCTGAGATCATGACCTGAGGGAGTTGACACCTAACTGACTGAGCCACCCAGGTGCCCTGATATTTTGATTTTCAAGTAGTAAATTAACAAACAAAATGATAGTCTTTTTTCACTTTCTATATTTTCCTCATTCCAAATTCGGTGACCATTACCATCAATGAATTTTTTGTCAAGATCAAATGCACGAGGTTCACCAATCAACCATCTAATATCTATAACAAATAGCAATTAGTAGATTGTGCCTACATCAACAAGAGGGACATTAGATGTAATTTCTTAAAATTCCTGTGTTGATACTTTTGGCTCAACTTAAGATGATTTCAGCTTAGTAACAGACATGTAGTTCAGGACAGATTTTCAAAATCAGCACAAAACTCAAAAAAAATTTCTATAAAGAAGCAATATTCTCTGACTTCTTCCACAGTTTAGGTTCAATTAATCTATTTCCTAATGCACAATTTAATTCTCCAACACTGATCTACTTATATTGATTTAATGTCTCTGGACAGACTCAAAACTCTTCAAGGGCAGGGTCCAGGCTAGTCTTGTTCCCATTAGCCCCAAGGCCTTGGAGGGGAAGAAGTCTTCCAGAGGTATTTGATGAACAGACTTTGAAAGATATAAACCTAAATAAAAGGAGTTGTGAGATTTACAGATATTCAAGGGCAACACAGATCCTAAATAAAGATTATGTAACCAACGAACCAAAAAAGATCCACATCATAGTTAAAAATAGCACAAGGATAGAAGAAAAAGTTATTTGCCTAAACCATCGGTCTGACAAAATCAAAGCATATGTTCTCTAAGCACAATTGCCAAAAGCCTCCAGAGTTTGGCTATCTTATAAATATTAGGCTCTGAGTCACAAAGCCAAAGCCTTGAAAAAATAACCACAAGTAACTTCTGAAATGGGATTACAATACTATATAGTCTTAAGGTATGTTATCACAGAAAACTTGACCTTATTAGCAGATTCTCTCAGAATTCATTTTATTTCAAGAATCTTTTAGATTATGAGATGGCGAATATCCTTAAACACACACACACAGAGCCAGAGTTCCATTTTGACAATTCTTGAGAGAAATCCAAATCTTAATACTCTTTACTGAATATGTACGTTCTTTGGCATGTCTATACTTATGTAATCTACTACAGTTGAATTAAGTCTACTCACGAACTATCTATCCACTTTCAGCAGAATTTTAACCAAAGTGGAAGGTTATACTTTTTCTAAATCAAATCAAAGCAAGACAAAACTTCTCTAGCCACAAGGATAACTAATTAAAGTCATAGGCTTTCTTATGCAAGCGTACATCTTTTGTCAAAGCAGGACAGTATAAAAGGCAGGAGTTCATTCATCAAATCAAGACAACTAATAACCTACAAGCCAGCCATTAGAAAATTTTTTCTGCAAAAGGCCATATTTTCGGTTTTGTGGGCCCTATGGGCTCTGTCACAACTACTCCTTCCTGCTGTTAGAGCATGAAAGCAGCCACAGACCATGTAATTTAATAAATGTGGCTATGTACCAATAAAACTTTATTAATGGATATTGGAACATTATATAATTTTCATGTGTCACAAAGCATTATCTTCTTTTGATTTTTTCAATAATTTAGAAATGTAAAAACTATTCTCAGTTTGCAAGCCATACAAAAACAGGCCCAATTTGACCCATAAGCCATAGTCTACCAACTCCCGACCTAAACCAACTCTATAATAAACCTGGTTTATACCACTTGCTAGCCATGTAACCTTGTCCTTATTCCACCAAAAAAAGCCCAAACAACAAATAAAATCAACAAAAACAACAACCATAACAATTATAACATCTTAATTTGCAGTTGGGAGTTAGAGAGCTACTTTAGTGGTCTAACCACAGTGGTGACAGCTAACACATATTTTGAGCTTGCTATGTTCCAAATAGTGTTCTAAACATTTTTTAAGAGATTTATTTACTTGAGAGAGATAGAGAGAGAGACAGTGCACAAACGGGAGGGACAGAAGGAGAGGGAGAGAGAGAATCTAAGCAGACTCCCCAACCGAGCACACCCAACTGGCGGCTCGATCCCAGGATCCCGAGATCATGATCTGAGCCAAAATCAAAAGTCGATGCTTAACTGACTGAGCCACCCAGGTGCCCCTAAATAGTGTTCTAAGTGTTTTAAATGTGTGCTAATTCATTTAATTCTCACCATAGTCTTGGATAGATATTTTATGATCAACATATTACAAATGAGGAACTAGGCACACAGAGGTTAAGTAATTTATCTAAGCTCACACAGCTAGTAAATGGTGAAGCTGAAGTTCAAGACAGGCCTTGTGCTCTTAACCACAAATGCCCCAACCTCAGAAATTTCCCCATTCTTTTCTTAAAGTTCCCATTTCAAATGCCAACTTTCAGAAATTAAAACGCACAGTGGAAGAAGCACATATGAAAAACAAATGACAATTTTCAGAAATTAAAACTCACAATGAAATAAGCATGTATGGAATACAGTGTAATATAGTTAATGCTGATAAGTAAAGAGCTAATCCTAAGGTTGAGCCTATACTGACAACAAGAAAAATGGAAACTTGATTCAAATGGATTCAAGCTTCAGTGTTCTCAAGGAAAAATTAGCGGCAATGGCTCGTGACTCCCTCTCGTGTGTATGTTGGCTGATGAGAACAGACATTGATGAGAATGCCCGAGAAGAGGGTTGTGAAAGGCAGGTCGTTATGATTTTCTCTAAATGACCCTTCATTCTCCTAATTTAAATTTGCCTCAAGCTTTGCTGTAAACAATGGCCTTTATAGATTTATAATGTTTCTCTTATTACTTGTACACTAGCAGTAAAATACTAATAAAAAGGGAGATGCCTTTCTTGTACAGAGTATAACTTAACTTAAATCACAAGTCATTTGTATGATCTCTTTTCTTTGCCAGGTCTTTACTTGTCAGTTGGTTCTGTGTGCTGACATTCCAAATCTGAGTGGATACCCAATAACCAACTCTTCAAGGGTCATTTGAAAAACAATTTGAGTGTACAAACTAAAATTTATTTCAGTGTAGTCTTAAATTGCCAAAGTGGCTTTTAGAAATTATAATAAAACACTACCGCTCTACATAACTGCAGAATAAAAACATCTTTGAAGAACTTGACCTTTTAAGACTTTGGCTGGCCAAAGAAATAAGAATGCTAAAACTGAATTCATTCCAATTATTCCTCACTGGAAGGTAGTTCTTGCCAGAAAATTATTTCAGTCTATTTCCATTACTTACATCAAATTGAAGAAACCTAAATGACAGATGATCTCTACAGCATTGGGGATCATCAGCAAGGCCAAGTACATGAAAATAAGACACTGAGGATGTAGACTAGGACAAAAGAGACTCCCAGAGAAAAACTCATCTGGCAAATATATAAAATTATTGGTCTAATTTTCTCAAACATTTTTTAAACTTTCCCCAAATATTTACCATCAGTAAATTGCATAGTTCTATATGATGTGACTGCCTTGGTAAGAAAGAGCTATTTCTTGACAGAAAAAAAAAAATCCCTTTATAGTACTTGAAGTTGTTCATAACAAAGTATATACTGAAGGAATCTCTCTGGCTTAGCAATGGCCCTCCAACCCATTCACAGGGAAAAGTCCAACATCTTCCTCACTTCCTAGATCTAGGTTTTCACCAAAACGTGTCAATTTTATCTCCTAAAAAGCCCTTAGATATGTCCGTATCTTCTCATCTCCACTGCCAACCACCTGGTGCCAGTTGCTTTGTCATTCTCTGCAGAGACAACTGAATACTCTATTAACTGCTTCCTCTCCTGCTCCTTCTCTAACCAACAGGGCCACAGTCGTGTTTTCACAGTATCAATTAGAATGCACCATCCTAGAATGAAAACCACTGGACGCCACAGCACATCCATGAGGTCTTGCATGGGCTAGCCTCAGCCTGCTCCTCAGTTTCATCCTGCACTCTTCACCCTCACCTTCTGTATCCCAGCCACACAAGCCTTCCTTCAGTTTCTTAAACACAGTGTGGCTCTGTCGGCAGAGTCTTACACATGCTGGTTCCCCTTTCCCTGTAATGCTGCTTTTCTGCTGGCTAACTTGGACTCATCCTTCAGATCTCAAGGCAGGATCAACTCCTTAGAACTGTCTGACCTAGTCTGGTTCAGAAACTTCTATTAATAACCTCAGTGAATCCTGGACCTTTTTCCTCAGAGCACTTACCATAATTGTAATTTTACTTAGATAATGCCTGGTATCCTCAATACACAAGAAGCTCCAGAAGGCAGTGGTCATATCCCTTTGTGTTCACCTGGTACCCGAAACATCTGGCACAATAACAGAACACCTAGGAGGAGCTCAATTAGTATTTATTTACTTATATTTGTGATAAAATTCACATACCATAAAACTGACGCTTTTAAAGTGTACAATTCGGTGTTTTATAGTATATTCACAAATTTATACAACCACCACACCATCTAATTCCAGGATATCCCATCAACCTAAAGAGAAACCTCATACCCATTAGCAGTCACCCTACCTGCTTGTCCCTGTAAATCATTAATATTTTAATCTCTATAGACTCACATATTATGAAAATTTCATGTAAGTGGAATCATACAATATGTGGCCTTTTCATGTCTAACTTCTTTCACTTGGCATACTGTTTTCAAGGTTCATCAATGTTACAGAATGTACCAGTACTTTCATTCCTTTTTGTTGCCAAATAAGAAGCATTGTATGGATATACCACTTTTGTTTAGTTATCGACTGACTGATAGACATTTGGGTTGTTTCCACTTCTTGGCCATTACGAATAATGCTGCTATGAACATTTGTGCACAAGTTTTTGTGTGGACATAATCACTTCTCTTGGGTATAAACTTCGGAATGGAACAGGTATATTATCCAAATAAGTATAGGCTGGGTCATGGGGTAACTCTATGCTTAATCTTCTGAGGAATAGCCAAACTTTTCCAAAGCAGCTGTCCATTTACATTCCCATCGGTAATATATGAGGTTTCCAATTTCCACATAATCTTACTGAATCTTTTTTTTTTTTTTGTCCATTCTTAAAATTATGGCCATCCTAATGGGTGTGAAGTGGTATATCACTGTGGCTCTAATAACTATGATGCTGAACACCTTGTCAGGTGCTCACTGGCAATTTGTATATCTTCTTTGGCAAAATATCTATTTCTCACTTTAAAATTGGGGTTTCTTTCTTTTATTGCTCATGCTTTTCATGTCAAACTAAGAAACGATGGCCTAATCCAAAGTCATAAAGATTTCAAACTATGTTTTCCTTTCAGAGTTTTATATAGTTTCAGTTTTAGCTCTTACATTTAGACCTTTGATCCATTTTTAGTTAATTTTTGAAGACAGTGTGAGGTACGGGTCCTCTTTCATTCTCTTTCATGAGGATACCCAGTTGCTCCAGGACCACTGGGTGATAAGACTATTCTTTTCCCCACTGAAATGTCTTTACACTCTTGTTGAAAATCAATTTACCATAGATGTAAGGGTTTATTCTGGATTCTCAATCCTATTCCATTGACCTATATGTCTATCCTTTTGTCAGTACCACCCTATCTTGTTTATTGTATCTTTATAGTAAGTTTTGAAATTGAGAAGTGTGAGTTTTCCTTTTTAAGATTGGTTTGGCTATTTTGAGTCCCCTGCATTTCCATATGAATTTTAGGATCAGCACAACTTCTACAAAAAATGGCAACTGGGATTTTCATAGAGATTGCATTGAATCTGTTGATCAATCTGGGTGTATTGCCATCTTAACAATGTTAAGTCTCCAAATTTGAGGGGACTAAGAGGTACAAACTTCTAGTTATAAAATAAGTAAGTCACGGGGATAAAAAGTACAGCATAGGGAATATGGCCAATAATACTATAAGAACTTTTATGGTGACAGATGGTAACTACACTTATCGTGGTGAGCATTTCATAATTACATAATTGTCGAATCACTATGTTGTACAACTGAAGCCATATAATATTATATATCAACCATTCTTCAATTAAAAAACCGTAAGATGTCTTTCAACTTATTTTGTCTTTACTTTCTAACAACGTTTTTAAACTTTAGTGTATAAGTCTTGCATTTCTTTTGTTAAACTTATTGCTAAGTATTTCTTCTTTTTGATGCTATTATAAATGCATCTTTTGTTTTCTTAATTTCACTTCTGGAGTGTTCAATGCTAGTGTACATAAATACAATTGATTTTTATACTGATCATGAATCTTTTAGCTTTGCTAAAACTTGTTTATTAATTCTAAGTTTTTTCAGCTGGTTCCTTAAGATTTTCCATATTCAAGATCATACCATCTGCAAATACAGAAAGTTTTACTTATTTTTCGATTTGGATGCCTTTTTACCCCTTTTCCTTGCCTAAATGCCCTTACTAGAAGTAGCAAGAGAACACATCCTTATGTTCGTCCTGATCTTAGGAGGAGCTTTCAATCTGTCACTGGTAAGTACGATGCGAGTTGTGGAATTTTTGTAGTTCCTGCCTATTTCTACATTGTTGAGTGTTTTCATCATAAAAGGAACATGGATTTCATCAAATGCTTTTTCTGTCTATTAAATTATGATCACATGGCTTTTCCTTATTTTATTAATGCATTACATTGATTTTCATATATTAAGCCAATCTTGCATTTCTAATAAAATCATCCCACGTGCCTTTGTTTATAATCCTCTTTATAGTTACTAGATTTGGTTTGTTAGTATTTTGTTGGCAATTTTTGCATCTGTATTCATAAGGAATACTGGTCTGTAGTTTCCTTGTGTTGTCTTCGTCTGGTTTCAGCATCAGGATATACTGGCCTAATCAAATGAATTGGAAAGTATTTTCTCCTCTTCTAATTTTTAGAAGACTTTGTAAAGCATTAGTATTAATTTTTCTTTATAGCTTTGATAGAATTCACAGGTGAAGCCATCTGGGTTTGGGCTTTTTTTACTCTGTGGGAACTTTTTTATTATAATTCAATTACTTGTCAGTTCAGATTTTCTGTTTCTTGAATTAGTTTTGGTAGTTTTTGTCTTTTGGGAATTTGTCCATTTCATCTAAGTCACCTGATAATATGTTGGCATACAATTATTTCTAGTTTTCCTTTATAGTCCTTTTTTATTTCTGTAAGATCGGTAGTAATGTACCCTCTTTCATTGCTGATCATACCAACTTGAATGTCCTCTCTCTTTTTTCTTGGTCAGTCTAAAGGTTTGTCAGTTTTATTGATCTTTTAAAGAACCAACCTTTGCCTTCATTGATTTTCTCTATTTTTTATTCTCTAATTCTTAAATTTATGCTTTAACCTTTATTTTTTTTTTTCTTTGTTTGCTTTAGTTTGCTTTTCTTTTTCCAGGTTTTTAAAGTGGAAGGCTCAGTTATTGATTTGCAATCTTTTTTAAAAACATAGATATTTATAGCTACACATTTCCCTCTAAACACTGCTTTCTCAAGCTGCATCCTATAAATTTGATATGTTGTATTTTAGGTTAATTTATATCAAGGTATTTTCTAATTTCCCTTGTGATTTCTTCTTTGACCCACTGGCTATTTAGGAATGTACTGTCTAATTTCCACATATTTGTGTGTTTCCCAAATATCCTTCTGTTACTTATTTCTAATTATATTCCATTGTGGTCAGGGAACATACTTTGTATGATTTCCATCCTTTTTACATTCCCTGAGGCTTGTTTTATAGCCTAATGGACAGATAGTCTATCCTGGAGAATGATCCATATACATTGAAAAGAATGTGTAGTCTGCTCTTATTGAGTGGAGTGTTCTATACATGTCTTCTATACGTGTTGGAATGGAACCCACGCTGTTCTGATGTATTTAAGAGGGTGCTCATCTTTTTAAGTATACATCATTCCATTTCATATTACCCTAATGGTAAAAAGTATGCACAATAAAGTTCTCAGTTTGGATATGCTCTTAAACACATCTGTTCTAAAAAACTCTAAGGACAGCAAAGCAGGAAAAAAAGTGTAACTGTTCTATGTTTCCTAATTAATTTCATATCTATCTCATGGGTGCAAATAAAGGATTGCAAAACACCCTGTAAATAAAAAAATTAATATGGAGTGCACAGTGAAATGTGAAAATGTTACTTCAAACAATTAGTACTAAAATTTAGTTTGCCCAAGCACTTTCTAAAAGAAAGATCCTATCGTTTGATATAACCAAAATAAATTTTGTGATTAAGAAACTTCATTTATGAAACTGATACTCTGGGAATTCATATGCATTAAAGATTATTTTAAAGTAGGCCTTATAAGGCAAGTCTGAAAACTGTGACAACTACATCAATGTGCACAAATTATATAATGTTTTTATTATGTGATGTCTCAAAATGTCTAGAAAATAAAACTTGACTTTCTTCAAATTCTTAGAAAAGATAATTGAATTTTCAAACTTAGGAGAAAAACACAAAGCAACATTTGTATATCATGAAGGCCACATCTACATTTCTTGAAAAACACACACAGTATTTGGGATCTTAAGCAAAATTACAAAGATATTTGCCCTATTCTATTATATAATACAAAAGCTTACACTTCAGTGAAGGACTAAAAGATTCCTCAAAGTATAAGTACACAGATATAACTTAATGACTACTAAATTAAAGTTACAAATCCAAAGATATGCTTAACTTTTGATTCTGATTATTATGTAATGAACACTCAGCACCTCACACTTACTATCCATGAGTTGCTACTAAATCATTGCCATCTTTATCTTTACTTGGTAACAGAAAAATCAGACTCCAAAAGTACATAAAAATCTTTAATTGAGAGCTCATGGTTCTGCACTGACATTTTATATTAAAAAAAAAAAATAGAACCCAAAGTCCAAACCTAATACTTGAAATGATAAAGGTCGCAGAATAACTTTTCCTTTAATTTTCTTTTCCTACTCCTTATTTCTACTCACTCTTCTTCACTTTCACCCGGCATCTAGCCTTACATCACATATCCTCTTATTGAAAGTAATAAAAACACTTTTCTTCCTTATTAAAAAAAGATTTTATTTATTTATTTATTTATTTATTTATTTATTTATTTATTTATTTATTTATTTATTTTAGAGACAGAGAGAGAGAGCACAGCAGGATGGGCAGAGGGGGAAGGAAAGGGAGAGAGAGAATCTTAAGCAGGCTCCGCACTGAGCATGGAGACCAACATGGGCTCCATCCCATGATCCTGAGATCATGACCTAAGCTGAAACCAAGAGTCGAATGCTTAACCAACTGCACAACCCAGGTGTCCCCCAAACACTTTTCTTAATACTGCATGTTGAATCATTTTCAAACTTGTAGGAGGTAGTGTTAATGATACGAGGGTGCTTTCCATCCCAAATTAATAACACTGACTGTATGATCTAACAAGTGAAAAAAAATTAAGTACGGCAAAGGTATTTTTTTTTTTTTTTAAAGATTTTATTTACTTATTTGACAGAGAGAGAGACAGCGAGAGAGGGAACACAAGCAGGGGGAGTGGGAAAGGGAGAAGCAGGCTTCCCGCCAAGCAGGGAGCCGACGCGGGGCTCGATCCCAGGACCCTGGGATCATGACCTGAGCTGACGGCAGACGCTTAACGACTGAGCCACCCAGGCGCCCCAAATACGGCAAAGGTATTATAGAAGGAGCTGTGGCTTATGCAGTCACAGTAACCATCACAGACCACAGGCCTGATTCTAATAATATATTTGCCATGCTGTTACATCATGCCTTCTTCCAATTTTGACAGCCACAGCACAATACATCCACACAACTATGGTGCATATAAAAGGCAGTGATAACAACAGGGATGCAAAGAGATTTTTGAAACTGTCTTCATGACCAAAATAAAGGTAATGGCAGGCACACCTATTCTTATTCACAGTGTGCCTGGCTGGATCTTCTTTCACATTAGTTCTTGAGGCTCCATAGGTTCAACTAAGCAAGGTCCTGAAACGCTCTGTATTCTCCCCATGCCTGGGACACACTGGATGCAGAAAGACTGAAGGCCTTCCTAGGACATGCTTACCAGGAGCAAGAGTGGGAAAGAAGACTCAGCTGAAGCTACAGGCACAGGAAAGAGGAAAGGTCATATTTAAAGTGGTTACAGATAGCAGGCAGCATGAATCTCTAGAGAGAAAGATGAAGAACATTAGTGTTAATGAAGGCAAGAGCTGATGGGTGCTTAGGAAGAGACAAGAGGACTATGCTTCAGCAAATGCCCAGATTCCTCTAGTTCTCCAGTAGGCATCTAGAAGAGTCTGGTAATGTCCAAACATCCTTTTCTGCCCATTCAAGAAAAAGCCTCCTACAAACACAGGTGGGAAAAGAGGCAAAAATACAGTAGCAAGCACTTCCAAATCTGATCAGACTGCAAAGAAAAAAAAAATCTATTCAGTATGAAAAACTCTCAGCAGGGGTTTGGTAGCATGTTGGATGGAAAATCATACCTTAAAAAGGAAGCAGAGATTAACTTTATCTTTTAGTAACTAATACAGCACTCCTCTTTGAAAATCATTGGTTTAAACAAAGTCTTTAGTTGAGCTTTTATAAAATATACTTAGCTCTACAGAAACACATTATCCTTTCACCCAGAGTATTCTTGATAAAAATGATAAAATATATATAATTTTAGGGGTGCCTGGATGACTCAGTCGGTTAGGTGGCCAACTCTTGGTTTCAGCTCAGGTCATAATCTCAGGGTCATGAGACAGCCCTGCATCCAGCTCCACACTCAGTACAGAGTCTGCTTGAGATTCTCTCTCACCCTCTCCCTCTGCCCCTCCCCCCACTAGTGTGCACGCTCTCTCTCTCTAATAAATAAATCTTTATATATATATAATTTTAAAGTATCTTTTAAAGAAATTTTTTGTAAACATTGTTTTTGTTAAGCAAATTCTAAATTAACAGAGTTAAAACTGAAGCTATTGTATTCAATATATCTTTCATATCAAAAATCAAAACTAAAATTTCATATATTCTAGAATTGAAAACATCCAGGGGAATCACTACAAAAAGTTTCAAAATCTTAGAGTAACATGGCTCTAGTAAATAGAAATTTTCATAATTTAAAAAATCTGAACTAAGGAACAAATATAATACATCAATTATGATTCATACTTCTCAGCTACATTACATAAATATAAAGTTTAATTGGGTAAGAGAAAGTAATTCTCTTGCGTCAAAAAGGTGGGAGTCACTGTTATTTCAAATAAGAACATTTATCTATTTAGTAAAGGTTTACAAAAAAGTCTAAAATTTTATTAAAAATCCCTGATCAAATAAAATGTGTCCCACAGTATCATTAGAGCTGCAATGTCCAGCACTTTTTTACTATTTATTTAGTGAATTCCTCTGGGTTATACACAGTGCACAGCTTGCTTAGATATATATGGGTTCTGCCTTTAAAAAGCTAGTTAAAGTCTTGCTGGTGAAAAAAGGTCTTGTAGGATAAATAAAATGTATGATAACATGTGAATCAACAGAAGATTCTTTCAATGAAAGAATTTAAATCACCACAAATGTTTTTTTCAGTTCTGAGGCATAATTGACAAAATTGAAAGATATTTAAAGTATACAAAGTAATGATTGATACATGTGTACATTGTGAAAGGATCCCCCCATCAAGTCAATTAACACATCATCACCTCATACATGTAAGTTCCACCCCCCTTTTTTGGGGAGAACATTTAAGTTCTACTCGCTCAGCAAATTTCAGAATGATACACCATAGTCACCATGTCATACATTAGATCCTCAGACTCATCTATTTTACAACTGAAAGTTTGTACCCTTTTACCAACCTCTCCCTATTTTCCAGACACCCCAACCCCTGGCAGCCACTTTTCTACTTTCAACTTTGTCTATCAGTTCAACTTTTTTTTCTTCAGATTCCACATTTGTCTTTCTCTCTCTGGCTTATTTCACTTAGCATAATGCTCTCCAGATCTATCCATCCATTTGTTGCCACAAATGACAGGATTTCCTATATGTGTATATGTATACATATATTTTCTCCAATCTTGCCAGTTTTTATAAAATGACTTATTTGTAGGACACAGAATTATCTTTTTTTCCTACTGGAAATATATCTTCAGTATACAGGTAGTAATTCATCTGGTCTTGGTATTACAAGACAGAGACAAATCCAATCTAAATGACTAAAAGGACATTAAAAACTTACCTATAACTTTAAATAATAGGTTAACTGTAACATCTAAAAAAACTTGTCAACTGATATTTTAATTACCTATCATTTTATGTGGATATATGTGAAAGCTAAAAATCAATGTAGATTTTGATGAAATACCACTCAACAATAAAAAACAAACTACTGATGCACGCAATTAGATGAATATTAAGGGAGTTATGCTAAATAAAAAAGTCACTCCCAAAAGACTATATACTCTAAGATTCCATTTATATAACATTATTGAAATGAAAAAAAATTATAGAAATACAGAACAAATTAGTGGTTGCCAGGGGTTAGGGATGGGAAGATGGGGTAGGTGAGCGTGGTTATAAAGGGGCAACATAAAAAGAATCCTTGTGATGGGGAACTGTTCTCTTCTTGACTATGGTAGATAAAGGAAGCTACTCAAGTGATAACAAGTTCACAGAAACTAAATATATACATATGCAAATGAGTTCAAGTAAAACTAGGGAAATCTGAATAAGACCTGAACTGTATCAATGTATCATCTGGATGGTATTCTAGATGTTGACATTTTGGGGAAAATGTGTAAAGATTACACTGGGTGCCTATTATTTCTTATAACTACATGGGAATTTAAAATCATCCCAAACTTAAAAGTTTAATAAAAAAATAGCTTCAAGGTGCTCAGAGCACATTCTCAAAGACAGTTATTGAATTGCCTATCCATGACTACAGAATTCCAGTTTCTTAAAGTAATCTTCCTCCAGTTTATCTACATTCCACTTTAGTTGGTGTCAGCCCATGAAGAAAGGCAGATTTTGGCAGACAAAGGGAGAAGTGTCTTGAGGTTGTAAAGAACTCAATAAAAACATATTAATATTTTAAAAAGTAGATCTTGAAATGTACTTGAAAGTTTGAGATCATAATGACATAAACAAGTATTTATGACCTAAAAAGATCTGCCTCCTTTGGTACTTTGAAGTATTAAAAAAAAATCACATAGAATTAAATTACAAAGCTAACACACTTGTTTATGCAGCTGGTCTTTTTTAAAACTGAGGAACTTTAAACCTACAATTCTAATAGGCTTACTGGTGACACCCCAATCCTTTGAAAAATAAATGAAATATCATAAATCATCTGACGGTTCTTAAGCTTAGATTTTTATCATCACTCAGATGCTTTAAAAATAAAAAGCAATATGAAAGGCTAAGATCTTGTTTTGTGCCTTATAAAATTTAAGACAGAAAATAAATCATACTATTAAACGTCATTTAGAACCCTAACTTCAATACTTAGGATTCAATTGGCGTAATATTCTTGGTCATTCCTATGAGAATTCATGCAAGTAGAGTAGCTTTTCTTACAAAATATTTCAGAACTCTGGCACTTCCTGTGATAAATGAAGCAATAAGGCTTTGGAATTGCAATTGGGTATATTTAAGCACTTCATATAGGCAACCAGACTGTCATCCTGCTGGATATGTAGCACTATGAATTTATTATTTGGCATCCAAAGGAATGTTTAAATACTTATAAAGAGTAAAGGGCTGGGGTAAGCCCTTTTAATTTCAAGCTACAAATTCAGGACCATATTAGAGCTACAGAGTTCAACCTTTATTTTCTGACAAGTTTATGTAATGAAAAATATTCACGGATTTTGTAGGAAATGTTGAAATGAAAAATCTATAAATACCTCAAAAACGTTTAAGATTCAACAAAAGAACAGTAAGATCTACGTGTTAGCCACAGCATCCTGAGAATTTTTATCATGGCTAAGTTTCAAGAAAATAAATTATGGGACACATTCTCCATGACCTGATTGTAAGGTACCTTTATGATTGGTCAATGATCAATTCAACTGACATTCCAATTCATAAAAGTATACCTTCAGAAGTCCCCTGGAGTAGCATTAGGGGAGTGAGGTCAAAGCTGGACCTATATAAGACTGTCATCATTTCAGATCTCAGTGGTTTTTAAATTCATTTTTAAGATACAGCTACCAAAGTGGTAGCCTCCAAATAAGGGTTTAACTAATGTCACATTCCTATCAGGCTGTGCACAGGCATTTGATACACATTTTAATAAATGGTTAACTTCTGAAATTTTGCATATCATTGCTAATGAAAAATTCTTTAATTTTAAAATGTATCTTTTTTTCTCATGAAATTATCAAATATTCAATATATCAAAGAATATTTTAACATGTGTAAGTTATAAAGAAAAATAATAAACACTCTTCCCACTAGCCATTTTAGGTAATAAAACCTTACTAGTAACTTTGAAGTTGCCTTTATGTGCTTTTTCATTCCAATTCCAATCCTCCTTGCCATGCCTTCTTCCCCTACACTGAATTTGTTTTCTTTGCTTTCCTTTATAAGAAATGTATCCCTAATCAACATAGTATGCAATTTTTCAAGATTTTGGATGAAATTATATTGGTTGGAATCATATTGGGAGTATTCTTATATGTTCATGAGATTCATCCATGATGGTATGTTTGAATATAGCACAATTTATGTCTTCTCCTGTTGATGGATCTCTCCGTTCTTTTCAGTTTTCTGGAATATTGTCATATGTTTCTCTGTGTACATCTACAAGAGTTCCTATGCCTCAACATGGAATCGTTTGGTTGGCATATGCACGAGTAATTAGATAATGACAAAATGCTTTATATGGTTGATCCAATTTACACTACCACTACCAAGGGTGAGAGAGGTCAGGATACTCCCCTTGCCTACACTTTTGCCTATCTGGTGGATATAAAATAGTATCTCCTTGCGATGTTTTTAAAGCTCTTTTTTTCTTTCTTTTGAAGTAAAATTTACATAAAATAAAATGCACGAATCTTAAGTGTACTATTCCATGAGTTTTTACAAATGCATTTATTTACCTTTGTAACCCAAACCATTACCATCACCTCAAAGAAAGTTCCTTCATAATCCTTCCCAGTCAATTCCTTCCCATTCCCTAGACAAAACTACTCTACTCTTTTCCCTCCTAAAAGTTGCTTGTACTAGAACTTCATAAAAATGTAATATTGTACTGTATGTATTCTTTTGTATAAGACTTCTTTCAGCTAGTATAAGATTCATCCACGTTGTAGGTATCAGTATTCTGTTTCAATTTATTGCTGAGTAGTATTACCTGACCCCCGAAGTCATGAACATAGTCTGATTTTTTTCCCCCACAACCTTACAGTTGCAGCTTTTACATTTAGTAATATAATCCATCTCAAATTAACTTCTGTGCTTGGTGGAATATAGGAATTGATATTGATATATATATATTTTTTCCCATATGGATATCCAGTTGTTCCAGCAGTATGTATTGAAAAGCTTTCCTTTCTCCTTGGGTTGCTTTGAATCTTTGTTTGAAATCAAATGACAAAATAACTGTGGGTCTATTCTGGCTTCTCTGTTCAGTTGCATTTATCTTTTTGTTGATCCTTATAGCAGCACCACACTGTTTTGGTTATTGTAATGTATGGTCATGTTATGAGGTCAAGGCCTCCAGCTATGATTTTATGATTGTTTTGGAAATTCTCAACTTTTATATTTCCACATAACTTGTAGAATCACCTTGTCAATTTTATTTAAAAAGCCTGTGTGGGGGGAGAAAAAAAAAACCTGTGTGAATATGGTAGGGATTATGTTCAATCTATAGATCAATTTGAGGATAATTGTCCTTTAATTGAGTCTTCCAATCCATGAACAAGTCATGTCTCTTCATTTATGCACGTATTCTTTAATTTTTTCAGTAATGTTTTACTGTTTCCAATGCAGAGATTCTACAGGTCTTTTGTTTAATGTATTCTTTTTTTTTTTTTAAGATTTTATTTATTCATTTGAGAGAGAGAGAACACAAACAGGGAGGAAAGGCAGAGAGAGAGGGAGAAGCAGACTCCCCACTGAGCAGGGAGCCTGATGGGGGCTCAAATCCAGAACTCTGAAATCACAACCCAAGCCGAAGGCAGATGCTCAACCGACTGAACCACCCCCGCACCCTATTTAATGTATTCTTAAAAATTGTATAATTTTATTAAAAATGGGAAATAGGATTATTATTGATAATCTCAATTCAAAAATACTCATTACTTATTAGGGCTGCTCCATCATATACTCTCTCTTTGGAAATATTAAATACATCAAATTCTGAGCAATTTTGTCTAATAGTACATAGTACATTCTGTATAGTAAGACAAGAATTTCTAAAAATGGGACAAGAACTCTACAACTTGGCAGTAAAATGAAGAAGTGGATATAGTCCAAGAGCATACATGCTGGGAATAGGGTCAGAAAATTTCTTTAATCCACTCTTACTTGAAGTAAATTCTATGATGGGTCAAGAAGGGGGTTAGATATATGATGACTTCTGTCTAGAGTTGTCTAGAATCTAGATCCTTGAAGCATGGACTCTTTGTTAACTATTCCAAAGCCAACTCTTTTTTTGACTTCTGGCCCGTATAATCATGACAAAGCATTTCAAAGTACTTAGCTTTGAGTTTGAGCAGATCTAACACAGCTCTTTGGTCTCTGCTAAAGACAGGCCTGTATCCACAGGCACTTAGGTTTCCCATTTGGCCTTCTTTCTATTGCAACTTGTTTGTTTCACTTCTTCCACTTCACTATTCCCCCTTTCCCCCATTCTCTGCTTCTTCCTGGCATCACTAATTTCATTTCCATACCTTCACTGTCTGATTCTTCAGACATCTGTATTTATCAGGATCTAAGAATGAATACATCAAATTCCTCATCATCACACCAACTTAAAAGGTATCCCTCTTGGCTTTCCTTTTATTTTTTTAATTTTGAATCCAGTTAGTTAATATAGTGTTATATTAGTTTCAGGTATACAACGTAGTAATTCAACAATTCCACACATCACCCAGTCATCATCATGATAAGTGTCCTCCTTAATCCTCATCACCTACTTAACCCATCCCCCATCCTCCTCCCCACCGGTAACCATCAGTTTGTTCTCTATAACTAAGAGTCTGTTTCTTGGTCTCTCTCTCTCTAAGATTTATTTATTTATTTGAGAGAGAGAGCGAGCATGAGTGGGAAGGGGAGAGGGAGAGGGAGAGAGAATCTCAAGCAGACTCCACGTTGAGTACGGAGCCTGATGTCGGGCTCAATCTCATGAACCTGAGATCATGATCTGAGTGAAACCAAGAGTCAGACGCTTAACCAACTGTACCACCCAGGCACCCCCTGCCCCCCGCTTTTTTCCCTTTGTTTTTTGTTTCTTAAATTTCACATGAGTAAAATCATATGGTGTTTATCTTTCTCTGAGTTATTTTGCTTAGCATTATACTCTCTACCTCCACCCATGTTGCTACAAATGGCAAGATTTCATTCCCTTTCATGGCTGAATAATATTCCATTGTACATATACTCCACATCTTCTTTATCCATTTATCTATCAGTGGACACTTGGGTTGCTTCTGTAATTTGGTTCTTGTAACCAATGCTGCTATAAATATACAGGTACATGTACCCCTTAGAATTAGTGTTTTGTATTCTTTGGGTAGATACCTACTAGTGTGATTACTGGATTGTAGGGTAGTTCTATTTTTAACTTTTTGATAAATCTCCATACTGTTCTCCACAGTGGTTACACCAGTTTGCATTCCCATCAACAATGCACAAGGGTTCCTTTTTATTCACATCTTTGCCAACACCTGTTGTTTTTTGTGTTGTTGATTTTAACCATTCTGACAGGTTTGAGGTGATATCTCACTGTAGTTTTGATTTGCATTTCCATGATGGTAAGTAATGATGAACATCCTTTCATGTACCTGTCTGTTCATGCCTTCTGCCCATTTTTTAATTGGATTATTTGGTTTTTGGGTGTTGAGCTGTATCAGTTCTTTATTATGTTTTAGATACTAACCCTTTATTGAATATGTCATTTGCAAATATCTTCTCCCATTCTGTAGGTTGCCTTTTACTTTTGGTGACTGTTCCCTTCAATGTGCAGAAGCTTTTTATTTTGATGTAGTCCCAATAGTTTATTTTGCTTTTTGTTTCCCTTGCCTCAGGAGACAGATCTAGAAAAAGATTGCTATGACTGATGTCAAAGAATTTACTGCCTGTGTTCTCTTCTAGGATTTTTATGGTTTCAGGTCTCACATTTACATCTTCAATCCATTTTGAATTTATTTTTGTGTATGGTATAAGGAACAGTTTTTTTTGTTTGTTTGTTTTTGCATGTAGCTGTCCAGTTTTCCCAACACCATTTATTAAAGAGACTGTCCTTTTCCCACTGGACATTCTTTCCTGTTTTGTTGAAGACTAATTGACCATATAGTTGTAGGTTTATTTGTGGGTTTTCTATTCTGTTCTATTGATCTAGGTGTCTATTTTTGGCTAGTATCATACTGTTTTATTACATCTTAGTAATATAACTTAAGGTCTGGAATTATGATGCCTCCAGCTTTGCTTTTCTTCTTCAAGACTGCTTTGGCTATTTGGGGTCTTTTGTGGTTCCATACAAATTTTAGGACTGTTTGTTCTAGTTCTGACAAATGTTGTTGGTATTTTAGTAGGGATTGCATTAAATGTGTAGATTGCTTTGGGTAGTACAGACATTTTAACAATATTTGTTCTTTCACTCCATAAGCATGGAATGTCTTTCCATTTCTTTGTGTCATCTTCAATTTCTTTCATCAATGTTTTATGAGTTGTTCCAGAGTGCAGTTCTTTCACCTCTTTGGTTAGGTTTATTCCTAGCTATCTTATTATTTTGGATGAAACTGAAAATGTGATTGTTTTATTAATTTCTCTTTCTGCTGCTTCATTATTGGTGTATAGAATTTCTGTACTTTGATTTTGCATCCTGCAGTTTTACTGAATTTGTGTATTAGTTCTAGCACTTTTTCTGTGAAGTCTTTTGGGTTTTCTATATATACTATCATGTCATCTGCAAATTGTGAATGTTTTACTTATTCCTTACCAATATGGATGCTTTTTATTTCCTTCTGCTGTCTGATTGCTGTGGCTAGGACTTCCACTACTATGTTGAATAAAAGTGGTGAGAGTAGCCATCTTTGTCTTCTTCCTGATCTTAGGGGAAAAGCTCTCAGTTTTTCCCCATTGAGGATGATGTTAAATGGGTTTTTCATATATAACCTTTATTATGTTGAAATATGTTCCCCCTAAACCTACTTTATTGAGGGTTTTTACCATGAGTGGAAGTTGTACTTTGTAAAATCCTTTGTCTGCATCTATTAAAATGATCATATGGTTTTTATCCTCTTATTGATGTGATGTATCACACTGATTGATTTGCAAATATTAGACCACCCTTACAACCCAAGAATAAATCCCATTTGATCATGGTGAATGATTTTTTTAATGTATTGTTGGATTCAGTTTGTTAGTATTTTTTGAGGATTTTTGCATCTATGTTCATCAGGGATACTGGCCCATAGTTCTCTTTTTTAGTCTTTATCCAGTTTTGGTATTAGGATAATGCTGGCCAATGGAATGAATTTGGAAGTTTTCCTTTCTTTTCTATTTCTTTTTTTTTGAATAGTTTGAGAAGAATAGGTATTAGCTCTTCTTTAAATGTTTAGTAGAATTCTCCTGTGAAGGTATCTCATCCTGGACTTTTGTTTTTTTGGGAGTTTTTTGATTACTGATTCAATTTCTTTGGTGGTTAGCAGTCTGTTCAAATTTTCTATTTCTTCTTGGTTCAGTTTTGGTAGTTTATATGTTTCTAGGAATTTATCCATTTCTTCTAGGTTGTCCAATTTGTTGGCATATAGTTTTTCATAATATTCTCTTATAACTGTATTTCTGTGGTATTGGTTGTTATTTCTCCTCTCTCATTGGTGTTTTTATTTCAGTCCTTTCTCTCTTGTTCTTGGTAAGACTGGTTAGAGGTTTATCAATTTTATTGATTTTTTTCAAAGAACCAGCTCCTGGTTTTATTGATCCATTCTATTGTATTTTTTAAGTTTCTATATCATTTATTTCTCTCTAATCTTTATTATTTCCTTTTTTCTGCTGGTTTTAGGCTTTGTTTGTTGCTCTACTTCTAGCTCCAAATGTCTAAAGTTAGGTTATTTGAGATTTTTCTTGCTTCTTGAAGTAGGACTATATTGGCATAAATTTCCCTTTCAGAACTGCTTTTGCTGCATCCCAAAGGTTTTAGACCATTAGACAATGTGGGGTCTATGCACCAGGGCAGCTGGGGGCACAAGGCTGGACACAGTGCAGCAGTTGGGTACAGCATGTACCAGCAGCTGTGCACTCAGCAGCTGCGCAGGCTGTGTGCAGGGCTTTAACAAAATTTGCCCTGAGCCCAGGGCCAAGGCTAGCAGGCTTAGAATGGGTGAGTCCTCAGGAGAAATCATGGGCATGGCCCACCGCTAGCAGGTTAGGAAGCTAGTGTCTGTGCAGTGCTGCCTCCTGCAGGTGGCTCTGTTTTTGCTGGGGGATGGGGGAGGAAAATGGCACCTGCCAGCTCCCTTGTTTTTAGAGAAGTCCCCCAACATGCTCCAAAATCAGTATAAACAGATCTGTCTCCTGTTTGCCCCTGGTTTTGTGCAGGCTGCTGTCTCGTTAAGGGTGGAGACCCAGCTATCACTCACCCTCTTGGATCACCCACTAAGTCCACTGATTTTGAAGTTCCAGGCTCCAAGTCCCACTGGTTTTACAAACTCCAATTCAGCCTCTCGGGTTTTTAAAGCCAAACGCAATGGGGATTAGTCTTCCCTTTGTGAGCTCCCTGTTGTAAGAGCCCATTTCTCTGCCATATCCATGCATGCAGCTCCCTCCCTCTTGCAGGCGGCCTCTCTCCATCTTTCTAACCTTCCTAACCTTTCAGATGCAGCTTCTTCTCTATATTTAGTTGTGGAGTTTGTTCTGCCAGTCTTCAGATCACTCTCTGGTTTATTGCCTAGGATGTAGATGATATCTAGTTGCTAATGTGGAACAGGGTAATAAGCTCAGGGTTCTCCCACTCTGCTATCTTCTTGGCTTCTCTTTTTTTAAGTCTTTTCTCCATATGCTTTTCCTTAACTTTCTTCATATACTCTTCTTAGTCACATTTGTCCTCTTCCTAAAGCCTTTCTTCTGCTTTATTAAGGTTGCTACTGGCATAACCCTCTTCCTTGGTATCTTTCACAATACATTTCTACATTGGTGGTCACTGGTGAGCCAACTTCCCTTCATTAGTAAACATTATTTTCTTATTCACTTAAAGTGTTTTCATTACTTTGTTTCTGTGATTTCTTTGATTTTCTTTGCCTCATCAGTATTAGGCGGCCTTTTTGTTTTTACCACTTTTTCTTCCAGTTTCCCCCTCATCTGCCTCTCTTCCTCCTCTTCCCTTTATTATTAATACCACTGGCCAGCCTGTACTCTTCTTCTGCTTCTGGTCTCTTCCTACCTGCCTGAAGGATGGACATTTTCTCACTGAAATAAACTCTAAATTCTACTTAGTCATTGGTAAGAGACAGAGCCCTAGGCTCATTAATAATTCTTTAGTTAGTTCTTTCTACATTTTCTGAAGAAATCTTATCCATGGTGTCACAGCAAGACCACACTTTTGGGTAAAGGTAACTTACTCAAATCAAATTCTTCTTCATCATAACACATGTAGAAACAAAACACCTGTGAGCTCTTTCTTCTAATTGTTGATCTTGGGCTAAACATCACTCCATTTTGGTGTTTTGTTTTTTTTTCTTCTAGATATCTGTAAGTTTTTCTGGATTTTTATTTCCTACATAGGCACTTTCTTCTCAAGAAGTTTCTATACCATCTTCCCCCCCCCCCCCCCGGGAGAAGCAAAATTAATAACCCTTCATCATTTATTTGGCAGGTCTATCTGCTCTGTAAATATGAATTGGCAGCCTCCAGACAATCAAACCAAAGAACCCAATTTATGGCCTCGATATTCAACACTCTGGCTGAAGTATGAGAAGCAAAGAGCACTGTTGGCTCTCTTGTAGATAAACTTATTGCAGTCTTCCATTTTTCTTATCTGTTGCTGTCAGCCATAGAAGTCAAGAATAGAAATACCAGAGTATACAGGCAGTAGAAAACATGGTTTAGACACTGATCTTTTTACAACTGAAAATATATATATATAACATACTTCTTCAGATGGCTTTTCAAAAAGGAATGTAGGATACTCATTTTTTTTTACCACAGCTCACAAACTATGTAATTTTGTTCCACATTGACAGGGGTGGTGTATTTTTTATTTTCTCACCAACCCAAACATATTCAGACTTTTTCTAACTTAAACATACAAGGTCTTTTACAGATTTGATTTGTTTTGCCTAGAAAAAAGTAAAGTAAATGTTTCTGGGCAAGATTTTTGATTAATAGCACTCATAGCACAGTTATCAGCAAAGTCGATGCCCAAGGTTCTACTTCATCATGAACTCATCTTTGGAGATTGGTATCATGTAAACTTACTGGTTCATCCTTACATTTAAGAAGTCAAACTGGCAGTAAAACAAGTATATTTATGTGTTGATTTTCTCAAACATCTTGTCTTAGATCCTTCCTATCAATGAGATTGCTGAAAAGTTGTGATTATTTCCTAGTTCTTGGAAAACCCAAAGACTTGAGAAATAGATCAGTTCTTTCTTATGTATTCTTTTCTTGAAAATCTTTTAAGTACACTCCGTTGTATGAAATCTTGCACTGAATGAAATCTGAAGCTGACATAATTTTCCTCCTTATAAATAACTCAACCTATTCACCTGGCTCCCTCCCAAAATCTTTCTTGACTTCTCAAGTCCAGCAACTTTACTATAAAAACCCAGTGACGCAGTATGCCCTTCAGATCTTAGGATCTTCAGATTCTAGTTGTTTTATATTTTAGAAAAGTTTAATCTCTAAACATTAATTTTATTGCATTAGGTTGGTTGTCGTGTCTGCAATTATACATATCATGGATCTGCTCTGCCTGTCTTCTATACCAGTGGTCTATAAATTGAGGTACGTGAAGACTTTCCAAGACGTATGTTGGCACAAAGAGTTTTAAGGCAATCAAATTCCAGATCATCAACGTCCATCTTTTCTACTACTGGTCTTTCGGCAAATATACCCGTAGCTAAGGTATCAAGCCAGCCTCTTTCTCATTTCCTCCTCCCCTCCTTCACAATCACTTTTCCCACGTTACAAAAGAAATGCATGCCACTCATTAATCCCAACTAGTGCATTTCCCTGGAATATAAAAACTCTCCAGGATGTCAAACCTGTAAATCCTCCCTTTAATCAAAGCAGTACAATAAGGATTTGTTCATCCCCCATCATGTATACATACAAATAACATATATATTTTATTAAGAAATGGACTGTGTGGGCCTACATTAGTATATTTTAAGTTCAGATACATAGTAGAATGAAGTAGTAATGAGGGCATTTTTACTTAAGGACCTTACATCTTCCATACCCTTATTATTGTAAAAGAATCATCTCAACTTTGGAAGACTTTAGTGAACACAAAGCAAAGAAATATTGAAGGCAGCAGTATCTTACTGTATCCAGGCAACGCATAGTAAGGCTCTGTGCCTTATCTATTTATCTATATTAGAATTAGAATTGAGCTGTGTGATGGTTGTCATGGAGACATATATTAACATATTTATTTGAGCTGAAAAATCAAGTTGGACTTTTACCCACAGAGGAAGTCTGATTTGAAAGATAAACTTGAAACTGAAGACTAGCTTTGTCAATTAGATTAAATGACAACCATTTTCCTTAAACTGAGTGATTTACATTTATAGCTGCAAGGTTTTGATAAAAAATACATTTCAGACACATGTTAAGACAAAAATTACTCTAAAAACTCACTGTATATTGGAAAATATGTATTAAAATTTGTAATGTTTCTAAACAGCCCTTCCTAAGTATTTTGGGTTAAGACAAAAATTACTCTAAAAACTCACTGTATATTGGAAAATATGTATTAAAATTTGTAATCTTTCTAAACAGCCCTTCCTAAGTATTTTGGGTTACACAAGGTATCTGTAAGCAAAAGAGTAATAAGTTTTAATAGTCTTTTGATAAATCTTAATTAACCCTTTTTGATAAACCTCCCCAAACTGACAAAGTGATAATAAATCCCTCTGCAAGTCAGGTGGTTTCCAATTCTTTGCTTTCCACAAGTGATTGAGCAATTGAGTTGTCAGTAGATAGATCATTATAGTAATTTATAGATCACTTTATGACTTCTGGCACCTAAGTCAGCAGGATGAGACAAGTTAATGAATGATGCACTTCTGGCATATTGTAAACACTAATATTTTAAAACTAAAGGTGTTACATCACTCTTTTTAAATGTGTATTCGACTTGGCTCACTTCTCTCATTTCTACTCTTCTTTTTTTTTTTTAAAGTAGGCTCCACACCCAATGTGGAGCCCAACATGGGGCTTGAACTTACGACCCTGAGATCAAGACCTGAACTGAGATCAAGAGTTGGACACTTAATCAACTGAGCCACTCAGGTACCCCTTACTTCTTCATTTCTAATCTCCATGACCTCTCCATACAATCTCTTTTCTCTTACACTCCTATTATGTTTTCATTTCTTTGGTAGCTTTGTTTTTTTCTTCAACTTCCTTCCTGAGTTCTGCTTCTAATTTTATAATTAAGTTTACTTATAATTAATTTATAAGTTATAGTTTAGCCATTTCCCATTTTGTGTATGATGTGAGACAGGAATCTGGTATTATTCTCTTTCATCTGAGCAATCTCTTACACCTCAGCACCATACACTGAAAAATCTATCCATCTCTCTCCCCAGTGGTCTACAATACCAGTTTTGTCATAAATCTAAGTTCTGTATATAAATAGATCTGTTTCTGAATTCTCTATTCTTTCCACTGACCAACATGTAGATCCTTACACTGGTTTAAATTAGTTCTATATTAAATCATTACATAAGGCAGGAAAAACACTGTTCTTCAGGAGTGTCTTTGCAATTTTTGGACCATCATTTAAAAAAAATTATACCAATATTTTATTGATTGACTTTTTAATATATGTTCTATAGAATTCGTCTAATGTCTTTTTTCCATCTGTGAACATAGTCACATGACATTTTCTTTTCTTTTTCATTTATTTTTATTAAGTTTTTACTTTAATTCCAATATAGTTAGCATAGCATTATATTAATTTCAGTTGTACAATATAGTGATTCAACAATTCCATTTATCACCAGGGGTGCTCATCACAACAAGCGGTCTCCTTAATCCCCACCACCTATCACCTATCATCATCCATCACCCTCTGGTAATCATCAGTTTGTTCTCTATAACTAAGAGTCTGCTTTGTCTCTCTCTCTTTTTTTTCCTTTGTTCATTTGTTTTTTTCCTTAAATTCTATATATGAGTGAAATCACGTGGTATTTGTCTCTTATTTCACTTAGAATTATACTCTCTAGCTCCAACCATGTTGTTGCAAATGGCAAGATTTCACACTTCTTATGGCTGAGTAATATTCCACTATATACATATATATGCCTGGAGCTAAGGTATATGTATATAGTGAAATATTTTATATACATGTGTATATATATAATATATACAATGGAATATTGTAATATATAATATATATAATAATGGAATATTTTATATATATATATACACACACATATATATGGATGCGTTTTTTATATATATATATAAAGTGCATCTTCTTTATCCATTTATCTATTGATGTATGCTTCCATAATCTGGCTATCGTAAATAATGCTGCAATAAATGTATGGGTGCATATATCCTTGTGAATTAGTGTTTTTGTATTTTTTGGGTAAATACCCAGTAATGCAATTACTGGATTGTAGGGTAGTTCTATTTTTAACTTTCTGAGGAACCTCCATACTATTTTCCACAGTGGCCGCACCAGTTTGTATTCCCACCAACAGTGCACAAGGGTTCCTTTTTCTTCACATCCCCACCAGCACTTGTTTCTTGTGTTGTTGATTTTAGCCATCCTGACAGGTCTGAGGTAATATCTCATTGTAGTGTTGATTTGCATCATTTCCCTGATAATGAGTGATGGTGAGTATCTTTTCATATGTGTGTTGGACCACTCCTCTTCATATAAATCTAAAATTATAATGTCAGTCATCACCAAAATAACAACAATAATAACAATAATAATCAGTAGTAGTAGTAGTAGTAGTAGTAGTAGTAGTAATATTAAAACCCCCCAGATCTGTTAGGAATTTGATTCTAAGTGCATTAAGAGAATTAACATCTTTGCAACATTTAGTCTCCCAATATATTAATACAGCATTTCTCTCCATTTAATTGGATCATAGTTAATGTTCAACAGAAGTTTATAACTTTCTCAGTAAAGGTCACAGACATTGTTAGATTTATCCAAATGTCATTTATATTGTATTCTATATTTCATTCTATATTGTAAATTGTGTAGTTTTAAAATTACATTTACTATAGTAACTCCACTGTGGAGAAACCTGGCAGACACCACCTTAACCAAGTGGTCCAGGTTAACATTACCAATAATGTTATGTTGTATGATATGATAAAAATCATGAGGTCCATTCTATCAAAAACTTCACTCCTACTCTTCAAAAGTGTCAGGGCTCTGAAAGGAAAAGAGCAAGGAATAGCTGCAAATTGGGGTAGACTAAAGAGATATAGCTACCCAGACTTGATCCTGAAACAGAAAAAGGGTATCAGTAGAAAAACTGAGAAAATCTGAATAAAGGCATAGTGAGGTAACATTATTGTACCAATGTCAATTTCTTAGTTTTGAAAAAAAAAATCCCATGGCCACATGGGATGTTAATAATTTCAGAATACAATGTTCTTAAAATTATATTCTCCGGTTTATTGTTGTCATTTCTGGTCTATAGAAATGTAACTGGCCCACTTATACTGCTTCAGTATCCAAAACCCTTGCTAAACTCTCCAGTTAATTCTAGGAATTCAGCTGTAGAGTTCTGGAAATTTTCTACATAGACAATTACACCAATTTGCCAATTTGTTTTTCTTCCTTTCCATTCTTACACCTTTTCTTTTATGATTGTCTCCCCCCTCCCCCACTGCCCATCTTATTCTGCTGGCTAGCATCTCTGGTAAGATCTCTGTTTTAACCTATATTGAATATAAATGGTGATATCAGGGATCTTTATCTTTTAAGACTTAAATTATCTCCTCTGACATGCCTGTAGCAACATTTTTTTCTAGATATGTCTCCTGCGGCAAGGGAAATAAAAGCAAAAATGAACTATTGAGACTATATCAAAATAAAAAACTTCTGCACAGTGAAGGAAACAATCAACAAAAGTAAAAGACAATCTACTAAATGGGAGACGATATTTGCAAATGACATATCCAATAATGGGTCAGCATCCAAAATATATAAAGAACTTACACAACTCAACACTCAAAACACAAATAACCCAATTAAACAATGGGCAGAAGACATGAATGGACATTTCTCCAAAGAAGATATCCAGATGTAGCTAAGAGACACATGAAAAGATACTCAACATCACTCATTATCAGGGAAATGCAAATCAGAACCACAATTAGATATCACTTTACACCTGTCATAATAGCTGAACTCAAAAACACAAGAAGTAACATGTGTTGGCAAGGATGTGGAGAAACAGGAACCCTCGTGCACTGTTGGTGGGAATACAGACTGGTGCAGCCACTGTGGAAAACAGTATGGAGGTTCCTCAAAAAATTAAAAATGGAACTACCCTACGATCCAATAATTGCACTACTGGATATTTACCCAAAAAATAAAAAAACACTAATTTGAAAGGACACATGTACCCCTATGTTTATTGCAGCACTATTTACAAGAGCCAAGTTATGGAAGTAACCCAAGTGTCCATCAATAGATGAGTGGATAAAGAAGTGACATATCTCTCTCTCTCTCTCTCTCTCTCTCTCACACACACACACACACACACACACACAGGAATATTATTCAGCTGTCAAAGGGAATGAAATCTTGCCATTTGCAACAACATGGATGGAGCTAGAGAATATAATGCTAAGCAAAGTCAGTCAGTCAGAGAAACAAATACCATGTGATTTCACTCAGATTTGGAAAGAAACAAAACAAAGGAATAAAAAGAGAGACAACCCAAGAAACAGACTTTTAGCTATAGAGAACTGATGGTTTCCGGAGGGGAGATGAGTGGGGGAATGGATGAAATAGGTGATGGGGATTAAAGGGTACACTTATCTTGACGAGCACTGAGTCATGTATATAGAATTGTTGAATCACTGTATTGTATACGTGAAACATATTAATATAACACTGTATGTTAACCATACTGGAATTAAAATAAAAAACTTAAAAAAAAGACTTACTTATCTCTGTGATGGCCAGAGATAATCTTAATTTCATCAGAATAATCTAAAAAGCAGTTAGTTGCTTTTACTTTGAACATTCCCACAGAGATAGCAATATCATTGTGGTTTTTCTTTTTTTGTTTTAAATACTGAAATGTTTTTTCAAAAGGCATGAAAGAGTATAACACAAAGAAAAGGAAGTAACATGAAGACAAAAAAGAAAAGCAATATAAAAGCTGTGCCATTAACCATGTTAACCTGTAGACAATTAACACTGTCCAAACTCTACCTTCCCCCTGTGTCACAGTGTGGAGCTGTCACTGAGAAGTGGCTGCCTAGCCTATATGTAGAGTCGACATTTCCAAACCTTCCCTCGCCCATTATACCAGGTGTGGCCCTGTGCACAGTTTTCCCCAGAAGGATGTCAGTGCAAGTGGCGGACTGTCAGTTCTCAGGTTCAACCTGAACTTTTCAGAAGCACGTGAGGTGTGTTCCTGCTCTTTCCCCACCTGCTGGAGGACTCAAAGGCCCACGTTACAGAAAGTCACCTATCAATCAGGAATGCCTTCAATACACTGGTTATTAGCAATAAATACATTTTACTTAGGTTTAGTCTATCATATTTTTTGGAGTCCATTTATTACAGCAGGTAGTTTTCACTAACATGAAAAATGTATCTTTAAGTGGGGTACAAACCAAACAGAAAATCTAAAATACATGGCAACTGCTTAGCAGCCAAGCAGCAGGAAATAAAGAAACTGAGTAAAGGATGGGAAGATAGTTATGTCATGTAGTCACAAAAATGTAATAAAAATATTATATGCCTCAATTTTTTTTTTAAATGCCTGAGATAGCTTCAAAGGCACAATGGTGTCTGCCAAGTGTACAGCTGTAGGGTAAAGGAGATGGAAAACAGAATACTAGAATAACAATATTACTTGCTGCTTTTCTTGAGAATTTACAAGCAAGGAATGTAAACAGGCAAGAACTAACAGACTGGAGAGCAGAAATGAGAGGGAAGAGAGAATCCAGAAATTTGGCGGCCCCAAGGCTTAGAAACGCTGACTGCTTCTGGATTTCACACAGTAAGAGAAAAGGGCAAAAAGCTGTGAGCAAAAATGGCCGTTAGGTTTTCTCAGGTAAACAGAGGGAAATCAGCCTTACTGTAGATCAGGTTAAGTATGTTACTTCCCATGAAACCTATTTCAGATGGCCATACTGACAGCACCCAGAAAGATAAGAGAGGGAAGAACAGAAGTAAGGAAGCAAAGAAATAAAATAGGTTGGGATTTTTTTGGTGTGCTTTTTGGTTAGAATTACCATATAATTTATTGTCCAAACTGGGACAGTTTTGAGAGTGAAAGAGGGAATTATTACTTGCCATGCATAAGAGATATATATAAACTATGACTCCCTCTGCCTGACTGGGACATGTACTCACTCTATTACTAGCACATGGAATTAACTACAAAACGATAGATGAGGGCCAAATTAAGTTTCAGAGGGAATAACATTGACAAAAAACCCATAACCCTTGCCTATAAGCCTTTCACCCTTCAAACAATGCTCACACAGCCAAAACTGCAGGGACAAAAAGAAAGAAAGAAAGGTTACATAACCTCAAAGGACGACATATTCCCCAATGTCCACATAAGTTGACCTTGGAGGAAAATAAACAAGGAAGAACCTTCAGGAAGGCAGAATTATGTCCTACAGAATAGTGAACAATGGAATTCCTTCTAGAGAGGAGAAGGACCAGAGTCTAATCAAGGGATATCTTCTATCCTAAGCAAAAATTCTTGCCATCTCCTTTTTTTGTCACTGTCAATATTCCTAATTCTAAATGTTCCTCCAGCTTTTGGAAATTAAACATAAACTTATAATTTGCTAACTGGGCCCAATGCAATAAATTATGGGCATTGCACATAGCATGATGGTGGTGAGAATAAATCCAAAAAGTCTTTTACAAAGATCACTGAACTGACTGCCAGGAGGCCATGATTCTCTTCTAACCTTCATTATTAGCTGTGTGAACCTGGATAAATCATGATTTCTCAGGACTTTAGTTCCCTCACTTAGAAAGTAAGTAAGAGGATGCCTTCCAGTTCTAATAATTCTAATTTAAAGTTCCTGACCTCACTGAACCAAAAGAACTACAAAATCCTCTATGAAATGTCATTACTTAGAGAATACATAATAAACTAATTGGTCTGGTTTTATAGCAAAAGCAACTCAGCACAATTCTAAAAAGTTATATTGGCAAGAAAAATCCTGGCACTCTTTCATTTCTTGATTTTTCTATATTATTTTGGTTTCATTACAATACATTAAGGAATAAAATAGAACTTTTTTTTTTAACTGGAAAAGACAATTACCTTCCATTTCATTAGGCTTTAGAAACTAATCCAAAAAGAAAGGGGAAACTGCACTGCACCTAAAAATTTCAATTCTTTTATAGTATATACAGACTAAAAGTTAGAATATTTTAAAAATAAAAATGCAATTTGGAGTAACTTTTAATCTAAAGATACCGTAATAAAATATTTTATAAGTTATATAGTCAATAATAATAGTCACTGAATCCTAAAAACATTATTTTTTCAAATAATTAAAATTTGAAAAATATATCTGCTAAATTTCAACTTTTGATGCCCCTTCTAATTTTCAGAAGAAAATCCAATTCAGGACTTTGTCTTCCTCATTGAGAGAAGACAAAAACTAATATTCTACATGATACTTTATTAATCATAATTATTTAGCTTTATACATGTATAAAAATAAGAGCCAAACATTTTAAGAGAGTAAGGCCCAAACTTTGTCACTTGAAATCATTAGATGCTGGCACAAAGAAAAAATGGCAAATATTTTGCAAGTCCTGCTATCACATACCCTAGTATTATCAGTGAGTTTCTAACACAATCACAGTTATTGATTGTCACTGATTATAAAATTATGGATAGATGTTGGACTACTATATAAAACAAGAAATATCAACTCTGTTGTATCTGGAGAAAAGTTCACACTAATACTCTTGGGTGAATTAGTGAATCAAAAAAAGAAAAACAAGAATAAGTACCATGAACATACCTCGAATCTCTGAAAGAAAAATTTACAGGTATACATCAGATTATACAAAAATTTAAGTCTAAATGATGGAAAGTTATAAGTGAAATATTTTTTTTAAAGATTTTATTTATTTATTTGAGACAGAGAGAATGAGAGAGAGAGAGCACATGAGAGGGGGGAGGGTCAGAGGGAGAAGCAGGCTCCCCGCCGAGCAGGGAGCCCGATGTGGGACTCGATCCAGGGACTCCAGGATCATGACCTGAGCCGAAGGCAGTCGCTTAACCAACTGAGCCACCCAGGTGCCCTAAGTGAAATATTTTTTAAAAACCATTTAAGGAAACTATTTAGAGATATTTGACAATAACTCTCAGGTAAAGGAAGACATGCTTTTGTTATGAAAGAAATTACCCCTTAAAAAATATACTTCACAGGGTGCCTGGGTGGCTCAGTTAGTTAAGCATCTGACTCATGACTTCAGCTCAGGTCATGATCTCAGGGGGTAGTCTGCTTGAGATTCTCTCTCTCCCTCTTGCTCTACTCCACGGTTCTCTCTCTCTCTCAAATAAATAAATAAATCTTAAAAAAAAAAAAAACTTCACAAATTTAGATGTTTCCACAGCAGCACTGATGTTGAGAAGTCTCTTGTTTGCTTTTTTTCAAAACACTTTGCATATGACAATTTTTTTTTCTTCTCTGGAAGAAGGCTTATTTTTCCTTCTGTTCTAGAAAATGATCTTATATTATTTCTTGGATGATTCTCTCCCATTTTCTCTTGCATCAGTGAGCTGCTATTGGACCTGCTGGGTTGTGTCGCTAATGATTTCTCCCTCAAATTTATCTTTCAACAGCTTTATGAGTTTCTTTCAGCCTTCAGATTTCTAATTTTTGAGAGTTATTTCCTCTTTTTTATTTTTCCTTTTCTTTAATTCTCCTTTTTAAAAAAGACTATTTTCTATGTAAAATCTTCTCACATTTTCAAAGACAGTAATTATAGTTTCGCCTTCTCTACTAGGTCACAGTATCATACACTTTCTGTGTTCATATTTATGAGAATTACTGATGCCACCCACTTCTTATCAAAAAAAGAGTTGGAATTTTTGTTTCCTATTTCTTTTGTTTGGGATAGATATTTTAATAGGAGAAGGCAGAAAGTTCTTTATATGCCACCTTAAGATCAGAAGTTACAGTTTCTAAGTTAGTTCACATACGATTTGTAACGGTTGAATTTACTACAATTTTGGTCTGCTCGGCACACATTCCCATATCCTTTCTTCTCATTCCTTTGGAGGAAGGCTCCCTCACTCCCTGAGACCCCAAGGGGGCTTTCAGTCACTGGACGATGCACCTCTGTCACAGCACTGGTAAACATGCCCTAGGCTGGTCCACCAGAATACTCCATTCCCTGGGCCACAGTGATTATTCATCACATATGTGGCCAAACAGAATTGATCCATTTCTTCTCTGAAGCTGATAGCTGGATGGGTGGCCCAACAAGTTCTCTTCCTCTGGGGATTGCTAAACCAGGAAGACAACATTCTCAGGCTGCTGGTGGTCATTTTAGTGATCATATACCTGTCGGCATAATGATGAATAAAGAAACCAGCAGAGCTGAAAAAGGGTCCAGATGAGATCATTTGAGTTCCTGGCTGCAACCATGCCTGAAGCCAGATGCACCTCTGGAAACCATAGTTATATAAACAATTAAGTTCCTTTTATTTTCATAAGCTGGCTTGAGCTGGCTTTCTTTCACTTGCAACCAAAGGAGTCCTGATGAATTCATCATTTAATCAAAATGTTCCAAATTACTAACACTTGAACTATAAAACACTACTTCTTTGCCAAAAATTAAATAGCCTAGCTTTTTGTTAAAATAAAATCACAATCATAAATAACATATACAGTTGTCTCTTTTATTTGAGTATTCTCATGTTTTCAGGGTAGCAGTATCTTTGAGAATGAGGCATATATACTTTGTAGTATTACAAACTGTATAGCCACTAAACTACAGAACAATCTTCTTCCAGGTACTTCAAAAAGTCTTGTCATTTCTTAAACCCTTCTCTATCAGAGCTCTCAGGTTTTAATAAAACTCAAGTTGCATGGTTATCTTACATAAAGGCTATGTGGAAAAAGAAAATAATAGATCTCAAAATATTTGTTCCATTAGAAGGAAAAGTTTGGTTTACATTCAAAAAATTGTTCAGCCTCTATCTCTGACCCAGAGACTGGAAACAAGGACATTTTCAACCCAAGTATTTGTGAGAAGGAGGTAGGCAGTTATAACATGCTTCCAAGGAGATGGGTAGGAATGCTTAGAAGTCATGTGTTCCTTGGATGCTCTCCGTGGAGTAACTTTCCTATTATTATGCACAGGCCATGTGCTCGCCAATCCAATGGTCAATGTCTAAGCTTCTGGGTTTGAAGATCTTGCCTGGGTCTTTATTGTTTTCAAGTACATTTAGAGGCCAGGCAGGTAATCTCAAAGAAGGAAAAAGCTAAAGATTTTTAATGTATTGCATTCCTTTATCTGCGTTAAAAAGTAAATCTTATTAAAATTCTAGTGTCTCTCGCTTCTCTTTTTTGATTGGTTCAAGGTTTTTTTTCATGCATCATTTCTGTTTACTGTTCCTCGTTCATGCATGGTTTGTTTCATAGTGCTATCATAAATAACAGATTTTTGGCACTGATACTCTTTGTATGCAAAGAAATTGTGTATGAATAAGAGCTAATAATAATTGATAATCATAGTTTAGTTTATTGAGCACTTAGTATGTGCTATGCACTGTTCTAAATGATTTCCACATATTACGCCATTTTCTCCTCATTTCAACCCTATGAGGTAGGTACCATTATCCTCACTTTATAGATGAGAGCATGGAAACACTGAGAGGGGTAAGCAGCCTATCCAAGAGTACACAGAAAGTAAGTTGTAAATAGGAATACGGGCCCTCTCTCTCAAGGATCTCTGTTCTTAAACTATTACTCTGCACCGTCTAAAGAAATATGCCATCCTAGTATAGGTTGAATTGTGTCCCACAAAATGTTACGTTGAAGTCTTAACCCCTCGTACCTGTGAATGTAACCTTATTTGGAAATAAGATCTTTATAGATGTAATTAGGTTATATGATCTTATACTGGCTTAGGGTGGGCCCCAATGCAATATGACTGCTGTCCTTATAAGAAGAGGAAAACTTGGGCGCCTGGGTGGCTCAGTCGTTAAGTGTCTGCCTTTGGCTCAGGTCATGATCCCAGGGTCCTGGGATCGAGTCCCACATCGGGCTCTCTGCTCGGCGGGAAGCCTGCTTCTCCCTCTCCCACTCCCCCTGCTTGTGTTCCTGCTCTCGCTATCTCTCTCTGTCAAATAAATAAATAAAATCTTTAAAAAAAAAAAAAAAAAGAAGAGGAAAACTTGGACACAGAGGACAGACATCTCTGAGATGATGGGGGTGGAGATTGGGGTTATGCTGCCATGAGCTAAAGAATACATGGGGCTACCAGAAGCTAGAACAGGCAGGAAGGAGGGTTTCCTAGAGGTCTCTGGGGGAGCATGGCCCTGGCCAATACCTTGATTGCAGATTTCTGGCCTCTAGAGCAGTGAGAGAATAAATTTCTGTTGATTACAGCTACCCAGTTTATGGTACTTTGTCATGACAGCCCTAAGAAACTAACACACTGTCTTTCACTTATACTGAAATATACCACCCTACCAACTTGCTATTTCCAATTTTCACACAGATGGCAGAATTAATACCATTTAACTTTCCTCTTAATTCTGTGTAAAGAAAATCAACAGCCAGGAGCGGGGCTGTGAGAATGGAAAAGCACAGCCTCCCATATAGTAGAGGCAGGTGCATTTCAGCTCCAGCTGATTACCATCACACAGAAAGGTAGGACTTAAGTTACCAGGCCTTCAGTTTTCACGAGAACCCAGAAATGTGGATTTGTACATTCAATTAGTTAACAAGTTAAATTGGTAACTAGTTAAAATAACACTAGTTAATAACTAATTCAGATTTAAAACATGTGCAAACATGACACATCTCTGGACCATATCTGACCACAATCTCTGCTTTGTAGATTTGCTTGACTTTCTATGTCCACTTTCCCTTTCCCTTCACTTGACCAGGCCCTAACTGGAGTCATCCAGCCACCAGATCTAGGACGCAGGCACAGCTTGGGTGCATCAGAAGCCATGTGAAAGTCAGCACCCTAGGACTAGGGAACCTTCTTTGAGATACAGAGTGTGGCAGATGCAGAAGAGTCCTACACACTTCTGAATCCAAGACAGAATGGGTGCACTCCTCTGGATCTGGATCGGGAGTCTAACGCTATTCCTCTATTTTGTCAGCTGGTCTTCCTAAGGCTTTCTTTTCTTTTTCTTTTTTTTTTTTTCTTTCTTTCTTTCTTTCTCTCTCTCTCTCTTTCTTTCTTTCTTTCTTTTTTTTGGTCTTTGTTAGTCTGACGTATAAGAGACCTAGAGCTTTACTGGGTACAGGTTCTGGGCAAGTCTAGGACGTGACCTTGGTACTTCTCAGGCTCCCGGCCATTTCATTCATAGTACTGTACTTACACCTTAATGAGTTCCCTAAATTTCTTATCTCTTACATGTATACGTGAAAGAAGAGTTAAGTGGATTGTAGTAGCTCATAGTTGCCTTTCAGTATTCACCATCCTATAACCTATGAAAGTTATCCAGAAATCTGGAAACATTTTTGAAAAGAAGTTCTGTGAAATCAGTTTTATAAAATGTGACTTTATTATTCAGGCTTGTTAAAAAAACAAAACAACAACAAAAAAAACACTTCTAAAATATAAAGAATTGTTCTGTAATGAGAACATCCACTCTAGTCCAATAAGTCTATTACTATGTGGTAGCCTGAGAATCTTCTGAGTCCTCCTTGGCTATGAACATGTCTTCAGTATCTACCGGAGCTCAGACCTATTTGATGTGGTACAGAAACTACTGATTATGGCTGGTAAGAGAAACGAACTACTTGACAGGTTGCCAGGACTCTCTCTGCATCACTGAGATATTAAATTCAGTGATGCAGTTTGGCACACTGTGGTGTTTGGGACCTGCAAAGTCGACAAACATTATTTTGGAAAATCTGTAGAGCATGTCAAAAAGTGAAATACCACAAAATCCATCCAAGTTCATCTCATTTAATGGTTTGGGTTTTTTAAGTTTATTTTTTGCCTGAATTAAAAATATCTCAATCTTCCCTTCCAAACCTGTAAAGTCATACCGACAGTCACTAACTTATGTTTCTCAAAAACCTCAAATGGTCAGTAAAGCCAGTTTTATCCCCCTGTGGCAGATGAAGAAACTGAAGCTGTGAGCCTTAAGTAACTTGTTCAGTGTTGTTAGTGATGGAGGTAGAAGCTTGCACGCACACCCCCGATGCTGAGTTCAGTGACCTTTCCCACAAATAAGGCATGCAGATTCGGAAGACCAGGCTGCTGAGCCATTAGGATAGCTAGAACTGCGATCAAAACTGCCCTTAACTTCTGATGTTAGATAAACCATTCAAGCCTCTGTAAATCAGAAGCTTCTCACTCAGAAAGGGGAGTTCAAACACCATGGCGTAGAGTGGGCACTCACCTGATGTCCATTCCCTTCCCTTGCTTTCTCCGATGACAAGATCCCTTAGATCTAAGTAGACCACACATTCTCTGCTTAAACATTTGGATGATTAGTGAAAACCTAAGTAGCCAGAGAAAAGTAACTCAAGACACTGATGACACAATAATAAATTCATTGTCACAGGCAAAGAAGACCAAAGGAGAGGTTGTTGTCATGTACGTGCTATCACAGAACAGCCAAGAGAGTGAGTGGTTTTTTTTTTTTAAAAAAAAGTCCACGATGTTGAGTCTTTTCTTAAAGGGGACAGGTCACATCAAAACATCACGCCCTGAACTTACTCTCTGCCATATCATAAATATGCCTCATTGTTTCCAAACACAAAATATTCAAAACATATCAAGGAGGCATGAAAGGCTTCCAACTCATGGCACTGTTTGAGACTCCGAATGTCGGTTATCCTAACAACTGTCGTGTCCCGCAGCCAGGAGTGACAGTCCCCAGGATCATGTGGCTTGTCGGTGCCATGAAAGAACTTAAATGCTGACTCCTTTGACACCTCCGGTCTGCTGGCTCACTTGGGTGAGGATGAGTGAGGTAGGGGCATGCATGACCGACACTAGGAGGGGATGGACCTGAATAAGAGGCAAGGGGCTATACTAATTGTGGGTGTGGGCAGGCAAGAAGCATTAGCTCAGAGCTGCTAACGTCAGGAGGTATTCACAGACCTACTACCACAAAAATTAAGCAATTAGCAAATCTGATGCTAAAAATATTAAAATGCATAACGTGATTTAGAATATTTCTTCAAATTTCAACTTAATGCTAGGGAATTATGTGCCAATAGCTGTCTTATATTTGTGACTCCAGCTCTTGGCACAATCCTGCAGAACTGGGGTTGTGTTATTGCATATGTGGGTGGTTATTAAATGCTTTATAATGATTATGTTAAAGGTCATATTCCTCATACACATAACTTCACTTACTATTATGAGTTAGATGTGTACATGAGTAGACAATGGTCTCCTTCCATTAAATGCAAACTGGCTGAAATTACTGTTTAAGTTGCCAGGTTGTAAGAGAGAAGAAATCAAATTAATGAGGGTGAAGTTGTATAATCAGTTTATAAAACAAATCATGCTGAGGTCAAGGCTGACATCGCCAACTCCCACTCATCTAAGTAACCTTAAAAATGTGACCTTCTCTATTTTCCCGCCACCACTGCTCTAATTCAAGCTGTTTCTTATTTCTCTTCCATTCACATGCAGTTGTGAATCATTTATCTTGGCAAACATGAATTCCATCATGTCACCCAGCTCAGAAACCTCTGAGGGCTTCCCACTGCTTGAGACACACAGGCCCAACTCCTCAGCAAGGCATTCAGGGCTCTCCTAAATTTGACCCATCCTTCTAATTCAGTGGTTCTCAACCACTAGGGGAGCTTTGAAAGATAAACAGGTTTACACCTTGTGCCCCAGAAATTCTATTTATTAGTTCTGGGGTAAGATCTAGGGACTTGTATTTTCAAAAATTTCTCTAGATGACTTTTATTCACTGCCAGCGTTGAACCACTGGTGTAATTTTCTCACCTATTATTTCACCCAACATGAACAAACCTTCTGTTCCAGCCAGTAATGCTGATTTGTTTGTTTGTATCTCTAGTTTTCCTTTCATGCTGTTAATCCAACCTGGAATGTCATTTCGTCTCCTAGCTCTTTATTTAAATTTAAATCTTTACCATTCCTCTAAGACTAACTGAAATCCCACCACCATCTTTACAACCATTGTGAATCATAATAATATTGCCATTCTGATAACCCCAAGAGCATTTGTTACCTTCATGAAGTACTTTATGGCAATTAATAACATATTGTTTGCACTGTGAGTGTTTTTTCATACTTCACTCCCTGTATTCCTGGCTCCTGGAGGGAAAGTAAACTTTTCATAGTATCTTTGGTTCTCATTCCCTAGCCCCTTGAACCTATGAAAGCATTAAACATAAAGCAGACATTCACTCATGTGCTCAAAGCTTATGATGACTAAACAAATTAAAGTCTCTAAAATTTATGATGTGTATTCTTATAGCCTGACAACATAAGTTATCAACCTTCAGCATTGTTTATGCACACACTGATGAGTTTTTCATGGGCAGCATCACTACGCCCATGTAGAAATGATAATCACTAGTCCACAAAACCTGATATGATGTCAAACATAGGGTTGGTTGATGCCTAATAAACGTGTTTCTCCTACAGACAGAAGTATTTTCCGTATTTATGTATTCAATTCCCGTAAGTTCACAGAACAACAGAAAGGAAGAAGTAAAACAGCTCTAATCTGTCAATACATGACTTAAAATGACCCACCCATGTGATAAAACAGTTGAAGACTCAAGAGAGAATCAGGGGGCGCCTGGGTGGCTCAGTTGGCTAAGCGATTGCCTTCAGATCAGGTCATGATCCCAGGATCCTGGGATCAAGCCCCGCATCGGGCTCCCTGCTCGGCCGGAAGCCTGCTTCTTCCTCTCCCACTCCCCCTGCTTGTGTTCCCTCTCATGCTATCTCTCTCTTTCTCCCTGTCAATTAAATAAATAAATAAAATCTTTAAAAAAAAAAAAAAAAGACAATCAGGATAGCTGATTACTATCCTCATCTACTGCAAGGAGGACCAGAAGAGCAAGTGTTCCCTTGCCCTCAATTTAGAAGACATAAGAGTAACAATAACCTATGGTAAATGTCTCTTATGCAAATACTGAAAACCAAAAACTACTGGCAGGAGAGCATCCAATATGCCGAGCAGTGCCAGAGCTCCAGCTCAGGCTTTCCTCTTGCTCAAGCTGCCCAGAAAGGTACTATTCTGTTTCTAGGGCACGGGAGATGTAATTCCACTCTCAGAGCTAGAATTTCTCTACAAAACAGTGTCATGCATGATGACTTCCCGTAGTTCAAGTAGCACTGGTACTTATGAGTTAAACAGTCTTGGGAGGACTCACTGAGAACCAAACCACTATTTATAACATTGTTTTTTTTAGGAAAATGTTTTCTCCATTCCAAACAACAGAATTAGATATGAACTTTTGGAATCCAATTTATTTCATAGATTCAGAACTGACTATATCTTGTTAATTACACCATGGTTAGTATTTTCCTAGGATAAGATGGCAGTGTGGAGGCTTGCCAGGAGTGCGTAACAGGAATGAAGAATTGCCATGAACATGGACCATATGTGACTATAAGGATGAAATACAGAGAGGACGATGAAAAAAAAATCCAGGCACATTATTAATTTATTAAGCAAATATTTACTGAGCACTACTGAGGCTATGCTGAATGCTGGGAGACACAAAAATTACTCAAGACAAGAAGTTTGATTCTATAGTCCTTACAACCTAAGATGGGAGATAAGTAAACACAAATAATAAAGCTGCCTGGTAAAATGTGCTATGATAATGATAAAAACAAAATATTAGATGAAGTCAGCAGAGAAAGCTAGTGGTTCAATTGGAGCAATCAGGGAAAGCTCCACGGATGAGCTTGCACCTGGCTGAGCCTTCAGGGTTTGCACAAGATTTCAATAAACAGAGGACACAGTGAGGGCGAAGGAGAGAACATCATAGAAAAAAACATCAAGAGGGGCGCCTGGGTGGCTCAGTCGTTAAGCGTCTGCCTTCGGCTCAGGTCATGATCCCAGGGTCCTGGGATCGAGCCCCGCATCGGGCTCCCTGCTCCGCGGGAAGCCTGCTTCTCCCTCTCCCACTCCCCCTGCTTGTGTTCCCTCTCTCGCTGTGTCTCTCTCTGTCAAATAAATAAAATCTTTAAAAAAAAAAAAAAATCAAGAAATACAGTACACATCAGGTCGTGGAAGCATGAAAAATGATGAGAATTCAGAGAAGAGGAAAGAGTCCAGTTGGCTAAGGTGATGGATATTTTTAGGAGCTGGGTAGAGGGCTTTGAATACCAGGCAATGGAACATGGACTTTATCCAATGGTGAGTGGGCAGCCATTAAAGTGCTTTAAAAGTATTGGAGTTCTATATGCCGATCTATCCAGCAGTGGAATACAGGATGGAGGAAGAGTGAATGAAGACAGAAGACCATTAGAGATAATTATATTAGTTGAAGTTGGTTAAGATGACCTTTCAAAGCTAAGTTTTTGAATAAATAAACATTTAAGGTTCAAGTACTAGTTCATTACTAAATATCTCCCTCCAATAATCACAAACATATAAATCATTTAGAAAAGCCATACAAAGCCTTAAAAATCTGAAAAACATAGTATTAGCTATAATGGAAAAACCACCTTTAAAAATATTAAGTTTGGCATACAGTCAGGACCTGATGACTAGGCTTAATGCAAAATAAAGGAGGATTTTGAGGTGTTAATCGCATTTTAAAAATAATACCAAGAGTTTAAACATTACATTTTTAATAAGCATATGAAATTTACTAAGAAATCATCTTTCTACTATTTTCCAAGACCAATGATGCAATATATAAGGTGACTCTAAGATATTCTGAGAAATTTGAGAGTTGGGAAAGTGTCAGAGGTACTGGACTTAATTCTTTACATGTTAAATCAATCTTAAGCTGGCATTAAAATGGATACGAGCAGACTTACTTGAAGTGATTTGACTTAGCAAATGTCTTCTAAACTTCAAATTTTCAGTATTGGATGAAACACGGCATTCATCTTTATCTGAAAAAAAATGTAATGGAAGTAATGAAATTGAAAGAATTGATAGGTAGCTTATAGAAGTCAATTATATGATTACACCTTAAAGACCACAAGAGAGTTATATGAGGTCCTATAAAACTGACATTACTTATACAATGTATAATTTAAGAACGTAAGATAAAAATCTCAAGCTATGCCCAAAGACTTCTAAAATAGGAAATATAATACATTCCCTTCATATATTTTTATGTCAATCTCCTCAAAATTCTGAAAAATACATTATTAGATATTCAAGCCTGATTCACACTGAATTCTTTAATTTAGCCAATAATCAAGCCCTCTTTGGTTCTAATATGGAGAGCAGGGAAAGATGAAGTTGCATAAGAGACAGTTTCTGTCCTCAAGAAACCCACACACCACACAAGGAGACAAACATGAACAACTCCATATCAAGGCAGATAATAGCGTACAAGTGGTACGAAGTGTATGGGATTGTGGAGAGGGTTAATTACTACAGGAAAAATGTGGAAAGGTTGTGTTATGGACTGAACGGTAGCCCCCTGAAGTTCATGTAGTAACTCCCTAATCTCCAGTACCTCAGAACGTGACTTATTTGAAGACAAGGCCCTTAGAAAGGTAATTAAGTTAAAATCAGGCTGTTAAAGTGGGCCCTAATACAATCTGACTAGTGTCTTGCAAGAAGAGATTAGGACACACAGAGAGGCACCAGGAATGTGCACACACAGTAGAAAGACCATGTGAGGACACAGCAAGAAGATGATCATCTGCAAGCCAAGAGAGAAGCCTCAGAAGAAATCAAACCTGTGGACACCTTGATCTTGGATGTCTAGCTTCTAAAACAGCAAATAAATTTCTGTTAAGTCATCCAGTCTGTACTGTTTTGTTTTGCAGTCCTAGCAAACTAACATACCCTGTAGAGTAATAATCAGATAAAAGGTAAGGGTCGGAAACAACATTCAAAGAAGAAACAAAAATTATTTTAGGCATACAGGCCAAAATGTACAGTGTGAAATGTCACTATACTTCCATAATATGAGTATAGTTTGGGGAGAAGGAAGAGAAGAGATAAGTGAGAATGGGAGTGGAGGGGAGAAGAGAGGGAGGTGAAGAAGGGGACTGATAGGCCAACAGATAGATAAGGACTAGAACTTGGGGTTCAGGTCATACTGTAAAAGGGCCTGAATACTGCATTCAGTATATGGGCTTTTATTTTATACATAAAAGGAGCCATCAATGGTTTTCAGTAGAAAATATGTTTGAATTTGTATTTTGGAATGATGGCTCTGGTTTTGGAGCATGAGTTACTATGAAAAGATCCCCAAGGCAGTGAGACCTGTTTTGCTACTGCCATAGTCAAAATTAGAAACCAGGGCAATTGCAATGGAAGTAAAACATTAAAAATTCTCTGAAGATGTGCTTGAGAATGACAACCAGAATAACCACCCCACCACTTATGCATGACTGAGAACCGGAAAAACTACCACCATTCAGTTATAGTTACAAATGCAGAGTGTCTTGGGCCCCAACAGGCCTTTCCTTTCAATCACAACCATACATTGTGTGTGTCAAATATTACCTCAAAAAATCAACCAATCCAAAGACTTGCCTCACTTCTAGTATCTGACCTTAGAAATTCAGAGCTCAACATATAATCAGTAACACCCAAAACTCATTTCCTCAAAAGAGGCACCACTTCAGAATCATCTGTGTGGTCTCTCTTGCTACAACAAGTCAATAAAACAGTTTGCTTATCTCCTAAAAGGTGTATTTATTTGATAAGGGGGGTTTGCACAAAATATGGATGGCCATCAGTGAAGTCAAGGAAGAAGAGAAAAAGGAAGGAGAGCCTTGTCCCACCTTTTCAGGGAAGAAGGAAAATTAAGAACTGAACAGTCACTGATGACCTTAGAAAAAAATTTCAGGAAGGCAATAAAAGAAAGCAAACACTTCCAGTAAGAACTGAAGAGAAAGAAGTAAAATAACTAGTAAATTTTACTCTTCTAAGAAGGCTGGCATAGTTTGAAAGTGAAGGTGAACCTTTAACAAGGATTTTTGCTGTTGTTACTGTTTTGTTGTTTTGTTTTGTTTTCATCTTTAATGCTAGTAGAAGAAAGACATGGAGAGGGAGAGTGACAAATACAAGAGAAAAAGGGAACAAGAACTCTGGTAGTGTTAGCCATGTTAAAGAGGGAAAATAGTTCCTTCTCTATGATTAGAAATGAAGGAAAGGATGGGTGATAAATATAAAGAAAAATTATTGTGTGTGAGGGGGTAAAGTTGAGGGAGTTAAGATCCAATGGCAAGACCATCTATTGACATAGAGAGGTTGAAAGAGGGAGAGAAAGGAGAGAAAAAGAGACAGTATATGAATGAAGGAATATTTGAATTTAAGAAAGAAAAAAAAATTGCCAGAGGAGTAAGGAAAAGAGAGAGGGCTTTCAGTATTTGAGATCTAGGAATGCTTCTGGTTGACAGAGCTGAGCAAGTTAAAAAATAATGAGTTCTGAGTATCAGAAACTCAAAAACATGAATTAAGAGCAGATTATAAATCACATAGTGTGGGGTGGAGAGGACAGTTCCAGGTCTGATGCTGACATAATTGAGGAAGTTGGAGCAATGTCCTGTAAATCAAACAACACCAAGACTTAGAAACGGGAGGTGGCAGTGTAAGAGAGGAGAAGGAACTGATGCACAAAGGCGGCACTCTAATCACCGAATTGACAGTGGTCAACAAAGGAACACATCAACTGTCCTTTAAATCTAAGATGAGATCCATCGAGGGGTGCCTGGGTGGCTCAGTCTGTTAAGCATCTGCCTTTGGCTCAGGTCATGATCCCAAGGTCCTGAGACTGAGCAGAGAATCTGCTTCTTCCCCTCCCTCTGCCCCCACCCCACTCATGCTCACTCTCTCTCATAAATAAATAAAATCTTTAAAAAATTTTTAAAAATAAATTTAGATCCACTGATAGATGAATGTGATGTACTATACACACACACACAGATATATATATAATGGACTATTATTCAGGCATAAAAAATGAAATGTTGCCATTGGATGGATCTAGAAGTTATTGCTAAGTGAAATAAGTCAGTGAGAATAAGACAAATACCACATGATTTCACTAATACGTGGAATTTAAGAAACAAAACAAATGAACAAAGAAAAAAACAGACAAGTTGGGGTGTCTGGGTGGCTCAGTCATTTAAGTGTCTGACTCTTGGTCTCAGCTCAGATCTTGATCTCAGGGTCATAAGTTCAAGCCCGGCATTGGGCTCCATGCTGGGTGTGGAGCTTTAAAAAAAGAAAAGAAAAGAAAAGAAAAAAAAGGGACAAGCAAACAAAACAAAACAAAAAAACAATCTAAAATATAGAGAACAAAACAGATGGTTAGCAGAGGGGAGACAGGTGGAGGGATGAGTGGTGAAACAGATAAAGGGGATTAAGAGCAGACTTATCTTGATGAACACTAAGTAATGTATATAAGTGTTCAATCAGTGTATTGTACAACTGAAACTAATATAACACTGTATCTTAAATATCTAGAATTAGAAAAATTCAGTACTTTTTCTTGAAATGGCCATGCAAAAAAAAAAAAAAAAAAAAAAGGACTGTCCACAAAAGCCAGGTTTAAATTTCTAGGGAGGATAGGGAAGAAGAGTTCTAGGGAAAGATCAAAGTTATAAAAACTTGTTCAAAATAGAGCACAGGATCCAGATGAAATAAGGAACTGGAAGTAGGCCAGTAGAACTGTGGGTTCCATGAGAACAAGGTAGGACAGACTCCTTCGAAAAAAGAACATGATAAGAGTGGGGAGGAGCAAGAAGGCAGAGGAGTAGGAGACCTGGATTTCGTCTGGTCCCAGGAATTCAGCTGGATAGGGATCAAACCATTCTGAACACCTACAAACTCAACAGGACATCAAAGAAAAGAATAGCAACAACTCTCTGAACAGAAAAGCGACCACTTTCTAGAAGGTAGGACGTGCGGAGAAGTGAATCCGAGGCAATATTCGGGAGGCTAGATGGTGGGGGAGGGGGCCTCCGTCCGCCGCTTCTGGCAAGTGATAGAGCCTTGGAGCACAAAATCGGAACTTCTAGAAGTCAGCTCTGCTGAGGGACGTCACTCCAGTGGCTAAGCGGGGTGTGGAACTCTCGCGGGGACAGTGTGGTCTCAGGACCCTCAGGGTCACAGAAAGACAGGGTGTGCCTCAGTGCGGCAGAGCTCCCAGGTATCAGAGCGGGGAAGCTGGCTGCAGAGATGGAGCCGAGGAGTGGGCTCTCAGCTCGGGGTTGCCATAAACCGTGATCGACGGCACAGTCGGGCCACTGCTCCTCCAGCAGGGACCCAACAAGCGGCAGATCCAGGGAGACTCTCCTTCCGCCCCCGGGAGGAGCGGCACGGGAGCGCACTGCAGGGATCTGCTGGGTTTGGAGACTCCATACGGTGTCAGGTGCCAGAGATAGAAATGCTCGGTCACAGGCCGGGTGAGCACGGAGTGCAGCCGGAGACCGGGGAGACGGGAGTGAGTGACTGCTTTTCTCTGGGGGCTCACTGAGGAGCAGGGCCCCGAGTTCTTGGCTCCTCTGGGGCAGAGATTGGGAGGCCATTTTCACTCTCGGCTTCCAAAGCTGTATGGAAAGCTTGCAGGGAACAAAAGCTCCAGAGAGCAAACCCTAGCAGATTATTCAGCCTGGACCGGCAAGGGAGGGGCAATTCCGCCTCCGGCAAAGATATTTGGGAACCACGGCAACAGGCCCCTTCCCTAGAAGATCAGCGAGAACAGCCAGCCAAGACCAAGTCTACCGATCAATGAGAACGGCAGAACTCCAGCGCTAGGGGAATACTGCACATAGAATCCATGGCTTTTTTCCCATGATTCTTTAGTCTTTCAAAGTTAATTTTTTTAATTTTCTTTTTTTTTTAATTTTTCTTTCTCCCTTTTTCAACCAACATTTTATCAATCCCTTTTTTAAAAAATCTTTTTTATTTTTCATTTTTACAGTCATATTCTATCCCTTCACAGTAGTTACCCTTAGTTTTGATATATATATATATATCTCTCTATATCTATCTATATCTATATCTATATCTATATCTATCTATATCTATATCTATATATAGATATAGATAGATATAGATAGATATATATATATGTTGTTCTCTTAAAATTTTGGGATACAGTTTCTTCTAACACCAAAATATACCCTAAATATCTAGTGTATGGCTTTGTTCTAGTCTCCTGCATGATCACATTCTCTCCCCTTTTTTTTAATCCTCTTCTTTCTTTTTCCAACCAACTTCTTCTCTTATCAATTTTTTTATAAAGTCTTTTATCATTTTCATGTTTACAGTCATATTCCATCCCTTCATCATATTTACCCTTATTTTTGTACATATATAAGCTTTTCTTTCTTTAAAATTTTGGGAGGCACTTTCTTCTAACAGACCAAAATATGCCCAGAATCTACTGTGTGGCACTGATCTATGCACCAGCCTGATCATATTTGATCATATTCTGGTTTTTTGTTTGTTTTTATCTTTTTCTTTTTTCCTTTTATCTTTCTTTCCCTTTCTTTTCCCCTGGTTTCAGGTCTCTTCTGATTTGTTTAGTGTAGATATTTCTGGGGTTGTTTTTACCCTGTTAGCGTTTTGTTCTCTCATTCATCTATTCTCCTCTGGACAAAATGACAAGATGGAAAAAAATCACCTCAAAAAAAAGAACAAGAGGCAGTGGTGACTGCCAGGGACCTAATCAATAAGGACATTAGTAAGATGTTGGAACTAGAGTTCAGAATGACGATTTTAAAGATACTAGCTGGGCTTGAAAAAAGCATTGAAGTTATTAGAGAAACCCTTTCTGGAGAAATAAAAGAACTAAAATCTAACCAAGTCAAAATCAAAAAGGCTATTAATGAGGTGCAATCAAAAATGGAGGCTTTAACTCCTAGGATAAATGAGGCAGAAGAGGGAATCAGTGATATAGAAGACCAAATGATGGAGAATAAAGAAGCTGAGAAAAAGAGAGAAAAACAACTACTGATCATGAGGGCAGAATTCGAGAGATAAGTGATACCATAAGATGAAACAATATTAGAATACCTGGGATCCCAGAAGAAGAAAGAGAGAGAGGGGCAGAAGGTATATTGGAGCAAATTATAGCAGAGAACTTCCCTAATTTGGGGAAGGAAACAGGCATCAAAATCCAGGAGGCACAGAGAAACCCCCCTCAAAAGCAAAAAAAATAGGTCAACACCCAGACATCTAAAAGTAAAACGGACGAGTGTCAGAGACAAAGAGAAAACCCTGAAAGCAGCTCAGGAGAAGAGATCTGTAACCTACAATGGTAGAAACATTAGATTGCCAACAGACCTATCCACAGAGACCTGGCAGGCCAGAAAGGACTGGCAGGATATATTCCGAGCACTAAATGAGAAAAATATGCAGCCAAGAATACTATATCCAGCTAGGCTGTCACTGAAAACAGAAGGAGAGATAAAAAGCTTCCAGGACAAACAAAAACTAAAGGAATTTGCAAACACAAAACCAGCCCTACAGGAAATCTTGAAAGGGGTCCTCTAAGCAAAGAGAGACCCTAAAAGCAACATAGACCAGAAAGGAACACAGACAATATACAGTAACAATCACCTTACAGGCAATACAATGGCACTAAATTCCTATCTTTCAATAGTTACCCTGAATGTAAATGGGCTAAATGCCCCAATCAAAAGACACAGGCTATCAGATTGGATTAAAAAACAAGACCCATCAATATGCTGTCTGCAAGAGACTCATTTTAGACCTAAAGACACCCCCAGATTGAAAGTGAGGGGGTGGAAAACCATTTACCATGCTAATGTACACCAAAAGAAAGCTGGGGTGGCAATCCTTATATCAGACAAATTAGATTTTAAACCAAAGACTATAATAAGAGATGAGGAAGGACACTATATCCTACTTAAAGGGTCTTTCCAACAAGAAGATCTAACAGTGGTAAACATCTATGCCCCTAACATGGGAGCAGCCAATTATATAAGCCAATTAATAACAAAAGCAAAGAAACACATCGACAACAATACATTAATAGTGGGGGACTTTAACATCCCCCTCACGGAAATGGACAGATCATCTAAGCAAAAGATCAACAAAGAAATAAAGACTTTAAATGACACACTGGACCAAATAGACTTCACAGATATATTCAGAACATTCCATCCCAAAGCAACAGAATACGCATTCTTCTCTAATGCCCATGGAACATTCTCCAGAATAGGTAACATCCTAGGTCACAAATCAGGTCTCAACTGGTACCAAAGGACTGGGATCATTCCCTACATATTTTCAGACCACAATGCTTTGAAACTAGAACTCAATCACAAGAGGAAAGTCGGAAAGAACCCAAATACATGGAGGCTAAAGAGCATCCTACTGAAGAATGAATGGGTCAACCAGGAAATTAAAGAAGAATTTTAAAAATTCATGGGAACCAATTAAAATGAAAACACAGCTGTTCAAAACCTTTGGGATGCAGCAAAGACAGTCCTAAGAGGAAAGTATATAGCAATACAAGCCTTTCTCAAGAAACAAGAAAGGTCTCAAATACATAACCTAACCCTACGCCTAAAGGAGCTGGAGAAAGAACAGCAAGTAAAGCCTAAACCCAGCAGTAGAAGAGAAATAATAAAGATCAGAGCAGAAATCAATGAAATAGAAACCAAAAGAACAGTAGAACAGATCAACGAAACTAGGAGCTGGTTCTTTGAAAGAATTAACAAGATTGATAAACCCCTGGCCAGACTTATCAAAAAGAAAAGAGAAATGACCCAAATAAATAAAATCACGAATGAAAGAAGAGAGATCCAAACAATTATAAGAACATATTATGAGCAACTATATGCCAGCAAATTAGATAATCTGGAAGAAATGGATGCATTCCTAGAGATGTGTAAACTACCAAAACTGAACCAGGAAGAAATAGAAAACCTGAACAGCCCTATAACCACTAAGAAAATTGAAGCAATAAACAACAATCTCCCAAAAAACAAAAGCCCAGGGCCAGATGGCTTCCCAGGGGAATTCTACCAAACATTTAAAGAAGAATTAATACTTATTCTTCTGAAACTATTCCAAAAAATAGAAATGGAAGGAAAACTTCCAAACTCGTTTTATGAGGCCACCATTACCTTGATCCCCAAACCAGACAAAGACCCCATCAAAAAGGAGAATTACAGACCCATATCCTTAATGAACATGGATGCAAAAATTCTCACCAAAATACTAGCCAATAGGATCCAACAGTACACTAAAAGGATTATTCACCACGACCAAGTGGGATTTATCCCTGGGCTGCAAGGTTGGTTCAACATCCACAAATCAATCAATGTGATACAATACATTAATAAAAGAAAGAAGAAGAAACATATTATCCTCTCGATAGATGCAGAAAAAGCATTTGACAAAGTACAGCATCCTTTCTTGATCAAAACTTTTCAGAGTATAGGGAAAGAAGGTACATACTTCAATATCATAAAAGCCATCTATGAAAAACCCACAGCGAGTATCATTCTCAATGGGGAAAAACTGAGAGCTTTCCCCCTAAGGTCAGGAACATGGCAGGGATGTCCACTATCACCACTGCTACTCAACATAGTATTAGAAGTGCTACCCACAGCAATCAGACAACAAAAAGAAATAAAAGGCATCTGAATCGGCAAAGAAGTCAAACTCTCTCTTTGCAGATGATATGATACTTTCTGTGGAAAACCCAAAAGACTCCACCCCAAAACTGCTAGAACTCATACAGGAATTCAGTAAAGTGGCAGGATATAAAATCAATGCATAGAAATCAGTGGCATTCCTATACACCAACAAGAAGAAGAAAGAGAAATTAAGGAGTTGATCCCATTTACAATTGTACCCCAAACCATAAGATATCTCGGAATAAATCTAACCAAAGAGGCAAAGAATCTGTACTCAGAAAACTATAAAATACTCATGAAAGAGAATGAGGAAGACACAAAGAAATGGAAAAACGTTCCATGCTCATGGGCTGGAAGAACAAATATTGTGAAGATTTCAATGCTACCTAGAGCAATCTACACATTTAATGCAATTCCTATCAAAATACCATCAACTTTTTTCAAAGAAATGGAACAAATAATCCTAAAATTTGTATGGAACCAGAAAAGACCCCGAATAGCCAGAGGTATATTGAAAAAGAAAAGCAAAGCTGGTGGCATCACAATCCCGGACTTCCAGCTCTATTACAAAGCTGTAATCATCAAGACAGTATGGTACTGGCACAAAAACAGACACATAGATCAATGGAACAGAATAGAGAGCCCAGTAATAGACCCTCAACTCTATGGTCAACTAATCTTCGACAAAGCAGGAAAGAAGGTCCAATGGAAAAAAGACAGCCTCTTCAACAAATGGTGTTGGGAAAATTGGGACAGCCACATGCAAAAGAATGAAACTGGACCATTTCCTTACACCACACACAAAAATAGACTCCAAATGGATGAAAGACCTCAATGTGAGACAGGAGTCCATCAAAATCCTAGAGAACACAGGCAGCAACCTCTTCGACCTCAGCCGCAGCAACTTCTTCCTAGAAACATCGCCAAAGGCAAGGGAAGCAAGGGCAAAAATGAACTATTGGGACTTCATCAAGATAAAAAGCTTTTGCACAGCAAAGGGAACAGTCAACAAAACCAAAAGAGAACCGACAGAATGGGAGAAGATATTTGCAAATGACGTATCAGATAAAGAGCTAGTATCCAAAATCTATAAAGAACTTCTTAAACTCAACACCCAAAGAACAAATGATCCAATCAAGAAATGGGCAGAAGACATGAACAGACATTTTTCCAAAGAAGACATCCAAATGGCCAACAGACACATGAAAAAGTGCTCAACATTGCTCGGCATCAGGGAAATCCAAATCAAAACCTCAACGAGATACCACCTCACACCAGTCAAAATGGCTAAAATTAACAAGTCAGGAAACAACAGATTTTGCTGGGGATGTGGAGGAAGGGCAACCCTCCTACACTTTTGGTGGGAATGCAAACTGGTGCAGCCACTCTGGAAAACAGTATGGAGGTTCCCAGCAATTGAACTACTGAAAAAAGATACAAATGTAGGGATCCAAAGGGGTACATGCACCCCGATGTTTATAGCAGCAATGTCCACAATAGCGAAACTCTGGAAAGAGCCAAGATTTCCATCGACAGATGAATGGATAAAGAAGATGTGGTGTATATATACAATGGAATATTATGCAGCCATCAAAAGGAATGAAATCTTGCCATTTGCAACGATGTGGATGGAACTGGAGGGTATTATGCTGAGCGAAATAAGTCAATCAGAGAAAGACATGTATCATATGCTCTCACTGATATGAGGAATTCTTAATCTCAGGAAACAAACTGAGGGTTGCTGGAGTGGTGGGGGGTGGGAGGGATGGGGTGGCTGGGTGATAGACACTGGGGAGGGTATGTGCTATGGTGAGTGCTGTGAATTGTGTAAGACTGTTGAATCACAGACCTGTACCTCTGAAACAAATAATACATTATATGTTTAAAAAGGAAAAAGAGGATAGCAGGAAGGGGAAAATGAAGGGGGAGGAAATCGAGGGGGAGACAAACCATGAGAGACTATGGACTCTGAGAAACAAACTGAGGGTTCTAGAGGGGAGGTGGGCAGGGGGATGGGTTAGCCCTGGTGATGGGTATTAAAAAGGGCATGTACTGAATGGAGCACTGGGTGTTATATGCAAACAATGAATCATGGAACACTACATCAAAAACTAATGCTGTAATGTACGGTGATTAATAAAATAAAATAAAATAAAAAAGAACACAGTAATAGTAGGGCTTCACCCAGGATGATAGGTGACAAAACACCACTCTTGTTCTCTTTCTCTCTGCTTTATCTGTTTGGTGAGATAGGGCAAAAGATGGGCCACATATGTCACCAGTCTCTCACTCTCTCTTAGAACTTGCCAGCCCAAACCCACACACATTCTCTTCTCATTCATATAGTAAACACAACAGGGCAAGTTAAGTCAATCCAATTTGAATATGTAGAAAGACTCCACAGAGATCTAGCAATAATCGTGCCTCGGATAAACCTCATTGGCTATGATACTGCCACTGCGCAAAGCTCTTCACAGAGATCTAAGCACACTCTTTTACCCAGCTTCCCCACAGATAAAGTTGACATTTTTATTCTAAACTATGTGTACTTCTCAAGGGGTTCAGAAGTTGGAAAAAGGAATAGATGGTTTAATTAACTGGCCTCCTCAAACTCCAACAAAAGGTATGTAAACTAAAAAAATGGAAATCAATCTGAAGGAAATTATATGGGAAGTGAGTTTAGTGTAGGACTGTCAGCTACCATGAAGTTTAAAATTTTCTAAAAACATTCAACAAAGACCTAATACTGAGACCTAATTCAGTTGAAGAACACTATTAGAGATGCGGAGATTTCTAATTAGAGTCAATGACTTCAAAAGATAAAGCACTATTCAGAATTTTTACTTTTTTGTGTCACTTTGGTGAGTTGTATTTTTCAAGGAATTTGTCCATTTCATATAAGTTGTCACATGTATTGACATAATGTTGTTTATAGTATTTTTTATCCCTTAGATATTTCTTGGATCTCTAGTAATGTTTCCTCTTTATACCTATATTGTTAATTTGAGCTTTCTCTTTTTTTCTTAGTAGGGGTTTATTTATTAATCTTTCCAAAGAAACAACTTTGACCTTATTTATCTTTATTAGTCTTCTCTATAGAATGCCTTCTTACTTTGTTATTTCCTTCATTCCAGTTTATTGAATGTAATTGCATTTCTTTTTCTAGGTTTTCAAAGCGAAAAATTAGATCACTGGCTTTCAACCTTTTAAACATATGCATTTAAAGCTATAGAATTTGAAGCACCACTTTAACTGTTTCTCACAGTTTAGATACTGTGCTTGTATTTCTTTGACCAGTGGATTATTTAAATGTGTCTGCTTATTTGCCAAACAAATTGAGGATTTTTTTTAAAAAAAATCCTTATTTCTAGTTTAATTCCACTATGGAACATATATGATTTTAATCCTTTTAAATTTGTTGACATGTGCTTTTTTGGCTCATTTGGTAAAAGTTCCTTGTACATTTCAACAGGATGTGTATTCTGCAGTGGTTGAAAATAATGTTCTATAAACAGTAATTGGTCAAGTTGGTTACAGTATTCTTAAATATTTTATAACCTTACTGATTTTAAAAGTCTGCTTATTCTAGCAGTGGTTCAAAGAAGGTTGTTAAATTCTCCAAATATGATGGTGAAATCATTATTTTTCCTCTTTGTCCTGTCAATTTTAGCTTTACATATTTTGGACTTGTATTGTTAGGAATCTATAAATTTAAAAGTGTTGTTTTCCTATTGAATTGACCCTTTTATCAGCATAAAATTCTTCCTTTGCCTTTCATAATACTTTGTCTTAAGGTCTACTTTGTCTGATATTACTATATTGGATTTCTTTTATTATTGTGCAAGGTACTTTTTCTTCACATATTCTTTTATGCAATATATGCCTTGTGCAAACTAAATATAGTTAATACAGTTGAGTCTTTTTTTAAATGTAGCTCAAAACTTTTTGGCTTTGGTTGGAGGACTAAACCTATTTACATGTAATCAGCTACTGATATTTAAAACACCTTATTATTAGTTTTCTATTCATTCCATCTAATCTTTTCTTTTAATTAATAAATTTTCCTTATTGCATTTTATCTTAGCTTTTTTTTTTTAATCCCAATATAGTTAACATATAGTGTTATATTAGATTCAGGTATACAATATAGTTTTCTGCAGTGGCTGCACCAGTTCGCATTCTTGCCAACAGTGCACAAGGGTTCCTTTTTCTACACATCCTTGCCAACATGCGTTATTTCTTGGGTTTTTGATTTTAGTCATTATGGCAGGTGTGAGTTAATATCTCATGGTAGTTCTGATGTGCATTTTATAATGAGTTATGTTGAGCATCTTTTCACATGTCTCTTGGCCATCTGGATGTCTTCTTTGGAGAAATGTCTGTTCATGTCTTCTGCCCATTTTTTAACTAGATTATTTGTTTTTTGGGTGTTGAGTTGTATAAGCCCTTTATATATTTTGGATACTATTTATCAGTTATGTCATTTGTGAATATCTTTTCTCATTCAGTGGGTTGCCTTTTAGTTTTATTGTTTCCTTCACTGTGCAGAAGCCTTTTATTTTGACATAGTCCCAATAGTTAATCTTTGTTTTTATTTCCCTTGCTTTAGAAGACATACCTGAAAGATGTTCCATGGCCAATGGAGACATTACTGCCTGTGCTATCTTCTAGGATTTTATGGTTTCAGGTCTCATTTTTAGGTCTTTAATCTATTTTGAATTTATTTTTGTTTATGGTGTAAGAAAATGGTCCAGTTTCATTCTTTCGCATGTAGCTGATGAGTTTTCTGAACACTGTTGAATAAATTATCTTTTTCCCATTGGATATTCTTTCCTGCTTTGTTAAAGACTGACCATACAGTTGTGGGTTTATTTCTGGGTTTTCTATCTGTTCCATTTATCTATGTGTTTATTTTTGTGCCATTACCATACTGTTTTGATAACACCTTTGTAATTTAACTTGAAGTCTGGAATTGTGATACCTTCAGCTTTGCTTTTCTTTTTCAAGACTGCTTTCACTCTTCTGGGCCTTTGTGGTTGTATATAAATTTTAGGATTGTTTCTGTTAGCTTTTTGTTCAAACACCTTTGTACTCTTTTTAAGCAGTTATCCTAGACATTACAAATACTTCCTTGAATTACTACACTTGACTTTTACCACTTCCTATACAAGACAAAAATATTGGTTTTACTCCATTTACACCTATCTGCCCTTTGTTCTATTGTATTTTATTTCTACATATGTTTTAAGCCTGAAAGACATTGATTGTTATTATTGCTTTAAATAGGCAAAAATCTTTTATATTTACTCACATATTTATGCTTTTCATTTTTTCCCTAAAATTCTATGGTCCCAACTGGGATCATTTTTCTTTAGACTGAATAACTTCCTTTAGCATTATTGTACTATGGTGGTGCTACCTGTGATAAAGTCTCCCACCTTTTGTCTAAAAATATCTTTATTTTGCCTTCATTTAAAAAATATTTTTACTGTGCATAAAGTTTCAGGTTGGCAATATTTTTCCTTTCTGCACTTAAACTTTAAAGATGTCATTCCACTGTGTTCTAATTTTAAAAATTTCTGTAGAACAGTCTCCCATAAATCTTATCGTTGCTCCTTTGAAGTTACTGTGGTTTCTTTCCTTGGGTTATTTTAAGATTTTCAATCTGGTTTCTTCAAGTTTCATTATGTTGTACCTATGTGTGGTTTTCTTTATATTAATCTTGCTCGGGGTTCACAAAGTTTCTGTACTTCTTGACTCTGTGGATTGTTATCTTTCATCAGTCTGGAAAATCTTTGGTCATTATCTTTTCAAATATTGTTTTTGCTCTTCTCTCCTCCTGGGACTCCAATTATATGTATATTAGATGAAATGATTCAGTCCGTGTATCTCTTATCCTATATTGTTCTTTCCATTCTTTTTTTTCCCCTGGGCTTTAGCTTGTACATTTTCCCATGGAACTGTCTTTGAGTTTACTAATTCTAGTTGTTTATTTTTTGCTGTGCTTACTTAACTATTAAACTCAAATCTTAACTTCAGATATTGTACTTTTCAGCTCTAGAGTATTTATTTTTTTTATAGATCTCAACTTTGTTGCTATTCTTTGTCTTTCCCTCCATTTTTAACCACTTCCTTTATTTCCTTTAATATATTTATAAGTGATAAAATCCTTGTTTAACTCCTATTTTTAGTGTCATTGATGGATCTACATCTATTTTTTTCTTCTTCGTTGGACTGATTTTTACTTTTCACATCTCATGTAACTTTTTAGTGTATTCTTAATACTGTGAATGTGACAAACTTAAAACTATAGTGGATATTATTTTTTCCCAGTGAGGACCCATCTTTTCCTCTATTAGACAGGTAGAGTGAGGAGATGATCTCTTCAATCTAATCAGTTTACCTCTGTTTTGAAATGTCTCAAATGTTAGAAGTCTGATTACTCTAAGACTACTATGCTTTTAGAAAGGTCATGTGAAGCCAGAATTCCACCTCTGCCCAGGCCCCATATATACGTGTAAAGATATCTTGCATCCTCTAAAGCAGTTCACCCACCAGCTAAACACTATCTAGTGATCTCATTCAATGCAACATGGAACAGAAAAATCACCCAGCTGAGATCTGCCTTAATTGCCAATCCACAGAATCATAAGCTCTATAAAACAACTGTTGTTTTAAATCACTAAGTGTTGGGACAATTGATTATGTAATAACAGATCATCGCAACAATGATTTTTGTAATTTATTTAAGTTGTTACAGGGGCCACAATAGCCTGTCACCACCTTCTACAACCCAACTGGAAGCAAAAGCCTAAACCTAGATGTTATTCAGAAGTAATGTGCAAAGTTAATTACAAGGTAAAATTATTCCTTAAAGATAAAAAAAAGCCAACATTCTCAGGGTTATTATAAAACAAACAATTTTCCAAACATAAACTTCAACTAAGCTACTGCAATTAACACTTTCTTCTTACTAAATAAACTACTGTACATATATAATCAAGCCAAAAAATTCATGCTCAGGTTGTCCTTTAGTTAATTTAACAAATGGTTATTTAGATACTTTCTCATGATTAGAGCAAGACCAGAATTGCAAATATAAAATTGAACACTGACAGCAGACTAAAGCAGTGATTTTAAAATATAAAATATAGAAATACCAGTGTATAAAAAATAAATTATGAAGTACAGAACAGGTAATAGCTGTTACTAAAGTAAAAATATATACATATAAACACACACGTATAGACACATATGCAGACGTATATGTAATTGTGTAATTGTGTATGTGTGTGCACTCAAATCTTATTTAAATGGAGGAGTGCCCCGTGCCAGTATGTTTACCACAGCATTATAACAGCTAAAAACTGGAAATAATTTAAATATACATTAACAGGAAAATAAGAAGGGGACAGGGAAAAGAAAGGAGACTTCAGTTTTTTATTCTATATAGTCTATACTTCATATATGAATTAAATTGTTAGAAATGCTTTACAACACACATGTATCACTTTTGAAAATTTATAATGAAAACCACACTATTCCAAGTTTAGTATCTATGGCCATGTTATACTGTCTTCAGAGCCTGAATGATCCCTTGGCCTAAGCACTGGAGAACAGCCAAAATGATTTCTCAGGGAGAATCATAACCCATCAGCACATATTTCTTCAGACTACCTCTATTCATAGACAGTAGACAGTTTATTCTGATACTTTTCCTCCTCGGGCTCCCCAACATTCCTGAAAGGATGCCAACCGCACTCCCAATGTAGCTATTAAAGCAAATGGCTCCATATCTAACCTGTAACTGAGAATAACTACACTCCAGGTACTTGCTAGGGGGTAAAATGCTAAACTTAACTATCACTCAGTTTTTACAAAAAAGCTTCTGTGGAACTGCTGCATATCTACTTGGTACACCCATTCATTATTCTAAAACTGCATGTCTGGACTAAGACATACCATCAAAGAGCAGCATTCTTGGCTTTGTCCTTTTACCACTCTCCTTCCTATTCACCCAGCATTACTGTATTTAGTGAAGTGTCTTTGATGTTAAGCCACTAGACTGAATTGAAGGGAGGTTTAAGAAACAGTTCTAGAGAAGTCTTCAGTTACTCACCACAAGGATGCTGTTGAGGGCAGAGCTGAATATGCTGCACTATGAATAAAAGGACACATTTTTCTTTGAATTATAATTATGAGGTTTCTCCTAAGATGCTGATAACTTTTGATCTTGTGAATACTAGTAAAAACATCTCATCTTAGAACGGTCTCTTTAGAAAATTTAGAGCAAAATTTGTGACCGCAAGGAAATATTGGGGCTTTTATGAGATATATTGTGTGTCCTGACCTTGGTCCATTTGTCCCATTTTTATCACCTCTCTTCTTTTTATAATACTGAGGTACAATTTACATACCATAAAATTCACCTGTTATAAGTGTACAGTTCAATGTTTTAGTCAATTTACAGAGGTGTGTAATCATCACCACAATCCAATTTCAAAACATTTCCTTCACTCCTCAATATCTCCTTAAGTCCATATGCAGTAATCCCTGCTGCCACCCCCAAAATTCCTCTGATTTGCTCTATCTAGATATTTCATACAAGTGGAATCATACAATTTTTAGTCTTTTGAATTTGGCATCTTTCACTTAGCATAATATTTTTGAGGTTCATCCATGTTATAGCATATGTCAGTATTTTCATTTTTTCAATTGCTGAAGAGTATTCTAATGTTTTGTTTATCCATTTACTAGTTGATGGACATTTGAACTGTTTCTCATTTTTGTCTATTATGAATAAAGGTACTATGAACAATTGCAAACAAGTCTTTGTGTGGATATATGTTTTCATTTCTCTTGGGTAGATTCTGGGAGTAGAATTGCTGGGTTTTATGGTGTGATGGTTAATTTTATGTGTCAGTTTGATTGAGCACAATGCCCAGATATTTGGTCAAACATTATACTAGAAGAGTGTTTTTGCATGAAATTCACATTTAAATTGGTGGACTTTGAGTAAAGCAGATTGGCCTCATTATGTGGGTGGGTGGCATCCAATTAGTGGAAGGCCTGAATAGAACAAAAGGCTAACCCCTCAAAGCAAGAGGAAATTCCCCAGAAGACTGCCTTCAGACTTCATCTGCAACATCAGCTCTTCCCAGTTTTCCAGTGGACTAGGTTTGGACTCAAAGTGCAACTACTTCCTGAGTCCCCAGCCTGTCAACCTCCCCTATCACATTTTGACCCACCAAACCTCCACAATTATATGAGCTAATTCCTTAAAATAAATCTCTCCTATACGTAGACACATCCTATTGAGTATTCCTCAGAAACCTGACTAATGGATATGTTAAGTTGGTTTAATTTTTAGAGAAATGGTCAAACTGTCTTCCAAGGTGGGTGAACCATTCTATATTCCCACCAACAAGGTATGGGAGTTCCTATTTCCCCACATCCTAGACGGGAAATATTATGTGTCTTTTTGACAACAGGCCTCACAGTGGGTATGGAGTAGTATCTCACTGTGTTTCTAATGTGCCTTTTCCTAATAACTAATGATGATGAGCACATTTTCAGGTGCTTATAAGTCATTTAAGTCTTTTTTGATTACATGCCTGTTCAATTCTTTTGCTTGTTTTTTAATTGGGTTGTTTGTCTTCTCATCATCTGTTGAAGTTCTTTATATATTCTGGATACCATTCTTTATCAGACATGATTTGTAAATATTTTCTCTGTGGCTTGTCTTTTCAGTTTTTTTACAGTGCCTTTTGAGGCACTAAAGTTTGTAATTTTAATGAAGTTAAATTTATCCATTTTTGCTCTCTATGTCTCATGCTTTTGGTGTTATATCTAACAACTCTTTGCCCAATCCAAGGTCATGAAGTTTCTTCTATGCTTTCTTTCAGATGTTTTATAGTTTTAGCTCTTACATTTAGGCCCATAATTAATTCTGAGCTAAGTTTTGTGTATGGTTGACTTTTTTGAGGAAGTACATTTTTTTCGCATATAGATACCCAGTTTTTCCAGGACCATGTGTTTAAAAGATGACCCTTTGTTTATTGAATAGTCTTTAGCAGCTTTGTTTAAAAAAAAAAAAAAAAAAAAGACAATGGACCAAATATGTAAGGGTTTATTCTTGGACTCTCAATTCCACTCTATTGATCTGCATGTTCATCATTATGCCAATGATATGTCTTGGTTTTTGTCACTGGATATTAAATTTCGAATTTGGGAAGTAACAAAGCCCTCCAGTTTTGTTATTTTACTCATTTATTTAAAACTTTATTTTATATTATGTGTACTAATGAATACCATCTTAAATTCTTTCTGAGGGAAGACAGATATAATACAACAAAATAGAGTATATCTTAAAGATGTTTTCAAAAGAATATATTCCTCTTAAGATCTGAAAGTGACAATCACTAATGCATTCTCCTAGGAATAATTATGAAATTAAGTCTCCCCCAACACACACCCACATCCACACTTATCAAATGCTTACTTAGGTATTAGGCATGATGCAGAGTTAGGTGCTAAAGATACAGAGACAAATAAGACACAGTCCCTCACTTAGCACAAAAATAGAGAATGATGGCACAGTGAATTATAGCAACAATTGATGTACAAGAAACAGGGGTAGCAAGGGCAAGGTATATTAATTTTATCTATCAGATCTACCTTACTTCATATAATCTTGTTTCTGAAAAAAAATGGCTTACAATTTTTGGTATTTTTTTTAAACAAAGTGAGTTTGAAAGCACCAAAGAGGCTACTACTTACAAAAGCTTAGAGTAAGCAATTCTTTTACAAAGTAGAGTTTCTCTCAACTAGTAAGGTCTTTTACTTCATTCCTTTTTAAGGACTTTAAAATTTTTACAAAAGAAATTTACACTAATGAAAAAATTCAAACAAAACAGAAATATGTTTAATAAAAAGTGTAAGCCCCATTTTCCCTCCAATCCACCCTACTCCTCCTCCCAAAGGGGCTAGCCATAACTTCTGTTATGCTTGGTCAACTCCTGCTTGTTCAGAGCGATACAAAACATAGAGAGTAAGACCTCTTGAAATCCTCACACCAATCTGAAATCTTGTTTTATAAAGGAGCCTCTTTCCCACTACACACAATATCAGAATAGCTAGCAAGACTTAAACATTATTCTTTTTCCTTCTATATAGCATCCTATGCCCTAGAAAAGGTGGAGATTAAGAGAAAAATGGACATAAGGAACAGACCTAAATAGTGCGTGCGTGTGTGTGTGTGTCTGTGTGTGTGTATAAACTTTATAGTAATGATTCCTGAAACTTGTTCTACAGGAAATTTTAATAAGTATTCTTTAAAAAGAAAAGAAAACAAGGAAGCTAAAAGGAAGGAAGGAGAGAGGGAAGGAAGGCAAGCAGAGAGGCAGGCAAGCAGTGGGCATTTCCAAAGTCAAATACATTTGGGAAATACTGGCTTAAATAAAATATCAATATTCACTGAGATGCTCCCACCTTTCATACAATTAGCTGACCACCAAACTCTTTAATCCTGGATCACCTAGTGATATCTTTAAAGACTGAGGCAAAAATACAGTGTGGGAAAGAAGCACTGGTTAAAGTTTCCCTTCATCAGCATACTGGCAGCAAGAGTTGAACAAAGGATATGCAGAAATATGCATACGGTCACAAAAATATGCTACCGGCCGAAAGACTAAACAGTAAGACTGTCTTAAGATTCTATCTTTACTATGTTAGAGAAAACTGGTTTCATTTCTTTGTTGTATTGTTTCTCCTTTGACTGTTTATGCAATAAAAGAACAAAACTAGAGATAGAAGTTTGGCTCTAAAATTAAATGCACTACAGTGTTTGCTTTTAATAGTGAATAATAACGAGTAAATACAAAGGGTCTCAATATAAATTCTAGCCATATTTTTATTTGCTTCACAAAACCAAGAAACTGGATTTGTTTGGGATATTATTACAGTAATTGCTTTCTTGTATAAGAATCTTTAAGAGGTTAATAAAAAATTTCTGTGAGGTTCTATTTTTATATAGTTACTGCAGCTACCTATATCTATGCAACAACAACAACAAAAAAAAAACAGTGAATTTGGATCTATCTCCTTATATGCAAGACTTCAAATCAAGGTACACATCAGCAGTGAAGTCTGTTAAACTTGCCACTGAGATTGGATGGAGCCTTTACTACCAAAGTATAATCATGAATGATAACTTTTCAATATATATGCTGTCTTCCCACTGAAATTTTAATTTGCAAGGACTTCTTACTGAAGTGGATCCTCAAGGTAACTAACAGAGTTGTATGTCCTCTGTGGAAGCTATTCTGAAATTGCACTTCACTAAAAAATAACGAATTAATAAATCACCAATGGAGAAAAGGCTCCATCCTATCCTTAAGCTTTTTGTTTTTGTTTCTTCACTGCTGTTGGGAAAGGAAGTGTAGTTTCAGATCTTAAGAGGTGAAGTGTCATTTTCAGATCTTAAGAGGAATATATTCTTTTGAAAACTATGACTGGTATTTATAAATGTAAAGTAGGCTCACTCTTTAATATCTAAAACCCAACTATTTGACTAATACTGAACTCACACTTCCTCTGTGAAATCTCTCACCACTCTCTAGTTCAAGTCAAAATGATTTCTCCTTCCACTAAGCTACATGGTTCTTGTTCAGGCCGCTCGCTTAGCACATACCCACATTTAATGTACCGTAAGTTGCTGTTTAACTTGACTAGTGTATGTATCCTATTCATTGAAAAGTCTAAAAGACTTTAGGTGGCACATCTTATTTAGTAAGGATTTGCTGATGACTGACATTACTATTCAGTGCTTTATTATGGTCTTAGAAATAGATATTCCCTGGGAGAAAATGTAAGTGTTTTTCCATTATGAGAATAGTGAATGGGCTTATCAGTTTTAGGAAATGCTAATAGACTATAATTTAAGTAACTTATGACTAAATCTCATTGTTTTCTATGACACAGCAGTGGCATGGTTAGGCCAACCAGGTATACAACACTTTCATGGAGTTGGGCAGAGAATGCTTTGAGAGAATTAACTGTTTAATAACAAAGGACTTCGAACAAGATCTATCATTAGAGACTAAGAGAAAGGGTAAGTGAAACATTACTAGGCATATACATAATCATGCACATACAGAACAATTAAGAATCTATAAAAGTAATCTGGCAGTCTAATTCACTCATTCAACAAACCATTATTAAAAGCCTACTGCATGGCAGGCTCTGTTTAAGGCTTAGGGGAACTAAAGGTGAATGAGAAATATCAACCGTCCATGTTGGCTCTTGGAAGCAGATACAAACAGAATCTAAAAATTCATCTATCCACCTCTGTGTAAAACCATACTACACATGGTTAAGGTGCATAAAGAGTATTTTATCTCACTGTTTTAAGCAATGCAAATAGTTTACTTTGGCCTAAACACCAGCAAGCTTAAATTATCTTAGAAACTCCTACAAAGAGACATTGTTCCATTTCTGTCTGTCCCCAAACCCTAAGGTTCCCAAGTTGTTGAATGAAGACACAGAGATGTGCTATAAGCAACACAAGCAAACTGACGCAGAGCCGCGTCTAAAGAAACACTCCTTACCTAACAATGGGGGCAGTGCTGGCCCTGGGAGCCCCTGCCCCTATCAATTCACCAGCAGCTGCTGACATATTCTTAGGCTTCACAGGAGCATAGCATTTTCTTCTAAAACTGAAGGGGAAAGGCAAAAATAGAAAACCTTTTGCCAACCACAAAAATGTATATTTAAAAAATTGTGGAATAAAAATGAGCTGCTATATACTTTTAAAACCAGAGAAAAAGGAGAAAATTACAACCACCAGTAGCCTCCCTATGCTCAACCACAACCTTCTGAACTGAACTGAAGCAGAAATGTGGCAGTTTCAGTCAAGCAGCTTTGCATCTGAGGCAACTTAAAGTGATCTAGCACTTAAGCAAGCTGAAAGTAACATGGTAGAGTCAAATTTTACTCTTTTAGAATCAGAACCCATTTTTCAAGTGTGTTGTTAGAAGGAAGAATGCAATCTTTAATAGATGAATAGGCTTTCATTTAACTAGAAATTCACTAAACCAGGAATCAGGAGATTTTAAAATCTACACAGTTAACTGGACAACAAACTTGGCTGCTAAATTTGATTTTTAAAACTAGTAGGTTATGCTCTGTTCTTGTATTAAATCACAGGGATTTCTTCTGGGATTGCAAAGGAATGAGCATGTGGCCTATCTCACGAAGGAAGGAGAGATTTCTAGCCTTTAAAAACAGGAGGTTCGCCAACATGATCACCTGGGACAAACTTGGCCAGAGCAAGCAGGCTAGAAGGTTATAGGAGCCTGGGAATGTTTAACATCAAGAAAGAAATTACAGCTCAGTAAGATCAGAGGGAATTACACAGGAAATGTGAACAGTAACCCTTTCATATCTCCACACCCCCTCCTACTGCCTGTGATAAATGGAGTCCTGCAGCCATCCAGCTATGTGAATACACAGACCAACAGCAGAGGGGGACTGGGAAAAAGGAAAGAAGCCATTTTATATAAACACACACACACACACACACACACACACTCACAGCCCAGCCAAAATTCATGACATGATAAAATCATGTTGCTCCAGAAAACCGCCTTTAGCCTTTCTAATTGCCACGTATGTACTGTATCACCGCCTTATCCAACAGAGCCTTAAGTAAAAATTCCAAAGAAACGTGAAGAATCAGGCGGGGGTGGGGGACAGAATAGTTGGCGCACGCATCACAAGTAGGGAAACGTGGCTCTTCTGAAGCTGACCAAACAAACAGGTCTCCACCCTGGCTTATGTTTAAACATCTTGTTCCTAGTCAGTCTGTAGGGAAAACATTCTTTCCACAATAAATAATACGCAACTGAATCAGAAATTCTTACTCCATTCTTTATCTACTCTATGTAGAAGTTCTTCGGCATTATAAACCAGAAGCTCAGAGAAGTCAACTAATTTTGAACTCTATTAAAAAACAGTTTAGTTGGAGTCAAGGCAAATTAAAATATTTCTTGCTTCTAATTTGAAAAAGCAAATGTGCAGATCCTAGACTCCTCTAGAGACCCCTGGCTTGGGATCTCAAGAAAACAAGCTACTCTTACCACAACTGCCTTTCAGAAAAGGGGAAATGCTCAGTTTCTATAAACAGGTGAGTTTAAAAGAGATTAATTAAAAACAAAACAAAACAAACAAACAAAAACCCAAAACACTATCCGTGATCCTCAGACAGTGAGGGCATGGGTGGGGCAGCAAAATAAATAAAGAAAAAAGTGATATTTCAATGTGCTAAGCTTAAAATATGGAACGGAATTTCATAGATCACTCTGAAATAAGATTTAAGTTTTTTCATTTTTCATTTTTGCCCAGAAACTGTGGGCAAAAATTTATTTGTTGTCCAGTTAACTGTGTAGATTTTAAAATCTCCTGATTCCTGGTTTAGTGAATTTCTAGTTAAATGAAAGCCTATTCATCTATTAAAGATTGCATTCTTCCTTCTAACAACACACTTGAAAAATGGGTTCTGATTCTAAAAGAGTAAAATTTGACTTCAGGATAGAGGTGGCTTGCCACAAAGAGTAGGTTAAGAAATAAATGAAAGTAAACAGAGATGACAAAGCAAACCACCAGTAAAAGTCAAAAGGGTTAGCTTTTTAGAACTATCCAGAAGAGGAACAATAAAACCAAAGGATTTTTTTTTCCAGCAAAGTGCCTCCTCCAAAGTACACGTATCTTCTTCAAGAAATATCAGTAGTGTTTTTGTATAATAATTGGCACATCAGTCAAATGCCAAATGAGATTTAAATTGCAGACTTCCTAGTTGCCTTAAACAACTGATACCTAATTTCTGGCTCTTAGAGAGGCAATTTGATAACTGTTCAATAAGCTAAAGGTGCTTGTTCTTTCTATGGACTCTGAGTTGCTATAACCTTTATGTTAGGAGAAGCATTAGGGGAATGACAGGGAGCAAAATAATAAACAAATTCTGAGTCAGAAAGCAGACGTCTGAGTGGACTTTCACACAAAATGGGGACCTTGAAGGGCACCAAATGGAAACTCAGTGCAGCTACCTCCCCATCTGGAAACGAGAGCTTACCTTTAGCACCTCTTAACCATCGTTCACCCACGTCTTGTTCTGATAAACATAAACACCTCATATCCCCATTGAATGTTATTTGGGATCTCCAAATAATTTAAGTATTATAACCAAAAAGAAACCACAGCAAGATAATTTGATGGTTTTTTCAAACAATGTCGCACAACAACCGAATTTATTACAAACGCTTTTTTAAGTACACAGACGTTAATTTATATTTGCTTACTTTTATCTTGAAGACAAAAGAACAAAAATGTCTACGAACACAAATGTATAATGACAACGAAATGGTGATCATTGGGACCTTCAACATATCTCCTCTCCTTGAGAGTTACTGTCAATGATCTTTTCAGTTGTTAAACTGGGCCTAAAGAAATACTGACTGATACATATTAGGCCTTTGATATTTGTTAAATGATTCAGCAATAAGTCCTCTTCTTCTATTTCGAAAATAAGAGAGCCCTAATACAGTACTCTCTTGCAAGTAATAAAGGATAGAAGCATAAGGAGGTTAAATCTTCAGTACAGAAGGAATAGTTAAGAGGCAAACTGTAGACAGCCTTGACAAGAGTTATTATAATAAAAATAGTAAGAATATCACCTAATATTTGCACATTTGTACAGTACTTCCCAATGTACAAAACATTTTATATAATTTCAACCCTCCAACTTTATAAAGTGGATATTATCATTTGATTGAAACAGCATAAAGTGGCTTTTTCTAGATCACCCAGCTAGTTAAGCAGCAGAGCTGAGATTTAAACCTTTCTAAAAAGCTATCTCATTCATTAAAAGTGCTTTATTTTGTCATGAAATTCTGAATATATCTTCCTCCAAACTCCAAAATCAGGGAATACATAATAAACACAACCTTTTTTTCCTCTCAATCCACTCACTATCACTCCCTTTCTACCAATTCCCATTAAAAAAAATCCTCCGAGCTCCTACTGCAACAGCCTTTCTCTGTTTCCTCATACCAGAATGACTAAAGGGCACAGGGAGAAGCATCTTCCAAAAACAAACCTCTTTCCACCTAGGTCTTGTAACCTGTAACTGTTCCCCCAAATAAGGACATCATCACAGGCAAGGACTTTTAAAACCATTAACTAGAGAGGAATGTCTGGGGTTGTCTGTTCTTCATTTAGAATGAGTCAAATACAACACAAATTACCTCTTCATTCCTAAAAGGTGAGCAGGAGTCCCCCTCACATTCCTGGCCTTCTAGCTTAGCAGAGACACCCACTCCGGGGACTTAGTAGTGAAAGGCTGATTGCACAAGAGTAACAAAACTAACAGAGCTAAAAGTTATATTCTTACCAACTTTTACAAATCATCCCACATGTTTATTTTTGAAGTCTTATTAAAGAATGATTAAACTACTGGCATTAGTAATTTAATGTAAATGTGAGGTATAATAAAGGTGAAAATGTATTCATATAAAACCAACTATTTTTACTCACCTCTGAAGCTTATTATAAAGATTATTAAGCTAAATTATATAAAAAATGCTAAATATCTTGTCTAGCGCATAGTAACTACTCAATAAATGTCAGCTGTGGTTAGTAACATTATTGAAGAATTAAAAACAAAACACGACAGAAGGCCATATTTAAAATGAACAAGCAAACAATATATTCCATGGGTTGTTTTTTTAAAATTTATGCAAAACATAAATATCTGTTCTATGCATACAAACATATCCATATAAATATTCAAAAAAACCTTTTGGATGAATAAATGATAAAATGATGACCTCTGGGAGGATGGGAGAGTGGTGATCAAAGGGAACTTTGATGTGTAATGCTTTTTTTTTTTTAACGAAGTACTTACGTATTCCTTCTATAAATAAATTTTTTAAAAAGCAAAATAGAAAACATCTTTACACAAAATCTTATCTTAATAATTCATTCCTATAGTTATTTCAGCAGTACATGAAAAGTTTACTTCTATTTTTAATGTATCCAAATGATGTCTGAAACCTCATTTTCTTTAGTAATACCATTTAAGTTTTATGTTACATACTGCTCTCAATAATCTTCCTAATGATATTCCTAATTGCTATATTAAAAATACTTGCTGGTGCACAAAAAAATATATTTATTAAGTTTTAGAACAACTCAATGTATTTAATCAAGGGGCAAGGAGTCTTTCAAAGTCCAGGAAGCCATAAATCAAAACAGTTTTACATAAAAAGATTACCTTTTCCCTTTAAATTTTCTATGTGTTTACATTTAAAAAACCAGACAAAAAGTCAAGTCCTTGATTCTTTTTAAAGCCAAAGGGTTGCCTATTTAAAATCATCATAACAATCTCAAATGTCTCGAATGCTGCTCTAATTAAAAACCCTTCCTCCTAGGCTCTTCCCAGCTTCTAATTCTTGTCTGTGCCATATTGATGCTGGTTTTAAAATTCTAACTTTCCTTCTAGTTTACAACCATAACTTTGACTTTTTCATCCCATTCTTTTTTCCTTCAGATCATCTAGATTTGCGCCCATAAACTGTGGGCAAACCAGGTCACAAAAGCTCTTATTAACTCCCTCAGTGCAGCAAATAGTGGGCCTCCTATGGTTCAGGCATGGAGGTAAACCACATGCACCACAGACCCAACCAGCCTGGGCCCCTTCAATTTACAAATCCAGCTTATAAATTAAAGGCCTCCACTGCTGTAAAAAAAAAAAGACCAGCATTTCAACGGATGAGCGATAGAGAAAGTAGCCTCTTCCTTGTCCAAGAGACACTTGGTTTAGTAGGATATCCCCACCTCAAGGAGGTGTGGGATTCAGTGATTATGGAAGGCTGTGCAATCTCTTTAGATACATTCAAAATTCAAGAAAGCCCCTTTCTGTAAATTAATGGGGAACAGTATTTGATCAAGAGGTATCTTCTTGTAATTTCAAATAAAATATTCTAGTTATAATTTGTAGCTGCTACAGGGCAATTCCAATAATAATTATAATAATATACAGCTTTATTTCTAGAAAATAAGAAGCACATGTATTGACAGTTTTTTTTCCTCCTAGATGCTCAGCTGTGGACTCATTAATATTAAGCTGCTGGACCTACAAAAATGTACAATGGTTCCCCCAGTAGTCAACTCTCTTAATTTTAGACAGCTTAACTTCACACAGTAGTTAAGAACATCAACTTTGGAAACAAGGCCCAGATCTACTACATGCTAATTGTATCGGTCAAGTTACTCAACTGCTCTGTGCCTCAGATTCTAAGTTAATACTAATACCTACCTTATAGGATGACTGTAAGGATTACTTAACTGGTTATACGTAAAACACTAGAACTGTGCCTGACAAAGAGTAAAACATTGTCAAATTCTTGGCTGTTATTATTATCCTTAACATCAGAAATGTATAACTCTTGGAAAAAAACAGAACTTTAAGCACAGCTCACTACAACCATTGAAGAAACAGGTTCTTTGAGACTGTTTAGTTCTATTAGAACACATGCAAAGTTCTCTGCATTATTCTCTCCTATGCATTCTGATTTATTCCCTCCTGTATGTCTCCATGTACCCTGGGCTCTACTTATCCATTTACTCCTCTCCCTCTGGACTATAAATGTCTTGAAAAAAGGGATTCTATCCTACCTTGTAGTTTCAACATCTAGCATAGAGCAGATGTGCTATAAAAACTTAACAAAACATAGTATTAGCAATTTAACCTTGCAAGCCCTGGCCATGACATCAATTCCTTTGCAAAGAAGCTGTGTTTTGCAACTCTCTACCCGAGTAGTCCAGTAGAAGGTGAATAACCTTCTGCATGATAATGACATACAGTATCCCTCTATGTACAGGCTGAAGAAAAGAGGAATCCCATGTCCCACAGAAGAGTCTAGAATTCAGGTTGTTACTATCAGTAACAAGGGTCTTCCTCTACTAAGAAAAAAAAGTATTAGCCATTTATCTGTCTGCCTTATTCAAGTTAAATTCTTGAGGACAGAGGCCACTGAACGTTGATCTCCGCATCCCTAGGTGGGCCTACCATACAATGGCACTTCATAAAAGCCTATCACCTGGATTTTTTTATCCAAGCTTCTAACTTATTTTGAATTTCACTTGGATTTATTCAAGACATGTCTTTATTTACTAGAACAAAATGCATTTCTGAAATTAAACAATTCTCTTTTTTCCCTAGAAGCTCTTGGTAGAGAGGGAAATAAAACTCTTCAAAGTGATGACTACAGAGAAGAGAAGCAACCAATGTCTGCTGCATGATCTTTTCCATGCTGCCCTGGATGAAGCCTTGGTTGGTGGCTCATCCTCCAGAATCGAGCCAGAACAAAGCCTTTCTTCAAAAAGAGTCACCTTTGACTGCTGTATAGATTTTATTCAGTCAGCCTTGTTTCCTCGCTCTCTCACAATTGTGACATGTTCATTATTTCAAAATTCTATCTGCCCACCCTACCTGTGACCATGTCCAGCTCAGCTTATGACAAAAAGCCAGCTTGGGCAGCATCCTCTTGCTGATGTTGTGAAACATGAATTCAGTGCTAGCAGCCTTCTGACCACTCAGGAGCTCATCAGTAAAAGACCTTCAGTGTGACCTTTAGTCTGATGTCTGATTATTATCACACAATGGGCCTACCTCCCAGCATCCTCAATCTCAAGACAAGCACACGTCCTAGAATTACCTTCTGGGAGTCTAGATAAATATGTTTCTACATTTTCTCAGGGAAAAGTAGTGATTTCACATTCCTCTGAGTCATTCTATGACAGACTACTTCAAGGTGTTATAATTGGGATCTCCAGCATAGCATGTGTCACTTACCTAATATTAGGTCAGAGCATAAATACACAAGTCATATAAGATCCCTTCTTCTAACTCTCTGCACTCAAAGTAGTAAGATAAGTGATTTATTCCTCTTGACTCTGCAAGATGAAATTAAGCTGACTTCTTTGCTTAATGAAATTAAAAATAAAAATGCTGTCAAATGGAAACTTCTTTGCTATCCTTGGTGCCCTGGTCAGTCATGGAATTTTAAAGTTAGAAAGTATCTCAGAGAGTCATCTTCCTCATTTCATAGATCTAGCCTGAGGCCCAGAAAAGTCGAGTGTTTTGCCACGGTCACAAAGAAAAACAGAGAAACAAAGCTGGAAAAAAAGGCTTTCCTGCCTCCTCAGCCCTTATGCTTTCCACATACCACACTAAGATGAGTCTCTTGGCAAGAACTTCACCATAACCCGCAATCTCAGAGAGGCTGTTCTCAGCTTCACCTCACTCCCTACATCTTCGTAGTCCAGCCACGTAATTATCTGCTAAATATATATATATGTATATGAAAGACAAGACTTCCATCTCTAAAAATAACTTTGCAACATCACTTATCACTGTTTTCTTAAAGATATCACCGCTAGCAACTGCTACAGGCTTCTTCCTTCCACACTGTTTCCAAGACAAAACTGAGTGCTATCTAAGACCCTACTTTCTTAAATAGTCTTTAAGTATAATGTGAAAAAAAAATGGGAAAGCCCCATATACAAGTTCCATTATTATAGAAAGGGAATGGAGCTGGTACCCACTTGAGGTCATCACATGACGAGGAGTATTCAAGATAGGCTATTAGCCTATCAGAGACTCAAAGCTATGAGTCTTTCACTAAGCAAACATTAATGAGAATGTAAGTGCCATGCCCTGTGTTACCTGATAAAGTAATGACAGGGACATCTTAGAAAGCTGACTAGTAAATAACTGGGAATGTTCCCACAAATTCAAAAAATCAAAACCAAATTAAACAAAGATAAACTTTAAATCAAAGAGCAAAAAGTCCAAAACACAACAGAAACAAAAAAGAATTTAAAACAGAAAGCTTCAAACAAGAGCAATGCAGTAAAACCAATTAGATCAATTTTGACAATAAATATAAAGGAGTTAAAATATCCTTAAAGGACAAAGGTTCTTACTAGGTTAAAAAATGAAATCTAGCTATACTCTACTTTTAGGAAATATCTAAAACACATGACAAAGAAAAAACAATATAGTAAGTATAAAGACATAGAGGGAAATATAAACTAAGGTAGGAATATTCATGTCAGCTAAAACAAAGCACATAGCAAAAATTAGGAAGAAAGTCATATTATTCTGACAAAAGGTGTAATTATCAATTGAGATGTTGACAGCAAATAATACATTAACACACATTCCAAACCAAAAACTGATATAAATATAAGGAAAAATTAATAAATTAATGATTTATATCCTTAAGCCTCTATAGACTAGACAAAAAAATTATAGAAAAGTTGACAACATAATAAATAATTCTAGTTGAAACTGTACTTCAAATTTTGAATTTTGACTTTTCCCAGGTTAACAATACAACACTGAAAAACTGATAACAATAACACTGAACCCTCATGATGCTGAGCAGGGGCGGCAGGCTGCAGCTCCCAGTCAGCCACATGATCACGAGGGTAAACAACCAATAGGCTTAAAACCATGCTGTACACATACAACCATTCTGTTTTTCACTTTCAATAGAGCATTCAATATATTATTTGTGATATTCAACACTTTATTATAACACAGTGTTTGTGTTAGAGGATTTTGCCCAGCAGGCTAATATAAGTGTTATGCATGTTTAAGGTAGGCTGGGCTAGCTATGATGTTTGTTAGGTTAGATGTATTAAATGCATTGTCAGCTTAAGATATTTTCAACTTACAATGGATTTATCAGGACATAATCCCATTGTAAGTAGAAGAAAACCTGTATAACATTTATTAATAATTAGTACCTAAAGCTTGAAAGTAACTTGAACTTTGAGAAACACTCTCCTGAATAATTATTTTAATTGAGACTGCACACTAAAATATATTGGATATGGCCAAAAAGTACACAGAGAAAAACAGAATTCTTAAATGCTTTCCTTTGGATTAATGTATAAACTTTCTGCTATAACAAAGAGATTCAGGGGCCCCTGAGTGGCACAGGCAGTTAAGTGTCCAACTCTTGGTTTCAGCTCAGGTTGTGATCTCAGGGTCACACGAGATCAAGCCCTGTGTGGGGCTCTGCTAGAGAATCTCTCTCCCTCTCCTACTGCCCCTCCTGCTCATGCTCACTCCCTCTCTAAAATAAATAATCTTTGAAAAAAAAGATTAAAAAATACAGTAGTTCAAGATAGAAAATTTCCTTTTTCATATTACAATACAGGGTGTCAGGGAAAGGTAAGATTTACGAGATCACCAAGGACATACACTGCTCTGTCATTTTCACATGACTTCCAGCTCTGCACCTAAGATGGCTGCTATACCTGATATAACATCCCAGCCAATCAGAAAGGGAAAAGAGAAAGTCTAGGACATGTGGCTTGTTTTGAAGGAGGTAACCTTATACAGTCACCTTTCAACTATTATTAGCCACAAAGCCACACCCTGCCGCAAGAGAAGCAGAGCAATGTAGTTTCTAGGTGGGCAGCCATATATACGCTCAGGTAAAATCTAGAGGTTCTGTGTCCAAAAGGAAGAATAGATTCTAAGAGACATTGGAGTATTATGCACACGTTCTAATTAGAAAAATGCAGAAGAATAATAAAACAAAACCCAGAATGAATTATATGTAACCACTTCATTTTAGCTAGATTCATCTTAGTGCCAAGGACACTACCAAATACCAATTTAAGAAGTCAGAAAAGTAATCAATGAATTCTAAGTATGCTAGAGTCCTATTCCAATACATCAAATCATAGGCTAGAAAGTATACTGAGAATTCATTTATTCTCTTTCCTTGTTTAAGGATATTTAATTCATGTATTATTGTTTTTATTGTGTATACTGATTTATCTGAATGGATTTTTCAGGTTGACTCAGTTGCAATCTTAACACAGAGGTCTCCTATTAGACAGAGTTAATCTTTTGCTAGTTAAATAACTTTCAAAATCTGTGGAATGTTATTTTAAAAACAACATCACTAGGGGTGCCTGGGTGGCTCAGTCAGTTAAGCATCCGACTCTTGGTTTCAACTCAGGTCATGATCTCAGGGCTCCGCACTCAGCACAGAGTCTGCTTGGGATTCTTTCCCTCCTCCTCTCCCTACCCTTCTGCCCCTCCCCCTGCTCGCGCACTCTCTCTCTCTCTCTTCTCATATATACAATCTTAAAAAAATAAAAAATAAAACATTACTCAAGTATAGTTTATATACAGTAAAATATGTGCATTTTCATGCATATTTCAATGCATTTTACAAAGATATATCCACATGTCCATATAATCACCACCAAAACACACTCATCATGCTGAAAGTTTTCTCACACCTAATCCAGGTCTATTACGCTGAACTCTCAGCTGCAGGCAACAACTTGTCTGCTTATCATCACCATAGATTAAATTTGCCTTTTCTAACATTTCTGATGTAGTAATCCAAGGCAGTAAATGGAATCACAGAATTTGTACCCTTTAGTGTCTGGCTTATTACTCAGCATAATGTTTCTGAGAGTCATTCATGCTGTGTGTATCAGTACTAGCCCCTTTTATTGCCAAGTAGTATTCCACTGCATGGATATACCACAATGTGTTTATCTAGTCACTAGTTGATGGTCCTAGCTTGCAGCTATTATGAATAAAGCTGCTATGAACATTCATGTACAGGTGTGTGTATAAACTGATTTTCATTTCTTTGGGGTAAATATTTAGGAGTAAAATTGTTGCATCTTATGGCGATGATGTTTACCTTTATAACACTACCAAACTTGTCTAAAATAGTTTTATCATTTAACTTTCCCCATGGCTAAATATATGAAAGTCCAATTGGTCTATATCTCAGCTAACAATTGTTCTTTTTTAATTTTTAATTCTGTGAATATACAGTGGTATCTCATTGTATTGATTTGCTTTTTTTCTGAGGTCTAATGATATTGAATCCCTTTTCCTGTGCTGCACTGGCCATTCATTATTTTCTTGTGCATTTTTTTTTAACTGGGTTGTCTTATTATTAATGAGTTGTAAAAGTTCTTTATATATTCTGGTCACAAGTCATTTGTCAGGTATATATATTGTGCATATGTTCTCTCTGTTTAAAGACTACCTTTTCATTTTCTTAATGATGTCTTTCAAAGAATAGAAGTTTTAAATTTTGATAGAGTCCCATTTGTCAATTTTTCTTTTAATGTTCATGCTTTTTGTGTCCGAAGATATCTTTGCCTATCCCAAGTTCACGAATATTTTCTGTGATTTTTTTCCTTAAAGTTTCATAGTTTCAGTCTTTTGTATTTAGATCTATGATTCTTTTTTTTTTTTTAAGATTTTATTTATTTATTTGAGACAGAATGAGAGAGAGAGAGAGCACATGAGAGGGGGGAGGGCCAGAGGGAGAAGCAGACTCCCCGCCGAGCAGGGAGCCCGATGCGGGACTCGATCCCGGGACTCCAGGATCATGACCTGAGCCGAAGGCAGTCGCTTAACCAACTGAGCCACCCAGGCGCCCTAGATCTATGATTCTTTGCAAGATATTTTTGTACATGAAGAGGTAAGGGTTGAGGTTAATTTTTTAAAAAACATTTGGATAGCCACGTGTTCTAGTACCATATGTTGAAAAGATTATCCTTTCTCCATTTAATTACCTTGGCATAATTGTATGTGGATCTGTTTTTGGACTCTCTATTCTATTCCATTGATACATATGTCTACTTTAGACCAACACTGCTTTGATCACTGTGGCTTTAAAGAGGAAGCTTTAAAATGTAGAGGAAGTCTTGGGGCACCAGGGTGGCTTGGTTGGTTGAACATCCGACTCTTGAATTTGGCTAAGGTCATGATCTCAGGGTCATGGGATTGAGCCCTGTATCAGGACCTTCACTCAGCAGGGAAATCTGCTTGAGATTCTCTCCCTCTCCCTCTGCCCCTCCCCCTGCTCACAAACACACTCTCTCTCTTAAATAAATTTTTTAAAAAGTAGAGGAAGTCTTGAAACTTCCAATACTGTTCTTCTTTGTCAATTCTTTTTCTTTTTTTTTTTTTTAACTTTTCTAGGTCCTTTGTATTTCCATATAAATTTAAAATTTCAATTTCCAATTTTTCATTGCTAGTATATACACATACAACTGATTTTGTATATCTACCTTGTGTCCTGCAAGCTTGCTAAATTCAATTACAAATTCTAGTGGCTTTTGAGAGATTTCTCAGCATTTTCTCTATACATGATCAGGTTATGTGCAAATAAAGATGTTTTATTTCTACTCTGCCAATCTGTATGCCATTTCTTTTTATTGTCTATTACACTGGCTGGGGTCTCATCACAGTGTTAGACATAAGGAGGGGAGTGGGCATCCTTGCCTTGTTTCTTATCTTAGGGGGAAAGCATTCTAACTTGTGACATTAATGAGATTTTAGCTAGAGGTTATATGTAAATGTCTTTTCTCAAGTTGAGAAAGTTCCCTTCTGTTTTTAGTTTCCTAAGAGATTCCTTTTATGAATGGCTCTTGTGTTTGGTCCATTGCTTTCTTTGCAACTATTCACAGGACTATTCATAGTATAGCTTTTTTCCCATTTTTCCTGTTAAAGTGATGACTTATGCTAGGGGATTTTCCAATGTTAAACCAAGCTTGCACACCCAGGATAAACCCATTTTTTATATACCGCTGGATTTGATTTGCTAATTTTTAAAAACTTTTCAACTACGTTCATGAAGGATGTTTGTTCACAGTTTTCTTGTAATGTCTGTATCTTGATTGGTATCAACGTAATGCTGATGTCCTAAAATTAGTTGGGAAGTGTTCCTTCTTTCTCAATTTTCCAAATTTTTCTCCTTTAAATGTTTGATGGAATTCATCAGTTAAAACTGTATGGGACTGGAATTCTTTTGGTTTTGGTTTCTGGTTTGCTTTATTTGTATGGAAAGGGTTTTAAACTAAGAATAGAACTTCTTTAAGATATGGTACTACTCTAATTTTATTTCTTCTGGAGTCAATTTCAGTAATGTGTGTCTTCCAAGGAATTTATCTGTTTCATCAATGTTGTCAAACTTGTTTCTAGATGTTCATAATATTCCTTCTATATACTTTTAATTTCCATAGAATATGTAATAACATCCCCTCTTTCAATCCTGATATCATACTTACTAACATGTGTTTTCCTCCTTCTTTATTTTTCTTGATTAGACTACCTAGAGGTTTATTCGTCTTTTCAAAACCTGCTTTTGGTTTCCTTATCTCTTCGATTTCTGTTCTTGTTGATTATTTCCTTCCTTCTACTTACTTTGGTTTTAATTTGCTCTTCTTTTTCTAGCTTCTTAAGGTGGATATTTAGATCACTTATTTTATCCCTTTCTTCTTTTCTAATACATGTATTTAAAGTTAAATATTTGTCTGAGCACTGCTTCAGCTAAACCCCACAGATTTTTATGTGTTTTCATTCTGATTCACTTCAAGACAACTTTTAATTTTCCTGTTTTATTTATTTTTTTACCAATGTGTTAGAAGCATTTGATGTAATTATAAATATTGAGGATTTTTCAGATATCTTTCTAATATTCATTTCTAACTTAACTGTTGGGGTCAGAGGACATACTATGCATAACTTCCATTATTTTAAAGTTAATGAGACTTGTTTTATATATTAGCATATGGTGGTCTATGTTGATGAATGTTCCACATGCACTTGAAAAGAATATATACTCTGCTATTCTTGAGTGGAATGTTTTATAAATACTAATCAAATTACAGTAGTTTACAGTGTTATATACACACATCTATATCCTTCCTGATATTTTTTGTACTTGTCCCATCAAATACTTTTATCAATGTTGAAATGTCCAATTATAATAGATTTCTCAATGTATTCTTTCAGCTCTATCAGTTTCTGCTTCATGTATTTTGACAATGTAGCATATTGGTTGCATTTAAATTTAAAGTTATTATTTCTTCTTGAAGAATTGATCCATTTATTATGAAGTGTCCGTTTTTAAACTTATTAACATCACTTGTTCTGAAGCCCACTTTGATATTAATATAGCCACTCCAGTTTTTTTATCCTTAGGACTTACATTGTATATATTTTTCCACCCTTTTTCTAACCTATTTCAAGAGTTTCTTGAGAACAACACAGCTTACTCTTACTTTTTTATTCAATCTGACAATCTTTGCCTTCTAATTAAAGTACATCATTTACATTTAATGTGATTATTGATATGGTTGTATGTAGCTCTACCACCTTGTTGCAAGTTTTCTATTTGTCCCTTCTGTTCTTTGTTCCTTTTCCCCTTTTTTTCTATCTTCTTTTGGATTATTTTTTTAGGAGTTCATTTCATATCCACCAATGGTTTCTTGTTTTTTGGGGTTTTTTTTTTAAAGATTTTATTTATTTGACAGAGAGAGACACAGAGAGAGAGAGAACACAAGCAGGGGGAGTGGGAGAGGGAGAAGCAGGCTTCCCGCCGAGCAGGGAGCCCGATGCGGGGCTTGATCCCAGGACCCTGGGATCATGACCTGAGCCGAAGGCAGACGCCCAATGACTGAGCCACCCAGGCGCCCCCACCAATAGTTTCTTGTTAAAACTCTGTTTTTCCAACCTTTTTAATGGATGCTCTCTTATTTTAACCTACCTTCAAAACACATTACACCCTCATGTCTAAGACTTTTACAACAATATGCTTCCTTTCCCCTATCCAATTCTTTGAGCTATTGTTGTCAGACATTTTACTTTTACATGTTATAACTCTACTAGACACTGTTATTATTTTTTGCTTCAAACAGTTACCTTTAAAAAAACTAAAATACAAAGAAAAAAATTCTTATATTTATCCACATATGAACCATTTCAGGGATTCTTTATTCCTTTGTATAGTCCAAATTTTCATCTGCTACCATTTCCCTTTTGCTTAAAGAAATTCCTTTAATATTTCTTATAATGTAAGTCTGCTCATCATAAGTTGTCTCAATTTTTGTCTAAAAAAGCCTTCTCCCTTATGTTTTTTCCTCCTTAATGTCCTAAAATATTTTTGTTAGTTATGGAATACTAGGTTGACCATTTTTTAGCACTTAAAAAAATGCTATTAAACTGCATTCTGGTTTGAACAGTTTCTGATAAGTCTCCTGTCTAAATTCTTAACTTTATTCCTTTGTATGCAATGTATTTTTTCCCTCTGACAGCTTTTAAAATTTTTTATCACTGATTTTCAGCAATTTTCTTATGATGCACCTTAGGGTGTATGTATCTTGCCTGGAGTCTGTTTAATTTTTGGATCTGTGGGTTTAGAGTTTACTTCAAATTGGGGGAAATTTCAGCCATTATTTAAATTTCTTTTCCTCTCTTGCCCTCCCCCCAAAATCCTGAGACACCACTTACACTTACGTTAGACTCATGGTATTTATCCTACAGGGCACCAAGTTGCTTTCATCTTTTTCCATCTTTTTTCTCTCTACCCTTGTGGTTGAATTCTCACTGTTTTCAAGTTCATTGACCTCTTCTCCCGAAAGATTTAATCTACCCCACCTAGTTATTGAATTTTTAAATCTCTGGATGTTCCAATTTTTTTCTTTTTTTATATTTTATAGTTCACCCCTCATTATATTTATTTATATAGGCCATATTTACAATAACTGCTTTAATGTATTTGTCTGCTACTTGTACCATCTCTGTCATTTTAGGGTCTATTTTTATTGTCTCCTGGTTATGAGATTTTTCTCTTGCTTCTTTATCAAGTAATGCTTAACTGGATGCAATTTACTGTGAATTTTATGTTGCTGAGTGCTAGATTTTTTTGTATTAATTTATAGAGTGTTAAACTTCTGCCAGACAGTTAAGTTACTTGTGGATTAACATGATTTTTTTGAGGTTTGGTTTTAAACTCTTTTAGGACTTGTATAGAGGAACCTTTATTCTAGGGCTCATTCTTATGAAGAACTCGTAAGTTTTCATTCCTTACAAGTTGTCCTTGCCAGCTTCCAGGGGTTTCAGATTGAATGCACAGTGTGGTGTTCAGCCAGATCCTCAAGAACACCCCTATGCAGATTTCAGGAATTCTTTCTGTGCCCAAAACCCTCCTCTCCAGTTGAGATTTTAAATGTATCAGACTTTCCTACCTTGCCTCCTTTTTACTTCCGTCCCTGCTCCATAGTGAAAGATACTTCACTTCTAGATTCAGGTTACTGAACTTTAAAGGTTGAAAGGAAAACCGATCTCCCTTTAAAAACCTGCTTGGCATACCTTACTAAAAAAGGAGGTAGCAACATAAAGGGTGCTTATTTTATTTATACACACACACACACACACACACACACACGTATTTTAGAATTTAATACAGAAAATGCACAGATTCTGCTTCCCAATAAAGTTATGCTTAAAAGGTAGTAAATCAATAAATATTTAAAAGTAGGATTCTCTACTCCAAACCATAATTATGCATAAAAATTATTTATTTCACTACCCTTTTCTTAAAAATATTTGCCCTTTACTATTTGTGTTGGTAGATATCCTGACTGAAGTCCCTACTAAACCACTAAGTAGTTTATATATTTATTGAGAAAAAAAAATGAGCAGATGTTTTTGGAGAGGTTGAAGACAGACATGTGGGTGGCAGGAAGCAAATGTTTTGTCCAAGGCTAGGCTGTCATAAACCCAGTTTGTATCTTTTTTAAGTCAAATTTTGAGTAATAGCACAAATTTCATTTTTGAATTTTCTTCTAATTACATTTTAAGAATAACTAAGAGTCACTGAATAGTCTTTAAAAACATGATCCTTAGCCATGGATGGGACTAAGGACAGATGAGTGAGGCACCTACCTCTCCTTAGTCCCAGACCTGTTCTTAACAAACATAATATGAAGGTACTGTAATTCCTTGCTACTCAGAGTGGGGTCCATGGATCAGGATCAGCATTACCTGGGAACTTGTTAGAAAAGTAAAATCTCAGAGCCCCCCACAGACTTAATCAAAATCTCATTTTAGTAAGTTCTCCATGGGATTCATATATACGTTAAAGTTTGAACAGCAGTGCCCTAGTTTCTCTATTTCTTCTATTATTGAAGTTCTGTATTGTTTTCAATTATTTTGCTATAATATTTTTCTATGATAACATTATAATGGAACCCCAGTGCACATATATATTTGTGTTCTTGAGTAATTATCTCATTAAAAGGAACACATTAAAGTGGGAATCCTAGGTCATTATGTTCTCTTTCAAATTTGAAACTTCTAAGTTGCTGTGGTCTGAGAAACCAGTTAACTGGGCTTCTTGGAATTATGAGTTAGAGAATTCACAGATCAATATAACAAGTGGTTATACACTTGAACTTGAATCCCAACTCTGACAAAACCAACCGTATAACTATGGGCAATGATGTAACCTGTCCAAGACAGTTTCCTCATCTGTTAAATGGGGATTATAATAGTATATACCTCATAGGATTGCTATGAGGATTAAGTTAACTAAAATAGATAAAGCACTTAGAATATAGTGTTATTTATGTGTTTGCAATTAAGAGGAAAAAATAGTAAATAAAGATGCTCTAAGTGAACCTGATATATTTTTAAGGTCTGAATTTTCAAACACCATCTATATGTAGTTTAAAAGCCTCTTTCTTCTCATCCTTGATTCCTGGATCTGTCCTAAGTAGATGAGTTTGACAGAGAAAAGTGTATTACATTTAAGAATTGCTTCTTCCTTTTCTTTCTTTAGTACTTCATTATTAGTTTTAAAAGGAATATGGATATATTTGTCTTCTGCTAAGGCCAGATACAAAAATTAATCTTAATTGCCAAGGTGCAAGAGGTTAAGAACCATGACGCATATGTAATGCTCATGTTACCTTTACAATAGAGGAGATACGACTGTCTATCTCTCCTCCTAGGAGAATCCCTGGCTCAAGTCAAGACAAGAATATCAATAAAAGAGATAATCCAAACTCTATGTTTTGAATCAGAGCAGTAATTTTGTTTGGGTAAAGTCAACATAGTAACCAGGAAGAAAGAGCAGTCAAATCTAAAGGACAGAAATAGGTATTATGGGAAAGGAGGCAGCAAAGTCAGAAACCCAGAAAAGATAGGGAAACAAGACGAGATTCAAGGTGAAAACATGGTAAGGAGTTTAGGCCTTCCTTAGAACAGTATATTCATCATAGTGCTGATTTCATATTGGTCTGCCAAGCACCATGCTGGTTGGGGCAGGCCCCAGTGGCTACACCAAGCTGTGTCAGGCTGGAGGCAACTTTTAGATGTGCCATCCTATTATTTCGGTCCTAGCTACCAGAAGCAATCAAATATAAAGGGGTTCTTGGAATTATGAGCTAGAGAATTCACAGATCAATATAACAAGCGGTTATATACTTGAACTTGAATCCCAGCTCTGACAAAACCGACCGTATAACTATGGGCAATGATGTAACCTGTCCAAGACAGTTTCCTCATCTGTTAAATGGGGATTATAATAGTATATACCTCATAGGATTGCTATGAGGATTTAGTATCCAGAGACCCTGAAGATTATTCTTTCTTATATCATTAATTCCAAGTTCCACAGTTCAGGGGTTATAAGAAACTGGAATTTGCATGAATAGCATTATCCAGGTCTAACTAAAAGCACTTATAACAAAATTCTCTACTACAAAATCATATTTTTGCCTTTCTAAGAGAAGATATTCAAACACAATCATTAATTCTCAAGAGCTTCTGATGTAAGGGAAACGATGGGGTGAATTTGCCATTTCTAGCAAACCCTGATCAAAAGGCTATTTCCACAAAAAAAAAAAAAAAAAAAAGGCTATTACCACATATTATTCTCTTTATTTCTGCAACTCAGCGAACTTTTTGTTCAGTAACTAAAACCTATCAGGGAATTTGTGTATGTACATTTTGTTTATTTTAGACCAAAAATTAATCAAAATAAAATCTAAATAAAAAATGGAAGAAAGAAAAATGTCTTAAAGTAATTTCCTTTAGATGGGGACCTAACCAATCTGACTGGAATCAACCTTGAAAATAGCTCTTCTTTCTTTTCAAATATTGGAAACTCCACCTAGAGGTGCTTACCTTTTATTGTTGAAAGCTTCCAATACAAATACAGGAGAATAAATCTGAGGAAGACTCGGAAAGAGTGCTCTGGAAAAAAAAGAAAGATTCTAAACACATATAATCTGAGTTAGGAAGATCTAAAAATCAATTCTCCCATCTTCCACTCCAGCACATTTTTCCTCCACAATTTGTGGAGCCTCAACCTGATCAGCCTCAATTACACATACACTGCCAGTGCTGGAGAACTCACTTCCGGTGAAGGAGCCCAGTTTATTTGCCAACTTATTCATTATATAATTGTTGCCAACTTATTCATTATGGTGCTCATTATACTAAGCAGAAATTCTCTCTGTCATTTCTCCCATTGATTCTAGCTTTGTCTTTCTGTTGTTCTAAATCTCCAATTCCTCTTCCACTTGAAAGCAATGCAAATTACAGAAACTTGGAATAATAGAGCTGCAAAATTTCTAGTGTAACCTCACTTACTACATATATTAGAGAGCCTTGGCTATCTATGTTTGTTCTCTCTAAATCCACCTCCACTGCTATCAGACTGGGGGCTGAGCTGGTTGGAATGAGGGTGTAGGGTAGGGAGTAAGAGGGATTTAGTTGATTCCAATGGCCTTGGAGAATTTAAGGAATTGCAAAAAGGCAACTGTGGCTAGAGCACAGTGAGCAAGACAGAATGGTAGGAGATAAAGTCAGCAGGCAGAAGATGCAGAGCCTGGTAGAACATGGTGAGACTTTGGGTTTTATCCTGAGTGTAATGGGTAGTCACTCAAGGATTCTGAACAGGAAAATGACAGGAACTGTTTAACATTTAAAAAAAAAAAACACTTTTGCTCCTGACTAGAGAGGTGCAAGGAGGAGATAAGGAAGGCCAGTTACAAGGCTGTTGCTATCATCCAGGTAACTTATGATGATGATGATAGGTTGTATTATATTAGGGAAGTAGTGGGTAGCGGCAATACAGGGGTATTTGGGATACATGTTGAAAGGAGGATATATAAGCCTTATTAATGCGCTGGACGTGGGTTAAGAAGGAAAGAGAAAACTCAAGATGGCCTCTAGTTTTTGGCCTGAGCAACTGGTGGACCATTTACTGAGATTAAGAAGAAGGAGGGCAGGAACACATTTGGGGAGAAGAGTCCAAGAGTTGTATTTCAGACATGCTAAGTTTGAAATGTTTATTAGACTTACAAATAAATGTTGACTATTCAACATAGATATGAGCCTGGAGCTCACAGGAGAGATCAAGGTAAAGAATAAATCTGGGAGAACAGAAGGCATTTAAAGCAAGGGGTCACATGAGACCACATAGGGAATAAATACAGAAGGTGGCCAAGGTCTAAGCCCTGAAGAATGACAACTTCTGGAGACCATGAAGAAGACAAGATAGCAAAGGGGACTTTGTCATTTTATGTGTATTTTATGCTTTCAAGTGTAAGAGAGACTGGAGATTTAGAGCTACAGAAAGATACAGCTATAACTGATGGGGAGAAGTTACAGAGAGATTTCTGCATGGTGTAATGAGCACTTTGATGAATAAGTTGGTAAGTAACTCTTATTCTTCTTCAAAAAACAGTTAGAATTACAGTTAACCCTTGAAAAACACGGATTTGAACTGCATGGATTTTGGGATGCCTGGGTGGCTCAGTCGGTTAAGTATCTGCCTTCGGTTCAGGTCATGATCCCAGGGTCCTGGGATGGAGTCCCACATCAGGCTCCGTGCTCTGAGGGGAGCCTGCTTCTCCCTCTGCCTGCCACTTCCCCTGCTTGTGCTCTCTAACAAATAAATAAAATCTTTAAAAAATAAAAAGAACTGCATGGATTTTTTTGATACAATACTACACTCTAAATGTATATAATAACATTTTCTTTTCTCCAACTTACTGTAAGAACACAGTATATAATATATATAATGTACAAAATATGTGTAAATGAACTGTCTACATTATTAGCAAGTCTTCCTGTCAACAACAGGCTATTTGTAGTTAAGTTTTAGGGAAGTCAAGTTATATGTGGATTTGACTATGGGGTGGAGCAGGACCCCTAAAGCCCACACTGTTCAAATGTTAACTGTATTTTATATGTACAAAGTTCACAGCCACCCATCATAATCTTCAAAAACCACCTTTCAAAGTCACGTGCCTACTCTATTTCTGACTCCTGCCCTATTGACTGAGTCTGGATAGCTGCATTTCACGTGTCAGCTGTTCAATTACCACATCTCTGGCCTCTGGCCTATATCCTGGCTTCTGGATCCAAATTTTCACACCAACTAACAACTCCTAGTTGCCCAACACTGACCAGGAGGCATGCTGAGATCATGTTCCCCAGAGCTGCCAAAAGTTCTTGGCTTATGATCAATGAAGCACACAATGAGTGAGTGTTCAGCAGTAATCAGGTGACAGTGAACAACTGACATGTTAGGGAACCAAAGAATGAGCCAGATCAAGGCTGGAACAGGGAGCAAGAGGTTGTACTCCAGGCTAGTCACCCCAGGGCAATCTGCTCTAGGTCACCCAGTGTGATCAGACACCCTTTTCCCCCAGAAGAACTGAAGTACTCTGAAGTTTACCACGTATCCGTGGATTAAGGATTTCCTGGAAGCTGGTAACATTATGAACCAAACAGCAGGTACTGCACACCATGGGTACCTGTTCTTTCTGCACCAAAGCCTCAGGGTTAGCCTGGAGACATCTGTTACTTTCCCCGCCACATCTATAAAGGGAATTCCAAACTATTTTTGTATTTGTGAAGATTAAATGAAATCACTGTAAGTGCCTTGTACACAGAAAGTGCTCAATACATATTAGCTATTCTCATTTATACTTTAGATGACCACAAAATGACAGTCAGCTGAATGATAAAGTATGTCTCTAAAAACATCACTTCTAGGGTGGCTCTTCTAGCACAAAAGAGTAATAAAAGAGGTTTTCTGTTTGTTTTTTCTGTATGAACTATTACATGATCAAGGAATTTAAACTTGTCCTGAAAAAGCTGTCTTCCATTTTTCTGAACTTCCCTACCAAGATTTGGCAAAATTATGTTACACAACTAAGAAGTAAAGATGTCAATTCTACTAACATGGGGTAGATAACACCGATTCTGAATAAATACCATCAAACAAAACAGAAATCTCTTAGCCTAATAATTATGCTGCAATAGTCACTCAGGCCTGTTGTTGTTTTAAATGTTTATATCCTTTAAGTATAATATATATCTATTTCCCTTTATGAAATTTAAGTTTAACTAAAATCATTAAAGCTGGCAACAGAAGCAGGAAACCATTTATAAGACCAGCACGGCTATTTTACTTTTATTAATGAAAAGTTATGTAATAGTTTCAGCAAACTACAGAGTTCCATTCTTGTAGTCTTTTAATATTTATAGAAATTTAAAAGTTATACAGCTAGAGTTCACTTTTGAAACTGAGAATTTCTATTATCTGACAGCAATCAATTATTTTAGCTCAATTACAGAAATGGCTATTTAAGAGTTATGTTCATCTTTATTCATACTCCTTAACAATAGGTCAACTGTGTCTTGTACTTGACCTAGAAGCTCACATAGGTGTAACTGAACAAGACTACACTGAGAGGGTCTCAATTCCAAACTGGAGGCCCATCACTGGCCTTTTGGCCTCCAACAGTACATTAAAGCAAAGAGAAGAAAAAGAAAAAAGCAGGGCATGGGGAAAGTGCTTATGTTAATACAAAGTGCTGTACTAAACTACCGAAGAGCATAGAAGCTCCTTAAAAGAATCAAAGAGCAAGTCTGTAATCAGGTATAAGGAGATGGTCACAAACACCATGCCAATATCCAAAAACTGAAATCCCACGCCTCCTACGAACTGAAAAATGAAACCTATAGTCACATATTCCCTTGCATCTCTATTCATGGAATCTGTATTTTTTAAAAGGTAACAATTCTGATTTTTCAAACTATTACAGAGAAAAGCTACTTCTAAACTATAATTTTCAAATAAATCAACCTTGATTTTTTCTACTTTAAGTGAATTTTTATTTGGGAATAATTTTAGATTTACAGAAAAGTTGCAAGGATACTATGGAGTACCTATATATCCCTCACTCAATTTTAACATCTTACATAATCATGGTTTTGGCAAGACTAAGGAATTAATGTTGATATACTGCTATTAATCAAGCCGCACACTTTATTTGGATTTTACCTGCTTTTCCACTAATGCCTTTTTTCAGTCGCAAGATCTAATCCAGGTACCACATTGCATTTACTGACTTTTTTTTTTTTTTTTTTTTTTAGTGCTTTTAAGTTCTGGAACACGCCAAACTTGTGTGTCTTATTAAATGTCTTCATTATAAATATGACAGAAAATAACCCTCAGCTTCCTGGAAAATATGACTTATCGGATCCTAGAGAAATGTTACATTAAGATTCATATAAATATGGTATTTCTACTAATGCTTTACTGAAGAGAAAAAGAGGTAAGTCACTTTGTCAGGAACTTTGTCAGGAACCTATGAGATCAAATTATTTAATGTTTCAGAAATATCTCTGCAAAAAATGCTTGTCACCTGTCTCCCAAGGTTCTGGTAAAGAGTCATAAGACATAGAGTAAATCCTTTTAATTAATTCTGTAATAGAATGTAAAGTATTATTACAATCATATTCAAATAATCCATTTTTATCAAACATGTAGAAACTGCCTTCCATTCATTCCCAAATTTCATTTTTAATCACTGTATATTTTTATTAAGATAACAAAGGAACTAATTTAAGGGAGAATAATTTGGGAAATTTATTGCATGTCTTTAGTTTAAAAGTGAAGGCATGCAAAATTTAATAAAAGTTTTAAGATGAATAGAAAATGTTCTAGAAAAAAAGAAATGCCAAATGAATGAAACTGACTAGGAAGAATGTTTCACATTCTTTTCCACGTACATAATGATAAGGAAATTACTAAATAGTCACAAACAAGTGAATCATATTGAGGCCATAGCCTTTTGATGGGACAGTAGTAATCCAGAGTTTGGAGTTACGAGGCTTTTGAAAAAATACATGTCTAGTAAAGTGTCCACGTGTGTCAGTTTGCCTGAGACAGTCCCAGCTTATGCCTGTTGTCACAGCGTCCCACTAAATTTATTATTTCTCTTAGATTTTTCTTATTCTGGTGATTTTGTTGTTGTTGTTAATGGTAGCAATATAAGCCTGGATTTTCACTTTTAGGTTCTGCCATTATCTTGTTGAGCAGTATGAGATGCATGTGCAGAGAACCCAGTTGCCAATTTAACACGTGGTTAAATCCAAAGACCTTGAGCAGTAACCCATCTCTGGATGGGCTGTAACTGATACCTCAATCTCAAAGACAATACCCAAGCCACTTGCAGAAAAAAAAAAAAGCCCACTCAGACAGGAATAGCTAGAGACAATTAACTCCTTCAGTCTTGCGTGGAGGTAGAAGAAATATTTAATGCAGCTGCCCCTGCTTATAACTAGCTCAAAGACCAATTTAAGAAGAGCAGATGGAGAGCTTTTACCTATTACTCTATAAAGCATGACTTTTCATTTAGATCAAATGACTGTTCTTTAAATTGATCTCTCTCAATTCTAATTACAATTTATCTTGTTTACACAGTTAAGGGACAGCTGTTACTGTTGGTTCTGTTAACAGAAGAAATTCACACTTAAATGATGCCAACTTTCTATTGGTATAAGGAGATACATCAAATGGAAAACTCAGTTAATTCCCCTTTCTTTTCTTAACTGGTTTAGAGAGTAATTCAATAAAACAATATGCATACAAATATACTGTTGGGTTAATAACACAAATTTTATATATTTGCAGTAACAACATAGACAAAGTAGATGGGAGGAAAGCTGTATTAGAGTAAGGAAATAACACCAAATGGAAACTCAAATCCATAGAAATATAAGAAGAGAATGAAAAATAGAAAGGCTAACATAATTAACTCTATTAATATGTATTTGCTCTCCTTTCTTCTCTCAGCTTCTATAAAAGACAGAAGATTAGGGGCACTTGGGTGGCTCAGTCAGTTAAGTGTCTGACTTTGGCTCAGGTCATGATCTCAGGATCCTGGGATTGAGCCCAGCACGGCAGGCTCCATTCTCAGCAGGGAGTCTGCTTGTCCCTTTCCCTCTCCCTCTGCCCCTCCCCTCATTTGTGTGCTCTCTCTCTCAAATAAATAAATAGATAAAAAATAAAAGACATGAAATTATATAAACTGAAAATTATAACAATATACTGTTGGGTTTCTACAACATATAGACATAATACATATAATAATGGTAGCAAAAAGTGGGGAAAGAGAAAAATGGAGCTATACAGGAGAAAAGTTTATTTTGCTGAATATAAGTAAAAATGAGAATTAGATTCTTCTAAGTTAAAATGTATATTGTAAAACCTAGAGCAGACACTAAGAAAATAATTGAAGATATATAATTTAAAAATGATTAAGGGACTCAAAATATCACACTGGAAGATATTCACTTAATTCAAAAGAATTCACTTAAGTTTAAAAGAATTCAAGAGAACAAAAAAAGCATGAGACCAGAGATCATCAGATTATATTTTTAAAAATCCAATGATAGTTGACCCTTGAACAACATGGTTTGAGCTGCACAAGTCCATTTAATGTGGATTTTTTTCAATAAATACGGTATAGTACTGTAAATGGATCTTCTCTTCCTTATTATTTTCTCTTTTTTTTTAATATTTTATTTATTTATTTATTTGAGAGACGGGGAGAGCACGAGCAGTGGGGAGGGGCAGAGGGAGAGGGAGAAGCAGACTCCCCACTGGGCAGTGAGCATGACATGGAGCTCGATCCCAGGACCCTGAGATTATGACCTGAGCGGAAGGCAGATGCTTAACTGACTGAGCCAACCAGGAGCCCCCCTTATGATTTTCTTAATAACATTTTCTTTTCTCTAGCTTACTTTATTGGAACATATATCCACATACAACATATAACACACAAAATATCTGTCATTGACTGTTATGTTACTGGTAAGACTTCTGATCAACAGTAGGCTATTGGTAGTTGAGTTCTGGGGGAGTCAAAAGTTATACCTGGATCTTCAACTGTACTGGGGGTCAGCAACACAACCCCTGTGTTGTTCAAGGGCAACAGTGTCCCTACAGGAGACATATTTTAGGTTCAAAGATTCAAACAGGTTGAAAGTAAAAGGAAAAAGACACACTACACAAAGAGGAACCATAAGAGAATCAGAAAAAAACAAACTTTAAGACAACAACGAGAGAATCAAAGGAATAAACAATTCAAAAATGATAATGGAAGGTGTCATATCCTCTTTGAATAACAGATGGACCAAGAAGGAAATCCACAAAGAAACAGAGGATTTGAACAAAACTATAGGCCAATGAGACCTAACAGACATCTATAAAACATTCCACCCAACAACACCACAATACACATTCTTCTCAAGTGCACATGAAACATTCTCTAAAATAGACCAATTCAAGGCCATGAACAAGTCTCAATAATTTAAAGTAATTAAAATCATGCAAAGAATGTTCTGTGATCATAATAGAATGCAGTTAGAAATCAGAAGGAAATTTTGGAAGTTCACAAATATGCGGAAATAAAACAATACACTGCTAAATAACCAGTAAGTCAAAGAAGACCTCATAAAGGGAATAAGAAAATTCCCTGACAGGGCGCCTGGGTGGCTCAGTCAGTTAAGCGACTGCCTTCGGCTCAGGTCGTGATCTATGGGTCCTGGGATCGAGCCCCGCATCGGGCTCCCTGCTCAGTGGGAAGCCTGCTTCTCCCTCTCCCCCTCCCCCTGCTTGTGTTCCCTCTCTTGCTGTGTCTCTCTCTGTCAAATAAATAAATAAAATCTTTAAAAAAAAAAAAGAAAGAAAGAAAATTCCCCGACATGAATGAAAATCAAAACAACATACCAAAACTTATGGGGTACACCTAAAGAAAGCAGTGCTTAGAGTAAAAGTTATAGCTGTAAATGCTTATATTAAAAAAGAAGAAAGATCTCAAATGAAAAACCTAAACTTCCATTTTAAGAACTGAGAAAAAGAAGAGCAAACAGAAAAGCAAGTAGAAGGAAGGGAATAATAAAGATTAAAGTGCAAACAAATGAAATACAGAACAGAAAAACGAGAAAGAAAATCAATGAAAACAAAAGCTGGTTCTCTGAAAAGATCAACAAAATTGACATATCTTTAGCTGGAGTAATCAAGAAAAACAAAATGAAGGAACACACAAATTGCCAGAATCCAGAATGAACAAAAGAACATTACTATTGACCTTCCAGAAACAAAAGTTGTTATAAAGGAATACTATGAACAACTGTACATCAATTGAATACGTGGATGAAGAGAACAAATTCTTAGAAAAACAGAAACTACTCAATTGAGTGAAGAAAAAACAGAAACTCTGAATAGGCCTATAACAAGTAAAGAGATTGAGTTAGTAATTAAAACACTTCCAACAAATATAAGTGCGGACTCAGAGGGCTTCACTGGTTATACATACATATATATGTATATACATACACATATATACACATATATAATGTACATACATATACACATTTATATATATGTATATAAATGGAGATAACACTTCTACAGGTCAGTATTACTGATACTAAAACTAGACAAAGACATAAGAAAACTAAAGACCAACATTCTTTATGGATATAGATGCAAAAATCCTCAACAAAATACTAGCAAAGCAAATCCATCAATATGTAAAAAGTATTAAAACCATGACCAAGTGAGTTTTACACTAGGAATGACAAGTGGTTCAATACACACACACACAACCCCCCAATGAATATTATATTAACTAAATTAACTAATACTATATTAACAAAATTTTTTAAAACTACATGATCATATCAATAGACACAGAAAAAGCATTTGCCAAAACCAACACCCTCTTCTAAAAAGCACTCAACAAACTAAGAATAGAAAGGAACTTCCTCAACCAGACAAAAGACATCTACAAAAAATTCAAAACTAACATCATACTCATAATGAAAGACTGAATGCATCCCTCCTAAAATTAGAAACAAGAGAATTGTGTCCTATTTCTTACTACTTCTACCAAACGTTTCTGCAAGTTCTAGCCAATGCAATTAGGCAAGAAAAAACAAACAAATAAAAAGAGAAACAAAAAAAAGCATCCAGATTGGAAAGGAGTAAATATAACCATCTCTATTCATAGATGACATAATTTTGTATACAGAAAATCCTAAGGAATCTACGAAAAAGAAAAAAATAAAGCTTTTAGAATAACCAACCATATTTAACAAGGTTGCAGGATACAAGAATACACAAAATTATTTTTTTCTATACAACAGCAATGACCAACCCAAAAATGAAATAATGAAATTAAGAAAACAATTCCATTTATAATCACATCAAGAAGATCAAAATACTTGGAATGTATTTAACAAAAATAGTATAAAACTTGCACACTGGAAACTACAAAATACTATTAGAAGAAATTAAAGACAAATAAATGGAAAAACATGTCATGTTCATGGACTGTTAAGACTTAATATCGTTAGGATGTTAACACTTCCAATATTGGTCTACATATTCAACACAATTCTTATTATAATCCAAGCTGCCTTTTCTGCAAAAACTGAAAAACTCAGCCAAAAATTCACATGGATATGCAAAAAACCCCAAATAGCCAAACAATCTTAAAAAATGGAAAAAATAGCTGGAAGACTCACATATCCTAATTTCAAAACTTACTACATAGTTATAGTAATTGATACAGTATGGCACTGGCATACAGATAAGCACGTAAAACAATGGAAAGAAATTGAGAGTCCAGAAATAAATTCTTACATTTATGGTCAATTTTGATAGGTCATCATCCAAAACAATTTAATGGGAAAAATATAGTCTTTTTTAACAAATGGTGCGGGACAACTGGATATCCACAATCAAAAATATGAAGCTAGAGTTCTTCTTCCTTACACCATACACAAAAATTAACTAAAAATGGATCACACTGGGCTCCTGGGTGGCTCAGTCAGTAAGTGTCTGCCTTCAGCTCAGGTTATGATCCCAGGATCCTGGGATCAAGACCCACGTCAGGGCCCCTGCTCAGCAGGGAGCCTGCTTCTCCCTCCCCCTTTGCCCCTGCTCATGTATGCTCTCTCTCTTGCTCACTCTCTCAAATAAATAATCTTTAAAAATAAAATTAAAATGGATCACAGACATCAATGTAAATGCTAAAACTATAAAACTCTTAGAAGAAAACAGCAGAAAATCTTTGTGACCTTGGATTAGACATCGTTTGTTAAATACCATATCAAAAGTACAAGTGACAAAAAGAAAAAAACAGATAAACTGGGCTAACTCTAAATTAAAATCTTTTGTGCTGTAAATGATATACTATCAAGAAAATGGGGGGAAAAAACAGAATGGAAATAAATAATTGTAAATCATATATCTAAAAATAAACTGTAATCAGTAATAATGAACTCTTCTAACTCATTAACAAAAAGTGAACAATTAAATAATAAACAAAAGGTTTAAATAGACATTTCTCCACAGATTTACAAATGTCTAATAAACATATGAGATGATGTCCAACATCATTAACCACTGGGGAAATGCAAGTGAAAACCACAATACATTTTTAATCAATTTAATATTCAGTGAGACAACACTCCATAGCTAGTAGGATGGCTATAATCAAAAAGAGAAATAGCAAGTATTGATGAAGATGTGGAGAAATTAGAATCCTCTACATTGCTGGTGGGAATGAAAAATGGTGCAGCCAATTAGAAAAACATTTTGGCAGTTCCTCAAAAGGTCAAAACATAAAGTACCATTTGACCCGGAAATTCCCACTACTAAGCAACTACTCAAAGTAAATGAAACATACATCCACACAAAAACTTGAACACAGGGGCTCCTGGGTGGCTCAGTCGTTAAGCGTCTGCCTTCGGCTCAGGTCATGATCCCAGAGTCCTGAGATCGAGCCCCGCATCGGGCTCCCTGCTCAGCGGGGAGCCTGCTTCTCCCTCTCCCACTCTCCCTGCTTGTGTTCCTGCTCTCACTGTGTCTCTCTCTGTCAAATAAATAAATAAAATCTTAAAAAAAAAAAAAAAACTTGAACATAAATGTCACAGCAGCATTAATCATAATAGCCAATAAGTGGAAACAACCCAAATGTCTGATGAATGGATAAACAAAATGTGGTATATCCATACAATGGAATAGTATTTGGCAATGAAAAGGATTAAAATATTAATATATGAATGAATCTCAAAGGCACTATACTAAGTGAAAGAAGTCAGACACAAAAGACTACACACCGTATGATTCAATTTACATAAAAAACCAGAAGAAGGGGGCGCGGAGCAAGATGGCGGAGGAGTAGGAGACCTGGATTTCGTCTCCTTTCAGGAATTCAGCTGGATAGGGATCAAACCATTCTGAACACCCACAAACTCAACAGGAGATTGAAGAAAAGAAGAGCAACAACTCTCTCATCAGAAAAGCAACCACTTTCTGGAAGGTAGGACATGCGGAGAAGTGAATCTGAGGCGATATTTGGGAGGATAGACGGCGGGGGAGGGGCCTCTGTTGGCTGCCTCTGGCAAGTGATAGAACCACGGAGCACACAATCGGAACTTTTAAAAGTCTGCTCCGCTGAGGGACGTCACTCTGGTGGCTAAGCGGGGGGTGGAACCCTCCGGGACAGTGTGGTCTCAGGACCCTCGGGGTCACAGAAAGACCAGGGGTGCCTGAGTGTGGCAGAGCTCCCAGGTAACGGAGCAGGGAAGCCGGCTGCAGAGGCGGAGCCCAGGCGCGGGCTCTCAGCTCGGGGTTGCCATAAACTGTGATCCGCGGCACAGTCGGGCCCCTGCTCCTCCAGCAGGGACCCAACAAGCAGCAGATCCGGGGAGACTCACCTTCTTCCCCGGGAGGAGCGGCGTGGGAGTGCACCGCAGGGATCTGCTGGGTTTGGAGACTCCACCCGGGGTCGGGTGCCAGAGATAGAAACGCGCGGTCACAGGCCGGGTGAGCACAGAGTGCAGCCGGAGACCGGGGAGATGGGAGTGACTGACAGCTTTTCTCTGGGGGCTCACTGAGGAGCAGGGGCCTGAGTTCTTGGCTCCTCCGGGGCGGAGATTGGGAGGCCGCCATTTTCACTCTCCGCCTCCAAAGCTGTACAGAAAGCTCGCAGGGAACAAAAGCCCCGGAGAGCAAACCCGAGCAGATTACTTAGCCAGGAGGGGGCAAGGGCGGGGCAATTCCGCCTCCGGCAGACATTTGGAAACCACGGCAACAGGCCCCTCCCCAGAAGATCAGCGAGAACAGCCAGAACCAAGTTTACCAATCAATGAGAACGGCAGAACTCCAGCACTAGGGGACTACTGCACATAGAATTCATGGCTTTTTTAACATGATTCTTTAGTCTTTTAAAGTTAATTTTTTTAACTGTCTTTTTGTCTTTGTATTTCTTTTTGAATTTTTCTTTTTCCCTTTTTCAACCAACATCTTATCGATCCCTTTTTTAAAAAAAAAACATTATTATTTTTCATTTTTAGAGTCATATTCTATCCCTTCATAGTAGTTACCCATATTTTTGGCTTATATATATAAGTTGTTCTCTCTTTAAAATTTTGAGATAGTTTCTTCTAAAAGATTAAAATATACCCTAAATCTCTAGTATATGGTGTTTCCTATTCCTCTGCCTGATCACATCCTCTCCCTTTTTTTTTCTTTTTCTTTTTTTCTTTTTTTAAATCCTCTTCTTTCTTTTTTCAAACAACTTCTTATCAATTCCTTTTATAAAATTCTTTATAATTTCCATTTTTACAGTCATATTCCATCCCTTCATCATATCAACCCTTATTTTTGTACATATATGTTTTTCTTTCTTTAAAATTTTGGGAGGCACTTTCTTCTAAAAGACCAAAATACACCCCAAATCTAGTGTGTGGCACTGATCTATATACCATATAGATCATATTTGATCACATTCTGTTTTTTTTTGTTGTTGTTGTTGTTTTGTTTTGTTTGTTTTTGTTTTTATCTTTATCTTTATTTTTTTCTTTTTTTCTTATTCTTTTTTCTCTCTTTCCCTTTCTTATCCCACTGCTTCAGGTCTTTTCTGATTTGTTTAGAGTGTATTTTCTGGGGACGTGGTTACTCTGCTAGCATTTTGTTCTCTCATTAATCTATTCTCCTCTGCACAAAATGACAAGACGGAAAAAATCACCTCAACAAAAAGAACAAGAGGTAGTACCAACTGCAAGGGACCTACTCAATACGGACATTAGTATGATGTCAGATCTAGAGTTCAGAATCATCACTTTAAAGATACTAGCTGGGCTTGAAAAAAATATGGAAGTTATTAGAGAAACCCTTTCTGGAGAAGTAAAAGAGCTAAAATCCAACCAAGTAGAAATCAAAAAGGCTATTAATGAGGTGCAATCAAAAATGGGGGCGCTAAGTGCTAGAATAAATGAGGCAGAAGAGAGAATCAGTAATATAGAAGATGAAATGATGGAAAATAAAGAAGCTGAGAAAAAGAGAGATAAACAACTACTGGATCACGAGGGCAGAATTCGAGAGATAAGCGATACCATAAGACGAAACAACATTAGAATAATTGGGATCCCAGAAGAAGAAGAAAGAGAGAGAGGGGCAGAAGGTATAATGGAGCAAATTATAGCAGAGAACTTCCCTAATCTGGGGAAAGAAACAGGCATGAAAATCCAGGAAGCACAGAGAACCCCTCTCAAAATCAATAAAAATAAGTCAACTCCCCGACATCTAATAGTAAAACTTACGAGTCTCATAGACAAAGAGAAAATCCTGAAAGCAGCTCGGGAGAAGAGATATGTAACCTACAAGGGTAGAAACATTAGATTGGCAACAGACCTATCCACAGAGACCTGGCAGGCCAGAAAGGACTGGCAGGATATATTCAGAGCACTAAATGAGAAAAATATGCAGCCAAGAATATTATATCCAGCTAGGCTGTCATTGAAAATTGAAGGAGAGATAAAAAGCTAACAAACAAAAACAAACAAACAAAAACTAAAGGAATTTGCAAACACAAAACCAGCCCTACAGGAAATCTTGAAAGGGGTCCTCTAAGCAAAGAGAGACCCTAAAAGCAACATAGACCAGAAAGGAACACAGACAATTTACAGTAACAGTCACCTTATAGGCAATACAATGGCACTAAATTCCTATCTTTCAATAGTTACCCTGAATGTAAATGGGCTAAATGCCCCAATCAAAAGACACAGGCTATCAGACTGGATTAAAAAACAAGACCCATCAATATGCTGTCTGCAAGAGACTCATTTTAGACCTAAAGACACCCCCAGATTGAAAGTGAGGGGGTGGAAAACCATTTACCATGCTAATGGACACCAAAAGAAAGCTGGGGTGGCAATCCTTATATCAGACAAATTAGATTTTAAACCAAAGACTGTAATAAGAGATGAGGAAGGACACTGTATCATACTTAAAGGATCTATCCAACAAGAAGATCTAACAATTGTAAATATCTATGCCCCTAACATGGGAGCAGCCAATTATATAAGGCAATTAATAAAGCAAAGAAACACATCGACAACAATACAATAATAGTGGAGGACTTTAACATCCCCCTCACTGAAATGGACAGATCGTCTAAGCAAAAGATCAACAAGGAAATAAAGACTTTAAATGACACACTGGACCAAATAGACTTCACAGACATATTCAGAACATTCCAACCCAAAGCAACGGAATACACATTCTTCTCTAGTGCCCATGGAACATTCTCCAGAATAGATCACATCCTAGGTCATAATCAGGTCTCAACCGGTACCAAAAGATTGGGATCATTCCCTGCCTATTTTCAGACCACAATGCTTTGAAACTAGAACTCAATCACAAGAGGAAAGTCGGAAAGAACTCAAATACATGGAGGCTAAAGAGCATCGTACTGAAGAATGAATGGGTCAACCAGGAAATTAAAGAAGAATTAAAAAAATACACGGAAACCAATGAAAATGAAAACACAACTGTTCAAAATCTTTGGGATGCAGCAAAGGGAGTCCTAAGAGGAAAGTATATAGCAATACAAGCCTTTCTCAAGAAACAAGAAAGGTCTCAAGTACACAACCTAACCCTACACCTAAAGGAGCTGGAGAAAGAACAGCAAATAAAGCCTAAACACAGCAGGAGAAGAGAAATCATAAAGATCAGAGCAGAAATCAATGAAATAGAAACTAAAAGAACAGTAGAACAGATCAACGAAACTAGGAGCTGGTTCTTTGAAAGAATTAACAAGATTGAAAAACCCCTGGCCACACTTATCAAAAAGAGAAGAGAAATGACCCAAATCAACAAAATCATGAATGAAAGAGGAGATATCACAACCAACACCAAAGAAATACAAACAATTATAAGAACATATTATGAGCAACTCTATGCCAGCAAATTAGATAACCTGGAAGAGATGGATGCATTCCTAGAGATGTATCAACTACCAAAACTGAACCAGGATGAAATAGAAAACCTGAACAGACCTATAACCACTAAGGAAATTGAAGCAGTCATCAAAAATCTTCCAAAAAACAAAAGCCCAGGGCCAGATGGCTTCCCAGGGGAATTCTACCAAACATTTCAAGAAGAATTAATACCTATTCTTCTGAAACTGTTCCAAAAAATAGAAACGGAAGGAAAACTTCCAAACTCATTTTATGAGGCCAGCATTACCTTGATCCCAAAACCAGACAAAGACCCCATCCAAAAGGAGAATTACAGACCAATATCCCTGATGAACATGGATGCAAAAATTCTCACCAAAATACTAGCCAATAGGATCCAACAGTACATTAAAAGGATTATTCACCATGACCAAGTGGGATTTATCCCTGGGCTGCAAGGTTGGTTCAACATCCGCAAATCAATCAATGTGATACAATACATTAACAAAAGAAAGAACAAGAATCATATGATCCTCTCAATAGATGCAGAAAAAGTTTTTGACAAAGTACAGCATCCTTTCTTGATCAAAACTCTTCAGAGTATAGGCATAGAGGGTACATACCTCAATATCATAAAGGCCATCTATGAAAAACCTACAGCGAATATTATTCTCAATGGGGAAGAACTGAGAGCTTTCCCCCTAAGGTCAGGAACGCGGCAGGGATGTCCACTATCACCACTGCTATTCAACATAGTATTGGAAGTCCTAGCCACAGTAATCAGACACCAAAAAGAAATCAAAGGCATCCAAATTGGCAAAGAAGAAGTCAAACTCTCACTCTTTGCAGATGATATGATACTTTATGTGGAAAACCCCAAAGACTCCACCCCAAAACTGCTAGAACTCATACAGGAATTCAGTAAAGTGGCAGGATATAAAATCAATGCACAGAAGTCAGTGGCTTTCCTATACATCAACAACAAGACAGAAGAAAGAGAAATTAAGGAGTCCATCCCATTTACAATTGCACCCAAAACCATAAGATACCTAGGAATAAATCTAACCAAAGAGACAAAGGATCTATACTCAGAAAACTATAAAATACTCATGAAAGAAATTGAGGAAGACACAAAGAAATGGAAAAACGTTCCATGCTCATGGATTGGAAGAACAAATATTGTGAAGATGTCAATGTACCTAGAGCAATCTACACATTCAATGCAATCCCCCATCAAAATACCATCCACTTTTTTCAAAGAAATGGAACAAATAATCCTAAAATTTGTATGGAACCAGAAAAGACCCCGCATAGCCAGAGGAATACTGAAAAAGAAAAGCAAAGCCGGCGGCATCACAATTCCGGACTTCAAGCTCTATTACAAAGCTGTCATCATCAAGACGGCATGGTACTGGCACAAAAACAGACACATAGATCAATGGAACAGAATAGAGAGCCCAGAAATGGACCCTCAACTCTATGGTCAACTAATCTTCGACAAAGCAGGAAAGAATGTCCAATGGAACAAAGACAGTCTCTTCAACAAATGGTGTTGGGAAAATTGGATAGCCACATGCAGAAGAATGAAACTGGACCATTTCCTTACACCACACACAAAAATAGACTCCAAATGGTTGAAAGACCTCAATGTGAGACAGGAGTCCATCAAAATCCTAAAGGAGAACATAGGCAGCAACCTCTTTGACCTCAGCCGAAGCAACTTCTTCCTAGAAACATCGCCAAAGGCAAGGGAAGCAAGGGCAAAAATGAACTATTGGAACTTCATCAAGATAAAAAGCTTTTGCAAAGCAAAGGAAACAGTCAACAAAACCAAAAGACAACCGACAGAATGGGAGAAGATATTTGCAAATGACATATCAGATAAAGGGCTAGTATCCAAAATCTATAAAGAACTTATCAAACTCAACACCCAAAGAACAAATGATCCAATCAAGAAATGGGCAGAAGACCTGAACAGACATTTTTCCAAAGAAGACATCCAAATGGCCAACAGACACATGAAAAAGTGCTCAATATCGCTCAGCATCAGGGAAATCCAAATCAAAACCTCAATGAGATACCACCTCACACCAGTCAGAATGGCTAAAATTAACAAGTCAGGAAACGACAGATGTTGGCGGGGATGCGGAGAAAGGGGAACCCTCCTACACTGTTGGTGGGAATGCAAGCTGGTGCAGCTGCTCTGGAAAACAGTGTGGAGGTTCCTCAAAAAGTTGAAAATAGAGCTACCATATAATCCAACAATTGCACTACTGGGTATTTACCCCAAAGATACAAAAGTAGGGATCCGAAGGGGTATGTGCACCCCGATGTTTATAGCAGCAATGTCCACAATAGCCAAACTGTGGAAAGAGCCAAGATGTCCATTGACAGATGAATGGATAAAGAAGATGTGGTATATATATATAATGGAATATTATGCAGCCATCAAAAGGAATGAGATCTTGCCATTTGCAACGACGTGGATGGAACTGGAGGGTATTATGTTGAGTGAAATAAGTCAAACAGAGAAAGACATGTATCATATGATCTCACTGATATGAGGAATTCTTAATCACAGGAAACAAACTGAGGGTTGCTGGAGTGGGGGGTGGGGTGGGAGGGATGGGGTGACTGGGTGATAGACACTGGGGAGGGTATGTGCTCTGGTAAGCGTTGTGAATTGTGCAAGACTGTTGAATTTCAGATCTGTACCTCTGAAACAAATAATGCAATATATGTTAAGAAAAAAAAAAAGAAGAAGAAGGTAGCAGGAGGGGAAGAATGAAGGGGGGGAAATCGGAGGGGTAGACGAACCATGAGAGACGATGGACTCTGAAAAACAAACAGGGTTCTAGAGGGGAGGGGGGTGGGAGGATGGGTTAGCCTGGTGGTGGGTATTGAGGAGGGCACATTCTGCATGGAGCACTGGGTGTTATGCACAAACAATGAATCATGGAACACTTCATCTAAAACTAATGATGTAATGTATGGGGATTAACATAAGAATAAAAAAAAACAGAAGAAGCAAATGTATAGACAAAAAGTTGATTAATGGCTGTCAAGGCTGGGATGATTGGAAGAATATAGATGGGAGTGACTGCTAACAGATACAGATTTGGTTTTGCGGTGATGAAATGTTCTAAACCTAGACTGTAGTGATGGTTTTATAATTTGTGACTATACTAAAACCACAAAATTGTATATGTTAAATGGGTTAATTTGATGGCATGGAAATTGTATTGCAATCAAAATGTTTTTATTTTGGCTAAAACCAAGCTATAGTGTCAAAGGAAGCTAATTAACCCCATAAATATTAAAAAGAAAAATATAAGTGATTACTATGAAAATTGGGATAACGATTACTTAAGAGAGAAAAGAGGGTTGTGACTGACACAGGACACATGGAAGAGTTTCAAGGATGACTGACAAAGTTCTATTTCCTGACCTGGGTGCTATCAGCATTGCAGTAATTCAGTAAACCATGTATTTGATTTAAGTGGTTTTCCATATCTATGTTTTATTTTATAATAAAAACATATTTTTAAGAGACATGTTCGGATTTTTTTTTAAATGGGAATTTGAGATTATATCCTTATCATCTGACTAAATTATTAAGACAATGATGAAAATATCCTGTATCTATATACAATTATTGAGCATTTGAAACATGGCTAGCATGACTGAGGAACTGAATTAAAAAAAAAAATTATTACTGAAGTATAGTTGACATAGTATGTTAAAAGTTTCAGGTATGCTACTATATTTGACAATTCTAGACATTATACAATGCTCCCCATGATTAAGTGTAGTAACCATCTTTCACCATACAACATTATATTATTGACTATTCCCTATGCTGTACTTTTCATCTTCATGACTTATTTATTTTATAACTGGAATTTTGTACCTCTTAATCCCTCTAACCTATTTTACTCTTCCCCTCATCCCCCCCACCCCCAGCAACCACCAGTTTTGTTCTCTGTATTTATGATTGTTTCTGGGGTTTTTTTTGTCTGTCTGTTTTGTTGTTTAGATCCCACATGTAAGTGAAATGATAGGGCATTTGTCTTTGTCTGACTTATTTCACTCCTCATAATAACCTCTAGGCCCTTCCATATTGTTGCAGGTGGCAAGATCTCATTCTTTTTTATGATGAGTAATATTCCAACATATATATACTACCTCTTCTTTATCCATTCATATACTGATGGATACCTGGGTTTTCCATGTCTTGGCTATTGTAAATAATGCTGCAATAAACATAGGGTGCATATATCTTTTCAAATTAGTGTTTTTGTTTTCTTTGGGTAGGTAACTAGTAATGGAATTACTGGATAGTATGGTATTTCTACTTTTTTAATTTTTTGAGGAACCTCCATAATGTTTCCACAGTGGTGGTACCAATATACATTCCCACCAACAGTGCATAAGAGTTCCCTTTTCTCCACACCCTCACCAACACTTGTTATTTCTTGTCTTTTTGATACTAGCCATTCTGACAGGTGTAAGGCAATACATCATTGTGGTTTTGATTTGCACTTTGCTAATGATTACTGATGTTGAGTATCTTTTCATGTGTCTGTTGGCCAGCTGTATGTTTTCTTTGGAAAAAATGTCTATTCAGGTCCTATGCCCATTTTTAATCAGATTATTTGGGGGATTTTTGTGTTGAGTTGTATAAATTCTCTGTATATTTTGGATATTAACCCGTTACCAGAAATATTTGCAAATATCTTCCCCCATTCGGTAGGTTGCCTTTTCATTTTCTTGATGGTTTCCCTTGCTGTGCAAAAGCATTTTTGGTGTAGTCCCAATTCATTTATTTTTGCTTTTCTTTCCCTTGCCTGAGGCAACACATCTATAAATATGTTGTTAAGGCCAAAAAAATCCAAGAGATTACTGCCTATGCTTTCTTTTAGGACTTCCATGGTTTCAGGTCTCACATTTAGGTCTTTAATCCATTTTGAGTTTAATCTTTGTGTATGGTGTAAGAGTGGTCAGGTTTCTTTCTTTTGCATGTAGCTATCCAGTTTTCCCAATACCATTTATTGAAGAGATTTTTTTTCCCCATTGCATATTTTCCTCCTTCATCATAGATTAATTGACCATATAAGCTTGGGTTTCTTTCTATCCTAGTCCATTGATCTATGTGTCGTGTCTGTGTGTGTGTGTGTGTGTGCTCGCGCGTGTGTGCCAGTACCATATTGTTTTGATTACTATAGCTTTGTAGTGTATCTTGAAATCTGGGATTTTAATATTTCTAGAAAGTTTTATTTTTCTTTCTCAAGATTTTTTTTTTTGGCTATTTGAGGTCTTTAGTAGTTGTATACAAATTTTAGGATTTTTTTTGTAATTATAAATTTTATTGATGTGTTCATTGTCTGTCTTGCCTCATCTATTACATTGTAATTTCCTTGAGGACAGGGAGTAGGTCTGTTTTAATCACCATTATATACCCACCTACAATGTATTACTTAGTACTTAAAGATTCTCAAAAAAAAATAAAAATGACTAAAAATATCAGCCGTACACAACAAAGAAAAAATTTGTAATTATATAAGGTGGAAATTTTACAATTATTTGTTGTAGTTCTATGGAAAACATTGTTGGTATTTTGATAGGAACTGCTTGAATCTGTAGATTGTTTTGGGTACTATAGATATTTAACAATATCAATTCTTCCAATCCAAGAGTATGGTGTACCTTTCCATTTGTTTGAGTCATCTTCAATTTCTTTTATCAGTGTCTTCAGTTTTCAGAATATAGGTCTTTTGCCTCTTTGGTTAAATTTATTCCTAGGTATCTTATTATTTTTGCTGCAATTTTAAATGGGATTGTCTTCTTAATATCTTTTTGTGCTAGTTTGTTATTAGTGTATAGAAATGCAACAGATTTTTGTATATTAATTTGTATTGTGTAAATTTACTGAATTCTTTTATCAGTTCTAATAGTTTTTTGGGATTTTCTATATATAGTATCATGTCATCTGCAACTGGTGAGTTTTACTTCTTCCTTACCAATTTGGATGCCTTTTATTTCTTTTTGTTTGATTGCTGTAGCTAGGACTTCCAGTATATGTTGAATGAAAGTGGTGAATGCAGACATCCTTGTCTTATAAAGCTTTCAGTTTTTGCAACTGAGATAATGTTAGCTGTGGGTTTGTCATATACAGTCTTCATTATGTTGAGGTATATTCCCTCTAAAACTCTCTTTGTGGAGAATTTTTATCATGAACAGATGTTGAATGTTGTTAAATGCTCTATTGAGATGATCATGTGGTTTTTACCCTTCGTCTTGTTAATGTGATGAATCATGTTGAATGATTTGCAGATACTGAACCCTCCCTGCACCCCTGGAATAAATCCCACATCATCGTCGTAAATGATCCTTTTAATATATTATTGAACTTGGTTTGATAATAATTTGTTGAGGATTTTTGCATCTATGGTCATCAGGGATTACTGGCCTGTAGTTTTCTTTTTTTGTAGTGTCTTTGTCTGGTTTTGGTATTAGGGTAATGCTGGCCTCATAAAATTAATTTGGCAGTTTTCCTTCTTCTTCTATTTCTTGAAATAGTTTAGTAAGAATCAGCATTAACTTTTCTTTTTTTTTTTTTTTTTTGAAGATTTTATTTATTTGACAGAGAGAGACACAGCGAGAGAGGGAACACAAGCAGGGGGAGTGGGAGAGGGAGAAGCAGGCTCCCCGCAGAGCAGGGAGCCCGATGCGGGACTCGATCCCAGGACTCTGGGATCATGACCTGAGCTGAAGGCAGTCGCTTAACCAACTGAGCCACCCAGGCGCCCCACTTTTCTTTAAATGTTTGGTAGAACTCACCTGTGAATCCAATGGTCCTGAACTTTTGTTTGTTGGTAGATTTTTGATTACTAATTCATTACTAGTAATTAATCTGTTCAAATTTTCTATTTCTTCCTGATTCAGTTTTGGAAGATTATGTTTCTAGGAATTCACCCATTTCTTCTATGTTATCCAACTTGTTGGCATATAATTTTTCATAGTAGTCTCTTACGATCTTTTGTATTTCATGATGTCATGACCTTTATATGATGTCATGTCAAGACCTTTATATGGTGTCAGTTATTCCTCCCCTTTCATTTCTAATTTTATTTGAGTCCTCTCTTTTTTTCTTGATTCTGGCTAAAGGTTTATCAATTTTATTTATCTTTTCAAAGAACCAGCTCTTGGTTTCATGGGTCTACTTTTTTTTAGTCTCTATTTCATTTATTTCTGTTCTGATCTTTATTATTTCCTTCCTTCTACTAATTTTGGGCTTTGGTTTTTTTCAGGCCCCTTAAGTGTAAGGTTAGATTGCTTATTTGAGATTTTCCTTGTTTCTTTATCTAGGACTTTATTACCATAAACCTTTCTCTTAGAACTGCTTTTGGTGGGTCCCAAAGATTTTGAACTGTTATGTTTCCATTTTCACTTGTCTACATGTGTTTTTTTAATTCGTCTTTGATTTCTTCATTGACCCACTAATTGTTTAGTAACATGCTGTTCAGCCTCCATGTGTTTGTGGGTTTTTTCCGGTTTTCTTCTTGTAATTTCTAGTTTTATACTTCTGTGGTTGGAAAAAAATGCTTGATGTGATTTCAATCTTCTTAAATTTGAAACTTATTCTGTGGCCTAACACATGCTCTATCCTGGAGAATGTTCCATGTACACTTGAATATGTATCATGGTGTTTGGGGATGGGATATTCTGTATATATATCTGTTAAGTTCATCTGGTCTAATATGTCATTCAAAGCCATTGTTTCCATCCTATATCTGTACTGTCCAATCCAATTATTGAGCACCTGAAATGTGGCTAGCATGATTTGGGAAGTGAATTATTAATTTAATTCTAACTAGTTTAAATTCAAATTTAAATAGCCACAGGTGGTTGATGGCTACCACATAGACAATGCAGGCTTAGAGCATACAACCACTATGAAATTTTTGGTGGATATATATTTTCAAAAACAGTGGATAAATAAGCTAACCTTTAAAATATTAAAAATAAAATCTATATATCACAGAGATGGCAGCTTTATAATATAAATAAATAAATTTTTTTTAAGTTTGCATAAATTTCTCAAAAATCAATGAAATAAATAGGGAGTATATATATACACACACACACACATACGCATACATATATAATATATATACATATATATAATATATATGTATGTATGTATATATGTAAACATATATATATAAGAAAATTTTGGTATCATTTGTGCTCATCTTACTGGACAGACTTTTTAATGGGCCGAAGAACTCTTAACAGCAGTCCTATTTCCAGATTTCATCGAAACTCTCAAGGGAATAAAAAAGGCAACCTAATGTGATCATCACTCAAATGCTTTCTATAATCTATCAACAATCCCTATCCCTGCTCAGCCACAAACTGTAAGAACCATGAATTCTACCAGAATCTTGAACAAACCCAACTAAAGTCTAAGGTGTTTCTGTCACCCTATTTGTTCCCCAGTCCTAAGTTCTTCAGATTTTATTTTTATAACCAGTTTTTATCACTAAAAATGGTCCTTAACTTTCAGTCACTTGACAAACATTTCTTATTATGTTAGGTGCTATATTACGAAACAGATGAAAAGTATAATCTTTGTCCTTAATTAAATTATAGTCTAGAGAGAGCAAGCACCCAATAAACCTGCAGAACTGAACAGTGATTAAGTGCTAAATGAGTACCATTTATATACCTATATGGTTGCACAGAAAAGGAACACCTAATTCCCAGGAATAGAAAAGAAAAGGCATCAGGGAAGTGAAGCAACAGAGAGGCATCCCTAAGCTAAGTCTTAGAAGATAAGTAGGACCTATCAAAGCAGTCAAGGAGGAAAGAGAAGTGTTTCAGGCAAGGAGAAAACATGCAAAGGCTCAAAAACCCAAGAGAACTCAGAATTGAAGCAAGTTCAGTATTGAAATACAGTAAAAGAGAAGAGGGGAGAAAAGAACACTAGACAGGTGGGTAGAGACTCAATCCTGAAGCTCTTTGCTTGCATGGGATGGAGACTGGATTTTATCTGGAAGGTACAGGAGCCTAAAGAATTCTGAGCTCAGGAATAATGTGATCAGATTTGCATTTAAAAAAATCACTCTGCAACAGCATGAAGTATAAAGAGAAAATCTGAGATAGAATATAGGATGAGCGCGTTAGAGCATTCTAGTAGCACAAGTGAAAAGAATTGCTCAAACTCAAGCAGAGACAATAGAGATGGTGACAAAATGATGCACTTGAGGGGTGTTTAGAGTACGAAACATGAATTGACTGTATATGGGGATAAGGAAGAATAAAAATCCAGTGTTCCAGTTCCTTACTTGAGAAAAAGGACACTGGTATTCATCAATAAAACAGAATACAGGAAGAACAAGAAGTGCAGGTTTGAGAGGCAATTTTGAGTTTTGTAAACCCAGGAAGAAGGCAGTAGTCAGTAAAATCAATAATACCAAAAAAAAAAAAAAAGGCTCAAATCTACAAGCCCCAGCTCAGACTTACTGAATTAAAAACTCTAGGGATGGAGCCCAGCAATCTATATTTTTAATCACCCTCCAGAAGATTCTGGTGTATGCTAAACCTGCAGAACCACTGGTCTTGCCAAACATTACTGGTAATACTGGCAAAGAATCAGGCAATCAAGTGGGCAGTGATACTGACAGAGGGGAAAGGTTAATTGTAGGAGGAGCAGAATCCCAATCACAGAAGATTTAAGGAATACACTATTAGAAGAGAGAGCACATGCAGACTCTTCTTTCAATATAGCCTGAAGAGAACAAGAAGAGGTGATTTAAAAAAAAAAAAATTACTAACAGAAAAAAGTCCTCCAAAAGGAATAAAATGATTCAGAGCCCAGGCAGAGGAACTGGCCTTGGGAGGTATGCCAGACACCAGTGGTTGCCTTCCCAGTCCACTCTCCTTCCTGGAAAACAGAATCCTAATTTAGTTCTTCTCTGGGAGGTTTGGAGGGCCACAAATCTTGACTAGTTTAAGGAAATCATAGGACTTCTATACCCCTTGCCTGGACTGGTTTAGAAATGGGTTATATGATGTACGTTCAGGTAGTGAAGCCTGCTAAGCTTTTTTCACTCTACAAAAAGACATAAAAGAAATGCTATGGCCTGAATTTTTGTGCTCCCCACCCCCAAAAATTCACAGGTTGAAGCCCTAATCCCCAATGTGATGGTATTTGGAGGTAGGGCCTCTGGGAGGTAGTTAAGGTTACATCAGGTGATGAGGAGCCCCCAAAATGGTATTAGTGTTCTTACAAAATGAGAAAGAGACTAGAAAGCTTTCTCTCTGCCATGTGAGGAAACAGCAAAAAGGTGGTTGTCCTCAAGGCAGAAAGAGGCCCTCACCAAGAATTTTCAGGCAACTTGATCTTGGACTTCCCAGATCTGTGCAAAATAAATGTTTGTTGTTTAAGCCACCCAGTCTATAGTATTTTATTATAGCAGCTGAACTGCTGCTGTACAAGACAAGAGACACCTTCCTTTCTTATAATCTTAGGTGCTTGGATATGAGGATATGAATCTTAGAGCTAAAGCTGCCTGCCATCTTCAGACCAAGAGGGGACAAGCCTGAGGACAAAAGCTAACTCATCCAGGATGTTAGAATGGAAAGATCGATCCTGAGAGCCTAATGACAGCAGTTAGCTGCTACATGAACCAACTATAAAACCATCTTTCTTCCAAATTTCTAGTTATATGAGATCGTAAAATTTACTTATTATTTTCAGTTTCAGTTCAGTCTTCCATTACTTGCCAGCTGAAAGCATTCTGATACAGAAAGACATTTTCACTGAGATGGGTATAAATGAAATTAACTTTGCCTATTGGAGACATGGGAATTTGAGGGAGTTTCAGACTAAAGTTTCATTTATTAAACAAAATGAAGCTCATATAGATCTATTTTATAAAGGGACTGCCTTAACAGCTCTTTTCTACTTTAAAATATTTAGTATTTCTAATGATAACAATAGTCATGAGGAAGATGATGGTGATAAGCTCATGGTTATTAAAGTATTTTTAAAAGCTAGGAATTTTATCCTTGTATTGTTTACCTTCTGCAGTCCATTTGACTTCAACAGTGAAATCATACCAATATCTTCTACTTTCTATTTATATCAATTTTCATGTCAGCTTCATTTTTCAAACTTTCTTGGTATATAACACTATACCACAATACAGTTTACAGAGGGAACCCTTAACTTGAAAGAACAAACACTCTGAAAACCAAACAATGTATAAAAAGATTTCTATTTTTATTTCCATACATTTTCTAAATCTGTTCAAGAAAAGAAAATATTTTAACTGCATCTGTGGAATGATAACTTTGATTCATATCAAGGGGTAGAAAATCAACACTGTAGCATGTAGATAAACACTAGAGAAAGTAAATTTGAGCACAAATAACAAAAAGCACTAGAATTGTATGCCTATCCAAGCAGTCCCCAAATGGAGAAAAACAAAATTGGAAGTTAAGTTTTAAGACAGGTTTTGAAGCCCAAAACGTTTTTCCTATAGAAACAATGTTACTGTGAGTCATTCCATTACTGGGCCAGTCCATAAAACCCTTATAAAACCATACGCATAAGACTATTGTTTGAACTACACCCAGACAGAATAATACTTTTTCCTTTGGAAAATACATGATTTTCTCCCTCCACCCTCTCCCAAGTCCCAGGAGGGTGGGCCTAGCCATGGAGTCTATTCACCTCTCCAACCTCATCGTTACTCTCCACACTGCACGTTCTCTGGGTTGGCCACACTGCCCTCCTTCAACCTGCAGGGTCTTTTCCCCTTGTAGTTGCTGCAGTCATGCCCTCCGGGGAGGACCTCTTCCAGGTCACCTTCCTCAGCCTTCTCATCTCAGCTTAAATGATACTTCCTCAAGAAGACGGTTCCTCCTCCCCACACTGCATCACTTGTTCCTGCTGCACTCCTCACCAGCATTTCTCCCACTGTATTGTAATCACTTTGCTTAGCCTCCCTGTAATCTCCGTATTTGGGGGATACATCTTACTTGCTACAATTTTAAACCTAGAGCATAGATGAGTAGCTGGCATTTTGAAGATGTTTAATATATATTTTTTTGTATGAATGAATTTACATAACAAGGTACTTCAATTTGTTTTTAACCTGACCATGGAGTACGTAACCTGATCTATGGTCACTACCAGGAGACAACGCAGTTTTCCAAAGATTTCTCCACTCCTGAATTTCTACCTACACATTGTTCATAGAGAGGAGGCTACCTATCCAATTTCTTCCCCATTGCTAGTTTATAAAGTAACTTAAATAGAGCACTAAAATTCTAGCAAACAGAAGTATATATTCTAATATTATCTTTTTCTTGTAGGTAATGTCATTCATTCTTTTGTTTTGTTTTTTTAATTCAATTTAATTATCATATACTATATTATTAATTTCAGAGGTAGAATTTAGTGATTCATCAGTTGCATACAACACCCAGTGGTCATTACTTCATGTGCCCTCCTTAATGCCCGTCACCCAGTTACCCCATCTCCCCACCCATCTTCCCTCCAGCAACCCTGTTTGTTTCCTATAGTTAAGAGTCTCTTATGATTTGCCTCCTTCTCTGTTTTTGTCTTATTTTATTTTTCCTTCCCTTCCCCATGGTCATGTTTTATTTCTTAAATTTCATATATGAGTAAAATCATATGGTATTTGTCTTTCTCTGACTTATTTACGTCCATCAACAGATGAATGGATAAAGATGAGGTATACATATACAATGGAATATTACTCAGCCATCAGAAAGAATGAAATCTTAAAAAAAAAAAAAGAAAGAATGAAATCTTGCCATTTGCAATGACGTGGATGGAACTAGAGGGTACTATGCTAAGGTAATGTTATTCATTCTTATGGCTTTTACTACAATCGATGAAATGCTAATTCCCAAATTTGTATCGCTAGGCCTGATTTGTCTCTTGCCTTAAAAATCTAAATTTCCAGGCATCTACAATTTTATACCTGAATGTCCCATAAGGACTTCACTCCAACGTTTCTTTTCTCCTGTGTTCCCCGTTTCAGATAATGACATTACCATCTGGATACTAGAACCTGACACTCAAGTTCTCTCACTCTTGTTACTTATTGGTCCATGGACCAACAGTGCTTGTTGTTCATCACCTGTAATATTTTTAGAAACACAAGATTGTGCCCCACCCCAGACCTACTGAATTAGAATTTACCTTTTAACAAAATCCCCAGGCAATTCATGTACATATTAAAATCTGAGAAACACTGATCTATAAATTCCTTTTTCTCCTTACCCCCACGTATCAAGTCCACAGGAAAACGTCTCATATATATTCCTTCCCAACTATTTCTGTTACTGCCCTGATTTAAGCTGTCACCTCCTGTCTGGAACATTGCAATGACCTCTTAGTTGATCTCATTCCTCTAATCCACTGGTTCTCATCCAGAAGTTCATAAGAGACACTCTGTTGTACAGCTAATTTGGGAAAAGCCATATGGTTGGCTGACCAGAACTGTGCATAATAGAAAACTTGTCTTACCTATGTTGCAATCAAAATCTAGGGATGCATACATATGGGAAGGCATGCAAAAATAAAAGCGCAAAGACTGAGAACCACTCTTCTGGTGTCTCTGCACAACAATCATTCTCCATACTGACCTCAGTTTTCTTTCCAAAATACAAATATGATCATGTCATATCCCTCTCTAAAGTCTTTCAGTGGCTTCTGCACACATCATGTACTTCCACACCTCCCCCTTTCTGTTCATGCTTTCCTTTTTTCCTCCTTTTGGCAAAAATCTTGCTCATCTTCTAAAGTCCTGCTCAAGAATCAACTCACTGGAAAAAAAAAAAGAGAGTCATCTTATCTTGCCAATTTTCTTGGTAAATAACTGATTCCCCCTCCCCTTGCACCCCACCATATGTTCATCACCTGATCATGGCTGCCTATCTTCCCTGCCAGACAAGGACTTCCCTGAAGGCACTCTGTATCTCAGTCACTGACAGATGGTAGATACTCAAAAAATATAAAAGAAGTCAATTACCATTTACATCTGACATCATCAAAAGCTGTAGAACTTCTCACTGATAACGTGAATACCTTTATAAACTATAAAATACTAAGTACCATATATCTAAAAGATGGAATCATTTAGGAAATGAAACGAAATGAAAATACCTCTCAAGCTAGATACACCCAAGCATAGTAAAAGTTTAAATATGCTTGGAGACTTAATTCACAGTCACATAAATGCAGCTACCACTGTGAGCCCACAATCTGGGTAGGTCCACCCTGCCATAGTTAAGCCATATAATTTAATTAGACAAGAAGAAGAGTTTAGCCTTTGATGAGGAGAGGGGGAGATAAGTCTGCCAGTTGACTTTAAAAATTATATATTTTATCATAAAGATTAAAAATTTATCTTTTTATACCACACCACAGAAGATGTGGTATATATATATACAATGGAATATTATGCAGCCAGCAAAAGGAATGAGATCTTGCCATTTGCAATGACGTGGATGGAACTGGAAGGTGTTATGCTCAGCGAAATAAGTCAATCAGAGAAAGACATGTATCATATGACCTCACTGATATGAGGAATTCTTAATCTCAGGAAACAAACTGAGGGTTGCTGGAGTGGTGGGGGGTGGGAGAGATGGGGTGGCTGGGTGATAGACATTGGGGAGGGTATGTGCTATGGTGAGCGCTGTGAATTGTGCAAGACTGTTGAATCACAGATCTGTACCTCTGAAACAAATAACGCAATATATGTTAAGAAAAAAAAGAAGAAGAAGAAGATAGCAGGAGGGGAAGAATGAAGGAGGGGAATCGGAGGGGGAGACGAACCATGAGAGATGATGGACTCTGAAAAACAAACTGAGGGTTCTAGAGGGGAGGGGGGTGGGAGGATGGGTTAGCCTGGTGGTGGGTATTGAGGAGGGCACATTCTGCATGGAGCACTGGGTGTTATGCACAAACAATGAATCATGGAACACTACATCAAAAACTAATGATGTAATTATGGTGATTAACATAACAATAAAAAAATTTAAAAAAACTTATCTTTATATAATAAAGAAAATTATTATCTGTAATTTAAAATCATTAACATTTCATTTTTTGCATATTACTTTTCAAATGTGGTTAAATCACACTAAACATACCATTTTGTAACCAGTTATAAAATTCTGCCATAGATTATACTCCTAATTATACTTTCAGTGACCACATTATTTTATCATCTTGACATACCTGTAGTTCATTAAAACATTCATCAAGTTTCATTAATTCAGTTCAGCATTTATTGAACAACTGTTGTGTGCCAGGCCCTGAGACACCAGACCACCCCTAATCTCAAGAACCCCAACTCAAGTGGCAGGGGTTGACGCATATACCCAGCACTGCAGTGGAGTGCTGAACGCACATCAAGGATGGCTCACCAGCACTGCTAAGCGGGGTGGGATGCCGCTCCATCTGAGTGCTGCTCTCAAAGGATGAGAAGTCCACAGGAGGTCAGGAGGAAGAGGGGGGAAATGCAATATGGACAAGGCATAAGAACCTAAAATCACACACAGAGAAAGGCAGTGGCTGAGAGTACAGCCCAAGAAACAACTAAACGTGAACAGCGCCCACTCCATTAAAACCTCACCAGAACTGGGAGTTATTTTAATTTCCAGTACTTTCAAGAGAATAGAAAGGGTGACTCAAGGTAGATTTAAAATGCATTTCTTTGATCACCTGTGATGATGAACATATGCCAACATTTTTATTACTAATTGTATTGCTCATCTAACTGTTAAAATTTTCTGTCCATGTATGTACTAAGTCTTGATATTTTTTTCCTCATTAAGTTTAAGAGAACTCTTCAGGTATTACAGATATTAACCCTTAGTCACACCTGATACGAGCATTTCCCCCAGTCTATGATTTATAGGTCTTAAATGTTATATATTCACACTGTTGACCGATTCTTTGGTGAGTTTTTCACTGCTCCAATACTGAGTTATCGTACTGAGTTACTGAGTTATCACTAATCTGATAAATATTACATTCCCTTTTCTTTTTTAATATTTATTTATTTATTTGAGAGAGAGAGCGCGCACACGCAAGCATGGGGGGAGGGGCAGAGGGAGAGGGAGAGAGAAGCAGACTCCCCACTGAGCGCAGAGCCTGACGTGGGGCTCGACTTCATGACACTGAGATCATGACCTGAGCCGAAATCAAGAGTCAGACGCTTAACCAACTGAGCCACCCAGGAGCCCCTATATTCTATTTTCTACTGAGTTTTCTAAAGTGTGACCGTAAAAATATTTAGCTCTTGATACCAGCTAGACCTGATAAAGACATGATGTACACAAACATTCACATATAGCCATTAATCTCCCTCCATCTATCCTACTCCCGTTCCCTTTGCCAAAATACAGCTAAGGAATTCCTTTGCATACAAACTCTTCATTTCTTTTTTCTTTTTTTTTTTAGGTCTTTTTATTAAAAAGTTTCAATGTACATTTCTTTGCATGGTCTAAGTTTTACAACTACATGACATCCAAAGCTCAAAAATACAGTTTCATGACTAAAAAGAGATGTTGGAACATTTGTTTGCAAGAATTAGAAAAATAATTTGATTTGTAGATATTGCCTACATTGGACATTTATTATATTCAAATTCCCTTACCTAACTACCAATGCTGGGAAGAGAACAGCTGGAGCAGGTGTCCTATGCACTATGTTTAGAGATGGCCCTGAAACAGCCACATCCTCTATGAAAGAAATAAGAATTAATATTTTAAGGTACATATAAGGACACAAAATACTTAAGGGATCCATCAGCAATAAAAACCAGGGCTAATTTTGAAGTACTGCTGGCAACATTTCAGTCCTATACCTTCTACATCCCCAAAACTAGAAACAACCTGCATTTTCTTTGAGGGCTTGGCATGCCATAGCCTTTTGACTTGATGTTATGGCAGGCAATTTTAAAATTAGAAAGGGGGGCTTGGTCAAGTGGTTTGCAGTTGAGCACATCTGACTCCCACGGGAGTTTGGAAATTGGAGGGGGGAGGACACATTCTAGATGTCACAATGAGGGAGCACACATTGCTACCAGTGAGGAACCACAGATCTGAAGTGTTCCACTACATATAAGGCAATCTTGTACAAAATGTACACCCCAGATGCCAATGGCCACCTCACTTTAGCTTATAGCCCAAGATGACTTGCTTCCAATGTCTAGTCAAGGCAAATCTCCTGACTTCCATTTGTTCTATCCACCCTGCCATAGGTACTTGTTTCACAGCGATAGGGCCTGCCACAGGGAAGACTGGGAAGTGTACCTGGCTTTATTGGACTTCCTCCTTACTCCTCCTGTGGAGACTCTCACTTTACTGCCTGTTCTGGCCTGAAGTCATTCAAGTATCCCCACAAGTTCCTGGGCTTTGGCTACACTCTTCTCACTCTGATCCACCAAAACCTGTTTCCTGGAAGTTTTCAGCAAATACCTGATAAACAAATCACTCTAAGATACTAATCTCATGATAATACAATGTATTCTTCTTCCAAGGGATATCTGTATTGAAGATTTAATCCAAAGATACCACTTCTTACCGTCCCCTCTATTACCACCCTGGTCCAAGCTACTACACCATCTTTCTACCTGGATCACCACAGCATTTCTTAGCAAGTGTTCCTGCTTCAACCTTCTAATTCATAGTCTCTTCTCAATAGTGATCTATCATTTCCTAGCCCCAAGCCCTCTGATAGCTCCCTAATTCACTCAAAATAAAAGCCAAGTATTTCCAATGACCTGCAAGGCCATAAATGAAATGAGGAAAGCTGGAGGAAGAGTGTACCAGAAAGAAATAACAGGAGTCTACTTTGGTCACGTTAAATATGAGATGCCTAGGAGACATTCCAGGGGAGCTGCCAGAAAGGCATTATCCTCAAGATCCTCAGACAAGAGCTTTAGGCTAGACAAATGGCTCTCACCTGGGGATGATTCTGCCCCCCAGGAAACACTCCGCAATGTGTGACACATTTTTGGTTGCCACTTGTGGGATAGAGGGGGTTCTACTGGCATCTAGTGGGTAGAAGCCAGAGATGCTGTTGCGATACATCGTACGGTGCACAAGACAGCCCCCTGACAAAAATTTACCCCATCTAAAATGTCACTAGGTGCTGAGGCTGAGAAAATGTACGCTAGAGAAATAAATACGGGAGACGCAGTCAAATAGATCATATTTAAAACCAGAAGTACAAGGTGAGAAAAATAAGAAACCTTGAGGAGCTCCTCTTCCAGCAGTCAGGTAAAAGTGGAAGAACGAACACAGAAGACTGAAAAGGGTCAGCCAGAATGGGAAAAGGCAATGCAGGAAAGGATGGTGGGCCAAAGGCCAAGAGAAGAGTGTTCCTGAAAGGAAGCAACACTCGACAGTGGTCCACTCCAGGGAAAAGGGCTAAGATGGCAAGTGACACCGGTCAGGGGTAAGGTTTGAAAGAATGGAGGAGGTGTGCTGTGGGCGTAAGAGAACAGAGGCACGTGGGAAGGCTGCCAGGCAAATGAGGCTGCTGTATACATCACTCAAGCGAAACCAACAGGCAGTTAGTTGGGCTCCTCCAGTCCTCTGGCTTTGCCAGATGGGAGAGATCAGAGAGGTGCAAAGGAATAAGGGAATCTGCAGGACAGCAATCTGAATTGGGGCAGCTAGGGCTGGAGAAGGAAAAACTGATGACAGAAGGGAACTAAGGAACAGAGAGGAGTGGGGGGAGGGGCTTAATGAACTGAAACACTTGATGAGTCATAAACATGTTTCCATAACAATAAATATACTCCTCCACCATGCTTTTAATTGTTCCATATTAATATAATTTGTTTCTTAATACTATTAAGGGAAATGTGATTTTACTTTAGTAAGAAAGAGCTATTTACTATCTGAACACTGCTCAGGGTCCTATTTACTTTGCCAGACCAGGATGAAACAGCATTTGTGGAAAAGACCATGTAATCATAAAAGATATGCTAAATAACAGTCATGGGTTAAAACACTGGCGTTTTCGTTGCTCATATTGCAACTCTGAATGACTTACTTAACCTCTCTGATCCTAAATCTCTTTACTTAACAGAATGTGGTAGGCACAGTAGGCACCCAAATCCCCTTCAAGAATATCCACATCCTAATCCCTGGAATCTGTGAATACATTATGTTACATGGCAACCAGGATTAAGGTTGCTAATCAACTGACCTTAAAATAAGGAGACTATCCTGGAATACCCAGGTGAACCCACAGGAACCACAAGGGTCTTCAAGGGAAAAGAGAGAAGTGTAAGAGTCAGAACCAAAGACTGCCTGTGAGACTTGACCCACCACCACTGACTCTGTAGATGGAAGGAGGGCCACAAGCCACAGAATGTGGGCAGCCTCTAGAAGCTGGAAAAAACAAGAAAACTGATCTCCCCTAAAACCTCCAGGAAGGAATGCTGTCCTGCCAACACTCAGTAACACCCATTTTGGGTTTCTGACCTCCAGAACTGTAGGATAATAAATTTGTGTTGTTTTAAGCCATGAAGTTTCTCTTAATTTGTTACGGAGCAATAGGAAACTAACACCAGGTAAAATGAATCAACTACGGTATCTGTGTAACCAAGAATATATACATAAAGTACCAAACAGAATGCCTAGGATACGGGGAAACATTTATATAGCTGTTATTGGTATTACTAGTGCTAATACCATCACAGCACCAAAACCAATGGTAGTCAAGAGAAAGAACGCTGACTCAGTTCTAGAATTTACACAACTCTGTGACCTAAGACATCTTAGTTAACCTTAGTTACCCTACAGGACTCGTTTCTCTCACTTATAAAACAAAATGAGGGGGCCTAGAATACATGACTTCTAAAGTTTCTTCCAGCTCTAAAATTTTATAATTCAAAACCTAATTCTTTAATGACATTCTACTTATTGCTAATTAACAGATTCAGAAAATCCTATTAAATAAAAACAGTAAGCCAAGCAGTTTTCATTTAATGTTTCAACATTCCCAATATTTTATATTGCTGAGTTTTATATTGCCTTATAAAGTTGAGTCGTGGCATAAAAATCACAGACCTGCAAGCAAGGGAAAATATCTAAGTCATCCTGCTACTATTTAAAGGCCTCACAGTCAAACTACAATATTATCTTCTCAAGTAGCTCAAAGTATATTCCCACACATTACCTCATTTATTCTTTTTTTTAATAGCTTTATTGAGATGTAATTCACATACTATGCAATTAACCCTTTCATAGCAGATGATTTACTGGTTTTGGCATATTCACAGGGTTATAAAACCATCACCGCAAACAATTTTTTAGAACATTTCCATCATCCTAAAAAGAAACTCTCTATGCATTAGCAGTCATTCCCCATCTCCCTTCTCCAACCCTTCCCGGCCACTAATCTACTTTCTGTCCCTATAGATTGGCCTATTCTGGACATTTCATATAAATGGAATCATACAACATAGGGCAATTTGTGTGTCTGACTTCTTAGCATGTTTTGAAATTCATCCATGTTGCAGCATGTGTCAGTACTTCATTCTTTTTTCATGCTAAACAATATTCCACTGGATTGTGTGAAAAATATGCCACCACATTTTGCTTATCCATTTCATCAGCTGATGGACATTTGGGTTGTTTCTATGTTTAACTATCTGGAATAATGCTGCTATGAACATTAGTGTGTAAATGTTTATGTGGATGTGTGTTTTGAGTTCTCTTGGGTATAGACCTAGGAGTGGAATTGCTGGGTAACATATGGTAACTCTATGTTTAAACTTTTTAAAGAACTGCTAAGCTGTTTTCCAAAGTGGCTGCCTCCTTTTCTCCCACCAGCAATGTATGATCGTTCATTCCAATTTTTACCACATTCTTACCAACACTTGTTATTATCTATCTTTGATTATAACCAAATAGCTGGTATGAAGTGCTATCTTTTGTGATTTTGACTTGCTTACCCCTATGACTAATGATGTTGAGCATCTTTTCATGAGCTTATTTACAATTTATAAGTCTTCTTTGGAGAAATGTCTATTCAGGTCCTTTGCCCATTTTTTAATTGTGTTGCTTTTTTTATTACCAGGTTGTAAGAGTTCTTTAAAAATTCTGGATACAAGTCCACTGTCAGATAACTGATTTTAATGTATGTATTTTCTCCCACTCTATATACCTCATCTAATCTTAGGGCAGCTACTTAAGCTCAATAAACAAAGTCTGTGTTGCTATCCCCATTTTACTGGTAAAATTGGCATTTTATATGATTAAATAGACTTGAAAACTGGCAGACTCAAAAAAACAACAACTTACAGCTCTGCTCCTATTTTTATTAGTTTAAAGGGGCCATATATTCATGGCAACACTGTTGACCACACACCCAGGATGGCGCCCTCAATCAACCCTGATGCTGCCCGTATCAATAACCAGGTAGTATTATTTCCACAGTTATATCAAAGATGATTCGTTCATTCACTCAAAAAATAGTTATTAAGTGTTATGTGGCAGGTGCTATGCTCAGGATGCATTTGTGAACATGACTTCATTAACCTTATAATTTGGCAGTGTTATACAAAATCCCTAGTGCTAAATCAATTTCCTAATGGCAAACCATCCAAACAAAGAAATTTATCTTAGTGCTTAAAAAACCACCCTCAACTCTCAAGAAGAAACATTACAGATTTTAATGCAAGGGATATCCTATTTTTTTAAAAAATCCAAAGTGTCAAACTTACTTTGTGGCCCAGGATAACCTTGTTTTGAGTATTGACCTTACTAGGCCATCACTTGGTTCTTATAAATCCTTTTTATAATGCAGCAATGTTTACTTTAATGACATCTGTCAAAATGAAACCCGAGTAAAAGAGGAAAATACTCATATTTTTACCTTTAACCAGAAAAGCCTGAAGGCTCAATGTCTGTATCATAGCCAGTTCCTAACCTGTACGAATAAAAATGTTATGATAGCTCAATTAAACATAAAAACAAAAACACAGAATTACAAATCCAACCACCTAAAAAGGTAGTTCTAACCTGGTCTATCAAAGTAACTTTAATGCAAAGCAGAGGGACTAAATATCCCCAGGAGACTGAAGGCATAGTACTAAATGGCCCACACAAACTTTATATTTCTTGGCCTTGTGTTTTGTCCACACAAATGTTATTCTAAACTATAATATACCTATTTTCTTATTTAAAAAATGTTAGCATTTTTAATTAGAGTCAATAAAAGAATTTATTGAGAAAGATCTCATGGTTTATAATTAGAACTACATTCATTTTTGTTGTGCAGATTCAGTAAATTAAATAACAGCTAGTAAAACTAATACTGGGGACGATGTACCATGCCTACCTCATAGTTCTGAGTGTCCTCAACATACCGCTTTGTAAACGCAGGGTGTGCATGCTGCCGTCTGGCCAGCTAGGTGCCTGCAGATGAAGGCAGCACATGCTGAACCCAGAGAGGGTGACCCGAGGTGATCCCGGAGATGGCATACTACAAGAGAGGCAGTAGCTACAATCAGTGCGGGGCTCTTCCACACTGTGAACTGAGAGCCTTGGGCTTTGCTTCAGGGAGTCAGGCAACTGCACTAAGTGGGCAGAACACAGCACTGCCGGCTTCCATTTCCCCCGCTTTCACCTGTCTTACATCATGGGCTTCCAGGGAAGTTTTTCAAAGACTAAAATCAGACTCCATCGAAAAGGTCTGTAAACCTAAATCTAGAGGAAGTCTTGGCTCGGCAGAAAACAGTGCGCATCACATCTGAAAGACTGGTGAGGACAAAATGGGAGAATGAATAATGAAGCTGGTGAGGGGCAGAGTCAAAAACAGGAAAGGGTGCGGCAGAAGCCAAGGGTCGGGGGTCAGACCTTTATCCACTGAATATAATGCTTATTGTGGAGTGGGTGTGTCTGCTTAAAAGAGCAGCAATGGGATCCTTCACCCAGAAGCATTCAACTCTGAAATCTTAAACTCCAATATGCTACTTACAGGCTACAATCTCTTACCCTTCTACATCTCTCAATTCCTTACCTGCCACCGCCAATCAAAACTCCACAGAACAGCCAACATGAGCCTTCAGAAAAGTAAAACAGATCATGTCACTTCTCTGATTCAAGACTTCCAATGGCTTTCCCATGACACTTGAATAAAATCCCAGGTCCTACTGCAGCCCTGAAGTATCACGGCCCTCAGTAATTACCACTCTCCTCCTCACTCATGCTCCCCAGTTTACCTGGCCACTCCTCAAGCAAGCTCTGGGCCAGGGCTCTGCCATGCTGTTTGCATACCCTGGGGTGCTCTTTCCATTGCTGTGTCCTAACTACATTCCAGTCTCTGCTCAGAGGTCATCTTTTCCAAGAGCCTTTTCTTGTTCACATTATCTAAAATAGCATCACTCTCTACCCCCTTACCCTTCATTTTTCCTTTTAACATTTTCATATATATGTTTTTCTACCTCCCCTCTAGAAGTAAGCTCTAACAGGGCAGGGACTTGGTTTCGATCGTTGTTTTGATCTAAGGAGCCACACCACAGAGAACAGTGTTTGGAAGATAAATGCTCAGGATTTATTGCATGAATGATGAAAGAATGAATAAATCATACTTGATCTTAATTATGTTTAAGATTCCAGTTTTTCCCCATGCCCTCTCTATTCTTTTCCTGATCCATCAGCCATGTTCCAAGCTTCACTTCCTGTCCACTATAAACCTAGGATCTGATTATCCAGCTTTGCCCACTCCGTTGCCTAAACATAGCTTTCTTGCTGGCTTGTCCTCCCCCTAAACCACTCTAAGAACCTACTTCTCCACTCCCACACCCAGACTAGAGATTGATGCCATAAAAGCCCCAACCAAGTGGACCAGAGACTCTGCAAATGCATGGTCTCCCATCTCAACAGGGCCCTTGCTTGCTGCTGCCCATCAGTCTCTTTGTGGGCTCCCAATCAACTCCCTCTCTCACATTTCACAGAATCAATTCTAAACTTCCATCACTTTCTTCAAGCTTCCTAGTCTTCCCTCTACTCAGCAAATGACATCTCCACAGAACCAAAAGAGAGGTTATTAGGTCAGACTCCCTCAATTTCCTCCACCCCTGACCAACAACCACACTCTTACCTCCTTCCTGAGAAAGTGGAGGAAGGATGCCCCTCATCCTCCCCAAAGCTAACCTTCAACCAGGGCTCCAGAACTCAAGCCACCCCACCTCCTAAGGAATCTGATGCCATCATTTATCCACCTTCCTCTTCTAAATCTTCCACTTCTCCCTTCTGACTTTCCCTCCACTGTACATAAATGTTTAAAGCTCTCCCATTATAAAACAAATGAACAAACGAACCTAATATACGCCCCCACATGTGATGTCTCTCTCTTGCCACTGTCCTAGTTGCGCCTTCCCTTCACAGCCAAGTATCTTGAAAAAAGGGTTTAAACTCATTATTTCTACCACTCCCACCACCACCCCCAATTCACTAGTCAACCTCTGCAATCTGGACTTCGTGCAAACACAAAACTCTCTCCAAAATACAATGACTTCTTAACTGAAAATTCATTCAGAATTTATTAGACCTGTCAATTTAATACTGACATTCTCAATTTTAAAATGCTTGTCTCTTGGCTTCAGTAACATTACTCTTTCTTGGTGTTCTCCTCTTTTGGACTCTTCTTTGCAGTTTTCTTTGCTATTGATGGATCTGAGAAAAGCCCCTTGCATCTGGTATAGCAGTTAAAAACCTGGGCTGTCTTAGCTTGGGCTGCCATAACAAAATACCATGAGTGGGTGGCTTAAAGAACAAAATGTATTTTTCTCACAGTCTGGAGGCTGGAAGTCCAAGATCAAGGTGGCTGTATAATCTGGTTCTGGTGAAAACCCTCCTCCTGAGCTGCAGACAGTTGCCTTCTCACTGTATCCTCTCATGGCAGAGAGCTCTGGGGTCTCTTCCTCTTCTTATAAGGATACCAGTTCTACTGGATCTATTGGAGCACCTTTATAACCTCATTTAACCTTAGTCACCTCCCTAAAAGCCTTATCTCCAAATATAGTCACATAGGGGATTAAGGCTTCAACATATGAATTGGGGGAACACAATTCATCCCATAGCAGCCAACAGTCATACAAGTATGGTAAAAACCCAATGTTCTATAACAACAATAACTGTACAAGTGTAAGAACTCTACAGCAACAAAGAAAATGGACAGCACATGAAAATATCAGGATACAAAATTGTTGCAAGAATATGTTATGCATATGAAATAAAAAGGAAATCACAACAGGAATGATGTTCAAATAAAGGAGTTTATTTCTAAATTCTTTGTTAGACAATTTGAAAGATAAACTTTCACAGAAATATATAAACGAAAAGCTTCAAGTGAAAAAAAACCACTAAGAACAATTCCAAACTGAATTTCCCATGTTTGTTTCCTATTTTCATCTCTGCCGTCTGTATTAACCAAGATATAGGCTGAACTGCTATAACAAGACCAAGAATGTAGCAGCACCAACGGAAGAGGAGTTCACTTCTCTCTCATGTAGTAGTCATGGGACTGAGGTTCCTTCTTTCCTGTCCTGCCACTCCCCTGGGGCACTGCCCTTGCCTGTATGATGGAAGCTGGCGCGCCCACACCTCATCCATGGGGGCGGAGCAAAAAGAATATGACAGACAGCAGATTTTTAATACGAATGTGGATGTGCACACATCACCTCCACTCCCATCCACTGGCCAAAACGTAGGTATGTGGTCTCTTCTGGCAAGGAGCCTAAGAAATAGGAGCTATGTGGCAGCAAAATATCAGAAATGGGAGTGCATCCTTCTTCCCACTCTGAAACATTCCTCTCCTTTTCTAAAGGGATAACCTGAAGTCCCATCCAGTTATTGGATTCAGCTCAAAGTCTAAGATCTCTGGGTGACACACAACCTCTTCAACAGATATCAATGTGTCTCTGTCCCCGTCCAATGACCTACAAACTAACAGACTTAAGTAACTTTGCTCTCTACCACCACCATTACAACCAATATACAATGGAATACAAATAAGATTAATGCAATTAAGTCTTCCATTCTGAAAAGAATGGCAAATACTATTCTTACCAATGATGAATACTGCTGGACAGGAATGGCAGTCCCCACTCTACCAGGGAAGCAAGTTCCTTGGTTAAACTGAGGTTCTGTGCTGGGGTGGGGGTGGGGGCAGGGGGGTCTGTAGGAAGGGGACGGATTCCCTTGTCCATTTGTCTGCTAGAGCCTGGCTTTGTCTCTGGAAGATACTTTCTTCTGTTATCCTTTCTGGCAATATATGAAGTGAACATAAGAGAGTATGTGCTCCAAAGAGGCAGGAAAGGGCTAATAGCCTATTTTCTGGGGGTACATGTTTGGGGGTCAAAGATTGCTTTAGTTGTCAAACAGTGTCAAACCACCACAGGTTTTGGCAAGCTAAACTTGTAGCATCTTTGCCAACATAATCCTCTCAAAACCTCCATAGGTCTCTTTGTCTTCAGCCAGTGCCACACGAAAGTAACCACAACTCAAAATTCAGTCTGATGGTAGATGCTAAGCTTGTCAATTCTGTCCTTCTCTATTATTAGCTGACCTCTGAGGCAGATGCATCCCTCTCTCCCTCAATTTAAGGTTAGTTAACTTGAGAGCATCTGATTCACACGGCAGGATGATTGTACCACCACCACACCCCATTCACATCAGGGCAAGCCATGTGACTTAAAATGTTCTTTCTGCCTGAATGATTTCAGGCTCAGCCACTCGATTAGCTGTGGCCAATAAAATATGAACAAAAGTAACACATGTCTCTTCCAAGCAGCTGGTTCTGCTATGTCTCCCTTCCCTCTGAAACAGAATAGCAATGTCCCCAAAAAGCCTATTCCTTTGGCTTGAAGTGGTAGAGGATGGTGGAACAGAGCCATAGACATGTCCTAAGTAAGAAATAAACCCTTGTTGTCCTAGGGAACTGAGACTCTGTAACTGGAGCTTTACCTAGCTTAAGTGACTGGTTCAGGTGGGAAGATAAATCCTTAATATGATCCTTGCCTAGCCTGGCTTCCACTTTGCTCTGGCCAAGAAAATCTGACGAAGGTTCCTAAAAACGAATCTAACTTCTTGCTGTTCGGGAAAAAGAAACTATTTTTTCCAACCCTGCAATACCCCGTATTACACTGTCCTTTCAGTCAATGCGAAGCATAGGCCACGGTCGTACAGAACTCCGTTAGCAAATTTATACCCCCTCTAAGTGCAAACTAGCTAATTGTTCTCTTACTTTACACCCTCTTGCAGTTCCTTGCTAAAGCAGCTAGTCAACTCGTGTTAGCCATCCTTCTATTTTTTTTTTAATTACATTAGCACTCTTTCTAATTTTTTTTAAAGATTTTATTTATTTGAGAGAGAGAATGAGAGAGAGAGAGAGCATGAGAAGGAGAGGGTCAGAGGGAGAAACAGACTCCCTGCTGAGCAGGGAGCCTGATGTGGGACTTGATCCTAGGACTCCAGGATCATGACCTGAGCCAAAGGCAGTTGCTTAACCAACTGAGTCACCCAGGCGCCCCAACAGCAGTCTTTCTAACCACTCTCCTGGAGGTACAAACTGGACAGACACATCCATGCCCTTCCAAGTTATCAGAGGTGACAGCTTCACTAAGTGTTCTGCCATAGCATAACAAGTGTCACCAGTTTTCCAGCCTATAACATGGTGCCTACTGTCTGCTGGCTAACCACTCAGCCAGTACCATGCATTTTCGCAATTTATTATGGCAACACCCCACTGTGGGTACCAATTTTGGCACTATATTGGATATGGGGAAAGCTGCTGGGATAAAATGATGACAAATACAGCGGCTCAAACAAGAAAGTTTATTCTCTTCCTGGAAATAGCACAGGGATAGGCCGGTGCTTTGGGGAGGGTGAGTAGTAGTTGGTTCTGTCCCCCATGGTCATCTGGGGACCTAGGCTGACTAGGGATGGCTCTGCCACCCTCATCACAGGATGTCTACCTCTGGGTTCAAGGCAGCTGTTGCCATTCTGGTTGTTGCTGCTTTCTAGTCAGTAGGAAGCGGGGTGGCATAGAGAGAGGAATAGGACTAGCACCTCATCTTTAAGAAGATAACCCAGAAGTTGCACATACCACTTTTGCTCACATTTAATTGGCCCAAACCTAATCACGTAGACAATCTCCTAAAGTCAGGGGAAGCTGGAAAATACAGTCTCTAAGAGAGATTCAGATACGAACAGAGAAAAGGATATCCTAGATACTGGGGAAGAATTAACAACAGTTTCTGCCATACCTCACACAATCTATTCTCAAGAGTCATCAGAAATTTTTTTAAAAACATATTTCAGATTTCAGACTGTGGCACCCTATGTGCAAAACCTCCACTGGCTTCCTCTTTCACTGAGCATAAAAACCAAAGTCCTCCCAACGGCCTACAATCACCATGCAATCTGCTCCCTCCATTACCTCTCTCACTTCATTTCCTAATACTCTTCCCTTAAAATAAACACCAAATGTATTAAAGATCTAAATGTGAAAGGTAAAACTATGAAGCTAATGAAACAAAAAGTAGGATGATATATTTGTGACCTTGGAGTGATAAAAGTTTCTTAAGATCTCAAAAGTATAAACAACATGGGAAAATTCTGATGGAACTGAAAGAATTGATTCCATCAAAATTAAGGACTTGTTATTCAACAAAAAACATTATAAAGTTAACAGGCAGGAGACTGGAAAAATATGTTTGCAACTTTAAAAAAAAAAAAAAGCATTTAATATCCAGTGTATGCCAAGAACTCTTTAAGATAACAAGAAGACAGGAAATGCAATTAAAAATTTGGTAAGAGACAGCAGCAGACAATTTACAGAAGGTAAAGATAAACTATAGAATGCCCCATTAAATTTGACTTAAAGATAAGCAATAAAAAAATTCAGTATAAGTATATCCCAACTAATGCAAGGGTATATACTTATACTCAAAATTTATTTGTTGTTTACCTAATATTCAAATTTAACAGGTTGTCCTATATTTTTATTTGCTAAATCTGACAACTAAAGGTGAAATCTGTATGGCTAACAAGTAAATGAAGAGAAACTGAGGCTCACTGGTAATTAAAGAAATGCAAAATAAAACTATGAGATACCATTCTATACCCATTATATTAGCAGATAATGGGTTTTTTCCATTTTACTACAGAAGATCATCTAACTTAGGATTCTTTTTTTGATCACTTCACTAGGCAATAAAAGCCCAACTATTTACTGCATATGCACAGAGAAAAACCACATTTCAAATCCATTATTTCACACACATAAATAAAGCACATAAATAATCCCAGTAACCATACTCAGGCATCGAAGCTATCTTTTTCCTAGAAAATCTAAGTACCTACTTAGTATAAATTTGTAAAATTTAAATGTTGAGGATAAAAATGTTTGAGTATCATTTAGTAATTAAGCAATAGCACTTCATAAACAATATATTAATTTTAGTACTGGGTTGAGATTAAGCTCTGAAGGTTAACTATCATAGCAGGTCAGAAATTTGGACTGTAAACAAATACAAGAATTAGGCTTCACATTTTCAAAGAGCTTTCACATAAAAATGCTTTATCCAAATCATAAATGTAGCTTTATCACTGGATAATACTTGTCTAGAAGGCAGAGAGGTATGGCACAAGCTGTAGGTCAAGGAAGGAAACAGGGGCTACATATAAACATGACAATACCCGCTACCCATTCATTCTTTTTTTTAAATATTATGAGCTTATTTCATATGTAAATACAGTACACAGGGTATTTTTAATAAAACTTCAATACAACAAAGAAAGTATACCAAAAACTAATTTTGCCTTCTCTAACTTCTAATACAAAGAATGTCCTCTGAGTTTATTTTAGCATCTCAAAGGAAAACATTTTTAAAACTAAAATATTACTGTGAGAGATCAATTTAGAAAATTATCTACTTTTTGTCAGAGTTCCAGTAAATAGTCATAAACAGCTCTTTATTTCATTCTGAATAAAAATATTATAAAATAAAAATTAAACCAAAATACTTTATAAAAATGGTACTATAATTGTGGTAAAATGATTCACAGATACTAAAATAATTCAGCCTACCTTATATAAAAGACATACACTATAATCATTAACCTTCTAAAATGCTGACAAGAATAATTGTTAATTAACTTTCAAAAAGTCATCACTTCTAGATGTATCTCTAACAACAGCAAAAACAACAAACTTTCAGATCTATAAGTCAGCATCCATCAAGACTACTTTTGGCAGGCATATGGTAAGATGCACTCCCACGAGAGAAAAAAACAGACATAAAAGTAACAGCTTTCACCATAGTGTTTAAAGATAAGCAATACATTAAAGTATTTCCATAAATAACGTATTACCTTTTTAACTATATATAAAAATAATCCTTGAAGCCGCCTGGGTCCCAAATAACATATAATCCTTTGAATGGTAGATAGAAAACAAATGACAGTCACTGCACTCATTTCTTTTTTTAAAAGTTTGAGAAGAAAAGCAAAATCAGAAGTGTATATTAGCGCAACTGCTAATATAAATGTTTGACACAAATGTCAATGGAAAATAAAAGTACCTATTCTCCAGCTACAAGAAAGGAAAAGATTATTCTTTGGCTCTATTCCAAGCTGGGAACAAGTAACCACAGAACCGGTTTTAAATATGCCCCAGTCTATCAATCCTTAAACTCCAGTCAACATTTCCACTTAAGCACTCAGCTGAGGAAGTGAGCCGATCAGCAACTGCCTTGCTTCTGTACCTTTGCTCCTCAAACGCCAGCCAGTCCCCAAACTCTAAGTTTAAAGTTGGCCAATCCCTAAATTGTCTCACTGAAAGTAAGCCAATCCTAAAACTCCATGCTTCTTTAAAACCCTATTTAAATACATCTCTGCCTGCTTCAATGATTATATTCTGCAAGCATAGCTCTCCCTTGCTTAGCAAGTATGAAATCCAGCTCTGTTTCAGTTACACTTAATGGTGGTCTCTCCCCTCAATAATACTAGAAATATTATGGTAACTTGGATATAGCATTTTTCTTCACGGAGGTAAGAAAAATATTTTTATGCTAATTCAGTCGTATGGAAAGTTGAAAATCTTCACCTTTTAAATATAATTATAATCCTTCATGCCCAATACACAAATGCACTTAAAAAAAACTCTTTTTCCTTCCCTTCTCAGTCCTAGACCCACAGTTTCATACTATCAATTGTCCACATCCAGCCAGTGGATGTATTATAGAAAACATTAAAATTTCCAATTACAGACCTAAAAATACAGAATTGGTGTTTGCCACAAGGGCAGGAGGTAGGGGGATAGGTAAAATGGGTGAAGGGGAATGGAAGGTACAGGCTTCCAGTTATGGGATGAGTAAGTCCCAGGGATGAAAGGGACAGCATGAGGAATATAGTCAAGATATTGTAATAGCTTTGTATGGTGACACTTGCTGTGTGCACAGCACAATGTATAGAGTTGAGGAATCACTATGTTTATACACCAGAAACTAATTTAACATTGTGTGTCAACTACACTTCATTAAAACAAATAATCTGCTTTTAAAAATGGGCAGAGGATCGAAATAAGCATTTTTCCAGAGAAGACATACAGATGGCCAACAGGAATATGAAAAGGTGCTCGACATCACTCATCATTAGAGAAATGCAAAGCAAAACCACAATGAGATACCACCTCGCACCTGTTAGAATGGCTATCATCAAAAAGACAAGAGGTAACAAATGTTGGCAAGGCTGTGGAGAAAAGAAAAGGGAAGCCTTGTGCACTATTGCTGGGCATGTAAACTGATGCAGTCTTGTGGAAAACAGTGTGGAGATCCCTCAAAAAAAGAAAACTAAAACTACCATATGCCCCAGCAATCCCACTTCTGGGTATTAAAAACTTTTCTTCCAATTACTGAAACTCACATCAAGAACTGAATTTCACCAAATAATCTTCAAACAAAATAATAACTCATCAAATATTTGAGTAGATACTGTTTTTGAAAGTAAGAGAGCCTGAAATAATATGGTTTCTAATTTAAAAATTAGAATGAATGGAAGTCCTATTCCAAATCTAAATCCCTCTTTCAAAATGGCAAAGTGAATCATGCCAAGTAGGTCGCCTCACCCAAGTATACTCAAATACAGCTGAGAGCCATCTCTTCACACTGCTTTTGCACTTAAGTGTGCTCAAAAAATAAACTCTCCATAGCAAGGAGCACTACCTTATGCTCTATCAAAACTCAGTGAAGATTCCACTCAAGTCACAGTAGGATGACAAATACTGAATTACCAACTAACTCAAGTGACAACATGAACATCTGACTACGTGTTGTAGGAAACCAGAATGTCACCCCCAAATATGCCATTTTGATATTTTGATTATTTTGAATCAAAGGTACTTAAGTAACAGCAGGTGCAAGGACACTCTGACTCTCCTTTTTTTGTCCTCAAAGTAAAAGATAAAAAGCTCCCATGTGAAAGGTATCCTCCCTTGTACCAGGAGGAAGGCAGACATTCTTATCACCAGAGATGGGGAACTAGGAGCTGAGAAACCTGTACAAAGAAATCTTATTAAGCTAATCCTTCTCTTCCTCGTTACTTCTTCACCATTTACTACCCCTAGCCCAGACTCCTCTGGGTCTTGTCAATTCTTCACAAATTTATTGTTTCTTTGTCTAAAATGTATAAAAGCTTCCTATTCTGGTTACTTCTTTGGGTCTTCATTGAAGGTTCCCCTGTAAAAGTTTAATAAAGTTTGTATGTTTTTCTACTGCTAATCTGTCTTATATCAGTTTAATGCTTAGGCCCAGACTGAGACCCAAAGATGATGGAGACTTTTTCCTCCCTTAGTGTCAAGAGACCTACTTAGTTAGGTTAAGCATGGATTTGGTGAATTTATCCAGAAACTGTCAAATTTATTTATTAGAGAATATCTGGAGAGGCAGAATAGGTCAGTGAAAATAGGCAAAACTACATTATGAGTTGGGTGACCTTAAGTAAGTTCCCAGTTTTCATAAGACAGTCAGGAAGATCAAATGAGACAACTAGTAACTTTAAAAATGTCCTAGGGTGCCTGGGTGGCTCAGTTGGTTAAGCGACTGCCTCCGGCTCAGGTCATGATCCTGGAGTCCCGGGATTGAGTCCCACATCAGGCTCCCTGCTCAGCAAGGAGTCTGCTTCTCCCTCTGACCCTCCTCCCTCTCATGCTCTCTGTCTCTCATTGTCTCTCTCGCAAATAAATAAAAAGCTTAAAAAAAAATAAAATTAAATAAATAAATAAATAAATAAATAAAAATGTCCTAAGCATCAAAACCTCTGAGAGTCCGAGATTTGCTTTTGTCCCTAACTTGCTACAATATATACAGCACATCATTTGATCTAAGTCTGTTTCCTCATCTGGCAAGTAGTGAGGATAATGCATGCCCTACACATTTCATGGGGTGTTCATGAAAATCACATATAAAAATTAATATGAAAGGATTTCTGAAATATATAAACAACCGCATAACTGTGAGATAGTTAATTCAATATATGAAGGAGATTCACACTAGCAAACCTGTTACAACCCAGGACTGTATAATGCCCAAATTAAATTAATTTTACTAAGAAAAAAAATTCATAGCTAAAAACAAACCAAAAACACTAGACATACTGGCAACCAAAAAAATTCAAGGCTATTAGCTACAAAAAATATTTTCCTTGCAATAAATGAACCAAATTGGCTCAGCTCTCCAACAAACTAAAAGCAGTTCAGCACAATCTTTTGTTCAAGTCAGGTGTTTACCACTACAACTACTGCCTCAACCTCTAAAGCATCAAAAAAAAAAGTAAGGAAGAAAGAAAAAAGTTACATATTGCAGGGTTTCTCAATATCCACAGTATTGACATTTTGAACTTAATAATTTTTTATTGTTGAGGTTGCCCTGTGCCTTGTAGGATATTTAAGAACATTCCTGGTCTCCACCAACTACATGACAGGTACAATGCCCTCAAACATAGTTGTGATAACCAAAAATGTCTCTAGACATTTCTCCAATGTCTCCAGAGTGACTTGGGGGAAGGAACAAAATCATCCCCAGTGGAGATCCACTGAGGTAAATCAGTAGTTCCATATTCCATATATTCCAGTATTTACATCACATTTATGTAGAATGCAACTTCAAGCTAGCACTTTTGCAGTATAAGGACCAAAGAAAAGAATGCTGTCTATAGGATAGTAATATTTAAGAATTATAGCTATGGTAGGGAGTTATGGTTAAATTATCCCTTCCATCACCATGTTGTTTTTGCTTAAACCTCTCTAAGAACTTTTTTCTTGCATGTTCTTTTGGGATAACAATTTGGTTAATCTGTCACTAAAGCTTAGTCTCCACCCAGCCTTACTAATTAACAGTCATTATTATTTATGTGGGGAAAATATCAAGCCTCAAGATCTTAATTTCTAAGTAACCATGTATCAAATGAATCAAATTTAAGTGACACTTAACTGCTTACATTATTTAAATATATTCAAACATTACAATGCTAAAGCAAAAGTACACAAACTAGTAGTATTCAGCTATTACTGCAAATACACTATGAATACACTATGTGTGTGTATGTATATACACTATATATATATATAACATGTATACACACACACACACACATATATGAGCTGAAGGTAATAACAGAACAGTGTAGATGTTATATCTATATATACATTATATATACATTATATAGAGAGATATAACATGTATATACACACACACACACACATACACACACACACATATATGAGTTGAAGGTAATAACAGAACAGACTAACAGAAACTATAAGAAGTTTAAATGTTAAAAAATATTTAGTGCCCGGGGCGCCTGGGTGGCTCAGTCGTTAAGCGTCTGCCTTCGGCTCAGGTCATGATCCCAGGGTCCTGGGATCGAGCCCCACATCGGGCTCCCTGCTCCACGGGGAAGCCTGCTTCTCCCTCTCCTACTCCCCCTGCTTGTGTTCCCTCTCTCACTATGTCTCTCTCTGTCAAATAAATAAATAAAATCTTTAAAAAAAAAAAAATATTTAGTGCCCACTACATGTTATCAGTGGGCTAGACGTAATTTTCTACGAGACAATTTCCATACACTTACATTTGTATTCTTATCTAGTAGTTTCTAAATTTGCTCATGTAAACATAGATTTTTAAAAGAATCTGGATTTTATAAGTTATCTAGGATGGTCAGTGTTAGAAAGAGGGGCTCCTGTCTTCAAACAGGAAGACTTACCATTATGCCTGCCCTGCTGGGAGCTTTCTAGCACAATTAAACCATCAACCTGCCCTCACTAAGCCTGAACTTAAAAAATGACAAAGCCTGAGCAATCAGCAGCCCCTTCAAGATACTTTATACCATATATGCGTATCTGATATTCCTGGGAAAGCTAGCTGCAGCTGTGGGATAAAGAAATACTAATCATTTCAACCCCATTAAATTTAGGGAAGCCATGGTAGCAGATTTAAGGTTTTGTGAACTGCAAAATGAAATGGCACATTTCTACATTTATATTTGTGGAGGGTTCCCATTTAGAGTGATGGTGGACTTGATTATTCATATCAACTATCCTACTAAAAGCTAAAAAAGCTAAATAAGATATAATTTTATATATTGCAAGAAAAAACTCTGAAATTAATCACAAAATCTACAATGGTGTAATTTTATAAAATTTTTTAATGGTTCAAATTTGAAATACTCACGTTAGGAAGTAATAAAGTTGTGACAAATATATGACGTTAGAGTATACCCCTAAAAAGATCTACAGAAATAAGATACACATTTTTGTGCATATTGTTCTAATTTCCATGCTCTACAATGCTCCAGATAGGAGATGTAATCTATAACTCCACCTATGACATATACCACCAGATCCCCTTTCCATGACAAAAAAAGGTATCTCAATGTTAAAGAGATGATCAGCAGAGAAACTGAAACTTACTCCAGTATGTGGAACTTTGGCGTGATACACTTAATCCAGTGGAAACCTGCCTAAATACCTCACACAGCCCCTCCATCACCCTGCATTATGCAAGATGCAACATTTCAAGCCAACTCCCTTATTTCACTAGTAAGTCCTGTCAACACTGAGGTAACAGAACTGGAAAAACTCATCACTCCACAATGATACTAAAATATCAGAATTTATTTCATTTGGTAAAAATTACATCATTGCCAAATAAAGCTAATGCAAATATAGTAAAATATGCAAGATTATGAGTAATTCTTTTGTTGAAGAGGACTCTTGGGGAGCCTCAAATTCACTGTGCAATTGCTTAGGCATTCTTTTGCTCTTTCGACCCCGTCATGCCCCATCCCTCAAGTATATGGGGTAGAGGGGGCTGCAGAGGCCAGAATGAAATGATCAGCATGCATTTATGCATTTGGTCTACTCTGGTTTTATTCCCACAGGTTTTTCCTCAAACTGCTTCTCCAACGAGAGTGCTATGTTTTATTCATCTCTGAACTCCCAAAACTTAATCAAATGTCCCACATATAAAGTCATTCCTAATAGCTACTACAGGGCAGCCCTGGATTAGGAACTAGTGACAGAGAAGTAAAAAAGATACAGACCTCACTTCACAGAACTTCATGGAAGGGGGATATTGGATATTGGCTGTGTGAACTGAATCAAAGTAATTAAAGTCCAGTCAGCACAGTCTAACTGCCTATGTTCTTTTCCTCCATGCCAACCCAGGCTTAGATAAGGAACAAAAGCAGGCTTTCTCTTCAGAAATATAAATGTGAGTCTCCAGCTCTGACCATTGCCCTGAGTTCCAAATTCATATATCCAACTGCCTACTCAACAAGTTGACTTACAGGTAGTTACAGACATTGACTGTGTGGAGTCTGAAGCCAGACTGCTGCTGGGTTTTGAATCCTGGCTCTGTCACTCGCAAGCTGGGTGATTTTAGGCAAGTTGCATTTAACCTCTCTGTGCCTCTGTCTTCTCATTTGCAAAATGGGGACTATAATGGTCCCTAGCACATACAACTATTATAAGGATTAAATTAATTAATACATGGAAAAGTGCTTAAAACCCTGCCTAGTACAGTTTATGCCTACAAAGTGCTTACTATTACTACTAGCTCTAGTATTACTGTTACTATGTCTAGAAGGCATCTAAAACTTGTCAAAACAGAATTCATGATTTTCTCACCAAACCCCTTCCAACCTGCTCAGTCAATAGCACTACTGTTCTCCCAGCCTAAAACCTAAGAAGTCATGACTTTTCTTTTTCCTCACACTCCAGGTTAGTTAAATCCACACCAGTAGCTCTACCCTCAAAAACATATCATGAACTCGACCACTTACTATCATCTCTGCAACTACTTCCCCAAGGCCAAGACACCAGCATCTCTCATCCAGGGTAGAGACACAGCCTCCTACCTCCCCATTTTTGATAACCCCCCCATGACCTTACAGTTAATTCTCCAACCAGTAAAAGTAAAATCAAATGCCATTTCCTTGATATAAACCTTCCAGTGGTTTTCTACCACACCTAGAATAACATTACTTCGCCATAGCCCCCATAATCCGGCCTGGTTCTCCAACATCATCTGCCACCACTTTCTCCCTCCCTTGCTGTGATCAAATACTCACCTTGCTATGCCTTGGCCACCTCAGGCTAGCTTCCCCCTCAGACCATTGCTCCTTTGTTGCGCCTGTTGTACAGGATTGTCATCCGGAGCGTGGACTCTGAAGCCAGATTGCCCAAATTCGATACTGGCTCTATCACATTTTAGCTGTACAACCTTGAACAAAGCTTCCTGTGTATCAGTTTCTTCGTCTATAAAAATGGAGATATTAGTACTTAACTAATAAGTAAAATGTAAAAATTTAGTGTTTAGAAGACTGCCTCACAGAGAGTAAGCTCCATGTAAGTGCTTAACTGCTCCTATGATCCTTGCCTGAAATGTTCTTACCTCAGGCTCTTCCGAATCTCACTTCAATTGATTCGTCACCTTTTTTGGAAGGCCTTCCCTTAACAGACCATAACTAAGACAACCTACCCTGTTCCCCCACTGTCATTCCCTTATCTTCCTTTACCTCATTGTACTTAATCACTATCTGAAATAATATTATGTAATCTTTGTAGCCTATTCACTGGAAAATGAGCTCCACCAGGTTGGGGACTATCTTGTCTGCTGCTCTATTTCTAGTTCTGACTCAGAACCTGACTTCTGAATAAACGTACCTCTTATCCAGGCTAGGGGACCTATGGGAATTTCTTAATAACAAGACCATACTTAGCCTTTCATTCTTACACTTGTGATCTCATTTGATCCTTGAAAAAGCAACAGCAAATACACCATCATCTCCCATTTTAGACAGATAAAGAAAATCCCAAATTTGGGTGACTTGTCTTTAGACACAAAGCTATTAATTGGTAGAACCAAAACTAGCACCCCTGCTTTCTAATTCTAAGGCTTCTCAAAGGAGGATAAACTGAATTTACAGAAATGTGATCTCTCAATCTCTGGAATAAATACTCCCTGAGATGTGTACAACAGTTTTCCCTTCAAAGTTCCTAACAAATACTTATCTCTAAATTTAAGAAGTGTTACAGTACTAACTCCTCAATAATGTACTAACCCTCGGCAAACCAAAACATTCAAAGTCAGATATGACGATGGGATATTCCAAGTCCACACACCAATAACCCCTAAAACTCAGTGTATCCGTGTTGAGTATAATGTACTAGTTCCAACATGACAAAATATTTCTCTGAAAAACCCAGCCAAGAGGACTTCATAATCGTCAAGAACATTGTGATAAGAGCACCAGTCATTTCTTGATCCCCGTTCCACTAAGTTCAGTGACAACCATTCAGATTGCCCATCAGACTCAAGTGCTGTCCATGATCAGATGGAGGGTGACTACGAGGGGGCGGAGGAGGCAGAACTGTTGAAAAAGATCCCTACCTATAAGACCTTGGTTAAATGGCCATTGGCCACCACATTCTCAGGATAACGATTGTCTTTCTAAGCTTTTACCTAGCAAGTTTACATGCTTGTGTTACCTCACATGTTCTCACAATGTTCCTGGTTCTGTGCGAATGACAATTAGGCCAGGGGCTGCTTCACCTCCATTTTACACAAAAAGGAAACTGAGGCAGCAGGTGGTTATCTTTACAACTTTTCCTCAGCGATCTGGTCACTTGCAGGATCCCAAAGGAAGCCTAGATGTGGAGTCTCTGAAGACACCCTCCATTCCAGACTTCACATGTCAAACTCCAGGGCTGAGGGGGAAGCTAAGCCCCTTCATCAGGGATGGGGGAAAAAGGGGGTCGCTCCCATTTGGACCTTCCCGGTTCCTTCCCTGTCCTCGCTCGCCGGCCCCTAGAGCCCTCTCGGCCCCAGGGTGGAAGTGCGGGCCTGTCCCGCGGGGCGCGGCCTCGCCTCCTCGCACTCCCGGTCCCGCCCGCCCTAGAGGGCGCGCTCCCGCTCTGGGCGGGGACCTGTCCCTTCACCACGTTCGGCGGCTCCCCGATCGCCCAAGAATCAAACGCCCGCAGCCACCACCGACACCGGGAATGCGAGCAGCAGGACGAGCACCGCAGGCCCAGGGAGCTGCAGGAATCCTCAGAAACTTACAGTTTTCCTACAGCGTGCGCGTCACGGCGAGGTGACGTCACGGGACCCGGCGTTCGGGGAGGTCAGGCCGCTGGGCGCCCGGCCGCACCGCCCCCACGGCTCCGCCCCGTGCGCGACGACGGGAAAGACGCCCCTTTCCTCGGCGGCCCCGCCCCACGCCGTGAGGCGCTAGGCGCAGGCGCAGACAGCCTGCGTGGCCGCCTTCTAGGGCGGGGGCTGCTTGAGAGAGCTTCGCTGGAAGCCTGTGGCCGGGGCAGGGGGCACCAATGGAAGGGGGCGTAGACACCCCCCCCGCCCCCACCGCCCCCACCGCTCCCCCTCCCCGGGAGCACAGCAAACAAGCTGTCGCCCAGGGGCCTGAAGTCGGACGCCAGGGTTGTGAGGTAGATTTTCCGCAGACATTGCCTCCCTTCCCTCACGTGTTCATTAAAAGTTCTCCACGTGTGGAAACAACCATTTGCTCCCCATCAGGTGCCTGCGAGCACTCGGGCGGGAGGAGTCAGCTCTCCTACGGGTCCCCGCTCCCATCCGGCCCCGCCCTTGGCTCCGCCCCAACCGGACTTGCCTCGGCTCGGCCCCGCCCACGCCGGCTAGACCCGTCCCCTCGAGTCCGCCCTTCCGGCTCCCGCTCCGCGCTCTCGCGGGCTCCCGCCTGTCCCGCCGTGTCCCGGCGCCACCTGGGAGGTTTTGGTGTCTCCTTCCTACTGGATTTCCCGTTTGGGCTCAGTGAAGCTACTTACAGGCTACCGTTCACCTCTGTTAAATTTAACAAACGGTGGTCTGGGTAAACAAATATGTACACTTCTTGGCCAGTGTGAACTTTCCACCACCTCCCACTCACGTGATCATACCTTCCTGTGCCCTGGGTCTCTGCTCTGCTTGTTGCTCTTCTTTATGCTCTTACAAATGACGAGTTCTGGTTTTACAAGATGGCTCAGTACAAGGGAAAATGAAGGCTCGAAGAACTAACACCAATATATTAATATTTTATTTCTGGCTTATAGGATTCCTACATTACTCTCAGAAGCAGGAAAAATGATAAACGTTTTGGTTAAAAGTGGCTCACACAAATCGGTCTTGGGGGAAAAATAATAGGAAAAACAGGCCTTGGAAATAGACTTTAAGGAGGAAATATTGAAGATAGCAAAGATCTCTTTTAAAAATGTATTTGGAATCACGACAAATGGCTAGATCAGGCATGGGATTTTGCCGGGCATCTCCAGTATAAATAAAACCTGAAACAATGGTTTGTTTACACTCATTGAAAATACTGTAGTGTTTTCATAGGAAAGAGTGATTACAGGAGAGTATTAGTCTTTAGCTCTTGACATCTAGCTGGTTAAAAATAAATATGTGTATTATTCAGGAAAAATCTAAAGTTCTGCAAAGTTTCTGATTTGGATAATATTCGTACATTTATGTTAATATAATTTTATACAAGATCTTAATTATCAAATAATGTAAGAAATGTGTAAATAATTGTAAGAGTAAAATATTTTTCTGTAGAGCAGAGTTATAGAAAAATTAGCACTTTTTAAAAGTGCTACATATTTTAAAAATAATGATATTTATATTTTTCTTTGTAAAACAACAATTTTAAGAAAACTTTAAATTGCACATTTCATTGTTCACATACTTATAAAATGTTTTATGTATATCATGCCAAAAGTTGGAATTCTCTTTTGAGATTCTAGATATACCTATGGGAGTGTTTCACAAGTAAATGTCATCTCTCATTTTTTGGAGTGGAAATGGTTAAGGAGTATACATAAAATTCATTAAATGTTTTTAACATAGAATATATTTGCTTCTATAAGATGGTTTGACAAGATGCCTTCTTTTTTCCCCCATCTTATTATTCAGTATTTTTTTCCCTTGCTACCCCAAGGTTTAAAACAAAAACAAACACTTCCTATATTAACAGATGTAGGAAAGAAGTAATATGGCCAAGAAAAGACTGACAAGCAGAAAGGGTACCCAAACAAAGAGGAACTTCAGGGAATGTTAAGTAAAAATTTGAGGGGATATACACATTCAGATTCAGTCAAGTTCCTGTGACAAACTGGAATCTGATCTAAATAAGTAGCCAGGAGCTAGGGTCAAAAGTGTGTTCATATTAGAGAGAGGAACTCTAAGAAGAATTTCTTACTTTAAGAAAATAAAACCCCAGACATTCAATGGTTAGCACCAGAGGGACTAAGTGTCTCCACTCTGGCCCTTGGGGTTTCAGTTTCCACGGGTGGTTCTTTCACTTTGATATCTGCTGTCCCTAAGCAAGCTAGCCCCCCGAGCACTCTACTGCAGAGCTCTTCCCTTGGTCCTACACTGCAAACTGAGAAAAACTTAACTCTACTACTAGGGAAAAACAAAAGATGGAAATAAAATGGCTACTGTTTACCAGGTGCGTATACGTACCCAACCCTGCATTATCTCCTTAATCCTTGCAACCGGAAATGAGATAAATGCTGCCATTATCTCCATTTGATACGCAAGACAAGCAGGGTGCCCAATGCTAAGTATCTCACATCATGCAGCCTCTACGTAGCAAAGTCAAGATTTGAATCCATACTCCAGAATCCACAGCCATAACCATTGATCTGTATGAAGTTTCATGTAACGATGTAAGAAACAGAGACTCAGAAAGTCCACAGTATATAAATTCTAGCTCCAAAAGACTGATACCGTGGTTATCTTCTTCACTATTCTGCAGCCTATCTTTGCGTGGACACTCCTATTTCATTGTTTAAGGTGCTCATCATAACCCACTGAGTTGATTTTGTAACCATTAATAGATTGCCACCCTGAGAAACACTAATCAGAATCCAAAATATAAAATATCAGATTGTATCACATGTAATAAGGGTAATTTTTCCCAAAGCATAAATTTGGGGAAACTGTTGTTTCAGAATACACACACAAATGTTGCTATGCTAATACAGTTCTTATTATGGGTCCCAATCAAAAAAGTGTGAAACACGCTATTACAACCACCCCTTGCCTGACTTCTACGCATATTTCTTCCTTTAGAATCAAGACCAAGAGAAACCAAATCCCACTCAGTAACTGTCTTAGGTCCAGGATCTGGTCTGAGAGCTCTCTTTCCAGGCAATCCAGACAAATAATCAGGTCATTCTTGCATCCAAAAAGGCTCCTGTCTCCAGCACAAGCTCAAAAGTGTACTAATAACTTAACAGTATAATAAGCATCCATAAGCCAAGAGTTACACAGAATTAAAGAGAGATCGTTCTGAGAAGGGAGCAGAGATAAGGAGCTTGGTGGAAGGAAGACCCGAGACAAAGATTGGAGAGCTATGGAGGGATGTGTGATTAATAACCACATAATCTTTCACAGGCCTACTGGCACAGGGTTTGCAAAGTATATCATATGTCATTTTATCAGCTCTTTCCCCCCATCCCTTTATTTAGCTCATTCTCCCCATCCTTTTGGTCTCTTCTTAGCAGAAACTCCCTCTGAGAAGCTTTCCCTAAGCTACCTTTGCTCTTGCCTTAAAAAGTATTTAATTTCCTTCTCTGCTAGACTGTAAGCTCTGTGAGAGTAGGGACAATGCTGGTCTTGTTCAACCTCAAACCCTCTACTTGTAGCTGAATACCCTAAGTTGGTACGTGGGAACTATGCGTGGAGGGAGGAATGAATGGACAGATGAACTCAAGTTTAAAGACAGGCTAGGTTTCTTACTCAAGATGCTAGTTGTTTTCTAAAAAGGGGGCACTGTGTTAATAGAAATAATACTGAGAAGAAAAATCCTTAAGGAGAAAAAAACATTTTGAGTGGCGATGCAGCATATCATAGCAAAACACTGAACAGGGTCAGCTCTGTTATTAACTGGGTAGTTTTGTGCAAGGCCAGTAACTTCTCTGAGCCTTTAGTAGGCTCAATAAATGTTATTTGTAATGAATGTCCTAATAGAGTGTTACCCTGGGGGCAACTCTGGGAAATCAGGGCAGGCCACCTGGAGCCTTATTTGCATGAAGTTCCCGGAAAGAAACTGACCGGCACTGGGAGCTGGCCATTAATCCTCTTAAACAAAAGATGTTGGACAAAGGCTTCCCCCAACAGGAGGGTGGAATGGGGGAGTGAGGAGGGAAATGGAAGACAAGTAACTAGTGTCATTGCTCTCGGGAGCCAAGTTCATGATTGAGTACAGGGCCAGGTGCATGCTTTTGAGTATAAAGTTGAAAAAAATCAAGCTGCCGTGTGTGTGTGTGTGTGTGTGTGTGTGTGTGTGTGTGAGTGTGTTGGGATTGGAGGGCAGGGGAGGAAGATGCAGGAGAAAGAAGAGGGTGTCAAAAAGATTTACAATTCCTCAAGGAAAAAACCTCACCTACTACAGCACAGCCAGCAGGCAGAATGTTCCAGAAACAGGCCTCGGGGTCTTTGTGTATTCTGTTTTTCCGCCCTGGAATCTATTTTCTCCCTTATCTCTTGGAAAAGACCTACTCTTTCTTCAAGTTCAAGTTCTATCATTAATAACTTCTGCTAATAATTGCCAATATTAACTGAGCACTTGCTTAGATCTAAAGTTGAGTACTCTCCATGAAACCTTTAATCTTGACAACAATTAATTTTTTCTTAGAGGTACAAAAACTAATGGTGCATCTTATAGTTGATGGCATCTTCAATTTAATAGCAAACAATGTGTTGTATTCCATTTTTTGTGCTTCTTTCTCCCCCAATAAGCTGTGGATTCTTTGAAGACAGAGAGGGATTTACTCAACTTTGTGTCCTTAGCACCTAATGTAGCTCATGGCACATAAAAAACATTTGACAGACTTCTCAAAATCAGCTGAAGAAGGAATGTCATCTCCCTGACAGAGTAACAGGTAGGTGCAATCTAGGATAAAAGTCATAGACTGTTGTCACCAAAATTTGTGGTTATCCCCAAGGCCTCATTGGCCTGGGAAAACGAAGTCACAACTTCCTCTGAGTTTTGTCCTAGTTAAGTTCTATCTGGCGCTAAAGGTATGTGACAGTCCCGCTGGGCAATTAATTCAGCATGTCTCTTCTCCACTTGACAAATTGTCATTTATTATTTACGCTTTATGTTGGGTTCACACAATTTTTAACCAATTAAAGCAGTTATACTGAGGCCAAATCAAAGTAATATTTTAAAATCTGATTTTGCAAACTCAGATCCAATTGCGTTTAGACTTTAAACTGGAGATGATATTCAGCTCACAGAGTTCTTTGATTTGTGTTTTTACATTTTTGACTTGACTATCAGGAGATAACACATTTTAAAAGCAAGCATTTGACTTCTTCCAAAAAGTCCAAAGCTTCAATGATTTTGGCCCCCCACCTACCCATCACTGGAGTGAAGCTGCCTGGTTCAGAGGTGCAGATGTTCCCCATTTTCCCATAACCCCACCTGGGGACTATTTAACCTACCCACTTGGCCCCTAAAGGCACTTGAGTTTATGACCGATCTTGAAAGTGAAGGAGCGCTTGATCATTTAAGTCTCTAGTTTAAGAAGAATCATAAAACCTAAAAATGAACAACTTTGCCCAGAAATTCAGTAATGCTGTAAGCAAATTAATGATAGTCAATAGTCACATTTTCCTTTATAGAGTTTTCACAATTTTTATATCTTTCTTCTAGAGAAGAAATATTTTTGTGCACTAGGGATTTTCCAATACTATATTGCTTTTTGGTGTGTAAACAAAAGAGAAAAATATTTAAGAGAAATTGAAGCACAGAATACACAGTTGGGTTCACAGTATGGCCTGGCACGTGTGACTGTTGTATTGACTGATTCACAGAATACACACTTACCCAGCATGCAACTTTCTTTCCCTGGCCTCACAATTCTCTTGTGACACATGGGAGAAAGGAAGTGCGTATTTGTTAATTACCAGGTTTGTTTTGTTCTGTACCACAAAGGGGAGTCATAGTCACTTTTATATTGTACTTTAAACTCTGAGGCTATATAGAATGTAATTCATCGGTCTGTTATTTTGGTGAGATTCTCTTGTTTAGACATGTAATAGGTACAGTTATTGACCTTGGTTACAAATGACAGAAAAACCCCCAAGATAATAGGCTTAAACAGGATTGGTTTATTTCTTTCATGTGTAAAAATGTCTGGATATAGGTGATCCAGGACCATTTTACCCATGTCAAGTGTCAGGGACTCAGGCTCTTTCTACCTTGTTGCTCAGTCATGCATGACCTACATTCCCGGTCACCTCACAGTACAAGATGGCAGCCTAGCTCCAGTAATCCCCCAGCATGCAGGAAGGATAGAATATTCTGCAGCTTGTACTCCTCAAATCCCACTTTCTCAAAGAAGCTTTTCTCAGCTAATGAAGAGACTGATCTATTGATTTCTCTTCTAAATTCACTTAAAACCTGCTTGTACTGGACTGTAATCATTTAAATACTTTAAAATGTATTTATATTATGAATATTTTCAACATCTCTGTCATCATCATCGTTCTTAAATCTAGAACAATGATTCTCAACCCTGGTTACACATTAGAGTTGCCTGACAAACTCTAAAATGAAACACAGTCCTCAGGTGACACTGGTGGTCCAGGATCCATACTTGGAGAACAACTGCAAAGGTGAAAGAAGACGGACAGTTGGGGACTGGGGCTGGGGTTGTTGAGAGAGGATTCACACCAGTTGTAGGTTCTGTCAGGGGCTCACTTAGACACAGGGTCCTAAGGAGTATGTGTGCCAGGGAAGCTAGATCAGCCTAGGATTCTATATAGATGGTCCTGAGGCCAAACGTGATCCAGAGGCATGAGGCTGCATATCTGTGAATGGATGACAGAAAACCTTGGGCCAGGTTGACCAGAAGTGGCAGCCACCAGTGACTGAAGATCCAAGGCTCTTCCCCATTGTTTTTAGGTTTGTGTATAACCCTAAGAGAAGGAATAGGAGCCAGGAAGACAGATAGATAAGATAGATAGATATAGATAGATAGATAGATAGATAGATAGATAGATAGATAGATAGATAGATAGCATTTTCAACCTCTCTAGTGTGGAAGCTAAGTCAGATTAGATTTAATTTAGAAAAATTAAAGAAATGTGATGGTTCTTGTGACTCAAATCTCATGGAACAAAATTGTGGATGTGACAAAAGGTGATATATATGCAGGAAAATACCTTATATTTAAACAATAATTTATTGTCACATATAAGTTCTCATGCTCTAATTATCCAATTATAACTACAAAGCCAACCTTTAGAGTGAATATAAAGCAGAGAGGTGATGAGTAGAAATTTAGGATGATACCTGAAGAACCTCAGGTATAGATGGTAAAACTCAGAGAGATGTTTGTGTTTTCTGACTCCTACAGTTGAGAAAAATGTCAAATATTTTCCTAGCTAGAGATTTTCCTTGCTATCAGTATCACTTATTTATAGAAGCAAAAATAACTTTTTTCACTTTAAAATTTTCATTCCTGCCATATCTATCCAATTAAATGGGCACTTACTACATTTTTACTTATATACCCATCAAAAAAAAGAAAAAAATGCAGGAAAAGAGACATCCATTTTATACTAAGTTGCTTTGAATTTTCCTTTCATATATTACTTCTATAGCCTTTTTTAAAAATTTGAAATAGTACTCTTGTCATATAAAGTAGACCAGTTTCTTTTTTATTATTATTTAAATTTTAGTTAATTTTAGTACAGTGCAATATTAGTTTCTGGAGTAGAATTTAGTGATTCATTACTTACATACAACACCCAGTGCTCATCACAAGTGCCCTCCTTAATGCCCATCACCCACTGGGCCCATCCCCCACCCACCTCCCTCCATCAACCCTTGGTTTGTTCTCTATAGGTCTCTTATGGTCCCTCTCACCTCTTTTTCTTTTCCCCCTTCCCATATGTTCTTCTGTTTTGTTTCTTAAATTCCACTTATAAGTGAGATCATATGGTATTTGTCTTTCTCTGACTGACTTATTTCGCTTAGCATAATACTCTCTAGCTCTATCCATGTTGTTGTAAATGGCAAGATTCCATTTTTTTTTTGATGGCTGAGTAATATTCCATTGTGTGTGTGTGCGTGTGTGTGTGTATGTATATATATATATATATATATACCACATCTTTTTTATCCATTCATCAGTCAATGGACATTTGGGCTCTTTCCATCGTTTGGCTATTGTAGATAATGTTGCTATAAACATTGGGATGCATACACCCCTTTGAATCACTATGTTTGTATCCTTTGGGTAAATACCTAGTACTGCAATTGCTGAATCATAGGGTAGTTGTATTTTTAACTTCTTGAGGAACCTCTATACTGTTCTCCAGAGTGGCTGTTCAAATTTGCATTCCCAACAACAGTGCCAGAGGGTTTCCCTTTCTCTGCATCCTTGCCAACACCTGTTGTTTCTTGTGTTGTTAATTTTAGCCATTCTAACAGGTGTGAGGTAGTATCTCATCATGGTTTTGATTTGTATTTCCCTGATGGTCAGTGATATTGAACATCTTTTCATGTGTCTGTTAGCCATGTGGGTGTCTTCTTTGGAAAGGTGTCTATTCATGTCTTTGGCCCATTTCTTAACTGGATTGCTTGTTTTTTGGGTGGTGAGTTTGATAAGTTCTTTATAGATTTGGGATACTAACCCTTTATCAGATATGTCGTTTGCAAATATCTTCTCCCATTCCATAGGCTGCCTTTTAATTCTGTTGATTGTTTCTTTTGCTGTGCAGAAGGTTTTTATCTTGATGAAGTCCCAATAGTTCATTTTTGCTTTTGTTTCCCTTGCCTCTGGCAATTTTAGACCAGTTTCTTAATATGGGCTTGGTGATCAATTTACTAAGAGCAAAAAGGATTAAAACTACAGTTATCTAATTCCTAGATTTCCCTCCCTTTAAGTAAAATTGGGCTATTTATAAAAAGCATGGAGCCTGGTACACCATCAGTCCTCATTCAATGAATGAATGCAGGTTATACAAAAGAACTTTTTCTGAGAAACAAGAACTAAATAAGCCCTAGTGACCATTTAAGAGCTGTTCATTTATTTTTATGTTTCACTTTTTTGGGGGAGGGGGTAACATACATAGAATAAAATTCACAAGTAATAAATGTACAATTCAATGAGTTTTAACCAATAAATACAGCCACATTCCCACCACACAATTATGATATACATATATTATGGAATATTCCCATCACCCAGAAAGTTCCCTTTTACTACTTTGTGGGCAATCTCCTCCCCTCTCCTGACCCCTGGTACCAGTGATTCTTTTGTCTTTATATAAATAGTGTTATATAGATAGAATAAAATAGTGCTTTGTGTCTGGCAAGTTCTACCTAGCAAAAATGTCTGTGAGATTTACCCATGTTGTTGTATCAGTAGTTCAAACCCTTTTCTATTGCTGAGTAGTATACAATATTATGGATATATTACAGTCAATCCATTTGCCTATTGACACACATCTTAGTTGTTTCCAGTTTTTGTCCATTATAGATTAAACACATATAAACTTTGGGATAAAACTCTTATGTTTTCTTTTGTCTTGGATAAAGACCTAGTAATGGGGCTGGATTTCATGATTAGTATAACCTTAACTTTATATGAAACTTTTAAATTGCTTTAAAAGAAAGCTTGGACTAAACTGAGGTCACAAAGATTTTCTCTTTTGATTCCTTCTAGAAGTTTTATAGTTTTAATTTTTATATTTAGGAATATGATTCATTTAGAATTAAACTTGTATAGTGTGGGGTAAGAGTTGAGTTTCTTTTTTCCCCATATAGATAACCAGTTGTTCCAGCACCATTTATGTGACAACTATCTTTCCCCAACTGAATTACCATAGTACCTTTGGCATCATCTCTGACATTATCTTTTTTTCAAAAAATCCCATCTGAACTCTTCCTAACTAACCTTTCCTCACTCAAGACCATCCTTCTCACTATGGTCAGATTTAGGCTAAAAAAAATAAACCACCACCAACAACAACAAAAAAAAAAACATAAAGCCTCTGTAGTAGATTCTGTGACACATTGCTCAGATCCCTCCTCTGGATGGAAACATTTGTTCCAGCTTCTGGACATATTGGTTGGTGATGGCTCACAGCTGTGTCCCTCTCCAGGAATTGCTCTCATCTGCAGGAATCAGCCTTGCCCAAGGCTATCCCTCATCCCTGGGGGCAGTTTACATTCGGTGATTCTCAGTGGAGGCCTGGTGGCCTCGCTTCAAGGTAGGACAACTCTGAATGGCCACTGTGGCTCCACGGGATCAGCTGCAGCCTCTTGATGCATCTGCATTGAGGCCCAGCTTCCCCTCTTCCCGGCCCCCTTTCCCTTTACTCTCTTACAGGTACTGCTCCCAATATTATTCCCTATATAAATTGCTGCATGCACATCTCAGGGCTTCTGTGACTATTTCTCAGAAAGCCTGAGCTCTGAGCTTCTTAAAGCTGATTATGTCATTTCTCTGCTTAAAGTCCTTAGCCTACAGGACATACAAAGTCTTTCATAGGTTGGCTCGAATTCATCTCTCTCCTCAACTTCCTCTGTCACCATTGACTCTGTCCTTCAGACAACTTTATATATTTATATCCCCCAATTCCCCATTACTCACTTCTTTGCATATGAACTTCTCTCTGCCAAGGATAAATTTCCCACCTTCTGCTTATCCTTCTGTTCTGCCTTGTATCAGATGTCACCTCCTCTGGGAAGCCTTCGTAGTTTTTCTCACAGCACCAAATAACTCTTTATATAAGAATTTGCCATCTAATATTGAAACATTTGTTTGCTTATCTGACTCTCATACTAAATTGTGAACTTCTGTAGGCAGGGACTGAATCCTGGGCCCCATGCCATGGTGGATTATAGATTTTCAATAAATTTTTTGGTGAACAAATGAATAATATATACCAAGATAAGCTGGGCACTGTAAAAAAAAAAGTATTAAACATTTGGAAATTTTTGCCGTATTTGGTTCATGGCATCTTTTATTTAGAATGTCATGTATCTTCTTTAACAGAGGCTATATATTTGTTCAATCTTTTTAAGATTCTGGACTACCAATGCTGATTGGAAACCAATCCAGGAAACACATCAAGATGAAATGAAATCTGAACCTCAGATCTTTACAGTTAATTCTGTTTATAAAAAAAGAGGACTGGGAAAGACTGGAGGTGGAAACACCAATGATTTTGGTTGGGGGTGGGGAAGAGAGAGAAAGAGAGAGGGGTGGAGAGAGAGCTGATTAAATTGGATTGGCTGTTTAGAGACTGGAAATTTTCCTCCCTTTCCCAAGAGGCTTATTTTTTATCTTTCTTTTTCACACTGTGAAGTGTCAAATTAAATTGCAAAGTTAGTTCTCGTCACTAAGGAAGGGATTCTAAATGTATTAATTAAGGATTACTGGCATTTTAATTTTATTCATGAGAATGAAAACTTTTTAATAATTAAACAACTATTTGTTCTCTTTTAAGTATTTATATTATTATAGTGTATTACAATTTAACATCAATATATTAGACTCTAGTTTCCAGAGACTTGGATGACTATTTTAAAATAAGAGCTGTGCTTATTGATATATTTGATTTTATGAATTATGATACTAGAGTTCCCTTGAGAAATTATGTTCTCTCTCTTCAGAGATGAAGTCCTTAACAGGATGAGATCTTATCTTGCAGGAAACCATGAAACCACTGTGGAGAAGAATGATTTGGATTTCACTCTGGTAGAACATGAAGTACCTTTTGAATTCTTCACTGTCTCTTTCAGTGATTTATCTTATGCATGAAAATAAGCTTTAGCATTTTTCAAAACAGATGAACCTATCTTTATAGAAATTGAACAGTTGTTCTGCAGAAAAAATCTAGGAGAAAAAAACAAAATTATCTCTTTTCGGTAAGGTAACAATGTAAAAACAAGTAAAAAAATGAAAAAAAAAAGCAGTGTATCTTTGAAAATCCAGGTATTTAATGATTGTGTCAAAATTCATTTAAACAGTGAAGCATTCATTGAAAAAGTTGGAGCTGTCTTCTTTACAAATAAATGTTGAGAGGATTACAAATTCTAAATTATGAAATGTATTCTAAAGATAAAATTATAAATTTATAAATTTAAAATTTAAAAATATGTTTCTTTTTCCAAATCTGCTTTGCCTTTTAACATTCAGCTTGGACCCCTCTGCTATTTTCTCTCAGTAAATAAGCTATTCTAGTTCACAAATAATATTAAAAAATAATAACCACAGAGAAAGGAAACAACACTGAAAAATACAGTCCTTCAAGCAAAACTAAATTATAGGACTTCAAATGGCAGCAACAATCAGAGGTTTCTTTTTTAATTAAATCATGAGTTTTTATTAACAAAATAAAAGCCTTAGCTTTTTATATACTTACAGAGAAATTATGTGCATAGACTCACATTGTGCCCTTGTCACCTTGATGGACAGAGATTATTATTAACAATAGTGTAATACAGGCATACAGAGAATTTGGAATTCTGTCTCTGTTAAGATTTAGATCCTGCCAGTGGGTAGCAGCTGTTTTAAATTTAAGAGGACAGGAGTGGGTTAGCGACATTTTGTAAGAAATAAATGAGCCCTCAGCACACACCAATTGCTGGTAAATTCAGAAAATGATAAACATTCTTCCTTGAGCAAGAAAGCAAGATAGGAAACGCACCTGCAAAGACTTATTTTCAAAACAGAAAGGATGTTGCTGGGGAACACAGACATTTGCTGAAATTTCTCCATTCTTCTCTTTTTACCCTTTTCCCCATATTTTACCTTTACACATTCAGAATCATCTCCTGATTTCAATTGTTTTCCTAAAATCTTAGAGATTTCAATTTAAATAACACAAAACAAAAAAACAAAACAAAACAAAAACAAAAAAAAAAACTTTACAACTCTAAGATGTCAACTTCAATTTGAAAAGCAAGAAAGTGTCCTAAGTAATTTTCATTAACATTTGCTCAACATCCTTTTCTCCCTTTGGTCTATGCTTTTTTTTTTTTTCCCCTCTATGAAAATAGCATCAACATATCTTAAAGGACCAAACAACAAAAAAAATCAATCAAACAAACAAAAAATTAAAAAAAAAAAAAAACTGTATAGTAAGCAATACAATTAAGGGGCTGCTAACATTATATTAAAAATAGATAATATGTTTTATATTTATCCTCTGGTTGGCCCTCCAGACAGTTGGTGAAAAACTTTGAACAAACCTTTTCTATAAGTAAATTGTAAACTACAAACGTTCTAATATTTTTTAAATATCACATAATTGATGTGAATGAGACAATTTGTATTTCTTAATAAACATAAATTAAAAAAAACACTAATTCCCCCAAGTTGCCATTTTAATTTCCTGAAATAGATTCCCATGTCTGTCACTTAACACCTTATAAACTAGATGTATTTATTTCCTTGTCTTTAAATCATAATTCCAGAAAACCTTCGAAAAGAAGGATCTCATATTTAGAAGGAAAGTAAAAACTGAGATAAAAATATAGGACAGTAATGTAGACTGTATTTAATATGATCAAACTATAATTCTCTGACATAATTTAGTTTTAAGATTAGATGAATGTCATCAAAATAGCTCCCTGTGTTTGTGGTTTTCAAAACTTTGTGTAGGTTTTTGCCATCATCAGGGGTCTGATACGCGCGCACACACACAAACCACAGAAGCTGAGGTATACAAACTGAATTAAACTGGTAAGAGGTATTTGAGATCATTTTCAGACTACATAATAAATTAAAATAGAGTCTTTTCTTAAATAAATCCAGCCCAAACTTTATAAAACTGTATTTTAGTAAAAAGATACATACTAATCATTCCTTATAATGCAAATTAGAGTTATAAACTTTAGAAAAGTAGGGAAGGTAAAATCAAAAATAGTGGTAAAAAAATTCTGATTATAATCTTTTATATTACTAAACCCAAACATGACATGACAATGTGAGAAAAAGATCCTTCAGGATTATGATTGTAAATGCCCAATCATCTCCCAAACCACATAAAATTAGAACCTAGAATTAAAACAACAACAAAAACAAATAGGGAAAGAACCCTCAGACTGCCACTTTAGCTTTGTGCTCCTCTAATTTTGATAGGTTTTTCTTCCTATTGCTATTGGGATTGAAAAAAGTTTTTTCTACAGTACTATTTCTATATAAAATTTGAGTCTGTATATTTCTCCCTTATATTTCAAGATCCTTGGTGGTAGAAGATACATTTTTACTTATCTGTCTGCCAGTATTTTGCTGTGCACACAGATGATCCTTAAAATTCAATCTAAAAAATTGCAAATAAATAATAACATGTCTTGTCCTTTGTGATTAAACTTAATCACAAAGACTTATTAACAGCTGCTTTGACGGGAAAAATCCAAGTAAGGCTAATTCATAGTTGGGGCGCCTGGGTGGCTCAGTCGTTAAGCGTCTGCCTTTAGCTCAGGTCATGATCCCAGAGTCCTGGAATCGAGCCCTGCATCGAGTCCCGCATCAGGCTCCCTGCTCCACAGGAAGCCTGCTTCTCCCTCTCCCACTCCCCCTGCTTGTGTTCCCTCTCTCGCTGTGTCTCTCTCTGTTAAATAAATAAATAAATCTTTAAAAAAAAAAAAAAAGCTAAGTCATAGAAATAGTTGCCAAATCCTTTAGCTAGTACCTTATAGGGGCAACACGATGACCTTTGATGTCTAGTTCAAGTCTTGAATCTTTGGGAGCAAAGCAGGAGAAGCCTCGAAGCCCCAAACCATGGAAATCCAATTTTGACCTTAACAAAAAGCATTTTGTTTAAAAGTAGGGATCCGAAGGGGTACGTGCACCCCGATGTTTATAGCAGCAATGTCCACAATAGCCAAACTGTGGAAAGAGCCAAGATGTCCCATCGACAGATGAATGGATAAAGAAGATGTGGTATATATATACAATGGAATATTATGCAGCCATCAAAAGGAATGAGATCTTGCCATTTGCAACGACGTGGATGGAACTGGAGGGTATTATGTTGAGTGAAATAAGTCAAACAGAGAAAGACATGTATCATATGATCTCACTGATATGAGGAATTCTTAATCGCAGGAAACAAACTGAGTGTTGTTGGAGTGGGGGGTGGGGTGGGAGGGATGGGGTGACTGGGTGATAGACACTGGGGAGGGTATGTGCTCTGGTAAGCGCTGTGAATTGTGCAAGACTGTTGAATCACAGATCTGTACCTCTGAAACAAATAATGCAATATATGTTAAGAAAAAAAAAGAAGAAGGTAGCGGGAGGGGAAGAATGAAGCGGGGGAAATCGGAGGGGTGGATGAACCATGAGAGACGATGGACTCTGAAAAACAAACTGAGGGTTCTAGAGGGGAGGGGGGTGGGAGGATGGGTTAGCCTGGTGGTGGGTATTGAGGAGGGCACATTCTGCATGGAGCACTGGGTGTTATGCACAAACAATGAATCATGGAACACTTCATCTAAAACTAATGATGTAATGTATGGGGATTAACATAAGAATAAAAAAAATATATATAAAAAAGCATTTTGTTTAAAATGGTTTCATACATTAAGAATCTTTGATGCATATCTTTTATTAATTTGTTTTTAATCTTCTGGAAAGAGAAATGTTGATATAATCTACATAACATAACACAGTAATTCAAAAGTATGCAGAAGTAATTATTGCTATTAATTAAATATTGGAAAATTTAAAAACTCTATGAAAACATGTTTAAGGAGAGAGCATCAACAACAATTTACAAAATTTCAGGGTTCTGAAATAAACACATATGCCCTGAAAGATCTAGTTGAATTAATCTTAAATGTATCTATTGTTGTATATTTTAATTTATTATCCTTTAAAATATGTAAAATTAAAATTTGTTACAGAATAAATGCTGATTTTCCAATGAGTAGACTTACTTTAAGATCTATTAAATGTGTTTATTCATTCAGCACTTATCAGTCATATGGTCTTGTGTGATAATGACTAAATAGGAGAAAAATATCAGTAAGGCATTGATTTTCAAGGGTCTTTTAGTTTAATAGAGACAATAAGGTAGTAAGAAACAAGTAATAACAATACATGATATACAATTCCAAGTTTTGTTCAGTTTCAGCTATGAATATAATTTCTAAATAAACATTTGGCAATTCATATTTGGCAATGTAATTATAAGCCATGATAAAGTAGATTTGTTAAGTGAATCAATATATATGAAGTTCTTAGAGCATATGTAGAAAGTTCTATAAAAGTGTTAACTATTAGCTATTTATTCCAGAAATATAAAGATGATTCAACATTATGAAAAATACCTAGCTTATTACATTAACGATAAAAGAAAAAATATATTTGTCAATATATAATAGACACATTTGATAAACTTCAGCAGCAATTAACCAAAATCCAGCAACCACATGCTAAAAGGTGAGTGGTAACAGTTATCATCATTCAAATCAGAAAATAAATAAGAAAACCTGCCTACTTTATCAATCAGGGATCAGTCAGGAGGCAGAAATCACACCAGTTATTTTAGCAGAGAGAGGTTAATATAAGGAATTATTAACTAGGTGTCAAATTATTTACAAGGTAGTTTTAAAAAGAGAAAGAACTTGGAATCAGAGGTAGCAGTTGCAGAAAGAACCTACCATCCTATGATTGGGTGGGATCAAGAAGAGAGGTTGGATTTATGAAAACTTAGAAGCTTGGAGAAGGGCCCTTGTGTAAATGAAACTCAGACCTCTGGTACCTCTGAGTGAGGGCAGGGGAGTGCAATGAGGTGGCTTCTGCACATATTGGAAAACCTTTTATGGGATTCTCCTGCTGCTATTGGAAGGAACTGCTGACCAAGATGAAGAGGCTTTGGTGAGATGACAACCATAAGAACGGGGAGCAAATAAGAAGCTCCCAGAAAACAATAGGAAGGAACAAGTCTTTCTTCTCTAGCCTGAGATCTCCCAGCAGTTCCTCTATCAGCAGAGATTAACAGGGAACCACCTTGCAAAGCAAAAGCATGGTTTGCAGAGTTCCAGTTCTGGCATCAGAAGTGGAGCATCAAAGGGTAGGTCTGGAACTAAGAGATAACAGCTTAATAAGTGGCATATTTACTGTCATCATTATTATTCAAAACTGTTTTTGGAGATTTAGGCTAATAGCAAAGGTAAGAAATCAAAATAATCAATAATAATCTATATAAATACTGGGCAAAGGAAGGGAGAAATCACTTTATGTGCAGAAGATGTTATACCTAGAAAACCCAAGAGACTATAGTAAATTATTTTTCTAAGAGCATTAGATAAGGTGGCAGGATATAAGATAAATATACAAACATCAATGGATTTTTCTCTGTACTTTTTGCTTTGGTTAACTTTGCTGTGCAACAAAACAAACCTAATACTGCAGAGATACTGCAGAGGCATACAATCGCAAACATTTATTTCTCACTGACATTACCTGGGGGCTGAGGGTTGGTGTTGGGAGACACTGCTCCCTAAGTCTCATGTTCCTACATGTCTTTTTGGGTCTTGAAGTCCCTGATCGTTTTTTTACCCAGCGATTTCTTAGGGCTGTTTGCAGTGGGCAACCTTGAGGGAAGAGATAATTTCTACCTCTGGGACAAAGAGCAAGCTTGCACAAGGCTTGCCATAAAATAATGGGCTTTCAAGTTCAGTGTTTCTCTCCTGTAATGCAACCTACTATGTGTTCAGGCATCTAACTGAGTGCCTTCACATCATCAATGTGGGAACAGAGACTCAGGAAAGCAACACATCATGCTGACATTTGGATGCTGCTTTTGTTGTAATCGTTTTTGTCTCTGACCCAGGAATTAAGTGTCTTCTGTCAGTATCCATGAAACTAGCAAGGTAACACCTTAGCCTCAAAATAGGTAAAATATGGGACTTTTCACAGTTCTTGACAGTTGGCTGCTCTTCTACTCTGAGCTATGGGTTGGCTGCAGGTCTGCTTCACAAGCATTCTCATTCCAGGATCTAGGCTGAAGGAGCAGCTCCTATCTGGCCATTCTTATGCCAGAAAACAGAAGCTCAAGAGGTCAAGTGAAATCACACAATTGAATTTAGAGCTTCTGTTTGGATGTGCTTATGTCATGTTCACTCACATTCATTGGCCAAAGGAAGTCATATGGCCAGCCCAGTTGGGGAAAGGAAGTATGCTTCATCTCTAAGAAGGTATTGCAAATTATATCCAACAAGCATGGATGTATAATCTTCTTACCATAGAGGGAGTAGATAATGACCATCAATACAATTCACCATCCTAGCGACAACCAGTTAACTATAAATAGAAAATAAAACACATCTTTTCATGATAGCAAAAACAAAAAGAATAACAAAACTAAATTTAACAAAAAAATTATGATATCTGTATGAAGAACTTTTTCTCTTGAAAGACATAAAATAAAATCTTGATAAATGAAAACTTATGCCATGTTACTAGATGGAAATATAGTATGATTAAAAATTCTTTCTCCAGGGTGCCTGTGTGGCTCAGTAGGTTAAGCTTCTGCCTTTGGTTCAGGTCATGATCCCGGGATCCTGGGATCGAGCCCCACGTCAGGCTCTCTGCCCGGCAGGAAGCCTGCTTCTCCCTCTCCCACTCCCCCTGCTTGTGTTACCTCTCTTGCTGTCTCTCTCTCTGTCAAATAAATGAATAAAATCTTTAAAAAAATTCTTTCTCCATTTTAATACATTTTAATGCAAATTGAATCAGAATCTCAGCTTTTGGTGTTCCTTAAAATGAATTATATGTCTGTGGATGGACAGGCTGGATCATCCATGAGAAACCCTTAAGTGATAAAGCAAGTTGCAAGAAAATGTGCAATATAGTACCATTATAAAATAAAAACACTACATGATTGTGTGTTAACATAAATATAAATATGTATGTTTGTAGGAGTATGAAGAATAGGGTGGATAGATAGCTTGATTTACATCAGAGGGATGAGTTTGTAAGGAGAGTAGGGGAACGACTTTTCTCTTTACATATCTCAGTATTGTTTGACAATTGAGTTTATTCCAACAGCAAATCAGGAAAATCAGAGAACCATGAAAATATTTTAAATCTTGTCTAAGTCTCCATTAAAAGGTGGCATGTTTTAGATTGTTGACTTAAGTTTATGTATAGAATGAACAAATAATTTGCTCATTGGGCTCAGGGAGACTAGGCAGCCATCTTCTGCTTTTAGCATCACTTTAGTCTTCCAAATTAGCTTGGCAGTCTTGAAAATGTGCCTTGTTAAAAAAAATTGTTTTTTCTATAAGACAGCTGAAGATGGCAGCCAAAACACAGATCTAATGAGGCTCACTTATATATCAAGGCTAGATCTAGGTTTATTGCAAACAAAGGTGTAACTTCCTCGGTGTGTTTTATAAGTAAAAACGTGAATCAAAAGAACCATGTTGCATCTATCTCAGCTTTAATGACATTTAAATCAAAATCACACAAATCTTATTTTTACATGGGTAGCCTTTATTATTAGAGTGCAGTTCTCTACAGCATATAATATTAAATAATATCAGAAAACATTTAAAGAAAAAAACTGTAATAACTGCGAAGACTTTGTATAAAGTAGCCTTTTTAATCACTGGAGGACCAAACTACACAGTGCTGGAGAAATTATCGGGGAACTCTGGTTTCTGAACACTGCCAAAAGTTCATCTGAGAGGATATTTTGAAGCTTTTCCAGAATTGTTCTTTCTATAGTCAGGTTTTAGAATGTCTAGCCTGATGATATCACACATTGAATTTTGCAGAAGATCCAGTCATCATTCCCTTTTCTTACTATTAGTTTCATGTATCTTATGACTGCCCCCCAAAACTTTGGGCTGCACCATGTGTTGATGCATGACTTGTGGTTAAAGATGGCACAGAAGAAAACAAACTGTTTCTCAAACCTTTTGGGCTACAACTCAACCTAATAGTATCTTTGAAGGCCTGTCAAAATTCTTCTGAACAAATGAGCTTTAAAAAAAATATTGATAGGAATGTGCACTGATGTGCATCCAGCAACACAGGATTCATAGTGAGGAATTCCACAAGTGAAAAAAAAAATCAGAATTATTCACTGCTAAGCACCTAAAGCCCTACCCAGCAATCTATGAGAATTATTCATATCATTATCAAGGTAGTTGACCCCATGAAAAGTACTAGAGTTATGTTATACTTTGTGATTATTTGGATGTTCATGTCAAAGTACTTATGCTCTATCCTGAACTTTATTAGTTATCAAAAGGAAAGATTTGGCTGAAGAATGTAGGGCCCTTATTTTTAGAACATCAAGGAAAAACTACCAATTACTTAAAACTTTCAAAAGTAATAATTTTCACTGGTACTTGACATATTTGGCAGATACATTTGGAGTTTTGTATATAGAACTTGACATTTTAAAAGGTAAACACCAATATTAATGTGTGTTAATTATACTTCAGGCAGTTATAGCCAAAATCCAGCTATAAGGAGAGCAAATCATTAAAAAATGGTCTCTCCTTTTCTGACTTATTCTTGAAAGTGATTTCAAAGAAAAAATGTAAGATGTCATTTAGTCTGCCTGCAAGATAAATTCAGGTAATATTTTTCCTGAATTTCCTATTGTGGCAGAAAATTCCATTTGGAAGTTTAGAGGAAATTTTTACTCACTAACATATTATATTGTATTTGCCAAACGATCCCCAAGAGGAGATTTGGGGAATCAAATTTGATCTAGCTGTAACTTCCAGAAAATAATTTGGAAAAATTTTGGATAAAATACGTTCTTATTTTACCCAAAATAAGTAAGCAGGCCTGCATGCCCTGATCCAATTTTCATTCACTCTATTTGTGAAACATTTTTCTTTAATTTTTATATTTCTGGCTATGAAAACAAAGTAGCATGATAGCCCTGATGTTAAAAATGGCCTATGTTGTGTTCTTGCTTCCAAACTCTTTTTTCCAAAGAAAGCTCAATAGCAGGCTCGATATTCACATAACATCACATAACTAAGAATAAAAATGTAGGCCTCAAGCCAAAAATTAATTTTTTCTTTTAAAATACATTTGCTTTTATTTATTTTAGTTGTGATGTTTAATTAATTCTACCATTTAAAATGGAATCAAAGGAAACCATGTTTCAAACAAAGGAAGTGATTCTTGTTTCATTTTTTGCTACGTCAGGGGATGCACTGTCATCCATGGCAATAGAGAGCTGACTGCAATTCCCTGTCTACACTGTGTATTTTATGCTTATGTGTCTTCTCAGATTATGCTTTCCTTTCCTGAAATTCACTTTTCCTCAATTTATTAGCTAAGCTAATTCCTCCTTGTCCTTCAAATGTCAGATCAGGTAACTCACTTGCTCTAGAAAGCTGGCTTCCAGTGGAGTAGCCTTTCCTGTATTCTCCACGACACCACGCTCAACCTTTTATCCTAGCAGTTTCCACAAACTGTGCCCTCCATGCTTTCCAGGGCCATATTGTATTTTATTTTCTATGGGCAGCCCCTAGTAGAGGGTCTGTTGTGTACTAGTTTCTCAATCTACATTGGTTGCCCAGTATTTATAAATAAATACACCTGGGTATAGCTGTCACAGAGAGTAAGGAGAGAGGAGCTAATGGTTAACTAGGGAGTAGGGCTAATGGGCAGTCAGGAAAAGCTATACAGAAGAGGTGACACCAAATAGGATTCTAAAACTGAATAGGATGTGCTGCACAGAGAGGTATGTTGATAAGAGCATACAGGGAGAGAATCTCAGGCAGGGGAAAAGCATGTATAGAAAGGGAGGGGGGAGTGCCTGGGTGGCTCAGTCAGTTAAGGGTGGAACTAGACTTGTGATTTCAACTCAGGTCATGTTCTCAGGGTCTTGAGATCAAGCCCCACATCGGGCTCTGTGCTTAGCGGAGAGTCTGCTTCTCTCTCTCTCTTCCTCTCCCTTTCCCCTCCCCTTGCTCTCTCTCTCAAATAAAAAAAAAAGAAAGGAAGGAAGGAAGGGAGGGAGAGAAGGGTATCGAGAAAAGAGGCAAAGAAATATGAGGTTTAAGGCAACAGGGAGCCGTGGGGACTGCAGTAAACCAGAGGTACATACCTCATTTAATGGGGGGGGAGCTATTACCAGGCTTTTATAGAGTCTTCTCATGTACGAATTAGAGCCAATATTATCATCTTTTTTTTTTTTTTTTTAAAGAGAAGCTAGAAGTTGGATACAGAATCTCCCAGCTTTTAGATATTGGTAAGTAATAATTTAAAGTCTTAACATAGGCTAGAAACATAGTCTTGGGCCGAATATGTCCAACAACTTCCATTTTATGCCCATCACAAGAAGCATGGAACCCATGGAGAACCAGCTGTCTTGACAAACCCGGTCAGTGGGCAAGTGGTGATGTGGGAATTGTGTAGAAGCATCCATTTGATCTCTGTGGCCTTTCCTAGTGAGCAGCACTTTCTGATGAGAGTGTGTCTTCATTGTGAAGTTCTCTATCAGTGTGAGAGTACTGCTGAATTTGTGGAGAACCCTGATGCATTTCACACTCACGAGTAGAGTGGAGAGATCTGGAAAAAATCACTGCAGATAGTTTCACACTATAAATAAATCGCCAAGGGAAAAATGTAACAGGGGAACAATAAGAGGCGAGAAATTTGGGGGAACACCCACAGTCAGGGCACTTGAAGAGAAGAAAAGGGGTGACATAGAACAAGGAAAACAAGGAAGTTTGCCACGAAAGCTGAGAGAGGAAGGCCAATGAGGTCATTTATCACAATTATGCTTACAATACTTAGTACTTAGTTTTTATTAATAAAATGACATAAAAAGTAATTTTAATGACAAATTATTTCTTCTGTATTTGTTTGTGTGTAGGTTCAAGAGTTAACATCCCTGTCGAATAATACCATATGAGAAAAGGGATTTGAGGCTAGTTTCACATCTGCTTTACTTTAACCTTTCTACACAGGAAAAACAGTCCTGATGATTTTGCCCAGTTTCTAAACTTGGAATTGTCTTACATGGAACTAAAAAAGCCCTCACACACAATGACATTAATCTCGTGGTGTCAAAACTTTTGGAAACCTGACACGGAATTTTCTTCTTAGATTTGAAATTTACTTAAGAAAGATCTACCCCGAGTAAACAAATATGGGGAAACGTTCAACCTCATTAGCAATCCAAGATACAGAAATAACAGCCTCAGGAAGATAGCCTTTAATCGTTTGGAATATTGCTGGTTTCTAGTGCTGGCTGCTTTGTTGTTACTTCTATTCTGAAACATTGCTGGAGGTAGGACAATTGGGACAAACCTTATAAAAAACAAAATTTGACAACGCATTTCAAGGGCCACCAAATATACTGGCTCTGTATTTTTTGGAATTGAATTTGAAATCTATAAAGCAAGAATAAAATGACCCCTGTAAGGGTTTTTGTGCCACCTTTATTTACAAGATATTCAGTGTACCTAGAACTGCTATTAAGTAGTTTAGTAGATTGTTGGAGGCTTTGTGTCCCTAGAAACGGAGCCTGGGTTGGGGATTGCTGTGCAGTGATTTAGTGAGAGCCCCTGCAAGACAAACCTACAAGGAGGGGAGGGACCCACACTGGGGCTGTGGAAGAAGCAAGGTGAATCCATGGTTTCAGATGAGGTCTAGTCTCAACTTGAATCCATCGGGAGCTATGGAGTACAAACAGCACACAGCACTGACCCTCCGTGGACAAGGCTCTGGCCCTTTGCACACTGCCATCATCTCTGGGGAAACTGCCTTATCTTCCCTGTGCTTCCAGTTGAGGCAGTTCCTATCAACTCTGGAGAACTTTCAGGCCACAGAGCCTGAGGAAGGATGCACTGGCCCGGTAACAGGGGTTGGGACACTGGCAAACACCCCTCTCCTACCCAAGTTGGAGAACATAATTAATGTGTGGAACCCAGTTCCATTTATAAAATCTAGTATTCATCTAGGGCAGATCTCCTGGACTCCAGTCAGGTTTTCTCAGCCTAACCCTATCCCTTTGTCTTCTCAGAAAATCATGCCCCTTTATCTGAAAATGGTTTCTTCCAGTGGGAGCTGCTACATTGTTTCTCCCATACTTCCCATCCTTTGTCTCCACCCCACCTTCTGGCGCCACTCTGGTCATAGATGAATGGCTGAAGAAGTTGACGAAAATAAAAAGGAGACATTGGTAGGTGGGAGGCGGAAGTGTGCTTTTTCCTAGTTCAAAAGTTGGAGAGTGTGTCTGTTTTATTTGTGAGTACCAAGCCAGTGTATCACAACAACAGAATGGTGAGTCAGAAGCTTGTCCAGTCTCCTTGGGGAGCATCGGTGCTATTCTGGTTTTGGCTATGGAGTGAGTTTCGATCCAAAAAATGTGCTCGTCCACACACCCCTTGGAATGGTGCAGGTAGTGGGGAATCAGGCTGGCCTCTTGCATATGGCCTTCTCAGCCTTAGTTTCTAATCCCAATCTTGTTTATCTTCAAGGGAATTTTAAGGAGAAATGGGAAGGAATCTCACAGCTATCAGGCCCAGCCAGTCTTCTGCCAAGTTCATTCAGAAGGATTTTTAAATGGAAAAAAAAAAAGTATTTGCGCATTTGAGAACTTTTTTGAGAGTTCTTTTAAATTGATGTCTTCTTACTAAAGACTTCCTGTTTAAACCAGATATTCTTATTTCTACTCACACTTTAGAAATAAGTGATAAATATGCAAATTCAAAAGTAGTAAATGAAAAGCACTGAGGCCTTTCCACCTGATGTCTCAAAAATATTCAAGAGACAAGGGGATCTAATGTAGTTATAGGAGAGAAGTGCAGAAATGCAGGAAAGACCAAAATGGTCGAGTCCTTATGTTTTTAGTTCAAATCTCTGTTCTATCACCAAACGTCTGTGACCTTGGACAAGGTACTTTATCTTTCCAAGCCTCAGTTTCTTTAACTATATAATGGGAATGACAGTTCTTTCCTCACTGTGGCGGGATCATGGTGGTGAGGGCCATGTGTATCCTACAGGCTCTTGCCTAGCTTTCAATGTTGGCTTTACCACATACCACTTCTCTATGACCTTAGGCACATTAGCCTCTCTGTGCCTCAGCTTCCTTTCCTGAAAAATAAGCACAATAAGGGTCTTTATCTTCAAGGGGGCAATTTGAAGATTAAACAAGTTAATATCACTGAAATAAGAATAAGTTAATATCACTGAAATATAAATATAAAGATCAATATAAAGATATTTATGTTTTAATATATAATATATTACATGTTTGTTTATAATATAAAATAATATACTTATAAATATATATTACATTTCATAAAATAATATATTGTTTATAAATATATAATGTATAAAAATATATACCTACATTTTTTTTTTTAAAGATTTTATTTATTTATTTGCGAGAGAGAGAATGAGAGACAGAGAGCATGAGAGGGAGGAGGGTCAGAGGGAGAAGCAGACTCCCTGCCGAGCAGGGAGCCCGATGCGGGACTCGATCCCGGGACTCCAGGATCATGACCTGAGCCGAAGGCAGTTGCTTAACCGACTGAGCCACCCAGGCGCCCTATACCTACATTTATATATAAAAATAAATATAATATAAATATAAAATATAAATATAAAAATAAGTTAATGTCACTGAAAGAATGCTTGGCACATAGTATTAAAACAGCATTGGTGACTCTTTTGTTAGATATTATCATGATTTTTAAATTAAATACTGTATATAAGGAAAATAAGCATTCCATAAATGTGATAGCAAGGATTTCATCTGAATACATTTTGTAGCAAGAGGTATATTCTATATGAACACCAGCTAAGTTTTTCTGATTTGATATCATCATCGTGGGCAAATGACTCACATCACATGACAAGGTAATGGAGGCCTGATGTGTGAATATTGACAGATCTCTCTAAGTTCATATCATTAATATGGCGCATCTTTCTTCATTTCTTTTTCAAAGAATAAGGGTGTTTGGTTTGCCCAGTGCTTAGAGAATATTTCTTTTTCATAGAATATGAAATATTCTCTTAGCATGATGTATGGTACTGTCAACACTGAAAACAAAATAGTCACTAAGAAACAGCCTTTAACAAGTCAGCCCTCCTCCCCAAGAACAACAAGGAAAGAAAGAAGGAAGGAGAGAGGGAGAGAGAGAAACTATGACAATGAACAAAGAGAACATTAAAGTAAAATAAAAACAGTTTCATAAACATATGATCACCATGCAGCTCAGAAACTGAAGTCTAGATGGTATTCCAGCTGATCTTAGAAACTAGTCAACATGAATCCGTGCTGTCCAGGGTGAAAGGTATTAGAACATCATCTCATTTCCAGGCAAATGACCATCCAAGTTTTCCTTTCGGTAATTTCAAGACATAAAGTAAGGACTTGAAATCCATTTACAAAGATAATGTAGACACATTGAAATTAAGTGTTGAAATGTGTCTTCAAGGTAATGATGATAATACTGTTGTTTCTGCTCTAATATGTTATGTGTTTCCTTACAAAACTACGCTGTGCCAAATGGTGTGCTCAAGTAACTGAGTTTCTGAGGAAATAAGGTTGGAGCAGGCTACTCAAAGCTATGCAACTTTGTAACCGGAGCAGTATAAAAACAAAATTTGGTTCTTGGAACAATAACCTCAAGAGCCTAGTTAGACAGCTCTCAGGGAGTCTAGAAAATGCCACAGCAAACAGACCAGTGGCAGTGCTGGGAACATATCCACTAGAACAGAGCTCGCTGGGCAGCCACAGGCAGGTGGGGGAGGCTGTGGGCCCCTGAAGGGGGCTCCCAAGGCTCTGCTACCTTCCCCAAGGTGATAGCCACACAGGTGGGTCTTCATTTCTCCGGGAAGGGTGCCCTGGAGACCAGTGATGTTTATTTTCCTAAAAATCCCATTTATAGGTTCCTAGTGCTGGCGTGGTAATCAAGCTGTTTTCTTTTTCCTCTTCTGCTGGAGGTGATGATTCTATTGCTGCTGTAACAGTGCCCTTTGCCCAGAAAAAGATCACGAACCCATGCAATTTCCTGGTCCTGCAAACCTCATTTCCTATTGATCAATTGCATGCAAGTCAATTTGCATTGTAGTTTATCCAATGTGGCCAAAATGGTGTTAAGAAATTTTATATACTTGGGGCGCCTGGGTGGCTCAGTCGGTGAGGCGTCTGCCTTCGGCTCAGGTCTTGATCCCAGGGTCCTGGGATCGAGCCCCGCATCGGGCTCCCTGCTCAGAGGAGAGCCTGCTTCTCCCTCTCTCTCTGCCTGCTGCTCTGCCTACTTGTGCTCTCTCTGTCAAATAAATAAAATCTTTAAAAAACAAAAAAGAAATTTTACACACTTTTAGAAAAATTGCAAAGCCATCTACTAAGAAACATGTTGCTTTTGACCACCTGAAAGAGAGCCTCGGGATCAATTTGAATTCAAGTGGTGGGGATCTGTGAGGGAACTGAGAAAAGCACAGAAGTGAGGCTGATGGAGGCAAGCTAATCATAGTAGGGCTTACTACTTAGACAATGTCTCATACGTTCTGGCAAATTCTAAATGCTTGTTGTAGATTAACCCACCTCATCCTCCCAGTAATATAAGGTAGGCTTTTACGACCTCACTTTTACAGAGGAGGAAACTGAGGCACGGAAAAGTTAAATGACTTGCTTGGCGTCATGTAAGTGCTAAATTGGGGGTTTGAGCCCAGGCCTCCCCCTCCCGGAGGATGCTCAGCCTTTCCAGAGGCTGCCTTTCCTGCTCCTGGCTACATTCGGAGCTGGGGCTTCGGCCTGCGGGCTTGCAGTGAGCCCTGAATTAGGCAGGCCAGGCTCCCGCAGGCACCAGCAGACACGAATGAGGAGGGAGCAGCTGTGAGGAAGTGTTTTATTACCTGAAGCAGGAAGGAAGGGAGAGCATGCTGGACAAACAGCACAGCTTCCGGGTCTAGCGCACCTGGTGCTGTCACCTGCCACTTCTCGTTCCTTATAGATGCCAGCCCCGAAAGTCCTGTGCTTTTCCCGCTTTCATACCAGCCCTGGCTCCTGAGAGGAAGAGAGTGTAGCCTTCTTTTGGTTTAAAAAAAAAAAAAAAAAAAGATCCTGGAAGAACAGTTGGATGGTTTCTCTAGGACATAAAGGGATTTTTCTGGAGTTCTTTGGGAAACCTGAAATCTATCATTTGCATTGTCCCGATGTCCTTCTCTCCTGGGGAGGTGGGGCGGGGTGGGGGGGTGGAGCATGCAATGAATAAATGAACTGGAATAAGAAGAGGGACTGTGGACCAGGGAGACCAACAGTGCTGAGGACGATCAGCCCCGGGACTGGAGCTGTGGGGCTTTGGGATGGCCTCGGAAGAACAAGGAGCTTGCTCGTTAGCATCCGGGCCTCTCAGCTCCAGGGACATGACGAGGAGCCTGAAGGAGCAAAGTGCTCTGGGACACTTTGGACTTAATATCCGTGGGTCTCCATTTGCCCTTTTTACCCCCAGACTGTTTCCAGCTCTTTCCAACTTCAAAAGGATTAAAGGATTGTGGCTTGCTTCAGGAGTTGGAGAGTAGGAGGGTATTTATTGTTGATCCCAAGGCTTAGGAGCCAGAGGAGGAAGGAAACCTTGATCCCAAGAAACAGGTGGGTACAGTGGAAATCAAAGCAGTGGGACAAACCCAGGAATTCTTGGGGGAAAAAAGAATTAATTGACCCAAGGCAAAGAAATAGCCTAGGGAACAGCCATCTGGAAGCTGAGTCCCCACAGCGACCCCATTTCCATCCCATCCCAGGGAGCCCTTTCTCTAGGAAACACTCGCTAGGTACTGGGAGTGAGAGGTCCCTATTCCCATCATCTAGGAAGTCAGGGAAGACTGAGGAGTCCCTAGAGCCTTCGCTCAGGGAAAAGAGACTCTGGAATCCCACCTTAGAACTGCAGGGCATTTTCCAAAAGAAATATTGAGGTATGTATAAATACAAATAATGTAACAAAGTAAAAACATGCACGTTCCCAATTTTAGCTCAATATCGTTAAAGGATGAGGTGAATGAGAAAGACAGGATGTAACAGGAAAGACTGGAACTCAGATATATTGGAGGTGATTCTGGAGTCACCAGAGATGATGTCTGGCTGTGACCCAGGGTTGGTGCCCAGAAAGTCTAAGTTTCTGGGGTGAGGCCCAGGAATCTGCATTTTAACAAATACTATAACATTTTTAACATTCTTCTATAGATTAATATTGGAGAATTACTGGTTTAGGTTTTATTATCTAGAAATTTGGGTGCCTGGATGATAAATGAGAACAAGGATCCAATTATTTTCCAGAACTATGAAGACTGAGCATCCACAACAGGCCATAGTATTATAACTAAAAAACCAAACCAAACCAAACAAATGAAAAAAACCTCCTTATAATTGCAACGTCCCTGACACACATAATCATTACTTTACTGCATGATAATTAGGCCTAAATGTGAATCTGCGGACCATGTTACTTTCAAACATTTCAACCCGCCATTTCTGCAGTCACTGGGGGAGAGGCATGAGCTCCACAGCTGAAGAACACCAGGTCTCTTTAGCATAGGCTCTGGGCGGTTAGGTGGGCTGTTTCCTATAGTTGAGATACCAGAGAAATGAGAAGTCATAACTCATCTCTTCCTTTCCTGGATAGAAGTTGGAGCCAGCTGCCATCTTGGTTTTCCTGTCCCATGTAAGTGTTCTCTTACAGTCCTAGCTCCCTGATTCCTTCCCAGGGGCTCAGCACAGTCGTCACTGAACTTCCCAGGGCCCTGGTTCTCCCTCCCATGGCTTGTCTGGAGCGAGCAGTGTGGTGGGACAGCCATCATGGGCAGTACAGGAGTGAAGATACGTTCAGGACGAGCCGATGTTCCGATGCACCGTGGCCACGGGGACCAAAATGAAATTCCAGCATTGCTTGTGGTAACTCTGAAAGGCTGAGGTAATGCAGCTTGGAAAGGAAGCAAGGTTCTAGGGACAGACGTGACTACACTCAGTCCAGCCCGGTTCAGTTTCTTTGTGCTGAGGTAATTGGCAAGGCCCGGGAACTTCCTGGGACACCAGACATGGGGACGATGTTTCCAGAGAAGTTTGTAGGCTGTATGGGAGCGTCCCTCAAGTCTATCAGAATCTTCGCACTTGAGAATAGCCATGCCCCATAAGAGTTTGATGGCGAAGTTTAGAGGAAAAAATAATCAGAGCCCTTGTTTCTTCTCCAGCCAGTTGTCAAGTAGCATTTGAAACCATGAGGGCATATGTTTAAAAAAGCACTTCTGCTTCTCTATAGGTGACCTTTGTTTTAGTGTAACTAAGTGGATGCAGAGATGTCCTTTGAAACAGGTTCCTTGCAGGAGTTTCTCCTCAGCCTGAAACACCCGCAGACACATCACATGAGTATGCTTACCTCCTGTCAAGTGATACTCTATGGCTCTACAGGGGAAAGAAAGGCCTTCAAGCACCTGTGGTTTCTAGCCAAGTCCGAGCAATTTGGCAAGTTTACCAGGGCAGACTGCTAGATCATTCTTCTGAAAGTTGTCCTGGAACGGTGAAAGCTTTGACTCCAAAGGCCTTATCCAAGAAATCCCCCAAAGTCCCACACGATGGTGAACTCTTCATTTGTCTTGTTGGAGCAGATAAATGATCCTGTCAAGAAGAGACCCCATGGTTGCAAAGAGAAGAGAACAACATTTTTAGTAGAAATTCAGTCATCACTTTGCTCCTCTGCAAGAATGAAGCGGGGAAAAGGTGTTAGTGGCAAAGAACCAAATATAATAGCTTCAGCTATGTGAAACTCTTTATACATCTTGGACTTTTTGAAGCTGAGCTGTCTATGCCAAGATACACTTGGGCAATACAACCTGAGAAAACAAAGTTTTAAATAAAGCGTTCTGACATCTTTTTCTAATGACACATGCAATTTTGTAATATACCAAGCTTACGTCTTTCCTTCCAGCTTGGGAGAGTGCAACACCATATGTGTCTGGCCCCAAACCAGGAAGAAAGTTGGGCTTGGCCTCACCCCTAGATTCTCTGTGGCAGCTGATCCAAGAGGCCTAGATGCAGAGAATTAATACCTCACCCTCTTAAGTTGAGAGGTTTGGGGGACAAGTTCCCATTCCCTTGGTTTCTAAATTAGATATGACCTAGGCTGGAAATGGGTAATGCTGTTGCCAAGTCATTCTGGACCCAAATGAAGATGGGATGAGTGATCCTTCATGCTTCAGAAGTGACTCAGGAAACTCAAAGTCACCTTTCTGTAGAGTGATCACAAGAAGATTTCCATTTTAGCGATGAGAGCCAAACTCAAAGTTAATATGATTTTCTACAGTTTAAATATTCTAATTAAATACCTGAATTTCTTTTTTGGCCAAAAGAAAGCAGAACATTTATTTCAGTCGTAGAAATAGCCATATCTTTGCTTTGTATTAAAGACCGTTGGTCTCCCAAGCTCTGTTTGAAATTCACAACATGGGAATTTACAGAATTTTCATAAAAGCAATCGAAATTACAGCATCTCCATGAACTCCCAGGGTGTACTTCTATTAACAAAAGATGTTTTGCTTTACTCACACCTGCTCAGTTCTCTGTGGGGGCTCAAGCAATACACATTCCAATTGAGCAGCGTCAATAAAATCAAATAAAAATTAAGTTCCAAGGAATGGAATGGAGATATGCAATATTACCACACAAAGTGCATTTGAAAAGGAGCTGAGCTATTGGAACTGGCTTTTTAAGTAGAAAATCATTACAGAAAAATAGATTTTTCAACCATAAATCATACAACTTTGACTGCCTTAAATTCTCTGACAACAAGAACTAACAAAATGGGAATTTTGTATTTGTCTTTACATGTGACTAGACAGAATTGGGGAGCTTTCACAATGTCTGCCTAAATTAATGTGTTTATGCTGATTAGATTATGGTCTTAAGAAAGGCAAACTCATGTTTTCTTTACTCTAAGTCCATAAGATCCCACTTCTCTGAAGAGCCCTTCTGTTTCCTGGGAAATAAGGTAGGAGCTTGATTCCCTCTAATTGCCACCACACTCATATTTATACATAGTATCAATATTTCTAAGGTGGTGGTGTTACTGTTGGTGGTGTTCTGAGAGTCACAAAGCATGGAAAGAGCCCTCCCTATGCAGAGTATGACAGTAATAGTCACCCTCCCCCAACACACAGACCCCCATGGACCACTTGAATTATAAGGAAAAGGCACGGTCCTTTGCCTTTAAAGAGATTAACCCTTTTGGGGAAAAGGAAAATGACAAATACATGAGTGACAGGAAAATTGTGTTTGCAGGAGGGAAGTTCTTTGGTATTTACAATTTTTTGGCTGCTTTTAAAGGAAGGAGGATCCTTAAAGGGGACCCTTTGCAGAGTGATATGGTGGGTGTGGGGACAGCAGGGTGGGACAGAGCCTGCAGCTTGCCCGGGAAAGGATGTGTTGGATGGTGGGGAGAAGGGGGGATGTTCTGGAAGCAAGAAAGGCTAGCTTGGATCTGTGAAGGGGAAGGAAGGAGAGCAACCTGAGGCCACCTGTGGCTGAAGAGAAGTTCTGGGAGGGGAGCAAAGATGTACAATGGGAGCTTCACTGATTTCTCATTCATCAAGTAATTCATTTGTTCAAACATCTTTGCTGAGCCCCTGCTATGTGCCAGGCTCTATGCTAGGCTGTGGAGATAAGGCAGATACCAACCCTCAAGAAACTTGAGTGAAGTGTTTCACTTTTCACTGAGGCCTCGTGGAGTGAATTTTCTCTTGGAGAGGATAGGGAAGTGCTTTGAGATGCCGCCAAGATTGGTGCAGGGTAAGAACATGGGAAGCTGCCAGGGAGGACAGCCACACCTGCCTTACTCATATTTTTTGTGGGGGTGGGAGTGGGGAAGGGAGTCTATAAACGAAAAAGCCAATGTGTTGGCTCTTACTTGTCATAACTGACTTGGTAACCAAGAATTGTAAGCATCTAAGCGTAGGAAGAACATACACAGCTGCTCAGGAACGTGAAGGGAAGGGAATAGTTTGCTTTGGATTGGGTTAGTCACTTCTCAGTGTGTTAAGGTGGTTTTACTTAGTTAGCTCGTTCTTTCACCTGGTCTGGAACAGTCTTTGGAGGTTAAACCTCCAGAGCAGCTGTTCTCAGTTTAGGTGTCCCCACAACCTGGTGTGCTGGGATGAGTTGTGCGGGGTGCAATGATTTCCTACTAACAATAAAGTTCCAAAAGTATGCAGATGAGGCCAGGACAATTTTTTAAGTGAATATCATGAAAACATGGATACTTGGAAACAGCCCCACCCCACCAAAATTCTCAATCTTCTCCATCGCTGCGACACATGTGACAGTTTATGTTTGTGTTTCCATGCATGGCCCAGTGGGTATTTCTGGCTTGGTAGCAGTGACTCCACTTTCTGTCCCATTCAAGAAGGAAACGCAAGGGAACGAGAGAGATATTCTTATAGGCACTGTTATTTCTTAAGGCTAATTCTGGGCTCAACAGAAAGAGCACTGTGTTTGATCTATATGGTCTGCCTTGGACCTGGGCAAAGGGTACGGCAGGGCATTGCCAGGGATCTGCCATTTCTGAGTGAGAACATTTCTATGAATCCCATGGTGTTGTAGCTCATTAGTTTGCTTTATGTTGTGGTCACCTATGCCGTCCTCATATGTAAGGTTGCATCTTACATAGCTTTTTTTTTTTTTTTAAGATTTTATGTATTTATTTGAGAGAGAAAGAGAGAGAGCATGAGCAGTGGGAGAAGAAGTAGACTCCCCACTGAGCAGGGAGCCTGACGTGGAGCTCTATCCCAGGACCCTGAGATCCTGACCCTGAACCAAAGACAGACGCTTAACCAACTAAGCCACCCAGGCACCCATATCTTACACAGTTTTGGTTCACTCGTATCACCCAGCTCAGCCAGTCTTACACTAATAGGCAGTGTTAGAATTCAGTTGCCCTTATGCACCATTTAGCTGTGTGCCCCTAATCTGCGTGCTCTCTTCACTGTTATGAAACAGTTTCACGAAGGTGATACCCATAGCAACCTATCCCCATATAACACTCAATAAGTACACCAAATATTTTTCTCATCAATCATACTGATAAAATGAAATAAATTTTGATCAATAGTAAAGATGTACTCAACCAGAAACTTCAGGGTATATAATATTATCGACACTTTTTCAGAGCCAATCCTTTTGGGAACCCATCAAGCCTTCAGGTCTGCTTGCCTCACTGGGTAAACGTTCTCCAAAGGACAAAATGGAGGACAAAATAGTCCTCATGCTAAAGATCATTTGGATGGGGGAAGCCGGGCCAAATTATATGAACTCAAGGCAGCCACTAGAAGTTGCTCTAAAAATAAATAAGTAAACAAACAAACAAACAAAAAGCCTGGGTCTCAGAGTATTTTGTTGATAGTGAGCTCTTTGTGAAAAGACCAGGTAAAGGAAAAAAAAAATTCCAGTAATTGAAGGTTCTAGTAGGCCAGGGACAGATAATTCTAGGTTTTTCTGTGTCTAGCTGCCCAAACATGGATACGAGGTTAGGACCCTGAACTATCAAACATTTGACATAATGTCCACTCTTTTTCAGCTTGCAGGTACCCAGCCTGGGTTAATTGATTTAAAAAGCTCGCTTCCTTGTATTTCTGGTTCCTTAATGCTTCATCCACTTAGTGTTTGAAAACAGTCAGTAACCACCTCAAGTAAGGCAGCCCCACCTGTCCAATAAACTCACACCCAACTTGTAGAGTTGCATAAAGCAAGCAAATCAATAAAAATAATGACTGTTGCAAGATGTTTGAATGAAATGGTTCTTTTGAGAGGTAGCATAATGTAGGAGTCGAAAGCATGAAATTTGGAGCTAGATGACCTAGGTTCAAATTCCAACTCCAACATTTACAAGCCGCAACCCTGGGCCAGCACTTAACCTCTGGGCTTCACTTTTCTCATCTGTAGAAGCAGACATGTGCAGAAAATACTGCATATGCTGAGATGTGGACTGGGTGCCTGGAAAGCCATTGTACAAGGCCTGGCTAGGACACCACATCACCTGATATAAAGTCATTAAAATCATCTTTCTGTTGCCCTTTCCTAATCGATCAATTATAATTATTTTCTATCTGAGTATTGGGTTGACGACTTCACATGCAAAGCTTTACTATGTATCACTGTTCTCTAATTATTTTATGAAGGAGGCCTGGTTCGCACCATATGCACACCTGGAAAAAATCAATTCTCATGCACACATGGCCTTTCTAGCTATGTGATCCATATTTTGGTTCTCAGTGATGGCCAAATTCTAAAGTCTTTGTGTCAGCCAGTTCTTTAAAGTGGCTCAAAACTCATTTCTTACAAGGGGAACCCTCCTACACTGTTGGTGGGAATGCAAGCTGGTGCAGCCACTCTGGAAAACAGTATGGAGGTTCCTCAAAAAGTTGAAAATAGAGCTACCATATGATCCAGCAATTGCACTACTGGGTATTTACCCCAAAGATACAAAAGTAGGGATCCGAAAGGGTACGTGCACCCCGATGTTTATAGCAGCAATGTCCAAAATAGCCAAACTGTGGAAAGAGCCAAGATGTCCATCGACAGATGAATGGATAAAGAAGATATGGTATATATATATACAGTGGAATATTATGCAGCCATCAAAAGGGATGAGATCTTGCCATTTGCAACGACGTGGATGGAACTGGAGGGTATTATGTTGAGCGAAATAAGTCAAACAGAGAAAGACATGTATCATATGACCTCACTGATATGAGGAATTCTTAATTGCAGGAAACAAACTGAGGGTTGCTGGAGTGGGGGGTGGGGTGGGAGGGATGGGGTGACTAGGTGATAGACACTGGGGAGAGTATGTGCTCTGGTAAGCGCTGTGAATTGTGCAAGACTGTTGAATCTCAGATCTGTACCTCTGAAACAAATAATGCAATATATGTTAAGAAAAAAAAAAAGAAGAAGGTAGCAGGAGGGGAAGAATGAAGCGGGGGAAATCGGAGGGGGAGACGAACCATGAGAGACTATGGACTCTGAAAAACAAACTGAGGGTTCTAGAGGGGAGGGGTGTGGGGGGATGGGTTAGCCTGGTGATGGGTATTGAGGAGGGCACATTCTGCATGGAGCACTGGGTGTTATGCACAAACAATGAATCATGGAACACTACATCTAAAACTAATAATGTAATGTATGGGGATAATATAAGAATAAAAAAAATTTTTTTTAAATCAAGCTTGCACACAGTAGCAGGCAAAAAAAAAAAAAAAAAAAAACCTCATTTCTTACAGGAGAAGAGGAGATGTGTCTGGGATCCGTTCCTGAAAGCAGAGTGACCGTGGAAGGCAGGCGCTCCGGCGTGGGAGCCGGTACCTGGGGGAGCGTGGAGCCTGGCTCAGAGCCGCCGTGAAGCCATGTGAGAGAGGGACAAGCGAAAAAATGGAGCGAAGGAAGGAAGCCGGAGGTCAGCCTGCTGGAAACCATATCGGACCACGGGTCAAAGGAGCAGGAAACAGGTCTCGGGCCACGACCTGGGACAATCAGGACCAGCTGGAGAAGGGAAGTGGTCAAGAAGACGGACCGAGGCGAGGATTTCAGGATGCAGCTCGGGAGCACACACATAGAGGATGCTGCGTGTCCTTGGGTGGGGGCCAGCCGTGTGGCGTGGGAATGGGCCTTCTTGCTTAGAGGTTCGCAGACGACTTGAAGGTCTTCTGAGGTGCAGTATTTACACCATTGAATAATCTGAATGAGTAGTTTGTTCAGAAACTTCCCACAGACCTTTTGAAGTTTGAGAGTGAAGTGAGCAGGCCCAGAGGTTAAACTCCAACACCTTTCCTTCGTCAGACCTCCATACCCCAAACGACAATGCCTCTGGGGACAAAACTCCTTTAAAGTGAAATTATGCTCTGGGGCGTCTGGGTGGCACAGTTGGTTAAGGCTCCAGCTCTTGGTTTCGGTTCAGGTTGTGATTTCAGGGTCATGAGATCAAGCCCCACGAAGGGTTGCGCGCACTAAGCGTGGAGTCTGCTTGAGATTCTCTCTCCCTCTCCCTCGGCCCCTCCCTCCCCCCTTCTGTCTCTCTAAAATAAATAAATAAATCTTTAAAAAAATGAAATGAAATTATGCTCATCAGATGCATGAGCAACGCTGGTGGGCACCACAGAGCTGAATGACTGAAGTTTGCTTCCCATCACAGGATGGAATTGTACAAAACTGAAGTTGCACAAGCCAACCTCGTGCTGATCCAGGGTCTTTATTCCTGTCCTCACCCCTTTCCCCTCTTTGTGGTCAGCACCATCCTGCCTTCCAAACCGCTCACCTTAGGAACAGTACCAGCAACGGCTGTGCCCCCGTGTGGAGTTGTAGCATGTCATAGATGATTTAATCCTTGCAACAATCCCAAGGGGTAAGTATTATTATTATCCCCATTTTATGGATAAGGAAACTGAGACTCATAAAGATAAGCAACTTGCACAAGGTCGCATAATAGGCAACAGGCAGACCTGGGAACTAAATCCACGTCTGTTTGACACGAAAGCCCAGGCTTTTTACCACTCTGCTGAGGTTCAAGTAAGAATGGGTTACAGCTACTGATGGATTAATTATACTCAGCGAACCTAAGTTTTAGGCAAGATGCTACTAGGAGGATTAGCATTTTACGATGTTTTATCTTCAATTGTGGAATAGCCTGGTGGTGGGTATTGGTGGGTCCCAAACTAGAAGGATGGGAGGAGGCAGGAAGGAGGGAATGGGTGAAACTGTAGAAGGCCAGGGGGTTGATTATCTTTTGAGTATGACTGGAGTAGGTGATCTGCAAAGGTCGGTAGGCTCTGATCCACTTCTTCCAGAGATCCGGGAGGAGGACCGGCTCGGGGCTGCCCGGGCCCCCTGCCAAACCTTTTTTCAGAACTTGCACATACTTGGCCCGCTTTCTTATCAACTTACCCTGTGGCCTGGAACCCCATGAGACCTAAGACAGATGCGTACTTGGACGCCTTTCCTCCCGCGGTGCATCCTCTGTCCTCCCTCTGAACCTTTCCCCTTCCTCCGGCCTGGCCCCTGTGATGTCGCTACTAACAATAACCTTCTCTTATATTTACTATCCAAACACCCAGCACATCTCAACTCATTCAGTTCTATTTTCCTAAGCATTGGAGAATTTTTTCCTTAGTAATCCTCTCTGTGCTGTCATCCCTAAGTGTATTCTTAGGTTCCTTATGTCATTTCTTACTTCTGATAACAGTGTTTTTGACCACAAAGCCTGTCACTAGAATGAGGCCTTTGGCAACAGAGGAACAGTGTGGACCTTTCTCCGAAATTCTTCCGTCACCCCTGCTTTGCCCCTCCGCCCTCCCACTCCCCTCCCAAGCACCCTGCTTTTGTATTGGCCACATTTTCCAGGCCTTTCCAGGTGCTTTCCGTGAATTAACTTCTGTTTTCTCCCACTACCTGTTTTTCCTCTCAACCTCTGTATTTGCAGAATGGTGATTGTCCCTCAAAATTGGCTCCACATGTTGCTTCTATTTATTTATCTTTAAGGGGTAAGGTCACCAGCCCTGAAACCTGATGCTGGCCACAGACATGGTCTCCTCTCACAAACGTGCTCTCTTCTCCCTGCTCTCTGGCTCTGCTGTTGACTAACATGTAAATTGGGAATGACCATAAAATCGTGACAGCTGTACCCCCACACCCTGTCACATGTCTCATGCTCAGGAAAGTCCGTGGGCCATGCTGAGGCTGCTCCCGGTCTTCTCCATGTCCCTTCCACACCTCAGAGAGAAAAGCAAAGCACCCGACAGACTTCCATGGACCTTGCAGGGCCAAGGGATGGAACAAAGGAAATATCTTTACAGCGCACCCTGAGTCACTGTGAAACATGGGCCATCATTTTCCTGGTTTTGATAAGTAGGAGGTGCGCTGAAATTAGGGGTCATAAATTTGGGAGCTGAGAGGAGATGACTTAGATTTAATAGAACAAACTGCTACATGAAATCTGTCTTATTAAAGTTAATTAAAAGAAGTGGAAACGGTCATCTATTATCAGAATCTAGCTCTCCAAGGAAGAGCTTGTGAAGACCAATTTACAAATGTATGTACAAATTTGTGTGTAGATACACTGCAATATATGTGTAGATCTGTAGCATGTGTCCGTATTTATATATAACATCTTCTGATTCAAAATGATGAGCCCCAAAAGGATTTTTTTTTTGACTTGTGAATTTATTTGTACAAAGAATATTATAAAGATACGGAATCGAGTGATATATCATTGTGTGGTTACTGTATACTATTGTTGTAAAGACTCACAATGCTTTGGAAATGGTAAGGTGGCTTTTGCATATAGCCTGTCAAGAGTTTGGGATTTACCTCAAGCTCTTTATATTTTATGTTTGAACTCCCCAATTGAATGGATCCCAGCTTACACCCCTTACTCCCATGGCTTTGGGAAAGCAGGGGTTAAGACTTGGGTAGGACTCCTCTGATTACATACTGCTCTTATGGAGGGCTGAGCTCCTGGGGTGCAGGAGCTCAAAGAACAATTAAAGGTGAAGGGAGAAGAGAAAAAGAAGCTGCTTCTACTGAGTTGCCTAAACCAAAAAGATGGCTTTTGAACCATAGCAAGAAGTTGGCAGATCAGAACACGATATACTAGCCTAGAATGTTAGCAAGAGTGTTAATATGGATCATAACTGCTATAAACTACATAGAGACAGTGTGTTTGTTGGTTTAGACAATCAGGATGTGAGGTTGGAGGAGGGAAGGCGATGTCTTGAATGGCCCGGGGTCCCGCACTGTCTGGGGCTGTGCTCGCTTTAGCCACAGAACTGCGAGCCGTATTTGGGTATCACGGGGGTAGCTGCACACTGAAACAGCTGGTTTGAAAAGCATTTTGTCAAGGCGTTCTAAGTGTCATGCCTCTGTCATCTGTCCTGGGACACAAAGAATATTAGTCTTTTGAGAATTTATCCTAAGAGAATGGAAAACCAAATGCACCATTTCCAGTGCATCTTGACTTTCCAAAGCAAAATCGTGGCCGTAAACTGGAATGTTTAACAATAAGGAAATGGTTCAGTAAATGAGGTACAACCGCCCTATGGAATATGGTGCGGCCATTTAAAAAGTAGCCTGGGTAGTAACCCCCAAAACAAAGCTTAAAAGGCAGGGGTTGGTTACTAAGCTACTGTCCCCCGTCTTGGAACCCGCAATGCTCTGTGTCGCTAGAGCTAGATGGAACCTTGCAAACTACGTTTCTGCTTTGCCCCGGCTCCCTATTAGATCCCACCAACAGGGGGCGCTGGAGGGGACTCGAAGGCGGGAGGGGGAGAAGGGCAGGACGAAGAAGGCAAGGCTCTTCCCTAGTGCCTCCTGTCTGTCCCGTCAGTTACCCCGCCATGGACAGTGGCGGTTCATTTCACCAGTTCCAACTGTGTGCCCCAGTCCATCACCCCTCCTCTCAGAACTATCAGCCTCGCCCTGGTGGGGTCCCCTCCCAGAGGTCTGGGTCCCAGTTCTGCAGCCCCTCCCCCAAGCTTCTAGGTTCTGATTACCCTGACCCCTTCCCTTTGTTCCTCCAGCCCTGGGGGTAGTGGCTGCTTCCTGCACTTACTGTGTCTGTTTTATTTCAGAGTCTCCTTTCTGTGTCTTCAGTGCTCCAATACCTGTTTAACTAATTTCTTATGTTAAATTCTCTCTGCTAAATCGTTAGTGTTGTTTCCACTTTCCTGACTGGCTAGAAAAATCAGGGAATTCAATTGTATGCATACTGAATGTAACCATATGAAATTATGTAATTTACCAAAATCCTCATTGTGGTTGTATTAGAGAGTTAGTCTTAGAAGTGATTTTTTTTTCCTCCCTTCATCCCTATTTTCTAGATTTCTTGGTAATGTGGTTACATTACTTTCATGGTAAAAATATGCATTTGTATATAAAAAAGAGAGGATTTGATTCCCAGTAAAAGAGTATGTAGCCCGAAGAGAGCTTGGTCTGTAAAACCAAATTATAATCTGAGTAATGAAAAGTGATTAAAAATATGACCCCGATTCCACTGGGGGGGTTATCTTTTGAAAAAGAGGAGCACTACAGGAAGACTGGAGTGAATCCAGTGATGTCACAGCTCTCCCTGAAGAGAATATGGTATATATAATTCCTAAATAATAAAATGAGAAGGTTGATGTGACTCTCCAGCAAATTCTATAGCAGCCTATTACACAGATGACTCAAGAATACTGGGAAGAAGCCTGGATTTACAGAGACCAGATTATGCCAAATTCACTTCATTTTCTTTTTTGTTGATCTTATATTCATTTATTTATTTATTCATTCATTCATACAGCAAACATTTATTACATACCTATTATGCTCTAGGAACTGTCTTGGCAATGAAGATGGAAAGATGAGCTTCTAATAAGAGAGACAGGTATGTGACATTTAGATGCTGTCAACATATATCCTAGGAAACAAATCAGTCTAATTTAAGCTTTTAATTTTGCCCAGTAATATGCAAAACACACATCTGTACCTCATACCTGAGCTCACACAGCACTGTCCCCCTCCCCCACTTCTGTGGGGGAGTTCAATTACAGGGACTGGGGATGACTAGGGAGAGGGTTTGGGATACGGCAGGGATTGGCATGGGCGGGAATAAGGGAAGGTTCAGGGGTGGGGTGGGGTGAGGCACCATCTGGCAGCCAAAACACAGAAAACCAGGCGCCATATGTTTTTCACACTTGCTCATCACAGCAGGGGCCATCAATCATTCTAAATAAGATGTCTGCTCATTCTCTTGATTTCACATGAATCTTGAATGGTCCACGTATCAGATTCTCTTAATTCTCCCTTAAAGTTGCAGTGGTTCAAATGCATTTACTCTTGTAATAAATGGATTTAGCTGTTTGGTAATGGGACTCATTCCATTTTCAATAGGATCATTCTTGCTTTTTTGGTTTTCTTTCTGATTTGGTTGTCCTTATTGATTTAGTATACATAAGACATCAGAGTGGGGGTATATTTTGTCCATAAAATGATCCTCTATTCTCAGCTCTAGACTAAAAAATTTTCTAGCTTTTTTTTTTTTTTTTTTTTTGGTACTCTCTGTTTTATATACACATCTTAGGTAATATTCTAAAACTCCATCATAGGGGCACCTGGGTGCCTCAGGCAGTTAAACGACTGACTCTTGATTTCAGCTCAGGTCATGATCTCAGGGTTGTGAGATCTAGCCCCATGTTGGACTCTGCACAAGCATGGAGCCTGCTTAAGAGTCTCTCTCTCTCTCCCCTTGCCCCTTCCCCTACATTCTCTCTCTCAAAAAAAAAAAAAATTCTAAAACTCCATTATAATGATGGTTGAGAGGGCAAGACTAAAACCTTTTAGAGGCTAACCCACCTGTAGACTTTCATCTATCTTTATCATTTTTTCCCTCCGATGATGAAGAGCTCATACCCATAAAAATTATAAGCCGTTTGGAAATGAATGAAATGGATGGTGAAAGTCTCCTACAATTAGTAGTGGAGGGTGTGGGAGAGGGAATAAGGGAGAAGGTTTGGTTGAGCATGACACTTGGTAATTACTAGTGATTTCCCTTTTTTGAAATGGCTAAATTAATAAGCTACATCAAAATACTCTTCTCCAAGGAAGGCAAGATTCCCAAGCAAACCTTGGTAATAAAATGTGGTAAATACTCTAGTGGAAGATCAGGAAGAAAATGGTGAGCATCAGGGCAGAGTGGGAGAGGAGTGTGGGGTGGATGTAAGGCTGAAGATTGGAGCTAAATCATGGCTCCATGTTTTCATAATTAGCATTAAACAACAAAACAACAACCAATTTATTTATACCCCACCACATTTCAAAATATATAAGGTACCCTATTAAAATGTATGCAATACAAGAAGAGGAAGTAAAAATGAGTAAGTGGTGAACATGGGGCAAGAGATTTAGGGTAGGAAAAATAAGATTAACCCATGAGTAAGGTTGATCCAAAATCAATATTTGTTAAAATAACATACATAAATATTTATAGGAGTTCCTATGCAATTGCTGAAAATGGGCTACAAGTTCAGTTCCAAGTTTCAGACACATATTCGAAAAAAGAGAACTCTGATCACATTGTCAATTACTTAATCACTTAATTAATTTACTTAATTATTTTATTAGTTAAATATACAAGCCAATTGTCCAAGTAAAGCACAACTCTTCCTGGTATTGATACTAGAGGGAATTACTTCCCCCGTGGGTCTTCATAAAGAAGGCACTGAGTAATACAACGATAATTCTCCCAGCTGCCTTTGAAAGTAAAAAAGGCAATGAGTTTTGTGAAGATGTTTCTTGATCAGCTGTCCATAGGACTGAAGACAAAATACCATGACCCAATTCAGTACAAGAAAATCTATGGGAATAAAAATTATGTGGTATGAGTGTATAAGTTATTCTGGGGAAAATTTTAAAGCAGTAGTTCTAATTTCTTCTGAGTTGTGGACTACTTGTGAAAACTTTCCATTCATTCATTTTTTAAAACACATCTATGCAAAGACTGTGCTTTGCTCCAGGCTCTGCCAGCCCTGGGAATCAGCTGCTTGGATCTCCTGCTGGGAGGAGGCCTCCCTTCTGGATCCACCGCCAAGTTCACACCCAGACCATCATCTTTGGAGCTGCTATAAACGCCAGTCAGTGGGAGAGCACATCAGAGAGGAGGGTGAGAACCCATTCCTGCAAGAGGCAAGAGTCCTCGAATGGACTTCCGTGGACCTGGCCAAAACTTTCTTAGAGCTGTGCTGTGGCCTTCTATCCTGGCCTTCCTTCCTTTCCTTCCTCCTTTCCTGGGCATCAGACCTGCACTGGGGTCTAAAGATTCTCCCCGCCTCCTCCCTCCCCTTTGTTCTCCAATAAATCTCAGTACCTGCTTTTCAAAGGAGCAAACCCACATGCACCAAGGTCCTGTGGCAGCCAGGGATCCTGCTTGCATGGAGGTTACATTCTAGTGGCAAAAGGCAGACTATAAAGAAGACGACAAAAATGTAACTGAGATGGTTCTCAGACAATAATTAGTACTCTGAAGAAAACAAACAGAGCGAGGTGATGAAGAATGAGGGGGAGTCTGTTTTAGATCAAGTAGTCAGCAGGGCCTCATTCATTAAGCATGTAGCTAAATGTCAGAGGCCCATGTGAGGGAGTCATGGGGGGACTAGGGGTCTGGGTGTTCAAGGACTGAGGGGATGTGTGTGGTTCGTGGAGAGAGGGAGCAGAACAGTGTGGGGTGAGGTGTGGGGACCTGGGGAGGAGTTTAGACTTTATGCTAAATGTGATAGGGAAATAAAAAGAATGGCTCTAATTTTAGGGGCCTTGCAGACCTCTGAAAACTTATCCATAGGATGTAGAATTAAATTTTAAGTAGAAATGAATACATGTTAGGCAATTTTCCATAAATATGATCTTTCCTGTTAACAAATAAGTTATTTTTGGAAACATGCTGTATCTTTATGGTAAAAAGAAATGCAAAGAAAAAGAAAAGAAAAGAAAAATACAAAGAAGAAAGTAAAATCATCTTAAACGGCACTACTTAGAGAAGACTATTGACAATATTTGGATAAACATCCCTCATGCTTATATTTAACATCCCTTATGTTAATTTCATATCGATACAAATAGATGTACATACATGCTTGTATATGTACTACATACATTTATTTACTATACATTTTGTCACTCCTCAGCATGTTTTGACCATGTAAAACATTTCATTGATTCTAAAATGCCTTTTTCTTCAAGATTTGATTGATTGATTGATTTGGAGAGTGCGCATGCGTGACCTGGGAGAGGGGCCGAGGGAGAGGAGGAAAGAGAATCTCAAGCAGACTCCGAGCTGAGCAGGGAGCCTTAATGCAGGGCTTGAACCCGGGCTTGATCCCACGATCCTGAGATCATGACCTGAGCTGAAATCAAGAGTCAGATGCTTAATTAACTGACTAAGTCACCCAGGCGTCCCTAAAACGCCTTTTTAAAAAGACATTTTGCACTCCTGGAGTGGGGCTGCATCTGAGCACACTGGGTGCCCAGCCACACAGCAGCCTTGCAGGCACATTCACAAAAACATCGACACATACAGAATGGGTGTTAATGCCATAGGAGAAAACCCATGAGCAAGAGGTGAGTTCCCTTTTAACCCCCAGGGAAGAACATTATTGAGGGAGGAGCGTGGGAGGTTTGTTGGAAGTAACTCTGAAATGGTTTATCAATATTCCCCCAGCGCAAGTCCAAAATTGGCCAGTGCTACATAACGGCAAAGCCGGCTGAGGAGCCCTTGGCTTTCTCTCTTTCAGGCATTCTTAAGAAACTCAGCATCCAGACACTCTTAATGGTATCTAGAAATACATGGACATTGACAACTCTGAGTTAAGAAGCCCTCAGAAGAGCTGGAATCTCAATATGAAGAAGTCCAAGAAACATTACATTTTTTTAAATTTATTTGAGAGAGAGAGAGCACAAGCAGGGGGAGCTGCAGAGGGAGAGGGAGAAGCAGGCTCCCCGCTGAGCAAGGAGCCCAATGTGGGGCTCGATCCCAGGACCCTGGGATCATGACCTGAGCCGAAGGCAGATGCTTAACCGACTGAGCCACCCAGGCGCCACCAGAAACATATTAATTTATTATTTTTATATTTTCCTTTCATGTATGCATAAGAATAATATATAAAAATATGCTTAAGTCATAAAGAACTAATAAGTATAAAATAAAAATTCTAGGTAACAAGAAAGCACTGTATCTTTTAATTGACAGCATTTATCTTTCTTAGTATCATAAAATAATGATGCATCTGAGAAATGATAGTATCTCAGATTTGATTAAATACAATAGACTCTCCTTCTTCCATTTTAAGGTTGCTTTCATATTCCGCTGTGGGCTATATTCCATAATTTATGGGACCAGCCCTCCATTAATGGACATTTGGGTCATTCCAGTTTTTCACTATGATAAACAATGCTGCAGCAAATATTCTTGTGCGTACATCTTTCACACTTGTGTGATTTTCCCTTTAGGGCAATAAACCAAAATTCTGAGACGTGTCAAGCTGCAGGGATATTAAAATGATGCCCCTGGACTGGTTGTGTCTGGAGAGCCAGCGCTCCAGGATGCAGGGGAAGGGCAGACCGGAAACGTGAACGGTCAGCAAGCTGTGGCGGGGGGCGGTTCTCTCTTGTGAACACCCAGGTGCAAGCTGTGGCGGGGGGCGGTTCTCTCTTGTGAACACCCAGGTGCTCGCTGGATGGGGGCTTGCCCTGCCTGGAAGCCAGTCCGCTTCTTTTTGGAGTAGACCAAAGAGGGACACCGCGGGCAGGGCAAGGTTGCCTGACCATTCATTCGTCCGTTTATTTATTCCCCGATGCTACTCTGGGCCAGCTATTGTGCCAAATGCTAAGGGACAAGATAGCAATGGCCCTGCCCTGTGGGAGATGACTGTACCCTGTAAGCCATGCTAAGAACTTTGACCTAGAACCCCCAAAGTCTTTTGTTCTCTCTTCTAATCCCCAACGCCTTAAAAGACATGAAGCAGAGAAATGTCACAGTTGGATTGATTGAGTTTCTCTGAATCAAAATGCTTGACATTTGACAAAGTTGAACAGGTGGCAGGATCGGGAGCCCACCACTGGGACCCATCTGTCTGGAGGCAGGGAATCTTCCTGGAGCGTTTGAACCAACTGTACTATATGGGGAAATATGGGACAAGGTTGCTGAGACCTTTAGAAACCAGAGGTGGGAGGTGAGGAGCTCCCTCTTTTTCACAGCCCATCAAGTTTGAGTGCAGCTAATCTGGATTTGTAAAGCGAGTAAGAGAAGCCTTCCAGATGGCCACAAGGACTGTCCCTTATATTTATTCTGTAACATTACGTATATGTATCCCTTGGTTACCTTGGCCCTATCACCTCTTATCCGGGCCTTTGAATATGCTGTTCTTCTTACCTGCACAACTCTTCTTCTTCTTGGTCTGGCTAGCTCAGGCTGACCTTAAAGTCTCAGGTGCAATGCCATTTAATCCAAGAAACCCTCTCCTAGGCTAGGCCGGTGCTGGTGCTCTGTGTTCCCACGGCACAGTACGCCCTCTATCACCATTTACTTAGCACACTTTAGAAAACTCATCGCAAGCGCCACCACCTCTATGGCTGGATGCATCGTGCCTAGCAGTGGGGCACCATTTATATTGTACTCTATGTGAAAAATGTCCCCTGAAGTTGGCCAGTGCATACCCTGCGTGGTTGTCACCTCTACCCTGATTCTGTATTTTTACTATACATCTTCCCCACTAGATTGTCAACTCCAGAAGGTCTTGGGCCATGTCTTCTTGCTCAGGATTTTACTCGCGACACCTGACGCTATTGCTGATAACTATTAGTACTTAAAGTTTTCTTTTCTCTTTTTTTTTAAAGATTATTTATTTGAGAAATAGAGAGAGAGCACTGGGGGAGGGGCAGAGGGAGAGAAAGTCTTAAGCAGACCCTGTGCTGAGTATGGAGCCCGATGCAGGGCTTGAGCTCACGACCCTGAGATCACGACCTGAGCTGAAACCATGAGTCGGTCGCTTAACCGGCTGCGCCACTCAGGCGCCCCAGTACTTAACATTTTCTGATTAAAATAACAAATCTATCCTTGTTAATGCAGGTAACCTTCCCACTTGGATTTATCATACCTAAATTTTTCCAAGGCAATGTGTTTGCAATTAGATTTAAATTGGTAAGATCCTCACCGGCATCTTTGCATTTTTGTTTTATATGCTGCTGCATTAACATGACCAGACTGTGTCCTTCTCCATTTCCTAATGACCTTTATCAAACTACTCACTGGAAGGGCAAGCCTCACAATCCCAAGAACATGAGCTAAGACCAGTTTTCTTTTTTAAATATTTTATTTATTTATTTGAGAGAGATAGGGAGCACGAGCGGGGGAGAGGGAGAAGGGGGCTCTCCGCTGAGCCGGGAGCCCGATGCGGGGCTCGATCCCAGACCCTGGTATCATGACCTGAGCCGAAGGCAGACGCTTAAGCTTAACCCGCTGAGCCACCGAGGCGCCCCGAGCTAAGATGAGTTTTAAGGCCTCAGCAATCCACTGACAGGATAAAAGGAGAAACTCCTCCCTGGAGGTAGCCAACACCTAGTCCGATAGAGAAAGTTCCACTCAACAACAGAGGTTTCCGTCTCAGCGGCCCCCTGGCCTCCGCACCTACAGGGAGCCCTGCAAATGAAACTTTCCCCCAGGTGTATGGCTGGTAATAGAGGAGAATGGATAGTGAACAGTCAACCAGCCTTCATGACGCAAATTCTAAAAGAAGTTTCTGTCAAATGCTGAAATTAAGGCAAATGCGCACTTTGTGCTCACCCAGCTCGAAATACCTTCGTATGCAATAAAGGCTATTTTTTGAGGGGGGGGGGGTCTATTGTGCTAGCCACTAGGGTTGAATAAAAGCAAATCATGCCCTACATCTATTCTCCTCGAGGCTCTGCATATACATAATTTCAGAGAAAATTTCCATTTTGGTGAACAAAACTATCTCTGAAACAGTGACCCCAAAGGAGGAACGCCTCGCTTCCCTCATGGCTTCAGGCAGGACCCAGTACCAGCTTCTGGATTTGGTCCCCAGACATCCCCAAAGACGAATGATATATGGAAACAGAAAAGATAATGTGCTCTGTTAAGATGACAAGGTAAGAATTCAGAAAAATCGTGTCCTGCTTCCTCCTTCCATAATTAAAGCAAACTCCACTTTCACCCCCACACCCTAAAAAAAAAGGCCCTGTAGCTAGAACATGCATGAGGAAAAGGAGAAGAGCATGAGTTAAAAGAAACTTCTGGCTGGGCTCACGTTGGTTTGGAGAAAGCAGCAAGATGCTAACTGGCAGCTGGAAATCTGGGACTATGATTTGCTGATGGAGGTCCCAGAAAATGGATTTGTTAGCCAACAGGGAGAGGATCGGTAGGGGAAGGAATAACAAATTCTTGGAGGGTTCTTTCATGACTAGTCACCTGCCCGGCTATATAAAATAACTAGAATCAAACCCTTTGCAGTCATACTGCAAATCCAAGGACCCAATCAATGGATAATGAAAAGTGTCCATATACTTGAAAAGTAAGAGGAATAGTCTGCAGCTCAGAAACACACAACGAAAATGATCTGAAATGATAAAGCTTTGGTAGAAAACATGCTAAAGATGTGTATAAATATATCATTATTTGCAATATAATTGAGGAACGTTTCCTTCCATCTGAAATTAAATTTTGCAATTTAAAACAAACCTGATGCAAAGGCCATTTATTCAATAAGAAAGCTGTTTCTTTGCAACATGAATCATCTTAAACTCGTGGTCTCTCCAGAAGGATAACCCCACTTTGCTTTTCCATCGATATCTGTAACAGAAAGCAAATGATTTTGCTAGAGCTGCATCCTCAGTGACACTCTACAGTGGAACTTAGAAATAGGACAGACTTTATGACTTCCCCACAGGCACCATGATCACCAAACGATGGCATTTGCTTTGAAGGCAATGAAAACTGAATTAATGAAAATAACCAGGCTGCCGTGTACCTGAGTGCTGATGGAATTCAAGGGAAAAGGCTTATTTGTGAGCCACTTACATAATTGGAAGATTCTGACTGACATTCACTACCATAATGATGACAGACTTAATTCCAGAATTTCACATAACCGTGTAATGTGTTGAGAAAAATGAATAATCCTTCCTCTCTTAGACACCCAGATATGCATTAAGTAGTTTGAATAATGCTCTCAAATCTAGAACTATTTGAAATTATCAGTTGAGTCTTGGCTCTGGCGAAAACTGTGCCATCAGAGGAATTCTTTATGCATCTCCACGGTCTCTGTGCGTAGTGAGATACGCAGTGGCTGCATAGTTCAGTATTTCCCCTTTCTTCCGGGCAGAGATGGTGAACAAGCCAGGCCAGGACCTTGTCCTTCCACAGCAGACATCACTAATCCATCTGCCACACCTGTTTGCTGTGCCCAGACCAGCTTTCTCCAAGACACCACTTCAGCCAGCTGCCCCTCAGTGCTCAGGTGAAACCCATTGGTCATTCTAGTCCCCAAAAGTGGCTCTACATACTTGGTTTAAAAGGTTAGCTAAGGGGCGCCTGGGTGGCTCAGTTGGTTAAGCGTCTGCCTTCAGCTCAGGTCACGATCCCAGGGACCTGCTCCGAGGAGAGTCTGCTTCTCCCTCTACCTGTGTCCTTCCCCCCACTCATGCTCTCTCTCTCTCTCTCTCAAATAAATACATAAAATCTTTTTTTTTTAAGTTAGCTAAGTTCCATATATTCAACTGCATATGAAATTCCTTTTTGTTACTATCAAAAATAGGTTTCTCCATAGGCTGTCATGAAATCAGATGTGATTTCAACATAACTAAAATACCACCAACCTTTTACATTCAGACCCGTAGAAAATATGGTCCAGTGAGTGGTCAGCCTACTAATTTATAAAAGCCTGAATGATACTCTTTTATGAATATATTTTTATAGGATGTGGTGAACCTCTGAGTACAATGAGTCATTGAGGTGCCCACTCTTATCTGGGGGAGAGAGTCCGTGAGCCCTAACACTGCTCTTTGGCCACCTCGGTAGCTACCAAAGCATCACATACCTTCAAACAATGATCTTATGTGGGCAGTTTCGTCTATGCGAACGTAAAACGAGAAGTAAGTTTGTTCATTAGGTAAATCAGATCAGCAAAAGCAGAGCTTCTGGCGTCACGCTTTGTAATGTCTCTGTCCCCAAGTCCACTCCCAGACAGTCTTCCCCGGAAAGGATAACCTCCAGCTCTAAACATCCATCAGACGCAGATGCTGGGCTCATGCTTTCTTCCCATCAGCACAGGTGAATCGAGAGACCAAGGTTACTGAAAGCTTACTCAGGCGGCAGGGAAATAAATGGGAAGATTTCTTAGTGTCTTCTTCCGTCCTTCACCTGGGGAGCCCTTGCCTCTCGAGATGTGAAAGGAGCCCAGCCCAGCTGCTCGCTCCACGAGGCCTGCCAGGGGCCACCTGCTGCCCACTATCCCCCTGGGTCGTTGTCTCCTGTCTCTTCTCTCTTGAATCCCGGGGAGCAACCACACAGACATGGAAGACACAATGGGGTAACTTCAGAAAAGGACTTGTGGACCGTGGAAAGCCAAAAATCTATCCTGCATGCTGGTTGTCAGCCAACTCTTTACGAAGAAAACAAAACACAAAGCTTCTTGATCCGATTGCTGTCAACTTGGGAGCTAAGTGTGTGACTGCTGAATTCTCCCCTCTCCGCCACAGGAGCATAAAATCATCTGAGCAGAGGACCCTGCCTCCTGCCTCAGGCATGCTGCTGAATCAGCTGTCAGGCCAGGCCGAGGGGGTGCAGAGGGCGTGTGGAGGAGCCCTAAATAGGGGCCAGCCCACCCACACGCCCTGGGGGGATTCAGCGGGACGTGGCATGTTTCTTTACCTGTAAGATGGGGTGACGATGCTTGTTCTGCCGGCCTCAAGGCACTAAGGGAGGGATAGAGGGAAAGAAATGACCTAATAGATGTGTAAGTGCTATGTCATTCCAGAGAAGAGTCCCCAGGGAGCTCCAGGAGTGTTCGGTAATTTTTATTATTGTCATCCTCATCATCTAACATCGGTCTCCTCTACATCAGGCCATGCAGCTCTTTCTTCGGATTCAAACAATATGACAGAGACTTAGATAAGGTACAGTATTGTCAAACTCACTGTTCAGGGTACTTCCAACTGTCACCTACCCCTGGTTTTCAACCCTGGCTCAGCATTCAGAATCAATTGTAGGTTTGGGTTTTTTCAAAACAAACCGATGTCACGTACAAGCTTTATCCCAGGACTGGATGGGACCCAGTGGTTTCTATTTTTGACAGTTCTCCCAGTAATTCTGACGGCTAGCCAGATTTGAGAACCACACGCACATGGTGATCCGGGGTGACTAGAGCCCCTCAAATTCTCCAGAGGCCCCCCATTTCTTTTCTTCCAACATAAGTCAGGGTGCGATGGGCGGCGATGCTTTAAGATTTCCACAGGCAGAGACTTTCCTTCTGCCTTGGCCTCTCTCTCCTTGCATTCCTCACCTCCCCAGGAAAAGCCCTCTCTTCTGCTCCCATCCCCCCTTCTCTTTCTTTAATGAATCGTGATGATGAGTTGGAATGGGAGCTCCCTGAAGTGAAACGTTAGCCCCATCTCTCAGCATCTAATATCTGATATAATCACAATGTATAGTGCAATGGCTAATGAAACACGGAAGAAAATTTATTGTCCTAAAAGATATAAGCGTGCATTTAAAATAAGTGCCTAAGATTACATTTTGCTGAATTCTAATTTTAAACTCAGTGTTGAATTTATGTTTTTGTTTTTTTTTGTTCCAGGTAATGCATTAGCAAGACACGGATACTTTGATTCCTACTAATCCATTTCTCTTTGGTGAAAATACTTCATTATTTTAAATTGTTTCTCTCAAACTTACCCAGTCATCGGCATGCATAATTGTGGCAGGGTTAATTCTAATCAGCTCAATTCTAGAGAAAGATTTTTGTGACTTTGTAAATCCTTCTTCTTCTTCTTCTTCTTCTTCTTCTTCTTCTTCTTCTGCTTCTGCTTCTGCTTCTGCTTCTTCCTTCCTCTTCTTCCTTCCTCTTCTTTCTTCTTCTGCTGCTGCTTCTGCTTCTTCTTTCTTCTTCCTTCTTCTTCCTTCTTCTTTCTTCTTCTTTCTTCTTCTTCTTCTTCTTCTTCTTCTTCTTCTTCTTCTTCTTCTTCTTCTTCTTCTTCTTCTTCCTCTTCTTCTTCTTCTTTCCTCTTCTTCTTCTTCTTTCAGAACTCATTTTAAATTAATCTTTGCAAACCTTTGCTATTAAAATCCTCTCAGGTTGGTACAGGTAAGACCATCAAACTGATTGCTGACATCTAGAATGTTGTTGTTCTTTTCATTTCCCTTTAGTTTTTCAGCACGTTCATACAGTAATATTTCCCAGCTGGTAAGGGACCCAGCTTCTGGAAGAGGAAAAAGCAAGAAACATAGCCTAGCACCCCAGCTGCATGTTATTACGTTATTCCCAATTCACAGGAAATGAACAATCATTTAGTCTTGACAGGTACATCCAGAAACTCACTGTCTTCCTTTTCAACCTGAAAAAAATCAGGGTCTGCAGAAGTTAAGCATTAGCCTTTAAAGTATGCTTCATATTTTTTGCCAGTGTTATGAGGAATATCTTGTGAAAGCTTTTGAAAACACCCTGGAAAAATGCTGCCAGCGGGCTTAGAAACCTGCGGGAGGAAAAAAGTCATCATCTGAAATACTTTCTGTTCACGAAGATATGTAACTTAGTGGTCCCCTGTGAGCCGGTGAAGTTTAGACATATGTGATGGTAATTGGGGTGTGACCCAAATGGCCTTTTTAGAAGACTATTAGACTTAACACAAAAGCAAAGATGTCAGCAGTAAATGGCCCTCCAAATCAGTTCTAGGATGAACTAAAAGCAATCACAAATATATTAGGAAGGGTTTTACCCCCCCTTTATCCTGATGGATTTGTCCCTCGATTCAAAATATTTCCATTTTCCAGACACAGTTTTCCAAAGTAGAAACGCAATCAGTGCGACATAATACTCCCATTCATCTTGCAGTTTAAAATTCACAAAGCACTTCCAGGCACATTACTCACTCGTCACCACTGTCACGTAATGGAGGCTAGCCTCCATTTTACAGATGACAAAACAGAGACACCAGGGAGGCTTTGTAGGCTGCCTGGAGTTGCGGTTCCCTGGTGGGAGTGCCAGGACGGACAGCTGGGTCTTTTGGCTCCTGGGCCAATATTGTTTAGTCTACCTAGCTGAAGATTTTCAAACATTTACTTCAGCTTAACTCGCTTTGCCCTCTATTATGGTCCATTTGTGTATGTCAGTCTTTATCTCTGGACCTGAGTCAAACTTCACCCCTTCTCCCATCTCCTCCTGTTTCAGAAGAAAAAAAAAATCCAAGCCTAAATATGGAACACATGTGCTTCTCATCTGGGCTGTTTAGAGGGATCGGGGAAATCAGAACTGTCGTTCGCTCTTTGTCCTGATGTTTCGGCATGCTCCCTGGCACGGTTACTGGCCCCAGTCTGAGCCCACCACATTCAAAATCAACGTCCACCGTGTGTCTTTGCTCAACTTTTCACATTTTGGCCTCTCTCTGTTTTAGAAGCTTGCTCTCCTGGTCTGTTAAAAATCTACTTTTGTCTCTATTGATGGTAGACAGGAAGATGTGCAGTGCAAGGATCGTAAGATGCCTTTTGCGTCAAAACCTGGAAGCTTCCACCACCTCCCCGACCGGGCTGCAGTGGGCAGCCATGACTCATGGTGAGGTCATGCATTCCCAGGCAAAGTTTATAGTAACCAGGAGGCTGAGCTATTTGCAGGTGCCCTGCATACTGAGCATACTAATTCTAACTCACCTCTACATTGCACTGGCATCTTTTGAAGTAGAACTTCATGGGGTGAACAGGAAGACTACAACATTTTTATTATAGTTGGCTTCCTTTGCTGAATTAGCGTTTATATTTTCCCAGTAGAAATCCCCAAATTGAAAATATAGAGGTGTCAGCTAGCACCACTTTAGTTAAGGTTGTGTCAACATTTCCTATAAACCTTGTTTTTCTAGGGTTTATAACTAGACCATAAAAATTTGCTCAGCTCTGAAACTTGGCATAGAGAGTAAACCTGGGAGTGAATTTTGCAGAATTTGAAGAGGGAAAAAATAAGTTCAGCTGTTTTTAACATGTGCCTGTTCTAAAATGGAAATGATTTTTAGATGCATTTTTCTTTTTGTGTGACTCAAATGGAGCTTCAGTAAAAAAAAAAAAAAAAAAAAAAAAAAAGAACTCCTCGAGATTATTTCATTAATATGGGCTAATTGCACTTGTTAATTTTTAAAGAAACATTATGATTGAGGTATATTACTCAAACCCACTGACTGCTCATCCGCAGGTACCAGTTTTTGCAAAGCAGTTAGCTGTGCATAATAATGTGATTTGGCAAACCGTCTGCACACCTTTTAAGGGAGGAAACCACCAACATGCTTCGAAGGAAGGATTCCTTCTGGTAAGAGGTTAATGGGCCATTTCAAAATGCATCCTCACTCAGGATAGCATCCCTGTATTCATCTTTACTTAATCTGTAGTTCACATTCATCGGATGACCCCAAAAAGCAGTTCAGGTAATGTTTGCATAAGGGAGACATCAAATCCCTCTGAAAATCTACATTTTCCAGAGAGCGGAGCTAACCCTCTGCATCCCTAGCAGTTCACCATCTATCGCTTTTGCTGTGCTGGTGGGATATTTGTATGTTAGAGGCAATTAGTCAGCGTGTTTCCATATGCTTGTGATGCCCTGTGCTGCGTTCGTCCGTCTGTCTCGGGCCATGAGCTCTGGAAAGATGGCAGCCACCATCAGCAGCTTCCCAAAAGCATCATGGAAGGAAGGGACAAAAGTTCTAGCCTCCAAGGCAGCAGAGCTGAGTTCTCATGCCCTCTGTGGCCCTTACTTACTCTGTGGACCTGGACTAGTCAGTCCACCTGTCTGGGGATAACAATAACCTGCTAACCTAGTAGGCTTATTGAGAGAGTCCGCTGAAACCATTATGTACATCAAAGCACTTTTTAAACTATAAAGTGTCATCCAAATGTAAGGTGATGGTACCTCCCTCAGCATCTATTACCCAGGGATGCATACTTAAATGTTGTTAGTAATATAACCTCTCAGCTGATTCATGTGGAAAGAACCCTACGCTTCCCAGTGCAACAAGCCACAACCATATAACTCAACCTCGGCTTTATTTCTTCTAATTGCTCGTCTCTTTACTTACCTGTTGCTGATCACTGACCACCTTTTTGAATGGAGAGTGCTCCAGAGTCTTGGCTGCTCATTTCCCGTGGACATCAACCCAGTCTGCCCCAGATGCCACCTTTTTTTTTTTTTAAGATTTATTTATTTATTTATTTATTTATTTATTTATTTATTTGAGAGAACGAGAATGAGAGAGAGAGTGTGTACATGAGAGAAGGGAGGGTCAGAGGGAGAAGCAGACTCCCCACTGAGCAGGGAGCCTGATGCGGGACTCGATCCCAGGACTCCAGGATCATGACCTGAGCTGAAGGCAGTTGCTTAACCAACTGAGCCACCCAGGCGCCCCCAGATGCCACCTTTGATATCTGCCTCATTCTGCCACCCCTCGTCCCACTCCCTTCCTGCAACACAACATCAAGTCCTTGAGCTAGTTGCACAGATACAGTCTTTGGAACCCTCGCCCACTGTACCCTCAGGCTACTTTCCTCGAGGCGAAACATGCTACACACCTCAGGCATAAGTGGTCTGCATTTGTTGTGGGGAATCTTCTGACAGGGAGATCTGTGAAATGTCATTAGCATTGTCTGTCCTCAGAAGGGCCCTGTGCTTGGTTTAATGCTCTGCCGTCGCCATCTTCAAATTCTTCATACATTTTATTTTTTTTAATTAGTTTTATTTTTATCTTTTTTGCTAACCAAAACATTTTCTGAAAGAAAAAAACACCAGGCGGCTGTCTTCTGGAAGTTCTTGGGCCTCAGACCTTAGGAAGCAGGACCCTTAGGCCCATGACCTATTAGAAAAGGACTAGAACAAAGTTCCATGGCCAGGCCACCCTCTGCTTCTCAGATACCATGCTGAGTTGCAAGTTCTGTACCCATGTTTCTAGGTTGACTCATAGGCAAGGTCTACAGGTCCCAAGCTTGGTCTTCAGAGGTGGCCTTATTGGGACAACTCTGCAGAGCCCGCCTGTTGGTGTCCATCTTGGAGAGTACGTCAGCAAGCTGCTAATGCTATCAGGTAGATGAGGATGTCACTAAACTCTGGGGGAGCCAGGCTTGGGGGCCAGTCTCCTTATCAGGCTTCCACTGTAAAGGGATCTGTGAGCTCCCCAGTTCCCCCACCAAGGCCAATAGAAGCCTCTGAGTCTGGTGGAACTGGCCCCAGTCCTGTTCGGGAGCAAACTCAGCATGGAGGCAACAGATGTCCTCAAGTGTAGGCTCTGGGCTGAAGCTGAAGGGGTTGGCAGCCGCAGTGACCTCCCCTCCAACCCCGCACCCCCATGTCCCCATTTGCCCGAGACATGCCTTGAAATTCTTGATACATTTTAAACAAGTGGCCCCACATCTTCATTTTGGACATGTCCCTGCAAATTATGTAACAGGTACTGGTCTTGATCGTTTCCCAGCTATAACCTCCCAATAACCCTGCTGAGCGCTAGGACCCGTCCTGACTAGGGCTGAATGTTTTAAAGCCACCTTCCCCAGGCAGTGGAGGGGTTTCGAGTGAGTCATGCTGGCCCCATTGTGGGCTGGTGGTCGGTTGTCCCCTGTCCCAGAGCTCCCCACCACACCCCACGTCTATAGCCTAGAGGACTAGGTTTCCCCTGCAGCTCTTAGTTGAAATGAGAAGCCTCTCAGCTGGCTTCGCAGGAGCCAGACTCCCTGCCTAGAATTTCCAGCCCCTCTTCCAGAAGCCTGGGTGCTGACGTGGGCATCTATAGTTTCCACCATGAGCAGGATGGTGGGTACCTTGGAGCAGCCCACAGCCTGTAACCAAGGACCATCATTTCTGCATCCATTGACCCAACCAAGACTACGTGAATGCTCAGCATGCACCAGGCACTACATGGGCACTGGGGACAGGTCGGTAAGATAAAGATGTTCCTGCGCCCAGGGAAGTTTCCATTCTAGTGGGGGAAGTCAGACAGTGAACAAAATCAATGAGTGGGTTGTGGGCTGAAAAATGAATGGTACTCTGGAACAATGGCAGAGACAGGGAGGGCTGAGGGGGTGCCGTGTGCACTAGGAAGGGAAAATCTGATGCAAGATTTAAAGGAGTGGAGGGTATTAATTTCCAGGGGAAGAGCATTCCCAGCACAGGGCACAGCTGGTGCAAAAGCCTGAAGGGGGAGTGAGCATGGCTGACAAGGAGGAGGCAGGAGACCTTGTGGCTGGAGCCCACGAGAGGAGAGAGGTAGGAGGAGAGGCCGGAAGAGGAGCTGGGCCTGGGAGGGGCTGGTCACAGCAGCTGGGAGCAGCAGAGGGACAGGATCTGTGCCAAAAGAATCTCTCGAGCCGCTGTTCTAGGGCAGACCATAGAAGGGCAAGTGTGGAAGCATGAAGACCCATCAGAAAGCGATTTAATTGTCCAGAGGGAAAGTGTACATTCCTTCAGACGTTAGGCCCGAGTCCGTGCTCCTCTGAACATTGTAATTGTTCATGCTCAGGGGGCCTCATCTCTTCTGGCTTCTTCCCCACAGCTTTACGGTGTGGAGCCTTCAGCAGCTTTTACAGGGACACCCACCCATGAAAGAGGAGACCCATGGCCTGGCAGGGCATCCCCTCTCGCTAAAGAGTTTAAAAAAAAAAAAAAGGCTAGCTTTTCACCTGGGGATTGCCTACCTCCGCAGCTGGGGAGGCTTTCCTGCTTCACGGCGCCGTACACCTGCCCAGGCCTGCCCCGCGTCCCCGGCCCTTGCCCCCCAGCAGTCCGTCTCTACTCGTGGCCTCCCTCATAAGCTTGCTTTCAAATGAGCCTCCGTGGACATGAACTCAAGTCAGTAAGAGACGCCGGAGACACCGGTGTGTCACTGCCGAGACACGGGTCACTGCAGCCGGTAAGAGACACCCTCGGAGGTCAGAAAGCTCACGTGGCAACACAGCCAACTGGATGATGCCTAACGGGCAGAGAGAGCCGGGCCCATGCACACCTGGCCGGCAGGTCACTGGTAAGTGGGGAGGCAGGTGGTGTCAAAAGGCCTGCCTGTCTCCTTTTCGTCCGCCTCCATCATCTTGTTCGCTTGCCAATATGTTATTGTACTTATGAATGAAAGTGAAACCTTTCACACCGATCGCAGATTGCGTCTGGAATCAAGTAAGAAAATTGGGAGGGTGTGAACAGGACAGCACTCTCCAAAATGGAGGTAGCATCATTATCTGGGAAAGCAGACTCCAGTGTTCTCCCTTTGTGTTTGGAAACACCATGCTGAATACCTTCCAAATGATTAAATCCCATCAAGCTGTTCCAATTTTCATTGTTCTAATAATCTGCCCAGACTCTCCCAGCACCCATCCTGGGGGCTGCCTGGACCCAGGCTGAGCTACGTTGGCTACTTTCTGCAGGAAGACTGGCGGGGGAAGTGGAGTGCAGGAGGCTGGACACTGGGCCCCAAGTCAGTGCACTCGCTGAGCTCTGGAACCTGGGACACAGGGCCTCACCGCACAGAGGTTCCGTGTCCTTACCTGTAAAATGCTCTACAGACTTCACAGGGTTTGGGTAGTATCACCTGAAATGACACACTCGCAAGTCCTCTATAAGTTGGACAGTACAGTGCGACGCCAATCAGCCACCTCAATGACTAATCCACCTGCAGAATCAACAACATGATGCTCATCAGCATCGTATACCTAGCAATTCCCAGATCCAAATGCAGATTGAGTATGGATGTTTAAGGGACTTCCGTGCCTTCTACACCTTAAGGTTTATTTGTTTGTTTCAGTTTGTTTGTATGTTTGGAAAACAAGAAAGCCAGGTTGCTGGATCATATTGCTCATCAAGGTCTTTGGGTCATTTTAAATGAGAAACACCATGCCACGGGTCACCGCAGTTGCTTGCAGTAATGAGTAGGAGCTAAGGAATTCCATAGATTACCCGCAAGTGAAAGAAAGGAGAAAAAACACTCCACAGTTAAAACCTGAATCAACAATGTTACAGAAGGACTGCTATGGGAGGTGTGATGGGGTTCGGTTGTGTAATAATGGCCGGCCCACTAATTAGGGTTTAAAAACATCTTACAGGGTAGTTGATATTCCCCCCCAGTCATGCGGTGCTTTCAGGGGCTGGGGGTTTGGAGGAGTGACGCATGGTAGGATCTTGGAACATTCTTCCTCGGCAATGACTGCCTTATCCATAAACCCGCCAGCATGGTATCGCAGAATCTCTGGAGGTAAGAGTCATTCTGGGGGTTGCCGGCCGGGAGGAAACACTGCAAAAATACTGCACTCTACGGGGGCCAACTCTTATGAGCATGTTAGGAGGCCTTCACACTCTCAGAATACCAAGATAAGGCACAGAGAGGCATATTGTAGAAAGTATTGGTCATGGAACCCCATGGCCCTGGCTCCAGCCCTGGTTCCAGCACATACTATAAAAGTCTCGTGTAATGACTCGGGTTCCCTGATTCCTCGCCAGTGAAAACCACCTCTGCGATGGGGTCGGCTGAGCGTTCGAGAGGCCACTGTGCCTGGGAGCCTGAGGCGCATGCACAGCCAACACATCTCGAGCACCTCCCTTGTGCCGAGCACTGTGCTAACCACGTTCACATGGGCTATTTTACATAACTCTCCAGTGATCCTGTAAGCTAGGTGCTAATCCTACCTTCATTTGTCAGGAGAGCCTGCATTTAGCGCAGCCTAAATTGTCCCCGCTTCTACATCGTTCGTCTTCCGAAGTCCTGTTCTTGTTTAATCAAAACATGTCCTTTCAGTTAAGAATGCCCAAATCCTCTTGGAAATGTCTCTACCTTCCCCAGCAGAGCCAAAAGGCCATAAAAGGATTTCTCCTGCATATGGAATTTAGGAGGGATTCCTCTTTTGGGTGCGTGGTGTTATGTGTTAGCTCTGGACATGAAGGAAGGTTCACGTAGCTAATAAGTAGCATATTGTAAGGTCAGTGCTGTATGGGTATTACGCAGCAATTCTCGAAACAACTGTATGAGACAGGCTGTTAGCATTTCCAATTTGCAGATGAGGAGACCAGGGCATAGGAAGGTTAAGTGGTATGTCCAAAGTCACACAGCCGATTAATGGCAGAACTGGGACTCGGGCCCTACCCCGCCTCCATGGAGGGCACTCAACAGAGAGGGCATTTGTGTTCCTTGCATCCCACCCACCTCCCCGATTGCCCCGGGGCCCCTGGCTATGCTGGTACTAAGAGGCCCCAGGAAAGGGTCATATAGACACACGTCAAAACTGCGGCCCAGATCCAGAATGCATGGGGTCTGCTTTATGGGGAATAGTGCAAAGGTAATTGAAACAGGAGATCTTCCGGCTTATGACTTTTAACAAAGGAGCAAAAGCTGACTTGAAACTATTTTGTTCTCATAATACTTTGCTAGAAGTAGCCTATCGGGGGTGGGGGGGTGGTTCTTTGGGATTTGATTTTGGATTATAATAAAGAATATCTTGACTACAAATTTGGTCTTGAGATATCATTTAAAATGGATGTCTGTTCAGATCTCCAGAATCAAGATTTTAGTTTCTGGTAGAAAGCGGGACACTCAGCTTCCCCTCCTAATTGACAATCCTTTGTGCCAGCCCTTTTAACACTCTCTGAGAGTCTAGTGGCCTAATAAAATCAGCACTGTGATGATGTACTACATACTTATGGAAATCAAGGTGATTTTATTAAGAGACATTTTGCTTTATATCAGGAGTTAGATGGTGCAAGTAATTTAAGATAACAAAGGTCTTCATTTTGTCCCGGAATTGGCTCGCGCTGCTGATTCAGCTTTGGAACGGGTACCTGATGAACAAGGAAAGGAGACAGAGGGCATTTGAATGTCACCTGCGGCCCAGGTCCCTCTGAAGTCAATGGGCGTCCTGTCTGCAGAGAGGCTGCCCCATCATTATGGTGCTAATGGCATTATTTTCTTTGGCCATTAACGTGTGCTGCCCAAATCACTGCAAAATGCGAATAACCGCGGCTCTCCGGGGTTCCCCTGAGTGAGGGGCCTGTGAAAATTTATCTCCAGCCTCCAAATCAAATTGTTCAGGCCCCCCTTGGCAAGTGTGTTTTTCCCGATGCTCTCCTCCATGTCAGAAAGTTCTCAGAAAAAGCACTGATTGCTGGGAACAGAAGCCAAGGGAGGGTTTGCCTTCTGGAAAGATCCTGCTTACTCAGGATCTCAGTCGTCGGCGGGCTTTGACCGAGCCAGGGCTGGGGGCTGTATCAAAGCAGAGGCCACAGGGAGTGTGTGTGTCCGGGGTACCAGGCCGGGGAGGGGCAGGCAGGAGAATGCGGTTCACGGTTTACTGAGGTGTGAACTAGAGAGGGTCAGGCAGGTGAGGAGGAAGCAGGAACCCGTTTGCAGAGACCTGGCCAGCAGTGGGTCAGAGATCGGAGACTCACTGCTGACCAGGGATTTTTATAGAAGGAGTCTGCTCAGTGATCCTGCTGTTCATCCTCTTGTTACATATTCTGCTCAGGGGAGAAAGCCGCTTTCTCCAAGGCTCCTGCCGAAGTCTCCCACAGGCCTTGTGGCATGTTCCCCTCCTCCCAGGCTCAAGCCCTCACTCAGGGAAGCACGCATCAGCGTGGCCTTTAGAAAACCACCCTTGACAGCTCTTCCAGCCCTGGCAAGGCTCTACTCAGCCAGAGGATCCCAGGCCTGGGAAGAAACTGGAGGGCAGGTGGACACTTCCCCCTCTTCCTCTCAAGGTAAGAGCTAACCTGAGGACAGAACAGTCTTGAGAGGACAGGTAGGTACATCAGACCTGTAAGGAAGACGGCCCCCCTTCTTTGCACACCAAGGGCTCCCAAGGCCCGGGATTTTCAGGCTCAGGCCCACCTTCCTCCTGAAGCCTGACTAAGCTTGAGAGGAACCAGAGCCCCGGTGGGGTGGGAACCTGGGAGGTAGGGCTGGAGTTGGTCTTGGTCCCAAAGCCCTAGGTGCCTGAGCTGTCCTTGGCTTCCATGCACTTAGTCAAAATGGATTTCCACGCTTCAAACTTTCTGTGTAGCATTCCGAGTCATTCCCTCAGATCTGCCTTTCAGTTCAGGGAAGTGCACCTCAGTTACGTGAGAACTGTTGTTTTACAGATCCATGACTAATGGCTGTCATTCTCATTCTTATAATTTCTATGTTGGCGATTTTTGCGAGCCTTTGTTATTGCTGTTTTTAATGTATTCTTTCCTAGTGGTTTTTATGCCTTATTCTATAATTTAAAAATGTTTATTTTATATTCTCTACCAGATTGCTCAATCTCTGTGGTTTTTGTTTCTGCCATGGTGATTTAGCTGTGTGTGTGTAGGTGAAATCTTCTGGTAGAAGCTAATGTATAGTGGAGGGCATGTTTGTGTGGGAGGCGGTGCGCCATGGGCGATGAGGTATCTGCCCTGGTTCTGGGCAGGCATCCGCTGGACATCAAGCACTCTTCAGTTCGGAGCACTTTTTTCCTCAGTCAGGGAGTCCCGATCCATGTGTGTAATGTCAATTCAGATCCCACCCCCGAGCATGAAGTGCAAGGTTGGCTTTTAATTTTATTCATTGTAGACATTTCTTCCTACCTAGAGCACAAGGCTGGGCGGAAACCTATCTGGGGCATAGGATGGAGTTTTCTTGATCCCCGTCTCACAAACCAAGAGCGCTTTAAGAGTTCTGCGTTTAGGCTAAAACCTCTCTTCTCACGCATCAACTTGAGTAGACTCGAGGCCATGTTTCTTATCCATGCATGGGAATGGAAAGTTTGGCTTTTCACCTCCTGGGTTACTATTACTTCCGCTGAAGCTAACAATTCTGATTTTAGTTCACTCTTCACTTTGGGCATGCGAGCATTTCCATTTCTTTCTTTGACTTCAACTTGTATTAAAAAACAACAGCACAATTTTTTTCCATTCTATTTCCTCTAGGGTCACTCTGTGTCTGGAGCAGAAGGGGTGGCTGAGTCAACTTAGTCCACCATATTGCCAGGAGTGAAGCCCACGTGCTAGCTTCTGGGAGTTAAATTTCACCTCACGTACCTAGTGACTGCAGTTTTGCTGAGCCAACTGCTAACCTACACGGCAATGATGCTGCCCATGCACCTTGAGCATCATTGCCTCTGACCCTCTGAAGCTGAAATTGTCTCACAATTATACACTGTATCCATCTGTGTTGACCAAACCATAACTACTTTTCCCTTCTCCTCTGGGCCCTCTTGGTGGACAGCTAACTACCCTCTGGAGTGCTCGCCGCTGAGGGTGCACATGAGGAAGGGACTTGGTTAGTTGGAGGTTCTTCGTTCCCTCTTCAGACAGACTGTTCAGGCAGCCTGGAGGGACGAGAATCTTCCATCATCTGAAATCCTGTAACTTTTTTGGGGGAGGGGCACAAAATCCCTCTGAGGAAAATGGTGTATCCTGTCTTGAGGGAAAAAAGTGCACACACAGACACTTCTGTATGAATTTCAGGGATTCATTAACCCCCTGAATCCCACGGTAAGGACTTCTGCTCTGGGGGCTGATGGTTCTTTGGTAAATCAGAAACCCTAGTTTGCTAGTTTTTTTCAAACCAGCTCTAGTGAAAGATGTTAAAATGAGACCTATGACATAATAACAATCTTTCAATTTGTCACTCTCCTGATGCCATCTTTAAACAAAACACTGGCCCTGGGAGTAATGTCAATAATTAGTGACAATCTCCTATAAAATCTCTTCTTCAAAGTGCTTTTTATTAAATAGTTGAATTGTCACTAGAGCATGATTTCCTCAAACACAGCTTTCTGACTCAAACCCATGCCATCTCAAGGGCAGGAGTGGTCTCATGAGTGAGACAGAACTAGTGCATCACAGTAGAAATAAAGCTGGATTCTAGACTGGATTTCTAGGTTTGGGATCTGGCTTTGCCACTAACCTTCAAGTGACTCTGGGAATTCCCAATCTCCTCAGCTTCCTTTTTCCTTATCTGTAAGTGAGGAAGTTAGATTAGATCAGGGGCTGACCAACTAAAACCCACCAGCCAAACCTTGCGTGTGGCCTGTTTTGCAATAAAGTTGTGTTCGAACCCAGCCACATTCCTTCATTTCTGTATCATCCATGGCTGTTTTCATGCCACAGAGGCAGCTGAATAGTTGTGAGGGAGACCAGATGACCCACAAAGCCTGAAATATTTACTATCTGGCCCTTTACAGAAAAGTGTGCCCTTGGCCTCAATGACCTCTCCATCCCTCTCCACCTCTTGATCTGAGATTCTTGGAGGCCAAGGGACAATAACCCAGCCCAGTCTAAGGTCACGTGTGGAATACAACCAAACGGTGGATGCACGAAGACAAATCATTTATATTATTTTGTTGAAGCACTCCCTCAATAACTTGCGTCAGGAAGTCTAACAGTCAAGTGGACTTAAAACAACCAAACTTCACGGGTGCGTCAAATTGTCTCAAGATCCAGACACTCAGCAATTCCAGAAAGATCTTCCTCCAATGTATGCAAATCAGTGAAGTTTTTACAAATGATTCGCTCTGAAAATATCCATGAATAAACACAGTGAAGTTGCCGAAATAACCAACAGGATAGCATCTATAATCCCTCTTACCCAACTCAGAGCCTGTTTCGAAATGAGCTAGAGCATCAGACAACCAACTGAGAAACCTTCTGATCCAGATGACAAGCAGGGTGTTAACCTGAGCGTGAACTTTCTGGGCTGAATATTCGAGAGACTGATATATTTTTATGATCTGTTGTTGTCCAAACGACCCTTTCCAAACATCATGGAGTCCAGAAGTTACCATACCACAAGGTCACAGCTGCTGTGGCAGATATCCTAGAGGCTTAGGATTTCCCAAAAGGTCAACTTCCAACAGTCTCATTAGATTGGAACGAATCTATTTTTTAAATTGACTTTCCTATTCCTCTTCACTTAATTCATCCAGGAAGAGATTACTTGAACTAAGTAAGCAAGAAACGTTTTTTTTTCTGAAATTAACATATTTGAAAGTGTTAAGCCTCTATATTAAGGGTTGAAAAATGAGACTGGAGCCAGTCCCACAGATGTTCAAAATTCCAGGTCTCAAGGAGCAGGAAAAGTCTCCCACCATTGATGTAATTTAATTTATGCTTTCAATCTATCCCAACCATCAGACTTCTAGCTCCCCTGCTCTTCCAACAGCATCTTTACGGACAGCCACGTTTTTGTTTGGGTGCAGTAAAAATAACATAGCATGGCCCTTTTCTTAACTGACCCAGAGGAGCACTTTCCAAAACAGCTTTGAAAAATCTCTATCATCTGCCATTGTGGTAATTGGAACAAATTGCTCCCTCCCCACCACCCCCACCGCCATGACAGGACACGTATGATGACAAAAAACAAGGTGTTTGAATCCCTCTCCACTTCCTCAAAAGCATAAGGAGTTTGGCCCCCACCCCAGCTGGTGTGGTTCTTTGGGGTCACATGTAAACACAGATTCCCCAGAGGTGCCCAAACGGGATGGTGAGGAGAACAGAAAGTCAAATTCCTCCCGAGGAGCTTGAAGAGCATGGGAGATTTCCTGGCACGTTGGGTATTAGGTAAACCGGGCATACACTCTCAATTTTGGCCATCTGGAGAGTTCTTGGTCAGTCCCACAATTGCTATTCTTGCTGAGGAATTTACCTTCTGCTCCCTCCTTGGTACCACAAGACATTTGATCTCATCACATATATTTTTATTTGTGGGTTGTTGTTTTTTTCTGGAAGATTCCAAACATCATTTCATGCATCTCACACAGCATTCCTCTGCCTTCCTCCTGGCCCGCTACTTTAATTCCTTTCCCCAGGAATCATGGAGTCCTCTCTCTCTCTTCCAAAAGGACCCTTGCCCCTCACAATCCCTTAAACTGATTCCTGTTCTTCCTCATAGATCATGGCTCCATCTTTTGCTCCCCTCCCCGCATCCCACCTCACCCCTCCTTCTGACTGAAAAAAATTATTTCTCTCTCTTGCCATTTGGGAGCAAAAACAATTGGGGAATTGTCTAGAATGAGAGCCTTTGCTGTTCACAGCTTTTTTTGGGGGGGGGGGGGCAAGTAGCTAGGATGTGGATCATGGATGCAGAGTGGGATGGACACATGACCTTGTGATAGCTTAGACTGTTCAGAACTTACTAACTTTTAGAATCAACCCAGACAAGGACAAAAGAAGAACAGAATGTTTGCGTGATCAGCATCACGATCCATTGCTTTGCTGCTCCCAAATTTCTTTACTTTTTCTAGTCAAGAAATTTTTGCATTGCCTTGTTTGGCACCAGAACATTGGTCTTGCTCATAACTCTGCTATGAAGTTCTTAGTTCCAGGGTCTATCTCTGTTCAAATCTTGGTTCTATATTTTGTTTTACTGTTTATGTTTCCTTATTCAACTTCCTGGTCTAAACTCTGTCAAGTTCACCTTCTGCCTAATACAGTTGTAATACTTTCTAAATTAAGTGCCGGCAGCTCCTAAAATACAAACACCAAATTTATGAATGTCCCTTACATTAAAAAGCCTGCCCCTTCTTACTTCTGGGTCGCATTTCAGAAGCCGTGGAGGGAATTCTCTCTTCTCTGCGAAGTTCTGGCAGCAGGAGGAGAGTTTCACGTAGCCAGCTTCTTGAGTGGGGACTGATTTCCCACAGGCACCACTGAGCATGGCGGTCCACCTCTTACACCCGCCTGCAAAAGCCCATTTAATCCATCATGTAACTGGAAAAGATTGACAAAAATACAACTGATAAAAGATGTTTCTGCTAATGCGTACTATTTCACCTTCAGGAGGGGTTCAATTCGCATAGCCACATTTATTACAGTGTTTCCATGGGCAATGTTTGTTCCAAGTTCCCAAAACTGATTTACAAACAAAGTCTTGGAAGAAAAATCCAACCTAAATTTAGAACTTCCTAGATTAGCTTGAGTTTTCAGCACATATTTTTCCTTTTGTTTGCACGAGTCATCTGGGGACAGGTTTACTGAGGCTGCCCCTGCAGGCAAAGCGAAGCCATGAGCTGAGGTTGGCATCTGTCTGGGGTAAGCCACCCAGCTGTAGGGGTGGGGGCGAGGCCAAGCGAAAGGACACTCTGTAGCCAGGGAAAGGAGTTTTGGTTTTAACTTGGACTGAATCTTCTGGCTTCCGAGTCAATCACTCTGCCTGTGTAAAACACACCTCAGATCGATTTTGTAAGTAAATTCTCCCTTTACACCTGCTCAATCATTGGCTTTGTTGTGAATGAGTCTTCCTTAAAAAAAAAACTAAATAGTACAAACCCAAAACTTCCAAAACGGAACCTCAGAGAGTTGTTCTCCATACTATGATGGAATTCACGCACGTGGGACTTGCCCAGAACCAGAACTCTGGGCCCCCGCAGCATTCCTATGGCAGCTGATGGACCATACGAGAACATGGTTTTGGGGCCTTTCTTCTGGTGTGCTCACCCAAAGGCCGGAGCTGTTCCTTGAGTCTCATTAACCATAAGTGAAAAGGACTCCTTGTGAAGGCTGCTCCTGGGACACAAGCCTGGTTTCTGGGCCAGGTGCTCTGGGGGTACGCCCACTCATTGCCAAATCGCCACAATAGTCAAGGTATGCCCTACACAGACACTGGGGCCCTTTTGTTCGCCAGGCTTGTAAGTGGCATTTTATTTAAGCAATAATGACTGGGAGAGAGGGCATTTCCTGATACTTAATGACCAACTGCAGGAATTGTGGGCCTGAGGCAATGCATATAATACCCTATTAAACTCTCAAATTTAAAAATGTAAAGAAAAAAATAATTACCTTCTTATGCACGTTACCATGGATACTGAGAGTTGTTTATAGTTTTAGTCTTTTCCTAGAGGTTAAAGTCCAGTGGAGCAACCAATAGGAAAAGCGGAAACTTCAGTCTCCGTTTCCACTCACTTTATAATATCTGGCATTACCTAGTTAGCGCCTCTTTCTTTAAGAAGGTGCACGTTGCCCCCGAAATAGGATATGTAACATGTGATATGGATCGCCATAAAAAGTATTCATATTTTATTGAACAGTTTGGCAATCAGTATTTAAAATCAGCTAACCTTGTAGATAATCACATTCTGTTTCCCCAGAGTGGCAGGAACTTTCAGACGGTTCTTCATCTCCCCGACCCCAAGAATGTGCCATTTTTTTCAGCCTTCAAATTGCATGCACATATTTAATGCATTAGTGCCAGAAACACTTTTTCAGTTGGATCTATTATTACAGTGCATAACTCAGAGATTAACATTTAATCATGAAGGAGAAAATACTCAGAGAAGCACCTAATACTCCATAATTTACATAGTAACTATTTGTTCTATGATTTTTTTTTTTCCCAACTCTTAGAACACTGTTTCTCTTCTAACTCTTAGGGAAAGACAGGACTTAATTAAATCAGTTTCTCAACTCTGCAGACCTAAGGTCGCAAATGGGAACCACTAACTCACTGGTATCTATTCTGGGAATAAAAGAACTCTAAGGAAAATTTAGAGACTTAATTTCACCGACAACTCCAAACTTTCTCCCACAAATATGTTTTCCACTGTTATCAGCAAGATTTATCTGCTCTTATTTTTCTTTATTCTATCACCATCAAATAGGAATATAACAAGCCTTGCTCAAATATTTAATGTAGAAATAACGTTCATTTATTCAGTACCCACTCATTCATTTATTTATCTATTAGGTGTTTTTAAAGCATATTGTGCTTTATCAGGAGCCGGACCATAAAAGCGTGCAACTGAAAAAGCTAAACTCCCCACTCTTGAAGAAATCTCTCTGCTGAGGAGTCAGGCACGGAACATAAATGAGGGTACTTCACTGAGGGCACCACACTAGAGGTCTCACGAGAGGTGTTGGGGAGCACAAAGAAAGGGGAGGGCAACTCTCCTGGAGATTCAGGAGGTGACATTTCCTTTTGATGTGAACTGTAAAGCACTATACACAATTATCAAGTTATTATTATAGTTTTATTTCCTTAACTATTCTTCTATATGGATACAAAGATGGAAAATTCCTAAAGAATCTATAACACAGTTGGGAGTCAAATATAGAAATTTGATAGTGGTTATAAAACCTATTTTAACATACTTCCCCTCTACACTTCTCCCCAAATATTCATATCTCTAAACAGCGCTAGATTTATAGAGAGAACTAAGTCTTGACCTGAGGACACCAGGAGTCTCTGGGCTAAGGAGGTGGGCACCTTCTACTGTGCTGACTTCCACACTGAGATGCAGTGCAGCAAGCCCTACATTTCCTGCCTTTATAAAAGCACCTGAAGAGAATCCTGACACCTTCCTTTGAATGATTTTTATCTACAGACATCCAAATCATGCTCAGCGCCTGCGTGATTTATCTGGGTTCTTAGAATCAGACCGCACAAGCTAAAACCTTAAGCCCTGAGTAGGAGGGAAACACAGGGATCAGACGAGAATTTATTAGGGAAGGCTGCCTAGAGCCCTTGGGTTTGAGGAAGACCTTTTGGGATATAATGAACATATATGCACAGAGAAAGGCTAGCGTGGACGAAAGCGGCCAGACAGTATCCAGCCAGTCCTCGGGGGTTACAGAAAGTAGATTAGTTCCCTGGAACAGAAGGGCTGGCTGGCTGGGGAGCAAGGAGAACTTAGATTAAAAAGATAAGGGCAGGAAGGAGAGCAGATGGCAAATAGCCCCGTCGAGGAGCTTGAGGAGTGTAGATGGATTGCTAAATTCCTACTGTCCTCAGGACTCTGCACAGACGTCATCTCTGGATTGCTTTCCCTGATCTCCACCCCGCACTCATAGCACTTAAAAATGTTGTACTGAATGAAATGATCTGTTTAAACATCAGTCTCTGTGCTTCCCCACATCCCCGGCTCCGATCACCCGCGCGGGGATCGCTCTGCCAGTTGCATGCTCAGAGCCCAGCACAGTGCCCGTCAGCACTCACTTATTCAGCAAAGACTGTCTGAGGGTCGCCCTTGAACCAGCACTGTGCTTGCAGCCAAGGAAACGGTGGTGATAAAGAAGGACTATGTCCCTGATCATGTGGAGCTTACACACAGTATTCATCAGGGAGCCATTCTACATTCTAATGCAGAACAGACCTGAAGAAACTGCGGAAGATTCTTTGGGATCTGAGTATGGGGGGAGTGTCTGCAATTCCAGCCAGAAACGTCAGGTGGGGGACATCACCTTATTGCACAGGTGAACACAAGAGGAGTTAGCTACATCTGGCACGATGCCAGGGAGAAGCCCAGGGCTGAGATGGCCCATCAAATGGCCAATCAGAGCTGAAGAGGACCAAGGCGCCAGTACTAGAAAAGTTTACTATTATTTTCAACAGGGGCTCTTCCATGGAAAAGTCCAGGGGAAAGTGCAGATGGTTTTGAAAGGAAGAGGAAAAGTACTGCTGCAAGTATTTTGACATCGAAATGCATATTGATGAGGCAAACAGGAGGGCTGGGCCCAGTATTCTCATAAACCAGCTCCCCTGGTGCTGGCTAAATCAATTGGGAAGTCCATGTGAGGGAGATGACCTAACCTAACTGGGAAAGCATGTGGGCCCAAAAGACGGGAGCTCTGACTCAGGCTCTCACAGTCCCGGGCTACATCGCTCGCCCCAGCTGCCTGGCTCTCCCTGCGTCCTCCTGCCACGTCTACCCTACCCACTGCTCCCACGCTCAGCAGCCCTCACCCCTACCGGCCCTCACGTGTCCGAGCTTCACAGCTGGGAAGCATGAGGGGGCTTGTGCTTACACTCCTTCTAACCGGAGACTTTTAGAGCTGCCGGGCTCATCCAAACCACGAAGGGCAGAGCTGGGGCTGGTGCGAAGTGGGGGAGGGAAGGGGAGGCGTGACCCCCCTGCAGCCACATGCAAGGTCAACATCACACGATGGATTAGCCCCATATGCCCCTTCCAGTAAAAGATCTGGGATGTGTGATATCAAATGGAAAACCTAGTTCACTTGCCTCAGAAGGACCATATAAAAAGGGGAAAAAGTTGTCGGTTCTTTACTTAAGTCAAAAAAGGAGGCATGTGTGCCCAACTTCCACTGTATCATTTATCAGAAGAATCCGCCTGTGAACATGGCCATTCGGGCTAATTGCATGAAGAGGGTCAGCAAATGATCATGCATACGTTTTCTTTATACTTGTCCCCTCCTGACACTCAGTATATAGACTGTAGAGAAGAAGTTGCAGGGGTGGGGGTGGGGGGCTTATCCTATTTAGCACAGTTAGAGTGCTAAGCTGGGCAAACTTGTTAAAGAGGCTTTCTGAACTACTTTCTCTGATTGATAACTTTTGCTCATGACAAAACTCAGAGGAACCACCTCGTTCTTTTCCCCAAGTCTCCCAAGATGGAGCTTTACAAGACATGGACTTAAAGTGGCAAAGAAAAATTTGCTTTGATGATTTGTCCAGGTGCTCCAGCGTTAAAGGAAAATGTAAGCAAACAGATAGCACCTGGGGATACACCGATCCCTCTTTCCTGATCTGCCCTGAGCTCCCCCAAACCTCCACAGGGAGAGAAAGCTACTATTGGGTGAATATAAGGTCTAATTCGAGAAAAGATTCAGAGTTTCATAAAAATGAATCATGTTTGTGAGTTTCTACAGTTGCCCGTGGAATGCAAAGCTCAGCAGATATCTGAATTATTAAACGTTTGCTTTATCAGTGTGGTTCAGTTTCAAGCACGGATTGAGCTGAAAAACAAACCAGGCCTGCAAAGGAAGCACCAACCCTTAGGATTCTAGAGATGAATATATGAACCCACAGATTCTCCTCAAGTTTCTGACCATGTATCAGAACCCTGAGGAATGTCTGCAGCTACTTAGCTCTGGCGAAATGCATTCTCTCGTACACAATGGCTAAAATCCAAACAAAGAATTGAAATCAGAGTTGGAAATCTGGCATCTGAAGTGAGATATGCCTAGATTGAATGTACTCAGGAATTCTCACAAAGAGTACACTTTTCTACATATATGTATATTTGATCAAAATCAACTGGCAACTAGCAAGAGACTCATAATGATAGTTTGATATTAATAAAATCAACTACTTTTTATAACTGAAGTTTCCTTATTCACAGGGCTCCCCAGCCTTTGAACGCAAAACTATTTCATCTGGTACTAACCCAAGTTTTACTGGCTGTTATGGGTCATGTTCCAAGGAAGCTGTTTATTAAGAAGTGCTCTTGGGATCAACTGGGAAAGGGGAGGGGGAAAGCAGGATTAACAGAGGGAGAAGTTGAGACGTAGTGCAGTCTCAGTAAAAGCATCAGTCAACCCACATGGAGTTCTGGACTGAGAGTAGTCTTCTAGAACTGTCCCAAATTAGAAGAGGAGCATTTAATGCAGGTTGTCCCTGGGAAGCGGCGTGATCTTCAGATGACCAAACAGTCTTCCTTACATGAGGCAAACCCTATAGGCTAAGAGCTAAGGGCCATCTTCTTACAAAGCTCCCAGGAGCTGGAGGAAAAGACCTTCAATCCTGAATAGGAATCTTCTCAAATAGGAATCTGGATAGGGCATCAAAGCATCCACTACAGTCCACCGCTTACAGTACTTGGATCCTCCTCTTCTTAGAGGTTCTGGAAAAAGCTCCTCCAAGATACCAGTGAGCTTCTGTTCCTGGTGGGAACTTAACAGAGGAAGGTTAGTAAGATGAATTATAGCTCTTGATGCTATGGCTGCTTTCAGGGTGACAACTGATACTCATCTTCTCCTTCCTGTTATCCACTGAAGGTCTTCCTCACTCTCAACAAGCATCTCTGCTGAGCTTGGTGGTTTTCCTGGTGATGAGAACAATCCCTCATCCCTGAGGGGTCTGGGCCACCAGCCATCATGCCCCTCTCAGGCTGTGGTCTAGTTCCTTCAAAGTTGGAGTAGGGAAACCAAGAGGTACCTAAGTAGGTCACCTAGGTTCTACATTATTCCTCCCTTTCCTGTACATAACAGTATCTTCCTGCCTTTTCCTGATGACCAGGCTCAATGATCCCACCCAAGACAGCGACTTTTCTTCCTGCCTATTGGCTTCTTGGTGCAAGGAGCTGGAATTATCCATGGACCAGCCACACTTACACTTCACAGAGGCAATCACTGTGTCTCCTGTCAGGAATATTCCCCCCACACACACACACACCCTTTAAGAACCAGGACCTCAAAATTCACAGAGCTCAATTTTGTGAGGATAAAAAGCTCAAATTCTTCAAGTAGGTCACTGGGAGGGATGGTCAGTAAGACTTTTTCTGCTTCTACTTCTTGGTTGCAAGACTCCTGCATTCTACCCATTGTGAACACAGTGGCATTTAAAGGTCTTTGATTTAAGGTCTCCTCTGGATCCTGAAGAATGGTGCCCTACCCTAAGAAGTATGGCTTTTGAGCTGGCACATCAGGTAAGTTTTCAGCAGGTCTGTCTATGCTATGCTCTGGCTGGCTGCCAGCACCGAGACATACAGCGTGAGATGGAACAGTGGCCTCATGTGCTCATTCCAACTTTCGCTGAAAAAATGCTTTGGTCTGATGTGATGTTATATTGGATTCCATGACAGTGGATTTAACACCTTTTAAGCCTTGGATAGTGGAGGCTACCTGAGGCCTAAGAGCAGGAAATATAAAATCCATATCCAGAATATGTGTCCATTCATGTTCAAATGAATTGCTGTTTCTTCCATGTTGGAAGATGTCCAATGTAGGCAGCCTGCCAGAGAGTCAGGTTGGTCTCCTTAAGGGATGGTGCTATATTAGGAACTCAGTATCGCTCTCTGCTACTGGAATGTTGGCCATTTGGCAGCAGCGTGAGCTAGAAAAACTTGGGTAAGTGGAAGTCCAGGCTAGTGGGCCCACACATAGCCTCTACCCCTGCCACCATGGCTCTTTGGCCATGTGTCTGCTGTGTCAAGACTCGAAGCGGCCGACGGCAGAGGCTGGGTGCCATTAACTGCTCAGTCATTTTGTCTCCCTGCATGCTTAGTGCCTCCCTCTTGTGAGCGCTATCAGGCAATACAAAGATCTTCCCACAGTAGGCCCTCTCACAGGTCCGTGCAATGGCTACTCCAGACCCCTCCTGGTTGCTAATCTGCCCATTTTCTCCCTCTAGGCCCCTGCCCATTCGGTCAAGCCATTTGTTACAGCCCATGAGTCTAACCTCAGGCCACTTCTCTTTCAACACAACGTAGATGACCAGGAACACCACCTGAACATTTCCTTCACCATTGTTGTTCAAGGCCATCCTTGAACGGGGCCATGGGGCAGTCACTGTTTTCAGCCTGCACCATACAGATCTGGCCCATCCAGCAAGCTTGAGACCCCTCCTCTTCAATCAACTGATCAGAAAGGATCCTCCGTATGGTCAGAGGTGTGAGCTGACGGGGAGATGTTGGTTCAGTAACAGTGGGTGACATGGAGCCCCTGTACAGCTTGGCTGCATCCCCTAGTCCTTCTTGTGCTTAATTCCAGAAGCACCAGTCCAGTCTTACAGTGAATTGGTCCTTGGCCTACCCCACGATATGATGTGGCGGTTCTGACAGAACCCAGTCGTGACGGGCTGGTTTGGTCCCATGGTCAGGTGGTCTCCCATGGTTAGGAGCTCTCTTTCCCTACTGGCTCCCCAGAGCACGCAAGAGCCATTGTTAGAAAGTTGTAGAGTTCTCTGCTGCCAATGGCACAGCCAGGCTCCAGAATCCTGGAGGTGCGTGTTGTGATTCTTCCACTGGGACTTGCCAATAACTCCACATGACCTCTGTTCCCAGCACCGATCCCTCTACTACCAGAAGTCCATTTAGCTTATATGGCCCGAGGGGTAGTACCGCAACCCAGACCTGATGCAGAAACTGTCCTTTTTCTGTTACTTTCTAAAAGCTCTTAACCTCTGAATGATATTCTGGTTGAAGCAGCGTTCCCAGGTGTGGACCATGCTGTTTCCAGAACTCAAATGCACTCATCAGGTTTTATACTTCCGTCTTCATGGTGGAGGAGTAAGATGCAAAACTTGGTCTCTTCCTTTGGTTGTGATGTCCAGGCACGCCCCTGAGCACAGCACCCCTAAAAACCGTACCAATATAGCAGGTCCCTATCAGGAGGCAGACAGGAATCCAGAGGCTTATTAGTGATTAAACAAATTCAATAAACGGTCTCCAAATGAAGACAATAAAGTTTTCCCACTGCTACTTAAAACAAAACAAAACATGATTTTCTTATCATTTTCAAAGTTTTGTCACATGGTAAGAGTGTGATACGTGACTCTGGGACATGTGGGCCATATGATTTTGTTTTTAAAGGCCTACCCACACTAATCGTTGCTTATTTATGCTCTCCAAATCCATAAATAGAGCAAGATAAAATGAACAAATAAGAAACTTCGGAGGAAGTTAAAAATACAGCTTGGAAAAATTAAAGAGAGCCAGGTTAAAGTTAGCAGATGAAAGCAGGGGGCCAGCGTGGCTGACCAGTTGCCAGATGGCAGATGGCAAAGGTCCCCCTGGGTCCTGCTGTGGCCGAAGCAGAGGCCGCAGCCACGACTCCTCACTCTCACTAAGCCCCGCCATATCCAGAGAAAGGAGAGAGGTGACGCCACGAACCGTCTCAAAAGTAACTGGACGGAGATGCTCACAGTGAGGAGGAGGGTGGGATGGGGGGAGCTGTGTGTGTGAAGACGTTTGGACACTATCACTTCCTTTGGTAAAAAGTCATGCCGAAATGACTTCACCTGGGTCTCCCAGACAGCAGATCCCAGGACGAAGGCTGGAGCGTAAATACTTTACTGCGTGGAGTGTGATCCAGACAGGAGGAGGGAGGGACGAGGAGAACGGAGCAGAGAAGGATGGAAAACCAACACGAGGATGAGTCACAGCTCCTGGCAAGTGGCTGCTGGCTCCTTCTGTCCTGCCTGAGTTGTAGGAAAGACATCTCGGGGCCGTCCATCTCAGGGGGGAGAAAAGGAATGCATGGATCCATTAGGGCTTATGCTTTGTAGGTCAAAGGTTTGCTCCCCAAACCTACTCCCCTGTTTCAGGCTTCGTCAGTGCAATGTGCCCCATTGCACTGTGCCCCATGTAGCTCAGAGAATCTCCGGGTGGATGGGACGCTTGAGCAGAGGTGTGAGGCCGGGCACGGGGCAAGGCCCTGGCAGGCTGCTCCCCCAGGAGGCTGCCCGGAGCCTGAATCCATGGCTGGAATAAGGGGTAGGGGGATGCCCAAAGGTGAGAAGGGGTGCCCAGTGCATACTTCAGATCTAAAACTAGATGTTGCTTTTATAGCCTCTTTTTAGAGAGAATCTTTTGATCTTGAGCAAATTTCTGATCTCTGAGTAGTGAACCCCTGTAAGATTTAAATGATGTCAGGATATTTGGACCAAGCACCATTCTGGGCATGGAGAGAGTCTACCCATGAACAGAGGCAACGGTTTTGTTTTTAAAGAGAGAGAGAGAAGAAGCAGGAGGAAGGGGTGCAAAGGGAGAAGCAGACTCCCCACTGAGCAGGGAGCCCGACATGGGGCTCAACGTGGGGCTCGATCCCAGGACACTGAGATCATGACCTGAGCCAAAGGCGGATACTTAACCACCTGAGCCTGCGCCCCTCGAGGCAACATTTAAAAAGTATGTCCTTTGCTCCCTGTTTCAAAGTATAAAGTATAAAGCTTTCAGGAGTGCATCGAAGATTACATCTGAAAACAGATTCACTCCAAACATCTAGTCTATCAAATTCTACTTAAGTTAATGTTCTACATGGAAAACAAAGACTTGAAGGAGTAAAACTGTCGGTATTATACATATGAGTGAGAAATCATTTCTACATTCATTTTCCGAGTATCTCTGAGTTTCCAGAAGCTGCTTTCTTTTATGCTGGGGAGTTAAGTGCAATGTTAAGACAATGTGAATTTTCACGCTGTGGTCTAACATACAGGCCCTGAAAATTTTTTCTTCTCTGAGAATCCAGTATTGATTTTTTTCACGGTCAAATTAAGCTACAACAAACGAGACAAGGTTTTCATTGTAAGCAGATCTCTATTATTTAAAATACTACGGACTTCTGGATCATAACCCTGTTGTTCAGAAACTTAGCACTTGGCTACTAAGTCAGTCCTGGAAAACTGACTGTAGGCAAAACTTCTGAAGCTTGATATACATCCTCCACTCCTCTGTTTGAGAATAGAGTATAATGACATCACAATTTAAATTTACTTAGAGGGCCTGCTCGGCAAATGCTGTTAAAGAATTAGAATCCTTCTAGCTGGAAAAGTAATGATGAATGCTCAGAACGCTTCACTTGAGCTAAGAAGGCAGAAAGCAGAGAAAAATTCCTCCCTTAGGCCCTGGTCCTTTGTGATCCTGCTCCACCAACAGGAGACTTAATTAGTTCAATTAACCTATTAGAGGTCGGATATTTAATTTTTAATTAATTAATCATTAGCAATTAAATAAAATTTATATCCATCAGGAAAATTCTAAATACACACGCGAGCTTTTAAAGTCTTAAAAACATCGTAAGTTAGATATCACTATTTCTATTGACAAATGAAGTGTCTGAGGTACAGAGAGGCAAAGAACTGCCTCAAAGTCACACAGCTAAGATGTGGCAGGTAGAGCTGCATTCCAGCTCAGACAGCAAGATGCCACCGAAGCCTCTCCAACCACATTCTCTCCGTGCTGTGGAAACACAAGGAACAAATCTGTCCAAGGTGTAACAAAGAAACCAGATGGAAGGAGCCAACCTTCATGGTGACAAATTAATCTCTTGAGCTCTCCCCACAACAGCTCCTTCTACCTCTCAGGGCCTGGAGTGGGGGGTGGGGAATGGTGCAGCAAAGTTATCATTTAGCTTCATCCATATCCCCCAGCTGCAAAATGTTACTAGAGGCTCCTGGAAAAAAGGCAATCTGGGTTAGGACTCCGTGCAGGTGCACAGGGAAGGCTCTGTGTCCTCCTGTCTTCCCCAAACTTGTCTCATGATGGTAGCTCTTTTTGAGGAGGAGCAACCTCACACTGATTCTGCAGAAGACAGTTCTGAAATCACTGAGCTGCCGAATTCCACAAAATAATACATTCTAAAAGGTCATTCTGTTCCCACGTGGTACTCACAATCTGGCCTCGCATCCACAACAGAAAATGCGGGAATGGGTTTTTCCCTAAGAAAGTCTGATTACTCATCGGTTCACCAAATATTTAGGGAACACTGTGGGGCAGGCGCTGTGCTGGATACCGAGAGTCTATCCACCAACAGAAAGGTCAGTTTCTGCTCCAAGAAGCTTACAGTTGAACAGAGACGGTAAACTGCCCAGCTGTACTCATCATGAGAAGGGTGCGGGGTCACAGGATCGCTTAACAGGATGGCTTTATGTGGGTTTGTCCAGGCACCAAGGAAGCGACATTTCACCTGAGGTCTGAAGAAATGAGCAGGAGGTAAACAGGGTCAGGGGGAAATCCATGCAGAGGGACTTGTGTGGGTGGAGGGCCCCTCTCCTAATAAGCTTCTACTCACCCTTCAGACTCAACTTAGACCTCCTGCTCTCTCTGGAGGCTAGATGGAGGCGCCCGACTACTGCACTTAACACCCAGAGTCCCGGTTAACTGTTGACTTGCACAGAGCACCCCTCACAAAGTGGCCGCATCGTAGGGCTAGCCTGCTATCTGGCACACCGAGGCGCATTCAAAGGAGCAAAGGGAAGGGAGGGAAGTAATTAACTAATACGGAGCTGTAAACGCAGGTTCATTCTCCACCACGTCTCGCTTTCTGTCATATAAAGAATGAGAACAGTTATACTCAGTGCTCACATGGTCCACCTCCACTTCACATGCTAATTCAGTCTCCAAACATTTGTGTTAGGAACGAGAGACGCAATATGCTTAAGATGCAGTGTCTCGCGGTCAAGGAGCTTAGGATTTAGTGGCGGACAATCAGAAATGCAGGTCTCTCATCCTTTCACCCAATATAAAACAGCAAAAGCAGGATGAGTTTCGATGTCGGCCGTCCACGCGGGATTTGGGCCTTGCCCTCTGACCGCTGGCTTTCAAACTGCCAGCCCAGAGTCCTGCACCAGGAAGGGCTGAGCTGGATTCCCCACTCTCGGTGCAGTAAACTTTCCTGCCCTTCCCCGTGTTCCTCCCGGCCAGGCTGAGGCAGCCCGAGCTCCGGCTGCCCGAGGGCCAGGGCGGCGGGGCCGCAGGACCTTCCCCGCGGAGCCGGATCGCCGCCCCCAGGCCGCCCACGGCCCATTCCCGGGGCGCCGCAACCCGCGCCTCCGCAGACCCGGGACGAATCGGGCGTCGCGGGCGCCAGAGTGGGGGGTGGGGTGGGGACCAGCGCGCCCCTCCGCCCGCCCCTCCCCCCCGCACGACGTCACCCGGGTCACGTGGGTGACCCCCAGCCAGACTCAGCTGCTGGGCCTGGGGAGCCGGGAAGCGGGGGAGCAAGGGGGCGGGCGGCGCGTCTGCTCGGCCCCTCCCCGACCCCTCCCCCGGAGCCGGAGCGCGGCGTTAAGCAAGGGGCTCCGGTGAAATTGGAACCAGTGTTCTAAATTAAGGGGAGCAGATGTCCCTGTTTTGCTCGGGAGGCCTGGGTGGCCTGCTGTTCAGACAGAAATCGTTGAGGCACTGACCTTCCGGGGCCGCTGTCAATCTCCGCGTGCAGATGGCCAGCCCGGAGCCCTGCCCGCTCCTCTGCATTGGAAATGCGGCAGCAGGGGGATCCGGGCAGCTTGAGAGAAAAGCCTGCGTGGGGGGTGGGGGAGGAGGCCCGGGGGAGACAGAGGGCAGGAGAAAAAGGCCTGCTCCGCGCACAATGGAGCCCCCGTGGCGGCCCCTCGGAGGACAATGCCGTCCCCCGGGACCCGCGGTTGGCTGCGCCAGGCCGGCCGGCCCGCGCTCCAGCTGCCTCTTCAGAACAAGGCCGTGCAAATGTGCCCACTTGATTCTAAATCCTCTTAGGCGCTATCCATGTGAGCGAGGGACGGGGTGGCCTTACAATCCTTTACAATCGGAGGCCTGGGAACCCCGGCGCTCGGCGCTCGGCAAAATGCCTGCACCACGCATGCAAATGGAGTCGATCACTTGGAGAAAGCGGCAGAAAATCTTTCTACGCGGTAGTCGGTGAACAAAACCGACCAACTAACCGCCTGCAGTAAACACCCATGTATCTGCCGTTCGATGCCCTGCAGGGTCCTGAAAATTTCTCAGGGTGTTTCCCCTAGAAGAGATTTCGCATTATGTTCAGAAAAGCCAGCTAAGCTGTGCAAAGTCATTAGTCACCCAGGTATTTACACTGTTTTTCCTATTTCCTTTCTCTCTTGGCCTCTGTGGTCAGTAGTATAAAATTCCTAGGAACTCCCACCTAAACACCAGCTTCCTGTTTATGCTCTCACTGGCTTTAATGTTTAGCTGTTAAAAGCAGTTGACCAAGGCTCTATGAAAATCAGCAGAGGTTTACAGGTGAATAGGGGGGGAAAAAAGAAACAAAACAAAAGAGTAGGTCAAAGGTCCAGGTTCATTTTTAATCACTTGTGTCAAAATCACAGGGGAAAAAAGATAACATTAAAGTGTAACTTAATGCCTACGATCTTGGTTCATTTCATTTGGCCCCCGTGTCTGCATGAACCTATAAAATATGAGACGGTAGTCTAAAGTATGAACATTTTCATTTCTAGCAGTTAAAAAGCCCTTTTTTTCAATATGCATGACATTCCTTTGTTTTAGAAGGTTACAGTTCACACATAAGCAGAATATGTGCGTGCCTGAACGTGCCTTGCACCTCGCCATGGCTGTTCTTCTTGACGTTCCTGCAGCAAAATGTTCCGCTTATGTAGCTATTTGAATTACAGCCTCCCTGACCTGGAAAAGAACCCTAGGGGGCACTTCATCCAGCTCTTTTCTGATACAGAATTCCCTGCACCATTCCCAGGGAGTGATTAGCTATGCTGTGATAGAGTCCTGCTAGAGCTCTCTACCTCAGAAGATAGCATCCTTCCTTGACAATCTTTTTTTTTTTAACTAGAGTTTTCCTATATATAAGACTGAAATCTGTCTCCACTGACAGAGCCACACAGAATAAATCTAATCTCTCTTCCACATGGTATTATCCTTGAAGAATTTGGAGACAACGCTCGGTCCCCTCAGAGTCTTCTCCCAGCTGAAACATCTCTAGATCCTTGAGCAGTCCCTTGTCGTGCCCCCCCCCCCCCCCCCCCCCCCCCCCCCGCCCACTGCCGTGGGTCTGAGTCTCCTGCACCGTCCCAAGTTATCTACAGATGCTCTGGTTAGTCTAAGTCCCTTTGAAGCTGAAGATAACGCTCCAATTCATGGTGAAATTCAGTGTAGGAGATAGCACGAGAGGAGTATGGCTGAAAACCAACAGGGGGAATCGGTGGGACCATGTCCAAGTTACTCGGACAAAAATAAACTTTGGGTTTCCATTTTCGTCTTTTTCTACTCTGTGCCGGTAATGCCAGACTCAGGAAGCCCAGGAAAGGAGACAGCTGTATCGCGTGCTAGCACCGTGCCTTTCACGTTCTGGCACCTTATCCTTGCAAAACCCCTCTGAGTAAGTTCTCGGGTGACCTCCTCTTTTACAGAATCAGAGGTCAAATAATCCACTCAAGAACACACAGCTAATAAGTCAGGGAGCGAGGTCTCTAGCCTGTGGCTTTTATACAAAGCTGCCGTCCTAGGGTCTTGTTAAAACAGATCCTGAATCTTTTCTTCGGCATACTCTGAGGACATACGGCTTTAATTCAAGGCCAGTTGTATACATCGTATTTAGACAGCTACAAAAATTTCTGAAATACAAGTTAAGAACTTTAGGTGGGGAAAAAAGTTCTTTCTGGAAGCAATGAAACAGAAATTCCAAGTTAAAGCCAAAAGCCATCCCAAACATGCTTTTATTCCAGTGGTATTACTTAGGAGCAAAGTGTTATATTCCCCTTGAGTTTCCTGCCTCGGGCTGAGGGCAGGCCAGGCCCTTGATGCTGATTTCTTCCATGGATTTCGGCTACAGCAGAACCGGCGCCATTGCCCTTTACTCCCGCCTACTCTCCAGTATGTCAGTTAGTCAAGAAAGAGGGAAGAGTATGTTTCCCGCGCACACACTGTAATTTTTTTTCCAGCGTCGCTCAGGCTGCCAGAATAAAAGTAAAACCACAGAGAAAAGATTTAGATCAGCCTCTTGATCGGCCTGCTGCTATTTTACAGTTTTAGGAGGGGCTGGACATCAAACACTTGAAACTGTCAGCTCTACATTCCTTCTCGGAATAAAGCAGCACCGGCACGTACCCTGGTGGATTAGTTTCTACCCCTCCAATCTTGGAACCTCTTTCTCTCGGGGAAAATAGTCTCCAGAAGGCACACCGAATGATCAGAGTTAGTTCTGAAAAAGGTTCTTAGAGTCTACGGTGAACTGACATGTACTGACATCCGGCCAGGTGGACTCTGAGCCTTACCAGGGATATCGCTTAGCTGTTCAGATTTTTCTAATTTGTTTTTCATGGTAAATAGTGCTTGAGATGCCTTTTCCTTGCGGCCCTAGCTGAAGGACCCTCCACAATCACTATCACATTAATCTATTTTCTTCATAAAAGCATAAAAACCTAATGCTTCACTGCTTACATGCTTGTTTGTGCTCGACCTTCCCTCTCTGGATCACAACTTGTGCAGAAAACAAGTACCTTGGTCTGTCTTGTTTACCACCTAGCCTATAGTACGTCCTCAGAAATACTTTTTTTTGAATGAATATATCTTTTGAGCATATATATATATATATATATATATATTTCTCTTGTACAGTTCTTTCCTTCAAACAAATTCTTGGAGTAGTCAAATTCCGACAGACAGAAAGTAGAACCTAGTTGCCAAGGGCAATGGCCGGGGTGGGGGATGGGAGTTAGTGTTTAATGGGCACAGAGTTTCAATTTGGGGAAGAGAAAAAAAGTGTTGCAGATGGATGGTGGTGATGGTTGCACAACAGTGTGAATGTACTTAATGCCACTGAACTGGACACTTAGAAATGGTTAAAATCATAAATTTTAGAGTGCAGTGCATATGTTTTAACACAATCAAAATAAATTCTTTGAATTGGCAATCTTGCGCTAAGAGTTAGTGTATATATTTTAAACTGGGGTGTATATTACTAAACGTCCCTCCAGAAGGGATGCCAATTCACTTTCCAACTCCCAGTGCCTGAGAATAGTCATTGCCCAGCACATCACCAACGCTGCGTTCTCAGCCTTTTTATTCCTTCTATTTGGTGAGTAAACACACACATACACACACGCACACTTTAATTATTGTTTTACTTGTATGACCATACTTACTATTTTATTTATTTATTATTAAGGGCGTAGTATATTTTCATATGTTTGGTATTTCTTTTGTGAAAAGCCTATATGTATCCTTTCCCATTTTTATGGGCCTGTTTCCTTTGACCGATTTATAGGAGTTCCTGTATAGGAAAGATAATAACTCTTGGTCTGTGATACAGCTTGCAATTAATTTTTCCCAGTTCATGATTTCTCCTTAAATGTTATTTAAATTGAAAATTGTACACAACTGATAAATTAGTTGAATACTACATCTGAAACTAATGATGTACTATATGTCGGCCAATTGAATTTAAGTTAAAAAAAATAAATATAAAATTGTATGCTGAATCAGTATCATCTTGGGGTGAAAAAAACCCCTTCCCCATTCCAAGATTGTAAGAATATTCATCCATGTTTTTACCCCATACATTTGTGGCTTTGTTTTTTTATACTGAAATATTTGATGCATCTATATGCTGATGGCAAGAAATAAGATAAAGTTCCTTTTTAACTAGTCAGTTAATCATCATTTATTACATAATCCATGTTTTCTCTCAGTAATTTGAACTGACTTCTTTCTGTTGTAATAAATAACCGTATTCTTAGATCTGTTTAACTTCAGCACCTAGACCATGCTATTTTATTTACAGTAAGTTGCCAATATATTTAGGTGGTGCTTACTGCCATAAATCCTAGACTAGTGACTAACCTCTATATTTGGGATTTTAATCCATTATTGGAAAAATTTTAAATTATGTGTAATTATACATTGGAAAAGTATAGCCTGTTAGAGAATTTCCCCTGCTGGGAGCCAGCAAGGAAGAGAGAGTAAGGTGCCAACAGACACTTAGAAGAACCGGTGATAGGAGGGAGAAGGCTTGGCTGGGATGCTTGGCACGGAGTCAGGGCCTGACCTTACATTCAACTCGTGTTCCCAGCTAGAGTAACTTAATTACCCATGTGGCAGACAGAAAGCTGGTGGGCTTTGCCCTCTTGATATTGAGCCCTATCTCTGCCACTTTCTAGGTTTGTGGTCTTAGAGAAATCTCTTAAATAGTTTGCTTATTCTAAGGCTAATAATAGGCTACCGAAGGTGATAGTTATAAAGACTGACCAATATAGGTGCCTGGGTGGCTGAGTCGGTTAAGCATCTACCTTCAGCTCAGGTCACCATCCCAGGGTTCTGGGATCGAGTTCCGCATCAGGCTCCCTGCTCAGTGGGGAGTCTGCTTCTTCCTCTGCCCCTGCCCCCTGCTCATGTTCTCTCTCTCTCTCTCTCAAATAAATAAATAAAATCTTAAAAAAAAAAAAGATTGACCAATATACTTAAATGCACTCTGGAAATGATCTCATCTGAATATTTATCATCATCATTATTATTAATATAGGGGAGGGATGCTTTTCCTCCCGTGCCTTCATGCTTCTGCCTGTTCACCTGCATCCTGGCCTTGCTCCTTCCTTGTGAGACATCGTTCCCCTCTGCAGAAGAGAGGCTTACAGAACGGCGAGACTCAGGCCACCATCATCTGAAGACGCGTGCTCAGGCAGTCTCTCTTCTGATCGACCTCGTCCAGGACACTGCTGGCTTCATCAGCGAGGTCAGGGGGTGCTCTACAGACATTCTTCATTTGCTAGTGCTGTGATTCATTTTGTTTTGATGGAGGGTGGGGATGTTAAGTTGTTTGGCCTTAAGTCTAAACCATGGATACGATCCAGATTATCCAGTGAGCTCTCTATTGGGGCAACTGGGAGATAACAATAAAGTGGTCTTTTGATTGCCATCCTGTCATTATTCCTTGTGTGTCATTACACACTGACCTCATGCGCGGAGGAAAGACGGACAGAGACCGGAGGCATTCCCAGCTCTCCGGTGACAATACCATCCCGGCCATCAAACCTCTCTGACCTCTAACCTCTGACAATTACCAGTCCCTCATATGGGTCAATTACTCCCCCAAGGAGGCTACTCCACACAGTGCACGTAGCAAGAGTTCCGTAACTATTAGTTATTCTTACCGCTGTTCCTATCAGCTGTGCCCCTATGGAAGGCAGGTCAGTGGTCTCTTCTGTGGAACAGGGCACCTCCGTGGTCAGTCTCCTTCTCCATAGCCTTGGCCTTCTGCCCATTGCCTCACCTCCAGCCCCTCAGCGCTCCAGCCTGGGACTCCCTCCTGGGCTCTCTCTTCACCATCGCCTCTCTGGATCCAGCCCACCCTCGGCCTCGGCCCCTGCGTTTCCTTCTCAGGTGGGTCTGTGCCTCTCCCGTCCTGTCTCCATGTTTCAGGGTGGTGCTTCACCGGGCAGCTTGCCAGGGAGGTGCAAGCATCCTGGGGCAGAGCGGGGGCGGGGGGAGGTGAGAGCCACAGGGCCAGCAGGGACCTCTGTGAAGGAAAAGCGTGTTGTAAACTGTGGGCCAGGGAGCCCCGGCAGGCCCTCGGCCTTCTCCTGTCACAAGAAGGCTGGGGCAGGATCCCCATGCAGTATCCATCCATTCGTTTAATGAGTACTTGTCCAATGCTTGTGCCACACCCTGGGAGTCAGGTGGGGAAGACAGAAATGGTTCTCAGCCTCGAGGAACTTTCAGTCCAATGGGGGGGACAGACAAACAGCGTAAAACAGATGATTAGAACCACCCAGTGGCTAGTCAGAGCTAGCCAGACACAACAGGGCGCTGAGATCAACACTAAGGATTGGCCCGGAGGCCCCTCCAGACCTGGGGGGGTGGGGGAGAGGCTCTCCGAATCCCTCAATTCAACTTTCAATGTGAACTTATTTTCTCACCCCATAAGTATCTGGAGATTTCCACCAACTATTCCGTTTGTGGGTTTTCTAGTGACAAAAGAAAAAAAAAATCACAAGGTGGTGAGCTAGGGAAACCTGAAAACTAGAGGGCCAGGTGTTCCCAGTCATATTTCCCTCTTTGTTTGCCCTCTGACACCTTTTACTTGATTGCTTTTAGGTCTGGATTAATTTTTTCTGGCCAGAGGCCCATGCTAATTTGCATGGCTATTCTATATATGGGTCAGATCCGCCAAGACAGCAGGCCAGCCTGAATTCACAAACAGAGTCACATCCATCAAGTGGCCCAGAGCTCAATATACTCACCATAGAAGAATGGAGGATAATGAGAAATCCTACCACAGCCTGAAATCGTGACTCACCAGGGTTGCCCTGTGGTCAAGCTCATGGGTAAACCACTCCATCATCCTTATGTTCTGCTTGTCAAACACTTGTGGGATTCCATTTTGGGCTTTAGACATGTAATTACGGTTCTCATTGTTTCCAAAGCCAGAATTAAGCCTCAGATTATATAATTAATTGTGAGTTAGGTAGAGTGCCTTCTTTCATTTTACACTCTCATCTATGATGTTAATACAAATCCTTGTTTTGTTCAGTAATACCATATATTCCCGGCCACACTAGTCGATAAAATACACATTAGTGTTGTCATATTTAGCTGTTCTTATGAATGGATAACTGGAAGGCTTACTTACAACTGTAGTTAAAATCTATTATGGGAACCTTGATTCTTCCCCTGTGTTTGTTGACAGAATCAACCATTCTTTCAGTCACCAGAAGTGTTTGTTCATTCATTCACATATTCATTCATTTAATCATTCAACACCTATTGTTTTAGGTCTATTATGGGGGAGCAGCTGTGCTAAGTACAAAGTAAGAAGACATGGTCTCTGGCCCCAAAATGGCACAACTAACATGGTACCCACCTTGGCGGAAGGAGTGGCAGGTTGTATCTGAGTCTAAAATCATAGGTGCTTGCCCACCCTACCCCAAAGCCATCTGAGATTCTGATTTGCCAGGTCCAGAGTAAGGCCCTGACGTGTGGATTTGTAAAAACTTCTAGGGTAATTCTGATTACACCCTTGGGTTAGGAATCATTGCTCTAGTGATCTTTCCAGAATTCTGTAGAACTCAAGATCCTTTTTGTGGGGCAGCATAACCATGAGGTCCTCTTCACCCAAACTGGAGAGTCATCTGAAGGTGGACAGTGCCTGACCAGGGCCAGGGGTAACACTCATGCTCATGGCCATGAGAGACTGTCCCTTCCTGAGGGGTTGTTCCCAGTCATAGGGTCAGGCCTACTCTGGCCCCCATGCCAACTCTCAACCCCCAAGCTGAACCTACCTGGCCACCGGACCTCTACCCTTGGCTCTAAAATCCTGCCTTCTGGTGTTGCTTTGCGGTCATACCTCATGCCTGTCTGATTTCCCTCATTAGTCAAGTGGAGACCTAGGGCCCCCAGGCCACAGAGGGCAGACTCCTGGGCACCTGGACTGAGCACATGGCTTTCCTGTGGGCCAAGGTGTGTGGGGTTGACAGAGGAGTCGGAAAAGAAGCAGTCAGGAAAGTGTGGAATCCAAGTGTTGGGCAGGAGGACTCAGCCACCCAAAGAAGCTAGACAGAGAGGAAGAAGTCAGCATGACACCCCCGAGAAAAATGGGGCTCTGTGACAGAGACAGCTCAAACAGGGGCGGGGTGGGAGGGGACATGTTCTTTTTATCAAGTGCCCACAGGTGTGGGAGCGGTGTGGCAGGACAGTTAGAGGCCTGACCTCAGAAAGGGCACAGCCCCACCTGCCGCTGCCTCTCCAGCTTGCCCCCCCCCCCCCCCCCCCCCGCTTAGACTGCTCCCCGGCTGCCTATCTTCCCCCACCCACCCCCCTCCCAGCCCGACCCCTCCTGCTCTGCCTGTCCCGGACTAAGCAGGAGTAAGCTGTGGTGATCCACAGACATCATCAGACATCACAAAAATATCACGCTTGAGTGACTGGTGATGGATCATGCAAAGGCCATTGCCAGCTTATGAATTCCGGTTTGTTTGTTTTAATTTCTACTGTCAAGTCTGATATGATATGGAGATGATATTCCACCTGGTGGGGCCGACACCGGTGATGAGTCAGAGACAGTGTATTCCACATCTCATGATTATGTTTTAATCTTGCACTTGTAGCACTTGGCACCTGCTTTAGGTGCCATGAGTCTCTTGAACTGATAAATACAGTCAATTCCTAAAGTCTTACTTAAACTAATGAGCTTTATAAGCCCAAATAGAACCAAGAGCGTGAATGAGCTAGTTTTATTTTTTCCCGTTGTGGCTATTTACTGTGTCTTTAACTTTCTGTCCCATGTCATGGGTTCGTTCATTCATTCGTCTTTGACTGAACGCGGGTTCTGTGGGAGCACCTGTGATGCTTCACAAGCCGGCCCCCAGCTACACCTCCTGCCCCATCTGCCACGCATCCCCGCATGTCCCCCAACCCCCGCCTCACACACACACTGTCGGGCACACTCCCAGGGTAAACGAACACACATGGTCTCTGTCCCTCGACGCAGCTCCGTCATGTGAGGGTCACAGCCACGCATCGATTGTTCGGAGGTGATGGAGGCTTTGGTGGCGCTCGACCTGGGTCGCGAAGGGCACAGAGCAGATCATCAAGGACAGTTCCGCCAACGCAGCAGGTGGCCAGTGCGGGAGCCCAGGGACCGGTGTGGTCTGGCGAGGGTGAGGGAGTGTGTGGTAAGAGGGTCGCCGGAGGGGAGCTCTCAGCCGAGGCGTGGCCCCAGCGCCCTGCCCGGTCCTGACTACGACCGTCCCGCCGTTCTGCCTGCCCCTCCGATGTGAGCACATTTCCAGGTCCCGGGTCTTCAGCTCCCCTCCACGGCTGGCTGCTGAAGTAGAAGAGAAAACTCAGACCTTTGTTCTGGGGAGACAGGCAGGGAGTCGGTTTAGGGTGTTTATTTCTCTTCCTTTTGACGTTAAAGCAAACCGCATTTAACTGCTGCCCGGATCCCTGCTCAGGTGTGCAACAGTCCCGTCGGCCCGGGGGGCCCATCCCTGGCCCGGCCCCGCCCCGAAAGAGACCTGTGGGGGAGCCCTCAGGAAGGTCTGCAGCACCCGTCTAAAAATAGGTGAGCAGAGAAGCACAGACTCAGGGGTAAACACTCTCCCCAGGCCCCAGGAAAGCCAGCTGTATCAAGTTCAGGCTTCCTCCCGGCCAAGCCACAGGGTCGTGAGAGACTTCCCATCTTGGCTTCTGGAGCTGGGAAAGGCGAGGAGGAAGTGAGGAGGCAGGATGTGGTGGAGGGGCCGTGCTGTCCCAGGAGCCAGGGCTCAGAGCAAAAATCCTCCTCAGGACTCTGTGAACAGCGCTAACCAGTTTAAAACAAAACAAAACAAAACCAAAACTAAAAAAAAAAAAGCACATAAGCACAAAGCCCCCGAAAAACTCTTTGCTGGAGTCTCCTTCAGTGGAAACTGGGATTTGGGATCCTTCTCATGGGGGCGGCCAGCTCATGGTTTTCAGGGTCTTCTGAGTATGGATAACCATCAGCAAAGCCATGAAAAACACACTACTTATCCTGATAAAACCAAATGTACCTCAGGTTTATGATCATGAGTGATGGACAAAGCTCAGAGCAACAGCTTATCAGTGGCAATTTGCAAAGAACCCGGCTGAGCCAGGGTGTGTGACTATAGCATGAGGCCCTTTTCTGACCCTTCCTGCCAACATATCTTCCCTCTGTCCTGCCAGCAAGTTGAGCCTGCCTGCTGAAGGTTGGGGACAGTTCTCCTTTCAGGGGACTTGGGTCCAAGGGGTTGGAATTGTAATAGGTTTCAATCCGGGGTCAGTATGTTCTAGGACAGAAACTGCCTCTTGGCTTCTGACCTCCTTCCAGAAGAAAAAAGAAAAAAGCCACTCCCAGGAAGATGTAACAACGTAGTCACCCGTGGATCCCCAGGGAACCACTTCAGGGGGCTTCCATTAGCAGGTGGATGTGCTATTTTCCATGTGTATTAAACACGAGAAGCTTTGAGCACATTTCTGGTGAGTCACGCTGAGGGGGATGACTAGTTCTTTTAGACTGTGACAAAGATCATTACCAAAATATCTAATGCAGCTACCATCAACATTTTGGGACTCACACATTTAGAAATACTGAAAGGCTCCACCCTTTTACTTCTTTTTTTTTTTTTTTTTTTTTTTTAAGATTTTATTTGACAGAGAGAGAGACAACGAGAGAGGGAACACAAGCAGGGGGAGTGGGAGAGTGAGAAGTAGGCTTCCTGCAGAGTAGGGAGCCCGATGTGGGACTCGATCCCAGGACCCTGGGATCATGACCTGAGCTGAAGGCAGACGCTTAACGACTGAGCCACCCAGGTGCCCCTTACTTCTTATTTTTATTTTTTTTTCATTTACCTTAAGCAATGCACTTTGTTTTTTTCCTAGCTTTATTCAGATGCAACTGACAAAGCCTCTACCCATTTAAATCCTCATGTGATTTAGAAAAAAAAAGATCCTCTTTCTTTGTTCTTAGAGGTTGCTCTTAATCTTTCCTGACCCTCAGAAGATTCTTCCTTGAAAATATATCCTCCTTTATGTCTGTGAGGCAGGATCGACAGGAAAGGATGGGAGAGGGCAGTAGTGTTTCCTGAGTGACTACTGGATTCCAGGTCAATGAATGGCCAGTGAATCAGAATTCTAACTTGGCAGAGCTCCTCCCTCAGACTAGCATAGGAAGCCTGGAGGCAGCGTTGCTCACGGTTCAGACTGTAGCCCGAAGCCACGCTGCCGAGGTTCATGTTCTAGCTCTGTCTCCTCCAAGTAATGTGACTTTGGGCAGGTGTCTAATGTCTTTGCAACTCAGTTTTGTTTTCCCTAAAATGGAGGAAGTGAGTTCCTACTCCGTGAGTTCGTGTGGATTTAATTAGCTAATATACAAGCATTTGGCATAGTATCTGGCATAGAGGAAGTGCTCACTAAATACTAGCTCCTTCTCCTCCAATGATTGGCATTCACCACCAATAGATCTGAAAACCCCTTACATTAATTGAACACTGATTCATTTGGAAAGATTAGCCTGACATTAACTATGCAGGAACTGTGACTTGTTTCAGTGCATATATATATATATTTTTTTTTTTTTTTTCTTTTTCCTTTGGAAGAGGCACAAAGTACCCAATATAACTAGTAGCTTGCATTTTGGTAGCACAGAAACGTATTCCTGGTCTCTGCTTTCCTAGCACTCCTGCACTCACAGAGTTAAAGCCTCCCAAGTAGAAAAAACCCTCCACTCCCAGAGGGTAGTTAACTCACCATTTGGATCAGGCTATTACTTGATCCTTCTCCCTTTTATTTCAAAGACACTTTTTGCAGTTATTCAATTTACTTCTAAGGACCTGAAGTGTTATGGAATAAATTTGCTTATGGTGATGGATGGGCATTTTGACAACCCACAGCGTTGCTTCTAAAGCATTTTTATTACCACTCGATATCACCCAGCAGTGAAAGAGCGCAGGACACCAATCATCAAGGTGCATATTCCTCTCAGGTTGCGGAGAGATCAGGTGGCCTGTTTAGGACTGCCCAGCAAACTGGTCACAGGCAAATTAGGATGCCATGAGGCCACCCTCTCTTACACGGAGGTAAAACGAGGGAGCTGGTCATCCTCTGCCCATATGTCTTCAATTAGAAACAAAGGAAGTCAGGACATTTTATCCACTTGAGAAAAACAGTGAAACGTTACAGCTAAGTTGAAAATCCCTGTCACCAAAAGTCTGTGTGCTTGAGCTGCTGGAGGGCCAGCATGAGGGGAAACATTTGCGACACGGCTGTCCCGGCGTGGTGGCTAGAAAGAGTGAGAGTCACCAGAGAACCACGAAGCAGCTGGACGAGGAGAAGGAACGTGGTCCTGAAGCACTCGGGACAGTCATTGTCCTTTTGCTCTGTTCTCCGGCGGAGAAAATTACACTCCATGTTTTTTTTTCTAATCCAGATGCAAAACCAAAAACTTGAGCCTGAACATTCGCAGTCAAAGGAAAACATTCCGAGACCTCAGAAATGCTCATTCACCAAAGACCATTTTCCTGACTCATAATTTGGTCAGTGATCACCGGGTTTAGAAAGGTTCCGGGTGGTCCAGTTTCCTCTGGGAACTCCGTAGGTTTCATGGTTTCAGTTTCCAGAGTTTTCTGCTTGCCTTGGAGTTCCATGGAAACAGAATTTGCTGAGGAAGTGAGTGTCAGCAGCTCAGCTGCGGAAGGTAGTTCAATGCTGAGGAAGGAAGACCTAATTAGGATTCCTCCCTCTTTCTTGATACCCTTCGCTGGCCTGAGCCCAGCCTTCGTGGAGATGGGGGCTTTGAAATGTTGATCCCTAGTACACCTGCATAAGAAAGATGCTCCGCTTAAAATTTCAAAACATGTTATAATGATCTATACATTTTTTATAAGTGCCAGTAGATCTCCTTCCACCTCTTTGGGGTATCAGAACTGCTAAGCCTCAAGCATCTACCTCCCTAAGAGCCCGAGTCGGTTGTGACTGGGGCGGTGTGAGCCTCTGATTTGGGCACACTTTAATGCGGACCTCTAATTTGAAGTATGCAAACTAGGTTTTCTCCTTTCAAAACCATCCCATACAATTTAGTTGAAGAGCATGCACATTTCACAGCAAGAGGAATAGGGGCCATCCAAAAGGGATGGAAATTGCTCAAATGAACAATTTGCATTGACTATCCTCCTGGGGGAAAATAAATGCAAAAACATCTGTTGTGAAAGTTCAAGTATCATCTTCAACTCCTCCAACTTTCTTAGTCCTTGTTTTGTACAGCAAAGCACTAACTGAAGGCGGGGCAGGGGGTTTTTTGTTTGTTTGTTTGTTTTAATGCACACACAGGAGAGTCTGACCTACAACAAATGGTCCAGGGCCCCCATGTGGAGGATGAAGAGCAGCCATTCAGCTTCTGGAACAAGTCAGAGGCGGGTCCCGTTGACAACAGAGTTGGTCGGGGAGTGTCAGCAGGCTCCGCCCACAGGAGGAGGCCCTCATCCTGCCATCTGTAAGAATAAACATCACAAACTACCCCCAGTTCTACAACCTTGACTTGTCTCTTCTCATCTCTTTAACCAGGCTACTCCCAGAGTGCAGTTCGGTTCCATGGGCTAGAGATGTTAGAAGCCAGGGCTGCTCAGATCTGTCACTGAGTCCTGCCTCCTTGCTCCTCAGGATAGAGGAATTCTGTGCAAAGGTCTTATCTTTGCTGATCTTGGCACATTCTGATATCCTGTATGTGCAGGCCCCAGATGAGCCCCAACTGTGGCCAGCTGGGTGGATGTCACCAGGGAAACCTCTCATCACAGCAAGTCACTTCCTTTCTCAGGCCACAGTCACAAGAGCTGTGTCAACCAGGACTCAGGCTTTCCTTAGGCCAAACCAGAATCGGCCGGAGAGGGAAATCAGGCAGAGTTTGTTGGAGGTGTCTGTGATCCACAACGACGTAGATACCTCATTATCTGTTGAGAATGACCTTAGAATTATCTCCACTTGTCTTCTATTTCTAAAGGCCAGGTACTATGGTCCAGACCATGGAACTGAGCCAAATTAGCATGGATGAACTGACTTTTCACATACAAATTTCTTCTCTAAGAATCAGCCTGTTTCTATCTCGTGCCTCCCAATCTTGCCTGCGATGTGCCCAGGGTATGGATATAGTGAGGCCAAACTTGGGTTGCCATCTGCATGAAGAGATGTTCCTCATATGTCCCTCTGCCAGTTTGCTGCCTGAAATCCTTAAACAAGAAACTGAAATCCTTAACTCCACCGTCTGAGCTAAGGATTCTATGCCAATATGAAAGGAGATGAGGCTCATTGAAAATTTCCCACTAAGATCTCAATGACTCATACAGATTCTTACATGAGGGTGAGCTTTTTAGGCCATTGGTAGAGGGGATGGAGAAGGGTGGTCAAGAACAGAAGGTCCTTAGGACCCTGAAAAAAGGAAGAGGGTATCTGGGGGGAGTGTCATAAGAAGGGACAGAAGAGAAAAATGAAGCCAACCTCACCTATTCCACAATCTGCCTGTCAGTTGAATTTTCTCCTGTCATCAGCGAGCAGGCCTGTGTGAGAGGCCTTTCGGGAGGAGGAGAGCTGCCTTTCTCTCAGACGCCAGGGCTGAGAGCACACAAAGCCGGGCTTGTGTTCAGTTCACCTTGAACTATACTGACCTCCCCCCACCCCCCCAGCAGTGCTGGGAGTAGCTGATTTGGTCTGAGGTCCAGTTCTTATTCACCTGGTTGTAGGCACAGGAACATGGCGCTCTGGTTTCCAAGACTTGGCTCATGATGTGCCTTCAAGTGCGGGCAGGCATCCATAGGCCCATGGCCAATGTGGGTCTCCAAAAGGGGAGAACTGATATTAAAGCAGAGTCTGCTCTTGACCCAAACACCTGGACTGTTCCATCAGGATTTTCAAAAGGCTGAACTAACCCTGAACACAGTCCATCCAGGAAGAGGAACTCCTTACCAGGAAGAGCACTGCAAGAAGACCAGACTCACATCCTTCCTCATCCCCTTGCCCATGATACTTGCTCTCTTTGCCTGACTCAGCCAGGCAAGCTCTTCCACCAGTCTGTTCTCTGTGATGGCACCGGTGGGAAGGACACATAGAGGACCCACACCTGACTTGTACTTGTAGTCACTTCCTAACCATTTTTCCAGAAAGTCCAGGCGGAGCACTTGGTATGCAAGTACCATAGAAACTCAGCCGTTGAAATGCGTGGGACGTACTGGGTGTGGACCATCTGGGACCGGCTGAAGACACTAGATAAGGACTGGTTGACCCTCCATCCTGAAAAAACTACGAGAATTGCCAAAAAGTCTTGGAATCACCAGTTGTATTTCAAATGTTGTGCGTATGACAGCATGGGGAATATGGGCCATGGTATTGTAATAACATGGTGCGTGGTGATGCAGATGGAGCTGCATTTGTGGTGAGCATAGCATAACCCGTAGAGATGTCAAATCACCATGTTGTACCCCTGAGACTAATGTAACCTTGTATGTCAACTCTACTTCAGTAAAAAAAAATAATTATTTACATAACAAATGATCATGCCTATGAATACAATGAGCAGTATCCGGTTTCACTATCAGTGTTTGTTTCAGCTTAATTAAAGCCATTTCATCCCTTTAAAAAATTGACAGTTTCAAAGTCATAATTACTATCCAAGTTCAAGAGTGCCTTCTAATTCTTTTACTCTTTCATCTTTAAAAAAAAATCATAGAACACAGGAAAAGCAAATGGAAAGATTACTCACTTGACTGGAATCCTATTTGACACCATCCTTGAATATATTTCCCAACATTTCCCGATTGATTGCCTAGGAAATAAATAACCCCAAGTGGTAGTTTTATATTTATATTTCTAAGTCCGAATATTCTCTTATTGCTCTGCTTCTAAAATAAATTCCCAAGAAAGTGGCATAAAATATCAAAATAGTATTTTCAATCTCTGCCCAACAACGTTTGCATCTCAGCGAGAAAGTGTGTAACTAGTGAGTAAACTGCCTCTTTGTCAAACATCAATGTGGCAAATTCGAAGGTGGCTCCTTTTCAACTAAATTGTCTCAGCATGCAGAGCCGCGGGGAGAGTGTTTGCTATAGGACATGGGCAAGAAAAAACATTCTTAATATGGTTTTTCCAGGAGGGCATTATATGAAGTTCCAGGGAGAAATGATGAGATGTTCAGGGTGAAATGGCACATTTTCTTTCAGAATCACCTACTCCGTTTAAATGTGCTCGATTCTTCGGGCCGCGTCCGCACCGTTCCAGTGAGTTGCGCCCAGCGTCCCCCTGCCTCGTCTCCGGGCTCTCCCTTCCCAGCATCACAGGGTGGTAATGAATTCTGCAACATGACTCCCTGCTCCGGATTTCCACCAGGCCTGACCTCCTCTAGGCTTACCCTGATTCCGCATACATGCTTTTCAAGAGACACAATTTTGTCTTGTCTGGAGCGCAATGTAATTAGAAAGCAATTTGGCCCACACACGCAGCTTCGATGGTCACTTGGCACGGCCTCAACCTGCCTCTGGCGGGACTGGTTTTGCTCTGTGTTGGCTGTCCTCCGAGATGTCTAGCAGCTCAGGGAGCCCAGGCCTGGCGGGACCCGGGGAGGGTGAGGTGTCGCCTGCTCGGAGCCCTGCTGTCAGCCGTGCCCGGCGGGGCCTGACACCAGCTGCCCACCCACTCGGCCTGGAGTGCACAGACTGTCCATGGCGCCTTCAAAGCCCAGTCCCCCCCCACCATTATGTTGCTCACAAGCTCTCCCTGCAGGCCCTAAATCCCAGGTCCCCAAGCTCCCAATCAGAAGCCATTTCTCACGAGGCTCTGTCCCTCCCTCCCCGCCCACTGAGTTGCCCTGCCCTATACATTTGGCCTTCTCCTTTATGCTCTTAGTATCCTAGCTCCGGCCCCTCACCCCAAACACTGCAACAGCCTCTCGGCGGTTTATTTCCACACTCAGCTCCACTTCCTCCAATCCTAGCATTGCCGCATGGCCAGATTGCTTTTCCAAATACACAGCTTTGGTCATGTTATAATGTCATCCTCCTGCTCACAGACCTGCAGTGGCTTCTCCGGGCCCACAGCTTCCTTAGCTGGGGTTCTGGCTCATTGCCTGCTTATGTAAATAAAGTTTTATTGGAGCACAGCCATACCCATTTGTTTACATCTTGTTTATGGCTGCATTTATGCTACAATGGCAGAGTTGAGTCATTCTGATGGAGACCACATGGCTGGCAAAACCTAAAATACTATCTGGCCCTTTAAAGAAAGGGTTTGCCAACTGACCCCTCCCCTACTCGAAAATATGGTCCCAAATGTCTTTTCCAGTGTCATTTCCTTGTAGTCTGGGCTTTCTTGCATTAGTGCCCCGACTTTACTGGTCTACTCTGCTCAGGGAAACTTGCCCCATCTCAAATGGGCCCCAGATGCTTCCCTGACTCCCATTTCCATGTGATGCGCCCCGCTTTTGTCCTCTGCATCACACTTTGTCATGGCATTTTGCACATCTGACTTTCATTGTAAATATTAATGGGCCTGTCTTATTGCTTCTCCTCCCACCCCAATCGAGTCTCCAAGCTCCCAAGAACAGGGGCCATGTCCTAGCTGTCTGTAGCACTTAGCCTAGCTTCCTGCACACAGTCATTCAGTAGATATGTGGAAACTTACTTAATTCAAAAACCAGGAGCTTTTTTTTTCCTAGTGGATTCCAGAATAAATAATCAACATTCCCCTCTGGGGAGAGACAAGGTAGGAAAATGTGGCAGGAGCAGATACAACCTATTCTTCCCTAGTAAGGTAAGCTTCTTTGAGGAGGCAGGTTTTAAGATGTTGTTTTGTATGTTGCAGAAGTTACTGGCGAAGTACACAGCCCCTGTAGAAGAGACTCCATAGGAAGGGGACAGAGTTGGATCAGAGGAAATGCACCAAAGGGAGGCTTTTCCTCCTCACCCATTAGGGCTTCACTGGAGGGAACCATTTCAAAGCTGTCATGGCCACTGGGTTGGCCAAAGGGCATGAGTCAGGGGGTACATGAGCTTTCACAGAGGGGCTTCAAGTCCCTGTGAGTGACAGGAACAGGGCCACCAGGGTGGCTCAGTCGGTTAAGCGCATCTGCCTTCAGCTCAGGTCATGATCCCAGGGTCCTGGGATCGAGTCCCGCATCGGGCTCCTTGCTCAGCAGGGAGTCTGCTTCTCCCTCTCCTCCCTGCTTGTGTTCTCTTTCACTATCTCTGTCTCTCTCAAATAAATAAATCTTTAAAAATAAATAAATAAAATAGAACATGGGAAAGAAGGCAAGAGGAATTGGGTGGAGGTCCCAGGAAGAGGGGTCTCGTGACCAGAATATTGGAACTAGAAGCGATCAGATTGGGGTAAGTTTAATCTTTTAGAATAGACTTTGTGTTGGGAGGTTTATTCGTTTCCTATGGCTACTGTAACAAATTATCATAAACCAGGTGGCTTAAAACAACACACTTCTCTTCTCTCACAGCTCTGGAGACCAGAAGCCGCAAATCGGTTTCACTGGGCCCCCACTGGGGTGTCCCTCCAGAAGCTCTAGAAGAGCATCTCTTTCTCTCCCTCTTTCATCTTCTGGTGGCTTCTGGCATTCCTTGGCTCATGGTAGCATCATTCCAATCCCTGCCTCTGTGGTCACCTCCCCTGCCCTCTTCTGTGTGGGTCACATCTCTCTCTCCTCCCTCTTGTCAGAACATTGAAGGCCCCCTAGGGCAATCCAAGTTAACCTCCCATCTCAAGACCCTTAACTTAATCCCACTGTAAAATCCTGCTTTGCCCTGAAAGGTAACATTCACAGTTTCAGGGATTAGGACCTAGGGATCTCTGGGGGCTACTGAAGAAAAGCAAGCAACAGTAACTCACACGGTGGGGGAGGGGGTGAGTGCAGCAGGGAGGAGAAGGGGCTTCAGAAGTAGGAGACACTGGTTCGATGCGGAATGAGGGGAGTCGGGAGGAATGGAGGTCACTGAATGGCCATGTAATGCACAGCTACGTTCTTAGCATGGGGACCCTACCGTGCCAGAGAGGCACAGAAAAGAGTCTGGCTTTGCAGGAAGGTGAGTCCCTGGTGGCAAAACATGATGTATGTATGCAGAGGCAGGTCCAAGTTAAGAATCCCAAATTACAAATACAAAATTTGTTAGGAAAGTGAGTTTTTGTTTCAAATGAGAAATCACAAATCCACATTGTGAAAAGCCTGACAAATGCCACACACATTACATGATCCAGGCAGTAATATATTTTTATTAGCTGCCTTGCGCTGCCCCCCCCCCCGCCCTGCAACACACATTTTGTGGTCTGTGTATTTTTCAAACACCTCTTTATAAAACAATAATTCTATAATATTTTCTACAGAAAGAAGAGAAAGAGAATTCAGTTATTTCTTCCAGCATAACTGATCCAAATGTGGTTTTCATAATTGATAGGTTAGAAGATTTCATTCATCTTCTCAACCATTACTGCTAATACAATTCCCTTTTTTCGATTGTCATCAAACTTCGAAAGACCTCTTTCAAGTCTCTTTCATATATGAATTTTAAAAACATATTCCCTCCCTGCTGAGAGTACCATGATTTAGAGTTGCCCAGTAACTACAGGAATTTTCACCATTTCTATTTTGTGAAATTTTCATTAAAAAGAAACAAAATATATGGTGCACTCATAATTGTATATGCTGCATTATCCAGTATAAATCCTACCAGAAGAGGCCTTCCATTTTGGTTCAGCATTGATGAAAAGCAAAATCTCCACTTGTCATTTTACACGTTTGATGTTTGAAAAAATTTACCACAGACTAGTTTATGGCTCTGTACATGTCAAACCTTTTTTCTTCTGCTACGTAGCATGAGACCCTTTCACACATCTTTCGGGTCATCACGTTGCTGAGTTTCCACAGTGGGTGGTAGGAGTATTCCCAGAAGTACTTCCATACTGGGATGACCAGTAGTAACTTAGCTGTGTTCAAAAGAAACCACATTCAACATAAATATAACCCTCCCAGCCCTTATTAAATGTAACCCCAACTCAACTTCCCCTGAGCCAGATCCCCAAAATGCCCATGGGCCTTCCAATGCCACCCAACACCAGGGGAGGTATGTAGAATGCCAGTTGTAGTGGGGAGAGGTCTTAACTGATTTTAAGTTAAAATACCTTACTTTTAAGTTAAAATATCTTATTTTGCAAATTTAAGAAAAATTACCGCATTGTAAGGGCCCTTCCCAGAGCCTTGGAAGGAGTTGGTGGAAGTGAGCTGCTCTGAAGCTTCCTGAGCTTTCTCAGCTTCACGGTCAGTTCACCTGTGGATCTAGGATTCCAGTGTGAGCGCTTTAGCGAGACTGCTCAGGAGAAAGGGTTAGGGACTAGGAGGCGTACCCTGTGCTAACAAGGTCTCCAGATCTACCTGGCACTCTAACCACTCGGGCATTTCCAGGGCATAACACGCGCCTTCTTTGACATTTTTTTCTTAAACTTGGATTTTAAAAATCTTGCAGGTTCGCTATGGAAAACAGTTTGGCAGTTTCTCAAAAAGCTAAACATTGAATTACTGTATGAGCCAGCCATCCCATCCCTCAGTTTATAGACCCAAAGGAACTGAAAGCAGAAACTCAAACAGATACTTGTACATCGCAGTATTATTCGCAATAGCCCAATGGTGGAAGTAACGTAATGTCCTTCAGCAGATGAATGGATAAACACAATGCGGTGTATGTGTACCATGGAGTACTACGCAGCCACAGAAAGAGGTGAAGTTCTGGCCCACGCCACAACGTGGATAGACTCTGAAAACATTATGCTCAGTGAAATAAGCCAGACATAGGAGGACAGATATTTTATGATTCCACTTACATGGAATATTTAGAATTGGCAAATTTATAGAGACAGAAGACAGACTAGAGGTGACCAGGGGTTGGGGAAAAGGGGAGTGGGGAATTAGTGCTTCATGGGGAATTAATTACTTAAATCATCCATTTGAGAGGACGAAAGAGTTTTGGAAATAATAGTGATGGTCGCACAACACTGTGAATGCTATTAATGCCACTGAATTGAACATTCAAAAAGTTATGGTAAATTTAGGTTATGTGTATTTTGCCACAATAAAAAAAAAAAAACCGAAAAGGCAAGGTAATATGTGAGCATCTGAAATGAATTTGTTCAGATCAGATTATTCATGCATAAAAGATATCTGGCAGAATATTTTGACATGAAAATATTTATCTAAAATGATTGCAATCTGGAATAAGAATTTTGTAGCATTCGCCTCACATTAAACACATTTATATAAAAAATCTTGAAGGTTAATTACTAAGCCAATGAAAAATTGATGTGACCCCGGCATACACTCACCAACCCTCCCTACACTTGACGACAATCAGCTGTGGATAAATTCGGTGGCAGCGACCGCGCAGGTTTCACGGAGGGGTGTGGGTTGTGTTACCACGATGGCCTTCTAAAAAAAGAAAAACGTACTGGTGGCAATTGGCCTGGGCTAATTTCTTTCAGACCCTGAAATCCCTAAGGTCTGTTTAAGCGGCCTCCTTGGCTATCCCGTATAGACACTGACAGCCAGCTGGAGGTGACACACAACCAGGCAACCTCCCGCAGGTTCCATCCAGAGCATAAAAGCATTGATCAGGGAGGATCATTAAGTGAACGGAAGATGTATTACTGAGCATTGTGAGTCATCTCTCCAAATGTATCTGCCATCCCTGCCCCCTCTCCCCACCCCGGGCTCTGTTACCTCTCAGTTGTTTTATCCAGGATTTATTCAAGACCTGTATTAGGTAGGGCAAGTAATGCTTAGCACCGCGACCAACTCCAGAGTGGCTTGGTCCAATAGGATTTATATATTCCATTGAGGCAAGATCTGATGTGGCCGTTCCTGCTCGGCAGGTGGCCCTTCCACCTCTTGGCTGCGCCATCTCCTAGGGCTTTGGAGCTGTCTGCTGGACCCCGTGCCCCTGACCAGTCAATAAGGGAGAGAAACTGGCGTGCGGCTGACGCGGACTTTTATGGGCCAGGTCTGGACGTGACACGTCACTTCCGCCTACACTCCATTGGCCAGAACTCAGATGGCCCCGCCTCGCTACAAACAGGCCTGGGTTTGATGAGTGCGTAAGACTGTGTGTGTCCCAGGAACTTTGTAAGCCACGTGATCAGATCAGTTCTACTATTTTATCTTCACTCCACCGTAAGACAGGGGTAGACTCCTCTTCCAACGGGAGGAAATGGAAACACAGCAACCTTGAACTCAAGGCTCCAGCCTGGATAAAAAAGCATGGCTTCTTGCCTGTACCCAGCTGCAAGCCCTTCCACCCTCCCAGCTGGATGCATGGGTACCTTCCCTCTTGACCTGTTCTGAGCTCCAGGGCAGACTGGGACAGCCACTTCTCAGAGGGAGACCCACTTGGAACATCTGGGCTCCAGATGCTGCTGGCGTCTTTAATGGCTCTGAGCGCAGTGGAAGGTATTGGTCTTAAGCCCTAAAATCCTGCGAGGTCTGCTTTTTGTCTCTGAGAGATCTTCTCTCCCCTTTTGCACTCTGAGGGCTGAATTCAGTGGAGCCAGCCTTCTTTGACAGCTTACAGGGAATTCTCAGTGGAGGACAGTTGATTTTGGAATGATTCCTGCTGTCAGTCCTGTAAAGCCTAGGTTTCCTGACCTAAAGGGCATGATGACAAACCCATCTGCTCCTGCTGTTAGTCATTGGAGGGGTTTGATTATAAAAAGTTTGTCTAAAGTTAAGCTGAGACGGTGCAAGAAAAGGAGGCATTTATCTGGCTAATCATCCTCCTCTGTGCCCTCTTTCTTGTCACTCTGTTGGCGGGCCCAAGCAATGCATGTTGCAGGGATATCAAGACACAGTCAGCAAGAAATACTTCTTTCTGGCTCTCTGTGCAGACCTCCAGCCATTCATCTGTCTTGGCATTTTATTTCTTATGAAAGTGATAATAGAGATGAGCTTTGCTTCTACTATGTGATCTCTTAATCCATAATGAAGGGCACTATTAAGAGTTTAGATTCTTAAATGGTCAGCTCATTCTGGGTTTTTAGGGAAAATGAAAGTGCATTGGGTGTAACTTTAGCTTTCCAAGGTGGAGCCCAGGAACTACCACACCCTTGAACTTTCTTCCCAACGTGTCCTTTAGTCACACACAGCCCTGAGCTGGGCGGGGCAGATTGTGCGCTGACCCCAGAAGGAGGGTGGTTTTTTTTTTTTTTTTTTTTATGTTCGTACATAGCTCTGTTACTAAATGCGCTTTACAAATAACTGTGAGAAAAGTACATATTTGTTATTCTAACACAGTATATAAGAGCAGTGAGGCTCAAAACTACATTTGCTTTAAGATTAGGAAATAGAGCTCTCACATGTTCAGGTGAGAGGGATAAGAAGATATGTGTTCTTCTTTTTTTGTATCACTGTTTCTGAACATTTGCCTATTGAGGTTTGCTTCCTGTGTACCACAATGGAGAAGGAAGGGATGTGCTTTTGGGGGGTACTTTCAGATGCAAAGAATGGTATAGGTGACTGAAAGTGGAGTTTACTTCCTCACATAGCCAGACATCCTAAAGGTAGAGTGGTGCTAAGGTTGGTTAATTTGGTGGCACAAATTTGCTCCACAGTCCTCAGGTGTGCCCCCCTCGTAGCTACAAGATGGCTGCTGCAGCTCCAGGCATCACATTCTCACACAAGTGTGGCTAAATGCTGCAATATCTTCTTTGAAGACAGAAAGACCTTCCTTAGAATCCCCAGCAGACTTTACTTGTATCTCACTAGGCGTTAGGGAGTCAATTCTTATGCTTAATATAATCATTGGCAAAGGCGAATGGAATTATCAAAATTGATTTAGTCCGATGGTACTCAAACTTCAGCATGAATCAGAATCTCCTGGGGGCCTTGTTAAAATACAGATTGCTGTTTTCCACCAATAGATTTTCTGATTTAATATATTGGGGATGGAGCTTAATGAACCATATTTCTAAGTTGTCACATTGTTCTCCTGTTGGTCATCTGGGGATCACACTTTGAGGACTACTAGTTTCAACAGATCTTAACGCATTGTCTGGGGCTGGGGAAAAGTCACCTTCTCTGAATGGAGTGGAGTTGGAGGTAAATAGGGGAAAACATCAGATCAAAGTCAGCAGAAGAAAACGTGTTAGGGAGGCACCCAGCTTCCTCCACATATTTTCCTGTGTTTACTCCTCTGTTTTCTGAATACACACTTAGACTCTTACGGCTTTTGGTGGGGGGACTATTACAGATTAGATTATTTTACTGAAATATTTTATGAATTCCCATGGCATGTCTTTTTCCTTTGAGCAAACAGAAATTCTAAGTCCATCAGTGTGTGCTGCTTAAGTTACATAGAACTTACATTTTTTTCAGTCTCTATTACCTTTTGCCCTTTCCTGTAAACTGTTCTCAGTCCTCGTGTTTGTTCAGTCATCCAAGTTATTAGATCCATCTTGGGTTCCTCACAACTCTCCTTAGCTGTTAGCAACCTAAACACTCTATGTCAGCGGCAAATTTTTCCACACTGCCATTCTCTTCATCCTCTAGGTCATTAACAAGTACATTGAGCTAAATCACTGGAATTATTAACTTGAACTTCAGGCATTAACAGCCTCTGAGACGATTTACCAAGGGCGGCAGCAGCTTTAGATCAGTGTATCGGCTTGCCACATTAGAAAAGACAAAGCCCATATCTGATTCCATTCTTCCCTTCCTGTGCAGTGTGCACTCTAGAGTTTACATACATATTTATATATAAATGTTTATATATATGAACTTCCATAGCATAGTCTAGAGTTTATATATATATATAGTATATATATATTAAATATATATATACTATATATATATATAAACATATATATAGTATGTTTAACTATTAAGGAGAGGAAGGGCTTATATATATCTTTTATATATAAAAGATAAACTTGGAAAGTCCTATTGAAAAGCTGGTGTACATGGCTTATCATGGAAAAATTTGGAGACACTGAATTTAGAGATTTGTTTTGAGAGACACCCTTCAATCCTGTGCCTGAAGAGCTAGCTACTTGGTACCAGATTCCACCATTAGAGAGTCATCCTTTGGAGTAAAAAAGCATCTCTTTTAAAATGAAAGTGTCTTTTGAAAAGTGAAGGGAGTTAGCCCTAGTCATAGAGACCCACCTGAGTGTGACTCCATTAAGTAATCCTCATTCCTCCCAACTATGGTCTACACACTGAAAGGATGGAAGGATAGAAGCAAGGGATGGGTTAACCTGGGACTTTGGTGAAGTGAATGTCACTGGGAGGAAATTTCCAGCAGGTCTTGGGTACTTAAGGGGGTGGTAGTGGGAACTGCAAGTGGGAGTTGAAAGGAAAAAGGCTTCAGAAGGTAGCACATCTCTCCCACTTTGATCCAAGACAGCTGTTCAGTAACATAACATGCATCTTAATAAAGATTAATAACAATTCCTGGGGTGTTGTTATTATTAGCTTTCCTCCAAGGAAGGAATGTAATACCTGAACCCCAGAACCAGCTTTTTCTTTCTCACCTATGGGTCAAAACATGTTGATGGCACCATGTTTGTTTGTAAAGCCTCATCATAGTCCTATCTCCACCACAGGGCAACCCCACAGGAAAGTAATAAGAGAAAGAAACTAAGGTGTAAAGAATTTAAGGGGACTCACCAAAGGTCATGGGGCTAATGGCAGAGCCAAGATTTTTGTGGTCAGTACTCTTTCTATCATATTGTGTCGTCTAGAGGGTCAGGACTGCTGTGGTTGGTTGTGCAGACTGTACACTGCACAAAGGCGCCCGGCTGATGGGTGATAGGGCCCCATGAGCCAAGGAGTCCTTTTTTGTAAGTAGCACAAAACTTCCCAATGTACTAGTAGAGGCCTTGTTTATTATTCATTATTATTTTCCTACAAATGAGCTAACCCCTTAAAGCCCTGAATTCTTAAGTATGTATTAGAGTTATTTATATAAAATTGGTGCCTGTAGGGCTGGTTCTATAAGAATGTTTGGATTTCTCAGCGTCTTCCTGAGTGGTCTTGCTGTCTCAGGTCTTGCCTCCTCTAATCCCAGGGTGCACCACTGCACTGCCTCAGCAAGACCTGCCCTGTTGTTTAACAACCCTATTGGGGTATAATGAATAAACAATAGACTCAATATGTTTAAAGCGTTCAACTGGATAAATTTTGAAATATGTGCACACCCATGAAGCCATCACCACAAAGTGATCAACATGTCCGCCATCCCCAAAACTTTCCCTTCAGTCCCTTTATAATCACTCCTTTTTTTTTTTTTTGAAGATTTTATTTATTTATTTGAGAGAGAGAGTGAGAGAGAGAAAGAGCACAAGAGGGGGGAGTGGGAGAGGGAGAAGGAGACTCCCTGCTGAGCAGGGAGCCCGATGCGGGACTCGATCCTGGGACTCCAGGACCATGACCTGAGCCGAAGGCGGTCGCTTAACCAACTGAGCCACCCAGGCGCCCCCCTTTATAATCACTCCTTATACCCCTTCCTCTCACTCATCTCCAGGAACCACTGATCTGCTTTCTGCCACTATCAGTTTGCATTTTCTAGAGTTTTATGTAAATCAAATCATACAGCGTGTGCTGTTTTTGTTTGGCTTCTTCCACCATCATATTTATTTTGAGCTTTATCCATGTGGTAGCATGTATCAATACATTATTCCTTTTTTTGTCACTGAGTAGTATTCTACTGTATGGACATGCCACATGCGTTTATCCGTTCACCTGATGATGAACACCTGGGTTGTTTTCAGTGGGTTTTTTTTTTTCTTTCTTTCTTTTTCTTTCTCTCTCTCCCCTTCCTTCTTTCTTCCTTTCCTTCCTTCCTTCCTTCCTTCCTTCCTTCCTTCCTTCCTTCCTTCCTTCCTTCCTCTCTCTCTGTCTCTCACTAATACAAAGACTGCTGTAAATATTTGTATGCAAGTCTTTGTATGGATGTAGGCATTTATTTCACCTGAGTAAATATCTAGAAGTGGAATGGCTGGATAATATGGTGAGTGTATGTTTAACTATTTAAGAAAGTGCCAAACTATTTCCTGAGTAATTATACCACTCCATATTCCCACCAGCAGTGTGTCAGAGTTGAAGTTCTTTGATGTCCAGAACAACACTTAATGTGGTCAGCCTTTTTAACTTCAGACATTCTGACAGATGTACAACAGTATCTCATTGTGGTTTTGATGTTCATTTCCCTAATGAACAATGATGTCGTGTATTTTTTAATGTGTTTATTTGCTCTCTGTATATCTTCTTTGTTCAAATCTTTTGCTCACTTAAAATTGTTTGTTTCCTTATTACTGAGTTTTGGGAGTTATTAACATATTGTGGATACCAGCTCTTTATCAGTTCTGTAATTCATAAACATTTTCTCCTACTCTGTGGCTTATCTTTTCATTTTCTTAACAATGCCTGTTAAAGACCAGTTCTTAATTTTGATGTGGTCCAATTAATTTTTTTATGGGTGTGTATTATTCTTTTGGTGTTGAATGTAAGAAGTCTTTGCCTAGCCTGAGGCCACAAAGATTTTCTCTTATGTTTTCTTCTAGAAATTTCATAATTTTAGTTTTATATTTAGATTTCAGCTCCATTTTGACTTATTTTTTTGTCCATAGTACAAAGGTGGGACAGACTTAATTTTTTTCCATAAGGATAGCTGACAGTTCCATTTCCTGCATTGAAAACACTGGACTTCCTTCCCTGAATTATCTTTACACCTGCATAAAAAATCAATTAACTATATTGGTGTGAGTCTATTCTGGACTCTATTTTTTTTTTATTGATCATAGTCTATCACCAGTATCATATTATCTTAATTACTCCATTGTGTTCCACTGATCTATTTATCTATCTTGATGTCATTATTACAATATCTTAATTACTGAGGCTTTAAAATAAATATCAAAGTAAGGTAATGTAGAATCTTTGTTCTTATTTTTCAAAGTTATTTTGGTTTTCCTAGGTCCTATACATTTCCCCATGAATTTTACAATCAGCTTGTCACTTTCTACAAAAAAAAAAAAATTCTGCAAAATGGATTTTGATTGAAAATGCGTTTTTTCTCTTGGTTAAGGAGCAATTTGAAATATTAGCTATATTGAGTCATCAGATCCATGATGACTCAATCAGTCAATCACTCCATTTATTTTGGCCTCTCATTTCTCTCAGCAACATTTTGTAGTTTTAAGTGTATAGATCTTATATGTGTTTTGCCAGATTTATCCTTAAATATTTTACATTTTCATGCTATTGTAAAAGGAATTTTAAAAAACTTCAATAGTTAATTGTTCATTGGTAGTATATAGAAATAACCGATTCTTGTCTACTGATCTTGTATCCTTATTATCCTCTGCATATTTCTGGAGTTCTTTCTCCATATAGTTCTCTCCTCTCCTGCTAACTCTAGCCACCTTGGCTTCCCCAGACTCCCTCTATGTCTCCTCAACTCAGGGAGACCATTGGGATCTGCATGGCTTACCCTTCTCTTCCCACTGTTTGGAAATTCTGCTGTGGGGCTAGGTGATTGTAGGGTTCACCTGGTCATCTCAAGGATCACTCTCTTTACTGCCTGATGTTTGGTGTCTTTCAAACTCTTGTTTCATATATAATGTCTTTGTTTTCAGTTACTTCAGGCAGGTGAGTAAATTCAGTCCTTGTTACTCCATTTTGGCCGCCCTATTTTAAAAGCTTTGTCTTCTGGTGCCACTCCTTCAGGCTTTCTTCTCTGTTTAATTTAGCAATTAATCAAAGAAGGCAGCCAGAGTTTGAGATTAAGAGCATAAACATTGAGGTTACACAGGCTGAAGTTTGATATTACTTCATTCTCATGGTTTGGCCTTGAGCAAGTTACTTACCCTCCCAGAGTCTCAGGTTCCTCATATATATTTGGGGGAAATAATAATGGTGGTTAATTTTATGTCAGCGTGGCTATGGTGCTAAGTTGTTTGGTCAAAACTAGTCTAGATGTTGCTGTGAAGATATTTTGTAAATAGGATTAGTATTTACAATCAGTTTAAAGAGAGATTACCCTTGATAATGTGGGTGGGCCTCATCCAATCAGTTGAAGCAAAAATGGAGGTTTCTGTGGGAAGGAGGAATTCTGCCTCAAGATTCTAACATAGAAATCCTGCCTGAGTTTTTGCCCTGCCCTGTAGATTTTGGACTCAGGACTGCAACTGCAACTCTTGTCTGAGATCCCAGCCTATCAGCCTGCCCTATAAATTCTGGACTTGCCAGTCTCCACAATCATGTGAGCCAGTTCCTTCAATAAATCTCTCCAAGCGGGGCATTGTTATGATCAGTTCTTTTGTGCACTTTCAGTCTCTTTCCCATACTCCCCCTACCATGCATTTATTTTAAAATAAATGTTGCAGACAAGTTAGATGTGTGGGATTTCATTTTCTCATTTACAGGAGGTTATCTTCCATAAGCTGGAATGTACCAGGCAATCTATTAAAATGAAATAAATCTCTTAAAGTGTATCAATTTAGATATTAAACAAATGCACATATGCAGGTGCAACAGCAGAGGCCGATGGGGTGACAGATCCTATTTTCCTGCAAACTTCAGGTTTTCACACTTCTTTTCTTTACAAAGCTGCCCTGAAATTCCTCCCCCTCCACTCCACGTTCCCCCACCACAGAAGCGGCCACTGGAGCTAGTGAAGAACCCGGGGATCAAGGCCAGGAAAGCAGAGCTGGGGGAACCCACAGCAGCGGCAGAGTGAGGTTGGACTCACAGTGAAGGAGAGATCAAACCCCACAGTTTTATCCAGAACAATCCAGGGCAATCGATATGTTTCAGCCTGACTTACACTCCGCCAGGCAAGACGTAAGAGGTTCGACTTTCCACCCCGGCACCTAGAGAATTAGGAGAGTAGGAGAGGAATCTTGTAAACTATGAGAACATCCTTTTGCTAAAAATATTTGAGTTTTTCTTCTCCTTCCAGTATTATTTACACCACCAGCATAACATTAAAAGCTGGTATTTCTGGCAATGTGTTTCACTATTAAGCGTCTAAACAGAGATTACGAAGTGGGATGACTTTAGGCGAAAATCTTCACCCTATTAACTTGTTTGCTCGAGTAGATGTATGTATGAATTCAGTTATAGAAATAGTAACTTAAATAATGGATGAGCTCTTACCACGTTCTGTAGACAAAAGGATTTAAGCAACAGGAGAGAAGGCAATAGTATTCGTTCTAGTAAACACGTATAATTCGCAGCACAGGGAAATAAATGGAGAATAATGATAGGAAAATGTCAGATCTTTAATTTCTCCAGTGTTCTTTTTTGCTTTGCCGTGGACTTCAGAAATGGAACTGTGTAAGCCAAAGCGGTTGGAGTTTTAAGTTCTATGGTATCCTGACGTATGACTTCTTTAGTCACATAAAATTTAAAATTTCTTTCTTTAGAAAAAGACAAGACAATGAAAATAAGAAAAGAGCCACTCTTATAATCCAAGGATGAATTTTAAAATAATGCTTGATTTATTCATTTAACCTTCATGATATGATTCATGCTATGAAGCTGGCACAAACAAACACTAAATGAGCCGTTTTAGAATAAATTTAAGATCGAAAGCTTTGGTAGAGAAGCAAAAATACTGTATATCATTTGGTAAATCTCATTTCTCTGAAACTTCTTTCTTTATGCTTTTATTGGCTTTTTCTTGCCAGTTTTTAGTCTCCATAGTTGAGTCATTATGACCGTTAAAAAAAAACCAACACTCATGCAAAACCATATAAGAGAAGACTAGATTAATTTTGAAATTATAGACGCTCCAGGAAACAGTAAAGTTAACACACCTGGTATAAAACATACTTGGAACACTTTCATATTTAATGAAAAATATATTCCACTGAGTATTAACACTAAACAACATTACCTGGAAATCCATTAATAGTTTTACAGCTTATTGGAAGATGGAGACTTTACTATTCCCACTATAGTAGAGCATTATATGAAAATACCTTTAAATCTCAAAAGCTAACCCTGAACTCATGCCAAATTACCACCCAGCCCCAGTCAGTGGAATACACCATGAAATGAAAATACGAAAATTTCAAAAATCTGTACAGGGACATTACAAAGTACTTAGACATTAAATCATTGAGTATAAGATCTATGACCAGAAGATTTTTTTAAAGAGGACAGAAGATTTATTTGAAGGGCCGGTGGATCATGGGACACATAGTGGTTTGTACTATGTTCAGTAAATTGTGATGTTCTCACTTCAGGGAGTCTGAACTCTCTAATTTCCTCTAAACTGACTTTTGGTTATTCGACAAACCCAGATACTGCACTGCACTGAGATATAGACTGGTTTCCCCCCCCTCCTCCCTGTGAAACTTCTCTGGAATTTCCTGATTCTTTTTTATGCAAAAGATTTTTTTTTCCATCCTTCTTCTAAGGCTGAATGGTTTGTATCATTTTATGAACATGTATTTTTCTTTAAAAATATCAGATTAAAAAATTTTCAGCCTTACATTGTCTCGTAAAGATTATGCTCTGATTAAAACCAGACCCAGATTGTAGAGCTGCTTTCATTTTTTTTCTGAAACACAAACAAGAGAAATTTCAATGAAAACATTCCATTTCCCACCAGAGACGCTGGCAATGGTAATCCAGGTATTACTCTATCTGCAAATATGCATCCAACATGCAGGGCCTGCATGGAAGTATTTTAAAAGCTTAACCTAAGATTTTCATATTAAGGATGGAATGTAGTATCTTTTGATTCCTTAAATCCCTAATTTTGAGGAAAGGCACCTTTTCAAATGATCCCTGGGTAATGAGCTAGGGCCGCTAACAGGTATCCAGTTAAATAATGAGCTCACCTGTTTCCCTGTCTCAGTCATTCCTAAAAGTGGGGAGGTTGGGGTGCCTGGATGGCTCAGTTGGTCGAGTGTTCCAACTCTTGGTTTTGACTCAGGTCATGATCTGAGGGTCATGAGACCAAGTCCCACATTGGGCTCCGCATTCAGCAGGGAGTCGGCTTGAAGAGTCTCTCCCTCTGCCCCTTACCCCACTTGCACTCTCTCTCTTTCTCTAAAATAAATAAATAAATAAATAAATAAATAAATATTTTTAAAAAGTGGGGAGCTAGGGATGCCTGGGTGGCTCAGTCGGTTAAGCATCTGCCTTCGGCTCAGGTCATGATCCCAGGGTCCTGGGATCGAGTCCCGCATCGGGCTCCCTGCTCAGCGGGAAGCCTGCTTCTCCCTCTCCCACTCTGCCTGCTTGTATTCCCTCTCTCACTTTCTCTTTCTCTGTCTGTCAAATAAATAAATAAAATCTTTTTAAAAAAATAAATAAATAAAAAGTGGGGAGCTAGTACCCAAAGATGCATGAGAAAGGATGTTCACTGCAGCATTGTTTATAATAGCCACCAATTGCATACAGCCTGACTGTCCATCAAGAGGGGACTGATAGATAAGCTGAAGTATGGGAGGCATGCTAATGGAGGGGTTAGAACAGAAGCCCTGGGGACCAGATGCCCGGTTATGGATTCCCGTGCCACTGCTTACTACTTCATGTGATCTTGGCCAAACTACTTAAATCTTTTATTAATTATCCCTGAAAACCAGGGATAATAACAGTAGCTAATTCTTAAGGTTGAACTGAAGTGTGAAATAATGGTTGCTCATATCCCGAGCACCAACAGTGACTGGCACATAATAAACATGTGGCTCACTAAATATGTGTCAAATAAATACAGGGGTTGCAAGAGCGCCTAGGAAATAGTTGGCACTCAGATGGTGGTTATCGTTAGGGTATATCCATAAAATGAGATATTAGGCAGTAATTTTAAAACTTTATGTATCAATATGTAAAAATAAATTTTAAGATTTTAAAACAAGATACACATTTTAAAAAGTATAAGGTGCTACAATTTTTATAAGACAATGGCTAAAATGTACAGACATGTACATATGTATTTTTATGTATACACATTCATGCACATAAGACCGTCTCTGGAAGCATCCACAGACACTGGTATGCTTATTTTCCTTTGCACACTGTTTGGCACTGTGTGGCTTTTGGCCACTTCCATATGTGGCAGGTTGGTTTTCTGGCAGCAGATTCTGAACCGAGGCTAGTTCACAGGATGTTTATTATGCAGTGCTCTTATAGGGGAGGGGGAGGAAGCAGAATTGGGCAGAGGAGGACGTTGATCTGTGATTGGTTCCCAACAAAGGCCTTAGTCAACCCTCTGGGGAACTCTGAAGCTGGGATGGCCCCTCAGAGTGTCCTAAGATGGCCTTCATACCCTCTACTGATCAGTCACTGGATGCTGGCTGACCCTGGAAGAAGGTGGACCTCCAGTGAAGTAGTATTCTTCAACTGAGGTGAACCCCAAAGAGAGTTGACAGAGCCGTCCCGGAAGGTGAAGAAAAAGTCCCTCCTTCTTGAAGAAGGATCAGGTAGCCCATGACGGTATCCATCACATTATTTGGTCTTTCAATAAATGAATGACATAGCTAACAAGGGTTTAATTTCCAGTCTCAATTATTAAAACACTGGGCTAGCCCCACCTTGGGGGGCAGGGGGCGAGGCAGCCTTTGTGGTGTGGCTTAATGGGTGCTGCAGGCTATCTGCCCCCACCACCAGAGTTTTTCCTACCCCACCCTGCCAAAAATACGTGAAGTTTTAACACTTTGCAGAGGGATGGTTTAAGCAGTGGTTCCCGGAGAAATTTATTTGTGCATACCAACTGCCTTCACAGGCTACTCAATAATTATTACCTAGCAACAATTCAAGAGTATAGGAGTTGGCCAGGAGAGAACTAGACATTGAAATTGTCCAGTTTCCCTAGTTTAGACCTTATAAATATGAGTAAGAGTTTAGGGAAAATCCTCTGGACAAGCAAAGGAACATGTATATAATACAGAGCAGTGTTCTACAAAATGAGGTATGTATATTCCTGAGGGTTGAAAAGACATCCACTAGCCCTCTCCTTATAGCAAAGACATTTGCTATGGAAAAGGAATTTGACAGTGTTTATGTATACATCTTTTTGTCTTTAAAAAAGGAAAAACAAGGAAGACTAGCCAATATTTAATAAACATAGGGAGATTGGCCCCTTAATCAATTTGTAAGCCTGACGGCCTCATCTCAAGTACAGTAGAAGAGAAAACCTTAATTTCACAACCCAACTGACAGTGACAGACACCCTTGCTTCTAGCATCTTCTAACACTTTGTAGTTAACTCATTCTTGGTGACCTGGAATGGTAAATAATATTACTTAGTTTTCACTAAACAAATCTTCACAAAATTATTATGTGGCACTGACTATTGCCATTTTGGTAACATGGCATCCTGCATTGGATCCTGGAACAGAAAAGGGACAATAATGGAAGGGCTGGAGAAATTCAAATAAAGTCTGTAGTTAATAATACTTTACTAATGCCAATTCTTTAGTTTTGATAAATATGCTATAGTTATAAGAGGCGGAAGCTGTGTGAAGCCTGTATGGGAATTCTTTGTTCAATTTTAGCAATCCTTCTATAAACCTAAAGCACTCTCAAATTAAAAAAGTGTTTTAAAAAATCTTTCTGAAATACAGGTTTTTACATCCATTATTGTTAACAGTGAATGTTGACATAAGTGTATAGTGTTTCCCTACAATATTAGAAGATGATAGAACAAAATTATCATGACTAGCAAGCTCTTTGAAATGAAGAATCCATATATATTATATATATATATGCAAGCCTCTGGTTTTGTTTGAAGTGTAAAGTTGTGTGATTCTCAACCCAGGATTTTAAAACAATTTACTAAATTTTTACACATATTCAAAAGCTGCTTTTGAGATTTCTTATCTGACAGCAAATATACCATCGGAAAAACTGCAGGAGAGAAATAATTTATGTAAGGCAATGGTGAAACATTCAAATGCTCTTTTAGTTAGAAAACCCTTTAGAGGACAGAGTATTAGTAAACATTACAAACTGTGGATGGTCACTGAATGAATTGTCACTGATGAATCAAAGTTGAGATACTTTTAACATGACTCCATCACTGGGCTGCCTGATTCCATTTCAATAATGGAATGCATGCAGAAATGCTTCTACATGGTCTGCCAAAGGAAAGATGTACCAGAAAAAGACTCAGGCTCAACAATGAACGGCCTCTTTAATTAAGAAGAAATGGGGCTGGTGTGGTATCCCTCTAAGTATACTCCTCATGGGATGGCAGGTGGGACAGAATTTAAAAAGAGAAGACCCCAAGGAAAAATGCACAGACCTGTCCCTCCTATGACATTCATTGACTGATTTAGTCACGAGGATGTCACTGCAGCAAAAGAACTGAGCCAGAAATCCACAAAATGGTACAGGATGTCAGCAATGTGATTACTTGAAATGGAATCTTAATGAGATATAAGGAATGACCATGAGAATCTTTTGTGCCCATAGAAGGCCCTAAGTTATCTCATGGCAAAGCACTTAAGAACATTATTGAACTTGAAATAGTCATTATTCTTTTACAAATGCAATGTTCTAAATATGCTGGCTTTTTTTGTATGGTTATAAGGGGCTGACATACAGATATTTTCAAAAAATTAAATATGCTTAATCTGTCCATTTGAGATAAAGGTGAGGAGAAAAATGATGTTAAAATGAGTGAGTAATAAAAATAATAACTTTTGAAAGAAATTCATGCTGTGGAAAGAGCACTTGACAATGAATGTTTAGAGATATGTCTAATTTATGTGGCTTTTATTGAAGGAAACAAATATAAAAACTATCTGCACAACTAAAAATCCTAGAAACAGATTCCAGCATGCCCCCAATTTTGCCAAATGAAGAATTTTATCATGTTTTGAATATGTTTGTTAGAAAATATTAAAAATGACACACCTTTCAGTTAATTTGCAACAACATTTGACATTGAGAAAATTGGAAATTTACTAGCCCATAAGAAACTTTGGGATAAGTAGTAGATGGAATTTAAAAAATCAGTATCAAATTTGTAAATGTAGTAAAATAAAAGTCACCTCTCCCACTTGAATCTACATACCTTGATGAAGCATATTTTCATTTATTGTATCAAAGTAATAAAATACAGTGAGCTCAAAACCAACATCACAAATTAGTTTTGACAAACTGTTAAATCAAAATTTCACTAATCAGATTTCTTAAATCTCATTTCAACTTTTTTCCTTTTAAAACATTTATGTTCAGTATTTTTAAATGTTTGAAATATGTTAACATTAAAGTGCAATATAGTATATAAATAAATACAAGTATTAATATTAAATATTTTTAAACTATGTACATATATTGGAAGCACATGCTCAAAAAGTTTTTACTGATAGGGATGCGTGATATATAGTCTCGTGTAGAGGATAGCTAATCAGAAACAGCAAAGACAATGGGCGACTTTAGCCCTTTATAAAATCTGTCCGAGAAAACAGTGTTCCCCACAATACAGATAACATACCAATCATAAAGTGTGCATTGATCTTCTTGGGCCAGGCAAACAAAATTGGAAAGCTAATTACATAAATGTCTTTACAATTGTTCAGCAAATGTTCATCCATTTGCCTTTGGTTAAAAGTGACATTGGTGGGACACAGTTCCAGAGAAGCAGATTCAGCAGAGAATTTGGACTGCCCGCAAGCACTGCGAAGTAGTAAGAAGTAATTCCTCATTTGGAAGACGAGGAAGAGCAAGCTCTAGAGAGTTACAGTGACTTGGCCAACGGAACATAGGTGGTTCCCTATGGAACCACCTGGAACTAGGATCGTCCCAGATTCATCTTTTCTCTATCCGGTGCCTCTTTGGGTCTGCCCTGCTCCTGAAGGGAAAATCTGCTGCCCACCCAGTTTGACGTGAGCAGATGGGAGAAAAGCAACTGATCCTGAGTTGCAGCTCAAATCACTCTTCACTTGCAAAATATCCTTTGAGTTTTCTGGTTAAGACTAATGGCACATTGCTTTATAGAGCTAAAGACAAAAGGTTATTGTCGGGCTTGTTAGTGTCGCCGTGTTGCTAGGAGAGCGTCTGCAATGGAATGTACCACGCAACACTAGCTTTATTTCCGCAGTACAACCCGGCCATGTGCATAGGACGCTGCCTGTGTGCAAGGGGAGTGAGGCGAGGCATCACAAGGCCAAGACCAAAACACCCAGTGCAAGGGCAGACTTCCTCTGGGACTTGGTTGGAGAACTTCAGGACCAGCACACCAGTCCCCAAATCACCATAGGGCTCTTACAATCCTTAAAAAGGGAAGTATACATTACAATTTCCCAGGTTATCCTGTTTTTGCCTCTGTGCTCCTCAAACCCGCTCATTTCTCCTTGACAACAGTTCTTCCAAATAGCAGGAAAATGGCCCTGAAATATACATGAACACGTTTCTTTGGAAATAGGTCGCGAGCTGGTGCCGGGTTTGATTTGCTGGCCTCGGGAAAGTCTCCGCGCATGCGCGAGAGCGGGCCAGTAGCCCGAGCATCTTGCTGATCAGGTGGGTGAATGCAGAGGAACAGGGTAGCGGAGGTTGCGGATGAACGGAGCAGATGCTCGGCCTGGAAGGTGGGTGACAACGAGCTAACGGTATGCTGAAATCAAGAGCTCAGACCGTCTCTTCTAAGCACCAGAATTCCAAACGCCACACACTTTCTTATTTACATCTCAGAAAATATGCCTCCAAGTGTAATGTGTGCCTATACACACACATATTTTCAGAGTGCTAGAAAACAAAGAATAAAGGGAGATTTGACTCACCAGCTAACATCTTTCAAATGTTTGAAAACTGCCACTGAAAAAGCAGGCGAGCTCATGCCTAGAAAATATCACATATTTTAGTGTAAAACTACTCCTTCACTTTTTCGAGGGGGAGGGAAACCTGTATTATAAAATTCCCCCCGAAGCTGACCGTGGTTGTTATTTCTGGAACCTTCCTGCTGGGCGAATATGGGGAGGCCCTTTCCCCTGGGGCCACGGGCTAAAGGGCACGGCCCTGTGCTCCCACACCTGCTCGTGAATTCCGAGCCCAGGCCAGATGAGGGGAAGGGCATGACGTTTGTCAAGGCAAACCCTATCCCTGGGTGAAAACAGAAAGCGAAAAGCGGCCAGGAAGGATTCCGCAATTAGGGCAGTTAGAATGATGGGAAATCTTCTGCCTCAAATGCTGGGGGGGCGGGGGGGCGTGGGAAGGCAGATGGCCCTCAGGACTCAGGCCTGCCCAGCTCGGTGGTGGAACACAGCTCGCAGCCCTGCGCCCACCCACCTCCCACCCCCTGCGGACTGTATGGAGCTCCAGCTAACAAGCTGAAGGAGTGGGGGATGTTCCCCCAGAACTTGGGTCCTCCCTCTTCGGAACCTACCCGCGGGGAGGATCTGCTGATACTCACAGTTTTCACATCACGGCTGTCACAGGCGACGGTGTATTTCGTCACCAGGATCACAGAGGGATGCTAGAGGGGGCTGTTCCTGGACAGCTTGACTCCAGGCGCTGCCCAGCTGCCCAAAGGCCGAGGGGAGCAATTTATGAATACACCTGTTCACCCCGCTGGAACCAAGGTTGGGAAGCTCTGGGTCAGGCTGCAGCCCTATCTATTTGAGGAATGAAAGCTTTTGTCCCCCATTCAAGGAGTTGGAAGGACGTGAGCACTTTGCGGGGGGGCCTGAAGTCATGGTGCCAGGTTGTGTCATGCTGTGTAGGCTGCCATTTAGGGGCAGTACAAGGACTAAAGAAGAAGAATGTAGTCCTGTGGGGGCTTGGAAATCCCGGGCAGGTGCCCCAAGTTGAAGAGAACACCCCAAGTGCCTGCCCTATGCCAGAGAGAAGGAAAGGGATACCCAGAGGCCTCAGCTGCTTCACCAAGCACTTTTTTCCTCTCCGTGAGGGGAGGGGGCCACAGGAAGAACCAATGTGCTGCCTAGATCCCAGAACTTGGGCTCAGGAAGAGATGGGTTGGAAGCTCCTAGAGCAACCCCTGGGCCCCTGGTGCGGAGCGCACCGTGTCTCTGCTGTGGTCTCCCAAGTGGTCTCCCGCAGGGGCTGGCCTTTGCTGGCCTCCAGGGAATTATGCCCTGGGGGAGGAACAGCTCTCAAGGCGTGTGAAGGGGTTTGTATTTGATAATGAGGAAGCGAAGGCATGTTGGTGGGCCGATCTACAGAGGAAGGACGCACCAAACATGCTCAAAGGAAGGTCTCTCGTTTCCTCAAAATTGCCCGGCAAAGAGGAAGCAATTTCACTCACTCGCTGTAAGTAATTGTCCCCGAAACGACAACCTATGAAATTAGGAGATTTCATTTCTGTAGCTCAGAGATTCAGGGAGCGTGGTTTTCATTTATGATTGTTTCAGTAATTTCCAAGGGAGACGTCTGCCAGACTGAAAGACAAAATTCTATTTCCAGGGTTCTATCAGTGTGAAGCATGCTTTATTAGAGAACTTTTTTTCACCTGTGGTCTTGACTGAGTCTCTGAATAATGGTGCCGCTCATCATGACCAGTGTGTCCTAGCTGGAGACAGACAACCCAAACCCAACAACTGCGGAGTTTTCTGACCCAGGTCCTCGGGAACACCTTCTTTCCAGTTCAGTTCAGATGATCATGCCCATCAGGTGACTTTGATCATCTCCTATTTTGTCCTCATCTTTTCTAATAAAAACTCAATTATTTCAAGATTTCATGACCCATAAGTCCAGGCCAAGCTTGGGTTGCCACCGAACAGGGGTGGCCAGGAAAGATCCAGGCCCAGAAACTAGGAGAGCAGATCCTAGTGCTCCTATGAGCCCAAGAGGCTGGCAGCAGGCAGAGGGCAGGGCCCTGGCCTGGGGGGGTGGGGAGAGCAGAGCCCAGGAGAGTTGGCCTTGGGCAGGTCCTCCAGGCCTGGGACAGCCAGAGCCCGAGGCTAGGAAGTCAGGGAGTGGAGATGCAGCTGAGTAGGAAACACAGAGCCCCGAGCCAGGAAGCAGCCAGGAGGCTGGGGGAGCCCTGGGGCGCCGGTGATGAACAGAGCAGGACGCTGAGCCTGTTACTCTCGCACCTTTCCCAGCAAGCCTGTGGCGGTTCAGAGGGTGCCACGCTGGTCCCCTTTGCTCTAAATGCACGGCACTTCTGTGGCCGTGCCCGTAAGCATCCCCGTTCTCCCTTGACTGCAGGGTCGCCTGTGTCACGATGTGAAACTCCAAGTGGCCAGGATCAAAGACGGAGCAGAAGGGCTTACCTGGCGTGTATCAGGAAGGTGTATTCAGGCGGCCACAGGGAGGCGAGCAGTGGTAGGGGAGGGTGAACTTTGGGGGGATTGGGAAACGAACCACTGTACGAGAGCAGGCAAGTGGGAATGAGGCTTTGGGAAGGTGGAAGGTGTGCTGGGGTAAAGGCGTGCTTGCAGCTGAAGGCAACGCGCTGGGTGTCAGTGGCCGCAGGAACTGGCCTGCAGGCCCCCAGGGCTCAGGTGGGGGCTCAAAGTGGCTGATAGCTCTTTTCACCTGGAACTCATTCAAGGCATAGAGATGAGGCTCAAATTGAGAAAACTGGGCAAAAAAAGAGATAGAAACAAAGCGGGACATGCTAGCGTTTGGATCTATCCATGAGCCTCCATCATGCCCCACGTTGTGCGCCAAGCCCCATGCCAAATCTGAGGTCCCCGACAGGTGTCAGCGTGGTCCCAGCCACAAGGAGCTCTGAGTGGTGGAGGGAGAGTGGACACAGACACGCACTGGCTAGGACAAGCAAGCCAGGCCCCACAGGGCATTAATGAGATGGTGAGTGTGGTGCATTTGGTGGGGCTGCTCATTGTCCACTTTTCTCAGCTCCTGGGAATCTAAAGTCACCTCCTCTTAAGGGGCACCTCACTCTCTACATGGCCCTCTTGCTTCCCTTCTCATAGGACCCTCTGGAAACACTGTGAGTCCTCTGTCCCTAACTCTGAGCCTGCTGATCCCGAGGCAGCTATGTCCCCTGGCCTCGTCATCAGAGCCGCTGACCAGCCAGGCCCTCCCCTCTAGACTCGAGCTTCAGGGAACACAGGTTAGCCTCCCAATACGTCCTCAAAGCCCCCATACATTGGCGTGAGGTAGGGCAAGTCACCCACTCTTCTGGGTGAGACCCACAGCTTAGCTTTCTGTCACAAAATTCTCTACTGGAAACTTCAGTTCTTTTCTTGGCCTCTCTATCATCTTTTATAGTCTGGAGGTGGGTGGTTGGCTGAGAGTAGAAACCTGGTTTCCATAAGCACTTTTTGCAAATAGTGCAGCTCTCTTTGGAATGTTTCATCTATTGCTTTGGGGCCTCCGTTGAGAGGGCGACGGAAATAGTTCTAATTTAGCATCCTGGGCAATGAACGTAGTCCATCCCTCTCTCCCCATCTGGGCCCAGCACATACAGAAAATGATAGTCTTTGGGTGGTACTCGAGGGGACCTGGATGTGCTGTTCAGAGCTGGAGGTGACCAGCCAGGAGCTCCAGCTGCCCTGGGCCCCATCCAGAGGCCTCCGGGCCTAAGTGTGCAGCCACAACCTGCTTCCAGCTCAGGACAACACGGGTCGGGGGAGCCGCGCCCCAGACTGTGCCCCAGGCCCGGAGTGCGACAGAAGACTGCATGGTTCATGTGGACTGTAGGATCAAGCCACCAAGCGGTGGAGATGTCTGAGCTGGGTTTTGAAGAATGAAGATGAGTTCTCTAGGCCGCCAAGTAGGGCAAGGGCATTCTGGGTGACTCAGCAGTTTGGTGCAGTGGGAGAAGTCAAGTGTGTGACAGGCAGAAGGGGCTGAGGCTCTATCCTGGGCAGCTCTTTTTCTCATAGCTGTTCCCTACAGCCATTTCAATTTTGTGTGGACTTCATTTTGACTCTTTTCTTCTCCCCCTCCTCCTTGTCTCCCCCTCCTACCCCCCTACCCCCTCTTCTTCTCCCCCTCCTCCTCCTCCCTCTTTTCCTCCTCCCCAGCCCCCTCCTCCTTACTTCACTTCTAAGTAATTACCAGGTGCTGCTGGTTTCCACATCACCCCCCCTTTCCCCACACTCCACCAGTCATACCCTTGGTCTTCTTTCTCCTACCATAGGAGAGGAACCCTGTCTAACCTCCCTTCCCCACTTGCCCCTCTCCCACTCCATTTTCTGCACAGCAACCACAGTGATGTTAAAATATCAAGACCAGCTTTACCCACCCCTTTACACCTCACTCAGTAAAACTCTTCTGCCTTGCCACAGCCCACCCTAGAGGCACAGACTCTAGAGTGAGAACCTGCTGCCTGTGGGACCTCACCCCTTCCTCTCTCCTCCCCCTTCCCCACTCTGCTCCAGCTACACCGGCCTCCTGACTCTTCCTCAAACAGGCCAACCACACCCCAACCCCAGGGTCTTTGCCTTTGCTCTTCCCTCTTCTTGGAAAGCTTAGTCCTCAAATATTCACAGGGTTTTCTCCTTACTTCTTTAAGTATCAAATACGAGGGCGCCTGGGTGGCTCAGTCAGTTAAGCGCTTGCTCTTGATTTCGGTTCAGGTCATGATCTCAGGGTCCCGGAATTGAGCTCTGAGTCAAGCTCCAGGCTCAGCAGGGAGTCTGCTTGAGAATTCTCTCTAGCTTGCCCCTCCCCACCCCCTTGCACGGTCTCTCCCTCTCTCTCCAGAATAAATAAATAAATCTTTTTTAAAAATTCTGCAATAGGGCACCTGGGTGGCTCAGTTGGTTGGGCGACTGCCTTCGGCTCAGGTCATGATCCTGGAGTCCTGGGATCGAGTCCCACATCGGGCTCCCTGCTCAGCAGGGAGTCTGCTTCTCCCTCTGACCCTCCCCCGTCTCATGCTCTCTCTATCTCATTCTCTCTCTCAAATAAATAAATAAAATCTTTAAAAAAAAATAACAATTCTTCAATAAAATCTGTCCTCCTGTATTGTTGATCAGGGCCCAGGTATGTTAGTACATCAGGAGGGAGATTCCGAGATGTGAATTTGCTAGGTCAGCAATACGCACATATGATTTCTCTGTTACAGTCTGGTGCTATGGCTATGGTCTCAGTAGTAGATGAGCTCGGTGCCCCGCCCAGCCACCCTCCTCCAACTGTGGCCTTGCAGACTCTCCCAACTCTGCTTGGGGCTTCCTGCAGCTACGAGAGCTCGCTGGGCCTGTGGAGGAGCCCTGCAATGAATGCCCCAGAGCAGACTTCAAACAGTAACCCTCAGGAGCTCACAGATACACCTCTCAGCTCTTTTGCTGTTGCTGGGACACTGGATCACAGAGTGTCCCGTCGCCCACAGTGGTGACTTGACTGACAACACACTCTTGATCGACGTCCTTCCCTTTCCTGTCTCGTTTCCTTGATCCCCTACTCGTGTTTCTTAGGTTCACCTCCCAAATGAGCCCTCACACCCAAATCCTTGTCTCAGGGACTGCTTCTAGAAAGCTAAAACGAAGACACTCTTAATTCTTTCAGGAAAAAAAAAAGTTTATTCTTTAAAGGTAATGCATGAACATGGTACTTTTTTTAAACATAAAAGATAGAAAATGGAAAGTAAAGATCTTTCATCTTCTTACCTCCAGTCTCTCCACCCAAAGGTAATGCCTGCTGACAGTTTCCTTTATTTCTTTCCAGAAAAAGATATGATTATGCAATATATATATACACATATATACATACATATCTTTTTAAGTCTCCCTAAATGGAGTAATTCTAAATACTGTGCTTGGCACCTTTTTTCTACTTAATGATTTATCCTGGAGAGCATTTAATTTTGCACGTACAGTTTTTTATAGTTCAATGGCCTTATGGTGTGTGGCCGCACTGTAGGTTTCTTACCAGAACTCCTATTAGAGAACAGTCATTGTTTCTAGTATTTGCAGTTACATCCATGCTGTGACAAACATTTTGTACATATATCTTGGCTCATTTTTAAAAATTGAATAAATTAGTAACAAAAGATAATAGATGTTTAAGTGCATTTTACTTATTTTTCTTAGATATTGCTATTTTTCTCTCTTCCAGTAGGTTGCATGGATTTACACTCCTACCAACAGTGTACAAATGCTTGTTTTCCCAAGCCTTCCCTAACACTGGGGTTATCAAACCTTTCAATTTTTACTAATCTGTTAAGTGAAAAAGGTATTTCATTTCATCATGATCTCTTTCATATATTTACTAGCATTGATGGATCTTCTATGTATTACCTGTTCATAGCCTTGACCCATTTTTCAATCGGAGTTTTTATCATTTTTAGTTGGAGTGTTTATATAGAGTCTGGCTACTAACCTGTTAGATATATGGTTCTTATATTTTCTTTCATTCTATGATTTTCCTTGAACTATTTTATAATGAAATATTTTCTTACACGAAGGTCTTAAATTATTAAATCAAGTCAGTTTATTTTTTTTCATGGTTTCTGGATTCTGTGTCATGCTTAAGAACCTATCTTGTCTCAAGTTTATAAAAATATCCATCCATATACCTCCTAGTTTTTTAGTGGTTTTATTTTTACACCTAGATCATTAATCAATCTGGAGGGTTTTTTGTTTGTTTGTTTGTTTGTTTCTTTGTTTGAAATCATGACCCTGAGATCAAGAATTGCACACTCTACCAACTGAGCCAGCCAGGCACCCCTTGAGGTCATTTTTGTAAATCGTATTTTTTGTTGGAAAAAAATCTATAGAAAAATGGGAGTGAAGCAAAGAAGACAGCTGAGTACCCAATGCTCAGGCGGTGATATTGTGGAGTTACCTTTGACCAGAGCTCACTGAGGGCCCTTCCGGGGGGCGGGTGGTCCTCGGTCCTTTCCCGGAGTTTTTGCTAGCGGTGTGCTGGCTCACAAGAGCCAACTTATTACATAAAACCATGGTTATAAGCTAAACCCTATAACATTATAAACAAATGATATTCAAAATTCATCACTTCCTAGTTATTTTACTATGTTTTACTATTACCTATGATCCTGAGATTATTTAGTTCTACTGGATCTATATGGTGGAAATAGCACATAATGGTGATGTCATGTTGGTAGCTTCAATAGGCCATTGGTGGGAGTATTTACACCGTAGAAATTGGCAAATGCTACAAGTCAGATCCTTTTTCTTTTTCTTTAGGAATCCATAGTTAAGCATCTACCAGCACACAACTGACTTTGCCCATCTCCAGATCTGTTTATTCAGAGAAGAGGCTGACATGTTGGAGAAGAAATTCAGGCATCACTTAGGGAGTCAGACTTGAAGACATCTCAATCTATCTCTTCCAGTGCTGGCATTCTATGATTCTGGAATACTCATAATCACTCTCTATGGCTCTACTGCCAAGGGGAATTTTGCTCAGAAAAATCTGCTTGTAGAGGGATTTCTTCAGTTTCCACATTCCTAACCTGGATCTCATTTTGGTGTAATATAGTCCTTTGATGGGTCTTGCACAGGATTTTCCCTGTAATGTCTCAGATTTAGATTCCAATGTGGCAACTCAGGGCAATAGATAACTACTTATCATCATTCACCTGTTTTTCATTTGCTATTAAGTGTTCTTTAAACATTGATTCTTTTTCTAAATGATATCAAAGTAGCCACAATTTACTGACATTTTTGCTTACTCCCTTCCACATGGCAGCTCATATTTTGTAGAAAGCAAAGGAAAGTTGGAGGACAGAGGGTCAGAAGATGAGTTTGGGATCTCACACCAACACCTGAAGTAATGGAAGCATTATTTATCCAAGTTTAAAGAAGGGACTTCATTTTGTCCTACAAATCAGTTTTTCAGAAGCTAAGAACATTTAAAACATATATAAAAATCACAAGAAAAATACAATATTCAAGTAGCCCTTATATAATCTTATAAGAACTTTCTCATTCAGAATATGAGAAAGTTACTTTGCTTCAATACCTTTTAAAAATAGAGAGCTCTTAAAGGTGTTTAGCACACATTTAGAAATCCCTCCTGAATCAATTATAATAATAATTTTATGCATTGTTCATACTGAAACAAATCCACTGATCATATTTATAATGGTTGGGGCGGGAGCTCTATTCACTAGGAGTTTTAATTGTCTTTCACAAATATTTCTTCAAACTCATTTTGCCTGCATTTCACAGATGGTCAGACTAGTCTATTTGTTGTCCCCAAGGTAATTGCCAATTTCTCTCCTCTCCCTCTTCTTACTTGAAATTCTCTTTCCTCTTTTTTCATGCAATCTTCTCAATTCTTCAAGATTCTATGCAGTCTTTCCACAAGTATTCTGAGCTCAGTGCTGTATCACTCTTCTGGACCCCTAACCCCTCATTTGGCATCTAATTACACCTTCCCTTGTGACTTACACTGTTAGTCCATTTCTACTGTGTGTAGTATTACCTCAGCATTTAGACAAGGCGTTCTTATCCTAGGATGCATGGATCCCTTGGGACTTTAGGGAAACTGGGGATGTCATGAAATTACAAGTAAATTGTGTGTGTGCCTATCTGCCTTGTTAGGGCCAAAAATCCTTATCTTTTATCAGATTTTTAAAGGGATTTTGACCCAAGAGTTTAGTCTCCTGGAGGAGAGAAGCTATGAGATACTTTATTGTATTTCCCACAATATTTTCTTTTTTTTCTTTTTTTTTTTTTAAAGATTTTATTTATTTATTCATTAGAGACACAGAGACAGAGGCAGAGGGAGAAGCAGGCTCCCAAGGAGCAGGGAGCCCGACGCGGGACTCGATCCCAGGACCCTGAGATCATGACCTGAGCCGAAGGCAGACACTTAACCATCTGAGCCACCCAGGCGCCCCTCCCACAATATTTTCAATAACTCAGCTAAGTAATTGAATGGGTACAAGATAGATATAATGTTTCCACTTATTTGTTATCAATTAATTCCTTTCTTTCCAAATTATGACATGGGACTTGCCGGTTTCCATCTCACAGTTACCATATATGAAGGTAATAGATGTTTAAAAGTTTTGAAAAGTTTAAAACAAGAACTTATACTTATGATAACTTACCCTGAGACATGCAATAAGGGAATTCCACATTTTTTGGAATTCTTGGTCATTTGATTTCCTTTTATAAACCTTCCTTTAGAGAAGCAGAGCTTGGAAAATGTCTTCTCCTTTGACTCCAACTTCCACTGCATCTATTTCTTGTTCTCTATCCCACTTGAGTCACTCCCACAGTCATAGCTAAACCTTGTCTTTACCAATAGCAGCACTCCTTCTATGTAGGTTGAATAATGACCCCCCTCAAAGATGTCTAGAGTTCTAATCCCTAGAATCTATGACTATGTTGCATTACATGGCAAAGGGGAATGGAGGTTGTAGATGGAATTAAGGTTACTAATCAGCTGACCTTAAATACAGAGAGTATCCTGTATTATCCAGGTGCACCCAGTGTAACAACAGGGGTCCTTAAATGTGAAAGAGAGAAGCAGAAGAGGAAATCAGAATGATGCTATGTGAGAAGAACTCGACCAACTACTATTGGCTTTGAAGATGAAGGAAGGGGACAATGAGCCAAGAAATGTGGTGACTTCTGTGGGCTAGAAAGAGCCAGGAAATGGATCCTTCCCCAGAGCCTCCAGAAAGGGACACAGCCCTGCCAACATTGTAATTCAGGCCCAGTGAGACCCATTTCAGAACACTGACCTCTAAGAATTATAAAATAATACATTTGCATTGTTTTAAGCCAATAAATTGTGATAATCTGTTACAGCAGCAGTAGAAAACTAATACACTTTCCTTCCATTAGCAAATGAGTTCATTTGCCTCTGAGCAACTCACTTTCCTATCTTTACAGTTTACTCCCACTAGTACCCCAACTGCAACAAATTTTTTGATCCCACTAATACTTATAATCCATTAATCCTATAACCATCATACCATCTCTCAACCCATTCATGTTCTCTCTTCCTTTCTTATACAGCTCAGATCTCATGACCTAGAATTATAATTACTCACTTGCAACTCCCAACTATGTACTCTGAACTTCCATGATCTCTCTCTCTCTGTCCTGCTCCCCTGAGAAAAATCCTAACTCTAGTTGAATGCAACCTTCACCTATTTCATACTTGAACCAGCTAGTTAAAAATGGTTGTGGAACAGACAACCAATCTGATGGTCTTACTTCAAATTCAAGGCATTAATTCAAGTAGGATCTTCGTGTGCCTGGACATCCCTTCTAGATTCTGTTGTCCCTTTACCCTCTTGCTCTCCTAGGAGACTATTTCACAATTTCTCTTCTCACTGGAGATCTCTAAATTCTCTTTCTCTATCTCCACCCTCTGCTGATTTTGTGTGTATGTAATCTTACTTCCTATTCCATTGAGATAGGTAGATGGTCAGAAGAGGGCTCCCTCGAATCCCCACAAGTTCATCTACCCACCCACCCACCTACACTGCCTTCTCTCCCATAACTGTGAACCATCTATGATGGTACCTATCTAACCTCTATTCCTCCAAATGGAACAGAAAATTCATCTCACTTATATCTCTTCAGCTTCTGTTTCCTTTTGTTTCTGTGTAATCACTTTTTCCACTCTCTACTGGATCACTCTCTTCAGCATACAAACGTCTTGCTATTTGTCCCATCTTAAAAGCACACTCTAAAGAAGGGGTTTAAGAAAGTGGCATAGGTCAATCCTGAGCTGCTGTCTTCCACAGATACAGCTAATGCATAGAATAATTTCCCTGAAAAAGACCTGAAAACGGAATCAGTGGAGCCTCCACAGCAAAAGATAAAAGGGCAGCATCAAAGTGGAGAGGAGAGACAGAGACATGTTCTCACCAGGAAAAACCCCACCCTGGCACAGCAATCCACAGTTGGGAGGGATCTCCAAACTACAGACTTTGCCCTGAAAAGTAAGTTGTCTGTACTTCACATCAGACACCCTAACCATTAGATTCTGCAAAAGAGAGACAAACTCCTTAAATGCCTGGCTTTGAAAACCAATGGGAATTATGTCCAGGAAACCCATAGAACCATAGGGAACAGAGAACCTGCTCTTAAAGTGGCTCACACAGAGACTGACTCTCCCAGGAACTGAGTGCAAAAACACCAGTACAAAAAGTGCCTAGACTATGTATGAAGGGCACTCATTTACTAAACTTGAGGCATCTGCTGAAAGGCAGGAACTTCTTGGGACTATTTCTGAGGATCAGAGACACTGGCAGGTGCCATTTATGTGATTTTAGTCTAACTTGCTAATGCCAGCTCTGATGGGTACCATTTAGGGACTTTCTCTCTAGCCTGTTAAGGCCAGAGGTATGCCCTGTGGAGGGCCTGTCTACCCTGATGCCACAGCTACATGTCGTAGCCGGGTTAGGAGAGGGCTCCACTCACCTGTATCACCGCTGCAGCCTCACCGCAGTGGGCAGGGGCAATAGCAATTCTGAACCCCCATGGGACATCTTCTACACAAGGTCACTTACTCAAGACTGGGAGAGATAATTGAGTTATCTAATACATAGCGACAAACACAGAGAGTCAGGCAAAATGAGGAGACAGAAGAATATGTTTCAAATGAAAGAACAAGACAAAGCCTCAGAAAAAGACTTTAATGAAACAGATAAGCATCTACCTGATAAAAAGTTCAAAGTAATGGTCATAGAGAGGCTCACTGAACTCAGGAGAAGAATGGATGAACATAGTGATAACTTCAACAAAAAGATAGGAAATATAAGAAAGTACCAACAGAAGTTACAGAACTGAAGAATACAACTGAACTGAAAAATACAGTAGAGGTGTTGAACAGCAAACTGGATGAAGCAGAAGAATGGATCAAATGAAGGACAGTGAAAGATAAAACAGTGGAACTCACTCACACAAAGCAGCAAAAAGAAAGCAAAAAATTTTAAAAAGTGAAATTAAGGGACCTTTGGGTCATCAAGTGAAATAACATTTGCATTTAGGGGTTCTAGGAGGAGAAGAGAGAGAGAAAGGGTCAGAAAACTTATTTGAAGAAGTAATGGCGAAAACTTTCATATTGGGGAAGGAAATAGACATCCAAGTCCAAAAAGTCCAGAGAGTTCCACATAAAATGGACCCAAAGAGAGCTATATCGAGACACATTAAAATGGTAAAAGTTAAAGAGATAACCTTAAAAGCAGCAAGAGAAAAACACTTGTTACATACCAGGGAAACTCCATAAGGCTATCAGCAGATTTTTCAGTAGAAACTTAGCAAGCCAGAAGAAAGTGGCCTGATATAGTCAAAGTGCTGAAAGGAAAAAAAATTCAACACAGAATTTTCTACCCTGCAAGAATATTATTCAGAATTGAGAGGGAGATTAAAAGTTTTCCAGATAAATAAAAGCTAAAGGAGTCTATTATTGCTAACCCAGTTTTACAAGAAAGGGACTTCTTTAAGCTGAAAAGAAATAGCAGTAATTAATAACAAGAAAACAAATGAAAGTAAAAATCTCACTGGAAAAGGTAAATATATAGATAGTAAAGATAATGGATCAATCACTTATAAAGCAAGTGTGAAAGTTAAAATATAAAAATAGAAGAATTAACTAAAACTACAATAATTAGTAAAGGGATACATAAAGTAAAAAGATATAAAATATGACATCAAAAATATAAAATGTAGGGGATGGGTAAAATTGTAAAGTTTTGGGATGTGTTCAAATTTAAGTTCCTATCAATTTACAACTAAATGTTATATACATAGGATATTATATGTGCACCTTATGGTAACTACAAAGCAAAAGCTTAGAGTAAGTACATAAAATAAAATGAAAAAGGAATCTAAACATAGGACTAAAGAAAAATACCTAATACGAAAACCAGATAAGGAAACTGCAAGAAAAATTATAAACTAATATCTTTAATGAACATAGATGTACAAATCCTCAACAAAACATAGCAAATGAAATTCAACAGTACATTCAAAGGATCATACACCATGATCAAGTGGGATTTATTCCAAGGATGCAAGGATGGTTCAACATCCACAAATCAATGTGATATACCACATTAACAAAATGAAGGATCAAATTCATATAATCTCTCAATAGACACAGAGATCCCCATTTATTATGAAAATTCTCAAAAAAGTGGGTATAGAGGAAATGCACCTCCACATAATAAAGACCATTTATGAAAACCCACAGCTAACATCATACTCAATGGGGAAAAAAAATGAATGTTCTTCCTCTAAGATCAGAAACAAGACAAGGATGTCCACCCTTGCCACTTTTATTAATATAGTGTTGGAAGTCCTAGCCACAGCAATAAGGCAAGAAAAAGAAATAAAAGGTATCCAAATCAGAAAGAAAGAAGTAAAATTGTCACTATTTAAAGATACATAGAAAACCCTAAAGGCTCCACCAAAAAACTCTTAGAATTAATAAACAAATTCAGGGGGCGCCTGGGTGGCTCAGTTGGTTAAGCGACTGCCTTCGGCTCAGGTCATGATCCTGGAGTCCCGGGATCGAGTCCCGCATCAGGCTCCCTGCTTGGCAGGGAGCCTGCTTCTCCCTCTGACCCTCCCCCCTCTCATGTGCTCTCTGTCTCTCTCATTCTGTCTCAAATAAATAAATAAAATCTTTAAAAAAAATAAAAATAAAAATAAAAAAATAAATTTAAAGCTGCAAGAAGCAAAATCAATCTACAGAAATCCATGGCATTTCTATATAGGAATAATAAGCTATCAGAAAGAAAAATTAAGAGATAAATCCCATTTAAAACTGCATCAAAAAGAATAAAATATGTAGGAACAAATTTAAATAAGGAGGTAAAATACCAACACACCGAAAACTGTAAGACACTGACAAAAGGAATTGAAGACACAAACAAATGGAAAGATATTCTGTGTTCATGGACTGGGAGAATTAATATTGTTAAAATGTCTATCCTGCCAAAAGCAATCTATGATTCAATCAAAACCTATCAAAATTCCAATGGCATTTTTCACAGAACTAGACCAAAAATTGTAAAATCTGTATAAAACCACAAAAGACCTCAAAAAGCCAAAGCAATCTCAAAAAAGAACAAAGCTGTAGGTATCACACTTCCTGATTTCAAACTATACTACAAAGCTATGATAATCAAAAAGTATGGTATTGGCATAAAAACAGACACACAAATTACCAGAACAGAATTGAGAACCTTGATATGAACACACACATATATAGACAATTTGTGACAAAGGCACATGAAAAGATGTTCAACATCATTAATTATTAGGGAAATGGAAATCAAAACCGCAATGAAATATCACCTCACACTCGTTAATGACTATAATCAAAAAGATAAGAAATAAGTGTTGGAGAGGATGTGGAGAAAAGGAAATGTCTGCACACTATTGGTAGGAATATAAGTTGGTGCAGCCACTATGTATGGAGATTCCTCAAAAAATTAAGAATAGATCTACCATATGATCTAGCTATTCCCTTCTGAGTATTTACCTAAAGAATATGAAAACACTAATTTGAAATGATATATACATTCCTGTCTATGTTCATTGCAGCATTATTTACAATAGCCAAGATCTGGAAATAATCTAACTATCTGTCAATGGATGAATGAATGGAGACAGTGTGGTATCTATATATGCAATGGAATACTACTCAGCCATAAAGAAAAATAAAGTCTTGCCACTTGCAACAACATGGATGGACCTTGAGGTTATTATACTAAGTAAAATAAGTCAGACAGAGAAAGACAAATACCCTATGATTTCATACATATATGGAACTTAAAAAAATGATAAAACAAGACAGTACAAAAATAAATTCAGGGGCCCCTGGGTGGTTCAGTCAGTTAAGCTTCCTACTCTTGATCTGAGCTCAGTTCTTGGTATTGGGGTCCTGAGTTCAAGTCCTGGGTTGGGCTCCACACTGGGTATGGAGCCTACTTAAAAATAAATTAATTAATAAATAAATTAAACAAACAAACTAACAAACTCATAGATACAGAGAACAGACTGATGGTTTCCAGACAGGAAACGAGCTGGGGGCTAGGGGAAATGGGTGAAAGGAGTCAACCATGTTGTAATGGATGGTAAGAAGCCTTTTGGTGGTGATCACTTGGTAGTATGTGCAGATGTTAAATTATAATATTGTGCACATAACACTTATGTAATGTTATATACAAATTTTACCTCGCTAAACATTTTTTTTTAATAAAATAAAAGCACACTCTTTTGGCTCTGCAATGTCCTTCTGTTACTGCCCCATTCCTCTGCCCCTTGAAAGAGTGTCTACACTCCTCTTCTCCCATCTTCTCTTGAACTCACTCTAGTCAGGCTTTTATCCTCACCTCCCTCCTGAAACTGCTCTTCATCACATCACCAGGGCTTTCCCACAGCTAAATCCAAGGGTCAGTTTTGGGTCCTCATCTTACTTGACCTAACGGCAGCATCTGATTTCATCTCTTGCCTGAATTATTGAAAAACATTCCAAAATGGCCTCCCCGCTTCTGCTTTCACTGCTGTTGGATCTCTTTTCTACTCAGCAGTCAAGTGTTTCTGTTTTGTTTTGTTTTTAGTAGATTGGGTCATGTCACTCCTCAGCTAATGCTTCTCAGCTCCAGTGCTTCCCAGCTCACTCAAGACAAAAGCCAGAATTCTTACAGTGGCCCACAGGGTGCTGTATGGTCTGCCCCCATTACCTCCATGCTCTCATCGGCTGACGCTGTCTTTCCTGCACTCCCCCATGCCAGCTTCAGGGCCTCCTTGCGGCTCCTCAGACACACTAAAGCCTGTTCCTACCTCAGAGATTCTGTCCCTGTAGCGCCCCTGCCCAGAATAGTCTTCCCTCAGGTCAGAATGACTCACCCCTCCCCTCCTTCAGGCCTCTGCTCAAACGCTACCTTATCACAGTGGCTGTCCCTGATGCCATCCAATGGGAAAGAGTAGCACCCTCCTGCGTATGCCCCCATCTACTTTACCCTACTCTCTGTTGTTCCATGGCACTTATCACTGACAATATGTGTGTGTATACTTAAATTATATATAATAATATATACTATTATATACTATGTTAATGCAATATATAATTGTATGTTGTGTAGTATATATATATAGGCATGTATGTACGTATTTTTTTCTTGTCCACTAAAATACAAATGTCATCAGGGCAGGGACTTTGTTTTGTTCCTTGCTATACTTCCAGCCCTTAGAAAAGCACATTATGTATAGCTGAATAAGTCTGTTGAATGAATGAAGGAATGAATGGATACATTTAAGTAAAATTGAGGGCACATTTGAACTGGCTGCAGATGGGCCGTGGGGCTTTGTTGTTACTGTTTGGCGGTGGACTGGGCTGGGCAAGAGGAGCTTTGCCTATCTTCATGGGCCCCAGCCTTAGCTCTTATCAAATATTGATAAGTTTGAACCTAAGAGTTAATCTACCTAAATAATGTCTTTCCAACCTCAAGAGGCATCTTCCCCAGGGAAGTCCTGAAATCCTATGATGTCATCACTAGCTAGAAGTGTTTGTTGTCTTTTAACAATCTCCCCTTAAATGCACCCTTCTCAGGGGACAAGAGTGAAGAGTGGACGTTAATTATTGATGTCGGTGAGTGTTTTCTTTGATTCCCATGAAAATCATTCTTTTTCAGGGGAAGCTTACCAAGGTAAAGAAGCATGGCATTTTCCACTGTGGGAGGGAACAACTCAATTCTAAAACACCACTTCAAAACTACATTTACCCAATAATTGGTGTATAATAATTGGACTGACCCAACACATTCTATTTGTTAATTAACATTTGGAAATATACACCCTAGAAAAATTGAGTCAGGTAAAATTTTCCCTTTCATTTTTACCTTTTCTTTCTCTTTCTCTTTTCTTTAATCCTCAAGAACCCAAGAGTTTATGAGGCATTTATAGCTATTACAGCACACTTCAGTTTTAACTATCCCTGATTTCCATCTTCTTACAGGAAAATGTTACTGATTCATAGTTACACAAGGCCATGAGCAGAAATAATTTTTCCCTTTATTTTGAAAGGAAAGAAAGTGTCTACAGAAATTTGAGTTTTGAAAATAATTGGACTTAGTGAACATTTTGGCGTAGAAAACTATGGAATTTTGAGTAGACCAAACCCTGCACTACTTTTATTAATCACTCCAAATGAAAGAGTAGATACATCATACGCAATAGTAGGGGATGGATATTGAGGTTTGCTAGGGCTTCCGACAATGAATTTATGATGCATTTGGGGATCTTAAATGATGCACAAGTTATGCTCGAAGTTTCTGTGACTCTAAAGTACATGAATGGTGCTACAGGATGGTCAACCAACAGTGGTGTGTGCTAAGAATTCCATTTATCGGGTATTAATAGCATCATGATTATAACTGTCTTACCCTCTTGCTTATTTCATCATCTATTTCTGGACCTGTAGATTTGGAGGTTCACCAGATTTGCAGTCCTGTCAGCACTGACTTGGGTAATGGGAGCAAAACAGATCAACCCCAGAAATTCAACTGAGCAACAGATGAGGAGGTGGAAAAGAATAAAAATGTCTAAGTCCATTGGAAGCCCACATGAAAGCACTGCACAGCAAAGATGATTTTGGGGATAGGTGTTAAGAATTGGAGAGTGGAGGAATAGCCTGATATAGGGATTCACAGAGAAGTTTATGGTAAAATAAGTGTAATAAAAAAGATATCATTCATTCATTTATTCATTCTTTCAACAAGCTTTAATTAGACTCCACCTTGTGCCTGGCATGCGTGGAGCAGCACTGTGTGGTAAGATTATTTCCTGGGCTAGAAATTTGAGAAGGTGCTAAAGGGTGGTAGGGGAGGTGGTCAAAAAGACCTGGGTATGACCTTGGGTCAAACCCAAGGTAATACACTTTTTAGCTGTATGACCTTGGATCAGTCACTTGACTGCTCTGAGTCTTTATAATGGGAATAATAACTCTGAGGTCAAGGGATTTCTGTAAAGAGTAAGTGAGATGATACTCTGAAAGCATCTGACATGGTACATGGCCCATTAAAATCATTCAACAATGTAGGTTTCTCTCTCCTTCCCCCAGGAAAGCAAATGGCTCCTGGCCATCACTGAGGAAGGGAGGAAGGTATCCTAGGAAGACAGGTTTGGCTCTGAGGAAATGGGGTTCCTGGAATCTATGTAAGCATCTGCCTGTGGTGTTTGTGTATTTCCTATGAAATACATAAGTCACTGTTCACGTTCAGGTCCTCTGACTCTACTGGTCTGTATTGAGACAGGGATCCTTCCTTTTGCTAGAGCTCACAACTGAAGAGAAAAAGGTTCAAACTGGTACCAAGAAAAATACCAGCTGGAAACACAACCTTTTAAAATCAAATCACATACATGAGATGTTAGACAAAGACATGCTTTGGTCTGTTCTGAAAAGCCCCCCACACACAGAATCGGGCCGTGTTTCTGTGGGCCTAGGGTGAGTCCCTGTCTCTGCAGGAAGTCATTACCAGGGCTGGAGGCTTCCTAGCATCCTATCGCCCAGCACAAGATGTGCTGGTAACAGTAACCCCATGCGCATCGCCCTGCCAGCAGCGCGGGCTGCCAAGAGCTCTATTAGCAAAGCCTATGTCTACACTGCCCTCTTGCCCAGTTCCAAAAGCAGAATGCTTCTTAGTGGCTTCTGAGGCTGATCAAGCAAATGCTCTGTCATGTTCCTGCCAGAGCAAAACCTCTGCCTAAAAAGAGGGGGAAAAAAATCCAAACAGTACCTTGTTTCTGAATAGGGTGTCCGTTGAACCAGATCTACCTTCATCCATTGACCCTCAGGGTGACAGGTGGCCTGTTACCCGCCGTCTCTACAGCATAGCACTCAGTGTAGTGGTTGGATCGTGAACTCTGGGCCCCGGTTTTCCTGTGCACTTGGACAAGTTACTTATTCTGTGTGCCTCAGGCTGTCCATCTGTAAAATGGGGGAGAAGCAGTTTATATTTCATTGGACTGTTGTGAGGACGAAATGAGTTGACATGGGAGGGTGAGGAGAACGTCCTAGGCTTTGGCTCTGGTGTGTGTCAGGCCTTCCTGAACATTGGCCCGGCAGCTTGGAGGTTGCAGCCTGAGGAGAGAGGTGGCTGGTGCCCAGTGTGACAGAGAAGTCCAAGGCCAAGGGGCACAGTCAGGAGCACCCTGGCGGGCTTGCATTCCCAGATTGACCACTACCAGTGTTGGGATCTAGAGCGTGGTATTTAACCAAACCTCAGCGTTTTCATCTGTAAATGGAGTTGATTGTATGACTTAAATCATGGGGTTGTTTAAAGGACTGCTTTGAAAACAATGCTTATAGATCACTTAGCTTTGGGACTGGGTGTGTTCTCCACTAATGTGGCCCCTATCTTTGCCTTCATCCCCTCCCTGCATGAGAAGCCACCTTGGGAGAGGGAACCTAGAGAGGCATGAATGAGGGGGATCATCCATCCCTATTAACATGCAATCGCAGGTTTGTACTTTAAGATGGTTGCTTCCATGGCAGGCTGAGGGGAAGACGCTGCAGTCCAAAGGGAAGAGCCCCTGGGTCCTGGGATAGGAGGCAAAAGCCCCAACCATGAATCACAGCTCTTTCACCCACCAGCTGTGTGCCCCTAACCAACTCACGGCCTCTCTGTGCTGCCCTTCCCATAAAACCACCGCCATGTCCTGTGAGGGCCAGTGGGACGAAGCTTGTGTGCATATGAACGTGAAGGCAGGAGCTGAGGTGGGCCGGGCCTGAGGTGGGGCCATAACAAGGCCCGGGAGGCCAGCAGAGGGAGGGGGGAGACCAGCCCAGGCTGTGTGGCACCAGGGTGGCACCAACACAGCTGCCTGGGGGGACAGATCCTCCCCAGGCCCTGAACCTCGGCCCAGGAAGGGGTGCAGAGGGCCTGTCCTGATGCACATCTCCACCCTGCACCATTCTCCTCTGGGAACCTTGTTTTGGGTCCTGGGGAGGCTGGGGATGGAGTAGGGGGGCTCCTTTCTGGGCAGCTGTGGACACAGAACCCCGCAGGCAGGAGGGAAATCGCTGGGCAGGGTCCCCAGAGAGGCCCCGAAGAGAAAGACAGCACTGTCGCTCACTCCTTTCTCCTCCCCGCCTCCTAGATTAAGGCCACGGTTCTCAGGATTGGCTGCGTCCCTGAATTCCCCAACAGCACCACAAAGCCTCCCTTTACACCACTTTCTCGAAAGGTTGGAGGGGGAAACGAAAACCTATGGTAATTGCCCCAGGACAATTAAAATGTGCCGGCCGCCCCCAGCAGCTGTCGGAATGCCTCAGCTTCCCACATCCCAGGCCTGGCCGGCTGCCCCCGAAGCCACATTCCTGGCGGGTCCAGGAGTCAAGAAAAATCCTCCAGAACAAGACGTGCCTTGCTGTTCTCCAGTTACCAGCAGGTGGAAGGTGGGGCCGCTTCTGAGGGAAATGGTTGTGACCATCCTCCAGAGTTCATGGGTGTTTTCCAGGGGCTGGCAGAGCTGCGGGCCGGCAGCTCCCTGCTTCTCACAGACACAGGCTTCCCTTGCTCAGAAAGTCCTTGCTGCTTGGCCTTGACAGGCCTTTGCCCACAGCACGTGCCCCGCACAGCAGTGGAGGGCAGGGGGCCCAGGCCTCTCCTCTCCTTCCTACTGAACTGCCTTCCAAAGGAAGCGGGAGGCATTTCCCTTCCGCCACAAAGGCCCCATGGGCTTCTCGAAAATGCATGGTCAGCAGGAGGCATGTGGGTTTTGCTTTACAATTTTTTACCTGGAAATTGGGGCATTGAACTCGCATACTAAATTTAAAAGTGTATAATTTCATGACATGTTTTAATTAATTTTCAGTGTAAATAATGACACATTTACGAGGCTGTTTGCCCTTGTGAACGAATTGGGTATGACATGTTTTGTTTCTTGGCCCCACACTCAGTCACCACGGGGGAGAAGGCTTTTAGAGCATCCATGACACTGATGGTGATTTATAGTCATTAGCAGGAAGGATGGTTCGTCACTGAACTACAAGGGCAGCGATTAGCAGGTTCCCAGCAGCCTGCTTTACTAGATGTGTCAGCTCTTTATGAAGAATTAGGGGCTGGGTCTCCTAGGATTCTACATCGGGCCAGGCGTGGAGGTGCTGCGAGCAGAATTCTTACTCCCCTCTGTTGAAAAACAAGCCATTCTGGGGCGCCTGGGTGGCTCAGTCGGTTGGGCGTTTGCCTTCGGCTCAGGTCATGATCCCGGGATCCTGGGATCAAATCCCGCCTCCGGCTCCCCGCTCTGCGGGGAGTCTCCTTCTCTCTCTGTCTGCCGCTCCCCCTGCTTGTGCGCGCGCGCTCTCTCTCTCTCACTCTCGCTCTCTCTGTGTCAAATAAATAAATAAAATCTTTAAGTAAAAGAAAAGCCATTTTGACGGTTTCTACAACTTAGCTTTCTATTTACTGTAAAAGCAGAAACCACAAGCGTGCTGGAGCTTCTGGGCTTGCCTTCAGCCTCTGAGAGCTCACTGCCCCCAAGCATGCCAGTCCTTCTCCCAGGCGCCTGCAGGGAGCGCTCTGTCCCGGGGCTGCCTCTTGGGCTCTGCTCTGGGCAGGCCAGGGGTGCCAGTGAGTTGATGCACCCGCACCACGGCAGCACCCCGCAGACGAGCAACGCATGTGGAAGAGAATCCTCGGAGACTTGCGCCATTTCACTTCCTACAGGCCCCCCGGCGGGATCAGCCCGCTGCCTACAGTGGTATCCTGCTCCTTTATGCACTCGGATCAGCTTCCTTCCCTTCCCTGTCTCATTTCCTCCTGGGGTTACTCCCATGAACATAGCCCTAGCCTCAAAGGCTTGTCTCGGGTATGCGCCCAGGTGATGTACTCTAAGACAGGGAGCCAGCCGGGCAGGGCAGGATGGGCTGGGGGGCGGGGTTGGAGGGAGTATGAAGGACCCAAGAGCCCCAGATCCCTCCACAGGCCGGCCTGACCCTCGCTCTGCCCCTGGCTCCTGGGTTCCCCAGGCCCTCCTCCTCCCAGCTGTGGAAGAAGCATCTCAGCACTGTCTCCTTGTGTGGGGGAGGGAGGATCACTTTCCTTGCCTTCCCCCCTCCCCACCTACCCAAATCAGTTCCCCACATCCTCTAGAGTGCCGGCCACTGGGAACACCCCTCCTGGAACCTGGCTTGCATTGCTGTGCTAATGCTTTTCTCAGTCCCCTTGCCTCCTCCAACTCAGTTGTCAGGTGCTGGGAGCTGGGGACCATGGCACATGGTTTCTCTTTAATTTAGTTCCGTTAGCTTTTTATTCTTGTTTTGTTGGTTGGTTGGTTTTTAGTTTTGTTTTTGTTTTTGTATCCCATACCAGGCCCAGTACAGTTCTGGTGATTAGAGAAGGCACATCATCAGTATATGTATTCACTCAACATTTCAGCACATGTCTATTGAGGGTCCACTATATTCCAGCTTCCAGGGATATATTTCTCCCAGCTTAAATACTAGTGCGGGAGACAGACAATTAGCAAAAGTAAATCATCAACCACATGGTACGTTTGAGAAAGTATTAGCAGATACAGAGGAAATAAAGCAGGGAAGAGACAGGATTGACCAGGTGGGTGAGCAGGGAAATTATGTTTTAAATGGTTTCTGGGGAAAGCTGCATTGAAGAGGTTACATCTCTGAGCAAAGCCTTGAAGGAGAAGAGGGAGAAGTCTGGACAGACATCTAGAAGAAGACTGTTGCAGACAACAAGTGCTACAACCCTGATGGGCCCATGGTTGATACACTGAAGTGACAGCAAAGAGGTTGATGTAGAGTAAGCAAGGGCAACTTTTTGGGGAGGTTAGAGACACAGGGGCCAGACCCCTCAGGTCTGTGGCCATTGTAAGGACGTGGGCTTTGGTTCTGAGTGAGATAAGAGCATGAGTAGGTTTTGCTCAAAGAAGTGATGTGATCTGACTCCCATTTTAGCAGGCTTCTCTGGCTGCTGGGTTGACAGTGGACAGTAGGTGGGCAGGGGGAGGCAGGAACTCCCTTGAGGAGGTGAACTGTAACTTCTAGCTGGGAAATGATGGCAGTTTGGTAGGGTATGCTCTGAAGGTAGAGCCTACCGGATTTTCTGTTGCGATGGATGTAAGGTGAGTTAATGTTGATGCCTTGGTTGAGGTGGTGACTGTCAGGATTTTCCACTGTAAAGCTACTACTTTTCCCTTCATAACTGATAAGCAATATGGGGGGGGAGATATTTTTAGATTATGTGAATATCCTCTGCCTCATCCCAGTTTTACCCAGTACTTGAAGCATCCATTGATGATTCCGTTGCTTGAATCCATTATTACGATGATAATTATCGAATGGTGATTTTTCTAACCCCCTCATTTATTCGATGTTAATGAATTGGCACTCTGTTGTAAGGAAGAGCTTTTTTCTCTTCCATGATTACTTACTTATATGAGTGTGGACTCACACATTCATCTTTTACTCGTTGTTAATATCATTATATATTTTGATGCTCAAAATGCCCCAGCTTTGGGCTGTGGGAGCCACTACAGTTTGGCTGCTGTGTCCTTTTGATACATGGCCACAGTTCCTTGAGCACCTGCTTACTTTCTGGCACAGTAAGATATTCCGGGCTTGTGGTCGTAACTTCCCTGCCTTATTCCCTGAATCAAATCTTTCTCCAAGGAGCCCTGGTTCCTTTTAAATGAGAATGGTATTTAGAGACCAAGACCTGGGCAGACAATGTATTTTCATATTATGGTTTTCTAGTCCCCCTTGCTACTGGTCAAATAAGAATTCTCGTAACTGTAACTGCTCAACTTTACCTAAGTCCAAAGAGAACAGAAAGAAACATGCAATGTTAGAAGCTGTCAACCTTAAGATGTTCTTCATGAGATACAAAGTGACGACGATCATAAAATCCTCAATTAAGTTTCTCTCCATACCTGAACACATTGTGTTATTCTTAGCAGGACACAGTGGATTTAACAACAGAGTAAGTGTAAACATTTTTCTGCGAAGGAGATTGAAATGTTCTTGCTTTTATTTTCTTCATGAAAATGTTACCTTAACAAACCTTTTCTATTTCAACTGGCTATGCAAACATGTATAATAATTGGGAAAGAGGGGCCCAAAGGAGGCTGCTTAGGGTGATGCCGTTCTTTATTATGGTGACCCTGCGGCCTCCCTTGAGCCCTTGGCGCTCTCTCTGTAGGTACCGAGGCACAGTAGAGTAGTCAAATAGCATTCTCCAATGCACGAGTTACTTTCACATACAATCTCTCAGCAGACCTCATGATGCTTGTTCAACTAGCAAGGTCATTGTTCTTATGCTCCCTCCTTCCAGATGGGAAAGTAACAGAAGAAGACTAAGTGACTTTTCTTGTTGCATAAATGGCACATAGGGACCTGCGCCCCCTTTCTGAGGAATATCTAGCTTGCTTTCCTCAGTGTTTTCAACCGCAACCACGTATTAGGGTAAAAGGACTGGGGCCCCGACATTCTGGCTCCACATGCAGGGCAGCAGGCCAACCTCTGCAGCTTTTACCATCTCCTGGCCATTCTGATGAGCAGCGGGGGTTGAGAACCGCTGCACCACACCATAATGGCTTAGGGAACCGGCAAGTTCAGACCTCACACACGGGATCTGCTGAACAAAGGGGGTGACCCTGAATGGGCAAAGGCTGGGCGAGGCTCTGTGTTAGAGGGGTGCAAAAGGGACTCTGGGGATCATGCCTGAGTCCATGTGCTGGACACTTTATCAGAGGCTTCACTCTTTCTCAGACAATGTCCAGGTGTTTTTTTAGAGTGTTGGTGGTGGAAGGGTGAGGGGGTGGGGTGCAGGGGAATATCACACCCCAGCCCTGGCGCTCCTGGATAAAGGAGACATGTCCACATGGAGGATACTGGAGCTTGACTAGAGCCGCACAGTGGGGTCTTGCTCTGTCCTTCCCTATTTTAGGCTTCATTCTGCTTGACAATGTAGGATTTTATTTCTCTATGCCACGTGTGAAGAACATTCTAAATATAAAGAAGGAAGTAAAACAGGAATTGTTGCTTCTATTTCTATCTGCTTTCTTCGTCTTCTGTTACTATTCCTCCAAACCGCAAGCAAAGGATCTTCTTGTTCTTATTGTTCTTATAGCTGTCACAGGCTCTTCTTGCTTTTAACGTCTTATGCAGGCTCAGTTCAGTGTGAACCTTGGCCCTTCTGCTCTGATTTTTGTTATGTTTATTCTTGGTCAACCTTCCCCACTTCCATCATTTTTGCCTGCCCACTGAAAACGCAAATTCATTGGGGTGCCTGGGTGGCTCAGTTGGTTAAGCATCCGACTCTTGATTTCAGCTCAGGTCATGATCTATGGCTCGTGAGAGTGAGCCCTGTGTTGGGTTCCATGTTCAGTGTAGAGTCTACTTGACATTCTCTCTTTCCCTCTCCCTCTGCCCCTCCCTCTCTCTCTAAAAAAAAAAAAAGAAAGAAAGAAAGAAAGAAAAGAAAACATGAACTCATAGATGAGCTACTTCTGTAATCATGGTTTCTTTAGACGTCATCTTTCTTTTTGCCCTCTTAGGTTCATTTGCAGTTGTATTGTAAATATTTGGTTTCTACTTCCCCTTTTGGACCTTCTGGTCTTAGGAAGGGTGTCTTTGTCTTGAGTCTCTAGACTTCAGTTTCCCAAATCTCGGTCCCAGTGGAGAATAGGACCCGTGAATCATGGTCCACAGGTCGAATCTGGCCCAGATTAGACACAAGATTGGATTTGACCAATGCCAAATTTTGAGATTTGAATTTGAGCTCCCTATTTGCCCCCATGTCTCCCAATTATCTTATACATCTGACAGCTTCCTGAATTTTACCTGCCTGGCACCTGCAGACATTTGAGTTTTCGAGGCTTGCTTCAGGCCATGACTGGGGTTCTTTCTTCTGTAGGATTCGTCTGATTCCCTGCTCCTGCTACTGGCCAATTTCAGCAGCTGAAGCTCCCACCCAAAGTGCCTGCAGCCCTGGTGGGGAGAAGTTCAGGCAACAGCACCACAGGGTGCAAGCCCCCAACCCCAGCCAGGCCTGACGCCCCGCTGTCCTGGAAACAAAGTGCATCCAGGATCGCTCATGCATCAGCTCCCTCTCAGCCCCTTTCCAGGAAGGTACTTGCTCTCATGACATCCCACATCCAGCCAGTTTACCCTGACAGTACCCGTTCCCTTGCCCAACTTTGCCTCATGGTTGCATCTCTGTCCTAGGACCTGTCTAAGTGTTCCTGCTCATCTGGGACAGTGGCCCCATCCTTAACTCTCCAGTCCTCAGGATCTAGATGGAGCCTGGCTCTTGGATGGGCCCCATTAACATCATCTCATGAAATGCTCCCCGAGGCCCTGACTGCTCTGGTTCTTCCTCCTACAGCCTCTTCCTGGGACCCCTGGATAATCCCACCTTCCTCCAATTGTCAGCTCAGCCTCTCACCCCCATCCCTTTTCCTGGAATGGGTTGCAAACCACATCCTATTCTTGTCTATTGCAAAATCTAAAATGACTAACTGCTTTTCTCCAAACTTCCCAAAATGTCTCCCTCATCCAATAATGATTTCTTGATGGTCATCATGAAGTTCTGAGCAATCATTGACCTCACCACGTCGGTCCGCTTCCACAGCTACACTCGTGTGCAAAAAAAGCTGCTCTTTTCCAAAAACAAGCTCCTCTAATGTTTTCAGATTGCATCAATGAATGGTTGCATGGTTTTGGGCACAATTTTGCTATGTCTGGAACTCTAATTCTTTGAAAATTGGCTCTAATGGTTATGCCAGACTTATTTTCCAGAACACTCAATTAACTAAACCATTTCTATCAACCATTACTTGAACATCGCTTGTTGGCAAATTCCTCTGTTATTATATTCAGCAAATAGTTTACAAATTAGAGTATCCCCAAAGAAAGGCTCTGGCACCTCTTCCTACATGGAAGGGAGAGCTAACATCTGGAGCAGGATCAGGCACAGACAGAGCTTCGTCAACCTTGGATGGTGAGACCAGTAGGCCAAGAGGGAACGTCCTAGAGCACTGGGCTCTGCACACCGTAGCTGCGGAGAGCCGCTCAGCCATGAAAGCGCCTTCCCAGAGCCATGACTTCAAGTTCACATCTCAGAGAGGACTAGCACTCCATGCCAAATGCAGTAAAACTGACAACGTCAAAAACTTACATCCCTTCAGATAACCCAGCCCTAAGGAGAGCCTGTCGTCCAGGCTGCTGGTTGCTGCGGGAAATCTTATTCACGAGGGAGGACGACAGCGGGAGGAGGGGATCCTTCCCACCTTAAGATTCCAAACTGGAGGGGCGCCTGGGTGGCTCAGTCGTTAAGCGTCTGCCTTCGGCTCAGGTCATGATCCCAGGGTCCTGGGATCGAGCCCTGCATCGGGCTCCCTGCTCGGCGGGAAGCCTGCTTCTCCCTCTCCCACTCCCCCTGCTTGTGTTCCCTCTCTCGCTGTGTCTCTCTCTGTCAAATAAATAAATAAAATCTTAAAAAAAAAAAAAGATTCCAAACTGGACCAACTTGACCTTTCTTGCTTCCGTTCCTCCTTTGTATGATGAGGAGCATTGCAGCTGCCTCTAGTGGTTGGGAAGATAAAAAGGATGAATACTTACGCACAGAGGTGAAGGCTCAATCGACGTTTACTAGGAGGGACCGCCATAGTGAGTACAGTTCTCGCGCATGAGAGAGTCAGTCATTCTACCTGCCCCGGGACTGCTAGCCAATCAAGTCTGATGTGTGAAATTCACTGACACCCCAAGCTACTCAAGGAGCATTACCTTTTAGTCTCAAGGGTGGATGTTTAGATGGAAAAAACTAGGAAGCCATTTCCCTTACACAATAATATTGTGATCACTTCCAAAGAAGAGAGAGAAACCTAAGATTCCTATTCGGCTGGCCCCAGAGTTTGTCATCATGTTACCTCATTTGAGAGCATGCATACCCACATGTAACAGAAGAGACATCCACGCCCAGAGCAAGCACACCTTTTCTTTTTCAATTAGCGGATTTTCTGGAGATGGGTATTGAAACAATAGAGTATTAGTTTGCATTTTTCTAAGAGTATTTGTTTTCTTTGAACACCACCCATTGAGCCTCGCAGAGCATAGGAGTTCATTGTGACACAGCTCATTTTTCTCTTGGGTGAGCTAGAGTGCAGAACCAACCAGTCCCTTGAAATGAGGACACCACCCAAAGAAAAAGCCTGTAACAGCACCCAAGGAGAAAGAGCACTAGTTCTGCATTTCTCCATCAAAGCCGAAAGAGCCTCTGGTTCATCTGCTTGGCGTACATCAGGAAGACAGGGGCGAGAATCTCAGACTCCATTTGATAGAGACAAAAACAGAAATAGCTTTCTTTGAAAGGTCCCACAGATTGTTGAGTGGTGGGGACAAGAATGAGCCCACCAGCAAGTCAGCTCCACAAAAGGAAGGTCTTGAGGTGTGGTGTTCATAGTAACATCTCTGCTACCTGAAACCACAGTTACCACGAAATGAAAGAATGTCCACTATTTGCTGAAGTGAATTTTTCACTCGGCGGAGGTGGGGGGACTTGTTTTGTTTATTGAAGATTATTCTTAAAATAAATGAAAAGACAAACTATATCTAAGAGATTATATTTGCCACACATAACAAAGTTTTCTTATAAAGAGTGTATTAAAAATCTTCTACAAAGCACCACAAGAATAATAATGAAAATTCAAGCAAATCAATAGAAAACTGAGCAAAACATATGAACAGGCATTTCACAAAGAAATATATATGGCCAATCAGGACATGAAGTAATGCTCAATTTTCAAGAATCAGAGAAATGGAAAACAAAAACAGGAATCTGAGAAATGCAAATCAAGACCACAAAGGAGATACTGTTTTTTAAGTGGAAACAAGAATTAAGATTATGTCTAATAATACCAAATATTGAAGAGTATGCAGATAAGGGGATATCTTATACACTGAAGACTAGAACAGAAATCAGTGCAACCATGTTGAAACCCACTTTGGCATTATTTTGGAAAATTGAGTATTTATACATTATATAATTCAACAATTCCACTCCTAGGTAAGAACTCCCCAAAACCCTGGCACATAAGTGTCTAGAAACATATACAAGAAGGTACTGAGCAGCACTGCTCGAAGAGGCAAAAAATAATTAGAAAAAACACTAATACCCATTGATAAGAGAATAGGTAAATAAAAGTGGTGTTTTCTAGCAATAGGATATTACACAACAGTGACAATAAATGATATACACAACATGATTAATGTTCATAACAATGTTGAGTAAAGAACAAGTCTCAGAAAGCTGCATATCCTTTTTTATGAAGTTCACAACAAATGAAACTAAACAATATATTGTTTAAGCATATGAAAGTATTTGATAAAACTATAAACTAAAAAAATCAAGGTAAGGATAAACACAAAATTCAGAATTGTAATGATTTCAGGGGGGTGGGGAAGCAAGGGTTGGCAGTGAATTCACACGAATAGAAAGAAAAGATATTTTAAAAGAATATTATTGACATTAATTATGTCTTGTTCATTTCCCTCTTAAAGAGATTACAAAATATTTTTTTTCACTTTTCCTAATTGATTTCCTTCCAGACTTATAATCATAAAATAACTGTTTAGAAATGGATTCCTTCTAAAAGAGAAAATTCTAATTCTGGAAAATAACTATCTAGGATGTATTGTTTTGTCTTGCTTGACTTATGAATGTTGTTATTGATCTCTAAATGGAATTTCCAAACCAGTGACTTTTATAAAAATATGATACAGTGTGGAAACAAGTGGGAAGTAAAGAGCAGGAGGGAAGGAAAGGAAAGACAATTCACAGAACAAACTTGGACAATAACTTTTATGGTCTTCAGCCAGCCCTATAAATCAGCAAATCATTTTCCCACAGGCCAGACTGTCACAGTAGAATTTGGATTCATTCTGCTCATTTTGGAGATGGTTACAAGTGCTCGGACTGGTGCCACGTTATGCATTTGGAAGAACGATTGCATTAAAAAACCCATTCCAAGCTTCCCACTGTTCCGACAATGGAAAGAGTGAAGAATGTTTGGACTGATTTAAAATGTGAAGATGTAATTCCAATATCAGGGAGGCTTTCTACCACTCAGACATTTCCCCAGATAAGTCTCGGTCACATGCCTAATTAAGTTCTGATGTCAGGTAAGAAAGAATCATTTCTTCCAACAGTAATTTGTAAGACAGTTCACAGAATGGGGCCATGATTACATTAGAGCACTGTTGAAACTTCAGGCTTGGCACTTGCCAGGAAATAGCCAACCTCTGTAGAGTAGGTTTGGGGGCTTCCGCTCCCAGAGGTCTGGCTGATAAGTACTCTGAATGACTCTCCTGATTAAAACTAAGATGCTGGATTAAACGGTGAAAACTCCCCACTCCGTTAATTTAAACACATTATTGAGCAGGTACTAATTTTTTTTTAAAGATTTTATTTATTTATTTGAGAGAGAAAATGAGACAGAGAGAGAGAGCATGAGAGGGGGGAGGATCAGAGGGAGAAGCAGACTCCCTGCCGAGCAGGGAGTCCGATGCGGGACTCGATCCTGGGACTCCAGGATCATGACCTGAGCCGAAGGCAGTCGCTTAACCAACTGAGCCGCCCAGGCGCCCCAAGCAGGTACTAATTTTTTAAAACAATTTTAATTTCAGTTAGTTAACATACAGTGCCGTGCTAGCTTCAGGTGTACGATATAATGATAGTGATTCAACACTGTCATACAGCACCCAGTGCTCATCACAAGTGCCCTCCTTAATCCCCATCACCTGTTTCACCCATCCTCCCACCCACCTCCCCTCTGGTGACCATCAGTTTGTTCTCTAGAGTTAAGAGTCTGTTTTTTGGTTTGTCTCTTTTTTTCCCTTTGTTCATTTGTTTTGTTTCTTAAATTTCACATATAAGTGAAATCACATGGTATTTGTCTTTCTCTGACTGGCTTATTTTCAATTAGCAATAATCATGCCTCGGATAAACCTCATTGGCTACGATACTGCCACTGTGCAAAGCTCTGACTGGCTTATTTTGCTTAGCATTATACTTTCTAGCTCCATCCATGTTGTTGCAAATGGCAAAATTTCACTCCTTTTATGGCTGAATAATATCCCACTTATATAAATATGTGTATTTTTATATATGTGTGTATATATATTTTATATATATGTGTATATATTTATAGATATTTTATATATTTTTTTATATATTTATATACACACACACACACAAATATATATACACACATACCTCATCTTCTTTATCCATTTATTTATCGATGGACACTTGGGCTGCTTCCATAGTTTGGCTATTGCCAATAATGCTGCAATAAACATAAGGGGGCATGTATCCCTTTATGTTAGTGTTTTGTATTCTTTGGGTAAATATCCAGCAGTGCAATTACTGGATTGTAGGGTAGCTCTATTTTTAACTTTTTGAGGAACCTCCATACTGTCTTCCAAAGTAGCTGCACCAGTTTGCACTAAAGTAAAGGATGTGCAGAGCCCCAAAGGAAGTGAAGCCAGGCATTCTGGGATGGAGGCTAATGCCCATACCTTTGCCCTGAGGTACGTGTGGCCAAACCCTGGAGATGCTGAGGTTCTGCTTTGATGACTGCATAGGTTCAGAAGAGAAGATAAAGCTAAGGATGCCCAAGGGGAAACCTAATAGGAGGGCCTTAGTGACCTGGAATCCTCTAGGCTGCAGTCCTAAGTGAGTGTGAATGAGAGGGAAACCCTGGTATTCAGAAGGGGACAGAAAGGAAACTTGTCTCCACTTGAAACTGGATGTGGGGAAAAATAAAACCCCCTCCTCCTCCTGAGAATTTGTAACCACTTGGACTTAAATGTAAAAATAATTCCAAAGTTATTAAGTTTAAATTTCTCCTCTTTAAAGATTAAAAATATTAAATATAGCAGAGCTTTGCCATTAAAAGTGGATTGTGCTGGCCTAAGTAGATAAAGGAAAAACATCAGAGTTTAAAAGGCAACTCTATAGCTGTTAGTTGCTCATCAAAACTCAAAATGTAATAAGAGACACAGCACAGGGAATATAGTCAATGGTATTGTAACAGCGTCGTATGGTGACGAGCAGCTATGCTCGTGGTGAGCATGGCGTAACATAGAGACTTGGGGAATCACTATGCTGTCCACCTGAAGCTAACGTAACATTGTGTGTCAACTATACTTTAATTTAAAAAAAAAAAAACCAAAAAACTCAAAATAGGGCTTACTAGTACCTGAGTTCAAAGATTATCCTGAATGTTGTGTGCAAACAAGAAGTCCAAGTCTCCTATTTCTTTCTAAATCTGCCTATTAGTAGAGGAAAAGGTAGAGGGAGAGGAGAGAGGTGGGAAGGAAGGGAGGAAGAGAGGGAGGGAAGGAGGAAGAGGGAGGGAGAGAGATCTACAGGTCATTGTTCCTCAAGTCTTCATGACCTTTAACCTCATTTTGTGTGTGGTTCCAAATGGTTTCTAGAACAGAGGGAGGCAGAGACTGCTAAAAAATACAGGGCAACTGGCCCTTCTCATTACGTGGCAGTAAGTTGAGAAAAAAAAGGGAGAAGGGGTTAGGTAATCAGGTTTTGAGCAGCGTGAAGATGAAAACAGTAGGCAGGGATGGGGTGAGGGAGGAGGATGGGGTCAGGGGAGGGGTCAGGGTCAGGGTCAGGGTCAGGGGAGGGGGAGTCCAGTCTCTTCTGTTTCCTTGGTGCCTGGAAAGCCTTCCCCACAGGGAGCCAGCCCTAGAGACACCCCGCTGGTTTGAGCCCTGGTTCTGCCTTCTATTAGCTAGGGGAGGCCCACCTTACCTCTCTGTGTCTGTTTCCCCATATGTAAATTTCTCATATGTAAATTTGGGATAAGATAGCCACCATACCATCTAGATTTTTGCGGATTGAGAGGGTAATTGCAGGTAAAACAGTTACACTGCCTGGCACATTGTAAGTAGCAATTTTAACTCTTTATACCCATGTTGGGAAATGAATGGGATTGGTGCTCTAATAAGAGACCCCAGAGAGCTCCCTGAGCCCTCTACCATCTGAGGACGGAGTGAGAAGCTGGCAGACTGTAATAGGGAAGAGGGCCCCACCAGCACCCAACCATGTGGGCACCCTGATCTTGGACTTCCAGCCTCCAGGATGGAGGAATACATTTCTGTTGTGTACAAGCCACCCAGTTCGTGCTATTTTGTATTGGCAGCTCAAACAGACTAAGACATCCTTTCAAACCAACTTCATCTTTCTTGCATGCACTTTTCATAGCTTTTGTGCTGGGCTAATCCACGACCTGTTTGCAGGGGTAACGTTTCATGCTGTCCTCCCACCCTCCTTCAGCCCTTCTCTGCCTGAGTACCACATCCCTAACTAGTGTGTATATATAATGATTATCCCTTCACATTCCCTCCCCAGGTACCCATCAGTTCTCAGAATTATCAGGTAAGCAATATGTAATAAGGTGAGAAGTAAGGAAAGCAGATATGAGCCAAACATTTCCCAGTTGCAACACAATCCACATCATTAAGCAGTCATGATAAAGTGAAAGTCTCCAGGAACCGGTACAAGTCTAGAAGAGAGAGATTCTACGACTTATACTGTATATACTAGTAATCTAAAGGTCAGAGTTTAAATAATCATCTAAATTTAGAAAAGACCCCCATGGATTGCACGTGTAGGGCAAGTTCCTGGCAAGCATGCAATTTTAATGGCTGCTTGAGAAACTCTTGAAAACAATATTAACTGCACTCTACGGAGAATAACACCAGAAGTAAAAGTAGCCTGGAAGAAGTCAATGAGATATTCATGCTATTAAAGACCAGCCCATCTCCTTGCTTTTATTTAGGAGGCTAAAATTGGAGATTTTTAACATTAATAAAAGAAGAATAGTAACCATAGAAACACAGCATTGATCAATTTCCATGGTAAAGAAAGCAACTCCTTCTGTGGAATGCTTCGAGGCGCTCTGGCAAGCACTTTTGCCTGGAGATCTCTCTCCTACAGGTCTGAACTATTTAAAGCAATGGGAATTCTCTCAAAATAATAGGCAACCCATTTGATAATAATGGCAATTTTTATTAAAAGAGAAAATACACTTACTATAAAGAAATACGGAAATGCAATGGCAACAAGCCAAACCATCCATAGTAAGAAGGGAGAACAGCAAAGGACAAAATCAATGTTCAGATTGCAAAGGGAAGGAAAACTGACATGTTTTAAAAGCCTACTCTTTGCCAAGCACTTGTTATTCATTTAATCCTCACGACTGTCCTTAAGTCTATATACGTACATATAAACACACACACACATATAGTATCTTCTCCTAATTGCTGGAGTAATATGTGCTCGTGATAGAAAAGTCGGAAAATACTGAAGAAGTACCAGCAGGAAAATAAACATCACCCGTCATACCATGCAAAGAGTTTAGTGTGTTTTGCTCTTTCTCTTTGTGTATTGTTGTACAAAATTAAGATTATAACAGATTCCTGTTATCATACACATTTTCCTCCATCATTAAACAGTCTTAGGAGGTAAGCTCAATAAAGGTACGGAGTTTTGTTTGCTTGCAATCACTGTTTTGTCACCAGTGTCTGGCACACAGTAAACAATCGATGCTTGTCCCGTGTATAAATGTGATGGCTGCATCATGTTAACCATCCCTCTCTCATTTTCAATATTTTGAATTTTTTTGTATTCTAACCATATAAATCTCAGGGCGCCTGGGCCGCACAGTCGGTTAGGTGTCCGACTCTTGGTTTCACTTAGGTTGTGATCTCCGGGTCGTGGGATCGAGCCCCAGGTCCAGCTCTGCACTGAGCACGGAGTCTTCTTGAGATTCTCTCCCTCCTTCTCTCTCTGCCTCTCCCCCGCCTCAAATAAATAAATAAATCTCTAAAAAAATAAATATATAAATCTCTTGTTAGAATTCCTGATTTTTTTCCTTAAGACCAATGGGCATGAAATTGCTGTGTCAAAAGTTACAAACCTTTCTGAGTTTATTATCCATGTTGACAAATTTATTTCTAGAATGTTTTGAGAAGTACCTGAAAGTTCCTATTTCATTTAATCCTTATGGACACTAAAAACATTCTTCTAAATTTGACAGACAAAATAATTTCTTAATGTATATTTTTATTATTGATGAACATGAACATGTTATCAATATAGTAGACTGTTTTCTTTATTATTGAAAATACTTCTCCATTAGTTATTTTTCCTTAATACAAGATAGGTTGATATCTTTCAATACCAAGACTTTAAACTTTGATGTTAAATATGCCAATTATTATCTTTAAGCTTTTGTTTTTGTTTTCCATTGCTTCCATACCTGAAAACTCCTCCAAGAAGAAATAAGAAAGCATTCACTTTTGTTTTCTTCTAGTTTTTCATGATTTCATTGTAACCTTTATTTCATTCGCACACCTGGGATTCATTTGGGACTATGGTATGAGACAAGTATATCTCAGCAGATAAAAATCGTTTTCCAGTATCATTTATTTAAAACTTCCTTCTATTCCGCTTTGAGTTGTGCTCTTCATTTTCTTCAGATGCCACCTTTTTACATCAGCTAGACTTATTTTAATTTCTCTATGTATACTCACGCCCTGTCCGATTGTGTTCTTTTAAAATTAAAAACATTTTATTGTAATATAGGCACATATTTTTAAAACTCAGATCATAGAGAAATTTGTTAATAATAAAAATGAAATCTTTCTGTTCCTTTCTATTCCTGTGATAGCCCTATTTGTCAGAGACAAACACTTTTAACCATTTCTGTTTTCATTTTTTCTGGTATTAACTCTATGTTGCTAAAAAAGTATAGCCTTGGTCATTATCTTTGAATTTGTGCTAGAAATGATGAGGATTTAGTACATTTATACTATTTTAACTCCTTTCTCTCTTCTCTCAGATTTCATAGTTTTGTCGCTGTTTCCACCTCATCCCCACTTTTTTGGTTAGCTTTGTGAATTAAAACACTACATCTAAATCTCTCTTTCCTGTTTTATCAACTGTGTATTCTGCTTCCTTACCTTGCAATAGAAGATTAATGCTTCTACCTTTTCTTACAGTTTTTAATGTCTACCATTGACAGATCTTATTTTACATTGTCAATGCCAATGTTATGCGCTGTTTGATAGTTAAATATTTCAAGGGTTGCCTATACACTGATTCTAATATTGGAAATCAGCAGTGTTTATGTATCATGGTTATATAATCATTCTTCGCTCCAGGGCCAGATTCCTTCTCCCCTTTGCCAAGATCACAGTGCCATTGCCTTAAGAGAGAATATGCATGCACCATATAGGGTCAAATGGATTTTTTCTTCACTCTATCAATTGCTCAAAAAAATAATGTATGTTTGGTAGAATTCATGTGTGATACTATTGGACACAGAGTTTTGTTTGTGGGAAAGTTTTTAATTACAGATGTAATATATTTAGTAATTGCAGGACTACCCTGGTTTTCTACTGCTTCTGTGAATTTTAAAAAGTTGTGTTTTTACAGAAATTTTATCTCAATTTTCATTTTTTGGTATAAGTTTTTTCCACAATGTCCCGAAATGCTCATCTTAATTTCTGAAATATCCTCAGCGATGTCTCCTTTCTTCATTATAATAATGGCTAGTGTCTATTTTCCTAATCCATCTTACTAGGTGTTTATCAGTTTAATTAAGCTTTGAAGAAGTGAAATTGCTGGACCCCCAGGTATAAATCCATTCTACTTTTAATGATATGCCAAACAGTTTTTGAAGTGGTTTCTACCAATTGATGCACCCACCAACAGTACATGAGATTTCCAGTTGATCTACCTCTTGCCAAAACCTGGTATTGTCAGTCCTTTTTATTTTAGCCATGCAGGTAGATGTGTAGTGGTATCTTTTGGTTTGAATTTGCCTTTATCTGATAGCTAATAATTTTGAACCCTTTTCATATGTTTATTTGCCATTTAGGTTATCTTCTTTCGGGAAGTACCTGTCTATATATTTTACCCATTTTTCTATTGGTTATCTCTCTAAGAGTTCTTTACATATTTTCAAGTGTTTTTACACATTTATATTTGTGTCCTTTTTAGGTTATATGTATTGCAAAAATCTTCTCCTAACCTTCGGCTTGCCTTTTCACTCTCTCAATGCTGATATTAGATCAACAGTTTCTTAATTTTATGTAGTTCTATTTATCAATTGTGATATATTACTTATTATGTCCCACTTATTTATTATATCTAGTGCTTTTTAAAAGTCTTTCCCTACCCCCAAACACATAAATATATTTCCCTGTGATTTATTTCAGAAGTTTATTGGTTTTGCCTCTTACATTTAGATATAAAATCTACCTAGAATTGATTTTTGAGTATGATTTCTTTTTTCAGTATGGATATTCAATGGGTTTAGCTGGCACCATTAATTGGAAAGACCATCTTTTTCACATTGCACTTCAGTATCACCTTTGTCATAAATCAAATGGCTATATATTTGGGTCTGTTTCTGTACTTTCCATTATGTTTCATTTCTGTTTGTCTCTCCTTGTGCAAATGCCACACTGACTTTTTCACTACGTTCTCATAACTCTGTTTGACATATCAAAGTATAAGTTCCTCAAATTAGCTTTTCCTCAAAATTATGTTGGCTATTTCTGGACTTTTGTAGTTCCATATAAGAATTTTAGGAATAAGGGTGGCTGGGTGGCTCAGTTGGTTAAGCATCTGCCTTCAGCTCAGGTCATGATCTCAGAGTCCTGGGATGGAGTCCCATGTCGGGCTCGCTGCAGGGAGTCTGCTTCTCCCTCTCCCTCTGCCCCTCTCCATCAACTTGTACTCAGTCTCTCTCAAATAAATAAATAAAATCTTTAAAAAGAAGAATTTTAGAATAAGCTTGTTGATTTCCACAAAAAAAAATATCTGCTGAAATTTTGACTGAGATCATATCTACTCTATAATTCAACTTGTGGAGACTTGGTGTCTTAACAATTTTAGTCTTCCAATCCATGACCATGGTATCATAGATTTAGGTATTCTCCATAGGTTTTGGTATTCTTAATTTACTTCCATGACGTTTTTAACATTTTTGCACATTTTTCATTAGATATTTGATAATTTTGATGTTATCCTAAATGGTATATTTAATTTTTTTCCATCTTTATTGTTTTGTTGCTAGTACACAGACATAAAAAACATTTTTGTATTGATATTTTATCTAGTGTTCTTATGAGGTTAACTTATAAATGGTAATAGTTTGTAGCTTATTTTGAATACTATATATACAATGACAGTTTTATTTCTTCCTTTTTAATCATTCTACTTTTTTCTTACCTTATTGTACTGGCTAGGACCTCTCTTACTATGTTAAATGAAAATGGTGATCTTAGGCATCTTTATCTCATTCCTGATCTAAAGAGGAAAACTTTTGATACACCAAACTTAAGTATAATGCTTGCTCTCAGGTTTTTTGTACACTTATTCATCCAATTAAGAAATGTCCTTCTATATCCACTTGCTAAATTCCTTCTTTTTAAATCATTGTTGGGGTTTGAATTTTATCAAATGCTTTTTCTGCATCTCTTGACATGATAATCAAATTTCTCCTTTATTTAGTTAACATGATGAGTAGCATTTTATTGATTTTTATAATGATAAATCACCTTGCATTCCTGGAATAAATCCAACCTTTTGTGTTTTTGTTTTTATAAATTGCTGAAATATATTTGTTATATCTATGTTCATGAGAAAAAACAGCCTACAACTCTCTTTCTGTGTTCTGTTCTTGCCATGCTTTGATATAAAGATTATGCTGGCCTTATAAAAATGAACTGGAAAGTACTCTCTTTTTCTATTCTTGGGAAGAGTTTTTCTAAGACTAGTGTTAATATCTGCCTTGAGGTTTGTAAATGTTCACAAATGAAGTCATTTGTATCTGGAGATTTGTAAGTGGAAAGGTATTTAATTATAGATTTAAGGTTTTTTTTAATATTATTTATTTATTTATTTGAGAGAGAGAGAGAGAGTGAGCTAGTGAGAGAGAGAGCACGAGCAGTGGGGGAGTAGGAGAAGCAGGCTCCACACTGAGCTGGGAGCCCGACATGGGGCTCAATCCCAGGGACCATGACTTGAGTGGAAGGCTGACAATCGACTGAGCCACCCAGGTGCCCCTACAGATTTAAGTTTTAAATAGACATTCAGATTTTTATTTTTCTTTTTGTATCAGTTGTGGTAAATTGTATTTTCTTAGGAATTTTTCCATTTCATCAAAATTTGTAAATTTCTTACTTAAATGTATTTTCAATATTTCTTATAATCTTTTAAATGTCTGTATGATTGGGGCGCCTGGGTGGCTCAGTTGGTTAAGCGACTGCCTTTGGCTCAGGTCATGATCCTGGAGTCCCGGGATCGAGTCCCGCATCGGGCTCCCTGCTCAGCGGGGAGTCTGCTTCTCCCTCTGACCCTCCTCCTTCTCGTGCTCTCTGTCTCTCACAAATAAATAAATAAAACCTTTAAAAAAAAATGTCTGTATGATCTGTAGTGACTTCCTTTTTTTTTTCTGTTCCTGATACAGATTATGTGGGCCCTTTTTCTTTTTCAAACTTAAAGAACTTAATCTTTCAGAGAACCAAATATCAGCATTATTGATTTTTCTCTATTGTACTTACATTTTCTATTTTATTAATATCTGCTCTTATTGTAATTATTTCTTTCCACCTACATTCTTGAGTTTAATTTGCTGGGAGTTTTTTCCTCTGGTTTTTTGAGCTGAATAGTGAGATCACTATTTTGAAAAACTTATTTTTTCATATATAGATTTGATGGTTGTACATTTTTGTCTAGGCATAGCATTAGTGGCATTCAACATATTTTGATATGCCATATTTTTATTTTCATTTAGTGAAAAATGTCATTTAGTTCCATTAGCATTTCTTTTTTGACCCAAGGTTTATTTATTTATTTATTTATTTTTAAGATTTTATTTATTTATTTGATAGAGAGAGAGACAGCGAGAGAGGGAACACAAGCAGGGGGAGTGGGAGAGGGAGAAGCAGGCCTCCCGCTGAGCAGGGAGCCTGATGCGGGGCTCGATTCCAGGACCCCGGGATCATGACCCGAGCCAAAGGCAGACACCCAACGACTGAGCCACCCAGGCGCCCCGACCCAAGGTTTATTTTAAAATGAATTGCTTAATATCCAAATATTTGAGGATTTTCTAATGATTATTTTTTGTTTTATTTTTAATTTGATTCTACTGCATACAATAACATAATTTCAATCCTTTGGAATTTGCTGAATATTATATGTCATCTATATATACTTTATTTTAAAAAAATACATGAAAACCTAACAATACAAATTAAAAAAAAAAAGAAATGTGGTGTGACTTGTTTTATCGCCAGCAAATAATTAATTTTGATAAAATTTGGCAAATACCTGAAAAAAGTATGTTCTATTATTATTAGGTACACTGCTAATTAGGTTAATTTTGTTCTTCATATTGCTTACATTTCCTAATCCTCTCTTCAGTTGTTTATACTTAATTATAAAATTATGAAATTTATTTAGACTAATTTACATTATTATATTTTTGTTTTTGAATTTCCATTTAATCTTTGTTTTAGATTTAGTATTCTTGTAAAACTTTCTAACTTTAATATTTTTAATATAGTAATCTCCATTATTTTTAAGTGCATATCTGATAACTACAATATCTGAACCACATATAGGTCTTATTTCTTAGTATGCCTAGTATTTTATTTAATGATAGACATTATGATTTAAAAATGTATGGCTTTGGATATTATTATTTTTTTCCAAAGAGGCTTTCCCCTATCCTCTGTGAGGGATCTAGAATGCAATCAGATGAGTTTGATCCAGTCTGGAATTAGTTGCCTTGAAATGGAGTTGCAATCTTTTTAAAGCTTGGTGCAGTATCCAGAGATCCCATGGAAAAACCCGGGTGTTTACTAGAGCTTCCTTTCCTTTTGGTATACTCCAAAATCCAACTTTTGCTTCCCAAGCACCATGAGATTGTCAAAAATTCCACTCTGTGTTTCAGTTGTTTCTGCTTAATTTCCCATACTTTGCCCTGCACAGCTTAATCATTCATTAAATGCTTTACAGAGACCAGTGATGCCAAATGTTGAGGAAATGTTGCGCTGTCTTCAGTATCTGTTTTCTCTGGGATATTAGTCCTTCAAGTCCTGGCTGCTTCAGTGGGAGCAGTGGCCAGCTACAGAAGCCAAAATTTACTTTATGGTTTGAAAAGAAAACCGAAAACTTTTAAGATAATTTTCCACTTATTAATGCTTTTTCTATTCCATCTTTACAAAGTTCAGCAAATTCAAGGTCCTTTTTACTTACTTTTTACTTTTATTTAACATTTCTGTAAGTTGGTTGATTTAGTGTTTCCTTTAGGAAGCTTAGTTAATAGAGACATATCTTAGCCACTATGAATCTCACTGGACTACCTAACTAGTTAACTACTTTAACTTGAATTTAAAATGATTTTACTACATTTATTTTATTTTTTAAAAGACTTTAGGGGCGTCTTAGGTGGTTCAGTAGGTTAAGCATCTGCCTTTGATTCAGGTCATGATCTCCCGGTCCTGAGATCAAACCCTGCATTGGGCTCCCTGCTCAGCAGAGAGCCTGCTTCTCCCTCTCCCTCTGCTTGTGTGCACGCTCTTCCCCTCTCTCTCAAATGAATAAATATTTAACCAACTGAGGTACCAATAGGTGCCCTTAAAATCTTTTAAATATTTATTCATTTGACAGAGAGAGAGAGAGAGAGAGCATGCACACATGAGTGCACGTGAGCGGGGAGAGGCAGATGGGTAGGGAGAGGGAGAAAGAATCTGAAGCAGACTCTGCACTGAGTGCAGAGCCCTGACTCAGGGCTCAATCCCATGACTGCTAGATCATGACTTGAGCTGAAACCAAGAGTTGGATGCTTAACTGATTGAGCCACCCAGGTGCCCCATTTCACATTTTATTTAATTTATTTATTTATTTATTTATTTACTTATTTATTTATTTTTATTATGTTAGTCACCATACAGTACATCATTAGTTTTTGATGTAGTGTTCCATGATTCATTGTTTGTGTATAATACCCAGTGCTCCATGCAGTACGGGCCCCCTTAATACCCACCACCAGGCTAACCCATCCCCCCAACCCCTTCCCCTCTAGAACCCTCAGTTTGTTTCTCAGAGCCCATAGTCTCTCATGGTTCGTCTCCCCCTCCGATTCCCCCCCTTCGTTTTTCCCTTCCTTTTCTTAATGTCCTCCATGCTATTCCTTATGTTCCACAAATAAGTGAAACCATATGATAATTGATTTTCTCTGCTTGACTTATTTCACTTAGCATTTTACTGCATTTTTAAAAATTGATTATTTATGGCCAATTCACTTTCTATTAATCCCCACTCTGTTAAATGGCTTTACAGGTGTTTGATGACAAAATTAGAAACAAAAGCCTTGGAGCAGTTTTAGATTCTCTCCAAGTCAATATTTTCATGAGTCTCATGTTATCTAAATCTATTTTGGATAAGAAGTGTGTGTGTTTTTTTTTTTTTAATTAAAATAACCACTGGGGGAAAAATAGGTAATTTTACAGCAATTCCATTTTGTGGATAAAAACTCAAATCATGATGAAGTCCCAAAAGTTCATTTTTGCTTTTGTTTCACTAGCTTTTGGAGATGTATCTTGAAAGAAGTTGCTATGGGCGATGTCAAAGAGGTTACTGCCTATGTTCTCCTCTAGGATTTTGATGGATTCCTGTCTCACATTGAGGTCTTTCATCCACTTTGAGTTTATCTTTGTGAATAGTGTTAGAGAATGGTCGAGTTTCATTCTTCTGCATGTGGCTGTCCAATTTTCCCAGCACCATTTATTGAAGAGACTTTTTTCCATTGCATGTTTTTTCCTGCTTTGTCAAAATTATTTGACCATAGAGTTGAGGGTCCATATCTGGGTTCTCTATTCTGTTCCATTGGTCTATATGTCTGTTTTTGTGCCAGTACCATGCTGTCTTGGTGATCACAGCTTTGTAATATAGCTTGAAATCAGGCAACATGATGCCCCCAGTTTTGTTTTTCTTTTTCAACATTTCCTTGGCAATTCGGGGTCTTTTCTGATTCCATACAAATTTTAGGATTGTTTTTTCCAGCACTTTGAAAAATGTCATTGGAATTTTGATCAGGATGGCATTGAAGGTATAGATTGCTCTGGGTAGCATAGACATTTTAACAATATTTATTCTTCTGATCCGTGAGCATGGAATATTTTTCCATCTTTTTGTGTCTTCTTCAATTTCTTTCATGAGTGTTTTGTAGTTCCTAGAGTATAGATCCTTTACCTCTTTGGTTAGGTTTATTTCGAGGTATCTTATGGTTTTTGGTGCTATTGTAAATGGAATCGTTTCTCTAATTTCTCTTTCTACAGTTGCATTGTTAGTGTATAAGAAAGCAATGCTTCTGCACATCAAAGGAAACAGTCAACAAAACAAAGAGGCAACCCACAGAATGGGAGAAGATATTTGCAAATGACACTACAGATAAAGGGCTGGTATCCAAGATCTATAAAGAACTTCTCAAACTCAACACCCAAAAAACAAATAATCAAGTCAAAAAGTGAGCAGAAGATATGAAAAGACACTTCTCTGAAGAAGACATACAAATGGCTAACAGACACATGAAAAAATGTTCATCATCATTAGCCATCAGGGAAATCCAAATCAAAACCACTTTGAGATACCACCTTACACCAGTTAGAATGGCAAAAATGGACAGGGAAAGAAACAACAAATGTTGGAGAGGTTGTGGAGAAAGGGGAACCCTCTTACACTGTTGGTGGGAATGCAAGTTGGTACAGCCACTTTGGAAAACAGTGTGGAGGTGCCTCAAAATTTTAAAAATAGAGCTACCCTATGACCCAGCAATTGCACTCCTGGATATTTACCCCAAAGACACAGATGTAGTGAAAAGAAGGGCCATATGCACCCCAATGTTCATAGCAGCAATGTCCGCAATAGCCAAATAGAGGAAAGAGCCGAGATGCCCTTCAACAGATGAATGGATAAAGAAGATGTGGTCCATATATACAATGGAATATTACTCAGCCATCAGAAAGGATGAATACCCAACTTTTACATCAGCATGGATGGGTCTGGAGGAGATTATGCTAAGTGAAATAAGTCAAGCAGAGAAAGTCATTTATCATATGGTTTCACTTATTTGTGGAACATAAGGAATAGCATGGAGGACATTAGGAGAAGGAAGGGAAAAATGGGAGAGGGGGAAATTGGAGGGAGAGATGAACCATGAGAGACTATGGACTCTGAGAAACAAACAGGGTTTTAGAGGGGAGGGGGGAGGGGGGATTGATTAGTCCAGTGATGGGTATTAAGGAGGGCACGTACTGCATGGAGCACTGGGTTTTATACAAAAACAATGGATCGTGGATCACCACATCAAAAACCAATGATGTATTGTATGGTGACTAACATAACATAATAAAAATAAAAAAAATAAATAAATAAAATAAAAACTCAAATCAAACCTTAGAAGTCAATCAGAGGCTTTGACTTTCCACCAGAAGAGTTGATATAATATTTGTTAAAAATTGGAATATATAAAAGATTCAGGACTTAAAAAAAATCAACACATTCTGAAATGTAGCCCAGCAGGGAGGAAACACACAAGAATCTGAGCTAAGATTTTTTTAAACCTTCAAGATATGAATTTTAAAGTTTATTATAGATTTACATTATAGATATATATATTTTTAAATGTAAAGATTTAATCAACACTCTTTTTGTTAAAAGGTTTTATTTATTTTAGAGAGAGAGTGGGGGGAGAGGAGCAGAGGGGGAGGGAGAGGAAGGGGAAAGAATCTCAAGCAGACTCCATGCTGAATGTGGAGCCTGACACACAGCTCGATCTCATGACCCTGAGATCATGACCTTAGCTGAAGCCAAGAGTCAGATGCTTAACTGACTGAGCTACCCAGGTGCCCCAACACTCCCTTTTAGTAAATTTACATATGTTATTTATCAACCGTTAAGTCATGGACTGTTTTGTTTTCCTGTGTCCTATCACATAAAATGTTTTTTGGAGAGAAATTTGATCAAAATCAAATGTGGCTGGATAACAAATGAATTCATTATACTGAAGGTGAACACACGCCTATATTTTAGAATAAATAACTTAAACCAAACATGACACTATGGAAATTAACATTTGTTTTTCCTCAATACTGGGACACAGAGTAGTATTCTCAGGTCTTATTTCCCAGTTACAATAACATGAATAGATATTAATGGAACCTATTATCTCAGCAATAACATATTATTACAACCAGTGATTATTTATTAGCAGTAAAATATTTCTCCAGGGTTTAATTTAGAATGCCTGAAATGAGATAACAAAATCTCAGTCTTGGAAGTGATCCTCTATATAGTTATTGTTTAGGGAAATTTTATTGCATCACAGCAGTTAAAGTTCCTTAACTGGCTAGTTTTTTGAAATGAAGGCATATGGTGAAGTACCAAGGTCTTGAAAGGCTGATGGGAATGAATGCATGCAGAATTAGAAGCCAGATTTTTACATGCAGATATAAATGTTGGACATGGATGAATTCATTTACCCAATTCTAGTCTTTCATGATCAGGGCACAGTTGAGCTTCAGGTCTGGACAGATGGAACTATGGGTGGGGTTATGGTGCAAAACTGTCAGCACTGAGCAAGCTAATTCTACTTTAGACTTGCCAAGCAACAGAGGAGTCTTCTTCCTGCAAGTTCTTGTGATAGCAAGGCAAGCTTCTAGTCCTAAAAATGCAGTCAGGGAGGAACTCAGGTGTGCAGGAGTTAAGATAAGGATGAAGATCTGGAATTTCTGAGTCACAGGTGTGAACTGACCAAAAAGCATAAAGTAAGAATCCATTTACCAGATTCAAGCATGCAAGTTCACAGTAGGTACTAGAGCAAGGCTGACTTAATACTGAGCCCCCAAACTGACACCTAAAGGTTTCCTATATTCTTCCTGACTAGGAATGGAATTGGTCTTAGAGCCTGGGGCAAAGTCGAGTCTCCAAATAGTCCACTCAGTGGTCCCAGCCATGCGAAAGGAGAGCTTTAAAACAGGGAATTTGCTCCATCATTGGGTCATTCTTTAGAGACTTATCTGTGGACTTTTTTATCCCTTTCCAGGATTCTTAATTTTGGAGATCAATCAAGATCTAAAGGCAATTTTTGCCTTGATTACCAGGTATTATTCTTGTGACCCCTAACAAGGTGCAACAGGGCGCCAGGCATCTTCTTCCTGGCATGGCTGCAGTTGTGCCAAGGTTTTACAGATGGCCCAGAGCCCTAGGTTTTTCCCTCCTAGCTTCCTTTGAATCTGCTGACTGAGGACTGAGTAATGGCTGGAAGTGTCTATGACTGAACTAAAATCTTCATGCTTCCAAAACACTAAGATACATTTCCTTAATGGAACTGCTGGCTAGCAGAAAAAGAGTCTATAGAATTCTTACTTGTACTTCTATCCAAAGCTTTTTTTCTCTGATTCCAAACTCCAGGCTCTTAGTAGATTGCTTAATTATTTGGAAAGGCGCTGAGCCAGCAGGTGGCCTTGCACAGCCGGGGTCTAACCATGCGGCAGCTGAGTGCTGCCTGTGTCCTACGCAAGTCTACGTCTCAGTAGACTGGCCCCTTCAGGACCACCCAGGCATTCCCTCTTGTTCGGCCTCTTTAGTCCAGAATATTAGGATGGCGACTTGGAAAGAAAAGGCACAGGCAAGCTGTGAGAGCCTTGGGATCTGGTAAGTAGGCACATGCAACACAGAGAAGCATGTTCTTGTGCACAGGTGAGGATGAGCTGAGGAGGCTCAGCTGAAGGTGAAGAGAAATCCAGTGAAGGAGCTGATCTAATGTTCAGATTATGGACCCAAACAGTAGGCAGTCAAGAGGAGCACAGTATAGGGGGTAAAGGATGGTCTTCAGGTTTTCACAAATCGTAAGTGGAATTTAAATGCTTCCATTGACTAGCCATTAATTCATCCATCCAGCACTTACTACAACCTACTATGGGCTCTATAGCTGCACTAGATGTGTGCCAAGCCCAGATTCTGTCAGTGGAGCCAGGGTTTCTAGTACAAGTCAGAATAGGAGGCAATAAGGAAACTATTTGTTAAGTATAACATTAGGCACTTTCATACCGAGGATTTAATTTAATCCTTAAAACATTCCTGTAGATATTATTATCTCCAATTCTGAAGAATGGCAAAGGAAGCACATTTCATGAAAGTAGGATCAAGTAGACTAAAACTAGAGTGAAGATGATCATCTGTGGGACCTGCTGCTTCCTTACCTGTAAAACAGATCACATACCTGTCTTAGAGGATAGTTGTAAGGAGGAAATTGCATTCAATGGCAAATACTAAAGTCCCTCCCGTAGCCCAAGAGGCTGGCAGAGCGCAAGGACTGGAGCCTGGCCAGGATCACATACAACAATGCTGGCACTGGGAAAAGATGGCAGGGTCATCCTGGCTGCAGGTAACATGGCTCAGAAATCCAGAGCTCAGCCACCAATCCTGAGGGACCTGGAAAATCAAGGCAGAAGTGAATGGAAAGCAGATTAGTCATTAGCACAAAGCAGGAGCCATCCCTAGAACTGAGGTGTGATGTTAAGGAAGGACTAGTCAGATGACTGGACAAGAAGGGAGTCAACTATCAGAATTCATCGCTCCCATATTCCCATCTCTGGAGTTGTGGCTCCTGGTTCTTCCTTCCATGACTCAGCGACTACTCAGCTGTTTGATCTGCCTCTAGCCTTGTTTCTCAGACCCCAGGGACTGACTGTCTATGTTTGTCCTCCTGTCTTCTCCCTGCTGATGTCAGCTAGGTTCATAGTAAACTCACTCAATGCTGAGTCATCCCAACTCAAGGGGCCTGGGACTGCCTGATGAGTCACCAGACCTGTAGAAGGCTGAGCCTACCAGCGGCAAAAGTGGGTCCAGATGGGGAAAGAAGTAACTGGAGACACAGAGTACCAGGCACTTCCTGCAGGGATCTCTACCCTTTGCAGAACATGGTTGGTCTGTCTCAGCTTGGTCTCTGTTCTCAGTCTTTCTATGTCTGTCTCTCTCTCACACACACATGCACACAACACAATCTTAAGTCATGGATACGGTATGGCCATACTGCTGCATAGAAGAAACTCTTCTTGCCCTTGACTTCTGCAGATTATGATTTGTCTCCTTCTCATGAATATGTGAGGGAGACTCCAGCCTAGAGCTCAAAAATAGGACTTTCTCTAACTCCTGTTCACCAATTATATCATAATTAAATAACAGGGGAGAAAGTTTGCTTTGTTTATAAAGTATTTGTGTTTGTCTTAATTTATGAAATAGGACCTGGACTGCATTACAGAACTGTCACATTTCGCTAGGTTTAAATTCAAACGCAGAATCCATCCTGAAAAATTCTCTTTCTTGAACACCCACCAAGTTTGCACTAATCTGTTACTTGAACCCATGTCCACAGAACACCAGCAGAAAAGGTTTTTAAATATGGAATCAGAAAGGATGTGAAGGTGGAGAAGGGGATGTGTCAATGACAAACAGTATTTGAGTGAGTAGAACCAGGGATAGAAATTATTAAAAAGTTATGAAGAAATGCACAGGGTGATGTACAGAAATGTTATTATATGGAACACTTGAAACTAATGTAACCCTGTATGTTAACTAACTGGAATTAAAATGAAAACTTTAAAAAATAAAAAAAAAATACGTAAGTAAAAAGACATAAGTGTTTGTAAACATATGTGAAGAAGCATATGGGAATAGCCGTATGGTTAACTCATTGAAACTACACTGTGAATAAATCCTCTTTCCAGCAAGATCTTCTTTCATTAAAATGTGTTTGTAAACGTTAAGTGTAGAAGGATATTGGAATAGCCATATGCTTAACTCATTAAAACTATACTGTGTGTAAACTTAAGAAAATGTTATGAAGCATTCGTTTTTTCGTTTAGAACATCATTCGCCATATCTCTGAATTCAAGTTCTTCCGCTCCATCATAGCTCAGATAAAACCTTGCTTTGATCATCTCGGTCATGAATAATGTCTTCCTTCTCAGAACTCCCTCAGACCCCCTTACGTTTCTCTCTCATCAGGCTCATTGCTTTGTACTGGGGCAGATCCAGATTCCATAGACCCTGAAGTTTAAGCAATTTGGGGGGACCTCTTTAGGAAAAATAATTGAAAGTGATTAATACCAAATCAGATATGAAAATGCATATTTATTTAGAAAAAGAAATCACAACAAAATCAAGTCTTAACGAGTTAATGAATACAACGAATATTTCAAAATCCAGAAAAATAACATTTTCATTCAGTAGCTACTGGTCTTTCTTCTGTATTGGCTGGTCACATGTTTTTATTGTTGATAACTGGAATGACTAGAATATAGAATTTCACATATAGATGGACTCCCTCTTTGTAGTACTGCCTCTGGGTTGTGCCTCAAGACCTGTATATTCTATCATTTTGTACAATTACCAACAAAAAGAATGGATGGTGCATGTGTATAACAAGTGTATAACCACTTATGCTGTGTTATTAAGAGTATTCTTGACTTTGGAAAGTTCTGTTCTGACCAGGCTCTGTTGAGAACCAAATCACTGTTTACAGTTCTACACATCTGAATGGAGGAATTCTCCAGACTCCTTTCTGGCTGCACAGACGTCAGACCCTTGCATCTCCTCCAGGACCCACTTACTTCCTAGGCTGAGTGCCACAGGGCAGGTTCTTGTCATGGTAAAGCCTCTGTTCTATACCCTCAAGCCATGGACTCAATGAATCAGCACAGGGGTAGTAAGATGTTTCTAGAAATCACTCCTACACCAGTGCAACTGGTAATCAGTTCATTCTAAAAGGAAGTATTTGTGACCACAGCCCCCTACATATATTTCAATAAACTCAACTACATGTGTCCTCAATACAACTTTTTTGTTGGGTCTCAAAAATGTCATTGGCCATTTCAATGGTAGGGAAAGTAAGACGGGAAAGAGACAGTTTAACTGTAGTTTTAAAAAAACTTCTCAGGGGCGCCTGGGTGGCTCAGTCGTTAAGTGTCTGCCTTCAGCTCAGGTCATGATCCCAGCGTCCTGGGATCGAGCCCGCATCGGGCTCTCTGCTCCGCAGGAAGCCTGCTCCTCCCTCTCCCACTGCCCCTGCTTGTGTTCCCTCTTTCGCTGTGTTTCTCTCTGTCAAATAAATAAAATCTTTAAAAAAAAAAAAAACAAAACTTCTCACTTTTGCAAAGTTTACCAGATTGTACGACCATATAAGTATGTTTATAGGGTCTCTCCCCGAGCATCGGAAGGGGCCCATGTAAGTGAGGGGCACTGACACTGGCACTTCTTTCACTTCATGTTAAATCTGCCTCCGATTTAACTTTACATTGTAATAACTTATGTCCTCATTTAATTATGCCTTCTTTATTGAACAGCACTTTTATTCCAGTTCCTGATACAATTCTTTTCAAATAGAAGCAACTCAGTGGAATTAACTAAGTAATTCATATACATTAATGGGCAAGTTAGAATGACCTGATCTCTCTCCCAACATGAGTGTGCAGTGGAATATTCGAGGCTGTCGACCTCAAGTCTGCGCCTCCTCCTTGGTTGGGGGAGGTGGTGGGGCACCAGTCAGTAGCTTTGGTCTTGAGTTTCTCTGGAACCACAGGGCTTCTTCCAATGTCTCAAGATGTCAGAGGCTTCTTGATGAGGATTTCTGTAAGGATCATAATTTATTAGTTTAAATAATAAACTTTTTACTATAATTCAAAACAGATTACAGTAAGAGACTGGTTAATTAAATTATGATGCATCTGAAAAATGGAATTGTATGTTAAAATGGGTCAGATAGAACTTTGACTTTTGAAATGGAAAAATATCCAAGGTGTATCATTTAGTGGGGAAAAAAAAATGCTTCACTCCAAAATCAGTTCAAAGCTCTCTAAGCAGCACCTTGGCCTTCCAGCTTGCCTGCTCAGGTATCCCTACTACCACTCACTCTTCTGTAACCTCCATGAAAGGTCTATTCCCCGCAAACTCTCCCTTTCTCCCTTTTTCCACTTCCTTCCTATCCAGTTTGGATTCCAAGACCCATTATTTCAACTATTCTCTTGCAAATACTCTAAACTCCCTTGGCCCTTGTACCTTTGCTTCCCTCCACCATTTTTTTATTGTGGTAAAATACACAAAACATAAAACTCACCATATTACCAATTTTTAAATGTACAGTTCAATAGCATCACGTACATTCACACTGTTGTGCAACCATCACCACCATCAACACACAGAACTCTCTTCATCTCGCAAAACTGAAACTCTTAGCAAATTTTTTTTCAGTTACCTTGGAGTTGATTTAAACCAAGAGGAAAATATCGTAATGTTTTCATGCAATATATACTTCGTTCTTTAAATGACACTTGTGACAAATAGCAGAAATAATTAAGGAATGCTGCATTTGTGATCCATACAAAACACCAACATTTTGGGTTGTACAAAATTTAAAGAAATGTCTCAAATACTTTGAAATACTGTAGGAGCCAATACATAAGAGACGTGCCTTTGGTGGGAATAAGAGTGCAGTTTAGGTCACGCCGGAACTACTCAATGTCTTTAAAATCACTGAGCAAGAAAAGCAACATCAGACTTCCATACTGACATAATGTCATCTAACAAGGCTCATCCCTTCCTTAGCATGTGGCAGAACGTCCATCCTTTTCCAGGCTGAGTAATATTCCATGGTACATGCATACCACACTTTGCTTATCTGGACACTTTGTGTTGCTTCCACATACTAGCTAGAATTTTAGTTTTTACATTTTACATCTCTTTATAGATATTTCCATTTTGTTCACACATTGTTTACTTGGCTTTCTCATCTTTTTTTAGTTTTTTGAACATCTTTAAGACCGTTGTTTTTTAATCTTTGTTTAGTAGGTCTATCATCTGGTTTTCCTCTGGGACAGCTTTTTTCACCCTTTGACCCTTCGACTGGATCATACTTTCCTATTTCTTTGTATTTTTTTTGTGGTTGTTTTGTTGTTGGTATTATTGTTTAAAACTGAAAATTTGCTTCTAATGATGTGGTAACTCTGGAAATCATATTCTTCCCCTGCCCCAGGGTTCACTGATTTTTTTTTTATCTTTTGTTTTTCTTTTCTTTTCTTTTTTCCTTTGATTTTTGTAGGCTGTCTCTTTGCTGAGGATCAGCCTGAGGTATAAACTTAAGGTCTTCTCAGGTCTTTTCTGAGCCTGCACCTTTCCCTGGGTATGTGTGGTAACTTTCTAATGGTCTCCGTATATGCAGTTCCTTTTGAATATTCTAGTCTTTAATGTCTGGCTCCCAATAGGGAACAGAAAGAAAAATTCAAGAGGGGAGTCACTAGACTCGTAAATGCCCTGAAAGTCACTTCAGCTGGGGATGGGGGTGGGGGATGGGGGGGCTTGCAACAATGGCTGCAGTCCTCCTCTCTGTCTGCACATTGTGGTCAGGGCAGCAATCAGCGATCAGTGCACAGATCCCCAGTATTTGAAGGACAGGATTTTTATTGCCCATCCTGGCTCCCCAAAGTTGTGCAAGCTGTTTTAGGAACACATACATGGCTGCTTGCCAGAGGAAAGGGGCAGTTTGGGGATGTTGAAAGGATGTGGAGGTGGAAAATGCACAGCTGCTACCATGCTATGAACTGAAACTGATTGAACTTAACCACAATTTACTGTCCAAGTTTTCCCTTGGAAGTTGTTTGACTCCAGAGTTCCAAAATAGTTACACAGGAGAGATTCTGCCAGTGCAATTGTTATCTAAGTGGGAACACAGATTCCTGTGCTCTCTGTTCTGCCCTCTTCTCAGAATCCTTGCTGTACGTTGGTTTTTAACGACACTTCCCCACCTGGCAAAAACTGCAACTTTGGACCAACCCGGTTGCTTCTCCTTCTTGTTTGCAATCAAGCAGTTGAATCCCACCAGAGAAAATAATTTTCCTGGATAGATTTCTAACCACCATAAATTGATGATCACCAAACACAACTGGAATCTACACAATGCCAACAAACCTTTCTCAAAAAGGTTGTATCCACTTCTTCATCTTTCTCTTAGTCCTTTTTTCCTTTTAAAAATATGGAATATTTTGGGCGCCTGGGTGGTTCAGTTGGTTAAGCGACTGCCTTCGGCTCAGGTCATGATCCTGGAGTCCCAGGATCGAGTCCCGCATTGGGCTCCCTGCTCAGCGGGGGGTCTGCTTCTCCCTCTGACCCTCCCCCCTCTCATGTTCTATCTCATTCTCTCTCTCAAATAAATAAAAATAAAATAAAAAAAAATATGAAATATTTTAAACACCCTCTAGAACATAAGTTCTATGAAGCTGGGGATTTTGTTGTTGTTGTTGTTGTTCAATGCTCTAACCCCAGTTCTTAAAAGAGGGTTTGGCACATGGTAGGTATCCATTTTGAATAAAAAACCCAGATAAGTATACAAATTAAAATAGAGAATGCACTGTACCCCCTGTTTTATCAGATTTGATGTATTACCATATTCGCTCCACATTTTTAAAAGAAATTAAGTATGGCAGGTAAAGTGGAAGCCTCCTATGTACCCTTCTTGGATCCTATTCACCTCTCTCCATCCCCAATGAGAGTTGCTGTTGATAATCTGGTATTTATCTTTCTTTTGTTCATCTCTACTAAATATTGTCCAATTATTCTCCAAATATTTTGTACAAATTAATATTTCCAACAGAAAGATTTGAAAGTTCTCCTGCTCCACATCCAAGTCACCATTTGGTATTGTCAGACTTTAAATATTTTTTCCAATCTCATAATGTGAAATGGCAACTTCTTATTTTGCATTTCTCTGATTACTGGTAAAAATTGAACACTTTTTCAGGTTTACTGGTCATTAGGCAATCTTCTTCCATAAATTGCCATCTCATATAACTTTGACTATTTTTAAAAATTAAGACTTTATTCTTTTAGAGCAGTTTAATGTTCACAACAAAATTGAGGGGAAGGTACAGAGACTTCCCACATACCCCTGTACCCACACATTAATTATTAACCTTGCCTCAAAAGTGGTACATTTGTTACAACTAAGGAACCTACACTGATAACCTACATCATCACCCAAGGTCCACAGTTCACATTATGGTTCTCTCTTGGTGTTGTATATTCCATGGGTTTGGACAAATGTATAATGACATGTACCTATCATTATGGTGCCATACAGAATTTTCACTGCCCTAAAAATCCTCTATGCTTTGCTTATTCATTCCTCAACTCCCACAATACTTTGCCTATTTTTTATTGAGTTCCCTTTTTTTCTTTCTTTTTCTTTCTTTCCTTTCTCTTTCTTCCTTTTTCTTTTCCTTTCTTCCTCTTTTCCTTCCTTCCTTTTTTTTCTTTTTTCTCTTTCCTTTCTTTTTCTTTCTTTCTTTCTTTCTTTCTTTCTTTCTTTCTTTTTCTTTCTTTCTTTCTTTCTTTCTTTCTTTCTTTCTTTCTTTCTTTCTTTCTTTCTTTCTTTCTTTCTTTCTTTCTTTCTTTCTTTCTTCTCTCCTTTCTCTTTCTCTAATTTGTAGGCAACCATTATATACTCTGGTAACTAATCAACTATATGCATTGTCAATATCTTTTTTTGGTTTGTGCTTTATTGTAAATTTATAGTATCTTTTTTATAAAGGAGTTATCCAAAAACATGACTTTTATTCAACACTCCTCCATTTATTTGAGACTCCCATTACTTTGATCATGAATTATTTTATTTACAATTGTCTGGTACCACTTTGTTGGGTTTATCCTTAGGTAAATTATGTTTGTTTGTTTGTTTGTTTTGTCATTGCAAAAAGTATGCTTTATGTGTTGCTTTTGTAATGGATTTGGAATGTTATTATGTTGAACTTGTATGCAAAAATTTGGACCAACTTTCAATTTAGTTTTAGAATTTTATATTGGTTTATTACTAGAAATAATATTACATTTAGGTTTTAGATGTACATAAATATGCCTCATGGCTTTCTTTCAAATTCTTGTACCTCTTATGTTTTTGTTCATCTACTAGATTGTCTAGAATGTCTAGCACACTGTTGAATAGAAGTGGTGACATGAAATATTTTTATTTGGTCCCTGACTTTAATGCAAGTGTTTTTAAAGTCTCATCAATTTGCATGATTATTGTAGGTTTTGAATATTGAGTAATGTTCCCTTCTGTTCCTAGTTAAAAATAATTATGGACTGATTTTTTTAACATATGCTTTTTCTGGAATTATGGAGATAATCATAAAGATTGTCTTAATCTCTGTATCAAAAGATTTTAGAATTCCTTCTGAAATCATCTTTCCACTTCTGAGATGAACCCAACTTAAACATAAATACTGCTGAATTTGATTTGCTACTATTTTATTTAGAATGTTTTGCTGCTGTGCTCATAAATGAAATGTATCTATAGTTTTCTTTTCTTACATTTTCCCTGATCTCAACATCACACTACGTTTGAAAATGAGCTAAGCAGCTTTTCTTTTTTTTTTCTAATTCCTTGAAATAATGTGTATAAGTTGGAGATTATCTGTACCTTGAAGATATAACTCACCCATAAAATCATAAGTACCTGATATTTTTTGGTGGGGAAGAGAGTTTTGCTTACTGATTTAGTCTTTTTAATGGCTATCAGAATATTCATGTTGTCCAATTTTTCGTTCTGTTAATTTTTGTGATTCTTTTTAAAGAAAATTTTAATCTAAATATTTAAATTTGGAGCATAAACTTGTTCATAGTAAATGTTTATGTTTTCAAAAAAATTTTGATCTGTCATTAGTTTTTTCAAAACATCAGTTTTTTAATTGTTCATCTTCTCTACTGTTCCTTTATTTTTTACTTAATTTTTATAAAATTATTTTTCTATCTCTTGGCTTCATTTTACAGCTCTCTTCTAGCTTCTTAATCCAATCACTAGTTTAAGTATATATATATATAAAGGTATTTTGGCACTATACATTCACCTCTAAGTGCCATAACTTTAGCTGTTTATCATGTAGTACATTCTTTGCTGCTCAGTGCTAACTGTAATTTCTAGTGTGATTTCCTCTTCAACTTACGTTATTTAAGTTTTCAAGCATATTTTCCCTATCTTTATATTATTGATTTCTAACTTAATTTCATTCAGGTTAGAGAATTTCTCTATATGTTAACAATTCTTTAAAATTTATTGTTTCCTTTGTTATTTAGTACATAATACTTATAATAAATACTTAGTATTTGGAAATATTCCAGAGTTTTTGAAAAAAAATGTATTTCCTATGGGAGGGGGTATGTAGCCCTCTATATAAAACTATTAGATCAAGCATATTAATTTTGTGTTTTATGATAGAAAAATGACTGGTCCACACAATTTGTAAGCAAAGGTACATTCTATAGTATTGTAGGTGAGAGCAAATCATGTAGTGAATATGGAGTAAGTTATGAAATGAGGTGACAGAGCAACTCATAGGCAATTTATAGGTTTTATTATTTTGTACTATGGTTGGTTACACTTAACAATTTATCTAAACCTTATCTTGAACTTATACTATAGCACTAAAACAGAATTCCAAAAACCATCTGAAGAAAGAACGTGGTTTGAAGTTTCTGAATCTAAATTAGCCCTGGATATGTGTCTCTTTGCCTCTAGTATACACAGTGAAAAACTTTATATAGCTTGTGTGGTGGGCAGAATGATGACCCCCTTGGAGATGTCTGCATGCTAGTCCTGGAAGCTGTGAATATGTTATCTTACATAGCAAAAGGGACTTGACAGACATGATTAAGTTAAGGATTTTGAGATGGGGAGATTATTCTGATTATCTGAGCAAACCCAATGTAATCACAAGAGTTATTAGAAGTGAAAAGGAAAGGCAAGAAAGTCAGAGAGAGTTTTATAGATGTAGGCAACTGGTTTCGAAGATGGAGGAAGGTGCCATGAATCAAGGAATGCACGTGGCCTCTAGAAGTGGAAAAACGCAAAGAAATGGATTTTCTCCTAGAACCCATGGCCCTGTGGACACCTTGATTTTAGCCCAGTGGGGACCATTTTGATCAGAAATGTTTGTTTCACATTTTCATTCTTATTATAGGTTACCTCAACTTAATATTTTCCACCATATCTTTTGTTTTCCTTACTAATTTTTGTCTGCTTGATCTATTCATTTCTTCTAAAGGTTCATTAAAATCTTCAACAAGGATTGTAAAATTGTCAATTTATCCATGTGATTACATCAATTTTGGCTTCACATATTTTGATGCTGTGTCTTGAGCTAATTCATGATTGGTTTGGTTTTTTTGGTGGATTATTCCTCTATTATTACATAATTTCTCATTTTATCCCTTCCAGTGCCTTCTTCCCTAAATTCAATTTGACTTCTACTAATATTGTACTAATATAGCAAAATTCACTCTTTGCCCAACACATATTCCCTCAGCGTTCATCTCTATAAGTAAAAACTGCTTGCTGCAAGAATCTGTGACTTTCTGCTCGAGGGCTTTTTTCCCTGGCCATGGTTGAACACTCTACTTACCCATAAAGAGAGCCAAGAGAGCCAAAGAGTTAATGTCCCCAGAGCCACCGCTCAGCAATGATGGTTAGAGAGGTGGTCAATAAACAATCAAGCTTTCTTGTTCCTCAGGTGAGTGGCTCTGAGGCACATTCTCTCTGTGCCCCGAGTTCCTCAGGGGACTGTTCTCCAGTTGCCTAAAGGGTAAGTGGATGACAACACATCTTTGATCAATCAGCTTCTTCTCTTCCCTTTCTCATGTCTCCACTTCCCTGCAGATGTTTCCTGAGATTCCCTCTCAAGGTACTACCTGCACTTGAATCCTTGTCTCCAGGTCTGCCAATTAGCTTCCTTTGGGTTAATATGCTTGTAAGTATACATTTTCCCAATCTTTATTATAAATCCTTTATGTGTTTTAAGATTCTTATGAGAAGCATATAGCTGACTTGAAAAAAAAAATAAAGCTCAATCTGGAAATTTTTGTCTGTTAAAATTTTGATCCAGATGTTGACCAACTCCTCCCATAGGCTAAATCTGGTCTGTAATCTGTTTTTGTATGGTTTGCAAGCTAAGACTTTTTTTTTTTTTAGGTCTTGAAAGGATTGAAGAGCCTGTATGTGACCCACAACACCTAAAACATTTCTTATTTGGTCCTTTACAGAAAAAGTTTGCCAATTCCTGGCTTAATCCACTCATATTTATTGTGATTGTTGGTATATTGCATGTATTTCCAACACTTGTAATTTTATTTTACTCTCATTCCCTTTGTAGTTTTCCTTTTTTCTGTCTTCTGTTGGATTGATAAAGTTTTTGATCTTCCTATTTCTCCCTTCTACTTGTTCAGAAGCTATCGATTCTGTTCTTTCGGTGATCACCATTAAAATTTAAAAATATATTCCTACCTATAATTTCTTTTTAAAGCCACATCTAAAGTTGTTCAGCATTTTAACATTCTCCCACTGAATACTTCATGTTGTCATTTAAAGTTTCAATTTTGGGGCACATGGGTGGCTCAGACAGTTAAGCGTTAGACTCTTGATTTGGGCTCAGGTCACGATCTCAGGGTTGTGAGATCGAGCCCCACATCAGGCTCCCTGATCAGTACTCTCTCTCCCTCTGCCCCTCCCTGCTCATGCACTCCCTCACTCTCTCAAAATAAATAAATAAATAAAGCTTTAGTTTAATCTTTTATAACCCTAAAAACTTTTCTAGTAGTCAGTAGTTAATATACTATCTTTTATATCTATTGACATCTGTCTTCACCATTATCTTGTATCCATACCTTCCCTCTGGGTTCATTTTTTCTTTTTAAGTGTATCCTACAGTGAGAGTCTATGATTGGTTAATTATCTAAATCTTTGTAGTTATAAAAATGTCTAACCATTTTTAATAGTTTTGCTGAAGATTAAATGCTAGATTGACAGTTAATTTCTCAGGGTCATGAAGACTTTACTGTCTTCTCACATCTATTGTAGTAATGACAGTCTTCCATCAGTCCATTGAGTGCTCCTCTTCATGGAATCTTTTATCCCTGATAACTTTTAAGGTTTTTCTCTTTAGTCTTGATGTTCTTCAATTTCACTATGTTTTATACTTATTTTCGTTCATCTCATTTGCTACTAGTGTACTTTTTTTAAGAAAATTATTTATTTTAGAGAGAAAGAGAGAGAGAACATGGGGGGGGGGAGAGGAAGAGAGAGAGAATCTCAAGCAGACTCCCTGCTGAGCATGGAGCCCAAAGCCAGATTCAATCCCACAATCCTGAGATTTACTTAACAACACTTAACAGACTGAGCCACCCAGGTGCCCCAACTACTAGTGTACTTTTAATCTGAGCATTCGTGCTTCTAATCCTAGAAAATCTCAGCTCCTCTTTCTTCAAATATTGTTTCTCCAGTCCCCTTTTCTTCACTCCTATTAAGCATATAGTGAAGAACTTGTGTCACTCCTTACTAAAATCCCTACTATTATTCACAAGGTTGTAACAATAATGCTTGTCCATCCTTACAAATGGAAAATTAAGATAAAATATAAATAGTGAAGTGCTTAACTCTTATTTTTGTAAAGCAAAATTCTCATTCAGAAATGCACTGAAACACATCAGTTAACACAGGGGCATTTAGACTATAGGATTATTGTAAAATCCTGTTTGTTATACTATAAAACTAAAATTAAAATCACACATTGAATTTAATAAGCTAAAAACAGAGAGATTCATGAAAAATCTGAAATTTACAAGTGACAACGACATTACTGTCAAAGTCTAGGATTTCAAACTAGTTTTGTGAATTCTCTAATTTTTGAATCCTGAAGTCATTAAAAAACTTGTTGATCCATGCTTACAGGATAGTAGCATGTATCTATTTTCCTGGATGCATGTATATTACAATCCTATAACAATTAACACCTTCCAGCAGCTGAAGTTTTCTACATAATAATCACTATCTCATAATCATTTTTTGACACAATTATCACTTATCTGATATAGTGCTCATTTGTCTGTCTTACTCTAAAATATCAACTCCATGAAAGTGAAGGCTTAGTTTCTTCTGCTCGTTACTGTATTACCTGGAACACATATTGCCCTGCACATAGGAGTTCCTTAATATTTGTTAAATGAATAGTAAGCTCATATATTTTTATATGTTCCAGATTTGGTTCAAGTTAAAATTAAATGAGAGACTTTTTTAAAAAAGATTTTATTGGGGCGCCTGGGTGGCTCAGTTGGTTAAGCGACTGCCTTCGGCTCAGGTCATGATCCTGGAGTCCCGAGATCGAGTCCCGCATTGGGCTCCCTGCTCAGCGGGGAGTCTGCTTCTCCCTCTGACCCTCCTCCCTCTCATGCTCTATCTCATTCTCTCTCTCAAATAAATAAATAAAAATATTTTAAATAAAATATTTAATAAATAAATAAATAAATAAAAGATTTTATTTATTTATTTGACAGAGAGAGACACAGTTAGAGAAGGAACACAAGCAGAGGGAGTGGGAGAAGGACAAGCAGACTCCCCGCTGAGCAGGGAGCCTGACACGGGGCTCGATCCCAGGGCCCTGGGACAATGACCCAAGCCGAAGGCAGACGCTTAATGACTGAGCCACCTAGGCGCCCCACAAGAGAGACATTTTTGATTAAAATACATAAAACAGAGCACTGTAGATATGTTGTGGGCCCAGGTGGGTCACAGAGATGAAGGAGCAGTGTGTGTGGTAAGGAAGGTGGAACTCGGGCAAGGCCACCAGTCAGAGGATGCAAACAGTGCACTTGTTCTGGTAACAGGGGAGGTTAATTGTGGAAAGTCAGGAGAGTAAGAAAGCTACCAAATGGCTGAGAGCTTGTTAACTCGCTCAGATGGATGCTTCAATACCAGCATGTCAGAATCAGTAAATGGCCGTTCCAATGGAAACACCGTACAGAGCATGCATCCTTCAGCAGATCCCAACTACATTCGAAGGCCCTAACCTGGCAGAAAAAGGCCTTCACAGTCATCACTCCACTGTTGTTCTACTCCTTACTCCCACCACTGAGAACTAATCACACCGCTCTTTGACTTGGATCTTCCTGTTTCTTACAGGCTCTGGCCTGCTCCTCTTCTGCATAAAATATTTTCTCTCTCTCCCTCTTACGTCTCCTGCCTATCTCCTGCTTTTTCCTTTAGGTCTTTGCTTAAACAGAGGAACTAAGGGGAAGTGTTTTCTGCTCCCCAAGATCAGGTATAGCACCTTTCTGATGTGTCCACATAGCACCTGCTTACCCCCAGGTAGCATCTATCATACACTTTTGAAACTGTCACTGTTCATGGTTATCTCCCCCAACAAGGCAGTATGATCTTCAAAGACAGGGACTGGGTAACATTCACAGATGTATCCCTGCACCTAGCACGACAACTGGCACATAGAGGGAGTCTGTAAATGGTTCCTGAGTGCATGATGAGTAAATGGCTGCAGAATGGATGAATGCGAACAGGTCCAAGAAGGCACTGAGTCATAGACAGCCTAAGCAGGCATGGTTATATAGCTGGTTAAGTCTCAAACCCACCAAAGAAGAGTATGTGTTTGTCTCTGGAGTCAAGGAACTTTGGAGGAGACCAGGAGGCCCTGCTATCACAGCTGAGTTGTATTAAGCAAGGTGAGGTCAAAGGCAAGGTAAAACCATCAAGTAGCCAGAGTTGGTCTATGGAGATCCCAGCCTTTCCTTTCTGATGCTTTCGCCAATTCCTGCTGTAGCAGTTCCTTATTTAAGCTGACTCCAGACAGCAAATTCCCTCCTACTCTTTCTCCTTTCTGCACTACCAGCTCTCTAGACATCTTATCTGTGAAATCTCAGGCACTGACTGGTGAAGAAGCGGTCATGAGTATGTTAACTGCGGGATGTTCTCAGAAACACAAGCAGCTACCCACTCTGCTGCTAGTCAGATGGGCGTGGGCCTCAGCACTCACTACATGGAGGATCAGAGAACCTCCTAGGAGGACAAGAAATCAGCCTGAGAGAGGCCCTGAGGTGTTAAAGGCGAAGTGCCTGCTCTGATTTCAGCGGGTTGGATCTGATCCTTAATGATGAACAAATCGTATGTATACATTTTCGACCAACTGGAATCTATCATTTCTCTTGAGCCAGCTGTTCTCTGGGCTTTGTTCCCTATAATGGAAGGAAACCTTGAGATATTATGTCTTTTCAAACCTACATCCTCAGAAATCTATACTGATACTTTAATGAAGGGACTCGTTTCTCCTCCAAGAACTCCTCTGTGACGAAAGTATGTTTGGGTATAGCCTAATGCACTCATAATAAATATATACAGCCATAAAACAGACCAAGAGTCCTGGTAGCCTGTTATTTACAGTAATTGTAGATTGTGAGTGGACATTTTAAAGAGAAGCTTACAAGTTAGTTGTACTTTCTGGTAGTAATTACCTCCCACAACATGACTCACTTCGGCAGTTTAAATGCAAGAGTTGGGTGTCCCAAAATCAACAGTCTTATAAATAAATCTCTGAATCATGAACTGAATGCATAAATGTTTAAGTATTTCTCCCTGATCTCAAAGACAGCTTTAGATTTAAGATTTTATGTCTTGAAATTCCTGAATGGGGGAAAGCACAAAGATTAGGGAAGTCTCTGTTGTACTGGGGTCAAGCTTTCTGCACTTTGGAAGTTATCATCTTCTCAGGAAGAGACCGAAACTCCAGCAGCCACAGTGTTGGGTGTATGTTTTCTTCAATCCAGGAGGGGAGGTTGCTTTCTGTGCTGATGCAGCCCATTTGTTTTACTCACAGGGTAGACTTTTATGGTAATATAGCAACCTTAATGCTGTTGGGTGGGACAGCCCAGGAGTCTCGGGGGTAATAGAACACGTAACTGGAGAAACGTGGCTGTGTCAACGAGGAATACGAAGAAAGAAAAATCCATGCCAGAATGACATATTCACTTTTTTGGAATGCTCAAAGACATTGTGTATCTCAACAAGCTTTGGCTTTCCAATCCATGAAACATATTTTTTTCACATTAAAAAAGCACACTTTGAAAGTATTAACAGAAATTTCAGCGCTGACATCATCCACCTACTAGATTCATTTTTTCGGTTAAGTACTGAAGTTTTCTTTGCGTCTGGCTGGAAATGGAGCTATCTTAGAATTCTCTGTCTTTTCCCCATTATATCCATGTATTTAGCACATAATATTAATCACCCACACGGGTCTAAGAGTAAAATCTTATCATCTGCATTTAAGATATGAACTCACGTGTCAATATACATCTCATTCTTTTTCCCCGTTCAAAACTGCCATGTGGCAGCCAACCCAGCACAGAATCCTACAGAATGTGCAGTGTCAGAAGAGAACTGCTTCTGTTAAAATTCTTTTTCAGGATTTTCCTGAACTTGATGTCTATTTTGCTCCTAGTTATTTTCATATCTCCAGCTGCTTCTGTTGCATTCCCATCTCTTGGAAAGATTCAGAGAAATATAAGGTTTCTCTGTGGCCAAGGGAAGATGCCTGCCAGGATGCTGAACTTCTGGTGAAGGTTACTGAATACGACAAAATGGACTAAGTACAGTAAATAATAACGTTGGTGCACACAAATGAATAGCCACTGGCGATGGCATTTTGTGGAGAAATCTGATATCATATAATATCACTACTACATCTAGACATGGAGGAGCAGAGTGAAATACCTCCAAAGGGCATGCAGCAATTCTGTGGTTAGGCAAGGAACAACCCAAAGCTCAGAGCATCCCAGAATAATCCTCCTGACAAAGAACTGGCATGGGTTGCACATATTAGAACGCCCGTGTACAGCTCAGCATCGCAGGCCAGAAACTTAACCACCCGGCTCTCATTAAAAGGCCTTTGAACAACAGGGAAAAACCAGGCCCACACAGTTTATTCTCTTGAATGCAAAATGATCACCTTTAATTGACTCTCAGATTCATACCATGTCAAAATATGCGGCAAATTCCCTTTATATATCTATAGAGATTCTTACAGTACCCAGGATGTTATTTCTGGTACAAGAGTTTAAGTTTGAATGGAAGAAAGTATTTTGGAGGACATTCATCACATGCCCATTCACAAATCATTTTTTAAACAAGAATAATTTACTGCTAAGGACGGAGCTCAAAGGGACCTTAAAAGGCATCCGGGTGGAAGAAAAGTTGCCTAGAGGCAGATCATAAGAGACTTGGAGTGACGGCACAGGATGTTCACTGACCCTCCCTCCGATCCTAGGCTCATTGGCCATGGAATAAGTGAGGTCTCATCCCCATAGGCAGTAGCAAATCCTTTATTTTTTTTTTAAATGACTTTAAAAATAGTACCAAACTGTATGAATTTTCTCTGTAACTAAAGAAGGCTACAAGGACTTGTAGTTACATCATTAATATACAAAAATTAATAAATTTGTTAATTTGATCCTAACAGAGACAAACTGAAGAGAATGTAAGAATATGCCTTTAGGAATAAGAGGGGTAACTCTCTTTTGCAAATGTTATTTCTATGTTCCAGAATAGGAAACCTGGTTAATATAAAGATGTTAAATTATCCCAAATTTTCTTTCTCTCAGGATCTCCTCAAATGCTCTCAGCTTTACCTACCTGGTTTTGCTTCACTGACCATCCTATGTTGGCTTTGCCTGGGCTCTCTCTGGGACTTCTCTCTGATATGTGGGCATGACACACCATAGGATCCATTGGGTCATGTTCAAGCCTGAAGTGTGTGGAATAGGTTCCCAGTGTGGTGATATTTAAACCAATGAGATATGAGGGCTGGCAGAAAAAATCTTCTCCTTTCCTCCGCCTGGATTGACTGCCTTGAGATACAACTTCCCAGAAAGCAGTACTGTGAGGTTAAACAGTGAGTTGCCCAGAGCAACAGTGAACTAGGTGACCGACACCTTGCTTGGGCTCCCTCTTCTTCCTTGCATCACTCCCATGTTCCTCAGAGTGTCCCTTGAGGTTGCGCACCCTAATATGCTTAAGTCCTTTGTCTTGGCTTCTACTTTCTGGAGAAGCCAGGCTAAGACACGCTTTTCCAGGGAAAATACTACTGTGCAATTCATTTGGAAGAAAAAGCCATCACAAACAGTGTTCAATTGCTTTATTAAATATAAACATGATAAAGGACTAGCTCAATCAAATATTAATACATATGATAAATCTGCAATGATTAAATCAGTATGCTCTTCATGTAAGGAGAGCTAGGCAGAAAACTCAGTTAGGTGGAGTAACTCAGAATCAGATGCCTACTGTGTGTCTGGCCTTATACCATGCACTCTAAATGAATGATCTTACTTAATCCTCACCAGGGTCCTGTGTAGTAGGTATCATTAGTCATCACTTCTAAATTAAAAGAAACTCAAGGACTAGGAACTGTCCCACACTCACTCAACCAGTATATTGCAGAGATAGGATTTGAACTCCTTTATAATAGAAAAATACATAGTAATATTTAGTGAAAAATAAATATATACAATTATATATATAATCCATAGATGATAAAATGTTAAAATGCATAGATTAAAAAGCTTAGAAGAAAAGCAATATGAATTCCGTTTTCTTTGTTTCCAGATTGGGATTAAGGACAAGTTTTTTCTGTTTCTTTATAACTGTTTATACTGTGATAGACACAAAGACATGGTAGAGAGGAAGTGTTTCACTCTTGCTCTGGGCACACAGGAGGACTACATTTCCCAGGGTCCTGCCAGGTATGGTCATGTGACCTGTTCTGGCCGATGGGATATGGACATTAGTGTGAGCTACTGCCAGGCCTGGCCCTGACAGGCTGCAGAGACTCAGGCTCATGGTTCCAAGATCCAAAGGACTCCAGGGCCCTAGAAGGCAGTGGAGCCACTAGAGGAAAGAGGCTAGATCTCTAGTTGCTGCTAGAAGAGCAACCCAACCAGCAGGACTGTGAAATGAAGGAGAAATAAATCTTCTATTGTGTTTATTTCTCAGTGAGGCTACTAAGGTTCAGGATTATCTGTTAAGAGTCATTATATTCCTTATTTGGGGGGGGGGGGGTAGCAGCAGAGGGAAAGGGAGAGAGAGGCTCTTAAGCGGGCTCCACACTCAGCATGGAGCCCAAGTGGGGCTTAATTGCACAACCCTGAGATCATGACCTGAGCCCAAATCAAGAGTTGGAGGCTTAACTGAGTGAGCCACCCAGGTGCCTCTGTGGAACAATCATTTTAATTATCTTCATAAATATACATACTTGCCATTTTTTAAAAATTGAAGAAGATAGCAGGAAGGGAAAAATGAAGGGGGAGAAATCGGGGAAGTGGGGAGATGAACCATGATAGACTATGGACTCTGAGAAACAAACTGAGGGTTCTAGAGGGGAGGGGGGTGGGGGGATGGGTTAGCCTGGTGATGGGTATTAAAGAGGGCACGTTCTGCATGGAGCACTAGGTGTTATATGCAAACAATGAATCATGGAACACTACATCAAAAACTAATGATGTAATGTATGGTGATTAACATAATAAAAAAAAGAAAGTAATTCAAACAAAATATAGCAATGGTAGTTTTTTTTTGCCTCAAGAATTCCAAATTTAGCCAGTGATTTTTTTTCTTAATTCCCTTAAAATTCTAAGAACCCCATTCAAGGCAGTAATAATGATAGCAGCACTAGCAACAGCAATAATAATTAACTCACTTTAGGTGTAAAGCTTCACAAATTTTGGTAATTGTATATAGTCATGTAACCACAATCAAGATCTGGAAGGTTTCAATCACTCCAAAAAGCTCCCTTGTGATGATCACCTCCCCAGGATCCTGCCCCTAGGCAACCACAGACCTACGACACTATATTTTGCTTTCCTAGAGTTTCACACAGATGAAATCACATAGTATCTAACTTTTTGTGATTGACTTTTTAAAAGATTTTATTTATTTGAGAGAGAGAGACTATGAGCAGGGGGAGGGGGCAGAGGAAGAGAAGAAGCAAACTACATGCTGAGCAGCCCAAGGTGGGGGGAGGTGCCCAGGGCTTGATCCCAGGACCCTGGGATCATGACCTGAGCCAAAGGCAGATGCTTAACCGATTGAGCCACCCAGGAAACCCTGTGATTGACTTCCACTTGACCTAATGTTTCTGAAATTCAACCTTGTTGTTGCATATATTAATATTTTGACCCCTTTAATTGCTGAGTTACCCCTTCTTCTTGTCAGTAATGGAGTGCTCTAAGTTCTAGTTGGGTACCCACAGCCCATTTAGAGACTACATTCCTTAGGTATGGCTGCAAAACTAAATTCACTCCAATGAGAGGTGGACAGGAATAGTATATGCAGTTTCCAGGCAAGTTGCTCCCTAATGGCAAGTTGTTCATCCTGAATTTCTCTTTCCTGCAAGCTGGAAAATTTGATAACCAGAGCAACCTTGGAAGCCATGTGGTCAGGGCGGTGGAACACCCCTATCGCCCTGACTCACTCACCTATGGACTGCTACAGGGGAAATAAATAAATTTCTGGCTTATGTAAGCCACTGTATTTTGGATCTCTTAGTTACAGCAGCCAAGTAATTAGCCTAACAAATGTGTTCCCCATGAAGCAGAGGTTATATATATATATATTTTTTAAGATTTTATTTATTTATTTGACAGAGAGATAGAGAGAGAGCACAAGTAGGCAGAGGGAGAGTGAGAAGCAGGCTCTCTGCTGAGCAGGGAGCCGGACGTGGGGCTCGATCCCAGGACCCTGGGATCATGACCTGAGCTGAAGGCAGCCGCTTAACCGACTGAGCCACCCAGGCGCCCCGATTATATTTTATTTTTCTTTGTAACCTCATCATGATTTAGCTCAGTGGTTTATATTGAATAAGCTTTCAGTAGCTATTTATTGGAATAAATATTGAATAAATGAGCAAATGAATTCCATATATGTGTAATGTTAACACTGAGAGAAATATTTAAAAATTTAAAATTCCACATAGCTTTTACTTTTTAAATGACATCAAATGAAAGTATGTTTTGCAAGGTTTGGCCTTGATACATCAAAATGCCTAAAGCTAAAGTTGGTAATGTCAAAAGTGCAGAAAATGAGATGCTTTTCAAAAATGGTACCTATATAATAATGCTTTGGGTTTTTTTCAGTTTTTAAAGTATTATAGAATTATAAAATAATACAATCAAGGATAAATTATTATTGATTAACTATTTAAAGTAATTTTACATACAATTTTATACTTTTTTCTTTCCAAGAAAAGTGATCAATTTCCAAATCAGCTGAAACATTGCTATAACAATTAACTGAAATATGTTTCTTACCGGGTAATCAATATGAATCTAAGGGCTTGATCCCCCACTGAAATAAACTTGATACCCTGCTGACAAAATCTGGACAAAACAATTCATAAATCTATCTTGCATTCCTTGTAAAAATTTGCTGTGTGAAAAATTATAAATACTTTAAAATGTTATTTAATTCATCTCTAGTTACTACAATTAACTTAAAGACCTAGGTCAAATTTTTTTTATAGCATAAAAATCAAAAAAATTTCATGCTGTTTTACAAATATGATTTTTAAAAGACTGTTGCTGTTCATGGCTAAACTACTTTGATGTCATTCCTTTTGCTATTAAAGCTTCAGTGAAAAGCCCTCTCTCTTTTTTTAAAGATTTGAGAGAGAGAGAGAGAGAGAGAGAGAGCATGCATGTGAGTAGGGGGAGGGGCAGAGAAGAGGCAGAGAATCTCAAGCAGACTCACTGCTGAGCTCAGAGCCCCATGTGTGGCTCCATCCCACACCCTGAGATCATGACCTGAGCCAAAATCAAGTGTCAGAGGCTTAAGCAACTGAGCCACCCAGGCACCCCCAAAAGCTCTCTTTTTAACGTAAAACCATTGATATTTAGTGTAGAGTCTAGATGTCAATATAGAAATACTGAGCTTTAGGGCTTACACTGACACTTGAGAATAGTGTCAGTGTCTTGTTTATACTGGAGAAGTTAAGCCAGTTCAGCTCTTAGGAAATCCTACAAAGGTTTCCCACTTGCTCTCACTCCACTGGGCTCTAAGGGTGCAGTTTTTTCTTAAGGTCAAACTAATCCTTAGCAACTATAATTGTGTGTTCTTACCACCAATTTACTTAGTAAAATTAAGTACTTGTTAGAGTAAATTCTAACTCTAAAAAATAGCAAATCAATCTCCTTCCCTAGTGAATGTTGTTTTAAATGTAATGATTGATTAGCATCCTTTTAATTTAATAAACTATAAATGGTATGTTCGCATTGCACTCACATTGATATCTCAAACTACTTACCATTCTTTCATTTAGGATAATGAAAAATCACTTAAGGCCATTTACATAGCTAGCATGTAAATTTAAAGTAGCTATTCATCACTAAAACATTACAGGCAATTATTAAAATGGCATTTCATTGTATAGGCTATGTCACTTTATTGTGCTTCACAGATATTGCTGCTTTTTTTTTTAACAAATTGAAGGTTTGTGGCAACCCTGAGTGGAGCAAGTCTCTTGGTGCCATTTTTCCAATAGCATCTGCCCACTTCATGTCTGTGTATCACATTTTGGTAGTTCCTGCAGTTATTCATTTGTTATGGTGATCCAGGATCAGTGATCTTTGGTGTTACTACTGTAATTGTTTTGGGGTGTCACAAAACACACCCATGTAAGATGACAAACTTAATAACAGTTGTGTGTTCTGGTTGCTCCACCCACTGGCCATTCCCCCCTCTTTCCCTCTCTCCTCAGGTCTCCCTATTCCCTGAGACCCAACAATATTGAAATTTGGCCAATTAATAACCCTACCATGGCTTCTAAGTGTTCAAGTGAAAGGAAGAACCATGTGTCTGTCACTTTAAATCAAAAGCTAGAAGTTATTACATTTAGTGAGGAAGTCATGTCAAAAACTGAGGCCAAAAGCTAGTCCTCTTGCACCAGTTAACCAAACTGAGCATGCAAAGGAAAAGTTCTTGAGGGAAATTAGAAATGCTACTCCAGTGAACACACGAATGAATGGTAAGACAGTGAACTAGCTTGATTGTTGATATGGAGAAAATCTGAGCAGTCTGAATAGAAGATCAAACCAGCCACATCATTCACTTAAGCCAAAGCCTCATCCAGAGCATGGCCCTAATTCTCTGCAATTCTATGAAAGCTGAGAGAGATGAGGAAGCTACAGAAGAGAAGTCTGAAGCTAGCAGAGGTTGGTTCATGAGGTTTAAGGAAAGAAACCATTTCCATAAAAGAGCAGTGCAAGGTTAAGCAGCAAATGCTGATGTAGAAGCTACAACAAGTGATCCAGATCTAGCCAAGATCATTAGTGATGGAGGCTACACTAAACAACAGATCTTCATGTAGATGAAACAGCTTCTATTGGAAGAAGACGCCACATAGGACTTTAACAGCTAGAGAGAAGTCAATACCTGGCTTCAAAACTTCAAAGGGCAGGCTGACTCTCTTACTAGGGGCTAATGTAGCTGGTTGAGGCTAATGCTCATTAACTGTTCTGAAAATCCTAGGGCCCTTAAGGATTACGCTAAATCTACTCTGCCTGGGCTCTATAAATGGGACAACAAATCCTGTCTACAACATGGTTTACTGAATATTTTAAGCCCTCTATTGAGACCTCCTGCTCAGAAAAAAAGATTCTTTTCAAAATATTACTGCTCATTGACAATGCACCTGGTCATCCAAGAGCTCTGATGGAGATGGACAAGATTAAAGTTTTCTTGCTAACACAACATGCATTCTGCAGTCCACAGATTAAGAAGTAATTTTGACTTTCAAGTCTTATTAATACTTTTCATAAGGCTATAGCTGCCATAGATAGTGACTCCTCTGATGGATTTTGGCAAAGTAAACTGAAAACTGAGTTATGGAAAGAAAAGTTTCCTTCTAGAAAGGATTCACCATTCTAGATGCCATTAAGAATATCTATGGTTCATGGGAAGAGGTCAAATATCAACATTAACAGGAATTTGGTACGAGTTGATTCCAACCCTCATGGATAACTGTGAGGGATTCAAGACTTCAGTGGAGGAAGTCACTGCAGATGTGGTGGAAGCAGCAAGAGAACTAGAACGAGAAGAACCCAAAGATGTGAGTGAATTGCTGCAATCTCATGATAAAACTTGAACATATGAGGAGTTGCTTCTTATGGATAAGCAAAGAAAGTGGTTTCTTGAGATGGAATCTACTTGTGGTGAAGATCCTGTGAAGATTGTTGAAATGACAACAAAGGATTTAGACTATTACATAACCTTAGCAGGACCGACTCTAATTTTGAAAGAAGTTCTGTAAGTAAAATGCTATCAAACAACATCACATGCTACAGAGAAATAGTTTGTGAAAGAAAGAGTCAATAATGTGGCAAACTTCACTGTTGTCTTACTTTAAGAAGTTGCCACAGCAATCACCGCCTTCAGCAACCACCACCCTAATCAGTCAGTAGCCATCAGCCTCCAAGCAAGACCCTCCCCGAGCAAAAAGATTATGACTTGCCAAAAGTTCAAATGATGGTCAGCAGTTTTAGCAATAATTTTTTAATTAAGGTATGTACATTGCCTTTTTAGACATATTTCTATTGTATACTTAATAGACCATGTACACACAGTGTACATGTAACTTTTATATGCACTGGGAAACCAAAAAATTCATTTGACTTACTTTATTGCAATACTAGCTTTATTGCAGACGTCTGTAACCAAACCCACAGTATCTCTGAGGTATGCCTGTACTCAAAAATAGTTGTTCTAATGTGAATTTTAAGTAGGAAGTGAGTTAAATATATTCCCCATGTAATTTCTCCTTAAAAGCCCTAACAAACTGTTATTTGCAGAAGAATTTCAACAAATAATGATTATTTGCCCTACAATTAAAACTAGAATGGCTGCTTGACATTTAGAATTCAAAATGGAAAGTTCTTTTTATCCACCCTGTCTACCTTTGGGATTGCATTTGTCTTACTATTTGCCTGTGAGGGACTCAGCTCATTTTCCGACTTTGGGTCACAGAGCCTTGGAAAACTATTGTATAATTTGATAAATTACCCTTTTACTAAAAAGAGTTTGCCTAAGGACCTCCCTCTATTTGCCTTTGATTCTATTTGCCTCTTGGGTGGGGAAGAGGAAGAGGAGTAATGGCTGGAAGGGATGGGAACAGTGAAGATATGCTGGGAAGGGAGATATATAAGGTCAAGGTGAAAGCATTCATCTCCTATGTCTTCTAAGGCAGTGCTACTCTTGAGCTGGCGGAGAGGGACAAATTGTCCCAGGGGTAGTACATACCACCTGGAACTGACAAAAGGGATTAAAAATAATGATGGCTGGCTGTTGGCTCTCAGACTGTCATCTGTGTATTTGATACAACCAGATGCTTTCTTGGATTGACCAGATCAATTCCAGGCCCAACGAGCAAAAGAATCATAGAACAGAGCCATAGGATGTGAGAAGTGAAATGAACTGTGGATATTACTGCCCTGTTATGTAGAAGACCAAATATTTCCCATGACTTGCCCAGATAACACACAGGGCAAGTGGCTGAGCTGGGAATCCAAGTGCCAGGCCCCTTAGTCCATATCCTCATATGCTACACAATATTCATAAGGTGGTCCCTATCTTTAGACCCTGTCTTCCTTCTGCAATCATGCCTAAAGTAATAGGGCCAATGGGGAGGTGAGAATGAGACTTGCTTTGCTCCCTGGCTCAAGCGTTCTGAGAAAGGTTGTTTTGGACTTTGAAACACTCTCCTCTCCTTCCCCAAATATCCTACTTCCTTTCCTTTTTTACTGTGCCTCATCTGGGCAACCAAGGGTATGGAGCAGAAAAATCTTGGAGTCCATGAAAAGGTGACATAGAAATCACTGCCACTAAGAAGCCTCAGAATCAGTCACTGAGGCATGCTATAAAGACTCTGATAATAAAATAACTTAATAAATCTAGGGGCATTTCATCCAAAAATTCCTCCACTCAGGAGGGTAAATTCTCACACCATCACTATGATAGGTCTTTATAAATGGGGCATTGCCGGGGCTCCTGGGTGGCTCAATGGGTTAAGCGTCTAATTCTTAACTTCAGCTCAGGTCATGATCTCAGGGATGTGAGATTGAGCCCCACACCCAGCTCCTCTGTCAGGCATGGAGCCTGCTTAAGATTCTCCCTCTCTAGAGGCACCTGGGTGGCCCAGTCAGTTGAGCATCCCACTTTTGGTTTCAGCTCAGGTTGTGATCTCAAAGTCATGGGATTGAGCCTTGCAAGGGGCTCTGCACTTAGTGCTGAGTCTGCTTCAGATTCTCTCTCTCTGCCTCCCTCCCCCTCTTCCCACCTTGCTTGCTCTCTCTCTCTATAATAAATGAACAAATAAAATCTTAAAAAAGAGATTCTCCTTCCCCCTCTCCCACTCCTTCCTCCCTCTCTTAAAAAATAAATAAACGGGGACACTTCAGGAGCTGCCCTCCCTTTTTTTCTCACAATTCCCACTGCAGACTGTTTTCTTATTGAGACCTGCAACTAACTGGCCTTACTATCAATAGGTCTGCCCATATTTACCAGTTTGCAAATCCTATGAAATTTGTCTTTTCTTATTAATAAACATGAATGGTAATCAGTCATATTAAAAATGAGATCATCTTGAAAAATGAGATTCTGTAAAATCAATGTTCCAATGACCACTCTACCTGGGCCATCTATAGTACTCTTCTCCCCTTATGGGATTTTTAGCAATAACTTTTATCTATTGAATGTTTCCTCTGTGCCAGCATGATTTAAAGTATTTTTCATGCAAGACTCATTTATATCTTGCAATAACTGCATGGGGTAGGTTCTGATATTATCTCATTTTACAGATGAGGAAACTGACTTACAGAGGTTAAGTACAATCATTTGTCAAGTGCCACACCTAGTAACTAACAGAGCCAGGATCTGAACAGGGGCAGCCCTGTTCCATGCCTGTTTCCTATTAACCATGTTACACTACTTCTCTAGAGGTCAGCTATTCTTCAATAGCTGTGTGTATGTGTGTGTGTGTGTGTAATATGATATAGTTGAAAAGAGCACAGATTTTAAAGTCAACACAAGACTGAGCTTAATCCCAGCTCCTCCTCTATATGTTATTTGCTTTAAACAAGTTCTAAATGACAGTTTTCTCACCTATAAAATGAGAACAGAAATGACTACCTCACTGAGTTAAGGAATTACATAGGAAATGTATGGAAAGAATCTAGGTGTGCATGACTCCTAGCAGGTGCCCAACATAAATTAGCAACCTCTCTTCCCTCTGGTTCTGACCCGATTATTTAATCTGACTGATGTGGTCAGTCCATTCTCATTAATGTAAACCTTAAGACAAGAAGGGTTAGAGCACATTATGGAAATTATATAAAGTACTTCCTTTCAGCCTGATTCTTTGGCTTCCAGACTCTTAGGTGTTTCATTACTGTCAGAAGCATGAAAGCAGTCCTTGGGATCTGGCTTTTCAATGAGAAAAAGATGAGGTAGGAAAGGACACAGATTGACCAGTATGTAAAATTTTGGTGTATATTTTTGTTTCTTGTATTTCTCTAGTCTCAATATCTTAAGCTGTTTGCCCTGGGCATCTTCCTCTCTAGCACATATGCTCAGTATCACAAGAATAACACAGCCCGTCGCCCCCTTCAGTGTTTGTTTTTTTGCATTTGTTAAAAATGTTAAGAGGTTTTGACTGATAAGAAAGGCAATGATCCTTTTCAACCCAAGCTAATTTATATTATTTCTAGCTCAAAAGTTGTCTAATGTAAAGGACTTGTCCAAAAGTATCCAGGTTTATCAAAAAGAGCACATTTTCCAGTTCCAAAATGAGAAGTGAAACCTATTGTAGCCAGCTGGGCGGAGCCTCCCACACTCCACGGCATAGGACAGAACAGGCTCTGTCAGGGTGAGGGCTGAGGATCTGGAAGGTGCTCAGCTCTCCAGCTCTTGGCCACAATGTGGGGATATGTCAGGAGAGCTTCAAGAGACTGAATTTTGTGTGACTACTGGGGAAGTGTATTTGTTGCCTGTACAATCACCAATGGAAACTTTACTTTGGGAAAGCGTCATAGGGAATATGGATGGTCAACCTGTTTACTTCTAGAGAGGACACTATGTCTCACTTGTCTTAACACGTGCTATATGTATCAGTTAGCAGTGCTCTTAGTGCACTACTAACCGAAAATCATCACAGTTTTCATTGAGACAAACCCTAACCTTTCCATGATGTCACAGAATTGCACAGGTGGAAAATGCATCATCCCAGTCCCTGCCTCCCTCCACACAGCGAGTATTTAATGTATCTGGGGCAGAGTATTGTCAGTGTGCTTCTCAAGTGTCTTCAAGCAAATACTCTCTACTGTTTGGTGATCCAACATTGATCTGGCACACTATTATGTCTTAGAATGGGTGAGTGAATTGTATCTGTAAGTAGGAAAAGAGGATATAGAAGAAAAGATGAGAACACCTTCACTGAAGTAGCAGAATACAAAGAGCATGGATTTTAAAGCCACAGAAGGTGGTTCCAGCTCTGTCACTTGCTAGCTGTGTCACATTGTACAAATAATTTAACCTCTGAGCCTCAATTTCTTCATCTATAAAATGGGGATAATACATAAATTGGGGTCATAAATAGTGCTAAAAATAGGTATCTACTATTACTGAGTGCTTACTATGTACAGCATTTGGTCCCAGCACTTTATGTATTCATTTAGTATTCAAAACAACTCTAAGGAATAGATTTTATTGCAATCTTGACTTTACAATGAGGAACTGAGGCACAATAATTGACAAAGCAGTAGCCATTACTATGAATAACCGTGGTGTCATTAATATTGTTGGGATTTAAAAGCATTAATATCTAATAATAAAAGCAAGTAAAACCAACAGGAATTTCTTCATTTAAAAAATACCATGAACGCAAGATATATATAGGGAAAAAACTGAGTAGGGGTAAGATAAATCACTCTAGATTTACACTTGATTTCCTCTCCCTTTATCTCTTTCTCCAAAATGATACGTCATCATGAAAACCATTTGCTATAAATGAGCCTTATGGTCTAAACAGCTCTCTTAAAAGCGATTGGAAAGTGAAATTACGGGGGGCGGAGCAAGATGGCGGAGAAGTAGGAGACCTGGATTTCATCTCCTCTTAGGAATTCAGCTGGATAGGGATCAAACCATTCTGAACACCTACAAACTCAACAGGAGATTGAAGAAAAGAATAGCAACAACTCTCTCATCAGAAAAGCAATCACTTTCTGGAAGGTAGGACGTGGGGAGAAGTGAATCCAAGGCGATATTCGGGAGGATAGACGGCGGGGGAGGGGCCTCAGTCGGCTGCTTCTGGCAAGTGATAGAGCCGCGGAGCACAGAATTGGAACTTTTAAAAGTCTGCTCCGCTGAGGGACGTCACTCTGGTGGCTAAGCGGGGGGTGGAACCCTCCGGGACAGTGTGGTCTCCGGACCCTCGGGGTCACAGAAAGACCGGGGGTGCCTGAGTGTGGCAGAGCTCCCAGGTAATGGAGCAGGGAAGCCCGCTGCAGAGGCGGAGCCCAGGCGCGGGCTCTCAGCTCGGGGTCGCCATAAACCGTGATCCGCGGCACAGTCGGGCCCCTGCTCCTCCAGCAGGGACCCAACAAGCGGCAGATCTGGGGAGACACACCTTCCTCCCCAGGGAGGAGCCGCGCAGGAGTGCACCGCAGGGATCTGCTGGGTTTGGAGACTCCACCCGGGGTCGGGTGCCAGAGATAGAAACGCGCGGTCACAGGCCGGGCGAGCACGGAGTACGGCCAGAGACCAGGGAGACGGGAGTGACTGACGGCTTTTCTCTGGGGGCTCACTGAGGAGCGGGCCCGAGTTCTCGGCTCCTCCGGGGCGGAGATTGGGAGGCCGCCATTTTCACTCTCTGCCTCCAAAGCTGTACGGAAAGCTCGCAGGGAACAAAAGCCCCGGAGAGCAACCCCAGCAGATTACTTAGCTCAGACCGGGCAAGGGCGGGGCACTTCCGCCTCCGGCAAAGACATTTGGGAACCACGGCAACAGGCCCCTCCCCCAGAAGATCAGCGAGAACAGCCAGCCAAGACCAAGTTTACCGATCAATGAGAACGGCAGAACTCCAGCGCTAGGGGAATACTGCACATAGAATTCATGGCTTTTTTACCATGATTCTTTAGTCTTTCAAAGTTAACTTTTTTTGTTTTTTAACTGTCTTTTTTTCTTTTTTCTTTTTTTTTTTAATTTTTCTTTTTCCCGTTTTCAACCAACATCTTATCAATCCCTTTTTTAAAAAACATTTTTATTTTTCATTTTTAGAGTCATATTCTATCCCTTCATAGTAGTTACCCATATTTTTGGCATAAATATATAAGTTGTTCTCTCTTTAAAATTTTGAGATAGTTTCTTCTAACAGATCAAAATATACCCTAAATCTCTAGTATTTGGTTTTTTCTACTCCCCTGACTGATCACATTCTCTCCCTTTTTTTTTCTTTTTTTAAATCCTCTTCTTTCTTTTTTCAAACAATTTCTTATCAATTCCTTTTGTAAAATTTTTTATAATTTTCATCTTTACAGTCATATTCCATCCCTTCATCATATCAACCCTTATTTTTGTACATATATAAGTTTTTCTTTCTTTAAAATTTTGGGCGGCACTTTCTTCTAACAGACAAAAATACACCCCAAATCTAGTGTGTGGCACTGATCTATATACCAGCCTGATCATATTTGATCACATTCTGGTTTTTGTTGTTGTTGTTGTTTTGTGTTGTTTGTTTTTGTTTGTTTTTATCTTTATCTTTTCTTTTTCTTTTTTTTTTCTTTTTCTTTTTTCTCTCTTTCCCTTTCTTTTCCCACTGCTTCAGGTCTTTTCTGATTTGTTTAGAGTATATTTTCTGGGGACGTTGTTACTCTGCTAGCATTTTGTTCTCTCATTAATCTGTTCTCCTCTGCACAAAATGACAAGATGGAAAAAATCACCTCAACAAAAAGAACAAGAGGTAGTACCAACTGCCAGGGACCTACTCAATACGGACATTAGTACGATGTCAGATCTAGAGTTCAGAATCATCACTTTAAAGATACTAGCTTGAGAAAAGCATGGAAGGTATTAGAGAAACCCTTTCTGGAGAAGTAAAAGAACTAAAATCTAACCAAGTCGAAATCAAAAAGGCTATTAATGAGGTGCAATCAAATATGGGGACTCTAACTGCTAGGATAAATGAGGCAGAAGAGAGAATCAGTGATATAGAAGACCAAATGATGGAAAATAAAGAAGCTGAGAAAAAGAGAGATAAACAACTACTGGATCACGAGGGCAGAATTCGAGAGATAAGCGATACCGTAAGATGAAACAACATTAGAATAATTGGGATCCCAGAAGAAGAAGAAAGAGAGAGAGGGGCAGAAGGTATAATGGAGCAAATTATAGCAGAGAACTTCCCTAATTTGGGGAAGGAAACAGGCATCAAAATCCAGGAAGCACAGAGAACCCCTCTCAAAATCAGTAAAAATAGGTCAACATCCCAACATCTAATAGTAAAACTTACGAGTCTCATAGACAAAGAGAAAATCCTGAAAGCAGCTCGGGAGAAGAAGAGATATGTAATGTACAATGGTAGAAACATTAGATTGGCAACAGACCTATCCACAGAGACCTGGCAGGCCAGAAAGGACTGGCAGGATATATTCAGAGCACTAAATGAGAAAAATATGCAGCCAAGAATACTATATCCAGCTAGGCTGTCACTGAAAATAGAAGGAGAGAGAAAAAGCTTCCAGGACAAACAAAAACTAAAGGAATTTGCAAACACAAAACCAGCCCTACAGGAAATCTTGAAAGGGGTCCTCTAAGCAAAGACAGAGCCTAAAAGCAACATAGACCAGAAAGGAACACAGACAATATACGGTAACAGTCACCTTACAGGCAATACAATGGCACTAAATTCCTATCTTTCAATAGTTACCCTGAATGTAAATGGGCTAAATGCCCCAATCAAAAGACACAGGCTATCAGACTGGATTAAAAAACAAGACCCATCAATATGCTGTCTGCAAGAGACTCATTTTAGAACCAAAGACACCCCCAGATTGAAAGTGAGGGGGTGGAAAACCATTTACCATGCTAATGGACACCAAAAGAAAGCTGGGGTGGCAATCCGTATATCAGACAAATTAGATTTTAAACCAAAGACTGTAATAAGAGATGAGGAAGGACATTATATCCTACTTAAAGGGTCTTTCCAACAAGAAGACCTAACAATTGTAAATATCTATGCCCCTAACATGGGAGCAGCCAATTATATAAGGCAATTAACAACAAAAGCAAAGAAACACATTGACAACAATACAATAATAGTAGGGGACTTTAACACCCCCCTCACTGAAATGGACAGATCATCTAAGCAAAAGATTAACCAGGAAATAAAGACTTTAAATGACACACTGGACCAAATGGACTTCACAGACATATTCAGAACATTCCATCCCAAAGCAACGGAATACACATTCTTCTCTAGTCCCCATGGAACATTCTCCAGAATAGATCACATCCTAGGTCATAAATCAGGTCTCAACCGGTACCAAAAGATTGGGATCATTCCCTGCCTATTTTCAGACCACAATGCTTTGAAACTAGAACTCAATCACAAGAGGAAAGTCGGAAAGAACTCAAATACATGGAGGCTAAAGAGCATCCTACTGAAGAATGAATGGGTCAACTAGGAAATTAAAGAAGAATTAAAAAAATACATGGAAACCAATGAAAATGAAAACACAACTGTTCACAATCTTTGGGATGCAGCAAAGGCAGTCCTAAGAGGAAAGTATATAGCAATACAAGCCTTTCTCAAGAAACAAGAAAGGTCTCAAGTACACAACCTAACCCTCCACCTAAAGGAGCTGGAGAAAGAACAGCAAATAAAGCCTAAACCCAGCAGGAGAAGAGAAATCATAAAGATCAGAGCAGAAATCAATGAAATAGAAACTAAAAGAACAGTAGAACAGATCAATGAAACTAGGAGCTGGTTCTTTGAAAGAATTAACAAGATTGAAAAACCCCTGGCCAGACTTATCAAAAAGAAAAAAGAAATGACCCAGATCAACAAAATCATGAATGAAAGAGGAGAGATCACAACCAACACCAAAGAAATACAAACAATTATAAGAACATATTATGAGCAACTCTATGCCAGCAAATTAGATAACCTGGAAGAAATGGATGCATTCCTAGAGATGTATCAACTACCAAAACTGAACCAGGAAGAAATAGAAAACCTGAACAGACCTATAACCACTAAGGAAATTGAAGCAGTCATCAAAAATCTCCCAAAAAACAAAAGCCCAGGGCTGGATGGCTTCCCAGGGGAATTCTACCAAACATTTCAAGAAGAATTAATACCTCTTCTTCTAAAACTGTTCCAAAAAAAATAGAAATGGAAGGAAAACTTCCAAACTCGTTTATGAGGACACCATTACCTTGATCCCAAAACCAGACAAAGACCCCATCAAACAGGAGAATTACAGACCAATATCCTTGATGAACATGGATGCAAAAATTCTCACCAAAATACTAGCCAATAGGGTCCAACAGTACATTAAAAGGATTATTCACCACGACCAAGTGGGATTTATCCCTGGGCTGCAAGGTTGGTTCAACATCCGCAAATCAATCAATGTGATACAATACATTAACAAAAGAAAGAACAAGAATCATATGATCCTCTCAATAGATGCAGAAAAAGCTTTTGACAAAGTACAGCATCCTTTCTTGATCAAAACTCTTCAGAGTATAGGCACAGAGGGTACATACCTCAATATCATAAGAGCCATCTATAAAAAACATACAGCAAATATCATTCTCAATGGGGAAAAACTGAGAGCTTTCCCCCTAAGGTCAGGAACACGGCAGGGATGTCCACTATCACCACTGCTATTCAACATAGTATTGGAAGTCGTAGCCACAGCAATCAGACAACAAAAAGAAATCAAAGGCATCCAAATCGGCAAAGAAGAAGTCAAACTCTCACTCTTTGCAGATGATATGATACTTTATGTGGAAAACCCAAAAGACTCCACCCCAAAACTGCTAGAACTCATACAGGAATTCAGTAAAGTGGCAGGATATAAAATCAATGCACAGAAATCAGTGGCATTCCTATACACCAACAACAAGACAGAAGAAAGAGAAATTAAGGAGTCAATCCCATTTACAATTGCACCCAAAACCATAAGATACCTAGGAATAAATCTAACCAAAGAGACAAAGGATCTGTACTCAGAAAACTATAAAATACTCATGGAAGAAATTGAGGAAGACACAAAGAAATGGAAAAACGTTCCATGCTCATGGATTGGAAGAACAAATATTGTGAAGATGTCAATGCTACCTAGAGCAATCTACACATTCAATGCAATCCCCATCAAAATACCATCCACTTTTTTCAAAGAAATGGAACAAATAATCCTAAAATTTGTATGGAACCAGAAAAGACCCCGCATAGCCAGAGGAATATTGAAAAAGAAAAGCAAAGCTGGAGGCATCACAATTCCGGACTTCCAGCTCTATTACAAAACTGTCATCATCAAGACAGTATGGTACTGGCACAAAAACAGACACATTGGAACAGAATAGAGAGCCCAGAAATGGATCCTCAACTCTATGGTCAACTCATCTTTGACAAAGCAGAAAAGGATGTCCAATGGAAAAAAGTCTCTTCAACAAATGGTGTTGGGAAAATTGGATAGCCACATGCAGAAGAATGAAACTGGACCATTTCCTTACACCACACACAAAAATAGACTCCAAATGGTTGAAAGACCTTAATGTGAGACAGGAGTCCATCAGAATCCTAAAGGAGAACACAGGCAGCAACCTCTCTGACCTCAGCCAAAGCAACTTCTTCCTAGAAACATCGCCAAAGGCAAGGGAAGCAAGGGCAAAAATGAACTATTGGGACTTCATCAAGATAAAAAGCTTTTGCAAAGCAAAGGAAACCGTCAACAAAACCAAAAGACAACCGACAGAATGGGAGAAGATATTTGCAAATGACATATCAGATAAAGGGCTAGTATCCAAAATCTATAAAGAACTTATCAAACTCAACACCCAAAGAACAAAGAATCCAATCAAGAAATGGGCAGAAGACATGAACAGACATTTTTCCAAAGAAGACATCCAAATGGCCAACAGACACATGAAAAAGTGCTCAATATCGCTCGGCATCAGGGAAATCCAAATCAAAACCTCAATGAGATACCACCTCACACCAGTCAGAATGGCTAAAATTAACAAGTCAGGAAACGACAGATGTTGGCGGGGATGTGGAGAAAGGGGAACACTCCTACACTGTTGGTGGGAATGCAAGCTGGTGCAGCCACTCTGGAAAACAGTATGGAAGTTCCTCAAAAAGTTGAAAATAGAGCTACCATATGATCCAGCAATTTCACTACTGGGTATTTACCCCATAGATACAAAAATAGGGATCCGAAAGGGTACGTGCACCCTGATGTTTATAGCAGCAATGTCCACAATAGCCAAACTGTGGAAAGAGCCAAGATGTCCATCGACAGATGAATGGATAAAGAAGGTGTGGTATGTGTATATATATATACACACACACACACACACACACACATACACACAATGGAATATTATGCAGCCATCAAAAGGAATGAGATCTTGCCATTTGCAACAACATGGCTGGAACTGGAGGGTATTATGTTGAGCGAAATAAGTCAAACAGAGAAAGACATGTATCATATGACCTCACTGATATGAGGAATTCTTAATCGCAGGAAACAAACTGAGGGTTGCTGGAGTGGGGGGTGGGGTGGGAGGGATGGGGTGTCTGGGTGATAGACACTGGGGAAGGTATGTGCTCTGGTAAGTGCTGTGAATTATGCAAGACTATTGAATCTCAGATCTGTACCTCTGAAACAAATAATGCAATATATGTTAAGAAAAATAAAAAAGAAGAAGAAGGTAGCAGGAGGGGAAGAATGAAGCGGGGGAAATCGGAGGGGTAGACAAACCATGAGAGACGATGGACTCTGAAAAACAAACTGAGGGTTCTAGAGGGGAGGGGGGTGGGAGGATGGGTTAGCCTGGTGGTGGGTATTGAGGAGGGCACATTCTGCATGGAGCACTGGGTGTTATGCACAAACAATGAATCATGGAACACTACATCTAAAACTAATGATGTAATTAATGTATGGGGATTAACATAAGAATAATAAATAAATAAATAAATAACAACAACAAAAAAAGACAGTGAAATTACTTGCAGGTCCTAGTGAGAACAGAGAAAATGGATGCGGGAAAGTATAAACAAAATAATTTTCCAAAATGGTCCCAAACTGAAACATAAGAGTTTCCAAATTGAAAGGCACTAGCACAATGAACAAGAAAACACCAACACCAAGTCACATCATCATGGAAATTTAAGAACATCAGAAGGGGGACGCCTGGGTGGCTCAGTTGGTTAAGCGACTGCCTTCGGCTCAGGTCATGATCCTGGAGTCCCAGGATCAAGCTCCACATAGGGCTCTCTGCTCAGCAGGGAGTCTGCTTTTCCCTCTGACCCTCCCCTCTCTCGTGTTCTCTCTCTCACTGTCTCTCTCAAATAAATAAAAATCTTAAAAAAAAAAGGGGGGGGCACCTGGGTGGCTCAGTCCGTTAAGCATCTGCCTTCGGCTCAGGTCATGATCCCAGGGTCCTGGGATCGAGCCCCGCATCGGGCTCCTTGCTCTGCAGGAAGCCTGCTTCTCCCTCTCCCTCTGCTGTTCCCCCTGCTTGTGTTCCCTCTCTCTCTCCGTCAAATAAATAAATAAAATCTTTTAAATAATAATAATAATAAAAAAGAACATCAGAAGGAAGAGAAGACCCTAAAATCTTCCCAAAACGACAAACAAGCAAACCAACTGCTTGCAAAGGGTCAAGTGTCAAATCTGACATTAGATTTGGGGAGGCATCAAACTCCCCAACAACAGAGGAAACTAGACAACAATGGTGAAATTTCTTCAAAAGTTTGAGGCAAAATTATTTCCAACCTAAAACATTACACCCAAATTACCAATTTTTTCAAATATTTTATGAAAATCAAAGGCTCAAGAATTTTACCTCCTCTGTATTCTTTTTCAGGAAACTACTAGGGAATCTGCTCCACAAAAAAGAAGTAGTAAATGAAGAAAAAGGAAATCTTGAGATAAAGAAAATAGAGGATATAGGAGACTAAGGAAATCCCAAGGAGTTAGTGAAAGAATGTTCCAGAATGACAGCTGTGCAACAGCCCTGGACAGCAAGGCTACATTTCAGCAGGAAGACTGAAAGCAATTGGAGAGAAATCTCCAGAGAGGGGGAAAATGGGCTTGATTGATTTGCTGTAAGTTATCTTTTAGTTGTTTGACAGGTATGTTACAGCATTAGAGAAAAATATATAGTGATAGATACACAGAAACTAAGCAAATAAGAATACAAGCAAGGTAATTATTAATTCTAGGAAGAATAAAGAGCTACAAAAAAAGAAACAAAGTATACTACCTGAATGAAAAGACTTATGTAGTCCTGTTCATGTAAACAGTAACTGCTGATTTAGACAAAAATTCAAATTTCACTCTATAGGGAAGATGGGAGACGAGGTGTGGGGAGGGTGGGCACCATAACTATAGCCCCACCTACCAAAATATCCAGTTGACATTGTCTAGCATTCATAAACCAAGCAACTGGGTTCAAGTATATTACTTCCAATGTTGAAAAGCAGATAAAAGAATTCAATTTGGCTGCCACTGTGTCATCAGTTTGGGAAGTGAAGAGGGATAGTAGGGGAGTGTTGTTTTTCACAAGACTTTAGGGTTTTTTTTTATTGAGATGTAACTGATATATAACATTATATTAGTTCCAGGTGTATGGACTTCAGGTTTTTTCATTTCAAAATATGTAAATATGCTCATGTACTACCTTACATATGAAAAAAATAATACATTTATAAAGGAGTTGGTAGCCTTCATCAGAGATGCTATATTAACTTTAAGAAGCTGCTTTTAGAACCACATTAAATGATTCCAATCTGATGGCTAAAGATTATAATTTTGCTCTTGTAAAAAAAATCCTGAATTTAGAAAGTTAATTTTAGTGCCTCAAACTGATGGAAAAGAAGCAGAAAAATTAAGGATGAGAGATATTCAATAAGAGAAGGAGAAAATAAGTTAGAAAAAAACTTGAAAAGGAAGTAACAGTGAAAGCCAAGGAACTGTGGAAACATTTATGTACTTAGTAGGAAGTGGGAAAGAAGACAGACTCACAGAGAGACCTGTGCTGGTCATCCACAGGCACAAACAGAAAGCAATGTGAAGGAAAAGATTTAATGAGGGCAAAAAAAGCATTTTTAAATTTATTGGTAACTTGATTTCAAACTAACTCCTATAAAGGTTTATTTTTTTCCTTTTGAGCCTAAGAAAGGAGACTCATGAAATTATATGAATATTAATAATCCATATATTAATGGATTATTGAATATATATGAACTATATATTTGAATTATAATTAAAGAGAATAGAACCAACACATTCTGAGAGGGAAAAAGAACATTTCTAAAGAGGCTGAGAGATCTTCCCCAGTGTGTATGTAACAGGGGATTCCCATGCTGGAGAGCAGTCTTCTCTGGAAGAGAGGAGGATGTAGGGCAAATGAAGATCTGGGAAAAAGATCTTGGAAGTGTAGGGGTTTTTTTCTTCCCTAACTGGAAACAGGTTTAACTCCTTTCCTTCTATATTTTAATAACTATTTGTGCTACATAAATTTCCAAATGTTTGGAGTTTCTAGGTAAAGTGGTATTTAAAGCCTCATTTCCATGCATCCAATGCATTGTGAAATTGGAAAGCCTGTCTAACACTGTGGAAACTATAGGTCACAGGTAGATCATTTAAAAGCCAAAGTTGCCATTTTGATGCCATCATTATTTATGGTACCAGAAGTCTGAAGCCCTTTCAACTGTGTGGAAAAAAGGAAGAAAAAATGCATTATCCTTTCTATAAGGGAAATGTAGATGAGAGAGACCTGCTTACTTTACAATAATTACACAGTGATTTATTTTTTAATCATTTCTAATTATAGTCACAAGAATTCTAGGAATAAAAGTAGCCCTGGTCTGCCATATGCTTTTCCCCCTTAAGTTCTGGGCCTGTCTTCTGAAGAGGAGGAGCAAGGCAAGTCTTTCTTAGAGATCCTACTAGCTTCCTACACCCAACTTTTGTCTCATCATTGCTCTTTGCCTGCTTTCCAGCTGGCTCATAAGTTGTCTCTAAGCAACACCCTTCTGGAGACTAATTACAGCAAAAGGTACCACATAAATTAATTGATTTTAGTTGAATATGACTGAAAATAAACATGAATATAGGAAATATATAAAATTGTTTTTCCTTTAGATAAAAACCATATGATCATTTCAATAGATGCAGAAAAAGCATTTGACAAAGTACAACATCCATTCATGATTAAAAACCCTCAAAAAAGTAGGTTTGCAGATGACATGATACTCTACATAGAAAAACTAAAAGACTCCACCAAAAAACTGCTAGAACTGATAAATGAATTCAGTAAAGTTGCAAGATACAAAGTCAATGTACAGAAATCTGTTGCATTTCTATATGCCAATAATGAAGCAGCAGAAAGAGAATTTAAGAAAATAATCCCATTTTACAACTGCACCAAAAATAATAAGATAACTAGGAACACACCTAACCAAAGAGGCCAAAGACTCATACTCTGAAAACTATAAAACACTGATGAAGGAAATTAAAGATGACGCAAAGAAATGGAAAAGCACTGCATGCTCAGGGAATGGAAGAACAAATATTGTTAAAATGTCTACTGCCCAGTGCAATCCCTATCAAAATACCAACAGCCTTTTTCACAGAACTAGAACAAGCAATCCTAAAATTTGTATGAAACCACAAAAGACCTCAAATAGCCAAAGCAATCTTGAAAAAGGAAAGCAAAGTTGGAGACATCACAATTCTAGACTTCAAGTTATAATACAAAGCTGTAGTAATCAAAACAGTATGATACTGGCACAAAATAGAAATGTAGATCAATGGAATAGAATAGAGAACCCAGAAATAAACCTACAAGTATATGGTCAATTAATCTTTGACAAAGCAGAAAAGAATATCCAATGGGTGGAAAGGCAGTCTCTTTAATAAATGGTATGGGGAAAACTGGATAGCAATAAGAAAAAGAAAGAAACTGGACCACTTCCTTACACAATACACAAAAATAAATCCCAAATGGATTAAAGACCGAAATGTGAGACCTGAAACCATTAAAATCCTAGAAGAGGACACAAGCAATAACTTCTTTGACATTGACCATAGCTACTTTTTTCTAGATATGTCTTCTGAGGCAAGGGAAACAAAAGCAAAAATAAACTATTGGGACTACATCAAAGTAAAAAGCTTCTGCACAGTGAAGGAAACAATCAACAAAACTAAAGGGCAACCTATGGAATGGGAGAAGATATTTGCAAATGAAATATTCGATAAAGGGTTAGTATCCAAAATATATAAAGAAATTATCAAACTCAACACCTAAAAAACAAATAATACAATTTAAAAATGGGCAAAAGACATAATTACACATTTTTCTGCAGAAGACGTATAGAAGATGGCCAACAGACACATGAAAAGATGCTCATCATCACTTACTATCAGGGAAATGCAAATCAAAACTACAATGAGATATCACTTCACCCCTGTCAGGATGGTTAAAGTCAACAACACAGGAAACAACAGGTATTGGTGAGGATGCGTAGAAATAGGAACCCTCTTGCACTGTTGTTGGGAATGGAAACTGGTACAGTCACTCTAGAAAACAGTATGGAGGTTCCTCAAAAATTTAAGAACGGAATTATACTACAATCCAGCAATTGCACTACTGGGTATTTACCCAAAGAATACAAAACACTATTTCAAAGGGAAACACGTACCCTTTTGCTTATAGCAGCATTATTTACAATAGCGAAATTATGGAAGCATTCCAAATGTCTACCGACTGATGAATGGATAAAGATGTGGTGTATGTGTGTATGTATATATACATACACTGGAATATTACTCAGCCATAAAAAATGAAATCTTGCCATTTGCAATGACAAGGATGGAGCTAGGATGTATTATACTAAGCAAAACCAGTCAGAGAAAGACAAATACTATATGATTTCACTCATATGTGGAATTTAAAAACAAAACAGATGAACATAGGGGGGAAAAGAGAGAGGCAAACCATAAAATAGACTCCTAACTATAACTATAGAGAACAAACTGAGGGTTGCTGGAGGGGAGGTGGGTGGGGAATGGGTTATATTGGTGATGGGTATTAAGGAGGGCACTTGTGATGAGCATTGGGTGTTATTTGTAAGTGATGAATCACTAAATTCTACTCCTGAAACTAATATTACACTATATGTTAACCAACTGGAACTTAAATAAAAACTTGAAACTACAAAAAAAGAGAAGTGGTGGGGCGCCTGGGTGGCTCAGTTGGTTAAGCGGCTGCCTTCGGCTCAGGTCATGATCCTGGAGTCCCGGGATCGAGTCCCGCATTGGGCTCCCTGCTCGGCAGGGAGTCTTCTTCTCCCTCTCCCACTCCCCGTTTGTGTTCCCTCTCTCGCTGTGTCTTTCTCTGTCAAATAAATAAATAAAATCTTTTAAAAAAAAAAAAAAGAGAGAAGTGGTGTATATGTGTGTGTGTGTGTATACACACACACATACAATAGAATATAAAAAAGAATGGAATTTTGCCGTTTGCAACAACATCTATGGAGCTAGAGAGTATAATGCTAAGCAAAGTAAGTCAGTAGAGAAAGACAAGTACCAAATGATTTCACTCATATGTGGAATTTAAGAAACAAAACAAATAAGGAAAGAAAAAGAGAGAGAGAGACAAATCAAGAAACAGATTTTTTTTTTTTTAAAGAAAGAATCTTAAGCAGCCTCCATGCCCAGTGCAGAGCCTGACACACGGCTTGATCTCAGGACTCTGAGATCATGACCTAAGCCAAAATCAAGGGTTGGGTGCTTAACCGACTGAGGCACCCAGGTGCCCCAAGAAACAGATTCTTAATTATAGAGAACAAACTGATGGTTACCAGAGGGGACGTAGGTGGGGAGATGGGTGAAATAGGTGATGGGGATTAAGGGGTGCACTTGCTGTGATGAGCACCAGGTGATGTATGAAAGTGTTGAATCACTATATTGTGCACTTGAAACTAATAAAACATTGAATGTACAAGTATATGTACATATTCCATGGAATACTTTTCCACATTAGAAAATCTCTGATTATAAGTCAAAAAGCTTGGATTAAATTTTGTAAATTTAGGTTAGCATGTAATTTACATTGTTATGACTAAAACCCAAGCCATGTTCTTGCTGGGAATTGGTTCTTACTAAAATACCAGTGGTCCTCACATTCCTAGAGGATGTTCAGACAATTCAGTCAATTTTATTTTTCCATCATAGAAGACTTCCTTAATAAAATGATAGAAAAAGTGAATTTATTCCACAAATATTTGTTAAGCACCATCTTCTGGGTGTTGGGGATTTAGCAGTAGGCCAAAACATACAGAAAGTCCTACATTAATGAAAACTACTTTGAAAAGGAAGAAAGCAGGGAAGGAAAGTCAATGTAAAAGTAGACTTCTTTTTACAGAAATGTGCTAGTTAGCTATATTCAGATATTTGCTGTGCAAAATATTCTTGGAGTTGGAAATCAGGTTGAAGATTGGTTAATTTATGTGGCTAAAATTCACTAGATTATAATGAAAGAAATTAAATTATTCAGTAACAACTGGAGTATATAGTTATGGAGGAAACATATATAGTGTTCAGATTTTACTTCCTACACCATAAAGAGCCTACACATAATGTATTACCTTATATGCTAATTCCTATATCATAACATGGTTCTACTTCAATGTGGCAAAATCTGTATTTCTGGAACATGTTTTTTTTTTTTTTAAGATTTTTATTTATTTATTTGACAGAGAGAGACACAGCGAGAGAGGGAACACAAGCAGGGCGAGTGGGAGATGGAAAGCAGGCTTCCCGCGGAGCAGGGAGCCCGATGTGGGGCTCCATCTGAGGACCCTGGGATCATGACCTCAGCCGAAGGCAGATGCTTAACGACTGAGCCACCCAGGAACATGTTTTTTTATATACTTTCAGTGCTAATGTCTGAGATTAATCAACTACTATCAGCCTCAGGAAGTATCATATCTATTATACAAGAATTCTCCACTTATTCCCACATAGCAGCAGCTACAATAACAACAAAAAGGACAACAGACCCACAGTCATGACAATTATTCAGATTTTAAAGAGGGGGTAGAGAGGTGAAAAGGGATGAGCAAAGAACTGTCCAATAACCAATGGCTTCTATACAGGATTCCTCCTTGATCTCCCCTTGCTAGGCAGATGACAACAAGAAGGGGAGTGAAGTAGTGGGCAGTGAGGGAGTCAGGGTCAGCATGGGAGATACTCTGGCACAGTGGCTTTGGGAATCAACGTTCCTTCTAAATTCTTCATTAAATGAGGAATAATACAGCTAATAGAATAAGGTGGGGCTGTTCTTAATCAAGGCAGAGAACAGAGAGAATTCTACATGGCCCAGCACTTAAATAAAAGACCAGTGGGTGAAGCACTGGTTCTCAAACTTGAGTGTGCATCAACATCTCCACAAGGGTTTGTTTCTGACACAGCAGGTCTGGAATGGGACCTGAGGATTTACATTTCCAAGTGATATTGATGCTGAGAGCCCAGGGATCACACTTTGACGACCATGTGGGTGAGATACACAAAGAAGATGCAGAAAAGGGAGGGCCATATGAGAGGCAAAATGCCAAAATGGCCCCCATTATTTTTGTGCCCCTCTGCTTGTGTACAGGTGGAATCTACACATGTGACAAAGTGTCACTCTGATGATTAAGTTAATACTAAGTTAATTACGAGTAATCAAAAGAGAGATTGTTTTGGGTAGGTTTTACCTAATTAGGTAAGCCTGTAAAGAAAAGTGAAGAGTCAGAGACACATGCTCCAAATGGCCTGGAATAAAACAACATCTGTATTGTGAACTGCCTATGGGGACCACATGTCCCCTATATTTAATTGGACAAATATTTGTAAGACTCTAGTGGGCTCTGCTGTGAATTTTTTTTGAAAATCACAGTTCTGTTCCTCAAAGGGCTCAGTGTCTAATAAGAGGGATAATACTAGAACACAAACAATTTTTCTTCAAGGCAGATTATAAGAAAAGTCCTAAGAGAGACATAAGCAAAGTGTTAGAGCAGTTTAAAGGTAAAACAGGTCACATCTGGCTGGGAATAGAAATACTTACTAGAGAAAGAGGCATGGGAGAGAGTACTAAAAAATAAGGAAGATTACCATAAACAGAGAAATTGGGAAAAGAAGAGCAAAGAAGTTGGATAAAATGGGAGGATATATTCCAAGGAGATAGGCCAAATAAACAAAAGCTTAGAGGTATAAAAAATACAGGGCATATTTGCAGAATTGCGGGTGGTCTACTAGGGGCGTAGCATAAGTACCAGCAAGGCAAGAGAGGAAGATGAGGCCAGAAAAGTAAGTTGTAAAGGCTTCTAAATGTTAAAAAGGATCAGTAATTGGAAGAATCAAAATGGGAATCAGGGATGGGGGCCGTCTATAGAAGTCAGTGGGACTAGAATTAACAGGTGACACAGTAAGTTGATGATTTACTAACCTTAAATTCCTTCTTTTCTGCCAACAATTTCAAAATCGTTCCAGAGCATTATATTACCTTAATTTTAAATATAAATGTGTGTTTGGGGATATTAAGAGTAGAAGTGATATGAGGCACAGAATTCCATTATACTTAGAAAGATAACCTTCATGGCAAATTGGAAATCTCTCATATATTTCTCTAGCTATTTATATGTACTACAAACAGCTTATCCTAACTTTCATTACTTACTCTTAATGCTAGCTGGGTATCTATATCCCAGTAGCTTATCCTCTGCCAATTTAGTCTTCATTTAGAGGGATTTTATCTCCTTGGCTTTCTTTTCTAAGGACAGAAAATTCTCATTCTGCTTTTCTGAACTGGTCATTAGAAATGTAGCTATCCCTATGTGTCAGCAGAATTCCTTATCTTTCTGATATTAGTCAGATGTGTCCTTGTCCCCAATCCCAAGAAGTATCACATGGAAGAAAAGAGATAACACACTTTCTGTATGTTGATAACACCCCTTCCTGTAACATACAGAAATTTTCTTACCTTATTTTTAATTTTAAAAAAGAGTATTTGAAAGGCCTTGTTTGGATTACAAACATTAAAAATATTTTTTCTTTAATTAAGAATTACTTCCAGACACCTTCTAAATTATATAAAACTTACCTGACATAAAGTGTTTGGTATTTAAATAATAGTGTTGGTTGACCCCACTTAGCAACACACAGAAAATTTGGATCTCTTAAAACATGGTTCAACTGGAAAGTTTATTGTGAAAAAATCAACTTCCATTTTAAGGGATATACCTTGGAGTATGCCAATGCTCCCCCGAGGGGGGGGGGAAAGACAAACAGAAAATGAGATGCATAAAACATCTATTTAAATACATCAATGACCTACTGAAGCAATGAGAATGAAGGGAGGCCAAGATTCTGAAGATTCTTGAGAAGAAACAACCATGGAAAGAAAAGCTGAGAATCTATAGCTGCTCTTTCCCTGGGGAAATTTGGCAATGCTGGATCCTAGAATCTGAGAATTGGCTACTAGGGAGACACACCAGCAGAGTTTTGGGTGGCCTTGTAGTACTGGAGATACAAAATTAGAGATTTGTAGGACTAGTACTCAAGTGAAAGGATTGCTGAGAGTTTAGCTGAGCTACTATATAGTATTCCTGCTTCAGAACAGTTTTTGTGTAGCCAAATGGCCTGCACGGGCTTCAGACTGACACTAGCCCCTCATGTATGTGCACACTCTAGAGAACAGCCCTTGGAGTCACAAGAAAATTGTGGTCAATAGTCTCCCCTGCCTCCTGGGGCCTTCTTCTTTGTGTACCCCATGCAGTTTACCAAAACCTAATTCTTTTTGGTTTGAACTGACCAATCTGACCTTAGCTTGGGAGCCCCAAAGCACTCTGCCCACAGACCCTAATAAAGATATGTACCCAGGTCCTGCCTCTTTCTTTGCCAGCACCTTGCCTTGACCTCATTGTGTTGCTTCTTGATGTGCCATGTAGTTTCTCGAGGACCTGTGAATAATAAACTTCTCTTTCTATTTAAACTTCTCTTATGGTCTTTTGTTGAACCATGGCCCACCATCTGGTACCCTGTGCTCCACCTAACAAATGTTAATTTAACAGAGTCATAAGAGGGACAGATGAAGCACTAGAATTGGCACATGGTATTTTCCCCAAGATATTTGTTGAATTCTGAAGCTGAATGAGGTGGGAAACTAAGAACCTAAAAACAAAGACCACAAAAATCAGATCTGGGTTTCTAACTGAGGAGAAAAAAAGTAACAAAAGTAAGGATTAGACAGAAGGAGAGGCTCCAGTGAACACATCAGGCCTCCAACTGAAAGCTCAAGAGAGCTATACCCTGGAGAGGTAAATGGAGCCCTATCTCCTGTGAACAAAGCTTAGTCCTCAATTGGATTTAGGTGATCAGTTTTCTCTCCTGCCTAGCTGAGGAAAAGGTCAAACTGGAGAAAGATTACATGACCTGGAGCCTCTATGATTTTTTAATACACAATGTTCAGAATTAATTAAAAAAATTACTTAGCATGCCCAAAAAAGGATCATACAAACAAAACAGAAGAGATTAAAAGACCTCTATATGACTCGATGAATGGACTTAGCAGAAAACAACTTTGGAAAGACTATGATTAACGTGTTCAGTGAAATAGAGGAAAAGGACAAAATACATTAAAATACTGAAAGAGGCAAGAATTGAAATTAAAAACTCAACACATGGATTTAACAACAGATTATATACAAGGGATCAAAAGGGTAAGTAAACCCAAAGACAGGTAATTGGAAATAGCAATACTAAAGAACAGAGTAAAAAATGAGTGGGAGATACAAAAAAGAATATGAAATACATGTGAAGCATAGTGAGAAAGTCTAACAAAAATGTAATTAGAGTCTTGTCAGGAGTGGAAAGAGAGAATAAAACTGAAGAAATATTTGAAGAAATAAAGATGACTATTCCAAAAGATGAGACATCAAAATAGAGATCAATAAGCTCTGTAAACCCCAAGAGGATAAAATACAAAGCAGGATAAATATTCCTAGCACATCAGAATAAAACTACCAAAAAAAAAAAAAAAAAAAAAAAGACAAAATCTTCAAAGCAGCCAGAGAACATTTTTACTTGAAAAGGATCCACAGATTGGTTGGTAACTTGACAACAATAATAGAAATCATAAAACAATGGTATGACATAACTAAGAGTACTGAAAGATCATAACTGCCAATCTAGAATTGTACTCCTCAAAGTCTTTCAAAATGACAGTGATATACTTTTCAGAAAAACAAAAACTAACATTAAGATAATTTGTTGCCAGTAGACCAAGAGAAGGAAAATGATCACAGATGAAAACACCAAATATAATAAAGTCATGAAGAGTTAGAGAAAAAGTAAACATTTAATTGAATACTGACTGCACAGCATGATGATGATGGTGATGACATCTTATAGAGTTCAAACTACAGAAGAACTAAAATGCATATAATAAAGAAGGCAGAAGGGGGTAAATTGAATTAAGAACTTAATAGATCTTAGCATTATCTGGGAAATGTTAAAAGTAATCATTTATATTAGCTTGTTATAAATCAAGAACATAATCTCTAAGTTAGTCACCAAAGAAAAGTTAAAGAATGACTAACAAGTAACATATGAAAACAAAATAATAAAAAGATTAATACAACAGTAGGCAAGAAAGGAGAAAAAACAACCCATAATGTAGGCAAGTCAAATAGAAAACAAGAGAAGACAGATTTAAGCCCAAGAGTGTCAATAATTACAATAAAGGTAAGTGGGTCAAATATTCTAAGTAAGAGACTAAGACTGTCACACCAGATAAAAACAATTCAACTATATTCCAAATCTAAGAGACACATTTTAAATATAAAGATACAGATTGAAACTAGAAGTATGAGAAAAGTTGTTTTAGTTATATAATAGTTATATAATCTACCAGATGAATAGATTTTAAAACAAGAAGCATTATCAGAGATAAAGAGGAACTTTTCATAACAATAAAGGGATTAATCCCCAGGAAATACAAATGTTCCAAATCTGTATGCACTCAAAGACAGAGATTCAAAATATACAAGGCAGAAATTAACAGCACTAAAAGAAAAAATGGTCCAAATTATAATCATAGCAGGGAGATTTTAATATGTTCATCTAAGTAGCTGATAGAACAAGCAAGCAAGCCAAATCTTAAAAGACTATAGAAAATCTGAACAACAGAATTATCAAAGTTGGTATAATTTATGCATCATATACATCTTTTCTGATGTATATGAAATATTTAACAAGCTGTACTATTTTGAGGTCACAAAAGTGTCTCAACAAATTTTAAAGGACAAAATCATTTAGAGTATGTTTTTGACCACAATGGAATTCAGGTAGAAATTAATACTAAACCCAACTCCCTGCAAAACAACAACAACAGCAAAAACACACTATAATCCATTACACAGTTGTGAAAAGGAGCATTTTAAGAGGTGCAATCTCTTTAAAAAATGGATAAAACTCTTTAATTCAACATACTCAATACGTTTGTAAATAAACTTATGGCATGAAAAAATATAAAATAATTCATGGGAAAAAAGAAAATTAAAAAGAAATAGAAAATACTTTGACCTGAATTGTAATGAAAAAATAACATATCAAAACTCATGGGATGCAGCTGAAGTCTTACTTAGTGAAAAACTATGTCCTTAAAAGCACTAATGAGAAAAGAAAAAAAGGCTAAAAAGAAATTTTTAAGCTTCTATCTCAAAAGCAGGTAAAAGAAGTATATAAACCCTAAGAAAAAATAACAAACACAAGGGCAGAAATCAACTAAAACTTATGAAAATCTATCAAGACCAGTCACTGAATAAAAAGCATACACAAATTACATCAGGAACAAAAAACTGAACATCACTACAGATCTTACAGACATAAAGAATATATAAAAGGACTAACTGGAAAAAGATTATGCCATAAAATTTGGCAGTTTGGATGAAATGAACAAATTCTTTAAAAACAGAACTTAACAAAGCTGACAAAAGAATAAATACAAAATCTAAATAATCATACATGTGAGTACACATGTGCATGCACACCAGTAAATAATTAAATATATTATTGAACACCTTACCCTGAAGAAAACTCCAAACCCAGATGGCTTTATTGGTGAAGATTTTCACAAATTTTAAGGAAGACATATCACTAATAAACAAATTCTTCCAAAGAACAGAAAAAGTCAGAATGAATCACAACTCTTTAACGAGATCAGAATAATTTTTTTTTTTTTGGTATGCATTACAATTCAGGTAGCTGCTCATTTAGATACCTTTTTTTTTTCTGGTAATCACACAATAACATTTAATTGCAAATCAAGACATGATATGATATAATGAGCATATATGTTCCCAAATAGGTTCTACTATTGAGAGAATGGAAATAAGACCAGAATAATCTTGATACCAAAATCTAACAAGGACATTACAAGAAAATTACAAATCAATCTCTCTCTTAAAGATAGATGCAAAATTCCTAAACAACATAATAGCAAGTCAAATCTAGCTATGTATAAAAATAATAATAGATTATGATTAAGTGGAGTCTTTTACAGGAACAAAAGGGTAATAAAACATTTGAAAATCAGTTAATATAATTTACCTCACTAACAGAAAAAATGAGAAAAAAAGGTATGGTCATTTCAACTGACACAGAGAAAGCATATGATAATGTTGAGCAATACAAGGAAGTTCACTGTGTACCCAGAACAAGGAAAAGGTTTCTCTAGTAATGAAGAAGAAAATGGGAACAAATGGCAGTTTGGAACCCAGCTTCCAGATAGAGGAATGTTCCAGGCCCAGGGCACTGATTGGGCAATCCAGGAGAGGGATAGCAGATGCAGTAATGGCTGCTTCCCCAACAGAAAAATACTCATTTACCAAATTAACACTCACTCGTGATATAAACTTTTAGCAACAAGGAATAAAAGAGATTTGCTTTATGTCAAATAAGGATTTTTAAATAGCAAAAACATAGAGACAAAAACACGAGAATATTTAATAATCTTTATTTTAAAGGCTACGGGTTTTAAAACTAAAATTAAAAACATACCTATAGCTAAAGTGCATAATTCTTATTTCAGTGGATCTTTCTGTTAGTTGTGAATACAACATCTTAGGTCTCTAAAAACCTGCTCCAAGTATTTCTGAGAGTTCCTGAGGGCTGTCTCACATGAGCTCATTAACAAATCTGGTTAATTTTCACCAAGAAGTTAGAATAAATGAAGATAATTCATCATCGTGTAGAGTTCTAATCCCTTTTTTCTCTCTGTGTGTCCCCTCCACTGATTATCACTACATCTCTGGGCACTGCGGCATCCGCTGGGTCTAGCCAGGCCTGCCAGGCCTATCAAGTACTACCACATTTTATGTACATGACTGGACATTGTTGTCATCTTTTGTGGATACCACCTTATCTACAGTACATAGCTGTATGGTTTTCCATGAGAAAAAGCAGAGATTTAATCATAAGATTACAAAACTGTTCCCCTCCCCAATACCTTACCACCACATCAACAGGGCTCCAGGATAATAAGAGTGGATTACAATTGAGAGAGCCTCAAGACACAGACTCTATTTAAGAAGGAGTTCTTAGGGAAACCTAAAGACAATGGGAAGAAAAAAACACCAAAACAAACAAACAAACCCACACATGAGAACAAAACAAAACAAAAAACCATAAAGGAAACTGAAGCCTCTGACACAGCTACAGCAAACATTAAACACAGCCCAGCTCCTGGCTAGATTAACATAACACCTCACACTACAAACCTGATTGCCTCATTTCCTATTCCCAGGTATATCATATCTAGCTTTCAGCAAAAAATTACAAGTCATCCCAAAAGGCAAAAGTTTAAGACACCCATCTCACAAATGATACATACATAGAAATATATCTGCCTTTGTCTAGTCCCTCTGCCTAATGGCAAGGAACAAATCTCATGACCAAATGACACTGTGTGCTCTGAAGTGGGTAAAGGCAAAAAAGATGTGGAGCCTCAAGTTTCACAAAATCAGAACTGAATGAAACTCCACTTCTAGTGAAATAATTAAGGGTAGGGGTTTTGTAGCCATTTACCTGGGTTTGAATACTGGCTCTGCAACACACCAGTGTCTACTTTGCTTAGCATTTGTATACTTCCTATTCATAATCTGTGCAATGGTACTTTTTGTAACACCCACTTTATAGGGTTCTTACAACAGGTAAACGAATAATACAAATTGGGCACTTACAAGTGCACCAAGCACTTAATAAGCACTCAAAAACTAGCTATGATTATTCACAAAAGCTAAAAGTCATTCAGATATCTAAATTTCCACCATGTCTCCTGTTCTTTCACTATTAACAATCTTGTATTGCAGTGAAGAAAGATTATATTTTGATGCATGGTATAGGTAAGTAACAAAGAGCTAATTTTCTGGCTGTAAGAAGAAATTGTATTCATTCTTTTCTAAATTCAACTATTTTTAGAGCACTTTAATACAAATAGTGTCCACTGCTTCATTTCTAAGAGGTTTTGATGCCTTCATTTCCTGGTGTTAAACTAAGGATCGCTATCAGCAGGAAGTACAGATTTAAATGATCGACAATTCTCCAGCAGAAGAAAAACTCAATTCTTAGAACAGCATGACTCAAGGATGATCGCCTTTTAGAGTAAATGTGGCCTCATCCTGAGAAGGCAATTTCTTTCTTTCTTTTTTTTTTTTTTTTAAAGATTTTATTTTATTTATTTGAGAGAGAGAGAGAGCACATGAGAGCGGGGAGGGTCAGAGGGAGAAGCAGACTCCCTGCCGAGCAGGGAGCCCGATGCGGGACTCGATCCCGGGACTCCAGGATCATGACCTGAGCCGAAGGCAGTCGCTTAACCAACTGAGCCACTCAGGTACCCAGCAATTTCTAATTTTAAGGAATCTAAGTGAAATATTTTACTTGACTATTACTTACAAATTTGTGATTTAATTATATTACAATTTTTGTTTGTGAATAGAGGCTGTAATTTTAAGTTCTGTTTATTCATTCTACATTTGACATTCAAGTGGTTCTTGTGACTATGGGCTTGGAGCAAGGGAAAATTACCTCCTGTATGTCTTTCTTTCTACTAAAACCCCACACCATTAATGGTTTAGTATATTCTATCTGCCTTAAAAGACTCATTGGTTCCCATTTTGGTGCTTTACTTGAAATTAGTTTTCTTGCTATGATGCTATCTCTAATTCTCAATGACTATTCACAAAAGTAAAGTTTGGTTTGGGTTATTTTCAATGTCAAAAAATATTTATACTCTTGACTCAGCAATTCCTAATCCTATACTCTCTCAAATAAACACACACACACTCACACACACATACTTGTAACATTTTTGTAATGACAAAAAAATGGAAACAATCTATTAGAAGAAAAGATAAATAATGAAATTTCTCTGTGTTTGGAATATTATATAGCCTTTAAAAAGAATTATATAGATGTTATCTAGATTTAAAAGAATGATGTAGATATTTATGCACTGATACGCAAACATGTAAATATGCTGAAACTATATTGATGAAAACAAAGTTGCAGAAGAGTATCCCAGAGCTGGTAAAAAAACAAAAACAAAAACAAAACCACATTGGCATACACGTAGAGAATTTATGGAAGGATACAAAAAACAATCTGCTAACATGCTTAATTTTAGGAAGTAGGGATGGGGGAGGGGAGGAATAAAGGGGAATTTACTTTTCACTCTATGGTCTTTTTAGTTTGAATAACTTAATTTTATAAAAATAAATGAAATTATCTCAAATATATGTTTTAAGTATAAAAATAAATCACAAAATAGTATGTAATTTATGATCACATTTTATCTTTTTAAAAACTATATATATTTCCATGTATTGGTAAATGCAGGCATAAACTAATGTCTGGAACCATAGAAAAATATTTTAATTTGGAATTAAAATATTTGAAAAGGTATTTACTTGATAAAGTGCTCTTAAGATTTTGTCCTCATGCTTGCTACCTGAAAATATCCAGTCATTTTTCATGCCAAGACTACGATTTTCCGAGGTGCTATTATATGTATTAGTTCACATAATTCCTTTCCCAAAAACTGTAAGGCATGATTGACAAAACTGGTAAAAATGGCACCTAGTAAGTAATAGTTGCTATACTGCAATGGTTTTTTTTTTTAAATCTTTTAAAAAGTTATTAAGTATAGGGGCGCCTCTGTGGCTCAGTCAGTTAAGCGTCCTAGACTTTTGATTTTGGCTCAGATCATAATATCAGGGTCATGAGACTGAGCCCTGAGTTGGGCTTCCCACTCAGCTGGGAGTCGGCTTGAAAAATTGTCTCCCTCTGCCCACCCCCAATTTGTTCTCTCTCTCAAATAAAATTAAAAAAAAATATTAAGTATAAAAGACATTAAAGTGGAAATCATAAACTCAATGAGTTATCACAAGGTGAACATCTTTTTTTTTTTTTTTTTACCATCACATATGTCAATAAATAGAACAGTACTAACACTTCAAAATACCCCTCTTGGTCCCTCTCCATTTATAAATTCTCCCTCCTCCTAAAAGATAATCAATTTTTGAACTTCATATAAATGGAATAGCAGTGGTTAGTTTATTTTCATTGCTTGAATGGGCATTTTACAATGATATTTGTTTATATGCGGTATGAACATTCGTGTACCTGTCTTCTGGTATTTATGCACATATGTATGCATTTCCACCAAGGAGTGGAATTACTGGGAGGAACCTTCTCAGTTTTAGTAGGTAATACAAAAGTTTTCTAAATTACCAGTACCAATTTACATCCCTACCAGCAATATGAGTACCCATTGCTCCACATCCTCCCCATAAAGTACTGCCAGGCTTTTCTATTTTAGCCATTCTGATGGATTTGAAGTGCTATCTCCTTGTGGTTTTAATTTCCGTTCCTCTGAAGAGTAATGATGTCACCTTTTCATATCTTTATTGGCCATCTGGATATCCTCTTTTGTGAAGTGTCTGTTCAAATCTCCTACCCACTTTTCTTTTGGTTATCTTTTTCTTATTGACTATAAGAGTTCTTCACATATTTTGGATATGAGCTCTTTATTGGTTATACAATTGGCAAATATTGTCTTTGACTCTGCGGCTTTCATTTTTACGCTCTTAATGATTTGAGTGGTAGTTCTTAATTTTAATGTAGTCTACTTAGTGTGATGTATCAATCATTTCCTTTTTAGGTAGTGCCTTCTGTGTTCTATTTAGGAAAACTTTGCCTTCTGTTTCTCTCATTCACCACTGTATCCCTCCCTAACATGAGACTTGACGCCCATGTGGTCAAGGTAGATGCTAGCACTTAATAGGTACTGAGTGAATATTTGTAGACATTACTTAGATGCTTTTAGCTTAGTCTGCATCATACATCACAGAACTCTGTTACATCTTCTTTTTAGTTCCATAATAGTTTAAATTAGATTTTAGGAAATAGCCCAGTAACTTGAAGTAATATGTTTAGAATTATTTTAATAGGGGATTTAAAAATCAGTATATGATTTAGGTACTATGTTTCTATGAGAATATTGTGATCAGGATTTCTGGAGAGTCTCTATAAATTATTTAGATTTAGGAACAGTGTTTGGAATCCGAGAGACCTTGTTTCCAACCACTGCTCTAGGGCAGAAACATACATGCCTGGCATATTAAAGGAATATTGAGGAGACAGATGAGATGTGGTTGAACAGGGTGAAGGATGGGGACTGTAGGAGGTAAGGATGGAGAGCTGGGTGTGGGCAGATCATGTAGACCTTGAAAAACATTGTAAGGACTTTGGTTTTAACTTATTGAGAAGGGAAGCCATTGGAGGATTTGAGCAAAGACCACGATCTGACTAGTGTTTTAACAGGATAACTGTGGCTGGTCTATTGAAACAAGCCGAAAGGCAACAAAGGCGGAAATAAGAATATTCAGTGAGGGAGAGAGTAGCAAGAAAACTGATGAAAAGTCAAATTCTGTATGTATTTTAAAAGTAGAAGATATGAATTTTCTGGAAAAAATGAACAAGGAATTTAAGAAAAGGGGGAGTCATGATTAACTCCAAGGTTTTCACCTGAGCCTTCAGAAGGATGGAGTTACTTTTTTTTGATAATATTTTTTATTATGTTATGTTAGGCACCATACCATTACATCATTATCTTTTGATGTAGCGTTCCGTGATTCATTGTTTGTGTACAACACACAGTGTTCCGTGCAATATGTGCCCTCCTTAATATCCATCACCGGGTTCACCCATCCTCCCACTCCCCTCCCCTCTAAAACCCTCAGCTTGATTCACGGAGGATGGAGTTACTTTTGTGTGAAATAAGAAGTTGAGATTGCAGATGATGCAGGTTGGAGGGTGGATACCAGAAGCACAGTTTGGGGCAGTTTAAGTTTGCAATGTCTACTGGCCATCCAAACAGAGAGGTCAAATAAGCCTGGAGTTCATGGATTAGGTCCAGGCTAGAGATATTTATTTGGGAGCCATTGGCATATAGATAAGAATTAAAACCAAGAAAAGGGATAAGATCATTTAGGGAAGGCATGTAGACTAAGAGGGAAAGACACCCTTGGCATTTTAATATTTAGAGATTGGGAAGAGGAGAACAAGTAAGAAAGACTGAAAAGAAATAGCTTAAGAAGAATTAGAGAAACCAGGCAAGTGTCTTAAAGCTAAGTGCAGGAAGTATTTCAAAGAGGACAGAGGATCAACTATGAGGATTTGCTTATCACAAGGTATATGAGGACTAAGAATGAACCACTGGGTCTGATAATATTATAGCACATTGTACAACTGAAGAGAATATGGATACAGAAGAAAGGAAGTAATTTCCATCCCTGAGTGGATGAAAAGCTGTGGGATGCAATGCATAAGTCAAAGGGCTCACTTTGTCTTATTACCAGTTAAAAAGAAAAACAGAAGAAAATCCAAAAATGCAAAAGTGGTAAGCTGTCTGAGCAATAAAAAGGGTATCTTAATAAACCTGTAAAATTCTGGAATGAGATTCTATCTCCTTACCTGGGGAATCACTTTGGTCTTTAGAGACACTTGATAAACAATACAGTGATTTTCACCTGGGAATGGAGTAGGACACTTCTGTGGATGTTACATTTCATCCCATTATTCAACATGCAGTTAAACTTGCTTACCAATCCCTTAATAGAGTGCACATGCATGCACACCTATGCGTGCATGTGAACGTGCATGCACACACACCCACACAAAGAATATTTTTGAACAAGGGAAAAAACCTTTAGATTTCAAGAATGTTATTTTTTTATTGTCAGTTTCATAAAACAAAATGTGATAGGTTATTCTTTTGCAAGCTTAGTTAATGACCAACTTGAGAGACCTGAGGCAAAGCCTATGGCAGTTAATGTTCTAGACACTAATATATAGTGAAAGACTAAATGTTTAGCATTTCCACTTCTGTAATAATATGAATACTGAGACTAGAAAATTTTACAAACTTTATTTCTAAAATTTTAGCTTGATCCATAAATTGTGTACAAAGTAGTAAAAGGCTGACTTTGAAATATTAATTCTTACAATACCCATTTTGAGATTTTTTTCAGTCTTAAAAATGATGAATTATTAAGAATGACTGTACAAGAGATATTTCACTCAAAAAAATTCTACAGTTCATATCCTGAGTGAGCGTAACATTAAAAATAAGCCAACTAAAATTTTTGTGCATCCTTTGTCACTTTCTTTATTGGAGATTACTACAATTCTGTTTCTGCCCTGGGAGATGAAGTGAACTGAGCTGTTGGCTGGGGCAGAGAAAGGAACACTGGAGCAAGAAGATACTTTGTCATTTAATGACAGGTATTTACCTAGACAATGCAATGTCTAGATCTGGTAAATTTTATTAAATACATTTCCAGTTTTCACAACAAAACCAGGTCACTTAACATAGCTTAGCTGTTGGTTTTTAAAGAACTGTAGTATTCATCTCAATCCTGTGCACTGTGCTCTCCACCCCACCCCTCCTAGTTTGTGACCTTGGTAAAATAACCCTCTCCGAGCCTCAATCTGCAAAGAATCTTCCTGATATCATGTATCATGAGGATTAAGTGAAATTTTAAGCGGTAAAGAGCACAAAGCTCTTTGAACTATTATTATTGTAGTTTAATAATAATACATTAGTTTCCTATTTCTAATGATCTTTCAAGGGTTGAGAAAAGGAGGCAGAAGGTCCTATATCCATGTGGTCCTGAACTTACATGTCATTGATAATGTTCCTGCATAAAACTAAAAGAGCTTAGCAAAAGGTACAAGAAGCTAGAAGTCCTTCCCTACCCTGAACTTAGTAAATCCCTGTGCAAACAGATGAGATGTACATATTCATTTGTGGTAAAGAAATTATTCCTATTTTTTTAAACATACTAAACACAGAAAATTATATTATCATTAACAGTGAGGGAAAGAATGTAATGTAAATGTTTTATGACTAATAGTGCACATATGTTCAATTATTTTGTTTTAAAACAGGAGTGAAATAGTACTTAAAATGAAAAAAGGTAAATAAGGAGAACAGGTGTTAAGGATTCAATTAATGGGACACATCACAGATTTTGTTTATTATAGCACTCATTAAAAAAACTATTTCTTTTATGAGAATTCCACAACTTACTTTCTGCTATGACACCTGCTGTGAACCAAACAATAATTACTGAGTAGTTAAAATCAGTCATTTACTGGACATATCCTAATGCTTAGCTCCATTGACATCCTCAATATACTCACATGCATCTTTTTGAGAATCCATTACATAGCCCTGGAATTTTGTGTTTTGTAATTTAAAAGAGCAACCATGATCTTTCTGCATCTCCAATCACTCTTATCCTGCTCTATTTTTCCAGAGCACTTAAACCTCTTCTAACATAAAATTTGCTTATTTATTATATTTGTTATTTGTCTCATTTTACTAGACTATAGGTTCTGCTAGGCAGGGATTTTTGTCTGTTTCCTTATTGTACCCCCAAGAACTTAGAACAGTGCCTGGCAGAGAGAAGCAGATTAATAAATATTTGTCAAACAAATGAATAAATGAATTCTTAAGTGTTCCTTTTCAAAAAGATTAGGCACTCTCCCTTGATTTCAGGCTAGGTTTACAAGGTTAAATGGCATGTTTTGACATCTTTGCCGTAATATTTTATCTCAGTTTTATCATACTCAGACACGCAGTTCTGCACAGTTTTCCAAAAACAATCCAGCAATATTTTCTGTAATGATCTTACAACACTGACCTTCCCCACCAATAAAAGAACAATAATTATGCCTTAAACCAATAGCTGGTTCCATCCAGAAATTCCTTAAAAAATCCTTGTTTCACTAATGATTTATTTGGTTGTAATATTTTTGTTAGTGCTTGATTCTTTTTTTAAAGGATTTGACAGAGACAGAGAGCACAAGCAAGGGGAGCGGCAAGCAGGGAGAGAAGCAGTCTCCCCGCTGAGCAGGGAGCCCAATGCGGGGCTAGATCCCAGGACCCTGGGATAATGACCTGAGCAGAAGGCATTCTTAATCGGCTGAGCCACCCAGGTGCCTCATAACTTGAAGGATTCTTAAAGGGTATTTTTTCTCTGTTGACATTTCTTTGTGGAAAATTATTACCTGTATCTATATTCTTTCCTGTTTTTTTTTTCTTGGATATTAGATTTTCTCCCAACTCTCATGTCTTTTTATCATTATCATCATTTTCCTCAGATATACAGTTAATATATTTATTTCATTTCACTTTTTAAAATTCTCAATCACTATATCTTGTGTGTTTCTGTGTAACACTATCTTTATTCTTGTAGAATCAGTCTTGGTTCTGAAACAAAATTACTTTAAAACTTTTAACTTTTAACTTTTTACTTTACTTTTAAAACTGTTTTTTGGTAGGCTTCTGAGATTTCTTCCTATTCTGCAGTCATTTGTTTTTGACTACAGGTAGTCTTGGTTTTGAAAAAAAATAGATTGTCATGATATGAGTGATACATCTTTTTGAGATCTTGCCTTGCTACTCATATTTCATTCCATGACAATTAGTGAAAACTACAACATCTTGTGTTATCTTTAAAAAACTTTTCCTCCCCTTACCTCTATTTGTACCATTTATTAATTTTTCCATTGGCTAACCTAAAATGCACATATTGAAGGAATGACACCCTGAGAGTTCTACAAATTAATGTTGTATCTGGTTGGCAATTTATTCTGTTCTAGGAGGAACTACTATAGTTATGGGCTCGTGGCTCCAGATACTATATTAATGCAAGAACTTTAAAATTGTGTTTCAAGAGAATCTTTTTGTTTGTGGGTAATGCTAACAACAACGTAGTATTAGATTTTTTCCAACTCTTAGCTTTCCCCACTAGAGATATTCACTCTTCTAGATTCTTTTTCTGTCCCCATAAATCTGAAGAGGTACTGTCATGTGTCCTAACATCCATGAACAACGTAGATTCCTTTCTATTCCAGAGCTACTAAATTCTAATTCAGAATTTGAGTTGTTTTGGAGGGTGGGTATCTACCAACTTCTGACTGCTGTCTTCCTTTTTTGTTTTTGCCTAGTCATATTAAAGGTGTTTGCTCCAAAAAATCAATCTTTTCTTCCTTGGCTCTCAGAACTCAGGTATACTAATATCATAAACCATACATAACGGTACTAAAATGTGATGGCTAATTCCTGGCAGCTCATTTAAAAAGGGCTAACACTTTTTCAAATCTTTTGTTTCCTATTGGGTTAAGTTCAGGTTATCAAGTATGCTGAAGAAAACTGTCGTCTTTTCCCATATCAGCATCCAATCAGGATCCACTCTTTTTTTAGAGAGAGAAATTTGAGAGAGAGAGCACATGTGTGCGCGAGAGTGGGGGGAGGGGCAAAGGGAGAGGGAAAGCGAGAATCCTCAAGCAGACTCACTGCTGAGCATGGAGCCTGATGTAGGGTTCGATCCTAGGACCCTGAGATCGTGATCCAAGCTGAAATCAAGAGTCTTCCACTTAACCGACTGAGCCACCCAGGCGCCCTAGGATCTTCTTATACCAGCCATAGATGGTAGTTTTCTATCATAAAAGATATTTAAAATATATTTTTTCCAGATATGCTCATCACTATAACAGGAATTATTAGCCATGGTCTCTATCATAAACGAGTTTATAATAGGGGATGAGAAATAAGACATGGAACAACTGATTATGAAATAAAGATGATAAAATTTGTGGTGGGTGGTCAGAGATGAGGGGAATCAATGAAGATTAAAGGGCAGATGGGGAGGAATGGGAGTGGGAAGGAAGGAAAAAGATCTGAAACGGGGGCAGGAGGGAATGTTTTATGTTCATGAAACAGAGAAAATGGAGTACAGAAAGAATGATATGCCATTCAAAGTTTTGCATGAGAAAATTTATAGAAATACTGAACATATAATACTCACTAAAATATTTCTGCTCATAATTTTTTTTTAAGATTTTTTTATTTATTTGACAGAGAGAGAGAGAGACAGTGAGAGAGGGAATACAAGCAGGGGGAGTGGGAGAAGGAGAAGCAGGCTCTCCACCGAGCAGGGAGCCCGATGCGGGGCCCGATCCCAGGACCCCGGGATCATGACCTGAGCCGAAGGCAGACGCTCAACGACTGAGCCACCCAGGTGCCCCTGCTCATAATTTTTTTTAAAGATTTTATTTACTTGACAGAGAGAGACACAGCGAGAGAGGGAACACAAGCAGGGGGAGTGGGAGAGGGAGAAGCAGGCTTCCCGCTGAGCAGGGAGCCCGATGCAGGGCTCAATCCCAGGACGCTGGGATCATGACCTGAGCTGAAGGCAGATGCTTAATGACTGAGCCACCAGGTGCCCCCTGCTCATAATTCTTTTTCTGAATATTAATTTTATGCTTTAGAATAAAGTTTTATGCTTTAGAATCTTGTCTTCATACAGCCCTGGATATTTTGTTTATTGAGTACAACAGAATTTACATATGGAATCTGTAGTTATGATCCGAATTTGAGTCCCAGTCTAGATCATACGAGTTGGGTGACTGTAGCCTCTGAATCTGTCTCTATACATAAGAAATGGAAATAGTATCTATTAATGCCATAATAAAGCTCAAATAAAACCATATGTAGTAGATTATAAAGGCTCTACAAATAGTACATTCTCTATTAAAATTAGTGTGTACTAACATACATAGGCTATTTCCTTCCTTTTACTTCTTATTCTAGAATCTAAACAGAGGATATGTGATTCACCATTTTATTGTGAGAAGAGCTTTCATTCTTTATCTGGAACATGGCAGCAATCATTCTCTAGTTAGATCTAAATGACTGAATTGCAAGGTGAACCGTATTGGTGACTAACTCATTTTCCCTCACCTCCAGCACCCTCTTTTCTCAAGATCAAGCAATTTTCCTGTGTAATGAACTGTATCTGCTATCAAGTGGCCTGAAAATTAAGAGGTCCAAAGCATCTCCCAAGTCCTCATTTCCTATTTGGTATCATGATGTCTTTTGCTGCTACATCACTGATCTATGTTTCCCAAGGCTATACAAAGGAGAAATGTAAAAACGAATGGAACTACAGAACAATTTTATATATGGGGGAAAGGCTTCAATAGATTTTGAATTATTCAGGTGATGGTTTTCTAGCTAATGGGTTGTCAAATTCTTTGCATCAAATCCTTTTGTCTGGTTGATAGTCTTTTGGTCTGTCTGAAGCTGTCTAGCACTGGAAGGAGAGCAGATACAACACGGACATGATTTAAAACCAACCTCAACCACCAAAAGTGGATTTTAGTAGTTTGATATATGTCCATAACATACCCGAAGTCTGAAGAACTTGAGTTCAGGGAGGACAAAAATATAAGTAAACTAAGTAATAAGGAAAAAAAATCAGGTTGTACATTTTCTTCTATAAAGACAGAAAATAAAATAAAAAGGAAGAACTATAATCAATTTATTCAATCACCTCAAAAAACTATTTTTCTCATATAGTCAATTTTTTTTTCTTTAGCAGACAGTATCTGAGTAATTTCTTCTACTAACCATTTCTGCTGTTTATAGTTTATGCTGAGCATATGATGTTTTATATTCATATATTACTTTTGGCATTTACTAAAAATTAAAATACTCGCCAGAAAATCATTCATACTATTATGCCATTATTTGAAAAAGAGTAACAGATACTTATCGGTGATTTTACAAATCAAAAGCACAATATCAAATGGGTAGATTCAGGAAATAAGTTGAGCTACTAAAGAGAAAAGATACTTATTTAATGACAGTAATGAATTCAATGTACACAAAATGACTAGATTCCACAGCTATTTACAACATTAAAATAATGTCAATTGTTAGTTGTAAGTAATAGCAAAACACACTGAATAATCTTGGTTGTAAATGTGCATGCTTCACATACTATTTTGACTAGGAATAAATTCAGCTATAACTATTTTTTTTTAAGATTTTATTTATTTATTCATGAGAGACAGAGAGAGAGAGAGAGGCAGAGGGAGAAGCAGGCTCCCAAGGAGCAGGGAGCCCGATGCGGGACTCGATCCCAGGACCCTGGGACCATGACCTGAGCCGAAGGCAGACGCTTAACCATCTGAGCCACCCAGGCACCCTCAGCTATAACTATTAAAATATGGTTTCTGAAGGTAAAACAACATAATTATCTAAACATATACAATATAAAACAATATCAAATGTAGGAATAAAATAATAATTTGGCTCTTTGTGGACATTTTTATGATCTGTAAAAACACTTTATGAAGTAACCTAGAAATAAAAACATGATTAAATTCAATTGCATTTGACAGTTGACCAAAATCTAAGTAGGTAACTTCAAAGACAAAACTGGTCATAAAACCAAAGCCAGTCCTTTGCAAACACCTTAAGAAATAAAAAGCAAATATTTTTCAAAACTTTATCAAGGCAGATGTAATGTAATAGTCAAATATTTGATATACTATGTCAGTTCAGACCTGTTTTTGACATTTTAAATCCATCACAGGGTGAACAAGAGGAAGAAGTAAAAAAATATAATCAACTCAATTCATGTTACTGAAATGAGTTAATATCATAGGAGCTGTAATAAAATACAAAAGAGCCAATTATTCAAAATTCATTAGTATTTGACTCTAGGAAGAATTATGTTGATAAAGCAGGTTTGTACAGTAAAAATTCAAAATTCTATGTCTTCTGGTTTTTAAAATAACTTCCCCATACATGATCTCATGTGACACTCACCAAAACCCTGTGAATATGTAGGGAATTTTGGTGTATGTAGAGAAATTAGGTTTGATTTTGCAGAGAAGGAACACAGGCTCAGAGTCAGAGAAGTTAGGTGATTTATTCAAGGTTATACCCACAGTAAAGAATTGAGTATGGACTCTCAAATCTCCATTCATTCATTCATTCATTCATTCATTCATTCATTCATTCATCTTGTTAATATTGAAAGTGTTCTTCCATTCCCTAAGTGCCTTTTGCCAGTTGAAGGCAATCTTGATAGAGGAGAGCAAGAAAAGCTACCTGTGATTAAGAATTTACCATAGAAAATCACAAAATGGGAAATTGGCCAGAATTGTATGGTTCGAATATGGATTGGAAGTATAAATATTGGCTAACAGAGATTTGTAATTTTGTCACACCATGCTATGCCTCGCCTGTTAGCAGGGCTAAGAACTTATTATGTCTCTGCTTTACAGCTTTAAATGGAATCACTTTTATATAGAGAGAAATAAACATATCTTCTTTAAGCCACCATTATCTTAGATTTTCTGTTGTAGGCAGCCAAAGTTAATCCTGTTTGATGTAGGTATGTATATGAGTTTCCTAATGTTACTGCAAAAAATTATCACAAACTTAGTGGCTTAAAATAACACAAATATATTATCTTAACAGTTCTTGAAGTCAGAAGTCCAAAATGGGTCTCACCAGGCTAAACTCAAGGTTTTGGTAGGATTAGGTTCCTCCAGAAGGCTCTGGGGGGGTGGGGGGGGGATCTTTCTTTGCCTTTTCCAGCTTCTAGGGGCCACCCACATTCCTTGGCTCATGGCCCCGTCCTCCATCTTCAAAGCCAGCAACATTGGGCAGAGTCCTTCTCCTGCTGTCAGCTCACTAGTTCTTTATATTTCTGCCTCCCTCTTTTGTTTTTAAGGGCATTTGTGATTAAATTATGTCCACCCAGATAATTCAGGATATCTCCCCATTTCAAGATCACCTGATCAGCAAGCTTAATTCCATCTGCGACCTTAATTCCCTCATAACCTAACATATTCACAGGTTCTGGGGATTAGGGCATAGACATCTTTTGAGGCCACTATTCTGCCTACCAAAGTATGCAAGCTTTAAATTTCATGATTTATAAATATTTTTATTGATTTATTTGTTCATCTTTAATTTATAAACAGCTTTAAAACATGGTAATTGGTCATTACTTTTTTTTTTTAAAGATTTTATTTATTTATTTGACAGAGAGATAGAGAGCACAAGTAGGCAGAGTGGCAGGCAGAGGGGGAGGGAAGAAGCAGGCTCTCTGCTGAGCAGGGAGCCCAATGTGGGGCTCAATCCCAGGACCCTGGGATCATGACCTGAGTCGAAGGCAGCCACTTAACTGACCGAGCCACCCAGGTGCCCCTGGTAATTACTCTTTATGTAACATTTAACATTGTGGCACATAGAAGTTTTAATAATTATTCATTAGTTCATTTATTCAATTACTATTCTTGAGCATATTGTATGTCACAGATGCTACATGGGGCTATAAATGTTTCATACACTTTTTGACCTAAGGAAGTGCAGAAAGAAACAGATTGACAAAGAGACTGTTAAATAAATGTCCAGGAGATATAGTATACATGGGAGAGACCTCTAACCTGAAGTCAAGGAATTCTTTCTTGGAGAAGTGATAGAATTTGTCAGGAAAATGAGGGAAGAATGTTAAAGGCAGAAGTTACAGCATATGTAGACCCCTGCAGATGAAAGTACGGTGTTTTGGGGGCAGAGGATCCAATAGAATAAGAGCATCAAATGAAAGGAATACCGGGGCGCCTGGGTGGCTCAGTCGTTAAGCGTCTGCCATCGGCTCAGGTCATGGTCCCAGGGTCCTGGGATCGAGCCCCACATCGGGCTCCCTTCTCCACGGGAAGCCTGCTTCTCCCTCTCCCACTCCCCTGCTTGTGTTCCAGCTCTCACTGTGCCTCTCTCTGTCAAATAACTAAATAAAATCTTTAAAAAAAAAAAAAAAGAAAGGAATACCTATTCCAGAATGAGGCTGCAGAAGTCAGTAAGCAGGAACCAGATCACATGAAGATTCTAAGGATTGGGGACCTTATACTGAAAGCAATTGTAGTCCATGAAAGGGTTTTTAAAAAGTCAAGAGTGTCCACATTATACAAGTTTTCTGGTGTGGGGTGGATAGCAAGAGGAGCAGAGGAAAAGTGAGCAGAACAGCAATCCTCAAGGGAACTTTAAAAGTTTTTTTCCTCTTGAATAATCATTTATAAAGGAATAACTCAGCAACTAAAAGCCATATAAATACAAGATGTGGCTATCCAAATGAAGCACAGATGAAGAATAAACATTTTCAGATTATATTAAATAATACTATAGTTAAATCTTAAGCAATATAAACCATAGTTAATATTTCTAATGTTTACAGTAGTAACAAATTGTTTCAGGTTAGACATTCTTTTAGTGGTCTTTCCAACTCCTAAAACTGTCTTACTACATGCCAGGCCCTCAAAATTGTATGATAAATGAATATTTTAAAAGTCTCCAATGTATCTTTTAATACTCTTTTCCCTCTATTATGTTTACAGCAGCTTAATGCACTAAAGTTAACATCCTCTCCATTCAGATTCTGCTGTCTTCCAAATTACCTTATGTATTTCCAAGAAGGCAGACTCGTTTTCTTTCCCTGGATGTCAAATTATCTCAGCACTTCTCCAGTTGTGTCAGAATTCTTGGGAATTAGACAACCTGCCTTACATAGCTAGTCATTTCCTCACATCCTTCAGAGTACCTCGTACACATCACTGTTGTAGCATTTACCACTTTTACTATGTTTTACATCTGTCTTCTCTCCTAGCCTGAAATTTTCATCTTTGTATTTCTGATACCAAAAGCAATGCCTGTGAAACGGGAAGCACATTCAATAACTATGGAAAAGAGCAAAAGTTCCTGCCATTTGTGCATCATTCTGGCACAGGAACTTTTGTGAGGAGCAAATGAGATCTCGTATGGGAAGTGTTTTACATGGTGCCTGGCACGTGGTAAACAGTAAACAGTAGGTAATACAGCAAAAGCAAGTTCTTAGACAAAGATCAGAGCCAGATATTAAGAGCATAACCCACACCATGCCTTTCTGTTCAAGGCTAAAAGATAATTTTTATCCCCGAAAATGTCACTTCAGGCATAGGTGGAATGATTCTAATTAAAGGGCAAAAAGAAGAGATGAGACTAACATGTAGTTTGTTTAGCATTAGTTGGAATATTTGTTATATCATCTAGAAGTACTGCTGGCTTCCATTAACTATATTATCTAAGGAATTGTCTGCACAATAAGTAAACTTACTACCCTAGGATAAATAACACTATTTGCAATGTAATTAGATGACAATAGCCTTTTTAAAGATACAAGTTAAAGATTATGAAAGAAATATAAAAGCTGTCTTATTTTTTGGTTTGTGTGTAACAGACACCAGTTCCAACTTGGCCCAAGCAAAAAATATATATAGAAATTTATAATAAGGATATAAGTTTGTGATTAATTTTTCATAGAATCCTAGAGTAGGAGAACAATCAGGTCTCATAGGTAAAGAGTTGGAACACCTTTAGATAGACAGTAGCTCTCCATCTCTTAACCTCTGCATCTCTGTGCATTTGTTTCACTTTCTTTCAGGACTTCCACAGTACACGATGGTGGTATTGACTCAAAAGAGGTATGAGGAGACACTTAAATGTGTCCACTATAAAATCACACAGTACTTAGAGGAAAAGCGATCATCCCTACCCCAATACTAGTATTATTCAGTCTTTTTTCACATGTAGAGTTTATATACTTACAATGATGCCTAGTTTTTGCTATATACATATGAGAACTACATGTCATTTAGTATTATGCCTTTTCACTTAACATACACACCTTTTCCTATATAGGCACATAACTTGAATTTTTTTTTACTTGATTATAATATTCCTCAAATTGGTATACTATAATTTACTAAACCAATTGCATATTATTGAACATATGAATCACTTCCATTTTTTTGTTTTGTGAATAATGAGCCTTGTCATAGTATAGTTTTTGTTTGGTTTTTGATCATTTCCTGGGGAAATAGTCTCAGAACTGGAATTATTTAGTCAATGGAGATAAATATGATTGTATCTTTTTAAGCCTATTGTCAGCTTGTTTTTGAAAAGGATTGTACCAATGTATGATGCCACTGGAAATACATGAGCTTGTTTCACCATGATTAAAATTTTTTGGAAATTGATAGCTTATTTTCCAGAGTGGCTGAACCAGTTTGCATTCCCACAGTATGGAGGTTCCTCAAAAAGTTAAAAATAGAACTACCCTACAGTCCCGTAATTTCACTACTAGGTATTTATCCACAGGATAAAAAAATACTGATTCTAATGGATACATGTACCCCAATGTTTATAGAAGCAATATCAACAATAGCTAAATTATGGAAAAAGCCCAAATGGCCATTGACTGGTGAGTGGATGAAGATGTGTGTGAGGGGGGGTGTGTGTGTGTGTGTAATGGAATATTACTCAGCCATAAAAAAGAATGAAATCTTGACATTTGTACAACGTGGATGGAGCTCAGAGTGTTATACTAAATGAAATAAGTTGGTCAGAGAAAGACAAATACCATGATTTCACTCATATGTGGAATTTAAGAAACAAAACAGATAAACATAGGGAAAGGAAAAAAAGGCAAACCAGGAAACAGACTCTTACCTACAGAGAAAATACTGAGGGGTGCTAGAGGGGAGGTGGGTTGGGGATGGGTTAAATGGGTGGTGGGTATTAAGGAGGACACTTGTGATGAGCACTGGGTATTATACTTAAGTGATGAATCACTAAATTCTACACCTGAAACTAGTGTTGTACTATATGTTAACTAATTAGAATTTACATAAAAATTTGAAAAGAAAATTGGTAGCTTATTTACACTGATCGGAAACATATGAATTGCCTAATGGTTTAGAATATATACATAGGAAAACACCTAAGTGTGTAAAAAATTCCATACTGGATTAAACCAATAATTTCAGCTCTGGATCTTGCAACCTATTCAAGCTCTTTTATGCCTAGTATTACAAAAAAATCTATATATATATATTTATTTAAAATACCCTTAGTGAAAGAACAGTTTATATTTCATTTAGCTTCTAATTAAACTAATCACTGGATTTTTAAATTAAATGTCTAATAAGTTAGAACTTTTCTAAGTTTCAAATTCTTGCTACCCCTTATGCAATAATTAACTGCAAGGATCCCTGTTATATGTTAGCAAAAGTTAACCATTTTGGAATTCTTGGGTAACTGTACTTGACCGCAAAATAAATTGAAGAGTAATTCAAAGGAATTCCTAGGAATACTATGCAATCATTTAGGAAGGATGAAGCAGCTAATCTGAAAAGCTTTTAAAGATAAAAAATAAAGGGACGCCTGAGTGGTTCAGTTGGTTAAGCATCTGCCTTCAGCACAGGTCATGATCCCAGGGTTCTAGGATCCAGTCCCACATCAGGTTCCTTGCTCAGTGGGGAGCCTGCTTCTCTCTCTGCCTGTTGCTCACCCTGCTTGTGCCCTCTCTGACAAATAAACAAAATCTTTTTTAAAAAGTGAAAAGGCAAGGTAAAGAACAGTGTGTATGGTTTGCTATCATTTACTACATACATACCCCTACATGTGTAAGCACATAGATTTTCTGTGGGAGGACACATGGTAGCAGTGTTTGCCTCTAGAGAGGAGTTCTGGAAGACTAAAGCACAGGAAAGAGAGACTTATTTTTTACTGAATGTCTTCATATTTTTTTGAGTTTTGTATTACGAACACATTCAAAACCACGAATAATGGTAATTTTTTTTTAAAAGATTTTATTTGACAGAGAGAGAGACAGTGAGAGAGGGAACATAAGCAGGGGGAGTGGGAGAGGGAGAAGCAGGCTCTCCACCGAGCAGGGAGCCCGATGCGGGGCTCGATCCCAGGACCCCGGGATCATGACCTGAGCCGAAGGCAGATGCTTAACGACTGAGCCACCCAGGTGCCCCGAATAATGGTAATTTTTAATAATGGATTACAAAAGGCTAAGTAATCCTCCTAAAAATTGTTTTGGGTGTAAGGTTATTCACTAAGGGTAGTAGTTGTAAACTAAAAAGACTGGAATACTCAAAATTATGATTCCATTATTCATTAGCTCATTTATTCAATTACTATTCTTGTGCATATTCTATTGACAGATGCTATGTGGGGCTATAAATACTTCATACACTTTTTGGCCTAAGGAAGTGCAGAAAGAAACAGATTGACAAAGAGACTGTTAAATAAATGTCCAGGAGATCTAGTATACATAGGAGAGACCTCTCAACTAACCTGAAGTCAAGGAAGTCTTTCTTGGAGAAGTGATAGAATTTGTCAGGAAAATGAGGGAAGAATGTTAAAGGCAGACGTTACAGCATATGTAGACCCCTCCAGATGAAAGTACAGTGTTTTGGGGACAGAGGATCCAGTAAAATAAGAGTATCAAGTAAAAGGAATACCTATTCCAAATGAGGCTGCAGAAGTGGGTAAACAGATGGAATTAAGCTTGCTGATCAGGTGATCTTGAAATGGGGAGATATCCTGAATTATCTGGGTGGACATAATTTAATCACAAATGCCCTTAAAAACAAAAGAGGGAGGCAGAAATATAAAGAACTAGTGAGCTGACAGCAGGAGAAGGACTCTGCCCAATGTTGCTGGCTTTGAAGATGGAGGACGGGGCCATGAGCCAAGGAATGTGGGTGGCCCCTAGAAGCTGGAAAAGGCAAAGAAAGATCCCCCCTCCACCCCCCCAGAGCCTTCTGGAGGAACCTAATCCTACCAAAACCTTGAGTTTAGCCTGGTGAGACCCATTTTGGACTTCTGACTTCAAGAACTGTTAAGATAATATATTTGTGTTATTTTAAGCCACTAAGTTTGTGATAATTTTTTGCAGTAACATTAGGAAACTCATATACATACCTACATCAAACAGGATTAACTTTGGCTGCCTACAACAGAAAATCTAAGATAATGGTGGCTTAAAGAAGATATGTTTATTTCTCTCTATATAAGAGATCTGGAGGTAAGAAGTCCAGGGCTAGTTCTGGTATTCTATTGTGTCAAGGACTCAGCCCCTTCAATCTTGTTGCTCTACCTTTCTTAATCCTAAGGAGCTCTAGCTAGCAGGTCTGATTCCAACCAGCAAGAAGAGAATGGTGAACCATCTCCTTTTGAAGGACAGACTTTCTCAACATTGCACACATCACCTCCACTTATACCTCACTGGCCAGAACTGAGTAGCACAGTAGCACCTAGAAACATGCAAAGACCATTCAAGTGGCCATGGGTAAGAGGGGAGGTTTCCATTATTAAGAAGCTGGGGACAACAAGCTATCTCCATCTTAATACTGTGGTATTATCTTCTTTTCCCCTTCATGTATTAAGTATATAAAAGTAGTCTCTCCTAGATTTTAATCATTAGCACAGGGGCCTTCATTCTACAAATAGTTACTGAGTAATTACTATGTAATAGACTGGCATATTTCTAAGTATTTGCCAGATTTTGCATGTACACATAGTACAACATGAGTATATATTTAGTCAATGAATAAGATATTTATATCATATTCAAACTACTGTAGTGATCAAAAGAAACAGAATTCTTGATAGATAAAGAAGGTTAAATACATTTTATTTCTCTATGTGTAGTACTGTGGGGCCTGGCAGGAAACAAATGGCACACTCAAAGGGTAAACTGAAGACAGTTTGATGAAGAGACTGTTTACAGAGATGTGGGCAGGCTTTAGGAGAACCAATAAGGGATAAAGTCCCCAAGGACTCGCAACACGAGGACACCATTGCCATCTCTATGCCTGAAGGGACAAAGGGAAACAGTTTCTGGAACTTGCCAAGACCCTTCGCCATGAGACAGGGTTGTATGACTAGAGCCATGGCCTTAGGTAGAGGAATGAAGCTACTGCCAAAAGCCACAAACAGGCAGGAGGGAGTGTGGGGGAAGGTGAAATAAATATCCTGACCTTTCTCTCTTTCCTTCCTGTGATCATTTGCCAAGGCCTCCAAATTGGCTGAAACCAAACAGAAACCAGAGGCAAAGGAGCCTGGGTGTTGTGGTCCATAAAAATCAGCCTCTAAGAACATAGAAAGGCAGAGAATGGACTTTGACAGAGAAAAACCAGAATATGAAAAATCAAAGCATTTTACAGAGTTGGGATGACTCAAAAAACTTTGAACAAAGAGGGAAAGGAATTGATCCAAATAGATCTGTGTTAGACCTGGCACAAAGAAACATGAAGAGAATGATTAAAACATAAACCAGTGGAGAGGAGCAGAGTCTGTGATCTATTTATGTAATTAGGATAAAGAGAGTAAGCTAGAAATAGAGGCATAAGAAGGAATTAGAAGGGTCTGACCAGGGATCTTAAAGTTGTGGATATATTTGAACACAGGGTGTTTCTTATTGCCAACTTTTTCATGTGAGTGTAACACAATTGTAGGACATTGAAAACCTGTTACTGACTGCAAGTATTTTAAATAAATATACTCCAAAAAATGAAAAGTGGCAGTGACTATAACTGAGGATCTGTGGACTATAGGTCAATGAAATAGCTATACTCTGTCGCAGAACCAGTCAGCTGCAAAATAAATAAATAAATAAATAAATAAATAAATAAATAAATAAATAAATAGATCAAGATGCCAGAGAAAAGACATATGGAGACAAAAGGGGAAAAAAACAGCAGTAGAAACCAGGTATCAGATCCCTGATAAGGTATATACTTAAAATTCACTCAAATCCAGAATATGCATGTTGTGCTTTAATTTACCTATAGTTGTCAAGTATACCAAAAAAAAAAAAAGTTATTCATGTTCTAAGTGATATCAATAATAGAAACTGTATCTTCCATGAAGGCAGCCTTTGAAAACAATTATATTAATTACTGTGATTTTATGGAAACATTAGTTTTAGTTTTTGGATGTTAACACCTTTCAAACATCTTTTTCTACATTTTATACTTACATCTCTTTGTATTAGACATGTTCCTGGAAAAAATGCCCCCAAAATAAGAAGCTCTGTGTGTTAACATTTCATTGACTTATATTAAAAATAGGAGCCTTATTCCCCAGAGGGAAAAACCATTTTATGGTGCAATATGTAATAAAACCACATGGAGGTTTGGGGAAAACATTTCTCCCTATTATTACCTCCTGGGAGACTTTATTAGAAAAGTTGGTGTGGGTCCCAAAGGCAGCTGTTGGTTCTGGATCACTCTGCAGTCATGTTTCCTTCCTGACTCAGCGACTATAGAATTTGGTCAAACTGCAGCAATTAAACCACCATGGCCCTCTTTTGTCTCATTGTGAACACCATGTCCAGGGTCATTATTGAGCTAAGGAATGAGGGGCAACATTAGGGGACTTCTAAATTCTGTACCTTGATGGGTAACCCGTGTCAAATTTATTCTTTTTTCTTTCAAAGCTCTAAGATTAGAATTACATGGTAATGTAATTAATTTAGTTGATGTAATTAATGTTATTTTTCAATAAAAACAACCAACCTCTTATTTTGATGAAGATTATAGAATCATATTAGAAGTTATACTTCCCAAATGTGTTCAGGAAATGAGGTATGTGAAAATCATATGCTCGATGTAGAACACCATGAAATATCTACATTTTAAATTCAAAATAATTTTATGTCAAATTTTATCCTAACTTATTATACATGAATCTTACATGGAAAGTAAATAGCAGGTGCAAAGGGTTTATGGAAAATTTATAGAAAAAAACCTCAGTATTGGATATTCTATCCATTTACATTTTCCTTATAAATTTAAAAAAGATTGTAATTCATTTTCAGCAGAATACCTTTCAGCACATGCAATCCCAGTGCACACTAGAAGCAGAATATTAACATTTCATTTACACTTAAATTAGGAGTATATATACTGAATAGATATTGCATAATGACACTATAATAACTAAAATCAATGATATAAGATACATGTTAAACTCTTACTAGTATCCCCACCATGGTTGATTTAAATGAACCTAAATTTTTTTATTGAGGTATAATTGACTAAATAAAGCTCAATTTTAATAAAGTTCTTCCTTTTCTAAACTTATTCTAGAGATTTTTTCCAATTCTTTCATTATATTTAAGAGATAAGCAACCATCACATATGCATCAGGCTTAAAGCAGCAACTTATTCTGAGATTTACTTTTGTCTGCTTTCTTTTCAGTCTAGATATCAATAATTTTGGGAACATTACAGTGAACAAAATGTATTAATCAAATATTCAATTTGTAATATATATCATTATTCCAGGATTTTACAAAACTGAAATTTCGTATTAGAAGATTTAAGATATCAATAATATTTCCTATGCATATTTAAAACATAGGAGTGAGCAGAGTTAATCATTTGGGGAAAACCATTATGGAGACACTAAAATCAAGATCAATTAGTTTCAAAATAAGGTAGGATATAAATGACAGTAATCAGCTTTTACATCCATGATTTCAACTGTTCCAAACAACTAATGTGATGAAGGCAGATAAACAATCCTCACTTATTATATAAGAAAGGTCAAGAATATTAATTTAAGAAATATTTCCCTATTGAGCATCTACTATATAACTAGGTACTCCACTAGATCCTGAGGGCACAGAAATGAACAACAAAAGTCTAGCCCAAGCTAACTAAACCAGTAACCATTAAAGTAAGGAAGACAATGAGTACCTACTTGTCCCTTTCTCTTTGACTTTAAGGTGAGGATGAATACTGAAGGAAGCTTAGTAGGGAGGTACAGGACAGACACTTCAGAAGGAGAAAAGGATATGAGCCATACTTCCTAAGTTTAAGACCAGGTAAAATGTGTGTTACACACTTTCTACTTAGAAAGTATTTCTTTCCCCTGCGACTGGAAATTAGGGTAGCTGTAAAAAAGTTGTGTGCAGTGGGAGGAATTGCTGGATTCAGGAGGCAACTGAAGAACACTGCACAGATTTTAGAAAGTAGGAAAAAATTACTGCTTGAACCAAGCAAAACATGGACATGGTTCTGGTTCTGACATACACAAGTTCGGTTGACATGGTATTAAGGAAATCAAGGACTGCCTGTACTTAAAATGATCATTAAGAGTAATGATTCTAGTTTTGGCATCGAGTATGAGTAGATATATAGACATAATGTATAGCAAAGAATATTTACAGTCACATTTCATGCACTAATAAATAATGCATTCACTTCTCAAAATGCCAAAGAAAATGTGGAAGAGAAAATTTTCATCTATATTCAGGATTAAACTTTCTAATTTTAAATTACCAGACTTCAGATGTAAATTTATTTCAGTTGAAGGGTTTGAAGAGATTAATGGATCTTCTAAAATTCTAGTGTTTAAAAGATGATTTTAATATAATAATCTTGCCATAGGTATGGCAAAAATTATAGACAAATTTATTGAGCACCTATTACGGGACAGCGCTGTGCAGGGTGACTTACTGTGCTATTTAGAACTCTATGTCACATTTCAGTTTTCGCAATTTCTCTGTCAGTAACTTTTCCATTGTTAATTGACAACTAAATTATTTTAAATACAGCTCATTTATTCTATAAAGCTGGTACCAAAGACCTGTCCTCATCTGAATGGGGCAGAGGGGGAGGGAAGGAAGGGAAAGCTAAATCCTACTGAATACTTAAGATTTGACTTTCTTGCTATTTGTAGTGTTATCTATATGGTCTTTCAGAAATCCCCAAACTTGTATAAAGTCAGGGACTTGAGATAAGATCAGCAATCTATCAATTTCAAAGACCACATTTGTCAGCCGTTGTTTCTTGCCTTAAGGTCCTATTCAGCGGTAACTGCCCATTTAGGTAGTAAATCGTGCCCCTTAGTACCTTAACTCTACGACTCAGCGCCTCCGATCTCGTCCGTCTACTCTAAGGGAAAAGAAAGCAGGGAGGAGGGCCAGAGCAGGACGGCGGGGCGGGGGAGGCCGAGGTGACAGCAGGTGAGAGCCTGGTGCAGATGAGGAAGTGAGACTGGGGCCGTGTGGGTATTACTCATTCTGCTTCACCGCCGGTGTTGCCTGCAAGCGGAACTTCTCTCCTCTCTTTCAGTCCAGCTGAAGTTCTATCTAACTGCAGTCACTTCCCATCCCGGTTCGCTTGGGGGAAAACCGTGCGTCCGTGTAAGGGAAGGGAGTCAGAACTGCGGGGTCAGGTAGCCTCTCTCGTGACGCCGCGTGCCCTCGCCGTCAGAGGCCGAGCTTCCCAAATCAGTCCCTACCGTTCCCCGAACCTGCCCTCCCTCTACTCTTGGCAACTCCCCGGGTAGCCCAGAGAGACCTCTCCCGAGCCCCAGGATGCGCTCAGAGAACACATGCTGCGTGGGAGCGGAGCCCAACCTTGACCAAGAGGGAGGACAGGTTGCTCCGGTCACTGCGAGAGGGGCAGCTCTGAGGGTACAGGGTCCTGAGAGCAATCAACCAGACCCGTCCCTGCCCCAGGCAGCCACAGCGGGTGGGGCCAGTTCAGAAGCAGAACGCCGCTGAGCCTCCTAATTTACCTTTCTCCCTCCGACTGCCTGCCGCCCTTCTGACCACGTCCCCACAGTTTCCCAACGCCCCCTTCCCCCAACCCACGACACCTGAGGGAAACTTTTCCCTCTCCCCTCAATTCAAACTGAGCTGCTTCTACGGTTGCCGCAAACCGTCCTCTCCCTAGCAACAAGGTTCCGGCCGTAGAGCGAGCGGCTCTAGGTGTAAGGAAGGTGATGTCGTAAAGCCGCGAGTGTCGTAAACCAGGTGCGGTGGGGAGGGGGGAGGGGTGGAGGCGGAGGGGTGGGGGGGAAGGGGGAGGGAGGGGGAGGAGGTGACTCGAGCATTTAGACACAAGCGAGAGGATCATGGCGGATGGCCCCAGGTGTAAGCGCAGAAAGCAGGCGAACCCGCGGCGCAATAACGGTGAGTGGCGGAGGGGACCGGGGAGCGGCGGAGTCAGGGGGAGCCGGGCAGCCGGGGCGCCCCCGGGGGTGAGGGGGGCGAGCCGGGCTGGGGGCGGCCGGGGCAGGGACGGGCAAAGTGGAGTGGGAAAGTAGAAAGTAGTGCTCTCTGCCCCCCTCCGCTGCTGCCGCTGTCGGAGCCGCGCCGCGGCCGCTCGCTCTCCCTGAACCGTTATGTCTCTTACCTGGTCTCTCTCCGCCTAGCGGCTCCTGCCGCCCCTGCCGCCTCCTTGGACCGTTAGCCGCCGCATCCCCGGCGCAGGGCGGGCGGCCGGGACGCGGCCAGCCACTTTTCTGGTCCCGGGTGGAGCGGCTGTTGCTTCTTTTCGCACTTTTCTCCACTCTTTTGCCCCTCGGCGCCTCCCCTCTCCCCCTCCTCTCAGCCCCCTCCGCGTTATTCTCCCTTAGCGCGGAGGCCCCCGGGAGCCGAGGAACAAACTTGTGGCCGGCGCTGACCGTGCAGAGTGGCTTCCCCGCGCCGCGGCCCCGGCCGGCGCCGTCGCTCGGGCCCCGCGGCTCGGGCCGGGCCGGGCTGCGGGCGCGCGGCGGGCGGCGGCGGCGGCGGCGGCGGGACGCGGCGGCCGCAGGCTGCGTGTCGTCCGTGCGCGCGTGTGCGCGGGCGCCGGCGGAGCGCGCCGCTGGCGGACCGGGCTCGGCCGGCGGCGGTAAAGTTGTGACCGGCCGGCGAGGCGCGCTCGCGGAATGGGGATTAGCGGAGCGGAGGCGCGGGTCCCTAAGCACCCCTCCTCCCCCGCGCCTCCGACCACCGCGCCCTGGACCCCCGGCTGGGGACGCCGAGGCGAGCCCCGCGAGTGAGGTCCACTTTCAGTGGGGAGCTGGCGGGGCGGCAGGGGAGACGGGGCAGGAGCGGGCACCTACTTGCTGCTGTGGGAGATCTGTGGATGGCGGCGAGCTGGGCAGCGGGTGTGTTTGTGGAGTTGTTACCTGGTCTTAGAGACAGGGAAGCAGCACAGACAGATCCCCCCTCCCCGGGGGAAACTCCTTCTCCGCGCTGGGATGGGGTTCTGTGCGTATGCCTCTCATTTTTCTCTTTCGGTTTTTGGGGAAGTTGTTACCTGGGCCGGACGCACGGAGCGCTGAAGCCGGATAATGGAGCTTGGATGGCGCTCTCGGTCTCGGGTGGAAGGAGGGTGGGGGAGGGGGCAGACGGACCGACGGACGCACGGGTCTGCTGCTCTCGCTGCAGCTGCAGTGTTTATTGATTTGTGCTGGTGTGCCGGGGCAATACACACCCCTCTGCCTGGCGTGAGAGTTAAAAAAAAAAAAAAAAAAAATAGAGACAGCAAGAGAGAGCGAGACCCGAACATGTGGTTGTTGTTGCACAGTCGCCTTTTCCAGTTTGGAGAGACGTTGTAAGTTGATGGTATTTCTCTTATCTTGGGGGCGATTCTGTGCTTTCTCTCCCTCTTGTTCAGCGGCGAAATGTCTGCTGATTGTTATTGTCTGGACAGTTCCTGTGGCGAAAGGGGCGAGACTTCTCCGCCCGGGGGCGGCGGGAGCGCGGGGCGAGATCCCCCGCCCGCGCCGGCCGGGTACCTGTTTGTATAATAATGGGCGGCAACGGCCCTGCCGCTGGCTGCCGCCGAGTCTATATAAGGAATTACATGTACATTTCGGACCGAGGGGTTCGTTTTGGTTCCTACGTTATTTTTAAAACGACTTTTTAACTGTAGGGAAATAAATGCGCCTATAATGGGATTGCTGTTTCTTCCAGAAAATGAGGAAATACGTGTTTAAGTAAAAACTCTCTCGTGCTCCCCCGCCCCACCCCCGCTCCTGGGCTCCCTTTCTCCCTCCCCTCTGGGATGCGAAACGCGAGGTTTTGTAACCTTTCCTGGCAATTTTAGATTTTGTGTGGGATTTCCTGTCTAGAAGCAGATACGAAGATTTTAAGCTGTTTCAAGATGTTTCCTTCCAATCGTAAAAATATTTTTAATGTATTTGAGCCGACATTAAAATCACTGCTTTCATGAATGATTTTAGTTATTCAAATAAACATTTGCGTTTTAAAGACGTCTGTTAGTTATGATTGATAACTAGTATTTGGTATCGTCATTGTGGAAAGATGACTTGTTACAGCAAGGAGCTGAGCATAGGCTATTGCAATTTTAATTTCCTGTTTTAGCGTCAAATAGTGTGCTATATTGAGCTGTTGCCACTGTTGCTGATGTGGCTTTATGAAAGGTAAGTTGGTTCAGAAAGGGCTGCTCGCTTTTTACCTTATTTAAAATGTTCATCGCCAGAGAAAGGGGCTTTTCTTGTTGCTGACGACATGTGTGTGACATGTGAGTCTGAACCACCCAGCGTCTGTGCAGCTGCTGTAAACATGTTTACCTGAACAGGAAAGAATGGATTTTTCTCCTAAAGATCCTGTGATATGAATATTACACTCATAAGGCATATCAACAGATGACTTAAGGGGGAAAAAAAGCTATCCTGAAAGGTACTTGAAATCAACAGGAAAAAGAGGTTCTCGATCGCTGCAGCAAATGGCAACTTGTGCAGGTAGAAAAAAGATGGTGTTTAGTTTTCTCCTGCATGTATGTCAGCCCCCTCCTGTCTGCTGCTTTCATTCTCAAGGGAGGGATTTATTTACCACGCTTGCTGTCAGTGTTTTTCCTTTGTGTTTAATATTAGAAAAACAGATTTGGGCTGTTTAGCACAAAATGTCTTGTCTGCAGTAGGCATTACTCTCAGAAAACAAAAGGTGTTTAAGATAGCACCGTACCACTACAGGTATCTTCCATTTTCATCACTTTTGGCTCTGTCCTTGTATTTCTTTTTGTTCTCAAATGCATTTCATCCATTGCCGATGATTACAGCCATGCTATTTGATTAAGCCTTATAATTTGCAAATTAAAAATGAAGTTATATGCCATTGTGTTGTGAAACCTCAGAATAGGTGCTGGTTAATATTTCTTAGCAACGCAGTCATATTTAAGTTGCAATTGTTTATTGGAGAGAATTGCATGAAAAATGTTAACTCTTAAATCTTTTTAATGAGGGAATAAATGATATGTACAGTGGGTGATAGTCATAGAGATATTTTATGTTGTTATTTATATGTAAGTAATTTTTTTGTTCATTTAAAAATAAGATATATAGATTTTATTGCTAGGCCTCCAGTAAAACATTTTAATTTCCTTTCTGGAATATATCTGCAGAGTAGGATGTTAGTGGGAGAATCAAGTAATGTAACTTGACATGGGTAAACCAATTGAGCAAGGCTTGGCCAAAGCATCAAACATTAGATAGTAACTTTATGGTGATGATGTTAGTCATCTATAAAGCAGTGGCATTAGAATTGCATAAAATTGATTTTTACCATTTGTAATGTAATGCTTCGTTTGTTGTATTTTAAAAATATGTCTTCTAATTTTCCACTTCTACTCTGTGGTTTTCGGATGTACGTATGTATGCATTTTGGAGGTAGGGGGAGAGAAATGTGCTGTAGCTACTAATGACCACATGCTGATTAATTCACTTTGGATGGAATAGGAGGTACATATTTTTCTGTCATTTGCATCATTTCCACTTGCTGTCTTTGGAAACCGCCAGTAGAGGATGCTAACAAAAATGATTATTGGTGTAGTAGCACCGTAAGTCTATCTCCTGTTGATTGGGACCTCTGCATTAATAGGGACCTTTGGTGTAATTCTGGATCTTAGTGTTACTTAAAACTAGCCCTGGGTAAATTAGGCATAAGCATTTTCTAGTCTGCTAGTCTGCTTAGATGGAAAGAAGTAGAAATGTTTTAACTTGAACAATTTTATAAATATGAGCTTTTTAAATACTGAGATTGATATTGCTATCCATTCAGCCTTGCTTTAGACCAGTTGTATTACTGCTTTTTTTTTTAAGTTTTTATGTTATTAGGTTTGGAAAAGATATGTGATGATTGGCCTGTATTTATTTTGCATATTTTCTATACTTTTTAACCTTTTTTATTCATTGTAGGATTTCCTGAAAACATATATTTTATTTTATTTTTTAAAACATATATTTTAGATGTTAAAATTTGTAAACTGTTAAATATGGTTAAGAAAAATTGCAATTAATTGATTGTTAATACTTTCTAATTATATTCCCATAACTTATGTAAAAAACTATATATGGGTTGGGCAGACAACAACGAAAGAAAGTGTTAACCAGCAGTCACTCAGATGTTAGTGATTTTTAGATTTTGTCTTTTCCTTTCTCTTCTGATTCAGAATTAAGTTAAGAATCAGAATAAGATAGTGTGTAAACTTTACATTTATCAATTGTAAATTAAGAAATATAAGTTTGCTCTGATGTTTTAAATGCAGCAAAAAAGTGTCTTTAGTTTGATAATTATTGTATGTTTGTATTCATTAATTCTTTTCAAACTGTGTAAATTGGTAATGTAACTTTGACATATAAATAATTGCATGAGACTTGATGTATTCAGTAATATCTTTTTGGTGTGTGTCCATATAATTATATTAATATAACTTTTGGAAGGCTTTTGTTAGGTCAAATGTTAGAAATATTTATTTCCCTAATTATTTTTAATGGTGTTTCTATAAATGCAACAAAAGCAGTATCATAATGCAACAGTAATACTGTTTATCTTGAATTAAGTAGGAATTACCTGAATTACCAGGTAAGCCTGTGTGAATTTCTCATTTTAGGGTGTCACAGTTTTTCAAGAGTATGTGTTATGTGTGTGTGTGTATCTGTGTGTGTGTGTAAATATAGTTTTACATTTCCTGACAGATGTTTCTTGAATTTGGTGTTCACCTAATTCTTAGAGCTCAGTAGTAAATAGGTGTGATTCACTTACTACTTTTATGAACTGGGGAAGTTTACCACAAAGCCATAACATATACAATTGTGGCATGGAGCAAAACTTAAATTATCTTATAAATTGAAAGCATCAATCATTTGTTAAGATGAGCCTTATGTAAAAGCATATAGAATATTTCGGGGGTTTTTTCTTTCTTTCGTTTATAGTATTTTTGAAAGTTTGTACCCTGTGTTCACAGTTTTTGTTACTTTGAAGCATGTGGTGAGAACTGAGAAAGTTCTATCAAATTGGGAATGATACTTTAAAAATAACACAATTATATCCCATAATTGTGTTTTTATTGTTTTTTTCTCCTTTTTTGCTTTCCCCTGTATAAATTACTTTTAAGCATGTGATTAGAGCCATATGTAAACACAGATGCAACATTATGTGGAATTATATTAACTACTCTAAACTACCTGTATTGAATTGTAGTAGAGAAGAAGAAAAATCATGTAGATGTTGGAAGAAGATATGCATTAATATGTAAAAGTGCAATGAAAGGTTAGAGGACTTGATGAAATTGTAGAATAGTATTTGGGATTAGAAAAGGTTTCTTAGTGTTTGCAGCATGATCACTAATTTATGGGGAAATGTCTGTTCCTCTCTAATAGAGATAGAAGCTAGAATAAAAGTTCATTGTTAAAAGAAAATCTTAAACTCTTAAACTAGAAAAGTAACCTGGTTAGGAAATAAAATATTTTTAAAAACACTTTTTAGAAGGCTATATTTTGTACATATTACTAGTAAAATATCATTAAACTAGGTGTAAGTTGAAATAAAATTAATGGATATACACCTAATAGAACAAGATTTTAGTAACCCCAGTTAAAATTTAATCTATTATACATGCATTGCTTTAGGAAATAATCTTTCCTTTGGATGGGATAGTGTTTTCAGAATCGTATTCCTAGAGGAAGCATTCTTAGGACATCAATATTAATTAATAAATACTTTCAGTGTGGTGTATATGAGCATGTCTAGATTTTTAACCTTGATGGAGGTGGGTCATACTGCTTGTTAACGTGGAACTGGGTTGCTTGAAAAGATGGCAGTATTCTATAACACTTAAATATAACAGTGTTCTCTAATAAGGAAAATCTCCCTTACAGTTGTTTTTGGAGAAAAAAATTTAATATTTAGAACTCATTAATTTTGTTAAAACATATTTTGAAGTATATCATTTAGGTGTAGATAAATTGAAGGATTCCAAAAAGTAAAGCAAAAACAGCCAAATGTAAGTCTATACTTGTATTATAGCTATGAAATATTTTTTCATGCTCTTAAAAGTTATCTCATTTATTTTTTAAACATCTTCCTGTTATTTAATATATACCTACTATATTTATAGGGATTGCATATATCTGTCCATGTAGATAATTCTCCTCATAATCAACTTTATGTATTTATTGAGACTTGATACAGGGAGTTTGAGTATAAACTATGGCTGTTGGTTGGAGACCTTATAGTATGGCAGCCTGGGAACAACTTCATCATCTCTTTTGCAGTAACAACTACATCTGTGCTGGAATTATTAGTAACAGATGTTTTGTGACCTCTTAATTCCCACTCCCCTCCCTGCCTTCCCCATCCGTAGTTAAAATTAAATGTGAATGGGAGATAAATAAGGGAATGATGTCAATTTCTCATGTTTATTGTTGTATTCTAAGAATATTGGAAGTCTTCTATTTTCCCCTTTTAAGATATAATTTCAAATTTTTAGGTACTGTAACTATCTTAATTTTGGTTTTTAGATATTTTTAATATTCTGGTGTCAATTTTCTTTTTATAATATGTGATACCATTATTTCTTAGTTATCTCAGTTGCTATTCATGGTCACCAACCTGTAATGTATTCTAATTTTCCTTATTCTTAAGGTCTTTATCCCCATTTAATCCTCACTTCTAATTGAATGGTTGACTTTTTGTTAAATGCTCAGAGTATGACTAGTTTGTTAATTTAAAAATTCATTTTTCTCTTGGAATCTTACATGTTTTATATGGAAGGGATCTTTAGAGATTTTTTTCTATCTGAAAACTGATACAGATAAGCTGAAGTTTAGGGCCTTCAAGTAGAAATTCCACTAGAGACTTTAACTTACGTTTTAGAAGAGGTAGTAGATTGTCTGAACTTGGGCTGAAATACTCTGCCTTACATATGTGAAAAGGCTGTGAAAATCACTGTATCCCTTTAGTGTTTTCTCCTTTCTATCCTATGAAACTAAGTTGCTATTCATTCCTATTGCTACATCACTGTTCTAAAATCTCTTTTGATCTTGTTTTTTTTTTTGTTGTTGTTGTTGTTATTGTTGTTTTGGTGGTGGCAGGGGTAAACAGTTGGAGAGAAAAAATAATTCTGTATGAATAAATATTAGGAAAATAAATAATTTCAGAGCTAGAGAGATTTGGAGAATCATTCAAATTTGGTTTTGCAGATAAGCAAACTTTCAGGGAGGTAAAATGACTTTGCCAAGTTCCTTTTACTAGTTAGCTTGGACTAGGTTACAGCTTTTCAGGTTCATAGCTCAGTATTTCTTTTATTAGGCCATTTGAGCATGTTTATCTATGATGGCAACAAGGAAGAACTAAATGTCATGAATTTTCAAATTCATCATGGTTAAAACCAAGATGTAAGGAATGCTCAGTCATCACAGAAAAAGGGATTTCTTTAACCATTTGCATAAATTTATCAAATTTAAAAGTTGACATAACTATCACGTAAAACATTGCAGATAACAAAGTTGGTTTGTATTGTTTAGAGGCATACCTCATTATTTTGATTATAATTTTTCCTCTTCATTCCCAATCTCAACACCTTCCTGACTCTCACTTGCACCCAATCTAGTATGTTTTATATATATTCTTGGTTATGTCTCTATTCTTGTAAAATAATGTTGTTATTTGTGTGTTTTACATCTATATAACTGCTATTTTGCTATATATTTCTTCACTAAGCATTTTTTGGTATCTGTTCATATTGCTCTATGTACATGTAGTTCATTGATTCTAACTGGCCAATATTTCATGGTTTGCATGTAGCACAAATTACCAGTTCCCCTAATGACGGATGCCCAGGTTGATTCCAACTCTTGAGTACAAATAATTTTGTAATAAACATCTTCATACATGTTGCTAATGGCCGTGGAAGAGTTTTTCTAGGTATACATATCCAGGTGTGGTATTGCTGTGTAATAGGTTAGTCACATATTTAATATCACTAAATTATGCCAGATTATTTCTGAAATGGCTACACCAATTTTTGCCCTCACCAACATCGTATACAAATTTTTACTTTTTCCCAGTTTTGCCAGCATTTCTTACTGTAGAACGTCCTACATTTTGCTAATTTAACTGTTGTTAAATGGAATCTTATGGTTTGGTTGCTGTGATAGGTTTCTCTGTTTACCAGGGAGGTTGATCATTTCTTCATATCCTTGCTAGCTGTTTGAGTTTGCCTTCTCATGTCTGGCCTGTTCATACCCTTTGCCCTTCTTTTTGGTTGGGTTTCCATTTTTTGTTGGTTTCCCAGAATCCTCTATCTGAGATAGTAATCCCTTGGTAATTTTAGACATGGCAAATATTTTCCCAGTGTGTCAGCATGTGTTGACTTTGACAGTGATAAACAAATCCTTAATTTTAATGTACTTGAAGTTTTTTATTTTGTGGGCAGTAAAAAGTCCTTCATGATCCACAAATTGCAAAGGTATTTTCCTGTGTTTTCTTCTAATAGTTCTGTAATTTTACCTTTCATATTTAAGTCTTTAATGCATCTGGAGTTCACCTTTTGAATATAGAATTTCTTTCTTCCTTCCTTCCTCCCTTCCTCCCTTCCTCCCTTCCTTCCTTTCTTCCTTTCAGAAACAGAGTGGTTAAGAGTGTGGTTTATCCTGTCATTTACTAGCTGAGTCACCTTGACCAAGTTACTTAGTCTCCCTATGCTTGAATTTCCCCATGTGTAAAATGGGTATGATAATCTCAGAGTTGGGAAGGTTAAATGAGGAGTGTAAAGCACGGTGCTTTATATGTGTTTGTTTAAATTTTTACTTACATTATTAGATTAAGTTATTTTAAATATATCTTCCATCAACTGACAATTTCTTATTCTCTTATCCAATATTAACTCTGATATAACTTGATTTAAAAGGATGTGGTTATAAAATTTATTCATTATTTCTATAGCTTTGACTTTAAACATTGCTTAGTTGTTCTGGCCTTAAGGACAAGGCTGTTTGTTAAATCAGTAATAGAATAGTATCTTAATGCTATTTGTGTTATGTCTTTCAGGTTGAGGAAGGATGCCTTGGACTCTTTTATTATATTGAGGGGTATTATATTGAGGAAGACCTTACCGTATTACTTTTGTATGTAATAAGGACATGAACTTTGAGGATAAGGTCCCCATGCTATTTTATTGCATAACACAAAGAACCCAAGCCCAAGGAAGCTAAACTTTATATTCTATATTTGAATACCCTAAAGAGTGTGCAGTCCACAGATTCTCATACAGATTCATTCGTTTAGTTGGGAATATTTTTAAGAAGATGGTTGTATGTATTCTTAACACATAGTATGTTCTTGTGGCATAGATCAGGGCAATCCTAAGACAGAAGTTGAAATTGTACCATTTTGTGTATGTGTGAATAAACTTTATTGAGATATAATTTACATACATCATTATGCTTATACATTTTGATGACTTTTCACATACTTACATGCATGTGTAACCACCACCACAGTTAAGCTATAGAGCATTTCCATCATCCCAGAAAGTTCTCTCATACCTCATCTCAGTCAGTCCTCCCCTAGTCTAGCCCAAGCAACCAAGGATCTGTTTTTGATGAGTAGAGATTAGATTTACTCTTTCTAAAAGAGTTTCCTATAAATGGAATCATACAGTATGTACTGTTTTGCCTGCCTTCTTTTACTCATGTGATGTTTTCAAGATTCATCCATGTTAATTGCATGTATCAGGAGTTCATTCCTTTTGTATTGCTAAGTAGTATTCCATTGCATGAATATATCACAATTTGTTTATCCATTCCCCTACAATGGGCAAAATATTTGGGTTGTTTCTGGGTTTTGGTATAGAATAAAGCTGTTGTGAACATTTACATACAAATTTTCATGTGGATATATGCTTACATTTTTTGGGGGTAAATACCCAAGGTTTGAATTGCTGGGTCATATAGTAAGTACATGCTTGACTTTGTAAGAAACTGGGAACTGGTTTATAAAGTGCTTGTAACATTTTACATTGTATGAAAGTTTTAGTTGTTCCAATCCTTATAAACATTTGTCCATGTTTTTAATTTTAGCTATTCTAATAGTTATGTCATAGTATTCTTTTGGTTTTAGTTTGGACTTCACTATAATGATGTTTGGGTATCTTTTTGATGTACTTATTGGCCATTTGTGTATTTTCTCTTATGAAATGTCTATTCCAATCATTTGCCCATTTTTAATTGGGTTGCTTTTTATTATCAAGATGTAAGAGTTCTTTATATATTCTGGATCCAAATTCTTTTTGGATATAGGTATTTAAAGTATTTTTTTTCCTTTCTGTGGCTTACCTTTTGATTTTCTTAATGATATCTTCGAAGTGCAAAAGTTTTAAATTTTGATGAAGTCCAATTTATAACTTTATTTTCTTAGGCTTTGTGCTTTTTGTGTTTTAAGGAATCTTTGCCCATTCCAAGATTTCTTCCCTTGTGTTTTTAGAATTTTATAGCTTTAACATTTAGGTCTATGATCCATTTCAGGTTAATTTTTGTCTTTTACCCTGTTTTGATCTTCATCTACAAGCCTGCCTGAGGTAGCCCTGAGTAGTTTGCAGGAAGCTAAAACTTGGTCTTACTAATCAAAATTCTGTGTGAGAATTTCTCTTTGAGTATGTTAAAAATATTTTTCAAGACCCAACTAAGAATCAGAGCTCAAGATTGTAGAGAAACACAAATCCTACTTTCCTGGTTTTATACATTTTAAACTGAGAGCAATGGCTTTGTGCTTAGTCAGTGTTTTCAGAATTTTTCATGTCCTTGACACATTTTTAATTCACAGAGAAATACTTGAGTGAAGCTAGAGTTTCAGAGAAAGGTGCCCAAAGAGAGTGTCCATGGTGAATGTTATCTTCATGGTCTCTTATTTCCTACACAGTTTTAATGAGTTTAGCATTATACCAATTCTTTTTTACATTCCATAGCTTTTATCTTTACATGGGAATTTGTTCAAACCTACCATTTATCTTGAATTCATTAAGGGACATAATTTTATCCCTTTGAAATGAACATTTTTTAAACCATCTCTCAGTATAAGGATTCCACTTTACTGTTCTGCTGAAGCTGCAGTACCTAGTAGAGGTCTCCAGTGACCTCCAAATCCTACCAGCATTTCTCAACCTTTATCTTACTTGACTTTCCTATATTTTTTATTGTTGAATCTCCTGGAAGGTTTTGCTTCCTTAGCTTCTGTATTTTTACTCTTTTCTTAAATTCTCATCTTTCTCCATTCTTGTTTCTTAGAGCCTCTTTTTGAAATTACCCAGGGCTGTCTCTTCTCACTCAATATACCCTACCTAGAAGTCTGACCCAATTCTTTTAGTCTTAGCTTCCACATATATGCTGATGTTTTCAAAATCTTTGTCTCTTGCCCAGAACTAGATTGAGTTCCAAATATGTATGCAGTTGTCTGTGCAACTTTTCCATCTATATATCCCACAGGACTGTCAAATTTCACAAGTCCAAAGTCGAACTAATTTATTTCCCACCAAGTCTTACTTTCCTTCTTATTCATGATCTTGTTAGTGCCACCGCCAATGTATTATACTCAAGTTAAAACCTAGGGTTAACCTTCCCTCTCATAACCTGATGATCACCAAACTGCCAGTCCTACATTCTGAATGTCTTTCAAATCAGTCTTTTCCTCTCCATTTCTATCTCTCTGGCTTTAGGATCTTCATTTCTCATGGAAAACCTATTGTTTGTCCCTACTCTTCTTTGCCATGCAGGCTGCTGCCAAAATTATCTTTGTAAAAAACAGATGATTTAATAATTCTCCCAATCAGATGCCTTCTCTGGATCTTTATTAACTTACTGGATAAAACCAAGATTCTTTCCATGATATACAAAGCCCAGATTTATGATCCTGTCCCTGCTATTTCTTCTGTCTGCTGACCACTTCCCTCCTCCTCCTTTTAACTATAGATTCCTGTATCCACAGGCTGTATTTCCCTCCATGCATTTGAATATATTTTGGTTCCTTCTACCTGAAATATATTTCCTTTTTCCCTACCTCATATTTTCTGCTATATTTTGAAAGGTGGACAGGAATGTATCTCAGATATTTCTTCTTCAGAAATGCTTTCTCTGATCCCTTTCAGTCTATTCTTCTTAAGTTGGTGATTTTTCATTTAAGTTAAAATATTACTCCCAGGTGCCCGGCTAGCTCAGTCGGTAGAGCATGAGACTCTTAAAATATTACTCCCTTTACATTTTTTTTGCCCAATAAAAGGTAACATACAACCAGATAAAGCTACCCTCCTTACCCCCCTTTTTACTTTGGCATAAATTATTATTATGCCAATTACCTTGGCATAAATGCTTGGTCTTACTGATTTTTAGCTACATAGTTTACCCCTCATTTTGTTATGGTTAAAGAAAAAAATGTTTAATTCCTTTGAACTTTGATGAGTTGATTACAGATGCATTTATTTACTTATTCATATTTATGAGTAAAGTGTATATGTCACTGAAATAACTCCCACACAATTCTTATTAAGATAGTATTTTTTCTATTGGACTTTTCTATTTCTTTTTTTTATGTTATGTTAATCGCCATACATTACATCATTAGTTTTTGATGTAGTGTCCATGATTCATTGTTTGCATATAACACCCAGTGCTCCATTCAGTACATGCTCTCTTTAATACCCATCACCAGGCTAACCCATCCCCCCACTCCCCTCCCCTCTAGAACCCTCAGTTTGTTTCTCAGAGTCCATAGTCTTTCATGGTTCGTCTCCCCCTCAGGATCCCCCCCTTCATTCTTCCTTCCTGCTATCTTCTTTTTTTTTTTTTTTTAACATATAATGTATTATTTGTTTCAGAGGTACAGGTCTGTGATTCAACAGTCTTACACAATTCACAGCGCTCACCATAGCACATACCCTCCCCCATGTCTATCACCCAGCCACCCCATCCCTCCCACCCCCCACCACTCCAGCAACCCTGTTTGTTTCTGACATTAAGAATTCCTCATATCAGTGAGATCTATTTCTTTTTATCACCTGTTCCTATTCCTTGAAAATCCATCGTAACTAACTTGTGTTTTATTTTTATTTTTAAAGCACTTACTTTTTTATACTCCATTTAGTTCTGTATCTGCCTTGAACATTCTAGATATTAGTGACATAATTCCTTCTGATCTGATATATGTAGGTGCGTTTATGGATAGAGCATTGAACTAGGAGATAGAAGTCTTAGATAGAAATCTTAGTCTAATGTTAAAGCTGCCATTAATTGGCCTGTGAAATTGGGAAAATAATTTATTTGGCCTAAGTCTGTTCATCTGTAGAATGAATATGATGGATTAATGTGTGCTAGGCAATGAAACGCCGAAGATGAGAAATGCAGTTTCTCGCTTTAAAGAGCTTACAGTATACTAGAGGGTAAAAAAAAAAAAAAACAGAAAAACAAACCTTTAGAATATAGTTTGGTAATTGATGTGATATTCTATCCCATATGCATAGAGGGGATGGCCAAATCTTAAAGAATGTGTGTGGGTTATCTTAGTAAAAATGTGGAATATATTATTCCAGGTAGGGGAATAGAATGTACAGAAGTATATGAGACACACACACGCACACACACGCACACACATACATATATTGTGGGACCTGCAAGTCACAGGTTTGGTTGAACTCTGTAGGGTTAGTGGAGGAAAGGCTAAACATGAGGCTAGAGAATTAGATAGAAAGCAAATGAAAAAAAAAAGACAAAAAACAGCTTTATATTGCCATGATGGGATTCTATCTTGAAAGTGTTGAAGAATTGCCAAAGATCTTAAAGCAGGAAGTGACTTGAATATAATTATATAGTTCATCATCTTATTTTCTTTATGTATTAAATTTTAAATGATTAAAAATTCAAGAGTATACATGCCTTACTAAAAGTGGGAAAAACTATTAAAGTAAAATCTGATTTGTCCTGCTTTCCTGAGTTTTGGCTTATGTATACTATAACACTAATAGATTCACGTAGAAATTGCTCTAAAATGGTGCTGCCACCACACCACTTCTATTGTCATCATCAATATCAATAAAAAGCAGCCTTTACTAGAAACAAAAGTGGCCTTGGTTAGAGTTGGTTGCTAAAATCTATGACATTGGGGAGGGTATGTGTTGTAATGAGCACTGAGTATTATATAAGACTAATGAATCACTGATGTACTCCTGAAACAAATAATATATGTTAATTAATTGAATTTAAATAAATTTTTTAAAAGTTAAAAAATAAAAAACAAATTTATGCATCAAGTTGGCCATGCATTTCTGAACTCTGCACTATTGTAAGGAATTATGTTTTCATTTTTTTCTTCTTTCTAAATCATTAAATCACAGCTTATAAATGTGTTGTGTACTTACAGTCCCTATGGCATAAGATGGTTTTACTGCTATTGATGATGGCTCTCCAAACGTGTAAAATCCTTCGAGTTTATTATTTCTTCATAAATTTCTGGGTTGTTTCTGGCACTTATTAATGGTTCTGTGTAGAACTCCCATCTTGTGAACCTGTTATATATACTTTGATATCCGTTCTCTATTACAGATATTTAATAAAATACAGTTAGATAATCCTTGCCATTCTTTTGGCTGGCATGATCTCAAGACCTGATTGCCTATGGTAAATGAGACTAGTAAGTACGCTGGCTATTTTATTGTTTGCATTGAAATAACTAGGCATCCACGAAACCAGATCAAATAAAATAAAACTTTTTCTCTGCTTATTCCAATATTTACTAAGAAAGATTATTTTAAATAATTCACAGTGCTGATGAATTTGCCTATTCCTTCTGTGGTCCTATTTTTTGCTTAATATGTTTTCAAAGCATGTTATCAGGTACATGCCAATTTAGAATTATCATTGCTTTTATCATTATTTAGTGACCCTCACTTTCTAGGATAGTTTTTCCATAAAGTCAACTTCAGATGATATTAATATAGCCACACAACCATGAGAGACTATGGACTCTGAGAAACAAACTGAAGGTTCTAGAGGGGAGGGGGGTCGGGAGATGGGTTAGCCGGGTGATGGGTATTAAAGAGGGCACGTATTGAATGGGGCACTGGGTGTTATACGCAAACAATGAATCATGGAACATTACATCAAAAACTAATGATGTAATATATGGTGATTAACATAACATAATAGAAAAAAATATAGCCACACAACCTGAGTGTTTCTCATTGAAAATAGCTGTAGTCCTGATATATGTTTTTCTTATTGAACAACAAAAAAAAAAAAATTCAAGCTTTTTTGGGAGTTACACTATATGCTACAAGATTAAAGACAGTGCCCTTTTTTAGGCCAAGTGCAGAGGAAACACACTTTATCATGTCTCAACCTCTAAGTTAATAATTTTTAATGTAAAAAATAGTGCCTTATTTATACACCATTTTTCTCTATTTTACATGTGACCTAATTTGTATGTAGAGGGACTTTGTGCTCTGTATGTTATATACCAAATGTTTTTAATCTAAACTTTAAAACCTAACCCCATTTTACTAGTATTTATTTATATCTTATTTATATGCTTGACTTGTCTTATGTATTATGTGTTACAATAGTTAAACTTAATGGTCATAAAATTCTATGTAATTTCAATTTCTGTCACATCAAGCTGATTATTATTTATTTATTTATTTATTGGTGGGAGGCATCCTCCTCTTTTTTTTTTTTTTTTTGTTTTTCATTAGAGATAGATTTGGAATTGTACTGTACCAACTGCAAAAATAGTTCAGGGCAGTAAGACAGACTTTGAGTGTCTATTATATTGAGAGTCTAATATATTAAGCATATGGGGAGGGAAGCAAGATGCTAGCTATTTTAAGGTCTCATGGCTACACTAACGTCCATCTTGTGCATGTTCACCTGGGTTGTATAGAGTTTGGGGATTTCCATCTGCCATTACTGTATTTGGTTGAGTCAGCAGTCAGGTAACAGTAGTGGTCATACTTCTGCCATTATGTTCTCTGAGTTGCTGATCACCATAGTCTCACAGATGAGGAAAGTGGTTACAGAGGGAAGGTCTGAGATGTAAAGTAAAGAACACAGGAAATGGTAAATATAGGTAGGTATAGATAAAACCTGGGAGCAGGGTAAAATTATTGATTAGCTGTAGACTTTGGTAAGTTATGTATTCATGTTAAAATCTCTGAGATAAGAAATAAAAATCTAGAAATAATATGGGTATCTTTCAAATTAGAGAAGAGGGAAATAGAATGAGAAAAAATAATCTAAGAAAGAAAAAAAGGAAGGAAGGAAAAGAAGAGAAACAGAAAAAAGACAAGTGGAAAGCACAAAGTAAGATTAGTAATAGATGCAAATATATTAGTAATTACAGTGCATATAAACTGACAAAATGCTCCAGTTAACAGAAGCTGATTGTCAGATTGGATAAAATAACAAAATCTAGATATGTACTATTTATAAGAAACATACCTTTAAAAAGGATATAGAAAACTTGAAAATAGAAAGGATGTAAAAAGATGCGCTTGACAGTACTTACTAAAGAAAGGTTGTGTTGTGTGGCTATATTAATACCATCTGAAGTTGACTTTATGGAAAAACTATCCTAGAAAGTAAGGGTCACTAAATAATGATAAAAGTAATGATAATTCTAAATTGGTATGTACCTGATAATATACTTTGAAAACATATTAAGCAAAAAATAGGACCACAGAAGGAATAGGCAAATTCATCAGCATTGTGAATTATTTAAAATAATCTTTCTTAGTAAATATTGGAATAAGCAGAGAACATGTAAAAAAAATATAGAAGAGCTTAATAACAGTATTTACAGGCTTGCTGTAATGGACATTTAGGAAACACTGCATCTCAGAATACTTTTTTAAAAATTCTTTAAAAAATTCTTTAAAAGCACATAAAGACCTATTTACAAAAAAAGTGATAACATTCTGGTCAAATATAGCCAGTTTTCACAATTTCAGGGGATTGGCATTATACTACATTCTCTGTTTACAATGACATTAGCTGTAATTTAGCACCATAATTTTCCTGTGTGTATGGGGAAGTTGAGATGTATTATTTACAAAAAACTCATGGGTAAAAGAAATACTTGTAAGGAATATTAGAAAATATAATTTAACAGTAATAAAATACCATATATCAGAACTTATGTGATAAACTGTGATAAACTTATACTTTATGGAAATTTATAGACTTTAATGCTTACATTAAAAGAATAAATACTGAAAAACAATAACTGCATTCTTAAGAATTAGAAGTGACTAAAAGAATACTCCCCCCGATTGAAGTAAAAACTGAATATAAATTAATGAAATCGAAAATAAAAGTAAATCAGAGAGGAAACAGTACAGGTAAAAATAGATTATTTGAAAAGACTAACAAAATTGAAAACTGTCCGCAAGATTAATCAAGGAAAAAGAGAAGTCACAAAGCAGTAACTTGAATGAAAAAGGGTATGTTACTACAGATGTTTCAGGAATAATGTTTATGCTAGTATATTGAAAGCTTATATCAAATGGGCAAATTCCTAGAAAAAAAGTAGCTCATATTAGCTCAAGAAGGAAATAGAAAATTGAATAGTCTTAAAATATAAAGGAAAAATATTCTTGCAAAGAAAAATACCAAATCCACACAGGTTATAGCAAGTTCTTTAAAACATCCAGGGGATAATAGCAAGATACCCATTAAAAAAACTTGATCTTTAATGGCACTGGTATTGCCAGTCAGTGGAAAGAGGATGGCTCTTTCAATAACTGAGGTAGTTAGTTAATTAAATGGAAAAAATTGAGTTGAGCCATTATCTTATATTATTTAGAGAAATTAGTTAGACTAGATTATATATGTAAATCTATAAGGTAATTGTTTAGTTAAGGTAAAACTAACACTTTCTAGAGATAATAGAATAGAATGTTTTCATGACATCGAATAAGATAAAAATGCATAAAACACAGAATGCAAAAGATTGGCAAATATGACTTCATGAAAATAATTTCATCAATAGATACCATAAAGAGAGTGGGGATTAGTATTCAGCACAAATAAAGATCTGCCACACAGTGAAATAAAGATAACAACTTAATAGAAAACTGGGTAAAGGAGTTGAATGTACACTTCATAAAAGAATAAACTCATTTGACCAATAAGTACATTATGAGATATTCAACCTCATATGTAATCAGAGAAATGCAAATTTAAAAACACAGTGAAAAAGGTATTTCATGCCTTCTAGATTGTCAAAAATTCAAGGCCAAATGGTATTGCTGTTCATGTGAATATGGAACAACTGGAACACTTAGGCAGTGCAGATGGTAATGTTAATTGGTACGTCCACCAGAAAAAAAAAAATGGCATTATTAAAGTTGAAGATGCACATACACTATGATCCAGTATCTCTATTCCTAAGTATATCTTAAATCTTTATACAGATAATCAGGTGATGTATATAGTTGTTAATACAGCCTTATTCATAATAACAAAACAACAAAAACAACTCAAATATCTATCAGTAGTAGGATGAATAGCGGTATATTCACTTAATAGGATGTTATGCAATTCTGAAAATGAATGAATTATAGCTATGCCCAGCAGCTTGGGCCATCTTAGAAATATAATGTTGGGAAAAAACAAATCATAGAAGAATATACAACAACATGTTTCCATTTATATAAAATTCAAGAATATGCAAAATGAAGTAATATATTAAGAATACAAATATAGTACAGCTCTAAAGGAAATGATAAATATAAAATTTAGGGGTGAGTAATAACACAAGTTTGGAAAGATACTCTGTTTCTACACAGAGTACATACAATGGGTAAGAGTAATAATTTTTTTTTACTGGGTGTTACATTCAACTAATGAATCGTTGAACACTACATCAAAAACTAATGATGTACTACTATATGCTGGCTAACTGAGCATAATAAAACTGGATGGTGAGTACTCAAATAATTATTGTATTTTTTTTACCTTAAACTTATTTTACAGAATTATTTATTTTATACTTAGTATTGATAATTACTGACAAGAATGATATTTACTGATAATAATTGAAAATAGTAACTAGAAAAAAAAAGCGAATCATTTTGGGGAGAAGGCTGTGTATTTCCTATATTTAGTCTGTGAATTCTCAATGTAATCAATTTTGGGGCTTTTTAAAAGTTTTTTAATACTATTTTTGTATTTAATAGAGCATAATAATTTCTATCCCTGGTTGTGAGATACTTTAAATGTATTCATTTATCTCAAAGGGTACAATTTTAATTCTTTTACATTTTTCTGAGCACTAAATTTACATGTTTTCTACCTCATATATTTCTTGGGTTTTTAAAAGATTTATTTATTTGCGAGGGAGGGTGTGCATGAGTGGGGGGTGGGGGGATAGTGGGTAAAAGGAGAGGGACAAGCAGAAGCTGGGCTGGATTCCAGGACCCTGAGATTCTGACCTGAGCCCAAATCAGATGCTTATTGACCAGCTGAGCCACCCAGACGCCCTTCATATATTTCTTGTTTATTGGCCACATTTTAAGATGCTTGAGAAAGGTGTTGCCTTACCTTATATTTTTCTTTTTCTTTTTTTTTTTAGACAGAGAGTGCATGCTTGTGAGTGGGGCTGGGGGGGGTGGGCAGAGGGAGAGGAGAAAGAATTTTTTTTTTTTTAAGATTTTATTTTTTTTGACAGACACAGTGAGAGAGGGAACACAAGCAGGGGAGTGGGAGAGGGAGAACAGGCTTCCCGTGGAGCAGGGAGCCCGATGCAGGGTCAATCCCAGGGCCCTGGGATCATGACCTGAGCCTAAGGCAGATGCTTAATGATTGAGCCACCCATGTGCCCCGAGAAAGAGAATCTTAAGCAGACTCCACACTCACTGCAGAGCCTTGTGGGAGCTTGATCTCAAGACCAGGAGCTTAATCTCAAGACCATGAGCTCTTGACCTGAGCTGAAACCAAGAGTTGGGTGCTTAACCGACTGAACCACCCAGTCTCCCCTTAAGGTTTGTGTGTGTGTGTGTGTGTGTGTGTGTTTTGAAGTAAGCTTTACCCCCAACATGGGGCATGAACTCATAACCTTAAGATCAAGAGTTGCATGCTTTACCAACTGAACCAGCCAGATGCCCCTTATATTTTTCTTATATGTCTTTTATTCTTATAATTGCATTTGTAGACATAACGTTTTGTTTCAGAATATTACCATTTTGTTTATTTATCTGACTTTATAGTGTTTATATATCAGGCACTATTCTAAGCAGTTTAAAAATACTAATTTCATCTGCAATAAAATCCTATGAGGAAGATATTGTTATCCTTACTGTAATGGCAAGGAAACTAAGGCACAGAGAGGTGGTTGTCTCAGGTCACATAGCTAGCAGGTCACATAGCTAATAGGCACATAGTAGAGCCTATATTCAAATGTAGGCATCCTGGCATTTAACCTCTAAACTGTAAAAAACTGTAGGAAGTAGATCTCTTAGGGGGAATATGCCATCTTTTTCAATATTCTTTAATAAATAGGGTACTATTTAAAGGGTGTTAGCATATTGTCATACAGTGATGGAAAGATTATGCAATTCCGTTTCTTTTCTCCAAGAAAGTAAAATATATCAGCAATTGATATTTTTAGACACTGCTTTATTTTTTTTAAAGATTTTATTGGGGAGCCTGGGTGGCTCAGATGGTTAAGCGTCTGCCTTCAGCTCAGGTCATGATCCCAGGGTCCTGGGATCGAGCCCCACATCGGGCTCCCTGCTCCACAGGAAGCCTGTTCTCCCTCTCCCACTCTTAAAAAAAAAAAAAAAAAAAAAAAGATTTTATTTATTTGACAGAGAGAGACACAGTGAGAGAGGGAACACAAGCAGGGGAAGTGGGAGAGGGAGAAGCAGGCTTCCCGCGGAACAGGGAGCCCAGTGCGGGGCTCGATCCCAGGACCCTGGGATCATGACCTGAGCTGAAGGCAGACGCCTAACGACTGAGCCACCCGGACACCCCTAGACACTGCTTTAAAATGAAATTTATGTCCATAGATTCATGGGATGAGAAAAGTATATAGGTAAAAGGACCTGTTAGTCTAATTGTAGATGTGACCGTGTGCATAAATGGTGATAGTGACTTCTCATTCTTATTCTGAAGGTAAGTTCATAGAGTCATAATTTAAAATCAGAAAGTTTAACAGCAGCATGTATACATTTAGGAAAGCAATATTCAGAGATGTTGACGTGGTACTTTTGGAAAATTCTTATAGTATAATAGAGTTAGACAGTGAATAGAGAAAATTAGGCAACTGTGATTTGTGAAGCTAGTAGTAATATTCAAAAGTGACACACCAAGGGTAAAGAGACAAGAATCAGACAAATCCTTTAGAGCAGTGGTTCTTTACCATTGAGAATATGATGTTAGCTTACAGAAATTTCTATATAAGTTCAAAGGTTTTATAACTACATGAAAGTTTTTCCATGGGTCAGCCCCTAACCCTATTCCCACTTGGAGCCTTTACTTTAGAGAACTCATCCTATAGTTATATGCTCGTGATAATATGTTGTCTCTGAAAAGTTCAGCTGTTTTGTGTGTGGCTTTTTGTCAGCCACTTCAGATAACTTAACTTTCAGCAACATGTGGTTTTATCAGTCAAAACACATGACTGTTACTGATTTTTCCTTTAGAGATGAAACTGTATATGTGGCCTAAATATACTTTCAGGAATTCTTCAAAGAGACGGTATTTCCTACTTAATTTACTTTAGTGGCCTGCTTTTATTTTGTAAGATCAAACACTTACATAGCATATTTTAAGCAGTAATTTACATTTAAATAAGAAGGAAAGCTCTTGCAGTTGAAAAAATGCATTTATTTTTTAAGAACACATATGAATGTACAGCAATTTATAGCTCTGACCATTAGGTAATTTGAGATGCTCACAGAGAATTCTGGGTGATTATGACAATGTCCCATCCACATCTGTATTTGTTTCGCCCACTTCTCTACTAGGAAGACTAGGTCATATAAGATACGGTATTTTCAATTATTTTAGATTAATCCATCTCAACACAGCAGGGGAGAGTATACTATACACAATGCTACATGAAATAGCCTTCAAGAATTTGGACGATAACCCTCATAAAATGTTTCTCCGAAAGTGAGACGTATCTCTTGATTATATCTTTTATATGAATGCAAAATTGCTGTGTTACTCCGTAATTTGTGTGTGTTAATGTAAGGCCTATAGGAATTTGTATTAATTTTTTTCCTTTAAAAATTGGGTCAAATGAGTTCTCTAGGATGATTACATTATTTAATCTGTGGCTTCACATCTCCATGTTGTTACTCCCTTCCTCTACCAAGTACATCCTTGCTTTTGGCACAAGATCTTTCTTTCAGATGTCAAAACACTTAGGAATACATTTTATAAATTATTAACTTACTCTGTTAGGACAGACTTAAAACCATTTGGTGGATAAACTATAGCAATTTAAAAGGCTAGTTTTTGTTGAATGAAACTGCAGCTAATCTTGAAGACCCACTGATAACATAGCACTTAACATTCAGAAAAGATAAATCACCTAACTTTTCATTTTCAGTTTTATGTAATTTTACAATTTGGTACTTGATACTTATTCTTGGTATGAGATAAGGTTATATGATATAACAAACATTTAGTAATTGCCTACCATGTTGTAGTCACTGTGCTAATTGCTGAGGATACAATGATGGGTAAAACTGGGGTTCTGCACTTACAGAGCTCACAAATGATGGATGGAATCACAAAAACAGATATTTGTAGTACAGTGCAGCCACTATAATATAGAGAAATGGAAAGAATGGCCAAAGAAAGCATTGCTGGAAGAGTTAATGTCTGAACTGAGTATTAAAGGATCAGAGAAAGATAAAATTGAGATGAGGGAAACGGGGGATGGAATTAGAGGACCAGGTGGGGTGGAACAGGAGCAAAATCACATTGGTGAGAAATAGCGTGATGTGTCCTGGAAGTACAAGCAGGTGTGTGCTGTAGGAGCATAAATAAGGGACAGAGAATGATGGAGGGGTGTGGAACCAAATCATGGAGGGTTTTTAATGCCATGTTCAGGAGCTTGAATTTCTCTCTCTAGGCTTTGGGAAGCCATTGAAGACTTTTAAGCAGAGACCTGGTTTGATAGTATTTAGGTTTAAATAGAATACTCTGGTAGCTATTGTGAATGATAAATTTTAAGGGGAAAAGATTGGAGGCAGGGAAGGCATTTGTGAAGTAGTTGGCTTGACAAGATCTGATGGGGGCTTAAACTAGGGCTGTGATAATAGAAATGGAGAAGAGGGAACAGATTTCAGACTCTTTACTTGTGTTGTTAGTAAATCATAGATTCATTAGGACTTGATACTTGGAAATGGCCAATGGGTGAGAAGCAGACAAGCTTAAATCCAGAGTTTCTACCTGGGGCGACTGCATGGATGGTGATGACAACAAACAGAATACATGAGTAAGGGTCAATTTAGAAGCTAAGGAAACCAGTTTTGGATATTTTGAGTTTGAGATGGTAGTGAGATAACCAGTATGGGAGGTCTAGCAAGGCAGTTGACCTTTTGAATCTGATGCTGTGGGATGTGACTGGGGGCCCTGGGCTGGAAACCATGGGGCCATATATGGAGGGTATATGGGCTGAGAAGAAAATGAAAGAAGACAGAAAACAGGATCTTGGGGAGCATCAGTATTTTAGAGTCCAGCAGAGAGAAAGAAGCCCCATAAAGGAGAGAATAAGCTAACCAGAAACAAATGAAATAATCAGTGAGCCAACCTGTGGATCCAGTTGAGACTAGAAACTACACATTTTTAATGGAACAAATCCATACAGTTGTGATTCACTTAGATGCCCTCTGTAGCTGAAGTAAGTGATGGGAGATTAGAGTGTAATATTAGTCTAGGATTGAGATTTTACCAGAGTGGTACAGTGACAAGTTATGAGCCTAGGGAAATTAAGGTTTTGAAGTTAGAGCAGTTTACATGAGCTGTGACAAATGTTGCATATTACATATGTTGCATATTACATGCTGTGCATTATTCTTTATAAATATTAACTCATTTGATCCTGACAACCAGCTTGGTAAAACCTCAGCTCTAGAATTTAAATTCCATAGGAAGGGAGTTTATTTTGTTGTCTGTCTTCTCAGTGCCTGGCATACAGAATGGGCTCAAATACCTGTTGAATAAATGAATGAAGATGAAGTACGTTGTTACTTCCTTTTTACAGATATGGAAACTGGGTAAGGAGAGGTTAATTTATGCTATTTAGTGGGAGAGCTAGTGGGGAAGGGTATGAGCCTGGGAGAGGGAGCTGGTAAAAAACTGAGGGATTCTAGGACATGAGATCTCTGTGGGGTGTAGTAGAAATGAAGGCATGAGAGATACGGAAGAAGAAGAAGTCTGGTCAGAGAGTAACGTTAGAAATTATAATTTGTTGAGGTGGGATTCTGGGTGACAACAAATGGTCAAGTCTTAGGAATGGAATGGAGTAGATGTTTATTATGGAAACTCTATGGGTGTATATTGTAGATGTTGAAAGATTCTGAGAATATGATAGAAGTTTTGATAGAGAGGAAGATTATGATACAGTCTTTAACAAATGAAGAGTTTTTATTGGAGATGTGTAGATGAGAAAAGAGAGTGGAATGGATGAATGTCATTTGGATAATCTTGTTGGAAAACTTCAAAAGTACTCAGAATGTAAATAGGAATGTTTAAAATTTTGCCTGGTATTGCAGCCATACTTAAGATTGAATTCTAAATGTTGCATTTCTCCCCTGCAAAAAAACCTTCCACACTCAATGTAAATTGAGTTCTCTGGGATGATTACATTATTAAATGTGGAGTAGAGCAAAATTTTGTTTGAGTTCCTAGCTGAATGGCTCACCTCTTTTTCTTTGGTAGCTGTTGAGTACACATCTCAAGGATGGTGAAAATAAAATGCACTTGCTCTTCTAAATCTTCAGCGACTGCCCAGTGCTTTGTCATTCGTTCCCAGTTCCCTTGCTGACCCTTTACCCTCTCCCTCCCCCTAGGCTCTTTTTGAATGCTTTTATTTCAAGAAGCTCTTGAGAGCTTTCTTTCTACATTACCCTTGTGGCAGAGAAAAAAGTAAAACTTACTTTAGCACTAAATTATAGTTAACATTTTAAGTTGAACATTTTCAGAATGTTTCAATAACCTAAGCAATCAATTCTGGTTCATTTTAAAAAGATTATTCAGTCTCATATTTTGTTTGCTTTAAAAGGCTCTAATTTCTTTTCATATATTTTGATAGCATTGTAATTTCTGTCCTGAATATTTTCCTTCAGAAAAATATAAAAATCCAGTAATTTATTATAAGAACATATTAAACCTAAAATTTAATTATTTATATCAGTTTAAAGCGTAGACTTTGAGTTACAGAATTTTTCATTTTGCAATTGTATAGTTATGCCCGCTTATCCTTTTGTTTGTATGTTTGTGTGTGTGTCTTTCCCACAAATTAAGTATCACCCTCTGAATGCTCTTAGGAAATTCAGAGTTAATCAAATGTTATGAAATACGTTTATATAATGAAAAGGTTGGAAAAGATGATTTCCAAGGTGCCTTCTAGAGCAGATATGCTGTGATTTTGTGGTTCTCTGCTCTGCCCACTTCAGATCTTAATAAGTAGTCACTGAAATAGTGCTAAATGACCTTTGACACAGAACCCATGAATGCTCCCAAGTATGATTTCACTTTCACCTCCTTCTTTGTAAACCTAAATGCTTGTCAAATTAGATGTGTGTTTAGATCTTTTTACTGAACGTGCCTTGAGGAGGAGAACAAAGCTTGGGGTCAACTTGGCATAATCCCCACATTTATCTTTTTCTGTTACAGAGATTTGTTGGGGGATGGGTGACAGTCCTTTCTGAGGAGAAATTGCGAGTGTAGGTGGACTCGCTGTCTTCTTCGTACTTTTCCCTGCAGCCTCACTGGGCCTTGTTGATTTCCATACATTAATAAAAGCAGACCAGGTGGATTACTGGTTGGTACCTCTGGTTCTCATTTGATCCAAGGTCTCTGTTTTAGGCACACTAACTGACAAATTAAATCACGGCACTATATTTGGAAGTATTTCACTTTTCCATTATCAATAAACTAGATTAGATTGTCTCACAGGAGTTAATACCATATGAGGTTTTTCATGTGTTCATGTGTATAGTATATATTAAAATATTATTTTTGTGTTTTTCTCTATAAATTTTATAAATGCCAATTTGTCAACTCTAATGTATAAAATACTTAAATATACATATACTTAAATAATTAGTATTAACTTTGTATTTTAACTTTATAGTAATGAAAACTGAAAATTCTTGGATCTTATTCTTTTACACTTTCTCATTTAGGTTCTGATAATCTGTTTGAAAATTAGGAAAATGCTTAGGCTTGCATGACTTTTAATAGACACTACTACATCTCACTGGTTGTAATTGATTAGAAGCTGTGAACAGTCATTAATTGTTCAAATATAAGAAGGTTGTAGGAGACCATATGACAAAAGAACTAGTTACCTTTACAATTTGTTCGCTGCACCTCAGGCACTTTGTTTCAGAAGAAAAGCTCGATTCAGTGCCTTGGGTGAAAAGATCCTTACCTCCTTTTAGATGAGGATTGTAGGAAATTTCCTGATAAATTGGACATTTCAACTTGTTCAGCATTATTTTGAACACACTGAGCTGGAGTCGTGAAATGGTTGAGAACTTAGCTAATTCATTTTTTGGGTTGTTTTGCTGAATGAGTGTTTAGTGATTAAAGCTTATGGCCTTTTTACAGATTTAGTAAAGAAATGTTGAAACTGTTATTAATGAAATGTAAGTAAATTACATGGAGGTGATGTCCAATAATTTTGATATTTTAGAACATAGAAAATCAAAGTATTTAAAGATTTGTCTAGATTTGACTAGGAGAAGATGTTTTCTACCAGAACTTGTTTTGATTTTAATAATTTGAGGGAGGGGGGAAGTGAGTTGTGAAGGTGGTTAAGCCCAGATTAACCACTAACATGCTAACATACAAATCCATAGGCATTTCACGGAACCATTTAGGCATTTTTGTTGACTGGTCTTTTCATTTACAGACCTCTGAAATCATTCCATTTATCTATAAATTCATTTAGCTAAAGATTAAAACAGATTGTGATAAATGAAAACAATTTTAGGGGGTATTATTTAATATAAGTTCCATTAAAGCTATTTTAATTAGAAACACTAATTTCACCTTTCAGAATTGTTTCAGTTATAGGAAAGTAGAGTGATAACCTAAAATTAATATTTTTCTCTAAGTTTGTCACATTCTTTAGCTAATATGGTGGATATGGATCTGGTATGCTTTAAGTTGTCCGGCTGTACAAAACGACTCTCTAGAAGCCTTGATGTTTCCCAAAAAATGTATAAAGTCAAAACAAAAAATCTTAACACCTTTTATGGGAGAGAAACCCTGTTGTGGGTTATGGCACTCATTTTGACTAAGCAGAAGACTGTAGGAACTAGTAGTCTTAAGAGGAAAGTGACCAAAAGAGGCTGTTAGCAGAGACCTCATTCATTCATAGGAATCATCATTTAACCAGGGAAATCAGCTTCTCTAGATCTTAAAGGAAGGTTTTGAAATGCTGGGAAATGCAGACTGTCAGAGAAAGGTGAGAATGTTTTCTTTTACTCTAAATGCCTTACCACTTTTGAAAAGGATTTGAAAAAGACTGAGAGAAATGAAATAAAAATTTTTAAATTGGAAAGGGACTTAAAGAAATCCATTTGGTCTAGTCATTTTATGGAAAGGAACTGAGCAGCTCAAACAGTTACGTGATTTGGTATAGATCACAGAGGTAGTTTGAGGTGCAAGTTACAATTTCCTCACTGGGTGTAGTTGGTTAAAAGTGTGAATGGTCATTGTTAAAATGTAAGGAGGTTATAGAGGACCCTATGACAGAAGAGCTGCTACTTTACAGTTTGTTCACTGCACCTCATCCACTTTGTTTCAGAAGGAAAACTGTTCGGTGACTTGTGTGAGAGATTCCGACCTTCATACAAATGGGAATTAATCGGAAATTTCTTGCGAACTTGGGTGTTTCAGCTACGTCAGGGTTATTTTTAGGAACCAGACAGTTTTTCAGAATCCTAGTTAGGAAGACTTACTAGCAAGAGTGTAGAAGAATTGTTGATATATGGAAACCTTAGACCCAAAATAAAGATAGAATGATGGGAGTTTATTACTTAAAATTTGAATGAAACGATGCCCTTTTGAGATGTTTTACCAGTTGTTCTTAACAATTTATCTTAAATGGGTTTGAGAGTAATACTGTTTCTTTTGACAAAAAATAAATATATAAATGTAACTTTTGTATATCCATTTTCTTTTCTCTTTTTGAGGTAGATAAGGCATTTTAATGTTTTTAATCTAGTATGTCTTGATAAGTCAAGAACAAACCACTTATTGAAGAAAGTAATGAAATAGTAACTAAAAGAAGAAAAATCCTTTTAGGAAAAAAATAAACATTTTTCACTGTCTTTTTATCTGGTTATAAAAAGAAGCTTTTATGAGCTTAATGAATCTTGTCAACTTTCACATAAGTCCCATTTGTGTCCTATTTCTGCCACATATCATACATGTTCAATAATGTCAGTTATCACGTCTTCTTTCACTATAGGTTACAGAATAAATAAATGTGTTATCAGACCTTTGAGTCTTAAATATGAATATCCTTTGCACTTTTTTTCTGTACTGCCTGGTTGGTGATAGATACACAAAATATTTTTCTGTCCTTGGACTGTGCCTCTGCTAGTTCAGCCCCTAAAAACAAGATTTACAGATTTTTTAGAGTGAGATTTTTTTTTTTTGAAGATTTTATTTATTTATTTGACAGTGCGAGAGAGCACAAGCAGGGGGAACAGTAGAGGGAGAGGGAGAAGCAGGCTTTCCGTGGAGCAGGGAGCCTGTTGTGGGGCTTGATCCCAGGACCTGGGATCATGACCTGAGCCGAAGGCAGACGCTTAACCATCTGAGCCACCCAGGTGCCCTAGAATGAGATTTTTGAAAGGCCTCTATTGAGGATCATTTAGAAGCTTTGGTATTTAGTGTTTTAATAGTTAATAGTGCTTTAGTAACTTTAAAAACATTTCTCAAATCACTTGGAAGATACTCCAGTTCTTTTAAGTAAAATGCAGTTCAGCTTTAGATAAGGAGAGTCTTGAAGTTTTACTTGGGGTTTAGGAAATTCATTTTACTTCCAGTCTAAAGTGATTATCACTGCAGGTTTTTGTTCCCTATTAAAGCACTAGAGAAAATGAATTGTGCACTGCCAATTAAAAAAATAAGGCAAATGTATTTCATAGAGAAAGATCATTTTCTCTCCCTTATAACCTCTTCTTATTTAAAATAAGATTCCTCTCTGGGCGCCTGGGTGGCTCAGTTGGTTAAACGACTGCCTTCGGGCTCAGGTCATGATCCTGGAGTCCCGGGATCGAGTCCCGCATCGGGCTCCCTGCTTGGCAGGGAGTCTGCTTCTCCCTCTGACCCTCCCCCCTCTCATGTGCTCTCTCTCATTCTCTCTCTTTCAAATAAATAAATAAAATCTTTTAAAATAAAATAAGATTCCTCTCTTATTTCTGTCCAGCTTAATGTAATAGAATGAATGTCACTCAATGAAGAGCTAAGGATTTTTTAAAAGATTTTATTTATTTATTGAGAGAGCGAGAGACAGAGCATGAGCAAGGGGAGGGGCAGAGGGACAGGGACAAGCAGACTCCCTGCTGAGCAGGGAGCTGGACTCAGGACTCAGTCTCAGAACCCTGGGATCATGACCTGAGCTGAAGGCAGCCATTTAACCGATTGAGCCACCCAGGTGCCCCATAAGGTTTTGATTGAGGACATTTATCTTGCATACATTCATAAGTTTTATAAGTTGTCCCCCTCACCAAACACACAGCACCACTTAACATGGGAAAGTGCCTTTTATAACAGTACTATAAAATTTTAATAAACATTTCAAATTGCTCCATTATAGTTCTTTTAGCGGATATGCCATCTCCTCTTATTATTGGACATATATTTTCTCAAAGTTCTTATTATAAGTACCTGACATGAATATTTGTATATAAAGCTTATCTGACAATTTATCCTGAGATAGAGTCCCCGGAGTGGAATTATTGGGCAAACCCTTTTAAGCCCCACAGTACATATTGCTAAAGTGCGTTCCAAAAGGCTTTATCGGTTGATACTCTTCAATATGAATTCTAGGATCATTTTGGGAGATTGGTGAAGACATGTAGCAGAGAGCACCAGATGGTGTCTGGAAACATGGTTTCTAATCTCTGCTATGCCACACATACTAATTGTAGGCATCTGGATTAGTAACATGACTTGTGTAGACCTCCATTTCCTCACCGTAAATCTAGATGAGTTCTAAGTACTCTCCCAGCTCTGATTCTCATTCTGTGGGGGGAAAAAAAAAGAGTTTAAACAAGGATCAGTGCTGACATCTGACCAGGTGATTTGTCTGAAAGGAAAGCAGAAGCAGGGTGAATCAGATGTACCTGGACCAGGGAGGGAGCTAGGCCAAATGACAAGACATTTGGTTTACTATTCAGGTATTTTATCTGAAGAAGAATACAGTCCAGTCAAATTATAGACACTTCTGTTGAGACTTAGGGATTTTCAAACGATTTTAAATAGAGAATGAAAGTATAAGGAGATGTGTATGTAAGTTTTCAAAAGAAGTTGTGTTCTATGTGGGTTATAGGTAACAAAATGCCTTAATCCAAGCCAAAAAAAGAGAGGGAGGTTGTTAAAGATTCAGATATTAACACAAAAGGCAAAATATTTTCATATTTCCAGACTAAATTGTTTTGTGATGAGAAAGGGGGGCAAAAATTCTGCGTCATCTCAAATATATAGGAAAAGGTGACAGGTATAGATTAAACCTGATTATTTCTCCTTTCAGGAAGCAAGTACTTTATCTCTGCCTTTAGTCAAAGACTTAATCTCTATTAATAATTTAGGCAACTAAACATCATTAATGGTTGTGAGGGAAATCCAACTCTAGCTTGGCTATCCTTATCAAGAACCAGACTACCTTCCAGAGATTTCTGTAAAACAGATCTCAATGACATTATCACCAGCAGAGAAAGGTTTCCTTGAAACAGTTTCAGATACTTAATTATTAAGCAAACATGAATAGTAGTAATAATAAAAATGTTGATAGATGAGAATTTTTGTAATTAGCTTCCCTAAATTGAAAATAACAAAAATAGTTTAATTCCTAATATCTTGTGATGAAAGTTAACTGATTTTTTGTCTGTTTTAAAAAAATTGACACTTCTCGTCTGATTTATAAAACTTATAAATTAGAAATATAAATTATTCTGTAAAAACATAACTTATAAAGTTAAAATGTTTTTAATTAGAAAAAATCAAGTTTGCTAAATAGTGATAGTTTTTAAACCTTATTAGTCTTTGAGTTCACTCTTTACAGTTCCCTGATAGATTGTTAGAATTAGAAATAGTGAGTTCATTGCCTGACTGAATAAATAATTCATATGGCAGAAAAGCGGCTTTTTCTTCTTCCCCAGTTCTTTTCTCCCCCATTATATTCACTTTCTCTCTTTTAAAAGGATCCTTTGCAGCCAAAGAGTAACTGTGTGAATGTGCAAGGGCTTCGGCATCGTTGCAGCCCTAGTGTTAGCTGAATATCTGGGGTCAACCTAAGAAAATGAAGAATGTGTTTTAAATGTATATTCTCTAGTAGCAACTGAAAAGATACATAGTAGTTATAAATCATTAGACCTTACCCTTATGGTAAAGTTGCCTTGGGAGTTTCTTTTAGCAAAAGACATGTTTCTTTTTGGATATAGTCATAGTGTCTGCCTCAAAATCAAATTGAGTTTTAAAATTGAGTACATCACTGAATTTCTTCTAGTTTTTCAGAAACCTTTTTACTAGATTAAATGACATGGAGTAAGTCTGGTAAAACGTGAGATTTTTTAAATTCTTCACATGATATTTTAGAATTCTTTATTTTCCAAGGATGATAAGATTATATTAAATATTTATGTGAAATTCCATTTTTCACTTTTTATTATAGCACCAATGTAGGAATTATGCCAGATTATTTTGTCTCTGCTGTTTAAATCACAAGAGACTCAGTGTCATATTGGATCAAAGCAGTTGTCTATCCTAATAATCTCTTTGATAATGACACCACTGAAGATGATGGGTATTTTTCATAAATCAACTACATTCTTATTTTTTGTAATAAATTAGCATCTGATATCCTTAAGAGATATCTAAAAGTATTTCTTGAAATTTGTCTGTATTCGGCATATTTCATGGTATAACAATCCTTTTATATAATAGAAATTTAGTGTAAGACAGTGAAGACTTCTATCCACTGGAAATATTTATGAATATTTGATATTTTATGGCTTCTCCAGTTTGTTAATACTTTAGTTCTTCTTTGAAGAAGTTTCTGAATAAGATAAAATATTATGTTTAGCATAATTCAGTGCTGCATATTTTATTGTATCCTGTTCTTCATGTGATGGTAATCTATAATACTTAGGCTAATAAATCTGATCTGGATTATCTATTTTGATATAACCAAAGTCTTCTCTGTTGCCTATTTGCCTTTCTTTTCTTTAACTTAAAGTGATGCCTTCTTATTTTCTTATTTTAAGACTTAGTGATTCAATGTTAACTTTATCCATAAATAGTCCTTGTGATTTTATGACACATTATGATTTTAAGCACTAAACCACATTTTTTTTTAATTTAAACTAAGTGTAACCCTTAGTAATTCTTAAAACTTAGGCTTTACCATTGTTTTTCAGAATTCTATTTCATTAGTCACAGAAACCAAATATTTTTGGTTTTAATTTGCCATCTAAGTGCTGACACTGGTATTGTTGAAATATATTTCTAAGGAGAATAGTATTTCACATATCAATTGCTGCATAACAAACCACCCCAAGGTTTAGTGGCTTGAACACCAGTAATTTATTATTTATCATTTTAAGCGTTGACTGGGTGAATCTTCTGCCTTGTATGGTCTTTGTTGTGGTGCTAGGAAGGCAGGGTAGTCTCAAATGGCCCCCTCACATGACTGGCAATGGATGCTGGTTGCTGGTCCCTGGTCCTTAGTTCTCCTTAAGGGTGCTTCTCTGTGATGTTAATTGGGCTCCCTCACAGTAAGATAGCTGGATTCCAAGAAAGAATGTTCTAAAAGGTAAAGACAGAAGCTGTGTAGCTCTTCTAAGGCTGAGATTCTGGAGTTTCCCAGAATCACTTCTGCCCATTCAGTTGGTCAAAATAGGTCACAAGACTAGCCCAGATCAAGGGGAGGGGCAATAGGTTTTATTTCTTGGTGGGGGAATAAGAGCAAATGGGATGGGATATATTGTTGTAGCCAACTTTGGAAACAAAATCTATCACAGGGGAATAGAATTTTTTTTCTGAATTTGGCTGTTTGCATTACCACATTTCACAAACTGGTATAGTCAGGCACATAGGATTGTAAGCTGACTTTATACTAGAATTCACTATTTTCACAGCTGTACATAGTTATGTTAACATCACATGATAATTTAGCAGTTAAATGAGATGATTTGTTTGGAAGTACGCAGCATGGAGCTGGAAATTTAGTTATTCCTCTCCCACCCTTTTCCCATGTCCTTCATATTTAATTAATATATATATATTTGTGATGATAGTACCTAAAAGTATGTTTTTAATGACAAGTCATAATTTATCTAAAGTCTTAACCAGTCTTATCAAGGCATATTGATAGTTGCACTCTGAATAAAGTTTATAATGATCATATAATATATAGATCTTCTATCTATTTCATGCAAAGTTCTTTATAAACTGTCCAAATGGGCTATTTCTAGCATAATGAACTGCTGGTTGGTAGAAAAGTTTAAACAAATTGGGTGTCCTTATTTGCTGTAGTTCTACATTCTATTCTGCCTTCAATTTTGCAGGTAAGTCTTGTGACTCTTCCTAAGCTGCCTTTTTAGGTCATCTTCCAGAATTTGTTTATGACCTAATGTATAATAAGTCCTTTGCATAGAGATTAACAAACTGAATCAGAGAAAGAAGTCTGAAGAGATATATAATTTTCCAGTGGTCATTTATAAGAAGGGCATAGAGATACTATACTTTCTTTGCTCAAGAGAGCAAAGAATTGTTCTTGGTACTAATTGTTAAAGGTTTGATTCTGTTTGAGTCAGCTGTTGTTAGTCACCAGTGCCACCAACCTGTCATATTGTCAGTACATAGTTTTGATCACCAGGTGAGCAAGTCCTAGAAAACTAGTACTGCTTGTATAAAAATAAGTGAAAGCCCGTGTCCTGTTTTGCTCTTAAAGGTCGGGTTGAGGAGGATATTGATTTGGCTTTAAACAATATCTACAAAGACACAAATAAAATATCACATTAAATATAACAGACAATTGAAAGAATGGAGATAAAGGAAGAATTTTTAGACAGTAGTAATGATTAGATATTAAAATAGAATTCCAAGGAGAATATTTGAAAGAATTGGACATATAACGGTGTTATGGATTATGTGGGAAGTGCTGAAAGTGAGAACAGGACAAAAGAAGTGGAGTCAGTTTTGTCAAGTCTATCTACTAAAAGGGGGAATGTTTCATTTCGTCTAAAAAATTAGTAACATTAGAATCTTGTTTCATCTTATTTTTAAGCCCTGACTTTATAAGTAATTTTTGGAGAAGCTTTTAAGTTTTATGTAAAGCATTATCTTTTGTATACAACACACAATGGACACCTTTAAAACTACCTATTTGTGTAGCACTTAATTTGCAGAACATGTTCATGCATATTACTGTATTTGCTTAATTCAAAGAAATCAGCAATTGTAAGGCACATCCTTTGATTTAATAACTTTTTCCTCTGTTTTTGGAAAAATGAAATACTTTTCTTAGGGGACAGAGGAGCATTGTATCTAGGGATTATTCTGAATTACTTTTAGCTACAGGCAATATAGCCACATGCTACTCTTGACCCCTAACACCTTTAGGATTGATAGCATACTTCTGAGGCACATCTAGCAATTACTTTGGCTTGGTTTCCATTTCCTATTTAAACTTGTAGCTTTGTGGGGTTTTTTGGGTTTTGTTTTTTTTACTAATTATATTACCTATTACTAGAAATTAAGTAACTTCTCCTGAAAGTCATCCAGAATAATTTAACATTAGGTTAAAATTCAACTGTATGGGGCACCTGGGTGGCTCAGCCATTAAGCATCTGCCTTCAGCTCAGGTCATCGTCTCAGGGTACTGGGATCGAGCCCCACATCGGGCTCCCTGCTCTGCGGGAAGCCTGCTTCTCCCTCTCCCACTGCCCCTGCTTGTGTTCCCTCTCTTGCTGTGTCTCTCGCTGTCAAATAAATAAATAAATTCTTTTTTTTTTAAGATTTTATTTATTTGAGACAGAGAGAATGAGAGACAGAGAGCATGAGAGGGAGGAGGGTCAGAGGGAAAAGCAGACTCCCTGCCGAGCAGGGAGCCCGATGCGGGACTCGATCCCGGGACTCCAGGATCATGACCTGAGCTGAAGGCAGTCGCTTAACCAACTGAGCCACCCAGGCGCCCAAATAAATAAATTCTTAAAAAATAAAAACACTATATGGTTCTGTCAATGCAGATAACTGAGGTGACAGATAAAAGGTATATTCTTGGTCATGTCTAAGTTCACAATCGGATAGACAGTGACAAGGTATTATAACATGTGTAATGACTGACAGAGTTCTTCTGATATCTACTCTAAGGCTCCTCTTGATCTGAAAAAAGTTGAAGTGGAAAAATACATATTTTAGAGTTGAGAAAATAGACTATTTCTTTTTTTTTTCCCCTCCCAACACCTACATAAGGAAGACAGAGCAGGTGTTGGATAGTGTTATTAAGGTAAAGAATCTGAGTGTTTGAGACTTAAAGTCACATAATAAGTAGTAGATCTGGGACAGATCTTCAGTACTTCCAGATAAGTGTACTGTCTACTGTACTATGCTGCCTCTTCAACAATAGTTATCAATTAACTTCAATTTCAAGAGATTCATTATTCAACAAATATTTATTAAATGCTATTTTTTGTATGCCAGTCATTGTGTTAAATTATATTGTGAGACAGTAAATAAAACAATTAAGATCTGTGTGCTCACGAAACCAAAAGCTTTGGAAAAGACTGAAAGTAAACAAATAATTACAACTACATGAATGTCAAAAGAGAATTTATAGGGTGAGATGAGAGTACATCATAGGCAAACCGAACTGCCTGGAATGGGGGCAGTGTTGATGGTCAAGTCAGGCAAGGACAAGAGAAGTAACTTTTCGGCTGAGATGTGAAGAATCAGCATGAGTCAAAGAGCATTGCAGGTAGCAGAAATAGTGTCTGCAAAAGCAAAAGAACTGAAAGGATCCCAGTGTTAGCTGAGCATTGAGAAGGAGGAATAAAGATGGAAAAGAATGCAGGAAAGAGATGATGTGATCTTGTTCAGGATTTTAGCCTTTATCCTAAAGGCTATTGGGAAGCCTTGAAAAGGTCTTAAGCAGAGGCATAACGTGATTAAATTTTCATTCGAAAAATATGAATCTGACTGCAGTGAATGTAGAAGCCTGTTGTTACAAGCTATTTCTGCACATGAGGTTGGAGATGATGGATACAGCAGTTGAGTTGGAGAGAAGGTGATAGATTTGAAATTTTTGAGATAGATAAAGCCTAGGGATTTGACAGAGATACAAAGTCAGTATTATTATTGTTTCATCTATAGAGTTTGATTGCAAGATCTCCTCTAAAATCCTTTCAATAACTTGGTGCTTAATGTTAGGAAGTGACTATATCATATAATTTAGAAAGCATTATTCCTTAAATAATTTGTGAGTTGAGCTAATTCCTGTTGGTTATTTAATTCCATTAAATAGTATAGGAAGAGCTTAGTTTCAAAAGAGAATTTGACATCTTAATTTATATGGTAAAGCGTATAAGTAATTTTGTATATACATGGTGTGTACACATATAAAGCATGTTATTTTGTTTATACCATTCTTTAATCAGTATCAGATTTGAAAGTTGACTGTATATTTAGGATTCTCCTATTCTTGGTTGATTGGTTGAAACTCAGATGAGGAATTTAAAGCATTCTGTTTCAAATAACATTCTATTAAGAAACACTTTTTTCTTTATTATGATTAAAAAGTTATTGCTGGATCACTGGTTTTAGAAATAGACTCCTAGTTAAATTAGAAGATTTAAGGAGAGAAAGTTTTAGAATCATATTTCCCTGAATGCCTTATAAACTTATGCTTTATTTTCTTAGCTAACAATTTCTTTTGTGTACTTCTGGCTGTTATTAGCTGTTGTATCAGGGGTAGCGTAAGCAAATACTTAAAAGGACTTTTGACTATGAAGAAATGGGCCATTTAAGGAAATATATGGAGACTGGACTTCTAGAAAGTTTGTGCTCATCTTAGTGGAGCAGCGGACAGCTAGTATTCTATTCCACTTGATTGTGGCCATGTAAGTGTTCACGGTGATTGTTGCCAAGTTTTTCAGTTTTTCAGCTTTTCAGCAAGATCCTAAAATACATATCTTTATGTGAATTAGTTGGTAACTAATTCAGATGTTTTAAAAATACTCTAGCACTACCATGCAAAATATGCCTGTGGAATATATTTGGTCCACAGGTCTCTGTTTTAATTCCTCTGCTTTGTGGAGGTCTTCTATATATAGGTAAAAGATCAAATTATTCCTAGGCAAAGTAAATGTCAAAATAAGGAAGGAAAGAAGAAAGGGAAGAAAGGAAAGAGGAGATGAGATACTTTTTATAAGAGGTACAAAACTAATTAGGTGGTAATTTTAGTTTAAGCTAAGTTCAAAGAGAAATTCTCTGTCCCCAGAATAATTTTATATGCTTCAGAATGTATTTCTAACAACTTCAACTATCTGAATATGCATAACTGGGAACTCAAGAGTGGAATGGGAGTGTATAGAGTATAGGGAGCCAATGAAATAGAGGAAAGCCTAGTGGTTCTCTCTTAAAGAGTTAAAAGTAAATTACAGCAAAAATAAGAGATATGTGACATCAGAGACAAATCAGACTATAGCAATCTGAGTAGATCATGGACCCATAAAAGCATTACTGTATTAAAAGCATAATTTGACTTTCATATTAGAGATCAGAAAGTGGCCCAATTGTTTGGTACACTTTGGTGTTTTAGATACTGCCATCCCAATAACATATACAATACATGATCATTGTAGGCAATTAGGAAAGTACAGAAAATTAATGTATAGCACTTTTCTTTAAAAGCCAGGAATAGGTAAGAATAGATTTTATAATTTCCTGAAATTATTTAGAACTTGGCACTTATTAGTTTTCTAAAAGCTAATTAGTTTCCAAATTCATCTGATTTGGGCTTAAATAAAAAGAATATTAATTGCCTCATGTAAGAAAGCACCTTAAGTAAGACATACATTGTTAGTTAAGCCAGCGGCTCTGTGATTTCTTCAAGGACTCAATTTGTCTTTCTGTTCTACTTTTTCTACACAGTACTGCCTTTTTCCCAGTGCTGTAGCTACAGCTGCCAATTGCAGTCAGGATTATGTGTTTCTTCTTTCAGATCCACAGACGATAACTTCACTTTCAAGGGCAATATAGCTTTTTTTTCTTACCCCTAAACAGTTACCCTTTACCTTCACCCCATGCTTGCTTCTCATTGACCTGAATTTGTCTAATTCTAAAACACCTAAACTAATCATTGGCAAGGGGGAACGGGCTTACCATAATAATGGATTAGACTCATTGCAGTCTAGGCTCTTAGCTCAGGGTCAGTCAGCTTTCCCTGAGGCGCACTGAACTACTAGGAGAGACTTGGATGCTGAATCAAATCATAGATCATTAGGAAGGAGGACGCAAGGGAAGGCTGGATAAGCTATCAGCATGGTCCACTACAGGTGCCTTAAGAAGTGTGTGTTATCTGGAATTTCTGAAGCACCCCGGTGAAGCACCACCATCTTTCCCTATCAACACCGGGCAAAATGAGGTGGGTCGGTGGTGAGTGTGTTCTGTCTCCTGTTCCAGCACCCTCATTAACAAAACTTTTAAGCTACTGAGGACTTTTTTTTCAAAAATTTTCTTGACACTTAATAGACAATTCTGTAGAATAAACTGTGGGGCCACGAATGGAACAAACTTAGTTTAGATAAATACAGTTTCTTAAATAAGCTTTACTTTGAAAAAATGTATATTCTTCTGTTCTTCAAAAGATTTTTATACCATGATCTCTGTAATAGATCGTCTCATCCTTATTAGCTGATTATAAAGGTGAAATATAATTTATGAGATTATTTACAAAACAAAGATATTTTTAAAGTTTTAAAAATCTTTGTGTAGAAAATGCTAATTATATATTTTAAGCACCTATCATTTTGACTAAAATACCTTTTTTTACTAAAATGTTTAATCAGCTGACCATGTATTTCATTTCTTTCAGTTTTCAGATTTCTAAATATTAGCCAAATATTTAGTATCTGGGTCACACTGTCATTACAAACAAATCTAGGCCAAAATGGTTTATGCTCCTCAGTTGCCAGCTTTAGTTCCTCTGTTTGACCAGGCCTGACTTTCTGTTATTTGGTTCCCTTTCAACTAAACTTTGTTTCGTAGGATACTATATTAGTTCTTTGTATGGAACTGGTCCTCTTTTGGCTTTTTCCCCCCTGAATCAAGGTAATGGAACAAATAAACAGCTGTGCTCTTGACTGCGATGTTTTAGAATTGTGACTGTGCAGAGGGTCACGCATGTTAAGTGACCTACTGCAGTGCTAATGATGGTGTGAGACCTTGTTTAAGATGCTAGAGAAACTGTGTTTGAGCACAGGAGCTATAATATTTCTTAAAGATTCAACCTGTATGCAGTCAGGTATTGAGAGCATCAAAACTCCTAAAGACCCTGTGAAAATTGTAAATGTAAATTTGTTCCACTTCTCATACTAGATGGGATAGCATCTTTCTTCAAGTTAAAATGAGAAGTCTTAAGTGTTATGGTACCAGAGATAAGGGAAGAGAGAGGGAAAATATATCGGAACAACAAATATTTCACCTGCATTTTTGAAGTAGTAAAAGCTGTAAAAGTCTATTTTGAAGTATTTTTAACTTTGAAAGGAGTGTAGTTTATGGTAGTTTGTGTTAATGCAGGGCCCATAGTTTTGCTTAAATTAAGAACTTTATACCTTTTGGGATTTTTAATACTTTTTCCTCTAAATTAATAATGCTTAATTTCACACTGCTGTATCCTATTTTGAAAATATAAAACGATAGCATGTATACTTCTTGAAGGTTTCTAGATAAAGTAAGTTTGTTATAATTAGATATTCAATTCGTATATTTTCCAGATAATATAGATGCTTACCTTCTTTGATTGCTAAAACATTTCATCTGAACCAGTCTTATTGTAAAGTATCTTAGACTAATATATTTTAATGACTGGATTGTTGAGGGGTATTTGTTAACACAGTGTCTTCAGGGGCAACTAAGGTATGTCATAGGGCCATTTGTCTTTAACAGTAAACAGTTCTCAATAACTGTTGTTCTTTTGAGTTTTGTTAAATGGTGTTTCTATTTTTCAAAGCTTGATATTAATTCATATGGCTACTAGCATGCAGAGAAGGGTATTTGTGAATTAAGTAAGAGAAAGAAGGTTCTTAATAGGCTTGAAGAGCACTTCAGTGAGGGAAGTACTTGGACTTCATGATGTTTACTTTTATTTCGCTTGGTGCCTCCCCTCTGTTTCATGAGCCCGCTCCCTTATACCCAGCTCCCACTCCCTTTTTCCAAAAAGCATGGTACTTGGCATGCGTTCCAGATAGTTATTGTAAGAAGGTTGGGCTTAGATTTTGGAGCTAGACAAACAATGATGGGGATTTAAAAGGATCATTTAATAGTGCCAGAATCTTAGGCTAAGTTCACAGCTATGAAATGGGTATACCAATCTCTCAGGGTTGTGAGGATTAAAAATAATCTAGTGTAGGAGATACTTTAACAAATGCTAGTTCCCTTTCCTGATGTTTTAAAGTAAGTGACCCACTTACTTTGGAAATGATACTTGCCCATTTTAGTCTGATACTCTAATGATTAATGAGTCAGTATCCCTAAAATATGGTAGCTTTTAATATCTTTTTAATCAGAAATAAATGAGATATTGTTGATTAATTTGGTTGATCGTATGAATAAAATGAGGTGGAATATTTTTGAAGACTGAAATACAAATTCAGAAGCAAGAAAAATGTTTTTTAATAAAATGTAGGAAACCTTTTTTTTTCCATCCAATTAGGACTAATTATATTGAAATATTTTGCTGGTATCTTCAAAGAGTTCATAAACTAATGAGTGCTGTTTCTTTAGTGCAAAGGTAGATGTTAACCTAGAAACCATGTAGACCAGTTAAAAACCCCATAGAGTTCTCAAGGCCATTTTGTATTTACTAGTGCCACATCAGTGAGGCACCCTATTGCAGCAAGCTTCAATAACCTGAACAGTATGGCCTGGGTGCTCTAACAAATCACATATTTTTTGTTATGAAATTTTATAATTGTCCATAGCTTTTAGTTAATCCATTTACAGGTCAGATTGTAAGGATATCATGCACTTAATAAGTGCCCTAAATGTACATCTAGTACCATTGAGTTTTGATAGTATGGGAGGGGAAAAAACAAAAAGGCATATAAGGAGCTGTCTCACAGTAGTATGAACAACTTGATTGAAAAGACCCATATGTGTAATATGATTAAATTCTACAAAATTGCCTATTAAAAACTTCCTAAAAAGACTGGGAGGGGGATGATGGACGGGCTGGAGGCAGGGTTTGAATGAGAATCAAAGATGTGATTTAAAATTTTCTTATGTTTAAGAATGATGTATGAAATTTAAGGTGAGTTCAGTGTAACAAAGCAAGGATTCTCACTTCCAAAGGAAATAAATGAGCTTTATTATTGAGATTTGTTTCTAAGTACAGACTTGTGATTGTTGTGGTAGTGGTAGGGTGGAATTAATTTGTTTAGCATCATTGCCTGTTCAAAAGAGTTTTGGTGAGTGGTGAATGGTTTTAGGTGTTGCCTAATGAGTCCTCTGACTTTTGAGATCAATTGAACTAAAAGCATGTTGTTTCTCTAGAAATACGAGTTATGACCAGATAGACAATGAAATCTCATGTGAGTTAGTAGCCAACTTTTATCCTTACAATTAAATCTAAGCAGAGTTTTGACTATGTCTTTTTATATTTCCCATTTACAAATATTCTGAACCTCTCTTGCTGCCCATTTATATCGTTGGGATTAGTTATATCACCTGAAGCAGCCAAAATAAGGCTTTTTATTTCTAGTGCTATCCGTGTAGCATGCTTGAATTACTAGACAATCCTATGAAAAACTGAATAAAATAGGGGTCCAGTGAAAGAAAAATAGAAGTGATGTCATGGCAAATTCTAGGAAATAGTCTTTTCTATAAAAAGATTTGATACAATTGTGTATATTCCTCAAACCCCCCGTGTTCTTAGTCTGTAAGAGTTGGGTATAAGACTGAATGTATGCCTTAAAGCTTATAAAGAGGGTTTAATTTAATCATATAGCTTTATTTTCCTAACTTTATGACTTGGTTCTTTGCATTTGCTGGGGCTGATGATTTGAATGTTTGAGACTTAGTTTAGAGGTTAAAAAGTGAAGTCTTTCTAATAAAATTATATCTGTTTCTAAGATACAACTGTTTCTTTCCTTGATTATAGTAAAAAAAAAAAAGGATTTGTTCTTAAGAGGTCTTGAGTTTGCTGCTGACTACCTGTGTGACTTTACACAAATAATGTCATATTACTGGAACTGTTTCTTTGTTTATAAAATTAGAGGTAGTGTTAAAATCTAAAACTCTTATAAGTAGATTAGTAGAATATATTTAAGATCTATACAAATACATAAACACATTGGCACATCCCTTGCTGCTCATCATTGCTGGAATATGAAACTAGTTTGTTGTGTTAGGTGCATTATCGATAATGTTACTCACACCAAGGAAATCATTGTGTGCTTTTTTTGATTCATGATTTTGTTAATCTGATAGTACTCTTCAGGATATGTATCTTGTATTAAAAATTAAATTACTGCCACAATCATTGGAATTATTAGGATGAGTGACATAAGCAAGTTGAGAATTGTTTCTCTTGTACTGAAGACCCATTTTTTTTATATACCCAACGTTCTGTAATTTCATTTGACTAAAGAATAGATTTTTGATCTTCTTCCAGAGTAAAGACATGACTATGTCTATAGTTGTATTCTGTAATTAATTTTTGCTTTGTGGGTTTCATCAGGCTAAATAAGAATAAAATGGTTTTATATTTTCTGCTTTAAAAATGTCCTTGTTATAAAGTCTTGTCAGATCAGCCCCACATATGGCAAACCTATTCAAACAATTTGAGCTGCCCCAGTGTGCTTGTTTCTTTCTTGGAAATCTAACCATTTATATGTCTTTATGAGCTGTTTTTCCTCTTCCCTCCACCCCCATGTTAAGTTGTAGATTATAAGCTTGCTGAGAAAGGAATTTAATCTTTCCTTTGTATCTCATAGTACCCAGGAAAGAATTCTGTTAGTCACTGAATGGTTTATAAATGTTATTACTATTGAGGATTTTGGATTAAAATTATTGGATAAAATGGAATGAGCCTTTTCTAGGACATCAAGTTGGGGTCAGTGTGATTAACTCAAAGACATAGCACTTTTGTTAAGCTCTGGACTTTGTTCTGAAGTCAGTTTCTCTTGATTTAACCATAAATTGATTATTCACCTTATATACTCTCTTATATAATACTTTAGTATCACGTTATTGGTAGTGGAAAGACTGTCAGTGGGTAGGTTGGATAGGTGTGCACATGCACGTATACATGTGCTCATGTATTTGTACGAGAGAGAGAGGGAGAGAGTGGGCACATGGAATATATGGGAATCAGGTACATGTTATGTTCACCATTCTAATCTGAGTATTACATAATTATCTAGTTATGTGCACTTAATTTTAGACTACTGACATTCAGCAACAACTTCTAATCAATGGTAAATGTGATACTTCAGGAAGATAGGGACATATTTTCCGTTCCTTTCATGTTTTCCTTTTAGCTTTATTCTATTGTATATTTTCCAAATACTTAAATAGTCAAAGATAAAAAATTATTGGAAATGGGTCAACTTTTGTAGCGGGCAGAGATGATTAGAGCTCTGCAGTATATCTTAACAATGTATAGGAACAATTTAATATGCCTAATATTGAGAAGCATCAAAACAGACTGTAAAACATAACAATCATAAAGCTTAGTGGTCAAAAATCATACATATCAACAGGCTATACGAAGATTAGCTATAATAATTGAGGGAAAGAGAGCCTAAATTTGGTGCAGAAAAGGAGCTGAGTTGTTTTTGCACTATAATTAGAAGTTTGTATCCATAGATTTTTGTCTTCTCAATACAAAGAATGATATTTGCTGGCAGAGCATGTTTTTTCAGTGTAACCTTTAACTTCTTATGGTATGTACTCCTACAAGTAGTTGATGATTTAGTAAATATTTTATGAATGTAGATGATACTATCAAAATGTTTCCAAATATTACAATTAGTTTTAAGGTGGAGTCAATGTTAGACAGAATTTAAATTTGAGACTCTATAATTTATAGGTATATCATTGAATAATGCCATCTTTATTGTGTGTTAATTTGGATTACAAAATAATTGGGGGAACTTTGTTAAAAGAAATTGAAGTTTACTTAAAACTGTTCTCTGAAGAGATTAGAATTTTAGAGGGTTTTTTCTTTCTTTTGTCCTAGCATTTCTTCTTAAACATAATGTTATGACTACTTGAAAGGAGATATAAATCAAAGTCACTCACTTTATTTTCCAGTTAGAGTCATTGCTCATTACCAGTTGGTGGGTGTGGAAACAACTTAATAAAGTTTGGGTAATTTAGTTTCAGTTTAAATTCTCAACTGGCAAATTGGCCGAAAACTCCCCATCAGAAGACGTGAGCATCCAAATGTCCTTTTGTGATTTGGCTACTGTCTGCTTGACATAGGAAGGCCCTATCAAGAAAAAACTAATGGAGTGATTAACTATCAAAAGAAAATCAATGGTAAGAGTTTTCATTTAAATTATAATATGTGTGTGTATGTGTGTGTATAAAACATACCAACTTATTATTTGAATTAAAATTTTAGAACTTTAAAAATCTAGGACAAATGTTTGAATTTATATGTCTGTGACTTAACATTTGTAATAAAATAAATGCAAAGAATGGTTTTATATGCTAAATGTTGATAAGAAAATACTAATTAAAAGTATGAAAAATCAGTTATATAGTTCATACAGTTATATGAATTCATTTTTTGTAGTTCTGTAGTTATCTTTAAAAAATAGCATAAATATTGCTTGAGTAAAGCTTAACTTTTTTAAAAAACAAATTTATACCAAACTGAATTAGAGGCTTCTTACTAAAATAAATGTCATAATTTTGCAGTAGAATAGTCTGTTGATCTCTGTTTTGTTTTTTACTTCCATTGTAAAACGACTGGAGGGAGCAGGGGGGAGAAAAAATATATGTCATGTAATGAAATCCACTTTAACATTAGGTCTTTAAAACTGTATCATTGCTACTATATCTCTGTGGAAAACATTAAATGATCAGGATTAGATGTTTATATAGCTAAAATGAAGTGGAATATCTATTCATAACATAGCACTGTATCAAATTTTGGTGATAAAATCAGACATCTCTCCCCTGCCTTACACAGGTTTGCATTGAGAAAATAATTTAAGGTACATGCTTCAAGTGACTTTAAACCTAATATTTTTATTCTCTTTGTATTTGCTTCCTTTATATCCCTTTATTTGGACATCTGTGTCCTATCAGATTTGTGATTAGTTATGTTAACTTTGGACAGGAGTGGAAGTAGTAGCTTACAAAGGTTGAAATCAAAAATGGCTGTTTATCAGAGCTTATTTTAGTATCCTCATGGACATAGTAGCTTTCTGATAACTAGATAATGGGTGATAAAGCTCAGATATTAATAATACATTTCTATTCTTGTCAAACTTATAATTTTTGAGATTGATATAGTTTGAGTAATTTTTCTTCTTTGCTCAATTAGAGATGTCAAAATGGTGGTAACTGAATGTGACCATGTTTTTAACTATTTTCTAGAGTTTAGTAATAACCATATCAGGAATTGCACATGTGGCAAGCACCTAGCACAGCATCTGTCATTATGTAAGCATTCAAACATTGACAGTGAACTAAGTACTCTAGATGGCAACATCTGTCCTTCAATCCATCTACCTTGTAATTCCAATTTTTATAGATTGTTATGTGTCATCCATCCAGCTAGGTGCTGAGAATAAAATGGCACCGTTAAAAACAGAGATACTTTCTAACTGCTCTTGAACTTCCATTGTAGATAGTAATTACAGTGTAGGAAAAAATTGTACAGACAAATGTAAAATTGCATCTGGAACCAGTACTATGGAAAGGCAGAAGTCGCTATGAGCATAGAAGCAATGTGGTGGGTGTGTAAATAAAGCACAGAACCCACACATTTATGTCTTAAAGTGAATTGATAACTTGGTTTTTCTTTAACTTTTAAAGTTTATAATTCTATTTAAGTCAGTATCTTCTAAGCAAGGTGTGCAGAAAGACTAAATTTTAACTGGGGAGAAATACATTTTTTATGATGCTGTTTTATTAGATTTCTGAAGAATTTACAACAAAGTAGCATCAACAATTTAGTCAAAGTAGCATTCTTATGTAAGAATTTCACTTACAGGAGTGAATCCTTACAGGATGCTTTAACATTTCAGGATTGAATGCAATGAATGAGGACCCTGATTTCTTCAGCTGAATTTAAGTTAATTAAATGTCAGCCATAAAATAACTGCTGTCCTCTCTTAGCAACTGTTCCATTCTATTATCAAGCTAGTACAGGGATTTATTTATCACTCCTTTTACATCATTGAGTTGTTACATGTAGACATTTCTTAATGGCAGTATGATTCCTTAGTCAACTTTTATCCCTTTTTGAAAGAAAAGAATGTAAAATTTATGTTTCTTTTATATATTCTAACACACATTTATTAAATTTTTGAAAATAAAATGGGAGAACATTTGGAGATCTAAATGTTTACACTTTCTTTACGGGACACACAGAATCTCATCTAAGGGAAAGACACTAATGATGTTTGAAGAATTATAAAATTGGTTGTTTTATATGTTCAATCTGTGTACATTTTTAAAAACTTTCATTGAAGACTAGGTTTTTTCTATTCACCTGATAGTATAAACAAATTGAATCAGAGCATACAGTCTAGTATGCAACTAAAATTTGAAAAGCTTAGTTTTACAACAGAAATGATCTTTCCCTAACTTACTACTAAAATATGGAAGCTATTTAAAATACTTTAAACGATATCTTTTCAAACAGCAAAATCAAAATTAAGTCCATTGTTAACTTTTAACTTAAAATTATTATGTTGAATTTCATCTCTACAGTGACGTCTAAATTTAGTTTTTCTGTATATACTCAAAAGAAGGTCACCAGCCTCAGTACTCTGATTGAAGTTCTTAGCTCAGATACCTAGGCAGGTCTGCTTATCAATGCTGGAAGAAAGATGTCTTTTCTGTACCTCCCAGGAGTGTCTTGAGGAAAATGTTCCTTGCTGGGTAACATGCCTTGCAATGCCCATGACGTTCCATTTTTTTGCCTCTTTTTGCTTCTGTACAGTTCGCTTTGATTGGTCTGTGATGTCAGCTGGAGAATTGGACATTAGCCACATAAAGATATTTTAAAAAGGTAGATATGTAAGCATCACAGATGGAAGATGATACATAACACTTCTTTTACTGAAATGAATGAAAAATAACCCTTGTTTCTAAGCAAACAAAGGTCTACCAGAGGTTATCAGTTTTTAACTATATAACTTTTAAATATAACAATGCAGTATCTGATTAGGTGCTTATGGTGTAATATAATGGCTTTTGTTTGGAATTTTGGCACTACTACTGACAGAAGAAATGGTAATTAATGAAGGTGTCGAATTGGAAGTTTGAGAAAGGGAAATTTTAATAAAAGTTAGTGTTTACAGTTGTTGGAAGGAAAAGAACATTTTCAGTTCAATATATAAGGAAGAACCTTTTAAATGTGGAAAATAAAATGGAGTGCCTTCTAGAATCCATTCTTTTAAGAATCTATGACAGAAATGTATAAAAGAATTCTTGCTGATGTAAATCATAAGGATTATTTGGAGGAAATTTGTGGCACCTTAAAAATTAATATAGTCATATAATAAGTATACGAAATATTATATGAAACAGATGTCACTAGCAATATTATGCTACTATTTATGGTGGGATCTTTACTAAATAAACTTAAGAGATAAAAGAGCAAATTCATTCATTCTATAAATTCTTACTGACAACCAGTTTTATGTCAGGCATGGCCCTAGGCATAGTCATGAATAAGACTGATGTGACTCTCTAGTTTATTATATAGTCTGTGAGGGAAGATAGACATTAAACAAATGGTTACAATAAAGTTTAGTGGCTTGTGACGTTATAAAAACAAAGCAGTCCTTTATTAAGGATACCTTGAGAATTGATCTCTAGTATGCTAATCATTTAATCAGCTTACTTTCTTCATGAAATGAAGTTATTCATTTTGACAGAAAAATTGGACTAAAATTCTTTGGGAGTCAGTCTTAGAAATTAGTAGAGACTGAAATAGTCTTGGTTTTTCTATGGCTTATTTAAAACAAGAACTACTATGGAAAGATGAGTACCAAGAAATGTGAATATAAGTAGAATAAACTTCATAATGCCTCATGTATGTTATACACTATACAGATCATTTAATAAAATTATTAAGCAGTTTTACATGAAAAATTGCAAAGTTGTAGTAGTTAAGGAGTTGCCTTCTAGAGTCAGACTGGTTGGGTTTGAGTAATAACTCTGACACTTACAAGCTTTGCAATTTAAAGTTGTATAACTCCTCTGATCTTCAGTTTCCTCATCCATAAAATGGGGATAATAAGAGTACATATCTCATAGAAAAATTATTTGATGTGTATAAAATGTCTAGAACAGTGGCCCATAGGAAGTGCTTAAGACCCCATATGTTGTAGTTAACAACAACAACAACAATAACAATAAAGAAATAATTTCCTCATGTCAAAATGTCTTGCCTAAGTCACGAAGTTGGGCCCAACTGAAGTAATTTCAAAATGTTGCTTTAAATATATAGGTATTGCACTACAAAGAACTTTTATCTTTTTTACTGCTAAACAAAATCTCAGTGAAATTCTCACCCAAGTTTTGGGCTCTCTTTAGCAGCAATACAGCAATCACCCAAAGGCCTGCATAGAGTGCCAACTCCAGGGCCAAGGTTATCTCAGCATTTAACCCAAAACTCAGTCCATTCCAAGCATCATGGAACTGATCCTTCTTGTCTAAGAAAGGAAGTAGCAAAGACCTATTTACCCCATGGGAGATAAGCCCAAACCAGATTAGAGTAAGTTTGGGAAGGAAATGACTATGTTGATATTAAGTATTTTTTTTCCTGCAGAAATCTAAACAAAGGATTTCTTCCTATAATAGGTCTACAATATATTTGTAACATTTGTAAACTCAATCATATGTAGCACAACTTGTTACTTTGCTTATATTAGAAAACAAATTTTCTGCCATAAAATAGTCCTATATTACATTACTACTTCTAAATATAATTTGTGAAACTATTTTTTAAATTCATAAAAAATATATTTTACATAGATTTTTACTATATCTTTTAGTTTGATATCCTAGAAAAAATGTTTGTAAGAGTTAAATAATTTTTGCTAAGTAATTCTTGTTGAAAAACAATTTCAGGGTAAAATTTACTATGACATTTTCAAGTCTGCATATGTAAAATGGGATTTTATTTATAAATATAAATGGATTAATTCAATTTATTTATCATAATAAGTGCAAGCAAGTGCTCTAATGAATTGTTTTCAGATTAAATATTTGAATTAAATCTAAAGTACTTCATAACCTAGTTGTTTTTGTTTGTAATGTGGAAGTATTTCTTTCATTGTAAGATGCTGAGAGAAAATTCTTTGAATACCAGAAGTGTAGTTTCCCTTGACCACAATGAGTTTGAATAGGATCAATCAGTAGGTGTCTATTGAAAACTTACTAGCTATCTAGCACTTGCTAGTAATAGTGTCATGGTAGCCTAAAAGAATTATGCCAACACTCTCTTTAGGCCCTAGGAAGACCAGGACCATGGAAAGAATACTTAGACATGAAGCAGAAAATCTAAGACCTAGTTCCTGTTCAGCTACTAATACACAGAGGGATCTTAGATATAAAACCTATTGAAATTGTGAGGCCATCATAGCATCTCAGTCTCATTATATATGTTATATGTATATATAACATATATATGTGTATATATGTGTGTGTGTTTTGCCTCTATATGTACACATATGTATATATCCATCCTAAATTGTTGCACTAAATTGAAATAAAGAGCTAAGACTTCATTAAGTTTTTTAATGTCCAAATATACAGAGTAAAGAATTCTGTACTATAAAATATTTTACATTATTCCTTCAAGTGAAAATACATTATTGATTTTTACATACTATTTTAGGACTTCTCAAATATTCTCATATAAATTATGTACTGTTCCAAAAGTTCACAAGGGGAATGTAAAATTTCTTTAGTCTGCCTAATTTCATTTTTTAAAATATTTTACTTATTTATTTGAGAGAGAGAGAACTCAGAGGGAGAGAGGGAGGAAGAAGCAGACTCCCCACTGAGCAGGGAGCCCGATGTGGGGCTTTTTCCCAGGACTTTGGGATCATGACCTGAGCCAAAGGCAGATGCTTAACCGACTGAGCCACCCAGGTGCCCCTAATCTGCCTAATTTCAAACTGGATTTCCTTGCTAAGTGATTCATTTTTTTCTAAGAAACATTTTCAGTAGGTACCAAATTATTTTTTTATGCCATTGACTCACTTTTTATAAACCAGTTTTAAATAGCTACATCAATCATTACCAACTCTACTCTTTGCAGCATTATTAAGACTTCCCTAGTTCTATAGCATCGTGAATACTCAGATTAATTTTACTAATTCATTAAAAGACTAAAGCATTTTAAATTAAAAAGTATAATTCATGTGTACACAAACACACCCACACACGCACTTGCTTGCTTTGCTAAGTGATCTCACTGACTCACTTAAACACCATTCACTGCTGCTCAAGAGGAGAGGACTAGTTGGGAGTTGCTAATTGAAGCACCACATTATTAGTGTTGTAGAGGTCTGTGCCCTGACTGGTTTTGAGTCAGGTGAATGTTGGGTGGAAAATGTTTTATATATATACTTACCGTAAGAACTTGTTTAATATGTTTATTGAATACTAGATGCTACTATAGTCATAATTAAAATAATTTTTCATATAAAAATCAAAGAATTAAAATAGATACCTTTTTAAGCTTAATAGAAGATTTAAGAACACCTACATTGTGAGTTACTTCATTTTAAATGTTAAAATGTTACAAAGGTATTGAAAGCAGACTTTTTTTTGGACAAGAATAACATTTAAATGTATGAGTTATTTGGAAGAAATACTAAAGCAATCATATGAAAGAAGACTAAAATTTATAAGAAAATAGAATTAACAGAAAAGAATTTCTTTGGAGGATTTGCTTTGGTGTTGTGTGGAAAAAATTCTTTTTTTTTTTTTTTAAGATTTTATTTATTTGACAGAGAGATAGCGAGAGCAGGAACACAAGCAGAGGGAGTGGGAGAGGGAGAAGCAGACTCCCTGCCGGGTAGGGAGCCCAATGGGGGACTCGATCCCAGGACCCTGGGATCATGACCTGAGCCGAAGCAGACGCTTAACGACTGAGCCACCCAAGCGCCCGTGTGGAAAAAATTTTTATACGTCATTAAGCAGTCATTAGTACAGCAAAAAGTCAAGAACCAGCAAAAATAACCTAATTGCTATGAAAATAAGATGGCAAGTAGACAATCCCATCTTAGGCTGTAGAATTCTTTTTATGAGGGGAAGAGCACCTGAGGACTGCTTCTCTGTGATGGAGGCGCATGGCTGCGCGTGTAAAGGGCTCATGGAAATCTTTCAGGTTTAAATGTACTTCTGCCACATACTTTACCCATGAGAAATTCACTTAAATTTTTAAGAGAAGCATAAAATCCAAATATTCCTATGGATGTTAAAACTTTTATCTGTCATTCACTTGAATACCTGAGTACCTACTTACTAAATGTGAAATATTGTGCTTTTATACTTAGCGCAGTGAGGCTGTAACACACTGCCTCCTGTTACTTAGGTGAGACCAGTCAGTCCCAGAGAAGGGAATATCAGTTGGTTAAAGAAGGGGTCCTTTGAATATTGGAACAGTTTTTGAGAATGTAGACCCAGCTAATATGTATCATTAAATATAAGAAGGCAGCAGCATGAGTTTATTGAGATTTGAAGGAGGTAGGAAGATATAAAAATAAAATAATTTACCTTGCATTGATTCAAGGTGCCCTACAAACTAATACCTTTTGTTTGTTTTGGGGGTACAAATTATCTTTTCTGAAATTTTGTTTCCTAAATTATTGTTGGACTAGAATTAAAATTTTTTTCTGTATAGATGTTTATATACACAGTAACAATATAAGCAAGTCTAATTTTAATTGTTTTTTTAGTATAGTTCATGTGCAGTGTTACATTAGTTTCAAGTGTCCAGCATAGTGATTCAACAAGTTTATACTATGCTATGCTCAACTCAAATGTAGCTACCCTCTGTCACCATACAGTGCTGTTGTAATACCATCTACTATGTATTATTTTAAAAAATTACAAATGACAGAATTTTTTTTTTTTAATGACAATGACTTGCCTGGGAAATGACCCTTTGTAGAGACTAAAATGCTAGTATTAGCCAAGGCAGACCCTTCCTGGTTGTGAGGAACCCAGGAAAACAAATTCAGTGAGTTAGAACTTAATCTTGGTTGAATGCCTTTTGTGTTTAACAGTGGATTCTTTTTTCTTTACATGTTATTTTATTGAATCTCTCAATAGTTCTGTCAGAAATATGCTATGATCTCTCTTTTACTGATGAGGAAACAGATTCAGAGAAGCTGAGTGACTTTCCCAAGGTCACACGGCTAGTGTTCAAAGTGGTTTGTAGGCCAAATAAGGCAAAGTCTAGAAAGCATTCATTGCATTTTACAGCTAGAAGACCATTTGATGATTCAGTGAAGTGGTGGGGGCATAAGGCTGACTACAATTGCTTTCAGAGTAGATGAGGACCTAGGAAATGAATAGAACAGGTATGGGCTATGTCTGGGAGAATTCTGGCTGAGAGGAAGTAGAGGAGGGCTCAAATAGGTAATTTGAGATGCAAAGGAAAGGTGGAAGGTTTGGATGACACAAGTGGAGGTTTTGCAGAAAGGCAAATGGGAAAAAATTAATTTTAAAATGAATCTTTTAAAACGCGGGTGTATCTGTTGCCAGTCACAGGACAGTCTGTCATATCTTTTGCATTCTTGCTCTGTATGGATTGTGAATGTTTGGTATGCAGTAGGGTAGTAAATAACTGTTCCATTTTTACTTTCACTAGAATATATTTGGCTTATTAGTGATGTTCCTAGGGCCTGGATTTTAAAAACTTACTGTAAAAAATTTCAAACATATACAAAAGAAGAGAGACTAGTGTAATAAATGCCCTCTGTCTGTGGCCCAAATTTAACTCTTTTATTTTAACTCTTTACTCCTACATTCTTCAGTATGCATTTCTTTTTTTCTTAAAAAAAGACATTTTTTCTTATGTAAATAGAACACCTTTATGACATCAAACAAAATTAACAATAATTATTTATCACCTGACATAATCTCCCTATTCAGTTTCCTCCACTTTTGATTCCAAAATGTCATGTACCATTTGGGTTGTTCATGCAGATTGCACACAAGATCCATATAGCATTTGGTTGTTAGGACTCTTCTCTAATTAAAATGTCTTTTCTTCTCCTCTTTCTGTTTACCTCCCTACCTCCTTTACCTCCCTCTCCGCTTTTCTTCTCTCCTTCTTCTCTTCCTTTCTTTCCTTCCTGTTCGTGACTTATTAAAGAAACTGAGTAAGCTCTCCCATGTCATACTCCCATTCTGGATTTTTCTGTCAGCTTCCCCAGTTAACTTATTTCTCTAACCTCTAAATTACCTGCAAATTAGAAGTTAGCTCAAAATACTTAATTAGATTCAGGTTCAGCTTTTATTTTGGTGGGGGGAGGGTGGACAGGAATACTTCATACATGGGACTTCTCCTTCACACTGTATCACATCAGGGAGCATATAATGTCTACTTGTCATGCTCTTAGTGATGCTGAAATTGGTCTGGTGACAGTCCAGTCTCTCCAATGAGAGGTTTCCATGAACCTCTCCTTTCATTGTTTCATCTCTTGCTGATTGTTCTCTGAATCAATTCAATCATTAAGGTTTGCAAGATAATGAATTTTTTATCTGCCACTCCTTCCACATTTATTAGTGGAAATAAAGAAGAAATTCCTCTATAAAGAAGAGATTCTATAAAGAAGAAATATCTCTTATAAACTATGGCTTTTGGATTTCCCTGACATAGTTCATCCTAGAAAGAAACCTGGTGCTTTTGATATCTCTTAAATGCCTAGTTTAATATCCAAGAGTAACTTTAGATAGAAGAAGTACATAGCACTTAAGTACCCATGTAATTTTAGGATTTTTATAGAATAAAAGTATTTCTTATGTGATTTTCATGAATATTGTCAGTATTAGAATAACTTTGTATCATCAACATATTCAATTTTGATCAGATTGGGGTTGGGACCTTTTCCGGGTTCTCCTTGGTCAGATGTACTGCTTTGTGCTAAGTTATGGATGATAAGTTGAGCATCAAGGAATAGGAAACTTCATTAAGTCAGCAAGCTAAACAGTATCACCTAGCAGAGTAGTAGCATAGGTGGGGATGATTTTATATTGCTATAATCATAAACTCAAGAATGAAACAATCACCATTTTTATTATTTTATTCAATAATCACCACTAACTCCATTTTTATTTAACACTGTCAATGGACAAAACCTGAAGAAGAAGAAATAAAACCAAAATATTTCATTTTTAGGTGACATGATTGATTAGGAAAATCTATGGCAGTCAGCTTTAAAACCATTTATGAAAAATAAAACTTTAATGAAGTACAGAATACAATGTATCTTTACATTGGTAATAATGGAAATAATGGGAAAGACCCAACTCAGAATTGTAACAAATCAAAATATAGTACCTAGCAATAAATTTGAGAAAGATGTTAGACTTTTAGAAAGAAACCATTAACATATTTGAAAATATTTTAAGATCAAATAAATGGAGAGAAACTTTCTGAATCATGAGAATATTGGCAAATTGTCTATAAGTAATTTATAGATTTCTGGGTTTACTTTTAACTTTCAAAATTCCTAGTGATTTATTTTAATTTTTTAAGACTTACTTACTTATTTAGAGAGAGAGCACAAATGGGAGAGGCAGAAGGAGAGGGAGAGAGAATCTCCAGCCGACTCCCCACTGAGCCCCACATGGGTCTCAATCTCAGGACTCTGAGATCATGACCTGAACTGAAATCAAGAGTCAGAAGCTTAACTGACTGTGCCATCCAGGCATCCCCCTGCCACCAAGTGATTTATTTTATAGTGATTCTACAATGAGGGGAAGTCTCACCCTACTATGTATCAGAAACTTTTTAAAGCAACAGTGTCTAAAACAGTGGAGTGATGCAGGAATAGATAGATATGTAGCCCAGATACTACAAGAGACCTCTCTGCCCCTTGGCGATTTAAATATAAACTTTTCTTGACCCTGACTTCCTGGTCAGTGAGAGTTAAGAGAAATGCCTGTCGTCCTGTGACTTACAGGATGAGATTTCTGTGCTTGACTAATGCACCTCATGTTTCTTGCTTCTGCTTGCATGCCATCCTGATTTTTGCCAGTGCCAATACCAATGTGAAATCAGGTCCTTTTTAACTAGTTTCCAAAACTTATTTAGCAGTTTGTAAGTTTAGAAACTCTTGAGTAGGTGACAGAACCAGCAGAATTTTTTCTTGGTCTTTGAGCAAAATGTTATTGTCCACATCCATGCCCTCCTTCTACTCATACACTTTCCTAAATTAATACAGTTGCTTTCTTAAGGAAATTCTGAAGATTAAACCTTTCTTCCATTTTGTAAAACATGGATCACTGCAGCATTATTAGGAATCCAAAATTAGTCCCATCTACATATAATAACTGAATATATGATAAAATATTCTTTCCTATAGGAGAGGCCACTTAAAGGATATTTACTCAATAGTATTAAATAGTAGTCTTCAGTGGTGTAACTGCAAAACTGATTAGACAAAAAAAAAATTCATCCATACTTTATATAACCATAGGAATTTAAAAGAAAAAGCATAGAAAATACCTTTACATCTCATATTTGATGCATTAGTGTAACTCTCCAAGGTGTAAAGATGTACTTGAATATCTAAAAAAATTGTTTGACTGAAATAATTAAAAGGATCACAGGAGATTGTAGGAAATCTCTGCATCAAAAGTTACAAAGAAATGATAATAGCTTTAACAGTTTTATATTATTGCAGAATATGCTAATTTAGACATCAAGATCCTAATATATAAATGAGAAAAAATATGACAGATTAAGAATATGAAAATGAATATGAATAATAAATGCAAGGGAAAATATCTACCCTTATACTTATCACAAAGTTACAAGTAAAATGACTTTCCATGGTTTTTTCATTGTATTAAAGGAACTAAATTCTTTAAAAAGAAATCTAATATTGGCAAGATAAACAGTGATACCAAACTCTTTTGGAAGGTAATACCGGGAGTATATGCTGATAGTCACAGTAATGTTCAGATATTTCACTCATAGGAATTTAGGAAATAAATATTGTGCTAATTAAAAGTCATAGATATAGAAGAAAAATGCTTAGAGACTAATTATAGAACATCAATGTAAAATATCATGTTGTCTTTAAATAATTATTTTTGAAGATTCTAGCACAGTTGTCCAATAGAACTTTCTATGTTGATGAAAAATTCTATAATTTGCACTGTCCAGTATGGTATCCATTAGCCACATGTAGCTACTGAACATAAGAAATGTGGCAAGGGCAACTGAGGAACTGAATGTTAAGTTTTATTTCACATTATTTATGCTGAAATACTCACGTAAGGCTAGTAGCCATGGTATTGGACAGTGCAGTTCTAGAAATATGGAGAAATGTTAGGTGAAAATAAGTTTATATGACATGATTACAAGAATGTAAATAACTTGTATGTACATAAGGAAAGTGATATTCACAATTAAAATATCTGTTAGGATAGAAGGAAATGGGTGATTTTTTTTTAAATGCTGATTAAAAGATCAGGTGAAAATAATACACCACTCCAGCACTGTGCTACTCAGTATGGTACCCACTAGCTTGATGTGGCAATTTTCATTTAAACTAAATTAAATAAAATTAAAAACTCAGTTCCTCAGTCACACTAGCCACATTTCAAGTGCTCAATAGCACACACGGCTAATGTTTACCATTTAGACAGAGGAGATTATAGAACATTTCTACCACTGCAAAAAATTCTATTGTATAGTTCTGTGGAACTGATAAAAGGAATGTACTGCAACAAGTCATTTGATTATTAGTAATTTCTAAGGGCACAAATGAATTAAAACTGGAAAGTGAACTTAGTGAAAAAGTATAAGGAGGAACAGTGTTGTAAGACCTTATACATGTAACTTAGATCAGCTTTCCGTAAAATATGGGCTGCAAACTAGTGCTGGTTATACCAGTCCATGACTAAATGCTTACTCTCAATTTCATACTTGTTTAGAAACTTTTATAGCAATGTGATAGTTGTTTGTCATCCAAGCACATCACCTATCTTATCTCATTGAACTGATCTAGTTATTAATGAAGCTACCTGTAGAGTTCTATGTAGTATAAGCTGAATATTAGTTTGGAGCAATAGTAGTCCATGAGTATGGGTCCCCAATGGGAATAAAAACAGTTCTTTACTACAAATACCATGTGATTTCACTCATATGTGGAATTTAAGAAACAAAACAGATGAACATAGGGGAAGGAAAAGAAAAAAAGAGAGGGAAGCAAACCATAGAGACTCTTAACAATAGAGAACAAACTGAGGGTTGCTGGAAGGGAGGTGTGTGAGGGGTGGGTGAAATGGGTGATGGATATTAAGGAGGGCACTTGTTGTGATGAGCACTGGGTGTTACATGCACCTGATGAATCACTAAATTCTGCTCCTGAAATCAATATTACACTATAGGTTCACTAACTAGAATTTAGTATAAATTTGGAAAAAAAAATTTAAAAAACAGTTCTTTACTATAGGCAGTATGAGAAACATTGGTCAAGATGAAGAAGAGAAAGGCTGCTCAGGGCAATTTTTTAAGGAACCTAAAGTAGTTGTTAGTATAGCTTAATATATACTTGCAAGTGAAATTAAAAATTGAACACTAGATCTCTGAATGTGATAAACTTAGACTTCATCCCTCCTGCTAGTAGAAATAAGACCAAAGATTCATTCTTCAATAATGTGAGTAAAGATTTTAAAGGAGTTCTTAGTCAGTGCCTCTATTTTGGGTGTCCTATTTTCCTCCTGGGTATGGAGGAGATTCAACTAGCTAGCCGAATCTTTTCCTTTTAGCAAAATTTCCAACCTAGTGTTTTCCTTTACCCCTTCTAAGCTCCTTTTGGCATACTGTTACACTTAGTTCTTTGTAACTCTTTTCATCTCTTCCCCACAAAGTTAGTTTCAAAGGCTTGCAAAATGTCCCAAATGAGAGAATTGTTTTAGACTAAGCTTCTCACGTTTTATTTTAAAATTTCCTTTTTTCACACTTAAGCTTAATTGATTCCCTGATACAAGATATTCAATTGAATTATTTGTGAAATGTGAAAAGCTTTTTACTACTATAATTAAGGTATAATCTGTTAGCTAAAGCATTGTTTTAATGATACAGGGTAAGCATAATCCTAGATTTACTACCTATTTTTTTAATTGTGGTTTTGGCTGTACATTAAATGACTGCCTATTCCCTAAAATGAAATGCCCCATATGGGCTGTCCAGTTTGTTTTGAGGACCAATTCCACATTTGTGAAATTTGGGGTCAAATGAAAGCAAGTACTTACTATATAATAGTTATTTCTTCTGATTTTAGTGACCTTGCATTTTGGATTAAAAAACATATACATATTCAGTCCTTCATCAATATGATTGATTAATCTGTTACTGATTTTAGCATTTCTTCTTTTTCTCCCTAATTTATCAAATGTGAAAAGGGCTAGAAAACACTTGAAGGAAATCAATCTGTTTTCAGTAACAGTCTATAAGTAACAGAAAAAGAAATAAATGAATAGTGTTCAGCATTTCTTGTTTAAATTTTGTGTTTTTTGAGATTGAAAAAACTGTACATATTTAAAATATATATAAATATATTGATAGAATGGCATCTTCTGATTTCACTTTAATATTACGATTTGCTTTACTTAGGCAGAATTATAGATAATCATATTATTACTTGGCTTATGTAGTATAGTATCTTCAAAAGATGAAAAATAATACTAATGTATTAAGAAAGCATGTTCTTATCTGTATTAAGCTTATTTTGTTTGATATTTGGTAATATTATTTTTAAGATACAGTGTATGATTTCCTGATCTGAACAAAGTATTCCATTTCTTTTTAGGATTTGGGTTGTAATAGATTTATAGCATTTTCTCATAAATATGTTAAGGTACAGCATTTTAAAAACATTCTTAATATGTAGTTAGAGGTTTACATTACTAATATTTTTATATAACACGCTTCAGACTCCTTAGAATATTTGTAGACTTCTAATTGTTTTATTTTATGCAAGTATTGACCTTGAGAATATTGACTAACAGGTTAATATTCTTTTGTTCAAATTTTTTTAGTGCTTACTATGTTTTAGGAACTATTTAAGGCTCTTCAGATAATCAGTGTTAAAAAAAAAAAAAAGTCAAAACCCTTTTCCTCTGGAAGCTTACATTCTAGTAGTCTTCAATGAATTTAGCTTTACTGATTTTTCTAATGGAATTTACAAGTATGATCATTTGGCAACCCAGGATTTCTCTGTATTTTTCTCAACTTCCCAACTGATAATTCAGTGCTGGGGTAGAAGTTTAAACTAGCCACTTGAAGTTTTGGGTTTATGGAGTAGTGTTTGGAGTATGCAGTATTCTTTAGGGAAGATACTCTTTTTTTGAAAGAAGAGAATGTGGTTTTGAAATACTCATGATTTTATCTAATTTCTTTTTTTCAGAACCTACATTTTGTAATATATAGGTAGATAAACTTGAACCAGATGGTATGATCTCAGTATAATATTTTACTCTTCTCTCCTCCTTCAGGAAAATCTTTAACTTCCACCACAAGAAGATTAAAAAGAGGTCCCTCCTGCACCAAGAAAGATCTGCAGATCTTTTTCAGTGTTCTTGGAGGTGTGGGGTGTGAGAACTTGATCAGTTTGTGTCAACCACCTTGTTCTCTAAAGGTAAGCACTGTGTAGTGAGTGCACACTCATGGGCCCAAGCTCCTAATGCAGGTCTGGTTTTGGAATGCTCCATTGAGGGTTTGAGGCCATCAGCTTTCCTCATAGAAGGATGGCCTAGGCAGCCACTTGTGGGCAAGACATCGCACACATTCATCAAGAGATGGTTTTCCTTGTTTAGAAGTGAAGCATGTCCTAGAGATGTATGGGTGTTTTTTTAAAAAAATTCCCAATTATAGTAAAACTTGTCTTCCAGTTCAGCCTGCATTTAAATCAGTTTAATAATTGCTGTGGTTGATCCCTCATCAAGAACTCTTCTTGGATGTCTTGAGATTTACATTCAAGAATTTTGAAGCAGTGACAGTGTTTAAGCAGTCTCGTGACTTAATAGCTTAAAGTGATATAAACCACTCTGAAGAGTTGCTTTTCATGATCTTTTTGAAGCTGTCTCTTACCTTTACTTCAGAGAAAGTCCCTTAAACCATTTTTTAAAATATGTATTAAGCTTCAGAAAGTATGGAAGCAAAGACCTTCTTAATCTTTAATTGCTTATGTCAGATCCTAATTGAAAAAAATTACTTAAAATGAGCAGTTTTTTTTCCTGATAGCTTTTTCCTTTCTTTAGGAAATGAAGAAATATACATTGTTGGTTCCCTGAGGGAAACCTCATAAAGGATAAATAATGTCTCGCCTTTATTTCTAAACTCTAGTATCAGAAAACCTTATGGTTCTATTGTACAATGTATTGACACCTCCCAAAAAGACCAATCTTAAACTAAATTGTCATTTGAAAAGCATTCATTTATTATGAAAAAGAACAGGAGCATGTTGATTTTGAAAATACCAAGATTAAAAGTAGGTTAGCATTAAATAAGAATAATTTGGACTGCCACCAAGAGACTAAATGTCTAACCAAACATTCATGTTATAGTCACCAGGATACTATGGTATTGACAATGAGGATTTAAAGTGCTGATAAAGAAATTAATTGGTCCACATCTAGTTTCATTCATCTTTTTTTCTTTTTCTTAAAGCTCTTAAAGTGATCTTGGAAACTTTAGTTCTAAAAGACATGAACTATTCATGAAGCATTAAATTTGGGAGAAATCTGCTGATTTTTGTCTGGTAGCCCTGTCTGGTTTATGATAAATTTTATTGTCTTTTCAAAATACTTGTACTTCCTATATCTGTATAATAAAAGATATTAAGGAGAAAAAAAACTCTTTGTTGTATTTGCTGTTAGAATGGGGAAAAAATGCAGCTGAGACCTTTTTTGAAAAAACCTTGAGAACAAGGTTACTATTTTTTATGAAAATAGTTGAGGAATTAGAACTAGTCCTGCTTATTGTAACTGTAGGCAACTTTAAAAGATCTAAATCTTCAAAGTAGATATGATATAGGTTATATAGTGAAGACATAGAGATCACTGAGTATTTGGAGATAATCTCTCTATATAGTTCTTTGGAATTTTTATTTGTGAGAGCATGTTAAATATTTTTAACCTTTATAATAGCATGGGACAAAATAGATGAAGGCATTAACTCTTTGAGCCAGTTGAGAAAAAAAAATTGAATTAAAAGTCAAACCAACTGAAAATGTAAGGTGGGATATAAGAATAACTAAATTATTATTTGGTACCTAAAGTATTATTATAGCTGAATTTTTTTAATCAAAAAACCACCCCATCTTTTTAAAAATGAGCTCTTACAATAGTATTGGCAATACATTTTGTAAAAGGAAAAATTCATTTCACCATGTTAGAACTAGTGTTCTAATTTCAGATCAGTTACGTAGCATGAATATATAAAATGGGGACCACTGAGATCTTGCCTTCTGTATCTAGAGTATGAAAAATAAGATCTTTTTTTAAACAATTCTTATTAATAACTTATATCACCTCCATTCATATTAGGCAGTAGAATAAACTATTGTTCTTTGATTTTGATGGTATATAGGAGTGAAAACCCAACATATTGGCACTAAGGAATTCATCTCTTGGCATTGGAACTAGGATCTGGAGAGATTTTATTTTTATGTATACATATATATATACTTAATCATACACACATATACATCCTATATTTATTTCTTCTTTTGAATTATGTAAGAATGATTTGTCAAAGATCAGATTTCCGATTTGTCTCACTAGTACTTAGATGCTGTGTTTTGCTTTTGTTTTTAGAGTCATAGCTAATTCATAGAAACAGTCCCTACGAGAAATTTAGTTTCTTTGGTGTGATCATGCTCCCTGTCTACTCTAATAGCTAAAGGAAGGTGAGAGAGACAGCCCTATGTTCACCAGTGTTGATTTTTTAGAGAAGGAACAAGGAAATTCTAGCCCAGCCCTCTCCTTGGAGCCATCTAGACCAGCACTGTTCAGTAAAAATATAATACAAGCCACAAATACAAGCTGCATATAAAATTTTAAGTTTGTTTTGTAACCACATTAAAAAGGGAAAAAGAAACAGGAAAAATTAATTTTAATTACATTTAAATTAACCTAATGTATCTAAAATATTATTTCAACATGCAATCAGTATAAAGACTTACGAGATTTTTTATTTTTATTCAATGAAATACTCAAAATCCGATGTGTATTTTACACTTAGAAAAATTTTTTATTGAACTAGCCACATTTCAGGTGCTCAAAAGCCACACACGGCAGTAGCTACTGTATTAGACGGTACAGGTCTACGCCAAGGGTGGAGCTCCCCTTTTTGCATCATCCATGGTGAATTCCACTGGGTAACTGTAAGCTCCCCTAGTTTAGAGTTTCCAGATTTAACAGAACACAAAAAACCAAGAACAAAAGCAAAACAGGGTGCCCAGTTTAATTTGAATTTCAAGTAAATAACAAGTAATTGTTTAGTGTAATTGTGACTCATGTTATACTTGGGACGTACTTAGAAAAAAATGATTTATTTGAAGTACAGATTTAACTGGGCGTCCTGTATTTTATATGGCAATCCTGCCCAGTTTTAACTGAGTGGAAGACATCATCAGACTTTCCTAGATACTTGTAGGACTAGAGCAGAGAATCTCTTCCTCTGCAGAGGATTTTGATAACCAAACCCGCCCCCGCAAAATCAGTATGCAAACCAGAACTACTGATAGCCCATTTCTTCCTAATTCCCTAAGATGTTTAAGACAGATGGGCTTATATCACAGAGACTCAGTCCTTACAAATTTAAACATTTTGAATCTAAACTATTACATTAAGCTGTAAGGTTTATGAAATTTTATGACTTGAATGATTAGTCACTTGAGTTTATAAAATAGAAACTGTCTAACAGCTTATTGCTAGTATCACATCTTACGAAAAACATTTCACCCTTGGTGACCGTCTCGGCAGTTTTCAGTGTCTTGGCTATTTCAAGTTATTTTCCCACCATTGGTTTCCACTGCAGCTGTCACATCATCTTGAGTTGGCAAGCATTAACACAAAATATTAGGTTGCTAAATGCCAGGATAAGGCTTACTTTACACGGCAAGTACTTAAGTACTTGTAATTCTGTGCTCTGGTGTTGATCATTGGACCCTGACCCAGTCGACACCCAGTCAGTTCTTAAACCAGTCTCTCGTTCATCCTGAGGCCTTCTTTTCCAGAACAGCTTTCCATTTGTATTTTTTAAACATTTTTAATGTTCCAGTTTTAGCACCGTTTTGAAACATGTAACAATTTCTTTAGGAGTAGCTGTATCCCTCCTAACCTCTAGAAAAGAGACCATTTATAATTCGTGTTCTCTAAGGACAGTAATTACACCAGCTCCACACTCCCTCTCAAGGGGAACACTTGCCTTCACGAGGTGAATGACTTCAGGTGTCAGGTCTTCGTTACCAGCCAGGCAGGTAGACCCAGCCGCCAGTGCGGTTGGGCAGTTGAGCAGTTCAGTTCCAGCTATGGCGCATTCCAAATCCATTCATGCTTAGGAGAATGTACCCAAGAGTGTGGATATGTTTATAATTACTGCATTTCCTTCAGAGAACAAGAATTACAGGTAAGGTTTGTTTTTTTGTTTGTTTTTTTTTGCAGTGATCCAAAAATTATTTTTAGATAAGAAATTTAAGGATTTGAAAATATTACTCTTTTCCCAAAACAGTCACCTAAAATATCTCAAATATAGCCTATATTATATAAAAGTTTTCTTCCTCACTCTAAGAAGGAATTGAACCTGGAAAGGAGGGGAGTGGGAAGAGACAACTTATTGTCATTTGAAAGCTGTGAAAATCACACATTTCCATGTCTAGAAATATCCTCGGTTTATGTAAGAATCTTACTTTGCCTAACTTCTAAGGTCTAAGGTATGAATTATTTTGTCAAATTAACACCTACATCTATATATAGGGAAGGTGTTCAGCCTTTGTGAGCTAATGTCTTTAACAGCAGTGAGTAAATTAATGAATTGTGTTTGGGTTTTCACTTTTATTCTCAAGTCTGACTGCCTTTGGTTTAAAGGCTTTAACCTTATTTCTGAAACCAAAATTTAAAGCTGCTGCAAAATACCTTAAAACATAGCTCCTTTTTTACCCAATGATGTTTGGATGAGCTTTAAAGGGTCTGTGAATTCCCTGAAATTATACTAAAATTTTGTATGTATGTGTTTTTTGCTGGAAGGAGTGTACATAATTTTCATTCTATTCTTGAAGGGCTTTGCAACAAAAAATTTGGTTAACAACCACTGATCAAGTCTAACATCATCACTTTACTGATAAACTGAATTTCAAAGAATATGTTATTTGCCTTCACTCATTTGAAATTTAATACTTGTAAAAACTAAAGTTTGTTTCTTAAAAAAAAACAAACAAACAACCATTGTGCTTGTTTTTAGAAGGAAAAGCTTTACCTTGAATTAATTAAACTTGAGAAGACCAGCCTAAATAGGGACAGTTAACTTGCTACTAGTTTCTTCCATTCTACCCTTTGACTAGAATCTTTATCAGTTGTTACATAAACATGGCCTCTCAACACAGTATGAAACTGTGTGATAAATTCTTGAAGATCAGTTAAAGAAAAAGGAATTATCTATTATAATTTGACTCCTACTTTTTTCTCTTTTCAAATGCTTTATTCAGAGAGAGTAACTAAAGCTCAGGAAAATAAGTGACTAATGTTATTTTGAGAGTATTAAAAAAGCAGTTAATTGCTTTTAGCAGTTAATTGTTGGGACTCCTTCTGGACCCTAGTTAAAGAACTTCTACAGTAGACTGTGCATACCTCACTCTGTTTTTCAGTGATAGAGTATTTTAAGGTCATTCTTTTTTATCAGAAGATGTTTTTATTATTACAGTAGTACTTTAGAAATAGTAATCAAATTCTATATTAATTAAGGAAACTCATACTTCTTTCTCAAAGAAAATACCATTTTTTTCATTTTTTTTACTTTTCATTTTTTTTTTCCTGGTACTAGCTAGGAAAGTCTGCCTAATTCAAGATTTAATTAATTTATACCATTAATTGAATATTAAAAGGAAAAGAAATTTGAGGGATGATTCATAGAAAGCAGTTATTTCCCAAAAGGAGCAGAAAAGAGTAAGACAACTTAGGACACTACCTATATTTTTTTATTTAAGTTTAATTATACTTAAAGATTCTAAAATGCATAATATAAAGCTCATTATAGAAAATGGCATTGATTTCTGAAATAGATTACAGTTTTGGGCATTATCACTCAAGGTGATTATCTGTCACTTATGCTCCTCTGCCTTTGTAGAAGGTAACTTTTGAAGTGAGCCAGATTTTGTTTTTCATCCAGGAAGAACAGTTTGTATATCCTACCCAATAGGCCACCTATGTTACTTTCTGTGGGTAATTCTAACAAATAAAATTTTTATTTTTTACTTTTCATTCATCAAATAATTTTATGTTTAAAATAGAAAAGCTTAAATTCTTCTTAGGAACATTTACAAATATTTAGAAATAGTTGGTTTTTTTAATTTGAGGTAGACCAATTTTAACTATTCTCTGCACTCAAAGAAATTGAAATAATTAATTGACCTACTCATTCAGCTCATTAATCAGTGGTGGAGCTTTGGTTTACATGGCAGATCAAAACTAATCCAACATCTGAACATAGATGAGTAGAAATTTATTTACAATCAATTTCATATCAATTTTATTAACATAGATTATTATTTAAAATAGAAGTTTCAAATAAACCAGAACTATTAAAAGTGGCTTCTGTGTGCCTACATGTGTGGCTTATATCTTTCTGTGTATTAACAATTGAGCATTTATCTCTTACTTCTTTTCAGTTCGTGTATCAAAAACTTTTTTTAGCAATTTCACCGTTTATATTGCAATACAGAGACATTGAAACTTTGCCACAACTACCTTCCATGTTCTTGTCTAGGAAATAAATTTATTCAGTCAGTCATCAAGTATATAGAGAATTATGAGAATAGAATGGTAAATGAAACACATTCCCTGTGCTCACAGAAACTACAGTTTACTAAAGATGTGTGGTGGAGTGGTACAAAGGGAAGATAGCGGGGATCCTAACCTAAGCCAGGGGTCAGAGAAGGCTTCTTTGCCAAAATGAAATTTTAACTGAACCTGAGGCATAATTAGGAGTTAGTCAAACAAAATGAGAAGGCAGAATAAGCAAATGTGAAAGCCCTGAAGGAAGAAATAAGACACATTGAAAAGACTTAGGAGAGAGGGAAAGATGAGACTGCACAGCAAAGTATCTTTAATGTCGTTATCAGATATTTGGCCTTCAGACTTTAGCTTAAGAGCAGTGGGAAGACGTTGAACACTGTATTTTATTTTTTCTAAAACTTTTAATGAAAGCCTAATAATACAATTAGAAAAGTGAGCATATCATAAGTATATCACTCCATGAATTTTCACAAGCTGAATACTCCTATGTAACCATCACCCAGATGAAGAAACGGAACACCATCACCATCCCAGAAGTTCCCTTTCATCTTTCCTTCCAGTCAGTCTTGCCCGCCTCTACCTACTAAGGACAACTCTCACCTGACTTCTTATTGCATAGATGGTATTGCCTATATCGTACTTTATATAAATGGGGGCTTACAGCATATGCTCATTTCTTATGAATGAAAGAAGCCAGACACAACATTCTGATTTTGAGTATTTCTGCCTTTTGTTACTGGCACTATAGTTGGGAGACTCAGAACATACAAAAAACAGTGTGATCAGTCTTGTGGCTGAATGCTGCATCATATGAATGTACCGTGAGATTTGCCACATCTGCCCAATGAAGGATAGAAAGATGTGAACTCAGCAAGTTTTACAGTAAGTCTAGGGGAGAGATAATGGGATGAGAGACAGTGAGGATGAAGAAAAGTGGGCACATTAGAGAGAGATTTAGGAGTTAGAATTTATAGGGCATTAATTTGATGAGGGGATGAGACACCAAGGATGACTCATGGGTTTCTTACTTGAGCAGAAGGGGATGGTGGTGCCCTTTAAGTCCAAACACTGGAGAGGAATGGATTGTTGTATGAGTTTTACTGATAGAAGGGGATAACGAGTTCAGCATCCATATATATGAGGTACCTGTGAAACATTGCATGGGTCTGCTTTGTACAACTAAAGAACTGTTTATTAACTGAATGAATGAGTTACTTTACATTCATTAATAACAGCGTGCTAACAAAGAACTCTTCTACATGGGGGAAGTTGTAAATCTTGTTTTCTCACTATCTGTTCTTCACCTATAAATCTCATCAGATGCTCTTTCTAATGTTTGTAGGAGTGGTTTTGGCACATCTTTTTTTTTTTTTCATGTATCTGTATATATAGTATATTTCCCCTGAAGTACTGCTAACTTAACATGCGTGCGGAGTCGTACCTTCCCATATACATGGTATGAAAGGCATTGTAATGCCTCCATACTTTAAAAATTGTGTTTCTGTCATTACAGTCTTGAATTAGTGTACAATAGCCACACTTTAAAGTGAGTTTATTTATATGAAATGATTAACCTACTTACTTGGCAAGACTTAAAGTGACTGCAATAAATGTTAATTCAATTTTGGTAGGGGAAAGGAAAGATAAAAATGAGGTAAAACCTGAAGCCTAAGTACGAGCCTAGGTAAAGAGCCACAGAGAGAGTCCTAGGTGTCAGGGAGCAGAATGAAAGCACCTGATTTTAAAGGGAGGAGATACCAGAGGGCCTGGATGGGAACTAGGAACTCTGCCTCCTTTACAGTGCTGCCTGAACTGGTGCCCTGGGGAAATTTTATGGGAAGAGGAGCAACTGGTATAGTGCTGAATTTAGCAAATGCCTAGCACATGGTGGAGTACTTAGTAGACTTGGCAGTTTACCTAGTTTATACCACTCAGTTATGATTTAGTGTTATATTTAGCCCACAAAATTTCAACTAAAATTAAGGCATTTTATCATGTCCATAAAAAAAAAAAAAACAGTAAACAATCATGATCATGATTTTTGGTTTATACAGTTTTCCATAGCTTTAGGCTCTGCCACTTATCAGGTAGTAGTGTTTTCAAAATTAAATACTCCATTTCATTTCATGGAGTTGGGGTTTTTTTTTTTTTCCTGGTTTGTTTGTTTTCAAATTTTTGCCAAATCAGCATTATATAGTGAAATCAAACAGTACTTTCTGAAGCCATTGAAGTTAATTCATTCATTCAACATACATTTATGAAAAATATTCCATATTTGTAATAGTTTTATAGCCTAGGATGATGATGATGCAAAGAAGTATTTCTGCCTTTTGTTACTGGCACTATAGTTGGGAGACTCAGAACATATACAAAAACAATGTGGTAATACAAATTATTACTGGATTTACTGAATAGTGTTGTAAAAGCGATGAATTCAGGGGAAGGAAGTTACAGGCTATGATACCAGAGAAGAGATGATGGAGGTGGTAGAATTTAATTTGGGTCCCAGTGGCTCAGTGGAGTTTGAATAGGTGTGGCAAAAGCACCACAGGCAAGAGTGCCGTCCTGAGAAAAGTGCAGAAACAAATATGGCGGATGTTGGGCACAGGGAGAAACTGGCCAGCCTGCAGCAGGGAGCCCAAGCTGGTGCGTGGAGAGAGAGATGTTTCATTAAAATTTGACTATGTTGTAAGAAGCTTTGAATTACTCAAAAATCCACCAGATCTAAGAGTTTGGATTATTGTCTTGATTTTTAGATTATCTGTAAGTATAATTTTACTTGCCATTATGTGGTAATTATTTAGGTTTTACTTGTCATCCTGTGGTAATTCCTTAGATTTTTATCTTAATTTTAGAAACCTCGTGTGAGGTTACCTGCAGGAGCAAAGTGATTGTGCTTTTAAGTTCAGAGAATCTTCACCTGGGATCTGTGGATTGGTTTCAGGGAGTCTGGATCTCTCTAAAATTAAGACAGAAGTTTGAATGTATCTCTTTTTTGGAGGAAGAATCCATTACCTTTATCAGAGTCTTAAAGGATCTGACAATCCAAAAAAAGTTAATAAAACAGCTTTTGCTTTCCTTACTTAAAATATTTTTAATCTAATTCCTTTGCGTATACATATTTTTAATATAGGAAATAAAAATAGGAGAATTAAAACATATTAAATGTTACTGGACATTTTTCTTTCACTGTTTACAGGTACAATATTTAAGAGTTAAATAGTATTAGTTGGATTGATTATGTAATCAGAGATAGTCGCTATTTTATAAATTTCATGGCTTTCAGTAAAAGAACTACTAACTTGCTTTTTTAGATACAAGCATTTTGTTGAGCATGCTATTTCAAGTAGAACTTTCTTCCTATTTTTGGAAAAAATACATATCTCCTTTTTATAGAACGTAAAGCACTTTTAAATAAACGTCCACTTTAATCCTGAGATATGACTCACCTGGATCATGTCTAATCTTCTATACAACAGTTTTAAGCAGAAGTCAACAAATTATAGCCAATGCACCAGATCTAGTCTTCGGCCTGTTTTTATATGGCCCACAAGCTAAGAATTGTTTTTACATTTTAAAATCATAAAAAAAAAAGGGATTATAAGTGATTACAATTGTGAAAAAAGAAGACGATGAATACTTAACAGAGACTATGTATGGCCCTCAAAGCCTAAAATATTTGCTGTTTGGCCTTTGGCTTTCTTGCCAACCGTTGGTTTAAAAGTAGTTCAGTTTTTAAGCTCTTCCAAATACATATGTTATGCTACAAGAGGATACATGGTTTGTGGATATTTTTGGAGTTGGGCATATATTTGTATAATTCTATCAATGTTGATTAGGTAAGGTAATCTGTCTATTTTTCATAACAGGATATTCAGCTAGTAGTTCAGCTCAGCTTTCTAAATTCTGCAGTGAAAGCATATAAAAAAGTGTGGACTTAGTGATCCATTTCAGAGGACTATGTGAATGTAAGGGTAGATTTTGTTCTTCACAAATACATAATGGGGGCGACCACAATACAGATCAATTGATAAATACTAAAATATGACCTTCAACTTAACATAAAAATATAATCTTTACCTTTGAAGATACCATTTACCTAAAGCAAGTATATATATTGTATAAAAGCAAAAGAAAATATACATTTAACTGATAAAGTATTGGGAAGGGCAGTTACTAAAAAGTGTATTATTTATTGATTTATTCAACATATATACTTATTTCTGGAACTGTTAAATATATTTTTGACTCTTTAATTATATTATTAATATATGAGATACTGTGATTCTAGCTTTTAGATAAATATTGAAATATTCTTATTAATGGAGAATTATTATATATCATAATTGAGTCTCAAACAATTAGGGCAATTCTGACTTCCCTCTCCTGCATTATTATTTTTTCCTCCACTACCAGATCTTTTTCATCAACATACAAATAATACTGGATTTTTTTCATCCCATCCTATAAAAAGTTCTTGTTTCCTATTTTCCCTCTGTTACTTTCCTTTGTCTTTCTATTTATAGCTCACCTCTTTGAAAGAGTTGTCTGTGCTCTGAATTTCTATAACCCCTGCCATGCCACCAGAATTGCCCCTGTTTCTGACCCCCAGCTGGTCCCTTCTCCATCCTCATCTTACTTGACCTGCGTAGCAGCTGCACTGAACATACTCTTTATTTGGCTTACAGTTACTCCACTCCCCTAATTTATCCTTCTACCTCTCTGGTTGCTACTTTCAATCTCTTGCTGATTCCTTCTTACATCCAACTTCTAAATTGGTAGTGCTCCAACATTTGGAATTTGGGCCTCTTCCCCCCCCCACCCGACATTTACTCTCCCTTGATGACCTCATCTGGTGTCATAGCTTTAGATGACCATCCATTTGCTGAGGAGCAGAAGTCATTTAGTATTCTCAAAATGTAACGTAGTAAACTGAATTCTTTATCTCCCCTGCCCTTACCAAAACTTCCCCCCAAGTTTTCCCCATCTTAATAAATAATAGCTGCATTTTTTTGATATATCTTGGTGTCATCCTTGATTCCTAGCTTTCTTTCACCCCATATCTAATAATTCCCCGTATCTCTGTCATCATATTCTCTTGTCTCTACCCTTAATATATTCTCAAAATTCAGTAACCAATCACCATTTCCACTGCTATATCTATGATCCAGGTCATCTTCACATCTTGCCTATATTGTTACAAAAGCCTCTTATGATTGGTCTTCCTGTTTCTGCCCTTGATTTACTTCAATCAATTCTTAATACAGCAGATAGAGTAATTATATTAAAATATGTCATGTTATGTCACTCCTTGATGAAAACCCTCCATTGACTTCTCATCTCTACGAAAATAAAAGCCAGAGTCCACGAAATGGCCTATCAGGCTATATCCCCTGCGCCCCTCTTACTCCCAGACATCAACTACTTTTCTTCCCCTACTCACTCTGTTCTTCACCCCCAACTCACTCTGCTGTAGTCATACTGACCTCTTTGCTGTTCTTGGAATGCATCAGGCAAGTTCTTGCTTTGGAAGATTTGCACTGGCTATTCTCTCTGCCTGTAACACTTCTCCCTACTATCTTTATAGCTCATACCCTTATCAGTTTGAGATTTTTATTCAAGTCAGTTGACTTTACTTAGCCACTCAGTCTAAAATTGCAAAATTCCCCCACTCCGCCCCTAATTCTCCTTCCTCCTTTATGTTTCTTTTCTTGTAAGCCTTATTGCCATTTCCTATCCCATATTTTACTTACTTTTCCTGTTTATTTTCTTCCACCTTCCACTAGAATAAAAAGGCAAGGATTTTGTTTGCTTTGCTAACAGCTCTATCCTCAGCACAAAGATGTTTAGTACCTGGCTCATGTTTTTCACTCAGTTAATATTTGTTGAATGAATGAATGAATGAATGCAGTTGAAAATAGTCAACGCAAAAAATTTAAAATAATTCAGGGATTTGGAGAGCCCTTGGATCATTTAATAAGTGCTTAAACATTTCAGTAGACAGCATGAATGGAACTAAGGTGTTAGAAATATTATTGTATATACCGATATTATAACATATAAAATGTGCTTCTTTGAACAAATCCTTGGTTTTGACCATTGACCTTTTTTTTTTTTTTTGAGAGAGAGAGAGAGGGAGTGCCTGCACCGGGGGTTGGGGGGCAGGGGAAGAGGGAAAGAGAGAATCTTAAACAGGCTCCATGCCCAAAGCAGAGCCTGACACAGGGCTTGATCTCTCGACTCTGAGATCATGACCTGAGCCGAAATCAAGAGTTGAATGCTTAACCAACTGAGCCACCTGGGCACCCCTTACTTATCCAATTTTATAAGTATAGAATGCTGAAAGAAATAAGTGCTATTTGAAATTAAATATGACACCTTGAGTATGCTACAATGTGGATATTTATAAAAAGAATATTTTTGTCGGGGTGCCTGGGTGGCTCAGATGGTTAAGCATCTGCCTTCAGCTCAGGTTGTGATCTGAGGGTCCTGGGATTGAGCCCCACGTCGAGCCCCACGTCCAGCCCCACATGGAGCCCCATGTCAGGCTCCCGGCTCAGCAGGGAGTCTACTTCTCCTTCTGCCTCTCCCCACTTTTTGTGCTCTCTCTCTCTCTCAATCTGTCTCTCTCTCTCAAATGAATAAATAAAATCTTCAAAAAAAAAAAAGAATCCTTTTGTCATTAAAAGTATTGGTCATTTAGTGCAATGTAAGAAGTTTTTTTTTTAGTATTTTAAACTTTTCTTTTGAAGTAATTTAGATTTATAGAAGAGTTGCAAAAATAGTACAAATACGGTACACTTCAGGACCCTTGTTTTATGTTTTATAAGTTTGCATAGGATGCAAACTTATAAGATGAATACGAATTCAGACTGCCAATGTAGCTTTTGTTAAGGTTATTCCTTTTTAAAATAACTTTTTAAGGTAACCATTATAAGCCACGAAATGCTACTGTTTTCAAATTTCCATATTTTCTGTCATGACTACATGCATAACTATTTTAAATAATTGTAGTCATAATATGTATTTGATTTTTATTCTTAATTATGACATCCATTTTCCATGTTTCATTGTAGTCTCCATTTTTATCTTTTTTAAACAACTGATAATAGACCATATTGCTGATGTTCATTATTAATAAACTGTTCTCCTTTTGGAGATTGCCATCCAGTGGGGTGGCAGTAAGAATGGAAAAGAAAGTATAAACATGAGTGGTAAGATTTGTTTCCCAATAAATGTAGGATAAAGAGGATATAAAAATAAATATTTGTCCAATATTGCTCCTAAGTATCCTGAGTAGCTAAAGAATAATGATCCTAAGAAAAGAAGAGATCATGGGACACTACATCAAAAACTAATGATGTAATGTATGCTGATTAACATAACGTAATAATAATAAAAAGAGAGGATCAGGAAGAATTCTGTGAGTGAAAAGAGAGGGTATTCTTGAAATGATGTGCTTAGTAGTACTGAACTGAGTGTCAGGAAAGTTTGATTAATCACTTGGGACTCTGGACAGCCATTTACTTCTCGAGCTTTCAGTTTTGTCATCTGCAAAATAAGTATTGGGCTATTAGATGATTGCTGAAGTCTCTTCCAACTTTGGGACAATTGCTGTGTCTTGTGTTTTATTTGAACTTCATTCCTGTTTCTTCTTACTGTTTTCTAGTGACCTTTCATGAAAGCTTCGGTTTATAATGAAAAGAGCATGAAATGCTCAATCTTAAGTCTATTGGAGATTAAACTTCCCTTAATACTGAAACACTTGACTTGACACAGGAAGTGCAGAGCTGTTGTTTCACTTTATCTTTCTCAGCCAGAAGCAACTTCTCATAGATTAAAATTTAGAGCAAGAAAGATTGGATTAAGGCCAGACTCGGAAAAAGCACTATGGAATTTTCTTTAGTACATACTTTGGGGGTTCTTATTGTTATTAGCTACCAGAAATCCCAATAAATTATTCAGAAAAAGTAATGCAATCAAATACAATATCATGTAAGTATGTATATAAAATAAGTATAAGTGTAATCTAAGGGAAGCAATATCCTATAGCAGAAAGATCAGACTTTGGAATTAGCCTTGGGTTCAGTTATCAGTGTTATTTTACTAGCTGTGTCACCTTAGACAACTTGAAATGAAAAGCTTGATTTGGAAGGGTGATTTAGTTTCTTTCCATGTAAAATTGGAATAGTTGCACTGAGTCTGCAGAGTTGTCATGAGGATTAGAATATTTATAAAGTGCTAAGTATAAAGCCTGATATTCAGTGAACAGTAACCCTTATCAATTATCAGTAACAGCTATTGTTGTTAGAATGTGTACTTAGTTAACACTTTTTCAAAATCTTACCTGTATGAAACACTTATTCTATATTTCTATCCTGTAATTAGGATCATATGTGTTTGTGTGTGGGGGGGTGAGACCTTGGGATTTCTAATATTCAGCTTTTTAGGAGCTTTAAATGATTTGTCAAAACTAAAGAATTATTTTAAAAATTCTTACTCTACAGCTTCAGCATATTCAGGTCTCAGATGGAATAATGTTTCTTTTTAAAGAAATGTTTGTTTCCTTATAAATGCCCATCTTGTACTGCTCTTATAAGAACACTTGTTAGATTGAGACCATAATTCAATAAAATCACTGGAAATACACTTTTAGGGGGTTGGGTCATATGCAGAATGTTTTGTGATAGGAATCAGGAGGGCTAATTTTCTTTTCCTTAAAGATTATCGGTTATATTTTATACTGTTATACAGAGTATTGCCATACTAAATGCAAATTAATTATTTCTAATGCCAGAGCCAGAAGAACTGCCCTGGGTATTAAACTGGAGGAAGAGTCTTATGGTTCTCCGTGGCCTCTTTCAGGAACTTTATTTGTTCGGGGATCTAAAGAAAGTAGATATGCTTCACTGGCTTGATAATACACTTTTTAAAGGAAGCCCAGAAAATTCTTTATTCAAATATATGTAGAGGAAGAAAGAGTAGTAAGTGAGAGAACAAGGTTCATATAGACATATCATGAGCTTCAAAACTAAGATGGATGAAAATGACTTTATGGTTTATCAAGAAAGATGTTAATCAGGAAGGCAAAATAGGAAAAGGTGAAAAATTAGAAGGAAATTTTTCAAGTCCCTAATACTTGGAATATATATTTTATGACAGGAGCAGAAAGATTATTTACCTTCAAGAGAAAAAACATGTTGAATACTAAAGAAGCATAGAGATGCAGATATTATTAATGCCAAATGGTATGCTATCAGAGGACCTAGTTTATGGTGGAAGTGATGAAACTGTCATAAGTTAGCTATGTTTTCAGACCAGGTGTCCTTAAGGAACAGGCATATTGTTTTCTCTCTTTTATGTTGAATTCCTTTTATGTTGCATTTTGTACTTGGTGTGAGTTCCGTAGGTGTTAAGCACTTAACGATTTCTCAATTCCTAAGATTTATTATATAGTTGTTACAGCATTTTTGGTGGTTCTTTTTAGGCTGTTGTTGACCAAAAAATTACATTCAATCATAATTTCTCTCTCATATGGTTTGGTTATATTATTGCTAAAAAGAGTAGATTTAATGTATTTGTAAAATTCTGCGTTTCTTCTAAGCTGCACTTAAACTATTCACTTGGTCTAGGGATACTTTATAAATAAAAAATACATGAAATTTGGACCATTTAATTTCAAATACCTTATGATACATTTTGAAGACATATTAAGCCACTGGTTCTTAAACGTTAGCTGCATTAGAATCACCTAGAGAATAAATAAAGATTGATGGACTCTTCCCCCATTGGTTCTGATTAGTAGGTGTAGGCAGGGCCCCAGAATTTCCAAGAAATTTCTAAAAAGTTCCTAAATGGAGCTGATGCTATTGTTCTAGCGACCATAATTTGAGAACGACTACATTTAATAACTAGATAACTTTACTTGACCCCTCCTCCAACCAATTAAAAATTAGTAATGTTTGAATTACATGTGTTAAAGCTAGTTTTGTGACTCTTTTTTACTGGGTTCTAGCATAGAGGCAAAAAATAACCTTGTTCCATCCAGGTAGCTAAACTAATTTCTTCTGCTATTTAAACACAGAAATCACCCCTTTGTTTAGAGAAGAATTATTTGTGTAAAATCTGGATGACTTTCCCTTCCATCTCTTGCATTTAAAAATAGCATTATTTCTGTGACAAATATGAAAAAGTTCTTCAAAAAATAAGTCTTTACACTAGTAATCAGCTAGCTAGATCTGACAAAATAATAGAAACAACATCTTATAGAATCTTGTTTACACTACTTCCTTTAAAAGATAGCTGATATTGTGGGTATTAAAGATTGTTTATTAGTATATTATTTATATTTTATATTTATCTTTGCTTTTATAAAATTTATCTACGTTTCAAAAGTATTTTAAAACTACGTACTTCTTGATATCTCTTATGCTTTTGCTTTAAATGAAAACATGATGCTAATATGTGAAACTGTCATGTTTTTGCAGAAACCCTATTTTATTTTCTGAAGTAATGAAAACAGCTTTTAAAATAGAGAAAATATTAAAGGCACATTGCTGCTGAAAATTCACATAGTTTTTAAGGTATAAACTATGTAAGTGTTGACTGTGAACAGACTGACCTATATTTATTAAATTTCTGCTTAAGTTATAAAAGATTCAGTATATTATCTTTCTGGACATTGAAATCACATTCCTTTTAAGAGCAGGAACAGTGTGTTTGAAATACATTTTATGATTGCAATTATATTTGAAGAGTATATCTTAATAAAATCAATCATTGCTTCTCTGCTGCATACCCTCCCTTTTCTACAACCTATTTATTTTTTACTCTTAAAGTTTGTTTCATTATAGTGATTCTCCTTCTTGTTTCAGAAATATAAAGGATTATTTATTTATTTGTTAGTAATAAATTCAAGCTTCTTCTTACCTGTCTTAATACATTTTTTACTTACCTATATAAAACACCTCTGTAAGCAAGTATTAATTTACTAAAAAAGTTGCCAACTTTGTAGCCTTAAAGTCATCTTTTAGAATCTTGTGAACTGATGATACTCAGGTTAAAAGCAAAATGCAACCTCCTACTTGAGAGGATTTGTTTTTACCTTTGTAGAAAAAAAAGTAACCTATTTGGTCATATTTTAAGTTTACTTTCTGCTTGCTTTCATATTATTACTTAGTTTGCATTTTGTGTTTGTATAGTTTTCTAGCAAGTTGATGTTTTTGTGGATTTATTATATACTATTCTTATCCTGTAAGGACTAGGTTACAATTAATATAACTCAAAGACCATTGAGAGGTGTTGTGTTAGACTTAGGACCTTGTCTTTCATCATGTTCAGACTGTGTCTCTCCTTATTCAGTCTGACGAATCTGAAGATAGTGGTGGTATCCGAGAGTGAATGAGATCTCTGCCAGTAAGCCATGTGGTGGCTAAGAGGTGAAGGCAGATGGGGCTGACTTCCTAGAGGAAATAAGTCTTTAACAGAAGATTGAGTAAAGGGGTGGAACAAAGTCAAGGTCACATAGGAGAAGAATAGGGACACGTGATTTGGATAGTCACACAGGGCCCAGCAGCACTTGGTTGAATGCTCTGCTGTTACCATCTTTAAATTTTTAATAATTCACAAACAGGGGTCCTCCTTATATTTTCATTTCTGACTGGATCTCTCAAGTGATGTAGCTGATTGTACAATCGGTGAATAAAGAGGAAAAACGGAAGAAGAGATTTCTTCTGTCCTTTTCCTAGTAAGGCCAGAATGGGAATTCTTTTTAAAAGTATAACAGACAATGAAATATTGTGGAAAATTAGCCTAATTTGAAAGTGATTGTGTGTGTACTCACATCTGTACTTTATTCACTTGCGGAAGAATTGGTTATTAAATTTTTTTATAAAATATCAAAGGTGATCAAACTTCTAACAGAGACTTTACCAAGTAAATACACAGTATATACAGCTTGAGAAGGAAAAACAGTTGGAACTACAGAATTTTATTTCTGAGTTAACGTACTACATGTTCATGTGCACCACAGTAGTGTTTTCTGCCACAGAGCCTGAGGCTTTATATTCAGTATGGTGCTTTATTACTTGGTAATCATTTCCCCTAATATTGTTATTATTTCTAACATGGTAATTGTTTCTTGCCTTTACAATGCTTGTAAATTTATTTTTAAAAGATTTTGGAAATCAAAATTTAGAAATTCAAAATCCCAAGCAGTTTTTTAAGGAGTCTGTCTTGTTTCTTTTATTTGATAGTTACATAGTACTCATCTATTGCTTACATCACACCAAGACTCTTTTTCCAGATCTCTTCCTTGCTTAGGCCTGTTAATTTCATTTACTGCATTTACATGCATTACTGCATAACAAAGCCAAACCTTTTTTACATTCTTTCACGTGAGAGTTCTTTTATTCTAATAACATGTGAAATAATGAGTGGGGAAGGGGATTGCCTCAAGTTCATAAGGATCTTTGCAAATTTAAGTAAGCCAATATAAGATTTTCTGCTATATGTAATTCTGCTTTACAGATCTCAGCCAGAATTCATTATATTTAAGCCTCATGATACAGAATGAGACTCTACTCTCTTAGAGCAAAATTGTGAGAAAGATAGGAGTATGGAGAAATAACTAACAACACTACTTGTTTCTCTGCTAATTTAGTGAAAGTACGTGCCCACTTTTATAAAGTATCTAACAATATAATAGAGAACTAACTTTTTGAAACTAGAGAAGGGGGGAATATCAAAATTTTCATTATAAGATGACTCCTTGTGGAATTTCTGTTTTAAAATTGATAAAATGAGTTTCTGTGAGACTCTTACATAATTTTAAGGACTCGTTGGCTTGATTTTAGTTCTTCTTGGCTTCAATCCAAAATATTTTAACTGCCTGGGTTTATAAGTATTCCAAAAGAGTTCTCAGGAAGCATCAGGCTGAAGGTTTAAGCAGGAGTACTGTCAGTCTAGTAAGGGTGTTGAAACTCTTCTACATCCTGGAAGTATAACTAAAGGAGAGAATCCCCAAAGCCCATGATTTACCCAGCAGTTTCTCCTGTTGTAGGAGGACATTTTTAAAGAGTGATATACTTAATAATTTTTAATAGCCATGGATTCTAAATTGTGGATAAGAATGATTTTATTTTACCTCTTTTTATCCAGAATTATACAATTACATAGAAAATAAACTACATTGGAAGCATTAGTTCTGCATCTAGTTTTGCATGATATTCTGTAAGTTATTTTAACTGTAAAAATGAAGTTAAAAAAATAATGTCTGCTCATCAGAAGCCTAAAACTTATACACTGTCAACACAGCCCTTTAGAAGATATGTGTAAGCAACTGAACAAATAGTGTAAGTCAGAGAGTATATTGATAAAATGGTGAGTGTATTTTGGGCTCCACAGATAATAAACCCTTGTTTCTGTTGGAATAGTCTAGCAAAATTGCATCTTTTTCTTTAGCCTAAAAAGCTTTACACAGGAGGTGGAATTTTAGTTATGTGGATGATGAGAGAATTTGCTTTTGACAAGCTGCAGTTAAAAACGGAAGGGAATGTGTGATTACAGATACAGAGGTAGGAAGGCACCAGCTTTAGGAATCAGTGGCCATAGACTTGGGGTGGTGTAGAACTAGAAAGCAAAACCTATTGGGCGAAAGGACTGAACATATTTGTTAAAAAAGAGGAAAGGAACAAACAAATACAAGAGATGAGGAAAAGCTGATGGAGAGTGAAGCTGGTGTGCCCAGCTGTTCACTAATAGGCATGTCAGTGGGTTTTTTTCCAGAATAAAAAGTTTGAAAGAGACAAAATACGGTCTCTTCTTAAGGCTACCTATAAAGCTTTGATTCTATTAAGAATACAGAGATAGTTCATATTTTTAATATTGAGAGTTGTTTACAGTTTAATTTTGTAGCTTGAACATTTTTATGATTTCATGGCAATTACAATAAACTTGATGTTCATAAACATAAAAAGATAAAATGTCTTGGTCTCTGTGCCAGTGTGTGTCTCCACCTGCCCCTAAAGCAGCTCTTTGGGTTGTCTGCTGCTGAGCACTTCCGTTGCCAAGGCTCCTCCCCAGCTGGCTCCTGGCCAAGCTCCCGCCCCTCCCACACTTCCTTTCCCTCTTAATAGCATTTCTAAGGACTAGCAAAGTCCTTTTTTCTCTCTTTCCTTTACTCTTTTCAGTCCCAGATGTAATTTTTGTAAATCGGTTAATCTCTCTGTGCCTCAGTTTTCTGAGATGTAACATGGGGCTAATAAGATTTTATTGCCACTTTCAGAATTAAATGAGTTAATGTTTGAAAGCATCCAGCATAGTACCTGGCACAGTTGCTCTAGTTCAACAAATGTTACTTGTTTTTCTTCTCTTCTCAAATGGTAATAATAGCTCTACTGGAATGATAATACAGTAATTTAGGGAAGAAATTTTAAATGAACCATGATGTTTGCTAAAATTTTGGTTTGTACTTATACGGTGAATTATGTATAAATTTGTTCTCATTAGATAGGTTATTGAGTGTTTTTACCTTAGTTGTTTTGTCTTATTTTTTTTTAAAGATTTTATTTATTTATTTGAGAAAGAGAAAACGAGAGAGAGAGAGAATGAGAGGGCCAGAGGGAGAAGCAGACTCCCTGCTGAGCAGGATGCCCAGTGTAAGGTTTCATCCTGGGACTCCAGGATTATAACCTGAGCCAAAGGCAGTCGCTTAACCAACTGAGCCACCCAGGAGCCCTTTTCTGTTGTTTTAAAGGGTTAATTGGAGCATAACAAAATGTAACATCGTCTTGTAAACAACCCATTAAAATCATAATTGTTTTAAAATAAGTTTGAAAATTAGTAAGGGGGTTCTTATGTGAGACACATTATTCTCAGTTTAGGTATGAAATTATTCGCTTCTCAAACTAAGGCCACCTCTGTAATTCCATCTCTCTATTAATGACTGTGTGATTTTAGAGGTTGTGATTTAATGTTTTCACATTTGTACCTGTAATGACTCATTATAGATTATCTGATGATATTCCTGACATGTGTGGCATTGTATTGGACACTTCATAATATTTATATGAAGCCTTTTATGTGTCATATCTATCTCCCTTCTGTCTTTTAAGATCTCTTAGTGAAGTAAAATTCAGTCCCCACTTGTTATAAATAGCAGCATTGTCAACTAGACCTTTAGATATATTAAATAAGGAACACCACTCAAAGAATGATAAAAGCATTGTTCATAGTTTATAATGCTTAACTACTGATGAAAGATTGAAACTGAAACTTAACATGAGCAGATCAGCTTTATTCAAACAAGATTATTGAGAAACAGGAATCATAGGTTTCATCTAATCCAAGTTTTATCAGTTATACATTGTTTCTCACTCAGAATAATTTTGTTATCACCTTTGTCCACCTCCTTATCCTTACTTTACAAAGACCTTTGACCTGGTAGACGTTGCTGATGATGAAATGCAATGTCCTTAAGTCTTTCCTTGCAATACAAAGTTTATGTTTCCAATATAACTAGCTGTTCAAAAGGGAGAACAAGTTTTCTGTGAAAAGATAGAACAGTCCTATAAAAATAGATTGATTTTTACCTTCTTCATTTAATTCTGGAAACTTCAGTGTCAAAAAATTCTTAACCATTGGCATAATACATGTGTATAAACCAAATTACATTTCTGAGAAGTAAGGTTAGGAACATTTAGCCCTTATATGTTGTATAAATTAAGTAAGGATACCTTAATCATCCTGACTGCTGCGGCTGCCGCTGCTAATACTGGTATGACTATACCACTGCTAGAAAACAAAATGTCTCTCTCATCATGGAGGAGGGGGCAGTGCTTATGGGTGGTCAGATCGTATCTCTTTTAAAGTCTTTTTATGTATTGTTAATTTTTAAATTTTTAATTAAAAAATCTTATTTTATTTACATCATCAGTTGTCATTGACCTATTCATTTCTGACATTAATAGAGCCATTTACAATTTACTCTCAATACCGTGACATACTTTGATGATTTTGTAAATACGGTTTGAGTGAGTCTAAGTATAGAAAAGTGAAAAATACATTTGAATGTACAACCTGTATTTGGGATATTTGTTGCCTTTTTTGCATTATGCAAGATAATTTAGAAACACTAAGTTGATTGGTTATTTTGTTTTGTAACCCTTTATAAAATCATTTTAGGGGCACCTGGGTGGCTCAGCCGGTCAAGCGTCTGCCTTCGGCTCAGGTCATGATCCCAGGGTCCTGGGATCGAGCCCCACATCAGGCTCCCTGCTCAGCAGAGAGCCTGCTTCTCCCTCTGCCTGCAGCTCCCCCTGCTTATGCTCTCTTTCTCTCTGTGTCAAATAAATAAATAAAATCTTTAAAAAAAATCATTTTAGCAATAAATGTTAATTTCTCTTTCACTGTGAACAATAACAAAAAAAGTTATTCAGAATTACTCAGTGTTGGGCACCTGGGTGGCTCAGTTGGTTAAGCGACTGCCTTCGGCTCAGGTCATGATCCTGGAGTCCCGGGATCGAGTCCCGCATCGGGCTCCCTGCTCGGCGGGGAGTCTGCTTCTCCCTCTGACCCTCCTCACTCTCATGCTCTCTGTCTCTCATTCTCTTTGTCTCAAATAAATAAATAAAATCTTTAAAAAAAAAAAAAGAATTACTCAGTGTTTTAAGAGCCACCCAAGTTTGAGAGGGCTTCAGAATATGAGATAGCGAATTGTTAATCCATGCTGAGTTATTGGTAATAATCTTAGATGTAAATGGTGATGTCTTGTTGGTTTTCTACCCTTTATAGCTGGTATAAAAATGTGTTGAAATGTTTGAAATTATTTCTTCTGCTATAGTTTAGGTCCTATGCAGAAGTGTGTTTATCTGAAGAGTGTTTTTTTCCCCAGATTTTTAATATAGAATATTATTTACTATTACCACATAGTTATAAAGACCACCTTGGCTAAATATTTTTTATTTTATATTGGTTATAATTTAATATTTCATATATTTGGGAAAGAAAGACAGTTTAGTTTTAAGTATATTTATAAGTGGTATCTTAATATCTATCTTTTTGTGATGTAGACTTCTAAGCTGAAATTGGTATAATTAAATACATTGAGCATTTTCGTATTTTACTATTATAGTACAAAATAAAATGGCCTCTGCCATCACATGCAGGCCAGCCACTAGCCTCCATTGCCCAGCTCCCACTGTAGTCTTTGTTTTCATTGCCATGCATGCACTGGTTGTCAACCCCCACAGCTGCACACACACTCTGCTGGCACTGCCCCCACACAAGTGCTTATAGCAGGCCACCACCACACATATGGCCCCCATGGCTGCATTTGGTTCCTACCCTGGCTTCAGTACTGAGTGTGTTTCTGGAGATGACCCCCACAGCAAAACAACTGCATATAGATGCCCTTGCCTCCTGCCACATTCATGCCTGTAGCTGGCCCCCACTACCATGCACACACTCACAACCAGCCTAAACACACTCACTTCTAGACCTGGAGGCACTGCTGAGGACCCCACTAGCCCTCTCAGCTACTACTAAACCCCATAGCCATCGTCACCCAGGACCATGCAGGGAATTATGTCATGGACCCTAGTTGCCATGCCGCTAGGTCCTTCCTGACAGCTGCTGTACACTCCTACACTTGGAGTGCTCCATGAACAACTAGACCTGGTGCAACAGTGCTCTTACACACGGCCCTTCGAGTGGCACCCACGCACCTCCTCTCCACTCCTCCCTGCAGGTGAAGGTCTTTCCTTATGGAAGCCAATTTGTAAAATCTGGAAAATGTGACTACTACTTCACATGCACAGACACCAGTGCAAGGAAACAAAGAACACCAAAAATCAGGGAAACATGGCACCAGCAAATAAACACAATAAACGTCTGATAACCTATCCCCAAAGAAATGGAAATTCACGAATTGCCTGAAAAAGAATTCAGAATAACTGTCCTAAGGAAACTGCACGCCAGAAGTGAACAAAGAGAAACAATTTAATGAAATTAATTTAATAACAGGTAATACAAGAACAAAAAGGGAAGTTCAACAAGAGATAAGAAAAGTATTAAAAAAGAAACAAATTATGGAGCTGAAACATGCAATGCCCAGACTGGAAATGCAATTCAGAGTTTTAGCAGCAGACTTGATCAAGCAGCAGAAAGAATCAATGAATGTGAAGACAGGTCATTTGAAATTATCCAGTCAGAGGAAAAAAAAGATTGAAAAAGAGTGAAAAAAGCCTACAGAAGTTATTAGACACTATTAAATGAACCAATATACATATTATGGGAGTCTTGGAAGGAGAAGAGACAGAGAAAGGGGCAGAGAGCTTATTTAAAGAAATAATAATTTGAGAACTTTCCAACTCTGGAGAGTGAAATGGATATCCAGACTCATGAAGCCTATAGGATCCCAAATAGTTTGAACCTAAAGAGGTCTACACCAAGAAACATTACAATTAAACTGTCAAAAGTCAAAGACAAAGGGAGAATTTTGAGAAGAGCAAGAAAAAAGTGACTCATCGCATACAAGGGACCCCCCCCCATAAGACTATCAGTGAGTTTCTTAATAAAACTCTTGCAGGCCAGGAAAGAGTGGGATGATATAATTCAAAGTACTGAAAGAACTGCCACCCAAGGGAATTGTACCAAGCAAAGCTATCCTTTAAAATTAAGAGGAGATAAATTCATTTCCATAAAGACAATTTGTCACTGGGCCTACTTTACAAGAAATCCTTAAGTGAGTTCCTCAAATGGAATTGAAACATGCTAAACAGGAACATTAAAATATATTAAAGTATAAATTTCACTGGTAAAGGTAAATATTTAGACAAATGCAGGGTAATTTAACACTCTAATAATGGTGTACAAATTAGGTGATATAAAAATTAAAAGACAAAGTATTAAGAATAACTATAACCACAAAAATTGGATAAGAAATTCACCATATAAAAGGAAGTAAATTCGGGGGCCTGGGTGGCTCAGTTGGTTAAGCGACTGCCTTCGGCTCAGGTCATGATCCTGGAGTCCCTGGATCGAGTCCCGCATCGGACTCCCTGCTCAGCAGGGAGTCTGCTTCTCCCTCTGACCCTCCCGACCCACCCCCCTCTCATGTGCTCTCTCTCTCAGTCTCTCTCTCAAATAAATAAATAAAATCTTTAAAAAAAAAAAAGGAAGTAAATTCTGACTTCAAGAACACAAAGTGTGTGTAGGGTAAAAGCATAAAGTTGTTGTATGCAGTTGAACCTAAGTTGTTATCAAATTAAATAAATTGTTATAAGTAAAGCTTTACATGAGCCTCATTATAACAACAAAGGAAAAACTTATAGTAGATACACAAAAGAGAGAAATTAATCAAACCAAGTCACTACCAGGAAAATTTTAAAGGAAGACCACAAGAAGGGAATAAAAATAACTGCAAAAAAATAAATAAATAAAATGGAAATAGCTAAGTCTTTACATATCAATAATTATTTGAAGTATGAATGAATTAAACTCCCCAATGAAAAGGGATAGAGTGGCCGACTGGATTTTTTTTTTTTTAAAGAAAAATAAAAAACCAAAATCTAATGATAAGCTGACCATAACATACTCACTTTAGGTATCATAGGCTGAAGAAAAGGATATTCTGTAGAAATATCAAAACACCAAAAGACACCAAGGTTGGCAATATCAGAGAAAACAGATTTTAAGTCAGAAATTGTCACTGGAGACAAAGAAGGTCATTATATAATGATAAGATATAACATAAACAGGTAGATATATACCCAACATCAGAGCACCTAAATATATAAAACACATATTGACAGATTTAAAGGGAAAAACTGACAACAATAGAATAGGAGATTTCAGTAGTCCCCTTTGAATAATGGATAGAATATCTAGGCAGAAAATCAATAAGGAAACAGCTGACATAACACTGTAGACCAAATGGACCTAACAGACATATATAGAACTTTCCACCAAACAGCAGCAGAATATACATTTTTCTCAAGTGCACATAGAACATTCTCCAGGATAGATCATGTGTTAAGTACAAACACATCTTAACAAAGAAGATTGAAATCATATTTTCTCAGACCCACAGGGGAAGGAAGCTAGAAATTAGGAACAGAAAGAAAATGGAAAAATTCACAATCGGGTAGAAACTAAACAACATACTCTTGAGCAACCACTGAGTGAAAGAGGAAATTGAAAGGGAATTTTAGGGCACCTGGGTGGCTCAGTCGGTTAAGCGTCTGCCTTCGGCTTGGGTCATGATCTCAGGCTCCTGGGATCAAGCCCTGCATCGGGCTCCCTGCTCAGTGGAGAGTCTGCTTCTCCCTCTCCCTCTGACCCTCCTTCCTGCTTGTGCTCTCTCTCTCTGTCTCAAATAAATAAATAAAATCTTTAAAAAAACAGAAGGAATTTTAAAGCTAACTTGAGACAAAAAAGAAAATGAAAGTATAATTTAACAAAACCTGGGAGGCAGCAAAGGCAACAGTGCGAGGGAAACTTATAGCAATAAATGCCTTCATTTTAAATAGAAGAAAGCTCCCAAACACCCTACCATTACATACAACTCAAGGAACTGAAGAACGAATGGTACCCAAAATTAGTGGAAGGAATGAAATAATAAATATTAGAAGCAGAAATAGATAATAGAAAAACGATACCCAAATCAACAAAACTAAGAATTGGTTATTTGAAAAGATAAAATTGACACACTCTTAGCTAGTTCAAGGAAAGAAGACTCAAACTCAGATACAAAGAGGAGACATTACAACAAATGATCCAGAAACAAAAAGGATCAAAGAGCCTATTAAGATAGTTACATGCCGGGCGCCTGGGTGGCTCAGTTGGTTAAGCGACTGCCTTCGGCTCAGGTCATGATCCTGGAGTCCCGGGATTGAGTCCCACATCGGGCTCCCTGCTCAGCAGGGGGTCTGCTTCTCCCTCTGCCCTCTTCCCTCTCATGCTCTCTGTCTCTCATTCTCTCTCTCTCAAATAAATAAATAAAATCTTTAAAAAAAAAAAAAAGATAGTTACATGCCAATAATTAGGTAACCTAGAAAAAAATCAGTATATTCCTAGAGGCATATCAAGACTGAATAAAGAAATAATAGAAAGTCTGCACAGACCTATAACAGAGATTAAATAAGTAATAGAAAACCTTCCCACAAAGAAAAGACCAGGACCAGATGGCTTCATTGGGGGACTTTTAACAGACACAAAAAGATGCACTAATACCAATCCTTCTTTAACGCTTCCAAAAAAATGAAATAAATGGAATACTCCTAAACTCATTTTGAGGCCAGCTTTACCTTGATTCCAAAGCCAGACAAAGACAATGCAAGAAAAGAAAACTACAGGTCAGTATCTCTGATGAACATAGATGCAAAAATCCTCAATAAAATACTAGCAGCAGCTCTTAAAAGGATCATACACCATGGCCAAGTGGGATTTATCCCTGGAATGCAAGGATGACTCAACCTATGAAAATCAGTCAGTGTAGTGTACCCCACATTAATAGAATGAAAGACAAAAAACAAACAAACAAACATGATAATCTCAATAGATGCAGAAAAAGCATTCAAATCTTTTTATAAAATCTATCCACAAAGTATGTATAGAAGGAACATATAAAGGAACACAATAAAGGCCATATATGGAAAACACAAGGCTGACACCATAATCAATGGGAAAAAATTGGGAGGCTTTTACTCTTAAGATTCAGAACAGGGCAGAGATGCCCACTCTCACCACAACCAGCAACATAGTATTAAAAACCCTAGCCAACATAAGCAAGCAAGAGAAGTAAAAGGCATCCAAATCAGAAGGGAAGAAGTAAAATTATTTCTCTTTGCAGATAATATAATTATGTTTATAGAAAACCGTGAAGACTCCACACACACACACACAAACAAGAAAGCCATTAGGACTAATAATGTAGCAAAGTTGAAGGATGTAAAATCAACATAAAAAAGTTAGTTGTGTTCCTATACACCAACAAGGAATTATCTGAAAAAGAAATTAGGAAAACAGTCCCATTCACATTAGCTAGGCAAAGAATAAAATACTTAGGAATTAACCAAAGAGGCAAAGACTTATACACTGAAAATTGTAAAGCACTGATGAAGGAAATTAAAAGACACTAATAAATGGATCCCACATTCATGGATTAGAAAAATTAATATTGTTAGCATGTCCATATTGCCCAAAGTGATCTACAAATTTATTTTTTTAAAGATTTATTTATTTATTTGAGAGAGAGGGCATGAGCACAAGTGGAGGGTGGCATAGGGAGACAGAGAAATTCTCAGTCAGACTCCCTGCTGAGCATGGAGCCCTGCATCCAATGACCCTGAGACCATGACCTGAGCTAAAATCAAGAGCCACCCAGGCATTCCCCAAAGTGATTTTTTAATGTAACCCCTATCCAAATCCCAAAGACATTTTTTACAGAAACAGAAAAAACAATCCTAAAATTTGTATGGAACCGTGACCCCAAATAGTCAAAGCAATCTTGAACAAGAAGGCATCTAGAGGAGGCATCACACTTCCTGATTTCAAATTACATTATGAAGTTATAGTAATTGAACAGTACTGGCATTAAAACAGACATGTAGACCAGTGGAACAGTATCGGGAAAGAAACCCACGCAGTTAGAGTCAGCTGATCTTTGACAGGGTTTCCATAACACACAACAGGGAAAGGATAATCTCTTCAACAAGGGGTGTTGGGATAACTGGATATCTACATATAAAAGAATTAAGTTGGACTCCTATCTTATACCATTCACAAAAATCAACTCAAAATGGATTAAAACTTAAATGTAAGACCTGAAGCTGTCAAACTGCTAGAAGAAAACATAAGGTAAACACTACTTTATGTTGGTCTTAGCAATTTTTGGAAATGACACCAAAAGCACAGGCAACAAGCAAAAAATAGACAAATGGGATTACATCAAACTAAAGAGCTTTTGTACAGCAAAGGGAAATAATCAACAAAGTGAAAAGGCAGCCTACAAAATGGGAAAAATGGTTGCAAACTACATATCCAGTAAGAGGGTAATACCTAAACTATATAAGGAATTCATACAACTCAATACCAAAATACAAATAACCCAATTTAAAATGGTCCAAAGCACCTAATGACATTTCTCAAAAGAAATTCAAATGGCTAAAAGATATACAAAAAGTTGCCCATCATCTCTAATCATCAAACCAAGTGCTATCACTTCACACCTATCAGGATGACTATTGTCAAAAAGACAAGAAATAACAAGTATTGGCAAGGGTATGGGAGAAAAAGAAACCCTTGTACACTGTTGGTGGGATTATGACTTAGTATAGCCACTATGGAAAAGAGTATGGAGATTGCTTAAAAAATAATCACTATATGATCTAGCAATCCCATTTCTGAGTATATACCAAAGGAAATAAAATCAGGATCTTGAAAGATCTCATGCACTCCCAAGTTAGGTGCAACATTATTCACAGTGGTCAAAATATGGATAAAGAAAAATACATACATATACAGAAACACAAAGGAATATTATTCAGGCATAGAAAAATAAGGAAATCCTGCCACTTGCAACAGTATGGATAGAGCTGGAGGATGTTATGCTAAGTGAAATAAGCGAGACACAGAAAGAGAAATAGTGCATGATCTCACTTCAGTGCGGAATCTAAAATAGTCAAACTCCTAGAAGTAGAGAGTAGAATGATTTGCCAGGAGCTGGGGGAATGGGGAAATGGAGTGATGTTGATCAAAGGATACAAAGTTTTAGTTATGCAAGACAAATAAATTCTAGAGATCTAATGTACAGCGTGGTGATGATAGTTAACAGTACCATATTATATACCTGAAATTTGCAAAGAGGATATATCTTAAATCTCACCACACACAAAATGGTAACTATATAGAGGTGATGATATATTAATTAGCTTGATAATGGTGCTCTTCTCACAATTGTATACGTATATCAAAGCATCAATTTGAAAACCTTGAGTATATATGATTTTATATGTCAAAGGTATCTCAGTAAAGCTGTTAAAAAATAAAAAGTTCAGGAAAAGTATTTTTTAAGAAATGAAATTCCAGGAGTGCCTGGGTTACTCGGGCGGTTAAGCATCTGCCTTCGGCTTGGGTCATGATCTCCAGGTCCTGGGATCGAGCCCCACGTCGGCTCCCAGCTCAGCGGGGAGTCTGCTTCTCCCTCTCCCTCTGCCTCTCCCTCTGCTTGTGCTCTCTCATCTCTGTCTCTCTCTCTCTCTCAAATGAATAAATTCAGGAAACAAACTGAGGGTTGCTGGAGTGGTGGGGGGTGGGAGGGATGGGGTGGCTGGGTGATAGACATTGGGGAGGGTATGTGCTATGATGAGCACTGTGAATTGTGTAAGACTGTTGAATCACAGACCTGTACCTCTGAAACAAATAATACATTATATGTTTAAAAAAAGAAGAAGAAGAAGAAGATAGCAGGAAGGGAAGAATGAAGGGGGGAAAATCGGAGGGGGAGATGAACCATGAGAGACTATGGACTCTGAGAAACAAACTGAGGGTTCTAGAGGGGAGAGGGGTGGGGGGATGGGTTAGCCTGGTGATGGGTATTAAAGAGGGCACGTACTGCATGAAACACTGGGTGTTATATGCAAACAATCAATCATGGAACACTACATCAAAAAAAAAATGAAATTCCAAGTTCTTTCTTACTCTCATATGATGGTGTGGTAATATGTATTTTCTAGTCTTTGTCATAAGCTTACAGTTAACCTACATGACGGTAATGCACCAGACTGATTAAAATGGAAAACAAGAAATTGAAAATACTGAATTTGAATCCTCTGTGAACTCTTTAGTCATTTTTTCTCTAAAATATTGAAGTAAGTTTTAAAATATGTTATTTGACTAAAGAGTCAAAGCACCTTGTAAACTAGGAGATACTACAGGTATACCTAAGTCTTATTTTGAAAGCACCAGAGAAAAATACAGAAATTCATAGAAAGAGGGAATCTAGTGCACATTTTATAGCTAATCCGAGGACTCGACCACTTGGGGGCACATATTTGCCAAATATAATGATTCTATGAGGCAAACACTTTCTTGATTGTACCATAACACCCTGAAAGTTTATATTTGTGGCATTACTCTGATTAATGAAATCAGTCCCAGTGCAAACAGTTGGGCTGTTAGAGTATTTACAAAACCATTATTGCCCAATTCTGCAGCGACTACCCTCATTCTGGCTCTCATCTGTTTACACCTGGTTTACTGTATCTTCCATGCTGGAATCCATGCCTCAGACTTGCCCTGCTCAAAATTCTTTATGTTTTCCAGTCTTTATGTTGTATGTTTTCCAGTCCCAGTTAGGAGTTTTTGTAGTCCCAAATTGATTACCAAATCAAAACTAATCTCAACCTAGAATTTAAAGTTTTCCAAATTGTACTTATTCTTGCTCTTCAACACAGTTTCTTCATGGTAACATTTATTGTTTTCAGCATGGTATCCCACTTCTTGTCTTGGTACCTCATCATTCCTCTTTAAGGATATACTCCCCCATCATTACAATTTAAAGCAGTAACAACCACAACAGCCAAAATACCTTGTTAGGTCCGAGTTTTAGGTTGATTTAGTCAGATTAGTCTGGATCATTCTTTTATTCTGGATCCTGAAAGCAGCATCAGGAAGTTGAGTATTCTAGTTAATTAGTGGCTTATCACATATTATTCATAAGTTAACAATGCTAAGCACTCTTTATGCAGTCAAATTCACATTATAAGAAAATACACTGCAATGTATTTAATGCTTCTTTGATGATACAGAATGCATTTCACTTAGAAATTTTGATGTATAGGAATGCTGGTTAGTAGAAATGTCTAATTTTTACTGTCTTTCATATTTGGTGATGTTTTATTTATTTGAAATGATTGTAAAAATTTATATGTTTTATATTTTTAATCAGGCAGTAAGTATCTCTATTCCCCTACTCTGAATACCTAATATGGGTCTTTGTATATCATAGGTTTTCATAAAATACTTGATTCATTCTGTCAGAAAATACTTATTGAAAATCTGCTGTGTGCCAGGACATAGGACTTTAGGACTATAGCCATGGAAAGACAGTCTTTGCTCTTAGCTGGTTTATAGACTAGTGGAAGAGATAGACAAGTAGACGACATCCCTAATATGCTGTAAATTCTCTAATAGAGGTAAATGCACAATAGTATGTGGTACCTTTTCAGATTGGAGGGTGTCAAGCAAACTTTTCTAGTAGAAGCAGTCAATATCAAGGAAGGAATTAAGAAACTTAAGTCCCTCATAGTCTTCAGGCCCCCAAACTGCACCAGATGAAATTTATAATCCCAGTAGCAATGTGTTTTTGTTATGCAAGTATAGCTGTAAGACATATCTCCAGTTTTCTTTCCCTTCAGAGTACCACCACTAAACCTTCTCATATAGAAATCCTGGAGCCACCTCTGAGAAAAAGGGATGGCTAAATGGAGTAAGTAGAAAGTCATCCTGAAGGAGACAAGGAACAAGATATTCCTGAAATGGGAACATGAACAAAGGCCAGTGGTGAAAAGAGAGCAAGGCAAGTTGGGGGAAGTAACTCCCCAAGGCCAGAGTATAGATGTGGTTGGAGGGGTTAGTGAAGGAAAAATGGTCATAGATGAGTTGTAGAAGGAGACAGGAGTCAGGTCATGAAGGACTTTAAAGGCTTCACAATTCATGATTCTTATGAGACCAATGGGAAGTCACTGAAAGGTTTTAGGTGAAAGAAAAATTACAGGATCCTGTTTGTCAGAGTTGTTCTAAGCCCAGTTGAGATTCTTAGTTTATTTTTCATGCTTTTTTTGTAATCAGATTTTTTTTAAATGTTACTCCATACTTTCTTACTCTTAAAAAATATTCTTTATCGGGCGCCTGGGTGGCTCAGTTGGTTAAGCGACTGCCTTCAGCTCAGGTCATGATCCTGGAGTCCCCGGATCGAGTCCCGCATCGGGCTCCCTGCTCGGCAGGGAGCCTGCTTCTCCCTCTGACCCTCCCGCCTCTTGTGTGCTCTCTGTCTCTCTCATTCTCTCTCTCTCAAATAAATAAATAAAATCTTTAAAAAAAAATATTCTTTATCAAAAACATTTAGAATCCTTACCTCAGCGATTTTAAAACTTTTATTTTCCTAGCATTGGAATTCTTAAGAATTTTAATTCTGCATAGTAGTTCAGTATTAAAAAAAGAATAGTAATAAAAGGAGAATCACTTGGTTTTTACTTCTGGTGCTGTTTAATGTTTATTTTGTTGTTTTTATGGTGAAGTGGTAGAGTGGTAGGGAAGATGTCTTGGTTGCTTGCCTCTGTACTCCACTGAGGTTAGGAATTGTGTTCTAGAGTGACATTATTACTAGGTAGGGCTCCATAGTTCTAATGATGGTAGCAGTAGCATTCATAATATATGGTCGGTAGTCTCCTAGGCCTTTGCTTTTATTTATTCAACAAATATGTATGAAGTATTCTTAGTACTAGTGATATTTCTCTGAGCAAAATAGATGCAATTCCTGACCTAATGAAGCTTCAATGCAATGGAGGAGATGGATCTTAAAAAGTAATCATACAATGTAATTGCAAGCTATACAATAAATGCTGTGTAGAGGGGTAATTTATATTGGGAGATCATTGAAGAAGTGATATTTAAGAGATTTAAGCTGGGATCTGAGGGATGAGTAGGAGGTAAGCAAAGACAGAATGTTCCAGGCAGGGAGTATAAAAACATGTATGAATGCTCTGAGGTGATAAGGTGAGTGGCAAGGGATAAAAGCTGGAGAAGGAGGCAGAGGACAGACTATGGAAAGACAAGTTAAGGACTTTGGCTTTTATACTCAGTATAATGAGAAACCATTAAAAGGTTTTCAACAGGGTAATGAAATAAGATGATTTGTCTTAAAATATTACTGTGGCTGATGTGTGGAAATTGGCTAAGAGCTAGAATGGATACAGAGATACCAGCTAAGAAACTACTGCAGGAGTCGTACTCTAGAATCTGGCACACAGTAGGGTATCAGATATTTGTGGATTAGCTAGATTATGACTCTATCACTGTCTCTGTTGTGACATCTCAAATTATTCATACTTTAACAGAGTTAACTTGAATATTTTCAAGAAGTTACAGAGGGTAGTGCCAGTTTATACTGTTTCCTCATAAAATTTCGTATTTTTAATCTGCTTTTTCACATTGACCAGTATGAAATTCATTCATTCATTCATTCATTCATTCATTCATTCATTCATTCATTCATTTAACAAATCTTGAGTGCTTAAAATATGCCAGATACTGGCTGGGGGCTGAGGACATAGAATCAGCGAATAAAATAGGCATTATATCTGCCATCAAGTGACTTCTAGTCTGGTTAACCAGATTGAAGCAAAGCAAGCAATATTGACCTAATCCCTGTGAAATGATGTGGCATGGAATTTGTCGGTTTATCCTAACCTCAGCATCAGGAATGTCCTAGATGAACCATGTGACCTTTTTTATCAATTAAACTGTATCTTTTCCTTACCTCCCCTGGTTCTAATTTATACTACTGGGTTTCTACTTTATCTTTGCTGAAAATTCAGCCCCTCATAAATCCTAACACATATGTCAGAGACCTGACAACCTAAAGATTGAATCCCAATCCTCCTTTACTCTTACAAAAGTTGGGACCTTGCTTTTAATGGATTACCCTTCTATTGCTGCATAACAAATGACAACAAATTTAGTGGCTTAAACAACACATATTTATTATCTCACATTTTCTGTGGATCAGGGGTCCAGACATAGCTTAACTGGGTCCTCTGCTCAAAACTGCAATCAAAGTGTCAGTCATACTGCATTCTCAAATGTAGCTCAGTGTCCTCTTTCAAGCTCATTTAGATTATTGACAGAATTCATTTCCTTATGCTTGTAGGAAGGCTTCCCTTCACCATAGGCAGTTCACAACATGGCTCTTTGCTCCTTTAAGGACAGCAGAAGACTCTCTCTGCTATTTGGAGTCTCTGAGCTCAGGGAGGCCTTAGGCCTCTTTTAAGGCTTTTGCCTGATTAAGTCAAGGCCACTCAGGATAATCTGTTTGATAAACACAAAGTCAACTGATTAGAGACTGGCAATACAGCTGGAAAGTCCCTTCACATTTGTCATATAACCTAACATTATAATGGGAGTGGTATCCCATCAGATTCACAGCTCCCATCCACACTCAGGACGGGATTATTCTGCCTGTCTCACTTGCCTCTTTTTAAAATCTACATCTCTTGGCTTCCAACAAGGCATGCTCTTCTTAGTCTCTCCGTGTCTTTGATGGTTTCTTTTCCACTCTATCTCTCCATTTCGTAAATGTTGAGGTTCCCCAGAACATCCCATTAACCATCCAACCTGTTTCTTGATCCTATATCTATTGTTTTCCACTGGCCGAGGACCAATTTCCTACTAAAAATAAATCTAAGAGAAGATTCTTTTTCTTCCAGTCACTTGCTGAAGAACACAGACTGATCAGATAATGAATAAAACAAAAGCAATCTATTATTCTGCCATTCTTAGATTCATTTGGGGAGAAAGGGAAAGATTACTAGCTTAGGGGAGTATTATTGGTTCAGCTCCAGATACTCAGGGTAGGGTAAGTTGTTCATGGATGGTGAAGAAAACCCTGAGGATGGTTGGGAAGACTTCACCAGATCGGGGGATAGGCAGTTGTGTCAGCTGATTCTAGAAGATGTAGCTGCAATAGCATGGGGGGGGAGTATCGTCTTGTTATGCCAAGGTACCTTAGAAGAATATAGGTGAGGTCATGGCTTTTATTGAGAGGGACCAGATATGAATGAATTGGGCAACATTGTGTTAATTCACCCACCCATGATTTCAAAGTATATTGCTAAAAACAATTCGATTCTTTGACATCAGCCATAGAAACATTTTTCTAGATATGTCTCCTCCGGCAAGGGAAACAACAGCAAAATTGAACTATTAAGACTACACCAAAATAAAGAGCTTTTGCATAGAAAAGAAAATCATCAACAAAACAAAAAGGCAACCTAACGGATGAATATATTTGCAAATGGTATATTTTAATGAGGAGCTAATATCCAAAATATATAAAGAACTTTTTTTTAAGATTTTATTTATTAACAGACAGACAGAGAGTACAATCGGGGAGTAGCAGGCAGAGGGAGGAGCAGGGAGCCTGATGCGGGGCTCGATCCCAGGACCCTGGGATCATGACCTGAGCCGAAGGCAGATGCTTAACCGACTGAGCCACCCAGGTGCAACTTCTACAACTCAACACCAAAAAAAGCCAAATAATCCAATTTAAAAATGGGCAGAGGACCTGAATAGACATTTTTCCAAGAAGACATCCAGATGGCCAACAGACACATGAAAAGATGCTCAACATCACTAACCATCAGGGAAATACAAATTCAAACTACAATGAGATACCACTTTATACCTGTTAGAATGGCTAAAATTAGAAACAAGAAATAGCAAGTATAACTTAGGATGGGGAGAAAAAGGAACTCTCGTGCACTGTTAGTAGAAATGCAAATTAGTTTAGCCACTGAGAACTGTATAGAGGTTCCTCAAAAATTAAAAATAGAATTACCTTATGATCCAGTAATTCCACTACTGGGTATTTACCAAAAGAAAAAACAAAACAAAAAAACCTACTAATCGAAAAAGATATATACACCCCTATGTTTACTGTAGCATTATTTACAATAGCCAGGATATGGAAGCAACCCAGTGTCCATTGATAGATGAATGGATAAAGAAGATATGATATACATACACACACACACACACACACACACAGTGGAATATTACTCAGGCATAAAAAAGTGAAATCTTGCCATCTGCAACGACATGGATAGACCTAGAGGGTATAATGCCAAATGCAGTAAGAGAAAGACAAATACTGTATGATTTTACTCATGTGTGGAATTTAAGAATCAAAACAAATGAACAAAGAAAAAAATGAAAGACCAGACTCTTAAATACAGAGAACACACTGGTGATTGCCAAAGGGGAGATGGGTGGGGAGTTAGATTTGAAAAACAATTTTTTAAATAAACTCAACCCCCATTGTGGGGCTTGAACTCATGACTGCAAGATCAAGAGTTGCGTGCTCTACCGACTGAGCCAGCTAGGCACCCTGGAAAAAAATTTAATAAAAAAAATAAAAACAAATACATTCTTAAAATTTAAGTGTAGCATTCGCACCTAAATTTCACCTCTGTCCTCTAGCAAAATTGAGTCTCTTGCATACAACTTAAGGTCTTCAGTCTTCTGCAGTCTTCTTAATTTAGGAATAGCTTGGTGGAATTTACTTGCAAGAAGCAGTGCCTTTCCTCTTTCTGAAATGACCTTCATCTCTTTTCTTACCTGATTGGTTTATTGTTAAAAACCAGCTTAGAGGGGAGCGTGGATGGCTCAGTCGGTTGAGTGCCTGATTCTTGACTTCAGCTCAGGTCATGATGTCAGGGTCATGAGATTGAGCTCCACATTGGGCTCCGTGCTTAGCAGGGAGTCTGCTTGAGATTCTCATTCTCCCTCTCCCTCTCCCCCTCCCCACCCCACTCTTTCTCTCTCTCTCTCTCTCTCTCTCTCTCTCTCTCTCTCTCTCACGCTCTCAAATAAATAAATAAATCTTAAAAAAAAAAAAGCTTAGGAAAAAAGGCTTAGACATTATCTCCCTACTAAAGCACTTTCACTTTTAGAAACCTGCCCCCCATTGTCCATCCTTGAGAAAGTTAATCCTTTTCTCTGTTCTCTTCCAGATTTATATCTATTACACCTATCATAATGTATTACAACTTACTTATTTACATGTTTGTCCACCCTACTAGTCAGATCCTTGCTGGTAGAAATTGATATATTCATTTTCTTTTTTTTTTTTTTTTAAGATTTTATCTATTTATTTATTTGGAGAGAGCATGCAGGGGGAGGGGCAGAGGGAGAGAGAATCTCAAACAGACTCCCTGCTAAGCGTACAGCCTGGTGCAGGGCTGGATCCCACAACCCTGAGACCATGACCTGAAAGGAGATCGAGTTGGACACTTAACCAACTGAGCCACCCAAGGGCCCCGGCAGTATATTCATTTTCTTAACTATAGTGCCTGACACAACCAATGCTTCATAAGTGTTTTAAATAAAGAAATGAATCAGTCATTGCACTCATCCAAATCATAGTATTTTCACCCACTTGACTTCAAGTGACCAGATCTGATTTCCTCAGCTACAGACACTGACCCTGATATGCCTCTTTTTACTTTGCTCCATGGGTATATATATGAAGTATTGGCCATCTGTAGCTAGTTTGGTCTGGCCTAGAGTTCTTTGCCTTCCCAGCACCCCACCACCACCACCAATCATCATGTTTTAAAGTCATAAGACCAGACTTCCAAAAAGATATTATGGCTGGGACAAAGTCTTTTTGTCCTAAAGCCCTGTAAGTTACTCCAGAAAGTAAAGGAAAAGAAAGTGCTTGGCACAGGGTATAGCAAATAGCCAAGGATCTTCATTATAATTCTTCACATCTGAGTAAACTGAGCCTGCGAAATAGAAAAATAGGAGCTATCATTCCAGCATCCTTAGGTTTGGGTATGGACCAAGGAAGACCTTCAGAAATCCCATTTTGAAATGTACATTACATTTTTAAGGCTGTAGATGCTGAATAATTTTAAGGTTATATAATATTTGGACTACTAAGGAGACTAATTTTATGGTCATACTTAACAGAGAGCTTAGAGATAGTATCTTCCGATGGTCATCTCCACTGAAGGTCCTTATATATTTCACTGTTGAAAAGCAGCATTAAAGATGATATAGTAGCATCACTAGAAATATGGCCTTGGAAGAACATAACTCCCATATTAGAAATGTCTTTTTAATATGAGAATTCTATAAAATATTGATGACTATAACATAGGAGTATAGAATTAAGAGTGTGATATGGATAACAATGCTTCATTGATTTCAGAAACCTTTATGTAGCTCTTCTTCTGGAATATGGGCAGAAATTAGTTTCATGGTTTTCTCCAGTCATCATTTTCTGTTGGTTCTTACCTCATCAGAAGATACCTGACTATAAAAAGAATCTTTTGTGGATGGAAAACAGAGCCCACAAGGTGACTAACTTTTTATTGTACAAGAAATGATGTTTTTAAGCTAATAGCTCTAAAACCAGGTGAAGGTAATAAATGATTCAACAAAAATTGGAACATGCATGTGATTTTTTTAAAAGATTTTAAAACATGTTAATATTATGCATGATTTTCCAACTTTTTTTCTGTTTTCAAATTATTCTAATAACAAAGGTTTATGTAGTAGACATACTCCCACAAGGTTGTGTTACCATATAATGTGAACGCATAAGGTCAGATTTTAAGAAACTAAGGAGTCACAGACTTCTCATTTATCTCTTCCCCAAATGTAATGTTTTATCTTTCATTATCTCTAAACAGGCACACTGGTAGGAAGAAATGGAAAAGTGGGGAAAAGTTGGTTATGTAGGATTTTTAGTCAGAAAACTTAATAGGAAATATTAAAATAGTCAATTAAAATCTGATTGTAGTTACTTGTTATCAAATATTCTTCAGACCCAGTCTTTTGATGCTATTAGTTCTTAAGTGAGGAGTTTTCACTCTCAGTTCAACAGGTAATCTTTGAAGGTGCCATAATGGTAGAAAACCACTCTGGAATTATGGGGATAATTTAGGTTTTTCTTAAAGATTCTATAATGATCAGTTATTTATAAAGGACCTATTACACAAAACCAAATTGTTTCTTTTGTTTTTTGTTGTTATTGTCTGTTTTGTTGTCCCTGTTTTACTGTGATTGTTTGTTTTAGCTTATTATTTTAGATCTTTGCCTTCTAAATGGTACTTTATCCCCTTATTTTCAATTTTAATTTTTTTCAGAAAGATATTCTGCCAATTTGTTAAACCATTTTGCATTTCTAACATGTTTACATAAATTTATGTTGAAATACATTCAGATTATCAGCTAAATGAGATAATTAATAGCCAGTGGCATCATCAGTGATACTATACATTTTTCCTTGTAGAATGGTCTTTTCATCATGACTTTGCGTGGCATTGTTTCAGGTAAATCAACCAATTGATTATTATATTTTATTTTTATTATACCATGAGTAATGCCTCTTAATGAATGAATGAAATTTATTGGGGAGGGTTTCTTTTTAGGCTACTGTGTTTAAATAGTGCTACAATTTAGTTATTCCACTGAATCCACATGGAGTGCGTACTTGACATAGTTAATAAAAGATTGTGTTAGCTTTCTTTATATTGAGCATTTGAGAAATACACAGTTCTGTTGTGCATTAGGATTTGAATTCCTTATGTACAAGAATATTTACTACCTTCTTTGTTTCACTTCAGAATGACCTTATTTAAAAATGTATGAGGCTATTTATAATCAACTCTGTGGCAGTGATTAAAGAGGTGTGAATAATAGGTTATTGGAACTTGACAGCTCCTGGTTTGCTAAACTAGTGTTAGAACATTTATGCTGCTCAGATGTACTTTATTTTCCTAAGGTAGGAATTTCTCTTTTGACATGTGGGTTATTGGCGTAATATATTCCATAGGTTTTTCTCTTTAAAGTGGTTTACCAAATCATAGTATTTTATTGATTTATTTTAGGTTTCATATTTTCTTCAACTTAATGAATCAACATTTTATGCTTAATAATTGTAACCTGAGTATGGGTTATTAATCAAACATCCGATATAGACAGAGGATTGGTCTCTTAGCAGAGCAATGACCTACTATCTGAAGCTTTCCTATAGACAAATGAAAACAAGATTTTATTTTTTTAATGGAAAAAACCCTTTCTTACAGAAAATTTGAAAACGTTTAGTAGGTTGATACTCAGCAGTTGTTACTTTGGGGGAAATGTTAGTACTTCTGGAGACATTTGGGATAGCACAATATATATAAAAAAAAGTTGTATACTTAGTATTTCAGCAAACGTTTATTAATTTTAAATATCAAGACCAGTAAAACATTAAATTAATTGAATTTGGATTAGATATTATTTTTATTTAAGAACAAAAGGAAATGTAGGAAAGTATTTTAAAATTTTGAGTAAACCAATAATTAACCTAATGGTTTTTCACTGTTACCATAGATTCAGAGCACTTTGTCAGGTGCATTCTAAAATACACTAAAGATTTATTACTAAAATCCATTTTAGCGTTATCGCTCAGTTATCCCTAACCAGCCAGGAGGTTAAGGTTTCTAAAAAAGAATGAGGTTGGCGAAACTGAAGCAGAAAAAGACAAGCTTCACAGAAAACAAAGGTTAGGGAAATAACATTAAAAATTACTCTGTATATATTTCACTATATGTCTGAGAAATCTTTAACCTAAAAAAAAATGCAAAATAAACCCCATCTCTCAGCAAGACAAACTTCCTAAGCTCTTTACTTGACCACTGTCCTCAGTTGTGATCTGTAGCATCAGAGTCTCCCACAAATTTTGAATTGTCCCCATTTTTAAAGTTTTTAAACTGTTCGGTTTGAAACTACTTTTTGACTTTATTTTTCCCTTGCTTTATTTTTTTCCAAGTCTGAAAAATTATTGTGAAGTGGCTTGTATTTTTGTGGAACTTAAGGGCGTATTTTTCTAAAACTGAACATCTTCCCATCTGTTGAGAAACTGGAATACAAATGTTTAGCATAGCGTGGAAAAACTGGTCAAAGGTGTCAAACAGAATTGCATGTGCATACATATAAACTGCCCAAAGGTTTTGTGAAAATTTAATGTGATGATGTATTGAAAGCACCCAGCAAGAGACTTAACATTTATTCCTGGAGTGCCATGGTACTTTGGAGAGAACGCCAGAGACATTTTTAATCCTTACTTTCCTAATTACTTTCTGTGTGAATTTGAATGGTCTGCCTAATTTCTTCAAGCTTCATATGCCTTTTTCTTAAAAAGTGATAATACCAACTCTAGCAATCAGTCTTACAGTATTGTTCTGAGGGTGTTCTGGTTAAAGTGCTTCGCAATTTGTAAAATGCCACAGAGTTGTAAAGTTTGAAGATGTTTTATTCCTTGTCAGCTTGAAGATTCAAGGTGAATACAAAACAAGTGACCAAGAGAAAAGCTGACTCTCCACCCCTCCCCCACCCGGGGTGACTCAGGTTGTCAGATGTTCTGAGTTAAGAGATACTTGGGAAAAACAGGATAGTTTGGGGAGTTCCCTATGGATATTCATTGACTTCAAGTTCAGTTTGGTCTTCTGAAATGCTTTTCTTGAAAGACAGTTTTATGTCAGTAATTTCACTCCAAATTCTAGAATACTACAATATTCTGATTATAGAGTCAGTCTAACTTTATAGATCCGCAGTAGTGCAGAGAACCCTCGTGTTGTTTAGGTTTTACAACTGGGGACGTCCTGTGTTCTGACCATTCAAGTGCACAAGCTAATCCCACCCGTATCCTGTTTGTGAGTAATTGGATAGATGCCTGGAAATTCTAGTGCCAGATTATAAAGCACCTTCTACAATAGAAATCTGTAGTTGGAGTGTTTATTTACCTTCTCCCTAATCAAACACCTCCTGTAGGTGAGTCTCTTTGCTCAAAAAGGCAAGATTATATAATAAGCTAGATGCTTAGTTATGTTTCCGTAGTCATGCTTCACATAGCATTTCCAGCTGATCTGGATGGAAGACATATCTAAAGTACAAATATAAGGCTGTAGTCTTTCTGTATAATTGAGGAAATAGGTTTTGAATTGTACACCTATTCCCATGAAAATAGAAGAGATCTTTTTGGGAAGAGAAAGAATTTCTTAATTAGCTTCTTATCTAAAGCATTAAGAATAGGAAAATACCATTATACTGATGGTACTACAATACCATCATTGTAGTCTCTATTGCTATTCCATTTTCTTTACCAAGTGTCAAATGTATGGTTAAAAGACAGATGCATACAGTTGTGGGCAACCTTGTCTTAATTCAGAAAAGAATTCTATTGTTACATCTCAGGAGGATATATGTAATACTGCTGCCGTTTACTGCAACATTGTGATTAAGGGCACAAGCTCTGGAATCAATATCCTGACTATGAATGCTAAATCCACCACTTACTAAAGATTCTAATGGGTATGGTGGAAATAAAACCTCCCTTCTGTCTAATTGCTACATTCTCACCCATAATTAGTGTATTAATAAAGACTGGTTTTGGTTGTAAGCTTTAGAAACCCAGCTCAATCAGTTAGGCATAGCCTAAGAGAGGGAAGAGAGCAAGGAATGGATTTTATGGATTGATCCCGGGGTTCAAACTGTATCATCAAGACTCAATCTCAGTCTCTTTCTCAATCTCTCTTTCTCTGTCTCTTTCTCTAATTCTTTCTCGCCTCATCTCTCATCTGAGTTATAAAGAGCTTGAACTGGTTCTTTTAAAAGTCGATGACTGTCAGGAATACCATAGACTGAATTCCTACTGAGGGGAGGAGTCTCATAGGATTCTGGGATCCTGTTTTTGTGTTCTTAGTATGCAGTTGTGCATATGATGATTTTGTAAATCTTTTAATTTTCTTAATTATACTTCTAAATGATATTTGAAATAATACACTGTTTAAAATTTCTTACTGTATCAGGTACAAATTACTAGAATGAATCAAGGTGAAATGCTTATAAATATAGTTGTGTCCTAGGGAAACTGTGTGTGTACGGTGTATAGGGCATTTATTAATCACTTACTGTGAATCATTTACTGTGCTAAGCAGTTTACATAAATTACCTAATTTGGTCCTTTAAACAGTCTTGTAAGTGGTTTTTATTATCATGTTATATGTAAGGGAGCCAAGACTTAGGAAAAAACTTGCCCCAGAACAACCAACCATTGAGGGTTTGACCCATAATTTGAACTCAAATCAGCCTGACTCCAAAACCTCTGTTACATGGTCAGATTATACCTTTAGGGCTTTTATTAATAAACTGCCTCCTTATGCAAGCTAAATAAATACTGCCTTTTAATATAGTATCTTGCTACTGTTAATAGACATGACTTGAACTTACTGAAAATTGTCTCTTTTTTCAGTTTAATAACTACCTAGTCATATGACTTTTATCTAAATTTTCTAATATTTCAATGTTAAAATTTAACCAATCTGAACCATAAAATCTAATTTTACTTTTTAAAAATTTTCTACCACTGAAAATACAGCCTAAAAATTTTACCCTTGACTATAGATTGTTACTTGGAAAATAAATTGCTGCATAGGCACACACCCAGTCTGTATGGAAAGCAAAGCAGTTTATGAAAATATGTTAGCTCTTATTTAGATCATAAGCCGTTCTAGCTACAGAAACATTGTTTAGAAGGAACTTCTGTAGCAAGACAAAATTGAAAACAGAGACTTTAGAATTTAGCATAATATAAAGTTTACAGTTTACAAAAATTACTTTATTTAAATAGCAGTTATTTTATCTGCTTTTATTGAAGAAATAAATTCCTATAATTCAACTTAATGGTACACATTCTTCTGCATGGAGTAGGCCTGATTGTGTAAGGCTTATCAGTGCCTACTCCATGTTGCACAAATAGTATATTAGTTTTGCAGATCATGTTTTTGCTTCTCTCATCCAAAAGACAGACTTAAGAAATATTTCATTCTTTTTCCAAAAAGAATCTGTAGGGCTATATGGAGAGAGTGATGCATAGTCCTAAATTAGCAGAGGTCTTGTGCTTATATACAAGCAGCTAATCTCTCACCTAGTTCCAGGTACATGTCTTGGTTGTTGACCAGAAAAGCACCTGGCCAGAAGCCCACATATCTCTCCTGTTATTCTCCTTCCTATAAATGTGGTCTTGCTTGCCAGGAGCCTTGCCTCAAACTACACTGGAAACAAGCAGCATTCATTACACTATAAATCTCTAACTACTGTACAAGGAGTAATAGAGGGCAACTAGAACACTACAGGCCAGCCCTAGCTCTTTGGTATCCCAAAGTCCTTTGCAGTTCTGAAATGTAAAAATCTCAGAAGTGTATTTAAACAAAATTTAATTTTAATTTTAATTTTAATTTTAACAAACTTTTACAAATTCCATTCACTGTTTTTAGTAGGAATAAAGAATGTCAAATTAAAATAATAAGTGCTAAAATTTCAAAGTTAGAATCCTACAAAGCTATTAAGGAAATAAAATCAAGCTGTAAACTCCAGGTGATACTAACTCATTCAAAACAAATTTAGTTATTGTTTACAGATTTAATGTAACTTTTAAAACGTTGCTTTCAGCCATATGTATGAAAGTCTTTAGAAAACCTGCAAGTCATAATTAGTAGTCCATAATTATGAACTATACATCCTATTTAATATAACCAATAGATAATAAGAAGATTGTCTTTAATCCTCATTTATGAAAATGTGAACTGAAGCAATGTAAACATTAAATTGTTGATAGAATAGTTTATTACAATCACATGAGAACAGAAAAAGTGGAGACCCAGAGCTATAAATTTGGATAGGAATATAGTGAAATATGAAAGATAATAATCATAATTGCATGGTACCTGTCTTATATAAAACTCTGAACAAGTATTTATTGAGTTAATAAATACTCAGTTTAGCAGGTATCTTATCAGCATATTTATTCCTGGTAATATATATATAAAGCATCTTATGGGCTGCAACATCATATATATACATAACAATATCATTATCATATATAGATATAGATATCAGTGTTCTAGTCTCAGCCCTCAAAAGGCACATATATTCTTTTTAAGGAGTTAAAACAGGTAGGATAAAACCAGTGATATTTAGTAAGATGCTAATTAACTGCCCCCCAAATATATTCCAGCACTGTCCAGTAGGACTTTCTGTGGTAATAGAAATGTTCTGTATCTATTGTATCTCATAGCCATTAGCCACATGTGGTAATTGAGCATATGAAATGTGTCTAGTATAACTGAGGACCCAAACTTCATATCTTATTTATAATTTTAATTAACTTCAATGTGAATAGACATGTGACAGCATGATTCTAAAAACTTTTTGATCTCAAGATCCCTTTACACTCTTTAAAAATGTTGAAGAAACTTTGCGCAGTGGCAGTATCGTAGCCAATGAGGTTTATCCAAGGCGCGATTATTGCTAATTAAAAATGTTGAAGACCCCAAAGTGCTTTTGACTATGTGGGTTATATTTATCAGTATTTACTATATTCACAATTAAAAGTGAAAAAAATTAAAAATATTTATTAATTGATCCTTAATAATAAAGGCAGCTAGGTTCTCATATTTGCTTCTGCCTTTAATCTGTTGTAATTTGTTATGGTTGAAATATATTAAAATTTGGCCTCACATAAATATGTACGTGGAATTAGCCTTTTCAGATTATTGTGGGTATTATTTAATGACTGCACCAAAACTTACCAAGTAACATGTCTTAAAGTCTAGTTGCAATGCAGAATATGAAACCGTATCTTGAATTTCATAGTCTGTTACACTGAAATCCATCAGTCTGTCTTGAACTTTAAATGGATCTTTTTTACCCACTCATGAATTTGTATTTCCTGCATTAGTCATTTGGAATATATTGGCTCACTTACTTGTACAGATCTTTCAAGTGTTGACCCATTGCATTTTACCCTATTAAAAAAACCACCAATACTAGCATCAGTTTCTTCAGAAGGGTCTTTAAAATTGAGAAGCTGTGAAACTCACAGTGGCAGTTTGCATGTTTTCCAGAATTCTAATTTATACCTGAAAGCTCAAATTTTATTATTGGCAACACATTTGATCTTTTGTTTTCCTTGAAGTGACAGGCTTATTACTTGGCTTATTTTTTAGAAAATGTCTTCCAAATATTCAAGTCTGAAAAACCATAGTCAGTTGTTGTTCTTTCAAGTAAAATTGGTGTACCCTGAGAAAAGCAGCTAGTTCAGCTGGCATTTCAAAACAACTGCATGCTTTGATACCCAGCAGACGTAGTTTATGCGTACATCCCATTTTCTCACAGAGAATAGTAAAGACATCTACTGTACTAAAAGGTCATTATTTAATAGAATAACTTTTACTACTTCACCAGGGACATTCTTAAATGAAGTTGGCAATTTATTTATTTTTATTTTTTACTGGGAATGAGCATCAGTGAAGGATGCAAGATATATATGGCTTGTTGCAATGGCCTTCAATCATGCTAAAGAACCAACGGTTCTACCCACCATTGCCTTTGCATCAGTGCAAATGTCAAGAGTGAAAAAGGCGGGCGCCTGGGTGGCTCAGTTGGTTAAGCGACTGCCTTAGGCTCAGGTCATGATCCTGGAGTCCCTGGATCGAGTCCCACATCGGGCTCCCTGCTTGGCGGGGAGCCTGCTTCTCCCTCTGACCCTCCCCCCTCTCATGTGCTCTCTGTCTCTCTCATTCTCTCTGTCTCAAATAAATAAATAAAATCTTTAAAAAAAAAAAAAGAGTGAAAAAGGCAAATAAAGTAATGCCTTAGTATTAATATAAAAACAATTTCGACCTTGCTGGTATAAACATGAAGGGAGGAGAGAAATTGCTGTTAGCTAGAATAAGTTGGGGAAGGCTTCATGATAAAGATCAATGTGGTGTGCATGCTCTACTTTTTTTCTTCTCTTTTACCTGCTTTGTCCTATAAAAATTAATTTATTTAATTATTTACAATTGTTTAATTATATTTGTATTTTACTTTTTAATCATTTGTTGATTCAAGTATTTCATTGAGTACCTACTTTGTAGAAGTTATTTATATTGTTGAGAAATGGGAAATAGTGTTTACAATAACTGGTCAAACCAGTAAAAGCATCTACTGTGCCCCTTATTTATAGAGCACTGTGCTAGGCCCTGTGTTTATGTGTGTGCTTTTAATGCATTAAATTAATCTTCGTGGCAACTTCAGGAGGTAGTTTTTTATAGAAGGTCCACTGGGTTTTGCACCAGGCTCACAGTTTTTTGTGTAACTAGACAAATTAGTTAGCTTCATTGGGTTCCAGTTTTCTCAAGTGTAAAATATGGAACTGAGATTTATCTTCAGATCCTTAACAGGTTTAAAATTCATTAAATTAATATACATTTTACAGCAAGGTAATCCTTTACCAATACATTATGAGAATATTCCACACACTTTATTAGGAATCATAAAAACAATTACAAAATCATTAACATAAACCTTTTGGAGCCTTTTACTGTCCCTTTCACTTTAAAATGTATTGATTAGGGGCGCCTGGGTGGCTCAGTCATTGTGTCTGCCTTCGGCTCAGGTCATAATCCCAGGGTCCTGGGATCAAGCCCCGTGTCAGGCTCAGCGGGGAGCCTGCTTCTCCCTCTCCCACTCCCCCTGCTTGTGTTCCCTCTCTTGCTGTGTCTCTCTCTGTCAAATAAATAAAATCTTTACAAAAAAAAAAAGAACTGCTTTAAAAAAAAAGTATTGATTAAACACATCTTTCACAGCCCTTAATCCTTTATTGACATATTATCATAACACTTCACATTTGACCAAGGACTTAATGATAAGCATGTGAACATAATGAGAACATGATGGCATGTGTGCTCTATTGCTGGGAGATGTAAAAAATTATACAGGAGCACAAAGTTTAGGACAAGAGTCAGAAAAAGTCAAGAGGAGCATCACCAAAGCAGTAGTGTCTTAATTTGTTCTGTAACTCAGCAAATATCTTAAGTGCCTTTTGATGTTTGGAACTTAGACTACTGGAGTGAACAAGACAGTGTCCTTGCCCTCATGGAACTTACATTTTATTGGGGAAGTATGGTAGGTAGAATAATGGCCTCCCAAAGATGTCCCATGTCCTAATCCCCACAACCTGTGAATATGTTATATTACCTGGCAAAGGAGAATTAAAGTAGCAGAAGAAATTAAGGTTGCTAATCAGCTAACCTTAAAATGGGGAGATTATTTTGTGTTATCTGGTTAGGTCCAATATAAGAGTCCTTAAAAGTACAAGCAGGAGACAGAAGAAGAGTCAATGTCAGCCTAATGTGATGTGAGAAGAGTCTCAACTGGCCACTGCTGGCTTTGAAGATAGAAGGGGGCCGCATGCCAAGGAATGTGTTCAGCCTCTAGAAGCTGGAAGAGGCAAGAAAACAGGCTCCCCTAGGGTTGCCAGAAAGAACACTGCTCTACCAACACCTTGATTTTAGCCCAGTGAGACCTGTCTTGGGCTTCTGACCTTAAGAACTGTAAAATCATGAGTGCGTGTTATTTTAAGCCTCTTAAGTTTGTGTTAAGTTGTTACAGCAGCAACAAAAAGTAATCTAGAGAGAAAATAAGTGACTAGACAAGATAATTACAGATTGGATGCTTTGAAGGAAATAAACAGGATGATGTGAATAATAAAGGATGGAGCATGTTTGATCAGGTGGTCATGGAAGGGTTCTTTGAAGCTAGGACATTGAAGTGGAGACATGAGGGAAAGAAAGAGCCAGCCCTGCAAAGAACTGGGAACAGCATTCTAGGCAGAGGGAAAGGCAAGTTCAAGGGCTTGTCACCTGCAGAGAATGAAAAGATTATTCAGTGAGAATGTAGAAGAGTAGTGGAAAAGGCGGTGAGGGCCCAAGTTTGCGAATCCTTGCAGGCCATGATAGAACACTGAAAAACCATTGAAAGTTCTTAAGAAGCAGAGTGACATATTCTGCTTTATGGCTTGAAAAAGTCACTCTGGCTGCTAGGTGGTAAATGGAGACAAGGGGACCCAGGATAGGGGACATAACAGTTTGAAATAGAGTAGTGGCAGTGGAGATGGAGAGATACAACCAACAGGATTTCTTGATGGGTTGGACATGATTTTTGAAAGGTGAGTAGCAATTTGGCAGTAGCGGAAAAAGGGCAAAGCAAAAGAATGAAAGTCTACCAATGTCTAGGGAATAGAATATATTGAGCAGAATGGTAGGAGGTACAGATAATTGAGGCCCTAATGTTCACAGCCTAGAGACCCTTATTTGCTATGCATAGGAATTTGGAATTCATAGTATATGCAATGGAGAGCCATCAGAATTTTAAATCAAGGGAATAAAACCGTCTCTGAACTGAGGTTTTATGTATCTTCCATTGTCATTCTGATGCAAAGACAAATAGTAAGGATATTTAAATTTTTATTTTCTTAGGTTCTGAGTTCAGAAAGATTTGATTAAGTTCTTGTCAATGAAGTGTTTAATAATTCATTGTAACGTCTCTTCTGTTTCGATTTTGAGGATATTTTGCTCATTTGTTGACTATAATCTGCTTGTGTCAGAGAAGCAGTGTTAAGTAGGTTCAGAGCAAAGTCTTTAGCACCTCCTGGCCTGGGTTGGAATCCTAGCTCCAGTACTAACTGGCCTCCCTTTGGCAAGTTATACAACCTCTAAGTCTCAGTTTCTTTGTATCTAAAACAAGGTCAGTAATTCTTCATGTGTCCCTTATAAGGAGTAAGCAACTGAATGCATAGAAAGCACTGAATACTTTAAGTACTTCCTGGGGCAGGGTTGGAGCCGCATGCCAAACTACATAAGCAGCATTGATTGATTTAACTTTTCTTTCGCCAGTAGTAGAAATTTGATAAAACATAATTTCTTCAAAACACTTTAAAAATACCTTTTCGGGGCGCCTGGGTGGCTCAGTCGTTAAGCGTCTGCCTTCGGCTCAGGTCATGATCTCAGGGTCCTGGGATCGAGACCCACATCAGGCTCCCTGCTCAGCAGGAAGCCTGCTTCTCCCTCTCCCACTCCCCCTGCTTGTGTTCCTGCTCTCGCTGTTTCTCTCTCTGTCAAATAAATAAAAATCTTTAAAAAATAAAAATAAAAATACCCCTTTTCTGTGTTTCTACATATGGGACTAAAGTTTCCATTTATCTGTATTTTTCCAAGATGCCCACTTTTTTCACCACTAAGTCCATTTACTCTAAGATAAAATTTATATGAAAATGTGAGTAGGGGTGAGTTCACATGGTCTTCTAGTTTATTGGATATTATTTATTTATTTTCTGACTAGGTTGTATTCACAGATGATTACCATTTTAACTGTTTTTTAGGTAAGCCAGGTAAAACAAAACCACCAGGAATTCTTTGGTACCTCAATTCAAATCCATTTAATTTTCCAACAACATATTTCAAATAAAAAAAAGTATTTAAAATTTTATTTCTTTGGAACATTAGCAGGGCATAAAAGGGGTAGAGAATCCTCTGGTATTTATTTTCTACATCACTCTTAATTTAGCATTGAATTATTTATTGTCACATTTCTCTATAATATGACAAGTTTGCAGATAAACCTATGTATCTATATTTGCACACATGTGTAAGTTAATTTGTAGGGTGAATGCCAAGAAATTTCTGGGTGAACAGGTAAAACATTTTATATTTTGATAAAATTAATTAAAAATAAAAATTTGTTTTGATAAACAACAAATTAACACAACAGCGTGTAAATGTGTATTCATTTCCTTAACTCTTGCATGTACCCTGTGTTATGGAGAATTTTTTTTGCCAATTTATTAAACATTTATTGAGCAGTTAATACTTAATGGACAGTGTTATACATGCAGGGGACACAGCCAGTAAACAAAACAAAACAAAAATAATTCTGGCTGCATGGACTTACATTCTAGTGAAAGGAGACAATAAAAAATAATAAAATATTATGGCAGTTGGTGATACGTATTTTAAGAAGAAATAAATTACAGGAGAGAGTGGGGTATGCTCTTGGTTGAAGGAGGTCTATAAATTTAAATGGAGTGCTCATAGAAGACCTCACTAAGCAGGTAAAATTGAGCATGCTCCAAGAACATTCCAAGTGGAGCAGCAAGAAGTACATAAGCTTTGAGGCAAGAGGCCAGTGTATGTGGAATGAAGTGTGCAAGTATAAAGTAGAAGATGAGAGATAATGGATGAATGGGAGCCAGCTCATGAAGAGCGTTTGGATCACAGTGAGGTGGGATGCGATTAGATGGTTTGAGTAGAGGAATAACAGAGTTTTTTTAATGCTCTAGAAGGATTGTGTTGGCTGCTGTGTTGATAGCGCTGTATAGGAAGGCAAAAGTGGAGGCAAGGAGACCTGATGGGAGCCAGTAGCAACACTCTAGCTGAGAGATGGTGGCTTAGAACAGGGAGGTTGGGGGGGGTAGTTAGTGGTAAGGGGGTCAGTTGCCAAATATTAAGATACTTCTCTCTAGATTAGATGTGGGTTATGAGGGGAGGGAGGTGGGTGTGGGGAAAGGAGTCAAAACTGACACCAAGAGAGTTTTATCCTGAGCAAATGGAAGAGTAGAAATGCCATTGACTGAAATGGAGAATACTGAGAGGATCAAGACTTGGGTTTTGGATGTGGCATGTTTGCTTAGACCTCCAAGTGGAGATGTCAAGTAGGGAGTTGGGTTTGGAGTGCAGAGGAGTTTGGACTGGGATATAAAGCAGGGAGTCCTCAAATGGTATTTAGAGCCATGAGACAGATTGAAGTCCAGGAGGTGGAGGAAAGAAATGGAAAGGCAGCAGTGAGTTAGGGAAATCAAGGAAGTCAAGAGAAGAGATTAGTCAGAGAAAGACATGTATCATATGATCTCACTGATATAAGGAATTCTTAATCTCAGGAAACAAACTGAGGGTTGCTGGAGTGGGGGGTGGGGTGGGAGGGATGGGGTGGCTGGGTGATAGACACTGGGGAGGGTATGTGCTATGGTGAGCGCTGTGAATTGTCTAAGACTGTTGAATCACAGACCTGTACCTCTGAAACAAATAATACATTCATTATATGTTAAAAAAAAAAAAAAGAAAGATAGTAGGAAGGATAAAAGTAAGGGGGGGAAATCGGAGAGGGAGACGAACCATAAGAGACTATGGACTCTGAGAAACAAACTGAGGGTTCTAGAGGGGAGGGGGTTGGGGGATGGGTTAGCCTGGTGATGGGTATTAAAGAGAGCATGTACTGAATGGAGCAATGGGTGTTATACGCAAACAATGAATCATGGAACACTACATCAAAAACTAATGATGTATGGTGATTAACATAACAATAAAATTTTTTTAAAAAGAGAGAAGAGATTAGTTTGAAAAGGAGAGATTTTCTGTCAAATGCTGCTAGTAGGTCAGATAAAATGAGGATTGATCATTGTCATTGCCTTTAACAATGTAAAGGTCCTTCATAATCATGACAAGAACAGTTTTGTGACCAGAGTGGGTTTAAGAGAGAATAGGAAAAAACAAATTGGAGACAAGTGTAGGTAACTTTCTCAAGAAGCTTTGCAGTAAAAGGGCCTGAGGTATAGAATTTGGGATTCTGTAGACTTAATCAAAATAGGAGTTGAGCCAGAATAGGGTTTTTAAATGAGAGAAAGGCAGGGGAGTTAAGAGTGTATGCAAAGAGTGACTGTAATGATATTGGATTAAAGTAGGTATTTCTTTAATTAGTGAGGTTGAACATTTTATTACATGTTTATTGTCCATTCATATTTGTGTGTGTGAATTTTCTTTGCATATTCTTACTGGGTGGTTCCTTTTTTTTCCCCATGAATATTTAAGAATTCTCTGTATAATAAAAAAAGTCAGTCTTTGGTAACATGTATTGCAGATATTTTTTACAGTTTGTCGTTTGCCTTTTGACTTGAAATTTTTTCTATGCACAGTCATGGGTTTTGTATTATGTTTATAATAGCCCTTCTTATTCCAAGACTGTAAAAGGATTTGCCTGTATTTTCTTCTATTACTTTTATGATTCCTTTTTCTGTAATTAAAATCTCCAATTCATGTAAATTTCATTTTGGTTAAAATTGTGAGGTGGAATCTGATTAGTAAGACTACCATAAGTCTGAGGGATCTATTTCTGGATTCTATTTAAGTCCATTAATTTTCTGCCTATCCCTGTACTAGTACAAGTCTGTTTCCATTTCTATAGCTTCAAGATACATTTTTTGTCTGGTATGGCTAGTCCTTGTTCTCCTACCACCACAATTACAATCTGTCTCATCTCTGAATTTTCTTGAATATTTTTGTGTTTCTTTTTCTAGAAAGTAATAATACTAACAATGTGTATTGAGCACTTACGTGCAGTACTATATTAAGTTTTTTGCATATATAATTATTTTTATCACTGTGACAGTCCTATTAGGGACGTTATCCCCACCTTAGAAATGAAGAAACTGAGGCATGAGAAGATTAAGAAACATGCCCAAGGTGACATGGATAGTCAGTGGTGAAGCTGTGGTTTGAGTCAGACAGGTTCATTCCAGAGATTGTGTTCCTACCTCTCCTTGTAAATGTTAGAATCATTTGGCCTAAATCACTTAGATTTAGAATCTAAAATATCATGCTAACATTTGGATCAGAATTGTATTGAATTTATACATAATTTTAGGTAGAATTGACATCTTTATAATATGAAATCATTCTATCCAAATACAAGGTATGTCTTTTCATTTATTCAAATCTTCTTTTTTGTTTTTATTTCAATTCCAGTTAGTTAACATACAGTGTAATATTAGTTTCAGGTGTACAATATAGTGATTCAACACTTCCATATAACACCTGGTGCTCATCACAGCAAGTGCAGTCCTGGATTGCCATCACCTATTTCACCCATCCCCCTACCCCCGCCCCTCTGGTAACCATCACATTGTTCTCTATAATTAAGAGTCTGTTTCTTGGTTTGCCTCTTTTTTACCCCTTTGCTTGTTTGTTTTGTTTCTTAAATCCCACATATGAGTGAAATCATACGGTATTTGTCTTTCTCTGACTGACTTATGTCACTTAGCATAATACTCTCTAGCTCCATCCACATCATTGCCAATGACAAGATTTCATCCTTTTTTATGGCCAAGTAATACTCCATTGTTTGTTTGTGTGTGTGTGTGTGTGTGTGTATACACACACACACATCTTCTTTATCCATTCATCAGTCGATGGACACTTGGACTATTTCTATAATTTGGCTATTGTAGATAATGCTGCTATAAACAGCAGGGTGCATGTATCCCTTTGAATTTTTATAACCCTCAAGAGAATGCTAAAATCTTCTTTATATAGGTCCTTGTTTTTTGTTTTGTTTTTGGTTTTGGGGGTTTTTTTTTTTTTTTTTTGGCCTTCATGGGTTATCTTTTGATAGAGTTGATAGAGATTGAGTTTTTCTTCTGTTATGTTTTTAGCATGTTATTGTTTATTGGAAAGCTACTGATTTTTTCTATTAAATTTGTAATTAGTCATTTACCAAATTTCTAATTGCTAGTAGTTTTTTGCAGTAATTTTTCTTGATTTTTCCAAAAACATCAACATATCCCTTGCAAATAATAATTTTGCTTTCTCTTTTCCACTATTTGTGCTTTTTCCTTTTGTCATTTTTTAAAAATTAGCTTAATGTAATGATGACAGTAAACATCTTTATCTTAGAAATGCCTCTGATACATAATCATTTATCATAATACTGCCTTGTTTAATTTTTATGAAAAAGTATCAGCAAGGAATAGAGAATTTTATCAAATGCCTTTCATGGTCTGTAGAAGTCATATTGTTTATCCTTTACTATGTTAAGATGGTGGACTTATATATTTCCTAATGTTGACTAATGCTTGCTTTACTTAACTTCTAATGTACCACTGGATTTAATATTTTATTTAACATTTTTACATCAGTGAGACTGAGTTTATAAGGGTGTATGTGCATGTGCGTGCACATGCATACAAGTATGCTCTTAGATTTAGTTGACTGTTAGGAAGCTGGCTTCATAGGAAGAATTTAGGCTCTTTACATTTTCCTCTCTTGAAAAAGCAACAGAATTATCAGTCCTTTGAAGATCTGAAGAAATTCACCTGGGAAAACACCTGGCAATTTTTGGGTGGTTAGCTCTTTGATGTCTTCCTAAATTTATTCTATCATCTGTCTACATTTGCCATCTCTTGTATAATTTTATAAATTCTATAAAATAATAGATGTAGTTATAATCATTAATATTTTCCTAGAAAGTTATTTAATCCAAATTTTTTTAGTATGTTATGTTAATCACCATACATTACATCATTAGTTTTTGATGTAGTGTTCCATGATTCATTGTTTGTGTATAACACTCATTGTATTTCATCCAAATTTTTAAATTTATTTGCTTAGATTTGTAGAAAATATTTCTAAAGTAAATCTCTTAAATTCCTTTATAGCTATAATTACTTCTCTGTTTGCATTAATATTGAATCCTTGTACCTCTCAATTTTTTCTAGGATTAAGTGGGCTAGTGATTTATCTATTTTATTGATTCTTCAAAGATCTGGCTTTTGGATTGATTTAAAATTATATGGCTTCTCTGTTTTTTGACTCAATAATTTCTGCATTTGTATTTTTAATTCAGCCTTCACACTTCACTTGGATTTTGTTATCCAGCCTGTATTCTACAAGTAACAGTCCTATAAATTAAAAAGCATCCTTTTTTTTAGATTTTATTTATTTATTTATTTATTTTTTGACAGAGAGAGACATAGCAAGAGCAGGAACACAAGCAGGGGGAGTGGGAGAGGGAGAAGCAGGCTTCCCGCAGAGCAGGGAGCCCGATGTGGGACTCGATCCCAGGACCCTGGGATCATGACCTGAACGGAAGGCAGACGAAAAAGCATCCTTTTTATAAATGTATATTTTCCTATGAAGGAAGTATTACTTACTGATAATTTCATGTGAATTATTTTAGTCTTTAGATACTTTCCTCACACACACAAGGGAACCACCTGTCCCTGGGACTGATTTTAGTTTATCTGCTAAAGAACTTTGCTGTTTAACTGTTTCATCTGTCTCTTTGTGACTTGTACTTATACTGGCTGAAATTAGCTCTCGGAATGAGTGGGAACTTTAATAAGTCAGGGAAAGGAGAGGTAATTTGGGGTGACTCTTGTTGGGGTATATAGACAGAGGACCTGTGGAGAATGGGAAAGAGGACAGAATAAGAACTGAGAGAACAACCAGAGACAAATCCCAAGAATACTTAGTAATGATTATATAATGAGAGAGGGGAGAAAATAAGAACTAGGATTCTGTACATGATAACAACCCTCTCCCCTGCCTTCACCTATCAGTTATCATTCTATGACTAGCTTGTATATGAAGGCATTGAAAACCACCAACCCTTTGCAGGGGTAAATAAATGTCAGAATCACTGACTTCTGGGGCGCCTGGGTAGCTCAGTCAGTTAAGTGTCTGCCTTTGCCTCAGGTGATGATCCTGGGGTCCTGGGATCCAGCCCCACTCAGGCTCCTTGCTCAGTGGGGAGCCTGCTTCTCCCTCTCCCTCTGCCTGCCACTCCCCCTGCTTATATGCTCGCTCTCTCTCCCTCTCTCTCTGTCAAATAAATAAAATCTTTAAAAAAAAAAAATCACTGACTTTCATTGGAGTCAGGTTTTTAAAATTATTTTGAAAATGTAAAAACAGTCTGTGATTATTCAATTTAATAGGCACCCTAGATTTAAAAAGATTTTACCTAGAGAGAGAGATTAAAAAAACTTTCCCCCAGATTTTCTGCACTATTAGTATTTATTTAAACCTAACATGTTCAGAGGTGCCTGGATGGTAAGCGACCAACTGGTGATTTTGGCTTAGGTCATTATCTTGTGGGTTGTGAGATCCAGCTCCGTGTCAGGTTCTGGTGCTCACCCTCATGCTCAGCAGGGAGTCTGCTCCCTCTGCTCTTCCCCACCCCCACCATGTTCACATGCATGCATGCATGCTCTCTCTCTCTCTCTCTCTCAAATAAATAAACCTAACATGTTCATTGTGCTTGGAGCACTCTAAAATCATTATGATGCCTATTTTTAAAAGATATAACTACATAATATACATAGTGCATATTATATTACTTACATGTTACATTAAATATGAATGTTATGTCATAACATTTATTATACAGTAAAATACATATATATTAATATTATCTATAAGTTAAGTCAAAGGCCAGATTAACAAATACTTACAGTATGCCTGGGTATAGTCTTCATGGACACATAAGCTCCTCTTTCCCGGAGTAACATCATTTGCAGAAGTTTTCTCCCCTTAGGATTGTCAGATGACCTCTCTTTTTCATTTTGTGTACTAATTTACCTGTTCTTTGGTTATCACTACAGTTTTGTCATTTTCCTGAATCATCAGTAAACTTAAGTATATTGACTCATCTCTTCACTCAGAAAAAAAGAAGTGTGACCCCACATCCAATTCAACAAGTAATTCTATACCTACTATGTGGAAGGCAGTGTGCCAGGGACTCTTTTCAGGATAAGAAAAACATGTTAAGTGGTGTTGTTATGGTTTTGTCCCAACTGATGTTAAAGAATAATGGAAATACTTGTTCAGTTTCTCCAAATATTATCTTCATATTTCATAACATTCATACCTAAATTGTGTTGTTCTCAGCATAGTGCTAACGTTATTACTTAATCAAGCTATAATCCATTGCTCTTGAGAACACGACTCAAAATGTATGTTTTTCTGGGTGTTTCTTAAATTATGACACTGGGTTAGTCTGATGGATATGGAGCAATTTGTTAGAAGTACAGTATGTTATTTTGTAAGGATCAGTCTTACATCTTTTTCTAAGAAAGATTTTATCTTTCTTTTCTACCATGCAGATGAGTGTGTGTGTTTGATAGGAATGAGTGAGACATAGCTAAGCATGTATTAATGGCATGATATAAGCAGAACTTCTCCCTCTAGGAAAAAAAAAAAAGCCTTTTTATGCCTGAAAATATGTTGACATGTGGCCTTAGCCTGTGGCTTTCATCAACACATGCCATGGTTATCACCTGATAAGAATCAAAGACCTGCGGGTTAAATATGTCCCCTCCCCCCTTCTCTTCCCCTGTGAAGCCTAACCTGCTATTCAGAGCTATAATAAACAGTGCTTGGCAGGGTTCTTATTTCTAAAGCATTTAGATGATCTTGCTCTTATCTTAGTGACTGAAGTTGAGATTGTGTTGCTCCTTTTTTTAACTAAATTCATCTAATTTATTTAATTCTTTATTATAATTGTACATTACTTAAGAAACAGATGTTTACATGGGAGTTTAATTAGTGCAGTTGATACGTACTACATGCAATCAAGTGCTAAAAATAGCATGTTATGTGAAAGTCTTTCAAAGGTTATTGACTGCAATGATGATATTACCCTATGGTGTACTGTCAGTTATATTATAATGAGATTCTGATGGTTAAAATTTTTTAGTCATTTGAAAATGTTTTAGTAGCATATTGTTAAATATGGAATTCCAGAGCCCCAGAATAGGCTAAACACAAAAATACAAGTTTAAGAATATTTATCATTAATGTAATAATTTTCAATCAGTAGACTTTATATATAAGTAGTTAAAGTGTATGAGCTGTGGAATCAGGCACGTAAGGATTTGAGTCCAGCTCCATAACTTAATAGCTAAATAATCTCAAACAGGTTACTCAGCTACTCGTTTTGTTGTGTTGTGTTTCAGTTTTGGGGAAGGGGTTATTTTTTGGTATATAAAAGGGAAATATAACAATACCTACCTCTTAGGAATTGTTCTAAATATTCAGTGGGATGATGATGGTGATGATAAAATAATAGTAATAATGGCAGACACTTCTATGATCTTTACTGTGTGCCACACACTGATCTAAGCATAATACATTTTTAAACCATTAGATCCTCACAACCACCTTATCAGTGGATACTGTTATATCTGACATTATATGTTAGCAAGTAATACCAACAAGAACTACCACCAATAAGTCACTGTGTCCTTAACCACATTCTAGTGACAACAGATGCATTGAAATGTTACCATTTCTCTATAGAAATTTCAATTCATATTGTGTATTTTAAATTATATTTAAAGATTTTAAAAACTTTACCTTTTCTGTTTTCCTTTATCTTTGTTCTCTTGAAATTCTTTATTTTAATCAAAACTCAGAAACAAGAGGTGATAATCACCTGTTTGTTAAGAATGCATCTCTCTTTAGGTAAACTAAATTTCATTATATTTTTTTTAGCCAAAGGTTTAAAAATATAGAGGCATGGAGATAAATGAGCAGACAGTTAAGATAATGGACATTTTCAATGGCTACTAGAATTTATCAGGGACTGTATTATTATTTATGCTTTTTGTGCTGGGGCTCTATTTTTTAAATTAGCTCTGTAGAGCCACAAAAGAGTAGATCAAGAAACAGAAGCTTGAGTTTCTTCTAAGTTACACTAGTCAATATAAGCAATTTTCACTGCTTTTTCTCTCAGCTAAGTAACTGTGAAGCAGAAGAAAGTAAGAAGACTTGGAAAATAGTTATTGGTCTTTTTTCCATCTTGACCAATAAAATGTGGTGGGTTTTTTGCCGCATATTCAAAACATGATTTGGGAAAATTCCCAAGATAACTATAAAATATATGCAATCTTTGTGGTTTTGGGTATTTGACTTAAAATCTTCCATACCACAATGGCAGCTCATACTGGAGGCCAGAGTCCTAGAAAGTGACAGGTATTCTTGAAGAGTACTTTGGGCTACAGCTGACCCAGGCAGAAAAAAACAGGGTGAAGGACCTCTGGGTAAAAAGAACCTAGTGCAGCTCAGCTTAGAAGAAACTTAGTGAAAACTATGAAGCATGCAAGCAAATATTGGAACCAAAATACATATATGTCTTGAAGACTAATTCTGTAGGGTACTTTTTAAGCCCCAAATACTCTAAATGTAAATGTAGGGTTAGACAACCTATAGCTAACAAAATTGATAATGATAAAATTGAACTACAGTATTACATCATTAAAAGGCAAGAATAGCACCAATATAAAACCGTGGCCAAGTCAAGATACTGAAGAAATCACTAAACCTTCTCTTCACAAAATGGAATTTCAACTATGCATACATGTCCAAGCATGGTGAGAGCTATGGAACAACCTTTGAGAATCATTCCCTTTATCCACACTTAAAATGGCACAATTTACTCTGCTCATTGTGTGTGGCTGGAGTACAAGGAATTCCCCATGTTTCCATTTCTGTCTACTTTCAATAAGTTTTCCCTTTGACTCAGCACTTCCATCTCTACTAGTAAACCTGACATATGTATTTAAGGAGTGGCCAAAGATATACTTATAAGAAAGTTTGTTGTTAATCCTTAAAAAATACTTGGAAACATAAATTTTATCAGTATAGGTTATTGGTTATATTCTATCAGTACAATGAAATGATGTGTAGCCAGTGAGAGGAAATGAGAAAGCTTCACATTTACTGAAAGAGAAAAATTTCTAAGATATGTTATTAAGTGGCAAAAAACTAGGTGGCAAACAGTATAATGTAATCCCATATGTGTGTATTTAAAGATGTATAATACATTTATATAGAGAAATGATAGTAAGTATGATATATATGTATATAAGTTGAGGTCTGCATTATAATTAAATAGGATAAGGTATATAAAATGATTAGTATCATGCCTACCTTGTGCATAGATAAATTAAAATTGCTGTTATTATTATCTTTAAAGAGTGAGTCAAGGAAAGGATATTTCCTGGGAGGGCTTTTACTGATTTTACATGTTTTATATTATCTGATTTTTTTGCACTAAACCTGTATTACCTTTATAGTAACATTAAAAAATAGTTTGCTCTTGGGAAAAGATTTGGAAAAATGTATTCACACTAAAGTATTAATGACACAACAAAACGATATTTTTCTTCCGACACAAGATATTGAAGGATTTCTAATGTGGGCCAAAGGGTAACTCCAGTAGTCTTTTGAACAGTGGGGTCTTCCTAAGGTCTATAAAAGCAGTTTTGGAGATGTTTGCTTATTCATTCTCACTGTGACATATACATCCATACTTCTGATTGTATTTCTTTCTTCCTGCTCTCAGGTGTGTGTGTATTTATATGGGACGGGGGTATATATGCATATCACATAAACATTTAGGTTATTACCTTCTTTCGAGAATGGTTGGAAATTTTAAGGAAGAAATGAAAAGAATAACTGAAAGTAATTATTGCTTAGTTATCTCAAGGAAGCAAAGATTCCTTTTTCTCCCTTTCAATCTTTGCTTAGCAAATAAGGATCAACTTGCAAATAATTGAGAAGAGGTATTCCAGCGACCATACCCAATGTGGTACTAAATGATTTATCCCAGTAGAGTGATTATTACAAGGACTCTGAAGAAAAAATATTGACTATATGTATTATTTGTTTTCAGCTATTACTCATGATTCTGCAAACTGAGGTCATTCCAAACACTTATTTATCTTCATAATGCTGGTGTTAAATTTTATTGAAATTCATTAAAAATATGGAAAGGATGCCCATTTGAAAACTTCTGGATGTCAGTTATTTTTTCCAAAATGACAGACTTACATACAAACATTACTTAAATCATGCCTTACTTATGTAGAAGTTTGGCTAAATTGATTTGATAGATTCTTTCTAAATTCAGTGTGGGATTAATATGAAATGCATGGACCCAGTTTGTATCTTGAAAATATCTTTCTTGTGGTAAATATGATGAGGTTTTGTTGTCTTATTAGGAGAGATGAACTCTTCTTAATTATAATGCTTTAAAGATTTGAGGCCCTAATTGTGCATAAGCAGTATCATATAGAATACACTCATTATGACTGGAGAGGATATTTAATGTAGTTTAAGAGCACAGAATATAGAACCAACTGCTAGGGTTCAAATCATGGCCCTCCTACTTCTTAGCTATATGATCTTGGACAAGTTACTTATCTTCCTATGTCTTGGTTTCCATTTCTGGTTTCAAGGTTATGAGTAGTAGATGGTAGATAGGTAGTCTATTTCAAAAGGTTGCTATAAGGTAATGAGTTACTATTTATAGAAGACTCGTACTAAGTCCTTTTTAAAATTTCTTTTTACTGAGGTGTAAAAACTGATTTTTACACTAGTTGGTTTTGATTATTTGTTTCTTGTTTGTATTACAGTTACAAATTATAATACTGTGGTAGAAACAAATTCAGATTCAGATGATGAAGACAAACTCCATATTGTGGAAGAAGAAAGTATTACAGATGCAGCAGATTGTGAAGGTGGTGTGCCAGAAGATGACCTGCCAACAGACCAGACAGTGTTACCGGGGAGCAGTGAAAGAGAAGGCAGTGCTAAGAGCTGCTGGGAGGATGATGGTAAGTTTAATTTTTTCATAATATTCTAGTCTCTTGATTCTTTAAAAAATATATATTAACTGTGAAGAGATAAATTTGATGAAAAGTTTGAAATGATCTTTAAACATGTCTATTAATCAATAGAAGGTGTCCCACTTAAACAAAAAGTTTATTGTGAAACAGAATAATAGTCAATCTGATTATTTGTGCAATGCATATAAGATATTGAATTTTAGTGTTTTTTTTAACCAGAATCAAGCTTTCCATATACTGTTGATATAACTGAACCTACCTTTAATTTTATATTGTGACTTCTAGAAATGAAGAATCTACTTAGAAACCTACAGATTATATTTTGCTACAGTAAAATTATAACATAACTCAACAAAAATCCCCAAACAGTTAAATCATAGGAGTATTTTTAGTGTTTGAAAGCTTCTTTTTTTTTTAAAGATTTTATTTATTTATTTATTTATTTATTTATTTATTTAAGAAAGAGAGAGAGAGAGAAACAGCATGAGAGGGGAGAGGGTCAGAGGGAGAAGTAGGCTCCCCGCCGAGTCAGGAGCCCGATGTGGGACTCCATCCCAGGACTCCGGGACCATGACCTGAACCGAAGGCAGTCGCTTAACCAACTGAGCCACCCAGGCGCCCTGTTTGAAAGCTTCTTCCTCCTCCTCCCCCTCCTCATCCTTTCCCCTTCCCTCCCTTCTCCCATATTTCATAATGCTGTGAATTTTCACTCAAGTAAAATTTTTACTTTTACTAATCTCAAGCATGGTTGAGTGGAAGGATTAGTAAAGTCTCTCTACTTACTTACATTGAATATTTAAAATTCTTCCTCATCTGTCAAATGAAGAAATTGGACTATAGTTTTTTCTTCTAGATTGAAAATTCCTCCTCTCTGCTTTTCCTAATAAAACTAATTAAATTATTTAGCCTGTCTTGCCAGGATTTAAACAACAGTGGTGTAAAAACAGAAGAATGTGAAGAAAGCAGGTATTGTGAATTAGAGGGATTGGGGATCAGGAATAGGGGCATCAGCAAAGGCAAAGAGGAGCATGCACAAGTGATCACATTCAAAGTCAGTCAAAGACGAAAGCTCCCCAGCGAGAGTTCAGATTTGGGGAAGTCGGCTAAATAAGGTATCAGAACTCAGTTTAGGCAGTCTGGGGAAATGAGTCAAGTTTGCTGGTCAGAGAATCTAGATACGAAAATGTGGAAGCTTAGATAAAATGTGGAAGCTTAGATAAAATGTGGATCTAATAATAGGCACAGTACAGCAGTAGTTAATATTTCTATAATAGGACAAATTTATAGCTAACAAAGAACTTTCAAAATCATGTAACTGCCCCCCTCATTTTATAACATTGTTCATTGGTCCATTAAGCAAATTCTGCAGGAATGGAGTTGCAAACTTGAATAAGACTGTCTCTATATTAAAAGTGCTTATAGTTTAGTGAGTGAGAAGGATAAATAAGTCACAAATTCATTACAGTTTGATGTAGGTGTAAATTTAGGATTCTGTGGAAACATTAAGCAGGAAAATCCAAATCAGAGAGAGGAAGAAAAGTCCTAAAAGAATTTCTGAGTGAAACAGTGCGGGTCTTAAATTATAAAGGACCAGTAGAGGTTGATTAGGTAAAGGAGAAGTAAAAGAAGATATTTCCAGCAGAAGAAGCAATATACATGAAGCCATAGAGGCTTGAACAAGTGGTGTTTACAGAAAATGAGATCAGAGAAGTAAACAAGGAAAAGACTATGAAGGGCACTGTGTGCTAAGTCAAGGAATTTGAACTTTTACCTTAGAAGCTGTGAGAACATCATTGATACATACTTTAGAAATAAGTCTGGTAGCAATATGGAAAATGAATTTTGGAGGGAGAGAGTGTACAGACAGGTAGCACCTTCAGTAAAGAAGCTATGAAAATGCAGGCAATGATGAGAGTTTTGGACTAAAGAAATGGCCCTTGGAATGAGAATAAAAGGGAGAGATTTAACAGGAATGTAGGAGGTAGAGTATATAAGATTTGGTTTGTTATTACATGGAAGGTAACAGAAGTAAGGACTGACAATTCACAGGCTTCTAGAAAGTAGAACCCAGAGAAATTAAATTGCTTATTTATTATCACACTTCATTAATAACAGAGCTATTAACTTGTTAAACTATAATACTGAGCTCAGAACTTTTGGGAGCAAGGATTTTCATATATATTTCCTGTCTGGGGCCAGAATTGATCCACTGGTATAGTTAATCCAAAGTGTTAATATGGAAACAAGAAGGTAATGATTTTTCTGGAAAAGGGGGAGATAGGAGAATGAGGGAAATAGGAAAAAGAAAGATGAAAAATCATTGAAGAGGTTCTGTTTCTGAAAATATGTTGGGATAAGTTATTTGAACTGTCTCACTGAAAATAACTAATGATGCTAGATTTAAAAATAAATAAATCTTCTTGAAAGCTTTAAAAGAGCTAACTAGATAATAGACATTAATAGATAAAAATCAAAGTGAGGACAGGAGCCCATATAGGTAAGCAGAGCCCAGCATAGAAGACTCTTTGGCCTTAAGGATATTTGCCTACCCAGAGTAACGTAAGATGTGGTTTTTCAGGCCTCTGAGAAGAAACAAAGCCTGGGACCACCTAAAAGCTTAATAGCAGATCCTCCCCTAGTATGAATTACATCTTAACAATGTGATGAACTATAGTGAACTAAAAGCAAACTCTCTACCATCCCTACCATCCTCAGGAGTTAGCAAACAAAATTGCCTTGGCTAGGGATTGGGGAAATGGAGGACTGTCTCTGCCGAGGAGTAACCACCAGCTGTCTTGGATTGATTTACAATTTAAATTCATATTACTATATGGCCTGATAAGTCTCAAGCCATAACTGAGTTTAAAGTAGAATTGCTGCTAATACTCAGAGACACCAAGAAGAAGCAAATCCATATCTTTTGGAGGAACATACCTTTATCCTAGTGCTATAGAAATCTCCCAAATAACTTAGCAAGAAGAGAGCAACATGAGTGACAATTACCAGAAACAAAAGGAAGCAGAAACTCACCTGTAAAGACTTTAATTAGTAGAATTATCAGACACAGATTATAAAATGACTGTCATTTTTCAAGAAAAATGAACAGATTTGAAATTACCTGCTCTGAGAGAATAAAATATAACCAACAGATTTTAAGAAGAACCAAATGGAACTTCTAAAAATGAAAAATTAGAATAATAGAAATTCAGATTCAAAGGATGGATTTTAATAACAAAGTAAACAGAATTGAATAAAGAGTTAAAAATTGGACTATAGGGGAAATTACACTAAATACAACTCAGAGAGACAGAGATAGAAAAATACAAAAAACAAGATAAGAAACATGAAGAAAATGAGAAGGTTCAATATATGCCTTAATTCTAGGAGAAGAGAGAATAGGGAGGCAGCAATATTTGAAGAGATAATGGCAGAGATTTTTTTCAGAATTGACGAAGGACACCAGACCACAGACTCAAGAAAACCAACAAATCTCAAGAAGTATAAATAAATCTCCCCCCGCTGACATTTTTGTGAAATTGTAGAACAACCAAAACAAAAAGAAAACTCTTAAAAGTAAATCAGAAAAGTGAGATTGGGTTTGAGAGAATGGCGGTTAGACTGACAGCTGAATTTTCAGTAACCACAATGGAAGCCAGACAATAAAAAGATGCCTGCCAATACAGACTTCTGTATTTAGCAAAAATATCTCTTAAGAAAGGAGGTGAAATAAGGTGATGATTTCAGGCAAGTTTGAAAATAAAAAATTTGTTATCAGTAGACCCTTGTTACTAAAGCAAATTTTAAAGAATATATTTTAGGCATGAGGAAAGATATCCTTCATAGAGGATCTGAGATGTAAGAACAGAGAAAATTACAAATACATGGAAAAAATAGACACAATAGGTACATAGTATTTCCTATGAAAATACTTTAAAAAGTGGATGTGACTAAGTTAATTTCAGATAATATCAACTTTAAGGCTTAAAAGCATTATTATAGACAATAGGATCACTTTATAATAATGAAAGATTAAATTCCCTAATAAAATATTATTATAAATGTGTTTGTACCTAATAACAAGGCTTCAAAAATATAGAAAGAAAAATAGGCAGTCCACAAGGAGAGAAATACAAATCTAGTCATTATAGAAGATTTAACACACCTCGGTTAGTCATTGATAGAATAATCACACAAAACCAAAGAGGATGTAGATTTGAAAATATGCCTAAGGTGTATAAGCAATGTACATAGTAATCGCAAAACATTTTTCAACTATATGGAATATTTATAGAAAGCAGTTTTTAGAGGGAAATTTTGAACCTTAAGTACATATTTTAGTAAAGGTTCTGGCTAAAAGTTAGTGGGCTAACCATCTATTTTAAGAATTTAGAAAAAGAACAGCAAACTGAAAATTTTGAAAGTAAAAACAAAAAAAAATGTAAGATTGAAAATAAACCTACAATACAAAAGGTCAGCATAGGCAAAACTCTGTTCTTTGAAAACTATTGACAAGATTGACCAAGAAAAAAAGAGAGAATATATAAATAGCCAGAAATCAAGAATGAAAGAGGATGGGATGCTTGGGTGGCTCAGGCGGTTAAGCGTCTGCCTTCGGCTTAAGTCATGATCCGGGATCCTGGGATCAAGCCCCACATCGGGCTCCTTGCTCAGCGGGGAGTCTGCTTCTCCCTCTGCCACTCCCCCTGCTTGTGTTCCCTCTCTTGCTGCTGCTTCTCCCTCTGCCTGTGGCTCCCCCTGCTTGTGTGGTCTTTCTGTCTCTTTGACAAATAAGTAAATAAAATCTTTAAAAAAAAAAGAATGAAAGAGGACATAACAAGATACTACAGACATTGACAAGGTAAAAGAAAGTATTGTGAACAACTGCATTCCCATAAATTTGAAAGTATGAACAAGATATTAGAAATTATTAACCAAAACTGGCTGGGGAATAATTGGAAAACATGAATGGTTCTAAAACCTCTAAAGAAATTGAAATGATGGGGGCACCTGGGTGGCTCAGTCGTTAAGCGTCTGCCTTCGGCTCAGGTCATGATCCTAGGGTCCTGGGATCGAGCCCCGCATCGGCCTCCCTGCTCCGCGGGAAGCCTGCTTCTCCCTCTCCCACTCCCCCTGCTTGTGTTCCCTCTCTCGCTGTGTCTCTCTCTGTCAAATAAAGAAATAAAATCTTAAAAAAAAAAGAAAGAAAGAAATTGAAATGATGGTCAAAAATATTCCCATAAAGAGGTAGTGAAGATATGGAACAACTGAAACTCTTGTACATTGCTCATTTTAAGTGATATGTCACTCTGGAAAACAGTTTGGCAGTTTATCATAAAATTAAATATAAACTATATGACCCAATTGTCCCTCTCCTGGGTATTTTTCCTAGGAAAATCAAAACTTAGGTTTACCCAAAAACTTGTACACTAACACAAAGAAGCTCTGTTCATAATTGCCAAAAACTGGAAATAACTCATTGTCCTTCAACAGGTGAAAGGATAAGGAAACTATAGTACATCCATATAGTGGTCTACTACTTAGCAGTAAAAATGAACAAACTATTAATATAAGCAACAAGTTGGATGAATCTCAGAGTCATTATGCTGAGTGAAAGAAGCCAGTCTCAAAAGGTTACATATTTATGATTTCATATATATGACATTTTCAAAAAGACAAAGTATACATTAGGTGATAAATCAGTGGCTGCCGGGGGCTGGAGCTAGGGAGAGTGTGACTCTAAAGGGATAGCATTAGGGAGTTTTGGGGGGTGATGGAACTGCTCTGTGTCCTGATTTTGGTGGTGGTTATATGAATCTGTACATGTGTTAAAATTCAAAGAACCAGGGGCGCCTGGGTGGCTCAGTCGTTAAGCGTCTGCCTTCGGCTCAGGTCATGATCCCAGGGTCCTGGGATCGAGCCCCACATCGGGCTCCCTGTTCCGTGGGAAGCCTGCTTTTCCCTCTCCCACTCCCCCGCTTGTGTTCCCTCTCTCACTGTGTCTCTCTTTGTCAAATAAATAAAATCTTTAAAAAAAAAATTTCAAAGAACCATACACCAAAAGAAAAAACAATAAAATTTTCTGTATGATAATTTATGTATCTGTATATGTGCGTGTGTTTGTGTATACATATATCATATATATCATATATGTATATATCATGTATGTATATATTATAAAATTTATATGTTTTTTCTCTCCTACAAAGAAAACTCTAGCCCAGATGGCATTACTGGTAAGTTTTTCTAAGCACTCAAGGGACTAATAACTCCAATTTTAGACAACTCTTCCAAAGCCTAGTGTAAGAGGGAAGATGTCCCCAACTCTTTAAATGAGGCTACCATAACCTCAATACCAAAACGAAATAAGTAAAAGAAAGGAAAATTACAGACTCACTCAGCTGTATACAGACAGTAATTCCAAGCAAAATATTAGTTATACAAAATATATGTATGTACATACGTGGGAGGCAAGGTCAGAATAACACTTAAACCAATTCAGAAATACCACTTTACTGGACTAAATGAGAACAATCAAATATTTATCTCAACAGACAGAAAAACATTAAGTAAAATTTAGTACATATGAATAGTATCATAAAAGCAAGAAACATAGAAATAGAGGGTACTTCCTTGTTCTAATAAAGTATGTTTCTTTAAAATCTATCACATTATACTTAATGACAAAATGTTGAAGACATTTTTTTACAATCAAGAACAAGGTAATGATTTCTGCTCTCACCACTTTTTATCAGTCTTTTATTAGAATTACTACCCAGTGCAATAAGACAAGAAAATAAATCAACAAATATAGGGATTAGAAAGGAAACAAAAAACAAAACTTTCATTATTAACAGATGATATAACTGTATATAAAAAGGAATCCAACTAAATTATTAGAACTAATAAGGGAATTTGGCAAGTTTTTGGATACTAACTATACTGAATTCAAAGTCTTCTTTATACATCAGTAAGAGCTATAAAAGAGAATAGATGTGTAAAACCACATGAAAAGATTATAAACTCTTATTAGAGGTATTAGCAAATTTCTCAATAAGTGGAGATATAAATTTTGTTCATGCGTTAGAAGACTCAATTTTTTCTTAACCTAAACTCCAGACTTTATTTGGATTTCACTAGTTCGTCCGTTAACATCCTCTTTTTTCAGGATCCACTCCAGCCTCTACTGCATGGTATTTAGTTATGTCTCCTCAGTTTCAGGAGACCAGCCTTTTGCTGTTTCTCGTGTCCTTGACAGTTTTGAGGAGTACTGGTGAGGTGTTTGTGGTTTAGGTTTGTCTGATATTTTTCGCATGATTATATGAGAGTGTGGGATTTTGGAAAAAATAACACAGTGGTAAAGTACCCTTCTCATCAACTTCTTATCAGTGGGCCACAAGCCATCAATTTGATTTTTTTTTTCCTACTAATTTCATGAACTTTATTTTTTTGTTGTTTTTTTCTCTTTTTTTAATTCAAGTGAAATTAACATACAGTGTTATATTACTTTCAGGTGTACAATATAATGATTCAACAATTCAGTCTATTCTCAGGACATCACTGCAATATTTATTCTGGCATGTGAGGAACAGCCAGGAGGTTCATGAGCAAAGTGAAGGAGGGAGAGATTAGTAGAAATGAAGCCAGTGAATCAGTGGAATGCCAGAACATTAAAAGGTCTTAAAAGCTATTGGGAGTATTTTTTTTTTTTTAAGATTTATCTATTTATTTTTAGAGGGGGAGAAAGAGCATGAGCAGGGAGAGGAGCAAAGGGAGAGGAAGAGAGAGAATCCCAAGCAGACTCCCCGCCAAGCAGGGAGCCCGACGTGGGGCTCAATCCCATGACCCTGAGATCATGACCTGAGCCAAAATTAAGAGTTGGACACTTAACCAACTGAGCCACCCAGGCATCCTGGGAATACTTTTATTGAAATGTGGAGACATTAGAAGAATTTGAATAGAGTAATAGTATAATTTGATTTTTATTTTGGAAGTATGACTCTGGCTGCTCTTTTGAGAATAAACTATAGAAGGCAAGAGTGGGGGCCGGAAGACCAATAAGGAGGTTATTACCATAATATAAGGTGGCAGTTTGAATTAGGAAGGTAGCAATAAAGATAGTGAGAAGGCATCAAATTCCGGTTATATTTTGAAAGTAGGAGTCAGTAGGACTTATTGATGGACTTGGTCAGGATTGCAGAAGAAAGAGGAGCTTAAGATGATTCCATGGTTTCCTCCATTTGATGGTTATGTTTGGAGGGAATCTAATTATGAGACATTTATTACTCTTAATCTTGTTGGAACCAGTCCCTGTATCTGTTTTTTACTCTGATTCTGTCATTTGTCATGTCCATGTCCTTCTTGTCATCCAGAAACGTGGTGAGTCAGGCCAAGAACAGACCTAGTGGTATGGCACTAGCTTTCTTCTATTGTCATCATTCTGTAAATCACTTTTTGAATACATTTATTCAATTATTTTTACTCTATCCATATTTTCAAAAATAAATATCATATGAGATCATGTCTCCTAGTAATACTGTCAGAAATGGATATGAGACCAGTTTATATGACTTTTTTTCAGTGAACCCATCCTGGATGCTTATGATCAATGTGTTTTTTTTAAAACACACACAGACACACAACTTTTATAATCTATTCTAGAAAACGTTTGTAGGATATAAATCAAATATTTCTGACCTGTAGTTTACAAAAGGAAATGAGAGATAGAAGGTGCAAATTGAATGACATATGTTCATCTCTCCTAATCTTCACTGTTCCTCAAAGATCATAACCAGGTCAGTGATTTATTTTCAAGTGCTTTTATATTTTCTGAAGGTATTTTATATGAGTCAGGAGACCCAAGTGCTTCTGTATAATTACCTGTCTATCCTGAGTTTTGATTCCCTTTGGGTTCCTGAACTTACACTTTCTGGAAGAGAAAATCAAAATTAATTCTTGTAGTTCCTGGTTGCCCATAGGATTTGAGTCTAAATTCTTTAGCATGACAGCTACGCATTGTCTTTCCAACCTTGATTTTGCACCACTCCCTTTGTACATATTCATTTCTTTAAACCTTTGTATATCCTATTCCATCTTCCTAGCATTTCCTTCTCTTCCTTTTCTATCACCTCCTCTGTAAACCATTGCCTAACCTCCATAGACATAGTAAATTAACTTTCCACAATTGTTCATAGCTTTTACACATTGTATTGTGATTGGCAGTGTGATCGACTGATCACTCTGTGTCACTAAAAAAATTATTGAGGGCAAGGACTGTATCTTATTGATCTCTATCTTTTACCACTAATCTTTAATCCATATTATATGCCTAAAAATACTCCTACAAATGAGTGAATGAATTAAGATGCTTTCCTTTTTTTATTTTAATCTTCATTAATTATACCATCAATTTCAAAAAAATGGCTTTCCCCTCCTTGCTTTCCCTAGCATTTTGAGAGCTTCATGTTTTTTACATTTTTTATCTTCCTGGCACTATTTAGGCCTTACATTGTCTTAACTCATATATTTATCCTTGGCTATGACATTCTTTCTGTTCTTTGTAAATACACTTTTAAAATCTGAGCTACCTGGAAATTCCATCTGTGTGTCACTTTTCTTTCTTAAGAAACATTTTTATATAAAGTATGAATAGAGATTAAGGAGTTTTTGTGGCCCTACATAAGGCATCCAGGAAGAAGTAAAATAAGATAATCACATAATTCTTTGTCAATTGTTTTTTAAAAAAAACTGTAGAGACTTCCTCTTCTAGAAAGATGGAGTAGATACACTTTTCTCTATTCCTCCTATTAAGTACAGCCAAAACCTCAACATTATATATAAAACAAACAGAAGAGTCTAAAAGGTAGATAGAAGGAGACAGACAGACTTAGGGACCTGAGGAACCAAGGAACAATACTGCAGTGAGTTCCCTGGGTTTTCTTTTAGCTTATGTACCCTCTTATACATTTCTCATAGATCAGACTGGGTGCTAGAGAAGCCAACCCACAAAAACCTTAACACTTGCCAGTAATGGGACAGTGCCTTCTTTCACACAGGAGTCCTGCTAAAATAGAAGATTTAAATAAGATTTAGTGTTTCTATGTAATAACTTAAATGTCCAAGGTTCATTCAAAAATCACTTGTCATACCCAGAACCAGAAAAACTTCCACTTAATTAGAAAAGACAGTCAACAAACACCAACAGTGAGGTGATAAAGATGTTAGAATTACCTGACATGGATCCTCATGGATTGCAGCCATAATAAATAATCTTTCCGCAAGCAATTAAGAACATGCTTCAGCTAAAACAATATGATCTCAGAAAGAAGAAAAGAATGAAAATGAGAGCAGAAATAAATGAAATAGACACTGAAAAGACAGTAGAAAAGATCAATGAAACTAAGAGCTGGTTCCTTAAAAAGATTAATAAAATCAACAAGCCATTAGCTAGACTCACCAAGAAGAAAAGAGAGAGGGCTCAAATAAAATCAGAAAGGAAAAGAGAAGTTACAACTAACACCAAAGAAAACAAAGGATCATAAGAGAATACCATGAACAATTAAATACAGCAAACTGGACAACCTAGAAGAAATGAATAGCATACAGTCTTCCAAGACTGAATCATAAAGAAATAGAAAAATCTAAATAGATTAATTACTAGCAAAAAGATTGAATTAATCAAAAAACCCAACACACAAAAGTCCAGGACCAGATGGCTCCACTGGTGAATTCTACCAAACATTCAAAAAAAAGTTAATATCTGTCTTTCTCAAACTCTTCCAAAAAATTGAAGAAAAGGGAATGCTTCTAAATTTATTTTACAAAGCCAGCATTACCCTTAAACCAAAACCAGTACAAGGATGCAACAAAAAAAGGAAAATTACAGGCCAGTATCCCTGATAAACATAGGTACAGAAATCCTCAACAAAATATTAGCAGACCAAATTCAACAATACATTAGAATTATATACCATGATCAACTGGAATTTATTTAAGGAGAGCAAAGATGGTTCAACATCTACAAATCAAAGTGATACACACCACATTAACAAAATGAAGAATAAAAATTAAATGATCATCACAGTAATGCAGAAAAAGAATTGAAAAAATTCAACATCCATTTATAATAAAAACTCTCAACAAAGTGCATATAGACAGAGCATACTTCAACATGATGAAGGCCATATATAATGAGCCCACAGTTAACATCATACTCAATGGCGAAAAGCTTTTCCCTTAAGATCAGGAATAAGACAAGGATGCCCATTCTCACCACTTACATTCAACATAGTATTGGAAGTCGTAGCCAGAGCAACTAGGCAGGAAAAAGAAATAAAAGGCATCCAAATTGGAAAGGAAGAAGTAAAACTGTCACTATTTGCAAATTACATGATTTGTATATATAGAAAACCCTAAAGACTCCACCAAAAAAAAAAAAAAAACCTTTTAGAACTAATAAACTCAGTAAAGTTTCACAGTACAAAAATATGTTGCCTTTTTATACACTAACAATGAACTATTACAGAAATTAAGAAAGTAGTCCCCTTTACAACTGCATCAAAAGAATAAAATACCTAGGAATAAATTTAAGGAGGTGAAAGACTTATACACTGAAAGCTATAAGACACTAATGAAAAAAACTGAAGAAGGCACTAATAAGTTGGAAGCTATTTTGTGCTCATGAATTGGAAGAATTAATATTGTTAAAATGTCCATATTACCTAAAGCAATATACACATTCAGTGCAATCCCTATCAAAATTCCAATGGCATTTTTCACAGAAACAGAACAAACAATCCCTAAAGGTTTATGAAACCACAAAAAATCCCAGATAGTCAAAGGAATCCTGAAAAAGAAGAACAAATCTAGAGGCACCATGCTCCCTGATTTGAAATTATACTACAAAGCTATAGGAATCAAAACAATATGATGTTGGTGTGAAAAACAGACATGTAGATCAGTGGAACAGAAGAGAGAGCCCAGAAATAAACTCACAGATATATGCTCAATTAATTTACAAGAAAGGAGGCAAGATTATACAATGAGGAAAGAGCAGTCTCTTTAATAAAGTATGTGGGGAAAACTTGACAACCACATGCAAAATAATGAAACTGGACCACTATCTTACATCACACACAAAAATTAACTCAAAATGGATTGAAGACTTGATCTAAGACCAGAAACCATAAAACTACTAGAAGAAAACATAGGTGGTAAGCTCCTTGACATTAGTCTCATTGATATGTATTTGGATCTGATTCTAGAAACAATGACAACAAAAGCAAAAAATTTAAAAAAAAAATGGGATTATATCAAACTAAAAAGTTTCTGCACAGTGAAGGAAACCGTTGACAAAATAAAAAGGCAAGCTGTAGAATGGGAGAAGATATTTGCAAATCATATATTCAATAAGGGTTTAATATCCAAAGTATATAAAGAACTCAAGCAACTCAATAGCAAGAACAACAAAAAAGCAGTCCAATTAAAAATGCACAGAGGATCTCAAGAGTCATTTTTCCAAAGATGGGCCAACAGGCACATGAAAAGATGCTCAGCAGTACTAATCATCATGGAAATACAAATCAAAACCACAATAAGATATCACTTTATACACCTGTCAAAATGGCTGTTATCAAAAAGATAAAAATCAATAACAAGTGTTGGTGGGGATGTGAAAAAAAAGGGAGCCCTCATGCATTGTTGGTGAGAATGTAAGTTGGTACAGCCACTATGGAAAACAGCATGGAGGTTCCTCAGAAACTTAAAAATAGAACTGCCATACAATCCAGCAATTCAATTTCTGGATATTTATCTGAAAAAAAGGAAAACACTAACTTGAAAAGATATATGCACCCATATGTTCACTGCAACATTATTTATATAATAGCAAAGATATTGAGACAACCTAAATGTCCATTAATAGATAAATGGATAAGGATGATATGTGTGGCATATCTATATACAATAGAATACTACTCAGCTATAAAAAAGGATGAAATCTTGCCATTTGTGACAACATAGATGGACCTGCAGAGTATTACACTAAGTGAAATAAGTCAGACCAAGAAAGACAAACACCATATGATTTCACTTATATCTGGAATCTAAAAGAAACAAAACAAATGAAAAAAGAAAACTCCAGATATAAGAAAAGTTGGGTGGTTGCCAGAGGGGAGTGTGGTGGGGGGTCAAAATTGGTGAAAGAGATGAAGAGATACAGACTTCCAGTTATAATGTAAATAAGTCATAGGGATGTAATGTACAACATGAGGACTATAGTTAATAATGTATTGCAATTTTGAAAGTTCCTAAGAAAGTAAATCTAAAAAGTTCTTATCAAAAGAAAAAAGTTGTAAATTTGTATGGTGACACATGGTAGACTTATCATGGTGATCATTTCTGAATGTATACAAATGTCAAATCATTATGTTGTGCACCTAAACTTAATACAATGTTGTGTCACTATACTTCAAAAAAAAAAAAGGATGGAGAGAAAGATACAGTCTCTTTGTTGAAACAGAAAATATAAAGAAGCACCAAATAGATAATTTAGAACTGAAAAATACAGTAAATAAAATTTTAGCACTCAGTATACAGACTCAGTAGCAGCATGGAAGGACAGTTGAAACAATCAATGAAGATGGAGATAGAACAATAGAACTTAATTTACCCCATTTGAACAAAAGAAAGAAAATAGGCTAGAAAAACAGAGCAGAGTTTGAGCAGCCTGTTTAGATCTAATGTTTATGTCCTCAGAATTCCAGGAGAAAAGAATGAGTATTCAAAGAATTAATAGCTGAAATTTCCCAAAATTAGGCAAATGACATAAACCTGTATCCCAAACAGGATAAATCCAAAGTAATCAATGCCAAGACACATCATAGTCAAATTCCTAAAAACTAAAGACAAAGAAAAAAATCTTGAAAGCAAAGAGAGAAAAGGGATATCTTTATCTATATGGGAAAAATGATTTGAATGAAAGTAATTTCTCACAAGAAACTGTGGAGGCCAGGCAGAAATGGGACACTTCAAATGCTAAAAGAAAAAAATTGTCAACCCTGATTTCTGTATCCAGAGAAAATATCCTTTAAGAATGGAGAAGAGATCAGGACATTTTCAAATGAAGGAACGCTAAGAATTTGTCCCCAGCAAATCTACCCTAGATGAATGGTTAAGAGAAACTGTCTAAATAAAAAGGGAATGGTAAAAGAAGGAATCTTGGAATATCAAGAAGGAAGAAAGAACACAGGAAAGAGTAAAAATGTGGGTATATACAATAATTTCCTTCTAGGGTTTTCTTAATTATATATGATGATGAAGCAAAAAATATAAGTATAGGTAAATAAAATTAATGAAACATTTAGTGAACATTAATACTTATTATGATTTGTATAATAATTACAATTTGTTTTGTATACAACCTACCTAAAGATTTATATATAACCAACTTTTATGGTAAAGTTGATACCCAAGTCATAGGATATTTAGAATTACACATTAATTCCCACCTTAACCTAACTATTTTCATTTGAGTCATTATTATTCAACATGCATTATTTTAAAGAGAATATTCTCAGACACTAAAAACTACTTAAAATTCCCATAAAGAAAAAAAATCCTCCAGTTGAGATACATTTCTTTGTAAATAAACTACATTTCTAAATCTGTCTAAGCACTACTTTAGGTTTTACCTCACCTAATTTAAAAAAATGAAAGGTTTATGTGTGTCATACCATGTTCAAAACAGTCTTGCCTGACCAAATAGAACAAATCAGTAAACACAAAACTGTGTTCCTTTCATAAACTATTTTGACCAAAGTAAGAAATTATTATCAGCCACCAAAAATCACAAATCAAGATAATTCTGGCATTCTATCAGTTAAAAAGTATCCATTCCCATTGTGAGAGTTTAAAATGTCTTTGTGAAAATGTGCACAACAGATCTGCAACACTGCCCAGCGATGGAAGGCAACCAAGACTTCTTGCATTAATTTAAATTCACAAATATCAAGGTTAGTAACTCTTAATAATTCATTTAGTTGGTTACCATTAAGTCATGCATTTAAATGAAAGTTTCTGTAGTGGGGCTTCAGATACGAACAGAGTACTTCTACCTTTGAATTGTTCTATGGCTCCTCAAGATGATCCCTGTGGCTGAATTTGAAAAGTTAGTCTATCAGATTGTACGTGGTTGACCAAACCAACCTGCTCCTGAGCAGAAAAAGAAAACTTGAGTTACGGAGAAAGGAGCTTGCTCTGAAGGGCAGTCAGCCTGCTTGATAGAGCTCCAGTGTTTTCACAGTTACCTTCAGATTCTTTTCTTTCATGACCCCTGTCTGCACTGCTCTTCTTGTGTTCTTTCTTGAGCATCCCATTCATAAACTACTATCCAGTGTGAAAAGCAAACAAAAACAAGGGGAAAAGTGTAGGGTGATCATATCACTACTAAAACTTCAAGAAGACAGCAGTATGTAAAATTTCCTGCTATTGAAAAAGAGATTAGCAGTGTTTTTGCTTCCAAAATAGAGTAGCTGCAACTTAGGTTTTTAGAAGATAAATTGCTGAGTGAAGTTATTTCCTTTCTGGTTCCTTGAGGGTGACCAAGAAATAGTGAAGCAAAGCCCCTTTACTGTCAGTTAATAGAAGCCACACCATTTATGCCAGTGAGTTACTTTAAAACTTTTAAGAAAAACGAGAAGCAATAGAGAAGAAAGTGGTCCATGCTAGAGACCAGCATATGGAACTGATAGTCACAGATCTGTAGCATAGTGTAAATCAACAATCCAAAGTATATTTGAAAATATAATGTGCCATTGAAATGTTAATTATGTAATAAGTACCTTTAAAAAGCTATTCTTAGCTGTGAATAAAATCTCAAGTTAGATCAAGTTCTTAGAAGGAATATAGAGAAGAAGCAATATTTTTATTGTAGATATTAAGTAAACTAGGACATGTTCACTTTCAAAAATAAATAAAAGTAGGTTAATTAAGTCCTGTTGTGTGTAGGGAGGATAGTATAACTTGGCAGTTCTCCAACATATCTATACGCATCTTATAAGAGCTTCTTGTGGTTCAACCCAAAACTCTTATGCTTCTGTCAGTTAAACGTTTTTAAATATATGCTCTTACTTTTGAGACACCTGTTTTTATAGGCCTCTCATAATTTTAGTTTTAGAAAGTAATAACTCACTAGTAACTAATCTGATAATATAAAATATTGTTTAGTATGTTTGTTATTCCTTATTTTTTTAATTGATGAGCTGAAAAAATGATCCCAATAGTGACTTAAACATTTTTCTGACTTGAAGTTTTTAAAACTCTATAGAAATTTGCATGCTTACAAAAATGCCAAGGAAATGAAAACTTCTTTACATTAAAAATATTTAATATTCTGATGTTATCCATAGCAAAAAGGCTTTCTTAGGCACAGGTTATAACAAAATACTATAGTAATCTTATGGAAAGAATACATCAATCACTATATAACTCAGCATTGAATCATATTATACTTCTCCCTCAAGGGTCAGTTTAGCCTACTCTTTGGAACCTTTTTCAACCAAAGTAGTGTGTAATGTAGAAAAAGCTCAGCACATGGTTTCTAGTCTTCATTTATACCACTATGTCTCTTGAGTTCCACTTCTGCATCTATAAAATGAAAAGACTGGCCCACATGACCACAGAGGTATGCTCTGGCTATACTTATAAGAGAATCCAATTTCATTTGCACTAAATATACACCTCTAATACTTAATTACCTCTAAATATCTAAATATTAAGAGATGACACTAATGAAGGAATTTGGGCTTTTCCCACAATCCTGAACCTCAGTTGTATACTCTCTTCTCTTTAAAATCCTGGTCAAACAAATTTGCTACCTAGATCACAATATGTACAGTTCTTTTTGTCATTACCTTTATAGTATATATTCAAAATGTTGTTTTCCAAAGTTACTTAGGTTATTTCTTGTCTTCCCCACCCCCTTCAATGTGTTATACACCTCATTTATAATATAGTTAGGTTCATTTGTCATTGCTTGTATTTCATTGTCCATTCTCCCTGTCTGCTGAGTGACTTAAATTATTTTTGTGTGAATGGAAAACATTTTCATGGTTATATATGTAAGCTATACAAAAAGGTATGCTCAGAGATGTGTCATCCCCCCATGCCTACTACCCCATCCCCATTTTCCCTCTAGTAAATAAATTTGTTTCTTAAAAGCTATGGTTTATTCTGAAACTACTTTATGTATATACTGGAACTGAACAAATAAGTGGATGTATTGAGGATAATGAGACCAAAATTTCTCACTATCAGAGAAAGAAGTTACAAACAAGGAAAAGTGAGAAGTCTAGAATAAATCGTATGGCTTTCTGTTGGAATCAGAGGTATCAATATGAACTCATGGTTCTTAATATATATAAAGATACATAGATACAAAAATATAGATGGGCTTTTTGCAGGTATTAGTATACATACATATATTTCCTAGCTCTGTTTGCTAAGAATGCATGGAAACAATGATACCCAGTAGCAGTTAGCATACCTAGTGCCCAGATCTGGGACTCAGGTACTCTTCTCCAATAAAAGGTACCAAGTTTCTTTGCATAAATGGCTGATTCTAGAACTGAGGTAAGGAAAATATAAGCTAAACCCAGAACAACAAGAAAGTGTTTTTTAAAAAGTCATTCTGTGGGGCGCCTGGGTGGCTCAGTTGGTTAAGCAACTGCCTTTGGCTCAGGTCATGATCCTGGAGTCCCGGGATCGAGTCCCGCATCGGGCTCCCTGCTCAGCAGGGAGTCTGCTTCTCCCTCTGACCCTCCTCCCTCTCATGCTCTCTGTCTCTCATTCTCTCTCTCGCAAATAAATAAAATCTTAAAAAAAAAAAAAAGTCATTCTGTGAAAACGGCCCAAGAGCCAACATGAGAGAGCTCCCATTGGCCAAATCTGGAATAATTTTAGCAGCAAAATAAATAATGATAGTACTGCATTATAATCAGTAGAATAAAGTAAATACGCATACATCCATACTGATATAAATAATAAATGGGAGAGAAGGAAGAGTTCTTTCTTATAGTAGAATTTCAGTTATAAATTAAGAAGTAATTAGGGAAATGGAAAATCGCTGTTAGGCAAACACCATGGTAATAATTGATGCAGGCACCTGGGTGGCTCCGTTGGTTAAATATCCGACTCTTGGTTTTGGCTCCAGTCATGATCTCATGGGTCCTGAAATCAAGCTCAGCAGGCAGTCTGCTTGAAGATTCTATCCCTCTGCCTCCCCCCTCCCCCCCGCTCAGGTATACTCACTCTCTCTTTCTCCCTCCAATAAATAAATAAATTGTTAAAAAAAAAAAAAAGAACCATCAATGAATGCTAAAATTAGTGGGTGAAAGTATATGAAGAAAAAGGATATTTGCATAATATCAAAGTATTTCCTCACCAGATAGTTATTAATATTAAAGACATAGTAATTAGTATAAAGAAACCTGACAGACACCTTCTTAACTAGGTGATCAAGGTTAATGTCCCAGTAATAAAATATAGTGACATTATATGCCACTGGTGAGATATATTAACAAAGGCATAGCACTTCAGTGGTATTCTTGCTGACAACGTATTTCCTCATCCAATCATTAGAAAACATCAGGGAAATCAAATTGAGGGGCACCCTACAAAACCAGTGATCGGTGTTCAATAGTGTTAAGGTCATAAGAAAAAGCAAAGACTAAAGCAACTTCTCAGAGACATGATTGGATTGTGAAATTTTGGAGGAGGCTATGGAGACTTGACAACTAAAGGCACTGTGGGTCCAGAATTAGTTTCTGAACCAGAAAAGGAAAAGGCCTTAGTGGGAAAACTTGCATAAGTCAAATAAGGTCTGTATGTTAGTTAATATAATATATTAACATTAATATAATGGTTTCCATAATAATAGTACTGTGATTATGTAAGATGGTCTCATTAAGGGAAGCTGGTTGAAGGGTATACTGGAAGTCTGTGCTAGTTTTACAACTTTTCTGTAAGTCTAAAACTATTTCAAATTAAAAAGATTTAAAAATCCTAATCAGAAAGAAGCAAAACCCCTTTCCTTCATTCTTTTTTCTCAAGATTGCTTTGGCTAAATAGGGCCTTTTAAGATTGATTTTTCCTGTTTCTGTAAAAAAAAAAAAAATGCCATTGCAATGTTGGTAGGGAATTCATTGAATCTAGAGATGGCTCTGGGTAGTATGGACATTTCAACAATATTAATTCTTCCAATTCATGAACACAGAATAGCTTTCCATTTATTTGTATCATATTCAATTTCTTTTATCAATGTCTTATAGTTTTCAGTGTATAGATCTTTCACCTTTTTGGTTAAATTTACTGCTAAGCATTTTAATTTTTTTTTTGATGCTCTTATATGTGAGATTGTTTTATTTCTCTTTCAGATAGTTCATTGTTGGTATATAGAATTGCAGCTGATTTTTGTATGTTGATTTTTTATGCTGCATAAGGCTTTGATTTCTCACTTTAGTGTTTTGTAGTTTCAAAAACAGATTATATGCATGATTTGTTAGATTTATACCTATGTATTTCTTTTTTAAAGGGAGAAACTATTGGAATGTTTTGTTTTTAATTTAGTTTCCATTTGTTCATTTCTATTAATATAGCAAGCAATATGATTGATTTTCGTGTGTCGACCTTGTATCCTGTGGACTTGCTAATTCCAGGAATATTTTGTAGATTCTTTGGGATTTCTATGTAGACAGTCTTCTCAAATAGGGACAGTTTTATTTCTTTCTTTCTAATCTGTATACTTTTTATTCCTGTTTATGGACATAAAATACCAGGAGTGGAAAGAGTAGACATTTTCCTTTTTCCCAGTCTTAAAGGGAAAGTATTCAGTCTTTTATAAGTGTAATGTTAACGTAAGGTTTGTTGTAGATGCCTTTTACCAAATTGAGTAAGTTTCTGTTCCTAGTTTGCTGACAGTTTTCATCATGAATAGATGTTGAGTTTTTTCAAATGGTTTTTCTGTGTCAGTTGATAGGATCATGTGGTTTTGCTTCTTTAGTCTGTTAATACAATAAATGTAGTAATGGATTTTCAAATATTGGACCAGTGTTGGATTCCCTGGAAAGCCCCACTCACTCATTTTCCTTTTACATATTGCTCAATTAGATGTGGTAATATTTTGTTGAAAATTTTTAAGTCCATTTTCATTAAGGATATTGGTCTATAGTTTCCTTTCTTTTTTATCCCATTTTTATATGGTTTTGGTATCAGGAAAATTCTAGCCTCATAAAATGAATTAGAAAGTGTTCCTTTTTTATTTTCTTGAAAAGATTATTTAAAATTAGTGCTCTTCTCTAAATGTCTGATAAAATTTGCAAGGGAAACCATCTGGGTCTGGAGTTTTGTTTTGGGGGAAGATCTTAAACTACAAATTCAATTTTTAAAACAGTTATAGGAATATTCAAGTTAGCTTTTTTATCTTGGATGAGTTTTAATAATTTCTAATTTTTGAGGAATTGGTCCATTTCAGTTTTCAAATTTATGTGTGTAGAGATGTTCACCTTACAGGACTGTATTAAGGAAAATAGCTAACAATTACATAGCACTTACTATGTGCCAGGTATAGTACTAAGCACATACTAAATTTAATTTAATCCTCACAGCTACCCTAAGAGGTACTATTATTAGCCTCCAAATTTATATTATATAAAATAATTATAAACTGCCTCCCAAATTTCTTAATGAGCATACAAAATTTTTCATTTTAAGTGTAAGTTGAAAACAATCTAATTTCTAGCATATTACATATACTTACATTTTTAACATTCTTATATATGAGCTCCATAGCAATTTAACACCTATCATTCAATTAAAAAAAAAAAGAATAAACTCTTCAAGAGTCAAAAATGTTACATCATAATGTTTACTCCTTGAACTCAGAATATTCCCTTATTACCCTTTTACTATCTCCTAGCTCTGTAGTGATATTCCCTTTTCATTCCTGATGTTGGTAGTTTGTGACTTCCCTCTATTTGTTTGTCAGTCTTACTAATGGTTTGTTAATTTTATTGATCTTTTCAAAGAACTAGTTTTCTTTTTCATTGTTTTTCTTTCCTTTTTTTGTCTTTAATTTTATTGATTTCTACTCTTCATTCCTTCCCTCTGCTTGCTTTGGACTTACTTTGTTCCTTTTTCTGTTTTTTTTTTAAACACAGAAGTTTAGAATTTTAATTTGAGAACTTTTGTGTAACATAAGCATTTAATACTATAAATTTCCCTTTAAACACTGCTTTATGTACATCCCAAAAATATTGATGTGTTTTTTCATTTTTCTCTTTGACCCATGGATTCTTTAGAAATATGTTAATTTCCAAAGTGTTTGGAGATTTTCTTATCTTTCTGCTATTGATATCTAGTTTAAATTTATTATGATCAGAGAACAAACTTTGTATGGTTTCATTTCTTTTAAGTTTAAGTTTTATTATATGATCTTGGATATAGTGTGTCTTCATTAGTGTTCTATGTATATTTGAAAAGAATGTGTAGTCTGCTCTTGTTGGGTGTTCTACAAATGTTAATTGGATGGAGTAGTTGTTAGTGTTGCTTAGTTCATTTATATCCTTGCTGATTTTCTAACTTGTTCTGCTTGTTCTTTCAATTAATGTGAGAAGAGTATTGAAGTCTCCAGTTATACACATGGATTTTTCTCTACTTTCTGTTCTCTTGGTCACATATTTTGAAGCTGTGTTGTTAGGTGCATACTCTTTTAGATTGTTATGTCCTCTTGGTAAATTGGCCCTCTTATTATATAATGTTTCTCTAGATTTCTGGTAATATTCTTAGCTCCGGAGTCTACTTTGTCTGATGTAAAATTGTCACTCTAGATTTCTTTTCCAAATTTTTACTTTTAACCTATCTATATTATGCTTCAAATAATTTTATTTGTAGGGTGCTATAAATGGGGCTTAGGTTTTTGTTTGTTTTTTTTAATCTGTTCTAACAATCTCTATCCCTTACATTGGCTCATTTAGATCATTTACATATAATCTAAGTTTTGATGTTTGGATTTAGGTTTACCATTGTATTATTTGCTTTCTATTTGTTCCCTCTGGTTTTTTTTTAAATTTCTTCTGTTTCTCCTTTCTTGACTTCTTTTGAATCATTTGAATATTTTTTAATATTCAATTTCCATTTGTTTATTTCATTTTTTACTATATCTTCTTGTATTGATTTTTTAGTAGTTGCTCTGTAGATGAGAATGTACATACTTCTCATAGTCTACTTAGAATAAGTATTTCACCACTCAAAGTAAAATATGGAAACTTAACCCCCATTTGGTTCCATTACCCTCCCTCCTTTATGTTATAGCTGTCATGTAGACTGCATCATTTCTTGTGTCCTCTTTCAGTCCTGACATTTCAAATTTTCCTCTAATATCATTTCCCTTTCTTTCTGAAGATCTTCCTTTAGCAGTATATCAGGTTTGCTGGTAGTATACTCTGTTCACTTTCCTTCATCTGAGAGTATCTTTATTTTACCTTTGTTTTCAGAGTGTATTTTCACTGGATATAGAATTCGGGGCTGACAGGTTTTTTTCTTTTAGCACTTTAAAAATGTTCCATTTCCTTATGAAATCCCTAATTTCTAATGATAAAATCTGCCTTCTTTTAAGTCATTGGTCCCTTATAGTTGTGTATGATTTTCTCTGTCTCTTTTCAGAATTTTTTTTAACTTTAGTTATCAGGGTTTGATTGATGGTCTAAGCCCAGATTTGGGGGGCTTTGTCCTGTTTGAGATTCAGTTAACTTCTTTAATTTATTGGTTTGTGTTTTTTATTAAATCTGGAAAGGTTTAGATACTATTTTTTTAACTATTTTTTCTGTACTGTTTTTTCTCCTTCTGGAACTCTAACTGAATGTTAGATATTTTATTATTGTTCCACACATCTCTGAGACTGCTTATTTTTTTAAATGTTTTCATTTTATTGTCCAAATTGGATAATTTCCATTTACCTACCATCAACTTCACTGATCTTTCTTCTTTGATCTCCATTTTGCTATTGCATCCGTCCAGTGATTTTTTTCCAAAAAAAATTGTTATGGTAGTTTTAATTCTAAATTTCCTTTGGGTTCCTATCTATATCCTCTTTTTGCTGATAAGAATTAGCCTAGACTTTCTATCTTTCCATTCTTTTCAAGTGTTCATCCTTAGCTCTTAGCTGCTTAAAGCCTTTGTCTGATAGTTTCAACATCTCTGTGTTCTCAGTGTTGCCATCTTTTGATCATCTTTTCCTATATAGAAGTTGAGATTTTCCTGGTTCTTCATATGCTAAGTAATTTTGGATTGTATCCTGGACATTTTGAATATTATCTTATGAGACTCTTGGTCTTATTTAAATCTTGTGGAGCATTTTGATATTTTTGGTTTAGCAAGCAACTTATCCAGTTGTATCAGGCTCTACATCCTAAATAACTTTCTGTGGATTATGGTTCCAATATCAGTTCAGTTTTCAAAGCTTTTACAGTGCTTTTTGGATTTGTGCCCTATAGTGGCCATTCTGGGGCATGATTAATGGTCTTATCCTTACTTCAGTTCTCAAAGCCTGTAGTCAGATCCATACATGGGAAGTTTGGATGTGAACCCAGGAGTTCACAAGCAACTTTATACTGTTGCTTTCCTGCATTGTCCCTTTCCATGATCTCCCTAGTACTTTCAGTTCCCTGGGACTTTCCTTGTCCATTCTCTATCCAAAAATCCAGGACTTCCTTTGTCATACTTTGCCAGATACTTCCCACAACTATGCCTGCAGGAAGAAGAGCTACAAGAAGATGGTGAGGAAGAACTTGATGAAAGTTTGTACCATCCTCTTGGGGCCACTGCTCCTCTGAGTGGATAAGAAGGTTCCCCTTTCTTGGCATTTTAGGTACCTATACATTCTTGCTGTCACCATGATCTCAGCCACTACCTTGGGATGATCTAGGGATTGGGACACAAGAGAATCAAGGGGAAAAAAATGATTTCTCCCTTCTTTGAGCCCTTTCCTATTCTGTGAGCCCAAGCTACAGGGCCTTCCTAGAGTTTTTCTGTGCCATGCCCCAGTGCCCACTTCCAAATCTAGGCTGCCTTGAATCCAGGCCAGGGGGTAGGAGAAATTACTTCCTCAGTGATTCAGTGGTACTTTGAATTCTTGTCTTGTCTTCTTCCCCAGTCTTCCTGCTATGATTTATCTTGTAGAGTCTTTAACTCCTTCATGAATTCTCCCCAGGTTTTTTTAGCTGCATTCAGTGGAACACACAGGGTAGTTTGTGTTTATTTCATCTTAACCAAATCTGACCTCAGTTATATATTTTTTTACCTTTGTTTAAGTTAACAGGTGTTCATGGAGATTGTGAATTACATTTACTGTGACTCTGATGGACAATTATACCAAAAATATATGCACATATGTAGAAATTAGAGGATACAAGAGAGAAAAATGAAGCCTTCTGGAAATACTCTGAGAAAGTACACAGTAAAAAAAATCATTTCTAATTAAAGTTTGAACACTTTATGTTTGAATTCAGGAATCTATTGGCATTTACTTCTGAGCAGGGTGGGGAAGACTTACAGAATGAGAGAAATGTGAACTGATCTTTCAAGAATAGGATTAGTAAGTTTTTCAGATGGAATGGATAACAGCACTCTAGACAGAGGGGTCAGCTTGAGAAAAGGGAGGTATAAATGTTCATGGCATGTGTGCATGCATGTTACAGAGGAAGAGACGAAAGCAGGAAAGGAAAATCTGGTTCAGTTACCCACTTCTTGCACCTTATTAGAAATTGCTATAAAATCTTCCCTCAAACGCATTTGAAATGGTTAGAAACACACTGGTATGAATTCGAAATGAAAGTTTTAGAATTTTGAACATGTGCTTAATAACCAGTCCTGTACTTCGAACTGTTCTCTCCTGCCATTGACATTAAGCCTTCTGGATTTTTGGTTAACATGAATGGCTAAAATTAACAAGTCAGGAAACAACAGATGTTGGCAGGGATGCAGAGAAAGGGGAACCCTCCTACACTGTTGGTGGGAATGCAAGCTGGTGTAGCCACTCTGGAAAACAGTTTGGAGGTTCCTCAAAAATTTGAAAATAGAACTACCATACGATCCAGCAATTGCACTACTGGGTATTTACCCCAAAGATACAAATGTAATGATCCGAAGGAGTACATGCACCCCGATGTTTATAGCAGCAATGTCCACAATAGCCAAACTATGGAAAGAGCCAAGATGTCCATCAACAGATGAATGGATAAAGAAGATGTGGTATATATATACAATGGAATATTATGCAGCCATCAAAAGGAATGAAATCTTGCCATTTGCAACAACATGGATGGAACTGGAAGTTATTATGCTGAGTGAAATAAGTCAATCAGAGAAAGACATGTATCATATGATCTCACTGATATGAGGAATTCTTAATCTCAGGAAACAAACTGAGGGTTGCTGGAGTGGTTGGGGGGTGGGAGGGATGGGGTGGCTGGGTGATAGACATGGGGGAGGGTATGTGCTAGGGTGAGCGCTGTGAATTGTGCAAGACTGTTGAATCACAGACCTGTACCTCTGAAACAAATAATACATTATATGTTAAAAAAAAAAAGAGAAGAAGAAGAGGAAGATAGCAGGAAGGGAAAAATGAAGGGGTGGAATCGGAGGGGGAGACGAGCCATGAGAGACTATGGACTCTGAGAAACAAACTGAGGGTTCTAGAGGGGAGGGGGGTGGGGGTTGGGTTAGCCTGGTGATGGGTTTTAAAGAGGGCACATATTGATTGCAGCACTGGGTGTTACACGCAAACAATGAATCATGGAACATTACATCAAAAACTAATGATGGTAATGTATGGTGATTAACATAACATAATAAAATAAAAAATCAATAAGATTAGAATCAATCAGCTAATTTTAGTAAGAGCAAAATGGAGGAATTGTTATATTTTGTTGGAACTATTAATATTTATATATTTTTTAAAAAACATGAATTGCATTTGCCATTCTTGCTTTTACTTACTAGGAATTACATCTTATGGCAAAATAAACAAGTGCTGTCTCTTTTAATCTAAATTTGTGATATTAGCCATTGACTTATTTTTCAATTAAACTTTAAATTTTGAGATACAGATTTGCAAATAATTCACAGATAGTTCCAGATTCACAAATAATTCAGAGATCCTGTTGTATACCCTTTACTCTGTTTTCCCCATTGGTAACGTCTTGCAAAACTGTAGTATAGTATCACAACCAGAATATCAACATTGATATAGACAAGATACAGAACAATTCCATCACCACTAAGCTCCCTCCTTGCCTTTTATATGCCCACCCTCCCCTCCCCTCTGCCCCAACCCTAATCCCTCACAACCACACATCTCTTCTCCATTTTTATAATTTTGTTATTTCAAGAATGTTATATAAACAGAATCATACAGTGTGTAATTTTTTGGATTGACTTTTTTCACTTTCCAAATTTCTTGAGAGATTAATCTGAAGTGTTGGATATATCAATAAATTGTCCCTTTTTATTGCTGAGTAGTATTTCATGACTTATTTTTCAGCTATAATTTGCCACTATTTGAAAAAACAAAGTCTTTTACTTGAGAATTTTTCCTCATTTACATATTTTCTTTGGAATTTAAAATAAAAGCAAAAGCCTTAGAAATATTCCAGTTTACCTTTCTAGGTTGCATTTAGGTTAGTCAATCACAGTGTGTTGACATTAGTAAGTCTTACAAGAGAGAAAATCTTATGCACAAGGAGATTCTGTTACTTTGCTACCCTTGTATTTTCTAAGCTCTAAGTAGGATCAGAGCACATGAGGGTGAAGGCTGCTTGAATAGTATTTAGCTGTTCCAGTACACCCTCATGCTGGTCCATTAATGAAGCAGGAAGGAGCCTGTTCCTGGCAGCACTCCATAGTGAAAGAGGTGTGTTCATGCTGCAGACCAGCATTAGGATATTTTCTATTTTTGTTAGGCAATATGATTTTAGTTGTTCAACCAAAGTTCCAAACCCAGTGATGAGGGAAAGAATGGAGACTTCCAGTCTTTAAATTGCAGTAAAGAAGTGAGACCAAATTCTGAAGTATGTTAAATGCTCATCTAAGGAGACTAGATTTTATCCTGAGCAGAAATGAAGAAATCATTTAACTGAATTGCAGACAGATTTTTAATTAGCTATAATAACTATAAGTAGTAAAATTAGTATTGTCCAAAATATCATTTTAACTTTTAGTATCACTGTCATCTTTCATCTTAGTAAGTAACTCTGGCTGTCTTAATTCTCATTTCAGGAGAAATAAAGAACATAGATCGATTAACAATAAATAACTATATTACTATCCTATCCAACTGTCACACTGTTTATTATTTTAGTTTAAGTAGATGCTTCAGAGAGAGGAAAAAAGATGTTAGAGAATTGCAAACACTTAGCCAACACTGGTGTTTGTCCTACTATATTATAAATACTTTAGCACAGGTTTTTTAATTGTCATTTTGCTGATGGCAAGTATAAAATGAGAATTATTTATCAGACATTAATCTTTTTATTATCTACTTTAGACAGTGTTTTCCATGCTGATCTAAAGAAGTTTATGCATATTTTAACTATTTTCACATAGTGATCATCTTTAATGATCTTTAATAATATAAAAGTTAATGAGTAAAGAAAATCTGCTGAATAAATCCACCTGATAATCCAAGGCACTTACAGAAATACATGATTTAATATGAGCAAAGATTTTACTTGATTAGTGTTCTATTTCTCAATTCAATTATCAAACTTAGGGGAAATCTAAATCAAGATTTTTGACTGACATATTCAATGGGATTTGATTGGGGTGCAGATTAACTACATGATGTGATGTTTTAGCATGACTTTATAAGTATTCTGATCATAATTATGTATTCTCTGCTGCTAGTTTTTTTAAAAGCAGTTTTTAACTCCTTCATGTTTTTATATATGTACATGTCCTTAATAAACTATTATAATAAAATGTACCTGAATATACAAAACATACTTTCTGCTTGCTAAAATAATATACCTATTTACTCTGATCTTATTCTGTGTAGAATACTACAGTCAACTCGCTATAAGGTGGCAAAGGAGGACAACTGACATCTAAAAATGTTTACCAGAACTGTTATTACTATGATTTATCAGTAGTTAGAATAATGAATAGAGTGAAAGAGCAAGTATAGTGCCCTAGGTGTTTACTCTGGACATAGTTAAGTTTAGTACAGTCTTCCTCTAGTTAGCCCCTGGTCCTCTGGTCATACAGGCAAGGGTGGAGTGGGAAGTAGGTTTTACAACCACTCAGACCTGAATTCAGATTCCACTTCTACCACCTAATAGCAGAGTGTCCTTGGGCTATTTAACCTCTTCAAGCCTCAAGTTTTGGTTGTCTTTTTTTTTTTTTTTTTACTTATAGGTAGTTATGAAGGTTAAAGGAAATAAGTTTATCAATCATCTAGCACAGTGCCTAAAATGTAGGAACTTGTACTTTGCAGAAGAAATAAAAAAAAAGAAAGGAATCCTGCTACCTACAGGTAGAACGCCTCTCCCAAAAAAACACTAAAATCCCAGTATGTGTATAGTTATTTGTATAATTCCAGGATTATATCTAAATCTTGACTAATTTTGCTTCTCTAAGATACGTTTGTGAGTTTGGTAAAACTATCTGCTTAATCTCTTCTAAAAAGTTCACTTTTCAAGGACACATTACTTCTAAAAGGGAAAAAAATCCAAATTAAATATAATCTAAAAGTTCCTCTTCAGATTTCTAGATGTTAAAGATGTTTGTGCCACATGGATCTATTTTAATCCTTTGTTCTTTGATTTTAGCAGGAAAGGAAGGACAAGAAATCCTGGGGCCTGAAGCTCAGGCAGATGAAGCGGGATGTGCAGGTACGTGCTCGTCAATTTCTTTGATACTGTAGCCTTTGAACAAGGTCTTTTTGTGTCACTGGTTTTTGCATTTGTGAGTCGTGAATTTAGTCTGTTTCCTCCTCTTTTATCTTGACCTTCTTCAGTGTTTCAGTATGTAGGCATATAGGGCACTATATGAAAAGTTAGAAGTTTATATTCTTTAAATACAGTGTAAATTTGCAGATTCATCTAACACAGCATATTTTCCATTCTATAAGGATGACAAGAACAATCTACAGATAATCCAGAAAATAAGTATTTAAATGATTTGAATTTATATCAAATTTTTTACCAAAGCTATAGAAATACAGATTTAACTATTTTGAGTTTCATTATTAGTTACCAGGATCTGCATTGAGTTGCCCACAAGACAGAAAGCAGAAGGGAAAAGAATAAGCAAATATCATGAGTTATCTATAAACCAGATGAGAATCATGAATATTGATGAGCTGAGTCAACATGTCACAGCAAACAAGAGAATCAAAATTTTTTCTTGTAATTTCTGTGATTTAGAAAAAGGTTAAGATGAAGTTAAATTATAGTAAACAAGAAAATTTGTTTCTATGTGACTAAAAGTACATACTCCCTGAGACTTAATGCTATTCCTTAATAATGGATTCAAATCAGATTTAAGAAGCAAAAGAGTAAGTGGAAAACTTAAATCAAGATCTTATGTATGATAACACCAGGCACTTATTATTGTGTCATATAAGTCAGCAAGAACTCTAAGAATGAAAATTTCAAAGATGAATTCCAAGTTATTAAAACATTTCCTCAAAATACTGTACTTCAAAGTAGTATAGTTGTATTTTGTCTATTCAATCATAAATTAGAAATTTCTATCATACCATTTTAATTAAATTTTGTTTTTTCTTCTCTTTTTTGGTTTAACACTTCTAGTTTTTTCTTTTCTCTGCAGTGCATTTTAGGAATATTCCATAGAGCCCTATAAATTATCTTTCATTATGTAAGACGAGTATATTTCATAGTAATAAGTCAAAATAGATTTTCATCTATAATACAAACAGGCACTTCCATACTTGTCAGTCAGTTCTGTAAAACAAAGAGTAAATCTTCATGCTGTTATTAAAGATCCATTCCAAATTAATTAAATAATAATGGGATATGTGATGATTTATGGCACCTGCTGCCTAAGATTTTATATTCTGCTTTTAACTTGGTTGTGTTTAACTTGAATGAATAATGTATTCAAATATGTTGTTATCAAATATTTGTCATGCTAACTTACACATTATATAAAATATTTAAACTCGGTATTATTAGTTAAAATAGTCTTAATGAACATGAAAGAATGCTGCTTATTACTCTTTCACCTAATGTTAAAGTTAGATGCTTTACATTACCAGAGTTACAGAAGATCATTTGCCCTTTTAGGCAAAATGCTATCAAAAAAAAATTCACAATTCCAAGTGTCAGTATTTTACCTCACGCTTTGCTCTTCACTACAAAAATAAATTCTTTCATTTAATACTGAGTAGTATATAAATTCCCTTAACCACCCCCTCCCCAAAATAATCACATCTGGAAGGTAAAGTAACCTTGTATTAACTTAAATTGTTGCTGAAATGTGAGGTCTCCCCCACCCAGTGGAAGATGATCCCTGCTGCATTATTTCCCTGCTGGAACATGGGGAGTTAGGAGTAAGCAAACATTTAATAAAGCCCTGATAAGTGTAGTTTTAAGGGAAGAAGGATAGAAATTGGACGGTTGAGGCTTTTGAGCATTTAAACTTAAAAATTATGTTTTGCCTTTGCTTCTGTTACTTCCTTGACTTCTAGGGAATAATGTGCTGACAAAGTAAACAAAAGCATTGTACAAAGGTCACGATCATTAGTTCAGAACTTTGTCAGGTCCTTTCTTCAGCTGATTTCCTTTTGTAATTCATGAAGTTAAGAGAACTGTACTCTCAGCTTAGTATTCAGAGAGTGAAAAATTCACCCAAAACATCCTTTGTTCCTTCTGAGCATCCCTTTTTTGTTTATATAGTTAATAGTTTTACAAAGTTTGAAAAATGGAAGGTAAAGTTAGGAAGAAGCCTGAGGACAGCTGATCAGAAATACCGTCAAATGGATTTCACACATGAGAGTGGCTCAGGTCATGATTCTAGTGGAAAAATATAGCTAAATAATTTTTAATCTTTATATTAAATGTTTGCCTCTCTCTCTAATTTGTGATTATAACCCTATAATTCTACACTTCGATAAATGGTTATGGTCATATAGACCTGTAGTCCAAAGTAATTTTATATTTCACAGTCAGCTCTGAGTTTTGTCATATCTAAAGAAAGCCAAATTATTATGTTTCTATGTATTTGCTCATCTCTCTACTATTTAAATATGTAAGTTTATCTGTCTTTAGACGAGAAATTTTGCTTTATAATTATCAGTACTACACAGTTGACCACAACATAAATACATTACAAATTTTAACATAATTATTACCAAAAAATTGTTACTGGAAATGAGATTGAAGGAGCTGAAGTATTCTTCAGTTAGTTCATTTATCAATAGTTTAATGTTACTTATTTCTCCTTTTTTTAAGATTTTATTTATTTATTTGAGAGAGAGCATGAGCAAGGGAGGGGAGAAGCAGAGGGAGAAGCAGACTCCCTGCTGAGCAGGGAGCCCGATGCGGGACTCAATCCCAGGACCCTGAGATCATGACCCGAGCCAAAGGCAACCGCTTAACCGACTGAGCCCCCCCCCCAAGTTCCCCAATGTTCCTTATTTCTAGAAGAAAAAATGTTCAGGATTAATTCTGTTTCTTGTTTTGTTTAGCACTCAGATAACCTTATTCTCATAAATAAAAAGGTGAAATACATTTTTGTGATAACTGATTTACTTTCATTCTTTATACATCCTTAGAATGATGTGCAGTTATATATCAATAAAAATACTTTTAGGGGCGCCTGGGTGGCTCAGTCGGTTAAGCGTCTGCCTTCGGCTCAGGTCATGATCCCAGGGTCCTGGGATCGAGCCCCGCATCGGGCTCCTTGCTTGGCGGGAGGCCTGCTTCTCCTTCTCCCACTCCCCCTGCTTGTGTTCCCTCTCTCGCTGTGTCTCTCTCTATCAAATAAATAAAATCTTTAAAAAAAAAAAATACTTTTAATGTCCTGTTAACTGACAGTTGTATTAAATGCTTCTTCAATTCTGTTGAAAGCAAAAATTCAAAGCTGTCTAATTTGCTCAAGATTCCTTCACTAGACTCTTCCAGTCACAGAATCTTTCACTCCCTGATTTTCTGGGACATATACCAAAACAGCTTTGCCAACACTTCTCGAAGTACTTATGCTACCTGTTCTTGACCTTTGTTATTTCTTCCTCTCACTTAGAGGCACCTTGATTAATATATTCAGAAATGGTTAGGAAAATTGAAATATTGTTAATTTCGGTACCTTTTGCCAATACATTTTGTGTAAAAATCCTTTTATCTTACCACATGAGATAATAATATTCTCATTAATGCCTTAGAGCTACAAACTTATTAGTTCATTCAGTTTCTGGAAATTTTGTACCTAATTACCTAACTAGCAAAGCCAGGTATTACTGTTATACCAATCAGCCTTATCAGACTTTCTGTCAAGAAAAAAGTGTATTTTCATTTTTCTAATTCAAATAATTTTGTCAATACACAATTTGAGAGATTTTGTAAAAATTTCCTTTATGAAAAATATATAAATTATAAATAATGAGGAATATACAAAGCATAAATAGATGTATCTTTAAAAAAAATAGATTATTCACTTAACTATAGAGAACAAACTGATGGTTACCAGAAGGGAGATGGGTGGAGGGATGGGTTAAATAGGTGAAGGGGATTAAGGAGGGCACTTGTTGTGATGAGCACCAGGTGTTGTATAGAATTGTTGAATCACTATATTGTACACCTGAAACTAATATTATGCTATTTATTAACTAGACTGGAATTAAAATTAAAAACTAATAATTTTTTTAAAAAATAGATTATTCAATAGTGAGATGAAGATTATTTATATCTAATATAATTTTTTTTAGTTATAAAAATTTTTGTCTCCAAATGAGTAGTACATTTAGAACCAGTCAGTACATAGGTAAACTTCTAACTTATTGAAGATGCAAGGTTCATGTATAAAATACAGACTATATAATGCTGCAAAATGTATACTATTTAAAAACTCATTACTCTAGCATCTAGCCTATATACACACATATATACACACATACTTAATAGGATGTAGAAAACTATAAATTTTTTATAAGTGAAGACTTTAATAGAAATAAATATAATTTGATAAAAATATTTTAAGCATCTTGTAATCTATATGGAATTGATAATAAATCACATAAAATATAAATTTCACTCATGAGTTTTATTTAGTTTAACTTGAAATTTTGAAGTTACATTGAAAAGAGTCAGTGACACTGACTTGGACTGCTTTAGCTATTCAAAAATGCTTATTTTTCCAGCTAATAACAGATTGTAGGAATGATTTTTGAGAATACTCTGACCAGGCTCCTGAAGAGCAATGAAATTTTTAATAATAGTTAGGGAATGGAACAGATGAGATCATTAAAGGAAAACTACTCTCACTCCCTCTGGCCATATTATTATATAGCTGATTTCAGAGCTTCCTAACTAGAGCCAAAATATCCCCATTTCAGAAAATTGCCATGCTTTACCCCTGATAGAAATCCATGTAAACAGGAAAAATTGGAAGACCTGTGGTGGTTTTAGGTTGTCTTGATTAATCAATAAGAAAGTTTTCCCAGGGTGCCTGGGTGGCTCAGTCCCTTAAGCCTTCAGCTCAGGTCATGATCCTGGAATCCTTGGATGGAGCACTCCCCTCCCCTCTGTGCAGGAAGTCTGCTTCTCCCTCTGCCCCTCCCCCTGCTCCTTCTCGCTCTCGCTCTCAAATAAATAAATAAATAAATCTTTAAAAATAAAGAGGGGAAAAAAAAGAAAGAAAAAAAGAAAAGAAAGTTTTCCTCAATCAGTATTTTGAATTTTTTCCTTTGGCAACCTGGAGGTTTTTACACTCCAAGGCAATGCACCATATTAATGTACTGGGATATGGCTTTTTTCTTCTTCCTTTTTTTTTTAAGATTTTATTTATTTATTTGAGAGAGAGAGCAGGGGTGGGGGGCAGGGCAGAGGGAGAGGGAGAAGTAGACCCCTCACTGAGCAGAAAGTCCAAGGGGGGCTTGATCCCAGGACCCTGAGATCATGATGAGCAGAAGGCAGACACTTAACCGACTGAGCCACCCAGGTACCGCTCTTCTTCCTTTTTTTAAAGATTTCATTTATTTATTTGAGAGAGAGACAACACCAACATGAACAGGGGTGGGGTAGGGGAAGCAGAGGGAGAGGGACAAACGGACTCCCAGCTGAGCACAGAGCCCGATGCAGGGCATAATCTCACAACTTTGAGGTCATGACCTGAGCTGAAATCAAGAGTCAGATGCTTAACCCACTGAACCACCCAGGCACCCCTTCTCTTCTTCCTTTTAAGTTTGAGCAAAGGATACTGTGGAAAGGGGAGAGTAGAGAGAAACCTTCCAGATTCTAAGAAAAAATATACACAGAAGTTGAGGATTTGGAAACAGACTCCCTTAAAACCCACAGTACCAGCTTTCCTCTTAAAGAGTCTTCACTCACCTGGATCCAGTAACCCATTGCTAAATAATTGATAGTTATTGGCTGTATTAAGAAGGAGGGGAAAATGGTGGGTCACCATTACTATAATGTCATTGGCTTTAAGATTTTAAACAGCAGCTGCCCTGAGGAGTTCACTTACTACCACTGTGCAGGAGATTTAGCAAGATTGTTTCAATAACTGTTACACAAAAACATGCCCACACCTCAGCATTTTAATTTGGCCCAATTTTAGTCTGCTGAGAAATGCTGTTTTACAAATATAGAACTGACAGTTCAGCCTGAAGTGTATAAAGAAGTCAGTCCTGAGACACCTGGGAGCCATACAACCCATCACAGTTACCACCAGCACGGAGGAGACACTGTCCTCTGGAGCCAGTGGAGGAAATGGGAGGGAAACCGTGGTGCAGCAGTACTGCTTTAGAAACTCAGCAGCACTCTGGGTCACCTTCTCAAAGTGAAAGCCTTCCATTATCTCTTGAACCTTTCCAACTGAAGGAAAAATGCCTCTGCCCTAAGCCCACTGTTAAACATTTATTGAAGCAGAATGAAAGGAAGAGTAGCCTTGTTTACCTCCTTGTTTAGATATGAATATAGAGGAGATGATTTGATACTCCTGACTCTTACTAGAAATTTTTCCAACTATAGATAATTATTGACACTGTTTTTAAGAAGTCACATAACTGCACTTGAAAGTGATATAAATTGAGCATGATTCAGGGCACCTGGGTGGCTCAGTCGTTAAGCGTCTGCCTTCGGCTCAGGTCATGGTCCCAGGGTCCTGGGATCGAGTCCCGCATCGGGCTCCCTGCTCGGTGGGAAACCTGCTTCTCCCTCTCACACTCCCCCTGCTTGTGTTCCCTCTCTCACTGTCTCTCTCTCTGTGTCAAATAAATAAATAAAATCTTAAAAAAAATAAATTGAACACAATTCAGATTTAAGCTACAACTCTAAGTAAATACCCAGTAGGTTGCTAGGAGGGACTAAGGTTTGAGAACTAAGGTTTTCTCCTTTTTTTCCTTGCTTTATCCTTGATTGAGAAATTAAGAGTTCAGTCAACTATATTACCTTTTCTGTGTCTTGTTTATCAGTCACATAGACTAGAAGTACACTCTAAAGTTTAAAAGGGATATCGTGAAAATTTCAAGACTTTTATAATGCTTTCTAAAGGACTTCTTAATAGTGGACAATAGAATGAGTGAATTTTGTTTTTACTTTTCGGTAAATATTTCCTACAAATTCAAGAACAATAGTGTATATTCTCTTAAGGTAAATAATTTCTTATTTAGCAAAGCTTTGTAACAACTTGGTGGTGAAACTGCTTTCTATAAAGTATGCATTTCTTTTAGTAAAAGATGATGAATGTGACTCAGATGCAGAAAATGAACAAAACCATGATCCTAATGTTGAAGAGTTCCTGCAACAACAAGACACTGCTGTCATTTACCCTGAGGCACCTGAAGAGGACCAGAGGCAGGGCACCCCAGAAGCCAGTGGTCATGATGACAGTGGTAAGTGGAGCTTCACAGTTGTTTTTGTTTTCATCTTGACAGGATTATTATTTCCATAGCTGTACGATGGGAACCTACTCTACTCTAGGGAACATTTCTGAAATCTAACATTTGTGGCAGGTGCCCATAGAAAATAATCTCTTTAATGAAAGGAAAATGTTTACGATAACAGTGGCATCTCCTGTGTACCGTGGTAAGGCCACTGCAGTGAAGCGCTTAGTAAAATAAGTCAATCAGAGAAAGACATGTATCATATGACCTCACTGATATGAGGAATTCTTTTTTTAAAATTTTTTATTGTTATGTTAATCACCATACATTACATCATTAGTTTTTGATGTAGTGTTCCACGATTCACTGTTTTCATATAACACCCAGTACTCCATGCAGTATGTACCCTCTTTAATACCCATCACCAGGCTAACCCATCCTCCCACCCCCCCCAGAACCCTCAGTTTGTTTTTCAGAGTCCATTGGCTCTCATGGTTTGTCTCCCCCTCGGATTCCCCCCTTCGTTCTTCCCCTCCTGCTATCTTCTTTTTTTTTTTCTTAACATATATTGCATTATTTGTTTCAGAGGTACAGATCTGTGATTCAACAGTCTTGCACAATTCACAGCGCTCACCATAGCACATACCCTCCCCAATGTCTATCACCCAGCCACCGCCCCCCCACTCCAGCAACCCTCAGTTTGTTTCCTGAGATTAAGAATTCCTCATATCAGTGAGATCATATGATACATGTCTTTCTCTGATTGACTTATTTCGCTCAGCATAACACCCTCCAGTTCCATCCACATTGTTGCAAATGGCAAGATCTCATTCCTTTTGATGGCTGCATAATATTCCATTGTGTGTGTGTGTGTGTGTGTGTGTGTGTGTGTGTGTATATATATATATATATATACCACACCTTCTTTATCCATTCATCTGTCGATGGACATCTTGGCTCTTTCCACAGTTTGGCTATTGTGGACATTGCTGCTATAAACGTCGGGGTGCACATACCCCTTCGGATCCCTACATTTGTATCTTTGGGGTAAATACCCAGTAGTGCAATTGCTGGATCATATGGTAGCTCTATTTTCAACTTTTTGAGGAACCTCCATACTGTTCTCCAGAGTGGCTGCACCAGCTTGCATTCCCACCAACAGTGTAGGAGGGTTCCCCTTTCTCCACATCCCCGCCAACATCTGTCGTTTCCTGACTTGTTAATTTTAGCCATATGAGGAATTCTTAATCTCAGGAAACAAACTGAGGGTTGCTAGAGTGGTGGGGGTGGGAGGGATGGGTGATAGACAGTGGGGAGGGTATGTGCTATGGTGAGCACTGTGAATTGTGTAAGACTGATGAATCATAGACCTCTTCCCCTGAGACAAATAATACATTATATGTTAAAAAAAAAAAAAAGATAGCAGGAGGGGAAGAATGAAGGGGGGGAAATTGGAGGGGAGACGAACCATGAGAGACGATGGACTGAGAAACAAATTGAGGGGGTGAGGGGATGAGTTAGCCCGGTGATGGGTACGTTAAAGAGGGCACGTTCTGCACGGAGCACTGGGTGTTATACGCAAACAATGAGTCATGGAACACTACATCAAAAACTAACGATGTAATGTATGGTGATTAACATAACATAATAAAAAATAATAATAATAAATAAAATAAATAAATAAATAAATAAAAGAACAATACCTGGATGTTGATTTGCATTCACCCACATGGCAGCAAGTAGAAATGGAGCTAGGATGACCTTTAACTGCCGCTTGATTTTTTTTCCACTATTCTGGCAAGCAAAATATGATTTGTTCAAAACATACCGATTTGGAGACAAATGAGGTTTTTTATATTTGCTCTAGTCTATTCTGATATGAACAGCCAGTATGTGAAAAGTGATAAAATGCAGTTCTAATATGTTCATACTCTCCTGAAAGGAAACAGGCTACCATTCCCTCCTTCCATGCTAGAAACAGATGACAATCACATACAAATATTCCTGTAAGAAATTTTATGCAAGATCTGCACCAAGAACTAAGAAGTCACTTGGAATGTTGAAGGATATTTAAAGTATTAAGATCCTAAATCTGGTTTGATTTTTCCAGGGTTCCCAGTTTAATGGATAGATTTAACTTAATATTTAAATAATCAACTTTTTAAAAAGACATATTTAGAGAAGCCTAAAGCTTACCAAAAAAGTAAGACAGAAGTACAGGTATTTCCCATGTACCCTTTGCCCCCTAATGTGCATAGCTTCTCCCATTATCAACATAACTCATCAGAAAACACCCAAAGTCCATAATCTACCTTAGGGTTCATTCTTGATGTTGTACATTCTTTGGGTTTGGACAAATAGGTAATGACATGTATCTATCATCATAATATCTCATGGAGTATTTTAATTGCCCTAAAAATCCTCTATGCTTTGCCTATTCATCTTTCCCCACCTCCCCTCACCCCTGGAAACCACAGATCTTTTTGTGTCTCCATAGTTCTGCCTTTCCCAGAATGTCATTTAGTTGGAATTATACAGCATGTAACCTTTTAAGTTGGCTTTTTTCACTTAGTAATATGCATTTAAGTTTCCTCCATATATCTTCATGGCTTGATAGCTCATTTCCTTTAAGTGCTGAATAATATTCTGTTGTCTGGATATACCATAGTGTATTTACCCATTCACCTACTGAAGGACACCTTGGTTCCAAGCTTTGGCAATTATGAATAAAGTTGCTATACACATCCATGTACAGATGTTTGTATAGACATAAGTTTTCCAACTCATTTGGGTAAATACCAAGGAGTGCATATGCTGGATCCTCTAGTAAGAGTATGTTTACTTTTGTAAGAAACTGCCAGACTGTCTTCCAAAGAGGCTGTGCCACTTTGCATCCTCACCAGCAGTGTGAGTTTCTTTTACTCCACATCCTTGCCAGCATGTTGTGGTGTCAGTGTTCTGGATTTTGGCCATTCTGATAGGTGTGTCGTGGTATCTTGTTTTAATTTGCTTCTGCCTGATGACATATGATGTGGAGCATCTATATTTGCCATCTGTATGTCGTCTTTGGTGAGGTGTCTTCTAAGGTCTTTGGACTATTTTTTAATCAAGTTAATTGATTTTTTTATTGTTGAATTTTAGGAGTCCTTTGTATATTTTGGATAATAGCCCTTAATCTGATGTGTCTTCTGCAAATATTCTTCCCAGTCTGTGACTTGTCTTCTAATTCTCTTGGGATCATCTTTCACAGGACAGAGTTTTCATTTTACTGAAGTCCAGCTTGTCAATTCTTTCTTTGGTGTTATATCTAAAAAGGCAGTGTCATACCTAGGGTCATGAAGGTTTTCCCCTATTTCTAGGAGCTTTATAGTTTTGCACTTTACAGTTAGGTTTGTGACCCATTTTGAGTTAATTTTTGTGAAGGGTGTAAGGTCTGTGTCTAGATTCATTTTTATGCATGTCCTGAATGTTCAGTTGTTCCATTACTATTTTTTTTATTTTGTGTTTAAATTCATTTTAGTTAATATATATTGTATTATTAGTTTCAGGGGTAGAATTTAGTGATTCATCAGTTACATATAACACCCAGTTTTCATTACATCAAGTGCCCTCCTTAATGCCCATCACCCAGTTACCCCATCCCCCCATCCACCTTCCCTCCAGCAACCCTCTGTTTGTTTCTAGAGCTAAGAGTCTCTTATGGTTTGCCTCCCTCTCTGTTTCTATCTTATTTTATTTTTCCTTCCCTTCCCCTATGTTCATCTGTTTTGTTTCTTAAATTCCACATATGTGTGAAATCATGGTATTGGTCTTTCTCTGACTTATTTCGCTTAGCATGATACCCTGTAGTTCCATCCACGTCATTGCAAATGGCAAGATTTCGTTCTTTTTGATGGCTGAGTCATAGTCCATTGAACTTATATATACCATATCTTCTTTATCCATTTATCTGTTGATGAGTCGTCTGGGCTCTTTCCATAGTTTGGCTGTTGTGGACATTGCTGATATAAACATTGGGGTGCATGTGCCCCTTCAAATCACTATTTTTGTATCCTTTGGATAAATACCTAGTAGTGCAATTGCTTGCTGGGTCATAGGGTAGTTCTACTTTTAACCTTTTGAGGAACCTCTGTACTGTTTTCCAGAGTGGCTGCACCAGCTTGCATTCCCACCAACATTGTAGGAGGGTTCCCTTTTCTCCGCATCCTCGCCAACATCTGTCCTTTCCTGACTTGTTAATTTTAGCCATTCTGACTGATGTGAGGTGGTATCTCATTGTGGTTTTGATTTGTATTTCCTTGATGATGAGTGATATTGAGCATTTTTTCATGTGTCTGTTAGCCATTTGTATGTCTTCTTTGGAGAAATGTCTGTTCATGTCTTCTGCCCATTTCTTGACTGGATTTTTTTGTTTTTTTGGGTATTGAATTTGAGTTCCTTATGGATTTTGGACACTAGCCCTTTATCTGATACGTCATTTGGGAATATCTTCTCCCATTCTGTACATTGCCTTTTAGTTTTGTTGATTGTTTCCTTTGCTGTGCCAAAAGCTTTTTATACTGATGAAGTCCCAATAGTTCATTTTTGCTTTTGTTTCCTGTTCCATTACCACTGTTGCAAAGACTATCTTTACTCCATTGTATTGCCTCTGCTCCTTTGTCAAAGACCAGTTGACTATATTTATGAGGATATTTCTGGCTCTCCGTTCCACTGTATTTCTGTATTCTTACACCAATAGCACACTGTTTTGATTACTATAGCTTTATAGTAAGTCTTAAAGTCAGGGAGTGTCAGTCCTCCATTTATTTTTCACCTTCCATGTTGTGTTGGCTATTCTGGGTCTTTTGCCTCTCCATATAAACTTTAGAATGTTTGTCAGTATCCATAAAAGGACTTTCCAAATTTGAATTGGAATTCCACTGAATCAAGTTGGGAAAAACTGGCATCTTGACAATATTGAACATTGAATGTCTCTCCATTTATTTAGTTCTTTGATTTTGTTCATCAGAATTTTACAGTTTTCCTCATATAAATCTTACACATATCTTTGTTAAATTTATGCATAAGTATTTCAACTTTTTTGGTGCTATAAGTAAATGTTATTGTATCAATCAACTTTAAATTTTTGAAGGAAATTGAGAAGAATGGTATAGAAAACAAAATAGATTCCATTGCAAAGAGTCAACTGTACCTTCCTTAAATCAGGAATCAGTTATGAAAAAGCAGAAATAGAAGTTTCACCTCAAAATAGATAGGATTTCCTGTAACTAAATCAGTGACAAAGGAAATAGAGGTAGGGCACTCTAGGACTGAATCCTCCACTGTGCCAAAAGGACACATTTTTGAAGACTAGATTATTGCCCCTGGGGACACAGCATTATAGCTTTATGAATAGTGTTGTGTTGATCTATTTGCATATTTGGAGAGTCTACAGTTCTAGGCATTGTAATCCTGTAGGGCCCTGCCATTTCTACTTTGATTTTCAGGGTTTTTTTCTCTTTTTTTAAAGATTTTATTGATTTATTTAGAGAGAGAACAGGGAGGGGGGGAGAGGGAGGAAGAGAGAATCCCAAGCAGAGTCTGCACTGAGCGTGGAGCCTGATGCAGGGCTCGAAGTCATGACCCTGAGATCATGACCTGAGCTGAAACCAAGAGTCGGACACTTAACCAACTGAGCCACCCACCCACCCACACACCCCAGTTTTTTTCCTTACGGAAAATTTGTTAACATTTCACCTGAAGAAGCTGTAGGTTACAATAAATATGGAAAGGAAATTTAAAAATTTTAATATATATGTATTTATGTACATATGTAAATGTTTATGTACCAAAAAGTTTTTCAAGAAGCCTCATGAAAGAAAATAATGAGAACTTAAAAAAAATGTTTCATTGCACAGACCAAATAAGGTTAAACTTTGTATAGTCCATTGTTACTAATCAACACAGTAAAGTCCCATAAAAATTGGGGCCCTAATCATTCTGAATTAATAAAACATTTGAATTCGAGAATCTGTTTTTAATTCAGGTAGTCATTACTTTCAGGTGTACAGCTAATAAAGTATTTCACAGTAGACATTCTGTCACACCAGTAACATCTGATTATCCTCAGAAGCCCTTAAGTTTTTAAAGTTTTAGTGGATTCAGGATGCTTTCCTGCACTTCATAAATTGTGAAAGGGCAAACTTTACCTCAGCAGGTTGAACTGTCACAAACTCTGAATCAGTGGGGCACAAATAAAGGAGATTTTTCAAAGGTTTTATATCAAGTACTACTATTAGTCTGTAATGTTATGCTACCTAGCAAAGGAAGTTTAGGATACAAAAATTAGAGGTTTTTTTAATAAGCATATTCACAGTCGCAGATACATAAGGAAATTACAGACAGGTCAAAAAAATAGACATAGGTTGGATTTTTTAGTAGTCCTGAATCGCTACCTTAAGCTTATTATAAGAATTCTAAGAAGATAATTTTTTTTCCTTACGTGACAAGCCTTCTTTGCTAAAAAAAAAAAAAAAAAGTGATTCCTTTAAATAAGCAAACATCCAATATTTTTCAAAAACAGAAACAAAGATTTTTATTTAACTTTCAAGCCTGTTCATTCTATAATTCACTTACTATGTCGGATATTCAGGTTTACTTTTCGTTGTTTTATGCCGGTATCCTAAAAGTTTGCTACCCTGTAACCTAAATTGCTTCCAAGACATCCCGATCACATTTCCTCACATTATTGGTCCCCATACTAATCACAGCTCCTTTCTGATTTACTAGCCGTGTGACTTTTAAGTTATTTAGCCTTTCTGAGCCTCCTGTTTTCTCTTGTATGAAATAGAGATGAGTATCATTGTATTGTTTTAAGGATCCAATATAAAGTGGGTGGCATAATATCTGGCACAAAGCATAGGGATTGAGTGGTAGCTTTGGTAATATTTTTTGAATGTTTTAAATTCAAAATATATGATCTTTCTTGTACAGGAACACCAGATGCATTCTCCCAGTTACTCACCTGCCCATATTGTGATAGAGGCTATAAACGCTTTACCTCTCTGAAAGAACACATTAAATATCGCCATGAAAAGAATGAAGATAATTTTAGTTGCTCCCTCTGCAGTTACACCTTTGCGTACAGAACTCAACTTGAACGTCACATGACGTCACATAAATCAGGAAGAGATCAAGTAAGTGAAATCAACCATCCATAGAGGGCAAGGGTTTTAACATACTTAAAAGGATGTACTAGACAGCATCTTACCTGCAGCCTTACAAGAATGCAAGTGATTATTTGAATTATCTGGTCATTTCTGGGTTACAAAGTACGTATGAACATTATTTCCAAGGTAACTAAGTTTTTTTATTCTTTTTCAGATAAGATTCCTTTCTTGATTTAATTATTTTGCTTATACTGTAACAAATATTTCCCTTAAGTTTAAAACTAGATTTCAAAATGCATTCTACCAAAATGCTCAGTGTAGGAAAAATAAATACTGGTTTCATAAACCATATGACTAAGTACTGACCAAACTGAGAAGAAAGTCAAATAATAATAATAAAAGTTAATTTTCTGGGAACCAAAGTCTACTTTATTTATTCTCAGTATAAGTTACTGTGTTCTGTTTACTGTAGGAAGGGAAGTTGCTTCCTCTAAGAATCTAAGGTTTAGATTCTAAACATTTTTATTCTGAAGACTCAATTTTCACATGGTTGGTTCTATTCCTATGTCACTTTGCCTCAATTTCTAGATGTATAAACCAAGACTATTCTTCTGTAAGTTAAGTTACATTTGAACTGTTGGCTCTATACTTAAAGATTAAAGGCTAAGAAACTCTTGCCGGTTGTCCTTCTTTTATAAGATCCTCATAAGTGTCAACTCTAAACAATCAAATTAATATCAACATGATTCTAACTTTAAAAATCAAATAAATATTCAGCTGCACAGTGTATTTTAAGGGTATGTGTTATCGTTGGGGCACATGTCCAGTTTCTTGTATCAGAGGATTATGACTGTCTATAAATGCGAATCTCTGAGAACTCTGCCCTATGCATGTACCTAATCTAAGTCCTGTATCTCGTAGAGAACAAGTTAGACTCTTTCTAAGATGATGGCTAAACCAAGCAAAAAAATTATGGCAGAAACAGAATCATCAAGCAGGGTCAACCTATCTTCTCAGGACTTTGGCAATAACACTCACCAAATCACAAAATAAAGGGGGAGAGGATAGCAATCAGGCAGTATAAAACCAAGATTTCCTTAGATAGGTTAATGGATAAGTCCATGAGGGAACACTTGAAATTGGGGAGAATACCGACAGAAGGAAGAAATCGATACAGAGAAGGAACTACTCAAGACAAAGACCATCTATCTACCATCTGCCCCTATGCAAGTCTTATCAGGGACAGTGCAAAAGAGTGCTTTTTCCATCTCAGAGTCTTAACATGACTACAGTACAGTCAAGCCTTGGGAAAAGAGCCTATTCATGTGACATTTGGGGAGCAGACCCAAACGGCACCTGTTGCCCCCATATCCTTTCTCTACCAAGGGCCATTGTCAAAGAAAGGATCTGCAAAGCACAGATATAGCTAATGGTGAAAGTGAGAGATGCCATTATAGAAACAAATCGTAAGATCAATGATGAGCATGAAAGCCAATTTTGTCGTGATTTTTCTGATGGGTGAAAGGTAGTAGGTTTTATATATGAAGTATGTGATCAGACAAAAATCAGAAAGAAGCTGTGATTAGTACGGGGACCAATAATGTGAGGAAATATGATCGGTATGTCTTGGAAACAATTTAGGTTACAGGGCAGCAAACTTGAGTTTGAAAAGCATGCTATGACTCAAAGATAAGCATTTCCATGTATTATTAATTTATTCATTAAACATTTGTGTTTCTATTACATGTCAGGCCCTATTCTAGGTATTAAAGGCACAATAATGAAAAAGATAAGCAAAGATCAAGACAGTGGGGAGGAGCATATATTAGCAGGTGATATATAAGAACAGGTAGTATGAAGAAAAATAAAGCAGAAGATAGAAAGTGAAGAAAGTTGCTACTTTTTTAAGGATAGAAAGACCTTTCTATGAATGGGACATCTGAACTAAGACCCGAATGAAAGGAAGGAGCCAGTCATAGGACAACTGGGGGGAGGGTGTTCCAGTCAAAGGGAACAGAGGGAAACATGAAAAGGCCTTGAGGCAGAAGCCTGTCCAGCATCCCCAAAGGATAGCAAGGAAGCCAGTGTGAATAAAGGGGAGAAAGATAGGTGAGGCCAGAAGTATTAGGGGCTGGATGATACACCGCCTTGTATAGACCATGATAGAGACTTTTGATGTTATTCTACAGTGTGACAGGGAAGCCTTTGAAGGATATTGAATTTTATCTTTATTTCCTTTTTATTTTTAAGGGAACACTGGCTGTTGGTTGGAGAGTAGATCAAAAAAGACAAGAGTGGAAGCAGGGAGACCACTTAGAGGCAGGAGACCATTTGGAGGCTAGTGCTATAATCCAGGCCAAAGGTGGTGGTGGCTTTGAAATCACTGGTGGTGACAGACATGACATAGTGATGAATGTTGGATGTGGAGTATATTCAGATGGCTTGCTGATGGATTGAGTAAGGGTGTTCAAAGGAAGAGAGGAATCAAGGATTACTCCAAAGTTCAGGGCCTAAGCAATAATCAAATAAATGAAAGTGTCATTCACAAAGACAGGAAACACCAGAGGCAGAGCTGACTCTCAGAAGGGAAATTAAGAGTTCAGGTTAATCGTGGCAAGTTTCACATGCCCATTGCTTTCCAACAGGCAGTATCAAGGTCTCAATTGGCTGGGAGAGTCTGGAGTTAAGGGGAGGGAGGAGGTCTAGAGATACCCTGTTGGGAGTTGTCACCATATATGTGGTGCTTATAACCATGAGTTTGGATGAAGTAGGGCCTGATACAGAGTAAGTACTCATTCTCTTTCCTTCCTGTATGAAAAACAAAAGAAGGGAGATTCCAGCTAGGGTGAGCATGAAGCAAGTAGAAAGTACTTGAGTTAAGCCTTTGAAGTATGGCTGGAATCTTAATAATCATAATTATAGGGAAATATAGCCAAGAAATAAGGAATAGTATAAACCAAAGCAAGGAGGTAGAGTAGTATATGTGCAAAAAACTGAGACTCACTAAGTGACTGAGGCATGAACTTCTTATAGGGAACTGGTGAAGAATCAGCCTGGAAACTCAGGTAAACTTGGAATGTATAGACTCAGAATCTATATTCAGGGGCTAATGAAGGGAGCCTTTGGAGGTTTATGAGCAATTTATGGTTTATGAGGTTTATGATAGAATTCAATTCAAGCAGTGCTTTTGTATGGTTAATCTAATAAACAAAAAAAGCAGAAACAGACTCATAAACACAGAGAACATACTGGTGGTTGCCACGGGAGGGAGAGGATGGGCAAAACGGGTGAAGGGGAGTGGGAGGTCCAGGCTTCCAGTTATAAAATGAACAAGGCGAGGGTATGTGCTATGGTGAGTGCTGTGAAGTGTGCAAGACTGTTGAATCACAGATCTGTACCTCTGAAGCAAATAATACACTATATGTTAAAAAAAAAAAAGAAGAAGAAGAAGAAGATAGCAGGAGGGGAAGAATGAAGGGGGGGAAATCGGAGGGGGAGACGAACCATGAGAGACGATGGACTCTGAGAAACAAACTGAGGGTTCTAGAGGGGAAGGGGGTGGGAGGATGGATTAGTACCGTGATGGGTATTAAGGAGGGCATGTACTGCATGGAGCACTGGGTGTTATATGCAAACAATGAATCATGGAACACTACATCAAAAACTAATGATGTAATGTATGGTGATTAACATAACAATAAAAAAAGAATGAACAAGGCATGGGGATGAAAGGTACAGCATCGAGAATATAGTCAGTGGTATTGGGGTAGTGTTGTGTGGTGACAAATGGTAGACACTTGTGATGAGCATGGCATAACATATGGAGTTGTTTGACTCACTGTGTTGTATGCTGAAACATTGTCAACTATACTTGACTGGAAAACATTTTTTAATAATATATTTAATGATGGATAAATAAAAGTAAATAAATAAAATAACAGGACCTGGAAAAAAATCTAAGGGTGCAGAATATATTTGAAATATATAAAAGTGAGAATTTGATAAACCAGACAGAAAGCTATTATAATACTCCATATTTGGATGAAAAGATGGAAGTATTTTTTAAATTCATCAGATTAAAGTACATTTTGGAAATACCAAGCATCTAAGAGATAGGATAAACTACTGGAAAAAGCCTGGCTGCAGAAGAGATAATCTCTAGTTTCTAGTAAAGTATATATTATTTGTGCTAAATACTGTATTACTCAATAAAGTATGATTCTCATACTCTAGCAAGTAGAGATTTTTCTCTATGTCAAAATTCTGATCCCACTATCACTTTCTTTTTGGTGTAATATTCCAAGTGTTAGATTTTTGTGACTGCCTCAATTTGAAGCCTTTGAGAAGCAGAATTCACCAAAATATTACTTTTAGCAGATTGGCTATTCCTTTATGTCCAAAGCTTTTTTGCTCTATAATTAAAATATCAATTCTTTCTTACAGAGACACGTGACACAGTCTGGGGGTAATCGTAAATTCAAGTGCACTGAATGTGGAAAAGCTTTCAAATACAAACATCATCTAAAAGAGCACTTAAGAATCCACAGTGGTAAATATTTGTTTTCTTTCTACACCTTGAATATCATAGTATATGTGGTCATAAATAAATCCCTTATAATGTGGTCTACACACATGGTCAGAAACTCTTTGCTTTTCTTGTAGAATAAAGACTAACCTGGAGAAATTTTCTATTTATAAATAGTATTTTATTGGAGTCTTAATCTTTAACTGAAGCATATTAAGCTAATATAATATGACATACTCCAAATTTCCTGATCAGAATATAGCATGTTTTAACAAGAAGTACAACCTCCTTGAGCTTTCTGAGGAATACTAATTTCATTGCCTCTTTTGCACAGTTAACTAGGAATGAAAAAGGAAATAGAGGTACGATTTGCACAAGAAAGTAAGGACGCAAAGACGTTCTGTACGTGAGAGAAATAGAAGTGGAAACTCCAGATAGGAAGTGGTCAAGGGTGATGTGGAGTCACCCAGACAGGGCAGCATTGAAAATTTAGAAGAAAAATGGGTTCACCTATCATTTCATCTTTCTATTCCACATTCTTGTCTAAATTTTACTTACAAAATGATATTATATTATCAAAAATGTCTGTTTTAGAAACTTAGAAACAAAAAGAGCTGCATTTGCGTGTCTTTAGGGGCTCTACTTCAACAAAAGCTGTAATGAAAACTTGGTAGCATCTCACATTGCACTATGACATCTATTCATCTGATTAATTTTGGTATGTTATTTTAGATTTAAATAGTAGTGAAAAAAAACTGTTTTCTAATTAATGAGAAATGATGGGTGTCTGCACACTGCTTATTTTGTGAAAATGATTGTATTGACATTTACATCTTATAGACATCCTACAAAAAGAGTACAGTGGGTGGTTTTGTGAGAGGTGACTGGTGTGATACCTGTGTTTTATTTTGGAACTACATTTCTAGAAGTTTCACTGTCTTGTTTGTTGAGGGCTAAATAATGTTAAAGTTACCAATTTGTTTAAACCAAAATTCTTGCAAAAACATTTATTTATTTTCACACTTTAATATTCCTGGAAATAAGAAGTTGTCTTTTGCAGTCTGCCACAAAATCCTATTTATTAACTTCTGGGCTATCAAAAAATTTTCATCAAGAATATATTTTTAATGACCTGCTTTCTTGCTACAGATGATTTGAAGTTATTGATAGAGATCTAGCTAATTCAAGGGAGTTTTCTTAAATGTTGAGATTGGGGTAGAAGAGGGAAAATAAAATTTAGAGCAAGATTCATGTACAGAATGAATGTCATATGGTCCTATTGCAGTTATATAGGATGTGGATCTGTCAGACCTGGTGCTGATATGGAATTGGGAAGCATGCATCACACGAGAGATTACAATGCAGAGCAGAAATGGAAGTTGATATTTAATCACAAAACTCTGCATTGATATTCAGAAATCAGTCTCAATCAAGTAGTAAGCAGGGAGCAACAGTCTGTAGTACTGACAGAAGAGTTTTAGGAGTTTGGATGGACAAGCACTTGATAGAAACTTGGTAATGGTACGCTGCTACCACCGTGGCTGAAGGAGCTGGTGCAAATTTAGGCCACATCGTGGAGCACAGAGCGTCTGCCGTACTCTGCATTGTCCATTCATTATGTGTTTATAGGATAGTCTTACCCTCAAGGGGAAGGAATATGAGACGTATATACCTTTAATACAGCAAGAAATTTTAATTCAAAAATATATTAGGAAAATAAAGTTAAGTAACACAGGCATGAAGTAAACATGAAATAAAATGGATACTATGACATGCCAAGCACATGCTGGAAGTGGACCACACATTAGACTCTAAGGTTTAGGAACTCAGAAAACTGCAATCAGTAACCAAGACCCAGACTGTCTGTAAGTGAAAGGAATCAGTCGCTAGGAAAAGTACAACTCTTCCTGCTACAAAGCCCATAGGGAAGCAAAATGCATTTGATATCATTTTCCAAAATATCCTTAAAATAGTACAGCAGAAAATTTGATAGGGTTTTCTTTTTAAAGTAAGATTCTCCATGGGACGCCTGGGTGGCTCAGTCGGTGAAGCGACTGCCTTCGGCTCAGGTCATGATCCCAGGGTCCTGGGATTGAGCCCCGCATCGGGCTCCCTGCTCCACGGGAAGCCTGCTTCTCCCTCTCCCGCTCCCCCTGCTTGTGTTCCCTCTCTCGCTGTGTCTCTCTCTGTCAAATAAAGTCTTTAAATAAAGAAAGAAAGAAAGATTCTCCAATAGAAAACCAGTGATATTTCACCAAAATGCAGTTTAGAAAAAGCATTTCTCCAGGGTAGCCACTTGGATACAATCCAGGTATACAGCTCTCAGATGGTCTGGTTTATTCCAAAGGAAGATTTCTGAGTTGGGGCTACTCAGTGTCATTCCAGGACTGGTACCAGTCTGTAAGCTTTTTTGAGACTGGTTCTTGAAGAGCTAAATATAGAAATTGAGAGTAATTTAGAAACTATTAGACGAAGAAAATGCTGTGATAATTTTATTATATTTTATACAATATTGATCTTACAGTAGATTGGAAATTTAAAACAAAAAACTGGGGGCACAGAAAGTCCTTCACCACAGATAGTTTTGAAAGAGCTGTTTAGAGTATCGAATAATGGATGAGCTTCATATTCTTCAAGAAACCTCTGTAATCTTTTTTTCTCAGCTCAGTTTTTAATCATGATCTTTAGATTATAGTCCCTAAAATTACCTGGATTGTTGCTATCTTCCGACACCATTAAAACGAGCCATATGCAGAGTCATGTGTTTTAGCCATCATCTGAACTCCTCATGTGGGAGCTGAGCTATGATGAGGAGCAGGTCACCTCACCTCCACTCAGAGGTGAGACAAAAAAGGCTCCTGTTCCCGGGCTCTGATCCCCCCCAGAAATAACTTGGGTTTGTTCCATAGCCCTATGAACTTTAGCCTGCCCTATGAACTTTACGTAAAAGTTTTTACGTAAGATGCAACCAAACGTCCACCTCAGCCATTACAAAAAAGAAATCAGTATTCATAGGACATCTGACTTTTTACAGCACAACTTCACCTCCAGGGTTTAACAGTTGCTAGACAGACAAATTAAGTGATGTACTTTAGCTATAAACCATAAAGCTATAAAGTTAGAAACAAGGGGTTTTCCAACAAACATAGCGGATTTGGCTTTAGAACAATTGTTCTGCACTTTCTTTCTGGCAATGATAAAATATCAGGTAATCCCCAACAATAATACTGATGACTAGCATTTATTGAGTACTTAACTATGTACAGCCACATTCTAGTTATTTGTGTACATTAACTCATATAGTCCCAACGATAGCCCGATGAGGTAGATGCTATTACTTCTTCCCTTTCTACTGATGAGAAAATGGAGGCTCAGAGAGCTTACGTAACCTATCCAGAGTCACTCAGCTAGTCCATGGCAAAGCCGGGGCCCCAGTATAAGTATCCTGACTCCAAAGCTGTTGCCTTAGCCACTGGGCTCCTCTATCTCCCTGTCTGTAAAGATAAAAATAATCTGTGGGGCGCCTGGGTGACTCAGTTGGTTAAGCATCTGCCACCTTCTGCTCAGGTCATGATCTCCAAGTCCTGGGATCAAGCCCCATGTCAGGCTCCCTGCTCAGCAGAGAGTCTGCTTCTCCCTTTCCCTCTGCCTCACCGCTCCTGCTCTCTCCCTCTCCCTTTCTCCTTCTCTCAAATAAATAAAATCTTTTTTAAAAATAATCTATATTATAAATTCTTATTTTCCAAGTGTCTCTAACAAGAGAACAAGCATATGGCTCATCTAAAAAAGTTATGCAAGAATTTAAAATGTTAAAATAGAGATACTAGAACACATCCCTTGCCTTACACCCCTTCCTCCCAGAAATTTACCTCATGCAGTTTGAGTATTGAATCATATTTCAGGCATCCCATTGGAAAGATACTGATAAACTGGAGAATTTCCAGAGATGAGGTAACAAGTGGGTAAGTGGGAAGGGTTCTAAAAACCATGTCCCATGAGGAGTCTTTGAAGGACCTGGGTATATTTAGCCCACACAAGGGAAGTTTAAGGATACAGATGACCGCTCTTCATCAGTTTCAAAGTCTGACTTTTAGAAGAAAAGTTAGACTTGCTCTGTGTGGCATCAGAGGGAAGGCTAGGACAGGAAAGTAGGCATTATAACAAGGGAATTCTGGCTTAGTATTCGACCTATCTCTCCAGAGAATTAACTTTTTAAAAGATGCACTAACATGTATTAAGACCACACTAAGAGTTTTGCTATATTATGTCATATAACTGCTACAACAATCCAGTGAGGATGTGTGTACATTTATTTACACACCTAAACACTGAGGCTTGGAAAGATTAAGAAAACAGCCAGGGGCACCTGGGGGGCTCAGTCAATTGAGCATCCAACTCGTAATTTCAGCTCAGGTCATGATCTCATGGTCATGAGATTGAGCCCCGTGTTGGGCTCCATGCTCAGTGTGAGTCTGCTTAAGATTCTCTCTCTCCTCCTCTTTCTTCTCCTGCCCCACTCGTGACCCCACCTTTCTCTCTAAATAAATAAATAAATAAATAAATAAATAAATAAATAAATAAATAAATAAAATCTTTTTAAAAAACTAGTGGCAGAGCTAGGTCTTGAACCCAAATTCATGATCCTCAGCAGAACCAAACTAGACCATCTTCCATAGAGCTGTCCAGCAAGTAATAACCTCCTTTTAATAAAGGAGCTTAAGCAGGAGACTAGCTAAAGTCAAAGGTGATATAAAATGAACTCTTTTACTGTACAGGAGGTCCTCTTAGATCCCTTCCAGTTCTAATATCCTGTTCTTCAAGTAATTATACTTTTAGAAAATATAACTTACTTTCTAAAAACTTTACAACACTGAAATTACATTATTAGAAGAACTTACATTGAGTTTCTCACTGCTTTCATTTTCATTCTTAAAAAGAACAGAAGAGGGGCGCCTGGGTGGCTGCCTTCGGCTCAGGTCATGATCCTGGAGTCCCGGGATCGAGTCCCGCATCGGACTCCCTGCTCGGCGGGGAGTCTGCTTCTCCCTCTGATCCTCCCCCTCTCATGCTCTCTGTCTCCCATTCTCTCTCTCAGATAAATTAAAAAAAAAAAAAAAAAAAAACAGAAGAAAGAGTTTTATCTTGATACTGAGTAGATAAATAGCATCACCATATTCCATAATTTTGCAATTAGTCATTCATTCGTCCAAAAAAGGTTTATTGAGCATTTTTGACCTACACTTCAATAGGTACAAGGCATAAATGGCACATGAGACTCAAGTTCCTATCTTATTGAAACTGATAGTCTTTAACCTATAAATTATAAATGAATGAACGATAAATATAAATCAAAATTAAGGCAAAAAATTAGGGTTGTCTGAAAGTATTCCATTTGGCTCCATGCTTCTCAAAATTTTCTACTGAAGTATCCCTAACAGCCAACAAGAATGAATGTCTTCTCTCCTGGAAGGTCAAGGAAGCAACTTGATGTAAGCCCCTACAAGCAAGGAGCTTCTTTGACATTGTGGTTTTTTCCTAACAATTCACATAAATATTGTCTGTTTCTCCATGGTATAATCTGTGTTTTAATATTAAAATGTTTTAAATTACTGTAACTGCTGTCAATAAAATTGAAACTACAAGTTTTGCATACCCACTAGAACATTGCCTTCTAGCTCCAGGAATGCATACCTCCCAGTTTAATAAGCCAAGGCTGATAACAATACCTCATATGGAAAGTTTTCTGCCCATTGAGAAAGATCTTTTCAAGGAAACCTTAAAACCTTGTGGATATGGGAAGGATAGGTATTCGTACTTGTTAAGTCTTATATAAGGGAGATTTTACTTACTTTTCTTTCCTCTAATATTAATTTCTCCTGCAGATGGTTAAGTATAGTGAAATACAGAAAAATTACATAGGTAGATGAAATAGGGTAAGAAAAAAAATTACTTGTAAGAGAGATGTACATTTGACCCTTGAACAGTGCAGGGTTATGGGAGCTGGTCAAAACTCCACGTATAACTTTTGACTCCCCAAACCTTAACTACTGCTAGCCTACTGCTGACCAGAAGCCTTACCTGTAACAGAAACAATCAATTAATACACGTTTTGAATGTTATATGTATTATATACTGTACTGTTACAATAGAGTAAGCAAGAGAAAAGGGTATTAAGAAAACTCATTAAGGAAGAGAAAATACATTTGCAGTACTGTTGGGTATTTATCAAAAAACATCCCCGTGTTAAGTCAGCCCATGCAGTTCAAACCCATGTTGTTCAAGGGTCAACTAGAATTATTTTTGGCATTTGAGAATTATTTGAAGTTTTAAAGGTTAGCAGGAATATTATACACATATGCTGAAAAGACTTCCTTACAGGTTAGCATGTGTACTACAGACAAAGGTTTTGCTAGTCTTGATAACATTTATGTCAGTTTTGAACTTAACATGAATATTCTAAATAAAATTGTATCACAAGATACATGGAAATCTCTTTTTAAATCGATACTGCTTGTTTTAAGGAAAATATGGATACATGAAAACTTACATGTAATAATTCAGCAAATATAATTTTTTTTGTTTAGGAGAGAAGCCATATGAATGCCCAAACTGCAAGAAACGTTTTTCCCATTCTGGGTCTTATAGTTCACACATAAGCAGTAAGAAATGTATCAGCTTGATGCCTGTGAACGGGCGACCAAGAACAGGACTCAAGACGCCTCAGTGTTCCTCGCCATCTCTTTCGGCATCACCAGGCAGTCCCACACGACCACAGATACGGCAAAAGATAGAGAATAAACCCCTTCAAGAGCAACTTTCTATAAACCAAATTAAAACTGAACCTGTGGATTATGAATTCAAACCCATAGTCGTTGCTTCAGGAATCAACTGTTCAACCCCTTTACAGAATGGGGTTTTCAGTGGTGGGGGCCCATTACAGGCAACCAGTTCTCCTCAGGGTGTGGTACAAGCTGTTGTTCTGCCAACGGTCGGTTTGGTGTCTCCCATAAGTATCAACTTAAGTGATATCCAGAATGTACTTAAAGTGGCAGTAGATGGTAATGTAATAAGGCAAGTTTTGGAGAATAATCAAGCCAATCTTGCCTCCAAAGAACAAGAAACAATCAGTGCTTCATCCATACAGCAAGGTGGCCATTCTGTTATTTCTGCCATCAGTCTTCCTTTGGTCGATCAAGATGGAACAACCAAAATTATCATTAACTACAGTCTTGAGCAGCCTAGCCAACTTCAAGTTGTTCCTCAGAATTTAAAAAAAGAAAACCCAGTCCCCACAAACAGTTGCAAAAGTGAAAAGTTACCAGAAGATCTTACTGTTAAGTCAGAGAAGGACAAAAGCTTTGAAGGAGGAGTGAACGATAGCACTTGCCTTCTGTGTGACGAATGTCCAGGAGATATTAATGCACTTCCAGAATTAAAGCACTATGACCTAAAGCAGCCTGCTCAGCCTCCTCCACTCCCTGCAGCAGAAGCTGAGAAGCCCGAGTCCTCTGTTTCATCGGGTGGAGATGGCAGTCTGTCTCCCAGTCAGCCACCTTTAAAGAACCTCTTATCTCTTCTAAAAGCATATTATGCTTTGAATGCACAGCCGAGTGCAGAAGAGCTCTCAAAAATTGCCGATTCGGTAAACCTCCCACTGGATGTAGTAAAAAAGTGGTTTGAAAAGATGCAAGCTGGACAGATTTCAGTGCAGTCTTCTGAACCATCTTCTCCTGAACCAGGCAAAGTAAACATCCCTGCAAAGAACGATGAGCAGCCTCAATCTACAAATGCAAATGAACCCCCGGACAGCACAGTAAATCTACAAAGTCCCCTGAAGATGACTCACTCTCCAGGATCAGCCGTCAATGGTTCCAGAAGTAGTCCATCATCCCCATCACCTCTAAACCTTTCCTCATCCCGAAATACACAGGGTTACTTGTACACAGCAGAAGGTGCACAAGAAGAGCCACAAGTAGAACCTCTTGATCTTTCACTACCAAAGCAACAGGGAGAATTATTGGAAAGGTCAACTATCACTAGTGTTTACCAGAACAGTGTTTATTCTGTCCAGGAAGAACCCTTGAACTTGTCTTGTGCAAAAAAGGAGCCACAAAAGGACAGTTGTGTTACAGACTCAGAACCAGTTGTAAATGTAATCCCACCAAGTGCCAACCCCATAAATATTGCTATACCTACAGTCACTGCCCAGTTACCCACGATCGTGGCCATTGCTGACCAGAACAGTGTTCCATGCTTGCGGGCACTAGCTGCCAATAAGCAGACTATTCTGATTCCCCAGGTGGCTTACACGTACTCGACTACAGTCAGCCCTGCAGTCCAGGAACCACCCTTGAAAGTGATCCAGCCAAATGGGAATCAGGTAAAGAAAAGGCCCCTATCCCAAAGCTATTCACTAAAATGCTAGTTTGACTTCTTTCGGTGAAATTTTTCAGATAAAAATCAGTCTCTGTAGAGCCGAGCAGATTGTTACATACTATCATTTTTGAGAGGAAATAGATGAACATTTGCTTTAACTTTCATAGCATCTCGCCTTCAGTTTCTTACTAATCCCAGGTATGGTTATCAACTACAGTTGTGTTATTCTCCTGGGGAAATGAGAAGTCTCAGCTAAAGACTTGACTATCTGAAGCTTGAAACAGAAGAAAAATTGGAATACTCACCAATTGGACTTCTGTTTCTAGAGTTATATTCCCAAATTAGTAACAGTTTCTGCTGTATCATCATTAATGCATGAAAATACATTCCCATTCACAGACATTTCACACCAGCAAAACTGAGCTATTACTTTTTATGTGTTAACACCTATATTTATTAAAGGCTTTAATTAAACAAGACTTAAGTATACAAAGAGCTCACCTAGTGAATCTGCTGATCACTTTATGAGCTGTAAACTGAAACAGTATTCAGTCATAATTAATATATATGAACCTATATGTGCATTTTCCTCCTTACCTTCCCCCCCAAATCCATGATGCAGTTTTAGATAGAACCATTTTGTGTACTATTGTGTGCCTCATTATCCAGACTTTTTCTAGGTTACTAACCTTGATGGCCTCCCAATTTTTTTCATTGGTTTCTTATTGAATCAACCATATACTAGAGATAAATGTGATCTTTCATCCAAATATTTGCTATAAGTAGGTACAGCTGAAATAATTACAACATCCTGTTCAAATGTATATCTGCTGCTTTTTTTTCCCCCTTAAAAATTGCTACTGATTGGGTTTCCTGCAATTGTGGTTACTCTTGAAAAAAACTCTCACACAACTAATGAATTCATATAGACTCTCGGTGTTTAAAACACTGTGCACACCTTTGAATAATAAAGGGGGACCCACCAACATTTCACTTAATCATATGGCCACGTCAGATAGCAATGAAAGTCGTGAAGTTACTTTAGCACAAACTGGCAGCTCACAAACCACCCAGGCAAATGGCCACGCCTCTCCCACTTTGCAAAACTATAAGAAATGTTGTGAAAAACCTTTGAGATTTAGACTATTTGTGGGCTTAGAGGCAATAGAATGGAAGGCTTGAGGAAAGACATAAGGATCTTGAGGGACCCAACTCCACTACCAGTCATTGTTTACCTACATGAGAGCTTCCCACACATTACCGCCCTGGGACTGCCTGAAATGTTTTATTCCACTGAAATTCTGAAGATTTATTTTGTCTAGCAAGTATTCTTCCTTCCAAAATAGAGACCCTCCTGCATTGTTTTGCCATCTTTTTCCTTAGCAAAGTGGTAGAGCAAACCCCTCTCTTTTCAAAGAAACCATGGATGTCAGTTCATAGACTTCTGAAGTTTCGGAGGATACAATTGAAAGACCACCTTTAAAAATAGAATCTTGGGGCACCTGGGTGGCTCAGTTGTTAAGCGTCTGCCTTCGGCTCAGGTCATGATCCCAGGATCCTGGGATCGAGCCCCTCATCGGGCTCCCTGCTCAGTGGGAAGTTTACTTCTCCCTCTCCCACTCCCCCTGCTTGTGTTCCCTCTCTCGCGGTGTCTCTCTCTGTCAAATAAATAAAATCTTTCTAAATAAATAAATAAATAAAAATAGAATCTTAATTTTTGCTTAGTAAAACCCAGAAGGAAAACAATGAAGGCAAATAATGCAGTTAGAGATTGGTGATGATGTAGCAAACTCATAATTTAAAATTTTCTGCAAATTTCTCACAAAGTCATGATTTGTTTGAAACCAGGTAAATTTTGTTACATTTATAAATTTTATACATTTTACATTCTTTCTTTTCATCAGTTGATCACTTGTTTTTGTCATCGTTGTGACTCTTTTGCCCCCAACCTCACTTTTTTCTGTATCAACCCCCACCTCACATCCAGCCCCCCGCCCTTGGAGCCTGTCTGCTGCGATGAGTAGTATTCCTGCTTTGGTCAAGCTATTGAAAGTATAAATCAAAGTAGTTTTTTAACCTGTGCTTTTATATATGTCTCTTGCTTACCTTTTAATTTGAAATTAAATGTTCTTCTTTTCTTTCTTTAGGATGAAAGGCAAGACACTAGCTCAGAAGGAGTATCAAATGTAGAGGACCAGAATGACTCGGATTCTACACCACCCAAAAAGAAAATGCGGAAGACAGAAAATGGAATGTATGCTTGTGATTTGTGTGATAAGATATTCCAAAAGAGTAGCTCACTATTGAGACATAAATATGAACACACAGGTATGTCGCTGAACCTGACAGCTTTTGAAAAATGACTCTGTAACCCTTTCCGCAAACTGAAGTGCCCCCAAAAGCCTTCGGAGGATTTTGTGTCATGGCTGTGTTCTTATTTTGCAGGTAAGAGACCGCACGAGTGTGGAATCTGTAAGAAGGCATTTAAACACAAACATCATTTGATCGAACACATGCGGTTACATTCTGGAGAAAAGCCCTATCAATGTGACAAATGTGGAAAGCGTTTCTCACACTCTGGGTCTTATTCCCAACACATGAATCATCGCTACTCCTATTGCAAGCGAGAGGCGGAGGAGCGCGACAGCGCGGAGCAGGAGGGGACGGGACCAGAAGTCCTGGCCGGCGAGCACGGGGGGGCCCGGGCATCTCCCTCACAGGCCGACTCGGATGAGAGGGAGAGTCTGACGAGGGAAGAGGATGAAGACAGTGAAAAAGAGGAAGAGGAGGAGGAGGACAAAGAGATGGAAGAACTGCAGGAAGAGAAGGAATGTGAAAAACCGCAAGGGGAGGAGGAGGAGGAGGAGGAGGACGAGATGGAGGAGGAGGAGGGGGAAGAGGCAGAGAATGAGGGAGAAGAGGCAAAAACTGAAGGTCTGATGAAGGATGATGAAGCTGTAAATCAAGTGAGCAGCTTCGAACAAAAAGTGAGCAAGAATAGTGAGCAGGTGTCTGAAGAAAAAACAAATGAAGCCTAATAGTTTTTCTAGAAGGAAAATACATTCTAATTGGTAATGAAGTTTGTTCTATATTATACATGCTTTTCATGGGAACACAGTAACCTGTATACTGTGGTTTCTGTTCACTACTGTGTAAAGTAAAAATTTAAAAAAATACAAAATACAAAAAAAAAAAAAAAAAACCCACACAAAAAAAAAATCCGGGTGTGCCTGATCTCAGACCTAGTAATTTTTCATGCATTTTTCAAAGTTAGGAACAAGTTTGTAACACGAAGCAGATTAGAAAACTTTAATGACTCGGAAAGCAAAGATTTAACAGGTTAAAGGAAACTGATTAATTAGATAAGCATCTGGCATTGTTTCATTTTGTCAGTATTATCACTCTTACGTTGGTTTATTCTTAAGCTGTACAATTGGGAGAAATTTTATAATTTTTTATTGGTAAACGTATGCTAAATCCGCTTCAGTATTTTATTATGTTTTTTAAAATGTGAGAACTTCTGCACTACAAAATTCCCTTCACAGAGAAGTATAATGCAGTTCCAAACCGTGCTACCTTTTATAAATTCAATCTAGAAGGTAGTAATTTCTAATATTTAGATGTCATAGTGGAGTATTATCATTTCAAGTGTATTGTTAGCCTTAAGAAAGCAGCCGATAGAAGAACTGAAGTTTCTTACTCATGTGGTTTAAAATGAAGTTCAGAAGATTGTCATTGAGTTCTGATTGCAGGGACTAACAGTGTTAATCCTGGGAAGGGTAGCAGAGTCGTCAGAATCAGTGTTCGTAATTGTGTTTGAGTATGTGGTGACAAATATGAAGGATATGATATGAAGCTTTGTATCTCCTTTGGCCTTAAGCAAGACCTGTGTGCTGTAAGTGCCATTTATCAGTATTTTCAAGGCTCTAACCCGCCTTCGTTCAATGTGTGGCCTACAATAACTAGCATTTGTTGATTTGTTTATTGTATCAAAATTCCAAATAAAACTTAAAACCACTGACTCTGTCAGAGAAACCTAAACACTGGGACATTTCATCCTTTAATTCCTCAGTATTCATTTTGTGTTAATTGACTTCCAAAATTTCTCTACAGAAATGAAAGGGAAATTTTCTAATCTGCTCTGTCCATGTACTTGCATTTCAGACATGGACATGCCATTGTTATTTGGCTCATAACTGTTTCCAAATGTTAGTTATTATGGACCCAGTTTATTAACAACATTAGCTGATTTTTACGTATCAGTATTATTTTATTTCTTTTAGTTTATAGATCTGTGCAACATTTTTGTACTGTATGTCTTCAAACCTGGCAGTATTAATACCCTTCTTACTGACATGTACTTTTAGTTTTAGAAAACTTTTATATTTATGTGTCTTATTTTTATATTTCTTTATTTATTACACAGTGTAGTGTATAATACTGTAGTTTGTATTAATACAATAATATATTTTAGTATGAAAATTTGGAAAGTTGATAAGATTTAAAGTAGAGATGCAATTGGTTCTCTTGCATTGAGATTTGATTTAACAGTGTTATGTTAACATTTATACTTGCCTTGGACTGTAGAACAGAATTTAAATGGGAATGTATTAGTTTTACAACTACAACCAAGTCATTTTACCTTTACCCAGTTTTTAATATAAAACTCTTAAATTTTGAAATTCACTGTGTGACTAATAGCATGATGCTCTGCAGTTTTATTAAGAGATTAGCCTAACCATAAAACTCTCATTTCCTTAGTAAGCCAAATTAGGATAACCTTCTATAAACAGTGTTGGGAACAATGTTTAACATTTTGTGCCAATTTGTTCCTGTATTCATGTATGTAAGTTACAAATCTGATTCTTCATTTTTAAGTTCCTTGTTACACCATGGTCATTTTCTAGTTTTTTACCAGACTCCCCCATCTCACAATAAAATGCATCAACAAGCCTGACCTGATGTCATTCTTTTCATTATTATCAAGATTTTCTTTGGAAAGCTCTCTGAAACGGGGTATTGCACAGTCATCCTGCCCTCAGTTTACCTTGGGCTGAATGTGGGTAACAAACTAAATGTTTTCGACATTCACCACTAAATCATGGACTTCCCTGTGGCTGAATGTTTCTGGGAAGATCAGAGTTGGCAACTAAAGGCTTCCTCAGAGCTTGCTCCCTCTTCCTGAAACCTTAACCACACCCCCTTATGATCCTGTGACTTCTCATCCTCAGGTCACTTCAGGGAAGCCCGGGTGTAGATGCCTTTCCTCTGTACGTTCCTCGTACCTTTCTTGCCACAGCTCTTACGCAGTTATTTTATTCCCTCCCCACGAGGAAGAGGAACCATATCTACCAGAGTCACTCTCACATCCCCAGTGCCTAGCAGAGTGCCTGGCACTAGTAGGTACAACAGATTTTATTGAATGAAAATGTAATTTGCATGTTAACAGAGCTCAGCTATGTCTTTACTACTCTCTTGCCTCTAATCCAAGAATATGTATATTAAATAATTCTAGCAATCTAATATTTTTCTTACTCAGGTCCTACTAAACATTTGACGTCATAGACAGTAAATTATGCTGCCTTTTTCAATAGAATGCCTTACTCTTCTGATTTGAGAGTTTATTTCTAGGTGTCTTTCTGATGCTTTCCCTCATGGGACATGACACAAGCATTCAAAGCCTGTAGATATGACTGCTTCCAGTATGAACGATGTGACCAATTCTAGGACCCACTTCTGTTTCTATGACCCCACATTCCTAAGTCCTCATTAACGTCATGTTGCTTCATTTCTTCTGTCACTGAGAACAGCTACCCAATAAACACCATGTAGGATTAGGAAATAAGAATAACCCTTCCTAGGAGGCCTTTATACAGCAATCACTGTAATAAGAAGCTCAAAAAGGCGGTGCTTGACATATTGATAAATGGCTAACAAAGGAATCTAGCTATTATCAGAGAAGTTTTGGAAAGGAAGACAAGTGAACACTTCCCAGTATTTGCCTAAATCACATAACAGTTGAGACATACGTTATTTATTTGTGCCATGTAAAGGTGCTTTACTACTATTATCAAAATTAATTTTCACAAAATACATATAAAAACCATGTGCTCATGAACACACACACACACACACACACATATTAATACCAGAATAAGGATTTAAACATAGGCTTATCTGGCTCTAAATCCATGTTCTTAACTAGCTTGTATCACATCTCCTATAAGAATAGCTCACACTAATTTAAACTCGAACTTGGCCTTAGAGAATATGAGAAGAAAATGTCACCAAGACCAATATACATTTCATAACAGGATGAAAAAGGAAAGGAGGGGCATGAGATTTCTCAAATCTGTGTGCAAACTTTAAAATTAGCCTTGAAAACATGAAACTACAGTAACTTAGTTTTCTCCTCTTAAGATCAAGGGAAGACATACTAGGACAATCACAATATGGACTTTGTCTCTGAACCTTAAGAAAAAGCAGAAGCTCCTCTGCTCTAATGAGCAAATACATTCCATTCAACACAGCAGAATACACATTTTTTTTTCCCAATAGCACATGGGACATTCATAAAGAGAAACCATATTACGGGCCATAAAACAACTCTCAAATTCAAAAAAATTGCAAATAAAATGTTTTCTCAGACTACAAAAAAATTAAACTAGAAATCTATAACAGAAATATATCTAGAAAATCCCCCAAAATTATTGGAAATAATACAAACACGTTTCTAAGTAACCCATGGGTAAAAAAAGAAATTAACAATTATAAAATAGGGTGAGCTAAATGAAAATGCACTATATCAAAACTTATAGTGTGCAGCAAAAGCAGTGCATATAAGAAAATTTATAGCATTAAATGCTTATATTAAAAAAAAAATAGAGGGCTCAAGTATCTAACCTACCTTAAGAACTAGAAAAAGAATAAAATTAAATCCAAACCAAGCAGAAAGGAAGCAATAATAAAAGACTAGTGGGGATGCCTGGGTGGCTCTGTCATTAAGCATCTGCCTTCGGCTCAGGTCATGATCCCAGGGTCCTGGGATCGAGTCCTGCATCGGGCTCCCTGCTCGGTGAGAAGCCTGCTTCTCCCTCTTCCTCTGCCTGCCGTTCCCCCTGCTTGTGCTCTCTCTCTCTCTGGCAAATAAATAAATAAAATATTTTTTAAAAAGACAAATTAATGGCATAGGAAACAAAAATAATAAATCAATGAAAAAGAATAAATCAATGAAATCAGAATCTGATTCTTCAAAAAGATTAATAAAATTGATAAACCCCCAGCCAATAAAGAAAAAAAGGAGACATAAATTGCCAATATCAAGAATGAGAGAGAAGACATCCTTGCAGATCCTACAGACCAAAAGGATAAAAAGAAAACATGAACTTTATCCCAATGAATTTGACAGCTTTGATGAAAATGACACATTTCTTGAAAGATCCAAAATACCAAACTCACTAAAGAAGAAATAGATAGCCTCAATAACCCAATGTCGATGAAGGTTTTTTAATTTAAATTTCTAGTTAAAAATCTCCCCACAAAGACTACAGTCCCAGACAGCTTCACTGGTGAGTTCTACCAAATATCTAAGGAACATATCGTACCAATTCTACATAAACTCGCTGAGAAAATTAAAAAAGGAGAAAACACTTCCACCTTAGTCTGTGAAGCCAGCATTAACCTGATACCAAAACCAGGAAATGACATTACAAGAAACAAAATCTACATACCAACATCTCTCATGAATATTGATGCAAAAATCCTTAACAAAATATTAGGCAATCAATTTGAACAGTGTATCAAAAGGAAAATATCTCATGACCAAGTGGGATTTATCCCAGGATTGCAAGGTTGATTTTGAATTGAATTCAAAATTCAATTAATATAATGCATCATATTTACAAAACAAAAAGGAGGCCAAATAATCATCTTAATAGGTGTAGAAGAAGCATCTGACAAAATTCAACACCAAGTCATAAAAATTCTCAGCAATCTAGGAATAGAAGGAAATTTCCTAAACCTGATAAAAATCATCTCACAAAAAACCTATACTTAATATCATGCTAAGTTATAAAAAAATTAAATGCTTTCTCCCTAAATTATGAACAAGGCAAGAATGTCTGCTCTCACACTTTTATTAAACATTGCACCAGAGGTCACACTGGGTGCAACATGACAAAAAAAGAAATTAAAGGCACACAGGTGGGAAAAAATGTAAAATTGTATCTGCAGACAGCTTGATTGTCTATGAGGAAAACAAGGAATTTACAAAAAAGCAACTAGAAATGGTGAGAGCAAGGTTACAGGATACAAGGTCATTATACAAAACTCAATAATATTCTACTACATGGTAGTGATAAAAATGGAAATTTAAATTTAAAAAACAGTACCATCAAAAATGAAATATTTAGGGATAATTTAACAAAATTCACAAAAAAAAAAAAAAACAACCCTGTGCCCTGAAAACTATAAAACATTGCTGAAAGAAACTAAAGATGCAAAGAAAATAGATACTCCTTCTTTATGGATTAGAAAACTCAGTATCATTATGGTGTCAATCCTCCCCAAATTTATCTATTGATTCAATACAATTTCAGTGAAAATCCCAGCCACATAATTATAGAAATGGACATGCAAAGACTTAAAGTAGGCAAAACAATTTTAAAAAGGAATAAAGTTGGAGGACTTACACTGATTTCTAGAGTTACTATAAAGCTAGAGTGACTATAAAGTAGTCAATACAGAATTGTATTGACATGAGAATAGACATATAAATCAAGAAAACAGGATTAAGAGCTGAGAGAAGATCCATACATTGACAGTCAATCGATCATTGCCAAACGTGCCAAGATAACCCATCTTTAAAAATGTAGTGCTGGTATTAAATATCCATATGCAGGAAAATGAACTTGATCTGTACCTCCTACCATACACAGAAATTGTTTCAAAGTGGATTATAGACCTAAATATAAGAGCTAAAGTTGTAAATCTTGAAAACAAATTCTTTGTAACCTTGGGTTAAGAAAAGATTTCCAAGATAAGACACAAGAAAGATGAATGAATCATAAAGAAAAAATTGACAAATTGAACTTCACAAAAATTGTAAACTTTTGCTCTCCAAAGAAAATCAAAAGGGAAGACATAGATTGGGAGAAAATATTTGCAAACATGTATCTATATACCCAAGAGAAATGAAAACATACAACCACACAAAAAAACTGTATACCATGTTTATAGCAGCGTTGTTTATGATAGCTAAAAACTGGAAACAAACCCATTGTCAATCAACTGATGAATAGATAAATATGGTATACCCATAGAATGAAATAGTATTTGACAACAAAAGGAATGAAGTATTGATGCACCTTGAAAACTTTATGCTAAGTGAAAGTAGCTAGTCACAAAATACTACATGTTCTATTATTCCACGCTATGAAATGTCCAAAATAGGCAAATAGATTAGTGGTTGTCTAGGGCTAGGAGTAGGGAAAGAATGGATAGTGACTGCTAATGGATATGGGTTTCTTTCGGTATAATGAAAGTGTTCTAAGTTAGATTGTGGTGATATTTGCACAAGTCTGTGAATATACTAAAAACTATGGAACTGTACACTTCAAATGGGTAACTTTACGGTACATGAATTACATCTCAACAAAACTGTTAAAAATATGTGTATATAAATTTTGAATATATAAAGAACAATACAACTCAATAATAAGACAACCCAATTTTTTTAAGTAAGCAAAATATTTGAAAAGATAACTTTACCAAGGAAGGTCTAGAGATGGGAAAAAAGCACATGAAACAATGATCAACATCATTAGTAATTAGAGAAAGGCAAATTAAAACCACAACGTGTATCACTACACACCCAATAGAAGGCTAACATTCATAATCACTAAAACCCAGTAATACCAAATGTTGGCCAAGATATAGAGCAACTAGAATTTCCAGGCATTGGTGGTGGGAATTTAAAATAGTACAACCCCTTTTAAAAATAGTTTGTCAGTGTTTTATAAAGTTAAACACATGCTTAACATACCCAGAAACCCCCTCCTTGGTATTTACACGAGTTAAATGAAAACATACGTTCAAAGACTCCTATTAAGATGTTCATAGCAGTTTTAGTCATAATAGCCACACTGACAATAACCCAAATGTCTATAAAACATTAAATTAATAACAAATTGCAGTATTTTCATACAATGGAATACTGCTCAGCAATAAATATAACAACAAACACATAACAACATGGATGAATTGCAAAAGCAGATATGCTAAGTATAACATGATTGTGTGTTGGCTACACAGATACATACACTTGTAAAAATTGTAAAAATTATCCTTCCTGATGTCAACCTCACATAACCTCCATTTCCTTTATTAATTAAAAGAAGATCAAAACAACAGGTAATAAGCACTGGTTTTGTGTGCTAAGTATATATTTGGGTGGTGTTGCCCTTGTTTTTGTGCAGTGACTCAATATTTCTGTTATTGGATTGAGTTTCTTTTTCTTTTAGTCTTCGAATCCTGGAAGGTGGGAAGAAACATCTCTGAAATAGCAGATATATTCAAGACAGATTACAACTTAGACTTGTTTTCAGGTCATCTGGATCTTCATAAAATATTGTTTTCTATTATTTCTTGGACTTGTATATTCCTTTTTGTGGTCAAATATACTACATGAAATATAAAATTTACCTCTTTAACTACTATTCAGTGTACAGTTCAGTGACATTAAGGACATTCACAATGTTGTGTGGCCATCACCATTATCTATTTTTCATCATCCTGAACAGAAACTCTGTCCCCATTAAACAATAACCCCCATCACCTCCTTCTCTCCAGCCCCTGTTAACCATTTATTATATTTTGTGTCTTTATGAATTTGTCGATTCTAGGCACCTCATATAAGTGGAATCATGCAATATTTGTCCTTTTGTGTCTGGCTTGTTTCACGTAGTATAAAGTCCTCAAAGTCCATCCCCGCTATAGTTCGTATCAGAATTTCATTTCTTTCTAAAGCTGAATATTCTATTGTATATTTATGCCACATGTTTATCCACTCATCTGTTGATGGACATTGGGTTGTTTCTATCTTTGATTACTGTGAATAATGCTTCTGTGAACATTGGTGTACAAGTATTGGAGTCCCTGCTTTCAATTCTTTGAGGTGTATACCTACAAGTGGACTTGCTGGATCATACGGTGATTCTATGTTAAACCTTTTGAAGAGTTGCCCAACTGTCTTCCACAGTGGAAGCCATTTTGTATTCTGCTAGCCATGCACAAGCATTCCAATTGCTCCACATCCTTGCCAACACTTATTTCTGTTTCATCTTTTTAGTAATAGCCATTCTAATGGGCGTGAGATGGTATCTGATGGTGGTTTTGATTTGCACTGACTCTTGACTTCCCTGCCGTTACCAACAACATACTTCTCCCCCCATCCATCCCCATCCCAATAAAAACCACTGGCACCCACCCAGAGGCTCAGCCACATTTTAGAATCAAGAAGAAGGCATGAAGGAGGGAGCTTCTCTCCTGTGGAGTATCTCCGGAAGAAACTGATCTCTTATTCTCCCTTTTGAAAATGAAAACAGCAGTTTTATTTTTCTGATTGCCATAGGCACCATTATTTTGGTTGCAGACATAAACATTTAGCAAGGTAAAAATCAAGATCTATGAGAAGGAATAGCTGTCTTTTAATTCATTCAGTATTTTTCTTCTTTTTTTTTTAAAGATTTATTTATTCATTTGAGAGAGCAAGAATGAGAGAGAGTACATGAGAGGGGGGAGGGTCAGAGGGAGAAGCAGGCTCCTTGCTGAGCAGGGAGCCCGATGCGGGACTCGATCCAGGGACTCCAGGATCATGACCTGAGCCAAAGGCAGTCGCTTAACCAACTGAGCCACCCAGGCGCCCTCTTTTTTTTTTATTATTAGTTTCAGGGGTAGAATTCGGTGATTCATCAGTTGCACACAACACCCAGTTGTCACCACATCAAGTGCCCTCCTTAATGCCCATCACCCAGTTACCTCACCCCCTACCCATCTCCCCTCCAGCAACCCTAAGTTTGTTTCCCATAGTTAAGAGTCTCTATGGTTTGTCTCCCTCTCTGTTTCTATCTTATTTTAGTTTTCCTTCCCTTCCCTTATGTTCATCTGTTTTGTTTCTTAAATTCCACATATGAATGAAATCATATGGCATTTGTCTTTCTCTGACTGACTTATTTTGCTTAGCATAATACCCTCTAGTTGCGTCACGTCATTGCAAATGGCAAGATTTCATTCTTTTTGATGACTACTATTCCATTGTATATATATACCACATATTTAGGAAACAACAGATGTTGGTGAGGATGCAGAGGAAGGGGAACCCTCTTACACTGTTGGGGGGAATGCAAGCTGGTGCAGCCACTCTGGAAAACAGTATGGAAGTTCTCAAAAAGTTAAAAATAGAACTACTCTACAACCCAACAATGTACTACTGGGTATTTACACAAAGGATACAAACATAGTGATTTGAAGGGGCACATGCACCCCAGTGTTTATAGCAGCAAGGTCCACAATAGCCAAACTATGGAAAGAGCCCAGATGTCTATCGATAGATGAATGGTTAATTCACTCAGTATGTATTGAAACTGAGTTGTAAGGCAGTATGCACAATATTAAGGACAGACCAGACTGCCATGTTCACATCCCAACTTAGACAGTGATGCACCTGACAGCTCCATGATCCTTGGCAAGTTACCTAACATCTCAGAGCCCGTTTCCTTCCTGGTAAAATGGAGATGGTGTTAAAAGAACCCACTTCAAAAGGTTGTTGTGATGATTACATGAGTTCATACATTGAAAGCACTTAGAACGGTGCTAGGCACTTTGTTAACTGCTGAACGTTAGCTGTGATTATCTATGATGAGGTATGTATTGTGAAGGTGAAGCATCTGTGGAATACCTTAGTATACCACAGGATACAGTCATACACAAAAGTACATACAGGAGAACACAAGGAAACCTACGGAGCATAGGACCCGTCCTTTCCCCCCATGCTTCTCTATCATTTGGGTCTTTTTCTCCAGTCTTACAATCCAATTTCTTTGTTACCTCTTATCCTATCACAAAGAAACCTTTGGTTTCTCCCAGTCGGATAAGCCTAGTTTTAACTCTTGGAATGTGAGAAATCACTCCTCAGATTCTTCATTCGTAAAATGTATTTAATATGCTCTGTCATGAGAATTAAATGAGAAAATGTGTACAAGTGTTTTGAGCATGTGCTGCATATAGTAGACGCTTAGTAAATAGATTTCTTCTTTTGACTATTCATCTTCACATGCTGCCCTGTTAATCTTTCTTAAGGACAACCCTGATTCCATGTTTGATCCATTCATGTTTGATCATCTTAACTGAATGAATGAATAAATAAGGATGTGAGAACAGGGAATACAGTATAGCACATTTCTCAAAGTGTGCTCTCTGGGATATTAATGTATGTTGTGTGGGGGAAAGGGGAGGAAATCCATGGACAAGTAAGTTTAGGAACTGCTGAGCCAAACAAAAATTAACAGTTGTCTTTAATGTATGACTTCTCAGAGCATTTAAAGTGTTACTTTTGTTTTGTGATTCTCCAAAAAGCAGAGTCCTTATAAACATAGAGTCCTTATGATCCCAAGATTGGTGTTCTGATGTTGGGAAACTAATTATGAAGAGCACATAAAGTTTCCAGGAGGCATGGTACATATGAGCCAATTCTAAAAGAATTGCAAGGATTTCAGTAGACCAAGATGGAAGAAAGAAAAAGAACTTTCCAGATAGCATTTCATAAACTACAGAGGCAGGAAGGTACAAGTCACATTCAGGGAAAAGCATGAAAACTGTTTATCTCTAAGGTTCCTCTAAGAGCCTGAAGGGTGACAGGGCCAGGAAGGAAGGTTGTGGGAATGTTGCACTGCAGACTGGGATATTTGGCCTTTATCATATGATGCTATGAAGGTTTCTGCACCCAGAACTGATGGAATAAATGGTGACAAAGGAATCACTGGTTTTAATTAGAAAGGCATGCTACATGTGTAATGGTTTGCCAGGAAGAAGTCCATATGCTGCAAAACGAAATGAAGCAATCTCAGGTTTTATAAACAAGGCGATTTGTTTGTCACATTACTAAATCCATAGTCATAATAAGGTTTCTGTCATGCTTAGTGTTCTAGTTTGCAATAAGTGTCATGTGAAAGAATCTATTAAAACCCTATTAGGATGAACAAATTATTTTTTTCAACTTCTTCAGAACAGAAGCTATAAATCACATCCTCCCAATTTCTTGGCTCAGATTTGCAGCCTACATTCACATATTTGGGGCAGCTGAAGTTTGTATCCTTTAAGCAAACCTGAAACGTATTCACTTCAAGAGCGATTTAGTGCTTGTGGATATCATCTCTCAACCAAAAGCTGGTATATGGCACGCCGTAGACAGAAGTGCGATGCATGCACACCACTTCCTCCATAAATCAAGATGCAATATCACCATGAATTGCTGCTGAGTTTGTGCTCTTAGGAAAGACTGGTTGTTGCAGATTGGAAATGTCCTAATCAGCACCTTTCACTCAAATTAAATGAAAGGCAAATGCTATTTTATAAGTTGAAAATGTATTAATCTTCAATATTAAATAACAGGAAAGTTGAACAAATTTTACTCCAGATCTAACATGTTCCCTTGGATTATATCATCCCAAAGAACCATTTTTTTTTCTTATGATAAGAACTTTTAAGACTTACTCTCTTGGTTACCAGCAGGGATGTGGCTGGGGAGATAGGTAATAAATGATGGGATTAAGGAGTGCACTTGTAATGAGCACTGGCTGATGTACGAAATTGTTGAATCACTATATTGTACACCTGAAACTAATAAAACACAGGGCATTAATTGTCCTGGAATTTAACATCACATTACAAAATAATCTCATAAAAATAAAATAAAGTGTTTATTCATGCACACACAAAGATTTACTCTCTTATCAAGTTTCAAATATATAATACAGTACTATTAACTATAATCACAATGCTATACATCACATCTCCATGGCATTTAGCTTATAACTAGAAGTTTGTGCCATTTGACCCCCTTCACCCTAAGAATCATCTTGAATTTAAATTATTTTTTTATTTTAAACTGCAACATTTTGAGTTTTAATTATTTCAAATCAGTGTAGGAACAATTTCAAACTCTTCCAAAAACAATATTTGTTATGGCACTTGCAGTGAGGGAGAAGTGTTTCCTGAGGGTATGTTCACTTATTGACACCTGTCTCTGTAGTTCTACTCCAGATGCAAAGAAGATCTGTATCTTGCAATTTGTTTTTTGTTTTTTTCTAACTGTAATTCATACCCCTTTTAGTTTATAACCTAGTGCTCATTCTCAGCACTACTCTGTCTAAACGTACAACCAACCGCACTGCTTCAGACTTGACTACAGGAATCCTTGGATGTATTTATTTTTCTTTCTCGTCACCCAGTCAGTCACACTGGCTCCCTGCGCTAGGACCTTTGTTCGTGCTGCACCCCCCTCCCTCCCACCACCGTATAAAATGCTATTCTTTCTCCTCCTCACCAGATTAAGTCTCATCATTTGCAGAGAGAAACCTTCCTTGACTGCCATCACTGGGTCAGTGTTCCTTGTATCACCTCTCATAGGCTTTCTCCACTCCTTAGAACTCACCACAGGTGTAATTTTTGTTTTTGTGTGATCAATTGATAGTAGCCTGATTTCCCCTAGATCCTAATCTCCCTGAGATAAAGGGATCTGGTCCCTCTCTTCTATCATATATGACATGAAGTTACATTTAACTTATATACTCTAAACCCCTTAATATGACTCCCAAGAAGTTGTCTGGTTTAGAAAAATCCCAAGGAAAATTGAAAAGAGGACAAGAATTACCAAAAAGTGAGAAAGGTTTTGCTGATTTTTAAAGAAAATTGGATCTGCTTTCACCAATACAAACAAATTAGAAGATGAATCTGCCTAATCAGGTAGACATACCTCTGGCACAACTATCCAAGATTAAAAAGAGATGATGTAAATCAAATCCTGAATTAAAGGAGGATTAACCATGACACAACAGAGATATAACAGAAGTAAAAATATTAAGAACCCAGCCGTAACAAGTGTAGAAAATCTAGACAAAGTGAATAAATTCTGGAAAGATATAAAATACAAAAAAAAAAAGGGCAAGAAGAAAGAAGTATTGAGTATATCAATAATTATTAGGGAAATTAAAGTTGCCAAAAAGTACCCAGACCCACAGGGTATTGCTATGGATTGAATGTTTGTATCCTCCCAAAATTCCTATGTTGAAGCCTTATCCCCAGTGTGATGGTATTTGGAGGTGGGAGTCTTTGGAAGGTGGTAGATCATGAGGTTGGAGCCTTCATGATGAGATTAGTGTCCTTACAAAAAAAAGACTCCCAGAGAGCTCCCTTACTCTCTTTCTTCCATGTGGGGAGTACAGCATGAAAATTGCTGTTCATGAAGCAGGAAGCACATCTTAATCAGACAGTGAATCTACTGGCACCTTGATCTTGGACTTCCCAGCGAGAAATAAGTGTTTGTTGTTTATGCCACGCAGTCTATGGTATTTTTATTACAGCAACCTGAACTAAGGTATTATGGGTTCATTCTACCAAAGGAAATCCCTCCTGTATGCTTGATTTTGAAATTGAATAAGGAGAGTACAAGAAAAATAACAGTTCTTTCTTTCCATGAACTCTGACCAAAATATTAGCTAACCAAGTCCAACGGGTATTGGCAATGTGACAGCATCAAGAAAAGGTTATCCTGTAACTTTAAGCATGAGTTAGCATCAAGAAAGCAGCCACATTATGGGCTAAGGTACTAAGGACTAAAAAAGAAAAATCATCTTATTATAAAAATATATGCAGAAAATTACTAGGTAACATTCAACACCTGTCATTGATTTTTATTTAAAAAATGCTATTAATATAAGAATATTTTCTTATTTTGACAAAATCTAAATAGAAAAAAAAAAGACATACTTAGTCAACAAAAACATCTCACATAATAGGAAAGCCTAAATATTCCCTTAAAGATTGGAAATGCCTACCATCATCCTTACTACCTAATATAAATCCTCAGTTACTGGCAATCATTCTGAGACAAAAAAATAAATAAAAGAAATAAGAACTAAAAGAATCCAAAGAGGAGAGATAAAAACAGTTTTTGTTTGCAAATTTGATAATCTACATAGAAAACCCAACAGGACCATTAGATGAATCATAATAAGGGAGTTTATCAATATTGTAAGGTAAAATATCAACTCACAAAAAAGAATTTTGTTCTTCATCTATGATAGCCAACTTAGAAATAAAAAAGAAGATAGAATTCACAATAGTTACAAAGATTATAATGTACATAGGAACTAAAATAGTAAATAATGTAAAAAATGTATTATTAATTGATACAAAAGAAAATCCAAATAAATGGTGAGATATACTATGTTCATGGATGGATGAGTTAACATTAAAATCAATTATTCTCTAGTTAATCTATAAATTGAATGTCTAATAAAATTCCAGCTGGATTATTTGAGAGGTTCAAAGATTCTACTATAAATTGTTCACAGAAAAATTAAAGTGCACAGAAAGAAAAGTCAATTTTGAAAAAGAAAAACAAAGAGTTGAGAAATCCATCCTATTGGACACTGACACAATCCAAAACAACTAATAAAACTTTGGCAGTGGTAGAGGTACATGCCAATAGACAAAGAGAGCAGAAAAGTGGCTCAGAAACAAATATAATTGATCCTCATTAATTGTGGATTCCATATTTTTAAATCTGCCCACTCACTAAAATTTATTTGTAAACCCAAAATCAATATTCACAATGTCTTAGTGGTCATTTGAGAACATGCACAGAGTGGTGAAAAATTTGAGTCACTGGATGTACAAGTTGGTAACTGAGGCAAACAAGGCAACACTCTGTCTTCTTGTTTCAGCTTTCATATTGTAAACAAGTGTTTTGTGGTCTACTCAGTGCCACATTTTTCACATTTCTGTGAGGGTTTTTTTTGTTGATTTCAAAGTTTAAAATGGTCCACAGGCATAGTGCTAAAGTACTGTCTAGTGTTCCTAAGCAAGAAAGTTGTGATGTGCCTTACAGGAAAAAATATATCTTTTTGATAAATTTTTTTAGGTATATGTGAGGGTGCTGTTGGCCATGATGAGTTCAATGTTAAGGATCCAACAATACAATATATCCACAAAAAGGACAAGGAAATTTGCTAACCTATACATGAGGCTGCTCAGGAATGTGCTATAGTAACATCCAGAGTGCATGATGAAGCGATGGCGGAGGGGAAGGCAGCTACATTTGTGGACTCGCTAGATGACCACCTGTAAGAAAACCATAGTAGACAGCACTGTTGTGAGCCATTAAAGCCAAAGACGTTTACTATCACATTTTACCCAGGGGATGGAGATGCTAAATCCTTCTGGGTGAGTGCTGGCTGGCTTGCAAATTTCAAAAAGCAATAGAGTCTGAAAAATGTTAAACTTGCAGGAGGGGAGGTTCCATAGACCAAGAGGTGGCAGAAGAATTTTTAAAATACCTGCTAAGTGTTTTGCAGGAAAATGGAACAGCAGGTTCTCAACGCTGATGAGACAGTCCTGTTTTACAAGGATGTTGGCAAATGAACTTATAGAATGTGAGTGGCCTCCAAGCCCCTGGCTTTAAATCATTCAAAGCGAATTTAATTATTTGTGAGAAATATATCTTAAACAAGTTGTTTTTAAACAGAAACACCTACAAAACAAGGTTCTCTGTGGATTGGTTGATGAAAACCTTGTGATCAGAGGCGCAAAGAAACTTGACCTTGTATTCCCCTAGGAACAGTGGTTCCCCATTCACCAATTTTGTATCAGTTTAGCACTATTCACTAATTCAACAGCAGAAGATAACTATAGCGAGTAATGAGAATTGACTGTGTGTGTTGTTATATTAATTAAACAGGGAGTCCATTAGGCTTAGGTGAATCTGATGCCCTAGCACCCTACTTAAGCAACCAAAACCTAAGTCTATAAATACCTCAAGGTCATGAAATTGAAATGCTAGGGACCACCAATCACAAAGAGCCAACTAGGCTTTAAGCTACAACCAGTCAAATAATTTCCATTCTTCGCTTCTGAACCTATGCCCTTTTCCCAGCTCCTATCAGGAGAGTGCCCCTAACCTCTTCTGGCTTAGTGTTGCCCTATTCAAATCGATTTTTTGCTCAAATAAACTTAAAAATTTTAATATGCCTTAGTTTTCTTTTAGTAGTGTGTATATGTGTGCGTTTGATATATAATAAAGTTGGCACCACAAGTGAATGGGAAGAGGGCAGATTATTTAGTAGGTGGTGCTGAGTAAACTGAATCACCATATGGAAAAATAAAAGTAAATTCCTATTTATATGATTTATAAAAATTGATCCAGAGGAATTAAAGACCATTGAATTTTGTGGGAAAAACTATAAGGCTAATGGAAGAAAATGCAGGAGAGTATCTCTGATTTAGGGGCAGAAAAGGACTTCTTAAACAAGACCCGAAAAGAATGAAGCATAAAGTTAAAAAATTAAAATATTCGACTACACAGAATTAAAGAGTTCTTTATCATAAGGGTTAACCTAATCAGATTTAATTAACATATAACAGACTAGGGAAAGATATTTTCTCTATCTAAAATGATAGGGGATTAATGTCCTGAATATGCAAGAAATCCCTGGGAACAACAACAACAACAAGAAAAAAACAACAGAAAATCCTGTAGAAAAGTTTGGAAATGGATATGAAGGGGCACTTTATAAATGGGAAATCCAAATGACTAGGAAAAATATGAAGAGATGCACAAACTTACAATAAAAAAAATGCAAATGTAAACAAAAAGAGCATTCCTCATGAGAGTGAGAACATGAAGAAAACAAAATGCAAAAACAGGAACGCTCATATACTGCTTTTTTTTTTTTTTTTTTTTTTTTTGACGGAGAGAGAGACACAGCGAGAGAGGGAACACAAGCAGGGGGAGTGGGAGAAGGAGAAGCAGGCCTCCCGCCAAGCAAGGAGCCCGATGCAGGGCTCGATCCCAGGACCCTGGGATCATGACCTGAGCCGAAGGCAGACGCTTAACGACTGAGCCACCCAGGCGCCCCAACCCTCATATACTGCTAATGGGAAAGTAAACCAGTCCAACCATCTTGCCAATATGTAGTCGGGTTAAGTATGCCCATATTACTCACCCAGCAGTCCCACCTCTGAGTACATAACCCAGAGAAATTCCCATAGAGGTCTTTCCTGGTGGTGGGTAGGAGGCAGTTCACAGTGTTGTTTATGGCCTCAGGAAGCTCAGAAATCTGTGTTGATTTCTATGAGAATAAGCAAGAAACTATGTGGAAGGCATATTGTTTAATGCTGTGTAGTAGGAGAAGCTACAAAATCGATCTGCCTACCACAACCAGAAGAGGTCTTAAAAACAGCGTTGAGTGGGAAAAAAAAGAAAAAGAAATAGAATCAGAAATACACACAATATCATACATTTTATAAAGATGCATATATACAGTGGCCCTAAAATCTGAAAACATGAATAATATTTTATTTTTCTGCATATTGAACCCCCTTGATTATTTCTCCCGGAGTATAATAAAGGCACAAGTTTACTTAGTATAAATCAGAGGCACAAGTCATCAGAACCAGCACATGATAGACACATGTGCAAGGATGGATAAAATGCTGCGTTGATGCATTCCTTGAGATTCTGCTTTGAACTATGCATTTGCTAAGGAGGGGTCACACACCGAGCATACCATGCATTTTTAATATCAAAAAACCATTTATCATGTGAATTTAATGATGTGCCCAGACTTTATAGACACACTGTATGTCTGTGGACATATCAAATACAGTAGCATGCTTGTCTATGATGATTGCAAGATTGGGAGTTAGGATGGTGGATGAAGGAGGAGAAAAGCCAAACAAGAGGCTTTCGCATGGACTGATGAGGAAAGTGTGCCATAAACTGAACGTGATCAACTCAACCTTCTGTCTGCGAGCCTGAAGCCTGGTAGCAGCCAAGTGTGACAGGTATGCTGAAAGTGAACTTGCCCTGACATTACAGGACACAAGCTTGAGCCCTTTGGTGTACAATGTTTTTTAAATGATTGTTACTGTAAACAATTTTTGTTAAAAGAAAGTAGATCTCCCTCCATCTTCACTAAATAATTGTTCAATGCATCTGAAAGATCATCAGGGCCTAAGGGGTAAAACCTTCCAGAAGGAAACACAGGCAAAAATATTTGTGATGTTGGCGCAAATCAAAATGTCTCTGAGATGATAATAAAAGGCAATCTAAAGATGAAAGAATGAGTAAATTGACTTGGTCAAAATTAAAACTTTTGCTCTTTAAAAGACATCACTAAAAAAATGAGAGGGCAAGACATGAACTGGGAGAAAATACTTACAAATCATGTATCTGATAAAGGACTGGTGCAGAAAATATTTGAAGAACTCAAAATTCACAAAACAACCCAACTTAAAAGTATAGAGAACATATCCAAACAGAGGCTTTACCAGAGGAAATATACAGATGGCAAATGAGCACATGCCAACATGCTTAACATCACTAATCGTTAGGGAGATGCCAAAGTCATGACAAAATGCTGAAGTAACACTACATACTTATAGAATGGAGGGAAAAGCCAAGATTCGACAATACCAAGTGTTGGCAAGGAGAGAGAGCAGCTGGAAATCTCACACTGCTGTGGGCATGCAAGATGGCCCAGCTACCTTGGAAAACAGTTTGGCAGTTTCTCAAGAAGTTACACATGCTCTTACCAGTAACACCCAGTGTTCTCACTCCCGAGCATTTACTCAAATGAAATGAAAACTAAAATCTTGTATGCAAACTTTTCTAGAAACTTTACCAGTGATTGCCAAAAATCTCTCAATGGTGGAAAAGATAAACAAGAAAAGGGAACAATGCAAATGAATCTCAAATGCATTCTGCTAACTGAACAAGGCCAGACTCAAAAGCTGATGATTCCATTTATATGACCTCCTAGAGGAGATATGGAGAGAATAGGGACAGAAATGAATCAGTAGTTTCCAGGAGGTGATGGTGGGGAGAAAGGGCTCAGGGAAATGTTGAGGTTGGAGAGGGGGTGACAGAATGTTCTATGTCTTGACTGGGATGGTGGTTCCACAACTAAATACATTATGCCAAAGCTCACAGAACTGTGCACTGAATGAGTTGATTTTACTATATGTGAATTGTACCTCAATTAAAAAAAAGAAAAACTCATCAGGCCTTGAAGGGACATCAAATCCTGAAACACTGAAGGGCACATGCATGTCTCCAGTGGATCCGGGTGCTGCCCTGTGCCTTCTGGTTGGTGTCCATCTCTGCCCCACCCACTGAGTCCTGTCCCCACCGAAGCATGCCCCAAAGATTGCTGTGACAACATGGCTTCCCTCATCCCCACACCCCTTCAACCCACTCCCTAATATGCACACACCACACACACATGCACACACACTCACACACACTCATACTTGTACTACAAGAGGCTGCCCTTTCTCCCTCTCCGTCCCCCTTCTCTCAGAGCCAATCAGAGCTAAGCTCCTAAGGAAAACTTGGGAACCAAGACCACTGTTGGTACCATACCCAGCCACCAACTTTTGTAGGCCGACCCAAGACCCTAAATTACTGCCAAGCAGGACACTGTTCCCACCGGGAAATAACCAAATTAATACTGAATGTTCAGAGCATACCCTGGTTCTAAGCTGAGGACTGTCTGTACCGTTTGCTTGGAACAACTTCTTCTCTTTGGGGTTTCAAGCCAGGCCAGGGCTGTAGGCAGGTCTAGCAGAAGGCCCGGCATCATCCCATCCCACCTCTGCTGAGCCTAACAAGAGGCGCCCCACCCTGAGCATCTGCCCAGACAGACTGAGAAGCTGATGGAGCTTAAGGCCCTTTCTTTCCACTATTCCACACCCTGTGGCAACACCCCACCTCGGCCCTAGGGTATCCAGCATGCTGGTGCTTTCCTACACTCATCGTGTGGGACCTCTCCTGTGAAGTCTCAGGCCAACTCCTCCATACCAAGTGGCAGAGCCTCATGAGAGTGAAGGGGCTTCTCCTGAACCCACTCTTTACTAGGGAAAGAAGTCTGAGCTCAAGTCGAAGGCTCTCAGGTCACAAATTGCAGGGGTGGGATTTAGGTGGGGAAGAGGCGGGGGAGGTTTCTTATGGGCAAAGGAGTCTTGCATTGGAGGAACAATGGCTTCTCGCGTGTTTTAAATCTACAGTTAAGGATTGTGTTTCAGCACTCTGCCAGAGATCTGTCACAGGACCCTCACCCCTGCTGAACCACAGCTCAATGTGAAGGACAAATGGCCTGGAGGTCACTGCTCAGGGGTTCCCTGGGACCTTCGGGATGAAGTGCAAACCTTCAAGCCATGTCTGAGGCTCCGGCTGGCTCTCCTGCCTGCCCCTCTCCAAGATCTGCAGCCTCTGGCCAGCATGGCAGGCCCCAAATGTCCTCATCCCCTGGCCTAAAATGTCCCTCTCCATCCCCCACCTCCTCCCACCCTGGCAGATGCTCCCCTTTTCCCCCAAGGCTGGGCTCAACGTTGCTACTCCATCCAGTGCCACCTTAGGAAGTGGGCACGACATACCCAGGCTGGACTTATTCTCTGTCCCTCCCCTGGACTGCTTGCTCTGAATGGTGTTTGGAAGCAGTGCCACAAACCAGCGTCTTTGGTCCATGTCCTTAAATGGAAGGACCGCCTCACTGAACAGGTCTTAAAAGATAGGTCAGATCCACCTGCCTGTGATGACTCAGGAGTAGCCTACCTGAAGGCAGGGGCAGCTGAGACACTCGTGGAGGCTGAACTAAATGCAGGTCAGACCACCAGCAGCAGACGGTCCGCCATGATCTGGCTTGGAGCAGAAAGCCTAATCTGGAATTTGTGGACACCAGAGTGGAGAATCCCCAGGAACTTCCTTTCCCCTTAGATTCTCACTTAGCGGCCCAGTCCTGAGCATCTCATCCTCCTGACTGCACACTGTTGGGGGAGGAAGTCCAGAGCACACAGCTTACTGAGATGAGGGACCACAGCTCTGCAGGAGGGTCCATCTATGGGAGAGGGTTTGAAGGGCCCTGGGCGTTGGGGCCTCTGTACACATGGCCCAAAAGAGCTACTGGGGATTGGAAATGAAATCATGCAGAGACCTAACACCACACTTAGGGTTTTAACAAGGGTTCTGCTTGTGCTGTGGCAGGCTTCCAGCTTTGCCACAGGTGACCCGTGTCAAAGCGTGACTTTAGTACATCTGTGTTTGGCCTAACCCATCCTGGCCCCCCATGGTGGGGCATTTAGGCAAGGGCCTCAAGACTTGCCATCCGGGACGGGACTCCTTTCTTCATGACTCGGAGGCTTTGGGGCAGATTGCTGCCCCCAGCAACCCTGTCCACTAAGATGGCCATGGCCAGAGCACACTGTGATGTGGTCCACTCAACGCCAGAGGCTGTGGGGAGTCCAAGCAGGAAGTGGATGAGGAGGCACCAGGATTTGAAACTCCAAGGTGGGCACAGAGTAGGGACAGCATGACCTTCAACAAGCCACTCAACCTCTGCAGAACTTGGTGTCCTCATCTGTGCTCTGCATGGGGAGGACAGTCTTTATGAGGAAATGAGAACATGTATCTAAAAGCAATTAAAATTAGTAGCATGACAGAAATATAAACTATTTTCTGAGGTCCCTTCCAGACCCATGCTGTATGTTTCTGCAAAATCCAGACTCAGAAGGGCCAGCAGCTTGGTGACCGGGGAGAGGAGGAGTGGACAGCTCAGCGGGAGGAAGGAGCTGGGTGTCGACAGGCCGTCTTCCCACTGACACAAGCACGTGGCCATCCCGAGGGCTGATGTGGCACTGTGGAGAAATGGAAGCACATCACGAAAAGGACACGGGTGGTCCTCAGCATCTGAGACGCCTCCTTAAGGAGCCGGGGATATTTTCCTGATGGCTCGTTTACCCCTCAGATCCGAATCCATCATTGATCTTCCGGGCACAGCAACATCAGAAGCCAGTCCATCATGGCTGCTACCATCATGGCGTCCAGAAGCCATGGAGGACTGCAGGGCGACCACCACGCTCGGAGCGCCCGAACACAGCACACACTCGGCTTGTCCGTCTCTCACAGCGAGACCACCACCAAGGGGACTGAGCTCCCAACTTCCCAGCACTGAGGGAAGGGCATCACCGTGGAGAGCCTGAGGGCAGACAAGCCAAGAACGGGAGGCTCTGAGGAGGCCGTCACAGGGGCCTGGCTGAGCTCCGGCTGAGGTGGCAGGGCCAGCGAGGGACAGACAAGGCGGCGTCTTCAATGGCCATTCCCTCCATGAAGACAGCAGTGGGACAGTGAGTGCTTTCAGGTGGAGAAGAGAGACTTCTAAAAGGGGTTGAGGCCGAGGGTGTGGTCAACGAGGGAAGGCAGGGAGGCTGTGGACACCTGCCCATATCCCCCCTGCCAGGGCTGCGAGGCAGGAAGGCCCAAAAGGTTCTTAGCCCCCTGGAAAGAGACTCTCCATCTTGTTTTTGTTTACATGGGCCTTTTCCCTCGAGCTCTTTGAGCGAGTTGACTCAATCTGTCCAGTCATGACCTCTCACGGCACTTGCCATAAGTTTGGTCATATCTTTATGTTGAAAAGAATCGTGTGGTTTATTCATTTTTGCTCACTGACTTTTTTCCAACCATGTCCCTGAGGGCTGCCGACTTTCACAGAGCCGCAGGAGAATGATGACTAAAAGGGGAACTTGGCTGCCTGGGTCTATTTCTCCATTTTTTTCAGTCATTTCCCCTCTGGGGCAAACCTAGAAAAAAATGAGTGGCTGTAGCTGGTAGTGAGCAGAGATACCAGGGGCCCCAGGGGGCTTGCTATCCTCTGATCTCTCAGCCTCCCTCACTCAGTTCTGAGATTTATCCAGAAAAAGCACTTTCCTGTCCGTCTGTGGAATGATTATATAAACGTAACATTTCATCTACATCAGCTCCTGGAGGCTTTGGCATCAGATTGACTTTAATGCTGAAGGAACAGAACGCAATCCATTTAGGGGACCAGGAACATCTCAAAAATGTCCTTTCTTCCCGTTGCAGCTGTGCCATGATGACATTTACACAAAATGAGATAAGATAATAACATTTTTTGAGAACTCTGATTCTCCGGCTCTGTGCCACAGAATGAAATTAGCTCAATTTAATTATACATAACAAATGGCTGTGCTCATCTCCGTGGTGTGCAGCAATCCCGAGAGTCCTTTGTGGGCTCCCTGCCTCCACCCACCCCCATGAGACCATCTGGGGGGCAGACATGTCTCCCTCAGGGCCATCCCCAAAAGGGAAAGAGCTGTGATCCAGGCGTCCTCTGCTGTTTGTTTATCTTAGTAACGGTTGCTAGGGCCCATTAGTGGCTTGGGATGACCGCCTGGAGCAGAACCATGATGTTGCAGAAATGAAGAGCCCCAGAGTGCTCCCAGGATGCAGGGCTCCCCGCCTAGCCCACTGCCCCAGAGCACATGGGACTTCCACAGGCCACAGCTGTTCCCCTGGGACAATCCACAGGCTTCTCATTCCTCCTGGCCTCGCCCCGGAAGCCAGGGGGCAAACATGCAGCTCATGTCCCTAAGTCCTCCAAATCCTGCCCCGAGGGCAGATGCGGTGCCCTGGGGACCCCTTCTGCTTGAGCTGTTGCCACTCTTGGATCCCCGATCACAGAAGACATTGGGTTCTTGGGCACAGTTATTTCTGGCCTGTGGCCTGTCTCTGAGCTCACAGTGTCTCTACATTTGCCCAGCAATATTTATCTAGCACTTTCTGGGCCAGCCCCTGATAGGTGCCGGGGGGCGGGGTTCAGACATAAGAAGACACAGTCGCTACCCTTCGGGGAGCTCAGACTCCAATTACCCAGAAGGACAAGATACCTGCTGCTCTCGCCCCACAACGATCCAGGACTACCAGGGAGGGCTTTGTTTCCTTCCTCTTCCAAATTCAGAATATCCTTAGGTACAACAGCTTTCTGAGTTGCTCAGCAAAACATCCAAGACAGCTTCTGGCCTCTGGCTTCACCCTGACGGGCACCAAGTCAGCACTTCCCAAAATGTGAGAAAAACAACAGCTGAATATAAGCTCCCGAGTAACAAAGACTAGGTCGATGGGAATGAGGTGTCCCCAGGCAGTGCAAGTCACAGGCAGATAAAAAGGTGAGACACAAGAGCTTTGGGGCCGCCTCCCGGTCCTGGCTCTGCAGGCTGGTACACCCAGCCTGAACAAGGCTGATGATCTTCCCAGCAACCAGTTAGAGGTGACAGGCCCAAGTGAGGAAGGCAGGCTCTTGAACTGAGGTTATTTAGAATTAATAACTTTGATTTGTCTGTGCACAATGACAGCAACCATTTCACTAGAAGGCATGAGATGCACAGGATCCCTCGAGATGAAAGAAACTACTCTCCTCTCTCCAACTGTGGGGGTCATTTCTCTTGTTGACTGTGAATAAAATTGCTTGGATAATGGTCAGTTTGTGCCATATGTCCAGGATGCAATCAATGGTAAGCGTGGGGGAGGCGGGATGGGGGGCGGGGCGGGGTGGTGCATTGCCTCCTTCCAGGAGGTAGGAACCTCGGAAGTGGAGATTCCAGGAATCCAGGAAGCAAAGTGATTTCTGGAGGGGGGGTGGCTGCCTGCCAGGGGCTGATCTGACATTGTTATGCACCAACCCTCCTGGCCCCTGGGCTGAACACCCCCAACAGAAAAACAGGATGCCCTGCAAAGTGCTGAGCACGGACAAGAATTAGACTGTCTTCCCCAACATCCTTCCCCTTTCCCTGCTGAGACAGAAGGAATACAGGTGGGGGTGAGCACCAGGTTTCTGTGAAGGGGAAACGGGGGCACCCGTGGCACTGGGCGGGGTGGGGGGGTAAGGCAAGGGTTTGGTAAGTCAGTTCCCAGCTCATTCTCCTCACCCTATTACTCTTCATTACAGTCCTCCCCAGGCCAAGGCGGCTTGCTGTGCGGCAGGCACTGTGATTCTACCTGCTTCTCGGCAAAGGCAAAAGCGGAGGGGCCCTCCTCGCTTCTCCAAGAGCAGGTGGAATGAAGCACTTTCTCGGCTACTAGACCAGGCAACCCGCTCCTGGAAATCATGCTTGTCTGCTCTACGTCCTTCCCCCCGCTTCCTTCCAATAGCAAGGAGGAATGCCGTCAAGGGCCCCCTTCATTCTCATCTGCGACCCACCAGCCTGCAAATTAAAATGACAATCTTTCCGTAAAGTGACCGGGTAGAATCTCTCGCAATTTTAGTTGTACATATCCTTTAATTAAGTATCTTACAAAAAGAACTACCTAAGGGTGTGTGGACAAGTTTGTTTCTTGCAACATTATTTACAGTGACAATAAAAGGAAATAAGCTATATATCTCACTGGGGAGTGGTAGAAGAAATCTTAGTGCCTCCAACTAAGAAATCCATATTATGAGATGTGCAGTTATTAAAAATAACAGTTTAGAGCCACATGTAGTTACCAATAAACAGATTCATTATGTATTGGAAATAAGCAAATTGTAGAAAATATTGTGTATAGAATGATCTCATTAAAAAAATTAAGAGTGGGCAGGGAGACAGAAAACTTTGCATATTTTTTAATGACTCTCAAGAAAGGCGTGAAAGAATGTACATCAAACTGTTAATATGAGTTCCAGGTGTTGGGGGGGTGCGCATAGAAGTCTTTCTTTACATATCTTTGTATCACTTAATTTGTTATTAGCAAGAATTCTGAAATTTTATGAAATTGATAGAGTAGAAAATTTTATGAAAAAACAAATGTGGCGGAGGCTGACTGCTGTCCCCTCACTAATCATTCACTCTTTATTCCACAGTAACAGATCTGTCGATATTCACCTGGGTTTGTGGCCACATTTCTCTGCCTTCCTGTAGCCAATGGAGTGTGAAGAAGGGATGTGTGCAACATCTGGGACAAGATCCCTTAAAGAAAGAGTCATGCCCCTCCTCCCGGTGTCCTCCATCCTGCTCTGGGGACATTGACTCACCTTGGACCTGGAGTTGCAGAACTGCGCCCCCCCCAAGTGGTTGAGCCCTTGGCCCGGAGAGCCTGAGTGGACCATCCATACTGCCCTCAAGTGCCTTCATCCAGACTTTTACAGCAGAGGGAAAGAAACCTGATCTTGTTTCAGCCATTGTTATTTGGGATCTCTTTCACATGCAACCAAATAAATCCTCCCGAATATAAGAAATGGAAAAACTAGACTCCTATCCTTATCATCAGAGATCCTGCCGTGATGCCACACTCGGGGACACATGGGGACACATCCAGGAACTTGACATGCCGGCGGGGAACAGAGAGAAGCCTGCAGCCCGGAGCTGCTCAGAGATCCACTACCGGGTCCACAGCTAGCAGCGGGGCCCAGGATGCAGGATTCTCTCTGCTGGAGTAGTGCCCGGCCCTGAGCTGTGCTGGCTTCATTTCCCGCTGCGGGACCTCCTTGGAATAGAGGCTTGGTGACCTCAGGAATGCCTGGGGGCCAAGAACAGGCTCTGGAAGCATCCTGGGCGGGAATGGGCTGCTCTGCCCTCCCAATGTGAGTCTAGATGGGGTGGCCATTCCCTTCCCTTGCTCCCCAGAATGCGGCATTTTACCAAACCAACCCTTCATGGCCTTGGCCTTGGAGGTCAGACCTTCTGGAAGGAAAGGCAGTCCTGCAGTGAGTTTTGGCAGAAACTGAGCTTTAGCTCCTCTCTCGGCTGTAATTCACCCCTGCCGTGGGTAAGACATGGACTCTTCCAAAGAAAGGTGCTGACCTGATGTTGCAGGGAACAGTTTGGCTCCCTGCTCGAGAGCGACAGTGTGGGGCACTCTGCATTGTCTTTGTGGTTTCCGGAGTGATAGTGAAAGAAGGGAAGGGAAGCATCCTCATCCAACAGACAAACAAACCAAGACCCAGAGCCCAGCATTGCACTCCCTCACTGTCTTAGTCAAGGAACGTGACCTCGTAACTCCAACTGCCAACATCTTCTGAGGGACTTCGGTTTTGTGTCAAACGTCAAGACTCTCTTGGAAAGGGTCTGATTAACCTAAGGCCATTTGGCACCCCCCCAGTCCTACCTCTACCCCACGTGGACTGTGGGGCTGCTCGTGGAAGGCTTTCTAAGGGAAGAAAGAGGAAATGTTAGATTCTATCAAGGCAGGCAGCCCAAGGCTGGCATTGCTCCCTCCTGGCTCCAGAGAACACACTCATGCCCTTCCCTCTTCTGTGACCTCTGGCAGCATTGCGGAGGGCCGTCGGGAGGCACAGTGGGGTTCATGTCTGTCCTTCCAGCACACAGTAAAAGTCTCATCATTTGTATCCAACTTCTTTGACATTTGTGACTATTTAGAGAGGGTCCGCCATTGGGCCATATCTGTCTCTTGAAACACAAACTAATAATTTAAAGGAAATTGTGATAATGTGTAGTCTATCTTTAAAAAAAAAACCGAAAATCTCCAGGCTCCCATTTGAATATCAGCAAGTACTATGCTAATTACAAAGTGTGCTTATCTAATCATAAAAGCAAGTCTAACAAGAATTCATTAAACATTATATCTTGTTTTAATTGCTTAAAGGTATTAAGGCAACTTATTTTGAATTTTTTTATTTGGTTTTATCACTGATTTGAGACTGAAATTAAGACTGTTCCTCAATAACATCATCCCTAGAGACTCCATTGGAAAACTGGTGCCTGAGCATGTTTGTGGGTGGGAAGGGAGGACCAAATCTGGATTTTCATCATATCCCATTCTACAGGAACTGCCGTGCTGGGTTCTACCTATCAATACAGTCTGTCTTCCTATGTATTCACACACTTGACTCTTAGATAGATGAGTTCATGGTTAGAAAGCAAACACCAAAAAAAAAAAAAAAAAAATAGAAAGCAAACACCATGAGAACATGGCCCGCTGCAACCCACCTGCTCAGGGTTCTTGGGTACTAAGGTAAAGCTGGAAAGTCCAGTCAGATTTCTTTAAGAACATTCCATTTCTCAGCTACTGTGTATTAGCCAAACCCACTCTGTATTGGTTTCCTATGCTGTACACCAAATTATCACAAGCTTAATGGCTTAAAACAATACACATTTATTATGTCGGTTTCTGTTGGTCCCAAGTCTGAACTGAGTCCTCTGTTTCACAAGGCTGCAGTTAAGGTGGTGGCTGAGCCACATTCTCATTAGAAGGCTCAAGTGGGGAAGACTCTGCTTCCAGCCTCATTCAGGTTGTTGGCAGAAGGCACTTTCCATGACTGGATAGCCAACAGCTCCATGCTGGTTGCTGGCTGGAGGCCACCCCTGGGTCCTAGAGGCTACCCACAGTTCCCCATGTGAGCTTCTCATGGCTACATCATTCCTTAAGCTCATAAGGAGAGTCTCTAGCCCCAGTTTGTTGAGTCTTATGTAATGTAATCTAATCATGGGAGTGACCATCCATTACCTTTGTCATATTCTAACAGAAGCACAGTACCACTTGCACTTATGGGATATTATGCAAGGTCAGGGACACCAGGATGCAGGAGTCACAAAGGCCACCCTAAAGTCTCTACCATACAGTCTTTAGAATTTGTTTTTGAGCAATCTCTACAGAAATACTCCTATAGCATTTTGGAAAAAGATTACACTAGGAAAAAAAGAGGCAGGGTCCAGTGAGAAGATATTATTAATCCATAGGCTCTGGGCTAAGCGGTATCCTGCAAGACCCCAAGAACTCACCTCCAAGCCAGCCCCACTCAGGACACTCTGGTTTAAATGAAGACAAGTGGCTCGGGTGGATTAAGGCTTTGACCTGTTTTTCATGCAAACAAGCAGGGACCCTTAAAGCTCAAGAGACCTTCATTATCATCTACTTCAGTCTTCTCATTTTGAAATTTTGCAAATGACATTCCCAGAAAAGCCACTGAAAAAACTTCCCTGGAAGCCAGGTGGTCAGATAACAAGATGCCAAGTTAGGAAGTGTAGGAAATACAAATGTACAGGGCACAGTGCTCAAAGTCCAGCCAGGAAGTCTGCGTGAAGGACTAAACCATGGCTATGCAGACAGAGTGCACTTGTGCTCTTGGGGAAAGAAATGACTTGTCAGTGCGAGGAATTTCAGGGAGAGCTTCTTGAAGGAGATGGAGTGCAAGATAGCCCAAGAGGCTGGATTGGGATTGAGACAGGAGGGAGTAGAAGGACACAACATGGGGGTGTATGTTGGGGACATTATCTGGCCGCAGCGGAAACAGTGGGGGGGTTGTGGAGAAAAGATAAATAGAAATCAGATTACAAATCAGAAAGAACTTAGATTTTACCCTGTAGGCAGTGGGGAACCACTGAAATATCATAACTAGTATAACAACATTATCAAGGCTTTACTTTGGGACAGTTAATCTGGCCATGTAGACAGAACTATTATTTATTTCCTAATTTATAAGCTGCCTCATTCCAAACACAAATCAAGGCATTTAAGTTGCACTAAAAAGGGAGGAAGAAAGTCCCCAAAAGTCGGGGAAGCGGTGAAGAAGCTGCTACATGACTTTTCATTGTAGTGAAATATACAAAACATAAAGTTTATTGTTTTAACCACTGTAAGTATTCAGTTCAGTGGTGTTGTGTTCTTGTTGTTATGTTGTACAAGTTCTTTCTATATTTTGCACGTAAATTCCTAATCAGATAGATAATCTGGAAATATTTTCTCCCATTCTGTGGGTTGTCTTTTCACTCTGTTGTTTCCTTTAACAAGGAGAAGTTTGTAAGTTTAATGTAGCTCCATTTGTCTACTTTGTTTTTGTGGCCTGTGCTTTTGATGTCATACCCAAGAAATCGTTGTCAAATCCAATATGGTGAAGACTTTGCTCCATGTTTTCTTCTAAGAGTTTTATTGTTTTAGATCTTACATTTAGGTCCTTGATCCATTCTGAGTTAATTTTTGTATGTGGTGTAAGGTAAGGGTCCAGCTTCTCTCTTTTGCATGTGGATATCCAGTTTTCCCAGCCCTGTATGTTGAAAGACTGTCCCTTACCCCAGTGAATGGTCTCAGCACCGTTGCTGAAAATCAAGTGACCATACATGCAAGGATTTATTTCCACCTCCCTTTCTAGTCCCTTGGTCTATATATCTGTCCTTATGCTGATGTTTCACTGTGGTCATTTTAGTAGCTTTATAGAAAGTTTTGAAATCAGGAAGTGTGAGTCATCTGACTTAGTTCTTTTTCGGGTTATTTTGACATTTGGGGCTCCCTGAGATTCTGTATTAATTTTAGGATAGGTTTTTCTATTTCTGTAAAAAAACTGTTGAAAACTGTTGAAATCTTGATAGCGATTGCTATTGAATCTGTAATTTCCTTTGGGTAGTATTTTCATCTTGTCAATATTGTCTTCCAACCCATAAATATGGGATAGCTTTCCATTTATTTGTCTTTGCTTATTTCTCTTAGCAATGTTTTGTAATTTTCGGTGCAAAATGTTTTCTTGCCTCCTTGGCTAAATGTATTTCTATGTATTTTATTGTATTTTATATTTTTATAAGCACAATTGTTTTTCTAATATCCTTTTTGGATTGCTCATTGTTGGTGAACAGAAAGGCAACTGATTTTTTTAGTGGTAATTTTCTTTCTTGTAACTTTGCTTAATTTATTTATTAGCTCTAACAGTTCATGTGTGTGTGTAATCTTTAGAGTTTTCTACATGTAAAATCAAGTCATCTGAAATAGAGATAATTGTACTTTTTACTTTCCAGTTTAAATGCCCTTTTTTCTTCTTGGCTAATTGCTCTTCTGGAACTTCCAATAAGATGTTGAATAGAAGTGGTGAGAGTAGACATTCTTGCTTTCCTCTTGATCTTAGAGGAATGCTTTCAGTCTCTCACCATAATGTTAGCTGATGGTTTTTCATATATGGCCTTTGTCATGTTGAGGAAGTTTCTTTCTAGTCACAGTTTATTGAGTATTTTTATCATGAAGGGATTTTGCATTTTGTCAAATACTTTTTCTGCCTCAATTGAAATGATTGTGTTTTTCCCCCTTTATTGTATTTATATAGTGCATTACATTGATTTTCATAGATTGTAACATCCTTGTAATCTGAGAATAAATCTTACACAGTCATGGTGTGTAACCCTTTTAATATGTTGTTGAATTCAGTTTGCCAGTATTTTGTTGAGGATTTTGATTCCATATTTATAAAAGATACTGGTTTGTAGGTTTCTTTTATTGTAGTATCTCTGTCTAGCTTTGGTGTCAGGGTAGTGCTGACCTTATAGAATGACTTCGGAAATGTTCCCTCCGCTTCAGTTTTTGGAAGAGTTTGAGAAGGATTGGTGTTAATTCTTCTTTTAATGTTTGACATAATGCACCAGTGAAGCCCTCTTGTCCAGAGCTTTTATCTGTTGGGAGGTTCTGATTACTGATTGCATCTCCAACTAGTTACAGGTCTAATCAGATTTTTTATTTTTTCATGATTCCATTTTGGTATATACGTGTTTCTAAAAATTTGTCCAATTCATCTAGGTTATCCAAGTTTGTTGGTTTATGATTATTCGTGGTATTCTCTTATAATTCTTTTTATTTCTGTAAAATCAGTAGTAATATTCCCACTTTCATTTTTGATTTTTATAATTGGGATCTACTTTCTTTTTCTTCTTAGTCAGTCTAGCTAAAACCTTGGCAATGTTGTTGATCTTTTCAAATAGCCAAACTTTGATTTTGCTGATTTTCTCCATTGTTTTTCTTATTCTCTATTTTATTTACCTCTGATCTAATCTTTATTATTTCTTTCCTTCTGCTAGTTTTGGGGTTAGTTTGCTCTTCTTTTTTTCCAGTTCCTTATGGTGTGCAGTTAGGTTATTGATTTGAGATCTGTCTTCTTTTCTGATTTATATGTTTAATGTTATAAATTTCCCTTTTATTATTTTAAAGATTTTATTTGTTTGAGAGAGAGAGTGAGAGAAAGAGAGAGAGAAGGGGAGGGGCAGAGGGAGAGAGAGAGAAGCAGATTCCCCACTGAGCGAGGAGTCCAATGTGGTGCTCAATCCCAGCACCCTGAGATCATGACCTGAGCAGAAGGCAGACACAACCGACTGAGCCACCCGGGCACCCTGTATAAATTTCACTTTAAGTACTTCTTTCACTGCATCCCATAAGTTTCAGAGTATTGTGTTTTTGTTTTCATTCATCTCAGGGTATTTTCTAGTTTCCTTTGTGATTTCTTTCTTGATCCATTGATTGTTTAAGAGTATGTTATTTAGTTTCCATATATTTGCAGATTTTTCAGTTTTCCTTCTGTCACTGAGTTTTAGTTCTATTCCATTATGATCAGAAAAGGTACTTTGTATGATTTCAGTCTTTCAAAATTTATTAATACTTATTTTGTGGTTTAACACATGGCCCATCCTGGAGAATGTTCCATGTACACTTAAGAAAAATGTGTATTCTGCTGTTACTTAGTGGAGTGTTCTGTACATAGCTGTTAGATCTGGTTCGTCTATTCTGTTGTTTAATTCCTATATTTCCTTATTGATCTTCTGTCTGGTTGCTCCATTTATTATTGAAAATGGAATATTAAAATCTGTTACTGTAGAGCTTTCTATTCTTCAATATGTCAATATTTGCTTTATGTATTTTGGGGCTCTGATGCTTGGTTCATATATATTTATAATTGCATATCATCTTTGTGAACTGACATTTTTTTGTCTCTTATAACAGTTTTTGACTTAAAGTTTACTTTGTATAATCATAGTATGGTCACCCCAGTTCTCTTCTGTTTACTATTTGCATGGGAAATTTGTTTCCATTCTTTCACTTTCAACCTATTTGCCTCTTTAAATCTAAAGTGAGTACCTTGTAGATAGCATATAGTTTGTATCTATTTTGTCCAATCTGTCAACCTATGCATTTTCTAAAACATGTATCTTTAATTTTAATGTTTTATCACATTTCTGATAGTTACATTTTATTTTCTTTCTTAGGATCTTTGCAGTGTAAGACTGGAGACATACTGCAATACGTGAATGGCAGATTTTTTATCCAGTCCTTCTTTTTTGCGTAGCACAATGTATGCCTTTGGAAAATTTAATCCATTTACACGTAAAGTAACTACCAACAAGGAGGGGCGCCTGGGTGGCAGTCAGTTAAGTGGCTGCCTTCAGCTTGGGTCATAATCCCAGGGTCCCTGGGATCGAGTTCCGCTGCATGGGGTTCCCTACTCAGTGGAGATCCTGCTTCTTTCTCTCCCTCTGCTTGTGCTTGTTCACTTTCTCTCTGACAAATAGATAAATGAAACCTTTAAAAAAAAAATTATCAACAAAGAATAATTCTGCCATTTTTTTTCCCTGTATGTCTTATAGGTCTTTTCCTCCTCATTTCTTCTGTTAAGGCCTTCTTCTGTGTTTACTTTTTTTTTTTTTTTTGTAATGATGTGTTTTGAATCCCTTCTCATTTCCTTTGTGTATGTTTATATTTTGTTTGTAATTACTATGGGGATTAGTTATGGCATGCTGCAGTTACAACAATCTAATTTGAACTGATGTCAATTTCAACCACATACAAAACTACTCTCATCCAAGGGCGCTTGGGTGGCTCAGTTGTTAAGCGTCTGCCTTCGGCTCAGGTCATGATCTCAGGGTCCTGGGATCAAGCCCCACATCGGGCTCCCTGCTCTGCAGGAAGCCTGCTTCTCCCTCTCCCCCTCCCCCTGCTTGTGTTCCCTCTTCTGCTGTGTCTCTCTCTCTCTCTCAAATAAATAAAAATAAAATCTTAAAAAAAAAAAAAACTACTCCGATCCAGCTTCATCACTCCTCCTTATGTTACTGATGTCACAAATTACCTCTTTATATATTGTGTCCCCAAAAACAGATTTATAATCATTTTTATACACTTGTCTTTTAGATATAATAGAAAATTCAAAGTGGAATTACAAACCAAAACTGCAATAATACTGGATTTTATTTTATTTAAAGATTTTATTTATTTATTTGAGACAGAGGTGGGGGACAGGGAGAAGGAGAAGCAGACTCCCCACTGAGCAGAGAGCCCTACACAGGGCTCAATCCCAGGACCCTGAGATCATGACCTGAGCTGAAGGCAGACACCTAACTGATTGAGCCACCCAGGTGCCCCAATACTGGATTTCATATTTGTCCCTATATTTCCCTTTACTAGAGATCTCATATAACATCAAGCTACTATCTAAAAATCTCTCATTTCATAATGAAGGAACCCTCTTTAGAATTTCTTGGAGAGCAAGGGTAATGGTAATAAACTTGCAGCCTTTGTTTATTTTTGTTTATTTATTTTGAGAATGTCTTAATTTCTCATTTTTTGAAAGACAGTTTTACCAGATATAGAATTTTGGTTGACAGGTGTTTTTCTTTCAGTGTTTTAAATAAATCATTCCATTGCTTTCTGGCCTCCATGGCTTCTGATGAGAAATCAGCTGAAAATCCCTTATATGTGACAAGTTACTTTTCTCTTTGCTATTTTCAAGATTTTTCTCTTTGTCTTTGGATGTTGACAAGTTAATTATATGCCTCCTTATCAGTCTCTTTAGGTTTATCCTATTTGGAATTTATTGAGTTTTTTGGATTTGTAGATTCATGTCTTTCCTCAAATTTGAGAAATTTTCAGTCATTTTTTTCTCCATATAATTATTCTACCTCCTTTGCTCTCTTCTCCTTCTGGAATTCCCATAATGCATAAGTTTGTCCATTTAATAGTGTTCCATAAGTCCTTTATGATCTGTTCACTTTTCTTTACTCTTTCTCCCCACCACCCACTCCTTAGACTCAATACTTTCAATCATTTTATCTTAAAATTCTCTGATTCTTTCTTTTTGCTCCAATTTGATGCCAAACCTCTCTAATGAATATTTAAGTTATTATGCTTTTCAGCTCCAGAATTTCTGTTTAGTTCCTTTTTATAATTTCTATCTCTTTGTTGATATTCTTTTTGTTCATATATTGTTTTCGTGATTTCATTTAGTTATTTGCCCATGTTTCCCCTTAGTATATAAGGGTAAAACATATATCTAATATGGTTGGCCTTAAGTCTTTTTCTAGTAATTCTGATATCTGGGTTTCCTCAGGGACAGCTTCTGTCAGTTAATTTTGTTCCTTTGAATTAACCTTGTGTTCCTGTTTCTTTGTATGCCTTAGTAGTAACTCTGGAAATCAGATTCTCCTTCTCCCTCTCCCTCAGGGTTTGCTAGTTTTCTTTCTCTCTCTCTTTTTCTTTCTTCTTTTCTCTTCCCTTCTTTCCTCCCTCCCTTCCTTCTTTCTCTTTTCTTTCTTTCTTTCTTTCTTTCTTTCTTTCTTTCTTTCTTTCTTTCTTTCTCTCTCTCTCTCTTTCTTCTTTCTTTCTTTCTCTTCTTTCTCTCTTTCTCTCTTTCTTTCTTTCCTTTCTCCTGGTGGTGGTGGCCATTGAAGGCTGCACCAACACATTTATTTCAAAATTTTTCCAAATATTTTTGCAAAGACAATATATCTTGTCATGTGTAATCACTGAGGTTTCTATTCCTTTAGCTTGTGTTCAGCTAGTATTTGGAGAGAGGTTTCCTGAAATGCTAGGAACTAAAACAAACAAATAAACACACACACAAAATACCCAAACCAAAACAAAACAAGAGAACATCCACCACTTCTAGTCTTTGTGGAATGGTTTGGTCCTGGGGTCATTCCTTCACCATTTAGATAGTCTTACTCTGAGGCTAGGGTAGCCCAATGTGGAAGATTAAGTTCACAGGATTTTTCTTAGTAGCATGCATCTTCCCTGGGCATGCACATGTGTTCATAAATTCACCTGTATACATGATTACTTTTGAATGTCCTCATTCCCCAAAGCATCTCACCTCAGTTTACCCTCCTGGCCTTAGATGGTCTACTGTATGTCTCCACTCAGAATCTCTTGCTGCAGCTGTCTTTAGGTCTGCAGCCACCTTGTAGCTTTTACAAGCAGCACCCACTGCTTTTCCTACTTGCATTCCAAGTTATGTGGGACAGAGCTATTGCCTTGCATCAGTCCTTCAGGTACCCCCAGACAATTTAGAACAGACATAACATAGTAATTTGAAAATAAGGTCTGCTCTGCTCCCTTTGGTGGGGGAGGACTGGAAGCTGGGCCGCTACCTTCTCAAAACCAAAATCACCACTCTCTTGGGAAAGGTGAAGTGGGCTGAATCAAGGGTGAGTGAAAACACTGCAAAATTTCCTACCATTTTGAAAATGAGTTTTTCATGATTGGGCATTACTTGGTTGCTATAAACCTTTAACCATTTTCCAGAGCTCCTACAAAGTTATTTAAGACATCTTGGGTTTTTGTTTTTATATTTGTTTAGGAAAATAAGAACTAGGAGCTTTGTAGTCTGCCACTTTGCTGGTGTCAGTCTCTACTGCATGACTCTGAACACAGGTGCTGAGGAACTAAATCAGGCAGGATGGCTGTCATGCAAATTGGAAGGAAAGGCTCAGCTCATTATTGAATTTAACAAATATTTATTAAACACTTACTATATGCAAGGCATGGTTATAGGTGCTGGCACCTAGACCAGCAATGAAAACAGAAATGAAATATTTTTATGCATGAATTAGTTCATATAATAAACATTTATTGAGTTCCATCCACACACCATGCACTGATAATAGAGTGATAAATAATGCAAGCACCATCCCTGCACTCACAGAGCTTAGAATTTAATTTAAGTAGAGATTAGTTCATGCTAAACCATTAAAGTGTAAAAATTAGATGTATTACTGCCAAATTACTAGAGGAGAGAAAATGGAAGGAAATTTGTCTTAAAAAATATAGGCAAGGAAGAAGGGTGAGAACAGAATGAGGAAATTGGTTGGGAAATAGCACTGTCATGAGGAGACATAAGCAACCAAAGAGGCAATCGCTGTGCCATGTGATAAGTAACACAGTGGGGAAGCACAAGGTGTTGTGGGAGTCTAGAGGCCAGGAGCAAGGAGGTCTTTGCAAGGGTAAGTATAACTAGGCAGATCCTTAAAGATGAACAAGAGGTAACCAGGTGAGAGGTGGCACAGGTGTCCTGGCAGAGGACAAAATATGTGGGAAGACATAGAATCAAGAGAGACTATGGTATATTCAAGTAACTAAAAGAAGCCCATCTGGGCCAGCTATTTGAGGTTGTAAGTAGTGCGAGACGAGCCAGGAAATATGAGTAGGACCAAGGTCATGCAGGATATTTTAAGTCATATAAAGCAGTTTGAAATTATCATAAGAGCAATGGAAAACGGTTGAACAGTTAATAACAGAAGTCATGTGAAAAGATGAGATTTAGAAAGATTACTCTGGTTGTCTTACAGGTCATAAACAAGGGTGGTTTGTTAGGAGCTTTGCAGTACTAAGGACAGTAGATGATGGAGATGTCTAGTATGTAGTGAGCGTGAAAACGGAAAAACTAAGTGGAATGATTAAGAGATTAAATACATATTCTGGAGATTGATTGGATTGGATTGAGAATTGAAAGAAAGAAAGGGGACAAGCATGATTCCCAGGTTTCTAGCTTGAGCAACTGGTGGACTGAGGAGCTATTTACTGAAATAGTCTTAGAAGTTGTTGGTGTCCTGCCCGGATCACTTTACAGGCCACTACACCCATCTGCCAAAGAACAGAAAATTACCTTCAGCCAAATAGAATCCAGGAGCTGCCTCAGGCAGGAGGTCACACCCCCAGAATCCTGCAGCTAATGACCAACTGGCACAGAGGTACAAAAGGCTGGCTCTTTTGCTTCAAGGTGGGACTGGTTTTGGGGGACCCTTCATGCTCCAGGGCTACCTGAGAAATGAAGCTATATCTGGACTCCAGCTCTATGCGGAGGTCCTTCCTCTGGCCTATTCTACTTCTCTTACTTCCTTTCTCCTAAGACCACTCCTTCAGTAAACCACAGCAGCCCAAATCCCTGTCTCAGACTCTACTTTTAGGAAACCCACCCTAAGATAGTTGGTACAAAGAATACTCTTCAGAGCAAATTCTAAAGATGAGATTCTGGAGTTGATCGCTTGCCAACTAGCTGGCAATGAGGACATTGCTGGTGGTGGTAGAGTGGAAGATTTGAAAGACCATGCCCTGATGTAGGAGTGCAATTGCTCACCTGTAGGCCCGCTGAAAGGGATACAAATTGAAGGAGATGCATCGGTTTGTGTAATATCTCTGGCACTTGAGAGGTATGGGACAAATAGTAATTAAAGGACTGTGGGATTGGTGGTTACTGCTGATCATCATTAATGCACTAAAGAGAAAACATGACAGGCTTAGGCAATCAATTATCAATTCAAAGCAAACGGTGAAAGACAGAGGCTTCCTTGTCAATGTTAAACAAACAAACAAATACACTAATAAAAAAAAAAAAAATCTCCTATACCCAGAAAGTAACCAAGCTGTAAACCAAAACCAAACTCAAGACTTGTAAAGCAAACTTGTTACATCCAAGTCAGGGCCTGATACAGGTTGGAAAGGACTGAGTGGGATTGAGACGTGGATGGATGTTTCTGGGGAGATGTGTTAGAGAAGCCAGATTCCCCTGAACTTCTAAGGAACCCAGTCTAAGACAGAAATAGAAATGAGCTCAGCTTACAACACACTGAGTAGATGTGTCTACGAGAGTTTCAAATAGAATTAATAATCATCTTGGGCTGCCTGGGTGGCTCAGTTGGTTAAACGTCTGGCTTCGGCTCAGGTCATGATCTTGGGGTCCTGGGATCGAGCCCCACATCGGGCTTCCTGCTCAGTGAAGAGTCTGCTTCTTCCTGTCCCTCTGCTCTTCCCCCCCCCCCCCCCGCTTAAATAAATATAATCTTTAAGAAAAAAGAGAGAGAGATCCGCTGAGTCAAAGACAACTAGGGCAGAGTGGCCAGAGAAAAGCAAGGGAATTCAGAGGAGAACCTAAAAGGAAAGTTGGGGGTGAGGGGGGCCGGGAGGTGAGTAGGGTAAGGTGTGTGTTTTGAAAGGATTAAATAGGGCAAAGTGACCTAATGACCCTGGTGAGGGTCCAGGGGTGGTGGAAGCCCGACTACAGTTACTGAGGACCCAAATCAAGCTAGTAGATTTGTGTAAGTTTTTAAAGGAGTTTGTCTCTAAAGGGGAAGTGAGAGAAAATTGGGAGCTGAAGGGAGACGTTAGGAAAGGTTTGTCAACTTGTCTTTAGGATGGAGAGACTTCAGCATTGTGGGTCAGTGAGACTTGGGACCAGCCTGGCTACCAGTCAGGGGAGGGACATCTCCGAGACATGGGATAAGGCCAGGATTCCAGTCTGAGTCCTGCTCTGCCACCCCCCTCAGGCAGATTATTTTGCCTCTCCAGGCGTCATTTCTATGGTAGCCTACTTCAAAATACTGCTGAGGGTAAGTCAGAAATGCATGTGAAGGCATTCTACCAATAATAACCATTATTTCCAAATAAGAAAGGCAAAGGAAGACACCTCCAAGCTTTTCAAGACCAAGAGTCTGCGAAATAGTTGTGTGGATGACTGAATCGGGGAAATCCTGACAGGAAAAGCTTTGGAGAAGGGACAAGATTGATTCGTGCCAGCTGATACTGAAGTCATGGCGGGACATCAAAAGTGGGAAGACTTAGCAGATATGGGGAGACAGGGACCAGACGCAGGAGAGCAATCGGGGATGGCGAGAGACTGCTGTCGTTCCTCAACCCAGAGGTGAGCATGAGTCAACACCGGGTTGTGTAATGCTCGGCAACGCCACAGAAGAACACCCCTAACTGCTATGCATTCAGCAAGTACTTGGTGTCGGGCCCTTTACCTATGACATCTGCAAGCCCCATGATTATCTACACTTTACAGTTGAGCAAATGGAGGCCAGAAAGGTCCCCCAACTAATAAATGATGCAGCTCAGAGTCAGACACAGACCCTCTGGCTCCCAAACCTACATTCTTTCCACTACCTCATGCTGCTCCCAAGCATGGTGTCTTAGGGGACAAGGGGAAACAGCCCACTGGACAGAGGACTGTTGAGAGGGTGTGACGTATGGAGGTCGAGAAAGGATAGAGTTTCCAGACTGTGGAACTGGCAAGCAGTACCCCAGACTGCAGACAGTAAGGATGAGGGCTGAGAATCACTACTGATTTGGTGAGCAGAGAGTTCTCCGAACAGCAGACAGTGAAGGCTGGGGGGGGGGCCAGGCGGCGTGGCCTGTGTCAGTAAAAACCAAGGTGCCCACGGAGGAGTAGTCCCGCATCCTCCCATGCTCCTGCTCTGGGGCTGGTGGAGAAGCTCCTTCAGGAGGCCTGCTGGCCGCTTCACGTAGCTAATCGGGGAAGTAAAAGCCAAAGTACTCAGCCTCACACAGCTCACGACTTCATTAGGGACACTAGCTTCCAAATGTCACAACCAGAGAACACACTGCCGGACGGGAGCACGTGTCTGCCCCAAGACTCCTCCCATTGCCGTGACTTCTGTCAACTTCTGGGGCGGGGGGATACCCGAGCTCCTGAGAGAGACTAGGCCGGCTCTCCGGGCGGCATCTGTATGTAACCCATGACCTCCCCCACAGCGTGTGCCGCTGGGGGAGAAAACAGGGTACAGGACGGAGCCCTAAGTAGCATCAGCATGTCCAGGATAGGCAGAAACAAGTGGGAAATGACGCTGGGAAAGAGTAGCCAGAGGGAAGGAGGACAGACAAGACTCCAGGTAGGGGAGAGGTGAGCTGAGGCTGAGTCCCTCATTCAAGTGCCTCCTTTGACCCAGAGCCCCGAGGTGCCTCCTCCTCTCTCCACACTTGCCTTGGTGGCTCACAGCTTTCCCAGCCCCTCCAGCAGATTCAGCCTTATTTCCTCCTTCTTGCCTCGTTTTCTGAATTCGCAGGCCAGTGAATGTCGTCCTTAGGAGAGAAACAAGGCTCTGGACTCTTCTCTCCTGTTCTACTTCCGCCCCTCACCGGCTGCAGGTCAAGAGAGGACAAGCAGAATTCCTCTGCAGGACGGCCTGGTGCCCCGGCACCTCTGCCTGAGAAGCTTCCAGCTGCCACCCCCCACCCCCCGCCCCGAAACACCAGCCTTCTCATCAATTCCTCAGGTGAAGAATTCGTCTCTCCTCTGGTTCCTGTCTGAAAACATAAATGCACCTGGACAGGTAACAGAGTTTGTCTCGAACACTCTAGAGCAAATCACTGAGAAGACTTCTTTGGCGTGTCTTAGACTATATACTTTGGGAGCCCCGGACAGCTGGAGTTGGCACGAAGAGATGGTTTAGGGAACAGAAAGGGAAGGTGGAGGGGCTGACGAGAATTGTAGCCCGTTACGCAATTATGTCCTGCATTAACCTCATCCCTGGCTTGGGTTCAGTGGAGTTGTAATAATTCATTTGTAGCCGAGGCTGTAGATGCTCCAGCCATATCCCCTTGGCCTACCTTAGAACTCACCTGAAGAAATTTTCCAAATAACAGCCGGGAAAGTCAGATATGTGGAGAGTTAATGTCCTGCAGAAACAAATGGGGGTCCAGTCGTTCCAAGGGTCACCAGCCTAACTGGCCCCCCGTTGCCCGCAGTAATAATCCCTTCATCAGTGCACCTTTTATTGCTCACCTTTCAGAGTGCTTCTGGGCTCACCTCTGAAAAAAACTACTCACACCCAAATTCTTGTCTCAGATTTTGTTTTGAAAGTCCATATACAATGGACTTTCCCTGTTGTTCCTCACACTGAGGAGGGGAAAAAGCCCACTTGCTTCACAAACAACCCACAGACCAAGAATTTAGACATATACATCAAAATTTTAAATGTCCATATCCTTTGGCCCAGTAATTCTACTTCTAGAAGTTTCACTTAAGAAAACTAACAGATTGTGCGCAAACAATGTATGTGTGAGGATGTTTATTACCATGTAGAAGAGTAAAAATTGGGAAGCAACTTAAATTTCCAGCAGTAGCAACTTGGTTAATCTTATGCTGCCATGAGAAATAATAAATTGGGGCGCCTGAGTGGCTCAGTCAGTTTAGCATCTGCCTTTGGCTCAGGTCATGAGCTCCAGGTCCTGGGATGGAGCCCAGCATGAGGGCTCCCTGCTCAGCAGAGTCGCTTCTCCCTCTCTCCCTTTGCCCCTCACCCCCAAATAGATGGGTAAAATCTCAAAACAAAGAAAAGAAAAAGAAATAATAAATCGATTTTTCTACATCTTCCCATGTCTATGGTAAGTTAAGTGAAAATGCAGGTGACAAAGCATCGGATGCAGCATAATCTACTTTTGTAAATACTACATTCATGTGCGAACGTGTGCAAGGAAGAATCTGGAAGGATGACAACAAAATGTTAACAGTAGTTATCTTTGGGCATAAGAATTGGGAATTGTGGATCATTTTCATTTCCTTCTTTACACCTTTACGAACTGGAAAAAAAAACATATTTTTTTTTCTTTTTACCACGAAAACCACTCTAAAAACTCCCCCCCAAAAAAAAACTGTAAAGAAAAGAAAAGAAAGTAATGGCCTCAGCCACATAGAACTGAATTCCACAGCTAAAACTTGTGAGAAGAGAACAGAAGGGAAGCATCCCACTTAGCGGGAGCCCGAGCTCGGCAGTGGCTGTTCTAAGCGAGTCACAACTACATCTGCTAACCGGCGGCCACGGGAAACCACGGCGTGTCACGTGTGTCATGTGTGGCCCCATCTGACTCCAAGGAAACACGCGCAGCCCCACATCCGTGCTTGGGGTCGCTTGTCGGGCTGGTCGCAGCCCCCTCCCTCTGCAGACCTCCACCCCCTTCCCCCTCCGGCCAAGAGCCCCAGCTGGCACTCAGCAGGTCCCTTTCCAATTTGCTGCACTTTCGGGAGTTCGTTATTCCCACGGGAAGGAGGAAGAACTCGTTGCCATGGCGATGTGAGCCTCCCAACCCTGAGACCTGCCCCGGAGGCCCGATCCTTCCCGGCGCAGCCCCGCCCGGCCTCCCTGGCTCGGACGGCCACGGTGGGCCCGCCCTGCCCTGTGGGAGAAGGGTTTTAGGCTCCAGATTCTTTGGGCTTGAGGGAAGGAGGGCACATTAATTAGGAAGCAAGGTAAGAGGGAAGGGGAAGCAAGAAACATGGATGAGGTTTTCTTTACAAGCCCCTTGGCCACTCGGCCCTTTCCTCCCACCCACCGGGACTCCTCGGTCAAATGCTGTCTCCCTGGTTGTGGAGCATTTGGCTGGGGACGTCGGACACTCTGCTTTCCTCTCCACGTCTTCCAGGAACCCCGGGGCATTTTTTTTTTTTTTTAGTTTCTGGAACGTAGCACACTGGAACGAAGCTTTAACCTCTCCTGCCCCTCCAGCCGGGGACTGAAAAGAAGTAGGGGGAGCGGGAGCGAGCGGGTCGGAGCGACCAGCCGAGCCCTGCGACCGTGGGTGGAAGGGAGGCGACGCTTTCTGCGCCCGGCGCTTCACCGCCCTGCCCGGGCCCGGGGCCACCGCGCCGAGAGCGGCCGGGGTCAGGTAGGAGGCACGCGGCCCGCCGGGACCACCGCGCGTCCCCCGCCCGCCGCCGCCACGCCCAGCGGGAGGTGGCGTGCGGAGCGGGCGCGGGAGAGGGGGGCGGTCACGCGCGCCGCCCGAGGGCTGGGGCCACGCCCCGTCGCCCAGGCCACGCCCACCCCTTAGAGCGCCCGGGCTGCCTAGGTACCTCCCCCGTTGGCAGCGCGGAACGCCCAGACCTGAGCTCTCAGAAAGAACCCTGTCTCCTGTTACTCACCCCAGGGTGGCTGCCCAGGGAAAAGCAAGCATATCGCTCACTGGCCTGCTGGAAACCCTTTCATCTCTGCTCCATCCGCAGCAGCTCTTTGATTAACTGCCACTGGAGCCTCCAACCATGGCCACGCTGTAAATCCCTGGGTGCCCGCCGGCTCAGATCTGGGGCACGTGTACACCCAGGTGCACCCCCTTTCTTCAGCCTTCTTCCCCCTTCCTGCTGCCTCCCTATCTCTGAAGCCTTGGGACTTGTGGTGGCAATGAACCTTGGGTTTTTCCAGGAGTCTTGTTCCTTCCAGCCCCTCTGTGCACCCACCTACTCCAACACCTGACATTTTCCTTCAGCTACACCGTTCCTCCCTTCAGTGTCCACGCCCGCGCCCGCGCAGGCCTCTTCTCTTCCCCTCCGTCAGGCCAGTGAGAAGTTAGCTCACCCAGTGGCGAGAGCACAGGCCGTGGACAGGTGCCCACGCAGCCGAAGAGCAGCAGGCCCATGTGGAAACAGTGCTTTTGACAAGCCGAGGCATCGTATTTCATGAGTGAGCCAAATGTAGAAAGGATTAGCTGTTTCACCCAATAAGCCCACATCTGTAGTTACATTCTGATGGGGATAAAATTACTCTGGTTATTAATCCTTCTGCTTTAGGGTATAAGCTGATCACCAGCTGGGCTCAGGGAAAAAATTCTATCCCGGCTCCTGCCAGGCTCCTCCCCATCCTCACCTGCCCCGCCTTTGTGCTGCGTTGTTGCGCCTTTAGGTCTGTAGACCAAGTTGAAGGCCGCCAATGGAGGCGCCTCTGGGACAGAACAGCTCCAGTCTGTTCTGCAGAGGACGTCCATCCAATCACGTGAGTATGTATTGGGAATCTGCTTTCGGCGAAACCTCGCTGGTCTTCTCTGTGGCAGAAGCAAATATGACTCCTAAACGGCCGTGGCTTTTTCCTGCTGAGGAAAGCTGAAGTGGGCGGTCCGAACCTGCCTGTGGTTTCTGGGACTTTCTGCCCTGAGGCGCCCTGGGTGTCTCCAATGGTCTAGGGGGAATCCATTTTGGGCCAGGCAGGATTTTCTAAGCCAACAAGGAACGGAGCTGTTTCTGTAGCCTTCGCCTCTGTGGCTTCTCCCCTATAGGGAACCAGCACGACAGGGTAGCTTTGTTTCCATCCTGATCCTTTCTTTTTAGACCCCAACTCAGCGGGCACTGGTGACTTCTGGGAGTCTCCTTGTCCCTGGGTGACAGAGGCACCATCGATAATTACATGGAACTTTCCTGAGCAGACCAGGGTGTGTTCGCCTTACGTTTGCAAGGGCCATGCTAGGAAACACGACAGTGGGTTAGCTCCTTCTTGAATCTTTAATCCCTTTTAAGAATTTTAATGGTCATTCTGAGAGAATTTCTGTCTTCTAAAGACATTTCCCTAGGATCACTTTGCTGTAGAGAACTGGCAAACTCCTCCAAAGGAAACTAAAGATTAATATGCATTTTTAAGCCATTCCTGTTTTTAATACTGTTCAGTTCTTATTGCAATGTTGAATGAAATATTCACTTTTAAAATGAAAACAAACAAACAACCCCAGTCCTGGTCCTCTTCTGTGGACACCTACTTCAGCCCTTCCCCTCCCCTCCACTGGTTTGCCCCATTTCCTGAAGCCCCTATATTTCCACTCTCTGACCCTGGATCAGCCCAACTATCTGCTTTTATTGATGCTGTCTATGTCTAGGATGCTGAGATAATAGAGATTGTCATCAGTAATGTTCTTTAAGTGAATAAATCAGGATTGACAACCGTGACACAAATATGCTTCCCACCCTTGCTCAGTTGCTCTTCTGGCTTTCTCCTTCCAAGCCTTCAGTAACCCAAATCTCCATCTACCCCCTAACTCTTGGCAGTGGCCCTAACTTCTCCAAGAACAAAAACCAAAAACAAAATAACTCTCGAACTTTCTAAACTCTCTTCCACCTCCAAACTACGTATATTCATGAACACCCCTCTTCAATAAAAACTGCCCTCCTTTCTGCTCCATCTGTGTGGCCCCTGTGGTTGCTGGCATATACTTACATATGACCTCCTCCTCACAACCTTGCCACAATTTGTTGACCCACAGTTGGGCTCCTAAAGACTTGAGATGGACCAATGAGAACCTTTCTATAGAATTTTGGGTCAGTCCAGTCTGTCTCCTGTGGCTGCAGCTGTCTGTCTTGTATCCCCATCAGACTGAAGAAGCTGAGGACCTACAGGGGATATAAATATGTTCATCTCTGTATCCAAAAACTAAATAATAAAACAAAGACTTTCTTTCATCTCTGTCCCTCCTCCAGTTTCCAGCCCCTTACCTCCTACCTCCATTTTCTTACCTCCTACAATACCCATCTACTGCTACCATCTGGCTCCCTCTCCTCTTCCCTCTGTCAACCTAAATAAAGAGGTAAACTGAGGCAAGCTCAAATCACCAGAAATTGGGTTTATTTGGGAATAACAGAGCAACTGCAATTCAGGAAACGTATGCTGTGGCAGCAACAGGCGAGTCCGTTGAGGGTTTGGGGCAGGCTAGATTTATGGGCAAGTTGTGCAAAGAGGGGGATGTCCAGCCAGTGTCCAAGTAGGAAGTTCATGGGCTTGAAGATGGGGAATGATTCCTGACAGATGTTCATTGGTCAGGAGATAAGTCTTACTCTTCTATAAATCAGGCATTTATAGGAAATCAGTTTCTTGGTTCTTAAATTACATTCTTCTGAGGGCATATGTGTGAGATTCTTTATTCCATATCCTCTGGTTCCATTTTAGATGGAAATCCGTCTCCACCTCTCTCCTTATGTGCAGTGCAGTGTAAACTATGCCCACTTCCTAGCATTCATGCTAGTTGTCTGCAGCATCTGGTATCCACAATCACTGTCTCAATCTTGAATCTTGCACTCCTCTTGATGGTTTTCCTTCTGGTTCTTGCTTAGAAGCTGTACCAGAATCTAAATATACAAAGGATCTACGGCTCTAGGCTTTTCCAAACTTCTTCGCACCTCATAGAAATGCAACTGGCCTGTGCCGGCTCTCCTGGGGACCCCACGAAGTGAGGACTAACTTATCTAATGAAGTCATAGAAGCTAAGGTGTTAACGGGTGAGTTATTTCACTATTTTGATAATAGCTCTCACAGACTTAGCTCAGTGTCTCTCAGACGTGGATTAGAGTGGAAGGAGAAGGTGGAGAGCAAGGATAGGGATGGAAGAGGGTGTTAGGGATATATTATTGAGGGTCTGAGAGTTTTTATGACATTTAAGTTTTGTATTTTCACTTCATGTTAATCAATGCTCGACTGTGCATTTTAATTTACCGTTCCATTGGCATCAAGGGATTGCCAACTTATAGTGCAATGTTTTCAAAGTGGAATGTATTTTCAGAGAATTCCTACTTCTAAAGTGAGTCTCTTTGCTCCTCAGATTGGGAAGTACTGACTCAAGGAGTAAGCTTCCTTGAAATGTGAGTGCTGTCTATGTTCCTAGCAGCACCACAGGGAGAGACAGAAATGTAACACCTGAGTCTTGCCCTCCAAAATTCATAGGCTCATTAGGAAGATGACACTGGAACCCTTAAAAAATGAAATACAAGCACGAAGTCACAATGTGAGACATGTCACAAAGTGGTATGTTATTAAGTGATGTGGACAACACTTTGTACAGAGGTCAGATGCAAGAGAGCTTTCGCTTCGTGGGAATGATCATGGAGCCTTCTTGGTCTGGGGAGGGTCTGGCTGGATGCCGGTCAGGGAACTGAGCAGGGCTATATATAGATGAAAAGTAAGAGTTAAGTAACCAGAGAAGAAAGAGATTCTAGGCATGAAGGAAGTTCACGAAACAACAAAGTCCTGAGCTTGGGATGGAGATCACAGTGGACTGAATGGAGGGTTCTCTTGGGGACAAAGTGGACAATGTGGGTTCCCCTCTATCAAACTGAGTACATACTCAGGACATCAACACAGCAAGGACACCAACAAGTTTTGCTTAAGATTTTGTTCCTTGATATTTTTGAAAAAGTATCCAGAAGTCATTATGAGGAAAATTAGAACAGAGTTGGGCTTCCTTACACTTACATTATGGTTTTTAATAGTGTATATTCACTTCTGTGGAGACAGAGGTGAGACACCACGATCGTATCAGTGCTTGTTCCTCTAAAGGTCTAATTTAGCCTGTTAGGAGAAGATCAAGTTGGGGCCATATTCAAACTTGAATTCCAAGTGAGTCAGTCAGACCCCGCCCGCCTTGCTGTGCAAAGGTCTTCAAGGGCACTGACAACCTCACACTCTCTGGGTCCGGGAGGTTCCACCCCTAGTCTAACACTGGGTTTCAGATCCTTCACTGCACAGTGTACAAGGGCACACACAGAAGGGTTTTCTTTATTTCAGTGATTTATGCTTCTTCATTTTATTGCCATCGTTGATTGGCATTGGTTGGAGGAAATCATATCCTCTTGAATGCAAAGCGTCCCTTGCAGAATATCCCCTAAAACAACTGGTGATGTTTATTGCTCTTATTGACAGTCTGGAGACAATATTGGTGATATTCATACAACTTTTTCATTCCACCAGGTTACCGGGACACCACGTTGTTGTTGTCACCTTCACCCACGTGGTGCTTGGGACAGTGAAGACATGGCATCGTAATGCCTTGAGTCACAGGCATCTGTGAAATGAGTGAATGAGTGAAAAATTAAAGAGGACCCGTGCTAAGAAGAGGCATCCCAACATTGGCATTGGGAAGGCAGCTGGAGCAGACAATGGCGAAGGCCTCCTCCGAGCCTCGGAGCTCTCCTTCCCCGGCACAGGTCAGCGGGGATATTCAGTCCTCCACTTGTCTCTCAGGAGAGAGCCTCTTTCTGTCTTTTCCCTCGAGCTCTCTGAGAAACATCGCACCACCTCTGCAGCAGGGGATCTCTGCCTCTCCAAGCTTCAGCACCATTCTTCCCAATGGCCAACGCAGCTCCCTCAAACTGCGGTCTTAGTGCATCCCTCTGCCCGCTCCTTTGAAGCCAACAGCTCCTGTCAGGGCCAGGGTAGGACTGTGGTGAGAGCCAGCCCAGGGGGAGAGCCCACAGAAGGCCCTGGGGGGGAGGGGGGGAGGCGTGTGCAGAAACACCGCTCAAGGTGATGGGGATCTGCAGGAGTCGGAGAGGGGCCCCAGGGATTCACTCAGCAAGAGTAATTAACATTGAACACAACAGATCTCGGGGCCAGCATCACTGCCCAGAGCATGGCCCCGAATGAAGGTGGATAGCTTCAATTATCTGGGCATCTTGATGAATGGGCATGGCACACGCTCTGGGGAAGATGGGAGGAAACGAGCCACAGATTAATCACTCGTGGCATCACTGAACAGAGGGTGTTTAGAGCCTGCAAGAGCCCTGGGGACAACAGGTTCACAAAAGCAGAGAGGGAAAAGGAAAGCAATCAGGGCACAATTACAAAAAAAAGGGGGAGGAAGCAAATCTAACACCGAGGCTCATCTTTTTTAGACAAATTTGCATAGAGGTAGTGACAATGGAAGTAGCCCTGGTAGGGACTAGGGATGGATAGTGGGGTTCTGTTATAGTAACTGCCTGCCTCCAGTGGGGCCAAGGGCTGGACCCCAAAGGTAACCCCAAACCAGAGAAGGAGGGTCTCAGAAACAAAGGTGGGGGGGGGGAGGAGCAAGACAAGGAGACAAGAACTAATGAGAGCAACACCATGGAGGCTTCCAGAGGAAGATGAGGTAACGTGCCATTCTAGCCTTTCCTAGGACTCCAACAGAGTGCCCCATTAGTGGCGTCTCAGGACATCTCTGCCCCCAAAGTACTATGGGGTAGGTGAGTCAAAATAACGAGAATTATTTTTCCTGGAGAAGTGTTTGGTTGTGTAGGTCCAGCATGTGACATACGTGTATATCATAAATGTTTCTTGAACGAATGAACACAAATAGCTAGCATTAGTTACACTTTTCCTGTGTCAGGCAATATGCTAAGTGCTTTACACAAATAAATTTAATGTAATTCACACAATCTTCCTATGTGGTGTTTTTCAATTCCTCTCTTAGGGATCTTAAAAAAAAAACAAAAACACAAGTCTCAAATAAGTGAAGTAACTTGTTTAGCCAGTAAGTGACTGTGTGTTGGATGCAAGGAAAGAAGAGCAAGGGGGAGGGAGCGGAAAGAGAGAGGGAGGGGGAGAGGGAGAGAAAGGGAGGGAGGGGAGAGAGGGAGAGAGAGAGAGAGGGACGGGGGAGGGAGAGAGAAGGAGCAAGAGAGGAAGGGGGAGGGTAAAAGGAACATCTTAAGAAAGGCTGTGAGAAGTCTCAGAGAATTTCTTTTGAAAATCATTTGACTTAGCAAAAAAGTGCCTGGCACGCAGATCCACTTTAATTCCTCTTTAGTACCTGGTGTTGAGTCCTGTGAAGAGCTGTGAAAACTAGCACAGCCTCATGTGGGACTGAAAGAAAATAAGCCAACAGGGCAGGATTTTAAGTGAACATAGAGAATAGGACTCTTGCAACCCTGGCTCTTCGGGCTCCTGACTCCTGCAGCCTTTGGCCACTGCACGGAGACAGTGGGACAGAAGGTGCTGGTGTGCTCACTGTCCGGCTTGCTGGTTGTTGGGAGACACGACTCTGTGACCCTCATACAAGCAGGTTTTATTCAGAATAAGAACAATAAAAACCACTGAGGGACTGAAGGGAAACATGAATGAGAAAATAAGTCGGATGACCTCACAAATGTGCACCCGACATGATCTGCCTCAGGTGCAGAGCAGCAGGACACAATTTGAACTCTGAGCGCCCTAGCAGCCTAAGCAATGAGGGAAATAATCGACTGCAAGGACCATGGTATCCATGGGACAAAAATAAACTCATGGTTCCGAGGAAGCACGGCTTTTTCTGATGCTGAAAGCTCAGATATATATTTTTTTTATTTCATTTATTTATTTGAGACAGAGAGAGACAGAGAACGAGGAGGGGAGGGGCAGAGGGAGACAGAAACTTTAGCAGACTCTGTGTTCAGCGCAGAGCCCGAGGGGAGGCTCAGTCTCACGACCCCTGAGATCATGACCCTGAGATCACGACCTGAGCCGAAACCAAGAGTCAGACGCTTAATCAACTGAACCACCCAGGCGCCCCTGGAGCCCCAGATCTTTTTGTCTTGGCAGCGCGCACAACAGGGCCCTGCAATGATGATGCAACCAGCAGGTCTCGTGCTTGTGCCTGGACGCCATGCTCACCACTGCAAACCTGCAGCAGCAGCCCCTCAGGGCACGAAGGCCAAGGCGTCTCAGCCCCTGCTGCTGGGACAGCGCCTTCCTTGCTACCGGCTGCGACTGCCGCTTCCTTGGAGCCAAAGCCCTGAGCAAGAGGAGCGGCTGGGGGCTTCAGAAGGCCGCCCAGGGAGCACCTGTCTCGGAAGCCTTGCTCCAGGCAGGTAGCTGCACCTGGCCCACCGCCTGAGTGGCCAAACCCCAGCCCAGGGACAGGAAGGATTCGGTAACCTGGGAGGAAGCCCTGACCGCCAGGGTATAAACCCTCAGGGAACAGGTAGAAAATGCCATGGCAGGACAGCCGCCAGCGAAGGGCTGTCCACTCAGCTCCCTGCGGGAGGCCTGGAGCCCAAAGGTGATCCCTCAGTGGCGGCTCCATGGTCAGATCGTGGCCTGTTTTCCTCGGCTGCTGGACGGGGTCCTACAGACGCTACACGTCAGATGATAACTTGGATTCGATTAACAGGGGCTGAGCCGTTTTTAGGCACCGAGGTCCGCAGGGTGAGCCGCACTCTCCAGCTCAGCGCGTCCCCGCTCTCAACTCCCAGGCTGGCCTGTTTGTCATTCGCCTGCACCGGTTGTCACCTCCCGGGTCGTCTCTCCTGCTGCTCTCGGGAGACACGACTCTGTGACCCTCATACAAGCAGACCCTCATCAGATCTCCCCCTTTCCCGGGCTGGTAAAGACAAGTTGGGCTGCGACTCCTTTGGACGGTCCTCTTCCGATTCAAAACAAGACAAGGCCTAAACAGACCTTTAAAAACAAAAACAAAACAAAACAACACTAGATAGCTGGTACACAAAAATGCAGTCACTTCGCCCCCTTTTACCTTCCCTCCTTCCTTCTTGCCCAAGTATTTTATAAAGTACTTGCAGTGTCGCCTTCCCCAGCACGAGGGGCTCCAAGGGGGACAGAACACAGGCCCTGGGCTCAGGAGCTCACACTCTGCTGAGCAGGTGGGCATTTCCACTCCTGGGCAGGAGGGGCTCGCGCAGGGTGCTGGGGGGCCGAGAGGAAGCCCCCCACCTCCCTGGGGGCCGTGGGAGTATGGAGAGCCGGTGTCGGCTGCCTGAGAAGTCACACGTGAAGAACGTGGAGGCGAAGGCTGATACAGATGCTGAGGTTAATCTGTGTGACAGGCCCTGGCAAGGGGGATGCCGCAGAGGTAACCAGAGGCCTGGGTGGCGGCTCAGGGGTGTGGGCTGGTTCCCAACTGGGCACAATTTTGTCTAGAGACAAAATGTCTGCAGGCATTTTTGGTTGATGCAACTGGGTATGTGCTGAGGGTGGGGAGGGTGCTACCGGCATCTACCAAGAGGCTAGAGATGCTGCTAATCACCCTTCAGTGCACCTGATGCTCCCACAACAGAGAATTAACCGGCTCAGAATGTCCAGAATTGAGAAACCCCTAGCCTAGAGGCATGAGGAGCCACTGAAAGCTCTAGGCCGGTGAAATGATTAGAGATGTGTTCCTAGCTCCCTCGTCTGTACTGACGGAGTTAGGAAACTAATTTTTTTTTTTTTTTAACCGGAATGTAGCTTGGGGATGGCTGTTGGAACCAGGGAGCTGAAGATCTAGAATGGAGGGACCTCCATCCCGAAGGAGAACCCCCAGAGCATCTATTTCTTCATCTGTAAAATGGGGTGTGAGATTTGCTTTATTTATTTTACAAAATTTTTTATTAAATAAATTTTATTTAATAGCCTCCTTGAAGTCAATAGCTTCCTGTGTTGCTGTGATGACCAAATACCATAGTATTTATGGAAGGCTTTGTGAAGTGAAAAGAAATGTGGATGAAAGATATTTTTGTACCATAAGGAGCACCTTTTAACAATTACCCCACTATTGTGTGCTAACTATATTAAAGTAGAAAATATAATGAAGCAAAAATGAGGGCAATAAAGCTCACCCATCATTTCACTATCCAGAAATAACATTTGAACATTCAAGTGTATATTTTTAGCTTCCCAGACTTGTGTGTGTGTCATTTTTTTTTTACAGTAAAAACTGGGATCCTATTTTCCCCACAAATATGCATTACAAATAGCATCCTGTATCAATAAAATGTTTCAAAGAGTGTCCTCTGTTGTGTATTTCAAATTTTCCACATTCACGAGGAAAATTGCTGGGAACTGCAGCTCCTTGTTGAATTTAATTCAATTAAAGCAAAAGGTGGCCCTGAGAAATGCTTGGCTCAGCCAGCCCTACCCGCCCCCAACTCGTGCCCTCACTACTCCTGGGGGGACATTGCCTGGGATCCTGGAGTTTCAGGTAGATGAGAAGCAATAAATACTTCCCATGTGGATGGAAGAGTTGGTCGTACCTTTGTCGTGGGAACTTGGCTTCCTGCTCAGGAATGCAGGGAGGTGGAAGGTGGCCCACCCTGAGAGGCACTTGACGTATTTCAAAAGTGCCACAAATGTCCCCTAAAAACTGTTTCAGCACTCCCAGCCGAGGCCACTTCTCCAAAGCCCAGCCAACTGGGAATGGTGGACCTGTAACTTGCTTTACTCCAACAATTAATCTGTTGACTTAGAAACTATGACATAGTAACCTGTGACACCCCTCCCCCAGAAGGGGCTGAGCAAACCAGAGGATGTGCACTGACTCACCCAAACTCTTTTTTTTTTTTTTTTAGAGAGAGAGAGTGTGTGAGTTAGGGTGGGGGGAGGGGGATGGAGAGGAAGCCCAAGCAGGCTCCAAGCTCAGCGTGGAACCCAACCAAGGGCTGAGATCATGACCTGAGCTGAAATCAAGAGTCAGACACTTACCTGAGTGAGCCACCAGGCCCCCCAACTCACCCACACTCTTACACAGTTTCCCTCGTGGCGAACTGCACAGGGTGGAAAGATGGTGGCCCTTGTCTGTGTGTGGTGCTGGACCAATGTAAGGAATGTGCAACTGGTGGTTCATCTCTCCCAGAGACGAATTCTAACTGTGAAAAAAGCTACATTGCCGAGAAGAGAAAACACAGAAATCACCTAAATGTCCAAAACAAAACATGGGACTATTGTCCCTTGTACATCCATTTCCTGGAATATTAATCTCTCATTTTCACTGATAACTGTTAAGACTATACAACAACATCTAAGATTCTTATGAAAAAAATAAAATACAATAAAATTCTTAGAATATTAAGTGAGAAAAGGAGGGCACAAAATTGTATGAGAATGAAACTACTACTGTGTTTAAATTAGCATTTTCGTATGAAAAAGTGTAAATAGAAATAATCCTCAAATTGTCACAGCTGCTATGTTAAGCGAGATCATGGCGGGATTTTTCTTTCCTTCCCTTTTTTCAAAATGTTCTGAAATGGGGCTATGATTACTTTCATAGTGAGTATGTCTGAGTGCATACATGCCCGGGTGTGCGTGCGTGTGTGAGTAGGATATTTCTGTGCCGCGTTCTTGCTTCACACATTGTAGGAATCGAGGTGGAGGAATGGGAGAAGGGAAGGGACTGTCGGGGCTTAGCAAATGCTCGTCACTTAGTGGGGAAGGTGAGCAGGAGAGTCAAGGAAGGGTCACCTTTGTCCCCAGGTAGCCTGCTTATGTCATGGGGATCATACCTGGGCTGACATCTCCAAGACTGAAATTTTTTTCCCCTCTAGAGATAGCTCTTCCCCAGCTGGGCTCCATGACCCCCAGTAGAAAAACCACTCCAATGTCGCAGACACTGCTGGGACCTACGAGTCCTGATTTCCCATGGCCTTGAGTGTCCAACAGTGTCCCAATCTTTGGCCCCAGACCAGGCAGGAAGAAGAGGGAATCTTTGGAAGACATTGGTCTGCTTGCTGGCTGATCCCTTGGCTCAGTCTACGGGGCTCCAGAATTTTCCTGCTCACCTGGACACAACTGGGGAGGCCCAGGAGGCGGCATCAGCTCTCAGAGGCACCCTTTCTGCCTGCCAGCCCTGGGGTGGGCAGGATGGATTGGGAAGGCTCTCTTCCCTTCGCTTCAACTTGGGTTGGCAGTTCTGGAAGAGATAAGGGGGAGGGTCCCAGTCTCCAGGTCCTGCCTGGAGACCCAGCCCCAGCAAGCAGCCAGGAGGTTGGTTCAGGCTGTGGGACAGGCGGTGGGGCCCTGGAGCCCTCATGGCCTTCCTTTCCCTCCTGCCCAGGGCGGCTGCGTGCCTCTGCTCTTGCTCTCACTTCCCTCTCCGTTCTCCCCCCTCGGGTCATGCTGATTATCAGCCTCTGACACCCTGTCTTCACTCTCTTGGTCTCCCTTTGTCCCTCTTCGTGTCTTGACCATGTGTCTCCTGCCAGCCTCAGTCCGTCATCCCCTTGGGAGCCCGGCGCTGCCCTCCTGAGCAGACAGGTCTAACCCACGCTCCGTGGACCGAGGACCATCCTGCTGCCCTCCTGCCTCTTGCAGCAGGAGAGAGGCCTGCTTCCAAGCAGAAGGACAAGGACTCCCTCCTGTGTGGCTCCCTTGTTAGGCTGCAGGGGAAGAAGAGGGGAAATGGCCTCTCACACCCTGCTGACTCCCTGCACTTGCTTCTTCGCTTCATACTAACACCGCCAGCTAAGGGATAAGGGACAAGGAGAAGACAGAGGAAGAAGGGAGCACGATTTTGCATCTGGGGAAAGAAATGTCCTTCCTGGCCCAGGTTTTGGCACCAAGCGCCTCCCCCCCACCAACCCCCGCCGGCCCAGAGTTCGGCAGAAAGGAGGTCACGGGGAAAGGAGAAGAGAGGGAAATGTCCTCCACCTCAGCATGCCCTGAGTTTGAGTCCCACGGTGGCTCTAAATGGCAGAACCATCTGCGCGCTGAGGTGAAGCGGTGACACATCAGGCCCAAAGAGGAAAGGCCGTCACATCCCGCGCTCCAGGAATTCGGACGCCTGGATCCTGGAGCCCATGCGGTGTGTGTTATTCTTACCACAAACCAGAACTATGTTCCTTTTGAAATGGTTGGCTCCACAGCTGTTTGAAAATCCCCTGGTACTTGGAGACAAATGATCCAAGTCAGGCTGTGGTAACAGGCCAGTTCTGGAGCCAGGCGAGAGGTGTGACGGATGTGGGCCCACGGCTCCCTCCTCAGGCCCATCAGTCACGGCTCAGTGGAATTCCCGAGGGGCCACTGGACGCTCCGACAATATTGTTTACATGAGAACACGACTGGGGAACTTCCAGAAAGAAGAGGGGTGGCGGAAAGCCCGCCATCGGGCCAGCTGAGCCGCCTCGCCCGCGGGGAGGCAGAGCGGTTCCAAGGCCCTGTGGGTCGTGGGCCGAGCCCGGTCCCCGCCAGGCTGTCCCCGCGGAGATGCCGGGAACTTTCCCTAACGTGGGAGCCAGAACCACCTCAGAGGGGAAGGAGCGTGGGGAAGCCGCGCCCCTCAACGGCTCCGCATGCCGGTCACGGTGTGGTTTCCACGGGGCTTCGCACCCCCCACCTCCAAAATCATGTGAATTCAGCCAAAGGCACCTGCTGACAGAAAAATATTTTTCATTTTTGCTTCAGGCTCTCACAGCTAAGATGGCTTTGCTCAGCATGGTGAGGGAGCACAATACCTTGCCCCGGGCCAGGACAGCTGGGGCATGTTGGGAAGGCCCTGAACAGAGGAGCATTTGGGGAGCCCCAAAGACAGGAGGAAGGCACAGCCACAGAGGCCCACAGAGCCGGGGAGCTCCCAGCTGCTGCAGCTGACGAGCTTGGCTAAAGAAGGATTATGCACCTGTTTAATCTTGAGAGAAAGATTGCGAGTTACGGCTGTTTTGCTCTAACACGCCCCATTAAATATTCCTGGAATCCAAATGCAAAAGGAAAAAATAAACCCCTTTGAAGTTTCAGGCAAGGGGCGATCTGGCAGGGCGAGGTCCAGGTACAGCTGGGCAGTCCGGGCGGGGAGGCTTCCTGCCCTGGCCGTGCTGGGCTCCGGACAGGTGGGAGAGCCACACCGCCCTTCCCCTGCCCTCTCACTGGGCGTGTCTGGGCATCAGTTGGTCCTTGGATCTGCAGGAAGTGGGGAGGAGAGGCGGGTGGGGTCTCGGGGTGCAGCTGCTGCCTCCAACCCGGCGGGGAAGGAAGAGTCTTCGGCCAGGGAGAGTCTGCACTGCTTTACTTGCTGGGAACTCAGGCCACCCTGAGTTGAACCCACAGTCTGGCTCCAGAGGTCCTGCTCTTAACCAGGACGCTCCACTGTGTCCTTAAGGGAATTTGAAAACTGACTATTCTGCCAAGAGGCAGACCACACCCTGCTGCGCTGGCTCTCACCCCCTGGAAGGTTCCCAAAGCCTGTGACCGGCTTTCTCTCCAGGTGGGAGCCCTCCCACCCGCTGGACACCACTTCGAAGCCACAGGTCCGACAAATCATCCAGAACCCATTCACTGCGTTGTCCCCACCTCCAAAAGCAGAAGAGTTGTGCAAAGCTTGATCGCCGTTAAAAAGCGAACTAGTGGGGGAAAAAAGTGAACACAGGCAAGGTATCCAGGGCCTCCCACAGGCCAGTCCCAGGATTTATGGCAACTCATGAATAACTGAAGTCTTCATTTCTTTAAAGGCATGGCAAGGGCCATCCCCACCCCCCTCCCGGGCCGAGCATCAGGTCCCTGAAGCCCCTCAGAGTGAGGGCCAGGAGCAAGGTGGTGGGGATTGTTCCTCTCCCCTCCCTGGAGACCAGATAGCAGCCCCCACATTTTTTGAGGACAGAGCTAGTCTTTCCCTCACTGGGGCCTTGGGAAAAGGCCTCCTTGACCCAACTCACCCTCACCATCTGCTGGAAAAGTCCATATTACTGAATTCTCTGGAATACGGTCTCCCTTTCTCCAAGTGACTCATCCAGCCTCCTCATTGTTACCAAGAATATCTTTCCAGAACACAAATCAGATGAAGTCTTTCCCCTGATTAAAACAGTTTTAAATCTGATGAGACCAGCTATCCATAGAATACAGCCCTGGTGTCTTATGATATCATGGGGGGCCCTCTGCAGTGCAGCCCAGCCCACTGGCCTCTGCCTGCTTTATGCAGCCCGAATAGAGGCCACCTGCGTCATTCTGCTGCTCCCCCTGCTCAGTGACCTCCCCGACCCTGCCTGCTATCCGTCCCTTAGTCATCCCCCCAAGCCCCAGTCAAACATGTCCTCCAGGACTACACCGACCCCCTCCCTCGGGGGTTGGGGGGAAGTACAGCATGACCCCGCACACACCTTTAGCACACCCTCTTGCATCGTGTTCATTTATTCAAGTGTGTGTCTCCCCACTACAGTCAGCTGACATCCACTAACCTAACAACAATAACACTGCTCTCTAGTGAGCTCTAGCCGAGGAAGACTTTTGAGAGCTCAAGAACTGCATGTGGGAGTTTAGATGGGATGGGAAGGAGGCCTAGGATGTGGGCATCGGGTCCGGGGCCTTGAGGGGGTGCAGGCACCTGGTGAGCTTGAGGGACTTTGTTGATGGGTGAAAACCAACTTTCTCCGCCTCATGGCTTCCGCCAGGCCAGCCTTGCCCAAAGCGACTCATTCTGCCTCCTGACTCATGCACCCTAGACCCTGCCTCTCCCATGGAGACTTGATCCTGGCCACTGGCATCCCCTCCAGACTGTGCAGAAAGCAGCCCCTGGGCACCGCTCTCAGTCCATCACAGGTAACTCCAGGTCAGCGCTCTCTCCATCTTCCTCCATGAGCAGCATCTCTCCCTCCCTGCTGTCTTCACCCCAGATCCCTCTGGTCTGAAGGAAATCGCAGCTCCCTTGCTGGGAGCATGCTGGTGCCATAGGAGATACTGGCTTTGCAGCCAAATCAATCAGAGTTGGAATCCTGACTCAGCCAAGTGTCAGTTTCCTCACCTGCAAGGCGGTGGTGACAAACCATCGCCGAGGGTAAGTATGAGAAGTTGAAATAATGCATGTAGAATCTCAACTAGCAAACAATAGGCACTCATTACATGGAAGCTCTGGGGTCCAATGGCCCCCTTGTTCTTCCTTTCATGTTGGTGAACAGCAATGAACTATAATATTAGGTCCATGGGCTCTTGAACAATAGCTCATGGGGGTACGTCCAGGTCACCTGTGACCATGGCTTTCACAGCATGAATATACAGGATGGGAGCAGCCCAGAGCTGGGCAGGCCACAATATCACTTCTGTAAGGAAAAATAGTTAGGGGTGCCTGAGTGGCTCAGTCCAACTCTTGATTTCGGCTCACGTCATGATCTCAGGGTTGTGAGATTGAGTCCTCCATTGGACTCCATGCTCAGTGGGGAGTCTGCTTGAGGATTCTCTTTCCCTCTCCCTCTGTCCCTCCCCCCAGCGCTTGCACACACATACACACACACACACTCTCTCTCTCTCTCTCTCTCCCTGTAAAATAAATAAATGAATCTTAAAAAAAATAAAGTTATACCTATCAGTGAATAAGCCTAGAAAACACCTAGAAGGATAAACTTTAAAATATTAACATCATGGGGCTATGAGAGGCTTTTATTCTTTCCGTTATGTGTTTATCTACTTTTCCCCCCACAGTGAGCATGCACTGAGTTAACAATAAGAGAAAAAATTAAACCACATGTGGTAGAAATCTGCATGCAATATGGGTCTTAAATTCAAAGCACCATCTGGGATTTGCATGTCAAAGAATCGTGGTTTACAACTGCAGATGTCCATAGCCTCCATGTGGAAGGAATTAGGGTAGCCGAGCATGACCCCACCCTAGGAAAGTCCCCAGTGGAGAGCAGGCAGATGCCACTCCCAAAGAGGCTCCTGCACGGCTACTACATAATGGAGGGGGTTTGTAAATGTGACAGCATTTCACTTGAAATAAATGGTCCATTAGATATTTAGTATTTCGGATTTTTATTTTTGAAATTGTTGTATTTTTAATCCATTTGGTGAACTCTACATTTAAAAGAACACTCTAGGAAGCTTCTTGTAAAACAAAGCTATTTGTGCAGTTCAAACTCTCACTTCCCTGAAATCTTTCTCTTTTATAAAGTTGCACATTACTTTGTTTTCTTGCAGCAACAAATGCCTCCACACGCTAATGAAAACTGGTTCTATCAGGACAGATGCCACCACATTTATTTCAGGATAAAACTCTGATGTTGTGCCTCCTTCTTTGGCATCAATGTGCTGGAATGCACCACAGCAAGGGAGGTGATGACATTCTGTGTCTATGAAAAGCATATGAACAATTTTATGGGGTAGATTTCTCATCGGGCCTGCTTAGAGTCAAGGCAATAGACTAAATTAACTCTTGACAGCATTTTCAGTTCTGCAAGTCAATCAAATTTATTATAGAGATGCTTTTTTTTTTTTTATTAAAAATAGACTACCCTATGACACAGCAATTGCACTCCTGGGGATTTACCCCAAAGACACAGATGTAGTGAAAAGGAGGGCCATATGCACCCCAATATTCATAGCAGCAGTGTCCGCAACAGCCAAACTGTGGAAAGAGCTGAGATGGCCTTCAACAGCTGGATAGATAAAGAAGTGGTCCATATATACAATGAAATACTACTCAACCATCAGAAAGGATGAATACCGAACTTTTACATCAACATGGATGGGACTGGAGGAGATTATGCTAAGCGAAATAAGTCAAGCAGAGAAAGCCAATTATCATATGGTTTCACTTATTTGTGGAACATAAGGAATAGCATGGAGGACATTAGGAGAAGGAAGGGAAAAATGAAGGGGCGGAAATCGGAGGGGGAGACAAACCATGAGAGACTACGGACTCTGAGAAACAAACAGGGTTTTAGAGGGGAGGGGAGAGGGGGGATTGGTTAGCCCGGTGATGGGTATTAAGGAGGGCACGTACTGCATGGAGCACTGGGTGTTATACGAAAACAATGAATTGTGGATCACTATATCAAAAACTAATGATGTATTGTATGGTGACTAACATAACATAATAAATTAAATTAAAAAAAAAAAGAGATGCTTTTTTTCCCCTTTTTTTTGTAATTCCTTATCCCTCCATGAAGAAGAGATTAGAGAAACATCAGGCCCGAATCATTTTAACACAAAAGTCATCCATGTTTAGGTGCCAATGACTCAAACTAAGAGTTATAAATGGTAATAAAAAGGGGCACCTGAGTGACTCAGTTGGTTAATTGTCCGATTCTTGATTTTGGCTCAGGTCATGATCTCAGGGTCATGAGATCGAGCCCAGCATCAGGCTCTGCACTCAGCTCAGAGTCTGCTTGAAATTCTCTCTTTCCCTCTCTCTCTCTGCCCCCACCCCCCTCACACTCTTTAAATAAATAAATAAATAAAATCTTTAAATAAATAAGTAAATAGTAATAAAAGTAATCTCTTCAAGTAGCAAAGTGATCCACAACCAAAGACTCTCTAAAATCTATTTACAAATGAAAATTTTACATTGTAAAGCAGTTAGCTTTAAGGTTGGTTAATTCAACTGCGCAATTATAGCATCAATAACTTGGATTCTTTCCATTTTTATGCTCTGCTAGCTCTGACCTTTTACAGTTCTCCTTATGGTCACTTGGCTGCAACAATTTAGCATCACTAATGCTCAAGCAGAAATATCCAAAGGCCTATTTCTAAATCGATCACTGATGAGAAATGACTTTATCGTGATTGTCTTAAATGATCATTAGTTCCTCCCTGGGGCTGGGAAAGAGGGCCTCCTCCTTCTAAACAATGGTCTTGACACTTGAACAAAATCAATGTTTGGTAAAAAGGAAGAAGAAAAGACTGGGTAGTTAGTTGGTAGTCTACCAAAAGCTGTCATTAAGACGGATTTGAGATTTATAATTGACAACACTAAATGCTGGAAAACAGGAGAGAATTCATTTACAGTTCTAGGTGAGAATATTTCAAACCTGAAATGTATAGTCAGCCAAACTATCAATCAAATAGGAGATAAAATAAATCCAGTTTCAGGTAGGGAGGAATCAGAAAGTTCATCTCCCATAAACCTTTCTAAAAATTAAAAAAACCATTTAAAGATGTATTCCATCTTCCATCAGAGCAAATAGGAATCCAAGAAAGAGGAGTATCTGTGATCCAGGCAAAGTGAAATTAACTCAGGAGTGCAATGAAAATAAATCTTAGATTGAAACGCTGCAACAGGCCTGGAAAACAATAGGCCAAAATTAAAATGAGACATATCAAAGGACTCCCCCCGTATGTCTTCAAAATCCAAATGGTTCCATTACACAATTCTATGATTAGGAACCTAGAAATTTTTAATCAGATGAAAGCATATGCTTCTGTCAACAGCAACAACAATAAATAAAACAGCTACAAATTCAAGAGAAAATAAATAGCCATACAACACCATGGTACAAATATAAAGCAGAATAAAAGGTGGCATGACATTGAGCAAATAGTTGTTAATTGTAAATAAAAAAGAATCCATTTAACCATGAGGTTTACAAAGTTGTCCTGCCAGTGGTCCATGGTAGTGGAATAGGATTACATTTCCTTTGCCATGGATCTAGTCATATTTTTTTGAGGCTCATCAGTAGATGATATTTATATAATTGTAACTCTACAAATTCTGGTTTTGGGTTTGCGGTTTTTATAATCAGTCTATAGACAAAATCAGGAAGATTAATTATAGTCAAAGAACCAAATGTCGAGGTTACAAGTCTTGAAGATGTGTGAAATAATGTTATAACTGACAGAAATTGAGAAAGTCGAAGAAAAAAATGAAGGTGCGCTAAATTTCTCATTTATCTGAGGAAAGGAGTTAAGAAATATGGTCTGAATTTTATGGATTTAGAAGTAAAGATTTAACAATGACCAAACTAGGAGGGCCTGGGTGGCTCAGTGGGTTAAGCATTCAACTCTTGATTTCTGCTCAGGTCATGGTCTCAGGGTCCTGAGATGGAACCCCACCCCGGGCTCTGTGCTGAGCATGGAACCTGCTTAAGATTCTTTCTCTCCCAGGGCGCCTGGGTGGCTCAGTTGGTTGGGCGACTGCCTTCGGCTCAGGTCATGATCCTGGAGTCCCTGGATGGAGTCCCACATCGGGCTCCCTGCTCGGCAGGGAGTCTGCTTCTCCCTCTGACCCTCCCCACTCTCATGTGCTCTCTCTCATTCTCTCTCTCTCAAATAAATAAATAAAATCTTTAAAAAAAAAAAAAGATTCTTTCTCTCCCTCTCCCTCTGCCCCTCTTGCATGTTCTTTCTCACATGCACACATGCACGCTCTCTCTCTCAAAAAAAATTAACTTATCAATTTAAAAACAAAACACAACAAAACAATGACCAAACTAGTAGCAACGAACACTCAGATGCTCAAACGATGATCTCCAAATACCATTTTCTACTGCAAGCAACCAGAACTCCTCAGAGAAATAATTAATCCAGACCTGGGGCAGCAAATATGTCGCATGTGCCTGGAACACCTACTCATACTAGAAAGTGAGAAAGGTACCAAAGACTCTTGGAATCCGATCAAAAGGATTCAGGAGCAAATTTGAAGAGACTTTCATTGGTGAAAAACCAGACAATTTCGGGGCACCTGAGTGGCTCAATGAAACATCTGCCTTCAGCTCAGGTCATGATCTCGGGGTCCTGGGATCGAGTCCCGCATCGGGCTCCTGGCTCAGCAGAGACTCTGCTTCTCCCTCCCCCTGCTCATGTATGAGCTCTCTCTCTCTCCCTCTCAAATAAATAAATAAAATCTTTTAAAAATATATGTTGAAAAACAAGACAATTTCAACATCAATAAGAATTGAAATACAGTGATTTGAAACACATCAAGTATGGGTTCACCATGATACTAATAGAAAAAGAAACTCAACACTAACCATTATAGGATGTTAGGGAATCAACTCATCACTTTCAAAACGGGTAATTAAGCATGTTTTAAACTAATTAAGAGTTAAGCAATCCTTTCTACTTTTCCTATATCTGAGGATTATCAAATAGGCAAAGGTGAAATCTCTTTTCTAGAAGCATCCCAACTATTAAGTGAATTAAAACTGAGTCCATCACTACCACTAACGAATTAAAGGATCCAGGCAATAGTCATCAATGGCTGCAGGAATCATTTAAAAAGATACCACCAGACATGACGTACTGCCTGGCGGGAATTTAATAAAACTATGTATGAAGTATTCTTGCCATAAAATCAAATCTCAATCTGAGCAAGTCTCCTGATCTAATTACCAAGTTACAGGAAACACAGGGAATGCAAGGGAAAACATGTTGAATGACACCATCGAGATGTAATCATGGAAATCCAGACAGTGGAAACTCTACAAACCAAACAGCCCAGTTTCTTCAACAAATTGCATTACAGTGGGAAGAAAAAGTGGGGTGAGGGACCAATAGATCGAGAGGCTAAAGAGACATGTCAACCAATTGCAATCTGAGGACCTTATTTGGATCCTGATTTGAATAAACTGAAAAAAAAAAACAAACCAAGATTAAAATATCAACAGTAACTATTGTTCCTTTTTTTTTAAGGTGTGGTAAGGGTATTGATTGCAATTATATTGTGGGGTCTTTTATTCTTATTTTTAAGAAATATATACTGAAATATTTACAGATAAAATGATACAATGTCTAAGATTTGTTTCAAAATAATCAGTAGAGGGGAGTGGGTGGGGACATGGATGAAACAAGATTGATTACGGGTTCATAGGAGCAGCTAGGTGCTAGATACACAGCAGCTTACTATACTCTTCTCTCTACTTTTGCATATGTTTGAAAATTTCCATATTAAAAAAAATTTCAGAAGATCAAGTGTTGTGTGTTATTTAAAGCTAAAAATTAACCACTAGAAAGTCCAAAAGTCTCATGGAAATATTGAGGATCAGGAGACAGAGCGGGAGGGTTGATGGCAGTTAGTGGATGTATTCTCAATCCCTCTTCCATCCTTGGAAGGAGGCCCCAGACACTATCTACAGTGGGGAGATCAAGGCATAGAGATACGCATCAGTGATTTAGAATTATAGCGGTAACCACTAGAAACACAAGTATTTGTTAGGAGGAGGAGAGACTCCCTTCTCATTTTATGCTATTTTACATTATGTGATGCCTTGAACTTGTGCACATAGTACTTTTTTTATTGTGGTAAAATACATAACATAAAATTTACCTTTTTAATCATTTTTAAAGTGTACATTTCAGTAACATTAGGTACATTCACAATGTTGCGCAACCACCTCCGCTATCCATTTCCAGAGATTTTTCGTCATCTCAAACAGCAATTCCTCACTACGCCTTTCTCCAGGCCCCTGGTAAACACTGTTCTACTTTCTGTCTCTATGAATTTGCCTATTCTCAGTGCCTCACATAAGTGGAATCATACGATATTTGTCCTTTTGTATCCAGACTATTTTACTTAGCATATTTTCAAGGTTCATCCATGTATCAGAATTTCATTCTCTTTTACTGTGGAAAAATATACATTAAACTTATCATTTTAACAATTTTTCAGTGTGCAGCTCGGTGGCATTAAGTACATTCACATTGTGGTGCGACCCTTACCAACTTCCATCTCCAGAACTCTTTCATCTTCTCAAACAGAAATTCTGTACCCATTAAACAATAACTCCCCATTCCCTCTGCTCCCAGCCCCTGCAAAGCACAATCTCATTTTCTATCCCTAGGAAACTGACAACTCTAGGTACCTCGTATCAGTAGACTCATACAATGTTTGTCTTTTTGTGTCTGCCTTATTTCACTTAGCATGGTGTCTTCAAGATTCATTCATGTTGTAGCATGTGTCAAAATTTCATTTCTTTTTAAAGCTGCATAATATTCCATTGTGTGTATAGAACACATGTTTTTTATCCATTTGTCTGTTGGACATTTGGGCTGCTTCCACCATTTTGTTATTGTGAATGATGTTGTTATTAACATTGGTGTACAAGTATCTGTTCAATATTTGCTTATAATTCTTTTGGATATATCTCTAGTGAAATTGCTGGATCATATGGTAATTCTATGTTTAACTTTTTGAAGAACTACCAAACTGTTTTCCACAGCATTTTACATTTTTGCTGGTAATGCACAAGGGTTCCAGTTTCTCTACATCTTTGCCAACAACTGTTATTTTCTGGGTTTTTGTTTGTTTTTGATAATAGCCATCCTAATGGGTGTGAAGTGTTGTTTCATCATGATTTTGATTTGCATTGCCTTAAGGACTAATGATGTTAAATATCTTTTCATGTTGAACACATGTTGACCATTTTTATATCTTCTTTGTATATCTTCTTTGGAGAAATGTCTATTGAAATCCTTTTTTCAAGTTGATTTTTAGATCCAGTTTTGGTTGTTTTGTTTTGTTTTGTTTTGTTTTGCTGAATTACAGGAGTTCTTTATTTATTCTAGATATTACTCTCTCTCTTTTTTTTTTTCAGAGACCAAGACAGAACTAGCATGAGGAGGGGAGGGGAGAATCTTAAGCAGACTCCACGCTCACTGTGGGGCCTGATGTGGGGCTTGATCTCATGATCCTGAGATCATGACCTGAGCTGAAATCAAGAGTCCGATGCTTAATCAACTGAGCCCCACCTTCCAGAAAGATTTTTAACTAGATAGTAATCTCTTAAGAGATATACAATTTGCAAGTATTTTTCCTATTCCATGGGTTGTCTATTCACTATGTTAATTGTATCCTTTGATACACAAGTTTTCATTTTGAAGAAGTCCAGTTTATAGATTTGTTCTTTTGTAGCCTAAGCTTTGGTATCATATCCAAGAAATTATTGCCAATCCAATGTCATTCTTTCTTCTAAGAGTTTTTATAATTTTAGCTCTATGTGTAGGTCTTTGATCATATATTTTTTGATATATGATATAAAATAAAATCACATGTATGACTTTTAAAGTTTAAAAATAAACATTTGTTTATATATACATATGTTACTCAGCCATAAAAAAGAATGAGATCTTGTCATTTGTGACAACATGGGTGGACCTAGAGAGGATTATGCTAAATTTCACAATAAGTCAGACAGAGAAAGACAGATGCCATATGATTTCACTTATATGTGGAATCTAAAAAACAAAACAAATGAACAAAAACACAAACCAAAAAAAAAAAAGCAGAAACAGACCCATAAATACGGAGAACAAACTGATAGCTGCTGGGGGGTGGGGACGGCAAGATGAGTAAAATGGGTGAAGGGGAATGGGAGGTCCAGGCTTCCAGTTATGGAATGAACAAGTCACGGGATGAAAAGTACAGCACAGGGAATATAGTCAATGATATCGTAATAGTGTTGATGGTGACAGATGGTAGCTACCTACACTTGTGGTGAGCACAGCATAACATACAGAGTTGTTGAATCACAATGTTGTATACCTGACACTAATACAACATTGTATGTCAACCATACTTCAATAAAAATAGACGCTGCTAAAGATAAGACATAAAATTATTTTCAAATATTGTAGGTCATTCAACAGGATATGGCTACCTTTTAAAAATTACCCTTGAATAGTTACTATAGTTCAAAGCTATAGAAACTCATAGCTTTGAAAATCACATCGTTGGGGTGCCTGCGTGGCTCAGTTGGTTAAGCGTCTGCCTTCAGCTCAGATCATGATCCCAGCATCCTGGGATCAAGTCCAAGTCCCCTTCCCTGAGAGGGAGCCTGCTTCTCCCTCTCCCTCTGCCCCTCCCCTCTGCTCATAATCTCTCTCTCTCTCAAATAAATAAATAAAATCTTTTAAAAAATTTTTTTAATTAAAAAAGAAAATCACATTGTTTTAACTTTTCCTAAGTTTTGCAATTAGGCTTTTGTTGAATTGTTTTGGAAAGTCCAAAACAGTCATTCCAAAACAGTCACTGACTTTAAGGTCAGCAATGACTCTTTCCCACAGTGCTCTGGAAAACCTCAACCCCTGACAGGAGCAGGTGGTTTCCAGCCTATTCAGTTCCAGGGAAGTTTAACTTCTCATTTGCTTCATGAGGAAGAACAAGAATAGATTCTCTAAGCTTAGTGCATTCCACACAGTAGGTGATCAGTACAGTCTGTTCACTGTTTGTCTGATTGGTTTGCTGACTATCAGGTTCCTGGAACTGAGCACATCCCTTTCACTGTGGTGCTAGCTAGTGACCAGCATGTACACAGGGAATACCCAAATGAGTTCAGCCTCTGCTGGGCTTCCACTGACAGATCTCCCAGCTTAGAAAAATGAGGGACTCTGCAAGTTTGTCCAGATTTGCAAGTCTTTCCTCCTCCTTGAAGTCTCTAAGTCTGGGCATTTAGGGTGATTGGGCACTTGGATGGTACCAGCCCTCACATTAGCAACATGGACACAAGGCTTTCTGTGAAATCATCACCTCTCCATAGACCTGCCCTATGAAATGCAACTGAGGATTAATCTGCATATTTAAGGTTATACAGGTAGAGTTCAAACACAAGTCTGGCCATCACAGTATATAGACAATCTTACTCTCATCCTCCAACACAAATTATCTCATAGAAGAGCAGTTTCCAAAGGCCTATCATCATTCCTTGGCCTCCCAGCTAAAGTCCTTTAGCAAAGCCTTCAAAAACTCCCAAGATGTAATAACCGTCTTGAGAAGACTGATCGGTGAGATTGTTCTGTAAGGCTCTGCTTCCTGTAGGGCAACTTACTACAAGAAAATAGGGCTCTCATCAGCTTTCCCTGAAACAGCTATAAAAAAATTAGGAATCATCCCTAGAATCCTCTTAAATTCTGAAAAAGCAAATCCAGTTATGAAGAAAATAGATATTTTATTTTCAATGGCCAGAAAGAATGGTTTGGGAGGTCAAATTTATGATACAACAGAGTTGTATTTTGTTGGCTGTTATATTCTTTAGTTTATATACCAGCTCCTGTACACTAATACAGCAAGTACTTTGAGACCCCCAAAGGAAGGTAGCAATAAATAAAAGTTGAGAGACTAAGGGTTTCAGTGTTTGACTGCTGCCTAACTGGGTGACTTTGGGTTAGCCACTTAAGATCACTAAATATTATTTTTAATTTGTACATTCATTCTTTCATTAAGACAGTCAAATATTTATTAGGCTTCTTCTGTTCTGAAATATATACCATATAGTTTTAATTTATGGAGGTGACACAGAGAGGCCAATGCTATTGAAAGAAGAATTTATTCTATTTCCCAAGAGAAAGGGACACACCACCCCAAGCAGGGCCACCTGGGAAGCATCAGGCTGGCCAAGAGGCAGAAGACAAAAGCAAGGGGAAAGTTTGAGTCAGTCTCTATTGAGGCTCCCTCAGGAAAGGCAAAGCAGGGTAATGAATTTAGGATTGACTAGACTGAATAATTACAGGGGGCTTTGGGCAATAGGGATAGTCTCTAGTTACCTGGTATCTGGCTCTAGGGTGATATAGGGCAGAGGAAGAGTTGGTGAGCTGTGTGAGTTAGATGAGGAGGTGGTGAAGGCCATAGACCTGGGACAGTTTGGTTTGCATGTGACAAAGATGCTCCTGGCCAAGTCATGTGCTAGCTCTAAGAATTAGCTAGTCCTGGGAAGGGCAATCTCTCCCAGGGTCTGCAAGACTCCCAAATGCCAGAGTATCAAGAATGGAGAAAATAAGAAAATACAGTTAATAGGAGTGATGCCAGCAAGGTGGCAGAATAGGAGTTTCCAGGACTTGTCCCTCACAGAAACATCAATTTGAACAACCATTCACATGAAAATACCTTCATAAGAGCTGAGGAATCCAGGTGAGAGTTTGCAGCACCCGGGTAGAGCACAGGAATAAGAAAATGCATTGAAGAGGGTAGGAAGGACAGTTTCACATTATTCACGTGCTATGGCCTGAATGCTTGTGTCCTCCTAAAATTCATGTGTTGAAACCTAATGTCCCCTGTGATGGCATTAGGAGGTGGGGACTTTGGGGGACCTTGGGAGGCAGAGCCCTCATGAATCAGATCAGTGCCCTTATAAAAGAAGGCCACAAAAGCTCCCTTGCCCTTCTTACCATGTGAGGACACAGTGAAAAGTCAGAATTCTGCAATGCAGAAGAGGTCCCCACCAGGACCTGGCCATGCTGGCACCCTGATCTTGGACTTCCAGTCTCCAGAACCGTAAGAAATAAATTTCTGTGTCTATAATCCACTCGGTCTGTAGTATTTTATTATAGCAGCCTGAACAGACTGAGACACCACACCACCCCTCCCCAACCCCTTATAGTACAGCATGGAGAAAGATACCCACTTCATGGAGGCAGGAGAGTGACATGAGCACCCATCTTTACCACAGCATTAAGCTTGCCTCAGTGAACGCTGGCAGCAAGCTGGCCTATGCAGCCTCAGTCTCCAAGCTCACCCCAAGTGCCAAGCCAACCCCTAAACCCAGGCCCTGGCTTGCCCCTATGGACTTAGGCTCCAGGTCAGCTCCCAGAGGCTCCCAGTGACTATTTCTTCAAATGCGCAGACACAAGGCAATGAGGATCATGAATAATCAGAGAACTATGACAACACCAAAAGAATAAAATAAAGCTCTAGAAACTGATCCTAAAGTAATGGAAACCTACAAACTCCCTGGCAAAGAATTCAAAATAATTGTCAAAATAAAGAAACTCAGTGAGCTACAAGAGAACACAGATGAATAACTAAACAAAACCAGGAAAATAATACATGAACAAAATGAGAAGTTCAACAAAGAGACAGAAACCATAAAAAGGAACCAAATAATTTTTGGAGCTGAAGGAGACAATGACTGAACTTAAAAATTGAAGAGAGTTTCAAGTGTAGACTCAATCAAGCAGAAGGAAGAACAACATTGTATTATCAGATAAGTTTTGTGTTAGGTGATTTTGTCCAACTGCAAACCAACATAAGTGTCCTGAGCACATTTAAGGTAGGCTAAGCTAAGCTATAATGCTTGGTAGGTTAGGTGTATTAAATGCATTTTTAATTACAATATTTTCAACTTAGGATGGGTTTATAGGGACATAACCCCATCATAAGTTAAGGAAGATGTATGCACATTATTAAAGTTCCAGGAGGAGCAGGGAAAGAAAAAGGGACAGAAAATGTATTTTAAAAAATAATGACAGGAAACCTCCCAAATCTGAAGGGGTACAGATCCATGAAGCCCAAAGAACTCTTGATACAATAAACATAAAGAGACCATCACCAAAATACATTATAATCAAATTCTCATAAGTCAAAAGACAAAGACAGAGTTTTAAAAGAAGCAGGAAAAAAGTGACTTGTCATGCAAGGGAACCCCCATAATACTGTCAGTGGATTTCTCAGCAGAAACAGGTCTGGAGAAAGTGGGATGATATAGTCAGTGTTGAAAGAAAACAATTGCCAACCAAGATTACTATACCCAGCAAACTGTCCTCCAGAAATGAAGAAGAGATAAAGACTATCAGACAAAAAAAAGCTGAGGAAGTCCATCACCAGTAGACCTGCCCTACAAGAAATACTACAGGGAGTTCTTCAAGTTGAAATGAAAAAATACTAACTAGTAAACATAAAAACATATGAAAGTATAAAACTCACTGTAAAAGGAAGAATATAGTCAAATTCAAATACTTTAGTACTGTAATAGTGGTGCATAAATTAGTCTTAACTCCAGTGTAAAAGTTAAGACAAAGTGTTTTTTTAAAGCTATAGCTACAACAACTCATTAATGGATACACAATATTAGAAGATGTAAACTGTGACATCAACCACAAAATATGGGAGGAGAAGTAAAAATGTAGTTTTTGTATGTGGTTGAAGTTAAGTTGTTATCAGCTTAAAACGGACTTTTATAACTATAAGATATTTTATGTGAGCCTCATGGCAATCACAAATTAAAAAACCTAAACCTACACAGAAGATTAAGAGAAAGGAATCAAAGGATACCACTACCAAAAAAGAAAAAATCATCAAATCACAAAGGAAGAGAGCAAAAGAGGAAGAAAGGAACTACAAAGCAATCAAAACACAATTAACAAAAAGGCAATAATAAGTCCTTACCTATCAATAACTACCTTAAATGAAAATGGATTAAATTCTCCAATCAGAAGACACAGAGTGGCTGAATGGATTAAAAACACAATTCAACTACATGCTTATGAGAGATTCACTTTAGCTTTAAGTACACTCACAGGCTGAAAGTGAAGGGACCGAAGATGTTCCATGCGAATGGTAACCAAAGCAGAATGGGAGTGGCTATCCTTATATCAAAACAAAATAGACTAAGTTAAAAACTGTCATATGAGATAAAGAAGATCACTATATAATGATAAAAGGATCAATTCACCCAGAAAACACAACAATTGTAAATACATCTGTACTCAACATTGGAGTACCTGAATATACAAAGCAAATATTAACAGAATTGAAAAGAAGAATAGACAGCAATATAATAATAAATGATGACTTCAGTACCCCACTTCAACAATGTATACATCATCCAGACAGAAAATCAATAAGAAACACTGGACTTGAACTGCACTTTAGATCACATGAACCTAAGAGGCATAGACAGAACATCCCAAACACCAGCAGCAGAATGCATATTCTTTTCAAGTGCACACAGAACATTCTCCAGGATAGACCACATGTTAGGCCACAAAACAAGTCTTAACAAATTTAAGAAGGTTGAGATTATATCAAGTATCTTTTTTTTTCATATCACAATGTTTGAAACTAGAAATCAATAATAGGAGCAAAATTGGAAAATTCACAAATATGTAGAAATTAACAGCACACTCCTGAGCAATCAACGGGACGAAGAAGAAATCAAAAGGAAAATAAACATTATCTTGAAACAAATGCAAATAGAGCACAGAATACAAAAACTTAAGAGATATAGTAAAATCAGCTCTAAGACAGTAGCTTATAGAAATAAATTCTTATATTAAGAAAACAGATCGCAGATAAACAACCTAATTTTATACCTCAAGGAACTAGAAAAAGGACAAACTAAGCCCAAAGTTAGCAAAAGGAAGGAAATAATAAAGATCAGAGCAGAAATAAATGAAATAGACATCTCATGCATAGCATGGTGACTATAGTTATTAATACTATATTGCATACTTGAAATTTGCTAACAGAGTAAATCTTAAGTGTTCTCACCACACTCATGCAAACAGTAACTATATGAAGTGATGGATACATTAAATAGCTTGATCATGGTCACTATCTCCCAATGTATACGAAAATATGTACATTTTTTATTTGTTAATCATACCTCAATAAAGTTGAGAGAAAAAAGAAAATATAGTTAATAAAATTGGCCCAGTGATGAATAGATGGCAAATAGACAAAAAAATCTAAGAAAACACAACTAAAACCTCTTCTATATCTTTCTTATTCTTTGTGCTAGGTCCTAAAAATGTAGTCAGCGAAACCATCATGGTTATCTTTATGGAACATTTAGTCTAATTATAAAATAAGGAGACTGGATCAGGTCAGCTAAGTTCTGTAATTCATTGCACAGTATCTACATGGGGAGGGCATCAACGTCTGAGTTATTTGCTAAGTCCTTGGACAGGATGTAGCCCTTAATTACAGCATTGTTTCAGCAGGGAAAAAGATTTTCTTTAAGCAACCAGCTCTGGGTTGGTTTCCAGGAATGCACCGTGGAAATGAGTAGAGCTAGTGTCCCTCTCCCCACCCCAGAGCTGCATTCAGCAAGGCAGGGGGAAGAGAGATATCCAGGTCCTGCTCAAGGCTTGCAGTAGCTGAGGACAGAGGGTGGTCTGCCCAACCCAATGCCAGAGGACCAGAATCTCCCTGGGTATGACTGCGACACCACTGACAACCAGCAGTGAAAACTGGAGGCAGATGGCAGGAGTAAAGAATCAATGCTTCAGTCAGGGTGGTGGGAGAGAGAGCCACAGCGCATTTTTTTTCTGCCCAACAATTTTACTTCCTCAATGTATCACAAATCTAGATCACAATTCTTTCTTTCATTCATGGCCATTGTAACCCATGCCGCCATCATCTTTCTGGACCATTCCAACGGTTCCCTCGCCAGTCTCCCTGCCTCCACTCCCTGCCGCCACTCACCCTCCTACTGCCCCTTTCCCAGATGATTTCTTCTTCTATCATGAGTTATTCAGAAGTATTTTAACATTTCTAAGAACATGGAAAATTGGGGAATTTTTTCCCTACCATCTTGTTCTCTCATTTCATTGCACTGTATTGAGAGAACATGGCCTAGATGGTACTGAAGTGTTGTAATTTCTCAGGTGTGTTGGTGGGCCAGTATGTGATCATGTTTCATGTGTGCTTGAAAAAAAAGTTTAAATTCTCCCATTATAAATGTGGATCTGTCAACTTTTCCTGTGACTCTGCCAGGTTTTGCTTTAGATATCTGAAGGCTATGGGTTAGATGAATATAGATGTATAAAGATTCCAAATTGTGGTATCTTTCTGGTAAGCTGTAGCCTTTTCCAATGGGGGATGATCTTTCTGATGGTCTCTCCTTTGAGGGAGAACTGCCCTGTACTGGCTGCCAGCATGCCCTGTCTCTGTAACAGCACTTTGTCCTCATCCCCTAACGCTTCCTGATATTGGTGACCCAGAAGGAGACCACCTCTGCTTTGGGTATCTGTCAGTCCAGGAAGGTCATAGAAATCCACGGACAAACCAGGAAGCCCAAAGTACTACATAAATAATATTAGTACTCAGCATATTTAGGTGTTTTAAAATATAATGTACAGATAATGATGGATCGATGTAGGGTCATCACTTATAACTTATAGCATCACTTATATACCCACTCTAGGGGCACCTGGGTGACTCAGTTGGTTAAGTGACTGCTTCCGGCTCAGGTCATGATCCCGGAGTCCCAGGATCGAGTCCCACGTTGGGTTCCCTGCTCAGCGGGGAGTCTATTTCTCCCTCTGACCCTCTTCTCTCTCACTCTATCTCTCTCTCTTTCAAATAAATAAATAAAATCTTAAAAAAAAAATAAAACAAATGTACCCACTCTGCTAGGAGGCTACACATGTGGGGGGAAGGGGTATGTGGGAAATCTCTGTACCTTCAGCTCAATTTTGCTATGAGCCTAAAAATGCCCTTAAAGCAAAGTCAAATAAAATATAGTATATTAGTAGAAAATTCGAAGCCAGTAGATCAGGAGGTGGTTGCCATTGAAATACAGTTTGTCACAGTTCTCAAGAGGAGGAGGCATGGCTCAGAGAGCCACACAAAGAAGCACCAGTCAGGGGGCAGAGGGAGCGAGAGGAAACGTGGGCAAGAGCCCTTATTGTGGTTTCATTGGAAGGGACAGGAAGATGGGGGTAAGCAGCTGAGGACTGGCTAGTTTTCGGCAGGCTCTGAGCCATAGGGGCTGTCCCTCATTGCCTAATACCAGGCCTTAGAGAAATTAGGGCCTGATAAGGAAGTGATTGGGTGTGTCGGCTCTGGATTGGTTGGTTTGTATTTGTAGGGTGTGCTTGCTGGCAAGTTGTTCACTATCTCTAAGAATCGGCTAGCCAGAATTGGCCAGGCCGATCAACAAGACTCCCAGATGTCAAAGCATCAGATTACGGGGGGGGGAGGGGGAGGGGAGAAGACATGGTTAATGCAGCAGGGCATTTGCTGTATGCCAGGCACTGTACTTGGGTTTTATGTCTCCTAAGCCCCAACAATGCTAGGAGGAAGAGATGAGGAAACAGGCCCAGAGACTGAAGCAACTTTACCAATGTCACAGAACAAGTACATAGTGAAATCTGGTCTGACTCCAAAACAGTTTTCTAAGTGGTTTCCAAAGAAGCTCTAACATTAATTCTACCAAAGGAGGGAATGTAACTCATATCACGGTTGTTGACCCTTGGCCTTGAAGGCTTGGGTACTCCCTGCCCTTTCCTGTTCTCCAACATCTGGATACTACCTAGTCTCCCTGGGACCCATATAACTCAGATTTCTGGTCCTAGTTCCTTACCAGGGGGTTGAACCTCTACCCAAGGGCTCTGCCCACAAAGCCAATGAGCAATGAGGTTGTAGTCCATTTGGTCAAGCAGAGAATGAAACGGTCAAGACCACAGGTTTCTAAGGCCATGATCACCAAGTTCCAGGCCCCAGCAAGATCCCCTATAGTCACACCCCACACCCACCCTGCACACACTGCTCTACTCAGGCAACTCAGAGCAGCATTGACCAGCCTATTAGGATTCTGTCCCCAGCCCCATGCTGGGCTTAGAGTGTCCTCAGCCCTGGGCACTACTGATCTCACAGTCACCCACTTCTCTCTTTCATGTCCCTGCCCCCTCCCTCCCATGCATCTGCAGAGACCCACCCAGAGCAGGGTTCCCCCAGTCTCCACCCCAACCACAGTCCTGGTGCTGCCCAGGAGCAGGTGGGTAGCTTTAGGAAACATCTTCTCTCAGAAGCTAAGCCTCAGAAATACATGTCAAACTGGCTGCTGGCCCCTCAGGGACTCTGGCCATGGTTCATCAGCCAGTGCTATACCATGGGCCATTCTCCATAGTTTGGAAAGGCCTGGGTGAGGAGAAATCTGGCAGCAATGAGAAGGGAAGTGAGCACGCACGATGTCTGCCCCCATCTGCCACTCCCACTCCTCCAGACGCTCACGATGCCCCTCCACAGGCCCCCCGCCCCTCCACAGCCAGGACCTGCTTTGTTCACTCTCCACCCTGCCCAACTCCTGAGAGGCGCAAAGCTCACCTCTCAGGCCCAACCCAAGTTGCCTGATTCCCAATGATGGACCTGGAAGAGACCTTGGAGATAATAAAACTCAACTCCCTGGCTTTAGAAATGAGGGAACTGAGGTACAGAAAGTTCAAGGCTGTCTGCCCCAAAGTAAGAGATGGGGTGGATGTTATGTGTGCACGTGCACACACGTGCACACACACACATACGCATGCACGTGCACACATACATACACAGATGTACACACGCATAGATGTGCACACACACGGCAGATGTGCATACACACATAGAACGCTGGTATAACTGATGAAAGCTGAATAACCTTTGTGTATTGTACTAGTGTTAGATTCCTGGTTTTGATAATCTACTGTGTCATACAAAATGTTACCACTGGAGAAGGATGGGTTGAGGGTACACAAAGCATTTTTTTGTTTTTTGTTTTTTTGCCAATCTATAATTATTTCAAAATTAAAAGTGTTTTAAAAAAATCACCTGAAGAGTTTTTAAAACAGGCCAGTGCCTGCGCCTCCGAACAGAACGTGTATGCGGCACCTGGGAGGCTCAATCAGTTAAGTATCTGCCTTGGGCTCGGGTCATGATCTTGGGGTCCTGGGATCGAGCAGCAGTGTGGCTCTCTGGTCAGCAGGGAGTCTGCTTCTCCCTCTTCCTCTGCCCCCCACCCCCAACAGCTTGTGTGAGCAGGAGCGCACTCTCTCTCTCTCTGTCTCTCTCTCTCACACACGCTCTCTCTCTCTCAAATAAATAAAACCTTAAAACAAAAACAAAAACCAGAACATGTTGAATTAGAATCTCCAGGGGCGGGAACCAGGTAAATATGTGTGTGTGTGTATACATATATATATGCATATATATATACGTGTGTATGTGTGTGTGTGTATGTATTTTTTTAACTCTTCAGTGAGAGTAAAGGCAGCCGGAGTTGAGAACCACCGCACTAGGGTCAGTAAGGTAACACAAGGTAATGGTGCTTCACGCTGGTGAACCCAAGGGGTGCGTGTAATCTTGGGACTCTGGCTGGGACCTTCTACAGACCTTGGTTTGAACATGATGACCCTCGTGTGCTACAGGAGGCCGTGTGGTGGGATCTCAGGGGCTCTTTAAAGGGCAAGGCCAACAGATGCCAAGCTCACCCCCTGTGACAGGTTATGCGCAATGAGGGGTTCCCAGCAGCCACACACCCACTGACGGACGTCCCACCTGGGGTGCCCTGCAGAGCTGATGGAGAATCCGAGCCATAACGCCATGGCGTTGGGGAGACAGGGAGTGACCCGCCTTCTCTTCGTCGGCCCGGCACTACGTTCCAGAGACGGTGGTCTTCTGTCATCACACAGTCTGGAGTGTTCTGATTTGGCAGCTTGGCATCACCCACTTCTGAGGTGTCTCACTCGTGCCATCACCATCTTTGACTCAGACAGCAATCCCCGGTCTGTCACCTGCGGGGACGGTGGCAGGAGTGATGTCCCTTATTATGAGTAGCACAAGCCAGAGCCGTGTATCCAGGAGAGCATCGATTTGGACAACTTTTCTTAAGAGGCAGCTGGAGGCCATGGGCGCTTCCTACAGCCTGTTCAGTATCTTCTTTGCCCCAAAGACACAGTATCTCACTCCCCGGCTGCTGAGAGTCTGTTCTACCAGGGCCTGTGTCGTGGGCGGGGTTCACCACAAGCAGACCCTGGAACAAGGACTGAAGCGTGACTGATTTATCAGAGAAATGATTTCAGGAAGCACCAATGGGGAAGTGGGCGAGTCAGACTGGGAAGGGAGAGAAGCCAGCACACGGTGTGCTGGTAACACGGAGCCCGCTAGCAGACAACTGGGGCCCGGCCCCCCATCACCCTTGGCTGCGGACTGCTCCAGGGCATTAACTCCTAAACACTCTGGGCCTGCCTGCAAGTCCCTCCCTGATTCCTGACCCACAGAAATAGTAAGAGGTAGTAAAGGACCGTTGTCATGTTGAGCCACTAATTGTTGGGGTGATTTGTTACACAACAATAAATAGTCAATATATCTGGAATCCAAAAGCCCTCAAAACATCTCCATGTTCCCATTCTCCCAGCGGGTATATTCTGGAAATATCTACGGACGCCTTTGGGGAAGGATTAGAGGAATACCTACTCCATGCGGCTGCTGCATGGTCCTCCCTCAATGAAACTTGGCCTCTCCTTTATTGGTCCCTGGGTCTGAGAACAGGCTCAGTCCTGAACACCAGGCAAGGGATAGCCATTTCCACAGCTGTGGGGGACATCAGCCTTCCACTTATCTCACTGAGAACAAGTCAAGCAATAGCCTAGGGCTTTCCTGTCTGTCTCACCACCAGTAGCTCCATGGACTAGTCACCACCACCACAGATCCCTGTGAGTCAGTGTCTCCAGTGGCCATTCTGTTCTTGCTCTCCGTTATGGGAATTACCTGCAGTTATGTGAACTCAGAAGTGTGGTGTTTTGTGGTACGTGCTAACACTAGATTCCCATCCATAACAGCATCTCTACCTCCCCGACCGTGCGTCCTCACTGTTCCGAGCTTCAAGAAGCCATTCCAGCGATGCAGAGGGCTAGCTTCAGCTGTGCTCGCCAGGTTGCCAATGGCTGAGTCACAGAACTGTGGCACTATGTCTAGCCTTATATTCCTTGCTCCCTGGTCCTCACGACCTCCGCCCATGAGCCACTCCCAGCGCGTCCTCCGCCATCCCCACCAACATGTCAGGCAGGCCCTGCAGCACTAGGGGCCGTCCCCTTTTCTTCCAGTGGCAGAGACAGTGCTTCCCTGCTCAGGCCAGGCTATGTCAGGACCCTTGTGACCGGGCTCAAAGCCACAAGGAAAGGTAGGAAAATTCTTGGGGAAAAGACACATCCCCTTGCAAAGCATCTGCCCCATGTGAGGCCTCTCCACAGTATGCTGGCAATGGGACAGTACTCACCCTTGGCAACAAGGATGGTGCCACCGCTGCCAGTCCCGAGGGCTCAGGGGATCAAGTTCATCCACAAAAAGGCCCCATCACAGGTTTCTGGTTTCCACTTCTTCCCTAACAGGGTCCTTACTTCAGCACGTGAGACCTGCCCGGACTTGCACTCCAGCATCTTTACAACCCAATTTGGGCTGGCTTTCAGCACTCCCCCGTCTGAAAGATGAAGAGCTCTTCACGTGCTTCCATGGAGGCCTCCAGCTTTCACACTGTGCCCTGAATGATAACTGCCCGGCCTGGGCCTGTTATTTTCTTTCTTCTGGGTTACTGTGGCTGTTACAACGAATCGTTAAAAAGGTCATTGCCCCTATATCTTCAGTCACTAGAACTACTGCATAAGCCACTGTGTAAGCCCTTCCGTCTGGAGCCCGTCTTGACCCATGGCAGGCAGAAGCCTTAGTAAACACGATCACACATCGTCTGGTAGTCAACCACCATTAGCCAGCAATCACATAACTCGGAATCCAATCCGGAGCTTCTGCTTCTGAAGCCTCTCCGGGCAGCAATGGTCTTAGACTGACTCCCCGACAAACAGATCTGGAGACAAAGGTTTGGATGCAAGTGATTTGTTTGGCAGGTAGTCAAGGAAACACCAACATGGGAGTGGGACGTGAGACGGGAAAAGAAGGGAAGATACTAAAGGCGTGTTCATAGCAATTTACCAATGCAGTCAACTTGGGCTCCATCTTGCTGCGATCTCTGGGAGACAGCGTGACTCGAGCTTCAGGATCTTCACCTGCTGTCAAGGCTGGGGCATCATCCTCCACTCCCACTCACTCCTGGAGGTGTCACCCCAGTGTGCCCCACAGGCAACTGAGAGAAAGCCCTCAGGCAGAGAGGGGCAGGTGTTCGCAGTCACTTGTCCACACAGATGAGAAGTGGTGCCGTGCTGCAAGGTGGTTCAGGATAGTGGCAGCATCTGCTGCAGCCTGCAGACGTTTTAACTGAGCTGAGGCATAAGTGTCTGCACAGAGACACACTAGCGAGCCAATGCAAGACAGGCACTGGGGTGGAGGCATCAATGGAAGATTGCTCACAGTCGGGCAGCAGAGCATCATCTCCACAGAAACAAGGGCCCTCCCAGGTGAGCTGGGATGGGGAAGCAACGCTAACAATGCAGAGCAAAGTCCCAGTCCTCGGGGGGCTACGGCAGTGGTCCTGAGCATTTGACTGTTTTATGTGTGAAGAAGAAAGTCAGAGAAGACCCAGAGGAACGGGGGAAGGTGCCAAACAGGCATTAGTCATCTCCTAGTGTTGCCAAGGACCAGTCTCGAATGGAAGAAGATGGTCAAGCTGATAAATTAGCTTTTATGAGCAGGCTCCACACTTAATCACATCAGCTGAGCACATGACTTGATGTGGTCCCATTAGAGAAGAAACCAACTTCCATACAACAGGAGCCAGTAGTTGTCCCCACACAACATCAAAACTGTGCGTTTGAGGCAATTAAATGAAAAATCAATTAGTTCAGTGGGAAAACTAATAAATAAACAAAAACAATAGTTCAATTCTCTTGGCAATATACCAAACAGCCAGTGATTATATTTAAGGAGAGGATTTTTCACTTCTCAACCAGCTGTCTTGACGTTGGCTAGCGTTGCTCTGAGCTCCCTCCCAACACAGGGAGACACCAGCGGAAGAACTGGCTTTGGTGTGGAACAAGCCAATGGGTAAGCAGTTGCCATGAATGAAGCACCAACCAGAAGTCAAAACCAAGCGTAGAGTCCTGGGTGATCCTCCTCTCCTGTCAGCTCCTGTCTTTGATCTGAAGAGAGAGTGCTGGAACACAATTCTCCAGCATGACTAATCCTTGAATCACACACACAAAGGTATTGGCAAGACCCAAGTAATTTGTGGAGTCCAGTGGAAAATTAAAACGCGGGTCCCCTTCTTTAAAAATGATAAAGAATTTCAAGACGGCAATAGCAGATCATTAAACCAAGCGGGGACTCTATGTGAATACACAGGTGGCATGCCCATGAAGCCAGCCTGGGCAACAAGATAGGGTGCAGAGAGCACTGGGCTGAGAGTCAGTAGCCCTGGGCTTGGTCCTCACCATGCCATGTGCTTGCTGTGTGACTATGGGTGAGTCACTTAGCTTCTCTGGGTCATCTAACAACCCAAGATAAAGAACAAAGATGTGAGGAAAATTCAAGGTTTCAGATCTAGTTTGCTATTTATAAAGTCAATCTTTTAGGAATCAGTATTCCTAGAAACATGTACATACTTAGCCTTGAGAAAGCTCTATTTTCAACCAACATCCATTCCTTACCTGCCTTCAGCCAGCCACCTCGCCAGGTTCTGGTGATAAGGATTAGGGACATTCACTCCCTTACGGGACTCATACTCTCAAAACCCCCATATCCAGACATAGGACGATGATAACGAGCAGAGTATATCCACCAATTGTACCTCCAAAAGGTGTTGTCCTAAAATATTCTGATCTTGAAAGCTGCCCTTCTGGAATTGCCTTTAAAGTCAAGGTTAAACCACCAAGAAAGTTAAGCCCATTGCATTACAATCACTCCTATCTTTTAGACCACTTAGTATATAGAACCTAGCTTGATTATCTATCTTCTTTAATAGTTTTAATTCAGGATGATTTTGGACCATTTCAAAAACGTAAGCCCACCTTCACCCTTTTATTTTTAAAACATAACATTTGTTTAGTGTCTCACATTTTGCAAAGTAAATTTTACATTTTCTTTGTTCTCTGGGATAATAGAAGTACTTATAATAGAAGTAAGTATTCTTTTCATCACCATTTTGTGTATGAGATTTTGTCTCTAGTGAAAATAACCAAAGTAATATATGATTAGCCCTGGAATCAATTCTTAAAACATGCCAAAATTTTTTTTTGAGAAATGGCAACATCATAGGGATATATCTATAGTATCTTAATGTGGTAACTTCAAAGGGGAAGTACTTTCCTCAGGTATGAGTTCTAGTTGACAAAAATAGTTACACCATTTTAATCACACTCATACATTAACAATTCATGAGGGGTGGGCACACATGAAATGCATTGGGATAGCAGTTTTGGAATGGTAGAATTTTTTTCTTCAGGTGAAATCTTGCACAGAAGTACAATATGCTCTATAAAATGGGCTGGCTGGATTAAAACAAGGTAGGGTGGCCTCATCCCTCTGGCTACTCCCCACCCCCCAACCCCCCCTGACTTGCCCTCATCCTTGGAACCCTAGGGCCCCTCATGATACCGTCAGAGAATTCAAGCAAGCTGTAGAAAAATGAGTTCTAAAATGTTATGTTTGACTGGGGAAAGTGGCTTGTTGATTCAGTGAGGGGAAAAAAGTAGACAATTAATGCTGAGAGACAATAATTAATTAGTGGGGAAAATGCAACAGATTAAAATAAGATTAATCCTGTTTTGAAGATTAATCGTGTTTACATTCCTGAAGCACAAAAAGTATGGATGAGATTCACTTGAAAAACATGCACAAATATTCGTACCCATGCTTATGCTACAGCAGGGGTCATAGCAGACGTAAATTTGTGATTCTCCTCAACAAACATGGTTCATTTTAAAAAGAGTGGCACACAGCTCTTTGCAATTTGTGAAGAGAAAAACAATTTCCTGTTTTCCACATAAGTCTTCCAGGAGGGAGGGAGTGGGTCGGGAGGCCTTGGTAGCACAAGTCCAACAGATACAAGCGGTTACTGGTGGTTCCTTCAGGTGGTAGCTTTGTCCTGTGGGGTGTCAGTGGGGGGTCGGGTGAAACTCCAGTTCAGCCAAGGCCTCAGAGCCCCGCGCCCCCTGCGAGCTCCCAATTTGAGGACTTTGAGTCCCAGGAAAGATGCATTCTCTGACTGTGGTGAAAACAGCCACATTTCAGATAGACTGGGAGTAGAAATCAAGACCCAGTAAACCTTAAGAGGCATAGATATGCAATTAGAATATGAGATTTATTTAGAAGAGTGTCCCATTTGGGGTCAGGGTGGAGGTCAGGGAAGGATAGCTTCGTTCTTGGAACTTGGCCCAGGAGTAAAATATGTTGGCTTTCTAGTTTGCCTATGATTGCTCTATGAGCCCAGTTGATGAAATGATGCAAAGAAGAGTAACACAGCGGGCGCCTGGGTGGCTCAGTCGGTTAAGCGACTGCCTTCGGCTCAGGTCATGATCCTGGGGTCCTGGGATCGAGTCCCACATCGGGCTCCCGGCTCAGCGGGGAGCCTGCTTCTCCCTCTGACCCTCCCCCATCTCATGCTCTCTCTCTCTCTCATTCTCTCTCTCAAATAAATAAATAAATAAAATCTTTAAAAAAAAAAAAAAAAGAACAGTAACACAGCATGGAGTATTTACCTGTGCAAAGTGCTTACTGTGCATTCTTTCCCTTCCTCTCACAAGAGCCTTCACATGAGCCAGATCTCCTTAGTCCCATGTCATTGCTAGCCAGAGCCTGCGATCTGGAGGGACTGAGGAGCCTGTCTCCGTCGCACGGCCGGCAAGTGGCCGGGCTGTCTCACTAACCCCATACTTCTGATTCCTCGGTCTGTGCTTTTGGCCTTTAGTACCATGCTGCCTGCCACACTGAATGGGCAGACTCTGATATTTCATCCATTTTATTGTGGAAGGTGGAGAGCAGCCAAGTAGGAAGACAGTCCCTGTGACTTCTCAGCCCTGAGACACAATGATGCAGATGCTCAGGTCTGGCAACAACCACCATCCCATCCTGGCTCACAAAGCTTCTCACTCTCTGCATCCATAATCCACAGGACCCAGGAGAAGCATGGGAGGGCTGACTGGGCATGGTGGCCCCAGTGGGGAGCTACAGTGGGCCCTGCCATTTTCTCTCTGGGACCCAGGACACCTCCCTCTGAGTATTTACCTCTTCTCTTTCCAGAATACACTGCAGAGCAAATAGCTGCGGAATTTCCTATGAACACATGGGTTTTACTATTCTCTTCCTGCTTTAGGGATTTTGAATACATTTATATGGTTCTTGTAAATGCTAAAGATAAGGCGTGGAATGCAGCTCTTATCCCCTCCCTCCCTTCCTCCAATTTTTAGTACTCCTAATACAGGAATGGGTCAAACTCCACCCATTATAGATGAATATGCTACCATAAAAATCTGAAAAAAAAAATCCAAACCACCTTGCCAATACCCTCAGAAATCAAGACTTTCCACAGGGAGTGTAGAATGTTCTGCATTCTACTTTTAGATGAAAAAAATAAAAAGAGGCAGAAAAAAATAGTTAAACAAAACATTCATTCCTGTTCAAAGAATAAAAAAAAAATTAATAGCAGCTTTTGGGCTTCGGGTCAAAGTCATATTGTAAGTTTACCCTTCGAATCCCTCCCTGCTCTGCAAGCGTAGTAGTTACAGATGAATTTTTTTAACCTAAAAAAAGACAGGGTCATAATTAGAACCAAAATAAACACATCCAAGGGCTCGAAACTGAACACAGTGCTAAGTGCTGATGTCACAAACTTGTGGGCCTCCAAGCAGAGGAAGCCAGAGCTCAATCATGGGGGGAGCTGGGACTGAAAGCTTCCCCTTCCTGGAGGCCAGCTTCAGAGGGAATGGGGCATGAAGGGCAGAACACGGCTGGTCTCATAATTCATCCTCACAGCTGGGCAGGAGCTGAGAAAGGCTTCACCTGGTTAAAGGTATCACCAAGGAATGGAGGAGCCCCTGGTCAGAGAAACAGGCCATCTCGGGTGGGCGGCTGGGGGCAACCACAAAACCAGGGAGGCGTGAAATGAGAGGGACAGAGAGAAATCAGAAATAACTCCCAGTCCCGGTGGTCTTGCAAACAAAATTCCAACGGACACAGGAGATGTAGCTCTAAGACAATGTTCCCACAAACTCAATTAATCAACAGATAAACCTACTCTTTATGAATGCATGTAATAGAAGCAATCTCAAAATAAATTTAAAAGGAGCATGTTTGGGGCATCTGGGTGGCTCAGTCGGTTAAGCGTCTGCCTTAGGCTCAGGTCATGATCCTGGGGTCCTGGGATGGAGCCTGGAGTTGGACTCCCTGCTCAGCGGGGAGTCTGCTTCTCCCTCTGCCCCTCCCCCTGCTCATGCACACTCTCTCTCTCAATAAACAAAAAATCTTAAAAAAAAAAAAAGAGCATGTTCTTGAATATATAAAGGAAGGCAAGCCAAGATATTAACAAGACTTTATGAAACAAAACTAAGAAACAATGAAAAAGAAAAAGATTGGGGAAAGAACCAATGAGAAGTCTTGGAAAAGAAAAATAAAACAATTGAGATAGCAGTTTGTACAGGATACTTTCAGCTCAGAACACACAGAACCATCCCTCACACACAATTTCATGTTCAGAATGTGAACCAAAGATACTTGGTCGCCAAAGTCTCAAATGTGTGTGTATTGGCAGAGGTGGGACTGAGGGGACAGGGGCGGTGAGGCGGTGGAAAGAGGTGAAGTTGTTGAAGGTGGTGGCACCCGGAGCCACACCCTTGCTCCGTGACCAGCACCATGTAACCTCACTGGAGCTTCACAGCCTAATTGGTACAGTGAGGGCAGTAATCGGCACAGTGAGGACAGACTCCAGGGTTGTGACAAAGATGGCAGACATTTTACGTGTTCTACCTAAGAGCAACCTATGAAGGAAGGGAAGCACATCAACGCTTTTTATTAAAAATCGTATTTTTTTTTAAGATTTTATTTATTTATTTGAGACAGAGAGAATGAGAGAGAGAGAGCACATGAGAGGGGGGAGGGTCAGAGGGAGAAGCAGACTCCCTGCCGAGCAGGGAGCCCGATGCGGGACTCGATCCCGGGACTCCAGGATCATGACCTGAGCCGAAAGCAGTCGCTTAACCAACTGAGCCACCCAGGCGCCCAAAAATCGTATTTTTTAATAATAAAAAAGACCATGGTACCTTACGTGCCACCTTCCTTTGTTATCAGGGTGGTGTACTCTCTGGATATTCTGATCATGGAAGTGTCCTGTGGCTAGGTCGTTCCTGACTCCTATTCGTGGACGCTTTTCCTGGCAACTAAGAGTGCTCTCTCCTTCACTTTGGAGGCGGCCATTCCACACGGCTAGAGAGAATCAGAGTCAGATGGCCACGCCGATGTTTCATTTGCTCACTTGACAGGAGAAAAATGTTTCAAAATGACTTAATCCTCTTCCTCCCTAGAGTCTTCCTTCTAAGTGCTCCTTCTTAATTCAATAAAAACTTATCTGTGTTAATAAATGTCTTCGTCTGCCCCAGCCTTGCAGTTTGTTCCGCCTGGCATACACCCATCAACTGATCACCGAGAGCCTGCATCCACTCCCCAGCCCTGGTTGGTGGACAGTGACGTTATGGCTGACTGGGGAACTGTTCATGTCCAGTAGCTGATGCCCTCTCCCCGCAGGCAAATAGAGAGTCCTGATTAAATAAAACACAGCAGAATTAGATCTTCCAAGATAAGCAGAACCAGAAACACCTGTGCATGACTGCCTAGGGTGATGTCAGCAACTTTAAGGAGAGGGGATTAATGTGAAAAATTCCACATGTCCAAGGTGGCCTTGGCATCAGAAATAGAGGAACGGCCTTCATATAATGAGATACCCTGACAACCTTTCTCTTCTTCACTTACCAGCAAATTTTTTAAATTAGAAAATATTTCAAACACCACAGATAACAGATGTTAACATCATGCCAAATATATGTCAGGTCGACCAAACTAAGAAACAAAATGTTACAGATGTGACTAAAACCCAACCCCAAAGCTTCCCCCACCCCAGGTTCTCCCCAGAGATAGCTACTTGTTAATACGCGTGTTTTATTTTTTTTTTTTACTACACATCCTTAGGTAGCCATAACCTATGTACCATCATGTGCCTTAAAACTTACATGAATGGTATCCATACCCTTTCGCATCTTCATTGTTTCACTCAGTATTGTGTTTTTGAGATTTCGCCCATTCATTTTTGCCACAAATAGTTATAGGTTTCCAACAATATACCAGGCACTGTTTTAGGTGCTGGGGGGTAGTTTTAGGGGAGAAAAAAAAAAGATAGAGACAACCTAGCTTCATGAGATAGACAGTAGAAAAAATTAAATTGTCAAATATATGCTATGGTATATATGAAATATGGTGTATATGAAAAATAGGCTATGGCAGTGGTAAGTACTAAGGAGAACGTTTAAGGAAGGAAAGGGGATAGGGAGTGCGTATTTGGGGGTGGGGAGTGAGGTTGGGAATTCAGATAGGTCACAGTGTTTCAGGTTAACCACTGCCTGGGATGATCCCTTGCACAGGGGCCTGGCTGCAATGTACATCCTGCTCATGGCTCCTTTGGGAACTGCCAAATCAGAAATCAGAGCATAAGCACGTCTTCAAACACACATCCTCCCCATTTCCCTCAGGGGTTGGTCATGCCGAAGTATACTCCCACCAGCCGGTAGGATCTCCAGTCCCCCACACCCATGCCAGTTCTTACCAGACTTCTAAATTTTGCCTTTCTGGAGAGTATAAGTGATAACTCTTAATTTTTACTTCCCAGGTTATTACTGGGGCCAAGATCTCCATACTGACCACTTAGGTCTCCTTTCCAGAACTGTCTGTTCACAGCCTTTCCTCATTTTTCTATAAGCTTGTTTGTCTTAATTGTATTCATTTGCAGGATTTCTTTATATAACGTGGATTAATTCTCTGTCACTTTATAGGGATCACAGATATATTCTCTCTCTCTCTGTGGCTTGTCTCTTTACTTTGTCCATGGTATCTTTCGTGATGCAGGATTAAAACCATCTAATCAAAATGTTCATGCCCGCCATTTATTTTATTTGTGCTTTTTGTTTCTTGAGAACAGCTTCCCTACCCCCAACATCATAAAAGTATTCAGCTACAGTTTCTTCTTTTTTTTTTTTTAAAGATTTTATTTATTTATTTGAGAGAGAGAGAATGAGAGAGAGCACGAAAGGGAAGAGGGTCAGAGGGAGAAGCAGACCCCCAGCTGAGCAGGGAGCCCGATGTGGGACTCGATCCCGGGACTCCAGGATCATGGCCTGAGCCGAAGGCAGTTGCTTAACCAACTGAGCCACCCAGGTGCCCCAGCTATAGTTTCTTCTAAAAGCTTTACAGCTTTTCATACAAGTCTGTAATCTGTGAATGAAGTAAGATAAAAACTTATTTTTCTTTTTCTCCATAGACAGCCAATTGGCCCAGCCCTGTCTATTAACAGTCTTCTCCGTCGATTGGTAACAACACCTTTCCGTTGAATGTCAGGGAATGTGTTTCTGAATAATCTGCCCCACTGGTCTGTTTCTCTATCCCTTACCAGTTCTGCTGTCTTTCTCATTATGGTTTTATAAGTCTCAGTATCTACAACAACCCCCCACACCTCCCCACCCTTAGTCTTCCACAAAACTACCTTTGCTACTCTTGGCCTTTTCTGCTATACCATAATAACTTTAGGATCAATTTGGAAAATTCCAGTCAGGAATGGAATTGAATTGCTTTTATAAATTAATTTAGGAGTACTATTAACTTTATAATATTGAGCCTTTCCATCATGAAGGTATCTCTTCACTTATTTAGAGGTTTTTTGATGTCTTAAAATAAATTTTGTAATTTCTTATAAAGACATCTCCTTTTTGTCACATTGCATCCTATTGATATTTTTTGTTACTAGACGGAGAATATTGTCTGTAATTGCATTTACTAATAATTTATTGCTGATAAATGGAACTATTAGGTTTTGAACATTGGTCTTATATCTAGCAACCTTGCTGAATTCTCCCAGAAGTTTATATGCGGCTTAGCTTGCCCAATTGTTTATCTGCAGATAAACATATTATCTTGAAATATTACTAGTTAGGATTTTCTCTTTTCTAATCATCAGAGTTCTTTTTCTTATTACTAGAACTTCAGGACAAATATTAAATAGAAGCTGTGATGGTGGATATCCTTAGCTTGATACTGATTTAAAAAGGAATGCTTTTGATATTTTACCAGTAAATATAATGTTAATTGTGGGGGTTTTGTAGGTTATTAAGTTAAGGAATTTCCCTGCTAGTCATGGTTTACTAAGGATTTTCATTAGGAATGAGTTTTGAATGATATAAAATTTATTTCCTGCATCTATTCAAATGATTACATTATTTTGTCCTTTGATTTGTTAATGCTTGGTAAGTTACCCTTCTTGTATTCCAGGAAAACCCCAGAATTTGGTGATAATGTATTTTGTGTATTGCTGGATTTATTTTGCCAATATTTTATTTAGAATTTTGTATCAACATTCACAAGTGATATTGTTCAATAATTTTCCTTCATCTTACTCTTCTTTGAGTTTTGGCATCAGGGTTATACTAACTCATAAAAGAAGTTGGGGAAAGGTCTTTCCCTTTTTTTCCTATATTCTGTGGACAGATGCCATAAGATAGAAAGTATTTGTTTCTTAGAGTGTTGACAGAATTCAAGGATTTTGTTTGTATTAAAGAATGGGAAACAACTAGATACTTAACTTTAATTCATTTTCTTCATGGGTTATAGACCTAGTGAGGTTTTCTATCTATTATTGAGCAAAGTTTTTAGAAGTTAGATTTTTCTAAGAAAATCTAACCTCAATTGTCATATTTTTGTTGATAGATTTTGCTTAAGATTTCTAAAATGTCAACTATATGTATTTGACTCCTTTTTTCCTAGCTAAACCTTGCTAGAGATTTCCTTATTCTATTAGTCTTTTCAAAGAACCAGCTGTTGGATTTAGTAATCTTTTCAATTTTATTTTTCTTTTCTATTTCATTAATTTCTGTTCTTGATTATTTTTTCTCTTGTACATCCTTTCTATTTAATCTGTTGCTATTTTTTCTAATAACTATATTGCTTCATTTTATTACATTTAAATGTATAGATTTACTTTTAACAATTCTTTTTTAGCTACCTCCCATAAGTATGATTAATTTTTTAGATTTTATTATAATTCTTTCTTTGACCATTAATTATTTAGAAGTGGGTTTTAAAATTTAACAAAGTGGAGTTCCATGTGTTTTCTTGTGGTATTTAATTTCTTTTTTTTCCCTCTGTTACAGAGAATATGGGGTATAGTATATTAAATGTTTAATAGTTTTGAAGTTTTCTCTGTTTTTACAAATTACATTCATGAATGAATGTGAATTTCTTAATTGTTGAGTGAGAGGTTCTCTGTATAAAGACAGATTTAGATATAGACATAGGTATATAGAGAGAGCTTTGTCATTATACTATTCAAATCCCTGTATCATTTTCATATTTTGCCTATTTCATCCATCAAGGCAAGGCAAAGGTTGTTAAAATCTCCTACCAAGATTGTAGATTTCTGAACTTCTTTATAATTCTGTCCATTTTGTATTTATATAATTTGGGGCTAAATTATTAGGTACTTAAAAGTTCAGAATTGTTGGGGCACCTGGGTGGCTCAGTCGTTAAACGTCTGCCTTCGGCTCAGGTCATGGTCCCAGGGTCCTGGGATCGAGCCCCAAATCGGGCTCCCTGCTCAGCGGGAAGCCTGCTTCTCCCTCTCCCACTCCCCCTGCTTGTGTTCCCTCTCTCTCTGTGTCTCCCTCTGTCAAATAAATAAATAAAATCTTTTTAAAAAAAAGTTCAGAATTGTCACATCTTGTGTTGAATTTTTCTTTGATCATTATGTGACAAGCCTCTTTATTCTTTTTTTTTTATATTTTATTTATTTATTTTAGAGAGAGAAAGAGCAGGGAGAGGGGCAGAAGGAGAGGGAGAAGAAGACTCCCTGCTTAACAGGGAGCCCACTGCAGGGGCTCGATCTCAGGACCTTGGGATCATAACCTGAGCCAAAGGCAAACACTTAACCAGCTGAGCCACCCAAGTGCCCCAAGCCTCTTTATTCTTAATAGTGCTTTTTTGCCTTAAGGTGTATCTTTTCTGTTATTGCTATAGCTTCTCAGTTTAATTAGTATTTGCCTTTACTGTGAACAATTCTGTGTCATTATGTTTTAGGTGTGTTTCTTGTAAACAGCATAGAACAGGATTTTTAAAAATCCAGTCTAAGTCATGATATTGTACCTGGTGGTAAAATACATTAAAATGTAGCACAATTAATAAAATATTTGGATTTACTTTTATCGCTTTCATTTTTCATTACATTCATCCTCACTGAGACAAACAAAAGTGGAGAGAATTTATTGCCAGCACACCTGAACTACAAGAAGTATTAAAGCAACTTCTTCACCCAAAAGGAAAATGATGCCAGATGGCAATTTAGATGTACAAAGAAATGAAGCAGGCCATAATTGTAAATAAATGAATAAATATAAATGGCATTTTTCTCATGCTTAAATTTCTTTAATTGATAATTGACTGATTAGAATAAAAGTAATAACAATATATGTGTAGTTTATAACATATGTAGGACAATATCGAACAAGAGCATAAAGGATGGAAAAGGGAATCCTAAGTGTACTGTTGTAAAGTTCCTACACTGTACTTAAAGTGATTTAATGTTATTTAAGATAGACAGTTTTTAACGTAACAATGTCCATCATAAACCGTATATCAACCACACACACACACACACACACAAAAAGAGCTGTACATAATAAGCCAGTAGGGAAGATAAGATGGAATCATTAAAAATAATCCAAGAGAAAGCAGATAAAGAGAAAAAAGAAACATGGACATAGACAAGATGGAACAAATGGAAAAGAGATGATAGATTTAAATCCAATGACATGATGAAATACGTTGAGTGTACATGTTCTTTTTTTTTTTTTAATTTTATTTATTTGACAGAGAGACAGCGAGAGAGGGAACACAGCAGGGCGAGTGGGAGAGGGAGAAGCAGGCTTCCTGCTGAGCAGGGAGCCCAATGCGGGGTTCGATCCCAGGACCTTGGGATCATGACCTAAGCCAAAGGCAGATGCTTAACAACTGAGCCACCCAGGTACCCCGAGTGTACGTGTTCTAAACAATGCAGTTAGAAGGCAGAGATTATCATCTTGGAGGAAAAAAGAAAAAGCAAAACTCAACCATATGTCCTTTAGAAGTAATCCACTTGATGTATGAAGTCAGATTTTAAAAGAATGGAAAAGATACTCAATGCAAACAGTAATCAGAAGTAAGCTGGGGGTGTCTGGGTGGCAGAGTCGGTTAAGCACCCTACTCTTGGTTTGGCTCAGGTTGCGATGTCAGGGTCATGAGATCAAGCCCCATGTTGGGCTCCACATTCACTCAGTTCGGAGTCTGCTGGAGATTCTCTTCCTCTCCCTTTGCCCTTCCCATTTGTTCTCTCTTTCTCTCTCTCTCAAATAAATAAATAAATCTAAAAAAAAAAAAAAAAGGTAAGCTGGAATGACTATGTCATTATCAGAGTAAATTTTGGAGAAAAATATATTATTAGAAACTATATGAGGTAAAGAGGGACATTTCATAATGATAAAGAAGTCAATTCGCCATGAGGATATAATAAAACTAAATGTGAACGCACTCATTTGCAGAGCTTCAAAATACTTGAAGCAAAAACTAGTAGAAGTGAAAGGAAAAATAGACAAGTAGACAATTATAGTTGAAGATTTCAACACTCCTTTCTCATAACTGTTAGAACAAATAGAAAATCAGTAATTATCTAGAATATTGATAACTTTGTTGACCAATTTGACCTAATCAATCATTTAGAGAAAACTCCACCAACAATGACAGAATTACACATTCTTTTAAAGGCACATAGGTGGTTCACCAAGATAAACCAAATCCTGGACTATAACACAAGTCTCAATAAATTTAGAAGAAATGGAATCATGCAAAGTACATTATCTGAACACAGTGTAATTTCACACAACTACAAATCAATAACATATATATCTGAAATATGATCAAATATTCAAAATTTTAAGAACACACTTCTAAATTACCCATAAGTTAAGAAAGAAAAAAATATTTTGAATTGAATGAAATGAAACATTTCATTTCATTCAACATTTATGAGATACAGCCAAACCAATGCTTAAAGGAAATTGCTAGCATTGAATGTCTACATTAAGAAAGAAAGATCTCAAATCAATTAACTAAATGTCCACCTAAGGAAAGCAAAAACAAGAGCAAATTAAACCCAAAGTAAGCAAAAGGAAAGAAATAATAAAAGGGCAGATATCAATGAAATAGAAATGAAAAGGTAATTTTAAAAGAATCAAGAAAATCAATGAAACCAAAAGCTGGTTATTTGAAAAGATCAATAAACCAGTAAGCATTTAGCCAAACTGATCAGGAAAGAAAGAAGACAAATTACCAAATGTTATGAATGAAAGAAGAACCATCACTACAGATCCAGTAGCATTACTGGGATAGTGAGAAAATATAATGAACAATTTTATGCCAATATATTAGACAAATAGACAAATTTCTTGGAGGTCACAAATTGCCAAAGCTCACTAAAAAACACATATAACCAGAACAGCCCAACACTGGTTTATTTTTAAATGAATTTGTAATTATAACCCTTCTCACAAAGAAAACTCCAGGCTCAGATGGTTTCACTGGTTTCACATTTTTAAGGATGAAATAGTACTCATGCTACACAAACTTCATTCATCTGATAAAAGGCGTATAAGAACCTATAACTACTATCACATTTAGTGATGAAAGACAACACTTTACTCCTACTACTGACAACAAAACAAGAATGTCCACTCTTACTACATCTACTCAATTTTAAATTGGAGTGCCTAGCAAAGGAAATTAACCAACAAAAAGAAATAAAATGCATATAGACAGCATGATTATCTTAGAGAAAAACCTATAGAATCTACCAAAAAAAATCTAGCAAAGTGTCAAGATTAAAGGTCAACATACAAAATATAGGCGTTAACATTTGAAAATTGAAATTGAAAAACAATAACATTTATAGTGGCATCAAAATGTAGGAAGTAGTTGGGGAGAGACTTAACAAAATATTTTCAAAACAAATTCACCAAAAACTACAAAACATGGCCAAGAGGTATTAAAGATGACCCAAATAAATGGTGAGATATATCATGTTCATGGACCAGAAGATTTACTGTTAAGATACCAATTCTCGCGGCACCTGGGTGGTTCAGTCGGTTAAGCGTCTGCCTTTGGCTCAGGTCATGATCCCAGAGTCCTGGGATCGAGCCCCGCATCCGGCTCCCTGCTCAGTGAGGAGCCTGCTTCTCCCTCTCCCTCTCTCCCTCTGCTGCTCCCCCTGCTTGTACTCTCTCTTTCTCTGTCAAGTAAATAAATAAAATCTTAAAAAAAAAAAAAAAAGATATCAATTCTCTCTGAATTTAGCTAGTCTGGTAAAATCCCAGAAGGTTTTTTTTTTTTTTTTGGTAGAAATGTATAAGCTGATTTGAATATTTATATGGGGATGCAAAGGACCTAAAGTAGCTATAACAATTTTGGAAAAGAACAGATTGGTTCTCTATTTATAGGTTTGATTCTGTTTTTTGTTTGTTTATTCATTTTTTTAAGATTCTACATATGAGTGAAATATTATGGTATTTATCTTTCACAGTCTGACTTATTTCCCTTAGCATAATATATTCTAGGTCTATCCATGTTTTGCAAATGGCACGATATCATCTTTTTTTATGGCTGTGCAATATATTACCAGAAGGGAGGTGGGTGGAGGAATGGGCAAAATGGGTGAAGGGGAGAGAGAGATTTAGGCTTCCGATTATGGAATGAATAAGTCTCAGGAACAAAAAGGCACAGCATAAGGGATATAGTCAATGATATTGTAATAGTGTTGTATGGTGATAGATGGTAGCTACACTTGTGATGTATAAACTTGTCAAATCACTATGTTGTACACCTGAAACTAATGTAACATTGTGTGTCAAATATACTGGGGGGAATAAAAGAACCAGTTGGAAGAGTTATACTACCTGACTTAAAGACTTACTATATAGCATATTTAAAAAGACAGTGTGGTATTGACAAAGGATAGACAATATGTATCAGTGAATGAATAGGGACTCCCAAAATCAACCTACACATCTATGGCCAATTAATTTAAGAAAAAGTACCAAAGTTAACCCAATGGGAAAAGACAGAATTTTCAGCAAATTGTGCTGGAACCATTGGACATCCATATGCAAGAAAATGAAACTTGACCCTTATATTACACCTTATACAAAAATTAATTTGAAATGAATCACAGACCTAAATGTAGGCCCAAAAGTATAACACTTCTAGAAGAAAAAATAGGTCAAATGTTTATGATCCTGGGTTATGCTAAGACTTCTTAGGTAGCATATGATCAGCAGAACTATAAGGAAGTACTTGAAAAATTGGACTTCATCAACTTTCAGTTTTCAAAAGACAGTGTTAAAAAAAATTAAAAGACGAGCCAGAAACTGGGAAAAATATTTATAAAACATTTTACATCCAGAATATGTAAAGAACTCTGACAACTCACTAACAAAAAGATAAGCCAGTAAAAAAAGGGGGGGGGGGAAACAATTGAGTAGCTGCTTTACAAAAGAGAATACATAAATGACAAATGAAAATATGTTCAACATCATTAGTCACTAGGGAAAAGCAATTAAGACCCCAACGAGATACTACTGATGACATGTCCACTAGAATGGCTAAAATTGAAAGTACCAAGCTCACTATAGGAGGCAAACTAATGGCCCCCAAAGATGTCCATGCTCTAATCCGTGGAATCTGTGAATATGTTACCATACATGGCAAATGGGCCTTTGCAGGTGCAATTAAGGGTGCAGATGTTAAGATGGGGAGATTATGACGACTTTCTGGGTGGATCCAATCTAATCACATGGAGGGGAGAACCTTTCCCTGTTGTGGTCAGAGAGATGAATGATGGAAGATGGGTTAGAGAGATGCGATGTGACAAGGACTCTACCCACCATTGATAGCTTTGAAATGGAGGAAGGGGGCCAGAAGCCAAGCTGGAATGTCCATCAGGTTACAGCCAGCAAGAAAACAAGCAGTGAACAAAGAAATGGCTCCTTCCCTACAACCTCATGAAAAGAACCCAGTCCTGCCAATACCTTAATCTTTAGTCTAGCAAGACTTCTTAGCCAATAAATTTGTATTGTTTAAACCACTAAACTTGTAGAAAATTAACATGGGAGTACACAGGTGTTGGTGAGAATGAGCAATAGTTGGATCTCTCAATTACTGGTGAAAATTCAGACGAGATCAGGCACGTTCAGGGTGGAATGGCCATAGACAATTACTGGTGAAAATTCAGAAGGGTACAACCACCTTGGAAAATCTTTTGGCAGCTTACTGTAAATTAACATAAACTTACCATGCAACTCAGCAGTATCATTCCTTAGATGTTAGCCCAATAGAAATAAAAACATATGTTTATACAAAGACCTTTTGTGATGCTCAGTGCAGCTTTATTCATAATAGCTAAAAACCTGAAAAATCCAAATGTCCCTCAACTGGTAAATGGATAAAGAAAATGGAATACCTTCACCAGTAAAAAAGAAATGAACTACCAGGGCGCCTGGGTGGCTCAGTTGGTTAAGCGACTGCCTTCGGCTCAGGTCATGATCCTGGAGTCCCAGGATCGAGTCCCGGATCAGGCTCCCTGCTCAGCGGGGAGTCTGCTTCTCCCTCTGACTTTCCCCCCTCTCCTGCTCTCTCTCTCTCTCTCTCATTCTCTCTCTCAAATAAATAAATAAAATCTTGAAAAAAAAAATAAATGAACTACCAATACATACAAAGACATGGATGAATCTCAAAGAGCATTATCCTAAGTGAAAAAAGGCAGACAAAAAAGAAAAAAAAAGAGTATGCTGTGATTCCATTTATATCCAATTCTAGAAAAGTCAAGCTACAGTTATTTAAGCAGATCAGTAGTTACAAGGGGTAGACAGGGTGGAAGAAGTGTATTGACTGAAAAGGCATAAAGGAAATTTTAGAGGGAATGGTCATGTTTCATTTTGTGATTTGGGTGGTTGCACAACATCTCAAATTCTTCAAATTGTATACTTCAAAATTGGTTAATTTGTTGTATGTAATTTATGTGTCAGTAGATACGATTTAAAAAATAAACGTGATGAGCTTAAATAAATGAAAAATGAAAAAGGCCTGGGGGCTTTCACATTTAACCCATTTAAATGTGTTGTGATTAGTGATATATTTGGATTTATTTTCATTATGTTATTTTATAATTTCTATTTACCATGATTTGTCTTTTGTGTCTTTTTCCCTTTGCCTTCCTCCTCTTGGATTAATGAGATTTTCATTATTCTCCTTCCTCTCAACATATTCTAATTTTACTGTTTTTGGTATTTACTCTTAAAATTTTAACAGTCATATTGATTTACCAAGATCTAAAGTTGATTGATAGCTAACTTCCAGAGAAACAGCACAAAAATCTTAAAATTCCTTATCTCTTAATCTCCCTGTCCTGTTTTACTCATGACTGTGATCTACTATTTCAATTCTTGTTGTTATAGTCCCCAAATACATCATTACTATTGGTATTCTTTTATACAGACAATATTTGTTCAGATTTGCCCACATGTTTTCTGACTTATTTTCTTAATATTACCTCTTATAGCCTCCTTTCTTGCATCTATTTCCTTCTTACTTAGAAACATTTTTTGGTAATTCTTTAGTGAAGTTCTGTGAGAGGCAAATTCTCTACATTATTTGTTAACTAAACTGCCTTTATTTTTTCCCTCTCTTGACTAATATTATAATTCTAAGAAGATGTTATTATATTACCTTCTGGTCCCTATTGTTGGTATTGAGAAATCTTGTCATTCTAACACTTGTTACTATATATGTAATCTCTTACCCCTCTTTGGTTTGCAGATTTTCTCTTTTTACTTGGTGTTTAAATAGGTTCACTAGAAAATATCTAGGTGTGGATTTTTTTTTTTTTAGACTTACCCAGCTTGGGATTCCTTAGGATTCTTCCATTTGAGGGTTCATAACTTTAATCAGTTCAGAATTATCATCCATTTTCCTCTAAATTTTTCTATTATCTCTTTCTGGAACTCTTATTAACCTTTGTGTTGGACTTTCTCATTATCACTATCTTGAACTATTTTTCTTATTTTCTGTCTTATCTCTCTTCATTGTATTTTAGGTAAAATCCTCTAACCTTTAGTTCAATCATTCTCTCCTGTAGTGTGCTAATGTGTTGTGTAACCAATCAAAATGAGTTTTTCATTCAATGACTATATCTCTCATTTCTAGAAAGTTTAGTTATATTTCAACCTTCTTTTCTTTATTTATAGTATCTTGATCTTTCCTCCAAAGTTTGATTCCTTCTACTATGTTTTAAAGCATTTTTAGCATACTTTTCCCTCTCTAATTGTTCTCTTGTTATCTCAAGTTCATGGGACTTGAATCTTACTGTTTGTTGTGTCTGCTGACTCTTGCTCACAGTGAATTATTGCATTGTATGTTTTTAACTTTTTAAACTCATGAGCTCATCTCTAATGGAGCTTATTTTCTGAGAAAATACAGTGAGGCCTGTGTTGCTGGAGAGTCACTTCAGGGTGATTCAGGATTGCAGGCATTCCAAGGGTATCCACTCTGGGACAGATTATTATGTTTATTTCTCTGTTAGGAGTTTCCTGAGACTTGCAGAGATATTTGCATGTTTTCTGAGTGGATTCAAGACATGTTTTGGACCCAAAACCCAAGGGCTAGCCCAGGCTTAATTTTCTCTAGGGAGACTGTTTCCCTAGACTCAAGCTGAGACAGCTTCCTTGTCTTCTCCTTGTGCCAAGAGGCGGATTTTTCCTAATCTCCCTTTCCACTGAGAGTTCAGCTCTTCAAAAGTCCTGTTTTATACTTCTCAGTATTCCAAATCCTTGTCTCCCTGTCCTCAAATAGGTGTTAAAACCCAAGCCCCTAGGTTTACTGGGACCAAAAGCAAACTCCCAGGTCAATTCGTGCACTTACTGCTCTGATTTTCAGTTTCCTCCTCATTTCAGATATTCATGATCTCAGCTATACAAATTTTAAGGGTATATGTACCCAGAATTTCTGTGTGTTTGTGGGATTTCAAGTTTCTTCGTCCATCAATTTTCTGGAACTAGAAATCTCCTCTGTCATTTTTTCATGTGGCCACCTCCCAAGAAACATAATTTCAGAGTAATCTGTTACTGTTTACACAACTCTAAAATACATTAGTTAAGTTGAAGTATTCTGCCAATAATCCAGATGTTTTGTCTATACAATGCCAAACATCCAGATGTGTGTGTCCAATTCATCTGCTATTTCAAAATATAATAAACTTACATTATTAAGCACATTGTTATTTCACAAATTCAGGAATTCTGTGGGTAGAATCCTGTCTCTTATTTGCTGGGACTAATTATATTAGAGTACATAACTTTTATACTGTCACATAGATTTATAATGCTGTGATTCTCTTCCTTGTTGTTGTTATTTTTTTCACGACACAGTATTGAGGTCAATAAGTATTTATTAACTCTTGGCTGAGGGTGAAAAGAATGAAAACCACTTTGTCCTTTGGGGATATTAAAATCTAGTTATTTTTATTTATTTATTCCTTCGTTCAAAACCTTACTGAGCACACATCATGTTCCTGGGGAAGCAGTGACAAACAAGAGAGCCCTGCCCTCATGAAGCAGACCATTTAGTGGGACACAAACAATCACACAAGTAAAATATAATTAAAATTGTAATAAATGTTATGTAGAGAAGTAGGAGCACTATGATAGAGTCTATGGTACGTGGTCTCAATTCAGTTTGGGTAAATCAGGGAAGGCCTCTGTTAGGAGTGACCTAAGCTGTGACCTAAAGGATACACAGAGTGAAGAACAGGAAGTTCCAGACAAGAACTGTGGGAAGGTTAGGGCCAAGGCCTGGGACTTCAGGAACTTGGAAGCTTAAGGACACAAAGGTTGTCCGTGTAGGTGGGAATGTCAGCAGGACGCTGATGGGAAGCTAAGGCTGGAGAGGAAGCAGCCATCTAATCAGGTCTCAATAGGACAGAATTTGGATTTTGGATTTCTTCTAAGTAGCAATAACTCACCTTTGAAGTATGGGAGCAGAGGAATGATGTGGAAAGATGCCTGGCTGTTGGGTGGGAAATGGTGGGGCAGGGTGACCTGAAAGGAAGCAGGTGAGTTCAGGGGCTATGCTAGATAAAAGGACATGATAGTGTATAATGAGGCAGCGACGGTGGACATGGACAGAAATAGAAGAACTTAAATGTTTTGGGAACTGTCCTTTCGTGATGGATACGGGTAGTGTGGGAGAGGAAGGTGTCAAGGTTTACCCTGGTAAAAACAACTGGGGGGTGTGAAGGTGCCATTTACTCAGATGGGGAGCCCTAGAGAAAAACCACATTTCTGGGGGAAATTCAGTTTGGGATATTTTAACTTTGAGATGTCTATGGGACATACGAGCAGAGATGGAAATGGACAGTAGGATGTATATGTCTGGAGTAGAAAAGAGCTGGGGGAGATATAAATGGGGCAGCCAATGGCAGGTAACTGGTATTTAAAACCATAGAACTGGTTAAGATTATGTGGGGAGAGGCTATAGACAGAAAAAAGGCAGGAGCCTTGGCCAGATGAAAGAGAAAGAATATATATATATTCATTTTTTAAGATTTTTAAATTTATTTGAGAGAGAGGGTGAGTGGGGAGAGGGGCAGAGGGAGAGAGAGAATCTCAAGCAGACTCTGCACTGAGCATGGAGCCTGACTCAGCACTCCATTTCACGACCCCGAGGTCATGACCTGAGCCAATATCGAGAGTCGGATGCTTAACTGAGCCACCCAGACACCCCAGAAGACAAGAGAAGACTTCTGGGTAAGAGTGGGAGTATTCAAGTGGGGAGAAACAAGTAGAGCGTGGTGTTATGAAATCCAAGAGAAGAGAGGATTGAAGGGTGACAGAGTGGCCAACTGAGTCCAATACTTCTGAAAGGTTAAGTAAGATAAAAACTAAAAAGTGGCCAATGGGCAGTGCAGATGCCATGGGTGGGTCTAGCAGAAGCGTTTTGGGAAAGAGAAAGAGAAAGAAGCCAGAGTGAAATGGTTTAAAGTTATCCACGGGAAACGAGAAGGCAGAGATAGAATGAGCCGTCAGCTCTCCCAGGGAAGGGCAAGGGGAGGGCAGCAGAGATAAGACACAACGCAGAAAATAGGAGCTGGCAGAGTACATGAGGCGTTTATCATTCCACGTTTGGGGAAAGGAGATTCAAACAGGCTGGAACAGGTTGGCGGGGGGGGGGTACTTCCTGATGAGATTCAGCCTTTGGGTAATGGGCAAGATTTGGATAGACAAAAACACATGGACAGAGGTGGGCAGAGGACAAGGAGGACCAAGGAGAGACCAGTGTGAAGATGATGTATGTCTGAAGGAACTGAAAAGCAAAGCTGGATGGGAAGAGCTGAATATATCTGGGTTTTTTTGTCATCTGCCCACTTCTGAGAAACACACTCCCCACCTTTTGATAAACCTCCATGAGGTTGCAGGGGGCTGCCATCAGCCCCCCTCCCCCACTTACCGGGGAAGGGCTAGCCAGGTCAGACCAGCTAGGTGCCCCCATCGCCACCCCGGCACCACGGGCCCTCGCTGGCGGAAGCTACAGAAATGTTCTTGTGGAGAGAAGGAAATAGGCCTTCAGAAAGCAGCAGAGACAAGAGTGGGCACGCAGTCCCTGGCATCCAAGGCCCGCTGAGACCCACCTGTACCACTGTCCTTCCTGTGATTTGAGAACAGGAAGCGTTCCAACACATTCTTCCCGCTCAGGCCCCAGCTGATTCTAACGAGTACTACTTGCCACCAAGAGGGCCTCGAGCACACAAACAGGATGGTGCCGGAGATCAGGAATCCCCGTTGTGAGGTTGAGCTGCAGGCTGAGAGGCAGCAGCCCGCCCAGCCACCTAGGAGCCTAGAGGACCAGGAAGCAGGCAAACACCCCACGTCTCAGAAATAGGCTTGCTAGTAACAACTTCTGAAATCTCTAGCTTCTGCATTAACAAATTATAGTGAATTCCATTAGTATCGTTTTGAAATGACATCAAAACCCTTTTCTCTGAAGCCTCAAGAGTTAGTTCGTGTCAGAATCAAGACCCAAGACTGGCTGATCTGAGCTAGCGTGAAAGCTCTTAAAAGAGAGAGGTTGTGGGTAAAATGAGCTCACGTCTTTTATCCACAGGCTGGAGGTCTGGCTGCCAACAGCCCATAGAGGGAAATATGCTGCAGGTTTATGGTATGATGGAGGTAAGAAGGTGGTGGAAAGATCAGTTCCCTTGCCAAGGAAGTGACAAGGGAGCATTTCTCAGCCTCGCAGGCTCTGTCGCCCATTCTCTTCTGAGGTTTTGCTGCCTTATTTGGATTGTAAATGTACACATGCAGCAAAGGGTCCCTGCTGGCTGAGATGTCAGGCGGGATTGCTACTCCAGTTCACTTTTATGAAGAAGCCACCATAACCCTGGTTCTGATTTAGGGCCTCCAAAAGCTGATTTCTTGCACATGGGGCTCTCAGAGCCCACTCCAGCTCCCTGAATTCACAATATACCCAAAGGGAAATCCCGGGGGCCAGGCCCCTTCAGAGGGCTGCACTTTGGAGGGATACCCCAAATGTCTGATGGTGGAGCCAGCTCCCCCTATAAAAAGATACAGTACCTCAAAGATTTTGTAACTTGGAAAATGTTTATGAGATAGTAGGGGAAGAATTCAGTTTATAAAACTGTGTATAGAGCAATCCCATTTCTATAAACAAACATATGCATGTGTCTATACGTGTGTGTGTGTGTGTGTGTGTAGCTGAAAGATCCTGAAGTGATGCATACCAACATGTTGACAATGGTTATCTTGAAGGAGAGAGAAAGGAGGCTTGTAGGTAACTCCTTTCCTTTCCTTTCCTTAATCACATTTTCCCATCTTTCTACAATAAACACATATTCCTTGGATAATTTTTAATGTTACTTTTTAAATGAGCATCTGGCAGGTCTCTTATAAACAAGTATTGAAAGCTCACAGTTGTAGGGTTGTGGTTTTTTTGTTTTTGTTTTTGCTTTCTGTGGTTGGGGGGGAGGTTAGGGGAGGTTAGTTGTTGTTTGTTCCTATATTGCTTTACTGCAATGTCCCGGTGGGACATGAGGTGCCCAAACGGTGTCTGATAACACCATATTACCCCTGTGAAACCACATAAAGGATGGTTCTCTGGGTTGTCATTTTTACTTCACTAACCATAAATAACCCCACTAGATAATAGCTGGCTGGTACTAGGGCACCTAATCCCTCCATAATAGTCTTTTATACTCAGTCCAGATAACTATATGCTCACCACTTGCTGCAGGAGGTTTGGGAGAAAGCACTCAATCACAATGCTGCAACAGACCAACTTTCAGCCCTAGCAGGTGGAATCCCCGGTTAAGCCAAGATGCCACCACATACTCCAAATACGTATTAGCAGTTGTTAAAAGGCCTTACGTGCCCACCTTCAACCTATTGGCTCTATCCTAAGACCCTCAGAATTGAAAAAACCTTAAACAGATTTCTTTCTCAGTCCAGCTCTGTAATGGAAATATATGCACAGACACAGTCATCTATCTCTCACACAGAAACAAAAGTATATGTATCTGCCTAATGCCTAAGAGCATGGATTTTGAAGTCAAATAGCCTTCAGTTGATTAGCTTTAGCTGCATGATCTTATTTATTACAATAACCCTACAAGGGCAGTTTCAGAGATGGGGAAACGAAGCTCACAGAATTTGAGGAGCTTGATCAAAGTCACACAGAGAGTAAGTAAAAGATGGAAACTGAGCCAACATTTACCTGACTCCAGAGCCTGTTTCCTTTTATTTTTCCATCTCTTGCCATTACTTCTGCCACTCCTACAAAGATATGACTATGGAAATGTGTACATCTTAAGGACCTATGTCACCAAGTCATTTGAGATAACTGGTTTTTCTCCCCAGCTAACTCCAAGAAGGAACAAACCAGACTGTCTCTTCCCTTTTTCTTGTATTTTCCCTCCCTTCGACTTTCCTGCATGGGGTACACACACACACACACACACACACACACAGTCCTCCATAAGTAACCATTTGCAATGGGACTAATGAGGGTTTCAGACCCCTCTCAGGCTGCAGGAGTCCTCCTTTCCAGCAGCTGCACAGAATTGGGCCCACTCACTGCTGGGAGTTAGGAGTTAGTCTACCCTAGAGAGTCTGAATTGAGGCCACTCCCTTCTTTGTTAGGATGGTCAACGGCTCAGAAGTCTTTCCTAAATCTCCTTGCAAACAACAGTTGGAGATGCCCATGGAGAGGCAGGAGGAGCCGCCATTTTAAAGAGCCTCTAAGGAACTCGAGTGAATTGACTTTGGTGCCATCAGTCTACTTCATAAAGTGGTTGTGAAACTCTCAGAGACTTTCCAAGTATGATGACAAACCATAATGTGTGACCCCTGCGGAGGTGTCATTGCCTCTCGGTAGAAGCTCAACACGGTGGTGGCCATTTTGTAGAATCTATCAAAGGTCCTGAAGGACAAAACCACCGGAGCCCACAACATGGGGGAGAGTCCACTGGGGGGCAGAGAAGCTGGGCGGGAGTTCTTAGGACATAGATTTCCTCATCTGAAAAATGGGGATGATAAAATTTGCCTGAATGCATCCGGCATAGGGCCTGAGGTGTAATGAGCCTTCCCAGAATCTCTAGTAAAGCAAATCTAACTTGATTTTTAAAACTTAATATCAATCTCAAGAACCAAATATTAGGCTAGCCAGCTGCCCCTCCTGCCAGCAGGTTTACTTGTACTAACAAATCATGTTCCCCTAGTAAGGAGGATCAAGCTGACACATGCCATTGTTCAGAAGGCAATTATCGTAATGAGGGAAAGCAAACTGAATGGAGGCCTAATCCAGCTGCTATGTTGATAAAGCATAATAAAGGTGGCCGCCACGGAGCAGGACGCCGAGTTAATTTGCACTTTTCTCCACAAGCCTGATGCTGCATACACCACAACTACTCTCATAACTAAACAGGAGCTAATTACTTGTGTTAATTACCCAGCCCTGGGTCAGATCCCGAGGCTGGCTAAAGGTGGCCAAGGGCTAAGCACATGGGTTCTTCCTTTGAGTGTTGCAGAGACTAAGTTTGGGTACCTCTATCTTTGGGATCAGTTCTCACCACCTTTAAGATAGATTCTCTGCACAGATGAAAGTGATTCTGCAGATGAGCCCAGCAACTTCCCCACTCCCTCCTTCTTATCTTTTAAGATATTATAAAAGATTAAAGATTATTATTATTATAAAAGATTAAGATATATAAAAGATTAAAACATTTTTCCAGATTTTCTTCTCTCTACACAGACCACTGTATCTGTGAAAATTTTAGCAAAAGTTAATACATCAATGATTAATAAACAAAAAGACTACACATTCTATGATTCCATTCATATAACATTCTGAAAAAGGCAAAACTGGAGAGGCAGAGGACAGATCAGTGGTTGCCAGGGTGAGGGTACAGGGAATCCAGGGGCTGATAGCGCTGTTCCCCAAAGGATTGTGGTGATGGATGTAAAACTCACACACCACAAGGAGCTAATTTTACTGTATTCTACTGTGTATGACTTAAAAATACATTAAAACGTGTGTGCGCTCTCTGACAGTTTCTTGTTAATTTGTCTTTATTACTAGAAATTGCGAAGATACCTTTTCCTTGAAAAAGAGGAAATCTTTGAAACTAGCAAAAACGGGGAGAGGAGACACAATTGTTTGTTTCACAGATTTGTAATAAGGTCCCTGTATCTATTGTTTTTGAAATGATTAAGCAGGTGTGGATATTTCTTCCCTGGGAATGCTCAACCGGTGTCTGTGAAAACAGAGTGTAGTAAAGGCTGGAACAGTTTTCCAGTGAGATCAGTCAAGTCTTAATCTCTGTGACGCCAAAAGACTTGGCTGCAAAGTGGAAAGTTCAGTCAGTTACCCAGCTGTTTTGTCTCTGTGTGTCCCCCAATCTCTGTGACGACTCAGAGACCCGGTTCAGATTGTTCGGCTGGTGCCAGGGAGACCCATCAGAGTTGGCAGCTTTCTTCAATAACAAATTTTCTTTGCACTTCCTCAACTCCCTCCACTCCCTCAGCTACAGCCCAAAGTTCTTTGTCATGTCACTTCAGCAACAGTTGCCTGGAAAAGACAAATCAGCGACTCTGTGATGTGATAATCTGCATCTTTTTTTTTTCTCCTTGGAGTCCTCAGAGCGACTCCTCAAAAAGGGCTGATGCAAGTCTTAAATGTCACACAGGTCATCCATTATTACAGCAACCTCAAAACTCACACCATTTCCAAAATAATCACCCCAGAACTGATAGACAGCTTTGCATTCATTTGTAATGTTAAGGACTTAATCAACAAGTTAAATATTCTTCAGGTTCACAAGAATGATGACAGCCTCTGAATAGTTTTTGATCACTTAAGTGGGGTTTGTCTGATTAGAGCTGACAGATGTATATAAGAAAGCAAGGAGGTTTACCTACACGCTTTTTTTTTCCTTGTTGGGAATAGGATAATGTGATAAAATTAGATCTTCACATGCTCGCACGTTTTTGCCTTCGAATTATACGTATACTTTTGTTGCAGAAGCAAAAGTGGGGCACGGAGTCTTAAAGATGAGTCCTACAGCACCTGTTACCTGTCCACAGTGGGGAGTTAAGAGGGGAGTCATATCAGGGAGGTAGACGTTTAAGTTCAGTTTGTAGGATCACAGACTCTCAGGTTAGCAGAGGCCTTAATAGTGGCTCTGATTAGCTTTTCTTGAGTGCCAGGACAAGAGAACACTCCACTTAGCTGGAGAAATTGTAAGAAGACGCACGAAGCTGAAAAACTATAAGGATCCAAGACAGCTCTGGGGCCCAGCGACTTGGTTTGTCTCTCTCATGCCAAAGGTCTCAAGGTCTACCTCTGCCTCTCTGTTCACATGTTCCCTCTCATCCCTAGAAAAATGAACTCTTTTTAATTGCCTCACACTTTCAACTTGCCTGTGGTCCTTTATGGCTTTTCTAGCCTCTCCTTAGTATCAAAACCATCGCAAACTTGCTGGTTCACACCATGTTTCTTAGATTTAAAAGCTGAGAGAGAACGTTTGATTGGTTCAGCACATTTTTTTCCATGCCAGGCCCAGTTACTTGTTACTGTCACCCTGTGAACGGACAGCCCTGAGATCAGGTGTCAACCCAAACTGCTCAGTCCAACATGGAGAAGCACGGTACAGAACAGCTAGCTTGGCAGCAGGGGCCCTGGGAGGGCCGTTCCCACTAGGAAAGGGTGGATGGCAAGGCTGTGGGGTCACCCTGCCCTTGTCTATCAGTTGAGTTTCCTCTCCGACGGGGGTTTCAAACTCCAGTGCCGACAGTGGCGCGCAGGTGATGGAACTGAGTTAAGTCACCTGGACGAGAGCATGCATTGCATGAGTGGGAAAGACTTTGGGGAGCTGGAGAAAACAGCCTGGTGTAAAGGGGAGGAGAAAATTAGCTCCATTTGGTTGGCTGTCATGCAGAAAAGAGGGCCCAGTGTTGGCAGATTCTTCAACAAAATCCAGACATTTGGCACTTTATTTTTTTTTTAAGATTTTATTTATTTACTTGAGAGAGAGAGAGAGAGAGAGAGCACGAGAGGGGGGAGGGGCAGAGGGAGAAGTAGACTCCCTGCTGAGCTGGGAGGCCAATAAGGGGCGTGATCCGGGGACTCTGAGACCATGACCAGAGCCGAAGGCAGACGCTTAACTGACGGAGCCACCCAGGCACCCCAGACATTTGACACTTTATTTAAAATCTCCCCAACTTTAATGTTCACTCAAACGTTTTAAACAATATGGGCTAACCAAAACATTCCCTTATCTCCTCTACCTTTCAACCAACGATTGACCGTCATTGTCCAGCTCCTCTGAGGAGACACTACCATCTTTAAAGGAAGCCCATTCTGCTTTCCAACAGTTCTGCTCATTTAAAATTCTTTGTTATATTTGAATCTAATTCTGGCTCCCCACAATCTGTCTTTTATCATGTGAAGGGGAAAAAAAACCCAAAGCCTCTTCAACCTGGTAGCCAAAGACTTCCTTGGAGACAACTCCTGCAACACACCTACTTCTTCTCGTATCTTCAGAAGTACTTGATGCGATTCACTCCCTCCACCATCCTGTTGGTACTGCTCCGAACACAGCGCATTGGTTGTTGTCCCCCTCAGACTGTGGAGGTCAGACTATAGCCCGGGACCCATTTGAGACTTTATACTTCTCTCAACATGACTGAAGATCATTTTTGATGACAAATTCATACTGGGTTTCAAAGACACTTAAGTGCTTAAGGTGTTTTACTGGCTGGTTGTTTTTCACATCAGTACTTACTAAACCTGATTTTTATCACCTGCCCTTGTGAAGTTGGGTTCTCGGGACCTGAGTAAATTTATTGTCCTGTTAAATCTTATTTTGTTAGGTTTCTCCCAGCTCTTCAGCCTCTCCTTTAGGTCCTTCTGTTGTTGTCGCTGTTGTCCAAATGATTAACTTGTCTATCTATAACCATTATTTGTAATCTATACTCCAAAAAGAAATACCAAAAGGCAGGCCAGCATACCAGTCTATTTTTTAGATTTGTTTCTCCGTCTTTAAGATATTTTGTCATTAGAGGGAAATTCACTTTTTATAGCAAAATTTCACTTTTACTCTGAGAGTCTTTTGATAGTTCTTCACTTTTACTTAAATGGTCCTAGGAGTCTATATCTTTTCCTTGGGAAATTGAAGTCTGTATTTCTAAAGTCCAGAGCATAGATCTGGCTATATTCTGTACACCCCTTCATGGGAGCCCTGCATAGTCAAAGACATCCAGGTCATTTCCTCCTCATGTTCTCATCATTTCTGCATCTCCAACCAACTGTTCTTTGTTGAACAGAATTAGGTCCACTACAACAGTTTCCCTCATCGTTCTTTCTGGCTTCTGAGAATTAAAACAGTAAGCATGATCTGCTTCCAGCTATGATGGAATGGATGATATCAGATTAATCCCCCACTGAGAACAACTATAAAGTTGGATAAAATACAAAGGCCAACTGTTGGAAAGCACTGGAGAGCCACCAAGGCAACCAGGGCCCCAAAGGGGCCAAGATCCTGAAGACATTGGAAATGCATTGATATGTACCTAATATTCTGTGCACAATTTCCCCTGGAGGCATTTGCTGGCTTCTAAGTGTGCTTATACAGGCCTAACGTGGCAGGCTGGGTTCCCTAAAACAGAGATTAGTAAGCACGATGCTCACTAGAGGGTGTTTAGGATCAACCTTTGTGAAAGGGAGAGGAAGAAGGCAGGACTGTGTTGCAGGTCCAGCCTCTGATGACCCCACAGGGAGTTCTAAAGCAAGAAGAAGCCTTCTGAGTTATCCTGAGTTGTTGAACAGGGTACAGCTACCCCTGGAATGAGGTGGATCCTGGGGGGAAGCAGTTTTCTTCAGAAGAGACAATCCCCAAAGAACAGTGATGATTGGAGGCTGCCTTCTTTTTTTTTTCTTTTAAGATTTATTTATTTATTTGAGAGAGAGAACATGTGCACGAGTAGGGGGAGGGGCAGAGGGAGAGAATCTTCAAGCAGACACCCAGCTGAGTACGGACCCTGAGAAGGGTCTCAATCCCACAACCCATCAGATCATGACCTGAGCCAAAACCAAGAGTCAGACACTCAAACAACTGAGCCCCCAAGCTGCCCTCTGATGAAATTTTAATTGGATGGGGAAATAAGTCTTTCATTCCTGAATGGTGACCTGGCCAGTGCATCACAGCATCCATCACATGTAGAGACTGAGAAACTAAGCAAAAATCAGCCTCTAAGAGGTCAAAAAGTCAAATATCAACTTCAGAGTCTTACAGTGCTGGAGACACAGAAACGAGTTGAGGGTGTGGCAAGAAGGAAGGTCAATGATAGAGACCCAAGTGTTTAGTTGAGGACTTGGAAGAGCTAGCCCGTAGGAGTAAGAGAAAACCTGAAATAATCTCAAGGAGATCAGCAAATTGTCAGCCTCTCAGAAGAAAAGTAAATCTTTTCTGAAAGAAGGTAACATCAGCCAAACTCTTCATGATTTTTCCTATATGATGTCCAACACTCAATTAAAAAATTACCTGACAACCAGGAGATAGCAGCAAATGGAGTGGGTTAAGGGGTGGGGGAGGGAGGGAATAGAAAGAGATAAAACAGAAAGTAGAACCAGAGGGAGATGATCTAGATGCTAAACTTAACAGACATGGGTTTTAAGTAGCTATGATCAACAGTTCAAGAAAAAAATGGAGAAGATGGGGAATTTCACCAGAGAACTAGAATCTTGAAGAAAGAACCAAATGGCACTCCTAGAACTGAAAACCACAATAATGGAAAATAAGGATCCAATAGATTAAACAATGATAATACACAGCTAGAGACAGTTTTCATGACTTGGAAGAGAGATGAGTAAAAATATCTAGGACAAAGCAGTCAGGGGAAAAGATGCTTCTTCAAGCTTAACAGACCTGTGAGAATCAGTAAAAATGTTTCAAATAAATGAAACTGGAGTCCTAGATGGACACATAAGAGAAAACAGAGAAGAAGTAATATTTGAAGAAACAGAAGCTGGAAAAAAATTGTCCAAACAGACATATTTGAGAAGCTTGGGTTATTTCCCATTAGGGATGCCTGCAGGCCTGGATGCTGCTGAGTCCTACACTACCTAATAGCAAACGGTCATTGGGCTCTTAAGACGCCCACCCAGGAAAGCATTTAGGTCCACCCACGTCCTCTTCCTCCTCCTCACCGCACCCTTATAACTGGGTCATCAGCAGAGGAAGAAGCTAAGGCTGGAGGTTCATTCCTCATCCAAGGTCACCAGCCTACAGTAGCTGGGACTCCAATCCTCTGCCATTGACCTCTCTGCCATACTCCTTGTAGTGGTGCATTTATTAGTCTTTCTCCTAATGTCTTGCTTGGATCATCCCTACAAACAAAATGAGAACTCTTGTGGGATTGGGGAGGTTTGGAGGAGACAATTCTAGGAATTCTGGAGGACAGGAACATCTGGCTGGGTGCTCCAAGGGCAGGCATGAAGCACAGGGAGGGTGACAGGCGAGGAAAGAGAGAATAGTAGATGGGAGAAGGTTCCAGAAGGAGAGATGGCAGCATGTGCATTCAATCTTTTCAATATTTGGGGGGTTTGTTTTGTTTTTTCCTGACAGCTGGTCTTGTACTCAGGAAGAATCAACTCTTTTCTGCTTTCCCTTTCCTCCTGAAGGACCTCCCCAGTGGTCCAGCACACCAAACTGCTCTGGCCTGGTTCAGACACTGTTATGGGTTAAATAGGCTTTTATGTGATGACCTAGGGGCCTACCCCCCACTGCAACACAGCTTCTATGGAAACATGTGTTCTGATTCTGACAGCACTTTCCATTGACCTGAGAACACAATTCATCTTAAGCTGGGACCTGCCTGTACCTGACAAGTTAAGTAATAGATAGCACCAGGTGACGACTTAATGCCTCATCACAGAGTGGATTAATTACAATTAATTACCAAAGGAGCATGGGAAACCACAGGGCATGCAGTTCTAAAGACACACAGAGAGAACCTTGCAGTTTTCAGTGGGTTGGGGGTGGGGGGTTCCTGGAGACCGAGGGAGTGTGGGATCAGCTAGGAAACCTAGGTGGACTTCTGACAACCCCGGCAAAGGAGGGCAAAGAAAAGCAGCCGCGCAGGCTCCAGGACAAATGGGAGGGGCAAGGAGCCTGCTTTCACCTTTAGAGCCTCCCAGCAGTCCCCTCAGGCTGCAGGTCACTGTCCCTCTGGTTGAGGATCAGGTGTACGGGGCGGAGTTCCCATCACACCGGGGTTCCGCGGGCAGCAGTTTGCTTTGCTGCGGGTCGGTGTTTGTGCAAGCTGCCGCGGGCCCTTCGGGCTTTGCTCCACACCTGCCCCAGGAGGCTGGCTCCTTCTGCCTGCCCGCCACAGCAAGCCTCCTGTTCAGGGTGGTAGGCTCCAGAAGCATTGATGAGGCCCAGATGGGTGCCGGGCCCGCACCACACGCTGAGGAGGTAGAGCGAGCCCTGCGGGGAACAGGCTGGTGGCAAGGAAGGGTCCGGGCAGGTGGGCGCGGGGCCAGTGCGCCCGAAGAGCGGGGGGGGGGGGGGGGGGGGGGGGAGAAAAAGGACACCAGGGAACTACGTTAGGGCAGTCGGGAGTTTCAAAGCCTTGGCCCTCCTCCAGTGGCCTTTTCTCTCATTTACCCAGAAAGGCAGTGCAAGGTTTCAAGCCCCTGAGCCGGGACACGGGGGAACCCAGGCAGAGTCCGGTTTCTCAACCAGACCTTTGACTTTCGGGTGCTACGCTTAAGCAGCTTGGGCCAGCCGCTTCTAAACCTCCCTTTCCTCGTCTTTATGATGGAGATAAGGGTGCAGTCGGTTCTGCCACAATAGGGACATAGGTGTTCCTAAAAGTCACTGCTCTGCAAAAGCGCAAGATAGAAACCTCAAGGCTTATGGGGGAAATGGGGTTGCGGCACAGCACCCAAACACTTAACCAGTGACACATAGAGTAAGGCAGAAACCTAATGATAACCGTAGCACCGTTTCACGCATGTACATAACTGCTATAAATAAGTCTGGCGCTCTCCCTTGCCCGAGACCTGGAGTTTGCTTGCAGAAGTGGCAGTTGGTGTGTGAGTTGCCCTCACAGTGGAGGGAGAAGGGCTATGTGACATTGGGTGGGAAGTACCCACACCGGATGTGGGGGGCGTGGCTCTTGTGCAGGTGCACCCAGGTAACCGGGAGGCCTTTCAATGCAGCTAGGTGCAGGCTTTTGCATCCCAGTTTTGTCTGTGCGTGTGGACAAAATCAAACAAAATTCCCAATATGATCACATGGTTCCCTAATACATCAACTACGGTGAAACGAATTTTTATTTATTTATTTTTTTTTAAAAGATTTTATTTATTTATTTGAGAGAGAGGGAATGAGAGAGAGCACAGAGAGAGGGCCAGAGGGAGAAGCAAACTCCCTGCTGAGCAGGGAGCCCGATGCGGGACTCGATCCAGGGACTCCAGGATCATGACCTGAGCCGAAGGCAGTCGCTTAACCAACTGAGCCACCCAGGCGCCCACGAATTTTTATTTTTAAAACTAGTATGATAGCAAACCTGGCTGTACTAAGTGCCTCATGAGGGGATATCGTGAGGATGAAATGAGATAATTCATGTAAGTGCTGAATCCAGTGCCAGAGAAGTGGCGAATCAGTGTTGCTAGTGTGATGAATATACATCAAATTATTGTATTTCAAGCAAATTGAAAAATGAATCCGTGAATGCCAGAATGCCTAATTGTGGAGGAGTAGGGAGTGGTTGTCTGGGGGGGGGGGGGTGATAATTTATCTTGATGAAGAAAAAGGAACACATGACTGAGATACCCAGCACCAAGCTACGCTATTTCCTGCGACCAGGGGGATAGCCTGCACACTCTCCCACACTCTCCCTGCCCCCATTAACGGGGATTGTCTGCCCACCCCCATTAGGCCTTACCTTCTAGCACTTACTTAATATTTCGTAGACTAGGAATTTGGGCAAGGATCAGCTGAGCAATTCTTCTGTTCCTCATGTTCCTGACCATCAACAGAGGTCACTCAGTGTTACTCAGCTAGCAGATGGCTGGTCTGGAGAGTCCAAGAGCACTTCGTTCCCGTGGCTGTTGACCTTAGTGGGGATGGCTTGAAGGCTGGACCCAGTTGGGACCGTCAGTCAGAGCACCTGCATGTCACCCCTCCAGGACAGTCAGACTGTTTACAGGTTTCAAGAGCCAGCAAATAAATGCAGCAAGTCTTATCTAGACTTGGAAATTCCAGAACATCACTTCTAGTACATCCTATTGGTCAAGAAAGTTAGCCCATCCCAGATTCAAGGGCAGAAGAGGCAGAGTCTCCTTCTCAGTGGAGGAGTGGCAAAGACCCGGGGCCACCGTTAATCTACTACACGGCCCCTGAAAACTCAGCTCCAGCGTCATCACCAGAACGCTGGACTGGAGCTTTCTGCTGTAGACAACCTTCCTGGGCGCCCCCACTTTTTGCTCTGCATATTTCTGCCATAATCTGTGGCCTCCTGCCCTGTGCACATTGGTTTATCTAATGTTGCCCTTGGGCTGCAAGCTCCTGTGTGGTGGGCACTAGGTTTCATTCAGTTTGGGATCTGGAGTGTCCTTGTATCTGGCACCTAAAAGGCCCTCGTAAAGCTTGAGTAAATGAATGAATAAACTCACAACACAGGACCACCTCTACCCCTGTTGTTCAAAACCCTGATGAGGCAGGAGCAGAGCCATGGCTATTCCTCTTGTAACCCGGACACATAATGTACTGCATGACACTCAGCTGATACTTAATGTTTGTTGAAAACCCAAATATATATGCTTCCGCACTGGGGCCCCGCTGTGCAGCCCTGGCTCAGAGGCCTGGCGCTGGGGCCCCAGCAGGTGAGGAGAGGATTTGCAGCTGTCGCCTGAGGCTGGAGCGGCCTGAGCTGAAAGCAAGACCTGAGTGTGGGGACTTGTGGTTGTGGTGGCTGGGGCCGGGGCTTAGTGCAGGTCGCTACTGTGAGCACCGAGAGGCAGGTGAAAACTGGACGGGGCTGGGGGGCTCTCCTGCTGCTAGAGCCGGTCCGTGGAGAGAGCCAGGGCCCGCGATCACACAGGGGCCCATGTTCGTCAAACTGTTCTCCAAAGACTTGCCTTAACACACTGACCACACCCAGCACAACAGAAAAACAGCTTCGGGTTCAAGGCAAGCGACGGAGCTTTGGTAAGTGGGGAACTGGTCACAGAAAATGCGCATTTAGTAACGTGGGAGCTGTTGGCTACCAGGAGCAGTAAACCAGGTGTTGACTGTGTGACTATTTTAAGTCTCCTTTAATTTAGCACTTGGATTAGGTGAGTGCTATTTATAAGGAATGATCCCGACTGCAGCTTTGGTCCTGGAGCAGGTGGGGGTCCGGGAAGGCTGCGGATCTCCCAGTTCAGGCCCTGTAGTAGGAGGCCCAGGGCCTGCCTCAGACAACCGGTCTGTGGCGAGCAGGCAGAAGCCATCAGCCTCCGGATACTAGCTCTGCTTGCGCTCACGGAATCAAGCCCCAGCCCCCACCTTGCCGATGCCTCTGCACAGCTACCACGGGAAGGAAAGCCGTGGGCTTTGTCCTGCCTGGCCTCAGCCTCGAGGAGAGATGAGATGCGATGGTTTGTCCCGGCCGGGTGACCCCCTCCTCACACAGGCCTTTGGTATCTTCCACCGGACACAAAGACCGGAGTCCATATGCCTCCCTGAACTGCAGCATCGAGGAGCTGAGCTTGGAGACTGGCCCCAGCATTCCTGGAAGCCTGTGCTTTGGCTTCCCAGGCAGGCCCAGGTTGCCTGTGGGGACTTTTTCCAGAACAAATGGAAGCTACACACCCTGCCTTGAGAGGCAGCCGTTGTGACCAGGGCCCAGCAGGGCCACAGGCCGGCTGGAGGAGGGGCGAGGCCTGCAGGATCCCACCTGCTAGGAGCTGCCCCCGAGGCAGCCAGGGGCAAGAAGGCCGGCCGCAGAGGCAACAGACAATAGTTTCTTCAAATGACACACAAATCAGGGCCGAGCTGACTCCTTTGCAGGGGTGGCAGTGTGGCGTGGGGGCTGGGTTCCAGAGGGGCCTGGCTGACGTGGGCGGGTGGGAGTCAGGCTTGAAGGCTGTCCCAGCCCTTCTGGTGTAGCAGGGAATCTAGAGCTTAGCTGAGAGCTCATCCCCACCCCGACTCTGCAGGTAGAGACCTGGGACACAGTCACCTCCAGAGGGAACTCGGCACCACCCACAATGTTTGGGCTGTGAATCAGGCCAGCACCACAAGCGTCTGGAAAACAGCAGGGCCCGCTACCTGGCAGGCAGCATATCATTTCCCGAGCCTCCCTGGCGCCGTTCCTGCCCCTCCAGTTAGCACCGTCCCTCCCCGTCTGGGCCTGCAGACAGTGACACATTTTAAATTGGACCTGTCCCTTTTCTGTGTGTGAGATGTCAGACTGCTCACAGGGGACCCAACCTTGCGTTCTGTTTGGAGGGAGGGTCCGCCGGATTTGCAGGCCCAGTGGCCAGGGATTGACGGGATGGGGCCTCACTTTGGAGGTTCCAGTGCTGGCTGCCCTGTCCCTAGGGCAGGGGTGACAGAGAAGAAAGAAATTTCAGGGCAGAGCAGTTCTGACGGAAGCTTTCTTCTTGCCCAGGAGAAGGGCCGGCCAGGGAGGTTTGTGTCACCTCGTCACCTTTAATTACCTGGCCAAGATGCACAAAGAGGCATGTATTTTTTGAAGAGCTTTTTACTGGTCATTCAAGCATGGTAAGTGACATGGGTACAGCACCGCAGTGCCGGGCGGCACGCTTCCCAATGTGGCACTGTGGCATGCCCAGTTCTTGCCCTCTGAGGGTCAGGGACACACCTCTTCTGTTTGGAAATGTTGGCCCGGTCTCCTTGGCTTCCTTTCTGTCCCCATCCCTTCAGAAAAGGAGACCTGGGAGGAAAGGCTGAGCTCTCCAGAGCCAGCCCACTTTCTCGGAAATGCTCCCTCATGGTGACAGGCAAACACCCCTTTGCTGTTACCTCATTCCCAGTGCCTGCTTGTACTGGGGGGAGCAGTCCTCTGGGCTTCTTGCAAGGGGGAGGCGGGGGAGGCGGGGGAGGCGGGGGAGGGTGGGCAGCGGAGAGCACACCCAACCCGGCCATTTCCTCTCTTTGGGAGAAGGGCGCCTCCGCCCTCCCAGCCGGCATTTACCTCTGGGGGAAATGTCCTTCCCATTCGCTTACATCCTTTTTCCTTCCCGCACGTGCGACAGTGTTTTCTAACACATGATACACACACCTTACCTCAGAGAGATTTACAGAGCCCAGTGGCTTCTTCTTGGCCTCAGTGGGAACGGCTGGGCCAGGGCTCTCTGTGTTGTTCCCCTATAAAACTGCTGGGACCTTCACTGAACAATGGTCCTATATATCTGCAGCGCCCCCCCCTTTCCTCCCATCTCTCTTCCCCAAAGAAAGTCTCTTTTCTCTTTCTCTCATCTTTTGAGTTAATACCTCAGGGGGCCTGTAATGGGCCCCAGGCCCTGAGACATAGATCAGTGGGAATCAGTGAATTCAGAGGAAGAGAGTGGAGTGTGTGTGTGTGTGTGTGTGTGTGTTCGCATGCACTTGTATGCAAGACAGACAACTGCTTAGGACTATTTGACCATTTATACAAAAAAGAAGAAGAAGAAGAAGAAGAATAGATCCAGCTAACATTATATAATAATCATAATTTAACAATAATGAATACAAAAAAAGTTCATTAACAAATGTCCTCAGGCAAGAGAAGAAAAAAGAAAGGAAAGGAAAGGAAAAGAAAAGGAAAAAAGAAAAGGAAAGAAAAGGTCCTCAGACCAAGACTTGCGAACACGTACAGAGCTCACTGTGTGTCAGGAACCGTCCTGAGCCCTTGACATACATGATCATGTATTAAATAACTTCACCACAATCCCGCAAATTTAGTAGTTACTATTTACCCCACTTTACACTGAGGACCCTAGAGGAAGGTCTGAGATAAGATAGCAGTTGGAGCTTCTAAGTCTCTAGGAAACTCTAAGCTTTCAGGACCTTCGGGGACAATTTGGCAGAGCAGATTTGTCCCATCTGGGCTGTCTGAGTGGCAGCCATGTGCCGAACTGAAGTCCTCATTTTTTCAAGGGTCTGCACTGATTAAAGCCCCCAGAACAAGGATGTGAACGGCTGCCATATTGTGTCTGACCAGAGAAAGATAGGGGAAGAGAGTAAGGGACACTTGCTAAAGGCCTGGCTCCAAAGTGGATTGTCCAAAGGAAAACGAGTTCTATGGTCAGTGAGGACTAGGAAATGCTAAGTTAAATAGATTGAAAGTTTCTTATTATAGGACTTCTCAGAGCTTTCCAAGACCAACATGCACTGTGACACTGTAACTCATATAACAGGGAATAGAGAATGGAGCATTTCCTCAGCTTGTTAGACCTCTTTCTGAGGAGACACTCATGAGACCAGAATTCCATGGAATACACTTTGGGAAATACTTTGTGTCTGACTTAATCAGTCTCCCCACTTCTAAGGTTAATGTTGGCCTGATCTGGCCCAGAACTTGAGGTGTGTCTCTGATAGTCTGAAAGATCCAAATGTCTGGAGATACCTAAAGAAGGGTTTGGATCCACCATTTGGGAGACAGAGCAGCACGGGAGGGGCGGGGAGGAATCTCAGCACCTGCTGTGTCTGATTTCAGATCCCGCCCCCCACACACCCCCTTACCTTTGGGCCAGTGTACCTAGAAAAGAGGTTCTGGTTATCAGTGATAACCCAGAAGGAAAGTGCCAGGTTCCTCTTTTGCTCAGCACAGTGCCCCCCACCAGCAAATGGATGACAAACATATTGATTTTTTTTTTTAAATTAGGGGCCCCTATGATTCAAGAATTTCATGTGCTTACAGTCAAGCCTGGCTGTGTGAACACCAACTCTGCCTCCCCACCCAGGAGCAGACCACTGGGGGAAATTACTGGCCATGAACTTCAAGATACTCCACTATTTCACTGGGAGGGTCATTCATGGGGGGCAAGTGGAATAAGAGGGGGAAGCCAGAAGGACCCCCTTGGGAGCTATATAACTTCTGGGCTAGCAGGCAGAAAACTTGAGGGGTTGGCATCTCACTAGCAATAACTCCAGAAAACAATTATATGCACACATGTACTTTGAAGCTTTCCCCTATAACCAGTCGTTGGCCATTCCACAGAAGCTTCCTTCAGAAAGCTCTCACACCAACCTATTCTTATCGCTTCTCCCAGGTACACAATTATTCCCTTCCGACCAAAGGAACTGGTCTTCTTGCTTCTATTCTTGCTCACCTCCTAGACTCCCTGCCGGATTAATCTTAAAACATTATTTTCACCATGTTCACTTTTCTCCTCAAAAACTTTGAATGCCAGTTTGAAAACAGCTTCAAGCTGTCTGTTCTGCCTTCTTCCCACTCTCCTGCAGCATGGGGCCCCTGGTCCAACCAAACTGCATGTCCACTGAAAACTCTGGGTACGTTCCCAGAGTCAACTTGGTTTATGTCGATTTCGAGCCTCAAGTGTCCTTTCAAGAGCGATGGCAGCGGGAATGATGGAGTGAAGACCTCTGAAAATCCTCTCCTCTGTAAAAACAATGAGAACTGTGGCCAAAATCAGCAGAATCAACTTTTACAGAACTCAGAAAATTAACCAAAGGACTTGCCGCAATTGAGGAGAGTTTACTGGAAGAAAAAAAAAAAAGGCAGAATCTCAGTAAGAACACTGAGCTTTATGGTGTTGTAACTTAACTGATTCTCATCCCCCATTCCCCAGTTTCATAGTAGCCTTGAAAACCAGCAGCCTGCAATCTCAGCAAAAAGCAATGGCCTGGCCCCCATTCCCACACCTGGCCGGTTCCCGGGAAGACTTCACTTGCAAGACTTGTCTTTACTTGACCTGACTGGTAGTCTACCGAGTGTAGTCTTCTCTGCCTCCTTGGCATTCCTCAAACCAGGCATACTCTCATCTCAGGGCTGTCACTACTGTGTGGAGTGTCTTGGCCCTGCAATCCAAATGTCTCCCTCCCTACCTGGCTTGTCCCTCCTTCAAGTTCTTGTTCAAATGTCACTCCCTCAATGAGGCTTTCCCTAACCACACTATTGTAATGCAACCCGACCTACAGGCACTCCCACTTCCCTTCCTGCTTCATTTCCCTCCAGAGCACTTATCACCTTCCAACGTGCTATGTATTTCATTTACTTACTACGTTTATCATATGTCTTCCCAATAGAATGTCAGCCAACATGAAGGCAGAGTTCTGTTTGTTTTCTTTGGTGCTTTATCTCCAGCACCTAGAGCAGTGCCTGGCACAAAATACGTGTTCAGTAAATATTTGTTGAATGAGTAAAGGAATGAAGGTTTAAAAAAGAAAACATTGGCAGAAATGTTGTACTTGTTGTTAAATTTAGCCTGTAGGTGTTGGGTAACTAATTGTTATTTGCAAGTGAAACTGGTCACTGAATCCTTAACAAAACTTCCAGGGCTAAAGCCAATGTTGTGCATCCATTGATATAACACATTTTTGTTGATTTATTGGAGCCCAAAGCCTGGCCTTTCTCCAGGAAGTTATAATAACACAGAAGTCCCCAGGAGTCCCTGAGACCCAGTGAAGGTAGAGGGGAGAGATTATGTCTGAAGGAAGGTGACTTGTTTCTGTTTTGTTTTGTTTGATAAAAAATACCTTCAGCAGTGCTACCCCAAATAAATAAGTTCTCTTGGAGGGCAGTATGCACTCTAACTACAGTGCTATAACTTTGCTTCTAGAAAAGTTTTCAAGGTCAGTAGGACTTTTTTTCTTTTAAATCTTACAATGGCAAATCTTCACTTTTAGAAGGAGGGGGCTTGTTTCTGCAAAACAAAATCTAGTGAATAAAATGGCTGAACAGTTGAAAACATACTGAATGGATCAAGTCTGTGTTATGAGTCAAAAGCTGAGAGCTCTCTGCTTAGCAAACAGTCTCTGCTCCCATCTGGGTGGTCTGTCCACTGAGCTGCTGCTGCTGCTGGGGCATTGGCAGTGGTCAAGACTAATCCTTCTCTTTGTGCTTTGGGATGGAGGATTCTTTTCTTCTAAGATTAGATCTCCAGACCAAGACGGAGTATAAACACTTTCTCTGTTCCACCTGTTAAAAACAAATAAAAACGCTGGGATAAATATATATTTATATCTTTAGTAATAAATATATTTATTTTATATATTTATATACAAATATTTAATATAAATGTAAATATTGGCAAGTAAGTATATTTCCCTAGATAAAGGACCAAGAAAGGGGGCAACCTAACAAGATGGAAAACTTTTAGACAATAACCACTCCACCCCCAGCCAGGCACCAAGGGAAAAAATGTTGTCATACTGCCACTCCATCGGCACAGGTAGAACCGGGAGCCTCCCTATCCACATCGCCTGCTGTAATGAGGTGCCCTTCCTTCTCCTGCCCACTACACTGGCATTAGAGAAGACTGAGTAGGGATCTGGAAACTTCAGTCCCACCCACCAGTTATAACCCTCTCCCTAGGGCCAGTGGAGACCACATAGGGACCCTGAATTCCCACACTCACCCAGTAGTGATGAGGTGGCACCTCCCCCTCCCCCAATGTCAGAGGAAGGGGGATGGGAAACCACAATTTTCACCACCATCCAGTGGGGCAGAGCTCTGCCTCACCTTGACCCATGCAGTGTCAGTGGAAACTTGCTAAAAAAGAAGATTTAAATAAAAGGCAGAGTCTGGTAACACAATATCCAGGTTCAGGACACAAACAAAAAGCACTTACCACTCCAAGAAGCAGGAAAATCACAATGAGTGAAAAAAGACATTCAATACACACCAACACCAAGACAATACAAATGTTAGAATTATGTGACAAGGAATTTAAAACAGCCATCATAAAAATGCTCCAATGAGCAATTACAAACCCACTTACAAAAAAGAAAGGTCTCAACCAAGAAATAGAAGATGCAAGCATGTAAATTCTCTAAATGGAAATTTGGGGACTGAAAAATAGATGATTACCAAAATTTTAAATACTTAACAGATGGGCTTGACAACAGAATGGAAAGGGCAAAGGAAAGGATAAATAAACTTGAGCATAAAACAATAGAAAGTACCCAGTCTAAACAAGAAAGAAAATAGAATAAAAAAAAAAAAAATGAACAGAGCCTCAGGGACCTGTGGGACTATCCTGTAAGATCTAACATTCATGTCACCAGAGTCCCCAAAGGAGAGGAAAAGGGCTGAAAAGGCATTAGAAGAAATATGGCTGGAAATTTCCAAACTTCAGCAAAAGACATAAATTTACAGATCTGAGAAGCTGAATGGAGCCTAAACAGGATAAACCCAGAGAAAACCATACCAAGACATATCATAGTCAAACTTCTAAAAACTAAAGACAAAAAAAAATTCTTTTTTCTAAAGATTTATTTATTTATTTTAGAGAGAAAGAGAGTGTATGCATGGTGGGGAGGGGCAGAGGGACAGGGAGAGAGAGAATCTCAAGCAGACTCCCCACTGAGCACACCGCCTGACACTGGGCTCAATCTCAAGACTCTGAGATCATGACCTGAGCTGGAATCAAGAGTTGGATGCTTAACCAACTGAGCCACCCAGGCGCCCCCCACAAAGAAGTTCTTGAAAGCAGAGAGAAACAATACCTTACCTTAAGGGGGGGGAACAATTTGAATGACAGAGAATTTCTCATCAAAAACCACAGAGGCCCAAAGGAAGTGGCACCACATTTTCCAAGTGCTGAAAGAAAAGAACCGTTGACCCAGACTCCTGTATCCAGTGAAAATATCCTTCATAAGTAAAGAGATATATTTTAAGATGAGGAAAACTAAGAGAATCTGTGGTCTGCAGACATAGTCTAAAACACCTAAAGAAAATTCTTGAACAGAAAGAAGCTTCTGGGAGGGAAAAAGAACAATGGGAAGAATATAAAAAAGATGAATACAATAGACTTCTTGAATTTTCTAAATTGTGTTTGGTTGAAACAAAAATTATAACAGAGTTCAATCGGTTCTAAATGCATGAAGAGGAATACTTAAGGAAATTATATCATAAACAAGGGAGAGTAATAGGAACTGAAAAAGAGGGAGGGTTTCAGCACTTGACTCAAACTGGTAAAATGTCAACAGCGGTGGACTGCTATAAATTATGTACGTATAACATAATACCTAAACCAACAACTAAACCATCTACACGAAGAGATACATTTGGAAATACTATAGAAAAATCAAAATGGAATTCTGAAAAATGTTCAAGTACAGAAAAACAAAAACAGAAGAAAACAAAGGGAACAAACAGAAAACAAAAAATAAAAAGGCCAACTTAGCCCCTAATATATGAATAATTACGTTAAAGGTAAATAGTCTATGCTTCTATTTACATAACATTTTCAAAATGACAAAATTAAAGAGGTAGAGAACAGATTCGTGGTGGCCAAGGGATAGGAATGAGGAGGAGGAGGAGGAGGAGGAGGAGGAGGAGGAGGAGGAGGAGGAGGAGGAGGGAGATCTTCATCATGAGGAAGGAGTTCTGGATCTTGACTAAGGTGCTGGTCACACAAATGTGGGCATGTGATAAAATGGCCCGATGTGTGACACCACTGTACCAATGTCTATCCTTCTCATTGTTCTGTTTCTGTCTAAGATGTCACCTTTGTAGGGAAGCTGGAGAAATTGTCCACAGGACAACTCTACTAGCCTCACATCTTCCTAGGAATCTGTAACTACTTCAAAATAAACAGTTAAAAAGAAAGAGATGAAGTCTGGATACAGCAGCCTGGTTTCTAACATTCGGTCTGACATCCTCTGTGGTAGGGATCTGTAGTGAAAGTCAGGGGTTGGCCTCTCTTCCTGTTCCACACCCCACACACAGTCTTGACCACCACGGATTTGGTAGTTAAAAACTGTCCCATTTTTATAGTGTCAGCAGTTTTGGTCTTCCAAGGAGATACCAAGTCGTCCTGGGACAAACGTTCCTTTCTCCTGAGGGAAAAAGAAAATCATCATTATGGGCCAATGGTAGTAAAGTAAGAACCTGTTGAGAAACCTGAACATAGTAAAGTAGTTTGAAAAAGACCAGTAAGTTAAGGTTTCTCTTCAGTAATGGGAATTGGGTGTATGTATTTATAACGTGGTTGTTTTCTCTGTATCACCTGGTGTTCTTAAGGCACCAGGTTCTTAAGGCACAACTGTTTCCAAAAAAGATGGAGCTGAATGGAAAAGGAGTTCAGGGAAGACACAGAGACTTGTCATGGCTAAGTTACTAACATGTCTGTGCCTCAGTTTCCACAACCGTTAAATGGGAATAATAATAATAGCAACTCCCACATGCAGTTGTGAGCATTCGAAGAGTCGCTATTTGTACAGCACTTTGAACAGTGCCTGGCACATAGCAGACATTACGTTTTGCAATTTTATTATCATTCTAGTGTACTAGGAGTGGTGGCCAAAGGACAAGAACACATCTTTGTGTGTGACCTGGGAAGATGTCAGTTTGGGGGCCAGAAATGAGACTGAATTGAGAGGGGACGTGTCTTCCTCTATTTGAGGCCTCCTGTCTGCTTCCCCAGACCTATAGCATGGAGGGATTGCCATCTGGAAGTTTCCATGGTGAGGGCACAGAGAGCTAGGGAAAGGGGGGATCAGGAAAGGGGCCTCGGGGCGAGGTCTCTGTCTGTGGACTCTAAGAGCAGCTCCTTCTGAGAGAAGTTGCAAGTTACTTTGTTTGTTATGTGTCATTCCAATATTACTCGGGCAGCAACCCTTTCTGTAACTGAAGGCTGGCTATTCCATCCACAGGATATTCTGAGGACTGGGTGTTAACCCCCTCTCCCCCTCCTTTCCCCCTCATTGACTTTCTTTGGCACCCCAGAGCTCCCGGACTTTCTTCAATGGCCACCCTTTCCCCTGTCCTCCATCTGAGGGGCTTGGACCAGGAAAGAAGGAGGAAGAGTCCCCTCCTGTTTCCTAGGGAATTATTATTCCCATTTAACGGTCCTGTCAACCTAGGGCTGCCCAATGCCCAGGACTGCATTCCCTGTAAGAAATTCTCCACTGAACAATGCCGACTGTTCTAAAGGTGATATCGTTGGAAAAGGGACAAAGTGGGAAGTTTTGCTCCCTTAGACTTTCCCTGTGCCTCACAAGGGAAGACATTTCACATTCTTACGTCTTCATCAAGGGTCTCTTTAATACCACCCTCCCACTGTTTCCCGGGCTCTGTGGCCCTGAGGTGTGTCGTTGGTCCAGCATGATCACGCCCCCTGCAACCACATTTGGTTTACTGGGAGTTACCAGAGAGAATGAGTGGCTCACCATGAATTCCTCTTGTGGCCCTCCTAGGATGAATAACTCTTATTTCTGTGTGTCGCACATCTATCCATTCCCCTTCTCTGGAACAGCCCCCAGGTCTTCCCACAAAGCTCGTCCTCAACGTCAGGTCAATGAGAAGACTTCTAGGGAGTCGCAGGCAAGGTTTTGTGCTTAAAAAGAGATATAAGAAAGAGCTTAAAGTCCTAACTTTTTAACGGTCTTAAAATCAGGTAGCCATTCCTCCTTTTCAAAGTTATTTGGCTATTCTAGGTTCTCTGCATTTCCACATGAATTTTAGTCAATTGATAGTTTCTACATAAAAACAACTGGGATTTTGGTAGGAATTGTGTTAAATCTATAAATAGATCAATGTGGGGAGAACTGACATCTTAGCCATAGTGAGTCTACTCACCCATAACAAGGTACCTTTCTCAATTTATTTAGGTATTCTTCAGCTTCCATCAGCAATGATTCACAGTTTGCAGTGTACAGATCTTGCATGTCTTTTGTCAGATTTATTCCAATTTCACTTTTTTGGATGCTATTGTAAATGATATTATTTTTTTCTTAATTCCAACTCCTGGTTGGTCATTGTCAGCATATAGAAATAAATGTGATTTGGGTGGGGGGGGGCACCTGGATGGCTCAGTCAGTTAAGCATCTGCCTCTTGATTTCAGCTCAGGTCATGATATCAGGGTTGTGAGATCGAGCCCCAAATCGTGCTCCAAGCTGGGCGTGGAGCCTGCTTAAGATCCCCTCTCTCCCTCTCCCTCTGCCCCCACATTCTCTCTCCCTCTCTAAAAACAAAACAAGAAACAAGAAAATGATTTTTGTATATTGATATTGTACCCTGCAGGCTTGCAATAATTCACTTCTTAGTTGATCACTTCAATCATAGATGACCATATTGTCTGCAAGCAATGTCTCTTATGTCTTTATCTTTCCTAATTTCCCCAGTTAGTGCCTCCAGTACAATGTCAAACAGAAGTTGTAAAGCAGACATCTCTTATTCCAGACCTTAGGGGAGGGAAAGGATTTAGTCTCCCACCAGCAATTAGGATGTTAATTATATATTTTTGTAGGTGCCTCTTATGAAATAGAGGCTAGTTACTACTAGTCTTCTACAGTGTGTGTGTGTGTGTGTGTGTGTGTTTATTTAGGAACAAACGTTGGATTTTGTAAATGCTTTTTATATGGCTATTAAGATAATCATATAATTTCTTCTCTGACTCACTGGGTAGTTACCAAGGTGTTGTTTAATTTACAATTTTTTGGAGATCTTCCAAATATTGGGTATTGATTTGCAATTTACTTCCACCATGGTCAGAGGATGTTACTTTATATGACTTGAATATGCTTAAATATATTGAGACTTGTTTTATAGACCAGAGTATGAGATAGTTGGCAACATCTTCTGGGCGTATACTTGCAAAGAACATGTGTTCCAGTCTTGTTGATTGCAGTGATCTATAAATGTCAATCAAGAGAAGTGGGTGGCTAGTGTTGTCCCAGTCTTCTGTGTCCTTGCTAATCTTCTGCCCACCTGTTCTAGTAATTATTGAGAGAGTGGTATTGAAATCTTGGACTATAACTGTGGATTTGTCTATTTCTTCTTGCAGTTCTGTCAATTTTTGCTTTGTGTGTTTTGAAGGACTGTCACTCAGTACATAAACATTCAGAATTGTTATGTCCTCTTGATTAATTGATCCCTTTATCATTATGAAATGACATTTTTGCTCCCTGGAAATGTTGTTTGCTCTGTAATCTACTTTGTCTTATATTAATATCCTCTCTCCAGTTTTCTTTTGATTAATGGTTAACATAGTGTATCCTTTTTCATCTTTTTACGTTTAACCTACTAGTCTCTTATTAAAATTGCACTTCTGTAGGCAGCATATAGTCTGCTTCAGGTCATAGTCCTCAGCTTCCTCACATTACAGAATGGTGAACCGCACTGTCAGTCTTGTTTCTCCCTAATGCCCAGGGTCCTCCCTTGACCATGGTGATGATCAGGGGGACGCAGATGGTGGGATGGAGCAGGGTGGACAGAGAGAATTTCCAGTTCACCCTGCCACAAATACTATCCTGTAAGTGAGGTCAAATTCCAATATATCGCATCTCAGCTGTGTGACCTTGGGCAAACGCCTTGACCACTCTGAGCCTCAGTTTCTCCATCAATAAAATGAATTGACTAACATTGGCCTGGCAGGGTTATAAATAACCTGTGTATAACTCCTTCCCCCACCCCCGGTCTGCAACTAATTTAGTGATAGACGCTATCATCATTATTATTACTTTTCTATCAATGTATGTACCGTACAAATGCATAGATTTACATTACAAATCAACCTCTTAAGTGAGCCCAAGGCAGTAATCATGCTTTTTTTTTAATTAACTTGCTGTGCCAGGGAGGTAATAAAATGAATGAAATCAGCATTTTTTTTCAACATGCCTGTCATAAATTAAGCATCTAGGTAAGTGTCTCTTTCCAAGGCTGCAAAGACTCCGGCTTCCACCCTCGTAGGTGAGCAGGGCCAGATGGAGAGGGGCAGTGCATAAATTCTCTGCTGCTCTGCCCTGGACCCTTCTCGGAGAGGAGCCTGCTCAGGACGCTCGCTCTTGAGCTGTGTGATCATGACTCCACCTTGCAAGACCTTGACAAGGAGCAAGGGTCCGGGGCTTTCACCAAGTGCTGCCAGTAGGTCTTTTCCCTCTGACATATTAATTCCTGCCTCTTCCTGTAAAGATAATTCATGCTCCCTGGCAGCATTGTGTAATGCACAACACCAGGTGCCAGGGACCTCCTGCAAACTTCAGCAGGGCCATATTGTAATGTGCCACTCGATTAATCCAGCCATCTAAAATGCATTCTTTAAAAGCCAAAGGTCTTTCCCATGAATAACCTGGCAAGTATTTGAGCTTCATTTTAATTTCCCTCTATGGAGTTTGGGGAAATGAAATGGGAGTCATTAGCCAGATTTATAAGACTGTCTCTTGAGAAAATAGGGTGCCTGGAGAGGGGTGGGCTTAGCAGACAAGGCGTAGCGGTTACCTGTCTAGCCGAGGAGAAGGAGCTGACCCTCAGCTTGCAAAGACAAAAGTATTCCAACCCAACAGCCACTTTTTCCCCACTTGTGCACTCTCAGTAGAGGGCAGCTGTGCTCAGATAATTTGAGGAGAGATTGCACGTGCATCTCCCAGGGACCTCCTTTCCCCGTCTTTAAAATCCCACCCTGCGATCCCATCCCACGGCTGTGCGTTTATCCTAAAGAACTGAAATCAAGATCTCACAGAGATGTTAGTACTCTGGCATTCACTATTCATAATAGCCGAGATGTGGTAACAGCCTAATGTCCATCTACAGATGACTGGATAACAAAAATGGGGTGGATACGTACCATGGAATACCATTCCGACTTAACAGAAAGAAATTCTGTAATATGGGACAAGATGGATGAACCTTGAGGACATTGTGCTAAGTGAAATAAGCCAGTCCCAGAAAGACAGGACCCCACTTATATGAAGGATCTAAAATAAAAAAAGTCAAATTCACAGACTCAGAGAGTGGAATGGTGGTTGCCAGGGGCGGGAAGGGGAGTTACTCATCAACAGGCATGAAGTTTCAGTTGAAAAAAAGATGAATAAGCTCTAGAGAGCTACTGGGCAAGCGTGTACCTACCTTCAACAACAATGTATTATACACTTAAAAATTTGTTAAGAAAGTAGATCTCTTATTAAGTGTTCTTACCACAACAAAATAAATTTTAAAACAATAATAAAAAATAAATATACTTAAGCATTCAAAAGAAATCCGAGCCTAAGAAACCATCGTGTTTGATGCAAAGGGAGCCTGGGTCAACACGTTCTCTCTCGTTGGTGTCTGGAGGATTTAAAACCCCTTCATTCAAATGCAGATACACCTTCAGGGAAAGAGGGCATTCTCTGGGAAACGGGCTGGCCACGGCTCCTGGAGGAGGAAGGAGTGAATTCCCTCCAAATGGAGCTGAGAGTCTTGGCTGCTCTCTGGGGAGAAATAGTTGTGGTGAGGCATGAGCGTGGGGGCCCCGAGGAGATCCCAAGGACACTGAGCATGCCGGGAAGAGGAGGAAGCTTCCAGGAGTGGGCAAGGGGAACGGTGCTGTTCTGCTGGGTCCGTGGCAGGAGCTCTTTTCTCTTTGTATGAGACCCTTCCACCGTCTCTTAGACCTCTTGGCACTGCTCTTAGATTGTAAGGAACTCAGGGCAGAGAGGCCGTAAACAACAGCAGTGCCGATACCCCTACCAAGGAACTACATTATTTGCTAGGGCAGCCATCACAAAGTACCACAGGCTGGGGGGCTTAACCAACAGGAATTTATTTTCTCACAATTTCGGAAGCTGGAAGCCCGAGATCAGAGTGTTGGCAGGGTTGGTTTCTTCGGAGGCCTCTCTCTTTGGCTTGTAGTTGGCCACCTTTACTAGGTACCCTCACGTGGTCTCCCCTCTGGGGGTGTCTGGGTCCCCATCTCTTCCTATAAAGACACCCGTCCTACAGGATTAGGGCCCACTCTGATGACCTCACTTTGACTCAATTTCCTTTGTAAGCCCAATCTCTAAATACAGTCACATTCTGAGCTGTGGGGGTTAGGACATCAAAGATGAATTTGAAGGGGACACGATTCAGCGCATAAGCCCATAACTCTTAGCATTTCTACTATTACAAGGCTAATGGAAAGCCACCGTGGTCACTGTTTGCCCCGTAAGTACCGGGCTTCTCATGCATCACTACATCTGAACTTCAGAACCTACCTACCACCTAAGGCAATAGCATCACTGTTCGCACTGTAGAGACAAGGAAACTGAGTCACAGCGCAGTTCGGCGGGCCGCTCACCTGGAAAGCGGCAGCAAGGAACCCACGCCGCCGGATGCCACAGCCCGCACTGCTGATCACTGCATCATTCCGCCTCTTCTCGGGGATTTGCTCCAGAAAACCGTGCAAACCATAGAAGAGAAAGAAGAAAATAAAAGTCATCCACCAGCCCAGCCATCTCGGCTTTCCACACAGACCCAAATGATGGTATCTGTTCAGTTTTCCCGTCCCTCTTTCCTCGGGAACACTGGCTACTGTCTTTGATGCTGCTTTGCTGGTGGCAGAGCCGAAGGAGAGCAAAAGAGGCTTAAAAGTGGTGCCTATAAAACTTCCAAGGGCCTGGGACCATGTTAATGTCAGTGTTGGGTGTAAAAAGCCGGTTCCTTAACAATACGTGTAGTATGAGCCCAGCCAGAAAAAAGAAACAAAGAGAGAAAGACAAACCACATGGGGAGGCCGCTAGTGGTGGGTCTCTGGCCGCGAGACTGTGGGTGATACCAACTTTCCTCTTCCATCACCTACGTTTATTTCCTCTATTTCTCAAATGTGCTATAATGAGCATGTGGACAAGATGACCTCTGTGAGCAGAAAGGAAAACAATAAATGTCATCAGAGAAAAATTTAACTGTGCTCCTCACAGCACCACAGGTCCAATTCACTGATTCAGCCTGGATTCTCGAAGACTTCTCCATGTGCAGTCGGAGAGGCAAACAAAGGCAGCAGACAGAGTCTGTGAGGAAATCTACTGGAAACAACATCCTGAGTGAGAAAAGCGACAAAAGAACCACCTCCCTAAAAGCAGCCCAAAGTGGCCGTTTAAATAGTAAAAATGACGCAGGGCTTTGAAAACAAAGTCCCAGCTTTCGGTCAGTTTCCTGAGCCCATGAAAACAGCGGGCGTGGAAGAGGAAGCCTGGGCTCCCCAGTGTCCCCACCTATGCCGAGACCCCCGAGAGCCCAGGGATCTCCATCTTGTCATCCCCAGGGGAGGGTGATCGAGGAGAACCCGACCAACACTCTGCTTCCCTCCCAGCAGCTTAAGGGGCCGCTGCCACGCTTTGCTTTCTGGAAGCGGGATGGCAGTGGGGTGGCACTTGGAAGGGGACCCACGGCCAGCCGGGGAGGGGGCTGGGCACATGTCCCACCTCGGGCCACCTGCTTCCTGCCGGACTGAGCAGCCCGGAGCCAGCCAGGCAGACACAATGGGCAGGACCCACGTCAGATTCTTAGGGGAAGAAAATTACTCTTTGTGGACCGAGAGATCGGGACAGGATATCTATAACTGTTTAAAGAAAAGCCCAGTCTGCAGCCCCCTCCCTCTTGAAGCACTTCCGAAATGTAGCGCAACACTCCCTGCTCCTTAAATATCCAACCCCAGAATAAATGTGCACACAGCATTTCCCCCAGCAACCGGGTCCACGCGGCTGCCAGCTGAGTCAGAGTCTGAAACGTTAGAGCTAGAGAGGGCCTTCCAGATGAACAGGTCCAGGCAGAGGCTAGGACGCCCGCACCCGGCGCCCTCGGCCTGAGCGTCACCTCTGGCTACGACTGTCTGCCCAGGACGGGCTCCCTGGGGCGCAGGCTCCTGACCTCTGCGACCTCCGCGCCACCCTGCGGTGGCCACTTGGGCACTCTGCGCTTCGGAGTGAGTGCAGAGTCTAGGGAGGTGAGAACTGGGACTAAGTTACACAACTTGTTCATGGCACCCACACCCCCCCCCCTCCTGCTCTTCCCCTGGACCCCGGACATTTGGACGTGTTGGCGCTTTGCTGTGGGCTGTCCTGTCATAGTTGCCCGGACTGCCCTGGATTGAAAGCCGTGGCATGTACTTTAAGACCCGTACAAATAGGTTTAGACAGACATTTCTCTTAAGAGTTTGGAATTTTTACCTAGGACCATATCTATGGTTTGATTTGGTTTTTCATTAAAAAAAAAAAAAAAAAAAAGGCCTCTAATTGCATTTGGCTTCTATCAGACCTCAAGAGGTGACACAGATATTAAGCAGAGTTGATCTGGTGAAGTGGGGGGCAGGGGCCCCAAGCTCCCTCACCCATAGCCCCTGCCTCCTGTATCCCTGTGCGCTGGAGACTTGTCCTGGAACTCAGGGCTTGGAACGATGGCTTGGATGTTGCACACTCACATACCTGAGAATTCCCGATTCACCATTATGTGAGTCTGGATGATAGAACATCCTTCCTGTTCTATTCAATCCTTGCCTGCAGTCTAGTAGCAAAGAAGGATGAGAAAAGACCTAATAGATGTGCCTGAATTTAACGCAAGCGGAGGTTAATGGTGAAATCCGGTAGGCCCGAGCCCAGCATAAATCATCCACTCTTTCATTCATCCAGCAGAAATTTGCTGAGCATTTACTGTGGGCCATCCGGAGTGCTAGGCACAGCAAATTATATACAGAAATGTAATTCATGGTCTTTATCCTTAAGGAGGTTTGTGTTCTAATAAAATCTGACACAGGGCGCCTGGGTGGCTCAGTTGGTTAAGCGACTGCCTTCGGCTCAGGTCATGATCCTGGAGTCCCGGAATCGAGTCCCGCATCGGGCTCCCTGCTCGGCAGGGAGCCTGCTTCTCCCTCTGACCCTCCCCCCTCTCATGTGCTCTCTGTCTCTCTCATTCGCTCTGTCTCAAATAAATAAATAAAATCTTTAATAAAAAAAAAAAATCTGACACATAAGCACGAAGAAATACTAAACACTTCAGATACAATTTTTTTCAGAGACTTAGGAATAAGAGCCACCCTTTCTAGCAAGGGTGTCCATTAAAGGCTCAAGGAAGAAGTGGAGCTTGAGAACAGTGCGGTTCTGATGGGTGGAGCTGGGAGAGGAGGGTGCCCCAGAATGAAGAAGCAGCATGTCCAAAGGCCCAGGGGTTCTCTGGTCGCATGGGCTGCACAAAGCCAGGAAGTACCTTGGTGGAGTTTATCAGGTGAGGGGGCAAGCCCTAGACTCGGCCACATGGCGGCCCAGCTAGAAAGCACAGATGTGGTCAGGAACTAGTGAGCCTGCCTGCGCAATGGGAAAGATCTGTATAGGAAAGTAGAAGGATCCGGGGCAAAGTCAGGTTAGAATGAGAGTATGGAGGGCCTGGCCTGGCAGGCAAGATGCTCTGTGACTCCACTCTGCACTCAGTGGGCAGTCAGTGAGGGGTTTTGAACAGGAGAGCGACAACAGTGAAGCTGAGCCTAGCAGCAGGTGGGAGGGAGCAATGGAAGGCGAGGGGGAAAATCTGGGACAGTGGAGGCAAGTTTCTGCCACAGTGAAAGGGACAGGGGATGGGGCCAACTGTGCGTGGAGGCAGTGAGGATGCAGAACAGCAGATGGATGCCAGAGATAAAAACGGCCCAGGAAAATCCGTGGGGCTTGGCAAAGCACTGACTTTGGAGGTCTAGGGAGAGAGAGGAATGTCAGCGGGGACAGCAGGCCCACCCCGGTGCCTGAGGATGCAGCGGGTGGGTGCCTTTGTCCATTTAGGGAAGCTGGCAGGAGAGCTTGGGGCTGGGCGGGCACATGGAAGTTTGATTTTAGGCCTGGAATGTGTGGGACGTTGGAGAGGGAGTCCGTTCAAATGATCAACTCCACCCCCAAGCCAGGCCCCCCTCAATCCAGGCACAAGCGCGTCCAGAAAAGTTGTGGGTGGGATTGTGAAAGAGGCCTCGGCTGCGGGAGGGTTATCAGCCCCAGGAATACCCACATACTACCATCTGACTCTTCCCCCCTCCTCTTCTCCTGGGAACACAGGGCTCCCACGTGAAGAAAGCTGAAATGACTCCCCACCGGCCAATAGGGGCAACAATAAGAAGAGCAAGAAAGGGGACCCCCCCCCCGCCCCGCCCGGCCCCATGTTTTCCAGCTGGACTGGGCTCGCCAGGATAAACAGCAACCAAAATAATCACAGTTGCTTGCCACTTGGAATAGTATTATCTGAACAGTTGGTGGATATGAACTGTTTTTGAAACAAGCTATCAAAACAAACCCGGGGAGAACATCTGTGAGGCCGCGGGCCCGTGAGTCGCTGAGGAAGGAAGCCCGTAACCCATCCGCCTCTCCTCTCCGTCAGGTGTCCTCCGCCAAGGGCCAGGTCCCGGAGGTGGCCCGGGGCGGATGGGGGGGGTTCCTGACTGGGGGGAGCAGAAGCCGGCTCCGGGGTGCGCCCAGACGCCGCGAGGTGCAGGGTCTCCGCTTGCCAAGCCGGCGAGGCGCGGGGACGGGCCGTGAGCCAGCAGGGGAGGACCGGGGCGGCCACCGGTCCCGGCGCAAGGCCTTCAGGGCCCGGGTAAACCCTGAGTGAAAACAGCACATGTTATTTATAGCCGTCGCTTCCAATCTGTGTTTTTTATTACGATGTTTATAAAAATAAATGGTAGGTGGCCTTTCCTTCCGTTGCCTCTCCAGCCCGGGTGTAGACAGGTTTTTATGCACAGACGTCTCCTCTTGGTGTGGCTTATTTTCCTTTTCAAAAACTGTCACGAATGAGGACAAGGAGAGCACGTGTTTATTATTGAAAACCCGGGGCACCTGAACTCTCTGGAGGGAAAATCTGCGGCCAGAGGTGCGGGGTGCCCGCCTCCCGCAGCCCCGCGCACCCTTCTTTCCTTCGCGGTGACCTGGGGCAGGGAGCAGCTTTTCAAAACAAAATCCTTCAGACGCGCTCACCAGGGTTTTGTAGGTAGTTTTTGTGGGGGGTGATTTTTTTAGACTAGGGAAAGGATTTCCACAAGCAGAATTGCTTCCTTCCCTCTGTCCCCCTCTACTTATCCCTGAAATAAATCTCCGGGATGCTCCCCTGCCTCTCACTTCTTGCCTCCCCGCACACGATTGCTGGTGTGAAAACGAACTGCACTCTATGATTTAAGAACAAGGGAGGAGGTTGGAAGTTTGGGGTAATGAGTTCAATTAAAGGAGGGAGTGGGAATATTAGAAGGCCCTCTTGGCTGCTGATTCATTCTCCCAGAGGTTTATTAGTAATACATAGGATATTTTGATCTTTAAACACACACACACACACACACACACAGAGTGAATCGCTCATGGAGGAGTGTGCCAAGGGCAGACTAGGGGTGTAACAAAGAGGACAGTGATTGGAAGCCTGGCAAGAAGCCTGTAATCCTGGATTCAGAACCCTGGCCCCATGGCTCCGAAACCGCCTTCCTCCTCTGCAGGCCTGGGTGCTGACCTGCCTCCCCCCGGCCTCTCTCAGGGGCTCTGCCTTTCCCCCTTGCTCTCCCAGCAATGGGAAGCCCAAGGCTGTGGGGTTCCCATGGCCCCACAAGGACGGAGCGCTCTCTAGCCAGAGCGGAAGGAATGATCTGGGAGGGTGCTGAGGCCAGACAGCATCCTGAGGGACAAGGAGGCGGGAAGGCCAGCGAGCATTTCCTCTCTTTGAGGCTTCCACTGTTTGGGGCCTCCCTGGCTGAGCAGAAGGAAAATCTCCTCTTTCAGCGAACACAGACTCTCTAGGTGTCCCTGCCACCTTAAGGCAATTTTGCCAAAGTGGGGAGGGATCTGGGGGTTGTCAGTGGGGGACGCAGAGATTGAGATGATGGCAATGGGGACCGAAAGAGGAGTATTGGGTATTGTTTTGGGGAGAGGAGGGAACAGAGTGGAGCGTGGTTCTCAGAGTAGGGACAGAGTTACTCTGAGGGAAAGGTCTGAGGGGCAAGGGAGGACATAGATGAACAAGAGGGTCCTGAAGAGGATCTTTGCCAGAAAAAGCTCAGGAAATGGCGTCGGGAGGACGGTTCCCCTTAAGAAACCTGTGGCAGACAGGCCTCCACTCTGCCCAGACTGAAGCACAGATTCCTGGAGGGAGAAAAACCCAAGTCCAAATACCCTCCTCCAGGCTGCTGAGCAGGGCCCTGGGTACTGGGGGGAGAAATGAGGAAGAAGTTTGGAGTGCTTCAGGCCATTTCAGGGAAGCCAGGCGATTGAAAAAAATGCAAGATGGTGCCTTTATTTTATTTCCACCTCTTTTTTTCTTTTCTTTTCTTTTTTCTTTTTCTTTTTTTCTTTTTTTTTTTTTGGCACCATTGTAAGAATTTCCCACTAAATTGATAAAAGGACTAAGTTGCAGGTGGAACAATGACAAGCAGCAACATGGTTGACTCTCATAGACATAATGTTGAAGGAAAGAAGCAAGACACAAGTGAGCAGCTGGGGCCTGCGTCCATTTACATGAAGTTCAAAAGCAAGCAAAAGGAAAACTAATCTCTGGGGACGGAGGTCAGAAGAGTGGTCACTCCTGGTGTGCTGCCTGAGATGGACCACCAGAGAAGCTTCTGGGTGCTAGAATATTCCATAACTTGGTCTGAGGGATGGTTATACAGAGTATGATGTGTGAGAAGTCATGAAGCTGTGTAAGTCAGACCCAGGCACCTCACTGCAGGTCACCATACCTCAACAAAGAGGCTTTCAAGATAGAACGATATGTAAGCGTATTTGCTTCCTATTGTTGCTTGACAAGTTACCACAAACCTAGTGGCTTAAAGCAACACAAACCTGTTATCTTGCCGGGTCAGAAGTTTACCACCAAAGTGTCAGCAGGGCTGAGCTCCTTCTGGAGGCTTCAGGGAAGAATCTGCTTCCTGTAGCTCTTATAGCCTCTAGAAGCCACCTTCTCATGTCATTCCAACCTCTTGCTTCTGTCATCACATTTCTTACTGCTGTGACTTTTACTCCCTGACCTCCCTCTGGTAAGGACCCTTGTGATAACTTTGCGCCCATCGAGATACGCCAGAATAAACTCTCCATCTCAAAATCCTTGACTTAATCACATCAGCAAAGCCTCTTTTGCCATATAAGGTAACGTTCACAATTCTGGGCATTAGGACATGGACATTTTGGGGGGGTCATTTTTGAGCCTATCATGATAACATTGCATGAAGGTCAAGTTCCCTTTGCAGGCAGGGTGCCTCTGTCCAGGTCAACAGATGTGATAGGATAATTAATGCTAGCTGCTGTGGGAACACACAAATTCCAAAACCTCCATGGCTTTATACAATAAACAGTGGTTCATAACCTATGTCCAGCATCTCCAAAGGATCCTTAGATAGAATTCAGGGGCTCTGTGAACTTGGATAGGAAAAAAAAAGTACATCTTTATAGTCTCTAAACTTAGCACTTTCTTCAGTAATAAATGCAGTCACTAAGTCCCATTAGTATTGACTGTACCTGATGTCATCACCAATAGAAATCAAAGATATTTTCACACCTTACAGTTGTCTTCATATCAAAATATCACTTATACTCATCACTACTTCAAAAGTATGGAGGTTATTAAACCTTCCCCTTATTAATTATTATCTTATTATTTAGTAGTGGATTAATAAAGATATGTGTACTAAATTATTATTATTTTTATGTTTTAATAACTGTACTCCAGTACAAATTTCAATCTAGTTTTCTATTTTATCCACTTAAAAACATTTCTAGGGGCACCTGGGTAGCTCAGTCGGTCCCTGCTTGTGTACTCTCTCTGTCACTCACTCTCTCTCTCAAATAAATAAAATCTTGGGGAAAAAAAATTCCTAAGGAATCTTATAGGCTTTACCAATTTGACAAAGTGGTCCATAGCTCACACACATACACACACAAAACAGGTTTTATTTTTATTTTTTTAAGATTTATCTTTATTTATTTTTATTTATTTGACAGAGAGAGACACAGCGAGAGAGGGAACACAAGCAGGGGGAGTGGGAGAGGGAGAAGCAGGCTCCCCGCCGAGCAGGGATCCTGATGCGGGGCTTGATCCCAGGACCCCGGGATCATGACCTGAGCTGAAGGCAGATGCTTAACCGACTGAGCCACCCAGGAGCCCCCAAAACAAATTTTAATACCCTGAAATACAGGTTTCCTTTCTGTTCCTGTAAATTTTGGAGCAGGTTGGGTGGCCCTCCTGCGCTGCAACTACTCCACATAGCTCCAAATGACCCCAGGGGGCTCCCCAGTGCTGCTTCCTTCCTGGGCCCCGGCACCCAGAGCAGAGCACTTTCCCCAGCCTCTCTGAAGGAATCCCTCCTTCACACCACAACCTTGGGGCATAGGTCCTCTCAGTTCTCCCAGGAATTACTGACCCAGCACATACCCCATGGGTCCTGTGGGCCACAAAGCTACTCTTCTGGGCACCCCTAGGTGAGCACAGGGGGCACGTGGTTCACTCGCTTGACCAGCTTATCACTCTTCTAAGCTAATTCCACTTCCACCCTTCTTTATTCCCCCAGACCACACTAGGACTCTTCGCTGTGTCCTCCCTGGCCAGGATCCTCATGCAGCAAGTGTCTCCAGCTCGTCGCTGCTCAGCTGCTCTAATTTTACTCTGGATCTCTCTGGAACATTCAGTTGGGATATACCCTGACAATGTGAACGCTTACACACCCAGGCTTCCCACCCACAGCCATCTCCCTTCTCTCTGGGTGTATGACCCTTGGGATGTTTCCCATGCTTTTGGCTTTCTTGACCCACCCACTGCTGGCCCGTTGTTGACCTGCTGTGCTACAGCTCTTCAGTGTGACCTTACCTTCCAGTCCTACTTCCTCTATACCCTCCCTTCACTCTCTCTCCCATCCGACCCATATGGCATCCCTCCACCATGCATTCTGCTCATGCCTCCACCTTTGACCCCAAGATGCCCTTCCATTAGAGGAAGTGGCCCTGGCTTATCTGGATATAGCTGCCCATCCGTTGGAGGGGAGAGAGGAGAGACCCCACCTGAGGCAAGCATCCTGTTCTCTTCTTTGAAGTGTTCTTCTCGGTTCGTCTCTCTTGTAGAGGCCTCAAGTCCTTCAGTGGAAGCAGGAAAAGGATGCATTCCCGCTCACAACTGTTGGCTCCAGGATCACAATGGTGTGAGCCATTCTGCTTTGCCCAAACTACCTCTTTCTCCCTTTCTTCTCCCTGTGATGATGCTGCATCCAGTGCTCCATGGGGAGTGTGTGGAAGTTGATGGAGACAGCCGCCAACCCTTGTCTGTGACCCTCACCCAGGTGAAGGAAGAACGAAGGATTCTTAGATGGATACTGGCTGGCATGCGACGCCCGAGCAGGTGAGCTGGCCATTGGCCGCCCTGCCAATAGGGGTGCACGGAGCACCCGCTTCTCTGAGACCTCACTAATGGGGCCTCTTCTGCCCCCAGTCTGGTGCCATCCCCCCGCGGTGCTGCGGGCGACAGGTGGTCTATCGCGGTAACTGGAGCTCAAGAGCTTCTTGCCTCGACAGCCTGCAGAAAATCCCTTCCTGTCTCCCAGCTGCTCGGGTACCTGGAGATGAACGTGCTCCGGAAGCGGAGCGCCAGCACGCGGCTCCCCAGCCCATTTTGCACCTGCTCGCAGGTGCCGGACCTGGGGCGCGCTCCGACAACGCATGTGTCTGCACGCTTGAAAACTCCAGCTTTCCCGCCACTCGTCTTTCCCTCCTTTCCTCGCCCAGGGCTCTGAGTGACCTCCCCACCCAGATGTTTTCCGTGACTTTGTTGCACTTTTTGGTGCCTCTTCATCCCGGGACGCGAAACCAGAGGCGGGGCCGGGAATACAGAGGCGGCCTGCAGCTCCCCCGGGGCGGCGGTCAGGTGCGCACCGCTCTGCGGGAGAAATCCAATGACTGCGGGTCTCCCAGCTCACCACGCAGGGAAGAGGAACAAGTGAACGGGTCCGGTTCCTACTGCTGCCGTCCTGAAAGACCACAAACTGGCGTAAAACAACAGCAAGATTCTCACCTTTCGGGAGGCTAGAAGTCCGAGATCAAAGTGTGGGTAGGTTGGAGTCCTTTTTGGGGTGATTTTGGAGGACTGGGTTCCATGCTTTCTAGCCTCTCTGGTGGTGGTGGGCCATCCTTGGCATTTCTCGAGGTAGAGCAGCATCCCTCTGTCCCTGCCTCTGCCATCAGGCGCCCTTCTCCCTGGGTCTCTGTGACCAACCTTCCCTCTCCTTATAAGAACACCAGTCGTAATGGATTGAGGACATTTCTAATGCAGAATGGCCTCATCTTAACTTGATGACATCCATGAAAATTCCATTGCCAAATAAGGTCATATTCACAGGTTCTGGGTGGATATGAATTTGTGGGTAGAGTAGGGGGAGGGACATTACTCACTCCCATATAAGCAGGAAGGGAAGGAGGGGAGTAAAAAAGACAAAAAGAGACACAGAGACAGAGAGAAGATGAGTGAGGAGGAAGGCAGAAGAAATGACAACCAGATGACAGAAAGGTGCCAGGCCAAGGGAAAGAAATCAGGGACAGGAAAAACCATGGGAGAGAAAGGGGACTCACACTTATTCCATTTTTACTGGTGCCCCCAGCACGCTGGGACCTTCAACTCACTCATGTGTCCATCAGATATTTCTGAAGACTGTCCTAGTGTCAGGTGCTGCTGTAAGTGGACCAGGCGAGCAGACACAACCAAAAACAATTTGTCCCTCCTGAGTTCTGGGCGCGCTGAGGGCTGGTGCGTTCTGCCGGCGCGTTCAGGGGACTGACAAGGTGAGACACCTGCTCGAGGTCCCGTGGCGAGGAAGCGGCCGATGGAACATTCCAATGAAGGCTCCCCTGGTTTTACATCCAGGCCCAGTAAGAAAAGGAAAGCCTTGTGCTCTGAGAGGGTCATGGTAGAAAGATCCCCACGTTATGTTACTTTACTGGCAGCAAGACAATTCTTAGCCCTGCCCTGCAGAGAGCACACGGGCCATGACTAGCCCACGTACCCCGCTGTGGGCTCTCGGCCCCTCTCCAGCACAGTTGCCCCTGGACCACAGCCGCTAGTGGGCAGGGCGCCTCCCACTGGGTCCCTCCTGGAATAGGGATCCAGAGCCCAGGCCTTGGCTGTGGAGCTGACCTTGGGGTTTGGGGTGCCCGTATGGGTGAGCATGTCAGGTGGATGTGCATCTCCCCCTCACCCCAGTCTGGCCCCCAACCTCTGTCCTCCACACACACAACCCCCTGGCATCCCCCACCAGCACCCTGAGGTATCTCTCTCAAACCCAAGCCCAGAAGCATGAGGGACCCACAACCACAGTTGTGAGGCCTGTTCCGTCTCCCTCGGGTCCTGCACCATCCGCCATCCTAGGCTGGCTCAGCCCTCGCCCCTCGCATCTGCAGACCGCTGGCTCTCCCCACTTTCCTCCCCATTCTAGCTCTCTGGTTGGCCGCCTTCTCTTGGACTCGAGGTGGAGGCTTCCTGCTCCGCCACGGGCATCTGTCTCCTCCCTCTCTGTTTCCTTCCTGGCCTTCCTCTCATCATTGCTGGCTGCTGGGACATCTCCTTCTCTCCAGGCTCCTCCTTGCCCATGCTCTGCTTGATCCTGCTGCCCCTCAGAACTTGTGATTCAATGACATTGAACTCCTCTTCTTTCCCTGGACCTGCGCTCCCGGTTCAGCACCTGGTAAGGAGTCGAGATTCCTCCCCCTGCCGTGGAGCTGGGAGCCTGAGGGTTATGGTGGACTCCTGCCCTCCCCACCCTGCCCCCAGCTGCTCAAGCACCAACCCTGCCTTCTGGATGTCTCTCCACCTCCATTGCCCCTCCCTGAGTCCCAGCAGCGCCTTGCTGCTTGACTCCACACTCACCTCCTAAGCAGTGCCCCTCCCGTCCGTCCCTCTACAGCAGCCAGGAGGAGCCTTTGGAAATACATGCCTGATTATTACATCCTAAATGATGCTTACATATTCTGAGACTTTCAAAACATTTTCTAGGCTTCCCTTTGCCAACAGTCTTTTCACAGTCTGGTTCCAGCCTACTCTGTAAGCCTTGAGTCCTCTACTCCTCCATAGACCAGCCTCCACATGCACACACATGCACACTCATACACACGTACACACTCATACACATATACACACCCATGCACCCTCATACACATATACACACTCATGCACACTCATACACATATATACACACTCATGCACGCTCGTGCACACATGTACACACATACACACTCATGCACACTATGCTCTAAGTCATGCCCAACTATTCAATTGTGTGTGCAATTATTTACAGAGTACCAACTATATGTGCTTGGGATACTACACTGACATTCGTACCATTTCTCACACATATCACATACATGTTTCCTGTGTTATTTCTATTATTCGTTCTGTTGGAAATGTCTTCCTCCCTTTCAGCCTAATGTGGCCCTGTCCCTTTTCTTTGAGATTTGGCTCAGCGGCACCTCTTATGTGATATCTTGCTTGCTTCCCAGGTGGAGTGAATACCCTGATGCGTGTCTTATCCCCCTGGCTCAGTTAGAAATGACAGCCCTGTGGGTGGGGAACCGAGTCACTAATCTTATGCATCCCAGGGCCTGATATGAGGGTCCAGCATGCTTGCTGCATGAGCAAGAGAACACGTGTCCCAGCAGCATTCTGAGCTCTCTCCACGCGTCTCTGTCATCCCTCGAAAGCTCTGGTTCCCAAGCCACAAGTCATGCACAGCCAGAGGTGGTATAGTCTTGATGTCCTTCGGGCCCAGCAGCAGCCGGGGGGTGTCCCCAGGAGAGCAGGAGGTGCTGTGTCCCCTACAATTGCTGCATGGCAACTCAGTGGTCACTTACCCATGGGAACCTGGCTTCTCCTACTAAATCCCTTACACTTGATTGGAGAAATGGTGAAAAAGCCAAAGTTAGGGACCTACCTGAGAAGCCCCTTATAGGGGCATCACCGAGGCCCCGCTCATCATTGGAGGCCACATGTGTCCCTCCCTGGCCCACCTTTACCGGGGACAGATCACCGGGGGTGACTCACTCCCGGTGGATAACTGGGCTTCTCCAGGGTGAGGGACAAAGCATCAGAGCAGTTGGGCATTTCAATTCTGGCCTGGGGGTTTTCACGCTCTCCTCTTTTCCTCTTGGAGGCAACATCGTAGTTAAATACTGAGGGATTTCTGCAGAAATGTAAAATGCAACCCTAGGAGCAATTCTGTTTCTTGGAATGAGTCTAGCTTGGCTTAGAGGGTTTGTTCTTTTTTTTTTCTCTCCCAATTTAATGAACCAAGTATTTAGGAAATTAGCTCACAGAGTCATGCCACCAACTCCAAATTAGAGCCATCTGTACAGATAAAACAGTTAGGAGCTTTTGTGCCACAGTGGGCTGAGATGTGTAGCTCATTCAGTCTCCGAGGACGCACTTTATCCCTGAGTTTCTTTTTTTTCCCCTAACACAGAAGAAGCCTCAGTCAGCGCGTAGGAAACAGGAAGGAACCCGTTGTTTTAAATAGCAGGCAGCAGAGAATTGACTCATTATGGTCTGTTCATTCAGCAAGTGACAGCCAGAAGGCGGCCCGCTCAGTCCCCACATTCCCAAGATGCAGGTCAAGGGGCACGGCCAGGATTTTCTCACAGAGAGTCTGGAAGAAGCCAGGGCGAGCCCTTTCCAAGGGAATTGGTGAAGCCCGAGGTTTCTGTCTGGTTACACTTTCCACTTTCCACGAGGACTTTACAACAACTAGTGTCTTAAAAAAAAAAAAAAAAAAAAGACAAAAACAAAAGCTCCAGTAAAATCCTACAAGAATACCTGGAAGTCAGACAACATCCTGTGTTTCCCTTCCCTATCCTGATTTACTCTGAATAGGGCAAACACGCTTTTCAAGCCTCCTTTCTGATCTTGGCAACAGTCTATTTTCACTTTTATGGGCTTTGGGCTGTGAGGCAGCAGGAGGGGGTGACCTCTGTGGGGACAGGGAACCCCATGCGAAGTCAGTCTTATGCAGGGAAATGTGCCCCCCCCAGGGCATTTGGGCACAGGAACCCAAGGGTTAATGTGCTGCAAATCCATCATTGTGACAGCCAAGTGTACCCATTAGTCCTGTCCGAAACTGTCCTGACCTCTGAACTTCAATTTTGTTTAAGTGTGTTGTGTTGTTTCTGACACTCAGATTGGACCCCAGGTGTCACGATGGAACCTGCGGGAGAGGAGAGTGGAGGCCGTCCTGCACTACAGCCCACGTCCCTCCAATGGTCCTGTCTTTTTGTCAGTATGGACCCACATCCCCTACTTTCCAACAGATGAGCCAGGGGGCCTTGACACTGACCCACCTAAATCCTTCTTCTAAGCCAGTTGTGAACACTCAGAGCCCCAAGGCTCGTGTGGCTGTCCTCACTGAGTCCTTCCCTGCCCTTTTCAGACAACTTCCTGTCCCCCAGAGGTGGGTCCAAGTATTACACCTCCCATCCCAGTCATTGTCTTTCATAGTGCATAGAGCCATTTGACTAGAAACTATTGTCACCAACAGAAGTGGTCAAATGTCCTCTTCAGAGCATTGACATTACTCCAACTTTTAGTATAACCCTGGACACTCGAGGCAGCAGAGTATGTAGCATCTTCAAGTGAAAATGTTTCCCTGCCATTGTCCTTTTCTAGAACATGTCAAACAATCAAGGTTCTCAGTGTATGCAGGAGGTGGGCTAAAATCCTGGACATTGAGGGCAGAGAGCCTTCCACCTTTTCATTTTCGTCAAAGCCATTTTGTATCCTACAGGTGTCAGTATAAGCCAAAGAATGGGTCTCATTACAGATGAAAAGTTAGAGTAACTACATGATTTATTGTCTAAATCTGGACACTGTTGAGTGAAAAAGAGAGCTATTAATAATTATGCCAAAACAACAAGTGTAGATGGTGACTGTCCCAGGAAAACTGGAATGTAGAGTCATCCTATCAACCATGTCAGCTAAGCTGGTGTCAGCTCCAATTTTGGACATTCATTTGGATCCCAGTGACCCTGGGCCCAACAGGGTAGAGTGGATTGAGGAAGGGAAGGAAGGTGACTGTCAGCAACCATGACCATGACCATCTGAAGCTATACAGGGATGGGGAGTGGGGAGAAGGGGGATTAGTTCATCCCAGAGAAAGCTGGCTCTGCTGCAGACTTGAGGAAAGCCAGGCTCCTTTTCTTGTCTAAGCAGCTCGCTACTCTCAACAAAGTGACTGAGTTCTGCCAACTTCCTCTCCAAGTGCAAGAGAGAGCAGAGTCCTGAGCAGTCCTGAGTTCAGAATTTCAAGCCCACTCTCCTCCCTCAGGCCTCTGTGAAGTCTATCAGAAGACAGACTCAGGTCTGCAACACTCATTCATCCATGGCTTCTAGGCAGAAGGCATTGTCCTTTATCCATTCTAAACAGGCACCATGACAGACCCATTGCTCCAGATGCTTTCCCCCTGACCCCCGAACAAGGCTAGAGGGTCAGATGTTATCTCCAGCCAGCAGTTTGGTAAGAAACAACTTCCTCTAGTTTCAAGGACAAAATTATCTGAAATAATCATATTGTAACTGTTCTGTCCTCAGACCCCAAAGAATCAAAGAGTTCTTAACTATTTGATGGAAACTTCTTCATTCACTTAGAAAAGGTTATTCCCTTCTTCTAGAGTAGAAACTCAACTGGCCTACAAAATACTATTATACAACAGCGCTTATCCTCAATCACTAGGCAAAAATTATATTGAAATTACATTGAAATATTGAGATGATCCAAAATTGCTACAAAGATAAAATTTTCCTTCCAGAATCATGGTACACTGAGTAGAAGACTTAAGAAAACTCCTTTATATATCATATCACTTGAAAGGGGAAAAAATCTTCTTTGTAACCATAAAAAGGAATAAGGAACAAGCATATATTTTGCATCCCCATATAAATTCAACTGAATAATAGATTAGAAATGAAAATCCATTTTCATTTGGGGTCAGTTCTTGCATTTCACTCTTTCATAGTCCCTGGATAAAATTATCATTGGTAGTAGTGATCACAGTCTAGTAAAGACTCCCAAGAGGCAAAAATTTTGCTTCATTCACTTTTTTTTCCCAGAAAGATGTTCAACAAATATTTGATAAATATGTAAATAAAAAGTCATAATAAGCATCAAATTATGACAATAAATATAAATGGCTTAAATTTCTCCAAAGACTCAGATTAAGTTGTAAAGCAAAATCTAAAACTTTTCTGCTTATAAGGTTATATCTAAAGCATAAAATAAATAATATAAAGTGCTAAATATAAAAGGATTGTGGTAGTCAAAAATAAGAAGAAACATGAGCACAAAGAAAACATCAATTAATATAGTAGAAGTGGAATTTAAGACAAAACATTAAAACAAGATAACAATTTCATATTGTCAAAGGTAAAATCAACTGAATTTGAGAGAATTATTTATTTTGTGGGTTTTCATTTGTTTGTTTGTTTAGGAGTGTGCCAAAGAGCCATTTTGGGATTTATTTTATTCAATACATTGCTTTTTTTCTTTACCAAGTATGGCAACAAATTATATAATGTAAAAAATCTAGAAATACATAAAATATGGATTGAAACAAAATTGCCATGGGATGTTCTAATGAATTTGTGATGTATCAGTAACAGATAAAGATGGAAGATATGAATAATAATTAAAATAAATTATGTTATGTTGAGTTCTGCTTCTGATGAAGATATAAAAAGATATTCTCACTCTCACCATTACAACCAAAACAAACTGGATAAGCTACAAAATCCTAGTTTTTTAGAACCCATCAGAGAGCTGAGAATGCAAAGTAACCTGAGTGGATTCAACCACCATCAGTGCCAAGCTATCTGTAGGAAATAAGATACCTACAACTGCTTTTATGCCTGCCAAAGGCTGAGAGGCAGAAAAGAAGAGCTGGAAGAGATACCGCCAGAAGTATGTGGGTCTTCCACCAAGTTCAAGGCAGCCAATCTATGAAGGTAGCAGAGCAAAATAGGAAAGCTGAGAAAAATCAATATGAAATGCTCTGGACTTCTGACTGCCATGAGATGAAGTAGGGAAGGATAGCTGAAGGAAATTGCTCCAGGAATTCTAGGCAGACTGGTACAGAAAATCTGGGGCAAGAGCAAAGAGAACTCACCACAACTCAAAATGCTGGCAGGCTCCTAAACCAAATGAGAGATCTCTTCTGTCTCAAAAAGTTGTCAGCTTAGCCATAAAAACAAGTTTTCCAGAATCTTACTTACTCAGACACCAAGACCCAGAGAAAAGAAAGTTCTGATTATACTCTCAAAACATGTGTATCTACCAGTTAGCCAAATAGAAATAAAGCTGCAATAAAATACAGACCCAACTATACAAATTTTAACTCAGCCTCTCAATTCTAGTACCCCTTCCTGGAAGTAAATACTGTTTACTTCACTCTTTATTGTTCTTTTATATAAAATGGCTGGCATCAATAAAAAATTAGAAGACACATTAAAAACCAAGAAAATATGATTTATGATCAAGAGAAGAAATAACAGAAGCAAACAGATCATCTTTGGAACTATCAAACAAGGAATTTTAAAATAACTATGATAGAAATGCTAAAGCATCTAGTATGGAGGTGGAAAACATGCAGGGAATTTCTAGAGACATGGAAGCTATAACAGAATCAAATGAAAATGTTGGAAATAAAAAACACAATATTACAAATAAAGGACTCAATTGATGGCCTTATGGCAGACTGGACTCAGCAAAGGAAAGAATCAGTAAACTTACAGATAGAGCAATAGAAAATTTCCAAACTGAAACAAAGATAAAGATGAATGAATGGAAAGAACAAAACAAAGAATTTGAGATCTATGAGATATATCAAATATCAAACATTTTACTGTATGTGTAATTGGAGTCCCAGGGGAGAGAACAGAAAGAAATGGACAAAAGAACATTTGAGCAGATAATGGCCAATAAATTTTCAAATCCAAAATCCAAAAAGCTCAGCAAATCTCAAGTACAGGAAATTAAAAGAAAACCATACCTAAGCACAACATGATCAAACTACTGGAAATCAAATACAAACATCAAATCTTGAGAGCAACCAGGGAAGAAGGATATGTTATTTCTTTTTATTTTTAATTTTTTTAAATTATTATTTCCTTATTTATTTTATTTTTTCATTTAAATTCAATTAACATATAATGTATTATTGGTTTCAGAGATAGAGGTCAGTGATTCTTCAGTCTTATATAATACCCAGTGCTCATTACATCACATGCCCTCCTTGATGTCCATCACCCAGTTATGCTCTCCCCCCACCCCTCTCCCCTCAAGCAACCCTCAGTTTCTTTCCTATGATTAAGAGTCTCTATGGTTTGTCTCCCTCCTCTGATTCGTCTTGTTTATATTTTTTCCTCACTTCCTCTTTGATCCTCTGTTTTATTTCTTAAATTCCACATATGAGTGAGATAATATGATCATTGTCTTTCTCTGATTGACTTATTCCACTTAGCATAATACCCTCTAATTCTATCCAAGTCACTGCAAATAGCAAGATTTCGGTTTTTTGATGGCTGAGTAGTATTCCATTGTATATATATATGCCACATCTTCTTTATCCATTCAAAAAGGATATGTTATTTCTCACCAGAAACAGTGGAGAGCAAAGGGCAATAGAATGATATCTTTTTTAAAGTGCTGAAAGAAAAAAAAATTAACGTAAAATTCTATATCCAATACAAAGCTGCTTCAAAAATGAAGGCCACATGAAGATATTTTCAGACATACAAAAACTTAAATCATTTCCAGGACACTGGGTTGCTAAGAGAAGACATACAAAAAATGTTAAAGGATTTTTTCAGACTGAAAGAATTATATCTTTCTGAAGAGAAACAATACAGCAGATGGAATACATAGAACCCCCAATCTGCAGGAAGGGATGAAGAGCAACAGGAAGGGTAAACATCAGTGCAGTTAATATAAAAGATTTCATCTTTCTAGTTGTATGAGTGTGTGTGTGTTCAAGCATGTATGTAATTTTTAAAAATAATTTAAAAACATTATTGAGTATTTAAACTAAAAATAATAGCATGTACTGTAGGTTTCATAGTGTAAGACAATAACACAAAATACAGAATGGAGCAAATGGAATTCTTATACAGCTCAAGAAGTAGTATATTATTAGAAGGGAGATTTTGAGCAGCCATTAAAAGAAATATCACAAAAAGATATAGTTAAAAAGTCAATACAAGGGGAAAAATAGAATACTAAAAAATACACAGCTAATCTACCGACCCCTAAAAAAGGCAAGAAATAGGAGGAGGGGCAACCAGGAAGATATTCGACCAAGAGTACAAGATGAGTTAAGGCCTACAGATCTACTGTATAGCACAGAGCCCATAGTTCATTGTATCGTATACTCCAAAATTTTCTAAGAGGGTAGATCTTAAGTTGAGTGTTCCTACCATTAAAAAAAAAAAAAGGGAAGAAGAAGAAAAAAAGAGGGTGAGAGGAAACTTCTGGTGGTAATGGATAGCTTTGTAGCATAGATTGTGGTGATGGTTTCACAAATGTATACTTTCTCCAAACTCATCAAGTGTTATATACATTAAATATGTACAGCTTTTTGTATGTCAATAATACTTCAAAGGAGTGGGTTTTTAATGTCAGGAGAGAAAAAACAAAGGGAAACAGAACTAATGAGATAATAACCAGTTCACCTGGGAGACATAAATTAGAGGGTATAAATCTAATCATATAATAATTACATTGAATGTAAATGGGACAAACATTCCAATTAAGGGTCAGAATTTGATGAACAGGATACAAAAGCAAGATAAAATATATGCTGTTGTGATAAAGATGCAGGTTTAAAGCAAAGGGTAGGGGGAAAATACTATGCAAATTGTAAGCATGAGAGAGTTGGCATAGCTCTAATCAGTATCAAACAAAGTAGACTTTAAGTCAAAGAGTACTACTAGAGATAGAGGGTCACTTCCTAACTATAAAATAATCAATTCATCAAGAGGACATGCATATGCAACTCATAGCAGATCTTCAAAATACACTTAGAAAATTAAAAGAGCTAAAGGAAGAAATTGGGGTGCCTGGCTGGCTCAGTCAGTAGAGCATACGACTCTTGATCTCAGGGTGGGGAGTTCAAGCCCCACGTTGGGTGTGGAGCCTACTTAAAATTTTAAATAAAAAGAACTTGGGAGAAATAGACAAAGTCACAAATATAGAGGAAGATTTCTTAATATCCGTCTTTCAATAATTGATGGAAAAAATACTAGTGAAAATACAGATGTGAACAAATAATCAACTAACTTTACCTACTTAACATTTATAGAACAGCTCCCAACTTCAGAGTGTATATTCTTTCTAAATGCACATGAACATTCACCATAATAGACCATAGGCTGGGCATTAAAATAAATCTCCGTGAATATCAAAGGATTGAAAACAATACACAGTATGTTTCCTGACCACAAGGTTGAATTATTTCATGGTTCCTAAAGAAAAAAATGCACATTCTTTTTGAGTTTATATGAAACAGTTATAAAAATTGATGAAATGCTAGTTAACAAAATCAAATTTTCTCCCAATTAAATTTTGGTCAGAAATTTCTCAGCCCATGTTCTCTGATCTCAAATGATAAAAACTGAAAATCAGGGACACTTGGGTGGCTCAGTCAGTTGAGTGTCCAACTCTTGATTTTAGCTCAGTCTTGATCTCTGGGTCATGGGCTCAAACCCTGCATTGGGCTCTGCTCTGGATATGGATCCTACTTCTAAAAAAAAAAAAAAAAAGGAGCGCCTGGGTGGCTCAGTTGTTAAGCGTCTGCCTTCAGCTCAGGTCATGATCCCAGGGTCCTGGGATGGAGTCCTGCATCATGCTCCTTGCTCAACGGGAGGCCTGCTTGTCCCTCTCCCACTCCCCCTGTTTGTGTTCCCCATCTTGCTGTGTCTCTCTCTGTCAAATAAATAAATCTTAAAAAAAAAAAAAAGCTGAATATCAGTACTCTGGACAAAAACAATGATTTTTAAAATCCTAATCACTTGGATATTGGAAAACAGCCATCAAAGAAGCAATGATTTAAGAAGAAAATTAAGAATCTAGTGGTAGGCTATTCCAAAAAAACAATAAAATATGACCATTACTGAAACCAGTTGGGTTCAAAGAAGAGTTAAAGGGGGAGGAGAGTGGAATAGAAGGAGCACAGAGGATTTTTAGGGCCATGAAACTACTCTGTATGATACAATAATGGTGGAGATACTCCATCACAAACTTGTCCAAACCCATTGAAGGACAGCATTAAGACCAAAGCCTTGGGGAGGCCTGGGTGGCATAGTTGGTTAAGCATCCAACTCTTGGTTTCAGCCCAGGTCATGATCTCAGGGTCATGAAAACAAGCCCTGCATCAGGCTCTGCACTCAGCTTGGAGTCTGCTTAAGACTCTCTCTCTCTCTGTCCATCTGCCCCTTCCCCCACATACTCTCTTTCTAAAATAATTAAATCTTAAAAAAAAAAAAAGACTGAAGCCTTAGGTAAGCTCTGGACTTCAGGCAATCATGATAGATCAGTGTAGGTTCACCGATTGTAACAAATGTACCAGTCTGGTGGAGGATGTTGATATGGAGGAGGCTGTGCATGTGTGGGAGCAGGGAGTACAGGTACCCCAAAGTAGGTCTTTTACAAAAGCAAAGTAATGAAACATGAACTTTCAGAAAGCAGGGAGATACTCTGCTTTATGCCATTTTACAGAAGTTTTCATGAAAACTCTCTATTTTTGGATAGTAGGAGGAACCCATATATAGGAAATCTCTGTTGATCTTGCTGTCAGTTTTGCCATCAACCTAAAACTGCTCTAAAAATTAAGTCTATTTTTTTTTTTAAAAAGAGCTAAACTCAAAGGAAACATCATGGCCTTAAATATTTTTATTATTTAAAATAATAATAAAAAGAAATAAAAAATAAGGAAATAAACTAAAATGAGAACATAAAAGTAGAGAAAAATAAATTAGTAGAAAAATGAATTGAATAAGTTAATTAAAATCTAGTTCTTTGACAAAAAACAAATTTGCTTAACATTTGGCAAATATAAAAGAAGATTTCCAAATGGCCAACAGACACATGAAAAAGTGCTCAACATCACTCGGCATCAGGGAAATCCAAATCAAAACCTCAATGAGATACCATCTTACACGAGTTAGAATGTCTACAATTAACAAGTCAGGAAACAACAGATGTTGGCGGGGATGTGGAGAAAGGGGAACCCTCCTACACTGTTGGTGGGAATGCAAGCTGGTGCAGGCACTCTGGAAAAAAATAAAATTTTTTCCTCAAAAAGTTGAAAATAGAGCTACCCTATGGCCCAGCAACTGCACTACTGGGTATTTACCCCAAAGATAAAAATGTAGTGATCCGAAGGGGTACGTGCACCCCAATGTTTATAGCAGCAATGTCCACAATAGCCAAACTATGGAAAGAGCCAAGATGTCCATCAACAGATGAATGGATAAAGAAGATGTGGTATATATACACAATGGAATATTATGCAGCCATCAAAAAAACAGAATCTTGCCATTTGCAACAACATGGATAGAACTAGAGGGTATTATGCTAAGCGAAATAAGTCAATCAGAGAAAGAGAAGTATCATATGATCTCACTGATATGAGGAATTTGAGAAACAAGACAGAGGACCATAGGGGAAGGGAGGAAAAAATGAAACAAGATGACACCAGAGAGGGAAACAAACCATTAAGAGACTCTTAATCTCAGGAAACAAACTGAGGGTTGCTGGAGTGGTGGGGGGTGGGAAGGATGGGTGGCTGGGTGATGGATACTGGGGAGGGTATGTGCTATGGTGAGTGCTGTGAATTGTGTAAGACTGATGAGTCACAGACCTGTACCTCTGAAACAAATAATACATTATATGTCAAAAAAAAAGAAGATAGTAGGAAGGAAAAATGAAGGGGGGAAATCGGAGAGGGAGACTAACCATGAGAGACTATGGACTCTGAGATACAAACTGAGGGTTCAGAGGGGAGGGGGGGAGGGGGATGGGTTAGCCTGGTGATGGGTATTAAAGAGGGCACATTCTGCATGGAGCACTGGGTGTTATACACAAACAATGAATCATGGAACTCTACATCAAAAACTAATGATGTATTGTATGATGACTCACATAACATAATAAAATAAAATTTAAAAATAAATAAATAAATAAATATTATTTCCTTTGACCAAAAAAATTTAGCAAATATAATAAAGAAAACTGTCTTAACCAAAAAAAAAGGTTAGAAATGAGAAAATGATAAACATCAGAGATAAAAAGATTAAAACTATACATGATTTTGTGTTCATAAATCTGAAGATCTTAAAAAAATGCTTTTTCTGGTAAATATAGATAGCCAAATCAATGCAACCAGATGTGGAAAGTTTGAAACCAACAGGACCTACGGAAGTGAGGCAGGAACCACCTCCAAAGTAGACTCAGCACCTGACATTTCCTTGTGGATTTCTTTTAAATTGTCAAGGTGAGATTAACTCCTATGGTACATACACCTTTTCAAAAAGTACCAAAAAAGGAAGGAAAGTTACCTAATTTATTTAACAAATCACATAACCCTGACACCAAAATCCAATGAAGAAGGAAGGTAAAAGGGCAGAGAATCATTGGCACAGGCCATGCCGGGTCGGAGAGAGCCAGGGGAACCATCCAGATCCCTGCTCTTTTGGTGCTGGGCCGAGAGACCGGAAATGCCGAGATAAAACCAGGAAGGTGGACACAGGCAGACATGAGTCATTTCCATTTTTGAACCTATATATATATATGTATGTATATGAAAGAAAGAAAGAAAAAGAAATGACAAAACTGTTTTTCAAATATAAAAACATTTAACAAAACACTTTCAATACTTACAAAAATACAACTGCATTAGGGCATTATGTGGAGATTGTTCCATGCGTGCACGTGAAGCCTATGAGGAAGGGTAATCCTGGGTGCCTGGGTGGCTCAGTCGTTAAGCGTCTGCCTTCGGCTCAGGTCATGATCCCAGAGTCCTGGGATCGAGCCCTGCATTAGGCTCCCTGCTCAGGGGTCTGCTTCTCCTTCTGCCCCTCCCCTAGCTTGTGCTCTCTCTACCTCACATTTATAAATAAATAAAATCTTTAAAAAAAAGAAAAGAAAGAAGGGAGATCTTTTCGGCAACAGCCCCACACATAGCTTGTGTAGATTCCACTGAGGCCGAGAGCGGAGTCTGCAAGCGGACAGGAGAGCAGAAACTGTAAACGTTCCCGGAAACAACTCTTTTCATGTTTCTGCCTCCTGAGTATGAGTGAGGTGCCATACAGGGTATACCTTGGCTGCCAACAGCATTACCATTTAGGATGAGAGAGTACCAGAACAAAACAGTGTTTCTATTAGGTGCCATTACCTCCAAAGTTCCAATCATGAAATCTGCAGAAAGAGATGTTGCTAACTAACCTACCTTGATGTCGGGCACCTGTCTCTGCCAGGGATTACCTGCCACTTCCCAGTTTCTCCTTCGCAGGCCTGGAGAGGCCTAGGGCGAGGTTGGATGGACCAAATAGAGCCGGTGTGCAGCCCAGAGCCCTGCTGCCTTCTTTCCCCAGGCCCTGTGCTTATTCTATCCCCCTGTTCCTGGCTCATTTGTCATTTACTATAATTTTTATTCCCAGGTGTCTCTTTGGTTTCACTTGGCAAACTGGCCACCTGGCCTCCTTGACAGCTTCTGGCCAATCTGATATTAACAGAAATAGTGTGTTCGATTTCTAGATGTCAGTAACAGAAGAGGCAGACCCTTATCTTCCGTTTTTCTCCTTCCTGCCGGCTGGAATGCAGCCATGAGGATAAAGGTGAGGCAGCCATTTGGACCATGTGGTAAACTGGAGGAACTGAGCCCAACATGGTGGAGCAATAAGATGTAAGGAGTGGATGGAGCAGCCCAAAGGCAGTGTGAATCTCAGGCACCAAAGAGAAGAGATTGTCCCAGCACTGGCCTCCTCCTACTTGCTGGGAGAGCTTGGGAGAGCTTGGGAGCCCAGCAGGATTGGGTCCCCTTTTGCTAAGGAGGAAAGACCGCCCGTCCCAGCAAAGTCTGGGATGGGACACTGACCCTCCTAAGGTAGCACCATCAGCAGTCACCTGCTCTGCATCACCAGCTGCCATTCTGCTTTGTATGGGCTGGAGCTCCTACCCACTGTCAACTTGTAGAAAGACGCCAGAGAAATGATGCTGGTGTTAAGCCAGGCAGAATTAGCGCCCCTACTTGCCTTTATCCCAGATTGGTTTAATAACTGTCTTTGTAGGTCTTATTCAGAGCTCCTCACAATTGCTACCTAATAGCTCCTTTGGTTTTACACTCGGGAGAATCAAATACAACTAAGCCTCAGAAGCCCCAACAGGAATTATCAATGAAGGGCTGATGCGCCCTAGAATTCCTTTTAAACGAAGGGCCCAGTTCTGAGATATATACTGGTGTAGGGACCCCCATCTCACACCCTGAGGAGCACATCCTCCCAGCTGTGGACACCTAACTCCTGCTCTCCACCCTCTCTCAGGGCGTCTCTCTAAGGGCGAGAGCTCTCCCTTCCATCCAGAGCTGGACGCCACACCTTCTCCCCAAGCTGGCTGCCTGGTCTGGGGAAGCCCTGAGGGGTTATGGCTACATAGATCCCCCCCAAACCTTGATGGACTCCTGGAAGGAGGAGAAAGAAGAACCCAGGCAAGTGCAGAGAGATGAGGAGGAACCAAGCCAACTTAACAACACCCCAGGGAGACTCTTGTGAGTCTTCTCTGAGAATTCCCCAGAGCCTGTATGTCTCACTCCACGGTAAGTGGGCAATACAGCACGGCTATACCCTACATGTCAGCTACATCTTCTGGCCACTTAAAATCTACTGAGGTTGGCTCACACTTCTTTCCCATGACTCATGGGTGTCCAAAGCATCCCTAGAGATTTCACATATTCATTTGGGGACTTAAGTTAGATGGTCATATCTGCCTCTGCCTGATGGCCTGGATTCATGTTACGCTGACCAACATGTGAAAGTCACACCCTCCTTGATTTGCAGACACCCAGGGCGATATTAGAAACACTTACCCATTGGGGCGCCTGGGTGGGTCGGTCGGTTAAGCGTTGGACTCTTGATTGTGGCTCAGGTCATAATCTCAGGGTTGTGAGATCTGGCCTTGTGTCAGACTCAGCTCTGGGCTGGGCATGGAGCCTGCTTATGACTCCCTCTCTCCTCTCCCTCTCTAAAGCAAAAACAAACAAAAAACAAAACAAACAAAAAAAAACCCACCTCATTTGGCTACACCCCCATCACCTCCTCACTTCTCTTCGCCATTTGTTGTCTACCTACCAGCCATCTTCTGCTTTCTCCTTGCTAATGAAAACTCATTTTATTCAACCATAGGGTCCATGCTCTCCAAAGGTGAGCTCTCCAACAGGACCGGAAGGTGAACCATGATGGGCCCGTGGGATCATGACAATCCCATTGCCCTTTGCCAGGGTGGGTTTAAGTATGGGCACCTGAAAGCAGAAATATCAGATCTGGCCTGTGGTCTGAAGGGAAGTGTCCTGGAAGCTTCTGGAAAATATTTTCCTCTCTCTTACTCCCTTCCCACCCTGCCTTTGAGCTCAGCTGTATGAGGACCTGTGTCTAGTGTTACAAAGATGTGTCACAACAAGAACAGCAATGCAGAGAGGCGGGAGGAGCCCTGGGGACCCCTCCTCACAATCTCCCACGGTCCAGCCACTTCCTGAGAGAGCTTCTGCTTCTTCTGGTCAAAAGTTTGACCACAAACAGCCTGTCACCATCTGACAGTCCTCTTTCATCTCCTCTCTCTGTTCATCTCAGGCGAAGATAAAAATTTTTCCTCATTTTCTGCTGAAAGGCAGTTTAAATAGCTCTTCTCCTTGCTTGGGTCCCTGCCAAAACCATGCCTTCCATAGTCTCTTTTTGTATCCCAAAGAGCTTAGTCAAATATTTCCCCCAACAAAGAAAATTCCCTCTCTAGGAAGAATTCTGGTTCTGGTCCTGAATAAGATTTTTGTCTAAAAAAATAAATAAATAAAAGATAAATAAATTCAGGGCAGATCCCATTCAAGGATCTCTAAGAGTAACTTACCCTGACAAATCATGGGAGGCCCTGGCTGTCCTTGGCTACAGAGGCTGAACCCCTTAAACAGAATGTACCATTCACTCATTCGCTCTGTCATTCAACATATATTTATTGAGCACATACTATATGCTGGCCTGGGTGTTATGGACCCCGCAAGGGCAAAAAGAGAGAACTTCCCTCCCTACATGGAGCTTACATTCTAAAGGGGTAGACAGATAACCACAAAAAACATACAACAACTAAACTGGCAAAATAGTTGCAAATTATAATTATTCCTCTGAGGGAAGCAAAGACTGTTGACATTTAAGTGTATTCCTAAAGTCTAATAGAAAGCTCCCGATTCCAACACTGAGCAGAACGTTGCTCTGGGCCCTGAAGCAGGAAAGAACTCATGGGTTTAAGGAACTGAAAGTAAATTCTCAGCACAGCGGCCAAGAGGGCAGGGAGGATGGTGAATGAAGAGAGGCAGCAGGCCCCAGGTCACTGATGGCAAGGAGTCCTCATTTTAATCTAAAGGCAATGGAAGATATTGGAAGGGTTTGAAGCGTCAGGTAACCTGGTCATTCCGCTCTGCTGGGGGAGAATGGGTGGGAAGTGCATGAGTCTGGAGGGAGAATGCCAACTGGCCTGTTTGTCCTGGCCCATCGATGGTGCCCTTTGTGAAGGAGTGGCACTGGAGATGCAGGGAAATGGGATATTCAAGACATATCTTGGGAGTAGAAACAAAGGGCCTTGCTGATAAATTGAATGAGGGAAAACCACAAGGACATTAGCCCTAAGCTTGACTCTCATGCATATTTCCAGGAAAAATAGCTGAACACAGATTCCCCAAAGACTAAATGTTGAGAAGTTTTATAATGGAACAACGTTCTCTATAAACAATTATAAAGCACTAATAGTATGCCAGGCGCTGTGCTAGGACCTGGGAACAAAACTATGAAACCCCCCAGGACGAGAGGAGTGGTGTTCTGGAAGGAGAGTCTGCAGGTGGAGGACGTCGGCTGAGCCAGGAGCCTGAGCTCCATCCCACTGAGATTCATCCTCATCAGGAACCAGCACAGCCCTCCTTTCCAAATCCCAAATCTTTGCTGAGCAAGACTTACCTTCCCATCAACATAAGACTAGATAGCCTGAATGCTTTCCTGTTAGAAAACAAAGACAATTCTGGGTAAAACTTGACAAACCCCTTTTTAAATGCACAGCGGAGGTGGGGGGGGAGGGGGGAAGAAGGAAAATCCCCAAAGGCCAAAAACTGAAGGGAAAACAAAACCACTTGGGCCAGCTAGAGCTCACACCTTATGTCACCTCTGGGCATTGGCTGGCCTTGGAAACCCAAAGACTTGAGTGTTACTGGCCACCCAGGAGCAGGAACTGCAGTCTTGGGTCTGAGAAAGGGAGCCAGCTAGAACTAAGACCCCCACAAAGGGGTCTTTCAAGTGAAAGGTGAACCAAAAAAAAAAAAAAAAATCATTCCACTGGCAAACCGGGACCACAAGGAAGCTGGTCTTAGCCTTTTGGTGGGGAAAGAAACCCCACAGAGACATTTCATATTGAAGAGTATCATCTCATAGTGATCTAGGAACTCCAAGCCGAGAACATTATAAAAAGTGGTATCCCTCCCCCAGAAGCAAATGCACAACTGCTCTGGGAGGGCCCAGCAGGCCAGATGACCAGACATCTGATCCCGAATTACAATATACGTGAAAAAACAGTTCTCAATAAACAGAAAGATAAGAACCCCAGAATTATAAAAATACTTTAAATAATTAAAGCATCAAAGAAAGAATTACAAAACATGCTGGCGGCGGGGGGGGGGGGGGGACTTTCCATGGAAAAAGAATGCTCAACCTCACTATTAGTCAAAGACATTTAATTAAAAAGAAAGAAAGAAAGAAAGAAAGAAAGGAAGGAAGGAAGGAAGGAAGGAAGGAAGGAAGGAAGGAAGGAAGGAAGGAAGGAAGGAGGAAGGAAGGAAGGAAGAAAGAAAGAAAGAAAGGAAGGAAGGAAGGAAGGAAGGAAGGAAGGAAGGAAGGAAGGAAGGAAGGAAGGAAGAAGAAAGAAAGAAAGAAAGAAAGAAAGAAAGAAAGAAAGAAAGAAAGAAAGAAAGAAAGAAAGAGAAAGAAAGAAAGAAGAAAGGAAGAAAGAAAGAAAGAAAGAAAGAAAGAAAGAAAGAAAGAAAGAAAGAAAGAAAGGAAGGAAGGAAGAAGAAAGGAAGAAAGAAAGGAAGAAAGAAAGAAAGAAAGAAGAAAGAAAGAAAGAAAGCAGAAAGAAAGAAAGAAAGAAGAAAGGAAGAAAGAAGAAAGAAAGAAAGAAAGAAAGAGAAAGAAGAAAGAAAGAAAGAAGAAAGAAAGAAAGAAAGAAAGAAAGAAAGAAAGAAAGAAAGAAGAAAGAAAAGAAAGAAAGAAGAAAGAAACTTAAATTAGAACAACCATGCGGTACCCATGTTCAGCATAACAGTTGTCAACCATTAGAGAGGGGTGATCCTCGAGATTCTAAGAGTGAGGATAGCTGGACCGTTGTCATCTGCCAGTGGGGCACACACCTGCTGTCTTGCCTTGGGTGTCTCTGAAGCAAAGCCTGGGAGGGTTGGCTCGAAGAAGCTGATCTCAGGAAGTAGTGCAGAACCCGCACGGGGAAACCGAAGGAGAGGAGCCAGCACGAGGATGTGGCATCAGGTCGCTCCGCAGTGGGTGGCTGGAGCTCAAACTTGCAGGACCTTCTGAGGAGCTCCATGAAGTGACTGTAAAAGTTCCCACCCCGGGCATGAAGGGGAGGCCATCACCGAAGTTCAAAGTGGGCTCATGGGCACTCACGTTTCCAGATTGCACCCTTGGGAGTGCCAAGGCTTCAGGAAAGGCCTAGGACAGCCACAGGGAGGCTGTCAGGTTGCACCTGCACAAAGCTGGTCAAAATAATGAGGGAACAAGAGGCGGAGTCAAGCGAACTAAAGCGGCGCTCGAGATGCCCCCTGAGCACACAGCATCACCTTTGTCTCAGGAATTACCCTTCGGAGCATCCATCTAGGGAAATGCAGCTGAGCCGTGCACCACACAGGTTAGAGCTGCGGGGGTCCACGCATACGTGAATTTTTTTTCAAAAAACATAGTGGGAAATTTGAGGGAGACTTGTGACAGTTTGAAAAAACTCACGAAGGGACCATGCAGCCTAGAACAGCCCAAAAAACGAAATAAGGAAAAGTGAGGTATGTCAGGCATGAATGCATACAATATAGGTACTCATCTTTTTATCATTTCCTACCATAAAATATACACAAATCTATGACAAAAAGTTAAAATTTATCAAAGTTTATACAAACAAACACGGACTGTACATTATCGTTTCATTTGTGATGTCTGGCGTTGGGTATATGGGCATGACACCTGCCATGTTTTGAGTCCTAAAAGCTGATCATTGTTGTAGGTCCTGATAGAAGATTCACAGATGGGGGAAACTTACGGTGTCCATACACACAGGACAGTACTGTCAATGTATTTTCTCTTCCTTATGATCCTCTCGATAACATTCTCTTTTCTCTAGCTTTATTGTAAGAATACAGCATATAAGACGTATAACATGCAAAATATGTGTTGATCGACTATTTATGTCATCGGTGAGGCTTCCAGTCAACAATAGGCTATGAGTAGTTAGGTGTTTGGGAGGTCAGAAGTTATACACAGCTTTTCAAATGCGTGGAGGGGTCAGCACCCCTAACCCCCAAGTTGCTCAAGGGTCAGCTATAATCAAAATAGGGAATGGTGTGTGCACTTGACTATATCTGAAAGGAAGAGCTGGAGGGAAGGGGGAAGGATGGATAGAGGGAGGAAAAATGTCTTTATTTACCCCATTAACCTTTCCTATTCAACCATATTTTCTCCTCTACCCTAGGGAAAGTAGTCACAGCTGAATTGCAAAGAGGAATAAAAATAGTTAATTCTCAGTTTCTGAGCTTCTGGTGGCCTTAATGGATTAAGGCTGACTTAAGGGATTTTTTTCAAGATTAATTTTACCTATACTCAATTTTGGCCTTACACTTTGATTTTAAAGCTTAACCCCAGCTTCAGATGCAACTTCTTCATACATAGATCGATGCACAAAAATATTAACTGAAGCAGGGTATATAATGGCACCAAAAAAAAATTAGAAAAAAATCTAACCTAATTGTCCAAAAAGCAGGTACTAATTAAGTAAATATGCAGCCATTAAAAATGATATTTACAAAGGGTTTTTAATGATTTGGAACAATGCTCACCATATAATGTTGAGGGGGAAAAAGGCAAGATGCAAAACTGCATATGTAGTATGATCTAAATCATATAAAAATGTGTAGGAAAAAAGCTGGAGAAAAAGATACCATTTAAAAATCTGCCTGAATTATGGGAATTTTGTGATGTTTCCTCCTTTATTCCAAAATGAGTAAATATCGCTTCCACGATCAAGGAGGGAAAAGCAGGTGTGTGCCGTTGGGGGCGTTGTGGAGGGCCATGGGAAGCCTCAGGTCCCAGTGTCCCAGACCATGTGACCGCACCTGCAGAGCCCTGCCTCAGGGCTCTGTTCCCATCCGAAGTCTCTGCTGTACCTTTGTGACCTGCTGGAACTGTCCTGACTCCTTGCTCGGTGCTGCAGTTGTCTACCATTCAACAACATTCGACAACGTGGGTGAAATTCAGACCAGCCCCTCTCTTGATAAACTAGACAGCGTAGAAGATTGTAAGGAGGCTTGGAGGGTGTCTGACATGCCGCTGGCTCAAGTTATCCTTGCGAGAGCAGCCCAGGGGCATGGGCTCTGGAATCCGATGGGCACTCCCTAGGTATACAGTAGCCATCGGGGGAATAATGGCCCCCCAAAGATGTTCACGTCCTAATCCCCAGAATCTGTAAATGCATTACCTTACAGGACCAAAGGGGCTTTGCAGCAGTGATTAGGTTAAGGATTCTGAGGTCGGGACTGTATCCTGGATTATTCAGGAGGGCCCAATGTAACCACAAGGGCCCTTCTAAGAGGGAAGCAGAAAAGTTGGAGGCAGAGGAGAAGATGTGACAAGAGAAGCGAACCAAAGGTCAGAGAGTGAGAGAGTGGCGGGGTGTGGGGAGAGAGAGATTTGAAGATGCTGCACTGTGGGTTTAAAGAAGAAGAGGCCCTCACCAAGCACACTGGCAGTCTTCAGAAGCTGGAAAAGGCAAGAAAGCAGATTATCCGCCGCCCGCCCCCCCGCCCCCGAGCTTCCAGAAGGAACACAGCCTTGTCGACACCTTGAATTTAGGACTTTTGACCGCCAGAACAAATATAAATGAATGAATGAATGAATGAATGAATGAATGATTGAATGAATGAATGAATGCATGAGTAATCTGAGCTGCTAAGTTTGTGCTAGTTTGTTAGCGCACCAATACAAAATGGATACAACAGGACAAGCATATTTCCTCATCTGTAAGGAGAAGCGTGTCATGTGTATCTCCCTGTGTCTTTATGAGCATCAAACCAAATACCGTACATGCCACACTTACTAATTGGCGTAATGAGCATTCAGTAAGCCATAGTTACTCTTTCTCACCTCTTAGCCTGACACCTGAAGAGCACTTTAGAGAGCATTTAAGAAACATACAATATGGAATAAACTAACCGTAGGGAAGGCAGCGGGCATGGATTGTCACCACTTCACATATGACCCCGTCCGGACTCAGGAAAGTTAAGCAAATTGTTGGAGATCACACAGCTATTAGGTAGCAAACAGAATCCAAATGTTTCACTCTTGACTTTTAGTTTGGTGGGTAATTGATTACTCTTGTGCTTCTCACCTAGGAACTCTGCTAAATGTGCAGGTGCCCACAAGAACATCTGGCCCAGGAATCTGCATTTTACCAAGTTCCATTGTTACTTTGATACAGGCTGGTCCAGTGACCCATGCAGAGCAATGTTGACCCACCTTGTGTTGCCGAACAGCTGTCCAACTGCTGAATGCTTCCATCTGCCTCCACTTCTTTGAGGAAATGGGAGGCCCTGTCATGTTGTTGACTTTATATTTTGAAAAATTTTGAACATACAGAAAAAAAGGGGAAATCAATGACCGCTCATATATCCACCACCTAGATTAAAGAACTGCTAGCATTTTGCCCTATTTCCTGCATCTCTATGTATCCATATATTTTCCTTGTTGGCTGAAGCATCTTAAAGTATATTACAGACACCGTGCCATTTTTTAAACTGAATTTTAAAAATAAGGACATTTTTGGGCACCTGGGTGGCACAGTTGGTTAAAGGTCCGCTTTTGGCTCAGGTCATGATCCCGGGGTCCTGGGATCAAGCCCCGAATTGGGCTCTCTGCTCGGCGGGAAGCCTGCTTCTCCCTCTCCCACTCCCCCTGTTTGTGTTCCCTCTCTCGCTGTGTCTCTCTCTGTCAAATAAATAAATAAAATCTTTTAAAAATAAAAATAAAAATAAGGACATTTTCCTATTGTCCACAAGAAATGATCCCACTTAATAATATTTGGACATCACTGAATATCATTTCTTATCTTCCAAATTTCCCCAATATTCCCCCCAACATCTTTAATAGGTGACTTTTTGTTTTTTTTCCAAATCAGGAAGTGTGCTCTATCAATTTTCATGTGACTGGTCTACACAGAGCTTGAGGATTTCCAGGGTGATGTGCTGATGGGAGTCCCCTAGGTTTTCTGTACCCAGACAAACACATGGATGAGAGGCTGGTTTTCCCCTGGAGTCCAGGCCTGACAATCCTGCAGCCTCCCCCTTCCAGCTCTTGTCCTTTTGGGCTGAGGATTGACAGTAAAACATTCTTCTTCCCAAGGCCACATAGCCTCTTCTGTGGCCCCTTCCTACAACTACAGCTCCCTCTCCAGGTTCTGGCAACCTCTCAGACCTAGATAAGACTAGGGATCTCAGCTCTTTCCAGCCCAAGAGTGCTATACCATAACCCTGTTGATCTCCCTTAATGCCACTCACAACTTTGTAAATATCTTTGTTAAACTTTCTGCAATTACCCCACTTCAATGTGCCATCCCTTTCCCATTGGGACCTTGACTGATAAAGTAATGGTACCAGGGACCGCCCTACAGGAAAGTAACCCTCAGATGAGATTCTAGGATTGGATTGCTCACATATTTGCGGTGTATGGCCTGGGAAATAGAACGCAGGGAATCTGTAAAATGCAGCGGCATCATAGTTGTTCAGATGATCACCATTAGTGACATTAAAAGAATGCAGATGAAAGATATGATGTTGGCAGATCCAGTGGCTTGGCCATGCTGACAATGGTGATTACTGCGGTGTGGGGTGGCTGTCATACAGAGGAGGGACAAACTGAAGGTCCTGAATACTTGGAACATGGATGGAAATGCAGAAAGCCTTGATGGTAGCTTTGAGACAGTCGCAGATCTCCTGGTAGGCAGCTATGCCCAGGGACTGATTTTAAAGGTGAGACAAAGGCAGAGTCAATTAAATGTTCAATCCTGCAATTACGCTTTCTACTGGTTGCAAAAGTGGAACCCTGATTCATAGGTTGGGACATTTGAGCAGACACAGATGTGGCAAAGTCACCTCAGGACCTTGTTCTACAGCCCTCCTTGTCTCCAGGCCAACAGTGAGAGTTATGTTCTAATCTAGCCCAGATTTGGACAAAGTCTGATACAGGGAGGGAGAGCCTATACCTCAAAAGGGTGGTAGGACACCCAGCAGGAGTCTGTGCAGCATATATGGGGGGGGGGGGGTGTAAGGACATTGAATGGGAGAATTTAATGATACAGGCATGCTCACTCTGGATTCAGGACTTCGTGTGCTGGCTGGAGCATCCGGGAGCGGCAGTCTCAGCTGGACTGGCCAACAGAAGCCTGGACTCAACAGTGGCTGGCCATTAATGAGGACTTTTCTAACATTCTGAGGAGAGGGAAACTGAAGATTCAGGAGGTTAGGAATGTTGGAGGGGATCTATTCGGCACAACATGCACAGCCACACCTTAACCACATTCCCCAAGAGGCCAGAGGATACTCTCTTCACTAGGCCAGAAGAATTCCATTGTGAAGAGTTCACAGACCTCCTTGAAAAGCTTTTGGCTGTTTTCTGTAAGCAGGAAATGACAATGGGAGAGGTTGCAATGAAATTAGACTCCCTGATTTTAATGGAAAAAAAAAAAACGGGATCCCAGTATTGCAGGGGCCAGGGGTCTCAAAGCCACAGTGGACACAATTCCCATAATGAGCTATGAAACTGGAGTGCTAATTGGAATGCTTGGGCCTGTAGCGATCTCTCACACTGGCTAACTAATCTGCAGTAGATGTACAAACTCTTAAGGTGCTGCTTGACATAGACAAGCAGGAAACTCTGGCTCTAGTGGGAAAAATCATGGTGGGGAATCAGAATTTACCCAGTGTTTGGGCCCAGAGGCCCAGAATCCCTTGACTTGGGGGTGGGAGTGGAGGGAGGTCTCTTTGAGCAAGCACCTGAAATGTGGCCATAAATCTATGCTGTGATTCTTCCCCAGTCTTTCCCCAGAAAGACCAGAGACCCCTAAACAGAATGGGGAAAGGGAACTCTCCAGAACTTCCAGGGACTGTTAAATTCTGTTCCTGAACTCAGGCTAACCACGGGAAACTCAAATTGGCAGAGCGGTCCACGAGTCAGAGGGTGAGCTAATGGAGATCAGGTGATAAACGGAATAGTGGTCCAAGTCTGTCTTACAGCAGGTCCAAGAGGACCAAGGAGCCATGTTCTTGTGACTTTTCCAGGCCCAGAATGTATAATAGTGAATATTACTAACTCACAGAATCTCACACTGGCCCCCTGACCCATGGAATAAAAGCCATTATGGCAGTTCCAAATGGAACCTCCTTCTCTCCCACTGCCAAGATAGTGAACCCAAAGAAATAGCATAACCCTGGGGGAATTGCACAGATTAGTGTGTAACCATCAAATACTTAAAAGATGCAGGAATGGTGATTCCTACCACATTAACATTTAAGTCATGTTTGGCTGGTGCAGAAACCAGATGGATGGTAAAGAATGACTATAGACTACAGAGAATTCAGTCACATGATGATGTCAGTTGCAAATGTAATTCCAGATGGGTATCTTAACCAGAACAAGTAAAAACACCCTTGACACCTGCTATGCAGCTATACGCCTAGAAAGGCTTTTTTTTTTTTTCCAATTCACAGCAGCAAAGCTGGTTGCCTTCACATGGCAGGGACCACAGTACTTTCACCGGAAGCTTTATGTCAAGGCTTTGTCGGCTGTCTTGCTCTCTATTGTACTGCGGTCCACAGAACTTGATCATTTTGATATCTTTAAAAAAAAATCACTGCATTTCACTGGTGACATTGTGCTAATTGGACCTGGTGAGCAGCCTCTGGCAAATATTTTAGGTGCCTCAATAAGAAACATGCATTTCGGGGGATGAGAGATAAACCCCATGAAAGTTTAGAAGTATTCCATATCGTGAAGTTTCTAGGAACCCAGGGGTATGAAAGATGTCAGGAATGAGTGACAAACTGTTACATCTTGCACTTCCTACCACAGTATTTGGTAGACCAGTGGGTTTTGGGGAATAACATATATCACCCTTGTGTATGCTGCTCTGACCCATTCCAGCTGCCAGTTTTGAGGGATGCCAGTTCAAGAAATACTCTGGTCACAGTGTAAGCCACTCTGTGTCTGGGGCTACATGAGTAAGCAGACCCAGTGCTAGAGAAAGTGTTTGTACATAGACTATATAAAATGCCGTCTGTAGGATTGGGAGAACTCTAATAGGAGAACTACCTAGAGATCTCTAAGGTGGGCGTGTACGGCCTTTTTTGCTGACAACTGTTCTCCATTGGCAAAGCAGTTCCCTGCTTGCCACTAGGTTCTGATAGATACTGAATCCCTGATTATTCGATACCAAGTGACTATGTGACCAGCACCGCCATTGTGAGCTGAGCATTATCTTATCTACCAATTCAGGCACAAGTAAATTGCATGAGCAGTGTGATGGTTAATTTATGTATCAACTTAGCTGGGCTGTTGTACCCTGATATTCAGTAAATTGGTGACAAGGAGGAACGGGGAGGGGCATATGGATAGACTTCACTGAATGGGCCATGACTGTGAAAATATTCATGTTCTCTGAGAGTGCTTACCTAAGGGCGGACTGGGACGAAATCACTGAGACCACGTACAGAGTAGCTTACCCCACCCCTTTCTGGGATGAAAGCTATGCTAGTCTCAACAACACGGACTCTACCTCACCAAGGTTCACCTAAGCAGTGCCACTGCTGAATGCCCTTGCTGCCATCAGCAGAGGTCAGTGCTGAGTTCCCAGGGTGGTATTATTCCCCGGGCTGAATAGGCAGCCACCTAGTGACAGGCTGATGACACTGAATCCCTGACAGAATTGGGGGGGGGGGGTTGGGAGGGGGGCAGTGATTTGTCTTTCTATGAATAGATAAATACTCCACATTTGTTTTCACTTTGCCTGCTCATAACACTCTACCAGCACCATCATTCCCTGCAGAATGCCTTATTCATCACTATAAGTCACAATGCCTATGACCAAGAAACCCATTTTGTAAAAGTGCAAAGAAAGTACAGTAGAGGGTTTATTCCAATTAAATTCACGTGGTCTTTCCACAGGCCCTGTCACCCAGAAACAGATGGATTCAGATTCCAGTGGAATGGCCCAACGAAGGCTCAGTTATTGTACCTACTGGAAGACAACAGTCTGCAAAATTAAGGTGCTAGTCTCTTGGATGTGGTACATTCCTTAAATCAGCAGCCAATATGTAGTGCTGTCTCATAACCAGAATGCCCAAGTCTGGGAATCAAGGGCGGACGTGGGAGTGGCCCCTCACTATTGTACCCTCTTATGGGATGTTTGCTTCTGATCCCTGCAACCTTGAGCTCAGTGACCTCCGTGGAGGTCCTTGTGTGCAAGGGAAGAACCAGAAAACATGGCTGAGGTTCTGTTAAGACAGAAGCTGATACCATCTTCTAACCATTTTCAGCTTCTCATGCTACTAATCCAACAGTCAGAAAAGAGGGTCGTGCTACTTACCAAGGCGTTTGATCTGATTACCAAGGCGAAATGGGGTTGCCTCTCCCTCTCATATAAAAAAGTCTTTGAATAATCTATCACAATCCTCTGTGATACAGCCCAGTTTAGTCAGGCTGAGTTTAGAATGGATATTTTCCCTCAGACTAGTGCCGATCCTCACCTGTTCTGAGTGGGCCTGACTCATAGCTCTCGAATCTGTGATTCACCTGCCTGGATCCTGGTGTAAAAGTCTTCAGTGCCACACATATGCAGACACATTTCACCAGCCTTCTGAATAGATAATCAGGAAGTTGTCCAACAAGGCTCTCCTGGTCTCAACTGGAGCAACCAGCTTGCTTCGGGGAGGGTGGCAGTGAACAGAATATTTGTGTCTCCCCAAAATTTGTATGTTGAAATCCTAACCTCCATCGTGACGGTATAAGAAGGTGGGACTTTGGGAGGTACGTAGGTCACAAGGGTGGAACCCTCATGAATGGGATTAGTGGCCTTAAAAAAAACAGGACCACAGAGACTCTCTTCTCTCTGCTATGTGAGGATGCAGTGAGAAGTCTTCAGTCTACAACCTGGAAGAGGTCCTTACCGGAACCTGACCATGCTGGCACCCTGATCTCAGACTTCCAGACTCCAAACCTGGGAGAAATGCCTTTCTGCTGTTTATAAGGCACCCAGCCTACTGAACTTTGTGCTAGCAGCCCAAATAGCCTAAAGGCTACGGTCTAGAGCATTGGGCTCCTTCACTAACACATCTTAGGAAGAATGTTCAAATGGTGAACCAACTGGAGTGCTGCAGACGAGTTCCAAGAATGCCATGGGAGACGATCCCCTCATCCTGCAGGGCAGCTGAGCAGGGCCTGAGCAGTTGGAGGGCCGCACCTCCGGCTCCTTGGAGGGCAGCCAGGGGAAGTGGGGTCTGATGGCACGCACGTGGTCCCACAGGCTGCACGCACAATGAGAAACACCTCACACCTGCGGCTTTACCTCCACCACCTGGCCATGGACTCTGCAGCCCGCCACGGTCTGCAGCTGTGTTCGTGGGCAAGGAGTCCCTGAGCTGCCACAGGACTTTGGGGTTCCATGTACCCAGGGGGCATGGCCCACATGCAGGTGACAGCGACTCCCCCAGGCACAGCTCAATCTCCAGTTTTCTTTCTTTTCTTTTCTTTTTTTAAAGATTATTTATTTATTTATTTATTTGACCAAGAGAGACACAGCGAGAGAGGGAACACAACTAGGGGGAATGGGAGAGGGAGAAGCAGGCTTCCCGCTGAGCAGGGAGCCCGATGTGGGGCCCGATCCCAGGACCCTGGGATCACGACCTAAGCCGAAGGCAGATGCTTAACGACTGAGCCACCCAGGCGCCCCTCTCCAGTTTTCTGTATATTGGATACTTTAGTTGAGATTTTGGTTGATATGCCTTTTAGTGGTGCCCAAGCCAGCTGATGAAGCATCACTCTAACGATGCATGTTTATTCTGCAAATTAGAATGTCTTTGTTCTGAAATAGATGATATGAAATAAATGAGTTTGGATTTGAAATTCTATTTATATCATCAAACATACACAAATCAACATTACATATGACACAAAGAAAAGGAAGAGCTATTAGATGCCTTCAATATAAACATATACAATAAATACATGTATTATATATTTACTCAGTATATTTAAATACATTATAGATTATACCTGTTTAAATATAAATATATACAAAAATGGAACTGTTGTATTTGAATGGTGTAAAACGTGGTCTTATGTTTTGTCAGCCATTATACAAAAATATGTTCTCCACTGGGTATTATGTTGAGTGAAATAAGTCAAACAGGGCGCCTGGGTGGCTCAGTTGGTTAAGCGACTGCCTTCAGCTCAGATCATGATCTCAGGGTCCTGGGATCAAGCCCCACATCGGGCTCCCGGCTCGGCGGGGAGCCTGCTTCTCCCTCTTCTGCTCCCCCTGCTTGTGTTCCCTCTCTCGCTGTCTCTCTCTGTGTCAAATAAATAAATAAAATCTTTAAAAAAAAAAAAAAGAAAGAAGTCAAACAGAGAAAGACATGTATCATATGATCTCACTGATAGGAGGAATTCTTAATTGCAGGAAACAAACTGAGGGTTGCTGGAGTGGGGGGTGGGGTGGGAGGGATGGGGTGACTGGGTGATAGACACTGGGGAGGGTATGTGCTCTGGTAAGCGCTGTGAATTGTGCAAGACTGTTGAATCTCAGATCTGTACCTCTGAAACAAATAATGCAATATATGTTAAGGAAAAAAAAGAAGAAGGTAGCGGGAGGGGAAGAATGAAGCGGGGGAAATCGGAGGGGTAGACGAACCATGAGAGACGATGGACTCTGAAAAACAAACTGAGGGTTCTAGAGGGGAGGGGAGTGGGAGGATGGGTTAGCCTGGTGGTGGGTATTGAGGAGGGCACATTCTGCATGGAGCACTGGGTGTTATGCACAGACGATGAATCATGGAACACTACATCAAAAACTAATGGTGTAATGTATGGTGATTAACATAAGAATAAAAAATTTAAAAAAAAATATGTTCTCCATTGACCCCAGTTGGCCATATAAATGTAGTTTGTGTTGTGACAAAGGCTGGGGAGCACTAGCTCTCAAGTATCAGCCCGTGTGATTTCCCCACCTCCCATGGCTGTCACGCCCACAGCATATTAGCACAAACCACAACTAGGGATTAAATGCTGACTTGAACATTTGAATTAAAGGCTTCCCTAAACATAGATACAACTCTCCATAATCCTTTCCCTCAGAAACACAGAAGTCATTCCCCATAGGGCTAATGCAGAAACACACACACACACACACACACACACACGCTGTGTCCTCAGAAATAACCCTGACACAAGAGTATGAATTGACCCGAGGAGGAAGAGGGTAGATTCTGAGGAGTAAAAGGGACTAAATAACCAGTAAATGGTTCAAGTAAAATTCTAACTCAGAAACCTGGCATGTCACAGGGAGTGTTACCTAGCTGTGGTCAACAATGACAGGCCTGAGCTTGAAATGCCCTGGTTCTCAGACCCCAAGATCCTTGTAGGCTTACTGATGAAAAGGGTGAGTTTGATAAAGGAGAGTGGAAGTGAGTGGCAACATGAATGAACCAGACACAAAATAGTGCACACTCTGGGATTGTGTTTTATAAAGAGTAAAAACGGGCTAAATTAATCTATGGTATTAGCAATCAAGATAGTGGTTAATGGAGGTGGAGTGGGGGCAAAGGTGGTAAAGGGGCATGAGAGAGGCTTCATCTGTTGCTTCATCTGAATGTTGGTTACATGGGCTGCCACTGAGAAATGTGTCAAGTTGTATACTTACGTAGGCAGTTTTGTGTGTGTTTATTATGCTTCAGAGAAAACATGCTAAATGAATGGCGGAGAGCACCTACTAACACAAAAATACTTGGTAGTTCAGCACAGGCGTAGAAAACAGAAAACAAAAATGAAAATCCAGAGGCCCTAGCTGACCACAAGCTGAACATGAAATAACAAGTTAGGGTTATTAAATATTTATTTATTTATTTGAGAGAGAGAGAGAGCACACACACGAGTCGGGGGAGGGGCAGAGGGAGAGAGAGAGCGAATCTCAGACTCCCTGCTGAACGTGGAGCCCAACTCAGAACTCGATCTCATGACCCATGAGATCATAACCCATGAGATCATGACCTGAGCCAAAATCATCAGTTGGATGATAACCCACTGAGCTACCCAGGCATCTCAACAAGTTAGGGTTATTAGAATTGAAGGAAGAGTGACAGCCTGATCACTTGGGCTGTAATAAAGAATACTTGCATGACTTACCGAGATTGCAAAGTGATTCTTCTACAATACAGTGTAGCTACTTGAGCCCTGATCAGAATAATGGGTAATTTTGATTTACATCCCTTTAAAAAGACATTGAAAACTAGAAAGGATTCAGAGAAGAGCAATAGAGATGATTAAAAATATGGGAACTAGACACTCAAAAAAGGTAAAAGTAGTGCATTTTTTTTAAAGTTGGGTGCTGGTTCTCTTCTCTTGAGACTGACTCATCAGCCCTCTCCTCTAATGCTTTGCTCCTCTCTTCTTTACAGGCGACGGACTTGTAAGAGCCAAATAAGTCAGCCGATGGTACTTTCTTGAGCAGATATGTCAATGTCATTCTAAAAGAAAAAAAAGATGTTCGGTCACTAAAAAGCCGCCTTTGGAGTAATTGGGGTTGCTCTGCTTAAGGAAGAGAAGCCTTGATGGGCCTTAAAATAGCTGGAGGTTTCTGAGGAGGGAGTCTGTCATTCTTCACCTCCGACACACTGAAAGCAAATGATCTTAAAATAAAGCAAAGATTTCAGCAGACCAGAAAGACTCATTAAATGAATGAATCGCGAGCCCGGGGGACACTCAAGCGCAGAATTAGGATACTCTGACTAGACCAGGTTCTTTCTAACATCATAATTTTTATTATCTCCTGAATGATAAGTTTGATTTTATTTGTAACAACAATACCTTACATTTGTAATGCCTTAGAGCTCTCCAGGGACACTTTCAGCCCATTTGCCTCAACTTAGAACCCCTGCTTTTGAATTGAGGCTGCCAGAGAGAAATGTGTGGCTGAACAGAGGCCCTCCGGGGCAGCCGGTGGTCAAGCCCCGTGGTCCCGCTGCTCCCTGGGGGCTGTAGGCTGGGGGGGCTGGGGGGCTGGCTGCCGGCTGTCGCCAGTCACCATGGTGACCTCGCAGTGGCAGCTGCTGTCCCCACCATCTGAAGATGTCTGCAGGGTTTTGGAGGCAGGTCCGGGCGGTGGGCGGTCCCAGAAGTGGCCGGAGCCTGGGGAAGTCCTGGCCACTTGCTCACTGGGCCAACCGCCTCTTCTGGAGCTCCCAGTCGAATTCGGGGTCAGCTTCAGAGCAGGCTTTGCCAGAACAGCCTGAGAAACATCTCCTGGCACGACCGTGCTCCTTCCTCCACGACTTGCTGCCCTGGGGAAGTCTAAGGCCTGGGAAAAGAGGGACCACGGCTGGAGGCCATTTTTTTTTCCAAGGGAAAACAGAATTATGTGGAATCTTCGGTTTAGGCCAAGACTTTATCCTCTTGTCCCCCCAGTATTTTGTCCATGTTGTGACTGTGGCTGGCAGCGGAACTTCGGGACAGCCTCTAGGCCTGAATCCCAAAGAGGCAGCTGCCCTTCCTCTCAGCAACCTGCTGCCCCTCCAGCAGCCCCTATCGCCAACCCCCCACCCCCTCCCTGCACACTCCGGCCCCTAGACACAAGCTGCAGGGGGCAGCCCCCTGCATGGCACCTGCCGCACACAAAGCAGGGCCAGGGCCAGCGCCCGGCGGAGCCAACAGCTGGAAGGCCGTCTCTCTGCCGGGCGCCTGCCCTGCTGTGCTTCGGGGACGAGGGGAGGCCCGGGGGCGGGGGAGGGGGGGGCGCTCTTGATGGGGAGTCGCTCCAGTAAGACATCTGCTCCCCTGGCCACGAGATCTGAAGGGCGGATGCAAGAGATCCGAGGGGGCGGGGTGTTAAGGCGGCCCCCACCCCGCAGCTGTGCCAGGCACCGGCTCCCACTCTCCGTGGCCACAGTATGTCCCTTTCAAGCCTGGCTCTCCTCCCCTCCCCCCCTCAGCTGGCGTCTCGGGAAAGACAAGTATCACAAGCAAACTGCCTCGGAAAAACAAAGCTGTCTGCTGGCGGCCGTCCCAGCCTGCCCCGGGCTCCCCGGCCCACCCCCATCCTGGCCCCTTCCTGCCGCGCGGTTCCCCCAGCCCCAGCGGCTCTGGGCCCTGGCCAGGTAGTGCGGGACCCCTCCTGGCTCCCCGGTCTGGTCTGACGCCCCTGTCAGATCCCGGGAGGAGTGCTGGGCTGCAGGACGCAGGGCACGGGGCCCTCGGGGACAGAAGTGACAGATGAACAAGGGCACTTCTTCTCACTAAATCACCAGTCTGGAGCCTCCCTGGCGGAGCTTGAAGAAGCAGCCCCTCCACCCCCGGCAGCTTTTCTATCTCGCTTGGCCAAAGCTCCTAGACTGGATGGGGGTGGGCGGGAGCTTCAAGCCAGTGAGCTGGGGGACTTGGCTTTTGGCAAAAGCTGGATCACGGACCCAACGCCAATTCTACCAGCGTAGTTGGAAGCAAAGAAAGAGTCTGTCATTACACCTTGATTAGCATAAGGATTTAAAAACCAACAAACAAGCAGCTCTGCCCTCGGCCCAGCCAGAGAGAGCAGTTTACAAACTGACTAAGGGGCCCAGATATTTATGTTGCCCAAGACTCTCAGACAACCTGGGGTTTCCTTTTCCCCAGGCATACTGCTGATTGTGTGCAGAATACGAAGCACAGATCATGGAAGAGGTGACAGGAATGGGACCTCCAGGCCCAGTCACTGTGGGAAACTTCTCCCCAGCGACTAGCGGAACTATGTCTACAAGAAGGGACTCTCCTGCTGGCCCAAGCAATCCAAGGATGCTCCTTTTTGGAAGTCCCCAAGTCAGAATACAACAGCAGAGTGACAAGACGGTCACACGCAAACCCCACACAGGCCATCCTTTGGTGGTTTGTGATCATTGCCCACTTGCTTCTGGTTTCTGGGGTTTTTTTAAGACTTTTTAATTTATTTTATTTGAGAGAGAGAGCACAAGTGGGGTGAAGGGCAGAGGGAGAAGCAGACTCCCCCGCTGAGCAGGGAGCCTGATGCGGGACTCGATCCTGGGACCCTGGGATCATGACCCAAGCCTAAGGCAGATGCTCAACCGACCGAGCCACCAGGTGCCCTGGGTTCTGGTTTTTGCAGATTGGGTGTTAACTTTCCTTCCCATCCTCCTGGTGACTCAGAGATGCATCAGAAAACTTGTAGGCAGTTGAGCTTGTCTTCCAGGTGCCCACAGGCTGGGGAGCCCTGTGACACTTCAGCCCCATGTCATTTCTCCCCACTGGTCATCAGCCGCCTGCAGCATACTGGTGTCTGAGCACCTCGGGGCTGGCCGAGGGCTGGCAGGCGGCCTGGGAATTCTGGGGCTCCCACAGAGCTTCCATGGAGAATGCAGACCAGAACATGCACTGTGCATCACAAAAGCCAGTGTGTGCATGTGTGTGAGCGAGCACACACACACGTATACACACCAACGTGCACACTCACACACAGGGCCAGAGATAGTCAGTGCTCCCAGCCCAACTCCTTCCTTAGCCCCCAGCTTGCTCCTCACTCCCTGTCAGTGGCCCTATTTCTCCAGCCCTTAGCCCAGCCCTGAGGCGCGCACCTCCATCACCCTGCTCGGTACTGTCACGGGTTTATCCATTCATTTGACTGTTTCCCTCTCTAGCTCCGTGAAGCGACAGCAGAGGCTTTGGCTTGTTTGTGGCCTAGGACAGCAAGCACTTCAGTGTGGAGCGGATCCACTCCTCCAAAGGGTTCTCTAATTCCCAGCTCAGCCATCCACCCCCTCAAGCTCTGCTCCCCCAGGCCTGGCCTGACAAGAGCTTGGTCTCCTTGGCTCCTCAGCCTTCTCACCATCCACACCCAAGCAAATGGAACATGGATTTATAATCAATTAGGCAAGTCCCATTCTTGTAATGGGGCCAAAAAGGGAAAAACACTTAACTATATACACAGAATGGGCTTTATTCTCCCAGGAATCTCATTAGAGAAGAGAATGTAAGAGGTGATCAAACAACAACAACAACAAAGGCTGAAAACAAGAAAAGGAAAAAGGAAAGGAAAGGAAAGAAAGGAGAAAAAGAAAAAGGAAAGAAAGTAAAAGGAAGAAAGAAAGAAAAGAAAAAGAAAGGGAAGGAGGAAGGGAGGGAAGAAGGAAGGAAGGAAGGAAGGAAGGAAGGAAGGAAGGAAGGAAGGAAGGAAGGAAGGAAAGAAGGAAGGAGGGAAGGAAGGAAGAAAGGGGGAAAGGGGGAGGAACAGAGGGATGGAGGGAGACATGGAATTTTTCTTTGTACCCTCCCTTGCCAGCTCTCAGCCCTGCTCAGACATTGCACCCAAGTCCCTGGAAGCCAAGAACACAGACACAGTGCACACAGCAGGTGCTCAGTGCACCTGTGGAAAGAATACTATTCTGGGTGCTGGAAAATCTGAGTTCCAATCATGACATCCTGGGATACACCATTTAACTTCTCTGAACTTGGGTTCTCCTGCAAAATAATGATAAACGTGTCCTGCCTGCCTCATAGGAGGTTGTGAGGAATAAATGAGCCCAGCGTTCCCTTCCAAGGAAAGTGTGGAGGTGGTGAGCCCCCAGAGGTCGGTGCAGAGGAAGGCCAGCTGGGCCCTGGGACAAGCCTGGAGACAGGAAGACCCTGCCCCTCACTCCCCTCCACTTCTCCACGCTGCCCCTGTGTGTTTCTGCTATGGAATCAGTCATGTCCCCCAGAATTCATTTGTTGAAACCCTAACCCCCAGTACCTCAGAATGTGGCCATATCTGGAGAGGTAATCAAGTTAAAATGTGGTCATCTGGGTGGGCCCCAATCCAATATGACTGGTGCCCTTAGAAGAAGAGGAGATTGGGGCACAGACTATAGGAAGGGAAGACCACTCTAAAACACTGGAAGAAGGCAGACATCGACAAGCTTAGAGAGAGGCCTCAGCAGAAACCAACCCTGCCGACTCCCGCCTCCAGAACTGTGAGGAAATAGATTTCTGTGGTGTTAAGCCCCTCAGCATGTAGTCCTTGGTGATAGCAGCCTGAGTAAACTCACACAGCCCCTTCCTGCCTTTCTACTCATCCTCTTGCCCTACTGGGTGATGTCGTCCCACAAAGAGCCGGTCCCCCAGTGAGCGTAGCAAAGCACCAGAGAAGCAAGTCACAACCCCTGTCACCATGCTCTCGCAACTGTGGGGGCGGGACCCATCAACTGGGGTACACTTTCAGTCAAGATGTCCCCTTCTGTCATCACACAGCCAAGACATTTAGGAGAGCACGTGTCCTGTCCACCTCACAGCGTACCCGACAGGCGATCACCTACTCCAGTTGGGCCCCAAATGCACGCCCTTATATGGCTGTCGGTATCCCCTGGGGAGACTGATAAAAATAGAGACTCCTGAGCTTGCCCACAGCGAGTTAAACCAGTAAGCATGAGGTGGGGCCTGAGAGTCTACTCCTAGGTGAACCCGAGGCACAGCCAGTTACAAGACTCACTGACCCGGCTGCCACTGCATGAGCGATGCCCCTGTTTCCTCGGCCAGATTGAGGCTGGGTCCTCCACGTGAGGGACCGTGGCAGTTAGGATATCAGCAGAGTCCTCGAAGTTCACGTGTGTTAACACGCAAATGCCCACGGACTCCGGAGAAGGCCTCCGAGAAGGCCCTTGGTGAAGTCCGATGGGCCAGTGCCTCCTATTTCCTCCCTTCAGGGGAGCCCAGTGAAAACTGATCTTGGCTCAGAGCCACACATCGCAGAATCCTGGAGCTGGCAGGCACCACAATGGGTCACGGAGTTCAAGCCCCTCCATTTTCCTACAGAGACTGCTGTCGGGAGTGGGGTAGCCTGCCCAGGACACAGAACGAGCAGAAGCCCGAGCCCAGAGCAGCCTCTCAGATTCCTGTTGCGTTCTTGCTTTCTCGAGTGCACTGTTAAACACCATCCCAGCTTCTGAATGTGACTCCGACAGAAAAGAAAATAGGGCTCTGATGGGGCTTCTTGAGCACCTGGATGCTGGGCACTTCGTATGCATTATGGCATTACTTCTCCCAATAGCCCGCTCTCATTAGACCTCATTTTCTACACTTTTATTAAAGAGACCTGCTCAACATCACACGTGCAATAAAGTTGGAGACAGGACTCATCCCAGGCCTGTGTAACTCCAAGTCCCAGATAGCCCATAATCTGGGGACAAGAAGCCTGTCCTTTTTTCAAAATAAATTTGACATATAAAATTGCATAAGGTTAAGGTACACAACCTGTTACTTTGATACATTTTATATATTGTAATAGGATTGCCAATGTGGCAATATTTATTACATTACATAATTATAGTACAATATTATTATCTATATTTATCATACTGTACACTAGATTTCTATGGCTTATTTACTACACACTACAAATATGTACCTTAAATACCATCACTCTTTACCACCACCCCCCATCCCTGGGTAACCATTTTACTCTCTGTTTTTTACAGGCTTAACTTTTTAGATTCAAAACATTAGTGAGGCCATTTCGTACTTGTCTTTCTCTGTCTGACTTGGCATAATGTGCTAAAGATCCATCCTTCTCGTCTCAAATGGCAGGCTGTCCTCCTTTCTCGTAGCTGAATAACATTCCATTATGTGTATGTACTGTGTCTTTCTATCCATTCATTCATTGATGAGCATTTGGCTTGTTTCAGTATCTTAAGCTTGTACTTTTTTAAATGCTGCCAAGAGCTAGAAGCATACTAGGACTCTCCTGCTGGGCCCCGAGGTCTTACCTGGCAGGTCTCAGGTGACAGGTGACACCCCTGATGAGGTGGGCAGGGTAGCAGCACCTCTGCAAGGAGCCAGGGCAGCCCCACCAGAGCGGAGACACTTCCTGCCCTGATGCCAATGGCATCTGGTTTCCACAAGATTCCTTGGCTTTCTCTTAGCCTCCTGTTCCTTAAGACGGGACCCCTTCATACCAGCTCAACAGTGGAGGTTACATTTCACACACTGATGTCTTTGACGTATCTCATTCTATTCCTGAACCTCCAGGAGGGCTTCCTGTGGGACTCCCCCAGCTGATAGCAGGTGCTAGGGCCCCATCAGAATGATCCAGTAGATAATGGAAAAGAGGGGGTGGGTGACACAGAGGGGGTTCGCCCACTCCCACTGCCTTTCATGACCTCCATTTTTAGCTCCTAGGTCTTTGCTCTCCTTATCCTTCCACATGACCTCCTTCATGTCTCCTTCAACCACCCTCCTCTCCTCACACTTCCCCACCCTCCTGTCCTATCAGAAGGTTCTAGCTCCTTCCCATGACATGGCGTAAATTACGGGACTCATTCATTCACCTGTTTGTTCAGCAAATATTTGTTAAGTTCGTAACGTGTGCCAGCCCCTGTCCCAGGCACAGGGAATACAGCAGTGAGTGAAAGAAACCAACCAAACAACACAGACAAAACCCCCTGCCCTCACGGAGCTTCCACTCTAGCTGGGGAGACAGAAGGTGAATAAGAAAAATAAGAAAGTGTCAAGTAAGTAAAGGATAAGGAGAAAAAGAAGACAAAAGGAAGATATGAAGTGTGAGGGGTGGTTTAAATTTCAGAGAAGGAGGCCAGGGAAGCCTTCCTCAAGTTATTTTTTAGTAAAAACATGAAGAGGTGAGGAAACAACCATGTGGATGGGGGGGGGGGGAGGATTCTAGCTGGAGAGAAGAGCAAGTGCCAAGGCTTTGAGGCAGAAGCAGAGGGAGCGACAAGGACAGTGGTAGAAGATGAGGTCAGTCAGGTGGGGAGGGGGCAGGAGACAATTCATGTAGAGGAAATCCTGGGGGGTTTGGCAGAGGAATGACCCAATCTGAGTTCTAACTGGATGTCTGTGGCTGCCTGTTGAACACAGACTAAAGGAGGGTAAGGATGGGAGCAGGGAGACCACTCGGGGGCCTCAGTAGTCCTAGGGAGGTTTCACAGTGGCTTGACTACAGTAGTGAGGTGATAAAAAGTAGTTTGAAGATAGTATCGATATCAACTGTCGACCACCTGGGGCCTGAGCAAGTGGAAGGAGACTTGTTTCATTGCCTTCCCCACCGCATGGCGGGTCACCACACACACTTAAAGGCACACATAAGCCCCCACATCCCCACACACTGCTGCCCTCCTGACAGATCCTAACAGTTCACAACTTTTCTGACTCCTCTCCACTTCCCAAAGTTTGCAGGTCCTGTCCCAGGTAGGTCGAGTTCAACTCTGACCTCGCAGCAGAATGGCCCTGGGCTCTTTGGCTCCCTCTTTCTCTGTAAAACAGGAATAAGGATTTTTATCCGCTCCCCCCCACCCCACCCGCGCCGCGCCCCAGCCAGGGTTGTTGTGGGGTTAAGCGAGGAACTATATAAACGCAGAGCACACGGAAGGCGCTCCACCATGGCTAATCACTCTTCCTGCGATGGGCCCGCTCTGCCACGTTTGCATCCCAGTCACCCCGACGCGGCCCAAGCCACCGCCCGGTACGCGCTGATCAAGAACCGGGAGCTGGGTGCTCGGCCCCCCGGGACACAGCTGGCAGCACCCAGGCCCCACCCAGGGAAATGTGCACAGGCCCGGGACGAGTTCGCTTCGCGGCCTTCCTGGGCCGCAGGCGAGGGGACCGGCCGCGGCGGCAGGACGCAGTGGCCAGGGCGGGCGGCGGTGAGGCGGCAGGATGCGGGGCTTTGAGGCCGTCGGAGCCTCGGTCGTGGGGAGGCCGCGCTGGGGCCCAAATCCTGGCCGCGGCCCAAAGCCCGGCTCTCAGCCACCTCCTGCTTGCCTCCCGCCACCCTCCAGCCCCAGGCCCTTCCAGGCTGGGGCCGCCTCGCTTCCCGCTGCCAGGGGCTGTTTCCGCAATATTTTTGCCCCGGGACCTTTTGGGCCTTTCCCCGCCGGGCCCTGCAGACGCCTCTTGCGAGGCCTCGAGGGCCGCGGGTCTCCCTTGCCTGGGCTCCCAGGGCGCGGTACCCGCAGGGCCCTGCCAAGAGCTGCTGGGCTGTGGAGTCAGAATCCCCAGTCTGAGTCCTGCACTACCACTCGGGAGCTGCGTGGCCCTGGGTACGTTACTTAACCTCTCAGCCTCCAGTTTTTCTTCCATCACAGGGCAATTAACCACCCCCGGAGCAGTCGGGGGGGGGGGGGGGGCTGTAAAATGAACTATGCATACAAAGCACTTGGCCCGGAGTCTGTCGCTGGTAAAAGCTCAAATGATGGATGGATTCGTCAGAATGAGCATACTGTAGGCTAGCAGGACCTACCACCCATATTCTATAAACAAAATTAGGATGAAAATGAAAAAAACATCCTATCCTCTTTATTGCCGAAAAAATGTTGACCAAGTTTGTGTCCTCTAACTTCAGCTCAGAGTTCCCAGCCTTCTCACAGAGCGCATGCACTTTTTCCATAGCTAATGCCTTCAGATGGGAAAGAGACAAACTCTCCAGGACACCATTTTAAACTCCCCCTGATTTGGGGGTCTGCAACAAACTCTGCCCAAATGCATTCAGGGGAGATCTTTCTCCTCCCTTCAGAGGACCTGCCTCCCACCAGCCTCCCTGAGTTTCCCTTCGCCACAGGCAGCGTGGCCCTTCCAGAAGCAGGTGAGGACGGGTGACTGCTCCCCCTTATCCTGGCTGGGTATTCACAAGTCTGCGAGCCAAGGGGCTGTCTCAGGGCTGTCTGGGTGGGCGCCAGAGGATGGGAGAGACAATAGGGAACAAGCGCTGGAGCCATTTTCTTTTCTGAAAAGATCTTCATTTCCACGCTAATTGCAATTTCTGGCCTGCCTCAGTTTCAGACTCAGCCTTATTTGCCGAGTTGTCTGGCAAATGGTTCCTGGCGTGCTTCCTCCACCTCCTTTTTCTTGGCCAGACACGGCCAGTCATAAATTGACAGGGAAAAACACAGCTCTCCCAATTATTTTAGTGTCTTGTCTAGGGTTATTATGAAGCTTGGGACAAATCCCAAACAGGTCTCAGCTGCTACGGATACCGACCTCAACTTCCCTAGCTCACCTGCATTCCTCTTTGCTGACTCTAAATGAATTCCTTCTTCCTCAAAACTTCCCACGCTGCTCCACAAACCAAGGACCACATGAAGGCTAGAACTAGACCCTGTGGGAACCTCTTACCCAGGACTGGACTAACCCTCCCATTTGAATGGCCCTTATTCTGCTACTTAATGAGGAGGCAAATGCCCAGAAGGGCTGAACTGTGGGACTGACTGGGTGTGAATGGAGAGGGGGAATTTGCAGGTGGAGTTAGAGGGATGAAAGGAAGGTGTTCTGGGCAGGGCAAAGCAGGGAAGTACAAACAACCTCTGCAGTCAGGCTGGCTTCATGAGACCTGTAGCTCCAGGCCTCAGACTATAGAGGCCAGAGTTGGTTTTTAGTACATTAGGTCAAAACCAGGAGTCATCTTGGGTTTTCGAGCACAGAAATAATGATGAAGCACATTTTTCCCCAGGTGGGAATGAGAGTAGGTTCAGTGCACTGAAAGCCTCGGGCACCTTATCTGAAAGAAAGCGACTCCACAGGTCTACATTCCTGTCCCCCCAGTCCCTTCATTCTCGAACCTACTCTAACCTCTCACGAAATTTAAGATCACAAATTGATGTATTTCAAATGGATCCGTTTTTTAAAAAAAGATTTTATTTATTTATTTGACAGAGAGAGAGAGCACAAGCAGGGGAAGCGGCAGAGGCAGAGGGAGAAGCAGACTCTCAGCAGAGAACCCGTGGTGGGTCTCCACCCCAGGACCCTGGGATCATGACCTGAGCCCAAGGCAGACATTTAACAAACTGAGCCACCCAGGCGCCCCTAATGGGTCCGTTTACAACGTGGTGCAATTCATAAGGTGCTCTGTATCTTGATAGCTAAAGGGGGGAAAAAAGGAAATTATCTAAAATGATGAGGAAAACAAGCCTGGAATGCACAGGATGCAGACCAGCTCATACCATGTCAGCGCTTTCTCTTAAGACTGAAGACAGGTTTCAGGCGAGAAGAATTGTGTTCACTTAAGAAGACTGACCTCTACATTCTAATAAAAGGGTTCGTTTTTATCTTCAGCTTTTTATTCTTTGGTTGGGGGAAGTCACATTTAGTGCTGACTGCCACGTTTTGTCCTGAGAGCAAGGATTGTGAAGTCTGTGAATGATCTTGGGAAATGGGCATTACCTTGACCTTCAGAGATGACAGCACCCTGATTGGCTAGCTGTGCTGCCCTCTCCCCGGGGGTCAGCAGGGTCATAAATGCAGAAGAAATAAAAAAGCAGGTGATCAAACAAGCCCACCGCAGGCCCAGCTCCGGGCGCCGGGGGAAGGTGGGAGCTTGGGGCTAGATTCCAGTGGGTCAGTCAGACCGGCTAGAGGGTGCTATGGGGGTGGAAGGGGGCTGGAGCAGGATCGTGCGCGCTGGCCCGCGTGCGTGAGACTGGGCGTGACCGTGGAGTGGCCCTGGCCGTCCGTGTGCACGCGTTTGTGTCCCCACTGCTCGCGGGCAGGACAGTGGGGGCGGGGGACAGCGTGCTGGGGCGGAAGAGTCTGGGTATCGCCAGAGAGTGGGGCTATACGTGAGCCCCCCCCCCGGGGGGAAGCCGCTCCCCACACCCCTGGCCTGGGGCAGATTTCTGGGGGAGGTGGTGGCGTGTGTCTCCGTGGCCGTCCACCTGGGCCACGACGGGCCTTCACACAGGAAACGAGGTTTCTGCTCCATCAAGGACCACCCAAGCGCTTGCATCAGGTCCAGGCGGGCACAGCGGGGCTCGTCCATCCAGGCCTCTTGCGGGGAAGCTCTTCTCTGCCCGGGAAAGCAGCTTCTCTCCGGGCAACATCCATCAAAGTCCTGTCGGGAAACCTTGCACGTAATACTAACGCGCTGGGACAGCTTCGAGGACAGGAGCTGTAAAATTAAAAACCATACCAAAGTCCCGGAGTGGGATTGAGGTGCTTTTCACTCTCCACTTTCACGCCGCCCCGGCACTTGGGTGGCGGGCATAATTAGTGTTTACTGATCCGCCGCAGCTGGGGTGCGGTAACCACGGCGACCGCGCCGCCCCGCCCCCCGCCCGTCTACCCGCCGCTCCGCGGCTCCGCCCCACCCCGGGACGCCCCGCCTCCCCGCGCTCCCTATTGGTCGCCAGCTCCGGCGCTCCCCGAACCCACCAATCACCGCACGCATCTCCTTACAAAGGGTGGAGAGACACCTCCCTCCCGAAGCCATGCTCTATACGGGAAAGCTAGGCTGATGGTTTAATTGAGGTTAACATAAACTCCAATCAGACTGGCAAAACGTGAGCAGGATTATCTAATCGTATTTACATTAAGGAGCAATACGAGAGCCCGAACTGTACCCAACAGCCGGCCCTGGAAGGATTTCTGGAGCGAAGAGCCATCAGATTGCGCTCATCCTATATGCATACCTGTGTATGCTCTAGTTCGGGTTCCATCCCTACCTAATTCTGTGTCCCTTCCCATCTGGGGATCTCTGTTTCCTCAGTTTAGAGAGGACTGGATAGTCTGTCGGGACCCTCCCAACTCCAAATTTCTATGAGCTGCGGAACCTGAGTCACCCCCTGAGAGGCAACGCTGTTTAGCATTCAGGCCTGAACAGAAAATCACCGAATGGGAGTCTGGTTTGACTTTGTTTTTTCTTTCCTTCTGTCTGCAGAGGAAGAAATAGCTGTCTCATTCCCCTTTGCCGGAGGAAAAAAAATCAATAGGTGTTTAATCTGCAAGGGAGATGAATTTCCCATCCAACCCAAGAAGATGTGGAGGGGCGCCTGGGTGGCTCAGTCGTTAAGCGTCTGCCTTCGGCTCAGGTCATGATTCCAGTGTCCTAGGATCGAGCCCCGCATCATCGGGCTCCCTGCTCTGCGGGAAGCCTGCTTCTCCTTCTCCCCTCCCCCTGCTTGTGTTCCCTCTCTCACTCTGTCTCTCTCTGTCAAATAAATAAGTAAAATCTTTTAAAAAAAAAAAAAAGATGTGGAATCGCTCTGGGCTGAGTATTGATTGAAGTGTCAGATGTCAGAGCTGGCAGGGATGAGAAACAATCTCATTCGGCAACCCCTTGCTTTACAGATAAGAAGTCTGAGGCCCAGAGACGCCAGGGGACTTGTGCAAAGCAGCCCAGTTTTCAGAACAGAAATACTATGTCTCTTCTGCCCCACCATGCTGGACAGCTCGGACCATTTGCTTTCCGCAGGGGACCCTGGTTTTCTGTGTCTCCCCCTCTTCTTCATCCTCTCCTACTGTCCAATAATAATTGGCAATGTACAAATCTGGCCCTCAGAAACTGGAGGCAAGGACCAAGCTGAGTTTTCTGGTACTAGCTAAGGTAGATTCCTTGAAAAAAGAAGTTGCCCTTAACTTGGCCACAATCTGAAACTCTGAAGCATGCCAGTGATTCTGCAACACACAGGCTTTGACTTTGCCGGAGTTGCAGATGATTTGACAAGCTTTCCAAACCTTAAAATGCAGAGTGGTGAAGCATTCGGTCAGCAGTATAGTGGCTAATGGCTGGATTCTCTTATTCCCCAAGTATCCCAAACTCACAACACAGAATCAGTTGGGTTTGGTACCTGTGAAGTCTTGCAGTCATCCAAGGATAGATTTCCTCATTTTACCAAACCCACCTCACCTCATTCCATGTACCTACATTTTTGGCCACCAGCTGTACCCCAGCATCAGGCATTTACTGAACTCCCCTACAATCTCATCAAATGGTAAGACTTTTATAAGGCACGGGAAGAATCTCAGAAGCTTTCCTCTGGCCTATTCTTGCCCTCTGTCTCTGCCTACCTTCTGCCCCAGGATAGAGCGACCTGCCTCCCCCCACCATGCGTACCCATTTAAACAGCTTTCAGGCTCCCTGTGGTTTTCTTCTAGTTTAATTCCTAAAATCCAACTTTTCCTAATTTCTCCAACACTGTTCTAATATAGACAAACACCCAAACTGGTTAACCATCTGCACAGAAATTGGAAGTTCATGGTGATGTCTAACCCAAGGAAGAAGGAAAAGGAGGAGGCAGAGGAGGGGGAGGAGAAGGAGAAGGAAAGAAGATAAAGGGCTAAAATGCATCTTTTCCCACCCTACACAGCAAGGTTCAAAATCTTTTCCACCATGTTCAAAGCAGAGCCTACTCGGCCGGTAATTGGTACTGCTCATTCATTCAACAAACCCTTCGAGCACCTACTCCGTGCAGGCATTGGGGGTACACTGGCAAATGAGGCAGACAAGGAAAGCCCTTGCCCCTAGAGCGTACCAGCTCTAGGCTGTAGTGGGAGCTGCCAGCAGAAGTTCCCAGTGCAGGAATAGTGTGAGACATTCAGTTGGATCACGAGGGAACAGAAAGGAGGGCAGATGGCTGGGGCAAAGTGCTCAGAGGTAGGGTGGCAGGAGGTGGAGTTGGAAGGGGAGGCAGGGCCAGAACTTGCAGAATTCTGTACTCCTATGTAAAGAGGTAGAATTTTATTTTAAGCCCAGTGCAAAACAATTGCAGGGTTTTAAGCAGAGGAGAGGCATGATCTGATTTACCTTTGTAAACACCACTCTGGCTGCTATGTGGCTAATAGACCATAGCATTATCTAGAGAGGAATCTTCTTGGCATGAGGAAAAGCAATCCATTCACTGATCTTGAGTTGACATCCCCATTCTGGACTTTAATTTGCCCCAGGAGGGAACACTGGTACTGGTTATCCCACCCAGTCTAGCTTGGGGTACAGTTGATTTTTGGCCTTTAGGTTGACAAATCAGTCTCTTATGACTTCTTTGGAATGAACCTCTGGGCAAGTGAACAAAAATCAGTTTCTAGACCTGCAAAGCTCTGACCTAGATTCTGTGCAAAGTCCTGCCCACCTGTGAGGTTGTATGAACAGTGGGTCTGAGCCTGCAAACCCTCTCTGCTGCTGCCATGTGCTTTAAAACACGCGCATGTTTATGGACCGAAGGAATGGCTGAATGAACGAACAAGTGAAGAAACAAACAAATGGCTGGCTGGTTGGCCAGAATGGGTGGATGGAAGGAACCTGTGGGTGTGTTTGTGTGGTGTGTGTGTGTACACATATATGCGTGGAGAGAGAGAGAAAGTTTGGGCTAATTGGAGACAGACAGGGTAAGGTCTCAGAGGAGAGGGAGAAGATGGATGAAGAAGGCCAGTGAAGAAGTTATTCTGGCCTCTAAAGCCACCCCCTACTTATTCTGGAAGATCCCTCAATAAGCCTTCCAGTCTCTTTGGCTGCCTGGACACCTATGCAAATGATAGGAAGCAGGTGGTCACCATCTCCCCAAGTCCTTTGCTCCTGGAGGGCAAATTCAATCACCCTCTCTTTAGACCCCACAGCCGGATTCACTCCTCCGTGGGCCTACAGACTTTCTACCCCCCTCCGATCTCCCTCCAGCTCTAGGTAGGGTTAGGAGGACCCAGGAAGAAAGAAGAGGGAATGGGACTGCTGAGACCCCAGGTTAGGGTTCCCTGTGGGGCCAGAGAAAGGTGGAAGCAGAGCCCTCCCAGCCCACTGCAAGGCCGGTCCTCTGACTCCCAAGGACCCACCTGCACAAAGGAGGGGCTATAGGGTACCAGCCTGGTAAGGGGCAGAACCAAAAAGCCTCATCTGACCAAGTCATTCTCCCCCACTCCCAAACTGCACCTCAAGAAGGGAATCCAAGGCCAACATACAAATGGCATCTGTGAGGTTAACATCTTCAACTAAGAGGCACTCTCTCTGGGCGCTGGACAGAGAAAAAAGCTTCCTATGGAACAACATGTCTGTTTAGCAGGACCAGGAAACGGAGAACAACGTGCCACCATTCTGCTGTGAGCCCACTCTGCTTGGGAAATCTGGCTTTTCTGATTCTGGTGGGAAGTCCCACCCTGCTCTGTTAGCAAAATGCTGAGAGACCAGTAATAAGAAGATGCAGGGCCTTGAAAGCATTCTGCAAGGTTTGCCTTTGTTCTCACGCAAGGTTTCCAGCAGGAGATAAATGCTTTCCACGTGGCCTGAGAGTGGAGGAGGCTTCTTTCCACCCGCTTTTGATCCTTAGACACTGCAGCACATAAACAATCATCATCCCACAGTTATTTTCCAGAAACAGAACCTCGCTCGCTGACCTCCTACCCCCACCTCTGAGCAGGACAACCATGTTCCCACACCATCCTGCATCCCACCCGGCTGACGACCCAAGAGCCATGCCTTTCAGTCCCAAGGGAGCTCATCATCCAGCGAGAAAAGGCTGGAAGCAAAGGATGCCCTCGATGGCATCCTTTGGTCACTTGGGCTCGCTGCCCAAAGCTGTCTTCCCCAGAGCCCCTGGGCTCCATGACTGTCCTGAGACAGACCACGGCCCTCTCCTCCTACTAGCATGAAATCAGATTCCAACAAACCCAAGGATGGGGGATAAACATTCTCATGGATGGCAGCAGACACGTCAATTATTACAGATTTCCTCGCTCTCCCTTTTCAATTTGTAGTACATAAATATAAAAATATTCCCTTAAAACGAACATCCTCTTTGATTAAGCACTTCCACTTCTAGGAATCTAATCCCAAAAAATAAGCAGGAATGTGGCAAAAGGAAAAAAAATTAGAAATAATTTAAGTGCCCAACAATAGGGAGTGAAGTGGTCTCTTGTACTTTGAGTCAAACTTGTGTACTCCTATCAGACAGAATTTTTGAGTTCATATCCTGCTAAATGAATACATATTTGTTTATAATAAGTTATACATGGGTACTACTGAACTAAAAATGGTGTGTGCCCTACAAAATATACAATATGGAAATTTTAACCAATATCCCCAATTTTTTATTTTATTCATTAATACTACAGAAACATTTGGGCTTAGAACAACATGATATTGGACATGTGCCATTGTTTCTTAAAATCTTAACACTTGGTGATAGAAAGGTCAATATATTTTTATACTTGGTTACAAGAGTCGCCACAATTGGAAACAATCATTTATAAAGACACAGATACAAATAGAAGAAAGGCATAATTGGGCACACTTATTAAGAAGTTAATTTTTCATTGTCATATGTTAAGTGTAGAGAGATTTTTATTGAAATTAGGTTAAGTAAATTTTCTACTGCTATAGGTCTCACATTTTTTACATTTTAAACGAATGCATCCAAAACACTAAAAATTTCGCTGGAAGATCTTTAAACAAGTTAGTAAATTTGGTTTCTGCATTTTAAAGTGGGTATAGGAGAATTTTTAGACATAAGTGCACTTTTTTCCAGCAATAGAGTCATATAACATTGGAAATCAAGATGCTCTATTTCTTTCAAAAAGTACTGTTTTATTCATTTTTTGAAATGTCACCATAATTTGAAGAGACAAATTCCATGTAATTATTTTAAAAGTTAAGTAATAGGGAATGGGAAGCCACAAAAATTCCTAACTCATTTTTATATTTATTAACTCTTAAGTAATATGCTACACAGTACACATCTAACCTTTGTGTACATAAGAGATTATTTGCTCATCCTGCATCGGGCTCCCCACTCAGTGGGGAGTCTGCTTCACTCGCTGCCCCTCCCCCTGGTCATGCTCTCTCTCTCTCTCTCTCACTCTCTCTCTCAAATAAATAAATAAAATCTTTTAAAAAAAAGATTTTTTGCTCATTCTCTATGTCTTTAATATTATAACATATGATAAGTATTTTATATTATATAAACACATAGTATATATTATACAAATGATATATATATTTATATAATAATGAATGAATATATAAAATGTTATGAAGATTCTACTATATATTAAAAGCTTCATTCTATTAACTGAAACACATCACTGATATGGTTCAAATTCTTTGCTGTAGTAGTTTGTAAATAAATTTCAAGTGTGGTATCAATTATCAGCTGATGTTTGTTGAGCACTTACGATGTGTTGGGCATAATTTAAGCACCCTACACATATGAATTCATTTTCTTTTCGCAGCCACCTGTCATGTAGATACAATTATTATCCCCATTTTACAGGGGAGGAAACTGAGACACAGGGAGGTTAGGTAACTTGCCCAAGGTTCCACAGTTAGCAAGCAGCAGCACTGGATTTTGAACTGTGACATCCAGGATTCAGGGACAGTGCTATTCCCCCCATGCTAGACCATTATCTGCGCAATGATGCTCAAGAATCTTGTTGTTGGGGCGCCTGGGTGGCTCAGTCGGTTAAGCATCTGACTCTTGATTTCAGCTCAGGTCGTGGGATCGAGCCCAACGTCCAGCTCTGTGCTTAGCGCAGAGTCTGCTTGAGATTCTGTCTTCCTCTCCCTCTGCCCCACCCCCCTCGCTAAGATAAATAAATAAATAAATAAATAAATAAATAAATAAATAAAATGTTAAAAAAAAAAGAATCTTGTTGAAGTCAAAGCAGGCGCCCTATCTGCATCACTTCTGTTGTTTTAACCATTATTAAAGACCTCATTTAATATTGAGGATATATGTCCTTCAATTATCCTTCCTATGGTGACTTACAAAAACATAGTTCATGTGTTTTGTTTTTGAAGCAGAACTTGGCGTCTGCCACAACTGAATCATGTTGGAAACATATGGACTTTCATCCAACTAGGCAGCAGCTCACTCCCACACTGCATTATGTTTCTCATACTTGTTTCTTCAAACATTCAGCAATTGCTTTCCTTGCACCTTCCAGCATATTTTCTGACAAAATACTACGTTTAAGTTCATCCCGACATCTTCGTCCATGTGTTATTCTGGCCAGTTTTGCCATGGCATGTGGCTTTTAAGCTTCTAAACATTGAATAGTAGTTGTTTAGCAAAAATGTTTCAGTGCTGAAATATTGTATGACTTTAAACATTGGTGTAATGTTGGGACTTACCCTTATACTCTTGATGTTTATCTTTTAACATCTTGCCTTTGGTGATAATCTCACGAGCTACTATCTCTGTATATAATATACAGTTAAGGTAAGGCCATCATGAATGAAATGACTATATATCCATTATTCACATGATCTTCTCAAGATATTAATACACTTTTAGCTGACTTTTCAGATCTGATGATATTGGGGTTTTTTTTTTCCTTTTACATCTAGTAAGAATTATGACGAGCTCATGCTAGAAATTGAAGAAGAATCCACTCTGCTAGTTTCTCGTTCTCTTCTCATGCTCTACATTTTCTTTGCAGGAAGATTTTTAGGCCACCTGTTCATTTATGAAGGTTATTAGTTCAAAGAATATAATCTGGCAAAATCTCTTTAACCTAGACTCACAAACTGCAGTAAACTGCAATTTACTGAAAGCAGACAATGCCGTGGGGGCCCTGCTGCCCGACCCCAGGACCCACTGGTGCCACGGTAGTTCTTTCTTCGGTTTGGATAAAAATACATATGAAAGGAAGTTGCAGGATTTTCTTCCCTCATCCCAGTGGATTGTCTTGCACGCGCCCCACCTTGGGGACCACAAGGGACTACTTTGTAGTTATTAAAAATTATGTTATAGCAGATGATATACAAGGACATGGGCAAATAGTCACAATATACTGAATGGTAAAAGTTTCAGACACAGGATATATAGGATAATTTAATTTTATACTTAAAAGTGTATACACACATATGACAGTTATTCACATAAATGGCAGGAGGCAAATCAACATGTTCGCCTAGCAATACTTCATGCTCATCTGCACCTGAACCAAGCTGCACCCTTCTGGGTTAAATGGGTGTGGAGGGCACACATCACCCTGGAAAAGAGGGAGTGAGAGAACACGCCTGACCGCCAGCACCAGTGAGCTCATGGGACTGGGGGACGGCTGAGGGGGAGGCCCAGAGTCAGGGCTCAGCTTTATGAGAGCAGCCCAGGTGAGCCATGAGCTGCCTGAAAACTAGCTCGGTACCAGGTGCTCGGGCGGATGGAGGGGGAGTAGAAAGTGTGAGCCAGCAGGCGCATTTCCCAGCTCCCAGCTCCGTCCTGGGGCGGGCTTTCTGTCAGCGCAGCCTTAAGGAATGACCTGGTCATGATAACATGGTTCTTCCAAGGAACCTCACGAGACTTCATGTCTTGTCCTCACATGCCAGACAACGTGAGCTGGAATCCTCATGTCAAGAGGAGAGAGTTGCTCTTGACAGGCGAAACCGGAATGGAGCATCTAGCATCTGGGCAACATGAAGCCTTTGGCCCGAGGCAGTGGGTCCCAGACTCCATGTTCCCACAGGTTCTGCTCAGCACTCACATCGCTGAGGTCCCACGTCTCGAGTCTTCCCTCCTCTGAAGGCAGGGGCTTGGTTTGGGGTCTTGCTAAGGCTGACACCAAACGGCTGGTTAGTAGTGCCCCTGGCCTCTCAATGCCTATTTTGCAGGTCTTCTAGGCCTGATGGGAGACCAGGGCAGATACCTGAGGGGACCTGGGACTGACCGCCCACCCTTGGCCAAGGCCCGTCGGACTCCCACCTGTCTTCCTGCGCTCACCACAGCGGAGGGCTGGGTCCCAGGCCAAGACACACCAGTGCCAACGGGGAGCTTGAGGAACCTGGAAGAGTTAGGGAATGTGCCAGAAGCCCTGAGTTGCCCATCATCCACCACACTTGAGGCTTTTCCTGGCCCTGCTGCTGAAATCAGTCCTGGGTCTGTCAGCCTATGTGGCCCACTGCTGTTTCTTCTTCCCAGGATCAGAGCCTTGGGCCAAAGAGACAATAAAATAATAATAGTATTTATTATAGCTGCCATGTATTGAGGACCCCAATAAAACAACTGGCCCTTTACACACATTCTTTCTTTTAATCCTATTAACAGCCCCTAGAGGGTAGGTTCTTTCATCTTCATTTTTTATAGATAAGAAAACTGAGGCTCAGAGGTTAAAATCATAATTTGCCCAACGTCTCACAGCCAGGAAGCGGGAGAGCTAGGACCTGCTGAGCCCGGGTGTGTCTGTCTGGGAACCCTGTCCAGCCCTGCCTATGTCTGGACCAGTCAGCAGGGAACTTTAGCTCCTGTCCCAAGGTCCGCTCCGGCGGCCTCACGAGGAACGGGGCGGACGGGTGTGGCACTTGGCGACCACCAGCCACTGTGGCATGGGACTTCGGATGCCCGCCGGGGAGTGTGCGTGTGCGTGTGCATGGGGGAGTGCCTGTGAGTGTTTGTGTGTGAGTGAAAATGTGTGCCCGTGTGTTTGGAGGGGCACACAGATTCTCACCCGCCCAAACTGGGGGTTGTGCTCTCATGTGAGGCACTAAAGGCCAAACGCGTGCTCTGTACACTTGCCAACTCCGGGGCCTCTGTCTAAAGTAGCCTATTTTAGGGATGAGAAGAGAAGCCCCACACACATCTAAGAGGCCACCAGGAGAGCTGATTATGATTTTTAAGAGCTAATGCTACCACCCACGACTCACTGTTTATGGACGATCCTTGCTCACTGTCTCTATCATAAACTGTGTGCAAGACGCTGTATATACGCGAGCCAACCGAAGCACTTGGTGGGCAGAGACAGCAGTACTAGCGAAGGGGCCGGGAGGCGAGAGGGCCCCACGGCTGCTGGATGAGATGAGCACGGAGGCCGAACAAAGGCAGAGGAACTCCTGCGCGCAGCTGGGTGGCCGTCTGCTGAAGGTGACGGATCCCGTTAAGTTATGCAGCCAGGCGCACACGGAGGGGCCGTGTCCCTGTAAATCAGCAACAGGCCCACATCTTTGGGAAGGCTCCTGCAAGCTTAGGGGGTCTGAACAGGCCCACTGCCTGGGTAAAAAGGAAGAAAAAGAAAGGAAGAAGAAGGGGCGGGGGGGGGGGGGGCTGTGGCTATCTCACAACTTCGAAAGCCAGGCTTTGAGCAGCAGAGGTGGGGCAAGAACCCCAGGGATCCCCCAATCTCCCCTCCAGGGCCCTGGGAGAATCTCAGGCCCTGGGGCTGCCGACTCAAGCCCAGCACTGCCCACCCTGGTGCAGACAGGCCTGCAGCCTGGAGGGGACCCAAGTGTGCTGGCTCCCTCCAGAGAGTTTGCCTCTGCTCTGGGATCTGCCTCGGCTAAAAGGCACTTGTCCCTGGACAGCAGCCATCAACTCGCTCCCTCCGATCCTTCCAGCGCTATCAAGTCTGATTCCACGACTGTGCAGGGCATGGGGGCAACATTCGTCCCGGAATGGTGGGAGAAAGGCGGTCCGACCGCTGGAGCAGGAGAGACCACAGCAGGCACTGAGCCCACCATCTCTTTCACTTGGCAGGTGAGGAGACTAGTCCCAGAGAAGTCTCGGACAGGCCCAGGCTTGATGATGGAGCTGAGAGCAGAGCCCAAGTCTCTTGCTGGCCAGCCCAGGGCTCAGTGCAACAAGCTGACCAGGTCAGGTCTCTGCTTTGTGGCTGCAACATTTCTGAAATGCCACCTGCTCTGCAACGAATGGCCTGAAATAAAACCTAATAGGCTGATCACTTAAAAATACGTTGTTTGGTAAAATAAATAAATAAATGCATAAATAAAGCCTTCAGCTCCAGCTCTTCAGTTTTGCTTTGGCTTCCCGCCCCCCGCCCCCATCACCTACTGCAGACAAAGGCAGGAATTAATCACTATTGTTCACAGAGCAGCACCGTTCCTGCAGACATCATCAAAGATGCTGATGCCTCCGGGAGGAGGTGAACAACCTCCACGGTATTGACTTCCAATACTGTGGAAATAAAGGGAAGAAGGAGGTGAGGGGAGAAGGGGAGGTGGAGGGAGGAGGAAGGCGGGAGAAGGGAGAATAGCTGTGGCCCCCGCGCTCTCTTCAACAGCCCAGGGTCTGCCTTGTGGTGGGTACCTACTCCATTGGCAATGTTGTGCACATTTATGAAAAGTCACATACACTGGAGAGCATTCTGCTTCCCTAAGGGAAAGCTCTTTTTGGTATTTAGAAAGGCAAAATCTCTTTTGAGATCTTTTCAAAACTAATGGGCAAGTTGCACAACCCTGTGAATGTCCTAAGGCCACTGAACTGTACAATCAAAGCCGGCTAAAATGATAAAGTTTATATCATGTATATTCCACCACAGTTGTTAAAAAGGAAGAAAAACCTAATGGGAATAAAGAGAAAAGTGCTCAGTTGTTTCCAGATGTAGCCCCTGGAAAGACAGCCCGAGCCCACTGGTGCTGGTCGGAGTAAGGAAAACACCCAGGCCAGTGCAAGCTCCCGGGCTTGGCCAGCGATCGGCACCCAGCAGGGGCATGCCTCGGCGGTGGGGGCCCTGCCCCAGGTGGACCCGCCCGCACACTTCGAATCCTCAGCCTTAGAAACCAGGGCAGATCCGAGGCTCCTGCGTCCACGGAGTGTGGCTGAGCTCGGAGCCTCCAGTCCAGGCTGCTTCTACACTCAGTCTAGATGAAGGGGGAACCGACTCGCAGAGGCTGTGTTCCAAGGCCACAGCCGTTGGAAGGGCAGAGTGTAAAAACACTCATCAAAGGGAATCCATTCGGCAAGCCAGCCACCGTGCTAGACACGGACACGGACAGCCCCGGGAGATGCACAGAAGTGCGGTCTGTGCGGTCACCCGCCTGGCGTAGGAGGCATGAGAGGTATGAGAGCTCACGGGTAGGGCAGTTGTCTCCGAGAAGCTGGGGTTGGAGGACCTGTGCTGGGAGGGCTCCAGGGCATAAAGTTTATGTCATTAAAAAGTGACTTGAAAAAATACATGACTGGTTCCTCCAGAAGTTAAACACAGATGTATCACATGACCCAGCAATTCCACTGCTAGGTACATACCCCAAAGAACTGAAAGCAGGGACTCAAACAGACACCTGTTACATTAGTGTGCCTGGCGGCATCGTTCACGACAGCCTACGGGTGGAAACAACCCAAGTGTCTGGCAGTGGATGAATGGATAAACAGAATGTGTATATACATGATTAGTATTATTCAGCCGTAAAATGGAAAGTTCTGACAAGCTACGAACGAACATGGACGAACCTCAGAAACATCATACTAAGTGAAATAAGCCAGACAAGAAAGGACAAATACTGTATGATTCCACTTATATGAGGCACCTAGAATAGTTACATTCATAGAGACAGTAGATTGGAGGTTACTAAGGACTAGGGGTGGGGAGAATGGGAGTTGTAGTTTAATGGGTATAAAATTTCTGCTTGGAATGATGAAAATGTTCTGGTAAAGGCAGCACAACATTGTAAACGTACTTAATGCCACTGAACTACACAATTAAAATGGTTAAAATAGTAAATTTTATGTTATGTATATTTTTCCAAAATAACAAAAAGTTCTTCAGTTACTTAACTCCTCGTGGGGGAGAAAAACAATCCGTCTCACGCTCAGATTACATAAGGCTCCCACAGGCTGGGAGAAAAGAAGCCAGGAACAGTTAGGTGGACTTTCGATTCCTTCAACGGCACACCGGATTTTCAGACCAAGCTGCCTACTGGAGGAAAAAATACTGGATAAAATAGAAGCAAACTCCTTAAAAGCATCACTAAGCTGACCAGATAGTAACTACCAGGCTCGAGTCTAAGGGGAAATGGGAACCCGGAGAGGTAGCAGAACAACGAAGCATCTCAGCAGCTTTTACCTTCAGGGCCGTTGCTAGAACGGGCAAATGAAACGGGTTTTACTTTAACAGACTTTTGGGAAAAGGAAACGGAAACCGAGGCCTGGGACTCCACCAAGACAGGGAACCCAACGGGACACCCTCCCCACATGGAAGCCCCACGGGGGCCCAAACCCATCCTCCCCACCCCACATGCACACACAGCTCGGGGGTCACAGGCAAGAGGGCTCTGCAGCTAGCAAGCCAGGCAAGGAAGACAATGAAAGGAAAAACACCTCCCTGGCCACTGGCCCTGGAATGGATTTGCAGCCTGGACTCACAGGGAAATTCAAGCTGGGACTCTGGTATAAGGTGGTCCCAGATGGGCCCAGCCGACTTGGCAGGTACAGAGTCAGTAAGTATTGGTGCAGTCTCTGCCTCCTCGCTGCCTTCTGTGCCCTCTAGCTGCGCGGGCTTCCTCCCATTTCCTGGAGGCTCCCGCGCTCTCCTGCCCCCCGCCCCTCCCTGTGGGCTCTACATTCTCTCTGTGATGGCTAACCTAGGCTCATCCTTCTGACCTTGGCTCCGCGGACATTTCCTCAGGGAAGCTTGCTCTGCCCCCAAGTCTAAGTCAGGCCCCTTTGTAAACACACCTCTATAAAACTTCCTTCCTTGCTTCCAGAGCAGTTAAATCGGTTTTGAATTAGACATTTATTAGTGGGATTATTTGATTAATATCTCTGTCCCTCACAAGACTATAAACACGTTGGTAGCAGGAAATATATCTGGTAATATTCATCATAAATGCTAGTATTTAGCACATAGGAAGTACTCCAAATTAATTTTGAACGGCTGAATTGCAGGAGGTTGGAACGCAGAGTTTGTCCCAACTTTGCCACTTGTCTTGGGCCCTTTGTTGCGCACTGATCTTTCTGAAATTTAGTTTCTCCTCTTGTATAATGGAATAATGAGACCTAGCCACCTACTGCCCAGGGTTCTTACAGGGTCCAAAGAAAACCCAATGTATGAACAATGTAAGGAATTTTATTAGAGGATTGCAGCTGGAGTAGTATCAAAGTATGCTGTATGACTACCACTTTTGGGGGGCTTACTCTAAACCAGGCACTATGCAAAGTGCTCCAAATACATTATCTCATTTAATCCTTATTTTAAAAACTGTGAAGAAGATACTAAGGTCTTTATTCTACAAACGAAGAAACTGAAGTCCTAAGAGGTTCAAGAAATTTGCTTCAACTCCAGTTGAGAAATTTGGGATCTGAACTCAGGTCTCTCTGATCCCAATGCCCGCACACTCTTACCCCCCAGGCCCCCGCGTCACCCCAGAGCCCCACGCGGCCCAGCATTGCTCTGACACAGCAACGTCCACTCCGGAACTGGCCGGCTGGCTTGCTAGGAATCAAGGAGTGAACATCAGGGGTCCTCTCCTATTATTCATGTCCTTCCCAAATTCACTGGGAAGGAATGTACCAGAGCACAGCACTCCCCAGTATAAAGGACCTGGATCTGCCCCAGTTGTGCAAAGCCTTCTGACTCCTGCCACGTCACAGAGGTGTTCCCATCACTTTGGTGATGGTGCCCCTTGCCTCATCTTGCCCAACATCTGCTTGGTTCTTGAAGGCTTTCCTCCGGCCCTCCGCTCACAAACACACCAGTTCAAGCAGTCCTTGAGTTCCAAAAGGTCACAGGAGGAGAGGCTGATACTAAAGAAAGTTCTTTCTCATTTTTTTTTTAAAGATTTATTTATTTATTTGAGAGAGCGAGAATGAGAGAGAGAGAGTACATGAGAGGGAGTAGGGTTAGAGGGAGAAGCAGGCTCCTTGCTGAGCAAGGAGCCCGATGCGGGACTCGATCCAGGGACTCCAGGATCATGACCTGAGCCGAAGGCAGTCACTTAACCGACTGAGCCACCCAGGCGCCTCGTTCTTTCTCATTTAATGAAAGGTTTTTAAACATGATCTTTCAACCTTAAGACAAAAGACAGCTTTAAATTTTTGCCACTTGTCTCCAGATCCAAAAGTACCGTTTCCTAAGTTTTTGAAGAGACCTACACTTCAGTCTGCTTTGGAATTCATCAGCTTACAGTTTCCATTTTGTTCTTTGGAAGGCCTTCATATAGTTACCACAAAGTTGTCTCCAACTTCAATCACCCAAGGAGTGGGAAAAGCCTCTGTGTCCCATGCTCCACATAGTGATGTGTGCAAGTATGTCCTTAAAATCCCTCTGGGTAGTAAAGATGAAGGGTGACAACTGGAAGGGTTTCCACTGTTGTTTTCTAGGACCCTGAAATTAATTAATACAAACAAGAAAAATCCAAAACAGTAAGAGCTCAACGATTGTATTTTGAACATCTAACCTAGGTTATGAGTAGATAGCTATTTTATTTTAAACATAGGCACACTAAGTTTACTTTCTGCAAAAAGGCATTTGCAGCTCCTACTCAAAGCTCAAGGAAATTAAAACAACACACACACACATACACACACACACACCATCTCAGACGTATTTTCACCAAAGATAATGAACAGAGCAGACAAATCAGTCTGACAGGTAATTTACCATTAACGGTTTGATTTCATCAGTCTAGCCACAATGCATTATGAACTAGGAAAATTAGACAAGTCAAGGGGATGATACTATCAGTGTTTAATGTTTATTTTCCATTACCTGGCAGCACAATTATTCTCAATAAATATAACCATTCTCTAAGAGAAAAACTTGAAGCAGTTCGGCTCATAAAATAGTACTATTAAAGTTTCAAGCAGACTCAGCTACTTGGAGAAAGAGATCATGTGCCTTTTATTGAGGACCAGTGTGACAAGCAGAAAACTATGCAGATTGATCTCTCTGTTTAGGTAAAATGAAGGGAAACAGGGCAGTCTCTGGATAAATAACTTCCATATTCACTAAGTGAAAGATGTTTTTCTCCTTCCCTTTTGAATGTCACGCAAAATGTAATCATTTTCAAAATGAGTTGACAGTTCTGTGTTGGTTATCCCAACCCAAAGCAACATAGGACAGAGATCTTGAAAATCTTATGTCAATACAGACTAGATCAATAAATGTCACACATACTCTGGTGCCTTAAGCCTAGGTATAAACTCATCCAAAAGTGACTGAGACAAGAGTCTTAATAGATCTCACTGCCTATCAGACTTCTCAGAAACTGAGTTTTCAAAAATAGGTAAGTTGTTTGAAATTAGCCTCAGATACCAATATCTCTGTCATATGGGGACGTTCTTCTTCCTAACCATCTGTTTTGAAAAAAAGAGTGAAAGACAATTTGTAAAAAAAATTAGATTCCTTACATTTCAAGCATAATTTAAATGTTCCTAATTTTACTATTGTGTCCCCTTTAACCAATTAACAAACAAAGCAGCTGAGAATCCAAGAAGAGCTTTAAGACAGCATCTTCTTGGGAGTGGAAAGAATTACAAGAACACCAAAGCTGAGTGGGGGTAGAACAGTTTCTAAGGCTTGATAAGGTCAATCTAGCTCCTTCTCCCAAAAGAAGCGTAAATTGAGGGCTGATATATAAGAAAAACAGCAGCAGCAGTAGTAATAATAATAATAGAGCTATAGCAAGGACTCCAGTCTGCAGATACCAAAGCATTTACAGTTGGGAATGACTGAAAGAAGAGTGTGGTGTGTATCCCGTTTCTCATGCCGCTCTCACTCCCTAGTATAGCCCCCACTGATCGCTTATTACCTTCATGATTGCTATTCCCTTCCTCCGTTTTGGCTTGTTGGTCTTCCGCTTATTAATTTCTAGGTGCTCTTTATATATTGGGGAGATTAGCCCTTTGTCTATGACAGACTCTCTCCTTTCTATTGCTTTTGTGTCAGTCTTGGGAAGTATTTTTCCCCTGGAATTTGCCCATTTTATATAAATTTTCAAATTTATTGGCATATTTCAATAAAATCCTTCTTTTTAAAGATTTATTTTTTACAAATTTCATTTATTTTTATTTATTTGAGAGAAAGAGCACGCACATGAGTGGGGGGTGGGGCAGAAGGAGAGCGAGGATCTCCAGCAGACTCCACGCCCAGCTCGGAGCCTGACATAGGGGCTTGATTGCACCACCCTGAGCCGAAACCAAGAATCGGATGCTTAACCGACTGAGCCACTTAGGCACCCCTCCATAAAATCCTTACTACCTTTTAGATATCTCTAGAATTTATGATGGTGTCCACCTCCATTTTTGTGCTTGATACAGGCTATTTACTTTCTCTCTCATCAGTTTTATTAGGTTTTTTTTTCAAATGACTATTTTTTGGCTTTACTAATCCCTACTCTTGTACACTATTTTTTTCTTTTAATGTCATGACTTCTGTCCTTCTACTTCTGTGGGTTGAATTTGCTGTCCTTTGCTTATTTATAGCAGGTGAACTGTCATATTTTCAATATCATTCAGTTATAGTATTTTTAAATTTCTGTTGTGATTTCTTCTTCGACCTCTGGGTTATTTAAAAGTGTATTGCTTAATTTCCAAGCACATGTGACTTTTATAGTTCCCTTTGATGTCGATCTCTTGCATAACTCCACACTAGTCAGAAAGCACTCTCTATATGAGTCCACTGAAAGTTGAAATTATCTTTACTGCCCAACATATGGTCAATATTGATAAATATATCATGTGTACTTTATTTTTATTTTTTAAAAAGATTTTATTTATTTATTTGACAGAGAGACAGCGAGAGAGGGAACACAGGCAGGGGGAGTGGGAGAGGGAGAAGCAGGCTTCCCGCTGAGCAGGGAGCCCGATGCGGGGCTCGATCCCAGGACCCCAGGATCATGAACTGAGCCAAAGGCAGATGCTTAATGACTGAGCCACCCAGGCGGCCCATCACGTGCACTTTAAATGAACATGCACTCTAACATTGTGGCAAATTTATGGTGTTGTTTACATTTCTAATATGCTTGATCTTCACATATTCCATCAGTTATTAAAGGAGGTGTGTTAAAATTTCCCTCAATGGTTGTGAATAGGTCTATTTCTTCTTTCAGTTCTAGCTTTCCATATTTTGAGGCTATGTAAATAGCTGCATGAAATTTAGACTTTTTATATCCTTCTGGTAGACTGGCTCTTTTATCAATATGATAATAGCTTTAATATGATAATAGCTTCATCTGGGCTTCTGACAGACTGGCTATCAATTGGAGGTTCCAGTGACCCCGCTTCCTTTGGTTTGATTAATTTGCTAGAGCAGCTCACAGAACTCTTGAGAGGCATTTTACCTACTAAATTACTGGTTTATTATAAAAGGATAGAAGTCAAGAACAGCTGGATGGAGGAGATGCATTAGGGCAGGGTATGTGGGAGCAGACACAAAGCTTCCATGCCCTCTTCTGGGTGTGCCACTGTCCCAGCACTGGAGACTCCCTAAACCCTGTCCTTTTGGGGTTTTATGGAGGCTTCATTTCATAGGCATGAATGATCAAATCACTGACCATTGGTGACTGATTTAACCCCCAGCCCCTCTCCCCTCCGTGGAAATGAGGGTGGTGGGACTGAAAGTTCCAACCCTCTAATCTCATGGTTGTTTCCCCTGGCAACCAGCTCCGTCCTTACGTGCTCCAAAAGTCAATTCATTAACATAAACCCAGTTGTGGAGGAAAGGGGCTTGTCATGAAGACCCCCATTTCACCTTTATGGTTCTGAAGCGATTTCAGGAACTGAGGACAAGAGACCAAATATTATAACAAAAAATGCTCCCATTGCTAGGAACTATAGGCAAACCCCAAATACATATGAGAAATATATGTTTGATCATTCAAATCACCAAACATATATTTCTCATAAGTCACAATATCACAAGTATAGAATTCTAGGTTGGCAGTTTACTTATAGCACTTTATAATTTTTATTGAGAAGTCCACAGCCAGTTTTATTATTGCTCATTTGAAGGCAATATGTCCTTTTCCTTTTTTTTTAGTTTTTAGCAGTTTCTCCATGATGCCCTAAGATGCAGTTTTGTGTTTATTGTGCTTGTGTTTGTAGAGCTTCCTCAATCTATGGTTTTCTGAATTTCAATCTCTTTTAGACAATTCCCAGCCATTATCTCTTCAAATAATTATGCTTCTGCCATATCTTCTCTCACCTTGCCTGAAACTCCTACGTATGCTAAATTTTCTTCACCATGTCCTATATAACCCTTTTGCTCAATTCTTTAGTTTAGTTCTTTTCTCTCTCTGAGTTTCAGTCTGGATATTTTCTTTTGACATATCTTCTCGTATAATTCTCTCTTCAGCTGTGTCTAATATGTAAGCTTGCCTTTGAGTTAATTTCAGTTCCTATATTTTTCAATCCCAGAATTTCCATTTGAATCTTATAATTTCTAGTTCTCTACTGAAATGCTTGATCTTTTCATTTAATGTCTTGAACATGCTAATCACAGCTTTTGAAAAGAAGGACAATGGCAATATTTGGAACTCACATGTAACTGTTTCTATTATCTGTTTTTTCTATTGATTTTCATCAATTATTCCTTTATTATCTATTTTTTTATTGAATGCCAAACATTGTTTCTGAAAAATTGTGAAGTGGATATTCTGGATGATCCTATAGTCCAGAATAGATGGTAAATTACTTTTAAAATTGTAAACACATCCTCACCTTCTTTCTTATTGTGACATAATTTGCATACAGGGAAATTCAGGGGCTTAAGAGTTTGAGGAACTTTGGCAAATACATAAGCCATGCCCCTATCAAAATAGGGCACATTTTATCACTTCTTATGCCTCCTTCCCAATAATTTCCTTCTCCACAGAAAATAAATTTCAAGAGATGAATGCATAAACAAATTGTGGTATAGACACAAAATGTATAAACAAATTGTGGTATACCACAGCAATAAAAAGACTGTAGTATACACATCAGAGGTTCTGAGTGAATCACAAAACATTCTGACTGAATCAAAGAAGTTGAACAGAAAAGAGTGAATGTAGTATGGTTACATTTACATGAAACTCAGGAAAAGTCAAATCTAATCTATAGTTATAGAAAGCCCATCAGTGGTTGCTTGGGACCAGGGGTGGAGGACAGATATTGGCTGAAAGGGGGCACATGGAATTTCTGGGAGTGATGAAATGTTCTTTGTGTTGATTGTGGTAGTGGTTTACACAGGTACATGCATTTGTCAAAACTAATCAAACTGTACACTTAAAGTGGGTGTATTTTATTATATGTAAATTGTACTCCAATAATATTTTAAAGGGTTATCCAGCTTTTCTAGTTGTTCTCAGCTGGAAGGTTCATCTGATACAAGTTAATCTGACACAGCAGCCAGAAGCATAAGTGTATTAATATAATTTTGCGTATTATTTCAGCCACATTGCTTAATATTCTCAGTTCTGTATTATCTGCAGGTTTTAATGCTTTAAGTCATTAACAGAAGATTTTTAACAACATGGTTTAAGACAAAGTCTTAGGTCACTCAAAAGTATTCTGGTAGTATATCACCAAGCTACTTTATTAGTACTCTCACTATTCAACAGCTGGATATTTCTCTAAAAATAATAGAAGATAACTTATTTTTATCTCTTTATCCACAGGACATCATGTGCAATTTCATCAAAGTCTTTGCTGAATCCAAGATTGTATTCACAGCATTCCTTTCATCAACCATTTTTTACTTCAGAAAAAAATTATCCATTTTGAGATTTATGAATATTTTCTCTATTATCTATCAAACATCACTGACATATGTTCTTGGACTCCATCTGCAACTTCTTTAAGAAGAAGAAGCCTACTGGAATGTAGTTGGCCTGGTCCTGGAGATAGAGTCATTTAAAACTTTCCATGGCTTTTCTTTGTTCTGCAATCATATCTCTACATTACTTATTTTATACTTCTCTATTCGAAGATTATTTTGTTTGCTGGAGATGTGGGCCTTGTACTTCTTACTCTGAATATAGCTTAGGAGGCACTTTTAGCACACGTCAGGATAGTTGAAGGTCTTAATTCAATGGATTATTTCTTTGTGTGTTATATAATCTATACTAAGCAGACATCATTCAAATTTTCTAAATAGGTAAGTGGCATCATATAATTATACTAAAGTGCTGCCTATTTCCTTTTATTTTCTCTTAAATGCTCTTCATCATGCTTCCAATCCTTAGATTTATATATTTCCTTACAAATAAATGTCTTATTTAGGTACCACACAACTTGTCTTTCCTATTCAATCTATTTCACTTAAATTGAATCTTAATGTATTTCTCCATTTTCATCTGGTGTAAAGTGTTACTTTTGAAAATTCTGATAATCTAATACAAATCACATGCCTTTTTAACAGATGCCCAAAAGATTTGCTTTTCTTTATAGTCTCATAATTTCACTAGTGAATGTCTTGGTATTGGTTATTTTAGGTCAATATTAGTTATTTGCTGTGCTTTTCCAATACAGAATTTCAATTTCTTTCCTAATTTCAGTGTTCTTGAAATACTTTTGTCTTTTGCTTATCTTGATTTTTTTAATGAACTAGTAATTCCATGTGTGATCTTCATTACCTATCTTCAATGACACTTTTTTTTAAATTTCAAAATATGGTTTATAACTGGATTCTTCTACTATAAAGGCCATTATTGGAACAACTGTCAAAATTTGAATGGGGTCTGAGGATTAGATGGTGGTAATGTACCCATGTGAATTTTCTGATTTTGATGGTTATATTGCAGTTATATGGGAGAATGTCCTTGTTTGTAGGAAATACATGTCCTAATTCCTGAACTTGGGAGTATGTTACCTAACAAACAAGATTTTGCAGATGTAATTAAGTTAGTATTTTTTTTTTCCATTCAGAACGTGCCCTCTTTAATAACCATCACTAGGCTAACCCATCCTCCCACTCCCCTCCCCTCTAGAACCCTCAGTTTGTTTTTCAGAGTCCATTGTCTCTCATGGTTCATCTCCCCCTCCGATTTCCCCTCCTTCATTCTTCCCCTCCTGCTATCTTCTTCTGCTTTTTTTTTTTAACATATAATGTATTATTTGTTTCAGAGGTACAGATCTGTGATTTAACAGTCTTGCACAATTCACAGCGCTCACCATAGCACATACCCTCCCCAATGTCTATCACCAAGCCACCCCATCCCTCCCAGCCCCCACCACTCCAGCAACCCTCAGTTTCCTTCCTGAGATTAAGAATTCCTCACATTAGTGAGGTCATATGATACATGTCTTTCTCTGATTGACTTATTTCACTCAGCATAACCCTTTCCAGTTCCATCCACATCATTGCAAATGGCAAGATTTCATTCCTTTTGATGGCTGCATAATATTCCATTGTGTGTGTGTGTGTGTGTGTGTATATATATATATATATACCACATCTTCTTTATCCATTCATCTGTCGATGGACATCTTGGCTCTTTCCACAGTTTGGCTATTGTGGACATTGCTGCTATAAACATCGGGGTGTACGTACCCCTTCAGATCCCTACATTTTTATCTTTGGGGTAAATACCCAGTAGTGCAATTGCTGGATCGTATGGTAGCTCTATTTTCAGCTTTTTGAGGAACCTCCATACTGTTTTCCAGAGTGGCTGCACCAGCTTGCATTCCCCCCCACAACAGTGTAGGAGGATTCCCCTTTCTCCGCATCCCCACCAACATCTGTCATTTCCTGACTTGCTAATTTTAGCCATTCTGACTGGTGTGAGGTGATATCTCATTGAGGTTTTGATTTGGCTTTCCCTCATGCCGAGCAATGTTGAGCACTTTTTCATGTGTCTGTTGGCCATATGGATGTCTTCTTTGGAAAAATGTCTGTTCATGTCTTCTGCCCATTTCTTGATTGGATCATTTGTTCTTTGGGTGTTGAGTTTAAGAAGTTCTTTATAGATTTTGGATACTAGCCCTTTATCTGATATGTCATTTGCAAATATCTTCTCCCATTCTGTCGGTTGTCTTTTGGTTTTTTGGTGTGCAAAAGCTTTTTATCTTGATGAGGTCCCAATGGTTCATTTTTGCCCTTGCTTCCCTTGCCTTTGGCGATGTTTCTAGGAAGAAGTTGCTGCGGCTGGGGTCGAAGAGGTTGCTGCCTGTGTTCTCCTTTAGGATTTTGTGGACTCCTATCTCACATTTAGGTCTTTCAATCATTTGGAGTCTATTTTTGTGTGTGGTGTAAGGAAATGGTCCAGTTTCATTCTTCTGCATGTGGCTGTCCAATTTTCCCAACACCGTTTGTTGAAGAGACTGTCTTTTTTCCATTGGACCTTCTTTCCTGCTTTGTCGAAGATGAGTTGACCAGAGTTGAGGGTCCATTTCTGGGCTCTCTATTCTGTTCCATTGATCTATGTGTCTGTTTTTGTGCCAGTACCATACTGTCTTGATGCTGACAGCTTTGTAATAGAGCTGGAAGTCCAGAATTGTGATGCTGTCAGCTTTGCTTTTTTTCAACATTCTTCTGGCTATTCGAGGTCTTTTCTGGTTCCATACAAATTTTAGGATTATTTGTTCCATTTCTTTGAAAAAAGTGGATGGTATTTTGATGGGGATTGCATTGAATGTGTAGATTGCTCTAGGAAGCATTGACATCTTCACAATATTTGTTCTTCCAATCCATGAGCATGGAACATCTTTCCATTTCTTTGTGTCTTCCTCAATTCCTTTCATGAGTATTTTATAGTCTTCTGAGTACAGATTCTTTACCTCTTTGGTTAGATTTATTCCTAGGTATCTTATGGTTTTGGGTGCAATTGTAAATGGGATCGACTCCTTAATTTCTCTTTCTTCTGTCTTCTTTTTTTTTTGTGTATAGGAATGTCACTGATTTCTGTGCATTGATTTTATATCCTGCCACTTTACTGAATTCCTCTATGAGTTCTAGCAGTTTTGTGGTAGAGTCCTTTGGGTTTTCCACATAAAGTATCATATCATCTGCAAAGAGTGAGAGTTTGACTTCTTCTTTGCCGATTTGGATGCCTTTTATTTCTCTTTGTTGTCTGATTGCTATGGCTAGGACTTCTAATACTATGTTGAATAGCAGTGGTGATAGTGGACATCCCTGCCACGTTCCTGACCTTAGGGGGAAAGCTCTCAGTTTTTCCCCATTGAGAATGATATTCGCTGTGGGTTTTTCATAGATGGCTTTTATGATATTGAGGTATGTACCCTCTATGCCTATACTCTGAAGAGTTTTGATCAAGTAAGGATGCTGTACTTTGTCAAATGCTTTTTCTGCATCTATTGAGAGGATCATATGGTTTTTGTTCTTTCTTTTATTAATGTATTGTATCACATTGATTGATTTGCGGATGTTGAACCAACCTTGCAGCCCAGGGATAAATTCCACTTGGTCGTGGTGAATAATCTTTTTAATGTACAGTTGGATCCTATTGGCTAGTATTTTGGTGAGAATTTTTGCATCCATGTTCATCAGGGATATTGGTCTGTAGTTCTCCTTTTTAATGGGGTCTTTGTCTGGTTTTGGGATCAAGGTAATGGTGGCCTCATAAAACGAGTTTGGAAGTTTTCCTTCCATTTCTATTTTTTGGAACAGTTTCAGAAGAATAGGTATTAATTCTTCTTGAAATGTTTGGTAGAATTCCCCTGGGAAATCATTTGGCCCTGGGCTTTTGTTTATTGGGAGATTTTTGATGACTGCTTCAATTTCCTTAGTGGTTATAGGCCTGTTCAGGTTTTCTATTTCTTCCTGGTTCAGTTTTGGTAGTTGATACATCTCTAGGAATGCATCCATTTCTTCCAGGTTATCGAATTTGCTGGCATAGAGTTGCTCATAATATGTTCTTATAATTGTTTATATTTCTTTAGTGTTGGTTGTGATCTCTCCTCTTTCATTCATGATTTTGTTGATTTGGGTCATTTCTCTTTTCTTTTTGATAAGTCTGGCCAGGGGTTTATCAGTCTTGTTAATTCTTTCCAAGAACCAGCTCCTAGTTTCGTTGATCTGTTCTACTGTTCTTTTGGTTTCTATTTCATTGATTTCTGCTCTGATCTTTATTATTTCTCTTCTCCTGCTGGGTTTAGGCTTTATTTGCTGTTCTTTCTTCAGCTCCTTTAGGTGTAGGGTTAGGTTGTATATTTGAGATCTTTCTTGTTTCTTGAGAAAGGCTTGTATTGCTATATACTTTCCTCTTAGCACTGCCTTTGCTGTATCCCAAAGATTTTGAACAGTTGTGTTTTCATTTTCATTGGTTGCCATGAATTTTTTAAATTCTTCTTTAATTTCCTGGTTGACCCACTCATTCTTTAGTAGGATGCTCTTTAGCCTCCATGTATTTGAGTTCTTTCCGACTTTCCTCTTGTGATTGAGTTCTAGTTCCAAAGCACTGTGGTCTGAAAATAGGCAGGGAATGATCCCAATCTTTTGGTACCAGTTGAGACCTGATTTGTGGCCCAGCATGTGATCTATTCTGGAGAATGTTCCATCAGCACTAGAGAAGAATGTGTATTCCGTTGCTTTGGGATGGAATGTTCTGAATAGGTCTGTGAAGTCCATTTGGCCCAGTGTGTCATTTAAAGTCTTTATTTCCTTGTTCATCTTTTGCTTAGATGATCTGTCCATTTCAGTGAGGGGAGTGTTAAAGTCCCCCACTATTATTGTATTGTTGTCAATGTGTTTCTTTGCTTTTGTTACTAATTGGCTTATATAATTGGCTGCTCCCATGTTAGGGGCATAGATATTTACAATTGTTAGATCTTCTTGTTGGATAGACCCTTTAAGTAGGATATAGTGTCCTTCCTCATCTCTTATTACAGTCTTTGGTTAAAAATCTAATTTGTCTGCTATAAGGATTGCCACCCCAGCTTTCTTTTGGTGTCCATTAGCGTGGTAAATGGTTTTCCACCCCCTTACTTTCAATCTGGGGGTGTCTTTGGGTCTAAAATGAGTCTCTTGCAGACAGCATAGCGATGGGTCTTATTTTTTTATCCAATCTGATAGCCTGTGTCTTTTGATTGGGGCATTTAGCCCATTTACATTCAGGGTTACTATTGAAAGATAGGAATTTAGTGCCATTGTATTGCCTGTAAGGTGACTGTTACTGTATATTGTCTGTGTTCCTTTCTGGTCTATGTTGCTTTTAGGCTCTCTCTGCTTGGAGGACCCCTTTCAAGATTTCTTGTAGGGCTGGTTTCGTGTTTGCAAATTCCTTTAGTTTTTGTTTGTCCTGGAAGCTTTTTATCTCTCCTTCTATTTTCAGTGACAGCCTAGCTGGATATAGGATTCTTGGCTGCATATTTTTCTCATTTAGTGCTCTGAATATATCATGCCAGTCCTTTCTGGCCTGCCAGGTCTCTGTGGATAGGTCTGTTGCCAATCTAATGTTTCTACCATTGTAGGTCACAGATCTCTTGTCCTGAGCTGCTTTCAGGATTTTCTCTTTGTCTCTGAGACTCGTACATTTTACTATTAGATGTCCAGATGTTGACCTATTTTTATTGATCATGAGGGGGGTACTCTGTGCCTCCTGGATTTTGATGCCTGTTTCCTTCCCCAAATTAGGGAAGTTCTCTGCTATAATTTGCTCCATATACCTTCTGCCCCTCTCTCTCTTTCTTCTTCTTCTGGGATCCCAATTATTCTAATGTTGTTTCGTCTTATGGTATCACTTATCTCTCAAATTCTGCCCTCGTGATCCAGTAGTTGTTTATCTCTCTTTTTCTCAGCTTCTTTATTTTCCATCATTTGGTCTTCTATATCACTAATTCTCTCTTCTGCCTCATTTATCTTAGCAGTTAGAGCCTCCATTTTTTATTGCATCTCATTAATAGCCTTTTTGATTTTGACTTGGTTAGATTTTAGTTTTTATTTCTCCAGAAAGGGTTTCTCTAATAACTTCAATGCTTTTTTCAAGCCCAGCTAGTATCTTTAAAATCGTCATTCTGAACTCTAGTTCCGACATCTTACTAATGTCCGTATTGATTAGGTCCTTGGCAGTCGGTACTGCCTCTTGTTCTTTTTGTTGAGGTGATTTTTTCCATCTTGTCATTTTGTCCAGAGGAGAATAGATGAATGAGAGAACAAAATGCTAACAGGGTAACAACGTCCCCAGAAAATATACTAATCAGAAAAGACCTGAAACCGGGGGAAAAGAAAGGGAAAGAAAGAAAAGAAAAGAAAAAAAAAGATAAAAACAAAACAAAACAAAAAAAACAGAATATGATCAAATATGATCATGCTGGTGCATAGATCAGTGCCACACACTAGATTTTGGGCGTATTTTGGTCTGTTAGAAGAAAGTGCCTCCCAACATTTTAAAGAAAGAAAAACTTATATATGTACAAAAATAAGGGTTGATATGATGAAGGGATGGAATATGACTGTAAAGATGAAAATTATAAAAAATTTTATAAAAGGAATTGATAAAATAAGAAGTTGGTTGAAAAAAGAAAGAAGGGGATTTAAAAAAAAAAAAAGGGAGAGAATGTGATCAGGCAGGAGACTAGAACAAAGCCATACACTAGAGATTTAGGGTATATTTTGATCTGTTAGAAGAAATTGTATCTCAAAATTTTAGAACAACTTACATATATATACCAAAAATAAGGGTAACTACTATGAAGGGATAGAATGACTCTAAAAATGAAAAACAAAAAAATATTTTTTAAAAAAGGGATTGATAAGATGTTGGTTGAAAAAGGGAAAAATTTTTTAAAAAGTTAACTTTGAAAGACTAAAGAATCATGCGGGAAAAGCCATGGATTCTATGTGCCGTATTCCCCTAGCCCTGGAGTTCTGCCGTTCTCACTGATTGGTAAACTTGGTCTTGGCTGGCAGTCCTCGCTGATCTTCTGGGGGAGGGGCTTGTTGCCATGGTTCCCAAATATCTTTGCCGGAGGCGGAATTGCCCCTCCCTTGCCGACCGGTCTAAGTAATCTGCTCCGGTTTGCTCTCTGGAGCATTTGTTCCCTGCAAGCTTTCCGTACAGATTTGGAGGAGGAGAGTGAAAATGGCCTCCCAATCTCCACCCCAGAGGAGCCGAGAACTCGGGGCCCCGTTCCTCAGTGAGCCCCCAGAGAAAAGCAGTCAGTCACTCCTGTCTCCCGGGTCTCTGGCCACACTCCGTGCTCACCCGGCCTGTGACCGAGCATTTCTGTCTCTGGCACCCAACACCGTGTGGCGTCTCCAAACCCAGCAAATCCCTGCAGTGCGCTCCCTTGCCGCTCCTCCCGGGGGAGGAAGGGGAGTCTCCCCGGATCTGCCGATTGTCGGGTCCCTGCTGGAGGAGCAGTGGCCCGACTGTGCTGCGGATCACGGTTTATGGCCACCCCGAGCTGAGAGCGCACTCCTTGGCTCCGTCTCTGCAGCCAGCTTCCCTGCCCGATACCTGGGAGCTCTGCCGCACTCAGGCACCCCCGGTCTTTCTGTGACCCCGAGGGTCCTGAGACCACACTGTCCCCGCGAGAGTTCCACCCCCTTTAGCCACTGGAGCGACATCCCTCAGCGGAGCCTTCTAAAAGTTCCGATTTTGTGCTCTGAGGCTCTATCACTTGCCAGAAGTGGCGGATGGAGGCCCCCTCCCCCACCATCTAGCCTCCCGAATATCGCCTCGGATTCACTTCTCCGCACGTCCTACCTTCCAGAAAGTGGTCGCTTTTCTGTTCAGAGAGTTGTTGCTATTCTTTTCTTCAATCTCCTGTTGAGTTTGTAGGTGTTCAGAATGGTTTGATCCCTATCCAGCTGAATTCCTGGGACCAGACTAAATCCAGGTCTCCTACTCCTCCATCTTGCTCCGTCCCCTTCAATAACACTTTTTAATCTTTAAAAAACTTTCCTTAAATTTTTGATTTAAAAAATTTTTCTTAAAAATTTTTTTAAAAATAATTTCTTTTTTATATCTTCTGTTCCTTTTAGGGTATTGTTTTATTTACATGCTCTTATGTTTCTATTTACAATTCTGAAATATTTCCTTCTATTTCTAATTCTTTCCTGAGTTGTCAAGCTATTTCTTTTTTTTTTTTTTTTTAAGATTTTATTTATTTATTTGAGAGAGAGAGAATGAGAGAGACAGAGCATGAGAGGGGGGAGGGTCAGAGGGAGAAGCAGACTCCCTGCTGAGCAGGGAGCCCGATGCGGGACTCGATCCTGGGACTCCAGGATCATGACCCGGTCAAGCTATTTCTTATAATTCTGTTCTTTGTTGTTCTTTCATGTCTTATGTCATTTCTTAAAGATTTTGAGTTCCTTTTGCAATAATAGGTTACAGTTTTCTTTTGTGGGCATGTGTTTTCTGGCATGCTTCCATTTTCCACACAGATGTTTTCTCCTTATTCTTTTTCTTATAATTTTATTTGTTATTTGGCCTTGATACTATTATTTTGCTCATTTTTGTATAAAATTAATTTTCTTGAACTATTGAAATAGGATTCAGAAAAGCTTCGTTAACAGATTCATTCTTCTGTTGTTTTTGCATTGTGTTAAAAAAACATGACAGCTTGGTTCCTGGGATTTCCTGGCTCTACTTCCTTTCTACAATTTGAACTAGCAACCTTTTGGGTCTGTTGTCCCTATCCTGTTCAATTTTGATTCCACTCACAGCAACTTTTTGTCAATGTGACTTGTCCTGGAAGAAAGCTCGGGCAAGCTGGTTTTGAGAATTCCCAGAGGCTAGAGTGTTTTAGCCCCTTAAATCCTGATGGTTATATTGTGGTTTTCCTGTTCTCAGACCTAACAGATGCTACCCTGTTGCTTCTTTCTTGTTCCTCTCTGAGACACCAATATCACTGCAGATCTTGGAGGTGTTGGTGCTTTAATCCCACCTACTGGTATCTGGAGGGTTGTGAGGCTACCTCATTACCTAGTTTTACCATCAATGTGATTATGTTGTTGTTTTAATGTGCAAATTGAAAACTATGCTGTCCCCACCACCATCTTCCTAGGATCCTCTCCATGTATTTAATTTTATACATAAGTATGATGTGGATTTCTTGTGGAACCACTATTGTTATTAAATCCATGCTTTTCCTAACACTTTCGTTGAGAACGTTCCACTTCACATCTTATTGTTTCATGCCAGGATGATCCATTTGTTTAAAACCAGGCCTCATCAATTGAAACTATGCTTCATCAAAGCCTTCAACATTTCTTGTATTTGACAAACTCACCTTACATCACCTCAACAAGTACTCAAGAATTATGTCATTCTTAACATGTTACCCAATTATGTAGCAATAAATCTTAGTTCAATTTCAGTAGACTGGCATGACCACAACACAAGTAGCTAACTTGGAAGGCACCCTAATAAAACTACTTGAGATTGGTCATTCTGAACGCACCTACTCAAAACACATATATGTCAGAATTAAATATATACGAGTTGTCATATTACCAATCTCAAAACTATAAACATAAAAGCAGGGATTCCATCAGTTTTGTTTACCACTTTATCCTCAGAGGTTAACACTATGCTTAAACACCTAAAACAAATATACTGAATTTGTTGAATGAATAAATGGGCTCTTAGCAGATTGTTGTATTAACTCTCTTCCCAACCTCCTATTCAGTGGGAGATGTTTCAGTACTACCCATCATTTAAAACAGCAATTGCAGGGCGCCTGGGTGGCTCAGTTGGTTGGGCGACTGCCTTCAACTCAGGTCATGATCCTGGAGTCCCTGGATCAAGTCCCACATCGGGCTCCCTGCTCAGCAGGGAGTCTGCTTCGCCCTCTGACCCTACCCCCTCTCATGTGTTCTTTCTCTCTCATTCTCTCTCAAATAAATAAAATCTAAACAAAACAAAACAAAACACAGCAATTGCATATTGTCTGATGCTGGCTTTGTAGAACCATTCATGCCAACTGGATACGCTACAGTTGTTCAGAGTGAGAAGATGGGTAAAGAAGGTTGTCACTGTTTTGGCAATGCTCTATTTGGCTAATATAACAAGTCAGGAGACAAGGACATGACCATAAGATGCAGCCAGATGTCAGAAATGTTACATCAGATCTGGTCATCTAACATAATGGGTTGAATTCCGGGAAACTCACAGTCAGAACTAGGTCATCCAAAGACACTGGAATTGCTCCTTATAAAAGGTTTAGTTTCCTCCTTGACACAGCTGTGTTCCCTAGAGGCCTTTGATTCCTCTTTAAGTCTAACTCCCCTCCAGGAAACCTGGACACTTGGGACACAACGGCCTCAAATAAGTCTCAAAACAGCCTCTGTGAGTAGCCACTCATCTGATCTTCTAAAGCAAACAGCAACTACTGAGACAGAGGAGGGGAGGGGAGATAAAAGGAAGGCAGAAGAAAAGACACAGAAAGAAGTATTTCACATTCCAATGGACTTCTTAATGAGCAGATGGGAGGAGGGTTTTCTGAGTTAATTTTACTAGATGGCAAAGCTTCTTCACCCTATGATTTGCTTAAGTCTGACCTAAAGCATTCTGTCAACAGGTTGGGTTAATGGAAATAAGTAATGAACTATTAAACTCACTACCCAGAAATAAGATGCTTATTAACAGCCTTTATAACAAGGTTGAACATACAACAGTAGCATCTTCTTCAACCAGAGCATTATATATGTCAATTATGCACAGAAGTACCCCTGGCCTGGGACCCTTAAACATTTTGATAAAGACGAAAATGAAAAATGCTAATTACCATCTAGTCTATGGCCTCTGTATTATGTCACTGTCCACACTTGAGTAAGCATCTGGTGAAATCATGTGCAGATCGACTAACTTTGACTACCAAAAATTTCCCTGTATCCATGGCTAGATGTCACTCTCATTTAAAGAGAAATTTTGTACGTAGGCTCTTCAAGATCTCCACTACCTCTTAAAGGGCATTGCTAGAAATCAAAAGCACTGAGTGGCTCAGTTGGTTAAGCGTCTGCCTTTGGCTCAGGTCATGATCCCAGGATTCTGGGATCGAGTCCCACATCCAGCTCCTTGCTCAGCAGGGAACCTGCTTCTCTGCCTGCTGCTTGCTCCCCCTACTGGTGCTCTCTCTCCCACAAATAAATAAAAATTAAAAAAAAATCAGGGGCTCCTGGGTGGCTCAGTAGCTGGGCATCTGCCTTCGGCTCGGGTCATGATCCCAGGGTCCTGGGATCGAGCCCCACTTCGGGCTCCCTGCTCCGCGGGAAGCCTGCTTCTCCCTCTCCCACTCCCCCTGCTTGTGTTCTCTCTCCTGCTGCGTCTCTCTCTGTCAGATAAATAAATAAAATCTTTAAAAATAAAAAAATAAAAAGTAAATACAAGGTGAAGGAACTTGGATCTCAAGGGAATGCTCTAATTAGAACCATTTCTTTAATTATTCAGTTTCTAAAATATGATTTCAGAAAATCTTTCCTAAAATCTACATGTAAGAATACTGTGACATAGGGTGCCTGGGTGGCTCAGTCGGTTGAGTGACTGCCTTCGGCTCAGGTCATGATCCTGGAGTCCCAGGATCGAGTCCCGCATTGGGCTCCCCGCTCAGCGGGGAGTCTGCTTCTCCCTCTGACCCTCCTCCCTCTCGTGCTGTCTCTCATTCTCTCTGTCACAAATAAATAAATAAAATATTAAAAAAAAAAAAAAAGAATACTGTGACATAGTCTCAGAAATATCTCAGTACAGCATTCCTACATTTCCCAGAGAACAGTGTCACCTGAGGCTTTTCTTAGGCTGTAGTTTCAAATGGATTTTCACCAAATTGTAATGGAGCTGTAATAGAAGTCAAATCACATTTACCACCCTTCCAGCCACCCCTGAGAGCATATAATGGGACAAATATTCAAAGTTTGGCAGACCTTTATAAAAATGTTCTCTCCCCTTGATTTTAAACTCTAGTGTCATGAACTTGAGACAAGCATGAGGGAGGATTATATAATGCTTTAGAGCATATATTTTTTGAAAGAATTTTGTCTTTTGTAATTGCTTATTCCTCACAACCGACCTTCCATAACAGCACTGTCCAGTACAGTGGCCATCAACTCTGTCACTACTGAACATTTAAAGAGTGGCTGCTCTGACTGGACTTTCATGTTTAACTTTATTTTAATGAAATTTAAGTTGCCACACGTGGCCAGTGGCTACAATATTGGGACAGCGCAGTTCCAGAACTCAAGTGAAAGCAGATATCCATATTAAACAGAGATTAATGAACACAATGGCCAATCCAGAGTGTCAGCAGGTAGAAAGAGAACCACTGACGTCTGATGATTTGCCAGGGGAGGGAAAGGGATACTGGTTTACTATTCATATAACTAGAACTAGGAGAGACCAGCAGAAAGCACTACCTACCCACAACCCCCCACCACCTCTATATTCCTAATAGATGTACATGATATATGTTTCAATATGCCATACAAATAAAAATTAACTTAGCTTGAAAACAGATGCTCCCAATATGTAGAGAAGTTACTAGTTTCTTCCTCAAAGGATATTACTTGAACATACCAGAATATGCTTTACTTAAATTGATCACGAACTTTAAAGAGACATAATGTCAAGATATCTCTTCCCTTCAGTTTTAGGCTTATCATTTTGTGCTTCCATAAAGTAAGACTATGAATGTGAGGGTCCCTATTGGTTCTGTCCTGCTTTACCAATCAATGAAACTCAGTTTTACTTGAGTGTCTAAGAGCCCCATTTCTCTTGCCTAAATATAAACCAACTCTCAAAATGCCCAGGAGAAAGGAGCCCTTGAATGTTATGCTAAATCTTCACCAGTCACTCTACCATGAGCTTACAGAGTTTGAGGTCTACCTCTGCAAAGGCCCTGTTGATAAGAGCTTCCACATCCTCATTTTTGCTCTGATGTCACCATGAATTTTATCAACAAGATTCATGACATTACAAGTTTCAACTTACAGTGTGAGCCACAACTATAAGAACTACCTGATTTAGCTATCGACATTAATAATTTTAAAATCTTTACCAAAACCAGTTTTTCTGAAAACACGGAGAGGAAGTAAAATAGGAAGGGGATTGATGAGAAAAAATAAAAAATCAGACTAGATTCTAAATACATTTTGTAGTGGTTTGTTAAACAGTTACCTTGTTCTACAAGTGCTGTTTATAAGAGTACCATGAAAGTGCTTTTTTTTCTTTCCTTTTTTTCCTGTGGGAGAAGGGAAGCAATGAAGGAAATGAAAGAGTTCATTTAAGTGCCATATTCACATAAGGCTAATTTGTAAAAGCTCAATCCAGCTGAATATATTTACAGCCACCACTGGCCCACAAAACTTCAGTTGAGAAGACTAATTGAGATTCTTCAGGAGAAGTCCCTTGTCTTTAGTAGTTACAGAATGTCTCATTAGGCATTCTGTACCTCCCCCTTCTCTAGAATACTAAGTCTGACTCTGCTTGGCCTGGGTCTGCAGCTTGTGAATTTCCAACAGATTCTAATACACCATTATTGTAAGGCTGTTGATTTTGTTTTGCAGCCCCCTCTGCTTTTTGTTTTTTGTGGGGAGGTTTTGTGTGTGTGTGTGTGTGTGTGGTTTTTTTTGGTTTAAAACTAAAGTTTCATTTAACAGAACTGTATTAGTTATATTGAAATACTGTTTAAAAAACAAACAAAAACAAAACTGTGCCCCACATCCGGGAATGTAATATACAGTTACATTCAGGCTACAGTCCCTATTAAACACCATCTCTAGTCTTGTATTAGAACCGTGCTTCCTATAAAAGAGGATCATTAGAGCTGATGGCTAGAGTTCAGAGAGACTAGCAAACTCCATAAAATCTTATTTTCTACCCATTTTCAATTCTCTATACAGATGCGATCTTTGAGCATTTGACTTTTATTAGGCCAGCAAGAGCATGATGCCCATTTGACTTTTTTTCTTCTTTACTAAAATGACATGTTGTAGACTCCTGTGTTTTTTTTATTTTTTAAAGATTTTATTTATTTGACAGAGAGAGAGAGCAGGAACACAAACAGGGGGAGTGGGAGAGGGAGAAGCAGGCTTCCCGTGGAGCAGGGAGCCCGATGTGGGGCTTGATCCCAGGACCCTGGGATCATGACCTGAGCCACAGGCAGACGCTTAACAACTGAGCCACCCAGGTGCCCCTCCTCTGTGTTTTTTAAATGCCTAAAGATGTTGGAGAAATTAGTGTCATGGGAAACTACGTGTTTACTTTAAATATTTAATTAGAGGGTCTCTCCCACGAGCTGGAAAAGAATCTCTTAGCAAAATTATGGAATAACTCTTTTTCCTCTCCCTGCTATCTTAACATCTAGTATTACAGGTTACAAAGAAGCCTGGCATGAAACTAAAATAGCACAAAGGTCTCCAGGTATCTGCCATTATTACTATTACTGAGTTTTCATCTGTAGGTAAGCAGTGACACACACACACACACACATTTCCATACACATCCATGTGTATGTGTACATAACACATCTGCCTGAGCCCAGTTTGGCTGAATTATGCCATTTGTGCTTTTCCCATAAGAAAAAAAAATTCTGCAGATTTGCCTCTAACTAAAAGGTAACATCATTTTTCCAGAGTAAAGGGTAAAATTCCTTACAGTTGTAAAATTTAAATAAGTATTTTTCTTCTCCAATTAAATGTAATAACACATGTGAATATACTATTTCTTTCAATTTCCAACTACTTTTCTACAATGACATTCTGAAGGAGGGCCTATTAGCAAATGAAATTCCACTGACAATTTATTTCAGCCTTTAATATATTTTCTACTAAAAACCAAGTTGTCAAGACAGGAAAATATTACTGGTTTTGTTATTACAAAAAAAAAAAAAAGTGAGAATTTTTAATTCACAAAAGATGAAAACACAAGACATTGATCTCACTGTACATACAATATTACAATAAACTAATTAGCTGTAGACTAATAAAACATTTAAGACTCCACATACACATGTACTTTGAAACAAGAAACACAGGACAATTTTAATCTTTGTTATGTCCACAGCTACGAAGAGAAAGAGCATCACTGGTTTGAGTCTAATGGTTTTGCTGGCATACAATCACTATATAGGCCAGTTCTAAAGCATACTGTATTGTTCAGGACATTGTTAGACAAATACAAACATTCTCATTTTGGGGCTTTTTATCCTTGCCCAAAACAATCTGCTTTCCATAGCTATCAAGTAGCTTGGTTTGTTACCAATTTAACAAGACCACAACAACAAACAATATTTTTACCACAAAACTCAGGTGAGAGATTTTTGAATTGTACAAAAACTATTTGTTCCCAAGGAAGGCAATCTGTAAATTACAAATGCAATTCTAAGAAAAGGAGTCTTGGTCACAAATCATTCACTTTCAAATATTGATGAAGAAGTGAAAATTGGAGAGGGGAGAGTGGAGGAGGTGTTGGCATGGCAGGGAGTAGAAAAGGTGTGGAAAAAATGAGGAAAATATATTTACCACAGGAAATATTGGATTCAGTTGATTTTTTAAAAATGAGGTATAAGAGCATGCCAGTAAATGCAAAAACAAGAAAAAAATTGAAAACCAAAATGCACATTTCCAATGGAAAATCTCTAAACCTCTTACAGTTTTCTTTATTTGGATTAGACATTTCATATACATCAGTTAATCTAGAAAAATACATCTTAAAATATCTTCAACAGACCATGCTCTCTGTAACAAAACCTTCCAAACCCTGTTTTATTATACAAATCAATCTACATTAGTAATGTAAAAAGAAATTCTCAAATTTAGCAATGTCATTTTCCATCTGACATCCATCTAATTTACATATGGGTTTCCACTATTCATACTGCAGTTAGAATTCTGTAATAAATTTTTTTCTAATGTATTCTGTACATATTAAATTATCTAAAAGATTCCTCTTGTAGTGCATTTACCATTTAGCAAGTCTATTCAGTATTTTTCCAGTACCATTTGCATTACAGTGATTTGCCTGTAAATGTAATTAAAATCTAAAAGTGCACACAGTTAAGTTTCTCAAATAACAGCCCATTTCTGGAGGAAACCTAATATTCACGGAAAAGATTACCAATATCATGATTAGAAATGTCAGGTTAGAATATACTCTGAGACTATACAACAAAATTATATACATAAGCTAAAGGACATTAAGTCTTTAGCTTATATTTACATCAAATAATGTCTGTTTCCACAGGGTCATACCAAGAACTCAGTATGGCACTAGATATAATCAGGATTCTTAGCTACAAATCAGCGTAGCACAGACAGCCCCAAAATACCCTGAACTGACTTATGCTAAACTAAACTCCAGTATATCACAGTGTGTTAAGTAATATTAGCGTGCTGCCCAACAAGCGACTAAGACATCCATCCAATAAGGATGGTGTGCAACACAGGGAAGGCGGCAAGCCTTCGCCGAGGGATTACCTCTGGGTTAGAATGAACTGTAGAACTTAAGACTGCCACTGCATGCAGAAACCCTGAAAAATAAATACACAGGTTTCAAAAAGGATATACTTCATTTTGTTTAGAATGCCCAAGAGCGTCTTCAAAATAACTGATAGTGAGTACTGTTCTATCAAGTGATGAATCTAATGAATCATGAGAAGAAATTCTACATTATCCAGTTTGAGAAAAAAAAATGTAGTTTTCTTACCAAATTATCCAGTGTATACGACTGGTTACAAGTTTTGATTTTTACTGAAATTCAGAGTATGAAATGCAAACATTCAGGATAAAATTAATTCAAAATTACACACAGCTATATCAACTTGCAACAAAGCAGCAAATATGAGGGCCTAACACACATCTTGACTCCCCCATTCCCTTCTGATCCCTCAAAAAAGTGCAAAATCAAAGAGTCACTGCTTGGTCCAAAAATAAAATACATCAGGTATAAGGATTTGAAATCTGATGGAATCCGGCTTCAATAGTCCACAGCCTGTCTTCAATAAGAATCAACGCCCGAAGATGGAATTTATTTCCAGTAGAATTAATTCTACAATCTGATTTTGGTAGACAGTATGAACTGCTATATTACCAGTCTCCTTCTCTGGCTTCAACAGAGTGGGACCAAACACAATTGCTATACTCTGATAGGTCATTCGGTTTTTTTCTCCATTTTCTATAACTCTAAGGGGGGAAAAAAATTGTTAAAAGAGAAAACATACGAGAGGAAAAATTTTTGAAACTGTATTATAAATAGTGTGCATTTAGAAATGAGAAATAGTGCTCATTTTCCTAAAATACATACAAGCTACTTAAAACCAAGTAGGATTCAGTCCAAACATCACATGAAGGTTTCTTTTGGGTAAACACAGCTGAAAGGTATAATTATACATACTCTAACAAACTTTCAATGTGTGATATTTCATCTTAATGTCTAAAGCAAGACACAATTAAGTATGAATTACAATTCAGGTAACAATAATTACTCCACTAGGGTGATGGGGGAAAAAATTTCATTAGGATAGAGAGATTAAATTTTCATTTTACTAATTCTATGTTTTTTTTTAATCTCCTTCATTGGGATAATTTACTTTACTATTCTAGTGTTCTGTCAGAAGGCAAAAATCACTTATTAAAATGGCTATGTAGTAACCTGAAAGCCATGATGGCTTTCTTCTAAGGTAATTTAATAGTCCTCATCTCAAAATCTCATCTTCAGGTTAATTAACTTAAACAACAATTTCTGAACACTTACATGCTAGGCATTATATAAATACTTCGCATATAACATTAAGTAAAAATTTTTCATACCAGAACATTTATCTATGAGGAAAAAGGCCCAAAGGAGTTCTCTTTTTCAAGTTACAAAGACAGCAAGTAGCACAGCTGGGATGTGAACCGATGTCTGAGGGACCCTGGCCTCGTGGGTCCTATACCACACCTCATAACCATGCATTTCTCTTACCTTCCTCTTTTTTTCTCCCTAATTAAATTACTATTTCTTTTCTGTGGTGAACCTCTTACCTTTTGAGATGTCTAAAAAGAATCTGCATTGTATCTTGATTTGGCTTTGGCAACTGTCTGATTAGGTCCTTAACAGCAGCGACTCGCTGTCTTGGTTCTTGTTCTTAAAAAAAAAAAAAAAAAGATAATAATGAGAGATTATGCATGAAATTGAAAACAGTGACATAGTTTCGAACCTCACATTTGGTAATACACAGTGACATCTGGTGGTCACATTTAAAACTTCTAAAGTAAAACAAACCTTTGAAAGAATTTAAAAGAAAGATCAAACAATGTAGTGGCTTAATCGGTACAGAGGACTTTCAACATGTAGAAAAAAAATTAAGTGTAATGACATACTTACTAATTGCATTAACAAAATCATTAAAATGGTTAAATGTAAAAAGAGGTTCTGGTAATTCTCGAAAAAACATTTTGAGTGCTCCAGTAATAACATGAATATCTTCCCATTTACTATCATTCAAATCCAATTTCTCATCTGAAAAAAATAGGAAATTTTTTTAAATAACTTTAAACTGATTCTAATAGATATGAGTGCTTTTTTTGCACATAATAATAAAGAGTATGATCTTACCATGATTGACTGCAAATCTCAGTTTCTGGATCACTGCAAGGTTGCCACTTACTCTGTATATCCCATCAACATCCAAACCTAAGAGAAAATTAAAATATTTTTGTGTTTTAAGCAGGTGCCTCTTCTAAAGATGCTTGCATGTTTCAGAATCCTTATTCATTAACATGAGTCTAAAATCAAATGGGCAAATACTCTTTTCCTCTAACTGGCTTTTTATAGATGCTTGGCAGAGGGGGGGGGTGGAGATACACTCTGAATTCTGTTTAATAAACAGCAACAATTCTAATTTATCATGTAGACTGTGGATCATCTCAAAACAAATCATCTCATTAAACTTGAAATACAAACAATTTAAGATAAACTTCTACTCCTGGGGATAGTTCAGAAAGTAAAGGAAACCAAAAGATAAAACCAGCCCATCCATTGTTTTTGCACATTTCATAATGTAAATGTACATATTTTTTTTTATTTTTTTAAAGATTTTATTTATTTATTTGAGAGAGAGAGAGACAGCGAGAGCAGGAACACAAGCAGGGGGAGTGGGAGAGGGAGAAGCAGGCTTCCCGCCGAGCAGGGAGCCCAATGTGGGACTCGATCCCAGGACCCTGGGATCATGACCTGAGCCAAAGGCAGACGCTTAACGACTGAGCCACCCAGGCGCCCTGTAAATGTACATATTAAAGCACTCTTTTAAAGATGGTTGTCCTTATAAGTGCTTGTAATAAAGTTATCAATTAAAATAAAGGCTCTATAAAAACAATTGATAATTTGATATAGTTTCTTTTTATATGTGGAATAGAACTGTGAAATTCATCCAATTAAGCCTAAAAAATCCAAATATTTATTAAATGATAATGCTATACACATTTAACAAAGCACATTATCTGACGTGCTATTCATAGAACTTCAAATAAAGGCACAGAGTCTCTATTGTCATGTTGACAAAAAAGTCAACGACAAGATCTGAAACTGACAGAAATCACAAATTATGCAAATGTTTTAATTGTACAAGATGTTTTTGATGATGTACAGGTACAAGTTAATGTGATTACCATCATGGTAATTATTTTATATAAAACTAGTATAAATATTGTTAAAATCAACCAAAATATAAATTCGTTTAAGTCTTATTTAACAGGAAATGACATAAGGTTTGTCTACTTAGACATTTTATAGTTGATTTAACAGTTATAAAATGTCATCTCATTTTTATTATAAAGAGAAGCAACTTTCTCTTGTAAGTAAACACAATCTCCTATCTTCTACACTGTCAAATCACTTCTTAATAAACTCAGTTTCATAATCACCACCTTCTTCATTTTAAGCAAAGGCCAACTCCAAATGGCTTCGAAGAATACCATACACTTAATCAGCTAGAAGTGCTGAATATTCAACAGGTGCCTGCAAAGGTCTTAATTTAAAACATGTATGTAACCATTAAAACATGTAAGTTTTGCAAACAAGATGCTTTTCTTAACATCTTATGACTGTTCCATCACTCAAAATCAAAAATCCTAAGGATTCTGATGGCAAAACAATGGGTTAGTGTGCTTAACATAAAAAAAAAAAATCATTTTCTTACCATATGCTTCAACATGTTCAATGCATAACTTCACAAATTTTGGCACTGTGCCATTTTCTCTCTGACAAAGATTAGCAAGATTGGCTCCAAATACCTGATCTGAAAGAGATTTATTTTTTAAAATAAATCACCCTGCTAAAATGTAGTTTGCAAAGTGGCGATCACTATTCACAGTGCTATAGAAGACATTCAGTACATCCCGACATGGTCTGCTGTGACTCATGCCTTCTGTGAGCTGCCTACCCATTCCAATTCCACTTCAAACAATTTTCCTGCTTTACTAAACTTCATGAACACCCCATTTTTACCTGAGAGCCTTTTAGTTTTCTATACCTTTTGTAGAGATCCATCCTCTCCCCCAAACTTAGCTTTTTATCACTCCCACCCTCAGCTATAATGTCATCTCCTTAGAAAAACCTTATGATCAGCCTAAGGTAACCTCGTACAGTCACTATTTCATTACTACAGTAGATTCTTCATGGTAGTCATAATTATCTTGTCTGTCTCTTGTTTTTAGGTAAGTTTCATGAGGGCAGGGATCTTGTAGTTCTCAAACCAATAGGTATTCATGGCACCCAGGCTCATGCCTAGCACTTAGTAAACACCTGAATATTTTTTAAACTATTAAAACAAGCACGGTGCATATCCATCGTGTGCCAACCCTTGATTCCACAAAGTATATTTCAAAGGCTGTTCTATTAGTCTTTCAACCCAACACTTCTGAAATGCCACATTAGTGCTAACTACCGAGGAAAACAAAATATTTGAAGTCCTGAACACCATAAAGCAGCAACAGTTTATATTTCTCAACAAAAAGGCCTGGTGAAAAATTAATAGCAATTGCTATTTACTGATTTGTCAGGCTTTTTTTTTTTAAAGTTCTAAACTTAATATACTAAATTCATATGCGTTATCTGGGAGTCCTTGTTTACCTATAACTCTTAAGGTTGTTAATTTGAATCACTTAATTAGCTGAACTCTACCCAGAAGTTTTAAATATCTTTTTAATGAAACCCATTTGTGTATTTTAACTTAGATGCTTTGCAAACAGAGGTTCTAGTGATGGTCTTTTTTAGAAACTTCAAAGACAGATATATATGTTATACATTACCTTTACCTATGCCTTTATTCACTAATTAAATGTCACTGAGTCCTGTATTAGAAAATTTTATCATTGAAATTAAAAGCGCCTGTAAGAACTAAAGGTATATACAAGTATATGTGATTTTAAAGAATACTCTGTTATTAAGATCCTGTTAGTGCATTATTGTCATTGTTGCTTATAAATGGAATAATATAAAAATTTAGGAAAAAATATCTCATACTAATTTTAAAATCACCTGAAATGAGAACTGAAGGCAAACAAGATAAAATTGTTCAATATTTTCTTCTTTCTACTGTGTTAGTGATGTTTCATTCAAAAGTTCTGATCTGTGCATCTCAAAACTAAAAATCTTTTTTTAAAAGATTCTACTTATTTATTTGAGAGAGAGACATACACAGAGAGAGAGAGAGAGAGAGAGAGCATGAGCAGGGGAAAGACAGGGAGAGAAGCAGACTCCCCGCTGAGGAGAGAGCCCAAATGGGGCTCGATCTCAGGACCCTGGGATCATGACCTGAGCCAAAGGCAGACACTTAGCCGACTGAGGCACCCAGATGCCCCTCAAAACTAAAAATCTTTATTGTCATGTCTTCTATCCATCCATCTCACCCCAGTAGTTCCTCTGGTACAGGGTCTCTAAAAACTTACTTTGGTATTTATGTCTGTTCAATGCCTTAGTTAAATTCTGTGCACTGAAAAATCAATTTTATTTAAAGATTTTTTTTTTTTTAATTTTTTCTTTGACAGAGAGACACAGTGAGAGAGAACACAAGCAGGGAGAGTGGGAGATGGAGAAGCAGGCTTCCCGCAGAGCAGGGAGCCCGATGTGGGGCTCGATCCCAGGACCCTGGGATCATGACCTGAGCCGAAGGCAGATGCTTAACAACTGAGCCACCCAGGCGCCCCGAAAAATCAATTTTAATCACTCAAATGTATTTTAAACCAATGAACCTGCTAACTTTAAAGAATGAAAACATTTTTACTGTTCAAAAAATGTTCAGTTTTTAATTTAAAATGTCTTATTTCTGATTTTGGCCAAAGTTCATTATTATAAACAGCACTTCTACCTACCTTTAATATAACCTTTTTCACGAACAGCTTGCAAAGTGGGGCGCCGTGTAAGAAACTTCTTTAGGTTTTTCTTGGTTTTTTTCTGTTCTGAAGAATCTATGCTAGACACTTTTGTGGCTTAAGACAAACGGATATTAAGCATTTCATAAAATAAAAACTTGATAAAAATTTTTCCACCAGCACTCAAAACATATTAATTTCATATGTAAAAATCAGTTATAAATTCAGTTACTCTAACTTTAATATAGTTTAAGAGTAGTAGGTCAAGAATCAAGCTAACACAGACCCAATTTCAAAGTGATAAACCAAACAAAACATTTCATTTTTATCACTAAACACTGACCACAAACTGCACCTTCTTTGGTATATGTGTTAGACACTGGTTATTCTAACTTATACTCATTATTTCATAAATGATACTACTTATATCTCCTTTGACTCTCCATCAGTTTTAGAAGGTAAAATGATGAGAAAAAAATGTCCATAAAACATAAAAAGGTCCTTATCCTGCAGTATCCTTACTGGACTAGGAGTCTAGAGAATATATATCACAATTACTTGTACTTTAAGCTAACCACACCTCATCATAATTACCTCTAAACTAAGAATGGGACCACTTGAAAAATGTCCTACATTGCCATAACTCTGATTTCTTTTTTGGTTCCAATAAAAAATATCCAAAAAGTAAATTTCTTGAAAAGAACTATATCTGAGGAAATGTGAGAGCAAAAGAATTTATTAGTAAAGCATTAAAATAATCAAATTTTCATGTGTTTACACTGTTATATGTCAGTGACAATGTCAGTTAATAGGCCTAACCTTCATTAGAATGTGGGAGAACAAAAGTAGAAATGATTTTCTAATCATTCAGTTAATCCAAAGGCCAAAATTCTCAGTTGAATGTGGATTGTTAAAATACATTTAACAAGTTCAGAGCCACAGCTAATGGCCTATTTAAACAATGTAACTCACAAGGGGCCTGCATCAGAAAATGCTATTAAATTTGCTGGCTTTAGCATATACATATATATATATATATCTGCACACACATACATACATAGATATGAATGATCTGGAGATATGAATGCATGCAGTTGCACCTGCACAGACATATCCTAGTCCAGAGATGTTTGCCTGGTATCCAGTGTGAACTATGGTACATGTCCCATGACTTTTGACTTCTTAAAGTGTAAAGATTCTATCTAGACCTTATACAGTAATTATGTATTTTTAAATCAATATAGTTCAGCTTCCTGGATACCTCAATAGAAGTGCATTCTAATATACTTTTTTCTCTTAAAGAACCACAACATCTTAAAATTAATAAGATGCTGTATGGGTGCACACGATGAGGCCAAAAAGTAACAAGGAGTTAACAAGGAGAGAGTACTCCTAAAACACCAAGATTGCAAATATCTACCCTTATAATTTCCTGGTAACAATGGAGATTCCACTCAGCCTTTATATATTTAAAATATTCAAAAAATCTAAGAGAAGATGCTCAAATGACTAACAAAATAGGTAAATAACTTACAACGAAGTTTCTTAAGATCCTTATGGTCCTTCTCTTTATCATGCTTTTCTATTCCTGGGGAATCTGGTATCTCTTCTTCAATAGCTTCATCAGTTTCTACTGTCTGTTGATTAAAGAGTTCCCAAACACATATTACTTTTGAGATTATTTTAGATGTAATAGCATAATTCTCAGTATAATCAGTAACTGATCCTCCCAAATGATTTTAGGGAACCAAGAAGTATATATGATTTAGATACTTGGTAAATCTTTAAAAATATTCTTTTTCCCCCTACATAGGGGGAATTCATTAATTCTGAATTTCAAAAAATAAAAAAATGCTGATTATTCACAGGATGATGGCTTTATATACTGATAATGAGGCTATGTTCCCTCATGTAGATCAAATGCATAAGAATGACAGTAACAAGAGTTAAAAGGTCCTGACCCACAAGCTACACTGAGAGTCCACGATGAAGCCACATTCTGTGCTAACAAACAGCACAAGATAAAGCTAACTAGCAAATGGCACATTAATTTTTCACACCAACGATCTTTTCAAATTATACTTTGTATCAATAGCTAGTAATCACACTCACAGATTCATGGATGTTAGGCATTGAAAGAAATCCTAGAACTCGTGTAGAGCCTAACCAAAGTCACTTTTGCAGGTTAAAAAACTGGACTTCTCAAATCTAGAATTATTGCTTTGCCCTTCACACTGATGTCTTTATCCACATAGAACTTATTTTTTGTGATTAGTGTTAGGAAAGGTTCTAATTTCTTCCTGGATATCCAGCTGACCCAGTACCATTGAAAGTTTATTCTTCCTTACTTTTCTACAGTGCTATATCTGGCATAAAGTACCCAAAGGAATGTTGGTTTCTAGGTTCTTTATTCTGCTCCACAGGTCTGTAGATCTATCCTGGTATGGACAGCATGTTGTATTAATTAATACAGTTCTAGAAGTCTTAACATCTGATAGAGCAAGTCCTTCCACTTTCTTCTTCAAGAGTGTCTTGGATATTTTTACCCTTTATATTCTGGTATGAATTTTAGAAGAAGCTTGCCAAGTTCCAGCAGAAAACCTACTAGGATTTTGAATGAGATTCAAAAATTTCAAGTCTATAAATTTATAAATCATTTGGAAGAATATTTTATCTTTACATTATTGAATCTTTTAATCCATGATATACTTCCTCATATAATTAGATTTTCTTCAATGTTTCTCAATAAGGTTTTGCAATTTTCCCTGTTTCGTGCATCTTTCTACATTTATTGTGCATATTTCTACAGTATCTTTTGCCACTTTATAAACAGTATATATTTTAAATTTCATAGTCAACAATATGTTACTCTCTTTTCACTTGGCTTATTCCCTGATCCTATAGGCTTCAATTAAAAAAAAAAAAAAAAAACACTTTCTCTGCAAGGCCTTCATGGATCCCTAACACTAGGTTAACTCCTACCTAATCAGTGTTTTTATAAGTTGTATATCCCTCACCATCATAAGCCTCATCACATTTCACTGTATTAACTGCTCAGTTGTCTGTCTTCAGTAATCTTCTGTCTTTGGCTGTAAACTCCGCAGGGAAAGGTGTAGCAAAGGAATTGCATGCTGCTCTATCTCCAGGGCAAAGCACTCCCACATCTGTTAAATGAATGCAGCTATACTTGCTTTCAAGGGACTGGGAACCGATTACAGTGACTAGAGCTGAAAGCCCATATTGGGTAGAGTAGAAGGTACATTTGAAAAGATAGATTGGGCTCAGGTTGTTGAATTTTAATGAGAGTCACAGAAGCTTTACTGAGCAGGAGAGAATTATAAAGTTAACATTAGGAAGTTTCATATAGCAATGCTATTAAGAACGGATTGGTGGGGGGTGAAATGAAGTAAGAAAACTGTTTAGGAATTGACTCTTATCTAACATATAAAGTCCTGATGATGGTTTCAGGAATAAATGGAAAGGAAGAGACAAGATTCAGAAATATACAATATTACAAACTGCAAAGGAAGAATATTTATATAGATGGGTGAATAACTCGCTAGAAGAGGTAAAAGAGGAGGAAGAGTTAATACTCAAGATTCCAAATCTGGCTGTTTTGAACTGAATGCATCATAAAAATTTTGGAGTTTAAAGGGACACTTGGGACAAATGAAATCCAACCTCTCTATTTTATAAGTGAAAACACGAAACCCATAGAGGTAGAATACCTCACTCAGTACGATCACAAACCTTATTATAATGAGGCTTCACCTATAGTCTCTGAAAGACCTCTCAATCTCTACTAAAGCCTGTGATTCCCAACTTTTTTTCAATCTCTGTTTAGTTTAAAACCGTAACACACTCCCGTAAGTATTCACTTTCCTTTTTGTCACTGACATATGATCCTTAGTCAGGAGCCATGTCCCCATATAGTGAGGGCGTAAGAATATAGTCTGGAAAAGTACGGCCCCTATCTGTTTCTTCCTGCTCTTACTAACAGCAGGAGAATATAAATTTGAGGTTCTTTTTGGTTGTTATACATATACTACATATATTATATAACGTATCATATGTCTACTATATATATATATATATAAAATACATACACATATAAGAGGAAGTTTACCAGAAACATGAACTGAACACCTCCCTGGTTGGGGGACGGGGGAGAACTAGAACACCTCCAGGGGTAGCTAGAGAGGTGTCATGAGGAAAGAAAAAGTGCTCATGAAAAGACTAGTGCTTCATTCATTTCATACCTTTACCTAAGACCTGTCTCCACCAAATAGTACTGTTCCCAACTCATTGGTCATTGACTAAATACTCTGTACTAGGAATGGTTTGTCCCTCTTCTTGAATTACTTCTTTTTGGACCAGTGCCTCATGTGAAAATTATTTAAAATCCACTACTAGCAAGTATTATGTAACTGAGAATATTAAATCATTCACCAGCCCCAAGGAATGGCTAAACTACCATTGCCTTTCCTACCTCTTGTCAAAATACATATTAAAAAAGTGTTTATTACATATAAACTGGAAACTAGATATGCAATAACCGATTAAAATGCAGAAAAGAAAAACAGCTCTGAAGTAAAAAAAATTTACCTAAGTCAAATACATACCTGATTATTGATAGTACTACTAAGAACTTTAAACCAATCATTAATAACAGTGTCATTATCAGACTGAATTAGCAGTTCTGTTCCTTGACGGGTTTTCAGCTTTAGAGAAAAGGAGAAAACAAAAAAGAGGATGGTTAGTACTTTCAACCAAATAAATAAACAATATATATTTTTAAGATTTTATTGTTATTTTTAAGTAATCTCTACACCCAATGTGGGGTGTGAACTCACAATCTTGAGATCAAGAGTCGCATGCTCCACTGACTGAGCCAGCCAGGAGCCCCCAAATAAATGAATATATTCAAGCCGAAGTCCACAGAACCACCAGCCAGAAGAGTAGATGCCATAATATTATACTGAGTGATGAAAGGTTAAAGTAATGCACAGTAATGGAGTATCTTTTAATATAAAATAATCCCAGAGGAATTATTGTATATAACATGAAGTTTTCCTCATAAAAAATTCTCAATGAAAATCTAGTAACTTAAGGGTCCCAAATTCCAACACACAAATGCCATAAAACTTGCTGAAATCTAGTATACCGTATCATTAAAAAATAAGTTCAAGTATCAAAGCTGTGCATTTTTAATTAGAATTGAAACAAAATTCATTTGTAAAGAAATAAAATCTGTGATAGTTTTATGTAAATCTGAGGAATGTTTTTCTCCAGTTAAAAAATAAATGTAGAAAAAAATATATGAAAGAGTTAAAACTTTTATTATTTCCTATTTAATAGGTAAATAAATATAATGGCTTAATGCAAAGAGAAGGCACAGACAATAAATGTTACATCACTTTTGGGCAGAAACAGTACTAAATTATGTCAAAGCATGAACTAACAAGTAAGGATCTCTTTGGTTCAAAGTTTCTTACACCGGATTGACAAAAAATTTGGAGGTATTAGGAGAAAGCATTCCTCCTATTTTCTGGTTGGTAACTGTTTATTTTTTTTTCCTTGAGGAACATATGGCAATGTTTCCCAAACAACATTCTGAGACATATGCCTCAAACAGTTCCCGAAGTAATGTTTAGAAAAGGTATTCCTCAAAAAAAAAAAAAAAAAAAAGGAAAAAACAGTTATATGGTATTAATTTGGGAAATACTGCATTAAAGAAAGTTAAACAAGATTCTCTCCTTCAAAACGTCTCAGGGCTTTGATATTCCAGGGTGCTCTGATTTTCTAAAGAAAGAAAAACATCTACACCACTGCCTACATTTATTTGACCATGGAATAGTTTTCACTCTGAAATCACTTATTGAAACTGCAAGGCTAATTCAGGAAACACTGACTTCCTTTCTTGTACTTCTTTCAACAGAGTGGGTCAAGCCAGTCAACCAATACTGAATATTCGCTGCACATAAGATATTCTCTGTTAGAGGTTCTTTCTTAAAGATAAGGAAAAATATAGTCTCTCTGCTTAAAAAAAAAAATCATCATCTAGTGGGACAAGTAATTCACAGATGATGATAAACCTAAATTACACTAGATTAAATGATATTTTAAAAGCATAAATAAAAAAGAAGCATCAGTATTGTGGTAGCATTTCTGATGGGTCTTGGAAAACACCAACAGAGACTGCCATGGGTCAGTACTAACAAAGAGTAAAAATCACAGCAGGGAAACCTAAGTTTCACTTGGAAAACAGCAACTGCATGAACAAGACAGAAAAGGACTGACACATGGGGCTATAAATGAAGGCTGGGATGTGGAAGACTGTTTGCAAAGACAGTCTGAATAATTCCTCCCATCTCCATATACACACCCTTCTGCAACGTGCCTTGACTGCACTTCCATCGACAGGTGGGCTCTAGTTCCCCACAACCCTGAATACCCAGCTGGCCTTCTGACTGCTTCACCCAACGGAATACACTGATGTGTGACTTCTAAGTTTAAGCCTCAGGAAGTGCCGTAGCTTCCGCTCTCACCCTCTTGGAAGCCTGACACTGCCATGTGAAGAAGCCTGGGGCAGCCTCCTTGAGGGAGAGATCTTATAAAGAAGGAGGCCTAGCAAACTGCTCGACCAACACCAGACACGTGAACTAGACCATCCAGATCGGGGTGAGCCACTGAATGACTAAAGCCTCATGAATGGTCCCATGTTGAGATCAGAATCACTCAGTTCGGCACAATCCGAACAAACAGAACAGTTCTTTTCCTAAGCTACTAAATCCTGGGGTGGTCTGAGATGCTGCAATAAATAACTGATACAGAATCATATATTATGGGGGGGAGGGGATTTTTTTATTATTATTTTTTTGAGACAGAGAAAGAGAATGAGAGCACAAGCAGGGGGAGCAGCAGAGAGAGAGGGAGAAGCAGACTCCCTGCTGAGCAAGGAGCCCAATGTGGGGCTCAAACCCCGGACCCGGAGATCATGACCTGAGCAAAGACAGCCCCATAACAGACTGAGCCACCCAGGTGCCCCTACTGGGTGTGTGTGGGGGGGATTTTTAATGACAAAATGGAAAGGTTTCAATTTATTTTTCACTATTAGATTTGTAGGTAAAGGGAACCACCCCCCCCCCCTTTTTTTTAAGTTTTTATTTATCTACTTGTCAGAGAGAGAGCACAAGCAGGGGGAGTGGCAGGCAGAGAGAGAAGCAGGCTCCCCACTGAGCAGGGAGCCCAATGTGGGACTTGATCCCAGGACCCTGGGACCACGACCTGAGCAGAGGGCAGACGCTTGACCCACTGAGCCACCCAGGTGATCTGGAACCACACCCTTTTTCTTGTTGGTAGGGAAAGGCAAGATTGTGGAACAAAGGCTTGTCATCTATAGTCTGAGATCCCATGACTTACACAAATGAAGCCCCACTCTTCATGCCCGCTTCTTCTCCCTTAAACTATGATACCAAACTGACTTATTTAATGACCAACTTTGCCTTAATCAGTCACTGAAATACAGCTCAAAAGAATTCAAAAAAGAACATCCAATTACTATGGTTAAGAATGTGAATAATACCTAGAAAACAAACATATTACCTCAAACACATTCTTTTTGCTGGATTTATCCTTCGAAGCCATCTCCACCGTCGCCCCCTTTAGGTCCACTGTGAACTCTGGCTTGGACTGATTACTCCCAAACTTCATTTTAGAAAAAAGGAAAAACCTTTGTGATGTTCATGTACACGTGTACATCAAAAAGAATTAAGACCAATTATTAACAATAAACCAAACAGGTGATTACCTCAAATTTTTGTCTTTATTATAACAATTCCTACTTTAAAACTGAAATGTCTGAAGATATGAATATATTGTTCATAGAAACAGAAATAAAATGGCTCAACTTCCATCTTAATAAGAAAAATATAAAATAAAGCCACACTAAAATCTTTTTCACCCATCAGTATAGAAAAAAAAAATTCCAGAAGTTAGATGAAAAACTATGTTTTTAATGATGGACTATATGCTGGCTAATTGAACATAATAATAAAAAACACTATGTTTCTCATAGAGTATGGGGTCTTCATATGCAAGTGGAGTATAAACTAGAATAATGCCCAGAGAGGGAAAACTGGTAATACTGTATTTGCAAATTTACAAACACATGTATCCTTTGGCTTTAGCAATTTCATTTCTTGGAAATGATCCTAGACTATATATGACTAAGTAAAAGGATGTGTTCAAAAAGGCAAGGCAATATTCTTACATATGTATAAATAATATCTGGCAGATAACAAGTGCTTTTCCACCTAATAAACAGTCTCTAAACCAATGTGATTCTCTGCTTTCAAGAGTTATTTCCTTATCGACTATTTATGTTGTCAACAACAACTTGTAAAAGCAAAACTCTAAGCCCCATATTCTTTTATTCAGCCTTTGTTAGAAATTATAACTAGAGCCAGATGCTAATAAAGCCTTAGCTTTATTTAATAAGGAACTGTGAAAAGAATAGGAAGATAGCTGACATGGGTGGTTTGAAAAGAAAAAGCACTTAGCTAGCTATTATACTTTGTTAACCAGATAAGGAAAAGATTAGCAAGTAGCAGAAAATTCATGTTAAATATAGACTTACTCTGCATCTTGCCATCATTAAGTTAAATTTTTAAGTCTGTTAACTAAGAATAGAAAATAGCATTCCTATTTACTGAAAGGTTTAGAGGTTTTAAAATCTTTAAGGGCTAATGAATTGTCATCTTAAGGTGAAAGATTTGTTACAGGAAATTTCATTTCTTAAAATATTTTCAAGTCGTATTATGTTTGTCACTGGAAATGGATCTTACCCATCAACCTAGTGATATCTTATGCACTATTCATAACGTCAGTAACTACTCAGTGGCTTCACATTTAATAAATGGTTCAACTTCATCTGTTTACTTCATCTTTTCAGCTAGCAACGTGGACTTAAATAATGTACTTGTTATAACAAAACAACATTTAGGATATTATCTTGAATGTATTAGTGGGATCAAAACAAAGTTTAGGATATTATATGAAATTTTTATTAGTGGAATCATAATAACAATCACAAAAATTTTAACTATTCTACAAAGTCTTGCCCTTCTTAAGTACCTTTTGTCATTCAAAAGACATTTAATAAACCATAAAGCTACAATGGGCAAAGATAACTTTCTGAGTAAAAATGATATATCTCAAAAGTTACAAAACTTAAATGTGCACATTTAACCGAATGGTAAAAATCAATGTACGTAACTTGTTGCCATCACATGCTCTGTCAATGGTTAGCTATAAGCTAAGATACAAACAACTAACCAAGTATGATAGGGCAACCAAATACAAGTACAATGATAGGGCATAGAATGCTGGTAAAAATGCATTCAATACGGTTGGGAAAATTTTGTGTTTGTTATTCATCCTTTTTCAAACTTTAATTCCACTCGATCATACACCCTCCAACATATTCGGGGCAAAGAAAATGGAATTACTGTGGCAAGGGGCATGCAACAAGAACACATACAGTGACAGCTGAAACAGGATCAGATTTTACATATGCAGGCCGACGATTGACAGAATTTTTCCAAGAAGAAAGCAGCGAAAGCAAGAGCTCAGAGACTGAGCCCTGTTGGCAGAATGACTTGATGGAGAAAGGGAAGAAAATGATGATGTCATAATAATGCACAATGGCAAAATGACACACAAGAGAAAAGCATATGGAACCAAATGGGACAAAAATACAATTCTACAAGCAGACACAACACAAAGCTTAACTTCCAAATATTTTTATAAAGCCCCTCTCTTTTATATCTCAGAATATTTTCTCTTACTACATAAATTTATATTTTATTTTTAAGGTGAATGCTTTATAGAAATTACATTAAACAGACTTGTCTTAGCCTATATTCACAACAGAAGACTTGAGGGGTAATAGGGAGAGTCACATCTGGCCCACTGCCACCTTGCTCAGCCCCCTACTCAGAAATCCCTGAGCTTCCCTCTTTGTGACCTGCTGGGCAACTGTCCTCTGGTATCCCTTTCTAAGTCCTCTCTTGGGAGTGGCCCTACCATCCAGTTGGCCTTCCCCTTCCTCTAAGACAATGGTTCTCAACCACAGGCAATTTTGTCCTCTGGGGGGCATCTGACAATGTCTGGAGACATTTGTGGTTGTCACAACTAGAGGTGGGGATGCTTCTGTCTCCTGCTAAATACCATACTATTTATAGGAGAGCCCCCAGAAGAAAGAATTATCTGACCCAAAAACGAGACAAATTTTAGAAATTTAAATGCACATATAAGTAAATTTGAATAATTAGTGGTATTTGTAGGGTGATTTTTGTAATACTCAAGGAATATGATGAATGATATCTGAAAGGGAGCACAATACATGTCATGTCATATCGTCACCGTGCACTTGTCAGTCTTCCCCATTACAGTGTAAACCATGAAGACAGAGACCATGTTACTTCTAAAACCTCCAAACTTTTAACACAATGCCTAGAACAAAACAGGCTTTTATATGTCTGTTGAACAAACCAGGTGAAATGAAGTAAGAAAAAAAGCAAGTATTAATTTATGCTATTGATATCACAATCCAGTAGATAACTAATACACAGAAAACAACTGGGATGTATCCAGCCTAAAGGAGAAAGAATGGCTCACTGGATGATACAGCATCTATGTAAAATTTATCTTATACAGTGGAGTTGCATGCTGCATATGTACATTTTGTTTACTCAATATTAACTATCAATGGAACCAAAACTAAATACAAAGTGTGAATTATTTAAAAACAACAAAAAACAACTCCAAATAGTGTGGATGATTTTGCTCAGCCTTCAATCAATGAATATATGCTCTGCAGTGAGCAAAAGATTTGAACCTGCTCTTTCTTCAAGTGGACCTAGGTGTAGGTTTTTGCACTATGTGTGAAAAACTAATTTTTTAAAGAACAAAACTTCTGCAACATGGCCCCTTAAAATAAACCAAACTCAAAAAAGATAATAACAACAACAACATAAACCAAACTCAACTAGAGGAAAAGCAATCTCCCCCAACATCAAAGGCAAAAGATGGCTCTGCTACAGATCAACTTCTAACACCTTCCTAAGAGATACTCAAGGACAATTTTCACTGTAGGTGATTTTTGTCTTTTTGGCTTATATACCAGCCTTAGACTCTCATCCTCAGGTGTGATTTCACTATACAAAAAGGATACATTTTACCTACAATAAATCTACTTGGTGACTGAGCAGAGAAACTATTATTTTTTTTCAAATCATTTTTAACTATTCTAATTACAGAGTTAATTAAGAACCCTCTCACATATTTCACCAATTTTTAATATTTATGAATGTTGTTTAATGCCAAAATACATTATACACACTCACACACTTTTTATTTGAATAATCTTACTTGCTTTTACTTAGACCACTTAAATTAGTTTTCATTCCCTTCATAAGTGTTACATATGGAAAGAAAAAGCAAGATAGTCTGATCTTTAAATATGCCATAAAACAAAAATTAAGAATTGATTGCATAACCAAGCATTTTATCACCTTCCACATCTGTTTAGTTTTTATTGAGACTATAAATACAGTAGGACTGTATTTTATTTAATTATACTAATCTGAAATGATGACATACTGTATGATTCACAATGTATTAGTAAAATTATTTATTTTTTTAATTTTTTTTTTTTAAGATTTTATTTATTTATTTGAGACAGAGAGAATGAGAGAGACAGAGAGCACATGAGAGGGGGGAGGGTCAGAGGGAGAAGCAGGCTCCCTGCTGAGCAGGGAGCCCGATGCGGGACTCGATCCAGGGACTCCAGGATCATGACCTGAGCCGAAGGCAGTCGCTTAACCAACTGAGCCACCCTGGCGCCAAGTAAAATTTCATTTAAAGGCAAAAATTCAAATAGCAAATCCCCCAAATTAAAAACTCATTAAGAATTCTACAATTGCCAAGCTGGCTAGCTCAGTGAATTTTAAGCTCTGCCTCCGCTATTGCCACAGGGCAACACAGTGACACAGCTCTGGCTGATGAACAGAAACACCTCACACCCTTTGTCAGGATGAGATTTAATTATGAGTTCTGAATTATGTAAAACCTTCATGAGTGAAAATCTTAAATGAAATGCAACCAGCCTGTACTAACAATCATGTACTAACAATCACTTAACATCTTTTCACTTAAAACAAAGTTTCCATTTTCTTTTACAAGCATACAAACCTGCCTACCTAAATGATGCCTCTTACCAACCATAATGCTCTACTTTATCTGTACATACCACAACCTCCAATCTTTAGGTATCAGAAATTATCAAATAAATGCCCATTATCCAGCTTTCTTTGGGTACTTTTTTTTTTATTACTTATTTAATCTCTGTTTCTCCATTCCTCTTCTTTCATTCATTTCCTGCGCTCAATTTCAAATAAAAGTTGAGCCACAAGTAGGAAGAAGAAATAATTGCATAACCCTGTAGAAATGCATTAACACAAACGAGAAAGTACCATATGCTTTACCTCAGGGGGAAAAAAAAAAAAGGAGAGACATATAACTATCAATTTAAGATAAGTGAAACCAGACTTTCAATCTTTAAATATGGAAAACATATATTACAGGTCAGTTCCACTGTATTGGCTAAACAATGAAGCAAATCAAAGGTGAAGTAAAACAGAAGAAACATTCTAGAATGTTCATTTTAGTGCCCAATCCAGAGGATTTTTGGGTTGCCATATCAAAGTATTTGTGGACTAACATGCTCTGTGACATTCCTGTTTTAGAAGAATGTTAAATGGCTGCATTATAAATGTAGATGAGTAGAATTTGCTTGAATTTTATAAATAGATTCTTTTTCAACAAACATAAGGTCCATAGGTCCTGTTCAATTTTAAAATGACTCAGTAAATGTAAGGAAATACTGGTTAAGGTAGGATATAAAGCAAACTAAAGGCATTAGATTGATTTCATTTTACATTTTATTTAAGCATTGACCTTTCAAACTCAATTACCAAAAATTTTTGGAACTATCCAGAGCATGGACTCTGGAGACAAAATGCCACCTAGATCTGCCACTTAGTAGCTAGCCATACAACCTTCAGCAAGCTCCTTAACTGATATATACCTCATTTTCTCAACTACAAAAGGGGAAGGGGGGTTGATAAAGAGTAGCTATATCAGACTTAAGAAGATAATATATACCTAATCATCTGTCCTTAGAATAGTACCTGATACATAGAGTAAGCATTCAAAAAGTGTTAGCTGTTATGTCACAAATTATAATTTTTAGTATTTGTATTACAAATTAACTAAGGAGTAACAATAGTAAACATTCAGATATACAAAAAACTTCAAAACCCCATGAGTAATGGGACATTTACTTATTCTTCTAAAAGCTGGCTGACATTATATACAGATATGGACACCTGAATCACCGACTAGTATCCAAAGATCAGATTACAATTCAAGGTGGGGCTTCACGTATTTCTTTGCTTATTTTCTGACTAGCTGAATTAGCCAAGTCACAAGCACAAGGAAGTTTTACAGGTATCCCCTGCTTTTCGAAAGATCACATTACACCACTTCGCTTTTTACAAAAGACTGACATTAGTACCTGTTTTGCTAGCCAAAACAAATCTGATGAGTATTTCCACTTTCATTAAAAAAGGTTAAAAGTGAAAAACAAGTGTTTGTTGCACTGCGAGCAATTAATGGAGGCAGCACGCACCCTGAGCAAAGTGGCCCACTAAGCTCCTTCTCAGGAAACCACATTCAGCATGTCAGCATCCCTACCATAGTTTTCACTGCGTGAGCATCTGTGTTTTAGCTCCTCTGTGCATCCATTAGCAAGATATATATCCTAAAGTATCAGAAAAGCCTAAAAGGTTTTTTTTTGGGGGGGGGTGGTCTGGGAATGCTCAAAAACTTTTCCATATAGATTAATGATAACTGCTTCTTTGCTTTACAAAGGTTTCATAGGAGCACCCTGCTTTTGGACAGCAGGGGAAACCTGTAATACCCCGGAGCTGAATCAAGATACCTATTTTGTCCTATAATGTCCAAGTAGTAAGCCCATCTTTCAGTTCAATGGATAAAAGAGACTTTGTTGATTTTAATAATACAACTAATCAGACTTCTAATTAGCCTCCCTCTTTTGTTACAAGTCAAAATGCATCTTTTAGAAAACTTTACTTTTATTTGCACACCAGCTGTAGCTAGAAGGACTCTGAAATACTTTGTGAAATTCAGGTACAATACCATCCACATAATTTAATGTGTAAAGCCTTCAAAGAGAAGAAATACTTACCCAACTTGTGCTGCTTCCTTGAGTTTTGGTAAAGAGTAAAGATGAACCTTGCAACACGGCCCAAGAAGACAACCAGTTCTTTCTGTAAGTATAAAGAGAACCAACTAAAGCTTTGCTATTCAGTTTTTCCAACCCAATTTAAAATATTACAACCTAGTTATCAATGTTGCCCACAATTTACATTCATTATTGACATTCTGTTTTTATTGAGGATTTAATGCTAATGGAATTACATTCATGTTTCCAAACTGACCATAAAGACCCCCCAAACAAATGAAGCTAATAGAGATGTTATCAGAATAACAATATGCCTAATTATGTTCACATGGTAATCCAGCACACTTGTGATCAAGGGTACCAAATTACCTTGAAGGAACATGAACTGAACTCTGTATTTGGCAAGAATTATTCATGATTAAAAATCAGGAAAACATGTCCACCTCACCTAATTCTTTATAGATACAGATTGTTTTATATTTCTTGGTTATCTCCCTTCCCCTAATAAGGCTACACTAGGTAATTGGGAGATACTAGGCACATTAGTAGATAGTAAGTATAATAAATTACATACTCATCGATCAGAGGTTACTAAGATGAGGTTTCTTTTATATTTTTTGTTTTATTTTATATTTTATATTTTTATATTTATATATATTTGTATTTATATATTTATACTTATTTTATATTTTATATATTTTTATATTTCTTGGTTATCCCCCTTCCCCTAATAAGGCTACACTAGGTAAATGGGAGATACTAGGTACAATAAATTACATACTTATTGATCATGATGTTACTAAGGGTTTAATTGTCTAAGTTATAAAATCAACACATATATATCAAAATTCTAAATATAAAAATGTATAAGAAGAAAGGTCCCCATTTCTTCTCCTTCAATCCACATTCCAGAGACAACCAATGGAATGCAATCATTGGCAGACTAAAATGAATGTCAAATATGTCTACTACAGAAATTTATTAGAGCAAACCTTACTGCCAAACATACTGACAGTTTTGTGAAAATTCAATGGGCACTCAAAAGGAGTTCTCCATTTTCAGAATGTAGAATTTAATAACTATCAATTAGACCTACTTTGTTATTTTCTATGTATACTTGAACTTCATGGATTAAAAGTGAAATAAAGTTTACTACTATTGAGTTTCTATTTTTCCTTTTATTTCCTGTTGTTTTTGCTTATGGCTGTTGATGCTACTTATTTGGTGAATGGCTATTCTTAATGATTAGATCTTTATTGTAGATTTATCAATGGTTTTGACATGCCTGTTTTTTAACTTTTCTGAATCATTTTTATGATATTTTCTTTATATATAATATTTAGGTGGGTTTTGTTTTGTGCTTCAATCTGAACATCTTTTTCTTTCAACAGGGGAGTACAGTCCATTTACATTTATTGATATTGGTATCTGTTTGGCCCTTGTGTTACCATTTTGTTACATCTTCATTTTATTGTTTTATTGGATCTCAAGATATTTTGAAGGGATTTATTTTTATTTGTAAGTTTATTTTATACTCAATCTTCTATTTCTATAGAGAGCATCTACTAACTCCCTCCTCTGAAAAATGCTAAAATCAGTATATTTCCACTTTAAATAAACATTTTGAATTTAATTTTCAAAATCAGAAAAACCATAGAACTAGTAAATATATCTAAGAATATTGGGGTTTTTTTAAAAGATTTTATTTATTATTTGACAGAGAGAGACACAGTGAGAGAGGGAACACAAGCAGGGTGAGTGGGAAAGGGAGAAGCAGGCTTCCCACTGAGCAGGGAGCCCGATGTGGGGCTTGATCCCAGGACCCTGGGATCATGACCTGAGCCATCCAGGCACCCCAAATATTGGATATTTGAATACTGAATTAACAACAGCTGCCTCAAAGACTGAAGCACTTGCGTACCTGAGTTGCAAGCAGAATTAGTCACATTTTTTTCCTGGAAAAAAAATTAAAATGACTGATGGTCATACTACGATTATTTAGACTTGAGTATCTGGCAGGTAGACATTATCTCAAAAATAAATGAAGTGAGTCTGTCATTTAAATGATAGTATTTGTTGACAAAAAATTGAAGCTTTCAAAGGGAAAATAGAATTTTGGAAAACCTGGCATATCTGCCACTGTGAGGTTGACAATTTTCCAATATCTAATGACTTTTCTGATGTTACTGATTTGTGATTCTTTGATATTATAAAATATGTCAACATTTGAAAAGTCAGCAAACTTAGTGAACCAGTATTTTCCACATGATCTGCAAGATGCTACAAAATTACGTACAGGTAAAGATTCCTTCAAAATGCAACACAGACCAATGCTTTTTTAAGATTTTATTTATTTATTTATTTGAGAGAGAGAGAGCAGGAGAGCAGGGTGAGGGGCAAAGGGAGAAGCAGACTCCCCGATGAGCAGGGAGCCTGATTCGGGGCTCGATTAGGGGCTTGCTCCTGGGACTCTAGGAGCGGAAGGCAGATGCTTAACCGACTGGGCCACCTGGGCTCCCCCAGACCAATGGATTTTGATGTAACTAAGTATGAAAAGTTCATTAACAGTTTTTTACAGTCTTAACTTGTGGAGTTTTGGTGTAGCAGAAGAATACATGCAATTATCTAACAAGAATATTAAAACACTCCTCCCTTTTCCAACTTTATATAAGAAAAGGATTATCTTCATATACTTCAGCCAAAATAATGTGTCACAACAGACTGACTGCCAGCAAAGATGAGGATCCAGCTGTTTTCCATTAAGCCAAATACTAAAGACTTGCAAAAATGTGAAACAATGCCACACTTCTCAAGGAAAATTTTTGTATTGGAAATACAGGGGTTTTTCTTTATAAAAATGTTACTCACGTTAACATATAATGGGTTATTAGTTTTAAGAATTAAAAAACTTAAAATGTCTCAGTTTTAATTTCTCAAATCTACAGCTATAAACTATACACACAAAAGTTCTTTGCAGTAATCAATAATTTTTAAGAGTTTAAAGGGGTCCTCAGATCAAAATGTTGGAGAACCGCTAATATACAGGAAATTAAAAAACTAGTTTGCTCAACTCTACATAAATAAATTTAAAGATGAAATGGATGATATTCTTTGGAAAACATAAATCACTGAAAGTTTTCCAAAATAAGCAGAAAATCTAAAAGACTAATTACCACAGGAAAAACGACAACAATGAAAAAAAAGAAAGTGGCCAAAGAACTATGTGCACTACATATGCCCAAAAGGGAGAAAAAATAAAGACCCCATTCACAAGTGACTTCGCCCAAGGAACGATTTAAGGAACAAATAATTGCAGTATTTGTAAAGTTGTTTCAGAGCACTTAAAAGAAAAATTTCCAAGTACTAAAATGTGACAAAAACAGTTCATTTAGAGCAAATCTTAAGATCTTAACTACATGTAAATTTTAAACTCTTCTTTACACAACAGGCTGATTATAAACTCATAGCATTTTAGCAGTTCTTAAAAACTGGGGAAAATGCAACTTGCTTATTACAAAGAGTTAATTGCCTTAATTCATTAGGAGATACCATACAACCAGAAAAGCCAACAACCCAATAGACAAACAGATAAAGGAGATGAACTGACAAATTAACAACAAAAAAAAAGACATACAAATGGCTTAGGATACCCTACCACACTAAAAAGTAATACAAATTAAAAATATTCTCTCTCTAATCTCTATTAGCAAAGATCAAAAAAGTGGACAACATATTGAATTGGCAAAGACTGGAGAAATCCACTGCTTTTGGAAGTATGAACTGCTTCAGTGCCTTAGAGCAGTAATATGGAACACTATCAAAATGACTACTGCACATAGCTTAGCAATTCCACTTTTGTAAAATCTATTCCACAGGGATTTACATATTTGCAAAATGAACTATGTAAGATGTAAGTGTAATACTGTTTGCAACAGCAAAACAATGTAAACATTCTAAATGTCTAGCAGTAGATAGGCATATTTACCTACCATATGGCTAAATAAACTAGGATACAGCCACACAATATATAACCACAGAACAGTTAAAAACAATGTGGTGGCTCCACATGCAACAAGAGAGAACCATCTACAAAATAAACTGTTCAAAGACTGTGTTTAAAAAATTAATCTATGCAGGGGCACCCGGGTGGCTCAGTCATTTGAGCATTGGACTCTTGGTTTTGGCTCAGGTCATGGTCTCAGGATTGTGAGAGCCAGCCCTGCATTGGGATTGGCACTCAGCTCAGAACCTGCTCAAGATTCTCTCTCCCTCCCCGTCTGCATTTCCTTCCAATGTGCGCACTCGCACTCATTCTCTCTCAAATAAATAAATTCTTTAAAATATATATTTAAAAAATTAATCTATGCATATAGAAATAAATATATCCTTTATCTCCAAAGGAAAACACTACATCTCATTCACTTAACTAGTTGCCTCTGGGGAATGGAAATCATGGCTGGGTAACTGACTTTTGGCTAAATACTCTGTATTTTGTTGTTTTACCATGTGCACTCACTGCTTACTGAAAAAAAATTATTTCCTTATTTATTTTAAAGATTTTATTTATTTGACAGAGAGAGAGAGAGAGAGAGCACAAGCAGGGGGAGGGGCAGAGGGAAATGCAGGCTGAGCAGGGAGACCGATGTGGGACTTGACCCCAGGATGCTGGGATCATGACCTGAGCCAAAGGTAGACGCCCAACCGACTGAGCCACACAGGCGCCCCTGAAAAATTTTTTTCAAATAAAGCTAATGCTTGCTCAGAATCCTATGCTTTATCACCCCTGAATTTAATATAATCTTAAAAAATATGTCAAGACAAAGGAAGATTTTCATACATTTCATGACAATCCTACATACATATTAGAAAATACATTATTTGAAATTTTTTTTTTGTTTTTTTAAAAAGATTTCATTTATTTATTTGACAGAGAGAGACACAGCGAAAGAGGGAACACAAGCAGGGGGAGTGGGAGAGGGAGAAGCAGGCTCACCGCCGAGCAGGGAGCCCGATGTGGGGCTCGATCCCAGGACCCTGGGATCATGACCTGAGCCGAAGGCAGACACTTAACAACTGAGCCACCCAGGCGTCCCACATTATTTGAAATTCTTATGAACCTTTTAATCATTTCTACTAGAATGTAACTGTACTTATAGCTTTTATTTATTTCAAATAAAACATGTCAGAACATTAATGGTTTTTGTACTTACCGAACCTTTTTCCCATTTTCAGTAATTTTTGTTACATTTAGTAATCCATATTTTTCTTGACCCTATGGAACACAGTAATACTGTTTATACATCATTCATACAGACAATGAGGTCCAAATTCTTACATATGATTGAATCAAAATGATCTGGTACTCTAAAAATTAGCTTAAAAAAAAGATTAGTCAGTATGTAATATGCTTAGTTCTAAAGTATATTAGGAATACAATTTCCTAACACTTCTGTATAGTTATTTTCAGTAATTTTACAATTAAACTTTTCCTCTTCTCAAGTCCTGGCAACCATAAGGTACTTTGCTATCAAATCAGATTTCCACATGAATACCACTAGTCAGCCCTGGAAAAATGATTTATAACTTCCTGTTCAAAGAAAGTAATATAATGCTATGATGATAAATACCACAAAAAGCAATTATTTACTTTGCTGTTATTTTACAGCAGTACAGTCTGGAAATCATTTAAGATACTAATAACCTGCTTTGTCAAATGTAAAAATAACTAGATAGAACAAATGCAGTAACTGCATTAATAAATTACTCAAAAGTAAATGTTATTATGCATAGAACTGGCCTTAAGGTGGCATTAAAAAATTCAGTATGAGCTTCATCACATATATTGTCAGATGGTAAACTGAGGCTCTGGACAAACCAGATACACTAGTTGGCTGATGTCATATTAGTGACCCAGCTTTATCATCAAACCCCAGGAAAGCAAGAGCCACTTTGCTGAGGTTAACAGTCATCTTAAAATTCCTCCAGGTAGAAGAAAGGAAACACTTTCCCATTGCTTTAGCTTCCAATATTCAACTGAATTTAATCAAAATGAGTCGGTGTCTACAGCAATATCACCAATATTAGTCAGCACTGTATATACATGACAGAGCAAATGTACTTCAACTGAAACATACACACAGCACATAGAAAAAATATTCCCAATTCAGAATTTATTTCTATTTAATCCATACCTTGGCTATTTTCTCAATGTACTTCCTTTAGAAAAAGATAAATCTTTTTCTTGTATGGGATATAATGTTTGAAAGTTTTTGCCTAGCCTGATAAGAACTCTCACCTATAAACGAAGCTGATAAAGTATTAATGTTAATTCATTTGTGGTATACTGGGAACTTGGGAAATAGTCATATGAAGTTTTATTGTAATTTTTTCATAAAGCATAGATCTCCTTAGATATGCAAGTCTGATACTTCTAAGAGCTGTTGCCTCTTAACAAAACATCAATCACACAGTTAGAAGTATGCACAAGATATTAAATAAAAACATTCCCAATTTACTATCAGAAGCAGGAAGGAAAAAAAACTTCCAAAGATATAGGAACTAAGTACAACATTAATCTGAGAGGATGGCACTGCTTATGTGAGCTAGGGAGCACAGGAATTAGAAGAGCAGGAGTGGGAACCAAGCCTATAAAAAAATGCCAAAGCTGGAATTGAACAGGACAAAAGAGCTGAGGCATGAGGGGAACACTGAAGAAAACTGGAAGGGATAGGAGTAGTGACAGACCAAATAAGCTTAAGGATGAGAGAGACATTCTAAATCAGGGATTCTTACCTGAGGCAATGGATGGACCGAAACTGGTACAAAATTGTGCGTGGATAGTATATACATTGTTCAAGGGTCCAGAAAGCTCATGAAATTCTCACAGGGATCAAGACCCCCCAGTACTAATGCTCTAAGTATTAAACACTCTAATTTGAACATAAAATAAGAACAAAATTTGCCACATCCAAAATGTACAAATACAAAAATACTTAGCATACAACATGGTAAGTGTTATGAGAAAAGTGTATCTAACTTAACCTGAGAGACAGAGGGAGCGAAGAGACGGCTTCCTGGAGACTCTTGAGCTAAGGAATTGGGGTTAGCTAGATGGTGACAGTAGGAGAAGAAAACAACAAAGTATAAAGGTACAGAAGTGAAAGAGAGCATATCATATCTGAGGGCCTTTAAGTTCCCTCAAAGTAATGGGTGAGGTGAAGTAGCAAAGAAATGCAGCAAAGTATGAACTAAGAAAGGATGGCAAGACAGGGAACCAACCAGAATACATTCTAGTAATTACCACAGGAGATGGTGAAGGCCTGAGCTAGGGCAGTGCCTGTGAGCAAGTGATGAGGAGCCAAATTTGAGAGATTCAGAAGACAGAATTGACAGGGACTGGATAGGAGGGTAAGAGGGCAGATCTGAGGAAAACTCCCAACCTTGAACAACTGGGTAGATGGTGGTATCTCAGTTTTAATGACACTTTTTTAGAGAAGCTTTCCCAGACCACTCTTTAAGTAGGAGCTCCTCTACATCTCCCATTATTTACCACTGCCCCCCCAGTTTGGTCCCTTCATTGCACTTAATGCAAAGTACAATCACATCTTTTATTTACGGTCTATTTTAATGGGCTGTACACTGGGACCATATCTGCTGTGTTCATCAATGTATGACCAGTGTCTATAGCATGTAGTTGATGTTTGATACAATACATATCTGTTGAAGTAATTAACCAACATATTAGCAGTGCTATTCCAAGAAAGGGATATAAAAGAATGCCGGTGATGGAGAAAATAAAGCTTTAACTTTTAAACACTGAAGTTTCTGAATTTGATATAAAAGTGCTAAAGAGGCAGATGAATAATAGAGGTTTGGCTATACAGGTGAGAGGTTTGGGAAAAAAATTTAGACAGATTTTGAACATACTTTTTTTTTTTAATTTTATTTTATTATGTTATGTTAGTCACCATATAATACATCATTAGTTTTTGATGAACGTACTTTTTGGTGTGCTTTCGCTACTTAATATGATTCAAAATGAACCAATGTTTTTGTGTGGCTTATTAAAAAAACTCCATAAAAATATCTTGTTAAATCTTGCAAAAAATGCCCATATTTACACACGAATATTTCTTAGTCTAAATATATTTGATACTCCAAAGGAAACTTCATACTGAAAATAAGCAGAAATGTTTTAATAAGGACTAGCAAAATATGGTTACAATTTAATCAAAATGACTGTACTTGAGATTACCCTATCCTAATAGGGTAAGAAAACAATAAAATGTTAGTTCTATTAAGTAATCTGGGAAAATTTCCACAAGCTCATAATCACTTTGCAGTCTCCAGAATTTTTTTTTTTTTTTTAAGTAGGCTCCATGCCCAGCATGGAGCCCAATGTGAGGCTTGAACTCCTAACCCTGAGAGATCAAGACCTGAGCTGAGATCAAGAGTCGGCCGCTTAACCAACAGAGCCACCCAGGTGCCCCTACAGGGTCTAGAATTTCTAATCAATGTTGCATTCATTTAGTGAAACAGGAATTTCCCAATTTGGCTAACAATTATTATATACCCAAATCAATACAACCCTTCAAAATCCTTATCTTCAGTTAATCATGAAGTATTTTTTTTAATACAGAGTAACTTTGCACAGTGATACAGTGGTTGAAGAAGAACGAGGTGATGCAACTTCCAGAACAGGTAAGTTGACAAGGAGAGAAGACAAACTAGTGGTTGCCAGGGGAGAGGAAAGGTGATGGGGGAATGTGGGGTGAATGCTTAATGGGAATGGGTTGCCCTTTCAGGTAATGAAAATGTCCTGAAGCCAGGTAGAAGTGATCACTGCACACTCTGTAAATATACTATATGCCATTTAAATGTATACTTTAAAATGGTTAATAGCTAGTTTTCTGTTGAAATTTCTGTTGAAATTTCACCTCAATAAAAAAAAAAAAAAATTTAGGTGAACGTAGGTGGCTCAGTTGGTTAAGCATCTGACTCTTGATTTAGGTTCAGACCATGATCTCAGGGTCCTGAGATTAAGCTCTGTGTTGGGCTCTGTGCTGAGCATGGAGCCTGCTTAAGATTCTCTCTCTCCCTCTCCCTCTGCCCCTCCCCCCTTCTCTCTCTCTCCTCTCTAAAAAAAAATTTTTTTAAATATATTGTAGAGGCGCCTGGGTGGCTCAGTCATTAAGTGTCTGCCTTCAGCTCAGGTCATGATCCCGGGGTCCTGGGATCGAGCCCCGCATCGGGCTCCCTGCTCGGTGGGAAGCCTGCTTCTCCCTCTCCCTCTGCCCCTGCTTGTGTTCCCTCTCTCGCTGTGTCTCTGTCAAATAAATAAATAAAATCTTTAAAAATATATATATATTTTAAAGAACTACTGTTTTAAAAAATCAGATGTTTAAATCATGTTTTTTAAAAAGGCTTTAGAACAGTTCTATTCAATGAAAAAAATTAATATGTCCATAATACTTTTGCTAAAGGAAGTGTTAAAACATTCTTTTCTCCAATGCATTTTAATACCATAATTGGAAATACAGGGTCAAAAACTCAAGTTTCCAAATTATATATTCTTAAATTTTACTCAGTATTCAGTGACTGGTAACTTCAAAATGCACATTTATCTGGAGTACTACTCAGCCATAAAAAAAGAATGAAATCTTGCCATTTGCAATGACATGGATGGAGCTAGAGAGTATTATACTAAGCAAATTAAGTCAGAGAAAGACAAATACCATATGATTTCACTCATATGTGGAATTTAACAAAATAAAGAGAGAAGACAAACCAAGAAACAGACTCTTAACTATAGAGAACTAACTGAGGGTTACCAGAGGGGAGGTGGGTGAGTGGATGGATTCAATAGGTGATGGGGATTAAGGAGTGCACTTGTTGTGATGAGCACCAGGTGTTGTATGGAAGTGTTGAATCACTATATTGTACACCTGAAACTAATATAATACTGTATGTTAACTGGAATTTAAATAAAAACTTTAAAAAATAAAATAAAATGCACATCTGTCGTAGATACACTGGGACAGAGACAGGGTTCTTAGATCAGTCCACAAAATCCTATTTAACCCACACTGTACTCATACTGTACAGAAATAGAACACTGATCTTTTTAAAAAGTATATGCTGGGAATTTCAAAAAAGGATTTGAAGGGGCCATGAAAAATAACAATAATGCATCTGAAAATTGGAAATGAAACAAGAAAAAAATGAACATGTTTAAAATTTGTATTAAGGGATGGAATTTTAAATCTGGTTTAATTAGAAGAGCTTAAATGAAAACATCATGCTAAATGAACAAAGTCTGTCAAAAAAGACCACATATTATAGGATTCTATTCCTTTTTTTTTTTTTTTAAAGATTTTATTTATTCATTTGAGACACAGAGATAGAGAGAGAGAGAGAGAGAGAGAGCATGAGCAGTGGGAGAGGCAGAGGGAGAGGGAGAAGCAGGCTTCCTGTGGAGCAGGGAGCCCGATGTGGGACTCGATCCCAGGACCCTGGGATCATGACCTGAGCCAAAGGCAGACGCTTAACTATCTGAGCCACCCAGGCGCCCCTATAGGATTCTATTCTTATGAAATGTCCAGAATAGGCAAATCCAGGGAGACAGAAAGTAGATTCCTGGTTGTTCAGGGCTTGGTGAGACGTGGAGGTTAGACAGGTGATAACAAACAGAACGTGGTTTCTTCCTGAGGCGATGAAAATATTCTAAAATTGACTGTGATGACGGCTGCACATATCTGAATATACTAACAACCACTTAACTGTACACTTAAGTGGGCAAATCACACAGTGTATGAATTACATTTCAATCAAGCTTTTTATAAAAACAAAACAGAAGAGACTAAAGAGGTAGATGGGCCATTTGCAGAGATTTTAAGATGACATCAGATAGCTAACACTGATTACAGGATTTTCATTCCTAAATTTGTAGCTTCCTTTTTCTTACCACTAAGGCTTAGAATTTTAACTCACAAAGAGGGAAAAGATATCTCCTTGTATTAACTGGGTAAGAGTGAGAAAAACAGGTGAGACTCAGTGGAAACAGCACAAGCTGAGAGGAGGGAGCGAAGGGCCAAGAGAGGGAAAAGTCAAGGAGGGAAAAAGCCTCAATGAAGAGGGGCAAGACAGCATGGAAGAGGTGCCCTCTGGAGCGGGAATGCAGAGTTGTATGTTTATGGGCAAAAAAGAATGGACTCAGGTAGAATGAACAAAAGCTATTTCATCTTTCACTCTAAGACCAAACAATGAAAGAAAAATACTGGTGAGGCAGTTCCCAGTGGTGGCCAGCAGGGGGTATCGTGAATCCAGGATGGTCTAGCTGCTGTCCAATTTGAGAAAAGGGGTACATGGTTTGGGAAATAATTTGCAAACTGACTTTTTAACTCCATGTGGAACATTTGCAAATTCATGTTTCTAGGCTAACCTAAAGATTCCTTTTTACCAAAATATAATTTATAAAAGGTCTCCTTAGCAATTACGTATTACCTATATTTAAAATAAGTTAGAAGGGTTTTCTGTTTTTTTCTAGATGCATTGTTAGAGTACTGTAGTAACAACACCTTAGATTCATACAATAATTCTTGACACCACCACTAAAATCATGGTCACTTTCATCTTTAATGTTTATGTACCCAGGACAGTGTTAAATAATCCAAAAGACAAAAAAGAGGAAAGTAGTCACTCAATCCTTTAGCAGGAGTTTAAAACCTTAGTAGGGAGATGAGGGGGGTCCATGAGGTAACATTTACACTATTTGATAAGTGACTTGGAAATCCAGGGAAAGACGAAGAGATCACTATTATGCTAAGGTTAGTCTGGCAAGGCCTCTTAAAGAGTCAGTCTTAAAAACTTTTCTAACTTTGGGGCACCTGGGTGCCTCAGTCAGTTAAGTGTCTGCCTTCAGCTCAGGTCCTCATCTCAGGGTCCTGGGATCGAGCCCCCCATCAGGCTCTCTGCTCAGTGGGGAGCCTGCTTCTCCCTCTCCTTCTGCCCCTTCCCTCCTGCTTGTGCTCTCTCTCTTCTCTGTGTCAAATAAATAAAATCTTAAAAAAATTTTTTTTCTAACTTTAAGTGTACAAAAGCCAAGGACCATTGTAGGCAGAGGGAACCACCAGAGCAATGTCAGAAAGAAATGTATAAAACATGTGATATAAACCATAAAAGAGCTGATTCAGTTAGGGAATGGAAAGAGAGTTAGAAAAATAAAATGACATCTGTGGAAACCTTTGCCTCTAAAAAAATCAGAAGTATCCCATTAATAAGTCTATTACAGTTTTATAAAATAAGGAAATAACAATAAAAGTTTGTCTTTTAAAAAGCTTTAAAAGTTTCATTTATTCATTCAATAAATATTTACTGAACAGCTAATATATGGTACACAGTAGTTACTGAGATTACTCTGTTCCTGCTCTAATGAAGCTTTTCTTTGTCTAGTAGGGAAGACAGACACAAAGAGAGGGTTTGAGGTTTCTACAAGAAATAAAAAATGAAAAGTGTTATTCTATTTAATATAATCAAGTAACATAAAATTATATGCTACAAAGAGTATTACAGAGAAACTGACCAAATCCAGAAGATTCGAATAAAATTCTCTGAGGAAGCAAAATCTGCACTGAACTCTAATGAATGAACAGACGTTAACAGGCAAAGATGTGGGAGAGAAATGGTTCAGTGGGTAGAGGAATGACATGTACCAGGACCTTGAGCTGAAAAGGAGGCTCTTTTGAGGAAAAATGTACAGTGCGGCTGGAGGAAAACAAGCAAGGAGGGAAGAAGAGGACAAAAGAAGTCTGAGGCGAGGCTGGAGAGGTAGTCAAGAGCCAGTGCATGCTCAGTCTTATAGTCCTCATTAAAAACTTTGGCCTTCATCCTGAAAGAAAAGGAAAGCCACTGAGGGGTTATAGCAGAATCAGCCAACTATGGGAAAGATAGGAGGGACTACAAAGACACAGATCAAGTAAACTTTCATCCAAGTTAAACCAGGTCTCTGAAGAGAGTCAACTGGAGACTTTCAGTTTAGAGCAAACTTAACAGTTGAGATACAGATCTCTAATATTCATCTGGCATAGACTGGGCATTGTATTTTAAGAATAGAACACCTGCGCTCATTAAGAAGAAGGGAAACTGCTTACCTTTGGACTGCTGGCCTGAGGAAAAAAGATTCAAGTATAATTTGATAGCATTTTCCGGGGATTTTTATTTTTTAAAAACCAAGTATGAATTTGTCACTTACAAATATGGTATATAAATTAATCATGAAGATACCCTATTTTGCATTAAAAGGGGCTTTTAAGTCTCTAAAACTGATTAAATTCTTAATTTAAACCTATTTTAATTGTGATTAGTATCTGAAAAACCAATGAAAGTTAACAGAAGCCAGGAAATATTTAAACATTACATTTAGAGAAAATTAATTTATTGAAACTGATTGAAATAACTGGACTATATTATACTATAGGCTATCATACTAACTGTATCTTGGTGCTTTGGTGAAGAGGGAGAAGATTCATTTTCAGGAAAGCAGGGTTTTGAGGCAGTTGGAGATTCCTACAAGAAATAAGTAATGAAAAATGTTACTCTATTTTATATCATTACATTTCTCCCTTTATTCACGGTGGGAGAGCTTAATAAGGGAAGCTCAAAAAATCTTTTCCTAGTTATTTCCTTTCTACATTCAGCTCTGAAACTAATATGACACTGATTTGCAAACTATAGTTGTCTGGAAGTTTATGAAATATGGCATATTTTATGCTGATTATAGTTTAAATACTGCATACAGAATTAATAAAAAGAAATGATGCATGTTGCCTTAAAACCATGATGTTTTATCAGCCTGAACTGACCACATTTAAAATAGGTAAAATCTAAACACTTAGGGATAAAAATATAAGTCACCATACGAACTGGCTCCTGTTGCAGTCGGTATGAATACCCAGGACTAGGCAAGCCAATAGTCACAGGAATGATGTGGCAACTGCCAGAATGAGAACTTCATTTAAATCAATGGCTATGTAAGACATTTAATTAAATTGCATTAATATTTAAAGTAATTTACAGATAACTTTCCAATTATTAGAAAAAAAGCGAGATTTTTTTAAATGCAAAGAAACTTTAAAGATTAATAACTCACCAGAAAAAAAAAATGTTTTAATGTTTAAGCCTACAAAAATATATAATAGGAGCAAATCAATAATGTGTATTTTAAAAGCAATTCTGCTTTGTCAATATTAAAACACACTATGTGATTTCTAACACAGATGTTTGTAAGACTCTTCATAGAGGACAAGACTGAAAATACACATTTTTGGTACCAACAGCCAAGCCCCATTTAAATCTTTTCCATTATCCTAAATGTTTTGAATAATCTCAGGAAAAGAAAATCAGAAAAATCATATGCCAACACCGATTATTAATTCTCTTATAAACCAAATAATGTCTTTACAAATTCATCTCCACATCTCTATCAATCTACTTTACCATGCTTATGAAACTGGACGAGGTACTGTTAACAAATCTGGGTATTCGTATGAAATCACAATACACAAACCATTAACACCATATCCATTCACTTGGAAAAAAGTCTTCAGGTTTATACCATATAAAATTTGTAAACACAAAAGCTAGATAGCAGTGAAAGCAAGGAAATCCTTGAAGGGACAACCTTACAAATCAAACATCCAAGGCCTATACTACTAGTGAAGGAAACATTAAAATCATATCAAATTATACCTTTACAAAAAAAATTATACATAATATCCGAATCCAGTATAGCCTCATTTAAGTATTTTTTTTCTGACCACTTCAGATGTTTCACTTTTTGATTTCTTGACTTCTAGGAGTGTCTAATACTAAAAGCTTGGAAAAAAGATGAAAGAAAGATCTGATGACCCACAAAGTAGAAAATAAGTGAATGGTAATCACAATTTATTTTTCATGGGATTATCAGTCCTATAGAAATAAAAACCACAGCAAATGGAGGAAAAATGTAAGTACAACAATTATAATTCCTATAACAAGGACTTCCCACATATATTCATGTATATTTATAAATTTATGTGCATATCTAAATGTATCTTAAATGCCTACAACTAGCAGATTTTAGTAAAAACCATACATAGGCAGAAACAGATGCACCCACACATATACACACACACAGACATACACATCTACCTCCTCCAGTGTTGTCTGACAACTGAATTAGGACTTACATCATCAGAACAATATTTGCTACATAGTATTGGGTTTCTTTATTACATTTCAAGTTACACACCCTTTAACCCTCATCAGACATTGGTCAGCTAGTTTATTCAGGTACAGTCCCTCTTTCATAACCTCAAATCTTTTTTTTTTTTTTTAAGATTTTATTTATTTATTTGACAGAGAGAGACACAGTGAGAGAGGGAACACAAGCAGGGAGAGTGGGAGAGGGAGAAGCAGGCTCCCCGCCGAGCAGGGAGCCCAATGCGGGGCTCAATCCCAGGACCCTGGGATCATGACCTGAGTCAAACGCAGACGCTTAACAACTGAGCCACCCAGGCACCCCATAACCTCAAATCAAAACATATATAGTAGGTGGTGATAATAAACAGAAAAGTTTACTTTATCTAGGATTCCATTTATAAAGGTTAAGGTGCAGGTAAAAAACAAAACATTTCCATCAAAAATAAGTCAGGGCGCCTGGGTGGCTCAGTTGGTTAAGCGACTGCCTTGGGCTCAGGTCATGATCCTGGAGTCCCTGGATCGAGTCCTGCATCGGGCTCCCTGCTCGGCAGGGAGTCTGCTTCTCCCTCTGACCCTCCCCCCTCTCATGTGCTCTCTCTCATTCTCTCTCTCAAATAAATAAATAAAGTCTTCAAAAAAAAAAAAAGTCAATCTCTGGTCTTAAGAAAATCATGCTCTCACAACTCTGAAACACTCAGATTATAAAAAGAAATGTCATGAGAACTTCAGGCAAGTTATTCTAATAACAGACTGAAAATAAATCTCAAAAAAGATTTTAAAAGAGTAAGAAATTATAAGTCTACATCAGCAAAATAATCATCCCTTTTGTTTTAAAACGAAGAGGAAGTGGAGTTGGTTCAACAATGGCTTTTGCATTAGAGCATTATATATGACAACATTTACAAGCCTTCTGTGTACACTCAATTGTAATCTGGTTCCTGGAGTTAAATGAATTTTCCATTCAAATCTCTAGGAATCTTAGCTACTCATGTTATTCTCAATGCTAAATATTTTCAAGTATTCTTCAATAGCAGATTCCAGATTTCCTTTGATATGCCCTCTACAGTCAAATCACATATTATCCTTACAAAATATAAATTACAAACTGGTCTACTACTTTCATTGTTGTTCCATTAGTCTATCTTATACACAATGTATATAGACCTTTTCTACAGCTGCACAAAAAGTCTTCCATTTAATTTCATGAAAACCAACATTACAGTCACTAAAAAACAAACTTGTTTGGACTGAGATAATTTATAAAGGAATTTACAAGTGAAAGTACCCAAACATAGAGAAATATGCCTTAAGAAAGTTCATTCTGTTTCCACTAACACACCTGAAAATGTAAGAAACCTGTTAATTATGCCAAAAGAGAAGTCTGATGGTAAAACAAAAAGAGAGTCCCCAGTGACAAATATCTTTTTAAAATAAGGTTTTTAGAAGGGGGGTGGGAGGATGGGTTAGCCTGGTGATGGGTATTAAAGAGGGCACGTTCTGCATGGAGCACTGGGTGTTATATGCAAACAATGAATCACGGAACACTAAAAGCTAATGATGTAATGTATGGTGATTAACATAATATAAAAAATAATAATAATAATGTTTTTAGAGTGTTACCACCACCCTCACATTTTTACATTAGTATGGCTAATGTTCTACAAATTCATACGCATTTCCTACTCCATCCCCAAAATGAAGCTACAACATAAAAAGTCACATGGAAGGTAAAAACTTTATGGGCTTTCCATTCTGATGCTTGCATCAAACTTTATCCCTTATTTGAAACAGAGAACATTACTTCTCAGATTAATAAAAGAAGTCCTTTGTGCAGAGAACAATTAGGGAAACAGAAGAGTGGGATTCCAATTCTCCCACAGGATGAAGAAATTAATTAAATGTCTTCACTAGTAAAACCTCCCAGAGACTGAAGACAAACAATAACAGATATATGACTGGGTTTTGCTAACAGGGTTATCAAAAATATCTACCACCTCCTAGGCTCAAATATACACATTATTAAGCCACAGATGAGTCAGTCCACTGTGCAAAAATCGATAAACTACAAAACCAAAACCCATTCCAGGACAAATTGACGCTATACACAATAAAACAATAGTTACCAAAGTATGAGATGCAGCTAAGGAAAATAAAGAATAAAAAGAACATTCAATATTCTCAACAGATTTTCTCAAGAAGTTTCTACCTTGTCATTGGTGTCCAACACAATGGTGCTATGTCTCCACTTTGTTAATACAATTGGTTCTTGCAGCCGCCTGTCCAGGCTCCTACTTTTAATTATTTCTCTTTGCTGCTGGGATGAAGCATTATACTAAAAAAACAAACAACAACAAAAAAACCTCATAAATAACAGAAACAAAAGTGGAATCTAAAACATGACATTTGATGTTCAGCAAAGTTCATCACAGGAATTTTTCTGGCCTGTTTTCTCATCCTTGACCACGTTGTGGCCCAACTGAGATGATCAAAGATTTCGGTATTGGAGAGACCAAGTTACCGTTACTTTGGGAAAATATTTAGTCTCCCTATGTCTCAGTTTCATCAACTGTAAAACAGACATAACAGAAATATCATCTCATTCACAGACGTGTTATAAAAATTAAGCAGTATAAAAAAAGCCAAATATTGCCCTAATAGTGGGTTCCCAATAAAATATTAGTTATCATAATTTATAAAATGAGGTCATTGAACAAACTATTTTTTTAAGGTTCCTTCTACCTTGAAAATCCACGAGTCCAATTTTTGGTTTAGGTTTTAAAAATGATGATTACTATATACAACAATATCCCCACATTTAAAGGGTTGTTTGTTTTTGCTTTCATTTATAGGCCAAACATACTATTATTTGTTTCTCTGAAGTTGTAAAACATAACCAGGTCAGAAGGCAGAGACAGTTCTAGTTTGAAAGACCAATCCTGAATATATCAGTTGTGTACAAAGATTAGATAATAATTGCCCCCCCCATAACATCTAAAATTAAGAACACATTATCAATAATTAAATCATGTGTTTGAAATGTCAAGTAGATTGATCACCAAGCATAAACATTTCAGAAATGTGAGGTTTAAGAGGTATGCTGTTTTATACAGCCAATTTTAATAAATTATAAATAATTAAATGACAAAAGAAAATTAAAGGCTATATTCTTCTCCTGAAAGCAAAGGATACCTAATACCTATCTACTTCTCCCACCCCTAAAAAGCCCAGTAAATCTTAAAATTTTAATGATTCATTAGAATTTCAGTAAAACTGTTAAGAATGTTTTTAATATTAAAAAAAATCTTCCAACATCTTTCTCCACACTATGCCATTTCTTTACTCCCCAAAATTAGGCTACACACACCCCCCAAACTATCTCCCAAATCTGTTACTTCATTCTTCACATTAAAATTTGCCAAAGCAAGGCAATCACATATGGCATTTGCTTTTAAATTACCGCTGCTTAACAAACAGCAATCTTAAAATTCATCACAGAAGTTCACAAAGGGATCATTTCTAGGGTGAACAAAGATGAAACTTAAAGGCTACCCCTCAAAAAATTCTATGCCAGAAAGTTCTTAGTGAAGAGAGACCTAAACAGAGCTGTATTTTCAATAGAATCATCATTAGCAATAATTAAAATGTATAGTTGTGTAAACGCATGTGTATGAACTTTAACAGATACAACTACCTTAGCTTATGAGCTTTGTAATTAGTACAGTTGTTTAGAAATCCTTTCTATGTGGAAACAAAAATAATGTGAAACTAAACTGGGCAATAATCACAATGATAAATGTGCTGGTGGTTTTACCAGGCAGCAGTATGTTCACAAAAACAAAGTATAAATAAAATGTCAGATATAAAATATAGTCTAGTTAACAAGATGGCTAAGTTTAAAACTTTTCCCCCCAAAAAACCAAACTTTTCTAATTCCTTTAAAAATACCATTTTTTAAGAATTTTAGATGAATTTTTATTTGAATTATTTCAAACATATACAAAAGAATAAAGACTATAATGAAAACCCACCAACGAGTGTTAGCGTATCTAATATAAAACAATTGCTTTAGGTACCTTAAAAAAAAAAAAGAAAATATAGACCTATTAGATGCCCTCTGAATATATCTTCCAGATTCCAATCCTCTCCCTCTTTTCCCCAGTAGCACCACAGAACTCAGTGGTCAACACTGTCATCACACTTTAATATATACTTATTTATCTATAAATACACATACTTGTAGAGTTTTAAAATTTATATAAATGGAGTCCTACCATATGCATCATTCTTCAATTTGCTTTTTGCATTCAATATGTTATTTTACAAAACATATCCATGCTGATGAGTACGCAGTTCTAACTTATATTTTCACTGCTATATACATTACATTGTATGTAGATACAATCTAACCGTTTTGCTATAAATGGACATGTCTAAAGCAGTAATACTAATTTACACTTCTACCAGCAGAACAGATTGGTTTGCACAACCTTATTTGGTACTACTGAATTTATATGCATTGGTGTATATAAAATAAAGGTTAAGTACACATACACATTAAAAAAATGTGAGAAGTGAAATGTTAGCTTGTTTTAATTTACATTTTCTGATTACCTGTAAATTTGGACACCTTTTCACATATTTATTTCATGTATTTCCTCTTCTGGTATTGCTTAGTCATGTATTTTGCCCAATTTCAACTGGGCTTTTTTTTACTCTTACAGAAAAGAAAGGACCAGGAAGTTCTTGATGTATTTTGGCTTCAAAGCATTTTTGTAAGCTACATGAGTTGAATATACCTTCTCCTAGTCTATAGCTCAGCTTTTTCCCTTTGTGTATGGTACTTTTTATATTAGAAAGTATTTTTGTTTAATTTGATGTAATCACATCTGTCAATCTTTCCTTTTATAGTTTTTCCTTATTATAGTTTTAAGAAATCCTTCCCACTCTGAAGTCAAAGATATTTTTTATATATCCTTCTGTAGCCTTTAGAATTTGCTTATTACATTTACATCTCTGATCTACCTGGAATTAATCATTAAGTGTGAAGTGAGGTCAAGATCTACACGTCGGGGGCGCCTGGGTGGCTCAGTCATTAAGCGTCTGCCTTCGGCTCAGGTCATGAACTTCAGGTCCTGGGATCGAGCCCCACATCCAGCTCCTTGTTCAGCTGGGAGCCTGCTTCTCCCTCTCCCACTCCCCCTGCTTGTGTTCCCCTCTCTAGCTGTCTGTCAAATAAATAAAACCTTTTAAAAAAGGGATCTACACTTCATTTTTCACGTGAATAACCAATAATCTTAGCAACATTTATTGCAGACTCCATGCTTAATCCACTGATTTGTGATGTTACATGTAAGCTTTCTATTCTGGTTTATTTCTAAACTGGTCTATTTCTCTATATGTGTGCTCTTACTATCCCATCTTAATCACCATAACAAGCAGCCCATCCCTCACATGCCCCACCCATTTTCAGGAATACTTTGGGTTCTTTATAGACCTTTGTTTGTAAATAAAATTTAGCATCAGTTCCCAAAAAGGTGGAGAGGGAGAAAGTAAATGGAAATACAGTGAACTTATAAATTAATGTGGACACTGCTATAACACTGAGCCTCCCAATCCAAAATCATAATGGTATTGCACCATTCATTCAGGTTTTACGTCCTTCAATTCAGCTCTGAAATTTTCTTAAGATCTTGCAAACCAGAGCACCTGGGTGGCTCAGTCGGTTAAGTGTCTGCCTTCGGTTCAGGTCATAATCTCAGTGTCCTGGGATCAATCCCCACATCAGGCTCCTTGCTCAGCGGGGAGTCTGCTTCTCTCTCCTTCTGCCCCTCCCCCACTCATGCTTGCACACAAGCTCTCTCTCTTGCTAATAAATAAAATCTTTAAAAAAAAAGATCTTACAAACCTTTAATAGGCATATTCTTAGTTACAACTCTTCCTACTGCTACTGCTGGTAATGAAATTTGTCACATCTCAAGCCTGATTTACTAGAGAGATGGGTAGTGTTTTTTTTTTTTTTAACATTTTATTTATTTATTCTCTAGAGAGAGAGAGAAAAAGAGAGAGAGCACAAAGCCAAGGGGAGAGGCAGAGGGAGACAAGACTCCCTGCTGAGCTGTGAGCCTGACACAGGGCTCGATTCCAGGACCTCGGGATCATGACCTGAGCTGAAGGGAGACACTTAACTGACTGAGCCACCCACGCACCCCAAGAGATGGGTAGTTTTTATGTTGATTTTATATCCAGCAACTCAACAGCTTTGAGTTTGTAAATTCTCTTGATTTTTCTAATAATCAAAACAACTGTATCTCTTCTCAATTTTTACTTTATTGTTGAATAGAAGCAGTGATTTTAAAAAGTTCAAATCTAGTTCCTAATTCTAATGAGAAAGCTTCTGTAACTTCACAATTAAGTATGAAATTTACTGTAGATTATTTGACAAATAACCTTTAGCATGATGTAATATAGCACTACATCTGAAATGATTTTCTTGTAGAAGCAAATAGTGGGTCATGGTTTTTTATCATTTCTGAAAAATTTTTAACAGGTGTGTTTAGACATTTAATGTAATTATATACATTAGGATTCAAGTCTGCCATTCTACTTTCTATCCTGTTATTCATTTGAGTTTCTCCTTTCCCGCCTTCCTGTGGGCTACTTGAAAAGCTTTTACTATTACATTTTAATTCATCTATAGTTTCTTGAGTCTATATTTTGTTAGTTTTTTAGTGCTTGTTCTAGGGATTACAATTCACATGCTTAATTTATCACAGTCTAACAGTATAAACCTTTCATGATTTCAGATGAAATGCAGAAATCTTACCAACGACTACATCACTTCACTCTCCCCTCTTTATGGTGTAAGTATCATCTCTACCTACAATGAGTACTTCAGACATGTTTCAATTTTTGTTTTGAATGTCAACCATAATTTTTAAAACTCAAGACAAGTCTCCTCAGATATTCACCCTTTCCATTGTACTTTCTTCATTCCTGATGTTTCAGGTTTTCTTCAGTTATCATTTCCCTTCTGTGTGAAGGGCTTCCTACAGCAATTGTCTGAGAACATGATGCTGGTAATAAACCTCTTAGTTTACTTTCATTTGAAAATGTCTTTATTTTACTTTCATTCCTGAAGGGCATTTTTGTTGGATGTACAATTATGGGTTTACAGTTTTTTCTTTCAGCATCTGAAAAATGTTATACACTTCCTTCCGGCTTCATGATTTCTGATAAGACATCCACTGCCCTTCAAATCATTATTACCCTATAGGTACTGTGTTGTTTCATCAAGCTGCTTTCAAGATTATTTTAGGGGGGAAGAAGAGGGGGAGTCTTTAGTTCTCAGAAATCTGAGTACTATGTGTCTAGATGGATTTCTTTAGGTCTATCCTGTTTATTAGGTGTTGCTCAACTTCTTGATTTCTGTTGGTCTTCTGCCAAATTTGGGATGTTTTCAAACATTGTTTCTGCAAGTATTTTTCAACCTCACACTCTTCCTCTTCTTCTTCTAGAACTCCAATGAAATGAATGTCAGGTCTTTTGTATTTTCCCAAAGATCTCTGAAGCTCTGTTCATTTTTTAATTTTTAATTAAATTTTTTGGGGGCGCCTGGGTGGCTCAGTCAGTGAAGCATCTGCCTTCGGCGCAGGTCATGATCCCAGGGTCCTGGGATGGAGCCCTGCATCGGGCTCCCTGCTCAGCGGGGAGCCTGCTTCTCCCTCTCCCACTCCCCCTGCTTGTGTTCCCTCTCTTGCCGTGTCTCCGTCAAAAAACTAAAATCTTTAAAAATTTTTTTAATTAAATTTTTAATTTTTAATTATATTTTCTGGTGCACATGCCCATTTCAATACTATACTTTGTGATACATTTGCTCACAAATCATCAGGGAAAGCAAGTCATATGACTCAACTCAGGTAACAGAATATACTCCCACCCACAGTGGGAGGCCTCTACAAAGGTAAACAGCAAAGAGCACTGATACAGGAATGGGTAAAGAACGGATCCAAAGATGCAATCTATCAGAGCAGGTAATCTGGTCTTTTACCCTTTGATAGCTGTTATAATTGTCTCCCTATACTGAAGTTCTGCACATCCAGTAAAACTTGTCAACATATAAATTTATTTTTATTTATCCTGGTCAGTATTTAAGGCATATTTTCCAGTTATAGACTCATGCTTTCCTTCAGTTTTAGAAAATTCCTAGAAATTATATTTTTAAATATTATTTCCCCATCTTTCATCCATTCTCTCCTCTGGAATTCCTAGTTTATGAATATAGGAAACTTCCCACCCATCTTCCATTTCTCTTAACTACGCTTTAGTATTTATTATCTTTCTGCCCTTCTGTCTATAGTTTATACTACTGACTGCACTTTTTAATTGCAATGACTAACTTTTTCATCTGAAATATTTCTATTTTTCATCATATTCACCTATTCAGATATCATTTGTTTTTATTTTTCATAATTTCTTGTTCTTTTTATTTTTTATTTTATTTTATTTTTTTGGTGCGCAGCAAAGCAAAGTTTACTGAGTGATAGCACAAAGCTCCCGAAGAGGAAGGTACCCAAGAGGGTTGCCCTTCTTGTTCTTTTGAAATGAAAGCCTTCATTTAACTCCAGACATCTACCATATATTTAAAGTCTGTATTTAAGTTATTAACAAAATTAATTTCAACTGGAGTACAATGTTCTGATTCTTGATTTTTTTCATGTTTATATTAGCATTGGGTTCTTCGTGTGTTTTACTTGGAATTTTGAATACCAGACTCATTTTGAGTGGGAGATGTTTTGTTTTGTTCTCTTTTCATTCATCCTTATTTTTCCCTCCCAGTCCTTCCTCTAGTCTAGTTTTATGGTCCCCTTCACCCACACCTTATCTAGAGCCAGGTATGCATAAATGTATGTGTGTACATATTTTGTCTCACTTAGCTGTCATATGTACATGCTTCTTTCCAGATTTATAGCAAACTCTTTGGGGATAAAGACCATGCCCTGTGCATTTGCATTCATGACAACATCTATACAGTGCTGACCACCAAAGATGTACTCAGAAAACAGTAGCTAAGTTTCTAATATCTGCACTGGGAGTTACAAAGCCATCTGACAGAACTTATTTTGGATTTACTAAGTAGAGGTTCTAAAACATTTTGCCTTATTTCCTCATTCCCACTGTACCCAAATCAAACCTCCCCACATTCAATTTAATTAGAAGTTCAAGAAACTGCCCATTCTGACTTTATCCTAAGTGGCAAATGGTGGCAGAAAATGAGTTAATACCACAAAACTAATGGCTCAACAATGATCACAATCAGCACCCATTTCCACTGTTGTGGAACTACCCTGAAAGGTTTTGACATGACTCAGTCCCTTGCCTTTCTTTATTTCTTTCACCCAGGACATCTCCACAAGTAGGTATCTTAATGTTGAACGTATAAGTCTTCCGACCAGGGAGAGTATAGGAGTTAATACAAAAACAAATAGAAATATTTAGCTATGAGTTAAGTATAGGTTCCAAATTGCTCCTTATATAGGGTCATCCAGGAAGCCTTTTCTTTCAATGGACCCCGACCTGGGACATATCACTCAAAAGAAGTCTTGTGTTTGATCTCAGTACTCCACGCAGTCAGAAACTACTATGAAGGAAGATGCAATACAACAAAAGATTCTTCTATAACTCAAATGTTGAGGTACTGATAGGAGCTACAATTAGAATTTGTCAAGTGGAATGAAAATTTCATATGTTTAAATTATTTATTATATTAATAAAATATTGTTCTTCTATAATCTAAATCATTTTCAGTGAATTAAACCTTCAGCAGATTTATCTTCTGGTATCTTTAAGTCAAAATCTGAACGCGTATTTTAGAAGCCCAATAGAACCAATCAATGTCACATAGTTTTCAATATTGAATAGTTATATCCCCAAATATATATTCCTTTCCCAGCACACAGGTATTACATATTTTGGCTCCCACTATCCATAAGATTTTCTTTCCAATTTAATCACTAAATAGGATTGTATTTATAAATGGTACCAGTTTTGAAAAATAGCTGATGTATTCTATAATTTCTTCCCAGTTCATTTACAAATAAAAATATTGTTAATCTTATCTTTTCTCCTAAAGGTTGATAATAGCCATATTAAACTTAGAATATTATTTCCCATTAAAAAGTTTTATTGAGACAAACTGGGAAAATAAAGTTAGGCCATTTCATATCCAATTCTTTGTAAAACAAACAACCAAAAAGACCCCCTAAAAAACCACAACAAAACAAAACAAAACCAACACCTCACAAACAAAAAAACCCAAACTGTTGCTAGAGTATCATTCAACTGCTATTCTCTGGTTTATAAAACACTATAGGAATTTGAGGGGTTGGTACAACTTCAAAGTTTAAAAGGTAAATATGGTTTTATCTGCAGAATCAGATTCCAAAAGTACTAATTAATGAGGAAAATGGAAAAAATCCATGAATGTTTTACTGCATTATATTTCATAATTTTAAAGAGTGATAACAGAAAACTTCCAAGCATGAAATATGTGAAGAGCAATTTATGGCACTTTTAATATATTTTTATTTGGGTCTTTTATTCTTGGTATTCTTTTATGGTTAATTTTTTTTTTTTAAGATTTTATTTATTTATTTGACAGACAGCGAGAGAAGGAACACAAGCAGGGGGAGTGGGAGAGGGAGAAGCAGGCTTCCCGAGGAGCAGGGAGCCCAATGCGGGGCTCGATCCCAGGACTCTGGGATCATGACCTGAGCCAAAGGCAGACACTTAATGACTGAGCCACCCTGGCGCCCCTGGTTCATTTTAAATAAAAACAATGTGACAGGCACCTGGGTGGCTCAGTCAGTTAAGTATCTGCCTTCAGCTCAGGTCATGATCCCAGGGTCCTGGGATGGTGCCCAGCATTGGGGTCTCTGCTCAGTGGGAAGCCTGTTTCTCCCTTTCCCTCTGCCTGCCACTCCCCCTGCTTATGCTATCAAATAAATAAATAAAATCTTAAAAAAACAAAAAACAAAACCAATGTGACAAAACCATGGAGACAATAAAAAGATCAGTGGTTGGCAGGGGCTGGGAGAGGTAGTGAACAGAGGATTTTTAGGGCAGTGAAAATACTTTGTATGATATTATAATGAAAGACATGTCTGTATACTTTTGTCCAAACCCACAGAATATACAACACCAAGAATGAACCTTAAGGTAGACTATGGACTTTGGGTGATTATGATGTGTCAAGGTAGGTTCATCCTTAGTAAAGAATAGACCATTCTGGTGAGTGATGTTGATAACGGGGGAGGTTGTGCATGTGTAGGAGGAACTAGGGATATAAGAGAAATCTCTGTACCTTCCTCTCACTTTTACTGTAAACCTATAACTGTTCTAAAAAAATTAAGCCTTAAAAAAAAAAAAGCCCACAATGTGATATATCTTCATAACTCTTTGCATGTGAGTTTTGTAATTAAAATATAAGTTATCATCAATAACACTAATGTTATGTTGCAAACAGCATTATTTTCAAAAAACAATCCTATTTATATGTAAATTTTAATACTTCTCATTTTGAAAGTATTAAAAAATGGTTAAAAATAGTTTTTTCTGGGGCGCCTGGGTGGCTCAGTTGGTTAAGCGTCTGCCTTCAGCTCAGGTCATGATCCCAGGGTCCTGGGATCGAGTCCCACATCGGGCTCCCTGCTCAGCGGGGAGCCTGTTTCTCCTTCTCCTTCTGCCTGCCTCTCTGCCTACTTGTGCTCTATCTCTCTGTCAAATAAATAAACAGAATATTTTTAAAAAATTTTTTTCTGCTGAGTTGGGCAAAAGAGAAAGTACTTGTGAAAATACATGCTAAAATACATGTAAAATATGGAAATACAAAAGCTTATTTGAAGATCTGACAAGGCTTTTTAACACAAGAAAATTCTGGGGCTGTACTTATAGCTAAATTAATCAAAAGAATTATTATTTCCTTTGGCCTCACCACCGACCCCTGAACCCTGCGCCAAGTTTGCATTATAGCAACCTACATCGTTCCTTGGTATCTTAGCATTTTAAAAGCTCTCAGACTTACAATGGAGTTCTTATGCTACTAGCTCAAGACAGGTCACAAAGGTGTTCTTAATAATCGAGTACTGGCTGTATATCTTATTATACTAGTATCAAGCCTTACAATTTCATAAAATACAGGCCAGATAACATTCACATAGGAAGAAACCACAATTACTACTACTTTACCAGACAGTGTTTTCCAACCTTCAAGTTAGTAACATCTAGTGATTTTTTCTAAATCTATGTATCTTTATACTAATAGTACTTTTCTTTAAATTGACTTACTTTGGCAAAAAGACAATTTCTTTAAAAATTGAAGTCTATCTAACACTATAGATATGTCTGCTAACACTGTCATTTCTAAAACATCAACATTTAATATCAATTAAAGTTTAAATGCTTGCTCAGGTACCATTTAAAATTATCTCAATACTAATAGTGACAAGCACATGACCACTTTGAAGCCCGCTGCCTCAAGATAAACTCGGCGCTGATGTACTCATCTGAAAAAAGGTATCCAGTGAAACCCCAGGAAATCTCATCAGCACACGCTGCTAATGACTGACACAATTACAACACATACTTACATACGAGAATAAACTGGAATACTGAGTTGCTTTTTTCTCTCAAAAAAAGATTAGATGTAAGATTAACCTCATGTAGAAAATTCAATATATGTAAGTTGACTAGATGTAAGATGGCCTTATTGGCACTGAAGGAAATTCTTATTTCTAGGAATGATGAACAACTGATTTCAAGTTAAACCAAAAGAATTTTTGAATAGGAATTATCAGTATTATATAGCAAAGATCATGCATATCTTAGAAAAATGCAGCCAAAGGATTCTCAATGAATTCCAAAAAAAAGTTTCGCTTTTTAAAAGCTGAATAAAAATTTTACAGTAAATCTACTGAGACCATTTTCAGATATTATTTTATCTACTGTTTTAAAATAGAAATTCAATGTTAAGGTTTATTACCTTCGGCAATTCCCATTCCGAACGAGATCCATCTGCACTGTAGTAATATTGTCTACCTTGATCATCAACATGCTTGAGCCACTACAAAAACAAAACAGATGTAAAACAACAAACACAAAAACCAAAAAAAGTGTTATTTTTTAAATTTAAGTAAAAGTGAGTTTAAGCTTATACAACCAGAGATATTAGACATTTTTCTTGTGAATTTTATTCTACTTCCTCAAGAACACCGTAAAAAAAACTTACAAACTTACACTAATAGATTTGTATTTTAAGTTTGGTAAGAGTAAGTAAACTCAATATTAAATGTGAATTTATTTCCTCTCTCTTTCTTCCAGTGTCAAGCTAGTTCCAATGTCAAGCACCACTTAACATAAGAAAATATAACATAAAGACACACAGATATACATATACACTGGACACAGTGCCACACTCACTCTGAAAACAGGGTTGAGAAATGAACAAAAGAGAATTTTTTTTTAATCTTCAAATATAAAACTACTGAACAATTCAAGCCAAACTTCGTGCAAACCCTTAGGAATTACTTCCTGCAGCCAACACATTTCTCACTCAGTATCATTTAAATAACACTAATAATAAAACTTCATATGATATGATACAGGGACTATGAGGGGCAAAAGACTAAGTACTGCTAATTTAACACATGATCTTAAATGTGAAATACATGAAAACTAATGTGTCCTTATGTTCTAATGTGAAGTAATTAAGGCAAGCACAACCAACCAGTTATCTTCTCTGATGATACCAGATGTTAATACATAAAATTTCAATATGCATTCCCAAACTAGTTCATCATAAAGTACTAGATTCATGGTTTTTGTTTTACATAACTTGGTTATAAAAGAAAAAGGAGTATAGAAAGTGAGGTGGTGTATCATAGTGACACATGCTGAGAACACTATTCCTAAAAAACCATTCCTCAAGAAAAATATAAAGAAATATGCTTACTGAAGAAGTCTAAACAGAATGACACTCAGTAGGTCTACTCTTAAAAAGGTGTGTCTTAAACAGTTTTGACACCACAAAAATCAGTGTAATTATAAGCAATTTATAACCATGAATCAGTAGTTACATAATGAGTTTTCATGTTGTCAACTGGCATGATTTCAGAATTACAATAAAGAATATTTTCATGCGTTTTTAAAATACTACTAGAACTTCAGTACACAACTATTTCATGAAAGGATTCTGACCAAAAAAACTAGATGAGAAAAAAAGAATGTACCTTTTCATTAGTATAGTCACTGGTATATAAGGTATGCCCACGTTCATCCAACTCTTCTGACCAACCCCTTGGAGGAGAACCACACTGACTATCTGACTGGCTGTAACAAATGTTGTGGTAGTTTTCTTCTGATGAAAGCTATAAATAGTCAGAAACATAAGGATTTTTCTTCTTTGAATATATATATATATATATATATATATGCAGCAGTTGAAAATCTAAGCAATAAACTGTAATTAGCCGTAAGCACTAAGATATCTTGACTATATCTGAAAATTTAATTTTCAAAACAAACTGTTAGTCTTTCAAATAGTACACTGTAAGTGGTAAGGTTAAATTAGTAATAGTTATTTTATCACAACGATGTAACCCTGGAAAAATTCACCATAATAAAACTGAAAACAATGTTTTCAGACTGAGCGATAAAATGCTACCTTCTATTATTTAATTTTGCTTTTAAACTGAAATCAGGTTAAAAACTGACAGGAGAAGGGGCGCCTGGGTGGTTCAGTCGTTAAGCGTCTGCCTTTGGCTCAGGTCATGATCCCAAGGTCCTGGGATCAAGCCCCACATCGGGCTCCCTGCTCCAAGGGAAGCCTGCTTCTCCCTCTCCAACTTCCCCTGCTTGTGTTCCCTCTCTCGGCTGTATCTCTCTCTGTCAAATAAGTATATAAAAATAATAATAATAAAACCCCGACAGGAGTGTGTATGGGTATACACATCCACGTGTAAGCAAAATAGGGGATGAGGGTACTTCATCAGACTGAGTTTCTTGAAAATTCTCATGCCTGGCAAACAAAAGTGCTCAAGATATAAATATATCTTGAATTATGTTTTTTCTAATGTATGGAACTGGGAGGGGGGAGACACTAGTCTTGTAATACTGTATTTTATGTTCTAATTTATTGATTTTACTTGTCTAATTTATTAAAGATAGTTGAAAACTAAACTTCAAAACAAGAAAAAATAATATTGAAAAAATTCAAACATGATAGAGCAGTGAAAAAATTCAGTATGGAAATAACTTAGGTATGCTTTACTTTTAGAAGCATGATAAAGAGCGCCTGGGTGGCTCAGTCGTTAAGCATCTGCCTTTGGCTCAGGTCATGATCCTGGGGTCCTGAGATCAAGTCCCACATCAGGCTCCCTGCTTGGCAGGAAGCCTGTTTCTCCCTCTCCCACTCCCCCTGCTTGTGTTCCTGCTCTCACTCTCTCTGTCAAATAAATAAAATCTTTAAAAAATAAAATAAAAGCATGATAAAATTCAGACATACAAGACAAGCAATTAAGATTGACAAAACTTAATTTCTGCTTTTTCAAACAAGAGGGCACCATAATGTGAGTGAGTAGCAACTTGCTTACTGCACTTAAACTTCATTCATTCACCAATATTTATGGAGATTAGCTCTCTTGTAAATGACCCCTCTAGGGTCATTTTTAGGTAGATTCTCAATGTTGTAGAAGTAACTTAAAGACATAAACATACTAATAGTAACATGTTCACAAAAACTGACATACACAACTTAACAGAAGCCCTGCATAAAGTGAGCTATATACGTTTTGTAACAGTAATGTTAAAAATGGAAAACCTAGGGCGCCTGGGTGGCTCAGTTGGTTAAGCGACTGCCTTCAGCTCAGGTCATGATCCTGGAGTCCCGGGATCGAGTCCCACATCAGGCTCCCTGCTCAGCAGGGAGTTTGCTTCTCCCTCTGACCCTCCTCCCTCTCATGCTCTCTCTCATTCTCTCTCTCGCAAATAATTAAAATCTTAAAAAAAAAAAAAAAAAAAAAAGGAAAACCTATTTCAAAAATCAGGACTTGCGACGCCTGGGTGGCTCAGTCAGTTAAGCGGCTGCCTTCGGCTCCGGTCATGATCCCAGGGTCCTGGGATCGAGCCCCGCATCAGGCTCCCTGCTCGGCAGGAAGCCTGCTTCTCCCTCTCCCACTCCCCCTACTTATGTTCCCTCTCATCTGTCTCTCTCTGTCAAATAAATAAATAAAATCTTTAAAAACAAAAAAAGCAAAAAAAACCCCTAAAATCAGGACTTATTTTTAAATTGAGACCACTTAAAATATACGTTCATGTAAGCAAAGTACAATAAAATCTTTTAGAAACAGAGAAATCTATACAGTGGAATATTATTCAGCCATAAAAAAAAAAAAGAATGTAATTTTACCATCTGCAACAGAGATGGACCTTAAGGCCATTATGCTAAGTGAAATAAGATGATAGAGAAAGACAAATACCGTATGATCCCACTTATGTGGAATCCTCAAAACAAAACAGAACAAATTCACAGACACAGAGAACAGACTGGTGGTTGCCAGAGGTGGGGGAGGAGGCAGGTTAAATGGGTGAAGGGGGCCAAAAGGCACAAATTTCCAGTTATACAATAAATAAGTCATGGGGATGTAATGTACTACATGGAAAACACAGTTAATAATACTGTATCGCATATGTGAAAGTTGCTAAGACAGTGGATCTTAAAACTTCTCACAAGACAAAAAAATTCTGTAAGTGGTGATGGATGTTAACTAGACTTATTGTGGTGATCATTTCACAATATACACAAATACAGAATCACTAGGGTTGTACACCTGAAACTAACAATGTTGTATGTCAATTACACCTGAATTATAGTAAAACTAATTTAGGAAACAAAGTCATTAAATCAATTTTTTCATAAACATGACTTTCTAGCTGACGAAATGCTCCCATAATTTCCCAATTTTTGTGCAGTAAGATGTTTCTTTCTTGCATGAAAAGAAACCTCCGGTATCTCAACATGTTTTATTTCTTTATAAAACCAGGAGTACCTTTAAAATCTTGATATTTACTGCTAGAAAAGAGCTATTTAGTGGCAATTAAATAAAATTATTTTTGGTAAGCATTCTCTAAATGTTAACTGTGCTATACTCATAACTCCACTCAGCAGGGTACTTGGCTCAGTAACTTTGAGGTATATATTTTGCGGCAAATATAGCCTTATAGAGGGGGCTACAGAGATGTTCCATTTACAGGAGAATGACACAGGGATACTGATTACCTGGATTAAAACAATTTAAAATATTACATAAATTTTTCAAGAATCATCCAGAAGCAAAAGGTTAAGAAATACTCAGAGATCAATATAATCTAAATAGAATATAAAGACCAGCTTTCTCTTTGAAGGCATTTGCCAAACCCCAAACTAGAACATTAGTTTTCAAGGCCATGAAGTATTGGGGAACAGGAATCGAGACTACCAAAAGTAGGGAGTGTTAACAGGATTCCCCCCTGACAATAAAGAACTGGAACCCCAAAGAACTATGCCCTCAGATTATCAGTGAGCCAGAAATAAGTCTTGTCCCTTATTCCTCACAAGGGAAATAACAGGAATCTCCCCAGATAAATGGGGGGAAATGGGAGAATCTCCAACCATAAACCAGGCTTCATGCAATCCAAATTACTACTACCTAGATGGCCTACAAAAACTAAAGCTGAAAATTCAGTTTCAAATGTTCACAGGATAGTAGCTTCCTGGCAGAAACAAAAGCAAATCCTCTCTGACAGAACAATCTTTCAACCCCAGCATTAAAGACTTCTATATGTAAAAATCTCCAAGCACTATACATAGTCTAATATTAAAACACACATACAGGGACGCCTGGGTGGCTAGTTGGTAAAGCATCTGCCTTTCACTCGGGTCATGATCCCAGGGTCCTGGGATCAAGTCCCACATCGGGCTCCCTGCTCAGTGGGGAGCCTGCTTCTCCCTCTGCCTGCCGCTCCCCCTGCTTGTGCTCTCAGACAAATAAATAAAATATTTTAAAAAATAAATAAGTAAAACACACATATGTGGACAAGATGTGAAACAAAACACCATGAGTAAGAGTCAGCAGAAAAGCAGCATAATCCAACTTTTAAAGACCTTATGTACCAGAATTATAAAAAATAAAATATAAAATAAGACTAAAGAAAGATATGACAAATAAATGAAATACATGATCCTTCACTGGATCTTTCATTGCAGGAAAAAAATCTATAAAGGATATTACCTGACAAGTGAGAAACACTGAATATTAACTGTGTATTAAGTAACATACCAATATTAAACTTCTTGGGTATGATAATCTTTCACCAAAAACAACGACAACAGTTTTGCTGGAAAATGTCCTTATACTTAGAGAATAAAATATTATGTTGTCTTAATCCAAATGGTTCAGAAAAAAAATTACTAGCAGGTAGAAGGAGGAAGAGAAAAAGCAAATGTGGCAAAATGTTAAAACAGGTAAATCTAGATAAAGGTTATCTAGTATGTGGATGTTCATTATACTATTTTTTTAGGTTTAAGACTTTTCAAAGTAATAAGATGGAGAAGCTCTCCCAAATAAATAAAAGCTAACATGTTTTTAAATTTACAGATTGGTTTAATAATGAAGATGAAAAATAGTGAACAGGAACTACATCAAAAACTACTGAGAATGAAGCACAAAAAGACACAGAGATAAAATTCACAAATAAAGGGAAATCAAAAGACATGACCAATGTAAGCAGATTCAATATTCATCTAATCAAAGTTCCAGAATGAAAGGAAAGAGAAAGTGGGACAGAGGCTATTTATAGAAAACCAGGAATTTTCCAGAACTAATCAAGGACAGGACTCCTCAAGTTCAAGAATCCCAACAAAAGGGGCGCCTGGGTGGCTCAGTCAGTTAAGTGTCTGCCTTCAGCTCAGGTCATGATCCCAGGGTCCTGGGCTGGGCTCCTTGCTCAGCGGGAAATCTGCTTCTCCCTCTCCTGTTTGTGTTCTCTCTTTGTCAAATAAATAAATTTTTAAAAATCCTTAAACAAAGGACTGTATATCAAGTAAAGATATTCTTAAAAAATGAGGAAAAATAAATTTCCAGAAAAAACTACGATTCTATCACTAACATCCTCAGTCACTAGCAAATCCTCGCTAAGAAAATTTAAAAGTACGTGCGTAAGACAGAAGTTACCCAAGACAAACGTTATCCAAGATAATCTCATTTGCATAAAGGAGGGTGACGGGGGAAAAAGTGCTAAATAGGAGGATGAATTTAAGAATCAACATGTACAACAATAAGGGGGCTAAAAACAGAAATAAAAGCCAACAGCAAACAGCACCTACGGTTCTCACATGGCCTTAAAGAGCAAGAGGATACTAACTAACTTTAGACTTTGGGAAGTATGCATGTTAGCCTTTCTAAGGCAGGGCCCGCCCCAGCAGCACTACTGACATTCAGGGCCAGATGATTCTTTGCTGTGGGAGCTATCTCGTGTATCAAGGATGTTTAATAGCATCTCTGGCTTTCTACCCACAAGATGCCAGGAGCCCTCCCAGAGCTGTAACAACAACAAAGTATCTCCACACATTGTCTAATGTCCCCCAGGAGGCAAAACTGTCCCCAGTTGAGAACCATTGTTCTAGGGTAACCACTAAAATAATAAGCTCTAATTAGATGGAAAAGTGACCACTCATTCTCCCCTCTCAAGCCCCACTAAAAGTACTGAAATATGTTTTAAAAGACTTAAACTGCCAAGAACAGGGAGAACACAAGAAGAGAGCAGTCACAAAACTCTGGAAGCTGAGAGGCAGATGAACAAAAGACTAACTTATCTACAAAGAAAGCAGATTCTAAAATGGTGGAGGTAGGCAGTGGAGTTGGTGAGGGAAGTGAAATCCAACCACTTTACAGAGCAGAATCTTCAAATGGCTCAGGAACTGACAGTATTAAGTCCTCCTGGAACTAAGGGTGAAGGCAGGGGTAATGCAATGAGGACTAAAATTGCCAGAATCCCTTTCCTTCAGGCCTGCTTGCTAGGTGTGCACCCTCCCCTCTTCCCAGTAAAAGTACAGGAATTAATTACCTCTTATGAGGAAAAAACAGTAAGATTCTGATTTGGAAGACCAAGAGGCACAACTGGGTCATGGGTACCAACCAGAAAGAGGGGAGACTGAGGGACTATATGCAAAACTAAATGCTGACTACCAAGACTCTGGCCGCCCTTACTTTCCTGGCAGATTTTAAGACTTCCGTGAAGACGGAGTAGTCTAAAAGAAAGACCTAATGGTTCTGACACTAGAGACTCCTGGCAAGCAGCTGATCCATATCGCCATACACTGAAGTTCAAAATGCCCTCCAACTGTGAGGAAAAAATTATTTCCAACCTAGAATTCTATACTCAGGCAAGCTATCAATTAAATATAAGAGCAGAATACAAACATTTTCACATACAAAGTCTCAATATTACCTCCTATATGCAACCTTTCTCAAGAAATTATTAGAAAATGTGCTCTGGAGATGAGTAGTGTAAGCAGAGATTGTGATATACAAATCACTCTCATCTATTTATTAATATGGAAAGCTAAAAAGCATGTTTAAAGTTGCTGTGTGTACTTTAAATTTCCTTATTCTATAATTGAACTTTCCCTAATTCTTCCAAATTATTAGATTTTACTTTATTATTCATATACAGAACAATGTAATTTGAAATCTTTCTAGATCTACAATTCAGTTCAATTCAAATATTTTCCCAACACTTTTCTTATTATAGTAACACATGAACAAATTTCTCTCACTACTCCCGATCTCATTCTTGAACACTGAAAGTACAAGTTACCACCAAACCAAAGCTATCAATAACCAACTGAAAAATAGGACAAGAAGAGGAGTCATTAACTACAAAAAGCTTTTAGATTCCACTAAATACAAGATGTGTTACCTGATTTTTCCAGCTCCTACCTAACTGGAGTTCTGTTTTTATTATACATGCTTTCTGTAAGAGCAGAGTGTCCCATGCAGGTGTAGGGGCCTCCGTCTATCAAACAGCAGGATTTAACTCCATTCTATCAATCCTACCCAAGTCTCTCCTGTATGTCTGAAGAGTCCCAAGGAATCTCTCCAGACCTCTGACATGACTGTTTCTCAAAATATAGCTGGCCAAGTTCACTGCACCACCCTCCAAGAGGTGCAGGGAAAGGTGAAACAAAGGTGGAGGGCAAGTAGTATGAACACTTGATAGAGAAAATAATGATTTTAGAGTAAACAGTCATACTTTACAAGATAGCTCATTTATAGCAAAGGAATTACATTATACTTATTTTCCTTACATATAAATAAAAAGTGATCTTGTACCTCTGAAGGACAAACACTGAAAAGCATCTCTGTAGCCAAACCAAACCAATACAGAAAAGTGTCTAACCAGTTCATAACTTTGTTTTTATTTATGTGGCTAAATCATATCATATATTTTCTTTCCTTTTTCTAAAAAATGTCCTTGATTCGGCAATAACAGTAACTGCATTAGTATCTTCTAGAATGTGAGGGAAGCCACTGGCACTAAGCAATTTTAAATGAGTTAATTCAGGAACTAGTAAACACATTATAAGGTTAGCTACTGTCTACTAGTTAGACATTAGAAAATAACTAGCATTAATATAACGAAACTGGGAAAGAACATTTAGTAGCTTAGAGATTTCAAGTGTTCTACCATTTCAATACCAAGAAATAAACTATTCACTTCTTTGGCCTTGAATAATGAAAAGAGAGAAAGTTTGCTAAGTCACTGGTTGAGTCCTTAATTATTCATACCTCTTGGTCTCCTGGACTCTGGAAATCTCCTTTGCTTATGCCTGTATCCCGAGTCCAACGAGGTGGTTTCCAGGTTCTTTCCTGGGTTCCTCTGTTATAGTAGTAACAACGCCCTGAACTATCTTTATGAGTTTCCCATTCTCCATTAATCTGAATTGCTGGGCTCCCAGGAAGTGGGGGAAGAGCAGACTGGGATATTTTCAGTTCTTGTAGATTAGCGTAGACAGGAGAATCTGGACGTCCTTGATTTGGAGGTGTTGTTGCCTGTGAAAAATGTGAAATATTCAGGCTTAAACTGGCATTTACAAATAAAAATTAAATGAAACATGAGACATAGAAAATACATAAACTTATTTTAAAACATACATACAGGTGTACATATTCTCTCTAAAGAAAAAACAATTTCACAGTATTAAAATTCATGATTTTAAGTGTACTTAGTAACTTCCCCTCACCATGAAAGAATAGTCCACTAGAAGTCAGGAACTGTGGGTTCCAGTTCAAGATCTGGCACTAACAAGTTGTATGACATTGGATTAGATCACCTCATCCTCCCTGAAATTGAATTTTTAAATCTCTGTAAATGAGGGAATCAGATTAAACCACACAGGTCTCCTTTGTCTCTAAAAGTCTATGATTTTAGGCAATTTTTTAAAATACAAAAAGTCTTACATATGAGTAATTAAACATTTTATTCAGAACACTATCAAAAAAGATTTTATGTTCTAAACTTAAACATTAAATCAGCAATATATAAATGAAAGATAAAGGAGATAAAATACTTCAGCTAAGAATTTACTACATTCTATTCTTTCTCAGCTAAATTTCTCAGTAGCAATAAATCATTTACTCTCCTCCTAGGTTCCTGATTTGTGAACTTCCTAACAGTGGAATAATAAGAATCAGCAGTAACTGATTAAAATGCTTAATCTCAATCTACAGCTTTACTTTTTACTTTTAAATGTCTCACTAGATGTCAGTCAAGAGCAGAATATTCTTCATACACTTTGCATAAGGACATTGTAAACTGTATTAAGTTAGAATTCTAGTAGCTGAAGAAAAAAGCACACGTCTGAGAACACCTTTTTACACTGTGCATTCGTATTTGTGTACATATCTTTCCTTCTATGACAGAGTTTCTCAACCTTGGCACCAATAACATTTTGGGTCAGATAATTCTTTACTGTGGGGGGCTATCTTGTGTGTTTTAGAATGTTTACTAGCATCTCTGGCCTCTACCCACTAGATGATAGAGGCATTTCCATTATGCCAACTAAAAAGTCTCCAGACATCACCAAATGTCCTCTGGGGACATAACTGGCTGACCTGGCTGAGAACTATTGCTTTACTATATAAATCCTGGAGTTATATTCAGATGTTTAATTACTTCTATAATGTACCCAAGAGTTTTATGAATGCTTAAAAATACAGAATTTAAAAAGGGAAATGTGGATGGATACACTGAATCAGTTTTATTAAAAATTAAAGCACTTTAACTCCTAAAATATTATTTGCCTGTAAAATAATCATAATGAGTCTAAACCACAGAATAAGATTTATAAGAGAACACAGTAAAAATAACCCCAAACATGAATACATATGTAAAATGATTACATTCGGTCCTTTTACACATGGTAATTACCCAACTACTGTATTCAATGATACAAATTAGACTGTTTTCCTTGAAATGTTAGCTTTGAATTTAGACTACCACCAAACAGCATCTTTCTATGAAGAAAATCTAAGACAGATTTCCATGTAGTATTTCTCTTCCAGACTAATTCCTTATCCTGGTGAATTAGCCAAGGTAACAATGTTTCTCTGACTACAATGAAGTCTGTTAATATAACAAACAATTCTATATAGCAAATCATTCCTCAGAACCTTACCTAGAGAATATTTATTCAACAAGTGTTAAAAGAAGTTCTTATTTTGCTCCTGATACTTTACTAGACTTGGAGAAATAAAGATGCCAAGAAACAGCCATTTTCTAAAAGCTATTTATGGAAAATAATATTAAATCCTTAAGAAACAACCAATTCCTATTATTTAAACAGTTCAAATTCAAACAGGTTTTCTAATTTAAAAAATTGAAATGCTTCAACACGGTTTATGAGACTAGCGTAATTCTAAAACAAAACCAAAGAATTAAATGAAAGAAAATTATAAACCAACCTCACTTACAAATATAAATGAAAATATACGAAGTAAAACATTAGCAATCAAATCCAGCACTGCATTAAGTAAATCAAGAAAGAAGTAGAAATATTAATAAAGTCTGTCTTTAGGAACTCTTTTACTATAATTCTTTACATTAACAGATTCACATAATCATCTCCACAGATACCAACAATGCATTTGATAAAATTCAATGTGGATTCAGGATAAAACTCCTAGACTTTTTTTTTTTTCCTAAGATTTTAATTTGAGAGAGCGCGCATGCACACGCTAGAGCATGAGCAGAGGGGGAGGGGCAGAGGGAGAAGCAGACTCCCCGCTGAGCAGGGAGCCCCATGCGGGACTGGATCCCAGGATCCTGGGATCACCATCTGAGCTGAAGGCAGACACTTAACCAATTGAGCCACCCAGGCGCCCCTAATTTGACTTTTAGAAATTATTATTATTTTTTTTTAGATTTTATTTATTTATTAGAGAGCGAGCGAGAGAGAAACAGCATGAGAGGGGAGAGGGTCAGAGGGAGAAGCAGGCTCCCCGCCGAGCCGGGAGCCCGATGTGGGGCTCGATCCCAGGACTCTGGGATCATGACCTGAGCCGAAGGCAGTCGCTCAACCGACTGAGCCACCCAGGCGCCCCTGACTTTTAGAAATTATTATTTAAAAATAAACATCACAGTTAGCAAGACACTGATAAGAAGCATTTTCATTAGAAGAAAACTAGGATGCCAAGTATCACTGCTTTTATTCAACACTGTACTGGAGGTTCTAAGCAATGTACTACTAAGATATGAAAATTGAGGGTGCCTGGGTGGCTCAGTTGGTTAAGCGACTGCCTTAGGCTCAGGTCATGATCCTGGAGTCCCGGGATCGAGTTCCGCATCGGGCTCCCTGCTCTGCAGGGAGTCTGCTTCTCCCTCTGACCCTCCCGCCTCTCATGTGCTCTCTCTCTTTCTATCTCTCAAATAAATAAATAAAATCTTTAAAAAAAAAAAAAAAAGATATGAAAAATGAGTTAAACTCAAATACCTTAGAGGAAAAAAGATACCCTGATATTTGTCAATGACATAACAAATATCTGGAAACTCAAATCCATAAAAACTAAGAAATTTAGTAAGTTGGCCTGATAAAGATCATCTAATCAATTTTCCATACATGAGCAAGGGCAAACGGGAAAATGTAACAACAGAAAAACCTCATTCACAATAGGAAAATAATACAAATAAGCTTTAAAAGAAATGTACAAAACCAAATGGGGAACACTTATAAAATCTCCCTCAGGTGCCTAAAATCATACTTGAATAGATAAACCTTTGTTCCTAAATAAAAAACTGAACTTTATAATCATGTTACTTCTGCAAAAATTAATGTATAAATTCTACAAATTCAATGCAATGTCCAGCAAGCAGTATAGTTAGTACACTGCCTAGCAAACAGCAGCACTTAATGAAATTTGTTAAATGAATGAACATGTGAACAAAAGAATGCAAACACATAATGCCCAAGTAAAAGCAAAATTCAAAGAGTAGGAACTGGTTACATGTGATAAAAAGAGAAGAATCTAGGAAAACATCCACATTTCTAGTATGGGGAAAGGATGGACAGTTGTGTCACCATTTAAGATAGAAACTATTTAAAAATGAATTGGGAGTCAAGTACTCAACTAAACACTAAGATTATAAATATGAATTTTAAAATGTACTGTCTTCTAAGACTTCATAATACAGCAAAAGAAAAGTCAAACAAAAGATCATTTAAATGTGTAATAGACAAGACTCAGAGCTATGTATGGGACATGCTATGAGAGCAAAAAGGAAAAAGACCTGGAAACAAGTGACTGAGTCCGAGAAATGAATAAATAAGAGTCAGTCAGGTAAAAGGTGGAGATACAGAGGCAATATGAACAAAAGTTTAGAAAAACAGCATGGTACAGTCAAGGAATGTTGTGACTCCTAGAGTAGGTAAAAGGAGTAGCAAGAGAAAGATCTAAGAAACAGCAAATTACAGAACAAGGAGGTTGAAGACTTTAAGCCAGGAAGTACATTCTGACTTAAAATTTAGAAATATTACAGATTTTAGAGGGACATAACCAAAGGCAGAGATCAGTTAGGCTGGTACAAAAGTACAGACAGAAGATGAGGAGAGCTGCAATGGGACAAGGACAGCAGGAATGGAGCAGCAGGGCCAGATTTAAGAAATAATTAAGTTAAATTAGCATGCAGATTTTGTTTGTTTTGTTTATGTGAATCATATTTTTTGTTGTGTGTGTGTTTAACTACAGATCAAATAATGCCAAGATAAAGAATAACATAAAAAAAGAGAAGCAAAGAAGAGTTCCATTCAGATTGTATTAGGTTGATAAGCCTTTGAAAAATGCTCACAGACTGTTGGATATAAAGACTGGGAGTTCAGTACAGAAATCAGGGCTAAAAATATAAATGTAAGTCATCAGTATTTACATGGGGCCAATAACTTAAGTGAGTATACATAATGCGAGAAGGAGGAAAACAACTCTGGAGAATACTAAACAGTTGCTGAAATTAAATTGAGAATATAGGTATAAAGTTAGCACAGGGTCTGACATGGTGACCTCTAGTGTTTTCATTATTATTACAATTATTATTGCAATTAATATAATTGAAGTACCAAAGTTAGAGGATCTAGTAAAAAAAAGGGGGGGGCAGAAAGGAATGTCAGAAATAGAAGATCGAAACAGGAAAAGGTAGTATTTAAAAATCAGAGAGAAGAAAATTTTAAAAAGAAGGGGAATTTGGACCATATCATTCCAAAGACTTCAATACAGGGGTTCTGGAACAATCACTAGAAATTAAGAAGTCATTAAAGGACTTCAGCTTCCAGCCATGAGAATCCAAAATTATCTTCCTGCCATCAACAAGGAGAAAAGTGAATGAAATCTAGGAAACAAGTATATTCAGGCACTGTACAACAAGCAGCGCAGAACTGTGATCTCAGAAAGAAGAAACAAATGAGGTGCGTCCTACCATTCCAAGCTTTCTGCCTGGAGGTAGTTTCCAGAAATCAGCACAGGGAGGAGAGTCCCAAACGGTTTCAGTGACTAAACAGGAAAGATAAAGGTTTACATTTATTATTTAAAATGACAAAGGGAAACATACAAGAAATGAAAATAATTATATAAATATCAAGCACCGTTAAGAGAGGAAAAGGAGAATGATCCCTAATTTTTCCAGGGAATCTCCAAATTTTGTTGGTGTTCTTCAAAACTGATAAACTAAGCAATGGAGGTGACAGTTATGTCTGAAATCAAGAGATATAAGAGTAATCTTAAGTAGAAGAACATATAGTTAGAAGAGGTTTATTGACAATGAATGAATGGTAAAATTTTAGTATTTCACATTGTTACTTACCACCAGTTAAATTTTTTGAAAGATGTTCATTTGAAATGTTGCTCATTTCCTATCAGAAATAGTTTCTAGCAGAAGTAAAAATTTTGTTTTCTTAAGAATTAACTTCATGGGGCACCTGGGTGGCTCAGTAGGTTAAGCGTCTGCCTTCAGCTCAGGTCATGATCCCAGGGTCCTGGGATCAAGCCCTACGTCAGGCTCCCTGCTCAGTGGGAGTCTGCTTCTCCCTCTTCCTCTCCCTCTCTGTGCTGGCGCTCTCTCTCTCAAATAAATAAGTAAATCTTTAAAAAAAATTAACTTCATAATTAAAATCAGCTTATACTTTCAACTTCCAAAATGCGTGGAAAGAGAACAGAAGAGGACTCAATATTTTTGTTAATACTCTCACCTCTGGCAAAACGAAACTGTGTATATTTATTATCAACTGCTGAAACCATTGAGAAAAAAAAATCAAGAGAATTACCATTTATTGATCACCAAGAATTTTCCTCAAGAACTCTTAAAAATATGTTGATAGAAAAAAATAGTATAGAATATCAAACTAATGTTTACATATATACAAAACACAGTAACTTCAAAGAGGAATGTAAATAATTACACAGCATTTTGTATGTTAAAAAAAAGTATTTTTGGCTCACTAAACACACTCAGTGCTGGTGAAAGTCGAATGTAAGAGCTTCAGTTTATTGCTGGTAACTTTAATTAGCTGAAACCGTTTTAGCCAACAGTTTGGCAGTATGTTTCAAAAGCTTTTAAAAATATTTTTAGAACCCTGAGCAAAGGAGGAAAAAAAAATCCTAAGTACAGAAAAGTTTTTCACACAAAGATGTTCACTCCAATGTTATTTATCAGAAATAAATTAGAAACCATCTAAAATATATAATCCAATCAAGAAATGGGCAGAAGACATGAACAGACATTTCTCCAAAGAAGACATCCAAATGGCTCCCTGCTCAGCGGGGGGTCTGCTTCTCCCTCTGACCCTCCTCCCTCTCATGCTCTGTCTCTCATTCTCTCTCGCAAATAAATCTTAAAAAAAAAAAAAAAAAAGAAGACATCCAAATGGCCAACAGACACATGAAAAAGTGCTCAACATCACCTGGCATCAGGGAAATACAAATCAAAACCACAATGAGATACCACCTCACACCAGTCAGAACGGCTAAAATTAACAAGTCAGGAAAGGACAAATGTTGGCGAGGATGTGGAGAAAGGGGAACCCTCCTACACTGTTGGTGGGAATGCAAGCTGGTGCAGCCACTCTGGAAAACAGTATGGAGGTTCCTCAAAAAGTTGAAAATAGAGCTACCTTACAACCCAGCAATTGCACTACTAGGGATTTACCCCAAAGGTACAAATGTAGTGATCTGAAGGGGCACCTGCACACCAATGTTTATAGCAGCAATGTCCACAATAGCCAAACTATGGAAAGAGCCCAGACATCCATCGACAGATGAATAGATAAAGAAGATATGGTATATATATACACAATGGAATATTACACAGCCATCAAAAAATTAAATCTTGCCATTTGCAACGACGTGAATGGAACTAAAGGGTATTATATGCTAAGCGAAATAAGTCAATCAGATGATCTCACTGATATGTGGAATTTAAGAAACAAAACAGAGGATCATCGGGGAAGAAAGGAAAAAATAAAACAAGACAAAACCTGAGAGGGAGACAAACCATAAGAAACTCTTAGTCACAGGAAACAAACTGAGGGTTGCTGGAGGGGAAGAGGGTGGAGGAATAGGGTAACTGGGGGATGGACATTAAGGAGGGCATGTGATGTAATGAGTACTGGGTATTAATAAAGCTGATGAATCACAGACCTATACCTCTGAAACCAATAATACATGATGTTAATTTAAAAAAAAAATCTAAAAACCATCCAGCAACAGAGGAATGGTTAAGTAAATAATGATATATGAGGCAATTTATATTTTTTTTTCAGAGAGGCACTAAAAATGGTGACGAGTTTTAATAATATTATTAAAAAAATGTATGAGCTTAATGGGATTAGCAGAATATATAACTGCTTCTAACTTCCAACTAAACTCCAACTAAAAATTTAGAAGTATGGAGAAAAACCAACTAAAACATTATCAGTTTCCTCTGGATAATGGGAATATGTATAATTTTTTTTCTATGTGCTTTATTTCCCAATTTTATTTTTCCCAATTTTACAGTGAGAATTATTACCTTTAGAGTTTGATTAGGACAAGAATCCGGGGCACTTGCTCAGTCCAGGGAGACTCATAAAAGTGACAACCAGAGTATTAACACTACGTAAATGAGTCTTTTCTTAACAGGTGGTCAGTGGATCATCTATATCAGACTCATTTAGGAATTTTTTTTTTTAATTTAAAATTCTTTTTTAAAGATTTTATTTATTTATTTGACAGAGAGAGACACAGCGACAGAGGGAACACAAGCAGAGGGAGTGGGGGAGGGAGAAGCAGGCTTCCTGCGGAGCAGGGAGCCCGATGCGGGGCTCGATCCCAGGACCCTGGGATCATGACCTGAGCCAAAGGCAGACACTTAACGACTGAGCCACCCAGGCGCCCCTAAATTTAAAATTTTTGAGTCATATCCCAGAGTCACTGGGGATGGACAATGGTGGGGGGCAGTAGTCAAGAATCTGTATTTTTAAGTACTCTATGGGATCCTTATGTATACTATTGTTTAAAACACACTGATAAAATTAAATCTTCCTGAATGGACTCAGGGCAAACTAGTCCCCCTGGCCCAATAAATTTGTATTATAAAAAGCAAAGTACTGGGGCGCCTGGGTGGCTCAGTCGTTAAGCGTCTGCCTTCGGCTCAGGTCATGATTTCAGGTCCTGGGATCAAGCCCCGCATCAGGCTCCCTGCTCCACGGGAAGCCTGCTTCTCCCTCTCCCACTCCCCCTGCTTGTGTTCCCTCTCTCACTGTGTCTCTCTCTCTATCAAATAAATAAATAAAATCTTAAAAAAAAAAAAAACGCAAAGTACTTAAAGACATTTCTGTTCATACCACCAGTTGTTTCTCAGTCTGCAGATAAGTCAGAGAATTAAAATAACAAGAAGTACTTTCAACATATGAATCACATAAAAATTAGCTTTCTAATATTTTTAAGACTTAAGTATTGTGCACTTAAACTGAACAAAGAACCCTGTTCATCAACTATAGACAACAAGAGTAAGTGATTTTTTCATACAAAATAATCTTTAAAAGGAGAGCACAGAAACAAAGTTAATTTTATGGGCCATATCTGTCGTTAATTAACAACCAAACTAGGACTAGTACCTCTGCACATGACCCAATTTCGTATTTAAAAAAAGCCCTGGCCTGTTCCACTTTATCTATACATAGATTAAAATAGTCCTCCTACTATCCACAGAAAGAAAAAATTGGGGAACCATATATATAAGAAGATAACTTTAAACTTAAGACTCTACCTGCATCCTTACTTTTTTTAATACCCAAAACACAGAGATTTGTCCCCTTTTTTCTTTTAACATTAGTTCAAGAATTGCTTCTAAAATAAACTTCGGGGAATGGCAGAATACGTATTTACTAAGGAGTTATACCTATTGTTTCTTAAATAGCATATGCTACTCAGTACTGATACTTAGGTACCTATCTTCATATTAACAATAATAAAAATAACAATGATGAATTATATTTACATAAGTATACTTCTATTTATGTTACTGAATAATCAGTTTAAGTCCCTGCAGCCTATAATCATATTTTTTATTTAGTTTATGGGTTAAAAAAAAAAAAAAGGCACTTACCAAATATCAGACTCCAAAACAAAATTTAAATTATGTTTTAACTCTATTTTAATTCATATGGAAAAAAGACATTTATGCGCCTTTGGTAATTTACCTGCTTAAACTCTGCCTTACCATAATTGCTAATTATCATTAACACTGAGCCAGTTAACAGAATAGAGGACAAAAAATAGCCAACAAGCCAATATTCGGTTAACATAAAACTAAAATTTGTTTTAGTTTCACAATTGAAAACTGCATATCAATTTTAACTGGAAAATGTAACTTTCCAAAAGAAATCTTTTTGCTTAAAATGAAATTTTAGGGACAAAAACATATTATCCCTTGTTTGATAATTTTATAATATAAATTCTAATGTTTATATCTTAAAGCATGACTGCATTGAAATTTCAGGGTCTGCAGCATAGGGACATTTTGTATGATTTTACTTATTTAGCTACCATTTGAGAACTAATTTCAAGCTGTGTGGGAGATGAAAGTAAGACAGTTCCTGTCCTTAAGGGCCAGCAACCTAGTAAAGAGACAGATAATAAAACGATTCCAATAGCATGAGCTACGTGCCACAGAGGGCTGTGTGTACAGGATGCTCTAGGAGCACAAAAAAGCAGCAATAAACAAGAAGAGGGTGACACGTGATGTGGAGGAAAGGTTCACAGCAGAGGTTTAACTGGATCTGTAAATGGAAGCAGGAGGAAGCCAAGTAAGTCAAAGGAAGTTGTGAAGGCGCTCCAAGTACACTCAAAATCTGTTTTAGCTGACATAACACAGAGAAATAAAAAGCAGCCTTCCCATAATGAAACATAACTGTGGCTCAGGGGAGTCAGTACTGTGAAAAGCTTTAATACATATTATTTTCACGGTTAAAAAAAAAAACAACAAAAACCTCTTTTCTGTAGTTTTTCTATTTATTGCACTTGAGGTTGCTGAACTCCTATAGGGTTTGTTACCTTATATTCATACACTAAAACTTTTTTAGCTCATCTTTCATCTTGTTTCTGTCCTCTTCCCCTCCCCTGTGATCACCTTAGCCAACAACTTGAACAACCCCTTCACACCATCAGAGATCTGCCACCATTTCTGTCTCTCCCCTGACAGACAATAAGAAGGCAGGCCCCAAGTAGGAAAGCTGTGAAGTCTAACAAATGCTTCTTTCTAGGAAGCCATAAACAAACATACTGATGAAGTCGTTTCTGTGCTACCAACCTGCAAAAACAGATGCCAAGTGACAACAGTGCAATCGTGCCATGCCATGCTAACTAAAATTACTGGTAGGTAAAGACAGTCTGTACCTAGAAGGTGGATAGGTAAGAGCTGACAGACACCACAGTGAAAAGCCCCAGGTAAAAGGGACCTATACATTATACATAGTCACAAGGGTGTGCACAATTAGGAAGTTTATCACAGGTAAAAAGATTTGCCAAAAGAAGAACAAAAGACAAATTTCCCCTTAAAGATTAAGCCCACACCCACCTCCTCCAATAATTTTCTGTTGTGCACTCACATGCATCCCTTCCTACAGCTTTACTACGCTGTAGCTTATTGTGGTACTTATTACACTGTACTATAATCTCAGATTTACTTATCTGCCGTTTCTTCTAGAACTTGATTATCTTTAAGGCAGATATATTTGCCTTGTTTATTTCTTCATCTACAGTGCCTAACACGGCACCTGCACACAGTAAACATTCAATATGTCCCCGAATGAAAATTACTTTCATATAAACTAAGAAGCTATTATGGAATCCATATACTGAAATTAATTCCTTACTCCTGTTTTTATAGTCTCCTTGGGAAATCTTACCTAATTCTACTGTTTCAATAAAATCAAACTCACCCTGTAACATCCACCTCTCCCCCTAAATGACAGACATGTATTTTGAAAGACCTGCTAGCATGGATCCTCCACACATTCCTCAAACTCCTTATATCCTCTGCCTAAACTTTTTTTTCCCGGTAACACACTATCTTTGAATATTCTCCAGTTCAAATAATAGCATCATAAGCTACTCAATCAGAAATCTCCAAGTCATCTTGTGTCTCTTCTCTTACTCCAAAGAGTTCCACTAATTCTTCCTCCTAATATACCTTGAATTCCTTCTTCTCTTACCCTCAAGATAACTATCTTAGTCTAGGTTCTCTTCATCTTTTTTGCTAAATGACTACAAGCAAGCACCCATAGGGGGCGACTGCCTCCATTTCTTCACCCTGTTCAATTGGTCTTCCACGGTACCAATAATAATTCTCTAAAAACACAAATCCGATCTTTTTTAAAAGATTTTATTTGAGAAAGAGAGAGCGAGTGCACACAAGCAGGGGGAGGGGCAGAAGGAGAGGGAGAAGCAGGCTCCCCGCTGAGCAGAGAGCCCGACACGGGGCTCTATCCCAGGACCCTAGTATTATGACCTGAGCCAAAAAGTAGACGCTTAACCAACTAAGCCACCCAGGTGCCCCAACACAAATCTGATCTTGTTATTCACCTGCTTAAAAACATCAATGAATACTTCACTGACTATAAAAGAAATTCAAATGCCATAGCTGAGATTGTAAGGCTCTTGAACAGTCCAGTCCCAATCTTTTCTGCCTCATTCATTGCCATTCTCTTTACATTCTTTGCTCTGAAACCCCCATGGGACTCACACATCTACTATGAATGTCATGCTATTCCCCCACCCCTACCTTCAAATCTTTGTCTATCCTTCTGTATGGGATATCCTGTCCCTAATCACCAACCAGTGAACTGCATATAAAACCATAAAAGAGCTGGTTCAAAGGTCACCTTCTCTTTGAGACGCTCCTCTATGCCTCAGTGTAGAACTCCCATGTATCTAGAGCAGCACTAAAACAAATATAGTATGAGCTAGGTATGACATGTAAAATTTTCTAGTGGGGGGCACCTGGATGGCTCAGTCAGTTAAGCATCTAACTCTTGACCTCAGCTCAGGTCTTGATCTCAGGGTTATGAATTCAAGCCCCACGCTGGGCTCCACGCTAGGCATGGGGCCTACTTAAAAAAAAAAAAATTTCTAGTAGCCACATGAAAAAGGTAAAAAGAAGGAGGTAAAATGAATTCTAATAATATATTCATTTAACCCAATATATCTAAAATATTAGCATTTTACTAATCAACATAAAAATTTTAAGTCTTTAAAATCCAGTGTATATTTTATGGCATATCTCAATTCAAATCCTAAAATTTTCATCGAAGTACTTGATCTATAGATTTCATAAAATTTACAATTGAAAAAGCAAATTCATATACTCAAATTATTCTATGTCAGTTTTTAAATTTAACTTAACAACAACGGAAACTGAAGTAAATTCAATTCCTCAGTCTATCAGTCGCGCATTCGAGCGCTCAATAACCACACATGGCAACTGGCCACTGTACTGGACGGTATCAATCCACAGTATTTTGTGTCCACCTATACTACAGCCCCCCTCACACTACATTATGTTCGTTATTTTTCAGTCTTTTCAACGAAACTCGAAGCCCCTCAAGAGTTTAGAGGAAGATCATGTATTTTCGAAGTCTAGAAACAAATAAATATAACCTAAAGATCCCTTCTCGAGCCCTGACTCAGATTCTGATTTTTCCCAGTAACTACTTTCCCAATCCATAGAAATTTTTTAAAAATAGAAAGGTAAATGAAACAGCTACTAGAAACTAATATTTACTGACGAAACCTCATTGTTAAACATGTGTTGAAAGCATTCAACAAGATATGCTTGTCCTTGGTCAGTTAAGCAAACAAAATTCTCCAATAGGACATTATGCTGAAACAGCAAGACTTAGCTACTATTTTATACTGATGAAGCAACATGCAGTGGCCTGGTATGCTGCCATTCATTATCACAAATCTCCCTCTCTAGGGACTTGAATGCTAACTGTGTGATCAGCATTCAGAGGATGACTAAACAATACTCCATGGCTGAAAGTTCTAGAGAGTAACAAGTTTATGGTACAATCACGAATGAAAAGAATGCATCTGTGTTTACTTGTTGAAAGCACATAGTACACGCAGAAGTCTAAGCTTAGACACTGAGGTTTCTGGTAACAGCCAAAAATATAATAAATTTCAAAAAAATATAAAATTAATCGAGTACATGGTACACATTTAATTGGCTGACATACCATTCTTTGTCATTTTCTGATAAAAACCTATTTTTTGTTTTTTCAAAAATAAGATTCTGAAGTAAAATATTCTGAAAAACTATCTAAGGAAAATATAAATTGTCACTTCAAATGAACACAACCAAATAAATGGGTTTCTAACTTACCACACGTACCAATTTGTTAACAAGGCTGCATGTCAGCACTGTAATACAGTTGCTTGGATAATCTATTAATTCCAAACTCAGTGCATAATTTAAGAGTTTACAGTAAGTAGTATATCCTTAAAGCTATACTGAAAATCTTACACCTATACAAAGTAAATAAAAAATAGATGATTTTCTATCATTTTAATGTCCACTTTATACTAAAACAAGAAATATTTAAGCCCTGAATTCCTTAAAAGATATTCAAAATAGGTATCTAGACACATATAGATGAACTTACTAATATAAAAACATGTGCATACATTCACCCACATATATGCATGAAAAAAATCAAAAGATACATATAAGTTCCTGTAACTTGTTTCATTGAATTATGGCTGGTTTTGTTTACCTGTATTCTCTTATTCTGAAGTGAGATTAAAAAAGAAATTTTAGAACAGAAAAAGGCCATTAGTTTTAAACCTATGTAACAATTCTGAAATGAAATTCTACAGCCTAAGCTATAAAGGCAAGAACACACTGATGATACCCATGGAGGTCAGTATCTAAAACTTTGTTTACCTAGAAAATCTAGAGCAGGCAAGGAGAAAGGGCTAGTTCACGGTCATGAATATTCTGGGTTCATTCTAAATCAGAAATGTAGTCACTGTGCTTAGAATTAAAAGCCTCATAAGCCACAATGAGAATACGGTTCCCATTAGAGCAAGTTCTCTGAGTTGCTAAAGGATAAAACAGGACAGGGTAGAGAAGAGAAAGGTAAAATGCATGAGGTAGAATGAGACTGTTCCCTAACAACAGTGGTCAAAGGTCTAACAACTCTCTGAATGAGCAGTTTATCCTCAAGTTTCATAAACTGAGGCCTGTCTAGACACTAGGTAATCATTCTCTTTGCAACCATCAGCACCATCCATTTCCAGAACTTTTTTCATCTTACAAAACTTAAACTCTGTACACATCACACAGTAATTCTCTATCCCCTCACCCCTCAGCCCCTGGCAACCAACACTCTACTTTCTGTCTATATGAACCTGACCACGCTAGGTGCTTCATGTAAATGGAGTCATACAATACCTGTCTTTTTGTGACTGGTTTATTTCATTTTACATAATGTTCTCAAGACTCATCCATGCTGTGGCATGTGTCAGAATTTCCTTTCTAAGGCTGAATAGTATCCCACTATATGTACATACTACATTTTGTTTATTCATCTCTTCATGGAAACTTGGGTTGCTTCCACCTTTTGCTATTGTAAATAATGCTGCTATAAACATGGACACAAAATTTCTATTCCAAGTTCCAGCTTTCAATTCTTTTAGATACTGTGATGATTAATTTTAACTAGACTGGATTAAGAGAATGCTCAAATAGGTGGAAAAACACTATTTCTGGGGGTCTCTGGAAGAGATAAGCATTTAAATCAGCAAAGTAAAGAAGACTGTCCTCATCAAGGAGGTTGGCATCTTCCAATCTATTTAGGGCCTAAAGAGAACAAAAAGGCAAAAGGAAGGGCAAAATCACTCTCTTACCATGACTCTCCAGGTTCTTGAATGTTAAGACTTAGACAAGGACTTACACCATCAGACTCCCCAGCTCTCAGACCTTCAGGCTTGGACTGAGTAACACTACTGGCTTCCCTGGTTCTACTATCTAGCAGATTTGGGCTTTTCAGCCTCCATGATTGCATGAGCCAATTCCTATAATAAGTCTCATATCTATAGATACCCTATTGGTTCTTTTTCTCTTGAGAACCCTAATAAGAGCCCTTTTCTCTTGAAACACCTCAAATAAAACTTACCATTAGCTCTAAAGGTCATCATTCAAAAAAATAACCCTAATACCTTACATATTTTCCACATCCTGACATCTTACATATACATGGAAGACCATTAATCCAAAAGAGGGGGAAAACTCAGCAGCTAAGCTTAAAAGTAATTTAATTTTCTCTCGACCTCCTTATATATCCTTACTGCCAAAGAGGAAAATATAAAACATTCTACTTATATTTCAAAGTACATGAAATAAAATTCATCTAATAAATACACTTGAATTCTACAGAGTTATTGCTAGCCAAAAATGCGGTTTATTTCCCAAATCCTCAGTCTCCTCTTAGGGTCCTTTCAACCTCTCTTCCTCGTCAAAACTAGTTCTCAATTTGGATTTTTTTTTTAAAAGGCTCTTAAATACAAAAGATATGGGGCACCTGGGTGGCTCAGTCGGTTAAGCGTCTGCCTTCGGCTCAGGTCATGATCTCAGAGTCCTGGGATTGAATCCTGTATCGGGCTCTCTGCTCAGCGGGGAGTCAGCTTCTCCGTCTACTCCTCCCCACTGCTTGTGCTCTCTCAAATAAATAAATTCTTTAAAAAAAATTTTTTTAAATAAATACAAAAGATATGTTCCCCTAAGTCAAATCAACTACTGACCCTCATCTAAAGACTCAGAATTACTCTATCCTGTTCTTTTTGTGTTTTCTTTTTTAAAGATTTTATTTATTTATTTGACAGAGAGAGACACAGTGAGAGAGGGAACACAAGCAGGGGGAGTGGGAGAGGGAGAAGCAGGTTTCCCGCTGAGCAGGGAGCCCGATGTGGGGCTCGATCCCAGGAGCCCGGGATCATGACCTGAGCCGAAGGCAGACGCTTAACGACTGAGCCACTCAGGCGCCCCACTCTACTCTGTTCTAAGGCTCACTTGAAACATGCTGGTCTCCTCTGGTTTCAGATCAGTTATTTATTTATGCCTGCTCCTTTTCATTAGGTATCTGAACATTCAAGGAGAAATAAAAAGGTTTTCATTCAGGGTTCAGAAGTCTATAAAAACAAAATGAGAAAATCTGTGACAGAGATCTAAATTAAGATTTACTAACTTCTTGTTTACTATGTCTGTTTAGGATACTGTTGCTCTTCAGCATGAGACATACTGAAAGTGGCATAAAGATGCCTTGCTCCTTTTAATAGAAGAAAGTGCTAACCATAGGAAGGAACAAGTCTGGTTATCACAGTTTTCAGTCTTCATATTCGATTTCAGTGAATGTACTAACATGAAAATTATTACATAACAACAATGATACAGCAAAGCAAGTGACTATTATAAAAGTATCCATATTTTTCTATTTATATTTAGTTACTAGAGAAACATTAAGATTTATTAATTCCCATTTCAATCATTAAATCTTTAGCTGAATTCCTTCCCACTTGATTATGCCTAAAGAACAGCTAGTTATAAGTTATTATAACTGAACAGTTATTATAACTGATAAACACTATTTTTCCTTAACTCATTTAAATTACAGTAACAGAACTGTCAATGAAGAAAAAAAATTACTTGAATTAAAATATGAAATAGATGGCCTTTCTGTAAAAACAAATAATCTAATCCTTAGGCATATGTTACATTACTCAAACATTTAACAATACTATCAACATGACACAGCTGCTTAATAATGCTTTTTTTTTTTTAAGATTTTATTTATTTACTTGACAGAGAGAGTACAAGCAGGGGAAGCAGCAGAGGGAGAGGGAGAAGCAGGCTCCACACTGCTTCTCCCTCCACAGGGCTCAATCCCAGAACCCGGGATCATGAACTGAGCTGAAGGCAGACACTTAACTGACTAAGCCACCCAGGCACCCCAATGCCTTTCAATAATAAACATGACAAATCAAATGAAGGAAAACCTGGCATACCTGAGAGACATGTTTAGTAGATAATAAAACTTTTTTAAAACCATACTTTGCTGGCTAGAAAAGGGATGCACTAGGCTGCACATTAGACTCTTCTTTAAATTATGAAATATAGTTATAAAAGGCAAAAAGAAAACTTAACAAAAAAAATTTTTTTTGAAAATAGAGAATAGGATAAAAAGAAAACCCACAAAACTCCAGACATCTACTACTCCAGTAGAACCCCTGTTGATGTCTTAAATGAAGCTGTGGACACTTCTAATTTTTAACCTTCAAACATCTTGTACTTCCATAATTTCAAAATGAAACACCTAAGCTTCCTTTAATACAAAAATCTGGACAGTCTTAAACCAGCTGATAAACTTCTTGAGCAATCGAGTAATAGCAACAGTTCTGTTTCATATATTATCTGTAGGACAATGTTTCTGCAATTTTGTGTGAGCATTTTATTGTATTTCACACTTATTAAAATAAGGCAAAAAATAAAAATTGAAAAAAATAGTACAGCATTCCCCTATATTTGATATAGAGACAAGCAATCTATAGTCCAAATCCAGCTTGCAGCCCATTTTTATAAATAAACTTTTATCGAAACATAGCCATACTATTTCCATATGGCCTATGGCTGCTTTTTTGCTACAATGAGAGTTGGATACTTGCAAGAGAAGCCATATAAACTCACAAAACCTAAAATATTTACTATCTGGTTCTTTATAGAAAAGTCGACAACTCCTGTGAAGATGCCCTCCCCATATTCAGCTAGATTTTACTAAAACCAAATACACAAGAATTAGATGAATTATGTATTTTACAACATTCTTCCAAAGTAATTACCTCAAATAAATTACAAAATTTACATCCTTTCAGCAGTGACATTCTCCTTCTATAAACTTCAGAAAGCAGAAAATGCAATCTTCAGCTTTTATATTAACAGTGAGTTTCAACTGATTTTCTTAATTCACACATAAGTTTTAATACCTATTTAAAAGACAATAGTTCTCTTAACTACAGACTTAGTTATCACAAAGACCTTCAGTGATAGCCTTCAAAAAAAATTTATTTTAAAAATATAACTTTATTAGTAGCTAGCCAATGTCAAACAGACACATAAATTGAATGCAGAATCTCTAGCTTTAAAAATTAACTTATTTCAGGCGCCGGGGTGGCTCAGTAGGTTAAGCTCTGCCTTCGGCTCAGGTCATGATCCCAGGGTCCTGGGATTGAGCCCTGCATCAGGCTCCCTGCTCAGTGGGGAGTCTGCTTCTCCTTCTCCCGCTCCCCCCGCTTATGTACCCTCTTTCTCTAATAAATCTAAAAAAAAAAATTATTTAACTTATTCTTCCCCACATATTTTCCCTCTGACCTCACAGGTCATCCTATTCATTGCTTTAACCTACTTATTACCTGCATTTCAACAAATCACCTAACATGCTCACAGTTGGCTCTAGTTTAAAAAAAAAAAAGAAGTCAATACAGATTAACAGACTGACACCACAGGTTAGCAGGGTTTTCTTCCTAGCTTATTTATAAAATTATATTAAATGATATTGTTTATATTTCTTACGTGTCAGGAATTTTTAAGACAATGAATGGTGTCTCATTCATACTCTGGGTCTAATTCTTATTGTTGTACTACTACATTTTGATTTTTACTTTGCATTTGCAAACAGAAAATTAGAGCTGTGAGTATTGCAGGATGAAAAAGTTTGGGAAAAGTTTGTAGAGATCCAAACAGAAAGGAGGTGAAACTTGAAGGGAAAACAAGAATAGCAACTACATAGATTTGAAATACACACAAACACACATACACATATTTTCTAAAGGAAATTAAGAAGCTCTGTGGCAATAAATATTACAGAGTATAAGTGATTTTCTGTTGCAATTTCATTCCCTCTGATTAACAATGACATTTTCCTTCGTCTAAATAAACTTAGGCTTAAACTGTCTATTCAAAATAATTTAATTGTCCTCCAAAAAAGCTGAAGTCACTTAATGATCTTGGTTTTCCAGACACTCCACCTCTCCCATTTCCTCCACTGGCTCCTAGAGGAGTCAATAAGAATTAATGTGTGCAACTTGATTTTTCTATGATATATTTAGAGACATTCAAGACATGGTGACCCCTAAACTTTTGAAAGAAAGGTGTGTTGGGGGGGGACACCTAAAACACCTGAAGTGTACATCACTGCAAAGCATAACCTGGCAATTTCTATATCAGATAAGGTACCATAGCTAATATCATCACCACTTACAGTACCAGAATCATATTGGAATATTCTATATAGTTCCTTGATGTCTACAGTAATGGCTCCTACATGCTTCTACAAGGTTGCTGGCTATTCGGTTCTCTGCAGGTACTTTTAACAAGTCAGGTAATGTCCAGCCAAATAGAAATTTCTTATTGGAGATCATAGGAAAGCAACAGAAATAATCTACTATTCCACAATGGTATCTGGTATTCTTTCGTAAGGTATCATTCTATCATAAGACATGATCCTTTGCTCATCATCATATCCCCAGAACCTTGCACAATACAAAGTATGCAGCTGGTGCCCAATAAATGTTTATTTAGTGAATGTATGAATTAATTAATTATTCCAGTAAATCTGAAGTCATGATTTTTATTTTATTCTTCCCCATTGGTGTTTTCCCTTTCTTTCCAAATAAGAAGTGATCAAGATACTTAACAAATATGTATGAAAAAAGGAAAAAAACAGTTCTCTTAAAGCCCTTAGTTAACAATGGGTATTAAAAAACTATTGTTTAAGGGCACCTGGGTGGCTCAGTCGTTAAGGGGCTCAGGTCATGATCCTAGGGTCCTGGGATCAAGCCCCATGTCGTCGGCTCCTCAGGGGAACCTGCTTTTCCCTCCCCCACTCCCCCCTGCTGTGTTCTCTCTCTCTTGCTGTCTCTCAAAATAAAATCTTAAAAAAAAACAAAAAAAAAAAACTATGTTTAACTTGATGAGTTCAAACTTCTCTGAAATACAGGGAAGATACTGCAGGTTCTGTTTTCAAATACGCTGCCTTGAAGGGGCAGAGCAAGATGGTGGAGGAGTAGGAGACCTGGATTTTGTCTGGTCTCAGGAATTCAGCTGGATAGGGATCAAACCATTCTGAACACCTACAAACTCAACAGGAGATCGAAGAAAAGAAGAGCAACAACTCTCTGAACAGAAAAGCGACCACTTTCTGGAAGGTAGGACGTGCGGAGAAGTGAATCCGAGGCGATATTCGGGAGGATAGACGGCGGGGGAGGGGGCCTCCGTAGGCCGCTTCTGGCAAGTGATAGAGCCGCGGAGCACAAATTCGAACTTTTAGAAGTTGGCTCCGCTATGGGACGTCGTTCTGGTGGCTAAGCGGGGGGGGGGGGGGGTGGAACCCTCGTGGGACAGTGAGGTCTCAGGACCCTCTGGGTCACAGAAAGACCGGGGGTGCCTGAGTGCAGCAGAGCTCCCAGGTATTGGAGCGGGGAAGCCAGATGCTGAGACGGAGCTGAGGAGCGGGCTCTCAGCTCGGGGTTGCCATAAACCGTGATCCGCGGCACAGTCGAGCCACTGCTCCTCCAGCAGGGACCCGACAAGCAGCAGATCCGGGGAGACTCATCTTCTTCCCCTGGGAGGAGAGGTGCGGGAGCGCACCGCAGAGATCTGCTGGGTTTGGAGACTCCACACCGGGGTCAGGTACCAGAGATAGAAATGCTCGGTCACAGGCCGGGTGAGCACGGAGTGCGGCCGGAGACCGGGGAGACGGGAGTGACTGACGGCTTCTCTCTGGGACCTCACTGAGGAGTGGGGCCCTGAGTTCTCGGCTCCTCCAGGGCGGAGACTGGGAGGCCGCCATTTTCACTCTTGGCCTCCAAAGCTATACAGAAAGCTTGCAGGGAACAAAAGCTCCGGAGAGCAAACCTGAGCAGATTACCTAGCCCGGACTGGGCAAGGGCTTGGGAACCACGGCAACAGGCCCCTCCCCAGAAGATCAGCGAGAACAGCCAGCCAAGACCAAGTTTACCGATCAATGAGAACGGCAGAACACCAGCGCTAGGGAATAATGCCCATAGACTCCATGGCCTTTTTTACCAAGATTCTTTAGTCTTTCAAAGTTAATTTTTTTTTTAACTTTTTTTTTTGAATTTTTCTTTATCCCTTTTTCAACCAACATCTTATCAATCCCTTTTTTAAAAAACATTTTTATTTCTCATTTTTAGAGTCATATTCTATCCCTTCATAGTAGTTACCCATATTTTTGGCATATATATATATAAGTTGTTCTCTCTTTAAAATTTTGAGATAGTTTCTTCTAACAGATCAAAATATACCCTAAATCTCTAGTGTATGGTTTTCTTCTACTCTCCTGCCTGATCACATTCTCTCCTTTTTTTTTTAATCCTCTTTTCCTTATATAAAATTTTTTTATACTTTTCATCTTTACAGTCATATTCATTCCATCCCTTCATCATATCAACCCTTATTTTTGTACATATATAAGTTTTTCTTTCTTTAAAATTTTGGGAGGCACTATCTTCTAACAGACCAAAATACACCCAAAATCTAGTGTGGCACTGATCTATGTACCAGCCTGATCATATTTGATCATATTCTGTTTTTTTTGGTTTTGTTCTGTGTTATTTTTCCCGTTTTTATCTTTTTCTTTTTCTTTTTTTGCTTTTTCTTTTTTCTTTCTTTCCCTTTCTTTTTCCCCTGGCTTCAGGTCTTTTCTGATTTGTTTAGAGTATATTTTCTGGGGACGTTGTTACCCTGTTAGCATTTTGTTCTCTCATCTATTCTCCTCTGGACAAAATGACAAGATGGAAAAAATCACCTCAACAAAAAGAACAAGAGGTAGTACCGACTGCCAGGGACCTACTCAATACGGATATTAGTATGATGTCGGAACAAGAGTTCAGAATCATCACTTTAAAGATACTAGCTGGGCTTGATAAAAGCATGGAAGTTATTAGAGAAACGCTTTCTGGAGAAATAAAAGAACTAAAATCTAACCAAGTCAAAATCAAAAAGGCTATTAATGAGGTGCAATCAAAAACGGGGGCGCTAACTGCTAGGAAAAATGAGGCAGAGGAGAGAATCAGTGACATAGAAGACCAAATGATGGAAAATAAAGAAGCTGAGAAAAAGAGAGATAAACAACTGCTGGATCATGAGGGCAGAATTCGAGAGATAAGCGATACCGTAAGACAAAACAACATTAGAATAATTGGGATCCCAGAAGAAGAAAGAGAGAGAGGGGCAGAAGGTATTTGGAGCAAATTATAGCAGAGAACTTCCCTAATTTGGGGAAGGAAACAGGCATCAAAATCCAGGAGACACAGAGAACCCCTCTCAAAATCAATAAAAATAGGTCAACACCCCGACATCTAATAGTAAAACTTACGAGCCTCAGAGACAAAGAAAAAATCCTGAAAGCAGCTCGGGAGAAGAAGAGATATGTAAGGTACAATGGTAGAAACATTAGATTGGCAACAGACCTATCCACAGAGACCTGGCAGGCCAGAAAGGACAGGCAGGATATATTCAGAACACTAAACGAGAAAAATATGCAGCCAAGAATACTATATCCAGCTAGGCTGTCATTGAAAATAGAAGGAGAGATAAAAAGCTTCCAGGACAAACAAAAACTAAAGGAATTTGCAAACACAAAACCAGGCCTACAGGAAATCTTGAAAGGGGTCCTCTAAGCAAAGAGAGAGCCTAAAAGCAACATAGACCAGAAAGGAACACAGACAATATACAGTAACAGTCACCTTACAGGCAATACAATGGCACTAAATTCCTATCTTTCAATAGTTACCCTGAATGTAAATGGGCTAAATGCCCCAATCAAAAGACACAGGCTATCAGACTGGATTAAAAAACAAGACCCATCGATATGCTGTCTGCAAGAGACTCATTTTAGAACCAAAGACACCCCCAGATTGAAAGTAAGGGGGTGGAAAACCATTTACCAAGCTAATGGACACCAAAAGAAAGCTGGGGTGGCAATCCTTATAGCAGACAAATTAGATTTTAAACCAAAGACTGTAATAAGAGATGAGGAAGGACACTATATCCTACTTATAGGGTCTATCCAACAAGAAGATCTAACAATTGTAAATATCTATGCCCCTAACATGGGAGCAGCCAATTATATGAGGCAATTAATAACAAAAGCAAAGAAACACACTGACAACAATACAGTAATATTGGGAGACTTTAACACCCCCTCTCACTGAAATGGACAGATCATCTAAGCAAAAGATGAACAAGGAAATAAAGACTTTAAATGACACACTAGACCAAATGGACTTCACAGACATATTCAGAAACATTCCATCCCAAAGCAACGGAATACACATTCTTCTCTAGTGCCCATGTAACATTCTCCAGAATCGATCACATCCTAGGTCATAAATCAGGTCTCAACTGGTACCAAAAGATTGGGATCATTCCCTGCCTATTTTCAGACCACAATGCTTTGAAACTAGAACTCAATCACAAGAGGAAAGTCGGAAAGAACTCAAATACATGGAGGCTAAAGAGCATCCTACTAAAGAATGAGTGGGTCAACCAGGAAATTAAAGAAGAATTTAAAAAATTCATGGCAACCAATGAAAATGAAAACACAACTGTTCAAAATCTTTGGGATGTAGCAAAAGCAGTCCTAAGAGGCAAGTATATAGCAATACAAGCCTTTCTCAAGAAACAAGAAAGGTCTCAAGTACACAACCTAACCCCACACCTAAAGGAGCTGGAGAAAGAACAGCAAATAAAGCCTAAACCCAGCAGGAGAAGAGAAATAATAAAGATCAGAGCAGAAATCAAGGAAATAGAAACCAAAAGAACAGTAGAACAGATCAACGAAACTAGGAGCTGGTTCTTGGAAAGAATTAACAAGACTGATAAACCCCTGGCCAGACTTATCAAAAAGAAAAGAGAAATAACCCAAATCAACAAAATCATGAATGAAAGAGGAGAGATCACAACCAACACCAAAGAAATACAAATAATTATAAGAACATGTATGAGCAACTCTATGCCAGCAAATTAGGATAACCTGGAAAAAATGGATGCATTCCTAGAGTTGTATCAACTACCAAAACTGAACCAGGAAAAAATAGAAAACCTGAACAGACCTATAACCACTAAGGAAATTGAAGCAGTCATCAAAAATCTCCCAACAAACAAAAGCCAAGGGCCAGATGGCTTCCCAGGGGAATTCTACCAAACATTTCAAGAAGAATTAATACCTCTTCTTCTAAAACTGTTCCAAAAAAAATAGAAATGGAAGGAAAACTTCCAAACTCGTTTATAAGGCCACCATTACCTTGATCCCCAAACCAGACAAAGACCTCATCAAACAGGGGAATTACAGACCAATATCCTTGATGAACATGGATGCAAAAATTCTCACCAAAATACTAGCCAATAGGATCCAACAGTACATTAAAAGGATTATTCACCACGACCAAGTGGGATTTATCCCTGGGCTGCAAGGTTGGTTCAACATCCGCAAATCAATCAACGTGATACAATACATTAACAAAAGAAAGAACAAGAATCATATGATCCTCTCAATAGATGCAGGAAAAGCATTTGACAAAGTACAGCATCCTTTCTTGATCAAAAGCCTTCAGAGTATAGGGATAGAGGGTACATACCTCAATATCATAAAAAGCCATCTGTGAAAAACCTACAGCAAGTATCATTCTCAATGGGGAAAAACTGAGAGCTTTCCCCCTAACGTCAGGAACGTGGCAGGGATGTCCACTATCACCACTGCTATTCAACATAGTATTAGAAGTCCTAGCCACAGCAATCAGACAACAAAAAGAAATAAAAGGTATCCAAATTGGCAAAGAAGAAGTCAAACTCCCACTGTTTGCATATGATATGATACTTTATATGGAAAACCCCAAAGACTCCACCCCAAAACTGCTAGAACTCATAGAGGAATTCAGTAAAGTGGCAGGATATAAAATCAATGCACAGAAATCAGTGACATTCCTGTACACTAACAACAAGACAGAAGAAAGAGAAATTAAGGAGTTGATCCCATTTACAATTGCACCCAAAACCGTAAGATACCTGGGAATAAATCTAACCAAAGAGGCAAAGGATCTGTACTCAGAAAACTATAAAATACTCATGAAAGAAATTGAGGAAGACACAAAGAAATGGAAAAATGTTCCATGCTCATGGATTGGAAGAACAAATATTGTGAAGATGTCAATGCTACCTAGAGCAATCTACACATTCAATGCAATCCCCATCAAACTACCATCCACTTCTTTCAAAGAAATGGAACAAATAATCCTAAGATTTGTATGGAACCAGAAAAGACCCCGAATAGCCAGAGGAATGTTGAAAAAGAAAAGCAAAGCTGGCGGCATCACAATTCCGGACTTCCAGCTCTATTACAAAGCTGTCAGCATCAAGACAGTATGGTACTGGCATAAAAACAGACACACAGATCAATGGAACAGAATAGAGAGCCCAGAAATGGACCCTCAACTCTATGGTCAACTCATCTTCAATAAAGCAGGGAAGAATGTCCAATGGGAAAAAGAGAGTCTCTTCAACAAACGGTGTTGGGAAAATTGGACAGCCACATGCAGAAGAATGAAACTGGACCATTTCCTTACACCACACACAAAATAAGACTCCAAATGGTTGAAAGACCTAAATGTGAGATAGGAGTCCATCAAAATCCTAGAGAAGAACACAGGCAGCAACCTCTTCGACCTCAGCTGCAGCAACTTCTTCCTAGAAACATCGCCAAAGGCAAGGGAAGCAAGGGCAAAAATGAACTACTGGGACTTCATCAAGATAAAAAGCTTTTGCACAGCAAAAGAAACAGTCAACAAAACCAAAAGACAACCGACAGAATGGGAGAAGATATTTGCAAATGATATATCAGATAAAGGGCTAGTATCCAAAATCTATAAAGAACTTATCAAACTCAACACCCAAAGAACAAAGAATCCAATCAAGAAATGGGCAGAAGACATGAACAGACATTTTTCCAAAGAAGACATCCGAATGGCCAACAGACACATGAAAAAGTGCTCAACATCGCTCGGCATCAGGGAAATCCAAATCAAAACCTCAATGAGATACCACCTCACACCAGTCAGAATGGCTAAAATTAACAAGTCAGGAAACAACAGATGTTGGCGGGGATGCGGAGAAAGGGGAACCCTCCTACACTGTTGGTGGGAATGCAAGCTGGTGCAGCCACTCTGGAAAACAGTATGGAGGTTCCTCAAAAAGTTGAAGATAGAGCTACCATATGATCCAGCAATTGCACTACTGGGTATTTACCCCAAAGATAAAAATGTAGGGATCCGAAGGGGTACGTGTTTATAGCAGCAATGTCCACAATAGCCAAACTGTGGAAAGAGCCAAGATGTCCATCGACAGATGAATGGATAAAGAAGACGTGGTATATATATATACAATGGAATAATATGCAGCCATCAAAAGGAATGAGATCTTGCCATTTGCAATGACGTGGATGGAACTGGAGGGTGTTATGCTGAGCGAAATAAGTCAATCAGAGAAAGACATGTATCATATGACCTCACTGATATGAAGAATTCTTAATCTCAGGAAACAAATTGAGGGTTGCTGGAGTGGGGGTTAGGGTGGGAGGGATGGGATGGCTGGGTGATAGACACTGGGGAGGGTATGTGCTATGGTGAGCGCTGTGAATTGTGCAAGACTGTTGAATCACAGATCTGTACCTCTGAAACAAATAATTTATTATATGTTAAGAAAAAGAAGAAGAAGAAGAAGAAGATCATAGGAAGGGAAGAATGAAGGGGGGAAATCGGAGGGGGAGATGAACCATGAGAGACGATGGACTCTGAAAAACAAACTGAGGGTTCTAGAGGGGAGGGGGGTGGGAGAATGGGTTAGCCTGGTGATGGGTGTTGAGGAGGACACATTCTGCATGGAGCACTGGGTGTTATGCACAGACAATGAATCATGGAACACTACATCAAAAACTAATGATGTAATGTATGGTGATTAACATAACAATAAAAAATTTAAAAAACAAAAAAAACAAAATACCCTGCCTTGTTATGGTCTCAGAAAAATGCTTATCTAAAAAACATGGCCTCAAATCTCTTCATGTAAAATAACCAAATAGAGATACATACAAGCATCTACGTCAAATTATCTCTAGTAATTAAGTTGCACCTTTAATACTTCAATCAGACATATAATGGTATTTCTATGACTTTTATAGACATATATTCATGATAAGTACATTTTATTTCCTAAGTAAATATTAAAATAGGCTTTAGCTATTTTTCTTCTATTTTTAATTAAAATGTAAAAAAAAAAGGAGGGGGGGCGGGGTGCCTGGGTGGCTCAGTCGGGTTGCCTTCAGCTCAGGTCATGATCCCAGGGTCCTGGGATGGAGCCCTGGGTCGGGCTCCCTGCCCAGCAGGGAACCTTGCTTCTCCACCTCTTCCCCACTTGTGCTCTGTCTCTCTCTCTCAAATAAATAAAATCTTTTTAAAAATGTCAAAAAATATACAGTACAATCTGTACGCCTGAGAGCAAACTAACAAAGATATATCTACACATAATAACAGAAACCACTTATATAGTATATTTTGTGGACCAGACACTAGTCTAAGTACTTGTATTAATTCATTTAATCCTCATAAAAACCCTATGACATAGGTACTTTTATACCCATTTTACAGATGAGGAAATACTGCCAGAAAAGTTCAGGTACTCATCTAGGGCCCGACAACTAGAAAGTGATCTTTGAACCCAAGCAACCAGGCTCCAGAATCCATGCTCTCTGCCTCTCTTACACTATGTTGCCTCTACACTTCATTAATGGGTAAAAAGTTTATTAAAGTTATAAGTGTAATATAATACTGAATTTTTAGAAATGGTTAAGCTATAGAAAGTTATAAGCTATTTAGAAAGTAAACCATACCAAAATTCAAGTCTTCTTTGAAGTACATTAAAGACTAAATTGGAAAATCAAGAAAAGGACTTGTGCCAGAGAATAGCATTTCTGTTTGACAATGTATGTATTAATCAGGAAATAGAACTGAGAAGTCCTATTCTTCAATGTCCAGCTCTTCTGATTTCACTAGTAGCCTTTTATGCGCTCTTTCATTCACTTACTCATTCAAGAAATGTTCAACACATCCCTGACTGAAAGGATAGAAAAAGTAACAGACAAATCGCTGTCCTTGAGAAGTATGGCAACTCAGGGATGGGAAGAAGACTCAAAGCAGTTGAGTGTATTTCCCAGACTTTACATTGTAAGTTCCTCAAAAAACTGTATCATATCAGTTTTCTATAAGAATATTAAAATTGACAAAAGATTATCAAATATGTATAGTAAGCAATGTTATGTTAAAAAAAAAATAAAAACATGCCTAAGGCAGTAACATTTTCCATATAGGTAGAAAAACAAGAATGCATGCCCCGGGCCCACTGATACATATTGTAAGAGGCCCAATACAGTATACAAAATATGTAAGTACACACTCCAAACAAATCAATTCTAAACTATGCATTGAAGAATTTTTGCTTGCCTCAGAAAAGCTCTTCTGAAGGGTCTCAAATAGAAATCCACAAAGCTTCCAACTGTCTTTTTTTAATACAATTTTCCTTAAGCAGGAACAAAAATAATACATAGCAATTAATATTTATTAAGCATAAACTCTGTTCGAAGCACTTGACTTATCTCGTTAATCTTCTCAACACCGAGGAGTTTAATTATTCCTCCTCATGAGGAAGTTGCTGAACTGAGATCAAAACTAGGTCTATTTGGGGGCACCTGGGTGGCTCAGTCAGTTAAGCGTCTGCCTTCAGCTCAGGTCACGATCCCAGGGTCCTGGGATCGAGCCCCGCATCGGGCTCCCTGCTCAGCGGGAAGCCTGCTTCTCCCTCTCCCTCTCCCCCTGCTTGTGTTCCCTCTCTCACTGTGTCTCTCTCTATCAAATAAATAAATAAAACCTTTAAAAAAAAAAAAAACTAGGTCTATTTGATTTCAAAGTCCAGGCTGTTCCTCAGTACCTACCTATACTGTTGTGACCAAGAAGCAGTAAAAGAAATCATTTCTCAGAGCTGTGTTTAATAAATACATTCATTACCACAGGGTAAAATATTTTCAAATTTAAGAACTGGCACATTGTCTTTCCCTGAAACTACAAACAGGAAAACACTAACAAGAAATACTAAGTTATTTGACTTTAATTCCAGTTTGCCTATCTTTTAATGAAAGCTCTGACAATACTGTTCCATACTTTCTAAAACATGCCTGGCACAGCATAAGTAATCAATAAATATTTTAAATAATTAAATACTACTCTCCTGTCTATAAGCATGGCAACCATACAGTTCAGTTCAGATTTCAATGCCTCCCACTGTCCCAATAAATACATTCTCACTTCCCATACTTGATCACAACAAAGTATGGGACAGGCTTTGGTTCTGATTTTTGGTTCATAAAGTATGGCTGCCACATCCATGATACCACCAAAAATACAAGCTCAAAATTTTTTCAACTGTCCAACTAATTTTGCTATGCACAATAAAAGTAGAATAATTAACAATGCAAAAGTATATTCCACTAGGAAACAGATTACTACTTTATTCAATATACAGAGTGATCTAACTTACTGAGTGCCTTTAAGTATGGCACATGAGGTAGTTTTAAGCAGAAAAAGACAATTTTCAAGATTTATTTTCATGGTTCTGTAGTACTTTGGAAATTATAAAATAATGGCCATGACACACCCACCAATTTCCTTTTCGAAATACTTTCAAATACATTTCTGACTGCAGTACCATACCTCTGCCTACTCTCCCAAAGTAAGGGACTGAATACCTTCCCACTCCATTAATGTCTCAAAGAGAAGGGGAGGCAGAACAATTCTCCCATTGTGAACCATTCAGCTGGATTATGTGCTTAGGTACTTACGAGATTTTAACTAACATCACCTATAGTCTTCATCTGTGGAGAAGCTACTAGATACAAAAACTAAGAAGGCCAGATGTATACTCTGGGCTCTAACTAAGAGGCCAAATATGATAAGTAGAATTCAGAGGATAGTCTCCAAAATAAGACTCAGTCTACATCTATAGGACTTTAAATGAATGTCAGAAATAATAAACACACTAAGAGTTCATACAGAAGGAGAAACAAATGTTTCAAACTTAGAGAGTAAGGGAAACAAGGTTTTTGTTTAGATTTTTTTTTAATCAGATAGGAAGTTGAGTATCTACATTTTAAAAAATTATAGTAATCAGAGCCTACGGTAAGCAAAACTATTACCTGGAATTTTTCAGCATTATTTTAGGGGAATTAGACAAATGATGTCTAACAGTACAATTTTTTTTCCCCAAAAAATTACACTGAGTATGTCCTGGAGAGACACTACAAACTAACATACTACTATAAAGACAACTAATAGTAATAATTATGAAGACGACAAAAGTCTTGGTTTCTTTACAGAAAGGTTCAATCATCTTTCACATACTGTTACTAATGCTGGAGCATGGATTACAATACACTAAAAAAAAAAAACCCTGCATATTATGCTTAAGGAAGAACCTATACAGTAGGCAGGCTTTTTGTTTGTTAAGTTTCCCATTTTCTAACTTCAGCACAAAAGATACTTAAAGCAGTCTGACTCCTTCCTCTTTTGCATCCTTACTGGAGACATAAAGTCTTTCACTTCTTGTCATTTCTATTTTTGCATATTCAAGGTTTTAAGACCTTGAAACTGAGTATTTTCACATTGTGCTTTCCTTGTGTGAATGTGACTTTATGTACAACAATTTTTGATTCAAGTACAAACTACTTCTAAGGCAAGAAATTTCCAACACTTTAGTATTACTGTAATTCATTATGTTTCATATGGGTTTACAACAGAAAAACATTATAATTCAATTCTATGTATTGTTAAAAGACCACTGAATATATGCTTTCTGATTTAACCGACACAGATTTTAACAAATTATTCACCTAACTGGTTGTCTAACTGAAAAAGAGTTTAGCCAAAAAGTATATAGCGAAATTTTAAAGCATTTTATCAAAAATTTTTATCATCATCAACCACTAAACCACTAAACACGTAACTTTTACCTACTACATAAGGGAGTATATTCTAAGGGGAAGAAGAATCCTGCAAGGCCTCAATCAAATGCCATTTTCACACAGCCAGATGTACACTTTCACTGAAACAGCAATTTTCAAAATTTTGGTTCTAGAGTCCCTTTATACTCCTGACACATAAGAGCTTTTGTTCATGTATGTTCTATCAATTGCTATCTAGTTATCAGGAATTAAAACAAAGAACTTTTAAAATTATTTGTTCATTTAAAAATAATAAGCCCCTTATTTGCTAGCATAAATATATATTAATGAAAACTAATAATAGTCTCCCCAAAAACATTAGTGAGAAAGATGGCACTGTTTTACATTTACAAATCTCTTTGTCTGGACTCACAAATCTCCTTCTACATTAAGTCTTTTGTAATATGTTGTTTTGAACTACATGAAGGGAAAATGGTCTTATGAAGACATGCAGATGGAAAAGGAAGAAGTATTTCAGTAGCCCTTCCAGATAATTGTGGACATTCTTCTCTGACACTCTACCAAAACTCAGTAAGCGGTAGTTTCTTTTCTTACAAATACTGAAACATTTCATTAGGCAATATCAAAGACAAAGAACAAAACAAAATACTCAATATTACCAATGTGTCATCAGAAAAGTCTTAAGATTGAGAAGTATAAGCTCATGGTGGCAGATATAAATTTTTAAAATTCTAATTTGTACTTTAAAGCTTGAATTTTATCATTTGCAACAAATACGGTTTTCCTTAAAGTGATGGGCTTACTCTGTTCATATCTGAGAAAGTGTCTAACAAATGCCTTAGTATGAACACTATTTCTCAATTACTCTCTCAAGTAAAACTGATGTTCTGTGAAAAGTGACTGGTTCAACTCCTAACTCAAGAATGTCAAATTATTTTGTTGTATTTAAGTATTTTTAAAGGATATTAAGTACTCCCCTGACTTTACAAACTGAGAATATGGAATTGTTTCTTCAGTGTAATAAGAAAATCATCTCTACCTACCTTCCAAAGCAGTGGTGAAGCAACTGCATATGTAAGCATCTTTTCTGGTGCCTGACACATTGAAGATACTCAGCAATGGCTAGTCTCTTCACCTTCCTCTCCAATTGTGGTTATTTTCATGAATCCCCTCTAGTTCATTTTTGTATCTCTCATCAGAAATCAAGTTGTTATGCACTTTCCAACTACGTTCAAGTTACTGAATTCTACATTGCTCTGAGTCAGAAAAGTAGGCAAATGGTGTTCAACCACAGGTTACAGAAAGAGGGCTTCAGAAGTCAAGTATCTTGTAGAAAGGCCCTAGACAAAAATTTCTCTGGTTTAGAAGCCTATTCTACACCTCCCTCCTTAATATGCCAAGTTACATTCATGATTTTCCAGAAATTTGAGCTTATGTGTTACTACACCACACTTCAAAGTAATTATGGTGATTGTTAGTCATTCTGAGTCTAAACCATCTGTCTGGTATTTACTGAAGCAATTGCTAAAGATATTCTATGCATACAGATGAGATTTTTCTGAAGAAAAATGCGAAAATGTTTCCACATCTGTTGTTTTTGTTGATATGTCACCTAGATTAGCAAATTCTTTCCTAGGAAGAAAACAGGGTGAAAACACAGAATATAATGTACACATTTTTTAATGACTCTATTAAGATTGTTATCTTTTCAACAATATTTTCTATTACTACTCTACTACAATCCTACTACAATTATATGTGAGTGTTTATATACACATATACATTTATATGTCAAGAGACAGAAAATTCCCAATACCCCAAGTCAACTGACACAGCAGTGACTTTAATCTTTAAACATAATGTCTGGCTTTTTTAAATCATAGACTAGAATATTCATGCACTTAAGTCTATCAGAATTCATCTACAGATGCGAAAAAATTTGTATGCAATTTACCTTACAGAGTATCCAAAAATTCTGAAACATGAATATATTAATTCCATATTCCAAAGGATATATCCCACAGTATAGCAAATAACTGTGCTATATGAACATTTTTTTTAAGATTTTATTTATTTATTTGAGACAGAGAGAGTGAGAGAGAGAGAGCAAGCACATGAGAGGGGGGAGGGCCAGAGGGAGAAGCAGACTCCCCGCTAAGCAGGCAGCCCGATGCCGGACTTGATCCTGGGACTCCAAGATCATGACCTGAGCCGAAGGCAGTCGCTTAACGAACTGAGCCACCCAGGCGCCCCTGAACATTTATTGTTTCTTACTGTCTAGCATTCTCCTTTTCACATACTGTCTAGCATTCTCCTTTCACCACCCCCATTCCTTTCTTTACTTATCTGCCCTCCCCCAAATGATGTGATTCTGATAGGACTGCCAATCACACTACCCTGCACACCTCACACCTTCTTTGTGAAGGGATTGGCGTAAAATGCAGTTCTGACAAATCAGAGTACTCAACCTACCTAACAGAGTAATTGGCCCAGAGATGAGCGCAAGACTTAATCAAGCTAGGCTGAGATGTTCCTGCAAAGGATTTTACATATGAACTTCAGGTCTTTCTTTTGGATCTAACCGTGATGATAAAGCTGGGGTAGTCAGTTGCACATCCTGTGTATTAGTCAGGGTTCTCCAGAGAAACAGATCCAGTAGGATGTATGTGTATATATAGAGAGAAAGAGAAAGTAATTTATTTTAAGGAACTGGCTCAGGCAATTGTGGAGGCTTGGCAAATCCAAAATCTGCGGGGTAGGCTGGCAGGCTGGAGACCAAGGGAAGAGTAGCAGTTTAAGTTCAAAATTTACTGGCAGAATTCCTTCTTGCGGAGGGAAGGGTCTATTCTGTACTCTACCAAGTATTTCAACTGATTGTATGAGGCCCATCCACGTTATGGAGAGTAATCTGCTTTACTCAAAGCCCACTGACTTACATGTTAATCACATCCAAAAAACACCTTCACAAAAACATTCAGAACAATATTTGACCAAATATCTGGGCATCATGGTCCAGCCAAGTCGACATACAAAATTTCAGTTCCTCATCACACTTCTCTTGTCACCTATAGGCATATCTTATTAGGTGGTGTTTTCTTTTAAATCAGTATTGTCTTCACTATACAGATTATTTACTACCTTATTTGCTGTCAAAAGTTTACTGGCAGAAATAGAACACAATCTTTGACTTTAAAGACTACAATCTGAAAAGGGCAAGATATGCACGAAAGGGAATATTACTTTGCTGTTCCAGTTTTATAGCACAGAAAATTCCTCTCTACTTGAAATCTGGATCTTCAAAACTTCCTTTGCTGAACTAGAATCAGTCTGGGAATTCCATCCTTGCCAGCGGATTCCCTGGCCTTCAGAACAGCTGGTGTCAATGAATGACCTGGTACAGGACAGGTATAATGTGGGAAGACCTAGAGAATCAATCTCAGAAACAGAGGATATGGTTGATAACTACTATTTTGTCTCCCTGGCACCTCTCCCCTTATTCTGGGAACAGCATACCTACTATTTCTTTGGGGGAGCGCTTTCTCTGTAAATTCCAAATATGCAGTTTGGGTAGGGCCCAATCATGCCCCTGGCCATAAGTATAAGCATGTCACAAGCCAGCCCAATTCCTTCTCTGAGATTTTCTGAATTAGAACCAAGAGAAGAAAATAAAATATTTTAATACAAAAACGAAGGACATGAGCCTAGTAGTTGCTAGCAACTCATCTATAGCCATGTGGAAGAAGTCTGTTTGGAAGAATAAAAAATCATGGAGACAGAATCAGAGGTAAGAGACAGAAGCAATAAAAGGAATCCTGACAGTAAACCAGGCCCTGGCTCCAATGAATAAACCCTTCCTGTAGTCTGGTTACATGAGCCAATAAATTCCCTTTTGCCTCACCGAGTCACAGTTGGTTTCTACCGCTTACAGCTAAATTCTGAGTAATCACAGGGATTAAAGCAGAAAAAAGTAAATGAAAAAATAAGGCCAAATGCATTAGGAATCATAAAGCAGAAGGACAGGTAAAGTTTAGAAGAAAGTTGAGAGACCCTACTTGGGGCACCCGGGTGGCTCAGTCGTTAAGCGTCTGCCTTCAGCTCAGGTCATGATCCCAGGGTCCTGGGATCAAGCCCCACATCGGGCTCCCTACTCTGCGGGAAGCCTGCTTCTCCCTCTCCCACTCCCCCTGCTTGTGTTCCCTCTCTCGCTGTCTCTCTGTCAAATAAAATCTTAAAAAAAAAAAAAAAAAGAGAGAGACCCTACTTGTCTTAGAAAAATGAAAAGGTGAGAACAGGTCAGGTAAGAGGTGAAAGGAAGATGGACATAAAAGGAGTTTTACATTGACTGTGAGCCCAATGAAACTGTATGCACTGATGCAAATGTAGGCATTTTCTTGGAAAGATAGTTCATGGCTTTCACTAGATCCTCAAAAAGATCACAACCAAAACCAATTAAGGAGGAAGGAACCTGATAAACAGGTCAATGCTAAAATAAAGCAGGCTCTTTGTTCCAAAAGGAACCTAGGAAGACCAGTTATCCTAAAAGACCTCAATCAACTTTGCCTTCGGGTTTAACCCAAATGTAATTCCAAGCTGATCTAGCTCCTCTACCAAATTTCCATCTACCTAGACATTCATGCCTAAATTTCCTTAAAGAAGATTTATCAATTTTTACTCCATAATTACTTCACCCAAAACTTTCACTTTAAGAATCTAGGTTTCTGGGGGCACCTGGGTGGCTCAGTCAGTTAGGTGTCCAACTCTTAGTTTTGGCTCAGGTCATGATTGTGAGGTTTTGAGACTGAGCCCTACGTAGGGCTCCAGGCTGGGTGTGGAATCTGCTTAAGATTCTCTCTCTCCCTCTCCTCCTCCCCCCTTGCTCATGCGTGCACATGCACTTTCACTCTAGAAAACTGAAGACTAGGAAAAAAAAATCTAGGTTTCTGTATATCTTGAAATTTTAACAAAATTTGGTGCAAATGTGCATTTCTTGAGAAAAGGGTTGGTATTTTTCATCAAAATCTAAGAGTTCTGTGACTTTCTGAGTATGTAAAAGCAGTCAATCAAATAAAACCAATTTTTAAAACTATTATTCTTTCCTGTTTTGATTAAGGAGAAAGATGTGACAAGAAGATAATCTTGGGAAGCAAAAAGAGAAGATGGAGTTTCCCAGATGCCATTCAGGGAGAAAAGTACAAAGGAAAGTACACTAAACAGTTTTAAAACTTCAACATTTTGTTAAATGTGGCTAAATAATGACTCCTTTGGTTCCAGCAGTGTGGCAGGGGGAGGACTTAACAAAAAGATACAGTGAACAAGGAACTGGATGACGGGACATTATTAGTTGTTGCTACACAAAGCTAATTTATATGTTTTTAGATTCAGCACCATCTATGTGGAAAAAGGCTTAGGAAAATCTCTAACAAACCCTGAAACCTTTTATACCTAATCCTGTATTAACCAGGAAATCCAATTAGCCTGAAAAATTACATCCCTCTCGCATTCTTCTTTGTATAACAGATATTCTGTTTGTATTAATACATAGTTTTTAAAATGTTCCCTACAGTGAAATTGCACATACAATATGATTTTGACTTTGTAAATATATATATGTATATATGTATAGTTAAATTTTTAAATGCAATAAACAACTATATTAGCAGTTGACAAATTTGGGAATAATGAAAGACTAAAAATAAATATTTAAATGCTTTTCAATTAGAAACAAAGTATAAATCTGTAACAAATTAGGGAACTGATTTCATGAACCCAGTACAGAAGAATCGTTTCATAGATAAAATTTTCTAGATGAATTTAAGATTAGGTTTCAAATGCCAGAAATGCACGAGCTTATCACTATCAATGAAGATATTCTTTCTATAAATGTATCTACCACCTAAAAATCTAGAACTTAAACATTTCTAGATTTATGGTGATCATAAATATTCGTATTTTAAAATAATGATTCTAGGCATTAGAGTTGTTTGGGCTTACTAAATTTATGTCAGATTGTCAGTCCTCTGACTGACCTTTCTCTGTCTGGCATCTTGTCAGGCTCATAGACAAAGGTCTACCATACCATTTCTACTTTCCAATTTTAGACCATACTTTCTAATAACTATAGGGAACTGGGAAACTTGATACTCAAGCCTGGTAAGACATATATTAAAGGAGCATTAGTGAGATCATGAGGGACAAACAGGGCATCAGGAGCAAAGTGTGTGGTTTTTAAGGCTTTTTTTTTTTTTAAGATTTTGTATTTATTTGAGAGAGAGAAAGTGCACGAGCGGGGATGAGGGGCAGAGAGAGAGGGAAAAGCAGACTCCCTGCTGAGCGCAGAGCCCCAACATGGGGCTTAATCCCAGGACCCTGAGATCATGACCTGAGCTGAAGTATAGCAAAGACAGATGCTTAACTGACTGAGCCACCCCCTTTTTTAAGGCTGTTTAAAGGCTTAGAGCTCTGAACTAACACACTGATTTTCAAAGTTTCATATTCTTATCAACCACTAGTATGAATTCTGAAATGACCTAAAAACCTGTTGCTCCAAGGAAGACAATAAATATGATGTATCCAGTTTACTGGGAGTGAAGGGTCAAACTGAATTTTACAATTTTTGACTCAAATTTTGGAATCTCTGTATTGAATTACAACTTTTTACCTCCAACTCTATCTCCCTAATATTCTTTGATAAAACCTATGCTGTAGGTAAGGTAAGGGTCACAGCACTTCTAGGTTACTGTTTTTCAAAAAGAAACATGCATTTTTACTGGGACATTAATCTAGGTTTCCCTTTCCCCTTTGACTTGAAGTATTTGTGGCTAACCACTGGTCATCACTCCAGAAGCATTTAGCCTATCTATTATGTGCCAGGTACTATACAAGGCACTTGATATATAGAGATAGACAAGGCATGAGGCATAGAGATAGATAACTAGCATGCCCTGGAGATTACAGACTGACTAGCAAGCAGGAAGAAAATAATCATAAATGTGGTGAGTACAAGAAAGGAGGAGCACAGGATGTGATGGAAGCTTATGATGAGAGGACATCCCACAGATGACCAGACTAACAACACTGTTAAGAGGTCAAGAAAATTAATACTTAAGGGACGCCTGGGTGGCTCAGTCAGTTAAGCATCTGTCTTTGGCTCAGGTCATGATCCCAGAGTCCTGGGATTGAGTCCCGCATTGGGCTCCTTGCTCCGCGGGGAGCCTGCTTCCCCCTCTGCCTGCCACTCCCCCTGCTTGTGCTCTCTCTGACAAATAAAATCTTTAAAAAAAGAAAAAGAAAATTAATACTTAAAAAGTACCACTGAAAACTTACCAATCACTTCCAATTCTGGGAAAAAGGAGTATTTGTACTTTTCCCTATTCCTCACACTAAGTACAAATAAAAACACTGGACATAATATAAAACAAACACAAGAACACATCTGTCCATCAGTAGATGAAAGAATAAAGAAGATGGGGTAGACACACACACAGGAATATTACTCAGCCATAAGAAAGAGACTTGCTATTTATGAAAATATGGATGGACCTAGAGGGTAAAATGATAAATGAAATAAACCAAACAGAGAAAGACAAATACCATATGATTTTGAAAAGCAAAACAAATAAATAAACAAATAAACCAGAAACAGACTGATAAATACAGAGAACAAACTGGTTGTTTCCAGAGGGGGGAGGGTAAGGGGATGGGTGAAACAGGTGAAAGGGATCAGGAATTATTATTATTAAATTATTAAAACACACACACACACACACACGAAGACTCTGAAAGGTAGAGAGAAGGTAGACCAACTAGTGACCTCAGGACCCAATGAACAACAACATGGTGGTGAGTTTCCTATGTTTAATTTTGGCTTCATATATCCCAGATTTGAAGGGGGAAGTCAGCAAAAACCAGAAACACTAATAGACACAGACCAAAAAGCCCCAACATATTCCTGCTGTCTAGCAAAAGGACCAGAAAAGGGGAAGACTTAGCAAGACTGAAAACTTTTTACATAACCACTCTACATCAGCCAAATGCTACAGAAAAAAACCAACAGTCCCACCACGTATCTCCAGCAATGGCAAACAGGTAACCTAGATTTACACACTTGCCAGGCTGTTACTGGGCACCCCAAAACCCCCATGAGTGGTGTCAGAGAAGGCAAAGGGACTAGGACAGTCATTGCCAGACAGTAACAAGACACCCTCCACCCCCAACACACACACACACACACACACACACACACGTATACACGTGGCCTACTGGGAGAGTCAAAACTTTCACTACTGCCAAGTGGCAAGGAAGCCATCCTCTAACCCATGGTGTTAGTGAAAGCTATGTGGACCAAGTAATGAGGTACTTCAACCCCTCCCAGCCAGGGAGAGAGCAGGGAGACTTAGTGGGGAACCAGATGTTAATGAGAAACTCTTAGAAAAGCCCCCAAACATGGATACCTGAGAAATTTAGAGCCTCTGGTACCTAAAATCAAAGCAAACAATTCAATTTCTTGCCAGATTAGCCTAACACCTCACACTAGAGGTCCATTTACTTCAGTTCCCATTATCCAATAGCACATGTCTGGCTTTCAACAAAAAATCAGAAGATATGGAAAAAGGCAAGAAAATATTTGAAGAGATAAAGCAAGTATCAGATATGGTACTGATGTTAGAATTATCAGGGAATTTAAAATATTTGTATCTTAAGAACTATGAAAGAAAGACAACATTCAAAAACAAGTAATGTAAGCAGAGAGATGGAAAAGCTAAGACAGAATCAAAAAGAAATTCTATAAATTAAAACACGGTAATAGAAATAGAAAATGCCTTTTATGGGATGATCACTAGAGTGGACATGCTGGGAAAGAATCAATGAGCACATAGATACGTCAAAAGAAAGGTCCCAAAATGAAAACAGGATAAATATTTTAAAAATCTACAAAAAAGCATATCATACACAAACTGCAAAAAAACAAAGATGAAGAGAAAAGCTTGAAAGAAGCCAGAGGAAAAAACACCTGAACTAATGAAGAACAAGAGTAAGAAGTACAGCATATTTTTCATCAGAAACCCCATGCAAACAAAGAGAGTGGGTAAAATACTTTAAGTGTTGAAAAAGAAAATCAACAAAAATTCTGTATCCAAAGAAATTATGCAGCAAAATGAAGCAGAAATAAACACTTCCTTTAACAAGCAAAACTGAGGGAATTCAGCACCACCACACCTGCCCTTAGAAACACAGACATCGTTAAAATGGCATCATTCCCTAAATTGGTCTACAGACTCAAGACAACCTTTATCAGACTCCCAGCCGTTGTCATCGTTGTAGAAATTAACAAGGTGATTCTAAAATCCACATAGAATTGCAAAGGTGCCAGAATAGACAAAACACTTTTGAAAAAAAATAATAAAGAGGAATAACACTTTGTGCTTTCAAAACAAAAGTAATCAAGACAGTCTAGCAGAGGCATAAGGAAGCACATATAAATCAAGAGAGTTGGACAGTCCAGAAATAAACACATGTGTCTATGGTCAACTGATTTTCAACAAAGGTGCCAAGACCATTCAATGAGGGAAAGAAAGAGTCTTTTCAACAAATAGTCCTGGAACAACTTGATTGCCACATACAAAAAACTTAAGTTGGACCTTTACTTTATACCATACATAAAAATGAACTCAAAATGGATCAAAACTAAATGCAAGAGCTAAAACGGTAAAACTGTTGGGAGAAAATGGAGGACTGAACCTTCCTCACCTCATATTTAGCAATGGGGTCTTAGAAAAGACACCAAAAGCACAAACAACGAAAGGAAAAAACAGGCAAACTGGACTAAAGGACATTATCAAGAAAATAAGAAGACAACCTACAGAATGGGAGAAAATATTTGCGAATCATATTTGGTAAGAGACCTGTATCTAGACTATATAAAGAACTGTTATAATTCAGTAATAAAAAAAAATCAACTTAATAATGGGCAAAGAATCTGAACGGATATTTCTCCAAGGAAAATATACAAATAGTCAATGAACATATGAAACGATACTCAGCATCATTAATCGTGAGGGAAATGCAAATCAAAGCCGCACTATGATACCACTTCACACCCACTAGGATAGCTGTGATCAGAAAGTCAGATACTAACCAGTATTAACAAGGATATGGAAAAACTGGAACCCTCAAACACTGCTGCTGGGAATGTAAAATGGTGTAGCCACTTTGGAAAATAGTATGACAGTTCCTCAAACAGTTAAACAAAGAGTTACCCTATCACCTAGCAATTCCACTCCTAGGTATTTACCCAAGAGAAATAAAAACATGTATCTACCCAAAACCTTGTACACAAGGAGCTCCTGGGTGGCTCAGTTAGTTAAGCATCTGAGACTTGATTTCAGCTCAGGTCATGATCTCGAGATTGTGTGATTGAGCCCCACGTTGCCCCACCCCCGCGTAACACAGAGTCTGCTTGTCCCTCTCCCTTCCCTACTCCTGCTTACAGGTGCACCCTCTCTCTAAAATAAATAAATCTTAAAAAAAAAAAAAAAAAAAAAAAACTTGTACACAAGTGTTTACACCAGTATTATTCACAGTAGCAAAAAGGTGGAAACAACCAAATGCCCAACAAGTGATGGATGAATAAACAATAGATTATTCCACCATAAGAAGGAATGAAGTACTGGGCGCCTGGGTGGCTCAGTTGGTTAAGCGACTGCCTTCGGCTCAGGTCATGATCCTGGAGTCCCAGGATCGAGTCCCACATCGGGCTCCCTGCTCGGCGGGGAGTCTGCTTCTCCCTCTCCCACTCCCCGTTTGTGTTCCCTCTCTCGCTGTGTCTTTCTCTGTCAAATAAATAAATAAAATCTTTAAAAAAAAAAAAAAAAAAAGAAGGAATGAAGTACTGATACATGCTACAACATAATTATAGTACCATTTGTTAGTACCATTTGTTGAAAAGGCTATCTTTCCTCCAGTAAACTGCTTTTACACTTTTATCAAAAATCAGTTGGCATAGATCTATCTCTGGGTCTATTTATATGTTCCAGGGATTAGGACCTGCTATCTTTGGTGAATTATTATTTAGTCTACTATAATAACTAAAACAATTTTGAATAACAAATTGGGAGGAATCAGTCTACAAATTTTAAGACATATTATATAGCTACAGTAATTAAGACTGTGTGATATTAGAGGACGGACAGACACATATATGAATGAAACAGAATAATCAGATATCAGTAGTTAAAAAAAAAACCTTAATTTAATTTCACATCTTATATAAAAGTTAAACTCAAAATGAATCACAGATTCAAATACAAAATGTCAATCTATAAACTTAGAAAAAAAAAAGAAGGAAACATTTAGAATCCTGGCCTACTGTGATGGTTAATTTTCTGTATCAACTCAGCTGGGCCAGGTGTTTGGTGGAACATTAGTCTGGATGTTTCTGCGAGGGTGTTTTTTGGATGCAATTAACATTTAAGTAGTGGACTTTGAGTAAATTAAATTGCTCCCCATAACATGGGTGGGCCTCCTCAAATCAGCTGAAGGCCAGAACAGAACAAAAGGCTAATTTCCCCAAAGCAAGAATAAATTCTGCCAGCAGACAACCTTGGAATTTGAATTTCAATACTGGCTCTTCCCTGGGTTTCCAGCCTACCATCCGCTCTGCAGATCTTGGACTTTTCAATCTCCATAATCACATGAGCCAATTCCTAAAAATAAATCTGTCTCTCTATATAATGTATACGTGTGTGTATGTGTGTAGATACATACATACACCCTACTGGTGCTGTCTCTCTGGAGACCTGACTAAAACAGCTATGCTGGGGGCGCCTGGGTGGCTCAGTTGGTTAAGCGACTGCCTTCGGCTCAGATCATGATCCTGGAGTCCCTGGATCGAGTCCCGCATCGGGCTCCCTGCTCGGCAGGGAGTCTGCTTCTCCCTCTGACCCTCCCCCGTCTCATGTGCTCTCTCTCATTCTCTCTCTCTCAAATAAATGGATAAAATCTTTAAAAATAAATAAATAAATAAATAAATAAATAAATAAATAAATAAATAAATAAATAAAACAGCTATGCTGTTAAGAGGACAAGACAAGGTATACACTGGGAGAAAACATTTCCAAACCATGTATCTGACAAATGACTAGTATCTAGACTACATAAAGAACTGAATAAACTCAAGAGTACAAAAACAAACAGTCCAATTACAAAATGGGTAAAAGGGGGCACCTGGGTGGCTCAGTCAGTTAAGCATCAGGACTCTTGGTTTCAGCTCAAGTCATGATCTCAGGGTCATGGGATTGAGCTCTGTCTTGGGCTCTGCACTCAGCACGGCGTCTGCTTGAGATACTCTCCCTCCCCCTGCCCCTCCTCTTGCTCACACTATAGTAAATAAAATATTAAAAAAAAATAGAAGAGAAAAAAATGGACAAAAGACATTTCAATGGAAAGGATCTATTTATGGCAAATGAGCATATGAAAAGATTTTCATTAGCTATTAGAAATGCAAATCAAAACACAAGATATTATTACAAATCATCAGAATGGCTTAAAAAAAAAATGACAAATGTTGATGTGCATGCAGAGAAACTGGATCATGGACATTGCTGGTAGGAATATAAATGGTATAGCCACTCTGGAAAACAGTTTGGCAGTTCCTTCAAAAAGTTAAACATGCATCTACCATATCATTAGCAATACTCATGGGCACTTATGCCAGACAAATGAAAAGTTATGTTCACCCAACAACTGTGCAGAAATGTATATATATATAGCAGCTTTGCTTTCAAGAGCAAGAAACTGGAAACCTAGATGTTCTTCAATGGGTTAACGGTGAGATGAAGTGTGGTACATCCAGACCACAGAAGTCTAGTCAACAACAAAAACAACAAAATACACAATCAACTGGATCAATCTCCAGAGAATTATGCTGATGGAAAAGCCAATCCCTAAAGGTATATAGCATATGATTCCATTTATATAACATTCTTGAAATGACAAAATTATGAAGATGGAAAACAAATTAGTGGTGGCCAGGGGTTAAGGAGGGAAAGGCATGGGAGGGAAGAAGATGTGGCTATAAAAGGGCAACATAAAGGATGCTTGTGGTGACAGAAATCCTCAGTTATCTAGGGGCGCCTGGGTGGCTCAGTCGATTTAAGCGTCTGCCTTCAGCTCAGGTCATGATCCCGGGGGTCCTGGGATCGAGCCCCGCATCGGGCTCCCTGCTCAGCTGGAAGCCTGCTTCTCCCTCTCCTCCCCACTCGTGCTTTCACTATCTCTGTCTCTCTCTCTCTTAAATAAATAAAATTTTAAAAAAATAAAAAAATAAAAAAAAAGAAATGCTCAGTATCTAGACTGTACAAATGCCAGTATCTTGATTATGATATTACAGCATAGTTTTCTGGCAATGTAAGTCAGAAAAATGAAAATATCCTAACAGAAACATGAAGGGGGAAGGGAGTAGATACTGACTGGGAAGGACTCAAGGTTAGTACAGAGGTGTATACATAAGTGCAAATCCATCAAGTCATGCATTTAGGACTACTCCACTGGATTGTATGCAAGGCCTCAATAAAAGATTATTTTAAATTGCCATGTGTTATTAATCTTATTCACTGTGATGATGACACTATGTATAAATGTTCTCAATTGTCTGTAAATTTAACAATGAGTACCTTTAGCAGAAGCAGTTTAGATATAATGTTGGAGCCAGAAGCCCTACTAGAATAGGTTAAGGAGTGAGTAGAAAATGATGAAATGTAGAGAAGCAAATATATACAACTCTTTCCAGAAGTTGCCAGTAAAGGGAAAGGGGGATAAAGTGATACTCAGAGGGGAAGGTATTGTTGAAAAGCTTTACTAAAATGGGAAAAACATGAGCAGATTTAAATGATAAGGGAGAAAACATGGTAAATAATCAGTCTAAAGCCATATGAGCACAATGCTGCATAATCTTTAGCAAAAGGTTTGTGAAAAATGGGGGAAAGCAGATCTGAAGAGACTGCCCTTGGATAAGAGAGGCAATGCTTGCACTGTACAAGAAAAGGGAAAGGGAACTGCTGATATAGGTGTGCTTATAGATTTGATGGGGGAAATAACAATAAGTAACAACAGAAACAACGACAACAGCTCTCTTTGTAAGTAAGTACTGAATACTCACTATGCTAGCCAGCCCCGAGATGGCCCCCAATGATCCTCCTCTCCTGACATTCGTATCCCTATGCTGTCTCCTCCCATACAGAATACAGCTGAAATGTGTAACCAATAGGAAACGACAGTGTGTGACTTCCAAGACTCTGGCTTTTAAAAGACAATGCCTTGTTCCATCTTGGACTGCTCCTTCTGAGGGAAAGCTGGTCTACATCATTCAAGCATCATTCTTCACAAGGCACAACTAGCTCCCTGTGAGTGAGCCATCTCAGAAGCAGCTTCCCGCCCCAGCCAAGCCTTCATAAGACTATAACCTCATGAGACACCAAGCCTTTAAAACTACTCAATTAACCTGCTTCTGAGTTACTGAGCACAGAAACTGAGATAATGTTTACTGTTTTAAGCCACTAGACTTGGGGCGCCTGGGTGGCTCAGTCGTTGAGCATCTGCCTTTGGCTCGGGTCATGATCCCAGGGTCCTGGGATCGAGCCCCGCATCGGGCTTCCTGCTCGGCGGGAAGCCTGCTTCTCCCTCCCCCACTCCCCCTGCTTGTGTTCCCTCTCTTGCTGTGTCTCTCTGTCAAATAAATAAAATCTTTAAAAAAAAAAAAAAAAAAAGCCACTAGACATAAGAGTAATTTATCAAGTAGCAATAGATACATAATGCATTCATGCACAGGGCATAGCTCTAAGTATATTAGATATAGTAACCCTCTCAATTCTCAACAACCCTGTGATCCCCAACTTAAAATGAAGAAACTGAGACACACAGAGGTTAAGTACTTTGCCCCAATTATGACACAGCTGGTAAGTGGTATGGAATCAAATCCAAATCTAAAGCCAGCACTACCAACTGCTGTGCAATACATCCTCCCCAAAGCCAAAGAGTTTCCATCCCAAAGCTTTTATTTAGACTGTGAGATAGAAGGCAAGGTTATCTGAGATAAGAGAGCAGGGAAAAACAGGTGAATGAGAGAAAATTGAAAGAAATGAAAAAGTTTTAAAACACTTGCCGTGACGAATTAGGAAAAGGACCTGCTAGAGAGATCTCACAGGATTTCCAGTGTTAAGGGCTCCGGAGAGGTTAGGAGCCATGAAGTTCCATGCAGTGAATTTAAGATGAGCATGATGAAGAGAAGCCAGGACTGCTAGTGTATCTAAATATAAAACGTAATCTGAAGTGTGCAGTGACAGTGATGGTTACTGGTAACAGAAAATACATCTTTCCCAGGTCCCACTAGTTCAATAAAGAGCATGAACAGAAAAATTCCAGGAAACATTACATATCCTATGTCAAAGTATCACATAAAGACTAAAAAAAACAGAAGCCTGCTAAGCCACATGATGGTAAACTGATAGTGCTACTTCATGTAACTGCCTCAATCTCAAACATCAGAAGTTTCTCTAGAGAATCTTTCCTTTTCCTTATTTTCATTCAAAATGTCACAAGAAAAATTAAAAGCTACAGGAAGAACAAACTGGTTTCATTACAATCAGACCACATCTAAGAGCAGCCTCACAAATACTGACTTAACTTGATGAATAAATCTTATAAAAGAGCTTTAGGCCAAAAATTTATCAATTTTCAATTTCACTTAGACTTATCTAAATACATTCAAGTTCAATTTCCCGCATTTGCTTTTAAAATTATTCCACTTGACTTGACAAACACGTATAAACTAATCTCAAAATAAAGTTAGGTAAGGGGAGGGCGGGGAATCAAACCGTGGACACAAAATTTTTTTCAGGCTAATGTTCCAGTCAAGCAAGTGTATATATTTAGACACTTAAGACACAAAAGTGCAAGAATGAAGGTAAAGATTTGTGAGCTCTGTATCTTTTTAAATATTCAAGGTTAATAAATCAGTTTCAAAGAACAAGTAGCTAACATTCCAGGGATATCTTTCCTCATATGCCCATTATTACCTGAAAACTTACCGGAAACCAGTCAAAATGAGTACAGTTAGAAAAAAGACTTTGTCTAGTAAAAGAAATATCATCACTGGGTAAGTTAAGTAAATCCTTCCTACCCTATGCAGGATTAAGAGAGAGAAAAAAAAAAAGAAACCATAAGGTCAGCCTTTATGAACTCCACAAGTTATTACACTATTCTCCACCTCATTAAATCAGGATAGAACCCGTGTATTCTAAAAACAAAGCAAAACAAATAATTCCTAACTCCTACAAAGATTTTAAGTAAAATCTGTAGCATTTTTGTTATGGTGGCGTTAAGTGTTCCATCATTCTACTTTTCATCTTACCCTTATCTGTTCAGTGGAGCTGCTGCTAAGTTCATCGCCAGACTCAGAATCCTGATGTACTCTTTCCGAGCCTTCTCCTGCTGAATCACAAGACTGTTCCTGGGAGAAGCTAGTTTTCTCTACATCCAAGAACTCCGGGCCGGGAAAGTGACCAAATAAGTGCGTCCTATTCTGGCCAGAAACTTTAGGAGAATGTGAGTCACTGTTAAACTTTCCGTTATTATGGGTCAGGTCCAGGCTTAGGTTCACAGTCTGACCTGGATTATAGTTGGGTCCAAAATTCTGATTTGCATCACGAATAAGACCCGGTCCTTGAACAGATGATGATGGCTTTCCAAAACTTGAAAGCTCAGGCAACTTGTTCACATTTTCTGTTGACCTCTGAAGATGGAGACTCTGTATCATTTTCATAGAATTATTCGGTGGTCCAACTGCTTGTTTAACAGGGGGCATGAGAGCTTTGCGGGTGACCTCCTTAACATACTGGGCTGGCACATAGAACGCCTTGGAGTTCTCATCTGGTTTGACTTGCCACCAGTCATCATTGGTCTTTTTCACCAAGATGTATCGTTCCCCTTGTTTTATCACAATCTTTCTGTCCTTGGCTTCATATTCATAATCATATTCCACTTCAATATACACTTGTCCTGGAATAATCTTCCCACTTCTGTCAGCCATTTTTATTCAACAATGTTCACCTCTCAAACAGGATGGTATGCCACATTATGGCTTTACAGCTTGTTGTATTAACAGAGCTATTTTTATTTAAGTGGAGGAAAAGAATGAAGAAACCATTAACACAGCCTGGATTTTTAAGATTTATTCAAAAGCATCATATAATACAGGCACTTAAAGAATATTACCTTCAAATCTCAAACCCCAGAAAGTAAGCATGTGTCTAATATCATATGTATTGTCCTATATTAAAAACACTCTAACTGTAATCTATATTTCCTAGTCATTTATGAACAAAACCAAACCAATTACTGGAATAGTAAATACCCTACCAGCCAGACAGAAAATATCCAGAAAATAAGAGGTGAGAATTTTCCTTCTTTTCATAACTACCTCAAACCTCCTTCACTTTCTTAGGCTAATAACAAATACGTATTATGCACTTACCAAGGGCCAGGCACTGAGCTAGGTTCACTGAGCTACGTTTGCTTATCTAAGACCTTCTTTGAAGGTGAAGCTGAATTTCAATAATCCTGTACCCTTTATTTTCTAAAATACTCAAGGGTATTAATGACATTAAAAAAAATTACCCAATTATACAAGTTTCCTTTCCTAACAGATAAAAAGGACAGCACTGTTATTGTTAGGCAAAGTATGCACACAAAGAAAACTCCTAGCTGTTTCCCTCTTATGTCTACCTCAGGAGGGCCACAATTCTTGTCAGACTGAATCCCACAAATGCAAATAAATAACCAGTCTTTTTATCTGTATATGTTAAAAATTCTCACCCCCTCTGCCAAAGTCTATTATAGAAATAGCTCTAAACTGGCTTGAGAAATCTAGGGATTCATTTTTGTTTCTCTACCAATTCCAAAACAGTTTAGTACTTCAGAGAACACAGTACTCAAGCTTCAAAGTGATCACAGCCTCTCGATATTGCTATAACTCAAGTCAAGCCCCAACCTTGAATGTGTTGTGCTGAACTGTGTTTCCCAAAAAAGGATGTTTAAGTCCTAACCTCAGGACCTGTGAATGTGACCTCATTTGGAAATAGGATCTTTGCAGATATAATCAATTTAAGTGAGGTCATACGTGATTAGAGTGAAACCAAAATCCAGTGACTGGTGTTTTTATAAAAAGAGGGGGATTGGAGGCAGGGAGAGGAGACACAGAGAGGGAAGAAGGCTACATGAAGGCAGAGGCAGAAACTGGAGTGAAGCAGCCGTAAGCAAGGAAGCCCAAGGACTGCCAGCAGCTACCACAAGCTAGGAAGAGGCCTTCATAGAGGGAGCACGGCTCTGCCAACGCCTTTATTTTGGACATCTAGCCTCCAGAACTGGGAGAGAATAAGTTCCTATTGTTTTAAGCCACCCAGTGCGTGGCACTTTGCTACAGCAGCCCTAGGAAACTAATATTCAGCCCAAAGCTCAAGGGTCCCCAGGCAAACCTAAGCAATTCTGAACACTGAGATGTACCAGAAACGTGTAAATCCAAGGTCCCATGACAACCTACCAATCTTCTTCAGCATCCAGCCGCTGGGCATCATGTTACTGGGTGCTATATGTGCAGTTAACAATCATTCTCCTGAAGACAATTTTCTTCTCTGTAACAGACAAAGCCCATTAAGCCCAGGTGATAAATAAATCAGTGATCCAATTTTAGTAACAGAAATTTACTTTCTAGACAAACTACGTGGATAACAAATTTAATATAGTAATGTTTCAAAAAAAAAGAAAAGAAAAAACTTACCTTAAAAGAAATAAATATCCAGTATTACATTTAAACCTGTAAGAAAAAAAATGAAGTTCATTAACGTTAAGCAGGATTGCTCTAAGAAGGCTAATAATATAACGTTGCTCATGTTTTAGAAGAGCTGTAATGGGTTGCTCACATTTTTATAACAGCTACGTTATATATCACAATTGTGTTGAGTGCCACCCTCCAAAGTGTACAAAAACAAGGTAGGCTTCCACACTGTCCCTTCCTACTTCACTTCCACCACATAATTTCAACTTTTCTGCCCTTTATTTTTTATTCTAACAAATATTTTTTTTAATTTCTAATAATACGAGAAAAAACTTTTGTAAAATTGTTAAAATGACGGAATGGGTTTTCAAGTTTATGGTACGGAGCAGACAGAGAGAATGAAAACAAAGACTAAAGCTACTGGGAGTCCTAACATACTTCCCCACAGACTACTTACTAACTATAAATAGAGGAATATACCTTTATATAAGAGAAATCCAGCAGTCATGAGCTTAGCCAAGTGATCAAACTTAATTACACCAACAGTGGGACAACCTTAGTAATAAATGCCTAATATGATGTACACAATGTTACCTAAGTTGTATTCTTGTCAAAAACATGTTAAATCTAAGCTAATTATTAGAAAACAATTAATTCCAAAGTGTAAGACATCCTATTAGATAACAGACCTGAACTCTTCAAAAAATTCAATTTTATAAAAAATTAAAAAGGGAGGAAGATTCTTCTACATTAAAGGAGACTACTGAAACACAGAAACCAAATCCACTTAGCATTCTAATAGGTACCTAAAACTTACCATATCCAAAATCTACTTCCTATCTCTATCCCACCCAAGCCCTGCCAAGTCTGCATGGTCTCTCCCACAGCAGTAAATAGAGATTCTAACCTTCCAAACGTTCAGCCTTTACTTTTATTTCGAGGACATCAGTCACTATGTGCTTTAATCCTTTTACCTACATAAAAGTTTTTCACTACAACTTTTCAAAACCCCACACTGAAGCACTTATCCTCAGGTGATCTTTTTTTCTTTTTCTTTCCAGGAAATAATAAAATAACTTAAGCAACATCTCTGAGTTCAGATGTACTATAACTAGTCAAATATTTAGCCACAGGAATGGAGAAAAGGAAAGTATGAAGAGTAACAAAAAAAAAAAAAAACTGGACGTCACACTAGTAGCAGGGAGGCTGGGCAGTGGGGAGCAACAACAGGTTAAAAGCCAGTCCGAGTTCAGCCCCTTTCACTGCCAGGCTTTGACTATACCTTGCCCAGTGACCACGAAGATAAGTACGAAGGAGGAGTTAGGGAGAAAGAGAAGTCAATTCACCACGTTCAACATGAGACATGCAATCTAAGCTTTAAAGAAAATGAGATTGGAAGGACAAGGAAGATGGAGAAGTAGTCAAAAACTTCTATACATAAAAGGTAGTTGGATATCAAGGCAAGCAACATGAACAAGAGTAGACACAATGGGATAAGAACAGGAGAACTGGAGCCGAGATCATTTTCTAGTTATAATACTGGGGTGGTGAGATGGGGAATGAAACTGGGAAGCTCCCAAGAGAGACTAATAAAATTATAAACTTCTAGGAAGTCACATGGCAGGAATTATGTATCACAACCCAAGGTCTGGGAAAAGTTACATAAAATAAAAAAGAGAAAAGCCTTATTATAAACTATGGATTCAAAGAAAATTAGAATAATTGTGGGGTAGCTCTAAAAACTCAGAACTAAGTGAAAATTATCTGCAAATGTGTAAGTTATGTTCCCTAATTTTATTTAAAAACAGAAGTTATATTAAAAAAACAATTACCTTTTTAATTTTTCATTTGCTTGTTTCTTTCTCTGTTTTCTAAACTTGTGAATTCTTCTCTTTGGATAAGGTTAACACTGTTTAACCTATCTTATCCTCTCAAGTATTTTGGTTAGAATCTTACTCATCCAACTATAAACCCTCTGAAGGCAACTCTCCTCCAGCTGAAATACATTCGGTACTCATCACCACACTCCTCCATCCATATTCATCACGAGTACACTTACAACTCATTACCCAACCACCAATACATATAAAGTTTTTGCATATCTACTGCCCAGTACCAACCACTGCTTTACTTGGCAGTTTCAAAAATACCCACATAGGCTTTCCATGCCTCTTACGAGTCTTCTTCCTCATGTTTCAACAAGAACAGATATACACACAGATACACACACAGTTGCTTACATCTTTTACTTCTCTTCCCCCATGTCAGATTCAGAACTTCCTATGAGGCTATTTTAAAATTTAATAGCCTTCTCCTTTGTCTGTCATTTTTTCTCATTTTCTTTCCTACCAAAAATGACACACCTCAGCACTTGTTATCTCCCTCCCCTAGGACATCTGTTTTAATCAAGTACATCTCTCAGCATGATATCTTTACTAAGTATATCAAAAAAGTAAACAAGTAAACACAATCTTAAGAGACATATAGTAAATGCATCCGTAATTAATAAGTCTACATTTTTTTTGGAATGAGTCTACACGTTAAGCTTAATACACAGATATACAACCAATTTAGCAATTCTAGTGCCATGAGCAACAAAATATTAATATAGCCTCACACACATAATTACTAACCAACTTAAAAATACAATTTAAGCCATTATTCTTGACGTGAAGTTCCCCAAGAAGTTTTAAAAGTACTTGCTTAAAATGAAGAATCCCTAAACAGGCCTTTACTAAAGAAATCAATTAGGGGCACCTGGGTGGCTCAGTCGTTAAGCATCTGCCTTCAGCTCAGGTCATGATCCTGGGGTCCTGGGATCGAGCCCCGCATCGAGCCCCGCATCGAGCCCTGCATTGGGCTTCCTGCTCAGCGGGAAGCCTGCTTCTCCTTCTCCCACTCCCCCAGCTTGTGTTCCCTCTCTCACTGTATCTCTCTCTGTCAAATAAATAAAATAAAATAAATCAATTAAACTTAATGAGGACAACAAATAGTTAAGAACAAGTCCAGTATTAAGTTTCAGAATAAGAAATTATACCAAATAATTTTGTAAACTGTATACTTGTACAACAAAAAATCATAAGCCCCTAGTGAGCACTTATTTTTCATAATGCATGATCCTTATTTTCCAAGAATAAAAAAGTATAGAATATAAGACATTTCTTTAAATCTAAAGAAGGGAAGGAAAATACAGTGATTGATATTATCAACTATTCTAGCCATAAAGAAATAGCAAAATGGGGACAACAGAGGGATAACAGGAAATAACTGGGTAACTGGAAAGCAGGAGAGAACATAGTCAAACATAAATTAGTAAAGGAAATTCAAAACCAAGATTTAAATCTGAAACAAAAATGAGGAAACAACAAAAGAAGCATTTGGGGAAGCAAGCATATTTTACTAAAAATGACATTTGCGTGGGGTATTTTAGGGCAATTCGTGCCATGAAGTCTTAGTCAGAAATAAGGGTGGACATAATGACTTTTTCTTGGATTGTTACAAGAATGGAGAAAATACTCCAATTTAAAAGAAAAGAAATATGACCTTGGGTTTGACAATGAGTTTTAAGGTATACCACCAAATACCCAACCCATAAAAAAAATTAGGACTTTATTAAAATTAAAAACTTCTGCTTGGTGGAAGACACTGCTAAGAGAATAAAAATGTCAACCACACACAAAAAGAAAGTATTTTCAAAGCACATATCTGATTAAGGACTTGTATACCAAATATACAAAGAACTCTTAAAAGTCAACAAAAAGAACCCAGTATGGAATGGGTTCTGAATGGAATGGAAATGGGAAAAGGATCTGAAAAAGATATCATGAAAGAAAACATACAGATGGCAAATAAGCACATGAAAAGGTGCTCAACATTATGTCATTAGGAAATTACAAATTAAAACAAGACACACAGCACATACCTATTATAATGGCTACAATCCAAAAAACTGACAACACCAAGTGCAAGTGAGGATGTAGAGCAACAGAACTTTCATTCATTGCCGGTAGGAATGCAAAATGGTTCAGCCACTTTGAAGACAACTGAGCAATTTCTTACAAAGCTAAACATGGTCTTGCCATCCGATCTAGCGATCACACTCCAAGGTATTTACCCAAATAAGTTGAAAACTTATGTCCACAAAAGGCCCTGCATGCAAATGTTTACAGCAGTTTTATTTATAACTGCCAAAAACTGGAAGTAACCAAAATGTCCTTCAATAGGAGAAATGATAAACTGTGAGACATCCACACAATGGAATATTATTCAGCAATAAAAATAAGGCATCAAGCTAAGCGACAAGACACAAATTAATCTTAGATGTATTTTGCAAAGTGAAAGAGGCCAGTCTGAAAATGCTACATACTGAATGACTTTAAGCGTATCACATTCTGGAGAAGTCAAAACCATAGAAACAGTGGTTGCCAGGAATGGGAGGACAGGAAGGAGGGTTCCAGAGGTGAAGCACAGGAGATTCTCTTAGGTCAATAAAACTATTTTGTATGATCCTGTAATGGTAGATATATGACATTGCACACTTGTCAAAACCCATTAATCCTTACAACACAAATCATGAGCTTTCATGTACCCAAATTTTAAAAAATCATTCAGGAGGTTGGGGGAATCACAGGATTTCCCAAGAGAGCAGATAAGACAAGACAGTCTAACAATATGACAAATATATGGAACAACCTCTGAAGGAGGATGCTTCTTGGAAATCTTGGAGATAAGTGAGGTCTATAAGAATATAGGCAAAGAAACTACACATAAGTACTATATTCTAAGCTGATAAAAACATTTCTCATGGGGGTACAAGTCAAAAATTCTGATACTGCCATATATGTATACTAGAATTAAATAATTAATTAAATGGAATGTGGATGATGGGAGCCAGGTTTCTCAATGACTGAGTGGGAATTTATAATCCTGCAGGAAAGATTAGAGTGATCCATGGATTAGATTTGGAGACATCAATATGAACTCATTTTTAGCTTACTACAGATAAAATTGCATAAAGGTGATTTCATACAGAAATATTACAGATATACATCTATATATTGCTTAGTACACACATGCATATTTCCCTGTCAGTAAAAATGACAGCCTAGCATCAACAAGTATACCTAGCACCCAGATATGGTTTCTAATACCATTCTCCAAATAAAGGAATCAAGGCTCTTTGGAGAAATGGCTGATCCAAGGACTGAGGCAGAAAATACACAAGATGAGCCCAGAGCATCTCATAGTGCCATACTGACCTTTCCCCCTCTGGATTTTAAGGACTAGATTTAAATCCAAATTAAAAGTGATATCATGCATATTTTATATTCATATTAAAATATCTTACATTATGCTGACATGTTTGAATAATTTAAATAAACTCATGTTTCTTTAGTTACTTTTACACACTGCGTTTATGGAGAATCCGTGCCTGTTTTTCTCATCAAAACATGAGTTACAATTATTTAAGGGGTAGTAGGATTCTTTACTATCAGTGGAGAGTAAATACTGATCCAGCTGATATATGACAGCAGAAAGTGAGGAGCCTACTGTATTAAAAAATTCGCACACTCAGTACTTTAGTAAAGCACCCTGATCAAGTCCTTTCAGACCAAAAGGATTAAAGATTAAACTGGAATTTAATCCCTTCAGGTCCATTTGCACACACTAAGAGTTTTAATGTGATGGTGTAGGATACCAGGAAGATAGCCTATAAGGTAAAAACAAAAAACAAAAAAAAGACAAAAAACAAAAACAAAAAAACCCTCAGAACTAGTAAAAAGTCTAAGAAACAAAAACTTTTTCTTGAGCCAGTAAGTTAACTTCCTTCTCCTTCAGATTCTCCTATTTCATAAGCTACCTACATTGATAATGGCTCCATGTTAACCTTTAAAACCACTCTTCTTTGATGATCAATTCTGCTTCCATATTTTTCAGTTTTTTTCTCTTCTAAATGCACTCCAATCAATGGATTCTTCTTCTGTACCCTCAACACCTGAGCCCCATTTTTTAAATTTCTTACTAAGAACTTTCTAAAATGATCATTTTTAATTAAAAAAAACAAAGAGGGGCACCTGTGTGGCTTAGTCAGTTAAGAGTTAAGCATCTGCCTCCAGTTCTGCTCATGATTGGGATTGAGCCCCACATGGGGCTCCCTGCTCAACGGGGAGCCTGCTTCTCCCTCTGCCCCCTGCTCCCCTTGCTTGTGCTCTCTCTCTCCCTACCGAATAAATAAAATCTTCAGAAAAAAACAAAACAAAAGAAAGAAAGAAATTAACTTTTTTTACAGTTCACAAAAATTTGATCTTGCCTCTGTGGCATTTTCACCTGCCCACCTTATAGTAAGAACACCTTGATTTTCCTTTGGGGAAGCACCCATGTTCATGGTCTCAGTTCATACCATCATACAAGTTGTCATATATTAATCAGAAAATCACAACCTTGGTTGTTATAAAACTTAATAGGATTTCTAATCCTCTAATAATTTACTCTAGAAGAAAAACTTCATTCTCTTCACAGCCCATTCAGATATTCCTCCAAAACTATATACATTACCCTCTTAAAGAAAATCTTTGAAATAACTATTTACATTCAACTACTTTCAAATGTTTACCAAATCCTGTGCTTTAAAAAAAGACATAATCTGGGGTGCCTGGGTGGCTCAGTCGTTAAGTGTCTGCCTTCATCTCAGGTCATGATCCCAGGGTCCTGCGATGGAGCCCTGCATCGGGTTCCCTGCTCAGCGGGAAGCCTGCTTCTCCCTCTCCCACTCCTTCTGCTTGTGTTCCCTCTCTTGCTGTGTCTCTGTCAAATAAATAAAATTTTTAAAAATAATAAAAAAAATATAAAAAGACAATCTACAAAACAAAGGCAAATACAAGTGTAGTGATTATTAACATCTGGCTATTGCAAAGTTCTAGTCAGACATCAGTAACTTCAAAAAAATAAAAAATATATATTCTTTTTAATGCTTAAATGATGCCAATCTACTCCAAATTAACATTGTGATAAGAGTCACTATAGGCAAAGGACGTGAATAGATATTTTTCCAAAGATGAAACACAAATGGCCAATAAGCACAGGGAAAGATGCTCAACATCACTATCACTAGGGAAATGCAAATCAAAACTACAATGATACCACTTCATACCAATCAGGATGGCTACTGTAAAGAACAAAAAACAACAACAACAACAACAACAAAAACCCTAAATAAGTGTTGGTGAGGATGTGGAGAAATTGCCATTCTTGTTCACTGCTGGTAGGAATGCAAAATGGTGCAGCCACCAGGGTAAACAATACAGTGGTTTTTCAAAATACCCAGCAATTCCACTTCTGGGTACACATCCAAAACACCACAAAGCAGGGACTTGAAAAGATTTATGTACACCCATGTTAACAGCAGTACTAATCACAATAGCCAAAAGATGGAAGCAAACCAAATGTCCATAAATAGATAAATGCCTAAACAAAATGTGGTATATACATGCAATACTATTGTGTATATATTACCACAATAGTCACTGCAGACTACAATTTAAATCACTTATACCTGTCTACTCAAAAACCACAAAAGTCACTAAAATCCTCACATAGCTTTTACAGATCCTCTTTCAAAGTAAATTGTAAAAGGCAAACATTCAAACTTTTAGAAAACTGAAAAGTAGCATTTATGTAGCACACAAATGATGAACTACTACTACTACAAGGCCTCAGAGCTTTCGTCCTCTACTGGAAAAGAAAACACAACATGATTCTTAATTTTTATTCAAATTTATTTTACAAAACACTGAAAATCCAATAATGCAAGTTAAATCAAAAAGAGATTATCACATACCTACCACAATAAAGTTATTTTTACAAAACAAACACAATACAAAGTGCTGATACCAACAACTGGAACACTCATACAGAGCTTATGGAAATGCTAAAAACGGGACAGCCAGTTCAGCAGTCTCCTATAAACATACATTTTCTGGGGCGCCTGGGTAGCTCAGTTGGTTAAGCGACTGCCTTTGGCTCAGGTCATGATCCTGGAGTCCCTGGAGAGAGTCCCGCATCGGGCTCCCTGCTCAGCGGGGAGTCTGCTTCTCCCTCTGACCCTCCCCCCTCTCATGTGCGCTCTCTCATTCTCTCTCTCAAATAAATAAAATCTTTAAAAAAATAAAAATAAAAAAATAAAAAATAAAAAACATACATTTTCTGCACACTGTATTCTGGGCCATGAGACAAATCTCAATAAACTTAAAAGGACTGAAATCATACCAAGGTATACTCTCTAACAACTGAATTTAAGTTATAAATTAACAAAACATAGCTTAAAACCCACAAATTTGTTGGAATCTAAACCACATACTTCTAAGTAACTCAGAAGAGAAAAAAATCAAACAGGAAATCTGAACTGAAATGTAAATGAAAACAAGACATCTCAAAATTTATGGGATGCAGCTAAAGTAGTGCTCAGAGAAAACTCATATCACTAAATGCCCATATTAGAAAAGAAAGGTCTCAAATCAATCATGTACACTTCCACTCTAAGAAACTAGATGAAGAGCAAATTAAACCCCAAATAAGCAGAAGAAAGAACATGATAAAGAGCAGAGCAAAAGTCAATAAAAAAAAAAATGTTAGATGAAATCAGAAGCTGGTTCTTAAAGAAGATCAGTAATACTGATAACACTCTAGTCAAACTGATCCAGAATAAAATGGGAAAAAAAACACAAATTACCACTATCAGGAATGAGACAGGGGACACAACTACAGATCTAAAGACATCAAAAGGAAGATAATATTATGAACAACTTTAAGCCTGTAAATCCAACAACTTAGATGACCAGACAAATTTCCTGAAAGACAAATTACCAGAACTTCAGAGGAAACAGATAACCTAAATAGCCCTATACCTACTAAATAAATCATCGGTCTTTAAAAATCTTTTAAGATCTTCCCAAGGGGCACCTGGGTGGCTCAGTTGGTTAGGTATCTGCCTTCGGCTCAGGTCATGGTCCCTGGGTCCTGGGATCAAGCCTTGCGTGGAAGTCGGTCTCCCTGCTCCCTCTCCCTCTGCTGTGGGCTCTTGAGCGTGCACTCTCTCTCATGTCCTCTAATAAACAAAATCTTTAAAAATAAATAATAAATTAATAACCTTCCCACAAAGTCCTGGCCCAGATGGCTTCAGTAGAGAATTTTACCAAAAATATAAGGAAGATAATACCAATTCTACAAAAGCTTTTGAAGCAAACTGAAACAGAGGAAAAACATCCCAATTCATTCTATCAGGTCAGCATTATCCTCATACCAAAACCAGACAAAGACGTTATAAGAAAAACTAAAGACCTACATCCCTCATGAATATAGACACAAACTTATCTCCAACAAAGGACTCACATATAAATATACAGAGAATTGTACAAGTCAATAAGACAACCCAATAAAAAATGGGCAAAAGATATAAACACTTATCCAAAGATCTATAGATGGTAAATAAGCCCATGCCCAACATCTTTAGTTATTAGGGAAATGCAAATTAAAGCCATAAAGAAATAATACTACACATCCACTAAAATGACTAATATTCATACACCAGTGTTTTCTAGAATGTGGAGCAATTAAAACTCTCACACACTGCTGGTGGACATGTAAAATGGTAAGACCACTTTGGAAAAAGTTTGGCAGGTTCTTAAAATTTTAAATATACATCTACCATAGGACCCAGGGAAGCTACTCCTAGGTATTTACCCAAGAGAAATGAAAGCATGTATCCACACAAAGACCTGTAGGTGAATGTTCACAGCAGCTTTATTTCTAATAGCCCCAAATTGAATACAATCCAAATGACCATCAAGAGGTGAATGGATAAACTAATTGTCGTATATCCACACAATAGGCTATCACTCAGCAACAAAAAGGAATTAACTACTAATACACACAACAAACTGGATAAATCTCACAATAATTTTGCTGAGTGGAAAAAAAATCCAGACAAGAAAGTGCATACTATATGGTTCCATCTACATACAATTCTAGAAAATGCAAACAAATCTATAGTGCCAGAAAGCAAATCAATATTGACCAGAAAACAAGGTAATGAATTACCCTTGGGCTCAAGGAAACTTGGGGGGTGAGGGGGGAAGTTAGATACATTCCTTATAATGGTGATGGTTTCACAGGTATATACATATATATCAAAGGTCATCAAATTACACATTTAAAATATATGCAGACTATACAGCAGTTATACCTCAGTAATACTGTTTTTTAAAAAACCCTAATGAGGGGCGCCTGGGTGGCTCAGATCGTTAAGTGTCTGCCTTCAGCTCAGGTCATGATCCCAGCGTCCTGGGATCAAGCCCCGCATCGGGCTCCCTGCTCAGAGGGGAGTCTGCTTCTCCCTCTCCCTCTGCCTCTCTCCCTGCTCATGCTCTCTCTCTCTGTATCTCTGTGTCTCAAATGAGTAAATAAAATCTTAAAAAAAAAAAAAAAAACCCTAATGATGTAAATTCAAAGCACCAACTATCACTCCCCACACACACATTAGAATGGCTTTAAGTAAATATATAAAGGATATTTCATATAGTAAGGATACCAGCAACTGGAATTCTCGTTCACTGCTGGTGGGAATGCATAATGGTAAAGCCATTTTGGAAAACATTTTGCCAGTTTCTTATAAGGTTATTAAGCATGCATTTACCATACGATCTAGCCATTGCTTTTCAATACCTCTAGGTATTTACCCAAGAAAAATGAAAGCATAAGTCCACGCAAAAGCCTTATATGACCATTCATAACAGCTTTATTCTTAAGTGCCAGAAACTGGAAACAACTCAAAGGCCTATCACCTAATGAATGCCTAAACGAATTGTACATCCATCTGTAAAAGAGTAAAGAATACAAACCTTAAGAGATCCTGGGAAAGGGTTGGAGGGGGAGCAGAAGGGGATGGACAAAATGGGTGAAAGAGACTTGGAGATACAAACTTCCAGTTATGGAATGAATAGGTCACGGGAATAAAAGACACAGCATAAGGAATATAGTCAATAATATTGCAATAGTGTTGTATGGTGACAGATGGTAGCTACACTTGTGGGGAGCACAGCATAAGGAATAGAGAATGTTGAAATGCTGTTGTACACCTGAAACTAATGTAACTGTGTGTCAATTATACTAAAAAAAATTTTTTAAGAGATCCTTGTGAGAATGGATAGAGAAAATGTGAAAAAGTACTTAGTAAACTATAAAGCACGACACAGAGCGTCACATTAATCACTGCTTACTAAAGGAAGTAAAGTGGTGATAGGAAGGTACCCACAAATCATACCATATGAGCCTTCTATATCTGGCTTGTTTCACTTAGAACACTTTTGAGATTCATCCATGTTGTTGTATGTACCTGTAGTTCACTCCTTTCTATTGTCGAGTGTTACTGTATATTAGTGTACACATATTCTAACTCAATAAAACTGATTTTTTTAACAAACCAGTAATATATAGCAAAATACTGGTAATTTTCAGCAAACTTTTAAAGATACCACTCTAACTGCAAAATGTATTCTAAATTCTTCTGTGGCAAGAGAGCACAGAACTCAGGGTTAGAGGCCTGTTACAGTATTACAATTTGCCATTTTTTGGTGCTCAGACTCTGAGCACCTTAACTTACCTGTAAAACAATACAAATCTCAAAAGATTCTTGTGAGAATGGAAAAGAGAAAAAGTATTCTGTAAACTATAAGGATGATACAAAGTATCCACGCTAATCACTGCTTACTCAAAAAAAGCAAGAGTTTCGGAGGCGCCTGGGTGGCGAAGTCGGTTAGGTTCCAACTCTTGGTTTCAGCTCGGGTCATGATTTCAGGGTTGTAAGATCAAGCCCCGTGATGGGCTCCACACTCAGTGCAGAGTCTGCTTCAGACTCTCTCTCTCCCCCTCTGCCCCTCCCTGGTGCTTGCGTGCTTGCTCTCTCTCCTTCTCCCTCTAAAATAAATAAATAAATCTTTAAAAAAAAGTTGTGACTAGAAAAATACTGACAAATTAACTGATGGCTTATAAAATCAGTCCCTCCTCAAACGCACCTGCCTCTGCCTCTTCCTAGCTATGTGATCTAAGACAAGTCACTTAACCTGAGCCTCGTTTTCTTCCATTTGTAAAAATGGAGCTCATTAACAGTAGATATCACATACTGAAATGAGTAAATACATGTAAAGCACTTGGTATAATGCTTTACAGATTTTAGCTCTTCTGACAAAATACTATTATTTTTACCTTACCAAACCTAAACCTAGCAGCCATCCTACCCATCCAAGGTGCAACAGTGTAGGTCATATCAGTGATCTAGAGCAGGGCTTCTCAAACTTTTAGTGAGCAGAATCACCTGGAGAGCTTCTCTAAAAAAACAAAACTTTTTTAGATGATTTAAAGAATTACTGCAAAGATAGTACAGAGAGTTCCCATAGATCCTATATACAGTTTCTCCTACCATTAACATCTTATGTTAGTATGGTACATTTGTCATATTCCGTGAACCAATACTGATACATAGTAACAGCCATGCTCTATTCAGACTTCCTTAGTTTTCCCCTAATGGACTTCTTCTGTTCTAGAATCCCATCCAGAATACCACATATACATTTTGTAGTCATATCCTGCAGTTTTTAAAACACAAGTTACTGAAACCCAAACATTCCTAATGAGAGCAGTATGAGGTGGGGCCCCAAAATTTGCATTTCTAACAAGTTCCCAAAGGATGCTGATGGGGCCAATCTAAAAATACATGGAAAACAGCTCTGGTCTAGATTCTAGACTCCAGAAGTGATGTTCAACACAGTGGCCACTAGCCAAATGTGGCTACTGAGCATTTTAAGTGTGGCTAATCTAAACTGAGATGCCCTGTATATGTAAAATACACCGAAGATTTGAAGACTTAGTCTGAATAAAAGAATCATGTTGATTACATGAGATGATAAAAAAAATTTATTTTACTTGGGTTTTTTTCCCCCATTTTTACTTTTTACCATGTGAGTCCTAAAAAGCTTTAAAATTACACAGGTGAGGGGCACCTGGCTGGCTCAGTCGGAGGAGCATGCAACTCTTGATCTCTGGGTCGAGTTTGAGACCCATGTTGGGCGGAGAGATAAATAAAAATAAAAATAAAATAAGGTGACACAGGTGACTGGCATGGAACTGCTACTGGATGGCAGTAGTTTGTGGTCTGGGCAGTAGAGCAGCAAGGGTGTCACCTGGGGGCTTCTTAGAAGTTCAGGTGATTCCCATGCACATTAAAGTTTGAGAAGCACTAATTATCAACAGGGGAGGGATACTTAGACACGTCAGCATTTGGCAGTTTGGTTCAAATAAAAATCTAATCAACTGCAAACTGAAACTGCAAGATATGTTAGGTCAATAAAAGTAATAGGGAAATGGCTGAATCACAGAAAAGCCATCCACAACTGAGGATGTGGCATAATCAGACCACTTAACAGTTGAAGAAAAGAAAAACCACATAGATAGTGGCCCAATGGGTTCCTCAAAAGAGGGTAATTTGAAAAGCATGATTTGAAATACAATGATGCTATGTGATACCACCATACTTTTTCATGTCTGATTCATTCCACAAAACAGTGCATATTTGCAATTAAAACTAAAAATGTTAAATATAAGATAAAATAAAGGTTTACTTTCTCTTTTCTCTCCCACTACTAGAAAACTGTAATGTCCATTTTGGGCAGATTCACCTTAAGTTACCTTTTCTTAGTACCAATTTTCTCAGGTAAGCAAAATACTGGTTGTACCTTTTCTTAGTACCAATTTTCTCAGGTAAGCAAAATACTGGTTGTGCCACATAAGGATTTTACACATCACTATATTCACTGTTTTATTTCAGTCAATTTAAAATTTTTTATTACCCTATTATTCTCAGGAATGTCAACTGCACAACTTCAAGTACATAAATTTGTAAAGCCCATGGTCTATCCATCTATTTTTAAAAAGCACCAGACTTTCTAATTAAGGAAATGAAAAACAAATGATGAACTACAAATAATAAGCTGTTTTTCTATAGCATTTATAGTACAAGTTTTCACTTGTGCCTCACAACTGGTATAGTAAGTAAAAAAAAACACTTAAAGATACATATTGACTATATATGGATAACTAATCTTTACGAATAGCATATTAAGAATCAATGAGTTAGCAAACTTTTCCAACTTTTATGGCTGATAAAGTACAAAGAGAAATCTATCAACAAATACTGGGCATACACATACACACATATAATCTGTTTCATTACAGTTAATTTTTTTCCCCAAGAAGAAACACTTCCAGAGTTACACGCAACCATGGGTCACACATAAGCGTCCAGATTGTCTGGCTCTTCAGGGTGCATGGCTCAAGGTTGTCTTCAGATCCTGCTTTTAGGCACTGCTCTGGGCTCTCAAATCCCTATTCTGAAACGTTTTCAAGGCATTTCAAAACAAAGGAAAAGAGAAAATTACTAACACCAGCAGCCGGAATGTCTACTCAGAGAAGAAAAGGTACAGAAAGATGACCCATTCTGTAATACACCTTCCTATAGATCAGGTAAGGAACACTGGATCTAGGATCTAGGAACACAGCTCTAGGCCACCGTTTCCCAAGTTTTCAGTACAAAACAGGCGTGGCTAGGGGCTAGATACTTTTTAACAACCTTCCACTCCAACACAGTTTTCCGAGGTCTCACCTTCGGAAGTGTGGCAGAATCTGAACCAGAAGCCGAGTGACTCCACTTGATGCGCCTTCCTCCACATTTCCTTCCCTTTGGAATATGTGCATAAATATTCGATAAAAGCTGCTCTCGTGTGTCATAATTAACCATAAAGCAATTCGAGTATTAGCTGCCTTTACCCATCATAAACATTTCACTTGGAATGACATTAGAACTTTCCTAAAGGTATGCTTTTAAGCATTTTGCTTTAACCTTTGCAAATGCATTTAAAACGGCTGCTGCGGTCGAAGGAAAACATCACAAGCCTCTGAAACTGAAGGCCGTGCGTTTTTCTGTAATGATGACCCTGCAGACATTTCTTCTCGGAGGTCTGCAGTAACTTAAGATACAACACGTAAAGGGACAGCCATTCTTGGAAGACAAGCTACGCTGAAGTGGGAGGAGGGCAGCACGCTTGTAAAGAGTTTTGGTTTTTTTTTTAATTCAAGGACTTTGAGGAGATTGCTCCCAGAAGAGCTAGAGTAGCAAGTGTCCATTCAACAGGGGCGGGGCACCTCTAAAGACTGCAGAGACGAAAGCACCAGTTTAAGGTCAGCAGTGCTCGAGGGGAGGCCCCAGGTGGGCTCCCTGGGGGGGGGGGCGAAGGTTTGCACACCCCACATCAGTCAGAGAGCGGGCACACGCAGCTGCAGAAGGCGAGGAAAGAAGGCGGCACCAGCCTGCCTTTTACACACACACACACACACACACCGACGCCCTCCTTCCTAGGGGCGGGGCGGGCGGGCGCTGCCCTCACACAGGAAGTCAGGAAACCCGGGGGGCAGAGGAGCCACAACTTCGAGCCATTTAAACCCTCTCGCCCACGTCAGCCAATGGGCTGGCAAAGGCTCCCCTTCCCCCCGCGCCCACCCTGCACCCTGCGCCCCGACCCCTCCCGCGCCGCACCTCGCGCGTACCTCGGCGCCGACGCGCCTCCCGCACACACCTCCCCCAACTCCGCCGCCCTCGGCGGGCACAGCCCCGGCCGCGGACGCCTTTGTGCAGCACCTCACCAACCTGCCCTCGGTCCACGGGGGCCCGCGTCCCGCCACCTTACCGAGAGCACGGCGGCCTCGCAGGAGGCAGCTCCCTCTTGTACTGGCACGGGGTCTGCGGGACGCCGAGGCGAGCCTGAAGGGCGCTCACACCGCGGTGGCCGCGGCCGGCCCGTCCCCGCAGGCTGGTCTCCGAGGGAGGGTAAGTTCCAGGGCACGTCGGAGCGCGCCGGCGCGGGGGCGGGGCGGGGCTGGCGGCTCACGTGACGGTAGGGGGCGGGACGAGGCTCACGTGATGACCCGGGCGGGCGCGGGGTGAATCGGCGGAGGTGGATCCGGGAGAAGGGCGGGGCGGGGGGAGGCGGAGGGACTGGGTGAGGGCCTCGGGCTGGCGAGGTTGCTGCCCGCCAAGTGGGCGTAAGCAGTTTGTAAACATGAAGTGGGAAACGTGGAGAGAAAACGCTGGGGAGAAGACGAGGGAAGGGCGAACAGGAAACGGACCGAGCCGTAGGGTGGCAGGAATGGAGCCCAGGGAAAGAGGGGCGGTGGGCCTTGCCCTTTCCTTTTCTTGGCCCACTGGCCTGCTGGGAGCTGCTGCCAGACGTAGGTCAGTCGTTCACCGCCCCGGAAATCCCGCGGGCAGACTCGGAGAAAGTGCCACACGCCACTTCAAGGGGACGCAGTGGAACTCTGGAGGCTCTGAGTCCATTTTCTGGGGCCATGCCGAGCTGTCCTGCGCCGGGGCCACCGGGGCAGATTGCTTCACCAGCTGTGCACACTCAGGGCTGACGAAGGCCCTGGGGACCCAGGAGCGGCCGCTCCATGATCTTGCTGCTCCAAAGCAGCGTAACCACTCATTAAGCTGCCCACGGGGCCTGCTGTGTGTAAGCCCCAGGGCCACAGTGTCATTGGCCAAAGTCATCACAGTCTGCAGCGTTTGCAGTTTGGCAGCACAGAATCCAGAAGTCGGAGGCATTAAAGGTTTCTCATGTGAGGGTGATCCTATGGCAGCGGTGGTACTGGACTGGGAATCTGGAAAAGATACCTAGCTTCTGCTTGTCATTTCTCGACCTTAGCTGTCAAAGGAGTGTGTTGACTGAACTAAAAAGCTCCTCCTTCTTCTAGCCCTAAATTTAATGACTGTGAGGAAAACTAACTCATATAAGTATTAGGTCATAAGAAACCAGTCATTCAGTAACCAGTTGCTGAGTCTGTCTATTATGGTGCCGGATGAAATTTTAATGATACCAGAATTTTAAAAAAATAAAAATTTAAAAAAAGGCAGGGTATGGTTGGGGAGCCACTCTCTGGAATTGGCCCCTTTCTGTTCTTCACCTCATACTTAAAGATGCCCCCATTGTCTGGTATCCTTCTCATAGCTGAACTCCCTGTTTTTTAATGGCTGCAAAGAACCCTTGGGATATTGGCAAGATTTTAAGAGCTCTAGTTTTCCACCTTCTTACTAATTAAATTAAATCTAATGGGAGGGGGGAGCGGCGCTAAAGTTTAAAATATTTTCCTTTTAGAAAGGAAAGATACTTAAAAAAAAAAAAAAAGCCAGAGACCATACTGTCTCTACCATTGCACTTGCTACCACCCTTCCCTTGGCACTGATGGTTTTTTCTGTCTTCCTCAGTTTCTAACATGTTCCCTTTTCTATGCCCTTATTCAGCATACGGAGTATTGCTGCTGTATGCTTCTGAAACAATTTGCCATAGAATTTCTCGTGATCTCTTTCTAGAACCAAAACAAGGAACGACTGTGAAAAGTAAACTGTGCCGTGACGGGAATGTGCTGATAACTTTATCTTCCCTACTCCCCAAACCTGAACTGGGCACCCTTGGTTTCAGCAAGAGATAGAACTGAACAGTTTGCATATACTTGCTGATCTGCCTGTAACTCTACTTCCTATTTCACAACATAATCTCAGATGATACCACAATGCCCGCAGTATGCTGATCACTACCAACAGCAGATGGAGTCAGGTAAAAAGAGCTCTCACCCAAGTGTGTTGTCTGAAAAGGACCTGATGGAGAGCTATGAAATCATTTGCAACACTGCCTCTAGTTAGTTTTTAAATAACACCAGTAGCATATGTCTGGCGCCTGTGCTCAGGATCTCAACAGATCATTTTCAGGATATTGACATTTAACTGGCTTCTAATGAGGTAGCATAGAGTTCCAAAATGTAGAATTCAAATGTAAGCTCCACAAAGGCAGAGGTTTGAGTTTGATTTGTGTGTATGTATGTATGTATGTGTCTCCAAAGCGCCTAAAAGCACAATAAATTTCTGTTGAATGTATTTTTGAGTGAAAACATACTCTGTAAATTGCTGGATATGCCCTGCTTTCTAATTCTTTAATAGGTAACCCACTTTTCATTGTGTATTTCTAAATGAAAAGGCATAAAATTATGTTTGGCATCCCTGCTTTGGCTAGGCTCTAGAGGAACAGAAATTTGGCAGTACCTATCAAAATTACAAATGCATACATATTCTGAATTTACTTCTAGGGATTTATCCTGCAGATGTATTTCCACACATGAGAAATGATAAGGTATTTCTTATTGTATTGTTGAGAATAGCAAATGATTGGAAATAACCTAAATACCCATCCTCAGGACCACTAGTTAAATTATGATAAATCCATACATTCAAATGTGGCTGTTAACAAACGAAGACACAGATCTTTATGTTTTAATATTACAATCTCCAAAATTTTTTGTTAAAGGAGAAAATGTTGCAGAATAATATATTGGCTTGTATATGCATTAAACTAGGACAAACTGTTGAGGCATAAGAAATCTGTGGATGGAAGTCATGGGAAAGACCCTTCATTGTATTCATATCTAAAGTTTTTGATATTCAAGCCATGAGAGTGCTTTATCTATTCAAAAAGTTAAATAAAATATTTAATTTTTTTCTGGTATCTTTATTTTGTTATTAAAACATTCAGGCTTCACCTATTTTATCAAAGTTTACCTGATCAGAAGTATATCAGGTAAACTAGTACATACATCAGGTAAACTTTTTAAAAATCCAGTTAATTTCTTAATTTTTGTTAAGTTCCGATTAATCAATAACTAGTCCCTTCTGAAATAATTTAAGATCCAGGTCCTGCACTTAGTTTGAAGCTTGGTATACACAATGTCAAATATATGTACATTTTCTAAAGTACTTTATTTTTCTTGAAGTAGAGCCTGACTTGAACAAGTTTTAATGACTTGGATCCTCTGATTTAAGTAATAAAACTAGAATTTCATGGACCTTTTGTTCACTCCTGATTGAGGTCAAGAAAAATATATTTGGGATAAAACACTAAAGGCATGTGTTTCTATGTCTATCTGTTAACTCGCCGTAATGTCAACTGCCTCCTATTTTCAATAGGTCACTCAGAAGCCCTGGAACTTATTTTGTCTATGTTTCAGCACTTTATTTTATTTATTTCTAGGCTTAATTTCCAGAAATTTCTAAGGGAATTATAATCATAGACTACAATAGCATTCAAATTTTCATAACACCATCTCCTTAAGGATTTTAAAGGCTTTGTAAATATTTTCTTGTGAAATCTCAGTTTTCACAACATATTTACATGATCAGTGTTTTTATACTCTTGTTAAAGACAAATGCAAGCATAAATAATTAGGACTAAAGGGCGAAATGACACCTGGAAATTTTTCCAAAATTGTATAGCCAGGGCTGCCTGACACTAGAAAATTAGTAACGGGTTTTAAAAGTTAAACTATGTAACCAGCCAATCAATAATTAAAGATATATTTTAATTTTAATTTTAATTTTAATTTATTTTTAATCAACAATTAAAGATATATTTTACTTTCTTCTCTTATATCCTTTAAATTAAATATGAACTCATTTAAGCTTTATATATAACTCAGATATAGGCACTAAGAAATAACTCTAAAATTAATACAAATCTATGATCAATAACTCATTATTTAAGTCTGTTTACACCACATGAAAAACCTTTGGTACTTGTCACAAGTAGGCAGTAGTACAACGTTTCAACGTAAAACACAGCTAAAATAGAAACAATATTTCTTGATTAAAAAATGAAGACACTTCCCTAACTTTGGGAACAAGGCAAAGATGTCTGCTTTCACCACTCCTACTCAACATTGTACTGGTGGTTCGACCAAGTATCTGGCGATAACTAAATTTGTAGATAAAACTTTATGTACATTTATATAATTTGGTACGGTAGATAAAACACAAACAAATCACATTACTAAAATCCATATGCTTGGGCAAGAGGATTAAATAAAATAAAAGCACCTACCCCAAACCTGGCATTTGGTAGGTGGTCAGCAAATGATAAACTTGAAGTTCTGTGGGGTTTTTCGACACTTCGTGAAAGAGTAATTTATTAAGTAGTTGAAGATAGATCTTTACAGGTTTATACAGGCTAGGGATGAAAATAGACTTCTTTCTGGGATGCCTGGGTTGGTTCAGTCAGTTAAGTGCCTGACTCTTGGTTTCGGCTCAGGTCGTGATCTCATGGGTCCCAAGATTGAGCCCAGAGCCCCTCATCAGGCTCCCCGCTCAGCGACGAGTCCACTTGGGATTCTTTCCCTCTCCCCCCCCACCCCCCCACTCACCTCCCACTTGCACTCTCTCTCTCTCTTCCTCTCTCTCCCTCAAATAAATAAAAAATAAATAAATAAATAAATAAATAAAATCTTTTAGAAAAGACAATATACTTCTTTCTTAGTTTGGGTTCCTCCAGAAGCTGACCTTGAGGCAAGGATTAAAGTGCAGAAAGTTTATTTGGGAGATGATAGAGGAAACATGAGAGTGAAGGAAGGAGATAGGGAAGAGGGCAATTAGTAAAGGATGCCTGTGATGGGCAGTTGGAGGTTAACCCTACCAGGGAAATTCTGGGAGCGGAGCAAGAATAATGTCTCTTCTATTTTCAGATAAAACTGATAGCAGCCCTAAGATCAAACACAAATTGAGTTTGTGAGATTTCCTAAAGATATGTGCAAGATGGAACCAGCCATCATAATCCTATTTTCCTAAAGATGCTGGATGACCCCTCCACCTCCATAGTAGCAGGGGCCTATGCTACTTTCAGGTGAGCATGTGAAATTTGCATTGCTTGCAGTGTACGTACTACCAATTCACTCTTATAATTGTGTATAATATTGGTTTGAGGAGTTAATCCTGGAGAATTTTCTCTGTTCCACACTTAGGAAGAAACATTTGCTTTTGTGTGGCCAGAATTATGTTAAAAATATTAGAACACTAAAATGCATGTTGTCGTCTCTATTGCTACATAAAGTATAAACTTATCGTTTTCCAGAATCAATCCAAATGTGATGCTATGACTACACAACTCTAAGTCAGATCAGCTATAAATCAGATAGCTTAACCACTATCCCCAGATTGATTCTCCACCCTTCTTTGCCCTGCTTTATGCCCTGGAGACCAATCCCTTGGAATTGTATCCAAACCAGACTCCCTTGCCCTGTTGGTTGGGTTGGGAAGCACTGACAAAAGATAGAAGGTGGAAAGAGAGGACGGTCTGGTGTTTATCCCACGCCCCCATTCCCTGTGTTGCCGAAGTTCTGGGAGTAAGGTAGCTGCTCACCTCCACGAATGCGGCTCCCTTTAGGCAGCTCTTCTCTCATGGTTTCTGCTCTCTCCAGGTCTGGGAACATTGACTGGTCTTTCCTGTCACACCTAGAGGTCAGGATGGTGGGAATGACTCCTGGCTATACTATTCTCTGAGTGCCTCCCCACCCTCTTGTTGGCTCCTTTAACCCTACCCACACCTCTGTGAATAGTCCCATCATTAAATTTGCTTCCACTACATTCAAGTGCACCTTTTCCTGATACATCCCTGCCTGACACATTTGATTGACCGTGTTCCTAATCAGGAGTGGTCTAGCCTTTGATAATTTTGATAATTTTTTGTGCCACTGAAATTAAAAGGATTCCAAGGGACACCTTGGCAAAAAAAAGAAAATAATAATAATAATAACCAACACCCTGAGGGCAGATGAAATGAAAGGAGAAAAACACTCTACCAAAAGCAGCAAATACTCAAGCCCAGTTTTGAAACATTTAGTAAAGGCATTTCAAGAACCCTCAGGGTCATTGAATTATTTCTGATGTTCATTTTAATGACTCTAAGTCCTCCCAGTAATTGGGGCTTCATGGTAATCCTAAAAGATATTGTAAACCTCCCAAAAAGTAAGATCTTTAAAATAAAAATAGGAACCTCTACTCCTGCTTCTCTGTTCTTATTGATGGTTTAATCATTGGAATGGAGGGAAGGAGGGACAGAACATCTGCCTACCAAATACAAACCCTCCACAGGCAGGTTCTTACATGATATGGTTTACATAAAACACTGGCACACATAAAAAACAGCCCGTTACCACAAGATGCTGGCTAATGCTTAAGGTATTCCGATTTGTTTTCATAAATTTGAGTTCCTAGACTTTAAGAAAATTGATAAAACTTTTTTATTTCTACTTTGTGATATTCATTTCAATTTCTAAGAATACAATAGGCAGCATCATTTGTCAATCACCATTCACTAGGAGAAATACATTTTATTTTTAAAGATTTATTTATTTGAGAGAGAGAGAGCACACAAGCATGAGTGGGGGGAGGGTAAGAGGGAGAGAATCTCAAGCACACTCCCCATTGAGCGAGGAGCCCCAAGGAGGGCTTGGTCCCACAACCCTGAGATGGTGACCTGAGCAGAAACCAAGAGTCAGACGCTTAACCAATTGAGCCACACAGGCGCCCCAGGAGAAATATATTTTAAGTAAAGAGATGAGTTGTATCTTAATATAGCAACCTATCTAGATAAGAAAAAGATTTTACTGGGATGCCTGGGTGGCTCAGTAGACTGGGCGTCTGCCTTTGGCTCAGGTCATGATCCCAAGATCCTGGGATGGAGTCCCGCATCAGTCTCCTTGCTCGGTGGGGAGCCTGCTTCTCCTTCTGCTTGCCACTCCCCCTGCTTGTACACTCTCTCTCTCTCCCTTTCTCTCTCTCTGACAAATAAATAAATAAAGTCTTTTAAAAAAAAAAAAAGGATTTTACTAATTCTTTAGATCAACTCTGCATAGTTATTAAAGAACTTCAATGATTAAAATTATTGAAGTTTTGGAAGGGGAAAATATTCAACTTTCAGGGAACACTGCACTACATCTGTTGATACTATCATGACAGCATTTAGGTAACTGTCATGGCAACCACAATTTAATCCTTCATTAGTGTCTTGGAACACTCAGGCACCCTGGGAAGTGAGGAGGGTGATTCAGCAGGCAGCACACTCTTGTCCTTGTGAGTCAGGAAAATACCAATGTTCTCACTCAGTGTAGGCAATAGAAAATGCAGCCGCTACGTGAACTGTGACAGTTTCCACAAGAGCAAGGTACTGGTTTCCTTAAATATTCTTGTAAAGTTTATGTTCATGGATTTTGAGACAGATTTTCACTTTGTGCTAATGTGCAGCCTTTATTTCTCTTCCTTTTGTTTTCAGGCAATTCAAAACATATTCTTCACTTTCTTTTGGGTGCGGGGTCAGTGAGAAAGTGAAACAGTTCTTTTTGCTGCCTTACCAGTTTTATTTGAAAGTGAGAAAAGAGGGGCGCCTGAGTGGCACGGTGGGTTAAGTGTCCAACTCTTGGTTTCAGCTCAGATCATGATCTCAGGGTCATGATCTCAGGGTTGTAGGATCAAACCCGCTGTTGGGCTCCACGCTCAGTGTGGAGTCTGTTTGAGATTCTCTCTCCCTCTGCCCCACACCCCCCACTCACGCACTCTCTCTCTCTAAAATAAATAAATCTTTTAAAAAAAAAGTGAGAAAAGAGATTGAATTCAATGGTTAAAATGAGATAGTTTTTGTCTTCATTTCCTGGTATGCCATCACAGAATCTCAAATTGTCAGGACTACCGAATTCAAATCCATAGTTGTGGTAAATAAAGCTCCCATGTTTGTGTATTCTGTGAGATCTGTGAAATCAGAATGAACTATTTAATGATCTGAAACATCAATTATCCACAGAATGCTAACTGGTAAAAGATTTTTTAAAAGATGTTATTTATTCGTCAGAGAGCGAGAGAGAGCACAAGCAAGGGAAGCTGCAGGCAGAGGGAGAAGTAGGCTCCCTGCTGAGCAAGTGATGCAGAACTTGATCCCAGGACCCCGGGATCATGACCTGAGCCAAAGGCAGACACTTAACCGACTGAGCCACCCAGGCATCCCAAAGTAGCCATATTATTTACCTACTTTTATTCTTAGGGTTAAAGTAAATCTTTTACCACTTAGGAACGCCCCGTCATGATCCCGGGGTCCTGGGAATAAATAACATCTTTAAATAAATAAATAAAATAAATAAATAAATAAATAAAATGGCTACTCTGAAAAAGCATCAAAAAGGTTCTTGCCATGTAGAACTTTCTTTTTTTTTTTAAAGATTTTATTTATTTATTTGAGGCAGAGAGAATGAGAGAGACAGAGAGCACATGAGAGGGGGGAGGGTCAGAGGGAGAAGCAGACTCCCTGCTGAGCAGGGAGCCCGATGCGGGACTCGATCCCGGGACTCCAGGATCATGACCTGAGCCGAAGGCAGTCGCTTAACCAACTGAGCCACCCAGGCGCCCCACGTAGAACTTTCTTACTGGTCTTTTTTTCTGTTTGATTAATTCATACCATCTCACGTGTGTGTGTTTATATGTACGCACAGGATGAAAGAGGAGAGATTCTTGTATATCTAAATATCTATTAAATCCTACTTGGGTTGGGGGAAAATATATAAAAGAAAGTAAAAGTTCTTCAATAGTTTAAGAAATTGGGGGGGTAAAAGAGATCCTCTCTCTTGATTTGACAGTGTGTCTCCCCTCTCCATCTAAGTGTGTGGCTTCGTAGGCACCGCTTATGATTACATGTTTGAATTCTTGATCATTTGAAAGTATCTGCTAATATGATTCACCTTAGCTTCCCGCAAATAAATCAACTTGCTGTCTGTTTTCCCCATCTTTGAGGAAGAGGATTCTCTGATGTATTGATGTTCAATTTCCTTATCGCAATCCACATTAATGCCACAGAGAGTTCACACATTCACTTATCTCTGAAAAGAGGGGCATATACTCATGAATCACAAAGATTCCAGAACCCTCTTCCTTAGTGTAACAAATTTGTTTCTTCTGATATTAATCAAACACTTGAAACCAGATTGCAGGCTCTCTGTCCAACTGGTTCCACTTCATTTCGGTGACCTTTGTCCTGTGTTTGCAGCTCTGCCCCAGCTGATAGAGGATGGTGTTGCATTGCAAGTGTACGTTTAAAAAGATGCTTCGGTTTGATTAAAACCTGCTCTTTGATGCTTATTTCTTAAGCTTTTAGACATATAATATTTTATGTTTACATAAACTCACATTCTTTTGTCAGAAAACTTTACATACATATTTTAGCCTATTTGAAGTAATTATTTTTTTTTAAGTAGGCTCTACACCCAACGTGGGGCAGGAACTCACAACCCTGAGATCCAGAGTTGCATGCTCTACCGACTGAGCCAGCCAGGCGCCCCTGAAATAATTATTTTTACTGTGAACAGAAATTTAACTCTCAGAATAAAGAGGGAGCTGGAAACAGTTCCTGTTAAAGATGATCAGGAAATAAAATTGAGTTTTTTACTCAGTGGTGCTTAGTAAGTTTCTACCCACTGATGAGGGGAGGGAGGCAGTAGACAGATGTCTTGAGGGAACTCAGGACTAGCATGCATTAGCAGCGTCACCCTATAACAAGTGTCATCATCTTGGATGAGACCTCTCAGAGCCTCAGTTTCTTCTGTCAAACAAGAGAGTTAGCTCTGATGATTCTACAGTCTTTAATTCTCTTTATTGACCTCAGGATATTTGACAAAGGAGATCATTTTTGAGTCTTGACTTATGTTTAAATATAACATTTACTACAATGTAATAATACTTAATGTTAGTCCTTTCAACCTCAAAGATTTTTCTCTTATAATGTAATCTTTAAAATATCCGTTGGATAAGAGGAGAAACTATGATTACCTGCATATTTCAGATTGGGAATTGAGGGAGTTTCGAGTCCCTATCAGCATTAGAGAGAGCCCCGTTACTGCCTGTAGGAGGAAGGTTCTCTGAGCCTGGGTCTGGATAGTCACCTGTGCAGAGAATAGTTCAGCATCACTTCAGAGCCAGGACTCCACATTTATGCCCCTTTCTGTATTTGCTCCAATTGTATCCATATAAGAAAAATTATACATGGAAAAACTATACATACATCTAGCTCTCAGGAAGTGGCTAGAGAATCAAGGATGAGACTCCACGTTAAATTAAATTAAATTAAATTATATCTAATTAAATCAGTTTAAAAGATGACCCTGGGGGCGCCTGGGTGGCTCAGTCATTAAGTGTCTGCCTTCGGCTCAGGTCATGATCCCAGGGTGCTGGGATCGAGCCCCGCATCGGGCTCCCTGCTCGGCGGGAAGCCTGCTTCTCCTTCTCCCACTCCCCCTGGTTGTGTTCCCTTTCTTGCTGTCTCTCTCTCTGTCAAATAAATAAATAAAAATCTTTAAAAAAAAAAAAAAAGATGACCCTGGAATGGCAACATTTGCGGAACCACCATGGCCCCACAGTGACTCATACTGATGTGTATTTCTGGTGTTATATAATACAGAATATGACATTGAAAAGTGGTCAAAACTTAGTAGAATGCAGCTTTCAAGTTGAGCCCTGGGTTAAGTAAAGGAACAGAGCCGTTTCCCCACGGCAACATGATCTTTTATTTCATTTGTACAGCAGAGGGAAATATACCACTGATCTTTCCTGCCCTTCCTGGTTTCCCCTCACGTTGCTGTTCCAGTGCCACCTCTGACAAGACTTGAAAGGGGAGGAATTCACAGCGTGGCATACAGAAGGCCTTTCTCTGGACGGGGCTTGTTAGTTCTCTTTGTAAATGGGGATTACAAAGACCCCAAGAGATGAACAGACAAAGGGCATAAGTAAACAATTCATAAAAGAGGAAATTCAACTGTTTAACAAACAGTGGGACTAGGTTCCATCTCACTAGTAATCAAGGATATGCAAATTAAAGCACTAGTAAGAGGCCATTTAGCAAACTGTTCAGTTGCTTGTTTTTTATGAGACTACTCAGCACTGGCATCAACATGAAAGCTGCATTTTGCACATTGCTATTAGCAGTGTAAACCGACTTAGCTCTATTAAAAAGAAAATTGGCAGCGATCGAAATCAAAATTAAAGCATTAAAATATTTTATGCTTGTGAACTAGTGGTTTCACTCTTGGGAAGCCATTCTAAGAAAGTCTAAACGTGGACAGTATTTTGTGTACACCAACGTGTTCATCACTGTGCCATTTGTTAAACCAAAAAGGAGAAGCTAAATAAATGTCCAATAATAGGTTAATTAAAGTATGGCTCATCCTTACCAAAATATTATGAAGCAATTGAAATTAGTAAGTGTTTCTAATCACATAGGAAAATACATATTTTACCATGCAATGTAAGAAATCAGTTCACAAAAAGCATGAAACAATCATGAAAACAAACAAATGTGTTCAAAAGATAAAAGGAAACTTATTTCTAGACAAAAACTATGGAGGCAAATACACTAAAATGTTAATAGCAGTTGTCTTCAGATTGGTAACTCTTTTCTGCATTTCAATATTTTTCTATTGATCACTTATAATGAAGACAAAACGTATTTAAAAAAGGATAAAAGCTTAATATTTTTTATTATAGCTCCCTTTATAAAAACATTGTCTAAACGAAAAACTGAATTCCCTGGATTACATCTCTTCTCACTGTTGTCTTTTTCTTTTCCCTTATACTTTACCTACATTAGATAATTGATCTATTTACCAAAACAACAAGAAAAAAATGTTCCTAGCAGTTTCCTTAGAAGTTTTTTATGATTATGCTCTAATAAACAACTTCATTTAGATTCTTTCCAGTTTCTTTTGAACTCTATTTAAAATTCTAACCTTTATCTCGTAAGCTGGAGCTTCTTTTTAAAATTTGGGTGACCGTATTATTTTTCAAAACGGAAGAAAGGAAAATGGTAAAAACAATGATAAAAGTTAGTACTATTTAGTCTTCAAAAAGAACAGCCTGGCTTTTATCACAGGAATAGTGAGTACTTAGAAAAAAAAAATACTCACACAGAGGTGAAAATGACAGATACCCAGTGACGGAAAATCCTTTCCCATGTAACCTGCCAAGGTATAGAACTGTACAGGAATTTTGCACTAGAGCACACTGGGGATTATTTGCATGAGATAGTGTAGCATTAGGTTGGATTTTTATGATACCACCTAAAATCAAAAACAAATAGGTATGCTCAATTAAACAGATTTTGAAAGACCAGTGAATAAATGTCAGCAACTGGTTGCCTGGTGGCTCAGTCAGTTGAGCGTCTCCCTTCCGCTCAGGTCATGATCTCGGGGTCCTGGGATCAAGCCTCACATCGGGCTTCCTCTCAGCGGGGAGCCTGCTTCTCCCTCTCCCTCTGCCACTCCCCCTGCTTGTGCTCTCTCTCTCTCCCTGTCAAATGGATAAATAAAATCTTTAAAAAAAAAGAAAGAAAGAAAGAAAGAAAAGAAAGACTGAAATGTTAAAAAAAAAAAAAAAGAAAGAAAGAAATGTCAGCAGGATTCCTCTTCCTCTTCAAGTCATGGGGGAAGGGAAGAGAAACGGCCTCCAGGTTTCAAGAGCAGTTCCTAAAGATTCCTTTCTCCCGTCCTCTTCTTAAAATACTCTGAATTTGTGACCTTTTTTTAATGAAGTTAATTTTTTATTTATTTTTTTAAGTAAACTCTATACCCAATGTGGGGCTCAAACTCACAATCCCAAGATCAAGAGTCGCATGCTCTACTGATGGAGCCAGCCAGGCATCCCTGAATTTGTGACTTCTGTTAGGAATATACAGTGTCTTTTTGGTGCTGAATTTGATAAACTCTACCAACAACTTCTCCACTCTACTAGCTTGTCTTTCCTATATGATTCTGAAAACAAACAAAAATGTAACAATGGTACAGCTCATTGTATTCTTAAATTTTACACTAATAAAGATGAATGATGTGATTCCTTTTATGATGGCTGTTGTTAGCCTTTAGAATGCCAGATTTAGCAACCCATTATTTATCCTCTTCTCCTGGGACTCATCATTTTTCCTGCATTACCACATCGCAAGCTCATAGCCTTTAATGCTCACGCCCTTGTGTACATTCCATTCGTCCTGCTCACCCATTATGGATTATTGCCATCTGGTGGAAAAACAGGGTGGACAACCAGATGGTAGTTTTGAAATATCCGGAAGTAAAGTGAAGTCGTGTTCATCGGGGAAAATATGCATTTGTTTCTCTCATGCATATTCTGGGGTTCTAAAACAGCAAGCATTTTCCTATTCCATTTCACTTGGGGGGAGTATACAATAAGTTCAGCTGCTGAATACATGAACGATCTGACTTTCTATAACAATCAGACAAGAATAGTGCTTGTGAAAAAGTTGGGCCACATTTTTAACCCTAGTACTATAAAACAAAAATGACAAAACAAAACTAACATGTCTCAATTGCCTTTCCCTTTGCCAGGGAGGAATGCAGTATTAGATATTTTCTACTTCTAAGTTCTATAATAGCACACTTGAGTCATTAAGCAATTTTCAAGTATATTAGTTCTTAAAATGAGATTTATTTATATTCAAAATTTAGCATAGTCTTCAAAGTGACAGGATGAATATAATTCTAAAATAATGAGGAGTTTCTCTTTCCCAAATTGTCATAAAATTTACTAACACTATCACAATTTTTTAAAAATCTAAATTAAACAAGAAATCAGGCCTGAGCTCCTCAAAAATGTCAACATTATAAAAAGATAGCAGGGGGATTGTTTCAGATAAAAAGAGATTAATGACACACAATTACCAAATGCAGTGAGTAATTCTTGATTGGATTGTTATTCTGGAAAGAGAAAAGGATAATTAAAGAAATTTGAATATGGGCTATGTATTAGCTAATATTCTTGTATCACTATTAAATTTCTTAGGTAGAATAATGCTATTGTGGTTATGTAAGAGAATATCCTTTCCTTGGAAGATGAAGGATAAATATTTAGGTGTGAAACTTACTTTCAATCGATTGAAAAATATATAGAGATAAAGCATACATAGTAAAATATTAATTTGTCAATCTAGATGAAGAGCTATGGATTTTCATTGTTCAATTTTTTCAAATTCTCCAAAGCCTTCACATTTTTCAAAATCAAAAATTGGGAGAGAAAAAAAACCCAAACTGAGGAGAATAGTCTTTTAAAAAAACTTAAAGGGGGGGAATGCTTCTTTGTAGCACATAATACAAAATGTCACTGATACACAGTGGATATTTGACTGAATGTTTTACTCTCATTATTAGGCCTATTTCTCTTATTACTAGATCTCAGACTGTAAGTAAAGTCATTTAATAGAACCAAAACCATCAAGTGGTTATTTCTTCCAACTTTAATGGAACAGGAATTGGATTTACCTTCCTACCTTAAATAAGAAATTGGACAAAGCATATGAGACATTGGTTCACTGACATTGGATAACAGAAAGCTGAGGACAGTGTTCCCCCTAGGAAAAGGAAAACAAATGAGCTGAGCACTACCATTGTCCCAGCTTACTGTTTATAGTTTCCAGACTATAGCTCAAAGATGGGGAAACCCAAGCAGAGCCTAAGTTGAGGAAACAGAATTGGAAATGACAGAATTGAGGTGAAGGTGGTTAGAATTTGCATGGTGGAATACTGGAGAGGAAAGAACTGTATAGAAAGGGAGCCACAGGGAACTGCAGAGCATTCCCCTCAGGTCTCCAGTTGAGTTTTGATCAGTACATACCTGTGAGGAAACTACCTGAGGCTAGCGAAAGGATGAAAAGTATACACCCACAAGATCCATGTAACTCAATGAGCCCCAAGAACAAGAAACATGATGCAATTTATAAGACTTTGTAACCAAATTGCTTAAAACTGTTAATAAAGAGAAAAAAAATCTTAAAAGCAGACAAAGAGAAATGACATTTAGTACAAAAGCATCTCATTGAAAATAATGCAAACCAGAAAATAGTAAAGTGATATCCTTAAAGTAATGAAATTAAAGAACAGCCAACCTAGAATACTTTACTTGGTAAGAATATCTTTCACAATTAAGGTAAAATAAAGGCAGTTGGAGACATATAAATGTTGAAAGAATTCATCACCCTTTGACCAACACATCAATATAGGTGAAAGTCCTTCAGGCAGAGGGAAGTGAAACCAGATAGAAATCTGGATGTTAAAGGAATGAAGAGCACAGGCAATGGTAAATATGGGAGTAACTATTTTTTACTCTTTAAAGAAAACATAGTACTAATAAATTTTGGTGTTTATTACATATTTACATGTACAGTGAATAACTGCAATAGTAGAAAGACTGAGAAGAAAGAAATGTAGGTAAATTGTAAGTTTCTTTACTTTATGTGAAATTCTATTTGGCAGTAGATTATGATAACTGAAAGATGTAAATTGTAACCCCTAGTAGAAAACACTAAACATATTTTAGATCTGTTATATATTTTCTAATTTTCCTTGTGATTTCTTCTTTGACCCATTGGTTGTTTAAGAGTGTGTTGGGTACCTGGGTGGCTTAGTTGGTTAAGTATCCGACTGTTGATTTCAGCTCAGGTCATGATCTCAGGGTCATGTGAGATTGGGCCCTGCATTGGGCTCCATGCTGGGTGTGGAGCCTGCTTAAGATTCTCTCTCCCTCTGCCCCTCCCCCCTGCTCACACGCTCCCTCACTTTCTCTCTAAAAAAAAATAATAATAATCCAAATCTTTGTAAATTTTCCCATTTTCCTTGGGCTATTGATTTCTAGTTTTATTCTCTTGTATTCAGAAAACATACTTTGTACAATTTCAGTCTTCTTAAATTTTTTAAGACTTCTTTTGTGTCCTAACATGTAGTCTATTCTGGAGAATATTCCATGTGCACTTGAGAAGGTGTATTCTGTTGTTGTTGGATGGATTGTGTATATCCAGTATATAACTGTTCGTTACACTTGGTTTATAGTGTCATTCAAGTCCTCTGTTTTGCTATTTCTCTTCTGCCTGGCTTTTGCATCCATTATTAAAAGTGAGATATTGGAAACTCCTACTATTTTTGTGTTGCTGTCTGTTACTCCTTTCAATTCTGTCAATGTTTGCTTCTTATATTTAAGAGCTCTGATGTTAGGTGGAGATATATATATATATATTTGTTATATCTTGGGGCACCAGGGTGGCTCAGTCAGTTAGGCATCTGCCTTCAGCTCAGGTCACGATTCCAGAGTCCTGGGATTGAGCCCCATGTCAGGATCCCTGCTCCATGGGGAGCCTGCTTCTCCCTCTTCCCCTCCTCCTCTCTGTCAAATAAATATTTATTACAGAGAGAGAGAGAGCATGAGCAGGGGGGGCAGCAGGCAGAGGGAGAGGGAGAAGCAGATCCCCCACCGAGCAGGGAGCCCAGCTTGGGGCTTGATCCCAAGACTCTGGGATCATGACCTGAGCTGAAGGCAGACGCTTGACTGACTGAGCCACCCAGGTGCCCCAATAAGTAAAATCTTTAAAAAAATTGTTATATTTTCCTGGTGAACTGACTCTTTTATCACTATATAATATGCTTTGTCTCTTGTGAGTTTTTTACTTAAATCGTATATTGTCTCATGTAAGCATACTACCCCTGCTGTCTTTTGGTTACCATTTGCATGGAATATCTTTTTTCCACTCTTTCACTTTCAGCCTATGTGTCCTTAGATCTAAAGTGAGTCTCTTATAGACAGTGTGTAATTTTTTATCCATTCAGCCAATATATGTCATTTGATTGGGGTTCAATTCTTTCACATTTAAATAGTTACTGATAGGCAAAGACTTAATATTGCCATTTTGTCAATTGTTTTCTTTATGTCTGAAGCTATCCCTCTTTTACTGCCTTCCTTTGTGTTTCATTGATTTTTTTGTGGTGACATGCTTTGTCATTTTTTTTTTATTTGTTTGCAAGGGGGTTAGGTTTTTATGTTTTTTCTTAGGTTATGCTTTTTTTTTTTTTTAACTTTATTTTTTAGAGCATTTTTAGGTTCATAGCAAAATGGAGTGGAAAGTACAGAGCATTCCCATATACTCCTGTCCCCACACAGGCTAACTGCCTCTGCTTTGACATCCTGCACTACCATGATACATTTGTTATGATTGATAAACCTACATTGATAGATTATCATCCAGAGTCCATACTTTACATTAGGGTTCATTATTGGTGTTGCACAGTCTGAGTTTTGACAAGTGTATAATGACATGTATCCAACAATATGGTATCATACAGAATAGTTTCACTGCCCTAGATATTCTCTGTTCTCTGTCTATTCATCCCACTCTCCCTACCAGCTCTTCGTTACCACCGATCTTTTCACTGACTCCGTACTTCGGCCTTTTCCAGAATGTCATATACATGGAATCATATAGTTTGTAGCCTTTTAAACTGGCCTCTTACATTTAGTGTTACGCACTTAAGTTTCTTCCATATCTTTTAAAGGCTTGATAGCTCATTTCTTTTCAGCATTGAATAATATTCCATTGTCTGGATACACCACAGTTTATCTATTCACCTACTGAAGGACAATCTTGGTTGCTTCTAACTTTTGGCAATTATGTATAAAGTTGCTATAAATATCTGTGTGCAGTTTTTGTGTGGACATAAAATTTCAATACCAAGGAGCATGATTGCTGTATCATATGGTAAGAGTATATTTAGTTTTGTAACAGTGCTGAGCCCGACGCTGGGCTCAATCTCACAACCCTGAGATCATGACCTGAACTGAAATCAAGAGTCAGACGCTTGACTGACTGAGCCATCCAGGCGCCCCTTACTGTTGTTTTAATCGTAATTCCCTAATGAGATATAATGTTGAACATCTTTTCATATACTTACCTGACATCTGTTTATCTTCTTTGGTGAGGTTTCTATTCAGGTCTTTAGCCTATTTTTTAAAATCAAGTTTTTTGTTTCCTATTACTGAGTTTTAAGAGTTCTTTGTTTATTTTGGATAATAGTACTTGATCAGATATGCCTTTTGCAAATATCTTTTCCCAGTCTGTCCCTCCTTTTCTCATTCTCTTGACATTGTGTTACAAAGAGCAGAAGTTTTTTAATGCTAGTGAAGTCAATTGTTTCTTTCATGGATTGTGTTTTTGCTGTTGTATTTGAAAAGTCACTGCCATACTAAAGATCATCTAGATTTTCTATGTTACCTTCCAGGAGTTTGATAGTTCTGAATTTGACATTTAGTTCTATGATCCATATTGGATCATAGTTAGTTTCTGTGAAGGGTGTGAGGCCTGTCTAGATTCTTTTATTTGCATGCAGATATCCAGTTTTTCAGCTCCAATTCTTGAAAAGACTGGTTTTTGTCCGTTGCATTACCTTTGCTCCTTAGTCAAAGATTAGTTACCTATATTTATGCGAGTCCATCTCTGGGCTCTCCATTCTGTTCCACTGATCTATTTGTCTATTCTTTCACCAATATTATACCATCTAGATACTACAGCTTCATAGTAAGTCTTGAAGTGTCAGTTCTTTGTTCTTCTCTTTCAATATTGAGGTAGCTATTCGTTTTTTTGCTTCTCCTTATAAACTTTATAATCACTTTGTCAATTTTCACAAAGTAATTTTCTGGGACTTTGGTTGGGACTGCATTGAATCTATGGATCAAGTTGGGAAGAACAGACAGCCTGACAATGTTGAGACTTCCGTTATGGATTGAATTATCCCACCCAAATTCATATGTTAAAGTTCTAATGTAGTAGCATTAGGAGGTGGGGTTTTGGGGAGGTAATTAGGTTTAGTTGAGATCATGAGTTTGGAGCCTCATGATGAGATTGGTGCCCTATAAGAAGAAACAGAAAATCAGACCTTTCTGCATATGAGGATACAGCCAGAAGGCAGCCAAGAAGGCAGCTGGGAAAGCTGCCATCTGCAAGCCAAGAAAATGGCTCTTACCAAGAATCAAATCTGTTGGCACCTTGATGTTGGACTTCACATCTTCCAGAACTGTGAGAAATAAATCTGTTCACTTCTGATGGAGGGGTGCTAGAATCTCCAACAATAATAGTGGATTTATCTGTTTCTCTTTGTGCTTCTATCCGGTTTTGTCTCACTTATTTTGATACTTTATTGGTAGGCATGTACGTGTTAAGGATATTTATGTATGTCTTGTTTAAGTATGGATCTCTTTATCATTATGTAATGGTCTTCTTTATGCCTGATAACTTAGCTTGCTCTGAAGTCTACTCTGTCTGAAATCAATATTGTTACTCCTGCTATCTTTTGATTAGTGTTAGGATAGCATATTTTTCTCCTTACCTTTCCTCCTTTTTTTTTTTTGTTTCAAGTTTTTATTTAAATTTAGTTAGTTAACATATAGTGTAATATTAGTTTCAGGAATAGAATTTAGTGATTCATCACTTACATATAATACCCAGTGCTCATCACAACAAGTGCCCTCTTTAATAACCATCACGCATTTAGTCCATCCACCCGCGCCCCTCCCCTCCAGGAACGCTCAGTTTGTTCTCTGTAGTTAAGAATCTGTTTTACGGTTTGCCTCTCTCTCTTTCTCTTTTCCCTATCTGTGTTGTTTCTTAAATTCCACATATGGGGTGCCTGGGTAGCTCAGTCATTGAGTGTCTGCCTTCAGCTCAGGTCAAGGTCCTGAGGTCCTGGGATCGAGCCCTGCATTGGGCTCCCTGCTCGGCGGGAAGCCTGCTTCTCCCTCTCCCACTCCCCCTGCTTGTGTTCCTTCCCTCGCTGTGTCTCTCTCTGTCAAATAAATAAATAAAATCTTTAAAAAAAAATTCCAGATATGACTGAAATCATATGGTCATCCCTTTCCTTTTAATCTATATGTGTCTTTATATTTAAAGTGGGTTTCTCAGGGCGCCTGGGTGGCTCAGTCAGTTAAGCATCTGCCTTCGGCTCAGGTAATGATCCCAGGGTCCTGGGATCGAGTCCCACATCGGGATCCCTGCTCAGCGGGGAGCCTGCTTCTCCCTCTGCCCCTCTCCCTGCTCGTGCTTTCTTTCTCTCTCAAATAAATAAATAAAATCTTTAAATAAATAAATAAATAAAGTGGGTTTCTTGCAGACAACATATAGTTGGGTCTTGCTTTTTGATCCACTTCAACAATCTTTTTTTTTTTAAGATTTATTTATTTATTTGAGAAAGAGAGAGAAAGAAAGCGGGGAGGGGGGGAGGGAGAGGCAGAGGGAGGGTGAGAGAAAGAGAATCTCAATCAGACTCCCCGCTGAGTGCACAGCCCAACACAGGGCTCAATCTCACAACCTTGACATCATGACCTGAGCTGAAATCAAGAGTCAGACACCTAACCGACTGAGCCACCCAGGCGCCCCCCCACTCCATTGTTAATCTTAAAGAAGCTCCCTTACATGTGACAAATCATTTTTCTCTTGCTAATTTCAGGATTCTCTCTTGTGACTTTTGACTGTTTTAATAATATTTATTAAAAAAATAAAAAGCATAACATATAATACTGCTAACACTGTAGAGGAATCTAACAGAAGACAATCAGTGATCCTTACTTTTTTTTTTCTTCCAAGTCTTTATTAAATTCCAGTTAGTTAACACACAGTGTAATATTAGTTTCAGTTATATAATATAGTGATTCAGCACTTCCATACAGCACCCAGTGCTCATCACAAGTGCACTCCTTTATCCCCATCACCTATTTAACCCATCCCCCTGCCTCCCTACCCTCTGGTAACCGTCATTGTCCTCTAGGATTAATAGTCTGTTTTTTGGTTTTCCTTTCTTTTTTCCCCCTCTATGTTCCTTTGTTTTGTTTCTTAAATTCCACATATGAGAGGTATTTGTGTTTCTCTGACTGACTTACGTCGCTTAGCATAATACTTTCTAGCTCCATCCACGTTGTTGCAAATGGTAAGATTTCATTCTTTTTTATGGCTTCTTTTTTATGTGACATCCTATCCCAGGGACTAAAAATGTCTGCCACCTTCATTGGCAACAGCACGGGCATCCAGAAGCTGTTCAAGTGCATCTCAGAGCAGTTCACCGCCATGTTCAGGCACAAGGACTTCCTGCACTGGTACACGGGCGACAGCATGGACAAGATAGAGTCCACCAAGGCCGAGAGCAACATGAACGACCTGGTGTCCAAGTACCAGCCGTACCAGGACACCACAGCCAAGGAGGAGGGCGAGTTTGAGGAGGAGGCTGAGGAGGGTGGCCTAGAGCTGTTACCTGGTAAAGCACGTGGAAGCTGTGTGAACTCTTTATTCACTCACAACCTGTGTGCACTTGCTCTCCTTCCTGTCTTGACGTCACATGCTATACAGACGCCACATGCTATACAGACGCCACCATTAAAGCATTTTCATAGTGAAAGAAAAAAAATTCATCAGTTGATAGACATTTGGGCTCTTTCCATAATTTGGCTATCATTTATTATGCTGCTATAAACATTGGGGTGCATGTATCCCTTTAAGGCAGTATTTTTTTTATCCTTTAGGTAAATAGCCAGTAGTGCAATTGCTGGGTTGTAGAGTAGTTCTATTTTTAACTTTTTGAGGAAACTCCGTACTGTTTTCCAGAGTGGCTGCACCAATTTGCATTCCCACCAACAATATAAGAGGGTTCCCCTTTCTCTGCATCCTGGCCAACATCTGTTGTTTCCTGAGTTGTTAATTTCAGCCATTCTGACAGATGTGAGTGATATCTCATTGTAGTTTTGATTTGTGTTTCCCTGATGATGAGTGATGTTGAGCATCTTTTCATGTGTCCGTTGGCCATCTGTATGTCTTCTTTGGAAAAATGTCTATTCATGTCTTCTGCCCATTTTTTAATTGCATTATTTGATTTTTGGGTGTTGAGCTTTATAAGTTCTTTATATATTTTGGATACTAACCCTTTATCAAATATGTCATTTGCAGATATCTTCCCCCATTCTGTAGGTTGCCTTTTAGTTTTGTTGATTGTTGCCTTTCTGTAGAGAAGCTTTTTATTTTGATGAAGTTCCAAAGTTGCTTTTTTTTTTTTTTTTCGCTTTTGTTTCCCTTGCCTTAGGAGACATATCTAATAAGAAGTTGGTATGGTCAATGTCAAAGAGGTTACTGATGTTTTCTCCTCTAGGATTTTAATGGTTTCAAGTCTCACATTTAGGTGTTTCATCCATTTTCATTTTATTTCATTTTTGTGTATGTTGTAAGAAAGTGGTCCAGTTTCATTCTTTTGTATGTTGTTGTCCAGTTTTATCCATACCACTTATTGAAAAGACTGTCTTTTTCCCATGGGATATTCTTTCCTACTTTGTCAATTAGTTGACCATATAGTTGTAGTTACATTTCTGGATTTTCTATTCTGTTCTATTGATCTATGTGTCTGTTTTTGTGCCAGTACCATACTCTCAGGATCACTACAGCTTTATAATATAACTTGAAGTCCAGCATTGTGATTCCTCCAGCTTTGCTTTTCTTTTTCAAGATTGCTTTGGATATTTGGGGTCTTTTGTGGTTAAATATAAATTTTAGGATTTTTTGTTGTAGCTCTGTGAAAAATACTGTTGGCATTAAATGTGTAGACTGCTTTGGGTGGTATAGACATGTTAACAATATTTGTTCTTCCAATCCATGAGCATGGAATGTTTTTCCATTTCTTTGTGTCATCTTCAATTTCTTTCATCAGGGTTTTATAGTTTTTGGAGTACAGATCTTTCATCTCTTTGGTTGGGTTTATTCCTTATCTTACGGTTTTTGGTGTAATCATAAATGGGATTGATTCCTTGTTTTCTCTCTCTGCTCCTTCATTTTTGGTGTATGGGACTGCAACAGACTTCCGTACATTGATTTTGTATCCTGTGACTTTACTGAATTCATGTATCAGTTCTAGTAATTTTTTGGTGGAGTCTTTTGGGTTTTCTACATAGAGTATCATGTCATCCACGAAAGTGAAAGTTTGACTTCTTCCTTGCCAGTTTGGATGCCTTTTATTTCTTTTTTTTTTTTTTTAAGACTTTTTTATTTATCTGAGAGCGAGAATGAGAGACAGCATGAGAGGGAGGAGGGTCAGAGGGAGAAGCAGACTCCCTGCCGAGCAGGGAGCCCAATGCGGGACTCGATCCGGGGACTCCAGGATCATGACCTGAGCCGAAGGCAGTTGCTTAACCAACTGAGCTACCCAGGCGCCCTGGATGCCTTTTATTTCTTTGTGTTGTCTGATTGCTGTGGCTAGGACTTACAGTACTATGTAGAATTAAAGTGAGAATGTACATCCTTGTCTTGGTTCCTGACTGTAGAGGAAAAGCTCTCAGTTTTTCCCCATTAAGGATGATGTTAGATGTGGGTTTTTCATATATGACCTTTATTATGTTGAGGTATGTTCCCTCTAACCCTACTTGGTTGAAGGTTTTTATCATGGATTGATGTTGTACTTTGTCAAATGCTTTTTCTGCATTTATTGAAAGGATCATGTGTTTCTTACCCTTTCTTTTATTAATGTGGTGTTATAGGTGGATTGTTTTGGGAATACTGAACCACGCTTGCAGCCCAGGAATAAATCCCATTTGATTGTGGTGAATGATTCTTTTAATGTACTATTGGATTCAATTTTCTAGTATTTTATTGAGAATTTTTGCATCTCTTTTCATCGGGGATAATGGCCTGTAGTTCTCTTTTTTAGTGGAGTCTTTATCTGGTTTTGGTATCAAGGTAATGCAGGCTCATAGAATGAATTTGGGCGTTTTCCTTCCTCTTCTATTTTCTGGAATAGTTTGAGAAGAATAGGTATTAACTCTTCTTTAAATATTTGGCAGAATTCCCCTGTGAAGCCATCTGGCCTTGGACTTTTGTTTGTTGGGAGATTTTTGATTACTAATTCAATTTCTTTGCTGATTATCAATCTGTTCAAGTTTTCTATTTCTTCCTGTTTCAGTTTTGGTAGTTCATATGTTTCTAGGAATTTATCCATTTCTTCCAGGTTGTCCAATTTATTGGTATATAATTTTTCTTAATATTCTCTTACAATCATTTGTATTTCTGTGGTGTTGGCTGTTATTTCTCCTCTCTCATTTGTGGTTTTATTTATTTGGGTCCTTTCTCTTTTCTTTTTGATAAGTCTGGCTATGGGCTTATCAATTTTATTTTTTTTTTCAAAGAACCAGCTCCTGATTTCATTGATCTGTTCTACTGGGATTTTGTTGTTGTTGTTGTTGTTGTTTCTATAACATTTATTTCTGCTCTAATCTTTATTATTTCCCTTCTTCTGCTGGCTTTAGGCTTTGTTTGTTGTTCTTTTTCTAACTCATTTAGGTGTAAGGTTAGGTTGTTTATTTGAGATTTCTCTTGCTTCTTGAGGTAGACCTGTACAGCTATAAACTTCCCTCTTAGGACCACTTTTGTTGCATCCCAAAGGTTTTGTACCATTGTGATTTCATTTTCATTTGTTTCCATGTATTTTTTTAAATTTCTTCTTTGATTTCCGGGTTGACCCATTCATTGTTTAGTAGCACATTGTTTAATCTCCATGTATTTGTGGTCTTTCCAACTTTTTTCTTGTGGTTGACTTCAAGTTCCATTGCATTGTTGTCAGAAAATACGCATGGTATGATCTCAGTCTTTTTGTCCTTGTTGAGGCCTGATTTGTGACCTAGTATGTAATCTGTTCTGGAGAATGCCCCATGTGCACTTGAAAAGAATGTGTGTTCTGCTGCTTTAGGATGGAATGTTCTGAATGTATCTGTGAAGTCCATCTGGTCCAGTGTGTCATGCAATGTCATGCATTATTTCCTTGTTGATTTTCTGCTTAAATGATTTGTCCATTAATGTAAGTGGGGTGTTAAAGTCCCCTACTATTATGGTATTATTATCTGTTAGTTCCTTTATGTTTTTTATTAATTGTTTTATATATTTGGGTGCTCCCTAATTGGGGGCATAATATTTACGATTGTTAGATCTTCTTGTTGGATAGTCCCATTTGTTATATACAGTGCCCTTCTTGTCTCTTGTTACAGTCTTTGGCTTAAAATCTAGTTTGTCTGATATAAGTATTGCTACTCTGGCCTTCTTTTGACTTCCATTTGCATGATAAATATTTCTCCATCCTCTCACTTTCAAACTGGGTCTAAATTGAGTGTCTTGCAAGCATATAGATGGGTCTTATTTTTTATCCATTCTGACACCCTATAACTTTTGATTCGAGTGTTTAGTCCATTTACATTCAGAGTAATTATTGATATATGTGTATTTAGTGCCATTTTATTACCTGTTTTGTTGTTGTTCCTGGATATTTTCTCTGTTCCTTTCTCGTCTTTGTCAACTTTTGGTCTTTCTTTTCCACTGAAAGAGTCACCTTTAATATTTCTTGTAGGTCTGGTTTAGTGGTCATGAACTCCTTTAGTTTTTGTCTGAGAAACTCTTTATCTCTTCTTCTATTCTGAATGATAGCCTTGCTGGATAGAGAATTCTGGGCTGCAGATTTTTCCCATTCAGCACTTTGAATGTATCATGCCACTCTCTTCTGGCTTGCCAAGTTTCTGTGGAGAGATCTACAAATAGCCTTAGGGGTCTTCCCTTGTAAGTTAGGGACTTCTCTTGTCCTGCTTCTTTTAGGATTTTTCTTTATTACTATATTTTGCAAATTTAATTACAATATATCTTGGCCTGCTTTTGTTGATTTTGATGGGAGTTCTCTGTGCCTGCTGGATCTGTATGTCTTTTTCCTTCCCCAGATTAGGGAAGTTTTCAGCTATGATTTCCTCAAATAAATTTTCTGCCCCCTTTTTTCTCTTTTTCTTCTGGGACTCCTATCATATGAATGTTTTTGTGTTTGATGGAGTCACTGAGTTCCCTAAGTCTATTTTTGTGTTCCATAATTCTTTCTTTGGTTGAGTTTCATTATTTTCCATTATTCTATCTTCTATACCACTAATTCATTCCTCTGCTTCTTCCATCCTGGTGCTCATTGCGTCCAGTCTTTTTTGAATCTCAGTTATTGTATTTTTCATTTATGACTAATTGTTTTTATCTCTTTTATCTCTGCAGTAAGGACCTCCCTGAAGTCTTCCATTCTTTTCTCAGGCCCAGCGAGTATCCTTATGATTGTTGCTTTAAATTCTCCATCAGGCATATTACTTATATCTGTTTTGATTAGATCTCTGGACATGACTTTCTCTTGTTCTTTCATTTGGGAGGAATTACTTTGTCTTGGCATTTTGTCTAAAGTCTCTGTCTTCATCTCTGTTACAAAAGCCCATTATGTTTCCTGCTCCTGAAAGTAATGACTTTATGAAGAAGAGGTCATATAGTGTCCAGGGCCTGGCACTTCCAGGAGTGTCTCTGGTGTGTGCTGTGTGCACTCTGCTGTTGTGTTTTGACTGCTCTATCCTTCAGGTCAGTCATCTGCAGAGGCTCTCCTTGTCTGCAGTGAGCAGTGTTTGGTCCTTAGCCAGAATGTGGTGAGTTTTAACTAGGTTTCCTCTGGTGTGCTTGTTAAATGAGACCTGATGCTACTTCCACTAGAACCAAATCCTTGCCAGACTTTCGGGTTGGGAGACGTGGTGTGGTCAGGGGATTTCTTTTTTTTTTTTTTTTAATGATTTTTTTTAAAGATTTTATTTATTTATTTGAGAGAGAGAGAATGAGAGAGAGCACATGAGAAGGGGGAAGGTCAGAGGGAGAAGCAGACTCCCTGCCGAGCAGGGAGCTCGATGTGGGACTCGATCCAGGGACTCCAGGATCATAACCTGAGCCAAAGGCAGTCGCTTAACCAATTGAGCCACCCAGGTGCCCTGGTCAGGGGATTTCTGCTGGTCGTCTGGGGAAAGGGCCCGCTGTGCTGGGACTGAGGTACACTTGACCAGCAGTACCAGTAGAGCACAAGGGAGTGGGACCCAGTGTAAGCAGGTTAGGCAGCCTGTGTCAGTGCTGTGCTGTTTACTGAAGGTGGTTCCATGTTTATGCTGAGAGGCAGGGGAGGAAAATGGCACCCACCAGCTGTTTTGTCCCCAGAGAGGCTTCTCTGTGAATACCACTTCTCACAGATGTGCTCCAAGGAGAGAGAACAATCTCCCACTCATGTGCCCCAGGCGTTCCTCAGATCATGCAGTCTGTCCCCTGGGTTACCTGCCTGCCTTCTCTCCAGGAGTAGGGCAGTGCCCTCGGGGCTCTAGTCCAGCCAAGACCGCCAACCTTTAAACTCTAGTTTTTGAGCCCTGCGAGCTGCAAAAACTCACGAAAATCATCATCCCTTCTTGTTTTCCCAGTCAATAACTTTAGGGAAGTATTCTCCTTGTGCATATCCCTGTGCACTCCACTCTCTTGCTTTCTCCTCAACCACAGCTCCCATCCCTCCACAACATCTGCAGTCTGTCTCTTCCCTAAATCACATCTCTGCACTTCCTACCTTCCTTGATGTGGACCCCCTTTCTTCTTCTAGTTGTACAGTTTGTTCTGTCAGTCCTCATGTTGATTTCTTGAGTATTCCAAATGATCTGATAGTTATCTAGTTGTGTTCGAGGGATGAGGTGAGCCTAGGATCCTCCTACTGTGGACTTTGGGCAGTTTTATTATAATGTTCCTCAGTATAAGTATCCTTGGGTTTTTCTTAGTCAAAATTGTTTGAACTTCTTTAATTTGCATGTTCATTTTTTTCCTCAACTAGAGAAATTTCTGGTTATTTTTTCTTGAGAAAAACTTTCTGACCCTTTCTCTCTCTTTTCCTTCTAGGTCTCCAATAATGTATATATTAGTCTGCTTATTGGTGCCACTCCTAGGCTATCTTTAATTTTCTTCATTTTTTTTCTTTTTGCTCTTTTCACTCAATAATTTCAGTATCTTCAAGTTCACAGATTCTTCCTTCTGCTTTTATGAAGTCTGCTGTTAAACCTCTCTAGTGAATTTTTCAATTCAGTTATTGTATTTTTCAGTTTAAGAATTTCTATTTGGGTTCTTTCTTATAGTTTCTATCTTTTTATTGATATTCTCATTTTGTTTATGCATCATTTTCCTGATTTTGTTGGTTGTCTGTGTTCTCGTTTACCTTACTAAGCATCTTTAAGATAGTTATTTTGAATTCTTTGTCAGGTATAGCATTAATCTCTGGTTATTTAGGATCAATTTCTGGAGATTTATTTTGGTCTTTGGATTGGATCATGTTTCCCTATTTCTTTGTATACCTTGTGATCTTTTGTTGAGATTTTGGCATTTGAAAAACAGTCACCTCTCCCAGTCTTTATAGACTGCCTTTGTGTAAGGGAAGACCATGACCAATCAGCCCAGCTGGAGATTCTGGGACCTCTCAAAATTTCTCTGGAGATATGTCTTCTTTGAGTTTGTGCATGTGATTGCCCAGTTAAGAAGTCTAGTTCCGGGGTGCCCGGGGGGCTCGGTTGGGCGTCCATCTTTGGCTCAGGTCATGATCTCAGGGTCCTGGGATAGAGCCCTGCATCGGGCTCCCTGCTCCGCGGGAGGCCTGTTTCTCCCTCTCCCTCTGCTCCTCCCCCTGCTTGTGCTCGTTCTCTCTCTCTCTTTTTCTCTCTCTCAAATAAAATCTTAAAAAAAAAAAAAAAGAAATTTTGTTCCTATTTCTTTTCATGAGCCTGTAATCTCTTTCTCTTGCTGGTATTTTCCTGAGGTATTGCAGTCTCCATAATGCTGCGACAACCTGATGCTCGCCTTTCTTCTCAGTGGCTTCCAATCTGGGAAGCAGCTATGCCACTAGTTCGCATCAGCACTTAGTCAAGTGAAACAGAATATTCCCTCAACAAGCCCTATAAAATCTTTAGACATATGTCCCAATCTTCTCTTTCCTTCCTGAAGGAAGGAGTAGGCATTGGGAATTTTCTCCCGATTGCACCATGCTGTGGGATGGGTGGGGTGGGTGAGGAAGAAGCTAGGGCAGGCAAAATGCAACAAACTTTCCTATGCACTTCAGTGTGGCTCTCTTGGCTTTGTATTAGCCTAGGTGCTGCAGCCTCTTAGTTTTCTGGAGGTCTGACAGAAGCAATTTGCTCTGTATATTGTTAAGTTGCTGTCTCTGTGGGGGACAAAGGGCTGGGGCTTCCTATTTTGCCATCTTACCGATGTCCCACCCTCTAGAGCTTTATTTTTAAGTATAATACAATGTGCTTTTTTTGGACTAAGAGCTAATTTTGCTCACTTTGCTGCAACTGAAATTTTACTTAACTTACTTAATTTACTTAAATTTTAATTGCAGATAAGTGATTGAATTGGGATATTGTCATTCAGCTTCACAATGACAATGAGAAATCATTATTTTGAGAAGATACATAAAGAAAAATCCAAAGGAACAGAGCTTTTATTTTATGTCTATATTTGTTGCTGCTGTTGTTTTACAGTCCTACAAACTTGTGAGCACAGACTCAGACTTTCTAGAGTCTTTTTTATTTATTTATTTATTTATTTATTTGAGAGAGAGAACAAACATGAGCGGGAGGAGGGCAGAGAGACAAGGAGAGAGAGAATCTTAAGAAGACACCCCACAGAGCAGGGAGCCTGATGTGGGGGCTCAATTCCACAGCCCCAAGATCATGACCCGAGCCAAAAATCAAAGGTGGACGTTTAACAACCTGAGCCACCCACATGCCCCAGAATTCCTAGACTCTTATCCAAGCTCTACCACTTTGTAGCTGAATGTTCTTGAGCAGGTCATGTAATCTTTCTTGCCACAGTTTCCTCATCTGTAAAATGAGAATAGTAAAATACCTTTCTTATAGGGTTGAGGATTGAATTTTATGCTGGGGGAAGTACCTGGCAGAGGATAAATGCTATGTAAGTACAGTTAGTTGGCCCCTGAACAACGTGGGGGTTAGGGGTGCCAACCCTCTGCACAGTCAAAGGCAACTACTAGTTGCCTACCATTGACCAGAAACCTTATTGATAACATAGAAAATCAATGAGCACATATTTTATATGTTGTATGTGTTATATATAATATTCTTACAATAAAGTAGTCTAGAGAAAAGAATGTTGTTAAGAAAAGCATAAGAGGAAATATATTTACAGTACTGTACTATATTTATTTTTAAAATCCACATATAATTGGACTTTGGCAGTTCAAACCCATGTTATTCATGGGTCAATTATACTTTTTATTGTTATTGTTTTGATTCACACAGAAAAAAAATATTACCTGAAAAAGTGAATCTAAAAATTGCTTTTTAACTTGGGGAGAAGGAAATTGAGAATCTGTGAAAGCCACTATTGTTCTTTCCTCAGGAATTCTCTTATTTTTATTTATTTATTTTTTAAATTTTATTTATTTATTTGACAGAGAGAGACACAGCAGAAGAGGGAACACAAGCAGGGGGAGTGGGAGAGGGAGAAGCAGGCTTCCCGCCGAGCAGGGTGCCCAATGTGGGGCTCGATCCCAGGATCCTGGGATCATGACCTGAGCCGAAGGCAGACGCTTAACGCCTGAGTCACCCAGGTGCCCTAGGAATTCTTTTATTTTTAAAGTGAACTCTATGCCCAACATGGAACTTGAACTCATGACCCCAAGATCAAGAGTCACATGCCCTACCCACTGAGCCAGCCAGGTGCCCCTTTTCTCGTGAATTCTTAGTTTTTTATTTATATTAAAGAAAAGAATATAAGTATAAAGAATAGTGAGACAACTGTACATATCCAATTATACTTTATGTAAGCTAATCTTGAAATTAATTTACTTTGCTTAGTATAAGTTAACGAAACAGATTCACCAAGAATAATGTGTGGCAAGGAAGAAGAATGGGTCGTATGGTATGAAAAACTGGTTACAATTGGTAGATGTTAATATTGTTAACATTCACTGGGCATTCTCTGAGTGTCAATCATTGTTCTATGTACTTGTGGTTAGTTTTTCAGGTGTGACAACACATGTAGGAGTAGATATTAGTATTATCTCTATTTTGCAGATGAAGGAACTGAGGCCCTATGTGTATAAACTCTTTGCCCAAGATCATACAACAAGTCATTGGCAGAACCAGAATAATCAATGCACAGATCATTGAGATTAACTTTTACATAGTGAAGAAAACAAGAATGTCATTAATTAGGAAATAATCTGAATTTGAAGGGAATTTAAATGTAATCTAGCTGAATCACTGAGATATTGGTGCCTATTTGATTTCAGATGACATTTTTCTTAAAGTTCAAGTACACAAGTGCACAAGACAGCCCCCCACAACAAAGAATGTTAATAGTATCAAGATTAGAAACCCTGATGGGTGTGTGTGTAGTATGTATGTATATCGATGTCATTCTAAAATACAGGGATAAGAAATTTTTAGATGATACTTTGTTTTCAAATGCAAATATTGAATCTTTGTCATTCGATTATAATTGTTTACAAACACACGGACACTTGAAAAGATTTTATAAATATGTACTGAGCACCTGTTCCTTGCCAGGTACCATGGTAGTTACTAGAGGTGGACATCATTCCTGCCATCATGGAACAGAGTATATCCTCCCCAACATCTGAACACTGAAGTTTTTATCTGCCCAAATTACACTATTTCAGAGACTGATATTTTCCCCAAAAAGAGGGAAGAAAATTGGCTGTAGACTGCCTCAAGATACAAATGCAAAATTGAATTAAATCAATTAAACGGCTCGTTGTTGGCTTGAGTAGGTTGCCGGAAAATGTTGGAAATGTCAAGCCACTGATTTTTCTTTTTTCCTTTAGGTAGTAAAGTTTCACAAATATCATTGCTGTTACTAAAAGCAGCTGTCTCTTAGGACACAGTGGGGCATTACATTTGGAATTTTTAAAATGGTCTCTTCTAGTCCTGCTTTTTTATTTAGTGACACTGTTATTGTTATTCATAATATGGCAGAGTTAGCCTTATGCATGAATGAAATGAGTCCAGGAACTTAAAAACACTCAAAATATCTATTGCCATCATGCCTGAAACTCCAGCACTTGAGAGGAGTACCTTTATGTTGGGCATCCTGCCCTTAAGAGTTTTTTTATTAAAATGCAGTTACTCCAGAAAGAAAGAGAGCAGGAGAGAGAATGTACCAAGAAGTAATGTTTGTAAAAGATTTTATTTTAAAGTTTACTGCTTTGGGGAATTAAAAAAGATATTCATTGACTTGAAAAGATATGGGGGGATGGAAAGCAGATTACCATTTATGAAGTAGTAGTTACAATATAAGATATATAATATATATAATATATATGCATACAATGTGTGTAGTACGTGATATATAGTACATCCTGATTGGCATGATTATAGGTGATATTTATTATTTATTTGCTCATACACAATTTGTTTCATTTACAGATACTACTGGCCCTATTTGTCAATTTTTTTATAAAGTTAACATTTCAGGTCAAAAAAAGAAAGCACTGAGGCCTCCCGTAGGTTTAGGCTCAGAATGCTCCAGAGATCTGGGGAGGAGTGGGGAGAGATGTCACATTTTAGCAAAAGAGAACACGTATGGCCCAGGAAGGGTCTATCACAGAATCTCAGAGATCCAACTCTTGACAAATCTAATGTAAAATTTTACATATATTTGCACTGAGCAGGCCATGGAACTTAACAAAGGCTATAATGCACAGCTAGAGATTGTGGTGTTATGGTGTGACTCTGTTTGGAGTTTGGAGTCAGAGAAGGCTTTCACTACATGAGAAGCCGATCACGAGACTGTATGTTTGGCAGCCCCTGGTTGCACTCTGCTCAGCATGAGCTGTGAATACACAAACGCTTTTTCAAAATCTATGACATACTGAAAAGATTTCATGCTCAATATATGCAACCAAACCAAATGCACAGACATGTGCCAAACAATCCCCAGCCCTCCTCAAAGAAAGACTACAAATAGACACACTTCTCACCAAACTGCTTTTGTTGAGAAGCATCTGTCTAATGGCTGACAAGTTTGCTAATGACATGCTTGATTCAAAGAAATGTAACATCAGAACTTCAGAATATAGCTATGTTTAAATTATAGCCCATTTTTCAGGTAATAGCTTATAAATTCTCTGAAATAAATAGTGAAGATTGTTCTCTGTTTTGGTGCAATTGTATACGATGTTTTATTTATTTTTCCAGGCGTATGTTGAGCACCTGCTATGTTTCAGCTATGCTGAGTAAGTGAGTAAGTTATGATCTGTGGACACAGGACTTAGAGTTTTGTGAGGAGAACCAACCTGTATGGGATGCTTATGATGCCGTGGAGCACAGAAGAGGGATGCTGGACACGAAAGAGCCCAGGGTTCTGAAAAACTGCTAATAGTTCTAAAAGACTGAATTGGATTTCCACTTCTGACCCCGATGGATTGAGAAGGAACTGGATTTACCTTCCTGGCATCTGAAACAACTTTAAAAACAGGAAGAATATAGAAAACAACTGTTCTCAGGCACTGCATATCAGGCAACAGAGGACAGTGATCCCTGAGATTGGGAAAATAAATGAGGTGAGCCCTGTGATTGTCCTAGCTTACTGCCTGGGAGAGAGTTTCTGGTGTGCGATTAAGAGAGTGGGAATCTGGGGGCGCCTGGGTAGCTCAGTCGGTTAAGCGTCTGCCTTCGGCTCAGGTCATGATCCCAGGATTCTGGGATTGAGCCCCACATCGGGCTCCCTGCTCAGCGGGGAGCCTGCTTCTCCCTCTCCCACTCCCCCTGCTTGTGTTCCCTCTCTTGCTGTGTCTCTCTCTCTGTCAAAATAAATAAATAAAATCTTTTAAAAAAGAGAGAGAGAGAGAGTGGGAATCTGTGTGGGCTGCGGGTGTCCGGGGAGGCTCTGGCATCTTGACTTCTCAGGCAGAGTAGCAGGGAGAGGAGTATTGCATAGGGAGAAAGTTCCGAAGACCTACAGAAGGCCCCCAGGAGTCTTCAGCTGAGTACTGATCAGCACCTGAGTATGGAGAAACTACTTAACTCCCTATCGGAGCAGAGGGAATAACCCTTGAATGAAAAGCCTTGTACTTTACAGGGCATTAGGGAGAGTATTCAAAAGAGCATTGCCTCAAGTAGTGTGGCTAAATTAGCTCTGAAATAAAGGCTGCCCATCCTGCCTAACAAAGCCTGAAAGAAACTTTGAAAACATCAAACTATTTCCAAGTGAATTAACCGCTTCCCAGAATAAAGCTCAAGGAAATATTTATAGAGATAAAAAAAAATTGCACCTAAGAAGGTAAAAATCACAATTTCTGGCATCCAGTGAAAAAGGACCAGGCATGCAAACCAGCAGGAAAATGCAATGAATAATGAGGGAAAGAAATCAATCAATAGAAACCCAGAAATGATGCAGATATCAAAATATACAAAGATAGAATTAGTAGACTAAGACATTAAAGCAGTTATTATAACTTTATTCCATAAGTACAAGAATCTAAAGGAAAGATTGAGCATGTTAAGTAGAGAAATGGAAGGTATTAAGAAAAAAACTGAACTTTTAGACATGAAAAATACATCTGTGGTGAAAAATATATTGGATGGGCTTGATAGAAGATTAGACACAACAGAAGAAAGGAGTAGTTAAGTTGAATACATAGCAGTAGAAACTAAAATGAAGCAATCAATCAAAAAAAAAAAATCTTAAAAAAAAAGGGTGCCTGGGTGGCTCAGTTGGTTGGGCGACTGCCTTCGGCTCAGGTCATGATCCTGGAGTCCCAGGATCGAGTCCCGCATCGGGCTCCCTGCTCGGCAGGGAGTCTGCTTCTCCCTCTGACCCTCCCCCCTCTCATGCTCTCTCTCTCTCTCAAATAATAAATAAATAAATAAATAAATAAATAAATAAATAAAATAAAATAAAATAAAATGAAGCAATCAGAGAAAAAGTGTTGAAAACAAAATGACCAGAGCATCAGTGAGCTATGGGACAACTTCAAGCTGCATACAGAGTTGATGGATTTATGGGTGGACACCTTGACCAAGGACTTTCTCCCTTGGAATTTTGAATTTAGAACCCAAAGAGAATCAAGCCAGTCTCATTCAGTGTGACTGTAATAAGAACATGGAAATCTTCATTGTTTTTCATCAGGTAGACTGAGAAGCAGAAGTTAGTCTGTAACAAGGGAAAAAAGATACAGAGGAAAGTAGAGATATAATCTGGAGAGAGAAATCATCAAGATTTCCAGGTCCTAGATCCAGTTTTGTTTGTTTGTTTTTTTGGTTTTTTTTAAGATTTTATTTATTTATTTATTTGACAGAGAGAGACACAGCGAGAGAGGGAACACAAGCAGGGGGAGTGAAGAGGGAGAGCAGGCTTCCTGCCGAGCAGGGAGCCCGATGCCAGGCTTGATCCCAGGACCCTGAGATCATGACCTGAGCCTAAGGCAGATGCTTAACGACTGAGCCACCCAGGCGCTCCAGTCCAGTTGTTTCTGAGCTGAGTTGTATCCCTATCTGTTCAGCTGTTTCTTAGATTCCATGAGATTTTTTGCCATATATAATGAAAAAGGTCTTAAATTATATAGAGATGATGCATTTGATTTTGGACATGTTAAAATGTTATTTGATTTGTGGATGCATGTTTGGAGTGTCTATGGAATATTGATGTGGAAATATCAACTAGGTAGGTGAATAGACTTTTCTGAAGCTCAGAATAGAAGCATGAGCCCCAAATTTACATTTTGATTCTACAGAATAAATAGAGCACCTAAATCTATAAGAGTTTACCTAAATCCATGGGATTATATGAACTCGAAAATGGAGAATATATAGAGGGAGATACAAAACCAGTGATGGAACCTGGAAAACAAGCATATTAAAAAGACAAAAAGAGCATCCAGGGAAAGACTGAGAAAGAATGTTTACCAAGTTAGGGTGAGAGCTTGATGTTGAGAAAATCAAAGGAAGGGAGAATCTAAAGAAAAGAGAAATCAGTAACACTGTCAATTTCCCGAAGGACCTAAGACATTCCTGACCCTTGATTGGCTTCCTCCATTTCTAAGCTTACTTCCTTTTTTCTGCCCATATTTACCACATATGAGTCCATATTTCCCTGTTTCTGACCTCAACATGCTAACTTAACCATAGTTATGAATCTCTTTTAGGGTAGTTTGATTTGGGCTATCTTAACCCTACATTATTCTACAATACCTAATAAGGATTAAAGACCCAATCAGAGCAGATCAACAGGAAAGAGCTTTTCCCCCAAAAGACAATTGTATGGCAGTATAACTGGGAGGCAAGGAAGGATCTGGAGAAAAGTTATTGGTTTCCATAAGAGGAAATGAGGCCTCATCAGTTTATTAAAGTTCTTTTAGGACGCACAAATGCATATGGAGAAAGCTCATGAATGGCGTCTATTTAGATTTTCAAAAAGGCTTTCACAAAGTTCCACACAAAAGGCTATTTTAAAAATTGAGTCATCATGGTATGATGGAGACTGGTGTAATGCACAGGGAAGTTGCTTAGAGACAAGAAACAATGGTTTAGGATAAAAGGGCACTTCTTGGAGGAAGAAGTGTAAACATGGCATTCCTCTCTAACTTGCTTTATTTAATATTTCTATTAGTAATTTGGAGGAGGGAAGACATAATGACACTAAGTTCTTCTGAGTATGAAAAGCTCAAGTATGTGGGGATAACCTGAAGTTAGCATGAGGCTATGTGAATAGGCTGAAAATATTGAATTGAATGGGCAAAAAAAAGTATTGAACTTAGACCAAAACACTCTAAAGTGTACTGAGAAGATTTATGTACTCATTCATTCATTAAATGGTTATTGAGGATCAATTATGTGGCCAGATATTATGCTACAATTTTGGGAGGAAATTAATAATTAAGAAGGCACTTCTCCCTGCTTTTAGAGAACTTAAATACAATAAAAAGGTTTTTCCTGAATCTTGGGAAAAGTAAATTCAAGGTGAATAAAAAAGTAGTTCACTTAATAGGAAACACATGGAGCTTAGGTTTCTAAGAGTTAAGCTGAGAAGGTTGAAAAATATAAAGAATCTCAATATTTAGATAATTTCATAAAAGACACTGCTGTGTTGGTATTGTTAAGGTAACTTAGAATATTTGTAGCTACATCCATAACATCTGGATATATTAGCGTATTAGGACCATTTGTGTTGGAAGTGACAAAATTCAAATCAAAACTAACTTTAAAAAAAAAAAAAGAAGGTAAGCCTGGCTTTAGGGGTAGCTGGGTATAGAGAGGCAGGAGATGTTATGAGAACTTGGTGTAGCTCACTCATTTTCCACCTCTCAGCTCTGTTTTTTTCTGTGTGGTTTCATTCTAAGAATATTTCCACATGGAACAAAGGTAGCCTGTATATAAGTATGGGAGATGGAAGAAATTCCAGTTTTCAATGTTCTCCACCTATGATTTTAGGAAACACTTTTTCTCCTAGCACCCATATCAGTTCCTGAAAAGAGACACCAAATGGCCCATCCTTGAACCACTCACTGTGGCCAAGAATTTGAAGTATTCTTACTGGCCAGGCCAGGGCACCACAGTGCCTCCCACAAAAGCTAGGGTGAAGGGGAGTAGTCAGACTCTCAGAGCCACACAGACTGAGAATGAGGAAGAAGTCATTTCCCAAAAAGACATTAGGCAGACAAAAAATTAGTGACAACAACTACCTACTTCTCTAAAAGATCATCATAGACCGATGACAGTTATGATAGAAGCCTTAAAGATACTCTCTCCACCATGATCCTCATCTTCTGGTATTCACACACGTTTGTAATCCCGTCTCTTTTAAATGTAGGCTAGATTTAGTGACTCACTTCTAAAGAAAAGAGTATGATAGAAGTGATGGTATGTCACTTCCGAGTTAGGTTATAAAAGACTGCAGGTTCCATCTTGGATGTTCTGACTCTTTCTAGCTTTTCCTTTGATTGCTCACCCTGTGGGGAAGCCAGCCACTATGTTGTGAGTCAGTCCTATGGAGAGGCTCATGTAAGTGAGCTTGGAAGTGGGTTTTCTTGATAATAACCAGGTGTATGAGCTTGGAAGTGGATCCTTCCCCAGTCTAGTCTTTAGATGAGACAAAAGACCTGGATGAGAGCTCAACTGCAACCTCATGAGAGACCTAGAGCCAGAGGCACCCAGCTAAGTGGTACCCAGATTCCTGACCCATGGAAATGGAAGATCATACATTTCTGTTCTTAGAAGCCACTAAGTTTGGGGGCAATTGTTAAACAGCAATAGATAACAAATACACTGGGGTTGATACAAGAAGGTAATATTTATGGTCTTATGTACAAATGACCAAAAATAGATAAATACATACAGGATAAGGCAAAAAAAATCTGTTAAAATGTCAAATGTGATTTCTGTCATTTTGAATATTGTCTGTGTTGAATGTGAAGAAAACTAAATTTCCACACCTAGAAGAAACTATCAGGGATTATTTGTATCCATGAACAGACTGAATACATAGTAGCTGCATTACAGCTTATTTATTAAATTTATTTTTTTAAGTAATTTCTACACCCAATGTGGGGCTCAAACTCATGACTGTGAGATCAAGAGTCCTGAGATCAAGAGTCGCATGCTCTCACATGCCAGCCAGGCATCCCTAAATTTAAATCTTAAATGGAGGGGCACCTGGGTGGCTCAGTCGTTAAGCGTCTGCCTTCGGCTCAGGTCATGATCCCAGGGTCCTGGGATCGAGCCCCGCATTGGGCTCCCTGCTCAGCGGGAAACCTGCTTCTCCCTCTCCCACTCCCCCTGCTTGTGTTCCCTCTCTCGCTGTGTCTCTCTCTGTCAAATAAATAAATAAAATATTTAAAAAAAATCTTAAATGGAGATACAGCTATTATAGCATTCTGTAAGTAGGTAAAGTCTAGACTTCATTATTTGGCTATGTTCTTTGCTGTTTTTCTAATTTTTTAGTCATTCAAATGAAGTTTTCAATTGTAATCTGAGATTAAAAAGAATCATTTTGCCAAGTTTCCTTTGACTCATTGTTTAAAAATTTGAAATAAATCACCACGAAGTTAAGGTCCATATAAGGTCAATGTGACTTTGTCTTTGAGATCTGTTTATGTCTTCATGTTTATAGGTTACTAAGTACCTTTCCCTGATGAAAAGTTTAAAAAAAAAAAAACAACTCCAAGTGAAAAAGAGGACTAAGTCCAATATCAAAAGGATGTTTATTCAGTTTGGAGGTTCCTCAAAAAGTTAAAAATAGATGGACTCTACGATCTAGCAATTGCACTTCTAGGTATTTACTCAAAGGATACAAAAATACAGGTTTGAAGGGGTACATGCACCCCAATGTTTATAGCAGTATTACCAGCAGTAGCTAAACTATGGAGAGAGCCCAAATGTCCATCGACTGATGAATGGATAAAGAAGATATGGTATATATACACAATGGAATATTACTCAGCCATCAAAAAAGGAAATCTTGCCATTTACAACAATGTGGACAGAGCTAGAGTGTATTATGCTAAGTGAAATAAGTCAGTTAGAGAAAGACAAATACCAGATGATTTACTCATATGTGGAATTTAAGGCAGAAAACAGATGGACCTAAGGGAAGGGGGTAAAGAAAAAAAACGAGAGAGGGAAACAAGCCATGGAGACTCTTTTTTAAAATTTTTTTAAAATTTATTTATTTGAGAGAGAGAGAGAGAAACAGCATGAGAGGGGATAGGGTCAGAAGGAGAAGCAGGCTCCCAGCCGAGCCGGGAGCCCGACGCGGGACTCGATCCCAGGGCTCCGGGATCATGACCCAAGCCGAAGGCAGTCACCCAACCAACTGAGCCACCCAGGCACCCCAAGCTGTGGAGACTCTTAATGATAGAGGAAAAAACTGAGGGTTGATGGAAGGAGGTGGGTGGGGGATGGGCTAGATGGGTGATAGGTATTAAGGAGGGCACTTGTGATGAGCATTGGGTGTTGTACATAAGTGATGAATCACTGAATTCTCCAGAAACCAATACTGCACAGTATGTTAATTAAGTAAAATTTAAATTTAAAAAAGGATGTTTATTAAAGCAAATTTTCATTAGCAGCAGCTTTACAATAAAATAAAAGATATTTTAAAGTTTATATATCTATAAACCTGGGTATAAACACCAGACTGATGTAGCCCAATAAAAAATATTAAGTTGTTATCTCTGAAAATTGAGTTGGTAATGGAAATGTTGATTACCTCCAACTGCAGTACTTATACCTGCTACTATTTTCAGAAGTTAATAGCTACCCTGGGGCATTTTTAACTTACATGTAATGTTGAGTGGGATTTTCCTATGATGATTGCCCTAATATTTCAGAAAATTCTAATTAGCAACTAATTACCATTCCACCCTGTCATCACACAACCCCCACACTGCTGCTGTAACTTCATTTCTTCAAATATGACAGATGGAGGCTCCAACAAGCTCTGATAATTATATAACACAGGGAACAACACGACCTTTGCTATTATTGCTGTAAGATACAACTGTATCCAGATAATTAGGATGCTTAATGTAGAATCCAAAACAAAGTTGATTTAATTATATATTTTGCAATATCAGTGTCTCAAAGTGAGCCGAAAATATGCCTCCCAACTTCTTATAGGCTACAACGTTATCTTTTTTTTTTTTTAAGATTTTATTTATTTATTTGACAGAGAGAGAGAGATAGTGAGAGGAGGAACACAAGCAGGGGGAGTGGGAGAGGGAGAAGTAGTCGTTCTGCTGCGCAGGGAGCCTGATGCGGAGCTTGATCCCAGGACCCTGGGATCATGACGTGAGCCGAAGGCAGCCGCTTAACGACTGAGCCACCCAGGTGCCCCCCCCCCCACCTTTTTTAAAGATTTTATTTATTACATTTTCTTTTTTTTTAGTTGAGGTAAAATTGGTGTACAACAGTATGTTAGTTTTTGTGTTTTTTTTAAGATTTTATTTATTCATTTGAGAGAGAGAATGGGAGAGAGAGCACGAGAGGGGGAAGGGTCAGAGGGAGAAGCAGACTCCCCGCTGAGCAGGGAGCCCGATGCGGGACTCGATCCTGGGACCCCAGGATCATGACCTGAGCCGAAGGCAGTCGCTTAACCAACTGAGCCACCCAGGCGCCCCAGTATGTTAGTTTTGAGTGTACAACATAATGATTTAATATTTGTATGCATGACAAAGCGAACACCGCAATAAATCTAGTTACCATCCATCACTATACAATTGACCCCCTACACCCATTTCACCCAACCCCTACCCCTCTCTTCTCAGATAACCACCAGGTTCCACATATAAGTGAAATCTTGTCTTTCTTTTCTTACTTATTTCACTTAACATAATGCCCTCAAGGTCCATCCATGTTGTTGCAAATGGCAAGTTTTCCTTCATTTTTTTTTTTCTTTAAGATTTTATTTATTTATTTGACAGAGACACAGCGAGAGAGGGAACACAAGCAGGGGGAGTGGGAGAGGGAGAAGCAGGCTTCCCGCTGAGCAGGGAGCCCGATGCGGGGCTCAATCCCAGGACCCTGGGATCGTGACCTGAGCCTAAGGCAGACGCTTAACGACTGAGCCACCCAGGCGCCCCACGATATCCTTCATTTTTATGATTGGGTAGTAGTCCATTGTGTACACACACACACAAACAATGGATTATTACTTCACTGTATATATAAAAAATCATATATATATAAAAAATCTTTACCCATTCACCCATTAATGTACATTTAAGTTATTTCCACTGGCTATTGCAAATAATGCTGCAATGAACTTAGGGGTGTCTAGATCTCTTCAAATTAGTGTTTTCATTTTCTTCAGATACTCACAAGTGAAATAGGTAGATACATGGTAGTTCTATTATTTTTTTTTCTTACTATTTTCCACAGTGGCTGCACCAATTTACATTCCCACCAAGAGTGCACAAGGGTTCCCTTTTCTCCACATCCTTGCCAACACTTGTTATTTATTGTCTTTTTGATAATAGCCATTCTAACAGTTGTGAGGTGATATCTCATTTTGACTTTGGTTTGTATTTCCCTGATGATTAGTGATATTGAATATCTTTTTATGTTCTTGTTGGGCATCTGCATATCTTCTTTGGAAAAATGTCTCGTTAAATCCTCTGCCCATTTTTAAATTGGATTGTTTGGGGTTTTTTGCTGTTGAGGTGTTTGAGTTCTTTATATATTTGTATATTAACCCCTTATTGGATGTATGACTTGCAAATATTTTCTCCCATTCAGTAGGTTTCCTTTTCATTTTGTTGATGGTTTCCTTTGCTCTGCAGAAGCTTTTAGTTTAATGTAGTCCCAGTTGTTTACTTTTGCTTTCATTGTCTTTGCTTTTGGAGTCAGATCCAAAACTTTAATGCCAATACCAGTATGTCAAAAGAGTTTTATGGTTTCTCCTCAGAGTTTTGTGGTTTCAGGTCTTACATTTAAGTCTTTGATCCATTTTGAGTTAATTTTTTTGTATGGCGTATCATTCTTTTACCTGTTGCTGTCCAATTTCCCTAATACAATTTATTGACTGTCTTATCCCCATTGTATATTTTAGGCTCCTTTGTGGTAAATTAATTTACCATATATGTGTGGGTTTTATTTCTGGCTCTCTATTCTGTTAATCCGTGTGTCTGTTTTTATACAAATACAATACTGTTTTGGTTACTATAGCTTTGTAGTGTAGTTTGAAATCAGGGAGCATGATACCTCCAGCTTTGTTCTTCTTTCTCAAGATTGCTTTAGCTATCAGGATTATTTGTGGTTCCATACAAATTTTAGAATTATTCTAGTTCTGTGCAAAATGCTATTGGAATTTTAGTAGAGATTTCATGAAATTTGTAGATTGCTTTGGGCAGTATGGACATTTTAACAATATTAATTCTTCCAATCCATGAGCATGGAATATATTTTGTGTTCTTCAATTTCTTTCATCGGTGTTTTTCATCTATACGAGTCTTTCACTTCCTTGATTAAATTTATTCCTAGGTATTTAACTTTTTTTTTCTTATTAAGTAATCTCTATGCCCAGTGTGGGGCTAAAACTCATGACCCCAAGACCAAGAGTCGCATGCTCCACCAACTGAGTCAGTCAGGCACCTTGGTATTTAACTGTTTTTGATGCAATTATAGATGGGATTGTTTTCTTAATTTCTCTTTCTGCTAGTTTGTTATTAGTGTATAGAAATGCAATAGATTTTTGCATACTGATTTTGTATCCTGCAACTTTATTGAATTCATTTATTCTAACAAATTTTGGTGGAGTCTTTAGGGTTTTCCATATATATAGTATCATGTTATATGCATAAAGTGATAGTTTTACTTATTCTTTTCCAATTTGGATGTAATTTGTTTTCTTTTTCTTGCCTAATTGCTACAGCTAGGACTTCTAATACTGTGTTAAATAAAAGTGGCACGAGTGAGAGCATCCTTGTCTTATTCTTGGCCTTAGAGGAAAGCTTTCAGTGTTTTATCGAGTATGATGTTAGTTGTGGGCTTGTCATATATGGCCTTTTTTATGTTGAGGCCTTTATTATGTATACCCACTTTGCTGAGAATCTTTATCACAAATGGATGTTGAATTTTGTCAAATGCTTTTGCTGTATTTATTGAGATGATCATATGATTTTTATCCTTCATTTTGTTAATGTGGTGTATCATGTTGAACGACTTGGGAGTATTGATCAATCCTTGCATCCCTGGAATAAATCTCACTTGATCATTGTGTATAATCCTTTTTTTTTTTTTAAAGATTTTATTTATTTATTTGAGAGAGAGAGAATGAGAGAGAGCAAGCACATGAGAGGGGGGAGGGTCAGAGGGAGAAGCAGACTCCCTGCCGAGCAGGGAGCCCGATACAGGACTCGATCCAGGGACTCCAGGATCATGACCTGAGCCGAAGGCAGTCGCTTAACCAACTGAGCCACCCAGGCGCCCGTGTATAATCCTTTTAATGATGTATAGTTGAATTAAGTTTGCTAATAGTTTGTTGAAGATTTTTTTCATCTGTGCTCATCAGGGATATTGGCCTGTAAATTTTTTTTTTTTTTTTTTTTGTGGTGTCCTTGTCTGGTTTTGGTATCAAGGTAATGCTGGCCTTATAATGAGTTTAGAAGCCTTCCTTCCTCTTCAATTTTTGGTGGAGTTTGAGAAGGACAGGTACCTATTAAATCTCCTTTGAATGTTTGTTAAAATTCACTCAGTGAACGATCTGGTCCTGGACTTCTGTTTGTTGGGAGGTTTTTGATTACTGATTCAATCTCCATACTAGTAATCAGTCTATTCAGATTTTCTGCTTCATGACCCAGTCTTGGAATATTGTCTGTTTCTAGGAATTTATCCATTTCTTCTATGTTGTTGAGTTTGTTGGCATATAATTGTGCATAATAGTCTCATGATCCTTTGTATTTCTGTGGTAACAGTTGCTATTTCTCTTTAATTTCTCATTTTATTTATTTGAGCCTTGTCTCTTTTTTCTTGGTGCATCTAGGTAAAAATTTGTTAATTTTGTTTATCTTTTCGAAGAACCAGCAATTAGTTTCACTGATTTTTCTATTTTTTTTTTAGTCTCTATTTCATTTATTTCTGCTCATATCATTGTTATTTCCTTCCTTCTCCTAATGTTGGGCTTCATTCGTTCTTCTTTTTCTAGTTCCTTTGAGTGTAAAGGTAGATTGTTTATTTGATACTTTTCTAGTTTCCTGAGGTGGGCCTCTATCACTATGAACTTTCCTCTTAGAACTGCTTTTGCTGCATCTCATAGATTTGGGATTGTTGTATTTCCATTTTCTTTTTCTTTTACTTTTTTAAAGATTTTATTTATTTTTTTGACAGAGAGAGAGACAGTGAGAGAGGGAACACAAGCAGGGGGAGTGGGAGAGGGAGAAGCAGGCTCCCCACTGAGCAGGGAGCCCGATGCGGGGCTCGATCCCACGACCCTGGGATCATGACCTGAGCTGAAGTCAGACACTTACTGATTGAGCCACCCAGGCGCCCCTGTATTTCCATTTTCATTTGTCTCAAGCTATTTTTTAAATTTCCTCTTTGATTTCTTCATTGACTCATTGTCCAGTAGCATATTGTTTATTCTGCACATATTTGTGATTTTTTTTTGAAGATTTAATTAATTTATTTGACACACACACACACACAGAGGGGAATCACAAGTAGGCAGAGTGACAGGGAACAGCAGAGGGAGAAGCAGGCTCCCCGCTGAGCAAGGAGCCCGATGTGGGACTCGATCCCAGGACCCTGGGATCATGCCCTGAGCCGAAGGCAGACACTTAACAACTGAGCCACCCAGGTGCCCCTTTGTGATTTTTTTTTTTTTTTTCAGTTTTCTTCTTGTAATTGATTCTTAGTTTCACACTATTGTGGTCAGGAAAGATGTTTGATATGAGGTCAGTCTTCTTAAATTTATTTTTACTTGTTTTATGGCCTAACAGGTGCTCTATTTTGGAGAATATTTCATATGCACTTGAGAAGAATGTGTGTTCTGCTGCTTTTGGATGAAATGTTCTGTATACATATATTAAGTCCATCTGGTCTAATGTGTCTTTTAAGGCTGATGTTCCCTTATTGATTTTATGTCTGGATAGTCTATCCCATTAATGAAGGTGAGGTATTAAAAGCGTCTACTATATTGGTGTCATCTTCTCCCTTTAGGTCTGTTAATATTTGCTCTATATAATTTAGGTGCTCCTATAATGGGTACATACCTACTTACAAATGCTATATCCTCTTGCTAGATTGACTCCTTTATCATTATGTAATGACCTTCTTTGTATTTTATTACAGTCTTTGTTTTTAAGGTATATTTTTTCTACACCAGGTTTCTTGCATGAAATATCTTTTTCCACCTTCATTTTCAGTTTGTGTGTGTCCTTAGATCTAAAGTAAGTCTCTTGTATGCAACATAGACATGAGTCTTGATTTTTATCCATTCAGCCACTCTGTCTTTTTTTTTTTTTAAGATTTTATTTATTTATTTGACAGAGAGAGACACAGTGAGAGAGGGAACACAAGCAGGGGGAGAGGGAGAAGCAGGCTTCCCGCAGAGCAGGGAGCCAGATGTGGGACTCAATCCCAGGACCCTGGGATCATGACCTGAGCCAAAGGCAGACGCTTAACGACTGATCCACCTAGGTGCCCCTGTCTTTTGATTGACAAAGTTAGCCCATTTACATTTAAAGTATAATTATTGATAGGTATGTACTTATTGTCATTTTGTTCATTCTGGATGTTTTTGTAGCTCCTCTGTCTTTTGATTGACACATTTGGCCCATTTACATTTAAAGTATAATTATTGATAGGTATGTACTTATTGTCATTTTGTTCATTCTGGCTGTTGTTATAGCTCCTCTCTGTTCATTTCTTCTTCTCTTGCTCTCTTCTCTTGTGGTTTGATTCTTTTCTTTAGTGTTGTGTTTAGATTCCTTTCTCTTTATCTTCTGTGAATCTATTGTAGGTTTTTGCTTTATGGTTACCATGAAGTTCATAAATAACAGCGTATACATATAACACTCTATTTTAAGTTGATAGTATCTTAAATTTAAATGCATTCTGAAAACTCTACACTTTTACTCCCCCAACCCACATTTTGTATTTTTATGTCATGTTTTACATCTTTTTATTTTATGTGACCCTTAAATAATAATTGCTGTTGTAGTTAATTTTACTACTTTTGACTTTTAACCTTCATACTAGATTTATAAGGAGTTAATCCAATACCTTTACTATATATTCTCCTTTACCCATGGGATTTTTACTTTCATGTATTTTCCTGCTAGTGCCTTTTCAGCTTAAAGAAATCCCTTTAAGGTGCCTGGATGGCTCAGTCATTAAGCAGCTGACTCTTGATTTTGGTTCAGGTCATGATCTCAGGGTCCTAGGAATCAAGCCCTGTGTTGGGCTCCATGCTCATCAGAGAGTCTGCTTGAGGATTTTCTCTCTCCCTCTCCTTCTGACCCACCCTCCACTTGGGTGTGCTCTCTCTCTTTCTCTGTTTCCCTCTCTCTAAAATAAATAAATAAATCTTAAAAAAAAAAAGTCCCTTTAACATTTCTTGTAGGGCCAGTTTAGTGGTGATGAACTCCTTTAGTTTTTGCTTCTCTGGAAAATTCTCTCTCTCCTTCAATTCTGAATGATAATATTGCTAGATAGAGTATTTTTGCTTGGAAGTAGTCTCCTTTCAGCACTTTTAGTATATATCATGCCACTCTCTTCTGGCCTGCAAAGCTTCTGCTAAAAAATCAGCTGATAGTCTTTTGGGGTTCCTTTGTATGTAACAAGTTGTTTTTTTTCTTGCTGCTTTAAAAAAAAATTATTTATTTATTTGTCAGAGAGAGAGCACAAGCAGGGGGAGTGGCAGGCAGAGGGAGAAGCAGGCTCCCTACTGAGCAAGGAGCCCAACGCGGGTCTCAATCCCAGAACCCTGGGATCACAACCTGAGCTGAAGGCAGATGCTTAACCAACTGAGCCACCCAGGTGTCCCTTCCCTTGCTGCGTTATGATTCTTTTTATCTCTTTAACTTTTGACATTTTAATTATAATGTGCCTCTGTGTGTATCTCTTTGGGTTCATCTTATTTGGAACTGTCTTTGCTTCCCAGACCTGGATGTCTGTTTCCTTCCCTAGGTTAGGAAAAATTTCAGCCATTATTTCTTCCAATAAGTTTTCTGCTCTTTCTCACTTCTCCTTCTGGGACCCCTGTAGTGCAAACCTTATTCTGCTTGATGTTGCCTTATAGGTCTCTTCAGCTATCCTCACACTTTTATTCATTTTTCTTTTTGCTGTTCTCTTTGGGTGAGTATGGCTACCTTGTCTTCCAGGTCACCAATTTGTTCTTCTGCTTCATCTGTTGTTGAACCTCTCTAGTGTATTTTTCAGTTCAGTTATTGTATTCTTCAGCTCTGTGACTACTTTCTTATATTTTCTGTTTCTCTGTGAAGTTCTCACTGTGTTCATCCTTTCTTCTCCTGAGTTCAGTGAATATATTTGTGACCATTACTTTGAACTCTTTATCAGGTAGATTACTTATTTTTATTTCATTAAGGTATTCTTCTGAGGTTTTGTCTTGTTCTTTCATTTGGAACATATTTCTCTGTTTTCTAATTTTGCCTGACTCTCTGTGTTTGTTTCTGTGGTTTAGGTAAAATGGCTACTTCTCCCAGTCTTGAAAAAGTGACCCTGTATAGGAGATGAAACTTATCATTCAACCTTGCCCTAGCTCTTGGTTGTCTCTTGAACCTTTGTGATTGTCATAGTAGCCTGATTTACTCTTGATAGGTCCCAGTTGTTGAGGGTGTACAAAGACCTGTCAGTGTTTCCAAAAAAAATGATCGCAGTCAGAACCTAGTTTCAGTCTGATTGAAAGCCAAATCCTCAGGCAGCAAATTTTAAAGTATGCAAATAGACACAGACCTGTGGGACCATAATAATAAACCCTGCTGATCTCCAGATCAGGAGATCTGGAGGCTCCCCTGGACAACAGTTGCAAAAATCTGCTTCAAACTAGTATATAAGTTCCTTCCTGGTGGGGTGGAGGGCAGAGAGCTCTGGTGAGACTAAGGGAGGGCTCAAGATGGTATTTTCCTGCCTATGTTCCCTGAGAGTGCCTCTGTAGCCTCCAATGTGGGGCAAACTTGAAGGCTGTCCCTCTGAATGAAAGTCCAGGACAAGTAGATGGGCCTTTTTATTGGGCACACTGAGAGTACCTCTCATCTGCTATCTGTGCAGTGCCCTGGGTGTTATTGCCTGTCCAGAACCATCTTTCTAATTGTTATTGTCTTGTGGGACCAGAAACAAGAGTTCCTCAGGCCACCAGGGCCAGGCAATCAAGGGGCATCCCCTATTTGGACTACACTCACACACTGGCTTTGAGAAGGCTGCATGAGAGTGCTGAGAGCCAGGCATGTCCACAGCTTTAAGGAGATGTGGGAGCACTGGGCGTGGAGTTTGTCCCATGGCTTTAGCGAGGCCTTGTCCACACACGTCTGCCTGTGCTGGCAAGGTAGAGGGAGAGTGCAAAAATGGCACTAGCCAGTGCCTCCATCCCCAAAGAATGTTCCCACTCATCCCTGCCCCTCTGGCAGATCCTTTAAGGTTAGCAAATGAATGTCCTTCACATGTAATCCAGTTACCTCTCAAAATGCTATCTTTTGTGCTAGTTCCTGGGATAAGTGAGTCTGCATGTGAGCCCCTCATAAGGAATATCTCAGCTCTCCCCAGACTCCCAGTTTCCCCAATTGTAAGCCCCTTTGATTTCCAAAGTCAGATATTTTGTGGGTCTCATCTCTGGTGCAGATCCCAAGGGTTGGGGTGCTTAATATGGGGCATGAACCTCTCACTCTTCAGGGAGAGGCTCCAGACCTGCGAGATCCCTCCCTATTGTGGGTTGCTGCACGGGGGTGTGGTTTTTGGTGAGGTTGTGTTTCTGCCTCTCCTACCTGTCTCAGTGTGGCCCTTTTATCCCTTGCTGTGGAGAGAGCTGTTCAGCTAGGTTTCCATTTTCTTTGAATGGGAATTATCCCATATGTAGCTGTAGATTTGCTGTCTGTGGAAAGAGGCGTGTTCAGAGTCTTCCTTGGCTGCCATCTTCAGGCTCCAGGTTTTCTCTCAAAGGACTGAAAGCACGGCCCTTTACTTGAAATTCATTGGAATTCAGTGAATACTTGGAATTCACTACTTGTTACCAGTTAACTCACTGGATGGTACAAATTCATTCATTGTAAGCAATTCTCACTCATGCGTAGAAAATTCTGTTTTAACATATGTTACATTTGGTTGAGGTTTTTTTCTTCCTTATATAATTTTCCATTATTGTAGAGAACTGTTTTAAAGTTATTTAAGTTTTATTGATGTTGTTCAGTTCTTTGAAGCTTTATGAGAAAAACTGTATGAATATACACGTTCATACATACATACCTTCTTATTGCCTATAGTGCTAAAAACAAAATTCAACTGAGTAAGTTTGATGATCTTACTGACTTTATTCAATGCTTCATGAATCCCATTTAGCAAATAGAAAGGACCTCCAAGGAACTATACAAAATGGAAGGCTTTTATAGGCAGAAGAGGGAAAAGAGTGGATTGTTTTAGGCACAGTCACTTTCCTTGAGGAGACAAAAGGGATCCACCAGGTGGATTACCTCACTAGTGCTGATCAGGACATTCCAGACTGACTGGTTAAGATTATATCCTTGGGGGGTGGCACCTGGATAGCTCAATCAGTTAAGTGTCTGACTCTTAATTTCAGCTCAGGTCACAATCTCAGGGTTGTGGGATTGAGCCCCACGTTGGGCTCTGCACTCAGCAGGGAGTTTGCTTGAGATTCTCTCTCCCCCTCTCGCTCTGCCCCTCCTTCCACTTGAGCACGTTTGCTCTCTCTCTCTCTAAAATAAATAAAAAACCTTAAAAAAAAAAAAAGATTACATCCTGGGAGGGGCTGAACTGCACTTAGGTAATTAACTCTTTTTGACTTGCTGATGTGGGGTTTAGCACAGTGGTTCCATTTTAGAATCCTAATGTTTCTTTTTTAACATACCCAAAGTTATTGAGTCCAAGTAGTATTTGTGATGATAGATGCTTTTCAGAGAGCATATTACCAGTCTGTAGGACCTGGAGAAGAAACAGAACTGATGCTCCCATCTTCTCTCCCAGAGTCAAGAACTTTAACACCCCAGGCCCTTGGGTGTGTTAGATTGCCCTGGAGCAGTTGCAAAGTTAATCCAGGTAATTCCAATAATTAATTCTATTACATGGAAATAGAGGGATTCTGTGCACCACCATCTTGATTTTATGTTGGAAAGCCAGCGGTTTTTATTCTACATCCAGATCATTCCATCAAGAAATGGTTATTATGTATGATTATTAGCCTACTTCAAGTAGAAAAGACTTCTATATATAATAGCAAAGAAAAAAACATAAAGGGGAAGACTGATAGATTTCACTACAAAAAAGGAAACATATTTACAAGTTTAAAAAAAACATAAATAAAACTAAAAGGCAAATAAAAATAATGGAAGGTATTTACAAATTATATGACAAAGGAGAGCAGTGGACAGTATGTATCAAAAACCTTTATTCCCTCAATTCCACTTCTCTTGATTTATTATCCTAAGGAAATATTTATGGATTATCCAACAATTTCTACATGAGGGAAGTTAAGAGGTTCAGAGCCCGAGTGGTAGGTTTACAGGCTGCCATCTGCTAGCTGGTCACCCTCGGGTTAATTAGTGACTATCTGTGGCTATGTCATCTTGGGCAAGTTTTTTATAGCCTCCATGCAGCATGTTCCCCATCTGTAAAATGGTGATAATAATAGGATTTACCACACAGAGCTTTGTGGGGAGTAAATGAGAAAATGCACATGAAGCACTTAGCATAGTGCCTGATACCTGGTAAGCCTTCAATATACTTAAGCAAGAGAGAGAGAGAGAGAGAGAGAGAGAGAGAAAGAAGTCTATGTTCAGTGCAGCATTATTTACAATGGTAAAAGGTAAAATAGAAACTACCTAAGTGAGGGACACCTGGGTGGCTCAGTTGGTTAAGTGTCTGCCTTTGGCTCAGGTCATGATCCTGGGGTCCTGGGATCCAGCCCTACATTGGGCTCCCTGCTCAGTGGGGAGTCTGCTTCTCCCTCTCCCTCTGCCCCTCCTCCAGCTTGTGCTCTCTCTCTCTCTGACAAATAAGTGAACAAAACCGTAAAAAAAAAAAAAGAAATTACCTAAGGTATTAAAATATAAACAGAGAAGGAATACTATACCAACATTAAAAACCAAAATTGAGGGGCGCCTGGGTGGCTCAGTCGTTAAGCACCTGCCTTCGGCTCAGGTCATGATCCTGGGGTCCTGGGATCGAGCCCCACATCGGGCTCCCTGCTCAGCAGGAAGCCTGCTTCTCCCTCTCCCACTCCCCCTGCTTGTGTTCCCTCTCTAGCTGTCTCTCTCTCTGTCAAATAAATAAATAAAATCTTTAAAAAAAAAAAAAAAGAACCAAAATTGAGGAGACAAACCATAAAAGATTCTTAATCATAGGAAACAAACTGAGGGTTGCTGGATGGAAGGGGGGTGGAGGGAATCGGGTAACTGGGTGATGGACATGGGGAGGGTATGTGTTGTAATGAGCACTGGGTCTTATATAAGATGGATGAATCACAGACCTGTAACCCTGAAACAAAGAATACATTATATGTTAATTAATTGAATTTAAATTTTAAAAATGCAGATAAAAAAAAGAAAACCAAAATTGAAAAACAGATGAATAGTTTAATGACACTGGAAAATGATCACAATATGTTGGGAGGAAAAAAGCTTGGTTAAAAATAGTACATTCAATAATAATTCCAATTTTAGAAAAAATGTAGAAAGACAATACTATATATTTTCCACAATGAGCATGCATTCTTTTATAATTTAAACAAGCCCTACATATTCATAGCCGACATATATAGGATTTTGGATGCCCAGCATCATCCCACTTCCTTATAATATCCCAGTTTTCTTAAGGGAAACAATCTTTGTCCCTCAGTGAGGAATCCTGACAGGAGGGCAAGTTTTAGCTCGCCCATCTCACATCCACGTCTCACTTAACGGAAGCCAGGAGGACTTTGACCCAGGAGGCAGCGCTACAAGAATGGGAGATCTTTGGGAGGATAGTCTCAGTGTGGTGGTAGCACTGTGAGTGTGGAAGTGGGTGGGCTGAGACTTCTTTGACCCCTGCCCTTTCCCAAGCCTTGAACTCCTCCTCCTAGTGTGCTCATTAGTCTTTCAATAAATCCTTTTTTGCTTACATTAGCCAGAATATGTGTCTGTTGCTTGCAACCAAGAACTCTTACTTGTCTTTAATAACTGGAAAACGAATAAAGCAAGCTACATTTAAACACAAGAGCAGCTACAGGGCTATTCTTTGCTAGAATAGTCTAAACACAGGTGAGCTTGATAGGGTTAGGAGGAAATGCTAAATGACCTGGCTCTGGTCACAGGATGCCAAATATCTGGTTGGAAACTGGAAAAACTAATTTAAAAATTTAGATGTCCCAAATATCCACTTATTTGACATCATGTGACAGCTGATGATTATTAGTCACTGATCTTTGTGATTTGGATTGACTTAAAATTTAGAACACTATGAAAGAATGAAATGTTAAACTTCACTGAACGAAGACCTTAAGCATGATGGTAATTAACCACATAGACTAATGGGAATGAAAGCCACCCTATATGTTGATTGCATTATGAAACCATAGGCCTTTAGCTAATACACTTTTAAAACCTGACCCCAGGAGAATGCTATGAATTACAGCTTTGTTGTTATACCTTAACAATAGCAAACATCTCCATATGTTCATCTACATTTAATTTTGGTAGCATGACACCATCTATTTTCAAAAGTTTTCCTTATGTCATCTGCTATTAAAATGATTACTGCCCTTGACACAAGTTTGCTAGGTATTAGTCACACATCTTCAGTCCTCATCTTTACATTTCAGGAGTGTTGGCTTCTAAAATCCTTTGACTCGCCTCAATTATTTAGTCAGTTTCTCTATCTCTCGTGGAGAAAATACCCTCCATGTGAGTCAGACCCAAGAATTGGACAAGTTCTAACACCTGGAGAACACAGCGCATTTAACAGAGACAATTACCTAGCTTTCTGGGAACAATTACTCTAAATACAATTTTAACTCAGTATGCAGTTTTTCATAATTTGCAATCAGTGTTGTTAAAGGCAGTAGGAAAATTACACGTTACACAATTTTACTTTAAATCAATACTTCTCACGTTTTAATGTGCATATGAATTATTATTATTTTCAAGATTTATTTATTTAGAGAGAGAGAGAATGCATGCGTGTGCAAGTAGGGGAGGGTCAGAGGAAGAGAATCCTCAAGCAAACTCCATGCCGAGTGCAGAGCCTGATCTCATGAAATCATGAGCTGAAACCAAGAGTCGGAAGCTTAGCTGACTGAGCCACCCAGGCGCCTCAATATGCATATGAATTATTGAGGGGTGTTGTTAAAATGATTCAGTGGGTGTTCTGGTTATCTGTTGCACAGCAGATCATCCCAAACTTAGTGGCTTAAAACAGCCATTAAATGATTACTCATTTATTTTGCTTACAAACCTGCAATTTGGGCAAGGCCTGATAGGGATAGCTTGTCCCCATACATGCTTAGATGGGAAAGTTGGATTCTGAGGGTAACTTAACAGCTGGTGGTTGAAATCATTTGAAGGTTTACTCATAGTCTGGTGGTTGATGCTGGCTGTTAACCGAGATCCTAGATGGGACTTTTGACCAGAAAGCTCATATGTATCCCTTCCAAGTGAATGCTTGGCTTCCTGACAGCATGGTGGCTGGGTTTCACCAAGTGTCCCAACAAAGCAATGTGAAAGTGCATGGCCGTCATTTTCTGAGCCATCAGAAAGAATGAAATCTTGCCATTTGCAACGATATGGATGGAGCTAGAATATATTGTGCTAAGCGAAATAAGTCGGTCAGAGAAAGACAAATACCATATGATTTTACTCATATGTGGAATTTAAGAAACAAAACAGATGAAAATAGGGGAAGGGAAAAAAAGGAGGGATGCAAACCATAGGAGACTCTTAATGATAGAGAACAAACTGAGGGTTGATGGAGGAAGGTGGGTGGGTGATGAGCTAGATGGGTGATGGGTGTTAAGGAGGGCACTTGTGATGAGCACTGGGTGTTATATGTAAGTGATGAATCACTAAATTCTACTCCTGAAGCCAATATTACACTATATGTTAACTAACTGGAATTTAAATAAAAACTTTGTTTGAAAACAAAGCTAGTTAGTTTTAAATTAATTTATCTTTATGACATCAATTTTTTAAATCCTGGGAAAATAATTTAATGTAGTCTCAAGGTCATATAGAACTATGAACCACCCCCACAAAGTGATAAGATAACCTTATGGGATGCTTCTCTTACAGAATCACTGAGGTCCATTCATTGTGAACTAGAGATTATTGAGTACCTTCAATGAGCTAGACACTGTTCCAGGTGCAAGGGCTACAAGATGAACAATGTTCCTGCTGCTATGAAGCTTACTTTGGGAGGGGAGGGTTGGGAGGAGCAAACTATAAACAAGTAAATAAATAAGTCATCACTTCTTAAAGTGTGGTCCATGGACTTTTGAGAATCGCCAAGACCCTTTCAGGTGTCTGCAAGATCAGTATTACACATGGGTGAAATATCCATCCAAAGTACAAATGAAAAATGGATTTTAATATAATGGAGGACAAAGTGTTCATTGATAGGGTTTCCGATTCCACACTGCAGTTAACCTTTCAGAAACTAATACTTGTCAAGTTTTGGTATAGTATCAAAGAAGAATATCTGAAAATGCTATGTCTACTTTTCCAACTACACTCTGTATAAAGCCAGATTATCTTCCTAAATTTAAACCAAAACAAGATACTGCAATAAATTGAATGCAGAAGCAGTTAGGAGAATTGAGCTTTCTGTTAAACCAGGCTTTAAAGAGACCTGCAAATGTGTAAAGCAATACCGCTCTTCTTGCTTATTTTTTTTGTCCAGAAAATATATTTGTTTTTATATAAAATATGCTATTTATGTTTGCATATAATGAGTTTTCATTGATGTCTAAAATCAATTGACAAATACTTCATAGAGTTTTCTCATTTTTGATTTTGAATATGATAAATATGGATAGATGTAAACCACATCAAGAAAAGCTTTTAGAAATACTCCGTAGCAGCGGGTGCCTGGCTGGCTCAGTTGGTTGAGCGGCTGCCTTCGGCTCAGGTCATGATCCTGGAGTCCCTGGATCGAGTCCCGCATCGGGCTCCCTGCTCAGCAAGGAGTCTGCTTCTCCCTCTGGCCCTCCCCCCTCTCATGCTCTCTCCCTCTATCTCATTCTCTCTCTCAAATAAATAAATAAAATCTTAAAAAAAAAAATACTCAGTAGCGGCAAACATTTCCCAAGGGGTGTGAACCTTCACACTTCTAAGTTGCATCACCTGTCATCTTGTGTGGCCATTTAGTATGTCAGAACCCATACCCTGCCGTGTGGTCTCATCTGAGTCCAGAAATAGGAGCAGGTGGAAACTCTGGGTGTGTGGTTTGCCTGTTTATGTCGTGGCAGCAAGAGGTAGAGCCATGCACTGAGGTGAAACGAGAAGCTGAGGGTCTGACAGGTGGCTGGTGCCAAGGGAGCTGGGAAGGCATATATCCTTGTGTCCGATACAAGTGTATCTTGGTCACCTTTTCATGGCAGTACCTATAGGCCCATTCATTCTTCAAAACAGACATATGGCTTTATAATATTATAAGGATGAATGATGATTTTTTTAACCCAGTTCCCATTGTCAGGCATTTGGGTTGTTTCCAACTTTTGCTTTACAAATGATGCTGAAATGACCAGCTCATGAAATAAACATTGAAAAAATGAACAAGATAATTGCAGTAGTGATCAGTGTTTTGTAGACAATCACCAGAATATAAGCCTCATAGGAGTAGGGATTTTTAAAAAAGATTTTATTTATTTGAGAGAGAGAGAGGGAGGGAGAGTCTGAGCGGGGGTGGGGGAGGAGCAGAGGGGAAGGGAGAGGGAGCAGGAGAGAGAATCTCAAGCAGACTCTGAGCTGAGTGTGAGCCTGACGCGGGGCTCGATCCCATGACCCTGAGATCCTGACCTGAGCTGAAACCAGGAGTTGGACACTTAACTGACTGAGCCACCCCAAGTGCTCCCGGAGTAAGGATTTTAATGTGTTTTGTTCACCACTATATCCCCAGCAGTTAGAATAGGGCCTGTCATATAGCAGATACTCAAGAAGGATTTGCAAAAAGTCTGGAACAAGATATGATAGTGATTGGGAGCAGTACTCAGGAACACCTGCATTTAAGCTGGGAGCTGAGTGAGGGGAGAGAGCCAGCCTTGGGAAGGGTGAGGGTTTCCAGGGGTTTTCAGGCAGAGGCGAGAGGCTTGCAAAGGCTGAGACCTCTTGGCATGTTTGAAAAACGAAACGGTTCATGTGCTGGAGGGTGGTGAGCGAGGGAAGAGTGTCAGACATGAGGTTGGAGAAGACAGTGGGGCCAGATCAACAGGACCTGGTCAGCCCTCATAATAAAGAGTTTCAAGTTTACAAGGCAGCTGAAAAACACTGTGGTTTTACCAGGAAAATGACATGATCTGATTTATGTTTTTAAAAGCTTACTCTGACCACCTCATACCTACGAGGATGGCTACTGCCAAATATATTTATATATATTTAAGTGTTGGTGAAAATGTGGAGAAATGGAGACCCTTGTGCACGGCTGGTGGGAATGTAAAGTGGTGTAGGCACGATGGGACACAATATGACCGTTCCTCAAAAAAATTAAAAATAGAATTACCAGAGGATCCAGGGGTTCCACTCCTGGATGTATCCCCAGAAGAATTGAAAGTAGGGACTTGAGCAGCTATTTGTACGCCCATGTTCATAGCATCATTTACAATAGCCAAAAGGTGAAAACAGCCCAAATGTCCATCATCAGGATGGATAAACTAAAAGGGGTATGCACATAAATGGAATATTCTTCAGCTTTAAAAAAAGGAAGGAAATTCTGGCTCTGCTACCACATGGATGAAGCTGAACTAAGCCAGTTATAAATGGACAAATGCTGTGTGATTCTACTTATAGGAGGTACAGAGAGTCACCAAACTCTTAGAGACAGGAAGCAGAATGGTGGCTGCCAGGAGCCAGGTGAAATGGGGAAATGAGGGTTGTTTAATGGGGACAGAATTTCGGTTTTGCAAGATGAAGAGTTCTGTGGATGCTAACGGCTGCCACTGACCTGTACACCTAAAAATGGTTAAAATGAGAAATTTTTATGTTAGGCCTGTTTTACCACAATTCTAGATGTGCTCTAGAGAAAAGTTTGTAGAGGGACATGGCTGGTGGTCCTGTCAGTAGCCTTCCTTCTTCCTGACCGTTATCTGTTTTCTCCTCTCTCCTTCTGGCAGAGTAGGACTTAGTTCACATTTCCACTCCCTGTCCTAACAGCTGTAAGCTCTAGGAGAGAATGATCCACCCCCTCCTTCGGGGGTGAGCCTCCCTGCATAAGGCAGAGGTTCCTAAAATGCAGCCAGAGGCCCTGGGGTTTCTGAGACCCTTTTTAGGGGTCTGTGAGTTTCTCCCTTTTCCAGCTACATATCTGAATGAGGCTGGATTTTTTTTTTTTTAAATACTTACTTCTACCAACAGATTCCAACAGATTCAACGAATGCAAAAGCATATATGAGAATCCAACTGTCTTACACTAAGCCAAATATTAAAGTATTTGCAAAAATGGAAAGCAAGGCCACTGTTCTCATTCAATGCTTTCACTATGGCTAACAACAGAACTTCCATATGATCCAGCAATCCCTCTTCTGGGTATAACACTCCCCAAAAGGAAATCAGTATCTTGAAGAGATATGTGCACTCCCATGTTCATTGCAGTATTATTCACAAGAGCCAAGACATGGAAACAACCGAAGTTTTCGTCAACGGATGAATTGATAAAGAAATTGTATGTACATTCGATGGAATATTCTCCAGCCTTAAAAAAGAAGGAAATCTTGCCATTTGTGACAACATGGATGAACCTGGAGGACATTATGCCAAGTGAAATAAATCAGACACAGAAAGAAAAAAAAAAACTGCATGATCTCACTTCTATGTTGACTCTAAAAAAAGTCAAATACATAGAAGCAGAGAGTAGAAAGATGGTTTCCAGGGCCTAAAGTAGGGAGAAATGGGGAGATGTTGGCCAAAAGGTACAAAGTTGCAGTTATGTAGGATGAGTAAGTCTAGAGATCTAACATACAACATGACTAGAGTTAATAATACTGTATTGAATACTGGAAATTTGCTGAGAGAACAGATTTCAGGTGCTGTCATCACGCACACACTTGGTAACTATGTGCGAGGACAAGTATGTCAATGAGCATGATTGTAGTAAGCACTTGTATGTATATCAAATCATCATGTTTACATCTTAAATACATGTAATTTTTATTTTAAAAATGCTTTTGCTTTGGAAAATACAGCTATTAACATGTTAACATTTAATGGATTTATTGTTGTTGTTTTTAAATTAATAATTATTTAGAAATTTTAGTAATAGATATAAACTTGGAATCCTTAATTTTTTTTTTTAAAGATTTTATTTATTTGACAGAGAGAGACACAGCAAGAGAGGGAGCACAAGCAGGGGGAGTGGGAGAGGGAGAAGCAGGCTCCCCGCCAAGCAGGGAGCCCGATGCGGGGCTCAATCCCAGGACCCCGGGATCATGACCTGAGCCGAAGGCAGACGCTCAATGACTGAGCCACCCAGGTGCTGGAATCCTTAATTTTTAAGCACCTGAACTGGTCCCAAGATAAACAATGTTTGAGAACCACTGGCCTGGAGTAATGCCATTCCCTTTGCTGGGAGTTGGTGTGGGAAGGTTCATGGACCTCAGAAATGTCCAATGAGAACAGAGAGGAAGTCTACTGGGAAGTTTCTGGGAAAAGTTTGTCTAGTCCTAGAAGTGAGCCCCAGGAAGGCATTCTCTTCTTCCCCTGGATGTTGATGTGTCTGGATGTGATGCGTGGAGCTGCCAGGGCTGCCTTCCTACCAGCTTGAGGAGAAACACACCACCAAAGATGGCAGTGATGTTTCCAAATTTCATGATTACAGTAATTCGATGAACATCTTTCTACATAATATATCTTTGCTTGAGTATTTTGGTGGAATAAATTCTTAGAATCGGAGGTGCTGGATATCATCAGAATATAGACATTTAAAATTTTAATATCAACTGTTGGTAAGTTGTCTTCCCCCAAGTTTTTACCAACAAAAATGTCTCCCAATATTTATTTAACAAGCACTTATGTAAAGTTTACTATGTGCTAGGCAACTGTTCTAAGGTTTTTACAAATATTAACTCACTAATAGTATATGTGAATGCCTATTTCTCTATACCTTTGCTAAATTATTATTTATTCCTGCTTATCTGAGAAGCAGAAAATATCTTATAGTTGCATATCTTTACAACTTGCAGTTAGTATGGTTGAACATTTTTAAAATGTTATCTTTAAATGGTCTATTCATGCCCTTGGTCCAATTTCCTTCTGGGTTTCATCTTTCTTGTTCTTATTAATTTCTAAGAGCTCTGTGTATATTAGGGATAATTGCCCTTTAATATCTTATGTGTGACAGATAAAGTTCAATAATCACTGATTCACAATTCCAACACCTAAGAAGTCCTTAAGTTTGTCAATTTGGTGCAAATTCATTTGCTAACAAAATGTGACCTCAGCTGACATAAGACTATTTTTAGCCTTTGTATATTCCACTTAATGTGAATAGTGGAATTTTCTTCAGCAAAACTGAAGAAAAAGACTGATTATATGGCACTGGCCTAGACCTCACTGGTGGTAGTATTTATATACTATATATTACTTTTTCTAAGTTTGGAAAAACTCAAAATCCCATGAAAGCTTTGTCCCCAAGGATTTCAAGTAAGAGATTGCGGAGTTTATTTACACACATAATGTTTGAGGGTTTTCTAGTGCCTCTGAGGCCTTGCACCCGATAAGGCCTGCATGCCGTTGGATATAGGAGTTAAAATTCAGGGCAGAGATTAGGGTTAGAGAAGCAGATTTTGGATTTATCAGCATATAGATGATGATTACATTAGAATCATGAGGGCACATGTCAGAAACTGTGCATTGCCAGAAGAGCAATGGGAACATCGGTGTTTAAGGGATGAATGAAGAAGCGTGGAGAAGCAAGCAGGAATTGGACAGAGCAGAGGTGTGATCATTCTGGACTGTGACCAACAACAGTGGCCATGGACGACACAGTGCAGTTGCCTGGCTTCACAGTCTCAGTGGAGTTATTGTTGGATGTCAGAGTGAATGTAGCCTTTTGGAGCATGTGTGCGGGGAATGGGGCAGGAAGGGCTCATGGTTGCCTCTGTGTCCAGGCTCAGGGATCTGGCCTCAACATTCCTAACAACCCAGCATATTTCCATCAGTCTTCTTGGGAAGGGTTATGCAGGCTCCCTCTCCCATAAGTTCTGTGAAAAGATTTGCAGCACTTTCCCAGCCCCATCAGCTCCCTGTGGGCCCCATCCTCTAGCAAATGGCTCAGACCTTAACATGCGCGAGCTATTGCGATAGTGGGTGTGGGCAGAAGTTGGTCCCTGACACTGATGCTGGGCCAGAGGAGACCAGAAGGAGGTTCGACTTCTTCCGTTTATTCTTTCAGATAGGCCATGTCGGCAACCTTGGCAGGAGCAGTTAGAAAATACTTGCTGGTAGACCGCCACTTTCAAAGACAGGACAGCTGGAACCTTCTAACCTGCCCGCTGCAGAACAGTCTGTAAACCAGTTACATCTGGTCTCCTGTCTCATGGAAGAAAAATCTGTTTTTCCTTTTCAGTTGAATGTTCTCAGTCTTCAAATGTGTGCCTTTTGTTCATTCTAATTCGCCTACATCTGCATAAAACAAAAGTTCATTTTCAGAGCAGTGTGGAGGGGGACTGTGCACAATCCCAGTTATTGTATAGAAAAGCTGTGTGCCTAACTTTTTATTCAGCGAGAAAATAATATATCCAAGATGTTAACGTGGGTGTTTTCTGTAGCTCATACTGGTGATGTCTTGTCTCTCAAGAAACAATGGGCGTTTATTTGGAATTGCTTAGATTTAGTTACACTACTTTTTATTTCAAATGGCTCCCCAAATGGCTCTTAAGTGGGTGAAAAAATGAGTTAATTTCTTGAATATTTTAAATAGTTCTCATAGGTTCTAATCTTACCTACAGTGGAGACATTTGGAAGTTTATAATGTTAACATTATTTCATCAAGCTAATATGAAATGAGGAACATTAAATATTTTGGTGTATGTCATGACACAAATAATTCCAATCCTGAGCTAATTTTTGCATACATTTTCTTTAAAAAGCACTTCTCTTCCAACACTACTGAATTGTACACCTAAAAATAATTAAAATGGTAAATTTTATGTGCATCTTACCACAATAAGACAAACTTCTAAATTTTCAAAATTTGGAGCATTTATTTAATAAAGAAGTACTTTCAATAAATGTTTATTTCCATTTGAGAGAACTTGTGGATTTGTTTTCATATATAGTCAGTGATTATGAAGGCTTAATTTAAAATAAACCCTTCAGATGTGAGATATATCTATTTACATTTGTTTTTATATATATTTGAACTCAGAGAAACATTTTACTTAAAAAATTTGGAATGTTCATAAATTTGCATGTCATCTTTGCACAGGGGGTCATGTTAATCTTCTGTGTATCATTCCAATTTTTAGTATATCTGCTGCTGAAGCAGGCACCAGATTTTTTTTTAACTCTAGAAAAGGTTACTTGGCATCAAAGAATGATAGAGCAACAAGAGATGAAAGAGTCACCATGAGGTTTTCAAATGACAATGCATTGTTCTACAAATGAGTAAGTTAAATTCTGTTAGGTCAAGAACCTGGAACTAGCATCCAAAGCCCTCTTCAAAGGAGAGCCACTGAAGACAGAATACCAAGCTGAGCCCTGAAAAGTCAAACATGCTTTAGAAAACTTGTTTCAAAAAGCAGTGGTTCCGGGACGCCTGGGTGGCTCAGTCTGTTAAGCAGCTGCCTTCGGCCCAGGTCATGATCCCAGGGTCCTGGGATCGAGTCCCACATCGGGCTCCTTGCCCAGATTTTAAATAAAATCTTTAAAAAAAAAAAAAAAAGCAGTGATTCTCCCACCCCCAAATCAAAACAAAACAAAAAAAGGGTTCCCTGGTCCACCTTACCTGTTTGCCACTCTCCAGAAGCAGCCACTTTCATTTTTTTCATCTCCCAATCCCTGCTACTTCTTGATTATTCATGGTTAAGCATTATCAGTTGTCACTATGGAAGATGAGGAGTGAACCCTCTTCATCACACATACACACACATACACTCCCACCTAACCTCTCCTCCTCTCAATTAGTGAAGACTTTTTGTTTTCTGAATATTTTTTTCTTATGGTCCCTTGGTTTTTTGTTTCTTTTTTTAAAATTAATTAATTAATTTGACAGAGAGAGACCAGCGAGAGAGGGAACACAAGCAGGGGGAGGGGGAGAGGGAGAAGCAGGCTTCCCGCCGAGCAGGGAGCCCGATGCGCGGCTCAATCCCAGGACCCTGGGATCATGACCTGAGCTGAAGGCAGACGCTTAATGACTGAGCCACCCAGGCCCCCTGTTTCTTTTTTAGTGGAGACAAACTTTTTTATTATTTCAAAACCTGAGAATATTAGTGGTAGCTCTTTAAAATGTTCCCTTCTCCCTTCATAGACCCACTTTCTATTTTTTTAATTGTTAATTTTTTTTTTAAGATTTTATTTATTTATTTGACAGAGAGAGAGAGAACACAAGTAGGCAGAGCGGCAGGCAGAGGGAGAGGGAGAAGCAGGCTCTCCACCGAGCAGGGAGCCAGACGTGGGGCTCGATCCCAGGACCCCAGGATCATGACCTGAGCCGAAGGCAGCCGTTTAACCGACTGAGCCACCCAGGTGCCCCTCTCCCTATTATTTTTAAAATTTGTTTTGTTTTGATCCTTTCACTTTAAAGGCTTTCCTCAAATGCCTGATGATCCTTGGTTGCCTGTACATATTTAAGATGGCGACACAAAGAAGCTGACTGGAAGCAATTAATTCATGTAAGTAAGATTTCTTGACTGACATTTCTGAAACTGCTTCCTTGGGTACCCTCAGTATCAGCTGTCAAATTTTTCACAGAAGAATCTTATCTTCTGGATGGGGAGCATAAGCCTGGCTGCCAGCATTCAGGTAGCCAAGTGAGGGGAAAAGGGCTGAAGTTTTAAATAATAATTATAAACTTTCATATTACTTTCTGTATCAGTCATGGTCCAAAGGGATTAAGTATAAATGGGTACAGACAACTTCAAAGAACACTCTAGGGCTAAGGGAGAGTACCCAAGAAAGACACAAACCTTGAAGGGGGCCCCTCCCCCATGTCTGGGATTCAGATCTCATTGGCGAAGGTGTGACTGCAGTCCAGTGGATGGTGAAGTTTTCTAGGGTTCCCAGGCAAGCAGGGAACCATGACTGGCACTGGGAAGAACCATATATCCCTGGGATACAAGAGGGGTGAGCCTAGCACACCCCTCCTCCAGAGGATAGGTGAGCAGGAAATGCCTCTCCATGAGGCTGAAGGGCAGGCAGGCTCACAGAGGGAATCAGGCCTTTGGAAGTCCATTCACCGGCCACCAGAGAGGCAGTCACATGGCCAGGGCTGCAAGCTCACTTAGAGACTGTGTATCCTGGAGCTAAGAGCCACTGGATGTCTCCACCCAAAACCACAACAAACACACCACTAACAACTGGATGGTATTAACAAGAAAAAGCAAACTAAAGCATGCCAGCTGAGAAAGGAGAAAAGGAAAAATGCTTGAAGGGTCCAGCTCAATCCTATAGTGTAGCCAATTGTATTAGTTTGCTAGGGCTGCCATAACCAAGTACCACAGCCTGACTGACTTAACAGAAATTTATGGTCTCACAACTGAGGAGGCTGAAGTCCAAAATCAGGGTGTTGGCAGAGTTGATTCCTTCTGAGGGCCAAGGGAAGGATCTATGCCAGACCTCTCCTTGGGTTGTAGATGACTGTGTTCTTCCTGTGTCTCCTCACACCATCTTCCCTCTGTGTCAAATTAGTCTTTATAAGGACCCCAGACATAGTGGATTAAGAGACACTCTGGTGACCTTTAACTTCATTACCTCTGAAAAGACCCCATTATCCAAGTAAGGTCATATTCTAAGGTGCTAGGGGTTTGGACTTTAACATAGGAATTGAAGGGGGGGCGCACAATTCAACCCCTAATAGCAACTAAGGGTGAATTTGGGGATGAGAGGCAATAAATTGATAATTGGCATGCTCCTTACTCCTCAGTAGGTCACCTTACCCTCAGCTCTTCCTGGTGTTTCCTAGTATAGAGACCCTCTGTTTTATCCCTTCTAAATAAACACACAGGCTTATGCAGGGATGTTGGAGAGGCAGTTGCCAAGCTGCGTAGTATTGAAGACCCCATCTGGGGATCAAATTTAAAGTCCTAAATACTTTCAACTAATCCTATATTCAGGCTCCTCCCGCTGGTACCTGATGTCATATTCATAACGTTTGGGAGTTCTATGGGGGGGATATTGGGTTGCTTCTTGGCATTCCCCACTGTTGGCTTAGGAGTCAGGTTTCTGGGGTCTGCTAAGTTTTGCTTTCCAGTTTCCAGAATGTTATTGCTGTCATCTCCATTTCCTGTGGCTTTATAAATTATTAAATAAACCTTTTATCTCAGAATAATTTTAGATTTACAAGGTTGTAAAGGTAATAGAGGGAATTTCCTTATACCCTCTACCCAGTTTCTCCTAATGTTAACATCTTACATCACCATTGCATCAAAACTAAGAAATTAACTGTTACGTTCCTTATTCACCAGGTTTTCCACTGGTTATCTTTTTGTTCCAGGATCCAATCTTAAGACACCACACTGCATTTAGTTGTCAAGTCTCCTTAGTCTCCTGTGATTTTTGACAGCTTGTCTTTCCTTGTTTTTCATGACCACGACACTTTGGAAGAGTACTGGTTAGCATTTTGTAGAATGATCCTCTAATTGGTTTGTCTGGTGTTCTTCTCACAATTAGACTGGGGTGAGGAGTTTTGGGGGAGAATAACAGTGGTGAAGTGCCCTCCTCACATATGAGGGATACAAAATATCTACATGTATCATTGGCAATCACTTGGTTAAGGTAAAAAGTTCAGCAGTGGCTCTCTTCTGTAAGGTAGAACCTGCCTGATGGTAAATGAGGCTGTTATAGAACTAGATTCAATGGAGGGGATGAAATTCTCCCCACCTTCTCCAATATAAAGGCCAGGTGGTGGTGCCTAACTAGCAGAAGACAGATGAATACAACTATCATACTGTGCAACAGGGCTGGCCTGGCAGCCGAGGGGACTGGACTCAAAGAGAATTATAGATATGACTAACAGAACACAGTATGTCTAGGGGCAACATATATGGGCAGTTTTTACCAGCAGGATATTGATGGAAGATGACAGGGAAGCTGAGGGTAGTTGCCCTAATAAAGTCACAACCCTTTCCCCAGTTAGCCAAGCCAGTTTTCCAACTCAGAACACACAATAAAGAGGTTGAGAACCCAGAAGGAAGGACCTGGCAGCAACACAAGCATGCACAAACTAAAACAATTGCCCATCTGGCCCCAAAAGGAATTAAGGTCATTTATTCAGAACTGTACAACAGAGAAAGGGGGATAGGGATACCTGAATATTTTGAGGGAGGGCTACTGGACACAGGTCGGGGTTGACACTGACACCCAGAAATCTGAAGCATCATCATGGCGGGAGGGGTGCATATAGAGGCACAGTAATAATAACAGAAGTGTTGGGCGGTGCCTGGATGGCTCAGTTGGTTAAGTGTCTGACTTAGGCTCAGGTCATGATCCCAGAGTCCTGGGATCGAGCCCTGCATCGGGCTCCCTGCTCAGTGGGGACCCTGCTTCTCCCTCTTCTGCTCCCCCTGCTTGTGCTCTCTCCCGTCAAGTAAATTAAAAAAATAAATAAATAACAGAAGTGTTGGCCAAGTTATAAATGTATATGTGCCCATATTATAACTGCATTATGCTAATGGGTTGGAAGAATATTGTTAAAATGTCTATGCTACAAAGCAATCTACAAATGTAATGCAATCCCTATCAAAATACCAACAGCATTTTTCAGAGCTAGAACAATCATAAAATTTGTATGGATCCACAAAAGACCTTGAATAGCCAAAGCAATCTTGAAAAAGAAAAATGAAACTGGATATATCACAATTCCAGACTTCAAATTATATTACAAAGCTGCAGCAACGATCAAAACAGTATGGCACTGGCACAAAAATAGACACACAGATCAATGAAACAGACTAGAAAACCCAGAAATAAATCCACAATTATATGGTCAATTAATCTTCAATAAAGGAGGAAAGAATATGCAATTGGAAAAAGACAGTCTCTTTAACAAACGGTGTTGGGAAAACTGGACAGCTACATGCAAAAGAATGAAACTGGACACTGTCTTTCACCACACAAAAATAAACTCAAAAATGGATTAAGGACCTAAATGTGAGACATGAAGTCATAAAAATCCTAGAAGAGAGCACAGTAATTTCTTTTGACATTGGCGATAACAACATCTTTCTAGTTAAGTCTCCTAAGGCAAGGGAAATAAAAGCAAAAATAAACTTTTGGCACTGCATCAAAATAAAAAGCTTCTACACAGGAAAGCAAACAGTCGACAAAACTAAAACACAATATACTGAATGGGAGAAGGTATTTGCAAATGACATATCTGATAAAAGGGTTAGCATCCAAAATACATAAAGAACTGATACAGGGCGCCTGGGTGGCTCAATTAAGTGTCTGACTCTTGTTTTTGGCTCAGGTCATGATCTCATCATCTTGAGATTGAGCGCTGCGTTGGGCTCCGTGCTCAGTGGGGGGTCTGCTTGAGATTCTTTCCCTCTGCCTCTCCCCCCACTTGCTCATTCTAAAAATAAATCTTAAAAAAAAAAAACCCTTAAAAACACTTAAAAACCAAATAATCCAATTTAAAAATGTACAGAAGACACTTCTCCAAAGACATCCAGATGGCCAACAGACATGAAAAGATGCTCAACATCACTCATCATCAGGGAAATACAAGTCAAAACCACAATGAGGGATCACCTCACACCTATCAGAATGGCTAATTAAGACACAAGAAAACAGGTATTGGTGAGGATGTGGAGAAAAAGGAATGCTCTTGCACTGTAGGTGAGAATGCAAACAGTATGGAGGTTCCTCAAAATGTTAAAAATAGTACTATCCTATGATCCAGTAATTGTACTGTACTTATCCCCAAATTACAAAAACATTAATTCAAAGGATACATGCACCCCTATGTTTATTGCAGCACTATTTACAATGGCCAAACTATGAAAACAGCCCGTGTCCAATGATAGATGAATGGATAAAGATACCGTGTGCATGTGTGTATATATGTATATAATAGAATATTACCTATCTATCCATAAAAAAGAATGAAAACTGATAAGAACAGATACTACACTTGATCTTAGCCAAAAGGCCAGGAAGCGATGAAATGTTGCCATTTGCAACATGGATGGATCTAGAGAGTATAATGCTAAGTGAAGTCAGAGAAAGACACATACAATATGATTTCACTCGTATGTGGAACTCAAGAACATTAACGAGACGAGGAAATACAAGAGTGAGAACAAACCAAGAAACAGACTCTTAACCATAGAGAACAAACTGCTGGTTACCAGAGGGGAGGTGAATGAAAGAGGTGATGGGGATTAAAGAGTACTTATCATGAGGAGCAGAGTAATGTATAGAATAGTTAAAAAAAAATGCATATGCTTTGCAGGCTCATCTCTTGGGTCATTTCCCTGTCTGCATGTGTAACTAGAATTGACATACTCAATAAGTGGCAGGACTCCCCACATGCAACTTTGGCCTGTGGGATACAGGCTATGCCAAAGGCAAACAGAAGCCTCTGAAACTGCTGTGCCCTCCCTTCCCACACCTACCAGCCAAATCAGTATATAATGTGCTCCCTTCAGATTACAGGAGGACCAAAAGCAGTTTACATTCACATGTAGCAGACAACATACACGTACAATTTTGCTCCAGGGCCATGTTAACTCTCCTGCCCTCTGTCCTAAGTTTGAAGTGATCTGGATTATCTGGTCATTCCACAGAACATCACATCGACACTGTTAAGCTTATTGAGCTGGATGAGACAGAAGTGGTTAGCACACTGGAGGCCCTGATAAGACAGACTGCATCAGTGTCCAGTTAGGAGATAACCTTATTAAGAATCTGTTTCCATTTAAATCTCTCCATGAAAGGGAAAAATGACAGAGGCTCATAGAGCACTCTTAAAAGATAATAACCAAATAACATACAAAAACAAGGAAAAAAGGCACAACTGGTCCACTGGATGAGGATAATGAAATGATCATTTTGAAACTTTCAAGTAAAGGAAAAGAATCAATCATTTATCCTGTTTTCCCTATACAAACTATACCACTGGGTAATCAAATAGATGAAGGCAAAGTTCTCAATCGCAACCAACAAGTGAAAGAATGACCAAATTAGAATATTGCCATTCTGGGGTGCCTGGGTGGCTCAGTCGTTAAGCGTCTGCCTTCGGCTCAGGTCATGGTCCCAGGGTCCTGGGATCGAGTCCCACATCAGGCTCCCTGCTCGGCAGGAAGTCTGCTTCTCCCTCTCCCACTCCCCCTGCTTGTGTTCCTGCTCTCGCTCTGTCAAATAAATAAAATCTTAAAAAAAAAAAAAAATGCCATTCTGTAACCCCTAATTAATTGATGGATAAAGGGACTGATCATCAATGGCAGCTTATAACCCAGTAAGAACTAGACATTATGTGCCACCTGATGGAAGAGTACCACACCACCTATGAAGTAATGCTGCCCCCCTCCCAACAAAAACAAAAATCTGAATCTGAAGTCTCTGGATCCAGAATAAATTCACAGGAAATACCAAGGACAGTTGTATCAAAGGAATGCAATCAGCAAAATTTGGGAATCTACACAACGAATAACCTCTTTTCCTCATAAACTAATTATTAGGGGGAAAAAAAATGGGAGGGAATACTACTGCAATATATGGATTTTAATTGGATCTGGATTCAAACAGTTTATAAACATTGAAATTTTGTTTAGGAAATTATTTTTTGTGTGTGATAATGGTATTTGTATGTTTTAAGGAGTATTTTAATATATATGCTGAAATATTTATGTATAAATACATATGATATCTGGGATTGCTTCAAAATAATAAGGGGAGGGGACACACAAGTGGGGTTATGGATGAAATAAGATGAAGATTAGCCATGAGCTGCTTAATTGTTGAAACTGAGTGATAGGTACTTGGATCTTCATTATTTACTATATGCTTTTATATGTGATTAAACATTTGGAATTTAAAAATATTATCCCTCTCCCCTACCCCCAACAAAAAGCCAAATCACCACTAGAATTCATGAATAGTCTTTTAGTTTTCTCCAGCTAGGCCTGAATGACCACTGAGGACCACTGAGTAAATATTGAAAAAACAAACACATCTTATACAGGTTAATGAAACAATCGGGCTCAGATCAACAGAACCATGTAGGGAGGCTACACTAAATAACATAGGTGAGACTGAGGATTCATTTCTGGCTCTTAATTTTTCAGTCTACATATTTAATACCCACTGTCCAAAGAGTATGCAATACATTAGGAAACAAAATATATACGAGTATAACATTTTAGTCACCATCTGCAAGACAAAAGGCCACTTAGTCCTATAAAATCAACCTAATACTTAATCAAATAAATTTTAAGAAAGTTATTACATTTCAAAAAATTTTTCCTCTTTATTTAAACATAAAACACATTTACAGCATGCAGGTTAACTTAAAACTTAAAAATTATATGGCGTCTTCCCAAACCAATTATCTTTGAGTGTATCTTCAAGCACTGAAAATAAACCAACATATTCCACAGGTATACGCAGATTCTTTTCTGTCACCTTATGTCAAATTGAAAGTTACGAACAGTAGCTTGCTTAAGTTAGGCAAATAATTTAATTGATCACCATGAATAAATATTACTCTTTTATTTCACTGAGTTTCTCTTCTGAACCATTTATCAATACCATTCAGAGGAACGTTAATATTCAGTCAAAAAAAAAAAGACACCGCTAATTGAAGTAAGCGTCAATGTTCTAGATGATCAGAAATTTTCATTTGTAAGAGTAAATGCTGTTTAATGACCTACCATAGCAAAAAGAGTTCACTGAAAACTAATTTATGAAATTCTTTGTACACTTTGTGAAAGTCTGAAATTATAAATAGAAAAGAACCACTTCGATATTTAAAAAACCCTAACATGGTGTATTCTGAACCACATGCTAGATACAATTGTTTGTTACACAGCACCAATACCCGTGATACATCTTACAAGAATGAAACTACCATAATGTTCAGATGAAAGAGAAAAAAAATTCTATTTCATTTAATACTGCCAAAGAAGCTTTCTTTTGAAAACAAAGTATCAGTGTCTATGTGAATGCAGTCCAATATTTCTCCATTTAGAAAACTATCACCAAAATTAGGCGATAGCACTTTTTTTTAGTTAACTGTATTACTTCAATCTTGCTGCACACCAAGTTTTCATCTCAATTTCTGGAGTGTTTCTTTTGACCAATCCGAAAAGCAACACAATCATTTTAAAGGTTGCAGACTACAACAGCAAGGACTTTTGACTGTTAAAAAAATAAATAAATAAATTTATCTTTTAAATCAAAACTATTATAAAAGTGGAAATTACAATAGTTAAATAGAAAAATAAGCCAATTATGATCTGAGTCTTCTATGGCTCCAAATTTAATACAAATATCTGTGTATAAAACTTTTTCAAAAAGTTAATTCTGCCAGCAAGATCCTAACACAGAATTTTCCAACTTTCTGTACTGACTGAATCACCTTAAATCGTCCTTCTCTGCAAATTTCTGCTAACATAGGTATAGTCACCCCACACACAGATGAAGCAAATATTGAAATCTCTCTCCCTATTACATTTAGAGCTTCCGAAAGTAATCTTTTGACGTCGTTTAATCAGCTGAGGAAAAAGTGGCAAAAACGGATACACTTAGTACGAATTACAAAATTATGGGCTATAGCCAATTAAAATTTCTTTGAGGATTATTAGTGACTTGCACTTTACTATTTCTAGACTAACTAAACAAGAAATAAATTACAGTATATGACTTAGTGTAGCAGGTTAAAAACACCTCAGGGATTTCAGACCAAAATTCACCTACAGATTTATAAGCTTACCGTTAAGTTCTTCCATACTTTTTCTCAATTTCCACTGGTTATAAATTTAGATCAACCAATACAGTAGTTAACAATATAAATGCTGTTTAATCCTGTAGAATCTTAATTCATTTCACTATATTAAGATGACAAATTAGTATCTGTCCAATTCTTGTATTAATTAGCAGGCTCACCAGAATGAAGCAGAGTGTTTTCATTCCATCACGCCATGTTGATTATAGAACTGGGAAGAGAAATAGAATTCCTTCTCCAAAACCTCTTTCTTAAACGGAGATTTGCTTTTGATATTTTAAGGTATTTCTCAACAGGCATTTCATGAAGAGAATTAAAGTAGCCGTGCTCAGTCTCAAATGCCTCGTTATGCAGTTTTAAGGTTTCAGTGCTCAAATAGTAGTTTTCAGAAGCAAACTTCAGACACAATACAAAATTTAACTCTGAAATCATTTCAAGGGATTTTAAAGTACAGTACTGACCTGATATATTTTGTGGGCATGTAGTGTTTTAAGTGGTGAAATTTATGACATTTAATCTAAATGTTCCATTTTCCCTAAAGTAAGGAAGACATTTTACTAAGAAAAGAAAAATAAGAAGCAGTAGCAGCTACGTAACTTAAACTGAGATTAAAAAACACAAACACACACAAAAAAAACCAAGTACAAAAAGCACAATCCTATATGGTACAGTTAGCTTGGCACAATGAAGACTAAATTTAAGACACGAAAGACAAACTGTGTAATAAATAGGACCACAGTTGTAAACTGTCATTTTTTCCCCTCCTAAGACGCCAAAATTGCACTCTAGTTGTGTTGGGAAGCAGCAGAGTTTACAAGAAGAGTGGGTAGGAAGCGGCTGTACAGGCCAGGTATAATTTATACATTAAAAAAAGGTTGTAATTCTACAATTCCCAGGGGGTAGAGGTTATAGTCAGTGAATGACTCTGCTTGATATTATGTCCTCTTCATTCTTCAATTATTTTCAACGCCTGAAAACAGATGAGAAAATACTTTTATTTATACAAAACAAGTTTGAAGTAATCATGAAAAGAATGAAACAAGTAAATACAACATACCAACATATTTAAAAACATTTTAGCCACTAGCTTAGACCACTTTCCCCCAAAGTAAAAAGATGGCACTATTAAATGATTTGATTCCTTTTCTTTTTATTTAGCTTCTAAGCAGTTTATGAACAGCACAATACTTAAAACGTCAACCCTTTGTTTTTATTCTCCCCAAGAGAGTTATAAGTACATGTAGGAATTAAATTTTTTGAAAAAAGTGAAATATGGTTAATAAAATAGAAGTCAGTAGACAGTGTCAGTGACAGTCTTAAGCCAAAGACCATGAACTAATAAGCAGTGTTATATTCATGGTAGCTGTAAAAAATAAAAAGTGGGGTGGAGAGAAGGATAGGTATAAACAAGAGATACATGCTATAGGAAAAGTAAGAGTGAAATCAACAATTCCAGCTGCTGTTACCTGGAAGCATCCTTGTATTAAACTACCTACTTGCCTATGTGTTTAGGAAAACTCAACTTGTCGAAAGTATTATGCAAGCCAGAAGACCAGCCATGTAAACCTGGGTTCTAAAAGAATCGGTATTATACATTATACAATTATACATTGTCATCTTTCCCAGAAATAAACCCAGTGTTTTGAAATGTTTTGCTTAATTAAAAAATTATTTAAAAATTTATCTACATATTATTTAATTTTTCAACAATTTATCACTTATGAGGCTGATATACTCCTCCATCATGGTTTAAGACTGACTGATCCAAGGCTTTAAAAAATAAAAACCACTATCCTTTGGACCAGCAATGAAACAATCCTGTTACCAATTATACTCCTATAGTTTTTATTTCAAGTCTTAAAAACCTAGTCTGGCTAGGTTAGCTATCTCCCTCATGTGCTAAACTGCTGTCATTACGCTGGGATCAGCATTCTACTTTCAAGCTAAAACTTAAGTTATATTTAACAAAGGCCTTGGTCTATCCTCTCTGCAAATGAGACAGGAGTTGAAAGTTTACACATGAATTCTAATGTGAGGACAATACCCAAAAGGAATAAACTTCTATCTGTATTTATATTTATGCTGTGAAAATCCCTTTGCCCACCTACACTTCCAGAAAAAGCAGCTTGCCTCTTACGGAACACCTGTTCTGTACTAGGTAACGACATTTTAGCTTGTATAATTCTCAAGAGTGACTTTCATTTCACTAACGAAGGGGCTCAAGTCATTACTCCAAATGGGGAAAAACAGATGCCATCTCTAACTGGCAGGAAAATGATCTACTGTATGTCTACAGATGTGACAGAGTATTAAACACATATTACTCTATTTGGTAGTCTTGTTAGAAATGCTTATACCCCATCTAATAAATGCTTTCATTATATAGGAAATAGAGGAACAAGCTATTACACATAGAAACACACACCCAGAGAAGGCATATGTGCAAGATAACTGGCCTAGTCTCTTCAATAAGTCAATGTCATTAAAAAGGGGAGATTTTTCTAGATTAAAAGAGACTTAGGAGGTCTAACTAAATGTAAACAGCAGTCGTGGATTATACCCTGGTTTAGATAAACCAGCTATAAAGGACTTGGGGGGAAAAACAATTAGAGAAATCTGAATGTGGATTGGTATTAGATAATATTAAAAATATTTTGTTAGGTGCAATAATGTTATTGTGGTTATAGAAAAAATGTTCTGTTTTATAAGTACATACATTAGCTTTAGACCATAAATACATAATTTATTTTCATGCTTAAGAAATTTAAAAAGAGTCAAAACAAAGAAATTAAATACTAAAAAAAGTAACTTGCTGAAGGTCATAAAAGTAGAAAAGTTGGGACTCCTAAACTTAGATGGAACTCCAATGTCTATATTCTTTTCACAATGTCACACTCTATTTTAAATCCTATACTGTATGGACAAAAAATTTTATGAGATTGTTGGGAAATGTGATTCCTTCAGAATATTGCTTAATTCTCTACTCAAACTGAGAACCAATCTTATTTAATACGTCAAAGTAAAAACAAGTCAGTTTATTTATATCTTGCTTTAGTATTCATCAGAGACAGTTAACTATCTTAATTATTTAGTTTTAATACCCAAAGCATAAAGAGATCTGGGACTTTCCTAAACAACAAAAATCTGAGTTTCTGCTATATGATGGAATACTAGGCAGCTTATTAGCTAATTAGCCATGTTGTACAAGAAAATGTTCAGAACAGGAGTGCCTGGGTGGCTCAGTCATTAAGCGTCTGCCTTCAGAACAGGTCATGATCCCAGGGTCCTGGGATGGAGCCCTGCATCGGGCTCCCTGCTTCTCCCTCTCCCACTCCCCCTGCTTGTGTTCCCTCTCCCACTGTGTCTCTCTCTGTCAAGTAAGTAAACAAAAATCCTTAATTAAAAAAAAAATGTTCAGAACATAATTGCTAAGTTAAAAAAGCAGGCTACAAAGAAACATATGTACTAGGAGTAGTATAAGAGTATTCATCAATCGTTTAAGTAATTAATTTATCTTTAGAAGATTTCATTTATTTGTCAGAGAGAGGACAGAGCACAAGCAGGGGGAGCAGCAGGCAGAGGGAGAGGGAGAAGCAGGCTCCCCACTGAGCAAAGAGCCCGATGAAGGGCTAGATCCCAGGACCCTGGGATCATGACCTGAGCCAAAGGCAGACGCTTAACCGACTGAGCCACTCAGGCGCCCCTTAAAATTAATTTAAAGATTATAATATGCAAAGAAAGCACCAGAAAGATATACAACACACAATATATTGGGTGGTATCTCTGGATGATATACATCTCTTACTTTGTGGTAAGTCTTTATCTTCCTACAAGGAACAGACATTACTCGTATGATTAGAAACAGATAAGACATAAATCTGATAGGAAAATCATTTGCAACAAGTAAATGGAAAAGGACACAGAAAGAATTCAAAAAAAGAAAAAAAAGAAAATATAAATGAACCAATAAATATATGGGAAAAAAATCCAAGTTCTTAATAAATCAACGGGATGCTTATTTTGAACTATTAAATCAGAAGCTTAAAAACTATTAATATTCAATGCTGGCAAAGATGCAACAAAATGGACAGCATCCTTGGCTAAGATGCAATTTGGCCTAGTCTTTCTGGAGAGCAGTGTATTAAAATGTTATCAAGAGCCTTAAAAATGTTCACACTTTCTTCTAATTCGACTTCTGGGATTCTTCTGAAAATAATCTAAAAGGGGGCGCCTGGGTGGCTCAGTCGTTAAGCGTCTGCCTTCGGCTCAGGTCATGGTCCCAGGGTCCTGGGATCGAGTCCCACATCGGGCTCCCTGCTCCGCGGAGAGCCTGCTTCTCCCTCTCCCACTCCCCCTGCTTGTGTTCCCTTCTCTTGCTGTCTCTGTCAAATAAATAAAATCTTAAAAAAAAAAAAAAATCTAAAAAAGGTGAGGGGGCACAGAAAGGTGCTTCACACTTGAAATTTTCCAAACTGAAATTTCCACGTAAGAAATTTGAAATGTGAAACATTTTATATTAAATATAGAAGAAAATTATCTTAATTAAATGTCCAATAAAAGGGAATAGTTATAAACCATGGTATATCCATTAGACAGAATATAAGAGCTTTTAAAAACAATCCAGTATGTTAGGTTAAAAACATTAAGAACACAAATTTGAAAATAGAGTATGATCTGAACCATGAAAAAAAGACTAGAAGAAATCATGCCAAGTTATTTTTATAACTACATTAAAAAAAAAAAAACAACTAATATGAGAATCCAAAAAAAGTAGTATTTAACAACCAATGGCTGAACATTTCCATGTAGAGCTATGATTCCAAAGCCAGATAGAGTAACTACAAACCTGTGGTTACTGTGTAACAATTACACTTGTTTGCCGCCTCCGCCCCGAACTGCTACTGGCTGGCTGTTCTGAACAAATGCGCCTCCTCCACGAATTGCACTTGGATGAGTTGGAGAAGCTGCTGGATGTTGCCCGGGACGAATAGGTTTAGCTAATATGAAAAACAAGAACTGACTTTAGAATAAATCTTAACATATGACTGTAGTGACGGTTTAGGTCTCTTCCCTTTATTCACAACACTTCCCAAATGTGGTTTTTCTTTGCCGTTCTGTTCCTCAGAAAATTGCTCTCTTTTCTTTTTGGTTACATCCTTTTCACCAGGACCTATATAATCCCTAGCCTCTTAAAGACCTTATCCCTGTATGATTATTCTAAAGCATGTAATATTATCGCTGACAACTTATTTTAAGTCTCTCTTTAAGAATGCTCTCTATATAATGTCACCTTTTCCTGACCACTCTTGCATGCTTGTGTAATTCTCACTCATCTTATTGTCCTGTGAATCTAGCTATTCCTTAATTTGCTCTTCCTTCCCAACAATGCCACTCTTTGGTAAATCAGAAATAAAGACAGACAAATACCACATGACAACACATAATCAATCAATCATATTATGTTTTCAAGTAAATAAAAACAAACCAAGCAAAGTTTAAAAGGTTTTAAGGTGTTCTGCTAACCAATTTGTGCAGAATGTCCTCTTCTGGCCATATTCTTTGACCTGACTGCTTCCTTTATACGATCTACTTCTTGCTGATAGCGTTTGCGATCACGAGATGCATTTTCTTTGGCTTCTTTCAGTGCTGACTCCAAAGCTTTCACTCTTTCAGCTGTAGCTCTAAGTCGCTTTTCCAACTTAGGAAGTTCACAGCGAAGATCTGCATTATCACGTACCAACTAAAGGTACATAAATAAGGAGTTTAGCTTTAACGATGATTTGAGAAAATATGAGTATTTCATAATTTCTCTTAAAAAAATAAAACTACATTTTATATTAACACTTTTCATTTAGCTAATTTAACTTAGGCAGCAACATGCAAAGAATACATACATCCATGCATATCATCTATATATGTATTTCTCACAAAGATATAATTTTATTCAATTTCGGGGGGCCAAGGGGAAGATTATTCTGTCTCCCCACTAGGCAATAACAATAAGCTGCAACACAGTGTTAGGTCTCTTCGGTAAGGTACTAATCTGGTAAATACCATTTTAAGTGTTAAAATAAGTGTGGAAAGCAAAAAGGGCTAAAATTTCCTTTACTCTAGTACAAACATCACAGTTATACTAACAAAGATGTATAACAATTCAGTATGCTAAGAAACTTTAAAAATAATTAAATCACATATCAAGCCACAAAAAACCAAACAACAACAAAAAGGACCCACACAATAAGCACTATTTTTTAAAAAAATGAACTGCCTCATTATTTTATATATTTCACACCCTGGGGCATTAAATGACAAAAGACAAAAAAGAAAAAAAAAAGACAAAAAAGATTGTATTTTAACTGCATAGTCCTATCTACTGAAGGATTTAAAAATCATGAATAATAAATGAGAAAAACTGACAGACCTGAAATCCTAGAAAATAAATAATATCCATCTTCACTGGCCTCTTGATAACTCCCGATTAACTCCCCTAAAAATTGCTAGCGATTTATTTATATAATTGCTAGATAAAATAATGGAACAGCTCAGGGTATGAAAATTCCTTAGGCCTCTGAAATAGTCAAACACCACTCCTCAATTTTTTTTCTTATAATGTTGCAGCTACCATAAAATACATTCTTTATATACCTGTTTGTGCACTTTAGTCAGTTGTTCAAGATTATTTTCAAGAAAGGAGATCTTTTGCTTTTGAGCAGCACTGCCTCCAGTGTCATCAGAATCGATCTCAGCACTCTAAGAAAAGAAGGTCAAGGAATACTATGAAAACATTAAAAGTTAAAAAAAAAAAATCTAACCTTAAGTACACAAAAATTGTTATGACGATGTAAAATTACTTCACTTACAAATATAATTAAACATAGTGAGCACCATTTATATAAATACCCACCTCAGTATTATTTTATTACCTTTTTAACTCTGGTGGCCAGGTCCTGAACAAAAAGCTTCCGCAGGTTGTGTAAAGTCTGAAGTTCTTTTGCCTTGAATTAAGAACAGCAATGTTTTTGGAATTTGGTCTTTAAATATTTAGTATAACCAAGGGGAAACCCATTAAACATTCCACTATCTTATTTATTTTCAAGTTTTTCTTACCACTGTCTCTTCCAAGCCCTTCAAGTCTTGTCTTGCTTGTTCTCGTCTATCTTGCATGACTCTAAACAGCAGAATATACATATATTTTCAACTCATAAGTTATAGTTTTATTTTCAAATAAATTTTTGTATGCCATATAATCTCCAAAATCTACAGTTTGTTAGGAAAAAACCCTCCTACTATAGCAGTGGAAGAGATAAAATAAAATGTAGCAGAATTCAAAGAATAAGGAAGGAGTGGTTCTTATATTTTAGAATATGCCACATAGAACACACTACTATTTATCCAAAATAATTCTGATTAACTGGGAATTATAAATTATTGAAGACTAAAACATTTTATGTATTTTATATTAAAATTATTCTAAATAGACCTATGGTTGAGATTCGGCAGAGTTTATATAAAACCAACTCTGAAATGGTCCTGACATGTGACCATTCTAATAAGAGCAATTCCATTTATACATCATCTCTCATAAATTCAAGATGTGAAAAGTTATAATCATGAGTTTTCTACCTGCTAAGATTCTAGAAAACTGAGTACTGACTATACTCAGTATGTTAGGAAAAGTAAATGGTGAAAACTTCTGTTCAAAAGACAAGGCTGGATCAATAATGTTCTTTTATCCCAGATCAAATTTCACAAAAAGTCAGTTTTTGTGGCAGATCCTGAAATCTTCTAAATGACTTAATGACATTTAAGGTCTATTTTTATAATGAATAATATGGTGGCAGAGAAATAGCAAGCAGGTTAATACACAGAAATCTGAACCTACCATCAGTGAAGAATACAGGATCTTGCTTTCACTCAAGTACAAGATAATATATTGCAAATTTTAAGGTATATATTAAACTAACTCAGAAAGTTTAAGAAAAATACCCTTTAGTCTATACAAACTTAAAAATGTGTCCACTGGATAACCAAGAGCAATGCCTGCAATCCTCTTATTTATTTTTTTGTATTTTATTTGAGAGAGACACAGTGAGAGAGAAAGAGCACAAGCAGGGGCGCCAAGGTGGCTCAGTTATTAAGTGTCTGCCTTCAGCTCAGGTCACGATCCCAGGGTCCTGGGATCGAGCCCCACATTGGGCTCCCTGCTCGGCAGGAGGCCTGCTTCTCCCTCTCCCACTCCCCCTGCTTGTATTCCCTTACTCGCTGTGTTTCTCTCTGTCAAATAAATAAATAAAATCTTTAATTAAAAAAAAAAGAAAGAAGGAGCACAAGCAGGGGGAGTGGCAGGCAGAAGGAGAAGCAGGGAACCTGACACAGGGCATGATCCTGGGATCATGACCTAAGACGAAGGTAGACACTTAGCTGACTGAGCCACTCAGGCACCCCTAAGTTTTTATTTTTAAACTTGATTTAAAACATTTACTCACGTAAGTTCATGTAGTTTTCTGCTCTTTTCCTGATCTGTAGCTTTCAACTTCTCATGCTCTACTCTCAGACGTTCCTGCTCTAACATCATTTTCTGGTTTTGGCTGACAAAAGAAAAAAACATAACACAGTATCAATATCAAAAAAAACACAACACAATATCATTTTTCTGAATGGCACCATTAAAATTTTTTCAAATTCTTAAATTCTATAATTTCACTATTGAAATACTGAAGACCACCTGTTATCCTGTCCCCATAGTGGAAGAAAAGAAAGGAAGAGGACCTGGCTACTTTCAGTCATAAAATACTTTCCATATTTTGGTTTGAAACCATGAATCTCATGCTGTTTTTATCATTAAAGTATTAGCATTAAGACCCCCATATTAAAATTTGTCATCATTTTTTGTTACTCTCTTCTGGTTCCTACTCAAATCATGATTTAGTTGCAGACCTCCAATTTCTATAAATTCTAGGCTATGTATGCATATGGCTATGGAAATAGAGAAAATGTCTTCTAGAAAAACCAAGAATACAACTATTAAAATTTCTCGAATTAAAATAAAAACTTAAAAAAAACCCCAACCTTCTAAACCCCACAATTTCCAGAAGTTTTTCTCTGTTAAGAAATTTTTAGGGGCACCTGGGTGGCTCAGTCGTTAAGCGCCTGCCTTCAGCTCAGGTCATGATCCCAGCGTTCTGGGATCGAGCCCCGCATCGGGCTCCCCGCTCGGCAGGAAGCCTGCCTCTCCCCCCTCCACTCCCCCTGCTTGTGTTCCTCTCTCACTGTGTCTCTGTCAAATAAATAAATAAAATCTTAAAAATAAATAAATAAATAAATAAATAAATAAATTTTTAAAAAGGGGCGTCGCCCTGGGTGGCTCAGTTGGTTAAGCGACTGCTTTGGGCTCAGGTCATGATCCTGGAGTCCAGGATCGAGTCCCACATCGGGCTCCCTGCTCAGTGGCGAGTCTGCTTCTCCCTCGGACCTTACCCCCTCTCTCATGCTCTCTCTCTCTCTCAAATAAATAAAATCTTAAAAAAAAAATTTTTTTTTTTAAAAGAAGTTAATTTTTAAAACTTTTTTTTTTTAAAAGATTTTATTTATTTGAGAGAGAGAAAGAGGGAGAGTGAGAGGGAGAAGCAACTCCACACTGAGCAGGGAGCCCAACATGGGGCTCAATCCCAGGGCCCCGAGATCGTGACCTGAGCCGAAGGCAGACGCTCAACCAACTGAGCCACCCAGGTGCCCAATTTTTAAAAATTTCAGCTAGAACTTAGAAGTTACGCTTGTAAGTGAAAAGATTCTTTACATTCAAGTCAAAATGATAATTTCAATGAAAAATTCAGATTTCTAAAAGGATATATTGTCCATCAGTAATCTATTATATCCTCTTGCTAGTCAATCTTTCTGAGTTAGTTTCTAATATCTCAAAGGGAAAGAAAGTATACTTACTCTTGAAGATCAGTGATGAGTTTTTCTTTTGCCTCAACTTCATCTCTCAAACTACTAATCTGTTTTTGATGTGTTTCTCTGTGGCTTTGGATCTGCTGTTCAACCGCTTGCTAAAGTTATTGGGGGGGAAAGGATTTAAATCAGATTAATCAAGATTAAGAATAATGGATTAAAGTCATTAGAATGCAATGTTACATCAAACTTGCCTTAACTTCATTTGCAGTCTGAACCTTATTTAAGTGCTCCTTTTCCATCTCATGTACTTTCTCTGTTTGGGTAGAGAGAGAAAACAGGAGAAGAAATAAGCCTTAAAGTTCTTCCTATAAACCAAGGAGCAAATAGGTTTTATGAAGGATCTGTTGCTTAGCAGTACTTGACTTTAAATTATCTAAATGCTACATAGTAAATCTTGCTCTCCTACCTCAGAACATGTTTACTAATAATATAGTTACATCCTTTGTGTCGATATTATGGTTTCCTTTATTTTCTTTGCCTAATCCTGGAACAGATGGGTTAGGCCATGGTAGGGACTGAGATAGCTTTCTACATCCCCTATGTTAAGATTCACACACACACACACACACACACACACACACACACACACCCTCATAATTTTGTGGGAAATTCCTAAATTGGCCCCTTCCATATTCAAACACAATTTCAAAAACAGGTTTCAAAACCATTTTAAAATATATTATTTGTTTATATTCTAAGTTATCCCTATTCCTACCATTCTCTATCAGTGTGAATATAAGTTTACTACAATTATACTAAAGAAAGAATTAATATAGGTAGAACTCATAAAAAATCAAAAGCTAATACCTTGTGCTCGAAGCTGGACTAGTTCTTCACTGAGGGAATCAACAGATTCTTCTAGCTGTCTTTTCTTTTGCTCCACATTTTGAAGGTATTCAGTCAATGATTTGATTTTGGCTTCATGCTTTTGGGAAAAATAAACTGATATGAAGTGCAAAAAAATATCATGCACATTTTGTTAAGGATAATTTGAAAGTTAGCAAGTCTTCTCTATATGTCTAAGCATATAATATTACAATGATAAAGAATTTAATTAATGAAACAGTTCCCTACACAGCTTATAACACTGGCAAACTAAGGCACTGAAGGCCGAACTATGAGATACTCTTACTAGTATCTCCACCTAACAATATTCTCTTTCCCTACTTCTACAACTCCTATCTTGGTGAATGGTCTCATCCATTCAGTTGCCAAAGCCAGAAAGCTGGTTCTGCAATTGTCTACCGTAGAATTCTTCTAGAGCTTTCAATAGCCAAATCAGTCACATCTTTCTAGTAAATTTCTATGTATAACATATACATATCAGTAAATATAATCCAGTTAAATTCACTCATATCATACTGCAGTGAACCTAGAAAAAACTAATTGAATTAACCTTTTTATTGTTACCCCAAAAAACCCCAAAGAAGATCGTTTTCCTTAAAATTTTTACAATCAATGAAATGTATACATGGCTATTCAAAAAATGAAGAAACTGTTCTGTAATACCTACTTGAGAGATACGAAGCTGGCATGCTGCTAACTCCTTTTCATTTTCTTCCATTTTTTTGTTGCTCTCAGTTTGTGTGCTTTCTAACTGTTTGCAGCGTTTTACCATTGTTTTTACTTCTGACTTCATTTTGCTAATGTAGAGCCTTGCAACAGTGAACTCTTCATCTATCATGCCAGTTCCCTCAGGTTGCTGTAAAAAAAAAAAAATTAAATAAAAAATTAAAAACAAAAATGTCCAGTTTGTGGTTACCCAATTAGACTCCAAAATCTTTTAACAAAATAAGTATTACCTGATATTCATAAAAAGTATGGAGTTTTTCTTTATTAAATATTATTCTTAATAAAGGGCAAGTAGAACTTAGCTTAATTTTTGCCTTCCTTATTTTCTAAAACTTAGTGTTAATACATGCTTACAAAGGAAAACAACAAATGCAACCTAAAAACAAACTGATGACATCTGCCTCTTTCAGTTTTTAGATTTCCTCTTCATTGCTAATCATATGTAAGCCCAGTTTAAAACTAAACAAATGATATTTAGGGGAGAGAAAGGATGACTTCTAAGCTCGACAAAGAAGAACTGTGGTGACTGTACATTCCTTAAGTTTCATTACAAAATTCAAGCACAGTATTCATTGTCAAAATTAAGTGGAGCTTGAGAAGGAAGAAATAAGACTGTCTTTGCTTGCTGAGGATATGATTATTTAAAAAACAAAAACAAAACAAAACAAAAAACCTCCTAAAACTAATAAGCCATTATAGTTAACACGGCAAAATACAAGATTAACATATGAAAGTCACATTCCTATACCAGCTATGAACAAGGGAAGGTGAAACTAAAAACACAGTGGCATAGACATAAGAATGAAAAAAGAAATACTTAGGCATAAATGTTAATACAATAAGTATAAAATCAGTATGACAAAAGAAATCAATGAAGAACTAAATAAATGGGAGATATTCCATATTCACGGATAGAAAAACTCAGATGTCAGTTCTTCCCAGCTTGATCTACGGATTTAACATAATCTTAATCAAAATCCCTGCAAGTTTATTTTATGGTATCAACAAACAGACTCTAAAGTTTAAATGGAAAGGCAAAAAAACCTTGAATAGCCAAACACTACTAAAGAACAACAAAGTCAGAGGACTGACTGACTACTAAACTTCAAGACTTAATTATAAAGCTACAGTAATCAAGATGGTGTGGTACTGGCAAAAGAACAGACAGTAACTGGAACAGAATAGAGCCCAGGAACAGACACACACAAATATAGTCATCTGATCTCTGACAAAGGGGCAAAGGCAATTCAATGGACAAAGGACAGTTTTTTTCATAAGCTGTAATAGAAAAACTATCCATCCACACGTAAAATAATGAAGCTTGACAGACCTTATTTTACCTTGCAGAAAAAAGAAAAATTAACTCCAAGTGGATCATAGACCTAAATGTAAATATAAAACCAAAAACCTCCAAAACACAGGAGAAAATCTAGGTGACTTTGGGTTTGGAGATGGGTTTTAGACACAATGCCAAAAACGCTATCCTGAAAGAAAAAATTTGTGAACTGCGCTTTATTAAAATTAAAAACTTCTGCTCTGTAAAAGACACTGTTAAGAGAATGAAAAGATAGCTACAGACTGGGAGGAATATTTGCAAAACACTTATCTGTAAAGGACTGCTACCTAAATCATAGAGATCTCTTTAAAACTCAAGATAAGAAAACAAACAATCCCATTGCATTGAGATAACGCTATATATCTCAAACCAAAAAACTGATGACATCAAATCTTGTGAGGATGTGAAGTAACAAGAACTCTCATTCATTGCTGGTTGGAATACAAAATGCTATAGCCACCTTGGGGGTTTCTTACAAAGCTAACGCTTAACATATGATCTAGCAATCATGCTCCTAGGTATTTTTACCCAACTGAATTGGAAAGTTTTGTCCACAGGAAAATTCGCACATGAATGTTTACAGTGGCTTTATGTGCAACTGCCAAAGACTGTAAGTAACCAAGATGGCCCTTGATAGATGAATGGATAAAGTGGTACACATATACAGTGGAATATTTGGTGATAAAAGAAATGAGCTATCAAGCCATGAAATGACTTAAATGCATGTTGCTAAGAAAATTAAGCCAGTGTGAAAAGGACAAATACTGTACGATTCCAACTATATGGTATTTTGGAAAAAGCAAAACTATACAGATAGTGAAAAGATCACTGGCTGTTGTTCAGGGGAGAGGGATTAATAGGGTAAAAAGCACAAGGGATTTGTAAGGGATGTGACTGTTCTACATATATAACTATACTGTAATGGTGGTTCTGTATCATGCATTTGTCAAAATCCATTAACTGTACAACACAAAGAGTGAACCATAATGTAAAAAACACTAAAGTTAATAAAGCTCAAGCAGTGCTTAATGATGATGTTAAGAGGAAAATTATATACAAATGACAAAAATATTGAGAATCCATAGATTCTTTTTTAAAAAGAACCTATCTGCAAGGCTGACTTGTTTTCAAAATGCTATAATGGTATAGTGAAGAAAACAGTCTAGGAGTCAAGGACCCTTTATTATATCACTGGTTCTACCACTGAACATAAGCCCTTTCTACTCTTTTCTCTTTACCACTTTTTCACTTAAATTAAGACTTAGCTGAACATAAAATGGAAAGACTTTTCTAAAAAGAAGCTGCAAATCTACAAGGCAAATTTTGAACACCTCTCTAGTGTTTACTGGTATGAAGTAAATTTACTTTTCCATCCCAAAAGATTCCCACATAGCTCTATCATCTCACATGAGTTCACCCTCAACAGGATACAGAATGTTCAGACGGAACATTCTGAAGAGAGAAGAGAGTGAAGAGAGAGTAAGTCACCCAGTATTTAACATTTTTCTTTTGTCTCAACGGCATGAGCCAACATTAAGAAATTTTTAATTGTCTCCTCAACACAAAGCAGCTTTGAATAACAACTGACAGAAGGAATGTGTGCTCCATATTGAAAACTTTGTTAAACTGGGCTTCTTATTCTTAGTAGGCTGTCACTATAAACCCTAGTGTTAAGTTTATTCTCTTTGTTACATAATTAAGCTTTAATCAAGAAGAAAAAGTCCAAACAAATACCTACTGCAACATACAAATCTTTCATATTATGTACATGTGCTTGCAGTTAACAGTCTTAGTTTGCTTTTTTGGTCTAAGTTTTAAAATTTACCAGGTCACTAATCTTTTCTTCTTATCATATGCCTAGTGCCAACATAACCAATGTTAGTATCCTAAAAAAGATTAGAAAAGAAAAAAAGGTATAGTTGAAATAGGTACTGCAAAATTTTGATTACTAGTAACTGAAATTCACGATATTATTCTCTCTACTGTTGTATGTCTGAAATTTTTCATAATAAAACTTCAAAAAAATTAGTAGTGTTCATCTTTTATCTTTTCAAACATTTAAAGCAACCTCAGGCCAATTCATTTAGGAGTTTACTCTCTGAGCTAATCTTCACTGCTGCCCCAGTTACATACTTTCATGTACAGTAATTTATTAATAATCTCTAAATGCAAAATCTTTACACGGTAGAGAAAAGAACCAAACATGGGATCCAAATAAATGATACTTACTGAAATTGCCTTTTGAGCACCTCTTACTCTTTTCCTCTTTCCTCACCTATTTAAAATGAAGCTAATACCATCTACTACACGTTGCTGTTGTGAATGAGATAATGGGTATGTAAAGAACTTTGCAGTAGTAAACAGAAGTAGTTGTCTACTGACAATTATACTTAGTATTTGATTATTATACTTACCTTTACGTCATTATTTCCTACAGCAATTCCTATTTCTGCAAGGTCTTTTAGTAAAGATGCCATCATCTCAGCTGCTCGTTTTTTCTGGTGGTTGGTCATTTCCTTAAGTTTCTGAAGTTCAGCATCTATACTTGCTAAAGTTGCCTAAAAGAACCCAAAACAAAAGACTCAGTTAAATCTATTAAATGAAAGATTACTTCAAATACTGACAGGTATTTCACTTCAGCCAGGACTCACAAAAGCATTATTTTCTACTTTCAGTTTTCTGAACTAGCTGATCTACTGAGTTCTGGGAGAACTCCCAGTTCAAACTTAGAAAATATTTTAGACCTAACAGACTCTGTAAAGTAGCCATATTATGCTCTATGAAGAGCGGTAGTTTGTACCATTTTTTTTTTTTTTAAGATTTTATTTATTTATTTGACAGAGCAGGAGAGCACAGGCAGGGGGAGGGGCAGAAGCAGGCTCCCTGCTTGCCCAACAAGGGGCTCCATCCCAGGACCCCCGGATCACAACCCCGAGCCGAAGGCAGCTGCCCAACAAACCAAGCCACCCAGATGTCCCCTCATGTCACTAATTTTTGAGACTGGGTTATGTTTTCTGCCCAGAAGTGAGTAACTTTCAAAATAATTAGGTTGAATTTTCTTTTATTACCACAGTATGGCTTATCTTTGGAAACAGAGTCTGGGCAAAATAATGTTAGACTAGAACTGAATTTTCTAGATGGTTTGTGTGTTTCCTTTACCTACTTTCTATATAGTCATTGGAAATAGTCCACCTGATAATTACTGCTACTTTGATACTATAAGCAATTATCTAGGAAACAGTGATGAAGTAGCATTACTGAGTTTAATTAAGTTTAAAATAATAGCTGGTTTACCAGCAACAAAGTCACCACAATTTTGAAAAGCCCAACCCAATCTGGCCACATTAAAACTAATCATTATACCACAGGTCAGATACTGACCAAAAGTCTGTAAATTGCATTAAAAATTGCAGTTGCTTTTAGTAAAGATGCCATCATTTCAGTTTGTTGTTTCTTCTGGTCATTTCCCTACGTTCCTGAGTATCAGTAGTGCCTTCACCCAGTTTAATCTGAAATACGAGGTGCTACCTTTCAAGTCTCATAAGGTATCATGCTTTAATGTCTAAATCACTATCAGGTATTTTCTCTAACAATTTTCTCTAACAACTGAATAGCAATATTGTACACATTTATAAAAAGATGCAGAACACTATAAGGTTTCTAACTTCTATTAGCAATGTAGTGCTGACAGATTCAGTTTCATAACTGGGACACAGACACAACTGTCGTAATGACTGAAACTGGTGACTGAAGACCAACTGACAGCTTACGGAGTTGTAAGACACTCCTATTGTTCTTCCAAACAGTAATTAGGTTTGCTAATAATGCAACTCATAAGAGTTATAAAAGCACCTTGATCTCCATGCTATTAAACTGTAACTTTGGAGATTAATAGGGGAAAATGAATTTCTCATCAGGGGCATGAAACTCAAAAAAAAAAAAAAAAAAGAAAGAAACCTTTAAAAATAGTATTGACTGCTTTCCTTTAGGTAGGTGAACATGGACAGGGAATAAGTAGTGAACACTGACCCCGAGTCCAACTCTAGATGCAGTTTCTGGACAAGAAGTTGGTATTGACAGTAATAAAACGTTAATAAGAGAGCTCATCCATGGGCGCCTGGGTGGCTCAGTCATTAAGCGTCTGCCTTCAGCTCAGATCATGATCCCAGGGTCCTGGGATCGAGCCCCACATCAGGCTCCCTGCTCAGCGGGAAGCCTGCTCTTCCCTCTCCAGCTCCCCCTGCTTATGTTCCCTCTCTCGCTGTGTCTGTCAAATAATAAATAAAATCTTAAAAAAAAAAAAAAAAGAGAGCACTCATCCATGATAATGCTGCAAGTACAGCAGTTGCAATCACAGTTATATACTACCTTTGGCATCACTCTAGGAGGGTGGCAAATCCTGTTTATAGCAATGATAACAAATAAAGATCCTTATCTATTGCAGAATCACAAGGAAGAGCCTTCTACATTGTGTTAGGTAGGCTCTAATCCAGGGGCTGGGAATGTAAAAGTAAACAAAACCCAAGTTATATGAGGTTGTATAGCCTTCTCTTATTTTTATGTGTACATTTCTTATTTACAGTTTGAACAACCATTTAATAACATTATTGCGCAACTAGAAGTTAAACTTATTTTCCCTTTAACATTAGAGTATTAGGAATAGCAAAAAGTCTTCAAATGGCATTTTAATTACCTTTTAACAGACCTTCAGGAACTAAAAGATAACCCTCTTCCTTCACCTGTAAGGTTTTATATAAAGGACAAAGTGAAGTTGAGGCTTAGAATTACTTATGAATGGGGGCGTCTGGGTGGCTCAGTCATTAAGCATCTGCCTTCAGCTCAGGTCATGATCCCAGGGTCCTGGGATCGACCCCCCACATCGGGCTCCCTGCTCAGCGGGAAGCCTGCTACTTCCTCTCCCATTCCCCCTGCTTGTGTTCCTGCTCTCACTATCTCTGTCAAATAAATAAAATCTTAAAAAAAAAAAAGAATTCCTTATGAATAGATACTCTCAGTATTGAGCTTACCAGAAAGAAGTTACTTAATTTCAATTAAGAAAACTTGTACTAAAATATTAAGAAAACAGAATTATATCCTACCGATTTCTGATTTAGTTCATCACTAAGCAATTCATATTCCTTAGTTTTATCTTCAACTTCCTGAGACTTCTGATCATAATTGACAGCAAGTTCCTCTAAGGCTTGCAAAACTTCTTTTACTTCTTCCTTAGAGGCATCATTTTCTGCTTGCAGGCGATTCAGTTCAGCTTGCATATTATCTTGATCCCTTCTGGTAGATGCCAAAAGCTACATGAAAGAGTGAAAGTATACAGGTTTTTACAAGGTATACAGATTTAAAAAATCTATTTGCTAAACTCAAAGGGAATAAAACGTGGATGCTATTAACTGTGTGAACATTTATTCATTCAACAGGTTTATTGACTACTATATGCAGGCACTGTGCTAGACACTGGGAGACAGCAAGAAAATAAAAAAGACTTTGAGGAATCTAGAAGAAGAAACAAAGGTACATAAATAGATGCAATACAAGATGGAATGTTAATTAAGAGCCATAAAGGAGGGACAGGACATGACAGAGTGCTTAGTAGTATTTAAAACAAGAAGGTATTTCTGTAGGTTATTCATGAAGAAGGTGGCTAGAATTGGCCAATTTTAGTCATGTGCAAATTAATGTAATAGAAAGAAAAGGCATACTAGCTTCATGAATAATGAGCATAGAAAAAAAAGTTAGTAGATGTTTAGAAGACATGCTTAAAGGTTTAGATTTTCTTTGGTTAAAAAGAAAAGGGGTGGCACCTGACTTATGCCTCAGGAAAACTTAGTATCAACATATAAAATTTGAACTGTAGAGAAGCCAAGAGACTACTCAAGAGAATACTGCAATCATTTAGGGTCAGTGGCTTTTACATAGGGAAGGGCATCTGGAAATTTGCAGGAGTATTTCTAATGGAGCAGAATGCAAATGGCACTTAGAAGTAGGGGCCACGCATGCTAAATGTCCTATAACACACAGCACAGAATATTATAATGAAGAATTGTGTAAATGTTACTAGTGACCCTTTTGAGGAAACATGCTATAATTGAAATACAAAGGTGATGTGACCAGGACTAAGGTGATTGATGGTGGCTATCTCTTCTTTACTGAAGCTGTATAATCTTTTGCCCCCATCTCCAAAACAAACCTTAAATGGAGTACCACTTTTTAATTATCCCCCTGCTCTGCCAGATAAGATAAACTGAGGGTCCAAACTAGGTGACAATCTACTAGAGAAGAGAAACCTGAAAGAACTAAGATGAAAGTAAAGAAGGCAAAAATGAACAGGTTTGATGAAATAGACATGGTGAGAAGAGTAAAAAATGTTTCATTCACTGACATTCTCATTCCCACAGTGAGTCATACCTTAAATTATACAATTATTAAAGACAGATCCAAGCAATTCAGAGATCCATTATTTTCTTTCTTAAATCATCCCTTTAAACCTGTATCTGTGTGTTTAAGTGAACGAGTGACAATAAAACATTGTGTTTTTAATATTTCTTCCTTCACTTACATGTGGAAATACTCTTCATTAAGGGGAGGGACAGTCTAAAGTTATCCCAGCCCAGTGTAGTAAGTCTTTCTCAAGAATTAGTAAGACATGGTTTGGGAAGAATAAGGAGATAAAACAGCACTCTACTTCAAGCAAGGAAAGTAGAAGACAGTTTAAAAAGTCCAGTAGAAGTATATTAAAGAATAAATACTGAAAAAAGCTTTCTCTCCCCTCCAGTTAGATAGAACTCAAACTGAAAAAAGAAAGACCTTAAGAGGAAGTCAATCTTTGCTTCAATCCATATGATGTATCACATCCACAGTGAAGCACAAGCATATTAAAAAAATTTGTAAATGTACTCCAGTATATTCTGAGCTCTGTAGGTTCATCTTTTATGTTTAAATAATAGTGACAAACTATAAAGCTTTTCTGAAAGCAGTATGTAAGGTATTCAACTTACCTCTTCTTGATCCAACATTTGTGTCTTCAGTTTCTCTACCAATTGGCTCTGTTGATTAATTTCCTCATCCTAGAATTTTAAAGGAATTAGTTAACAAAGTAGTTCACAACCTGATTGTTTGCTAACACAAATTCTAAGATTACTATTCCCCCCGACCAAAATATTTCAAAACTGTTTCTCTAAATTCAACATAGCTTATTTCAGTTTCCTAGAAAAATGCTGAGATGGAATTTCTTTCAATTAATAACAGTAACATCACACAATTAAAAAGTCCATGTTTATAAAAGCTATTAATAGTTTAAATGCAAAAAATAATAAACATTTAACTCTATTATTGAAAATAATGGCCATATAGCTACTCCAAACCTGCCGTATCTGCTTAATACATATAAAACATCACCTAAAACCAAAACCAGAACTATTTACTTCTAGTCTCTTTACTGTTCTTGTTTTCCCCATCCTATCAGGTTCATAATTTATTTTTCACACTACTGACTGACACGATCAAAGCAGGAAAACACTATTTCCACTTTATTTTATTCCCTCTCTAATCTCTTGCATCACCTTTATTATCGAGTCCTTAGATCCCTGATTCTAAGAAATCATTTCATTAAGGCTCTCCAATGACCCAATGCCCAATTTCCTTTCAAAAATTCTTTTAAAAAAGAAAAATACAGCGCCTGGGTGGCTCAGTTGGTTAAGCAACTGCCTTCGGCTCAGGTTGTGATTCTGGAGTCCCGGGATCAAGTCCCATATCGGGCTCCCTGCTCAGCGGGGAGTCTACTTCTCCCTCTGACTCTCCCGTATCTCATGCTCTCTCTCTCTCCCATTCTCTCTCTGATAAATAAAAATCTTAAAAAAAAAAAAAAAATTTGTGTCATAGTTTCTGCACAGAAACAGAAATTGTGATTTTGTATTTTTTATTAATATAGATGATCCTTGAACAATATGAGGGTTAGGGATGCTGACCACCCACCCCCCCAACAGAGTTAAAGATCCACATATAACTTCTGACTTCCCAAAAACTTAACTATAGCTAGCCTGCTGTTGAATGGAAGGCTTACCAATAAACAGACAATACATACATATTTTTTGTTAATGTATTGTATACGGTATTTTTATAATACAGTAAGCTAGAGGAAAAAAATGTTATTAAAATCGTAAGGAAAATATATTTATATTATTGTACTGTATTTGTTATAAAAATCCACATCTAAGTGGACCCATGCAGTTTAAACCAGTGTTATTTGAGGGTCAACTTTACAATGATTTTCAAAAGGTTAACAGAAACCAAGGAAGATGTATATAGGTCCCCTGGACGTGTAACATTAAAATTAAAAATAAAAATATCTATGTCATAAATTCTAAAACAAAATGGAACATGAACAATACCTACCTTGTCATCAAGCTGTTTGTACAATTTAGCAATTTCTTCTTCACACTTTCTTCTTTCAGCATCAGTAAAGTTTCCAGTAACTCCAATCGTAGCTGCTGGTTTATCATTGGTAATAGTAATATCCTTATCTACTGCGAAAGCTTCCAAGTTGGCTTTCTCTTTGTCAAACTGTTCATCAATAGGCACTGTCTCTCCTAAAATAAGACAACAGCATAGTTAATAAACATCCACCTGTCTAAAATGAATTATAATTTTATTCAATTTCAGTTGTTCTCACCAATTTTCTTATCTACTCAGTCTGAGATTTGAGAAGCTGCAATTACTTTTGACTCACCCCCATCTTCTTTTTTTAAGATTTTATTTATTTATTTGACAGAGACACAGCAAGAGAGGGAACACAATCAGGGGGAGTGGGAGAGAGAGAAGCAGGCTTACAGCTGAGCAGGGAGCCCGATGTGGGGCTCGATCCCAGGACTCTGGGACCATGACCTGAGCCGAAGGCAGACGCTTAACGACTGAGCCACCCAGGCGCCCCTCACCCCCATCTTCTAAATCCAGTCACCAAATCTTGTAAATTTTATTGCTTCCACCCTACTGTAGGAACCTTGCCATCTGTGACTTCTATAGCTTCTAGATGGCCTCTGTGCCTCTATTTATTATTCCAGGTAAAATCAGAATTTAAAAGATTTTATTCATTTTTAATTGATGATCCCTAATGCTTAAAAAGTAAAAATGGATATGGTTTGTTATTTTTATGTTCATATCAGTCTCAAATTTATAAAATAGTTTTACTTTCGTATTCAACAAACTCAAAATGACATATTCATAAAGTATTACCATTACGCCATCGGTTGAGTTCATTTTCAAGCCACTGAATGGTGTTCCGCAGGGTCTTATTTTTTTCCTTTTCTCTTTCATATTTCTTTTTCCACTGTTCTGCAGTTAACTCTACATTTACACAAACTGTGTTCTTAATTGTTTTGGCCCTAAGAGAAGTAATTACAGGGAAAAAAAAACGTAACTAGAATTATTTTCAACTGATATATATAGATATTATATATATATAATTTTTAGTTAAGCAATTTGACTATTCTTGTTCAATTATCTTTATGACTAAATACAAAGAGCCATAATTACTATAGTGCTAAATAAATTTGCATCAGTCCCCAAATTTGTGAATAGCTTAAAAAAAAACAACAACAACAACCTGATGAGGATAAAAAACAAGGGCCCGTATTTTCCCAATTCATTTGCAAGGATAAATTAATTTAAAAAAATTACTGTTGAAGGTCAAAGATAAAATCATCACTACCGATTTTCCTAGGTTAAGCAATTCATATTTGGGTATCTCATTATTTGAACCTGTCATATATGTCAACAGGCTAATATAGAATTATATTTGTCAAGTTTTTCTTAATTATCTGATTTAAATGCTTATTTTCTTTAATGCTAAGTTGAAGCTTCTCATATAAATCTGACTGAAGTTAAGATTTGACTTTGATATGTACTAAAACTTAATTCAAATTCAAGCAGCTTTAAAAACGGACCGTGCTTGTATTATCTCTCAATTAAAACGTTGTGTCTAGCATATTAACAATATGCACTGATTTGAATAATATCTACCTATATTTTCCTAGACTTAATAAACAAAAGACCTATCTGTCATTTAGACTTTGTATTTTCTTAACAACAAACCTTTGACCAAACAGGAGTGTAGATTTTGTTTCAGATTCATTGTACGATGATGGAGAGCAGCAGATTACAATAGTGGTTCTACAGTTGCCACCTAATGAGTCTTGAAGGATTCTTGTCATTTTACTATCTCGATATGGAACATATGTCTACGAACAAAAAAAAATAGAAGACCAATGGGTTTCTACGGCATAAAATTTGTTATAGAAATATGTTACACTTTACGTAAGCTACAAAGGGATTTTGGTTATTCTGATTAATATTAAGATGGGAACTAAAATCTACATACTGATATTATAAGACAACTAATTTACACATACTGAGTCAAACACACCAAATCTTTCAAACATCCATGCATATACATACATTGATATTTAAGTAACTCCCTGTAAGGTAACAATAGGGAAAGAGAAGACATGTATACTTACACTTCCCTCAGCCAAAGCAGAAATGACATTGCCAAGAGCAGAAAGTGACTTGTTGATGTTCTTAGCTTCATCCAGCACAGCACCTTCAGCTCCAGTTTTACTAACCTATACATAAGATTTCAAAAGAATGAAACAAAATCGTAGGTTTCTTTGAATTTTCTAAAAAGTTCAGAGGTCATCCATAGCCAGCAAACAACAAAATGAAAAGCTTCACGATTTTATTTGCCAATTATTTATTCTAAGCTATCACTATTTCTTGAGTATTCATTAGTCTTCTGAGAACTTGGTCAAGTAACTAGGTGCATGACAAGAATGTGATTAAGGAGATACCAAATTTTATTTTTAGTTTGTGCTCTTGAGAATTAACAAATTTACATGTACATTTGCAATTTACTATTCGCTAACCTCCTTTGCTTCATTAAAAAAGAGGAATCTTTTAAAATTTGCTAAAGCGTAATGATATTATAACTATTACAAACTGAATTTAAATATATAAGCAAACTTCTTTTAAAAAGATGTGAAATACATATATTAAAAGACAGGATAAAATAATACGTTAACAGTGCTGGCTGAAGAAACAGCCTCTCAGAATTCACAAAAATCAAAGACAGGCTTTGAAGGATGTGTTTAAGACTTAAGTAAAAGGGAATAAGTATGTCATTTTAATTAGAGGAAAAATTAGCAAAACAGCAAAAATGGTTACAGAGATCAGGTATTAAGATATTTGAACTTATTTTAATTTTCACATAAACTAGAATCAGATTAGTATACAGTATAGTCTGTAATTATTAAATAATCACCCAAAGGAGAGAAATAGGTAAAACCAAACCATAAAAGACTAATGGATAGTTACCAGTTTTCACAGGGAGCCCACTGCCAGTATGGTAAAACAGATACCAAAAATAAGGAAAAGGATACCTAATAAAATTTATGACAATATATGCCAAACAAAATTCTCAATAAAATCATACACCTTAAGACAAAGGTAACACCTATTGGTTGAACTGGACTATCGCACAAATGACAGTAATTTGGAACTGGTTTTTCGGTTTAAGTAGTCATAAGCATTGGCATCAATACTTTTAACTCTCAAAAATATTACCAAATCCAATTTTATAGTTTCTAACATGTTAATAATGAACAACGCCAAAGTCCAAATTCAAGCTCAAGTTTATAAAAATACTTAAATATCTACCAGAATATAAAGATTTTACCTTTTCACTACCAGCTAAATCAACCAGATAAAGTTTTCCACTCAGCTTTTGTTCCGTTTGCGTGTTCTCTTGTTTTACATTAATAAGAAATATACTGTGACTCCTAGAGCTATGTTCATTCATATCTGCAATGAAATTACACAAACAACTATAAACAAACATGGCTTTCCCTTACTAATAATTTCTAAAGCATTACTTTACATAAAAATCTAATACAATTAATCATGCTGATAAAGATATTTTAAGGCAGCTCTGTACCTTAACTAGTGTTAATAAACATCCTACTTACTTGTAACTGCTACATGTCTGTTGGACTTTCCTTCGTCAATGGTATCCATAACTTCATCTGGACTACATACAAAACGCTCTGTGCACCCCTATAACATAATTTTTTAAAGTATGTCAATAGTCTTAAAATTTTTTATTACAGGGCTTTTCTAAAAACAAGCATTATTTTATAAGTACCTTTACATAGGGAACTCGATTTTTATCTTCATGAACTGAAAGATTGGTCTTTGAAACTGAAAAAGAAAAATGAATAGCACCAGCAACATTCTCCTCAACTCTAAAACCAGTAATGAAAATAACCAATTCAATTGACTGTTTCCTTTCCCAAGTGACCTAATAACAATACATTTAAAAAATATGATACATCACTATTAAAGAAAGACTGCAGAAACAGTAGGAGATTTTTTTTTTTTTTTAAGATTTTATTTATTTATTCATGAGAGACAGGGAGAGAGAATCAGAGAGGCAGAGGCAGAGGGAGAAGCAGGCTCCCTGCTGAGCAGGGAGCCCGATGCGGGACTTGATCCCAGGACTCTGGGATCATGACCTGAGCCGAAAGCAGACGCTTAACCATCTGAGCCACCCAGGTGCCCACAGTAGGAGATTTAAATAGAAATTAATGCAGCAATATAGAATTTTAGGTCCAATGCAACCTCTACACCCACATTTTGAAAATAACAGTAAGACAGTGGTTTAATAGTTTGCCCAAGGGCAATGAATCTAATTGACAGCTAACAGAAGACTAGGACTCAGGACCTTTAACTATAATCCAACTCTCTAATTACTACCTAAGAAACACAGGCACCCCTAAATATGTGCTTTAAATAAGTTATTCAATGTGTCAAAGGCATTCAACTAACTTTAAAAGAACTTTAAAATATACCTGTTTCTTATAATTTAAGTCAGTTTCATATAGGTCATTTAGAAATAGTCTCATATCTATCTACTATTAAAAAAGGTAACATGCTATTTTAAAATGATAAAAGAGCAAGAATTTAACTTACCATCTAACAGGTCCCTTATCTTATCCAAATAAATTTCAAAATACGAAACCTGAAAGGCAAAGAAATAAAGGAAAAAAAGATCAACTAAAATTTTAAAATAATTTATTCACATTCATTAAATTTGTTGGGGTCTGAGGGAGCATGATCTAGACTAGGGGGCAGAGTTATCAACAACTCAGCCATAGCTCATGTTCTAACAGGAAGATTGGAACTCTCTAAACTCATATAACAACAGCAATTTCCATTACATATCTTCATCTAAAATGAATTAGACTCATGAGAACAGTTAAGAACCTTTGAGTTCAGGGCACCTGGGTGGCTTAGTCAGTTAAGCGTCTGCCTGATTCCAGGGTCTCAGCGGGGAGTCTGCTTCTCTCTCTGCAACCCACCCCAACTGCTGTAGTCGCTTACTCTCTCTCTCAAATAAAACATTTACCAAAAAAAAAAAAAAGTCTGAGTTCAGTAATAAAACAAACTCCTTCATTTTATAGAGAAGGAGACTAAGACAAGAGATTTTGTGACCTTGTTTAAAGTCATCTAATGGCAGATAAGAACCCCATTTTACTAACTCTAATGATCTTTCTACTGTAACTGTCCATAAAATAACTTTTAAAAAGGGAAAAACATTTATTATTTCTTGGAATAAAATTATTCTAGGTGTAAAACAAAACACAATCTTTCCCCAAGGCTTTTACCTTAATATGAAATTCCAAATTCTCATCCATGGAGTAAATGTAATTAAAAATATCTTGCACTATTCTTGGAATAATCCCCATGCCTTCTGGATCATGAAGTTTACCCTAAACAGAAAACAAAATGAGACTTTAAGAAGTATGAATTAAAAGTAAAAACTTTCAATCTATAATTTACAGTCAGCAGAGGACAGTAATTTTAATTGTTGCCACTTTTTGGTGAAAACAGCTTTACAAGTATCTAAAAAAATCCAATTCAACTATAACATATTGGTAAGTTACACATAAATACTGCATGTCAACAACAAAGGTTACCAACTGATCTTAGCCTTTTATTTAATCATTAGATTTAGATTACCCATGCTTGTGCATTGAACTTATTTTCGAAAACGGTTTGCTTCTTCTCGTAAGTATTGTTCCTTCAAGTCAGATCCACAAAAATACTAGAAATGTCTTTGTTCTAACTTTACGTAATAAGTAATATGAATTACACTAAAATAAGCAGTCATTTATACAGAATGCTCAGATAAATGATAAAAGCAGATGCTTTGTAGCAGCAGCGTAAGATAACAGGCTGTTTTCTAGATATAAAGTTTGGGCAGGACCACATCTTATTAATAGCAGCACCGATAACTGTGGAGACGTTCTTACTAAAGAAGAGTAGCCGATATTTGGAGAGAATTGCTCTGAATACAAATGAAAACATGAAATATTCAAAATTTCAAATTTCCCATTATTATAAAGTAACAAAATTCCTCTTAATTCTAAAATGCTCATATTTCGTGGTTATGCTGATAAAACAAAGTTAAGATATGATTTCAAGTATATAATTTCATTATTCAAGCTCCAGAACTGATTATAGATTCCAACAGTGACGTTACCTGTGTATTATTTCTACGAGAATGCAATAAAGAGTAAATAAAGATGTTTAAGCATGGTAAAACAATTTCGCAAATCATGAATGAATGCACTGTCTATTCTGAAAACTACACGCAAGTACAGATTATGAAATGTTACCTCCATTGTGTGTGTCTTCCCAGAGGATGTTTGTCCATATGCAAATATTGTCCCATTGTATCCCTCAAGTACATCTATGAGAAAGTAAGAAACTTTATACCTCAGGGGATTTATTTTTCCCTTAAAAAAAGATTCATAAGAAATTACTTAAGAATATCAGAAAACACTCTGAAAAAATTCACATAGATAGTAACCCTGTTCCTCATCCATGCATAATCAAATCTGCACAAAAATATCTATGGGAAGAATGGCGAGGCAGATTCAGATGTTCTTTACACTAATATGAAAGATAGCATCAAAGTTGAAGTTCAGTTCATGAAGGACTGAAGAAAAATAAGAATATATTAATAGTAATTTTCTTAGTGATGATCCACCTGAGCAATTACTTTCTCTCCAGCCCAGATTACTTTGTGTGGTCAATAAAACACAAATTTTAAATTCCACTGTTTATGATCATCTCTTATGTAAATGTACATCTCAAATGTCTTTATATCTGTATTCCAAAGCTTTATGTGACCTAAAAGAAAAAAATGTCCTGCAAATTTACATTCAGATATGAATTCACTTTTACAAATAGGATTACTGATTAGTGGTTAACTGGTAGCTAAAACTCATAAACCCATACAACAGTCCTCCTTATATAAGCATAACAAGCCCACTGAAATAAATTTTCAAAATACCTGTGAAATTAAAAATAAACCTTTTCTAGCCCCGTATGTACTCCAAGATCTACCTTTAACAGATATCTAAGTATCTTCCTTTACTAGGCTGAAGGGAAAAAAGAAAATGTGAGTAACAAGGTGACCTTTTGATTTTTAATTTTCAGGGATTTGGTTTGTTCTGTTTTTGGTGACAAAAAGGTGCTATGAAATTACATTGTATTCTAGAAGAAGCCAAAGTAAAAAGTGAAGCCTCTAAATCCTTGTTTTAAAATTGACTAATTTTTTAAAATTGATTTTTTAAAAAATTGGTTATTTAAAAAAGAAAAAGAACAATCCCAACACTGGGCACAACTAACTAGATACTAACAAATTTCCTACAGACACATTTATTAAGGAGAAAAAGAAGGTATTTACTTCCCCGGGAAAATTTTAAGAGATCTCAAGTCACATTTAAAATAGGTGGCATTGGGGGCACCTGGGTGGCTCAATAGGTTAAGCATCTGACTCTTGATTTCAGCTCAGGTCATGATCTCAGGGTTGTGAGATCGAGCCCTGCATCGGCTTAAGACTCTCTCTCTCTCTGGGCGCCTGGGTGGCTCAGTCGGTAAGCATCTGCCTTCAGCTCGGGTCATGATCCCGGGGGTCCTGGGATCGAGCCCCGCATTGGGCTCCCTGCTCAGCAGGAAGCCTGCTTCTCCCTCTCCCCCTCCCCCTGCTTGTGTTCCCTCTCTCACTGTGTCTCTCTCTGTCAAATAAATAAAATCTTTAAAAAAAAAAAAAAGAAAAGATTCTCTCTCCCTCTGTACCACCACCCCCCGCCACCTTAAAAAAAAAAATAGATGGCACTGCAGTATTTCTAACAAGAAATTATCTGGAGTACTCCACGTAATTGTTCTCAGTATATATCTATGCCATACCTCCTACTTAAGATCTTTTAACTGATCAAATAAAACCTAAGGATAAAACCCAAACTTTTGTTATATCTATAAATACTGGTAGGTGAATTAACAACTGACTCTCAAGATCACATTAGTAGCATATGTCTATAGAATATTACAGTATACTTGTGGTTATGTGAAACTATATTATATGAGGGCACAGGATAACAAATGTATACATTTGTTTTGGGGACTTCAAGCATAACTTCAGAGATTATGAAATATTCAACACTCAAATATTTACTGAGCACCTGCTATGATCTACACTCTGCTCTCAGTGCAAGGGTATTAACAATGATGGATTAGGTGATTTCTAGACATGCCACATTATCACTAAAGTAGTTTGATAAACACTTTTATCAATTAGGAAAATAATTCTTGCCTACCTTCAAATCCATTCCTGACTTTGCTTTCTATAGTGACTTATCCCCAACAAAACTAAACATACAAAGGGAATACATTTTACAGTTAGATTCCTATAACCACCACCAAGATTCTATCATTAACATTTTATAATTTTACTGTTTAATCATGTTATTTATCCATCCATCTCATATTTTAATGCATTTCAAAGTAAACTGCAGACTTCAGTACACTTTCACCTAAATACTTAACCATGCAGGTATCATTAACTAGGATTCATTTTCTAGTTTTATTCCTGAGATAAAATGTATATATAATGAAATGTACCTATCTTAAGCATGGATCTTTAAAAAAAGAAAAATAATATTCATCTATTTGAAAATCCTACAGGGCATATATCTGTAATCAGGTAAAATTAGGCACTTTTTGACCTGGCTCTTGTTTGCCACCTCTCACCATCCTTCCTCTCACACCGCTGTTTTGTGTTGGTCAAAATGATCAAATCTGACAATTTCACATGGTTCAACTTCAGTCACACCATAATGTATGTTGTTCCCCACATTGTGATACTCTTCGCATGTGGGTATGCCTTGGTACATGTGTCATTTCTGCCTGGAAGGCACCCCTCCTTCTCCTTCCTACTCTTTGTGCATCCTTTAAGACTAGCTTGGGCTTTACTTTTTTTCTCCAACCCAACTATACAAACCACCCCCAAATAAACTTGGAGGAGTCTCATCCTACATGTTCTTATAGCATCTACATTTTTTATTTTTTTAAAGATTTTTATTTATTTATTTGACAGAGCGAGACACTGTGAGAGAGGGAACACAAGCAGGGGAAGTGGGAGAGGGAGAAGCAGGCTTCCCACGGAGCAGGGAGCCCAATGCAGGACTCGATCCCAGGACCTGAGCCAAGGGCAGACGCTTAACAACTGAGCCACCCAGGTGCCCCAGCATCTACATTTAAACATTATCCTTATCGCTGCATATTGCAACTGTCAATTTACTTATCTGCCTTCTTCACCAGCTTACACTCCTTGAGGCCAGGACTGTGCTTAACTCTTAGCACAATGCCTGGCACTTAGTAGGAACTCAGATGCTTGCTGAATGATTATTACCATTACTAACAGAGCATCTTTCTAAAGCCTCCCTCCCTCTTTAAAATATACTTCTGCTGTTCTTGTGAGAAACAGAGATGGACAACTATGGACACATACTCCTTCTCTCATATTTTGTAAAAAAGAAAAACATATTTAGTAAGCAAGACAACAGCATAACACCTTCTAAAAGTCACTTATCTCTCTGACCTTCAACTTCCTCATCAGGAAAGGGAAAGGCTTAGGGGAAGGCTATGAAAATTAGAAGTCCTCATGTAAAATTATTATTGCTAACATTTGAGAGCATACAATGTGACAGGCTCTAATAATTTTTCATATATTAATGTATTAAATCCTCACAAAACTCTGTGAAAGGTACTATTTTTAGTCCCACTTTACAGATAACACTGAGAACAGAGAGATTAATTTGCTCTACTTCCACAGCTAGCAAGATGCAGCTGAGATGCAAACCCAGACAATCTTGGTTTTAAGGACATTCTCTTAACCGCTGCACTGTATTATCAAGAAACCCAGGAACTAAAATAAATATATGGCAGGCTACATCTGGAAAAATTAAAAGTAAATACTGTGGCAGACAGTTCAGGTCAGGAAGCTATGGTAGGAAATCTATGAATCCCCGCTATGATGAGGACTCTATGAAGGCCTGGTATGATGGATAGCATATAGCAAGTACTGAATAAATGACAACCACTTCATACAGGGAAGTGAAAAGACATCACTCAAATTTGGAATTCACTAGAGAATAGAAGTGGGTAAGCCTTGTTCAAAAAAAAGAAAATTTATTTAATGAATTTATAGAAAGGAAAAAGTAATAGCTTTGCACGTAATAAGGTTATATATAAACTTGTACAGAAATTTATGGAAACAGTGCTTCAGCCAACTGTCAGGAGCCCAGAGGATGACCTGAAGCAACTAGCAGCTTGCCCATCAAATCTACACCTCGGAAGAAATACCTACTCACCCATCATTTTGCTGATCGTTGCCTACCAGAAGTTTCTAACCATGGCTTTCCATCAGGTTTGTTTGCGAGTGACTGTCCCAACTCCACCCTGCCATGTATTTAATCGGTTTCCTATCTTCAGACCTCACCAGGCACCCACCACCTACCCCCACCTCATCTCTTTTCCTTAAATCTATGTATTTACTGTTAACTCCTCCACATTCATAATTTTGTCCAGGACAAGCCCCATTACCTACTATATATCCAGTCTCTTCCAAAGTGGTAGAGAGCACTTGGGTGAAAATAAAAGGAGCAAGTCAGGTGATACTTTTCTAATATAAATTACAAAACTAGCACAGAAACTGGAGAGCACTTTCTATTATAATAGTTGCTTGAAGTCTTGTTTTGTAGAATGACAATACTGTAGGCTATGAATTAACCCAAGCACAATTATGGTTGATTAAATTATGAAAATAATTTCTTCTCCTAGAAGAGAGCAAACAAACAGCAATTGGTATCTGCTGTGTGCTTGCTTCTTCATACCAGGCCCTAAGTGAAGTTCTTTTTCATGAATGAATCATCTTTTTAAATCTTCATTATATTCTTATTTTGCAAAACAAGAAACAGAGACGTAGGAAGGTTAGGTAACTTGCCAAAAGTCACACAGGTAGAGTGGCAGAGCCTAAATTTCAATCTAAGTTTGTCTGATTCCAAAGCCTGTGTTCTTATCCACACAACAAATAAAGGAACTGCTATTCAGAATTCAGTTCCAAACAGTAAAGCAGGAATTTGCTGTGAAGTAAAAGGGACCAAAGAGAATAGGAGGGACATTTCACTAAATGATATCATCTAAAACTGTGAAGAAATAAAAGAAGGTAATAGAAACAACAGCAACATGTACCTTAGCACTTCAGGACAACAGACTTCAAAGAGTTCTGAGAAAGGCAGATATGAGACTATTATTAAGAGACTATGGGGGACCTGGGTAGCTCAATCAATTAAGCATCCAACTCATAGTTTCGGCTCAGGGTGATTTCACGGTTGTGAGATCAAGCCCTAGGACAGGCTCTGCACTCAGCACATAATCTCCTTCAGATTCTCTCTCTCCCTCCCGCTCATGCTCGCTCACTCTCAAATAAATAAATAAAATCTTAGAACAAAAAAGACTATATAACCAAGGATGTGCAAGAGATAAAAATCACTAGAATAACATGAGAAAAATAAAAGCCCAGAATTAGTAAGTCTAACCAAAACAAAACAAAACAAAACAAAAACTAAGGCCCTAAAAAGAGCTTTTAAAACATTCAGAAAAAGACTAATGTCTGAGTAGACCTGCACTGCCCAGAGAATAAAATGTTAACAGACAATATAAGACAGGGGTATTCCCATTTTATTACCACCTTCTACAATATTATCCTCAAAATGGAACAGAATAAACACTGTCAAGAGAGACTTTAAGGCTGAAGTGGATAAGACAGCGAAAGAATGGTTTTAAATGAGCTCAAGTTTCTAGTTATAAGAGAATCACATTCCATGGATAAAAATTTCACAGCTACCATAGCTGATTTTTTTTTTTTTTAAAGATTTTATTTATTTATTTCAGAGACAGAGAATGAGAGAGAGCACATGAGAGGGGGGAGGGGCAGAGGGAGAAGCAGGCTCCCTGCCGAGCAGGGAGTCCGATGCGGGACTCGATCCAGGGACTCCAGGATCATGACCTGAGCCGAAGGCAGTTGCTTAACCAACTGAGCCCCCCAGGCGCCCACCATAGCTGATTTTTAAAAGCCATGGAGAACGAAAGCAACAGAAGATGACTAACTTGTAAATGTTATACTCATTTTCAAAAAGAAAAAATGATAAATTATTTTTGGTACACAAAAATTTCACTAAAGAAAAGCTATGGTTGAACTAACCTCATTTCCTGTTGGGATAGGGTCACCCAACTGATAACTCTGGGGAAACACCAGCCTCATGTACCATGACTTCATAAAAGGATCCGTTTTTCATCATATTCTTGTTGATTTGTTGACAAACTAAAAACTAGATAACTGTACAAGAGAATCTGAAGTTGGCTGAATACCCAGTGTGACTTAAAAATTAACTCCCCAAAACCTTACTCAGTTTTTAGAAGACTAGGCTAAGGACCATGGCCCATTAAGCATTTTATAAATGATTTAGAATAATATTTTTTCAAACAACGATGTCTACAAATAAGGAGTTTAACAGAATTTCAAAGTCCTTGGCACCATAACAGACTTACCAAATATGCTGATAGCCAACATACATTCCTAATTAGATAACCATAAAAACAAAACTCAAAATATAATCAAGAGCTAAAATGAACAAGATGGAATCCATACTTTAAAAGCTTATAGTCAAATTAAAAAACTCCAATATTGAAGTGTAGAATGGGGTTTAATGTTGGCTATAGCAGATGTGAAAAAGACCTGTACACTTAAATTGCCCAGGAGCTCATGAATCAATAACTTAATTATTATTTAAAAACCTAATATAGGGTGCCTGGGTGGCTCAGTCTTAAGGCGTCTGCCTTCGGCTCAGGTCATGATCCCGGGGTCCTGGGATCGAGTCCCACATCGGGCTCCCTGCTCGGCAGGAAGCCTGCTTCTCCCTCTCCCACTCCCCCTGCTTGTGTTCCTGCTCTCGCTATCTCTGTCAAAAAAAAAAAAAAAAAAAAAAAAATCTTAAAAAAAAAACCACCTAATATAAAATCTTAGGCTGTACTGATGAAAAAGTATGTCAGAATCAAGGAATATAATTGTGTTCTATGACAGATCCACCTGGAAAACTATTTGATGCCTACAAACAAAAGATGACACTGCCTATTCCTCTTTGTTGCAATCATTTATAGAATCAAGTTAATTCTCCAACACCTCCTATGAATATTTCAGCATCCAGTCCACCGTCTTTCACTAATACCATTCCTGTTGTGATTCTTGGTGGTTCCAATGTCCATGTAGTAGATGATGCTACTAAAATACCCTGGCCTCTCAGATCCTGGGCTTAGTTTTCTCCATCATCTTGTCCCTTACTCCTTCAGATGCCAACTAACTTCTAGACCTTTTCATTACTACCTACACTGCCTTCCTAATGTCAATTAAGTATCCACCTCCTATTATTCCTTCTAGTACCCTGATTCTAACAAACCTTCAACCCCACTAACACTATAACACACTAATCTTACCACTTCTTTTCACTGTCCCTCAAACCTATTCCCCCCCCAACCTGTATTCTCCTTCCCCTCATTCACCTTAGATTCCATGGTTCACTATTATCATTATTCTCTTGATTCATCCTCAATGCTCTTGCCCTTCTCTCCCTCTTTTGTAATTGCCTGGCAAAACCCCAACTAGGTAAATTCAACTCTTCTGGCAGCTAACCTCGAGTGGGCCCTTGGCAATGCTGCCTGGCAATTGCCACATTTCCCTAATCCATTCTCTTCTACTGCCAGACAACTTCATTCCTTCTCCTAGAACCCCCTACCCCATCCTCATTCTGGGCTAACTTTGCACCCTTGATCACAGACAAAATGGAATATGAAGAGAACATCTATATTTTCTTCCATCATACCTATAAACTTAGTTCTATCCCAAAACTCTACCTTTTCTCCTCTTACTGGATGAACTGTTTGTGCTCCTACTTAACCCTAACCTGTCCACCTTTATACTGAATCCCATCCCCTCCACCCTAGTGAATGCCACAGGACAGGTTTTTGCCTCAATCTAAATACTTTTTAACAATTAGAGCTGACAAAAAGTAGAATAAATTATATCATAAAGTAATAGCTATTTAACTGTAAGATCCCTTTGACAAAAGGGATTTCTGTAGTAACTAGAAGTCCAGATAATCACTCACACACTCTCAGCTCTAGGATTCTATGGTTTTAGAAAATATAAACTTAAAAAACCTTGGTATAAATTAATAGTATTAACTGGAACGTACACACTTTTCTCACCCTTGGTAACCTCTGTAAATTCCTCAAGTGTTTTTCTGTTGAACACAAGAGGAGTCTTTGGGGAAGAAAGAACAATGAATGGAAGAATGATAGACTGCTGCCATTTTCTACTACTTTTTAGAAACCTGTCTAACCATTCTGTATTCATTTTCAAGCTGCTGTATTTCCAGAACTGCTACCGTAGAAACTCTCTTGGGAATATCTAATAGAACTGTATCTTCCAAAAACAAGTGTGTAACGCTAATATTCTTTTTTTTTTTTAAGATTTTTTTTTTTTAATTTATTTATTTGACAGAGAGAGCGAGAGAGCACAAGTAGGGAGAACAGTAGAGGAAGAGGGAGAAGCAGGCTCCCCGCCAAGCAGGGAGCCCGATGTGGGGCTCGATCCCAGGACCCTGAGATCATGACCCGAGCCGAAGGCAGACACTTAACCATCTGAGCCACCCAGGAACCCCCGCTAATATTCTTGTAATACCCTTCACTAGGTACTGTAAATAAATTAGATCATGAAATTTGAGCAATGGTTTACTAATTGTATTTGATCTTTTTATTATTTAAACAACTGTTTTCTACAATTAACTAAAAATGGGGGGGCATTAAAATGAAAAAAAAAAAAAACTGGGTAAACGGGAAAGATCACAAACAATATTTTACTTATTATTGCGACAAGAGCAGGTTAAATATATTTACCTTTAACAATCTTCTTTGCACAGTCATTATATACTTGCTCTTGAGAGGTGTTTGACTGGAACACTCGGTCAAATGCGTAAGGCTTGGACTGAAAAACAGAAACAAAGGTTTCAACTACACAAATTAAAGGTGAATGGACACTTCTAAGTTCCTTTAAAGATGTCATCATATATTTAACCTTCTAAATAGGGTACCTACTATACATTACTTCATGTCACAGAATCTTGTGGAAAGGACCTTAGGGATCACCAAGTGCAAATCCACTAGAATGAACTCCACAAAACCAAGAATGTCTGTTTTAGTCTTTTATTTCCAGGGCTTACCACTACTGTAATAGGCACTCAAATGAGTGCGGAGTGGTTTTTCGTTTAATGAGTGCCTACTCTGGCAAGTACTGAGACTCTATTTTCTTTTCTTTTTTTTTTTTTTAAAGATTTTATTTACTTATTTAACTGGCACAGAGAGAGAGACACAGAGAAGACAGCGAACGCAAACAGGAGGAGTGGGAAAGGGAGAAGCAGGGCTCCCGCCAAGCAGGGAGCCCGATGTGGGGCTCGATTCCAGGACCCTGGGATCATGACCTGAGCCGAAGGCAGTCACCTAACCAACTGAGCCACCCAGGCACCCCACTGAGACTCTATTTTCAATAATAATATCATTTTGCAGATAAGAAAGCTAGAATCCTGAAAGGTACAAAAGGTGTTAATGACAAAATTTAAATTTAAATTCAAATCTCTTGCCAATTCAGAGCTCCTTCCACTACTCCCATTAGACTTTTCATTTTACTGCAATAGCTTTTCAATCATTTCATTCATTTAACAAGTATTTATGGAATGCCTGATATACTAGACACACATCTTGCTAGAATGATGACCAAGACAGATATACTCTCTGCTTTAGTGGAGGTTAAGTAACAGTGGGGCAGACATCAAATAATTAAGCGACTAGAATTCTGACTCATGCAACAGAGTGTTATGAGAGCATATAAGAGAAGAAACTGAATCTGGGAAAAGGCAGAAGAATGTCAGGGAACCACTCTGGAGAAGGGATGTTTAAGAACTGAAAAAAGAGTAGCACCTAGCTCACTGCTTGTCTCTTCAATACTAGTCATGGGAGGGTGAGTGCAGGAAGTAGCCTAGGTATTGGACACATAAAGATCCTAAGGCAGAAATGAGCCTGCAGAATGCAAGAAACCAAAAGAAGTTAAGTTCGAAGTATAAGGAGCAAAGATCCAATGCAAATAACACAGTGAAAAAGGCAAATAACATCTTAGTATTATTTTAAAAAGTTCTGACCTTGTGGGTTCCCTGAAAGGATCCTGGGGACTCATTTAGAGAAGTGACATGGTCTGAAGAATGAGCCAGAGGGATGGAATTTTTGAAAAAAATTAGAGTATAGTGTCCATGCAAGTCAAGGAAAAATTATCAAGGAGGGAGTGATTGTGTCAAATATAGCTGTGAGGTCAAGGTAAAACTGAAAAATATCCAATAACAAAGGTTAGATTGGAAAGAGATTAAATAAGAATGGGAAGTAACTAAGTAGAGCAGAAATCTGGCTGTGGGTCTAAAGACTTTTTTTTTTTTTAAGGACAAAAGCTGAGCAAGTTTAAATGTTGGCAGGAACAATCTAGTAATCTAAAAGAAAAACTAAGCGTATACAGATGAGAGAGGAGGGCAAAGAGGTTCTAGTATTTGAAAGTATATGCTTGCTCTCTACCCTCTCTTAAAGGAAAGGAAGGAAGCTAGACCTTAAATACAAAACAATTATGACCATCCAAAAAATCCTTAACATTACAGATGACTTCCCAGGCCTTAGCTAAAAAACACCTTACTTTTTAGGAACTACACTTCACAATCTCCTTCCCCAAAGCTTGGAATAACAGTTACAATGAAAAGTACAATGAAACAGACACTCCTAAATGGCTATCCAAAGTCATTAATAATTGTTCTTCCCCTTGCCGCTTCCCACTACATAGGCTGGGAAGCTAACCACCTGATAGCCTAGTCTCCTTGCAACTAGTGGCCACATGACCCAGTTCTGGATACTACAAAGTACGTGATGGTCTGCTGAGGGGACCTGGGAAAGGGTTTTGTTTTCCTGACAAAAAGGACCATCTCAGGGCACCTGGGTGGCTCAGTTGGTTAAGCAACTGCCTTAGGCTCAGGTCATGATCCTGGAGTTCCAGGATCGAGTCCCGCATCGGGCTCCCTGCTCAGCAGGGAGTCTGCTTCTGCCTCTGACCCTCCCCCCTCTCGTGTTCTCTCATTCTCTCTCAGATAAATAAATAAAATCTTTAAAAAAAAAAAAAAAAAGGACCATCTCAGCTGTAGCTGCCCTTTCTCCTTTCTGGAATGATGGAGTTGTAGCATCCATCTTACAAACATGAAGAAAAGTCAATAGCTTAAGGATGACAACCGATAACAGAGTCAGTAAGTAGTAGCAGTAGGGGCCTATCTCCAGACTTTTAACATGTGAGAATAATAACCTCTTATTTATTTAAATCACTATTTGTTGTTTGTTTGCCTTCTGCAGCTGAAAGCATTTAAAAAAAAAAGATTTTATTCATTCACTTGAGAGAGAGAGAGATAGCAACAGAGAGCACAAGCGGGGAGGGAGTGGGAGAAGCAGACTCCCGCTCAGCAGGGAGCCCAATGCAGGGCTCGATCCCAGGACCCCAGGACCCCAGGACCACGACCTGAGCCAAAGGCAGACATTTAACCAACTGAGCCACCCAGGCGCCCCAGCTGAAAGCATTCTTAAAGGATATATACTATGATGACTTCACTTTGGCATCAATTAAAAGTAGGCATCTCAAAGTCTGATCATTCTTTGCCTATGAGACAAACATAAAAGTGTCCTTTTGCTAAGATTCTACAAAGACATTAACCGTCAATTTTATAGGTGCAACTAAATAAGAGACAATCTGTTCTTCTATTGATTATACAAGATGTATTTGTGATAAACAATTTTTGAAAACATAAGCACAATCAAAACAACAATCTCTGGCCAGAGATAAACCACGCTAATTTTTTCTATGTGAAGAGAAAATAAATTGTCCTCTTCATGTATCCAGCAAACATTTATTTAGCACCTATCAGACATTGTAAACGAGTAAAGGAATTTTAGAAATGTTATTTAATTAGTACAGACTGTATGGTTCAAAGAACAGAGAATAAGGCTGGGTAGAATCTTGAATACAGGGCTCCTGGGTGGCTCAGCGGGTTAAGCATCTGCCTTTGGCTCAGGTCAGGATCCCAGGGTCCTAGGGTGGAGTCCCACATCTGGCTCCTTGCTCAGCGGGGAGCCTACTTCTCCCTCAGCCTGCCACCTGTCCCCTGCTTGTGCACGTTCTCTCTCTGACAAATAAATAAATAAAATCTTTAAAAAAAAAAATAATGGGTAATAGTAAAACCTGCCTATATACAGATGTTCACTATGGCATTCCTTATGGCAAATATGCAAACTAAAAAATAACTAAGCTGGGATTAAGTGATATTTTTAGATGTTATATCATGGTTAAATCAAAAATTAACAAGTGCTAAGCATTAAGTTGACAAAAATCTTATTTTAATTCCAAAACTAAACTATAATTTCGTTATGTAAGGTAAATGTTTTGATTAGAGATCTAGCCATGAAGTTACTAACTGATGATAGCTTCCTGGAATGAAAAACAAGACTCATGAAACATAAAAATTACTTTTAATGGTCTACAATTAAGGGACATCTCTTTTTTTTTTAAGATTTTATTTATTTGACAGAGAGAGACAAAACGAGAGAGGGAACACAAGCAGGGGGAGTGGAAGAGGGAGAAGCAGGCTTCCCGCCAAGCAGGGAGCCCGATGTGGGGGCTCAATCCCAGGACCCTGGGACCATGACCTGAGCCGAAGGCAGACGCTTAACGACTGAGCCACCCAGGCGCCCCGGGACATCTCTTAACTAAAAACTTTTCAAATAAATTAAACAAAGGAAAACTCATGATCTGGATGTCCGTATCTTAAAAACCTGGTCCTTGACCTTGAAATGTACATTATGTAGTCTTATTTCTATGAACCTTCAAAGATACTCCAAGTCATAAAATGCATTCACATCTGACTTAGGCTTCAAAGGGACAAAACCAAATAGGAATAAGCTTATCTGAACTGCAACCATAACTTAAGATTTTTTTCTTTTTAAGATTTTTTTTTTAAAGAAATTTTTATTCATTTCAGAGAGAGAGACATAGCAAGAGAGGGAACACAAGCAGGGGGAGTGGGAGAGGGAGAAGCAGGCTTCCCGCCAAGCAGGTAGCCTGATGTGGGGCTCGATCCCAGGACCCTGGGACCATGACCTGAGCCAAAGGCTGATGCTTAACGACTGAGCCACTCAGGCGCCCCTAAGATTTTATTTTTAAGTAGTCTACACCCAATGTAGGGTTTGAACTCACAACCCTGAGGTTAAGAGTCGCAGGATCCACTGACTGAGCCAGCCAGGCACCCCATACCTTAGATTTCTTAAGTGAAGTGGTTCCTGTTTATATCGGCAGAGACAGGTTGAACACCAAATCTGGTTAGAAACGTCACCCTCCTAGCAGGAATATACCTTTCTCTGGAATTCTGAATAGTGATCCTCAGATCATAGGGGATTGTATCTTATCAGACTTTGCTTAGTTTGACAATGATTGTTAGCTAACATTCCACAATTGTACAGGTATGTGATGAGGGCTTCTTTCTCTTTTAAGATTTATTTGAGAAAGAGAGCGCACGAGCGCACACGTGCACATGTGCAAGTGCTCATGCACCCGGGGAGCGGGGCGGGGGAGAGAATCTTCAAGCCATCATTCTCTTTACAACAAAACAAAACACAACGAAACCCACCCCACAGGAGCCTCTTGCATGAATCACATGTCAGCAGGCAGGTAAGACCTTCATCATGGATGGGCCCTGATCCTCAGGGGCTGTTTGGGAACCACTGGGCACGGAATCTCCTGCTTCGGGGGGGGGGGGGGGCGCGCGCAGGTTCTAGGCTAGAAAAAGAAGAAGTGAAATGTCCTTGGAATGACAAGAAGTGAGTGTGGAGCCTGCGGCAGGGCTCAATCTCAGGACCCAGGCGATCATGACCTGAGCTGAAAACAAGAGCCACCTAGGCGCCCCCTGGCTTCTTCTCTTTTAATTTTCACTTTTTTTTTTTTTAAAGATTTTATTTATTTATTTGACAGAGAGAGAGAGACAGTGAGAGAGGGAACACAAGCAGGGGGAGTGGGAAAGAGAGAACCAGGCTTCTCAAGATGCAGGGCTCAATCCCAGGACCCTGGGATCATGACCTGAGCCGAAGGCAGACGCCTAACAACTAAGCCATCCAAGCGCCCCTTAATTTTCACTCTTAAGGTAATCAGGATCAAATACCATATCATCATTCATTTGAAAAGAGAAATCATGTTGAGCTATAGACAAGAACTGGACAAGATGATCTAATTAGGTTTTACTTTCCTTTAATTTCAATGAACTACAACAGCCTGGTTTTGGTTCTGGTAGTCTCTACAGTATACCATATAAGGAACCATGATTAGTCAAGATACTTAATACTAATATGCACGTTCCACTTTTACAATGCATAAAAGAATAATTTTTTCTATTGGTTTTTTTTTTTTTCTGGCGTTTTCAGCAGGCTTATTTCAACTACATAAGGTGTTACCCTGGACCTCCTCTTTTGTGGATGACAAGTTCTCTTATTTAAAGCAAATTCTATTTTTATCAAGTAAAGGTTTTCCTTAAATAATCCATTTATTTCATTTGTGTGATATGTGATATTTATACCTCTTCAACAAGCACTTAATTACCCAAAAAATCTGTATAAAAGGCTGTAAAACACAGAGAAACACTATAGGATTACAAGATTTGCCTGCCACAGGATCATATTATATGAAAATCAATGATATAACAGGAAAAAAAATTTGGACAAAAGTCATCTTAGAGGAAAATGAGAATCCTTAAAAATTATTTTCTACAGGAGCACAGATTATACCTATAATTCAGTAAACTAAAATACCTATTCTTTTACATTTTGATTTAACCAGAAGATTGTGTACAAAATGTTTTAAAATCATGTTCAAAATAATTTAGTTTTAAATGCTGCATTGCAGGGCGCCTCGGTGGCTCAGTTGGTTAAGCGACTGCCTTTGGCTCAGGTCATGATCCTGGAGTCCTGGGATCGAGTCCCACATCGGGCTCCCTGCTCGGCAGGGGGTCTGCTTCTCCCTCTGACCCTCCCCCCTCTCATGCTCTCTCTATCTCATTCTCTCTCTCAAATAAATAAATAAAATCTTTTAAAAAAATAAAAAATAAATGCCGCATTGCAGCAATTCCTTCTTAAAACTGTTCATTTTGAGTCAGGATCCAGTAAAATGAACAAAACAAACCTAGAGATTTTTTAATTTTAAAATCTGACTCTCCCAGCTATCCCTTTTAAATTTTCAACAGCGTTTTAAAAAATAAATTCATTAAAAAAAATTGAAACCCCAGATTAACTAATGACTTAGTATATGCAAAGATTAGTTCTTGAAAATAAACATGTTACCTTACATTTCTTAAGGCTATGTTGACTCTGTTGTATTTCTGCTTAAACTTAAAAAAAAAAAAAAAAAAGACTAAAAAAATGCTTACGAGTTTACCTAAAGGCCAACTGTTTATTACTGATTCACAACTCAATCATCTATCCATTATTTCTATTAGCATTTAAATTTATTTACATTGTTAAGGAAACTTAAATAAGAACTTATAAGAACTTTATCCAAAGGAAACAACCAAGAATACAAGTGTGCTTACTGTGGTAATTGTTTTCTTTTAACTCTTTCCTCATATGTCATATTTGGGCAGAAAGTTGCCTTCTCAATGTATTTTGTGAATCCTAAATCCTATCATTGCAACAAATGAATCCTGGTAATACTTAAAGATTTGTTTAAACACACACACAAATCTGCAAAAATAAGACATTTCTAATACAAGTCTAAAAGTAAAATAGTTTTGACGTGTCAATCACTGCTGCAGCTGAATAATTACAAAAACTCTATGAAAAACTAGTAGCCAGAATGCCAACTAACCTAGGCCCTGCAAGCTTCCTCTGATTCCATGTCAGAGATATCCTAAAGGAAAACGATGACTACTTCTGTGCTTAACTTCTTAGTGTTACCATGATGTCATTTCATAGTTTTTCTCATGAACTTGTTAACAAAAAAACAGCCAGTCTTCACACAGTAGTAGCTGGCAGTTGTTTGTAAGCTAACGACGTTCGCCACAAGCCTACAGAGCAACAAAGAGCTATGACATTCACTTTCTAAAGATGAACTTTGCAAACTTTCACATAAAAACTCTTAAAGAACTTCAGTCCTGTCTTACATATCAATGCTCTTAATCATCAATGTCCCATCTCCTGTGACCCCCTTTGTCTTTTTTCCAAACTGTGCAAACAATATGCTATATGGAATGCCATTAGAGAAAAAATTAACATTTAGATTTTGTACCATGATAGCAACGTAGAAAAAAATTCTGCCACAATGGCGTTACCAAGAAAAGATAAATTTAATTTTCTTAGTCACAATTCATTGTTCTGTAGGCAGTGTCTTACCCTCCATTTTAATCTTCCTGAACTGGGAATGCAAAATATTTTCTGAGACCTTTCAATACCAGATCAGACCTCAAAAAAAAAAAAAAAAAAAAGTAAAAAAATAAAAAATCAACCTTACTTTCTGGTTTCCCTGACAATGATCAACCACCTCTGGTTATGTTTTATAACACAAAGGACACTATTTCTCCATCCTCGAGATTACAAAAATCAACTTTTCTCCAAGGTAGAAGTAGGGATCTAATATTAACAAAAAATCCAGTTTACTGATCAAATTTTATTTTTTTATTTTTTAGAGCTTGCGTTTATAATACCTTGATACACAAAAAGTTAACACTCTTTGTTATACGGTTACCCCATAAAACCCACTAAGAGATAGGCGCCTGGGTGGCTCAGATGGTTAAGTGTCTGCCTTCGGCTCAGGTCATGATCCCAGAGTCCTGGGATCGAGTCCCGCATCGGGCTCCCTGCTCCTTGGGAGCCTGCTTCTCCCTCTGTCTCTCATGAATAAATAAATAAAATCTTAAAAAAAAAAAAAAAAAACCCAATAAGAGATAATAGGTCTTTCTGGGCACCTACTTGACCCAATCTGAGTTGGCTAGATCTGCTAGAAAACTGAAGAAAATTGATCACTCCGATTTCAAAAGAAAACTCAGTCTCTTTACAGCCCTTGATTCGCCATTTGTAATAGTTAACATGAACGTTCATTCATCACTCAAAGGACGGGTGGGTGAACATATGAGATACAGATAAATTTGTAGTTGTTCGATCATTTTTCCTCCTCGCGAGAGAGGAATATGGTTCAACACGTAGCTGTATCTTCTGTTTCTATACAACTAAGTATGTTTACTACTTAAGGTACAGTAGGGCTGGTCTTAAACCTCAAAATTCCTAGCTGAACTTTAATCTTGCACGTGTTACAAATGGTAAACTTGTGGGTAGTCCAAAACACCAACAGCAACTGCGCACACACACACACGCAGAAATATAGGCAAATATGCACTGAACTCTCCCCGGACAGTTCCTCCAGCGCCCCAGGTGGGGGAGTGTCCCAGAGACTAGGCGCCTCCCTTCTCTGCGCACTTAAGACCGGGGTGGGGGCGATCCAGGAACACCCGCGGAGTTGCGCCGTCTCCCTCCCCAGGGTTATTTGAACCGGCAAACTCTACCGGGGGGCGGGGTTGGGGACACCACTGTTCGTTCCCAATTCTGCACCCCTCCACTTCCCTGAACTCCGGGCCCAGCCAGACCCAAAGGAGCGGGATGGAGGGTGGGGGCGGGGGTCACTCACCGCAATCATAACCGTGTCTTCTCCCTGAAACTTGGCGACGTACTTATCGCCGCGGTTCACCTCCGACTCGTTGAGAGGTCTGAAGCGACACATTACTTTGATGTTGCACTCGGCCGGGTCCGCCATCTTCCTCGCTGCCGGGGCCGGAGGCCGGGAACCACTCCCCGCCGCTCCGTCTGGAAGGAAGCGGGCCCGAGCTGAGAAAAGGGGTCGCGAAGGCCGAGAGATTCAGCAGTCTGCCGCGTCGCGCTTCCCCCGGCGGCAGTGGCCGGGGAACCCGGACTCGAAGCGCCGGCGCCGGCAGCCGTCGCCCTGAGGCTCACTTCCGATCCATCATGGCAGCCATGGCGGCGGCACGGGTGGAGAGTCCGCGGCTCCTCAGCTTCTCTCTCCTCGGCCCGGGCAAACTACAGGGGCTCGAGGGGATTCTAGGCCCCGGAAAAATCGCCCCCTCCTTCCTCGGAGACAGCAGGCCGGGCACGCCGTTTGCCCGCCCCGCTGTCCGCTCGCCGGCTCGCCGGCAGCCTCCCGATTCCTCCTGAGGCCGCAGACCGGCGACTGGGCGGCGGGATGGGCGGTGCGCGAGGAGCAAGGCGCACGCGCGGCGGGTCCGGACGCCGTGACGACCAATCCGCGTCCGCGCCCGGCCGCGCCGCCGCCCTGCCGCCCCTCTTCGCCCGGGGGTCGCCGATTCAAGTTTTACCGGACGCTCGCTTGCAGAGGTATTTCTGGTTACCCCGCCGCCTGACCCGGCCGCAGAATTTCCCAGAGCGAAGGCAGACAGACGCGCTTAGCTTTCTTTTCTGCAGGGGTCAAGGGATTTGTTAAACTACCTTACGTTGTAGTTTATTTGAATACAGTACTATATTCCTAATAAGGAAGTGTTGGCTTTCTGTTTAGTCTGGCGATAAAATTGGTTCCTAGTTCACCGTATTAGAGCGCTTTGCCCGAGAAAGGAAGATTTGAATGAAGGGTGTGGCACGGCTCTCTAGTTTAAGCGGTTACTCTTTCCTGAGAGAGTGGGTTGGGGAGTCAAGAAAGAAAGGAAATTTCTCCTAAGGAATGAAGATGACTGAACAAATGTGGAAAGTAGGGTGAGCGGGAAGAAGGCCCCCAGTCAGTCGGAGGTCCCACTTCTCTGGTAATGAGTATATGGAACTCAGCCCCAGAGGAATGACTGACCTGAGTCATTCCTGGGTAAAAGGCCTGGATAAATTTGTGGACTACATGTCTAAGGAAAACCACTCCACAGTTGAAGTGGTTTTTTAGAAAGGTGGATACCATAATGGCTCTCAACTGGAAGTCGCTCTGAGGTGCTGGGAAAGAACTGCAAAGACCATCAGGAACCCTCCCTCTGGTTTTCAGTTTTCGTTTGTAAAATGAGTGATTGCATCATAAAAACCTCCAGTGCTCTCTGTCTTCGCCCAAGACATACCTCCAGAAATTAACCCATAAGTCAACAGATACAGGTTTGTTGATCCACTGCAATAGTTTAAACTGAGGAACTATGGGGCATCTCACCAAACAAAGGAAAAGATGGAGTTACACAGCTCTGGGGGAAGTGTGGAGTTTGGGTAAAATTTTAGTGAAGTTGTGTTTCAGTAGGCTCCAAATAAAGCAGAGCGTTGACATGAGGTCTAGACTACAAGTGGACCCAAGGTCCTGTTTCCTTGGGAACTACAAAGTTAAGGTAGATGTGGAATGTTGTCTTCAGAAACCCCTGTCCCAAAGCTCTGCACCTGGCTTGAAAGTCAATCAGGGCTGCTTCTCTGTGTCTTAGATCCTCCAAGCAGGAATAGGATGTTTTATTTTTACTGATATAATTTCAAACAGTGATTCTGATAGTCTATAACTTTAAAGAACAAAGTTTTCAGTGAACAAGAGAGTAACAGTCACTCAAAGAAGGAGGTTGTGGCGGGTGGGCCACTAGTTTTCAACCTTTGCAGCAGAATCTCATGAACACCCGGTCCTCTTCCCTCTGCTCTTTTCTCTGAGTCCATTTCTTCAACAATTGCTTGACTGTCTTATCTTCTTATCTGCAGCCCTGACCTTTTCACCTGTGTGACATTCCCATCCCTCTAGCTGCTTATAGACCACCTTGTTTAGGATGCATTACCTTAATGTCAAATTTTTAGTTTTACCAAATGAATTGTCCTCTGCTTCCTGCCAATACTCAGTTCAACTTTCCAGTTTGATTACCAACATCAGCATTCTTCTGTACTCCCAGGTTAAAACAGTTCCAGTCACCTATCACTCCACTATTTACTTCATCCTCTATACATGAAGAAGAGAAATATGGTAGTCTGTATCTAAATTTCCTCAACTTCTATTCCAGCATGCCCATGTGTCTTCATCTCAGAAGATCTGGGGAATGATTGGTCTAAAGCAGTGATTTTCAAATTCCCCATGGAGTAGGGGTTCCAAAAAGGTGACTCAGGAGATCTCATGGTATGGGGAGGGACAGGAGGGTGATGGGATGGCCAAGGAATTAAGCTCTGGAAACATCTGCTGTTCAAAGCACTTCAGTTGCAACTCTTGCCTCTTCCTCCTGCACAGCAGATATGGAAGCTCAGACTTATGAAAACGAAATCCAGAAAGGGAGGTGTCTTGCAAGAGCCTTCTGCTTTCAGATCTGACATACATACTTTTTCTGGGCAAGGAAGCATAAAGAGCCTGACCCTGCACAGGACCAGGAAGGGAAAAAATATTATGTCAAAAACAAAATAATTCTAAAAATCATCCTGTCACATTAGTGAGGAATAGTGGTATCAAACAATAGGCTTTAGGAATTATTTCATAGGGGTGCCTGGGTGGCTTAGTCAGTTAAGTGGCTATCTTCGGCTCAGGTCATGATCCCAGCTTTTTGAGGAACCTCCACACTGTTTTCCACAGTGGCTGCACCAGTTTGCATTCCCACCAACAGAGCACAAGTTTTCCTTTTTCTCCACATCCTCACCAACATTTGTTATTTCTTATATATTTGATTTTAGCCATTCTGACAGATATGTGATGGTATCTCATTGTAGTTTTGATAATGCATTTCCCTGATGAGGAGTGATGTTGAACATCTTTTCATGTGTCTTTTGGCTGTCTGTATGTCTTTGAAGAAATGTCTGTTCTTGTCTTTGGCCCATTTTTAAATTGGATTGTTTGCTTTTTGGGTGTTGAGTTGTATAAGTTCTCTAAATATTTTGGATACTAACCCTTTATCAGTTATGTCATTTGCGAATATCTTCTTCCATTCAGTAGGTTGCCGTTTAGTTTTGTTGATTGGTTCCGTCACTGTGCAGAAACTTTTTATTTGATGTAGTGCCAATAGTTTATTTTTGCTTTTAGTTCCCTTGCCTCAGGAGACATATCTAGAAAAATTTTGGTATGGCCAATCTCTCTGATTTTTATGGTTTCATATCTCACATTTAGGTCCTTAATCCATTTTGAGTTTATTTTTATGTATGGTGAAAGAAAGTATCCAGTCTAATCTTCCCAACAGCATTTGTTGAAGAGACTGTCGTTTTCCCATTGTATATTCATTCCTCCTTTGTTGAAGATTAATTGGCCATATAATTGTAGGTTTATTTTTGGGTTTTCTGTTCTATTCCATGGATCTGTGTTTATTTTTATGCCAGTACCATACTGTTTTAATTACTACTGCTTTGTAATATAACTTAAGATCTGGAGTTTGATACCTCCAGTTTTGTTTTTCTTTGTCAAGATTGCTTTGGTCAAGGTCTTTTGTGGTCCCATATAAACTTTGGGATTGTTTGTTCTAGTTCTGTAAAAAGTGCTGTTGGTATTTTGATGGGAATTGCATTAAATCTGTAGATTGCTTTGGGTAGTATAGACATTTTAACAATATTTGCTCTTCCAACCCATAAGCATGGAATGTCTTTCCATTTCTTTGCATCATGGTGAATTTCTCCTATAAAACACTGAAGAAAGAAAGTCATCCTCTTTGGTTAAGCTTATTCCTAGATATTTTATTGTTTTTGGTGCAATTGTAAATGGGATTATTTTCTTAATTTCACTTTCTGCTGCTTCATTGTTAGTATAGGAACGCAAGAGATTTCTTTTTTTTTTTTTTTTTTTTTTTACTTAAGATTTTATTTTCAAGGGGCGCCTGGGTGGCTCAGTCGTTAAGCGTCTGCCTTCGGCTCAGGTTATGATCCCAGGGTCCTGGGAACGAGCCCCGCATCAGGCTCCCTGCTCAGCGGGAAGCCTGCTTCTCCCTCTCCCACTCCCCCTGCTTGTGTTCCCTCTATTGCTGTGTCTCTCTCTGTCAAATAAATAAATAAAATCTTAAAAAAAAAATACATTTTATTTTCAAGTAATCTCTATACCCAATGTGGGGCTTTAATTCACAACCTGAGACCAAGAGTCATATGCTCTTCCAACTGAGCCAACCAGTTGCCCAGGAATGTAACAGATTTCTTCTTCTTCTTCTTTTTTTTTAAGATTTTATTTGTCAGAGAAAGAGTGAAAGTACACAAGCAGGGGGAGTGGCAGGCAGAGGGAGAAGCAGGCTCCCCACTGAGCAAGGAGCCCAACATAGGACTCGATCCCAGGACGCTGGGGTCATGACCTGAGTCAAAGGCAGGCGCTTAACTGACTGAACCACTCAGGTGTCCTGCAACAGATTTTTTCTGTACACTTTGTATCCTGCGACTTTACTGAATTCAGGTATCAGTTCTAGTAGTTTTTCGGTGGAGTCTTTCAGGTTTTCTCTATATAGTATCACGTTATCTGCAAATAATGAGACCTTTACTTCTTTACCAATTTAGATGCCTTTTATTTCTTTTTGTTGTCTGATTGCTGTGGCTAGGACTTCCAGTACTATATTGAATAAAAGTGGTGAGAGGGGCGCCTGGGTGGCTCAGTTGGCTGAGCGTCCAACTCTTGATTTCAGCTCAGGTCATGATCTCAGGGTCATGAGATTGAGGCTGACGTCGGGCTCTGTCCTCATTAGAGAGTCTGCTTGAGATTATCTCCCTCTCCTTCTGCCCCTCCCCCCCCACATGTGGGAGGGCGTGTGTGCTCTCTCTCTCTCTCAAATAAATAAATCTTAAAAAAAAAAAAGTGGTTAGAGTGGGGGGTATCCTTGTCTTATTCCTGACCTTAGGGAAAAAACTCTCAGTTTGATGTTTGAGTATGATGTTTGCTGTGGGTTTTTCATATAAGGCCTTTATTATGCTGAGGTATGTTCCCTCTAGACCTACTTTGCAGAGGGTTTTTATCATGATGGATGTTGGACTTTGTTAAATGATTTTTCTGCATCTATTGAAGTGATCATATGGTTTTTATCCTTTCTTTTATTGATGTGATATATCAAATTGATTGTTTTGAGAATATTGAACCACCTTGCATCCCAGGAATAAATCCCACTTGATCATGGTGTATGATTTTTTAATGTATTGTTGGACTCGGTTTGCTAATATTTTATTGAGGATTTTTCCATCCATATTCATGACAGATATTGGCCTATAGTTTTTTTTTTTTTAAGGGTTTTTTTTTTTTTTAAGATTTTATTTATTTATTTGACAGAGAGAGAATGAGAGAGAGAGAACACATGAGAGGGGATAGGGTCAGAGGACGAAGCAGACTCCCCGCCGAGCAGGGAGCCCGATGCGGGACTCGATCTGGGGACTCCGGGATCATGACCTGAGCCGAAGGCAGTTGCTTAACCAACTGAGCCACCCAGGCGCCCCTTGGCCTATAGTTTTTATTTTGTGCTGTCTTTATCTGGTTTTGGTATCACTGTGATACTGACCTCATAGAATGAATTTGGAAGTTTTCCTTCCTCTTGTATTTTTTGGAATAGTTTGAGAAGAATAGGAATTAAGTTCCTATAAAGATGTAAAACACTGAATCTCCATTGTGGAAGGTAGCCACCAAAAGTGGTCCTCCGGTAAACCATGCATATCTGGATTCAGGCCTCTCTCCTTGAAGGCTGGCCTTTTGACTTACTTATGCCCGTATAATGTGGCAGAAGTGTGACACACAGCATGCTATCTGAGATGAGGTGAGAAGTCTTGTAACTTCCACTTAGGTCTCTTGGAACACTCTTTCAGAGATGTCTGAACCACACACAAAAAGACCAACTACCCTGAGAATGCCATGCTAGAGAGGCCGTACTTATGTAGGTACTCTAACCAATAGTCCCAGCTTATCCCAGCCTTTCAACCATCCCTACCCAGGCACCAGACTTGTAAAGGAGGCTACCTTAAACTGTCCAAACCAGCACACCCCAACAGATGAATATCAGTGAGTAATCTCAATTGACACCCTTGGAGCAGAAGGATCACCCAGCTGAGGCCTGCCCAAATACCTCACCCATAAAATCATGAGATGTCATAAAATGGTTATTGGTTAAAAATACTCAAGTTTGAAGATTTGTTACATGGCAATAGACAACTGGCATAATAACCCACAACTCAGAGCTTAAAACTTATCTCCTGGAAATGATTCTATAAAATGTTACTTATACATAGTATATATACTTAGATGGGACTATGTTTTAGATTAATTATAGTTGGAGGGGGTCTAAGAATTTAACCATTGTTTATAACAGTACTATAAGAAAATTTGTTTTTTATTTAATGTGAAGTGACTTTTTAAATGGGCATTTAGAAAGGGAAATTATAGGGGCGTCTGGGTGGCTCAGTTGGTTAAGCGACTGCCTTCGGCTCAGGTCATGATCCTGGAGTCCCGGGATCAAGTCCCGCATCGGGCTCCCTGCTCAGCAGGGAGTCTGCTTCTCCCTCTGACCCTCATGATCTCTCTATCTCATTCTCTCTCTCAAACAAATAAATAAAATCTTAAAAAAAAAAAAAAAGAAAGGGAAATTATAGTCTTTCTTTTTTTGAAATGTGCATAAGAGGGGCAGTTAAGCATCCGACTTGATTTCCACTCAGGTCATGATCTCAGGGTTATGAGATCACGCCCCACCAGGAGCTTGTGCTGGCCATAGAGCCTGCTTAAGATTCTCTCTCCCTGGGCGCCTAGGTGGCTCAGTTGGTTAAGCAACTGCCTTGGGCTCAGGTCATGATCCTGGAGTCCCGGGATCGAGTCCCGCGTCGGGCTCCCTGCTCACCAGGGAGTCTGATTCTCCCTCTGACCCTCCCCCCTCTCATGTGCTCTCTCTCTCTCAAATAAATAAATAAATAAATAAATAAATAAATAAAAAGATTCTCCCTTTCCCTCTGCCTTTGCCCCTCCCCCTGGCTCATGTGCAAGCACGCATACACACATGCTCGCCCTCTCTCTCTGAAAAAAGAAAAAAAATGTGCACAAGAGACACTTATTCCTTTCCATTTCTATTACCCCTTCCTAGTCCCAGGCTTTACTACTGCATTCCTGGATTACTATGACAGTGCCCAGCCTCTTTCCCATTTGATCATTAAGTATGGGTTAAGCTCCTACTTTGAGCCATGCACTGAGGTGTGTGCTGGGGATACAATGGTGAAAGAGACCAGACAATTCCCTCCCATGTCCACTATTTCATGTACAATAATTTTCACATTAAATTTCCTGAAACCTTGCTTTTATTACATCATTTCATTGCTCAAGAACCTACAGAAGAACCTTTTTTCTGAAAGAAGTTCAAATTCTTCTGCTTAGAGTCTAATACCTTTTATCATCTGACTTCCCCTTATTTAAGTATGATTTTCACACTGTTCAACATTTTACTTTCTTGACTCCTGGCACCTGGCCCTTTCAGTGCCCCTTATATTTTGCTAATTTCAAGGTCCTGTGATACCACCCTGAACTTCTGTACCTTATGCCCACCCAAATCCTATTCATCTTTCCCCAAATCCCACCTTCTGCAATTGGTTTTTCAGACTACAATTCTTTCACAAATCAGACAGAAAACCCCTGCACTCTATTCGTTACCATAGTTTAAATCTTTAGAATGTATTTTATAAACGTTTCTATCAAAATAACACACATCCAGGGGCGCCTGGGTGGCTCAGTTGGTTAAGCGACTGCCTTCAGCTCAGGTCATGATCCTGGAGTCCCGGGATCGAGTCCCACATCGGGCTCCCTGCTTAGCAGGGAGTCTGCTTCTCCCTCTGACTCTCCCCCCTCTCATGTGCTCTCTCTCATTCTCTCTCTCTCAAATAAATAAATAAAATCTTAAAAAAAAAAAATAACACACATCCATAGTTTAAAAATAAAATTACAACAACAAAAAACAAGTTCTTGCTCCCCCCCACTCCAATCCTCATTTCTGTTCTTCAGAGCAATCACTTTAACTCTTGTAGCAGTTTTTCTGGTATTTATCTCCATGTCCTAAATAACATTCTTTTACTACTGCTTTTTGATTTATTATTCTTATTAAATGAAATTGTAACTTTTAAACTGCCCCTCATCTAAATCAACACACACACATTTTCTTCCCCTTATCTTCCCAACATATTTCAATCACCAGTTTTAGCTAATTAGCACACAGTTACATACTTCTTTTTTTTTTTAATTTTATTTATTTATTTTGAGAGAGAGAGAGAGCTCAAGTGGGGAGAGGGAGAGAATCTCCAGCAGACTCCACGCTGAGCGCGGAGCCCTATGCAGGGGCTACATCCTATGACCCTGAGATCATGACCTGAGCTGAAATCAAGAGTCAGTCACTTAACTGACTGAGCCACCCAGGAGCCCCCAGTGTTTACATTCTAAGTAATTATTATTCATAGCTTAGCTAAATTGTGCATTATAATTACATTGCCATTTTTTTTTTTTTTAAGATTTTATTTATTTGACAGAGACAGCGAGAGAGGGAACACAAGCAGGGGGAGTGGGAGAGGGAGAAGCAGCCTTCCCGCGGAGCAGGGAGCCCGATGCGGGGCTCGATCCCAGGACTCTGGGATCATGACCTGAGCCGAAGGCAGACGCTTAATGACTGAGCCACCCAGGCGCCCCTTACATTGCCATTCTTGTGCAACTTTTTTTTTTACTGTCTTCTTGCTTCTCTTGTTGTTGAGAAGTCTGATTCCTTCTGGTCCTGATCATCTGTATGTGATCTGCATTTTTCTTCCAGGCAGCTTTCAGTTTCTTTTTATCTATACTTCTCTTGTCTTTCTTATTTGCCATCTCTGGTTTTTGTTCTTTTTGGAAGATTCTTTCATGTTTATTTTTAAGTCTTATGTTGGTTATTTTATGTGTGTGTGTACACATATATGTGATAAAATTTCTTTGATATGCTAATGTTTTGGTATGTTGATCCCAAACTGAAATGTATGTATGTATGTGTATATATACATATGTGTGTGTGTCTGTGTGTGTATGCTTTTTTGAATTTGTATTCTCTAAATGAATGGTTTAAATTTGTTCTTGCTTCATAGAGCAATATCTTCTCATTCTGAGGAACTTCTCATTCTGAGCTTTTTTGAATTTGTATTCTCTAAATGAATGGCTTAAATTTGTTCTTGCTTCATAGAGCAATATCTTCTCATCATATTCTAAAATATGAGAAAACATATTTTATTTATGTTTTAGTTTTTTCTGTTTTCTAAATTTATTCTGTGGTTTGTTTTGATCTCTCTCACTTATGTTGAGAGAGATCACATTTCCTCACATTTCCTCAAATGTGTGGTGACCCTTGGTGTTTAACTTCTTTGAGTAAGAAACCAAAACACTTATTGGAAGCCCTGTGCATGTAGATTGTGTTTGTAGATTGATGGGTCTCACCACCCTGTGATTAGGCAGGATCTAGCAACTTCATTAGGGAAATTATAAATGTCATTTTGCACAGACATCTCTTTTGGACTGGTTAATTTCCCCACAGAGGAATTCTCCAATTTCTTGCAAGGTGAACATAAGTCTGGTGGCCAGTTTTCTTTGAAGTGAGTAGGATTGGGTGATCTCAGCCTTCAGTTTGTACACTTTCCTCTCCCTGTTTTCAGTAAGGCAACTCACCTGCAACATCAGCTGTTTCTGGTGTCCCTGAATCCACAGCCTCTCTCGTTCAACTTCTTCGGAGAGTAAGTTTTCTTTTTTCTGTTGTGCTGGGGAAGGGGGCAATCTTCTGGCACTTTAGTAGGGGGACAATTGCATTTTAACACTCCCTATATAATCTTTCAACTAAATCTTCCTATTTTTCAGCTCTACCCCTGCCTCCTGGTATCTACAATTCCTGAGGCTTTCTGTATTCTGTATGAAGAATTGACTTACTTTCTGGCTTTCTGCCCTGCAAGCTTAGGTTTTAGCATTCTCCAGCCTATTTAGGCAGTTACGCAATTTTTTTTTTTTTTTTTTTTTTTAGATTTTATTTATTTATTTGAGAAAGAAAGAGAGAGCATGAGCAGGGGTTGGGGGGTACGGAGTTGGGGAGAAGGGGACAGAGGGAGAGGGAGAAGCAGACTTCCCGCTAAACTGGCAGCCCTATACATGATGCAGGGCTCAATCCCAGGACTCTGGGATCATGACCAGAGCAGAAGGCAGACCCTTAACTGACTGAGCCACCCAAGTGGCCCTAGGCAGTTACATATTTTCAGAATTTTGCTGAAATCCTGTTTGCTGATGATTTTCTTTCAAGTTTTCTTTTCACTTGTAGCTTTAGGACTTTTGTATTTCTTTACTGTTATTTTAGTGGAGTGTTAGGGGGATCAAAGATAAATGTGAATATTCAACCTGCCATACTTAATTGGCTACTCTAGCTGTTTAAGTATGTTTAACCCCAAGAATATAATAAATTCCTCGAGGGCAGTAAATGTAACTCATTTTCTCCAACAATGTTTAGCTCAGTGCTCAAGATTTCATAAGTGCTAATAAATCCTATACTGATTGAAATTGGAAATCAATGAGTGACTATTAATTATGGTGCTCTGCTCAAGAGGTGATGGGATACAAATGTGGATAATTTCTCATTGAGGAAGTCCTAGTCTAGTGGAGGAGTTAAAATAAGTATAAATCACAGGGATAGATTCTATAAAAGCAGTTCCATGAGAGCACAAAGAATGGATGTTTCGGAGAAACTCCCTGACATTTTGAAAATGAAATCAGGGATGACAGTCAAGATCTTGTCCAAAATCTGCAGCTCGTATACAAAATAGTGGTTTGACCAGGTACATCCTGGTCATGTCTTCAGTGCCCAAGGTTTCATTGTTATTCAGCTAATATTAACGATTATATATAATAATATATATTTAATATATAAAATACTAAATATATATTATATATAACCATAACAATTATAAGGAGAATGCACATAATTGAGAAAGTAGAAACTCAAGAGTCTCTTATTTATTCATTTTACTGTGATTTGGCAAGCTTGTTAATTCTTTTCTTAAAAAAAAAGACTTGTATATATTCTACAATTTTTTAATTTTTTCAGACTCCTTTTTAAATAAACATATATGCAGCCAGGTCTCTATCCCTAGGAATAGGTAAGCGAATCCACAGGAAAACCAGCAAGAATTTTACTGCAGCCAGTCCATTTGCTCAAACCAAATTAATAGAGCAGTAATCTATAATGACATAAAAATAGTTCTTTTTAAGTCTGCCAAAAATTTTTGCCATATGTCTTGGGTTGGGTTTGATGGGAAAAAGTCTCTAAGGCAGAAATTTGCTTGCAAAAGGTTAATTGGGGTGTGCTCTTGGCAACACCGCTTGCAAGAAAATGTGTAAAGCAGCATTAAGCAGAGAAGTTGAACCATGATGCAGTTGCAACAGAAACTTCAAATGATTTTATGGGAAAGCTCCAGAGCAGGGATGGCCCATCAGAGTTGTTCTAATTGAGACAAAAGACTAGTCATTGGATGTTGGCTACCGCTGGTGAAGGGACATGATCTTAGGAGAGGCAGCTCTCTTCTGTGGAGGGCAATTCCCAGGGAGGCTGGGAGTCACCACCAGCCTTCATCATAAATGGGGGTTTGGGGAGCTTGGGTGGCACATCACAAATTCAACTACACCAATATTGCAGGGCACTTAAGAAGTCTTTATGTCTCTGCAAAGACTTGATTTTTTTTAAAGGTTTTATTTATTTATTTGAGAGAGAGCACAGAGGGAGAGTGAGAGGGAGAAGCAGACTCCCCACTGAGCAGAGAGCCCAACACGGGGCTTGATCCCAGGACCCTGGAATCATGACCCGAGCTGAAGGCAGACATATGACTGACTGAGTCACCCAGGCGCCCCTTGATTTTTAATATACTAGGAACTGTCAGTCTATGTCCTTGCATCCACTGCTGTTTTCTTTACCAAAAACAAAATAAAACTCAAATGTCTGAATAGCTGAATTGAAAGGTAAAGAACTTAAAATTCATTTTCAGTGAACACCTTCCCAAAGTTCAGGTACTTCCAGCTTTTCTAACTGGCAGACATTATAAACTCCATCTAAATGTGTTTCTTAATGTTGAAGAATCTTTGAAAGCCTGAAACTTGATGTGTGTCACCACTGCCCACCTGCCTCTCAGCTCTATTCATTACTATCACTCCACAAGATTTAAGGGCAGGACAAAGCTTATTTAGAAAGGTAATGAAAAGTTCTCTCTTATTTTGAAGGACCTGAGGTATTATCAATACTATAATTGTTAATAATACAGTCTGATGATTTATCATAGATCTCTCAGTTATACACAGAATGAAAGTGGAAGACTCTTTCAGTCAAGAAGGTGGACTTTCTGTCATCCTCATCCTAATCATGTCGTAACATGTCCGTTCCAGGTATGCCTTCTGCAGGAGTCTGCTCCTTTAATCAGGACAATGGCATCCTCACCTTTGGGTTCCAGCTGTACAAATACGCAACATAATCAAGTTATTTACTATGGCAAAGCTGTGTAAACACAATCTTTGTAAGGGTTGTGGTCTTTTTTCAAGATCCTGGAACTGTAAATATATCATTTATGGGGAGTAATTAAGTAGTGTTGGCAATAAAATAGTGTTATAATAGCTTATCTGCTAGATAAACCTATTAGGCATCAAACCTCTATTCACAACACTAGAATGGATGTGTTTGTTTGATGTTTCTAAAAGTGGTTTGTACTCAGCACATTTGCAGTTGGTAGTTCTAATGCTTATGAAAATAAAGAGCTGGCTTTACTATTGATGAGTGAGGAAACCACTAGAAAGAAAACGTGTTATAATTGAGAAAAACTGAAGATCTATAGAACACTTTTATTTGGGTTATTTCTTTGACTTAAGATTTAGTAGACTTACAAAAATGTTAGACTATACTAAAATGTAAATACTAATGCTTTTGATAAAATGGAATAAAATACACTTTGATTTAGCAAGTCAAATGGAAACTCTGAGTATCTATAATTCACATGCAGCTTTTCCATTTTGTCATTGGTGTGCTGACAATAAGCACATGACTTACCAGCATCAGAGTACAATGTGTGTCCTGACTACAAAATCTTCAAATCAATATAGGAAAGTAGTTTAAAGTATCTTTTGCCAAACTTGACTCACTGTAAATTAACTTGCTCTTCTTTTTCAGGACTATAAGGAAAATATAAGATCTGGCTAAGCTCATAATAGAATTCTTTGCTATCTCTTTACACACACACAAACACACACACATATTCACACACATATATATAATATATGTACATACATCTATAATACACATATCTGTGATATATATTTTATGTATATATAATCTGTAACTTTCATATTAAATCATTTATGTCTTCATTATTATTTCTTCCTCACTCCCCTCAACCCAAATCCTACTCCCCTGGCCCACCTGTAATAGCCTTAGGAAGGGTAAATAGGGACAAATTCTGTTCCTGCAAGTCTTGAAGGGAGCTCTATCAGTCACTGAATGAAGTCTAGGACAACCTCAGACCTCATCCTTGAACTTGCTTATTTGCAGTTAGGAGTTGGTGTGACAGTTGTTTTAGCTCAGCTTATGAGAAACAGGCCTCAAGACTCAGCTCCTACTGCCAGCCCTTGGCCACAGCACAGCTTACAGGAATCCCACAACCTGAAGTATATCTTCCAGGTTTGAGGTCTTCATTCCTATATTCTTCATGCAACAAATATTTATTGACCAACGAGTAAGCATGAGGCCCGGCGGTTACAATAGAGAGAAAAAACAGAGCTAGATTAGATCACTAGAAAAGGCTAAAGAATTAACTGAGGTAGGAATCAGTTTTTTTATGGACAACTTCTTTTCCCAGCACTATTTATTAAATGGTTAATCATTCCCCACTACTTTATATTAACTACTGTCGTATACTGAGATCCCATACATTCACAGGTATGTTTCTGGGCTCTCTATGATTAAGGATTCTATTGATCTATTTGTGTATTCCTTCACCTTTAATTTTTAAATTTATAGAAAATTAAAAAAAATAAAAATAAATTTTTAAACTTACAGCAAAGTCAAAAGAATTTTGTAGCAAACTTCCATATACCTAGCATCTAGATTCCACATTCATTAACACTTCACTGTACTTTATCATGTATCCATCCAGTATCCATTACTCTATCCATTAATCCATCTTCTTTTTGGTGCATTTCCATTTAAATTGCAGATATCAGTACACTTTTACCTAAGTACAACACTGTGCTTTAAAAATATTTGTAATTATACAGTAAATGTATAGTTTTACTGTTATCACAACTGAATTTTTCAGTTGTGTATCTCAAGAATTTTGATATTTAAAGTAATTTCCTATTAAAGCGATGAAAAACATAGAACCTTGAAGACTTGCTTAGCCTGGGGTAAATGCCCCTCTCAAGCCTGGGCTCTCAATTCTAGACCAATTGAAGGAGGGGAGCTCGGATAACTTCATCCTAATTTTCTGGGTCCTGGGATCTTTAAAACTGTGAGATACTTATAATTTCAAAGATTTAGCTTCATGTTGTGAGGAGAAAGTTTAAACATCTCTGAGAGCAGATGATTCCCTTGTTCCCCTGTTTTTAGAAAAATATGTTGTTGGACTTTTTGGTAAAGATTCTGTTTTGTAATAAAAAGATCCAAGAAGGGCGCCTGGGTGGCTCAGTCGTTAAGCGTCTGCCTTCGGCTCAGGTCATGATCCCAGGGTGCTGGGATCGAGTCCCACATCGGGCTCCTTGCTCCGCGGGAAGCCTGCTTCTCCCTCTCCCACTCCCCCTGCTTGTGTTCCCTCTCAGGCTGTGTCTCGCTCTGTCAAATAAATAAATAAATTCTTTAAAAAAAAAAAAAAAGATCCAAGAAAATGAGGAGCAATACTGTTCTCACTAATATTTCCAGCATTTGTCTTCACTGCGGGAGTTATGTCCCTAAATTATTATTTCTTTAGGATAATGTTTCTTTCTTAAATATGGATTTGCTTCTTCTGTCCTTGAAAATTATTGATTATTCATGCAGATATATATAAACAAGATTTGTTCTTGTTTAAACTAAGATCAAAGTACCTGGCATATAATAAGTACTCAATAAAAGTTAATTATTATTAATAAAAATACTGGCCTTCTATCAGTCATACAGGACGGAGGCTCATACTATTCATATTTTGGCATAAAAGGAAGTGAGCTGTTGCAAGGCTGAGACATTAGGCATATCTGAATTACAGATTACTACAGAACATTATTGCCTTGGGTAATTATTGTGGTTATTTAATTTTCCAGAGAAATGAACGCTAACTAGCAGGAAATTATTGGTTAGGGATTCCTACTTGAGATTAAGCAGGTGGACAAAGGAAAGCTTTGAGAGATGGACAGAAGATTATGGGGAAAATATGGAAAACCTCTGATTTCCCACCCTTCCAGCTTCCACGTATCTCCTCTGCTTTCCTTACTCAGATGCTCTAGCTTTCTACCTCAAAATCTCTCCTCGGTAGAGGTTTTGAACTTAGTCACAGTAAGGTACAAACTATAATTTTAGACAGTTGGAAGGATTAGCCTCTGCCAAGGGTATTAGCATTTTAACTGGGCTTCAGTTTTCATTAGACCCTCTATGCTGCTTGCAAGGGGCTAGGCAGGTAACATAAAGGAGCAAAACAGCCTGGTCCTGGGCCACAAGGTCTGGTGGGGACCGTGTAAAAATTCAATTTTTAAAAAAATTATTTGCTAAACAAAACATGTTGGAGGATCAGATTCAGTCTGTAACCTGCTGGTTTATAACTCATGAATTAAAGAAAATCTAAATGTGAAATTATAATTATTATCCAGTGGGAGGCTGAAAATAGTATGTATGTGCGGCTTTTTTTTTTTTTTTTTTAAGAGAGAAGCAGGGAAAGGTTAGAAAAAGAAAGGGTTTAATAGTTTTTCCAGGTACACACACAGTTCCTGGATGGTTCACTACTTTTAATCAATGGAAAAAGCCCATGTTTGCAAGACTGTGTAGCTCTGGTTTCAAATTCCTATTGGGTGTAGCCACTTACTTGCTGTAGAATCTTGAGCAAGTCACTGAAGCTCTCAGCAGTTTACTCACCTGTCTAATGAGAATGATTCTTTACCCTTTGGGCTATTGAGAGGGTTCAGTGAGAGAACACATAAAATGCCTGCCTCATTAGGTAGTACCAAGCACATTGAATCAATGGCTGTTTATTGATTCCTAAATCTGTCAGTAACCATGGTAAATAATAGACATTTCCCCTTCCAGTGAGGAATATAGGCTTTAAAAGAAATACTTAGATAAATAAGCATCCCATAAGTATTAGAGCTATTCCAGATTCATATAATAAGCGGTCTACTCAATCACGTGTGTGCACAGATGCATTTTATTTGTTGACTCATGTGAATGAGAATAAGCTCCATTTTCCTTGAGATGTTTCATTCTTAAGAGTGGCATCTGGTGAAAAAAAATAACTTCGGGGCACCTGGGGTGTCTCAGCCGGCTGGGCTTCCAACCTTTGGTTTTGGTTCAGGTCATGATCTCATGGGCCGTTGAGATCGAGCCCTGAGTTGGGTTCTGTGCTCAGCAGCAGTGGGCTGGGGGTGGGGCGGGAGAGGTTCTGCTTGAAGATTCTCTCCCTCTGCCCTCCCCCAACTCATGTGTTCTGTCTCTCTCCCTCTCTCTTACATAAATAAATAAATCTTTAAAAACAAAATAACTTCTGTGGTTATTATTAAAGTCTGCTCCAAAGTGGTAAATGCCTTCATTTCCCCCAAAATCAAGTAAGTAAGACTCTAGTCAAGGCAAGCCAATCAAGAAATAATTAATGTACTTCAAGTAAGAATAACGCACAGTGCTGCACACTATGGGGGATACAGAGAAGGGTGAAATCTATGACCTTCAGTTATCAGGTGTTTTTAAAAATAACCTGTTATTAATGTCTGACTTGGGCATATTTTGGTTTTCTTTTCCCTGAATGTGGATATGAGGTGTGTTATAGATCTGGAGGTTGATGTGCAATGTGCTATTCATCTCTGAGATTTGTGGTCCATAAATTTTAAAATGGAAGACTACGTGATAGCTAATACTGTTATATATTATGTAACTATCACCTTCCACAATATAACACATAACCAAGGAAAATCTTAAGACCTGAAAATCAATTGGAATGAATTCTAACAGGAAGAGAAGGGTCCTGATACACACCAGCAGCTCATTTGTGACATCTCTCCAGGCTCCTAGGGTTTTCTTTTCTTTCCCCTAAAGTTTGTTTGTTTGTTTGTTTGTTTGTTTATTTATTTATTTATTTATTTGAGAGAGAGCACACAAGCAGGGTGCAGGGCAGAGGGAGAGGGAAAAACAGACTCCCTACTGAGCAAGGAGCCTGACTCAGGGCTCAATCCCAGGATCCTGGGATCATGACCTGAGCCCAAGGCAGATGCTTAACTAACTGAGCCACCCAGGTGGCCCCTCCTAGGGTTTTCTTAACTTCTCCAAGTCAGTTGTTCTCTGTAAAGCAAGGATAATATCCTCTTCTTCTCAGGGATTGGGCGAATTAAAAGAGACGATGGGTGTGAGTACCAGCTATTTAAATTGTCATTGTCTTTCTCCAGTGTAGTTTGAAATCACTCATGTCAACCCACTAGCTCTTTGTTCAGACTCTGGCCTGTTCTTGCCTGGACTGCTGCAATCGTCTCCATGCTGATCTCATCCCTAAACCATTCTCTATCCTGCTGCTAAAACGATTTTCCACAACCACTTACACAACAGGAGACTTTCAACATCTTCCCATTACCTTTTTCTCTTTTATGAAGGTATTATTTACATACAATGACATTTACACATTTTAAAGTGTTTGATGAATTTTGGTCATTGTGTACAATCCTGTAACCACTACCACAATTGTCCCTCTGACCCCCACCAACCGTTCCTTTGCAGGTGATTCCCTCCCCCTCCCCCCACCTCTAGGCAACTTTATCAAAACGTTAAAAAACTCCATCAGTTATAAAGGTATAGGAAAACAAAACAAAACAAATAATAAAACTGGGGTGCCTGGCTGGCTCAGCTGGTAGAACATGCAACTCTTGATCTCAGAGTTGTGAGTTCAAGCCCCTTGTTGGGCATAGAGCCTGCTTAAAAAATAAATTTATAAAAATTTAAAAATTAGTGAAACTAACATTTAGTTCATTGTAATTTAGCACATTAGAAACATTAAATATTAAAGTGTTTTATTTCTTTGTAAAAAATTTATCAGGAATGGGGCACCTAGGTGGCTCAGTTGTTAAGTGTCTGCCTTCAGCTCAGGTCATGGTCTCAGGGTCCTGGGATTGAGCCCCACATCGGGCTCCCTGCTCAGCGGGAAGCCTGCTTCTCCCTCTCCCACTCCCCCTGCTTGTGTTCCCTCTCTCGCTATGTGTCTCTCTCTGTCAAATAAATAAATAAATAAAATCTTTAAAAAAAATTATCAAGAATAATTTGGATAGGGGCACCTGGGTGGCTCAGTTGGTTAGGTGTCTGCCTTCGGCTCAGGTCATGATCCCAGGGTCCTGGGACTGAGCCCCGAGTCGGGCTCCTTGCTCAGTGGGGAGCCTGGTTTTCCCTCTCCCTTTGCCTGCCACTCCCCCTGCTTGTGCTTTCTCTCTCTCTCTCTCAAGTAAATTAGAGAGAGAGAGAACATGAGAGGGGAGAAGGTCAGAGGGAGAAACAGACTCCCTGTGGAGCTGGGAGCCCGATGCTGGTCTTGATCCTGGGACTCTAGGATCATGACCTGAGCTGAAAGCAGTTGCTTAACCAACTGAGCCACCCAGGTGCCCAATAAAATCTTTTTTTTTTTTTAAAAGAATAATTTGGATAGTGCTTGCCCCCTTGTCATGTAACTTGCAATATGGAGTAAGCAACTTTCCTATGCCTGGATGAATTGCCGTATTTCTAAGTTCAATCAGGTTCCAACATTGTATCCATTGTGCTTTTAATATGGTATAGTGTCTCCAGGAATTCCTTTAGTGTGACTTTTTTGCCAGCCTCACTTCCTCTGGGACCTCTTCATCCTTTTCATCACGACCACTTTCCCCATTTATGTTGATGAGCTGTCTTCACTGAATTTCCCTGGCTGTACCCCTGGAGGTGTCCCCGAGAGCAGAGTCACCGTTCCCACTGTTAGCTCTTCTTCTTACAACTGAGGTGCTCTATTCAAGTTTCATTTTTACTTTATCTCTTTTTGCTTCTTTGCTGCACTTTAATCTTTGTTGGCCAATTCCTTCTATTACTCATTTTTTTTTTTAAAGATTTTATTTATTTATTTGAGACAGAGAGAATGAGAGACAGAGAGCATGAGAGGGAGGAGGGTCAGAGGGAGAAGCAGACTCCCTGCCGAGCAGGGAGCCCGATGCGGGACTCGATCCCGGGACTCCAGGATCATGACCTGAGCCGAAGGCAGTCGCTTAACCAACTGAGCCACCCAGGCACCCTATTACTCATTTTTTAAAAAGATTTATTTATTTATTTGAGAGAGCCCAGGTGCACTGGGGGAGGGGAGGGGTAGAAGGAGAGGGGGAGAAGCTCAAGCAGACTCCCCGCTGAGGACGGAGCCAATACAGGCCTCGATCTCATGACCCTGGAGCCTGAGATCATGACCTGAGCCAAAATCAAGAGTCGGAGGCTTAACTGACTGAGCCACCCAAGCACTCCTCTATTACCCATTTTTGTAAAATGTCATGTGAGTTTTATTGTTGAGACAAAAAGTCTACACAACTCCATACTTTGCTGTTTGTGCAAGAACTGAACAGCAGATGTGCAATGACTGATAACTGATAGACTTGGAGAGAAGTGATGTCGTGGCCATCGATCGTATCCACATCTGTTATGTGCATAGAGATTTGTGGACTGACGACCTAGTAGCAATCACTGTATGCAATTACTCCACACTGTGAAGTATGGTGACTGAAATTTGAATTATGTTGTTGGAAAACTGGTGTTGCTTACCTAAACCATGGTAACTGAAATTCATGCACACAGGAACTGAACAAAGTGGGGGCTGCTTGTATAGACTGCTATGGGAAAACCTTCCTCTTAGATGCAAGTTATATTTAGCCACTTTCTAGAGTGCTTTGGAAACTTCAGACTGAAATGTTAAGCACCATGTTAGTGGAGGGTAAATAGATGCCATATAAGGAAAGGAAGCTCTAACAAGGTAGGGATTAGGTGGGTTGCTCTGTGCTCAGGAAACAATTGAAACAACAAGACAGATCTACTCTGTGGAACCGTGACCAGTAATTACTGTTACTGACGATGCCTGTCCTTTTCGGATTTGCCCGAGAATCAAAGACTGTAACATATCCAGGAATATCTAAGATATCAGTAATAGCCAGAATAGTGGAAAGTGCTTAATATCAGAACACTCTGCATGTAAGGAGCCATTTCTCGAATCTTGTTTGCTCTGTTAATTTAATGAATGAATGGTATAGCATCTCTAATGGAATGATGATAATTCTGCCTCCTCCAGGGGTGAGGTTTTAATTATTAATTAAAAAAAACTGCAAGATCTCAGTGTTAATTGGAAATTTTCTTTAGGAGATACAATTAACTTAAAAGCCACTAATTTCTCAAGGTAATTTTCTAGGAAGATTCTGAGTATCACACAGGTAGGAAGAATCTATAAATAAAATCCAAATCCCTTTTTATTTTATTTTATTTTTAAAGATTTTATTTATTTATTTGACAGAGAGAGATAGCGACAGCAGGAACACAAGCAGGGGGAGTGGGAGAGGGAGAAGCAGGCTCCCCGCTAAGTCCTTTTTTAAAAACTTGGGTCTAGGGGCACCTGGGTGGCTCAGTCGGTTAAGTGTCTGCCTTTGGCTCAGGTCATGATCCCAGGGTCCTGGGAACGAGCCCTGCATCAGTCTCCCTGCTCAGCGGGGAACCTGTTTCTCCTCCCTCTGCTGCTCCCCTTGCTTGTGCTCTCTCTCTGTCAAATAAATAAACAAGATCTTTAAAAAAATAATAAAAAATAAAAACTTGGGTCTGTTTTGCCTTGAGAACTCCTTGACAGCTCTGCTGAACCTTCCTTGCTCTTTACAGTGGTGTAAGATCACTCTGTGCAACATTTGCTCTCTCTCCTTCACTTGGGGTCAGATTTGCGTGTCTGGTGAATGCTCCCCAGATTTCCTCAGTCCCCTCCACACTTTACTGCACAGCATCATTTTCCTTAATGAAAATCTCACATATTTCATCCCATCTTGGTATCTGCTGCTCAGTGCATCTGGACTGACACATCTTCCTAATGACATTTCTATTTCTATTCTCATTTCTATTCTCTTAGTTTTCCATGAGCCTATTTCAGCCCATTATAAAATATGGAAAGAATGTGAAGATACTGGAATTTCAACCGTCTGGAAGAATTTTACTCTAATCATAAAGGATTGAAGCAGGCATTCCCATTAGAAAATACTATACAAATATAAAAAGACAAATATTTTTAAAAAGACAAATATAGAAAGACAGCTGGGTGCTTAGATTTGGGAAACATGGAGATGAGTAGTTCTATTTTTAGTGGTTCCATACTATGTTGGTATCAAAATGACATGTGTGTGTTTAAGGCAAATAACTGGTTTCTCCCCTCCATTCCCCAAGACCTATGGAAACAGTCTCCAGAGACAGGGCCCAGGAATATGCACTTTTTATAGAACTTCTTTTTTTTTTTTTTTTAAGATTTTATTTTTAAGCAATCTTTCTACCCAATGTGGGGCCTGAACCCACAACATTGAGAGATCAAGAGTCACACACTCCACTCCAGGGACTCCTTACGGAACTTCTTCATGATTCTGATTTACACCAGAGTTTGAGAATCATTGCTGTTTCCCCAAAGGTTCTTTTCCTGGGAGTAATAATCATTCAAAAGCTTCTGACCAGTTTTCCCCCTTCCTCTTAGTGTTGTGCCTCCTTTTCCTTGTGTCACCTGATCCTTCGTAACCTGAGATTTTTAAGATAGCTGAAGTATGGAAAAACTTGGCTTTTCATGACTCATTTGTTCTCAAAAAGCTATATATACATCTAATTGTCTTAAATGCAAAGGTAAATAAGGATGAAGAATCACATCTTTATTTAACTCTGTTTTCAGATTTCTACACAGATCTCTACGTCAGATTTTCCTAAGATGATGCCCACATGCATGTATTTTCAAATAGTTCATGCACACCACTGGTGCTTTACTTTGAACACATCCCGTTCTAGAGAAACGGTTACTCTGGGTTCTAGAAATTGACCCATCTTCATATCTCTTCACAGAGATTGCCACATTTAGGGTCTTGAGAGAAGTGGAAAAGAAGAGACAAGTTCTAGCCAGTTTCTATGTTGACTGTTAGATCTAGGTGGATAACTGATAAGGTTTCCAGACCACAGACTGTTTCTGAGGAGGAGGAATGGAAAGTCACCAACTCAGTAAACAAGAAGCAACAGTTTTCCACCAGCCTTTCCTTCTAACTTGAGAAAACTCGTATTTTGCACAACAAATATTCCTAAATTCAAAAGCTTTTAAGTTACTCAAAGTGTGTATAGTTCCTTTTTTTTAAAGTGTGAGCTCTCACATTAATTTAGTCTTTCATTGAGAGGTACCATTTTCAGTGTATTTGTTAAGTTTCTTTTTTAAAGTAATTCACAATGGCTTGATCCCTTTTAGATAGTGAACATCCATGATAGTATTACTACCAGAGCAATCTGCCTTAAGCAAGTTTCTGGTTATGGCACTCTGTTCGACCACCTTCTGTGGTTTCTTGTTGCCTTAGGTCAAGCACAAATCCCTCACTGCGGTATTTCAGACCCTGTGCAATATGTTCCCAACCACCTTTGTAAGTTTTGCTCCCTCAGCTCTCCTACGTGTGCTGCATTGGGCCTGCTTTCTGTTTCCACATGTGTTGTGGCCTCCCACCTCTACACGTCTGCGCCTCCGTGATTGTGGAATACCCTCTCCCAGCATCTCACTGTAAAATCAGGGGATTCTACAAGTACAAGTTATGTGACTGCCATAGTTTCTGTTCGGGCACCCCATGGTACTTTACCGCAATAGGCCTTATGGTAGTATAATGTGAGGATTTGTCATACCTGGTTATACTAGGTTGAACACTCTTTCAGATCAGGAGTCCTTTCTTATCCAACCTTTAGGGTGCAGGGACCAGCACGCTGCATTACCCAGCTTGTTCAGTTAGGTTGAATAACTTCAAACAAAGCCTCCAACCAGTGGTGATGGAATCAACAAATGCCTTGAGACTCTTTATTTAAGAAAAGTATCAGTTCTTAAAAAGTATCTGATTATTGAGAATAATAACTATAAATTTATTATTAGGGTAGTTGGGTGGAAAAACAAAAAAAGGAAGACCAACACTTTGAGTACCTACTGTATACCATGCATTATTATGTCCTTTATCTAATTCATTCATTCATTCATTCATTCACTCAACAGATATTTATTGAGGACCATCAGCACTCTGCTAGGAGATGGGAAACAAAGGTAAAAAGCCATGATTCCTTTTCTTAAGGACTTAACCATCTAGTTACAGCAAGTACATCAATGAATTCAGTATAGCATGATGGAAGGGATGGTAGATGAACACACGAAGTGCTTTGGAAACACAGAAACTAGGTAGATAAATTCAATGATGTTGGCAGCCAAGTCTTTCCAGAGGAAAAATTCTTGAGGTGAGCTTCGAAACATCCTAAGTTAGCTGGATACAGAGGTAGTAAGGGCATTCCAAAGAAGGAAAACAGTAGGTACAAAGAGTATGCACGGCGACATGCAACAGCACAATGCATGGGGCACGCATGTAGGCTACGGCAGGAAATGAGCTGCAGAAATAGGCAGGGTCCAGGCTATGAAAAGCCTGGGAATGAGCTCAGGCTATTCTGAAACCTGGAGGAAATCTTTGAAGGCTTTAAAGCGGGAGAGTGCTGTGATCAGATTTGCCTTCTAGAAAGATATTTCTGGCAGTGATTTGGAGGATGCTGCGGAGGGAAGATACGTAGGCTAGTTGGGATAAACTAGTTAAGATGCTCTTGCAATCATCTTGGAGGGAAGTGATGAGACACAAAACAGGGCTGTGGGAATGGAGAACAGAGGAGCAATGAGAGAGAGGGAGAGTAGAATCTATGAAGTTTGGAAATTGTTTAGATGCGGGAGGGGGTTCAGAATGAGAGATCTAGGATTATTCCCAGGATTCTGCCTTGGATGATGGGGCAAATTATAGAGAGAGCAAATGCAATCAGTGCCAAGACGAGTGAGGAAGTGAGGCACTTGTCTCAGGCATAAATGAAGGGGATTCACAAAAATTCAGTAATCAAATAAATAATAATACATTTTAATGCACTATTTTAAAAATCAAAATTAATGCAAAATTAATGCAGATCCATGATGAACCAAATATCAACATTTTTTTTAAAGATTATTTATTTTAAAGAGAGAGAGAGAGAGAGCGAGAGCATGAGCGTGTGGGGGGTTGGGGAAGGACAGTTGGAGAGCAAGAGAGAGAATCTCAAGCAGACTCCATTCCCCATTGAGTGCAGAGCCTGATGCGGGGCTCGATCTCATGACCCTGAGATCACGACCTGAGCCAAAATCAAGAGTCGGCCACTTAACCAACTGAGCCACCCAGGCACCCCCCCACACACACCAAATATCAACATTTTTAAGTAAAGAAAGACTGTGACTCTGTACTTATGTAACTGTCTTACCTCACCCTAATCTTGCCCTGAATACAACATCCCTACTAAGAAAGGTTGTTAAGCATTTTCACTGAGAAAACTGCAACCCAGAGAAGGAAAATACTTAGCTGAAGCTCACACAGCCAGCAAGTGCCAGAAGCCAGAGGCCCAACCCAGCTTGTGTTGGATTACATGGTGGTGCCTCCCCTCTACCACAGGACCCTTGCAGAGCTGAGACATCCTGTGGGTGGTGCTGTGAGCACCTTTGCTGTTTTCCTTTATTTGCTTTCACTTTTAGCAAATAGTGACTATGTCCATAAGGAGAGATGTCCCCAAGCCCCATTGTCTTAGAGTTGAGTTTAGCAATGGAAAAAAAAAAAGGTAATTATTACAAGATACAACAGAGAGGTAATATTACAAGCTACCAAGAAAAAAGAAAATGTTTAAGAGCCAGTCTGGCTCAAATAACAAACATCAAATCTTGAAGTTTCTGAAAGTGTGGAATCAGCAAATACAGAATTGATTAACTGAAATGATGACCCAAAGTTTCAGTACACATGCATTAAGGATAGTCACTTGGAATCAATCCAATTGGAATGAGTGAAGAATTCTCTCGGGTTCCACCTTGCCACTAAACCTCAGGGGCAGCTATGGAAAAAAAGTAATCTTTCCTAAAGGTAGAGATTTTGAGTCTTAATTCAGACATGAGCCCTGCCAATGCCTTCTAGACAGAGCTTCCCTCTAAAGGCTGCTATAGAAAAACCCATTTTAAGTGGCTCTTAGTAACAAAACTTGCAGTGCTGTCAAGAGCCCACTCTGTGACCTAGACGGATCACAATTTTGAGCCCATGAAATGGTAGCTTTGGCCCACTGCAAAGTTCTATGTAAAGGTACAGAATACCTCTAGACCTATTTTTCATATTTTTTCTTCTCTTGTAAAGTTAATCCACTGTATTGCACTAACAGGTTATTGCTGTGAATTAGCTGTATTTTTGTTTTCCAGGATGGCTGTTGCTTCCCAAAGTTAATATAAAAACAGCTTATATCATTGGGGAAATGCACATCAAAACCACAATGAGCCATCACCTCACCCCTGTCAGAATGGCTAAAATCAAGAACACAAGAAACAACAAATGTTGGCCAGGATGTGGACTGTGCACTGTTGGTGGGAATGGAAGTGGGTGCATCCACTGTGGACAGCAGTATGGAGGGTCCTCACAAAATTAAAAATAGAGTTACCATAGGATCCAGCAATTCCACTATTGGGTATTTACCCAAAGAAAACAAAAGCAACTTAATTGAAAAGATATATGCACCCCTAAGTTTATTGCGGCATTATTAACAATAGCTAAGATATGAAAGCAACCCAGGTGTTCATCCATAGAAGTATGGATAAAGAAGATGTTGTGTATACATACAATGGGATATTACTCAGCCATAAAAAAAAAAAGAATGAAATCTTGCCATTTGCAACAACATGGATGGATCTAGACAGTATAATGCTAAGTGAAATAAGTCAGTCAGACAAAGACAAATACCATAGTGGAATTTAAGAAACAAAACAAATGAGCAAAGAAAAAAAAGAGACAAACAAAAAACCAGACTCTTAACCATAGAGAACAAACTGGTGGTTGCCAGAGGGGAGGGGAGGGGCTGGGAGGGATGGGTGAAATAGACAAAGGGGATTAAGAGTACACCTAGCATGATGTGAGCCCTGAGTAATGTACAGAATTGTTGAATCACTATATTGTACACCTGAAACTAATATAACACTGGACATTAACTATACTGGAATTTTAAAAGTTAAAAATAACTTATTGGCAACTTGCTTGCTTAAACCCAACAAATGAAACGTTGTTAGTGCAGCAAATGTTTTCCCACAGATACATTTAGTTTTTGAGCTGAGAGTCCTGCAGAAGCACTGTGACTTAATCTCTGGAAAATATATTAAACAAACTCATGAAAATCTAAGACATGTAATAGGTTAACATATATGTAATGGTTAATGCCATTAGAATCAAATGATACAGCTAAATGCAATGTAGTAGTAGTCATCTAACTTGACCAGTTGTAAAAATGGCTTTTTTTTTTTTTTTTTTTTTGGAGTATAGTTGACACACAGTGTTACATTAGTTTCAGGTGCACAACATAGTGATTTGACAAGTTTATACCTTATGCTGGGTACACCACAAGTGGAACTACCATCTGTCACCATACATGGCTATTACAATATCTTAAAATAGCTTTGAACTTGTAAAATTCTGCCTCTGGAGTTAAAATTACAAGGTGTGAACATTTCTCAGTGTAATTTGAACCAATCTAGCCATTCATTTTGGATCAAGACCATCTTTCCTATCAGGGAGAGTTTCTCTTCCTTTAAGTACAATTGTAAATTTGTTTTTTATGAAATGTTTCAGCCCAGAAGAATGTATGGAGTATAATATTGTAAACACCTCTTCACCCAGAAGCCCAGTTGAAATAATAAATGTGGTACAAGGTACAAGGAAGGCCTCCTGTCCCCCTCCCCATCCCAGTGTCCCCTGCCCACTGAGCATTGTCATCAGTCCAAGTGGTTCCTGCCACATGTCGTCCCTCCCAAAGCTTACATTCTTTAATGCCCAGGAGCTTTGGGATATGGATAGGAATACCCATAACTATTTAAATTTTAATACTCAGATTGAGTAATTAAATATCATTTAAAACTAAATTTTTTGAGCATTTAAAGATCAATTTAGGGGTGCCTGGGTGGCACAGTCAGTTAAGCATCCAGCTCTTGGTTTTGGCTCAGGTCAGAATCTCAGGGTCATGAAATCGATCCCTGCATCAGGCTTCCCGCTCAGCACAGAGTTGGCTTGAGATTCTCTCTTCCTCTCCCTCTGCCCCTCCCCCTGCTCATGCGTGCCATGCTCTCTCTCTCTCTCTCTCTCCCCCCACTAAAATAAATAAATAAATAAATCTTTTAAAAAATCAATTAATTCTCTTAAACAATTTACACTACGATTGCAGACATATGTATTAGTATTGCCGATTTTTATTTTATTTTTTATTTTTATTTTGTTTAAAGATTTTATTTATTTGACAGAGAGAGACACAGTGAGAGAGGGAACACAAGCAGGGTGAGTGGGAGAGGGAGAAGCAGGCCTCCCGCTGAGCAGGACCCTGGGATCATGACCTGAACTGAAGGCAGACGCTTAACGACTGAGCCACCCAGGCACCCCAGTATTGCTGATTTTAAAAAACATTTCAAATCCTTCAAACAGTTGATAAAACATACACAAATGATTATAAAACGTATTATCACACTGAAGTTATTTCTGAGACATCAAGAAAATGGCCCTCTCCTATTTCTTCATTTTTTCCTGTACTTGTTTTTATACTGTTCTCAGGCTATAGCTATTTTTATTTAAATATCTTTCTAGGGTTTTCATTTCGTTATTTGGACACTTTCCCAGGCTTGCAGTGATCTTAGCAGACCCAAAAAATATTCCCCAAACGAGACCACTTATGAGATGGAGCTTATCAACTCATTCTTGGTCAGAGCACGGGACTTGATGTGAGTCAAACCTGAGCCCCTGGGCAACAGGGCAGAGGTTTTGCTTACAGTCAAGCTCCACGTACCAGCTCCACTTACTAGTAAAATTTTTCAAGATCATTTTTAGCATATGTTTGAGTGTTTTCACAACTTGGTATCTTTCTTCAAAATGGTTTATTTTTAAAACCCTGCTTGACTAGCGTTAAATAGCATGTTTTTCCATGATGATATATCCACCTTGTCTGTTACCATTATTAAAACCATATTTATTCCTTTTTGGTGTTTTATTATAACTAGTAGGACGAGCAAGAGGTTTAATTGCCTAGAGGCATAGTTACCTTTCCTTTAGGACATTTGGCTCCTTTATCACTGTTGAACTTTTTTTTTTCTGTCTTTTGTATGACTACCCGTAGTGATTCGATGTCAAGCCCCTTTCTTCCCCGTTTTTATGTGTGACCGCCAGAAACGAGTCATCCTTCCTGGCCTTTGTACAGCCTCCACAATTTCTGGGACTTTTCACAGTTGCTTGTATTCACTACTTTTACTCACACAGATAGGAGCAAGTGTATATCCACACTTTATAAACACGCATAAATTTAATGAGAGAAAGAAAGCACACACACTTTCATTTATTAAAATCGATATGAATAAACCATATCCTCTTCTGCTTACTTGTTTCTGTGCTACAATTACCTTTTGTATAATATATGTTAATATTTCTTTTGGGGTATTTTAAATTCATGGCCTTTCATAGATTCAACTTGTCCTAATTATATTAGCAATAACATTTATTGTTCGCTGAGGCTCTATTTCACAGCAGGAGACTGTTCAAGCAAGTTTCTTTGCCCTTTATGCCTGCTTCTGGAATCCTTAGAGGCATTCTTGCTTTTTGGCAAGATATGATGTTCCGCAACCATCCTGATTTTTCTTGTCCCAAGAGTGGAATTAGGTACCCTGCACGAGTCTGTTCTCCTTTTGGGGAAGAAGAGTATTAGGGACCAAAGTTGTGAGGAGTAAGTGTGCTGCTTTTGTGGTTGTGGTGAGAGCAAAGGGAATGGTGATAGACCCAGAAAATATGTCTTTTTTAAACCTAGCGTTCATACTGCTTCTTCCATTTTAACATAGCATGTGACTACTCTACTCTCCTTTTCCTATAGCAGGGACTTTCATCATCGTCTAGCTGAGAAATGCCACTCCTTACCCCCAGAAGGAATAAAAAGGAAAATCTTTTTCTAACTGCCAAAAATTCTTTTTTTTTTTTTTTAAGATTTTGTTTATTTATTTGACAGAGACACAGCGAGAGAGGGAACACAAGCAGGGGGCGTGGGAGAGGGAGAAGCAGGCTTCCCGCTGGGCAGGGAGCCCGAAGCGAGGCTTGATCCCAGGACCCTGGGATCATGACCTGAGCCGAAGGCAGACGCTTAACCGACTGAGCCACCCAGGCGCCCCATCTAACTGCTATAAATTCTATTCACTAAATCCATCCCTCAGAAACATTAGCTCCTCCAAAGTGACACATTTTGACTTATTATTCTATTTCATGATATCCGTACATAACTGAAGCCTTCTGAGCTCTCTGAGGCTGAAGATCACCTCTTGAAGATTAAACTCTTGAGTGCTGTCCAAGTTGCAATAACCATGCTTTAATTATTTTCACTCTGTTTTCTTGGGACCCTGCGAGCACAAGCAGCAAAGATTTTAACTTGCTCAAAGAGGGTTCTGCTTCATTTAGGGGCTAGTGTTGTAACAATTTTGGGTTTCTGGTTTTTGTTTATTTGTTTTAAAGATTCCATCCATTTATTTGACAGAGAGAGAGAAAGTTCACAAGCAGGAGAAGCAGCAGAGGGAGAGAGAGAAGCAGGCTCCCCGCTGAGCAGGGAGCCCCAAGTGGGGCTGACCCCAGCACCCCCAGACCACGACCTGAGCTGAAGGCAGTTGCCGAACAGACTGAGCCACCCAGGCGCCCCAATTTGGGAGTTCTTTTTTTTTTTTTAAAGATTGTATTTATTTGTGAGAGAGGGAATGAGAGACAGCATGAGAGGGAGGAGGGTCAGCACCCCCAGACCACGACCTGAGCTGAAGGCAGTTGCCAAACAGACTGAGCCACCCAGGCGCCCCAGTTTGGGGGTTCTTAATCATCCTAAAACTGAATGCTCTGAGTCATTCAATTGTTTCTTGCATAACATTAAAAATCGAACACTTCCATTTTCAGAGCATGCAATTCACTTTTATTGGAATTTCTTGGGTAGTCTCCAAATCCTCAGGCAAAGCAACTTATCTGAGAGATCCCAGTCACATTCTGTACTTGTGCTCTCCATTTCTGTGAGCTGACCAGAGTGGGAGTTCTACTCAGTGTGACCACCCACATTAATTGAGTTTTTATCATACACTCCACCCAAAGACATATAAAAAATAGAACTTTGGAATGAAAACCATTCGTTTCTTTCTTTTAAGACACTTCCAAAAGCTTGTCTAGTCTTTCAAAGCCAAGGATTCAGTTCCATGCTGTACTTCTTCTAAGATGACCCTGTTGAACTCCTGTGTTCCGTGGGAATGGGAACAGTCCTAGAGATGACTTATGGTTTGAATCTGGCCTAAGAGAGATCAACAGTGGCCATGATTGTGTGTTTGTTCTATGGTGGGGAAGAAGAGGGGGGAAATGGAGAGGAAGGAGGAAAATCAGGAAGTAGGAGTACCACAGACTTCCAGATCTGCCTCTAGGATGACCCCTTTGACAATTCTGAAACAGAATCAGAACCCCAAGGCAGGAGCTCTGTTCCCATCCAGGGTAGGCTGGTGTGTATAGGCCGACTTGTGGCTCATCTCACTTCATTCTATTCCATATCATCCCAGGCAACTGCTCTCAGTAAGACTGCATCTTTCCTGCGATCGAGTACCGTGACTATCTGGGACGCATTTCTGTGTTGTGTTGGAAGTCTTTAGGTAGCAACTAGGACAACGATTATTTCTCATGTCAAAGAAATCACGCTTGGTGATCATAAACAAGTTTCAGCATTTAATTCCTTTGGTATCTCCAGACTATGACCTTCTCTTCCCTTCATTCATTCCTTTACTAATTCATTCATTTAGCAAAATATTTATCAAGATCTTCATGCATACATAGCAGTAATTAAGAAGCTGAGAGATTATAAGAGCAAAATGTATTCTGTGCATAGGCCACTGCAGGTATTATATAGTGTGATGGACCTACAATTTAGGACAAGGTTTGAAAATGACACTCTCTAAATTTGAAGTTAATTGGAACAAAAATAAAGTGCAGAAGATTAGCCACCCGTAGAAGATACTCAACCTGGACGATATGAATATATCAGTGTCTCCTGACAGATCAGCTATCACTGTAACTGTATTTTATGATTTGGGGAAACACATTATGAGGTTATGTTGTAATGCTGTCACGAGAGAAGCATTAGTGTTTGGGGGGAAAAGATTGGAAAAGAAAGTACCGGCCAGTGTGTCTCAAGTACTACCCAGGGAGTAGGAAATAACAACCAGTATTCATTATCTAGAAGGAAATATCTCCGGAGAGAAGGCTAATAACATTTGCATAGCACTTTGGTTTACAAAGCGCCTCCCAGGGCATTATCTCTTTCAACGTTCCCAGCTGCCCCATAAACTCAGTCAGTGTCCTTGTCGTTCCTATTTTGTCGAGGAGGAAATAAGAGTCTGGAAGGCTGAGTGACTTTCCAAGGTCACACTGCCAGGGAGGGGCAGGACTGAGTGATCTGACTTGAAGGTGAGTGTACTTAGCTGTCTCACACACACCAGTAGAAAACCCACCACGATGAGTTCAGGGGGCCCAAAGAGCTTCTCGGCAACAGACACTTTCCTTTATCTGACTCTAGGCTCATCAAGTCATTTTTTTTTACTACGAAGTGTAATTGACATACAATGTTATATTAGTTTCAGGTGTACAACATGTTGATCTGACAATTCTATGCGTTACTCAGTGCTCACCGTGATAAATGTAGTCCCTGTCCGTCACCATACAACATTATTACAATATTATTGACTGTTTTCCCTCTGCAGTACGTTTCAACTCTGTGACTTACTTATTTTATAACTTGAGGTTTGTACCTCTTAATCTCCTGCACCTATTTTGCCCATCCCCCCCACCTCCTCCCCTCTGGCAACCACCAGTTCTCTGCATTTAAGGGCTGTTTCTGGTTTTTTGTTTGCATTTGCTTTGTTTTTTAGATTCCACTTATAAGTGAAACCATATAGTATTTGCCTTTCTCTGACTTAAAAAATATGAGATCTTGCCATTTGTGACAACATGGATGGACCTAGAAGGTATCATCAAGTCATCTTTTTATCAGTAATTGGGCCTCTTGGAAGAGGCACATCTCTGTAAGATAATCGCTGCACTCAGGACCGGCTTCATGGATGTCCGACCTGCAGAGCTCTACAGGGCTTTCTGTGCTAGGTCTCTCTCTTGTTGTAAAGCTTTACTGTCACAGTCTCGAATTTTTAAATAATTTTTTAACAAGTGGCCCAGTATTTTTTTTTTAAGATTTTATTTATTTATTTAAGACCTTGACACAGAGAGAGAGAGCACAAACAGGGTGAGGGGAAGAGGGAGAAGCAGACTCCCTGCTGAGCAAGGAGCCTGATGCGGGACTCGATCCCGGGACTCTAGGATCATGACCTGGGCCACAGTCAGTCGCTTAACTGACTGAGCCACCCAGACGCCCTGGCCCAGTATTTTCATTTTTCACTAGGCCCTGCAAATTCTGTAGCTGGTCCTAACTGCACAGATGGTGGCTACCAGCTCTGCATGGATCTCTGGGTAATCAACCAATACCTTGGAAGTTTAAAGGGCATATGGGATTTGGAAATGAGGACGGGAGAGGTTGTGGAAGACAGTCTCGCTGGGGGAAAAACTTTGGGAAAGGAAGAGTGGTGGAGCATACAAGGCATGCTCTCAGGAGTGATACTATCTTGCAAGCTTTTTCCCTTTGGTTCATACCAAAATACCAGCAGGTCTATATGCTTTTTCCTTCCATGTCTTCAAAGGAGCCATAATTGATCCTTGGCCAATACCTAGGAATGTGGTCGCTGGGATCTTTTTTATGTTAATGATTGATAATTTTGTTATATACATTTGGAGCAAGGGACCATGCTGTACTGGTTTGTCAAGTTGTTACTCAAAAATCCCAAGAATGATGATGAGTCTTGATTTTGGTTGCCATGGCTGGTTATGTAGTAGATTTTACCTATGTGACTGCCCCCCGTAAAGGCCTTGGTTTCTGATGCTCAGATGGACTTCCCTAGGCAGAGACACTCCACCTACACCCCGGACAGATCTACCAGAGAGAAAGTGCTCCTGTATGGTCTTAGATGGGGAAGGACATCAGAAGCCTGCGCTGAACCTCTTGGGACTCCACTGATGCCCATCTATTTCCTTCTGTTTTTGCTCAGGATATTTTGCTGTAATAAATTTTAGCCCTAAGTATAACCTGCTATTGAGTCTTTGGCAAATCACCAAACAAAACACACTCTTACAGAAACTTCAAACATAGCCCCCAAATGTGCTATTTTTTTGCTTTTTTAATCATCAGAATTATGTGCTTTTATGGAATATCCTCATTTAATAATACTAAAAACAAATAATGACAATATTTTAATGATAAACTCTAGTCCCAATAAAGACTTTTCCTTAAAGCCCTTTCTAAATTTTGAAAACTTTTCCTTTTACTGAAGATTTTGGAGCATCTCCTTGAATTTGAAATGATTTTAAAAGACTAAGAAAAAAAAGAAAGAAAAGAAAAACAAACCAAAAATCAACAACAACAAAAAACCCCTTATATGATCCAGATGCCATTTGACCATTTGGAGAGTATCTTTCATTTTGGAGACATGTGCACTTGCTAAAATAGACTTGGAACAGCTCACAGCACACATGCCTTTGTGTCCTCTTGGACTGACTACTGCCATTCTTTCTTCTCCAACATTCCAGAGGTACTGACTCATAGATTACAAGTGTTTCAAAACTCTATCACATGCATCCCTGCCAACCATAGCTCAATTTTTATATCTTTGCAAAAACCTGGCCCATAATGAGGCCTTAGGTTTATTTTACAATGCATTTAGCTAAAAATAACTAGAGTTAAATTTCCTTTACATAGCATTTGTCTGTATACGTACTTAGCTCTTACAGTATTGGTTAAGACTCATACAATGAAAAAATTTAAATGCATATTTATTTTCTATATCTTTTTTTTTAAGATTTTATTTATTTATTTGACAGAGAGAGAGACAGTGAGAGAGGGAACACAAGCAGGGGGAGTGGGAGAGGGAGAAGCAGGCTTCCCGCTGAGCAGGGAGCCCGATGGGATCGTGACCTGAGCTGAAAGCAGATGCTCAACGACTGAGCCACCCAGGCACCCTGTATTTTCTATATCTTTAAAGTTAATTTCTTTCATTCTATCTCTCCTGGCCATTAAGGATGATCTTGTTTATATTATTCATATGGTTATTTTACCATTTAAAAACTTTTAACTAAAATCTTTTATTAAATATTAAAATATAGTTATATACATAGTTATAGTCTTGCTTTGCAGATTATCTGTTTTCTAATCAGTTGACTATAATGACAAATTTCTGTAAACTAAATATAATCTTTATACATTTATCATCACAACTGAGGTTTGTATAAGACATTCATTATTTTACTTGATCTTTCAACCAACCTAGGGGTGAGGCATTATGAGAGATAAAGGAAATTGTCACTGTCATGTGGTCATTCGCTGGAGATACTAAAGTTCATCCTGTCGCCTCAAAGCTCAAAAATCTTCAAAGGTTATCAATCTTTAACTGAGTCAAGTTTAAACTTTGCTATGCTTTTTTTTTTTTTTAATGTTTTTCAACATCTTTTTTTGTCTAGCCCCATCTAGCTACTTGACTTCATTACTTACAGTTTCTTGACATGCTCCTCGTAGTGTGTAGAACAATGCTGAGTACATAGTAAGGGCTTAATAAATGCACGCTTACTAATGGATTTTTAAAGATAAAAACAAGATGTTCCTACAGACTATCATCATTAAGATGAAACCTTGAGGCCATTATAAAAAATACTTATAAGAATAATTGCAAAAATTGAACTTTGACTAAATATTTGATTTTAAGAGATTATTGTTACTATTTTTAGGTGTGATAATGGTATTGTATTGTATTTATTTATTTATTTTAAAGATTTTACTTATTTGAGAGATAGAGAGAGCACTAGCAGGGGGAGGAGCAGAAGGAGAGGGGGAGGGAGAAGCAGACTTCCCGCTGAGCTGGGAGCCCGATGTGGGGCTTGATCCCAGGATCTGGGATCATGACCTGAGCCAAAGGCAGACACTTAACTGACTGAGCCACCCAGGTGCCCCAGTAGTGTATTTATGTTAAAAGAAATCTCTGTATTTGGATTGAATTGTGTCCCCCCCAAAATCCATATGTTGAAACCCTAACTTCTGTGGGACTATATTTGGAGATGGGGCCTTTAAGGAGGTAATTAAGATTCAGTGAGGTCATAGGGTGGGGTCCTAATCCAACAGGACTGGTGTCTCTACAAGAAGAAGAGACATAGGAGTGCACCAGAGGAGAAAGTCATGCGAGGACACAGTGAGAAGCCAGCTATCTGACAGTCAGGAAGAAAGTTCTCACTGGAAACCAGCGGGCCAGCATCCTGATCTTGGACTTTCAGCATCCAGAACGAGGAGAAAATAATTTCTGTGGTTTAAGCCATCCGGTCCATGGCATCCTGTATGACAGCCTGCGCGGACTCTTTTTTAAGATCTATTATCTATCTATCTATCTGCCATCTATCTAATGATGTGACATCTAGAATTTGCTTCAAAATAATTTTTGGAGCAGATGGTGGCCTAGATGAAACACTGACAATTCTTGGACCTGAGTACTTGGCAGTTAATTACACTGTTCTTTCTACTTCTGTTTATCTTTGGAAGTTTTCATTTGAAATGCTTTTAAATTTTAGCAAAAATGAAAAACTAAATGCAAAACCTTGTGGCTGAGGAGAGGCTGTAGTTGCTGCCAGGTCAACGGCATATGGCAGAGGGTGGAGGGTTGGGGCAGGAAATATTTGGGGGCTTTTGGCTTCGGGAACTTTTTTAGGACTTACTTGACTCTAGGAGTTCCTTTTTGCAGTAATTCTCCAGCATATCTGTTTAGAGGCCTTTCTCCTCATTCTATCCAGCCAATTAATTATGAGACAGAATGGAACCGGCCTTGCATATCAGTAAAATAGTTCGATACTTGAGAAGTCGGTCAGGAAAGCCATTTTACAAAAAAAAAAAAAAAAAAAATCTTTGCTCTGCTCTGTCATTCATGCTTGAAGTTCCCTGAACTACAGCAATGGACACCAGTTAATGTGCTGCCCTCAGTAAAAATCCCAGACACCTACACAGACATAGTCAAACACAGCATAACTTGGCTTCTCCCCTTCGGGGCCCAAATAAAATCTTGTCACATTTGTGTAGTTGATTGTTTTCACGCTGACATGCTCCACTTCTAGGCACTGATAACAGTTCCTTGAGGATTCTTTCAACCTCCAAGTGTTGAGATTCCCCAACTTATTAGGAACCAAGCATCCCGCCTACACACACACACACACACACACACAGCTTCTTCCATGCTTGCCCTAGGGGGATGGGAGACTCCACAGTCCCTCTTTCCACTCTGCCCTCTGCCACACCACCTCACCATGTCACAGCTGAAGGCTTGTCTACCACATCATCCCATCTGAAGAATGGGTTTACAGATGATTTTTATTTTGCTTGTCTGTACTTTCTAATATTTTCTTTAATGAGCATATATTTATCATGAGATTATAAAGTCAGTGTAAGGGATGTGGCTCAGTGGGTTAAGCATCTGCCTTCGGCTCAGCACATGGTGCTGGGGTCCTGGGATCCAGTCCCACATTGGGCTCCCTGCTTAGCAGGAAGCCTGCTTCTCCCTCTGCCTGCCGCTCCCCCTGCTTGTGCTCTCTCTCTCTCTCTCTGACAAATAAAATCTTAAAAAAAAAAAGTCAGTATAAAACTAATTTGAAGCAAATAAATAAACATAAAAGTCACAGGCTCTGATGACCCTTAGCAGGTCCAATGACCTGGGGTTGACCCCAATGGGGTTCTTTGGCAGAATCGGACAACTGGAGAAAAATGTTTATAAAATATGTTAGGAAGACAACAAAGAATAATGTCATCTATGTGGATATTGTTGGGCCAGATATAGACAAATGACTTCACTACTATTTATAGATCAGGTTGGTAGGATGTTCACAAAGACAACCCCATGTTAATAAAGACAACTCATGTGATGTTTGATCTCTTTTAAACTATAATTCCCTTAAAAATAGTTAAGATGATTTTGACATGAAATGATCACTCCAACAGAAAGTTCTTTTTCTTGTTTTGTGTCCATGGGTGATGGCCCATATGAAGTTTAAAGTCTTTCACATCCATCGATGTCGCTTTCTTAGGCAGGTCTTAAAAAGAAAACAAGAGGTTTCCAGAAATACAGTGTGAAGTACTCTCGAGTTATGCTTGGTAAGCAAAGGTCTCTATAAAACTTCTCTTTATAAATAAATTATAACTACATAGAAAACAAAATTGCTTGTTGATGAAAGAGAATACAAAGTCCAACTAATGATGGTGTCAAAATTCATATTCTGGATTGCTTCTTGACCAAAGCAAAAATAAAACAAAGGATAAAAATTTGATAAACTTCCTCAGGCAACTTTACATGTGGAATCTCTTTCAAGTCAAGTTTTCAAGTTTCATTTTTTAAAAAATAGAATCTTGCTTTGCCTTTTTTTCAGTGCATTCTCTTCTTTTTAAACCTAGTGTTTTGTGCCATAACACTGAAAGTTCTTAGGGATAAAATGCGATTTAACTTGAGTTCTTAGGCACATGACAACACAGAATGCTCCAGGCATTCATTGTCAGGAGCAAAGAGGTAAATTTTGTTCCCACCACAGAGGCTCCACTCCCCAAGGTGAGGCATTCAGTGACGTGGACCCCTGGGACCCAACAGTCCCGAGGCCATGGTGTCTCTGCCTTCAGTACAGGGAACAATAGTGATTACAGCTCAAAGCAGAAGGTAGCACGCCCAAGGAGCCCTTGTGTAGGACAGAGAGAGAGAGAGAGAGACTATAGGGCTGTTTTTGTTCGTTAATCTTTTAAGCTTATGGGGGCCAGGTCTGATCCTGTTGGAAGGCTGGTCTCTGGGTAAGAGTGTGTGGAAAGTTGCCCAGAAAGAAGAGGACAGAGCCCAGAAGTTTGTAGTGTTGCAAAAGCACAGATGATGAGGGGATTTTGAAGGCAAAGGCTCGAGCTCCATTGTCTTACTTTATCCTTCCTTAGTAGAAACCCCCAGACAGAAAAAAAAATTCTTTGAAGTCTGACAAAGAGGGAGGTGGCTCTTGATCAAGCTGGGATCAAACTGTGCCTTGAAGTCATCAAGCTGGGGGCCAGTACAGGACTTTGAAGGGCACAACTTGGTGCTTAGATATTTAACATGAAGGAGAACATTGAAAAGAAGGCAAAACACTACTGCTTCTATTCAATGTTACATGGAGGCATTATTTTATCTCTTGTTCTATCTAGAAATATGGACTTACATGTCATTATAATGGGGGATAGAAGTAGAAAAATGTTCACCTTTAGTCCAGCAGGCTAACCTAGAGCCTACATAGTTTTCATAAGGATTAAATAGGAGCTGGTTGCTACATTCTTAGAGGGTCTCAATGACTGCCTGTAAATCTCACCAATTTTTTTTTTTAAAGATTTTATTTATTTATTTATTTGAGAGAGAGAGAGAGAGAGAAACAGCATGAGAGGGGATAGGGTCAGAGGGAGAAGCAGGCTCCCCGCTGAGCCGGGAGCCCGATGTGGGGCTCGATCCCAGGACTTCGGGATCATGACCTGAGCCGAAGGCAGTCTTAACCAACTGAGCCACCCAAGCGCCCCTCATCAATTATTGAACTGAATGAAAAGCACCAGAGAAATCTCGCGAAAGTAGTTTTATGAGTAGAAATTTGAAGAAGACATTTATGGTCTAATATTCCCCATATGTCCCCTTGGGCACTAAGCATATAACCACTAGCTTCATACAGTGAAGGTGCATCTCTTTCTGCCCATGGGTCTTGTCCCGTGCCACTTAAGTAAAGTTACTAAGTTGCACCGTAAAACATCCCGAAAATTCTTCCCTTCCTTCCTTTCTTTTTCTTTCTTTTGATTTTTTTTTTTTAAGTAGTACCTACACCCAATGTGGGGCTTGAATTTACAATCCCAAGATCAAGAGTCGCATTTCTACCCACTGAGCCAGCTAGGCACCCCCCTCCGAAGAATTATTTCTTGACCATCACACTCAAGGATCCCGAAACAATCATAGCTGCCTCCTTTGATTTAAAATAATGATGTGGGCACAAACTCTTTGTGGTAACCCCTAGACCTGTCAATGTCACGATAGTTTGTGTGAGGGGTCCTGGGAGGTTTGGCAGTCTACTTGGTGAGGAACTGAACTTCTGGGTCAGATATTCTAGTTTGGTTCAGCCTGGCACATACTTACTAAGCCCCTAAGTTGCTTAGGTGCACAGGCTGGCTGTGGAGAGAAAGCTAAAAGATTCAGGTTGTGATTAAGGTGGGATTCAGGGCCCAGGGAGGGAAGGAAGGACCCAGATATGCACCAAGCAGGGGCAAGATGGTGCTGGCAGCCTTTCAGAGGTTGGATTGCTCCTTCCTGAGATCCAGCATCATTTCTCTCTTTGGGCTCCATAGGACACTCTAGTGTCCTTGAATAACCTCTTCTTTCTGCTTTAGCTAGTCTAAGTCAGGGACCTAGCAGTCCAACCAAAAAATCCTGACTAAACCAGTACCGTTGTTTTCTCTCATCAACAATCTCATCGGGGCTGCAGGGTGGCTCAGTCGGTTAAGCGTCTGCCTTGGGCTCAGGTCATGATTTCAGGGTCCTGGGATGGAGCGCCGCATGGGTTCCCTGCTCAGTAGGGAGCCTGCTTCTCCCCCCGCCCTTCCCCCCAACTCGTGTTCTCTCTGATTCGCTCTGCTCTCTCTGTCTCGCAAATAAATAAATAAATAAATCTTTTAAAAAAACCAAAAAGAACCATCCTGTCTTCTAAACTACTCTATTACTCCCCCTCCCCCATCTCCTCCTCCCCATCCTTCAGGGATTCTCAACAAAGGCTGTGTCTCCAGGATGCTTTAGACAAAGGTCTATTCATCAATTTAGTAGAAAAGGCAGCTCCCAAGGCATTTGCATGAGTAAAGAAAATAATTGTATGAATTTTTAACATTTCAAATCTGTCTGTGTTGCTAGTAGACACAATCTCGGTGGTGTCCCTTAGTTCCCCAAATTGAAGAATTTAAGAACATGCTTTTATAGCCTCACCTCTCAGCTATTGTATATTTCAGCATCTGTCATTTTCAACTTGATCTCATTAATTTATAGCAGTGAATTTAAAAAAAGTTTTAAGTGATCATAGTTTTTTCTCTTTTTTATTCTTCAAGGTTTTATTATGTATCAAGGCCACACTCTGGTTTATTATTCCTCAATTCCTATATTTCCCAAGGCCTTGACTATTTGCTTTTATTTGCTGCTGAAGAGAAGCAGAGTATGCTACCCCAAAATACGCCATTTAGGCATATTTATTATTTTGAATTAAAGTTGCTTAAGAGGGGCGCCTGGGTGGCTCAGTCTCCCTCGGGCTCAGGTCGTGGGATCAAGTCCTGCATCCGGCTCCCTGCTCAGCGGGAAGCCTGCTTCTCCCTCTGCCACTCCTCCTGCTTGTGTTCTCTCTCTCTCTGACAAATAAATAGACAAAATATTAAAAAAAAAAAAAAGTTGCTTAAGAAACAACTGGTGTAAGAAGGACACTCTGACCCTCTTTTGTACCCCCTAAAAGCAGGAAATAAATCTTCCATGTGAAAGGTACCATCCCTGATCCAGGAGGATAAAAGGCATCCTTGTCATCAGAGAATGAGAATTCAGGGCCAAGAAGGCTGTGTAAACAAATCTTGTTACTTTTTCACTAATTTACTTCCCCAAGCACAAATGTCTTTGTCTTGTTGATTCCTCACAAATGCATTGTTTCTTTGTTTAAATGTGTAGGAGCTGCCGGCTTTGGTCACGTCTTTGAGTCATATATTTTTGTGGAGTTCCCATACATATGACATTAAATTTGTTTTTCTCCTGTTAATCTGTCTTATGTCAGCTTAATTATTACATGCTTTTGTAAATATGCTTTGTTAAGAATGCAGCTCACAATGTGAAGATTCAACTCGAAAGGTGCTGTATAAAACCAGCATAGATAGGTTTAGCCCAATCTATTTCCCAGGCTGATGGTCAAAGCAGGATCATTACTTTAACATGACCAAACATTACCCAGCACTTTCTCTGAAAGGCAATTAATAAAATAAAAGGAACATGCAGCTTCAAACCAGCCAGAAGTGCTTGGTTGAGATCCTGAAGACCCAGCTCTGCCTGCTTCAGATCCAATCACCAGCTCCTAGACGCCTGCATTCCTCCTGAGTGTATGGCCCACAGAGGTACGTCTCTGTCTCTTCTAAGCAGATGTTCTGCTGTGAGTCCAGGTACCCCTGAAGAGCCCCCGCTAGCCTGTCCATACCGAGTAGGTGCCCACTAGTATAAGCTTCATTGAGAGCTTTGTTTCAGGAGCTCTCACCTTGGTGGCCTTGTGGGCCCAGACTGCTTTTGCCTAAATGAACTCTCCTTGCAAACTGCATTCTTAGCCTCTCTGATTCTCCTACGACACTCAATATATTGGCCTGCTTTTCTGCGGTTGCTTTTTCTGCAGTTTCTCTTTTCCTTCTCCTGCTTATGGTCCACCACCCTAGCTTTTCTATGTGTGAATGGTTTTCAATCACTTATGTTCCTTATATGCTTGCCGATTGATATATGAAGGTCATCTCCCCTGATAATATTCTAAATTGCCTGTGGGAAGGAAACCTCTATGTACCTTTCTATGACAGCTGGCACAGGGCTGGGTACATTTGAGGACCAATTAAGAGGACACGACTTTCCAGTGGAAGAAGTTATGGGATAGACAAAGGAATACAGAAAAACTTTTTAATTGTTAAAAAACAAAGATAGCTAGAGAGGGGAAAATAGGGGAGGAGGGAGACAATGACAGTAAGAGAAAAGAGAAAAATACCCCTTTGTACCTTGACCCACTGGAATCCTTTCTCATCTGAGAGTTAATCTTGAATCTATTAAGTGCTGTGTCATACTAAACAAAATGTCTAAGGTTTGTAGGCATTTAATGAAACCCACTTTAATTTCTATGTGAACCTTGATTGCAAAGGGCCCCCTTTCACTGTTCACTATGGCAGGAAATTCCGTTTTGTCCTTGAACAAGAACTGAATCATTCTATTCAGTATATGTTCTTCTTGACACACGTTTGGTAGCAGGGTGTAGGGGCATATATTAGAGTCTCTCAATATATCTCATCCCTGTAATATTTTTTAAAAGTGCAATGTGGATACAGAAAGTACTTTCTACTCTCATGAAATAAAAGGTAAGCATTAAATTCCTTTTTTTAGGGGCGCCTGGGTGGCTCAGTTGGTTAAGCGACTGCCTTCGGCTCAGGTCATGATCCTGGAGTCCCGGGATCGAGTCCCGTATCAGGCTCCCTGCTCAGCAGGGAGTCTGCTTCTCCCTCTGACCCTCCCCCTCTCATACTCTCTCTCTCTCTCTCTCTCAAATAAATAAATAAAATAAAATCTTAAAAAAAAAATTCCTTTTTTTAAAAAAAGATTTTATTTATTTATTTGAGAGAGAGAGTGAGAGACAGAATGGGAGCGGGGAGGAGGGGCAGAGGGAGAGGGAAAAGTAGGCTCCCTGTGGGAGCCTGATGCAGGGCTGGATGCCAGGACCCTGGCATCATGACCTGCGCCGAAGGCAGACGCTTCACCGACTGAGCCACCCAGGCGCCCCTAAGCATTACATCCTTAATTGTTTTTAAATTCAATTTGATATTTGTTGCAGTAAGGGTTTCTCATAAGTATAGCTATATACATTATATAACTATATACAATATACAGCTAGAGCTAATATAATTGCTCTTTACTTTGTACCTGTGTGTTGCCTATGGTTCCAAATATTCACATGCTAAAAATACCAAGTGTCAGAAAAAATGGCAAGTGTCATTTCTCAAATCAATAAGGCAATTTGGAGATGATTGAAATTGATCTCTTATGTGTAATATCAAAAGCAGGTAAGGGGCGCCTGGGGGGCTCAGTCAGTTGAGCATCTGACTCTTGGTTTCGGCTGGGGTCATGATCTCAGGGTCTTTGGCTTGAGCCCCGCATGGGGCTCTGCACTCAGCAGGGAGTCTGCTCAAGGATTTTCTGTCTCTCCCTCTGTCCCTTCCCCCGCTCACACTCTCGCTCTCTAAAATAAAGAAATCTTAAAAAAAACCAAACAGGTAAGAACACTGACATATTTCTCACAAAGATGTAGTGAAAAACGGGGCTGGCTTCCTCTTCATATCAATGTGAAAACACCAGGCCTTGGCCTCTATTCAGAATCCCGCTCATGGCTCTGGATCAGAGTCAGTTATTTGTCACTGATATGGGTGTAAGGCTCATCACTATTTATCCAAGATGTTTCACACGTCCACCTCACCCAAGAAAGCACTTGCAGAAATCAATACTATTTGGAACAACCATGAAGAAAGCTAAAGACTTGGATATAATTTTCAACCTAAGAAAACGTCTTTATCAAACATTCTAAGTTATTATTTTTCAATATAGTCAGATAAAGATCTTTTCACCTATTTAAGTTCATTCAACTTTCCATTTTTTAAGTTCAGACAATGTTTATTTCTAAGATGTATATGGATATCAAAGGCTCACACTGAAAACAGGCAAGGAAAACAACGAAGAAGGGAAAACTATAAAGCTGAGGCCATCCCTGAATTTATTGTTAATGGAATACCTTCTTTTCCAACACACAAGTCCTAAACAGTTCTAGCTCCAGGTCTGGAGGTAAGAGAAGGAAGTTGATCAGACGGCTCTACCGGGAAGTTCATCAGCAAATAAGGTTATTTTACTAACACTTACATGTACCAGAGCACAGGCGTTGGCTGTATTTTCTGGGTGTGTAGATGGATTGGGTAGAGCTAGATACCTTTTTTCCTCAGTCCCCATTGTCATCTCAGGTATAATATGTAGTCCTTGACAAGGCTCCAACTCAAGACTTTGAGCTTCTGGGCGGAAGGGTCTGGAGCGTGCTGTCCGTTACTATAGTCACTAACCACGTGTTGTTTACACTCCAATTAAAGAAAAACTTCAGTTTCCAACAGCCACATTTCACAGGTTCCAGAGTCACATGTGGCTAGCGGCGAATGGCTAATCCACACTAATCCACACGCTGAAGATTTCCAGCACCACAGGAGGTTCTATGGGACTAGGTCCTCGGTACTCGGAGTTTGTGAACCAGCGGCTGCCGCATCAGCCGGGGACTTGTTAAAAATGCAGATTCTCAGTTACCTCCAGGTCTGCTGAGTCATAATCTGCATTTTACTAAGACTCTTAGGTAATTTATGTACCATTCAAGTTTGAGGTCTAGACCAGGAAGGAAACATGCCCCCAGGTTGAGAAGGAGAGAACCGTATCCAGGTTGCGCTCAAAAGGTGCAGAGTGACTTCCTACAAGCATATGGCTCATTAAAACGAAACAAGTGACCTTGCTTCCAGACATAATGTAACAATTGGGGTCTGCCCCAATCCTTGATCCCTGCATGCCTTCCTCTTGACACCCCCATAACAACAGCCAAATATTTATTTATTTTTTCTTTTTCTTTTTTTTTTTTATTCTTATGTTAATCCCCATACATTATATCATTAGTTTTAGATGTAGGGTTCCATGATTCATTGTTTGTGCATAACACCCAGTGCTCCATGCAGAACGTGCCCTCCTCAATACCCATCACCAGGCTAACCCATCCTCCCACCCCCCTCCCCTCTAGAACCCTCAGTTTGTTTTTCAGAGTCCATCGTCTCTCATGGTTCGTCTACCCCTCCGATTTCCCCTGCTTCATTCCTCCCCTCCTGCCACCTTCTTCTTCTTCTTTTTTTTTTCTTAACATATATTGCATTATTTGTTTCAGAGGTACAGATCTGAGATTCAACAGTCTTGCACAATTCACAGCGCTTACCAGAGCACATACCTTCCCCAGTGTCTATCACCCAGCCATCCCATCCCTCCCACCTCACCCCCCACTCCGGCAACCCTCAGTTTGTTTCCTGCGATTAAGAATTCCTCCTATCAGTGAGGTCATATGATACATGTCTTTCTCTTTTTGACTTATTTCGCTCAACATAATACCCTCCAGGTCCATCCACGTCATTGCAAATGGTAAGATCTCATTCGTTTTGATGGCTGCATAATATTCCATTGTGTATATATACCACATCTTCTTTATCCATTCATCTGTCGATGGACATCTTGGCTCTTTCCACAGTTTGGCTATTGTGGACATTGCTACTATAAACATCGGGGTGCACGTACCCTTTTAGATCCCTACTTTTGTATCTTTGGGGTAAATACCCGGTAGTGCAATTGCTGGATCATATGGTAGCTCTATTTTCAACTTTTTGAGGAACCTCCATACTGTTTTCCAGAGTGGCTGCACCAGCTTGCATTCCCACCAACAGTGTAGGAGGGTTCCCCTTTCTCCACATCCCTGCCAACATCTGTCATTTCCTGACTTGTTAATTTTAGCCATTCTGACTGGTGTGAGGTGGTATCTCATTGAGGTTTTGATTTGGATTTCCCTGATGCCGAGCGATATTGAGCACTTTTTCATGTGTCTGTTGGCCATTTGGATGTCTTCTTTGGAAAAATGTCTGTTCATGTCTTCTGCCCATTTCTTGATTGGATTCTTTGTTCTTTGGGTGTTGAGTTTGATAAGTTCTTTATAGATTTTGGATACTAGCCCTTTATCTGATATGTCATTTGCAAATATCTTCTCCCATTCTGTCAGTTGTCTTTTGGTTTTGTTGACTGTTTCCTTTGCTTTGCAAAAGCTTTTTATCTTGATGAAGTCCCAGTAGTTCATTCTTGCCCTTGCTTCCCTTGCCTTTGTTGATGTTTCTAGGAAGAATTGCTTCGGCTGAGGTCAAAGAGGTTGTTGCCTGTGTTCTCCTTTAGGATTTTGATGGACTCCTGTCTCACATTGAGGTCTTTCAACCATTTGGAGTCTATTTTTGTGTGTGGTGTAAGGAAATGGTCCAGTTTCATTCTTCTGCATGTGGCTATCCAATTTCCCCAACACCATTTGTTGAAGAGACTGTCTTTTTTCCATTGGACATTCTTTCCTGCTTTGTCAAAGATGAGTTGACCATAGAGTTGAGGGTCCATTTCTGGGCTCTCTATTCTGTTCCATTGATCTATGTGTCTGTTTTTGTGCCAGTACCATGCTGTCTTGATGACAGCCTTGTAATAGAGCTGGAAGCCCGGAATTGTGATGCCGCCAGCTTTGCTTTTCTTTTTCAACATTCCTCTGGCTATTCGCGGTCTTTTCTGGTTCCATACAAATTTTAGGATGATTTGTTCCATTTCTTTGAAAAAAGTGGATGGTATTTTGATGGGGATTGCATTGAATGTGTAGATTGCTCTAGGTAGCATTGACATCTTCACAATATTTGTCTTCCAATCCATGAGCATGGAACGTTTTTCCATTTCTTTGTGTCTTCCTCAATTTCTTTCATGAGTATTTTATAGTTTTCTGAGTACAGATCCTTTGTCTCTTTGGTTAGACTTATTCCTAGGTATCTTATGGTTTTGGGTGCCATTGTAAATGGGATCGACTCCTTAATTTCTCTTTCTTCTGTCTTGTTGTTGGTGTATAGGAATGCCACTGACTCCTGTGCATTGATTTTATATCCTGCCACTTTACTGAATTCCTCTATGAGTTCTAGCAGTTTTGGGGTGGAGTCTTTGGGGTTTTCCACATAAAGTATCATATCATCTGCAAAGAGTGAGAGTTTGACTTCTTCTTTGCCAATTTGGATGCCTTTTATTTCTTTTTGTTGTCTGACTGCTGTGGCTAGGACTTCCAATACTATGTTGAATAGCAGTGGTGATAGTGGACATCCCTGCCACGTTCCTGACCTTAGGGGGATAGCTCTCAGTTTTTCCCCATTGAGAATGATATTCGCTGTAGGTTTTTCATAGATGGCTTTTATGATATTGAGGTATGTACCCTCTATGCCTATACTCTGAAGACTTTTGATCAAGAAAGGATGCTGTACTTTGTCAAATGCTTTTCCTGCATCTATTGAGAGGATCATATGATTCTTGTTCTTTCTTTTGTTAATGTATTGTATCACATTGATTGATTTGCGGATGTTGAACCAACCTTGCAGCCCAGGGATAAATCCCACTTGGTCGTGGTGAATAATCCTTTTAATGTACTGTTGGATCCTATTGGCTAGTATTTTGGTGAGAATTTTTGCATCCATGTTCATCAGGGATATTGGTCTGTAATTCTCCTTTTTGATGGGGTCTTTGTCTGGTTTGGGGATCAAGGTAATGCTGGCCTCATAAAATGAGTTTGGAAGTTTTCCTTCCATTTCTATTTTTTGGAACAGTTTCAGAAGAATAGGTATTAATTCTTCTTGAAATGTTTGGTAGAATTCCCCTGGGAAGCCATCGGGCCCTGGGCTTTTGTTTTTTGGGAGATTTTTGATGACTGCTTCAATTTCCTTAGTGGTTATAGGTCTGTTCAGGTTTTCTATTTCTTCCTGGTTCAGTTTTGGTAGTTGATACATCTCTAGGAATGCATCCATTTCTTCCAGGTTATCGAATTTGCTGGCATAGAGTTGCTCATAATATGTTCTTATAATTGTTTGTATTTCTTTGGTGTTGGTTGTGATCTCTCCTCTTTCATTCATGATTTTGTTGATTTGGGTCATTTCTCTTTTCTTTTTGATAAGTCTGGCCAGGGGTTTATCGATCTTGTTAATTCTTTCAAAGAACCAGCTCTTAGTTTCATTGATCTGTTCTACTGTTCTTTTAGTTTCTATTTCATTGATTTCTGCTCTGAGCTTTATTATTTCTCTTCTCCTGCTGGGTTTAGGCTTTATTTGCTGTTCTTTCTCCAGCTCCTTTAGGTGTAGGGTTAGGTTGTGTACTTGAGACCTTTCTTGTTTCTTGAGAAAGGCTTGTATTGCTATATACTTTCCTGTTAGGACTGCCTTTGCTGCATCCCAAAGATTTTGAATAGTTGTGTTTTCATTTTCATTGGTTTCCATGTATTTTTTAAATTCTTCTTTAATTTCCTGGTTGACCCGTTCATTCTTTAGTAGGATGCTCTTTAGCCTCCACGTATTTGAGTTCTTTCCAACTTTCCTCTTGTGATTGAGTTCTAGTTTCAAAGCATTGTGGTCTGAAAATAGGCAGGGAATGATTCCAATCTTTTGGTACCAGTTGAGACCTGATTTATGACCTAGGATGTGATCTATTCTGGAGAATGTTCCATGGGGACTGGAGAAGAATGTGTATTCCGTTGCTTTGGGATGGAATGTTCTGAATAGGTCTGTGAAGTCCATTGGGTCCAGTGTGTCATTTAACGTCTTTATTTCCTTGTTGATCTTTTGCTTAGACGATCTGTCCATTTCAGTGAGGGGGGTGTTAAAGTCCCCCACTATTATTGTATTGTTGTCAATGTGTTTCTTTGCTTTTGTTATGAATTGCCTTATATAATTGGCTGCTCCCATGTTAGGGGCATAGATATTTACAATTGTTAGATCTTCTTGTTGGATAGACCTTTTAAGTAGGATATAATGTCCTTCCTCATCTCTTATTACAGTCCTTAGTTTAAAATCTAATTTGTCTGCTATAAGGATTGCCACCCCAGCTTTCTTTTGGTGTCCATTAGCATAGTAAATGGTTTTCCACCCCCTCACTTTCAATCTGGGGGTGTCTTTGGTTCTAAAATGAGTCTCTTGCAGACAGCATATTGATGGGTCTTGTTTTTTAATCCAGTCTGATAGCCTGTATCTTTTGATTGGGGCATTTAGCCCATTTACATTCAGGGTAACTATTGAAAGATGTGAATTTAGTGCCATTGTATTGCCTGTAAGGTGACTGTTACCGTATATTGTCTGTGTTCCTTTCTGGTCTATGTTGCTTTTAGGCTCTCTCTTTGCTTAGAGGACCCCTTTCAAGATTTCTTGTAGGGCTGGTTTTGTGTTTGCAAATTCCTTTAGTTTTTGTTTGTCCTGGATGCTTTTTATCTCTCCTTCAATTTTCAATGACAGCCTAGCTGGATATAGTATTCTTGGCTGCATATTTTTCTCATTTAGTGGTCTGAATATATCCTGCCAGTCCTTTCTGGCCTGCCAGGTCTCTGTGGATAGGTCTGTTGCCAATCTAATGTTTCTACCATTGTAGGTTACAGATCTCTTCTCCTGAGCTGCTTTCAGGATTTTCTCTTTGTCTATGAGACTCGTAAGTTTTACTATTAGATGTCGGGGTGTTGACCTATTTTTATTGATTTTGAGAGGGGTTCTCTGTGCCTCTTGGATTTTGATGCCTGTTTCCTTCCCCAAATTAGGGAAGTTCTCTGCTATAATTTGCTCCATTATACCTTCTGCCCCTGTCTCTCTTTCTTCTTTTTCTGGGATCCCAATTATTCTAATGTTGTTTCGTCTTATGGTATCACTTATCTCTCGAATTCTGCCCTCGTGATCCAGTAGTTGTTTATCTCTTTTTCTCAGCTTCTTTATTCTCCATCATTTGGTCTTCTATATTACTGATTCTCTCTTCTGCCTCATTTATCCTAGCAGTTAGTGCCCCCATTTTTGATTGCACCTCATTTATAGCCTTTTTGATTTCTACTTGGTTAGATTTTTAGCTCTTTTACTTCTCCAGAAAGGGTTTCTCTAATAACTTCCATATTTTTTTCAAGCCCAGCTAGTATCTTTAAAGTAATGATTCTGAACTCTAGATCTGACATCGTACTAATGTCCGTATTGAGTAGGTCCCTGGCAGTCGGTACTACCTCTTGTTCTTTTTGTTGAGGTGATTTTTTCCATCTTGTCATTTTGTGCAGAGGAGAATAGATTAATGAGAGAACAAAATGCTAGCAGAGTAACCACATCTCCAGAAAATATACTCTAAACAAATCAGAAAAGACCTGAAGCAGTGGAAAAAGAAACGGAAAGAGAGAAAAAAGAAAAAGATAAAGATAAAAACAAACAAAAACAAACAAAACAAAACAACGACAACAAAAAAAACCAGAATGTGATCAAATATGATCAGGCTGGTATATAGATCAGTGCCACACACTAGATTTGGGGTGTATTTTGGTCTGTTAGAAGAACGTGCCTCCCAAAATTTTAAAGAAAGAAAAACTTATATATGTACAAAAATAAGGGTTGATATGATGAAGGGATGGAATATGACTGTAAAGATGGAAATTATAAAAAATTTTATAAAAGGAATTGATAAGAAGTTGTTTGAAAAAAGAAATGATTTAAAAAAAGAAAAAAAAAAGGGAGAGAATGTGATCAGTCAGGGGAGTAGAAAAAACCATATACTAGAGATTTAGGGTATATTTTGATCTGTTAGAAGAAACTATCTCAAAATTTTAAAGAGAGAACAACTTATATATATATATGCCAAAAATACGGGTAACTACTATGAAGGGATAGAATATGACTTTAAAAATGAAAAATAAAAATTTTTTTTTTTTTAAAAAGGGATTGATAAGATGTTGGTTGAAAAAGGGAAAAAGAAAAATTCAAAAAAAAAAAACCAGTTAAAAAAAATTAACTTTGAAAGACTAAAGAATCATGGTAAAAAAGCCATGAATTCTATGTGCAGTATTCCCCTAGCGCTGGAGTTCTGCCGTTCTCATTGATCGGTAAACTTGGTCTTGGCTGGCTGTTCTCGCTGATCTTCTGGGGGAGGGGCCTGTTGCCGTGGTTTCCAGATGTCTCTTCCTGAGGCGGAATTGCCCTGCCCTTGCCCCCTCCCGGCTAAGTAATCTGCTGGGGTTTGCTCTCCGGGGCTTTTGTTCCCTGCGAGCTTTCCGTACAGCTTTGGAGGCGGAGAGTGAAAATGGCGGCCTCCCAATCTCCGCCCCGGAGGAGCCGAGAACTCGGGGCCCGCTCCTCAGTGAGCCCCCAGAGAAAAGCCGTCAGTCACTCCCGGCTCCCCGGTCTCCGGCCTCACTCCATGCTCACCTGGCCTGTGACCGCGCGTTTCTATCTCTGGCACCCGACCCCGGGTGGAGTCTCCAAACCCAGCAGATCCCTGCGGTGCACTCCCGCGCGGCTCCTCCCGGGGGAGGAAGGGGAGTCTCCCCGGATCTGCCGCTTGTGGGGTCCCTGCTGGAGGAGCAGGGGCCCGACGGTGCCGCGGATCACGGTTTATGGCCACCCCGAGCTGAGAGCCCGCACCTGGGCTCCGCCTCTGCAGCCTGCTTCCCTGCTCCGTTACCTGGGAGCTCTGCCACACTCAGGCACCCCCGGTCTTTCTGTGACCCCGAGGGTCCTGAGACCACACTGTCCCAGAGGGTTCCACCCCCCGCTTAGCCACCAGAGTGACGTCCCTCAGCGGAGCAGACTTTTAAAAGTTCCGATTGTGTGCTCCGTTGTTCTATCACTTGCCAGAAGTGGCCCACGGAGGCCCCTCCCCCGCCGTCTATCCTCCCGAATATCGCCTCGGATTCACTTCTCTGCACGTCCTACCTTCCAGAAAGTGGTCGCTTTTCTGTTCAGAGAGTTGTTGCTCTTCTTTTCTTCGATCTCCTGTTGAGTTTGTAGGTGTTCAGAATGGTTTGATCCCTATCCAGCTGAATTCCTGAGAGGAGATGAAATCCAGGTCTCCTAGTCCTCCGCCATCTTGCTCCGCCCCCACAGCGAAATATTTATTAAGCTTTAACTCTGAACCACACATTGTTCTAGGTGCTTTGTGTTTTTATGCACGCAACTTCACAAACAACCCTCTAGGTGGCTTCTATTGTTCATCTTATTTTACATCAAGCAAGAGGATGTCTTCAGGCCACTGGCCGTTAGTGGAAAGCTACAGCTTTGGGGGTTGCTCACCAGGTAAGCTCCAAAACCAGTGGGAAGGATCACTTGTTGGTTGTGTGCTTCTCCTGGTTCCATTACCTCCTTAGGAGGCACCCCAGTTCAGGTTTGCTGGAACCCACTGTGAGGGGCTGGCCTGGCAGACACCATGTTTCCTTCCTATTTGTTTAGCTCATCCTATGGCTCAACCCTCTTTCCCCAAATCCCCAGGAAGAATCGAAGAGAGATAAAGGGCTGAGGTTAAACTCATGCTAAAATCCTAATGCAACCTGTCCCTCCCCGGGAATGCAGGCCCTGCCTAGACCAGCAACAAAAGAATCAGCTGTTTCCTGCCCAACCTAAGTGGTTCTGGGCGAGTCATCACTTCCCCTGCCCCAGCTAGGGCGTGGATCCCCCCACCCCCCACCCCAGATCCCTTACAAAGTGCTCAGGCCCGCCTGTTAAGTCTGGAGAGCCAACTATTTCCGGGTCTCCTTCCAATCTCATGAAGAAAAAATGCCTGCACTTAAAGTCCCAGAGTGCCCACAAACAGACCTGAAATTAACTCCGTTGGCCTCTGGCAGACACCAAACCACCCTTGTGCATTAAGCCCAACAAGAGGATTTGGGGCTTGCCAGGGCCTTGCCTCTCAGATGGCTCAAGAAGCATATGAGTGAAGCCAGCTGTCAGCATCAGCCTCCTCTGGTTATTCAGAATGTCCAGTTTTGTGACACAGTGCTGAGAACCAACACGACACACCACCAAGGACACCTTTTTGTTCCTCTTCTCCAGTACCCTTCTTTGCCCATTTTAAGTAGTAAATGCTAAATTCTGGAAGGACAGAGATTGTGTATCTGTACCACCATGGATGTCTGGCAAAGCACTCTGCATGCAGTGGGTGCTCAATACATGTTTATTAAGGGAAGAAACGCAAATGGATGGGGACTCCAATTATCACTATTAGTAAGCAATAGCCAGTAAGAGCAGCATGATACTTTGTTGTTCTCTAGGGCCCTTTTCCAATGAACTTCAAGTAGATAATCAATGCATACCAGTCTTATTTGATAACAGGAAACGCTCATGTTGAGTGAGGATATAATTTGGCTACCACCAAACTGGGCAGAATAAAATTCAATCTTTCTTGTTCTCACTTTGAAGCTCTATTGCTTGGGAGGAGGACCTAGGATCTAAGAGGAAAAAAAGTATCATAACTAGTCACGGGGGCCAGTGACTTATGTCCATCCGAGGGGGACCCGAGAGAAGCAGCTTGGATTCCCTCTATGTCTGCAGAATTTCTTAGGGGGCAGATGCAAGGCCACAGGCAGGGCCTCTGGCGTCTGTGTGGACGGCTGCATTTTCCTTGGGGCCCCTGAAAAGGAAGAAAGACTGGGAAGTGGCCATGGAATAAACAAATGGAAAGCAGGAGGCAGCTTGGAGAGGCTCAGGCCAGGGCGAGGCTCCCCGGTGCTCGTCTCTGTCTGGACACAGTCCTAGAGCATTAGTGAGTGCATCTAGACAAGGGCACTTATCTTAAATATTTGCCAACAACTTCATACTCATTGGGAACCGAGAGGAAGTATTTTAGGGAGGAGCCCATTACATCATGCTCGCTTTTGCCTCCTTCTAGCGCTGAGTGCTGAGCCCTTTAGTGTCGCCCGGCATTCTGCAAACACCCACGTTTGGCTTTTTCCTTCAAGTCAGTGAGATGGAATCAATGGATTCCTTTATGTCCAGATAGGACTCTGATCCTCCAACGCCTCGTTAAAGAACCAGTGTTTTTGAGAGTCATTGTGTTTAATGGATCATTACCTAAAGACGGGCTTTCCCCAAACCCCCGTGGAGAAAGCCATTTGCACCGTCGTCTGGGGTGTGGCTGTCATCAGCCCAGGCTCGCAGGAACTGCCTGTGAGTGAGGTCTCTGACAGAGACAACAGAGGACTGTCTGCCTCGGAGGGAAGGCAGGGCTTTGCATGATGGCTCACAGCTGACTTGGAACATTGATTTTATCAATGTATTAAAAGGAGTAAGATTGTAAATGGTGAATGATAATACCAGGAGCCACCATATATGGCACTCAACTTTTTTCAAGTCCTGAGGATGACAGCATTCCCTTCCTTCTTTAACCCCAGGAAGAATCAGTCTCCTCCTCTGTGTCCCTATAGAACTTATCTCTAGCTGGGATGAGGAGAGAATACTACATTTAAATCAGAAGCCCTGAGTTTGAATCCTGATCCATCACTTACTAGCGGTGGGGCCTTGAGCAAAATATTTATTCTCTGATCCTTGGTTTACTTGTCTGTAGAATAAAGCCAATCATAAAATTTCTCTCAAAGAATCATTATATGGGATCTCAAGCAAGAAGCTAGGCTTTCAAGAAATACTTGATGACAGAATTAATTATACTGTGTCATAATTAATTTGTCCCAGTTCCTCACCTGGAGTGTAACCTTCCTGCCATGATGGAACAGGTCTTACTCATCTCTGTATCCCTGACACTTAGCAAGTGTCCAGCCCATCACAGGTGCTTAATGTTACTGAATAAATGAAGGAATGAGACATGTAACTCATGTCACTACTAAGGCAACGAGGCTGTCCAGGATTGTCAAGTGCTCTGCTGAGCTGGAGAGAGCTGGAGAGAGCTGGAGAGAGCTGGACGACCAGGTGTTGGAGTAACCGATTAAGACAATGAACCAACATGTAGGTAACAGTCAAGCCTTCAATCACCAGCTAGTATGAGCGAGAGGCTAGACTGGAGAACTTGCTCATTCCTCCTGTTCATTTTCCCCGTGGAACAGAGCCAAGCGAGGGTCTGATGTATCAGTACAGGTGGGGAAGTTGTCTCACTGCTGAGGGAGCCCTGAGCACAAGTTTTCCTGGAGTTTTATGGACCCAGGGCTGAGGAAACAAAGGGAGGAGGACTGCAGTGGGAAAGTACTGAATACTAAGTCAGCATAGAGAAAAACTGTCTTCAGGTTTCCTCCTCTCTTCCTCTAGAAGAAGTCTTGGCAGAGTCTCCTGAGGAAGGGCTCTGTCAAGGCCTCCCTGATAAAGACGCCTCCAGATGGAGGTGCCTGGGCTAGGAATGCAGATGTGTATGAGAGCAAGGCTGGCTGGGGACCCGAGTCCTTGACTGTAACTCCTGTCTGTGTGTGGGGAGGTCGGCTTCCCCCTGGAGGACCGGCAGATGAAGCCTTTGTAATCGCGGGTTGTCAGGCCTGAAAATCGCACTTAGGTGTTTGCTGAGAGCTCGACTCCTCATCCAATATGTTCCATCTGACAGGTCAAGTAGCTGGAGACACAGAGACTTTCAATGACTTGTCTAAGCTCACTTGGTTTGGTGGATGCAGAGCTCCTGATTATTTCACACCGTACCAGAAACGGGTAGGTGAACACTGGTAGCCCCTAATATTATGGGAAGTTGTTCTTCTGCTTTGGGAAGTTGGGAGCCCTGGCCAGAATGAGTTGTAACTTCCAAAGCCTGTTGTGGTAGGCAGAATTTTGACCCCATGACCTTTGCTCTTGGTGCTATACCTGTGAATACACTACGTTACATAGGAAATTGACTTTGGAGGTATAATTAAGGTTATTAATCAGTTGACCTTCCTGGAAGGAGATAATTCTGGATTATCTGGTGAACCCAATGTAATCCCATGAGCTTTCAGGACAAGAGGAGAGCAGAAAGTCAGAGAAATGAAACAGAAGGGGAAATCAGAGAGAGTGGAAGCATGAGAAGGAGTTGATGCTCTGGCTTTGAAGATGGAGAGAGCCATGGGCCAATGGAGTAGGTGGTATCTGGAAGCCGGGAATGCCCCCCCCCCCCAAAGGACAGCCAGCAAAAACTCAGGGATGTCAGTCCTGCCAGCGCATGAGAAGGAACTGAATTCTGCCAACCACGTCAATAAGCCTGGAAGCAGATTCTTCCCCAGAGCCTCTGGAAGAGCCCAGGCAGGCTAACCCCTTGTTGCAGCCTTGGGAGACCCTTAGCAGGGTATCTGGTTAAGGCCACGCGGACACATGACCCACAGGAGCTGTGAGATAATAAATGGGTGTTGTTCTTTTTTAAAGATTTTTATTTATTTATTTGTCAGAGAGCTAGCACAAGCAGGGGGAGCAGCAGAGGGAGAGAGAGAAGCAGACTCCTCACTGAGCAAGGAGCCTGATGCAGGACTCGATCCCAGGACCCTGGAATCGTGACCTGAGCCGAAGGCAGATGCTTAATGACTGAGCTACCCAGGCGCCCCTAAATGGGTGTTGTTCTAAGCCAGGAAGCTTGTGGTCATTTGTGACAGCAGTGACGGGGAACGAATACACGGGTTCGAAAGCACAGAAGACACATAGTGTCCACTCTTGCTCATCATACCATTGCCGCTACTCCAGACCTGGGAGCCACTCCCTCAGGCAACAGGTCCTATGGTACTCTGTGGAAATTGCTGTTGTCAGGCCCAGACCGGACATTCCTGAGTGTAGCTCAAAGTTCACCGTAAGCTTGTGGGTTAGGAAGGCACTGGGACTATTTCTCTGATGCTCAGTGTCTTTATCTTCTCGTCTGCCTGTGACATACTCAGTGGAAGGCTTTTAGGTCAAGGGACTAGGGTTGTCAGCTAAAACATGGGACACCCTGTTAAATTTGAATTTCATATTAAAAAAAAACCAATTAATTTTTTAGTGTGTCTCCAATATGACACAGGACATACTTATATTAAAAAAATATAAATCATATATATACAGAGCTATATACTTTAAAGTCTGGAAGCCCTACCAGGAGCAGACATTAAAAATGAGAGTTTTTGAGAGTAAGCAGAACTGACCAGGAAAAGAGTAAGTCGTGACCTAAATTTGATCTGGCTTCCCTTTTCTGGGACCAGTGCCCTTTTGTTCCTGCCACAACCAAATCTGATATCAGGAAAGGATTTTGTGTCAGATGCTTACACATCAGTGGGCTTTTTTGTCTGTTTCTCCAAACCTCTATTCTGATGTGGAATGAAAGACCTCGCCTGCTAAAAGGAAGGCTGGGTTTCAAATGAGCAGGTGGGGTGATAAACCTCAGTCTGAGTTCCTTCCCGAGGCAGGAGGAAGGGGGCAAGACATCTGTCTTTGGATCCTGGCTTTGCTGTTCTCTGCTTTGTGATTTGGAGTAAGTGAATATTTCTCAGTATATTTGTCCTCACCTATAGTACATTTACCTTCAGGGTGATTACGAAGATTGAATTAGCCCATACACATAAAGTATCTAGCATACAGTAAGTGCTCGGTATGTATTATTTATCTTTCTCTTCCCTAGCTCTGACCTAGTAACCATAGGTTTATTCTGTGTATGGGCAAAGATGACCACATCAATCTAAAACCACCTATAGGCATCTAAATGCCAGCATGTAGGGTTAAAGAAGGGAAGACTAATAATACATCTATACCCACCATTTATTGGACGCTTACTATAATAAAAGTTGAATACACTTATAGAAGACATAGTATGTGTTAATGATGGTTCTGGATGATTTATACATATTAATTCACTGACACCCGCAACGGCCTTATGAGGAGACACTATTTTTATCATTTTCACCCCATTTGGGGTGAGGAAATGGAGGCACTCACTCAAAGGTCAAATAACTTGTTCTAGTTCGCCTGGCTAGTAAGTGGTGGTAACAGATTTTTGACCCAGGTGATTGGGTCCAGAGTCCCCGCCATTACATACCACACTCTACTGCTTTGTGTGTGCCTGGTCTCTAATCTTTGTCCTTATCTCATTTAATCCTCACAACAAACCCATGAAGGAGGGATTTCTTTTCTGTTTCATTTTTTAAGATCTTATTTAAATTCAAGTTAATTAACATATAGTGTAATATTAGTTTCAGGAGTAGAATTTAGTGATTCATCACTTACGTATAACACCCAGTGCTCATTACATCGCATGCCCTCCTTAATGCCCATCACCCACTGACTCCACCCCCCCACCCACCTCCCCTCCCGCAACCCTCAGTTCGTTCCGTATAGTTAAGAGTCTCTTAGGATTTGCCTTGAAGGAGGATTTCTATAATCTTTCCCATTTTACAGTTTGACCAGCACCTAGTAAGTGGCAGACTCCCTCTCTGAGAACCAACAGTAAGACAGTATTTAAGTATTCGAAACATTTGCATCTTAATGTTGTTATACTTGAGATCATTAAATTGTGGACGTTTCATCCCCGAGAGGGCAAACGTCCCAGGACTGACACAATGTGGAACTTTTGTGCGTCAGGACAAGAATGTCTCCCTGCTCAAGAATGGTCCCTTGGGTTCTCAGAGCAGCTCCACCCAACCCCTCGGGAGGAACCTCCTTCCTGGTCTTTCTCTGAAGCCCTCTTCTCAGCATGAGGAGTGATCACACCTGAAATAGAATCCCAGTGGAGAGGCTTTGTCCAACTCTTCTGATGCAGCACTCTCTGTGGTTTTTTTTGGTGACAAGTGAATCAAGTTTCCATTAAAAACACTGATGCTAAAAGGAGAGGTGAAAAAAAGCTCCAGCATCACTTTGGAGGGTGATTCTTTGTCTTCATTCTGGAGCGCAGAATGGAAAGTTGGCAGCTCAGCCTGAAAGATGAGAGTGCATCAGGCAGCCACATGAGTAGGAGATAAAAACCACAAAACCGGGGGCGCCTGGGTGGCTCAGTCGTTAAGCATCGTGGGATCGAGCCCTGCATTGGGCTCCTGCCTGTTTCTCCCTCGCCCACTCCCCCTGCTTGTGTTCCCTCTCTCGCTGTGTCTCTCTCTGTCAAATAAATAAAGAAAATCTTTTAAAAAACACACATACACAAAACGGGGAACAACTCGTTGAATCTGAACTGTGGATGGGTGGGTGGTTGGGTGGGGGATGGCAAGAGGCCAGCACCAGGCTCGAATGCAGGTCTCAGCCTTTCAGGGTGGGAATCAGATTGCCTAACTATGACGTCATGAGAGCCATTCCCACGCCGTTGGCCTACTTTTGAAATCACTTAGCAAGGGGTGCTGAAGCCAAATTTGAAATAAATTACTATATGACTCAGACTGTTAATCTCTGTTTTGATAACCCACATGCAGTCATTGGTACTTTACCTTACATTTTGTATGAAAATATCATAATGTATCGCCAAGGGCTCCTTAATTCACCCCCTACCTCAAGAAAATGTCAGTTGTGTCCAGGTGAAAATGCAGATTCTCTTGCATTTGGGGAAAATGGCAAGAATTCCTCTTCACCAGAGGGCTTTGGAGAAGTTAAGAAGGCAGCCTCGAGAGTCAGACCCATGGTCAAATCTTGGCTGTACACCCTAGTGTCCTCTCTGGAGATGGCTGATAATCACCTACTTCCTGGGGCTGTTGCAGTGATCCGCGGAGATAGAAAGCTCTAGCATGGGGCTTTGTAGGTACACGACACATGCAGGCAATTGCTTATTTATGCTTGTATTTGTAAACACACAGTTCAGAGCGAAAAACAAGTATGAAGAGGAAGTCACCAGTCCTGCTGGTTATTATGTCTATAGGTGTGGTGCTTTCTAGCTCCATGTTAGTAATAAAGCTCTCTGCACACCTGGGAGGCTCGAGGAAGTGTGTAGAACTCTTCTACCAAGACATTTAACCGGAGTGATGCTGATTTAGAAATAGCACACCAGCCTCCTCACAGAGGACTCTGGGATCTACAGTCCAGGAGCCTTTGCTTTCTCTGTTACAAGTAACTGTGCGATGCAGGTATTAAACTTGAGCTAACACCAGAGAGCTTTCCAAGTGTTTCCTTCAACCACAAAAGGCTTGCATTCCACATCATCCCATTCAGTGTCTCCCTTTCACTGTTATTTTTCTGCCTATAATTCCCTGATTCCTGAGCTGGTTTTCTCAGTCAGCTTTGTGTTATCTGAAAATTGGTCCATGAAGTGAAAACAGTTTCCTACGGTTCTCACCTTGTTTTTCCTCTAACTAGAAATTAAGTCATTCATGTTCATCATCTGTCTTCAGCTTGCTAGAGGTTTCTGAATGTCAAAGGTCATTTGAATTTTCACAGTTTTTCAAAGCTTCAAGAAGCTCTTGTGGCTCTTAGCTCAAACACGTCCCTGAAAGCTGTTATCGGTTCACCTGCTGGGTCTGGAGTAGCTTTGGCCAAGAGCTATGATTTGTCAGCCCTGATGTTTACCGTCCTAACTCTTCTAGGTAATGTTTTATGTCTCTTTGGGGTCTTTCTCTCCTTTAAAATCCTATCATTCTTGGGGGCCCTGGCTGGCTTAATCGGTTAAGCATCTGCCTTCGGCTCAGGTCATGATCCCGGGGTCCTGGGATCGAGCCCAATGTTGGGCTCTCTGCTTCTCCCTCTCCTTCCACCTGCTGCTCGCCCTGCTTGTGCTTGTGTTCTTTCTCTCACTGTCAAATAAAGAAATAAAATCTTTAAAAAAAATAAATAAAATGTGACTTCTGTTTGTAGTTATATGTGGTGGAATATAGGCCACGTGGGTTCCACAAAGGTGATACAAGATTCAGTCCTTAGGAATTTTTAATGGTGCATATAGTTAAGCGTCTTATCAACCATACACCCCTTCCATTTTCCTCTGGTAAATATTTAAACATAGTTCTTAATATTTATGTGTTAAAAGAGTGAAATAGTTTCCCAAGGCCTTCCAACGTGAGATCCTATGTTTGGTCAGACCTGATACTCTTCATCATAGCTGCGAGAAAAGGAAAGAGAACACTTATCTAGTGTTTAAGTGGGAAGCTTCTAGCTGACATTTCCTGTGATTACTAGAACTAAAAGCAGAGCAGCTACAACCTGCTGAATTTTCCACAATGTCACCAGGCAAACTGCAAACCTGTAGAAGCATCCTGCTTCTACATTTCAGCTCAGAGACTGTAAATGTGGAAAGCAGACCCAATAAAGTGATCATTATTGATTTACTTAAGCATATGCATTTTGGAGATGCAGAACACACAAGCTGAAAAGCCAAGCAAAGTACTGTAGCAGTGAATACAAGGGAACAATGTGCAGTTTAGGTAAGGAGTAATATCATAGGCCCTCGAGATAGAAAGAACTTCAGAGATCATCTTGCCCAGTCCTTCTCAAATTTAGTGCGTCTATCTCACCAACTTTTTAGAAATGCAGATCTCTGGGTCTCAGCTCCAAAGCAAAGACCTACTTCAATGGGGCCCAGGAATGGGGCCCAGGAATCTGTATGTCAAAATAAGCATCCTCTGCTGAATAATTTCTATTTGCCTGTTGAGACCCATTGTCCATCCTTCTCTGTCCAACCAGGCTGACAGTTACAGAGTGGATCAACTGGGCTTCCTTGTTTTCTGGAATCCAATTGGGCTCACTGAATGGGAAGCAGTGACAGGAAATGAGGGGGTGGGATATTAACCCCCTCTTGACCACTTCCCTGTTGGCCATAGGTCGGCAGTGGCTGTGTTCCTACCGAAGCCTGGGTCTTCTCCGACAGCATTCTCCCCAGGTCCTGCTTCATTCCTTCCAGTCTAGGGGGACTCCGTGTCCAGGCTGCACCCACACACCAATGAAATCAGAATCTCTAGGAGGGGGCACTGGAGACCCTTACTTTAAAGCTCCTTCAGGAGATTCTAATTTACAGCCAAGTTTGAGAACAAGGGCTTAGATTAGGAGATTTCGTGAAAAAGCAGGTGCTGATTCAGTGTGTCCAGGGTGGAACCTGAAATACTGCACTTTTAGCAAGATCTCCCAGCGATGTGTATGCACATTAAATCTTGAAAAACACCACTCTTGACCAACTTCTTCATTTTTCTTAGAAAGAGTGAAATCCAGAGAGATAAAGTGACTTGCCTGAGAACACACAGGACTAGAACCCAAGTATCCCAACTCCAAAGTCAAAGGTGGAGACCTAAGATGACCCTGAGAGATGGCGGTGCAGAGTCAGAAAAATACCAGTGGGAGTTCGGTGTTCTACTAAGGACTCGCTCTAACTGGGTCACTCCACGGAATATACACATACAACCCCTGGAAACATGAGCCCCAAGGAAAAAGGAACTTTCTTGAAGCTTCACAATAGCAGGTGCAGACAGCAGCTGCTGGGACAGCTCTCCTTCGGGAGCATTTGTGAAGGGAGCTAGAACAGACCAGATGATGTCAGCTCTTCTGGAGACTGTTCCAGGAGTCCTGGGATCATTAGAATGTGCTGACTTCGGCTCATCATTGGAACCAATCTTTGGGCAGGAAATGACAGGTTCTTTTCCTGTAATTCACAAATTTTCCAAGACTTTCGGTTTCCTATTAATCATGGAGAACGTCTTAGCAGATAGCTCCTGTGGTAAATTGTCTGCAAGAGTGTATGTCTCTTATGTCCATGCTCTTGGGTAGTATAGGGGAGGGGAAAATCTTTTTCTTTCTACCTTTCTGGGTTCTTGGCTGGGGTTCTGTAACACAAGGCAATTAACAAGAAAAACAAACAAGTTTATTGACGTGTATATCTTATATACATATGGGGAAAACTCAGGGATGAGTAACTCAAACAAGTAGCTAGAATTTAGGCTTATATATTGTCAGAACCAAAAATAATAAATTTTCAGAGAAGTTACAAGATAAAGGAAAAAGGCTGTGAGTTTCTGGGCAGCAAATTATGAGAAGGTAAATATATGGGAGACTTATGGAAGGTAAGGGCTGGTCAGTAAAGTTATGGAGAGTCCTCCCATGCCCTCTCTGGGCTGATAAGGGGCTAGGACTGTTGGTGATTGACTTCTGTACAAATTTATGTCCTGCTTTTAGGCAAATAGAGGGAGGGCAGAGAGGATTCTCTTGTATCTGCTTCTTCTCAGTTGCCTTGAGCTCAAAATGTCCAAGTGGTATGTTTGGGGGCAGCACATCCTGCTCTCCCTCAGTCACTTCTCACAGTGACTCTGGGCTTGACCATGTGTCTCGCTTCGTGTGGTGGGAGAGGAGCAAATGTGGCAAAAGCACATGGAAAGACTTGCAAAGGGCTGCACATTGGCCTTGCACTCCCTTGCTGCTCTTTGGTTCAGTGTGAACTGTGAGTAGCGTGTGAAAAAACCAGGCCAGCCTCCTGGAGCAGAGACAAGCCACATGGAGCAGAGACAAGACGTCCCCGCTGAGGGCCTCCTGCGCCCAGACCAACTAGCCTGCCAACCCCTGGACACGTGAGTGAGGCCACCCAGCCGCCAGCCAAGCTGCCAACTGACGGAAAACGTACATGGGAATCCAGTAGATATGAGCTGAGCCAGCCGGGAGCCGAAGGATCACACAGCGGGCCCTGCTCTGAGTCAAATGATTATTAGTTTAAGCCACTGAATTTTGGTGTAGTTTATTATATAACAAAAGCTGACCGATGCACCTCCAAACACAACAATTTAGCCTAAAATATTATAAACTCCGGGGCGCCTGGATGGCTCAGTCAGTTAATCGTCTGTCTTCGGGTCAGGTCGTGATGTCGGGGTCCTGGGATCGAGCCCCACATTGGGCTCGCTGCTCAGCGGAGAGTCTGCTTCTCCCTCTTCCTCTCCCTCTGTACTCTCTCTCTCTCAAATAAATAAATAAAATCTTTTAAAAAAAGTATTATAAAGTCCTTGAGGGCAGGGCATGTTTCTTAAGCACTCTTTGTGGTGGCAAAATACCAGAAACAGTGAATGCTCCTGTTTTGTCAAATCATGGAGCAACCACGCAGCACAGCCACTAAGAGGAATCCTTAGATCAGTGTAGGCATATACATATTGAATGACAATTTTAAAATACCCCACACACATTTTGGTCAAACAACGACAAAATCCCATGTACATATTTTTGTATGAATATGCAAACAGGGAGAAAAACATGAGCCCACTGTAAGTGGTGAGGGTGCTGGCAGGAGTGGGGGAAGGTAGCCCAAGGGGACTAGAGAAATGCACGAGAAAGAAGAGTGCATTTAAGTGATCTTACTTACACAAGAGTATACATATTGATTCATGCCTGAACATTTCCTGGAGAACCAAACATTGTAGGGGCTAGGATTTCAACTGGCTCTCTATTTTTTTTCTTTACACTCTTAGGAATTGTTCAAATTTTATATTGAGTATGTGGTATTTAAATCATTAATAGAGTTTTTTCCCTTGTTGCAGAAAAAACAAACAAGTACTCCAAACCTAGAGCAGTGGTATGCATATGTCAGCGTGTAAGAGAATCACCTGGGATACTTAAAAATACAAATTTCTGGGTCCCACTCCAGACCTACTGAATGTGAACATCTGGGCGTGGGGCTCTGGAATCTGCATTACAAATAAGCACTCCGGGTGATCTTAACTGAATTAAAATATAAGAACCGCTGCTTGAGGTTCTCCAGAATGAATAATCAGCACTACGTATTAAAAGGCACCCACACTTGAAGTGGCTAATCTGGAAAGCCATGAATAGCAAAGGCAGCCGATGGACACTTAATCTGTTTATGTTCCACATTCAAGGTCGTATGTAATCAACTGTGTCTTGTACTTCCTTTCTGATGTCTGATTTCCACTGCTTCCTCCCACATCCAGGCTTCTAGTCTCCTCTTTTCATTCATGACTCCTCCATGACCAGGGACTGTCTCCTTCCGGGCCCCTCTCCCAGGGCCACCTTCCAGCCCCCTTCCCTGCAGTCCCTTCCCATGAGCCATTTGCAGAAGACGCTCAGGGCCCCAAGCTCTCCCCTTTAAGAGACCCTGAGTTTTCTACGTCTTATTGTGTGGTCCCTGCAGGGGCACTCCCAGGTGGCCCAGGCCCCCAACAGAAGGGTAAACCTGGAGAGGTGGCAGGTAGGCGGATGGACGGATGCAGGTAGCCGGCTATGTTACTGGGCTCAAGACTTAGCCAGGATGTGACCTTCATTCGATGACTTTGTGTCTAGTTTTTTAACTTGGGCTAAGTATAAGCAGAGCCTTTTTTTTTTTTTTTTTTTTTTTTCTGATTTGGATACCACAAAAGGGGATTTGAAGGGCTGTCTGTAGTTTACTTTTAAAATACTCAGTAAAGGTGTTGTGTGTGTGCATGTGTGTGTGCGCACGTGTGTGTCAATTGTGATCTTCACGATTCTTAATTAGGGTTTCAATTTCGGGGTGTTTAGTTGGCATTTAAAAGACTAATCAGAAGCCCATATTCCAGCATATTCCAGAGAGGAAGACTCTGGGCCCTTCCGTTAGCCTTATCCTGGATCATCACGGGGGATTCGATCATTAACACAGGGGCTTTATAACTGATTTTACACTGGTGAAATGACCAGGGTTTTAGCTGTGTGAACTGGCTTTAAACAACGTTAACATTGTTGTGATCCTCCTACCTCTGTAAGCCCATTGTCTGTATACTTTGGAATTGTGCCCAAGATGGCAGACACAGTCCTGTTTCCTGGTTTTCTAGAAGCGTCTTTCACTCAGTCCTGACCACATCTGCTGAATCCTGCTGCTAGGCCATTGTTGAGTCCACCTTAAATAAACCTTTCATACAAGGTCCTTGATGGTGTGCTGGAAAGAGCCAAGAGCTGCCATTTCATGGAACTTACAGAACAGGCTCTACGACTATTTGCCAGCTTGCTACTAAATATCTGTAGGTGTGACAACTTCTTGTGATACTTGCTTTCATTGTAGCAAACGGCCTGATAGAGAGGTAGTTTCATGTAACAAACGCTCCACCTGCCTTGTGGTGACCCAGACCCATTAATTCTTAAAAAGGCCTAATAATTGCGAGTGACCAAATTGGCTTAGGTAGACCACATCATAAACAACCCCAAAAATGTTTCTTCTAGACCTGCCCACGCTCCAACAGAACTGGATCAGCCCCAAGGGAACCTCCTGGGAAGGAGCTGGATGCTGCGGCAGCATTAGCCCTCCATCCCCTACCCTCCCACCCCCCACCACCGTCCCGTCCTCAGGAACCTAAACCCATAACCGCAACGCTAGCCCCTGGGCTTGCTGGGAGAGGCCACCTGTGCATGGTCAACTATCTTGATGACCAGAAAAAAAGCAGACACTGGAACAAAATTTCAAAAGGCTTCCACGTCACACATCTGTGACATGCAAGAAGGTTAAAGGACTCAGTTGGACTCAAAAGGAATTCCTGAGTTGGCATGGTGGGGCCAGGGGCTTGGGTAGGTGGAGGGATTCTAGAACGAATATGGTTTCATGAAATTTGAAGGGAAAAAAAAGAAATTTGAAGGAAAATGTGGGTCCACCTGCTTAACTCAATAATATCATTACTAAGATCTGTTGTGTGCTTGCTATGTGCCTGGAAGTGTGCCAACCACTTTAGAAGGATTATTTAATTCTGTCCTCCCAGCAAATGAATGAGGGTATTATTATCATCTCTTCTGACAGAGAAGGAAGCTGAGTGGGTAAGTCAGTTGCCCAGGGTCACAGAGATAGTAAGTAGAGGAATAAGGACTCAGACGCAGGAGCGTCTGGTGCCAGAGCCCCAGCGCTCAATTACGGTTTTTGAAGGAACTGAAATCACAGGTGTGTGGAGGGCTGAAGGAAGCCCAAGTCCTTGGAGACTTTCATCAGCAAAACCATCACAGAACCTTGCCTAACACCTGCTTCTGTGCTGTTCTATCAAGTACCTGAGTTGGGGCGGGGGGGGGGGGGGTTGCCTGGGTCCCAGCATGGCTGGGCTCCTCAATCTTCATGAAACAGTTTCTGAGGCGGGTGTCCTCTTCTCTCTTTGTTGTCTTTGCTGGGGGCCGTGAAGGGTGTTGAGACTCTCTTGTTGATACCTGGGAGGCTGGGGGTGCAGCTGTCCCAGGAGCATTTGTTCATCCCTGCCAGGTGGGAGGAGAAGCAACATCCGGCTGGAAGCCAATCTGCACAGAGCCTTCTCTTGTCCTGCTTTCGTTGTCATGAGTTCATAGGTGGCGCTATGAATCCCAAACTGGCCTCCGAAGCACTTCATTCTGACCCCTTCGATTACTCAGTTACACCCTTGCTAAACCCGGTGCTGTCAACAAGGTCGGCAAAGATTGGATTTGGTTCTCCCAGACTCCTTGCCCATTCCTTGTCTGCCCTCAATCATTCGCACTGTGGTATTAGTTTAAACATGCATCTTGGATGATTGTGTTGGCCTTTGAAAAGTCATCCCCAATTATGGAATGAAATGCCTTACGTTTTTATTGTCAGTGACATGGATGCAAGAGAGACTGGGAGAGGAGATGGAGATCCTTTTCCAGGTTAGAGATAGCTTAGGTTGGGAAGCAGGGGGAATCCCATTGGTCTATTGGGATCTACTCAGCAGTCGTACACTGTGACTCGTGGGTGTTCAAGAAATGGAGAGGAGAGCCGTAGCAAGCAAACGCAAGGTTAAGAATATCTCCTTAGAGTCCCTATCTCTGAACATCAACACAGCCCTAAGCCCCGGGGCCTCTCCTATGATGTAAGCAAATTGAACAGTTGCCTAGTCACACCTTTGGGCACCTCCCATCCCAGGGGAAGGGCCAGATCTCTGGGGCCAGAGACTGATGAGAAAGAAAGTGATTTGTACTTAATAATAGAGCTGCTTCCTGACAGTCATAATAGAAACCAACAAGAGCCAGGCAAAAATAGAGTCTTAACATGTAAATGTTATCACAAGTTTCTGATCATAGCAGAGAAAAAATGAAAAAGAGAACACCAGAAAAGGTCACACTGACAAGTGCCTTTAGGTTTTGATATTGTTTGTTAAACTTATTAGAGGTGAACTATCTCAAGAGCAAATCAGGCATTTTGTTCCACAGAAATTTATTGAGTTTCTTGTTTAAGTTTGTATGTGACATGCAAAGGTACCAAAGAAGTCTCTGACCACGAGGAACATATAATCTAGACAGGGAGATAAAACACATGACTCCATACACATGACTCCAATGTAAGGCAGAATGTAAGACATTTGGCATTTACAGATTCAGAAGAAGAAAGAAGTCATTTCCGCTAAGGTGGTCAGGAAAGGCTTCCTGGAAGAAGAGGGATTTCTGTTGAGCCTTGAAATTGAATAGACTTTTAACAGAAGGTGGTGGGTAAGGTAAAAGGAATAGGCTGAGAAAACATGAGGCAAAAGGTAAGGTGAGAAGTTTGGTTTGATTCACACATAGAAAAGAAGGAGACAAACCTGAAAAGATAGCTGGGGCCAGTTCATGAAGAGGCTGAAAGCCAAGCAGTGGAATTTGTGCTTTATTCTGTGGGCAATAAGGAGCCACTGAAGGTTTTCTGAGTGATTCCAAGTTGACCCTCACTGGGAAGAGCAGAGGGGGAGAGAGAAATGGGGGTTAGGTGGGCCATCTGGGAAGCCATTGTCAAAGCCTAACCATGGACCTGGACTAGCACGATCCCCCATCAGAGAGGATAGGACAGATGTCAGAGAACCACTTTGGAAAAGGTCTTAAGAGCTGATTGGATATGGGCAGCAAAGAAAGTCAGGAACCGTGTGAATTTTAGGGGTTGAGACCGGTGCCTGGGTAGGCATGTATTCATAGGAGAAGGAGCTCCTCTTTGGGGTGTTAAGGAGAGGAAGAAGGAGAAGCGTTCAGACCAGTTTTAAGCCCACACAACTGGTTAAGGATCAACCAGATTGAACAATTCCTCAAGCTTGGTTCTGGAAACAGCTCAAATTCAGATGGGGGTCACTCTGGGGATTGAAGTCCCACTAGCCTCTTCTGCTGTCCCCAGAAAGGGACTACACTGCAAGTCAGTCTCCATGAGGATGAAACCAACACCAGGCTTATAATTATGGCCCCCAGTGGAGACATCCACCTGCTGTGCGTGTTTGCAGCAGAGGTCCCAGCCCCACTCTGGTGGTCATGCCTATCACTGCTGCTCTAGCAGAATTTGGGGGAGCGCCACAAACCACAGAATCGTATACTTCCTGCAGGTCAATGTGGGCATGTGGATGGTTCCCAAGAGAGGTTGGCACTATAGACTCACAGAATTGAGAATCAGCCTTTGAAAAATGACAGTTGAAGTTAGAACAGAAGGGAACAAGAGAAAAGAAGGCCAAGGACATACCTTGGGGGACACAGTTGGCAAACACAGCAAGGAGAACCAGAGAAACACTCATAAAAGGAGATGGAGAAAGAGAGGTTCAAGAGATGGGAGAGGAACCAGGGGAGTGCTGTGCCAAGAAAGGAGATGCTTTAAGAAAAATGGGATTATCAACTCTCTCTCCAAGAGTGCAGAGACATCAAAGATGCACAAGGCTGAGAAGGACAGTTTTTGGTAATTGGTAATCCTGAGGTCACCTTCAAGAGAAGTTTCCAGAAAGCCGTAAGGAAAGGGGATTAAAAAGACACAGGCAGTAAGCAGGTGGTGGGGTGGAGGGGTAGGAGCAGCAAGTACAGACTGAGTCTCCAAACTGCAGAGTTGAGGGAAGAAGAGAGAGAAACAAGATACCTTGTGGAGATGGTTTTTGTCAGTTAGTTTGTATGTTGAGCGTGAGGGACAGGAATCACTGAGAGGGGCAACTGAGGGTTCAGAGGTGGAGGTGGGACATTCCCAAGTGTCTTCAAGAGGAGAGCATTTAACCTTGGGCGAGACACTGCCTCTTTTGACCTGCAGTGGGCAAGATGAGAATGGAGACTCGGCTATTTTTTGAGGAGGAGAGGAAGTTCACTGTAATTTGAGTTTCCCCCAAAACAGACCCGAAGAAAAGGATCCGGGTGCAAGTAGTGTATTTGAGTGTGTGGTTGAGCAGATCCCTGTGGGCAACAGAGGCTCAGTTCTGCTGGGGACACATAAGAGGCTGTGAACTCTGCCTGAGAACTGTTTCCCCTGGGGGCGAGGAAGGTGGGGTATTAATCCATGTTTCGTGGTTGAGGGTGGTTCTGGGGTTTAATTCTGAGGAAAAGCTCTTGGAGAAGCTCAGTCATAGAGGAATTTTTCTGTAAGTGACCTCAAGGGGTGATGGTGGTGGTGGTGGTGGTGTGTGTGTGTGTGTGTGAGTGAGTGTGATATGGGTGGGCACTTTCAGTGCTGGCTAGAGGCTATGGAGGCTCTTTGAGTCAGGGAGAGGGAATTCGAGAGCCTGGCACTTTGGCACATTTCTGGGGGAGGGGAGGGCACGCATAGAGGCTCAGCACAGATCAGGCACCACGGTAACCAGCTGGGCTCATCTACGGACATGGTCCCTTCATGCCCAAAGAACAAATCTGAAAATGTACCAGGTGGTGAGGAGAAGGGAGAGAACAATGGGGAAAACAGGGAGGCTCTCATTTAGGATCAGATTTTATTTCTGCTTCATGGGACTTGGGGAAAAAATTGGGGGTTAAGGGAAGATTTCTTTTTTTACTTTGTTTTTTGAGAGCAGTTTTAGGTTCACAGCAAGATTGAGAAGAAGGTACAGAGATTTCCCATGTATCCCCTGTCCCTACACATGCATGGCCTCCCCCAGTATCAACACCACTTGCCAGAATGATGAACCTGCATTGAGACATCATATTCACCCACAGTCCATAGTCTACCTCAGGGTTCACGCTTGGTGTTGTACATTTTATGGGTTGAACAAATGCAAAATGATGTGTATTTTTCATTGTAATATCACACAGGGTATTTTCACTACCCTAAAAATCTTCTGTGCTCCACTGATTCATCCCTCTCCCTAACCCCTGGCGACCACTGAACTTTTCACTGTCTCCATAATTTTTCTTTCCTTTTTAAAAAGATTTTATTTATTTGTCAGAGAGAGAGAGCACAAGCAGGGGGAGCGGGAGAGGGAGAAGCAGGCTTCCCGCAGAGCAGGGAGCCCGACGCGGGGCTCGATCCCAGGACCCTGGGATCATGACCTGAGCTGAAGGCAGCCACTTAACAACTGAGCCACCCAGGCGCCCCAAGTCTCCATAATGTGTTCATTTCCAGGATTGTCATGAGGTTGAAATCATACAGTATGTAGCCTCTTAGGATTGACTTCTCTCACTTAGTAATACGCATTTAAGGTTCCTGAGGGGGAGATTTTGTTTTTTTTCTGAAATTACAAAAAGAGGATCCTGAGAAAAGTTAGGATCCACAGTTCTATAGTTTCTGGAAAATGCAAACCTAAATGTGTGTCCTTGCATGTTTTCCCTGTGAGACGTGGCCAGCAGGAGACCGAACGTTATGATTGTAAACAGCAGCCAAGCCCCGCAGTCTATGGTTTGCTTCTAACTGTTCAAGCGGCGCTCCCTGCTGATCACATCAATAAGCTTCGTAACACTGGGTGATTCATACCAGCCCATGGGGAGCTGCAGGATGATAAGCCCAACTGTTGCTAGGAGAAAGGCCCCTGGTGAGTGGAAAGACGCCAGCTGGAAGCTTCAGCTCCACAGACAGCCACTGCCCGAGCAGCCTCTGCACGGGCTGGAGACACCTGGGAATACTTCTCCCGCTGCACCTTTGAGGCCACGGCCGTGGGGGCCCAGCCCAGAATTGAAATGGCTTCTTCATCTCTGCTAATCACTCAGCTCCCCCAGCACTGGGACGATTGACCACCTGGTCATATCGGAAGGCTTCTCTGAATACAGGCAGTTCCTATCTAGGACTGAGTTGAGGTACCCTAGCCGAAGTCCAGATGGAAAGACCAGAACTGCATTTGTTTCTTTTTACATCCTCTCTAGGCAGACATACAATATTTAAGACGTGATACAAATGCAGCACATGTGTAACCTTATCAAAGAAGGCTGGTTAATTTAACTCAGTTTCTCGTCTCAGAGGGAAAGCCTGCTTCCTTCGTTTTGTGATATGCCCTTCAAGGGGAATACAGAATGGAGATCTTGTTTTCTCAGCCTGATGTTAAACTAATTGACTTTCATTTTTCCTGGATATTTTTTCTCCTTCTTTTCTTCATTTGCTCTTCTCAAATATGGGTTTTAAAGAAAAATCTATGCTCCAGAGAGTTAGTGAAATGAATTTATGATCTTGGGTCTCAACCTTCCAGTATAGGTTTTACCCCAAGTACGTGATAATTTTACCCCCCGGAGATTTCAAATTTATCAATAAAAAGATGCAGTAGAACCCTTTCCTTGCACCAGGGTGAGGGGCTCAGGAGAGTAGTTCCCTCAGGTGTCAGCATCCTCAGGGAGGCTGCGAGGGACACAGGGCAGACATGAAGCTACAGGGCAAGGGGCATGTGCCCCGATAAGTTGTGGGACCTCAGATACGTGAGTTGGCTTCAGGGTTTCAGTCTCTACCTGTAAAATGAGGAAATTGGGTTAGATCATCTCAAATATGTACATGCATGTGGCTAAATGTGGCTACATACGTAATTGGGAGGTAGATAGTGATGGAATTTCTGTTTTTGATTTGGAAGAAGGCTATAGTGATAGTGAGCTTAAGGAAAATTTCCCCCCAAAATATCTCTCCTGAAAAATAAGTTCAGTTCTCTCTGAGGAATGGCACCTTGTCTGAGCATCGGCTAGCAATGTGAGTTGGTCAGGGAATGGATGGCTTGTGGCGAACGAATTACGGAGAGAAAATCCACACCCGGCTTGTTTAGACTGGGGAAGGTCGGGGTAGGGGGTCAAAGCCTTCTGAACCATGAACCCCTCACCATAATAAAAGCCGATTGGAGCTTCTTTTTGCAGTAAGCTAGATGAGTAACCGAGGAACAGAATGCATGACTGCATGAATTCTCAGCCCATTTCACTGCCTCTAATCCTCCCCGAACTGCATTCCTGCTAATAATCATAGCTAGCACTTTACAGCACCTACTAGGCTCAGGCATCTTTCAAGGGCTTTACAGATACTAACTTGCTTAATCCTAGAACTCCCCATGAAATAAGTACTCTTCTAATCCCATTTCATAGATAAGGAAATTGAGGTGTAGAAAAGTTCAGAGACTGACTGAAGTTATAGTGGGGGCAGGTGGGGATTCAAACACCGGTAGTCTGGCTCAGGGGTGCTCTTCATCACTGGAGTTTCCCTGGGAGGGAAGGTAATGGCCCACTGAAGTTATTTATGCGGTGGGAGGTGGTTGATACTGCTGAGAGAAGGCTGCTGCTGGTGTGTGTATGTGTGTGCGTGCGTGTGTGTGTGTGTGTGTGATAGAAGCTTTGCTCTGAATAATTAAAGAATCCTCCGGTGCCTTCCTAGGACTGAGCCTGAACCGGTTCTTTCCAGCTTTGATGGTCTTGAACAGGAGGGGTGAGGCAAGATGGAGGCAGGTGGGGTAGAGGGCAGGGCAGAGGGATAAACGAGGAAGAAGCCTGGAGGACATCACAGAAGAAAGGACTCCTGGGCATCTGTGCAGTCTTGAATGGACTGAAAGGCCCATCAGTAGGAGCGGGAGAGACCCTAGGGGCATCTTCTGGATTCCAAGCTTGTTCTTGATTGACAGGAAGGAGACTGGCTGTCCTTGAGGAGGGAGGACACCCACAGAGACTTCTAGATAATGGGCATAAAGGAGGAACTCGAGGGAGCTGAAGGGTAGGAAGGCCTTCTTCACTGCTATCTATACTTCACTGCTGGCAAATCTGGTTCAGTATAGCTGAAGTGGGACCTAGAGTCTTTATTTGTAAAAAATTCCCCTGGTTGATTTTGACATGCATCACTTGCACAAAACACTGATCTGGCCCGGCTTTTGCAGATAAGTGTAGCTGATGGCACATATGTGGAGCTAAATAGGGTTTTATGTCCTCTTTATGGATGGACAATGTGTCTTCCAGACTCCCACAGGGTGTGAGGGGAGGTGCCTTCCTAGCAGGATAAAGTGGGGATCCTGCAGAAAGGAAGACTGGTGAGGGATTTTTGTCCACCCGAGGTTTAGTCAGTGCTAAACTGCAAGAAATCTTGGCACCATCCTCTGCATTTATCTCTGTCTGAGATCATTCATTAGGAGGCTGGGTTCTTTCTGGGGATGGTCTGAGTCTTTCCTGCAGGGCATTCACAGAAGTCATGTTTACATTATGTTTTATCACTTTGCTTTTTTTTTTTATCACTATGCTTTTCAAAGTGCTTTCCATTCATAATTTCTCTAGGATGAGGAAGGTGCTCACTTGTGCCTAGCTGTGTTTACTTCTTTCACTGTTGTTTGGGATTTCCTATCAGTTTATGAATCCAAATTAGAGATTAGTTATTAGTATTTATGTTAGTATTAGTGTTCATGTTGCTAGTTGCTAGTCAATTACATGGGAAAACATTATTAACCAATTCTGGGCCCTAGTTACATGTTTTAAGCTCCTGACTTCCTGGCGCCATCCATTTGGAATTCTTTTTTTTTTTTTTTAAAGATTTTTAAATTTTTATTTACTTGACAGAGAGACAGAGAGAGAAGGAACACAAGCAGAGGGAGAGGGAGAAGCAGGCTTCCCGCAGAGCAGGGAGCCCGATGCGGGGCTTGATCCCAGGTCGCTGGGATCATGACCTGAGCCGAAGGCAGACACTTAACGACTGAGCCACCCAGGTGCCCCTCCATTTGGAATTCTTGTTGCACTCCTGTGAGGAAAGAGTTAACAAGCAGGTCCGGTTACTTACTCTTTGTGTGTCTCAAGGGATGATGGTTGATTCTTGTGCAACCCCTGGGAATGTGGCTTTTGGAGAGTTTTTTTATGTTAGCAATTGATGATTTTATCATATATGCTAGGAGCAATGGACAGTATAATACCAGACCATTAGATTGCTTTGCACAAACATCAAAATTGAGGATGGGTACCTAGGCTGTCAGTTGGGGTACTGAATTTTGGTTGCCATGGTTGGTTGCTAGAAAAATATGTGTACATAACCAGCCTCCCATATAAACCTTGGACAATGAGATTCAAATAGGTTTTCCTGGACAGAGACATTCCACTCATGTCTCTGTAGTTCTCTGCCAGAGAGAGTACTCCCATGGTTCTCAGATGAAAAAGGACATCAGAAGTGTATGCTGGATCTCTCTGGAATCTACCAATGTACATCTATCAGCTGTTGCTTTGCTCTGTATCTCTTGGTGTAATAAATCTTAGCCACAAGTATGACTTTCTGTGGAGTCATGAGTCCTCTAGCAAGTCACTGAACTTAGACAGTTGTGGGATCTCCAATATACTTTTGCTCACCACACTCCAAATTTCTTACTAATCCTGACCCGGTTAACAGTCTTAGGCCCATCACCATGTAGCACCTAGCATTCGCTTTGTTGCCATAGATCTGATATCTGGCACCTGTATAGCAAGCCACAGTTTAGCCTCTCCTGCACCTTAATAACTGGGTTTAGTCTCTATAATGGTGTTCGTCTCTGTTTCTCTGCATGGCGTTGTAGTTTCTTATTGGAATGGAGGTGCTGTCCAGAAGCCCATCCTTTCTGACCAGGTCCTGCCACACTGTTTGGTGTACTAGTTCTTCTCATCCCAATCTTGCCTTGTCTCTGCTCTCTCCTTCTGGACACCTGCCTTTGTCTGTACCAGGCGGAATTATTGCCATTTTAGCTACCTATGCTTGGGAGTAGGCCTCACCAACATTCTCAGGGACTAGGGAAGCCGTCTGGCTTTCAGACCATCCATTCCCAGGAGGAAATGAAAAGTGTCTATATGACTGTTTTGGAAACCCAAATCTATCCACGAGAGCAAGTACATGAGTGTGTGGGAACCAATATTAACTGAATGTGAAACACCTCAAGCTCCCCCTTCCCCAACATTTCTGTGGAGGCCACCAAGGCAGAAGGCTACATGAAGTGGCAGTCCGGTAAAGGAGCAGAGCAGGGTGGCCCAAGATGGAATCGTGGAGACTAAGTGAAATGAGGAAAGCATCTGTGCGGGAGGGTAACCTGCTGTACGGGGTCAGAGTCTGAACAGCATGAACTTTTGTGTATGGAAAAAGATATTCACGCAGGAGGGTGACCTGGTTTGGATGTTGGAGCCCAATTCAAGTGAGGAATGAATCTGCTCAAGGGGGTGGCTTGGTGAGGGTGTCAGATTCTAGGTGGAGTGAGGAGGGTATTCACACCTTGATGGCAGTGGTCTTAGTGGGGGTGGCAGCGCCCATCCAGGGAGAGCATTTGCCTGGTGAGGAGGTGGCAAGAGTGTGAAGATTGGCTTTACAAAGAGGGATTCATCAAATAAGTAAATAGATTGGTGATAATGGGAACCAGGTTTCTCACTGTTAGAGAATTATAAACATGAAAAGAGAGAAAAATAGAATGAACTTGGAGTATTGGATTAACATTGAAGATATCTGTGTGAACCCATTGTTTCCCATATAAATAGAGGGAGAAATAAGTATGATGTATATCTTTCAGAAACAGTAGTGAGGATCTTAGGCTCAGTCCCCTGAGAGGTCCTGGAAATCCTTTAGCAACAAGCATACCTAGGACCCAGATCTTGGTTTCTAAACACCTTTCTGATCTAAAAGGGACCAGAACTTCTTGGAAAATTTATTGATTCCAGATGAGTCTAGAATATCCCTTTGGCCAGACAGTGGTGAGGAAGTGCTCAAGAAATGAGGAGAAGAACATGTCAACAAGATACAGAAGCTAAGGGGGCTCCTTCAACAAAGCATGGATTATATCATCAAAGTAAAAATGATAGCAATAGATTGCAAACCCTTGAATGAAATAGAAATTCCTTACTGATATGGATAAAAGACCAAAAGTACCTTCCCATAAAATACTTATTAACTATGAAGGGAATGAAAATTAACTTTACAGTGGAGAAGCCTGGCAGATAACACATTTATCAATTTATCAAAATAAACATCACCAGTGATGAGACAAATCAAAACCATGCACCCCTTGGTGTAATGCAACATGAAAAACATGGTCTCGATATTTTGACATTCCTGCAGAGTTGCTTAACCAGAGTATAATCATCAGGAACATCAGACCAACCCAACCTGAGGCACATTCCTCAAAGTAACTGGCCTATCATCTTCACAGGTGTCAAGATCATGAAAGTCAAGAAGAAAATAAATGTTTTAGATCGAAAGAGACTGAAGGCACATAAAAGCTAAATTAAGTGGAAGTTCCGACTACATCTTTTTGCTCTTTAAGGACATTACTGGGACAGGTGGTGACACTTGAATGGGACTGAGAATTAGAAGATAGTAATGTATCACTATTAATTTCCCAATTTTAGTTGTTGTGCTATTCTGTAGGAGAATGTCCTTATTTGTAGGAAATAGACACTCAAGCATGTGGGTGTGGCAGGACGCCGTCGGCGACCTGTTCCGAAGTAGAACAGGAGAAAAAAAGGTACTTGGCACTGTTCTTTCAACTTTTCTGTAAGTTTGAGGTTATTTCAAAATACAGTGTTCAAAATGTTTTTTCAGTCTGGTGAGTCCCTCTTTAGTTAACTATAACAGATACTTACTGAATAGCTCAAACAGGAAATCATATGAGATTTGTAGCTGCCTTCCTCACCTTCAGCCCTAAGCCAGCAACCCCTCTCTCTTGCCCAAGGCCAGCCTTTCAGTAAAGCCACTGGACAGACGCCAAAGAACTTTGTGGTCTGATCATTTCTCATCTTAAATCTCTGTCTCAGCTGAGGAGAGAATAACATTGTTCCCCACTTCTCCTAGAAGACGCTATCTTGACAAAAATCAAACCCCTACCAGAGTTATGGGATCATTGATTTCTAGAAAACTGCTCTTTTTCTTTAAAAATTTTTAAGGCAACATATTCAGCTCTGAGATAAAGTTAAGTGGAGTTGCTGGATAAAAAGAATCAAATAAATGAAAATAAGAAACAGCCATGCAGACAGGGGAGGACAAAAGACATAGCAAAGCCTGGCTAATAGTCCCACTATTTCCTCCCTGTTCACATTCTGGAAACGGTGTGTCTCTATACAGAGATCAGGAAAGCTCTGCAGGAGGTAAAGTATGTTTGACCAGAGGTAAGTGAATAAACTGAAGAGCAGGCATCCGGCACCAGCCTGTGACAAGGCTCTGAAGTCGGAAAAATCAGATTGAGAGTAATTCAGTGGCCTTAAAAGTGCTTTCGCATTTGAAATAACTGTGAGTATTGCCTCCTTCAGTGGAAAATTCTTGTTGTAGGGGCGCCTGGGCGGCTCAGTTGTTACGCGTCTGCCTTCGGCTCAGGTCATGGTTTCAAGGTCCTGGGATCGAGCCCTGCTTCGGGCTCCCTGCTCAGCGGGGAGTCTGCTTCTCCCTCTCCTTCTGCCTGCCGCTCTGCCTACTTGTGCTCTCTCTCTCTCTGTGTCAAATAAGTAAATAAAATCTTTTTAAAAAATTCTTGTTGTAAAAGTTTTTAGCCTGCATCCCTGCTGGATGAGAGGCCGTTTCTTGGAAGGTGCCTGGGGAATCTGCTATTGGTGGAGAAGTCAGCTTTATGGGGTGGTTAAGATTTCTTCCCCAGTAGACTAGGTGCGGGCCCAAGCCTTTCTTGGGGTGTTTGTCTTTCCTCAGAGGAGTGGGGATATCTAATTTCTTTGTCCTGCTGATTTCCCTTCCCTGCTTAAAATAGAAAAAAAAAAAAAAGGTTCTGTTAGACTTGCCCTGTATTTGTTTCCCTTTCCTCTTGACTCACTAGGATTTTTTTGTGTATTTGGCCTTTCCTCATTTTTAAAGTCTGTTGATTTTGGCTGACATGAGTTTAAATGTGTCTACATGTGTGCTTATCAAATAAACATAGCAATATCAGCTTGGACTTCTCTGGAAATCAAAGTTCCCATCTTTGTAGTGTAATCCTTTAAAGGGAACTGCTCTTTCCCATTTCCCACAAACCTGGGGTCAGGTTTAGAAAGAGCTATCTATATCTAATGCTCTCAGGATCCAGGAATGCAATCTCCTATGCACTGAGCCTAATTACCATTATTTGGCCATGTTTGGTCCTTTACTCATGTATTCAACAAGTATTTGTTTTGTTAAGTCTTGGAGATAATAAAATCAAGTCTTATACACAGAGACTCTCACCTCGAGATGCTCATGGTCCACAGAGATATGAGCAAGTAAATCAACAGGCTCAGTCCAGTTGATTGTTACTGGAAGTGGCACAGTGGAAAGATGTCTGACTGACTGGGAGGGAGCCAGAGGAGGTCCTCAAGAAACCATTGCTTGAGGTTGGTTCTGAAGGGCAAAACCATGGAGTGTATTCGGTGGAGGGCCTGGGGGGTAGAGAATTCCTTCCAGGCAAAGGACACAGCATGGCTGAAGCCCAAAGGCAGGAAAATGCTCTGAGTGTCCTAAGAACTCCCAGTGGGTCCAGTTGCAATGGAATGTGAGAAATGAGGAGAAATGAGGCAGGGGTGAGGAGGAGAGGGAGCACTGCCCATGGAAGACCTGCATACTCAGCTTGGGAGCTTGAACACGGCTCTAAAAGCCTCTAGAATACGACCATCAGGGACCCCTTTGGTGCCCTCCATTTTGTTATAAGCAAAATTGCTTTGACTGTGTGGGGCCATATTTTCCACAAATCGGGAATCTGTTCTGACAAATGGGAGTATATTTGCAGAAACAACAGAGCAAAGTATTTGGAACCGTGACAGATCTTGACAATTGACTGTAGTGAGGCAGTAGAGGGGGGGATGGGTCTGAGCCCTAATGCTGTAGGTTTCTCTTCTTACTTGTCTCAGTGGATTTCTGTACTTTCTGGGATTTAAATAGCCCTATACTTAGATTTATAATTTTAGTGACATCCACACTATTTATAACCATGATAGTTTGATTACTTAGAGGCTGGCAGAGGATTTTTAAATTTGCAGTGATCAGAATTTCCTATTTATTCATTCAATGAATAATTACTGATCACCTAAAATGCCAGATACTGTTCTAGATGTTGGAGATACAGCAGTGAGCAAAATAAAGTTTCTGCTCACTGGAGCTAAGATTCTGGTAGAAGCAAATAGAAGCTAAACAAAATAAATATGTCCGTCATATATTCTTTTGGAAGTTGATCAATGCATTAAAAAAAAAAAAAAAGCAAGGGGGGGAGGGCTCCTGGGAGGCTCAGTCCGTTGAGCAGCTATGGGTCGTGGGTCATGATCCTAGGGTCCTAGGATCGAGCCCCGCGTCGGGCTCTCTGTTCCTTGGGGAACCTGCTTCTCCCTCCCGCTGCTTGCTCTCTCTCTCTCTCTCTCTCTCTCTCTGTGTCAAATAAATAAATAAAATCTTGAAAAAATCAGGGAAGGGATATAGGAAGCGTCAAGGGTTAGGAAGTGAATTTTAACTTTGATGGTCAGGGCAGGTCTTATGGAAGGTCACAATTAAGCAAAGATGTGAAGGATATCTGAGTTAGAGAGGACAGCAAGTACAAAGGCCCTGAGGTGGGAGCAGTCCTGGCAGGCTTGAAGTTTGAGGAACAAACGACAAGCAGGCCACTGTGGCTTGAGCTAAGTGAGGAGTGAGGAGCACAGGACTCGGTCAGCAAGGTGATGGTTCTGAACTGGGCCACCTTTCCTCATTACACGGTAGCCGGCACCTCAGCTGGGGTTGGACACCTCAGGACAGCTTTATGCCTCATCTCGGGTGGTTGTCGGGCTGGTTGTTCTAGACAAGGGCCTTGACTGGGGCACCAGTCTCTGCTTCTGTGGTGTCTCATCGTCCTGCAGGCCAGCCCAGGGCTTCCTCACACAACCAGGGAGTTCTAAGCCCAAGAGTGCAAGCCTAACATGGAAGAGTTTTGCAAGCCTCTGTCAGCAACATATATGCTAACATCCAATTGGCCAGAGCAAATGACACCGAGAAGCCCACGGGGCATGGGTACAGCAGTGGGCACAGGACATTATTCAGGGACATTAGGATAACCTTCGGTTATATCCCTCATGCCATTTAACACAGCCCCGGGCCACATTGAACGCTCCCTAGATAAATATACTCTTCGTGATCACTGTTTCCTCCCTCTGTCGCATAGAAACTGCATTCTCTCAAGAGTCCAGGTGTCGTGTGCTTTTCAGTTTTAGTAGATTTTATTTTTTAGAGCACTTTTAAGTTTACAACAGAATTGAACAGGAAGTACAGAGATGTCCATGTACCTCCTGCCGCCACACTGGGACAGCTTCTCGCACCGTCGACATCCCTAACCAGACCTGTGCATGTGTTCCAGCCAGCGAACCCACATCGACCCATCATTATCCGCCAGTTTTCCATGAAGGCTCACCCTTGGTGTTTGCGCATTTGTTTGGACAGATGTATGATGGATAATTCCATGGATCCACCATTATCATATTGTAGGGAATGGTGTCACCGTCCCTGTTTCGTGCTGGCTTCTCCTCCCAGAATGCTGGGCCTTTGCCTTTGCCACCCCCCCCCCCCCCCCCGTCATCCTCTAGGGCTCCGCCAGCAGGGCTAACTGCCTGTGAACTTTGGGCCCCACAGCACACTATACCAACATTATTTTCACTAAATTAATGATGTGTTTTTTAATGGCTGGCCCTCTGGTAGGCTGCAATTCCCTATTGCAAGAGAATATAGAGGAAGCTTGTAATTAGCATCATCATCATCATTACAGCTACTCTTAACGGACTTCCTATGTTCCAGGCAATGTTAATATCTGTTGATTCATTTAAGTTACAGGGTCATGGAAACAGGTACTCGCATACGTGAGTCTCCGAACTTCCTAATTCTGTGCCCATCCCTTGTTTTTTTCCTATTCTACCTGCATGTAATTTTAGAAGAAGCTTCTCTTTTGTTTTTCATCCTCTGCTTGTGAAGTTACAGCAGTGACATATTCATTGCAAAGAAGACTGGAGGAGACCGAAAGAGGTAAAGAAATAAAGGACCTACTGCCATGCTTGGCATAGAGTAAACCCCTTGATAAGTATTAGTTCCCTTTTTTTCCTTGTAACCTGTTCGCCTGTGTCTGTACTAATCATTTGTGCCACTAGATGGCAGACTTTTGGCCTAAAAACTACTCAGACACATACATCCCTTAAACTATTGCTTGGGTTCCCTCTACCTCTATCTTATGGTGGTTTCTAATGTGTCAAAGTAATATCAATCCATTTGTTTGGGTCCCAAATAATGGTGAATGTAAATGTGTGGGCAGCAATGAACTCTTAGGGAAACTGTCTAAAACCATCCCCTGGCCAATACTTAGCTCATAACTTTGCTTAAGTGTGGTAAGTTTGTGACTGCTCTCTAAGCACGTTAAATGCTGAATTTCTATCTTGCAATGTTTCCAGCATCAATTGATGTCAGTGCTTATTTCATGTTTAAGAGCTACCCATATGTGCGGCAGTGTAGTATTTGAAATAATTCTGTTGGAGAGTTCGCTGCCACAGATCACTTAGATACCTTCCCCAAGAATTCAAAGGACAAGAACCTCAACAAGCTTTCGTGGGAAAATTGGGACTCAGGACTCAGGATTTTCTCCAAAGTTTATAATAAATAATGGCTGAAAACATTTAGGAGCACTTACTATGTGCCAGTTATTTTGCTAAGACTATTCATAGTAACCTGATGATAAGTTGGAGATACTATTTTTTTTTTCAACCAAGTTGTGTTTATTCCAAAATTGCAAGGTTGGTTCAACATTTGAAAAATCAATGTAATTTTCTGTGCTAAGAGAATAACAGTGGAAAATCATATATGATATATTGAAAATCATATGCATGCAAAAGAGTCTGACAAAATTCAACACACATTCAAAGAAAAACTTGTAGCAAACTGTGAATAGAAGGAAACTTCTTTAATTTGGTAAAGAGTACTGGCAAAAAAGCCTACAGTAAACATTCTTTTAAAATTCTTGGTGATGAGGGACGCCTGAAGGGCTCAGTTGGTTAAGCGTCTGCCTTTGGCTCAGGTCATAATCCCAGGGTCTTGGGATCGAGTCCCACATCAGGCTCCCTGCTCAGAAGGAAGCCTGCCATCCCCCCACCCCCCGCCACCGGCTTGTGCTCTCTCTCTCTCTCTGACAAATAAATAAATAAAATCTTAAAAAACATTTTTTTTTGTAATGAAAGACAATTTTTTTTTAAGATTTTATTTATTTATTTGACAGAAAGAGACACAGCGAGAGAGGGAACACAAGCAGGAGGAGTGGGAGAGGGAGAAGCAGGCTTCCCGCAGAGCAGGGAGCCCGATGCAGTACTCGATCCCAGGACCCTGGGATCATGACCTGAGCCAAAGTCAGACGCTTAACGACTGAGCCACCCAGGCGCCCATGAAAGGCAATTTTAAAACAAACTTTCTATTCTATTATTTTTTTCACCTATTATTCTTTTTAAAAAATTGTGGTAAAATATACATAAGATATATTATTTTGACCATTTTTTTTAAGATTTTATTTATTTATTCATGAGAGACAGAGAGAGAGAGAGGCAGAGGGAGAAGCAGGCTCCTGCGGAGCAGGGAGCCCAATGTGGGACTCGATCCCAGGACCCTGGGATCATGACCTGAGCTGAAGGCAGACGCTTAACCATCTGAGCCACCCAGGCGCCCTATTTTGACCATTTTTTAAGTGTACAGTTCAGTGGTATTAAGTACATACACGATGTTGTGCGCCACCATCACCATCCATCTCCAGAACTTTTTTCATCTTTCCAAACCAAAATTCTGTACCCATTGAACACTGTCTCCCTGGTCTCCTATGTCCCCAGCCCCTAGCAACCAACATTCTGCTTTCTGTCTCTATGAATTTGTCTGCTTTAGGTACCTCACATATGTGTGTCTTTTTGTGACTGGCTTATTTCACTTAACATATGTCTTCAAGTTTCATCCATCTGGTAGCATGTGTTGGGATTTCCTTCCTTTTTAAGGCTGGATGATAATCCATTGTGTGTGTATATATATATGTGTGTGTGTATATATATATATGTGTGTGTGTGTGTATATATATATATATATATATATATATATATATATATATACATTTTGTCTATCCATTCATCCACTGATGGAAATTGGGTAGCTTCCATCTTTGGCTATTATGAACAATGCTGCTGTGAGCATGGTTGTACAAACATTCCTTCAAGTCCTTGCTTTCAATTCTTTTTTTTTTTTAAAGATTTTATTTATTTATTTGACAGAGAGAGGCACAGCGAGAGAGGGAACACAAGCAGGGGAGTGGGAGAGGGAGAAGCAGGCTTTCCTGTGGAGCAGGGAGCCCGATGTGGGGCTCGATCCCAGGACCCTGGGATCATGACCTGAGCTGAAGGCAGACGCTTAACGACTGAGCCGCCCGGGCGCCCCCTTGCTTTCAATTCTTTTCGGTATATACTAGATGAGGAATTGTAGGATCATATAGTAATTCTATTTTTATTTTTGGGGGGGAACTACTATACTGTTTTCGATATCAGCTGTACCATGTTATATTTCCACCAACAGTGCACAAGGGTTCCAATTTCTCCACAATCTTGCCGAAACTTATTTTCTGTTGTTGTTGTTTTAACAGTGGCCATGGGTGTGAGGTGGTATCTCATAGTAGTTTTAATTTGGATTTCCCTAATGATCAGTGATACTGAACATCTTGTCATGTGTTTATTGGCCATTTGTATGTCTTCTTTGCTGAAATGTCTATTCAAGTCCTTCGCCCATTTTCTAATAGGCTTTTGTTGTTGAGTTATAGGAGTTCTTTATATATACCAGATATGAAGCCCTTATTACATGTATGATTTCAAAGATTTTTCTCCTATTCTGTGGGTTAACTTTTCATTCTGTTGAGCATATCCTTTGATGCACAGGAGTCTTTAAGTTTGATATAGTCCAATTTCTCTATTTTTTTCTTTTGTTGCCTGTGCTTTTGGTATCGTATCCAAAAAAATTATTGCCAAATCCAATGCATCAAGCTATTCATATATTTTCTTCCTATAGTGTCAGGTCTTACATTTAGGTCATGGATCCATTTTGAGTTAATTTTTATATATGGCTTAAGGGAAAGGTCCAACTTCATTCTTATGCATGTGGATATCCAGTTTCCCCAGTACCATTTATTGAGAATACTGTCCTTTCTCCATTGGATGGCGTTGTCATCCTTATTGAAAACCATTTGATCATACATGTAAGGGTTTATTTCTGGACTCTGTTCTATTCCACTGGTCAGTATGTCTGTCTTTATGCCACTACCACATTGTTTTGATTGCTTTAGTTTTGTAGTAATATTTGAAATCAGGAAGTGTGAACTGTCAACTTTGTTCTTTGTCAAGATTGTTTGGCCATTTAGGGTCCCTTGAGATTTTAGAATGAATTTTTCTATTTGTGTAAAAAATGTCTTTTGAATTTTGATAGTAACTGCATTGAATCTGCAGACCACTTTGCGTTGCACTGACATCCTAACAATGTTATGTCTTCCCATCCTTGAACACAGGACATCTTTCCATTTATTGGTGTCTTCTTTAATGTCTTTCAGCAGTGTTTTGTGGTTTTAAGTGTACAAGTCTTTTTCCCCCTTGTTCATTGTTGGTGTATAGAAATGCAACTGGTTTTTTGTGTGTTGATTTTGTATTCTGCAAGTTTGCTGAATTTGTTTATGAGTTTTAACAGTTTTTGTGGAATCTTTAGGGTTTTTTATATATATAAAATCATGTTGTCTGTATATAGAGATAATTTTATTTTTTCTTTTCCAATTTGGATGCCTTTCACTTCTTTTTTCTTGTCTAATTGCTCTGGCTAGGACTTCTAGTACTGTGTTGAAAAGAAGTGGAGAAAGAAGTCATCCTTGTCTCGTCCCTGATCTTAGAGGGAAAACTTTTAGTCTTTTCATTACCTGGTATGTTACCTGTGGGGTTTTCATAACAAGCCTTTATTATATTGAGGTTGTTTCCTTTTTTGTTAGTTTGTTCAGTGATGAGTTTGGTCAATGCTTTTTCTGCATCAGTCGAGATTATCATGTGATTTTCTCTGCTTTCATTCTGTTTGTGTGGTGTATTACAATGATTGATTGAACCATCCTTGCATTCCAACGTGGTCATGGTTATAATCCTTTTAATGAGCTTTTGAATTCTGTTTGGTAGTATTTTGTTGAGGATTTTGTGTCAATATTCATCAGAGATATTGGTCTGTAGTTTTCTTGCAGTGTTTTTGCCTAGCTTTGGTGTCAGGCTAGTGCTAGCCTCATAGGATATTTAGCAAGTATTCCTTCCTCTTAAATTTTTTAGGAGAGTTTGAGAAGGATTGATGTTAATTCTTTAAATGTGTGGTAGAACTCTCCAGTGAAACCATTTGGTCTGGGGCTTTTTTTTATTGGGAAGTTTTTGATTATTAATTCAATCTCCTTCCTAGCTATAGATCTGTTTAGATTTTCTTTTCTTTTCTTTTCTTTTTTAAAGATTTTATTTATTTATTTGAGACAGAGAGAATGAGAGACAGAGAGCACAAGAGGGAAGAGGGTCAGAGGGAGAAGCAGACCCCCTGCCGAGCAGGGAGCCCGATGCGGGACTCGATCCAGGGACCCCAGGATCAAGACCTGAGCCGAAGGCAGTCGCCTAACCAACTGAGCCACCCAGGCGCCCCTGTTTAGATTTTCTATTTCTTTATGATTCAGTCTTGGTAGGTTATGTGTTTCTAGGAATTTGTCCATTTTATCTGGTTTATCTAATTTATTTACATATAATTGTTCATAGTGCTCTCTTATAATCCTTGTTATTTCTGTAAAATTAACAGTAATGCCTCCTCTTTTATTTCTGATTTTAGATATTTGAGTCTTCTCTCTTTTTTACTAAGTCAGTCTAGTTAAAAGATGTCAATTTTGTTGATCTTTTCAAAGAACCAGCTATTGGTTTAGTTTATTTTCTCTATTATTTTCTATTTTCCATTTTGATTAATCTTTTTTATTACTATCTTCTGCTAGTTTTGGCATTCATTTGTTCTTTTTCTAGGTCTTTGAGGTGAAATTTAGGTTGTTGATTTAAGATCTTTTTTTTTTTTTAAGGTTTTATTTATTTATTTGACAGAGAGAGAGAGCACACATAGGGGAAGCAGCAGAGAGAGGAGGAGAAACAGGCTGCCCACTGAGGAGGGAGCCCGATGCAGGGCTTGATCCCAGAACCCTGATATCATGACCTGAGCCGAAGGCAGCTGCTTAAGGACTGAGCCAGCCAGACGCCCCAAGATCTTTCTTCTTTTTAAATGTAATGCTTACAGCTACAAATTTCCCTCTTAACACTGCTTTCATTGTATCCCATAAATTTTGGTATGTTGTGTTTTCATTTTCATTGGTCTCATATATTTTCTAATTCCCACTGTGATTTCTCCTTTGATCCATTGGTTGTTTAAGAGTGTGGTGTTTAATTTCCACATATTTGTGGATTTTCCAATATTCCTTTCTGCTATTGATTTCCAATTTCATTCCATTCTGATCAGAAAAGTTACTGGTATGATTTCAGATTTTTAAAGTTTATTAAGACTTATTTTACAGTCTAAAATACAATCTATCTTGGATTTATACTTGAGAAAAATGTGTAATCTGCTATTTGTGGGTAGAGCATTCTTTATAAGTCTGTTAGGTCCAATTGGTCTATAGGCGGTTGAAGTTCTTTATTTCCTTATTGATATTCTGTCTGGTTGTCCTATAATACTGGTAGTATTATTACTTTCATTTTTACAGACAAGGAATGGAGGCAAAGAAATATGAAGGATCTTGCTCAAGTTCACATCTAGTAAGTGGTAGAATTAGGCCTCAATTCCAGGTCTGGATTCTCCAAAGGCCATGATCTAAATCACCAGATAAGAGATAACATTTGATGCTGTCCACACTCTGATAATCTCACTATTGAACCTCAAACATTTACTTGCTAAGATTCAATAATTGACAAATGCCACACACAGTCACATATATACAAATATATGTATATGTGCATATATATGTATTTATATATGTGTGTATTTATATATGTGTGTATATATGCACAAATATATGTATATGTGCATATATATGTATTTATATATGTGTGTATAATATATACATTTATATATTATAATTTTTCTTCTACCTTTAGGATATATTGGTAAATTTGGCTTTCTGATCTCCCTTCTGCCAGCTGAGCTCTAGATTCATTCCTGTCTTCTCACTCTCCGCTTCTCCACCTGTTCCAGCTGTTTAACAAATTCCCTCCAGACCTAGCAGGTTTGATTATGCTCATGGATTCTGTGGGTCAGGAATTCAAAGAGGGCATAGCAGGATGGCTTGCCTCTGCTCCACAATGTCTGGGCCTCAGTTTGGAACTGGTATCATCCACAGGCTCCTTCACATCGGTGGTCCCTGGGCTAAGACTACTGAAAGCCAAGGACTGCTAGCTCGAGGGCCCACATGTGGCCTCTGCATGTGGCTTGGGCTTCCTCACAACATGGAGCCTCGGGGTAGTCAGACTTCTTACATGGCGGCTCAAGGCTCCAAGCACAAGGGTTATATCACCTTTTCTGACCCACTTGGGAAGTCACAGAATATCACTTCTGCTGTATTATATCGTTCAAAGTGTCACAGTACACCCAGGTTCAAGCAGAGGGCACGCATACTCTCTCTCCTAAACAGGGAAAGTCACATTGCAGATGAGCATTTGGGACAGAGAAACTGTTGGGGCTATCTTTGGAAAATATAATCTGCCGCTCACTTCTTGTCACCCTCAGCTCACTAATCATCTGCATCTGGCAGTTACCTGTAATGTCTCCCTGGTATCTGGGACTTCTCCCTGGCCTATCCTTTTCATGACCCCATTAAGATTAGAACTTTCCATGGCCTCTTTCTTCTCTCTGGCTCATTGTCTCTAGGACACTGAAGGTGGGGGGCTGTGACAGTCTCTGCCAAGTCCAAGGATGAAGCTTTGACCCACTTTCTGTAGTGATTCAATCCTGGGGCTTCATTTTAGTCCCAGCAGCCATTTAGCAGCTGAGACAAAATACACAAGCTAAATGGCCTCTGAAACCAGAAAGGTCACAAAATATGTTACTCAAAAAGTAGACTAATTCAGTAATACCAAGTTACAGGATGTTATGAAAGAAGTTATGGCTTCAAAGTGTATTTATGGTATTTAGGTGAGATATCTCCTTTACCTAAAGATCTTATACTTTTTGCAGAGGGCATCTGTTATTGATGATCAGCTATGGAAAAATTAGATATTCATTAGCTCTCTGGAGGAGAAGCACAATGGGGAAAGGGGGACAGAGCCAGGGCCTGGTGAGCTAGCCCCACCCAGCAGGTGCCATTCCCTCATTCTCTGGGCAAAAAAGGTCACCCAGTTACTCCTGGACACCCAAGGAATGGAATTCTGCTTATTTCTATTTGCCAAAAGGCAAGAAATGCTCTTCTGAAAGCTAATGTTATGGAATTTCAACATATGTAGCTATTTTACTGGTGTCAGAATCAGAAGATTCTTTTAATTGACCTAGGTCTCTATTTAATTTGAATTTTGCTTTTAGTGGAACTGGAAGTCATGTGAATGCTATGCTTGAAGTAGCTTTTCAGGTATTATTAATAATGAATCACATTTATGTTCACATAAATTGTCTCCTTGCATTCATACTCCTTTCCATTTTGTTGTTTCCTGGCTGTTTTGTCATTTTTTTCTTTTCTTCCTCTCCTCTGTCTTCCTTTGTGATTTGATGATTTTCTATGGTGATATGCTTAATTCCTTTCTCTATCTTTTGTGTATCTACTGTAGTTTTTGCTTTGTGGTTACCATGAGGCTCGCATAAAACATCTTACAGTTATAACAGTCTATTTTAAGAGGATAGCAATTTAACTCTGATCACATACAAAAACTCTACCCTTTTACTCCCTTCTCTACATTTTATGTTTTTTTTAAACATTTTTAAAAAGATTTTATTTATTTATTTGACAGAGAGAGACACAGCAAGAGAGGGAACATAAGCAGGGCAGTTGGAGAGGGAGAAGCAGGCTTCCCTCTGAGCAGGGAGACTGATGCAGCGCTCAATCCCAGGACCCTGAGATCATGACCTGAGCCAAAGGCAGGTGCTTAACGACTGAGCCACCCAGGCATCCCTACATTTTATGTTTTTGATGTTACAATTTTCATCTCATTATATTGTGTATCCATTAACAAATGATTGTAGTTATAGTTATTTTTAATGCTTTTCTTTTGACCATTATACTAGAGTTAAAACTGGTCTATATCATACACCACCATTACAGTATTAGAGTATTCTAATTTTGACTATATATTGACCTTTACCAGTGAATTTTATACTTTCATATGTTTTTGTGTTACTTAGTGTCCTTTCATTTCAGCTTGAAGAACTCCCTTAAGCATTTCTTATAAAGCAGACCTATTGGTAATGAACTCCCTTGGCTTTTTAGTGTCTGGGAAATTCTTTATCTCTACATCATTTGTGAGGGGCAGCTTTGCTGGGAAGAGTGTTCTTGGTTGGTAGTTTTTTTTCTTTCAGCTCTTTTAATATATCATCCTACCCTATCCTGGACTAAAAGGTTTCTGCTGAGAAATTCACTCATAGACTTATGGGGGTTCCCTTTTATGTGATGTGTCTCTTTCCTCTTGCTACTTCACAGTTCTCTTCAAATTTGATTTTTGGTAATTTGATTATAATGCATCTCAGTGAAGAGGCATTTTTTGAATTAAACCTGTTTGGGAACTTTTGAGATTCATGTACCTAGAATTCCATATTCTCCTCAGATTTGGAAAGTTTTTAGCCATTATTTCCTTAAATAAGCTTTCTGCCCCTTTCTCTATCTCTTTTCCTTCTGGGACACCCATAATGAGAATATTAGTCCTTTTGTTAGTATCACATAAACTCTGTAGGCTTTCCTTGTTTCTTCTCATTCTTTTTTCTCCTCTGACTGGATAATTTCAAATGGACTGTCCTCAAATTCACAGATTCTTTATTCTGCTTGATCAAGTCTTTCACTGATGCTTTATATAACATTAAAAAAATTTTTTTTGAAGATTTTATTTATTTGAGAGAGAGAGAGTGTGAGAGAGAGAAAGCATGAGGGGGGGGAGGGTCAGAGGGAGAAGCAGACTCTCCACTGAGCAGGGAACCTGATGCAGGACTCAATCCCAGGACTCCATCCCAGGACTCCAGGATCATGACCTGAGCCGAAGGCAGACACATAACTGACTGAGCCACCCAGGCGCCTGTGTTTAAAAATTCTCATTCATTGTATTCTTCAGCTCTGGAATTTCTGTTGGTTCTTTTCATTATTATATCTCTGTTGAACTTGTTTTGTTCATACATTATTTTCCTGATTTCAGTGAGTTGTCTATTTCTTTTGGAGCTTTTTGAGCTTTCTGAAAACCATCATTTTGAATTCTTTATTAGGAAATTCATAGATCTCCATTTCTTTGGGATTGGTTACTGGAAAATTATTGTGTTCCTCTGGTGATGTCATATTCCTTTGACTTTCTATATTCTTTGGCATCTTGCATTGCTTTTTTTTGCATTTGAAGAAGGAGTCATGTGTCCAGTCTTTACTACTTGGCTTCAGGAGAGAAAGACCTTCACCAGCCCAGTTCAGGGTTCTGAGGCTCCCTGAGACCTTGTCTATGGATGTGCTTGCTTCATACCTCTTGTTGGGGGAATGCTCAATATTGTATATCTTCTCTCAATTCCACAAAGTCAGGCCAATGTTGAGAGCCTTCTGTTTGTTTACCCCACAGCAATGCCATGAAACGCTCAACTTTGTGTACCTTTTCCCATACTTGCAGAGTGGGGCTGGCTTTCTGCATGTGCTTGAGAGCCATCTGCAAGGGCTTCTCTTGCAGGCTATGGGGGCACACAGGGAGATGGCTAGGAGGGGTGTGTGAAACATAAAGAGCACTGGGGTTGCCTGTGGGCCAGTGAGAGGGGTCCACAGATTAGGTGTCCCAAGAAGCTCATGACTGGGCTTCTTGATGGCATCTGTGAGGCTTCTGTGGCCTTTTGATGAGTTATGAGCCCTCGTTACTATGCTCCCACCTCTCTAAACCTCTCAGCTGTGCTGATCACTTCTGTACTCTGGGCAGGGTGAGGAAGAATTGGGCCTCCGGGGCAGTGTCTTGCATAGGTACGGAAGCTGGCAACTCACTCACTATGTTGTCACTTTCCCCCATGAGAGAAACTGGGCTGAGGGGTTCTCTCTTGGAACTTGCTGCCTTAGGGAAGGGGTGACATGGATAAAGTGAAACTGGTTCTTCTTACCTTCTTCAATACATCTATATTTTGCTCCAATAATATGTTGGAACTGCTCTGCTGAACTCCTGGACTCCCACGAAGGTACTCTTGTCTGGGAGTGGCTGTTAATGTTAATGTTCTTGGGGGGATGACAGTAGAAAACCACTATTCCACCAGCTTGCTGAGGTTACCCCCCTTCAATTCCTCAGCCTGGCAGGGCAAGGGGGTGTAGGGCTGCTGGTGAGCAGTTCTAGCTCCAGTTGAGATTTCTATTTGAATCCACCTGTCCTCCCTCTCTTATAACCAAACCATAAAAAACTTTAGTGTCCTAATTCAAACTTTTGTAACTGAAAATGTTATCTCTCTTGATTTTACTTGCATTTTAAGAGAACAAATCACCTTCCCTTTAAAAAATTAATTTCAGGGTGCCTAGTTGGCTCAGTCAGTTAAGTGTCTAACTCTTGATTTTGGCTCAGGGTTGTGAGATGGATTCCCGTGTGGAGCTCTGAGCTGGGTGTGGAGCATGCTTAAGATTCTCCCTCTCCCTCTGCTGCTCACTCCTCCCTCTATAAAAAAAACACAAAACTTAAGGGCACCTGGGTGGCTCAGTTGGTTAAGTGACTGCTTTCAGTTCAGGTCATGATCCTGGAGTCTCGGGATCAAGTCCCGCATCGGGCTCCCTGCTCAGCGGGGAGTCTGCTTCTCCCTCTGACCCTACCCCCTCTTGTGCTCTCTCTCTCTCACTCTTTCTCTCAAATAAATAAAATTTAAAAATAAATAAATAAATAACTTAATTGAAAGCCCTAATAAAAGGAGGAGGGTAGAAATTAATGAGTTTGTGGGGAAAGGAAGAAGAACCTTTAGGAGTTCTCGGTTGGTTTGGGTAACCTAAAACATTTTTTAAGCTGAAGTTAAGATGCTCTTGGTACCCTTAGAAACATTACTGATGCCCTTGTCGTGGGATTTTCTCAGCCTTCTTTGTGTAGTCCAGCAGTCCCACCTTGTGGGTTATGGAGATAGAGGCAAGAGGTAGGTTCTTTAGCAGGAGGCCTGTTTGCCTGTGAAACAAGACTGAAAGCCAGAGAATACGTCTCTGTCCCTTGGTGGGGTTGGTCTAAATCAGGTCATATTTTAATCTGTACTCAGTTCTGTAGACAGTTTAAAATGGGCTTTTCAATGGGGAACAAAAACCAAAAGCGCTGACTAATGTCTACAAAATTCCCCAAGCCTGCCACAACAATTTTCAACTCATTACAGGAATGTATAGCCATGCGCTGAAGTGCCGTAGAACATTTTAATGATTTACAAAGTGTGATCACCAATCGGTATCAACATCAACATCACTGGGAACGTAGTAGAAGTTCAAATTCTCAGGTCCCACCTCAGCCCTGCTGAATCAAGTATTTTGTAGGTGGGCCCAGCAATTGTGTTTTAACAAGCCCTCTAGGGGATTCTGAGGCATCGGACAGTTTGAGAACTGTTGCGTTCGATTTTTAGGACACAGCTGCAATGTAATTGAGGATGTGGGTCAAGGCTATAGTTGCTCCCTGAGAATTTGCTGTTTCTGTTCCTGGAAGACATCCTCTCTACAATCCTATCTCCTGTGTTGACGGCAAGCCAAGCCTTAACTCTTTGAAAGTGGTAAGATGGTGGGAAATACAGATGTGAGTTGCTAGGATTCCATCAGTATAAAAGGCAGAAATGGAACCAGGAGTTAACTTGTTGCCCTAAACCTGCCCATGCCCTTGTGGGGAGGAATAATTGCAGAGATGAGCCGAGCCACTCCCTGTGAGGCTGCTGTCCACCAGCATCCAATCTGGTCCCATCCATAGACAGACCGACTTCTCTTCTCCCCTTTCTTCCTGGCTGGCAGAGTTGGGGGGCAGGCTGTTTATGTTGTTTGGTTTTCCAGGCAGACTGATTTCGAGAGCTAAATCTTACTTAAAAATGTGACCTCAGTGGTAAACACACTTTAAAAAGCAGCTGTCCTCTATTTCCGTTTTGGTAAATCGAAAACAGAATTTGTCTTCTTATCCTGCAGAAATGCAAGAAAGCTGAAGCAGCTGCTCTGTGTTGGCCTTAAAAAGTGCTAGCGCTAGGAAGGAGCTGAGCAGCTGTGGGGTTTCTGGGCCGGCTTTGAAACCCACTTCTGTCCTGCTTGTCCATGTGTATATTAATCCACCAGCTGTGGGTTGAAAGTGAAAATGGACAATGACCACAGGAAAATGCAGTGACCAAGATGACCAAGACAGCAAAGGGGCAGTCGAGGCCAGGCACCTGAAAAGAAATGCCAAGCCATTGTTAGCAAAAAAGTAGGAGAGAGCTGTATGCTCCAGGCAGTTCCTCTCAAACTCCAATGTGCATCCCAGTCACTGCGGAGCTTGTTAAAATACAGCTTCTGATGCTGCTGGGTCTCGGGGACCCCACCGTCTGCATTTCTACTAAGCACCCCATTGGGGCTGATGTTGCAGGTGCAAGGGTTATACTTGAGCAGTCAGGCTCCAAAGCTGTCAGGTGGACGGGATTAGGTTGCCCTCTAGTGAGAGTCCCATGGAAATCCAAGGTGTTTTCTTCTTCAACAGAGAACCAAGACAAGATTTTTAAAAATTATGATAAAGGGGCGCCTGGGTGGCTCAGTCGTTAAGCGTCTGCCTTCGGCTCAGGTCATGATCCCAGGGTCCTGGGATCGAGCCCCGCGTTGGGCTCCCTGCTCTGTGGGAAGCCTGCTTCTCTCTCTCCTGCTTCTCCCTCTCCCACTCCCCCTGCTTGTGTTCCCTCTCTCACTGTGTCTCTCTCTGTCAAATAAATAAATAAAAATCTTAAAAAAAAAATTATGATAAAAATTATTCATACCAAGTCAACTAGAAATTTATACAACTTTACAGAAAAAGAATCAGTATTAAGCCCTTTATTATTTATATCACTTCAAACTCTCCTTTGCCATATATAAATGGAGAATCTTTTGCTCCTACCCTTCTGCCTTCCTTCAAGACTGGGAATGCGGGAGCCAACTTTAGCCCACATTCACCTTTACCCAGATAGTCACAGCTACTTCCAACAATATTGTTTTCGTCATGTTGCTTCTCGAAGACTGTTCTGCAGCTCTCCTTCGCCACAGTGCAAAGTTCAAACTCCACAGTCTGGCACTCGACGGCGTCCACAACATGGCTCTATTTTTTTCCAGCCTCATTGGAACTGGATTGCTGTACATGCATTATGTGTTTGAAATTTTTTGATGTTATTAATGTGCTGCTTCATACACAGATCTATTTTTGGAGGAGGTGGCGGGAGAATCTGTCTTCTTGGACTATATACTCTAAAATAGAATCACTGAATTAAAATTATATAGCTCATTATGTATTGAAATATCTCCTTTCAGGAACTGAAAATATTTCCTGGTTACCCACAAAGTATTTATACTAGTTTTCATGCAGTACCTATTTCATTGGATTTTATAATTTAAAAGTGTTTTTGTGGGGCGCCTGGGTAGCTCAGTCAGTTAAGTGTTGGCCTTCAGCTCAGGTCATAATCTCAGGGTCCTGGGATCGAGCCCTGCATCAGGCTCCCTGCTCAGGGGGGAGCCTGCTTCTCCCTCTCCCACTCCTCCTTGCTTGTGCTCTCTTTCGCTATCTCTGGCTCTCTCTCTCAAATAAATAAATAAAAACTTTAAAAAAAAAAAAATATTTTTGTTACTTTCACAGATACATTCAGGGCCACCACTAGCCTGTCAGTGCCATGGTGTAAATGGGAAGGAAGCAGCCACACACGCATCTTTGTGTCCATCTCTGGATGGACATGGGACTGTGACAAGGAGAGGCTTTGTGGATGGAGCATGGGCTAGATTTCAGCCCCTGCTCCCATCTTTAAAGTGTAAACTCTGGATCTTCCCCCATGGGCTCCGATTTGGTTAGCAAACATTTTGAACCTCCGCTCAAATAGGTAAAACCATAACTTTCATACAAATAAGTAATGAGCACATTTCAAAGATTTTATCCAATCCATTAATTAATGAGGGATCCAGGAAGATGTTAATCTCGGCTCAAAGAGCATTTGCAGAGCTGAGCACTTACAGGCAATTTAATCAAGGATTGTTAGGATAAGATTACGAGGTTAGATAAAAACTGTCTAATATCTTACAGGGCAATAAACTGTAACTTCTGTGGTTATCTTTTCCACCAGATAGATTATTTACATCTCTACCAGACCTCTTTAGGTTAATCTTTGCAGAGCTGTAAAATAGCTCAATCAATAGAAAGTAAATCAAAGGGCAAACCTAGCTCGGGACTGAAAGAACACCCAGAAATTTCCTTTGTCTAGTTCTACATTTTGCATAATTATTCTGACAGTTTCCCTCACTTGCAATCAGAAATAACCTCCAACGAGTATTCTCAATACAAGGAGTCTGGTCTCATACGATTTGGTTAGCTTGATTATTTACATAGGTGTAGCAAGAAAATTAATTAGCCATCGGGAAAACTTGAGTTTGCTCTGCAAACCTAGAGCCACACAGTATTGGCCACTGCCCAGCCCAAGATGCTGCATTTATCGGATTTCACCTGCAGAAACTACTCAGACCTAAATAAGAATCATTCTCAAATATAACACTCCAGGTGTGGTCTCGATTGCACAGTTGGTTTTCCCATCGTTTTCAGATAAAAGGGAAACAAATTATTATGAAACCTATACAAATAATTACATTGTTATTAAAAGTAAGGAGATTCAGTAAGAATGTTTGTTTTCTGAATTCTGAGGGGTCATTGAGATTCCAATACCATTTTAAATGTTGTTGTTGTTTTTTTGTTTTGTTTTGTTTTATTTTTTAATTTTTATTATGTTATGTTAGTCACCATACAATACATCATTAGTTTTTGATGTAGTGATCCACGATCCATTGTTTTCGTATAATACCCAGTGCTCCATGCAGTACGTGCCCTTCTTAATACCCATCACTGGGCTAACCAATCCCCCCTCCCCCCTCCCCTCTAAAACCCTCAGTTTGTTTCTCAGAGTCCATAGTCTCTCATGGTTCATCTCTCCCTCCAATTGCCCCCCCCATTTTTCCCTTCCTTCTCCTAATGTCCTCCATGCTATTCCTTATGTTCCACAAATAAGTGAAACCATACGATAATTGACTTTCTCTGCTTGACTTATTTCACTTAGCATAATCTCCTCCAGTCCCATCCATGTTGATGTAAAAGTTGGGTATTCGTCTTTTCTGATGACTGAGTAATATTCCATTGTATATATGGACCACATCTTCTTTATCCATTCATCTATTGAAGGGCATCTCGGCTCTTTCCACAGTTTGGCTATTGTGGACATGGCTGCTATGAACATTTGGGTGCCTATGGCCCTTCTTTTCACTACATCTGTGTCTTTGGGGTAAATACCCAGGAGTGCAATTGCTGGGTCATAGGGTAGCTCTATTTTTAAATTTTTGAGGAACCTCCACACTGTTTTCCAAAGTGGCTGTACCAACTTGCATTCCCACCAACAGTGTAAGAGGGTTCCCCTTTCTCCACACCCTCTCCAACATTTGTTGTTTCTTTCCCTGTCCATTTTTGCCATTCTAACTGGTGTAAGGTGGTATCTCAATGTGGTTTTGATTTGGATTTCCCCGATGGCTAATGATGATGAACATTTTTTCATGTGTCTGTTAGCCATTTGTATGTCTTCTTCAGAGAAGTGTCTTTTCATCTCTTCTGCCCACTTTTTGACTTGATTATTTGTTTTTTGGGTGTTGAGTTTGAGAAGTTCTTTATAGATCTTGGATACCAGCCCTTTATCTGTAGTGTCATTTGCAAATATCTTCTTCCATTCTTGTTGTTGTTGTTTTTTAAGTAGGCTCCATGCTCAGTGTGGAGCCCGACATGGGGCTTGAACTCATGACCCTGAGGTGGAGGCCTGAACTGAGATCAAGAGTCGGACACTTAACCCAGCCAGGGGCCCCTTTCTAAAATATGTTTATATACAGTTTACAAAGCATAGGTTACGAAATTGAAAGGGAGCTATAAATAGCTTGAAAAGACAGAGAATGGGCTTCCTATTTCCACGAAGACTAGAATATTAGAAATCATACCAACAATATCCCCAATAAAATGCCATGATGAAATTTTCCTGGGTTCAGTCCTATGGAATTGATTGTTGTGTGGCTGGATCTTGGGTCAGCAATCTGCTTTCCTGAGGTATATCTGCATCTGGACTAAAAAGAGTCCTGGAAATCCCCACTAAGTTCACTGGAATAGTCTGAACGTTATCTAAGCAATGTCAACTCAAAAGCCCATACACAGGAGTCTAGTCTTCGAAGTATCAGTAGTTTAAAGGACCTACACCAGCCCTTTCTACAGGGCTCTGCAACTGTCTTTTTGTGAAGAACAAATTCTAGCTTAGAGCAGAGCCTTCAGTCAAGCTTCTAGGGAAGCAGACACCTGTATAATCATGAGACTGAATGTAGTTAATGTATTCAGTGGACAATAGCATCAGAATGGAAGAAAGTAAAATTCTCTATTGCGATCAGTACATAACTGTTTCATTAGGGTTCAGTCAGTGTTTCCTTCCCCTGAGAGTAAGAATATATTACAAACAGTGAGAGCATTTATAAATCTCTAAGATCTTTCCATAAGATAGACACATTTTAGAATATCGATATTTATAACATTTTACCAATACAGACTAACCGAGGGAAGGCTGGGCATCTCTTCTGATTTGATAATTTTTTCCCATGCAGTTTTTACAATTGTGTTGAACTAATAAAGGATACCAAACAAACCCAATTATTTCTAGCATCTTTCCTTTTATAAGGTGAAAAGAATACAACCTTGCAATTTCTGAGGGCCCTCTGGGAAATTTCAAAGATAGTTTAAGTTTAAAAGCCAGCCCCCCACCCCTTTCTTCCTAAATTTGAAGGCTGGATTTTGGAAAGACAATATAAAAAAAAATAATCAGAAAAATGTTTGGATATTTGATTAAGATAGGAGGCCTGGGGATCAATGCTTGGTTACTTACTTAACAAACGTAAAAGAATTTTAAGATAAACATAGAAGAAACTTAGCTTTTTCACAAGTGAGGAACATTTTGTGTTTTGTTTTGAATAAGCAAGGACATTATTCTGGTAAGCTATGGGATCTCGGCTATCTGGGCAGAGTTCTCAGAGGGTAAAGGATAACCTGTACCCACTGCTTGGTAAGAGCTCTAGGACCAATCTGTCATGTAACAGAGGGAAAGCCACATTCTAGTTTTGCATTTATAGGGTACATGGAAATAAATGTTTCATGACCTTTTTAAACAATAGCTTAGTGAATAAGTGCATCAAAGCTGGCAAACTTGGTCAAAATTGATCATATATCATGGTCACATCTCAGACTCAGCCAAGTATAAACTAAGGCAAATAAAGTCTGCTACCCTCATAGCAGTATGCTATTCACTCAAAAAAAAATTTTTTTTTAAGATTTTATTTATTTCTTTGACAGAGACAGAGACAAGCAGGGGGAGTGGGAGAGGGAGAAGCAGGCTTCCCGAGGAGCAAGGAGCTGGATGCGGGGTTCAATCCCAGGACCCTGGGATCATGACCTGAGCTGAAGGCACAGGCTTAACGACTGAGCCGCTCAACAACTGAGCCACCCAGGCGCCCTATTCACTCAAATTTTATCTTTCATTTTACTCTTGCATATCCTGAAACAAACTTGTATTTTATTTTAGACAAAGCTACTTTCTTTTTTCCTTGAAAACAAAAACTCATCCCATGACTTGGTATACACAGCTATAGTTTTCTATCACTTTTGCTGTGAGTCCATGCATATTATAACTTTTAGCCAAAGGAACTAAATTATATTTCAAATAGAAAACTGGGAACTTTGTTTGTTATATATAAGCATTTCAGCAGATAGCAAAGCGCATGGATGCATATAACACAATCCTCAACAGCTACACACTTATACCTTCTTTCATACCTTCTTAAAGTGGCAGAATGAATACATTTCTTTTTTTAAGTTTTTATTTAAATTCCAGTTAGTTAACATACAGTGTTATATTAGTTTCAGGAATACAATTTAGTGATTCAACACTTCAATTCAATACCCAGTGCTCATTACAACAAATGCCCTCCTTAATCCCCATCTCCTATTTCTCCCATCCCCCCACCCACCTCCCCTCTAATAACCATCAGTGTGTTCTCTATAGTTAAGAGTCTGTTTCTTGGTTTGCCTCTCTCTCTTTTTTTCCCTATGATCCTTTGTTTTGTTTTTATTTTTTTATTATTATGTTATGTTAATCACCATACATTACATCATTAGTTTTCCTTTGTTTTATTTTTAAAATTCCACATACGAGTGAAAAAAATGAACACATTTCTTAACACAACCTAAAGATACAATCACTTGTTGTGTATAAAAAAAAAAGGAAAAACCCAAAGCCTAAAATCATGCTTAGTAATCGCTGTTCAGTGTTCAGTCTTAGAAATTTTTCAGGGACGCCCGAGTGGCTCAGTTGGTTAAGTGTCTGCCTTTGGCTCAAGTCATGATCTCAGGGTGCTGGGATCCAGTCCCGCATCGGGCTCCCTGCCTGCTCAGCAGGAAGTCTGCTTCTCCCTCTCCCTCTGACCCCGCTGGTGCTTGTGCTCTCTCTCTCTGAAATAAATAAATAAAATCTTAAAAAAAAAAAAAAAGAAAAATTTCATGGATCAAAAGATTATTCATTAATTAAATTGATGTACTATTGGGGCTCCTGGGTGGCTCAGTTGTTTAAGCGTCTGCCTTTGGCTTAGGTCATGATCCCAGGGTCCTAAGATCAAGCCCCGTGTTGTGGTGGGCTCCCTGCTCAGTGGGGAGTCTGCTTCTCCCTCTGCTCCTCTCCCACCCCCAGCTCGTGCTCTCTCTATCTCTGTCTGAAGTAAATAAAGTCTTTTAATAAAAAAATAAAAATAAATAAATTGATGTACTATCAATCCAAGTGTTTAAGTTTCCTAAAGATTTTGGAGATTATATTTAAACTGAACTACTATAAAACATAATTACTGTTATAAAACATTAGTTGAAATTATGATTCAATTTAGTTGAACACAAATACAGACTTTAATAATCTTAAATATTATATAGGAGTAATATTAGCTTATTTGATAGATGATCTATATAAGAAATTTATGAAATTCAAGTCAACTAATCTCTTTATATGAGAAAATAAATATAAGTCTTATGAAAAAGTAAAATGTATGCTTATAGATTACATAGTACTGATAAATCGGAGAAAAAACATAAAACTGTTTCTTTTCTTTCTTAAACCAAAATTGTCAAACCAGTCTGATTTGTTCAAAGATTCACCTTAATTATTGAAGCTTAGATTTTTAAAATATTTCTGAGTTAGTAGTTTCTGTAAGGATGATTTTTTTTCCCTAAAAGTTTAGCATGTTTAAAGTGCTAAGGGTACAGTTTATTTATTTTCTGTAAATTTTGAGAACTATTTGATTTCTTTAGGCACTTATTGATCCCTATAAACAATCAGAACAGAGCTCCTTTAACTTAAGAGCGGTAATTATTAAGAACCTCTGGATGTAGGGTAACATTTCACACTTGCACAATTAGAGGTAAAGCCTGTTCTGAACTGTAGACACACAGGTGCATAAACACATAGCTTAAAACTTCAGTCCTATGACTACAGCAAGGGATCAAAAGTAAACACAGAAATAAAGAAACTCAATTGTCCTAATCTCAGAGTTCCCTCACAGTAGACATCAAATATTTGGTTGATTGGATTGAGCTCACCAAGATACAAACAGACAAACAAAAAGGCAAACCAGAGTCTCTGTCATCTTGTCAGCCTATAGAGAATAAATGTCCATTACCCACGCTACAGACATCCCAAATCATTAGACCATATCAGCAAGTTTCTAGCCATTGCTGCCATTAATGGGGAATTGTTGATTGGCCTTACATGAGCTAGAAACAAAAACAAAACTGGAAAATCAGAAGAAAAAAAAAAAACCACCAGAAGCAATAGTTTTATCACTACTTGAGAGTCACTCTGGAAGCTAAGAAAAGACGTATCTGGGCTCGAGCAACCCATGGGTGGGTGTCTCAAGCAAGGCGGTTTAACTGGGTCTGTCAGGAAGTCTCTATGGGATGACCTCTGAAAGTGCTAAAGTAAATTTTCAAGAAGGTAAAATCTTGACTCTCGTGCAAATATAAAGTAAGCACATGCACAAAATGTTATTTAACCAATGAATGGATGAGAGAACCAATAAGATGAAAATTATCTCAAAGGACATTTGAGGAGCTGGGGATATTTAAGCAGCTTAGTATCCTGCAAAGTTATAAACTGCAACCTTGGGCATTGTTTTTGACTGTGGACAGAAATGATTTGCACCCCTTACCAAACAAATATTCACAAGTGAATCTGTCCCTGTGGAGATGGAAAATAGCTCAGTCAATACAAAGTGAATCAAAGGTGCAAGCCCAGCACTACTCTGAAAAAACACTTAGAAATCTTGGCATATTTCTCTGTTTTCGTGTTTTACCTACCACTTTTTACCCTGCGGCAGGATTAGGGTTACAAAAACAGTTAAGAAGTTCTCGGGACGCCTGGGTGGCTCAGTGGGTTAAGCGTCTGCCTTAGGCTCAGGTCATGATCCCGGGGTCCTGGGATCGAGCCCCATATCCAGGCTCCCTGCTCAGCGGGAAGCCTGCTTCTCCCTCTGCTTGTTAGCACTCTCTCTCTCTGGCAAATAAATAAATGAAATCTTTACCAAAAAAAAAAAGAAGTTCTCAATGATCATGTATGGCACTATATCATATAAACTCAGTTCTCAGGTATGTTACTATACCCCATATACAGGTACTATAGTACCTTCATTTATCTTAGACACCTTTCTTTTGATTGTTACTGAAGCTAGGTACTTAGATGGGTTTTATCTTTCTGTTTCTTCCCATGTAAACGCTTTTTCTTTTTTAAGATCTATGTATTTATTTTAGAGAGAGAGAGAGAGAGCGTGGCAGAGGGAGAGCGAGAGAGAGTCTTAAGCAGACTCTGTACTCTGAGCGCAGAGCCCAATGCCAGACTCTGGCCCATGACCCTGAGATCACGACCTGAGCCAAAACGAAGAGTGCCATGCTTAACCGACTGGGCCATCCAGGCACCCTTCCTCCCATGGAAACTCTGAATTCATCTACTTGGAATCACTCCCAGAATGAAATCTGGGCATTTAATAAATACTTCTGGTTCTCTTATTTGTACGTTCTTAACAGACAGCATTTGTCGCTTGTATTCACACAAATGTAATTTCTTGCCTTGTTTTTCTTGACATGTACAAAATATGTTCCGTTATGCAATCATAAATTTTAAAAATATCCACACATCTTAGAACTGATAATATCTTTCATTTCTTCATTCATAAGTTTATTTCTCTTTCCCAGCTGGATTGAGCTGGTGCTTCAGAGATTTGTTACGTTTTAATTTTTTAACCCACTTGTAATAGTCTGTAGTTTGGGAAGTCAGCTCCATTTTGTTCATCTGGGATCCAGCTGTAGACTTATTCCCACAGCATTTTGTTACATTCCTTTTCCCCTCTGCTGTGCTACTGCTGGTTAATAATTCATTAAGTTCATGTAATTGTTGAAGTTAATTTCTGGAGAGTCTTACTTAGTTTTTATCGTGATTGTAAAGTAATTTTCTCTTTGTAATAGCCCTCTTAATTAAAATTCTCAAAAGATATTTTCTAGAACTTCATAAATTTGTGATGAGGTATATCCAGAAAAAAACCAAGAAATAATATAAAATATTTCTATATACTTTAATAATGAGGGACTCCGTTTAAGTAGTCCTCACCTTGATTTTATGGCTTTCACTGATTAGCTCCCTTGGTCCCCAAGTTAAATGAACGGCCAAGTCTTTTGAGCCTTGTTTTGGTGGTGGTGGGGCCATCACCAAAGGTAAATGAAATCTTACCTTTTTTATTACCTTGCTGTATTTCACTGATAAAAAAGAGGGTGGTAGGTTTCTGGTTTCTCAGGCAGGAGACTCTGCTTGAGGTATAAATCTAAGATATGACTCCCGCCCTGAGGTCACCCAGCATCTCCTCCCAATTAGAAACAGTAGAGCAAAGCAGTTGGGAGTCTTGAGGTCTGAATCCTGACTCCACCACTTCCTAGCTGTCTGACTTTCAGCAAACTAGTAAACCTCTCCATTCCTTGGCTTCCTCAGATAAAAAATGTGAAGAATAATAGTACTTGCTTCATAGGATTGTCAAGAGGGTTAATTGAGGTAATATATGTAAAACTTCTACAACATTGAGGCACTCAATAAATGTTAGTTGTTGTTATTAAGGATTCCCTAACTCTTTTTTTAATTTAAATTCAATTTAATTAACATATAGTGTGTTATTAGTTTCAGGGGTAGAATTTAGTGGTTCATCATTTGCGTACAACACCCAGTGCTCATTCCCATCAAGGGCCTTTCTTAATGCCCATCACCCAGTTACCTAACTCTTAAGTTAAGTGAGGGCAAAGAAATGGAAAGACACTGCAGAGGATGGGAGAATTTAATGTCAGTCTTTGGTGACTGGCCCTGAACAGCCAGTCTTGAGTATTTGATGAAGATCTGCACACACGCTCAAGGAACCAAATTGTCAAAAACCACCTTTCAGAAATCAAAGAAAACCTTGAGTGGGATCTTTTTTGTGATCCTTCTTGCCTTTTCCATCACCAATGAATTTTTACTCTACAATGCAAATTTAATAAACATTCCTTATTTTGTTTTGTACATTCCACTTAAAAAAAAAAAAAAAAGAATTGGCCACATGTTCCAAGAAGAAAACCTGATTTTGTACTCTGTATGCAAAGCTGCTAACATAGTCACTGGTTTTGCCAATGTTTATTATGCATTATGTTTTGCTTCAGTTGGCATAATTTCATGCTACATTAGCCATATAAGCAGGATTTATGGTGAATGATATCTAACAGTTTCAGTTAGCAAAGATGCCAGGTGTGTGATGTTGGAAAATTGTAATGGGGAGATTCTAACCTTGTTCACAGAGCACCCTACTTACTCAAAACATTATTTTAACATCTGTTCAAGTCATATTCATTAGCAGTCATTTGCAGTATTGTGAATGGAATACTGATTTCCAAAGACAAGGCAATCAACAGTTGCTTGATTAGCTCAAAAGAAACGGTTCCTGTTATTTTGCATGACAGTGTCAGAGTATGGCTGCAAAGCATGCTGTTCTGATGTGACTAAGAGAAAATGGAACTGACTGCAGGATTCTCTAGAAGTCTGGTAGGTCGAGGGGAGAGCTGGAGAGGGTCCGCATCCCATCCTTCACGAGTCCGGCAGTCGCTTGCACCTGGCCGTGGCTCCCATGTGTCCATCCTTTCCGTGGCCTCTGCTGGGCTGTCGGGTGTGGTCGGCCTCAGCTCTCGCACGGACTGTTGCAGAACTGCCTGACGCTCCTCCGCCTCTAGCCTTGTCCCCTCTAGCAGCTTGTCCACGTGGCTCCTGCCTGGGTGATTTTTCTAACACAGAGATATGACTGGTTTACTTCCCCGGCTGAACTTGTTCAGCAGCTCTCTGCTCACTAGCCACATGATACAATCAAAACTTTTGGGGCGCCTGGGTGGCTCAGATGGTTAAGCGTCTACCTTCAGCTCAGGTCATGATCCCAGACTCCTGGGATCGAGTCCCGCATCGGGCTCCCTGCTCAGCGGGGAGCCTGCTTCTCCCTCTGCCTCTCAATCTCTGTCTCTTATGAATAAATAAGTAAAATCTTTAAAAAAAAACCCCAAAAAACTTTTGCCCTTGACATACAAAGACCATCAAGGTTGCCCCTGCCTTCCTGTTAAGCCTCATCTCCCTCTCTTCCCTTCCCTAAGCTTCATCCTCTGGGGTATGGAGCTGCTTGTGTCTCCCTTTACTTGCCCTTCTTACTTCTTTCTTTCTTTCTCTCTTTTTAAGATTTTATTTATTTGACAGAGAGAGACACAGCCAGAGAGGAGCAGGGGGAGTGGAAGAGGGAGAAGCGGCTTCCCGCAAAGCAGGGACCCCGATGGGGGGCTCGATCCCAGGACCCTGGGACCATGACCTGAGCCGAAGGCAGACGCTTAACGACTGAGCCCCCCAGGCGCCCACCCTTCATACTTCTGCTCAATTGCTTTCCTCTGTAAAGAATTCCCTGATCTTGCGGGCAGACTAGGGAGCCTTCCCCTGTGCTCATACAGCACTTTGTACATAGCTTCATAATGAGAAATAAAACATTTTGGGGACGTTTGGGTGGCTCAGTCGGTTAAGTGTCTGCCTTCAGCTCAGTCATGATCCTGGGGTACTAGGATCGAGTCCCGCATCCGGGCTCGCTGCTCAGCGGGGAGTCTGCTGCCCCCTCTCCCTCTGCCCCACAGGCGCTTGTGCGCACCTGCACATACTCGCTTTCCGTCAAATAAATAAATAAAATCTTAAAACAGAAGGAAAGAAAGAAAACATTAGGTTGTTACTGGTTGTTGAGTAGCTCTCTCCACTAAAATGATAGCTCCTTGAAAGCAAGGGTTACTTACTTCATTTTCATCTTTGAATTGCCAGGGCCTGGCATGTCATGGGCAATATCTATTTGCTGAATAAATTCGAAATTGTAAATTAAATAATATAAATGTAAAATTTCACAGTGATTTAACTAAAAAATAAGTGAAAGTGTTTTTAAAATGGTAGTTATCTCTCATCATGTATTTACTATTTGCCAGATGCTTAAGCAAATACTTTTGATTTTGTTACACGTTTCCCAAGTTCCAGTGCAGACTATTTTATTTAGTTTGACTCATTTTTGCTAAGATAAATGTATTTTAAAGGAAAATTTTATATTATTACTGCATGTGGAAAGCGAGTATTACTGTCAAAAATGGAAATAGGTAAACTATGTAATATAAACAGTAGGGTATCTAATTAATTTGCTAAAATGTTCTCCAATGAGAAGAAAAGTATTTAAGATCAGTCAGGAAATAAGGATATTCAGCTCAATTTCACATAGCTTAAGAAAAACTTATGAGAATCTACGTTAATGAGAATGTTTTAGTTTTGATGTAAGCTTGCACCAATATTCCTAATTCACGTGCATTCATAGCTTGAGAGGTGATTACATATAATTTACTCTTTTGATAGTTCATAACAAAAGTGATGTAAGTGATTTTTGTTCAACAAATTTTAGTTAAAAGAAACCATCTGAGGAGATTGCCAGAATTTATACTTGTGTTATTTGGTAATGATGCCCAAAATGATGGGGAAAAAAATTCCTTATTCACTCGAGGCTGCCAATGAGATTGGAAAAACACTTATGAGAACCTTCTTTTTATTAAGTTGTTTGAATCTCTTTTGTTCAAAATTTTCTTGGCAAGATCTTTGACTGAGTTCAAAACCAATTTGTTCACCTAACAAAAGGGATCAAGCATGTCATAATCAAAGAGTGGCCCTCCCTGGGTCTAATTTTATGCCTCTCCAGGGGCATGCTGCTTTGTAGGAATAAATTCAAGTTGTTCAGATGACCAAATGTAACTGAGATTATGCTAATTTGCTCAGTTATCCAATCATGGATATTAACTCAGAGAATAAAAGTCTCTTTCAGAATGACTTTGTCCTCATGGTTTGGATGTACCCTGGGGAAACCAAAAAGCTTCAATGTGAAACAGTCACTGTTTGGAGTCACTGCCTTTCTCTACACAAAGCTGAAGAAAAGCTGAGAATTCAGTTAAAATGGACAAATGTAACAATTTAAACAGCTTTTAAAAATACCTAAGTCCTTCCCTTTCTCTTCACACAGTTGAGGGCTTCTCTGTGTTTCTAAAAGTGCGTAGATTTTCGATTTCACATCTGGAACAGTAGCTTGAGTAGACAGAACAAGTCGTCTCGGCTTCAGCCATATTTGCATTCGACACGGGATCAATGACACAACGGTTCACACTAGTGCGCTGGACCCACTGTGCTACACGTTCACACTTGTAAAGGATGATGGCAAGAGAATCAGTTTCTGAAGGTTCAAAGTGTATCATGTGTGGTAGGCAGTTGATGACCCTCCAAAAACGTCCACTTTCTAATCCCTAGAACCTGTGACCTTGTTACCTTGTCTGGGTGAAGGGATTTTACAGATGTGATTAGGGTTAAGGACTTTACGATGTGAGATTATCCTGGATTACCTTTGAGGGCCCAGTCTAATCCCATGAGTCCTTAAAAGTTGAGAAATGTTCCTGGCTGTAGCCAGAGAGAGATGTGACAATGAAGAAGGATCACAGAGGTATGATTTTGCGTAGATCTATGAGACTTGGCCAAAAGAATGTTTTGATTCCTAATTATTTCCTTTTTCTTTTTTTTTTTTTTTTTAGATTTTATTTATTTATTTGACAGAGAGAGAGCACAAGCAGGGGGAGCTGCAGGCAGAGGGAGAGGGAGAAGCAGGCTCCCCGCGGAGGAGGGAGCCCCATGGGGGGCTCGATCCCAGGACCCTGAGATCATGACCTGAGCTGAAGGCAGACGCTTAACCGACTGAGCTGCCCAGGCACCGCTTGATTCCTAGTTATTTCCAATTATTACCAAGTAAAATAATTAAGTCAGTATTAGTTACCACCCCCTATTCCTCTTAGTTTAAGAGGAAATAAGCCAGTTAAACCTGATAGCTTTAGAGGGAATGAACTTAAGTTGGGGGACAGGAGCATTTTTTTAAAAGATTTTATTCATTCATTCAGTTGAGAGAGAGAGACAGAGAGAGCACAAGCAGGGGGAGAGGCAGAGGGAGGGGGAGAAGCAGACTCCTCACTAAGCTGGGAGCCTGACATGGGGCTTGACCCCAGGACCTGTAGATCATGACCTGAGCCAAAGGCAGATGCTTAACCATCTGAGCCACCCAGGCACCCTGACAGGAGCATTTTTTAAAAGAAATGTTTCCAAACATCCATCTTACTCACTTCCACCCTTGTGACCTCCTTGCCCCTCCAGGATCTGCAGAGCTTAGAACAGTCAAGACACGGATCAGAAGAGCCACTGAAATCCTCAGCTGTCACCAACCACACCTACCCTAAGGTGAGGAATGTCCAGAGTATGGCAGTGTTGGGCTTTGGGGATAGGGAAGGGAGAACAGGAGTAGAGAGGGGCAAGGAAGATGAGTATGGTAGTTAAATCTGTCAATTTTTGTTCACAGTTCCCACCAAATTGGCCTCTTTCCTTTTATAAGGGCTTGAGCCTGATATATTTGATACAGGTAGCCAGGTTAGGGAAAATTGAAGTTGGCTGTGTATAATTTCGGCTAATGTAAAAGTTGTTCTGCAGTAAAAATGTGTTTTTTAGTAGTCAGAAATAGCAATAAATTTTTTTAAAAAGATTTTATTTATTTGTTTGTCAGAGAGAGAGAGAGAGCACAAGCAGAGGGAGAGGCAGAGGGAGAAGCAGACTCCCCGCTGAGCAGGGAGCCCGATGTGGGGCTCGATCCCAGGACCCTGAGATCATGACCTGAGCCGAGGGCAGACGGCTAACCGACTGACCCACCAAGGCATCCCACAATAAATGTTTTCAATGGAAAAAACAGAGTAAATGGGGATGAAGAACAGAAGAGTTTGCTACGAAAGGAAAGATTTAGGTTTTTTTTTAAGTGAAGAAGCCAACAGAAAGGGAGGGATTGAAGACCTAGGAAAAGGAGGGAATTTTTGAAAAGCAACGTGTCTGAGATGGGGAAAAGGATCCCAAGCACAAGAGGTGGAAATCCCCTTGGATGGAGGGGGACCCCCTTCTCGTTTAGGAAGGGGCAAGGGCAAGGAAGGCATGTGTAGGGGCACACACAAGCCGTTCTGCAGGGCGGGGGGATGGAGAACTGGAGTTCATGCCCGAGAGACCCCATCTTCTCCGTGAATGAGAGCTAACTTCTGGTTCGACCGCTGAAGGGTCGAGAGGCCGAGGGGAACCGCGGAATAGGAGCAGGCAGGATTGCTGAGCAGTGCTGGGGACACAGCTGAGGTCGAACACCATAGATGCAAGGTGTGCACACGTTCTTTAGGACAAGAGACTGTTCTTAGGCAAGCAGCCTCACACTTCCGAGGAGCGTGGCAACTGTGGATATTTTACGGAAATGATGAGACTTTGATACCCGGTAGTCGTGATGGCCTTGAAGTTGCTGCTGACTCAGCACTCTTACCATACAAAACTGGGCCGCAACAGGTGGAAGAAGAAGGAGGAGGCTAGCTCGCAGGTGAGAAGTCACATTGACATCAAAACACCCAGGAGAACGTCCAGAGCTGGGGTGGAAGTGACCAGGGTCTGTGAATGAAGAAAGGGAGCTGGTGCAGTGTAGGCAGATGGTGTGGGTCTCAACAGTGCATGATGTATTTTTTTCATGAGGCTGTAATAAGCGGTTGGGAGATGTTGACTCATGGCTGGCCCCTTGACATGAGGAATGGAGGATGAATAAATTATTTTCTTCTTGAGAATAAATATTTTTTTGTTAGTGAGTCAGAGGGAAAAGAATGCTATTTGGCTCCTCTCTTTCTCCTCTAAAGAAGTATCGTAATTTCTCACTGCACTAAGTAGCTTTTTGCTAAGTCAAAAGCTTCAGTGATACAGTATATGGTGAGAGAGGAGAAGACCCTAGGAGGCGAGCTGCTGGGGAGATGAAGTGTTCAGTGGGGCTCGGTGGTCATAAAATACAATCTATCCAGAATTTGCAAGTATCTTTGCTAGTAAACAAATTTGTGATCCAGAATTATAGGTTATGCACAACCCAGACAACAGAGCGGGTGTCCTCATCTGGCCTCCGGGTTACTCTATAGAAGCAGTACATTTTCCATTTGGTAGTTTCTGTCTATTTCCATCTATACATAGATGGAAACCAGTTCCTCTCTCTTTTTTCTGCTTCTCTGGTAGAATCTGTGCCACGTTGTTTTTTCCTTTCTTTGAGATAGCGTTTGTCCTCAAAGGTTATAAAATACAGTGTATGTATTTTTCTTCATCCTGATGCTTTCCTTTTGTTACTGTTTTACTGATAACATTTCCTATTTGGGGGGGATTTTTGTTGGGGATATAGCTTTCAGGGTATACCCTCACGTGCATAATTTAACAACTCCATTTTTTGTTTGAGACCCATTCTTGCTGGACTGGTGGGAAATACATCCCAGCCATTTTTAAGCTTGTATCAAGGTTCCTGGGGTTAGTTAGGAAGTGTAAAAGCTTTGGGTGGAGTCTGACTGGTCCTCAAGTCACTGGTCCATACAGGGTATCCTGAGAGTTCCGCTGTCCCGCTCCACGTGGACTTCTCAGGCTTGGTGTTTCTGAAGTTCTGTGCCTCACTTGTAATCAAGACTTGGCTCAGGCCACCTTGGCTCATGTCTGCTACGCTGTAGCCTATGGTCATGCGTCTGTCAAATTTTGCTGCTTCTCTGCCCTGCTGTCAGGAACTGGGGCCCAGATCCCCCCACTCTGGGAAGCATGGTCCCTTTGCTCCCACTTGCCCAGCCTGGGAAAATACCATTCTTGGATTCGGATGTCATTCTCCCTTCGTGTTTCCAGTCATAAGGCTTGTCTGTGCTCTCCAACTCTTTCCAGCCTCAGACTTTTGAAAACGAAATCAGAAGGATTTGGATAACGTCAGTTTTTTAGGCCTGGAATTTTCTCTGTGGAAAGTTTTTTAGCCATGCACTCAATCTCTTTACTAGATCTAGGGCGATTCAGGTTATGTATTTCCTCTTGAATAAGCCTTGGTTATCTGTGTCTTTCAAGGAAGCTCTTTATTTTACTTAAGTTGTCAAATTTATTGGTAAAAATTTGTTTATATATCCCCTTATTATTCTTGTGATATTTATAAATTCTTTAGAAATGTCTCCACTTTCATTCCTGGACTTTGCAATTTTTTGCCTCCTCTTTGTACTTGATAATTCCAGCTAGATGTTTATCTATTATTATTGATTGTAAAAAGTCAGCTTTTTATTTTATTGTTTTTTCCTGTTTTTCTATTTTACATGTATGCTGATTTTCACTGTTATCTTTATTTCTTTTATTTATTATTTATCTTTATTTCCTTTTTTTTTTGCTTACTTTGTGTTTACTCTACTCTGCTTTTTCTAGTTTCTTAATATGGGAGCTTAGATACTGATTGAAGAGCTTTCTTCTTTTCCAGTATGAGCTTTGATGGTATAAAGTTCCCTATAAGTCTTACTTTACTCATATCCCACAAGTTTTGATAGATTGTGTTCTCATTTTAACTCAAGATAGTCCTAATATTTGTAATTATTTTCTTTGATCCAAGGGTAATTTAGAAAGCCTATTATTTAATTCCCCAATATTTGAGGGATTTTCCAGGTATCTTTCTGTTACTAATTTCTAATATAATTTCATTGTGATCAGGAAATATATTTTGACTTCTCTCAAGTTTATTGAAACTTATATTATGGCCTAGAATATGGTCTTGCTCTATTTTCATGTGCATGTGAATGAGTAATCTGCTGTTTTGTGGTGGAGTGTTATGTCCATTAGGGCATTTGGCTGACACTGTTGTTCAAGTTTTCAATATCCTTACTGATTTTTTATTTATTTGTTTACAACTGCTTAGAGAGGGGTGTTGAAATCTCAACTGTCCTGGAGAATTTGCCCACTTATCCTTTCAGTTCTATCAGGTTTTGCTTCATGTATTTTGAAACTCTATTACTAAGTGCATATAAACTTAAGATATTGATGAATTAAGCCTCTTATCCTTATAAAATGTGTCACTTTTCCCATGGTAACATTTCTTGTTCTCTCTTCTATTTTGTGTGATAGGAATATAGCCAACCACCTTTCTTTCAATTAGTTTTTGTTTGGTCTATTTTTATCTACCCTTTTATGTTTAACCTATCTGTGCCTTTATACTTAATATCAGTTTCTTGTGGACAGAATATTATTAGGTCTTGATTTTTTTTTTATCCAATGTGAAAATCTCTGCCTTTTAATTGGAATGTTTAGACAATTTAATGTAATTATTCATATAGTTGGGCTTAAATCTACCATCTTTCTATTGCTTTTAAGTATCAATCATACCTGTTCTTTGTTTCTTTTCCTTTTTTCTTGCTTTTCTCTGGATTATTTGAATATTTTTTATAATATAATTTTATCTCCATTATTGGCTTATTAAGTTATATCTCTATTTTTTAAGGTTCATAATACACATCTTTAACTTCTCACAGTCTACCTTCAGCTAATATTATATCACTTCACATAGAGTGAATCTTCCAACAGCATATTTTTTTTCTTCTTAATCTATTGTACGATTGCTGTCATGTCATTTACCTCTACATGTTATAGTCCCAAAATACATTGTTATTATTTCTCCTTAAATACTCAGTGATCTTTTGAAGAGATTAAAAATGAGGGAAAATTCTCTTTTATATTTATATATAAGTATATATAAATATATATAAATATAAAATATATTTATATATATTTGCCATATCCTATGCTCTTCATCCCCTTGTTCATGTTCAGATTGCCATATGGAATTATTTTTCTTTTGTTTAAAGAATTGCTTTAAACATTTCTTGTAGTGAAGATCTGCTGGTGCTCAATTATTACCTCTTTTCCTTATTTAAGAATTCTTTATTTCACCTTCAAATTGAAAGGTATTTTCTCTGGTTATAGAATTCTAGATCTGTATTCTTATTTTTTCTTTTTCTTTTTTCAAGTTTTTATTTAAATTCCAGTTAGTTAAAACATGCAGTGTAATATTAGTTTCAGGTGTTGAATTTAGTGACTTATCACTAACATACAACACCTAGTGCTCATTACAAGTGCCCTCCTTAATACCCATCACCCATTTAGCCCATCCACCCGCCCACCTCCCCTCCAACAACCCTCAGTTGGTTCTCTGTAGCTGAGTCTGTTTTCTGGTTTGCCTCTTTTCCCCCCTATGTTCATCTCTTTTGTTTCTTAAATTCCACATACGAGTGAAATCATATGGCATTTGTCTTTCTCTGTAGATTTGTATTTTTAAAAATATATTTGTTTTAATTTTCATTTATTTGAGAGAGAATGAGTGAGAGAGAAAATGAGCAGGAAGAGGGGCAGAGGGAGAGGGAGAAGCAGGCTCCCTGCTCCCGATGTGGGACTCGATCCCAAGACCCTGGGATCATGACCTGAGCTGAAGGCAGATGCTTAACCAACTGAGCCATTCAGGCACCCCTTAAAAATATTTTTAAATGTTGCTCTATTATCTTCTTATCTGCATGGTTTTTGATGAGAATTCTGCTCTCCTTTTAATTTTTGTTGTTCTGCCCTCGGTATGTTCTTTTTCCCCTCTGGCAGCTAAAGGTTATATTAAAAATCAGGTCCAAAATTTGTAATGTGGCGGAGTTACTTGGAAAACTAAATTCATAGCTCCAGAAAGTCTCCTTAGCTAAAATGAGGATCCAGAGATGTGGGATGGGTACATTTGCAGTCAAAAACATTAAAACACCTGAGTCTCTTCAACATTCTGGCTAACAGAAGCAGACCCTTTCTCTTGGTAGAGAAGAGTGGATTCCTACTGCCTGTAGATCATGCAAAGTTCTCATCTGAAGCAGATGCATTGCAAGATGATGCATGTCCTCAAATCTGCCTTTGTTTATCCTCATTGTATCCAGACAAAGAACTAGGTTTCAGTCTCTGAATGACCTGAACAGGGAAGTACTGTCTCCACAATGAGAGAAAATGGATTATTTCCCCATTCCCAAATGTGCAGGGCTTGGCAGGAACCAGGAGAGTGAGTCTGGGAATGCGTATGAAAGGTATGGCTTGACAGGGCAGGGAATGGAATATAAATCTTGATGGGGGGAGTTTATTGATACGGACGTTTACATCAGATGAGTATCCCATGACTGATGATTTGACATCCTGGCAAGGATGCCTACCACGCTGTGAAAATGACTCCTTGATACTTGGAGATCATGATGGCCCACATGAGGGGAGCTCCCAGAACTTCCCTGATGGTATACTAGGAAGAGTTTAGAAGGTTTAGAAAACTGGTTATACCAGAATGGATCCATCGTATAGGACTGGAGAGCCCACGAGCTCATCATGTTCCCTGGAGGAACATTCCCTTCTCTAAAGTGATAAGGGATGAAAAGGAATTATGAGTAGCCAAGGTACAAATGGAAATATACTCAATCAGGCTATACAGATTAAGGGCACAATAAGACACAACTTTATATTCATAAAAAGCCTGACAATTCCTTTTATCAAGCTGAGATGATCTACTAGACATCATTTTAAATTTTCTTGAGGTCTTAGCAAAGAATCTTTTTTTAAAAATTTTATTTTATTATGTTAGTCACCATACAGTACATCATTAGTTTTTGATGTAGTGTTCCATGATTCATTGTTTGCGTGTAACACCCAGTGCTCCATGCAATATGTGCCCTCTTTAATACCCTTCCCGGGGCTACCCCCTCCCCCCACCCCTCTCCCCTCTAAAACCCTCAGTTTGTTTCTCAGTGTCTATAGTCTCTCATGGTTCGTCTCCCCCTCCGATCTCCCCCCTTCATTTTTCCCTTCCTACTATCTTCTTTTTCTTTTTCTTTTTTATTTATTTATTTTTCTAAGATTTTATTTATTCATTTGAGACACAGAGATACAGAGAGAGAGAGAGAGAGAAAACGAGCAGGGAGAGAGGCAGAGGGAGAGGGGGAAGCAGGCTCCCCACTGAGCCAGGAGCCTGAGGTGGGGCTCGATCCCAGGACTCTGGGATCATGACCTGAGCCGAAGGCAGATGCTCAACCATCTGAGCCACACAAGCACCCCTCTTCTTTTTATTTTTAACATATAATGTATTATTTGTTTCAGAGGTACAGGTCTGTGATTCATCAGTCTTCCATAATTCACAGGGCTCGCCATAGCACATACCCTCCCCAGTGTCCATCACCCAGCCACCCCATCCCTCCCACCCCCCACCACTACTGCAATTCTGTTTGTTTCCTGAGATTAAGAATTCCTCATATCAGTGAGATCATATGATACTTGTCTTTCTCTGATTGACTTATTTCGCTTAGCATAATACCCTCTAGTTCCATCCACGTCATTGCAAATGGCAGGATTTCACTTTTTTTGATGGCTGCATAATATTCCATTGTATATGTATACCACATCTTCTTTATCCATTCATCTGTTGATGGACATCTTGGCTCTTTCCATAGTTTGGCTATTGTGGACATTGCTGCTATAAACATCGGGGTGCACGTACCCCTTCGGATCCCTACATTTGTATCTTTGGGGTAAATACCCAGTAGTGCAATTGCTGGGTCGTAGGGTATTAGCAAAGAGTCTTTAAAGCCATACTTTTGGTTTGTGCTTTACACTCAAGGCATTAATTCTTTCTTGCAAATGTTTGTCAGATGCAGTGATGTTTTCAGTCTCCAACCCAGCAAGTCCTAGCTCCTCAATATTTCCACTAAATTGTGCTTCTAAACACAATTTAGCTCATTTCGTATTTTCTGTACCTTTCAACTTAGCAGAGGAGGCACTCTGGCTGATTGCTGAGCTGCTGCCTAACACAGGTCCCCATTTTTCTTGCTGCTATATAGCAGTTTTCTCATTGTTTCTCCAGCTTCCATTAATAATTTGCTTGCCATTTTTAACACCACTAGGAGTTTCTTCACTACATTTCTAGCTTCTGCCCACTGCCCAGTCTCAAGGCCATAAATTTAAAATTTTTGTTTTAATGGCACACCACTCTTGGTACCAGCTTATGTAGCAGTCATTCCTTGATGCATAAGAAACACCCCAAAACTTAGTGCCTTCAAGCAACAACCATTTTGCTTAGCTCACAATTCTGCAGGTCAGCCACTGTAGCCGAGGGGGCTTCCTGGTCTGGGCCAGGCTTGGCTCTTCTCAGCTGAGCTTATTTGTCTGGAATGGCTTGGCTAGCTGCGATGTCTGGAGCCTTCATTCACACAGTCTCTCATCTTCAAACTAGCCCAAGCTTGTTTCTATGGTAGTGGAAATATTACCAGTAACAAGAAAGTAATTCCCAATTCACAAACTTTTCGTGTTCCTGCTTCTGTAACGTGATCTATTGTCCATTAGCCAAAGGAAATCACATGGTTGATAGAATTGAATACAGGGAGGGGAATTATAGTAGCCATGTCTAAACAATCCACTGTAAGACACACTTTTCATTTGTATTAATATGTAATCTATGGGATGGTTCTTTGAAGTCATGTGAATCTTGTTTCTCAGCTTTTTTACCTGATGGTTTTATTTTTTTTAAGATTTTTAAAAAATTTATTTATTTGACAGAGAGAGAGAGAGAAAGCACAAGCAGGGGGAGCAGCTGAGGGAGAGGGAGAAGCAGGCTCCCCACTGAGCAGGGAGCCCGATGTGGGGCTCGATACCAGGACCCTGGGATCACGACCTGAGCCAAAGGCAGATGCTTAACAACTGAGCCACCCAGGTGTCCCTACCTGATGTTTTAGCATCTTTGATATTAAACTGGGAGTTACAAAATGGTGTTTTCTATTTTATCATTCTTCCTGTATTTATTAGCTGGCATTCAGGAAAGAAAAACTCTTCTTTTCCTCCTCTTTTCTGTATCTGTTTTTGTGACTATCACTGTGGACTCATGAATTGTTAAAGTTCAATAAGTTGTAATCCATAAATTTAATTCTTTCTTTCTCCCTTCTTTCCTTCCTTCCTTCTCAAATTGTCCCAGATTTGGCTTATAAGATCTCCTTCAAATTGACTTCTATGCCCTTTTGACATTACCTTATTAGTCCTTGAGCCCTTTCTTCTTTTGGGAGCAAGATGTTGATGTTTCATGCTTACCTTGGACTTTCCCTGCTTCAGGGTCTGGAGTAAGTCAGAGGATTCCTAATTCCTCCAGGGATCCCTACTTCTTTTTAATGGGCAATGGTATTTAGAAACCAAGAAATAGACATTAGATATGTTCAATGTTCTGTAATGTTGTTGTTTTAAGGCCATTTCTATGGACAGAGCTAGGAAATAAACACAAACAGATACACACATACACAAAATTGTGAATTTATATTGATACCACTGTTCCAAAGTGGACAGACATTCTTCTTCACTTTTCCCTATTTTATATCCAGGTACATGAGGGAATTTAGTTTGTGATAAAATAGTATTTTAAGGGGTGCCTGGGTGGCTCAGTCGTTAAGCGTCTACCTTCTGCTCAGGTCATGATCCCAGGGTCCAGGGATCGAACCCCGCATCGGGCTTCCTACTCGGCGGGAAGCCTGCTTCTCCCTCTCCCACTCCCCCTGCTTGTGTTCCCTCTCTTGCTGTGTCTCTCTCTGTCAAATAAATAAATAAAATCTTTTTTAAAAAATAGTATTTTAAGAGGTGCCTGGGTGGCTCAGTTGGTTAGGTATCTGCCTTCAGCTCAGGTCATGATCTCGGGGTCCTGGGATCTAGCCCCACATCGGGCTCTGCTGGGTGGGGAGCCTGCTTCTCCCTCTCCCTGCCACTCCCCCTGCCTGTGCTCTCTCTCTCTCTGTCAAATAAATGAATGGGATCTTTTTAAAAAAATAGTATTTTAAGTCAGCAAAGAAAATATGGTTCACTCAATACATTGTTTGGGGGACATCTGGCTATCTGTTTGAAAACAAACAAATCCCTACTTCATGCTAAATTTGAATTCCAGAAGAGCTGGTAAATAGGCATGAAAGTATTAGAAAAAAAATTTGGAGAAAAAATGCATAATCTTGCAGATGGAAAGCCCTTTTAAAAAGATAAAACTCAGAAGTCATAAAGGAAAGGCTGACATGTTTGACAATGAATGGCCCTGCACGATATGCTTGTAAGTTCAAGAAGTGATCATTGGGTCACACTCCTTGTGAGTTTCCAATTTTGAGAGATAGTGGAGGAGGAAAAGTGTCCCTGGAATTCGTTGGCTGTCTTTTGGCATTTTTGAAATCTTATACCTGGTCCTGGCCTTGGTTGCCAAGTCTCAGCTCCCAGTGTTTGGCAATAGGGCCTTCATGAAGGTAACTACGGTTAAAGGAGGTCATAAAAGTAAGGCTCTGATCCAGGAAGACTAGTGTCCTTGTGCATTGGTGATGAGCACCGGGTGTTGTATGGAAGTGTTGAATCACTATATTGTACACCCGAAACGAATATCACACTGTATGTTAACTAACTGGAATTTAAATAAAAACTTAAAAAAACAAAAAAGACTTGGGTCCTTATAAGAAGAGACACCGGAGAGTTTTCTCTCTCTCAGTCTTCCTCCCTCTCTCTCACTCGCTCTCTCTCCCTCTCCTTTCCTCCCTACCTACCATGTGAGGACAGGTGAGAAGGTGGCCATCTGCAAACCAGGAAGAGAGCTGTCACCTGAACCATCTTGGCACCCTGATCTCGGACTGCCAGCCTCCAGAACTGGGAGGAAATAAATGTCTGTTGTTTAAGCCACACAGCCTGTCCTATTTTGTTATGGCAGCCTGAGCTGACTGACATATGAGGGACCCAGAGGCTTCAGATTCACAGAGATGGACTGTCGAACGGTGGTTAGTTAGCAGGGTGCAGGAATGCTGCCAACACTGCCTCCATCTTGTTCTTCTGTCGGGCACACAGATGACACCACTTTAGAGAACTACCCTGTGGCCTCACCACCATGCCCCTCACTCTATAAAAGCTGTGGGTTGAGGTCTGGGCTGGGTGGGGAAGAGCTGCGCGGTACCGCCTGGATCGTCCGTCCATCCACCCACCCGCCCCACGGCCCCTGTCTGTAAGTGACCCTGAACAAAACTTGGCATGAATGGTATGGAGTGGCTTGCTTCGTTTTTCCGTATTAAAGTGCCTTCTCAGTCTGGAGGATACATTACTGATTCTCCTCCTCCTAACAATTGGAGTAGTCAGCAAAGATATGGAAAACAAAATGAGAGTGGGTAAAGGGGCTGTGCTGGGGGAGAGCCCGTTGTCCGTGGAATTGGTAGAGCTATCGAGTTGCTTGAAGCAAGGGGGCCGAGGAGGGTTGGCAGCTTGGGTGTTACGACTACGGGATCCTGGGGGAGGTGGTATTATGTTAAATGGGTTTGAAAGGTTAGAGATGGCCTCAGTAGCTGCTTGACCTGCCTTGGACAGAGGTTGTGTGCTGCAGGCATGAGTGAGAGCTGCAGATGCTTAGCTAATTTGATTGACTGGATAAATGTTAGCATTGAGATAACCAGGCCTACCAAAGGGGATGCTCCTTCCCCTCCATTACCCTGAACTTCCATGGAAGAACTCTAAGAAATTGTACGTGAACTGGGAATGAAGTACACCATTTATGCCCAGCATTTTAGAGGCCCAGATGAAGAATTAGTTTCCTTTGGTATGAAGGATGGTATCTTATAATCAGCCCTGGGGGCAGGTAGGGACCTTAGTATCTGTGGTTAAGAGACCCGTGCTAACCGCTGTGGTGGCCGGCTTCCATGAAAGTGAAAGAATCTGTCATTAAGGGAAATGGATGGATGGAAAAATGGGGAAGAACAAAAGATCCTGAAAAATAAAATGGTGGAAAGGGGGGCCCATTAAGGTCTCTCAAAAACAATTATGGCAAGATCGAATATTATCTGGGACCTGGAGAGACAATATAGACAAACAACCCAATTAGGTCTTCTAAGCCTATGGAAGGCGTTGCCTAAGAGAAAGCTGTTTCTCCTCTGAAGGAAGGTTCAAAAAAGCCAGATGTGTCACCCAGTGCCCTTCCACTGATGGAGGGATTCAGGGTCGGATATCCCCGACCCCTAGAGATGAGGTGTTGTCCTCGAGGGCCTGCAATAGGAGGTGACTGGAGGCCCCATGTTGAGTTAACCATTTACTGGTCTTGCACTAACAGACTATACTTGCTCTAAGAGACCCTGGAGCTGAAAGCACACTTACCTAGGGAAACTGCTCAAAATTTCAGGGAGAAATAAAAGCTTTTGATGTTTATGGGGGTGGGGGGGGGGGACAAATTATCAAGGTTAGACAAACTAGTCTTTCCCTACAGAGTGGTAGACTTCATCCTGGCTGTTTTCTAGTGCATATTTCACCCATTCCTGAGTATATTTTGGGCATAGATTTTGAATCTAACTACAATGACCAGTGAATTCGGGTGGTGTATCCAAGTAGTGAAACATGTCCTCATGAGTCATGCAAAATAGGAACCTAGACAGCCGCCTGTTCCCAGAGAGTAATAAACATAAAACAATATAAGCTATCGGGTGGGGTAGGGGGGCATGACAAGATTACAGCCATCATTAAAGAATTCGAAAAGGCAGGGGTAATCAGGCCTGCCAAGCCCATTCATTAGTCTAGTTCAGCCTGTAAAGAAATCTAATGGGACCTGGTGAATGACAATAGATTATAGGGAACTCAATAAAGTTACTCTGCGCATCCTTGCAGAGATGCCTTATATAGTCTTGTTAGAAGAAAATCATGGCCTCCATTAAGACAGATCATCATATATTGGGCCTACGTAGCCTTTTTCAACATTCCATTAGGACCTGAATCCGGAGACCAATTTGCCTTCCTGTGGAACAGGAGACAATAGACCTTCCGGGCATTGCCCCCAAGGGTACCTCCACAGTCCCACAATCGGTCACAGGATGGTAGCCAGAGATCTGAGATTTGGAAAAATGGTTATTGCCCAAGGAGATGATGCTTTATCATTATGTAGATGATGTCATGTTAACTTGTGTCGATTTATTCTCCTTGTCTCAAGTAGCTGTGGCATACTTAAAGTCATGAGGAGATCTGTGGGCTGGGTCAATCAGTGAAGGCCCTTGGTGTCATCTGGTTGGGTAAGACAAAGTGATGCCGGAGGCGCTCAATGATGAGATACAAGCCTTCCCAACAGACTTTCATTGGTTTATTAGGTTACTGGAGACCTTTTATTCCCCATGGAGATCAGATATTAAGACTTTCATACACCTTGGTTAAGAAGGGAGGCCGATGGGATTGGGGTATTGACCAACAAGAGGCTTTCTTAAAGGAAGAAACGGTAGTAAAACGTATTGATGGGGGTATTGATGCCAGAAGTGAGTTGTGAATTCGATGTGAGTTCATATCCAGAAGGGTCTAGCTGGGGCTTGCGGCCCCGACAAAATGGGAAAGAAACCCCGTTAGGATTCTGGCCTCAATTATGGAAAGGAACAGAAACCAGGTATAGTCCCCTCAAGAAGCAATGATTAGCTGTCTACCCTGCACTGCAACAGATGGAAGGACCGACTGCTGACCCGCCCGTGATGATATGAGCCTCCCTGCCAGTGGGAGGATGGATTAAGAACATGCTCAGCAGACCAAAGCGTGCCTGTGCCCAGAAAAGCACCTTACAGAAATGGCACATTGACCCACTAACCGCCAGCCTGCTGTCTCGTGAACTGCACTGGTTCCTGGGGCCGGTCACATAGGGCAACCCCAGCCCAACAGTACGCCTCCCCGGCCCCAAGTGAAGCAAGGGGAAGGCTGGCCCCGGGCGGACACAAGGCGGACACACGCTGATGGCAGTGCCAGGAAACCTGCCTGTTTGGCGTTCCTCTGTTACCGACTGGATCCTGACGTACTTTGCTGGAAGAAGGAACTACGAGTGGTGAGCAGTACCGACTGTGTTGACGGGTGAACCTGTGCCCATCTGTTTGACCACTGGCAGCTGGGCAGTGTGGAAAGGGTTAACAACACGGATGTTACGATGGTGCAGAGAAGGCTGGGCTGTATTGAACAGACCCTTGTGGGGAGCGGAACTAGGGAAAGATGCTGGGGAAGATGCACTAAACCCGATGCAGCTATCCAAAATATGGCACGTGTCCGCTCACTCTGCATCCACACTACCAGGCAATTGCGAGGCAGACGAGTTAGTTAGCCTGAGCCTGAGCCCTTCTGTCCGAGGAAATCCTGATGCCATCTGATGTAGCAGAATGGGTCCACCGTAAATTGGGGCACCGAGATCCCAACACTACTTGGGAAATAGTAAAAAGATTACATTTGCCTTGAAAATCTGCAAGCTGCTGACAAGGACCGCCCCCAATACCCCCGCGACAATGGCTGTTGTGTTGTATACCTGGGGCATATGGGTGGACTCCATGCCCTGTTTCTCGCTGCAAATAGATGATATAGACCCCTTTGCTGGTATCAGAAGGACACGAATATACGCTGACCTGTGTCACATCTCCACAGGACTTGTGCAAGACCTTGCCTGTGAAAGAGTCCATCAGGCTGCAACTACAAAGGAATGAACAAAATTAGCGGGCATGTGCCAACACCAACTCAGATAGTGATCAGGGGACACAGTCTACCAGCTTGAGGCCTAGATGCTGGAGGGGGGACTCACTTTGCAACTGCCAGGAGACCTCACACATGGGAAGATTTGAGTGCATTGGAAATTAGCTTGGAGTGCACCCCCCCCCCCCCCCCCCCCCCGCCCAGGTGGCTTGGTGTCCTAATACCTTGGGGCCAAGGGCTCACCTCTGGTATTAACCCCTTGTTCTACACTGGTCAGGGCCCAAGACACACACAAATAACTGTTTCTGAACCGCTGATGCTTGGCATTGAGGAAGGGTTGTCAGTATGGGTGCCAGCCGAAATGCCTCTGCACAACATGGACGTATCCTCTGATGATATTAAGGGGCAGACTACGTGGTATCATCACCCAGGGAAACTACCGAAGCCAGGGGTGGGTATTGGCTCAAGGGGACCAAACCGCTACCGTGTTGTTGCTAGATGAAGATTTGCCGTCTCTGTTGCCTATACACCATTTGTCTCATCACCTCCGGCCTCACACTGCTGACGCTCCCTCCTGTCGCATCAGGAAGCATCACGGGCCACCACTTACGCCGAAGCTCGCATTGCTCTGTTGGGTTGGAGGAGACCTCTTTCCAGGCCGCTGGGAAATCTCGTGTTGCTGTTTATATTGCCACTGTGGCAAAGGGAGAGGGATGCAAGTTGCCTCCTGATATCGGGCTGTAGGGTCATCGTGGAAGAATTGTGTGTAAGGATTGCACGGGCCCCAAGATGTTAGGGGTGGAGTGTAGGAGCGCTGCCAAACTGACTCCATCTTCGGCTCTCCAACTCGTTCTCCCCTCTGCCCCACGGGTGCTGCCTCGATAGTAACTGCCCTGTGGCCTCATCACCAGGCCCCTCTATAAAAACGTGGGCTGAGGGCTGGGCTGGGCGGAGAATGGCAGCATGATCATCCTGGCCACGGCGCTGCCTTTTCCATCACCTCACCATGTGCACAGTGAAGACGTCCTTCTACCAGGGCCTTTGGAATCACATAGCTCAGCAGATGACAAACTGGAGAACATTATAAGTTCCTTCTAAATGAGCTCTAGAGCTCTGCTGTCACTGAATTTAAAAGTCTTTTTCCCGAGAGGGAAAGAAACATTGAGAAGAAGAAAATGTTTGCAGCTGGAGCCTGAATTAGCAGTTTTGTCTCCAAAGACCGGAAAACACCTGGTCCTAGCAGACATTCTATTGAATTTTATATGGTTTTCAAAAATAGACTTATTCTTAGCTGACTGGCAAGATTGAGTTATGTTAGATTGTCTAACACAATTTTATCTGAGCTCAAGCATCACACAATATTTTTTAGCAGGGAGAAGAATATACAAAATTACTATCCTATCTTTCCTAGATCAAGTTGTAACTTTGATAACTCAGGGAGCTTATAACCGAGCAAAAGACATATTATTGAAGAACACCCCAGAGCATGCAATTGATTAAAAAAACCTTCAAACTCTGGAGCCCTGCTACTCTGAGCTGGTTCTCAGACCAGCAACATTAGCATATTCTCTGAGCTTGTCAGAAGTGCAGAATGTGCAACCCTGCCCAAGACCCACTGAATCAGAACCTGCATTTTAACAAAATTTCTAGGAATGCTCATTAAAGTTTGACAAGCATTGCTATCGAGCACTGTTTCTCAGAGGGTGGCTTTTAGACCTCCCTCAGCAAAATTGCCTGGGGATACTTATTAAAAATGCATATTCCTGAGTCCTGCCCAAGACTCATGAAAATTACCCCACATGACTCTTAGGCAAACTAGCTTGAGAACCATTGCTGTAGTTCTTATTAAAAAAAAAAAAAAAGTGGTTTAAAAAGCTACTCTGAGGGGTGTTTGGGTGGCTCAGTAGGTTAAGTGTCTGCCTTCTGCTCGGGTCATGATCTGGGAGTCCTGGGATCGAGCCCTGCGTCGGGCTCCATGCTCCGTGGGGAGTCTGCTTCTCCCTCTCCCTCTGCCCCTCCCCAACCCCTGCTCATGTGCTCTCTCTCTCAAATAAATAAATAAAATCTTAAAAAAAAAAAAGCTACTTTGATGACTCTCTCTCCCCCACCCCCAAAACTCCCTCCTCTGGGAACCACTTCTAAGAATGTGAGGTTTCTCAAGGAGAAATGCGATGGGGGGAGAGAGAAGCGAAACTGTCTGTGCTAGTGGGATCTGACGGGGCTCTGACTCCACACACCCAGTTTGACTGCATTTTTAATGATGTTCCCTTGTCCTATGCCATTTCCTCAATCTCCACTTCCCTCTCACACACACACGCATGCTCACGCGCACGCACACGCACACCTGCGCTGGGGTTAAGGTAAGAAAGGGAGTCAGAGGAGGACGACCTCTGCACATTAACCTTCTGAGGGGTAAAGTGTACGCTGCCGTGAGGCTCAGCCCTTTCAGTACACTTGTCTCTGGGTAGCTGCCCAGCGTGCTGTCAGGACTCGGTGTGGCCCTAAGCACCTTCTTTCTCCCCGCTTCCGGAAGTAGCGTTCATGACGGGGCAGCTTGTCCCCCAAAGGGCTGCTCTGAGTAGGGAGACATGAGGGATGAGACCTAACGGGTACTGGGCAGCTAACGCTGCAAAGTGGATTTGTCCGCTCGGCTCTTTCCGAGCCAGTCACCTCTTTGAGAGCGTCATCCTAGTGGCCTGAGGAGCCTGGGAAGAGAGGGCCGTGTGGCATTTGGACACAGTGGCAGTCGTGTGGAGAAGGGGGACGTGGGACAGGTCACTTACTTCGCGGGTTGGGAACCTTAGATGAAGGCCTACGATGGCCATGTACTTCTCACCCCACCTCTCCAACTAGCTGTGGGGCCTGGATCAAGGTGACAGAAAGCTCACTGGATGCTGGAGCTGGAAGGGACCAGGCAGAAGGTCTGTGGCGCCCATTCACTCCGCATGTGAGCATATGAGCATCCTGACACTCATATGCGGGGCAGCCTCAGTGAAGTGGGCTGTGGAAGTGTGTTGGAGGAGGTTATCGAGAGGCCGTGACCTCCAGCGGACCCGAGAGCTGGATGCAGGCAGCCAGAGGCTCCTTACCCCCTCCCTCGTCCTTGGACCGTATGTTCAGCTTGCTCTTCCCATACTAGCAGCTGCTTCGAGGACATAGTCTCGAGAGAGTCAAGTGTTGAGACCATTTGGATCGAATGCATGACTGAAACTTCTAAGATCTGGGTGCAAAATGTGGGTGCAAAAAGGTACTCATTTTGCAACTACCCAAGACAAGCCCCACTTTTAAGTTCCCTTGCTCATTAAAACTGCCACCTGCCAATTGGGAACGGTCTGCCTCTTCAGTCTCTCCTTGCCCTCTGAGTTTCAGATTTTATCCAGGGAACTCCTGAAGTTCCAAACCAACAAACTGGCAGAGTGACCCTGATCTCACCCTGCAGTGCTCTCTCAAATATATCTGCCTTCACAATAGAAACCAGAAGATAGGATTGGTAAGAGTTGAGTCCTGCTCTTTCATATGATAGTAAATTTTATATCTGCAACTGGCTGGCAGCACTTCAGGAAAATGGGCTTTAGCGTTAGGTAGACAAGGGTTCAAGTCTGGCCTTTCTATTCATTTGCCCATGGGACATAGGGCAAGTGACAATTCTGAGAGTTGCAGCCCCTACATCACTAAAATGGGGGATAATACTATCTGAATCATAGTGTCATTGGAAGATTTAATGCGGTACCGTGTATAAACGTTGGTGTTTCTTGAACTTGAATGAGCGTATGAATTACCTGGATTCTGGTTCCGTGCTGCTTTGGGGTTGCCAAGAATCTGCATCGCTGACAAGTTCCCAGGTGCAGCTGCTGCAGCTGGACACGGGCCACACTTCAGGTAGCAAGGGTATAAAGTACTTACCAAATGGGAGACCCAAGTTTCTTTTTAAATTTGTAAATTAAAATCTTGAAATAATGTTGTCCTTGCAAAAAGTAAAAATGAAAGCAGTACAAAGAATTCCCAGAGGCCCTTTACCCAACTTCCCAAATATTAATATCTTCTATATAATCATCATACTATTATCCAAACAAGGAAATTGACATTGAAGCAATACTATTAACTAATCTTCAGACATTTTTTCTAATTTCTTCAATTGCCTCACCCGTGCCTTCTTTCTGGACCAGGACCCGTTCAGGGTCACATGTCCTAGTCCACTGTCTTGTCTCTTCAGTCTCCTTTGATGTGGGGCAGATTACACGAGAGACTTTCAGTGACAGACGGCCATCACCACAATGACAACCCACCTGAATTTCTTACTCATCTTTGAATTCAACTGGTTTTCAAATATTAGTGTTCGTAAGAAGCACCCAGGGAGATTGTTTTACAGGTTTGCTCCCAGAGAAACGAAATCCGTAAGGTTTGGCTAATGTCTGGGAATATGCCTTTTGATGCGTGGGCCGGGTGCCGGAGGCAGGCAGTCAGAGGCCCAGATTCTGAGAAACTACCCAGGAGTGGCTGGTACTGCTTGAGTGAACACTTGCCGTGGGATCTCTCCTGATACAAGGACAAGCTGTCTCTATTTCTTTAGAATATTTTTTAAAGCCTTACGATGCTATCGTCACATTTTTAGAGAGTGTAGACCTGCTCTCCCGTCCCTGCTTCCTTTCATAACAAAAGGGGAAGTGCGAGGGCGCGCCCTGTTTTGCGCTTTGCCTTGTCACCTGACATGTCCTTTGGTTTTCCCTGTTTTCTGGGCAGTTCTGGGCTCACACCTCCTCAAGGTTCGCCGCAAGGGGGCACCAGTGACTTCCTCCTAGTACGCAGAGTGCTAATCAAAATTGCCAATTTGGCAAGCCGTTAGCAAGAGGTTGAAGGAAGAGGCATGGGATGTTTTATCAGTCAGACTTTACTACCCAGGGCCTCAAAGATCCGGATCTTTTCACCTCTGAACACATTAGGATGGATCCCGTAACAGCTGACTTTGGGCCATTGCTCCATTGATAATGACTGAAGAGGTTATGTGCATGGGGGGGTGGGGTGTGCCAGGTTGGACTGGGCCTGGGGACTTCAGCCTGAGGGGTTTGGTCTAGGCTGTGCTGGGCGGAAAGGATAGTTGTCAATAACGCAGCACTTGTGTAGAGGCTCAGAGACAGAATTGTGGGTTTGATACCTTTTCCCCATCAAGTCCTAATGATCCTTTTCACATTCTTTCTCCCGAGGCCAGGGAACAAAAATAACAATCTACATGTGATCTCAATATCCACCCTCATCCTCCCCTAGCACCGTCAAGGGGCTTAGGAAAGAAGGGCACTCCCGTGCCAGTGATTACTGTGTTTTTCAGTGGCAGAGAGGGCCCAAATCTGTATCTCTCCTAGACCCAGTGGTGTGCTGGGAAATGTTTAACATCCAGCACTCCAAACAACTAATGATTTTTAGCCTTTATCCATTTCTGTGGGGACAAATACTTTCATCATGGCTGATTTCAAGCTATCAAGGTGATCTTACTAAATGCCAAGCTAAATGGCAGAAGCCCATCTGTATAGAGTATGTTTACCACCTAAATATAATCGATGTGACCCCACGAGCACATATTAGAGTAAAAACAATAAAATAACTACGAAGTTATGGGGTTTGAGTGTCTATTATCCTTGTTCTTAACATCTTTTAATGGTGCTAAACACACAGGACATAAAACTTAACATCTTAACTATTTGTAAGTGTCCAGTTCAGTACTGTTAAATATATTCCCATTGTTGTGCAATCCACCCGAAGAACTGTTCTCATCTTGTAAAACTCAATCTCTGTACCCAAAACAACTCCTCGTTTCCCCCTCCCTTAGCTCCTGACAACTGCCATTCTACTTTCTGTTTCTATGAATTTGACGACTTTAGATACCTTATGTAAGTGCAAGTACACAGTATTTGTCCTTTTGTGGCTGGTTTATTTCACTTAGCCTAATGTCCTCGAGCTTCATCCATATTGCAGCATGTGACAGAATTTCCTTCTTTTTAAAGACTGAATTGTATTCCAGTGTATGTATATAACACATTTTCTTTATCTATTCGTCTGTTGATGAACACTTGTGTTGCTTCCACCCATTGGATATTGTGAATAATGCTGCTATGAATATGGTGTATAAATAACTCCTTGAGATACTGCTTTATCTACAAATCACCAGAAGTAGGATTGCTGGATTATATGGTATTTCTATTTTTAGTTTTTGGAAGGGCTGCCATACTGTTTTCCATAGCAGCTGCACCACTTTACATTTTTGCCAACAATGCACAAGGGTTCCAATTTCTCTACTTCCTCAACATTTGTTATTTTCTGCTTTTTTAAAAAAATAGTCACTTATCTTAATGGGTATGAGGTGGTATCTCTTTGTGGTCTTGATTTGTATTTCTCTAATTCTCTAATGATTAGTGATGTTGAACATCTTTTCATATGCTTATGGCTATTTGTATAACTTCTCTGGAGAAACCTTTATTCAAGTCATTTGCCTGATTTTTTTTTTCCATTGGGTTGTTTTTATAGGAGTAGTGTATATATTCTTGAATTAATCCCTTATCAGATATATGATTTGCAAGTATTTCTTCCCATTCTATAGATTGCCTTTTCACTGTTGATGGCGGCCTTTGATGAATAGAAGATTTTAATCTTGATGTAGTCTAATATATCTATTTTTACTTTTGTTCCCTATGCTTTTGGTGTCATATTCAAGAAATCATTGCTAAATCTAAAGTCATGAAGGTTTCCCCCTATGTTTCCTTTTAAGAGTTTTATAGTTTTAGGTCTTACATGTAGGTCTTTGATCCATTTTGAGTTAATCTGTGTATATGGTGTAAGGTCCCAACACCACTTGTTCAAAAGAGTATGCTTTCCCTATTGAATGGTTTTGGCACTCTTGTCAAAGATCATGTGGCCATATAAATGAGGGTTTATTTCTGGACACTCCATTCTATTCCATTGGTCTATGTGTCTTTTTTTTTTAAATTTTATTTTATCATGTTATGTTAGTCACCATACAGTACATCATTAGTTTTTGATGTAGTGTTCCATGATTCATTGTTTGCGTATAACACCCAGTGCTCCATGCAGTACGTGCCCTCCTTAATACCCATCACCGGGCTAACCCATCCCCCTACCCCCCTCCCCTCTAAAACCGTCAGTCTGTTTCTCAGAGTCCATAGTCTCTCATGGTTCATCTCCCCCTCTGATTTCTCCCCTTCATTTTTCCCTCCCTTCTCCTAATGTCCTCCATGCTATTCCTTATGTTCCACAAATGAGTGAAACCATATGATGATTGGCTTTCTCTGTTTGACTTATTTCACTTAGCATAATCTCTTCCAGTCCCATCCATGTTGATGCAAAAGTTGGGTATTCATCTTTTCTGATGGCTGAGTAATATTCCTTTGTATATATGGACCACATCTTCTTTATCCATTCATCAGTTGAAGGGTATCTCGGCTCTTTCTACATTTTGGCTATTGCGGACATTGCTGCTATAAACATTGGGGTGCACATACCCCTTCGGATCCCTACATTTGTATCTTTGGGGTAAATACCCAGGAGTGCTGGGTCATAGGGTAGCTCTATTTTTAACTTTTTGAGGAACCTCCACACTGTTTTCCAAAGTGGCTGATCAACTTGCATTCCCACCAACAGTGGAAGAGGGTTCCCCTTTCTCCACAACCTCTCCAACATTTGTTGTTTCTTGCCTTGTCAATTTTTGCCATTCTAACTGGTGTAAGGTGGTCTCTCAATGTGGTTTGGATTTGAATTTCCCTGATGGCTAATGATGATGAACATTTTTTCATGTGTCTGTTAGCCTATGTATCTGTCTTTCTGCCAGCACCAGCATTGATTATTGTAGCTTTGTGGTAATTTTGAAATCAGGAAGTGTGAGCTCTCTAACTGTTCTTTTTCAAGATTTTTCAAGATTGTTTGGTCCTTGAGATCCCATATGCATTTTAGGATGGATTTTTCTTTTCTGCAAAAAATTGCCATTTGGAATTTGAGAAGGATTTCACTGAATCTGTAGATCACTTTGGATTGAACAATAATTAACAATATCAGGTCTTCCAGTCCATGAACACAGGCTATTCTTCCATTTTTTGGTGACTTCTTAATGTCTTTTAGCAATGTTTTATAGTTTTCAGTGTGTATAAGACTTTCACCTCCTTGGTTAAATTTATTCCTAAATATTTCATTCTTTTTGACACTATTGTAAATGGAATTATTTTTAAAATTTGCTTTTCAGATTGTTCATTGTTGGTGTATAGAAACACTACTACTTTTCTGTTGATTTTGTATCCTACAACTTTGCTGGTTTATTTGTTCTAACAAGTTTTTTTTTTTAAGATTTTATTTATTTGAGAGAGAGAGAAGGAGGGAGAGAGAGAGAGAGAGCATGCACAAGTGGGGTGAAGGGCAAAGGGAGAAGCAGGGAGCCCAAAGGCAGGACTTGATCCCAAGACCTGGGATCATGACCTGAACCAAAGGCAGATGCTTAACCAATTGAGCCACCCAGGCACCCTCTAACAAGTTTTTTGAGGAATCTTAAGGGTTCTCTACATAAACAGTTATGTTGTCTATGAGCAGAGATAATTTTATTATTTTCCATTCTGCATGCCTTTTATTTCTTTTCTCTTCTTTCCCTTCCTTTCCCTTCCTTTCCCTTCCTTTCCCTTCCTTTCCTTTCCTTTCCTTTCCCTTCCTTTCCTTTCCTTTCCTTTCCTTTCCTTTCCTTTCCTTTCCTTTCCTTTCCTTTCCCTTCCCTTCCCTTCCCTTCCCTTCCCTTCCCTTCCTTCCCTTCCCTTCCCTTCCCTTCCCTTCCTTTCCTTTCCTTTCCTTTCCTTTCCTTTCCTTTCCTTTCCTTTCCTTTCCTTTCCTTTCCTTTCCTTTCTTTTCTTTCTTTTTCTTATCTAATTGCTCTGGCTAGGACTTTCAGTATTATTCTGACTAGAAGTGGTGAAAGCAAGCAACCTTGTGTTGTTTCTGATATTAGAGGAAAAGCTTTCAGTCTTTCACCATTGAGTATGATTTAGTAGTGTTGTCATACAGATCTTTATTATGTTGAGATAGTTTTCTTCTATTCCTAGTTTGTTGAGTGTTTTTATCATGAGAAAGTGTTGAATTTTTTCAAATGCCTTTTCTGCATCAATTGAGATGATGATGTATTTTTTTCCCATCATTCTGTTAATGTGTTATATTATATTGATTGATTTTTATATGTTGAACCATCAATGCATTTCAAGAATAAATCCCATGTGGTCATGGTATATAATCCTTTTATTTACTTAATTAAAATTTAATTTAATTTTATCATATATGTTAGTCACCATGCAGTACATCATTAGTTTTTGATGTAGTGATCCACGATTCATTGTTTTCGTATAACACCCAGTGCTCCATGCAGTATATGCCCTCCTTAATACCCATCACCAGGCTAACCCATTCCCCCACCTCCCTCCCCTCTAAAACCCTCAGTTTGTTTCTCAGAGCCCATAGTCTCTCATGGTTCATCTCTCCCTCCAATTCCCCCCCCCTTCATTTTTCCCTTCCTTCTCCTAATGTCCTCCATGCTATTCCTTATGTTCCACAAATGAGTGAAACCATATGATAATTGACTTTCTCTGTTTGACTTATTTCACTTAGCATAATCTCCTCCAGTCCCATCCATGTTGATGGAAAAGTTGCATATTCATCCTTTCTGATGGCTGAGTAATATTCCATTGTATATATGGACCATATCTTCTTTATCCATTCATCTATTGAAGGGCATCTTGGCTCTTTCCACAGTTTGGCTATTGTGGACATTGCTGCTATGAACATTTGGGTGCCTATGGCCCTTCTTTTCACTACATCTGTGTCTTTGGGGTAAATACCAAGTAGTGCAATTGCTAGGTCATAGGGTAGCTCTATTTTTAATTTTTTGAGGCACCTCCACACTGTTTTCCAAAGTGGCTGACCAACTTGCATTCCCACCAACAGTGTAAGAGGGTTCCCCTTTCTCCACAACCTCTCCGACATTTGTTGTTTCTTGCCTTGTCAATTTTTGCCATTCTAACTGGTGTAAGGTGTTATCACAATGTGGTTTGGATTTGAATTTCCCTGATGGCTAATGATGATGAACATTTTTTTCATGTGTCTGTTAGCCATTTGTATGTCTTCTTTGGAGAAGTGTCTGTTCATGTCTTCTGCCCATTTTTGGACTTGATTATTTGTTTTTTGGGTGTTGAGTTTGAGAAGTTCTTTATAGATCTTGGATATCAGCCCTTTGTCTATAATGTCATTTGCAAAAATCTTCTCCCATTCTGTGGGTTGCCTCTTTGTTTTGTTTACTGTTTCCTTTGCTGTGCAGAAGCTTTTTATCTTGATTAAGTCCCAGAAGTTCATTTTTGCTTTTGTTTACCTTACCTTTGGAGATGTGTCTTGAAAGAAGTTGCTGTGGCTGATGTTGAAGAGGTTACTGCCTATGTTCTCCTCTAGGATTTTGATGGATTCCTGTCTCACATTGAGGTCTTTCATCCATTTTGAGTTTATCTTTGTGTATAGTGTAAGAGAATGGTTGAGTTTCATTGTTCTGTATATAGCTGTCTAATTTTCCCAGCACCATTTATTGAAGAGACTGTCTTTTTTCCATTGCATATTTTTTCCTGTTTTGTCGAAGATTATTTGACCATAGAGTTGAGGGTCCATATCTGGGCTCTCTATTCTGTTCCATTGGTCTATGTGTCTGTTTTTATGCCAGTACCATGCTGTCTTGGTGATCACAGCTTTGTAAAGATCTTGAAATTGGGCAATGTGATGCCCCCAGCTTTTTTTTTTCAACATTTCCTTGGCAATTCGGGGTCTTTTCTGATTCCATACAAATTTTAGGATTGTTTGTTCCAACACTTTAAAAAATGCCATTGGTATCTTGATCGAGATGGCATTGAAGGTATAGATTGCTCTGGGCAGCATGGACATTTTAACAATGTTTATTCTTCCAATCCATGAGCATGGAATGTTTTTCCATCATTTTGTGTCTTCTTCAATTTCTTTCATGAGTGTTCTGTAGTTCCTAGAGTATAGATCCTTTATGTCTTTGGTTAGGTTTATTCCGAGGTATCTTATGGTTTTTGGTGCTATTGTAAATGGAATCATTTCTCTAATTTCTCTTTCTACAGTTGCGTTGTTAGTGTATAAGAAAGCAACTGATTTCTGTGCATTGAATCTGTATCCTGCTACATTACTGAATTGCTGGATGAGTTCTAATAATTTGGGGGTGGAATCTTTTGGATTTTCCACATAAAGTATCATGTCATCTGCGAAGAGAGAGAGTTTGACTTATTTGCCAATTTGAATACATTTTATTTCTTTTTGTTGTCTGATTGCTGTTGCTAGGACTTCTAGTACTCTGTTGAACTATAGTGGCAAGAGTGGGCATCCTTGACGTGTTCCTGATCTTAAGGGAAAGGCTCTCAGCTTTTCCCCATTGAGGATGATATTCGCTGTGGGTTTTTCATAGATGGATTTTATGAGCTTGAGAAATATTCCCTCTATTCCTATACTCTGGAGAGTTTTAATCAGGAAAGGATGTTGTATTTTGTCAAATGCTTTTTGTGCATCAATTGACAGGACCATATGGTTCTTCTCTCTCCTCTTATTAATGTGTTCTATCACACTGATTGATTTGCAAATGTTGAACCACCCTTGCATCCCAGGGATAAATCCCACTTGGTCGTGGTGGATGATCCTTTTAATGTATTGTTGGATCCTATTAGCTAGGATTTTGTTGAGGATTTTGGAATCCATATTCATCAGGGATATCGGTCTGAAATTCTCCTTTTTGATGGGGTCTTTGCCTGGTTTGGGGATTAAGGTAATGCTGGCCTCATAGAATGAGTCTGGAAGCTTTACTTCTGTTTCAATTTTTTGAAACAGTTTCAGGAGAATAGGTATTATTTCTTTTTTGAATGTTTGGTAGAATTCCCCAGGGAATCCATCAGGCCCTGGACTCTTGTTTTTTGGGAGGTTTTGATCACTGCTTCAATCTGGTTACTGGTTATTGGCCTATTCAGGTTGTCAATTTCTTCCTCTTTCAGTGTTGGTAGTTTATAGGTTTCCAGGAAGGCATCCATTTCTTCCAGGTTGCTCAATTTATTGGCATATAGTTGTTGATAATAATTTCTATTAATTGTTTCTATTTCCTTGGTGTTAGTCGTGATCTCTCCCCTTTCATTCATAATTTTATTAATTTGGGTCCTTTATCTTTTCTTTTGGATAAGTCAGGCCAGTGGTTTATCGATCTTATTAATTCTTTCTAAGAACCAGCTTCTAGTATCGTTGATCTGATCTACTGTGTTTCTGGTTTCTAATTCATTGAGCTCTGCTCTAATCTTAATTATTTCTCTTCTAATGCATGGGTTAGGCATTGTTTGTTGCTTTTACTCCAGTTCTTTGAGGTGTAAAGTTAGTTGGTGAATTCGGGATTTTTCTATTTTTTTGAATGAGGCTTGGGTGGCTATGTATTTCCCCCTTAGGACCGCCTTTGCAGTATCCCATAGGTTTTGGACCGATGTGTTTTCATTCTCATTGGTTTCCATGAACTGTTTAAGTTCTTCTTTGATTTCTTGGTTGACCCACACATTCTTGAGCAGAGTGGTGTTTAGCTTCCAAGTGTTTGAATTTCTTCCAAATTTTTTCTTGTGATTGAGTTCCAGTTTTAAAGCATTATGGTCTGAGAAGATGCAGGGAATCATTTCAATCTTTTGGTATCAGTTGAGACCTGATTTGTGACCCAGGATGTGGTCTATTCTGGAGAAAGTTCCATGTGTGCTTGAGAAGAATGAGTATTCTCTTGTTTTAGGGTGGAATGTTCTGTATATATCTATGAGGTCCATCTGGTCCAGTGTATCATTCAAAGGTCTTGTTTCTTTGTTGATTTTCTGCTTAGATGATCTGTCTATTGCTGAGAGTGGAGTACTTCAGTCTCTTACAATTAACATATTGTTATTAATATGACTCTTTATTTTGGTTAACAGTTGGCTTATGTAGATGGTTGCTCCCATGTTGGGGGCATAGATGTTTACAATTGTTAGGTCCTCTTGTTGGATAGACCCTTTAAGAATGATAGAGTGTCCTTCTGTGTCCCTAACTACAGTCTTTAGCTTAAAATCTAATTTGATATAAGAATTGCTACCCCAGCTTTCTTTTGAGGTCCGTTGGCATGGAAGATGGCTCTCCATCCCATCACTTTCAGTCTGGATGTATCTTTAGGTTCAAAATGAGTTTCTTGTAGACAGCATATGGATGGGTCCTGTCTTTTTATCCAGTCTGCAACCCTGTGCCGTTTTATGGGAGCATTTAGGCCATTCACGTTGAGAGTGATTATTGAAACATATGAATTAATTGTCATCATGTTGCCTGTGGAGATTTTGTTTTTATAGATTGTCTCTATAAATTTCTGTTCTATATCACTCTTGGGGTCTTTCTCCTTTAATAGAACCCCCCTTAATATTTCTTGCTGGGCCGGCTTAGTGGTCACAGATTCTTTCAGGTTCTGCTGGTCTTGGAAGCTCTGCATCTCTCCATCCATTCTAAATGACAGCCTTGCCAGATAAAGTATTCTTGGCTGCATGTTCTTCTCGTTTAATACCCTGAATATGTCTTGCCAGCCCTTTCTGACTTGCCAGGTCTCTGTGGATAGGTCTGAAGTTATTCTGATGTTCCTCCCTCTGTACATAAGGAATCTCTTCCCCCTAACTGCCCTTAAGATGTTTTCCTTGGTTCTGAGACTTGCGAGTTTTACTATTACATGCCAGGGCATTGGCCTGTTTTCCTTGATCTTGGGAGGGGTCCTCTCTGCCTCTAGGACACAAATGTTTGTTTCATTCCCCAGATAAGGGAAGTTCTCAGCTAGGATTTGCTCAAATATATCTTCTAGTCCTCTCTCTCTTTCCACCCCCTCAGGGATCCAAATAATTCTGACACTGGAACGTTTCATGGTGTCACTTATTTCTCTAATTCTGTTTTCATGGATTATAAGCTGTTTTTCCCAGGCCTCCTCTTTTTCCTTCTTTTCTATCAATTGGTCTTCTAGATCACTCATTCTTCTGCCTCACTTACCCTAGCTGTTAGATTGTCTAGATTAGATTGGATCTCATTGATAGCATTTTTAAGTTCTGCCAGTTCAGCTTTCATTTCTGCCCTTAGAGACTCTATGTTGCCATTAATCGATTTCTCCATTCTAGCTATTGTCTTCACAATTGCTACCCTGAATTCCATCTCCAACATCTTGGTTATATCTGTATCCATTTGTAAATCTGTGGCAGAAGTCACAGTCTCTGAGTCTTTCCTATTTTGGGGGTTCCTCCTCCTAGTCATTCTGTTGAAGGGTGGTTGAGGGAATGTTCAGAGTTGAAATTATTGACCACTACTCAAGCAAGATGCACCTGTTTTATAGGGACCTTAGGGTTGCTGGCCTCTTGTTCTCCCAGCCTGTCTTCTGGGGGAGGGGCCTGCCAGGCTGTTACTCAGGCAACCCTGTTTGGGCAGAGTTGCCCTGCCCACCCCAGTGGCAGGGGATGGGCTCAGTGAAACCGTTTTTTGGGGACTTTTTTCTCTGGTGGCTTTCCCTGGCGGCTTTCCATGTCTCTTCCGAGAGTCAGAGCAGAAGAGACCATTTCCAACCTTCTGCCTCAGAGCAGAGATGGCAGTCTGTTCTTCAGCGAGCTCTCTAGGCCACACTATCTCCATTTCTGTCTGTGCTGCTATAAACTGCAGCGTCCTGGGTTTATACCCTTCAGCAGGGCTCCCAGTCCTCGCCTCCAGGTCGGGCACGTCTCTGCCCTTTGTGCATCTAAAACCACCAGCCGCCCCCTGTTCACATGCGCAGCCCCGCCAGTCCGGTTTCTGTTGTGGGGGCTGCCATAAAGTCCTTTCCGTGTTGCAACCGGTCTGCAAGTCTGTGCCCCATCCCTAGCACAGGAGGCTATTGCTCACTGGCGGTGTAGGATCCCAAGGGCTGGCTCCCTTTCCCTTCCTTTTATCCTCCGATATCTGCCCAGTGAATCATGGCTCCCCGCTTTGTACCTGGAAACCAACTGCCTGCGATATTTTGTTTGTAGAGATCCTGATATATCTTCTTACCTCTCAGGTTGATTTCATGGGTGTTCAGAGTGGTCTGGTAGATATCCAGCTCAATTCTGGGGACCGGTTGGAATAGGGTCCCCTACTCCTCCGCCATCTTTTTGGAACCTCCTCAGTATATAATCCTTTTAAAGTGCTATTGAATTCTGTTGAATTTTGTTTAAAATTTTGCATTAATATTCATCTGGGATATTGTTCTGTAGTTTTCCTTTCTTGTATTATTATCTTTGTTATTATAGAATTTATTTACCTGTAAGCTTATATAATTTATTTTTTAACAATGTTTAACAACCAGTTCATAAAATTCCTAAAAATTTAACAATCGATTCTCATGAGTCAATGTGGGCTGTTTCTAACACATTACTGGCTTGACTTTTGTGTCTCTTTTCCTTTTGCAATTTGGGGCACAGTGTATTGAGAGACTTCAGGAACAGCAAGAGATAAAGAGTACATCTAGATGTCAACCTATCTGGCAAACAAACAAAAATCCAGAACAAGTATTAAGTTGTAAATTGTTTTCCCAGTCCCCATCTGACTGCATCGTCTTTACAGCATGAAATTCAGTTCTTTTTGGGGGAAGGCACTATAGACTTTATCTCTCTTTTTCTCTTTCTCGTTTGTTTAACATTGGCCCTACTGAATACTTTACTTTTATGATCTCATTTAATTCTCCCAACAAGTAGGTACTATTATTTCCCTCATTTTAGAGATAAAGACACTGAAGTTTAGATAGGTTCAGTGACTCACACAGTCACACAGCTAGTTAATTGTACAGCCAGGATTTGAACCAGAGCTGCCTGGGTTTCAATTGTCATCTGATCATACATTGACACATGGTAAGATATAAATTGCCCCATTGAATGTTGGCTGTTGATGTATAACTGTTCCTGTCTTCTAATACAGAGTCTCTACAGCTCTGGATGCATCTAAGTTCTATTCACACCCTCTTAGGAAGCATGGGGTAAATTTCAGCCACCTTACAAGGCCACACCTGGACCATGGGAAACTATGTAAGTGTCTCAGGCATGAGTCACCTAGCAATGCCACACAGTCACTTTTGGGATCATTCCTACTTGGTCATAATGTAGTATCCTTTAAATATATAACAATTGATTTACTAAAATATTTTTAGATTTTTTTTGTATGGATGTTTATGTTTTTTTTGTATTGATCTGTGGTTTCTTTCTTTTTTAAAAAATCTATTTCTTCTGGAGGGAACATTGGTGATTTGTGTCTTTTAAGAAATTTTTCCACTTCATCTAAGTTGTCAAATTTATTGACATAGTTTTTAATATTTCCTTATCATTTTAATTTCAGTTGAGTCTGTAGTGATACTTCTTCCCATACTCCTCATACTCCATACTTCTTTCTCTTTATTCTAATTAGTCTGGCTAGAGATTTATCAATCTTACTGAATTACAGAATCAGCTTTTGGTATCATTGGTTTTCTGTATTGTTTTACTTTTTAAAAATTTCTTTGACTTCTGTTTTGATCCTCATTATTTCCTTTCTTCTGTCTGCTTTAGATTTAATTTGTACTTCTTATTCTAGTTCCTATGGAGGTAGGAATTTAGATCATTGATTTCTTTCTTCTTTTTGCTATAAATTTTCTTCTAAGCACTGTTTTAACTATATTTCACAACTTTTGATATGTCTACTTCTATTTTCCTTTAGCTCAAAATGTCCTAATTCTTCTTTTGATTTCTGCTATGATACATATATTTAGATGTTTGTCATTTAGTTTCCAAATATTTAAGGTTCTAGATTTCTGTTAATAATCCTAATTTAATTCCATGGTGGTTAGTGAAAATACCTTGTATGATTAACTCCTTTTAAATTTATTGTTATTTGTTTTATGGCCCATGGTATGGTTCATCTTGATAAATGTTTCATGTGCATTTGAAGCAGATGTGTACTTGCAGTTGTTGGACAAAGTCTATAAATGTCAATTAGGTCAAGTTGGTTGATAGGAGAATTAAGTGATTCATCACTTACATATAACACACAGTGATCATCACAAGTGCCCTCCTTAATACCTATCACCCATTTAGCCCATCCCCCACCCACCTCCCATCATCAACCCTCAGTTTGTTCTCAAGTAGTTAAGAGTTTATTATGGTTTGCTTCACTCCCTTATTGGCAATATTCTTTATTCTGAAATTTACTTTGTCTAATATATTAATATAGCTACTCTAGATTTCTGTTGATCAGTGTTAACATGGTTTATTTATCCTGTTTGTGTTTTTAGATTTGTGAGTTTCTTGTAGGCAATGTATAGATGGATTTTTTCTTTTTCTTTAAAAAATTGTTTTAAAAAAGATTCATTCGTCCATTTTAAAGAGAGAGAGAAAGAGAGTGTGTATGGGGGGGAGGGGCAGAGAGAGAGGGAGAGAGTAACTGAGTAGATTCTACTCTGAGCATGGAGCCCAGTGCGGGGCTTGATCTCACAACCCAAGCTGAAACCAAGAGTCAGTTGCTCAACCAACTGCATCATCCGGGTGTTCCAGATTTTTCTTTTTTATACAGTTGAACAATCTTTGCCATTACATTGGGTTGTTTAGATCATTAGCAATTAATATTATTTATGGGGTTGGGTTTAAATCTACTATGTTACATTTGTTTTCTATTTACTCTATCCTTTTTCTTCTTTTTCTGCTTTCTTTTGGGTCAATAGAATATTGTTTATGATTTTACTTTATCTTCTTTACTGGCTTATTAGCTATAACTCTGTTTTGTTATTTCAGTGGTTGCTTTTGGACTTCTGGTATACATCTTTAACTTATTATAGTCTACCTTCAAGTGATATTATACCACTTCAAGTATAGCATAAGACTCTTTACTCATGACCTTTGTGCTATTGTTATACGTTTTCTTTCTGTTATAATGCCATAATACATTGTTACTTGTGCTTCAAAAAGTCAATTATCTTTTAAAAAGACTTAAAAAATAAGGAATAGGGGTTTTTATATGTACATACATATTTTTCATTTCTTTTTTTTAAACCTTTTTTTTAGAGAGGGGAGAGGGAGAGAATCTTAAGCAGGCTCCATGCTGAGCATGGAGCCCCATTTGGGGTTTGATCTCAAAATCCTGAGATCATGACCTGAGCAGAAATCAAGAGTTGGACATTTAACTGATTGAGCCACCTGGGTGCCCTATATTTTCCATTTCTAATGTTCTTTATTTGTATACATCCAGATTTTGGTCTGATATTTCACCTGCTTCAATGAATGCTTTGATGTTTCTGGTAGTGGATGTCTGCTTGTGATGAAGTCTGACAATTTTGTATGTCTGTATATCACTTTCTTTTCTTTCTTTCTTTTTTTTTTTTTAAAGATTTTATTTATTTGACAGAGAGAGACACAGCGAGAGAGGGAACACAAGCAGGGGGAGTGGGAGAGGGAGAAGCAGGCTTCCCGCTGAGCAGGGAGCCCGATGCGAGGCTCGATCCCAGGACCCTGGGATCATGACCGGACCCGAAGGCAGATGCTTAACTGACTGAGCCACCCAGGTGCCCCTCACCTTCACTTTCAAAAGGTAATTTTGCTAAGTATAGAATTCTAGATTGATAGGCTGTTTTTTGTTCAATAAAGATATTGCTCCTCTGTTAGCTTTCACGTCTTCCAATGAATTTCTGCTGTCATTCTTATTTTTGTTTATCCGTGGTTTTTTTTCTAGTTGTTCTATTTATTTTGTTACTAGTTTTAAAATTTTTTCTCTTTATCAATGATATTTAGCAATTTTTTAAATAATATGCTTTGGTGAATTTGGTGAATTTTCTTTCTTCTTCTTTTTTGCTTGTGGCTTATTGATTTGTGTCTGTGAATTCTTTTGATCATATTTGGGAAAGTTTTGATCATTATTTAAGTATGGCCCTCCTTTCCTGTCTTTCCTATTCTCTAATTACGTATATATTAGAAATTATACCACAGCTGATCGATTTTTTTTTTTAAATCTTTTCTTCACCCATGTCTTATTTTGGATTGCTTCTATTGCCGTGTTTTCAATTTCACTAGTCTTTTCTTCTGCAGTATTTAATCTACTCTTAATTTCATATCAGACATTTTATTTTTCACATCTTGAAGTTCTATTTGAGTCTTTTTAGTATTTCCAATGTCTGCACTTATTATGCTCAAGTTTTCCTGTAACTTCTGAAACATATAAAATATAGTTATAACAGATTTTACATTTTTTTATCTACTAATTCTTTCATCTGTGCCATTTAGAACTCTTCCACATGATTTTTCTCCTGATTGAGTTGTATTTCCCTACTACTTCTTTGCATGCCAGATAATTTTGAATTGGATGCCAGAAATTGTGAGTTTTATTTTGTGGGGTGCTAAAATATATTTTTTTAAGATTTTATTTATTTACTTGAGAGAGAGAGAGAGAGCATGCACATGAATGAGCATGAGCAGGGGGAGGGGCAGAAGGAGAGGAAGAAGCAGACTCCCCCTGAGCAGGGAGCCCAACATGGGGCTCAATCCCAGGACCCTGAGATCATGACCTGCACTGAAAGTAGATGCTTAACTGACTGAGCCACCTAGGCGCCCCTAAAAATTCTTGTATTTAAAAAAATTCTTGAGCTTTGTTTTGGGAAGTAGTTAGATTACTTGGAAATGATTTGATTCTTTTGAAGTTAGCTTTTCAGATTTATTAGGTAGATCCAGAGCAGACAGTCTAATTTGTCCTACTACTGAGGCAATAACCTTCTGAGTACTCTGCCTGATGCCTCATGAGTTATGAGGGTTTCCACTCTGTGGCCAGTAAGTACAAAAACTGCTCCCAGCCCTGACTAAGCTTTAAGAATTGTTGCCTGTAAATCTTTCTGGTGGCTTTTCCTCATCCTTGTGCAGTTTCTTCACACACGCACATTGTTATGTTTACAACTGAATAATCAGAGAGGACCTCTGCAAATCTCTGGTGGTGTCTTTCTTTTCAGCACTCTGTGGTACTTGTTCAGTGAACTCTGGCCCTTGACCTCGGACTTCTAGCTCCATCTCCTCAACTCTGTGACACTGCTAGGCTCTGAGTTCCTCCTCCCTGCACTGTCCCCCTCACAACTCACCTCATTTGTTTCCTCTCTCTCAGAGCTCACTATCCTCTGTTGCCTATGTTTGATACCTAAAAATGAGTGTTTTATGTACTTTGTTCAGTTTTGTGTTTCAGGCGAGAGAGTAAATCTGATCTTTGTTACTCCATTTTGGCCACAATTAGAAGCTCATATTCAGAGTTTTTAAGCAAAATTTAAAGACTCTAACAGTTTGATTTAGAAATATGGATTTTATAATGTATAGTGCAGCACAGTTCGTATAATGTTCCTGCTGAATAACTGAATTTTCGCACAAATTAGAGTTAATAAAATTGGTTTACAACCAGCTTTACGTCTTCACTCTAATTTTGCCAAGATCTAAAATACTCATTTGTACATGACTAAGGTTAGTTTTTACTTGTGATTTTAAACTCTCTGAATGTCCTACATTGATTTTATGGACCAAGTACTTTGTTATTTCCACAAAAATTTTAAAACTACTAAAACATAAGGTTGGGTTTTACTAAATGAGATTTAATAATTGTATCTTTTTAAATTTTTGGCTTTCACAAGTTCAGGCCCCAAATTCATAATAATCAAACTATTAGGATGTCATTTATGCCTAAACTATCAAATTTCTTGGAATGGCCAACAAGTAGCACAAAGGTTTGCTGCTTCACTTTAGAAAAGGGTGGACAGTTGTAAGAATTTCTTCCGTCTTCTAATCTGATGAAGAAAGAGGGAGTATTTCTTCCTAGAAGTGAAGCCTCTTTGGTTTTTATAACTCTTAGCTTTGAAAGCACAATCTTCTACATATGGTTTGTATTATTTATTCACAAATGTAATACTTCACGCTTGTCTTCGTTAAAGCTAGACTGTTATTTAAATTATGGCCTTCCATTACTTATGTGGACTCAGGAGTTAAAATGGTTTGGAGTTCTATCTGACCCGAGGTAGGCTGCTTTCTCATCTGTAAGTTGTAATTTCTCATCTGTAAGTTGTAATTTCTCATCTGTAAGTTGTGCAGTGGAGAGTTGGGAGTGTGCCATTTACATGAGACCACATAGGTCATAGTAGCAGAACCTGTACAACCATACATACCCAGGGGCCTTGGTTGTGAGGATTACATGAGATAATGCAAACAAAGTGCTTAGAGTAGTGCTGGGACTCGGTTAAGTGCTCAATAACTTAGCTATTATTAGGGCTGGAGTAGAAAATGTGAAGGGGAAAATGGCCCAAGATGGTTTTCGTAAACCATGTGAAGAAGTTTGGAACTCACCTCCAACAGTATTCAATATAGTCAGATTTGAGTTTTAGAAGGAATGCTTCGGCAGCAGAATGAGATGGGGGAAAGGTTTAGAATTAAGACTGGGAGCCGGGAGAGCAGTTAGGGAACCACAGCAATAGTCCAGTAAGGAAATTAGGTAGTCTGAACAAATGTGGCAGTAGTAGAGATGGAAAAAAGTATACCAATTGAATACATATAGGAATTTTTGCCTGATCAATGTGGGAGGTTAGGTAGAAGGGAAAAAAAATAAGGATCTCAGTCAGGTTTCTCGCTCAGTAAGATGGGTAAATAAATGGTGGTGCCATTTATTAAGATAGAGAACAGTAGAGAGGAACCAAATTGCACATGTGGATTCTTTAGGGGTGAGGAGGAAGAGGAAAGATGACTTTAGTGTGGAACATACTGAGTTTGAAGTGTGTTAAAAGACACCCAAGTGGAAATGATATATATATGGCTTTGGAACATCACTGTCTAATAGAACTTTCTGTAGTACTATAAATGTGTCCAATATGGTGGCTACTATGCCAAATGGCCTTTGAGGATTAGAAATGTGGCTAGTGTGACTAAGGAGCTGAATCTTGAATTTTATTTAATTTTAATTAATTTACACTTAAGTTGCCATGTGGTTAGTAGTTAGCATATTGAATTGCACAGGCATGGAGTTTAGAGTCAAGAGCTCAAGTGATAATAAATCTGGCTCGAGTCAAATCAGATTAGTCTAAGAGAAATTAGATGGTTTTATGATGGCTACCTTGGAATAAAGATCTTAGAGAATCTCTAGTTTGACCATAACAGCATACCAATTTTATTACATTCATTAAAACTGTTTTGAACTTTTTAATTTAGCTAACTTCTAAGCACAGTTGATACCTTAAATTCAGTCACTGTAAACTTACAAAATTCTTCCTCCAATCATATTTTCCCAGAATCAGATGTGTGTGTGTGTGTGTGTGTGTGAGGTTGGGAGGCTCTCATTTTCTAGAATTTCAATATTTGGTGAACAAAATCAATGCTCACTCTCTGTATATCTATCGTAATGACTGTAGTCATAGATTGTCTTACCTTTCCAGACTAGAGACCAATGTTTTTAGTCTATCCACAATACCATTCTCTTATATCCATGATCTTTCTAGATGCTTTTTCAGGAAACCTGAGGACTTTTTTTCTTGAGATAGACAAACCAGAATTTTTTTTTTTTTTTAAATCAATTCTAGGGATGTCTGGGTGGCTCAGTCGTTAAGCGTCTGCCTTCAGCTCAGGTCGTGATCCCAGGGTCCTGGGTTTGAGTCCCGCATCGGGCTCCTTGCTCGGCGGGGAGCCTGCTTCTCCCTCTGCCTGCTGCTCACCCTGCTTGTGCTCTCTCTCTTTCTCTCGGGCAAATAAATAAAATCTTAAAAAAATCAATTCTAGCTACTTACAACAAGGGCTTGGTACAAGGGTAAGCTTTGTTTTGCTCTTTTACTGTCCTTCGGTAGGATATTTGGAGTCACAGAAGTATCATCGTATAGCAGGTTGAAGGGTGGCCTCAAATATAGGTCCAAGCCCTAACCCCCAGCACCTGTGAATATCACCTTATATGGCAAGCGAGGTGATTACATTAAGGCCCAGGAAGGGTTGATCCTGGGTGTTGTGGGCGGGCCCTAGAAGCAACTGCATGTGTACTCTAAGAGACAGAGGCAGTGTTCAGACACACCCAGGAGAAGGAAATGCGAACACAGAGATGGACAGAGTCTGGAGGGCTGCCACGTCAGGCCAAGCAATGCCAGGCCGTCATCAGAAGCTGGAGAGGCAAGAAACAGATCCTCCCCTAGAGCATGCAAAGGGAGCGTGGCCCTGCTGACCGCTTGATTTCAGCTCACCGAAAACTTATTTCGGACTTCTGGTCTGCAGAACTGTGAGAGAGTAAGTTTCTGTTGTTTTAAACATTTTTTTTTTTTTTTAAGATTTTATTTATTTATTTATTTATTTATTTGAGAGAGAGAGAGAAACAGCATGAGAGGGGAGAGGGTCAGAGGGAGAAGCAGGCTCCTCGCTGAGCAGGGAGCCCGATGCGGGACTCGATCCCGGGACTCCGGGACCATGACCTGAGCCGAAGGCAGCCGCTTAACGACTGAGCCACCCAGGTGCCCCCCCCCTCACCTTTTTTAAAGATTTTATTTATTACATTTTCTTTTTTTTTAGTTGAGGTAAAATTGGTGTACAACAGTATGTTAGTTTTTGGGTTTTTTTTAAGATTTTATTTATTCATTTGAGAGAGAGAATGGGAGAGAGAGCACGAGAGGGGGAGGGGCAGAGGGAGAAGCAGACTCCCTGCCGAGCAGGGAGCCCGTTGCGGGACTCGATCCTGGGACCCCAGGATCATGACCTGAGCCGAAGGCAGTCGCTTAACCAGCTGAGCCACCCAGGCGCCCAAGTTTCTGTTGTTTTAAAGCCATCATTTGGTAATTTATTATGGCAGCCACAGGTAACTGATACATGAGGTCAGCAACAAAGTCTTCAGTAAAGATGAATGCTCTGTGATACTAAGAGTCCTACGCACTAACCCCCTTTTGTTTTATAGAACTATAAAAGGAGGGTGGATTATTCTCTAAGACTGGATTCTCTTTCAAAATGCATGGTTATATATTTGCCTATGTGAAACTTTTTTTTTCTTCTGTGCCTGATTTGTTCAGAATACACTCTTGTGAGAAAATATTAGAATTGTCATCTGGTTCTTCCAATGATGATCGATGCATATCCTATGAAAATGTTACCAACATTGAAGGTAGGGACTTTAGTCATTGATGGGTTCCTAACATCTAATAGTGCCTGGCACAGTTCATAAATATTTGTTGCATCAGTGTGCCGTTTGTCTATTTCTCTGTTGCTGTTTTTTCGAACTTTTAAAAAACAGAATCCTTTTGTTGAATTTATATTTTATAAAGAACATTAATATATAAAACAGATACAAGTAGATCTGCTCTTAGTGAGGGGTGTGAAATCCTGCTTACCTGTCTGTAACATAATACACATTAATATTGTAGCATATTATACGCGAAACTCTTCAATTTGGAGCTCAGAAAACGCTATTTACATAGTCCTTTTCAAGAGACAAAATTTATATCTAGGTAAAAAGTCAGTTTGGGAGGTGTTTTGGGCTTCTGCTCACGAAACGAACAAAAGCATAACAAATACCAGAGTAACAAAATCAGCAGTTCTTTAGGAGCACAACAGGAACAAAGGTTACTAAGAAATTTCGTTAGAAATCTGTTTCTGGGCTTAGCCACTAAGTAGGGGGAAGCAAATAGCAACAGCTTTGGAATTTGGCAGATGAGTTCAAATCCCGGACTGCCACTCACTGTGTAACTTTGTGTGAATCTCACCTATAATATGGTGATAATCCTAGCATCTATGTAAAAGGATTATTGTAAGGATTAAATAATTACTATGCATAGGATGTTACATTGTAAATACTCAATAAACGATACTTACTGACTAGATGTCAAAGTTCCCTTGATGACCTATTTCTCTCTTTCTCGAAGATCTTAGTGTTTAAATTCTTCTGTTGTATTATCCTTCACTTTTGGCTATTATAAACTTGGTAATGAAGTCCATGGAAAAATAGCAAGAAACTTAAGAGGCTGAGCAAGTCTCCATTTTGAATAAACTTCATTATTTTAAAATGTGAACAATATGAATTAGTATTCTCTCTGCATCTCAGTTCCGGTATGCTAAAATGAAGGAGTGAGTGCCACATGGATGTTGATGATTACTTGCCTATCTGCCACTTCTCTACCCCATCGCAAGACTCATTTCAAATCCCTAACTGGGTATGCTTGATGAAGACTAATTTTCTTGTTCCTCAATCCATTTCTAAATTTGCCCGTGAACAGTAGGCATTACTAGGGGACTTCAGGAGCCCCTCACTCTCTCTGCTAGACTTTGTTTAGAAATTTTAATCCTAATTATTCTTGAGTACATTTAAAGCAGCAGTTTGAATTTTAGTCACACTGATCAGCCACTAGCACTGAAAGGCAGCTTTTTGTCTTTTCTCCTTAAAGAATGTAGAACAGAATAAAGACAAGTAGTTATATAAATTGGAAATCTATCCCTTTGAGACAGGGAATTCTCTTAAACGTAAGAGTAACTCTAAAACACGCAATTAGTGATAGCTGTATTTGTTACACCAAGATTTAATCCCACTCTCTTGGGGGATATCTCACTGATTCTCGGCTTTAAACTTAATCTATGAAGAGAACTCTCAGGGTTTGATCTCCAGCCCAGACCTCTCCTCCAAATTCCAGATTTTATATGCGACGTCTTGCATAACAACTCTATTTGGATCTCTAACGGAGATCCCTAACAGGCCAAAACTGAGCTTCCCCCAAACCCACTCCTTCCACAGTGCTCTCCAACTGTGGCCAGTTGCTCAGGCTTGAAACTTGGGAGTCATCCTCGTATCTTCATTTTCTCATGTACCTCACATCTATTCAGTGAACAAAATTTACTGGGCTGACCTCTAAAATATGAAGAGAACCCAACTACTTCTCACTACTGACACAGAGCAGGGACTGGACTTGGGTCCCCTCAAAGTTGACCGTGAAATCCAGCGTCCCTAGGCCACCTCTACAAGGAAAAAACAAAACAACTCTGTCTCTTCAGTAGACTATTGCAGAAATGTGGAGGGAGGATGCTTACCAAAAGGAGGCCGCTTACTACAAAGACAGGCAAAGACCAGACCAAACCAGCCTGCACAAAGATGGACCCCAGCGCTGACATTTCACCAACTTTCCTCCTCATTATAATACATAAAAACCATGCCCAGGGGTTGAGATTTAACATGTTAATTAGGTACATGATGCCTGAAGAAGCATGACTTTTAGCTGCACAGGTGCTAATAAGTCCCTGCCTCTGCATGCTGAGACATCACTCTTTACCCGTTTCTTTATCTTTAAAAAACTCTCCATGATCTCTCCTTGGGGAGTCAGCCTGAGGATTCTTTCCTTTGTGCTCGAGCACAAGCCCCAGTAAAGCCCTGCCTGGAACTCCCTTTTGGCCTCTTACCAATTTCTGTTGCTTAGACAGCCCATGGGCCCACTACGGTATCCCTACTATCCTTGTCACTGTTGTCTCTCTCGTGGATTTGCTTCCTCACTGGGCTCCCCGTTGTCAATCCTAACACCAAAGTCGGATGCACCTGTTCAGATCACACCACTTCTCTGCTTCAAACTCCCTTCTCAGAGGAAAAGCCAACGGCCTTAAAATCACCTACCAGGCCCTCCCTCTGCACAGCCACAGTGCCTTTCCTTTAGCAATCCAGGCACCCTCCCACCTCGGGATCTTTGTACTTAAACCTCTCTGCCTGGCGTGCTCTCCCCCCAGCTTCAAGGCTCTGATCACATTTAACCACGTCTGTGAGCCCTTCCTTGCCCACCCTGCTTGAAACTGAAACCTCCACCCCACCCTAGCACAGCTTCTCCCCATTCCTTGCATTAATTTTTTCCCTAATACTTACCGTAATACAATTTAAACCTTATTTTGTTTTCATCATTCAATCAGATTACAAACTCCAAGAGGGCAGGCCTTTTTTTCCCCACTGTTCTAGGATCTAAGCATAGTAATCATTCAATTGTTGAAAAAAATGAACTTAAAGTCATCACTCTCATTCCCATGCCCCCCCCCCCACCTTACTGGGTGATTTTAATTAAAGTCACATAGAAGTTCTTGGGTTGGAAATAAAAGCAAAAGACCACTACACATTAGTTTGTCAACATGTAATGCCCTGGGTTTATTTTGTGAGAATTCTATCACAATTTTTCCAGGTGGGATTAAAAACCTTAAGGATAATGTATGCCATTGGACTGGGCATTCAGACTTCGGTACTGACAAAGCACTAGTAGTAGTCTGTTAAGTACCATTCTCTTCACAGAAGAGAGGTCAAATATTTCCAAAGGAAGGCACCCGATATTTGTGGTTCTGGCCTTGCAGCCTTCTGGAGAATCTTAAAAGGAAAAAAGCTGGCTGGCTGTTTTTAGAAACTGGAATGATGATACACGTACAGCAATTACTGCATTTCTTCTCCCTTATATCCTTTTTGTAAGAACAAGTAAAGAATGAAGTCTTTTAAACAATTCGACAATAAAAAAGTACAATTTTTTTTGTGTGTGCTAAAAAAAGGGCAAGACAACATAAACTCCAGTTGTAAGGACTCCATTTGCATACTTGATTTAACACTTTTTGGTGTGGAAGGAAATGGGACTACTGGGCTGTTTGCAGAGCAGCAACATAACATTAGTGCTTTAAGTACCAGAAACTACCCACAGCTTTGTGGGCAAGTGGGGATGGGAAGATTCAAGAGACTTCATTTTTAGCTTGTTACTTGTCCTAATGATAGTAGACCAGGAAGATCCCCATTTAACAGTACATTCCCCATTTTTTTTTAAAAACTGATGCCTTTTTTTTTTTTTTTTTGTAAAATTCTGTATGTATGTCACCACTTTTTTTTTTCACATGATACACAGAAAACTCAGGGACCCAGAGGGGAACCAAGTTATGTTATACCATTTACAAAATACCAAGGAGTCCACAGCTACCTAACACATTTACTACAGCACAGGAACCAATGAAGGTACAGTGTACAAAAAACTGTAAACACGGCACAATAAATAGATAAAACAGCAGGTTCCGCACCATGCACATGATGTGATGACACTTCATCTCTATACAATCTCACATCTCACACTCTTTGTTGCAATTTATTTCCCTCCCACCCCCCACCCCCAAGTGCAAAGCATCACAAATGAACATTTCTGTATTCAAGTAACATATATACAAGGGTATTACAAATATGCAGTACTGTACAGGTAATTGCTGTATTCTTAATTTACAGATGTTGATTTTTCCTATTAACAATAAGAAAAGAAAAACTGAAGCATGAGAGATGAGCATTGCTGTCGAGTCCCCACAGCTGCCACAGAAACGCATGTGCTGCATTCCATCATCCCTTGCATTCAAAATGCTACTGATGCATAGCACCTAATCAAGTCCCCAGGCCGCAGCTCCACTCCTGAGGAAGCTACGTCACCTCCATCGCCACTGTATTGTCTGCTATGTTGTTCAGTGCTGGCTTTTCTGATTCATGATTTTCCCTGTTGAAATAAAGTTCAATTCAATTAGTTATCTGCAACAAATTTAACAAAATACATAATTCAACAAATCAAGACTATCTTCCCAATGAAGAAATGAGCTGTTTTTAATAATAGGAAGAAATGTGACTCTCTCTGGGGATGAGACCCAAGTAGAGGAATACGGGCCTTTGTAGTTTATTATCAGGAATATACAACCAGAAGTCAGGCTTCTGCCCACCATAAATTCCATGGTCAGCTATGTGACCAATAAAACTAGTAGCAGCCAAGCAACCCAGCTGTTAAAAACATAAAGAATTCCCAGGTTTTAGGCTCTACAGCTTCACTTTCCTCTTCTTTTAAACCTTTCATAAAAGTTCTGAAAGAGAAGCAGACGTGACTGAGGTTCATTCCTGTCAGGACTTGGTTATGTGAAGTTGAGCAGCTACGGAGCTGGTGATTAGCAGACCAGGATCATAGCTGTTCTAGCGGCTACACTGCTGTGTGTGCGCAGAAATCCATTAACTTCTCTGGATCTTATTTCCCTTATCTTTAAAACAAAGGGACTAAAATAAGTGATTTAATAATGAAAACCAGGTATTATCTATTTAAGTAAGAACTATAACTGGTTGATTAGTTATGACTAGGCCCAGAATGCTAATAAGAATGGATCTGAATGGAGCAGATGATGACTATTACTTAAGCTGAGAAGCAGACAGGGATGCATGGGTTTGGAAACTTGAGGCTACAGTCCGTTGCTGCAGAGCCTGCTGGGCCTCCATCCTGGGCCACTCCTGGCTGAGGAAGTGTACCTATCAGCTTGGCATCCACGCTGTTCCAAAGTCTGCCCTCCTCCTACCATTCCAACTTCAACTACTAACCTTCCCAAACCTCTAGACAAACTAGTTTAGTCCTTAACCTCTGAACACATTTGTGTTTCTCCAACTCTCTTCCTCTTTTCTGCCCAACCAAGATCAAATCTGATCTTATTTTGTAGAACTTTCCCCGAATACCGCTGTTATGAAAAGATTTCTCCTTATATTGAAATTATAGCCATAACCTATACAATTAATTTGATAAGGATATGATGTTCTGTAATACAGGAACGATTTTCATCTATTATTCACAGTGAACATTATTTAATTTTTACACTTTTACGCTGGTCTTCTAACTAAACTGAAAACCCCTTTGTCTTTCTCTTTTTGTTTCCCCTTTCAGTACTTTGTAAACAGCAGGATTCTAATTACCATTAATAGTTAAAACAGGAGAGCCCGAGCAAACATTCTAAACCATCTACTGAAACCCAACAAGACAAATTTGCATAGAAAATAATGGTTTGAGTAGAAGTTGACCTGGCATTAATACTGTAAGCCTTTATATGATTTACATTATTAAGAGCAGCTTAGCATAAGCCATAGGTGGGTTATATCAATTGTTTACATGAGAAGCTATGGAAGAAAACGAACAAAAGAAACATTCTAAAGAGAACTCCTCCCACCCAAAGGTGGAAAATGAGAGCATTGTAAACTATTATTATACTAAGAAAGTGACGTCCAAAGCACATATGCAATATTCAGCATATCATTTAATTCAAATTCTCAACAAATATTGAATTATTACATCTGTTTAGTTCTTGAATAAATAAGGAATTCTCATCTATCCATTTTTAATGTCTATAAGGAAAAGAACAAAAAACGCAAATAAGTAGCGAGCACTGCCAGAGGATTTAAGTTAGAGCTCATACTTTGCAAACATTTTAGGTTTCAAAGAACTACTGACCTTGGAACTGAATCTACAGAGGATGAAGATGGAACCTTGGAGACTTGACAGTTTGCTGCGGCAGCCAGCTTTAAGGCAGACGATGGAACAGCACTTAAAGTCCTAGGTATATGTCGTGCATTTATGGGGGCAATAGAGTTTACAGTGGCAACTGATGAAGGGACAGTTAATCGAATGTTATTCCCAATCAGAACCTGAGTTGTTGCAGAATTGGCAGCAGTTACTTGATGACTCGGTGCACTGTGGGAACTTGAAGTCTGTGTCATGTTTGAAGGCTGTAACAAAGGTGAACCTGCCGTTGACGGGCTCGTGTGTACAAGTGCAGTCGGTGTAGTACTACTGAGGTGTAAGCCCTTGTATACTCCTAGAGGAAAAGAAAGAAGCATTGAAACAATGTACAACTTTGCTGTTTATTATAGAGACCTGTTACAAACATCAGAACAATTTAGATGTCTTTGTCCTTTTCTTTTTTTAAAGACTTATTTATTTGAGAGAGCGAGCGAGCACGCACGGGGGTGGGGGGGAGAGAGGGAGACAGAATCTCAAGGAGATTCCCTGCTGAGCACGGAGCCCAACGCGGAGCCCGACGCGGGGCCCGACGCAGGGCTTGCGGGGCTCGATCAAACGACTCTGAGATCATGACCTAAGCTGAAATCAAGAGTGGGACACTCAACCGACTGAGCCACCCAGGCGCCCCTAAATGTCTTTATCCTTACCTGAGGCTGGAAGGACGCCATTCACCCCAATTCCAAGCACCACATCATCCTTCATCTTGAATCCCATCAGCTGTTCTGATGTCACCAAAGCAGAAGCAGCGAACTGAGCACTAGCAGAATCCAAAGTCTTGGAAACAAAACCCTAAAAAGAAAATACAAAGCAAATCTAATCTGCATCGCTTGGTCTCAAATTAACATTAAAGCTACACAGGTATACCACAGTAGTCTGAATATAAACCAGAGTGGCAAACCACTGAAATATCTTTATCTCTTTGACAGTCACAAATTTGAAGAATGCTCAAGAGATCTAAGAACTCAGGGATTATAAATTTTGATCTTCGTATGTGACACTATATAATATGGACAAGTCAAATATGAAAAGAAACCTAGAATGTGGAAACAGTAAACCTCTGACACAAAGTGTCAGACAAGAAATATACTAGTAAAACATTTCAGTGATTTGCGAATACATATAACGAAAAATGATTATGTAAGCTTCTTTCACCTAACTTACACATATATACACATATAAACAAAGGTGCCTCTGGAACAGTAAGATAACTATCCCTTTAGAACAGAAGTAACAAAATATCATAGTCGTAAGTTGGGCTAGAAATTAAGAGGCTCCTTGAGTTTTTTAAATGAATTTTTCCTCTAAGATGCTGAGATTCAAATTTCAGCCTTTGAGCCTTACATGTGTTTAAATGGCAAATGTTTATCATGCCTGAGGTTTAAAAGTGATTTCTTTTAATAGTAAAAGAGGTTTAGTATGGTAACTTTAAATAAATTTTAATAATAATTAAAATACCCAAGATAATGAGCAGGGGAAGATTATATATTAAAGAGGTAAATTCACAGACTACAGGACAAACTTGGAAGACAGTGTCTTGATCTCATTTAACTATGCTTTGTAGTTTTACTTCTTAAAATAGGGAGCAGAGGTAACAGCTTCCATACTCACCTGTAATGTTCTTTCTAAACCCTGTATAGAATGGCTATGATGTAGATTCAGGCGAAAGCCACTTTTCTGCTGGTTAGATGCAAGGTTCTATGACAACAGTTGGTAATTAGAGATGCACTCTGGTGGGAAACAATGAGGGATAATCATAAGACAGACAAATCCCTCACCTGTGCAGTGGTGGTGGAGGAATTACTATTTGCTTGCTGTTGCTGAATTTGTGCAAGCTGCTGTTTCTGCATTAGTGCCAGTTGCTGCTGATGCTGCTGGTACTGTTCGGCTGTAAATGCTGAACATAAAACAAGGGGACACTTTATAAAAACTCACAGAGCGCACACACATCTTACAGTACCAAAACAAATTTCAGCATTAAAAAAGGTTTTGTGCAAAATTAAAGCATCTGACAAAGGCTCATGATCCTGCTAAAGATCACTTCCATAGGAAAAATTCCGCATTTTTACAACCACATTTAACAGGAGTGGCTTGAGTTCAAAGCAACACAAAATTATAAACTTCCCGAGTTATAACAACATAGGAAAGAGAACTCACTTCTCAAGTTTGAGAACCATGACTTTTGTAAGCTGTGACACTTGTGCTAGACAGTGTAAAAAGGTAATCCAGCTTTTTAAATCCACATATTTGGAATTCAACTTTGCACTGAGCTTGAGAAGAAATCTGATAATTACCATCTGGTTTCTCGTTTACTCATATTACTGTCCCAATGCATTCAGACGATCCCTAACATTCTGTGTATCAATACTAATCGTTCGACATTTTTTTCTAATTTTAGCCATTATAAACATTCCCTCTACATGGAATATAAAGTTGTTGGTTTATTACCTCTATTTTATTTTTTTAAAGAACTCATCCTTTAACAGGAAGAAAAGAGGCTCCAAATGTTAAGGTTAATTAATTTTCCCCACCCAATTAACCCACCTGGAAAAAATCCAGTCAATAAGAACGGAGTTGTTTATGTTGATTTACTGTACAGAATGATGTCTGAGGAAAGACACTGTGTTATGCTACTTATGTTTGTCTATGGAGAGCTCAGTTCTAAAAAAAACAAACAAAAAAATGTTCATTTATTACCCCCCCAAAAAGTGTGTGCAGTTTTTAAAAAGGAAACCTTTTTCTTTTCTTTTTCTTAGTTTTGCCAATTAAAAAGAGGAAAAAAAAAGGGCACATACAATCACAACATCTGACTTTAAAGGCTTCTTTAAGAAACCTGTGATGTTTGGGTAAGAATTATTTCAAAACACAAAAAAGGTCATGCATCCCTGAATACCAGGGAATCTATAAATCATGCAATGCAAACTTCCTCAGTCTAAATTTTATTGTTTTGAAAACACTGTCACCTAATTTGTTGTAGTCTTTAATTGCATTTTAATAATTTAGTTGAGAATATCACTTCATCAAGTTTTATAATTTTCACTCATAACTCATGAAGAATCGTTATCTTCCAGGATACAGCTTTCCTGAGTAGTACCACTGCAAAATGTTTAGGTAGAAATTCCACCATATTGTGAATGGATCAGAAAATTCTGAAATAATGTTTAAGAAAACCCCAGAAATTTAGTGTCTACACAGGCTTTACACTTGAACTAAAGTTCTTGGGCTATAAGAGCAAAAACGTAATCTCTTGTTGTAAAAACTTTAGTTGTTATCTGTCCTTTGATGCATTTCTTTTCCTACTATGTTGTAATTCTCAGATCTGAATACTATAGGGATGACTTTTATTGACAACAGGATTAACTCCTACTAAACACTGACATAAAGTAAGTTGGTGTCAGAAAGACCATTTGCATATAATAGAAATGTGCTGAATCAAAACTTGAAGAAAATTTATAAAAATTAATGCTGCCCTGATTGTTTATATAATTAATGTAACATTTATCTATATGTTTTAAGAAATCCGTAAAAAGCAACTGTTTAAACCTAAAGATCTTTAATTTATTAAATAGTTCTGCTAGTATGTTTTTGAGATTTACATTTTAACTTCCTAAGTTTGAGTAAGTTGCCTAAATCTTGAATTTCCTAGCAGGGGATGCTCAGTAAATTTTTTTTTAAAAAGAGATCATTTCTACAAGGTCAGGTCATTACATATTTATGAAAACAATAATTTAGCATTCCCTGGAGACCTATATACAAAAAAACTCCATTTATATGAATGAAAATATTATTATAGAACTCTGTGTTTGTGTACGTTTTAATAAAAAAATTAGCAATAAATTAGAAACTGACTTGGAAAAAAGTACCAAACATTTTCGCCCTAATTTAAGTCAACATTATAATCCCTGGTCTCTGAGGGTCTTGTGAATTTCACTTTTAAACAACTGTTAACTTCTTCCTAATACAAGATTTAGAAATAAAAATGCAACTGACTAATGCTCATCATGATTTTATTTATTTATTTTTTTTATTTTTTTTTAAAGATTTTATTTATTTATTTGACAGAGAGAGACACAGAGAGAGAGCGAACGCAAGCAGGGGGAGTGGGAGAGGGAGAAGCAGGCTCCCGGCAGAGCAGAGAGCCCGATGCGGGGCTCGATCCCAGGACCCTGGGATCATGACCTGAGCCGAAGGCAGACGCTTAACGACTGAGCCACCCAGGTGCCCCGCTCATCATGATTTTAGATCCTTACTATCAATCTACTGCTTAGAAATATCTCTACACTTTTGGAGTCTAGTTACAAAATCTTCCTCAAACATGTTTCATAAATGATCTACAAGAAATGCATATGCCAAGCAACATATATGCAGAAAATGATGGTAATAAAGACCATGGGTCTAGAGGCCAGGAGACCTTGATTTTTTTTAGTTCTCAGCTCTATCGTAACTAGCAGAGTATACCTCGACAAGTAACTGAACCTTTTGGGGCTCAGTTATGTTCATCCAACATACTTAGCTTAATTTAGGTGATCACTAAAGCCCTTTTCAGCCAAGTGATGAAAGGATTTTATATTTTTTCTGAGAAATAAATTTCCAATCCAAAAGGCTATATGAATAAGTAGGAAAGCTTGGACAAAGGTAAGGTATAAATTTGGGCAAATACAATCTGAACTGGGTTTTACACTGTTATTTATACAGAAAACCGAGAAGACTTCAGGCATTATAATTCAAAGTCTAATCAAATGCTAAGTGGAAATAAATAAAGATAACCGTTATTTCCCTAATCTCTATCAAGGTAGAAAATGTTACGGTTCTAGGTCTACCTCCAGATAGGGTGTTGTAGTCAAGTTTGTAATTAACATAAAGATGGACAGGATGGTTTCAGGGACAGATGAACAAACCTAGAATCAGAAGCATTTCACAGAACCCCAAATTTTTAGATCAGGAGGCATGCTTGGTGATTTCCTCCTACAACTTCACACTAAAGATGAAGAAACTTTCATCTGAGGTCACAGATAAAGTTAGTAGTGGAAGGGGGGGGAACTCCACCCCTAAACCATTGAAATTTTAAATATGAAAAAGAAATAGACAAAGTTTGTTTTAGATTTAATATTATTTACAAGAAATAATTAAACTTTTAATGTACCCAACAGTATGAATCAAGTGCTTAAAAAAAAAAAAAACCCAAACACCCCCATATATACAGCACCTGACAGGAATCTAGGTATGGGAGAAGAGTCATGTGAGGGACATGACTAAAAGCTCAGACTAGGGAAGGAGCATAACAGGACTTCACATATTTGAAGGATACTATGATGTTGGAAAGCAAGAAAACTTATTCAGTATGTTTCTAAGGGCGAAAGAGGAACCTATAAATTTAAGGAGGCAGTTTTTGTTCATAGATGGACAAACTTTTGAGCAAGATTCCCAACTCTAGAATAACCTGATCTAGAAAACTGTTGAATCTGCCCTCCCTAAGCGGTCTAGACAAAGGTCAGAAACTACCATTTTTTGGTAGTTGCTAACAATTCTCTGGAGCAGAAATTTAGATGCTATAGTCTAAGATGTTACCAGTCCACTTGGACAGGAAACTACTGTGCGACACCCCAATACTTGGAATAGTTCAGGCTCTCGCCCTCTAAGTCACATTCCCGCAGCTGGAGCAGACCAACGGAAATGATCAAAGAAGTGGGTGTAGGTGAGGGTGACAGGTACTTAGGAAAAAATTAATTTGAAAATCCAGTTTGAAAAGATAGATGGAAGATTACCAAAATGTACATCGTTTTGTTAAAAAAAGGCAAAAACCCAAAACCAAAACAAAAAACAAAAAATTCCAATAAACCCAAGCACCTATTTTAAAAGATAACCTTTGATTAGAAATTTCTTTGAGCAGTACACAGGCAGAAAATTATTTTAATACAGGAAAAGGTAACTTTAAAGAAATATAAAATAAAATGACTTCAGGGAGTATTAAAGTATGATCCCCTAACCAGGAAGCTTGAATGATAGCCTTGAGGTTCATTAAGTACTTATCAGCCACCCAGAAATCCAATCTGAAAAGAAAAATATGGTGTATTTCCTTGGATGGCCAAACATAAATGAACCTGAATTCATCTGGCTGCAAATTACTTGAACATGAGATTATCTGTGATCCAATCTTCCACTTATTGTAAATCATCTTGCACTTCAGCACACAACTACAGAGCTATTAATTCTACTACTATGGCTGCTACTTCACACCCTGCTAAGGATGTAATTTTGAAATGTGAAACACACTTGGATAAGGATTAAGGCCCAATAGATTTAAAAAATCTAACCATGAAAATATCCAATGCTTGAACCTAGAGTTCCTTTGAAAACTGTATGCTACAAATTTTATGAAGTAAAATGTACTAATTAAAGTAAGCTACAGATCCTGAGACTTAAGAACATATCATTCCAGCTACATATATCCTACTAATTTATGAAAATAAACCAAATCTTTAGTAGAGACATGTGAGCTTAGGAAAATTATTTAGAAAGCTGATGAAATTTCAGTGGGAACTGGGAATTCAAATCCTGAACATATAATGGTGGTTTAAAAATCACTTTTCTATTTACAGTCTTTCTAAATTATAGAGTTCTTTCTAATTATGAAAAAGGTATTAATTCTGACATGTCATATCCCCCAAACTCAAACACATGCAAATGAAGTCACTGAACAAACACTAAATTTTCAAAGGTACTTTTATAGATTAAAAAAAAAAAAAAAAAATAGTAGACTGTATTTGGAAACTGTCCAAATCACATATTAACTCGATTATTAAAAATACAGAATTTATTCATATGTACTAAAATCTAGTCCTAGAAATTCTAAATACACATATGTTTAAGTCTTCCCAAGTTCCTCAACATTGTGTCATTTTGCTGTGTGTTATCCAGAGGATCAAGCACTCTAGCACCTGACTAACCAGGTTATTAGCCATCTGGCCATACAACTATGCAAAATGGCCAAGACTGGGAAGCAAGCAAAAAAATTCCAAGCAGCAGAAGCTACAAAAGTTGGTGTGTTAAAGCTCAGGCCCTTTACTAAAAATAATGGGCTCCTGATATCCTCATTTAGAATTTCCTATTTGAAAATGAGAATAAATAGGCTCTTATAGGTGATAGTTAGAAAAAGGAAAATCAGTCCAGAGGGCAACACTATGCCACAGCATATGTGTAAATATTTAAAATAATGACAGACTAATAAAAAATGGCTAAATCAAAGTATTTGGCTTAAGCAGCAGAAGAGTAAGTATATATCAATTGACTCATATCTCATATAGTGGCTAAGTTCTAAAGTCAGTATAGTAAAAATTAAGCCTTGAAAATTCCTTTAGAGTCTCCCATGACGGATGTATCTCTTTTAATAAGCACAGCAAAGACAGTTTTTCCTCTGGCATCAGACTAGATCAGGTTCTGTGGCTGAGTACCAGATGACATAGTTAGGCTTGTATTTGGGGGCCATGCTATACGGAAAAATTTATCTTTAAAATTACAATCACACTGACGGAGGTGAGATGCTTAACCTCTGAATGTGAGACAATGGAAGCACAGATACTTAGAGAGCAACAGTAACAGATTTCACTTCTGCCATTCCCAGAGTGGCCCACTCTGGACAATATATTCTTGCAATAGAATTGTACTAGAATCCTGTGTAACTTCTGAACTATTAAAATTTTATTTTTTTCTCCAGGGGCCTATAGTTGAATTCCCTTAAGTTAAATGTACATATGATAGGACTCTATTGTAATATACTTTGTAGAGCATAAAGAGAAAAGCTTTAGGTTTTTGGAATATTCACAAATAGGAAAGAATAAAGGCATTACCCAACAGCAATCTGTAGGCATCTATTCTCTAAGTATACAAAAGATCTAGTAAAAATTAAGGGAAAATTGAAAACAATTATGTGCAACAAAAAAATTGATAAACCCATTCTTTAAAGGTTGTATCACATTATATGGAAGAGAACATGATTAAAAAGACAATCACAGTTACTAAAAATTGTTTTTCAGCTAAACTTTTGGTAATACTACTTGTTCAATGTTCACTCTTTAATATTCTTTGGCAAACACAAATCAAGTAAGTTTCATGATATTAATGCTTACTTATGTAGTATAGCAAAACAATTTATATAAAGATCATTAAAAGGTAGTTATACAATTCAACTTCTCTATTTTTTTTTTTTTAAGATTTTACTTTTTTAAGTAGTCTCTACATGCAATGTGGCTCGAACTCACAACCCAGAGATCAAGAGTCTCATGCTCCACTGACTGAGCCGCCAGGCACCCCTCAAGTTCTCTACTTTAAGGGGTGAGAAGATGGGGATTGACGAAACATGCCAGTTTTCTACAAGAAGTCTCAAGGAATTTATACAGCTTAAATATCTATCAGGGAAAACATATTACAAGTTTATACTTTTAAAATCTCTACACTCGCACACTATATAAGTCCTCCTTCATATTGAAAAGTTCTTTATTTTGATTTTTAAGACTGTAATAGCCAAGAGAAACAGACTCTCCATAGTATACACTCTGAAATTAATGGGACTAAACTAATCTGTTAGGACTCAGAATAATTTAGATTATCTTCTAGTTGACTTCTGAAATGTGATTATTTTTCTTATGAGCTAAAGACTTCCATTTCATAGAAGTACTTGTTTTCCAGACACAAAGTAAATTAGTTTATGGAACCTTTTCTGGAGATCTTTAAGAATAAGCAGCACATTTTCATATTTATTAGGAGATTTAACTGTAGCCTTACCAGATAACTAGGGCGACACAATAAATATCTTTACAGTTCCTTCAAAATCTGTATTTAAATTACCTTTACAAAAATCTGTGGTAACATAATTTTAACAGTGAATTTCTATAACCTACATGCCTCAAATAACACAGATTTATGCTTTAAAATAGAAAGCCAAAATTTTAGGAATACTTAAAGACAGCATTTATTTTAGATACATTTCACAATGTAGCCATAATGCTAAAGTAGATGTTATCTGGAAATGTTTCCAAAATTATAATGATCCTATAAAATTAAAATAATCCTTTAAGTATTGTTCTCTGAAAAATTAGTTTCTCTCTTATAAATTATTCTGCATTACTGTCAGTAGATAAGGCTTTTGCATATCTACTGACTTGCTGGTCTACTTTTAAACAGTTTAAATAAAAGACTAGAGAAGTGTCCAAGCAAAAAATAGTAACAATTAATGGCCCATTTTCTTTTCTTATTTTCTATGAAAATATAATTGCTGAATTGTGAACTGTGGGTTCACAGAGTGTATCCAGGAAACAAATGCCATACATTAAGTAGTAATAAATCACCTTTGCATGTGGGTGTGTTTAAGTGAAAACACACATACAAACAGAATTCAAATACTTTAACCTAGGTCCTTTTTTTCTCATTATTTTGAGAGAAAAGGACTTTTGGCCTTAAATATAATACACCACATTCAGAAAATGGATGAACCTGACATTTCTATAGAAATGTACATCATAACAAATAAACATACCAAAATGTGCTGAACCACTGCTACTTTTACTTTGCGTGGAGGTACTGCATGTCTGGGTCCCGGGTTGTGCTGTTCCTGTTCGATTTAAACTCCTATATAATTTCCTACAGGAGAGTTCATCATTGTCACTGTCATGTAGGGATGGTGTCCGAGGCCTAAAATGCCGCCATCTACATGATTTGATATTGACTAGTATCTGACTGAGGTCTTTAGAGAAAGATTTGTCCGAGGTATTTGTTTCTGAGGTATTGGCAAACTGATTGACTGGAGAATGTTGTGGAGAGGAAAGCATTTCCAAATCCAGATGTCGAAACATACTGTCATAGTCTGAGTGAGCTCTGTCCAGTAAGACCCTATTAAAAATAAGGCAGGGAACATGTATGTAAAATAGCTATTCAAGAACTATTAAAAAAGACCCTCCCAATTCCCCCAAAGCCATCTCATACTAAATATTTAAAAGCTATAAATTTGATTATTTCAGTATTTAGCCCTATAAGCTAAATTCTCAAATTTTTTGGGTAAATTTTCAGTTTCTGATAAAAGTTCTTTTACTTTATAACGATCTGATTAAAGAGAGTAATCCACCTTAAAGAATTAGGTACACTATTCATTTTACATCAGCAATGGCCTACTAATAGTTCTATGAGTTGGTCTAACAGTAGAAGTTACTGATAAAACATGAGACTATTTTTCTTTCCAAACTGCTTTTCAACCAAAGATTTTTACTTCCATTACAAAGCACCAAAACACTTCATAAAATATCTGTTCTCTATTATGCAAAAACTTCATTCTTTTTTTTTTTTTTGCAGGGGTGGGGGAGGTAGGAGAAAAGTAGTAAAAAGTATGTGAGCTTTGGGTTATTTTATATGATTAAAATTTCTTATCAACAAAATATTTGAGATCCACTACTCTAGAGGATATATGTTATTTATATAAACTTTATAAATGTTTCCATCTTAAAATACTAACATTGACTATGCTAGTATAGAATAAAATACAGCCAACATACAGAATTTTCACCACTATGATGTCAACATAATGATGGGGGGAAAGGCACTAAATAAAATACATTTCAGTGCCCAGACAATTCTAAACTAATGTTTAAGTGATTAAAAACTGCAATTAAGAATTGAAAAATGAAAGAAACAGGTATAAGCCATAATTCACTATAAATTACATCCTTAGGTTTCTTCCTGAAAGCACCCTGATATTATGTTTTTTTTTTCTCCACCTACATGGGAATATCTTTCTTTTTCTTCACTTTTATGTGTTCTGTAATTCCTTCCTGCCTCCCACACAAATTCTCACATAAAGGCATCTAGAGTGTACAGGGGTTCTATCATGTTTAAACAAAAGAAGAAGAGTAATTAGATCCTGAAAAACTGGGATGTCAGGGCAGGTCATGCACGGATCCTGGAGTCTTTTTTTTTTTTTAAAGATTTTATTTATGTATTTGAGAGAGAGAGAGAGAGAGAGAGAGCGAGCATGTGGGGGGAGGGGCAAAGGGAGAGGGAGAGGCAGAGTATCTCAAGCAGACTCTGTGCTGAGCCCTGAGTGCGGAGTCTGATGCAGGGTTCAATCTCACGACCCAGAGATTATGACCTGAGCTGAAATCAAGAGTTGGACGCTCAACCAACTGAGCCACCCAGGTGCCCCTTCTGGAGCCTTTTCACTGAGGAATTAAACAACTTAGTGTACTAGTTACATGACATTTCTTAGCTTATTCAATCCTTTCTCCTAACATCTCCCAGAACCTTTTTTTTTTTTTTAAAGATTTTATTATTTATTTGACAGAGAGAGAGACAGAGAGAGAGGGAACACAAGGAGGGGGAGTGGGAGAGGGAGAAGCAGGCTTCCCGCTGAGCAGGGAGCCTGATGTGGGGCTCGATCCCAAGACCCCGGGATCATGACCTGAGCCGAAGGCAGACGCTTAACGACTGAGCCACCCAGGCACCCCTCTCCCAGAACTTCTGAAACAACTTTTTGCAGTTTAAGTATTTTCGTCAAAAATCAGTTAGGAACAGAAAATGGGAACAAATAAGCTATTTAGAAGGATTCCTTCTCTTTAAGCTCTAGATTTCATTACCCTACTGTCCCTATGCTAGGAATACAGAAACACTTACCTTCCACCGCGCCCAACCCGTCTTCGTGCAAATCCAATACACCTTTGGGGTACAGTGAGGGTAGTTAAGCAGTATCTGTATCGTACATCCCCTAATCCTCCATCTTTAGGACTAGTCCAAGGCCAGTTGCCAGTTTGGTCTAAGTGAGGCTAAAAAAAAAAAAAAAATCCAAATTATTTTGTCAGTTAAAGGTGAACAGTTTGTTATTTAAAAAGAGAACCTGAAACTTACAGCATAGTACTGACAGCCTGCTTTCCTACGGAAAGCAAAAGGACCATCGGGATCATTTTCTTCTTCAGCTTCCGAAGAGCCAGACAAAACCTTTAAAATTAAATGAAGTGAGTCAAAACATGTGACTTCCTCCATTTCTCCTCTATATTCATAGAGAAATTTGTGTCTTTACCTGGGAGAGAGGTTCTTCATCCGAGCTGGGAAAGTCATACTGATTTAAATCTTTAGCATTAAAGACTGGCAGTGCAGCAGGACTCGTCTGCTGAGGGGCTGTAGCAGCAGACGATGGTAAGACTTTGGGCTTCTTTTCATATTTACGTTTAGGTCGGATAAGATCGGCTTTATCTTGCTGCAATAAAGTCATAATATTAGTCAAACACTAGAAACCACGTTCAACAAGCCTGCAGTTTGGGGTAAGTTTTAAAAAGAAGTTTAGAGCTAGAACGAAGTCATTTATACTCAGAAGAGCTATATAAGATGCTTATGTTTTGTCATCTTATATTGTAAAGTCTTACAGGTTGGTCTCTGTGAAACATGGATAAAGTTCCTACAACCTAAACATAATCTCATGAAAGATTTTGTTTCAGTTAAAGTAAAAGAAGAGAACAGAAGTTCTTCAGCTTCTGAAAGCCTGTAACTGCAGTTAGTATTTACCATTAGCTCCTGTACCTTTTTCTCAATTTTCTATCAAAATTCTAGAAGAGAATAAAAGAAAAGGGGGGGGATCTAGTATTTATTCTAAAGAGTTACCAAATCAATTTTGGGAAGATAATAATGCAAACAATTTTACATACACACAAAGCAAACCTCATAACTTATACTGTGGAGGTGTTACAAAAATAATAGTAAGGATTTGGTAGCTAAACAATAAAGGCTTTCTGGAGTGAATTTGGGCAGTTTTAGGTGATAAAGAGATGAAATCATGAAACAGGGACAACACAAGGATATATTACAGAAGCAGGAGTGACTGAGCTGATGAACACGGTGCATGTTAGAAATATGTATGCAGGTGGACAGACAGCAAAAGCTAGGGGAAGTATGAAGTATGCAATAGGAAAGAAAGGTTAGAGGCAAAAATGATACTTGTTGGGAAGAAAAAGATCATGGCAAGTATCATGGTTGTGTACATATGCTAAATATTTGTATCAAGTTTTAGGTAGTTTATGGCATTATGGTTCTTTTTGGGAAAAGTAAATTATTAAAAAGTTCATCTATATGGTATCTCCCTTTATAATTCCTACTGTTGCATCGACAGGTCAGTCTCGAATCAAAAGCTCACTTTGCAGCATATTTCACGGTAGGGTTTATATGTATTTTTCTTTTTCACTCTACTGATAAAACGCCATTCTGTTATCAGCTACTGTTATCACAAAAATATTTACCACCTTATTTGCTTTGAACTCCTTCACATCCATTGCTTCCTGATGTTTAAATTGACTGCTATTATTAATAGGGATGATGGGGATGGCATAAGTAGGTTTCATTGGCTGTCTCTGTGCCATAACCTCGGACACGATCTCTCCATTGTAGTCACCCAAATTATACCTGAAATTATAAAAAAGAAAGCTGCAAAAGTTAAAGTTAGTGCTGTAAATACCTAGGACTATTAATATCTGAGATACGATTATAAACACTGAGTAGACTTACGGTAAGATTAAACTCTGATAATTTGATGAACGCTTATTAAAAATAAAGAGTACATAATTCCTTCTGTTTCTTCCGTTTAGGTTTTGGCTTATAGCTTTATCTTTGCACCATAAATACATGACTGGGGTAAAAAAAATAAAGGTTCGAAATTTAACTTGCCAATTTGGGTGAAAGATTTGGTGGAGATGTTGAAATTAATGCCCACAATGGTGCTGAGGAACTTTCTGCTAATTTGAATTGTTTGTGCTATAAAACTAATTTTCCTGAAATGAATTATGAGAAATTTAATAGTGGTTTTCTTTGGAGATACTGACTAGGAAATAGGAGAGTGAGGCTTGAAGTTGTCACTGTGTACCTTGCCAAATGGTTGAGTGTTAAGATTATGGGACTTTTCCCCTCCCTTCTTTATACTTCTCTGTTAAAAAACCCAGTATGTATTTAAAAAAAAAAAAAAATCAGTACCATCTAGTAAATTAAAAACTTTAGAATTGACAAATGTTCTCTCCCTCCCAGCCTTGCACTCAACTCAAATAAGGACAAAAGAATAAGATTATACCTGCCATATTTTAATTTTACTGAACCCAGTCACTTTTAAAGAAAATAGAGAAACACATGTAAAATTATGCAAAATATATCATATCACACATTTAATAGTTTCTACTTATTATTAAAGGAAGGTATTTCCAGGGTTAATTGCTTAGGTACCATACTTCAGTATACAAAATGCTAATGGTACGATACTTCCTGACCCTATTAAAGTATACTTTACCTCTTTTCCATAATTTCCAGTGTTAAGTGCAATAGCTCCCTTTTACTCTTTTCTCTTCTTTTTATCATCTCTAGAATAGTAACAGCCCGACTCAGATCTCGACGCAGTTTAAGCATTTTTTCATAAGAGGCTTCATCGTTTTTGCGATTCTGCAAATATGAAGTTGCTTTTTAATGTCAATAACATTTCTAACTAGAGGCATTCTGAACACAGTTACTAATATATATGAATACATACATTTGAAGGGCTGGTTAGAATTTAAAGACACTGAAAGGGAATATGGATCACCAGGAAATCAATTTTATATGTGATTTTTAAATAGTTTAACATTAAAATATATCATTAATAGCTGTGTAATGAATCCTAAGGTTGATTCATTTTAAATTAATATTTTTCATTATTTTGCACAGAAAGTCTATTTAAATACAAATTAAAATACAGCCTTCTGATGCAGAGATATGTCATAAGTATAAATAATTCTTCATATATTAAAAAAAAATTACAAAAAGTTTTCCAAATTCACTTACTTTTCGAGTCTGCATTTTTTCAGTACGTCTTCTAAAAGCCACATAAGGATCATTTGTGCTGGAACCATCTCTCTTCTCTTGTTTTACTGATGGGATAAGAGATGGCCCTCGACAGTTTTTTCTCTTTTTAATCCAGTATTCATAAACTTCTCTAATTAATTCATCGTCTTCTTTTAGCAGTAGCTTGGCTTCCTGCAGACTGACTGGCTAAATGTAAAATCATTATGTCATTTTCATATAATACATAATAAGGTTCAAAAGTACTTCTAACTTTAATGACAATAATCAAAATAACAACTTTTTTTTTTTTTTTTTTGACAGAGAGAGACACAGCGAGAGAGGGAACACAAGCAGAGGGAGTGTGAGAGGGAGAAGCAGGTCTCCCACAGAGCAGGGAGCCTGATGCGGGGCTCGATCCCAGGACCCTGGGATCATGACCTGAGCTGCAGGCGGATGCTCAACAACTGAGCCACCCAGGCGCCCCAAAATAACAACAGTATTAATAACAGCAAACGTGGAGTGCCTTATACATGTCAGTCACTGACGCTTTATATACATTAGTTTAGTTAATTTTCACGTCAATCTTATGTTTATCATCTCTTTTACAGAAGGGGAAACTGAGGCACAGAGCTTTTTTTTTTTTTTTTTTTTTTAAACGTATCGCTCAAGATTATACAGGTTAGAACTGGACAGCAATGGGATGTGAATTCATGCTTATTAATTCCAGAGACTGCTCACTTACCCTCACCCCAATATTATCCTGTTTCCATATACATATATATACAGTGAAGTTGTACCTGCTGACCACTGCCTTTTTCTAGACGGTCAATCATCTCCTCAAATTGCAATGGGCAGATGTCCATTTTCTTTTTCAGTTTATTCACAAATACTTCATCTTCAGAATCCAAATCATAATCAGGCTGTTCAGCATCCAAACTAAAAGCTGACAGAAGAAACCATAAGCAATCATTTACTATGTGAATCCACTGACAAAAACCTCTCAACAGATGTCTGGATAGAAACGAAATCTAGATTTTCTAAAGAAGTAAGAAATTTATGCTTCCCACACTTAAAGTTACTGTTAATATAGACATACACATAAGTCATAAAAGACAATGGGTGTGGCCCCTTCCCCCACCTCAAAAATAAACTAGAAGCCCATTATTAAGAACATAAAGAGATTAAATGTATTGGATTCAACGCTACGAAAATCTTATAGCTAAAAATGATAAAATATCAGCAATTTCATATGGTTTGATATAATATAAAAGGTCTTTTAAATAAGATTGTTTCTAGAATAAATCCTACTTAATAGATTATGTAACTTCTTTACCAAATGCTTAGGGAGTGGTATTTAAAGCTGAAGTGTCAGAAGCCACTGCCAAGAACAGTAATCGCTATCACTCAATGAGTGCACTTCTGCTAAGGAGGCTTGTTTCCTCATGACAATCATTGTCATGGTGACAGAAATGTGGTATCTTTCTTATATTTGTTAAGATTTGAAAAATACGCCAAGAACCACATTATCAAATGTCATTCAATTACGTGTCAAAATTAAACTAGGCTAGCAATAATATAAGTGAACTATTAAATAGCCTGATATCAAAATGTCTCACACCTTTCCCTTGCTTAATACCTCTTAACTTCCTGTCACCTCAGAATCCAAATCCTTAGGACCGTATGAGGTCTTTTTTTGACTTAGTCTCTCCAGTCTCATCAGTACTTTATGATGTAGCATTATCAAATTACATATATATATATACATACATATATACAATTTTTTTTAAGTAATCTCTCCACCAGCGTGGGGCTCGAACTCACAACCCCGAGGATCAGGAGTTGTGTGCTCTACCAACTTAGCCAGTCAGGTGTCCCTCAAATTTCACATATTTCATACAGCATGCTATTTCACGTCTTTAGGCCTTTACATTAGCTGTTTTCTGCCTGCCCACCTAACGAATGACTGCAAACCACCTGACTTCAAGTCCTGTGGAATTCCTTCCTGATTGCCCCCAACTAGTAAGTGGTTCCCAGCCACTTTTATCTTTTATTGATGCTATGAACCCTTTCCCAGAAAAACAGACTGTGTGAACATATAACATTCTGCACAAATTACAAGGAATTCAAATATCCCTAAAAGCTGTGGCACCAAGGTTAAAAATTCCAGTTCTAAATCAATGACCTTCTTTTGTACTATTTTCTACACATACTTTATAATCTACTTGATAAATATTAGAATATGACTGAGCTCCTTGAGAGGAGGCACTGTGACTTATCTGCAAAGACAGTAAACATGTTCATCTTGTATGCCAACTCTGCAGTACTTTACTGAAAAGCATTCTGATACTGCCTTGATTAAAGTGGGGAAAAAAAACCCTGAAAAAATATGTAGTTATCCATTAGTGATATCTGTGATAGGTACAAGAGGGGACCCTTTGGCTACCCCAAACCTCCCTCCCTGCTTCAAGTTTAACATAGTATCTGGCCTATAGGAATCCAATAAATATTTGTAGAATTGAACATATTATATCATTGTTTGTTTTCTGCTTTGACCTATATTACACTTCTGTAATATTCCTAATTAAAATATTTAGATTCCTTCATAAAAATCTCTATATGTTAACACCTCTGAACCCATGTTTCTTACACCCAGAGGCCCTCCAATGACTTTCCATGATCTATTTCTGTTTGTTATTTTGATGTAAACAGAGCTGTTGCAGATCCTGAAGTAGGTTAAACACTGTCTGTTAGATTAAAACACTTGTTTTCTTGGGTCCCTAACCAAAACAATTCATATCTGCATTGTTCAGTAGGATAACCATTAGCTAATTCAAATCAATTAAATTAAAAATTTAGTACCTCAGTCACATTAGCCACATTTCAAGTATTAAATAGCTACATGTGGCTAGTGCTGTACTAGAAAGCACAAATAATAAAATATTTCTGTCATCATTTAAAGTCCTATTAAAGAGTGGTGATCCTGCTAATCCAGAAAGCCAAGCTGACAGGGACCAACTAGCATTGTTCTGCTTCTTAAGGGCATATTTTATATATGTTTAGGGTCTTATTTATATATTACTTGGCATCTTCCACTATAAAATTTTTCAGATCAAATCATACTTTCAAAACTTAATTATTCACAAAAACGAAACAAGCTCACCTAATATCACCTTACGTTTGCATTACCAAACTATATTTGACATATATCATGAATGACAAGTCACATCCAACATACCGGGGAAGGCAATCAAGACTGGAAAGGAAGATCCCTAGGATAGGGAGCTCAGTGTCTTTTCTACGGAAAGTTAACAAGTATCTGAGGGTCAGACTGCTCTCGCCTCTGAAGAAGCTTTCCTTTTACAGATGGTGCAAACACATGTAAGATCTTAAAATATAAGGAGAACCAAATCTTGTTCAGACATAACACTAAAGCCCTAGAAAAATGCTAACATGTAAAAAATCACTTTAGGATTTCATTTGACTAAAAAACCAGAGCCAATGACTAAAGTGCAATTTAGCTCCAGCCCAACCTGCCCCTTCGAAATGACAGCAGCTGATAAAGATTTAACATAGTTATCATGGTCCTAGAAAGAGGAGAATCTTCAAATTTTCTGGGCCATGTTACTGAGTGTGTTCAAAGTAGAAAACAGGGTTTACAAAGAAATAGGCAAGTGGATTGTACCTTGTAATTAAGTTCTGTCAATTAAAATGAGACCTAGCTAGGCAATAATTGTTTAAGAACAGGAGCCATACTATATAGGCTAACTCCTTTTAAAATATTTTGATAGGGATAAACCCAGTTATGTCTATGGTTAAACAAAATACACAGATGGAAGAGAAAATGCAGTAGAAAATAAATCCAAGCAAAAAGAACACAATAGTACATACATGTACGTTTATTTATTTATTTTTTTTAAAGATTTTATTTACTTGACAGAGAGATGGAGAGAGCACAAGAAGGGGGAACAGCAGAGGGAGAAGGAGAAGCAGACTCTCCGCTGAGCAGGGAGCCCGATGTGGGGCTCGATCCCATGACCTGAGCCTAAGGCAGATGCTTAACCATCTGAGCCACCCAGGCGCCCCTAAATTGATTATTTTTTTTTCTTTTTAAAAGATTTTATTTGTTTATTTGAGAGAGAGAATGAGAGACAGAGAGCACGAGAGGGAAGAGGGTCAGAGGGAGAAGCAGACTCCCCGCCGAGCAGGGAGCCCGATGTGGGACTCGATCCCGGGACTCGAGGATCATGACCTGAGCTGAAGGCAGTCGCTTAACCAACTGAGCCACCCAGGCGCCCCTAAATTGATTATTTTTAAAGAAGATACAAAGTAGTACACAACACAGTCCTTGCCCTTATGCTTAGAGTCAAGTAACACAGATGAAATGTATATAAATATTTATGTAATAAATGCCATATGTAGCTCGGACTAAGTATGTATGTCTATAACACCAATAGTGAAAGGATATTTGGGCCCTAAAATGGCACAAATTGTGGATTAGAAACAGAATGTAATCCCTGATTGAAAAGAAGGCACATTATACAAGGCAAGGAGAAATTTCTCAGCCCAGGAATGGTAAGTGGGTTTCAACTCAAGCACTAGCCCTCAATGATTGGTAATATCTACTTGTAAAGTTCTTGAAACAAATTCTGAGCAGCAGAAAATATTGTTAATAGTGATATTTACTATGGTGTGGTAGGTATTTGACACATTTGCCTTAGACCTAAGAAGACAAAGCTATCACTGGCTAGCTAGATCATCAAAGTCTTCAACTTCTTTATATTCATAAGTAACTGAGAGCTTTGAGTCACTTTTAGAATGTACCTGAGGAGAATGAATGGAGAATCCCAGATTTGAAATCACAGATACAAAATCCTTTTTTTTTTTTTTTTTAAGATTTTATTTATTTATTTGACAGAAAGAGAGATAGCAAGAGCAGGAACAGAAGCAGGGGGAGTGGGAGAGGGAGAAGCAGGCTTCCCACCGAGCAGGGAGCCCGATGTGGGACTCGATCCCAGGACCCTGGGACCATGACCTGAGCCGAAGGCAGACGCTTAACGACTGAGCCACCCAGGCGCCCAATACAAAATCCTTTTTGATAAAATTCTGTGGATGATGCTCAAGATTTTACATGAGAGTAGTACCCGAAGAATAATGGCAGAAGACTGGATGTTGTAGGTGGATATGGAGGTAGGCAAAGAGAAGGAGGAAATGCAATCTTTCGGAATCAGGGCATAAAGACAGGATACCTCTATTCAGAGGTAATTTTAAAAGTAGGTTCTACAAAGATCTATTAAAAAAAACCACCTTCCTATTTAGAAATTCAGTTATAAAAAATTGCAAAATGAAAATAGTCTAGGGGCACCTGGGTGGCTCAGTCAGTTACATGTCTGCCTTCAGCTCATCAGGTCATGATCCTAGGGTTTTGGGATCGAGCCCTGCATTGGGCTCCCCACTCAACCAGGAGCCTGCTTCTCCCTCTCCTTCTGCCCTTCCATGTGCTTGTGCGCGCTGCTCTCTCTCTCTCTCTCTCTTGCAAGCGCTCTCGGTCTCTCTCTCTCAAATAAATAAATAAAATCTTAAAAAAACCACAAGAAAATAGTACAAGGAACACCTGCATATCCTTTACCCAGAATCACCTACTGTTAAATTTTATTTTATCATTTGCATGTGTTCTGTTTTATATCTCTAGCTTCTATGTACACTCACACTTTATTTTTTGAGGCACTGGAGGATAAATTACATTCATAATGGTTCCTTACTGCTAAATACTTCAGAGTGTATTTCCTTAGATTCTTTCATATAATCACAGTACAGTCATCAACTTCATAAATTTACACTCATAGAACAATTTAATCTCCTGCCTACATTCTGATTTTATCAGCTGACCCAGTAATTCATAACCTTTCCCCCCTCCAGCACAAGACCAGTCTAGGATCAGGTATTATTTTTGTTATTGTCTCTTTGGCCTCCTTTAACCGGGAACATTTCTATAGCCTTTCTTTGTCTTTTAAGACACTGATGTTTTTGAAGAATATAGCCCTCTCCCCAGAACATTTATTATTATTCCCATTATGATTAGAATATGCACTCTTAGATGGCATACTGCATACTCAACTTTCTTAGTCCTTCTCACAGTATCACATCTAGAGACACACAATGTTCATCTGTTCCTAATAAGTGATGATAATTTTCATTACCAGTCAAGAAATTACCCAATTGTTTCACTGCATAACTACTCTTTGTCCCCCGCCCCCTCCGTAACTAATAAACAGTTGGTAGGGAGAGCTTAAGGTCATGTAAATATCTTGTTCCTCATCAAAATTTTCTCTTATATTGAGAACACATTGACGATTCTTACATGATTCAATCTTGGTCACAGTAATAGCAAAAATGATCTTCCAACTCCAGTACTCTCTTCACATTGTACCACTCAGCTTTTGGCTTTGTACTACAGAAGCATGAGACTACTTGTCACCATTTTTTATTATCAGTATGGACTCCTGAATTCCTACATTTTTCAATGCTTTACAATTCATTATTATGTCTAATTATTCCATTGCTTAAATAGTCCCAGAACCAGCCAGTGAAAGAAATTCCTGTGTCCTTGTGATATGCCCCTGTCATTTTTTTTTTTAATGCTTAATTTCTGATATAATAAGAGGTTCCAGGTTCATCTTGCACCTACCCTTCCACAGCCCTGGAATCAGCCATTTCTCCACAGATTCGTGGTCCCATTTAATGGAGAATGGATTAGAGATGAGGTGCTAGGTGTGCTCATTGCTACCGAATAATCTTGCTTCTTGGCTCTTCCAGTGGACAGAGTTAGAAATGTACATATATGTATCTCCACACATAGGCATATATACATATATAAATGTACATCAAGATTACCCTTTAAAAAAAAGGCTTCCGGGGCGCCTGGGTGGCTCAGTCGTTAAGCATCTGCCTTCGGCTCAGGTCACGATCCCAAGGTCCTGGGATCGAGCCCCACATCAGGCTCCCTGCTCGGCAGGAAGCCTGCTTCTCCCTCTCCCACTCCCCCTGCTTGTGTTCCCTCTCTCGCTATGTCTCTGTCAAATAAATAAATAAAATCTTTAAAAAATAAAAATAAAAAAAGGCTTCCTTTCAGGATTAATAGGAGAGCCTTGAGACCCAAGTGCAAAAAGAAGGGGGTGAAAGAATTGTTCCTGCCTATTCTGGTCAGAACTGTTTTGTCCTTTCTTCCAGTATAAATAGGAAAGTCCCATCTGTATACTCTAGAAGCCTTACAGATCAGCAGCAAAGAGAAACAACATTACATGATCCTTTGGATTAGGAGATGTTGAGTGTCAAGCACTCAGTGAAATAGCTTAAAAAGTACCTAAAGTCTGGAACTAAAGAAGGGGATAATGGTTATAATATAATATGGGTTTCTTCCTTCAAAGCTCTGATTGGATTAAAGGAAGAAAATTATGATCTCTTCGCTAAGCCAGTTGAAGATAAGGACAGAGTTGAACTTTTCCAAACTAATGTTCAATAAAATGTTAACAGAGAACATGTAATAAATACAACTAGAAAATGCTGGGTTAAAATTAGCCTTTCCTGGGGCGCCTGGGTGGCTCAGTCGTTAAGCATCTGCCTTCGGCTCAGGTCATGATCCCAAGGTCCTGGGATCGAGCCCCGCATCAGGCTCCCTGCTCAGCGGGAATCCTGCTTCTCTCTCTCCCACTCCCCCTGCTTGTGTTCCCTCTCTCGCTGTGTCTCTCTCTGTCAAATAAATAAATAAAAATCTTAAAAAAAAAAAAAAATTAGCCTTTTTTTTTTCCTAGCCACAAGACTCCTAGAGCCTATAAATATGGTAATATGCATTATGACTCTGGGGGCAGGTAGGGGAATATAATATGTAATTATTCTCAAACATGTTTGACCACTGCTTTTTTTAGAGAATACTAGTTAACACCTTTAAAAAACTCCCAAGAAGAATTTGTGTAACATTAGCTTAAGAGATTTACACAACAGAAATTAGGGGAACTAAAATGAACCAGTTCATATATGTAATTCAAGGTAACATATCTTTCGTAAGTAATTTACTAGACCACCATCAGACAAAATTTTAACTTTATAGAAATTTATACTCATTATTTTTCTTATTTAGTGTAGTGTATTAAAAGACAATACCAAGTTTTAAGGATTAACATAAATCTTACGTAATTTCTTCCAGAAAACAGAATAAGAGAACTTTCCAACCTGTTTTATGAAGCCACTATCACTCTGATACCAAAACCAAATAAGACAGAACACGTACACGTGCACATACACATATACATAGCCAAACAATCTCTCATGAACCTAGGTGCAAAAGTCCCCAATAAAATCCTCCCCAACAAGGTATGAAAAAAAATAACACTACAGTCAAGTGAGATTTATTACAGGTATGTGAGGTTGGTTCAATATTTGAAAATCAACCAGTGTAACTTATCATATCAAGAGGCTAAAGAAGAAAAATCACATGATGCTATCCATTGATGTAGAAAAAGTATTTGACAACATTGAACACTGATTCACGATAAAAACTCTCAGTACTTTAAGAATAAAAATCACGATCTATAAGAGGAAAACTGATAAACTGGATCTCAGCAAAAAAACCTTTTGCTCTGTGAAAGACTCCGTTAAGAGGATGAAAAGACATATTATACACTGGGAGAAAAGATTTCCAAATCACATATATGACAATCTCATAAAAAGCAAATACAAAAAACCCTACAGGTAATATAATACATAATGATGCAAGACTTAATTATTTCCTTCTAAGACCAGGAACTAGGCAAGGATGTCTGCTCTCACCACTTAATATTTTAACACAGTATTAAAGTTTTAGCCACTATAATAATGGAAGAAAGAGAAATTAAAGACAGAGAGACTGAAAAGGAAAAATAAAACTATTTTTTCAGACTTCAGCATGATTTTCTATGTAGAAAATCTCAGAGAATCTGCAAACATCTCCTAGAAAGAACTAAAAAGGAATTTCAGTTAAGGACACAGGGCATAAGATAAACAATTTTACCTGCATTTCTGTATACTGACAATGAACAAGTGGAAATCAAAATAAAAAATGTAATACCATTTTCAATTGCTCCAAAGAAAATAAAACACGCAGGTATAAATCTAAAGAAACATGGTCAGGATCTGTATCAAAGAAGACCTAAATACTTGCAGAGTCATACTGTGTTCATGGACTGAAGACTCAACATAGTAAAGATGTCAATTCTCCCTAAAGTGATCTATAGGTTTAATCTAATTCCTATCAAAATCTCGGCAAGTTTCTTTGTAGATACCGACAAGCTTATTGTAATATTTACATGGAAAGGCCCTAGAATACCCAATACAATTTTGAAAAAGAAAAATAAAGGAGGAATGACTCTCTCTGATATTAAGGGTTTTATAAAGTTGCAGTAATCAAAACAGTGCTACTATCTTGGACTAAACAGAAATCAAGGGAATAGAATATAGAACCAGAAAGAGATCCATATCAATATGCCAGTTAATTTCTGACCAAGAAGCAAAAGCAACTCAATGGAGGAGGGATGGCTGTTTCAGTAAATGATGCTGGAGCAACTGCACACCCAGAGGTAAAAACCAAAACCAGAACAAAAACTCCTTGACCTAAACCTCACACACTCAAAACCGATCAAACACTTAAATGTGAAACTGTACACTTCTAGAACAGAACATAGGAGAAACTCTTTCAGACCCAGGAAATGGCAGAGGTTCTTAGAGTTGATACCAAAATCATGATTCACAAGAGGAAAACCGATTTAAACTTGATCTCATCAAAATTAAAAGCTTTTGCTCTGTGACAGACTCTGTTAAGAGAATGATAAGACAAATTATATACTGGGAGAAAATATTTGTAAATTACATATGTGACAAAGACTTTGTGTCTAGAATATACAAATAAAACAGAATCCTAAAACTCAATGTTAAAACAATCTAATTAGAAAATGGGCAAACACATATACAATCATTTCACCAAAGAGGATATATAGATGGCAAATCACATGAAAAGATATTTAATATATTAGCCATTTACAGAAATACAAATTTAAAGTATAATGAGAGATCACTGCATACCTATTAGAATGGCGAACATAGAAAAGTGATAATCCCAAATACCGACAAGAATACAGGACAAACTGGATCACACATATACTGCTGGAGATAATGTAACACAGCACAGATACTCTTGGAAATACTGTGGAAGTTCTTGTCAAACTAAAAACAGACCCAGCAACTGAACTCATAGGTATTTATTCCAGGAGAGACAAAAACATGTTCACACAAAAACCTGCAGATGAATATTCATAGCGGCTTTATTTGTAATAGTCAAAACCTGGAAACTACTGAAATGTGTTTCATTGGGTCAATGGTTAAACAAACATATGGAATACTACTCACATAAGAAGGAATGATCTATATTACATGAAACAAGCTGGATGGACTCCAAGGATATTATGCTAAGTGAAAACAGCCAATCTCAAAAGGACATACACTGCATGATTCTGTTTATATTGTAATCATTAACTAATATAATTATAGAAATAGAGAACATATTAGTGGTTGCCAGGGGCTAGGTTTGGCTATAAAGGAGTAACAACATGGAATCTTGTGGTGATGGTACAGTTGAGTTATCTCGATTGAGGTGTACAAAGCTGCATATTTATCCTGTGAATTTATAATTATTTAAAACAAAATGTTAAGAGAAACTCAATGGCAGCTAATACTAATTAGTAGACTATCTTGATTAATATTCCAATGTATGTATCTTTCCAGAGACAAGATACGTCAAATCTGTACTGATTAAAAAATTTTCTCCCCAAGTAAGCTACAATTCTGCTGCCATTTTATTGCTATTATTTGATTACAAAATCAGCAAAGTCAATTCCTTTTAAAATTGTAACTCTGGACTCTTCTGACCATAATTTAATCCACTAGTTACCAGTAAAATGTGTTTTGTGGGTTTTGGTCATCAATGAGCAGTCTATTTGTAAAACAGGCATTCCAAATTTTTTTTCTGTTATGATAATGTACATTGATTAATATAATTTTATCTTACTTAATCCTGCTTTAACCTAAAAGCATGCATTTGTAAGATAATATAACCTGTGGCTGTGGAAAACAGTTACATATATGGATCTGATGATGATCTGTAACTTTCAAATTGCCATGATTTTTCAGAGAACTAATTTTTATGTTCTAATATTGGTCAAGTTTGTTTAAGATGTCTGTGTCTATGTCTTATATGTAATTAAACATGGGAGTGGGCAAGAAAGCACATGCCACTTATTTATTTCACTTCAAAGTAACCTTTAGTAAATTGGAAAAAAACATTCTTTTTTCTAAAGGAAATCAATAAATTAAGGTGCAAGTTAGAATTAAAGAGAAAAAAACATTAAGTTAAAAATAGCAAATGCCAATACAGGCACTATCTTTAGTTTTGCATTTTCGTATTTAACAAATAGTAAAATAAATGTTTAGAATCCATGACAGAAACTAGATCATATGGAGGAAAGGTTAAATGAGAAAAGTAGTTAATTCATTTTAAATAATTTCTAAAAACAACACAGATTTATATGGTCCTGAAAAAAGTTTAGACAGGTCACTGGAAAACCCTCTTTAGAAAGGTCAACAACACAATAATGAAAGCTGTACCAATTTTACCTTAGTAAACTTTCAACTACGTTTTAAAGTTGTCAACTACTTGTGGATTGAGTGAATGAAATGTATTCTCCTAAGTTTATAAGCTCTCAGCTATTCACCATCAAATGTGATAGCCATCAAAGGATCATTGCTAATGAAGAACTCATCACTACCAAGTGAAACAAGTTACCACCTAGAACACTAAAAGTCAGTAGGATCACAGACCAGAGGTTGGCACTATTGGTCCATGGGCCAATACTTGGTTGCCATCTGTTTTGATCAATAAAGTTTTATTGAAACATAGCCATGCCCATCTGTTTACATATTGTCAACTGCTAATTTTGCCTTTCTTTCAACAGTATAGCTGAAGAATTGTGACAGACTGAATGACCCAAAAAAGCTAAGACACACACTATCTGACCCTTTTTAGAAAAAGTTTGCTGATTCCCGACTTTTACTAAGACGTTCTTTAAGGCTACTCATATCACTATTTCTGAATAGTAAGAAAACCATTTCTACATCTCAGGTATATTCCTTATCCTATTTGTCTAAAGTAGTATAAGATCACATGCTGAGATGAAACTAAACACTTAGGATGAAAATGCCATCTTTTTTGTCAGGCAGAAATCTCAATTTTAAAAGTTGAAAATGGGCTCTAGGAACTCTCTAGCTGATGCTAGTCAATGAAATGGGTACTGAAAATGGCCTTGAACAAGTAAAACTGTGTCAAGAGTTAAGCAGAAAATAGCTACAGAAAATATAATAATTAAAAGAGTAATTACTTACGCTGTATGTGAATAAGCTGCTTTGGCATCTTAAATTCCCCAGGATATATAGACTCATAGTAAGCAATATTACTTTCTGCTTCTGGGACTGGTATGACCATATTATCCCTCTTCTCGCCATACACCTGCTGTGCTGAAATAGCCCGCTGAAGATGGTGTTCCTAAAAACAGGAAGAAATAGGTAAGTTTATGTATTTAAAAAATAGCAAGCAGAACGTGTAGCCTTATTAAGACTTTTCTGTTCATTTGTTTTAAAACCGGATTTTATTTTTTATTTTATTTTTTTTTAAGATTTTATTTATTTATTTGGCAGAGAGAGAGCGAGAGAGGGAACACAAGCATGGGAGTGGGAGAGGGAGAAGCATGCCAAGCAGGGAGCCCAATGTGGGGCTCGATCCCAGGACCTGGGCCCATGACCTGAGCCAAAGGCAGATGCTTGACTGAGCCACCCAGGTATCCCAAAACTGGAAGGATTTTAGTAGCCTTGAAAGGATGCTAACAATACAATTACTGGTAAGCACATTTTAAGTAGAAACAAGATTTTGTTAGATACACTGTATATTTCCTCAATTTAAGAAATGTACTACACCAAAATTGAGTTAAATTATACAAAAAAAGCCAAAAAACTGACTAAACTGTTACTTTAAGTTTGCATTTTACGGATGAGATTCAAAGAAAAAGGGCTAAAACATTTACATTTGTATGAAGAAAGCAGGCTATGGATAAAAAAAAGTTATTCTAACCTTTTCATAGAATGCTTCATAAATCTGGAAAGCACTTTCATACAAATCAACTAATATGGTCTTTTCAAAGAAGGGCAGAGTATCCTCTCCATTTTTATTTGATGAAAACTGACACATTCAAATCCAGTCTTTTGTCTTGATAACCCCTTAAGAATTTCCAGAGCCCAGTATAGGGGTTGAAAACACATACTGGGTTGAAAGCCCAGTATAGGCTTCAGAGTCTGTGACTCGTGGAAAGACACTTTAGTCTTCTGTTTCCTAAAGTATGAGAAAAATAATCTACTTTAAGGCTTGGTTGGAGATTTAAGTAAGATAAATGTGCAAAAACTGATAATGCCTGGCATAAAACAGGTACTTGAAATAAGCTTTGGTTTAGTTACCACACAGGAAGATTTTACCAGTTTGTGATACCACCAGCTGCCATAAAAATATCTGTTCTCACTCAGCCCTATCATCCCTGAATTTTGGTAAACATTTCATTGAATTTAAACTAGCTTTTAAAAATATATAAAATTCAAGTTCAAGGATGAAAAATATTCCAATGGTATGAAAACAGAAAATTCCAGTCCTCATAAGTACCCTGTTTTAATTAAAAAAATATATATATATACTCATATAGGATTTAAAAGTCAGAATTCTACTGTGCAACACCTAGAGCTTTATTCCTAGGGCTTTGGTTCACTAGGTATATCCTGGAGATTTTCTATACGGACACTTCTACTACAATTTTTGCAGCAGCTGCATTGTATTCCACTGTATGGATGTACCATGATTTATTTAACCAGACACTAATTTATAGGAAAAAATCCCCTGGAGACAACCTAAATGCCTATTCTTCTCCCTGAATGCTACAAAAATCACACCTGTACTTTTATATACAAAACATCTTTGTGGATTTGTGAAAGCATCTGTAGGACAACTATAAAAAAGTCCTCAAAGGGCATATGAGATTCCAACAATATACACCATCATTCCTTGTAATATCTTTTTTTTTAAAGATTTATTTGAGAGAGAGAAAGCATGACCACACGAGTGGGAGGGAGAGGGAGAGAGAATCTCAAGCAGACTCTGCGCTGAGCGCGGACCCCACATTCGGCTCCATCTCATGACCCTGAGATCAAACCTGAGCCAAAACTAAGAGTTGGACGCTTAACCGACCGCACCACCCAGGTGACCCTCCTTGTAATATCTTCTTAATGACTCTTTTTAAATTTTAAAATCATCCATCTTGTCATTTTAGGTTAATTCTACTATAATGACGATTTTTTTCCTTAAATGTTGCTGCTGTTTGCTCATTTTCAAAAGAGCTACTTTTCTTTTCTGACATTTAAATAGATTATTTCCTTTTTAAGGAAATTGGCCCCATGTAATAAATTTTCCTAATATTTTCCTGAAGTATGACTTCTCATTTTGTTTAAAGTCTTTTTTCCATGCAAGAAAGTTCTATTTGTCACATTTATTAATCTTTTCCTTTATGATTTTGTCATGCTTAATAACAGGTATAAACTGTATACTCAAAAACTAGGGTGTAAACAAATACTTTCTTTTTTTATAACTCAATTTTAGCTTTGATTCGGGCTCCCTAATGGCCAAATGTACCCTCTTATACTTTGATATAGTTTGTTGTTCTATCTACTGGCCCTTATCTATTAACACAGGGTGCCTCCGTAAGCTCCGGCTGGGAAGTCAGTCACACCTTTTCTATTCTCAGATTCCTTCAAATGTCAAGAAAAATTTTCTTTGACCTATGCCCCACATACATATCAAACTCAAGGAGGAAGTGGGGAAGCAAGGCATATTATTCTTAATTTGCATTCTGTTCCTACTTTAGAACAATTAATCTATCATAATTTCCCGTGTAGGTGAACATGTGAGAAATATGGTTTATCTTTTTATTTTTTGTGTAAGGAGAGATAATTTAATGATTAAAAATGTACCTGTATCACAGAATAAATTTCCCTTGCACTTGGGAGTATTCCTAAGCTTTTTCCTACTCTATCCAAACTGTCTCTTATGCCAGTATTTAACTTATTTTAAAGTGTAGCCTCATACTACATTTTATTATCTAGTAAGACAATTCCTCCTTCATAATTCTTTTTCAGAATATTCCTGGCTATCTCAATTGTTTTTCTAGATGAAGCATAAAGAAAATTACTTTCTATGTGTGAAGCGGGACCTCTAAAGCATTTTGATTTTTACAGGCAATATAGAATGCTGGTTAAGAACATGGACTTTGGTAATCAAGAGGGCTCTGGATTTGAATGTTGGCACGATGTTTTAGTAGCTCTAGGACTTTAGGACTTGAGATATTTATCCCAATATGTTTTATTATCTGTCAATGTACACTGTTACCTACCATATGGAATTGTGGTTAAGATAAAATACCTGAGACCTACTAACTATCCAATATATGGTAGCAAATATATATCTTTCATTATTATAAAAGCTAAAGAGTCTTCCATATGCTTAATAGTTACCATTTATATTCTCTCTAGTATGAACAGTGTTCTACAGAAAGATTTTTCCTTATGGTTTTATCCATTTTCCATAACTGTGAACTCAAATTTTTGTTTATCAATATTAGAGTGACTACTTACTGCTTTAAAAAAAAAATCTTATTTGTAGTTTTTTGTTTTATAAAATATTTCACACAATTTTCTCCTATCTTTAACAGTCAAGAAAATGATTTCCCCTTAATACATGGCTTATAGGGGTGGTGTCTTGATGTGTACAACATACTTTCAAATGATTCAATTATAAAAATATTTTATTATAGAATAAGAAAAAATACAGCAAAGCATTAACAATTTTGGAGTCTAGTTTGAGTATATAGTTGTTCAGCTTTTCTCTAAGTTTGAAAATTCTTATAATAAAAAGTTAAAGAATAGGGTACTAAGGATCCTAAATGTGTATAATATGCAGCATTTATGGTTAAGTTCTAAGTCTTACAAAAGGATTCTTCAACAACTGGGGTATAACTTTATATATTCCTATTTACGCTCTCCCCATGTATGTCTGAGGACTCTAAGATAGGAAGGGGACCAAACATAGGCCAATATGACTAGAGCACGGTGGTGAGAGGGGAGAGTAACAGATGCTATCTGCTCAGGGGATTAACACCAAATCATGCAGAGTCATTGGTCATGTTAAAGATCTGTCCTTTTACTAAGAGCAAGAGTTAACTGAGAGGTTTTAAAAGATCACCCTAGTTGCTATATAGACAATAGACCATATTCTATAAAATGAAGTATGTGTAGCTTTTAAATGGTTCAGAATAATATTTAATGATATGGAAAAAAACCCCATCAATTTATGAAGCAAAAAAAGCTCTGAAAACTGGATGTTCAGAATATTTGTATTAATTACTCTTTTTTAAAAGAAAAAGACACGATTAAACATAAGCAAATTCAGAAAAAAGTTAAAGTAGATGAGCACATATACAAAACAATCCTTCTCTTTATACTCCTTTATTCCTTGTCTTATTTTTTCATAGCTCTTATCATCCTCTGACATGTCATATGTTTGTTCATGGCTGTCACCCTTTCCTCCCCACCCCTCACCTCAATCTAAGCATCATGAAGGCAGGGATTTTTGCCTGTTTCGTTCATTGCTAAACAGCCACCCTATAACAGTGCTGGGCACAGAGCACAGTGCTTAAATATTTGCTGAATAAATGACATATGTATGTATCCATGCATTCATGCATTTTGATATACATAAGTATCAAAGTATATACACCAAAAAGTTAACAGATTATCTCTAGGTGGTACAATTTTGAAATGTTCTTTTGTAATTTTATTTCCCGTATTTCTTTTTATTTTTTTTAAAGATTTATTTATTTATTTATTTATTTGAGAGAGAGAGAACAAGAGACAGAGAGCATGAGAGGGAGGAGGGTCAGAGGGAGAAGCAGACTCCCTGCCGAGCAGGGAGCCCGATGAGGGACTCGATCCCAGGACCCCGGGATCATGACCTGAGCCGAAGGCAGTCGCTTAACCAACTGAGCCACCCAGGCACCCTTATTTCCCGTATTTCTTAAAATGTACTTGTGATACTTTTTGACAAAAAAAAAAAAAAAAAAAAAAAGGAATACATTTCACAAAATGATTTTCTAAAACATCAATGATTTCTAAAAGACATAATTTATTTGGTTCAGCAAAACTTTCCCATTTAAGTTAGTTCAAGAGTAAAATACACTTTTAGCTTTCCAGGTAAAGAAAGTATTTTTAAAACCCAAAACTATATACATCTATTTCTAGGAAATAGAATGTTAAATTACATAATAGTAACATTAAATTATAAGTGAAAATGAGATTCTTGCTTTGAGTAGAAAGATGTAGAATGGTGAAGCCAAGTAACAAATGAAATAAACTAGAATGAGTTCTGAATTCAATTCAGTAATTATTGAATGCCTTGACTAAATACCTAAGATAATCCAATTTTAAATTACAATTATATAAAAAGTTAGAAGTTCCTTGAAGATAGTATTTGTCATTGAAATTTTTGAATAAATCTACATGCAACATTGAATAGGCCAGCTGTGTTCAAATAACTTCAAATAGTCCAATAAAGAGTTTGACAGTTAAAAAAAGACAGAATGCTGGATTCTAAACTTAGATTTTTTTTTTTTTAACTTTAGGACTTCTAAGCGCTTTTAACATGCTAATGTAAGTTGTGGTTGTTCCACAGCAGGGATGCAGTCATTCAAGCCTATGACCACAGAATCATTTTTTCAGAAAGTATCTATTAATAGCTCACAGAGAACTTTTTAAATACAGTTTGGGAAATGTTGGTATAGAACAAAAACTAGAGATACGGAGCAGAATATCTAGGATTAAGTTTATTCATTCATTAATTTAGTCCTTATTTATTGAGTGCCAATCATGTACCTGGCACTGGGAACACAATGTTGTAAATAAAATACACATAGTTCCTAACACTGTAGAGCTTACACTCTAGTAGGGAGAACAGATACTAACAAGACAGCCCTAAAAATAAACTGTACAGTGTGATAAGTGCTCTGAAGAAAAAGATACAGTGTGTTATGGTAAAAGAAAAGGACATCAAGGACAGTATCATTTTCACTAGTGCAAAGGGACATTTAAGCTAACATGGCAGCAATGGGAGTTAAAAGATTGTTTTAAGAAAAGGGGATAACTATTTTTTTTTTTTTAAGATTTTATTTATTTATTTGACAGAGACACAGCGAGAGAGGGAACACAAGCAGGGGGAGTGGGTGAGGGAGAAGCAGGCTTCCCGCTGAGGAGGGAGCCCGATGCGGGGCTCGATCCCAGAACGCTGGGATCATGACCGGAGCCGAAGGCAGATGCTTAACTACTGAGCCACCCAGGTGCCCCAGCGGATAACTATGTTTGAAGACCACTTATGTATTTGACACAGTGGGTAGGTTAAATATCTTTATATTATAGAATATTTATATTAAGCACAGTTGCAAGAATTAATCACCAAAACACCAAGAAAAATTCCAATTTTTCATAGAATAACAGAGGCATAAATTCTCGTTTGGTTTTACAGGTGAACAAAGTAAATAAAATTAAATAACCTAAAGAATTCTTTAATATTTGATCTTACATAACTGGAATTAGATGAACTACAACTTATGATTAAGCAAGTAACTTAAAAAAGCTTCTTGCACTGTAATTATGTTTTCTATACGCAGCAATACGGACAATAAAAAACAGGATCAGAAAAGACTGAACAATGATCGTAAGGTTCAGAGGCACACTGTCAAGTCTCTATGGACCTTGCTATCATGGCACTGGGCTCCAAAGTATCCACTCTTGTTATTTCAGCCTGCCTAGTACACTGAAAGGGCATGGGTCTTACAGACAGAGACCTACTCAAGAATCCTAGCTTCCTCATCAGACAACAGCAAATCACTCTGCTAGCTATTTGTATTATTTTTTGTTTTTTTCCCCTTACCCATCTTTCCCTCTCTTCTCTCCATCAGTAAATGTTTTTTCTTTTACTCTCCTCTTTGTTATTTTTGTTTACCCCTAGAAAAATAATTGCCCTTCCAGGTGGCTTTTTATGGTTTTTGTTAAATACATTGGTAGTTAATGTGAAAGGATTAACTGTCTCTGAACAAGGCATGTCACTTGCATTTGAGAAATCAGAAAACACCATTTTTAATCATTAAGTGAGAATGACATTACCTATGTGTAGATAAAACCTATCTGAAGAGACATTACTGCAAATGTGTCTTAAACATCTGCTCTGTGCCTCTGCTCACATGGATGGAGACATCTGCTGACATTACCATTCACCATACCCCCACTCCACCATGGAAAATTCCCACTTGGTTCTTCAAAGTCTGGTTTAAAATTACCTTTCCTCTCTCTCCCCTTAGCAGAAATGCTCCCCATTTTGTGCTTCTACAGTACTACAGTCTCTACTTAGAAATTATAATTATTTGTTTATATACTGATCTCCAAAATGTAGACACTATGTTTAATTAACCTTTGTATTTTTTCCTTTTAAAGATGTATTCTCTTGTATTATTTGGGGACTCTGATTTTTTTAAGGATGAGGACTAAATACAATTATCCTGATAACCTGCTCCGCATCTAGTACAATATTTTCCAGTACTTTATAAAATATCATTAAAGAAAAATGGTATCAGTCTAAATAAAATGCATAAAAAATAAAAAGAATATTTCTATTTACTTTATAATATCTAATACATATTAGCAAACCAAAAGGAGCTATTCAAAGTTATATTGTACAAATTCCTAAACAAAGATTAAATTATATTCACTTATTCATTAAGGTTTTATTTAAGCAAATAATGACCTTAACACTTAAACATAATAATTAAGACCACATTTAGACCTTTTGGGTTATGGAATTAAAAACAGGTTATTATATGCAACAATGCATAAAATTCCTTGTGGGGAAGTAAGTGATTACTAATTTGTAAAAGGCCACTTAAGAAATTTAACCCCCGGATTATTTATGCATGTAGAGCTAGACTCCATTGCTACCTGAAAAGCACTGAGCTGAATTACTTTCTCTCCTATTTTCTAATGACGTTTCTAAGAACTAAAACATCAATGCCTATTCAGGAACATGGCTCCAGCAAGGACTCCGTAGTTTTTCTACATCCAAACAGCCGAATTCTTGATTGGCTCATTATTATAACTTTGACTGGTTTCTCTACATCCATTTTTGGCCATTCTTTTACAGAATAGCCAATCTGTTAATACTCAAATCATGCCATTATTCCATTTAAAATATTCCAATTATTTCTTACCTCATTCAGAATAAAAGCCAAAGTTCTTAAAACTGCTTACGAGGTCCAGCATGATTTGCATTCCCCTCTCCTTGTTACCTTTCTGGCATCATGTACGATTCTCTTCACTCACTCTGCTCTTGCGTACTAGATTCCTTGCTTTGTTCTCAAACTTAAATAGCTTGTTCCCTCACCTTCTTCAAGTATTTGTTCAAAAGTCATCTTTGCTAACAGATCATTCCTTGCCAGCTCTCCTACTGTACACCCCCCCAGAATGGCTAAACTCAAGGCTCACAACATCAAATGGTGGTGAGGATGTGGAATAACCAAAACTCTTATACACTGTTAATGATAAAAAGGTATGCAGATCTCATAAAACCAAACATACACAGTCCATAGGGCCCAGCAATCCCACTCGCAGGTATTTACCCAAGCCCACAACAAGACGTGAGTAAGACCATTCATATGATTTTATTCCTAACAGTCCCAAAGTGGAAACAACCCAGATGTCCATCAACAGGACAGATGAACAGACTAGGGCAGAGTTAATACAATGGAGTATTATTCTACAACAAAAAGGAACTACTAATACATGCAACAATATGAGTAAGTCCCAAAAACACTGAGGTGAGTAAAAACAGATTTACACAAGAGAGTCCACATTCTTTGCGTCCATTTATGTGAAGTTTTAAAACAGGCAAAAATAATCTATGGTGAAAAAAATCAAAACAGTACTTGTTTCTGGGGAGTGGTGGCAACAATTGATTGGAAAGGGGAATGAAGAGATTTTCAGTGATGACGGTAATAATGCTCCGTCCGTATCTAGATGAGGGTTGGGTTATGAAAGTATATGAACTGTCAAAATTCAGCTAATATAAACTAATTATTTGTGAATTTCTGTGCATGTAAATTTTACCTCAAAAGAAAAAAAAAGTAAATACTGAACCGTAATTAATGACATCTATGCTAAAATATTTAGGAAAACATGCACTATCTGCAGTTTCCTTTGATATGCACCAAAAAAAAAAAAAAAAAAGGCGAGATGATGGATGTGTGATAAAGCAAGTGCAGTAAAATGTTAATGGGAGAACCTAGCTAGTGGGTATATAGGCGGTCACTGCAAATTCTTGAAACTTCACTGTATGTTTGAAAATTTTCATAACAAAATGTTGCAAAAAATATGGAATCACTCCCCTCTCTTAACCCCAGAACACTTCATCCGCCCCCTGCTTTGTTTTCCTCTGTAGCACTTACCTCCTTATAGACTACTGAATTTACTTACTGTTTTATTTATTGTCGTCTCCTCTACTTAAAAGATAAGATCCATGAAGGTAGGAATTTGTTTTTTGCTTAGCTTTACCTCAGGTCTAGAACTGTGCCTAACACACACAAATATCCAATAAATATTTACTGAATGAACGAGCCAGTGAATTGGGCCAGTTATTTAAGGTCCACAAATACTGGCCTGGAACAGAATTCATAAAAAACTCAGATTAAATTTCATAAAAGCAAAGAAAAAATTAAGACTTGAACACATTTTGCCTTTGTATTTAAAATACTCAAGGTGAATAGTTAAAATAGTCGAAGATATGGACTATTTGAGAAGGAAAAGAACGATTCAATACTTATTATTTTCTACAAGGAATAAATGGTAAAAGATCCTAGGACTATTACCCTCTACCCCTCCTCCCACTTAAAGCTCAGGATCTTGAAATAACTTTTATTTCTAGAGTATAAAACAGTAAAAGATTGCTAAGGTTCAGGTAAAAAAGCCCAGTCTTGTTACTTCTCTGTGGTGTGAAATATTTGTCAATTTAGTACTTTTCTTACAAAATATTCAGGACATAAAGTTACTAAGTAGCATGGTGGTCAAAGGCAGCCCTAGTCAAAATTAAGTTCAATTTTGATGTTTGTCTTTTCATGTCCTTTATTTGGAGCCCTTACATCCCTTTAGACTTGGGTTGTCCTGCATTTACCAAGAGCCTACATGCCCAGTGTTATAACTGGCATGTGAAGGGGAAGGGACTAAAATTAGTTTCTTTCTATTCTCACAGGTGACAATCTAAGTGGAATGTTTCCCTAAAAATTAAATTTAAAAAGGCCTGAGAAGCTCTTTTTTGGTTATAATCTTTCTCCTGATGATTTCTAAACCTCCAACATATCCTGGAGAGCTAGTCATCTGCCATTATTTAATGCCTTTTAACTTATGCAGTCAAATAAAATACAAATGGTGTTTCTCATTTTGGGGGGTTAATACCCTAAAAATAAACAGCTTGAATAATCTAATTTAAGCGTGTCTAAAACTAAACATGTTTATATAATCTAATACAAACAAAAGCTATGCCAAGACTTAGTCCTTAGCCCTTGCACATACTCACTCTTGCAATTTCATCCACTTTCATAGCTTTAACTGCCATTTGTATGCTGATGACATGATTCAAAATCCTAATTTCTAGCCCAGATTTCTGCTAAACTCCAGGCTTATGTATAAAAACCTCTTACTACATGTTCTACAGATAGACTTCACATAACATGAACATCCCCATGTGCTGACTCTCCAAATCTATTCTTCCTCCAGTATTACCTATTGCAGTGAATTAACAGCACCATCATATATCCAGTCACCTAAGCCAGAAGCCTTGACTTTTCCATCTCTCTCTTGCTTCCAACTTCCCCATTTCCAAACAAGGCCATCAAATCCTATAGATTTTTCATTCATTTTAGGTCTAGAAATCATTCAGTGTTTTTTTTTTTTTAATCCCACTGTCTTCAGTTCAGGCAGCAACTAGCCTCCTTACTTCTGTTATCACACTGTTCTCCAATTACCTTCTATAGCTGTAGCTGCCAGGGTCTCTCTGAAAGTTGGATCCTATCACTCTCACATTTAATCCTTGCCTTCATGATGAAATTCAGACTTCTTGGCATGGCAAACAAGGTCCTTCATGATCTAGCTCTAGCTAATTCTTTTGGTCCAACACCTTACCACTTTCTACTCTGAATTTCACACTCTAGCCATAGGGAACATCTAACAGACCTTTCTAGTAATACCTACATGTGATGTTCCCTTTCTTTAAGTCCATCTAAATCTCTCTCTACTGTTTATAATTCTACTAGGATATCTACCCCTTTCAAAAACTCTCTTACAACTATTACATAACACTATCACAGTGGTAGAATAGAATACAGGTACAGGTGATTTTTTAAATGTCTATAAAAGTTCATATAATTAGCTGGATTCAAACCCAGCTGTGACTCTAGAATGAACTCTTTTATAAGATTTTATTTGAGAGAGAGAGAGAAAGAGAGAGGGCATGAGTGCGGGGAGGGGCAGAGGGAGAGGGACAAACAGACTGGACACCAGGACCCAGAGATCATGACCTGAGCCGAAGGCAGATGCTTGCTTCAACCAGGCACTCCTAGTATGAACTCTAAACGACTGCACTATATTAAATTCTCAAAAGGATGTAGAATCCCCATATATTGCTTATTAGTTACAAGGGAAAACTAGTAACTATACAGGGGAGAAATCAGCCCACACCTTGACTGGGTTATCAAAACTAACATTACCAATCAGGGGCAGAAAAATTATGTGCCTCAGGATGTGATACAATGAGACTACAACATCCTTTATATAAAATTCTACCTGGGAGTGCAAAACCTGAATCTAATTGAGAAAACATCAAACTCAAAATGGGGTCCTCTATTAAAGAAAAATATCAAAGGGACCGTAATCTTCAAAAACTGTCTGCGTCATAAAAGATTAAACATCCACTGAAATATTTAGGAATAAAGGGCCATGATGTAGGCAACTTACTCTTAAATGGTTTGGAAAAATATGTGTGTGTGTGTGTGTGTACATGTGTTTGTGTATAACAAGAGTGTGTGAAGAAAACAATAAAGCAAATTGGGCAAAATGTTAACAACAGATATGTGTGGGTGTACTATTATTTTTCTTGTAAACTTTTTGTAAGCTTGAAATTATTTCCAAGTAGTTTCTTTTTTTGTTAAAGAGTAAAAAGAAAAAAAAAAAAAGACTCCCTGAAAGCAAGAGGGAGAGATGGAAGTACTTCTTCCAGAAGTACTGCCAAATAACTGCACAATCTCTGATCTCTGTAAGTCAGTGAAAGTTTTCTGGCTCTTAATTTCCTTACCTAAACTAGATATTATCACAATACTGTCTTCTGAATAGTTGTAGAGATATCAAGTGTTATGTGAAGATTTCTGTGATTTTGGGAAATGCACAGACAGGGATAAGCAATGTCTAACAGTTTCTTTACAGAATAATCCTCACAGATTTTACACATACTAAAATGCACCAGATTTTCCAAATCAGTAATACAGAAGTCAACATGCCCTAATTATTGATTGACCACTGTTAGTGTGATTCATCTCAATGTTTGGTGGGACCCAGCCTTTAATTTTCAGGACGAAAAACTACGATAAGCATTAAAGTTATAATGTAAAACCATGGCATATAAAAACCATTCTCTTCTACAATAATAGAGTCTATCAATTTTGGGAAACATAACCTTATGACTCCACTGTTCAACTCATACTAAGGTGTTTTTCAGTAAGTTTATTTTTAAAACGGGGGGCTGTTTTTAGACTACAAAATCTGACAACAGAACTCCCTTTTATGGACAGTAATGCAGATTAGTGGTTGGCAAACTATAGCCTGGTGGGGGGCAAATCCAGCTCCCCATCTGCTTTTGTAAACAGTTTTCGTAGAACATAGCCACACTCATTCATTTACATATTGTCCATGCTGCTTATGCCCTACAATAGCAGAGCTGAGTGGTTGTGACAGACTGTAAGGGCTGCAAAGCCTAAAATATTTACTATCTGACTCTTATGCAAAGTTTGGAGAATCCTGATATTGATATAGTTATTTACGCTGCTTATTTTTGAAGATTCAGCAGTTGGGTTGTGGTAAGGTGGGTCACTGACAGACATGAAAGCATGCTCTACTATTTACATGGTGAAAATGACAGAGAGAAGAGGGAAGTAAGTTTATTATGTAAAATTGTATTATGTTCAGACCCTATATTAGATACGTCATCTCCACTCATAAGATGTATTATTATACCTATTTTACAGGGAAAGTGAAGCTCAGTAAGATTAAGTCACTTGCCCGAAGTGGTAGAAGTAGGATTTGGATTGAGGTCTGACTCCAGAACCCTATGGTCTTTCTGCTGTGGCTTAATTCCTCCTTCTTGTCTTCTTTTGCCTTCCCCATGTATGGCTGAGCTCTGGATGGTACTCAGGGGAGGACTCAATACTAAGAGAGAAGCAGAAAGGACTTTAAACAGCTGAAGAGATGAACAACAGCATCATGGCTACAAGGATCAGTGGAAAGTTACAACCAGGTAAGTTGAGGAAGTAACAGCGATTTCCTAACTTCTTTTACAGGATTCTCTTTGGAGTGCTTTACTAAGTCATTGCTCAAAAACTTAACTCTGGTAATACCCAGGCACTGTGTATATGAAGATTGGAGCTGCGGAAGATTAACTCCTAGGAGAACCAAGACCACGTACCTATGTTTCCTGTGTAACTAACTACTTTTAATCGTCTATCACCCCTACATATATAGAGGTCTAGAGTAAAGAGTAAAGTATGTTTCACTTTATTAAGTATTGTTTTATCTTGCTGAATTAGACAGTAGAAATACATTAAAATTTGTACTTCTTCCTCTGGACTTTCAAGACTTCGCTTACACCTTTGGCACCACATTTACCAAATGTAGAAACAAAATAATCTTCTTTTTACAGAAATAAATAGTAATAGGAGTTTCCCTCTAAGAAGAGAATCAGCTTTGAATTAAAAGCAAATTAAGAAGGAATTCATTTTGGCTTTAAAGTACTTTATTTAGGTACAATTATATAATCTACCATAAAATAAGTCAAGAGAATACTAAATGATTTACCACCCTAGAGAGATAAGGATCTACATAATAACAGATTGAAACAGTCTCAAGTTAGACTAAATTTGATCATTCCCTGTTCTTTCATCAAAAATAACAGATTTATCTACTGTATTTTCCTGCCAGTCAATGTAGCAATTGAGACTTAGCTGTTACACTTGTCTTATTAATATTTTGTTTTACCCATCAAAAATATAAACTTTCAGGGTTTGTACGAATGCTAAGATTTGTGCATGTTTAAGGTCACTGTGGAAAACACTAGAACGTGGCTAATATAGGAAGAAATCATAGTTCATAATACACTAAAACTAATCACACAAAATTTTCTTCCTTAACTAACACCAAGTCCCTTGGTTTCACCAAAACCACAAAACTCCTGGTGTAATTTCTGAAGGTGTGGTCTTCCGCAGTGGCTAAAAAATAAAAGGAGCTCTGATAGTCTCAAAACTTTCTTATTTAATTACATGTCTGTATCCTTCACTTACTCAAACTCACTCCCCCTTTATTTAAACTAACACATTGTTAGATGAAAATAATTATTTTATAATCTCAAATTATTCTTATTAATTTAATGCTATTTTGTACCACAAATTATCTCCTTGTAAGTTATAAAACATATTGTATGGGAATAAAATTTCTGATTTTTATTTTTATTAGAATACTCTTTATTAAATAGGAAGAGATATACAAGGTATACTACCTAAAAGCACACACTCTGATGTCAGAAACCTGGACTGGAATCCCAATTCTGCCACTTATTGTGACTTAACTTCTCTAAACCTAAATTTTCTTATTAGTAAAATGAGGTAACTGCTATTATAAAGGTAAATGAAATAAGAAATGCAGGTAAGCTCTTAGCATACACCTAGCACACTTTTATTAGTTTTTCATAATATAAATAATGATACCAACTTAACCTTTTTTCCTTATCAGTAAAGGGCAGAAAATGCTACCTAATTTATAAAGGTTGCATTGAGGAGTGAGATTATGTCTATAAAGTGGTGGTGTATTATTATTGTAACAGCAATTTCAATTTTGGTCTATATTACTAATAGAAATTGCTTTACTGTAGCTATATTTGGATCAATAAGTTATTAAGTCCAAATTTACCTTGTTTTCTTAAATGATATACTTTCTCCTACTAATCCTATAAATGCAGATACTTTATTTTATTTTATTTTAGTAGGCTCCAAGCCCAGCATGGAGCCCAATGCCAGGCTTTGAACTCACAACCCTGAGATTGAGACCTGAGCTGAGATCAAGAGTCTGATCCTTAACCAACTGAGCCACCTCCGTGCCCCAAATGGGGACATTTTAAATCTCCAATTAATTTTTATTGGCAGACTGTCACTGTTAAAACAATCCTAACCTCTGAAGACAGTAAAATCTCACTCACTGTAGAACTTTAAATGACAAATTCAGGCACCATACTATAGTGACCACACCACTTTTTCAGCTTTTGCAGAAGAATGAGGTCCTCTATACACTTTAAAGTACAAAAGGAAAAAAGAAACATGCACTGCAGTCATAAGGAAGCCCTGTCCTCCCCCAGCTTTCCTGATCAAGTGAAATTAATGGCACTTAATTCATTTCAAAGATTATTTTTACCATACACTTTACCCCACAATGGATATGAGATAACTCACTGGAACATTTTTAAACTAATTTAATGCTACCTCAAATAAATCTGGTTTCCCCTTTCCTATAGAAATGAGAGAAAAATGCAGAACTTTTATCTGGGGAGGAAGGGCAAAAGGTTACAAAACTCGAATAACATGCCTATAGCAATTTTAGATTTAATCCTAACACATTTAAATTATTATCTCTATTTAAATAGTTGGTATTTATAGCCATAAGAGAAGGAAAATTCTATTCTTTCTTGCAAAGGTCTTTAGGTTCATAGAAACATTACACAAATTCTCTTATTTCATAGCAAAAAGAGATGAAATAACTAAATAAAGCTTCCAGATAATATTTAAGACAAGTTTCCTACAAAAGTATTAAGTAAATCATGCTAAAAGTTTTGTATCGTCTTAGGAGCTGCATTAAATTTGGTCAGAATGAAAGGCTGATTCCACTACACCTAAACAAGAGTAAGCAATACACTTCCATGATCTCATTTTAAAGAAGTAAACTGTGGCAGACACTGTCATCTTTTTTTAACCCCATAAAGGCAAATCAATTTTCCAGTAATAAATGGTAGCAGAGGGCTTGTATTAGACCTGACTTAGTTAGAAATTATGTTTTTTTCAATCTGATGATGATGACCAAAATAAACATCTTAGGTAAGTGAGATATTTGTATTATAATCTGACCAAACCATGGTCAGAATGCAAAAGTTACTATTTAAATGGAGTGAAGAAGGATAGGTTAAAAATCTTAAGTTCAGAAGAGATAAAACATAGCTTACTGAAGGTATACTTTACAGAAAGAAAAAAAAAAAGAGATTTATTTATTTTACAGAGAGCGAGCAAGCAGGGGGAGGGGCAAAGGGAGAGAGAGAGAATCTCTAAACAGGCTCCCTGCTGAGCCTGGAGCCTGACCTGGGGCTTGACCCCAGAACCCTGGGATCATGACTTGAGCTGAAATCGAGTCAGCAGCTTAACCGCCTTAACCGACTGAGCCACCCAGGCGCCCCTGAAGGTGTACTTTTTATCTGTCTTCACAAATGTCCTCAAATATCCCCCTTTCTTCATCTTCTTCCCCCAATACACAAAGATAAATACTAAAGTATGATAGATAGCCTTTAGTTCTGTTCATCAAATTATTCCTGGCTGCCTTCCAGACACACAATAATATTGCGTTTTCTGGCTCTCCTGTGGCTGGTGGGGCTAGGTGACTAATCCTGGTCAATGAGTTGTGAATCAAAACAACTTATTATTTCTAGGCCAGAGTATTTAATTGCTGGTGAAAATCTGAAATCTCCTTCCACCTGCCACCATTCTTGAGTTGTTGACTGCTACATCTGCCTGGTTCCCCAGCTGATCCATGAAAAAATGTTACATAAAACAAGAAATAAACTTTTAAACTTGCTTGTTATCACATCATAACCTAGTTGATCCTGAATGACATAAACTGGTTCCAGAAGTGGGATACTGTTATAACACAAATGCGAAAATATATGCCAGTAGTTTGGGGGCCAAGTAGCAAGGAGACTTCTGAGTATGGAAGGCCGGTAATCCATATTAGGCAGTACAAAATACTTGGTAAAAGTCAGTTATGATAGCTTGAAAAGCAAATAATGTACTTAATAAACCTGTAGCTCTAGAAGAGGTTAAAAAAAACTGAACATTAAAATGGTGTGTTGGTTGCTCTGTGTTTGGTATTATAAGAAACACATTTTTAAAACTGTTTAGTTGGTAAGCAGGAATGAAAAGGAAGAGTCCAAAAATTTAGGGACTTGTTGCCTTTGAAGAATTCTTCTCAACCCCAGCCATAAGTGTAAAAATCAAGGCCTTTGGCTAACAAAGGAAGAGTAATCAACCTTGAGGGTAAGATTGAAATCAGAGTAGGGCCATGATACTTACAATAAAACATTTGAATTGATTCGAGTCTCAAAAGCGGAGACACAATTAAAACTGCGTTAGTGCTTTCAGTTGAACAAAATGCTCACAGGAGAAAGAGAGAAGACACTAAGAGTGTAGCTTTCCAGCAAAAGTTAATAGGTTTATGCTACTAGCAATTAGGAGACTGACATCTGATAAAGAACTATGAATATAGGCTACCAGCATACGGAGCTAAATGGAAACACATTAGAAGCCTACAAAGTTGTGCTGCTGACAATCAAAAATCAAAAGCCCAGATTAAAATCTGATTTAAAAATACACTTACATTAGCTCCCCAAAAGGCATATTTTCCAATACCTACTTCAGATGAGGCTAAGGAAAATGATGGAGAATGAAAGAATGTCAAGAACCACAAAACAATGGACTGGGGAGACCCTCGGGGAGAGAAAATTTAGTACCCAAACAAAAATATTCCCCATATCCAGGGGAAGGGGACCCTTATAAAGTCAGCCTGGTGGCATTTTTGGTTACTACGGATTAGGGAGTGCTGTATTTCCCTCAACCTTCCAATATCCAAATGGGAGTGTTTATTGTGGTTATCATGGCCCTGTTATTCCGACGTATACAGGGGTAGAGGGGTAGCAGGTGGTGGTACAGACAGTATTTTCATTTACAGATCTCCAGATCAAGAGAAACACATCCAAACCAATGAGAATTATGTGTAGAGAGAATTATGTGTATCACCTGGAAATCCTAATACTTCAAGCTGGATGCTGTTTACCTGGGACTTTGGGGATGGGTTCACTGGGGAGGAGATGAGGGTATTTTGCAGTAAAGACAGTGATTCCAATCTTTGGTTGACCAGAAGGGCAGATCTGTCATTAGTGTTGTTTGCCAAATATTTTTTTTTCTTTGCTTTCTGGTCATATGGTAGGATTGTACCTCCTAGTCCCTTCATAGTTAGTTAGGTGCAACCATGTGGCTCATTCTGGCCAATGAGCTGTAAACCTAGGTCACATGTAATTACTGGCCAGAGTATTTGAATCACTGATACAAGGTAAGAGATCTTTCAGAGTTCTTTCCTCTATTACAGTGTCCAGCAAAGTTCAGGATAGAGGCTGTTCTGTCAGCTTAATCCTGGAGTGGGGTCATGTAGAACAGAACCTCCAAATCAACCCAATGGACAATGAAGTCAGAAATCAATCTTTGCGGGCACCTGGGTGGCTCAGTTGGTTAAGCGTCTGACCTGGGCTCAGGTCATGATCTCAGGGTCCTGGGATTAAGCCCCATTATGGGTTCTGCGCTCAGTGGGGAGTCTGCTTGTCCCTCTCCCTCTGCCCCTCCCCCCACTTGTACACTCGTGCTCTCTCTCAAATCAGTAAAACCTTTGTTCTGATGATGAAGGGGAAACCATTAACATCACTGAATATCTGAGTCAGAGCAAGCTTATAGATCAACTAGTTCCAGTTCCTTCTACAAATGATAAAAATGAGGTCTATCTAGTTACATGACTTGTCTAATCACACAGTAACCATATGGTAGAAAAATTTGATGGAAACATCATTACCCTCATGTAATTCTAAATTACAATGGGATTTATGCTGTTAATCTCTAAACACCAACTCTGGGATAGATTGAATTAGAAACACATAAATAAATTAACAATAGGCCAGTCCAGCCTTTCATTCAACAAATATTGAAGGCATTAAGCTCCAATGCTAAAAGTACTTGGAGCTAAGAGTCATATGGTAAAGATTAATCAAATAATCACATAAATGAAATGGAAGTTTATAACAGTAATTGCTAAAAAAGATATGTTATGGGAGCATGTAACAGACCTATATCTTAATGGGTAGATAACTGAAGAAGTGACCTGGAGCTGTGATCTGAGGGATCTGTGGGAGATTACTAAACCAACCCGTAGAGAAATAATTCATCAGTACATGGCAAAAAATGAGAAATTATCCTGTGGATGGTGGGACCTGGAAGGCTTTGGAGGAACTAAAAGGAGGTAGGGGCCAGACTACGTAAGGCCTAATATATAAGCCACTCTAAGAGCAATGGGAGCTCTTTATAGGTTTTCAGCAGGAAGTGACACAACGAGATTTCAGTCTGCAAAGGACCATTGGTTTTGTTAATACTGGGGAAGGCAGTAATTGCAGTCTTGGAAAGACTTGTTAGGAAGGTACTCGAATCTAGCAAGAGATGACAGTACTTTGAATTAGGGAAGTAGCAATGGAGACGATAACATACGAACAACTTAAGAATTTTATTCAGGGTATTTTACGCTCTTGCTAGCCTATCTGAACATTCATCCCGATTCTCTAACTTCTCCACTGTAATTCATAGTGAATCTGAATGCATTAAACTGAGTGAAAAGACAGCATAACACCAAGATGTTATGGGTAGCATAACATATTTATATCATAAGGATGCCTCTCTAACAGGCCCCAGCAATATGTTTAGAAGATGCACATGTACTAGGAATGAGTGGTCATCTTGTTTCATGCCACTTCATATAGTAAACATTAGATTATATTCCATTATTTCCCAAATGATAAGGCAGGCTATTTAGGGAAAATTTTCTAGATCTAAATCTTAGAAATTACAGATGCTTTATATTCAAACTTAAGATTTATTCCAGGAAGGACTTAAGGTAGCTGGGCAGAAATAAAGGGACATTATAGTTATTTAATTGGTTTCTTCCTAGTGATACAAAGCATTAGGAATCCTTCCTAATACTTCTAGATATGAAAAAGAACTGAGGTTCAACTGAGAAATTTTATATGAAAAAACCCAATCCTAAAAATATAAAGACCAGGGTAGAATGTTAATCCTACCAAACATTTCTTTACTCTGTCCCATCTTCAAAAAAACCCCAAGAAAATGTTTCATCACTGCAGAAGTTAGGAGGAATTTCTAAACTGTATTCTACAAAATCACAACACAGAAGTTGTAACCAAAAAAAAAATACAATTCAATAGATGTTTTTAGATAGTGCACAGAAAAACTCAAGATAAAAGAACATATTTTTATGGAGTTGATTCTATGATATTTACCAATATACCAAAAAAAAAAGACTGCTCTTATTTTATTGGAATTGCATTGCAAAGGAAAAATTCACCAAGGGCAAAAATTCATACAGAATTCTCTCATACAGATGTCACTACAGTAGAGAAAAAGGAAACTTTAAATAAGGTAATAAAGTGGTATTTGCAACCCAAACCTTGGTTTACAAAACACTTTCAGATCAGAGAAAAGGCATTTCAATGTAAACACTAAATTAGAGTAAAATGACTGATTTTGATCTTACATGATTTTACTTATATTTACTTCAAATGGGGGGAAAATAACTTTTCAGGAACTTAATGTTAGAAGTTGGTTTCCACAGTTTCATTAGATTTTGAGTGATAAACTACCCAAAGTAAAAATAGATATTTCTGATCTTTACAACAAGGAGTTAAAAAGACTGCCTCATAGTTTATTTATCATATGAATTATAAGCCCCTTGAAGGAAAAGACATGACTATAGAGCCCATAATATTTATCATTATACTTTTTAAGTTTACAAATAGTTGATAAATCAACACAATATAAAGTAAATACTTTTAGCACAGTGTTTCACAAAACATATTTTTGGAAAGGTCATGACATTTGCTCTGGCTTAAACTTTTGGTATAATTATTAGAATGTCTCATGTCCTTCCTAATCTTACAAAAATACACAAAAATTATAGCTTAAACCCTACTTCATTAGCCTCACTCTAAAAGCTCAAAGACAGTTAAAATAGGTATCTGATTACCATTTTAGAACAAAAAATTTGTGAAATACCTAGATTTTCTCACAACACTTAAACATTAAGAAACATTTGTGCCAGAAAAATATTAAGTGTTTAAGATACAACTATGTTTCTGCTTTCAAAGGGCTTTCAGTGTAAGAAATAATCAAAGAAGTGAATTTATTTTCTACAAGTTCAGGTTTTATATGACAGGGCTTGGGAAGGTGTGTCAAGAAAGGCTTCATCAAAATTGACAGCAAATAAGAGTTTGTTGAGTGAACCCATGGAAAGAAAAGAGGGACAGCGTAAGCAAAGGTAGAACTGAGCAACTAAGAGAATACTGAGTACAATAAGTAGTTCAGTTTGTTGAGCACAGTGTTTCTGGTAGCCTACAACAGAGATGATGGTGGATCACTTCCAAGATTAGGTTATACAAGACTGCAGCTTGTTTTAGGCACTCTCCTGACATGAGCACACTCATAGAAATATTGCATCATTTGCTCTGGGGAAGCCAGATGTCAAGACTGAGGACAAACAGGTAGTAAATGGAGAGGCCCATGTGATGAGGAACAGAAGACTCCAGCCAACATAAGTGAGCCTGGAAGCAGACCTTCCAGTTGAGATGACTGCAACCCTGAACAGCTTTCTACAGATACCAAGCCACAATCACCTAAAAAAGCTACTCCTAGATTCCTGATCCTGAGAAAAGGTAGGTCAGATTATTTGCTTTAAGCTGCTAGGGTTTGGATAAGTAGTTATGCAGCCATAGATACACCTATGTTGGTACTCAGTCCTCACTGTATAACAAAAACCTAAAATGTTGGAATGGCTTTGGAACTAGACCATGGCCTCTGAAGACAGTATTAGTGAAGAAACTGTTAATAAAAGCTGCACGGTGTTTCTTAAGGCTGCAGATGAGGGCAGAAAAGTGAGGCAGATGTTAGAGGAAGGGGCAGAAAATTTACTAACACTATTATCTTTAGTTACGTAAAAAGTAGAAAATTTACCTAATAAACTGGGTGATTTAGCTAAGGAGATTTTAAACTGAGAGCTGAAAGTGCTAACTTGTTTTTCTGCTTTATATAGGAAAAAAATGACAAAAAATAAACTAAATGAAGAACTGTTAAAGAAGAGCCAGGACTTGATGGTTTTGAAAATGTGCAGTTTCTCCAGGATGCAAACACTGAAATTTAGAAATGGACTCTGAGCCAAGATCAAATCCAGGGCACTAACAGGAAAACATGGTCTAAAACTAAATGGAGGGAGTGACTATAAAATCTTTTGTTAAAACCTCAGACAGATCAAAGACTGTTCCAGATAAAAGGCCTGGTAAAGAGAACTCAGATTCTCTCAAACAATAACGCTTTTTTAGGCAGCTTAAGGGTGTAGTCTCTCAGCAGCAGCTCAGGGTAGTAAAAGTCTTCTCTTAGACATGTATGGCTGTGGCGTTCAACTAATGAAATAGACCTCAATAAAATACACAGAAGACCCACAAAGTTTTTAAAAGAATTACATATTCTGAAACACAGCCAGCTTAAACAAGCGACAAGAGACAATACAAAATGAAACAAGGTCTTCAGAATCCCAAACTGTTGGCAGGAAGCCAGCTAAGAAAACTCAGAAACACACACATTCTACCTTTCATGAAAAACAAAGGATGAGAAGAGGGCAGAGCCAAATGCCCAAAGGGCAAAGCTGAGAGTCTTACGTGAAATTATCCTCAGGAACTGACATCCAACCGAGAAACTACCATAATTTGTGTGACTGGATTTCAAAAATGCTTTGGACCGGGAACCCTCTTGTGTATACCATCCCCTACCTTCTGCCTCCTGCTTTGAATGGGGAATGCTTTATAGGATTATCCTAAGGCTTACCCAGTATAGTATATTGGGTATGTGAGGGAGGGGGCAGATATTTCTCTTTAGCTTTACAGGTTGAGAGAAATCTGAGAAGCTGTACCTAAGGAACTACATCTGAGCAGCATCAATATATCTGAAACCAATTTGTATGAGATTCTGGGATATGAGCTGGATACTATAATGGGATGAGACTTGTGGGGGCTTTGAAAGAGAGAGTATTCTGCATGTGGCTACTCTGGTAGCCAGCCTCCAATGATCCCCATCCTCCAGCATTCACAGCCTCGTGTGGTTGCTCCTACATTTACCAGACTTGGTTTGTATGACCAATAAATAGCGTATGACAGAGGTGACCATACATAACTTCCAAATTTAAATCATAAAAGACCACTGTTTCCGTCTCTCATGCTCTCTCATTTGTACTCTTTTTTGGGTCCTGCCTTTGGGGTAAGCCTGCTGCTATACTTTGATGACAATGAGACAGTAACGGAGAAGTTCATGAACAGAGGCCTCCAGTCAGTGATGAATTGAGGCTCGCTAACAACTATGTGACGGAGCTTGGAAGTGAAATTCTCTAGACTCAGTCAAGCCTTTAGAAGACTGCAGTCCTACCCAAGAGTTTTACTGGGACCTTATGACTCTAGGACAGGATGGTTCAGAGAAGCTGCTCCCAGATGCCTAGCCCTCAGAAACTGTGTGAGATAGTAAGTGTTTGTTGTTGTTGTTTAAAGATTTTATTTATTTATTTATTTGACAGAGAGAGAGAGAGACAGAGAGAGAGGAAACACAAGCAGGGGGAGTGGGAGAGGGAGAAGCAGGCTTCCCGCTGAGCAGGGAGCCCAATGCGGGGCTCGATCCCAGGACCCTGGGATCATGACCGGAGCGGAAGGCTGAGCCACCCAGGTGCCCCAAGTGTTTGTTGTTTTAAGCTGCTAAGTTTAGGGGTGATTTATTATGCAGCAATAATTAATACAGAATTTAAGCAGGGGAAAAGGAAAAGACTGGAAGTAGAGGTCAAGATCATCAGGGCCCAGGAAACCCCATTAAGGAGTTTTTGCATTTTATTCTATCAGAAAAAGGAATAATGTATGGATTTTAGATATCAAAGCAACAACGAAATTCAAATTTTAAAAAGATCACCCTGACAACTTTGAAAGGGGGTTATAAATTTGAAAACCAGAGCAGGGAGACCAATTAAGAAGCAATTATAGGGGCGCCCAGGTGGCTCAGTCGTTAAACGTCTGCCTTCAGGTCATGATCCCAGGGTCCTGGGATAGAGCCCCGCATCCAGCTCCCTGCTCAGCGGGAAGCCTGCTTCTCCCTCTCCCACTTCCCCTGCTTGTGTTCCCTCTCTCAGTCAAATAAATAAAATCTTAAAAAAAAAAAAAAAGAAGCAATTATAAATCTTTCAGAATAAGAGGGCATCCTAACCTTTTAACAGGAATTCTAAGATTCAAATGTGTAGATTTGTGTGAAGGACAGCCTTAAAAATTAAAAATCACTGAAGCGTACAGAACCTGTTAAAAAGTGCAGAGAACTTTTTTTTTCACCTGATGAATTCTTCAAAACACATTTTATACATTTTAGCATCCACTAGGAAACCAATCATGTGTTTAAGTTGAGAAGACAATCCATTTAGTTGACATACTTGTCTGCTAAAGGCCATGTTCTTTGATACCTTGCTTAGTATTTCACATTCTATCATAAACACAACTATAGGTGTATCAAAATCGGTACTCACTCACTATCAACACTCCATAACAAAAATCATTTGTTATAATGGAAATTTCTTGAAATTTTAAAAAACAACCTAAAAAACACATTTCTATCCTTAAAGGACTAAAAGTGAAACTAAAATAGTAAGTTAAAAAGATCTGAGCACTTATTATATGTAAGCCACCATGCTATACTTTACATAGGATCTCAATTAGACCACACTTGGGGTTAACTGCACAACCAGAACTTTAACTAAAACCTAATTCCATAGCTCATGTTTTGAGCCCAGTTGAGTAGATATTTTCAACCCTATCAATCAGACCCAATGCTCCTTCTTTTCAAATTCTTTCACTATTCTACTTTACGCATTTTTAAATATTCAATCCAAGAAGGTAACTGCAAAACAAAGGAGAAATAAAAGGAAAGTAATTTATAATAAAATATGTACTGCAACATGTAAATGCTTGGGTTATGTACCTAGGAAGACAAAACGAAGCCATCACAGATGCTACATGTCTACAAAGAATCACTGTGAATGTAACACTTAAAAAAGAATAGACTTTACGCTTTAGGTCTGTTGACTCAAATCCCACAAATGATGTTGATGAAGTTATTTCCAAAATGGTAACAACCCCTACAAAGTTCTAAATGAAATACAGTATAACATTTCCCTACTTTATATATATTACTTTATATACTAATAGCAACTAGAAATGTTAGTATATGTAAAAACTGTACAAAAAAACACTTTACATGTAAAATGGAATTAGGTCTTAGGCTCAGATAATTTACAAATGGAAATTTAACCTGTTAGGATGTTCTGGGGATAGTGAAAGTTATAAGGGCAATTCTTTGTGTTGCAGGACTACCCTTTGCAAAGTGAACTCACACTGTTCTTGACCCCAAAAGCTCTCCAAAACTGTGATAATCAAAAGCATCCCCACAATTTTCCAGAATGTCCTGGGGATGAGAGAATACTACAGTCCCTGTGGAGAACCACTGTAGAGAAAGGAAAGTTCTCAGATGCTCAATAACAACCCCAAGGTCCACTTACTGGATCCTAAAATAAGCATACTGTATCAAAAGCCTTCATTGTAAAGATATTTACAGACATACCTCCTTTCATTGAGCTTCACAGTTTTTACAGATTGAAGGTTCGTGGCAACCCTGAATAGGTCAAGTGTATAGGCCTCATTTTTCCAACTGCATTTGCTTATTTCGTGTCTTTGTGTCACATTTTGGTAATTCTCACAATATTTCAAATTTTTCATTGTTATATTTGTTATGGTGATCTGTGATCAGTGATTACGACTCACTGAAAGCTCGAATGATGGTTAACATTTTTCAGCAATAAAGTATTTTGGGGGGGCTTAAACTCATGGCCCTGAGATCAAGACCTGAGGCTGAGATTAAGAGTTGGATGTGTAACCAAGTGAGCCACACAAGTGCCCCAGCAATGAAGTATTTTTAATTAAGGTATGTACTTTTTGGACATAATGTTATTGCACACTTAATAAACTCCAGTATAGTGTAAACGTAACTTTCAAATGCACTGGGAAACCAAAAAATTCATTGGACTCGCCTTATTGCCATATTTATGCAATGGTCTGGAACTGAACCTACAATTTCTCTGAAGTATGCCTGTATGTAACTCCAGGAGTGATAGATGGACTCCTTGGAGTTCATCAAGCAGCCAGTTTCTACCTAGTGGGGATGCCCTTCCTTCAGGCCCTCACACCATATCTAGCTGCAGGAATGGCTCCATAGGAGTTCAGATTCAGATTATTAACTAGGAAAGTATCTTGAACTGTTTGTGCATCTGAGGTTAGCTGGATAAACCTCTCTTTACAAACAGAATCCAACTCCCTGGCTCTGACTTCAATATCACCTAATGTGACCCAATCTTCCGCCCTTCTCTGCCTTCCCAAACTCTTCTGCTCTGTTCTCTAGAGATTTATCAGTAAACTCTTCATACAAGTCTCAACTTCTTTCACTGTTCCCCCAACTTCCTTCCCTAACTGAAGCCTGGCAGTGTCTTCCAGAAATCGTACTCCCTAAAAGCAGAAGCCATTTATTTTCCCATGTCTCACATCCTTATAGGTGGGTTAACTATTCATCTTCCTTGCTTCACACTGCCAATCCCATACCATTTCTTCTTCGCTGTCCTTTCAAAAATCATAACCCCTCAGAAATTCATACCATCACTCTTCCCAAAGCTGACATACACACTCTCTTGGTCAAGTCCCAGAGCTCCCAGTCTTCTTGACTAATACACTTCTGCCATCATGACCTCACCCACATTGATCTTTTCCTCTATTCCACCTCGGCCACCACTCTTGTGATTATACTCTAGCTCTTGCCTTCACTGGTAATTGTGCCACCTCTGACATCTAAAAATCAAGCATCTCACTTTTTAACCACCACCCTCTCCTGACTTAGTTTCACCTATTCTAGCACTTCCCTCCCACAGAGCCTTTTATTTCAATGACTCCTACCACTCTCCACTATTTATCAGCTCCCTGATGTCTTCTTTCCCTGCCCACCCAGTTTAGATTCCATGGTCTATCATGATAATCTACCTCTCATCCCTCTCTTCTTCCTTTGTACATGCTGGGCAAATCTTCACCCTAAAAAAACCCCTATTGTATACCTATTTGGTGCCTGAACTCAAGTTTAAGGCTTGCATTCAACTGCTCAAGTGAGCTGACTGGTCTCACTTTAAATGATCACAAATACTGAGCCCTCAGCTAGTCCTTCAATCATACCACATTTGTCTAATAAGTTAGCTTTCCCACACATACCTTCATCTCTCTTAAGGTACCCCCCTCACTCTGAGGTGATGATCTCACCTCATACTTCACAGAGAAAATAGAATCATAGGATGAATTACCTCATTCTCCCACTGCCAATTCTAACAACATAACTGCATTTTCCCCTCACATACCTGCCTTCTTCTTACTTTTAAAGAGGAAGAAGTATTTCTGCTCTAATTAATGACCAATCCCCACTGTGAAATTAATCCAGGAAAGACAGTTTGAAGGAAATAGTTTTAAAAAAGTGCCGAGTAGAAGAGGGGATAGGATTATTTTATCTTTTTTTGACATCATTCCAACTATTACACTAAGTCTAAACTATTTTAACATTTTGTCTACTAATTCTATTACCTGGGTTATTTCTGTCTTTTTCTGTTGATTACTTTTTTCCCTTACTTGTTGGTTGTATTTTCCAGCTTCTTTGCATGCCTGGTAACTTTTTTTTGGGGGGGGGGGGGTAAAGATTTTATTTATTTATTTGACAGAGAGAGAGAAACAGTGAGAGCAGGAATACAAGCAGGGGGAGTGGGAGAGGGAGTAGCAGGCTTCCTGCTGAGCAAGGAGCCTGATGTGGGACTCGATCCCAGGACCCCGGGATCAGGACCTGAGCCGAGGGCAGACGCTTAATGACTGAGCCACCCAGGAGCCCCGCCTGGTAACTTTTTATTGGGTGCCAAAAACTAAGTTTTATGTTGTAGGACCTTTTAGTATTCCTTTGAACATTTTGGGGCTTTTTCTGGTACACAGTGAAGTTGCTTGAAATTAGTTTGATCCTTTTGAGAAGAGTGTTTAATCTTTGTTAGGCTGTATCCAGAACAGTCTTTAAAGCTAACTGGGGCCTACTACTAAGGAAGTAACTCTTTTGAGAACTTTTATCTGACACCCTGTGTATTAGGATGTCTTTCTGCTCTGGCTAGTGAAGACATAACATTTTCCTAGCCCTATGTGCGCTCCCAGAACTGTCCCTCCTAGTTCTTTCCAACTGCTTTTCCTTCAGCCTCTTTAGTTTCCTCACAGACAGGCTCTGATCAGTTTTTAGCTACACTCAAGGAGACATGTTCTGTGCATGTCTGATAGCCTGCCCTGAAGTCATTTCAGCTTCTCCAAACTCTGAATTTTCTCTCTTCAACTCAAAGAGGCTGTCAGGTTCTATTTGGGATCTCCCCTACCTATGCTTTCAGCCTGGAAACTCTCTAGATAGAGACGGGGAACCCGAAGGCTAGCTCTGCTTCCCTTGTTTCTGTCCTCTCCTCCCTTTGTGTCTGCTGGAAATTTGTGACTCATTTTTTAAAAATTAATTTATTTTAGAGAGAAAGAGAGGGAGAATGCATGAGCACACACGGAGGGGCTGAGGGAGGAGAGAGAGAATCTCAAGTAGACTCTGGAGCCTGGAGCACGACGTGGGGTTCGATTTCACAATCCCAAGATCATGACCTGAGCCAAAATCATGAGTTGAACACTAAACAGACTGAGCCACCCAGGCACCCTCTTGTGACTCATTTTTATTTTTTTATTTTTTTTTTATTTTTATTTTTTAAAGATTTTATTTATTTATTTATTTGACAGAGACAGAGATAGCGAGAGCGGGAACACAAGCAGCGGGAGTGGGAGAGGGAGAAGTAGGCTTCCCCCCCGAGGAGGGAGCCCGATGTGGGACTCGATCCCAGGACCCTGGGATCATGACCTGAGCCGAAGGCAGGAACACTAAACAGACTGAGCCACCCAGGCGCCCCGTGACTCATTTTTTTTTTTTTTAAAGATTTTATTTATTTATTTGAGAGAGAGAATGAGAGAGAGCACATGAGAGGGGGGAGAGTCAGAGGGAGAAGCAGACTCCCTGCCGAGCAGGGAGCCCGATGTGGGGCTCGATCCCGGGACTCCAGGATCATGACCTGAGCCGAAGGCAGTCGCTTAACCAACTGAGCCACCCAGGCGCCCAGCCGTGACTCATTTTTAAAAGAAATCATTTGGGGGCACCTGGGTGGCTCAGTCGTTAAGCGTCTGCCTTCGGCTCAGGTCATGATCCCGGGGTCCTGGGATCGAGCCCCGCATCGGGCTCCCTGCTCGGCGGGAAGCCTGCTTCTCCCTTACCCACTCCCTCTGCTTGTGTTCCTTCTCTCACTGTGTCTCTCTCTGTCAAATAAATAAAATCTTTAAAAAAAAAAAAATCATTTGTTGATCCCCTAGCCCACTCCAGCCACTGTCTTACTTTTTCTGCTTCTTTTCATAGCAGAACTATTGCAAAGAGTCGTCTATACTTGCTATGACTCCTTTATTTATCTTTCATTATTTCTTCTATTCTCACTGGGCTTTCCTTCCCATTACTCCACCAAAATAGGCCAATGGCACACATCTAATCAAACAATCACCCTCCCCTTACTCATCTTCTCAGTGGACATAGTTAACCAATGTCCTTCTTTTTTGAGACCCTTTGATCCTCGTTTTCTTCCTACTTCTCTATTAGCTACTCCTCTAGCTGGGCCCGAAGGCACAGCTTTAAAAACCATCTATCTCCCAAAGACGTCCAAGTTTACAGTACCAACCCATGACTTCTAAACTTTACAGTTGTAGTGCAGACTGTTCTACTGCACTATGTTCTTACATATCCAGTTAAATATGGACAAGAGGCACTTCAAACCAAACATGTCCATTCTTTCAATATCCTCCCTCCTCCAATTTTCCCTATCTCAGTAAGTGGCCCAAACATCTATCTATCCAGGTGCACCAGGTAAAAATCAGGAGTTAATCCTTGATTCTTTTTCTCCATCCCTAGTACATTCAGATTCACCAGCAAGTTCTGCTGGTTCTACCTTCAAAATATACCTCAAATCCATCCATTTCTCTTCATCTCCACTACCACCACCTTAGTCAAAGTTACCGTCAATCCTCATTCCTGCCAATATGGCACATTCTCCCACATGGTGGCAAGAATAATCTTGAAAAGACACAATTCATATCATGTCAGTCCTCTGCCTGAAATTCTCTAATGGCCTATTTCATTTCAAAACAATACAAACTTCTTGTAGTAGCCTATAATACCTAACCAGATTTGGACTCCTGATTATCCCTGGTCCTCAGTCTCATACTACCCTACCCTTTTTTCACTTTGCCCTCGTCATATTGGCCTTCTAATTCCTACCTTAGGCTCTCTGCATCTATGGGTCTCTCTGCCTGGAATGTTCTTCATCCAGATCTTCTTCACAGGGTTGGCTCATTCCCACCATTCAAGTTTCAGATCCAATGTTCCTTGACCATCTATGCAAAGAAAACTCGATCTTCCTCCTTCCACCTGAAATTCTCTTGTTTCACTGCCACGTAAGAGTTATATTTTACATTCACTTGCCTTCTTTTTTTTTGTGTTTTCCCATTAGAATTCATTCAATTAAACAAATCAAACACTTACTACATGCCAGGCATTATTTTGGGTGCTGAAAACATCAGTTAAATGAAGTTAGACAAAAATTCCTGCCCTAATAGAGCCTACCATATTCCAGAACATAAGATCCATGTATCCACAGGGCCTCTAGATAGTCCTTGCCTCAAAGCAAATGCACAACAAATATTTGCTACAAAAGTGAATGAAAATGGATTTATCTCCATTTTCTGTCTTTGTACAACAGACATACCTTACCTCAAATATCTCCACTTATTAGAATAATGATCAAATTCTTGCTTTAGACTTCCAAACAGCCATATTTATACTTTGTTTCCCTTCACCCTCCATTACATTACAGGTAAAACACATAATTGCAACCATCACTACAAGATTCTAGCTCCAATTTCAAATTCTCATAACAATAAAAGCATTGTGACTACAGCACCCACTTATATTCTTTAAATCCTTTAGAACTTGTGAGCCTTCCTAGACTAAAATGAAACCAATTATCCATGCACCCAGACTACCTTTATTTCTGTGTAAATTATGCTTATATAATATGCAAATGAAATCATTAACTAAATCAAGATTGAATGACTATTCTATAACCACATAAAGCTCATCTGGAAACAGACTTAAATTTATTGGTAATATACTCATTACAATAGGAAATTTTCATAGCCTTGCTTCATTTTGCAGTTAAGAAAACCTGGGTGAGTGTGTCCATGTATGCACACACTCCACTGTTGGAACCTGGATGAAGTCCTGAGTCTAAGGTTGATTTTCCCAATTATTACCTAAACTTAAAGACACCCTTTTTGCAACTATATACAACTCTAAAAGAAAAAGAACACATCTAACGCGTTCATATCAGATAATCCCCAAATACAAGGGATTGTGTAAATGTAGTAGTTTTTCAGAATCAAGAAAAAGGCCATTCTAAACATTCAATTAGTATTTGGTTACAACAAAAGTCGTCTATACAGCATTTTTACCTACCCTACCTTATTCATTCCTTGGAGCTACCTCGTCAGTCAGAAGACTGCAGACACAGAAGAGAGTGAAGTTCACTCAGTAAGGTTAAGTGATTTGTCAAAGGCCATAAAAGCCAAACTACATTTTCTCAGAGAATATACAACTGCTACTTGTGATTCCACAATTATGAAAATAATTCATCCCAATATATAAAAAGATTTGAAACTGTATTAAATCATCCACGGGACACTTTACTTATTTTCAAAGGAGCTAGAAGTTTACTGAATACACTGCAAGGAAGCAGCAGGCAGGACAGCAGAGAGGCCGTCTGCCCATCAATGGGATGCTTTAAACCTCACGTTACCTTTGCCCCTGGATTCACTTTAAGGCCATGTCCTATTTCTTCAGCCAGAACTTGCTATACTGAAATAAATTCAAACAAAATGATGTGTTTTAATAATATGCTGCAAAATTCAGCCAACTATGCCACCGTGCATAAATGAAGCAGAACCAAACTTTTCAAAGATAACTTCCATAACAACAAATAATTGAGGAAGAGTTTTATCTTTTGAAGAACTGATTATACCCCCATTCATCACAGCTACAACTCAAATAATGGGTCATAGTAGATTTAATTACAACATGTTTTTGTTTTTATTCACCTACTACTGAGAGGCTGGTGGATGAAATTCACTTCATATATATTTAAAGGAACAAAGTTGGGTCTCCATTATGTTCAAAATACTGTAATAGAGGGGCGCCTGGGTGGCTCAATCGTTAAGCGTCTGCCTTCGGCTGAGGTCATGATCCCGGGGTCCTGGGATTGAGCCCCACATCGGGCTCCCTGCTCAGCGGGAAGCCTGCTTCTCCCTCTCCCCCTCCCCCTGCTTGTGTTCCCTCTCTCGCTGTGTCTCTCTGTCAAATAAATAAATAAAATCTTTAAAAAAAAAAAGAAAGAAAGAAAACGGAGTCCCTGTATATCAGAAAAGCTGCATTTGTTGTTTACTCAAGAAAGAAATTGTGATCAAGAAAGACTTGCCACAATTTATAAATGTGCTAAAGACAACACAGTTACCTTCAAGTAACTGACTGAAAGTAGTTTTAGCATTTACTGAAAACATCTGAACCATTTTTCTTATTGATTTCCCAATAAATTGACATAATCTTACAGAAAAGGTATTACAAAATACTAATGTAAACCACACCTTAAGGATTCAAAAGTTTACTTTAAAAAGTAAAAGACATACTCTAGTCCCTGTCTTTAGAAGTTATTTCATATTTTCATACCACTTTTGCACTTAAAAACTCACAACTCATTTTATTCCCAAATTACAATATAAAATTCTCATTTCCTTGTTGGTTATCTTAAGAAGCAGAATTACAAACTATACCATCATTCCATGGTATTGTTGCTCCTTTTAAAAAGCTATCTTCTGTTTTAAAGTTACTGTTTTAACCAACTGATGATAACAAATACCCCTAACTTTTCAGGAAAACTGAATCATATAGTCAGACTCTACATTTTTATATAAACAGAATTCTTGTCATTAGCTATGTATGTACATACACACATATATCTTTCATCTGTTTAACTTTACTACCACCACATACCATGATGTAGAATGCAAAATATAAAACTAAAACCTAGTTTTTAGGGGTGTTGGTTTAATATTCAATCTAACCACAAATTCATGAATGTGTAAACGCAGGTTATTATTCCTTGTTTACAAAATTTAAGCTATCCTACATTTAGATGATATTTTTAATTAAGTACTGTTAATTAAGAAAAAGAAATGGTAGTTCAGCACAAACTCCATTACAGATCACAAAGCATTCACAAAACATGATTAGATACGTAAGCCTGTCAGCTGTCATTACTATTGTTTTATAAGAAAATGAAGTCTAAGTACAAATGGTACTAATCCAAAATTTTAAATATCAAATAGTACACTGAAAGAAGAGCTCTTTAGGCACCTAGGAATTATAGTTTTCAAGAGGTTCCTTTTGCAGTTAAGAATGCTCAGTCTCGGGGCACCTGGGTGGCTCAGTCGTTAAGCGTCTGCCTTCGGCTCAGGTCATGATCCCAGGGTCCTGGGATCAGGCCCCGCATCGGGCTCCCTGCTCGGCGGGAAGCCTGCTTCTCCCTCTCCCACTCCCCCTGCTTGTGTTCCCTCTCTCACTGTGTCTCTCTCTGTCGAATAAATAAATAAAAAAATCTTAAAAAAAAAAAAAAAAAAAAAGAATGCTCAGTCTCTTCCTGAGTTGCCTATTAGCTTTTTTCAATTATCCTTCTCCTATTAATAAGTCTATATGTCATCCTGATAAAACCAAAATAACTTCATTTGAAATTTCTAGAAGTAACACTTAACCTTGAGCTTTCTGCTCCACCTCACTACCAATACTTTGAGAAACTGTTGACAAATATGAACTTTTCTCCTAGAAAAATATACCATCACAAAATTTTATATGTGTACTGTGGGAATTCATTACTTTCAGGATCATTTCCACATAATCCTTAGAACCGCAGCTTAGAAACTTCTACTTAAAAATATCTTGGTAGGGAGTGGCACCTGGCTGGCTCAGTCGGTAGAGTATATGACTCTTGATCTTGGTGTCATAATTTCAAGCCCCATGTTGGGTGTTCAGTTCACTTAAAAAAAAAAAAAAAAAGTAAAAATTAAAAAATCTTGGGAAGGTAGAAATTAAATTTTACTATTGCTTTTCAATTATCTTTGATTTTAAATAGACTATTTGCTACTTAATGCAAAAAAAATTGTTTCTAATTCAAACTATTTGAAAAAATTAAACTTTGCTCCTACAGTAATTGAGATTTCACATATTTTTCTTTGCTTCCAAGACAGAAGGGAGAACTCTAGATTAATTTTACAGCTCCCAAGGACTAAAAAAGCTTAGTTTATAAAATTTTAAAGAGAAAAAAAGATTCTTGTCTCTTTCAAAAAATGAGAAATCAAACTCTTAAATTGATCATTTAAAGTGATTTAACTTTTTATAAAATAGGAAAACTAGACTTTAAGTTTTGAAAATGTAGCGCTCATTTTTCCTCATATCAGAGATATGTACGTATTTCCAATTTCCCTTTAACTAAAAACAAAAAAACCTGCCCACTTTATAAACGGTCCTTAACTTGGGTTTAATAACATTGTATACAGGACCAAAATGAAAGGTGGTAGTTTTAAGAGGAGAGAAAGGCAGGTGTAAGAGACCATTTTGTCTGGTTAGAACCCTACTAAAACAAAGTGTTGGACTGTAATGGCTAGACCCTACTTCTAACAGTCTCAAAGGCGGCTGTATAAGGTAATATTAGTGTGATATCATTAATATGTCAATTACATCATGTATCTTACCCAAACGAGACTAGGTAATAGGAGTAGAAAGGTTAACTCTCCACTCCTAATGGAGCCACAACACCCTAGACATCCCAATGAAAATGTTATACTATTGGAACAAGGCAGCTCCAATTTCTTGGAGCTTTAATATCACTTTAAAACCAACGTTTTCAGAATGTCTTTCCTAAAGGGTAAGTATCTGTAAGGGACAATTATAATTTAAAGCTCCAATTTTGACCAAAATAAATCAATTTTAATAAAAACATATCAACAGTACTGACATCTTCTAAAAGCTACATTTCCAATTAAAGGTGAAGCTCTGGCACTGAACTTAGTATTTGAATATTCCTAACTTCAAAGTTAAGATCTCAAATTTACAATTATAATCTTAATAAAAATGTTCAAGTATTATAGTGGTGCAACATCTGCCCTTTCAACTTGCTTAAACTTTTGTCTTTTTTAACCCCCAAAGGGACTCATTTATTTCATTTTAGAGCTGACAGTCTATTGATTTCCTATTTGAAAATTACTTCTGGGGGTGCCTGGGTGACTCTTGACATCAGCTCAGGTCTTGATCTCAGGGTCAGGAGTTTAAGCCCCACGTCAGGCTCCACCCTGGGCATGAAACCTACTTAAAAAGTTATTTTTTGATTAACAAGTTATAATGTGTTACAGTGTATCAATTCAAACATTTAATCTCTAAATGTCTAAAACTCAGTCAAGTCCTTCAATTTATTACAATCTGTGGAGTTATTTTTCAATCCAACAGTAATAAAAAAAAATTTTTAAACTGAGTTAAGTCATTTTTGGGCGGGCAACTGAGGAGTTCTGTTTAAAGTTGTTTCTTAAAAATTAAGAGGCATGCCTAATTAAGTCAATGTGTTCAGCTTACATTATTAAAATTGGTTAAATGGGAGTACATTAATAAGTTTTATTTTCTCAGTATTAAGACCTAGAATTTGTTATTCACCATAGAAACAAAATATGGTAACAATTACCAGATACAGTTTACCTGACAACTTTGCAGATACCTTTTGATCATGAAATGCTTTCTTAATCAGGTGGTGTATACAAAGCAGTCCTCATTTAAGTCTGCCCCATTTTTCATGATCAACATACCATTATACTTTTCTTAAACTAGACCCTCAGTTCAGGTTCTAGGGCACTCTGACCTAAGAGACACCATAAATAATGTGTCGGTCAAAGGCAAAAGTTTGTTTTAACCATTTAGCTTTTTAAGAAGTGTATCATGCTTCAGCAAATTATCAGAAAGTTTTGTTTTTCTAAGGTTAGCTCAGAATTCAACTACCTTTATGCTTAGTCTACATTTTCAGTATCGTGTAACATGCTACTTTCAACACTGTGATTTATATGGCCAACTACCACTGACAGCAGGAACCACAGGACTGTACAGCAGCAATTTACCTGGTACTGTTTACATTCTTCTATTAAATTCAGTATCTGTTCCTTAGGTCTATGCTTCACTGATCATAGTTTCAGTTGTATGTAAAGTGAAATAAATTCTAAATAGATGATGGAAAAGGAAGTCTGAAGGAAAAACATCCCTCATGTCCCTCAGAAACAGAGATTCCACATGTTACTAACGATATCCACTGCACTATAAAATGTCAAAATTATTTCTGTGAACAAAAACTATCTGTAAAATTTAACAAGTATTGATAATTCAGTTGAGCTCAGCTCTGATTTCAGGTTGTAGCTCTTGGACTGTCCAAAGTATTCACAGAAGCAAGACTCAACTAAATGTCTACTGTGTACTGTAGTGCTCCCTTGCTTTTATCAAAGTTCTCCCCACCTTCCTTGGCTGCAAAACAAGGACTATAAATTAAATTCCAAGGCAGTGTAACACCAGCACCCCAACTTTAAAGTATTATCTGTAAAACTTATAAACAGAAACAAAAATAAAACCAAAAGACAAGATTCTGCAGTCACAAGTACTTTAATTTTTAAAAACAAATCACTTATTAAAAAATAAACAAATGGCACCAGTCTACTCTAAAGTTGATACATGTAAAATAAATTAAGAGGTTCTGTCTCACAGATGTGTGCTGAAAAGTCAGTTACTACACTAGACAATCTCAACTACTACATACACTTATCACTTAGCTTATCTGTAAAGTTAGATTTAAAACACTACTCTCAAAAGTAACATTCAACTGTCACAACTATTTTACTTGAAAAGGTTAAATAACCCAAACAGTTTAAACAGCTTTATTTTCAAAATCAACATTACAAAACATAATTTCTACATTTAAAATTCTTACAGTACCAAGTAGAAGTATTACAGTACAATTTTCCACAACAAAATTGTAGCACACAAATCCAGCGACTCCTTGATTTCCTTGACTGTCAATACACTGCACCCTGTTTAAATGGCTGTACCTGAAAACCAAGGTATGCAATTCCTTAGGATTAGAAGTCATCAAGTTATACTGTCAAGGATCTGGGGGAAATGAGAGGAAGATTCTATTATCCTTGTGTCTGAACCCAATTTCTACAACAAGGTAAAGCCATAGCTACGATAAAATGTCTACTAGGTGTAAAGAGTTAAATACTGAAACCCACCCGGTTTAGACATCTCAATGTTAAGACTTCTGTAAATGAACTCACTTAACTTTAGTTCGGTTATCGATAAGGAAGGACCCTCTTTCGAAATCTAGAGCTATAGCATCTTCTTAAATTGGGTCTTTTCTTCCCCTATGTTGAGAAACCAGAAAGAAGGCGAACTTACACTTTATTAAAAAAAAAAAAAAAGCAATACTAGAGTTACAGGCTTTAGAAGAGCTATGCACTCCAAAATAAGTCTGCAACATAGTCTCAAAGATCAAAGAAAAAGTCTGGGACAGTTCCTTATCCTCCGATTAATCGGAACTGGGGAGGAATGAATGCAGAAGTCCCAGAAAGAGGATACAGAAATTAAGTCTTATCTTCTATGAAAGTCAGTCATCCGGGCAAACACGCCGTACCCTCGACATTCTACTGCAGGGGGTGAAGGGAATATAAACCTCACAGACGTGCTGTCACCATTACCGGCCCCACTGCGCCCAGCCACCTTTCCAGGCCACCGGGAAGTGAAATTCCCCCACAGCGCACGGAACCTGCGCTCCCCGGCGCCGGCGGCGCGCGAAGACCGAGGTGGCCCTAGAACGCCACCCAGCGGCCTGCGGAGAGGGCTGCAGGCGGGTCCTCCGCGGCTCCCGGCTCGCCGCACCCCCACCGCCACCCAGCCCGTTCCCCTCTCCGGATGCACAAGGCCCAACCCAAGAACTAAGACCACAAAATGGCTGCCGGCAGCTTCGTCACGTGACCCCTTTGTGCCTTTCGGGCTCCCGAACTCCGCGGGACCCGGGTACAAGTGGCCGGGGTCGGCGGGTGGCCTTAGAGGAGGCCCCGCCGGGCCGCGGCGGCCGGGGGTCGAGGCCGGGGGAGGCGGGGTAAAGGCCCGGCCGGCGACTGAGAGTCGGCGGCGAAGAGAAGATGGCGGCCATTTTGTGTGGGTATGCTGCTCCGCCGCCGCCGCAGGCAGCAGAGGGAACGGGGCCTGGCGCTGGGTCGGACAGGGGAGTTAACACGTACCGACTCCTCTTCCTTCTCCATTCCGGTGGGCATCTGCGGCACGGCCCGGTTTATCGAGGCGTATTCGTGCAGGTCGGGCAGATCCTCACAGCGGAAAACCGGCAGCGGCTTCGAGGCGTCTAGCGCCCGCGCCCGAAACGACAGTTTACTCATCTCAGGCGCAGCAGATACCTCTCCGCTCTGGGGAAACGGCCCCGGCCAGCGGGATCATGGAGAACCGGGGGCTCGGTCCCCACTAGCCTACCGCTGCCGGGGACTTGAGGGGCGGAGCGCAGAGCCCGCCGTCCGGGCACTAACACCAGCCGGGAGGGTGGGAGGCTGTGCCGCTCCGCTCCTCTCTCGCTCGCTCTCTTCAATACGCCATGGCCAACATGGCGGACATTAAAACTCCACTGTGCGCTCTTCAGCCAACCCCAGCCATTCCCCACACTGCATCGCGCAGCAGCGCGGGCACGCGGCGGGGGGGGGAGCGCGGGCTCGAGGCCGGGCGCCGGCACGGAGCGCGCGTCCCGCCAACCCCCGGCGCCCGCCGGCCTCGCGGCTCGCGGCTCGCGGCTCGCGGCCCCCACCCTCTGCGGGCCCGGAGGCGGACGGGCGGGACGGGGCAGACCGGGCGCTCGGACGCCGGGCGCTGGCTCCTCGATCCTCCTCTCCCTCTCGGGCACGCGCTCACTTTCTCACGCTCGCTCCCCCCAGCGCCGTTTTGTGACAGGCGAAGGTGCAGGCAGACGATCTCCACCCGCACGCCGGTTTTGCGAAAGGCGACGGCGGGAGAATTGCGGGGTGGTGCTATTGCCCGGGGTAGGCGGGCTCGGCACCTGTCACCCCAGCCAGCTGCCGGCGCGAGGGGCGGGGGAGACGCGGGGGGCCAAAGCCGCCCTGGGTGGGGGTTGGGGGGCGCTCCAGAGGCGCAGCGCACTGAAGGCAAATTCAGTGGGTGAACGTAGGTCTTAGTTATCGCGGCTTTTTAGGTCTTAGAACAAAAATACAAACGACATTAGGGGCGAAATGCTACTTTGGGTGAACTTTTACCAGCGATCATTTTTACGTCTAATGAAACTCTGAATTATAATATTTGACAGGCTCGGCCGCAAATCATTGGTCCGTTCCATCCATTCGGTTTAATATAAACGGTAAACATCCTCCTCTGTCCCAAAGTCGGGGTGTGTGTGTGTGTGTGTGTGCTTGCATTTTACCTGTGTGTGTGTGTTCTTGCATTTTACCTGTGTGTGTGTGTGTTCTTGCATTTTACCTGTGTGTGTGTGTTCTTGCATTTTACCTACCCATATTCACTCTTTTATTGTAATTGAAGCAAAAGGAGTTACTATCGGACACTGTAACGTTAAGGGAAAAAATTTAAAGCAAGACCTACTTCAAAATTTTAGAGCCAATTCGTTATATGTAGCTCATGATTTTGTTTTTACTGAAAGAAAACGCTGCTTCAACATAGCCATGGGTTCACACTTACCATTTGTTTTCTGAAAAACTTTCTAAAATTGAAAAATATAAAGACCCGTAGTGCTCCTGCCAAATCAAAAAAGAAAAAAAGGGGGAAGACTGTATTATTATAGAGATTTAGACGGATGTGATCTATTATTTGGTTTATACATGAAAATTGGTATCTAGAAAGCTCTTTCCAGTGGGATATTTTAAAAATCCAGAAAGGCTGTTGGGGTGGGTTTAATAGGTTTGCCAGCAAAATTTCAAACATAAACATTCACTGAGATATGAAAATGTTTTATAAGTCTGCTTTTCTCCCTGGGGGCTACATAGTAAAAATAGTCACTATTCTTGAATACCGGGTTGGATAGGAACTGTTACTTGCTTAAGGCACATAGGCAAATTGCTGTCTTCCAGGTTGGTTTAGCTACACTGCCAGGTTGGGAGAAGACAAGAACTGCATAGATTGCAGTTCTCAAAAATTACCCTCAAACTCTAATACTGGCAACTTCCCTCTGTGAGGCAGAGGGACTTGCATCTACATTTCCTATACTAAAACTGTGCATTTATTCAATGAGCAAACATTTACTGAGTCCTCATGACCTAAGTATGCTGCTGATTGTCACCCACAGCTCATGGAGAAGGACCTGTAGATGACAACTGCCACACCTGGAGTGTTATGATGAAAGCGCATGCTTAGCGCATGCTATTGTGGGAACGGGCAGCAGCTCTAATGAGAGCATTCAGGGAAGGTGTTTTGGAGGAGATGATATCTGAGTCAAAATTGTGTAGGATAAGTATGAGTTAACCTTGCCAAAAAATGAAGAGAAGAAAAGTAAATTAGGCAAGGGAAGCAGCATGTGCAAAGGCAGCCACGAAAGCCCCTGTCATATTCTGGGAGCCTCAAGAATTACCAACCATACTGTGGAATAGATACCTATTTAGGCAGGTTTAAGAGTTCTGGCTCAATATTAGTATAGTAGTCCTCTCCAGCCTGCAGTATTAGATTTCTGAAAATCCTACAAGTAGAATCCTGCTGATTTTACAAAAGACTTCATAGAGCAAAGTCTTTACAGATTCTGTGGACTAATAAGACTTTCTAGAACAAAATAGGGTCTTCAATTATGAGTGAACGACCAAGGAAACAAATAATATATATTTTTAAACTGCATTAAAATAACAGCTTATGGATAACATTTTCTATATCCCTAATGGGCACTGTACAAATCAAATCAGTTCCTTGTTGTCTAGAAATTCTAGAATCATCCTCCATGGCAGGTTCGGAGATATGCTTACAAATTAAGCTTGCCTTTTTGCAGATAATATGCCTGCTGAGAGGCATTTTCTTTTTGCATCAATTCTCCATCCAGCTCAATGCCCTGGATTTCTGACTCCCAGTCCTACTGGTTTCCCAAGGACCCAAGGCTGGAGTCCCAAGCCTCATAACTCAATTCACTTCCCTCCCTCCTAAGGGGCAGGAGTGCAGCAATAAAGGTTCAGGTTTCAATGTAGGGAATACAAGTAAGATTCTGATCAAGGGATACCCAGTTAACCAAATGACCAGTACAAGGCAGTATGGTGAAGTACAGTGCTATGGGAGTTCAGAAGGAAAAGTCAGTTCCACCTGGGCTGATCAGACAGCATGGAGAAGCTAGCGTGTGATTTGGTTGTGAAGGATGACTAATATTCCAGTTGGCAATGGCAATGAACTGGTAGAAGAAAGGGTATTCATGAGAGAAAGCAACTGTTTGAACAAAACAGTGAGAGGAGGCAACTGGCTGGTGTGTGAAGATGAGAAGGTTTATTTGGCCAGAGTTCAGTAGGAGACTCTGACAACAAACCAGGTATATGGTAAAACGGGTAAGAACGTGGGTTGAGGGAGTAGGGGTAGAAAGTAAAGAGATAAAATTTTAATGGTGATAATAATTATTTACAATATCATGCTGAAATGTGCTTCATTTCAATTTATACCAAATACAGAACTTCTGCTGAAAACACCAAAAATGTGTGAAATGCAACTGCTCTGGCACTGCTGTTTGCTATATATAATAAACCTGAAATATGGTTCTGAATTTTAGTTCATGTCCAATATGTGCCCAAGTCTTATTATTTATTCTTGGAAATTGTACCCAAGATTCGTTTCCTTATTTCCATTCCCACTGTCTCAACCATAGTCCCAGCTCTCATCACTTCCCGCCTAGAAATGACCTCCAATCCAATTCATCCTTTATTCATGCATTTCTTCGATACACTGTTATTAACCACCTACTTTACAGGAAACTGCAGTACTCTCACAGTGGTTAGTGGTAACCAACAGTGGCTGGAAGAAGCTTTGGTTCCTGGGAATATGAAGAACACAGTACAAACTGCCCTTTAGAGCTTCATAGTGCATGCCACCAAATCAGTATGCCTAAATCCCCATTCCATGTCTATCCTCCCCTCCCCAAGTCACTTATTTATATCTGCTCTTTATCTTGCCCATTAGATAAAGCCTTTTTTTTTTTTGGTATCGTTGTTAGGGTGCCTTGATGACTCTGACTAACTCTGTTCAACATAATTTCCCATTATTGCCTAAGACAAGCTCTTCACTCTGGCTGCTAAGTCTCATCACCATCTTCAGAAATCATGTCTTTCCTGCCTCCAGATTTTCATTCATTCCTTTCTCTCTATTCTCCCTGTCCAGCTTCAGACTGACTGCATATTTCTAGACTGACCAAAATGTTACCTCACAAGAATGTTTTGAAGATTCAATAAAATAATCCGTGTGAATATTTAGAATGGTCTCTGACGCACAGTAAACCTTCAGTAGTTGTAAACTATTGTTATTACCCTTCAAAATCCAATTCAAATATGTCCTCCATGAAATTTTGACTACTTAATTTCTCTGGGTTCTAATTTCCTAGTCTGAAGAGTGAGAGGTTAGGTGAATTCAAAATAATTCTTCTTAAGCCTACACCATTCTTTCTCCTCTCTGAACTGCTATTACACTTTCAATCAGTAAGAATAATAATCACCATTTACTATGTGCCAGGCAATGCAGAAGTACATTTTAAATGCATTATCTCATTTAATTTTCATGAGAGTCCTATGAGATCTGTCCTGTTAGAGAGGTTGCAAGACCTGCCTGTGGTCACAAAGTTGGTGAGAGGCAATGCTGAGATTGAAATCCCTAGTATCGGATTCCAGAGTCAAACACCCATAACCAGATTATAGAGTGAAATGAGGAGTGAACTAGAAGGAGGAAAGAGAGATGTTGAATATGGGCTAACCTTTCAAGAGGCTTGGCAATGAAGGGAGGAGAGGTAGAGACAAAGGGATCACAGATTTTGTTGTTTTTGAAGGTGGGAGAGATGTGGGCATGTTTGTACACTGAAAGCAAAGCATCATATAAATGGATTAACTTTAGAACTAACTGTCTTCCTCTGAGGCAAGAAGGAAGGAGGGCAAGAATGGATAGTGATCCAAAGAAGATAAACTCTCTTCGATGGAACAATAAGATTTAAAAAATCATGATGCCAGTTTTGTTAGCAGGAATCTAGATTCGTCATTCCTTCAAACATTCAATACTGACTGGATGCTTACTAAGAACTAGGTAAAGCAGTTTGTGCTGGGGAACAATGACAAATAAGACATGATCCATATAGCCTCACAGAGCTAATAATAAAGTGATATATTGCCTTTACATTTAATTGGGAAAATATGAAGTTAATTTCTTTAAAATGTGTGAATGGATAATGATCTCAACATGAGACAGTGATACAGTGCTATCATTGAAAGCATTGTGCAAAAGCACTAAATACTGACAATACATTTTCACTTCGTTATTTTTCTTAACCTTCTGCTTTTTATTTTCATGATAAGCTATAAAAATAAATGACATCAAAGAATTCTTCCAACATAACATTTAGGAAAATAAAAACTGGAAATACTTTCATGATGTGTTCCCCCCCCACCAGGAAATATTGGAAATACTGCAATTATATTGCAATATATTTAATAGGGTATCAAAGAAACAATATCTGAACTAATTTTCTTTACAGAGTTGATTTATACTCTGTTGATTTATACAGTTGGAATTCTGTATGTAATATTTAAGGTCTAGGTTTGATATAAAATATTCAGAATATATCCAGAAAAAATCTATCTCTACCTTAAAAGAATAAAGGGCAAATGTAGCAGGATGGACTCAAAGTTATTTCAGTTTACCTTTGTCTCCAATTCAAAATTTAACTGAAAAGAAAAGAAAGAAAAGAAAAAGAAAAAAAATACACAAATTGGGCCTGTTTGAGAATGAATTAGAATATTTTTAAAAATTCACAAAATGGTGCCAGCAGTATTGAGATTTAAAAATTAAAAAGATAAGGAAATATAATACATCTTATTGTGTAATATAAAATCCTAAATTTATAGAAAATCTACTTTGAACACAGCAAGGATTTTGCCCAAATTTATTGTTTTTTATTTTTTTTAAAGATTTTATTTATTTATTTGAGAGAGAGAGAATGAGAGACAGAGAGCACGAGAGGGAGGAGGGTCAGAGGGAGAAGCAGACCCCCCGCTGAGCAGGGAGCCCGATGTGGGACTCGATCCCGGGACTCCAGGATCACGACCTGAGCCGAAGGCAGTCGCTTAACCAACTGAGCCACCCAGGCGCCCAGGATTTTGCCAAAATTTAGACCATACCCCCTGGAAACAAAAAAAAAGGTGATTAGGTAAGTTTATCCATTTTTAGGACTTGGATTCCTTAATTCCCAAGTCCCATACATCATCTGATCTCCCCCTCCTCCCAATCCTGGTAGGCAGTTGATGAGACCTGTATGGCATTATTTTAATGAGGATCCTACTAGACTACCTGATGCAGTTGGATGCCTACGTGGGAGTCATAAGCAGGAAATCACTTGAAACTTGAACAGTAACAATTTAGTACTTTAGAGGAATGTCATACATTCCAACAATTAATTTGCCAGAAGAATAAAAGCCCATCTTAGAAAACAAGGAAAATTGAAGAACTAAACCAGAAATACTAAAAAATATTTGGTAGTATTTATCTAAACTGAATTTTGTTAAATTACTATTAACCCATTTAATCCAATGACTGGCACTTACTGCCAGACTGCTGTGTATAGCCCAGGTGTTAGTCCAAGGTTGTAAGGGGCAAAGGCATAAGAATGAGAGTTGGGAGGCACCAGAGGAGAGGGCCAAAGGGAGGAGGAAGAAAAGGGAGAGAGAGGGAGGCAACGGGCAGGTAGTAACCTTTAGATGTCTTACCGTCTCAGCACATAAAATGTACTATACTTTGAGCACTAGTTTTAGTAAGCAACACACACAAGTCGGTATGGTATAAATGGTACATGGGGTGAAGAAATGAAACTTGGAGAAATAAGAGAAAAACTGTTAACACAGTAGAAATTTACATTGGAAGGTTTAAATCAAACTTATTAGTGTGTGGTGGACAAAAAGAGCCTGACAGGGAAGAGGGCTTTCAAGACAGACTTTTGTGAGTTACTCTTGTTTCTATGACCCACGGAAGGAAATCATTTGACTTTTGAAACTTGAAGCACAGAACTATCTTCTCTATTACCTAATAAGTTGGTATTGTTGAAATTTAAAGTTTTACTTTCACTCTATTCTTTACGATACTGTGAGTAACCGTTGTGCCAATTACTTAGATAAGCACTCTAAATCCAGTTTCTCCTCTCTTCCCGAATAGGGAAGGAAAAGTGAATAATTTCAAGCCCAAGGAGTGAGATTATAGGTGCGAAGAATGACTCATGGAGTGAGAAGAGGAGGGCACACAGAACACCTAGGAGTCAGCAGAGGGTCAAGAGGTGGGGAAAGAACAGAGAAGGAGGCACTAGGGGCTGGGGGAGGCATGAAGAGAAGCCAGGCGAGGTCAGTATTTCAAGGAGGACCAAAAAGGTCAATGAGGAGGACCAGAAAGACTGAGGTTGTCACTGGAGATCATAGCAAGCACGACTTCTAGAGGACGCTGTGGGCGGACAATATACTCTGGTGAGTTGGGATGAATTGGAGGAGGCACCGGCTGAGTGGTGCCTGAAGCATGTTCATTAATCATTTACCAGGCAAGCCAAAGCCAAGTAAAATTTTGAAGTGATTTCCCAGTACTTTTCTGTGATACTTTTATTGTTACTTGCCCACCCAAGTGAGAGCACCTTGAGGCCAAAAATCAGCTTAGCTTCAGGACATAGCCGGGGACAGAGTAGCTAACATCATCAGCATCTCCCACATTAGACATAGTAAAAGAAAATGCATTCCATTATTTCACAACAAAATCCTGGTTACAGGAGGAAGTAAAACATATCTACCATCTTTAAAGTTGCAGGAACTAGTAAACAAAAAACCAACCCAATTTATTTAAATGAGTTAGTGATTAGGATATACATCATATCCCAGATCTTCAGATTTCTTCTGAATTAAGTTTCCCAAACACTAGACTCATCAGCCAAAAAACAACACAGGTGCACTGTGGTAGAACATGTACTTGGATATTATATTTTGGGTTTAACTGATTTCTTTATAATCACGTTAACCTTTTGATGTTTTTGTTTCTTCCAGTCTTTCCTGGGTTTTCTTTTATTTTTCATTTGTTTGTTTTGTAATATTGGAATAATACTGAATATTGTTTCGTGGTCCTCACTTCTAAATATAATCTGAGAATATTCTCACCTCATTAAATATTTTTATAAGATTATTTTTTGACAGATAGTTATCTATATATATATATCATAATTCACTTAAGCACACCCTCTTCAGGGAGGTTTATAGAGTGTACTGACTTTTCTTTATTATAAAGAACACATATTGCCTTAATAGAACACTTAAAACAAACAACGGGTTTGAATTTTCATGGCTTGAGGTGCAGAACAAATATCTGCTGTTCTTTGTTTATTTTTTGTTTTTACTATTTTTGTTTATTTATTTTTTTTTGGTGGGCAGCAAAGAAAGGTTTATTGAGAGATAGCAAAGAGTACAAAGCTCCCGAGGAGGGAGCGGACTTAAGAGGGTTGCCCTATTTTTTATTTTTTACATATTTTTATTTTTTAAATATTTATTTTTAAATATTTATTTATTTATTAGGCACATGCATGCCAGCAGGTGGCAGGGGCAGAAGGCGAGGGAGAGGAAGAGAACCCTGAAGCAGACGCCCTGCTGAGCACGGAGCCCCACTCAGGGCTGGATCCCAGGACCCTGAGATCATGACCTGAGCTGAAACCATGAGCAGGATGCTCAACAGACTGAGCCACCCAGGCACCCCTACCTTTCTTTGAATAACAATAGTGCCAAGTCTGCACAAATGAAGGTTGACAATTTTACTGTCATTCTGAGTTGATGGCAAAATATAGGTCTTCAGTATCTTAAATATCAACATTTAAGGTCTAAAATGTAAGTGTTTCTTACCAGATATTAGTTTAGCATTTTTCTTTTTTTTAAGATTTTATTTATTTATTTGACACAGAGAGAGACAACGGGAGAGGGAACACAAGCAGGGGGAGTGGGAGAGGGAGAAGCAGACTCCCTGCTGAGCAGGGAGCCCTATGCGGGGCTCGATCCCAGCACCCTGGGATCACGACCCGAGCCAAAGGCAGACAGGTAACGACTGAACCACGCAGGTGCCCCTAGAATTTTTCAAAAGTATGATCCATAAAACATTAATCCCAGAGGTTACATTCTCAGATGAGGTACATAAAAAGTTACATATAAAACCAGTAAGTTAGAAAAATACTGTCTATTGTATCTAAGTTAGAAAAATACTGTCTATTGTATCTTTCTTTTAAAAATACGTATGGGCTCACAAGGCATAGGATCAGGACAAGTCCTGCAGAAAAGAAATCTATTTACTAATGCTTATCACAGTATTTTTCAAATTTATCTAACCATGCAACCCCTTACTATGTACTGTTAATTATTACCTTTAATTCTATAAAAGCACACTTCGGGAAATTGTAATCTAGGCAATACAAGGAAATGAAAGTTTTTCTAATCAAGTTTTTCATTTAATTGCTTAAGCAGTCTGACATGTGAACTTTGAAAGAAGCATAAAGATCTTATAAATGCAAAGTACTATCCTTATTACCAGTTAAGATTTTTATCCTGCTGAACAGTACAAAATAAGACATTTAAGTGTAAAACTGAACAGAATTCTAACCAACACAGAATTAAGCAAATTGCTACTCTTTAGCAATATATTTGGTATTTAATACCAAATTAACCAAATTTTTTAGCTACGTTTCTTTCCCAAAGTTTCTCTATTAAAAAAAGAACATGGTGGGGGCGCCTGGGTGGCTCAGTCGTTCGTTAAGCGTCTTGCCTTCGGCTCGGGTCACGATCCCACGGTCCTGGGATGGAAGCCCCGCATTGGGTTCCCTCCTAAGTGGGGAGCCTGCTTCTCCCTCTCCCACTCCCCCTGCTTGTGTTCCCTCTCTCGCTGTCTCTCTCTCTGTCAAATAAATAAATAAAATCTTAAAAAAAAAAAAAGAACATGGTGAACCACTTTCAGATTTTTATTCTAACCTAAGCTCTTGGAGCTGCAGTTTCTCCATCCATAAAATAGGAATCAACAGAATCTATCATGTAGGTTGATACATGGATTCAATAAAATCATTAACACAAAGAGTTTATCATGGACCCGACACAAAAATAACACTCAATAAACATGAGCTATTTTAAAGGACATTTTAATCCTATTTTATCTCATAGATCATTTTATTTTTCTGAGCTTTTTTTCCCCCCAGATATACAGTATAAAACAATATTAATTGCAAACGCTTTCAAAACTCTTAGCTAAGACAACAAAACAAAACCAAGCTAAAAATGTCCTCAAATGATATATATAGATATATATCTATATATCTATATCTATATATATTACATGTTTAAATCTACAAGGAGCTTTGTACGCCCCTCCCCCATTGCCAATGATTCATCAGGTGGCTGCCCAGTGACTGCTTAATCTCCAAATCTGGTCAAGCAAGCTTCCTAGGGGGTCAGGGCCTCTCTGTACAGGCTGCTACTGTTTCCCTTAGGGTGAGTGCTTTGTGTAAAAACAGTCAAATGGTAAGTAACATTTTACATTCAAAGCAGCAACATGGTGCAGTGAGACACAGCATTATGTCTTGAAAGGAACACTGGCTTCCAAGTTTGAAGAGCTGGATGCTAATCTAATATCTACCATTTTTTGACCCTATAGAAATGATTTAATTTCTGAGCCTTAAGTATCTCATATACTTAGTATAAAGAATACTTGTTTTCCTCTCTTTTAGGACACTCTGATGAACAATGAGATAATATAGTGAAAAATCTTTGACAGCTGCAAATACAAATATAAATATTAAGGAAGAATATATTATTTCAATTTCACCATAGTGGTTAGGAAGGGCATACGTATACATGCCCCAAAATAACACACTGGAACAGAAAATCTATGACCTATCTAAATCATGCAGTTGATCACAGAAGATTTGATTGCAAGACTAGTGTGCTTTGGACCTTGCCGTAAATGGGAAATCTTTAACATAACACTGAGATTAACCCATTTTATTTATTTTTCAATAATCTTTTTTTCACCCCTTTTAATTTATCTGGTCATATTTTTTTCAATTATTCTAAAGAGTGTCTAGCACAAAATAAAAGTTTAAAAATTTATTGTAAGTTTGAATTATTCTAAGAAATGTACCTGTATTATAATTTTTATAATTATAAATTTTTATAATTTTAATGTATTTTTCTCAAAATTTTCTCTTCCTCATCATCACCTTATTAAGAACCGAAAATCAATAAAAATGTTTTTTTCCTGAATCTTCTCTGCTTACTAATTTCCCCCATTTTAAAAGCAGCATTCCAGGTTTTTAGCAGATGACATGCTAAGAAAACAAATGGCTAAAATGCATTTGGTTAAAAACACTAGCTCCAGAGTCAGACATGATTTGGGTTTTGTAGCTGTAAATTTAAATAAAATTATTAATTTTAATTATTAATTTCTATGAATTGCAGTTTTTTCCTCTGTAGCATGGAGATAGTTCATACTTCCAAGTATTGGTTGGAATAGATAAAGAAGCCACGTAGCCAAATTTACTGAGTTCTTAGTTTTGCTGGGCACTTTACATACACTATCTAGTTTAATCCCTACAAAATGTTATAAAACAGCTTCAGTGCCTGTCATCAAAGTAAGATTTCAGTAAGTATTCTTAGATGATACTGTTTCACAAAAAAGCTGAGCATTTTTCTCAAAGAAAGATTAAGGAATAGTTGTCAGTATAAGGTGGGAGGTTGGTTGCCCATGAGTAGGCTGAACCAGGTCATAATTACCTTTGTTTTAACATAAATGCTAAACTGGGTTTACACTAACTGTTCAGTCCTTCTTTTCTTTGAACAGAAATACTCAAAACCCAAACCTTCAAAAGAAGGAAATGCTATGGGAATGAAAAAGTATCCCTTCTTCAATAAATTTTCAAACCCTATCTTTCATCCTCCCATTCACAGAAAATGCTAGCATGTACACATTTAGACACACACACACTTCTTTATATCAGGCTTGTAGGGGACACTATTGTGTGTCTCTTTAGTATCTAATTCCATTCTTCCATCTTAATAGAACTCCCTGCCTTTATTTTCTTGATTTGTTCCAGAACCTGTGCTTCTTTGAATAAACTTTCATGGTCTACTTGAAAAATAATGGTTCTTCAGGAGTAATTTTGAACTATATTCTGTCTAATGGTCTTTCTTAAAATTCTATCTTATTAATCTCAGTGGGAATAAAAAAACAATTTTAAGTATAGAGAAAAGAATAACTTTATAAGAGTATTGCCTCCATCATGTGGGTTTTTAAGACTATTTTTAGAAAGAAAAGGTTTTTAAAATTTTTTTAACTTTTTTTTTAAGATTTTATTTATTTGACACAGAGAGAGAGCACAAGCAGGGGGAGCGGCTGGCAGAGGGAGAGGGAGAAGCAGGCTCCCCACTGAGCAAGGAGCCCCAGGGTCGATCCCAGGACCCTAAGATCCTGAGATCATGACCTGAGCCGAAGGCAGATGCTTAACCAACTGAGCCACCCAGGCACCCCTCAACTAATTTTTTTTAAAGATTTCATTTATATTTGAGAGAGAGCGAGCGAGCGAGTGAGAGAGAGAGAGCGCGTGCATGAGCAGGGGGGAGGGGCGGAGGGAGAGGGAGAAGCAGACTCCCTGCTGAGCAGGGAGCCTGACTGGGTGGGCCTGGATCCCAGGACCCAGAATCATGACCTGAACCGAAGGCAGACGCTCAACCGACTGAGCCACCCAGGCGCCCCAGGAAGGAAAACGTTTTTAAGCCATGTTACATTTTTATAATTGAGTCATCAATGAATTAAGAAATAATGCATGCTTGGTTATCTTATCTGTATTAAGTGGTTATTTATGAACATTTTCTGTTAAAAAATGTAGGTTCCAATTCTGCTTCTACCACCAGCTAGCTGTATGATCTTGATCTTAATGTCCCTTGGCCTCAGTCTCCTCAACTTTGAAAAAAGGACTTTGAAAAAAAGGACTTGATGATCTCTCCCAACTTTTCCAACTGTCAAATTTTTCTAATAGTTGGTAGAAAAAAAAATGAGGATATATGAAATATTTTTTAAGTAAAAAGCTAAAAAAGGATAATTCAATTTGAGATGTACGATTTCTATAGTAATTATGCCTTTAGTGTTTCCTGGCTATATGTTTACATAGTATAGAAAGCCCCTATGAAGAGTGTAAGAGCAAATAGAGTCCTGGAAGCTATGCAGGAGGGAGAGTAATTTCACTGAGTGAGTCAAAGATATGATGCTCTGTTAGTTGGTAATTAGTAACACTTGATGCTTAAACAAAAGGTTCTTAGAGGATGCTTAGTAAAAGTAGCTTTGCCATAAATATAGTCAAATGTGACATGAGAAATCCATGTACCTTATATCATTAAAACTGGAATATAAAGATTCAGAATATCAAAAGAAAGAGACAAACTTCAAAATAAAAGCTGAAGCAGAAATGTTCGAAGTAATTAAGTCTAGTAATAAAAGATCTGCAATTAGCTTGAAATTCTCACTGGAAAAGCACAGGGAATTTCTATGTAATAAATTAAGAAAATAACACAATACTATTATCCAGGCACTGAGAAAAATACCAAATAGCAACAACCAGAACAGTAAGAGTAACAATTTAACCAGTTTAACAATTTGAAAAGTATGATGAAAGTATGAAGAGTACATTTAAATCTTACACCAAAAAACTAGATTGTGTTACATATACTTTAATAAAGTTTTCCTAATGTTGTTTCATTTATTGGGCCCTGCCTCTGTGCAAGCATTGTTATTATGAACCATGGGAGATACAAAAGAAAGAGATGTTATTTTGCTTACTGGACTTAGTTCCTGTAAAAACAAACAGGGCATGTCCTGTGTGTATATCCTGGTAATCCTGGTTTGATAAGTAACATGTAAATTTTTTTAAAATTTTTCTGTTTTCAGGCTTACAAATGATGGAAATAAAATATACAGGAAATGCTTCATAAATTTAGAAAATCATTTGTTTTCATTTCCTTTCATGATATTTAAGAACTAATTAAAGACAGGTAAACTGTCTTTTTTTTTTAGATTTAATTAATTAATTATTTATTTATTAAAAGATTTTATTTATTTATTTGAGAGAGAGAGCACGAGCAGGGGGAAGAGACAGAGGGAGAGGGAGAAGCAGACGCCCTGGTGAGCAGGGAGCCCGATGCAGAACTCGATCCCAGGACCCTGAGATCATGACCTGAGCCAAAGGCAGACGCTTAACTGACTGAGCCACCCAGGCGCCCCTAGATTTATTTATTTATTTTAGAGAGAGAGAGAGAGCACAAGCAGGAGGGGCAGAGGGAGAAGGAGAGAGAATCTTAAGCAGACTCTGTGCTGAGCATGGAGCCCAACAGGGGGCTCGATCCCATGACCCTTTGATCACAACCTGAGCCGAAACCACGAGTCACATACTTAACTGACTGCACCACCCGGGAGCCCCTCAGGTAAACTACCTTAAACCCAAAGTTTGTTCGTCGTTTTAGATTTTCATTAATGGAGGTGGAAATCAATATTCAACAATCATGGAATAGTCAGCCATCAATTTATGTGGCCATTTAAGGTGACAAGTATAACATATGTCAATACATGGAAAGAAGCATATACAGAAAGGTAAAATGAGGGAACAAAAAGCAGCACATGAAGGATGACCCATGCAGGATCACAACCTCCTAAACACGTGTGATGGGCATTAAGAGAAGCATAAAGGAACAAAGAGAAAGTGTCTCTGTGTGTAGTATATGAGCAGTATTACACCACCTTCCTCATACAAGGAGAGAAAGACAGCTATTTTCTGGTGGGTGTATGGTAAATTCCAGAGCTAAAAAAAATCTACATGGAAACTTCTAATTTTCTACTCTTACTATCATGAACCATCCAAACTTTTTTTTTAAAAGATTTTATTTATTTATTTGAGAGAGAGAATGAGATAGAGAGAGAGTATGAGACGGGGGAGGGTCAGAGGGAGAAGCAGACTCCCTGCTGAGCAGGGAGCCCGATGCGGGACTCGATCCCGGGACTCCAGGATCATGACCTGGGCCGAAGGCAGTCGCTTAACCAACTGAGTCACCCAGGCGCCCCCATCAAAACTTTTTTAAAAAATATTTTATTTATTTATTTGAGAGAGAGAGAGCAAGAGCACAAGCAGGGGGGAGGGGCAGAGGGAGAGGGAGGACCCTGGGATCATGACCCGAGCCAAAGGCAGACGCTTAACTGACTGAGCCACTCAGGCATCCCACTGAATTTTAGATATAAAGAAAAAAATTTCATTTGAAAGTCCAAAAATTTCATAAGCATAAAAGCCAAAATTTAAAATTCCATATATCTGGTATGTAAAATAGGATGTGTATTAAAATTTCTATTCATTATTTAACTAAAATTTTATTTTCAAGTGTTTTCTCATTTTTTTACTAGTTTCTTTAAGGAATGCAGTGTAGCAGTATATCTAAACAAGGGTGCTTCGAAAAATGTAAAATCTTTAAGAGTCATAAAGGTTTTCCAAATGAAAACCAATTGCTTTCCAATTTAAATTTAGACATTTTCAAATTTATATCAACTCTGAAAGGAAACAACAAACACATAGACAACTGTTAATTTCTATGCTCTCAAATAAACAGCAATGTCATTCTGCCCCATCAGCCAGCCTGTTACTTTTCTTCTTTTCTCTTTTAATTTCTGTTCATTTGGGGAAAAAGAATACTAAGTTATTATTAATATAAGTAGCCTATATTATGTAAATTTTTAATTGTCAAGAAATACTACAGAAGCAAATGCCCTATGCATTCTTTCGACTTTTAGGTGCCCTCATGCTGCCCCCTGCTGCCCAGTGTCCACTGTTACTGAAAATTGTCTCAAACTTTTCAACCTTTGCTACTTCTCTTTATTCTCCCCATCAAAACTTACCTTGCCAGAGATCCAGACCACCTAAGTTTTCCTCTACTCAGGCTAATGGGTAAATGGTAATATAAGAAATAACTAGTTTCCTCCTATTTATCCGATCACCATTTTTTGGCTAATTACAAGCACTTGAATTGGTGTTCTATTGGAAATGACTGACATCCAGATTCCCTAGCTTGGGATTCCAAATCCCTCTTGTGTTGGTTCCAAGCTACCATCACAGGTCCATCTCTCCCAGTCTCTAACCCCCACACATTATAGCTAACTAACACTGGACTTCGAGCTGGTCTTTGCAAATGCCATGTGTTTCCTCTCCTCCTTGCCTATGCCCACACTGCTTTCTTTACCTGGAATTTCTTCTCTCAGTTTCTACATATTTGTAAGGCTATGTGTCTTTCAAGGCTCTGGACAAAAGTATCTTCTCCATGAAGTTTGTCCCAATTCCCAACTGCTTCTCTTCTCTCTAATCTGCTAAGGCTCAAGATAGTGTTGTTGCTGTTGTTTTTAATACAGTAGAAGCTCGAAAAAGATTTATTTAGTGAGTGAAGAGCAGCTAACAAAGAAACCTTAATTGTTGGAAAGGCTATCGGACTTACTGAGAGTAGCTGCAAAGGATAATGACAGCCTCTCTAATAACACTACGATATCCATATGCCTAAATGGACTGATCTTTTTAATTCCTATCACACTGTGTAAAGCCTACTTTGATCCCTGAAATCAGGGGTGTCTATGAAAAAATGAACTTATGGCATATACTGAATGCTTATGACATATTAGGCACTATTCTTGGTGCTTTAAGTGATTTAACTCATTGTAGTCTCACAACAGCCAGGTGAGGAGGGAATATTACCTCGTTTCATAGAAGAGGAAACGGAGGGTCTGCACAGTTAAGTAACTGGCCCAAGGTTATACATGTAGTAAAGGCAGGGCTAGGAACTCAAACAGATCAGGCAAAGCTGTATTCTCATAATGTCTTCAATAGAAATGTGTATGGAGAGGCTTCTAGTCAGCTATTCTAGGGGTTAAAAAAAAAAACAAAAAAACTTTGTCAATAGAATATGCTTGGAAATTGTGACCACATAGTCAAACAAAGCCATGAAGAGATTCAGTGTCAATTAAGTATCTGTTAGTACGCCCAAGAGTTGATTGTCCTACAAGACAGAATGTGAAGGATTCTGCCAAGTTCAAAGGTGTCCAGATTTAGATATAAAGGACAGTTATATATTCTAAATGATTAAGAAATGCACAACCTAAATATTTGTTCATTGTTGTAGCCATTTGTGCGTGTGAGGACCGAAGATTCTAACCTGACTTGGAAAAAGGTAAAGATATGACTCACTATCTTGAGCAAATGAACTTCCTTTTTGGGGGGGGGGGGGATACAATGAATATAAGTAAGGCTCAGAATGTTACATCAGTGTCTCAGACAAGGATCTAGTGTTTCAACCAAAACCTCTGCTCATCAAGAAAACCACAGTACACTGAAAAGGCAGATCAAAAAATTTACTTGGGAAGGCATCACCCAAATTGTTTGGTAGGACATAACTGTTTTCTTAGTAGGTAAGAAGCTTTTAACTCCAGAAAGATTTAGAGTAAGTACAGAAGTGTTTTGTTTTTTTTTTTTAAGATTTTATTTATTTATTTGAGAGAGAGAGAATGAGAGACAGAGAGCATGAGAGGGAGGAGGGTCAGAGGGAGAAGCAGACTCCCTGCCGAGCAGGGAGCCCGATGCGGGACTCGATCCCGGGACTCCAGGATCATGACCTGAGCCGAAGGCAGTCGCTTAACCAACTGAGCCACCCAGGCGCCCAGAAGTGTTTTTTAATGTAGGTAATTGTTCTGTTTAAGAACACTTGACCTATAGGAATAAGAGGTCAGCCCATTAGACTTTTAAGTACAATTCCTGCAAAGTTATATATAGTGTTGAAACATTAAAGAGAAGTTAACAATCACCATACTTAGAAGTTAAAATTTATTAGATATGTAAGACTTTCTTGACTTCTTGAAAGTGCTTACTAGATACCAAAGGAGGTAGCTGTATGCAGTAAATTTATAAATGCGGTATACAAAGGGAAATAAAAAGTTGGAAGGTATTTAATCAAGTAATAGTATAAATAAGACCAAATTTTAAAGGACCATGATTTCTAAAATTTGCAAGATTTATAAATATGATTAAGATTTGTAAACTAAATTTAAAAACATAAGGAAGCGCTTCCTCGGATATTAACATTAATAAATTTCATGTTACCTTTTAAAAATTCAAATTAGGGCGCCTGGGTGGCTCAGTCGTTAAGCGTCTGCCTTCGGCTCAGGTCATGATCCCAGGGTCCTGGGATCGAGTCCCACCCCTGCTTCTCCCTCTCCCACTCCCCCTGCTTGTGTTCCTGCTCTCGCTATGTCTCTCTCTGTTAAATAAATAAATAAAATCTTAAAAAAAAAAAAAATTCAAATTAACTTCAGAATAGTCTTTCAGTATGCAAGACTAACAGTGGCAATTGGGCTGTTTCTCTCCCAGCTAAAGTTGGTGTTCATTAGGTGGTCAACTTAATGTTTCATCCCACAGAATTGGCTGGACTGTCCAGTTATTCTTTATTTTGGTTTGAACCTTCCTCACTTTGTAGGAGATGAGATTATAGCTTCCGAAATATTGAGATGAGAAGTAGCAGCACTAATCTACTGACCTCTTCAATTTTTCGTTTATTGGCTTACTTCAATAGAGGAACTTGGCATTTCTCAACTCCAGCTGTATACTGGAATCCTGTGAATAGCTTTTGGAAAGTGCTTATGCCAAGATCTGATCCCAGACCAACGAGAATCTCTGGGGATGTGGTGCAGGCATTTTGTTTTGAAGTTTCTGGATGATGGTAACGACAGGAAGAGTTGAGAAGCACTTGTGCAACAGTGTGAGCCTACCATGGTCTGGAGTGCTGGTGCTGTCCAACAGAACTTTCTGCAATCATGGAAATTGCTGTAGACTGAATGCTTATGTCCCCCCCAAATTCATATACTGAAATCCTAACCCCCAGTGTGATGGTATTTGGAGGCAGGGCCTTTGGGAGGTGATTAGGTCATGAGGGTAGAAACCTCACCCATGGGATTAGTGCCTCTGTCAAACAGACCCCAGAGAGCTCCCTCACCCCTTCTGCTATGTGAGGACACAGCAAGAAGATGGCCATCTATGAACCAGGACACTATGACCCTCACCAGACACTGAGTCTGCCGGCACCTTGATCTTGGACTTCCAGCCTCTGTAACCATGAGAAATTTTTGTTGTTTATAACCCACCCACGCTATGGTATTGGTAGAGCAGCCTGAACAGACTAAGACAGAAATGTTCCATAAATCTGTTGTCCAATATGGTAGCCACTAGCTAGGTCGAGCTCCTAAATTTTTAATTTTAATTCAAACTTAAATCTACATAGCTACAGGAGGTTGGTGATTACTGTGTTGGGCAGCACAGTTTGGCAGGCCTAGGCCATTTAAAATGATCTGAGTTTATGATTATATAGGTGCTGAATGGTCTTTTTTTGATACTGGACCACACCAGTCCAAACTTACTACTTTTGTCTCTTGGGGTACTTCATGCTAGCTTCTTGATGAAGCCTCTAGTGGTATGAAAGGATAGCTCAAAGCTTATATAGGCTCTGGGAATATTAGGACTTTGGATTTACTGATGGTCTTTTACTCATTTATGCTGGCAGTTTGTTTCTTGGACTTTAAACTTTACTGAATAATGAGCAAAGGCCTTCAGAATTAAAAATTTCTTAAGTGTCAAAGCAGTGGAGCAATTAAACTCTTGGAAAAGGTCATCTTCACTCCTTGGCATCTGATAGTGTTTTTCAACTGGAGGTTGTGACCTTTGTCTTGGATGATGGAGAGTTTCCATGGATTGGGGCAGTGGCCTGAGTTTCAAAGCTAAATATAGGTCATTGGCAATGGCAGCTTCATTCTGAGTCTCATCGAAACCATGTCCTATTAATGAATGTGGGGCATTAGTGGCTGGGGGGTAACGTCTTGAGAAAAACCAGAAACACGCCACAGATACAGAAGTCTTTCTCAGATGTAACTTGCTATTGAGCACAACTAAGTTCTATTTTAACCCACTTTTAAAAATAATTTGTAAATTGTGGGTTGCTATTTAAAAAAAAAAGGGTTAAAAATACACACATATATGATTCATTGGCAAATGTGAAATGTAATATTCATGCTGAGGCATAAGAAGAATCCTCCTTCAGGTCATTGCTCAACTCTTCCCTTTTCAGTGAGGCTATCCTGACAACCCTATTCAATATTTCAATATATGTGTATTCATATATTTACCAAATATTAAATGACATCCTTTTAAGTTCAGCATATTTCAAAGTCAAAATATTTATCATGGCAAGTGCCATCTGATTCTCTAGAGCAGGGTCTCACAGGGGATCAGGAACATCAGCAGCAACTGGGAGCTTGCCAGAAATGCAGCTTCTCAGGCCCCACCCCAGACCAACTGAGCCAGGAACCCTAGCTGTGGGGCCCAGCAATCTGTGTTTTAGGTGATTCTGGGGCACACTGATGTTTGAGATCCACTGATCTAGAGTACACTGAATCCCCCAAAAATGTCCCAGAGGGGTAGACTTCCATACATCCCAAACCTGGTTAAGATCAAAACATTTTGTACATAAAACTGAACTTGTATGTTGTGAAATAGACACCAACATTCTATTTGGACCTAGTGTTATGAATCATGAATTTACCCAGTTCAACTAAGCCTCACTGAATCTCTAGTCTTTGATCTTTTTTTTCCCTATAAAAATCAAACTCCTGAAAGAATTTCATGAGATGTTCCTGAAGAGATAAAATGCAATACAGTGTGCCTTCAGCAAATTCAACACACAAAAATTCAAAAGTATACAACTGATAAGTTTGGTAGCCAATTACTGTTTTTATGAAAATATTAGATTTATAAGATGATTCACTGGAGGATTCATTTAAACAGTGATGTCATACAGTGCATTTAAAATAAGTCCATTTACAGAACATAAATTTTACAAATGTCTAATGTGATAGTATAGAAGTGTAGGTAAGTATAAAGTCTCTGATTTCAAACATCCCAGGTTCAGACTCCATCTTTTTCATTTACTGGGTAACCTGGGTCAAACCCTTCTAAGCCTCAGTTTCCTCATCTGTAAGATGGGTATAATAATTGTCCTATCTCCAAAGTTTGTGTGAGAATTTAAGGATATAATAAAGGTAGCATTTAGCTAGAAGCTGGAACATAGTAAGGTCTGATTAAATGTTTGTTTTTAGTTTTGTTTTGTTTTTAGTTAGCTGCCTTTGTGTCCAGTCTGGTCTCTATGAAAACAGATATTTATGTTTTATCACTCAAGAATGTTCATACAAAGCAGTTAAAGTTCATACAAAGCAAATAGAAGCTAACCATATTGAACACGGGTTCAATACCCGCTGAGCAGGTATTCAGTATTCACCCTTCCAAGGGCTCTTCTCTAGCCAAAGTAATCATGGGAATTTTAATCTCCTTGTCCATGACTGGGTAAGGTATGAGCATGTCCTATAAACCTAGTCAATGAGCTGTTAAGAAGCAGTGTGCTGTGGGCCACTGGGAAAGAATTTCTTCCCTTATAAAAGGATGCATTAAGAGAAACTCTCTTCCCTTTGGAAATTGTAATATCAAGCTACAATGCTTGGAGCTGCAGCAGCCACATTGTGACTATGAGGAAAGACATTGCTGACATTGTGGCAATGTAAAAGAAAGGAACCTGCTAAGGAACTTGGTAACGCTGTTGAGCTACTGAACCAAACCTAGAACTGGCTTCCTTCCTGTTACTGATTTAGTTGAAATAATACATGTCCATATTTTCTATGCCACTATCAGTAAAGTTCTATGTTAGTACAAAAGCAAACTAAATGACATAATACATCTATAGCTAGTATGGATTAATTGGCTTTATGACAAAATAATTTGATGACTTTATTCTTGAGGTCATCTTAAACCACATATAGAGAATCCTTAATGAAGAGATCCTTCTCCAAATCAACTGCATGTAACAGCAGTCTTACTTTCCTGCTCCATATCTGATGTGCTTAACTAATTAACTATTAGCTAAGTGTGTAATTATGTTATCTTTGTAAATGAAAATGTTTGTTTTTATTTTAAAAATTTGTTATATCTATTGTTAAAAATATTACAGATTTTTAAATAAAAATAATTTAATTTTGACATAATCCTTTAACACTGCAATCATATTTCCCTGCTTCATTTCACAATTTATATTTACATTGACAGTTTTTTCATGACAAAGTGAACAAAATGTACAAAATGAGGCTCTACCACATTCAAAAGTTTTCATTAAATGGACCTTACAATGACACACCCTAAATTCCTACTACCAGAGTGATCTCCATTTCTCTTCACAAGCAAATAAGTTTATGTTTTATTTCTCACTTTGCAATAGAAATTTGTATTAGTTAATTGTCTATTTATACAGCATCTATTTGGGTTGTATCTAAAATCTGAGGCTATTTTCCCCTCAATGTGTGAATATTTGGTGCCCAAATAATGGTCCTTCAATAGAAGGGCACTTGTTAAGTTATCTGATTGTATTTAAATTTAAAAAAAATTTCTTTTACTCCAGAAATCTCATTTGGTCTTTATTTCCAAATGGGAGCCCCCCACATCTAACACCTTAGATTAGAACTTTGAACCTTCTTGGACAATAAACTCCATGAAAGCAGGGATGCTTGGCTCACCTTAATATTATACCCCAGCATCTTAGCATGATAGCAAATAATAGGTAGGAGAAATCTAAAATAAATAAATCTCCAAATAAAAATAAATGTTGAACAAATCAAATAGAAAGTAAAACCCTTTCATCTTTTTCATAAAGAAACAATTTCTTTGCTTTACCTTCTCTTTAGACTCTCCATTTAAGAGAGTATACTGCAAATACCCATTTTGTCTATTACTTTCCCCTTCTCTTTCCTCGCAAAACCACGCTGAGGACAGTAGTGAATCTGTATGGTCTTGTGGAAAGTAATGATATGTCCAAGAAACAGCAGAGGTAAATATGCACAAGAAGTGGGTGGAATTGGAAACATACAATTTCAGGTCTGTATTGAACTTGGTTTTCTGAGGACAAAATTTTTAGCTATTTTTCCTTCTTCTAAACAAGTTCATTCCAAGGTATATTAGATTGGTCCTGGCTAATATTTTTAGCATTTATGTTAGGTCATCTTAATATCTCTTCCCTTTGTTATCTCATCTTTCCTAATAGGTTTGGCTAACCTGAAAATTTCCTCAATTTTTAGCAATGCTAATGAGTACAAATTAATAAATTAGGAAATTGTATTGGTTCATTACATTAAGTCTTAATAAAATTTTCAGCTTATTTCTGTTATTGATCAAACTCCATAATTTCAAGTTTATTTCTCTGAGGTTTATTGTTTAGAATTTGATTTACAGACTCCATGTCTTTGGCGTCATTTATTTATTTTTTCTGCAACCTGTTTTTGGCTATTTCACTACTCATTGACCCCTCCCTTCCACCAGAGGGATGGGCAGGATAAAAAAAATATGATATGACATTTTAATGTAGTCAATTTTGCTACTTGCTACTATCTCTGATAAAATGGTGTACAAGAAAGAAATAAATGTGTAATTATTAACTAAAATGACATTTCAGGATTTTTTTAAAATAATTTTTTTTATTGTTCATGATCTAGCAACTGTTACTATGGAAAACTGAGTTCTCTCTAGACTACATCTAATAAATAAAGATTTTTTTCATGATAAAAACATAGTTTATAATAATTCTAATCTAAATCACACCAAACTCATGAACTAATGCCCACAAAAATATTGCCAGTTAAAAAAAGAATTAATGTCCAAAGAATCCAGAGCTAAAATGAAGCACAAGGTGGATTTAAAAATGGAGAATAATATAAAATAATAAATTGTTTTTGCCTTATAGATTTAAACCTCCTTACCTACCTAGTGATGTAAGAGGCACATATGAAAGAATATCTTGAATATAAATATATATGGATGATTTTAAAAAGTGAAGATTTAACTATAATGGTTACTTCATAATCAATGATGTAATAGTCAATGATGTAGGAGAACAAAGAGCATTGCATAGCTACATATGGACTTCATAGCATCAGTTTGTTTTTAAAAGGGGGGCTACAATATATAAACATTTTTAGTTTCTGCAAATTAAAATAAAATATCTCACCAGCTGAATAACAGAATATTTTAGCAACAAACATATTGGGAAGTATATTTTATTCAGTAGATCAACTTTAGAATAAACTCTCCAGAATAACCAGAGGGTTAGATAGTATATTTACACCTGCTGTATTTCATTCTATAAATAATCTATAATGTCAAAACTAGTCTTGATGGGGGCATTCAAGTTTTATAAAGAGATAAAATGTTACAGTGGACATTTTCAAATTTTTATAGCATAGTATAAACAAAGTATGGACATGATACATAATTATTTTTGAAGTTCAAGGAAAAGAGTCCTATAGAAATAAATTACATGGACACAAAAATGAGAAATACTATTTTTAGCCATTTTCACACATTCTTTTACTTCAGAATTTTAAATCATTAGTGAAATAAGCATTTATCTATTTCAAAGTGAATAAAAACAGTAACTCCAGAAATTTTCACTCTTTCAAGAAATTATTCAATCATACGGTAAGGTGGTCTAGGATAGTATTTCAGTTGTTTTTATTTTATTTGGCAAAATAATCTGTTTTTAGATACAATTATTGATTCCTCCCACTTTCTTTCTGAATGAAGGATATACTTACTATCTTCATAAACAACTAAAATGTTCACAGAGACGGGTATAACCTATGTCATATTGTAATATACATTTTGTTCTTAGGAGGCTTTGGGCCTAAACCCCATATTCTCTAATCAGATAACTCTCAATAAGGACAAAGATGAAAAACATTTACTTGCATTTAGATACATGAATACCAGCATTTTTAAAGTTAGAAGCAGTTGTGTACATATTCTCAAAAAATTACCTTATTCCAAAATATTTGCTCTTTTAAAAACATAGTTCAAAACATACCTAAATTCAACTGAAGTATCATTTCAAAATAAATAATAATGTAGGCATTATTACATGTCAAACTACTAGAAAATTCCCTGGAGAAACTTAGAATAGTTATTTAAGAAATCCCTAGGTTCAAAACGAAATTCAACTTTTACAATGTTGAGTGAACTAAAACTCAAACGTTTTGTTATATTGGAAAAACATTAGCACGTGTGGTATTGTGATATAGACAAAATGCAAAATGTTACCGAGGCAAGAGAAAGTAAACCAACAGCTTATTATTGAAAAATTCTGATCTAGAGATCATCAGATCAGATAAAACACAACTGCAAACTGCACGCTTGTCCCTGATGCTCCCTGAACGGGTTGTGACGACATGTCTGCTCTCACCCACGGTTCACAGTTCACAACAAACATTTAAAAAATACAACTGAATAATTCCTCTGACCAAATTGAACTTTCTTTAAGGAAATAAAGGGATAAGATAATAGATCAAATCTTGCCCCACCTCTTTTTTTTTCCTCCTTTTTTCTTTTAGTGAAACTGACATAAATTGTTAAGGAGCACTACAGCGCCACCAACACAGATCAATGCAAAACAAAAAAGATCTCCCACCGTGTGCAAAAAGAAAAAAAAAAATTAGAAAAATGCCAAAAATTACAAAATGTCTCCCAAATGTACCTTTTTGGAGAAAAACAAGCTAGATCTGCAAAGATTATCTAATGAAGAGCTTCAAAGAATTAATATCATGGAATACAAGTTTAGATCTGATCAGCAAATAAAAGATCCACTATTTAGTAACAGCCATAACTTAATATAAACCCGGTTATGTCAATCTCCACCTTCATTATACCAAGGGCAGCTTTTCTGTAGTTTGTATCCAAGTAATCCATCAAGAAAACCACAATAGGCCTATTTAAAAAAAAAAGAAAAGAAAAGAAAAAAGAAACAAAACTACATCCATAGTTTGCCTGCTGATCATTCAGTCCTGGACAAATTAGGTAACAGATAATTTTTATAAAGAGGATATGCACATATTTGCCATTACCAACATTGCTGGCACAAAACAAGTCCATCTTGAAATAGCTGAGTTCCCCTGTAGTTCACAATAATTAAAGTGTAATTTATATTACAAATATTTAGCTTTAATAATGAAAAAAAAAAAACAACTATGTGTGTTTTTTTTTTTTTTCTTTTAGTAAAAATGTACCAGACAAGATTAGGTGGAATATGCAGAGACCAAAGCTAAAGAAAAAATACAAAGATTGGTTTTGTTAGAAGAAACACAATGAAAATCCTCTTTATCTGGTAGCTCATCCAAAGATCTAATGACATAAATGTTTAAAATTACAAACTTACCGTTAGTGTAGGCAAAGAAGAAGCCAGTTCTTGAAAAATAATTGTAACAATATAGGCTGGATACTTGTGTCCCTAGAAACAACAGCCTCCAGGCAGCATATGGATCTTCAAACATCTTTAAAATACTTGGTAAATAAAAAGTAATACTTTCTTCCATGATCGGCGGCTGAGTGGGGTGGCTTCCCCCAGGGTCTGGGGGCGTTTGGGGAAAATCGGAGGAAGATCCACGAAGATTAAAAGCAGAGGAGGCCGCGGCAGCCAGAAGACTCTGGGGTTAACAACTTTGCGATGGCGAGCAGGCGCGCTCTGATTGGCTGGGAGGGCAGGGCCCCTCCAGTCGGCGCTCCCCGCCCCCCCGCCTCCTGCAGCTCGGGAAAAATGCAGCGTGTGTGCCATTTTACACTGGGCTCTTAAAAGCACAGCCAGCCAGATGACAAAAGTCTAAGCTCGCGCTTAAGTGACACTGCAAAACAATAGCGCCCACGAGTGCCTGCGAGCTCGGGAAGATGCCCTTTTTAACGTCTCAAGGATCGCTCCTATCTGCTGTGTGTGGGTTTTTACGGAATACAGCGCCCTTCTTGAGCAAACTGTTCATCGCTTCGCGAACGTCCATATGCAGTTAGGACACAAACATGGCCATTCGAAAACTCTTGCCATCAAAACAATTTTGATTTGACATCATTAGGTCCCTGAAGAAGGCGGGCATCCAGGAACAAAATTCACGACTCCTGCAGCTCAGGGAGCTTCAATTCCTCGTAAAAACAGAATTCGTTAGCCGCAATAACTACCATTTGTGCAAAGAATGAAAATGAAAGGGTTTGAGTGGCTAAATTTAAAACAATAGGCATACTTTTTTTTTCTTCCTCCTTAAAAATTCGGTTTCAAAAACCTTTCCTGGCTGACAGAATCCTACACTCTGCCTCACAAACAAAATGGCTGTGGTACTGAGTTTTTTTGGATCCTCCCACTGTGCCTCCTCCTGGCCTCCAGGAAGCGGTAAAAATCCAAAATAAATACGGTACTAAAAGTACATTGTCCAGTCTGAACTCGGGTGAAACCTTTGGTAAGGGGGGGGGGGAGGTCTTAGAAATGTGCAGCTTTTGTGAAGTTTTTTTTTTTTTTTTAATTGTTTTGAACAGAACATCAATCACTAGAGATTTACTTGACTGTAATTTGAACTTCCTGCTTTACATATTTATAAGGTCTTTCACCTATCTTGGCAGGCTTTCAAATTAAGTGGGCTGGGAAATTTGAGGCTCTGTCTCTAGTTGTGAGCTGAGTCTGGTATTTGGTGGTTGCAACTGGGCTTTTAAATAAAAACAAAGTCTGAGACTTAAAAAAATGTAATACGAAATGAATGCCACACGACGGTTGCAAATGTAAAGTCAAAAAGTCAGCAAATATTGAAATGTGTCACATACTGCACATATGTGTTAATTGAAAACGTTCAGGATAAAATTCTTTGCCAGCTAAATTTCTAATGAGCCAAGGATAGAACAAGGTTTAAAGGAATTGGATGAAGACGGAGGTGGGGAATTGCCTACGTTCTTCAGGATCCCTTTCCCCATACACACACACTTGTTGGTTGGGCATCCCTTTCCCTGCCTGGCATTTAATAGATAACATCCTTAAGGAGCTATAGCTAGGGTGACTATATAATGTGTCATCTTAACCAGGACACTTGAGAATGAAAGGGGGCATATTATTAATTATATGACGACTGGAATGAATGAACAGGGACTGTCCATGGTAAACCAGGAGGTAGAGCTCGCCATATCTCAGAGAGACCTTTAACTTTTGCCAGACAGGGCACGTACAGGCATGAGTCCTAGGCCAATTTAGATAGAACCTGAGCTAGACCCCTTCTCTGTCCCTGCTCTAATGTCAACTGAAGGAGATGACAAAAGATTCAGATATATTTAATGAACAACCGTGGTAAAGAGAATATCTAAATACCCATTTTATTTTGTAATCTCATCAATAGTGACCCGATGAGAGTAAAATTCAGTGATATTTGATTATAATCAGGAAAACATTCTTATGAAGTCATCTAATGAGGAGAGTAGAGTAAAATTCTTGAGTAATTTTTAAGCAGTTTTCCTTCCAATAGAAAAAATTTGTTAGAGGCCAGTATCACTATGTCCTTTTGTCTTTTCACCTCCCTAGCTCTGTTCTTTTCTCTCCCATCCCTTCCACCATCCCTATATATGCATGCACATCCATATATGTATACATACAATTATACATATATATACATATATCCATATATACATATATAGATGTTCATGCAAATGTATACTTTATTATCTATAGATTAGAATCTTCTGTGCATATTCCACAGTGTGCATATTTCTAATTATATGCTTTTTTTTTTTTTTAAGATTTTATTTATTTGACAGAGAGAGAATGAGAGCAGGAACACAAGCAGTGGGAGTGGGAGAGGGAGAAGCAGGCTCCCCGCCAAGCAGGGAGCCCGATGCGGGGCTCGATCCCAGGACCCTGGGATCACGACCTGAGCCGAAGGCAGACGCTTAATGACTGAGCCACCCAGGTGCCCTAATTATATGCTTTCTTATGGGAGAATTTTCTTCAGAGTTTTTGAGCCAATATTCATGATATACAAGATTTGAACATCTTTTGTTTTGGTTAAGGTAAAATGTAGAGTGAGATGTTTTGGAAAAATTATTACTGAAAAACATAGGATAAATTATTCTCATGTTGTTTATTGAAATAGTTATTAAGAGTTTAGAATGTGCCAGTTCATATTAATGAACAAGAGACAGTTTATTATCTCCTTCATGGAATTCACTGTCTAGGAGGAGACACTAAGTACTATTAAAGAAATAAATGGAGTGAAGTCTTAGTCAAAAATAGGGCGGGAAACACATAGATAAGGTGGTAAGGAAAGTGGCTTCTAAGTAGGTGACATTGAAGCTAGATTTGATGGATAAGAAGGAGCCAAACTTGAAAAATATGTGAGAAATAGAGAAGGAGGGCATGACATGTGCTAAAGTCCTGAGGCAGAAAGGAGCTTGAAGCATTCCAGGAAGTAAAATGAGGCCAAAGTGGGGGCAGCGTATTGAGAGAAAGGGAAATGACATCAGAAATGAAGTGATATCCTGCAGAAGTTTGTAAGCTACGGGAGAAGAGTTCCGTATATAAGCAAGTGAATTATATTCAGAGAGTAGAATGTTGGAATTTGAGATTTTGGAGGTTTTAGTGATGATAAGATCCAGAGAAACTTTGGTGAAGTGGAGTAAAAAACCAAAACTAAATTCCATGCAAATTGTGAATTTACATAGCTGGATCACAGTGTTTTGGTATTATATTTTTAAAAACTACATTTCAGGGACTCCTAGGTGGCTCAGTCAGTTAAGTGCCTGCTTTCGGCTCAGGTCATGATCCCAGGGTCCTGGGATAGAGCCCCACATCGGGCTCCTTGCTCAGCAGGGAGCCTGCTTCTCCCTCTGCCTGCCGCTCCCCCTGTTTCTGCTCTCTCTTTCTTTGACAAATAGATAAATAAAATCTTAAAAAAAATAAAATAAAAATCTACATTTTATCTGCATCATTATAGCCATTGATTATGACTCAGTTCATAAATGACTATGAACAAGAAACAAATATCTAAGATCATACATATTACTAGTAAAATGAAGAGAAAGAATTCAGGCAACCATTTGCCTCATTTTCTGCTTCTTTTGAAGTGTTGGCTTTGGTATTTATTATTCAAAAAACCTTGTATTTCCTATCAGTCGAACAGAGCTCAATTAACACATTTTTTTAAACGAATGAACCAAAGCATTATTTAACTAGAATTTAACTAATACACTTGGAATCAAAACAGTTACCCTTTTTGAATTTACTCTTTGTTAGCAAACCAAAATGCTGTGTATACATGGGCAGAAATAATGTGTTTGATTTCTTAGAATCGAAGAGTTAGAAAAATTTTGGAAGCAATGATGTGTAATTCCTCGAATGAGTTTTGATAGTTATAGGAATCTCTAAACAAATCAAATTGTGAACCAATTTGGTAATGCAGTTTTTAAGACCTTTGCCTTTCAGAACTGTGAGGTAAGGGAAGCTATGTTTCGGATTTCAGAGCTTTAAAATATAGTAGTCCCCTTTACCTACAGTTTTGCTTTCTGCAGTTTCAGTTACATGGGGCCTACCTTCTGACTGGAACCAGATGATCCTTCTTCTAACATATCATCAGAAGGTCAATAATAGTTGCCTGATGCTATGGCACAATGCCTCTATCATTCACCTCACTTCATCCATAATGTAGCATTTTATCATTTCACATCATCGCAACAAGAAGCGTGAGTATAGTCCAATAAAATGTTTGGCGAGAGAGACAACATACACATAGCTTTTATTATAGTATATTGTTATAATTGTCCTATTTTATTATTAGTTATTATTAATCTCTTACTGTGCCTAGTTTACAAATTAAATTTTATCAAAGGTATGTATGTGTAGGAAAATACATGTATATATAGGGTTTGGTACTGTCTGAGGTTTTAAGCATCCATTAGGCGTCTTAGAACATATCCCCATGGATAAAGGGGGGGGGACTTCTGTAATTTTAAAGTAGTAATATGATGCAGCACCCCATAACCAAATATAATAACAAAATATATGATCAATCATACTAAATAGGGTAAATAAAGACTGTAAGTAGCCCCATGTCAATTCAGGGCAGCTTTTCTCACCAAACAGATAGTACAACTTGCAAAAAAGTTTTAAGTTTTCAAATTTTGGGAATTCATTAAGTGTAGATAAGAGACTGTGCATCTGTAGACTCTAGTCCCACTCAGTTTGCTGGGAAAAAAAAAAATCATTCTTAGTTTAAATCAAAGCTCATAGTCCTCAGGATTATGAACAGAGTTACAATTTGGAAAGGACCAACCTTCCATTTGTGGGCCCTAATGAATTAATGTACACCTGCCGTCAAATTTCTTTAGTTATTTGTGTGGTCTTAAATTCTTTTAATTTTACCCTTTAATATTTTCCCTGTATTTTCTTTCTTAAGAATAAAGTTATGCTTTCTTGGGAAACATATTTTTGAAGCAGTACCTGACTAAACTTCTTTTCCAAATGGTTTAATATTATCTGCAGCACAGATCATAGGACTGTTTATTTTGGAACGCACTACCCATTGTGGGATGATTTCAGAGTGCATTTATCCATTACAAGCAAAGTGGCATTTTCAGGAAAGGTCATCTATGGGAGCAATTTGTGACCACTGGTGTGGCCGGGACGGCTGGCTACCCAATATCCATCCTCCCTTCCTTTCTTACTCATAAAATCCAATTTTATTTTGGGTTTGCCACCCATAACTATTTGCCACACAGTTTTCACCGGTGAGATTTAGGCAGAAGTGACTTGGTGGAGCTTCTGAGGAAGCACTGACAGGGGCCTGACTCAGCAGACAGGGCCTTTTGCTCCTCACCTTTGCCCTTCTTCCGGCTTGGAGTGTGGTCATCACACCTGGGTGGAGTCAGGAGCTCTGTGACAACCAAGATCACTCATGGCTAAGGGTAGTGGCGCAGAAGGAAGAAAACTAGGTCCTTTGAACCTTCATTCCATCTGGACTTCTTTTCACATAAGGGAAAAAGAAAACCACTAATTTGTCTGAGGCACTGTTTTATGGGGTCTCTTCTTCACAGCTGATGCAATTTCTAGTACAATTAGTGTGAGTAATCTTCAAAGTGTTTTCTCTGTTAAAATCAGCTACTTTTTAATTGTCATGTATACGAGACTGAGAAGGGGAGCAAGGGGACTTTGGACTGCAAGAAATTTTCGGTCCTAATCTGGGTTGTCGTTACCAATGTATGAGACACACACGTACGTATGTATATATGTGTATCATGTATGTACACATATGTATGTAAAAATTACTGAGCTATACATTGATTAGTACATTAAATCTGTTTTGCTGTATGTGTGTTATTTCTCTCTCTCTTTTTTTCTAAATAGGCTCCACACCCAGCGTGGAGCCCAAAGCAAGGCCCAAACCCACGACCCTGAGATCAGAGTCGGATGCTTAACCAGCTGTGCCACCTAGGTACCCCGTATGTTATCTCTTAATTAAAGAAGCTATTTTAGTTATTACAGAGTGATGGGAACTGATAATTTGCATGTAGACATATATAGTAAAGGAGTTGGACAGATATGTCTTTTAAAAATATTCAATAAGCTCTGTTCTAAGTGCCTAAGACCACTACTCATTTCTCTCATTAAAAAATGGCTCTCCTATATTTATATGTTAGCCATTTTCATTTTACAAACCCTAAATCTCGGGTGATCTCAGCTGGTACTCAAGCTTCTCGTTCCTATGTGCCTTATCAGAATTCTAGACTCTCTGGTGACTGACATATTGTGGACCTGTGGACATGGAATGGTTAAACAGTAAGCCTAAATCCTAGCTTGGAGTTTTCTTGTACTATCATGGTAAAAATACAACAAAGAGGAATTTTTCATCTGGTATTCAATATGAAAGTTATTCTTTTTGTTACTAAAAAAAACCCCAGGACTATAGAGGATATGTGCCCCTCCATGACCCCCGCCACTCCCAACTTCAGATTAGTGATGAAAAAAATCATATACTGACAGAGACTATCATGCTTAAAATTTAAGCCTTGTATAGATTTGAGGTAAAAGAGGGACTGGACTAGGCAGAGCAATAGAAGCACAGTTGGTAAAGATGCTTGCTTAAAGTATGAACTTTGAATAATTATAGAAAGAGAAATGAAAATTTTCTGAAGAAATCATTAAAGCTTCCATACAAGAAAGATCATTTACTGTTATGGAATGTAGATTACTACTGGAAAAAAGTCAGCAAATAATCAGGCCTGGGATGACAAAGGAAGAATGGTTTAATAGGATCAAATCGTAAATAATTTCCCTAGCTATGTCTAGCTAAGGATTCTTATATAACTCCTCAGTGTTGGGGGGGAGTGGGGGTTGATATTCATGACAGAATCTATACAGATGGTTTATTATATTTTAATGTTTAGGTCAGTTATTCATAATGAATTTTATTGTCTTTATATTATACTGCATGAAAAGCACCCTTTAGGCATTGTTATAAGTTAGATTTGAGGACTGAATAGCCCTCAATCGACAATTGCAATAAAAATTCTGGTGCTCAGAGTATGGGGTGCAGAGAAACAACACCCCTTAAAAAAGGTGCCGTTACAAGGCTTATTCCTGTCTGTCTGGGTTCACACCTTACCATGCCACACAATGGGAAGCGGGGGACCTTTCCCTTGCTAGTAAGGGTAACTAATAAAAGAGAGGCAGTTCTTGCAAAGCTGGATTGCTAGTGTGATGATTCACTTTAACTTTTTGACCATTGAAAGAAGCATTATTTGATATATATGTGATGTAAATATATATATTTATAACCAGCAGACTATTATCCCATGTCAAATCTAGCTTTTAGATTTTCTTATTGATAAAAATAAGTAATAGTCAGGGGCGCCTGGGTGGCTCAGTCATTAAGCGTCTGCCTTCGGCTCAGGTCATGATCCCAGGATCCTGGGATCGAGCCCCGCATCGGGCTCCCTGCTCCGCAGGAAGCCTGCTTCTCCCTCTCCCACTCCCCCTGCTTGTGTTCCCTCTCTCGCTGTGTCTCTCTCTGTCAAATAAATAAATAAAATCTTTAAAAAAAAAAAAAGTAATAGTCTAAGTGACATTTACTTTTATCTTATATATCATTCTCTTCTATTGTATTCATTTTTTCCCCCAGATGGTGAAAGTAATATAAACTCAATTCCAGCCATTTGGAAAATATGGAAAAGTGTAATAAAGAATATACTAACCACTTGTATGTAATTCTGCTTCTCTGGATCTCTTTCCAATGTCTTTCCTTGTACTTCTTTTTGTGTTGGCAAACTTTTGGAATAAAGGGTGCCAAGTCAGCGATCCCTATTATATAACTGAACAAGTGTATATGTAATAGCAGTCACAAAAATAACTCAGACAGAAGTGATTACATAATTAACACAATTGTACCTTACTTTGACAAATGGCAGAGATTTTTGCATGAGGCATTAGAAAACTGTCCCCCCCAACATAGTTCTAAGTTATTTGTAAAATCACAGATAGCACAAATAGAAACTACTTCACATGTAATAATCAGATTGCTTGCCTTCTAATCATTTACCAGGATCATTTGAGTTGAATGAATTGGATTACATGGGAGTCCAGAGTGAATACTGAACAGAGGGGTAACTTTGGAGCATGAAACACTTGGAAAACAGGGAAAGACAGCCAATGGGCAAAAAAGAAGATAAGGGATTCCTAGGGGATGAGGGAGAAGAGGATCAGAAGAGGAAGTGGAGCATAAAGTAATGTTAGATGGTGCCGTAGACAAGGTGTCTAGATCATTTATAGTAAAATCCAGAACATTTTCAAGAGTGCAAACAGCACTATTAATAATTGTGCTGGTACAACAGGCTGGATTATACAAGGAAAATCAGGAAATATGGTCATTTTAGATCTTTTTGTAAATTAGCCTACAGCCCTGGTGACAGCCAACTGCTTGCTGCCTTTATTATATATATGATAAGTTCTTGATATTACCTTCCTTAATTTTTGACTCACCATCATTTACCTCTTATCAGTTTTCACCAGCAAAAGAAAATGCCAGGTGGGTGTTATTTATCCTTACTGAGGGTTCTTTAAAGAGATTGCTTATCCAGGAGTTAGTGTAAAATGTTGATGAGGCCAAGATCAGGTTTCTGTCATCATGAGATTGAGTTAGTCGTTCTATTTCAGGGCCCACACTTCATTCTCAGAACTGCTAGTAAAGATCTGTGCTATTGGCTCTTTATTTTATGGTAGTTTTAAGCCAGAAGCTGGCATGCTGGACTCTTGTCTTTGCTTCTCTGTAGAGATTGCTGCAATATATTCACTATCCTCATAGAAGTCTTAATATGTAATTTTCAGTAACAGAGATCTTAACCTGTTTATATCTTCAAATCAGAACGCTGTGTCCATTGTACGTATCTGGAAACCAAAACATCAAACCTGAGTTTGCAAACCATAATTTGAGGAGTACTTACACTAGGCAACAAGGCTCCATTCCTACCTATAAGCAGTGCTTCTGGACCTGCTTTCAACCCAGGGCTGAACTCTTCATTGAGAACTGTAACCCTTTCAGCTCGGAACTCAAGCTGAGCATGATGCTGGGACTTTGCTGTTGCCCAAAGAACCCTAAAAGAGCCCTCTGTCAGTCTGAGGCTCCTTAGGGTCAGCATGGGGCACTTGGTACCATCAGAACAGATTTATTGTAGCCAAATCTCTCCCTAATGTCTCTTTTCCCCTGGCCTACATCAACATAGGACTCAGACTAGATGTACTCCCCACCTGAAGCTGCCCCAAGGAGCCCTGGGTACATGATAGAAAGAAATGGAAACGTGGAGGAGTATAAGCATTGCTTAGAGACTTTCTTCTCTTACCGGCAGGAGCGGTGCCCTGGTGCTGACTCTCTGGCAATGGACTGGGGTAGGGTTGCACGTCATAGTACAAAGAAATCATCTGCTCACCTGGGTTTTAAAGAATACTCTCTGGTGGGGTTTCTCAAGTAAGAGACTCTGGTGTCTGTGAGCTCTCTATGAGAGTTTAAAATTTTTTAATTTTCATTTAAACAATAATTTAAAAGTAATAAGCATATTGGGGCTCCTCTGAATGACCTCCCTCCAGCCAAGTGCTACTCTGCAATTTTGGTCTGTTTTTACAGTTGAATTAGCACCGAGCAATTCTAGTTTAATCAGGGAAATAATGAGGAAAGAACCAAAGCAGATCTTCTTTATCCATTTGTCTGTTAAAGGGCATCTCGGCTCACCTTGGTTTTCGATCTAATTTATATTTTCCCTGATGCTGAAATTTTATGTGTACCATTTTATTATTTGGAATTTTTATAATTTGCCTCATACATATTTTGGAATATTTTGAGCTATACATAAATAAACTGACCCATGGTGAGATTCAGATCTTGACCTGAGTTCTTTTGGCTTCATGGGGAAGCCACATTTATTGAGCATTAGTGTGACTTGGTGCTTTATATTCATTATCTTGTGTAATCCACACAATAATTAGTGTCAGATGTGTAAGTTATTGCTGTCTTTATTTTCAGATGAAGACTTTGAAGCTTATACAAGTTTTAAGGCTTTCCCAAGGTTAATAAATATTATTCTAATTTTTGGTATAAATTGTTCTTAAAAGCATGAGCTTCCTCTTCTAAATTCTGCCCCATTGGAAAGGGTTTAGGGCCAGATCTTTGTATCGATCTCTCTACCTACCCCTTCCTCCCCCTGTCCCCCACTTATGGCTTTGCCAAGAACAAAATTACCATTCCTACTACCTGACACTTAAATAAGATATTTATCATTATTTTTAGCTAAAAAGAATACTTGCTATAACAGAAATACCATAAATACCAAGCAAAGATCCCCAACTTACAATGTCCTTAGTAGACTTTGAGGGTTTCCCAGACCATAGAGCTCTTTCTGTCAGTGTTGTACACTTGCCCAGGAACCACATCTGCTTTCTTAAAAGAGCCAAAAAAAAAAAAAAAAAAAAATCAGAGACTGGTGCCCCAAGGGTTGAGATGGCATGCAAATCTATGCTCCCTGATCGTGGCCAACTCACCTGTTCATTTACGTGGGTTAGTTTTATATTTTTTCAAGGACTTGAAGATTGTCACTCAGATTGGCTTCTGTCAGCAATATTTTCTGGTTGTTCCAAACCTGTGATAGGATTGCTTCTCTAATTGCCAGCCAGCAAGGAGGGTAATGAAGTCAATTATTGGCTAGATTAAGGCATGGGATTGGCTCGTGCCATCATGACCGAGATCCATGTCATAAGGAGCCACATGAAGTATCATTAAGTACCGTCCAGAGAACAGAGTAAATGACACTTGACTCTCAATTGCCCTGCCATCGTTATACACCAGTCTTTATAGTGTTTCCCAAACAGTGATGTTTCCCAAACCTCAGTCATTTGATTATTACCATTTTGCTATATCCTCATATCACCTTTACTGTTATTTACTTAAATTTTCTTTAATGTAATGTAATGGCATTTTTACTTAAATATCGTATTTTAAACGGAGAATTTATATTGCCATCATTAATGGGAGAACAGTTTCACTTATTATTAATAGAAGATAATCTTAAAACTAAATAAAATGACAGTAAGACAGTAGTATTAAATTCTTTCCAGAAGGGTTTGGGAATTAGGAGGCCTGTCATTTATTTCTAACAATCTCATAAACTGTTACATAAACTATAGCACGGTATGCAATCAGTATCACTTTTGGTGCCATCATTTCCCTCATTTGAAAAGGTTTCAAAACCACGAGCCATGTTATCTGTGAGGGAAGAGGAGAGATTCCCTGCGCCAGTTGCAGGCAGTAAGCAGAGACTGTGGGGCGTTGGGTTACGGAGCCAAGGAGCCAATGGAGGTTTGAAAGTACAGATAAAACACCAGAAGCATGGTACAGGCCTTAAACCAGAAGGTGCCAAATTTGACGAACTGTCCCCTTCGGTGACACCTAGAAAGTTTGCTGAACCCTACTTCCAACTTTTGAGTAGTAAGATGAGTAAAGAAAAAAAACAAAACAGGGTAAGATCTTAGAATAAAGAGTTTAGGAGCTGTTCAAATGAAGGGAAGAATCACAGCAGTAGAGAAATTAAAAGGGTAGAAGAAAAGAGGATAACATATGTTGTCAGTGTTAAAAATGACAAATCTTGGTTCCTAAGCAAAATTCTGCTTCAGATGATACTTCCAGATTAATCTGTTGACTTTGAAAATATATGCGCATCCTGAAGGGTTCCTTTATTTCTTTGTGAGCTTATAAAATACATGAGTTGCTCAAGCTGTAGCTACATTTGTGGATCTTATTGGTCACTGGATGAACAAAGAAAGGCCTAGAAGGAGTCTCTTAGGAAAAGTACACAGATCACCGAACCATTCTAAATATGATTTGTTATTCAAGAGAAATTAAAATAAATTATTTATTGCCCAAATATAGGGATTATTTTATGAAAGCCCTGATAAAAATGTCATTGGGAAGGATTATCTGATACATTCTTTCAATGATTTAGCTGCCAAGAATGCAAGAATATAACTTGGTCAAGCCTTGGTTAAGCCAAGAATGTAACTTGTGATTTATTTTGGAAAAAAATATATGGAGGAGAAAGTGAAAATTGCTAGTTAGATATTGTGGCAGCTATCTGAATTGGGCTGGGAAAAAAGAATATTTACAAATAACAGAGGAAAAAAAGCTGCAAAGATGACATAGCAATGAAAAAAAGTTAGAAAGTGTCTTTAAATCAGTTGAGCAAGATTTAGGGTGAATAGGTGTGATGATAGTAACAGTAAGAATAAGCAGGGCAAGACATCAACCTGAAACTCTTATAGGGACATGATGCTGTGAATAGGTTCAGGAAGAGCATATCTTCATTGAGTGTGGATATGGAACAGTCAATGTATATTTTACCTTCAGGTTAGATTGCTTCCTAGAAAGACAAATGGGGAGTTCAAAAACTTAAGTGATTAACGTTTTTTGATTCTGGAAAAGAAATAAATATTATTAATCTTTTTTTCTCTTCTCTAAAGCAACAAAAATCCAATTTTCCCTACCAATCTAGGCCCCATAGGTATAAATGTGGTTGTAAGCTCACATCATTTTGAAGGGCAAAGAATCTCTCGTGGGTATGGGAAGCTTTCAAAACTTTCTGGTACTTAAAACTAGGAAATGGGATATGAACTGAAGATTTTTGGGTGTTGGAAATCTTAAATTCAACCTTTTAAAGAAGATTGTTGAATTTTCCTGCTTTCTAGAGATGTTTACCCGTCATGATTGGATTTCACCGCCTCCTCAGGATGAATAGTATCCAGGCCTTGAATGTGCCTTGGTGTTCAGTAGGCTCTCAATCAAATATTAGCAAATTTGACTTGGAGAGAGTCAGCTTTCTCAAAAATATAGGTGTAAGCGCAGAGGTTCCCTCACCTGCAAAAGTCCTCTAGTCACTAATGGTACCCACATGGTCTTAGACCTATCTGATTCAAATATGTAGCGCTAAGGCTAGTCAGGGTAAGCTGGTGTTGGGACAGAGGAGAAGACCACTGCCATAGCCAGGGGATTTATATATCATGACCTTTCCTGGATATGTTAGAAAGTGACCTAAGAATGGTCTCTTGTCCTTGAAAACTTCTGGATATTCTTAAGGATCAATGGTGTTTCACTCAAGGAGTCTTTTGAGGTATACTCATTTTATTGAATTTAACATACATACTAAAAATATATAAATTGATGAAATTTTACAAAATGAATAGGAGCCAGATCAAGAGACAGAATAGTATTAGAATTCCAGACCCCCTCCCCCAACCCTTATACCCTCTTCCAGTTATTTCCCCATGAATGACTACTATTCTGACTTGTAGCACCACGCACTGGCTTTGTCTAGGTTTAAAACTTGTACCTAAACAGAATCATACAGGATGTATGTTTCATGTTTGGTTATGTTTGTGAGATGCAGTGCTGCTGCATAGTTGTAGTTTACTCATTGCCGTGTAATATTTCACTTTTGAGTATACTGTAATTTATTTCTCATTTCTCATTTCTACAGTTAGTGGACAGTTGGGTACTATTCTGATCCCTTACCGGACAGATTTGCTCCAGAAATTTGGCTTCTGGACTTTAAAGGAGCGTTTCTAAAGTTGGCTTGAATGTCGAGGAAGGCTTAGTACTACCTGGACTAGAGATTTCTATGAAGGATAAGTTGTTATCTCAGGAGGCATTCAGATTTATCATCAGAGTTTGCCATGAGTTCTCCAAGAGGAAGTGGAGAATATTATTAATACGTTGGAGTTTTGCTGAGGTCTTCTAAGCTTAATCAAACACTCACTCCACACGTGTCTGAAAGGTAGTTTCCTACCTTTTCTTCAATGAAGTTATGTGTGCTCTGGAATTTCGTAAATTGCAGAGCTTGTTACGTGCCATCACTACCCTGAAACCGTCCAAAATTATCACTGTTTTTCTCCAAAAAGAATATCAAGACTTTTTCTAGGGAGGATAAAGGCCTGGTAACTTCTCATAAAAGTATTCATGTCTTTATATTTAGTCCCCAAGAGCTTGCACTTTCAATATAAAAACTTCCATGGGGAAGGGCTGGGTTTCGGCATTGTGTGTAGGCTCCTCTTAACACAGATATTATGACAGAGTGGTTGATCATCAACAGGTGTGTGAGGACTGATTAAGAGAAATATAATGGGGGCGCCTGGGTGGCTCAGTTGGTTAAGGGACTGCCTTCGGCTCAGGTCATGATCCTGGAGTCCCGGGATCAAGTCCCGCGTCGGGCTCCCTGCTCAGCGGGGGGTCTGCTTCTCCCTCTGACCCTCTCATGCTCTATCTCATTCTCTGTCTCAAATAAATAAATAAAATCTTTAAAAAAAAAAGAGAGAGAGAAATATAATGGGGAGCTCAAATGGGGACATTACTGTGGCAATGGTAGGAATACCCTCAACCATAATCAGAGTGTCTGTAGAAAAGCCTCTGTAGGACTCTTTGAAATTATTATTGACAGAAGTTTTGGGTTTCTGCAAGAAGCACAGTTAAATACTGATCAGACTCTCCATTTCTTTTCCGATTTGGCATTTGGAAACCCTATTGAACCCTCCCCTTTGAGTAAGCTCTTGGTTTTTTGAACAATCTGTAGGTGAGAAGCCTTAGGATGGAATTGGTTCCTCCCTCCTTCCCTTCCTTCCTTTTTTCTTTCCCTCTCATTAGGCCACTCTTTCTATCCATTCTCTTCCCCTGAAAGAGGCAGTTGCTGTGGAGATGGCAGTCCCTGGGGTTGAGCAGGCAACTGACATGGTAGATAGATCAGTTACATGCAGGTAGATTGAACAAGTAAATAAACACATTGATGATCATGGGAGTTGGGTTTCTCACCGTTGGAGAAAGAATTTACTAATATGGAAAGAGGGAGGCTGGAGAGAACTCTGAGGTGCTGGACTGGAATGCAAGTATAAGTATGTGAACTAATGAGTTAAAAAAATATATATATACATGGATAGAAATAGAAATAGATCTAGATGTATTTGTATGTATGTTTGTATGCCTATGTGTACACATGCATATATTTCCTACTTCCGTTCTCTGAGAGGGCTTTGAAACAATGACAACTCAGTAGAAATAAGCATACAGAGTGCTTAGATCTTGGTTTCCAAATATCGATATCCACTAAAAGGAACCAGTACTTGTTGGAAATGGTTGGTTCGAGAGCTGAGGCAGAGAAAATGCAAGACGATTTGGATCAAGAAAGTAAGGAAATGCTCAAAGAATTATAAACACTTGTCAAAGGACATAGAAGCTAGTTTGAAGGGGCCCCACTGGCCAAACCAGGATCATTTTGAACATCAAAGTAAGTAAGGACAGTAACAGAGTACAAAACATTAAATAAAATAGGAAAACACATGTCCATACAGAGATAAGTAAGCCAACAAATAATTAGAAGAGAAAGCTTTTCCTTACAGTAGAATGCCGAATTTTCTATAAATTTAAAATTATTTCAAAATGGTGTTCCGTGCAATACAAGCATGTAGTGTTTATAACACATAGTTCCAAGGTTATATAGTTTTAAAACAATAACAAACTATCAGCATGATTCAAAGAAAAATGATCACAGAAAAAAAAAAACAACAACTCATGGATGAGATAAAATGGCCTGTTTTGCTTTTCAGTAGGAATGCAGGTGTTTCTTCCCTTTGGACTGAGAGTTCCCAGCAGAGCTTCCTCCCCTGCTGCAACCTACTGACACTAGGACCCCACGTCAGCACACCCCATTCCTAGCAAGAAAAATGAAGGGCTGTATGATCATTTCCTTTGGACATATGAGGGAGAAGGTAAAATAAACATTGAGCTATTTATTCATTAGAAAAGAAGTTGTTGGACTTTAAAAAAGCAGGAGAGAGAGAGAAAATGAGACAGAGAGAAAAAGGGAGGGAGGGAGGAAGCGAGATGGAGAGAGAGAGGGAGAGGGAAAGAGAAGAAAGAGAACCTTATTTCTTGTTGGCATCCGGAGGTGCAACTATATAGGCCACATTAGTTACAAGTCCTTCTGAAAATGTGGGTTTGGACCACTTGGAAGAATGTGGTAGCTAGAAAACTCTCTCTCCACTGGTATGAGCTCAGTTTGGTGCTATTAGTAGGTGTAAAGGGACAAGAGAACTGGGCCGGATAGTACTCCCCAGCCAGTCGGCTGCAGGTCTTTTGTCCACCACGTGATAGGAATATGCTCTCAAGACCTAGTCCCTGTTTGCTGCTCCAGCCCCACTTCCCAGCACTCTCCCCAGTCTAGGAATTACTTTCAGTTCTAGAATATGGTATAGTCTTTTCACATCCCTTCAGGATGTGGCAATCTGTCTTAATCTTCTGAGTATCTGAATTCTCTCCCTGAAACCGTCTGGTGGCAGGGACTTCTGGAATAAAGAGTCCTGGAGTGCCTCCTGTGTGTTTGAGTGATACTTGCTCGGTATTCCTTGCCGCCAGGTGCTGCCACTTATCTTGACAGTCCAGTCTGAATAAACCTGTGTTTTCTTGACTGTGACCATGCGGTTGGAATATCTGCTTGCCAGACTATAAGCTGCCATAGAATCCTGACCTCCGAGTAGCGTTTATCATACTTGTGATTATTTAATGTTTGTCTTTGTCCTTACTCTCTATGAAAGCAATGACTCTGTCTCACTGACTACTCTGATTTTAGACCTAGCACAATACCTGGAAAATGACACATATTTGGTAAATGCTTAGACTTAATTTCCTAGCACCTAGGGAGGGATCTATTCTTCCGCTGTCTGTCCCACATGGTTGGTGGTGTGGCTCCAGATCCCAACCCCTTCCGGTCTGTTCTGCCACGGGGAGAAACTGACTTGCCTGGCTGTGTGCTGTGGTTAGATGGTTAGTTACACAGATGGCTTTAGAGATCAAATCTTGATTCCCCAAACCATTAATTATAGTTAGAAAACATCAGACCCCTGGCAAACAACCCTATGATTCTTATTAAGGTTGTAAAGGATGTTTGACAAGAGTTTCAATCTGATTAAGAGTATTGAGAAAATGGAAAGACAGAGAGAAAATAATAATTTAAGTAATTAAAATAATTAATAATAGCTACTATTATCCAGTGCTACATACTGTCCTAAGTGCTTTATACATGCACTAACTCATTTAATCCTTGCAATAACCACACAAGTGGGGGATTATTATTACGCCCATTTTAAAGATGAAGAAACTGAGCCATTTGAGCAACTTGTCCGAGGTCAAGTAAAATGCTGGGCTGGGATTCAAACTGGGGCAGTCTAGCTCTAGAGTCTTGCTTGTAACATCTGTACTATTCTGCCTCTCAAAACTGCAAAGCTTAGTGCTCTGAAGAAAATATGGTGTGACAGAGATAGAAAATTAATATTTTTCAGTTTAAAATAGAAACAACAACAAAACACAAAACTGGCCAGGTGAGGATTGACCTCAGATGTCAACGTACCAAAACATAGGGTAGGGAAAAAAATAAAGGAGACTTTAAATTTTAGTATGCTCATAAAACCAGCAGACCAAATTACATTCAACTTTTGGGTTCCCTTCCTGTCCATGTCCATATATATAACCATAAACATGACAGACACAATTTGAATTCTGCCTTTTTCATTTAACATTTTCAAAACTATTTCACCATAGTGCTTTTTAATTGTCAAGACAATGATACCATATGATAGTTTCCATTTGCATTTTTCATTAACTCATTGAAGATTTTTTCCCTGTTTGTTTACAAATTGTGTATTCACTATGTAAATTACCTATTTACACCTTGCCCATTTATCTCCTAAAATCTTAACTTTTTTCTTCTAAATTTGTTTGGTCCCTTTTTGCAATATAGACATTGTTTATTACCCTTCTAGTGACAAGATAAAATTCTACTTTCTGTAGCTTTGCACCATATAAAAATACGTATATAATCTACCTAGATTCATTTTTTTTTAAAGATTTTATTTATTTATTTGACAGAGAGATGCAGTGAGAGAGGGAACACAAGCAGGGGGAGGGGGAGAGAGAGAAGCAGGCTCCCCGCAGAGCAGGGAGCCCGATGCAGGGCTCGATCCCAGGACCCTGGGATCACGACCTGAGCTGAAGGCAAATGCTTAACGACTGAGCCACCCAGGTGTCCCTAGCTAGATTCATTTTTGTGTAAAGTATGAGCACAGATAAAACTATATTTTCATATTATACAATACAATTTCTTCAACAATATATATTTTCTAAGATTTTATTTATTTATTTGAGAGAGAGAGAGCATGAGAAGGGGGAGGGTTGGAGGGAGAAGCAGGCTCCCCACTGAGCAAGGAGCCCGATGGGGGGGGGCTCAATCCCAGAACCCCAGGATCATGACCTGAGCCGAAGGCAGACACTTAATGGACTGAGGCACCCAGGTGCCCCTTCTTCAACAATATTATTGACTCATTTTCCTCACCTGTAACCCTTCCCTCCTGTTTTTGTCTCTAGAAATCATAGACATCTAGAAATTGTAGACATTTCTAGGATGAGATGCATTCTGGTAATTAAAAGACCTATCTTATGAACACCATACTATCAGATCTAAATACTGGAAAGGAAAATAACAGTGCATTTATTCATTTGTTCCACACATTGAGTACCAACTGTATTCCAGGTGCTATTTTAGATGCCTGGGACATACCAGTAAACAAAAGAGAAAATCACTGCCCTGTGAAGCTTACATTCTTGTAGTAGGAATCAAACAAAGTAAATAAATAAATATAAAGCTTATTAAATGATGATGAGTGTGATAGAAAAAATAAAACAGGAGACAGCATTAGGAAGAGTCAGACTGGCCACAAAGATTCTAATTTTAATTAAGTTGATCTGGAAAAGGTTCACTGTGAAGAGGAGAGCGAATCAAGTAGACATCTGAAGGAAGAATATTCCAAGTTGGCAAGTGCAAAGGCCCTACGGCAGAAGCATGCTTATTGTGTTTGATGAACAACAAGGAGGCCAGAGTGACTGGAGTGGAGTAAGAAAGGAGAGGAAGTCAGAGAGATGGAAGTGTGTGCAGGTTATGTAGGTTTGTAGAACCTAAAAAGAAGATTTAATGAAGGATCTATAAACTGGAGTGTGGAAACACAGAGAACATTTGGGCTAATACAAAAGGAGAGAGGAACTAGGTGGCACTACTCTGGACTATCATATAGCCTGCCAGGGCAAATGCTGGATATGTATGTCACATTCCTAAACGGATTCTAAATCTATTATGCTTGTATCATTCTACGCAGCGAGACAATTGTTGTCAGAGTGAGTACATGGGTTTTGGAATTATGTGAATCGGTCAAATCTTGGGAAAGCTGCCCAAACTTTCCAAGACTCAGTTTCATCATCTGTAAAATGGTCCTATGCTGGAATCTTAAGTCATAACAGAAGAAGCCACTATAGGCTACCTACTTTATTCCATCATCTAGAATCAAATGTGCTTTAGTTGGCATTTCTTTTCTTTGCTCTTAAGGATGACATGCCATTAGCTCTACCCTTTCAAACTGCACATTTAAAATCTATTAACAGAAACATTTGAGATAATTTGCACTTGCTGTTGTCATAGAGGGTTTTATCATCGCCTTTCTTCTAATTTACATATAGTTAAAAAATAAACAAAATATAGTTTTTTTTTTTTGTATTTTGATCTTCATCTTAAAACACAGGCCTGTTACTACAAAATAAGGTCATTCCTTTCTTATTTGAAAAATGATGACTTTGAGCCCCTATACAACTAGTGTAGCAAAGTCGAATCTTTCACTCATACTACATGGTAATGTTGCTTTTTAGTGTTCTTTATTAAAAATATCTTTTCCTTTTTTTTACCTGCCTTCCCTGTTTTTGCTTTTCTCTTATACCGGTGTATGTATCCTAATGTACTTTTTCTATTTCACATAGCCATTTAAAAACATATTTATATGTTCATATTTTTGTTTCATTTATTTTACATGAATGGAATCCCATTATACACACCTCTGTGCATCTTACTTTTCTCATTCAATAATACCATCTGGAAATCTCTCGAACTAATTTCACCCATTCTGTCCAAATAAGCAAAAAAAAACAAACCAAACCAAACCAAACCCTTGTTCCGTGCTGCCGCAGAACAATCCATGAACAATTGAGAAATATAATTAAATGGCTCCTTCATGTAATTTTTTCAAAACAAAGGAAGTCTGTTCCAAGGAATAATGGACGTTGCTACTGGTTGTGGCAGAATACATCTAGCAACTTTTAGATGAAACTTCATCACTCTCAAAACCAAACCAAACAAAAATGCTAAAATAGGCCTTGCTTTCACCAGGCACCTTGTACCTGCCTGATATATTGACTGGTTTCAGGAAAGGACCCAAGTGATCATCGTAATGTAAGATATTGGCAATGTTAGGATCCGCCTGGAAGTTTTTCAGTGCTCATAACTGGGCAATGTCTGCAGTTAGATGCCAAAAATTCACCTGAATAAAAATCATGCTCTGTCATCAGTAGACCAAGATCAGCAGGATAACAATTACAAGTAATAAATGTTGGGTGGTGCACTTAAGTCAGTAGTGAATTTCACAAGTTTTATTAGCATGGAAAGGGGAGAACTGGCGGTAGGAGGGGATGTGAAAGATGGTTAGGCAGTTTTAGTAAATTTCAAGTTTAACATAAGCAAATAGTGTTAAGCAGTTGTTAAGCAAGTAATGCAATCTTAGGCTCTGTTATTAGAACTTTGCTGTTCAGATCCCAGTGAGTAATAGGCTCTGTACTTTCATGATTAGTCCTTATTTGGGTTTCAGGTGTAGGAATATTTTGAGAGGAATATTGAAAAACCTCCTCCAAGGAGGATAATTATAGGGGATGGTTATTTTTTATAAGGTACTATTGCTTTAAAAGAATGAAAAATATCTGAAGTAAATTCCAAAAATGCTGACATTTAATTCATTTTGTGGGGACAGGTGAATGGGAGTTTAATAATATAATTTATATTATTTACACATATATATCATATATATATTTATAATAACCCCAAATACTTTCCAAAATTAGTGATTTCTCACTATTCTTTTCATTTAGCTTCTTATCTGAGGCATATTCATCTTCTCTCTTTGTGAGTAGATTCTTTTAGGCTATGGCACATACGTCATTCTCTGTACTGTGAATTCAAACAATATTGATGGAGCATTTTCTAAATGACAGATGTCTTAGGGCAAAGGATAAGCTGTTATAAGAAGAGCCCCAATGATAACGTAGCCTAAAGAACAAAGAAGTTTATTTCTCCACACAGTAATACAAGAGGTACAGTCCAAGAGAGTGGGACCGCTCTGCTCCAGGGAGTCAAAAAAGGGACCCAGGCTCCTTCCAACTTGTTGCTCCACCCCAAGTGGAGCATAAGTCACTTGTGTCCTTGCTGTTGTCTGCATCGCTGGGGTTGGCAAGAGACAAAAGGGCAAGGAGGAAACACAACCACTTCTAAGACAGAAACGCAAAAGGGGTAGCCATCACTCATGTTCATGTTCCATTGGTGAGAACTTAGTCACCAGCAAGGGAGTTATCTAATGGGAAGGGAGGATTATAAATGTAGCCTATCCATGTGTCCTGGAAGAAAGGGAGATGGACTTGAGTAAACAGCCACCATTCTCTACCACATGAGATAAAGCGCTATGTGCTGGAGTGTTTTTCCCTGCTTTCGCCATCAATCCAGGACCCTTGTCTTCTTCAAAATTCACCTTAAACTTAAATTCTTCTGGGAAATTTTTTCTATGTAGGAAGACAATGTCACTCTGCTTTCTTTAATTATGTTAACAATGTGAATTTCATTTTATTCAATAGCTGAAAATCAGTCAATAAATACTTATTAATATCTACTGTACGGCAGGGATTATGCTGAAAGCAAGAAATAAGATGGTGAGCAAAATAGAGTTCCTGCCCTCAGAGAACTTACAGACCAGTGGGACAGACAGATAATATTTTAGGTATAATTCAGTTATTAAATGAACATTTAAATGTAATTTAAGTTAGATATATTTGATTAATTAAATTTGTAAGTATCAATTATATATAATAAGTGCTAAAAGGAATAATAGAACTAGGTACCCTGCAAGAATATAATGAAAGTTATTTTAGGTTGGATGTTTGGGGAAGGAACCATAATATTTAAAATCTGGAAATAAATCTCCCTGAATCTTTTTTTCTCAATGGAATCTAAAAGAGTACAACCAGGATGAGAAGAGTTTTGGAGACACTGATATAGGACTTTTCGAAAGAGACTTGTCTTAAGAAGAGACTAGAGCACTGGTGGAGTGGGAGATGGGGTCGGGGAAGGAGGATAGCACATGTTCTAGCTGTTTCCAAATATGGAGCAGCTATCCTAACGGAAGAGGGAATGTATTTGCTTTACTCCCAAGGACAAAACTAGGGACAATTAGAGAGGAAGCTGAAGAAAGGAAGATTTTGGATCAATTAAAAAAACAAAACAAGTAGGGTGCCTGCCTGGCTTAGTTGGTAGGGCCTGTGACTCTTGATCTTGGGGTCATGAGTTCAAGCCCCACATTGGGTGTAGAGTGTCCAAAAACTACCACGTTAGATGGTGACTATCTATCACCAGAGCTATTTGGCACAACCCTTTGTCAGGCACACAGTGGAAAAAAATTCTAAACAGGATTGTAAGTTTACCTATAAAACTGCTTAAATCCTTTCTGAGGTTTTTTGTGATTTTCCTTCTTTCACACATAGTGTATAAATTAGAAGATAAACATCATGGTTCCTTGAGGTGTAAAGTTAGGTTTTGTATTTGAAATCTTTCTTTTGTTCTAAATACAGGCATTTATTGCTATACACTTCCCTCTTAGAATTGCTTTTGCTGTGTCCCATTAAGTTTTGGTAGGCTGTGTCTCCATTTTAATTTATTTTGAGATAATTTTTGATTTCCCTTTTGAACAACCCGTTGGTTGTTCAAAGGTGTGTTGTTTCATTTCCACGTTTGTGAATTTTCCAGCTTTCTATTGCTATTGATTTCTAGTTACATACTATTGTAGCTGGAAAGGATTCTTGGTATAATTTCCGTCTCTTTTAATTTGATAAGACTTATAATGCAACCTATCATATAATCTATCCTAGACTATGTTCTGTGTGTGCTTGAGAAGAATGTGTATTCTGAGGCTATTGGATGGAATGTTCTTTATAGGTTCATTAGGTCCATTTGGTCTAAGGCAAGGTTCAAGTCCAATGTTTCCTTGTTGATTTTCTGTCTGAATCATCTGTCCATTGCTGAAAGTGGGGTATTGAAGTCTCCTACTATTATTGTGTTATGATTTATTTTGCCTTTTAGACCTGTTAGTATTTGCTTAATATATTTAGGTGGTCCCATGTTTGGTGCAAATACATTTATGACAATTATATCTTCTTAATGAGTTGACCCATTTATCTTTTTAAAAAACTTTTTTATTATGTTTTTAAATTTAATTTTTTTGGAGTATAGTTGACATAGACCCATTTATCTTATATAATGACCTTCTTTGTCTTTTGTTACAATTTTTGGCATAAAGCCTTCTTTGTCTTATTATAGGTATAGCTATCCTTGTTCTCTTTTGGTTTCTACTTGCATAGAATATCCTTTTCCATCTTTTCACTTTGAGCTCGTGTTTTCCTTAAAGCTGAAGTGAGTCTTCTATAGGCAAAATATAGTTGGGTCTTGCTTTTTTTTTAATCCAGCCAGCCACACTGTGTTCTTTGATTGAAGAATTCAGTCTATTACATTTAGAGAAATTATTGATATGTGAGGACTTATTAATGTCATCTTATTAATCATTTTCTGGCTATTTTTTTTTTTTGTAGTTTCCTTGTTTCTTTTTTCTTCTCTTGCTGCCCTTGTTAATTGGTGATTTTCTGTGGTAATATGTTCTGATTCTCTCTCTTTATCTTTGGAAATAATCTAATTTTACACCTCAAGGAACTAGAAAAAGAACAAACTAAGCCTAAAGTTAGCAGATAGAAGTAAATAACAAAGATCAGAGCAGAAATAAATGAAATAGAGATCAGGAAAACAATAGAAAAGACTAAGAGCTTTTTTTTTTTTTTTTTAAAGATTTTATTTATTTGGGAGAGAGAGAATGAGAGACAGGGAGCATGAGAGGAAAGAGGGTCAGAGGGAGAAGCAGACTCCCTGCTGAGCAGGGAGCCCGATGTGGGACTCCATCCCGGGACTCCAGGATCATGACCTGAGCCGAAGGCAGTTGCTTAACCAACTGAGCCACCCAGGCGCCCTAAGAGCTGTTTTTTAAAAGATAGAATTGAAAACCTTTTACTAGATAAGTGAAAAAGAGAGAAGACTCAAAATCAGAAGTGAAAGAGGAGTTATTACAACTGAAATACATAGAAATCATAAGAGACTAGTATAAACAATTACATATCAACAAATTGGATAACCTAGAAGAATGGATAAATTCCTAGAAAGATACAACTTATCAAGACTGAATCATGAAGAAATAGAAAATATGAATAGACCAAAAATGAGTAGAAACATTAATCAGTAATCAAAAACCTCTCAACAAAGAAAAGCCCAGGACCAGATGGTTTCACTGGTAAATTCTAACAAATATTTTAAAAAGAATTAACGCCAATCTTTCTCAAACTCTTCCAAAAAATTTCCAAAATTAGTGTTATGCACAAACAATGAATCATGGAACACTTCATCTAAAACTAATGATGTAATGTATGGGGATTAACATAAGAATAAAAAAAATTTTCCAAAATTATTTTACAAGGCCAGAATTATCCTGGTACCAAAGCCAGATAAAGACACTGCAAGAAAACTACTGGCCAATGTCCCTGATGAATATAGATGCAAAAATGAAAACAGGATATTGATGAGATATCTGCATGTCCGTTTATTGCAGCATTATTCTCAATGACCAAGATATGGAAATAACCAAGTGTCTGTCAATGGGTGAATGGATAGAAAAATGGTTATATATACACACACATATATATATATGTATGTATATATATTATTCAGCCATGAGAAAAAAGAAAATCCTGCCATTTACAACAATACAAGTGGACCTTAACAGTGTTATGCTAAGTGAAATAAGTCAGATAAGGAAAGACAAATACTATATGATATCACTTATGTGGAATCTAAAAAAAGTGAACTAGTAGAAACATAGAGTAGAACGGTGGTTAGCAGGGGCATGAGGGAAATGGAGAGATGTTGGACAAAGAATACAAACTTCTGGTTAGAAGATGAATAAGTTCTATGGACAGCATTGTGATTATAGTTAATAATACTGTATTGTATACTTGAAAGTTTCTGTGAGTAATCTTAAATTTTTTTCACCACAAAAATGAAATGGTAATTATGTGATGTGACGAACGTGTTAGCTAAGGTTATAGTGGTAATCATATTGGAATATATAAGTGTATTGATTGAACAATTTGTACACCTTAAACTTACACAATGCTATATGTCAATTATGTCTCACTAAAGCTGGGAAAAAAACATTGTAACTGTAGATGGACAGCAAGGAAACATTGAACATAAAAATCTTTAAAAATAAGCTTTAATATGTTTTAAAAATTCTGCTGATGATTTAGAAAGGCTATGAGTAGCTTTGAAATTTGAATAAGCTACTAGAGTATATAATGTATAAACTTTTAGTGCTTTTTGTCTTCTTTAGGGGCTTTAGGCACAGGCCTATACCTATGTCTATATGTGAAGGTACATATAATGTGTTTTCAGGCTGATATTTCTGTTAATAATGTTTACCTAGACAGTTTCTTTTAGTAATGTAGAAGGTAAATGTGATTGGCAGGGAATGCCTCACAGCCATAGGATAGTTTATTTTTGTTTTTTTTAATTTAATTAATTAATTAATTAATTAATTTTAGATTTTTATTTATTTGAGAGAGAGAGAGCGTGCACACAAGCAGGGGGAGTGGCAGGCAGAGGGAGAAGCAGACTCCCTGCTGAGCAAGGAGCCTGATGCGGGACTGGATCCCAGGACCCTGGGATCACAACCTGAGCTGAAGGCAGACACCTAACTGACTGAGCCACCCAGGCGTCTCCATAGGATACTTTAAGTAAGAAAAAATATATATACATAAAAACAGTTAATGGGGTAAAAATCTATTTGTAGTCATAATGCCTGGGTGTTTTCATGTATTTTCAGAGGCAGTTTTACTAAGTGTAGTAGATTAATTATAGTTTGGAAAATATTCATTCTACCACTCTCTATCTATTGACTTTCCCACTCCATTGACCTTTGGCTTGGTCAAAAGACTTCCACTGGCGGATTCAATATGCTGGAAGTGACAGCATGCTAGTTTAAGTACAGGTATAAGAGATGTTAAGATTTCTGTTTTTCCCTTTGTGCTCCTACCATCTGCCATGTTCTATGTAATCATTGGCCATTTAGCCTGAGTTCTAGAAGAAGATATGCAAAGCACAACTGATCCCAACCCTTAGCCTGGAGCCATGTCCAGCTAACTTAGCCAAATGTAATTTAACCAGAACTGACTTGTAGACCTGAGAGTAAAATATAAATGTTGATTATTGTAAGCCACTGAGATTTTGGGGTTGTTTGTGATGCTGCATTGTTATAGCAAAACCTGACTAACACAACATCTCTCAGGCTTAGTAGTAAGTTTTCTAATATATTTTATTAAAAAACAAAAACCCCAGAGGACTTGCTTATTGCCTAAACTTATTTTCACACATGACCTATAAAATGTTAGTCAGTCTCTGCTGGATACCTTTTGTTTTCCCCTCCAAATGCTCTCTCCTTTCTTTCCCACCTTACTCGGTGCCTTAAAAGCCTTAAGAGAAGGTGTGGCCAATAGGGGAGTATTGACAGGAGAGCAGAAAGAGGAATAGAGGAGACTGGGATTGGGAATATTTAATTTCTGGACTTTCTCCCTGCTGGGTCACGGCAAGCTGGTTGCATCTTGTGGCCAAAAGATAGCATCAGCCATGCAGCTCACTCGCTCTGTGTTTCAGAAATAGCTCTCTCCTTTTGTCCATGCTGGCCTTGGGGTGGGTAAGCCCCGAAGCCATCAGCCCTGAGGTACTGCACTATTCCTTGTGGATTCCTTGTACACTGCCCACACCTTTGTGACTAGCCCCTTATTAAACTTTCTTCAAATTGCTGAGTTCGTGTGTGCCGTTTCCTGACATGACCCTGACTGATACAAATTCCTTGGGTTAAATTTTACGGAAAGTATTTATTAAGTGGTGGAAGTTCAATTTTATCTGGTATTCTGACTGACACACTTTATATCAAAAGAAACTTAAACATATGATAAATGTGATAAATGTGAATGGCTCCCAACCATATTTTGTTTTCCCTCTGGAGGTTAATTGTGTATATGACCAGACTTGTGAGATCTTTTCCTGGGCATTGTTTTCTTTCAGGTAACTTGATCTTACTTCCAGTTCCAAAATTTTATGCTAATTAAGTTAAGAAACTCTCAAAGCTTTTCCCTGCACTTTCCTCCATCAATGTTAGTTTTTAAGTTTCTTCTCAGGATTCAGTAAATGAGAAAGAAAAGAGAAAATAGAGTAGGGAAGGTAGAAAACTAATTCTTCCCTCAATTCTCTAAACTTTCATTGTAATGACCCTGTTATTTTCCAGTAATAGAAAGTTAAATGGTGGTAGCCCTATTCCCCTAGGCTGCTTATTAGCTGCAAAATTTAGGCAAGATATTTGTCCTTTCTGAACCCCATTTTTTTTTTCAGGACAGGCATAGCAACATCTGGACCAGAATATCTACTTTCAGGATTATTGTAAGAGTTTAATAGAACATATGTAAAGGATCTAATAGTGATGAGCCTGCGCTGTGACTCAGTAAATGCTCATTTACTTTATTCTTTCTTTCAACTGCGTACTTAAAAATATTACATTGTAAGTACTTTTAAAGTACATTCAGTCCTGTGACTTCTCAGAAAGCCTGGGTACTTGGTGCACTGACTTTTTTCCCTTAGTTTAAAATATTTTAAACTGTGGTAAAACATGCATAACATAAAATGTACCATCTTAAACATTTTTAAGTGTATGGTTCAGTGTTGTAAAATATATTTCCATTGTTGTGCAACGAATTCCGGAACTTTTTCATCTTGCAAAACTGAAACTCTGTATCTATTAAACAACAATTTCTCAAATACCTCTTCCCTAGCTCCTGACTACCGTCTGACTTTCTGTTTCCATAAACTTGACTATTCTAGATAATATATATGAGTGGAGTCATAGAATGTCTTTTTGTGACTGGCTTATTTCACTTAGCGTAATATCCTTAAGATTCATCCATGTTGTAGCATGTGACAGAATTTTTTTGGGTGGACTCACTTTTTTTTTTCTACAAAATCTCCACACCCAGCGTGGGGCTTTGAACTCACCACCCCAAGATCAAGAGTCGCATGCTCCACTGACTGAGCCAGCCAGGTGCCCCAGGTGGACTTACTTTTAAAAATGAATTTTCTAAGATGTACTAGCCTGAATGATGCCCCTAGCACTGCGTAGTATTATTGTGAAACTAAAAAGTGAAATATGTTCTGAGAAAGCATCCTCTAGTCACTAATATGTTCCTTACGAATATCCCACTTTGTCTGGTATATGTACACATGGGAATATTTATTAATTATTATTAATCAGCCAGTGTTCTCGTCTACAGGCTATGCTCTGTTGGCATCCTTGTTTGAAGTCGTATTAAGAAGTTTAGTGAACAGGGCGCCTGGGTGGCTCAGTTGGTTAAGGGACTGCCTTCGGCTCAGGTCATGATCCTGGAGTCCCGGGATCGAGTCCCGCATCGGGCTCCCTGCTCAGCGGGGGGTCTGCTTCTCCCTCTGACCCTCTTCCCTCTCGTGCTCTCTGTCTCTCATTCTCTCTCCCAAATAAATAAATAAAATCTTTAAAAAAAAAAAAAAGAAGTTTAGTGAACAAAAAGGAATGCTGTAAAAAAGCATATTTCAAGCATGAAGTATGTAGACTATTGATCCTGAGAATTCCTGAGCAACTTTAATGTAAAATGCTCATTTTCCACACTCATGGTTCCTGTTACTAGATTCTTTTTTGGGCTGCACTTCAAGCCTTGCTTTCTGTGTTCTTTCTCTCTGTTTGGAACACACAGCCTCCCAGAGTTCCTGGAACTCTTCTGAATGTGGTGATTTGGGTCTCCTCCAAGACCTTCATTGAATACAAATGCATTGCTAACTTCCCCAGAGATGGCCTCTTGGAAACAAGCAGAAGGAAGTCTTGGTGTTTAGTAGAACATACTCTCTCTGATTCAACCTAGTGTAACTATTATTTATCCTTTGTAGCTGCTGGAACTATTCCTTTTCTCCCTCTGCCTCAGGAGTAAGTATGTGTGTGGGCTGTGCTGGGGGAAGATGATCAGCTGTGGCGAAGTCTCTAAATGGGGTCAACATTTCCCCCCTACCCTTTTTATTAAGATATAAATGACACATAATATTGTATTAGTTTAAGGTGTTCAATATAATCAAATTACAAATGATTACCATATAAATTTACTTAACATTCATCACCTCACATACTTACAATTTCTTTTCCCTTTGGGATGAGAACTTGTAAGATCTTCTCTCTTAGCAACTTCCAAATATAAAACTATAGTCACCATGCAGTACATTACAACTCCAGGAGTTATTTTTCTTATAACCGAACATTTGTACCTTTCGGCCACTTTCACCCATTTCCCACGCCCCACCCTGTACCTCCAACCACCAATCTGTTCTCTGTTTCTGTGAACTTGGTTTTTTGAGATTCCATACATAAGTGAGATCATACAGTATTTATCTTTCTCTGACTTAGTTCGCTTAGCATAGTGTTTGCAAGGTCCATTCATGTTGTTGCAAATGGCAGGATTTCCTTTTTTTAAATGGATGAATAATATTCCATTGTGCGTGTGTGTGTGCACATAAATATAAATACCACATTTTATTCATCTATTCATCTCTTGATGGACATTTAGATTATTTCCATGTCTTAGCTACTGTGAATTATGGTGCAATGAACATGGTGTGTGTATATCTCTTCCAGATAGTGATTTTGTTTGCTTCAGATCATACCCAGAAGTGGGATTTCTGGACCATATGATAGTTCTATTTTCAACTTTTTGAGGAAATTGCATACTGTTTTTCATACTCGCTGTACCAATCTACATTCCCACAACAGTGTACAAGGGTCCCTTTTTCTCGGCATTCTCACCAACACCTGGTATCAGTTGTCCTTTTGAAGACAGTTGTTCTAACAGCTATGAGGCAATATCTCATTGTGGTTTTGATTTGTGTTTCCATGAAGATGTTGGGCACCTTTTCATGTACCTGTTGTCCATTTGTATATCTTTGGAAAACTGTTTATTCAGTTTTTAATCAGGCTTTTGCTTCTTCGTTTGTTTTGTTTTTTGCTATGGAGTTGTATGAGTTCCTTATATATATTTTGGGTATTAGCCCCTTATTCTCTCCCATTCTGTAGGTTGCCTTTTAATTTTTTTGATATTTCCTCTGCTGTGCAGAAGCTTTTTTGTTTGATGTAATTCCATTTGTTTATTTTTGTTTTTGTTGCTTTTGCTTTGGTGTCATATCCAAAAAAAAAAAAAAAAACCTGTTGGCCTTCTGTATGTCTTTGGAAAAATGTCTCTTCAGGTCCTCTGCCCATTTTAAAATCAGAGTATTTGTTTTTTTGGTGTTGAGTTGTATAAGTTCTTTATATATTTTAAGTATTAACCCCTTATCAGATATATCATTTGCAAATATCTTCTTCCATTCTGTAGGTTGCCTTTTGTTTTGTTGATGATTTCTTTCACTCAATAAAAGCCTTTTATTTTGGTGTAGTTCCAATAGTTTAATTTTGCTTTTGTTCCCCTTGCCCAGGAGACATATCTACAGAAATGTTTCTATAGCCAGTGTCAAAGAAATTACTTCCTATATTTTCTTTTAGGAGTTTTATGGTTTCGGGTATCACACTTAGGTCTTTAACCCATCTTGAGTTTATTTTTATGGATGGTATAAGAAGGTGGTCCAGTTTTATTCTGTTGCAGGTAGCTGTCCAGTTTTCTAATGCCATTTATTGAAGAGGCTGTCTTTTCCCATTGTATATTCTTGTCTCCTGTGTTGTAGATTAATTAACCATACAAGTGTGGATTTATTTCTGAATTCTTTATTCTGTTGCATTGGTCTCTGTGTCTGTTTTTGTGTCAGTAACATACTGTTTTGATTACTGTAGCTTCGTAGTATATCTTAAACACAGATTGTGTTACATCCATCTTTGGTCTTCTTTTTCAAGATTGCTCTGCTATTTGGGGTCTTTTGTGGTTTCATATAAATTTAAGGATTATTTTTGCTAGGTCTGTAAAAAATGTAGTATTTTGATTGCATTAAATCTGTAGATTGCTTTGGGTAGTATGGATATTTTAACCATATTTGTTATTCTAGTCCATGAACCTAAAATATCTTTCCATTTGTTTGTGCTGTCTTCAATTTCTTTCATTAATATTTTATAGTTTTCAGAATATAGGTTTTCACTTCCTTGGTTGTTTGTTCCTAGGTATTTTGTTATTTTTGGTGTAATTGTAAATGGGATCATTTTTCTAATTTCTCTTTCTGCTACTTCATTATTAGAATATAGAATTGCAACAGGTTTTTGTATGTTAATTTTGTATCCTGCGACATTACTGAACTCATTTATCAGTTCTAATAGTTTTTTGGTGGGTCTTTAGGGTTTTCTATATAGTATCATGTCTTCTAAAAATAGTGAAAATTTTACTTCTTATTTACCAATTTGGATGCCTTTTATTTCTTTTTGTTGTCTGATTGCAGTGAATAGGTCTTCCAGTAGTATGTTGAATAAAAGTGGTGAGAGTGGACAACCTTGTCTTGTTCCTGATCTTAAGGGAAAGGCTCTCAGTTTTTCACCATTGAGTATGATTTTTAGCTTTGGGTTTGTCATATATGTCCTTTATTATGTTGAGGTATGTTCCCTCTAAACATATTTTGTTGAGAGTTTTTAATCATGAATGGATGTTGTACTTTATCAAATGCTTTTTTCATCTATTGAGATGATCATATGGTTTCTATCTTTCTCTATTAATGCGATGTCATGTTAATTGATTTGCAAATATTGATCCACTCTTGCATCCCTGGAATAAATCCCGCTTATCTTGGTGAATGATTTTTTAAAATATATTGTTGGATTCAGTTTGCTAATATTTTGTTGAAGGCTTTTTCATCTACGTTCATCAGAGATATTGGCCTATAGTTCTTTTGTTTGCTAGAGTCTTTATCTCATTTTGGTATTGGGGTAATGCTGGCCTCATAGAATGAATTTGGAAGCTTTCTTTCCTCTTCTATTTTTTAGAACAGTTTGAGAAGAATAGTTATTAACTTTTCTTTAAATGTTTGGTAGAATTCACCTCTGAAGCCATCTGATCCTGGACTTTTGTTTTTTGGGAATTTCTTTACTGGCTATGAGTCTGTTCAAGTTTTCTACTTCTTCCTGTTTTAGTTTTGGTAATTTATATGTTTTAGAAATTTATCCATTTCTTCTAGGCTGTCCAATTTGTTGGCATATAGTTTTTCATAATATTCTTTTATAATCCTATTTCGGTGGTGTTTGTTGTTATTTCTCCTCCTTCATTTCTGATTTTATTTATTTGAGTCCTCTCTTTTTTTTTTTTTGATGAGTCTGGCTAAAGGTTTTTCAATTCTGTTGATCTTTGCAAAGAACCAGCTCCTGGGTTCCTAGATCTGTTCTATTTTTCTTTCTCTATTTCATTTATTTCTGCACTATTCCTTATTATTCCCTTTCTTCTACTGTCCTTGGGCTTTGTTTGTTCTTCTTTTTCTAGCTCCTTTAAGATTAAGGTTAGGTTATTTGCTTTGTAAGATTAGGTTGCTTATTTGAGATTTTTGTTCCTCTAGTTAGGCTTGTATTGTTATAATCTCTTTTAGAATAGCTTTTGCTGCATCCCAAAGATTTTGGACTATTGCGTTTTCATTTTCATTTATCCCATGTGTTTTTTGATTTCCTCTTTAATTTCTAGGTTGACCCATTCATTATTTACTAGCATGTTATTTAGCCTCCATGTTTTTGTGTTCTTTCCAGTTTTTTTCTTGTCATCCATTTCTAGTTTTATACAGTTGTTGTAGAAAACTTCTACAAAAGATTTGAATCTTTTTGAATTTATTGAGACTTTTTTTGTGGCCTAACATTGATCCAATCTAGAGAATGTTTTACGTGCACTTGAAAAGAATGTATATTCTGCTGTTTTTGGATGGTATGTTCTGAACATATCTGTTAGGACCATCTGGTCCAATGTGTCATTCAAAGCCACTGTTTCCTTATTGATTTTCTGTCTGGATGATCTATCCATTGATGTGAATAGGGTGTTAAAGTCCCCTATTATTATTTTATTACTGTTCATTTCTTCTTTTATGTCTGTTAATAGTTGCTTTATGTATTTGGTGTTGCCATGTTGGATGCATAAATGTTTACAATTGTTATAACCTCTTGTCAAATTGTTCCCTTTATCATTATATAGGGTCCTTCTTTGTCTCTTGTTAGAGTCTTTTTAAAAAAAATTTTTAATTAGGTATTCTCTATGCCCAGTGTGGGGCTTACACTCACAACCCTGAGATTAAGAGTCACATGCTGTTGTGACTGAGCCAGCCAAGTGCCCCCCAACAGTCTTTGTTTTAAAGTTTATTTTATCTGATATAAGCATTGCTGCCCCAGCTTTCTTTTTGCTTCCATTTGTAAATGTTTTTCCATCCCTTCACTTTCAATCTGCATATGTCTTTACATCTGAAGTGAGTTTCCTGTAGGTTGCCTATAGATGGGTCTTGCTTTTTTATTGGTTCAGTCAGAATATGTCTTTTGATTGGAACATTTAGTCCATTTACATTCAAAGTAATTATAGATAGGTATGTACTTATAGACATTTTCTACCCCCCTTTCTCTCTCTTCTTCTGCAATCCCTGCAACATGAATGTTATTATGCTTCATGATGCCACTGAGTTCCCTTAAGCTAGTGTCATTTTTTATTGTTCTTTTTTTCTTTTTGCAGTTTAGTTTGGTTGTTATCCATTATTCTGTCTTCCAAATCACTGATAGTTCTTCTGCCTTTTCTAATCTGCTAATCATTCTCTCTAGTGTATTTTTAATTTCAGTTATTGGGTTCTTCATCTCTGATTGGTTTTTCTTTATAATTTCTATCTCTTTGTTGAGGGTCTCATTGACCCTGCACTCTTCTCAAGTCCAGTGAGTATCTTTATGATTATTACTTTAAGTTATCTATCAAGCATATTACTTGATATTACTGTTTTGTTTAGGTCTCTTGCTGTGGTTTTGTCCTATTCTTTCATTTGGAACATATTCCTCTGTCTCCTCATTTTGTCTAACTCTCTGATTGTTTCTCTATATTAGGAAAGTCAGCTACATCTCCTGCTCTTGCTGGTAGTGGCTTTATGAGGAAGAGGTTCTGTTGTGTCTTGCAGTGTGGTGTTCCCTTGGTGCTGAACTTGGTGCTTCAGGGTGTCTCCTATGTAAGTTGCATGCACCCTACTGTTGTCGCTGAGCCACATTTGCCTTTAGTTCAGTAGGTTATAATGGCCCACCTTGCCTGTTGTGGGCTGGATTTTGTCCCCGTTCAGTTAAGGGGCCAGTCTTGGGCCATTGATGGCTTGTAATTGGGTGATATGAGCAATCAGAACATCAATCTGCCCTCAGCTGTTTTGCTGGGGCTGCAGTGACCCTGAACTGTAGGGTTCTCTCCCTGTGCTGCCTATTAAAAGTTTTTGTTGTGAGCAGGGTCAGCAGTTGGATCATGTGCTACCCAGGCTGCAGATGCACTGATTTACAGTGCACTGCCAGTTATAAAGTTCATTTGCTGGGTCTGCAGTTGAACTGGTGTATGTGGTTATCTTCCTCTCTCCCCAGAGCAGGAGTCACTTTGGAGTGGCTCTGGTCCTTGCCAGGGCTGCTTGTAGGATGAGACACAGCAGGAGCCACTTTGGAGGAACTCCTGCCAAGTGGGGTGGATTGGATGGGGCAGATCCTCTGGAGAATGTGGGAGCAGGACACACAGTGTTAGCAAAGTAGTTAAAAGTGTTTGTGTTGATTCCTGCAAATGTCCAGGCTATCTAGGCTTGGGTTGGGCGGGCGGGGGGTGGGGGGGCGGCAAGTGCAGGGGGAGAAATGGAGCCTGCCAGCTTTTTTGTTCTTATAGAAATCTTCTAAACATTCCTAACCTTCTAGCACTGGTTCTAAGATTAGTAAATGAATCTTCACATATACCCTAGGTGTTTTTCAAACTGTTCCTTCTATGCTGTATCTTGGGGTGGGGGATTGTTTGTTGTGCTATCTCTTGAAGGGCAGGTGCTTAGTTTCCTATTGCATCTAGCTCTCCTAGAGCTAAGCCTGCTGATTTTTAAAGTACCCAGAATTAAACCCTGCTGGCTGTAAAAATTCTCCAAGTTAAGTCCCATTGGTTTTCAAAGCCAGATGTCATGGGGACTCATCTCTGCATAGGTCCTCCATGTTGGGGTGCCTGGTCTGCTCCTCTCCCTTCTCTGTGCTTGTGGTATCCTTCCTGTTTGTGGTTAGTCTTGCCAGGTGTTTGGTTCCCAATCATGTCTCTGCCCCTCCTACCCTTTCTGATATGGCTTCTTCTTTACCATTAACTGTGGAAAGTCTGTTCTGTCCATCTTCATGTTGTTTTCTGGATTGGCTGCACTGATGTAGCTGTTATCTAGGTGTGTTTGTGGGAGAGAAGAATTTAGGATCTGCTACTCTGCCATCTTCCTTAAAGTCAAAAGCTGTTCAATACTCTCAATATATTCTGCCTTATAAATTTTGGTCATGATATGTGATTAAATGCAAGGACTCAACTATTTTTGTGTGTTCCTCCAAAGCAACTGGCCTATAGTGGGTGCTTGGCCTATAGTGGGTACATAATTCCATAAATTTTTTGTTAATAATTGTTTTTATTTGGATTTCTAATTATGATTTGGGACTAGAGGTTTATTTTTTACTTCTTTTTTAAAACATCTTTAATGAGATAGAATAGATATACAATAAACTGCCATAAAGTATATAATTTGTTTTTTTATATATATGTATCAATTATATAATCTGTATCAATTATATATATCCATAAGACCATCACCACAATTAAGGCAAATAATATAATCATCATTCAAAAAGTTTTCTGTGCACCTTTGAAATAGTCCATTCCTCTCCTCCCTTCCCTTTCCCTCCTCCCCTCCCTGTCCCCAGGCAACAACTTATCTGCTTTCTGGAACTGCAGATTTTGCATTTTCTAGAATTTCATATAAATGGAATTATACAGCATGTGCCATTTTTAGTGTTGCCTATTTCGCACAGCATTTTAAAATAAAGTTACTGTGAATATTCATGCACAAGCTTTCATTTCTCTTGAGTATACCTAGGAATGGAATGGCTAGGTTATATGTATGTTTCACTTTTTAATAAACTTCCAAAAACTGGATATACTTCCCTACTGGCATTATATGAACTTCCCAGTTATTTTGCCTCCATACCCTCACTTGGTATAGTCAATCTTTTTACTTTTAGATATTCTAAATGTAGTGGTTTTAGTTTGCATTTTCTCAGTGACTGATGATGTTAAGCAGGGCTAACTTGTTATCCACATATCTTCTTTGGTGAAGCGTCTGTTCAAATCTTTTGCTCATTTCTTTTTTTAAAGATTTATTTATTTATTTTAGAGAGAGAAAGAAAGAAACAGAGAGAGAGTGTGTGCCCATGCAAGCAGGGGGAGGGGCAGAGAGAGAGGGACAGAAAGAATCCCAAGCAGATTCCATGCTGAGTGTGGAGCCCAATGTGGAGCTAGATCCCATGACCCCAGGATCATGACCTCATCTGTTTGCTAATTTTTTTAGTGGATTGTCAGTTTCTCATTATTGAGTTTGGAGAGTTTTAATATATTTTGTATGAGTCCTTCATCAGATATGTGATTTGCAAATATTTTTTTCTTGGTCTGTGGTTTAGTTTTTCATTTTTGGACAGTATTTTTCCAAGAGCAGGTCTAAATTTTGATGAAGTCTAGTTTACTGATTTTTTGTTTTATGGACCATGCTTTTGGAGTAGTATCTAAATCTTTGCCTAACCCAAAGTTACACAGGTTTTTCTTCCATAATTTATTCTAGAAGTGTTACAGAACCTGGACTGGATCACCTGATGGAAGAACCAAGTGGCACTCGGAGATCTTGGAAAATAGGAGGTTTATTTAATGCCGGCGGGCTCAGAGGAGAGTGGTCGCCAAAGGTCTGAGCCCAAGCACAAACAAAGGGGGCAATTTATACACTTCTACTTCTACATACTTGGCACTTTTGACATGTGTGCAAAGCAGGGCAGGGAGAAGGACCCGGAGTGGTGTTCATGGAAAGCAGAGCAGGGAGAAGAACCCGGAAGAGCCCTGGGGTAAGGACTGGGACTCTCTTGCTGGCTTGGTCAGCCATCTTAGGACACAGATTTTCCTTAGCAGAAGTTTTGTAGTTTTAAGTTTTACATTTTAGTTCTATGATCCACTTTAAGTTATTTTCATATGATAGGGCTCTGGGTCAAAGTTCTCTTTTTGCATATGAATGTCCAATTTTACAAATAATTTGTTGAAAAGACTACCCTTTATTCATTGAGATGCTTTTGCAACTTTGTTGAAAATCAAGTGACCCTGTATATATGGGTTCATGTTTTAGTCTGTTCAGTATACCATAGACTTGGTGACTTATAAACAACAAACAGTGATTTCTCACAGTTCTATCATGCCCTCATGATCTAATCACCTCCCAAAGACTCTATCTCCTGATACCATCACCTGGGGGTTAGGTTTCAACACATAAATTTAGGGGGAGACAAATATTCAGATCATAGCATTCTGCCCTTGCCTTCAACATTCATGTCTTCTCATATGCAAAATATGTTAATTACATCCTAATGGTCCCAAAGGTCTTGATTTGTTCTAGCATCAACTTAGGAATCTAAATCCAAAGTCTTATCTAAATATCATCTAAATCAGATATGGGCAAAACTCAAAGTAATTCATCCTGAGGCAAATTCCCCTTCATCTGTGAACCTGTGAAATTAAATATGTTCTGTGCTTCCAAAATACAGTGATAGGACAGGCATAGTATAGACATTCCCATTCTAAAAGGAATAGGAAAGAAGAAAGGGGTAACAAGTCCCAAACAAGTCCAAAACCTTAAGGCTTAAGAATAATCTTTGGATGGATGCACTACCCCGTGAGCTCACTGGGGCAGAAGTCCTATCTTTTGGCACACTAGGCAGAGGTTGGGCCCCCAAGGCTCTGGACAGCCTTGCCCTTAGGGCTCTAGGTGGCCAGGCCCTGAGGCAGAGGAAGCTTTGTCCCTGCGCCTATCCCTGCAGCTATTCTGGGCAGTGACTCCACCTCCGTGACAACATTTGAGCTCCCCCGGGCTGGAGTGGGGTGGTGGCTCTACTACTGGGGTAGACCAGTATTCCCAAGGCTCTGTTGGTTATTGCCCTAATGGGGTTTCTCTATGGTCCTGTCCACTATGAGCTTCTGATGGGAGGGGCAGCCCCCAAATCTCTGAAACACCTCTGGGGTCTTTGACAATAGGTCTTGACTTCCATTTAGATGGATGACTAATCTCCCCACTGTCTTGACAATAGCTCCTAGCTTCTGTTGAGATAGCTTATCCATAAGAGTCTCTTTATCTAATTTGGCCACACCCTTTTTGTTCTCTCCCCAATAGGATTTCTTTTATTTCCCAATATGGATAGATTGAGAATTTTTCAAATCTTAAATTTCTGCTTCCAGTTTGATTAATAATTCTGTCTGTCACTTCTCTTTTCTTGCATTTTACTGTAAGCGGTCAATAGAAGCCAAGACACACCTTCAACACATTGCTTATATATTTCCTTGACCAAATATCTAAATTAATCACTCACAAATTCTTATCTTCCACAAAAAATTAGGACACTAACACAATTCAGCCAAGTTCTTTACCACTTTATGACAAGGATCACCTCTCCTCCACTGTGGAATAATATATTCTTTATTTCTGTATGAGATCTGATAAAGTTAAATTGTATATCAGGACCCACAAAATGGAGGCCACAAATCTAAACCTAAGTCAGCCTGCACTTACAGGAAACACCTGTCAAGAAAACCTAGCATACACAAATCACAATCCACCAACTCACCTTTTGCCAGCTTATTTTACCCTAGACCTGCCAGCCTTATAAGGAAATCCTTGACCTCCTAGTTAGTCATGCCCTGTTACTAAATTGCCTCCTCTAAAATTTGATAAAACTCAGTTTTGACCAAAATCTCTTGGAAAAAGTGGTCCATTGCTAATGCACTGATGTTGGATTCCCCAGCCTCCCTAAGTATGAGAAATAAATGTTCGTTGTTTATAAGCAACCCAGTCTGTGGTATTTTGTTGTAGCAGCCCAAGTAGACTAACGTAGTCTTTAATTTATTTTAGCAATAGTTTATAGTTTTCAATGTGCAGGTATTGTACACATTTTATCAGATTTATCCTTAAGTATTCATATTTTTGATGCTAGTGCAAATGGTATTCTTTAAATTAAGATCATTTTCTCATTAATGCCTTTGATTAAAAAGAAAGTCCCATTTTATTCCTACTTTGTCAAGAATTAAAACAATTAGGAATGGATGTTGGATTTTGGCAACTCTTTTTCTACATGAATTGATATTATGATATGGTTTGTCTTTTTTTTAATATTGTTAGTTGTATTGTATGATTTTGAATGTTAAACCAACTTGGCATTCCTGGGATAAACCCTACTTGTTCATGATGAATTATTCTCTTACTATACTGTTGAATTTAATTTTGCTAAAATTTTGTTTAGAAGTTTTGCACATATATTCATGAGGGATATTAGTCTGTACATTTCTTTTATTATAGTGTCTTTATCTGGTTTTGTTAAAGAGTAATGCTGGCTGAAAGAATGAGTTAAGATATATTCTCCCCCAAATTTTTTCGATGAGTTTCTAAAGAATTTTTTTTTTAATTCTTTTGATTGAGGTTTGGTAGTATATAGTTTTCAAGGAATTTATCTATTCATCCAAATCACTGAATTTATGGATACAAAGATAATTACACTGCTCCCTTATAATTCTTTTATTTTCCCTATAATCTGTAGTGCTGTCATTTCTCTCATTCCTGATTTAGTAATTTGTGTCTTCTCTTTTCTTCTGATCATATGGCTAAATGTTTATCTGGTTTTTTTAAAAGATTTTATTTATTTATTTGACAGAGAGATACACATCAAGAGAGGAACACAAGCAGGGGGAGTGGAAGAGGGAGAAGCAGGCTTGCCGCTGAGCGGGACCCTGGGATCACGACCTGAGCTGAAGGCAGATGCTTAGCGACTGAGCCACCCAGGCACCCCAATGTTTATCTATTTTTGTTATCCTCCCAGAGAACCAGTTTTTGGTTTTATTAATATCTTCTATATGTTGGTTTCTTAGTTCATTGATTTCTGTCTGATTGTCATTTATTTTCTTTCTTTTTTTTTTAAATTTCTTTTTCTTTTTTTTTTTTTTAAGATTTTATTTATTTGCGAGAGAGAGAATGAGAGACAGAGAGCATGAGAGGGAAGAGGGTCAGAGGGAGAAGCAGACTCCCTGCTGAGCAGGGAGCCCAATGTGGGACTTGATCCCGGGACTCCAGGATCATGACCTGAGCCGAAGGCAGTCGCTTAACCAACTGAGCCACCCAGGTGCCCCTATTTTCTTTCTTTTGTTAATTTTTAATTTTGGTTTTCATTTTTTTTTTTAGTATATGTGCTGCCGAAGTGAGCACTGGTCTTCTTTTTTTTTTTAAAGGTGGAAACTGAGGACATTGACTTAATATATATTCTTTTCTAATATATGCAATTAGTGCTATTTTCCTCTGCTTTACTTGCACCTCACTAATTTTTATATATGTATTTTCTATCAACTTAAAGTATTTTTACTTTCCTCTTTGGTTTTTTTCCCTCTTCTTTTTTTTTCTAGATTTGCATTACTTTGGTTTCTAAATATTTGGGGACTTTCCCTGATATCTATTAGTTACTGATTTCCAGTATTATTCAAATGAGATGTAAGAACAATTTTGCATGACTTGAATTTTTATTAATTTATTGGGATGTGTTCTGTGGCACAGAAAATCATCTATCCTGCTCAGTGGTCCATGTGAATTTGAAAGAGATGTGCATTCTTATGTTATTGGATGGAATATTCTACAAATGTCACCTAGATCAAGCTGGTTCCTAGTGTTGTTTAAATCTTCTATATCCTTACTGATCTTCTGTCTACTCCTTCTATCAATTATTGAAAGACTGACTTTAATTTGCAGTTCTATTAGTTTTTGCTTCATATATTTTGAAGGCCTGTATGAAGTGCATAAACATTCAGCACTATTATGTTCTCTTGATAAATTGACATCTTCATCATTATGAAATAATACATTTTAATTCTGGTAATATTCTTTGGTTTAAACTCTGCTTTAGCTAATATTAATATAGCCATTGCAACTTTCATTTGATTTAATGTTAGTATGGTCTATATCATTCCATTCTTTTACTATTTATCTATTTTTTTAAAAAGATTTTATTTGTTTATTTGAGAGAGAGAAGGAGCAGGGTGGAGAGGGGCAGAAGGAGAAGCAGACTCCCTGCTGAGCAGGGAGCCTGACACGGGCGAGGCTCCATCCCAGGACCCTAAGATCATGACCTCAGCCAAAGGCAGCTGCTTAACCGACTGAGCCACAGGCATCCCATCTTTTACTATTTATCTATTTGTTCCTTTATATTTAAAGTGAGTTTCCTTGCTCTCTTTTCTGGCTGGAACCATTGAGGGTACAGAAAAGAAGAAAAATAAGGTTCCTGCTATGCCAGAAACCCTTAAGAAAAAGTGAAGGAATTTCGCCGAGTTGAATATCAAGTGTCTGAGAAAAAAGTTTGCCCAAAAGATGCTTCGAAAGGCAAGGAGGAAGCTTACCTATGAAAAAGCTAAGCATTACCACAAGGAGTATAAGCAGATGTACAGAACTGAGATTTGAATGGCTAGGATGTCAAGAAAATTTGGCAACTTCTAGGTACCTGCAGAACCCAAATTGGCCTTTGTCATCAGGATTAGAGGTATCAATGGTATGAGCCCAGAGGATCGAAAGGTATTGCAGCTTCTTCGTCTTAACCAGATCTTCAATGGCATCTTTGTTAAGTTCAACAAAGCTTCAGTTAACATGCTAAGGATTGTGGAACCATATATAGAATGGGGGTACCCAAACCTGACGTTGATTAATGAATTGATCTACGAACATGGTTACAGCAAAATCAATAAGAAGCAAATTGCCCTGACAGAGACCACATTGATTGCTCAATCTCTTAGTAAATATGGCATCATCTGCGTGGAGCATCTAATTCACGAGATCTATACTGTTGGAAAATGTTTCAAAGATGCAAACAACTTTTTATGGCCCTTCAAATTATCTTCTCCAAGAGGGGGAATGAAGAAGACGACCACCCATTTTGTAGGAGATGGAGATGCTGGTAACAGGGAAGACCAGATTAACAGGCTTATTAGAAGGATGAACTAAGGTATCTACCATGATTATTTTTGTGATCTGGTCAGTTAATAAATAACTACTTTCAAACTGAAAACAAAAATAAAGTGAGTTTCCTTTAGGCAGCATATAATTGGATCTTGCTTTCATACCTAATCTGTTTATTTTCACTTTTTAATGGAAGTGTTTAGAACATTTATATTTAATGGGATCATCTATCATCATATTATCCATTTTCTAATTATCCTATCTTTTCTTTGTTCCCCTCATCTTTTCCTGACATCTTTTTGACTGAGTATTTAAAAAAATTGTTTCATTTCATCTCCCCAGTTGACACATTAGCTATGTCTTTGTTGTATTATTTTAGTGGATGTTTTAGCATTTATATTATATACCCTTAATGTAATACGGTCTACTGTCATGTGGTATTATACCATTATGTGTATAGTAAGAGAGAAAATATGTTTTCTCTTACTATATACAGGCGTCCACCTGTATCCCCCATTTGATGGGGCTAGACACTGTGCTTCATGGTCAGGTGGGGCTGCTGTCTATGCTCACTCATTTGGTGAGTCCTCAGGGTATGCCCTATGATTAGGCAGGGTCACTGACTGAACTCCCTGCCTGGACCAGGCCTTAGGCTGTATTCAGCAATCAGGCAGGGCCATAGGCTGGGCTCTATTTTTAGGCAGGGCTGTAGGCTGGGCTTCTTGCCTGGGTGATACTACAGGCTGGGCTCCGAGGATGCTCAGGGTCACTGTTTAGGTTCCCTGGTTATGTGGGACCAGAGGCTATACTTCTCAGTTAAGCAGGGCTGCTGTTTTGGCTCCTTCTGGAAGCAGGGCTGTAGGATGAGCTCTCTGTTTGCCTGGGTTAACTGGCCAGGCTTTCTGTTGGGCAGAGTTGTGAATTTGCTTCCCTGCATAGGTGGGGCTGTAGAACAGATTCCATGGTCAGTTCTGCTTGTTGGCTGGGGACCCAAATCGGATAGAACTGCACACTGAGCACCCAGGCCAGATGGAACCTCCAGCTCAGTTCTGCAGATGAGCAGAACTGCTGGCAAGGAGCTCTGCTCTGTTGTTGCTGCAAGTAGGAATGCAGGAATGCTATCCACCAAGATCTTCGCACTGGTCGCTAAAGGCCTTGCCCCCATTCTCTATCTTAATCTGATCCCTAGTGTTGAGCTCTGCAGATTCTCCATGAAGCAAGACCTGAGGTACTCTCAGCAAGTGTTCTGTAATGCTGGGGGTGCTGGATGTCCACCTTGGCCTGTCTTTTCCTACTGGAAAAACTGTAGGCCCAGGGAGACCCTGTCTGTACAGCATTGTGCTGGTCTGATGCAGTCAGAGTGTAGTCAGTCCTCTTACCCTTCAAATGTGTTTCTTCTCAATCTCTGTGGTCCAGAGTGGTGCTTCAGCCTCAGCCTCTGGGCTCTGGGATTTTCAGAATGTTGTCTTATATATGGATGGGAAGTCTTCTTGTGAGGGGGACTGAAGTCAGGAATGACATGTCACTATTTAATGACATCTCAATCTCTGAAAAATTATTTTGTTTTGTTTTGAAAAATAATCTCACTGAGAAGATGTTGTTATATTATCTTACTGAGTAAAAATTCTAGGTTGGCAATTTTTTCTTTTAGTACTTTTAAAGATGTTGGTTCCCTGTTTCTTGGTTTGCCTAGTTTTTGACAAAAGGCCTGCTGTCTTCCTCATCTTTGTTCCTTCCTAAGTAATGTCTTGTTTTTCTGGTTGCTTTCAAGATTTCTCTTATTCCCTCATTTTAACCAATTTGATTATGATATGTATTGGTATAGGTTCCCTTTTAATTTTTTTGTGCTTGTTGTTCCTTAAAATTCCTGCATCTGTGGGTTTGTTTTTATCAAGTTTGGAAGTTTTTTTGGCCATTATTTCTTCAAATTCCTCCTCTCTTCCAACCACTATTGGGATTTCAATACCATAAACTTTAGGTCCTTTGAAATTGTCCCATAGCTCAATGATACTCTGTTAGGTTGGTTTTTTTGTTTGTTTGTTTGTTTTTTCAGTCTTTCCTCTCTGTATTTTGAATAGTTTCCTTTGCTAGGTCTTCAAGTTCCCAAACCTATTCTTCTGCAATGTCTATCATTAATCAATCCAGTGTGTTTTCTTTTTTTTTTTAAGATTTTATTTATTTATTTGAGAGAGAGAGAATGAGAGAGAGAGTGAGTATGAGAGGGGGGAGGGTCAGAGGGAGAAGCAGACTCCCTGCCGAGCAGGGAGCCCGATGCGGGACTCGATCCCGGGACTCCAGGATCATGACCTGAACCGAAGGCAGTCGCTTAACCAACTGAGCCACCCAGGTGCCCATCAATCCAGTGTGTTTTCATCTCAGATATTGTAGATTCTATCTTTGTATGTTAAATATTATAAAGAAGTATACAAAGTGAAATAACAAAGCACAATGTGGGGAGGTAATAAATTTACACAGTGAGGGAAAAAGGAAGGCTTCAGGGAGATGATATATGCTGAGTCTTAAGGACCGTAGAAATGGAAGCTTGCCAGAGGGAATGACATGTGTGTGAAAGAGATACGGAACAACGTAGTTTAATACTTACAAAAAGTTCACAGTGGTTCAAGTATAGATTTGAGGCAGAAACCTTGGAAGTTAAGGTCACATGTAATTAGGGACAGATAAAGAGGATATCGGTTTGCCATGCAACACATTTGAATTTAATCACTTCTGCGATAGGAAGATGAAAATGGCCTTACACAAGGTAAGTAATGTAATATGATTTGCATTTTAGGAAAAGCACCCTGGAGGAAGTTACTATTTAGGAGTGTGCAAGTGGTGTGTGTACGTGTGTGTGTGTGTAAAAGGGGTTAAATACAGATTAGTAAGACAAATTATAAGTATTTTTATGATAAAAGTTGTCAGATATGGTGATAATCTGAGGTGAAGCAATCCCCAGGGGGTTGAAGAAGAGGGAATAAAATGTAGAACCACAAAGACTTGGTTAAGATTACATGTAGAATATGAGGAAATAGGAAGATTCCTGGGGTTTGACTTGATTGACTAGATGGGTTAAGCAGAAGGAAGAGCTGATTTAGATTTAAATTTAGATTTAGAACTGCTAAATTGGAAGTAGTGTATGTAGATGGAGATGTCTAGTGGGCAATTGTATGTGTAGGTCTTTAATTCATGATGCGTGGTTAAGATGGAGGTACAGATTTTTGCCTATTAGAGTCTAGTTAAAGCTGTAGTACATGTGAAAATGAGATAACCGTAAGGAAATGAGATGAGTGAGAAGAAGGTAGAAGAAAAAATACTAGAAATTTCATTGATATTTAAATAGTGGAATGAGGAAGTGGGACAAATAAAAGAGAAGCACAATAAAAAAAAGAAGGCAAAGTCTTAGAAGAAGGGGGAGAAAGAGGGAAGTATTTTTTTTTTTTACAGAGTTATTTATTCTAGAGAAGGGGGGAGGGGCAGAGGGAGAGGGAGAGAGTCCCAAGCAGACTCAGTGCTGAGCACAGAGCTCGACATGGGGCTCAATCTCACCACCCGAGGTTACACCTGAGTAGAAAGCAAGAGTCAGAGGCTCAACTGACTACACCACCCAGGCGCCCAGAAAATATGCTTTAGTAATTAAGGAAAGAGAAAGCTTTAGGAGGGGAGGAATGGTTTGAGTATGGTTCAGTTAGTTCAAGTATGCTGTAAAAAACATCCATTGGATTTTGTGAATTGGAGGTTACTGGAGATCGTAAGAGTTTTAATGGGGTGGGTAGAAACTGGATTATAGTGAGTAAAAATTAAATGGGAGATAAGGAAGTAGAGCTGGTAGATGTAGATTATTCTTTGGATCATGAAATGAAAAAAAGAGATAAAATACTAACTAGAGGAAAACTGAAGCTGGAAGGGAAGGGGTGTGTTAAGGTAAGAAATTCCCTGAAAAGACAGAATTAAATTTAATGGGCAAATTATCAATTTCTAGACTTGAGAGTCAGAAATAATTAGGTTGAAATACTGCTATGCCACTTACTGCTTATATAATCTTAGGTGAATTATAAAACCTCACCATGGCACAGTTTTCTTATTTGTAAGATGGGGACAATAATAATATTTACCTCATAGATAGGTATAGATCATGGTTTTGTGGAATTCTGAAGTTCATACAATTTGGGGGGCCCTTTTAAAAAAAGGAATACAAAATTAAAATATAAAATTAGATATGCTTTGGATACAACTTGTGCCATTGAATGCTTTGAGGTTTAAGGTTTAAATTTAAAGCCTCACAGTAAATCTGCCACTAATAAAATTCAATCTCAGAGGATTCAGAGCTTAATGAAGCAGACCATAGCCTAATGTCTGGCACATAGAAAAGGCTCAATAAATGTTATTATTTGAACCTGTTTATAGACTGATGAGTAGAGGCTGTTGAGAGGGGGAGAGTAAAGACACAAGACAGAGATCACTGATAGAGTAAGACCCAGGTGAAAATAGGGACCGGTGAAGACAGTAAGTTCTCAGAAAGTGGGAAGCCTTTTCCTAGTTTAAGGAAAAGGAGGTTATGAGTACACACAAAGTTTTTAGGTGTATGAGAACTCTGGATTCAAGAAATTCAAGAATAATTGCTTCTGTTTTATCAAAAGTTGAGAGGCAAAATCACCTGTTGTGTGTAGGAGCACTCAGTTTGAGACATTGCTTTCAAGAACACCTGTATTCTTGCTGCCGTAACAATTCACCACAATTTAGTGGCTTAGGACAACACAGATTTACCACTTTTATAGTCAGAAGTCCAAAATGCATCTGCACGGCTCTGTTCCCTTTGGAGGCTCTGGTGGAGAATCTGTTTATTTTCTTGTGCACTTTCTAAAGGCTGCCTGTATAGCTGGGCTCATGGCCGGATCACTTGACTTCTGTTTCCATCATCACATCACCTTTTCTGACTCTAAACCTCCAGACTCCCTTTTATAAGGATCCTTGTGATTACATTGGGCCCTCCTGGATAATCAAAGGTAATCTCCCTATCTCAGCGTTTTTAATTTAAACACATCTGCAAAATCCCTCTGCCATTCACAGGTTCCAGGGATTAGGACATGGACATCTTGGGAGAGTGGTGGTTTATTCGACCTACCACAGCATCTAACTGAAACATAAATTGCTATATTGATTATTGATCCACTAAAAACATAACCCAACATAATGGTTTGTTTATAAACTTTTCAGTTGTTCTTGTGTTAGAGAATATTTCTCCTACAGCTCATTCTTTGTTATAATTTTCAAAACCTTACATATGTCATGGACAATTTTATTTAATCCCTAGGATAGAACTCCATTTTCAGAAGAAACATAGACCACAAATATCTAATTCTGGAAGATCATGATAATGCATAAGGCTCCTCAAAGAAGGAAATAGTTCCAGACAACTCTAGAAAATAGTTAATAAAAATGATTAAAAGAATCGTATCTATGACTTATAAAAATTAATAGGTAGAGGGCCGCCTGGGTGGCTCAGTCAGTTAAGCGTCTGCCTTCGTCTCAGGTCATGACCCCAGGGTCCTGGGATCGAGTCCCACATTGGGCTCCCTGCTCCGCGGGAGCCTGCTTCTCCCTCTGCCTCTCTCTCTTTCTCTCAGGAATAAATAAATAAAATCTTAAAAAAAAAATTAATAGGTAGAAAGGAATGAATATACGTGGCTAGAGAGACCAGTGGATATATCGAAAGTTGGAATTTATTCTCCCCCCACCCCAAAATAAGTTTATTTAAGTACCAAGAGTGAGTCAAAGAAAAATAGCTGTGCTTGGCCACAGCGAAGTCTCCTGGCGCCTTCCCAGGCAGGTGCGTCCTTCCGTTCGCCCTCCCTTCTTGGGGCCACGTGGCCTGCCTGCTAGCAGGGGGCTCCCACAAGGCCGCCCTCCAGCGCCCGGGCCCGCTGGAGGTGGGACTCAGCTGGAAGCTGGGCCCCACGGAGCTGCCCTGGGCGCTGGTTGCAAGCACTGTGGCGCCGCCTCCTGCAGCAGGGCGAGGACGCGTCGGAGTCGGAGCCCTGCCTGCGGTGCCGAGAAGCCACCCTGCTCCTGTGTGCCTTCTCTTTATTCTGCCCTTTCCAGCTTTTCCCGTGGCTCTCGGGCCCGGCTCCGCCTTCTCCTCCTCCGACCGAGGCTCCTTGCGGGCAGAGGCGGGGGAGGACCCTGGCGGAGTGCTCTCCGCGCGACGGTGCGTGAACACTCGGAGCCCCAGCCTGGCGGCCTCCTGTCTCCTCGGAACAACGCCCCTCGGCCTGCGGAGCCACTGGAGCTCCCCAGGCCCAGGAGCCGGTGCACTCGGTTCTCGTCGTGGGCCCCTCCTTCCCTCCCCAGCGCCGCCGCGAGCGCCTCCGGCTCAGCCTGCCTCGCCGCCGCTCCTGCCCCCTCAGTTCCGCGCCCTGGATCCGGCCCCTGGTGGAACGTAGTCTTTCTTCTTTCCTCTCCCTGTCCTCACGCATCCACCCAGTCCCTAGGTCCCACTGAATTGCGTGCGTTAAGTATCTTTCAACTCCACCCACATCTCTGTCTCTATTGGCCGGATTACTGGAACCGTATCCTGAAAGATTTTTCTGCCTCCGTTTTTGTACCACGGGAGTCCTCTCTCCACAATCGTCTGATACGGTCTTTCAAAAATGTGCTAGAAATCTGAGCCTGTACGCTCCCGCTTTAAAACTGTTAAATGACTTCTCATTGCCTTTTGGATAAAGTTCTTCCTTTCTTAACAGGGATAATCAGAAATTTCACAAATAGCTCCTGGGCTCTCTCTCCAAACTAACTTCTTGCCACTCAACCCCCACCCATCACATTCCAACCATTTCTACTTTGCACATGATAATTGCTTCCGCCCTGAACATTGTCATTTTGGTCTTTTCCCCTCTCCTTCCCCAGCACTCGCTCCTATTCTAGTCACTGGCTACTCGGAGTCAACATTTCAGTTTTAATGTAACCATCTCTTTTGGGAAGGCATATCTCCTCTCTTTGAGTCAATTTTAGATTAGATTAAATTAGGTTCTCTTGCAATTTCCTCTTCCTTGTACCCCATATTTCCCTCGTTTTAACATTTATTGTATTTCATTTAACTACTTATTATTTTTCCTCTACTTCCAAATAGATTGTGAACTCTAGGAGGGCAGTTGGCTGTGTTTTCTCTGGCTACTATGTCTAAGTACCCAACGGTGCTCGTTGCTTAGTGACCTTCAATATTTGCTGAATAAAATGTAAAAAATTAACTTTGAAAATTATAAAAAAGTTTGGCAATATTACCTACCATTCAAATTATCAGAGTCTTATATTTAATAAACTGTATATTGTAAATGTAATAGATTTTGATGATCATATGTCTCTGTATTTTTGGTTGTACAGGTAATAGAAATAAATTACTGTATTTTTATAAATTACTCAGTTGTGCATGAACACAGAGTTCTTCATTTTCTTCTTCATTTTCTACCCTCTTCTTCATTTTCTACCTTATATACATATTTTGATTTGTACCTTTGAGTTCTTTTTCACTGTATTAATACACATATCTATATACATACATCTACAGAAATACATATAGATTTCTTAAACAAATGGAATAATCCTTTATGCATAATTACAAACTTTCAATGAACATATCTTAGTAATTGTTCCACAATGATGCACAAAGTTCTTACTCTTAGTAGTTACATATCATTACTAGTATTTTTACTATGTAATATATCCCAATTTATTAAACTAACCTTTGTATTGACAGACATTTGTGTTATTTAAAATTTTTCAGTATTATAAATAATGCTGCAATAAACATCCTTGTTAGAATATCTTTGTGCTCATGTTTGGACATTTCTACAGGATAGATTTATGGATGTAAAATTACTTCGTCAAAGAATATATAAAATTTTAACTTTGAAAAATAATGTTGAATTGCTTTACAAAAGGATTTTGTTAATTGGTTTTCTCATGAAGTGTGCATAAGATTGTTCCTTTCCCAGATCCTTGTGAACAGTGGATATAATCCAATATTTTTAATTTTTGCCAGTTTGTTAGGTTATAAAATGACATCTCACTTTTATTTTAGGTTGCATTTTTACAATTACTAGAAAAGTCAAATATATTTTCTTATGCTTATTGCCTATTTGAATTTCCTCTGTGAACTATATATTCAATGTTCATTTTTCTATTGAGTTGTCTTTTTAGAAGTTCTTTATATTTTCTTTGCCAGTTACATATGTTGCAAATATACCTTTTAATTTTTACTTACGATATCATGCAATAAGTAGAAATTTTAAAATCATGTAATCAGAGCTTTCCATTTTTTTCTTGGTGAGTTTTGAGCTTTGAGTGTTATTTGGTAAAGCCATTCCTATCCCAAGTTATAAAAATTTACATTACCTTTCCTTTAATATTTGTAGTTACTTAGCATTTGATATTTTAATCCATTAGAAATTTTCATATGGCATGAGGTAGGAAAACAACGTAATTTGTTCCTCAAATGGTGGATATATGTCCAAACCATTTTACTGAATTGCATATTCTTTCACCAGTGATTCAAAATATTGTATTTTACAACCAGAAATTTCCATATATATGGATCTATTTCTGGGCTTTATATTCACTTTGCCTATTTATTTGTTAATTAATGTCTTTTCCAAATTTTCCCATTTAAATCAGTATTTATTTTGCATCCTTGGATAGCATAATTTGATAAAGCAAATCCTCCTGTCATTGTTCTTTCTCTCTTCCATATATATTGTAGAATTAGTCCTCCAAATTTCATAAAAATGGTGTTGGAGTTTTTGCTTGGTATTAGACTGAATTTAAAGGTTAATATCTATCTGTAGAATAGACATATTGACAATATTGACTTAATCTCTCAACCTGTTTGTCTATGAAATAGAAATAACTTCATGTGTTATTTTTTTTCAAGATTTTATTTATTTATTTGACAGAGAGGGAGAGAGAGAGAGAGCACAAGCGGGGTTTGCTGCAGGCAGAGGGAGAAGCAGGCTCCCAGCTGAGCAGGGAGCCTGATGCCGGGCTGGATCCCAGCACCCTGGGATCATGACCTGAGCCAAAGGCAGAGGCTTAACCGACTGAACCACCCAGGCGCCCCACTTCATGTGTTATTTTAAGGTATAATATGATGTAATCCATGTGCAGTGCTAGAACCAGAGCCTGTTACATTAAAAACCCTCAATAAATGCTCATTATTCTAATTACCTTTATTATTAGGAACATGGCATGTCTCTCTTTTTATTTAGGTCTTTTTTTTCCCTCTTGGTATTAGTCTCCAAGGAGTTATAGTCTTTTATTTTTTTCTATACAATTTACACATTTTTAATGTTTGTTTCTAGATATTTTATGGTATAGTTACTACTGCGGATGAGGTTTTTCTTTCCTGAATCATGTTTTCTTTATTGTTTAATTACTTTTTTTCAGGTGTTTTTTAAATGCAATAAAATGCATAGATAGTAAACATTCAGCTCAAAATTCTATATATGAATACATCCATATAAACATCATCAAAATTAAGATACACAGGGCGCCTGGGTGGCTCAGTCGTTAAGTGTCTGCCTTCGGCTCAGGTCATGTTCCAGCAGGGAGCCTGCTTCTCCCTCTCCCACTCCCCCTGCTTGTGTTCCCTTTCTCGCGGTCTCTCTCTCTGTCAAATAAATCAATAAAATCTTTAAAAAAAAATTAAGATACACAATTTTCTATTACCCTTGGAACTTACACTGTGCTTTTAAAAATTTTTTTTTATTATGTTATGTTAATCACCATGCATTACATCATTAGTTTTTGATGTAGTGTTCCATGATTCATTGTTGGCATCCACTGTGCTTTTCAGTGAATATTCCTCCTTCCCACAATAGCATTTTGATTTTTATCAATTCTTAGGAATCTATTGCTGCATAAATGATTACCCTAGACTTTGTGGCTTAAAAGAGCAAGAAATTTTTATTCTCTCTTGTAAGTTTTGTGGGTCAGGAATTTGGGACTCCATTGTTTAGATGGTTTCGCTCAGAGTCTTTCATGAGACTGGGTCACATGTCAGCAAGGCCCAGGATTGCAGTGAGCTGAATGTTTGAATGGGGTCTGGAGGATCTTCTTCCAGGGTGGCTTATTCTCACGGCCAGCAAGTTCCACGTGATGTGGTGGCTGGCTTCCCAGAGTGAGGCTGCGACAGAAACTACAATGTATTTTATGATTTAACTCTGGAAGTCACAGTAAAGCTTCACTTGCTAACATGTCAATTGTGTTTTAAGTTTATTTCTTCTTAGTGTTATTATGTTGATCATCTTAAGCCAAACAGATGTTCTGATTAGCGGACTGTGAGTGTGTGTGTGTGTGTGTGTGTATGGTGTCTTTGATTATTAAAAATGCAGGAAGTAATTAGTTATATCCTAATATTTGGTAGACACAATCTTTTAAAACCGTTATTCTGAAACTTATTGGCCTTAGGGTCCTTTTATACTATTTAAAAATTGTTAGGAATTCCAAAGAACTTCTGTTTAAGTGTTGATATTTACAATATTAGAAATTAAAGCAAGCATTTAAAATACAAGCATACACAATCATACATTGTTAGCCGTTAGAGCTCTGACCCACTAATCATGTGAGTTGTGATACCATCACGTATCCTATCTTTAGAAAACTTCACCGTACACTTAATAAGAGAATGAGAGTGAAAATGTCAAATAACCTTTAGCATTATTGAATGGATGGATCTTGGAACTCCAGGGATTCTCAAATGACATGGGAGAACTGTTTTAAACCATGTACAGGGTTCATGGATACAAAATGATAAAGGGGCCCTTGTGGTGAAATGGGCATTAAGGTTTCATTTCTGCATTTCTTGCTTTTTTCTTTCACTCGTCTTAAGAGGTTTAAATCAGACAAGCTTGTTTAAAAAAAAAAGGAAAGTATGTTTGTTATATATGCATTTTCTGTTTCATGGCACTGTAGTTTTTGGATCTAGCGTGGACTGAGACTTACTGTGTTTTTACATGGAAATGATTAGATCACCCGAGGCTTTCATTTCTCAGATGAATTTATGATGTTTGTCCAAGGCCTTAAAATTTCTGAAGATAGGGATGTCTGGGTGGCTCAGTCCTTTGAGTGTCTGCCTGTGGCTCAGGTCATGATCCCAGGATCCTGGGATCGAGTCCCACATCGGGCTCCTTGCTCAGTGAGGAGCCTGCTTCTCCCTCTGCCTCTGCTGCTCCCCTGCTTGTGCGCGCTCTCTCTCTCTCTGACAAATAAATAAATAAAATCTTTAAAAAAAAAAAAAATTTCTGAAGATATTGCTGCATTGAGGAAAGACCATCTCACTGTAATTAAAAGTAGAACCATTCATTAAAAGTTTTTTTAAAACCCAAGTCTTTAGAACACACGGTGCATATTTATTTATTTATTTTTAAAGATTTTATTTATTTATTTGACAGAGAGATAGAGAGAAAGCACAAGTAGGCAGAGAGGCAGGCAGAGGGCGAGGTAGAAGCAGACTCCCCACTAAGCAGGGAGCCTGACGTGGGGCTCTATCCTAAGACCTTGGGATCATTACCTGAGCCAAAGGCAGCCGCTTAACTGACTGAGCCACTCAGGTACCCCCACGGTGTGTATTTAAACATAAAAGGTAGACATAAATTTTCTTACTAAAAAAATTCATACCCTTGAAAATCTTAATTATTAATGAACAAAAGCTCTTATGGAATACAGAATATGTAATAGAGCTTGGTGAGTAAATTAAACTATGGAATACTAGAGTATAAAAAAAAAGAGACAGTTAAATTCAGCTGTGTGAATGGCAAGTATAGGACATGTAAAATACAATAAGGTACGAATGAGTTGTAGTGTGTCTGGGAGAAGAGTAGGACATGGGACTCCTTCTCTGACAAAAGGACTTATAAAAATTAGCCAAGTTTATATTATTACTTGCATTCTAATAAATGAAATTTTATTTTCAGTTTTTTCCTGTTGGAAGTCTTTTGTGGGTTTGGGCCACTCTAATGAGCCTTGTCAAAGATCCAGGGATTTGAGAGTTGATGATAAATACTCATCTGTATCACAATCGGTGACCAAAAGTCAGTCAGCATCCCCAGAATTTGGACGGATGACCTTCATAGAGAAAGAAAAGATTAATAATATTGGAGCTGTGTTTCTGTTAGAGAATTATAAACTCCATGACCTGTGTAAATCACAGCTACCAGAAAGCAGAGAGCACAAACAAGGTAATAAAGAAGCATAGAGAATTCAGTTTCTCCATGACATCCCCATAGTTCTGATTTTTCAAAAATATTTTTGTGGCAAATTTACTTTGTGTTTACTCCTTTTATGCAACCTACAACCAAACAGAATATCTTTTAGCAAGACATTTGTCTTCTTCCTCTAACCAAAGGAACATCTGAAGAAGAATTACGAGAAAGTAATTTCCTTTGGGCTAGTTTTTAGCATTCACTTGAGAGTAGGTAGCAGAATTATATTTAGAACTTTGGGACCAGGTGGGAATACTAGGTAGAGATCTAAAGATTGCTTACTCAAAACATAGTTTCTTAGCTTTATTTTATAGCTCTAAATTCACAAGTATTGGTCAAGCTGTATTCATTGTAACTAAAAAAAGCACCTTCCCAAATCAAATATTAAAATATTTCCTATGTTCTGTATGACTTTTTTTTTTTTAGAGTTGGCTTTCCCAGCAGTAATGGGAATAGTTGAGAATTTACTATATAGTATCATCTTCTCAGCTATGTATGCATAGTCCATCTCCTTGTTTTATTATTTTTATTTTATCTTTTTAGAGAGAGAGAGATGTGGGAAGAGAGGGAGAAGGAGAGAGAGAATCCCAAGGAGGCTTCACGCTCAGCACAGGGCCTGACGGGGGGGCTCAGTCTCATGACCCTGAGATCATGACCTGAGCCTAAATCAACAGTTGGACACTTAACTCACTGAGCCACCCAGGTGCCTCTTTATTATTATTGTTGTTATTTAAATTTTTTATTTATTTGAGAGAGAGAGAAATTGAGAGAACGAATGGGAGGAGTGGCAGAGGGAGAAGCAGACTCCCAGCTGAGCAGGGAGGCCGATGCGGGACTTGATCCCAGGACCGTGGGATCATGACCTGAGCCAAAGGCAGCCGTTTAACTGACTGAGCCACCCAGGCACCTCCCTTTATTATTTTTAATAAATAAATGGAATATAGGTTTTAAGGAGCACTATATTATTTAAAAATAATATATGGAAAGTCAATTTTAATTCTACTAAGATACTCTGTCTATTGATTAACCACCTCTAATGTGTGCTCTACTTAATGTACCAGTTCATTCCATGCCTTTTATCAGTCATTGATCAGGTCTGTACTAATAAATCGTACAATATTTTTTTCACCCCTGTAGTTTTATGTTCTTTCTTTCCTTGTAGAATTAACACTGTATTTTCAAAAGATTTTCAATTATCTCCTAGAGCTTTTTAAAAAATTCTGTCAGATTTTCTATATAGCCAAAGGTTATCAAACTTTAACTACTGTTTTACTAATTTCTTAAGGTGGAGCCAAAGGTCATCAATTTGAGACTTTTCTTCTTTTTTAATATATACATCCAGTGCTGTAAATGCTCATATGAGTGCTAGTATTGCAGGATTTCAGAAATTCTAATATATTTTGTGTATTCAGTTCGGAATACTTTCTAATTTCTTTTTTCAGTACTTCTTTGACCCAGGGGTTATTTAAAGATTTTATTTATTTGAGAGAGAGAGAGAGAGAGAGAGCCTGAGCTCAAGGAGAAGCAGCCTTCCCTCTGAGCAGGGAGCCAAATGTGGGGCTTGATCCCAGGACCCTGAGATCATGACCTGAGCTGAAGGCAGATGCTTCATCAACTGAGCCATCCAGGTGCCCTGACCTAGGGGTTATTTAGATGTGTGTTAATTAGTTTGTGGTTGCAGAGCACACTTTTATGACTTCAGTCCTTTTGATTTACTCCTTTTATTACAATTTATTTTATGACCCAAAATATAGTCTCTTTTGGTAAGTGTTCCATGGATACTTGAGAAGAATGGTGGTGTTCCAGTCTACTATATCCTTGCTGATTTTCTGCCTATTGAAATCTCAGACTATAATTGTGAATTTGCCTGTTTCTGTGTAATTCTATCGATTTTTGCTTTATGTATTTTGAACCTATTAATAGATGCATAAACATTTAGGTTTGTTATGCTTCTTTTAATTGACCCTTCTATCATTATAAAATGACTTTATTGCTGCTAATGTTTTTTGCTTTGAAATCTATTTTGTCTGGTATTAATATAGCCACTCAGGCTCAGCCTTCTTTTGTCAAGTTGTTAGTGTGGTCTCTCATATTTCTGGCCTTTTAAAAAATTTGTGTCTTTACACTTAAAGGGTATTTTTTTAATAGGTGGCATATAGTTGGGTCTTCCTTTTTCATCCATTTTGACAGTCTGCCTTTTAATTGAGGCTTTTAGACCATTTTCATTTAATGGGATTATTGATGTAGTTGATTTGAATCTGTCATCGTATTGTATGGCTTCCATTTGTACTATCTGCTTTTTACTCCTATTCCCTTCTTTTTCTGCTTTCTTTTAAACTAATCAAGTAATTTTTATGATTTAGGTTTATTTATGTGAGTATGTATATTATTTTGCTTACTCTAGCTATAACTCTTTAGTTGTGCTATTTTAGTGATTAGGGTTTAAAGTATATGACTTAAGCATCACAGTCCACCTTTGAGTAATTTTATACCACATTATAGTAGTTTAAGAAACTTATAATAGCTTATTTCCATTTCTTCTCTCCTAGACAGATCCTTCTGGATCTGTGGGATGATAGTTTTCATTATTTAGAAAGGTTTTGGTCATTTTTTCTTTTCTTTTTTAAAGATTTTATTCATTTATTTGAGAGAAGGAGAGTGAGAGTGCACGAGCGGGGGATGGGGCAGGGCAGAGGGAGAAGCAGACTCCCCAGTAAGCAGGGAGTCTGACACGGGACTCGATCCCAGGACCCTGAGATCATGACCTGAGCTGACGGCAGACACTTAACCGACTGAGCCACCCAGGCACCCCTAAAATATCTTTTATAGTGAAGTCATTCAATATATATTTGTTTAAAGTATGACTGAGTGAATGTGAAAGCATACAGTCCTTTATATCCAAAAGTACTCACATATTTTATTTTTTTTAAAAAGATTTAATTAATTTATTTGAGATAAGGAGAGCATGAGTGGGGGGTGGCAGAGAAGAACAGAGGGGAAGGCGGGGGGAGAATCTCAAGCAGACTCCATGCTGAGTGTGGCGCCCGATGTGGGGCTTAATCCCATGACTCTGAGATTATGACCTGTGCCGAAACCAAGAGTTGGATGCTTAACCAGGTGAGCCACCTAGGCGCCCTATGCATTTTATGTGTTTCTGTTTTTTCTATGGTGTAGATTCAATGACTTTACTAAAAATCCAGGATGCGATTCTTTCATATAAAAAATTAGTAGAACTTAAAAAAAAAATCACTGTAAACAACTTAAAAGAAAAAATAAAGAAATGGAAAATAAGGGGACTACAAAAGGAGCTATCAGAAACAAAAGAGTTGGAATTGAAGTTGAAGCATCAAAAAGTGAAATGGGAACAAGAACTCGGCGGTTTGAGGTATGACATCTTGGTTTTAAGGAAATATTTGAACCTTTTACTTTTTTTTTTTTCTAATAGGCTCCACACCCAATGTGGGGCTTGAAGTCACAGCTGTGAGGTCAAGAGTCGCATGCTCTACCAACTGAGCCAGCCAGGTGCCCCTTGAAGTCTTTACTTTTGTACTACAGATGTGTAGGAGAAGTTTGATAATTGCTAACTTACCTTCTGGAATTTTTATAGGGAAGAAAACTTCTTTAGTAGTGTGAAGTATGAGATTCTTCAAAATAATTCAGCACATTCTTGACAGTGAATACTTCTACTGATAATTTAATGTATATTCCAAATCATAATTTTAATGACCATATAGAAGTCCACCATATGGAATCCTCATTATTGAACAAATTGTATTTTGGTTCTTTTCCATTTTGCTATACTTTAATTAATGCTGTAAGGAATATCTTTTATATAAATCTGTTTCTAGAATTCTGGTTACTTACTTGGAATAAATTCCTCAATATAGTATTGTTTGCTTAAAGTATAAAAATTTTTAAAGAAGGTCTTTGATCCTATTTTTAAATTGTTCTCCGGGAAGTTTATATTAATTTATATGCCCAGCAACAGAGTATGAAATGGCCATTTATCTCAAGATAGGAAAAATTTTAAAAATTTATTCAGTTTTAAACATATGCAGTGATTAAAAAGTAAAATGGAAAATGATTACTGCTAAGTTTTTTCAAAATCTCTCTTATAAAATTAATCCAAAAGTCTATGCTGTAAGCACATATAACTCTTTATTGTTTACTTAATTAATATGGATCCTGTGTTCTAAAAGGGGTTTTCAAATGATTTATAAAATGGATAATAGGGGCGCCTGGGTGGCTCAGTTGGTTAAGGGTCTGCCTTTGGCTCAGGTCATGATCCCAGGGTCCTGGGATCGAGCCCCATTTCCAGATCTCTGCTCGGTGGGGAGCCTACTTCTTCTTCTCCCTCTGCCTGCTGCTCCCTCTGCTTGTGCTCTCTCTCTCTCTGTCAAATAAATAAATAAAATCTTAAAAAAAAGTAAAATGAATAATAATCAACAGGGTAAATTGAGAATATTGCAGAAGAAGAAACATAAAATGTATAGGGCTATCTATATAAAATGTATAGATATTAGACTCCCCAGCCTAGTCCTGGATCACCGTAATCTGCAGGTGTATGTTGTGTAAATGACATCTGCAGATGCTGTCTTATACTGCAAATTATTTTTGGAGGGACCTGTGATGTTTTGTGATGTAGAAATTACATCTAGTGAATTTATAAACTTTTTTATAAAGAGCTACTTCTCTTTTTAATTAGTAACCACATTAACTGTTCTAATGGAGGAGTAATTATGACTATATGGGAAAAATGATAATTTTTAAATCTAACTCTCTTGAATAATTTCAAAATTCCTTTCTCTACAGTATCTACCAGGGGTAGTACAAACCTTTTTACTAAGCTACATAATGCTTTCTCATTGCTTCTTTTCAATTATGTATATCTTTTGGAAGAGATTGAAGTGAGAAAGTAAACATGAGCCCAAGAAAGGAAAAAAAATTGAGAACATAGAAATTTCATTTGGATAATAAACCAACATATGTGGAACCAGATCATAAAATGAACTTTTTATTGCTTACAAAATATTTTAAAATAAGCACATTTATTTGCAGATTTACCTTCAAACAGGAAAAAGAAAAAAGAAGAAATGCAGATAAATTATATGAAAAAGAAGGGAGCAATTCAGAGAAAAAGAAGAGCAGTATAATAAAGAAGTTGAAATGAAACAACAACTTGAACTTCCTCTTGCAACGGTAGGTGCGGAACTGAGGACTGTAAGAAATAATTTGGATCAGGTAAATCTTTGATAAAAATTGCATATTTCCATCAGTACTATTTATAATAGACCCTTGAATTAATGTATATTATTTAGGTATAAAATAGATAAAAAATTTAATTTTGTCCTAATAGGAACTATAATATTTTTAGCTAAAATTATTAACTTATTGGAATTCTTGGCCTCTCATATATGCTCTCTATATACTTTCTGAATGAAGGGATAGAAGGTAAATTGAGATAAATGTGAATGTTGGCTTTTTTTTTTTAAGATTTTATTTATTTTTAGAGAGAGAGCATGAGCAAGGGAAGGAGCAAATGGGGAGGGAGAGGGAGGGAAAAGAATCTCAAGCAGACTCTGCGCTGAATGAAGAGCCCGAATCAGGGTTGGATCTTACAACCCTGAGACCATGACCTGAGCCAAAACCAAGGGTAGGACACTTAACCAACTGAGCCACACAGGCACCGCAGTTTTGGATTTTTTCTGTTAAAATACAGGCTAAATCGCCTTGAGACTATGATGGAACTAGTTAAATGTTTTGTAAAGAAATTTTATTTTCACATACTATATCTTCTTGTATTTTTACTTTATGACAAATCTAGATGTCATTTAAATTAAAATTTGAGTTATTCATGCAGGATAAAAATCCTTGTATTTAAAAAGACTACTTCTTTTGAACATTTCTTTTAAGTCCTCTTAATCTTTTGACTTTTTTTTTTAAGATTTTATTTATTTATTTGACAGAGAGATAGAGAGCACAAGTAGGCAGAGAGGCAGGCAGAGGGAGAGGGAGAAGCAGGCTCCCCGCCGAGCAGGGAGCCCGATGCGGGGCTCGATCCCAGGGCCCTGGGAGCATGACCTGAGCCGAAGGCAGCCGCTTAACCGACTGAGCCACCCAGGCGTCTGACTTTTTTTTTACTCTTGTGATCCAAAATCCTAATGAAAATAGGTCTCTAGGTTGTAGAAGAGCGAAATGACGCTAAGTTACAACTTTCTCGAGAACAGAATGCCAGAGTATTACAAGATGGAATTCTAAAGAATCACCTTTGCAAACAAAAGGAGATAGAAGTGGCTAATAACAGAATGAATTCTGGGGTATTTTCTTTAGTTATTTTTAAGTACGTGTGTTTGTATTTGTATGTATATACATTTTATTTTCTGAAATTATTATTTTTTCTCCATGTATGCATATATATATTTTAAAAACCAACACTGTAGATCAAGGAAAGCATAGAGGATTTTTAAAGCATATATATATGTGTGTGTGCGTGTATGTGTATGTATTTCGGGAGGAATAGGGGGTGATGACATTTTTGGTCCAGTGGATAAAGTAATATCCTTAATTTAAATGCGTTGGTCTGCAAGAGTCAAATAGTGACATTCATAATGTCTCATCCAAAGGAGAGGCTTTTATTATTTTCCATAAGAATTGTTGAGCTTTCCATATGCTCAAAACTATTGCTACTAACAACATGTTTTTCAACTTTTGGCAGTTACTTCATCACCTCTGTGTTGAAAGAGAAGCTAGCTTAACACTGCCACTAATGAACAGAAGAGTGTAGCCTGTTCAGAGACTTTATTTTGGATTTAGTCTCTACTTTTGAGAAAAGTAGCAATTTGCTCCACGTAGTATCCTATTTCATTACAGGGCACTTTTGGAACAATTATATGCTAATGATAATTTATTGATGAGTGTTTTATTCCTAATAAAATAGCTCAGTGTATTTTCCCCTATTTTAAACATTTTAAACATCATGAAGAGGAAATAAAATTTATCGCAGCAGCAAATAATCTCATGATTTTTCTAAGAGCTGTATAAATTTTACCTTCTTTACCGTCAGTATTTTGAAATATAAGGCTTCTTTTGTATGTATGATTTACACTAGAGAAGAGCTGCGGTTTGGTGTAAGAGACTAGTAGTGGAGGAAGAAGACCTGGGGAAAGTCCTGCAGCTCACTTAATGTTTTTAACCTCTCCATTCTAGAATTGTGATAACTAAAATGTTCACTGATGTTGGTAGAAGTGTTTATAGTATAGTGCCTAGATTTGTCAGTTTTCAGTAGTTGTAATTCTTATAAGTGACCATAGAAATGTTAGAAAAGTAGAATTTGTATGGAATATTGTCAGGAAAAAAGACTTTTAGAAAATTTAATCTGTCAAAATAAATGCAGAGCTAGGGATTTTATTGTGGGGTAGCTGTGTTAGATATCAGACTGTAAATTCAATTTTTAGTGTAATCAGATTTGTTAATCTTTTATTCCAGGCTTTCTGGGTTTTTTGTAAATCAGAGAAAGACCTTTCCAGTTCTGAGATTCTTAAAAATTTTGTCTCGGTTTCTTTTTTCCTTTCATGCATTCACTGTCTTCAATTAAATTTTTGAAACTTTGGGAATTTATGCTTGTATCAAGTTTGAGGTTTGGACCCAACTTTATTTTTTTCCAGTTGGGATATCCACTTACTGCAACCTATTCATTGTATGAACATAGGTTTTTCTTTAAATTCAGAGAAAATCAGGATAATGTCATTTTATTGAGTTCCAGCTAAAAGTCTCCTTTGTTTTACTTAGATTTCTAAGAGTCATAAAGAAGAAAAAGATCTGTTGCCTAAAACCCACATGTGGCAGGATGAAGTTGCCATGCTAAGACTGGAAATAGACACAATAAACAGTAAGAACCAGGAAATGGAAAAGAAATATTGTGAAGACATTGAAATTATAAAAGAAAAGAATGTCAGTCTTCTAAAGACCATAAAACTGAATGAGGAAACATTAACAAAAACAATATTAGAATATAGTGGACAGGTTAATGCTCTAACCACTGAGAATACAGTGCTAAAGTCTAAACTGGAGAATGAAAAGCAAAACAAAGAAAGACTGGACACACAAGTTGAATCATATCGAGCTAGACTAGCTACTGCTCTAGAGGATTATGATCAGAGTCAGGCATCAAAGAGAGACCTAGAACTTGCTTTCCAGAGAGCAAAAGATGAATGGTTTCATCTGCAGGACAAACTGAATTTTGATGTGTCTAACCTAAAAGAAAACAATGAGCTTCTTTCTCAAAACCTTTCTAAAGCTGAAAGTAAATTCAATAGTTTAGAAATTGAGCTCCATCACACAAGAGATGCTCTCAGGGAAAAGACTTTGGTTTTAGAATGTGTACAAAGAGACCTAAGTCAAACACAGTGTCAGAAAAAGGAAATGGAACACATGTATCAAAATGAACAAGATCAAGTGAATAAATACATTGGAAAGCAGGAATCCTTAGTGGAGAGATTATCTCAACTACAAAGTGAAAATATGCTGCTTCATCAGCAACTAGATGATGCTCACAACAAAGCTGCCAGTAAAGAAAATGTACTAATTAATATCCAGGACCAGTTTCAGGGTATCGTAGAAAAACTTCAAGCTGAAAGTGAAAAACACGGTCTTTGGCTGGAAGCAAGCAATAGAGAGCTAATCAATGAATGTAATCTTTTAAAAGGAAGAATGTATCAGTATGTAAAGGAGAAAGTAGAAAGAGAAGTAAGTATCCAGAAAGATAAATATTTTTCAAGCTTTCTAAGAGAAAATTCAAAGTAATATTTGATTATTATTATTAATTTTAGAGAGAAAGAGTGCACCTGCACATGAATGGGAGTGGGGCAGAGGGAGAGGAAGAGAGAATCCCAAGAGGTCTCCACATCAGAGAACTCCGCCTCATGACCCCAAGATCATGACCTGAATGATTATGGCTGAATTTTGAGTCTAGTTGAATACAAAAAATATATAGACTATAATTCAGTATAACTTGGATCCAGGAAATAAAAATTAGACTTGAGAGGGGCTTTAATTTGAATAAAATTGTTGTGTCATCTATGAAAGTTTAAGAGGTTAAGTTATAAATTGTGAATAGAAGGCTGATACTAATAATTTAGTCTTATACTGCTAAAATAATAATTTTAATCTTTGTCACCACATTTTAATACCATGATGAATAGATAAATAGAAATGTTCATACCTGCAATGAGCATGTTGAAATTGAGATTCAATTAAGTGGATTCACTTGACGGTTTACTCCAGATTTCCCACATGAACTGAAGTGTAGACGCTGTATCTCAGTACTTTTCCTTTGGTAGCTTTTTATACATTTTAGGTTGAAATAATTTTATTTTTATTTATATAAATTTGAATTTTTAGTCTGAAATCATGTATCTTATGACCTTTTAACCCTTTGCAGGCACTTTTCATTAAATCGTAATTTGGGACAACTGTGGAGAGCTTTAGCAAAACTGTTTGATTTAATCTTCCCACTACTATTTATAATTTTAAAAGGCAATTTTACAAATAATTTGCTTATTTCAAAGCTCAATGACTATCATTTGGGCATAAGTTTGTCCCATACAAAGAGAATTGTATCTGTAATATATTAATTTGGCATTGGATCTCCATTTTCAGACTAATGAGGGGTGGCAGGATTCTTGTATTGTAGCAGGAATGGAGGTCAGGGAGGGAGGTGAAAGCCAGGTTATCTAGGGCCTTGAAGCCCATTAGCATGACTTCACTTTTGTTCTGAGATCGTAATCTATTGGAAGGATTTGAGCAGAGGATTGAATATGTGAGGAACTTTGACATTAATTTAAGCCTCTAATAAAAAAGAGGGAAACCATGTCATCATGTAGAATTTACCAGTGCTAGGCCCACCTATATACCCATTTCTTTTTGAGACTTCAGTAGGGTGGGAAGCTTTGCAGATTCATCAACAAGGAATGGAGAGTGGGGCTGAATTAATTATCTAAGTAACATAACACTGACTAGGCAGGAGGATAGCACCTGTATGTGGTGATATTTTTCAAAGTACATATGTTAGAGTTTTATATATTATTAACATAACTTAATAGTAAGATAATTTATAAAATCAGTAGCAGAAATGTCTTATTGGGTAGCTGTGAGACACCTTCAACTAGAACTGGTTGATGCCCTAAAAAAACAATCTATGTCAGAGGCTTCGCTGGAGGTTACATCACGTTGCCGTATTAATTTAGAAGATGAGACACAGAATTTGAGGAAGAAATTAGGTCAAATCAGAAGTCAGGTATGTATTAAATGTAGCATGTCAACAGTTAATCTGTAGCAGGTTAATATAAAGTGTTTTAGGATGCTAATTTCCATGGACCATTTTCTTTTGTATTTTCATTATAATTTAGTGTAATTTTAGTATCTTCACAATGCACTTATTTCTTAAACTTTGACTTTCATTCTGCTATTTGTGTTATACATTTTTTTCCTTACATTATTTACCCTTAGGAAAGTTGAGACTTATGCATCATTCCTCACAGAAATTGAGGGACTTTTTTTTCCCTACTAAACAATGTTTTTAAAGATTTATGTAATATTTGAGAGAGAGCGAGAGTGCGTGCGCATGCACACACATGAGTGGGGGGAGAGGCAGAGGGAGAGGGAGAGAATCTCGAGCAGACTCCCTGCCCAGCACAGAGCCCCACACTAGCTCGATTCCATGATCCTGAGCTGAAATCATGAGTTGGATGCTTAACCAACTGAGCCACCCAGGTGCAATGTTTTTTAATGATATCTCTGTTACCATGATGAGGTGAGCCATACAAAATCAGAAGATAATCTTTAATGGAATGTTTCAGAAAATGGTCTTATTTCTCATGTTCACTTTTGTGAACGGATATAGAATCTGTACTGATTTAAGGATAACTTGTACAGAAAAGTCATTTTACAAACCAGTTGAACTTAGGCATTTCCTTCATTTTCTTTTCCTTTTAGATATATTGTACATGCATAGAAATATTCAGATCATGTGTAGTATATACACCCAAAAGAGAGAATTAAGAAATTAAGAATGGGTCCTGCCATGGGATTTTTTTTTTTTTAAGATTTTATTTATTTGACAGACAGAGACACAGCGAGAGAGGGAACACAAGCAGGGGGAGGGGGTGAAGGAGAAGCAGGCTTCCCGCCGAGCAAGGAGCCTGATGTGGGGCTTGATCCCAGGACCCTGGGACCATGACCTGAGCCGAAGGCAGCTGCTTAATGACTGAGCCACCCAGGCACCCCCATTGGATTTTTTAAAAACTTTATTGAGATATAATGCACATACCATACAATTCACCCAGTTAACATGTATAGTTCAGTGTTTCTGATCATATTCATAGGGTTGTGCAACTATCACTGCCATCAAGTAGAACATTTTCATCACCCTGAAAAGAAACCCTTAGCCCTTGAGCCCCCAGCCTCAGGCAACCAGCAGTCTACTTCCAGCCTCTATAGAGTTGCCTATTCTGAATATTTCATATAAAGGGGGTCACACAATGTGTGGTCCTTTGTGACTAGCTTCTTTCACTTAATGTTTTCAGGGTTCATCTGTGTTACAGCATATATCAGTGCTTCTTTTTTTTTTTTTTTTTTTGTCAAACAGTACTCCACTGTGGGCCAAAACCCTTGTTCATTCATCATTTGATACACCTTTGGGTTGTTTCCCACTTTATGGCCATTAATAATGCTGCTCTGAACGTTGATTTAATTATTGTCTGGACATCTGTTTTTATTTCCCTGCCATCAGATTTTATCCTCTGAGTTAATTGGGTTGATTTCACCATCTCTCAGCCTTTTCCTCATGCTGTCCTTTCTGTCCTTTTAGTTTCCCTTCCTCTTGCCTAATCCTACACTATTCAGACCTGGCTCATAGTCTCTCATTCTCCATGAAGCTCTCTCTGACTATTCTAATTCCCACTGACTTTACTCTCTTCACACTTGTCTCATCTAGTCTATGCAGAACAATTTAGTCCTTTATTTTACATTGGTTTTATTTTTTTCATGAGAGATAATTTTGTCTTTCTAAGTACACCTTTATCTAAGGGGGAAAATATGGGATATGCATGGTGCCTATCCTTGTATAAATTGAGAATATTTTAACTTGACAGTTTTTAGGATAAAATTAAGTACTTTATAACATATCAATAATTTCTGATTAAAACCATTGACATAACAAAGCTTTTATTCTAAATGTATTTTAAGCAATTAAATGTAAAATTGAAAGCATTTAATCTGACAGAGGAGAAGTGTTCACTCAAATGCTTGTTTTATCCCCCTCACTGTGGAAAAACAGTCTAAATTTGCCTTTCTTCATTTTGCAGCCAGTGCTGAGATTACTTTACCAAGTATAAAGCTCCGGGCACAGCTTTTCTTTTTTCTTTTTTTACCTTTCTTTTTTAAAGTTTGTTTGTGTATTTATTTATGTAATTTCTACACCCATCGTGGGGCTTGAACTCATGAGCCCAAAGTCAAGAGTCACGTTCTTCCCACTGAGCCAGCCAGCCGCCCCTGGGGACAGTTTTTTCTGATATGCCATATCACATAGCCTTAATGTATTCATCAGAGTACTTGCCAAAGCAGTGTAACAGAGACAGTTGTTAAGATAATATAAACATGAAATGATTTGGGAATGTTGATTTAGCAAGAGTCCATTATTTCCACGTCAGTGGCTTTACCTTGCCTCTGATGGTCATGTAAATATTTATTACTCAGTCTAGGAGGTACTATTTACCCTGTAGTCCATGAGATTGTCCACTGAGTAGTATAGAGAGGCAGTAAGTTAAAATTATTATAAGTGGAAAAAAGTACTGTTAGCTAGTGGAATTGGTAAAAGTTTTTTGAAGTATGGAGGATGTATTCTGGGCCTCATGCTCCCCATTTGCTGCCACTTTAAGTGGTGTGAAGAACGATTTCAGTGTAACTTGTATAAGAGACCACTTTCATTGGCCTGCCATCTGCCTAAAATATGAAATATTATTAGAACATAACCTACAGCAACAATAATAATGCTAATTGCAGACAGAATTTGGTGTGTGCCGCATGCCCTTCTAAATAGTTCATGTATAGGGGCACCTGGGTGGCTCAGTTGTTAAGTGTCTGCCTTTGGCTCAGGTCATGATCCCAGGGTCCTGGGATCAAGTGTGGCATTGGGCTCTCTGCTCTGCAGGAAGCCTGCTTCTCCCTCTCCCACTCCCCCTGCTTGTGTTCCGTCTCTCGCTGTCTCTCTCTCTCTGTCAAATAAATACAATCTTTAAAAAATAAAAATTAAAAAAATAGTTCATGTAAATTTCCTAAATTAATCTTCCCAACATGCCAGTGTGGTAGATACTATTATTATCTTCATTTTACAGAGAAGAAGCTGAGACACAGAAATTTTAAGTAATTTGTTCCAGGTCACACAGCTAATGCCCAGTGAGTTGGGATTCAGACCCCAGGCATTCTGGTTCCTACAAAGATAATGCCTCTCATACTATTCCATGAAATATCTAGTTGTCACTGAAAGCAACATGTTAACTTTTATAATTACTGGAACAGCCATGGTCATTCACATATGTGAATATTTAAAACTATAATTGATGTGGTACTTAGAATACAAAAATAGAAATGTTTACCATAAGGTAATTTCCTATCTTTCTCCCTTTGACTAATATATAAATTGGTAGGTTTAGCTGATAAAATATAATTTAAAAACATTAAAAACGTGACATTTTAGTAACTAGAGAAGTCAGCAAACTTTTCTGTAGGGGGATTGTAAATATTTTATTTTATTTTAAGATTTTATTTATTTGAGAGAGAGAAGGAACAGTGGGGAAGGGCAGAGGGAGAGAGAGAGAGAGAGAAACAGACTCCCTGTAAATATTTTAGGCTTTGTAGGCCATAGGTCTCTGTGGCAGCAGTTCAATCTGCTGTAGCCATAAATCAGTATGTAGAGGAGAGTGTGGCTGTGTCCACTAACATTTTATTTACAAAAACAGCTGATGGTTGTTTTATACTAGATTGCCAGGAGTTGCAAGAAGCACAAGATCGACATGCAGAGGCTATAAGATGTATTGAGACATCGAAAGATCACGTGCAAAAGTACAATTTAAAGCAGCACAGAAAATGAGTATTTATAAAGCAGAGAAGCAGTGTAGGATGAGAAATATATCAGTTATGATAATAAGTATATTCTTGTTAAGCTGGATAAAAATTTCAGCTTTGCACTATTTGGAAATGCATTAATTTTGCATATTATCTTTAAATTTTGCACATTAACTATAAAACACAACCAGAAAAATGGCACAATTGCCAGATCTTCTACTTTTTAAAATTTTAAGAATTTATGTAAGACCTTCAGATGTTTGTTTAGAAATTATACGGTACTTTTAAAATTTATGTGTGAGAATAATTTTAAAATATTCATTTTAGGCTTGAAGTTGAAAATGCTAAGTTAAAAGTTATACTCAAAAAACAAGCGGGCAATCGGGCTCCCTGCTCGGCAGGGAGTCTGCTTCTCCCTCTGACCCTCACCCTTCTCCTTCTCTCTCTCTCAAAAAAAAAAAAAAAAAAAAAAAAATCAAAAAACAAACAAACAAAAAAAAACAACAAGCGGGCAAAATTGAACAACTTCAGGAAAACCTGTTAAGTACAAGTTCGGTAAGTCAGTCTCTTAATTTCTGTCCTACTGAAAAGGAATTTTTATTTCTCTAGTAGTAGTATATAAGACTATTTTGGATAATATGAAAATTCTCACTAATAAAAATGTTTACTGTATTCATATTGTTGCTACTTGCTACTGGTAGTATAATTCCTCTTTATAGATGAAGTTGACTGACTTCATAAATTAATAATTTTTATAGTAAGATTGTAATAAAAAAGATTGTGGTAGTCTAAGATAACCAATATTTTATACATACCACATTTTATTTATCTATCTGGCAGTGGACAATTGAGTTTTTCCACCTTTTGGCTATTGTTAATAATGCTGCTGTGAATATTGGCATACAAACGTCTGAGTCCCTACTAATATTTTTCAGTATGTTTAAAAATTCCGAAACTTTGAGTCATAATTTGATCTTGAATTCTGACTTTCTCTTGTAATCTAAACCCTTCAGTGAGATTTGAGAATGGATTACTTTCATGATAATTTGTTGTGATTTGTAATTATAAATTTGTAATTTGTTGTCTTCATCAAGAATGACTACTAGGTCATTACGTAAACATTTTTCTCAAAGGAATATATTTTTCTCTTTGTTGGATTTTGAAAAGGAAAAGAGATGCCAGTGAAACAGTGGAAATGACTGCTCAATCAGGGCCTTACATAGTAACATAGTGCTCGTAGCATTCACTGCAAGTTCAGGAACTATTTTTTTTTTTTCATTAATTTGAGTTAATCAGCCTTTCAGAGATTTAACAATTGAATCTCAGAAAAGATTAATGTGCAATCCAGGATTCCAACTTATTGATATGTAGTGAAAACTATATAACTATTTACCAAGCAGAACCGGATTATCATGCCATTTATACCCTCCCTCATAGAAGAGGCTACCAATGATTTAAGATGCATTGTGAGTCCTAAGTTGGAACAATGAGGTAGATGCACCCACCACTAGTTTCTTTTAGTCACAAAAGCTGCATACTTGCAAAATTCATTATACAGCTATACCTATCAGGGGAACTAGCACATTCTGTTGACTGGTCCTTTTTGTGGCCAAAGAAACATCGAAAATTATTTTTTTTCTAGATTTCCTATAAATTAGTCACATTGTATTACTATACTTTTCATTGAGCAAGTAACATGACAATATGTGAATGAGAATGCCAGGAGTTGTCCCCCTACGGTGTCATATAGAAATCTATTAAGGAAGGTATCAAATCTTGTAAAGTTTGTAAGAATATCCGTAGGTATTCTGTAGATTCCAATGGAAATGACTTAGGGTTATGACATAAAATTATTAGCCACTTCAAGGTCTACCCTGTGAAACAAACACTTAGCTTTCAACCAACTCAGTCCATAGTCCTAACATCTCTAGAAGGATTTTATCTCATGAATCCCCAGGCCAGAGACTACCTGGGTTAAGATATTTGATGGACATAGTTTTGAGATGAAGAGTCTGGATTGGGAAGAAGAGATAGCTCTAGGCTGACTTAAGCTTCCAAACAATATAGTCAAGTATGTGTCTGAAAAGAACTTCAGAAGAAGACTTCCATAAGATCCAATCTCTATGGAATAGGACATTATTCAAAAGAAAACAAAGGCAAACAATTGATAGTCTGAACCTTGTGAGAAACATTAGCATCAGAAAAGAAAAGCAAGACAGAGTATGGTGGTCAGCATCCTCAGGGTAAGGGTGCCCCCTGAGATGACAAAATAACAATACACTCAAAGTAATACCAAAAAGAGTCAACATAAAATGTTCAAGATTAGCTGTCTAGGGGTACCTGGGTGGCTCAGTCAGTTAAGCGCCTGCTTTCGGCTCAGACCATGATCTCAGGGTCCTGAGATCGAGCCCTGCTCAGCTGGGAGTCTGCTTCTCCCTCTCCCTCTGCTCCTTCCCCTATTCATGCACTCTCTATTTCAAATAAATAAATTTTAAAAAAATTTAAAAAAATTAGCTGTCTATAAAGGTAATCCACATCAGGTAATGGTTTTTGAGTGTGTGGTTGAGAATATTGTCTATGAGGAACGAGAAGGAAGATCAAAAAGTAGAGATGACCTCAGTAAAGGGGTCAAGGCTGGAAATGTAGATTAGAGAATCTGGTTTTGAAGCCTTGGGATTTAACCAACTCTGAGAGGATTTGATAAGAGGAATAGCAAGGGTCAGGGACTAACAGCGGTTGCTGTCCTTTAGAAATAAAATGGGATTAGAGAGCAGAGGGAGGGTATGGTCATTGTTTTCAGCTGTTGCTGAGAAGTAAAGCAGGATAAAGACTTTAAAAAAAAGATCCTTGATGACCCTCAAAATTTTTTAGTGGAATTCCAGGATTGAAACTCCAATTTTAGTGTAAAAGAAGAAACTAAGTGTTGGAAAGATGAATCTGTGGATGAGATGACACATTAAAGAATGCTCAAGTCCAGTGAAAGGGGAGAAGCAGGATGATAGAAAAAGCTGCAAGAGTGAAGCAAAAGTTTTTATGTAATATTGAGAAGACTTAAACTTTATTTAAAGAGAAAGGTAGTTAATAGAAAAGAAGAAATTGAAACCTTGCAGAGATGCTTGCAATGCTTGCAGGGAATGAGAGTATCTCATTCTAAAGTCAGACGATCGTCAAAACTGTAATGGGGGGGCGCCTGGGTGGCTCAGTCATTAAGCGTCTGCCTTCAGCTCAGGTCATGATCCCAGGGTCCTGGGATCGAGCCCCGCATCGGGCTCCCTGCTCGGTGGGAAGCCTGCTTATCTCTCTCCCACTCCCCCTGCTTGTGTTCCCTCTCTCACTGTGTCTCTCTCTTTGTTAAATAAATAAAATCTTAAAAAAAAACAAAAAACAAAACTGTAATGGGGACTGCATAGGAATTTTTCAGAGATTATCTTAAAAAGGTATGATCTCACAAAACCCAGAGTATCTTAAGCTATGGATGACAATGTTTCTAGGGCATCTTTAGAAACTAAAATGTAAATATAACCACTTTTTAAAATTTTTCATTAACACTTAGTATTAATATGGGTAAGAACCTCTGTATTTAACACGTAAATTTTGGCAATTTCAATTCTAGAAAAAATAATGATGAAAATGTAAAATCAGTTTAAGCTGTTTTTAAGAAAGGTCCTTATATTTGAAATTTGTATTTATTGGCATCAGGTTTATAAAACTATATTATATAAAACTTAAAATTATAAATTTTAAACTACATTATATAAATTTAAAATTATAAATTTATAAAATTTATAAAATGTAGTTTATGAGCCTTTCTAAACACGTTATTATGAACTCATGAGAAATAATATTTTATGATAGAAGAATGAGTATCTAGATTTTTAAATATATTTTTCTTTAAAAATTTTTTTCAAACTCTGATAATGAAAATGGACAGATAAAGAAATTGATTGAGTTGAACCAATCTCTGGAATGTAGTTTGGATCAAGAAATGAAGAAAAATGGTGAATTAGAAAAAGAGATTACTAGGTAAGACTGTAATATTTCAGGTAATTTTAACCATTGATTAACTGATTTAACTGTAATTTTACTTTATTAAATACAAATACTTGCCAAAATATTACACTTACTCTTTAATGATTCCTTAAATAATAACAACAGTTGCTTTAACAATAACAACTGTAATTTTCATTGTCCATCTTGAAGAGTTTCTGCAAGATACCTTTATTCTTTGGTAATATTTCCTTTTAATAGTGTTCTTCCCTTCCAACAAGTATTTTAATATCTAAAAACCTGTGTCACTGTTTAATCATATCAAAAGTTATCTTGGTTTGGCTTATATTTTCTTTTTTTTAATATTATTTTTTAAATTTAAATTCAGTTAACCGACATAAAGTATATTAATTTCCAAGGTAGAGTTCAGTGATTCATCAGTCTTATATAACACCCAGTGCTAATTACATTAGGTGCCCTCCTTAATGTCCATCATCCAGTTACCCCATCCTTCTCCCCTCCTCTGCTCCAGCAACCCTCAGTTTGTTTCCTATGAATAAGAGTCTCTTGTGATTTGTCTCCCACTCTAATTTCATCTTGTTTTATTTTCCCCTCCCTTCCCCTATGCTCCTCTGTTTTGTTTCTTAAATTCTACAGATGAGTGAAATCAAATGATAATTATCTTTCTCTGACTGACTTATTTGGCATAATACCCTCTAGTTCCATCCACGTCATTGCACAATTTCATTTTTTTATTGGCTGAGTAATAGTCCATTGTATATATCTACACATCTTCTTTATCCATTCATCTGTCAGTGGACATCAGGGCTCTTCCCACAGTTTGGCTATTGTGGACATTGCTGCTATAAACATTGGGGTGCAGGTGCCCCTTCGGATCACTACATTTGTATCTTTGGGGTAAATCCTTAGTAGTGCAATTGCTGGGTCGTTGGGTAGCTCTATTTTCAACTTTTTGAGGAACCTCCATACTGTTTTCCAGAGTGGCTGTCCCAGCTTGCATTCCCACCAGCAGTGTAAGAGGGTTCCCCGTTGTCTGCATCCCTGCCAACATCTGTTGTTTCCTGACTTGTTCATTTTAGCCATTCCAACAGGTGTGAGCTGATATCTCATTGCGGTTTTGATTTGTATTTATTTCCCTGATGCCGAGTGATGTTGGGCATGTTTTCAAGTGTCTGTTGACCATTTGAATGTCTTCTTTGGAGAAAGGTCTGTTCACGTCTTCCACCCATTTCTTGACTGGATTATTTGTTCTTTGGGTGTTGAGTTTGATAAGTTCTTTCTATATAGATTTTGCATACCAGCCCTTTATCTGACATGTCATTTGCAAATATCTTCTCCCATTCTGTCAGTCATCTTTTGGTTTTGTCGACTGCTTCCTTTGCTGTGCAAAAGCTTTTTATCTTGATGAAGTCTTTGTTTCCCTTGCCTTTGGAGACATGTCTAGCAAGAAGTTGCTGTGGCCCAGGTCACAGAAATTGCTGCCTGTGTTCTCCTCCAGGATTTTGATGGGTTCCTGTCTCACATTTAGGTCTTACATCCATTTTGAGTGTATTTTTGTGTATGGTGTAAGAAAATGGTCCAGTTTCATTCTTCTGCGTGTGGCTGTCCACTTTTCCCAACACCATTTGTTGAAGGGACTGTCTTTTTTCCATTGGCTGTTCTTTCTTGTTTTGTCGAAGATTAGTTGACCATAGAGTTGAGGGTCCGTTTCTGGGTTCTCTGTTCTGTTTCATTGGCCGATGTGTCTGTTTTCATGCCAGTACCATACTGTCTTGATGATTACAGCTTTGTCATAGAGCTTGAGGTCGGAATTGTGATGCCACCAGCTTTGGTTTTCTTTTTCCACATTCCTTTGGCTATTTGGGGTCTTTTCTCGTTCCATACAAATTTTAGGATGATTTGTTCCAGCTTTGTGAAACAAGTTGATGGTATTTTGATAGAGACTGCATTGAAGGCACAGATTGCTCTGGGTAGCGGTAGCTACCAATCCATGAACATGGAGTGTTTTTCCATTTCTTTGCGTCTTCCTCAGTTTCTCTCGTGAGTGTTCTATAGTTTTCAGAGTACAGATCCTTTGCCTCTTTGGTTAGGTTGATTCCTAGGTATCTTACGGTTTTTGGTGCAATTGTAAATGGGTTCGACTCCTTAATTTCTTTTTCTTCTGTCTCATTGTTAGTGTATAGAAATGCAACTGATTTCTGTGCATGGATTTTATATCCTGCCACTTTGCTGAATTCCTGTATGAGTTCTAGCAATTTTGGGGTGGAGTCTTCTGGGTTTTCCACCTAGAGTATTACGTCACCTGCGAAGAGTGAGAGTTTGACTTCTTTGCCGATTCCGATGCCTTTTATTTCTTTTCATTGTCTGATTGCTGAGGCTAGGACTTCTAGTACTATGTTGGACAGCAGTGGTGAGAGTGGACATCCCTGCCGTGTTCCTGACCTTAGGGGAAAAGCTCACAGTTTCTCCCCATTGAGAATGATATTTGCTGTGGGCTTTTCATACATGGCTTTTATGGTATTGAGGTATGTGCCCTCTATCCCTGCACCGTGAAGAGTTTTAATCAAGAAAGCATGCTGTACTTTGTCAAATGCTTTTTCTGCATCCAGTGAGGGGATCATACGGTTCTTGTCCTTTCTTTTATTAATGTAGCGTATCACGTTGATTTGCAGATGTTGAACCACCTTTGCAGCCCAGGAATAAGTCCCACTTGGTTGTGGTGAATAATCCTCTTAATGTACTGTTGGCTCCTATTGGCCAGTATCTTGATGAGAATTTTTGCATCCGTGTTCATCAGGGATATTGGTCTGTAATTCTCCTTTTTGGTGGGGTCTTTGTCTGGTTTTGGGATCAAGGTAATGCTGGCCTCATAGAAAGAGTTTGGAAGTTTTCCTTCCATTTCTATTTTTTGAAACAGCTTCAGAGGAATAGGCATTAATTCCTCTTTAAGTGTTTGTTAGAACTCCCCAGGGAAGCCATCTGGCCCTGGAGTTTTGTTTGTTGGGAGATTTTTTTTTTAAAGATTTTATTTATTTATTTAACAGAGAGAGAGAGAGACACAGCGAGAGAGGGAACACAAGCAGGGGGAGTGGGAGAGGGAGAAGCAGGCTTCCCGCGGAGCAGGGAGCCCGATGTGGGGCTCGATCCCAGGACCTGGAATCATGACCTGAGCCGAAGGCAGATGCTTAACGACTGAGCCACCCAGGCACCCCTGTTGGGAGATTTTTGATTACTGCTTCAATTTCCTTGCTGGATGTGGGTCTGTTCGGGTTTTCTGTTTCTTCCTGTTTCAGTTTTGGTAGTTTCTACATCTCTAGGAATGCATCCATTTCTTCCAGACTGCCTAGTTTGTTGGCCTATAGTCATTCCTAATACGTTCTTAAAATTGTTTGTATTTCCTTGGTGTTGGTTGTGATCTCTCCTCTTTCATTCATGATTTTATTTATTTGGATCCTTTCTCTTTTCTTTTTGCTAAGTCTGGCCAGGGGTTTATCGATCCCATTAATTCTTTCAAAGAGCCAGCTCCTAGTTTCGTTGCTGTGTTCTACTGTTCTTTTGGTTTCTATTTCATTAATTTCTGCTCTGATCATTATTAATTCTCTTCCCCTGCTGGGTTTCGGCTTTATTTGCTGTTCTTTCTCCAGCTCCTTTAGGTGTAAGGTTAGGTTGTGTATTTAGGACCTTTCTTGTTTCTTGAGAAAGGCTGTTGTTGCTCTATACTTCCCTCCCCGGACTGCCTTTGCTGCATCCCAAAGGTTTTGAACAGTTGTGTTTTCATTTTCATTGGTTTCCATGTATTTTTTTAATTCTTCTTTAATTTCCTGGTTGACCCATTCATTCTTTAATAGGATGTTCTTTAACTTCCACGTATTTGAGTTCTTTCCGAATTTCCTCTTGTGATTGAGTTCCAGTTTCAAGGCATTGTGGTCTGAAACTATGCAGGGAATGATCCCCTACTTTTGGTACCGGTTGAGACCTTATTTGTGACCCAGTATGTGATCTCTTCTGGAGAAAGTTCCATGTGCGCTTGAGAAGAATGTGTATTCTGTGGCTTTAGGCTGGAATGCTCTGAATATATCTGTGAAGTCCATCTGGTCCAGTGTCGACCTCAGAGAGTCGTGGACCTGGGACGGCGAAGGAACTGAGGAAAAGAGATGACGGTTTTGCGAGGCACAGGGGACCCCGAGCAATCAGCCCAAGGTCCCGACGTTTATTTTCCATAATCTTATATACCTTCTACAGCGATATAAATCTATAATGATTTACAGCAGGACCTTAGTAAGGCACATTCTTCCATGTGCATAGAATTAGTCCAGAATGTATGATAAGAATCTTTAAAGCAGGACAAGGGAACCAAGAGGGGAATGCACAGTGTGCTATTTACAGGGCAAGGGAACCAAGAGGGGAGTGCACAGCGTGCTGTTTACAGGTGGCTTCCTATCTACAAAACATCTTCTGCTGCGTACTTTAGAACAGACCACACACGTCCCAAGGGCATTTCACTCTGATCCTTTTGGCTTATTTTTAACCCAGCAAATCGAGTTTTCAAAGATCTCGGAGTCTGAACAAACATGCGCCAGTGGTTGTCGTGGTGTTCTGTTTCCCACTGTCCAGTGTATCATTCACTGATATTATTGTATCATCATCAATGTGTTTCTTTAATTGTGTTATTAATTGGTTTATGTCATTGGCTGCTCCCATGTTAGGGGCACAAATATTTACAATTGTTAGATCTTCTTGTTGGATAGACCGCTTTAATTCATTATGATAGTGTCCTTCCTCATCTCTTATTACAGTCTTTGGTTTAAAATCTAATTTGCCTGATATAAGGATTGCTACCCCAGCTTTCTTTTGATGTCCATTAGCATGATAAATGGTTTTCCACTCCCTCACTTTCAATCTGGAGGTGTCCTTGGGTCTAAAATGAGTCTCTTGCCGAGAGCATATCGATGGGTCTTGCTTTTTTATCTAATCTGATACCCTGCGTCTTTTGATTGGGGCATTTGGCCCTTTTACATTCAGGGTAACTATTGAAAGATATGAATTTAGTGCCATTGTATGATCTGTAATGTCACTGTTTCTGTATATTGTCTCTGTTCCTTGCTGGTCTCTGTTACTTTGGGGCTCTCTCTTTGCGTAAAGGATCCCCTTTAATATTTCTTGCAGGGCTGGTTTAGTGATCACAAATGTTTTAGTATCTGTTTGTCCTGGAAACTCTTTATCTCTCCTTCAATTTTGAATGACAGCCTTGCTGGATAAATAAAGTATTCTTGGCTGCATATTTTTCTCGTTTAGCACCCTGAATATATCATGCCAGTCCTTTCTGGCCTGCCAGGTCTCCATGGTTAGGTCTGCTGCCAGTCTAATGTTTCTACCCTTGTCGGTTAAGGACCTCTTGTGCCGAGGTGCTTTCAGGATTTTCTCTTTGTCTCTGAAATTTGCAAACTTCACTACTATATGTCGAGGTGTGGACATGTTTTTATTGATGTTGAAGGGGGTTGTGTTTTCTGTGCCTCCTGGATTTGAATGCCTGTTTCCTTCCCCAGATTAGGGAGGTTCTCCACTATAATCTCTCAAATATACCTTCTGCCACACCCCCCTTCCTCTTCTTCTGGGATCCCAATTATTCTACTATTGTTTCGCTTTATGGTATCACTTATCTCTTGAATTCTCACCTCATGATCCAGTAGTTGTTTATCTCTCTTTTTTCTCAGTTTATTCTCCATCATTTTTTAAATTTTTAAAAAATTTTTTAAAAGATTTTATTTATTTGACAGAGAGAGACACAGCAAGAGAGAGAACACAAGCAGAGGGTGTGGGTGAGGAAGAAGCAAGCTTTCCGCTGAACAGAGAGCCCGATGCGGGGCTTGATCCCAGGACCATGGGATCATGACCTGATCCAAAGGCAGACACTTAACAACTGAGCCACCCAGGTGCCCATATACTCCATCATTTTATTTTGTCTTCTGTATCACTACTTCTCCTTTCTGCCTCATTTATCCTAGCAGAGCCTCCAATTTTTTTTTATTTTAAAAACATAATTTTTATTAAGTATAGCTCAGTAAGTCTGGAAAAGATAAGTAAATAATGTTTTATTGGGACGCCTGGGTGGCTCAGTTGGTTAAGCAACTGCCTTCGGCTCAGGTCATGATTGCAGGGTCCTGGGATCGAGCCCCTCATTGTGCTCCCTGCTCTGCGGGGGCCTGCTTCTCCCTCTTCCCCTCCCCCTGCTTCTGTTCCCTCTCTCGCTGGTCTCTCTGTCAAATAAATAAATAAAATCTTAAAAAAAATGTTTTATTTCACCATTACTCATATGTATGTGATAAATTTTTTAAAATTTCATTTTATTTTAAAGAATATATTTATTTATTTGACACAGAGACAGAGATAGTGAGAGAGAGAGCACAGTGAGGGAGAAGCAGACTCCCTGCTGAACAAGGATCCCAACATGGGTTCGATCCCAAGACCCTGGGATTATGACCTGAGCCGAACGTAGCCGCTTAACCAACTGAGCCACCCAGGCATCCCTACAATTTCTCTTCAGTTAGCTGATATATGATATATCATTAGTTTCAGATGGAGTGTTCAGTTAATCATCAGTTGTATATAACCCCCAGTGCTCTGCACATTGCGTGCCCTCCTTCATGCCCATCACCCACTTACCCCATCCCCCCACGCACCTCCCCTCCAGCAAACCTCAGTTTGTTTCCTATAGTTAAGAGTCTCTCATGGTTTGTTTCCGTCTCTGGTTTCTTCCCATTTTAGTTTTCTCTCCCTTCCCCTACGATTCTCTGCACTTTTTCTTATATTTCACATATGTATGAAACCATATGATAATTGTCTTTCTCTGATTGACTTTTCTCTCAGCATAATACCCTCCATTTCCATCCACGTCAATGTAAATTGTAAGATTTCATCCTTTTGATGGCATAGTAATATTCCATTGTATTTATATATACCACATCTTCTTTATCCATTCATCTGTCGATGGACATTTGGGCTGTTTCCACAGTTTGGCTATTGTGGATATTGCTGCTATAAAAATTGGTGTCCAGGTGCCCCTTCTGATCACTACATTTGCATCTTTGGGGTAAAGACCTTGTAGTACAATTACTGGGTCATCGGGTAGCTCTATTTTTATCTTCTTGAGGAAACTTCCATACTGTTTTCCAGAAGTAGAGCCTCCATTTTTTATTGCATCTCATTAATAGCCTTTTGATTTCGATTTGTTAAGCTTTTAGTTCTTTTATTTCTCCAGAAAGGCATTCTGTAGTGTCTTCTGTGCTTTTTCAAGCCCAGCTAGCATCTTTATAATTGTTATTCCAAGCTCTAATTCCAACATCCTACTTTTATCCATACTGATTAGGTCCCTGTCAGTCAGTACTATCTCTTGTTCTCTTATTTGAGGTGAGTTTTTCCACCTAGTCATTCTGTCTAGAGAAGAATAGATGAATGAGAGAACAAAATACTAAAATAGCAACAACGACCCCAGAGAAATCTACTCTTAACAAATCAGAGGAGATCTGAAACCAAAAAAATAAATAAATAAGAATTAAAGGCAAAAGAGAATATAATCAGACAGGTGATGATAACAGAGCAACACAGTAGATTCTGGATGTATTTTGGTCTGTTTGTTAGAAGAAACTACATCCCAAAATTGTAAAGAAAGAAAAACATATATATGCAAAAATAAAATCAAATATAATGAAAGTATAGAATGTAATTATAAATATGAACATTGAAAAAGTTTTAAAAAACGAGTTGATAAAAAATTGGTTGAAAAGGAAAAAAAAATTACAATTGAAAGATTAAGGAATCACAAGAAAAAGCCATGAATTCTATATAGTCTTTTCCTCTAGTGCTGGAGTTTTGAAGTTCTGTGTGATCGGTAAACTTGGTCTTAGCTGCATGTTCTTGCTAACTTTCTGGAGGAGAGGCCTGTGGTGCTGATTCTCAGGGGTCTTTGCTCCAGCAATACTGCACTGCCCTTGCCAGGGGGCCAGGCTAAGTCCGGGCCTCGGGATTGCTCTATGTGGCTTTTGTTCCCTGAAGGCTTTCTGCACCACTTTATAGGATGAGAATGAAAATGTCAGCCTCCCAATGTCCAGCCCTGGAGCTGAGAGCTGGCACCCTCCACTCTTCAGTGTGCCCTCATGGAGAAGCTGTCAATCACTCTTGTCTCCCTGCTTTCTGTCTGCATTCTGTGTACACCCAGCCTGTGACTGAACATTTTTATCTCAGCCATGCAACCCCCTTTGGAGTTTCCAAACTTTGCAGTCTCCTGTGGCATGCATTCGTGCCACTCCTCCTGGGGGAGGAAGGGAGGTCTTGCCCTGGTTCTGCCGCTTGTACGGCCCCTGCTCTGAGAGCAGTCACCCAACTGGCTGCGGTTTGTGGTTTATGGCAACACTGAGCTGAAAGCCCCCTCCTCAGCTCTCTGATTGCAGCTGGCTTCACTGCTCAAATGCCTGGAACTCTCCCATACTCAGGCACCCCCACTCTTTCTGTGACCCTGGGGGATCCTGAGATAAGGCTGTCCCACCTAGGATTCCACCCTGCTTCTGCACCTGAGCGCCTTTCAAGCAGGGATGTCCCTCACCGGAGCAGACTTCTAAAAGTTCTGCTTTGCACACCACTGCTTTATCACTTTCTGATAGCCGGCTTATGGAGGCTCCCTCCCCCCACGGTTTATCTTCCCATGGATCACCGCCGATTCGCTTCTCTACACCTCCTACCTTGCAGAAAGTGGTCGCTTTCCTATTTGTAGAATTGCATCAGTTCTTTTCTTAGATCTCAGGTTGAGTTCACGGGTCTTCAGAATGATTTGAAAGCTATCCAGCTGAATTCCAGGGACCGGACAAAACTATGGTCCTCTACTCTTCTGCCATCTTCCTCTTCTTCCAGAAAGTATGTATATTCAATAGACCAGTATTAATTGTACTTTTTATCAGATTCATCTAAATAGCATTACATATGTTTCTTCTCAGTTACCTAAGATTAAAATAAGTAGGGATTTGGGCGCCTGGGTGGCTCAGTTGGTTAAGCGACTGCCTTTGGCTCAGGTCATGATCCTGGAGTCCTGGGATCGAGTCCCGCATCGGGCTCCCTGCTCAGCAGGGAGTCTGCTTCTCCCTCTCCCGCTCCCCCCTCTTGTGCTCTTTCTCTCTCTCACTCTCTCTCTCAAATAAATAAATAAAATCTTAAAAAAAATAAGTAGGGATTTATTTTATTTATGTGATTATCTTTCTAGTTAAGCAATCCCTAACTTAGTTTTAGTCTCTAAAAGTGTTATTTAAAGACCACATTTCATAAGCTATATACAGTTCCTACAATAATGTCTCTTGTTTAACTTGAACATTATAAATAATATTTGACTTATTTCAGATGCAGCAGGAGATGGAAAGGAATATAACTAGAGAACTAGAAGAAGGTATGTTGCCAAATTTATGAATTAAGATGGTCATTGATTTCTGAAATAAACTATGAATAATAAATGGCATCCCTTTCCATGGTTTGGATAATAAGTACTACATTAAATTTTTTTAATATGTAGCCAATAAAAATGTAAAACATTAACATAATGAAGAACATACTTATTCCTCATTTAGTCATCATGTTCGTTCAGACTTTTTTAAAAATCTCCAAATGTCTATGTATCTGTTATTATTTCTGGCTATAATCTTCCTTCACTTCTGCCATTCCTATGGAACCGTCAACCTGAATATGTGGGCTTTCTCAAATTCTTGTTTCTGCTAGTGGTATAAGACCAAAAAACTCAGGCTTGTCTTAGTAATAGTTAAGCAATTATAGTCCATAGAGGCTGTCACTTGACAGGTGATATTTAAATCTCCAGTCATTGATTTTGTCATTGGCTTACCTTTTGCCATTGAGTAAAATTCCAAGTTCCTTATACGGAATAAAAACACCCAAATCAATTTGGTTCTTGCCAGATTATTCAGCCTTCTCTGTCGCTACTTACCCTACTCTGTTGCTTTGCTCTAGCACCTCTTCAGCGTAGACTACTTGCAATTCCACAAGTGTTCTTCCTCACTCTTTGTATATGTTCTTTGTATATGTGTCTTCCCTCCACGTGACACACTTTCTCCTTGTACTTCAGGTATCAACTTACATATCACCTCCACCAAGAAGCAGACAGTATTAATAGAAAACTAGATTGTCCTTTTTGTGTGTTCTTATAGCGTCTTGTTTTATACCTATCATGGTATATTCAACTCTAAAATTGCCTGTTTGATTTTTCAGTTTCTAGTATATGATTGTTCAGGGGTGGGCTCTGTCATCATCTTGTAATTTCATCTTGTAATGAGAAAACTAGAAGCTCTGATATTTATCCACAATAGCAATTAACTCGGTGGGCAACCATGAGCAAAATATATTTAAAAGTAATCTTGTATTTTATATTGTAGTTCTATGTAGATATTTTTCATTCTTCTTAACACTCATAAGGCTTCAACTTTGTTTTTTACTAACTTGTAGTTAACTACAAAGTATTTTAGATAAAGAATGTAATTCTTTTTCTTTTCAGCTGCTGTTGAATTAGAATCAGACTCAAGGTGTATGACCTCCTCTTTAGAATCTACTTATGAATCACATGTAAATGACGATCTACTAGTGAAATCTTCAAAAGAATTTTTACAGACTTTGAAGAAAAATTATATGTTCTGAAAGACAAACAGTAAAAATTTATTTACTGGATGTTTGTATAACATCTTAATTGTGTCCTACTAAATGTATCGTGTGAAAATCTTGAATAAAAGAAAATAGTTCTGGATCATGTGTGTAATGAAAGTTTATATAATATTTTAAGCTATGTTTCTTGGCACCTAATTAACTTTTAAGCAGGTTTTATAGGTGCAGACCAGCACTATTGGGTTTTACATGATTCAAGCTGCCCAAATACCAGCTTTTTAAAGAGCATCCAACCCACCAAATTGTCATTAGTACTTCTGGGGTGTTAATTGATAGCCTTTTTGTATTTTCCAGTTTTTATTACTACATATGGACCTAGAGATTTACACAGACATCATTTTGATATATTGCTGCTAAGGCTATTGTCAATGTTTGTATGTATTTTTATAGTGCCATAAAACCTATGTATAATTTCAATTTTAAGTACTGATTCATAGCTCTTTCCTCATGGTGAAATAAGATTTGCCTAAGGCTTTTCACCTTTTCTGTTTATTTTTGATTTACTTTTTGAAAACAGTCTTAAAATTAGAGAAAAGAAAAATTAGAGAAAGAAAAAAGAACTTTTTCCCCCAGAACCATTTGCAAGTAAATTGTTAAATTATGCCTGATTGCCATAGCATTTATATCCTACAAATCAGTACATTCCACATGACTACTGTACAACCCTGACAAGTGACAAAACTTAAAAATACGACCTTGACAATCAGACAATTAGCTCTAATACAATTAACCCTTGAATAATGCGGGGGTTAGGGGCACTGACCCTTTGCAGTCAGAAACACGTGAATAACTTTTGACTCCCCAACTTTTGACTTCACTAATAATCTGCTGTTGACCAGAAAACGTACTGTACCAGAACAGTCAATGAAGCTGTGTTTTGTATGTTATATGTATTCCATATTATATTCTTCCAATAAAGTAAACTAGAGAAAAGAAAATGTTATTGAAATCATAAGAGAAAATACATTTACAGTACTATCATGTATTTATTGAAAGCATCTGCATATAAGTGCACCCATTCAAACCATGTCAACTATACATTCTGTCATTTTTTTTAAAGATTTTATTTATTTGACAGAGCACAAGTAGGCAGAGCGGCAGGCAGAGGGAGAGGGAGAAGCAGGCTCCCCACTGAGCAGAGAGCCCGATATGGGGCTCGATCCCAGGACCCTGGAATCATGACCTGAGCCGAAGGCAGACGCTTAACCAACTGAGCCACCCAGGCACCCTGTAAATTCTCTCATTTATTCCTCATATTTTTAAGTTTTGTCACTTGTCTGTAATATCCTACACACAAGGAAGGTCCTGTTCAGAGCAATGTATTTAATTCAGATGTTGTGCCTCTTAATTCCTTCAGTTTAGAATAGTTCCTTAGTCTTTCCTTAATTTTCATGACTTTTAATCTTTTAAACAGTTAATTCCAGTAATGTAGAATGTCTTTCAATGTGGTTTTTTCTTAGGTCTCCTTATGATAAAATTCAGATTAGGGACGCCTGGGTGGCTCAGTTGGGTAAGCAACTGCCTTCGGCTCAGGTCATGATCCTGGTGTCCTGGGATCAAGTCCTGCAGCAGGCTCCTTGCTCCGTGGGAAGCCTGCTTCTCCCTCTGCCTGCCGCTCCCCCTACTTGTGTTTTCTCTCAGACAAATTACTAAAAAGAAAAAAACAGCACCAAGAAAAAAAACAACTTTTAAAAAATTCACATCAGGGGTGCCTGGGTGGCTCAGATGGTTAAGCATCTGCCTTCGGCTCAGGTCATGATCCCAGGGTCCCGATATCAAGTCCCACATCGGGCTCCCTGCTCCTTGGGAGCCTGCTTCTCCCTCTCTCTCTCTGTCTCTCATGAATAAATAAATAAAATCTTTTTTACAAAAATTCAGATCATACATTTTTAGCAAGACTATGAAGTGGTTCTCTACTCTTCTCATTGCATCCTATCATGTGACCTACAACTTTGATTTGTCCCATTGTTGGTCATGTTAGCATTGATCCTGGAGGTAATATCTGCCAGGTTTCTCCTCTGGAATGTTAACTTTCCACTTTATAATTAATTAGTATTTTAGGGGAAGTACTTTGAGACATGTAAATATCTCCTTTCTCAGACATGCTGTGCCAGGCCACGTCTTCTGCAGATGACTGACTGCCCCCACAGGCTCTGAAAACCCATGCTGGGCTGTTCTTTCCCTTCAGTCTACGATAGCACATTCTATGTTGTTGTCTTTTCAGGGGTGTTCCAACACTGTGCAGGTGGCTCTCCCACGTTTATGCCTTCCCCATTCTATTCAGGCTCCAACACCTCACTCTGGGCCACCACAGGTCCCTGTTTCTGTTTCTATGCTTTTGAACTGAAAATTTGGGAATAGAAAGAAGAAAGGGGGAAAAGGCTCCATAGGTCTTTTATAATCAACTTGTCAAGCTTTACAAAGCAATGATTCTGATTAGAATTGCATTGAATCTATAGATAGTTTATAGGGAAAAGACATAATACTGAGTTTTCCTAACAGTATTTATTTGATTAACTCTCAATGTTTAAAAAATTTCCTATAAAGGTCCTGCAGATATTTTTTAGATTTATTCCCAGTTATTTAATACTTTGACCCCATTATAAATATTATTTTTAAAAATCAATTTCATTTCCTGTCTGTTGCTAGCTTCTAGAAATAAAATTATTTTGCATATTGAGCTTAGATTCACCTATCTTGCTAAGCTGTCTTATTTTATTGTTTCTCACAATTCTGGAGGCTGGGAAGTCCAAAATCAAGGCACTGGCAGATTCAGTGTCCAGTGAGGGCTGGCTTCCTGGTTCACGGATGCTGGTCTTCCTCCTGTTTCCTCATAAGGCACAGGGCCAAGGGAGCTCTCTCAGGTATCCTTTATTTATAAGGGCACTAATCCCATTCATGAGGGCTCCACCTTCATGACTTAATCACTTCCCAAGGCCCCCACCTCCAGATACTATTACATTGAACATTAAGATTTAATACATGAATTTGGAAGTGGGGGGAACAAATATTCAGTCTACAGCAAGGCTGTTCCTTGTTCTTCGCCATGTAGGCTTCCCCAATATGGCTGCTTACTTCATGAGGCCAACAAGGAGAATTTCACTGCAGAGAGGGCTCAGTCCTCTTTTAAGGGCTTTACCTGCTTAAATCAGGCTTACATAGAATAATCCCCTTCTGATGAACTCAAAATTAACAATGGTATCTGCAAAATTCCGTTACATTTGCCATTTTCTAATGGCTAGAGTCAAGTCACAGATCTTGGCTACACTTAAGGGAAAAGGATTATAAAAGCTGAGAACACCACAGGGAATTTATTATGGGGTCACCTAGGGTCTTTCTGTTACAATTATATTAACAAAGTTCCCTTATACTACTAGTTTTCTAAGTTTTATCATGAATGTTGAAAGATAATAGATGTTTGTTTTGCATATATTGAGATAATTTTTAAAGAATTCTTCAATGTGGTGAATTACATTATGTGCTCATGTGAAACCAGCCTTGCATTTCTTAGGTAAACTGAATTTAGTTGTGATTTCATTCGTCTGTTGCATACATTGCCACTCTTGATATGATGATATCTTGGTGAGGATTTTCTCCTCGCTGTTCATGGATAATGATAATGCAAGGAGTTTTGAATACTTTTAACTCAATTTGCATGGCTCCAAACTTATGTGTATTGTTGCTTTGTGTTTTAATTCTCTCTTGTATCTTTAAAAAATACTCGACATTTTTATAACTTTTATATGATACTGTCAGCATCCATTTAAACTGACCTACATATTTATTTTTTTTCCCTGTCCTCTTGCATCTCAGAATTTCTATTTGGGATTCTTTTTCTTCCGTTTGTTTATGTACATTCTTTAAAATTTCCATGAGTGAGACCTGCCAGGTAATGAAACTCTGTTTAAAATGTCTTTATTGGGCTCCTGTGTGGCTCAGTTCATTAAGTGTCTGTCTTTGGCTCAGGTCAGGATCCCAGGGTCCTGGGATTGAGCCCCACTTCAGGCTCACTGCTCAGTGTGGAGTCTGCTTCTCCCTCTCTCTCTGCCCCTCCCCCAACTTATTCTCCCTCTCACGCTCCTTCTCTCTCACTCTCTTCCAAATAAATAAAATCTTTAAAAAATAAATAACAGGGGCGCCTGGGTGGCTCAGTCGGTTAAGCAGCTGCCTTTGGCTCAGGTCATGATCCCAGGGTCCTGGGATCGAGTCCCGCATCGGGCTCCCTACTCGGCAGGGAGCCTGCTTCTCCCTCTCCCTCTGCCTGCCTCTCTGCCTACTTGTGCTGTCTCTCTTTCAAATAAATAAATAAAATCTTAAAAAATATATAAATAAGGGACGCCTGGGTGGCTCAGTCAGTTAAGCGTCTGCCTTCGGCTCAGGTCATGATCTCAGGGTCCTGGGATCGAGTCCCGCGTCAGGCTCCCTGCTCCACGGGGAGCCTGCTTCTCCCTTTGCCTCTGCCTCTCTCTCTCTATCTCTCATGAATAAATAAATAAAATCTTTAAAAATAAATAAATAAAAATAAAAAATAAATAACAATGTCTTTATTTCCTCTTACTCTTGATATACATTTTCACAGCATAGAGAATCCTAGGTGAGTAGTTATTTTCTTTGATCATACAGAAAATGTCATTCCACTGCCCTTTGTCTTTCATAACTGCTCTTTCATAGCTGTCCACCTGTTTCTCCTTTGAACATAATCTGTTCCCCACTCTGTTCCTTTTCCCCACAATTTTTGGTTGCTTTAAAGATTTTACTCTTGGGGGGGGGAGAATTCTTTTTCTTTGTGTGTTTATTGCAGTTATGCCATTATGGGTCTAGATTTGGATGTCTTACTATTTATCTTAATATTAATGATGTTCCATAATGAGAATTCCATTTACAAGGACTCCAAAAACCATAATATACCTAGGCATAAACCTAACCAAACAGGTAAAGGATATATACTCTAGAAACTGTAGAACACTTATGAAAGAAATTGAGGAAGGCACAAAGAGATGGAAAAACATTCCATGCTCATGGATTGGAAGGATAAATATCGTTAAAATGTCTATGGTGCCCAGAGCAATTTAAACGTTCAATGCAATCCCTTTCAAAATACCATTGACATTTTTCACAGAGCTGGAACAAATAATCCTAAAATTGCTATGGAACAGAAAAGACCCTGAATTGCCAGGGGAATGTTCAAAAAGAAAACCAAAGTTGGAGGTATCACAATGCCTGACTTCAAGCTATATTGCAAAGCTATAGTCAAGACAGTATGGTATTGGCACAAAAACAGACACATAGATCAATGAAACAGAGTAGAGACCCCAGAAATGGACTCTCAATTCTACGGTCAACTAATCTTTGGCAAAGCATGAAAGAATATCGAATGGGAAAAAAAAAGACAGTCTCTTCAATAAATGGTGCTGGGAAAACTCGACAACCACATGCAGAAGAATGAAACCAGACCACCCTCTTACACCATACACAAAGATAAAATGGGTGAAAGACCTCAATGTGATTCAGGAATCCATTAAATCCTAGAGGAGGACATAGGCAATAACCTCTTAGACATTGGCCACAAGAAATTTTTCAAGTTATGTCTCTAAAGGCAGGAGAAACAAAAGCAAAAATGAACATTTGGGACTTCATCAAGATAAAAAAAGCTTTTGCACAGCAAAGAAGCAGTCAACAAAACTAAGAGGCAATGCAGAGAATGGGAGAAGATATTTGCAAATGACATTTCAGATAATGGGCTGATATCCAAGATCTATAAAGAACTTCTCAAACTCAACACCCAAAAAACAAACCAGTCAAGAAATGGGCAGAAGATATGAAAAGACACTTCTCTGAAGAAGACATACAAATGGCTAAGAGACACATAAAAAAATGTTCAACATCGCTAGCCATCAGGGAAATACAAATCAAAACCATGTCGAGATACCACCTTACACCAGTTAGAATGGCCAAAATTAACGAGACAGGAAACAAGTGTTGGCAAAGTTGTGGAGAAAGGGGAACCCTCTTACATTGTTGGTGGGAATGCAAGCTTGTACAGCCACTCTGGAAAACAGTATGGGGACGTTCCTCAAGACAGTAAAAATAGAGCTACCCTATGACCCAGCAATTGCACTACTAGGTATTTAGCCCAAAGATACATATGTAGTAAAAAGAAGGGCCACATGCACCCCATAGTTCATAGCAGCAATGTCCACAATAGCCAAACTGTGGAAGGAACTGAGAGGCCCCTCAACAGATGAATGGATAGAGAAGATGTGGTACATATATCAATGGAATACTACTCAGCCATCAGAAAGGATGAATACTCACCATTTGCATTGACATGGATGGAACTGGAGGGGATTATGCTAAGCAAAATAAGACAAGTTCCTAAGTGGAACATAAGGAATAGAGCGGAGGACGACAGGGGAAGGGAGGGAAAACTGAATGGGAAGAAATCAGAGAGGGAGACAAACCATGAGAGACTCTGGACTCCAGGAAACAAACTGAGGGTTACAGAAGGGAGGGAGGGAGGGGGATGGGGTAACCGGCTGATGGGTATTAAGGAGGGCACTTGCTGGGATGAGCACTGGCTCTTATATGCAACTAACGAATGGTTGAACACTACCACAAAAACTTATGATGTACTGTATGCTGGCTAACTGAACATAATAAAAATTCATTTGGCCTTTTGAATCTGTGATTTGGTATCTCAGATTAAACATATTTAGGCTTTCTTATCTAGCGTCCATATTTCTTAACCTCTCTTTCATGTTTCCATAGTTGTTTTTTGGTCTCTTCCCTTATATTCTCAATTATTTCTTCTCTTTTCCTAGTTAATTTTCACCTCTGCTGTATCCAGTCTGCTGTCTTACCTATCCATAGAAATTTAAATTGGGGTTATTGCATTTTTAAAATAAGTTTTCTTTGGGTTTTTAAAAAATCTATTTAAATAATATAGTTTTTCATTATTTGAGGAATATGTTTTGGGTTTTTTTACCATTAATTGAGGATCTACTTCAGGGGAGGAAAAGACGGTGGAGGAGTAGGGGACCCTTTTCCAACCAGTCCCTGAATTGAGCTGGATATCTACAAGACCACTCCGAACACCCAGGAAATCAGCCGGAGATATAAGAAGGTATATCTGGATCTCTACATACAATATCGCAGGCAGTTTATTTTGAGGTATGAAGCAGGGAGCCGTGATTCTGCAGGCTGATATTGAAGGATGAATGGCAGCAGGAGGGAGCCTGGCCATTGGGATCCTACAGCGCTAGTGAGCGATAGCCTCCCGCACTGGGGACAGGGCACAGACTCGCACACCGGTAGTGGCAGGGAAAGGACTTTAGGGTAGCCCCCAGACTGAAACCTGGAAGAGTGGGGTGCATGGGAAATAGGGGTGGCTGTCGGTTTTAGAAACACAAAGGGCAGAGACATGCCCTGACCAGGAGGCAAGGACTGGGAGTGCTGCTGAGGGGCACACAACCCAGGACGCTGTAGTTCATAGCAGCACAGACAGAAGCGAAGATATGTGGCCTGGAGAGCTCACTGAAGAACAGACTGCGATCTTTCTGCTCTGAGGCAGAGGGTTGGAAATGATCTCTTCTGCACTGGCTCTCAGAAGAGACGCAGAAAGCTGCCAGGGAAAACCACTAGAGAACAAAAGCCCCCCAAAACCGGTTTTCACTGAGCCCATCCCCCACCACAGGGGGCAGGGCAACTGCCCAAACAGGGTTGCCTGAGTAACAGCATGGCAGGCCCCTCCCCCAGAAGACAGGCTGGAGAACAAGAGGCCAGCAGCCCTAAGGTTCCTATAAAACAGGTGCATCTTGCTTGGGTCATCGTCAATAATTTGGACTCTGTACATTCCCTCAACCACCCCTCAACAGAATGACTAGGAGAAGGAACCCCCAAAACAAGAAAGACTCAAGAGACTGTGACTTCTGCTGCAGATTTATAAATGGATACAGATATAACCAGGATGTCAGAGATGGAATTCAGGGTACCAATTGTGAAGACAGTAGCCAGAATGGAGAAATCGATTAATGGCAACATAGAGTCTCTAAGGGCAGAAATGAAAGCTGAACTGGCAGAACTTTAAAATGCTATCAATGAGATCGAGTCTAATCTAGATAATCTAACAGTCTAGGTAAGCAAGGCAGAAGAACAATTAGTGATCTAGAAGACCAATTCATAGACAAGAAGGAAAAAGAGGAGGCCATGGAAAAACAATTCAGAATCCATGAAAATAGAATCAGAGAAATAAGTGACACCATGAAACGTTCCAATGTCAGAATTACTGGGATCCATGAGGGGGTGGCGAGAGACGACGAGAAGATATTTTCAGCAAATCTAGCTGAGAACTTCCCTAATCTGGGGAATGAAACAAATATTTGTGTCCTAGAGGCAGAGAGGACCCCTCCCAAGATCAAGGAAAACAGGCCAATGCCCCAGCGTGTAATAGTGAAACTCGCAAATCTTAGAACCAAGGAAACCATCTTAGGGGCAGTTAGGGGGAAAAGATTCCTTATGTACAGAGGGAGGAACATCAGAATAACATCAGACCTAGCCACAGAGACCTGGCAAGTCAGAAAGGACTGGAAAGACATATTCAGACACATGCAGCCAAGAATACTTTATCCGGCAAGACTGGAATGGATGGAGAGATGCAGAGCTTCCATGACTTGCAGAAGTTGAAAGAATATGTGACGACTAAGCCAGCCCTGCAAAAAATACTAAGGGGGGGTTCTATAAAAGGAGAAAGACCCCAAGAGTGATATATGACAGAAATTTACAGAGGCAATCTATAAAAACAAGGTCTTCACAGGCAACATGATAACAATATATTCATATCTTTCAATAATCACTCTCACCTGAATGGCCTAAATGCTCCCATAAAAGGGCACAGGGTTGCAGATTGGGTCAAAAGACAGAACCCATCCATATGCTGTCTACAAGAGACTCATTTTGAACCTAAAGATACATCCAGACTGAAAGTGATGGGATGGAGATCCATCTTCCATGCCAACGGACCTCAAAGGAAGCTGGGGTAGCAATTTTTGTATCAGACAAATTAGATTTTCAACTAAAGTCTGTAATAAGAGACACAGAAGGACACTCTATCATTCTTAAAGAGTCTATCCAACAAGAAGATCTAACAATTGTAAATATCTACGCCCCCAACATGGGAACAGCCATCTACATAAGCCAACTGTTAACCAAAATAAGTAGTCATATTGATAACAATATGTTAATTGTAGGAGACCTCAATACTCCACTCTCAGCAATGGACAGATCATCTAAGCAGAAAATCAACAAGGAAACAAGAGCTTTGAATGACACACTGGACCAGATGGACCTCATAGATATTTACAGAACATTCCACCCTAAAACAACAGAATACTCATTCTTCTCGAGTGCACATGGAACTTTCTCCAGAATAGCCACATACTGAGTCATAAATCAGGTCTCAACCGATACCAAAAGATTGAGATTATTCCGAGTCTTCTCAGACCATAATGCTTTAAAACTGGAACTCAATCACAAGAAAAAATTTGGCAGAAATTCAAACACTTGGAAGCTAAAGACCACTCTGCTCAAGAATGTTTGGGTCAACCAGGAAATCAAAGAAGAACTTACACAATTCATGGAAACCAATGAGAATGAAAACACATCGTTCCAAAACCTATGGGATACAGCAAACATGGTCCTACGGGGGAAATACATAGCCATCCAAGCCTCACTCAAAAAAATAGAAAGATCCTGAATTCACCAACTAACTTTACACCTTAAAGAACTAGAGAAAAAGCAACAAACGATTCCTTAACTACGCATTAGAAGAGAGATAATTAAGATTAGAGCAGTGATCAATCGGTTAGAAACCAGAAACACAGTAGATCAGATCAACAAAACTAGAAGCTGGTCCTTTGAAAGAATTAATATCTAAAACCACTGGCCAGACTTATCCAAAAGAAAAGAGAAGGGACCCAACATAATAAAATTGACTAACACCAAGGAAACAGAATCAATTATTAGAAATTATTATCAACAACTATATGCCAATAAATTGAGCAACACCTGGAAAAAATGGATGCCTTCCTGGAAACCTACAAACTGCCTAGACTGAAACAGGAAGAAATTGACAACCTGCATAAGCCAATAACCAGTAAAGGGATTGAAGCAGTGATCCAAAACCTCCCAAAAAACAAGAGTCCAAGGCCTGATGGATTCCCTGGGGAATTCTACCAAATATTCAAAGAAGAAATAATACCTATTCTGTTGAAGCTGTTTTTAAAAATAGAAACAGAAGGAAAGCTTCCAGACTCATTCTATGAGGCCAGCATTACCTTAACCCCCAATCAGGTAAAGACCCCATCAAAAAGGAGAATTTCAGACCAATATCCCTGATGAATATGGATTCCAAAATTCCCAACAAAATTCTAGCTACTAGGATCCAACAATACATTAAAAAGGAGGGGGGAAAGATGCTGGAGGAGTAGGGGACCCTATTTCAACTGGTTCCTGGAATTGAGATGGATATCTACCAGACCACTCTGAGCACCCACGAAACCAACCTGAGATGTAAGAAGATCTGGATCTCTACAAACAGAATATCTTAGGCGGTTGGTTTTGAGGTACAAAGCAAGGAGTCATGATTCCACGGGCAGATATCGGAGGATAAATGGCAGTGGGAGGGTGCCTGGCCGTGGGGATCATACACTGCTGGTGAGTGACAGCCTCGTGCGCTGCGGACAGGCACAGACTCGCAGACTGGTAGTGGCAGGGAAAGGCTTCTAGGGCAGCCCCCCGGGGCAGAAACCCAGAGTGGTGGGGTTGCACCTGCAAACTGCAGCGCCCGGGATGGGGCAGAAACTTGGAGGGGCGGGGTCATGCTGGCGAACCGCAACCCCCTAATGGAAACCCAGAGCAGAGGGGTCACACGCACGCAAACTGGGAACCGCTGGCCGTTTTAGAAGTACAAAGGGCAGAGACGTGACCCGACCTGGAGGCAGGACTGGGAGCGCTGCGGAGGGGCGCACAACCCAGGATGCTGCAGTTTATAGCAGCACGGAGAGAAACAGAGACGGTGTGGCCTGGAGAGATCACTGAAGAATAGACTGCGATCTCTCTGCTCTGAGGCAGAGGGTTGGAAACAGTCTCTTCAGCTCTGACTCGCAGAAGAGATGTGGAAAGCCACCAGGGAAAGCCGCCAGAGAACAAAAGCCTCAAAAAATGATTTCCACTGAGCCCATCCCCTGCAATGGGCCCAGGGCAACTCCGCCCAAACAGGGTTGCCTGAGTAACAGCATGGCAGGCCCCTCCCGCAGAAGACAGGCTGGGAAAACAAGAGGCCAGCAACCCTCAGGTCCCAAGAAAACAGGTGCATCTTGCTTGGGTTCTGGTCAATAGTTTGGACTCTATACATTCCCTCAACCACCCCTCAACAGAATGACTAGGAGGAGGAGCCCCCCAAACAGAAAAGACTCAGAGATTATGACTTCTGCTGCAGATTTACAAATGGATGCAGATATAACCAAGATGTTGGAGATGGAATTCAGGGTAGCAATTGTGAAGACAATGGCTAGAATGGAGAAATCAATTAATGGCAACATAGAGTCTCTAAGGGCAGAAATAAAAGGTGAATCGGCAGAACTTAAAAATGCTATCAATGAGATCCAATCCAATCTAGAGAATCTAACAGCTAGGGTAACTGGGGCAGAAGAACGATTAAGCGACCTGGAAGACAATATAATAGATAAAAAGGGAAAAGAGGAGGCAAGAGAAAAACAACTCAGAATCCATGAAAATAGAATCAGAGAAATAAGTGACGCCATGAAGCATTCCAATGTCAGAATAATTGGAATCCTGGAGGGAGTGGAGAGAGAGAAACGACTAGAAGATGTATTTGAGCAAATCGTAGCTGAGAACTTCCCTAATCTGGGGAATGAAACAAACATTTGAGTCCTAGAGGCAGAGAGGACCCCTCCCAAGATCAAGGAAAACAGGCCAACACCCCAGCATATAATAGTAAAACTTGCAAATCTTAGAACCAAGGAAACCATCTTAAGGGCAGTTAGGGGGAAGAGATTCCTTACGTACAGAGGGAGGAACATCAGAATAACGTCAGACCTATCCACAGAGACCTGGCAAGCCAGAAAGGCCTGGCAAGACATATTTACTAAATGAGAAGAACATGCAGCCAAGAATACCTAATCTGGGCAAGGCTTTCATTTAGAATGGTTGGAGAGATGCAGAGCTTCCACGACTGGCAGAAACTGAAAGAATATGTGACCACTAAGCCGGCCCAGCAAGAAATATTAAGGGGGGTTCTATAAGAGGAGAAAGACCCCAAGAGTGATATACGACAAAAATTTACAGGGACAATCTATAAAAACAACATCCTCACAGGTAACATGATGACAATTAATTCATATCTTTCAATAATCACTCTCACCTGAATGGCCTAAATGCTCCCATAAATGGCATAGGGTTGCAGATTGGATCAAAAGACAGGACCCATCCATATGCTGTCTACAAGAGACTCATTTTGAACCTAAAGATACATCCAGACTGAAAGTGAAGGGATGGAGATCTATCTTCCATGCCAGCAGACCTCAAAAGAAAGCTGGGGTAGCAATTCTTATATCAGACAAATTAGATTTTAAACTAAAGTTTGTAATAAGAGACACAGAAGGACACTCTATCATTCTTGAAGGGTCTATCCAACAAGAAGATCTAACAATTAAGTATCTACACCCCTAACATGGGAGCAGCCATCTACATAAGCCAACTGTTAACCAAAATAAGTAGTCATATTGATAACAATATGTTAACTGTAGGAGACCTCAATACTCCACTCTCAGCAATGGACAGATCATCTAAGCAGAAAATCAACAAGGAAACAAGAGCTTTGAATGACACACTGGACCAGATGGACCTCATAGATATTTACAGAACATTCCACCCTAAAACAACAGAAGACTCATTCTTCTCGAGCGCACATGGAACTTTCTCCAGAATAGACCATATACTGGGGGACAAATCACATCTCACTGGTACCAAAAGATTGAGATTATTCCCCGCATATTCTCAGACCACAATGCTCCAAAACTGGAACTCAATCACAAGAAAAAATTTGGCAGAAATTCAAACACTTGGAAGCTAAAGACCACTCTGCTCAAGAATGTTTGAGTCAGGGCGCCTGGGTGCCTCAGTTGGTTAAGCGACTGCCTTCGGTTCAGGTCATGATCCTGGAGTCCCGGGATCGAGTCCCACGTCGGGCTCCCTGCTCAGCAGGGAGTCTGCTTCTCTCTCTGACCCTCCCCCTCTCATGCTCTCTCTCTCTCTGTCTCGTGTTCTCTCTCAAATAAATAAATAAAATCTTAAAAAAAAAAAAAAGAATGTTTGGGTCAACCAGGAAATCAAAGAAGAACTTAAACAATTCATGGAAATCAATGAGAATGAAAACACATCACTCCAGAACTTATGGGAGACTGCAAAGGCACTGCTAGGGGGGAAATACATAGCCATCCAAGCCTCACTCAAAAAAATAGAAAAATCCCGGATTCACCAACTAACTCTACACCTTAAAGAACTAGAGAAAAAGCAACAAACGACACCTAAGCCACACGCTAGATGAGAAAAAATTAGAGCAGAAATCAATGAATTAGAAACCAGAAACACAGTAGTTCAGATCAACAAAACTAGAAGTTGGTTCTTTGAAAGAATTAATAAGATCGATAAACCACTGGCCAGACTTATCCAAAAGAAAAGAGAAAGGACCCAAATTAATAAAATTATGAATGAAAGGGGAGAGATCACGACTAACACCAAGGAAATAGAAACAATTATTAGAAATTATTATCAACAACTATATGCCAATAAACTGAGCAATGTGGATGAAATGGAGGCCTTCATGGAAACCTTTAAGCTGCCCAGACTGAAACAGGAAGAAATTGACACCTGAATAGGCCAATAACGAGTAACGAGATTGAAGCAGTGATTAAAAAAAGCTCCCAAGAAACAAGAGTCCAGGGCCTGGTGGATTCCCTGGGGAATTCTACGAAACATTCAAAGAAGAAATAATACCTATTCTACTGAAGCTGTTTCAAAAAATAGAAACAGAAGGAAAACTTCCAAACTCATTCTATGAGGCCAGCTTTACCTTAATCCCCAAACCAGGCAAAGACCCCATCAAAAAGGAGAATTTCAGACCAATATCCCTGATGAATATGGATTCCAAAATCCTCAACAAACTCCTAGCTAATAGGATCCAACAATACATTAAAAGGTTCATCCACCACTAACCAAGTGGGATTTATCCCCGGGATGCAAGGGTGGTTCAACATTCGCAAATCAATCAATGTGATAGGACACATTAATAAGAGGAAGGAGAAGAACCATATGGTCCCCTCAATTGATGCAGAAAAAGCGTTTGAGAAAATACAACATGCTTTCCTGATTAAAACTCTCCAGAGTATAGGGATAGAGGGAACATTCCTCAAGTTCATAAAATCCATGTATGAAAAACCCACAGTGAATATCATCCTCAATGGGGAAAAGCCGAGAGCATTTACCTTAAGATCAGGAACATGTCAAGGATGCCCACTTTCGCCACTATTGTTCAACATAGTACTACAAGTCCTAGCAACAGCAATCAGACAACAAAAAGAGATAAAAGGTATTCAAATTGGCAAAGAAGAAGTCAAATGCTCTCTTTTCGCAGATGACATGATACTTTATGTGGAAAACCCAAAAGACTCCACCCCCAAATTACTAGACCTCATCCAGCAATTCAGTAATGTGGCAGGATAGAAAATCAGTGCACAGAAATCAGTTCCTTTCTTATACACTAACAACGCAACTGTAGAAAGAGAAATGAGAGAAATGATTGCATTTACAATAGCACCAAAAACCCTAAGATACCTCGGAATAAACCTAAGCAAAGAGGATCTTTACTCTAGGAACTACAAAACACTCATGAAAGAAATTGAAGAAGACATAAAAAGATGGAAAAATATTCCATGCTCATGGATCGGAAGAATAAACATTGTTAAAATGTCTATGCTACCCAGAGCAATCTATACCTTCAATGCCATCCCGATCAAAATTCCCAGGACATTTTTCAAAGTGCTGGAACAAACAATCCTAAAATTTGTATGGAATCAGAAAAGACCCTGAATCGCCAAGGAACTGTTGAAAAAGAAAAACAAGGCTGGGGACATCACGTTGCCTGATTTCAAGCTATATTACAAAGCTGTGATCACCAAGACAGCATGGTACTGGCACAAAAACAGACGTACAGAGCAATGGAACAGAATAGAAAACCCAGGTATGGACCCTCAACTCAATGGTCAAATAATCTTTGACAAAGCAGGAAAAAACATGCAATGGAAAAAAGACAATCTCTTCAATAAATGGTGCTGGGAAAATTGGACAGCCACATGCAGAAGAGTGAAACTTGACCATTCTCTAACACCATTCACAAAGATAAACTCAAAGTGGATGAAAGACCTCAATGTGAGGCAGGAATCCATCAAAATCCTAGAAGAGAACATAGGCAGTAACCTCTTGGACATCGGCCACAGCAACTTCTTTCAAGATAACATCTCCAAAGGCAAGTGAAACAAAAGCAAAAATGAACCTTTGGGACTTCATCAAGTTGAAAAGCTTCTGCACGGCAAAGGAAACAGTCAACAAAACACAGAGGCAACACACAGAATGGGAGAAGATATTTGCAAATGACACTACAGATAAAGGGCTGGTATCCAAGATCTATAAAGAACTTCTCAAACTCAACACCCAAAAAACAAATAATCAAGTCAAAAAATAGGCAGAAGACATGAACACTTTTCAAAAGAAGACATACAAATGGCTAACAGACACATAAAAAAAAATGTTCATCATCATTAGCCATCAGGGAAATTCAAATCAGAACCACATTGAGATACCACCTTACACCAGTTAGAATGGCAAAAATCGACAAGGCAAGAAATAACAAATGTTGGAGAGGTTTTGGAGAAAGGGGAACCCTCTTACAGTTTTGGTGGGAATGCAAGTTGGTACAGCCACTTTGGAAAACAGTGTGGAGATTCCTTAAAAAATTAAAAAGAGAGCTACCCTATGACCCAGCAATTGCACTCCTGGGTATTTACCCCAAAGACACAGATGTAGTGAAAAGAAGGGCCATATGCACCCCAATGTTCATAGCAGCAATGTCCACAATAGCCAAACTATGGAAAGAGCTGAGATGGCCTTCAACAGCTGGATGGATAAAGAAGATGTGGTCCATATATACAATGAAATACTACTCAACCATCAGAAAGGATGAATACTCAACTTTTACATCAACATGGATGGGACCTGAAGAGATTATGCTAAGTGAAATAAGTCAAGCAGAGAAAGTCAATTATCATAGAGTTTCACTTATTTGTGGAACATAAGGAATAGCATGGAGGACATTAGGAGAAGGAATGGAAAAATGAAGGGGGGGAAATCGGAGGGGGAAATGAACCATGAGAGACTATGGACTCCAAGAAACAGACTGACGGTTTTAGAGGGGAGGGGGGTAGGGGATGGGTTAGGCTGGTGATGGGTATTAAGGAGGGCATGTACTGCATGGAGTACTGGGTGTTATATGAAAACAATGAATCGTGGATCACTACATCAAAAACTAATGATGTATTATTGTATGGTGACTAACATAACATAATAAACTAAACTAAACTAAAGTAAACTAAAGTAAATTAAACTAAACTAAACTAAAAAACAAACAAACAAAAAACCCCCTGAAGATCCACTTTTAACAAGAAATAAAGGTTAAGGGTAGGGACGACTAATCAGAAAATGGGAATGACTACACTTCTGTTCTTTTTTATTTTTTAACTTTAAAATGTAAAATGTGAAAACCAAGCACCCCACTAAAAAGGTGAACTACAGGCCAGTATCTCTGAGGAACATGACTAGCAAATCAAACTGAACAATACATTAAAAGAATTATTCACCATAATCAAGTGGGATTTATTCCTGTGTTGCTGGAGTGGTTCAATATTTACAAATCAATGTGATACACCACATTAATAAAAGGATAGGAACCATATGATCCTCTAAATGGATACAGAAAATGCACTTGACAAGAACCATCAACTGTTCTTGATAAAAACCCTCTAGAGTGTGGGGATAGATGGAACCTACCTCAATATCATAAAGGCCATATAGGAAAGACCCACAGGTAATATCATCCTCAATGGGGAAAAACTGAGAACTTTTCCCCTATGGTCAGGAACAAGACAGGGATGTCCACTCTCACCATTACTATTTAACAGTACTGGCAGTCTTAGCCTCAGCAATCACACAACAAAAAGAAATAAAAGGCATCCAAGTCGGCAAGGAAGAAGTCAAACTTTCACTATTTGCAGACAACATGATACTCTATGTAGAAAACCTGAAAGACTCCACCAAAAAATTGCTAGAACTAATACATGAATTCAGCAAAGTCACAGGACATAAAATCAACATATAGAAATCTGTTGCATTTCTATACACCAATAATGAAGTAACAGAAAAAGACATCAAGGAATTGATACCATTTGCAATTGCGTAAAAAAAAAAGATACTTAGGAATAAACCTAACCAAAGAGGTAAAACGTCTTTTTTCTGAAAACTACAGAACACTTATGAAGGAAATTGAAGAGGACACAAAGAAATGGAAAATCATTCCATGCTCATGGATTGGAACAAGCATTGTTAAAATGTCTATGCTACCCAAAGCAATCTACACATTGAACACAATCCCTATCAAAATACCACCAGCATTTTTCACAGAACTTGAACAAACTATCCTAAAATTCATACGAAACCACCAAAGACTCTGAATAGCCAAAGCAATCCTGAACAAGGAAAAACATAGCTGGGGGCATCAAGATTCTGGATTTCAAGCTACATTACAAAACTGTAGTCATCAAGACAGTATACTACTGGCAGAAAAACACATAGATCAATGGAACAGAATAGAAAACCCAGAAGTGCATCCACAACTACACAGTCAACTAACCTTCAATAATACAGGAAAGAATATCCAATGGATATTCAACAAATGGTTTGAGAAAACTGGACAGCAACATGCAGAAGAATGAAAGTGTACCACCTTCTTACACCATACATAAAAGTAAATTCAAAATCGTTGAAGGAATGAAGTGTGAGACAGGAAGCCATCAAAATCCTGGAGGAGAACATTGGCAGCAACCTCTTTGACCTTGGCTGGAGCAGCTTCTTACTAGACACATCACCAGAGGCAAGGGAAACAAAAGCAAAAATGAACTATCGGGACTTCATCAAGATAAAAAGCTTGTGCGCAGCGAAGGAAAAAAAAAACTAAAAGGCAGCCTATGGAATGGGAGAAGATATTTGCAAATGGCATATCTGATAAAGATTAGTATCCAAAATCTATAAAGACCTTACCAAACTCAACACCCAGAAAACAAATAATGCAGTTAAGAAATGGGAGGAAGATATGAATAGACAATTTTACAAAGAAGACATCCAGGTGGCTAACAGACACATGAAAAGATGCTCAACATCACTCATCATCAGGGAAATGCAAATCAAAGCCATGATGAGATACCACCTCACACCTGTCAGAATGGCTAAAATTAACAACCCAAGAAACAACATGTGTTGGTGAGGATGTGGAGAAAGGGGAACCCCCTTGCACTCCTGATGGGAATGCAAACCGGTGCAGGTACTCTGGAAAACAGTATGGAGTTTCCTCAAAAATTTAAAAATAGAACTACCCTATAATCCAGCAATTGTATGACTTGGTATTTACCCAAAGGATACAAAACTACAGATTCAAAGGCGTATAGTTCCCCTGATGTTTATAACAGCATTATCAACAATAGCCAAACTCTAGAAAGAACCCAAATGTCCATTGACTGATGAATGGATAGAGAAGATTATATAATGGAATATTATTCAGCCATCAAAAAGAATAAAATCTTACCATTTGAACCAGTGTGGATGGAACTAGAGTGTATTATGCTAAGCAAAATAAGTCAGTCAGACAAAGACAAATACCATATGATTTCACTCATATGTTGAATTTAGGAAACAAAACAGATGAACATATGGCAGGTGAAAAAAAAGAGGGAACCAAACCATAAGAGACTCTTAACAAGAGAGAACAAACTAAGTGGTGATGGAGGGAGGTGGGTGGGGGATGGGCTAGATGGATGATGAGTATTAAAGAGGGAACTTGTTATGATGAACACTGGGTGTTGTATGTAAGTGATGAATCACTGAATTCTACTCCTGAAACCAATACTGCATGGTATGTTAACTAACTAGAATTTAAATAAAGATTTTTAAAAATGTGCAATGTGATGAGTTGATATATGTATACATTGTGAAAGGATTCTCATAATCTAGTTAATGCATTCTGCCCCCTACTTATTTATTTATTTATTTATTTATCTATTTATTTATTTATTGGTGAGAACGCTTGTTTTAGTTTCTTAGGAAATTTCAATTATACAACACAGAATTATCAACTATAGCCACCATATTATGCATTAGATCTTCCAACCTTATTCATGTTATAACTAAAAGCTTGTGTGCTTCTACCAACCTCTACACATTTTCCCCACTCTCCAGCCCCTGCAATCACCATTCTACTCCGTTTATATGAGTTCAAGTTCAAAAACATTTTTTTTAGATTCCACATATACATGGTATCATGCAGTGTTTATCTTTCTCTTGCTTACTTAGCATAATGCTTTCTGAGTCTATTCATGTTTTTGCAAATGATAGGATTTTCTTATTTTAAAGGATAATATTCCTATCTATCATCTATCTATCTATCTATCTATCTATCTATCTATCTATCTACCTATCATCTATCATCTATCTATCTATCATCTGTCTATCTATCATCTGTCATCTTCCATCACATTTACTTTATCCATTCATCCATCAATGGAAACAGGATTTTTCCCATACCTTGGCTGTTGTGAATACTGCTGTGAACATAAGAGTATAGATGTCTTTTTGAGATAATTTAATTTCATTTGGATAAATATACCCAGAAGTGGGACTCATGGATCATATGGTAGTTCTATTTTTAATTTCTTGAGGAACCTCCATACTGTTTTCAGTGGCAGCTGTACCAGTTTACATTCCCACCAACAATGTATGAATGTTCCCTTTCCTCCACATTCTCAGCAGCATTTGGTACTCTTACTTTTTTGATAATAGACATTCTAACAAGTATAAAGTTATTTCTCATTGTAGTTTTGCTTTGAATTTCTCTGGTGATTAGTGATGTTGAACACGTTTTCATGTATGTGTTGGACATTTTTATGTCTTGGAAAAATGTCTATTGACCATATTTCAGGTCTTTTGACCATATTTCAATTGGTTTTTCTAACTACCTATTGAATTACATAAGTTCCTTGTATATTTAAATATTAACCCCTTACTGATTATGGTTTGGAAATATTTTCTCCCCATTTCATAGGTTGCCTTTTAAAAAAAATTTATGTTAATTACTCAGTGCTCATCACAAGTACCCTCTTTAATTCCCATCACCTATTCCACCCATCTCCCCATCCTCCTCCCCTCTGGTTACCATCAGTTTGTTTTCTATAGTTAAGAGTCTGGATTTTTGGTTTGTGTGTCTCTCTTTTTTTCCTCTTTGCTCATTTGTTTTGTTTCTTAGGTTCCAAATATGAGTAAAATCATATGGTATTCTTTCTCTGCCCGACTTATTTCACTTAGCATTATATTCTCTAGTTTTATCCATGTTGCTGCAAATGGCAAGATTTTGTTCTTTTTTTATGGCTGAAAAATATTTCATTTATATATACCACATCTTCTTTATCCATTAATGTATCAATGAACACTTGGGTTGCTTCCATATCTTGGCTATTGTAAGTAATTCTGCAATAAATATAGGGGTGCACGTATCCCTTTGAATTTGTGTTTCTGTAATCTTTGGTTAAAAACCCAGTAGTGCAAAAAACAAAAACAAAAACGAACAACAACTACAACAAACCCCCCAAAACAAAAAACCCAGTAGGGTAGTTAGTTCTATTTTTAACTTTTTGAGGAACATCCATACTGTTTTCCACAGTGGCTGTACAAGTTTGCATTCGCACCACCAACATTGTGAGAGGGTTCCTTTTTCTCCACCTCCTCACCAACACCTGTTATTTCTTGTGTTTTTGATTTTAGCCATTCTGACAGGTATGGGGTGATATCTCATTATAGTTTTGATTTGCATTTCCCTGATGATACATGATAATGAGCATCTTTTCCAAATGTGTGTGTTGGCCATCTGTATGTCTTCTCTGGAAAAATGCCTGTGTCTTCTGTACATTTTTAAAATTGGATTATTCATTTTGTGTGTGAGTTTTATAAGTTCTTTATAGATTTTAGATTCTAACCCTTTATTGGGTAGGTCCAATTTAAAAAGTCAGAATGGCTTTGGTGTGATGTTTAGGATTTTCTATAGATAAAATCATGTCGTCTGCAAATCGATACAACTTACTTTTTCCTTTCTGATTGAGAAGACTTTTAATTTTTTTCCTTGCTGATTGCACTGAGTAGGTGTGGTGAGAATGGGCAACCTTGCCTTGTTCCTAATCTTAGATGAAAAGTTTTTAAGCTTTCATCATTGACTGTGATATATGAGGGCTTGTCCTGTATGGCTTTTATTATGTTGAGGTATGTTTCTTTCTATACCTAATTTGTTGAGGGTTCTTTTCATGAATGGATGTTGAATTCTGTGAGTTGCTTTTTATGCATCTACTGAGATTATCATATGATTTTTATCTTTTATTCTACTAAAGATGTTATTTATTATCTATTATTATTATTATTGTTTTTTATTGATTTGCATATATTGAACCATCCCTGCATCACAAGGTTGAATCCTGCTTGATCATAGTGTAGGATACTTTTACTGTGATGTTGAATTTGGTTTGCTAATATTTATTGAGAATTTTTGCATCTACGTTCAGAGGGGATATTAGTCTGTGGTTTTGGGGGCGGGGGGTTTGTTTTGTTTTGTTTTTTTTCTTGTAGTGTTCTTATCTGGCTTTGGTGTTAGGACAATGCTGGCCATGTAAAATGATTTTGGGAGTGGTCCTTCCTCTTCAATTTTTTGGAAGAATTTGATAAGGATTGTTGTTAATGCTTCTTTAATGTTTGGCAGAATTCAACCCATGTAACCATCTGGTCCTGGTCTTTTTGTTGTTGAGAGGTTTTTGATTACTGATTCAATGTCCTTTACTCATTATTGGTCTGTTTGTATTTTCTATTTCTTCATGATTCAGTCGTTATAGGTTAGATGTTTTTATGAGTTTATATGTTTCTTTTAGGTTTCCAATTGTTGCCATAGAATTGTTCACAGTAATCTTTTATGATACTTGTATACTTGTGGTGTCAGTTACAATGTCTCCTCTTTCATTTCTGATTTTATTTAGTTAAAAGTTTTTTTCTATTTGAGTATAGTTAACACAGTGTTACATTAGTTTCAGGTGTACAACATAGTCATTCAGTTTCTCTATCCCTTATGCTATGCTCCCCACAAATGTAGCTACCATGTTTTTTTTTTTTGAACCACTTAAAAAAAGAAAAAATTTTATTTGAAAGAGAGAGCACAAGCCAGGGAGGAGGGGCAGAGGAAGAGGGGGAAGCAGACTCCCTGCTGGGCAGGGAGCCCAATACAGGACTTGATCCCAGAACCCTGAGATCATGACCTGAGCTGAAGGCAGATGCTTAACTGCCCCTATAGCTACCATGTTTCACTATACAAACAATCACAATAAGATTGACTCTGTTCCCTGTGCTGTGCCTTTTATTTCCATGACTTATTTATTTCATAGCTAGAAGTCTGTATCTTCCACCCCCCTTCATACATTTTCGCCCATCCCTTCACTCCTACTCCACTGGCAACCATCAGTTTATTCTCTGTACTTACAGGTCTGATTCTGCATTTTGTCTATTTATTCACTGGGGTTTTTCGGATTCCACATTTGTCTTTCTCAGTATGACTTAATTCACTTAGCATAATACTCTCCATGTCCATCCATTTTGTTGCATATGTCACAAACTCATCCTTTTTAAGGCTGCATAAAATTCCATTTTGTATTTCTTCCTTATCCATTTGTCTATTGATAGACATGTAGGTTGCTTTCATATCTTGGCTATTGTCAATAGTGCTGTAATAAATAGAGGGATGTATATATCTTTTCCAATTAGTGTTTTCATTTCCTTGAGTAAATAGTAGTGGAATTACTGGGTCATATGGTATTTCTACTTTTAATTTTTTTGAGGAACCTCCATATTGTTTTTCACAGTGTCTGTATCTGTGTGCACTCTCACCAACAGTACGCAAGAGTTCCTTTGTCTTCACATCCTCGCTAACACTTACTATTTCTTGTGTTTTTGATTGTAGCAATTCCGACAAGTATAAGGTGATATGTTATTGTGGTTTTGATTTGTATTTTCCTGATGATGAGTGATGTTGAACATCTTTTCAGGGGTCTTTGGTCATCTCTATGTCTTTGGAAAAATTCCTTTTCAGGTGCTCTGCCTATTTTTTAACTGGATTTTTGTTTGTTTGTTTAGCGTTGAGTTATATAAGTTCTTTATATACTTTAGATATTAACCCCTTATTGGATATATCTCTTGGAAGTTTCTTATTCTGTAGGTTGTCTTTTTTTTTTTTTTAAGATTTTATTTATTTATTTGACAGAGAGAGACACAGCGAGAGAGGGAACACAAGCTGGGGGAGTGGGAGAGGGAGAAGCAGGCTTCCCACTGAGCAAGGAGCCCGATATGGGGCTCGATCCCAGCACCCTGGGATCAGGACCGGAGCCGAAGGCAGACGCTTAACAACTGAGCCACCCAGACGCCCCTGTAGGTTGTCTTTTTTTGTTTGTTTATGGTTTACTTTACCGTGCAAAAGCTTCTTATTTTAATGTAGTCCCAATAGTTTATTTTTACTTTTGTTTCCCTTGCCCTAGGAGATATATCTCAAAAAAATGTTGATATGACTAATATCAGAGAAATTACGGCCTGTGTTCTTTTTTAGGATTTTTATGGTTTCAGGTCTCACTTGTAGGTCTTTAAGCCATTCTGAGTTTATTTTTGTGTATGATTTTATTTATTTATTTATTTATATTTCTTCTATAAAAGATTTTATTTATTTATTTGAGAGAGAGAGATAGTGAGAGAGAGCACAGGTGGGGAGGAGAGGGAGAAGCACCCGCTGAGCAGGGAGCCCGACACGGGGCTCGATCCCAGGACTCCGGGATTATGACCCGAGCCGAAGGCAGACGCCCAACCGACTGAGCCACCCAGGCGCCCCTGTGTATGGTTTTAGAAAGTGGTCCAGTTTTATTCTTTCATATGACTGTCTGTTTTCCCAATACCATTTATTGAACAGATTGTCTTTTCCCCATTTTGTATTCTTGCCTCTTTTGTCATGGAATAATTGACCTCATGAGTACTGGTTTGTTTCTGAGCTCTTTTCTGTTCCACTCATCTATGTGTCTATTTTTGTGCCGGTACCATAATGTTTTGATTACTACAACTTTGTAGTATATCTTGAAATCTGGAATTGTAATACTTCCAGCTTGTTTGTTTGTTTGTTTGTTTTCTCAAGGTTTCTTTGTCTATTTGAGGTATTTTGTAACTAAGAAAAAAAGAGAAAGGACCCAAATAAATAAAATCAGAAATGGAAGAGGAGAAGTAACAACTGATATCACAGAAATACAAAGTATTATAAGAGAATACTGTGGAAAGTTATATGGCAACAAATTGAACAACCTAGAAGAAATGGATGAAATTCTAGGAACATATAATCTTCCAAAACTGAATCAGGAAGAAATAGAAAATCATTTCTGATTTTGTTTATTTGTGTAGCCAAATTTTTGTTTTCTTCTAAGTGTAGCCAAAATTTTGTTTAGTTTTGTTAATCTTTTCTATTATTTTTCTGGTCTCTTATTTATTTCTGCTCTGATATTTATTATTGCCCTTTTCCCCCCCAACATTTATTTACTTGTTGATATTCCATCTGGATGGTTTATCTACTGTTGAAAGTAGGGTATTAAAGTCTTCCACTCTTATAGTATTGTCTGTTTCTATCGTCAGACCTTTTTTTTTTTTTTAGATTTATTTATTTATTTTAGAAAGAGAGTGTGTGCAGTGGGTAGGGGCAAAGGCAGAGGGAGAGAGAGTCTTAAGCAGACTCTGTACTGCATGCAGAGCTTGATGTGGGGCTCCATCTCATGACCCTGATCATGACCTAAGCTGAAACCAAGATCTGGATGCTTTACCAACTGTGCTACCCAGGCACCCCTCTCTTCAGACCTAGTAGTATTTGAAGTAGGTGCTCTCATGTTGGATGCATATATATATTTATGATTGCTGTATCTTCTTGATCAATTGATTCTTGTATCATTATATAATGATCTTTGTTGTCTTTTGTTACTATTTTTGGCTTAAAGTCTATTTTGTCTAATGTGAGTATAGTTACTCCTGCTCTCTTTTGGTTTCCACCTGCATGGAATATATTTTTCCATCCATTCACTTTTAGCCTATGTGTATTAAAGCTGAAGCGAGTCTCTTGTAGGAAGCATACATTTGGGTCTTATATATTTTATCCATTCAGCCACTCTATGTCTTTTCATGGGAGAAATCAATGCATTTTCATTTAGAGTAATTATTGATAGGTAAAGACTTACTTCCACCATCTTATTGTTTCCTAGCTGTTTTATAGTTCCCTTATACCATTCTTCCTCTTTTACTGACTTCCTTTCTGAACGGATGATTTTCTGTAATGGTATGCTTTGACTCTCTTCTATTTATCATTTGTGAATCTATTGTAGGTTTCTGCTTTCTGGTTACCACGAGTCTTATGAGAAACATCTTATATGTATAACAGTCTGTTTTGAAGTAGTCACCTCTTCTGAACTTTACGTCCTGACTTTGGTAATAAAAGACTTTTACCTCGGAGTGGGGGCACGCTGATGCAGGACACCAAGTGTGGGGTGTGGGTGGCAATGGGCCTCTTTGGCTCAGGCTACTGCGGTCCACGGGATTGATAATTCTGTGGTCCTTGGTGGCATTCCAGGGGTCCGTAGTGGCTTCAAGGGCAGCTGAAGTCCTCAGTGGCACTTCCAGGAACAATGGCTAGGGACCAGGCAGTAGTGGTGGTGGCCAGAGCTTGTGGTGACATACTTGGCTGCCGGGTCTAGCTGCTGGTGCCTGTGTAGTGTCATGTGCCAGTTGGGCACATAATGTAGTGGTGGGGTCAGGGCAGGCAGCGAAGGACAAGCCCAACTACAGGCTCACTGGCATGCACTACTGTGGCCGCTGGGTATTGCCATGGGTGCACAGCAGTGTAGACTGTTGACAGGAGTCACAGCTAGGGTGTGTGGGTGCACAGCTGGAGGGGCTAGCTGTGGCACAGGCCAGTGATAGAATACAGGGCCTAATCCAGGCCCACAAGCAATTACACAAGTCCTGGCTGTTGGTGTGCTCCCCTATGCCTCCACAATCTTACTCCAAGGCATGCACATTTCAGTGGAGACCAGTGACAGTTGTCAGGCTTGCAGTGTGCAAGTGCACAGCTGGATGGGCTAGGCCCAAGTGCACACATGGTGGTGGGGTCCGTGTCGGGGGCCTAGGCTGGCATCTTACAATTGTGCAACTACAGAGGCCTGGGCTGACCGCTGGTGCAGTTTCCAGGCTCTTTTGGGAGCCAGAGAGGGGAAGTAGTGGGAAGAGACTCAGACACCTGGTGTCAGCAAAGGCCAGTACATTGTGGGGTGAAAGCTGGTGAAAACTGCAGGGGTTCCATGGAGGCTAAGTTGGCTATTGACTTCTTCAGTGGCAAAAGCTGCTGCGTTTCTCTGCAGAGGGTCCTGCTGCATGGCTGCTATTAGGTAGCTCCTGTGTCTCTTCTTGTTCCTAGCCATCTCTGTACATCTCCCCTTTGTTGGTCTCTGGATGGGGTAAAAGTGAAGTGGGACCTTTGTGTGGTACCCTGAAGGCTGGGGAAGTTGGTCACTCCCTCTGCTTTTCCTTTTCTGGTAAGTAGAACTCTTTCTGGCTGGGGATTTCCCTCTTGGCACTGAGCAGTGCCCACTTGAGGGGTGAGATGATGCAGGCAAAAATGAAGGGTTCTTCTTTTCTTATGCAGTTATTCTCAAGTTTTTTGTTCCACTGTGTTTGTTGCTAAAGTTTCTTAAGAGGACTCCTGAGCTCTCCCAGAACCATTTTTGTTCATGGATAGCTGTCTGATTGTTGATCTTTGTGAAGGGATGAAGGTCTCCTACATCGCTATTTTGGTGATGTCACTCCCAACTTTCCCTGATCTTAACATTCACTCCAAAATTTGTGAACCATTGTGCTAGATAGTAAAAGAGGGAGAAGTCAAGAGCAAAGTTTTATTGATCCTGAGTTAGCACAATTCCTTATATTGACAGTCATTAAAAACTTACCTTATTTACTTATCATCACTCTTACCCTTATGATTAATTTTGGAAGTAAAAGCTGTAATATTTTTATTATTTCCTTTATCAAGCACTAGAAGGCCATATCACAGTCTGGGGTGTCATCAGTGCCACTGCTGTCAATCAAAGTCAGCTACTCTCATCAGCAGACCATCTCAGAGGAGCAGGAGAGGGTCCTACAGAGCATCTATTTGACTCATGTTGACCCATTAAGAGTACACTACAACTAAGCTCACAGCATGGGAATGTCTGCTGGAGATCCCACTAAAGTGGAGACCTTGGCAAACACCATTGGGAGAAACAGGCAACAGGGGACTCCTGCTCTGAAGGTTGGTCAGTGAAAGGCAGCGGTGGCCACACTGAATCTGCAGTGGGAATAATAGGCCTCATTATGTTGCTTCTAATGATGTACCATGTGAAGATCCTTCCATCTTTGTGCTTTGTAGACAGTGCAAACAGCATAAGCACTAAGAGGTTTTGAATCTGTCCATTCCAGCAAGCCTGGAGGCTTGGGAAGAATCCTAAGAATTTATCAGGGGAGCTAGGGTTAGCAGTTTTGGATTTGGGGGGAACCAATGTTCATGTTGTCATTAGAGAGTTGAAGCAGTAATCCCAGAATCTTAGGAGGCTAAATGAAACATTTTTACAGCCTGCAGGTTCCAGGAAGTCCCTTCAGCTCCCAAAGGAAGACGTGGCTTATTATATGGGTCAACGTGTTTAAGTATTACTGCAAAATCTGGCCTACACAGCATCTTGCAGAAGGAGCCACACAAGCTACCTGTACAGGAACGCATTTGTAATCACTTCCTCAGAGCATCTAAGGCAACATCTACAATCAGCAGCCAAGGAGGGAACAGTTCAAACCTGGGTTCCCCCTCAGCTGATATTCGTGTTCTGTGGAAAGGGACTCTATCACCAATGGATGAGAAAGATCCTGCTCAAATGTGAAGCAGTGTTCAGAGAAAAATCCTGGGAAATTGCCAAGTTGTTTCTCCAGGATGATCGCACAAGTCTCCTTGAATTTTTCAAATCCTGAAATAACCCAACCTCTCCTTTGTATGCTCCAAGTAGCTTTGACAACTCTCCTGAAATACTGGGGCACTGTGCCTAATGCCATATTGGATTCCTCAGTGGGAGAAGTTGCTGCCATCCACTGTGCAGGGGTCATTTCCTTTGAAGATGCTGTGAAGGTGATCCACTGCCAGAGCAGGTTACAGGCAGAGGTGGTTGGAGGGAAAATGGTGGTTGGAAGCACTCCTGCAGAGGAGATCTCAAAGGCGCTTGTCTTTCTTTCCATGAAGGTGTGCATTTTAGCCTTTAACAGTTCTAGCTCCTGTACTCTGTCAGGAGAAGCAAAGCTATAGCCAGGTGTTGTGAAAAGCTGGCTCAGGACTTTGAGAAAAGGAATATATTTCTGCATATCTTATCAGTTCCAGCTACTTATCATCGTTATATGATGGATTTAATACTCAAAGATGTTGAAGAGTGCATTGGGAACTTGGTGAGGAGGGAATCAGAAATAGAACGGATTTCAACAGTCACAAGAAAAACAACCCCTGAGTGAGATTTTGCTACTGGCAGATATAGGTCCAGGACTGTTTGAGAGCCAATTGCCTTCACACAGGTTGTCACAGCTGCAACCAAAGGAAGGGAAAATGCTATGTTTGTTGAAATAGCTCCAAAGAGAGGAATCCAAAGAAATAACAGGGAAATCTTAGGTGAAGAAATCATAATTTTTCCTTCTCTACAACCAAATTAAGAGTATGAGACCCTTTTTGATTTGATAAAATCTCTGAATTTGGATGCATCCTTAATTGGCCATGCTTTTTTGAAGGTTTGAAAACAACTCCAATAGGTTACCCAAAATATTGGTTTGATCACAAGAATCTTAAGACTTCTTTAAAAAGTCTTCAGTTGTAGAACAAAATTGTTTACTTCAACACCGTCTTTAAAAAAAAAAAGATTTTATTAATTTATTTATTTGAGAGAGGGAATGAGTGGGGTAGAGGAGCAGAGGGAGAGGGACAAACAGACTCCCCACTGAACAGGAAGCCTGTTGCAGGGATTGATCCCAGGACCCTCAAATTATGACCTGAGCCGTAAGCAGATGCTTAACTGACTGAACCACCCAGCCGCCCCACTTCAACACCCTATTATCAGTGGTACCAATGACAACTTAGATTTTACCTGTTTTGTAACTTAGGATAGGGTGTCTTATGTTTTTGAGCACAAAAACAATGGGACTCCTTTGGTTCCTGTTTCCTGGTTTGTGGAATCTGTTTTGGCCTGTGTCCTGGACAGTTTAAACCTCCAAGTACCTCTGAGTACATGTCAGGTAAGAGTGGGTTTCTTTTCCTTTTTTTTTTTTTATAAGATTTTATTTATTTATTTGACAGAGAGAGAGATAGCGAGAACAGGAACACAACGAGGGGGAGTGGGAGAGGGAGAAGCAGGCTTCCCATTGAGCAGGGATCCCAATGTGGGGCTGGATCCCAGGACCCTGGGATCATGACCTGAGCCGAAGGCAGACGTCCATAGTTGAACAAATAGCTAAAAAAACGTATGCCAATGCAGCCATCCTGTAGGTCACAAAATAGAAATTTCCTAGCATAGCAGCCACCCATCGAGCAGTCCTTGCTACTCCCAAAACCCTGCTTCCCCCAAAGAGGGCTTGGCTTATCCTGACCGTTATGCTAATCACTTCCTACTTGACTTTTATGCTAATCATTCCCTATTCTCCTTTATATTTTTACCATGTAAGCCTCCATCCATAAATAATGTGTTTAGTGTTGCTGTTTTTAAATTTCTTAGGTGGAATGATCGGTTTGTCCTGTTTATTTTCTTAATTTTTTTATAACCTGCATCTATATTGTATGTAGCTATAATTCATCCAATTGCATTGGTATATAAGATTCTACTTTGTAAAAATACCACAATTTATTTATCCTTTCTGCCGATGATAACTCTTTGGGCTGTTACCAGTTTGGGGTAGTTTTTTTTTTTAAGATTTTATTTATTTATTTGACACAGAGAGAGAGAGCACAAGCAAGGGGAGCTGCAGGCAGAGGGAGAAGCAGGCTTCCCGCTGAGCAGGGAGCCAGATGCTGGACTCCATCCCAGGACCCTGGGATCAGGACCTGAGCTGAAGGCAGCCACTTAACCAACTGAGCCACCCAGGCACCCCTAGTTTGGGGTAATTTAATCAACAACACTGCTGTGAACATTCTTGTACATATATCTCGGGTATAATTAGGAGTGGAATCTCTGAGTCATAGGGTAGACATATTGTGAACATTACCTTACAGTGTCAAACCATCTGCCAGTGTAGTTCTACCAATTTAGACACTCATTTATTCTACATATGAGTTCTTGTAGTTCCATATCTTTGCCAACTCTTGGTATATTGTGAGACCATAACATTTTTTCAATCATGTAGCAACTTACATGTTGCAACCAAATGGTTCAAGGGAAAAAATTGTTTTGGGGGGTGCCATTCTTTCAACTTTTCTGTAAATTCAAAATTATTTATCAACAAGTCCTCCTCCAGGCACCTGGGTGGCTCAGTCAGTTAAGCGTCCAACTCTTGGTTTCGGCTCCGGTCATGATTTCAGGGTCGTGGGATTGAGCCCCCAGTGGGCTCTGCACTCAGCAGGGAGTCTGCTTGAGATTCTCTCTCTCTACCCCTCCCCCCCAAAAATAAATAAATCTTAAAAAAAAAAGGTCCTCATCACTTAATCCCAGCTAATATTACCAACAAGTGGAGCTCCACATCCATGTCTAGATATTTAAAAGATATGAGTCAAGCTAATAAACAATGAAACCGAAAAGCCACCGATTTGATAACATTGAAGTAGTATCTCATGATTTTAATTTACATTTCCCCGATCACTAATGAGATTGAGTACCTCTCCATATATATGGGCATTTGGATTTCCCCTTTGGTAAAGTGCCTGTTTGGAGTCTTTTGCCTATTTTTAGGATTCTCTATCTTTTTCACATTGTGAAAGTTCTCAAAATGCTCTGAATACTAGTCCTCTGTCAGTGATATAGTTGCAATATGTCTTCTCTCACACTATGGCTGTGTTTTCCCTTGTTTTATGATGTTTTTAAATAAAATTCTTCATTTCAATGTAATGCAACTTATGTTTTCTTTTATGTGTTTTTTGGGGGCCATGTTTAAGAGATTCTTCCCTTTCCTGAAGCAGTGAAGATAGTCTCCTTTATTGTCGTCTTAAACTTCATAGTTCTGCTTTCCATTTTGGCCTTAATCTGATTGGTTTTGACTTTTGTATATGATATAAGGTTAGAGATTCAGTTTCCTTTTGTTCCATATGGACATCTCATTACCTGAGCACTTTTTTTTTTTTTAAAGATTTTATTTATTTATTTGACAGAGAGAGACACAGCGAGAGAGGGAACACAAGTAAGGGGAGTGGGAGAGGGAGAAGCAGGCTTCCCGCGGAGCAGGGAGCCCGATGCGGGGCTCGATCCCAGGACCCTGGGATCATGACCTGAGCCGAAGGCAGACGCTTAACTGACTGAGCCACCCAGGCGCCTCCCTGAGCACGTTTACTGTAAGAACTTTCCTACTAGTCTGTCTACAACTTCTTTCATACAGCAAGATCCATGTACGTGCACAACCTTTTATAAGCTCTCTATTTTGATCCATTTACTAGTTGCCCATTGCATCACCAATATCAGGCTATCTTAATTACTACAGCTTTAGAAATCATCTTGATAGTCAGGAGAGGAAATCCTGCCATCTTGTACATCTTCTTCAAGAATACCTGGGCTACATTTGGCCCTTTAAAATTTCATATGAATTTTAAATTCAGTCTCTTTTTCTTTTTTGTATAAATTTTAGAATCCATTTGTCAAGTTTCACAAACATAGACACACAAAGCTGTTGGAACTTTTCTTGAGATTTCACTGAAAAAAGTTATTGACTTTTTAAAATCTATAAATCAATTTGTGAACAATTTAATTTGTGCATTATTGAGTCTTTTAATCTATGAATGTGGTGTTTTTCATATATTTAAATCTGTGAATGTCTCTTGAGTTTGCTATTTTTCCTAGAAATAAACCCTTCTATATCTTCAGATTTATTCCTAGATAACTGACTTTGATGCTATTGTAAATCGTATGTTTTTAAGAATTTGCTGGTTTACAGGAACGCAATTGAAATTTGTGTACTGATTTTATATAGACCTATCTCATTCAACTTCCTTGTTAACTCTAATATTTTATCTGTATATTATATTGTTTTACCAAAAACACAACTGTGTCACATGTGAATTATACCAGTTTCATTTTGTCCTTTCCAATCATCAAAACTTGATGTTTCTCATTTGTTTCATTGCTTTGCTTAGGGGCATTACCAAAATGCTAATCTGAAGATGTGGCATGAACATTCTTGTCTTTTCCTAAACTTCAGTGGAAACTTCAATGACTCACCATTACATATAAAGTTTATGGAATGATTTCTGGCAATCTACAAATATTTTTGCTTTTATTCCACAATAGCTGGGAGTTTTTTATCATAAATGATCATGAATTTTATCAAGTACTTTCTCTGAATCTGTTGAGATTATTATAGGACATATTTCCTTTGTCAATCAGTTACATTTATTGCTTTTCCTTTTTTAAAAATTGAGGTATATCTGAGACACCTGGGTGGCTTAGTCAGTTGGGCATCTGCCTTCAGCTCAGGTCATGATCCTGGAGTCCAGGGATCCAGTCCCAAATCAGGTTCCTTGCTCAGCGAGAAACCTGCTTCTCCCTCTCCCTGCTCTGCCTGCTTTCTGCCTGACGTTCCCCCTGCTCGTGCTCTCTCTCTGACAAATACATAAATAAAATCTTTAAAAAAAATTAAAATTAAATAAAAATTGACGTGTAAATAACATGTAACAATGTACAGTTTCAGGTGCACAAAATAATGATTCAATATTTGTATACCTTGTGAAATGATTACCACAATAAATCCAGTTAACATTTGTCACCATATATAGTGACAATATTATTGATTTTCTTATGTTAAATTTACATCTTTCATATAAACCCTACTTGGTAAGAATGGTTATCCTTTTTTACACATTACCCAATTTAGTTTGCTTGTCATTGTCCTTTCCTGTTTTGTCCTTGTTAGGCTTTAGTATCAAAGTTATGCTAGTCTCACAAAATAAGTTTTCCCCCTTCTTATTCCTATTATCTAAAAGATTTTATGCAAGAGTAGTGTTATTCCTGCCTTTAATGCTTGGTAAACCTTGCCAGTGAAGCCACACGGGCCTGAAGTTTGGAGTTTCTTTCTTTCTTTTTTTTAAGATTGCATTTATTTATTTGAGAGAGAGAGAGAAAGAGAATGCATGCAAGAGAGAGAGAGTGTGTGCCCTTGGGGGGGGGGGGGCGGGTGGCAGAGGAAGAGGGAGAAACAGACTCCCTGCTGAGCAAGGAGCCCATTTTGATCCCAGGACCCTGGGATCATGATCCTGGGATCATGACCTGAGCTGAAGGCAGATGCTTAACAGACTGAGCCACCCAGGTGCCCAAAGTTTTGGTTTTTATAGCTATTTGACTACTGATAAAATTTCTTTAATTTTATTATTTAGTTAGTTAATGATTATTAAAGCTTTTTCTTTTTTGTAGTTTATTTTAAGGTTTTGTTTGTTTTTCTCAAGAATTCATCCCCTTTAAGTATTCCCTTTTTTTGTGTGTGCGTGTGAAATATTTTGTTTTGTTTTTATTATAAACTATTTTATTTCTGTAACATCTGAGCTGTATCTCATTTCCATTCTTGATTATTGAGGCCTTTCTTTTTTTCTTCAATTGGTGTTTCCAGAAATTTGTTAAATTTATAATTCATTCCGAAGGCTCATTTTGGTCTCTTTCGATCCTCTCTACAATCTGTTGATTAAACAGTTCATTAATTTTTTTATTTCCTTATTTCTCCTTGTTTGGGTTTATTTTTATGTTCTTTTTCTATCTTCTTAGGTGGAGATTTATCATTGATTTTCAGCATTTCTACTTCTCCATTATATTCATTAAGGCTCTGTGTTTCCTTATAAGACAACTTTAGCTGTGTCCCATAATCTTTTTTTTTTAAAGATTTTATTGATTTATTTGAGAGAGAGAGAGAGAGCACAAGCTGAGGAACAGAGGGAGAGGGAGAAGCAGGCTCCCCACTGAGCAGGGAGTCCAAAGTGGGGCTTGATCCCAGGACCCCAAGATCATGACCTAAGCCAAAGTCAGATGCTTAACCAAGTGAGCCACCAGGCACCCCAGTGTCCCATAATCTTAATGCCCCATGTGAGCTGTCATGACAGTTTAGAATCCCAAGGAGCCTTATCCACAGATCAGTTCTGCACCCACCTGTCAACTCTATCCCATGGGCTTTCACTGAATACACAGAGGTGGTAAACCAAAGCCTGAGAGCAGGTAAGGAGGATTGAGAAAAACCTCTCTAAATGTTTCACTCAGTATAAGGCATTGGCTGGCAGTTTCCTATAGCTGGGGGAGAGCAGAGTTCTGAGATAAAGACCCCTGGGCTCTACGGGCCTTCACTGAATGCACTGCATAGGCATAGAGAGATCTGAGGCCCTCTGAGTGGGGATCATAATTGAAAAGTGAAGAGAACTTCCCATTGACCCAAAAAGTTGGTAGCTAGCCTGTAAAGCAGAAAGGGATCTTCCATGGTTTACAAAGCTGGTGACTTGGTTATAAAGCATTAAAGACATGAACCCCAATGTTTATAGCAGCAATGTCCACAATAGCTAAAATATGGAAAGAGCCCAGATGCACAATGACAGAAGAATGGGTAAAGAAGGTGTGGTAAATATATATAATGGAATATTACTCAACAATCAAAAAGAATAAGATCTTGCTATTTGCAAAGACATGGATGGAACTAGAGATAGGTATTATGCTAAGCAAAATAAGTCAGTCAGAGAAAGACAAATACCATATGATTTCACTCATATATGGAATTTAAGAAACAAACCAATGAACATAGGGGAAGGGAAAGAAAAATAAAATAAGGGGTGCCTGGGTGGCTCAGTTGGTTAAGCGACTGCCTTTGGCTCAGGTCATGATCCTGGAGTCCCGGGATCGAGTCCCGCATCTGGCTGCCTGCTCGGCAGGGAGTCTGCTTCTCCCTCTCCCACTCCCCTGCTTGTGTTCCCTCTCTCGCTGTGTCTTTCTCTGTCAAATAAATAAATAATCTTTAAAAAAAAAAAAGAAAAAGAAAATAAGATAAAAACAGAGAGGGAGGGGCACCTGGGTGGCTCAGTCGTTAAGCATCTGCCTTCAGCTCAGGTCATGATCCCAGGGTCCTGGGATCGAGCCTCACATCAGGCTCCATGCTCCTTGGGAAGCCTGCTTCTCCCTCTCCCACTCCCCCTGCTTGTGTTCCCTATCTCGCTGTCTGTCTCTGTCAATAAATAAAATCTTAAAAAAAAAACAAAAAACAAAACAGAGAGGGAGACAAACCATAAGAGACTCTTAGCTCTAGGAAACAGAGGGTTGCTGAAGGGGCGGTGGGAGGGTGAGTAGGGTAACTGGGTGATGGGCATTAAGGAGGGCACATGATGGAGGGGCGAGGCAAGATGGAGGAGGAGTAGGAGACCTGGATTTCGTCTCCTCTCAGGAATTCAGCTGGATAGGGATCAAACCATTCTGAACACCTACAAACTCAACAGGAGATCGAAGAAAAGAATAGCAACAACTTTCTCATCAGAAAAGCGACCACTTTCTGGAAGGTAGGACGTGCGGAGAAGTGAATCCGAGGCGATATTCGGGAGGATAGATGGCGGGGGAGGGGCCTCCGTCAGCCGCTTCTGGCAAGTGATAGAACCACGGAGCACAAAATCGGAACTTTTAAAAATCAGCTCCGCTGAGGGACGTCACTCTGGTGGCTAAGCGGGGGGTGGAACCCTCCGGGACAGTGTGGTCTCAGGACCCTCGGGGTCACAGAAAGACCGGGGGTGCCTGAGTGTGGCAGAGCTCCCAGGTAAGGGAGCAGGGAAGCCGGGAGGGGGCAAGAGCGGGGCAATTCCGCCTCCGGCAAAGACATTTGGAAACCACGGCAACAGGCTCCTCCCCCAGAGATCAGCGAGAACAGCCAGCCAAGACCAAGTTTACCGATCAATGAGAACGGCAGAACTCCAGCGCTAGGGGAATACTGCACATAGAATTCATGGCTTTTTTACCATGATTCTTTAGTCTTTCAAAGTTAATTTTTTTTAACTGTTTTTTTTTTGAATTTTTCTTTTTCCCTTTTTCAACCAACATCTTATCAATCCCTTTTTTTAAAAAAACATTTTTATTTTTCATTTTTAGAGTCATATTCTATGCCTTCATAGTAGTTACCTGTATTTTTGGGATATATATATAAGTTGTTCTCTCTTTAAAATTTTGAGATAGTTTCTTCCAACAGATTAAAATATACCCTAAATCTCTAGGATATGGTTTTTTCTACTCCCCTGCCTGATCACATTTTCTCCCTTTTTTTCTTTTTTCTTTTTTTAAATCCTCTTCTTTCTTTTTTCAAACAACTTCTTATCAATTCCTTTTATAAAATCTTTTATAATTTCCATCTTTACAGTCATATTCCATCCCTTCATCATATCAACCCTTATTTTTGTACATATATAAGTTTTTCTTCCTTAAAAATTTTGGGAGTCACTTTCTTCTAAAAGACCAAAATACACCCCAAATCTAGTGTGTGGCACTGATCTATATACCAGCCTGATCATATTTGATCACATTCTGGTTTTTTTTATTGTTGTTGTTTTGTTTTGTTTGTTTTTGTTTGTTTTTATCTTTATCTTTATCTTTTTCTTTTTTTTTCTTTTTCTTTTTTCTCTCTTTCCATTTCTTTTTCCACTGCTTCATGTCTTTTCTGATTTGTTTAGAGTATATTTTCTGGGGACGTGGTTACTCTGCTAGCATTTTGTTCTCTCATTAATCTATTCTCCTCTGCACAAAATGACAAGATGGAAAAAATCACCTCAACAAAAAGAACAAGAGGTAGTACCGACTGCCAGGGACCTACTCAATACGGACATTAGTACAATGTCAGATCTAGAGGTCAGAATCATCACTTTAAAGATACTAGCTGGGCTTGAAAAAAATATGGAAGTTATTAGAGAAACCCTTTCTGGAGAAGTAAAAGAGCTAAAATCTAACCAAGTTGAAATCAAAAAGGCTATTAATGAGGTGCAATAAAAAATGGGGGCGCTAACTGCTAGGATAAATGAGACAGAAGAGAGAATCAGTAATATAGAAGATGAAATGATGGAAAATAAAGAAGCTGAGAAAAAGAGAGATAAACAACTACTGGATCACGAGGGCAGAATTTGAGAGATAAGCGATACCATAAGACAAAACAACATTAGAATAATTGGGATCCCAGAAGAAGAAGAAAGAGAGAGAGGGACAGAAGGTATAATGGAGCAAATTATAGCAGAGAACTTCCCTAATTTGGGGAAGGAAACAGGCATCAAAATCCAGGAAGCACAGAGAACCCCCCTCAAAATCAATAAAAATAGGTCAACACCCCAACATCTAATAGTAAAACTTACGAGTCTCATAGACGAAGAGAAAATCCTGAGAGCAGCTCGGGAGAAGAGATCTGTAACCTACAATGTTAGAAACATTAGATTGGCAACAGACCTACCCACAGAGACCTGGCAGGCCAGAAAGGACTGGCAGGATATATTCAGAGCACTAAATGAGAAAAATATGCAGCCAAGAATACTCTATCCAGCTAGGCTGTCATTGAAAATTGAAGGAGAGATAAAAAGCTTCCAGGACAAACAAAAACTAAAGGAATTTGCAAACACAAAACCAGCCCCACAAGAAATCTTGAAAGGGGTCCTCTAAGCAAAGAGAGACCCTAAAAGCAACATAGACCAGAAAGGAACACAGACAATATACGGTAACAGTCACCTTACAGGCAATACAATGGGACTAAATTCCTATCTTTCAATAGTTACCCTGAATGTAAATGGGCTAAATGCCCCAATCAAAAGACACAGGCTATCAGACTGGATTAAAAAACAAGACCCATCGATATGCTGTCTGCAAGAGATTCCTTTTTGGAACCAAAGACACCCCCAGATTGAAAGTGAGGGGGTGGAAAACCATTTACCATGCTAAAGGACACCAAAAGAAAGCTGGGGTGGCAATCCTTATAGCAGACAAATTAGATTTTAAACTAAAGACTGTAATAAGAGATGAGGAAGGACATTATTTCCTACTTAAAGGGTCTATCCAACAAGAAGCTCTAACAATTGTAAATATCTATGCCCCTAACATGGGAGCAGCCAATTATATAAGGCAATTAATAACAAAAGCAAAGAAACACATTGACAACAATACAATAATAGTGGGGGACTTTAACACCCCCCTCACTGAAATGGACAGATCATCTAAGCAAAAGATCAACAAGGAAATAAAGACTTTAAATGACACACTGGACCCAATGGACTTCACAGACCTATTCAGAACATTCCATCCCAAAGCAACGGAATACACATTCTTCTCTAGTCCCCATGGAACATTCTCCAGAATAGATCACATCCTAGGTCATAAATCAGGTCTCAACTGGTACCAAAAGATTGGGATCATTCCCTGCCTATTTTCAGACCACAATGCTTTGAAACTAGAACTCAATCACAAGAGGAAAGTCAGAAAGAACTCAAATACATGGAGGCTAAAGAGCATCCTACTGAAGAATGAATGGGTCAACCAGAAAATTAAAGAAGAATTCAAAAAATACATGGAAACCAATGAAAATAAAAACACAACTATTCAAAATCTTTGGGATGCAGCAAAGGCAGTACTAAGAGGAAAGTATATAGCAATACAAGCCTTTCTCAAGAAACAAGAAAGGTCTCAAGTACACAACCTAACCCTCCACCTAAAGGAGCTGGAGAAAGAACAACAAAGAAAGCCTAAACCCAGCAGGAGAAGAGAAATCATAAAGATCAGAGCAGAAATCAATGAAATAGAAACTAAAAGAACAGTAGAACAGATCAACGAAACTAGGAGCTGGTTCTTTGAAAGAATTAACAAGATCGATAAACCCCTGGCCAGACTTATCAAGAAGAAAAACGACCCAAATCAACAAAATCATGGATGAAAGAGGAGAGATCACAACTAATACCAAAGAAATACAAACAATTATAAGAACATATTATGAGCAACTCTATGCCAGCAAATTAGATAACCTGGAAGAAATGGATGCATTCCTAGTGATGTATCAACTACCAAAACTGAACCAGGAAGGAATCGAAAACCTGAACCGACCTATAACCACTAAGAAAATGGAAGCAGTCATCAAAAATCTCCCAACAAACAGGGCCAGATGGCTTCCCAGGGGAATTCTACCAAACATTTAAAGAAGAATTAATACCTATTCTTCTGAAACTGTTCCAAAAATAGAAATGGAAGGAAAACTTCCAAACTCGTTTTTGAGGCCACCATTATCTTGATCCCCAAACCCGACAAAGACCCCATCAAAAAGGAGAATTACAGACCAATATCCTTGATGAACATGGATGCAAAAATTCTCACCAAAATACTAGCCAATAGGATCCAACAGTACATTAAAAGGATTATTCACCACGACCAAGTGGGATTTATCCCTGGGCTGCAAGGTTGGTTCAACATCCGCAAATTAATCAATGTGATACAATACATTAACAAAAGAAAGAACAAGAATCATATGATCCTCTCAATAGATGCAGAAAAAGCATTTGACAAAGTACAGCATCCTTTCTTGATCAAAACTCTTCAGAGTATAGGCTTAGAGGGTACATACCTCAATATCATAAAAGCCATCTTTGAAAAACCTACAGCGAATATCATTCTCAATGGGGAAAAACTGAGAGCTTTCCCCCTAAGGTCAGGAATGAGGCAGGGATGTCCACTATCACCACTGCTATTCAACATAGTATTGGAAGTCCTAGCCACAGCAATCAGACAACAAAAAGATATCAAAGGCATCCAAATCGGCAAAGAAGAAGCCAAACTCTCACTCTTTGCAGATGATATGATACTTTATGTGGAAAACCCAAAAGACTCCACCCCAAAACTTCTAGAACTCATACAGGAAATCAGTGAAGTGGCAGGATATAAAATCAATGCACAGAAGTCAGTGGCATTCCTATACACCAGCAACAAGACAGAAGAAAGAGAAATTAAGGAGTCGATCCCATTTACAATGGCACCCAAAACCATAAGATACCTAGGAATAAGTCTAACCAAAGAGACAAAGGATCTGTACTCACAAAACTATAAAATACTCATGAGAGAAATTGAGGAAGACACAAAGAAATGGAAAAATGTTCCATGCTCATGGATTGGAAGAACAAATATTGTGAAGATGTCAATGCTACCTAGAGCAATCTACACATTCAATGCAATCCCCATCAAAATACCATCCACTTTTTTCAAAGAAATGGAACAAATCATCCTAAAATTTGTATGGAACCAGAAAAGACCGCGAATAGCCAGAGGAATGTTGAAAAAGAAAAGCAAAGCTGGCGGCATCACAATTCCAGACTTCCAGCTCTATTACAAAGCTGTAATCATCAAGACAGTATGGTACTGGCACAAAAACAGACACATAGATCAATGGAACAGAATAGAGAGCCCAGAAATGGACCCTCAACTCTATGGTCAACTCATCTTTGACAAAGCAGGAAAGAATGTCCAATGGAAAAAAGACAGTCTCTTCAACAAATGGTGTTGGGAAAATTGGACAGCCACATGCAGAAGAATGAAACTGGACCATTTCCTTACACCACACACAAAAATAGATTCCAAATGGTTGAAAGACCTCAATGTGAGACAGGAGTCCATCAAAATCCTAAAGGAGAACACAGGCAGCAACCTCTTTGACCTCAGCCGAAGCAACTTCTTCCTAGAAACATCGCCAAAGGCAAGGGAAGCAAGGGCAAAAATGAACTATTGGGACTTCATCAAGATAAAAAGCTTTTGCAAAGCAAAGGAAACAGTCAACAAAACCAAAAGACAACCGACAGAATGGGAGAAGATATTTGCAAATGACATATCAGATAAAGGGCTAGTATCCAAAATCTATAAAGAACTGATCAAACTCAACACCCAAAGAACAAAGAATCCAATCAAGAAATGGGCAGAAGACATGAACAGACATTTTTCCAAAGAAGACATCCAAATGGCCAACAGACACATGAAAAAGTGCTCAATATCGCTTGGCATCAGGGAAATCCAAATCAAAACCTCAATGAGATACCACCTCACACCAGTCAGAATGGCTAAAATTAACAAGTCAGGAAATGACAAATGTTGGCGGGGATGCGGAGAAAGGGGAACCCTCCTACACTGTTGGTGGGAATGCAAGCTGGTGCAGCCACTCTGGAAAACAGTATGGAGGTTCCTCAAAAAGTTGAAAATACAGCTACCATATGATCCAGCAATTGCACTACTGGGTATTTACCCCAAAGATACAAAAGTAGGGATCCGAAAGGGTACGTGCACCCCGATGTTTATAGCAGCAATGTCCACAATAGCCAAACTGTGGAAAGAGCCAAGATGTCCATCGACAGATGAATGGATAAAGAAGATGTGGTATATATACACAATGGAATATTATGCAGCCATCAAAAAGAATGAGATCTTGCCATTTGCAATGACGTGGATGGAACTGGAGGGTATTATGTTGAGCGAAATAAGTCAAAAAGAGAAAGACATGTATCATATGACCTCACTGATATGAGGAATTCTTAATCTCAGGAAACAAACTGAGGGTTGCTGGAGTGGGGGGTGGGGTGGGAGGGATGGGGTGACTGGGTGATAGACACTGGGGAGGGTATGTGCTCTGGTAAGCACTGTGAATTGTGCAAGACTGTTGAATCTCAGCTCTGTACCTCTGAAACAAATAATGCAATATATGTTAAGAAAAAAAAAGAAGAAGAAGGTAGCAGGAGGGGAAGAATGAAGGGGGGGAAATCAGAGGGGTAGATGAACCATGAGAGACGATGGACTCTGAAAAACAAACTGAGGGTTCTGGAGGGGAGGGGAGTGGGAGGATGGGTTGGCCTGGTGATGGGTATTGAGGAGGGCACGTTCTGCATGGAGCACTGGGTGTTATGCACAAACAATGAATCATGGAACACTACATCTAAAACTAATGATGTAATGTATGGGGATTAACATAAGAATAAAAAAAAAAAAAGGAGGGCACATGATGTAATGAGCACTGGGTGTTTTATGCAACTGATGAATCACTAAATTCTACCCCCGAAACTAAACACACACACACACACACACACACACACACACAAAACAAAAACCCAAAACATTTGTAAGGTCCCAAGCCCTGCTAAAGGGAAAGTGCTGGTCCTGCCCTCAAAACACTTGGAGCTAGGGGCACCTGGGTGGCATAGTTAGTTAAGCATCTGACTCTTGGTTTGGGCTCGGGTCATGATCTCATAGTTGTGAGATCGCGCACCACATCAGGCTCACACTCAGTGAGGAATCGGCTCCTCTCCCCTCCCCCCTTTCTTTTTCTCAAATAAATAAATCTTTAAAAAACAACAACAACAACATTTGAAGCTAGTGTTGACCTGAATCTACCAAAGCTGCAACAAAGTCCATACTCAGTTCAGCTAAAGATTAGATTAGCTCAGGCCCCTACATTTACTTTCTGGGAGTAAATACTATTTTCCTCTCCATTGTTTTTTCACACACAATTGCCTGATCTAATATTAAAAATTATGGCACATTCAAAGAAGCAAGAAAATGTGAGCTATGGTTGAAAAAAGAAACAATCAATAAAAGTGAACCCAGAGATGGCCCAGACAGTGGTCTTATCAGACCAGGACATTAAAATAACTATAATAGATATGTAAAAGAACCTACTAGGTAAAAAATAGACAATTCATAAATAGATGGGCAATATCCAGAGAGCAGGAAATTATAAAAAAGAAACAAATAGAAATGTTAGAAATAAAAACATAACAGGGGTGCCCAGGTGGCTTAGTCAGTTAAAGCGTCCACCTTCGGTGCAGGTCATGATCCTGGGGTTCTGGGATTGAGGCAACCCCCCCCACCCCAGTCAGGCTCAACGAGGAGTCTATTTCTCCCCCGCCCTCTGCCCCTCTCCCCCCACTCGTGCTCTCTCTCTCTCCCAAATAAATAAATAAAATCTTTAATAAAATTAAATCAGGGGAGCCGGAGTGGCTCAGTTGTTAAGCGTCTGCCTTCGGCTCAGGTCATGATCCCAGGGTCCTGGGATTGAGCCCCACATCGGGCTCCCTGCTCCACAGGAAGCCTGCTTCTCCCTCTCCCACTTCTCCTGCTTGTGTTCCCTCTCTCGCTGTCTCTCTCTCTGTCAAATAAATAAATAAAATCTTTTTCAAAAAATTAAGTTACAAATTAAAAACAAATAAAAACATAAATAACAGATATGAGAATCTTTCAATGGACTCAGGAGACTAGACACAGGAGAGGAAAAGAAATCAGTGAGCTTGTAGACAAGTCAACTGAAATTATTCAAATTAAACTAAAGAAAGGTGGGGAGGGGGCAGAATGAGGTTAAAAAGAGAGAGAATCTGAGTTCTGTGGGACAGTAACAAAAATGACCTAACATTGTGGGGGCACCTGGGTGGCTCAGTTGTTAAGTGTCTGCCTTCAGCTCAGGTCATGATCCCAGGGTGCTGGGATGGAGGCCCCTGCATTGGGCTCCCTGCTCGGCGGGAAGCCTGCTTCTCCCTCTCCCACTCCCCCTGCTTGTGCTCTCTCTCTCACTGTCTCTCTCTCTCTCTCTGTCAAATAAATAAATAAATAAATAAATAAATCTTAAAAAAATAATAATGGCCTAACATTGTGCATGAAACTGAGTCCCCAAGGGAAAGAGTGGAACGTAGGAAAAATCTGAAGAAATACTGGTTGAGAAATTTCTTGAATTAATGATATCAACCCACAGATTCAAGAATCTCAGGGGACTCCAAGCAGGATAAACATGAAGAAAACTGTCCCTGGACACAACAGAGTCAAACTGTTAAAAACCAAAGACGAACAGCAAATCTTATGAGCATTCACAGAGGGGGAAACAAAATTGCTGTCAGAGAAATAATGATGGAAATGATGGCTGAATTCTCCCAGAAACAATGAAAACCAGAAAACACCAGACCCACATCTTTTAAGTCCTGAAAAGGGGAGACTGACAAACTAAATTTCTATATCCAGCAAAATTTTCCTTCAAAACTGAAGGCCAGGTAAAGATTTTCAAACGATGTAAAACTGAGAGAATTCATTGCCAATAGACAGCCTCTTCAAGAAAGGTCAGCAGAACATGTGTAGGCTGAAGGGAGATGATACCCAATAGAAGAATCTGCAGACAAAATGAAGAGCACCAAAAGAGTAAATATGTGGGTTTAGACCAACTCAGCCTAAAAGCATGGCTTTAATCCCCAAGCTGTGGTCACCAACACTTTGCCCTAATGGATGTGTCATGGGTAGTGGGGACCTGTGCCCTACGTCCTGAGCTCTCCAGCTGTGCTCAAGAGTTGGCCACCGTTTCTAGCTCTGTTGTGACATTTGTGAACCCTTCCCCTACAGACACTGTTCTTGGGGTTCTTACTTTTTTTTTTTTTTTTTTTGCCCTTGATGAGAGTTCTTCCGTAAAGATCATTTTATTTTTATTTATTTTTAAAAAGATTTTATTTATTTATTTGACAGAGAGATAGAGAGCACAAGTAGGCAAAGGGCAGGCCGAGAGAGACGGAGAGGGAGAAGCAGGCTCCCCGCTGAGCAGGGAGCCCCACGCAGGGCTCCATCCCAGGACCCCGGGATCATGACCGGAGCGGAAGGCAGACGCTTGACTGAGCCACCCAGGCGCCCCCGTGAAGATCATTTTATACGGAAAGCCATGACGCTGCCTGCCAGCGATGTAGCAGGGGCTCCAGGGTCTGAGTGGACCTAGACAGGAAAGACCCTGTGGCGGGGGAGGTCGGAAGGGGGTAAGTGCTGAGGGGCGCAACTCTGACCGGCTTACACCAGAGCTCAGAGCTCGCGTGCAGCAGGGAGCCAGCTGAATGCGTCTTTGGTGTTTTAGTCCAAGAGAGCTCCTTGTTCTGGGCAGGCAGTTGAGGTCAATCAAAGCCTTTTTCTTCCTTTATTGCTGTGATCCCTGCTGCTTTAGTTTAGAATTCACAGCACACAGAGCCCCAGAATGTGTCCCTTAGCCCACCCCCAGTGATATAATAGCGCAGTTGTCTTTCAACTTTGCAAACAGTCTTTTTTTTTTTTTTTTTTTACCCCCTCCTTACTTTCCCGTACTGTTTCCCGTTTTTGCCCCTCTGTGTACCTTCTTGGGTATTTTAATGGGAAAGTTACAGAGGTCCCACCAGGTAAGTATAATTGGTTTTTTTCACTTTTATTATGTAAATTTTCATATATACAGGAAAGTGGAAATAATTTTACAGGGAATGTTCCACCTAAAGTACGGCTTTTGCTTATGATTGATAAATTTTAATTTTTAGTCACACATTACAATAGATTTTAGTTTAAGCAGATGGTTGTTATGCACATTCTCAGGACCCACGAGCATTAGATATGCTTTAAAATAATAATAAAAAATAATTAATCACAGAAATAAACACTGCAGTATAAATAATTGGTCTATAACTGATATGTCTGCATATCATTAATACATGGAGAACTGAAGCAATCATTTCAACTACCCATGTTTTAAAACTTTTTGTGACAGTTACTTGCATAATTTTTCACAACTATCCACTGCATTCCACAGATAAAAATCAGTCAAATGAGGGAAAAGGAGAAATAAGTCACCTCGATATCCATGTGGGCCTATGTTGTTCCAAGTAAAAATTTACCTAAAATGAAAATCAATCTTAGAATTCAAGAGATCTCCTTTTGTAGATGCTTTTTAAAGGATATTACATATAGTAATATATAGTCTCATGCCAGGTGATGAGGACAAGAATGAGAAGCTTCTTCTTGGCTTTTGTGATTCATCACCTTCTAATACTTTCAAGATTTGGGAGAAAACCCCAGCAGCAGCAAATGGGGTGACTTCCTGAAAAGTCACAGGATGGCCTCAAATTCCCTTAAAAAGGGTACTAACACTCCAATTTTTAAAAAAAGGGGTATGTTTTATACCAAAGCCTTGGTTGCAGTATTCTTCCATGTTACATTTTCCCCCTCTAATACAGTATTTTAAACATCCCAGCCAAGGAACCATAAAGCACTCTTACTCTTACATGACCATTCCCTGCATATTATTATTATTATTATTATTGTAAAATTACATCCCCCTGGCACACATTACAAAGAAGTTTTCCTACAGATCGAAACCAAGAGCTTGGACTGAGCCAACGTTCGTTTCAACTTGAATCACCAGCCACCTGGACCTGACTTAGGCTGGCAGTCCAAAGGGAGAATCCTGCCGAAGTGCATTGCAGCCTCTGGGTCTGTCCCCTGCTCAGGTGCATGGAACCAGATTAATCGGGAAAGGCGACAAGGCAAATTTGCCTAGAGATGAATTCTGGGAGGCAGCAGGGCTTAGGGTAGCCCAACCATCTGGCAAGGAGTTAAGTAGAAATGACTTTTGAGTGGAATAGTTTGAGAAAGAACAAGGTTGTTCATGATTCCAAAGCGTTGCCAGAGCTTGCTGAAGCTTTTAGCTAGAAATGCTTTGACATAGCTAGACAAGTCTTTTCCTTCTGGAGAAGCTTAAGACCTGAACACCAGCCATCTTTTGTTATTTTGAAACTTCACAATATATAAAACTTTAAAACAAAGACTCACATTCAAGAATTATATTAAAATACAAAGAAGCTAGAATTGATCTATTCTTTGCCTTTAGAGATCCCTTTCGACTCTAGGTTTTTACATACCAGAAGTAGGATCCCTTTTCAAATTAACTTTCAGGAAAAGGAAGGGGAGTTTTATTGGATAATTATTGCTCTTTCCTTTTTCCCATGGACCGGGTTTTGCCAGGTGAGTAAATAGTGTCCGTTGGCTGAATTTAGCTTTAAATATCTCTGGTTCTCTTAAGCTTCCAGGATATTGCTTATTTAGGACAGGCATTAATTACCTTCTACCCAAAGGCCTAGCGATGTGGGGGGTCTCCTGAAAAGCTGGTGGAGAGGAGGTGGTGAATGCCTTATGTGGGGTTAGTCAAGAGCCCAGAAGACTGGGAGACCATGTTGGTTGCTCTTGGAGAACCCTGATAGCATTTCCAGATGCCCATTGGGTGGCTGGATAGATTGAGACAAGTTCCTTAATCTCGAAGGCCCATTTCCTCATCTGTAAAATGGGGCTAATAGTAATGCCTACATCATAGCACTGTTTTCAGGATTAATGATGCATGGAGAGCACAAAGTAAATGTTAAACATATGTTAGCATTACTATCAGAAGTCTCTGTGTGTGTGTGTGACTCAGAACTGCAATGAAGACCGATTTTTATTTGTGCCAGTAGGATTTCGTTGTCAGCTTTCGTCAGATAGGTTATGTTTTTGAAATTTTTTCATGACCGTGTAAAGATCACAAAAGAGACTGACAGCAGAGGAAGAGGGAGAATAGGGATCCCCTGGAATTGCTGCTCCCAATGCCCCCTTCCAGTTCCCAGCACTTTTGGGACCAAGAGAGAGCACTCTGGGGAGCCTCTGTGAAGCAGGTTTAGTGTGTATGTGTGTGGTTATTCCTCAACAAGTATACAAAGCTCTGCTTTGGGGATACGTGTCATAGATCCACAAAAAGAAATCAGTAAAAACATTATGGACCTAAAAAACTCCATAGGGACCTCACTAATGCTCGGTTACTTATGCTGCTTATATTTACGAAGACACCCTTAAAATTACCCAAAAAGTGACCCAAAGAGGCACAACATGGACATGCTTTTAATGTCACTAGTGTCCAGATGGCTACAGTTTAGTTGCAAATAAATTCACGACAAATGAAATGACAAAATGCAGCTTCTCTACCCATGGCATGGTTTTATTGATTTTGTATCAATTTTGCCATGTACATTTTCAATGTAGAGGCTCTCTACCTAGTGATAAAAATCACTGGATATTAGGAAATGAACTTCATTGAAAGACATTCAGATTCTTGGGAATTTTGGCTTTTTCTTTCATATTTTATTTTTTCTAAAAGAAAAATGTAATTAGTTTTTTGCTTGTATTGCCAGAGAAACATGGAAGGACTCTTCATTTTTTTTGCATTTGAAAGAGGTCGTAATACCACACTTTGGATTCTGACCCCTATTCAAACATTCTGAGCCACAGGGAACTCTATCTACAAACACTCAAATTCACAATGTGGCTACTGACATCATAGGCAATTATTTTATTGTTCCACTGGCCAAATAATAGAGGGGAAAGTCAGACATTCAATATTACTCTACTAAATATTAACAACATCTCTTTGCATTTATAACACATTGTACTCTGGTATCACCCATGGTGCTGGAAGAAAAGATATTTTTTCTAGGTTACATAAATTCTTGATTTTCATCTTCTGAGATGCTACAGTGGGTACAGAGGTCTCATAAAATCATAGGTATCTTGATTTTACACACAGACAGTGGCCTGAAACTGAAAGGCTCCAGTCCAGCCATTGTCGTGAATGTATTCCTATAGAAATCCCCCAGACTAACATTAGACTGATGATTTAATTTTGCCATAACGTAGGAAACATTAGTCTGATGCTTTAATTTTGCCAAAAATGTAGGAAATTCAGGAAAATTATAAAATCAGGAACATTTGATTTCGACAGTCTTAATTGGTAAAAGATTGTTAACTTCTTAAAACCGGAAATCCTCCAATTTCTTTTAGACGTATTTTGCCAGGAGATATTTATAAACACTAATGCAATTCCTAATCGTGCGAAGGCACTGCCTTAAAATATTTACAGAATAGTATAACTTCTAAAATTAAGGGACCAATGTTACCAACTGTGTGTCAATTGGGGATATTAACAAGTAAAACCCTACTATTTATTATCCCAGCATCATTCCATCTCAAATGTAACATGTCCAAAAATCAAAACTCCTGATCCCTTCCTGCCAACACAAATCTGTTTCTCTGGTGTTATCCAGCTTAGCAAATGGCACCACCAATCCACCCAAAAATGTCTGCTCAAGCCAAAGGCTTGGGAGTTACTCCTGACTTCTTATTTCATTTCTCTCACACCTGGCATCCAATTTAGCAGCAAATTCCTTTGGCTCTACCCTTCCCAATTATCCCTAATCCAATCACTTCTTAGCTCCTTGATCTCCTAGCACTCTGGTCTAAACCATCATTATTTCTAGGCTGATCTACAGCAAGAGGTTCCTAACTGGTCCCCTACTTCCCCTCTTGCACCTGATACTTAGCCTATTCTCCACAGAGCTGCGAGAGTAATCCTTTCAAAGATGGATTAAATTATTTCACTCCTCAGCTCAAAACCCTCCCATGGCTTCTCCATCACATTAGAATAAACCCAAGTTCCTTCCATGGCCTCCAGGGCTCTAAGCGATCTGCCTCCTGCTTATCCCTGCAACCTAATGCTTTCCTGCTCCACCCAAATATATAGCCTTCCAATCCCTAGGGCACACCAAGCATGCCCTCACCCCAGGACTTGGCCTGTGTGGTCCATCTACTTGGATTGCACCTCAGATAGGCTCTTGGCTCACAGTCTGTCCTCTTTTGGGTCTCTCCCCATGTGACTGAGTCAGAGAGGCAGTGTCTGACCACCCACCTGAAGGAGCATTTATGTCACTCTCTAACCTAGTGGTTCTCAATTCTGGCTGTACATTAGACCTACCTGAGCAGCTTAAAAATCCAGATGCCCAAGCTGTACTCCAGAGCAACTGAAATAGAATCTGTCCAGGTGGGATGCAGGCTTTCGCATTTCTTAAAGCTCCCAAGTGCTGGGATACCTGGGTGGCTCAGTCGGTTAACCATCTGCCTTCGGCTCAGGTCATGATCCCAGGAGCCTGGGATGGAGTCCCGTGTTGGGCTCCTTGCTCAGAGGGGAGCCTGCTTCTCCCTCTGCCTGCCGCTCCCTGTTTGTGCATGCTCTCTCTTTCTCTCTGACAAATAAATAAACAAAATCTTAAAAAAAAAAAGAAAGAAAGCTCTCAGGTGTTTCCAGTGTTGAGCCAAGGTGGAGCCCCACTGCTTAGACTCCTGACCTTGCTTCATTTTTCTTCATAGCACTTATTACATAATTACTTAATACATAGCTTTATGTATTTGTTCGTTTTCTGGAATTTGCTCTTGTGTTAAGAGGCTTCCTGTTGTCTTGTTCACTGCTAACACCTGAGGACCTAGAACAGTTTCTTGCAAATTATAGGAATTCCTAATTAATTTCATAAAAGGGCATTCCCCCCACCACCAAAACAGAAAGAAGATAGTCTCAGAAATAAAAAGATAGTCCTTTCCAAGAAACAAAGTTTGACTTTATACTATTTTTTTAACTTTGAATGAAAAATATTGCTATGTTACATGTGTCATGTGATTATTTTCCTTTAGCTATGATTCTAACATGGGAGTCTGTATTCAACATTGCAAAAGAAGTAGAACTGAGATGCCCAACTTGTTCAGTTACTTCATTTTTAAGGCCATATCAAAAATGGAAGCGACATTCGCTACTATTTTTTACTAAACTTGAGACAGTCTCCCAAGATACCAAGAGGAGTTCAGAAGACCAGATCTCACTCCTTAGTCCAAAGCTGAGAGCTTAGAGCCAGGTATGAGTGATGGCTAAGTGTTGGAGGGCTCTGCCATATCCTTCCAGCCTTGAGTAGCCAAACATCTGGCAGTATTCTTTCTCTTGGTCCTGGGGAAATGGGCATGGGAATTTTGGGGAGGGGGAGGAGGCAAGAGAAATGGACGTAATCCTTCTGAGTACCCAGTTATCTAGGAAGAAAAGCACATTCTTCACCATCTTAAAGTTCCGGGAAGCAGCAGGTATCACATGTGAGCAAAGCCTAGTACTGGTTTCCCTTAATCTCTTGAGCAAAGAAGAAACTTCCTCTCCCACTCCCACCAGCAGAAAGCCAAACAGATAAAGCTGTCTGCACGGAGCTTCATCCTCTAACATGTGTGAATATCTTATGTCAAGAGAAAGCCCAGTCAGAAGACATGAACAGACATGTCTCCAAAGAAAACATACAGATGGCCAACAGACAGATCAAAAGATGCTTAGCATCATTCATCATCAAGGAAATGCAAATCAAGACTACAATGAGGGGGACCTGGGTGGTTCAGTCGGTTAAGCGTCTGCCTTCAGCTTGGGTCATGATCCCGGGGTCCTGGGATCGAGCCCTGCATCGGGCTCCCTGCTCAGCGGGAAGCCTGCTTCTCCCTCTCCCCCTGCCCCTGCTTGTGTTCCCTCTCTCACTGTCTCTCTCTCTCTCTGTCAAATAAATAAATAAAATCTTAAAAAAAAAAAAAAAGACTATAATGAAATATCACTTCATACCTATGAGAATGACTAAAAAAAAAAAAAAAGAAAAAAAGAAACAACAAATGTTGGTGAGGATGTGGAGAAAAAGGAATCCTCTTACCCTGTTGGTGGGAATGAAAGCTGGTGCAGCCACTGTGGAAAACAGTATGGAGGTTCTTCAAAAAATTAAAGATAGACCTACCATACGAGTCAGTAATTCTGCTACTGGGTACGTACATAAGGGGACAAAAATACTAATTCAAAAAGACATATGTACCCCTATGTTTATTGCAGCATAATTTACAATAGCCAAAATATGGAAGCAGCCCAAGTGTCCATTAATAGATGAATGGATAAAGAAGATATGGTATATATATATATATATATAATGAAATATTACTCAGCCATAAAAAAGAATGAAATCTTGCCTTTGCAACAACATGGATGGAGCTAGAGAGTATAATAAGTCAGTCAGAGAAAGACAAATATCATATGATTTCACTCATATGTGGAATTTAAGAAACAAAACCAGCAAAGGAAAACAAAAAAAGGAGAGACAAACCCCAAAACAGACTCTTTTTTAAAAATATTTTTTCTATTAAGTAAACTCTACAATGTGGGGCTCAAACTCATGACCCCAAGATTAAGAGTTGCATGTTCTACCAACTGAGCTAACCAGGTGCCCCCCCAAAAAACAGACTCAACTCTAGAGAACAAACTGGATGGTTACCAGAGGGGAAGGGGATGGGGGAAATAGGTGATGGGGATTAAAAGTACACTTACCATGATGAGCACTGAATAATGTACAGAATTGTTGAATCACTATGTTGTACACCTGAAACTAATATAATACTGTATGTTAACTATACTGGATTTAAAATAAAATAAAAAGGAAGCCCAGTGCCATTCTCTATCTCTGAAAAGAAGAAGGGGTGTCCTCCACTCCTGATTAAGTTGGGCATATCCCAATTAGAAGAGCAGGGCATTTTTTGGTGGTTGGATAATCTCTCTTCCATGTAGGCCGTATCTTGGGGAATTCAATTATGAAACAATTGATCTCTTCTCAGTATCACTGAGATAATCACTGGAGACTTAGGCTAATTTACCTCACAAAAGGAAAAACCGGTTCAGAGGGTTCTTTCTACCATATTCTATAAGGTTATTATTGTTGCTGTTTTTCTTGTTGTTGTTGTTGTTTACGGCAATATAAAGACTAGAACTTCACTTAAAAATTTCAAACTCCATAGAATTAAAATGTAGAAATCTGCCAATTCTACATGATCCATTCATTCTTCAAGGGCAACTATTATCTGGCGTTTGGGGTGAATCCTGGACATGCTCTATGTATATTACATAGACACACATGCACGCGCATACACACACACACCCACACACACAATTATCCCCTCCATTCTATGATGCCATCAAATGTAAAGCCCAGGGTTAAACCGAAACCATTCCTCCAGGCTGCAGTCCTCTTCCATTGACGCTGCGCCTCAAGTGTAGGCACAGGTAATCCTGCGAGTGTCTACAGTAGGACTGAGACCCGGGGGGCAAACTGTTTACACTGCAGTACTGACACTCCCAGGGAAACTGGCAGGAATTATGTAACAGACGAGAAATTAAACTAAACTGGATATTACACATTACTGCTCTGGGATGAGACAGCCCAGGTTCATATCCTAGCTTTTCTACTCGCTAATGGTACGACATTGGACAACTTACCTGGGTGTCTTGGTTTCTTACTGGCGAAATGGGGATGGTAACAGTACCCATCTTTAGTGTTACTCACAGGATTACATTAAATACCCGTGAAGAGCTTAGAGACACACTGGGCAAAAGTGAGTGCTCAGCATGAATTAAGTTTTAGCATTTCGGGCGCCTGAGTGGCTCAGTTGGTTAAGCGACTGCCTTCGGCTCAGGTCATGATCCTGGAGTCCCTGGATCGAGTCCCGCATCGGGCTCCCTGCTCGGCAGGGAGCCTGCTTCTCCCTCTGACCCTCCCCCTCTCATGCTCTCTCTCTTATTCTCTCTCTCAAATAAATAAATAAAAAATCTTAAAAAAAAAAAAGTTTTAGCGTCTCTTCCTAAAATCCGCGGGTTATGCCCTAAGGCAGGAATCGACAAACTTTTTCAGTAAAAGGCCAGATAGTAAATATTTTTGGCTTTGGGAGCCATAGCGCCTCTGTCACAACCGCTCAGCCCCGACATCGGGGAAGACAGGCAGAAGCACTAGGCAAATGAATGTGCATGGCACGTGCCAAGAGAATGTGACCCGTGGACACCAAAATGGAAACGTCACATAATCTTCACGTGTCAGGAAATATTATTTTAAAAAATTTCTCAATCATTTCTATGTGCAAAACCATCCATAGCTCCTGGGCTATACAGAACTAGGTGGTGGGCTGGATTTGGCCAACGGGCCAAAGTTTTCCACCAATCTGCCTCTACCCCCCACACCACCCACACCCTCCATGCACCACCAGAGGGTGCCCCTTACTGGCTGCTTCACACCTTGCCTCTGCCATACCAATGACTATTCATATCAAAGCTTCCCTGCATCTTCTCTCTTCAGGTCCTTGGCTCCCTGTTTTCGCCCGTTTTTCCTCCACAGGAGAAAGCCAAAACTCAGTAACAATCGTTCTACTCCATTGTGACACAAGTATGCATGGTGCCTCTAAGTGCATGACCAAGCTCCGGCCTCACTGTTGCAAACTAGAGGGACCAGGGAAACAGCCATATATGTTGTAGAAGGTCCACTGCCTTCTATTAGGGAAATACCTATAGCTACAGCTAAGCTATATGATGTTCATTGCTTCGTCACTGTCAACTGTTTGAGTCTACCAATTTGTTTAATTGTCCTTTGTTAATGAATATTCATTTTATATTGTTTCCAGGCTCCAGGTTTTCACTATGACAAAAAATGCTGCATTTCTCATATAATTGTCAAATTCTTTGAGATGGGAACATTTTCTTTTAAATCCCATTTTACAGATGAAGAATAGAGACACGGGGAAATGAAGGAACTTGCTAAGTTCATGCATGTACTTAGTGCAAAAGGCAGAATTCTAATCCAGACCTTGTATTTCTTTATTACCTTCTGTTGTCTTCCTGCCAAAAAAGGGGACATATACTCACCTTTATTTAATAGATTAAGTAAGATGTTGGAGGAGTGCTGCAGTGTGCCCACCAGCGGCTTCACTAGCATTTGTAAATGCTGTTTCCTCAGCCTAGCTCGTGGATTCACAGGTGTTTACTTTTGTGCTTCTTAAATTACATTGCTGTTACATATGATCTTTCATATGTATCATCCACTGCACAATTAAAACTATAAAATATCTTGGTACCAGTATAAAGATGTGTGCGTAAAATCTAAAGACATGTTCTTTAGAACTGGGGAAAGGAGAGATTGGAATGGTGATCTGAGAACCCATGGAGAGCAAATCTCAAGTTTGGTTACATAGTAGCCTCCATGACAATCATTTATTGGGCACCCCTTTTCTAGGAACTGCCCTTTACTCAAAACCCATGGTTATGGTGGGAAGCACTATGACCCCACTTTCGGGACACAGTTGATTGGACCAAGAATGGTTACTTGAGCCAAGACATTGTTCTGGTGGTAATTCATTTCCTGGACTCAGCCAGTTAGTCTATAAGCGGGAACATGACTCGGGCTAAGCCAATCAGTGTCCTTTCCCCAGAATCTTAAAATTGGAATTGGCAATCTATTAAGATTTCAATTTATGCCTGCTGGTAGACTTTTAGAGAAAAAATCCATTTGTATTCCAAAAAAAAAAAAAAAAAAAAGGAAGCCAAGGCAGAGAGAAAAACAGATGAACCACAAGAGTCTTGATGGCATTCAAGGTTTGGTCCCAGATTTTCCTGAGGCCCAACTACATCCCAGACCTTCTAGAAGCTAAGTTGTTTTATAAGAGTCCACAGCCTACATTTAACAAATTACTGCTAATTACAAAGAACAAATTAATTCTTGAGTACTTTTTAAAAAAAGTTTCTTTCACTTTTACCTGGCAGAGTTCTAATTTATCAAAGAATCAGCAGGTAGTGCTGTAAAAATTACAAGGCAGCTAAGGGGTGCCTGGGTGGCTCAGTTGGTTGAGTGTCTCACTCTTAATTTCAGCTCAGGTCATGATCCTAGTTCAGGGTTGGGCCCCACAATGGGCTCCACGCTCAGTGCAGAGTCTGCTGGAGATTCTCTTTCTCTCCCTCTGCCCCTCCCCCTGATCATGCCAAATAAATAATAAATAAATAAATAAATAAATAAATAAAATCTTTTAAAAAGTTACAAGGCAGCTATCAAGACAGTGAGAACTGTTTCTCTGATGGCCACTGAAAGCTTAATAGGTTATAGACTGAGGACAAGTATTTCTACTGAACAGTCAAGAGAAAGTACAGTTAGCAAACCAAGAAGTATGATCTATTTAGCTATGATACAAAAGCAAACAAAGGTAAAGTCACCAGAGTTGTAGAACTTCCTTCACTAAAAATAAAGAGAAAAAAATTGAGAAGCAAAGTAGGAATAATGGATCTCAATTAACAGGAATAAACCATTTAAACTCTTCTTCATGTAACTTCCCGTTTCACATAAAATAAAAGAGGTAGACCAGATAGCTGCCTAGCTCTTCATTAGTTCTTTTTTTTTTTTTTTTTTTGGAGAGAGAGAGAGAGGGATGCAAGGGGAGGGACAGAAGGAGAGGGAGAGAACCTTAAGCAGGCTCCACACCCAGGGCAGAGCAGGACTTTATCTCACAACCCTGAGATCATAACTGTAGCCAAAATCAAGAGTCAGATGCTTAACACACTGAGTCACCCAGGAGCCCCCCCGCCCCCCGCATTAGTTCTAAAATTCTTTAGCTCTGATGTTAAAGACATCAACAGTAATTCATAAATTTTTGAAAGTCCTAAAAATAGGATTTTCATATTGAACATAACTGCCAAAAATAGAGGTCTTAGCTGACTTAGTTCCAATAGTAAAATCAGGTCAATTGCTTCAGAATATTCTTTATAGGTTAGTTAACAAACTTGTGTTAATGACAAATTGTTATTAGCTCTCAGATGTGATTGGTGAAATATGTTATGTCTATATTTTTTAGATACTAAAAATACATAGAAATGTTGCCTAGAGATCCAAGAAAGCAAAGTCAAATCTCTATCATTTTATTTCTGTATGGTTTTTAATTTCAAATTGCTACTCAGCTCAAGATCAAATTCATATTTATTTTCATTTTAAAGTCTGACTTCTTTTTCATTTCACACCAGTGGTTCACTTTATTATGAATATTTTCTTCACTGTGACTTAGTACAATATGTATATATATAATTAGAGTAATGATTACCAAGCATTTTGACAAGTATGGAAGATAGTAGTTAATGTTTTCCATCTGCTACATGGTATGTCACCCAAAGAACCATTGATCCTACAGAATAAGGAAACACCTACACAAGTACGTGACAGAAATATAAATGTCTAATGAATTTGTTTTGATCATTTACTTACACATTTTTATAAATGTTACCATATGTTGTTGAAATTAGCCATTATCAAAATCAGTGCCTGAATGTTGTCACTTCCAGAGCTTCACTCTGGAAAGCGTTTTAAAATTGTAATTATTCTATTTCTGTAGAATGTATCATCCTTTATTTCTGAATATCTAATTTCTAAACTTAAGAGCTGAAATCTCTTCCTTATAACACCTTTAGCGGTGCTGTTGCAAAATCTTTTGTTGGTTTGGCAGACTTAAGTTCTTCCAAGAGTCAAAACCTATATCTAAGGACCTCAAATCCAGACTGTCAACTGCAGAAAGGGAATGTCGAATGCTTCATACCTTCAGTCTGCAGGCCTGGAAAGAAAGCACTGCAGATTATCGTGTTCTAGGAGCTTGCTGCAGAGTCTGGGGACCCATCTGTTGCTGCCCTACTCAGCCTTCCCAGGGACTGTGCTGGGCGAAGACAGCTCAATCAGGACAACACAGGAAAGTCTAAGAAACTCTTCCTAGATTGAGTCCATTTCACTGAACTGGCACAAAAGAAGAGCTCAGAAAGGCATAACCAAACAATTGCTTTATGTATTCTAAATATTGACATAGTTCTTTTGTTGTGTCTTGGGCATTTGAGTTTGTACAAAGTGCTAGCACTATTTTACACTCCTTAGAAGCAGGTGCTCTAGTTGGTCCCCATTTAACTCGCCCCAGGTTACTCACCCAAGATGTTGCCCAGCTGGGAGGTGAACACAGGCGCCTAACTAATAGAGCTCATGCCACTAACCAGTGCACAATCCTACCTCTGAATAAATGACTGTGGGGGCTAGATTTATTGGTATAAATGACACAAACACACTTCCTGTCTTCTTGCCCTAGGTTATATTATTAGGGATTTAACTAAGCAGCCTTTCTAGCCTGATATTTTTTTAGTCTTTTTTTTTTTTTAAGATTTTATTTATTTATTTGATGGAGAGAGACACAGCGAGAGAGGGAACACAAGCGGGGGGAGCGGGAGAGGGAGAAGCAGGCTTCCCGCAGAGCAGGGAGCCCGATGCGGGGCTCAATCCCAGGACCCTGGGATCATGACCTGAGCCGAAGGCAGACGCCCAACCGACTGAGCCACTCAAGCGCCCCTATTTTTTTTTTTTTTTTATAAACTGCATGTGCAAATTCCACACAGTAAAAATTTTTTAGAAATAGGAATTAAATCACATAGCTGTCCCATTTGCAGTACTGGCAAAATGAGTAGCGAAGAATCTGCTCTGCTCTCAAACTGCTAAGTCAAAAATGAACCCCAGAGAGTCATGAGCTCCCGGAAACAGGCAAAACCATGAACATAGGTGCACATGCACATTTTCCCTGAGAAGAAGTCACATGGTTTTTATCAGATATTCACATCCTAAAACATGAAGACACACTGCACTAAAATCTCTTAAAATGTAAAATCGACTTCCCACATAACTGTCTTATCCAGGAAGAATGTTAATCCATAAAAGAAAACCTTGCCTGTGATATATTTTTCATGGTAATGTAATGACTTGGTATCCCCCTACCCCACCCCTCCCCCTTGCTCACATGAAATCAGGAGTCTGACTCCTAACTGACTGAGCCATCTGGGCACCCCAGGAATTTAATCTGTTCTAGGAGTTAACAAATATAAGGATTCCATCCTTTGAGTTGCAGGAAACAAAACAGAATTCACATTCTTGTTATATTATCACTATACAATTAAAGTGTTTGCATCTAGACCTGTCAAGGCACTCCAGTAAGTTCAATGACATTCATGTGGTGTCCAATAATTGTTGTGCTTGCTTTTGTTTTTTGTTTTTTTGTTTTTAGATTTACTTATTTATCTGAGAGAGAGAGAGAGAGCATGCTCGCATGAGTCGGGGGAGGGGCCGAGGGAGAGAATCTCAAGCAGACCCCACACTGAACACGGAGCCTGACTAGGGGCTCAATCTCACGACCCTGAGATCATGACCTGAGCCAAAATCAAGAGTCAACAATCAACCAACTGGGCCACCGAGATGCCCCAAGTGTTTTAATCTTAATAATGGATGGAAGGATGTTTCCTCCTTCTTTTGCAAAAGAAAGGAACTCTATGGCAAGGAAAGGTTTTTTTCCAAACTGGACTACAATATTTCGTCCCAAATATACATTTAATATTTGTTGAACATAAGCATAAAAAGAGATAGAATTATATATAGAAATGCTTACGATGTATCCCTGAGACATCGTTGATGATCTTGCTTTGGACAGACACTTATTCCAGATGTCCAGAAACATTCTTAGGGCATTAAAATGACATTGATGAACAATCCAAGACATGTTTCTTTACTATGCTGTTAACCCAACAGCACCAAGCTCACAATTTAAAGCTTCAGGTAGAACAAAGCCAAATGCCTAGCAAATCAAATAAGTCACCATCATAGTGATCATGTACAGTAGAAATGTCAGTCTTAATCCAAAACCAAAAACAAAGACAACGGAGGGGGGGGAGGGGAATCTAATCCACAAACTAAAGTGGTTGATAGGAAAAACATGCAGAGCATCAATAGGAACCCAGAGCCTATTAAATCTTGGGCCATGAGTCCATTGAGGCTCATGATAAAGCAGCCAAAGAATTACTTTTATCCTTATTGTAGAAACAGACATTTGACTTAGGGCTCTCCTGACCAAGAAAACACAACCATGCATCTTCTTTCAAGAATTTAAGCCCAGTGGGTATACACAATCTTTAAATACCGCCCCTACCATCAGTGGAAATCACAGCAGAAATCTATAAGCCGTTCTCATAATCCCCAGATTTCACTCATTTCACGCTGATAGATGTTTTGAAATTTTACACTCCATTTTCTCTGATGGTGATTTTGCATTCTTAATCAACCTCTCCAGAAATTGTATTTCTTTAAATTAGGCATCCTAATAAAAGTGTATAAACACATATACATGAACCCACATCTTATTCTTCCTTGGCTTTTCTCTGAGCCTCTGAACCTGAAAATTTTTCATCATTTCCTTAGAGCTTCTTTATATTACACTGTCCATAACAATAAGACACCTGATATTCTTTCCTTTGTAATTTTCAGCAAATTTAATGGCACGATGTGTGGACTTGGTTGACAAAAAGGGAATGGGGTATTTTTTTTAAAAGAGTTTATTTATTTGTCAGAAAGAGAGGAGAGAGAGCGCACAAGCAGGGGGAGGGGCAGAGGGAGAGGGAGAAGCAAGCTCCCTGCTGAACAAGGAGCCCAGCACAGGGCTCGATCCCAGGACCCTGGTATCGTGACCTGAGCCAAGGACAGATACTTAACCAACTGAGTCACCTAGGCGTCCCAGGCAAACAGGGTATTGTAAAATTTATTTTTTTGGTTTCTTTTTTAATTTCTAGATTATTAATCAAGTCATTTATTTTAATTCTAAAATTATTATTACTATTATTATTTAAGACAAAGGGATGTGGTTTTTTTCAGAGTTATTGGCAAATTAACTTAAACCCTCCCAAATATTTCATGGCAATATGGTGCACAGATAAAGATAAAATCTCTTTATCTCTGCACTGGAAGAGACAAACACTTTTCCACCTTCCTTCTTACCCCAAATCCCTACAAATGACAGGGGGAAAAAAATTAAAATCTGTAACAGTGCCGGAAAGCAAAAGAGAAGAAAAACTTCTGAGACATTTCTAACAGACAGAAAGGAGATAGGACTGGCTGAGGAAAAAGCCACAGGAAAGAACTGCTGCGAACTGGATGCTTTGCAAGTTTCCAAACTCAGAGGAGATGCATGCGAGATGGATGCTAGATGCATGGACCCCCTTCCTCCTACTGCAAAGACCCTCTTCCCCGTTGTCAAGGAGCAAGTTGCTGAGGCATCTGCTCCAGGCTGGAGAAGTGACTATGGATAGTTCAGCTGCCCCTTGCAAATGGTGTCACTCAAGCCTAGCAAAGTGGTCCTCGCTGAGGGTATGAATGCCTAGCGTTCTACATCCAGTAACCCATCCTGTTCCTTCTCCCCATCATGGGAGACAGACCTCGACAAATACTGTACCCAAACCCAAAACTGCCAAATACATGAGGAAAATCAGTGTCCATAAAAGAGAGGTACCAAACTTCATTAACACAACTAATACTGGAGGGGAAAAATGCTTAATAGAGCAAACAAAATGAGACTTTAATAGAAGTGAAATTAATATCCTCAGAAGAACATCATAACTATGAAAAAAGAACAGGTATTATAAAAATGCAACTTTAGATCTTAAAAATAAAAAATGTTTTTATTATTGCAATAAAACTCAATATATCGGCTGAATGATAGAATGGACACTAGTGAAGAGCAAGTTAATAAGCTGAATACCCAGCCCTAAATGCAGCACAACAGAATGAATGGGTGGGAAGTGTGACATAAAGGTTGAGGCTTGTGAGCGGCGCCTGGGTGGCTCAGTCGGTTAAGCATCTGACTCTTGCTTTCCTCTCAGGTCACGGTCTTACAGTCGTGAGATCGAGCCCTGCATCAGGCTCCGTGTTCAACACAGTCTGCTTAAGATTTCTTTTCTCCCTCTCCCTCTCCCTCTGCCCCTCCCCACTGCTCCCTCTCTCTCTCTCTCTCAAATAAATAAACCTTTAAAAAAAAAAAAAAAAAGAAGTTGAGGCTTGAGAGAAAGTCCCAGAAAATCTTGAATCCACCAAATAGGAGTTCCAAGGAAAAAGAGAGAGAAAGAGGACTGAAAAAATAATAATAAAAACAATGACAGGAGAACATCAAAAGAAGTGAGTCTCCAGATTTAAAGGGACTAATAAAAATGAAGCAGGAAGAAAAACAACCATAGTTATTAAAGGGGTTCAAAACAAATCTCCCCAAAATGTGTCACTTTGGCATGTGGACTATTTTTAAATGAAAATCAAGACCCAGAAAACTCAGGAAAAACTTTTACTACTCCCTTAATGACCTGAAAGAATTTAGATAGGGGCCTGCCCCAGAAAAAAACTATTACCAGAGATAATTTTTTTTATCTGAATGACAGATCTGTATGGCAGGGCAAACACCTAATTACCAAACATCTGTTTTCCTTATTGTCCTGTGAATCACCCTCCTCCCCTTTGAAGCCCCAGGTCCCTATCCCATGCGTTAGCTGAAGTTGGCATGTAAGCAGGAACTGCCCAGCTCGCCCTTGGGTCTCATACTCTTAGGGGGCCCCTCATACATATGTAATTAAATTTGTTGTCTCCTGTTAATCTGCCATATGTTAATTTAATTAGTAGACCAGCCAAATAACCTTGAAGGGTAGAAGAAAATTTTTTTCCTCCCCAATAATCTGTTCTTATGAAATATTAAAGGAGAAGAATAATCTTAAAACCCTTCAAAGAAGAAAAATAATTATCTGCAAAGAAGCAAGAATCCAACTGGTGTTAAATTTTATTACAGCAATGCTGGATACAAGAAGTCAATAAAGCAAATTTCCAAAGTAGCAAATGAAAATAATTTGAATCTAATTTAAATTTGAATCTAAACACCTAAAATATCCACCAGTAACAGGATGATTAGATGAGATAGAGTATATTCATATGACATGCTATAATTCAGCAGTTAAATATAATGCCATCTCTAAGACATATTGTTAGTGAAAAAGCAAGTTACAGAAATATGTCAGTCATGGTTCAACCAGGGAAACAGAATCAGTAAGAAATACGTAATAGGAGATTTATTGCAAAGACTTGGCTTATGCAATTATCAGGGCTGGCTAGGCAAGTTGGAAAATCACAAGGCAGGCCATCAGGAAGGGAGTTATCTACAACTGTCAGGCACAAACTGAAACTGCTGCCCCCAGACAGAATTTCCTCTTCAGGGAAGACTAAGCAGCTGCTCTTAAGAGCTTTCAAATAACTCAATCAGTTCCACCCAGATTATCTAGGAAAATCTCCCTTCCTAATAAGTCAACTGGTTATGGACTTTAATCACGTCTACAAAACAGCTTCAAAGCAACACCTAGATTAGCGTTTGATGGGATAACTGGGAACTATATAGTCTAGCCAAGTTGACACATAAAACTGACCATCACAACCACATGTATATGAATGTATATACACATTTGTATTATGATACAGACGCACTATTGGACTGTGAGTGTCTATATTTGTATGGAGACAGAGAGTCAGGAAGGATGCACACCAAATGGTAACAATGAAACAGTAAAAATTGAAAAGGGGAGTGGTGTAGGGCAAAGAGGAGATTCACTTGTTATTCTTTATAGTTCTGGTGGGGGATGTTGATAAGGAGGGAGACACACATGTGCAGGGACAGGAGGTAGATGAGAAAGCATCTCATGAGAAATTAAAAATTCAGTTTAATTTTTCCGTGAACCTAAAATTACTCTAAAAAATAAATTCTATTCTTTTTTTTAAGATTTTATTTTATTTTTTATTTTTATTTTCATTTTTACTCATATGACTTTTTTAGAAAAAGAGAGCATGCATGAGCAGGGATGGGGAGAGGTAAAGGGAGAGGGAGAGAGAGAATTTTTTTTAAGATTTTATTTATTTATTTGTCAGAGAGAGAGAGGGGGAGAGAGAGCACAAGCAGGGGGAGGGGCAGGCAGAGGGAGAGGGAGAAGCAGGCTCCCCGCTGAGCAGGGAACCCAATGTGGGTCTCGATCCCAGGACCCTGGGATCATGACCTGAGCCAAAAGCAATGCTTAACTGACTGAGACACCCAGGTGCCCGAAGAGAGAGAATCTTAAACAGGCTGCACATCCAGCACGGAGCCCAACAAGGGGCTTGATCTCACAACCCCAAGATCATGACCTAAGCCAGAATAAGGAGTCAGATGCTTAACTGACTGAGCCACCCCGGCACCCCTAAGATTTTATTTTTAAGTAATCTCTACACCCAAAGTGGGGCTTGAATTCACAACCCTGAGATCAAGAGTCCCATGCTCCACCGACTGAGCCAACAAGGCGCCCTGCTGTTCTTTTTTTTTAATGACAGATTACTTACAAAAAAAACCCCAAAAACAACAATCAGGTTGTTAGCAGAGCTCTAATCAGCAAAAATAAATGCCAAAAGGTAGCAGGAAAATATCTTTTACATACCTAAAGTAAAGAACTCATAACCTAGAATGCTATACATAATAAATTATTCAAGAAGGAAGATAATTCAATATATATATTCAAGTATGAAGAAATAAGAGTTTACTCACTGACATTTGTGAAGAAACTGCTGAAGAATATGTATGCATCAGCCATAAAACTGATACAAAGAATGAAGGAGGAAATTCAATGGTGAGCAAATTCATTTGAAAAACACAGCTAAACTAAATGAAGTATTGAGTGAGAAAAAAATAATCACAGTATGGGGTGCCTGGGTGGCTCAGTTGGTTAAGCGTCTAACTCTTGATTTTGGCTCAGGTCATGATCTCAGGGTCCTGGGATCGGGCTCCACGTTCAGCAGGGAGCCTGCTTGAAGATTTTCTCTCTCCCTCTCCCTCTGCCTCTCCCCACCCCATTCTCTCTCTCTCTAAAATAAAAATAAATAAATCTTTTTTTTTTAAATGATTTCATTCATTTGACAGAGAGAGACACAGTGAGAGAGGGAACACAATCATGGGGAGTGGGAGAGGGAGAAGCAGGCTTCCCACAGAGCAGGGAGCCCAATGCAGGGCTCGATCCCACTGGGATCATGACCCAAGCCGAAGGCACACGCCCAACGACTGAGCCACCCAGTCACCCCCAAAATAAATAAATCTTAAAAGGAAAAAAAATAACGACAATAATTTCCATGGATGTGTGTAAAAATTGGAAAATTCTAGATAACAATACTAGGAAAGCTGACGGAAAATTCTAGATAACAATACTAGGAAAGGGTGTTTCAACTTGAAATAAAAAATTATAAATATTTCTGCTGCTTTTGGAAGAGAACAGCTAATGATTAACCTTAGAACTTGTTGGAGAAGGGCACCTGGGTGGCTTAGTTGGTTAAGCGCTCAACTCTTGATTTTGGCTCAGGTCATGATCTCAGGGTCATGAAACTGAGCCCTGGAGTCAGGCTCCCCACTCAGTGAGGAGTCTGCTTCTCTCCCTCTTCCTCTCCTTCTGCCCCTCCCCCTGTATGTGTGCTCTCTCCCCCTAAAATAAATAAATAAATCTTAAAAAAAGGAAAGAACTTGTTGGAGGAATGTAAAACTAAGATACATGTTAAAAATTTAAGAGTAACTTTTAAAGCAAACCATGAGAATTAAGAAAAAAGTACTACTCCAACAAAAGGAGCAAGAATAACAGTAGAAAAAGCAAGTAGGGGTAAAAGCTTGGTAAAAAGATGACATAAGATAGGATAAATTCTAAGGAAATTAATAAATTTTTGAAAATTTATCTTTAGAACACTACCCATCAAAACCTATAGGGTCATTAATCCAGTATGTAAGTGAAAAATCATAGTTTTACATGCATTTATTATAAAACAAGAAGCTGTCAACTTAAGTCAAAAAAATTTAAAAAGTTGGAAGGAGGAAATAAAGGCAAAGGTAGAAATTAAAGAAACAAGGATCAAAGAATTTTAAAATAGAGTTAAATTGCAAAATCAAAACCTGCTTCTCTTAAAAGAGTAGTAAATAAAAAAAAACCTTTAAAAGCCTTCCTAAGGAAAAAAGAGAGTAGACACAGATTATATTAAGAATAGAAAAAGGGTCAGACGTACAGATAAAGAATAGATTTTTTTTTAATTTAAAAAATGTTTGAAAATGTTTTGGCAATTTAAAAATTAATGACAAACACATTTTTAGAAAACTTATCAAGTTGGCTGAAAAAGAAATTTAACACCTGATTCACCCAATATTATCAAAGAAACTGAATTGGTTGATAAAAATTTCCATCTCTTAAAGGCACTAGACCCAGAGAAGTCACAGGACAGATTTAGCAATCTTTGAAGAAATAGGTTGTTTCTGGTCCGCTGGGAAGAAGGCAGAGTAGGAGGGCCCTAAGCTCGCCTCCTCCCACAGATACAACTAGATAACACTCACAGCAATGTAAATCACCCAGAAAATGACCCAAGACTTACACAAGAAAGAGAAGAAGTCACATTGAAGAAGGTAGGAAGGGCAAAGACACAGAAGATGTGGTCTAGGAGCTAAATGGATCGTGGACGTCCTTGGTGGAGAGGGAGCTGGTGGTGCAGAGAAGGGTACAAAACAGACTTGCACACTGGAGAGCCCACAAACGGGGAGGACAAATCCCCAAAACATTTGCCTTTGAAAGAGAGAGAGGCCGAACTTCATGAGTTCTTATAACTAGTGGGACTTGAAGCCTGGAATCTTAAAAATTGGCAGGCTCACCTCTGGGAGAGCCTGGAGGTGTTAGAAAGCAGAGTCCCCACCCTTAAAGAGACAGCCAACAAACAGCCCATGCAGATACAGCACTAGAACCAACAGTTTGAAAAACAGACGGGGCAGACAGGAGGGAGAGTGATTTCCTCATATCAGAATGTGGCCCAGAGAGATAAGGATCATGGGAAGACCCCTCCAGGGACAAAGGAACTGGCAGGTGCCATTTCCCTCCCCCTGGCCCCCAGATAAAACAATGGCCATCTGTGGGAACAAGCGCTGTGTCAATACTTGCTACCTAACTTGTTTGCACCAAGCCCCCAACCCCTTGCTTGGGCAGATCCACCCTTCCCAGTGCTGCAGGGCCCCTCCCCAAGAAGACCAGGCCACCTGTCCACTACATCTCCAGACCAGCACATTTTGCGGGACCTCAGTTCCTGCAGCAGCAAGGGCAGGTCTCATTTTGCAAGGAGACCACTGCACATCTTGTTTAAATGCACCCCCACCACTGTTGGGGACCAAACACTGCCCACAATAGGCAAAGAGAGCTTCTGCAGACAACTGGACAGAAGGAAAAAGAGGCCAAGACTCAACAGCAGAGCACACACAACACAGAGGAGACACTCCCTGAAGCCCCAGGGAACAGGGGACACTGCATTGCAAGGCACTACAGGACCTCTTCTTCATAAGGCTACTATTGTTAAGAGCAAGAGAAGTAGCTGATTTTCCTAAGACACAAGAACAGACATGGTTAGACAAAATGAGGAGACAGAGAAATATCTCCCAAATGAAAAGACAGCACAAAACCACAGTAAGAGACTTAAGTGAAATGGATATAATTCTGATAGAGAATTTAATGATCATAAAGATATTCACTGGACTTGAGAAAAGAGTGGAAGACATCAGTGAGACCCCTTAACACATAGATGAAAAAGAACCAATCAGAGATCAACAAGACAATAAATGAAATTAAAAATATACCTGTTGGAATAAATAGCAGGCTAGATGAAGTAGAGGAATGAATTAATGACCTGGAAGACAGGAATGGAAAGTAACCAAGGTAAGCAAAAGAGAGAAAAGAAAATTATGCAAATTGAGAATAGTCTTAAGGAACTCAGTGACTCCATCAAGCATAATAACATTTGTATTGTAGGGGTCTCAGAAGAATAACAGAAAAGGTGGCAGAAATTTTATTTGAAGAAATAATAGCTGAAAACTTCCCTAATTTGGGGAGTGAAACAGATATCCATATCCAGGAGGCATAGAGAGTGCCCCAAAAACTCAACCCAAGGGGGTCCACACCAAGACACATAGTAATTAAAATGGCAAAAAGTAGAGATAAAGAAAATATTTTAAAAGCAGCAAGAAAAAAGAAGACAGTTACTTACTAGGGAAACCCCATAAGGCTATCAGCAGATTTTTCAACAGAAACTTTGCAGGCCAGAGGTAGTGACATGATATATTCAAAGAGCCAAGAGGGAAAAATATGCAGTTAAGAATACTCTGTCCAGCAGGACTTTCATTCAGATAGAGTTTCCCAGACAGGTGTGCCTGGGTAGCTTGGTCAGTTAAGCCTCCAACTCTTGATCTCAGCTCAGGTCTTGATCTCAGGGGTGTGAGTTCAAGCCCCTCATTAGACTCCACGCTGGGTGTGGAGCTTACTTTAAAAAAAAAATGGAGTTTCCCAGACAAATAAAAACTAAAGGAGTTCATGACCACTAAACCAGCCCCACAAGAATTATTAAAGGGGACTTTTTGAGTGGAAACGAAAGACCATAAGGGAGAATATGAAAAGCAAAAAACACAAAAGCAGTAAAATAAGTATTTCTGTACAAATCAGTCAAGGGATTCATAAAATAAAAAGATGTAAAATATGACACCACATACCTAAAATGTGGAAGAAGAGGGGAAAAGAATGGGTTTTAACTTAAGCAACCATCAACTTAATATAGATTGCTATATACAGAAGATGTTATATACAAACCTAATGATAACCACAAATCAAAAACCGCTAATAGATATTCAAAGAATAAAGAGAAAGGAATCCAAGAATATCACTAAAGAAAGCCAACAAGCAAGAGAGGGAAAGATCAAAGAAAATCTATTGAAACAACCAAAAAACAAGTAACAAAATGGCAATCGATACGTATATCTATCAATATTTACTTTGAATGTAAATGGACTAAAGGCTTCAATCAAATGACATAGGGTGACAGAGACCCATCTGTATGCTACCTACAAGAGACTCAGTTCAGACCAAAAAACACTGCAGATTCAAAGTGAGGGGATGGAGAAATATTTATCATGAAAATGGATGTCAAAAGAAAGCTGGGTAGTAATACTTAAATCAGACAAAACAGACTTTAAAACAAAGATTGTAACAAGAGACAAAGAAAGACACTGTATAATAAAAGGGACAATCCAACAAGAGGATACAACAATTGTAAATATTTTTGCACTCAAATACATAAATCAGTTAATAAAAAACATAAAGGAAATAATTGATAGTAATACAATAATAGTAGGGGATTTTTAACACCCCACATACATCGATGGATGGATAGTCCAAGCAGAAAATCAACAAGGAAACAGTGGCTTTGAACGACACACTGAAGCAGATGGATTTAACAGACATTCAGAACATTCATTCCTAAAACAGCAGAATACCACATTCTTTTCAAGTGCACATGGAACATTCTCCAGAATAGATCACGTATTAGGCCACAAAACAAGTCTCAACAAATTCAAAAAAATTGAAGTCAGACCATGCATCTTTTCTGACCACAATGTTATGAAACTAGAAACCAACCAGAAGAAAAAGTCTGGAAAGAGCACAAATACATGGAGGTCAAATTACACGCTACTAAACAATGAATGGGTCAACCAAGAAATACAAGAAGAAATAAAAAATTTCATAGAAACGAACGAAAATCAAAACATAATGGTCCAAAATCTTTGGGATGCAGCAAAAGTGGTTCTAAGAGGAAAGCTTATAGCAATACAGGCCTGCCCCAAGGAACAAGAAAAAATCTGAAATAAACAATCTAACTTTTACCTAAAGGAGCTAGAAAAATAAGACCAACAACATTCAAACCCAGCAAAAGGAAGGAAATAATAAAAATTAGAATAGAAATAAATGATATAGAAACTAAAAAATTAAAAGAACAGGTCAATGAAACCAGCAGCTGATTCTTTGAAAAGATCAACAAAATTGATAAACCTCTAGCCAGACTCATCAAAAAAAAAAGAGAGAGAGAGAACCCAAATAAACAAAATCACTAATGAAAGAGGAGAAATAACAACCAACACCACAGAAATACAAATAATTTTAACAGAATATTATGAAAACCTATATGCCAACAAATTCAACAATCTAGAAGAAATAGATAAACTCCTAGAAACATATAAATTATCAAAACTAAAACAAGAAGAAATAGTTAATTTGAACAGACCAATTACCAGCAGTGAAATTGAATCAATAATCAAAAAACTCCCAAAAAACAAAAGTCCAGGACCAGACAGCTTCACGGGCAAATTCTACCGAACATTTAAAAAAGAGTTAATACCTATTCTTCTCAAACTATTTCAAAAAATAGAAAGGGAAGGAAAACTTCCAAAATCATTCTGATGAGGCCAGTATCACCCTGATACCAAAACCAGACAAAAACACTACAAAAAAGAGAACACAGGCCAGTATCTCTCATGAATATAGATGCAAAAGTCCTCAACAAAATATTAGCAAACTGAATCCAACAGTATGTTAATAAAAAAATCATACACCACAATCGAGTGGGATTTATTCCCAAGATGCAAGCGTGGTTCAATAGTCCCAAAACAATCACCATGATATGTCACATCACTGAGAGAAAGGATAAAAACCATATGATCATTTCAATAGATGCAGAAAAACCATTCAACAAAGTACATCATACATGCATGATAAAAACTCTCTGTTAAGTAGGTCTACAGGGAACATACCTCAACATAATAAAGAACTTATATGAAAAATCCACAGTCAACATCATAATCAATGGTGAAACAATAGAACTACCCTTTGATCCAGTAATTGTACTACTGGGTATTTCCCCAAAAATACAAAAACACTAATTCAAAAGGATACATGCATTCCTATGTTTATTGCAGCATTATTTACAATAGCCAAAATACGGAAGCAGCCCAATGTCCATCAACAGATGAATGGATAAAGAAGTGGTATGAGTACACACACACACACACACACATGATGGAATATTATTCAGTTATAAAAAGGAATGAAATCTTGCCATTTGCAATGGCATGGATGGAGCTAGAGAGTATAATGCTAAGCAAAGCAAAATAAGTCAGTCAGAGAAATACAAATACCATATGATTTCACTCACAGGTAGAATTTTAGAAACAAAACAAACCAGCAAAGGAAAAAAAAGAGAGAGAGAGAGACAAACTAAGAAACAGAGTCTTAACTATGAGAATAAACTGATGGTTACCAGTGGGGAGTGGGGTGGGGGGATGGGTGAAACAGGTGATGGGGATTAAAGAGTACACTTACCATGATGGAAAAACAAAATAAAGAAAAAGAGGGGGAAAAAAGAAACAGGTTATTTCTATCTTATATAAACTTTTGCAGAGAATAGAAAAAGAAAATTACCCTTATAAGGCCTCTTAACCAAATTGGACAATAAAAGAAAATTAGAGACCAATCTCACCTCAACATGAATGCAGTAATGCTATATAAACTTTAGTAAATGGAATCCGCATTATATTCTGACATTTAGGGTTTTCAATCACTTTTTTCCAAGATTAAAAAACAATAATAATACCATTTGCCACATACATAGATGAAGGAGAGACTCCATATGTTCTTCCCAATAGATTAACACACATGATTTGATAAAAATTTAACTCATTCATGAAAAAACAATTTCGTAGCAAACTTTCCTTACCTTCATAAAGGTACAAAACTAAAACAAACAAAAAAATCCCACTCAATGGTGAAAATATTTCTAATAATAATAGCCCTTATTGAATTTCATGTTTTACATAATTTCACATGTATTAAATAATTTAATCCTAAGAACCCCAATAGCAAGGTATTATCTTCTCCATTTGACAAGTGGAAAATGTGACAGAGAGAGGTTAAGTAACTTGCCCAAAATCACACGGGTAGTAAGAGGTAGAGCTGGGATGTGAACCCAGGCACATTAGCCTCAAAGTCCATCCATACTTTTAACTAGGATGCCATAATTTCTTGAAAAATATCCAAAACCGCTTAATTTCCACTGCCCATGTAGACCATGTACTCCTGGATTGAATGTAGATTCTGTCTAGTCCTGTTTGAGCAGAATTTATGTGGGCCCTAGAACTTGTGTCTTAGGGTCACTTTCCCCTGAGGTCCCCATATCCATTTCAGCGATAGAGTCATCCTCAGTAGATTCCTGAACAGAATCTGTTATTCATGCTCCTAAAGGTTATGCCCCTTGGGGTCTACCAAGGATCAATACTTCTGCCATGTTCTCTCCCCACCAAAACTAACCTTTTTCAGCTTTTGGATTTTCTCTACTCTTAAGAACTTACTTCACTTCAATGGGATGCAGAAGATCTTCCCTTTCTCACATTGCTTTCTGTGGTGGAGATCCATGACAAAGACTACCTGGTCTTCCAGGCTACATTTCCTCTACTCTTTTTAAGAAGGTTCCCTTAGTTTTATAAATGTTATCCTGCCCCTCAGAGTGATCCCTTTCCTTCTCAAAAAACCTGTAAGCAGCCTTGTTTGGTGGGACTGAGTGGTCTCCCTTTATTATTTCCCCTTGATTTAGGGCTCAGACATTTGGTCTGCTAACATAGTCTTTTATTTTTGTTTTGGGAAGGCTCCCATAAGACAGAAGTATAAAGCCAAGGAGTTACTGAATGATCAAATCACCCACTGTTTACCGAATCTTGCCCACCTTCACCTCCATTGGATAAATTCATACTCTCCCAATGGACTTCAAGCCCAGAGTCAATCACTTTGGTCGCCCCTGGTTCCTTGTAGTATTTCTCCTCTTTCCTGTGCTTCTCTTTTGAGAAGATTTAACTCTAGAAATTCTTGGTCCCCTAGGGCTCAGGAGATACAAAAATCTTTACCTAAGTAACTTCATCACTTTGAGACCGAATTAATAATATGTGAAAGATTCTAATTGCCCACATTCTAGACTTAAAAGTCTATTCAGATTTTTTGTAACCACTGTGACTAGCTCTCCTGTTCTTCAAGGGAACATCCCCAAGGGCACCTGCAGTTAGTCAGGTATCCCCTGGATTTGTGCTCACTCTGGGAGGATTAGTCTGGTTTCCTCTGTTACATTTTTTAAGACTCTAGTCACTCTCTCCAACCTATTAATTTTTAATTACCCCCCCCCTTTAAAGTCCTACTCAGTAAGCTGTCAAGTCTGGTTATTGTTGCTGTGTTTTCCTTTCTGTACGTTGAGTGTGGCCTTCAAGATCTCCCCTTTCCTGTTCTGTCTAATGTGCTCTCCCAAATTCCAACAATTCCTTTAAGGAAATCTTAATTTTTCTTTCTCTCAAGCATTCTCTAGCTTGTCTTCTGCTATTTCCTCAGCCATGTTTTTGGGCATCGCTATACTATAAAAAATGAGAAATTCACCTTATTATATAAAAAGGAATTTAATGAAGGTCAATGATAAAGTAACTACTTCAAAGAGTTTTACCATCAGCATTGTGAACCCCAAGTCCATAAAAACCTGAGTTCTCTTGCCTCCAAGAAGTCAAATCCCAAATGCACCAGTACTTATCAACCTTCTGCTTGTGTCACAGTTGCTAATGTCCCACTGAACCAAGTAAGTCACGTGGCTAAACCCAGAGTCAATGTGGGAGGGAACTATGAATGGTCATAAATACTGGGAGCCATGATTCATTGGAGACCACCAATATAAAAGCCTACCTACCACCCTACCATTAGATGTACATGCATTTTAACAATATGCTTCTTGGGGCACCTGGGTAACTCAGCCAGTTAAGTGTCTACTCTTGGTTTCGGTTCAGGTCATGATCTCAGGGTTGTGAGATGGAGTCCCAAGTCAGGCTCTGGACTGGGCATGGAGTGGACTTGGGATTCTCTCTCCCTCTTTTTCTGCTTCTTCTCTCTCTCAAAGAAAAAAAAAAAGTTTCTTCGCCATCACTACATTCATGATCAATTCTTGCTGCTGTCCTTTCTTCAGTTTCTTTCTTAATTATTCATATTTCAGTTTTAGAGCCTTTTCTCAATGGCCAATCATTTTATTAAATCTTTAGATTTCAATCTAGAAAAGGAAAACTGAGTGACTTCATAACGCTCTGTGACAGATTATTATATGAGTTAGGAGGAATAGCTATACTGTTTTAATTCCAAGAAGTAAGAAAGGAAAAGGAAAAAAGCTTAAGATAGGGCAGATGAAAAGATGCAAAAAAATACCTGGTGTCTCAGTTGCAACACAGACATCTGAGCAGTCCCTACAGGATCTACAGAATATATTTCAGCCATTATGTCTGCCATAGTTGAATTATATCATTTCTAGAGCTGTGGAAAGACAAGCAGGACCACCTAAGTTATGACTAACATTAAAGTGTCCTCTGAGTATCAAACACAGGGATGAAAAAGATGCAGTCCTTGTCTCTGAGGAGCTCATACTTAAGTGTCAGAAACAGATTATCAAGTAACTAAAATACAGAGTTAAAAAAAATTTTAAATAAGAAATTAAAAAATAATGGGCAACTGCCCTTTACTTATACCAAACTCAGTTTGGCTAACCTGAGGGAATGGGACTTAGAAAAGGAGAAACAGGGGGAAGAGGAAAAAAATTGGACATGCTTGAGAAGGACTGGGGAACAGAAGAAAATGGAATCTACATATAAGAGATAAAGAAAAGGTAATGTTTTGCCTGCTTCATTTTATCTAGACTGAAGATGGATAAGAAGTAGACTAGATAAAATTTTAAAATTTTAAGTTCTAAACTATATTCTTGAATTCCCAATACCCACCCCCTTCTCATCCAGAAGGCATTTTATAAAGTATGGAGAATCCTATCCTGACAAAGTAGATACCATTCTTCAGATTAAGGCCAGAGGGTTGTGTGAATTGAAAGGAAGAAACTTAAGAGACTTGTCACTTAAGACATGTGACTTCTAGGCCATGTTATAGCTGCACTTGGATTAGTCTAGAGCTCTGAAACCAATATGAAAGGGTTTCACAACTCAAATATGGCAGATGAGCTCATTTTAAAAGTGCCAAATTCCTTTTATGGAATAATACAGAAAAACCGGTGGGGAACAACTATTAGTGGTATTTTTCATTGACATTCTAAACCCACACAAACATTAGTAATCTAGATAACTAGATTAGTAAAATTACATAATCTAGAATCAATGAACTAGAATGAAGAAACTCGATAAAATCAAACCTTGAGGTACATATTTTTCTATAGAATTTAGTACTTCACAGTGGCTGATTTATGAGCAATTGTAGAAATTTTGTGTTTTGAATGTTGTGTATTGAGATTAAAAAAAAACAAACACGCTGATGCTGTTCTAAAGAAATACCATAAAGACGGGTAGTAAGAGGCCCTGTGTTTGGTTTTGTACAATACAGAATACTTGTGAACACCCTCCCTCTAACATTTCATCCTAAATGTTTAGGAAACCAGCTGAGCCATTTCTCTCCATAATGTAGATACGGTTTAACAAATGGAATTCCCAGATCAGTTCCTCCATTTAAATGTGATACAGGTACCACTAGATTTATAGCACACCGAGGATAAACTCCGGATGTAGCTATAACCAGGACTTGCAACATGCAGATAAAGGAGAAAAGGAATCCTCGGTCCCCTTTATCCTAACTTTTAAAATAGAAAACGGGGTGGGTGGCTCAGTCGTCCAGCGTCTGCCTTTGGCTCAGGTCAGGATCCCAGGCTCTTGGGATCAAGCCCCATGTCAGGCTCCCTGCCCGGCGGGAAGCCTGCTTCTCCCTCTCCTGCTCCCCCGCTTGTGTTCCCTCTCTCGCTGTGTCTCTCTGTCAAATAAATAAATAAAATCTTTAAAAAATAAATAAACAGGGGGGCGACTGGGTGGCTCAGTCGTTACGCGTCTGCCTTCAGCTCAGGGTCCTGGGATCGAGCCCCGCATCGGACTCCCCGCTCTGCGGGAAGCCTGCTTCTCCCTCTCCCACTCCCCCTGCTGGTGTTCCCTCTCTCACAGTGTCTCTCTGTCAAATAAATAAATAAAGTCTTAAAAAAAAAAATGAAAGAAGTGTTTCTGTGTTAACTAAACTCCCGAGAGCACAGGCACACCCCAGACAAATATGGGGCCAGTGAGGCTATGGGTCAAAACACGTCCTCCCTTGGGGCGCCTGGATGCCTCAGCGGTTGGGCGTCTGCCTTCGGCTCAGCTCATGATCCCAGAGTCCTGGGATCGAGCCCCGCATCGGACTCCCCGCTCTGCGGGAAGCCTGCTTCTCCCTCTCCCACTCGCCCTGCTGGTGTTCCCTCTCTCGCAGTGTCCTTCTCCGTCAAATGAATAAAATCTTTAAAAGCAAACAAACACGTGCTCCCCAACGAAGCCTCCAGGCCCCGGGCGCGAGGCCGCGAACTCAAACGGACTCCCTTAGAATTTCTCCAGGAAACGTTGGGTGGGGGTGGAGTTGGGCGCCGCGAGCGCCCAGTGGCTGCAGTCTGACCTGCTGTCCAGTTTGAGAACATTGCCTTTCCTTCCCAGAAATGAGCTTCAGGCCTTCCAGCGTGGTGCGGGAGGCCTGGCCCGAGGTGGAGGCGGAGCGGGAACCCGAGGCCGGGCCTGGGCCAGACTCCGCGCGGCCGTCGGAGGTGGAGGCAGGCCCGCGGGCAGAGCCGCTCCCCGCCTCCAAGCAGGACCCAGAGCAGCTCTTGGAGTCAAGTCAAGGGCGGGAACCCGAGCTGAACTGGGCTTCGGGGCAGAGCACGCAGTCCCTTGGGGCGTCCCAGCCCCAGTCGGGGTCAGTGCAGGGGCGTTCAAGTCCGCCGGCTCCCGGGTCGGGCAATCGGTTGTCGGGGAGACCCGGTTGCCGCACCAACTGCCTAGAGGCGCCCCTCTCCCGCGCCTTCGGAAGGCTGGGCTGGGAGGTGGGCTCGCACCCCTGGATCTTCCTGCTGGTGTCCATGGTGCTGACGGCCACTCTGGGCACTGGCTTGATTTACTTGCCCACGGATGTAGAAGAAAACCTCGAGGAGCAGTACACCCCCATAGGGAGCCGGGCCAAGGCTGAGCGGCGCTTTGTGCAGGGACATTTCACCACCAACGACTCTTACCTCTTCTCCATCTCCAGGAAGAGCACCGAAGTCAACTTTGCTTGTATTCTGGCGGTCTCCAACACTGCCTCACTGCTGGAACAAGAAATCCTAGAGGAAATTGGTAAATTGGACGACGTGGTACAGGATCTGTATGTGACAGAGGAAAACGGAGCCCAGATCCGCTACAGTCAGGTGTGCGCTAAGAACCAGGGCCTCTGCGTGCCCTCCAACCCACTCCTGGCTGCCTGGAAGATGAACAAGAACCTCGACCTGAGACACATCACCTTCCCAATCTTCAACCAAACGGGTCAGCCCATCTACCTGGCCGGCACCATTGGGGGAACCCTTTTCGGCAAGAGGATGGGAATGAACCAGTTACTCGTGAAGGCCAAAGCCATGCGGCTTCTGTACTACCTGAAGACGGAGGATGGAGAGGTCAACGAGCTTAGCAAGATGTGGTTGATCCATTTCCTGAACCAGTCTAGCAACATGAAAACGAGTCTGGCCCTGAAGAAGATCCAGGTACCTGGTGGTTGGGCTTGATAGGGAGGCCAGGAGAAGGTGGGAGGAATAAGGACACTTTTTCCAAGGATCATAGCAGTAGCACTCCCTGATTATTTGATGGAGTCCTTGGCTTGAAGCTGGGAGTGCTCTACTCTATTTGGTACTTAATCCAGAGGCCTTAATCTCACACATCAAAGGTTGCCACAAATCTTAAATCCTTAGTAATGTTCTGGTGGAAAACACAAATCCTACATCCTCAAGGTAGGTCTGTTCCATACAGACATTGATCATCAGGTTTCCTAGTCAAATGACTTTGAAATTCCTACTTTTAGTTAAAGTCTCTGCTGTTTGGGCGAGCCCCCTAAAATTTGTTTGGAGTTCACTGAAATAAAAAATAAATAAAAAATTAAAAAGAAAAACCTTTAAGCAGAAGTTCCATGGTGTTTTTGAAAAGAGAACTAGCTTAGCATTTTCCAAGTAAGTGATCGCACCCAGGCACATGCTAACTATTCTGTAACGTTGGGCCAGCAAGCCTACTAGTACTTGTGAATAAGCCTGGTCAAAGTGAGACAACTACTGGAAAAAGCTTTTGAATGCTAGAGCTTTCTGAAATATCAATGCAATTAAAATAGTAAAAGACAACAACCTAATAAAATTTAGAAAAAGCGACACTTTTCTGTGGCTGTTAATGACTTCACAGTCTTATACAGAACTCAGATTTTGTATAGTCAGGAGTTTTTTTGTTTGTTTGTTTGTTTTTTAAAGATTTATTTATTTGAGAGAGCGAGAATGAGAGAGAGAGAGAGAGTACATGAGAGGGGGGAGGGTCAGAGGGAGAAGCAGGCTCCTTGCTGAGCAGGGAGCCCGATGCGGGACTCGATCCCAGGACTCCGGGATCATGACCTGAGCCGAAGGCAGTCGCTTAACCAACTGAGCCACCCAGGCGCCCTGTATAGTCAGGAGTTTTAAACTTTGGGTTTTTGCAAGAAACTTCGGAAAGCATGTCAGGGATTTGTGGGAAGAAGCAAATCTATGTTGCCTTCTTTATTCTAAAGTCATAGTTCACATATTTTGATCTTTTACTAAATTTTAACCTGTTGTTTCAATGAATAAGCTATAGTGTTTCAGTAGTGTTTATAACACACACAGATATTGGAGTGAAAAGTTATTTACTTGTGTATATTTTTGTGGCAGGTGGTCTATTTCACATCACTTTCCAGACAACTGGAATTTGAAGCAACTTCTAAAACCGTGATCCCTCTGTTCCACTTGGCATACGTTCTAATCGTATTATTCGCAATCACATCATGCTACAGGTAAAACAGCTTTACTGGTTGTTTAACTCTTTTTAAAAATTATTTGCGTGTGATGAAATACATATAAAAGATATAAAATATGTCATTTCAATCATTTTTCAGTGTACTATTCAGTGGCATTAATTAGGTTCACACTGTCAACCGTTGAATTAGATTCAACGTGCAACCGTCACAACTATCTGTTTCTAAACATTTTCCATCTCTCCAAACAGAATTTGTATAAGCATTCGGCAGTAACCTTCCATGGCCCCAGTCCCGGTTAACCTTCATCTACTTTCTATCCCTATGAATTTGCCTATTCTAGAGATTTCATATGAGTGGAATCTTACAATATTTGTTCTTTTGTAACTCGCTCATTTCACTTAGCACAATGTTTTCAAGGTTCAACTATGACGTAGCATGTATCAAAACTTCATTCCTTTTTATGACGGACTAATATTTCATCGTGTATAAACAGCACTGTTTATCCATTTATCTGTTGATGGGCACTTGGAATGTTTCCACCTTTTGGCTATTGTAAATAATGCTACAATGAACCCTGGTGTACAAATATTTGTTTGAGCTTCTGTTTTCAATTCCTTTCAGTATATACCTAAGAGTTGAATTGGTGAGTTGTATGATAATTCTTTGATGAACAGCCAAACTGCTTGCCACAGAGGCTACCCCATTTTATATCCTACCAGCAATGTATAAGGGTTCCAATTTCTGCACATCCTCACCAACACTTGTTACTTTTTGTTTTATTGATTATAGCCATCTTAGTAGTGGCAAAGTGTGGCTTGATTTACAATTCCCTAATTACTGATGTTGTTCAGTATCTTTTCATGTGCTTATTGGCCATTTGCCTATCTTCTTTGGAAAGATGTCTATGCAAGTCCTTTGCCCATTTTTTAATCGGGTTGTTTGTCTTTTGGTTGTTGAGTCCTGTTGTTAGTGAGTACTTTGTGTATTTTGGATATTAAACCCTTATCAGATATATGATTTGTAGGGGTGCCTGGGTGGCTCAGTTGAGCATACCAACTCTTGGTTTCAGCTCAGCTCATGATCTCAGGGTTGTGAGATCGAGCACCTCGTCAGGCTCAGTGTTGGGTGTGGAGCCTACTTAAGATTTTCTCTCCCCCCCGCCCCTCCCCCCTGCTCACGCTCTTGCTATCTCTCTCTTTCTCAAAAAAAAAAAAAAAGATACATGATTTGTAAATATTTCCTCCCACTCCGTGTACTGTCTCTTCACTTTTTTGATAATGTCTTTAATGCACAGGAGTTTTTAATTTTGATGAAATCCAATTTATCTTTTATCATTTTTCTTTTGTTACTTATGCTTTTGGTGTTACATCTATGAAGCCATTGACAAGTCCAAGGTCATGCACATTTTCCCTCTGTTTCCTTCTAAGAGTTTTATGGTTTTAGCTCTTATATTTAAGTTGTTGATCAGTTTTTAGTTCATTTTTGTATATGGTGTGAGTAGAGGTCATTCTACTCACATATGGAATTCATTCTTGCACATATGGAAATCCAGTTGTCCAGGTACCATGTGTTGAAGAGACTGTTCTTTCCAAGTTGGTTGGATTTGGCATCCTTGTCAAGAATCAATTGGCTGTAGATGTATGGGTTTATTTCTGGACTCTCAATTCTATTCCATTAGCCTACAAGTCTGTTGATTTGCCAGTACCACACTGTTTTGATTGCTGTAGCTTTGTTGTGAGTTTTGAAATCTGGAAATCACAGTCCTCCAGTTCTTTTCTTCTTTTTCAGGGATATCCAGGGATCCTTGCAATTCCATATGAATTTGACGGTTGGGTTTTCCATTTCTTAAGAAAAAAAAGGCCAATTGGAATTTTGTAATGAAGATTGTGTTGAATCTATAGGCTGTTTTAGGTGTGATTGACATTTTAACAATACTGTCTTCCTCCCCATGAACTAAGGATTTCTTTCCATTAATTTAGGTCTTCTTTAGTTTCTTTTACCAAATTTTTGTAATTTTTAGTCTTTCACTTCCTTGTTTAAATTTATTTCTAAGTATTTTATTATTTTAGACACTATTTAAATGGAATTGCTTTCTTCATTTCATTTTTGGATTGTTGATTGCACACAAATAGAAACAACTGATTTTTGTGTGTTGATCTTGTATCTTGCTTTGTTCAATTTGTTTATTAACTCTATTAGTTTTATTGTGGATTCTTTGGAATTTTCAGATATAGAATCATGTAATCATGTAAAAGGGAATAGTTATCTTCTTCATTTCCAGTTTGAATTCTTTTTATTTCTATTTCTTATCTAATTGCTCTGGCTAGCACTTCTACTTCAATGTTGAATGCCATTGGTGAAAATGGGCATCTTTATCTTGTTCCTGATTTTAGAGGGAACTCTTTCAGTCTTTCACTATTGAGTATAATGCTAGCTAAGCAGTTTTCATAAATACCCCTATTATTTTGAGGAAGTTCATTTCTATTCCTTGTTTCTTGAGGGTTTTTTTTTTTTTATCATAAATGGGTATTAGATCTTGTCAAATGCCTTTTCTGCATCTATTGAGATGATCATGTGCTTTTTATCCTTTGCTCTATTAGTGTGGTATATTACATTGATTGATTTTCCCATGTTGAACCACTCTTGCATTCCTGGGATAAATCCCACTTGGTCATGATGTATAATCCTCTTAATGTTCTATTGAATTGGGTTCACTAGAATTTTATTAAGGATATCTGCATCCATATTCATAAGAGATGTTGATCTGTAGTCTTCTTGTAGTCTTTGTCTTGCATTGGTATTAGTGTAATGTGGCCTCATAGAATGAGTTAGGAAGTGTTCCTTCCTTTTCAATTTTTTGGAAGGATTTGAGAAGGATTGGTGTTAATTCTTCTTTACGTGTTTAGTAAAATTCACCAGTGAAATGATTTGGTCTTGGACTTTTCTTTGTCGGGAGGTTTTTGATTACTGATTCAATCTTTTTACTTGTTACATGTCTGTTGAGATTTTCCATTTCATCTTGAGTCAGTTTAGGTCATTTGTGTGTTTCTAGAAATTTGTGCATTTCATCTAGGTTATCTAATTTGTTGGTGTAAGTTGTTTATAGTATTTTTTATAATCCTTTCTATTTCTCTAAAATCAGTAGTAATGCCTTCACTTTCATATCTGATTTAGTTATTTGGATCTTCTTTTTTCTTTGTCACTCTAGATAAAGGTTTGTCAATTTGTTGATTTTTTTATATAACCAACTTTTACTTTTGTTGATTCTCCTTTGTTTTTCTATTTTCAGTTTTATTTTTCTCTGTTCTAATCTTTTCATTTCCTTCCTTCTGTTAGCTTTGGGTTTTGTTTTGTTTCTATTTCTACAGAATGTCTAGAAATCGCCATAAGGTGATTTAAGATCTTTTTTCTTTTTTTAATGTAGTATAAATTTATCTGTGAGCACTGGTGTTGCTACATCCAGTAAGTTATGATATGGTATACTGTGTGTTTCTTTTCATTTGTTGCTAAGTATTTTCTAATTTCCTGTGTGATTTATTCTTTGGCCCATTAGTTGTTTAATTTCCATATATTTTGAATTATCCAGTTTTCCCTCTCTTATTGATTTGGAGCTTCATTCCATTGTTGGTTGAAAAGATACTTTGTGTAATTTCAATATTTTTACATTTTCAGACATATCTTGTAACCTAGCATATGATCTATTCCGGAGAATATTTCACGTGCCCTTGAGAATAATGTATATTCTGCTATCATTGGGTTGAGTGTTCTATATATCTCTGTAAGGTCTAACTGATTTATAGTGTTGTCCATTTCTTATGTTTCCTTATAGATTATTTGCCTAGCTGTTTTATTTATTATTGAAAATGGTATACTGAATTCTCCAACTATTACTGTAGAGCTACCTATTTCTCTCTACAAGTCTGTCAAAATTTGCTTCATGTATTCTGGGTCTCTATTGGTGGTGCATGTATGTTTGTAGTTTTTATATCTTCTTGATGAATTGGCCTTTTTATCAATATATAATGTCCTTCTTTGTCTCTTTTAATCATTTTTAAAATAAAATCTATTTCATCTTATATTAGTATATCCACCCCTGCTGTCCTTTGGTTACTATTCGTATGAAATATCTTTCTCCATCCTTTAACTTTCAGTTTGTTTGTGTCTTTGGATCTAAAGTGAGTCCCTTGTAGATAGCAGATAGTTGAATCATGTTATTTTATCCATTTTGTCAATCTCTACGTTTTGACTGGAGAGTTTAATACATTTACATTTAAAGTAACTGCTGACAGGGTGGAAATCAGAGGGGGAGATGAACCATGAGAGACAATGGACTCTGAAAAACAAACTGAGGGTTCTGGAGGGGAGGGGGGTGGGAGGATGGGTTAGCCTGGTGATGGGTATTAAAGAGGGCACGTTCTGCATGGAGCACTGGGTGTTATGCACAAACAATGAATCATGGAACACTACATCTAAAACTAATGATGTAATGTATGGGGATTAACATAACAATAAAAAAAATTTTTTTAAAGTAACTGCTGACAAGGAAAGACTTCTGCTATTTGGCTATTTGCATTCTGTGTATCTTATAGCTTTTTGTCCCTCATTTCATCCATTATGCCTCTTGAATGTTTAGTTTCAATTTTTCTAGTGAGCTGTTTGATTCTCTTGTCATTTCCTTTGGCAATGATTTTGTGAGATTTTCTTACCATGGAGATTCATATAATTCTAAATTTTAAACAACCTACATTAAATTGATACCAGCTTAACTTCAAAAACACACAAATATGGTGGCACCTGGGTGGCTCAGTTGGTTAAGTGTCTGACTCTTGGTTTCAGCTCAGGTCATGATCTCATGGGTGCTGAAATTGAGCCCCACAGCAGGCAGGCTCTGTGCTCAATGTGGAGTCTGCTTGAAGATTCTCTCCCTCTGCCCTTCCCCCCACTCATGCTCTTGCTCTCTCTCAAATAAACAAATCTTAAACATAACATTATTTTAATTTATTATTATAAATTCAAACATTTTTTTAATTTCCTTATCAGTGTTCTCCTTTAACTCTGTCAGCATATTTAGAACAGTGTTTATAGAGTTTGTTTAGTAAGGCCTATCTCTGTCTTTACTCAAGGATTATTTCTGTTGATTTATTTTGTTTCATACATATTTTGAGCCACTTTCCTCTTTCTTTGTATACCTTGTGATTTTTGTTGTTATTGTTGTTGAAAACTAGACATTTGGCTGTCATAATGTAGTAACTGGAAATCAGATTCCCTCTTCCCTAGAGTTTTCTGTTGTTTTTTAATGTGTTTATTTAAGACTGTAGTAATCCATTTTCTTAGTGATTTTCCCAAACTATTATTGTAAAGACTGTAATTCTTGTTTTTGTAGTTTTGAAGTTTCTGTACCTTAGCTTGTGTTTAGCTAGTGTCTTGACATAGATTTCCTTGGATGCCAGGAGCTCTCCCACTTTTTGCAAAGTGGTTCTATGCCTGGACCCTCTTTCAGCACTTAGCAAGGCTTACACTGTGCCTAGGGATCAGCCCTAGGTGAAAGCTTATGGTCTTCTCAGGTTTTTTTCTGAGCATACATCTTGCCCTGAGCAACTTTCTAAATTCCCCAGTATACCTGAGTGCTTTTTACTGTCCTAAATTCCCAGAGAAATGCTACTCATCTTTAGCCATAGACAGTCTTTTGTATTTTTGAGCTGTAATCTTTTGCTCCATGCACTTGAGGTTTGGTAATTCAACTTGTGGCATTTCCAATTTTCTCAACCTGAGTTGAGTTAGACAAAACAGAGGGGTGCTTCGCATCAGTCCTTCAGGTAGCCCCCAAACATGTTAGAACAGACATAAAATATTTTAGGAATACGATCTGCTCTGCTTCCTCCAGAAACAGGGAATTGGTTCCATACTGGTAACATGAGCTGGTACGGCTTTAAGACTGCCACTGCCTTAACGCTGTGGCAACCTTGAGCCTGTGGCCACTTTAACACATCTGCCACTTTATGGTCACTGCCACTTTAAGACTTCTACCACACTGGAGAGGGACAGGGACAGGGCATGTAAATTCACTACAAAACCTTCCTACAATTTTGAAGTGCTCCCCCACCTTTTCTTTTATTCAACACTTGCTTAGTTGTTGTAAGCTTTTGACTACATTTCAGAGTTCACAGAATTCTGAAAATATATGCTTGTTTTCCTATATTTCTGGGGCTTGGGTGGGGTGATGAGACTTGGGAAATTCCTACTCCAGGTTTTGCTGATGTCCAGCACTAAACTCTTATTTTTTAAACTTTTTTTCCCCATTAGCAATAGGGTGAAATCAGAGAGAATAGTAAAAAGAAATAAAGAAATTGTGGCCAGGGATGCCTGGGTGGCTCAGTCAGTTAAACGTCTGCCTTCGGCTCAGGTCATGATCCCAGGGTCCTGGGAGCGAGCCCCACATCTGGCTCCTTGCTCAGCAGGGAGCCTGCTTCTCCCTCTCCCTCTGCCTGCTACTCCCCCTGGTTGGCCCTCTCTCTCTCTGTCAAATACATAAATAAAATCTTTAAAAAAAAAAAAGAAAAGGAAAAAAGAAATTGTGGCCAGTTTTGTTTGATTTGGCGTATGTTGTTTATCTTACATATTGTGCCAATTATGACTAATTATTCCATTTGGAGGCAGATATGCTGATAGAACTAAACAACAGTCCTTATTTCTATTATAAGTTTGAACTAGCACTTCTAAGTATATAAAAAATTAATCTTTAATTTAACTGACTTAGGTATCTTCATTGTTCTGATGTGGGGTTTACCTTGTTAAGCACTTAAAAATTGTTATCTAGGCATTAGGGTTGACTTGGGCTCTTTTGATCAGAAAGCTAAAATATGAAAAATATCAGCAAAACAAAAGAATTTAGGTATAGAAAGAACCCCACAGATTATATCATTCCAGTGATTCTCACAGCAGTCACAGAGAGAACTCTAAACCCATGTATTCTGAGGCCCTGCCCTATTGAGCCAAGTCTCTGGGGGTTCAGTTAGAAAATCTGTATTTCAAAAACTTCTCTAGTTGATTCTCATGTGTAGGTTGGCTTGCAAACATTCTAGATTTTAAGGTAGAGAAAAATGAGGCCCCAGGAGGTAAAGGGAGTTAACCACAGTGGGTACTTCTTTCAAGTCAATAAACTATTTCACAACTTTGTTATTCTGGAAAGAAAGACCACATACCCTAGAAAACAAACCAAAATACTAAAGAGGAAGGGTAGGAGGGAGGGAGAGAGGGAGGAAGAATGGGGAGGGGAAAAGACAAAATTCAGTCTTGTTAAAGTCAGTAGAGTAAAAAAAAATGTTAAACTAGTGTGGAATCTACAAGGTACCAACAACTGGTTTGACACAAGTTTTCTACTAGATAGTTGGTTCTGAAGATACAAGTTTATACCAATTCCTGCTTATCTTTACAAATGATTATGGACAGTAATACAGAAAATCTTATACCAAAGGCAATTAGAAAATGATTTATATTTATGTCTCTTTGAAGACTTTATGTGGATGTAACCAAGATACTGAACACATGGGACTCATGAGGTATAAACATACAGCAACTTGATTTTGGTCTCCCTTTGTTCCCTTTAAGTTTTGTAGGTAGAGCAAGTTCTTCCTCTGTCCCATGAAAACTCAGGCAGGTCCTGTGACTTTTGTGGTCATTCTTAGGTAAGACAAAATGCTCCATTCAGAACTAAAATGTCCGTGTCCATGTAATAAACAAAAGTGGTAACTAGATTTGAAGCTAAGTTTCCCCCCAGCACTCTTAGCCAGAGCGTGCTGCGCGGGATAGTCCTCAATGGGGAAAAAGGGGATTCACTAGCCCTCCTCTATCACTTCTATCCCTACTTTTCATCTTGCTAAGCTGCCTCCTGGGTTGGAGCATGCCCAAGGAGAAGAGGAAAGGGAGCAGGAAAATTCTTAAGGTACAGATGCTGCCATGATGGTTCAATTCGATGATTCAATTCAATTTCAAGCCTTCTCTGGGCTTGAAAATAAAACTAATTCTCCTATGAATGTGTTTGTAAGTTCCTTGGACATCTCCCACTCCTACCCCTCTGTTATCACTGAGAATCTCTTATCTCTGTTCTGGGCGGGGCCTCCTAGACAGTCCCTAAGACATTGCCTATCCTGCTTGTCTCAGATACTTACATATGAAGGTTATTCCTTGCATGCATGCATTTACCTCACACAGAACCCTTATTTGAACACATTTTAGGGTTCTATATTTGTTGTCTTATAGTGAAGTCATATGAACAATAGTAAGACTTTTTCAAGTTTATGCTCTAATTTAAACCTTATTCAAGTAGTGGTATATTGAGCTTCTAGACTATTTCAAAATTGTCTAACATTTTGGAAATGACAAAACCTACCCCAAATATTAGATCAGTTTCTGAAACAATCTGGGGAAAATCTTTCCCTTCTCAAATACACTGTAAATTATTGTTTACTCATGGGAGACATCATTACCTTTCAAGGAAGATGTGGATCTCTCACCAAACATACAGATTGTTTTCTAAGAGCAGTAATTTCTAATTTAGCCCTTCTCTGCTAAGTGAATAAAAAATTCAGAAGATTGGCCATTTTGCTGCCAGTGATGCCCAAATCGGCCTGAGCACTGGAATCGTATGAGGAAAGTTTTAGACATAGAGACTCAGCAGCTTCACTACAAACCTACTGAATCGGGATCTGCATAGCTAGGTTCCAGGAAATCTAAAGTTCTAAGACTCTCCTAGGTCATTCTGATAAACTGCTTAAAACAAAATCCTTCTGGGGGACTGGAATATCTGCAAGTGTATTCACCAAACTCCTATAGTGTTCCACTTTCAAATCTTTTCTTCCATTGTCTAATGAACATTAAAATAAAGGTCACTGAGAGAAAGTCAATGACTTTCAGCAACTCAGCAACTAGTCAAAGTAAAGTCATACTCCCCCATCTGAAAAATTCACACCAAAAAATCTGGAAACTTGAAAGAAGGAATAGAAATAAATGTCATATGTAACTTTTATCCTGCTTAATATTTCTGATTTCAGAGTTCATCTTTGTTACTTTCTTCTTTTAAACTGCTATAAGCCAGTAGTGTTTTAAGAAAGTATTCATTAGGGCGCCTGGGTGGCTCAGTTGGTTAAGCAACTGCCTTCGGCTCAGGTCATGATCCTGGAGTCCCTGGATTGAGTCCCGCATCGGGCTCCCTGCTCGGCAGGGAGTCTGCTTCTCCCTCTGACCCTCCCGACCCTCCCCCCTCTCATGTGCTCTCTCTCTCAGTCTCTCTCTCTCAAATAAATAAATAAAAATCTTTAATAAAAAAAAAAAGTATTCATTATAGTCAAATTTTATTCTAACAAAGCAATTTACTTTTGCTCTGGAATTTTGTGTATGTGGTTGATTTGGGGTCCTGAATTTAACTCCTAGCACTGGTGGGCTGAAAAAAAGTGAAATACAACCATGGCGTAGAAATTTTTTTTCATAATAAGTTTAGCTACTTTATTGTTACAACAGTAAAAGGTCTTTAGTCGCGTTCCTGCTGTGTTAGAATCAGTGCTTCCATTTCCATAGTTGACTCCTAGTTTTCAATCCAAACTTCGTTTCTCTCTCTTCCTAAAAATATCTAGAGACGAGTATCAGTCATTTGTTTTGAAGCAGTTAACAAACAAGTGAAGTATAAAACCAGAGATTGTTGTCAATATTTTAAAACACAATGTGGAGGGCACCTGGGTGGCTCAGTCGGTTAAGCGTTGCCTTTGGCTCAGGTCACGATCCCAGGGTTCTGGGAACGAGTCCAGCGTCAGGCTCCCTGCTTCTCCCTCTCCCTCTGCCTGCCACGCCCCCTGCTTGTGCTCCCTCTCTCTCTCACTGTCTCTCTGACAAATAAATAAATAATCTTTTAAAAAAATGTAATGTTGTGGTTGTTGGGTAGGTCAAGTACTGAATCCATACTTTAAAATGCTGTCTATATATTCTCATTTCTGGGAAACAGGCACGTCTATGTTATTCAAAATGGACTACATTTCCAATTCTTTTGCAATTAGTAGCAACTTTTCTACAGCCCACTTCAGCAGTAGACAAGAATCCTGAACATGTTTTAGGAGGAGTCTTTCTACACTTTGCTAACGACAATACATATTGAACTGGCTCTGAAATACAGGAGCTCTTTAGGATTGCACCTATGGCTAGCTGGGGTCAAGGGTTGGGTGAAAAGAGCACTGGGTATGGGTACTTTCTCAGCTACAGCTTGCCCTCCCTTTGCTGTTGTATTCCATTTACACCCTTTGAAGAGCAAAGTGGAATTAACCATTGGGAGTGCTTTAGTATATCTTTGTGGTTCTCAACTACCAGTCAGTGGGGAGTAGTGCTTGCTCAGCTGCAGAAGAATCACCCAGGAAATTTGGTAAAAGCACAGATAACTTTTCTGTTCCCTCTCTCCTATTTCCCACTTGGTCTGGGATGGTGCCTGGGAGTTAAAGGTCTCCAATAGACAGGCCTGGGAATTATTGCCCAAGAGCTTTCTGACCAGGTGTCCAAGTCGAGAATGTTATAAACTGATGGAATTTCAGTATAGAAGCTACCACCACAGATCTCATGATTTTTCCCTCCAAATTTACAGGTGTGACTGTGTACGCAACAAAATGTGGGTTGCAGCCTTTGGAGTGATTTCTGCGGCCTTGGCGATGGTGAGCAGCTTTGGCCTGATGCTGTACATTGGGGTGCCATTTGTGATCATAGTTGCAAATTCACCGTTTCTTATTCTGGGTGAGTAAAACAAAACATGAGACTACACATCATATATGTGGGGGTGCGGGGTAGATAAGGGAAGGAGTTTAGGTTAGATTAAGCAAAATAATTATATTTAAGTGGCTCTATAGATCCAAAATGAGGTGACAGGAAAAAAGAAAGTCAAATTGAATTATGTGTCCTTAGAGGTAGAAAAGTCTAGTACCCCAAATGGAAAAACACAGACAAGGGACATGAACAGGCGGTTCACACCCCAAAAGTCCAAAATATGAATCACTGGAAATATAAGAAAAAAATAATTTGATCTCTCAATTAACTGAAGGATGAAAATTAAACCAAAAGTGAGACACCTTGTTTTCTTATCAGATTAATAAATATCAGCAAGATTGAAGGAAGGTTGTATGGAAATGAACACTCATTCTGCTACGGGACAATTATAAACTGGTACACCCTTCTTTTAGTCCAGTTTTGCAACAAATCAAAAGACTTAAAAATTAAACAGGGAATGCCTTTGGCTTACTGATTCCACTTCTAGGAATTTGTCCTAGAAGTGCTTGGACAAGTGCTTAAAAAGTAGAAAAATTATGTTCATTTTGGCATTATGTAGAACGAGAAGGTTTTGAAAACCATCTAATCCCCTGATCAACATGGGATTGGGCAACTCAAATGTAACATATTAAAATTTTGAATCATATTCAGTCCTTAGAAAGAGGCAGATTTATAAGATATATAAGGTACATACAAGATATATAACCTCTACCAGAAAAATGTCAGTTGTGAAACAAGGTGTTCGAAATAGAGAGATACAGTTGTATGGGCGTAGTTGTATAGGACAAATTCTGGATGGATATATGTAAAAATGAAGGGTGGAATTACAGTTGTTTAAATTTTTTCTCCGTATTTTCCTGTACTTTCAGAATTTATAATAAGCATGAGAAAACAAAGGTGTTTATATTTGAGGAAGTAAGGAGCTTGGAAGAAGTAGTATTTGGTTTCCTAGGGGAGACACTGGATGTCTAGTACCCAGCCATACTTAGTCACTCAGTACCCCCCACGGCCCATGATAACTATGGTTAAGGTGTATATAATTGATTTAATGTAAACCAGGATTGTATAGTATGTGTATTCACGGGAGTGTGAATGGTTCTGTGTGTGTGTGTGTGTGTGTGTGTGATTTAAGCAACTCAAGCAAGAAATGTGTGAGGACAATTTCTGAATAAGGTTCTATAAATAATAAAACTAGTTTTTAAATGCCTCATAAATATCAATGAGTTCATTCTTGGTCCTTCGTACTTCTGATTCTTCCCTTTTGTCCAGCTGAGTACAACTGAAATCCTCAAGGCCGCTAGCCATGGCATGTCAGGACGCAGTTTGTGACCGGCTGTGTAGACTTGCGTTATTTTAGAGCCTTCTGCCTTCTTGATCATACCCATAGAACATCTGATCAGAGGCAAAGTTGCAATTCCTAGTACCCTCCCATGGAGAAGATCCCCCCAAATTGAAATGAAGATCAGCGTTTTATTCCACTTTTTGTGTTTACTTGTTTATTTTATTGAGTTTGTATCAATATACATGAGTGGAAGTAGTGTCAACTCTAGTAGAAAGCTTGAGGGACGTGAAATTTACCTGCAACATGCTCATGCTGTCCTTCCTAATCCCCTTTCTTCCTTCTAGTTCCCCTTTCCAAGTCTTCAGTGGTGATTTCAAAGTCCTCAAATGGTCTTCTGTCCTCTCTATTCCAAACCAGTCATGAAACATCCCTGTGGAAAAGAATTACCTTAGTAGGCATTAATATGTAAGGGATTCTTAAGATTTACTTTGGTGGGCGCCTGGGTGGCTCAGTTGGTTAAGCGACTGCCTTCGGCTCAGGTCATGATCCCGGAGTCCCTGGATCGAGTCCCACATCGGGCTCCCTGCTCGGCAGGGAGTCTGCTTCTCCCTCTGACCCTCCCCCCTCTCATGTGCTCTCTCTCTCATTTTCTCTCACACAAATAAATAAATAAAATCTTTAAAAAAAAAAAAAGATTTACTTTGGTGCATATGTCTGACCTCAAGAGTACTTGCATTTTAGGGGCGCCTGGGTGGCTCAGTCGTTAAGCGTCTGCCTTTGGCTCAGGTCATGATCCCAGGGTCCTGGGATCGAGTCCCACATCGGGCTCCCTGCTCCGCGGGAAGCCTGCTTCTTCTTCTCCCGCTCCCCCTGCTTGTGTTCCCTCTCTCGCTGTGTCTCTCTCTGTCAAATAAATAAAATCTTAAAAAAAAAAAAAAGTACTTGCATTTTACTAACAATGCCTTAACCTGGGAAAGTAAGTTTAAATGATAACTTTCTGGGTACCAAAAACAGGCTAGGAGGAAAAGGGTGTGTGTGTGTGTGTGTGTGTGTGTGTGTGTGTGTGTGTGACGGAGAGAGAGAAAGAGAACTATATGGTGCCTCTCAAATCATACCACATTGATAGTTAGATGCTAACTGTAGAACAGATAAGTCCAGCTTATATTTTAAGCAACAGAATGTTGGCTTGATGTGTTTGTGCATCTGTATAAAATGGTTTATGAGGGAAAATGGTCTCTCAAGTAATCCAGTGGAATCAAAGATACACTGCTACTCCTGCTTTGACTAACACCCACAACAGTTTCCTGACTCATCATTCAAACACCCTACATGAAGACTAGGAGTAGAGTATCCTGTGCTATGTACAAATAACGGGAGTACGTACAAAGCACAGAGTCGTCACAGAGGAGGGCGTGAATTCTGCTGTGGATTCATAGGCAACCAGAGAAAACAACAGGGAAAATAGTATCAAAGCACAGACTGGGCAAGATAAATAAGACATCTTATAAGAGATGGACAAAGAAGATGGTTTGAGTTTATGTGTTTAGTTTTTAATGGATATTAATAGGCATGAAGATTGTTTCCCTTTTTTAACAGGTGTTGGGGTTGATGATATGTTCATAATGATTTCTGCCTGGCAGAAGACTAGCCTCAGGGACAACATAAAACAGCGGCTGTCCAACGTCTATTCCAAAGTGGCTGTGTCGATTACGATCACCACCATCACCAACGTCCTGGCCTTCTATACAGGGATTATGACCTCTTTCAGGTCCGTACAATACTTTTTCATCTATACAGGAACAACCCTGCTCTTCTGTTATTTCTATAACTTCACCTGTTTTGGAGCATTTATGGCTCTGGATGGTAAAAGACAAGTAGTCTGTCTACGCAGGTTGAAAAAGCCAGAAACTCCTGACCAAAAATGTTCCTCATTGAAAAGGTCCTGCTGTCTCCCATGTGATTCTCTCCCAGATGAACAAGAAACTGATATCCATCCAATGAATTTGTTCTTTCGAGACTATTTTGACCCTTTTCTCACAAGCACTGGGTCCAAATTTTTTGTAGTGCTTATATACATTTTGTACATCATAAGTAGTATCTATGGGTGTTTCCAAGTGCAGGAAGGTTTAGACCTTCAAAATTTGGCAAGTGACGATTCCTACATCACACCATATTTTAATGTAGAAGAAGAATATTTTTTGAATTATGGTCCCAGGGTTATGGTTATTGTTACTGAAACTCTTGACTACTGGGATAAAGATGCTAGGCAAAAACTGGAAATATGGATTTGGAAAACAGTGACTATGTAGATAAAAATCTCACAGAGTTTTGGTTACGAGAGTATGTGCAATATATGGAAAACAGCAAGCAAGATGTAAATGATAAGGACACTTTTATGAACGGTTTGCCCAATTTTTTAACACATTTTCCACTTTTTGTGTATGATATTAATATTTCATCATCACATGAAATCATTTCTTCCCGGGGCTTCATTCAGACCATGGGTGTTTCTTCTTCAACCGATAAGAAGATGATGTTATCCCAGTTACGAAGCAGAGCCAAAAAGTGTGAAATTCCCCTAATGGTGTATAACCAGGCATTCATATATTTTGATCAGTATACCGCAGTATTAGAAAACACTGTTCGAAATGTCATTGTTGCATCAACCGCTATGTTCATTGTTTCCTTATTGTTAATTCCTCATCCACTGTGTTCCTTGTGGGTGACTTTTGCTATTACTTCTGTGATTGTGGGAGTAACGGGTTTCATGGCATTCTGGAATGTCAGTCTTGATTCCATATCCATGATTAATCTTGTCATTTGCATAGGGTTTTCTTTCGATTTTTCTGCACACATTTCTTATGCATTTGTTTCCAGCTCTAAGCCCTCAGGAAACCAAAAAGCAATTGAGGCATTGTATCTGCTAGGCTACCCAATGTTACAAAGTGCACTTTCAACAGTAATAGGGGTGTGTGTTTTATCTATAGCTAAAGCATACATCTTCAGGACATTTTTTAAGATTATGTTTCTTGTTATGGTATTTGGGGCTGCTCATGGCCTAATATTTATTCCAGTATTCTTAACTTTTTTTTTTCAAGGTTTGTTTGAGTATCTACTAACAAATCAAAGACCAATTATAGAATTCCTGATTGTCACAATACAATCTGATAAAAATGTACTATTAGAAATAGTCAATAAACTAAAAACAAAGGCATGTTTCCTTGGCTTGGAAATCCCATTTAAAAATGTTATGTAAAATATCCTGAGAAAAATCAATTAGTCTTACATTAAAATATCTTTACTAAATTAAGAAGTGTTGTCATCTTTATTATAGTCTATACAACCAAGCATAAGGTATGACTTTCCAATTATTTTTTCTTTTTGTTTCATTGTTAGAAGTTTATGCCTGGAATTCAAATATTTTATACATTATAATATAAATGGAGTATTATTTTCATTGTACTTCCTATATCATTATTATGTAAAAGTACAACTTATTATTTATTCTCCCAGTCTGGGGGCTTTGTATGCATTTTCTTTCTTTTTTTTTTTAAAGATTTTATTTATTTATTTAATTGAGAGAGCGAGAATGAGAGAGAGTACATGAGAGGGGGGAGGGTGAGAGGGAGAAGCAGGCTCCTCGCTGAGCAGGGAGCCCGATGTGGGACTCGATCCCGGGACTCCAGGATCATGACCTGAGCCGAAGGCAGTTGCTTAACCAACTGAGCCACCCAGGCGCCCTGTATGCATTTTCTTAATGGTGTATTTTAATAAAATGAAATTTTTAAAGTTTTGAAATCCAATTTATCATTTTTTTATGGTCAGTGTTTTCTTTGTCCTCTCTAAGAAATCTTTGCCTATTCCAAGATTACAAAAAAAATCCATCTATGATTTCTTCTCAAAGCTCATAATTCTAATTTTGCATTTAGGTCTATGATCCATAGATCTGTATTTGTTGAGACATGTGAATAGAAGTTCATTATTTTCCCATAATAGTTATCCATTCAGTTTTCCAGCATCATTAGTAAAAAGACTACATTTTCAGCATAGGATTAATTTGGCACCTCTGTCAAAGAATCAGCTGACAGTTTATGTGTGGCTCTATTTCTGTGCATTGATCTGTTTGTCTATCCTAAAGCCAATACCACAGTGCCTTGATTATTGAACTTTTATATTAAATCTTGAAATTAGGTTGTATAATGTGTGCAGCATTTTTCTTTTCCAAATTATTTTGGCTATTCTTGGTTCTTCCCATTGAGATACTAATTTTAGAATCAGTTGTCAATTTATCAGAAAGCCTTCTGGGTTCATGACTCGGTTATAGTGAATCTACAGATCAGTTTGGAGAAAATAGGTATCTTAGTCATTTGGAATCTTCTAATCTATGAACATGGTTTACCTTTCCATTTATTTGTGTCTTCTTTAATTTCCCTCAGGAATATCTTATAGATTTAGGTAGATTTTTTTTTTAAGATTTTATTTATTTATTTGACAGAGAGAGACATAGCCAGAGAGGGAACACAAGCAGAGGAAGTGGGAGAGGGAGAAGCAGGCCTCCCGTGGAGCAGGGAGCCCAATGCGGGGCTCGATCCCAGGACCCTGGGATCATGACCTGAGCCGAAGGCAGACGCTTAACAACTGAGCCACCCAGGTGCCCCACAGATTTAGGTAGATTTACTTTCCAAGTATTTTTATCTTTATGGCATTATAAATAAATTTGAATTCCTTTTCCATTTTGTTTTTACTACTATATAAAAATACAATTGATTTCAGCATACCTAAATTATATTGTGTAGGTTCATTTATTAGTTCTTGTAGATCCTTGTAGTTTCTTTAGCAGTTTTTATCTGCAATTACGTAAAGGTCACATAAAGGCCATTTTATTTCTTCTTATATAATCTTTATCTCTTACTTGACTCATTATAGTGGCTTAAAACATGCAGTAAAATGTGGGAAAACACACTAAAGGCAGATCTCATTGCCTTGTTCCCAACTCTAGAGGAAATGTTCAATATTTCATCATTCAATATGATGATTACCTTGAGGTATTTCATAGTTGTTTCTATCAGATTGGGGAAGTTCCTTTCTCCTAGTTTGCTAAGATGTTTTACCATGGATGGATATTGAATTTTGTCAAATAATTTTTGTCCCTCTATTAAGATTATCATGTTATTTTTTGTTTTAATCTGTGAATGTGGCAATTTATGTTGAATGACTTTTTAGTATTTATACCAACCTTGCATTCCTAAGATGACTCACATTTGGTCATGGCATATTAGTGTTTTCATATATTACTGTCTTAGTTTTGTCATTTTTGTCAATGATATTTGTTCCTGTGATCATGAGGGATATTGGTCTACGGTTCCCTTTTCTTAAAATGTCTTCCTCAGGTTTTGATAACAGGGTTATGCTGCCCTCAGGAAATGAGCTGATAAATATTCCTCTTCTATTTTCTGAAATATATGATGTATGGTTGATACAATTTCTTACTTAAATGTTTGGTAAAATTCACCAGTGAAGTCATCTGGGCATAGAGTTTTTCTGGAAAGGTTTTTTTTTTTTTTAATTTAAAATTCACTTTCTTTAACAAATATAAGAGTATCCAGATGTTGTTTTCTTCTTGGATCAGTTTTGGTATGTTTTAATTATCCCTTTTAGCTAAGCGGACAATGGATTGTTTTCTTATTATCATTTTAATGTCTCTAGTGATGTCCCCTGTGCAATTCTTGATATTGGTAATTTGTATCATATCCCTTCTATTTCTTGGTTGAGGGATTATCAATTTTATTAAATTTTTCCAAGAACCAACTTTTGGCCTTATTGATTTCCTCTATTATTTCTCTATTTGCTACTTCACTGGCTTCTACTCTTTGCTCCTTCTTGTTCTCTACTTTGAGTTTAATTTTCTTTTCATTTTCCAGCTCTTTAAGGTAGTAGCTTAAGTGATTGATTTTAAACCTTTATTCTCCTAAGAAAGCATTTAATGCTATAAATTTCCTTCTCACTACCATTTTAACTGTATCCACAAATTTTTATGCAATGGGTGTTCCTTAACATTCCTTTCAAAATAAGTTCCCATTTCTCTTGTGATTTCTTCTTTGATCATGGATCAGACAATGCCTTTGCTTTCTCTTCATTTTTTTTAAAGAATACTTTAACTGGATATAGAGTTCTAGGTTGAGAGGGTTTTTTCCACACTTTAAAAATGTCATTGTGTTGTCCTCTTGATTAGAATTCAGCTTCCATTGTTATACTGTTCTTCTCTATGGAATATGTCTTTTTTTCGCTAGCTGCTTTTAAGATTTTTCCTTTATTACTTGTTTTCAGCAATTTGACTATGATGTGATTGCGTGTGGTGTTTTTTCTATTCAACCCTCTTGGGTATCTTGAGCTTTTGGACCTGTAGCTTGATATTTTCTATCATATTTGGAAATATTTTAGCCTTTATTTCTTCAAATGTTTTTCTAACACATTGTCTCTATCTTCTCCTTCTGGGACTCTGATTACAAATATGTTCTTGTTATTTTTAGTTGGTGCATAATATTGTAATATTCTTCAAGTTTGCATTTTATCATTAATAAATTTGAATTTGTTGACACCTTCAATAGACTCTTCTCTGTAGCCCATGTTTTATTGAAAAAACAGTCTTTCTACATATGGTGAGATTCCTGGTAAGCTCAGGAATATTCTACTATGTGAAGGTTATTAATTATGCTTTTGTGTTTGGAAATATTTAAATATTTTAGTCAATATATGTTCATCACTACTGTCCCTTTTTTACTTCATTGAGGTTATCATTCTTAGACAAACATTTAAAAAAAAATCATCAAATAAGTTCTCACTATTTCTGATTATCTTCAATGTTTGGCAGATAATGGGAGATGTTGCAAAATAATAGGTCTTTTCAATTTCATTCCATTCATTACAAAATGTAAATTTATCCCCAAAATGGAAGCTCATCAAAAAATTCTTCTCCCAAGAAATTACAAAGCACAATTATAAAATTGCAAAATTAAATCAGATACACTGTTTGAGCTCTCCTTGTTTGATTTGTTCATTTCCTTCCTCGCTTTTGTAGTGACAAATTCAATGGCTTCCTAGTCACACACTTTGTTTTCAATGGCTTCAAAACTTTTAAGTTTCTTTGGTCTTCCCTTCATTGAACACTTGATTAAAGATTCACAACTGATTTTGAACAAATTTTGCAACAAGAACAAATAGAGGACTCATTTACAAACTAGTCCAATACCATTGTAAGGCACTAGATTGATTTTCAAAGTAGTTTTTCAAAGAGTCAAGCATTTGTAAAATCTGGCTGATGTTGCACAGCTAAGAGGAAAAAGTACATACTGTCAGGCTTGAATATTTTTAAATTCAATGTCAGTTTTATCACCAAATATTTGTTGTTCACTTACTTTAGGTATTTTATTAGCTCATCTTGTTCCTTCTGCATGTATTCCTCAGATGTAATCTTTGATTATCCATTCATATTTACAAATGAAGCCTATTTTGCTTAGGATAGGTCATTATTAAGTTTTCTATGTGAATGTTAACTCCTATCTCCAGAGCCAAAACTGGGTTTCCACAGTTGTTCAGGTATACCACCTAATTTAAATTTGGATGTCTTATTTTAAATTATATTATTGTTATTATTAATAGTTGAATTAAAATGGGCGCCTGGGTGGCTCAGTTGGTTAAGCGACTGCCTTCGGCTCAGGTCATGATCCTGGAGTCCCGGGATCAAGTCCCACATCAGGCTCCCTGCTCAGCAGGGAGTCTGCTTCTCCCTCTGACCCTTCTCCCTCTCATGCTCTCTGTCTCTCATTCTCTCTCTCGCAAATAAATAAAATCTTAAAAAAAAAAATAGTTGAATTAAAATAAGCCTGGATTGGTTTGATATACCTCTGCTTTTACTTTTTACTTTCAGATTCTGCCATGGTCTGGTCTAGTGATGTGGATGACACTGAATAGAATTCTCACTTTAACATATGGTTAACTCTGAAAGTCACCCACTGATAAACCACCTCCCTTCCAGATCCTTTACAAATGCTATGTAACTAACACTTCCCTTCCACTGTCAGTTGGCAGAGTGCTCACTGAATAAAACGAAGTGTGCTCAGGCATGAGTGGTTAGGGACAGCTATCTCTTCATTGGATGATTTATTGGTAAAACCATACTAGCCATTTTAATAATTAGTCCCAACATTTTAGTGGCTTATCCCAGTGGAGGTATATTTCTCACTCATGTAACAATTGCAGTAGATGTTCCTAGTCAGTGAGTAGCTATCTTGACCATGGTAGTTCAGGGACCCAGATTCCTGCCGACTTACGGTGCCACAATTTAAATGGATTCCTCTCTTGCCTCTGTCTAGATGGCAGACAGAACAGAGAACTTCTTAAAAGTCTTGGCCTATAGGTGATACACATCACTTCTGCTTATATTCTGTACTCGATTACAGGCCGCATGGCTACACACATAGGTCAAAGGGACTAGAAAATGTAGTCCTTGAGTGGGCAGCCATGTTTCAATTGCCATTCCATATTATGGAAAGATAGCACAATTTTTGCTTGACAGCTAGCACTCAATGTCATTGATTCTTTTTTTTTATGTTATGTTAATCACCATACATTACATCATTAGTTTTTGATGTAGTGTCCCACGATTCACTGTTTGTGTATAACACCCAGTGCTCCATGCAGAACATGCCCTCTTTAATACCCATCACCAGGCTAACCCATCCTCCCACCCCCTCCCCTCTAGAACCCTCAGTTTGTCTTTCAGAGTCCATCGTCTCTCATGGTTCATCTCCCCCTCCGATTTCCCCCCCTTCATTCTTCTCCTCCTGCTATCTTCTTCTTCTTCTTCTTTTTTTTAACATATAATGTATTATTTGTTTCAGAGGTACAGATCTGTGATTCAACAGTCTTGCACATTTCACAGCGCTCACCATAGCACATACCCTCCCCAATGTCTATCACCCAGCTGCCCTATCCCTCCTACCCCCACCACTCCAGCAATCCTCAGTTTGTTTCCTGAGATTAAGAATTCCTCGTATCAGTGAGGTCATATGATACATGTCTTTCTCTGATTGAATGTCATTGATTCTTAACCTCTTACACTACACTAAAATAAATTCCAGCTTGTTATTTAAATATTTTTATGAAGTATATCATTATAATCACGGAAAGGGAAAAGTCTGTCTATTATGACACAAAATCTAGAACTCATAAAAGCAAAGCGTTAGTTAATTCACCTACAAATATGCGCCATGGTAACCAGCAAAGGTGGCAGGGGTGGGTGGGTGGAGGGAAGAACTCATGACTCAAAACACAGGTAAAAGTGATCATTTCTTGAATATACGAATGGTTCTCATAAATCAAGTAGAAAATACCAACAGTCCAAAAGGTAAACCAGGAAAACACATAAGATGAGAGTTTACGCAAAGAGGAAATATGATGATTCTAAGCAATAATTTAAAAATAAAACCAAAATAAGATACCAGTGGCCCAAATCAAATGATTTATTGACATTCTGGGATAGGCTATGGCAAAACAAAACCTCATACACTGCTTTTGAGGGTGTAAATTAATAAACTTCTAAGAATATTAATTTACCAATAGCTCTAGAAATTTAAAAGGGGATATCCTTTGGCCCAGTAAATCTACTTCTAAAAAATTATCTCACAGATACAGATCTTGTGCTCTGAATAAAAGACATTCATTCACTTAGTATTGTTTATAACAGAAAAGACTAAACAACCCACAGACCTATCAATAGGGTTATAACTAATTTATTATACCCATATAAGTCATACCCATATGAGTCTTTCACTCATACACTGGAAAATCATAGAGCAGTTCAAAAGAATAAGATATCCATATGCACGGACCTGTTAAGATCCTTGGATGTATTAGATGAAAAATGTAATTTGCATACACAAATAGTATATAACATTTAAGAAAAACATATACCTGCATGTATTTTGAAATGTGTAAATGCATAGAAAAGGGTTTGTCAGGATGAACATCCACTTTTCAATTTATGTAATTCTAACTTTTTACAAGGAGAATAAATGTATGCACCAATTACTTTTGTAATTAGGGAATAAAAATAACTAAATTAGGTGTACCAGATTCACAAAAGCCTTACCTAAGAACTATGCTGCTGGATGATCCCCTGAAAGGTAAAAACTGCCAGTTAGAATTCATTTGTGTGTTTGTGTCTGTGAACAAGCCTAATTCCCCCAATAAACTGTGAGTCCTGTAGAACATGTAAGCATTTTATGCACCTTTAAGAAGTGTTTCTTGTATTAACTGAACTCCTGAGAGGACAGGCACACCACAAATTTCGCTCAAGCCGCTTGCTCCCCACCGAAGGAAGCCTCCAGGCTCCAGGCCCGAGCAGCCGGAGCTCAAACCGACGGACTCCCTTACAATTTCTCCAGGAAACCGTCGGGTGGGGTGGAGATGGGCGCTCCGCCCAGTAGCTGCGGTCTCATCTACCGTCAGGTTTGAGAACATCCTTACCTTCCCGGAAATGAGCCTCAGTCCCTGTAAGGTTGCTCCTGAGCGGAGTCCGATCACTACCCAGGACGGAGCCCGGAACCGAGAGCAAGGCTGGAACTGGAAGCCATACTGGAGCCTGAAGGGGAGTCGGGGGCGGGGCCAGGACTGATTGTCAACCTGAGAGGGGTTGTCAGCAGTCATCAGTCAGCCCTGGGGTCAGAACGGCAGAGATCCTCAAGGGAAGGGTCGGAGCAGCTCTAGAAGAAAGGGTAGTGTGGGGGCAGGGGCCGGAACCAAACCAAACATCCGGACCTAGGTCACAAGCATTCTGGACATCAGATCAGGGGTCCTAAACTAAGTGGAGACCAACATCGGGAGGGTTTCTAGAAGTGTTCTGGGTGTCGGAGCACAGGCTGAAGGCAAGCCAAGCAGGGAGTCAGCCCTGTTGCTTGGGGCTCTTGGACCTGGGCATAGATTTAAAGAGGAGAAAGATGACCCCAGTAGGTAAAGGGACTTGAACTCAGTGAGTAACCCTAATAAATTACCTCGTAATCCCATTATTCTGGAATAATGGACAAACTACATCTCTTAAAAAAACAAAAAGGAAGGGGAGGAGCAGGAAGAATGAAAAAAACTTGTGTTGTAAAATTAGTGGGATAAAACATTTAAAACATTTCTAGCCCTCTCCAATCACATATCGTTCTCATCTCCAACTTGCTAAGTTGGCTCCTGGGTTAGAGCATGTAGGATGGGCTCCACAGCTTCTCCGGTTCTCTGATTTGGCTTCCTGGTTAGGTGGGACTGTGGGCAATATTCTGCAGTACACAGGCTTTGAATTTGCTTCCCTGCCTGGGTGTGGTCACAGAACAGGCTCCAAGGCTGGTATGACTGGCCGGATGGGTACATGAATCGGGCAGAACTTGCCACCAAGTTCCCTGACCCGACCAGCCACTGGCTAGCTCTGGAGATCGGCAGAGCCACTGGCTGGGCTCTCTGTGCAGCTACTACTATATATGGGTCTGTAGGATTGTCTATGCATCGTCCCAGGTACTCTGGTTAGGCTTCCTGTTCTGGCAGGACAGAAGGCTATATTCAGCATTAGGCGGGGCTTTGAGCTCGCTTCCCTGCCAAGGCTGAAGGATTGAATGGGCTCCAAGGTGTGTATGGCTCATTTACTGGGGACATAATCAACCTGAGCTGCTCCCTGGCCAGACAGGGCCAGCAACTCAGCTCTGCAGATGGGCAGAGCCACTGGCTACAGTATCTACTTGGTTGCTCCTGCAAGGAAGAATGCTGTTGGCCAAGATCTGAGCACTAGTTGCTGTAAACCCTACCCCAACTCCTCCATCTCAATCTGATCCCCAGGGTTCAAGCCTCACAGATTTCCCCTACGAGCCTTGTGAGGCAAGACCCAAGTGGGCCTTCCAGGAAGCATCCCACAATGCTGGGATAACTAGATGTTCATCTTGGGCTCTTTTTTTCCCCACTGGAGAAACCATAGGCCGGGGGAGGGAAAGGAAGGGGTGCCTCTCAGTGCCTCACTGTGCTGGCCTGGGGGAGGGGTGATGCAATCAGAGTATAAGGGCTCCTCTCAGCCTTCTAATGCAATCCATTTTTAGTCTCTGTGCTGGGGGGGGCCTTCAGCCCTACCCACATGTTCTGGGATTTTCAAATGGTGTCTTGCTTATGGAAAGTTGCTGGTTGTTCTTGTGAGGAGGACAGCGGTTGGGAACCACTGTGTTGCCATCTTGATGCCGTCACTCCCCTCCATGTCTGGTTTCATCTTTAGACCATGCTTTCCTAATAGTTCTTTGGATTTGATCTTTTCTAGAACCATTTCTTAATTCTAGCATTGTTTGCTTTCAAACCTAGCAGTTGCTTGTGTTTAACAACTTTTTCTCTAACTTCTCTCTCTCTCTCTCCTTTACGTTGTGCAAAAAACTGCAAAAGGAAGTCAGACTGCACCTGCAACCTCCTGCCCGAAAAGATTCTTCGTTTAATCATCCAGCTGATTCAGTGCCTTTTCTAGTTCCCACGATACCACAGTATTGTGCGTATTGACAGTGCCTCTCAACTTTTTGCCACCATATAGCAGGGATTCTCTTTTTCCCAGTCTCCAATCATATTCTTCTCACTTACCGCCTCCGTGGCAGCCTCCTCAAGGGCCACAACGTCGTTAATAGTAACTTCAAGGCCTTTTGCCTTTCACTAAAAGTCTCCTTAAGATGTTCTAGCTTTTCCCTACTTGCTCAGTCACTCCTACATTTCGGGGGTTTTGTTATAGTAGCAGTACCAATGTCTATATTAATTCTTTATTGTTCCCTAACAAATTATCCCAAAACTCAGTGGCATAAAACAATAATCACATTTATTGTCTTTCATATTTTCTGTGGTTAAGGAAATGGGGAATGGCTTTGATTGGATGCACTATTTTGCAGTTCTCATGAGATTTAGTCAGACATCAGTTGGGGATGCATATATCTGAAGGCTTGACTGGAGCAGGAGGAAGATTCATTTTCAAGGTGGCTAACTCACGGGCATGGCAAGTTGGGTTGCCTATTTTGTGAAGGTCTCAGTTCCTCTCCATCTGGGCCTCATTACAGGGTTGCTCATGATGTAGCTGCTGGCTTCTCCCAGAACAAGGGATCCAATTGTCCTTTTGTCCTAACCTAGAATGTCACACAGGGACACTGCTAATGCACTCTGTTGGTCATACCAACTCATTCTAACTCAATGTGCAAGGAGACTAAAGGATATGACTATCAGGAGGTGATGATAATTGAGAGCCATCATTGAGTCAAGCTACTATTTACCACTGTTGATTTCTGCCAGAGTTATGGGTCATATTTTCCTTCTTTGCATGCCTAGTAATTTTGTATTTGATGTTGGACCTTGTAGAGTATATATGTTGAGTACTAAATTGCTTCCTTTATTTTATTTTATTTTTTAAAGATTTTATTTATTTAGTTGACAGAGAGAGACACAGCAAGAGAGGGAACACAAGCAGGGGGAGTGGGAGAGGGAGAAGCAGGCTCCCAGCTGAGCAGGGAGCCTGATGCGGGGCTTGATCCCAGGACCCTGGGATCATGACCTGAGCCGAAGGCAGACGCTTAACAACTGAGCCACCCAGGTGCCCCTCTTTGCTTCCTTTAAATACTATTGGACTTTGATCTGACAGGAAGTTGTTTATATATCGGTTGATCCTTTCAAGACTTATTTTTAAGCCTTGTTAGAGCAAGTCTAGAGTAGACTTTAGTCCCAGGGCTAGTTGTGCCATAGTATGAGGCAAAACTCTCTGGAGTTTCTCCTGAAAGCCCCAGTGCAGACTCTGCATTCTGGCTGTTCAAAATTTAACCGTCCCCCCGCTCTGGATGAGCTTGGGCAACTTTTTAGCATCTATTTCTCTAATTATGTTTTGCCTCAGCTCGTGGAGTTTTATCCATGCATGCGTGGTTAAGTATTTAGGGACAGACTCTGGCCAGGCTTTGCCTGACTTCAAAGAAGTTCATCGTCCACATCTGTGACTGGGGATTTGAGGACAAACTGCAAGGGACCCCATGCACATTTCTGAGGCACTTTATCACTAGAGGTCTCTCTTCCCTGGCACTCAGCCTCACATATTTCAGGCACCTCATCCCCCCCTAAACTCTGCTTGGTCTCCTCGACTTAGAGAAAATGCTATGCTTTGCTTAGATTCTCCTTCCTGGGCTGCAGTCTGGAAAATGTCTCTAAGGAGGTCAGAGGACTGGGTTCTATGGTTCACCTCATTTGTTTCCTTTTTTCCAGGGATCATAGTCCTCCACTGTTTATTGCCCGGTTTCTGAAGACAGTTGCTCAACACATTTTGTCTTGTTATTTCCAATAAGAGGACAGTCTTTCAATTATCTCATCGGAGTTGGAAACAAGTGCCCTTTTTTCCTATTTATGTCATTCATTTTGCTATCTAAGTTTACAGTTTGGGTTCAATCTAGTTCATCTTGAAGTAAGCTTTGAAGTAAATTAATTATATGGGACTTCAATATATCTGGAAAATCCCTTTTCTCTCTCAATAACGTAATAGCCATATAATGCGAAAAATCTTACAATTCCCTTGATTGTCTCTTAAACTTTCTAAAATAACAACAAAAAGACTTTGCTTTAACGGAGTAAATAGGTTTTCAAGGAAATTACAAAAGAGACTAATACATATACTATGCCAATTGCCCAGAAAGTTCAGAAAAATTCTTCCATATAACACTTTTGCCTTAATTCCAAAGAATACATCACCACTATAAATAATATCCTTTTATGCTGCAAATCTGCAAGATAAGATGACTCTCACCCTCTATTCCCACCCCTCCCCCCAACTTTTTTCCTTTTCTTTATGGAGAAAGATCCTTGAGGTGATTTAAGTAAAACTTTGTCAGTTAATATTTGTCAAAGTATATAGTCATACTGTCTAAAGTTAAAGAATTTGTTGGCCATATAAGTATCAAACTGGAGGGGCGCCTGGCTGGCTCAGTCGGTAGAGCATGTGACTCTTGATCTCAGGGTTGTGAGTTCAAGCCACATGCTGAGTGTGGAGGTTACTTAAACATTTTTTTTTTAAGTATCAGCTGAGAGTAACTTTAAAAAAAAGATAATCAAATTATAACACAGCTATACTTATAATGAAGAACATACAAGCATTTAAAATTATCACTTTGATTTGATACTCAGTCCACAACTGATGTCTGTTATTGTTTTAATATATATATACATATGTATATATGTATACATATATACACACATATATGTATGTATATATGTGCATAAGCACACATACTTTGTACATAATACATAATAGAATACTTATTATCTGATGCTGTGCAGAGGAGAGCTGATATTACTGGCAATTGTAGATTTAAAATGATCTTACTGTTTATTTTTCTAACGTTAATAGAGAATATCAGCATTCATCTTCTCTTTTTGCATAGATAATTGAAAAGACTATATTTTTTTCTCCAAAAAGAGAAAGGCTTTAAGAATTCTAAAGTTCAAGGTTTTCTCAGAGGGCATCTGACCTGACTCACAGTGGAAGTATTACGGACTTCATCTTTACTCTGCATGGACAATGCCCTGAGACAGAGTCCTTCGGCCCAGATTTTCTTCGAGAGGCAGGGCAGGGATTGCAAATGGAATCCGAATCCAGGAAGAGCCATTACGACCACATTGCTTGTTAGGCATTTCAGTCCTGATAAGAAGAACAGACTCAGAGAATGAATATCCGACTAAAAGAGGGAGGGTAAATGAGAAGCAGTCGTTAACACTTCTTTCTTTTTGACAACAGTAATAATAAGTCCCCTTTCTAGTGTTAAAAGCCTGCAATCCGTTCATTCATTTCACAAATATTTTTTTGAGCATCTGGATTGCAATTACCATGAAGTCCAGCAAGATAACGTGAGACCTCATCACTAAATAGGAATATGTGTGTACATACATACACAAGTTAGTGTCTGTGTGTGTCCACGTGTGTTGGTGGCAGGGCAGGAAATTGCCACAGCGGTTTATGAGCAAACTGGGGGGGAAATGAAAGCTTATTCTTATAAGTATATTAACATACATTAACCTGGAATGTAAATTTAGGTAAAGGAAATGCAGTACTCCTACATATTATCAATCATGATTATTGTTTTCTTCTCTTTTCTAAAATGGCTTGGGATCGGCATCAACTTTCTGGGTATCAACAAGGAAATTGATTTTGAATTATAAAGTATGTACCTTATTTTAACAGAATGTATTAGATTTAAGGGTTCACTTACTTTTTAGTAAGTAGAAAAACAATAAAAAAACAACAAAAAAAGCACTGACACTCCAGGGAGACTTCATAATAAAAAGCCCATACCTCATTATTTTGCCATAACAAAAGTCTTCACTCACTGGAAATGCCAAGCCCTCCAGATCTTCATCACACTGGCATGTTGAAGGATACTCTTATAAATGCAGGAATCACTTGGAGTACTACCTTTTGGAAAGTAGAAGAGAAAAAGGAATTCCATAGTGTGACACAACAAAATCCAACCAAAGGGGCATTTTTCTCAAGTCCAGTGTGATATCTGTGCCCTAAACATTTGTGGAGAATCAGCCTATCAGACACTACAAAGTACGTGGAGGTAGATTGACTTTAGGGATATATGAAATCCAGTATCTAGCAACAGAGAAATATAGCAAAAAGCATTGGCGTGTGCTTTCAGACAAAATAAGTGACTATGTTTTGTACAGGCATGTCAGATGTCCAGAACCTGCCTTAAGGGATTCAGAATGGTACATTTTTTTTCATCCTCTGTTATAATGTTGGTCCAACAAAATAAAACTCACACACTTTAAGTTTCAGGTTGACTAAGCCCATATGACAGTTAATTCATTCAAATAATAACTATCATCAACAGCATGATGAGGACAATCATCTAGGTCATGATGTTAAAAGACCTTGAAAAAAATTAATAAAATGAAATAAATAAGTTTTCTTCCTCCAAAATAGAAACTATATTCCAGGTGTTAAACTGCTATGGAAATCATAAAAAAAAATATTAATAGGAAAAACACACAACTCATCAATAAAAACCTAAAGCCAAATAATCTTGAGCCAAGAATCAATTGCAAGCCATGATAGAGCTATTGAGGTTTTTTAAAAGTCATTTATTGAAGAAACAGATATTTGGCATAGAGATGGCCGAGCCTAAAACAACCTTAGTAGGTATGCATAGTTTTTGAATAGATGTTACCAATAGAGGTAGCAGTCAGTAATCCCTCTTACTTTCTTTCTCTCTCCCTCTCTCTCTTTCCTCTCCTCTCTCTCTCTCCTTCTCTTTCTCTCCCTCCCTGTCTCTCTCTCTCCCTTTCTCTCCATCGCTCCCTTTTTCTCTCTCCCTCTCCCACCCTCCCTCTCCCCCCTCTCTCTACCTCTCTCTCTCTCACACACACACACACACACATGCGTGCACAAGATTGCAAACTAGATTCCCAAATATATTAATCCTTTAAGGTTTTACTTTCCATTTTTCCATTTTTCTCTTTCTGCTGAGTTATTTTCCCCACAATTATTTTCTCAAGAGATATTCTCTGAACTAGGCAACCAATGATATCACATAAATATACACCCACATAAAGAAACACAGACTTTTTTTTCCACAGTTTTTGTCTCCTACCCATACTGGTTCTATCTCTAAAGCAGTCTTTTATAATGTTATTCAAATAACAGGCCACCAGATATTGTTGCTCTAAGAGCGCACCTGTGTCTTCCATCAGCTCTAATGGAAATTCTGGGAGCAGGCTACCGCTGCTAGGTTCAAGAGTCAAAGAGGGGACAGGGTTTTATGAATTTTTCAGATTGCTGACCAAGAAATATAGTTCACCATTTAAAAGTGAAGGTCATAATATTTCTGGAACAGAAATTTGGTAACTTTAAAAATAAACAATAGCTTACTTTTATTTCAACACTTTCTCTGGTGTTTAAAAGGAAATACATTATCGAGGCCTTTGCCAACAATTTGTTAGTAATAAAATGAATAAAAGCTAGTGTGTTGCACAATTCCTTTGCCATAAGGAATGAATAAATATAATCTATAATTTCAATACCCTTTTCTTTTTTTCTTTTTTTAAGATTTTCTTTATTTATTTGAGAGAGAGATACAGTGAGTGAGGGAACACAAGCAGGGGGAGTGGGAGAGGGGGAAGCAGACTTCCCACCGAGCAGGGAGCCTGATGCGGGGCTCGATCCCAGGATGCTGGGATCATGACCTGAGCAGACGCTTAACGACTGAGCCACCCACGCGCCCCTCAATACCCTTTTCAACACTAGTTACAGATTTTCCACACCACTGGTGGCTTATTTCATCCTCACACAGACAAATGCATACAAGACAAGCCACTGTCCCCACAGCACTTTCTTACTATCTTGCTGAAATGTGGTGGAATGCATTACGGTTTCAGGTGACTTCAGGAATGTGGAGAAATACTTTGCTCATTCCCTGAGAAAAAGCTTCGTTATTTTCTTCATATGAATTCTGCTCCCAGTGATTGACTCGTGTATTAGCGTTTTGAGACCAAAAACTTTTCAGCAGACTATTTTTCTAGGGTAAAGCTTTACTTATCACAGCCTGTGTTTTCTTCACTCAGTCCCCATTGCCACTGGTTAGAAGGAATAGGTGATTTTGAAAGTTTCTAATCAACAATGGCTACTTGCCTCAATTTGGCTAAGGCATCCTCCTCTGACCGAAGGAAGAATCTTCAAATCACCGATGGTTGGCAGCACCAAAGGGTGCATATATGAAGATCCAAGATCAACTTAGGGTATGTTGTGCTGTCTATTATTTTACCACATTTATCCTGGGTCAGCTGTGCTGGGAAGCAGTTGGGTGTACTTACAAATAAAGTTTGAAGGTACCTAGATTTCCATGTACCCATTCAGAAATGCAGAGATGATAACCCTGCCTGTGCCTTTTGAAAAGAGCAGAGGTAGTCATCCTACTTAAGGAGAATCACAAGGGCCTTCCTCCCTTTCAGTCACCTCCTCCCCTGGCCATCTCCAGCCATGGACCTACCCAGACCAAAGCCACTGTATACAGAGACAGTGCCCATCACTAAGACAAGAAATTGTCTTATCTACTGCCACAGTGACCCTGTTTCATTTCCTAAAAATCAAGAGACCAACTCCACTTTGGACTGGTGCAACAAATCCCCAGGACAAAATGGCAAAACCCAAAGCAAAGTTTCATCCTATGTTTAGTCCCAATTATGAGACACAAATCTTGACATACTCCTGCCTGTGCATGTGACATTTGACAGGTAAGAGTCTCCTCAAGTCAGGGTTATTTATTTTAAGCTATAAATGTGACATCTTGTGGGTTTTTCAATGTCAACTGTTATAGCTTTTTAAATGCAAATTATTATACTGAAGGTAATATTGTGAAAAAATGAATAAAGCAGGAGTCTGACCTCCCAAGATACAGTTTGAGCCTTTAGACTTAGAAACTCCCAGAAGCTTAGAAACCCAAGTTTGAGAAACACTGCATTTAAAATTAAAAGTTGTCCTTTAGAGAACCATTCAGCACAAAGTTGTTCGTGAGGACAAAGGAATACGCCCAGCACTGAAATCAGCGAGGGGAAAGGGGGAGAGGGTTGTGTCTGTTCTTGCCTTCCTCCTCTCCTCCCATCCTGCTGCTGGTTCCGAGAAGGGTGCGATTCCCGTAACTGTCATTCCTCTAAAATAGCTGTTGTTCACTCTGTTAAGGCAGGTTTTCTCTTGGGTCTCCTTGGTGGAGTTTTTGCATTCCCCAATGCAGATACTCTTGCAGCTGACTTCTTTTAAAATCCCCTTTGTGGTTCACGCCACATAAACTCCCGCTGAGGTCCCCTGCCCTCCAGAGAGGGACCCGTCTGTTCACTCAAGCACAGCTCATTTGTCTGTGCAATATCCTCAAATCCATGAAATCACATACCCTTACTTCCCAAACGGCGTGTTTTTCTGCTGCCCTTCCTCCTTGCGGCGCTGATGGATTAACTCCTGCCAAACTCCTGCCTTCAGAATTCTTAAGGCAGGAGTCATGCAAGAGTCTCTCCACCAGGAGGAGAGAGGAAAAGCCATTCACAGGCTCACATGCACTTACATACGTATGTATTCCTGATGTATGTCAAAGAAAACTTCAAGAAATCTTTATTCTTTTTAGACTGTTGGAAATTACCGTCCCTGAACTTTATGGATGCAATGAGGATTCTATCACCCACTGTTCTCAGCTGAAATTCTGTGAAAACAGGGAAAGCCACATTCCTTTTTTGCTTTACAGGTCTGGAAGTTATCGTAAAACAAAAATGAGACCAGAATTCTTCATACATAAAGCATTCACTGATACAGAGGAAAAACCATTGGACAAGCAAGAAAATCACCATTCACACACTGTCTCCGTGTCTTCCCAGCTGCACTCCTGGGTAAGAGTAGCTTTACCTCAGTAAACTTCTTGTTACTCAGCTAGAAAATGAAAAACACACATATACACATACATCTAGAGTATCTGGAACAGGATATCTAGACTATTTAGAACCATATCTCCCTTATCATTAAATCGAATGCTACAAATTAAAACATTTTATGAGAAAGACATTACTAAATTATCACCTCCTTAAATGCAGGGACCACATCTCATTTCCATTTCCATAGTAAGTGCTCAAATGTTTACCATATGGATAAATTTTTGAATGAACTTAAAATGGAAGAAATACTAAGATGGCGAGGATGTGAGTGACACCCAAATAAATCTGCGTCCTAATCCCCAGAACTCGTGACTATGCTTTGTTGCGTACAGAAAGAGAGTTAAGGTTGCAGATGGAATTAAGATTGCTAATCAGCAGACCTTAAGACAGGGAGAGTATCCTGGGTTATCCAAGTGGGGCCAATGTAATCTCCAAGCTCTTAAAAGTGGAAGAAACCATGACAGGCTGGGAAATTTTTCAGTGTTTGCCATACCACAATTTTTCTTTAACCTGTAATGAAATTGATGAAAGTGGTTAATTTTCAGTTTCATTCCTGAAACACAGCACTACAAGATTCTGTCCCATGGTGGAGATAATCTATACGTATATGCATGCAACAGCAGAAGGAAACTGAAGCACATGATGTTTTGCCAAATTCTTTGTTGTACACGTACAAACATGCGTGTGTGTGTGTGTCCAGCAAATTGTGCATGCCTACCCAGCCATATCAGTGAGGAGAACTAGCCTGTGGCCCAGAGCTTTCTATCTTTCTTCTATTCCATGCTCAGTGTGTCTCTCATCTGCAGACTAGTTCCCATTGTCACAAGCTGGCTGCAGCCTTCTCAGGACCCCATTCAGACATAACAGCATTGAGCAGAAGGAGAGCGACTGTTCATCCGTGTGCCTCTGATAATAAGAGAAGAGCCTTTTCTCCAAGAACCGGAAGGCTTCTCACATCTCACTGGGCAGAAATGCAGTGGCATGCCCACATCAGATCCAATAACTGACAAGGATACTGGATCACAATGACTGGCTTAGATCAATTAGAATTTATTGCTGGGGCCTGGATAGTGTATCTTTCTCAAGTCACATGAGTTGGGGCTACACACTGGAATGCAATAAAGGCTCTACATCAGGAAAAAAGGTAGGAACAGCTTTTAGGTAGGCAAACAAGATTTTTTTTTCTGGTAACACTTCTTGAAACTTCGACATGCTTCCCAATGTGTAGGGAAGAACACCAACTGCAATTGTCCACAGCCAATCTTAGATCATCTTGACTATCCTATAATGCTATCCCATCCCAGAATAGTGTGAAACTTCACTTGAAATGGTGCTAAATTAATTTATTCCATTTAGTCTGCTTTTTATGTGGCTAGCAAGGAAATAAGGTGGGAGCCACAATTTATTTCTTCTGAGAAATTGGGCGATTATATCCACAACCTACTCTGAAAGAACACACACAGTGGCCTGCTATGTACGCTCCCTTTTGTGTATGCCATCAAAGTTTCTGCTGGCCACTTCAAGACAACTCTCAAGACGGCGCAAACCTACCAGTAATCACACACTGCTTTTTTAAGATAGAAAACTATGTTGTAAAGCAACATAAGCAATCTTTCATCTAACAAATATTTATTGAGCTCCTATTACATTCTCTTGCCTGGGACTATATGGTAATAATGATTGGCAAAAACAGACATAATCCATGACCTTGTGGAGCTTGAGTCCAGTAGGGAAGACAGGCATTATTGGCTAACAATAATAATAGAAGCAAATGTAAAATTATCAGTGATGAGTGCCAAGAAATAGATGCAAGGGGGGTCCACAAAGGCAGACTCGAGGAGGTAAAGTGAGCTTATATTGTGGGAAGATAGGAGCCAACTTGGTAAGTAGTGGAGGAGTAAAAGAGTAATCCAGATAGAAGGAGCCTCATGTGAGAATGTTCTGTGGCAAGAGAGAGCATGGCCAGAGAGGTTGGAGCATAGATGAGTGAGGGAGGTGGTGCAGGAGAAAGCCAGAGTTTAAGGGAGAGGCCAGATCATACAGGCACAGGTGACTTATGTTTAGAAATGGAGTCTTCATCCTAAATGTCAAGGGGAATTTCTGAAGTGTCTTGCCCAAGGGGTGGTATCATCAGATTCATATTCTGCCAGGGTGAAGGTCAGATTGCATACAAGAAGGTCACTTTTAAGGCTAATAATGCAATATACCACATAAAAAATGGTGTTTAGACTATGGTGGAAACTGATAGAAGAATTCAAAAGATGTTCCAGAGGTAAAAATTTCAGAATTCAGTGGCAGATAGGATGAGAGATAAACTAGCATGTCCAAATGAATGGTGGTACCAGTCAATGAAAAGGGAACAGGGAAATAGGACTTGGGGTGGAGGGGATATCCAAAATACATGAAGGTCTCATACAACTCAATAGCAAAACAAAACAAAACACAGTCTGATTTTAAAATGAGTAGAGGCTCTGAATGGACATTTTTCCAAAGAAGACATACAGATGGCCAACAGCTACTTGAAAAGATGTTCAACATCACTCATCATCAAGGAAATGCAAATCAAAGCCACTGAGATATCACCTCACATCTGTTAGAACCGCTATTAAAAAGAAGACAAGAGATAACAAGTGTTGGTGAGGATATGGAGAAAAGGGAACCCTTGTACACTGTTGGTGGGAATGTACATGGGTTCAGCCACTGTGGAAAACAGTATACAGGTTCCTCAAAAAATTAAAAATAGAACCATATGATCCATCAATTCCACTTCTGGGTATTTATCCAAAGAAAACAAAAACGGTAACTTGAAAAGATAGATGCATCCCCATGTTCATTGAAGGATTATTTATAATAGCTGAGATATGGATACAACCTAAGTGTTCATTAATGGATGAATAGATAAAGAAGATGTGATATATAGATATAGATATCCACTATATATATAGAATGTGAGAAGTTATTCAGCTGTAAAAAGGAATGAAATCTTTCCCGTTGCCATGACATGGATGGTCCTTGAGGGCACTGTGCTAAGTGAAATAGCCAGACAGAGAAAAACAAATACCGCATGATCTCACTTGTAAGTGGAATCTCAAAACTGGTGACTTCAGTGAAAGGTGTTGAGAATACCTCTTTCAAGCCAGAGGCTACATAGGAATGGACTGGGCAGTAAGTGGGAGATGAGGAAATGGATGCTGTGACTCCAAATCTTCTCTGAAGGACTCTGAGGGTGGAGGAGAGAGATACAGAAGGGTAGCTGGAGCAATGTGTGAGAACCAACTCTAGTTATTTTAATGGGAGAGTCCTTAATATATTTAAAAGCTAACAGGAGGATTCAGTGAGAAGTAGAATGAAGTTACAAGACAGAGAAGGGGTTATTAATACTGTAAAGAACTGGAGAAAAAACGGGAAGATGGAATTTGAAATACAAGTGGGGGGACTGGCCATTGAGGAAAGAGAAATCTAAGCTGGGAATGGTAAGAGTAGAGGCCCAGGGTACTGGGAGGAGCAGAGCGTGAGGAACCTCTGTGCCAGTGAGGTTCAGAGTAGTGGAAAGTGATGACCACGTGATCTGGAATAATGGAAGGCTGTGGTCAGAAGGTGAAGTGCTGTCATTTCTGCCTCTGGAGGTGAGGTGATGGATGATGGCAAGATGGAAGTCATGACCCTGAGAGTGACTACTAACGTGGTGTGCAGAACACCTGTGTGAGAGAACACTGGACCGGAGGGACTGCCATCACTAATTGTACCAATGTTGAGTTGTTGAAACTTCAAATAATGTTAGGATAACATCTTCTCTGATTTACAGGTGCATGTTCTTTAAGAAATATTCCTTTTCCTAACATCCATAGTTGTTTTTGTAATAGTCTGTCCTATTTTCTAATTGTATGAAATGGAAATTTAACTTCCAATATACATGCTAACTTTTCAGATTTTGCGCCTCTTCAGCCCACTAAGAATGGATTATTCTCTATCTCATTTCCTAAAGAGCTATAGGAGGATTAACAGGGTAGAAATTATGCCTAAAAGTCAAGCTTCTTACCTGGTTTTTGGTTCATAACCACTCAATCAAAACCTTTCTTTCCACAGCTTTGCCATCAAAGTAAATGTTAAATGCTCTGAGAATGCTGTCCAAAATAGCGTAGAAATTGTCAGTGTGAGACTGTGATGAACCAGATTCAATTCTCTCAAACTAAAGCCATCTAGTTTTCATAGCAGGGGAGATATTTTATTAGTCTGTTTCCAAGTTTTCCACAAGAAAAGCACAGTCATTATGTTAATATAATGGGTTGAACCTTTATCAAATAAACTTAGAGAGCCTAAAATATATGAGTATATAATTAAACTTTGCAGTATGCTGTTGAGCTCTACAAAAGCTTCTGATACCTGGTACCAAGAAGGTTTACCCAGAAGAACTCTTCCCTTCATATATTCTTCTCCAGATTTGGCAAGAGACATCTTCCCAGGTACTCACAACAGAACACTTGTTACCTTTGTGAAATGGAAGTTAATGAAAGTAGCTACATCTAGAGTTTTCATTATTGGCACAATTATATGACCACATGTCAGTATAAGGAAGCATCCCCAATCCCCACTTTGAACACAAAGATTTCAGTCCCAAGATTTCTGTTGAATGTCCCATTTCAGGATTCTGAGCAAGTCCTACATAAAGTAGGTCAAGGGAAATCCAGTCACATTGGTGATGGGGTGGAGGAGGTGCAGAGAGAGGGATGGAAGGAGGGAGAGGGAAAGCGATTGATTTTAGGTCGGGAGACTCTGAGACCAGAAATTCTTCTCAAGTCAACCTGCCACCATTATGCTTACCCATAGAAGTAAATGGCTAAAAAGAACAGGAAATACTAGAGGGTAACAACAGGTCAAACCTGTAATTCTCTCCATGAGACTTTCCTCCTAGGTTGAAGATCTCCAAACTTAGATCTAGTCCTTATCCGTAATTACAAACTGTGCATTTTCACTGTATTTAGTAGATTAGTTCTTACTGCATTGGGAACATTGGCTTGGGGCCGTATTACAGTTGTGACATTTTCCTAGGAAGATATAATGGACATGGGTTACATTTAAAATCTGTCCATAAACATTTTCTTTTGAGTATTGCACCTTGTGTGGCCCATATAATTCTTATGCAGTGGTCAGTCAGGCAGGCACACAAACCAGACCAATCAATGAGGGTCCTCTGTAGGAATACTGGGAAAGAGACTGCTGGCTTCTGAGATTGAGCTATGAAAATCATGAAAGTCTAGCGCTGCTGGGACAATCTTCCCTGCACCCTGGACAGATGTGAGGGAGAATGAAGACAACAGAAAAAAAAAAAAAAGAGGCAACAGTGGAGCATCTATATGCAGCTGTTTGAAGTCATTCAAACCCTGAACTTTTAAGTCTTATGCATTGATAAATTCCCTTTTGTTTAAGCTACTTTGCACTGGGTTTCTATTACTTATAACCCAAAGGGATTGGACTGATGAGGAGGAGGAAAACAGGTGATGAAGGGAGACTGAGGAGAGGAAGGTCTTAGAACTATAGCTAGACAACAACCTTACAACAGCATTTATGACAGGAAGATGGCTGGTTCCCCATTGGTTCCCTTCATTTGTCTTTTGTAGGCCCAGGACAGTTTGCCAAACCAAAATATGTTAACAGAGTTAGGTCAGAGCTGAGAAGTGGGTGGAATTGCCTTCTACTTTTTGCTTCTGCCTTAGGCATGCTTCTCCTTCTCTGATCTCTTCCCTCTCCTTCCTCAAACACACCCTCAGTACTCCCCTCACTTCAAAATATCATTTCTAGGAGAGTTCAACTCTCAGCACAGCTGACATTCCTACCCTCTTTCTCATCCTAGCCTATATTCTCTGCCAACTCATACTCTTGGACCAGACAGCGAACTCCTGGCCAAGACCACTTTACATCTGACTTCTCTTCTCTTTACATCTGACTCAATTTAAGTTGCCCAATGCCTTTTTCACTTGCAAAACCCCCAGAGACACTCCTTTCCCTCCTGTTGAGATTCCAACCATTTAAATCACACCCCTGTAACAAAGGAGGCTTCCATATGCTGTAGCATTGGCCTTTACAGCATTTCTTTATTTTCATTATACACACACGTAAGCGGATCAAAACACTTGTATGCTAAGGAAAATATAATTTAAAAATGATATGGTCCTTGTATATATTTGGGCAACGTATCTCCTCTCTAAATCCTTTGGGTAAATTATAGACAATATCTGATATCACTTATTATTCTCAATTAGATATGGTCAGACACCTTCTCATTAATCCAATCCTACTTACTTTAGAACCAATCACACTTCACTGGAGTAGCCCTCTACTGTCTTTACCAGGACTGAACCACTAAATACCCACATTTAATAGTAATCCCAGTTAATTACATTTCTCTTTCCCTGGCATGAGCTATTATTTAGTACTCTAATCCAGAAAAAAGAAAACAGAGATCATATACTACTCTGTGCCAAATTATTTTGAAATTGTGGTAAACAGCTAATATTGTCCCCAACTACCTCTAAAAAATGGACAAAATAATTAAGATCTATAATTAGGCAGGTAGATCAGGGATTCTTTGTCCGAAGAGGCAAATGTTTACAAGCTCTGAAAAGCACAGAGGCTGGTAACCATCCATCTTAAGTTTCAAATCCTTTTTATGCCTTCATTCATTTTACCAACATATATTGAGAGCTAAGCCTCAGTCACAGAGATGAACAAAACACATTTCACATATTTAACAAGTTCACAACATAATGAATCACACAAGCATCACAGAATTAATCAAGATAAACTCAAAATGAATGAAAGACCTCAATGTGAGACAGGAATCCATTAAAATCCTAGAGGAGAACATAGGCAGTAACCTCTTCGACATTGGCCACAGCAACTTCCTTCAAGATAACATCCCCAAAGGCAAGTGAAACAAAAGCAAAAATGAACTTTTGGGACTTCATCAAGATAAAAAGCTTCTGCACAGCAAAGGAAACAGTCAACAAAACAAAGAGGCAACCCACAGAATGGGAGAGGATATTTGCAAATGACACTACAGACAAAGGTCTGATTTCCAAGATATATAAGGAACTTCTCAAACTCAACACCCAAAAAACAAATAATCAAGTTAGAAAATGGGCAGAAGACATGAACAGACACTTTTCAAAAGAAGACATACGAATGGCTAACAGACACATGAAAAATGTCCATAATCATTAGCCATCAGGGAAATTCAAATCAAAACCACATTGAGATACCACCTTACACCAGTTAGAATGACAAAAATTGACAAGGCAAGAAACAACAAATACGGAGAGGTTGTGGAGAAAGGGAACCCTCTTACACTGTTGGTGGGAATGTAAGTTGGTAAAGCACTTTGGAAAACAGTATGGAGGTTCCTCAATAAATTAAAAATAGAGTTACCTTGGGCGCCTGGGTGGCTCAGTCGTTAAGCGTCTGCCTTTGGCTCAGGTCATGATCCCAGGGTCCTGGGATCGAGTCCCACATCGGGCTCCCTGCTCGGCGGGAAGCCTGCTTCTCCCTCTCCCACTCCCCCTGCTTGTGTTCCTTCTCTCGCTATCTCTGTCAAATAAATAAATAAAATCTTTAAAAAAAAAAATAGAGCTACCTTATGACCCAGCAATTGCACTACTGGGTTGTTATCCCAAAGACACAGATGTAGTGAAAAGAAGGGCCATATGCACCCCAATGTTCATAGCAGCAATGTCCACAATAGCCAAACTATGGAAAGAGCTGAGATGGCCTTCCAACAGCTGGATGGATAAAGAAGATGTGGTCCGTATATACAATGAAATACTACTCAACCATCAGGAAGAATGAATACCCAACTTTTACATCAACATGGATGGGACTGGAAGAGATTATGCTAAGTGAAATAAGTCAAGCAGAGAAAGTCAATTATCATAGAGTTTCACTCATTTGTGGAACATAAGGAATAGCATGGAGGACATTAGGAGAAGGAATGGAAAAATGAAGGGGGGGAAATCTGAGGGGGAGACGAACCATGAAAGACTATGGACTCCGAGAAACAGACTGAGGGTTTTAGAGGGGAGGGGGGTGGGGGTTGTGTTAGCCTGGTGATGGGTATTAAGGAGGGCACGTACTGCATGGAGTACTGGGTGTTATATGAAAACAATGAATCGTGGATCACTACATCAAAAACTAATGATGTATTATATGGTAACTAAGATAACACAATAAAATTAAATTAAATTTAAAAAAGAATTAATCAATATTATTGGTCATTCTTTGAATTAAGGCATTAAAAGCCAGGAGGTAATATCTAGCACTTAAATTATAACAAACATAGAATGGTATTTAGGAAAGGTGAGTTTTTTTGGCAGGAAGTAAAAAAAGTTTTGGAACATACAGGAATGCAGAAATCCTGGAGACCTGGGACCTCCACAGTGATAATAGATAAGAAAAAGATATGTAAGGGACACCAAAGAAAACCCTGCCTACTTAATTTTATCAGTGTGTGCACTAAGAATACAAGAATGCAAGCGTATGACCCACATGTCTTTTAGCTTCGGCATTTTCCAAAGCTTCGAAAATACTCATTCAAAAAATATTTTCAGAAGCATAGAGATCTCCTCTCCCCAGTACTGTTTTTCCTTAGGCACAGGGCTGTGTGAGATTCTTCCAGAGTAAGATCCTGTCACTGCATCCATTCTCAAAACAGCCCCATATTTCAACCTGGAGGTTACTCCTTCCTCAGTCTAGTCCACATACACTGGTCCAATGGTGGACCAGATGTCTCAGGTCCACGCCAATCAGCACATCACATTCCCCTGCCCTTGGAGCCTGGTTGGTGAGTGGACATATGAGTGATTCCCAGATCTCTAAATAAAGGGCTTGTGTTCCCACTAGACTTGAATCTTGAACTCATCTGAGTCTAGAACTGCCTTAGTCATCTTGCCACAAAGAGAGAGCCTAGAAGTTCCAGGGGGCTGTGACAGGAAGCTTGCATATAAACCAGCCCAGTGCAAGGCAGGGGCCGGGGGTCAGATATCAAGCCCTAATGATGTTGTTGGGGCCCAGAATCCAATTGTTCTGGAAGCCAGGCTATCTGTGGACTTTTCAGTTGAATGAGAAAATTTCATCTCTGCCCTAAGTCCTTTGGAAGAGTTCTAACACTTGTAAACTAATGTGGAAAACAATGAAAACAGACAGGCTTCATCAATGCCATCTCATCATTCCTGGGCCCTAACCCAAACTCACCAGGGCTTAGAGTCTCACAAGGATGTCACAACTTCAAGTTGCTTTAAAGGCAACATCACAAAAAATGTGACCATGGAATGTTTAGTCAAAATCTATTTTGTAGTCATTTTGAGAAATCTAAATTTTATTTATAGGATAATCTAGAAAAACGAGCAGGAAGCAATTAGATACAATCTGCTTTGATTCTTGGCCTTGGCCATCCAAACTCATAAATGCATTACAATTCTGGTAACGAAGACAAGACATATATATAGCCAAATCCCAAAGCATGTAAATAGATTTCTAGTATTTATTGCTTTTTAGTTGCTGGCTTATACTCATTTATATGAGTTTGTATGAGAAAATGCTCATAAAATTGCCAGTATGAGGCTTTGAGTTTGAAACTTACTCTGTAAATTAATATTTGTGAGCAAAATTACTGCAATATTCCACCTTATTCATTAGTCACTCCCTCCACATTGAAGTTTTGTTATAAGCAATGCATATTATAAACCTTATTCCACCTACAAATTCTTAGTTAATGCAGTAACTCTAGTCTTACAGTCTATGAGCCTGTATGTGAGGGAAAGTTATAACCAAACGTCACCCAACAGCTTGTAATCTTGAAAAAAATGTTAAAAAAATGAAAAACAGCAGTGTCAAACTTTTAAAAATGGGAAACTGGTGCCATCTTGTGGTTATGAAGAAGTAAAAATGAAAATTTTATCTCACTTTTTTCAATATATTAAAGAATCCTTGCCAAAACCAGGCCCACCTTAAACAATCATTTCCCTCAGTGTTCTGAAATTCCCAGATAAAGCCTCTTTATTCCACCTTTAGAATATTGTTCATCTGGAGAGTTTTCCTTGACAATCAGACTCATTGCAATCTCAGCCAGGAAAATCTAATTTCCTGAAAAAATAGTTTCCATGATTATACTTTGATTTTTGAATCAGAGATAGATCTTAACTCTGAATATTAAGATAATGCATTCATGGAAAAAAGCTTTAAAACATTTTTTAGGCATTAACATGGTAATCAGCAAATGTCTTTGAGAGATAGTTCCAAGCACTAGAAACAACATGTGACTTGATTTTTAAGAGTTCATGAAAGTACAGGTTGACTTCCAGAAAACATAGTGCTATAAAAAGAAGTATTAAAATCCTTCCCAGGAATGTCTGGACTGACCAAAGAAATATGATGAGCATGAGCCAAAATGTCATCCCAAATGTCCACATCTTATAGACTAGACTGAAGGAAAATACCATGAGCTAACTAACATGCATCCTTACTTTGAATATAAAATGGTGCCATGGAAAGTAGAAGCAGGCCTTCTTCTGCATTACAAACGCAATCTGATACATCCATGGACACATGAGTCCATGAAGACTAAAGGGATCTCCCAATGAGTGACAATATTTGGGTGGTATGCATTTATACTAGCATATAGGACCTCCTAGTGTAAGTTGATATAGTAATTTAAATAGTTTGTTTAAATTTAATAATATACCTCAGTAAGAAACACACTGGTACTTTATAGGACTAGAAAGTAAATATACAGGGGTGCCTGGGTGGCTCAGTCAGTTAAGCATTTGCCTTCAGCTCAGGTCAGGATCTCAGGGTCCTTGGATCTAGCTCCACATTGGCCTCCCTGCTCAGCCAGGCGCCTGCTTCTCCCTCTCCCTTTCCCCCCTCCCCCCTACCTTTCATGTACTCTCTCTCTCTCAAATAAATAAATAAAATCTTTTTTTTTTTAAGAAATTTGTAAATATACAAATTTGTACTACTTGCCTGGTGGAATTATTGATAGGAACAATGAGAATAGAAATAGTAGTGGACTTTGAGGATGATTGTAGAGTTGACCACAGCAAGAAGAGAAAGAAAAAATTGAAGAGTGAAAGAGTCAGTGAGGGGAGAGAGAAGGAGAGCAAGAAGATATTACATAAGCATAGGGTAAAATTGTTGTGTGGTGATCGTATGTGGCTGAGCAAATTAAAGAGTAGTAACAGTAAAAGCCGACATTTGTTGAACACTCACCATATGCCTGGTAGAATGTGAAGGTCTGATTGTGCAATATTGTATTTAATCATCTTTCAAAAAGAAAAAAAATAGGTAAACTTCCTAACAATACTAGAATTAGATGACTAAGTGGGATTTTTCGCAGAATTTTTCTTTAACTTCAAAATTCCAGAGATGGCTTTTAATAAAAATGACATTCTTCATCAGAGCCTAGCATGGTGTCCATGCATTAACTAAACAAATATGCCAGACTTTTTTTTTTAAAGGAGAGGCTGACAGATTTCTAAATATTCTAAAGTTGGAATAAAATGGCCATATAAGCACAAATTTTTGAAATCCCTAAAAATTTGTCAATGTGGTGAATTACATTATGTGCTCATGTGAAACCAGCCTTGCATTTCTTAGGTAAACTGAATTTAGTTGTGATTTCATTCGTCTGTTGCATACATTGCCACTCTTGATATGATGATATCTTGGTGAGGATTTTCTCCTCGCTGTTCATGGATAATGATAATGCAAGGAGTTTTGAATACTTTTAACTCAATTTACATGGCTCCAAACTAATGTGTATTGTTGCTTTGTGTTTTAATTCTCTCTTGTATCTTTAAAAAATACTCGACATTTTTATAGCTTTTATATGATACTGTCAGCGTCCATTTAAACTGAACTACATATTTATTTTTTTTCCCTGTCCTCTTGCATCTCAGAATTTCTATTTGGGATTATTTTTCTTCCATTTGTTTATGTACATTCTTTAAAATTTCCATGAGTGAGAACTGCCAGGTAATGAATCTCTGTTTAAAATGTCTTTATTGGGCTCCTGGGTGGCTCAGTTGATTAAGTGTCTGCCTTTGGCTCAGGTCAGGATCCCAGGGTCCTGGGATTGAGCCCCACTTCAGGCTCACTGCTCAGCATGGAGTCTGCTTCTCCCTCTCTCTCTGCCCCTCCCCCCACTTGTTCTCCCTCTCTCGCTCCTTCTCTCTCACTCTCTTCCAAATAAATAAAATCTTTAAAAAATAAATAACAATGTCTTTATTTCCTCTTACTCTTGATATACATTTTCACAGCATAGAGAATCCTAAGTGAGTAGTTATTTTCTTTGATCATACAGAAAATGTCATTCCACTGCCCTTTGTCTTTCATAATTGCTCTTTAGAAATTAGCTGTCTGCCTGTTTCTCCTTTGAACATAATCTGTTCCCCACTCTGCTCCTTTCCCCCACAGTTTTTGGTGGCTTTAAAGATTTTACTCTTGGGGGGGAAAAAAGAATTCTTTTTCTTTGTGTGTTTACTGCAGTTACGCTATTATGGGTCTAGATTTGGATGTCTTGCTATTTATCTTAATATTCATAATGTTCCATAATGAGAATTCCATTTACAAGAGCTCCAAAAACCATAATATACCTAGGCATAAACCTAACCAAACAGGTAAAGGATCTATACTCTAGAAACTACAGAACACGTATGAAAGAAATTGAGGAAAACACAAAGAGACGGAAAAACATTCCATGCTCATGGATTGGAAAGATAAATATCGTTAAAATGTCTATGCTACCCAGAGCAATTTAAACTTTCAATGCAATCCCTTTCTAAATACCATTGACATTTTTCACAGAGCTGGAACAAATAATCCTAAAATTGCTATGGAACAGAAAAGACCCCGAATTGCCAGGGGAATGTTCAAAAAGAAAACCAAAGCTGGAGGTATCACAATGCCTGACTTCAAGCTATATTACAAAGCTGTAGTTAAGACAGTATGGTATTGGCACAAAAACAGACACATAGATCAATGGAACAGAGTAGAGACCCCAGAAATGGACTCTCACCTCTACGGTCAACTAATCTTCGACAAAGCAGGAAAGAACATCGAATGGGAAAAAAAAGACAGTCTCTTCAATAAATGGTGCTGGGAAAACTCGACAACCACATGCAGAAGAATGAAACCAGACCATCTTCTTACACCATACACAAAGATAAAATGGGTGAAAGACCTCAATGTGAGACAGGAATCCATTAAATCCTAGAGGAGAACATAGGCAATAACCTCTTTGACATTGGCCACAAGAACTTTTTCAAGTCACGTCTCTAAAGGCAGGAGAAACAAAAGCAAAAATGAACGTTTGGGACTTCATCAAGATAAAAAAACTTTTGCACAGCAAAGGAAGCAGTCAACAAAACTAAGAGGCAATGCAGAGAATGGGAGAAGATATTTGCAAATGACATTTCAGATAACAGGCTGATATCCAAGATCTATAAAGAACTTCTCAAACTCAACACCCAAAAAACAAACCAGTCAAGAAATGGGCAGGGGCGCCTGGGTGGCTCAGTCGTGAAGGGTCTGCCTTCTGCCTTCGGCTCAGGTCATGATCCCAGGGTCCTGGGATTGAGTCCCACATCAGGCTCCCTGCTCGGCAGGAAGCCTGCTTCTCCCTCTCCCACTCCCCCTGCTTGTGTTCCTGCTCTCGCTATCTCTCTCTCTTTCAAATAAATAAATAAAAATCTTTAAAAAAAAAAAAAGGGCAGAAGATATGAAAAGACACTTCTCTGAAGAAGACATACAAATGGCTAAGAGACACATAAAAAAAAGTTCAACATCACTAGCCATCAGGGAAATCCAAATCAAAACCACATTGAGATACCACCTTACCCCAGTTAGAATGGCCAAAATTAACGAGACAGGAAACAAGTGTTGGCAAAGTTGTGGAGAAAGGGGAACCCTCTTGCACTGTTGGTGGGAATGCAAGCTTGTACAGCCACTCTGGAAAACAGTATGGAGGTTCCTCAAGACATTAAAAATAGAGCTACCCTATGAGCCAGCAATTGCACTACTAGGTATTTAGCCCAAAGATACGTAGGCAGTAAAAAGAAGGGCACATGCACCCCATAGTTCATAGCAGCAATGTCCACAATAGCCAAACTGTGGAAGGAACTGAGAGGCCCTTCAACAGATGAATGGATAGAGAAGATGCGGTACATATATACAATGGAATATTACTCACCCATCAGAAAGGATGAATACTCACCATTTGCATTGACATAGATGGAAATGGAGGGGATTATGCTAAGCGAAATAAGTCAAGTTCCTTTGTGGAACATAAGGAATAGAGCGGAGGACCACAGGGGAAGGGAGGGAAAACTGAATGGGAAGAAATCAGAGAGGGAGACAAACCATGAGAGACTCTGGACTCCAGGAAACAAACTGAGGTTACAGAAGGGAGGGGGGTAGGGGGATGGTGTAAATGGCTGACGGGTATTAAGGAGGGCACGTGTTGGGATGAGCACTGGGTGTTATATGCAACTAACGAATGGTTGAACACTACCACAAAAACTTATGCTGTACTGCATGCTGGCTAACTGAACATAATAAAAATTCATTTGGCCTTTTGAATCTGTGATTTGGTGTCTCAGATTAAACATATTTAGACTTTCTTATCTAGCCTCCATATTTCTTAACCTCTCTTTCATGTTTCCATAGTTGTTTTTTGGTCTCTTCCCTTATATTCTCAATTATTTCTTCTCTTTTCCTAGTTAATTTTCACCTCTGCTCTATCCAGTCTGCTGTCTTACCTATCCACAGAAATTTAAATTGGGGTTATTGCATTTTTAAAATAAGTTTTCTTTGGGTCTTTAAAAAATCTACTTAAATAATATAGTTTTTCATTATTTGAAGAATATGTTTTGTTTTTTGTATCATTTACTGAGGATCTACTTCAGGGGAGGAAAAGACGGTGGAGGAGTAGGGGACCCTTTTCTAACCAGTCCTTGAATTGAGCTGGATATCTACCAGACCACTCTGAACACCCAGGAAATCAGCCTGAGATATAAGAAGGTATATCTGGATCTCTACAAACAATATCGCAGGCAGTTGATTTTGAGGTATGAAGCGGGGAGCTGTGATTCTGCAGGCAGGTATCAGAGGATAAACAGCAGCAGGAGGGAGCCTGGCGGTCGGGATCCTACACCGCTAGTGAGCGATAGCCTCCCGCGCTGGGGACGGGGCACAGACTCGCACACCGGTAGCGGCAGGGAAAGGACTTTAGGGCAGCCCCCGGAATGAAACCTGGAGTAGTGGGGTGCATGGGAACTGGGGGCAGCTGTCGGTTTTAGAAATGTAAAGGGCAGAGACATGCCCTGACCAGAAGGCGAGGACTGGGAGTGCTGCTGAGGGGCACACAACACAGGACACTGTAGTTCATAGCAGCACAGACAGAAGCGGAGATAGTGTGGCTTGGAGAGCTCACTGACGAACAGACTGCGATCTTTCTGCTCTGAGGCAGAGGGTTGGAAATGATCTCTTCTGCACTGGCTCTCAGAAGAGATGCAGAAAGCCACCAGGGAAAGCCGCCAGAGAACAAAAGCCCCCCACTGAGCCCATCCCCTGCCACAGGGGGCAGGGCAACTGCCCAAACAGGGTTGCCTGAGTAACAGCATGGCAGGCCCCTCCCCCAGAAGACAGGCTGGAGAACAAGAGGCCAGCAGCCCTAAGGTTCCTATAAAACAGGTGCATCTTGCTTGGGTCATGGTCAATAATTTGGACTCTGTACATTCCCTCAACCACCCCTCAACAGAATGACTAGGAGAAGGAACACCCAAAATAAGAAAGACTCAAGAGACTGTGACTTTTGCCGCAGATTTATAAATGGATACAGATATAACCAAGATGTCAGAGATGGAATTCAGGGTAGCAATTGTGAAGACAGTAGCCAGAATGGAGAAATTGATTAATGGCAACGTACAGTCTCTAAGGGCAGAAATAAAAGGTGAATTGGCAGAACTTAAAAATGCTATCAATGAGATCCAATCCAATCTAGATAATCTAACAGCTGAGGTAACTGAGGCAGAAGAAGCGACCTGGAAGACAATATAATAGATAAAAAGGGAAAAGACGAGGCCAGGGAAAAACAACTCAGAATCCATGAAAATAGAATCAGAGAAATAAGTGTCGCCATGAAGCGTTCCAATGTCAGAATAATTGGAATCCCGGAGGGAGTGGAGAGAGAGAGAGGGCTAGAAGATGTATTTGAGCAAATTGTAGCTGAGAACTTCCCTAATCTGGGGAATGGAACAAACATTTGAGTCCTAGAGGCAGAGAGGACGCCTCCCAAGATCAAGGAAAACAGGCCAACACCCCGGCATGTAATAGTAAAACTTGCAAATCTTAGAACCAAGGAAACCATCTTAAAGGCAGTTAGGAGGAAGAGATTCCTTACGTACAGAGGGAGGAACATCAGAATAACATCAGACCTATCCACAGAGACCTGGTAAGCCAGAAAGGCCTGGCAAGACATACTCAGGGTACTAAATGAGAAGAACATACAGCCAAGAATACTTTATCCGGCAAGGCTTTCATTTAGAATAGATGGAGAGATGCAGAGCTTCCACGACCAGCAGAAACTGAAAGAATATGTGACCACTAAGCCAGCCCTGCAAGAAATATTAAGGGGAGTTCTATAAAAGGAGAAAGACCCCAAGAGTGATATACGACAGAAATTTACAGGGACAATGTATAAAAACAACATCTTCACAGGCAACATGATGACAATTAATTCATATCTTTCAATAATCACTCTCACCTAAATGGCCTAAATGCTCCCATAAATGGCATAGGGTTGCGGATTGGATCAAAAGACAGGACCCATCCATATGCTGTCTACAAGAGACTCATTTTGAACCTAAAGATACATCCAGACTGAAAGTGAAGGGATGGAGATCCATCTTCCATGCCAGCGGACCTCAAAAGAAAGCTGGGATAGCAATTCTTATATCAGACAAATTAGATTTTAAACTAAAGTCTGTAATAAGAGACACAGAAGGACACTCTATCATTCTTAAAGGGCCTATCCAACAAGAAGATCTAACAATTATAAATATCTACGCCCCCAACATGGGAGCAACCATCTACATAAGCCAACTGTTAACCAAAATAAAGAGTCATATTGATAACAATACGTTAATTGTAGGAGACCTCAATACTCCACTCTCAGCAATGGACAGATCATCTAAGCAGAAAATCAACAAGGAAACAAGAGCTTTGAATGACACACTGGACCAGACGGACCTCATAGATATTTACAGAACATTCCACCCTAAAACAACAGAATACTCATTCTTCTCGAGCACACATGGAACTTTCTCCAGAATAGACCATATACTGGGTGACAAATCAGGTCTCAACCGATACCAAAAGATTGAGAATATTCCCTGCATATTCGCAGACCACAATGCTCTAAAACTGGAACTCAATCACAAGAAAAAATTTGGCAGAAATTCAAACACTTGGAAGCTAAAGACCACTCTGCTCAAGAATGTTTGGGTCAACCAGGAAATCAAAGAAGAACTTAAACAATTCATGGAAATCAATGAGAACGAAAACACATCGGTCCACAACCTATGGGATACTGCAAAGGCAGTTCTAAGGGGGAAATACATAGCCATCCAAACCTCACTCAAAAAAATAGAAAAATCCCGAATTCACCAACTAACTCTACACCTTAAAGAACTAGAGAAAAAGCAACAAACGACACCTAAGCCACGCGCTAGAAGAGAAATAATTAAAATTAGAGCAGAAATCAATGAACTAGAAACCAGAAACACAGTAGATCAGATCAACGAAACTAGAAGTTGGTTCTTTGAAAGAATTAATAAGATCGATAAACCACTGGCAGGACTTATCCAAAAGAAAAGAGAAAGGACCCAAATTAATAAAATCATGAATGAAAGGGGAGAGATCATGACTAACACCAAGGAAATAGAAACAATTATTAGAAATTATTATCAACAACCATATGCCAATAAACTGAGCAATCTGGATGAAATGGAGGCCTTCCTGAAAACCTTTAAGCTGCCCAGACTGAAACAGGAAGAAATTGACAACCTGAATAGGCCAATAACCAGTAACGAGATTGAAGCAGTGATCAAAAACCTCCCAAAAAACAAGAGTCCAGGGCCTGGTGGATTCCCTGGGGAATTCTACCAAACATTCAAAGAAGAAATAATACCTATTCTACTGAAGCTGTTTCAAAAAATAGAAGCAGAAGGAAACCTTCCAAACTTATTCTATGAGGCCAGCATTACCTTAATCCCCAAACCAGGCAAAGACCCCATCAAAAAGGAGAATTTCAGACCGATATCCCTGATGAATATGGATTCCAAAATCCTCAACAAAATCCTAGCTAATAGGATCCAACAATACATTAAAAGGATCATCCACCACTAACCAAGTGGGATTTATCCCCGGGATGCAAGGGTGGTTCAACATTCGCAAATCAATCAATGTGATAGGACACATTAATAAGAGGAGGGAGAAGAACCATATGGTCCTCTCAATTGATGCAGAAAAAGCGTTTGACAAAATACAACATGCTTTCCTGATTAAAACTTCCCTGTGTGTCTGTCCAAATTTCCCTCTTCTTAGGACACTAGTCATAATGGATTAATGACCTAACAACCTCATCTTGATTGCATCTGCAAAGACCCTATTTTACAAATAAGGTCACAGTCACAGGAAATGTGGGTGAGGGTTTCAACATCTCTTGGGGGACACATAGTTCAACCCATAATGCATTCTTCCCTGGAAAAGGTAACTCATTGCTTATTTCACAGGCAGAACATCAGGAAAAAGGACTTATGCTAAGATACAACAGAGATTTTTTAAATGTTTCGTTAGAAAACATAAAGAAATAAAAGGCATGTAATTTACAATTACACCAAAAATAATAAAATATCTGGGAATAAACTTAACCAAAGAAGTGAAAAACTTGTACTTTGGAAACTGTAAAACACTGATAAAAGCCATTCAAGAGGACACAAAGAAATGGAAAGGCATTCCATGCTCATGGGTTGGAAGAAAAAAATATTGTTAAAATGTCTATACTACCCAAAGCAATCTACAGATTTAATGCAGTTCCTACCAAAATATCAATAGTGTTTTTCAGAGAACTAGAAAAAACAATTCTAATTTTTAAAAAAGATTATCTTTATTTATTTGTCAGAGGGAGAGAGAGCACAAGCAGGGGAAGCAGCAGAGGGAGAGGGAGAAGCAGGCTCCCCGCTGAGCAAGAAGCCTGATGCGGGGCTTGATCCCAGGACCCTGAGATCATGACCTGAGCTGAAGGCAGTAACCAACTGAGCCATCCAGGCATCCCCAAACAATTCTAAAATTTACTTGGAACCACAAAAGACCTCGAAAATAAAACTGGAGGTATCACAAGTTCAGATTTCAAGTTATATTACAAAGCAGTAGTAATTAAAACAGTATGGTATTGGCATAAAAATAGACACATAGATCAGTGGAATAGAACAGAGAACCCAGAAATAAATCCACAGGTATATGATCAATTAATCTTCAACTAAACAGGAAAAAATAATTCAATGGGAAAAAGATAGACTCTTCAACAAATAGTGTTGGGAAAACTGAACAGCCACATGCAAAAGAATGAAACTGGGCCACTTTCTTTCACCATACACAAAAATAAACTTAAAATGGATTAAGGACCTAAATGTGAGACCTGAAACCATAAAAATCCTAGAAGAGAACACAGGCAGTAATTTCTGTGACATTGGCCATAGCAACATTTTTCTAGATATGCCTCCTGAGACAAAGGAAATACAAGCAAAAATAAACTATTGGGACTTCATCAAAATAAAAAGTCTCTGCCCAGCAAAGGAAACAATCAAAAAAACAAAAAGGCAACCTCCGGAATGGGAGAAGATATTTGCAAATGACATATCCGATAAAGGGTTAGTATCCAAAATATATGAAGACCTTATACAACTCAGCATCCAAAAATAACCCAATTAGAAAATGGGCAGAAGACATGAACAGACATTTCTCCAAAGAAGACATACAGATGGCCCACAGACACATGAAAAGATGCTCAACATCGCCGATCATCAGGGAAATGCAAATCAAAACCGCAATGAGATATCACCTCACACTTGTCAGAATGGCTAAAATCAACAACACAAGAAACAACAGATGTTGGTGAGGATGTGGAGAAAGGGGAACCCTCTCTCCTACACTGTTGGTGGGAAGACAAACTGCTGCAGCCACTCTGGAAAAGAGTATGGAAGTTCCTCAAAAGTTAAAAATAGAACCACCCTATGGTCCAGTAATTGCACTACTGGGTATTTACCTCCAAAATACAAAAACACTAATTCAAAGGGATACATGCACCCCTATGTTTATTGCAGCATTATTTACAATGGCTAAACAGTGGAAGCAGCCCAAGTGTCCACTGACTGATGAAAGGATAAAGAAGATGTGGTATATATACAATGGAATATTACTCAGCCATAAAAGGAATGAAATCTTGCCATCTGCAACAACATGGATGGAGCTAGAGAGTAAAATGCTAAGTGAAATAAGTCAGAGAAGGACAAATACCATATGATCTCACTCATATGTGGATTTTTTTTTTTTTACTTTACTTTTTTTTTTTAATGTAAGCTCTCCACCCAGTGTGGGGCCCAAACTCATGACTCAAGATCAAGAGTCACATGCTCTACATACTGAGCCAGCCAGGTGCCCCTTATATGTGGAATTTAAGAACCAAAACAAAGAAACAAAAGGGGGAAAAAAGAGACAAACCTAGAAACAGACTCTTAACTATAGAGAATAAAGTGATGGTTACCAGAGGGGAGATGGGTGGAGGGGAGGGGTGAAATAGGGGGTGGGTTTATTTTATTTTATTTTTTTTTATTTTTTTTGAGAGAGAGAGAGAAAGAAAGAGAGAGGGAGAGAAAGAAAGGAAGAAAGAAAATGAGCCGAAAACAAAAGTTCCAAAATACACGAAGAAATAGAGTGCTTATAAAGACAACAGCAAGATGAGTTATGAGAACATGAATTCACTCCAGATAAATTTTAATTGATAAAATAGTCTGACAAAAACTTTGAAATATGTGTATGTGCCAAAGAAATAATTGATAATATCCTTTAAAAAAACAAATTATGACACAAAACAGGCCAGAATAAAATAAGAACTAGTGGGCTGTGAAAAAGAATCAATTTATAAAGTCACTAAAATGAGACACTTAAACATTGGGCACAGCTGAAGAGAAAATTAGTGAATTATAAGGTAGTATTGAGGAATCCACCCATATGCACAATAGAGAAATAAACATAAAAATTAGAAAATTTAGATTAGATGTATAGAGATGAGATAGGTGCTTTCAAAGAAAATAATGTAGAGAAGGTTGTATAAACAATATTTGAAAAGATAGTAGCTGAGAAATTTCTAGATGTAAAGAAAGTTTCAAATAATCAGATCCAGATTGTACTCTGAATACTGGTAAATATAAATATACCATTGAGTATATTCTAATAAAAATAAACTTTAAAAGCTGCTATAAAGAGGGGCACCTGGGTGGCACAGTTAAGCGGCTCTTTTTTTTTTTTTAAGATTTTATTTTTTTCTTTGAAAAAGAGAGACACAGCAAGAGAGGGAACACAAGCAGGGGAGTGGGAGAGAGAGAAGCAGGTTCCCCACTGAGCAGGGAGCCTAATGCGGGGCTCCATCCAAGGCCCCAGGATCATGACCTGAGCCGAAGGCAGACGCTTAACGACTGAGCCACCCAGGCACCCCAAAGCATCTGACTCTTGATTTCAGCTCAGGTCATGATCTCAGGGTCTTGAGATTGAGCCCCATGTCAGGCCTGCAGTCAGCCCAGAGTCTGCTTCAGTTTCTTTCCTTCTCCCTCTGCCCCTCCCTTCCACTCTCTGTCTCTCAAAAATAAACGAATAAATATTTAAAAATAAATAAATAAGAGTGCCTGGGTGGCTCAGTTGGCTAAGCGTCAGTCTTCAGCTCAGGTCATGATCCCAGAGTCCGGGGATGGAGTCCTGCATCAGGCTCCCTGCTCAGTGGGGAGCCTGCTTCTCCCTCTGTCTGCTGCTCCCCCTGCTTGTGCTCTCTTTCTCTCAAATAAATAAATAAAATCTTAAATAAATAAATAAATAAATAAATAAATAAATAAATGCAAGCTATAAGAAAGAAAACATAAAATGATCACAAATGATTGACAGATTGACAACAGACTTCACATAATCCTGAGCAGAGACTCAAAGGCAATGGTATAAATAACAAAATGTGAAGGAAAAATAATGTCAACTTAGAATTTCATATCTCACTCAATTACCATCAAGAGTGAGGTGAAAATTAAGGAAAACAGAATTTACCATCAATAGAGCTTCACTAAACAAAGTATTGCAGTAATAATAATTTTTAACATACATATACAAAAACATACACATATACATAAGTATATACACTAAAACAAAAGAAATACAGCTTATAAATTTTTTGACATCAACCATAGCAACATTTTTCTAGATATGTCTCCTAAGGCAAGGGAAACAAGAGCAAAAAAAACCTCCTGGGACTACACCAAAAATAAAAGCTTTTGCCCAGCAAACTATCAAAGAAAACAAAGGCAACCTATTGAGTGGGAGAAGATATTAGCAAATGATATATCCAATAAGGGGTTAATATCCAAAATACACAAAGAACTTATATAATTCAACACTAAAAAAAAAAATCTGATTAAAAATGGGCTGAGGAACAGAATACACATTTTTTTCAAAGAAGACATACAGATAGCCAACTGATACGTGAAACTATGTTCAACATCACTAATCTTCAGGGAAAGGCAAATCAAAACTACAATGAGATATCATCTCACACATGTCAATATGGCTAAAATCAAAATGACTAGAAATAACAAGTATTGGTGAGGATGTGTAGAAAAAGGAACCTTGTGCACAGTTGAGGGAAATTGTTGGTTCCTCAAAATAATAAAAGTAGAACTACCATATGATCTAGTAATTCCACTACTGGGTATTTACTAAAGAAAATGAAAACACTAATTCAAAAAGATATATGCACCCCTGTTTATTGCAGCATTATTTATAATACCCAAGATATGGAAGCAACCCAAGTGTCCATTGATAGGTGAATGGATATATATATATAATGGAATGTCACTCAGTCATAAAAAAGAATGAGATCTTGCCATTTGTGACAACATGGATGGACCTAGAAGGCATTTTGCTAAATGAAATAAGGCAGATAGAGAAAGACAAATAATATGATTTCACTTACATGTGGAATCTGAAAACCAAAATAAAGGAATAAACAAACAAAAAGCAGAATCAGACCTATAAATACAGAGAACAAACTGATGATTGCCAGAGGGGAGGGAGTTGGGGAAACGGGCAAAATAGGTAAAGGGGAATGGGAGGTCCAGGCTTCCAGTTATGGAAAGAATAAGTCACAGGGGTAAAAAGTACAGCCTAGAGAATATAGTTAATGGTATTGCAATAGTGACACTTCAGAATGTGTCCTATTAAGAGACAAACAAGAGAAGGGTACCACTGACTGCTCTATTCAATATCATAGTGACAATCCTAGCCAGTGCAATAAGAAAAGAAAAAATAAGTGCTATATAGATTGGAAGACAGAAGTTTTAAAAATTATAGATAATGTGATTATCTAAGTGTTGAGACATTCAGATGAGCTATTAGGATCAGTAGAGTTCAACAAGTTTGTTGGAAACAAGATGAAAATACAGAATCCAATACTCAACAATGATAAACATAGAATTCATCAAAGAAATCAAACTACCAAGAGTTTTTTTCATGGATCTTGAAATGGTAAACCTAAAATTCATAGGAACCAAGAAAGGCTGGGACAATTTTGAAGAACAAGACGGAGGAAATTGCTGAGCCAGATATCAAGTTTTATTTTAAAGCCAACGTTTTCACAACTCTGGTATTAGAACAGAAAGGAAAATAAGTCAATGGCACAGAATGGAGAGCCTAGAAAAAGTCCATACTTGCAGGGAAGCTTGGCTAATGTCAGATGCAGCATTACAAATCACGGGTTTGGGGAGGCGGATAATGGTGATAAGGTAATCTGTTATTCTGTTGGAACAAAAAAGCTGGGCTCCAAAATCAGTCCATCTACAAAAATAAATTCTGCTGCTTTAAAGCACCTAAGTGTGAAAATCAAATTGGCAGTATTTTTAGAAGACAATGTAGGATTAGTTTTATAAATTTAGAATAAGAAAAATTTTCTAAAATAGATAATAAAGAACAATTCATAAATTAAAAGGTGGAAAAATAAAACTAAGTAAAACTAAAAAAACTTTGGTTTGACAAAAAGACATCAAAGGCAAAGTTGAAAGACACACTACAGACAGTGACAAGGTATTTGTGAAACATGTAACTGACAAAGGGCTAATATTCTGAATTTATAAAGACTCCTACTAATCAATCAAAAAAGGAAAAACAATCAAATAATATAAAAATGTTCAACTACTAAAAACAAGCAATTCACAGAAGAGGAAGCCAAAATGGTCAATAAAAAAATTTATTCTCACTGGTTATCGGGGAATTTCAAATTAAAAAATGGGAGATAATTTCACACCCATTAGATCAGCAAAAATTAAAATCTCAAGTGTTAGTAAGAATATGGAACATACTCATACTACTTGTATGAATCTAAATTAGCATAACCACTTAGTAGCACAATTTGAGAGCATCTAATAAAGTTAAAGATGTATATACTCTTCAACTCAGCAACTCCATTTCTAGGAATTTACTGTAGAGAAATTCTCCCCCTTATGACTATGAAAATGTACAGGGATGTTTATAGCAGTGGTGTTTACAATGGCAACAAATTGAAAATCTTCTAAATTCCCATCAGCAGGAGAATGAATATATTGTAGAATATCATACAATGGAATATACTACACAACAGGTAAAATAAATGAGCTCAAGATACAGCAAAGTACTGTAATTAGATTTTTAAAAACATAACATTCATGAGGAAAAAAGAATCCATACATTCCACTATCATTTATATAATCCTTGAAAACATGCCAAATGACATTGTGTGTGTGTGTGCCTGCGTGTGCGCAGAAATATAAAATATACAAAATCAGGGCAGTGGTTACGTCTGGGGAGGGAGGGAGGGAGGGAGGGAGGGAAGGAGGGAAATAGTTACCAAGGGAGCTTCAACTCAATCTTCACGGTTTTCTTTCTTTTATGAATCAAGCATGGCAAAATCTAAAAGAGCCAGGTGTGATACAATCTTATGTTTTCTATATTTCTAATATTTGAAATATTGTACAGTAAAACTTAAAACAGTTCCTACATTAAATATGTCTATGAAGAAATTAAGGCTTTCCTCAATTCGTTCTTACTGATAGGAAAACACAAATAATAAAATCATTTTATCATTTTTTTGTCACCTCTCGCTTACAGTGTGTGGAAATTAGTAGCAGACAACACGCTTCTCCCTATGACCTACGTTTTTTTTTTTTTTAAGATTTTATTTATTTATTTGAGAGAGAGAGCACATGAGAGGGGGGGAGGGTCAGAGGGAGAAGCAGACTCCCTGCCGAGCAAGGAGCCCGATGCGGGACTCGATCCCGGGACTCCAGGATCATGACCTGAGCCGAAGGCAGTCGCTTAACCAACTGAGCCACCCAGGCGCCCCGACCTACTTTTTTCTATGTGCTTGTTTCTTTTAGGATGAGAAACCTACATTAAAGAGGAACGAGGAACATAGCGAGGAACGTAGTATTTAGCTGAGGACTGGAGTCCACTGCTATTTCTTCTTTTCTTTTAAAGATTTTATTTATTCATTTGAGAGAGAGAGCACGAGCCAGGGGGAGGGGCTGTGGGAGAGGGAGAAGCAGACTCCCTGATATGGGGCTTGATCCCAGGACGCTGGGATCAACCTCCGATTGGAAGGCAGATGCTCAACCAACTGAGCCACCCAGGTGCCCCTCTGCTGAAATTTCTATACAATGATGCAAATACCCACTTTTCTAATCTTAATTTATTCCCTCAGTTTCCAAACTTGGGGTACCTCCAGTTGAAAGTAATATTCATATGGTACCTTTCTCACTCAAAGATGTCACTTCTAGCTCAGTAGGGGTGCACGTGATATGCCCACAAATTTGCATGAATCTATACCCAATATGTTGTAACATTTTGTGATTTCTGTAACAGAACCATTCCTAAATTTAAAAATTAATACATACTGTCTGTGCAGTATGTATTAAACCCTTGCTCGATATTTTGTTATCACCATAATGGCTTATATGACTTATAAGACCCTTTAATTGACAGGGCAGCAACCAGGCAGCTAAGGTTTGGGATGCAATTAGTGGTCAGGAGATCCAGAGAGGCTGCTGGACTCCTCTCGTGGTCCAACATGTGAATAACAATGCACACCAGAAAGTGTTCTTGTCTCATGCTTTATGCTTTGAAGAGCTCTCAGTACCAGTTTGGGGGCACAATTAGGAATGTGTTTAGTGGCATTTATTAAATGAAACATTGCCCACAGATACTTAAAAGTATCACTAGACTAAATTAATACAAGACAGTCCTGACATCAAATTAAGAAAGTACTTTTTAAAATATGTATATGTCTTAACCCTCTTTTCTGCTCAGTTTTTACAATCTTACAAATTCAAAGTATTGAATTTCAAATTCCTGCTTACTTATTTCAAAGATTAACACTGTGTGTTCAAAGGATAGATTACCTTTCATTTTCCTTTTTCACGTTTTTCAATCCCCTCTCCAACTGATGGACAGAGCCTCAGTTAGATAGAGAACCTCTGATTTTTGTGATTAATTCTCTAACCCAACTGGTCATCTTGACTCTTTTCTATGTCACTGAGAATTCACAGTATTTGGAAAGATGTTTTAAGAGACACACTGCTAATCTTCCAGGCTTTCATTACCATCTAATATCCTAAATCCCATTGCTTGAGGACAAAATATCTCTAGAATATAGGTATGAAGAGCAGGAAAAATTCCTAAGGATAGGTAGTTGAGATTAGCTCAAATCTCAAAGACAACGATGACGTATAATAACATAGACATACACTGTATGAATAGTAGGTAATTGGTGATAATAGGGAAATAGTAGAGAAGTTGATGGCAGTGATATCGTTAACACTTACAGACCCCTTAATATATTATGTTTAGTAAATCAGCTTAGTCCTGGTACTTAACTCATATTTATGGATTAATTATTTCTTCTAACATTTTTAATAGCCATCAATTACATGTTAAATGATGTTATAGTTTATGCAAATATGTAGTATATATAGTAATATAAAATATGCATTTGAATATGAATTTGAAAACCTCACTAAATTATATTAATTACAGTTAAAATCTAGAAATGATATACAAAATGATGTTAACACTATGCCTGAAATTTCTTTTGCTTTTTATCTTTTATTTAAGTTCCAATTTCTTATGTGAGTTTTAAAATTATCTTTGTGTTAAAAATAGGGGCCACTGAACTCCACTTTCAATATTTATCTTTACAAGTTGGTGGGAAACTCATTTAGAAAAAAATACTTTTCAAGTCCAGAGCTTCAAAGGGTGAAAAGAATGGTTTTTGACTTATTTCAAATATATTACGATTGTTCCACTATTCTTTAAAAGCCTTTAAAATCACCTGCTCGATGTTTCTTCCCTCAGAGTCTCAGAGAATGAACAAAACAATGTAATCTAGGTTTAAATTTGGGTTTCTCCTGTGCTTCAGATATTTATGTTTGAGCTTTCTCTTACCGACAAGGTACTTAAAGGGTCAGTGTTACTTTGAGGTTTTATCTATGAGATTCGTGTCTTTGGGGCTCATTAAGAACATTGCCAGAGATTACAATGTCAATAGCACCTAATTACTGGACTGAGAAAGGTCTTCTTGAGTACATTCGATCTGCCCCAGTGCACTGCACACAATGGGCAGCTCAGATCCCAAATTTTATCACAGTTAAGCAGCAAACAAATTAATAATGTTACTTGGGCTCTCTTGGGATCATTACTACTGCGTAAAAACTGCTTTGAAATTTTGCAGATAGTATCATACCTCGTTTTTTATTCCCTTGTATTAACAAGGATATATCTCTCTGCCTCTCTCTCTTTTTAGCTATTTATCTCTTTTTCTACATTGCATGAGTGACTCCCTGTTGTTCTCTTTAGAATTGTTTGGATTAAAACTTGCAACATAACAAAATGTCATTTTCAATCTGTTTAGAAAAGATGTATCACCTCATATAACATTGTTTTAAAACCATATTTTATTTTTATTTCACTGTTTTCAAAATACCTACTGCATATTTTGATACTAATGATCAATTCTTTTCTTCTACTTATGTTGGTAGAAAAATAATTACTGAAGAACCAGAGGAGAGACTGGTTCTTTGAAATCACTAGACCAGCCTAATGCTGAGGACATTATGATCCTTGTGCGGTGGGCTAAAAGGTAGGTTTGCAGGCTTTATCGGGGGGACTTGGGGAAAATATGATCAACAGCTCAGGAGGAAATAGGGGTTGGCTAGGCACATAACATATATCTCACGTAATCCTCATCACAAAGCTATGAGGTGGGGTCACCATCCCCATTTTCCACAGCAGAGGAATTTGAGATGATGCCAGTAAGTAAGTGGTTGGAGCTGGGATGGGAACTGAAGTCTGTGGGCCTCCATGGCCTCTCTGCTACATCCCATATTTTCCCCTTGTGGTTAAGAATGGGGCGACATGTCATGCATGAGACTTGGGGCAAGTCAATATAATCGAGTGGTGACAAGCCAGGGCTCTGGGGCCACAGCGTCTGGGCTTGAATCCAGCTGTGTCTCCTGTTCATGGTATAACTCTGGTAGCCTACTAACCCTCTCTGTATCCAACTGTCTCCTCCCTAGACTGGGGGGAAAGCAAGAGCGCCAACCACCTACGGTTTTGTGAGGATTAAAGCTAAAAGGTGAAAGGCATTTACAGTAGCACCTACATCCACTAAATGTTAGCTATACATAAGTTTTAGAAGAATCTTGTAGTGTGAAAGAACAACCCAGGAACCTCTTAGGTTCTTTGATGCAACACTGAGGATCCTGTTAACAGGGAGGCTAAATATTCAGTAAGGACTTAAAATATTAATATTCTATTTACATATTCTAAAAAATGGAACTCAATACAACGGTGACTTTAAAGAGTTCGATTCGGGGTCCATCACCAGATAGGTTACAATAATCCCCCGTGCTATAGAAAATAATAAATATTTGTCTATAAATCAGGTACATACTAACCATGTGGCTAAATGCCTCTTTAATAATGTATTTGTGAATTAGTGCTTGAAAATACTAATAATGAATTAAACTATTTCCTAGGGGCCTGAAGGGGGCTCTCAAGCATGTGAAGTATCTAAGAAACTTGGGGTGACTTGTTTCATGAAGATGATTTGGTCCTTTGAATGTCTAGTGTATATCCCATCCAGTAGCCATAACCTGTGTGCTAATGAGATTCACTTACTCCCTGAATTAGCAAATGTGTAATTCACATATTCATTTCTATTCATTAAAAATAGAAAATTTATTTCTAGTAAATTTTGGATTAACTGGAATCCACTTAACCAGAAACTGTTGTTCCCTGGATTATTTCCCCCACACTGTCTTCATAGGGAAGAACATGGCATGTCCAAGTTGTATCAGAGATTTAGTAAAAGAAATTTCAAGGTTTTGCCCAGAGGTACTGGGTGCGACCACTGTCACATACATCCTCTCTGCGATGCAGGTTAACATTCAGAGTGATAGCGCTTTGTGGCGGACTACAAGATTCTCGATCATGGAAAAGCATTTACATTTGATTTTATTTAGTAAAGGAAAGGAGGGACTAACGAACTGTAGGAGGATTTTCAGTAGACAGGGTAGAAATAACTATCTTTTGCATTTTCAGTGCTGAGGAAAGGGAGTGATGCTTGTTTCCACTGGGGCTGCCCTGCATTTCAGGTGGCCATCAAGTTTCATTTGTACTACTTCAAATGGACCTTTGAAAAATGTTTTGCTTGGCTGTGGAAAATCAATTCTGGATGCAAAATGGTCCACTGAATCTTTCGGGGTATGGAATGTTGCTGTTAATTAAACTCTCTCGTTTAAATGTGAGGCCAACCACAGGTTCCAAATTCAATCATCTAGATTTTGATGATAAATCATGAGAGTCTCTTCTCCTAATACATTACGGTGTTGCAGAAAAAGCTTCTCTGTTGCATGGAAGCCCAGAAGAAAGGTTTCTCTCTGCTAAAACAGTCTAGTCTTTCGATTAGCAGCGACCAATATTCAGAAATGCATATTAGCATTCTTTGATTCAGCATATCTATGTATTAGTTTTATAAACTGGCTGAAAAAACCCCATGCATTCATCCAGAATTCTAAATGCCTCAGGATAACAAAAAGAAGGAGATGTCAATCTAGACTAAGTACCCATTCTGTGCGTGAACCATTTTTTCCAACAATAAAGATTCTTACCTTTTGATAAAGGGGAGAAAAATATCTGATCACTGACTACATCCATGTCCTTGTCCATCTGCAGGTAAAGCAAAAAGTTTCATTACTGAGGTTGAAGAATAGCAACCAATTAAATGTTTAATAGAAAAAAAATCTACCTACCAAAGGTGTTTGATCACTTCCAGAAGATATAGAACCTGTTATCAAGTTCATTTTAGACTGCACAAATAAAGGTTTTAATTTCTGAAAGACACAAAAGGAATGTACTGTGTTATCAAGGGGAAGTAGTTATCAAATCAAATGGATAGGAGGTTCTTCGCTTCTTAATTAACCAAGATGTGAAAACTAAGCTCCTGATTTATTTGTTTAAATATGGCTGGGGAAATCCTTTCCTTGAAACCCATGGAATAGACAGACCCTTTCCTTATTTGGGCTACTCTGAGAAAAAATTCAAGAAAAATGTTTTCTTCAATGGCTGTTCTGACTCTACCTTTTTCTTTTCTTCTCACCTTTTCTCTCCTCTCCTTTTCTTTTAAGTACAGTTGACACACAGTGTTACATTTGTTTCATGTGTATAATTTAGTGATCTGACCAGTTTGCATGGTATGCTATGCTCATCCCAAGTACAGCTACCCTCTGTCCCCTGACTCTTCTTCCTTTTGATAATCTCCACCCCACTGGGGTTTACAACATGTCACTGGCCAGATATCACGGGGTTTGTCCAGCACCTCCTCGCTCTGGGCAACTATGGCAGTAGGGGTCCTCTTTCCCAGGAACTGAATGGTGAAAGCCCAGAAGCATCTCTTCTCGGACTTAAGGAGCCCCAGCATGCAAGCAGAATTGTCCCTAGCATCATTTATTCCCAAGTAAATGACAACAATAAACATGTGTGGGTGAAAAGGACCAAAGGTACACTAAGCGTGTTTATCAGAAAGAGGCCTGAGGTCCACGGATGTACCCTGGTGATGTAGGTGAAGTTTTCCCTCTTCAAGGCTTCTCTCTTGTTGATTTGTGTGTGTGTATTTTTCTATTCTCCATAGCACCCCCCACTCTCTTTTTGTTCCCACCCCAAGGAAACGGTTTAAATATTTTATGCATATCTTTAATTTGTTTATGTTCTTGCAAAAATACATACTGTTGTGCATGTCTTTTAATTTACACTAGTGGTGTTATGTGCTATCCTATTTTGTTGATTCTCTAAGGTATAGCCTTCTGGTATTTTAACATCCCCAAAATTGGGATGCATCTTGCAATAGATGGAGTCTCACAGTATAATTGGCAGCACTTTTCTCTTTTAGAGACTTAGAAAGTCTTAGTACACCTTATGTGTTCCCACTTCTCTTGCTAAGTACTAAGTACTTTCACTAGTACTATGTTTTTAAGATCCATCCATTCTGCTGTGTATGCCTAAAATCTAGTACTGCCCAGTACATAGCACTGCAGCCATGTATCTGCCTCCTTTTGCCCCTCTCCTCTCCTTTCCAGGCCGCCATGCCACCATCTGTCACCAGCATCACCTCACAGCTTCCTAACCTGCTCCTTTCCCCCCAAGCCCTCCGTAGCTGCCAGAGTCATCCCTTTAAAATGTTAACTGAGATTGTCTTATTCCTCTGCTCATTAAATTAAAAAACAATTTTGTAAAACTTCTGTGGAGAAAATTATAAAACTCTACTGAAATCAAACCTAGACAAAAGAAATAGCATGTTTATGGATTAGAAGACTCAGTACTATAAAGATGTCAATTGTACCCAAACTGATCTAGATTTATTGCACTTCTAATCAAAATCCCAATTGAATTTTTTGTTTTGTTTCTTATGTTTCTGGGTTTTTTTTTTCCTGTGCATATTAACAATCCAATTCTAAACTTTATATGGAAATGCAAAGATCAACACCAGGGTAGGGGTATTTGCCTTATCAGAAAAGACTTATAATAAAGGTAGAGATATTAAATTAGTGTCATATTAGTACAAGAATAGACAAACGGAACAGTAGAACAGAATAGAGTGACAGAAACAGATTATTACATATGTGAACCCTTAATATAATATATATAACTGGTGGAATTAGGTATCCAGGGAGAAAATAGACTTTTTAATAAATGGTGCTGGTTCAGTTGATTTTCTGTATTAAAAGAAAATGCCATCAGACATCTGCCTTTCTATACACTATCAATTCTAGGTGTGTTAAGCTTCTAAATATGAAAGGGAAAGGGGAAAAAATTAAAGATCATAAAGAATATATTTGTGACTAAAGGTTAGGTAAGGTCTTAAACAAGGCAGGAAAATGTGAAGGCAAAAAGGAAAATATTATTAATTAAATTAGCATCAGAATTAAGAACACTTATTTGTGAAAAGATACAAAAATACCATCCAAAACAGGAAGAAGACATTTGCAACACATATAACTGACAAAGGATTAGTTTCCAAATTATATAAAGAATTCCTTAAAAATTTTTTTGTTCATAAAAAACTTCTTCCTTTCCAATTTGTTTGCCTTTTATTTCTTTTTCTTACCTATTGCTTTGGCTAGGTACTTCCAATACTATGTTGAATAAAATGACAAGAGTGGACATCCTTGTCTTGTTCCTGATCTTAGAGAAAAAGCTTTCAGCTTTTCACCATTGAATATGTTAGCTGTGGGCTTGTCATATATGCCTTTTATTATGTTGAGGTACATTCCCTCTATGCTTGCTTTGTTGAGAGTTTTTATCAAAAGTGGTTGTTGATTTTCTTCAGAAAATGGAATGCTTTTTCTGCATGTATTGAGATGATCATATGAATTTTATCCTTGTGATGTATCACACTGATTGATTTGAAGATGTCAAACCATCCTTGCATCCCTGGCATAAATCCCACTGATCATGGTGAATGATCCTTTTAATTACTGAATTTGGTTTGCTAATATTTTGCTGAGAATTTTTGCATGTATGTTCATTATGGATATTTGGCCTGTAATTTTCTTTTTTTGTGGTATCCTTGTCTGATTTGGTATAGGAGTAATGCTGGCCTCAAAATGTGTTTGGAAGAGTTCCTCCTCTTGTATTTTTTGGGAGAGTCTGAGAAGTATTAGTATTGATTCTTCCTGGAATGTTTGGTAGAATTTACCAGTGAAGCCATCTGGTCCTGGGCTTTTTTGTTGTTGTTGGGAGGCTTTTGATTACTGATTTAATATCCTTTCTAGTGATAATTTGTTTTTTTTTCTAAGATTTTATTTATTTATCTGACAGAGAGAGACACAGCGAGAGAGGGAACACAAGCAGAGGGAGTGGGAGAGGGAGAAGCAGGCTTCCCACGGAGCGGGGAGCCTGATGTGGGGCTCAATCCCAGGACCCTGGGATCAAGACCCAAGCCGAAGGCATACGCTTAACGACTGAGTCACTCAGGTGCCCCAGCTAGTGATCATTCTGTTCAGATTTTCATTTCATAATGATTCAGTCTTGACAGGTTATGTATTTTTAGGAATTTATCTAATTCTTATAGTATTTCTATGAATAAGTGTAAGACAACTCAGTAGACACAAAAGGCTTAAACTTGAAGCACTAACTCAAAGAGAAAACCTGAATGGCTAATAAACATACGAAAAGATGATCACATTTATTAGTAGAGAAATGAGGAAAAAAGTTACAAACACACACACACACACGCACACACCCCCAAACCACAAGAAGAAACCATTACACAATCACGAGACAGACAAAAATTATAGTCTGACAATATCAGTGGTAGAAACAGCAAGGAGCAGTAGAAACTTTCATGCATTCTTGGTTAGAGTGTTAATTAGTAATAATAATTTGGAAAACGATCTGGCTTTACCTTATATAGCAGAAACTGTTTATCATCCCTCAATATCTAGTCTCCCTTTTTCTTTTGGTAACATTTTCATTGGGTATTTGGCCACCCAGTTTTCTCAGTCTTTTGCAGTTTGATCAGACCAGTGGGATATGAGTGGAAGTGATGTATGCCATTTTGGGGTCATATACTTAAGTACTAATATGCTTGCCCTGGACTTCCGCCTTCTGCAGCGTACACCCACAGACATGGAGTTAACCGGCTTTCTTGGTGTGGATGGGGGAAATGGCAGAGCAATGATGAAGGAACCTGTGTGTCATCAGTACTGTGGAGTACTGCTCACTCCCCTGCCTGGAGCTGCTCTTTTCATCACTGACCTGAGAGAGAAGTAATCTTCAATCTTATATAAGGGAGCATATTTTTGTCATAGCAATCATATTCTTCCATAGACTTGAACATACCAATACTTTATGACCAGAAGTTCTATTATTACTATAAAACCTGGAACAACTGGGTAACCTGGGTTGCTCAGTTGGTTAAGCATCCCACTCTTGATTTCAGCTCAAGTCATGATCTCAGTGTCCTGAGATCAAGCCCTGCATCAGGCTCAGTTGGTTAAGCATCCCACTCTTGATTTCAGCTCAAGTCATGATCTCAGCGTCCTGAGATCAAGCCCTGCATCAGGCTCAGTGTCCTGAGATCAAGCCCTGCATCAGGCTCCACTGAGTGTGGAGCCTGCTTAGGATCCTCTCTCTCCTTCTGCCCCTCCCCACCTGCTTGCACTCTCTCTCTCATCTCTAAAAACAAACAAACAAAACAAAACAAAAACCTAGAAAAACTGCTACATATGTGTATCAGACGAAACTAAAAGAATGTTCAGGGCAATGATGTTCATAATAGCAGAACAGTGAGATCTAACCCAAATGTTGATCAGCATAAGTTGTGGTATATTCAAGCAATAGAATACTCTTGGTGGGTGAACTACAACCACAAGCATCAACATGGATGAGTCTTAAAAGCATAATGTTGAGAAAATGGAACAAATCACCGAAGGATACTTACATTTTTTTTCACTTATATTCTTTCATTTATAGAAAGTTGAAAAACAGGCAAAAGCCAATGATATATTGCTTCGGGAGAGAGGTGCAAGTGACAAAAACTATCAAGAAGAACATCAGAACAGTGGTCTCTGGCAGAGAGGAATGCAATAGGTGGGCTTCTGTAATTTTATTGTATTTATGGCTTGGATCCTGGGTACACAGGTATTCATGTGATCATCATTCTTTAAGTTGCACATATGGATTCTCACTCATTCTTTTTGTGCACATGGTTATTTCACAGAAAAAAAAAAAGAAACCAAAAAAGTCAGAGTAGAGACAAAAGGGATTCTTTCATACTGAGCCTTGATACCACATTAAGAGTGTAAGAGTATGGAAACTTACACTGGGGATAAACAGGCCAATATAAACAGGTTTGCATTAATATGAATAGATTGCTAACCACACAATAACAGATTTAAAATCAGTATCTAAGATAGTAATGATTAGACCTAACATGGTACACAATAGAATACTTACATAGAGTAATGGTTTCTAACCTCCAGGCTGTCGTAGGACACATAAAAATGGTATTACTTGCAGGGAGCACTGGGGGAAGTGGACAAGGTTGCTCATGGACTTAGAGAGTGGGACAGGAGTTTCAGGCTACCCCAGTCATGGCCCCATCCCTGCCCCCTGGAGGGCCAAGGACAATCACTATCTTAGAACTCTTAAAACAAGTTTGGGAAATTCTGATGAGAGGCACAGACTGGAAGGGTTTCCTAAAAATGCCAAGGAAAAGAACAAAGAGAATAACATTAAATTAAAAAGAACACGTCAACTATGGAGGACAGAAAATAGATTTTTAATTTATCATAGTGTTTCTGAAAAAGAAACAAAAACAAATCCTGTAGATGCAATCATTAGAAGTGTACATAAGAAACTTGTCTGAGTTGAAAAGAAAAAGATTTAGATCTATAGATGAGAGTGGCTCATTTTATTCAAGGGAAATTAATAAAATAACATGTGTTAACTCATTTCCTGGTGACACCTTTAAATTTCAAATTTAAAGAAAATAGCTTATAAACATCCACTGGGGGAAAATAAGCCAAATTAATTAGCAAAAAACAAATACTAAACTGGCTTCAGTCAGGGCAAGGCATAACAAAGTGAAGATAATGTTCCTTCCACAAAAAAAGAAACTCAAAGAAATGATCCTGTTTATAAGAAATAAATCAAAATTAAGAACTAAAGAATGGTAGAAGTCATGATTTTTTTTAAAGATTTTATTTATTTATTTGAGAGAGAGAGAGAGAGAGCCCAAGGAGGGGAGGGGCAGAGGGAGAGGGAGAAGCAGACTCACCGCTGAGTGGGACTCTCGATCCCAGGATCCTGGGATCATGACCTGAGCCCAAGGCAGACGCTTACCCAACTGAGCCCTCCAGGAGCCCCCAGAAGTCATGATTTTTAAAAGGCTAAAAATAAACATGTAAATGTAGATACAAATAACTGCTATTCATACAGTTACAAAATGAAAAGCAGAAGTTAATCAAAAATACTTTCATGTGATAGAAAGAATCCCATAGTAATAATGTAGTTCTCTAAACAGAATAAAGTTAACACAGACTAGAAGAAAAGGAGGGATATACTGATGCAATTAAGGCTGAAATGAAACTTGGAGGAACAAAACCATGCATAAGCCCTTGTTTTACCCAGAGCGGGTAGGACTCAGACTTGTTTGGTTCTTGTTGTTGTAACTGCATGTAACATATATAGAAGTACTAAGAATATAGAATTGCCAAAACAGGGCGCCTGGGTGACTCGGTTGGTTAAGCATCTGCCTTCAGCTCAGGTCATGATCCCAGGGTCCCTGCTCAGCGGGGGTTTGCTTCTGCTCCTTACTCTGTTCATGTGCTCTCTCTCAAGTAAATAAATAAAATCTTTAAAAAAAAAAAATAGAATTGGGGCACGTGGGTGGCTCAGATGGTTATTCATCTGCCTTCTGCTCAGGTCATGATCCCAGGGTCCTGGGATCGAGCCCTACATCGGGCTCCTGGCTCAGCGGGGAGCCTGCTTCTCCCTGTCCCTCTGCGTCTCTCCCTGCTCACGCTCTCTCTCTCTGTATCTCTGTGTCTCAAGTGAATAAATAAAATCTTAAAACAAAACAAAACAAAAAAAATAGAATTGCCAAAACGATCCTGGAGAAGAATAAAATGGAAGAACTTACACCACCTGATTTCAAGACCTATTATAAAGCAATATTAATTAAGATAATATAGTATTGGGTAAAGGACAGACAAATAGACCAATGGAACAGAATAGAGGTTTAGAAACAGACTCAAATATACATTGTCAATTGAATTAGAACAAAGGAACCAGTGAAATGTGAAATTCAATGGGAAAACAAAGATCAAAATCACATCAGAAGTATATACTGAATGTAGGCTATAGTTAAGGCCACAGAAAACACAATCTGCCACAGGAAAAAAAGAGCTAAGTTGATCTTCAATAAAATTTAAATTTTCTAAAAAAGTTTTTAATTTCTGACCTTCAAAAGGTGCTGTTCTGAAAATGGAAGAACAAATTACAGAATGGGAATAAATATTTGAAATATATATATGACAAAAGACTTGTATCCAGAATATATAATAAAATGCTATAACTCAATAATAATTGAAAACAGACAAAAATGGGAGCAAGGGTGAATGGGGAGTTATTGCTTAATGGGTATGAAGCTTCATTTTATTTATTTATTTTAAAAGATTTATTTATTTATTTATTTTAGTGGGAGGAGGGGCAGCGGGAGAGGGAGAAAGAGAATCTCAAGCAGACTCCACACTGTCACAGAGCCAGACATGGGGCTCCATCTCATGACCCTGAGATCATGACCTGAGCTGAAATCAAGAGTCGGACACTTAACTGACTGAACAACCCAGGCACCCCAAAGTTTCCTTTTTGTAAGATGAAATGGGTTCTGGAGATAGGTTTCACAACAATGTGAATGTACTTAACATTATTAAACTGCACAATTAAAAATGGTTTAGATGGTAAATTTTAAGTTATGTGTATTTTGCCACAATTTTTTTTAAACAACTTGAATAGTCCCTTTTGGAAAGAAGATCTAAAATTAGCCAATAAGCACATCAAAAGATATTAACATCATTAATTATTAGGGAATGCAAGTTAAAAGTTCAGTGAGACATTATTTTAGGATGGCCCAACTTTAGAAAATGACAATATCAAGTTGGTGAAGATGTGGAGAACAGGAACTCTCCCACTTTGCTGATGGTACAGTAATAGGATACAGTCACTCTGGAATATAAACTTAAAAATATATATTCCTATGTCCCAGCTATTCTAGTCCTATGTGAGAGTTACAAAAACATATTTTGGGAAATAACTAGTATAAGAATGTTTGTAGCACCTTTTTCCCCCAAAACAGCTCCTAACTAGAAACAGCCCAGGAGTCCATCAAGAAGAGAAAGGATAAACAGATGATTGTTTATTCATACAATAGAATGTTATTCAGCAATACAGAGAAACAATTGCTAGGGATGCACACAATAACAGGGATAAATCTTAAAGGCACTATGCTGAGTTAAAATAAGCCAGACATAAGAGAATACATACTGTATGATTCCATCTGCGTAAGTTTTAAGAACAGGCAAAACTAATCTGCAGTGATAGAAATCAGAGCAATATTTGTCCAGCGTGGGGATGTGACTAAGGTATTGTCTGGAAAGGGACACCAGGGAACTTTCAGGGAGGATGGAAATGTTCTACCCTTTCATTTAGGTGATGACTACACAGGGCAAAACACTTGAAAGGATACACTTAATATTTGTGAACTTTCCCATATGAATACCTCAATAGTAAGAAAGTATTAAACTTTTTCTTTCATAGCATTTATTCAAATATGTCATTTAAAGTTTGTGATATTTCCTTATTAATATCTATGTTTTCTACTCTGTAAGTCAGGCACTATTCTAATCTCTGTGAGTAAAACAGTTGACAAGACAGACCAGTCTGTGGCCCTCATGAAATTTATAGCCTGTAAAGGAAGGAGCCCTATTTGTCATGTGCACTATCTTGCTCCCAGCACGGAGCATGGTGCTTGGTGCATGTTTACACTCAATAAATATTTGTGGAGTGGCTATAGTGTAGGGAACCAAGGAAAAATTAGTTATCCATAACTCACTCACTCATCACTCTCTTTCCCTCCTCCCCACCCCTGCCCCCGTCTATTTTTCTTCAATATTTGCTATCCACTCCGACGAGTATCTCAAGTGCCTGTATACTGTGTGGACATATAGATAAGGATCATGAGCCTGGAATCCCACAGAAGTAATGGCACATGGACGTATTCTGGGCTGGATGGAGCACTAGCTCTCCTCACAGGAAGATAGACTGAGGGCAAGTCAGAGATTTTTCTCAAGACAAGGACTGGATCTATTAATGTGCCTTACTGGTGTAACTTTGAGATTTTTAGAATTCTCTTTCATTAAACCTGGCCAGTTCACCTTTGGACCAGACAGTTTTACCAGGTAATCCTCAAAAAGCTCGATTTTTGAGTTAGCACAACATTCTCATGGGTCCAACAATATTTTATTTGTCCAGCTGATTAAATATCTGAAATGAGGATTACTCCAATCGAAACTGTAACCTTCAGTCGAAAGAGGAAAACCCAAAAGGATAAAAAAAGAGACTATATATTTTTATCTATGTAATCCAGTCTGGGGATATTTCAGGGGAGTCAGTTATTAAAAGCTCAGCAAGCTGGTTCAGATTACCAGGTAATTTAGTTAAAAATTAGAAATAATTAAATGTTATCTTGCCAACATTCTTAAGTTCTTTCATCGGCAGCAACTTAAAATTTAGAAAATAAAGTCAAAGTAAAAAATGTTGAAAAAAATTTTAAGAGTAATTTTAGATTGGAAGCTTCCTAAAGCAAGAGCCTGTATTTTGTATTTCTTGTGCTCTTTCCCACAAGCCTTGTCCCAGAATACTTAGCATCATGACAGGTGCTCAATAGCATGTATAGCTTGCTAATTTTCTTACTATTCGAAATTTCCTGCATATATTTCTACACTGGACATCATTTACCTTTACAATCACAGCTCCCAAGTAAAAACATTAAGTACACAGGTTAAAAAAATAGTCTTTTAAAATTGGGCTTTATCTACAAGTGACTTCTAGTATGAAAATGAATGGCTTGGTACTAGGAAAAGATTCTTTTGCCTCCTTTTTCCCTGTGGAAGTGACTGGATACTTGGATCTATTTCCTTACATTCCATCCATGCCCACAAGTGGTCAGACTGACAAATACTTCCCAGCTAGTGTCACCCCTCCTCTGAAATTTCTGCTTGCCTCTATTATAGCCCAATCATACTGCATTGAAAGGATTTGTTTACACATCTATATCTCGTACCAGATTGAGCTCTTTGGGCTCAGGCACTCGGTCTTGTATCCTTAGTATCTAGCAAATGACTGTCACATACTATCTCCAGACAGGGGCTCAATAAATGTTAAATAAGAACAGAAAGACATGTACAAATATCATCAAAGAGACAAACAGTATCTAAACATTATATGTACTTACAATATAATTGAAGGACGTATCAGCAAGTACTGCAAACTGACGAAACAATGTGTGCCTAGTAAACATCTCATCTTTAAGGACATGAAAGCTAAAATAAAAGAAATGGTGAAATTAAAATGTATAGAAATCATACGATAAAGCAAATTAATATTATGTTCATGTGGTTAGGAACTACAATTTTCATTGTGAAAGAGATAAAAGTAAAAAATTTAAAATATTAGTATGAATTTGTTACTTCTTTCATTTTTAGTTATTTTTTTTAAAGCTTTTATTTTTAAGCAATCTCTACACCCAGCTTTGGGCTTGAACGCACAACCTTGAGATCAAGAGTCACATGCTCTAATGACTGAGCCAGCCAGGCACCCTACTTTTTTCATCTTTAAGACTACATATTTCCCAGCCCTGAAAAGGCACAGAATCAATGAATGACAACCCAGTATCAATGAGCATCTTGGAGCCCAAACTGTAGTTTTGGGTGTTTTTTGTTTTATTTTTTTTTAAGATTTTATTTATTTACTTGAGAGAGAGACGAGAAGACAGAGAGAGCACAAGCAGGGGGAGGGGTAGAGGGAGAGGGAGAGAGAGAAGCAGACTCTCTGCTGAGCTCCGAGCCAGACTCGGGGCTCCATCCTATGACCCTGAGACCATGACTTGAGCTGAAGTCAGACACTTAGCCGACTGAGCCACCCAGGTGTAGCTTTAAAAACATTTCTCCCTAAAATGAACCAGGGCATCTTTCAGAAATGGCTGTTTCTAGATCTAAGGTAATAAATATCCAAGTTGGCCTGGGACATTTTATTGTTAAGGGAGTCATCAAAGACTGTGCCAAAAGAACACAGCAGTCAACCTTAAGAGGGCTCCCATTGACTTACGATTGGAGAAACTGAGCATCAAAAATAATGATTATAATGTATTGAAACACTACAAATATATTAAAAATTTGGGAAATTCTCAGCCTATCCAGATTGCAAACGTTGCTAAAAGTAGGAGATTCACCCTCAGGAAAGCATGTTCTGGAGACAAAGCCACCAGTATGCTGGACAACTTTGGGTAGCCACTAGGAAGGAACAAAAAAAGTCCCAGTATCCAGTCACATGGAGGGTCTTAGCAGAGACTGCGTGTGTCTCATGGACCAAAACCACAATGAGGTACCACTATATAATTGTTAGCATAACTAAAACCAAAAAGACAGACAATGAGAAATGTTGGAGAGGATACAGAGAAATGGGAACCCTCATCTGTTGCTTCTGTAATTGTAAAATGGTGCAGCCACTTTGGAAAAGAGTTTGGCAATTCCTCAAAATGTTAAACATAGAATTATCATATGACCTAGCAATTTCTTCCAGTATATACCTAAGAGAACTGGAAACCTATGTTCCACACCAAAACCTGTACATGACTGTTAATAGCAGCATTATACATAGTAACTAAGAAGTGGAAATAATTAAAATGTCTAAACACTGAAGAATGGGTAAACAAAATGTAGTATATCCATGCAATGGAGTATTATTTGGCAACCAAAAGTAATGAAATACTGATACCTTCTACGACATAGGTAAACTTGAAAACATTATGCCAAGTGAAAGAAGCTAGTCACAAAAGGTCACATAGTGTATGAGTCTGTGTATATGAAATGTCCAGAACAGGCAAATCCATAGAGACAGAAAGTAGATTAGTGGTTGCTAGTGGTTGGCTGCCATGGCAATGGGGAGTGGCTGCCAATGGATATGGAGTTCCTTTATGGGTTGATGAAAATGTTCTGATTTAGAGAGCGGTAATTGTTGTCCAACTCTGTGAATGCACTAAAAACCATCCTTTAAAAGGCTGGTATGTAAACTATATGTCAATAAAGTTGTTATACAGTAAGTTACTATGTGTGCTAAAAAAATGGAAACTTATGAATAAAGTAGAGAGAAAAAAGCAGAGCAATGATGACTTTAATATCACTATGATGAAGAAAACAGAGCAAAAGATTGGTAAAATAGATAAAAAATGGTGAGTTTCAGCACAGAATTGGAATCTACTTAAAAAAAATGAGTAGTCATCTTAGAACTGAAGCAATCATATATGATATTAAGAACTCAGTACATGGGCTGAATAGTAGAATGGATACAGCAGAGCACAGACAGGATTATTCATCTCAAAGGCAGACCTCTCTCTCTCTCTCTCTCTCTATATATATATATATATATTTTTTTTTTTTCAAAGTGAAGCCTGGAGAAAAAAGTAGGAAAAACCAGACAGGAGTGTAAGAAACATGTGGGTTATAGTCAAAAGGCACAACTTACATATAATTAGAATCCTAGAAGAGCAGAAGCTGATAGTTGATAAGTCTCGACATCTCCGGTGGAGGCCAGTACTCAATGCACTGGCATCATGAATAGGCTGAGGGAAAAGAAACTACCAGCACAGAATTCTACACTCATAGAAAATAATCTTCAATAATGAAGGTAAAATAAAGACATTTTCCTATAAAGGAAAGCTGACGGAATTATTTGCGTGCAAACCTGTATTGAAAGAAAAACTAAAGAGAGCTATTTGGATAGGAGGAAGATGATCCCAGATGGAAACACATTGAAAGCAGGAAGAAATAAAGAGCTCACAGAGTAAAAATGTTAATGGAAGTGAATACTGACTATGCCTAACAATAATTGTAATTGTTCGATGGTGTTAAACATTTATAAGGAATCAAAATGAAAATGTGGGAGGCGGTTAAATGGAGTTAAAATATTCTAAGGTTCTAGAATTCTTTCCTTTTTTCTTTTTCATTGAAGTATAATTGATATACACTATCCTGTTGGTTTCAGGTGTACAACATAATGATTCTAAGGTTCTAGAATTCTTGGGCAAGTATTAAATAGAAATTTGTAAAAGACTATGGTAAGCAAAGGAGGTGGGTTAAAATTACAAAAAGAGAAAAGAATAAGTAACTAACAAGTCAATAGAAGAAAATATGGAATAAAAATACGTTGATTAGTCCAAAAAAGGTGAAAAGGAGAGAAGAAGAAACAGGTTGGCTAAATAGGAAAAAAATGTGTTATGTTGGTAGACACAAACCCAAGGATACAAGTAATCTCACTAAAAGTAAATGAAGTAGGCCAATTAAATAAATAAGACTGGCAGGTCAGATTAAAAATCCAGCTCTATGCTGCTTACAAGAGACACATTCAAATATAAAAACAAGATAGGTTGAAGGAAAAAATGCACCATGCAATCTTAATCAATGAAGAGTGATACAGTTATATTAATTCTAGATGAAGGAAACATTCAGCCAGAAGGCATTTTTACAGATAGAAAGGAATGGCTCATAATGATACATATAAATGATAACTTCATAAGAAGATAGCAGGATTCTAAATTTGTAGGTATCCATAAATGTAGCCATAAAATATTTAAAGCAAAAACTGACAGAACTAAAAGAGAAATAGATAAATCTATAAACATAGTGGAAAATTTAATACTCCTGTCTTAATAGTTGGAACTGTAGCAAAAATGTAAGTATATAAAAGATATAAAAAACACAATGGATAAACTTGACCTAATTGAAATAGATAAAACACTGCACTCAGTGATAGAATTCCTCTTCTTTCTAAGTGTACATGGATCATTTTTTCAAAATCAACCCTATGCTGAGCATAAAACAAGTATCAAAAATTTTAACAGATTGAAATAATTTAGAATAGGTTCTCTGGGCACAGTAGAATTAATCTAGAAATACAACTAGACCATCTTCCACTACCTGAAAATAAAACATATCACTTCTAAATACCCATGGATCAAAGATAAAATAAAATAGAATTTATAAAATGTTTTATACTGAACGGTAGTACGTAACATGTCTCAATTTGTGGGATGCAACTCAAGCAGTGCTTAGAGGACAATATGTAGTCTGAAATGTATATAGTAGAAGAAAAAAAATCTGAAAACCAATGATTTCAGCTTTCTTCTTAGGAAGGATTGCAAATCATACACAAAGAAAGTAGAAGGAAGAAAATAATAAAGGTAAGACCAGAAACTAATGAAAAGAAAACAAATATATGAGAGAAATTCAACAAAGGAAAAATGATTTCTTTGAAATAAATAATAAAACTGACTAACTCTTAACAAGATTGATCAATAAAAGAGAACACATATTATCAATATCAGAAATGATCTTACAGATAATTTAAGTATAAAATATGAGGATATTATGAACAACTTTAAGTCAATCAATTTGACACTTCAGTGAAAAGGTAAAATTCCTTTTTATTTTTTTAGATTTATTTATTTATTTTAGAGAGAGAGAGAGAGAGCAAGCACACGAGTCGGGGGAGGGGCAGAGGGAGAGAATCTTCAAGCAGACTCCTCCCTGAGCACAGAGCCAACGTGGGGCTTGATCTCGTGATCTATGTGATCATGACCTGAGCTGAAACCTAGAGCTGGATGCTCAACCGACTGAACCACCCAGATGCCATGGTAAAATTCCTTTAAAAAGACAATATAAATTATGAAATCTACTAGAAATGGAAAATCAGAATAACTCAATATCTATTTAACAAATTGGATATTATTTAAAAACTTCCTCCAGGGATGGCCTATAGACAACATGAAAATATGTTCATCATCACTCACGATCAGGGAAATGTAAATCAAAACCACAATAAGATACCACCTCACACCTGTCAGAATGGTTAAAATCAACAAAACGAGAAACAACAGGCATTGGTGAGGATGTGGAGAAAGAGGAACGAACATTCGTGCACTGTTGGTGGGAATGCAAACTGCTGCAGCCACTGTGGAAAACAGTGTGGAAGTTCCTCAAAAAGTTAAAAGTAGAACTACCTTATGATCCAGTAATCACACTACTGGATATTTACCCAAAAATACAAAAACATTCATTTGAAAGGATACATACAGCCCTATGCTTAAGCAGCATTATTTATAATAGCCAAGATATGGAAGCAGCCCAAGCATCCATCAATTGATGAATAGATAAAGAAGATATTTATATATACATTGTGTGTATACACACACACACACACACACACACACCATGGAATATTATTCAGCCATAAAAATGAACTCTTGCCATTTGCAATGACCTGGATGGAGCTAGAGAGTATTATGTTAAGGGAAATAAGTCAGTCAGTGTAAGACAAATACCATATGATTTTACTCATATGTGGAATTTAAGAAACAAAACAAATGAGCAAAGGAAAAAAAGAGAGAGAGAGAGACAAACCAAGAAACAGACTTTTAACTACAGAGAACAAATAGAGGGTTCCCAGAGAGGAAGAGAATGGAGAGGGGTGGGTTAAACAGGTGATGGGGATTAAGGAGGACACTTGTCATGATGAGCACTGGCTGTTATATGGAAGTAATGAATCACTATATTGTACACCTGAAAGTAACACTAACACTAAACTAACTAACACTGTATGTTAACTAGCTGGAATTAAAATGAGAATTCAAAAAAAATAAAACCTTCCCCCAGAGAATGATAAACATTAACTTAGGATAGATGTTACATTGGAGGAAGAAGAGGCACTAGGCATGGAATGGGCACACGATGGTTGTGAAGATACTGCTAACACTTCATCTTGTAGTAAGAATACTTGTGTTCATTATATTGCTATCTTTATACTATACTAGTATATCTTAAGTATTTTTCTGTATATATTAAATGTTGAACCAAAAAAAAATTTTAGTACAGAAAAAGAAACTAAGAGTAACATTTTTTTTTTAAGATTTTATTTATTTATTTGAGAGAGAGAGAATGAGAGAGAGCATATGAGAGGGGGGAGGGTCAGAGGGAGAAGCAGACTCCCTGCAGAGCAGGAAGCCCGATGCGGGACTCCATCCAGGGACTCCAGGATCATGACCTGAGCCGAAGGCAGTCGCCCAAACAACTGAGCCACGCAGGCGCCCTAAGAGTAACATGTTTTTAAGGGTTAGAAAGACCTGTGTCCATGACTGAGATCTGTCACTCTTTAGCTGTATGAATTCTGATAAATTACTCAGCTTCTTTGAACTTCAGTTTTCTCATAAGAGAAGTGGAGTTAATATTTTTTTAGAGGGGGAGAGCGTGAGAGCTCGTGCAAGCATGGTGGGGGAGGGGCAGAGGGAGAGAGAATCCTCAAACAGGCTCCACCCTCAGCCCGGAGCCTGATGCAGGGCTTGATCTCACCACCCCAAGATCATGACCTAAGCTGAAATCAAGAGTCAGCTTAACGACTGGGCCACCCAGGCACCCTGGAGTTACTATTTTTAACTACCACCTACAGTTTCAATAAGGATTGGATGCCTGTGAAACGATTAGTATTGTCTCGGGCACTATCTAGTAAACTAAAACATTAATCGTATACATTCAACACACACATAACACAATAACACACAATTAGTAACTGCTAATTTCATTCAGTTTAACAATTTCATGGCAGGCATCTTTGAGATTAATCCTTTGTTGCACATATTTTAGCAAAAAGGACACTGGATTTTTCATATAACATAACTTTACCAGATGAAGATGATTGCTTGAGAAAATATCTATTTCCAAATAACAAAGTGTATCTTTTGGGCAGTAAGCTGGCTAAACTGCGGCGAGGACTTCCGGTTGAGATATTTAGGAATGGATAAATATACTCCAAGAATGAAGTACACTCCCCTCAGCTAAAAAAGGACATTGGAAAATTCAGTTCTGAGTGTCGTTTGGTGATCATAATAGCCTGTTCCCCACACTCAGCCTTGGAAACTGCAAGAATCAGGGGGAAAAAGGATCGCTGCAGCCTTCAGGGATTGTGGACCTCCCTCCACGCTCTACCACGTACCACGGACCTCCACATTAAACCATCTCCTCTGTCCCAGAGCCCCCAGTTACTACTCACTGTGGATCCTACTTCTCTGAACAGCATCTTCAGACTGACACCTTCATTTGGTTGTCTGCTTAGCTTTTTTCTTTTTCCTTTTCATTTTTTAAACACACTTAATTTTTTAGAGCAGTTTTAGGTTCACAGCAAATGGAGAACAAGGTACAGAGATTTCCCATATACTTCCTGCCCCCCCCCCCCACATGGACGGCCTCCCAGACTGTTAACAACCAACAGAGTGGTACATTAGTTACAATCAATGAATCTACACTGACACATCATTATGGCTCAAAATCCATAGTTGACATTAGGGTTCAGTCTTGGTGTCGTACATTTTATGGGTTTTAACAAATGTGTAATGGCATGTACTTTCTTTGTAGTATCATGCAGAGTAGTGTCACTGCCCTCAAAATCCTCTGTGCTCCACCGACTCATCTCTCCCTACCCCCAGCCCTTGGCAACCACTGATTCTTCTGCTGTCTCCATGGTTTTCCCTTTTCCAGCATGTCATATAGGACCACGGCCTTTTCAGACTGGCTTCTTTCACCTCGTAATATACGTTTAAGGTTCCTCTATGTCTTGTCATGGCCTGACAGCTCATTTCTTTTTAGGTCTGGACATAGCACAATGTATCCATTCACCCCTAAAAGACCTCTTGGTTGCTTCCGAGCTTGGGTAGTTACAAATAAAGCTACCATCAACATCCATGTCTGCTTGGCTTTTGATTCCAATTCCCCTCACTTCCCAGCCTGGGAACTGCGTTTTGGATCACCATCAGCTGAACACTCTGAACTTCAGGAGCCAACCCCACACCATCCCCTCACCGGCCCAGGGCCTAGCTTTTGAGAAGACTCCAGACAGCTGAATTTAGAGGAAGGCACAAGACTCAGAAAAACCACCGAGTGCCCAAGACTCCAGATTTACTCTGATTTGGCATTGGCATTTCTTGTGAATCTTGAATTTCACAGACAATGAACGTGTTGTGGGTATACTCAGGTGGCAATGAGCGACAACAAACTGCCAAGTGCCGAATCGTCCTTTCCCCCCACACTACACCCTGACAAGGGCTGAGAACAAAGATACAAGAGTCTAAACCTGTCAGGGGTGAAACGAACGGGACCGGGGAGGGCAGGTGTACCGGGAAAGGTCCTAGGACTCCTGTGACAGGCGACGCAAGCCAGAAGCCTAAGAAGGGGGGGAAGCGGGGAGAGAAAAGGAAAGAAGGGGCGGCGCAGGGTTTCTGTTTATCTAACTCTCCCTGTCCCCCAAGTCCAAGAACAAGGGGGGTTCGAACAGTGAGAGGAAGAGGGAGGCGATTGAGAGCACAGTGCGCCTGCGCGGGCACGTCGCGTCTCCGGCTCCGCTGGTTGGCAATCTCCCTGGGAGGGACTGCGCATGCGGAGAGAGGAGGAGGGAGGGAAAGGGTGCGGACGTAGCCCCGTTTGCTGCGCGCACTCACCGCCCTGTGGGAACAGCGTGCGTGTAAGTTCTCTGCGCCCTGGCCGGAGTGATGCGCGCAGTGGGTCCGGCCGGCCCCAGGAGCTCAGCAGGCGGGACCGAGGGATGGCTCAGATGGGTGTCGGGCTGAGGTGGGACACTCAACGGCGGCATCACTGCGGCACCGGGCGGGTGGGGATCTAGTCCTGCGCCCAAGTGCCACACCTGCACACCGTTTGGGCGGAGAGACGCGACCATGACGGCGTCATGCCACACTAAGAGGAAAGACTAGCTCCTGCCCTGGCCGGCCCCGCTTAAGGTCCAGCTTCCTGGAAATAGAGCCAACTCAGCAGAGACAGAAAAGGAGCTTGGAGGTGGAAGCTCTGAATTGGACCGGGGCTGACTATACATCATGACTTGTCTGAGAAATTGTTGGATTCGACTGTTACGTTACCTGGCCAAGGTGAAGTTTTTCCTCTACAAAACAAAATGATGGCGCCTGATCTAAGATCTGTTACAATGAAATGAAATGACCATTTTAGCGATACAAATCTGCGACTGTACTGTCAATCTCCATCCCCCACCATGAGGCAGTACCCTGGATATACACACTCTTTATGTTATATATTACCTTGAATGAACACTTGGTGATGCAACCACATGAGAGAGACAATGCGTTTTGTCCCAACATTATGTCCCAGTTAGTCGGTTAAGTGAGAAAACATATAGAAAATATGTAATCATACGTTGCTATTCCAAATGTTTAGATAGCAACATAAAGTCTGCAAAGATCAAAATGATGAAATGACGTAGACCATCTTGATTAACAGCAAATCAACTTGAAGTAAAACTGAGACATTCTTGTAAATGGTCATTGAAATATGGGATGAATCCCATTGGGATAGACACAGCATAAATATTAAGGATCAAAGTGAAGCCCACAGGCGCGCCTGGGTGGTTCAGTCGGTGGCTCAGTCGGTTAAGTGGCTCAGGTCGTGATCTCTGGGTCCTCGGACCAAGCCCCACACGGAATCCCACGACCGGCCTCCCGGTGGGAGGTCTGCTTGTCCCTCTCTCTCTGCGCCCTCCACTCATTCTCCCTCTCTCTCTCAAATAAATAAAATCTTAAAAAAAAAAAAAAAAAAAACCACCAAAGTGAACCCCACAGAAATAAGTAAGGGAAAGAGAGTCTACTCAGTTTCAGAAATAGTCCAAAATCCATGTTTGGGGAAATGAAGTGCGTATTTAAGCCAGTCTCAGTCTCAGTCTCTTGTTTCTCACCTGTATTTATATTCTATCCTTAGAATAACTGTATGAGGTAGTTAGGGCAGGTATTAATATGCACATTTTTCAGAGCACAGAGCATTATCAGCACAGACGTGAAACACAAGCAGGAGTGCATGTTACCACAAGATCTTTCTCTCACCACCTGGTGGTATTCCGGCTAGCATGTGGATTCTCAGTGTACCACCTGAGACCATTTGAGGGTGATGTATGCAGCAACATATAGGATTTCTTTTTTCTCCCTCTCTCTCATACACACTCACAATAATAGTGTAAGCTTATGAGGTGCTGTGCAAATGTAGGGCATTATCATCCTACGAAGTCCTGTATGAGTCTCATGCTTGACCTCTGACATCAGACCAACACTGAATCCATCCTGCCTTGGATGCTCCTTGACTGTGAGAAAATCTTGCAAAGGAACTTCCAGCATGTGATAAAGAGAAGAGCATCTGGGCGACATTATGGCCAGAAACAAGAGAATAGAATATAGATGTTTTAAATTAACATGTTAGGACAAGGGGAAAAAAGTAGGCATTTTCTCTACTTGGTGTTGCTTTTAGCCTTTCCAGAATTTTACAGTAGTCACTTACTCCACTTTTAAAAAGACAAAGGTGACATAGGGAAGATAAATTAAAATGATTATGTGAGTGAAGAAGAGATCTGAGAATTAAGGAATCGGTGCTGTTTTGTCTGTAAAAGAATAGAGGATACAGTATATAAAACAATTTTATAAAGAAGATCTAGACCAGTTAAATATTATCATGTGCAAATAAACAGGAAACTCTTTTAATAGCCCTATGAGGGAAGATGACTAGGTAGGTCTGATTAAACCAGATATCAAGAAGAGGCTGTCTATCCTGTTGATCCTTTAAAATTGAAATATGGAGATAGGGAATGTAATAGAATATTGAATTATTTTTTCTTTGAAGTGACTTTGACAACTCGTCTATTTAAGCCAAATTTTGCATTTCTTTTTAAAGGTGTATGCTGGTATTTTATATTAATATGCACAGAAAAATGTACATTAGTCACTTTTTAAAAGATGATTAGTCACATTTTTATAAATAGAATTTATACATATCACCACATACCTATTTCTGAGAATATAGAATTTCTTTTCCCAGTTTTTGTTTATCTGTTCTGATTCTTTCTTAAATCTGTAATAGATTTATAGATGGTTAAATGTTGTATTAGCTACAAATGAACAATTATGCTTCATTATTACCAGTACCTTTCTGTCTTCTTTTTCTCTTTTTCTAAATTAGCCTTTAGTACTTGTATTTGCTCCTCCAAAATGTATCTGTCTTCAATCTTTCAATAGAAAATGCATCACAAAGTGAATTACATGAACAATATATTCTTTCTTCATAAATCTTAAAAGCTATTTCTATTAAATAGCATGCACATTCTACCTATCAAAAATAATTTGAGGGAATAGTGAGTTACATTTACTTGCAAGTCCCCATAAATTGCAAGAATTAAAGATCCCATCCTCCATGTCCTGTAAGTGATTCATTTAAAGGCAGCCAGTTCTAAGCAATATTACAAAGCAATCAAAACTTATCTTCATCACCCCTCCCCTTACCAGGTATCCCTTTTTCTAAATCTTGTTTTCTCTCTCTTACTGTGACCTCTCCAGCTCATTATAGGCAGGAGCTGCTCCAGTTACTCTATTTTCTTTCCTTCTTTCTTTTTTTCTTACCAAAACTGTTCTCAGGAAAGGATCTGACCAAGTCAATCACATTAGAGCTTTATGTCACCCATTTCTCAGGATTGTTTATATATTACAAGGGGACAAAGTTTGGCAAAAGGAATGAATCTCTAACAGTGGAATTGTAGGCATATCACAAATGAGAGATTTCTTTGGATCCAGCCCGGACGTACCCCAGAATCAGACTACAGTGTGAATCAGGTCTTTGTCTCTTCATGAGACCCACTCTCGGTGTAGCTTTCAAAGTCATTGCCACTTTTTAAGATTAGCCAGGATCAATATAAACAATAAGCATGTTAATAGTACTGGTCATATTAGTCATTATTATACCTTAGCCACTGACAATTTCACCCTTTCTTCGTGTACCGCAGCTGGTTTTGCATGCCTCACCTGGTGTGAAAATAAACCAATGTAAATATAACATTTCAAATCAGTGCATAAAGATGTAGTTTTTCTGCAGCTTAGAGACAGGCAACTGAGTCTTAGAATATGCCAACCATAGTCCCGCAGGGGTCTTGTCTGCCTTCCCTAATGTATAAAGCCCAGGGCTTTTGTACATTGCCTTTGCAACTGGACAATCACAGTCCGTTAAAACCAACTTTCCCACTACCATCTTTTTAAAGTGCATCTCTCTGCACTCCTATGTTGGCCAAATTTTACTATTATACTTTTTTTTTTTTAATGAAGTAGGCAGTTATTAGTGTAGTGATAACCTTTAAGGAAACTTTATTTTAAATGATGATTTACATGATTGAAATGATAATTATAATGACTTTTCACTAGTGTTATCTCTCTGATGTTAAGAGCAGATGGCAGTGAGAAAGCATACTGAATATAAAAATCTGCTTGTTTAGCTATCTCTGTGTTCCTACACAAAAGACAGAAAAAGGTGCTCCTTATTACTACCACTACCTCTCTGGTGGGTTCTGTGACCCAAAAGGCCCTGAATCTGTTGTCCATCTTGGTGAGGTGGGCTCCACCCAGGAAAGTCTAGAGCCAGGTCCGGGAAAAGGAACTAGAGAGTTCTGCAGAAGAGAGTAAAAGGAACTTAGAGCTAACTTCCCCTGAGTAATTAGAAGGACTGGGAAGAGGAAAGAGAGTGTGTGTGTGTGAGAGAGAGAGAGAGAATGGCCAGGCAAGGCCACAAGGCTTGGTGGTGCTAGCGTCTGGTGACATTGTGGGTGACTGGTGTCCAGGGGTGATGGCCACTATTTAATTTGAAATGGCATCTTGGTGATACCTGGTCCCTGTCACTTACCTTCTTCAACCTCCTCAAATTTACATATACAAAGGGGTCCTGCGAGTGGGTTGTTTTAATAGACATTGCATACTTGGATGAAATTCAAGGTCTGATTAAACAAAATGGGAACTGGGATGGGAAACAGAGCACAGTGAAACTCAGAAACTGACTTAGTTCAGTGGAAGAAGGAGCTAGACACGGCGACAACCACCAGACGATGCCGTGGGCATCTGCAGAAAACCCAGGGCATGCTCTAGGCTGCCACAAAGCACAGAATGTGGGTTTGAACCAGTTTTATTCATATCTGAGGGAACAGAGAGAACCCTGCCAACATCAGCTGCCACAAATAAAAGATAACAAAATTTGTAGCAACAGCCCTAAAAGCTATAGTTTATTGAGTGCCTATTATGTGATGGACAGTTAACATATATTACCGTTTACTTCTATATACTACCTATTGACTTCTTCATTCATATTACTTTCGCTTTTTGTAAAGATTTTCTTTCTTTATTATTAGAGAAAGGTGCATGTGCAAGTGGGGGAGGACTGGGGGGAGGAAGAGGGAGAGAATTTCAAGCAGACTCCATGCTGCGTATGAGCCCCAGTAGGGGCTCAATCCTATGACCCTGAGATCAGGACCTGAGCCGAAATCAAGAGTCGGCACTCAACCGACTGAGCCACCCAGGCGCCCCTCATATTATTTTAGATTTTTCATAATAGATAATACATGCATTTTTTAAATGAACTGCAAATAGCATACCCGAACCTGAGATTCTCACTTCCCAGAAGTTAAGGTTTTGTTTGCTCATCGTGTTTTGTTTTCATTTTTCTCATCATTATTATAAATAAATAACAGCTTTTATTGATTTGGGCTTCTCCACAAATAAAGATTCAGAATTTAAAGCATTCACATTATCTTCTGCCTTCTCTCTCTCTCTCTCCCTCACATGCCTGGGGTTTTTTTTTAATTTGCAGATGTTTAACTCACATCATAGTTGCCTTTATTATCATTTCAAAATATGTAAACTTCTATATTTTGATTTGTTAATTCCCTGCTGTGAAAGATGGGAAAGTTATTTAGTCTTTTTTTCCCCCTAACAGTCTTCACTCTCTCCACCTCCCAGTTTTGGGAAGGACTGTTATTTTTACATTGTTAATGTCTATAGGATTGTTCTCAAACTCTAATTAAGTGCCCCACGCTTTATCTACAGCCTGAATCTAAAAAGTGAAATGTGTTTCTGCAAACATTATTTACTGCAAGACCAAGAAGTGTAATTGGCTCCACAGGGAAGACAAGGTAAACCTGTAACTAAGCTTTGCTACTAAAAGGAGACTCTTCTCAGGGCTGCTGTAAAGTTACAACTTTTTTTTCTTAAGATCTTATTTGTTTATTTGACAGGTTGAGAGAGTGAGCGGAGCGGCATGAAGAGAGAAAGTGACAAGCAGGCTCCCTGCTGAGCAGGGAGCCCTATGCGGGGCTCGATCCCAGGACCCCGGGATCATGACCTGAACCGAAGGCAGACACTTAACCGACTGATCCACCCAGGCACCCCTAATGTTACAACTTGTCATTTTCTAGCTCCCTTTACTTCTGAGTCACATTTCCTTTCTCCTTCTTCTTGGTCCTTATCATCCTGCATATTGGATTCTTTCCATGTTTGGTTAGAGTGTTTCTTGAATAATTTCTTTAAACAGGTTCCACATATAACAAACTTTTTGAGTTTTCACACGTTCAAAAATATCTTTATTTCTCTTCCATACTCAGTTGAGACTTTAGTTGGATATAAGAACTAGGATTCAATTTTTTTTCCTTTTGAAAACTTTGCTTTATTTGCTTGTAGCAACCAGTGATGCTGATGAGAAAATTAGTTTCCTTTTTTTGTTCCATTATAGATAAACTGTCTTTTTCCTCTTCTTTATTTTTAGAGACCTAAAATTTCACCAGAATGTACCTGCTGTTTTCATCAATTCTAAGACATATTCTGTGTCCCACTCAGTGTTTTAACATCTTTGAAATTGAGGTGCCTTACAACTGTGTGCACATCATAATTTAATAGGCAGCAGTTTTGCCTTGCTCGTGGTACATAAAATAAAGATGTGTCTTAACCACTGTCATCTGAGATTTCATAAAATACAACAGATACTCTGCTTTTCATTTCAATCCTGTTTAGCACTTGATGGGCCTTTCCATCTGAATCTTAATATTCCTTTGCTTTAGTTTATGGAAATTTTATTTTATTTCTTTTATTGCTGTCTTACTTCCATTGTACCTGTCTTGCTTCCTGAAAACTCTATTAGAAAGGTATTAGACCCCTTGGATCCATCCTTCATATTTTAACTTTTCTCATAATTTCTGTCTGCCATTTTACACTATGTTCTAAGAGACTCTGTTGTTCACTTAATCTTCCAGATTATTTTTTTAAAGATTTATTTATTTATTTATTTGAGGGAGAGAGAGAGAGAGAGCGTGAGGCGGGAAGGGCAGAGGGAGAGGGAGAGAGAGAATCTTAAGCAGACTCAGTGCTAAGCACGCAGCCCAATGTGGGGCTCGATCCCACAACCCTGAGATCATGACCTGAGCCGAAATCAAGAGTCAGACACTTAACTAACTGAGCCACCCAGGTGCCCAAATCTTCCAGATTATTAATTGGGTCTTCAGCTGTGAAAGTTTTATTATTCAGCCTGCCCATTGGTGTTTTTTTTGTTGTTGTTGTTGTTATTGTTACTTCCAAGATATTGTTCTTTCCCTTAGGCTGTTCCTTTCCCATAGCTGCCTGTCCTTCCTTAATGGAGAAGTTTCTCATGAATGTTTCACCAAATATACTTATTTTAAAAATGTTTTTTAAGTTCTTGTCCATTCCCTGAATTAACCATCTTTCTTATGGAGCCAATGGCTGTTTGTTCTCTTTGTTTTTTCACTCACTAAATATTTGCTGAATTCTTACTATGTGACAGAAAACATTCTAGGAACTAAAGATACAACAGAAAACAGAACAGGGCTCAAAGAGGTAGAACTTAGGGCACTCTTTGAGTGAAAAGGTAACTGCCTAGAATTTCTTATTTGGGCAACTAGATGGACAATGGTACCATTCACTAAGACAAAAAAAAAAAAAGAAGAAGAAGAATTGGAGTAGGGACAATTTTGTATGCTAGTATTCTTTTCTTATTTAATGAAAAAAATTTGGTAAGTTTTTCAATAGGCAACTGGGACAAGGGCCTGGAATTTGGGAGTGGGGTTGATCCTAGAGATAGAATTTGGAGTCATCAATATTTTAGTTGAAGCTGAAGACTTAGATAAGGCCATTCATGAAATTTACAGAGAAAGAAAAGCAGAAGGTCAGGGATGAAACCCTGTGTCCAGGTGTGGCTGACCTGTAGCTCTGATTTATCCTTGGCTGATAGGGAACTCCCAAACCTGGGACCCTAACCCACTGCTCTTACCTTAGTTCTCAAAACTCTAATTCCCACTCCATGAATCCTCACAGTCCTGGAGAGCCCTTTGGGGCCCTAGAACTACCCAAATAAATGTTCCTTTAGTTGTTGACATGCTATCTCAAACTCCCTGGAAGAAACCACCAACTACTATTACCAGCACTGTGACTCAGTCTTCACAGGAAGCTAGACAAAAACGAAGCCTAAGGTATAATAACACTAATTTAACAAAAACGATGAAAAGTGTTGGTTATCATTAACCTTCTGTGGATCCAAAACCCCAAAACCGTGAGGATTACCAAAATGACAGAGGCATGCACTTTTTAGAATCTTTCCACCTATGTGTTCTCAAAGGGCACAATCCACTTGAACTGCCTCTCTCCCCCAGGCACAAGGAGTACAGAGTGAGTTCACTGCCATTTGGTTAACAATGGACCAAGGAAATCACTGGGGTAAGAATTCCAAGCTTTGGAGGGCACTTGCCAGTATGCTAGTGGGGAAAAAATTAACCCAAATTTTAAAAAGTAATCCACAAAAAGTCAGGAAAACAATTTGATAAAACAAAGTAAGTTCCCATGTAGAAAGACATTTGTATTTATTTACTTCACTATATCCAGTCATATCCATAATTGAAAGTTTATTAAAAAGACCCTGTGTTTAAATTCACGTATAGTAAAAACGAGTTCCAATTTTTCAAGGCTCCCTTTTCCTGCCTCTCCTATAATGATCAACTCTGTAATAACTAAAGATAAGACTGTTGCTATACCATATCTTCTATAAAACAAATAATGATTCAATCTCTCCAAAAGACAATACTCTTACAATGACAAATATAGCTTCTCTTTTCATTAAAAAAAAAAAAAAAGCACCACATGTACACTAGAGTGTTTGCTCTCCAGTTTAAGTTGAACTTTCAACTTTACTACAGCATGTTATATTGAATCCTGGCTCTGTGCACATTAAACTGTCATTTTGTTTTGTCAGCTGCTGACATTCCACTTTCTCTGGAATATGCATGCTAGTCTTTATGTGGCTACTTCATTGACAGGTGCAAACATTGGACTGCTAAACAATAGATAGAGGTGAAAATGAATGGTAATATTAATAGAAAAGTAGATAACTTCCTAAGTAGGAAAATGTAAATTGAATAATTATAAAAATAACCAAAAATTTTGATTAGAAATAATTTATTATAAATAGTTCTCATTTTCTGTTGAATTTGTATATATAATTAAAAAATCATAAAATTAAGAAATCAGGTTCATTTATAACAGAGATTATAATTCTTCTTTTTTAAAGATTTTATTTATTCATTTGAGACACAGAGATACAGAGAGAGAGCATGAGCAGTGGGAGAGGCAGAGAGAGAGGGAGAAGCAGACTCCCTGCTGAGCCAGGAGCCTGATGTGGGACTCGATCCCAGGACCCTGGGATCATGAACTGAGCTGAAGGCAGACGCTTAACCATCTGAGCCACCCAGGCGCCCAACAGAGATTATAATTCTTAAGTTTGTTTTCCATTTTTAGCACCAAAAACATGTTAAAAACATATTAATCTTCTAAATTAGGAATCAACAGCCAAGGTTTGTAATAACAGAAGATGTGCAATTATGTTTATTAATCACCACAAGATTAACCATATTCCTTATCAGATCCACTTTCTCCTTTTCTTGTCAATGAAGGAGTCATTACATTCTCTTTTTTCTCCTAATTTCCACAAATGTCCCTCTTCTGAAACTTTGGCCATTCTTTCTGGGCTTTCCTGCCTCCTTGCGTCTCTCTCCTTTAAACCATTAAATATATTACTATCAAAACAATCTTTCTAACTCATCATGAAGAAAGATCATCTTCTGTCCCTAAAATTTCATTAATCTTGACTTTTACATTAACATTCCTTTTTTTTTTTTTTAACCTTTAAGCTAAACAACTATTTTTAAACGCCAGTACGTCCTGGTGGGTGCTGGTTGGTGGAGGAGAGGGGGAATGACAAGCCCATGAAGAGAGGAGAACCAGCCTGTGTGCTGACAGTTTGGAGAAAAGAGACTGGGGAATTAGGAATATTGAAATAAAATATGAGACTCTATGCAAGCAAGCATTAATCATTGACTAGGCCAAAAGTAAAAATAAAACATTTATCTACATATATCACCAGTGAATTTTCTTGCAACAAAATTAAGCTAGGGAATTCTCTCAAAAATAAGATAAGTCTTCATTTGATGCACCCCAAGGCCCATTTGATGGGCCCCAAGAGTGCCACTTCCTGTCTGCCAGGGGGCTCTCAAACATCTAGGCAGATGATGAGGCTACAAAGCCCTACAGAATCCAGGCTGAGCCAGGCTATCTGCAAATCTCAAGACAAAAGTCTCTGTGGATTAGGCTTCCTCGCCTGGCTCCAGCTCATCCTAGACTTTACATACACACCTTCTATCAAACTAATCTTAAAAATTTTTAATCAGAACTCTTCCATGATGGAAATGTCTAAAGATGATGAAGCCATTGTTTATAATAGCAAAAGAATAGAAACAATATCTCTGGAAGGCACTACTAAATTGACAAAGATTGGTTAAGTAAGTTATGCTAGCTCCATGGAGTAAAATACTGTACGTAATTTATTATATACATTGAATAATGTTTCCATATCTTGTTGTGTGCAAATCTGCATCAAGAGTTGTCTGAAAGGATGGTCACAAGGAGTTTTTAATAATTACCTATGGGTGGCAGGATTCTTTTTTACTTCCTTTTTTGACATTTCTTTATTGAAAAGACTTGGTATAAGTATGAATGTTTTATTAAAAAAAAAATTTCAGACTTCTAGAATCCCACATAGGATGCCAAAAAAAAAAAAAAAAAAGGCCACTGCTATACAATTACTAGAAAAATCCAGATAGACTACAAAGTCACAACCTTTCTTGGACCCATCAGAGAACTGAGGTCACGACCAGGCAACATGAATTCCAAAGAGGAGCAAGACCTTCCAATGGGGGGTGTGATGCACAGGTTCACCTACAGCAGAGGCAGCACCATCCCAGTTGCAACACATGCAGGTAGGAGAAGTAAGCTAAAATGTAAAGAACCACTGAAGAGCAAGTATGGGTTAACAGAGCAGTCTGAACTGGCCGGGGGACATATTATAAGGGGAGTTCACACTCACTCTCAACTTTTTATCCCATCTCCTACCAGATGCTCATGAAGGTAATTGAGGGCAGGGCAGGACACTTGGTGATGGTACAGACTTCAAGAAGAGATCAGCTGATGCTAAGAGAAAAGTACCTTCCCTGAGATAGGAGAAGTCTTAAGTCCCTGGGAGAGGGGAAGCAAACTCTCTCGCCAACCAGACCCAAAGAAGGTGATCAGTGGAGAAGTGTAAGGCATGAAGCCTCACCCTCTTCTCCCAGAGCTTTCCTTCCTAGGAAAGAAAAACGTTCAACTGCTGGGGAGGGCAGCAAAGCTTCTGCTTATAGGGCATAGGGGAAGACATATTATGGTAAGGGGGAAAATGAAAGAAACATTTTCCTTCCCTGGCAAGCCATTGTCTTGGGCCTTAGAGTCTGTAATAATACCAAGTGGAGGTTCCTACTATTGCAGGAGGGACAGGCAACTCCTGTCCAAGGTCTGCTTCATATACAGGCAGAGGTAGACCACCACAGGGAGGAAGAGCAGGAATCCTGACAGAGCCCACCTCTGAGGCCCAGGCACACAGCACTCCCCAAAGACTGGTCTGGATTAGAGCAAGAGAGAACCCTCTCTGCCTCACTTATGGACTACCAAGAAAGAGCTGCCTACTACTGAAGGAGGGACAAGAGCATAGAGAAAGACCTCCTCTGTGGCACAAGTGGACAGGTTCTGCTGAAGTTGAGGGTGGAGCAGCTCAAAGAGAAAAACACTCTGTTCCTTTCACTCCCACTGCAAGCACACATCCACTGCAAAAGGAACATTGTCTGTCCCTAAGAACAGAAGGACATCTTCTTCCTTTAAGAAGAACCACAGCAACCACCAAACAACTCAATTCAACTTGTAGCTAGATTGGCTCAACCCCTTACAATAACAATCTGATATAAGAAGAGGAATGCCATTTCCAGATGTGAATACTGATTAGTTCAATTTCTACTAGTCTACACATGATGTTTGGTATTTAATAAAAAATTGAGACAGGGGGGCGGAGCAAGATGGTGGAGGAGTAGGAGACCTGGATTTCGTCTCCTCTCAGGAATTCAGCTGGATAGGGATCAAACCATTCTGAACACCTACGAACTCAACAGGAGATTGAAGAAAAGAATAGCAACAACTCTCTGAACAGAAAAGCGGCCACTTTCTGGAAGGTAGGATGTGCGGAGAAGTGAATCCAAGGTGATATTCAGGAGGATAGATGGCGGGGGAGGGGCCTCCGTCGGCCGCTTCTGGCAAGTGATAGAGCCGCGGAGCACAAAATCGGAACTTTTAGAAGTCGGCTCCGCTGAGGGACATCGCTCCGGTGGCTAAGTGGGGGGTGGAACCCTCGTGGGGCAGTGTGGTCTCAAGACCCTCAGGGTCACAGAAAGACTGGGGGTGACAGTGCGGCAGAGCTCCCAGGTATCGGAGCCGGGAAGCCGGCTGCAGAGACGGAGCTGAGGCGCGGGCTCTCAGCTCGGGGTTGTCATAAACCGTGATCCACGGCACAGTCGGGCAACTGCTCCTCCAGCAGGGACGCAACGAGCGGCAGATCCGGGGAGACTCCCCTTCCTCCCCCGGGAGGAGAGGTGTGGGAGCACACCACAGGGATCTGCTGGGTTTGGAGACTCCACACGGGGTCGGGTGCCAGAGATAGAAATGCGCGGTCACAGGCCGGGTGAGCACGGAGTGCGGCCGGAGACTGGGGAGACGGGAGTGATTGACTGCTTTTCTCTGGGGGCTCACTGAGGAGCGGGCCCCGAATTCTCGGCTCCTCCGGGGTGGAGATTGGGAGGCTGCCCTTTCACTCTTGTCCTCCAAAGCTGTACAGAAAGCTTGCAGGGAACAAAAGCTCCGGAGAGCAAACCCAAGCAGATTACTTAGCCCGGACCGGGCAAAGGCGGGCAATTCCGCCTCTGGCAAAGACATTTGGGAACCACGGCAACAGGCCCCTCCCCCAGAAGATCAGTGAGAACAGCCGGCCAAGACCAAGTTTACCGATCAATGAGATTGGCAGAACTCCAGCGCTAGGGGAATACTGCACATAGAATTCATGGCTTTTTTACCATAATTCTTTTGTCTTTCAAAGTTAATATTTTTTTAACTGTCTTTTTTTTTTTTTGAATTTTTCTTTTTCCCTTTTTCAACCAACATCTTATCAATCCCTTTTTTAAAAAACATTTTTATTTTTCATTTTTAGAGTCATATTCTATCCCTTCATAGTAGTTACCCATATTTTTGGCATATATATATATAAGTTGTTCTCTCTTTAAAATTTTGAGATAGTTTCTTCTAACAGATCAAAATATACCCTAAATCTCTAGTGTATGGTTTTTTTCTACTCCCCTGCCTGATCACATTCTCTCCCTTTTTTTCCTTTTTTTTTAAATCCTCTTCTTTCTTTTTTCAAACAACTTCTTATCAATTCCTTTTATAAAATTTTTTATAATTTCCATCTTTACAGTCATATTCCATCCCTTCATCATATCAACCCTTATTTTTGTACATATATAAGTTTTTCTTTCTTTAAAATTTTGGGACGCACTTTCTTCTAACAGACCAAAATACACCCAAAATCTAGTGTGTGGCACTGATCTATATACCAGCCTGATCATATTTGATCACATTCTGTTTTTGTTTTGTTTTGTTTTGTTCTGTTTTTGTTTGTTTTTATCTTTATCTTTATCTTTATCTTTTTTTTTCTTTTTCTTTTTTCTCTCTTTCCCTTTCTTTTCCCACTGCTTCAGGTCTTTTCTGATTTGTTTAGAGTATATTTTCTGGGGACTTGTTACCCTGCTAGCATTTTGTTCTCTCATTAATCTATTCTCCTCTGCACAAAATGACAAGATGGAAAAAATCACCTCAACAAAAAGAACAAGAGGTAGCACTGACTGCCAGGGACCTATTCAATACAGACATTAGTACGATGTCAGATCTAGAGTTCATCACTTTAAAGATAGTAGCTGGGCTTGAAAAAAGCATGGAAGTTATTGGAGAAACCCTTTCCGGAGAAGTAAAAGAACTAAAATCTAACCAAGTCAAAATCAAAAAGGCTATTAATGAGGTACAATCAAATATGGGGGCGCTAACTGCTAGGATAAATGAGGCAGAAGAGAGAATCAGTGATATAGAAGACCAAGTGATGGAAAATAAAGAAGCTGAGAAAAAGAGAGATAAACAACTACTGGATCATGAGGGCAGAATTCGAGAGATAAGCGATACCATAAGACAAAACAACATTAGAATAATTGGGATCCCAGAAGAAGAAGAAAGAGAGAGAGGGGCAGAAGGCGTAATGGAGCAAATTATAGCAGAGAACTTCCCTAATTTGGGGAAGGAAACAGGCATCAAAATCCAGGAAGCACAGAGAACCCCTCTCAAAATCAATAAAAATAGGTCAACAACCCGACATCTAATAGTAAAACTTACAAGTCTCAGAGACAAAGAGAAAATCCTGAAAGCAGCTCAGGAGAAGAGATATGTAACCTACAATGGTAGAAACATTAGATTGGCAACAGACCTATCCACAGAGACCTGGCAGGCCAGAAAGGACTGGCAGGATATATTCAGAGCACTAAATGAGAAAAATATGCAGCCAAGAATACTCTATCCAGCTAGGCTGTCATTGAAAATTGAAGGAGAAATAAAAAGCTTCCAGGACAAACAAAAACTAAAGGAATTTGCAAACACGAAACCAGCCCTACAAGAAATCTTGAAAGGGGTCCTCTAAGCAAAGAGAGAGCCTAAAAGCAACATAGACCAGAAAGGAACAGAGACAATATACAGTAACAGTCACCTTACAGGGAATACAATGGCACTAAATTCCTATCTTTCAATAGTTACCCTAAATGTAAATGGACTAAATGCCCCAATCAAAAGACAAAGGCTATCAGATTGGATTAAAAAACAAGACCCATCGATATGCTGTCTGCAAGAGACTCATTTTAGAACCAAAGGCACCCCCAGATTGAAAGTGAGGGGGTGGAAAACCATTTACCATGCTAATGGACACCAAAAGAAAGCTGGGGTGGCAATCCTTATAGCAGACAAATTACATTTTAAACCAAAGACTGTAATAAGAGATGAGGAAGGACACTATATCATACTTAAAGGATCTATCCAACAAGAAGATCTAACAATTGTAAATATCTATGCCCCTAACATGGGAGCAGCCAATTATATAAGGCAATTAATAACAAAAGCAAAGAAACACATCGACAACAATACAATAATAGTGGGGGACTTTAACACCCCCCTCACTGAAATGGACAGATCATCTAAGCAAAAGATCACAAAGGAAATAAAGACTTTAAATGACACACTGGACCAAATGGACTTCACAGACATATTCAGAACATTCCATCCCAAAGCAACGGAATACACATTCTTCTCTACTGCCCATGGAACATTCTCCAGAATAGATCACATCCTAGGTCAAAAATCAGGTCTCAACTGGTACCAAAAGATTGGGATCATTCCCTGCCTATTTTCAGACCACAGTGCTTTGAAACTAGAACTCAATCACAAGAGGAAAGTCGGAAAGAACTCAAATATATGGAGGCTAAAGAGCATCCTACTGAAGAATGAATGGGTCAACCAGGAAATTAAAGAAGAATTCAAAAAATTCATGGAAACCAATGAAAATGAAACACAACTATTCAAAATCTTTGGGATGCAGCAAAGGCAGTCCTTAGAGGAAAGTATATAGCAATACAAGCCTTTCTCAAGAAACAAGAAAGGTCTCAAGTACACAACCTAACCCTACACCTAAAGGAGCTGGAGAAAGAACAGCAAATAAAGCCTAAACCCAGCAGGAGAAGAGAAATAATAAAGCTCAGAGCAGAAATCAATGAAATAGAAACTAAAAGAACAGTAGAACAGATCAACGAAACTAGGAGCTGGTTCTTTGAAAGAATTAACAAGATTGATAAACCCCTGGCCAGACTTATCAAAAAGAGAAGAGAAATGACCCAAATCAACAAAATCATGAATGAAACAGGAGAGATCACAACCAACACCAAAGAAATACAAACAATTATAAGAACATATTATGAGCAACTCTATGCCAGCAAATTAGATAACCTGGAAGAAATGGATGCATTCCTAGAGATGTATCAACTACCAAAACTGAACCAGGAAGAAATAGAAAACCTGAACAGACCTATAACCACTAAGGAAATTGAAGCAGTCATCAAAAATCTCCCAAAAAACAAAAGCCCAGGGCCAGATGGCTTCCCAGAGGAATTCTACCAAACATTTAAAGAAGAATTAATACCTTTTCTTCTGAAACTGTTCCAAAAAATAGAAATGGAAGGAAAACTTCCAAACTCGTTTTATGAGGCCAGCATTACCTTGATCCCAAAACCAGACAAAGACCCCATCAAAAAGGAGAATTACAGACCAATATCCCTGATGAACATGGATGCAAAAATTCTCACCAAAATACTAGCCAATAGGATCCAACAGTACATTAAAAGGATTATTCACCATGACCAAGTGGGATTTATCCCTGGGCTGCAAGTTTGGTTCAACATCCGCAAATCAATCAACGTGATACAATACATTAACAAAAGAAAGAACAAAAATCATATGATCCTCTCAATAGATGCAGAAAAAGCATTTGACAAAGTACAGCATCCTTTCTTGATCAAAACTCTTCAGAGTATAGGCATAGAGGGTACATACCTCAATATCATAAAAGCCATCTATGAAAAACCTACAGCAAATATCATTCTCAATGGGGAAAAACTGAGAGCTTTCCCCCTAAGGTCAGGAACGCGGCAGGGATGTCCACTATCACCACTGCTATTCAACATAGTATTGGAAGTCCTAGCCACAGCAATCAGACAACAAAAAGAAATAAAAGGCATCCAAATTGGCAAAGAAGTCAAACTCTCACTCTTTGCAGATGATAGGATACTTTATGTGGAAAACCCCAAAGACTCCACGCCAAAACTGCTAGAACTCATACAGGAATTCAGTAAAGTGGCAGGATATAAAATCAATGCACAGAAGTCAGTGGCATTCCTATACACCAACAACAAGACAGAAGAAAGAGAAATTAAGGAGTCGATCCCATTTACAATTGCACCCAAAACCATAAGATACCCAGGAATAAATCTAACCAAAGAGGCAAAGGATCTGTACTCAGAAAACTATAAAATACTCATGAAAGAAATTGAGGAAGACACAAAGAAATGGAAAAACGTTCCATGCTCATGGATTGGAAGAACAAATATTGTGAAGATGTCAATGCTACCTAGAGCAATCTACACATTCAATGCAATCCCCATCAAAATACCATCCACTTTTTTCAAAGAAATGGAACAAATCATCCTAAAATTTGTATGGAACCAGAAAAGACCGCGAATAGCCAGAGGAATGTTGAAAAAGAAAAGCAAAGTTGGTGGCATCACAATTCCAGACTTCCAGCTCTATTACAAAGCTGTCATCATCAAGACAGTATGGTACTGGCACAAAAACAGGCACATAGATCAATGGAATAGAATAGAGAGCCCAGAAATGGACCTTCAACTCTATGGTCAACTAATCTTTGACAAAGCAGGAAAGAATGTCCAATGGAAAAAAGTCTCTTCAACAAATGGTGTTGGGAAAATTGGACAGCCACATGCACAAGAATGAAACTGGACCATTTCCTTACACCACACATAAAAATAGACTCCAAATGGCTGAAAGACCTCAATGTGAGACAGGAGTCCATCAAAATCCTAAAGGAGAACACAGGCAGCAACCTCTTCGACCTCAGCCGCAGCAACTTCTTCCTAGAAACATCGCCAAAGGCAAGGGAAGGAAGGGCAAAAATGAACTATTGGGACTTTATCAAGGTAAAAAGCTTTTGCAAAGCAAAGGAAACAGTCAACAAAACCAAAAGACAACCGACAGAATGGGAGAAGATATTTGCAAATGACATATCAGATAAAGGGCTAGTATCCAAAATCTATAAAGAACTCATCAAACTCAACACCCAAAGAACAAAGAATCCAATCAAGACATGGGCAGAAGACATGAACAGACATTTTTCCAAAGAAGACATCCAAACGGCCAACAGACACATGAAAAAGTGTTCAATATCGCTCAGCATCAGGGAAATCCAAATCAAAACCTCAATGAGATACCACCTCACACCAGTCAGAATGGCTAAAATTAACAAGTCAGGAAATGACAGATGTTGGTGGGGGTGCGGAGAAAGGGGAACCCTCCTACACTGTTGGTGGGAATGCAAGCTGGTGCAGCCACTCTGGAAAACAGTATGGAGGTTCCTCAAAAAGTTGAAAATAGAGCTACCGTATGATCCAGCAATTGCACTACTGGGTATTTACCCCAAAGATACAAAAGTAGGGATCCAAAAGGGTACGTGCACCCCGATGTTTATAGCAGCAATGTCCACAATAGCCAAACTGTGGAAAGAGCCAAGATGTCCATGGACAGATGAATCAATAAAGAAGATGTGGTGTAGGGCACCTGGGTGGCTCAGTCATTAAGCGTCTGCCTTCAGCTCAGGTCATGGTCCCAGGGTCCTGGGATCGAGCCCCGCATCGGGCTCCCTGCTCCGCGGGAAGCCTGCTTCTCCCTCTCCCGCTCCCCCTGCTTGTGTTCCCTCTCTCGCTGTGTCTCTGTCAAATAAATAAAATCTTTAAAAAAAAAAAAAGAAGATGTGGTGTATATATACAATGGAATATTATGCAGCCATCAAAAGGAATGAAATCTTGCCATTTGCAACGACGTGGATGGAACTGGAGGGTATTATGCTGAGCAAAATAAGTCAAACAGAGAAAGACATGTATCATATGACCTCACTGATATGAGGAATTCTTAATCTCAGGAAACAAACTGAGGGTTGCTGGAGTGGGGCGTGGGGTGGGAGGGATGGGGTGACTGGGTGATAGACACTGGGGAGGGTATGTGCTCTGGTAAGCACTGTGAATTGTGCAAGACTATTGAATCTCAGCTCTGTACCTCTGAAACAAATAATGCAATATATGTTAAGAAAAAAAAAAAAAGAAGAAGGTAGCAGGAGGGGAAGAATGAAGGGGGGGAAATCAGAGGGGTAGACGAACCATGAGAGACGATGGACTCTGAAAAACAAACTGAGGGTTCTAGAGGGGAGGGGGGTGGGAGGATGGGTTAGCCTGGTGATGGGTATTGAGGAGGGCACATTCTGCATGGAGCACTGGGTGTTATGCACAAACAAGGAATCATGGAACACTACATCTAAAACTAATGATGTAATGTATGGGGATTAACATAACAATAAAAAATTTAAAAAAAAATGAGACAGGAAAAAGGAAGGAAAAAAGAACTGATTGTCAGGAGACAAAGCAATCAACAGAACCAGATTCAAAGATGACCCAGATCTTGGAACTATCAGGTGGAGACTTTAAAATAACTATAAATAACTATAATTAAAATATTAAAGAAACTAGGAGAAAAGGTGAACAACATGGATGATAATAAATAATGAATTTCAGCAGAGAGATGAAATATATATATTTATATATATAACATATATATAAATATAAGTATATTATATATATAAGAGTCAAATGGAAATACTAGAAATGAAAAAGACAACACTAAAAATGAAGAATTTGGGCCCCTGGGTGACTCAGATGGTTAAGCATTTGCCTTCGGCTCAGGTCCGGGGATCAACTCCCGCATCGGGCTCCCTTCTCCTTGGGGAGCATGCTTCTCCCTCTGCCTCGGCCTCTCTCTCTGTCTCTCATGAATTAATAAATAAAATCTCTAAAAAATAAAAAAATAATAAAAATGAAGAATTTCTCTGATGACTCATCAGTAGATTCAATACCACTGAGGAAAACAATTTGATCTCAGTGTTGTGAGTTTAAGCCCCACACTGGGTGTGGAATCTACTAAAAAAAAAATTTTAAGAAATGAAAGGTCCAGAAATGGTATAAATGAAAGTGTCAAATGCATTTGCATTTGACAAATCTTCCTGTGACAAATTATATCAGTTTTTTTATATGAAAATATATTAAACTTTAAAATTTTTGAAGGATACAACATGTTAGGAATTCCATGGATTGTACTTTTGATGGCGACATTGGAAAAGGTTATCCAGGGACATGTGAAGCAAGATGAATGGACAGTTATGAGTTTCATAATGACTTTTTGGAGAGCACTTAAGAAACACTATCTTTGCCACTGAGACTAAGCTATGTGGTAGGAAATTGCCAAAGGTTCCTAAAAATCGCAGTGACTTATTGACCTCCTACCAATCGGTTATTTGGGTGCTTCGGTCTGAAATCTTTTTTTTGTTGCTTTCCTAATACTTATTGTCCTAGCTCTACCAATGGTTGTATAAAAATCTAAAACTGTATATTGAAGTCTTTCTAATCTTAACATAAGCAATTAGCTTAAAAATATGTTTATGCCTTATTTCATGTAAACCAATAGAAATGTTATGTATCTTAACCATAATTACACTCTAGGCTGTTCACGTCATGTCAATCATGGTGGCATGAGGGGCACCCGGGTGGCTCAGTTGGTTGAGCAGGTAATTCTTGGTTCCAGCTCAGGTTATGATCTCAGGGTTCTGGGATCGAGCCCCATGTCAGGCTCTGTGCTCAGTGAGGAGTCTGCTTGAGGATTCTCTCTCTCTTCCTCTCCCCCTGCCCCTACCCTGCTCATGCTTTCTCCCTTTCTCTCTCGGTGGCTCAGTCGTTAAGCGTCTGCCTTCGGCTCAGGTCATGATCCCAGGGACCTGGGATCGAGCTCCGCATGGGGCACCCCACTCAGTGGGAGGCCTGCTTCTCCCTCTCCTGCTCCCCCTGCTTGTGTTCCCTCTCTCACTGTCTCTCTCTCTGTCAAATAGATAAATAGAATCTTTAAAAAAAAAAATAAATAAATCTTTAAAAATTCTGGTGTCATGAAACTGAATATGCACTCACCATATGTATACTTTTAGCCAATGGATTCACTGAACTCCATAACACTTCATGGCATTTGTTGTAGGTAACTACTTCTTATATTATATTATATTATATTATATTATATTATATTATATTATATTATATTATATTATATTATATTATATTATATTATTATATTTTCATATATGGTCCTATATATACTCATATATTCAAAAGAGGGATGGATCCCACAATGCAATTGGTGAAGGAGATCTTCAAGCTATTTTCAAGAACTTTAAAAGTCTAAATAAAAGTGTACCTTGATTCCCTAATAAAGTCGCATACCTAACAATCCTTAAGAACTCTTTGGGTTTGGTTGGCATTAAATCAATTCAGTGAAATATCACTGGTTATCTAAGGTTGATCAGATATCCAAGTTAAAAGTAATATGTACTAAATGGATGCATAAAGGAAAACAAATAACTTTAATAAGTTCAGGGGGTTTTTTTGTGAACAAGCAGAGACTACAGGAAAAGAAAACAAAGGGATATTAAATGAAGAAAAGTTCAAGTACCATCTTTCATGAAATTACATTCCTTAAGAAAAAAAATTGGTGTATTGTAAAATAATCCCAGGATGCGAGGACAAAGCTGGGACCTGGGGGACACTGGGCCTGAAGTGGTAGGGTCTGGAGAAACTGATAAGTTGGTTAGATCCAAAGGGGGTAGCCAATAGTCCAATGCCAGTGTTCAGGGGGGTGCAGCTACTTCAGGCTTGGCTCTGGCCAGCATCCATATTGAAGCAGTCCTATGGTAGTGAGTTCTATGACAGAATTCATAGCACCAAGCAGCAGAATTTGTACATGCAATAATGGCAGTTAGAATGGGTGCCAGTATGTCAAATATTCATGGGGGTAAGACGCACGTCTGGGCAGTATCAGGACTCTGGCTAAATGACCTGGTGTTCAAGACTGGCCTCAACTCCCAGTGGGAACTGGAGAGAAACCCACAGCTGAAATCAAAGCAAATGGAATAAAGCAACACCCTACAGTGAGGGGCAAGATGGCTGCTCTGGGCACCTGAATGTCAAGGATGACACTCCTTCTTTTAACACCAGGGTGTTATTACATGTGGTCAGGACCTAGCAACTGCCCCTGGCTGAGAGTGCCAAGGGAAGAACAGAAATGGATACAAATCTCAAATTTATCTTTTCCCAATTCCCACAATTGTATCTTAGTTCCTTAATTAAGTTATACTAAAATATCACAAACTCTACAAATAAAATGCTATCACTGTTCCCCAAGAACATAACAAGAAGAAAAAGCATAAAATGCATTATGCGATTCTTAACAAAAAACATTTTTCATTTGTGCGACAAATATTGAATCTGACTTTCACTAAAATATTTTCAGTTCCAAATATACTGAAAGTATTTATCATCGAACCACTCAGAATAAGATAATGTAGAAAGTAAAAACCACCTTTCAGTTGACTTCTAAATATAATATCACTCAGCTTGTCAATTTTGGTCTCTGAGAGCAGAATCTAAAGATGAATTCATTTTAGTGGTAAATGAAAAATTTGATTTTGAAATAAAACAAGTATAGTGTATGATTTTAATAATCTCTACATTTTAAAGTTATTTGCTGAAAGAAAGATCTAGTACAATAAGGAAAACTCTTCCGTGTCAAAAAAATCTACCAAAATACAGGGAGTATCCTTTGACAACCTCCAAGACCATGCACATGAGCAGGACGATCCTATCTCTGTATTAAACAGCAATCCAGTGTGGCCAAATCCACAACGAGCAAAATGCTGGCTTTCCCCCATTGCTCTGTAGAACTCTTAACTGCCTGCTCTACCAAGTGAAGCCCAAGTTAAAAAGCATGAAATAATGAAACAATAAACAGATTGTATTATTTTCTTCCCTGATGATGTTTATTTTAAACTTCATGTGCAATTTTATCAAATAAGAAGTTTGCATAGGAGAGCAATGGTCAATTTCAGAATGATTTTTTTCCCCTCACCTACCTAGCCTGTAATACTACAGATCTGTAACAATCATTCTCTATCCTATACTAATATTTTTTATTAAATTACTAGCTTTCAGGGTGAATATGATCATAATTGCAAAGCTACTGCAAAAATATTTCACCTGACAATTTTTAAATGTTAAAGGTATCACATTATAGAGTTTTTATTGATGTCTTTTATGCTGTACAAATTGCTTTGTATTGAGTGCACTTTAAGAATGGGAATGTGATTGACTTGTCCGTGTCCCATTTCCCACACAGAGGGTCCCGATGGTTTCTGCAGATGTAAGCACACACCATATGTTCTCTCAGCAGAGACCAGGTTACCCCATGGAAGCTCAGAAGTCTTCCTGGGAAGCATTTACTGGGTGCAACCTTAATTAACTAATTCCCTGGGGTGGGGGAGGGGCAAACCTCCTGGGAATCCAATCTAACCTGGTTATATGAAACCTTAGTATTTGAAATGTTTCCCAGATATCAAAAAATAAACTTTACACAAAACGCTGTACAAATACAAATTTTATGTTGTGAAATCTTTCGTAAATAGAAATCAAACAGCAATGTTCCTATCGTGCTTTTCAGACTGGCTAACCACTCAGTTTATCACTCTGTACCCCACTGTGGGAAGCACGTGTGCTATTCCCACCAAATGACACAGATTTCAAAAAGTAAGTATGATTAATTAGATAAGATAAGTGACTGATGTAAAAAGTTCCTTCAGCAAGCTCTCTGTCTGATCATTTACATGTGATACATGTTACAAAACCCTTTAAAGACAATTTTTGAGAAGTCCAGCTACCTCCGCATAATGAAAGATGTCAAAGAGAAAAAAAGGAAAATTAAAGTCAGGGTGCATAATACATCAAGTTAATCTGCAGTGAAGACTGTACCACATGGAAAGCTGATAGAAGGGAGCACTTATCATAAAACTGTGAACAACTTAAGTGTATACTATAGCAATAATGGTGAACTAGGAAAATACACTTCATTTTAAAAGCGTGTCAGTTCATACAAATACGTAAACACCAGCTTACGTCACCTCCCCCCTCCCTCCCCAGTCTGATTTTTACTTATGGTTATGCATTAACTTCTGAGTCTCCCCTGCCGACAAGACACACTGTTAGGCTTTGGCAACATCAAAATAGCAATCCTTACAGTTAGAAGGAGAGACTATGGCACTAACAGAACACCGCATTGAACTGACACCTCTGGGAGATCCTGTCTGCCCTGTCTCTCCTACGGTGCATCTTCTGTGGGTGAGAACAAGTGGTTATTTCTGCCCCTCATGGCTGTGAACTGGGAACCTCAATCTCAACCGGAAATTGAGGACCCTGTTGTTTCTTATCTGCAATTGTAGGGTTTAGTTAGGGCTTTGTGCTTGCTGCAGGGACTGGGGCAGCTCCCCATGCTGCTGAGATCCTGGGATTGGAGTTCCGTTGCTCTGTCCCTGTCACCAGCCCTGCTCTGCAGTCCTCCATCATCTCACAACCTCCGACCACAGACTCTGACACCCCCCACCCCACCCCCGCGGCCACACCGCCAAGGGACCTGATTTCATGGCAGTTGATGGAGCCTTCTGGAACAGGACACAGCCTCAGCCGCACGCTCCCTAAGTCCAAGGCTTAGGCTAGAACCCTTTACCCAGTCGGGCTGATCTATCTGTGCAGGTCAGCCGGCAGCATTGTACACTCAGGCGTGGGGGTGGGGTTTTTTGTTTTGTTTTGTGAGCAAAAAACAAACCAAAACAAACAAACTCCACAAACACAAACAGCAACAGCAACAACAAAAAACGAATAAACACCAACTTCCCAAGAACTGCATTCTAAACATCTTACTTCTAGAACCTAGGCACTGGTCAGTCATGCACCAAATTCGCCCCCAAATGTCATTTTCCTCCTTTGGAAATTACCCTGGTTTCCAGTTGTCTGTACTTCCTAATTTTCTGTAAAGGGGAAATGCTTTCGGCAGAGAAGGCTCTGTCTCAGCTCCTGGGGAGTTACGGCCACTGGTGGGCACCCTGGACTCTCTCTACCTGCTCGCTTATTCCTCTGCTGCGGGGGAGCTGTGAGCATCTGCCCGGTGAGCCGGCATGAGACACCCCTACCTTTGCTTTTGGAACAAGGATGGCACAGGCAGCCTGCTCCTGCTCAGGTCCTCTGTGCCCCAAGCCTTAGCGAGGCAAATTCTGCCCCCTGTGGGAGAAGGAGGAAGAACACGCGGACAGGCAGAAACAAGACAAAAAAGTATGGGAAGTGCTACACATTGGCTCTCTGTATCACCAACCGGCTCCTGAGCTTTTAAAAAATCAACACGGAAAAAGAGTTTTGACTGGTTACACAATTCACAGTGCCCACAGGCTAGATCGGTCTCTTAGAGAAATACAACAATTCCCGTAACTCACAGCGGAAGCAAGTTCCCCATAGAATCATTACAAAGGGAGGGATTGTGTCTCAGCAGGGTCCACACACTAAGCCAACGTTGAGTTGAACATCACAGAGCTACTTCTTAACACGCTCTTTTATACAGACCAGTAGTACCGCCTTGGGTCCAGTAAAAGCAATTCTGATTATTTGGAGGGATGGTGAATTAAGAGAATAATAGTGTATCACTGATGCATGTGTATCTCTGATGGTGTGAGTTAATCCAGTTGTCAACTTAGAATACTATGAGCAAATGGACTGTATAGCTGCACGTCCTTCAGGGAATTTTCAGGAAGCTTCTGTTAGGTATTGGGCAGTAAGGAGTTAGTAATTATACACCCTAGACTGTGCTTGGAATGTGGCTTTTCTATCTTGCTAATTTAATAGAGACCCACTGAGCCTTAGCGACTAAGCTGAGCCTAAACGACCACGTTGAGGATAATGATGGCATCCTCTTGGGCAGTCAAGGGGCCCAACAAGGAAGGACACATTGGTGTAGAGAGAGCAGGCCAGAGGTCCCTGCCCGGCTGCAGGCACAGAGAGTAGGGGGCATCCAGTGTAGGAGACCACCAGCCTTGCTCATGCTGGACGTGAGGTCATAATAGTGCTAACACAGCCGTGGCCCTGGATGGATGCAGGTATCCTAGAGTATGGTCATAGGAGCAGTTCTTACCACAGGCTGCTCTTCCTTTGCAGATTTCTTTGGAGTCTTAACTTTCCTGGTGTTCACAGTTGAGACACTGATGGAGGGTGAGTGTGGTCTTGAACTTGCTCTAGGTCTGGATGGAATCCTGGGCTGTAAGGGCCACGGGGACACAGCAGTCTCTTTCGCCTTGACTAGTTTCAGGCTCTGGCACACAAAAAGAAGCAGCTTGGTTATTCTCACTTCATTCTCCAGAATCGTGTCCCTTTCGTTTCCTCCTGTGAGTTGGCATTGCAGGGTCAGATTTTCAGTCCCAAAGGGCATGGGTCTGGTCCTTTTCCCAGTGCTACACTCCCCCTTTTGGCCTGATTTAATGTGTCGGCTGGGTCTGTTTTTCCTCTCCTCCCACTGATGCTACTGTACTAAGAAAAACATACCAACAGATCAGTGTTTTCTGGAAGCACCTGGAAAGGTGGGAGTGGGGTGAGGAGTGGGGTGACATGACAGCTTGAGGTCTGTATCTTATTTGTAGGAAGCTAGGGGAATAGAAGGTAGGAGTATAGGGACAGGGATCTGAAGAGATACGGCATGAGCCTAAGGCTTGGTGTACCGGGACAACACTTTCCCCTTCCTTCAGCCAGGTTTGCCTTCTTGTTGGCTTATACCCCTCTCACTGAGCTCAGCCATCACTCCTGGGCTCCCATCCACACTTTTAAGGATTTTCTCCTTCAAACTCGAATCTTGGAAAGTGAAAAGTCTCAATATGGTATGTATACCTTTTTCAACCCAGATGTCAAAATAAGACTCACACAGAATAAAAGAAGAAAAAAATAACTTAAATTTAAATGCAAACCTTGCCACCTAGGCTGTCCAACTTTTTCCTTGTTTCCATGTCCTCCTTCTGTTTATTAATCTGTGAAATTGAAGGCGCACATTATTTGTTATCATTTGCAAAGATTAAAAAGGAGAATTTTCTATAAAACTTCCTCAAGCAATGGAAGAATACAATGGTAAACCACTTAACTGCTAACACGATTATGAGAACGTAAGTTATAATGGTGCATATGAATTAGAAGAGAAATTAATTTGTACCTAAAAAAAGAGCACTTAAAGAGGTGAACAGAAAGAAAGTTGTAACTGTTTTAAGTCATTAGCATTTGCTCATTGTTTTAAGCATAATAGAAATTATAGAGAAACATAGATCGTTTGCTTTTGTGGTAATAATTTGTTTCATATATTATTATGATAGTTATAAATTCCAAGTCTTATAAAAGTTTTGGAGAAATTTCAGATAATTCAATAGCCAGACTTTAATAATACAGTGATAAAATTTTGACTTAAAGAGTCAATTCTAGTTTCCAGGCATAAAAGGCTTTTTATCATATATATAATTGAGATATAATCGACATAGAAAATTATATTAGTTTCAGGTCTACAACATAATAATTCAAAAGTTAAAAAAATAATAATTCAAAAATTGTATATGTTGCAAAATGATGGCCACAATAAATCTAGTTAACATCCATCACCACACAGTTTTAATTTTTTTCTTGTGATGGGAACTTTTAAGATTTACTCTCTTAACAACTTTCAAATATATAATACAGTATTATTAACTATGGTCACCGTGTTGTACATTACGTTCCTGTGACTTATTTATTTTATAGCTAGAAATTTGTATCTTTTGACCACCTTCACCCATTTCACCCACTTCCCACCCTACCTCTGGCAACCACTGATTCATTCTCTATAAGTTCATGTTTTCATTTTGTTTAGATTCCACATGTAAGTGAGAATATACAGTATTTGTCTTTCTCCGACTTCACTTGGTATAATGAGATACCTTTCCTGAAGATCCATCCATCTGTTGCAAGAGGCAAAAAATATATTATTAATGCATGCTTCAATAATATCAAGCTTTTTTTCATCAAATGCATATGTGACTAATGCTAGGGATTCTAATTCTGGCTAATCTTATGAAATTAAACAATGATGAGATACACCCCTAATCATTAATCTCACAGGTACAACTATTTTCCAAAATATCTCTCACCTACAGATAGGGCAGGTCTGTCTCATGAAATCTTGAGGTCTGGAGGGACAGTAACTGATGTCCATGAAGCACTGCATTTAGGAAGAACTGGGCAGGTGTGCTAAGATGAAGGATAATATGCAAAGCTTCAATTTTACTTTAAATGCAATGGGATACCAATGAATAATTTTAACTGTTGGGGGGGTATGAATGGGACATGATAATATTTATTGTATGAAGTCATAATTTGGGGGGAGTCATGTTTCTGGTCATGGCTGAGTAACTGCTATGAAACCAACCTTCCCACAGATGACAACGATAAGCTCCAGAAAAAACATATTTAAAAAAATTACCTGAAGACAATGGCTTTTAACTTAGCTGCAGTGCCCAGTCTGTCTGTGTGGAACAACTAAAACTATGATGGGAAAACTGCAGCCGATTGTTGGAGACACAGTTCAGGGAAACCAGAGCCAGGGAAAGTTCCAAGGCAAGGAAATCCCAAGGAAAGCCAGACGGCAGAGCCCCAAACTTTGTGCGTAAATTTTGCCCAAATACTTAGCAGATGCCTGAATCATGCTTGGCAGTGAAGCTAAGGCTCAAAGATTGAGTTGAGACTTGAGCTTCCCTCCACTGCATGCGAGACAGAGTTTGCAGTTTAAATCCAAGTTAATTGCCTGATTTTTTTTTAAAGTAGTCTCCACACCCATCATGGAGAGAGAACAGGGCTTGAACTCACCACCCCAAGATCAAGACCTGAGCTGAGATCAAGAGTTGGTTGCTTAACTGACTGAGCCACCCAGGCATCCCTAATTGCCTGATTTTTAAAAATAACACACAGCATTCATAATGCCTGTAAAATCCCAAAATGCTCAACATACAATTGTATGTTGCTGATCTATTCTTGAGCGAAAAGACTCTTAACACAGACTGAGAGTGAGATGGTACCTCAAAAATAGTGGAATGAGGTCTCTAAAGTGTGGAAAGAATGAAAGAAAAACAAACACTGTTAGCTCGGAATTCTGTACTGCCAGAAAATATTTTTCAAGATGGAAGTGTCTGAAAGATACAGAAGGATTGCATCAATAGCAGTCCTGATCTACAAGCAACATTAAAGGAATCTCCTCAGACTGAAATGATCCCAGGGAGAACCTCCAATCTTTAGGAAGGAATGTAGAGCATCAGAAATGGTCAATATGTAAGACTATTTTATCTTAATTTCTTTCAAATACATACAACGGTTTAAAGCAAAAACTGTAATATTGATGTAAATATAATACATAAAACAACTTTAATTTGAAGAATGGAGAAATAAATCTATATAAACAAACCTATAATTTCAAAGTTTCTATATTTTACATGAAACTGCCTTAAATTAACTCTAAGTAAACTGTAAAAAGTTAAAGATGTAAATTATAATTGCTAGAGCAACCACTAAAAGATAGGCAAAAAGCCAAAATAATAATAAATAAATTAGGGGCACCTAGGTGGCTCATTCAGTTGAGCAACTGCCTTAGGCTCAGATCATGATCCTGGAGTCCCAGAATGGAGCCCCACATCAGACTCCCTGCTTCTCCCTCTCCCTCTGCCCCTGCCCTGCTCCTTCTCTCTCTCTCTCTCACTCTCTCTTAAATAAATAAATAAAATCTTTTAAAAAAGATAATAAATAAATTAAATTGGAATTCTAAAATATATTAAAAGGACAGCCAAAAAAAAAAAGAACAGAGGAAAGAACAATGAAAAACCTGGAGGGGACATATAGAAAACAAATAATAAAACGGTAGACCTAAATCCAACCCTAGCAATAATAACACTGAGTGTTGATAGACTGAACAGTCTAGTTAAAATGCAGAAATAGGCAGAATGTATAAAACAGCAAGACCCAATTATTTGCTATCTATAACACAAGCACTTTAAATATAATACACAGAGAGGTTGAAAATACATGTATTGAAAAAAATGCAATGCAAACATAAGAAGGCTGGCAGTACTACATTTATGCCTAACATGTACAGTAGATTTCAGGATCAGAGAATTACTAGAGATAAAGAGGGACATTTTATAATGATAAAAGGATCAATTCATGGGAAGACATAATAATTATAAATACAAATGCACCTAATAACAGAGCTTTAAAACACATAAAGTAAAAATTGGCAAAATTGTATATAGAGAAAAATAACACCCCTCTCCCAGGAATTGAAAGAAATAAACAGAAAAGTTAAAGACATATAGATAACCTAAAAAACACTATTACTACCTTGATTTAATTGATAACAACTGCATCAACTGCAGAATATAAATTATTTTCAAGTAGATATAGTACAGTCCCATGATAGACTACATGCTGTTTGGCCATACAATGACTGCCAACAAATTTATAAAAATTTAAATCATAGGGAGGATGTTCTCTGATCACAATGGAATTAAACTAGAAATCAATAACAAAAAATATATCTAGGAAAATCACTAATATTTATAAATTAAACAACACAGTTCTAAATCACAGGGGAAATCAGAAATTAGAAAATATCCCAAACTGAATGAAATATAGGATACCAAAATGTGTAGGATGCTGCTCAGAGGGAGATTAATAGCTTTAAATGCTCAATTAAAAATAATAAAAAGCCTGAGATCAATGACCTTAAGTTCCACCCTAAGAAGGTTAAAAAAAAAGAGCATAGTAAACAAAAAATAAATAGAGGGGGGAAAGGGACAAAGATCAGGGCAGATATCAGTGAAATAAAAAAGGGAAAAAATAGAGAAAATAGAGCCAAAACTAATTTCTTGAAAAGATCAGCAAAATTAATAGCCCCCCAACTAGACTGATCAAGAACATAATTTACTAATATCAGGAATAAAAGAGGATTTATTATTTCCGATCCTATAGATATTAGAAGGATAATAAGAGAATGCTATGGAAAACCTCATATCAACAAATACGTAATTAAATAAAGTGAACAAATTGAATAATACAACCTAGCAAAACACAAAATGAAATAAAAAATGTGAATAGCTCTATAGCTATTAAAGAAAATAAATCCATTATCAAAAACTTTTGCATAAAGAAAACTCTAGGCCCAGATAGTTTCATTGGTGAAGTCTATCAAACATTTAACCTCTCTAGTTACCTAGTTTCTCTGCACTTATTCACTAATTAAAAAAAAAAACTCAATGTTTTAAAATGGACTTTTATTTTGAAATAATTGTAGATTCACATGCAATGATAAGGAATAATACAGCAAGATCTTATAATACTCTTTACCTCCTTTCCCCTAATGTTAACATCTTGCAAAACTATAGTACAATATCACAACCAGGATACTGACATTGATACAATCCACCAATCTTATTCAGATTTCCCTAGTATGCATTTGTATGTGTGTATTTTATGCTATACAATTATAGCACCTGTGTAGGATTATCTATCTACTACCACAGTGAAGATACAGTATGTTTGCAGTGGTCAATACAAAGACCCTTGTGTTGCCCTTTTGTTTTTGTTTTGTTTTTTTTTGTTTTTTTGTTTTTTTGAGTTTATAAATCATGAGATCCTCTCCTGTCCTTCAAGTTAGGAGATTTATTTTATTTTATTTTATTTTATTTTATTTTATTTTATTTTATTTTATTTTATTTTATTTTAATTTTATTTTATTCTTATGTTAATCCCCATACATTACATCATTAGTTTTAGATGAAGTGTTCCATGATGCATTGTTTGTGCATAACACCCAGTGCTCCATGCAGAATGTGCCCTCCTCAATACCCACCACCAGGCTAACCCATCCTCCCACCCCCCTCCCCTCTAGAACCCTGTTTGTTTTTCAGAGTCCATCGTCTCTCATGGTTCGTCTACCCCTCCGATTTCCCCCGCTTCATTCTTCCCCTCCCGCTGTCTTCTTCTTCTTCTTTTTTTTTTCTTAACATATATTGCATTATTTGTTTCAGAGGTACAGATCTGAGATTCAACAGTCTTGCACAATTCACAGCGCTTACCAGAGCACATACCCTCCCCAGTGTCTATCACCCAGTCACCCCATCCCTCCCACCCCACCCTGTGTTGCCCTTTTGGAACACACCCACCTCCCTTACTGTGCTCCTCTCTTCATCCCTAACCCTGGCAACCACTAACTTGTTCTCCATTTCTAAAACTTTATCCTCTCAAAAGTGTTATATAACTATATTATACACCTGAAACTAATATAACACTATGTTAATTATAGTGGAATTTTTAAAAGAGTGTTATAGAAATGAATCATACAATGTGTAGCCTTTTGGGATTGCTTTTTTCATTCAGCATAATTCCCTGGAGATTCATCCAAGTTGTTGCTGTATCCTTAGTTTATTCCTTTTTGTTGCTAAATAGGATTCTGAGGTATGGGTACCCCACAGTTTAACCATTCACATGTTTAAAGACATATAGGTTGCTTCCAGGTTTTGACTATTATGAATAAAGCTGTTTTGAACATTTGGGTGTGGTTTTTTGGTTTGTGACTATGTTTTTATTTCTCTGGGAAAATGCATAAGAGTGCAATTGCTGGTTATATTGTAATTGCATGTTTAGTTTTTAAAGAAACTGTCAAACTGCTTTCCTAGTTATCCAGTTCCTCACCATCTTGCCAGGACTTAGTGTTGTCAGCCCCTTTTAAAAATTTTAATTAGTCTGATAGGTCTGTAGTGATATCTCAGTATGGTTTTATTTTGCATTTCCCTCATGGTTAATAATATTGAACATTTTTTTCATGTGCCTCTTCAATAAAATGTCTGGTCATGTCTTTTGCTCTTTTTCTATTTGGATTTTTTTGTACTGTTGAGTTTGGGAGGTCTTTATTTATCTAGATGTTAGTCCTTTGTGAGATACGTGGTTCACAAATCTTTTCTCTAAGTCTGTAGCTTGTCTTTCATCTGCTTCATGTGTGCTTTCATGGAGAAAAGCTTTTAATTTTGATGAGGTCCCTTATGGACTGAATCTTTGTGTCCCTGCAAAATTCATATGATGAATCCTCAATGTGATGGTATTAGAAAGTGGAGGCTTTGGGAAGTAATTAAATTTAGATTAGGTCCTAAGAGTATTACACTCTCATGATGGGATTGATCCCCTTATAAGAAGAGGAAGACAGTGAGCTAGAGGGCTCTAGCTCTCGCTCTGTCTCTCAGTCTCCCCCTCTTTCCCCACCTACCCAGCACTTCATGTGTACTCACTGAAGCAAGGCCAAGTGAATACACTGGGAGAAAATGTCAGTCTGCAATCCAGGAATCAGGCTCTCACTAAACACCTAATCTGCTGGCCTCTTGATCTTGAACTTCCCAACCTCCAGAACTGAGAGAAAAATTGTTGTTTAAGCCACCCAATCTGTGGTATTTTGTTATACCAGCCTGCGCATATTAAGATAGGACAGAGTAGTCCAGTTTATCAGTCTTTCCTTTTATGAATTGTGCTTTTGATGTCAATACTAAGAACTCTTTGCTTAACCCCAGATCCCAAAGATTTTCTCTTATTTTTTCCCCAAATGTTTATGGTTTTATATTTTTCATTTATATCTATGATCCATTTTGAGTTATTCTTTGTGTTAGATATAAGGTTTACATGAGGTTCATTTCTGGGGGCCACAGATGTCCAATTACTCCTGCACTAAATGTTGAAAAGGTTATCCTTCCTCCCAGTAAACTGCTTCTGCATTTATGTAAAAAAAAATCAGTTGAACATATTTGTGTGGATCTACTTCTGGGTTCACTGTTCTGTTCTAGACCTCTACAAATACTACAGTTCTTTGATTACTGTAGCTATATAATAAAACTTAATATCAGGTAAAGTGAGTCCTTCTAATTTATTCTTCTTTTTCAAGATTGTTTCAGATATTCTAGGGCCTTACTTTTAGAATAAAATTGTCTATGTCAACAAAAAAAACCTAGCTGGCATTTTGATAGAAATATATTAAACTAGAGCCCAATTTGGGGAAGAACTGACATCTTTACTACATTGGGTTGTCCAATTCATGAACATAGTATGTCATTTATTTGAGTCTCTGATTTCTTTCATTAGCATTTTATAATTATCAGTATACAGAACCTATACATGTTTGGTTAGATTTATATTTATTTATGTTTCTTTTGGAGCAAGTACAAATTACACTGTATTTTTAATTTTTGTTTCCATATGTTCATTCCTAACATACAGAAAGACAGTTGATTTTTACAAGGAAAATATTCAGTCTTTCATCATTGAGTCTGATGTAAGATAAAGGGTTTTTTTGGCACATGCTCTTCATCAGTTTGAGGAAGTTCCCTTCTTTTCCTAGATTGCTAAGAGTTCTTTTCATGAATGGGTGTTGGATTTTTTCAAATGATTTTTCTCCATCGATTGACATGATCATGTGCTATGTCTCTATTAGCCTGTTCTTATGGATTTTATTGATTTATTTTCAAATGTTAAACTAGCCTTTCATTTCATGAATAAATCCCAGTTGATCATAATATATAATTTTTTATACATAGCAGGCTTCAATTTGCTAATTTTTTTTTTTTAGGATTTTTGCACCTAAATTCATGAAGGATATCGCCCTATAGTTTTCGTTTTTGCCTACGGTCTCTGTATGGTTTTGGTACCATGGTAATACTAGCCTCATATAATGCACTGGGAAGTGATTCTGCCTCTTCTAATTTTCTGATATATATTGTGTAAAACTGGTGTTAATTCTTTAATGTCTGATAAGATTCTCTAGTGAAACTATCCAGACATTCTGCAAATTCATTTTTCAGGAGCTTTTAAATTAGAAATTCAATTTTTATGGTCATATGACTTTTAAAGAATATTTCATTTTGATTGAATTTTGGTAGTTACTGGTTTTTGAGGAATTGCTCCATTTTTTTCTAAGTTGTGAAATTCATGAGCATAAAGTTGTTTGTAGTTTCCCCAATTATCCTTTTAAAGATGACAAGTTCTATAGTGATATCTCATTTTATTCTTAAAGTTGGAGATTTGCGTCTTTTGCCCATCTCTTTCCATATTTATTAGTCATGCTAGAGGTTTGTCAATTTTATTGGTTTATTTTCAAAGAACTAGGTTTTTTATTTCCTCTGTTGTTTTCCTATTTTCAATTCCATTTATTTCTGCTATTATCGTTATTATTTCCTTCCTTTCTGGTTGATTTGTGTTTATTTTGCTCTTCTGTTTCTAATTTTTTGAGGTAGAAACTACAATTATTGATTTGAGACCTTCTTCTCTACCGCTAGCATTTAGAGGTATACTTCCTTCTCAGCACTGCTTTAGCTGTATCTCATATATTTGGTATGTTTTATTTTTCATTCTGCCTTAGGTACTTAAAAAATTGTATTGAGACTTCCTCTTAACCCTCCCTATTCCCAGTTTGCTGAGAGTTTTCATCAAAAATATATGTTGGACTTTCTCATGTGTTTTTTCTACATCTATCTGCCCTCTGGCTCCAACATTTTACATTTTTCTCATATACAAAATCCCCTCCTGCACCTTATTCTAGAAATTCTGTGGTTTTAGCCATTACATTTAGGTTTATGATCCATTTGAGTTAACTTTTATATGAGGTGTGAGGTAGAGTTGAGGTTCATTTTTTGCTTATAGCTATCCATGTGTTCCAGCACCTTTTGTTGAAAAAAATCATCCTTTCCTGCTTGAATTGGCTTGGCACCTTTGTCAGAGATCAATTCACCATATATGACCCACTAGGTTTATTTCTGGGGTCTCTATTCTATTCTGTCAATCTATATGTTTATCCTTATGCCAATATCATTGTACCTTGACTACTGTGTCTTTAGAATAAGTCTTGAAAGCAGGTTGTGTGAGTCCTTCAGCTTTGTTCTTTTTCAAAATTACTTCAGCTATTTAAGGTCCATGAATTTTCCATATAAATTTTAGAGGAGCTTGTTGATTAAAAAAAAAAAAAAAAAAGCCTGCTAGGATTTTGATTGGGATTGTGTTGAATCTATAAATCAATCTGGAAATAACTGACAGTTTATATCATCTAAATCATGAACACGGTATGCTTCTCCATCTATTTAAGTCTTCAATTTCTCTCAGGAGTGTTTTGTATGGTTTTGTAGATATTTTGTCAAATTTATCCATAAACATTTCCTATTTTTATGCTATTATAAGTGGTGTTTTTAAAATTTTCCATTTTTGATTGTTTATTGCTTATATACAGAAATACATTGTTTTTGTATCTTGATCTTTGTGAACTTGCTAAATTCACTTATTAATTCTAGTAGCTTTTTTGTAGATTCTTTAAGATTTCTTACATAGATGATAATGTCATCTGGGAATAAAAATAGTTCTACTTCTTCCTTTCCAATCTGGATGCCATTTCTTTTTCTTACATTGGTATCCTGGTTAAGATCTAAAATACAATGTTGAATGGAGATGGTAAGAGCTGAAATTCCTTTTTTGTTTGTTTGTTTGTTTTTTATTATTATGTTCAGTTAGCCAACATATAGTACATCATTAGTTTTTGATGTAGTGTTCAACGATTCATTAGTTGTGTATAACACCCAGAAGAGCAGAAATTCTTGTCTCATTCCTGACCTTAGCTGTCAGTCTTTCCCTATGAAACATGGCAGTAGTTTTAAATGTTTTGTAGATACCCATTATAAGCTCTATTCCTATTTTGCTGAGAGTTTTTCTTTTTTAAGTAGGCTCCACACCCAGCGTGGACCCAACATGGGGCCTGAGCTCACGACCCTGAGATCAAGACCCGAGCAGAGATCAAGAATTAGACGCTTAACTGACTGAGCCACCCAGGCGCCTCTCACTTAGAGTTTTATCACAAATGTATATTGGACTCTCTCAAATCCTTTTCCTACATTTATATCTGCCTTCTGCCTCATACATTTTACTTTTTCCCATACGTAAAACACATTCATCCTCACCCAAGGCCTCCAAAAATCCCATCCTATTACAGTGTCAGCTTGAAGCCAAGATCTCATTGTCTAAATCTGGTCCAGGTGCACATAAGCCTCCTTGAATATAGTCTATCTTGATCTGATGACCCAGGAACTAAAGAGACAAGTTATCCAACCCCCATAGCCAACATATCATAGTGGGACATTGGATAACCTCTAGACACCCTCTCCTTCCAAAAAAGGAAAGAGTGGGAAGCATATAATGACCAATCTGTAGTATTTTTTGTTTCTCACACATGGTTCCTTATTTCCTGCCAGCTTACTTTCGGTTTACATTCACCCTGCAGAAAAGGTCACTGGTTCTTAGCCTAATGTGGGAGATCACCTATGACCACCTCTTCACACACACACACAGACACACACACACATGCACACACGTACATTCTAGCATGCCCAGCACTGTGACTTCTGTTTCTGGTTTGCCCAGACTGGTGAATGCCCTAAGGGGAAGTTCAGTTTGGAATGCTAAATTCTCCCTGATGTTTCTCCCTTGACATTTGATTTTACCTGGTAATCCCTCTCTTGTCAATTCTTTGGTGCTTTATTTATAAAGACGTTTATACTATTTCATCTAAATTGTTTTTGTTTTCTTTTTTTCTGGGAGTTGGTTTGAATGCCTAGCTTACTTGATAGTTTCCCCCACTATAATCAGTATCAGTGTGCGTAATGGAAAAAGCTTAGGCCCTCTTTCCCAAACAGTTTGAATTTTCCCTCAGAATCCTCTTAATACATTGGAGTTGATACACAGAATCATGTCTGCTCTCGGGAGGAGCTTTCAGGTCTCTAGCTATCAGAGGGACCAACCGTCCTGGTTTGCCTGACTGGGGGGTTTCTAGATACAAGACTCTCCGCATTAAGCCTGGAGAAGTTCTGGTCAGACCAGGATGATCTGGTCACCCTCTCAACTATAACTTTGCTTTCATCACTAAGTGTAGGTATGAGTAACCCACCCCTCTTTTCTTAGAGAAGGACACGAACCATCACACTTTCCAGTGAGATCAGATAATCCCATGGTCCTGCAGGTCCTTATCTGTCCTCCGCCTGCTAGTTGACCAATGAGGTGGCTCAGCTGGACCGAAGTAAGTTCTCTGGGAGACTTGATATTCATGTCATTGGTGCCCCCTCCTTGAGCTCAAGTCTGGGTGATCTTAACAGGGCATTTCCCTGGCCAGGAATCTTCTAGAACAAAGATGCACTAGATGGTCCCCAATAAATGTATAAAGTGGTATGGAGCTGGTTTTCCTCTTCTGTAGCACTTTCCATGACTCATCCTGCTGGCCTAGCCCAACATCACCTTGTGGTGGAGTAATAAAAGATAAAGGGAGAGTGTCCTCTCCGTTCATCTTCTTCTTGTAAATTGTTATTTTTTTTAGTGAGCTTTACACATATACCAGGTATGCTAGTGGTACTTACGGCTCTGACCCTTGCACAACATCTAGGATTACTATAGCACAACACAACACCAGGTATTACCCATAGCGAATATTTACTGCAACTACTACTCTGTGACAGATAAACGACAATTTCGTCAAATGGGAATTTGGAGCTTTCTGCCTGAACTCAGCATTAATGGCTTATGTTCATTGCAATGTATTAGTGTAACATTCTGACAGAGAGGTGTCAAGGGAGAGAATCAGGGACTAAATGAATTAAATAAAAACAAAGGAAAGAGGATCAGGACTAGAACAGAACAAAGATATTTCCCTTAACCACACCTGGCTAAGAGTTTTTCCTTATTAAAAAGGGCAGCACATCTCAATGGATGGTCCAAGGATCCATGGGGTTCCCAAAATCTTTAGGGCTTTTGCAGCATCATTATTATTTTCCTAACAATACGAAAACAATCATCACCTTTTTTCACTCTCATGGTCTCACCAGCATACAGTGGAGTTTTCCAGAGGCTCCGGGATATTGACCCTGATAGAATGAACGCAGAAGCAGATGTAAGGATCCAGCGGTCTTCTAGTTAGCCAGATATTCAAGAAATTTGCAAAAACGCAAGGCAGAAGCAGATGTAGGGATCCAGCTGTCTTCTAGTTAGCCAGATATTCAAGAAATTTGCAAAAATGCAAGGCAATGACACTCTTACTAAACTTTTTTGTTTTGGAAACTATTTTTATAAGAAATATGCTATTTATTTTAGCATGCAAAAGATTGTTATTATTATTTGTAAATGAACTAATAAATAATTTGATTGTTTTAATTTCACATGCAGTAAATATTAACTGATAAAACCCATCTAAACCAAATCTCCTTAGAGGCCTCAATAGTTTTTAAGAGTGGAAAGGGATCCTGAGACCAAAAAGTTTGAGAACCACTGGAACAAAACCTATAAATTAATACATAAATTAACCTATAAATTAAAGTACACTCTAGTTAGTCCATATATTGTATAGTTGTGTCACTTGTGTATGAACAGTATGACCAGCTTATTAAACTATATGTAGTCCATGCTATAGTGTGGGTTAAGTCATTTTCAACTACTCACTTTTAAAATTCATTCCTTCATTTACTCATGACAAATATTTGAGTATCTACTCTGTGGCAGCCACCATGGTAGTTTTCGGGGTACAACTGTGAACAAGATGCAGTTCCTGATTTCAAGTAGCTCACCAGATGGAAATGGCAGACAAGTCAACAGGCCATCTCCATACAGTGTGAGGATAGCCACGAGAGGGGAACTGTGTGCTGTATAAACCTGAGGGTGGGAATCTGCTCCGGTCTAGGGGAGTAAGGGGGAGGGGTTCCCAGAGGTGTTATCTGAACTCTGACCTGAAGAATGAGCAGGAGCTAACCAAGAGGTGGCACTTTAGGAAGAGGAAACCACATAAAAGAAACAGTACTCTGAGACATTTGGTAATGAAACTCCTGATTATAGGTAGACAAATGTATCTGCTGATTTCATGGGGGATGAATTGCTGCATGGGTCTGAGGGATTCACTGTGGTGGATTTGGAACAACACTGGCTCAAGGGAACTTTTCCTTTCACAAGGTTTGCCCTCTGCCCTGTGACTTACAAGTAGATCATGAAGGCTGAGCAGGGCTACCAGATGTCCAGGACTGTGTGGAGCAAGCACATTTTCTGATGGTGGGCAGGAACTCACTGACAGTGAGACAGGGAACACATGGATAGTAGAACTTGCTCTGCGGTCTGCCAAGTATATAAGGATGCAATCACCTTGAGCCACTACTCATGTCATTCTTGTCTTCATTAATTGCCACGATTCCCAGAGCTATAATGTAAATGAAGTTTCCCACAGATCACTGGAAGCATCCCCCAGATTTCAAAGTGGTTCTCAGTCCTATGGCAGCAACAGTTGGCAAACTGTAGATTCTACCTGTGGATCACCAGCGTCAGAACAGTGATAGCACCAGAGGGGCGCCTGGGTGGCTCAGTCAGTTGGGCATCTGATCTGACTTCATGATCTCAGGATTGTGAGAAAGAGCCCCTTGTGGGGCACCCTGCTAGGCATGGAGGCTGCTTCAGAGCTCTCTCTCCCTCTCCCCTTAACCCTCCCCACACTTGCATGCTCACTCTCTCTCTCTCAAAATAAATAAATAAAAATGTACAGTGATAGTACTAATGAGAAGTGATATAATAACATAAATTTTATCAAATACACAGGACTAGACACAGAAATTCAGACATATATTTTATTATAGTAAATGTCTGGGTCATCAAAATACTGGTTTCCTAGTTGAATGGCCAAACACCGCCACATTACCTGGTATATGTCTAGACAGACCTGAGGCATGACTCAAAGGGAACTCAGGCAACAGGGACCCCAGTTATGGGATCAAGGCCAACTGCAGCAGTAACTCAGGGCTGGGCCCCCAGAATGAGGGGCTACAGCAACCTTTGTAACTCCTTTCTATCTTAAGTCTGGGTTGTCCCTAGAAGCCAAGTACACTGGGATGAAACAGATGAGAAAACAGTTAAAATTAAGAGTTCAGTTATAGTACTTTTCTGATGAGTACACTTTTTTATTTTTTTTGGTTTTTAACCAAAGAGGTGAATGATCTGTACACTGAAAACTATAAGACATTGATGAAAGAAATTGAAGACGACACAAATAAATGGAAAGATAACTCATGTTCCTGGACTGGAAGAATTAATATTGTTAAAAGGGCTATACTACTCCAAGCCAATGTGATCTCTATTATGATTCCAGTTTTTACAGATTTCACTTTTTACCAAAAGAATTATTAGAAAATAAATAGAATTATTATTAGAAAAAATAATTCTAAAACTTATATGGAATCACAAAAGACCCCCCCAAACCCAAGCAATGCTGAGAAAGAAGAACAAATTTGGAAGTATCACACTTCATGATTTCAAAGTATATTATAAAGCTACAGTAATCAAAACAGTATGGTACTAGCACAAAAGCAGACGCACAGACCAAACGAAAGAGAGCTGAGGGTCCAAAACTAAACCTATGAATACATAGCCAACTAATATTTGACAAAGGAGCCAAGGACACTCAATAAAGAAAAGACAGTCTCTTCAATAAATGGTGCTGGGAAAATTGGACATTCGCATGTCAAAGAATGAAACTAGACCCCTATCTTATACCACTCCCCCAAATTAACTCAAAATAAATTACAGACTTAAATGTAAGGCCTGAAGCCATAAAACTCCTTGAAGAAAACATAGGGGAAAAGCTTCTTGACATAGGTATCAGCAATGATTTTTTTGGATATGACACCTAATGCAAAGTAACAAAATAAAAAATAAACAAGTGAGACTATATCACATTGAAGAGCTTCTGTACAGCAAAACAATCAACAAAATAAAAAGGCAACTTATGGAATGGTAGAAAATATTTGGAAATCATATATCTGATAAGGGATTAATATCCAAAATATATATAGATCTCATACAACTCCATTGCAAAAAATAAATAAATAAATAAATAAATAAGAAAACCCAAATAATCCACTTAAAAATGGGCAGATGATTGAGGTACCTGGGCAGCTGGGTGGTTGAGTATCCGACTCCTGCTTTTAGCTCAGGTCATGATCTTGGGGTCATGGGTTCGAACCCCACATCCAGCTCCTCACTCAGCCTGGAGTCTGCTTGTCCCTCTATCTCTCACTCTGCCCCTCCCTGCACTCACTTGCATGCATGCGTACGTGTGTGTGTGCTCTCTCTCTCAAATAAATAAAATCTTAAAAAAAAAAAAAAATAGGGAGGTGACCTAAGTAGACATTTTCCAAAGAAGGTATTCAAATGGTCAACAGGTACATGTAAAGATATTCAGCATCATTAATCATCAGGGAAATGCAAATCAAAACCATTAATGAGATATCACCTCATACTTGATAGAATGGCTATCACTATAGATAACAAGGGTCGGTAAAAATGTGGAGAAAAGGGAACACTTGTGCCCCGCTGGTGGGAATGTAAATGGTTCAGCCACTATGGAAAACAGTATGGAGTTTCCTCAAAAAGATTAAAAATAGAATTACCATATGACCCAGCAATTCTTCTTCTGAGCATTTATCTGAAGGGAGCAAAATCACTATCTCAAAAAGATAGCTGCATCCCCATGATCACTGCAACATTATTCACAATAGCCAACACGTGGAAACAACCTAAGTGTCCATTAACAAATGAATGGATAAAGAAAATGTGGCACTGATATAATGGAATACTATTCAGCCATAAAAAAGAAGGAAATCCTGCCATTTGCAGCAACACGGATGGGCCTTGAGGACATTATGCTAAACGAAATCAGTCAGAAGAAGACAAATACCGTATGATCACTTATATGTGGAATGTAAAAAAACTGAACTTAGAGAACTGGTGATTGTCAGAGGTGGGGAGTGAAGTGAGGTTGGCGAAATGGGTGAAGGTGGTCACAGTACATAAACTTCTAGTCATAATAAACGTCCTAAGAATATAGCATACAACATAGTGACTATAGTTAACAATACTGTATTGTATATTTGAAAATTGCAAAGAGAGCAAATCTTAGAAGTTCTTATCACAAGAAAACAAAGTTTGTAACTATGTGTGGTGATGGATGTTAACTCGATTTAACCATGGTGATCACTTTACAATATACACATATATCAAATCCTTTTGTTGTACACCTAAAACCAATACAATTTTATGTGGCGATTACATCTCAATTTTTTAAAAAGATAAATGAAAGGCACTACGCATAAGAATCACAGGAAGATACAAAACTATTTCATACGCTTCCCTTCAAGCCAATCTCAGGATACCATGATTCCAAATTTCATTGCTTCCCTACACTTAACTGGTGGTGCCTTTTTACTTGCAGCTCTTTGACTTTTTAGGCTAGGTTCTTAAGAGGCCAGAAAATAAACTACATTGGAAAACAGTAATAGGCAAGCATGGAACAAAAACCCTACAGTGAGAACATTTTTACATTTCTACAAAAAGACTCTGCGTCCACTCTACCGTCTCCCACTCCTCCATCTAGGTACAATCATCAATCCAGAAATCTTCATTTCTGGAAAAAAAGTACTGTGGCAAGAGACAAAGGAAGCCAGAGAGCCACAAAACCAGCCTCCCACCGAGTTAGGAACTGAATGCCTTGGTGGGAGGGAGGGGGCGCCAAACAGTGACCTTGCTGGGCCCAAAAGTATGCCCCGGAAACCTTGGTCATGAGAAGAACCTTAAGCAGACTCTCTCTTCTGAAAACCTGAACCCCCAAACTAGTTCTGAGCATGCCGAAGGCTCTTGTGTATGGGGGGGTGCGGTTTGTGATGCAAGATCTTGCTGCTTGGCAACAAGCTTGGTGCTCCACGAACTTCCAAACAACAAAACAAAACGTTTTTTGGTTCCCCTGTGGGCAATATAATAGCCCTGGTTAACTGCTTAAGTTTCAATAAAGAGGCCAAGTAAAACTATGGGTTCTGTTCATAGTATCCACACAAACTCACTGATCAAGGAGTTTAATTTCTTCTCCAACGTCGTTAACAAACTGACAATATAACACTTGCTTCCCGTTCTCTAAAAACACTTTCAATTTTAATGACAATGTGCACATTTCGTTTGTTTAGATAAACAACTCCTAGACTTTGGAGGAATGACAGAAGGGGGTGGGGAGAGAAGAAATCGACCAAGTATACTCCAATAATGGAGACGATTTTTATAGGTGAGGTATCTAAAAGTAAAGGGTTCAAAATAACGTCATTTGTTAGCACATGGTTTCTGTGAATGGCTAACCATAAATTTTTTTCCTTGCCTGCATTCCCAGGTTGGTTTCATAGAAGGCTTTATTGTCATCCCGGAGCATTGTTTTGCATTAATTTCTATGACAAGGAACCTAAAACACATGGTGCTGAGAGTAACAAAACAGAGTTAGGGAAACAGTCATGACTTGGCACAAAGTGTGACAAGCTGTAAAAAAGGGAATGTTTCAATATCTGAAGTGGTGTTGACTGCCTATGAACAACCTTTTCTCTTCTAAACAGTATCATATTCTTTTCAAGCACATTTAGAACGCAAGTCAAGCTGTGTTTTATTTTTGATCATAATAAACACAGTCAGTTTCCTGTAACAAAGACATACTAGTGGTGACCAGTTGAAAGCCAAAGTACACCACCATAAGCTGGGCGGGGGGTGAGGTGGCAGGGCCTGGGGGGTGGGTAGTCAACAGATAAAATAAAAGAGCAGCCGTCTGGAAAGTTCTCTTAAAAGAACATAAAAAGCCAGTGTTTTCTTATGAGACAAACACAGAATGCCAAAATATCTAGCTGGGCTCTTTTTGTTGTTGTTGTCATTTATGGCAATTTGTAACTAAAAATAGCAGATCCTTCAAAATATTGGGCTCTCCTATTTGTGTGTGTGTTTTTTTTAAATCTCCATAATCAAACTCAAAAACTTTGGACAGTGCTTTAAATGGTAACACGATTTCTTATGGAAGACTCATCCACGTGGCAGCTTATTACGTTTATCATAGTACTAATCATTCTGTTGCCTTAAAATGATCATTTAAAAATGTTTATAGAAATAGGTGAAGGGATGAAGAGGTACAAATTTACAGTTATAAAATATATATGTCACGGGGTTGCAAAGTACAACATGGGGAATATAGTCAATAATATTGTAATAACATTGTATGGTGACCACACTTACTGTACTGAGCATAGCTTAATGTATGGAATTGTCTGTCGAATCACTATGTTGTACACTTGAAACTAATATAACATTGTGTGTTAATTATGCTTCAATTAAAAAAGTCTATAATTATGCATGCATTTAGATTATTGACGAAGGTGAAATAAGTTTACAGTAAAATGTTTACAGATAAAGTTTATAAATCTTTCATGATTAAATTGAATTCCTGATTTCAAATTTATTAGGAAATAATGTAAATCACCTTACCATTTCTTGAACTAATGATTTTTCATAATCGAGCTCACATAGTAATCTGTCTCTACCATCAATTAGCTAAAAGAGAAGAATATTACATTTTGATTAAAGAAAAGAACAGAATGTCTAAAATTCCTCCTCAGCAGAATTTAGCAACACATATTTTGATTTTAAACAGGAGAAAAGGGGATTCTAATATGATTTAGAAAATTTAAATGTCTGTAGATTATCATGTAACAATAATACATTATTATATAATTACTGTATTTTTACTAGAAAAGCAAGCAAAATATACACAGGAAATGCCAATTTATTTACAATCTTCCTTACATTACCCCAACAGAATGTGACATCAATATATAATAAAGCAAGTAGAGTCTGTCAAGAAGAGAAATTTTGCTCTCCTCTTTATAGGACCCATTTCTTTTATTTTAGATTTTTGTGTTCTATTTCTACGCACATCAAACTCTCTTCATGCCACCTGAAAACAGCCATCAAAGAGCATACGCTGTAGGGCCACTGCACTCCTATGACTTGCCTCCATATCTTCAGTGATTATTTGCCATTTGTGTATATTTATATTATACTATATTAGATACACTGATATAATATAACTGATATATAATATATATTAATATATATCATGATATACATGTTATCAATGATATATAATGTCATATATTATGTATTATATATCATATTATATATCAGTTATATAATATATACACATATGTGTATATATGTATAAGACATATAATATATACCAGTTATATAATATTATATACATATATTGGACGTCAGTTATGCTATATACACTGATAAACTTCAAACCTTGATTCTGACATCCACTCAATTAATTCATATATTCATTTATTTATACACATGTATAGATGTGTATATTAGATGCCGGGAGGTCTACGTTCGTCTACGGAGGTACAGAAATGAAATAGAACAGATCCCTTCCTCTGGAGCATCTACAGTATGGTAGGAGAGCAATGTGAAAAAATGACCATAATACGTAAGAAAATATGTTAATAAATCACATTTTCAGCTGGTCAAAAGCATAGCGATCTACATACCCCAGCAACCAGTTATAATCAGATATACCAGGAGAGGTACTATTTGACAATGGTCTTGAGGGATACGTGCAAGTTGGAGAAGGAACAAGGCAGAGAAAACAGCAAACAAAATAGCACAGCAACTGGAGAGGAACATGGAGTCATGGAGGACTTGGGGAAGGCTTGGTGTAAGGGGACCCAAGGTGCAGAGAGACAGCAGTGGCAGGAAAGGAGGAGGGTTGGGTGACCATAGGAGAGGCCTCACTCCCCACAGTCAGGGGTGGAAGGCAGAATGATGCAATGAGCCGAACAGGAGTCTGTTCAAATGGGAGCTCTTCTCCTTACTAGCTGTGTGGGTTAACTAAGTCTCTGCTTCAAGTCTTAGTTTTCTTGTCTGTAAAATTAAGATAATAAAACCTATTTCAAAGAGTTCTTCTGGAGAGAATTTAGCTGTTTCTGGCATCTGAAAATCCCCCAGTGTATTTTTGGGTGCTCTGATTTTATACGGTAGGCGATGGGGAACCATTGAAAGTTTTAGCACGTACAATGAAGGTAGGACACAGCTATGGCAGAGTGTGGAAGCTAGATCTGAAAAGGGATGAGGGTGGAGACAGGAAAATGAAGTTCGAATCTATGGAAATGATGAGAGCCTCAACCAAGTCTGCAGCAATGCTGTGACAGAGAAGGGGGGTTTAAGATCAATTTTGGATGGAAAATCTACAGATTGAGTGACCAACTAGATATAAGGTATAAAGGAGAGAGTAGAGAACGGCCTTAGATTTCTCATCTGTTCTTCAGGATCGATGGCAAGTTCATTCATTTAAATGGGGGAACACAGCAGGATCCAAATTCAAGGGGTAATGAGTTCAAATTTTGACAGTGGGTTTGATGAGCATGTAGAGCATTTTTTCAGCAAATATTTTTTAGGGCTGATGACTAAGAATATAAACAAGACAGTTCCTGACATTAAGAGAGCAAATAGTCCCAGATATGCAGGGCCATAGAGGGAGCTTCTAATTACCATAGGAAATGGATGGGGACTGTCAAAGTGCATGTAACATCAAAATTAAAGATGAGAACAGAGTTGAAACTAGAGACGTGGTGTTCAGGGTAATCACGAAGCAGGAGAGGAAGTTTGGAAGTCACTGGTAAACAAGTGTGCCAGTTATGGGAGAGGCTGAGGTCAGCTAGAAGAGAAAATGAAGAAGATCAAGGTTAAATAGAATTCTCAAGAATGGAATTCAAGTGGAAAATGGAGAAGGAGAAGCCACCGACAGGTATTGCTTAGGAAGGAATGAAGAATTGTATGAAGAATCAGAAGTGAGCATTGCTGCAGAAGACTCTATGACATGGCAAGTAGTCTGTCATATATGGCAGAAAATTCAGGAAGGAAAAAAACCTCAAAAGGATTGAAGGCTGGGCGCCTGGGTGGCTCAGTCGTTAAGTGTCTGTCTTCGGCTCAGGTCACGATCCCAGGGTCCTGGGATCAAGCCCCGCATCGGGCTCCCTGCTCAGCGGGAAGCCTGCTTCTCCCTCTCCCACTCCCCCTGCTTGTGTTCCGTCTCTTGCTGTGTCTCTCTCTGTCAAATAAATAAAATCTTAAAAAAAAAATTTAAAAAAAAAAGGATTGAAGGCAATATGAATCTCACTGTGACCTTATCCACAGGGGGAGCGAAAAGGGGCTGGTAAACATAGATTTCTTTTAAATAATATTTGAAGTACAGTAAATGGCAATGGGTTGGGGGTGATTAGGGTCAATGGATACCACCAAGATGATGGTTTCACTACGTCTGTAAGCTAGAGGAAAATTTTTAAAAGCATAAGAGAGAAAGGGGCTGATGAAGAAAGTTCCAGAAGAGGAAGAAGGAAGAGATGAGTCAGGGAATAGATGGAAGGATGAATCAGGGCAAAGAAGAATGATCCTCTTCAGATAAAAAGGAGTAAAGGTAAGGCTAGGTAAGCTAAGTGACGGAGTAAGAGAGCGCAGAAGGGGGAAAAAAAAATCCAAGTGTCCGCCATGTTTCCTGTGAGTTAGGAAGCATGGAGGATGGAATATGTGAATTAAGAAAAGTAGTGGAGATTAGAAGAGCTGTAGGGGGTAGTAAGAAAGGGTGCTAAGTAGATCCAAGTGAAATGCTAAGCAGGGAGAAGGTGCAGCTACTCTGGATTAAAACCCCATATGCTTGCAATGCCACCAACAGGCAAGGATTGGCCCATCTCCACTGGAGCAGGGCTGGAGAACAGTGGGGACTGGCTAGATAAGGGTCTCCGAAGGTGACACAGTGGTATAGTTGATAAGGTGGGAGGGTAGATGGCAGGTTTAGGGAAAGTAATGGAATGAGGTGGAAGAAAAGGAAAAGATTTTGTATTGAGTCATCATACCTTGGTCTGAAAAGGAGTGTCACCAAGTTTTCAATGGGTGTCAATTACCACAAACACCAAGACCATTAGCCCCAACCCTTCCTGCCTCCTTAGATCACTCTTTATCAATGACCTCTTCTGCTCTACATCTCCACTCTCATTCTTCTTTCCATTGGCATCGTTTAAAAATATTCTAGTTTCTTCTTTAAAAAAGAATTCCTCCCTCAGCCCCATGTCCCTCTCCAACTACTCCCCTACTTCTCTCTAGCCATCCACAGCCAAACTTCTAGAGAGTTGCCCATGCTCACCGTCTCCACTTCTGCATTCACCCTGCTTCTCACCTGTTCCCACCGTTCCAGGAAAATGACTCCCATTAATATCACCGGGGTCACTTTGTTGCCAGAGCTAATTGCCCAATCTTCCCTTTTGAGCCTTTAGCACAGTGCAAAGGAAATTCTCCCTTGCTTGGCTTCCGTGATGTCCCCTCTCTGGCTTCCCCTACTGACTGTTCTCATCTTCATTCAAATGCTCTCCAGCCTCAACTTCTCCTTTACCTCTCCCACCTTCAACATTATCAATGACCATAGCTTTTCCTGCCTAAACATCCCTGGAATTCATCCTGCTTGATCATTCCCAGTGTCACTGTCCTCTTTCTGTTTCAGATTATACTTTCTCTGGTCTATCCAAGTAGCCTCTTAACTGGTCTCTCTAGCTCCAAATTTTCCTCCCTCCTTCTCATTTTCTTTCTGAAACGTGAAACCAATTCTTCCACAATGTTCAAGGCTCCCCAATGCACTCAGAAGGCAACTCAAACCCCTTAGCATGAATAATAATCCTCTGCCATGAGCCCTGCTTCTTACCACCCCTTGCTCTCGCATACCCCTCAGCTACAGCAAATCACATGCACTTACTTCCCTTTTGCATGTTTCTGACCCTTCCCACTTCCCATATCCCTTTCCTGGCTTACTAGAACCTCTCTTCTGGGAGTCAACTCAGAGTCCTTCCTCCAACCTTCCCGGATCCCTTACAATCCACGCTGGGCTCCCCAACATGGCCCACAGCAATCTATGCTGCCCTGCATCCTGATGCTGATCACACCCTGAGCTGTCATTTCTGACTTCTGGCTGACTCCCTCCCAGAAGGAGATTCATATTAAGGCCACAGCTGGAATATAGATTCAGCTGTTATTAGATTATTGGAATTTAAACATGCAAGTTACTGAATATCATAATAGACAGTGCTGCAAACCCTGATGGAAGGCACGAGATCAGCCTACCCAAATACAGGCCATTTTCAGCTTGGTTTTCATTGAACCCAGGGCTAAAAAAAGGAAACATGTGTCTTATCCAGGGGCTTCTGAGCTGTTTACCCCGCCCCCTTCTTCTGCCCCAACACAAATTCTCATAGCTCACCGGATTCCTACCTTGTACCTTAGCCATACCAAATCACAAACAAGTCCACAAACATATCTCATGCTGTATGCATTCATGGTCTGACCCAGCTCTTCCACCTTCCTACCTACCTGGAAAGATCAGCTCCAGTGAAAGAGTGCAAAATAAGTGTGGAGCTATGTGTGAAGCTTTTCTAGAACCTTCCAGGTAAAACTAGACATCTCTTCTCTATGTACATACTTCCATTACAGTCCACATCACACAGCCCAAGGGTTTTTGTCTCTTGCTCTAGACTTAATCTGCTCTACAGCAGGGCCGTGTGTGTGTGTCTCCGCAGTAGCACAGAGCCTGGCCCTAAAAGGCATCTAATAAACATTGCTGAATTAACTGATATAGTGGAGGATATTGGAAACCAAACCAGTAATATCAGTCTTGTTTGTTCAACAACTCCTGACGTGCTTGCCAGTTGACAAAGCACTTTGATGCACATTATCTCATTCTATCTTCACGGTAAGCCTGTGAGAGACAGGAAGAAGGATAAGGCACTGGCCCAAGGGACCACAGTGGCAGAAATGGAAGAGGAACCCAAGGTTCTAGATTCTTTCTGCTCAATACAAATTTGTGCTTATATTCAGTGTTTCTGTGGAGGTCCAGTACGTATAAAGAAAAAAAGAAAAAAGGATTTAGAAATGATCAAACAGACTAAGGATCTGCTATATTTGTCTAGAAGAGAGCTGTGAATTAAAAATATGGTGCAAGATATATATAATTTTGAATTTTATAGTAGCCTTGTTAAAGAAAAGGTAAAAGAAACAGGTGAAATTAATTTTAATAATATATTTCATTTATCCAAATATACATTCAAGATATTATCATCTCAATGTGTAATAATTAATATTAATAATCATTGCTGAGATATTTCACTTAAACTAAGTCTTTGAAACTCAGTGTGTACTTTTCATATACAGCACATCTCAATTCGGGAGCTAAAATTTCATCGGAAATACTTGATCTGTATTTAGACTGCATAAAACTTACAGAAGAAAAAGCAGATTCACATACCAAGTTATTTAAATATAAAATATATTTAAAATATAACCAAGTTATTTAAATATAAATATTTAAAATATTTATTTATAAATCTTTAAATTTAAATTAAAAAATTAAAACTAAATATAATTTAAAATTGAGTTCCTCAGTTGCACTAGACACAGTTCATATTTTCACCTAGCCACATGGGGCTACCACTGGGCAGTGCAGACCTAAGGAAGCTGAGGATGCATTTAACTGAAATATTTAAGCTCACACAAGGTATAACTCGTCACTCAAAGGGGCATGTTTCTTTCTAATTGGTGGCTTCCTGGTCAGATTTTTCACTTTAAGTTCTTGTGCTCCTCACAGAGAATAGTAAGCTTCCACAACTCATCTCTACCAGTGACAGAATAGACTGAACAGTTTTAGAAACATTTAAGCCTTCCTTGGAGGTTAAGTGACACCAGAAAGCTGGGACTTCATTTTCAACTGAAGACATTGACACTAAAAAGGTTAAACTTGTCTGTCCACAGACTCTTGTTTTCTCTGTGAGGACGGGACTTGTACTGTCTCCGCTGCAAACAAGGTGAAGTGCAAGAAAATGAACTCTTTCTGCAAATCCCCATCGATGGGTTTGGTTTTCAGAGAAAATATCGCCCAACTCTGACCCTTCAGGGTAACCAAGTCTTTAAAAAAATAGTTCTTAAGAGTAATTTTATCGAAAACCTAAGAATACCCTGAACTGTAAAATCAGGTTGAAATTTGGACCTAAACTTAGGCACAGGTGGTCATTCGTTGGGGCTCTGGAAACATGGCTAGTGCCTCTGAGGGAATGAATGTTTAATTAAAACTGAATGTCACCCAGTTTTAATTAATTTTCATTTTAAAACTGGCACTCAATTCAATGAGTGGAGAGCATTGATGTTTATTTGGAATAAGTCAGGGATGTAAATACACGTTTTCACCTGTAAACTTCCTGAACTCTAAACACATCTTCATTCTATGAATCACTCAAAGAGCATTTGTCCACACACCAGGCACTGTGCTCAGCACTGGGAATATACCAGAAATGGAGATGATACCGTCTCTGCCCTCATGAGGCTAGCAGCACAGCAGGGAAGACAGCCGTCGCTGAAAATGTGTTGATAGCTAGGATGGAACGCTACCACTGAGAGCTAAGAAAGCCCAAAGCAGGGGCACCCGACCTGTGCGGGAGGGCGGGACTGCTGTGGTCCTGCGGCCTTGGATGCACTGGGAGATCTTGACCTTGCTGATACCCAAAAGAATTCCAGTTCTCAATACAGATTTCCTGCATAGCATAAGCCCAGTTCACATGCAAACAGAAAAATGAACATGAAGCCCCATCTGGGCTGAAAATAAGATTGCTCCTTCTTAATAATAGAATTCTCCCACAAGCACACCTTTGGATCCCCGGTGTCCATATAAATTTTCAGTTCCTTACAGTCAACAGGGTAGACACTCAGTTATCCCAAAGGAAAGAACTATCTGTACATTAATTCATTTTCAAGACTGAATCCTTATTTATTACCAGAGACCCTACCCAAATCACGGGAGAGACTAAATACGGAAATGGACTTTTCTCTACACCCCAAGACAAGCGGGACACAGTGTTATTTCACTCGTCGTGCTGACATTTCAATGTAAAAAGAGTCGTTCGTCAAGGTAAAACATTACAGTACCTTTTGAATAGTTTTATGATTCTTTTCTGCCTTCTCTTTCAGACTTACAATTTCATCTCCTGTAAACAAAAGGAAAGAGAGGCCAACCATGAAATTACAAGCTTATGGCCCTGTATTCAAGCTCCCTGCTTCAGGGCAGGCTGTACACGGCTGGCAGACATGCTGGACGCAAGTCCTAGCAGGACTGTGACCTTCACAACTGCCCTTGACATTCACAGCCTTCTTCCTGCTGTTCAGACGGCTGGTCAGATAGGGATTAAGAACTAAGTTCAAGATCCAAGTGTGGCTGAGGGCTGAAAGCTTTTCATCCATACTAGCAATGGACATTTTTGCCGTTAGTCACAGCCAATACAAAGTGCTTTAGCAGGTGGCACTTTATGACTCAGTAAGAACTAGAAAGTCTGAAAAAGCAGCATCGCACCACATTAGAAGGGAAATGAAACTACACTGGCATGGTATAATTTATATTCAAGGGATATTGTAATCTATCTGATTTCATCAATATTTTGCTCTAAGTTTTTGTGTTTTTTTTTTTATTGCTTTTCATCACTGCAGGTAAGGGGAACACCATGTAGGTAACAGAAATACAAAGATAACAGTAAGTGAAAAAAGACTTTAAAGCAGTCTAACTTTGGTGATTTAAATGCACCTTTTGCCAACGTTTAAGGTATGTAAAAAAGGGGAGTATGAGGCATACACATGAAGATTTGTGCTTTAAATTTGTATCCAAAATTGAAGATAGTTCCGTAGTAAGTAGTGCCATATTTTTCTGAAGGGCTAACTCTGTTCCTCCATAAAGGATACCCCAGTCTATGTGCTTAAGTATTTAAAGGTTATAAATTTTAGATAATCAAGCAAGCATATGAAACAAATCAGCAAAAGTCTCTGTCGATTTATAATATTTCTAGGTGAAATCTTAGTACATTTTTCAAAGGTCAATGTTTGTCTTGGGGGGAAAACAAACACCCTGAGTTAGAATGGCATGGCTCAAAAATATAACCACAAATAAACCCTCTTTCCCAAGCAAGGAATGCCATCTTCAATAAAAATCAAACCGATCTTATACATGTAAATCCAACTGATCTTATACATGTAAATAACCAAGCAAACGTATGTTTGGTGAAGACAAACACCGCTATGGATTTTATGAAGTGCCCAATGCATAGGGTTTTCTCAAAAATGACTGTAAAATGTAACCTAATACTGAATTTTCCTTTAGATTGAGTCGGATTGCTTCTTCAAGTTCTGAAATGATCTGAAGCAGTCTCTTGTTTGCCACTTTGTACTCCAAATTTTCCCTCTCTAGCATCGTCTCTCTGGCAAAAGTGTCCTGAAAGATGGGGAATTCCGTATTTCTAAGCAGAAAGCCAAGGATTTAAATATGCAACACAAGACAATACAGATGCAGAAGAGCTATCATATAATTTTCTGAATTCTATTACACACTTATAATATGAACAGTAAAAAGGAAGGAGATTAAATAGAGCTCGCTGGAAGAAAGGCTGCAGTACATTCTGTACAAAGACCACAGCACATGGGGACATTTTATTGACAGGAATAATGCATATCATACTGTTTGTGTGCCCTCATCATTCAGGTCAATTCATTATGGAGGCTGCGTCCGGGGAGGCAGCTGGGGCCCCTCCACCCACACGTCCCTCTGTGTGTGTCTGAAGCGCTGTCCGCCTGTGTAACTAGGCAGGCTGGGGGGACCGGGACGGGCAGCGCCAGGGGGTGGCAAAGTGCACGGTTAAGGAGGGGGGCTTGTTGCCTTTGTGGCATTTCCCAGTGTCAGCGCTGCCGGTGTCATGAGGAGCACATCACATGTCAAAGCGGTGACGTGTTCAGCCTGGGAGCCGCATGGAGTCCATCAGGCGCACGGATATCCACACAGTTGGTTTTCGGCTTGGTGGAGGAGCCACCCAGAGGCAATTCATATTCTGAACATTAACATGGCTTTGCATGCCTGTCACACTGGGGACTGTGCAGGCGTTTAATGCTATTGAAGACTTCAGTTTAAATCTCTATGCAAACAGCGATTACCTTGTAAGAAGGTTTCAGGATAACTTACAACAAAGGACTTTAAAGTTATAGTTTTAGTAAAGCAAACTCATTTACATTTTTATTATGTGCGTCTTTTGTTTAAATCTTGCCATGTCCATTATGGGAGAGACTTTTTCTTACGCAATAGAAGCTTATTGGGACAGCTACTCTTCCTTTCTTCTTCTTCTTCTTGTCTGTTTCAAAGCTTTTCAAAAACATCTGAATATACTCTCGCTTATGGCTGTCGAGGTTTTACCGCCACACATTTTTTAAAAAATTAAGATGTAATGGATTGGGGAAGCTGGTGCAGAACTTTGTACTTCGTGATGGTAAAATATTAAACGATCACACAATCTCAAAATATTAAGGAGTAGGCTGAAAAGTCATTCTATTATTGTGCTAAAAGAGATAGAAAGTTCTATATGCCTTGCTTCAAAATTCATATGGTTAACAGAAGTACTTTTGAACTTTAATCTTCAGACCAATTATAATGTATTCTTTTTGCAGCAATGCCATGATTGCTAATACAAAAAAAAATGAGATCTCCTCTCAAAAACAAAATCTTCCTTCCCAACATACTGGGTCCCTTTTGAAACCGTATTTTTATTTAACCTTAGAGAGATCTGAAAGTAAATTATTAAAATGTTTTACTCTGTGACCATAATGTCTCAAAAGAAAAAGAAGTGGCTACAATTTTTGCAGTACATTTAATAAACCCAGTACATTCAATAAGAAGCCACCTACTAATAAAGTTAGTCTTATCAGAGTTAATTTTTAAAACAATGTTAAGTTTTGCACTAAACCCAATACAAATCTTTATGATTTTGATCCACCATTTCATTTACATTATTTGAGCCCAACTCATTCTTAATTCATGAGAACTAACAAATCTAATAGTTAATAAACAGCACTGTTTTAATAAAGGAAGAATCCCAATCGTTAATTTCTAGTCCCACGTGGTTCAATTTGAAACCATCACAGAAGGTACTTATAGACTAAAAATGGTTTTTAAACAAAAACAAACAAACAAACAAACAAACAAATCATATTTGTCTCCAAAGGCTTAAGCATACATTTCCTAACTGGCAGAATATGAATGACCACAGTGAATGATATGAGCACTCATTATCATAAACTAAACAAGAACTATTTGAATTCATCACACGAAGCATGAAATGTATAAGTGGTAGCAGCTAATACCTCAATGCGTTTTCTGAAACTCTCGTATAAAAGCAGGAAACAAGGAAAACACATTCATCTGGACGGTCTTTCTTCCTATCCATCTATACAGCTCCCGTGCTTGTGAGGTTAATCTTTAGCTCTGTCCCCACCATCTGTCAGCTGCAGGAACTGCACGTAATTAACTATTCAGACTCCCACAGCAATGAGGACACTCATTAGCAAAATGAACAAAGGGATAGTTCTGGGCTGCCACGGTCATCTGTTACACTCTGAGTGGCAGGTTTTGTGGTGGTGTTCCTTCTACCATCTGCCCACACCACTAGTTTTTGGCTTATTTAAACCATGAGACTTCTTTAAAGTAAACTGCGTTAACAAACCAAGGTTAAAAAGGATGGAGATCATTAAAAGGTGGTTAACTAGATGTAGCTATTTAAAGCCGCACCGTAGCTGAAGAGAGATGGTGTGTGATCCACGATCATTCTGGAATTTTAAATTTCGAAAGGAACTCGCCAAGGTAAAGTTTTTCTATCACGCTGTGAAAACGAGGACTTCCCGCGGTGGCTTAGGCACTAGTTCTCTGGTGAACATTGACGAGATGGGCAGAACCGTCGTTCCCCGGTTTCGGAATCCTAAACAGATCTTGAAAGAATCGTTTTTGTAGACTTGGTGTACTGTAGAGCCTTGCTACTCAAAGTGTGGTCCACAGACCCTGAGCCCCGGCCTCACCCAGGAGCTTATGGGAAACGCAGACTCTCGGGCCCCAGCCCAGACCCACTGCCAGAATCTGTATCTTAACCAGAGCCGCGGAGGATCCATACACACAATGAAGTCTGGGGAGTACTGTTTAGAGCCCTGCATGTGCCTCTCAGCAGTCCCCCTTCTGCCATATTGGTGTCTCAATTCTGCAGGCTCCCCGTACAGTACTTGGACATCTCAATTTGCTGCTGGGGGGTGCAGGAGGGTTTTGATGCATGCCCGCCCGTGCTGCCTGACAGTCACGGAGAAGAGCAGGTGCTCTCCCGGTGAGTGACAGCCAGGAAAGTGGCGCACTGGGGCAGTGCAGCCCTGCAGAGTTGCCACTCTTGACGGACAGCTCTGTTTCGGAGCTGTCAGCAACAAGCAGTTACGTTCCCTTCTCGAGGGGCGGAGCGGGGGGGTGGTGATGGTTGCACAGCTCATTTATGGGAGGGTAAGGGGAAAAAATGAAGTCAGTTGCAATTAAAACGCACGTGCATGTGTGCGGGCAGACACGCGCATACCTGCGCATGCGCTCTGGCAGCCCAGCCTCCGTTTGCAACCCTCAAGGGGGCTGATCAATGGAGCGCACGACAACCGGAGAACCACAGCGACATGCAGCTAAGTCACGACCGTTTCCTACAGAACTAAACTGGAAAAGAGGCTCAGTCCTTGAGTGACGGTGCTCGGAGGGATATTCAACATCAAGCCTGGAGAGATGAGGCTTCTATAACTTAAAGAGCTCCCTTTCCCGATTTCCATTTTGTTATAAATATGATGTAAGCTAGCGGTTTATTAAACTTTCCCTTTGCGATCACAGTCTCATCAGATTTTCCTCAAAAACCATTCTAGAGAGATGTTATGACTACTTATTAACTATAAAGCTATTCATATAATTTGACTGTCAGTAAGAATGAACTAAAGTGTTTCCCTATTGCTTATTCAGCTTGCTTATTTCAAGTCGTTTCAAGTTATCTCCACTGCGACTTTGAACTTCTCCGTTTGGTTCTCCAAATTCTGTTTTCCAAATCTAATCTCAGATGCTTTGTGTCTCAAGCTTTTTTATACCACCAGAGGGAGCAGTTGTATAAGATGAAATTTCAAATTTAAAAAGCTCTCTTTCAGATCCTCGGTGGCATGGAGTTTTAGGAAATCTTAGAGGATTAAAAAAAAAAAATTATCCTCCATAGGTTTATTTTGTATAACTCATGATCTGTTTTGTGGCCTTCATGTCCATGTTCCTGAAATGCACACCAGTCCCGACTGCTCTACACTGCCCTCAATCAAGGTGGGAGACCAGCGCCATACATTTTGTGGGGGTCCTCAGGAGCCGGGAGAAATGTATACTCCCAGTAAATCAGGAGTATCTTCACCTCCCTCAAACCTTAGGGTGTTTACAGAAATTGGGATGTGGGGACAAATTTTAGTGGAATAACCAGGGTATTCAGGATGTCTTCCTGAGCCAGCAGGGTGGAGCCCCCCACTTCCCTTGTCCTCACAAAGCCGCTACCCATCCTCATCCTCCTTCCCCTCTCGCATCAGAGAGAACAGTTACCAGGTTGAGGACATTTCGAGATGTAAACCTTACAAAATAGACCTCATGTTTTAGAGTAAGGAGCTCATTTACCAAATAGGGATGGTCTGAACAGGTCCTGAGGTCTGTTCAGAGCATTTCATGGAATGTAAACTAGATGGTCATAAGGACTTGTGTATTTCCTCGAAATGATAACTAGGATTTATGTACTTAGCTTTCTTCAAAGAACTCAAAGCAATTCACATTCAGTACAACAGGTATCCTTCTCACAACTATCTCTTTTAGCTAGGCAGGTATCTTTGTACTTCACAAATGGGAAATAAATGGACAAAAATCACCCTGTCAATCTATACTGGATATCTTTGACCAAGGAAAGATTAAAAGCCAAAACTATTACAGTTGTTTTAGTCCTTTCTATTAAATTATTGTCTCCAAAAGATAAGACTAGAATTAGACCCAGGAAAAGGTTAAAGTAAGTGCAAAAACTGGATGTGCCTCTTCCAAAGCAGTCAGAACATGTAAAAAGAATTAACATTTAATTAGATCTATGCTACTAACACTTAATATTTATTTAGAAGATACTCAGGTTTTTTTAGAACATAAACAATTCTAATAGATTATACAAAGTAAACACTTCTTCACCAATTAGTAAACAAAATCCTTCAGAATGATATAAGTGCAATACCTTCTCTCTTCTAAACTTGGAGTTTTAAATAAGATTACTAGTGTGAGATTTAGGTAAATTATCGATTGCTTTAAAAGGACTGGCAAAGCATAAGTGTTTCTTCCTAGTGTTGACATTTGGATGTATAATTTTTCAGACCTTTTCTGTGCATATCTATGCATGTGTCAATATTTACATGTGTATGTATACACCTGTATTAATATATGTGTACATTATAATATTATAATATTATAGTCTATTTTATATATACATATCAACTAGTTAATTTGGAAAATCACAACCATGACACCTTACTGTAGAGCATAGAGCTCCACATCCTTTTGTGGGCTTCAGATTCAGCAGGACCTCGGTTCACATGCTATCTCTAGCATGTACTAGTTGTGTGCCTGGGGGAAGTAACTTAACCACCCGTCTCTGCTTCCTCCTCCATAAACTGAGCCAGGAGATGAGAAGAGGTACCACTGATGAGGCACGTGGTGCCTGCCAGTTGATATTCAAAAGATTGTTATTCCTCTGGCCTCTCTTCTAGCCTCTCTGATTCAATCAGCTTCTTGCTCTTAGAATCTAATAATAAAGACTCCTCTGTGGCTCTGAACTGTGGTTGGGCCACCGCCAGTGCCTCAAAGCTGACTTGAGATGAAAATGAATTCACTCTCAGCGTCCACACTTTCCAGAGCCCTTAAAATTCTCCTTCTTGACAGGAGTTTAGCCTCTCCTTGCTCTCTCCTTCCATTTCTGTTCCCACCAGTCCTTTGTCCAAGTAGTTAACCAATTTCTGGCTCCCTTGGAAACAAGGAGAACTGGGAGCAGGGGAACCCTTTGAGAATTTTTCCTTGAAGGTCCTCCTGTTCCATGGTGCTTCGTGGAAGCCTCCGACATGGAGATTGCTTTGTGTCTTTCAAACTATCTAAACAGCAAAACAGGGTTGGAGTCTTCAAAATTAAAACAAAAATCTACGTGCTTTTCTAGAATAGGACAATTTCTGCAGTGGGAAATAGTTGATTTCATTTCTATTACAAATAAAAATTGAAAACAATTATATTGCTCCTATTTATAACAATTATGGGTTTTCTGGAATATGCCATTGAGCAGAAAAAGGTTGGACTGGCTGATGTTGTGGAGAGATGTCCAAGATATACCACTTGTATTTCCTTTATTCTTGAGCCAAACTTTTGGAAAGTTATAACTTTATTTATATATATTAAAATTAATTATTCATTGCTTTGAAACTTACACATTTTTGAAGTCTAGACTCTTTGTATTGGTCTAGTTCTTCTCTTAATTCCTTAATAACTTCTTCTCTATCCTTCAGTTTTTTTAACAAAACACTCATTTTGATAGTAGTTGATTCTTGCACAAAAGTCTCTTCTTCCACCTCAAAGAATTGCTGGGGGGAAAGCAACATTAAAAATCAGACACTAAGTGAGCACCATCAGAAAGTAGTTCATGTTTTATTTAAGCTACTGTCTTGTAAGTTATTTTATTTTTGGAACTTGCACACAATTTTCAGGAAATAACTATATTTATATTGAATGATACGCTAACGTGCCATAGAATATGGCACATTATTCTCCTATAAAACACAAAGCATTATGTGGTACTCTAACTGCATCAGCCACGCAAGTAATCACAGTAAACCTTAATTGTAAATTCACATCATGGTTGTGAATGTCCTACTTCAACCTTCCCCTAGAAAGGAAGATAGCAAAAATTTGAATATGTAAAAAGAGAAGTAAGCTTCAGTGGTGCAACTAATTCCCCCAGTGGTTTGGTATGGAGATGTGGAGACAAGTACCATTTCTTTCCTTTTTTTCCACAGAAAAGCTTTGTAGACCATTAATCTAGATAGACTACGCTTCATTTGAAAACTTAGGAAACTGAGACCAAAGCAGAGGAAGATGCATTTAAATAGAATTTTTTTTCCTTGCAAAGCTGTGGATAATGAACCATTAGGCATAAGAAAGTAATCTTCAGGGTCTATATGCACAACCATTCTAAAATTATGTAATTCTAACATATCATTCAGTTCTCTCTGCATGAAAAAAATGGCTATGTTTCTGCTTTTCTTAAAAAAACTGAGAAAGCTGTTTTTTGATAACACTAATCAAATAGAAATTAAATGAAAAAATACACTCAAATTGGTTTGAAATGAATTTGTATATTAGTTGATACCATATATCACATATGGTGTTGCTCTTATTTTAATTCATTTGACATTTAATTCATTTGGCTCAGTCGGTTAAGCGTCCAACTTTTGATTTCGACTCGGGTCATGATCTCAGGGTGGTGAGATTGAGTCCCGCATCAGGCTCTGTACTGGGCATAGAGCCTGCCTAAGATTCTTTCTCCCTCTCCCTCTGCCCTTCCCCTACTCACCCTGTTCCCTCTATAGAAAAAAAAAAATTTAATTCATTTGACCTTATATCATGAGCATGTCCCATGTCATTAGCATTTTACATAAATGTAATTACTGATGGTTACATCACATTCTGCTCTATAGACATGCCATTATTTATATAATTATAATATATATATTTTAAGTTTTTTATCATACCGTATCTTTATACCTACACCTCTGTCCACATTTCTCATCTTTTTTTCTTGGCATAGATCCCTAGAAGTAGAATTCCTGACCAGAACATATAAATGTTTCAATGGTCTTGATTCATTTCACAGATTTCTTTTCAAAAAGATTGTGCAGTTTATATTCGACCTTGAGGATGAGGATGTTTGTCTTACTACATTCCCTGAATCACTTGTATATTTTCTGAGTCTTACTATGACAATATATGAACGTACTATTTTATTTTTGTTTTAATCAGCATGTTTTACCTCTTATTTATTTAAAGATTTTATTTATTTATTTGAGAGAGAGAAAGCAAGAGACAGAGCATGAGCAGAAGGGGAGAGGCAGAGGGAGGGGGAGGGGGAGGGGGAGGGGGAGAGGGAGAAGCAGGTTCCCTGCTAAGCAGGGAGCCAGAAGTGGGGCTCCATCCCAGGACCCTGGGATTAAGACCTGAGCCGAAGGCAGATGCTTAACCAACTGAGCCACCCAGGCACCTCTTTTTTCAAAAAGTAAACTCTACCCCTGACATGGGGCTCGGGCTCACGACCCTGAGATCAAGAGTCACATGCTCTACCAAGCAAGCCAGCCAGGTTCCCCTGAATCAGTATGTTTTGATCACCAAAGTGAATTTTTTTAATATCATATTAGATATTTATGCTATATGTTTTGAAAATACTCAATTCTAATTATATGCCCTTTTGCTGAGAACTCAAAATAGTTTTAGAACTCCCATTGATCTATTTAGTAGTTTTATTGATTAGATTTCCTATTTCCATCTGCTAGTGTAGAAGTGCCATTTCCTGACAGCTTGTTTTAAGCATTTAGGTGCTTCCCCGTTTGCACTCAGTACTCTGAAGAACCGTGTCACAAAACCAAACAGGGACGAAATACTTACAAAATGAACACTGTTATACTTATTCCAGTATATAAAACTCTCATTTTCAACCCTGATGTGTAAAATCATATTGTCCATTTTGAACTCTTGAGAATTACAGCATGATTTTGTTTTTATGTGTTCACTGCTAATATATTTGAGCACATGCACATACAGGAAATGTAGTAAAACCTAATCACATCTGCTAGTATTTCAGAGTTAGATTCACAAACTAAAATTGTTCTATAATATATGATGAACATCAGTCAACTGAGGAGCATAATATACCAGGGTAGAATTGAGAGTCAAGCTAGGAACAGAACACTGACAGGGCCTACGTTGCATTACTGTAAAAATCAGCATATGAATATGCAGTATAGTGGGAAAGATTGAAAGTAAAACAATCCACATGACAATTCCAGCTTTTTAAATTGAGTGACATTAAAGAACAGGGTCGGGGCACCTGGGTGGCTCAGATGTTAAGCATCTGCCTTCGGCTCAGGTCATGATCCCGGGGTCCTGGGATCGAGCCCCGCATCGGGCTCCCTGCTCGGCGGGAAGCCTGCTTCTCCCTCTCCCACTCCCCCTGCTTGTGTTCCCTCTCGCTGTGTCTCTCTCTGTCAAATAATAAAATCTTAAAAAAAAAAAGAAAAATTAAAAAAAAAAAAAAGAACAGAGTTGACTATCTAGAGCAGGATAGCCTGCATCGACAGACCAGCTCAGTCACTTAGTGCCCTGTGCCCGAGTCTTATGACCTGTAAAATGAGATTCATAGCAGTACCTAAAGTACTGTGAGAATTAAATAAGACAATGCACCTAAACCATTTTGAACAGTGTCTACAACACAATCAGCTCCCTGTAAGTATTATACTCTGGCATTTGATTTTCATTCTTTCTTATCATTCAAATCCAGATGCCACTGGCCCTGGGAAGCCTTAGCACCCCACCTGCCCACCTGCCCTCCACTGCTGTGTTCTTTCTGTATCTTGTCCTCTTGGGTCACTTCATTTATTATTTGTTTATTTGCTCACTAATTTTTTATGTTCTGAAGATGATGGATTTTACTTTTAAAGATTTATTTACTTATTATTTTTAAGGAGAGAGTAGACTGGGAGTGGGGAGGGCCAGAGGGAGAGGGAGAGAGAGAATCTCAAGCAGGCTCCTTGCTGGGCAGAGCCTGACCTGGGATTCAATCTCAGACCCTGAGATCAAGACCTGAGCCGAAACCAATAGTCAGACGCTTAACCAACTGAGCCACCAAGGCGCCCCTATTTTACTTTTAAAAACCTCCGAAACAAATAATACATTATATGTTAAAAAAAAAAAAGAAAGAAAGAAGATAGTAGGAAGGGGAAAATGAAGGGGGGGAATCGGAGGGGGAGATGAACCATCAGAGACTATGGACTCTGAGAAACAAACTGAGGGTTCTAGAGGGGAGAGGGGTGGGAGGATAGGTTAGCCTGGTGATGGGTATTAAAGAGGGCACGTTCTGCATGGAGCACTGGGTGTTATGCACAAACAATGAATCATGGAACACTACATCAAAAACTAATGATGTAATGTATGGTGATTAACATAACATAATAAAATAAAATTAGGGGCGCCTGGGTGGCTCAGATGGTTAAGTGTCTGCCTTCGGCTCAGGTCATGATCTCAGGGTCCTGGGATCGAGTCCCGCATCGGGCTCCCTGCTCCTTGGGAGCCGGCTTCTCCCTCTGCCTTTCTTTCTCGCTCTCTCATGAATAAAAAAAAAAAAAAAAAAAAAAAATCTTTAAAAAAAAAGGTTTTTTTAATAAAAATAAAAATTAAATTAAATTAAATTAAAAAAACAATACTATTTACAATAAAGAGATATTCTGTGCTAAAAAAAAAAAAAATCACCAAAATAAAGACGCTTCCGACAAGCTGGCCAAGTCATCTCCTCTGTGACGTGACGCAAACCATGCTGAATGCTCCTTTAAAATGCCCCCAGGAACTGGGCTGAGATGCTGCACAAACTCAGCAGTATGGGAGCGAGCCAGCCTGTCTGAAGGGCTCGGTCCCTCTGGACTTCAGGGCAGGGAGGGTCATGCCGTTCTTTGGAAGAACAAAAAGTTTTACTTCTGACATTTCGCAAAATAGTTGTAAGGCCCAAACACATTGGATTCATTTCTCTTCATCTCCAGGAATGTTTCTGATGTTCGACCAATGTTTATTGAATGAGCTGGACTCACGAGGAGATAAGCGGAAGGCACTTTTATTTTTCTTCACCACCCTCAAATCTGGTCTCCCGCCTCATGTTTCTTACCTCTTAGAAAAGCCCTCAGGAAAGTGCCACAGCTTTTTTTTTTTTTATTAACTCTTAAATAACGACAACAAAACTGGATAAAGGAAAGATAGGAAGAAAGCATAAACCATAAATGAATAAATGAATGAATGAATGAATGAATAAAATGCCCCAAATCTCAATCCAGCCTCCTCTTACCCATCAGGGTTCCTGTCACCCCCAACTGTGGCCTCCCTCGGACTTGGCATCCTGTGGTGGAGAAGAGGGGCCAAAACTGGCTTTGTTTTCTAGTACCCAGAAATTTGATCAAATGCCAGTCCAGATGTTGCTGTGAAAGTATTTTTTTAGGTGAGATTAAGATTAAAATCGATAGACTGAGTAAAGCAGATTACTGTCCATAATGTGGATGGGCTTCATCCAACCAGTTGAAGGTCTTCGGAGAAAGACAGGTCCCGTGGGGAGAGGGAATTTTGTCAGCAGACTGTTTTGGATTTGAGTGCCGCCGACACCTGGATCTCTGGTCTGCTGGTCTACCTTGCAGATTTCAAGCTTGCCAACCCCCACAATCGTGTGAGCCAATTCCTTAAAATCAATCTCTCTCTTTTTCTCTCTCTTGCTCTCTATACACACTGGTTCTGTTTCTCTGGAGAATCCTGACTAATATAATATCTACATCTAAAGACCATAAACTCACACTGACACCTCCAATTCCAACCCAACACCATGGCATTTATTATAGCCCATCTCCTTTCCATAGCATAACCCCTCCTCTGGCAGCCGGGAAGCTGGCTCCCACAATACTTTATGGGCTGATGTGTTTGCTCAATCCTCCCTTCATGCAACCCATCTCCTGACTGCATTGTGCCACCAAGAGCTTGCCTCTGATTCAGGCAATGGGACAGAAAAGGCAGAAACATGCCTTTGGTCTTTTAATTCACAATGGCAAGAAAACTTTATTTTGGAATTTAATTCCTTTGGTCCTGCAAGAAGAATTAATATTTGTATTTTAATTTTTCCCTCAGCATTAGAAAGTGAGGAGGAGTTGATATTCAAATCTCTGGCATAATTGTTGGCTTTTTATTATTAGAATAGTTTTATGATGTCATCTGGTCTCATGGGCAAAACCTCTTGACCACCAATATTGAACAACACAACTGGATATTATCTGGGGTGAGAAACAGACTAGAAAATGAATTCTTAGTATTAGATGCAAAGTAAATCATGCACTCCTCTGACAGGATGCCAAATCTCCCAGGGCACCAGCAGGCTCAGGATCCCCAGAGAAGTGCTTGGTATTGGGGGGCGCTGCATCATGAAGGTGGGAGCAGAGCTTTCCTCTCCCTAGGGCTCAGATACACAGCTAACTGATCATAGACTAAATGATGAAGTTAAAAAAAGAAAAGAAAGGAAAAAAGAAAAATCCAGGGACTCTTGTTTCCTTCCACGTGAAGTGATACCCTCCACTGAGTTCTGATCCTGGAGGAAGAAACTTGCTCACATTTGGGCCATTCCCCTCTCCACCCTTTCTCTTTGGGGCAAGTGCTGCAGGAAGAGACGCGCCCAGCCCAGGGCCTCTGGCGGGGAGGCAAGTCGGCCAAGTGCTGAGAGTTAACACTAGGCAGCCTGCTTTCTCAGGAAAGCAGATGATCTCCATCTGTTGGCTCCCTGACTTAATTTTTCAACTTGCCCAGAACCTGGGTGGGGAAGAGCGGTATTATTTATCAAGCATCATAAACACTGCAATAATATTTATCTTTCAAGGTGGCAAATCCATGCACGTCATGAAAACTGCTTAGAATTCTACAATGATTCTTTGATGTCTTCAACATAAAGTATTGATTCCTTAGTCTCACTTTCCTGCATCACCTCTCACCACTCTTTCCAGTCCCCTGTTCTCCAGCCTTACCAAACCACCTGCAGCTCCCTGACTGCCTTACACCTTAATGCCTGTTCTGTGAAATGGGCCCTGATTCCTCTCACCCCCTCCCCCCAACTTGCCAAATAGTCACCATCCTTCAACGCTTAGCTCAGGAATCACCTCATCCTGAAAATCTTCCTTAATTACTCCCCCAACCCCCACAGAAGAGTTGGGCACCCATCAGGTGCAAACCTCGATTATGGATTGTAATTGTTGAATTTCCTTCCTTCCTTCCTTTCTCCCTTCCTTTCTCCCTTCCTTCCTTCCTTCCTTCTTTCTTTCCTTCCTTCCATCCTTCCTTCCTTCTTTCTTTCCTTCCTTCTTCCATCTTTCCTTCCTCTCTTCCTTCCTTCCTTCTTCCATCTTTCCTTCCTCTCTTCCTTCCTTCCTTCTTTCTTCCCTTCCTTCTTCCATCCTTCCTTCCTCCCTCTCTTCTTTTTTTTTTTGCTTGTTGACTGGCACTTTTATTGAGAACTATATAGTTTTAGGAACAAACCACAAAAATAATTCTGCTGGATTGGTTTCTGTAATTTTACAGTGAGGAGCCTAGAATGTGAGCAGTCTGCTAACTTCCAGACTGATCAAAGACCTTCTGTGTCCACTTCTTCAGGTGGAACACGTGTGTGTAGAAGCCATATTTTCCATCCCTGTCATAGCCTTCACCCCATGACAGGATGCCCATTTGATATCAGCGGTTGTTAAAGGGGCTCTTCATGACAAAGGGCCCCCCACTGTCACCTTCACAGGCATCTCCTCATTTCCTTTCACTGGGCTTGAAGCCAGCACAAAACATGTCGGTGATGCGGATCCGAGTGGAGGCTTTGCACACCAGCCGCTCCACAATGGGCAGGTTCACCACCTGCAGGACGTTGGGCTGTACCTTGGCAACGTTGGACATCCACATCTCCTTCAGGTTGCCCCAGCCAGTCACCCACCCTGTATCTGGCGTGGAGCAGTCTGATTGCGATTTCCTCATCAGGCAGGCACACGGGGTAGATGTAGTTGCTGAAGGTGATGGGCTTCTTGAGCCTCAGCAAGGCTATGTTACGGTCCAAGTTCTCCCTCCAGTTGTACCTGGGTTGGATGTAGATCTTTTCCAGCATGGAGAGCTTCTCAATGCTTCGCTCATACGTGGGCTGTGTGCTGGTGCCTGCCTGCCTTCCTTCCTTCCTTCCTTCCTTCCTTCCTTCCTTCCTTCCTTCCTTCCTTCCTTCCTTCTTTCCTTTCTATCTCTCATGGCCACTAGATTATGAACAATTTGAGAGCAAGGACTGCTTTTGTCTCTGCTACAAAATCAGACAGTGCATGGATGACTCAACAATTGAGTGAAAGAGCAGGTCAAGTCCTCGACATCATGCCCTGCCATGTTCTAGGACATTTTTACTAAGAACTCATGATCTATTTCCAGTACCATGGCATAGGTCAAGTTCTTTGGCACCTTTCTTGGTTATATTCAGGCCTCTATTCAGCGAACATTTGTTGACTATCTATGATGTGTCAGGCTCTCTGCTAGGACCTGCATATAAAGATGAATATAGCTTAGTCCCTGGTCCACAGGAACAAAGATTCTAGAGTCCAGACCAGGCCACAAGTGGGTAATTGTGATAAAATTCAGTGTGTCGATTATCTGGGAGAGAAAGAGCATTCCAGCAAGAAGGGACATTATGGGAAAATTCCAGGGAGGTGACTAATAACTTGAGGCATGCAGAGGGAGGCAGGTGACAGCAGGTAGCTCAGGATTGCTGGAGGGTAAATTTTTCTCCAAGAAGTAGAAGGAGATAAGAGCGGAGAAATGTAAGGGCCATTCTGGGCCATGCTGAAGGCTTAGATGTCACCCTACAGTTATGGAGAAGATGCTGAAGGGTTTCAAAAAGGGGCAAGATGTGAAGGGTTTTATGTTTTGAAAGACCACTCACTTGACCAGGCAGACACAGAATTACAGAGACCAGATGGGATAAGGGGGTAGCAGCCACAGGCCAGGCAAGCAGTGCTAACTGCCTGACCTCGTTCTGTGGCAAGATAAAGGCGATGGACTTAGGAAGTAAAAAAGTGGCAGGAGTTGATGACTCACTGAAAACCAGGGTGTATTTTGTATCTATGCCATGTCACAAACATAGAGTTTTACCACAAACTTAGTGGCTTAAAACACACATGCATTCTCTCAGTTTCTGTGGGGCAGGGGTTCAGGCATGGCTTAGGTGGGTCCTCTGCTTAGGAGCTATGAGGCTGCAATCCAAGTGTCCTCTGGGACTGGTCTTGGTGGAGGCTTGACTGGGAAAGGATCTTGCTTTCATGTTCACTCAGGTTGTTGGAAGGATTTGCGTCCTCGCACCTGGAGGACCGAGGGCTTCAGCTTCTTGCTGACTGTCCGCCAGAGGCTGCCCTCCGTTTGAGGCTGCCTGAGGTTCTTTACCTCCACATGGCCCCTTGTTTCCTCCAAGCCAGCAAAGGAGAGAGAGGCTCTGCAAGACGGGAGCTACACCTTTACAAGATAGAATCATCCAGGCACCTTGCAAGGCTGTAATCTGTGGTTAGAAGCAAGGAGATGAGGAGGGTGATCACACAGGTGTGAACCCCTGGAGGCTGGATTGTGGTGTCCAGCACAAGGAGTGACAGCTAGCTTCCCAGCTGGGGAGACCAGTTGGACCGTGCCGCCGACACCTGAGACTGGGACTAAGGCGGGCGGTGTGGAAGTAAGGGGGAAGATGACGTCGTTCGCTTTGTGTCATGGTTGAGTCTGTGGTGACTTATTTGGTAACTCATCACGTTAGTTTTTTTTCCCATTTTGCCTAGGCAGTTTTCTTTCCCACCCTCTCCTCAACATAAAGCCTCATTTAGGCCATTAGCTGTGATCCAGAGAAGGCGTTCCTCCCAATCTGAGGAGATGCACCCTGCCCTTGGCAGAGGCCCATCTTCGTTTCCTAAGTCACAGTCCAGAAAATTTAATCCTCTCCAAATACCAAAATGTTGGTATTTTATTGCATAATACTGTTACTAGGAATTTTTAAAAAATCTGAAATGAAAAATCACTTAACCCCTGGTAGTAGTTGTTGCATTAAAATTTGGGATCTAAAATGAGTGCCCTCATTAGATATGGTTGTTCTACACTTCTCCCACCTTCAATAGGCGTAAGAAAATGCCAGTCAACAAAGCAAGGCTTCTATTGCAAGAATAAATACTTTCCCAGTTCAAAGACTTTTAAAAACAATGTTAACATTTTACCATTTTAACAAATGCATTTTTAAGAGCCTTGAAATGGATTTGGGTAATTCTGCATCAAATTTTCATCTATATTTGACTAAGCAAAGAAGAGGACAAACCCAAAATGCTTTTCTTGGCCCCAACACTACTACTTGTTATCCATAAAAGGCTTGCGGTCCGGCAAAATAGACAATGCACTGTTTGCGCTGATCTCTTCACAGTCATCAAAGAAGAGATGTGATTATGTGATGGGGAAATATTGGAAGTTAACTTACAGCAATTTTCCATCCTCCTAGTTAATGACAATCAGAAAGATTTCTGGGAAGGTAGGAAACTTGGCACAGAAATTGTCTCCGGCTTAAATGATGAAAACAATTGACACTTTTTTTTTTTAAGATCATGTTTGTTTGTTTTTTTAAAGACTGATTACATTTTTTTCTATCTTATGTAGTATAGTTTATTTTTTGAGCTACACTTGTTTTATCTGCTAGTAGTTTATATTAAAAGATTTTATTTATTTATTTGAGAGAGCGAGTGAGAGAAAGAGAAAAAGAGAGAGAGAGAAGGAGCGGTGTGGGGGGGCAGCAGAGGGAAAGGGAGAAGTAGACTCCCCGCTGAGCAGGGATCCCGATGCGGGGCTCCATCCCAGGACCCCAGGATCATGACCTGAGCCGAAGGCAGACGCTTAACTGAGTGAGCCACACAGGCGCCCCTATATTAGAACTATGAGTTTAATGTTTACGTTTTATACACTTTTGTTTTTATTTGTTGTTTTCTTTATGTTCTTAACATTTGTATTTGAAATGTAGCATATATTTAGTTCACTACTTAAGAAATGTCTATAAGTGGCAGGGGTGGGGGGAGAGGAGGAAGATGGTCAAAGGTACAAACTGCCAGTTGTAAGATAAATAAACACCGGGGATATAATGTACAACATGAGGACTAGAGTTAACACCGTCATACAGTATATTTGGAAGTTGCTAAGACAATAGATCCTAAAAGTTCTCATCACAAGGAAAAAAAAGTTTGTAACTATATGAAGAGATGTATGTTAACAAAACTTTCCTGCTGAATGCCAATTATAGCTGAACCAAGAAGGAGGTCATTGAAATAAAAACTTAGACATAAAAGTTTGCATTTTTCTGTAATCCACCTGAATTTAACTCTAGTCTTTTTTGTCTTTCTAGAGAAATAGAATAAATCATGATGCAGCACAGGAAACACTGTGCACAGCGCCTGGGCCATTGTAGATTATTTAGTAGGTGATAACGGCTTTCATTATCATTAATTATCGCCCTAGAGAAAATGAGAACGTTTCCCCAAGCATTTTCACCTACGTTTCTGTAACTAATGCCCATCACCACCTAAGACAAAAGAATAACCACAGCCCCAGGCTGCATTAGGTTCCAGCAGAGCAGGTCTATACAGAGCATGGCTCTCTCTACAGCCCTGTATACTTTTCTCCATGTAAGCATCTCTCTGTACCTCCCCCTCTCCTCCAAACTATCCCAGATTTTTCTCACAGAAAAAGGAACATCCATTAAGAAGGTAATAACTTCATTCCTTAGCCCTCTGTTTGTAAAGGAGAGGGTGGTACTTTGATTTGAGGAAATGAAATTCTAATGGTTGTATTTCAAGCACTCTTGGGGTGTGAATGTGCCTAATACTTTTGAACGACGGGAAGTATCCTCCTCCCCTACTATGTCACCCAAAGAGTCTCTTCTGCTTGAAGAACCCTGCAAGAAAACACCAACATTCATTCTGTACATATTTATAGGACCTGCTATGCACAGCTATGGGCTAGTCACAAACTTCCCCGTGTATAAGAAAATCCTCAACATCCCATGTTGATGGAGAAGAATAGAGCTTCATAGTCTCTAAAATTCTCTTTAAAAGACCTGGGAGACCATCATGTAAAAACGCATCTGAGTTCATGCAGTAAGGCACAGGAAGTGAGCATATTCCAAACTAGAAAGCAAAATTAAATGATCTTCCGTGCCCAAGAGTCTGAACTGAGAATCACCTGTCAGCCTTCATTTGAACTTCACCTTTGATGCTTCTCGCAAAGCAACATTTCTTAGACTGATTCAGACTCTTCAGCTTCACAAAAGTCACAGAACTCTCTTCTTTGCCAGGAGCTACGTTCATCACACGGAGTGTGAGGCTGGTTATTGGCTTTCTTGATACATTCATGCCAAAAGATTGTGTCCTCAACCCATTTCTCTCCTACAGTATGCGCTCAATTCTTCCACTTGACGAGGCAAAGAAACAACTAGTCCCTCCCTACTCAGGGGAGAGGAACAGGATCTATCCCACGTGGACCTTTGTAAAGGGACCTGATTAGCCCAGGCAACACTGTGCTAGGGTCATAGAGGAACCCAGCCTTAGGACTTAGTTCACCTGTTTCATCCATTCTAGCCTGATTTTTCTTACGTTAATCTCCGGTGCCCTGATCCCCACTTGGCTTGTGTATACCTAACATCCAACATCCAGTCTCTCTGGCTTTGTTAGCCCTTTATTGACCTACTTTTCTGGTGCAATTTTAGCCTTCCCCACAAACATATATTCTATATTTAGTTGCTCACCCTAGGCACTAAAACTGTAGGGAATTATATTTCTACCACCAGCCCATCTCAAAAGACTAATTAGTCTTAGTCTCCTTCCATCCAGCTCCAAATTATTCCAAACAAAAAGCCATTATTATACTTAATTATGAGTTACTGATGGATTCTTATCAAATTCAGTAAAAACAAAAGAATGATCACTGCCTTATTATTTAATATCATTCTGCAATGTCTGTCTAGTGTTAAAGAGAGAAAGAGATACCATTGAGAAATTAAGACATAAATATAGTCATTTTCCATGAGTAGATGTTTGTGCTTAGAAAATACAAATGAATCAACAAGAACTGTTAAAATGTCTGATAAAAGGTGAACTTAAGACTTGAAACCATAAAACTGTTAGAAGAAAACATAGGCAGTAAGCTCCCTGACATTGGTCTTAGAGATGATTTTTTAGAATAACACCAAAAGCAAAGGCAAAATTAAACAAGTGAGAATACATCAAACTAAAAAGCTTTTGAATAGCAAAGGAAACCATCAACAAAATGAAAAGAAAACATACTGAATGGGAGAAAATATTTGTAAATCATATATTTATAAATCATATATATACATATATTTGTAAATCATATATTTCTCTTTCTAAGAGAAAAAATCTTAAAAGTTCCCATCACAAGAAAAAAATTTGTAACTATGTGTGGTGATGGATGTTAACTAGACTTATTGAGGTGATCATTTCACAATATACACAAATATTGAATCATTATGTTGTACACCTGAAACTAATATAATGTTAAATGCCAAGTGTACTTCAATTAAAAAAAAAAGAGATCTGATGATCCCACATTTGGAAGGAAATCTATCAACAAAGTGGTTGGATACACTATTTATAAAATTAATGGTTCACATCAAAACATTTTGGTGAAGTGGAAGAAAGCAATCACAAAACAGCATATCTTTTATTCCCATTTATATGAAATGTTCAGAATAGGTAAATCTGTAGTGACAGAAAGTAGATTAGCAGTTGCCAGGGGTTGAGACTGGGGGAGTGGGGGCATAAAAGGAGGAGAGAAGAATAGGGAGTGACTGCTAATGGGTACAAGCTTTCTTTTGGAGGTGATGAAAATGTTTTAAAATTAGATTATGGTGATGGCTGCACAACTCTGTAAATACACTATAAACCAGTGAACTGTAGGCTTTAAACGAGTGAATTTTATGCAATGTAAATTATACCTGTAAAGCTGATTGGGGCACCTGGCTGGCTTAGCCGAACAAGCTACTCTTGATCTCGGGGTCATGAGTTTGAGCCCCACGTTGGGTGTAGACACCACTTAAATAAATAAAAAAGTAAAAAAAAACCCAAAGGATTCCATGGATACCCAAATATTCTTGAAATATGACAAAATTGATTCCATATTCTAAGGACATAAAGTATAATACTTAGGAATCACTTAGTTGTATGAGAAAGAAATATAACCTGCAAAAGTAAAATTATAAAACTTTGAGATACATAAAATAAGACATAAGTGGATCAAGAGGTATTCTTGAATAGGAAGACTGAATATTATAAATGATACAAATTTCAAAATTCATGAATAATTTTCCAACCAGTTCAATTTTAATAAAAATACCAAGGGGGGCCTTTTGGAGTGGCAGTAAACAAAATTATTCTAAAGTTTACCTGAAAGAATAAAAAAGAAATGGGAAAATTTCTTGTTAATACAAAAGGTAGTGACAATCTCCTTGACTTTTCCAAGGGTTTTTTTTATAAGCTCCTAAATCCTTTTATTAAATCCCTATGTGTTTGAAACCCCTAGAGTAGTTTGTTTTCTTACTTGAATCGGAGCTCCTACAAAATATAGCTAAATCAGGTGTAAGTTTTAGAAAAATCTTTTCTTTTGTCTCAGATGAGGTACTATAATATCACGGAAGAGATTGTTTCAAAAGTTAAATAGATTTAAAAACTTGCTCCATAGCTGGAAAGGGACTTGTTACCTGTATCCTCAACTGGCCTCCAGAGGGCAGCAGAGTCATTTATCCTTAACCAAAATTACCTCTTAACCCAAGTGTTTACTTTGGTTATTTATTTATTTTTTTTTTTCCCAACAGTCTTCTGTTTTTTTCTTGTGACTGAGCTTCCGCAAACTGGGTGGCCAGGATTAGGCAGACTGTCTGAGGTCATGGATCAAAACAATGATAACAACCAAAGGGATGATTCAAATAATCACTTTTATATCATTAAAGCAATTCTTTAATTCGATAAACCAACTACAATTAATACACTGATTAAGTATATTTTACTAGAACATGTTTAAGAAAAACTGATGAATAGAAAGCATTTAATCATTTCCGGGCTTTCTACTTTAAGTACAAGAAGTACATATAAAGAGTGATAGTCACTTATTCTGCCACATTATTTTTAAGTTTATTTGTTTATTTATTTTTGGTAATCTCTATGCCCAATGTGGGGCTCAAACTCATGACCCCAAGATCAAGAGTCGCATACTCTTTCAACTGAGCCAGCCAGGTGCTCCATTCTGCCATATTTTCTGAGCATTTGATACATACTAGACATATATCAGTGTCCCAGAAATTGTTGAAGACACAAAAGATTAGGAAAGCATGTTAAAAAAAAAAATCATGGGATTCTGACTTACTCTTCCACTGTAAACAACAAAAATTCTGGATAGGATAGGTGAAGTGCATCTATAAGCTGACAAAGAAAGGAGTACTTGGGCTAAAATGAAGTGAATGCAGAAATCCAGAGAGGTGTGCAGCACACTGAGGCTGGCTTTCATTCCAGGGCATTGCCAACCCAGGGACATGTGAACTTTGGTTTGCTCCTCAGCAGGACACAGAGAAGAGACATCACCTCCGTCCCCCTCAGGGTGGCAATTCTAATTCTAAATAATAGGAGGCCTCCTCATTAAGGTTGAGACACCACAGGCCCCTCCTTCATTGTAAGAACAAACTAAAACTACCTTGAACTGTGCACCCCCTCCCACCCCACCGAAAGTGGAACTGCCTGTCTGGAAACTTGGCTCTGAGTACAGAGAAGGGAAAAAACATGTCTTCTAAAGAAGTTTTATGAGCACAAGATGAAAGATGACCTACACAGCTTGTGACCCAAAGTCATCCATCTGGGTGGTCTAAAATGTCTCAAGCTAAAAGTCAGATTGAAGTGGTCACAGACCCAGAAATCTTATAGAAGCAAACACAAATCTCTACAGAAACTGACTTCTGTTCTAGGCCTCAAGGAATTCCCACAGAAATCTGAGTTCACAGTCAAAAATCATAAAGCCCAAAAGTAATGACATGTCACATGTGACAGCCAGCACTTATCAGACCCTCAAAGATGGAAATGGTGAGACACAGAATATAAATCAAGTATAGTTAAATATGTTTATAGAAATAACAGGACTAAAATGATGAGCAATGAGCAAAAGCCATAAAAAAATAACCAATAACCAAGCATAAAGTACAAATAGAATTCTGAGTCATAAAAAAATATTATAAGTAATATTTTAAAACTCAATGAAATGGATAAAATAGTAATAAAATGTGGGTTTAAAAATATAGGATTACATTTTTTATCTGAGAACAATATACATTAGTAAGCCTTTCTTCCAACATGTTTTTGAGTTTAAATCAAATAGACAAAGCCCTAGACAAATATTTCATTATATCTGACTCAAAAGGAATAGAATTCCCAATAGTCTTATAATCATTAAGGAAATTGAATGAGGAATCCAAAAGATGTCGATTAGTGAATCTATCCCTCCAGGCCCAGTTGGCTTTTCCTGGTAGTTCTAAATATTTGAGGAGGAAATATTTCCAATCTTATATAAATGTTCCTAGGGAACAAAATGAGGATAACATTCTCAACTCATTTTGGGAAGCTAGCATAAGCCTGACACCAAAACCCAACAAGGACAGTATAAAAAAGAGAAAAGTACAGGTTACCTCACTGATGAACGTGGATTTAAAATATCCTAATCAAAATATTAATACACTAAATTCAACAACAATTGTTTTTATAAAAGACATATCATGACCAAGTTGGACATACACAAGGAAAGTAAAGTTGATTTAACACTTAAAAAATTAATTAATTAATTTCACCACATTAATAGATTAAGAGGAACATCATGAAGGGGAACGCATTTATGCATGTCTTAGTAGATGCATAAACCCTACATTTTATAAAACTGAAATGGATTCATGATTTTTTTTAATAGTCTCTTTAAAATAGCCTGTTAATATACCAAGTATTATGTGTAATGTTGAAACATTTGATCCATTCCCTATAAGATTAGATATAAAATAAGGATGCTTGCTATTATCGCTCTTATTTAACATTGTACTGGATGCACCACCAGTGCAGTAAGGAAAAATTAATGAATGAATGAAGAAATGGGATGAGGATGAAAAAGATAGTAACAAATATGTAATTATTCTCAATTAATATAACTTGATATAGGAAGTCCTGAAGACTCTATAAATTATTAAAGTAAGTTTAAAAATTTAGTAAGATAGCTGATATACTCATCAACTGCATTTCTATACCCCAGTAATAAACAGTCAGAAATTTAATTTTGAAAAGGTATTTACTAGGGCGCCTGGGTGGCTCAGTCGTTAAGCGTCTGCCTTCGGCTCAGGTCATGATCCCAGGGTCCTGGGATCGAGCCCCGCGTCGGGCTCCCTGCTTGGCGGAGACCTGCTTCTCCCTCTACCACTCCCCCTGCTTGGGTTCCCTCTCTCGCTCTCTCTCTCCCTGTCAAATGAATAAATAAAATCTTTAAAAAAAAAAAAAAAAGAAAAGGTATTTACTACGTCTTCAAGAAAAGTATTCAGGAATAAATGTAATAAAAATGTAGGGCCGGGCGCCTGGCTGGCTCAGTCAGAGGAGCATGTAAGTGACTCTCCATCTCAGGGTCATGAGTTCGAGCTCCACATTGGGTCTGGAGGTTACTTAAATAAATCAAACTTGAAAAAAAAATGTTGGGGGCCATGGAGCGCAATGGTCAAGAAAGAATTCTTGAGACATTGTATGGTGTGACTTAGTAAGTTTAAGTAGCACGGGGACAGGACCCATGGGCAGGAAGGGCTGAACTTTTGCTGTATGAAGTTCTTTTTGTATTTTGAACTATTAAAAAAGAGCTAAGTAAATGGAGAATTATAGTATATACAGTATTGGATGATTCAATTTAGGCATGGTGGTTCTATGCTTAGTGCTCAAGGGGAAGGGGATGTGCAGGAAGTATTAGGTCATAGGTATCTTCTTTGAATTTCTGCTCGTGAAACCTACTTTTTCAAGATTTCTCTGGTCCTTATCACTCAGTTTGATATTAACTATTGGTGAGATTTACAGGCAGTCATGAGACCCTTCAAGAATGTAGCAACTGGTGCATTATCTGATCCTTATCAGAAATATGCAGGTTATGGGTCAGCCTTCTGGGCTAAAGGTGAACATTTTTCTGCTTCCATCCCCCATCAAAACCATTAAAGTTCTTTTTGTATTTTGAACTATTAAAAAAGAGCTAAGTAAATGGAGAATTATAGTATATACAGTATTGGATGATTCAATTTAGGCATGGTGTCATCGGAAGATAGTTGGTCCTTGTTCTTGGTTTCTGGCACAAAAATCCTAAAACTTTTGGCAAGAGCAATAGGACTACCTTTGTTCTAACTAGGCCACTCTTGAGGGGCCCCTAGATAGCTTCAGGATGAAGACTGGTCACCAGAAAGACCAAGCCTTGATTAGAAGCTTAGAACTTTCAGCTCCATCCTCCCACCCCTGGGAGAGGAAAGGGACTGGAGATTGAGTTAATGCCAAATGATTTATTCAGTCCTACACTATGAGACCTCTGTTAAAGATCCAAAGGACTGCATTCAGAGAGCTGTGGGTTGGTGAACATAACTAGAAGCTGGGAGGGTGCTGCACCTGGAGAGGTCATGGAAACTTTGAGCCTCTGCCCCATACTTATGCTATGCATCTGAAGGGGAACAGAATTTGCCACCCCTAAATATGTCTCTTTGGCGTAAGGATTATTTTAGGCTGATTACTTTTAAAAAACAGCAGACACTGGAGAAGCTTTGAAAATTGAGAAGTTACTCTTTTGTCAGAGACTTGTATAAGGGCATAAACACATAAGACATGGAAGAGACTCCTATAAGGAAAATCTTCATTTGTAAGCGTGTCCCCTTCTCTGTACCAGAAAGAGGATGACTAAAATTCTAGAAATGCTTATCAATGGACAGGGCAAGGACTTAAATCTGCATAACAAATATAACTTTGTTTACTGTGCTTTGCCTAGTCACTTCCCATAACTGGCTCCTCCCCACCCAACATCTTCTTTTGTCTTTAGCTGAAGATGGTATTTAAGGGGGTGGCTTGGGCCAGTTTGTGGAGTTACTCCGTTTTCCTGGGTCCCTCCCATGTATACAGTAGGTATGCATGTTATTAAATTTGTTTTTCTCCTGTTAATCTGTCATTTATTGGGGAGGGGGGAGGGGTCAGCTACAAACCTAGAAGGGAAGAAGGAAAATAAGTTTTGCTCCCTTACCCATCTCTTCCGTTTGGCTTTTTGGGGTTGTATCCTTTATAATAAACCTATAACAGTAAGTAAGGTGCTTTGCTGAGTTCTAGGAGTCCTTCTAGGAAATTATCAAACCTTGGTGGGAGGGGGTGGGGTGGAGAATACCAAATTTATAGCCAGTTGGTCAGAGGTACTGGGACTTGCACACAACTGGCATCTGAAAAGGGGCAGCCTTGTGGGATGGAGCCCTTTACCTGTGGGGTCTGCATCAGCTATGGATCATTGGTGTCAGAGTTGAATCAAATTTTTGGACAATCCAGAATATGCCACTTTGGCATGATTATTTCAAAGGCAACAGAGGAATAAGAGGGGCAGGAAAAACCCTAAAAACAGCATAAAACTCCTTTTGTAAAGGAAATTTACATTTATAAAGGAATTTCCCATTTGTAAAGGCATCTCCTGGAGGAGAAGGACTCTTAGCAACTCTTAGGAATGGAGAAGACACTGACTTGAATCTGTATAATGAATCTTACTGAACAATCCTTGTTGACCATACTTTTCCTAGTCACCTTCCCGTAACTTACCTCCCTAGCCCCCAAGCCCCTTTTCTTTTGTTTAGCCTCTTCTCTACACTCTATTGCCCTCTGGGATGGCATATAAGCCTGCAAATTCTGAGGGCCTCTTTAAGCCACATTTCTTTGTGAACTTGCATGCGTAGCACTTTATTAAATCTGTTTTTCTCTCCTGTTAATTTGTCTTTTATCAGTTTGATTTTTGCATTCCACTTACTGAACCTTGGAGGATTGAGAAAAAAGTTTTCCTCCTCTATGACATCCTGTTGGTGTCAAGTGGCTGGAAAAGACTGTAGATTTAGCGTTGAAAGGGAAAAAAATCCTAACTATAAGAAAATACACATTTCCCCCAAAATGGTCTATAGTTTTAAGGCAAACCAATACAATTTTCAACGAGTTTATTTGTACAATATAGCACTAAATACATAATTTAATGTATATGGAAGGACAAAAAGCCAAGAATATTCAAGCCATTTCTGTAGAAGAAAAGAAAATGAGATAGCTTATCTAATACCAAATACCTAAAATTACATGTCAATTTTAGTGGTATCATCCACAAGGAAGGATAATCTTAATTTTTTTTTTTTTGAGACACAGAGAGAGAGCACAAGTGGGGAGGAGGGTCAGAAAGAGAGAGGAAGAAGTAGACTCTCTGCTGAGCAGGGAGCCCAACACAGGGCTGGAGCCTAATACAGGGCTTGATCCCAGGACCCTGAGATCATGACCTGAGCTGTAATCAAGAGTTGGCCACTTAACAGACTGAGCCACCCGGGCACCCCTAATAAAGGCCATTTAAAAATGATAAATCATTATATAATTAGGTAGTTTATATCAAATTTAGGCAAACTGGATATTCATATGTAAGTTAATGTCTGCAAGTTAAATAAGACCCAACAATGTGTACAAAACAGATTTAAAACATGAAAACATAAAAATGTGTTTTTTATGCAGAATATTTTCTAGTTTTCTCTTCTCTCTCTCTCTCACTCCCTCCACCTTTTTTCAGATTCAGCCTGTGGTCATGTCTCTGCCTTCATTAAGAAGACAGAAGCCAGCCTAGAGTTCACTGCCAAATCTATAAGCTGCCTATAGCTGTCTGTGCACTCCATTCTCTCTTCCTGCCTGGGTTTGCTAGAGCTCCTAAGACAGAGCTCCATGGACTGGGGGGCTTAACCAATAGAAATGTATTTTCTCACAATATTAGAGATTCGAAGTTTGAGATCAAGGTGTCAGCAGGGTTGGTTTCTGCTGAGGTCTTTCTCCTTGGCTTGCAGATGACTATCTTCTCCCTATGTCCTCACACAATATTCCCTCTGTATGTGTCCATGTCCTAATCTCCTGTTTTTATAAGGACTCCTGTCAAATTGGATCAGAGTCCACTCATATGACCTCACAGATCCATTCATGGTTCCTTTAAAGGCTCTACCTCTTAACAGTCACATTCTGAGGTACTGGAAGTTAGGACTTCAACATCTGAATTTTGGGGGGGACACAATTCAGCCCATAACACTTCTAAGATTTATTTATTTATTTTCAAGGGGGGAGGGGCAGAGCGAGAAGGAGAGAGAAAGAATCTCAAGCAGACTCCCTGCTGAGTGTGTTGCCTGACGTGGGGCTCAATCTCACAATCCTGGATCATGTGCTTAACCAGATGAACCACCCATGCCTCCCCAGCCCATAACACTTCTGTACAATGATGGAGAATCCCCCTGTTGCCCTTAAGAACAACCCCTCTTTTTATGCAGTGGATCCCCTCTGCTCTGGCCTTCTCCAGTACTCCCTCCTGCACCATATCTTCTATCTTTTACATTATTGATTTATCCCTCAGTTCTGGACCTTTCCCATCCCTATACATGCATTTTCTAGTACCCCTTCTTTTAAAAAACGTCCCTTGACCCTAAACTCTCACTCTAGCCTTCCAGCCATAGCCCTATCCCTTTATTCCCTTTTTCAATGTCCTCAATCCACATTGGATCACCCCCCCCACCCCCCAGTTCCAACTGAACATCCACCTCTATCACTCTGATGTTCTTCCTGGGATCTGCAGTGATGCCAGTGTTAATATTGCCAATGTTACTTTTTGACTCTCAGCTTACTCAAGTCTCAGTGTATTTGATACCATTGACCATTCCATCCTTCTTAAAACAGTCTCCTCTCTTGATCTCTGTGACACCAGGCTCCCCTGCTTTTTCTAAGGCCTCTCTGACAACCCCTCATTACTACTAACCTTGTATAAATACACTTTCTCCCTGGGTGATCTCATCCAGTCCTTATGGCTTTAAATCTACTATGATGATGATGTCTATCAGATATATATATCTAACCTGTTTCTCCGCAAACCTCTAAACTCGTACATTCAACAAATTGCCAGATATTACCACTAAGATGTCTAATTCACTCTTTGTTCAACACATACTTTTAATTACTTACTTCGTGTTAATTAATATTCTAGGTGCTTGGGATATGTAAGTGAAAGGTACAAACCAAGAACCCTACTCTTGGGAAGCTTACTTTGAACAACTTCCACCCCGTGAATTCACACATACTCTTCCTCCACCAGACTCCTCCAGTCACTGATGTGAATCAGCCATCCAGCTGTGGAAGTCAAAAAGCTAGCAGTTACACACGATTTCACCCTTTTGTTTCCCTTCCACACCTAACCCATTGGCAAACCTTATTGGCTCTTCTTCTAAAATATATCCCAGATTCATCCTCTTCATTCTATTTCCATTGCTACCATCCTATTCCAAGCCACCACCATCACTTACAGAGATGACTGAAACAAACTTCCACTGTTCTTATTTCCATCCTTGCTTTCCTATAATTTATTCTCTTCACAGCAACCTTAGTAATCTTTAAAAAATACATGTCACGACACAAACACATACCTCTACACATTCACAAGAAGTGTTAAAATCTAAAAGAGTGGTAGAACTAAGAACGTCGAGCAGCTAGAACACTTCCACATCTCTGAAGGGAGTAAAAATTGGTGTAACTTAGAAAAACAGTAGAAAACTTCAAAAACAGCATCATCCACTAAAACTGAAAATGTGCTCACTCTGTGATCTAGCAATTCTACTCTAGTATTTGCCCAACAGAAATGCATACATATGTACATTATAAGATATGTGGGGCGCCTGGGTGTCTCACTTGGCTGAGCATCCAACTCTTGGTTTCAGCTCGGGTTTGATCTTGGGGTCGTGAGATCGAGCTCCGCATTGGGCTCTGTGCTCAGTGGGGAGTCTGCTTGAGATTCTCTCTCCCTCTCCCTCTGTCCCTCCTGCTGATGCCCTCTCTCTATATACATACATACATACATACATACTTACGTAAATAAGAGATATGTACAAGAGGGGCACCTGGCTGGCTCAGTCATAGAGCATGCAACTCTTGATCTTGGGGTTATAAGTTTGAGCCCTACGATGGGTGTAGAGATTATGTAAAACAATAAAAAGGTATATACAAGAATGTTCATACAACAGAATACTCTACAGCAATGAGAAAGAACAAACTATTGCTATGCACAACAATATGGATAAATTTTACAGATGTAAGGTCCAACAATCGAAGTCAGACATAAAGAAGCAAGTGTTGTATGGTTTTATTTACATTAAAATTCAAACATAAGCAAAACAAATCCGTGACAGAAGTCAGATCATGGTAACCTTTGGAGAGGTGGAAGTTGCCATAACATCCTAATTCTTGATCTAAACAATGATTATTTGGGTATGTTCCTTTTTTTAACAAAAATTTGAATTGTACATTTATAATCTGTGTACTTTTTTTTTTAAAGATTTTATTTATTTATTCATGAGAGACAGAGAGAGAGAGAGAGAGAGGCAGAGGGAGAAGCAGGCTCCCAAGGAGCAGGGAGCCCGATGCAGGACTCGATCCCAGGACCCTGGGATCATGACCTGAGCCGAAGGCAGACGCTTAACCATCTGAGCCACCCAGGCGCCCCTAATCTGTGTACTTTTATGTGTGTAAATTACACTTCAAGTAAAAGTTTACTTTTTAAAAGCCCTGCCAATAAGCCATTCTTGTCAAAAGGTATAAAATTTGAATTTGAATCTAATCATGATTTTAGAGCTATATTCTAATTTATAAGAAATATGGAAAACAGAAGAACAAGTAACACAACCCCTTGAGGAAGCAAACTAACAACTACAGAACATGGGACATATTGAAAGACAACTGCCTTATTTGTTGTAAAAGTCAATGTCAAGGAAAAGAAAGAAAAAAGAGAAAGGGCGGGGGGTCGAGGGAAAGAAATGTATTGCAACTGAAATGACACTTCTTTTTACTACTAACACGTTATAAAAAATGGAAGCATGACTGTTATAAAAATGCAGAAACTTCAAATTAAAAATTGCTTTCTTTTTCTCCCTCATTCTCCAGACATTCTGAATGTTCTACAATATTGTGTTGTTCTGCCAGATTTTTTTTCAATTACAATGTATCTTAGAAACGCCTTCATAGTAGTACATATGAATTTACCTTTGTTTAAATGGGCTGGGTATTTTTCTAACATTTGTATCATTAAGTAGTATTATTCCATTATTTTCTATTAAAAACTAGATTATAATGCTGCTGATCATTGTATATGTATTTTTATCTCCTGGAAGTGGGATTGCCTGATCAAAATAAATGCACATTTAAATTTTTATTAGAATTTGTTAAATTTTCTTCCAAATGGGTGGTACCAATTTATGCTTCCACAATATATGTGCTTACCCATTAACCCACACTTTGCCAAGAGTAGATAATATCAATCTTTAAATTTCTGCCAATCTGATAGATGAAAGCAGTATTTTTGCTTCATTTGCATTTATTTTATTTTTAATAAGGTTGAACATTTTTTGTAAGTTTGTTGGCCATTTAGATATTTTTATTTTAATATCTTTTTAATATATGTTGCTGATTTTTCTAATGGGCTATTCAGCATTATTTTCTTTTTTTAAGATTTTATTTATTTATTTATTTAGAGAGAGAGAGCATGCACGAATGAACTGAGAGGAGGGGCAGAGGGAGAGGGAGGGGAAAGAATCTCCAGCAGACTCCCTGTTGAGTGCAGAGCCTGATGCAGGGCTCCATTTCACCACCATGATCTCAGAGATCAACAGTCAGACGCTTAACTGACTGAGCCATGCAGGTGCCCCTATTCAGCATTATCTTAATGATTGGTGGGAGCTCTCAATATGTTAGGAATATTAATACATTATTTGCATTTTTTTTTGCACATATTTTCCCAGTTCTTCATTTTTCTTCAAACTATTTTTACTTTCTTTTGTTGTACAGAAGTTTTTCATTTTATGCTTATTTTTATTTTCTTTTATGGTCTCTGTGGAAAGATTCATGCTCAGAAAGCCCTTCCCCATTAATTTGTTCCTGTGTTTATTCTTTCAACATATTCTTATCTCACACCTGCTAAAATGCCTCTAGGTATGAAGCCAAGATGGCTGCTCTCCCAAAGCAGAAAGTCTAGTGGGGTGAAACAGAACACTCATAAGTAAATAAACATGAACAAGAGAATCTTAGGCAGTGGCATCTGCTCTGAAGGCCACAGAATGGAATAGGGAGAGACTGGTGTGGAAGATTTGTCCTTGAGTGGTGATGGTCACAGGAAGCCTGAGGAGGCACCTTTTGAGCTGCAATATGAAGATGGAGGCCAGAGGGTTCCAGGGATTAGCCGTAAGGCAGGAATGTACTTGGCAGGTTTGAGGGTCTGAAAGCTGCAGCAGAATGAACCTGGGGAACCAAAGGGGCCAGGGTCCCCATGGTCTGGAAGGCATAGACCAAGCAATGGAGCTTGGACTCCATCTTGAATTCTGAGAGGCCACTGGGGGTGTTTAAGAAAGAGGACTAAAGAAGTAACCTGCATTTTTTCAAATACGTCTGCTTTTTTTATGATGAAACATACCCCAAAGTAGAGAAAATTATAATAGTCTGTTACACACTTACCTACCCATTCTGTTCTTATGTATTTTTATGGGAATCCTAGACGTCTTGTCTTTGAACCCTAACTTCACAGTTCATCTCTAATAACTAAGAGTTTCTTTTCTTTTTCATGTAATCACAATGCCACCATCACACTAACAAAAGTAACAGAGTTTCTTAATATCATTTAATATCTAGTCCATAATAAAATTTTTCCAATGATCTCGAAACTTTTTTTCTAACAGTTGGTTTGTTCAAAGCAGGATAGTAAGTAGCCCCACATATTGCATTTAGTGAGACGTCTCTTTAAATTCTTTTAACCTAGAGCAGAACTTCATTCCTTTTGTCCCTCCCCTCCACTATCCAACATTCTGCCTTAAACTACAGATTGTAGCTCATCTTCCTTCCTTCCCTCTTTCTCATTCCTCCTTCTATCTTCCTCCAATAAATATTTATTAAAATCCAAGCCCTGTACTGGGCATTGAGGAGACTCTTCGTGGTTTCTGTCTTCCTGGAGTGTATATCTGTGTCTTCATTTCTCCAACGCCCTTTAACTCTGTTACATGAGTAACCATCCTGAAGGATACAAAGGCACCTCTCTTTCTCCTGCTCAGAAAATTCAAGCATTTCCCATTTTCTGCAGAACAACTGTAGAGACATGACATAGATGGGAACTGGACTCCCAGCTCCACCTGGTCATGGGGCTGAACCAGGCAAAAGATACTTGGACTTTATCTTTGGGCACCACATTTTGGATGAACCGGATAGCACAGGCACTTCTGTAGCAGCCTAATTTACACCTTGAAATTAGCAAGAGCACTAAGTAAGAATACGAGGCCATGACGTAGTTCCTGTTATTACCACCACTCTCTGTGCCACATTAGAATTGAGGAATTGCTGTGGGCCCCAGTTCTTGCTACTTGCTCATGTGAAGACTGAATAAAATGATACATCTAAGCTCCTTCGTATGGTGCCCGGCACAAAGAAGGCACTCAATAAAGCATAGCTTTTTAACTGTTATTAATAAAAACATAAAAATAAAATAAAATAAATCAAACACACCTGTGCAAACTTTCATGAATTCTCCTAAGTTATTCAGTTTCACGGAATATTGCTGGGCAATCTATGGCTAATGCAACCCAGGAACTGAATTTTTAATTTAATTTCAACTTCCATTTTTTTTTTTTAAAGATTTTATTTATTTGACAGAGAGAGTGAGAAAGCACAAGCAGGGGGAAGCAGTAGAAGGAGAGGGAGAAGCAGGCTTCCCACTGAGCAAGGAGCCCGATACGGGGCTCAATCCCAGGACCCTGGGATCAGACACTTAACCGACTGAGCCACCCAGGCGCCCCTAATTTCAACTTCCATTTTAAGAGCCACCCATGGTTACTGGCTACCATGTGGGGAAATGCAACAGTCAGCAACTCTGACCAGGTCCTATTTGCCTTTTCACATGCTATTGAAAGTGGGAAGCCAATTTGTCTAAACAGTTTTGCCTACCCAACATCTCTCCTTTAAGTATCAAAACCTCTCTTTTCCATTTGGGTAAACCCTGTCCTTGATATTATCTCCTGGGATGGGTACGTCACTCTGGCTTGGCTTGTGGTGGGAGTGGGGGACAATAACTAGGCCAGATTGGTCAGGGTCAGTCTTGAGACTCTTGTAGGAACTATCTAGAAAGAGATGCTCTGTCTAAGGTTGCTCTTATGTGAAGAGAACCTGCCTGGAAATTAAACCATCAGAGAAGAAGATGGAAGCAGGGGATGGACAGTTTCTTGATAACATTATTTGAGTACCTAGATCCAGCTTTTCCTGAAGTCATTACTATCACTACACTTTACAGTTACATGAACCAGTAAATTCCTTTAACTAATGCCATTGTGAATTAGGTATATATCACTTGCCACTAAAAACATCCTGACTAAGAGACACTCTGCCATCTACCTAGAATCCCTTTGTATTTCTTATCCACCAACTGAGAATTTACTTTAAAACCCAGCACAAATATCACCTTCTCTGTGAAGCCTCCCTAAAGCATGAAGGCAGAAATAACTGCTTCCTTTGTGGTGCTTCCATATCTCCCATTATATGTTTATCTCTGCAGTGAACAAAGTATATTAAGGCTGAGGTTATAATTCACCCCTATTCATCTCTCTTTCATCTTTGTAATGTCAGTACGCACCATATCCTAGCACACAGTACTCATTCAACACGTTTGGTTAAATTGAAGATGAATCTCTTCTACTTTAAGTTATTATAGCCTCATATTTTATGTAGTTTGTTGCTGCCTTTATCCATTAAGATAAGTATGTTTCTTATGTTGAGCCATATGAAATTGCTGATATTTGACATTTTGGGCTCCAAAAGCAGCAATTTCATACAGTTCAACATAACAAATACTGACAATTATTATAGATATCTTAAAGGCATTTACCATATCCACAGTCAGTGGTCAGAAAGCTACAAGCCTAAATACTAAGATAATAAAGGAGCAGAACAAATGACCAGTACTAAGGAGTGTCATGCATATGTGAAATGTTCATTTATTTAGCAGACACTTAGACTGCACTTACCTTATTCCAGGCACTATTGTAAGTGCTTCACAGGGATCAATTCATTCCATCCTCATAACGAGCCCATGAGGGGGGCACTATTATGATCCTCATTTGACAGATGGCAAAACTGAGGCAGAGAGGTTCGGTATTTTGCCTAAGGTCACAAAATGATAAAGTGACAGAGCCAGGAGTCTAACCCATGGAGTCTGACTCCAGACAGGGTCCTTGTTCTAAAGCACACATTATGCTAACTCTTAACCACAACGCTACATGGTGCTGGCAGAACTATTAGAGAAGTCGTCTATCCAACACAGTCAATTGGAAGTTGCTTATTGATGTGAGTGCAAGGAACCCACGCCAGCTCTCTATTTACTGCTGCATAATACACCTCCCCAAACTTAGTGGCCTAAAACCACAACCATTTATCATGCTCTCGAGCTCCATGGGGCAAGGAATTAAGACCGGCACGAGGGGATGGCTTGTCTCTGCTCCATAATGCCTGGGACCTCAGAGGGAAAGACGAAATGGCTAGGGGCTGGATGACTTGAAAGCTGAGCTCAGTTGAGTCTGTGGACCCAGTACCCACATGTAGATCCTCCAAACAGCTTGAGCTTCTCACAACATGGCAGCGGGATTCAGAGAGGCCAAATCCAGAGAGCAAACATTCCAAGAGGAAGAGAATGAAGTTGCAAGGCTTCTTTTGACCTAACCTCTGAATTGGTGCTGCGTCACCTTCTATACCTAGGAGCAAGGCACCGAGACCAGCCCAGATTCAAGGAGGGAGAATTAGGCTCCACCTCTGTGTGGGAGAGGAGCAAGGTAACACAGCAGGTGAGAAAGATAGGGTCACAGCACTTTTGGAATCATAACTGGCACAGAGTCACAGAGACTGTTGTCAGAGCAGTAGGTCCTGGAATATTTTCAGCTGGAAACTACTGAACCAGCAGCTTGAACACTAGGAGGGGTATTATCTCATGAAATGAAAGGGCCAGAGGCAGGGCAAGTCCAGAATTATTTAGTTGTTCAGTGATGTTCATCAAGGCCCCCAGTGCTTACTATCTTTCCACCCTGCTACCTTTAGCACATCCAAAACGTTTCAGTCCTTGGTTGTAGGTCGGCTGCAGCAATTCCAAGCATCAGGAGACAATGTCAAACAAAGAAAAAAGAAGGATATTTATTCCCACAAAGCTCTTTATTTTTTTTTTAAGATTTTATTCATTTATTTGAGAGAGAGCATGAGAGAGAGAGCACAAGCAGGGAGAGCAGCAGAGGGAGAAGCAGACCCCCTGCTGAGCAAGGAGCCCAATGTGGGACTCAATCCCAGTACCCTGAGATCATGACCTGAGCCGAAGGCAGCCATTTAACCTACTGAGCCATGCAGGTGCCCCCCACAAAGCTCTTTAAGTGACAAAGAATAACCTCCTCCCCAAACCTCATAGCCAACTTAGCTTCAGGTCACATTGGTCAGGCACCTGACCTTGCCTATGTTCACACCATATCTGAAAAGGAAGCAGGGAAAGAAAGGATCTAGCATTGTGGCTTCATAGTAAGAAGCGCTTCTGCTAATAAGAAAAAGGAGGAAGGAGAATCACCATTGAGTCACCAGTATCTGCCACAAATACAGGTAACTATCCTTTCACTTAGCAATTATTAGCTGATTGCTAATCATGCATCAGGCACAGCACTAAGAGGCAGGCAGAGCAATGAATAAGACAGACAACATCCCTGCCCTCATAAAGCTTACAGTCTGGCATGGAAAAGAACATGTAACAGGCAATTACATAATTAAATACAAACGTGATAAATGCTATGAAAAGAAGTATGCAATCAATGCACAATTTGCTATAATAAAAAATATTTCTTCCCAGAGGTTTATTGAAATGAAAGACAAGAATACAGTTATAAAATCTAAAAGAAGCACAAGGTCCTTAGTAAGCCTAAAAAGGTAATCATTGAAAACTATGAATGCTCCCATTGTGTAGGAGAGTGAAGCACCATATATGGCAGATAGACATGTCCTCATCAGTAGAAGAGTTACTCCACCAAGGGTCAGAGACAGTTCATTGGGATTTACAGCAATCGCAATGAACTCTCTGAGACTATCTGACCTTCTATCCAACTGCATGCTCACCAAACAGACTTCGTCACTTACCTGGACACCAGACTGGAATTTTCCAGTCTCTGCAAATCTATATCTGTCACAATAAAATGTTATTTTGGTCGATTTAACGTGGGTGTGAACAGTCTTAGGCCTGATCCCTTTTCAGTGACCTGAAAACTGAGCAGACAGATCTTCAAAGCCAAAAACACAGACTGGGAACCCCCAGTGAGCCCCACTCTGTGCATTCGCAGGATGGGAAGCTGGCCTTGCCCATGACAGCACTAAAAACCCACCTTATACATTCCTTTGATAACAGCTATGGCATCAGCCAACTGCTGATTGTAGCATTTTCTTATGATGTCCTCATTCTGCAAACCAAAAATAAGTACAATGAACACCATACTGAATTTCCAAATATGATTCTCTCACCCTACTAAAGGACTCAGTATAAAACCATCATTCAGATCATCACAAATCTTGTGAAAACTCCAATTTGTAATCATTTCTCCAACACTATAGCTATTACACTGCATTCAATTTTTTAAAAAGATTTATTTATTTATTTTTGAGGGAGAGAGAGCACGCACATGAAAGATTACATGCATGTGAGCAGGGGGAGGGGCAGAGGAGAGGGAGACAGAGCATCTCAAGAAGACTGCAGGCTGAGCCCAGAGCCCAACACAGGACTCGATCTCACGACCCTGAGATCGTGACCTGAGCCGAAATCAAGTCAGCCACCCAACTGACTGAGCCACCCAGGTACTCCACACTGCATTCAATTTTTACTTAACTATAAGCAATAGAGAGCTCAAATGGATAAAATAAATATAGATAATTTGAACATTTTATTTCACTTTACATATTTAAGTCTTTTTACTGTCTTCCTAGAACTGCTCTTAAAAATAGTAAAACCTATTTGTAATTCATATCCTCTCCTGGTCCTTGTACCTTTTGAATGGGATATGCTCATAAAAAGAAATCTAGAGCCACTAATCCATAAAACAGAGTCATTTTCTGATTAATCAAATCAGTTGACCATTGTTTTGGATAACAATGGAGTGCAAACAACAATTAGGCTTTAGTCAGACAGAACTGGATTTCAGTATTATTGTGCCACTTTCAATCTGTCTGACCTGAAGCAGGTTACTTAACCTTGGCATCTCAGTTTCCTTATCTGTAGATCAGGAATAATCGGGTTTCATTTAAGCATTGTTGAGGGACTTATGGAGGAAACACATTTAAAAGGCTTATAGTGGTTCTCAGAATGGTGGAGTCAATAGAAGATGAGGGGTTTGTGTGTGTGTATTATAACTGAGGAAAAGCAGTCCCTATTCTTAATGACAGATAAATATGCTAACCTGACCAAAGAATTTAGGAAATTCCTTGAAGCAGCTGAGTTTTCAAGCCTTTGGCCCTTACAGAGATAATAAGTACAAATAATATCCTATAAAATTGTGCTTAAGAGCCAGATCTCAAGCATCAAACTGTCTGGCCAGGAAAATAAACTCTGCTGTTTAACTGGTGGCCTTGAGCAAGTTAATTAAACTTCCTGGGCTTCAATTTCCTCATCTGTAAAAGAGAGATAATAATTGCACCTACTTCATGAAGTTAGTGTGAGGATTAGATTAATTTGCATACAGAGTACTTACAAAGTTCCTGATACAAAGGAAAGCTATTATATGGATTAGCTATTACATGAGACACAACATATGCAAATTAAATTGCCCCCCACACTAGTTGCTAAATTCAAAACTGTAGTACATACCTATCTAAGCACAAGATCAATCCACATATAAAACAAAGGAAATAAGAGAACTTGTACCTCTTGATAATGTTTTTCGATTGTTAGGATCCTGTCATGTAGAGCAGTGAAGAGATTGAAAGACTCTTCTTTAAGACTGTCCTCAAATTTCAACTGAAGCAATTGTTTGAGGAACCCAAAATCCACTTGAAGAGATCTAATAATCTGAAAAATGGAAAAACATACATTATTGAAGAGAGTAAGGGCACTCTGTGTAAAGATTCTAGTACATTGCCTGGTTCTGGGTGTAGAAAAGCAAATTTTGATACGTCTCTTTGGCATACTGATTATTTTAGGCTGATTATTTTTAAGAAACTGCAAACGCAGGAGAAACTCCAAAACTGAGTAGAAGTTACCCTTTTATAAGAGACATTTACATTTAGAAGGGAAAGCTCCACTTGTAAGGGTGCCTTCCCTAGCTATACCAGCAAGAAGGGGATGAGTTAAAATCTCTAGAAACTCTTATGCAGATTTAAACCTGCATAACCATCATATCCTTGTTTATTGTGCTTTTCCTCATAACCTCGCTTAACTGCTCCCCTCCTCCCCCAACATCATCTTTTGTCTTTAGTTGAAGGTGGTATTTAAGGCCATTTCAGAGAGTTACTCAGTTTTCCTGGGTCTCTCACTTGTATTCAGGAGGTGTACATGTTACTGAATTGTTTTTCTCCTGCTAATCTGTCTCCTGTCAATTTGATTCTTAGACCAACTAGAAGAATGTTGAAAGGTAAAGAAAAAATTTTTCCTCCCCAACATGGGCATATGACCTGGAATGTAGTTAGGGGCCTGTCCTGCTTTTTAAGAATACCTCTGGAATATGGTATACATTGGAGAACTCCAGTTAATCTGCTAAATTAATATATGCTAATGGAGTAAGGGAGAGAAGGTTCTTGGTCATTTCTTCCCATCCAGGATAAAATACCTGGGTTAACAACAACCCTTTATCATACCTCCAAAAGGTATAGTTCAAGATGCGGATGTTAAATCAGAAAAGATAGGCAAAAATCAACATTTGTTGTGAATTTACTAGCCAAGCAAACCAGCATGTTGACTAAGAATCATTTCTGATCATCAAAACATATAATGTGTTTTTGTCTCCCATCATCTATTTAAAATGTATTCACTAGGCAATCTTCCTCTGCCCTGAATGGAAACTCTAATCAATTCCAGGGCCTTTCTGCTCATTCTTGGGAATAGAAAATCCTACTGTCACTCAAAACACAGCCTCAAAGTGGCATTTAGAATATTATTACCATGAGTTAAACACATTCAAAGTAAGACTGGGAGATCATTGCTGCTCCTTCCTCAGCCCCTATGAATATAGAGCTTTTTTTTCTTCTTCCTACTGTTGGGGGTCCTCTGTTGTTTTAGATCATTCTACTGGATAGGGCCCAGAATGACTCCATGATGATGCACTTTCTCTCTCTCTTTCTCTTTCATAGGCCACATATGGTCCATAGGAAACAATCACACATTCCTCACCCCAACAACTTTGGAAGTATAGAATGATCCCAACTTAGCGACTCCATCTTCCTAGTTTCCTTAAGCATGGATCAGCACCAGTCCTCTGTGTTTTCCAAAAGCAGCAAACGTACTTCAGGTTCCATACAAGCCTGCTTTACTAGCTTTGAGTTGAGGAAGATCGTTTCTGGTACCTCTTCCCCTATAAAGAGCATGGTAATAGCGCTTTCTCAATCAGTAATTTTTCCTCTGCACCTCCTGACTCTTTTTTTATTATCCTTGATCTATTTCAAAAGCTAAGAGTCATTGATCTGATATGCAACATTCCTTTTGCAAATCCTGCAAATGGGATCTAACTCAAATTCACTTTGGAATTTTATACCTGGTGTACTAGCATCCTGGAAAGAATCTCATTTTAGTATCCTGAAACTATAGATAAGATTTTATTTTGCAGATGAGGATAATAAGACTTCAAGTGGTTAATGACTATCTAATGCAACATTGCATGACCAGTAATGGAAGGCCCAGATTTAAACAGTTATGACTGACTCATAGCCCTATTTCTTTATATCATGTTGTCAACTCACAAAGGGTACTATGTTGACAAGTCATTTTTAAAAAATATTTGAAAGCAAGTGAAGTCTTAAGGAATTCCTTAAATTCCAGGAACAGGCAGAGATGACTTTGCCTTTAGAAGACCCAGTCCTGTATGGACTGCATGTTCTGAGGAAGGAAGGCACAGAAATCCTGTATGGTCAAACAAATTCCACTGGATCTAAGACTCCCACAGATCACTATAAACTCTAGATAAAATAGGAACAAAACACAATCATTATTCTGGAGAATAAACAGAAGCAGGAGAATCCAGGAGGGGATTCAAAAATTGGAGGAAGGAACTGATGCAAGGAGAGATGCCTGCTGGGGTGGCTGTGTTCGGTGACCTCACAAGGCAGCCAAAACTCAAATAGAAATCATTGGCCTTTATGGTCTGAATAATAAAGGGACAGAGCAACCACAGATGCTGGATGTGATTGTGTGGGCTTCCTAAAAAGAAAAAAACCAAAGAGAAGGAGTGCAAAATCTGTATATAAACTCAGAACAAACCTCTGGGTGATCCCCAAAACACACATACATAGAACAGACTGTAAGCAGCCCAAGGAGATTTGGGCTGTCAACGAAGAGACATTTGCAGTTTGAATCCAAACAAGTTTATTATGTGCTAAAACAAAGATATCAACAGTCTTCAGGAGAATATGTACATAAATATCAGAAGCCAGAACATAACACTCACAATACCCAAGATATAATTCAAAATACCTGATTAAAAAAGAAAAAAAAAACCAGGAAAATGTGATTCAGTCCCAAGAAAAAACATCATTGAGACCAAGACCAGTATTACCCAAATGTTGGAATTATTAGGCAATGATTTTTAAAGCAGCTATTATAACTATGCAGGAGGAAGTAAGGAAAATATATGCTTATAACAAATGGGGAAAAAATAGGCAATAAAGAAAACAAACAGAAATTCACGAGTTGAAAACTAAAATGTCTGAAATTAAAAATTCACTGGAAGAGTTTAATAGAAGAATAAGGATGATGGGAGAAAAGTATGTGAACTTGAAGATAAATCAGTAGAACAAAAGAAAGAAAATTTTTATTTTATTTATTTATTTTTTTTTAAAAAATTTTATTTATCTATTTGACAGAGAGAGAGACAGCAAGAGAGGGAACACAAGCAGGGGGAGTGGGAAAGGGAGAAGCAGGCCCCCCACAGAGCAGGGAGCCCAATGAGGGGCTTGATCCCAGGACCCGGGGATCACGACCTGAGCTTAAGGCAGACGCCCAATGACTGAGCCACCCAGGCGCCCCAAAAATAATTTTTAAAAATTTAATAAGTGAACAGAAATTGGGGACATGTAAGTCCATAATCAGAGGTATAACATGCAAGTAACTGGAGTTGCAGAAGGAGAGGATACAAAGAGTAGGGTAGAAAAAAATATTTGAAGATATAATGGCCAAAAAGCTCCCAAATGTGGTGAAAAACAAAGATTCAAGATGCTGAACAAACCTCATGCAGGATAAATACATATGAACCACACCTAGGTACATAATAATTCAACTGCTGAAAACCAAAGATAAAAAGAAAATCTTTTTTTTTTTCTTAAGTAAGCTCTATACCCAACGTGGGGCTTGAACTCATGACCTCAAGATCAAGAGTGGCATGCTCTACTGACTGAGGCAGCCAGGCACCTCCAAAAGAAAATCTTGAAAGCAGACAGAAAAGAAAACAAGTACATACAGAGGAATAACTTTTGGGATGATTAAAGTTTTCTTATTAGAAACCAAGGAAGTCAGAAGAGCTATGCTACAGTGAAAAGAAAAAAAAAAATACTTATCAATCTAGAATTCTATAATCAATGCAACATTTTAAATAAAGAAAACTATGAGAATTTATTGCCTTGACTGAGAATTGCTAAAGAAATTTCTTCAGGGTAAAAAGAAATATTACAGGCTGGAAACTTAGATTTTCAGGAAAGAATGAAGAGCATTGGAAATAGTACATATCCAAATAAATATAATGGATTGGTTTTTCCTCTTATTTGTGTAAGATATATAAGAATGTTTAAAGCAAACATCATAAGCTGAGTGTATAATGTATGTAGATGTAACACATATGATAACCCTGGCATAAAGGACAGGGGAGGGTGGTAAATGGATCTATACAATTGCAAGGGTATTACATGTTATGTGAGGTTGTACAATACTACCACTAAGTAGACCATGCTCTTTGCTGAAAGAAGAATCAAGGGATCTTTAGGAAGAATGAAAATTAAACTCGAAAATAAGTAAGAGATATAGGAAGTAATGGTGAGAAAGAAATTAGTGAATGTGAGCAAATCAAAACAAATATTAACTGTATAAAATAATGATATGAATAGGTAACTACAAAAATATTAGAAAAAGAGGTAGAACTGACATACTTGAGAATAATAATATGTAAGATAGGGGGTGATTATAGATAAAGGTAGTAGGTTTCTTGCATTATTTGACAGAAATTAGAAATTCTGGCTACATGCAGACACTGTAAAACCAAGTGCACATGTTCAAACTGGAGGCAACCATTAAAAGAATAAAGATACCGTGATTAACTTAATTCCCAGTAGAGGAGAGAATAGGTACTAAAGAAAGTTTATCAATCCAATGAAAAGTAGGGAGGTAGGAAAAAAGAAGTATAAAAGAAGAAGAAGCTAAAGAAAAATTACAGAATAAGTTGGCAGAAAAATAAAAACAAAAATAAATAAAATAAAATAAAAAAAAAAAATAAAATAAAAACACAGTAATTATTAGTATTAGTAATCACAACTAATATTAAGAGAATAAACTAGTTGTTGAAAAAGATTATAAGATTGGATATTTTCTAAACCTACTATCTATAATCTGTAAAATTATACCTAAAATGCAACACAGAAATGAGGTCAGTGTAAGAACGAGAAAGATTTACCAGGCAAACACTATACCAAAGAATGTTGATATAAGGATATTAGCATTGAACAGAATGGCAAAATATATATATTCACATACATATATATACACACATACACATATACACATACATATGCATATACACTCTCAACTAGTAACAAATGAAAATTATTTTTAATTTCTTATATCCAGGGCACAATGACAAAGACTGACCTCACACGAAGCCTTGGTACAAGTTGCAAACACCAAATAATTTGTCTCACAAAGAATTTTCACTGATAACAGAGGACTGAATTTAAAAACCAACAACATAACAATAACTAAAAAGCATACTTGGAAAATGTTAGAGCATTTCAATCTAATATTAATAAATATTAAAAGCATTAACTAATAAAAATAATTAGTATTACGAATACTAATAAAAATGCTACATTTCAAAATTTGTGGGGTGAAGGTAAAGAAGTAATTTGTGGGAAATATAAGCCTGTAAATGCTTATAAAAGAAAAGAGGGGGCCACAAAAATAATGATCTATAGGCATTGTAGCTGACAACCACTATCCATTACACTGGTTCTTCCTTACTGAGAGGACTAGGACTTTGTCCAGACAGAAATATGTCCAACTAAAATGCTCACTACTCTAGAACTCCTCCCAGTTAAGGTGGTCAAGTTAAGGCCAATGATAAATAAGCTGGGGTTTTCTATAGAAAGTTCCTGCTTTCCTATCATGGCCACCACCACCAGCCCTCCCTACTTCTCTCATAGTCTCCGTCCTGTATGAAATGCAGATGGAGGCTGGAAGTGTAGCAGCCATCTTGCTACTGTGAGGTCAGAAATATGAAAGCAAAAGCCATGCACTAATAACAGAGATTGAAAAAGATAAAACAAGTGTGGTATATAGATGACAACAGAGAGCTACTGCCTCAACTACAGATGTCTAATTCTAAGTGACTTCTTATTTGATTAAGCCAATATAGTTGCATTTCCTAAAAATAGAGCTTTATGACATCCTAACTGATACTGAGAGCCAACTCAAGGAATCAGAAAAAGAAAACAAAGTGAACACAAAATAGTAGAATAAATTAAAAAATAAAGATAAGAAATTTATGAACTAGAAATAAAGATATGATAGAGAGGATTAACAAATGTAAAAGTTGGGTCTCTGAAAAAAAATAATGAAATAGATAAAACTGCCAACATTCATCTAGAAAAAAAAGAAGAGGTATGCACACAACATTAGCTTTTTATTTTTTAATATTAAAATTTAAAAAAATAGGTAACTACAGACACAATAAAGATTTAAAAATAAGACAGTCAACAATATGCCAATAATTTGAAAACTTGACAAAATAAATACTTTTATAGAAAAACATAATGTCAAAACTGACCCAAGAGGATTTAAGAGAACCTTAATATATCCATAACAAGATAAAAATAGCAATAAAAATAAGCACATACAGTTTTGCAAGCAAGTTCTAACAAACATTGAAGAGATAGATAATTCCAACCTCATGCCAACTATTCCAGAGAATAGACTAAGGAACATCTTCCAACTTATTCTATGAAATACTATGACCTTGGTACTGAGATTGAACAACAATAGTATAAGAAGAAAAGAAAAATATAGGACAGTCTCTTATGAACATGAATGGAAAACAATCATTAGTAGAATTATACAAATGATGCAGAAAACAGAAGGAAATATTATAGTCCCGTTGGGTTCATTCCAGGCTTACTGTTCAAAAGTCAATTTTCACATCATCACATAAAGAAAAAAAAACATATGACTCAATAGACCCATGAAAAGCATTCAAATCCCGTCATTCATTATATTTTTTAGATGCCTTTCATCAATTAAAAATAGAGGAAACACCCTTAATCTGATATAAGCATAAGAATTTGGTTCAGCTGGATTTTAAAAATCCAAATAACAAAAGCACAAAAGAGAAATAAGTTTATTTCTCTTTCACTAGAAATTGAGTAGGCAATCAGGGGTGAAAATGACCTAAGATCCTTCTATCTTATCACTATACTGTATACTGCCTCAAAATCAGGGCACAAATGGTAGCATCCGTGTTCTAGGCACAGAAATAAGGAAAGGAAGGGAGGGAAGGAGGGAGTGAGGAAAGGAGGAAGGGAGGAAGGGAGAAGAGGAGGAGGAAGTGAAGTAGCAAACAGTAAGTGCACGGTGAGCTGTTTCTTAAAGAAGGTTCCCAAAGCTGCCACATAATATTTTAATCTAATTCTACTACCAGAACTTGGTCATTTGGACATGCCCAGTTGCAAAGAAAAAAAGTTATAAAACTTTTCTGAAGGTATTACTAGAAAAGGCAACAAACTGGCAAGTATGTAAGAAAAGAGACACCTCCAAAAGTTACTAGTGGGGGTGTAAACTGGTACAATCTCCGTGCAGAGCAATTTGGCAATATCCTTCAAAATGACTAATGCATACATCTTATGACTCAGAAATTCCACTTTGAAGTTTATGCCACAGATTGGCTGGCCTCTGAATATGTACAGAATTCTTCATCACGGTAGAAGATTTGAAACATCCAAAATGTCCATTTTTAGGGGAATAGCTAAATAAATGATGTACATTTTATGATGGATAGATACACTTGTGAAAATGACGAGGACACTACCAATATGGGATGATTTTCAAGTTATACTGTTAAGTGAAAAAACAGAAACAAAGTACACGAGAGTATTTATAGTAGTATGCTATCCAGTGTGACAGTTTTATTGATTAGGGATTTTAATAACTCTTGATATCCGAGGTGTATGAAATGTTCTGTTTCTTTACAATCAAAAAAGATCCAAAGGAAATATGGTGGAAAGTCAAGATTTGACAAAGCTGTATGGTGGGTAACACAGTGATTCATTATATTACTCTCCACATTTTTCTACAATCCAAAAGTATTTCATAATTTCTAAAAAGTAGCATAAATAGAAAATTCCAAAGAGAGTAAAAACATACTTCACTAAACTGGTTAACATATATAAGCATGATATAAATATAAACAGTAGTTGATACAAATTATTTTTAAAAACACGACTGTCGTCCAATTCAGCTTATAAAAGACGCTAAGATTAAAATTTTTAGTCATTTCAACTCTGCGAAGGAAAGAGACATCAAGGCAAACAATACCCAAAATAATCTCAGAAGTTTGAAAACAAATCCAATTTACCCGTATTAGCTTTTCTGTAGATGAACTCAACTCTTTTAGTGGCAGAATTTCACTGTAATCTGTTTGAGTAGCATGATCTGTGCAGAAAAAGCCAATCTTCAAATCATCTGAAATACTAAGTCTGGAGAAAAAAAAATGGAGAGTAAAAGTGCCAAGAAGTGCCACAGCCATCTGGTGACCACAAGTGGGGCCAGCCAAAGGGCAACGCCAGTACATAGATGATGAGTTTTTTTTAAAAATCAGAAATAATTTTGACTACCAACTTTGTTTAGCTATTGACTCAGCTAGCTCTAAAACCTGTCATACCTCTGGCCTTCCTGCAGTGTCATATAATAAATGCACCAATTGGTGAGAGCGTCTGTCAGTCAGAGCTGAAAGCATGCTGATATCCTAGCTATGTGACATTATGTAAATTACTTAATCTTTCTGTGCCTTAGTTTCCTCTTATGAAAAATAATAGTGCCTATTTCATAGAGTTATTGTCAGGATTATTGTGTTAATATCTAGAAGTACTTTGAATGATGCATGTCACTTAGTAAGCCCTCAAGAAATGTTACCTGGTTTTGGTGCTGTGGTGGTACTTGTTACTATCAACTACTGTGTTCTGAAGTATATTTTTTCATCTGGTTTGGAAAAAACTTTTGAAGTATAGTAATATTCAACCAAGAAAGACTAAGTTTAAATTTATAAAATTTTTAACACTTAATATGATGATTTTTCAATTAACCCCACTCAATTTTCAACTAAGCTTCTACACACTCCTTAATATCATAGTGATGACAGATCTCATCAGTAGCATTATCCAGATGGGGAGGAAACAGCAGTAATATTGTATATCTCAGTTTCAACTAATATTTCTGGTGTTTTTCCACAGAAAATTATATTTTAGATTTGCTCTAATTTCATTTTAGGAGCCTATATATATTTTTTCTCACTACCAGAGTACTGTTAGAAGAGGCAATCTCCTTGGATCCTGAGTGTCCCTGCACATTCTTTGTGCATATGCCAAGAATGCAAAATCCTGACCACTCTTTCCACAGGCCATTCCTCAGAATTTTGTTTGCAGTGAGCAGCCTTAAAGGATGAGGTAATGCCTTTCTTCTGCCAAGAAGCAGGCTGATAATCTTTACTAGGAAAGTGGTGAGCTCAGGGATCACTTCCTTTAATGCAACACACTGTGTATATAGGTATCTAGGATGGGTCTTTACTGTCACCCTCATGGCCCTGAGGGGGCATGGCAAATCAACACAAATAAATATGAGGGTCTGGATACTGTTTTTGCAATGGTGATAAAGTCCTTTGTCTCTGACCCAGGAGTCTTGTGTCTTCTGCAAATGGCCATGAAACAAGCAAACTTGTTAGCTTGTAAGTAGGGTAAGATCTCAAACACTGCAGAGTCCTGACCCATAAAATCCTCTCAATAAATGCTTGTTGTATTGAAAATTTTTTAATTTTAATTTTATTTTTTTTAAGTTTTTTATTTATTTAAGTAATCCCTACACCAAACATGGGGCTCAAACTCATGATCCCGAGATCAAGAGTTGCAAGCTCTTCTGACTGAGCCAGCCAGGCATCCTGTATCGAAATTTTTAAGACTAAGATATAGTAATTAACTAAAATCTAATAAATAAACTAAAAAGATCATCAATATTTAAAAATTTGTCTACCTAAAATTTGTAACCATTTTTGAAAATCATATGTGAAAACCACCACTAAATTATAATTATTATGTTAAAATTAAGTATGATATTGGACTACACTATAGAAATGGATGAATCATATGATCAATTATGATAAAAATTTTAAAACAATGTTTTAAAGCAGTTTATAAGAAATAAGAGAAAACCAATTTTTAAGTGGTGATGACATAATTTCAGGGAAAATGTTTTTGATACTTTTCAAGGATGACAACTATTATCGATGACAAATTGTACATGTGGCAGGTTTTTTTCTAGAACATGTGTTTTATAAATTTTACAGAAATTCTCTTTCTTATACATTTGGAAATCTTTTAAAACATGAAATAAAAATAAAATCCTTATACCTTCAAACAAGTGTCCCACAAAATATAGACAATAAAAGTTTCCTAAAATTACTATAAGCCTCCAAATTTTTGTCTTTTTAATCTATCATTCCCATGATTCCTAGAGGTATCTTACTAAAACTCAGGTTGTTTTACTCTCCTGCTATAAAGACTTTGATAGCCTTCCTTTGTCCAACAGAATTAAATTCAGTCTTCTTATTCTGACCTCCAAAATATAGGTGCAAACTCCTTGTCTGAGCTTCATGCATTTAACAAAGAATGACTGGGTAGCTAATGTTTGCCAGGCACTGTTTCTTGCACCAAAGATAACAGGAGTGGACAAGTCAAAGTCTTTGTTCTCATGGAACTTACATTCTAAAGGGAGAGACAACTAGTAAACAAGTAAACAAAAATATGTTATATAAAAATTATATTATAAACTATTGATTTATTTTATAATTTTATACTTTAGTTATTAATATTTATTTATAAATATAATTATATTATTATTTATTCACATAAATTTTACATAAATTTATATACATTTATAAATATTCATTTATACATATCTATTAATAATTTATTATAAATTATTTTTATAAATTATAAATTATAAATAAAAATATATTATGTAAAAATATGAGGCAGTGTTAAACTCATCTCTCATTACATATACCTGATGTACCATACTTACCTATTAAATGTTCTCAAAATATATCTACCTGGGCAGTACCTTCAGTCTAAGATACAGTCGTCCCACAGTTCTGCTTACTAAAACCATATGTAGTCACTTTCTTTTTTTTTATTTTATTTATTTATTTATTATTATTATTTTTTTAAGATTCTATTTATTTATTTGACAGAGAGAGACACAGCGAGAGAGGGAACACGAGCAGGGGGAGTGGGAGAGGGAGAAGCAGGTCTCCCGCAGAGCAGGGAGCCCGATGCGGGGCTCGATCCCAGGACCCTGGGATGACCTGAGCCGAAGGCAGACGATTAACGACTGAGTCACCCAGGCGCCCCTGTAGTCACTTTCTTTTCCATCTACCTATTCCTTCCATTCCCTTCCCTTGCCAGAGTGGAGGAATCAACATGGTGGCCAATGACATGAGTGAATTTCTTCATGATGAGAAAGGTTGGAAGCCATGCAGAGGCAAAGGCCAAGAATGTAGCAGGGGAGTGTGACAAATAGGAGCAGCAGCACAGAGCCAGCATGATTGGGAGACGGGGTACATAAAGGTAACAAATGTAAAAAAAAAAAATGAGGAAAACAGAGCATCAGCATTTGGCAATCACCATAGAGGTGACTCATTAAGGTGGGAGTTATCAATGACAGGTAAGGCTGGTCAGTGGAATTTGGATTAAGAAAAGGAAATTTTTTCCAAAAAATTAAAAATAGAATACTTTATGTACTAGCAATCCCATTTCTGAGTATATATCCAAAGGAAATTAAGTCATTACCTCAATATTTACACCCCCAGGGTCATTGAAACATTATTCAAAATAGCCAAGGCATGGAAATAACCTAAGTGCCCATTAATGGATAAATGGATATGGAAAATGTAATGTTTATATACAATGGAATATTCTTCCACCATAAAAAAAGGAAGGAAATCCTGCCATTTGTGACAACATAGATGAACACCGAGGGCATTATACTAAGTAAAATACGTAAGACAGAGGAAGACAAATATCGTATGATCTCACTTATATATGGAATCTAAAAAACCCAAACTCATAGAAACAGAGATTGGTGGTTGCAGAGGCTGAGGGGTGGGGAAATGGGGAGATGTTGGTCAAAGGGGACTGGAAGCAGCATATACCACATTTGTGTATGCTACTTCAACCCATTTTCCAAGTCCCGGGTAAGGCTGCCAGTTTTTGTGGGAGCCTGGAATAAAAGAAATCTAGACTGTAGTGCAAGCTGCCCTTCCACTTGGACATTATGATCCAGCAGGTAACAGCACTATTTGTCTATGACAAATAGTGGGATTATCTGTGATCTGGCAAGCACCACGAAGAAAATCACAGTAGAGACATCTAGGTTTTAGAGCAAATCATATGCCTTCTTCTATAGATGACTATTATCCTTTTGAGAAACAGCCCTGGCTTGCTATTAAGACTGAATGCATAAACATGAGTCATCAGGCCTGAGTTTCCCACGATAAACTGGGTTTTCTCTGACCCACCAAACTATAAAATTGGGCATGAGCAGCTTCAATCTCTTAAGACGGAAGTGACATAAGAGACCAGGCTCAAGCAGAAGGAAAAGACATTTCCAGGAGCCCATAGCCCCAGCTCCATTCCTCTTCCCCCCCCCCCCCAATCCATAGTTGCAGCCTTGTGGGAAGTTCTGTATGATCAGCTGACTGAGGAAGAAAAGACTCAAGCCTGGTTAATGGAGGGTGCTGCCATCAGAAGGGGGATACCTATAGTCCCACAGCTTCACTCCGAGGTGACCTTGAAGGACAGCCATGAAGGAAAATCCTTCCACTGAATAGAATTGAAGTAGTACATTTTCTTGTTTACTTTTTCTGGATGAGAGCTAGCCAGAATTGCATATCTGTATTAATTTATGTACTGTTGCTAAAGTTTTAAGGAAGGAAGAAGACTGAGAGATTGGTGACAAGAAAGTCTGGGGAAGAGTTCTGTGGATGACCCTTTAAGAAGGGGCTCAGGCTAGGGGCGCCTGGGTGGCTCAGCCAGTTAAAGCGTCCAACTCTTGATTTTGGCTCAGGTCAAGATCTCAGGGTCCTGAGATTGAGCCCCACGTCAGGCTACGGTCCTCAGTGCTGAGTCTTCTTGAGGTTCTCGCTCTCCCTCTCCCTTTGCCCCTCCCTTCACTCATGCTCTCTAAATAAATTAAAAAAAAAAAAATGGGCACAGGCTATAAAGATACTTGTGCCTCATGTGAATGCCCATCAAAGTTATCCACCACAGAGAAAGTATCCAATGATCAAGCAGGTAAAATGACACACACTGTGGATAGCAGTTAGTTTCAGCAACCATCCCAGTGCTCGCTCAATGGCCCTTGCATGAAATGGCTATGGTGGCAGGGATGGAGTTCAACAACATGGATTTCCCCTTACTGAGTCCGGCCTGACTGCTACAAGTGGAGTGCCTCATCAGCCAACCAAGAGATCAATACTGAGTCCCTAATATGCCAGTATTAACCAGTGGGGATCCACCTGGTGGCAGCCTGATAACACTGAACCTCTTCCATCATCCTCACTGGGATAGACATATATATGTATTCTGGATGTGGATTTGTATTCCCTGACCATAATGTGTCTGCCAGAACCACCATCCATTACAAAATGCCTTATCCACCCTCATGACATGGTACACATAATCACTTCTGATAAAGGTACTCATTTCATAGCCAAAGAAGCGCAGCAATGGGCTCATGCCCATGGAAATGACTGGTCTTACCATATATCCCATCACCCAGTAGTGACTAGCCTAATGGAAGGGTAAAATAGCTTACTGGAGATTCGATTATGGCAGTGGTGAGACAGATCCATAAGGGATGTGTTTCTGTCTTACAGGATGCAGTGTGTGCTTTGAATCAGTATGTGGTACTGTCTCTCCCATGGCCATAGGTCCAGGAACCCGGAGACAGAAGGGAAGTGGCTCCTCTCACCATTATGTGTAATAACCCACTCCCAAAAGTATCTCTTCCTGTCCCAGCAACTTTATGATCTGCTGACTTGGAGGTCTTAGTTCTCAGGGGAAGAATACTTCCACCCAGAAACACAGCTATAGTTCCATTGAATTAGATGAGATTTAATTGAGCTGATATCTAGCCGCTTGGGGGTCCTTTGGCGGAGAATGGGGTCTGGCTGTAGTGATTGATTCTGATAATGAAGGATCAAGTGGGTTGTTGGTATACAATGGAGTCAGTGAAGACTATGTCTGGAATCCAGGGGATTCTCTGGGGTGCTTCTTTGCATTTCCATACTTTTTATGAGCAAGCTATAAAGGCACACACACGAGTTGTGTCTTTCCACAATGTCAGCTTTATTCAATCATAAAGCAAAGTTAAATCACAATTATAAAGCAGGTTCAGGATTCCAAACTCAATGACATTTCACCATGTGATTAAACTTGGCTTCTTACACAGCATACAAAGCAGGACAGAAGACAAGCCACACAGCAAACTAGATAAACAGAAGGGTGTAGGAAGTTCCACGAACCAAACGCGAAGTCAGTCTGGGGGCGCGCAATTGAGATAAGGCCTCGGTCTGGTTTGGGTCAACCCTAGGCTCTGCCTGCTTCTGATGTTCAAGCAGGCAAGGACCTCGGTTCTGTTCGGAGATCCATCGGGCAGAGCTTTCAGTGGCAGTTGCCTTTTTTAAGTGGCCAGGCATAGAGGGGTCAGGTCTGAAGAGACTGACAGCTTCCTGCCAAAATCCTTTCCTGTTTAAAGGGATTTCATCGGCTGTGGGTCTCTGCAGCCCTCCTCTGTTGTCAGTTGACTTGGGTCCTGGCGATGTCTCCTGGCTGCAGTACCTTACCTGCTTGCGTCACTGCTTGACATAGGCCCCTGCTTGACATGAGAGACTCCATTTTACTCTCTACAAGTCTGTAGGGGAGCAGAATTTGCCACCCTAAAATACACCTCTTCGGCTTAAGGATTGTCCTGAGTTAGTTACTTTTAAGGACCAGCAGGCAAAGGAGAAGCTCTGAAAACAGAGTAGAAGTTGCCCTTTTGTAAGGGACATTTACATTTATAAGGGGTATCTCCATTTGTAAGGGAGTCTCCCTAGCTGAACCAGGAAGAGAGGATGACTAAATCTCTAGAAACTTAACAATGGATAAGGCAAGTACTTAAATCTGCATAACAACCGTGCCCTCCTTTACGGTGCTTTGCTTGATAACCTCCCATAATGGCTCCACCCCTCACCCTCTAACATCTTCTTTTGTCTTTAGGTGGAGACGGTATTTAAAGTGGTAGCTTGGGCCATTTGGGGGAGTTACTAAATTTTCCTGGGTATCTTCTGTGTATACAGGAGGTATACACATTATTAAACTTCTCTTTGGTTTTCTCCTGTTAATGTTTTATTACAGGGAGTCTCAGCCAAGAACCTGAAGGGTAGAGGGAAAGTTATTTATTTACTTATTTATTTTTAAAGATTTTATTTTTAAGTAACCTCAGCACCCAATATGGGGCTCAAACTCACAATCCCAAGATCAAGAGTCCCATGCTCCACCGAATGAGCCAGCCAGGAGTCCCAGGAAAGTTATTTTTGAGAACTCAGAACCTTTCAGGAATGAAGATTTGGATCTCCCAGCAGGGTGAAGAACCTCAGTCGGCCTGCATCTTTCAGCCAGCCGCTCAACAAGTCATCCCCATGGACCAGCTCTGGCCAGCACCCTCTGACAAGTTTCTTTGCCACCAGCTGCGTCCTCTCCCAAGAGGTCTTAATCTCCGCCTTGGATGGTGGTGGGAGTGAGGGTGGGAGTGAGGGGGAGTGAGGGTCTTCTAAGTTCTTACTTCCTTTCATGTTTACTCTTCCTCTGCCTTTGGGATCACAGCTCCATTTTGCGTTTGCTATTACAAGACTGCTTAGAGTCTTCTTTTACCACTTTTACTCCCTTTTACTAGTTAAAAATGCTTTTTGTTTAAATACTTCTTAATATTTAATAAGGAACAGGAAATATTCCCCCATTTCAATACTGGCGAGGTTTCTGCCTCCTGTCTAGATCTTGAGTGCTAGGTCATCATAATAAATACAAATGGTCACTTAACCTGTTTCTTTATATTCTACAACACTGTACATTTAACACACCTCATGCTTCATCCTCCCTGTCTAGAAATACAATCCTTTACCCTCCTCGGTGCCAAGCAGCTCCTTTTAACTATTCAGCTTCATTTTTCATTAAGCTTGAACATGTATGTTCTTTCTTTTCCATTTTAAGCAAAAAAATCTATTGTGGGCAGTAGGTTTATGGAATGTGGGTAGCTATTATGAATATATGTTACATGTCAATTACATCTCAATAATGCTGAAAAAGAAATAAGTTAAGAGTGTAAAAAAAAAACACCCAAATACATACATTTTCCAGATATGACTTAAAAACTTGGAATGTTTTCAGTTATTCCTTCTGGTATCGTAATACTATAACACTACAATACAATGCTTTAAAATCAAACCCAAAAATTTTATAGATACCTCCTACAGAGTGTTTAAAAATTATATTAAGCACTATTTATTGAGTGCTTAACTCGTCCCATGTGGTTTGTTAAGATGTATGCACTAACACACGCATTTTCCCTTCAGGTCTTCCTCCCAATAATCTCATAAAAGAGACTGGGTTTCTTGTTTCAAAGATACAGAAACCGGGGTTTGAAGAGAGGAAAGAATTCTTCTAAAATCATAAGCCTGAAAGGACAGATCCCAATTCTCCATCCCTAGGGAGAATAGACTCAGGGCTCTAAGGTCCCTTGAGTCTTAAATTTTTGTATAACTGACTCAGAAAGATCTGGCTCATTCAGAATCTAAGTGAAACACGAAGGTTCATTCTTCAGTTTCCTGTCAAATTCCAAATGTCTCTGATTTTAAATGGCAACCTCCTTGCCTAGAATGGAAACCCACATCACAACAAATTAGCTAAGTGGTTCCTACACAGGCCTTATTTATAGTCTCAGCAATTTGATTTCTGAATAATGGTTTAGTTGTTATGCATAAAATACAGTCTTGGAAAAATGACAATTATGTTTTTTGAATAAACTAGATACAAAATTAACATGTAAATTTAGTATAGAAAACAGACCCTTGAATATTTATTAATAGAATGCAATGACACTTCTCACTGGATCCTAGAATAGTCTATCCTAACAAATGCTTATTAACCAATTAGTCAAAGAAAATGGTGTTAGGTGTGCTAAATTTTCACTATGGTGTACTGTTCAATTTTAAATAAGGAAAACATTGCTTCACTCTTTTCCTCTTCAGGTCCTCCACCCCTACATCCATCTTTGTGCTAATTACTCCCAAATTGATACAGCCAGCCTGGACCTCTCTTGTGAACACCCACTTGAAGGGTAGCAGAATATGGCACCCCAAAACACGCCTCTTTGACACAGGATTATTTTGAGCTAATTATTTCGAGAACTGCAGATACAGGAGAAGTTCTGAAAACAAAGTAGAAGTTACTCTTTTGTAAGAGAAATTTACATTTATAAAGGATACCTCCTTTTGTAAGTGTCTCCCTCTCTATACCAGGAATAAAAGGATGAGTAAATCACAGGAGAATCTTACCAAGTTTTCTGGCAGAGCAACTGGAAGAACTATGATGAACTCAATTAGGAAAGACAAGAAGGGCTGGTGTAAGAATATCAGTAGTTCGATTTTGGACATGTTAAGTTCATAATACCCAATAGCTATCCCAAAGAGCTATCAAATAGGCAGTTTGATATGTAGGTCTGGAATTATGCGGAGAGATTTGGGCTGGAGATATAAACCTGAAGATCCTTAGAATATACAAGATAGTAAAAGTCAAGAGAAAGAAAATCAAGGACTGATTCCTGGAAGATGTCAATGTGTAAGTAAGAGGTGGGGGATGAAGAGAAAGAAGCAAATCAGGCTGAGATGTACAGACTAGAAAGGCAGGGGGAAAACCAGGTGAGTGAGTGATACCCTGAAAGCTAAATGAAGACAGAATTTTGGAGAAGAGAGTTCTCCATTGGGTCAAATATTGCTGATAGGTCAAATAAAATGAGATCTAAGAAATTATGTCTAGATTTATTCAAGTGAAAATCAGTGGTAACCTTTGAAAAATCAAATCCGGGTTAGTGGGAGTGAAAATTACTAGAGAGAATTCAAGAGTGAATGGGAGGTAAATCAGGATCAGTGAGTGTACATGGTTCTTTTAAGGATTTCATAGCTAAGAGGAATGATCATAGATGATTTAATTTTCTTGTTTAGTTCAATCCTTACACAATGATGATATAATATTTCTGTAATATATTTTGTAATATAGTTTTTTAAATTATATACATGTAGCACTAAATGTTTTTTAAAAAATGCCAGACCAAGGGGGCACCTGGGTGGCTCAATCAGTTAAACCTCTTGATTTTGGCTCAGGTCATGATCTCAAGGTTGTGGGATCGAGCCCCGCATGGTGCTCTGCTCTCAGTGCCAAGTCCGCTTGTCCCTCTCCCCCACCACGCACTCTCTCTCTCTAATATAAATAAAATCTTAAAAAAAAAAAAGGCAGACCAAAGCATTAAATCACAAAATTATACAACCAAAAGACTCCTTAAAAATTTTCTAGATATATAATATATACATAATATTATATAACATGACTATCATTTTTTCTCACGCTTAGAAAGACCATAGAAAAACTATTAAGTTTCAACAGCAATATTTCATGCTTGATAAAAATCATCTAACTCCAGGATATATCCAAAATAATTAGTCATATTAAAATTCTATACGAGGGGCACCTGGGTGGCTCAGTTGTTAAGCATCTGCCTTCAGCTCAGGTCATGGTCTCAGGGTTCTGGGATCGAGCCCCACATTGGGCTCCCTGCTGGTGGGAAGCCTGCTTCCCCCTCTCCCACTCCCCCTGCTTGTGTTCCCTCTCTCGCTGTCTCTCTCTCTGTCAAATAAATAAATAAAATCTTTTAAAAAAATTAAATTTAATTTAAAAAATTAAAAAAAATAAAATTCTATAAGAGAGGTATAAGGGGTTTGGAATGCAGAAAATATTCCTATTTTGTAAAATGAATTTTCGTAAATTATATAATATGAAGTCACTGTTGAAAAATTTGGTGTGGTGCATACAAAAATATAATCTCTTTAAAAAGGAAGGTGAATAGCATGCATGCAAGGTCCCTTCAAAAGAAGATTCACTGCATTAGGAACATCTTGGTTTATAGCACAAGGATCATCAAATCAAATGTTTATATACAATATGGGACAAGCTGACATACGAAATCTCTTGGTAATATTCAGATCAATTTGAGGGTCCAACATTTGAACACTCAAGCTCAATGGAACCAAAACCAAAAACCTAATAGCTAGCAATTTTGTTGGTAATAAGATAGAGTGCCAGTGTAGCAGGTAACTTCCTTTTGCAACTCAGCAGATATTAAAAGCATTCTAAAATTTGCATAAGACATGACATCAAACCGAACACCTTAAATATACTTTGTTAAACAATCAGTACACTGTAGACCTAAACTCATTTTTTCAAATGGCCGCATGTTACATTGTCTCATAGGGGTGACAACTTACTTCCTTATTGACGGCTATTTAGACTATCTCCAACTTTTTGAAATGAGAATGCTATAATAAATATCCTTAACATATCTGTCATATTTTATATAAACAATAATGCACAATAAATGTCCTTAGAATGTGTTCGTGTGTGTGTGTGTGTGTGTGTGTTTACACAAGTCATGTTTTCCAATAGGATCTAGTCCTGACAATGAAGCATTGGAATAAAGGGACAGCATATGGGGCGCCTGGGAGGCTCAGTCATTAGGCGTCTGCCTTCGGCTCAGGTCATGATCCCTGGGTGCCGGGATCGAGCACCAAATTGGGCTCCCTGCTCGGCGGGAAGCCTGCTTCTCCCTCTCCCACTCCCCCTGCTTGTGTTCCCTCTCTCGCTGTGTCTCTCTCTGTCAAGTAAAGAAATAAAATCTTTAAAAAAAATTAAAAAATAAACTTAAAACAGGGACAGCATATTTAAAGTTTTTGAAACACACTGCTAACTCACCCTTCAGAAAGGAGTTACCACGTGCATCTAACAACAGTGTACAGGAATGCCTTTTTCCTCCCATTTGCTACCTTTGGTTATTATTTTTTTAATAAAATATTTATCACTAGGACTGCAAAAAATGGTGTCTCGTTATTTGCATTTTTCTGATTCGCACCCAGGATGGACTAGCCTTACTAAAAATATAAAACTTGTTAATCATGAATGTTAGCTCCAACTAGAACTGGTTTTATAGGCAAATAATAATTACCTACTATTTCAATATGGCCATAGGCTTACCCATCAGAATCTTCCTTTTTCCCAACAGGAAAGAGGTGGTTTTCAGTTTTTCCACTCTCTCTTTGTTGAATGAGTCCAGCAGCAGCAGCAGCGACAGCATATGTGTTTTCTAATACTGTCGTCTCATTACTTTGGTGTCTCTTCCTTTCTTCATTAATCTTTAATGGAAATGTGATACTAAGGATAATTGTTACTACATTATTCATTAAAAAGAACTTTTTTTCATTATAAATTTCTTAAAGGTTTTATTTATTTATTTATCAGAGAGAGAGCACAAGCAGGGGGAGGGAGGTACAGACAGAGGGAGAAGCAGGCTCCCCGCTGAGCAGGGAGCCTGATGCGGGACCCGATCCCAGGACCCTGGGATGAGACCTGAGCCAAAGGCAGACTCTTAAGGACTGAGCCACCCAGTCATCCCAGAACTTTTTTCATTAATTTTATCATTTCACTCTTAGTTTGTTGTAATTTTAATCGATAAAAATATTTTGTGTTTAACTTTATCATTATAAATAATTGCAATTTTTATAAGTTCTGCTTCATTTCCGTTTGAATACAAACAGCAGAATTGGGACACGTGGGTGACTCAGTTGGTTAAGCGTCTGCCTTCGGCTCGGGTCTCATCCAGGGTCCTGGGATCGAGCCCCGCATCAGGCTCCTTGCTCAGCGGGAAGCCTGCTTCTCCCTCTGCCTGCCGCTCCTCCTGCTTGTGCTCTCTCTCTCTCTCTCGCTCTCTCTGACAAATAAATAAAATCTTTAAAAAATAATTAATTAATTAAAACAGCAGAATTTTCCAAAATTTGAAAAAGGGCTTTCTTAATTTTGTATTCATATCCACGCTTTGCTACCTAACATTCCCACCCCACCCCATCTGACCAGCAGATACAAAGAAATAAAAAGACAAAGACACAAAATTTGTCCTCGTCTGTCGTTACCACCTGGATTTTGCAAAAACAGCCAGATTTAAAGGATGTGACATTGTGGAGCTCCAGGAGCAAAGAGTTTTCCTCTTTCTGCACTGAGCTATTTTTTCGCCAATTGCCTTTTACAATTCTTTTTTCATTTGGATCCTAGGGTTATCAAAAAAGTGGCAGTGTTCATTAAAATATATGAACCAAAGTTCACCACAACACAAAAAGAACAGAGTGAAACTGATATTAGTGTAGAATTTTGGGAAATGAGTAATGCTCCCCAAATTCCACATTCATGGTTATCATAAACTTTTATAGCTAGAGGGTATAAAAGTAATTATCAACTTTAATCCCATTTTCCACTGATCAATGGGAGTAGAACCAAAAAAGGTTAAATGATTTGTCCAAAGTTCCTAAAGTGGCACTACCTAGCATCTTATGGCACCAAAAGACATGATGTAATTCTTTAATGCTGAATCAGCTAAGTTACCAAACAAATTCATTAAATTAATCAGATACATTAAAAGTATGACACTGGCACAGTAATTTAATATCTTAATTGGGGACAAGGTGCTTAGCTACTTTTTCTTTTGAAGGAGGATATCTCTAGATTTTTGTCTATTTTTAAAACTCAATTCACCTCAAAAGTCAGTTTTCTCCCTTCGAGTTAAATACTGAAGGTTTCTAAAGGTTTATGCTACCTACATTATAAAAAACATACATGTCAAAATGTACCATACTTTATTAAACATAATATGAACGTTTGACTCAACAGAAACATGTGAGAATGGTGACCAAAAAAAAAAAAGTGGAGGGGGGGCGCCTGGGTGGCTCAGTCAGTTGGGCCTCTGACTCTTGATTTTGACTCAGCTCATGATCTCAGGGTTGTGGGATTGAGCCCCGCATCAGGCTCCATGCTCAGTGGGGAGTCTACTTCTCTCCCTCTCTCTCTCTCCCTTTGCCCCTGCCCTTGCTCATGCTCTCTAAATAAATAAATAAATCTTAAAAAAGAGTCTGTTTTTAAAAAATGTGGAGGAAAACAGTGATAATACAAATATTTGTTATTAAAAATATCTCAAAGTGGTCCTGTTGGAATTCTAAGTTCCAAGAGTGAGTACAAAGCAGAAAAGATTGCACATACTGAAACAATAAATAGGTTTAGCTGAAATATTTGTTTATATCCTTTCTCTTAGTCATTGCTTCTTTCCCATTTTATTGTTTATGGAAATGCAATTTATATTTAAGCCAATAGATAAAAATAAAAACTCTAGAGATGGGGCACCTGGATGGCTCAGCAGTTAAGCGTCCGCCTTCAGCTCAGGTCATGATCCCAGGGGCCTGGGATGGAGCCCCATGTCAGGCTCCCTGCTCAGGAGAGAGTCTGCTTCTCCCTTTCTCTCTCCCTCTGCCTCACCCCTGGCTCATGCTCGTGCACACACGTGTGCTCTCTCTCAAATAAATAAATCTAAAAAAAACCCCAAAACACTAGAGATTATTATATATTTTTTAAAGATTTATTTACTTTAGAGAGAGAGAGAGAGCATGAGCAGGAAGGGCAGAGGGAGAAGGAGAGAGAAACTAAAGCACACTCCACACTGAGTACAGAGCCCAATGAGGGGCTCAGTCTCATGAATCTGAGATCACAACCCAAGCCAAAACCAAGAGTCGGATGCTCGACCGTGCCACCCAGATGTGCCAAGATAATTGCATTTTTTTAAGTTTTTTTTTTTCAAGATTTTATTTATTTATTTGACAGAGAGAGACACAGCGAGAGAGGGAACACAAGCAGGGGGAGTGGGAGAGGGAGAAGCAGGCTTCCCGCTGAGCAGGGAGCCCGATGCGGGGCTTGATCCCAGGACCCTGGGTTCATGACCTAAGCCGAAGGCAGATGCTTAATGACTGAGCCACCCAGGTGCCCTGATAATTGCATTTTTTAAGGAATTTTCTTTATGGTTACTCTGGTTCATGAGGTCACAGGGTGCATAGCTAAATTAGTTTCCCAGTTCATATGCCACTTGGGAGACTTACAGAGAAACTTAAGGAAAACCAATCATAAGAATGTTTTCCTGCACTCCTATCATTTAGACAGCAGAAATAATCTATTTCCGAACACAATTACGTATTTAGACAACCCCATGTTATACACAAACTTTTTTCTTAAGTGGAGAATCAGAATGACTCAGATAATTGATAAAGAGGAAAAACAAAAGAGCAGCAGCAAAGTGAACCTCTACCTCTTTTTGAAGTTGAACTTTCTTTTTTTCCTCATCCAGGATGTCTATCTGTAACATGCCTATCTCGTTCTTAAACTTTTGAACATCTTGCTGTAATTCTTCTTTTAGACATACTTCTGATGTTCTGTAACTACATGGTGGAGAAGAACTCACATTTTCTAATTTGGGTTCCATACTTCTATAGTTATTAGTACTGTTATTAACTGCACAGAATGGCTTCTGGAACAAGACTTTTGTTTTCTTGTAAATGTTTGTAACGGCAGAACTATGGTGCCTTTTTATTTGAGCCATTTGTCTCATCTCACTGGAGCGGGAAAACCTTTTGTCGAAACGGCTTTCTGAATCACTAGACTGAGGTATACGTCCAATGTCTAATTTAGAATTAGTGCTATTTTCGTTCATATTTTTTGCCATTTGCACGTCAAACTCTTGGTCTTCTTTCACTTCAAACGTAGCGAGTGGGTTCCTTACTTTTTTAGTTTCTGTATCACTTTTAAAACTCTTATTTTTGTTAAAAACATGCTCAGTGTCTGGTTTGTTATCATTTTCACAGTCTGATTTATTTTCACTTAAAGAAAAATCAGAAGATGCCTGGCAAGCATATTTGAGACTAGAATTTTTTTGTTCAGGAAATGCCTGAACTACTAGAGGGACAGGCACTGCAAATATATCCTTTTTCTCACAATCAAGTCTATCATTTGTCAAGTTAGAAAGTATTTCCATTAAGTTTGCTCCTTCTTTAAAGTTACCACGTAGTGACTCTTCCTTAGGATAAGGAGCAATTTTGTGTTTTTCACAAGTTGCACCAAACGTCCGCTTTAACTCACTGGTGATGTGTTTTAGATTATTTTTCCACACTAATTTGCCTTGTTTGATCGAGATTTCCTCACGCTTTTGCACAGAAGGATGTTCTGAATATACAGATATATTATCCTTTCTATCACATTTCTTATTCATTTCTGGTTCTCTAGACTTTTTTTGCAGATGCAAAAGTGGAACGTTAATTTGCTGGGTTTGATTTTCACGTGTCTCTTCTGCCAGGATACATGTTTGTGAAATACCTTTATCCTTAAGTAATCAAGTATGGACAAAGGAAAATTAGAAAATTAAAATTTAACTGTTAAATTTCTTAATCTATGTTAAGCTGCTCCCAAGTCACTGTATTGTAACAAAGAAGTGACAAATAACTCGCCCTGGCTTAAGACAAAAGAAAAACATAAATCCATAAACTTAACTTTGTTAGTTTTTTTTGAAATAAACAATTCATTACATGTTACATCTACCAAAAAATGAATTAGATTATTTTTAATGTTACAAACTTAAAAGATTTTATCTCACCATACCTTAAATAGTGAGCCCCTTCAGTGCATTTGAGGGTTTTCTTTAAAGATTAATAGCTAGTGAATAGGCAAATTTTAAATTATTAGGAATCAAAATCAATTAACATCAATCAGAAAGAAAATTCCTAAATCTTAAGTCAAATTATATACTATGATAGTGTTATACATCACTATAATTATCTGCTTATATACAGCTCTAATATAATGTCCACTGAGAGTGGATAAGAAAAATGTTAATACTTACTGATTTCTTATGCTGAAATGAAATAACTGAAAAAGTTATTGTTTATTACCCAACTACAAAGGTCCCACCCTGGAAGGTGTGATTCTACAATAGGCAATTGTGCTGATTTTATGACCCCACACTCTGAAGTCAACTACACAGAGATCGCAAGGCAAAATCAATCTTTAATATTGGTATTAGTGACTGGCAATACAGAACTGCACATTTTGAACCACTGAGAATAATTACTCCTTCTACACGAATCTAAGTCAGTAGTCATCATTATTGTACTGCTCATAATTTCAACTGCTTAAACATATGATTCAATATTTGATGTTACCTTCTTTATCGCATAAAAAGTTACAAAAATGTGAAGAAGCAAACAATATTCAGGAATTTTTTTTATCTCAATTCCAAGGATGAAGTTTAGCTATAAGTTACAGAAATTCAAACAATATTTTAAGTTTTGTAACTTGTAAAATTTTATAAAAACTAAATTTTAAATTATAATCTATTGACTTCAATATGTCCATTCAAAAGATCATTTCATTTGAACTATGTTACATTATTAAAGCAGGAAAAACAATATAAAATTGGAAATTTAAATTTAACTTTTTACATACCCGTAGGTGGTTATTTTCACTTTCATCAAGTCTTTTTTGCTCTTCCTCTGATGTCATTTCTAATTCATTCTGCTGGCAAATCTATATATTTAGTTAAAATGGACTACTTAGAATGGTTAGATAAAAGCTATAACCTTCTTAAAAATAGAAAATAACATTTTATCTATTGATAGTTTAAACTTAATCTTTAGCTGAATATTTACTTTAAGAAATACTTTTAATTATAGGAAACTTCAACAAACCATTTGGGAAATACTAAATGTCACCAGGTTAAAGACATACAAACATCTCAAAGATTCATTCACAAGTTCATCCACCTAACATCAATGAACAAAACAATCAGAAACAAAATTTTATAATGCAGCAGAAACATATAAAATCACAAGACTGTTCTTTACCTTGTAACAGCACCTCTTAACACCCAAAGTGTCAACTACAACATTATTCATGGTTTCCAAAATTATTAGTATTTTTTATGCCTTTATTAGTGTACAACCTTCCTATGGGTGTATGTCCCTGATGAGCGTAAACATGCCTGAAATGTTTTCCTCTACTACTTGATAAATTTCTTCACATCTTGTAGGACACAGACTGCTATGTAAAGTCACCCTTGATTATGGCTCTTCTTCCCCAGATGAATAGGTGTCTCTTTCTTCAGGGCTACCTTAGTACTTTACCGATTTTTCTAGTGTATCTTCACCACCTGAACTGTAAATTACTTCTTTATATATCTCTTTCTTTTGCTCCTGGACTGTATGGGACAATCTCTCTCACTCTCTCTCTTTTTTTGGAGAGGGGGAGGAGCAGAGAGAGAGAGAGAGAGAATCTTGACGGGGCTCCAAGCCCAGCACTGAACCCCACGCGGGGCTCGATCTCACAACTCTGAGGTCATGACCGGAGCCGAAATCAAGAGTTGGACACTCAACCAACTGATCCACCCAGGTGCCCCTGTATGGGGCAATCCCTTAAGTCATCTCTGTGTAAACAGTCTTTATTTTACTCAGTAATTATTTACGGAGCTCCCAGTAAGTGCTAGGCACCCGGGTTTAAAGAAGCATGTAGATAAAAGGTGTCAGGAATGGTTTTTCTGGAGATAATGCCTGAACTGAAACTGAAAACAGTGAGGTCAGCCAGATTCAAAGGGGTCAGAGGGAGGAAAATGGGTATGCAAGGCTGTAGTAAGACAAGGGAGAGAAGCACACAACAGGGTAAATATTTGTCTAAAAGGGAGAGAAGCACACAACAGGGTAAATATTTGTCTAAAATACAGGGATCTAAGAGGAAGTCAAGACTATGAAAGCTTTATATGTAATTTTAAGATACCTGGACACAAATATATTTTCAACAGTGGTTCATAGTCATATTTACATTTGAGACAGATCACTCTAAATGCTGTGGAGAGGGATGAATTTGAGGGGCACTGTAATAAAAGATGGGAGATGAATTAGAAGGCAGTAAGGCAAAATAAAGATGAAGTACACCTGCACTGACAGAATGGTTCCAGAAATACTGAGGCTATAAAATGATCAGGGCACAGTACAGAATAAATCTGTATTAAATGAATAAACACACAATCTTGGGTCCCTAGAGACTAACTTTGCTCATTACTTTATAAAAGGCATCAAGTGAGAAGAGAAACAATCTACATGAACTGTTTTAAGTTGCCTGTATTTATAATTTGTGTTTCAGATCTTCCTTTGTTACAGGAGCCTGTAGGTATTTTAAAAGTCCTACTTCTTGGATCTACCAAGCTCATGAAGAAGTAACAGCAAACAAGTCACTTGTATAGGTAAATAACTTTGGATTTATTGCCTGTACGCATTACTCTAGGAGATAATTGAAAATCTTTTGAAAATACAGTGTTAATTCTACAAGGAAAGAAAGAACATAAAAGTACAGGGGTGAAAAAATATTGTACGATTTATTAGTACAGACCTGATCAATGACTGATAAAAGGCATGGAATGAACTGGTACATTAAGTAGAGACACATTAGATGTGGTTAATCAATAGACAGAGTATCTTAGTAGAATTAAAACTGACTTTCCATATATTATTTTTAAATAATATAGTGCTCCTTAAAACCCATATTCCATTTATTTATTAAAAATAACAAAGGGAGGTGCCTGGGTGGCTCAGTCAGTTAAACGGCTGCCTTTGGCTCAGGTCATGATCTCACGGTCCTGGGATCAAGTCCCGCATCGGGCTCCCTGCTCAGCTGGGAGTCTGCTTCTCCCTCTGCCACTCCTCCCACTCGTTCTCTCAATTTCCCTCTCTCTCAAATCAATAAAAATTTTAAATAACAATAATATTAAAGAGGCATAGAAAACTTTTGATTTAGGCTCACGTCATGATCTCAGGGTCATGAGATTGAGCCCCCCCATCAGGCCCTGTGCTGAGCGTGAAGCCTGTTTGGGATTCTCTCTCTCCCTCTCCCTCTCTCCCCCCATCTCTCTCTCTCTAAAAAGATAAAATGAATATAATAAAACAAGGAGATGGACTATACATACATAGCTGAGATGATACTATATAGTAAATTCTCAACTATTCCCATTACTGCTGGGAAAGCCAACTCTAAAACAAAAGTCATACAGAACATAGGAAATATTTCAATATTTGATTTGGGAAGGTGCTTTTTTTAGTTACAATGAATATAGCTTGACCAATACTTGTGAATTTAGAGCTATAAAATAAAGCTAAGAAACTATGTTTTGAGTAAGCAATCTTTAGATCTCTACCTAGTATTCCCAACTGGTCCCAAAGTTCTCAATATAATCCTGCTACCTACTCTCAAGTGAATGCTAAAAACTAGCCCAAAGGAAATTACTTTCTCATAATTCTTATTCAGATGTTCCTTTGGTTAGAAGAAGAAGACAAATGTCTTGCTAAAAGATATTGTTTGGTTGTAGGTTGCATAAAAGGAGTAAACACAAAGTAATTTTTGCCACAAAATTATTTTTTTTAAACTCAAAAAAATATCTTTTTTTTTTTCATTTAAAAATGTATTTAGAACACATAAAACAAGGCAACATTTATTCTTTCTTCTCGTCTTCCGGCGCGGGGTCTGCGGGCGGCTCCTCCACTGTGGCACTGTTGCTCTCTGAGCCAGTGTTACTGTCACTGGTCCCCTCCTCAGCCATACTGTCCACCCCCTCCTGCCCGCTCTCCTTGTCCTCAGGAGTAGATGTGCCTTCTTCACCATTCTGTTGGCTTTCCGTTGCTTCTTCAAGGTGTGTCTCCTCTGTCTCCATCGGGATGCTCTCGTCGTCCTTCTTCTCCTGGCTCTTACTAGCAGCTTGCTCTTCCTCAGGAACCATGCTGCTCTGACTGCGTTCAGCTTGCTCTGCTGCTTCTTTCTCTCTTTCCTCCTGCCGTTTTCGAGCCTGTTCCTCTGCCTGTGCAATATCAGCGGCAGTTTTTTCCATGTCCACTTCGACTTTCAAACCGCACAACCTTTTAAGTTCATTGTTAAATGAATGTGTGCTTTCCAGGAATTTCCTCTTCTTTTCCTGGTGTCGCTCCTCTATTTGAAGTTCAGCTTCTAGTTTTCGCTGATGAACCATTAAGGACTGGACCTGTCGTTGAGGACCTGCCTTCTAGCTGTTGTGACAACTGAACGGACGTCTGGCACCACACTCTCACTAAGGATTTCACTGATGAGGCGGTGGTTTCCCTGGAAACGGGCGGTGGCTGTATGCTTCATTGAGAAGCCATCATCATAATCGTCTGGATCTTCAGCAGGCTGAATGCTCATCTACGGTTCTCCTTTCTCCACGCGAGACTGTCTCTGTCGACTTTCTTCCTCTAAAGCAGCTTCTGCACGACTTTTTGCATTTATGTAAGCAAGGTATGCGGGGGAATTATGATAGGCCTTCATAGGTTCATTGTACTCTATCTTTTCTGCTTCGTATTCGTTTAAATATTCTTGTTTTTCTTCGTCAGTGAGATCTCGCCACATGCCACCAATAATCTTGCCAATCTCCCACAACTTTAGGTCAGGGTTGGAAGCTTTTACTTGGTCCCAGACCTTGCTGCTGTACCTCATGTAGGGCATCAGCGGCGTATCTGGTGGCTTTGGGGTTTTGGAATCGTAATCCCGAGACCCGGCTGTTGGTGCCCGGGTTCCCTCCCAGCCCGTAGTTGCTGTAGGCGAGGTGACTGTATGGATTGTATCCCACAAACCCTGGTGTGCTGGGCATTTGTGTTGCAGGAGCTGGGGTGGGAGGTGGGGCATAAGATGGTCTTTTTGACATTTTGGAAGATTAAGTTCTCAGTTCCTTAAGAATGAATCTGAGACACCGCGGGCAGAAAAAGCAACCGCAGCTCGGGCCTCGTTTCCCTTTGTCCCGCGCACGACCCGCCCCTCGCGTCCGGAGCGGCCGCCGCCACAAAATTATTTTTGAAAAATCAGAACTATGGGGAAGTCATGGAGAGACTGAATTCTCTGTGCTTCTTTATTACCTTGTTTGTGCTGCTTTCTGGTAGCTGTGATTTACACAGGTCAGGGAGTTTATAATTCTCTAACAGAAACACAACTCCAATATTATTAATCTTTTCTTTCTATATGAAGGTCGTCTGTCCAAATTCTGTGGATGCTGACTGATTTTTGGTCACCGATTGTGATACACATGGGCATTTATCATCAACTCTGAAATCCCTGGATCTTTGACAAGGCTCATTAGAGTGGCACAAACCCACAAAAGAGAGTCTAATAATAACCCTCGCCCTCTGCCTGCCTCTCTGCCTACTTGTGCTTTCTCTCTATCTCTCTGTCAAATAAATAAATAAAATCTTTAAAAAAAAAATGCACTGTGTGTTCTAAAGACATGTGTTTTAAAAGAACTTTTAATGAATGGTACTACTTTTAATTACAGTGAGATGGTCTTTCCTCAATGCAACAATATCTTCAGAAATTTTATTTTATTTTTTAAACATTTTATTTATTTATTTGTCAGAGAGAGAGAGCACACAAGCAGGGGGAGCAACAGAGGAGAAGGAAAAGCAGACTTCTCACTGAGCAAGGAGCCCGATGTGGGACTCAATCCCAGGATCCTGGGATCATGACCTGAGCCACAGGCAGACACTCAACTGACTGAGCCACCCAGGCGTCCCTATCTTCAGAAATTTTTAAGCCTTGGACAAACATCATAAATTCATCTGAGAAATGAAAGCCTCAGGTGATCTAATCATTTCCATGTAAAAACAGAATAAGTCTCAGTCCACACTAGATCCTAAAACTACAGCACCATGAAACAGAAAATGAATATATAACAAAAATACTTTCCTTTTTTTAAAAAAAAAAGATTGTCTGATTTAAACCTCTTAAGACGAGTGAAAGAAAAAAGCAAGAAATGCAGAAATGAAACCTTAATGCCCATTTCACCACAAGGGTCCCTTTATCATTTTGTATCCATGAACCCTGTACACGGTTTAAAACAGTTCTCCCATGTCATCTGAGAATCCCCGGAGTTCCAATCCATCCATTCAGTAATACTAAATGTTATTTGACATTTTCACTCTCATTCTCTTATTAAGTGTACGGTGAAGTTTTCTAAAGATAGGATATGTGATAGTATCACAACTCGCATGATTAGTGGGTCAGAGCTCTAACGGCTAACAATGTATGATCGTGTATGCTTGTATTTTAAAAGCTTGTTTTAATTTCTAATATGGTAAATATCAATACTTAAACAGAAGTTCTTTGGAATTCCTAATAATTTTTAAATAGTATAAAAGGACCCTAAGGCCAATAAGTTTCAGAATTACGGTTTTAAATGATTGTGTCTACCAAGTATTAGGATAGAACTAATTACTTCCTGCAGTTTTAGTAATCAAAGACACCATACACACACACACACACAAACACACACACACATACACACACGAGTCCACTAATCAGAACATCTGTTTGGCTTCAGATGATCAACATAATAACACTAAGATGAAATAAACTTAAAACACAATTGACATGTTAGCAAGTGAAGCTTTACTCTAGGGAAAGGTCAGAATTGCAATAAGCATTGTGAACACTGGAAAAATCTGAGAGTCTAATAATTAACTTCTGGGAATCCCAAGGAAGTAATGGGATTCCAAACTTCAGGGTTTCAAAACATAAAAGTAGAAACTAGAGCTAAAGCTTACATTTTTAAAATCTCTTTTTCTTGGGCGCCTGGGTGGCTCAGTTGGTTAAGCAACTGCCTTCGGCTCACGTCATGATCCTGGAGTCCTGGGATCAAGTCCTGCATCGGGCTCCCTGCTGGGCAGGGAGTCTGCTTCTCCCTCTGACCCTCCCCCCTCTCATGTGCTCTCTCTCTCTCTCAAATAAATGAATAAATAAAAAATCTTTAACAAATAAAATAAAATAAAATCTCTTTTTCTTATGCTTATAAATATCTTTTGGGTAACAACAATGGTATCTACCTTGTTTATGTCAAATCCTTCAGTTAAATTTGCCACACACACAAAAAAAAGAATTCAGAATAAGAAAACTGTGAGCATTTTAAATATTTTAGTGTACTTCTTTCCACTGTAAAATTTGTATTGTAAAATTTACCTGAGTTGGATGTTTGTTTGTCCTTGACTTCTACTGTTTTCTTAGGAACAGAATCTTTCACTTCAATGGTAGGCTGAATGGGTATTGAAACAATATGATTAAGACATGATGTACCTTTCATACAATCGGTAGTTAAAAATTCAAAATAAAAATATAAGTCTTACCTTCACGTAAGGATATCTTTTCGGAGAATCTAAAAAGCAAAATGGACATATAGTTAATTATATGTAAACGTGAAAGCCAACTAAACATTCATGCAGTTAGTACTAAGCTGAATCCTCATGCTTGGCTCTGAAAATGATTACATTAGGTTTTGGTGTTCTGTTTCTGGAGATAGGAAGGTGGGTTAGGACAGCGACAAGAGAGAAATATGAACCCATTATAAATATTGAAAAAGAAATACGAATATATGTATTCAGTGTCATACTTACTGATAATAACAATTGTAGCATTTAGGGAATGAACCCTATAATCTCTTTTGTTTCCAAAATTAGTTTGATTTGGTAGATCATGTTAGTCTTTAAAAGGTTTTTTTGAAACAGCTGTCATATCAAAAAATTAGCTATCTTAAAAAAAAAACAGCCAAAGCTTCGATATTCAAATTAATCTCATTTGAATAATGAATACCAATACAAGAGAGATCTTTGATGTCCCATAGATCTGAGGAGGATGAAAGAGTGGCTGTTTTAGCCCAAGTTTAGCACTCCATCTGCTTTCAGTATTCTTTGTGGAGCAGCTGTAATTTAATCTGTTTTAGTGCAAATACACTCAAGCCATCTAAAGTGAATTCTCTGGAGTTTCCTCATCAACTCCAAATATCCTAGCTATCACGTCTTTCTTTCATGCCCCGGGGAAGGCAGAAGCCCAACCACCTGAGCCACCCCGGAGCCCCTGAAAAAGGCTTTCTAATAGCTGCATCTGCTCAATTGCATGGAGACCGGCTGGGGCCCAGAGGGATATGGAAGAGGAATAAACTGAGGGAGAGCTTTTTTTAGGGAAGTTTTCTGGGGAACGAGGCATTCAACATCCTGAAGTTTCATGCTCTCTAGCCCCAGTAGTATAGGAAGAGTGCCTTTCCCCACCGGCGAGTCTAACTTCTGCAAAGGTTCAGAAACGCTCAGCCAACTCTCGCCAATGTTTGAAGGGGAACCCAGCCGGCTCACAAGCGATCGCTGAGATTTGAGAGACTTGGACCTCGCACATGCGCTTTGGGCACCCTTGGCCGCCCGCCCTCTGCGCGCAGGCCCAGCGACGCCGGTTTGTGAGGCGCGCAAGCGCATCTGTGTTTGGCATCGTTGCTTGGTTACATTATGCTGAGCTCAAAGATTCCAGACCTCGGAATTTCGCTACTGTGATGTAGTGGCGAGGCGGGTTTGGCTTCTCTCTAGCGCTAGTGTTGGGCTCTAGAGGCGGTGAAAAGCCGAGGGGAAGGGGAAGTGTTTGTGAAGCCTCCAGGCTTTGCGGTGAAGAAGTTTTTTAGCTTCGGGAGTAAGAAGGGCGGGTCGTCCTTTCGCGTTACCAGCTCGCTGAGGGACGGCCCGGGCATCCTGCGTGAGAGGAGAATTGGAACCAGCAGCTTCGGGTGGGGGTACAACATCCGAGACAAAGATCTCAGAAAGATCCACAAAGTTGCCAGCATGGGCAACGTAAGGAAACTGCAGGAGATTCTACTTTCCGGGAAACGCGGCGTGGACGAAAGAGACCAGATGAACAGGTAATAGGGACTTGGAGGCCGGCTGCCGGAGACGGCGGGGAGGAGGTGGGGCGGACCGGGAGAAGCGCGCACCTTCCCGGGCTCCGCCTGTGGAGCGGAGCCCCCCTGTCACCGAGGGCGCTTTGCGGTCTTCCCTCCTGAGGCCCCCAGCAGGGGTGTAGCGCCCAGGCCGGCTGTCGGAGCACGAAAACGAAAGCTTCAGCTGCCTTTGGACCCACTCATAATTCCCCGGGTAGACCACTTTACAGACAGGTTTTTGTTTTTGTTTTTTTTAAGATTTTATTTATTTATTTATTTGACAGAGAGAGAGAGAGACAGCGAGAGAGGGAACACAAGCAGGGGGAGTGGGAGAGGGAGAAGCAGGCTCCCTGCTGGGCAGGGAGCCCGATGCAGGGCTCGATCTCAGGACCCTGGGAACATGACCTGAGATGAAGGCAAGCACTTAACTGACTGAGCCACCCAGGTGCCCCTCTTACTTTCTATTTAAAAAAAATTGGGGACTGCGGGTGGGGATTGGTATCTTCTGACAACGTTTAACCTCTTCAGAAGTAAAGGGAATGTTTTTACCTGTACTTGTCGATTTTATTCATACATTAAATATATACATTTTTTTGTTGTGTGTAGCTTTATTACATATAAGTGATTATAGATTAATCATTTTAGTTACATCCTTATGAAAATAAATAATATAAATGATACTGTAAAAGTATATAAAATTTTAGTTGTGTCCTTATGAAAAAAATCAAAAATAGGAAATATAAATGATTATTGCAATTTCAGATGTATTGCTTTACTTTATAAAAGTTTTCTTTAAAAATACTGAACTCTGGGGTGCCTGGGTGGCATAATCGGTTGAGCATCAGAGTGTTGAATTCGGCGTGGGTCGTGATCTCGGGGTTGGGGGGTGGAGCCCCATGTCCGGCTCCATGCTTGGTGGGGAGACTGCTTGAGATTCTCTCCCTCTCCCTCTGCCCTTCCCCCCGCTTGTGCATACTCTCTCTTTTTCTCTAAAAGAAATAAATCTTTAAAAAATATTGAGCTCTCCAACTGTATTTATCTACTCTTTCAATCCATTTATTTATCAAATAGAATCTGAACACATGTAATGTAGGAGACATACTCTATCCAGAATCTTTTCATTCTTAAAGACTTCATGTTGCCCAGTATTAGTAAGATGAGAAATTCTATCTATCTATCTATCTATCTATCTATCTATCTATCTATCTATCTATCTATCTATCTATTTATTTATTTTAAAGATTTTATTTTTAAGTAATCTCTATACCCAACATGGGGCTTGAATTTATATCATTGAGACTAAGGTTGCATGTTCTACTCATTGAACCGGCCAGGTACTACTAAGATGAGAAATTTTATTTTATTTTTTTAATTTTAAGAAAAGATTGATTTATTTGAGAGAGAGAGAGTGAATGGGAGTGGCTGGGGAGGGAGAAGGGAGGGTTAGAAGGAGAGAGAGGATCTCAAGCTGACTCCACGCGGAGCACGGAGCCCGACATGGGGCTCGATCTCAAGATCTGGAGATCATGACCTGAGCCAAAACCAAGAGTCGGACACCCAACCAACTAGCCACCGAGGTGCCCCTAAGATGAGCAGTTTTAAATTGAAGTATTAGGACTTAATCTCAGTTAAAGCTTTTCCTCTTTCCTTTCAAACGAAAACATTTCTGAAGATAGGAAATCGTAAAAGTTAACCTTTACTTGTCCTTTTGAAATTTATAATAGTATTAAATACTACTATTGATAATTGGTAGTACTTGATTTTCATGTGATTTATAAATCGAAATATTTAATAAAATGAGCTGTCCCTGTTTATTTAAATCCTGAGTTTCCTTTGGCTTAGTTTCTTGAAAATCAGAGTAAGAATTACTTAAAAAACATTCTCCGTTATTTTAGTCCTCTTTTCCCATAATGCTTTCAGGAACTAAAATTTATTTAAATGCCAGGCATATGACTAGAACTGCAATAGACCTGTTGTGTATATCATTATTTCATGTAATGTAAGGCACCATAGATTGTCTGATGCCCCAGTATTTTCTGTACCAATAAGAAATTGCAAAACAATTCTGCCAATTAGAGTTGTAAGACATTTTGAATTATAAATTGCATTCCAATGTCAGAGATATTAAAAGGTGACAAAATGAGCATCTTAGAATCACTGAAATGTAGTATTCTTGCGAATCCTTAAAACATATCTACAAAGTAGGCATAATTGTATCACTTTACCTAATTGGATGTTGTCTTTGTAAAATAGTAGTAATAGTAATAGTTATAATAATATTATGTAACAAACTTTGCATAGATCCTCATTTAAGCATCACGCCGAGGTCTTGTGAGATAACTAGTCTTTATTTATTATTATTATTTTTTAGTAATCTCTATACCCAACGTGGGGCTCGAATTCACAACCCTCAAGATCAAGAGTCACATGATCTTCAAACTGAGCTGGGCAGGGGACCCGAGATAACTATTTTTATCCCCATTTTGTTGATGAGGAAATTGAGGATAAGGCTAAGTAGGTGATAACTGTTAAGTGACAGAGTTAAAGTAGGAGTCAAACCCAAGTTAAGCTGAATCCTGAGGTCATGCTCTACCTACTCAGATAGGCTGCTCTTTATTAGTGTGGTGAAGAATCACTAATAAATATTGTACTTTCTTCAAAAGAAAACTAAATCCTGGTTTTGGAGTCACAGGAATAAGATGCTATTTAACGTTTACAATTACATGAATTAATTGCATGTTTTGAAATAGTGCACTATAATTTCCTAAAAAGTTCTTTCACTTTCATAGGACTGCTCTTCATTTGGCCTGTGCCAATGGCCATCCAGATGTCGTTGCTGTCCTAGTGGAGAGGAAATGCCAGCTTGACCTCTTTGATACAGATTATAGGACTGCTCTGATGAAGGTATGTGGAAGCAGCTGTGTCTGCCTGAGATGGATTTGATTTAATTACTTAGAATGAAAACTTATTGCATTTAAACATAACTAATTGGTGAAACCTGTGGCATGTTTACTTTAAATTCCCAGAATTGACACTCTGTTTCTTGGTATAATACTGACAGGCTGTACAATGTCAGGATGAGAGATGTGTGACTATTCTTCTAGAACACGGTGCTGATCCAAATCTTACGGACATTGCTGGCAATACTGCTCTCCACTATGCCGCCCTTGGTTCGAATACATCAATAGCAGAGAAGCTGCTTCTACACCATGCAAATATTGAAGTGAGAAACAAGGTGCAGATCAAGTGTATTTATAGAGTATTTGAAATAATATATATATGTATACGTAAATTTTTTTAGCCACAAATCATTTTATTTACATATTTATTTATATGTGTAATAAATACATATACTTACTGAATTCTATACATCAGGTCCTGTCATCCTGGAAACAACTCCAAAGCCAGGGCAGGGAGGGCTAGAGAAAGGTGATGCCCATGGAGAGGGCGAAGTTCTGTCTCCCAGCCCCGCTTCCACCCCAGAAAGAAAATCTTCCCATTAGTGCTTGGGAGTGGATGGTGGGCTCAGAGCCCACAAAGGCTTGAAGGCCTAGAGGGGAGTGGAGGTGGTGGAGGCTGGGTGCTGGGCAGGGGCTTAGGAAATGGGTGCTGCTGGGAATGGGTGGGAGACCCTGACCCAGTGGGGTAACTTGGGTGAGTGCAAGTGGGAGGAGAAAGCAGCAGGTTGCAGGCCCTGGGCACTCGAGGCCCCAAGGTTCTGAAAATGAGAGCAAAGGGATCAGGTCATGACATCCTACAGGGACATTTACTTGTGCTTGTAGCCACTCTTCCCACCACGTACCACATTGGGGTCTCCCATTTCAGAGAGTAGTTCCTGCTCAGCCTTGGGTAGTTCCTCAGTGGGGTGGTAGCTGTACATGGGGAGTAGTTGATGACCACGCGCACCAGTCCACCTTCTGTTTCTGTGACATGCATTATTTCTACCACTGCCCTTACAGAAACACTGTTGGTTGAGATAGGTAGGGTCAATTTTTCATATTTGGAAGCTCCTGCATTCCCTGAATGAAAATATTTTGAAATACCTTAATTGTCTAAGATTTCACTTTAATGATACTTTTTTTTGTTTTTAAGATTTTATTTACTTGAGAGAGACGGAGAACAAACATGAGTATGGAGGAAGGGCAGAGGGAGAGGGAGAAACAGGGGAGCCTGATGCAGGGGTGGATCCCAGGACCCTGGGGGTCATGACCTGAGCCAAAGACAGACGCTTAACTGACTGAGCCACCCAGTTGCCCCAAAGCCACTCTTTTAATTCTGAGTCCATCTCCTCAGTGACCCATTTGGATCAAGAGTGCCTTATGTTGCCATCTGGGATCCTGATACCATTGACAGAAGAGAATCAAGCATGTTTGTGTAACCTGGAGAAAACCTTCATTTTTTTTTTTTTTTAATGATTTTATTTATTTATTTGATGGAGAGACGGCGAGAGAGGGAACACAAGCAGGGGGAGCAGGAGAGGGAAAAGCAGGCTTCCGCCGAGCAGGATGTGGGGCTCGATCCCAGGACCCTGGGATCATGGCCTGAGCTGAAGGCAGACGCTTAACGACTGAGCCACCCAGGCACCCCGAAAATCTTCATTTTTATTGGAAAGCTCTCAAAACTATATCCCCAAAACTCTAATTTCTCAAATGTTAATGTTTGCCACAAAAAGTATTGTCAAATGGGGATAAGCAAATTTAAACGGATTTCTTTTGTGCTAGATATATAGTGCAATTTTGTAATATTTCTCAGACATAGATGATCATTGAATCTTTCTATTGGGGCACAGTACTTACCTTCCAGCAAAGTATATGTTCTTCGGAATGTAATTTAAAAAACACTACTCCAGAGATAATCATTTAGGTTGCTAACTCAATAAAAATACTTAAAGCATTTACTGCTATGTTTTAGATTTTGGAGATAGAGAGAAAAAATATAATCCCTTCCCTCAAGAAGCTCTTGGTTTAGAGGGGGTGCAATAAAATAACTAGAGTATACCATAATAAATACTGTGATAGAAGCCAAGATTCTTGGAACCAGCCAATGAAGTGAGTTTTGGAGAATGACTGCAGTTAATCTGTTGAAGAGGTGGAAGAGGGCTATTTAATTTAGTTTTATTTATTTTTTAAAAAAGATTTTATTTATTTATTTGAGAGAGAGAGAGTGGGTGAGAGAGTAGGAGCATAGGGGCAGGGCAGAGGGAGAGGCCAACTCCCCTCTGAGCAGGGAGCCTGACTTGGGGCTGGATCCCAGGACCTTGGGATCACGACCTGAGCTGACCTGAGTCCAGGGCAGATGCTTAACCGACTGAACCACCCAGGCCCCCTGAGGAGGGCTATTTGAAAGAGAAGGAGGAGCTGGTGAAAGCACAGAAGGGTGAGAGTACTTTCTATATTATATATTTGAGTTTAGAGGATCCTTTATAAGTTTTAAAATTCAGTATGGAAATATTGTAATTTTGTAAATTATAAATTGTTTTTGCACTTTTACAGGATGAACTCACACCATTTTTACTTGCTGTAAGTGAGAACAAACAGCAAATGGTGGAATTTTTAATAGAAAAAGAAGCAAATGTACATGCAGTTGGTAAGTTGCAAAGGTACAGTAGTTTTGGGTGTTTTTTTAAACCTTATATTGTTCTAGAGTGGCACAGTTACTCAAGTCAGAAAGACTAACTTAATAAGGGGATTAATTTATATAGTGAAAAATGTCAACATGTCATCAGTTAGGCAGAAAGCAATTATTCTGACGGGGCAACATGAAGAACAGTATATGGTAGAATTTATATTCCTTCATATTATTGACTGATGTCATTTGCAGGCTTTTTTTTTTTTTTTTTTTTGCCATATGATTTTATATTAGCTAAAGGGGTTTCATATTAGTTTTATTAGTTTTATAAAGTGTGGACTCCTAACTTTTATTTTACTTTACGACGCAATATTGGACTTCTTAACCCTTTTATAGTATTTTTGAAACTTCTACTTCATATATGTTTTCCTTAAAAGATGAATATTAAACATAAATAGGAGTTGCTGTGTCTTTTGGATGACTCTTTAAATTGCTTTTTGTTTTTGAAGAATACTGACGTTGGATGATCCCTAAGTGGTTAATAATTACTGTTACCAGATAATATGGGCTCATCATCCTTTTTCATGTTCAGTATATTTTTTTTTGGTTTTCATTGGTAAGGATAGAAGGATGAAAGATAACTGTAATTGAATAGACTTTTCCTTTAATGAGGACAAATCATAGGTGGGTGATAAAGAGAAAAGAGTTGGGCTTTAGATTGACACAAGACTAGGTTTAATTCCTAGCTTTCCTACTTGCTGGGTGTGTGACTTTGGAAACATTACTTATCATAACCAGATACATTTCCTGATATGAAAAGGAGGATAATAGTATATCCTTCAAGGGTGGTTCTGTGTACTATTTTATATATATATAGCATTTAATTTAGTGTCTACCACGTGCTTATCTTAGCATCATTAACTGTGACTATGACTGTTTTATTACCATTAGTATGAATACTGTTATTTTCAGCCTGCAAATAAGCTTTTTTTTTTTATTTTTAAAGATTTTATTTATTTGAGAGAGAGACAGAGAGAGAGCACGGGTGGGGAGGGACAGAGGGAGAAGCAGATTCCCTGCTGAGCAGGGAGCCTGACGTGGGGCTCCATCCCAGGGTCCCAAGATCGTGACCTGAGCTGAAGGCAGACGCTTAACCGACTGAGCCACCCAGGTGCCCCAACATCCTTGTTTTTTCTAACTAGTTACTTGGGTCTTGAGATGTTCAGTTTAGTAGAAGACCCTATACTTTCCCTTGAGGGCTATCTCCTATACTTTCCCCCTTGAATTTTCCAAGAACCTGAGGAGTTCCCTAAGACCAAAGAGACCATCTTTTTTCACAAGTCATTTGGAAGGAAAAGACATCAACTACTCAGCATTGCCATTGAAACTGGTTCTGCAGGGCGCCTGGGTGGCTCAGTTGGTTAAGCAACTGCCTTAGGATCAGGTCATGATCCTGGAGTCCCAGGATTGAGTCCCACATCAGGCTCCCTGCTCAGCGGGGAGTCTGCTTCTCCCTCTGACCCTCCCCCCTCTCAGGCTCTCTCTCTCAAATAAATAAATAAATAAATAAATCTTCAAAAAAAAAAAGTAAGAAAGAAACTGGTTCTGCAGTCTGGTCATGATTGACCTTTGCTCCTAGGATGCCCTTGCTGAGCCACATTCCTCAGTCTTCATGGTGATCCATAGTTAGACTTCAAAGTTACAACTTTTTTTTCGTTTACTACATAAGCTTCTATGCTCAGCTATTCCAAAGCACCAGCACCCTGTTCTGTCAGCTGGGCCTCCTGGCTTTAGCCAGACACACCCTTCCCTTCACACTCAAAAGCCTTACATGAAGCCCATATGTTAGCCCAGACCTTCAGGATGAATTATCCTTGTCTCTTCTTCCAGCAGATGGTAGTTGGGACCATTCTAAGCTGTTAAAGAGGTTCAAATAATGCTGCAGGAAGAGACTGGACTTCTCTTTCTCCTTTGTTACTAGACCTATATCCCAAGCCTGCTTTAAATCCTATGGAGCGCCTTTTCTTATTAGGTGACGAAAGGTCTCATATTGCCCTTCCCAGAGTAGTGGGCATCACCTTTCCCGAAAGGCCATGTCTTGGGTTTAATATTTCATTAAATCCTCTTAACAACCTTGTAAAATAAGGCAGTAAGATGCCTGTTTTATAGAGGAAGACTCTGAGCCCAAGAGAAGTGGCTTGTCCAAGAGGAAATAGCTGTGAGACTTAGGACTTCTGAGTTCTAGACACTTTCCATTATGGCAAGCTAACTCTAATTTACTAATTACTAAATTACGAATTCATGACTGGTTCACCTTACTTTTTTTCTCCTTTAATTACATACTTAATAAAAAGTGTATAGAACTTACAAATGTGAAGTATATGGGGTACTTCAAGCTTTGATATTAGTTCTGATATTATTTGAAATACTCCTAAGAATTTGATATTTGGTAAATGTTTTTCATATCAGTATTAAAATAGTAACATTGTTTATCACCCTTTTTTATATGTAGCAGTCGCCAACTAATTGCCGAATATAGAGAAGAAAAACTTAACAATGATTTGCAAAGTAAGAATGCAGGTAAGACTTTTCAGAGTGAATTACTTTTGGTGGTCCTAACATAGATGAAGTCAGAGTAAGGAAGTTTTGATAATGAAAGAGCAATGGAAAAAAAAAAAAAACCTACTGTGTAAATTGCATATGTATTTTTTTCTTTCTTTTCTTTTCTTTTTTTTTTTTTAAGATTTTGTCTATTTATTTGACAGAGAGAGATAGTGACAGCAGAAGCAGGGGGAGTGGCAGGCAGAGGGAGAGGGAGAAGCACGTTTCCTGCCTAGCAGGGAGCCCGATGTGGGGCTTGATCCCAGGTCTGGGGATCATGAACTGAGCTGAAGGCAGACCCTTAACCACCCAGATGCCCCTATTTTTTTTTCTTTCTTAATTTCTTTCTTAAGAGTCTAGTATTCAGGATTATTTAAGAAGTTAATTGTAGGCATTGCTGTCATGAACAATGGGAAGAAATCAGAGGGAGACAAACCGTGAGAGAAACTGGACTCTGGGAAACAAACTGAGGGTTACAGAAGGGAGGGGGGTGGGGGGATGGGGTAACCAGGTGATGAGTATTAAGGAGGACACGCGTTATGATGAGCAGTAGGTGTTACATGCAACTAATGAATTGTTGAACACTACATCAAAAACTTGTGATGGACTATATGCTGGCTAACTGAACATAATAAAAAAAATTAAATAAAGTACGTCCGTATGAACAACAACAACAAAAGAAGTTAATTGTAGGTAATTTAAAATATGAGGCGGTATTGTCTGAAAAGAAATTCATTATTTTAGTCATGACCCCTAAAATCCCATATGATATCTTTGTGTAAATAAGAAAAAGAGATTTTTAAGTTAGTATGTTTTATGTTTTCTCTATAAGCATATTATAATAAATTGAACCTGTTATGAAAATGGATCTTTTAATTTTTACAAGTGGATTACATTTAGTAAATATTATTATATAGTGATTTGTCTCATTAAAAAAGGAACTATCCTCGGGGCGCCTGGGTGGCTCAGTCGGTTAAGCGGCTGTCTTCGGCCCAGGTCATGATTCCAGGGTCCTGGGATCGAGTCCCGCACCGGGCTCCCTGCTCGGTGGAGAGTCTGCTTCTCCCTCTCCATCTGCCTGCCTCTCTGCTTACTTGTGCTCTCTCTCTATCTCTCTGTCAAATAAATAAATGAAATCTAAAAAATAAAATAGGGGGAAAAGTTAAAAAAAAAAAAGGAACTATCCTTAAAACTGGGGACTTTACAATACCTTCCTGGTATCGTAAACAAATGGCAAACAATAAGAACTGCAAAACTTAGCTAGTATGCAGCAATACCAATGAGACATTTTTTTTTTTTAAGGTAACTGTCTATTGGTTTTGCAATTTACTTATTTTCATTTGTTCACTTAACAAATAACTGTCAAGTGTCTTTTAGTTCCTAAGTGTTATTCTGATGTTGTAGAATGCAAACATTCAAAAAATACAATCCCTGCCCTCCAGGAATTTGTTATTATCATTGTCATTTTTATTATTTACTCTTCTTTATTCAGTGCTTACTATGTGCCAGAGTCCCCTAGTGCTTATAATTACCATTGTTATTTTTTTATTGGTATTTAATATGTTCCAGATACTATGTCCATAGTGAGGAATTAGAGTTTTAGGAGAGTGGGTAGAATTTAGGGTAAGTATGCAGACTGAATAGTAAGTTTGCCAGGTAAAGTGGCAGAAGGACGATGTTTGGCAGGAGAAACATCCATCAAGATGACATGTTTTGCAGACGGAACAGCAGTGCAAAGGCTAAGATGTACGAGTGAACTTTGGAGGATTTATGAGCAGTTCAGTTTTGCCAGTACAAAAAGTGTGCTATGGGAATGGTTGGAATGAGGTGAACACTTAGCTAAGGCAAGCTTATGAAAGTTTTTCAGTCGTATGGAAAGGAGTAGATCTTACCCTGTAGACCTTGGTAACTTTATCAGGTAAAATGCTTTTAGCTGCAAATAATAGGTGACTTATAACAGTGACTAAAACAGGGGCACCTGGGTGGCTTAGTCAGTTAAGTGTTGACTCTTGGTTTTACACAGTCTCGGGTCATGAGATCAAGCCCCACATCACGTTGGGCTCCGTGCGGAGTGGGCTTGAAGATTCTCTTCCTCTGCCCTTCCCCCCATTCTTGCACTCTATGGCACGCTTCCTTTCTTTCTCTCTCTTTCAAATAAATAAATCTAAAAAAAAAAACCAAAAACAAAACAGTGACTAAAAAATAGGAACTAGAATTGTTTTGATGGTTCAGTGATGTCATCAGGGTCCCAGTTGTCTCTTGTTCAGCTTTGAGGTTGGCAGTATTTTATGTCTCCCTTCCTGGTTGGCTAATTAGCAGCAGCTCCAGGTCTAGTCTCACAGGACAATATCCAATGACTGGAAGGACTGTTTTTCTTTATATGTTTCTTTCATTAATTAACTAATTAATTTATTTAAGATTTTATCCATTTATTTGACAGAGAGAGAGGGAACACAAGCAGGGGGAGTGGGAGAGGGAGCAGGGAGAGGGAGCAGGGAGCCTGATGCAGGGCTCAATCCCAGCACCCTGGGATCGTGACCTGAGCTGAAGGCAGACGCTTAACGACTGAGCCACCGAGGTCCCCCCTATATGTTTCTTTTATTTTTTTATTTTTTAAAGATTTTATTTATTTATTCATGAGAGACAGGGAGAGAGAGAGAGAGAGGCAGAGAGAGAAGCAGGCTCCCAAGGAGCAGGGAGCCCGATGTGACCCGATCCCAGGACCCTGGGGTCATGACCTGAGCCGAAGGCAGACGCTCAACCATCTGAGCCACCCAGGCGCCCCTATATGTTTCTTTTAAATAAGAATACTCAGAGGCTTACAGTGAATTTCCTCTAACATTTTCTAGGCTAGGGTGTATCGCATGCTTGTTCCTAAACCAGTCACTGGTAAATCAGGTACTGTGAATAGCTTAGAATAATCATTTCTCCTTTTGAAGCTGGGGTGAGGCCACCTTCTTTCTGTATGGGGACAACAAATATCCAAATAAAGTTGTAGTTCTCCAGCAAGAATGAAGAATTACGGAATGGCCATTGGGGAGGGAGCCAGCAGTATTTGATGCAGGGATTCATTGGAGAATTTGAAGCAGAAGGGTAATAAGATTAGATTTGAATTAGGGCCCTCTGGTTATGGTATAAAATAGGGATCACCAAGCTTTTTCTTTCAAGGGCCAGATCGTGACTATTTTAGGCCATGTGGTTTCTCAATTACAATTACCATTGTAGTGTGAAAGCAGCCATAGCAATATATAGGTGAATAGATGTGACTGTCCTCCAATAAAACTTTATTTACAGAACCAGATGGCAGGTCAGACTTGGCCTGTGGCCATAGTTTGCTGGCCCCTCATGTGGAGGATATATTGAAGGAAACCATGTAAAGAGACTGGAAGACAAAGGAAGCTTATATTTCCTTAGCCTAGTATCAGTCCATTATGAAATTTTCACCCTTCTATACTGAAAAAGTCAGGAGGCTCAGTTTATTCAATTTAAAATGTTGTTCTTTTTCTAGGCCTTATGTCTTTCTCATTTTTTAAAATTTAAACAATTTTTTTTAAAGATTTTATTTATTTGAGAGAGAGAGAGAGATAGGGAGCACAGTGGGGCAGAGGGGCAGGGGCAGAGGGTGAGGGAGAAGCAGACTCCCTGCTGAAAAGGGAGCCCGATGCGGGGCTTGACCCCAGGACCCTGAGACCATGACCTGAGCTGAAGGCAGATGCTTAACTGACTGAGCCACCCACGTGCCCCCTTTCTCATTCATTTTGCTTAAAAATTTTTTATTAATTTAAGAAATAACCATAATAGTTGGTGGCTTTTTTTTCCCCTCTGGAAGTCATCAGTTAAGAGCTCATGTTTGAGTAGGGCAGTGGCAGGGGAAATATAAAGCAGAGACAGAAAAGAAGTATAGTTAATATGATTTCGTGATTATTGAATGTAAAAAGTTAGGGGAGAGAGGAAATCTAAGAAGATTCATATGTTTCCAGGTTGAACACTGGCATTTAAATTGGACATGAAGAATGAGTAGGACTTTATCAGATGAAGAGTGGAGAGCGGTGGGAGTAGGGAAGACCAGGTTTTTTTCTGTATACGTTGAATTTGATGGAATGTCCATGTAGTAGATTTTCAATAATTGGATAATCGAATACTAGGAGGTTTCTAGCTGGAGGTAGAGCTTCAAGGTTGGAGGTGCAGATTTGAAATAATCTGATTAGAATTATTAAGCAAAGTGATAGCTTGGACAAAGATTGAGCTTGTCCATGGTGGAGAAACATATAGAATGAGAAGGAGGCCAGTGAACAAACCCTGGGAATACCAAAATATAAGGGTGGATGGAGGAGTAGGAGTTAGTAGAGAAGACTGAGGAGTGACTGGGGAAACGTAAGAGAGGAATTAGAGGAAGTGATGGTGAAAAAATTAAAAAAATATTTCAAGGAGGCGTATTACTGAAAAGAAAGAAATTACTGAAAAGAAAGTTGGATTTAACTTTTAAAAGCTCTTTGGTGGTAACCTTTTCAAAAGAATTTTTGAGTTGTACGATCTATTATTTACATGATTGGTACTTTCTACGTCCAAATTTGGAAAAATAACACATCAAGTAAGGTCCTACGTAACTTTTTTGTAACTGCAGTGTCTACCCGGACAGGGTCAAGGGAAAATGGTCTAGCCTGGTGAGTAGACTTGCCAACATTTTCCCATAATTGTCAAAACCTAGGAGTCAAGTGTGAGGAAAAGTGTTGTCTTTCTTACCTGTTTCTGGTGGAGATACTTGAGTTTTTCCTCAAGTCCTTGATACACTCTTCTGGATGAATACGAAAACAAAAACAGCAACAGGCAGGAAGCCACTGTCAGGCCCTATCTCTGATATGGAATCATGATGCAGCTGTATTTTGAGAGTTTTAAAGTTTGATCAGAAATAGTTTACAGACCTGCAGTTTGGAGCCTTTTGACCTCTTTTAAATATTTTATTGCAGAAAACTAGTATAATACCGAGGAGAAAATATAAGGTGATACACTGAATATACTAGTCTCACTAGTTTAGGAATTCTGTGTCAGTAAAAACAGTCAATACCTGACTATTTTGGTTAGTGCTGTCTCTCTTGATCCTCTTTTCATTTGCCTTCTTCTAATATCTCCACTTCTACTGCTCCTTTCTGAATTTCATCTCTAAAGAAAGCGCTAAGGAAAATTGTCTTGGAATCCAACACTATTAGAACACATTTCTACCATATGTATGTTTGACATATATGTGTATTTCCTTCTAAGGTAATGGGCTACCTAATCTAAAGTGTATCTCATATTTTATTAGTTTCTTGTGCTAAATTTCTTTGTATCTGTATCACAGTGACAAAGTTAGTGATGATGGTCTGCCAAGACTGAAAGCATTTTCTGGATTGTCAGAAATTTTTATCTGATACACCTTTAATGTGAAATGCTTTTATATTTTTTTTCCAGAAATTGGTAAACTGTGACTTAACAAGAATATGTGGCCAATTAGATTATCAAGTTTTTAACCATCTATGTATATAAGATAACTCACTTTGTTTTCCCCCAAATGAGCCCTATTGATCTTTAATGATCAAATCCACTATTTTCAGGGTGGAGCGGATAACTCATATTTTGGATGGAGTATTTTTGGCTTTTTTTTTTTTTTTTTAAGATTTTATTTATCTACTTGACACACAGAGAGATAGCAAGAGCAGGAACACAAGCAGGAGGAGTGGGAGAGGGAGAAGCAGGCTTCCCGCGGAGCAGGGAGCCCGATGTGGGACTCGATCCCAGCATCCTGGGATCATGACCTCAGCCGAAGGCAGACGCTTAACGACTGAGCCACCCAGGCATCCTATTTTTGGCTTTTTGACTAGTTTGTCGACAACTGCCTTTAATAGGTGAACTATGCTTTTAATTCTGTAAGAAATTAAGGAAAAGACTGGAAACAAAACTCTATAATCAATAGTGTGTTGTTAAACTGTGTATGATAGTTACATATTTTTCTATAGTTATCCCAGTTACCTTATTGATTCATAACTACCATAAAAATGGTATTAAGCCCTATTTATTTATGTATTTATTTTCTTTAAGATTTTTTTTTTATTTATCTGACAGAGAGAGACACAGCGAGAGAGGGAACACAACTAGGGGGAATGGGAGAGGGAGAAGCAAGCTTCCCGCTGAGCAGGGAGCCCGATGTGGGGCTCAATCCCAGGACCCTGGGACCATGACCCGAGCTGAAGTCAAACGCTTAACCACTGAGCCACCCATGCGCCCTGAATTAATCCCTATTTAGTTGGAGAAAATTTATGTGATCTTTTCATTTTTTTATAGGAAATTTTATACTGTAGAATATTTTGGTAATCATCAGGATTCTCTTTTTTTTTTCCTGATTAAAATAAGATTGTTGCTTGTTTGACATTATTTTCCGATCATTATGTCATCTCTTCTTTTTATGCCTTTATTCAGATGGGTATAGAAAAACAGGAATCTCCAAGGCAGATACTAAGAAAACCAGATTCAAGTAAAGGTGTTCTGTGAAATAACCGTCTGACTGTAATCATGTATAAAATATCAACCCAAATCATAAAAATTTCATATAATGCAGTTGTATTAGAGATTCCCAGAACGACACCCAGATTTGGTTATTCACTAGAAGAACTCACAGGTCTTAGCATATTTGTACTCATGCCTTTAGTTTATTACGGTGAAAGGATACAAAGCAAAATCAGCACAGAGGAAAGGTGCATGGAGTGAAGTCTAGAGGAAACCAAGTGCAGGCTTCTAAGAATCCTCTGCCTATGGCTGTGCTTAATTCCTCCAGCATCAAGTTATGTGCTTAATTCCTCCAGCATCAAATTATGACAACACATATGAAATGTTGTCTGCCAGTACAAGAATCTTGTAGAGACTCAGTGCCTGAAGTTTTCTTGAAATGATAATCATGTAGCCATCTTCTCCCTAGCGTATACCAAAATTCCAGGCTCCCTGAAGGAAATCAAGTATACAGGATAAGACACCTGGTTTGTACCAACACTTAGGCACAGCCACTCTTACCAGCTATGGAATGGTGGGAACCCTCCCAAAATCCAAGTTCCCGGATACCAACCAAGGGCCAGCCATTCAAGTGGGATCTAATGGTGGCAGTCTTTGGCCTGCTCTATGGAATCTTTTTTGCATAGGAATTATAGCCCTGACTTAATTTTTGTTGTTGTTTTAAGATTTTATTTTAACAGCAAGAAATATGATGGTATCACATGGTACTGGTTTCAGTAGCATGATCTGTATTAAATGAAGTGCTGGTTACTTTTTTGACTTTTGGTGAATATTTAACAGGTATTTGTACATAAATTACTGCGGCAATATTAGGTAATTATAATCTTTTTTTTACCTTATTAAACTTTCATTATGATTCTTAGATTAAACAATGGTTTCTGATTTAAAATTAGAATAAAAATTCTTAATTATATAGATAATCCAGTTTTGTTTCATATGATAGTGAATCCCTGTTTATAAGATTCGATTATATAATTGTCAGTTATTTTCTTGCCTAAGTATGCAATTAAAATTATTTGCTTTATGTATTTTCATATACTTCAATTTGGTGAATAATACCTGTATTCTGTTACTTCGGTCTTTATCTTAATTTTCACGGTGGCTGTATCTTACTTTAATACATGGTGATAGCAGGCTTAATGGATACCTTTTTTTTCCTTCACGAAAAATAGACCTTACTTTTTAGAACATTTTCAAGTTAACAGCAAAATATAGCAGAAAGTACAGAGTTTCCATTTACCCCATGTTCCCATACATGCATAGCCTCCCCTGTTGTCAACATCCTGTACCACAGGGATACATTGTTTTATTTACATTAACTCATCTTTATCATCCAAAGTCCATAATTTACATTTCGGTGCAGTCTTGGTGTTGTACATTCTATTGGTTTTAACAAATGTATAATGACATGGAATAGTCTCACTGCCTTAAAAGTCCTCTGTGCTGTGCCTATTCATCCCTCCTTTTGCCGCAACCCTTAACTCCTAACTTGAAAAGTTTTACTTTTTCCAGAATGTCATATAGTTGCAATCATACAGTGGATATCTTCTTGAATGCTTATTTTTTAATTTATTTTTATTTTATTTTATTTTTTTAAAGATATTATTTATTTATTTGAGAGAGAGAGAGAGAACTCGAGGAGGGGGAGGGGCAGAGGGAGAGGGAGATGCAGACACCCCCACTGAGCAGGGAGCCCGATGCGGGGCTCGATGTCAGGACCCTGAGATCATGACCTGAGCTGAAGGCAGATGCTTAACCACTTAACCGACTGAGCCACCCAGGCGCCCCTCTTCTTGAATGTTTGAAAAATTAAAATTCCAAGGTAATTGAATATAGTGATTCAAGATATTCTTTGTCCTTTGTTTTGTTTTGTGTTCATCAGTGTAGGATCTGATGACATATGCCTTACAGACTGAAAAAGTGTGATTTCTATAGACATTTGTCACATAATGGGGAGGGTTGAGAACAATGACATCATGTACTACTACCTAGCACTAACCATTGGTACCATTCTGGTCTAAGAGATGGGTCCAGATAGACTCTCTAGCAATGAAAGTAGATAGTCTCAAGAGGTTATACTTTATAAAACCAGAATCACTAAAATCACTAAAATCTTTCATACTTACCTGCAATTGGAAATAAGGCCAGAGAGAGTCTGTTTGCTATGTTTTGCCATGCTGCAAAGTACAGTGGCTATAGACCAAAGTTTGTGATGAGATGTTTCATCCTAAACTTAACAGTCTCTGCTGAAGAGCTGGAGAAGTTCTGTTGTGTTACAGCAAAATAAATGCAGTCTCTTTTAACTGCTCCTAGTAGTGGAAGTCCAGAAGAATCATGTTATTTAGGTTTGACATTGTCGGTCTATGATAATGATTCTGCTAATGATACTGTTTTCCGTCAGTCTCATAGGGCTTGGTTACAATTATGGTCATTATAAACATTCACTTGGAGGTATCAAATTCTGATAAATACCATTCTTTTCTTGCATTTGGTAAATGTAGAGGAGAAAGTAGGATTTCTTAATGCATTAACTGCCTACCAATAATATAATTAATACTCATTCCAGTGTGGTTTCCAGGTGTGATCTTGAAGGAATACTTTTTAACAAATCATCAGTCTTATACTTTTAATATTCTGTATTTTTCTATTGTTGATTTAAAATGTATTTTGCTTTTTTCTTTAGTGGCAGATAAGAGTGCTGAAGAAGAGTCTTTAAGCAGGTAGGATTTTTATGGAGTCTTTCAAATTATGTGTTAACTAAGGGAATACAGAGAAAAGCATTTGTTGAGTTCTGCTCTGGGCTAGACACTATATTATGTGCTTGACACTTATTACTTATATAGTCATTACAATAGCTTCACAAAGTAGCTCTGCTATTATAGCCTATTTTTTATTAGTCAGCCGTGGTGCAGGGAGGTTGATTAATTGACCTGTGATTACATAGTTAATGAGTAGCAGACCCATGATTTGACTGTCAGCCTGTGTGACTCCCATCTCCATTCTTTTGTCCCTCAGCAGCACTGGGATTAAGATACAGATCCTAGTCAGATCAACTCAGTCAAATTTAGTTATGTGTTAACCCTGATTTAGAGTTTTCTTAAGAAACCAGGTTAGTTCAAGCATTTGTCCTAATATATTTGACAACTAGTGATAACTAGAGGTAATTACTGCAGTGGTAACTAGTCTGTTGTTTTTACTGTCAAAGATTTTAGGGTGGATCTCAGTTACCGATGGCCACAGTACATAGCTTTTACATAAGCAAGACCTAATCAGGCAAATTCTTAGATATAGTGATGTCTGCTCTCCTTGAGATGAATGATTTTTCCAGAAGTGAAGGATATGTAATCTAGGTGTAGACCATGTTGCATTAATTAAATTTATCATCTATTTAGAGGATATTTCTAAATGATTCTCTACTTACTGACTTCCCAGTCTAGTTTTACCTAGGCTAGTACCCTTGACTAGTTCTTTGAAGCTTCTTCTTTTTTTTTTGTAGACCTTTTTCTTTTTCTCCATGACTTTTCTATAATCTTTTCTTGATTTTTTTTTTTTTTTTACTTTGCTTTTCTTGGTGTTTCTTTTAGTCCATTAATTGTTTCCATTTCTGCCAGCTAAATAGTCTCTGTGTTTCTATAGACAAAATCAAAAGCACATAGAATTTCAGGATCTTAAGGAATCTTAGAGATGAATTAATCAAAATACCCTCTGGTACTGCAACCTATGTTCAACATCCTCCCACCAAGTGGTTGTTTAAATGGAGAATTTGAAACTCAAAAGAGATTAAAAGTGACTTATTTGGATATGATAAGTGACAGAAATGAGATTTAAATTCAGGTTTTTTCCTTTTTTCTCATCTTGTAGGTAAATGTTTTAATAATTGAAAGATGGGGAGGGGGTCTTATGAACACAGTGAAGGGGGGTAAGGAAGGAATTAGCAGGAGAGGCCAAGTTTCAAGAAGAATAACACTGGGTTGGATAGTTTTAGGAAAGATGTCAGAATATTGGGGTTTATGATAAGTTAGATAAAGATGAATTATAGGAATGACGGATACACACACACACACAAAGGAATGAAGGACACAGGATATTGGGAGTTGTTTAGAAAGGCATATTAAAATAGAGGGTTGAAGAGAATCTTGAGCAGCTTTTTTGTTTGTTGGTTTAATTGAATGAACTAGCATACTTCAGGTTTTCTGTTGAGAGATATTAAAATCATTTGAGCCACTGGGAAGAATCTTTTTACAGCATATAAGAATGTGATATCATTTACTTCCACCCCAACTTACAGAGAGTGGCTTAGATCCTCTTGAGTAATAGGCGCAATGGAGATTCTACACAACATAGATGTATGGCCCAAGGTAGCGGTCTCCTCACTCCACCTCTTTTCTTAATTCTCTGATGCCCTGCCCATGTACATGTAGGGTTTGGTGGGGTATGAGTGGCTGTCAAATCAGTAACAGGAGTTTTATTTGGGTAGTTGGTAACATGTCTACGTTGAGATGACTCCATGGATGACTGAAACTCCATTTTGCTTGTTCTCCAGGAGCAGGAAATGGCTCCTACTCTTGGACATTTGAGCCTATCCTTGTTTTGGGAGTCTGTGCTTTCATAGACTAAAGACTTAAAGGTTGGAGAGTACCACTGAGCCCTGCAGAAGAGTGATAATAGGGGTGGGAACTCACAGAAAGAAAATATTAGGCAGTGTATAGGGAAATAGAGGCACAGCCACCCGGACTCTGTTTTTATAGCAGTCTCTCTTCTTGGGTATCTGAGTGCCTATGAAGGTTTTTAAGGTCTTGCTCGTTTATGTAGACCTAAATAAGGCAGGACCAGTGAAGGAAAAAATTTGAACCTTATAATTTTTAATCTTTTAATCTGGGAATAGTATTCCCACTAATAACATAAATTTGTTCTTTAACATTTATATATTTATTTATTTCTTTTAATTGAAGCATAGTTGACACAAGATGTTATGTTAGTTTCAGGCGTACAAGGTAGTGCTTGAACAACTCTATATGTTACACCATGCTTACCACAAGTGTAGCTACTATCTGTTACTGCATAATGCTATTACAATACCAGTGACTATATTCCCTATGTTGTACTTGTATCCCTGTGACTTACTATAACTGGAATCCTGAACCTCCCATTCCCCTTCACCCATTTCGTCCGTCCCCCACCTCCTTCCCTTCTGGCAATACAGAATTCTCTCTATTTCTGGGTCTGTTTCTGCTTTTTGTTTGTTCATTTGTTCTGCTTTCTAGATTCTACATATAAGTGAAATCATACAATATTTGTCTTTCTCTGACTATTTCACTTAGCATAATACCCTCTAGGTACATCTACATTGTTGCAAATGGCAAGATCATATTCTTTTTTATGGCTGAGTAACATTCCTCTGTGTGTGTGTGTGTGTGTGTGTGTGTAAGAGATACATCTGTTGATGGACACTTGGGTTGTTTCCATATATTGGCTGTTGTAAATAATGCTGCAGTAAACATGGGGGTGCATATATCTTTTCAAATCAGTGTTTTCATTTTCTTTGGGAAAGTAAGTAACCAGTAATGGAATTACTGGATCTTGTGTTATTTCTATTTTTAATATTTCAAGGAACCTCCATACTGTTTTTCACACCATTTTCTATCCCCACCACCAGTGCACAAGGGTTCCTTTTTCTCTACATCCTCACCAACACTTGTTTTTTGTGTTTTTGATTCTAGCCATTCTGACAGGTGTAAGGCGATAATTCATTGTGGTTAACTTTTGAACAATTAACTTTCAAACATTTCAGAGAATTCCTTGCCTGTCACTCTTAGTTATGGGAACTAAGACTGGGTCTTTACTAGGTATTTCACATCTTCGGAGAGGTGGAGGCAAGATAGATAACGAAAACCTTCTTAAAAACAGAGACCAAATTTTGAAAGACCTGTACTCTAACAACTATAAAACATTGATGACAGAAATTGTGTCAAGACAGAAGAAGTGGAAAGACGTTGCATGCTCATGAATGGGAAAAACACATATTGTTAAAATGTCTATACTACCCCAGGCAATCTACAGATTTAATGCAATGCCTATTAAAATACCAACATTTTTCACAGAACTAGAACAAACAATCCTAAAATTTGTATGGAACCACTGAAGACCTCGAATAGCCAAGGCAATATTGAAAAACAAATTGGAAGTATCACAGTTCCAGATTTCAAGTTATATTACAAAGCTGTAGTCATCAAAACAGTATGGTACTGGCAAAAAACAAATATAGATCAGTGGAATAGAACAGAAAACCCCAGAAATAAACCCATAACTATATGGTCAATTAATCTTTGACAAAGCAGGAAAGAATATCCAATGGAGAAAAAGCAGTCTTTTCAACAAATGGTGTTGGGAGAACTGGACAGCTACATGCAAAAGAATGAAACTGGACCACTTTCTTTAAAAATACACTCAAAAATGGGTTTAAGACCTAAATGTGACACCTGAAATCAAATATTTGAAGAGAGCACAAGCAGTAATCTCTCTGATATTGGCTGTAGCAGTGGTGTTTTGTTTTTTTGTTTGTTTGTTTTTCTCTAATTATGTCTCTTGAGGCAAGAACAATAAAAACAAAAATAAACTATTGGGACTACATCAAAATCAAAAGCTTTTGCACAGTGAAGGAATCAGTCCACAAAATGAAAAGGCAACCTATGAATAGGAGAGGATCTTTGCAAATGACATAGCTGATAAAGGGTTAGTATACAAATACAAAGAACTGATAGAACTCAACACCCAAAACACAACCCGGTTGAAAAATGATCAGAAGACATGAACAGACATTTTTCCAAAGAAAACATACAGATGGTCAACAGGCACATAAGAAGATGCTCAACATCACTCATCATCAGGGAAATGCAAATCAAAACTACAATGAGACACCACTGCACACCTGTCAGAATGACTAAAATCAAAAACACAAGAAACAAGTGTTGGTGAGGATGTGGAGGAAAAGGAACCCTCTTGGATTGTTGGTGGGAATGCAAACTGGTGCAGCCACTGTGGGAAACAGTATGGAGTTTCCTCAAAAAGTTAAAAATAGAACTACCCTATAATCGAGTAATTGCACTACTGGGTATTTACCAAAAAATACGGAAACACCAATTCAAAGGGATACATGCACTCCTATGTTTACTGCAGCATTATTTACAAGAGTCAGCCCAAGTGTCCATTGATAGATGAATGGGTAAAAAGTGATATACATACACAATGGAATATTATTCAGGCATAGAAAAGAATGAAATCTTGCCATTTGCAATGAAATGGGTGGAACTAGAGAGTATTATGCTAAGTGAAGTCAGAGAAAGACAAATACCATATGATTTTACTCATATGTAGAATTTAAGAAACAATAAAAATGAGCAAAGGGAGAAAAAAAAAAAAGACAAACCAAGAAACAGACTCTTAACGATAGAGAACAAATTGATGGTTACCAGAGGGGAGGGAGATGGGTGGGGGAATGGGTGAAATAGGAGACAGAGATTAAGGAATGCACTTGTCATGATGAGCACTGGGTGATGTATGGAATTGCCCTATCATTATATTGTATACATGAAACTAATATAGCACTTGTATGTTAATGATATAGGATTTAAAATAAAAACTTAACAAAAACAGAGGCCAAATTTTAAGTATTATCAAGAAACTTCATTCAGTAAATAGCTGACCTTTCATTCGATTTTTCTTTTTAATGAACTTGTTTTTGTTGATGTTTTTGCTCTAAAGTATTTCTGTTAAACCTGGTACTGATGATTCATGGCCTACATCAGATGATGAAGACTTTAATTTTGATATCAAGGTAAAGTACTCTTGTGAAATTTGTTTTCCTGCTCTGAATTTAGTTTGTATATTATTTACTCTTAAAATTTAGCAGTGGCCTACCTATCATCATTTTGTTTGTAATGGAAAGTGGGTCAGAACAAACCATTTTGTAGAATTTTTTTTTTTTTTTTTTTTTTTTTTTTTTTACTCTGGTAAATACTGAAGGTGGAGGCTGAAAAAAATGGGCTGGAAAATAGGTAATGACAGGAAAATTATATTGGGAAAAGCTTTTCCATAATGGAGGAAATAAGATATTTGGTGTAGGATAAGGATTTTTCTGTGAGTTTTAAGTTATCTTAACATGACTTTTCTTTCTTTCTTAACATGACATTTATAATACTCATGCCTAAATGAAATCTTTAGTGGATTCAATTATTGCGGACGTTTTTCCCTTGGTAACATATAGTTTTACAAAAGACTTTTTTCTCTATTTTTATCCTTTGTTGTACATTTAGACTAAAATAATATTAGAAATTGTGGAAATTCAGAAATTTAAATTCTCAGAATTTATATTGCAAAGGTATTCCACTGTGTTTTCAAAATAATTCCATTAAGATTATAGTTAAAACGTTATCTAAGTGAAGAATACATGTTTTGCCTAAAATAATAATCAGCTCTAGAAGCAGAGGCTCTTCATACCCATATGGTAAAATGTCCAATTTCAGAAATCTTTTATATTACAGTTTTTAAAAATATCTACTCAATCTTTGTATCAGATTCTACAATTTAAAATTTCATTCTTATTTAAATATTCATTTTAAAGCCCCTGCATCATTATAAGCTACTGGATGTTAGGAAACGTAATTGTCCATCTCCTGGAACACCTAGAATAAAGTCTTGCTTGGAAGAAGCAATTTAATATTTTTTGAATGTGAATAAATGAGCAGACAGATGGAATTCTGTATAATGGAATGTTATAAGTAATGTGCATAGTGTGTCATAATTAAATACATGAATTTTTAAAAATATGGCTCAAATTTATATTCCTATTTTTTAAAAAGATTTATTTATTTGAGACAGAGAGAATGAGAGAGACCACATGAGAGTGGGGAGGGTCAGAGGGAGAAGCAGACCCCCCCGCTGAGCAGGCGCCCCCCCCTCCACCCCCCCGATGTGGGACTCGATCCCGGGACTCCAAGATCATGACCTGAGCTGAAGGCAGTCGCTTAACCAACTGAGCCACCCAGACGCCCTATATTCCCTTTTTATGTTTAAGATTTATAAGTGCAAATGAATGATGTTGAGGAAATAAATAAATAAGAAAAAAGGTTACAGTATATTTTTTAGTATCCTCTAATTGTGAGCTCAGAATTTTCTTTTTTTTTTTTTTAAGATTTTATTTATTTATTTATTTGAGAGAGAGAAACAGCATGAGAGGGGAGAGAGTCAGAGTGAGAAGCAGGCTCCCCGCAGAGCCAGGAGCACGATGTGGGGCTCAATCCCAGGACTCCGGGATCATGACCCGAGCCAAAGGCAGATGCTTAACCAACCGACTGAGCCACCAAGGCACCCCATGAGCTCAGAATTTTAGATACAAATTCCTCAACTTTTTTCTTTAACCCCATCTGTGTCTCATTAGATATCCTTTCAAGGTGTACATTTCTCCTTAGAATTCTCATTACCAATTCTTTCTCCATGTGGAAAGTTGATGTGTTAGAAACATTTCTTTTTCTATTTTTTTCTCTCTATAGTAATAATTTATAACTTTCAGGTACTGATAAGGTAAAGGTAAGTGGAAAAAATATTTTTCAGTATATGTAAATATGATTATGGATATACTATAAACAGAAGTCTCTTAAATTTTTTGAATTACATATTATAAATATATATATTATGTATATATTGTAAATATATACATTACATATATATTATAAATATATCTAAAACAGAGGCTTTCATTCATAGTATATCCCTAATAACACTGACTTTTCTCACTCTACATTTATTTGTTTAAAAAAACTGTAGTAAGGAATTTAATTTTTTCTCTATAAAGTAAATTGTTGGGGTGCAGGTGCCCCTTCAGATCACTATGTTTGTATCCTTTGGATAAATACCTAGTAGTGCAATTGCTGGGTTGTAGGGTAGCTTTATTTTTAACTTTTTGAGGAAGAATATATATATAATAATCAGTTAGGGGTAAGGAAAATAACATTTTGGGACTAGCTATTAAATCTCTCATAATCCTCATCCCAGGAGAAAATATAGGCTTAGTAAATGGCAGAACTGAGATTTGAATCTCCATTTGAATGATTCCAAAACCTGTGTTCTCTGTGTAGTGGTGCTCATTTGATAATGGGGAATTATCAATAATAATTAAAATTAAAATAATAATTATTTTATCAAATGTGATACTTGTAGTCCTTAAAACTATTAATTTTTTTCTAGACTGTCCCAAAACCAAACTTGAGAGCGCTAATGAATGCTTCTGAGCAATTCAAGAATGGTAAGCTATTTGAAGACGTGTTATTCACTAATTTTTGCCCATTCTTGTATTATTCAGTAATTCGAAATTACAGATATTTTCATGTTCTTTTTATTTTGTTTTTTACTAAGTGGGAACAAAATGTGGCCTTATAACACTAGGAGGTAGAACTTTATCTGAGCACGATAATTCTGATTATGAAGATGAAAATATAGTTGGACTTCTTTACAAACCACCATTCAAAGCCAATGACTTTTCTTGTCCTGCTTTTTCAAAACCTGTCAAATCGTTAGCAGGCCATGGTGTTATAAAGGTAAGTTGTTCTGTTTTAAGCTTTTTTCCCTATTTTTTTCACATACCATCCTCTTGATCCTTATAATGAAAAGAATCTTAGGAAAAAACAGAAGTCCTCAAGATCATAAGGGGAAATAATATAATAACAACAGAGAGGTAAGTACCAGATTGAGATTTATAAAGGTTGGTGGGAGTAAACAATTCTTAGGTATGCCATTATGGAAGGAAAGAATTAGAAAGCAACTGGAAAGAACAGCTAGATGGATGTGAAGATGAGGGAGGGGGTGGGGGGAAGAATTAATTTAAGAAGGGCAAGATGAATGTAAAGATTAAAGAGTTGAGAGAGATTATTATAAAAAGACAACAGCAGTAGTGAGGCTAAGGGAGAGCAGATACTCTATATTACAAAATATGGTAGAAATTATTTTAAGTGCAAAATAAGAAAACAACGTGAAGTAATAAAAAAAAATGCTTAGACTCTTCTGAATGACTTAAAGCTGACTTTTATGAAGAACTGGAAGAAAATTTTATCCTTCCATTTAAGTTTAATAAAGTGTGCTATCTTATATTTAATTTAGCAAAACCTGTGTTTATAGATAATGCAAAGTGAAATCTGTTTTAGGCCTTAATCAGATTTATTATGAATTTTGAATTTTTGGCCATTGTCTTTCTTGTGGTTTCTTTCTTTCTTTCTTTTGTAAGATTTTATATATTTATTTTTGTGAGAGAGAGAGAGTGTGAGTGCACGAGCAGGAGGAGGTGCAGAGGGAGAAGCAGACTCCCCACTGAGGAGGGAGCCTGATGCAGGACTCAATCCAAGGACCCTGGGTTCATGACCTAAGCTGAAGGCAGACTCTAAACCAACCGAGCCACCCAGGTGCCCTTTCTTGTGGTTTCTGATTTAACTTCCTGTGTGGTAGAATCTTGGTAGGTTTTAGATCTTTTTGAGACTAAAGAGAGGAAATAAGTAAACATTTAGTCTTTTCATTAATTAAAACTGAAATTTCTGATTATGTAAGTGAGGTTCTTAATCTTTATCCAATAAATGAAATAAATTTTAAGCTGTAACACTCTTAAAGAAAAAATAGAAAATTTTGTTTCTGGATTGTGATTTATAATTTATTTTTAATTGTATCTGCATTTAATAGATACACAGACACACATCAAATGAATGAACTCACAATTTATAGGTTTTTTTCTAATATGAACTGTTTGTCATTGTAGAATCATAAGGAAGGAAAGGTTGCCAACAGAGTATACAGAATTATTTCTGGAAGATGATTTTTACTTTTTCAAATATCTCCAATAGTAGATACATTTTATATTATTCTCAGGAAACTTTAGTATTCATCGTTGTTAATTTTTGTTTTAGATTTAAAAAATTTTAAGTAATCTCTATACCCAACATGGGGCTTGAACTCACCACCCTGAGATCAAGAGTCACACACTCTTCCAACTGAGCCAGCCAGGCGCCCCATAGTTGTTAAATTTAACATGTGAATTCTTTCATATCTGAAATTCAGAAATACTGGTGATTTGATTTTTTTTTGTCCCTTTCTTCTTTCCTTCTGTGAATATTGGGTCCTGCTTGATGATCATACATGTATTTGGAGACTTTAAAACCTTCAACTTGGATGATCATGATTATTAATTTTTTAATACTAGATTCTTTCCCCAGTCTTTAACTACCATCCTATATTCATTGATAGGAAATTAGAGCTATTAGTATGCTGTTCACAGTGGAATAAGAAAATCATGTGAATTTTAAAATAGGGCTTTATATTTTTCTCGTACATTGTAGTAGTACTTAAAGATGCCTCAAAATTCTATAATCCTATAAGTATTTCTCTTCTACAATTTAAATCTTTTAAAATTAATTTTTAGAAAATTATTCTTACAAAATCTTGAATTGGTGTTTTGCAATTAAATCTTTTTATTAATCTTAAAAATGCTATTCATTAAAGAAATTAATACTTGCCTATATATATATTTTTTTTTCTAAATATTTATTTCAGAGAGAGAGAGAGTCAGGGGGAGGGGCAGAAGGAGAGGAAAAGAGAGGGAGAGAAGCAGACTCCCCACTGAGCATGGAGCCTGATTTGGGACTCAATCTGACAAACCTGAGATCATGACCTGAGCCAAAATCAAGAGTCAGATGCTTAACGAGTTGAGCCACCCAGGTGCCCACTAACTTGCCTATATTAATAAAAGTCTATTTTCTATCCTTGAAACTAATGTTGAAGTATATAAATGAAATATTGAATCCCATGGTTTTTCCCCCCCCTGCTTTTATTTTTATTCTGAAAATTTCAGAGTTCTGTGTAGGTTTACATTAATTATATCAGGTTAGTATATTTTATAGATATTTGTTTTATTAACATCATGTGCTTTTCCTGTCATTTTTTCCTACTCCAAATGTATTTGTGTAAAACTTTCTCCTTAGGTGCTTCCAATTTGGTATGTCCCAGATTGAAGACTTTGTTTCTGACCCTTTCCTCTTCCCTGACTTTTTGTAATCTGCTTTGTCATTTGTTTTCCCCATCCTAGTATATTGTGCCACTGAAACACTGAAGCAGGAAAAATCCTGGACTGCAAACTTCCCTGAAATTACTACATCCAGGGGCACCTGGGTGGCTCACTTGGTTAAGCATCCGACTCTTGATGTTGGCTCAGGTCATGATCTCAGGGGTCCTGGTATCAAGCCCTGTTACAGGCTCCATACTGAGTAGGGAGTCTGCTTGAGGATTCTCTCTCTTCCTCTCCCTCTGCCCCTCCCCCTGCACGCACACACACTCTCTCTCTCAAAATAAGTAAATCTTTAAAAAAAAAAATCACCACATCTCTACCTCTGAAACCAGTAATACATTATATGTTAATTAATTGAATTTAAATTAGAAAAAGGGACGCCTGGGAGGCTCAGTCAGTTAGGGGGCTGCCTTCAGCTCAGGTCATGATCCGGGGGTCCTGGGATTGAGTCCCAAGTTGGGCTCCTTGCTCAGCGGGAAGCCTGCTTCTCGCTCTGCCTGCCACTCCTCCTGCTTGTGCTTTCTCTGTCTCTGACAAATAAATAAAAAATCTTAAAAAAAAAAAGTAAAAAACAAAACAGAAAAATCACCACATTCAGTATTTTGTCCCTGCTTACCATTTTTCATATCTTATTATCATAATTCACTCTCTCACGTATAGTTTTGAAATACTCTTCTGGTTTTGGTTCCCTTATGTTCATCTTTACATTGCTGTCAGACCTTTCTACAATATATTTCTGACGATGTAACTCCTCTGCTTATTTAGTGGATCCCCATTACATGAAGGAGAAAGTTCATATTCTAGCATGACACTTGCCTTTTTTGCTTCAGTCCTGATTTTCCAGTTATCTCTCTCTGTCCCATTCCCAAAAGTTGTGTTCCAGTTTTGCCACATTCTGGAGCTATCGTAACTTACTGCGTTATTTCATACTTCATCCTTTCGCTCATTCTACCTTTTCTAGAGTGTCCTTTGCACCCTCCTTGTGCACCTTGTCTGTCTTTCAATATACAGCCCTATCTGCAGCATTTCCTGAGCTTCCCATATGCAACTCTTTTCTCCTTTGTGCCTTCACTGTACTTTATTCACTTCACCTGCAGAACTAGTAAATGATACCCTTCTGTTCTTAATTGTTTTGGTCCATCTCTACCCCTACTAGCATATAGGGCAGTCTCTGTCGTTTATATTTCCAGCTTCTCCCACGATAGTGCCTATGACTTGACAGGTACGGTGTGTCTTTGTCTTTCTGAGTGAGTGAGTGAGTGAACAAGTGAATTAATGTGATGTTTTCTGAAGTTGGGTTTTTGTTTTGTGTTGTTTTTATAGGAAGGAGAGGTGCAGCCGGCAACTGGAAAAAAAGACAATGGTATTAATATTACTGAAAGTGCTCCACAAGAGCAAACAGTTAGTGACCATCTGACTTCTGCTGATAGAGCATACAAAAGTAATAGTAGTGGTAAGTTAGTAAACATCTGTGAATTTTTTCCTATGCTCAAATGCTAGTATAAAGAAATCTGAAAGTATGTAGATCCAGATGTTATGCATTTCATTAAGATATGTTTCTTTTGCTGTCTTTCTTTTTAAGTATCCTGACTACTACCAACTTTTTCTTCCTGAAAATAATTCAACCCTCTGAAAATCTTTACTGCTATTACTTTTATTTTATTGAAATAGTCATGAGTAGGGATAAGCTTGTACATATGTTTAAAATTCATAATAATACATGTTCTCATTAATGTTATCTGTGACTGTATTTTATAGTTACGATGTCAGCATTGGGATTAGGAGAAGAGGAAGATGGAGAATCACCTTGGGATTCTGAGGTACTGTTTTCTTCTTATTATTTTAAAATATAAGCATTGAATGATGTTAAAGCATAAAAGGGATGCTTAGACTTTACTCTGTCATCTCTGCATTTGCCCATAAAAACTATTTCCTTATACTTTTTACCTGTAATTGATAAAATAATTATGTGCTAAATATAATAATACAGCATAATACAGTTCTGCTAATTTGCAAGCTTAACTTAATGAAAGCTGTGTATTATTACTGCAGAAAACTGAGGTTTAGGAGTGATAAGGAATTAGTTTGCGTTTTGAAATTAAGTTATCTAAAAAACTAAAGAATTACTCCAGGCCAACCTATGGCCAGATGTGATTCTGTGGTGTATATGGATGTGCAAAATTTCTGATGAGATCTAGAAAGTTTGGATTATAGTTTTTTACAACTTGGAACTTGAAAAGCTAACGCCTGGGACTTGAAAGTATTTTATATATATATATATATATTTTTTTTTTTTTTTTTTTTTTTAAGATTTTATTTATTTATTTGAGAGAGAGAGTGAGTGAGCAGGAGGGAGAGGGAAAGAGAATCTGAAGCAGACTCCCTCTGGGCGCAGAGCCCTACTATACCAAGAGTTGGACACTCAACTGACTGAGCCATCCAGGGGCCCTGAAAGTATTATACTTGGATTGTCAAGTAGATTTACAAGGAGCATTGGGATTATAATAACAATTTGGCTTAGTGGTGTTTTATTTATTTATTTTTAAAAAGATTTTATTTATTTATTTGAGAGAGAAAGAGATAGAGAAAGAGAGCATGAGCTGGGGGAGGTGCGGAGGGAGAGGGAGAAGCAGGCTCCCCACTGAGCACATGGGGCTAGATCCCAGAACCGACTGAGCCACCCAGGTGTCCCTGGTTTTGTGGTGTTTTAATAGGTAACAGCCATTTGGGATCGTTAAAATAGTATGCATTGAGTATCTTTGTGGCAGCCATACTTGTAGAAACATAAGTATAAAGTAATGATGACCTATTCTAAGGTGACAGACTGTGGAAGGAGGTGAAAAGGACCTGATCTCTTAGCACAGGCAGGTGCTTCAGAATGGTGCAGGCACCGTATTTGAAGTCAAAAGATATGCTAGCATCCTGGTTCTGTCACTTGGTAGCTGTGGGATGCCAGAAAAACTTGTTTAACCTGCTTGAATGTCAGTGACCTGATTCATAAAAATGGTACTAATACCTACCTCTCAGGTATGTGTAATGAACAAATGTGGTAACAAATGTGAAAACACTTTGTATACTGTAAAGGCTGCTATAGAAATATAGGACAAAAATGATCACAGCAGTATTTAGTGATTTATTAGATATTGAGGACACTTTTTTTTAAATGTGAAGATTTCTGAAGGACAGTAACATAAATGGCAGTAGTGTCCAGAAAAGAATGGGAAAGTTAGAACGGGCAGGTGGATTTCTAAGTTGGGGTATGTTACGTTTCAGTGACATTGTATAGGTATACAGTTGACCCTGGAACAGGATGAGTTTGAATTGTGTGTCCACTTACACGCAGACTATTTTTTTGATACAGTTCAGTACTGTTAATCTGTTTTCTCTTCCTTATGATTTTCTTAATAAACTTTTCTTTATATTGTAAGAATACAGTATATAATACATATAACACACAAAATGTGTTAATTGATTTTACATTATTGGTAAGGTCAGCATTAGGTTATAATTTTCTCTGACCTTCCATGCTCAGTTTACAGAGTCAATGGCCAAATGAGGATTAAGACATAGATTAGATCTAGAGAGCATATACGAGGTCTTCTATTTAAATGTTTTGGTTTTTCATTTACATTGTTCCTATTTTCAAGTCTAATTGCTTTTAAAGTAGGAAGTTCAATAGGAGATTAGTAGTTAAGTTTTTGGGGAATCAAAAGTTATGTGTGGATTTTTGACTGCACGGCTGTCAACGCCCTTAACCTTTGCATTGTGTAAGGGTCGACAGTATAGTGACTTGGTACTTGAGACCTTCTCAGTGAGGTGATTTTATTTATTTTTTAGAGAGAGAGAGAGAGCGTGTGAGAGGGTGGGGAGGGGCAGAAGAAGAGGGAGAGAGAGAATTCCAAGTAGGCTTCATGCTCAGCACGGAGCCCGACATGGGGCTTGATCTCATGACCCTGAGATCATGAACTGATCTGAAATCAAGAGTTGGACACTTAACTGATGCTGCCACGCAGGCACCCCCTCAGTGAGATTATTTTAAATGTTTTGACCTTAAATACATTTCTGTTATTGAATATCAGCTATGTACCAGGCTGTATAAGTTGAGGGGTTAGGCTGTAGTGGTAGGAGCAGAAAAAATAAGGAAACAACAATCCATTGGTAAGTTACTATAAGTGCTTCATATAAAGAAAATGGAAATGTTAGGTTAGGGAGTTTTGGGGGAGTTTGTAATTAGGATGGGGATGAGAATGGGAGTGGAATTTTGTTAGTCAGGAAAGATCTCTCTGAATGTGGCAAGAGCCGCCAAGTGGCGGATGAGAAGGACTAGTCGTGTGAAGGTCTTGGAGAAGAACATTCTAGACAGAGAGAACCATGGATCACATCTATTCATCATTTCACTCTTATGACTTGGAATGACCAGGAAGCTGGAAGATCCACCCCATTGACATAGTCATTGTTATTGTTGTGTATAGAAAAGAAAATGTGCATACTAAGATAAGTGCCTGGTACATTTTTTTTTTTTTAAGATTTTATTTATTTATTTGAGAGAGAGACTGAGAGAGAGAGAGCATGAGAGGGGGAGGGTCGGGAGGGTCATAGGGAGAAGCAGACTCCCTGCCGAGCAGGGAGCCCGATGCGGGATTCCATCCAGGGACTCCAGGATCATGACCTGAGCCGAAGGCAGTCGCTTAACCAACTGAGCCACCCAGGCGCCCGAGTGCCTGGTACATTTTAGGTAATTAATAAATAAATGTTCTTATTCTTCCCTTATGAAAGCTTACTACTTTTTTTTTTTTAATTTTATTATGTTATGTTACTCACCATACATTACATCATTAGTTTTTGATGTAGTGATCCACGATCCATTGTTTTCGTATAATACCCAGTGCTCCATGCAGTGCGTGCCCTCCTTAATACCCATCACCGGGCTAACCAATCCCCCCTCCCCGCTCCCCTCTAAAACCCTGTTTGTTTCTCAGGTCCATAGTCTCTCATGGTTCATCTCTCCCTCCAATTCCCCCCGCCCATTTTTCCCTTCCTTCTCCTAATGTCCTCCATGTTATTCCTTATATTCCACAAATAAGTGAAACCATATGATAATTGACTTTCTCTGCTTGACTTATTTCACTTAGCATAATCTCCTTAGCATAAGCTGTACCAACTTGCATTCCCACCAACAGTGTAAGAGGGTTCCCCTTCCTGCACAACCTCTCCAACATTTGTTGTTTCTTTCCCTGTCCATTTTTGCCATTCTAACTGGTGTAAGGTGGTATCTCAGTGTGGTTTCGATTTGAATTTCCCTGATGGTAATGATGATGAACATTTTTTCATGTGTCTATTAGCCATTTGTATGTCTTCTTCAGAGAAGTGTCTGTTCATCTCTTCTGCGCACTTTTTGACTTGATTATTTGTTTCTTGGGTGTTGAGTTTGAGAAGTTCTTTATAGATCTTGGATACCAGCCCTTTATCTGTAGTGTCATTTGCAAATATCTTCTCCCATTCTGTGGGTTGCCACTTTGTTTTGTTGACTGTTTCCTTTGCTGTGCAGAAGCTTTTTATCTTGATGAAGTCCCAAATTTCATTTTTCCTTTTGTTTCACTAGCTTTTGGAGATGTATCTTGAAAGAAGTTGCTGTGGCCTATGTCAAAGAGGTTACTGCCTATGTTCTCGTCTAGCATTTTGATGGATTCCTGTCTCACATTGAGGTCTTTCATCCACGTTGAGTTTATCTTTGTGAATGGTGTTAGACAATGGTCGAGTTTCAGTCTTCTGCATGTGGCTGTCCAATTTTCCCAGCACCATTTATTGAAGAGACTGGCTTTTTTCCATTGCATGTTTTTTCCTGCTTTGTCAAAGATTATTTGACCATAGAGTTGAGGGTCCATATCTGGGCTCTCTATTCTGTTCCATTGCTCTGTATGTCTGTTTTTGTGCCGGTACCATGCTGTCTTGGTGATCACTGCTTTGTAATATAGCTTGAAATTGGGCAACGTGATGCCCCCAGCTTTGTTTTTCTTTTTTAACAGTTCCTCGGCGATTCGGGGTCTTTTCTGATTCCATTCAAATTTTAGGATTGTTTGTTCCAGCACTTTGAAAAATGTCATTGGAATTTTGATCGGGATGGCATTGAAGGTATAGATTGCTCTGGGTAGCATAGACATTTTAACAATGTTTATTCTTCCGATCCATGAGCATGGAATATTTTTCCATCTTTTTGTGTCTTCTTCAATTTCTTTCATGAGTGTTTTGTAGTTCCTAGAGTATATATCCTTTACCTCTTTGGTTAGGTTTATTCCGAGGTATCTTATGGTTTTTGCTGCTATTGTAAATGGAATCGTTTCTTTATTTTCTCTTTCTACAGTTGTGTTGTTAGTGTATAAGAAAGCAACTGATTTCTGTGCATTGATTTTGTATCCTGCCACATTACTGAATTGCTGGATGAGTTCTAGTAATTTGGGGGTGGAATCTTTTGGGTTTTCCACATAAAGTATCATGTCGTCTGTGAAAAGAGAGAGTTTGACTTCTTCTTTGCCAATTTGAATACTTTTTATTTCTTTTTGTTGTCTGATTGCTGTTGCTAGGACTTCTAGTACTATGTTGAACAACAGTGGTGAGAGTGGGCACCCTTGACGTGTTCCTGATCTTAAGGGAAAGGCTCTCAGGTTTTCCCCATTGAGGATGATATTCGCTGTGGGTTTTTCATAGATGGATTTTATGAGCTTGAGAAATATTCCCTCTATCCCTATACTCTGGAGAGTTTTAATCAGGAAAGGATGTTGTATTTTGTCAAATGCTTTTTCTGCATCAATTGAGGGGACCATATGGTTCTTCTCCCTCCTCTTATTAATGTGTTCTATCACATTGATTGATTTGCGAATGTTGAACCACCCTTGCATCCCGGGGATAAATCCCACTTGTTCGTGGTGGATGATCCTTGTAATGTATTGTTGGATCCTATTAGCTAGGATTTTGTTGAGGATTTTGGAATCCATATTCATCAGGGATATCGGTCTGAAATTCTCCTTTTTGATGGGATCTTTGCCTGGTTTGGGGATTAAGGTAATGCTGGCCTCATAGAATGAGTTTGGAAGTTTTCCTTCTGTTTCTATTTTTTGAAACAGCTTCAGTAGAATAGGTATTATTTCTTCTTTGACTGTTTGGTAGAATTCCCCAAGGAATCCATCACGCCCTGGACTCTTGTTTTTTGGGAGGTTTTGGATCATTGCTTCAATCTCGTTACTGGTTATTGGCCTATTGAGGTTGTCAGTTTCTTCCTGTTTCAGTCTTGGCAGCTTATAGGTTTCCAGGAGGGCATCCATTTTTTCCAGGTGTTGCTCAGCTTATTGGCATATAGTTGTTGATAATAATTTCTAATAATTGTTTCTATTTCCTTGGTGGTGGTCGTGATCTCTCCCCTTTCATTCATAATTTTATTAATTTGGGTCCTTTCTCTCTTCTTTTGGATAAGTCTGGCCAGTGGTTTATCAGTATTATTAATTCTTTCAACGAACCAACTTCTAGTTTCATTGATCTGATCTACTGTGTTTCTGGTTTCTAATTCATTGATTTCTGCTCTAATTTTAATTATTTCTCTTCTAATGCGTGGCTTAGGCGTCATTTGTTGCTTTTTCTCTAGTTCTTTAAGGTGTAGAGTTAGTTGGTGAATTCGGGATCTTTCTATTTTTTTGAGTGAGGCTTGGATGGCTATGTATTTCCCCCTAGGACCGCCTTTGCAGTATCCCATAGGTTTTGCACCGATGTGTTTTCGTTCTCATTGATTTCCTGAATTCTTTAAGTTCTTTTATTTCTTAGTTGACCCAAACATTCTTGAGCAGTGTGCTCTTTAGCTTCCAAGTGTTTGAATTTTTGCCAAATTTTCTCTTGTGATTGAGTTCCAGTTTTAGAGCATTGTGGTCTGAGAATATGCAGGGAATAATCCCAGTCTTTTGGTATCGGTTGAGACCTGATTTGTCGCCCAGTATATGGTCTATTCTGGAGAAAGTTCCATGTGCGCTCGAGAAGAATGAGTCTTCTGTTGTTTTAGGGTGGAATGTTCTGTATATATCTATGAGGTCCATCTGGTCCAGTGTGTCATTCAAAGCTCTTGTTTCCTTGTTGATTTTCTGGTTAGATGATCTGTCCATTGCTGAGAGTGGAGCATTGAGGTCTCCTACAATTAATGTATTGTTATCAATATGACTCTTTATTTTGGTTAACAGTTGGCTTATGTAGATGGCTGCTCCCATGTTAGGGGCATAGATATTTACAATTGTTAGATCTTCTTGTTGGATAGACCCTTTAAGAATGATAGAGTGTCCTTCCGTGTCTCTTATTACAGACTTCAGTTTAAAATCTAATTTGTCTGATATAAGAATTGCTACCCCAGCTTTCTTTTGAGGTCCGTTGGCATGGAAGATAGATCTCCATCCCTTCACTTTCAGTCTGGATGTATCTTTAGGTTCAAAATGAGTCTCTTGTACACAGCATATGGATGGGTCCTGTCTTTTTATCCAATCTGTAACCCTGTGCCGTTTTATGGGAGCGTTTAGGCCATTCACGTTGAGAGTGATTACTAAAAGATATGAATTAATTGTCATCACGTTGCCTGTGAAGATGTTGTTTTTATACATTGTCCCTGTAAATTTCTGTCGTATATCACTCTTGGGGTCTTTCTCCTTTTATAGAACTCCCCTTAATGTTTCTTGCAGGGCCGGCTTAGTGGTCACATATTCTTTCAGTTTCTGCCGGTCGTGGAAGCTCTGCATCTCTCCATCCATTCTAAATGAAAGCCTTGCCAGATAAAGTATTCTTGGCTGCATGTTTTTCTCCTTTAGTACCCTGAGTATATCTTGCCAGGCCTTTCTGGCTTGCCAGGTCTCTGTGGATAGGTCTGACGTTATTCTGATGTTCCTGCCTCTGTACGTAAGGAATCTCTTCCTCCTAACTGCCCTTAAGATGGTTTCCTTGGTTCTAAGATTTGCAAGTTTTACTATTACATGCCGGGGTGTTGGCCTGTTTTCCTTGATCTTGGGAGGGGTCCTCTCTGCCTCTAGGACTCAAATGTTTGTTTCATTCCCCAGATTAGGGAAGTTCTCAGCTACGATTTGCTCAAATACATCTTCTAGTCCTCTCTCTCTCTCCACTCCTTCCAGGATTCCAATTATTCTGACATTGGAACACTTCATGGCGTCACTTATTTCTCTGATTCTATTTTCATGGATTCTGAGTTGTTTTTCCCTGGCCTTGTCTTTTCCCTTTTTATCTATTATATTGTCTTCCAGGTCGCTTCTTCTGCCTCAGTTACCTCAGCTGTTAGATTATCTAGATTGGATTGGATCTCATTGATAGCATTTTTAAGTTCTGCCAATTCACCTTTTATTTCTGCCCTTAGAGACTCCATGTTGCCATTAATTGATTTCTACATTCTAGCCATTGTCTTCACAATTGCTAGCCTGAATTCCATCTCTGACATCTTGGTTATATCTGCATCGCTTTGTAAATCTGCAGCATAAGTCATAATCTCTGAGTCTTTTCTGTTTTGGGGGCTCCTTCTCCTAGTCATTCTGTTGATGGGTGTTTGAGGGAATGTATAGAGTCTAAATTATTGACCAGAACCCAAGCAAGATGCACCTGTTTTCTTGGGACCTTAGGGTTGCTGGCCTCTTGTTTTCCCAGCCTGTCTTCTGTGGGAGGGGCCTGCCGCACTATTACTCAGGCAACCCTGTTTGGGCGGAGTTGCCCTGAGCCCCTGTGGTGGGGGATGGGCTCAGTGGAAATCAGTTTTTGGGGCTTTTGTTCTCTGGTGCCTTTCCCTGGCAGCTTTCCGCATCTCTTCTGCGAGTCAGAGCAGAAGAGACCGTTTCCAACCCTCTGCCTCAGAGCAGAGAGACCACAGTCTGTTCTTCCGTGAGCTCTCCAGGCCACACTGTCTCTGTTTCTGTCCATGCTGCTATAAACTGCAGGCTCCTGGGTTGTGCGCCCCTCCACAGCGCCCCCAGTCCTGCCTCCAGCGTCGGGGCACGTCTCTGCCCTTTGTGTTTCTAAAACCGGCAGCCGCCCCCAGTTCGTGCGGGCGCACAAATCCGCCGCTCGGGGTTCCCACCCCGGGGCTTGCAGTTCACCGGCGGGACACGGTGCACCATGTTTCCCTCTCGGAGGCTGCAGTTCACGTGCGCGCGACCGTCGCTGTGGGTTTCTGTCCGGGGGGCTGCGGTTCGCGTGTGCACGACCCCGCCGGTCTGGTTTTACACCCCAGGGGCTGCCCTAAAGTTCTTTCCGGAGGCTACCGGTCTGCGAGTCTGTGCCGTGTCCGCAGTGTGCGAGGCTATCACTGACCGGGGGTGCAGGATCCCCACGGCCAAGCACCCTCCCGCTGCCATTTATCCTCCGATATCTGCCCTCAGAATCAGGGCTCTCTGCTTCGTACCTCAAAACCAACTGCCTGCGATATTCTGTTTGTAGAGATCCAGATCTTCTTACATCTCAGGCTGGTTTCGTGGGTGCTCAGAGTGGTCTGGTAGATATCCAGCACAATTCTGGGGACCAGTTGAAATAGGGTCCCCTAGTCCTCCACCATCTTTCGCCCCTCCGCTTACTATACTTTTTGAAGAGTTTCATACCTGTATCTAAAGTTTTTTGCTATTATTTAAATATAATTTCAAGGAAAGTTTTTCTTCCTACTTTGCCATTTCATTCAACCATTTCTCCTATCAATAAAAAGTCCAAGCCTTTGTTTATCTAAATGAAGCAGCAGCTACCACAGTGTTCTGTTTATACTCAACATGATATACTCCAAGGTTTCTCATCATGTCAAGTATCTTACTTTAGCACTGAAAAAGTTTCTGCCATTAGGAACAGTTTAAATCCGTAGCAAATATACTTATTAAAGAATTTGTTTAAATACATATTTTTAATGTCCTTTTATTTTGGTGGGAAATGCAAAGGAGAGTTAGGTGTTTTGTTAGTTCCTGTTGAAACGTACATATAAATCAGTCTTCTGTCTATGAAAGTATTTACTCCTCTGGCCTTCCATGTTCAGTTTACAGAGTCGGTGGGCAAATGTAGATTAAAAGGTACACTTAATCTAGAAAGCATATATGAGGTTTTTAGATGTTTTGGTTTTCAATACATGCTTTTCTTATTTGTAAGTCTGATTGCTGTTAAAGTAGGAAATTCAGATATTTTCTTAGAAAAGGATTAGGAAGTCTTTATGCAGCTCATTTTTGATGTTAATTTTAACAGAGTATTTCTGAGAATCCTCCAAAGAAAGACATTAAACATTTATTTAGAGCTGCGGATCAGAAAGGACCACGTATATTAAATGAACAAGTAGAAGGTAAGAATTGTATTTTCTTAAAAAGTCACTTGATAGAATGTTAATTTAAAATGGGAATACTGATATGTTCTAATATCCAAAGAAAATCACCTATTAAATGCATAGAAAGGAGAAAGATGTGAAAAGGAGATCAATTGTATATCTTATCAGGGGTCAGCAACAGATTAAATTGAGAGTGCCACTGAAGGAGCTAAATTACTGGTCCCATTTCAAGATACTCTAAGACCTAAGGAACATCAGGAAATAAGAGGAAAAGAGGGAATGATGAGAAAGGCGGAGAGTACCGGGAGTAAATGAAGGACAAAGCAGCTCTTTATAGTGGAAGGTGGTAACATAAAATAATTCTTTTAAAAGGAAGAGCAGAGTATTTGAAATGCAGGAATAATATCAAGTGAGCTTCCAGTACCAAAGTTTGTCAGAGTAGTATGCCAAAACTTTTCCACTCTTACTGATTTCCTCACTGTTGGGACGACATTAAGGACTGGCGTAGCTGATTATGCAGAGCTATGTCCTAGCCAGCTATAAATGTATATATCTTAATGTCATATAAAATGGTGGCACTTCATCAGATAGTATCATTTAGTGCAAAATAGGAGAATTGGAAGGAAGAAGAGAGCAGGGTCAGTTAGGGGGAGATCAAGGAAGCTTTAGCCCTGATAAAAAGTGCATTAGAAAGGTTATGACTTTTTTAAAAATTCTATTTATTTATTTGACACAGAGAGAGAGACAGCGAGAGAGGGAACAGAAGCAGGGGGAGTGAGAGAGGGAGAAGCAGGCTTCCCGCCAAGCAGGGAGCCCAGTGCGGGGCTCGATCCCAGGACCCTGAGACCATGACCTGAGTTGAAGGCAGGCGCTTAACAACTGAGCCACCCAGGCACCCCGAAAGTTTATGACTTTTAATACATTTTCAGTTTTGGAGAATCGATAGTGACGAACTTGAGGCTTTTTCTAGAAGGTTCAGTTAAGGTAAAGGAATGTGGCAACAGACTCCGTGTGGACCAGAATTTCTCAAATTTTAGTGAATCATCCGAGACCTTGTTAAAAATGCACATTGTGAGCAGCAGGTCTGGGATTCTGCAGTCTGACTTCTCAGGTGATGTCAGTGTTGGTGGTCCTTGGGTCATGTGCTGCATAGGAAGGATGTAGAGTTCTCTTTAGCGAAATCAGGAAGTGCCATTGGATAATTCAAGACATAATGGAATCAAGGAAAAGCATTATTTTGTTTTTATTGCTGAGCATGTTTTTAGCTAGAGGGGAGCAAGGAGATGCAGAAATAGAGGTTATAGATGTAAGATACTACTGCTAAACAAAGAGGAAAGAAGTGGTGGAGATAATCCGTAATAAAAGGGATGTAAAAGCAGAACAATCAAGACCATAGATCCAGAAATTACTTTTTTAAAAAATTTATTTATATTAGGGATAGAGAGAGCGAGCGACCAGGGCGAGGGGCAACGGGAGAGGGAGAGAGTATCCTTAAGCAGACTCCCTGCTGAGCCTGGAGCCTGATGAGGGGCTCATTCCCAGGACCCAGACATCATGACCTGAGCCGAAATCAAGAGCCAGGTGCTCCCAGAAATTACTTTTGAAGAAGGTGCATAGTGAAGGGAAGGAGGGTAGAAAGTGAGACGTGTTAGCTAGGAAATTTTGGAGTTGATGAGGAAGCTCGAGAGAATTCACTTTAGATGACTTGAGTGTATTTGCACTCAACTCAACAAAACATTACATTACAGCTGCTCCACAAAGAATACTGAAAGCAGATGGAGTGCTAACGTTGGGGTAAAACAGCCACTCTTTCATCCTCCTCAGATCTATGGGACATCAAAGATCTCTCTTGTATTGGTATTCATTATTCCAATGAGATTAATTTGAATATGGAAGCTTCGGCTTTGTTTTTTTTTAAGATAGCTAATTTTTTGATATGATAGCTGTTTCACAAAAACTTTCAAAGAATAACATGATCTACCAAATCAAACTAATTTTGGAAACCAAAGAGATTATAGGGTTCGTTCTCTAAATGCTACAATTGTTATTATCAGTAAGATTGACACTGAATACATATATTTGCATTTTTTTTCAATATTTATACTGGGTTCATATTTCTCTCTTGTCGCTGACCTAACCCACCTTCCTATCTCCAGAAACAGAACACCAAAACCTAATGTAATCATTTTCAGAGCCAAGCATGAGGATTCAGCTTAGTACTAACTGCATGAATGTTTAGTTGCCTTTCATGTTTACATATAATTAACTATATGTCCATTTTGCTTTTTAGATTCTCCGAAAAGATATCCTTACGTGAAGGTAAAACTTTTATATTTTTATTTTGAATTTTTAACTACAGATTGTATGAAAGGTCCATCATGTCTTAATCATATTGTTTCAATACCCATTCAGCCTCCCGTTGAAGTGAAAGATTCTGTTCCTAATAAAACAGTAGAAGTGAAGGAAAAACAAGCATCCAACTCAGGTAAATTTTACAATACAAATTTTACAGTGGAAAGAAGTACACTAAAATATTTGAAATGCTCACAGTCTTCTTATTCTGAATTCTTTTTTTTTTTTTTTTTTTTGGTGGCAAATTTAAGTGAAGGATTTGACATAAATAAGGTAGATACCATTGTTGATACCCATGTTTGAACAGAAGATATTTATAAGCATAAGAAAAAGAGACTTTTAAAATGTAAGCTTTAGCTCTAGTTTCTACTTTTAAGCTTTGAATTCCTGAAGTTCCCAGTTTGGAATCCCATTACTTCCTTGGGATTCCCAGAAGTTAATTATTAGACTCTCAGATTTTTCCAGTGTTCACAATGTTTATTTCAATTCTGACCTTTCCCTAGAGTAAAGCTTCACTTGCTATCATGTCAATTGTGTTTTAAGTTTATTTCATCTTAGCGTTATTATGTTGATCATCTGAAGCCAAACAGATGTTCTGATTAGTGGACTCTGTGTGTGTGTGTGTGTGTGTGTGTGTATGGTGTCTTTGATTATTAAAACTGTGGGAAGTAATTAGTTCTATCCTAGTATTTGGTAGACACAGTCTTTTAAAACCATAATTCTGAAACTTATTGGCCTTAGGGTCCTTTTATGCTATTTAAAAATTATTAGGAATTCCAAAGAGCTTCTGTTTAAGTGTTGATATTTACCATATTAGAAATTAAAACAAGCCTTTAAAATACAAGCATACACGATCATACATTCTTAGCCGTTAGAGCTCTGACCCAGTAATCATGCGAGTTGTGATACTATCACGTATCCTATCTTTAGAAAACTTCACCATACACTTAATAAGAGAATGAGAGTGAAAATGTCAAATAACATTTAGCATTATTGAATGGATGGATCTTGGAACTCTGGGGATTCTCAGATGACATGGGAGAACTGTTTTAAACCATGTACAGGTTTCATGGATACAAAATGATAGAGGGGCCCTTGTGGTGAAATGGGCATGAAGGTTTCATTTCTGCATTTCTTGCTTTTTTCTTTCCCTTGTCTTAAGAGGTTTAAATCAGACAATCTTGTTTAAAAAAAAAAAGGAAAGTATTTTTGTTATATATTCATTTTCTGTTTCATGGCATTGTAGTTTTTGGATCTAGCGTGGACTGAGACTTACTGTGTTTTTACATGGAAATGATTAGATCACCCGAGGCTTTCATTTCTCAGATGAATTTCTGATGTTTGTCCAAGGCTTAGAAATTTCTGAAGATAGGGACGCCAGGGTGGCTCAGTCCGTTGAGCGTCTGCCTGTGGCTCAGGTCATGATCCCAGGATCCTGGAATCGAGTCCCACATTGGGCTCCTTGCTCAGTGAAGAGCCTGCTTCTCCCTCTGCCCCTGCTGCTCCCCCTGCTTGTGCGCTCTCTCGCTCTCTCTCTCTCTCTTCTTCCTCTAACCAAAAGAACATCTGAATAAGAATTATGAGAAAGTAATTTCCTTTGGGCTAGTTGTTAGCATTCAGTTGAGAGTAGGTAACAGGATTATATTTAGAACTTTGGGACCAGTGGGGAATACTAGGTAGAGATCTAAAGATTGCTTACTCAAAACATAGTTTCTTAGCTTTATTTTGTAGCTCTAAATTCACAAGTATTGGTCAAGCTATATTCATTGTAACTATAAAAAGCACCTTCCCAAATCAAATATTAAAATATTTCCTATGTTCTGTATGACTTTTGTTTTAGAGTTGGCTTTCCCAGCAGTAATGGGAATAGTTGAGAATTTACTATATAGTATCATCTTCTCAGCTATGTATGCATAGTCCATCTCCTTGTTTTATTATTTTTATTTTATCTCTTTAGAGAGAGAGAGATGGGGGGAGAGAGGGAGAGGGAGAGAGAATCCCAAGCAGGCTTCATGCTCAGCACAGGGCCTGATGGGGGGGGCTCAATCTCATGACCCTGAGATCATGACCTGAGCCTAAATCAAAAGTTGGACACTTAACTCACTGAGCCACCCAGGTGCTTCTTTATTATTATTATTGTTATTTAAAATTTTTATTGATTTGAGAGAGAGGGAAATTGAGAGAACGAGTGGGAGGAGTGGCAGAGGGAGAAGCAGACTCCCAGCTGAGCAGGGAGCCCGATGCGGGACTTGATCCCAGGTCCGTGGGATCATGACCTGAGCCAAAGGCAGCCGTTTAACTGACTGAGCCACCCAGGCACCTCCCTTTATTATTTTTAATAAATAAATGGAATATTGGTTTTAAGGAGCACTATATTTTTTATTTTTTTATTTTTTTATTTTTTATTTTTTTTAAAATATTTATTTATTTGACAGAGAGAGAGATAGCAAGAGCAGGAACACAAGCAGGGGGAGTGGGAGAGGGAGAAGCAGGCTTCCTGCCGAGCAAGGAGCCCGATGTGGGACTCGATCCCAGGACCCTGGGATCATGACCTGAGCCGAAGGCAGACGCTTAACGACTGAGCCACCCAGGCGCCCAAGGAGCACTATATTATTTAAAAATAATATATGGAAAGTCCATTTTAATTCTACTAAGATACTCTGTCTATTGATTAACCACCTCTAATGTGTGCTCTACTTAATGTACCAGTTCATTCCATGCCTTTTATCAGTCATATGATCAGGTCTGTACTAATAAACCGTACAATATTTTTTTCACCCCTGTACTTTTATGTTCTTTCTTTCCTTGTAGAATTAACACTGTATTTTCAAAAGATTTTCAATTATCTCCTAGAGTAATGCGTACAGGCAATAAATCCAAAGTTATTTACCTATACAAGTGACTTGTTTGCTGTTACTTCTTCATGAGCTTGGTAGATCCAAGAAGTAGGACTTTTAAAATACCTACAGGCTCCTGTAACAAAGGAAGATCTGAAACACAAAGTATAAATACAGGCAACTTAAAACAGTTCATGTAGATTGTTTCTCTTCTCACTTGATGCCTTTTATAAAGTAATGAGCAAAGTTAGTTCTCTAGAGACCCAAGATTGTGTGTTTATTCATTTAATACAGATTTATTCTGTACTCTGCCCTGATCATTTTATAGCCTCAATATTTCTGGAACCATTCTGTCAGTGCAGGTGTACTTCATCTTTATTTTGCCTTACTGCCTTCTAATTCATCTCCCATCTTTTATTACAGTGCCCCTCAAATTCATCCCTCTCCACAGCATTTAGAGTGATCTGTCTCAAATGTAAATATGACTATGAACCACCGTTGAAAATATATTTGTGTCCAGGTATCTTAAAATCACATATAAAGCTTTCATAGTCTTGACTTCCTCTTAGATCCCTGTATTTTAGACAAATATTTACCCTGTTGTGTGCTTCTCTCCCTTTTAGACAAATATTTACCCTGTTGTGTGCTTCTCTCCCTTGTCTTACTACAGCCTTGCATATTCTTCCCGTTTTCCTCCCTCTAACCCCTTTGAATCTGGCTGACCTCAACTGTTTTCATTTTCAGTTCAGGCATTATCTCCAGAAAAAGCATTCCTGACACCTTTTATCTACATGCTTCTTTAAACCCGGGTGCCTAGCACTTACGGGGAACTCTATAAATAATTACTGAGTAAAATAAAGAGTGTAGACACAGAAATGACTTAAGGGATTGCCCCATACAGGGGCACCTGGTTGGCTCAGTCGGTTGAGTGTCCAACTCTTGATTTCGGCTCCAGTCATGACCTCAGAGTTGTGAGATCGAGCCCCGCGTGGGGTTCAGTGCTGGGCTTGGAGCCCCGTCAAGATTCCCTCTCTCTCTATCTGCTCCTCCCCCTCTCCAAAAAAAGAGAGAGAGAGAGATTGTCCCATACAGTCCAGGAGCAAAAGAAAGAGATATATAAAGAAGTAATTTACAGTTCAGGTGGTGAAGATACACTAGAAAAATCGGTAAATTAGTAAGGTAGCCCTGAAGAAAGAGGCACCTATTCATCTGGGGAAGAGGAGCCATAATCAAGGATGGCTTTACATAGCAGTCTGTGTCTTAAAAGATGTGAAGAAATTTATCAAGTAGTAGAGGAAAACATTTCAGGCATGTTTACACTCATCAGGGACACACACCCATAGGAAGGTTGTACACTAATAAAGGCATAAAAAATACTAATAATTTTGGAAACCATGAATAATGTTGTAGTTGACGCTTTGGGTGTTAAGAGGTGCTGTTACAAGGTAAAGAACAGTCTGTTGTGATTTTATATGTTTCTGCTGCATAATATAATTTTGTTTCTGATTGTTTTGTTCATTGATGTTAGGTGGATGAACTTGTGAATGAATCTTTGAGATGTTTGTATGTCTTTAACCTGGTGACATTTAGTATTTCCCAAATGGTTTGTTGAAGTTTCCTATAATTAAAAGTATTTCTGAAAGTAAATATTCAGCTAAAGATTAAGTTTAATTTAAACTATCAATAGATAAAATGTTATTTTCTATTTTTAAGAAGGTTATAGCTTTTATCTAACCATTCTAAGTAGTCCATTTTAACTAAATATATAGATTGGCCAGCAGAACTAGACTTAGAAAGGACATCAGAGGAAGAGCAAAAAAGACTTGATGAAAGTTAAAATAACCACCTAAAGGTATGTAAAAAGTTAAATTTAAATTTCCGATTTTATATTCTTTTTCCTGCTTTAATAATGTAACATAGTTCAAATGAAATGATCTTTTGAATGGACATATTGAAGTCCTTAGATTATAATTTAATATTTAGTTTTTATAAAATTTTACAAGTTACAAAACTTATAATATTGTTAGAATTTATAGTAACTTATAGCTAAACTTCATCCTTGGAATTGAGATAAAAAAAAAATTCCTAAATATTGTTTGCTTCTTCACATTTTTGTAACTTTTTATGTGATAAAGAAGGTAACATCAAATATTGAATCATATGTTTAAGCAGTTGAAATTATGAGTAGTACAATAATGATGACTACTGACTTAGATTCGTGTAGAAGGAGTAATTATTCTCAGTGGTTCAAAATGTGCAGTTCTCTATTGCCAGTCACTGATGCCAAGATAAAAGATTTATTTTGCCTTGTGATCTCTGTGTAGTTGACTTCAGAGAGTGGGGTCATAAAATCAGCACAATTGCCTATTGTAGAATCACACCTTCCAGGGTGGGACCTTTGTAGTTGGGTAATAAACAATAACTTTTTCAGTTATTTCATTTCAGCATACGAAATCAGTAAGTATTATTAACATTTTTCTCATCCACTCTCAGTGGACATTATATTAGAGCTGTATATAAGCAGATAATTATAGTGATGTATAACACTATCATAGTACATAATTTGAATTAAGATTTCGGAATTTTCTTTCTGATTGATGTTAATTGATCTTGGCTCCTAATAATTGAAAATTTGCCTATTCTCTAGTTATTAATCTTTAAAGAAAATCCTCAAATGCACTGTAGGGGCTCACTATTCTTAAATATGAAAATTATAATTTATATATATATATTTATATATTTATATATACTTAAGAATATATATATATTTATATATATATATAAAGTATGGTGAGATAAAATGCTTTTAAGTTTGCAACATTAAAAAATAATCTAATTCATTTTTTGGTAGATGTAACATGTAATGAATTATTTCAAAAAAACTGACAAAGTTAAGTTTATGGATTTATGTTTTTCTTCTGTCTTAAGCTAGGGCGAGTTATTTGTCCCTTCTTTGTTACAACATAGTGACTTGGGAGCAGCTTAACATAGATTAAGAAATTTAACAGTTAAATTTTAATTATTTTCTAATTTTTCTTTGTCCATACTTGATTACTTAAGGATAAAGGTATTTCACAAACATGTATCCTGGCAGAAAAGACATGTGAAAATCAAACCCAGCAAATTAACGTTCCACTTTTGCATCTGCAAAAAAAGTCTCGAGAACCAGAAATGAATAAGAAATGTGATAGAAAGGATAATATATCTGTATATTCAGAACATCCTTCTGTGCAAAAGCGTGAGGAAATCTCGATCAAATAAGGCAAATTAGTGTGGAAAAATAATCTAAAACGCATCACCAGTGAGTTAAAGCGGACGTTTGGTGCAACTTGTGAAAAACACAAAATTGCTCCTTATCCTAAGGAAGAGTCACTACGTGGTAACTTTAAAGAAGGAGCAAACTTAATGGAAATACCTTCTAACTTGACAAATGATAGACTTGATTGTGAGAAAAAGGACATATTTGTAGTGCCTGTCCCTCTAAGTAGTTCAGGCATTTCCTGAACAAAAAAAGTCTAGTCTCACATATGCTTGCCAGGCATCTTCTGATTTTTCTTTAAGTGAAAATAAATCAGACTGTGAAAATGATAACAAACCAGACACTGAGCATGTTTTTAACAAAAATAAGAGTTTTAAAAGTGATACAGAAACTAAAAATTAAGGAACCCACTCGCTACGTTTGAAGTGAAAGAAGACCAAGAGTTTGACGTGCAAATGGCAAAAAATATGAACGAAAATAGCACTAATTCTAAATTAGACATTGGACGTATACCTCAGTCTAGTGATTCAGAAAGCCGTTTCGACAAAAGGTTTTCCCGCTCCAATGAGATGAGACAAATGGCTCAAATAAAAAGGCACCATAGTTCTGCCGTTACATTTACAAGAAAACAAAAGTCTTGTTCCAGAAGCCATTCTGTGCAGTTAATAACAGTACTAATAACTATAGAAGTATGGAACCCGAATTAGAAAATGTGAGTTCTTCTCCACCATGTAGTTACAGAACATCAGAAGTATGTCTAAAAGAAGAATTACAGCAAGATGTTCAAAAGTTTAAGAACGAGATAGGCATGTTACAGATAGACATCCTGGATGAGGAAAAAAAAAGTTCAACTTCAAAAAGAGGTAGAGGTTCACTTTGCTGCTGCTCTTTTGTTTTTCCTCTTTATCAATTATCTGAGTCATTCTGATTCTCCACTTAGGAAAAAAGTTCGTGTATAACATGGGGTTGTCTAAATACGTAATTGTGTTCGGAAATAGATTATTTCTGCTATCTAAATGATAGGAGTGCAGGAAAACATTCTTAAGATTTGTTTTCCTTTAGTTTCTCTGTAAGTCTCCCAAGTGGCATATGACCTGGGAAACTAATTTAGCTACGCACCATGTGACCTCATGAACCAGAGTAACCGTAAAGAAAATTCCTTAAAAAATGCAATTATCGGGGCACCTGGGGTGGCTCAGTCGCTAAGCATCTGCCTTCGGCTCCAGTCATGATCCTGGGGTCCTAAGATCGAGCCCTGCATCGGGCTCCCTGCTCAGCGGGAAGCCTGCTTCTCCCTCTCCCACTCCCCCTGCTGGTGTTCCCTCTCTCGCTGTGTCTTTCTCTGTCAAATAAATAAATAAAATCTTAAAAAAAAAAAACTTAAAAAAATGCAATTATCTTGGCACATCTGGGTGGCACAGTTGAGCATCCGACTCTTGGTTTTGGCTTGGGTTGTGATCTCAGGTTCATGAGAGTGAGCCCCGCCTTGGGCTCTGTGCTCAGCGTGGAGTGTGCTTTAGTTTCTCTCTCCTTCTCCCTCTGCCCTTCCTGCTCATGCTCTCTCTCTAAAATAAATAAATCTTTAAAAAAGATATATAATAATCTCTAGTGTTTTGGGTTTTTTTTAACATTTATGTATTTATTTGAGAGAGAGCACATGTGTGTGCACAAGCATGAGCCGGGGGAGAGGCAGAGGGAGAGAGAAAGGGAGAAGCAGACTCTCTGCTGAGCAGGGAGCCTGACATGGGGCTCCATCCCAGGCCCCTGGGATCATGACCTTAGCTGAAGGCAGACGCTTAACGCTGAGCCATCCAGGTGCCCCATCTCTAGGGTTTTTATTTTTATTTATTGGCTTAAATATAAATTGCATTTCCATAAACAATAAAATGGGAAAGAAGCAATGACTAAGAGAAAGGATATAAACAAGTATTTCAGCTAAACCTATTTGTTTGTTTCAGTATGTGCAATCTTTTCTGCTTTGTACTCACTCTTGGAACTTAGAATTCCAACAGGACCACTTTGAGATATTTTTAATAACAAATATTTGTATTATCACTTTTTTCCTCCACATGTTTTTTAAACAGACTCTTTTATTAAGATTTATTTATTTATTTAGAGAGCATGAGCAAGGGGAGGGGCAAAGGGAGAGAGAGAGAGATTGGGAGAGAGAGAGAGAGACGGAGAGAAGTAGACTCCCCACTGAGCATGGAGCCTGATGTGGGGCTCAATCCCACAATCCTGAGATCATGAGCTGAGTCAAAATCAAGAGTCAGAGGCCCAACTGACTGAGCCACCCAGGCGCCCCCCCTCCACTTTTTTTTTTTTGGTCACCATTCTCACATGTTTCTGTTGAGTCAAACGTTCATATTATGTTTAGTAAAATATGGTACATTTTGACATGTATGGTTTTTATAATGTAGGTAGCATAAACCTTCAGAAACCCTCAGTATTTAACTCGAAGGGAGAAAACTGACTTTTGAGGTGAATTGAGTTTTAAAAATAGACAAAAATCTAGAGATATCCTCCTTCAAAAGAAAAAGTAGCTAAGCACCTTGTCCCCAATTAAGATATTAAATTACTGTGCCAGTGTCATACTTTTAATGTATCTGATTAATTTAATGAATTTGTTTGGTAACTTAGCTGATTCAGCATTAAAGAATTACATCATGTCTTTTGGTGCCATAAGATGCTAGGTAGTGCCACTTTAGGAACTTTGGACAAATCATTTAACCTTTTTTGGTTCTACTCCCATTGATCAGTGGAAAATGGAATTAAAGTTGATAATTACTTTTATACCCTCTAGCTATAAAAGTTTATGATAGCCATGAATGTGGAATTTGGGGAGCATTACTCATTTCCCAAAATTCTACACTAATATCAGTTTCACTCTGTTCTTTTTGTGTTGTGGTGAACTTTGGTTCATATATTTTAATGAACACTGCCACTTTTTTGATAACCCTAGGATCCAAATGAAAAAAGAATTGTAAAAGGCAATTGGCGAAAAAATAGCTCAGTGCAGAAAGAGGAAAACTCTTTGCTCCTGGAGCTCCACAATGTCACATCCTTTAAATCTGGCTGTTTTTGCAAAATCCAGGTGGTAACGACAGACGAGGACAAATTTTGTGTCTTTGTCTTTTTATTTCTTTGTATCTGCTGGTCAGATGGGGTGGGGTGGGAATGTTAGGTAGCAAAGCGTGGATATGAATACAAAATTAAGAAAGCCCTTTTTCAAATTTTGGAAAATTCTGCTGTTTTAATTAATTAATTATTTTTTAAAGATTTTATTTATTTGTCAGAGAGAGCGAGAGAGAGAGAGAGAGCACAAGCAGGAGGAGCGGCAGGCAGAGGGAGAAGCAGGCTTCCCGCTGAGCAAGGAGCCTGATGCGGGGCTCGATCCCAGGACCCTGGATGAGACCCGAGCCGAAGGCAGACGCTTAACCAACTGAGTCACCCACGCGTCCCAATTCTGCTGTTTGTATTCAAACGGAAATGAAGCAGAACTTATAAAAATTGCAATTATTTATAATGATAAAGTTAAACACAAAATATTTTTATCGATTAAAATTACAACAAACTAAGAGTGAAATGATAAAATTAATGAAAAAAGTTCTGGGATGACTGGGTGGCTCAGTCCTTAAGAGTCTGCCTTCGGCTCAGGTCTGATCCCAGGGTCCTGGGATCGGGTCCCGCATCAGGCTCCCTGCTCAGCGGGGAGCCTGCTTCTCCCTCTGTCTGTACCTCCCTCCCCCTGCTTGTGCTCTCTCTCTGATAAATAAATAAATAAAACCTTTAAGAAATTTATAATGAAAAAAAGTTCTTTTTAATGAATAATGTAGTAACAATTATCCTTAGTATCACATTTCCATTAAAGATTAATGAAGAAAAGAAGAGACACCAAAGTAATGAGACGGCAGTATTAGAAAACACATATGCTGTCGCTGCTGCTGCTGCTGGACTCATTCAACAAAGAGAGAGTGGAAAAACTGAAAACCACCTCTTTCCTGTTGGGAAAAAGGAAGATTCTGATGGGTAAGCCTATGGCCATATTGAAATAGTAGGTAATTATTATTTTCCTATAAAACCAGTTCTAGTTGGAGCTAACATTCATGATTAACAAGTTTTATATTTTTAGTAAGGCTAGTCCATCCTGGGTGCGAATCAGAAAAATGCAAATAACGAGATACCATTTTTTGCAGTCCTAGTGATAAATATTTTATTAAAAAAATAATAACCAAAGGTAGCAAATGGGAGGAAAAAGGCATTCCTGTACACTGTGGTTAGATGCACGTGGTAACTCCTTTCTGAAGGGTGAGTTAGTGTGTTTCAAAAACTTTAAATATGCTGTCCCTGTTTTAAGTTTATTTTTTAATTTTTTTTAAAGATTTTATTTATTTATTCGACAGAGAGAGACACAGCGAGAGAGGGAACACGAGCAGGGGGAGTGGGAGAGGGAGAAGCAGGCTTCCCGCCGAGCAGGGAGCCCAAAGTGGGGCTCGATCCCAGCACCCAGGGATCATGACCTGAGCCGAAGGCAGACGCTTAATGACAGAGTCACACAGGCGCCCCATATGCTGTCCCTTTATTCCAATGCTTCATTGCCAGGACTAGATCCTATAGGAAAACATGACTTGCGTAAACACACACACACGCACGAACACATTCTAAGGACATTTATTGTGCATTATTATATATATAAAATATGACAGATATGGTAAGGATATTTATTATAGCATTCTCATATCAAAAAGTTGGAGATAGTCTAAATAGCCTTCAGTAAGGAAATAAGTTGTCACCCCTATGAGACAATGTAACATGCGGCCATTTGAAAAAATGAGTTTAGGTCTACAGTGTACTGATTGTTTAACAAAGTATATTTAAGGTGTTCGGTTTGATGTCATGTCTTATGCAAATTTTAGAATGCTTTTAATATTTGCTGAGTTGCAAAAGGAAGTTACCTGCTACACTGGCACTCTATCTTATTACCAACAAAATTGCTAGCTATTAGGTTTTTGGTTTTGGTTCCGTTGAGCTTGAGTGTTCAAATGTTGGACCCTCAAATTGATCTGAATATTACCAAGAGATTTCGTATGTCAGCTTGTCCCATATTGTATATAAACATTTGATTTGATGATCCTTGTGCTATAAACCAAGATGTTCCTAATGCAGTGAATCTTCTTTTGAAGGGACCTTGCATGCATGCTATTAACCTTCCTTTTTAAAGCGAGTATATTTTTATATGCACCACACCAAATTTTTCAACAGTGACTTCATATTATATAATTTACGAAAATTCATTTTACAAAATAGGAATATTTTCTGCATTCCAAACCCCTTATACTTCTCTTATAGAATTTTATTTTTTTAAATTTTTTAAATTTAATTTTTTTTTAAGATTTTATTTATTTATTTGACAGAGAGAGAGAGACAGCGAGAGAGGGAACACAAGCAGGGGGAGTGGGAGAGGGAGAAGCAGGCTTCCCACCAAGCAGGGAGCCCGATGTGGGGCTCGATCCCAGAACCCTGAGACCATGACCTGAGCTGAAGGCAGATGCTTAAAAACTGAGCTACCCAGGCGCCCCTCTTATAGAATTTTAATATGACTAATTATTTCGGATATATCCTGGAGTTAGATGATTTTTATCAAGCATGAAATATTGCTGTTGAAACTTAATAGTTTTTCTATGGTCTTTCTAAGCATGAGAAAAAGTGATAATCAGGTTATATAATATTATATATATATTATATATCCAGAAAATTTTTAAGGACTCTTTTGGTTTTATTGTTTTGTGAATTATTTAATGCCTTGGTCTGCCTTTTTTTTTTTTTTTTTTTTAAGATTTTATTTATATTAGAGAGAGAGAGTGCGTGGTGGGGGAGAGGGACAAGCGGACTTGGCACTGGGAGCAGAGCCCCATGCGGGGCTCGATCCCACAACCCTGAGATTATGACCTGAGCCAAAATCAAGAGGTTTAACCAACTGAGCCACCCAGGTGCCCCCTTGGTCTGGCATTTTTAAAAAAAAACATTTAGTGATACATGTATGTAATTTGAAAAACTATATTACAAAATATATTACAGAAATACTATATCATCCTTGTGTAAGGATTGAACTAAACAAGAAAATTAAATCATCTATGATCATTCCTCTTAGCTATGAAATCCTTAAAAGAACCATGTACACTCACTGATCCTGATTTACCTCCCATTCATTCTTGAATTCTCTCTAGTAATTTTCACTCCCACTACCCCGGATTTGATTTTTCAAAGGTTACCACTGATTTTCACTTTAATGAATCTAAACATAATTTCTTAGATCTCATTTTATTTGACCTATCAGCAATATTTGACCCAATGGAGAACTCTCTTCAAAATTCTGTCTTCATTTAGCTTTCAGGGTATCACTCACTCACCTGGTTTTCTCCCTGCCTTTCTAGTCTGTACATCTCAGCCTGATTTGCTTCTTTCTCCTCATCCCCCACCTCTTACTTACACATTGACATCTTCCAGGAATCGGTCCTTGATTTTCTTTCTCTTGACTTTTACTATCTTGTATATTCTAAGGATCTTCAGGTTTATATCTCCAGCCCAAATCTCTCTGCATAATTCCAGACCTACATATCAAACTGCCTATTTGATAGCTCTTTGGGATAGCTATTGAGTATTATGATCTTAACATGTCCAAAATCGAACTATTGATATTCTTTCTTATACCTGCCCTTCTTGTCTTTCCTAATGGAGTTAATGACAGTTCTTCCGGTTGCTCTGCCAGAAAACTTGGTATCATCTTTGACTCATGTCTTTTTCTTTTTCATACATGTCACATCTAAACTGTCAACAGATCTTGTCAGGTCTTCCTTCAAAATATATCCAAGAGCCAAACACATCTTCCATGACCAAGCCACTATCATCTGTTGTGTGTATAAGTGTAATAATTAACTAATTGGTCTTCTTGTTTGTTCTTTTGTCTTTTCTCTGTTTCCATTAATTCTAAACACAGTGGATCTATTAAAACGTAAGTCAGATTACGTCTTCCTCTGCTCAAAACCTAATTGCCTCCTATTTCACTCAGAGTACATGCCAAAGTTTTCTAACACCTACAAGGCCTTGTATGATCTGTTCATCTTGGTCTCTCCCTATCCCTTACTGCCTCACTCCTATTTTCTGTCCCTTTCACACTGTCCAGCCACACTGAATTTCTCACTTTTTTTTTCCCCCTCACTATAAACACTTCGAGCATCCCTCTGTACTTGCTGTTGACTCTATCTGGAGTGCTTTTCCCTCCAATACCCTCCTGTCTTGCTAGCTCCTTGCTCCTTCCTTTTTTTCCCCCCTTCAATTTTTTGCTTAAAAGTTACTTTCTTAGCAAGGCCTTTCTTGGTTATCCTGATTACCTCTTTCCCTACAGCACATCAAAATTTGATTTCTCTGCTTTAGTTTTTCTCCTCTGGTACTATCTTGCCTGTGTAGTTTATTGTTATTGTGTTTACTTCACTCATGAGTAGGATTTTTATCTGTTCATCGCCATGTCCTCAGTGCCTAGAAAACGTTCTAGCATATATAGTTCTATTCAACAAATGTTTATTGAGTGAATGGAGTTTAACCTGCATGTATTGTTTTTTAACATCATACTAACTCTCGCTTAAACAAAAAGAAAGTTTGATATGGGTCCATTCTGACAATTTAATCTGTCAGTTGTATGCATTTTTTTTATTTTGGGGGGGCCCAATATTGTGGTTACTTGCTATTTATTGGTTTTACTGGTATTTATGTTAGTTTTAATTATGGTAAAATGGATCAGAGGAATAGCAAACTTCATTTATATTTTATTAAGGAAAATGAAATATGGTGGTAAATTATAGGACTTTAAAAATTCTTGCCAAAGGATTATGAGCCCTCAGTATCTGAAATAGAAAGATGAAGTTGGAATTTATTGCCCACTGGTAAGATAGACCTATGCTGGTCACTTACAGTCTTTTCTGACAGAGCAGTCTGCTATTCTTATACAGGGTTTTGGGAAGAGTAGAGTTGAAGGTTTGGGGGACTTTCAGAGAATTAAGTGGTTTGTCATCATCTGAAACACCATGGTAATTTGGGTGAGACTCTTGTTGATTGGTTGGCACACGAGGAACGTGTATGTAATGGTTTTGTCTCCTATTGGCTTTCTTTTAGAAGGGAGGAGCTGACACTGCTTGGTGGGTGAGTGAGGCCAGTGGGCATTGATCAGTCGCACACATTTAAAACTGGTTTTGGTGGCTTCTTGTTCCCATGGCTTCATATTTGGGTCCCCCCTCCCCAAGTTTGAGATGCCTTTAACATCTATAGATGTTTTCTATTTAAAAGTTGCTTCTATCAATTGTGTTCAAAATGAAAGCTATTTCATATTCTGTATAGATTTATTTTTGAGATTTGGGTTAAGAAGAATTGTTTAATAATTGCCTTCAGGAAGATCCTTCTTTTTTGGATGTTAAATTTTAACTAGAAGAGTTATCTGTGTAACAGTTTTAAAACAATAATTGCTGGCTCTGTTTTTGTTTTCAGTGCTCTTAGGGGTTCATGTTCAATTCCTAAATTAATAATCTCCTGTGGGAAATTTCAGTCTTTTGTAAATTTATGTAACTATAGGCTGCTCATATTCTCTTGCATATATTTAGTCCATGAAAAAGTAATTATAATTTTCTGTTGGTAAATCTAGCTTTTTATATTAGGATTAAATACTAGGCTAAAAGTATGCAAAAGTTACCAAATCATTTTCTTTAAAAAAATTAATTTTTATTTTATTTATTTGTAAGAGAGAGATAGAGAAAGAGAGCGAGAATGAGCGCATGAGCAGGACGGAGGGGCAGAGGGAGAGGTAGAAGCTCAGTGGGGAGCCTGAGGCAGGGCTAGATCCCAGGACCTGGAGATTATGACCTGAGCCGAACGCAGACACTTAACCGACTGAGCCACCCAGGCACCCCCAAATCATTTTATTTTCAAACAAAATTAACCAGGTTATTGCTATTTTTGAGTGATATATATAGTGACATATGAGTATTTTTGAATTTTCTGCAGATTTATTGAGGTATAATTGACAGATAACTGTGTAAGTCTAAGGTATACCTATATTAATTTAATACACTTTTATATAGTAAAATGGTAATAGTGTTAATAACTCCATCATCTCACATAATTATCATTTCTTTTTTAGCAACTCTCTTAGCGACTTTCAAATATATAATACAGTATTGTTAACTGTAATCACCATTCTGTACATTAGACCCTCAGAACTTGCTACTCTTGTAACAGGAAGTTTGTATCCTTTGGCCAATATCTACCCATTTCCCACAGCCTCCTAACCCTGGCAAGCACCAGGATGTAAATTTGTTGTTGTTTTTTTTTTTAAGTTTCTACATGTAAGTCAGATCATACTGTATTTGTCTTTTTGTGTATCTTATTTCATTTAGCATAATTCCCTCCAGGTTCATTTATGTTGTTGCAAATGGCAAGGTTTCCCTCTTTTTTGTGGCTAAAATATTCCATTGTAAATATATACCACATTTTTTAAACCCATGGATCCATTGATGGACACTTAGGTTGCTTCCCTGTTTGGCTATTGTAAATAATGCTGCAGTAAACAGGGGTGCAGATACCTGTTTGAAATGATTTCATTTCCATCAGAAATGTTCCCAGAAATGGGATTACTGCATCATATGATAGTTCTATTTTTAGTTTTTTGAGGAACCTCCACAGTGTTTTGCATAGTGGCTGTACCAATTTACAGTCCCATAACAACAGTGTGCAAGGATTCCCTTTTCTGTACATTTTTGCCAGTGCTATCTCTTGTCTTTTTGATGAAAGCCATTTAACAGGTGTGAGGTGATAGATATATCATTGTGGCTTTGATATGCGTTTCCCTGTTGAATAGTGTTGTTGAGCCCCTTTTTTGGTACCGTTGGCCATTGGAGTATCTTCTGAGGAAAGCTGTCTATTAAGGTGCTTTGCTGAGTTCTTATTTGAATTATTTGTTTTTTTGCTGTTGAATTGTATGAATTCCTTACATATTTTAGATATTAACCTTTTTTCAGATATGTGGTTTGCAGATATTTTCTTCCATTCTGTAGGTTGCCTTTTCATTATGTTACTTGTTTATTTTTGTTTTTTAGATTTTATTTAAATTCGAGTTAGTTAACTTATATTGTATTATTAGTTTCAGGGCTGGACTTTAATGATTCATCACTTGCATGTAATACCCAATGCTCATCACAAGTGCCCTCCCTGATGCCCATCACCCAGTTACAGCATCTTCCCACCCACTTCCCTTCCAGCAGCCCTCAGTTTGTTTCCTGTAGTTAAGAGTCTCTTCTGGTTTGCCTCCCTCTCTGTTTTTATCTTATTTTTCCCTTCCTTCACCTATACTTGTTGTAAATGGAACTAGAGTGTTGCTTGTTTCTTTTGCTGTGGAGAAACATTGTTCCATTGTTTTTGCTTTTGTTGCTTGTACTTTGGATGTCGTATCCAAAATCATTGCCAAGATCAATGTCAGGGAGTGTTTTCCCTGTTTTCTTGTAGGAGTTTTATGGCTTAAGGTTGTCCATTTAAGTCTTTAATCCAGTTTGGGTTAATTTTTGTGAGTGATGTAAGTTAGGGGTCCAGTTTCATTCTTTTGCATGTGAATATCCAGTTTTCTCAGCATCATTTATTGAAGAGATTATCTTTTCTTCTTTAAGTGTTCTTGACTATATGCATGGGTTTATTTTTGGGTTCTTGATTCTGTTTCATTGGTCTTTGTGTTTGTTTTGATGCAAGTTCCATATACTGTTTTGGTGACTATAGCTTTGTAACAGTTTGAAAACAGGAAGTGTGTTGCTTCCACCTTTGTTGTTCTTTCTCAGGACTGCTTTGGCGGTTTGGGGTCTTTTCTGTTCCATACAAATTTAAGGATTGTTTTTCCTATTTCTGTGAGAAATATCACTGGAATTTTGGCAGAGATTGCATTGAATCTGTAGATGGCTTTGAATAATGTGGATATATAATATTAATTTTTCAAATCCATAAACTAACATATCTTCCTATTTGTGTCTCTGCTCTTTCTTTTATCAAAGTCTTGTAGTTTTTAGTGTACATATCTTTCACCTCCTTGATTGGATAATTTGAAAGTTTTAAAATTTGAAAATTTTAAATTCACAGATTTTTTTTTTGATCCATTTTAGTGTCAGTGATTTCTATTGTTTTTTTGCATTTCATTCACTCTATTATTCAGCTCCAGAATTTTTGTTTAATTCTTTTTTACTATTTCCAGCTCTTTTTCAAAAAAAGATTTTATTTATTTATTTGAGAGAGAGAGAAAGAGAGCAAGTCAGGGGAGGGACAGAGAGAGGGTGAGAGAATCTCAAGCAGACCCAGGGCTCGATCCCACAATCCTGAGATCATGACCTGAGCCGAAATCAAGAGTCAGACACTTAACTGACTGAGCCACCCAGGTGCCCTTCCAATGCTTTATTAAACTTCTCGTTTTATTCATATAGTGTTTTTCTCATTTTATTGAATTGGCTTTTTTTTAAAGATTTTATTTATTTATTTTAGAGAGAGCATGTGTGTGAGTGGGGGGAATAGCAGAGGGAGAGGGACAAGCAGACTCTGCCCTGAGCGTAAGCAGGATGCATAGCTGGATCTCATGACCCTGAGATCCTGACCTGAGACAGAATCAAGAGTCAGACGCTTAACTGACTGAGCCACCCAGGCACCCCTGAATTGGCTTTTTGTGTTTTCTTGTAGCTCATTAAGTTTCCTTAAAACTGCTCTTTTGAATTCTTTTTTGGATAAATTACAGATCTCCATGTGTTTGAGATCAATTATTGGACGATTTGGTGTCATATATCCTTGACTTTTTATATTCTTTGAAGTTTGGCATTGCTGTCTTTGCTTTTGAAGTAGCCTTTAATGACTGCCTTTCCAACGTGTCCAAACCTGATTTTTTTTTGCTCTGGTGGTGTGCCGGAACTTTTCTGCAGGAAATCTGGTTTTCCAAAAAGTCTCTCTCATCCATGGGTTATTATCTAAGACAGTGTTTTCCAGGGGCTCCCAGATGTGGCTGAGAGGAAGGGGCTGGAACCAGTTTATGGGCTATTGCTGGGTCCACAGCTGGACATGTAGTGAGTGTGCCCGTTACCCGATGCATGGGTAGGCAAGACTTTTCCTAGGTCCTTGGTGTATGGTCCTTGATTCCACAGCTCCTACAAAGAGATCCATAGCAGTTTTGTCCCCACAAATGACATTGTATTGTAATTGTATATTTACCTGTCTTTGAAGCAAGGGATGTGTATTTCCTTGTATATGGTTGGATTTCATAACTGTTCTGTGAATTAATAAATGTTCATTGAGATGGGTAACAGAATTTTACAAAAAAATTGTTTTTATTCTTTACCAGTAAAATTATTAGAAAACATTGGCTTTTTAATGGATATTTTAACTGGATTTTTTAAAGTAGTGATCCTGGTTTGCATATGAAGGGAGTAAGGAAAGATGAAAATGAAAAATGGACATCAGAAGTATCTGTGATTACACCAGGGCTTGAGAAGGCGGATTCCCTACCTTCTTGTCCAGTACAAGTGAATGATGACAGCACTTCAAGTGAAATGGATCGGGATGAAGTAAGGTAAAATCTATAAATTCTTTATTTCCCTCTGAAGGAAGTTTAGCAGTGATTACTTTTTATGGAAATAAAACGCTGTCGTGTAGGTACAGGCTAAGGCAAGAAATACTCAAGTATATCAGATACACTGCTTGAAAGGTTAAGATGAGGACAAGTGACTTTGACAAGGAGCAGTTTCAATAGTCACCATGGAAGCTGGACTGTAATGAAAAAGTATAAACAACTCCTTAGAGAATTTTTACGGGGAAAGGTAATAGAGAAATGGATGATAACTGAAAAAGAATGTGGAATTCAAGGGAATTTTCTTTCTTTTTTAATTTTAAGATGGGAGCTTTTAGAGTACATTTGTATGCTGCTGGAAATGATCCGATAGAGATAGACATGGTTATTTAATTTTGTTTGCATTTCCAAATATTAGAAAGCTTATTGATTGTATTACATTATCTTTTTTGTTTTAAGATTTTTTATTTTTTATTTGACAGAGAGAGAGTACAAGCAGGGGGAGCGGCAGGCAGAGGCAGAGGGAGAGGGAGAAGCAGGCTCCCTGCCAGCCAGCAGGGAGCCCGATGTGGGACTCGATCCCAGGATCCCGGGATCATGACCTGAGCCGAAGGCAGACGCCTAACGACTAAGCCACCCAGGCGCCCCTATTTTAAGATTTTTTTATTTGCTTGACAGAGAGAGAGAGAATGCACAAGCAAGGGGAGTGGCAGGCAGAGGGAGAGGGAGAAGCAGGCTCCCCACCGAGCAGGGAGCCTGATGTGGGACTCGATCCCAGGACCCCGGGACCATGACCTGAGCCGAAGGCAGATGCTTAATGACTGAGCCATCTAGGCTCCCCTGTATTACATTATCTTTTAAAGATTACAGTAATTGTCCTTAGTATTCCTATTCATGTAATTTTGTGGCCAGAGGTTGTTTTTTTGGTTTTGGGGGGGTTTTTTTGGATTTTATTCATTTGACAGACAGAGACATAGCGAGAGAGGAAACACAAGCAGGGGGAGTGGGAGAGGGAAAAGCAGACTCCCGCTGAACAGGGAGCCCGATGCGGGGTTCGATCCCAGGACCCTGGGACCATGACCTGAGCCAAAGGCAGTTTTTCAGAAGTGGGCGCCTGACGACTGAGCCACCCAGGTCCCTGTGGCAAGAAGTTGTTGATTCAGAATTGGTTCCCCGGTGGAGTATTCTCATATAATTGAATGTGCGGAGAGTATCATTCATAGACTTAAAAGTATATAAATGATAGTAAATATACAAACTCTTAGGCCATTCTGAGTAGAACTAATCATTCCTTGATGATTTTAGATATTCAGTGCCTTTGACAGAATCATGCATAGCTATGGTTTTGTTAGGGACTTTGAAGTATCTGGTTGCATTAAGTCAATATTTGTTTCGATTCTGGGGAAAGACTTTATTTATAATTGAAAAATAAACTATTAATCTATCATAGATTATTACTTTTAGATTATAAAGTTCTAAATGACAAAAGCCATGGTTCCTGTACCAACAGTGTCATTGACACATATTGTGTGCTCAGTAAGTATATATTTGTGAATAAACAGTTGAATAAATAGATGAATGCCATTGATGAACTTCTTCAGAAGAAGCAGATCTTTAGTTTATGGAAAGTAGATTTTCAATATTGCCTAGGTATGGAGTCTTCTTATTTTAAAAAATGTGTGTTAGATCCATAAATTATTATTTATAATTATAGCTAGAAATGGAATAATAGTAGATTCATTTGCTGTCATATTACTTGGAAACACTTAAATATTACCTTCACCACATATTGTAAAACACACGTTTTGAAGGCACATATCCTGGATTTGAATTCTGGGTCTACTCCTGACCAGCTGTATGGGCTTGGGGAAGTTAATTATTTCTGTGCCTCATTTTCTTCCTGTGTAAAATACCTAATATAATTACCCATGTTTATAAGATTGTTGTGAGGCTTAAAATACTTTTAAGATGTGTAAGGGGTTCATCATAATGCATAGTAGTTGTACAGTAAATCCTCAAAACACTAGTATCATGATTATTAAAAATGGGTTTCTTTCATATAAGAACCTAACTTGCACTTTCCCAATAGATTTTAGAGCCAATAAAAGCTTGTTTTTATTGAAAATGACAACAAAAAATGTGGTATATTTCTTCGTATCAAATAATGCCAGTAACATTATGCTTTTCCTTTGCTTTATGTCCATTTGATCTAAATTTAATGCTTAGTATTATTAATAATATTGTTTAGATATGATTTAGATATTCTTGGTATTTTAAGTATTTAATACTTGCCTGAAAAGAATTGTCTTTTTTTAGACCTGCAAAGAAAACATCTCATGAAAAGAAAGAGGTAAAAATATATGCATAATTCTATTTCATTTATTTTTTTTAATTTTGGCTTTATTATATTACTTTGATAAATAATATTTATTAGAAATATTATTCCACGGTAAAAAATTACTTTAGGAAGGGCATAGTGAAAACATAGAAAATCTTCCTTTGTTGTATAGACATTTATTGTGAAAAAGTTTTTCAGAAGTGGGCGCCTGGGTGGCTCAGTCATTAAGCGTCTGCCTTCGGCTCAGGTCATGATCCCAGAGTCCTCGGATCGAGCCCCACATTAGGCTCCCTGCTCCGCGGGAAGCCTGTTTCTCCCTCTCCCACTCCCCCTGCTTGTGTTCGCTCTCTGGCTGTCTTTCTCTCTGTCAAATAAATAAAACCTTAAAAAAAAGAAAAAAGTTTTTCAGAAGTACTAATTATTGATAAAGGTCGTTTTGATAAAAATCAGTTCTTTTAAAAAGTACCCATGTTTTTGCTCTTATAAAAAGATGGGTATTTATCATCTCTCTACACTTAGTATATTGTATGAATATTTGGGGGACATTTTGAAATAGTATTTTTTATTTGTAGGTCAAAAAGCAAATTAATTTTATGGATGACCTTGACTTAACGGAGTCATCTGGAACAGCTTCAGAGGATTCCAAGTTGCCTTGCTCTAAGTATATGAGTTGCAAGTCGCTATTTGTACAAGTTGGCCAGGATCGTAAAGGTAGGACCATTGTATAAGTAGAAAGCCTTTGTATGTATATTACTGTAGTAATATGTGCCCATCTTGTATAGTGCTGTACCACACAACACTCATGAGCTACTCATCTCAGAAATATGTTTTATATGAGAATAGAGAACTGTTGAATACTCTCAGCCAAAGGGCTATAATTTCCACTCTATGTTTTGTCATGGGAATGGCACACGTGATGTGTTGTTAACTGCGCTTCTGTTCTGTGCCTTCACCCAAGGTCAGGTTACCATTATTTTTCTCCTAGAATACTGAAATAACCTCAGGACTGTTTTCCCTGTCATTCCACCTCCCAGAATCTTGGTCTACACTGCAACCATAGTTATCATAATCTTTAAAAATTCATGTTTCATCACGTTACCCCCTTGCTTAAAGCTTCGCTATTACTTCTCATTGCTCTAAGGTGAAAGACCACAGTACTCTAGCTTCATCTTGTATTGTTTCATATCCTTCTTTTTTTTTTAATTTTTTATTTATTTGGCAGAGAGAGACCCAGTGAGAGAGGGAACACAAGCAGGGAGAGTGAGAGAGGGAGAAGCAGGCTCCCCGCGGAGCAGGGAGCCGGATGCAGGGCTCGATCCGAGGACCCAGGGATCATGACCTGAGCCGAAGGCAGATGCTTAATGACTGAGCCACCCAGGCGCCCATGTTTCATATCCTTCTTTCCATCTGTGTCTCAGCCACTGTTTTAGATGTTTTTTCCTATAATAGAGCATTTTCCCCCCCAACAGCTTTAGTTAGGTAAACTGCACATATATGAAGTGTATAATTTGATAGTTTTGACATATGTATATGCATATGAAACCATAACCATAATTCAGGCAGTTAACATATCTATCACCCATAAGTCTCATGTCTCTTTATATTCCCTTGTTACAAAACTGCCAAATTGTTTTCTAAAGTAGTACCATTTTCCATTCCCACCAGCAGTGTATGAAAGTTCTAATTTCTCCCTGTATATTCATGAACACTTAGTATTGTCAGTTTTTTAAATCTTAGCCATTCTGATGGGTATGTAATATATATATATCATTATGTTTTTTTTAATCATTATGGTTTTATTTTCTATTTTATTTTAATTTTTTATTGTTATGTTAATCCCCATACATTACATCATTAGTTTTAGATGTAGTGTTCCATGATTCATTGTTTGTGCAAAACACCGTGCTCCATGCAGAAGGTGCCCTCCTCAATACCCATCACCAGGCTAACCCATCCTCCCACCCCCCTCCCCTCTAGAACCCTCAGTTTGTTTTTCAGAGTCCATCGTCTCTCATGGTTCATCTACCCCTCCGATTTTCCCCCCTTCATTCTTCCCCTCCTATCTTCTTTTTTTTTTTTCTAAACATATATTGCATTATTTGTTTCATAGGTACAGATCTGAGATTCAACAGTCTTGCACAATTCACAGCGCTTACCAGAGCACCTACCCTCCCCGTGTCCATCACCCAGTCAGCCCATCCCTCCCCCACACCCCCCACTCCAGCAACCCTCAGTTTGTTTCCTGAGATTAAGAATTCCTCATATCAGTAAGGTCATATGATACATGTCTTTCTCTGACTGACTTATTTCGCTCAGCATAATACCCTCCAGTTCCATCCACGTCGTTGCAAATGGCAAGATCTCATTCCTTTTGATGGCTGCATAATATTCCATTGTATATATATACCACATCTTCTTTAGCCATTCATCTGTCGATGGACATCTTGGCTCTTTCCACAGTTTGGCTATTGTGGACATTGCTGCTATAAACATCGGGGTCCACGTACCCTTTCAGATCCCTACTTTTGTATCTTTGGGGTGTATACCCAGCAGTGCAATAGCTGGATTTATTATTTTCAAAATAAATTCTCTATTTTCAACTTACATCTTTTTATTTATTTATTTATTATTTATTTATTTATTTTATTTTATTTATTTATTAACATCTTTTATTTTCAACTTACATCTATTTTCAACTTACATCTCTAGGAATGCATCCATTTTCAACTTTCTGAGGAACCTCCATACTGTTTTCCAGAGCGACTGCACCAGCTTGCATTCCCACCAGCAGTGTAGGAGGGTTCCCCTTTCTCCACATCCCCGCCAACATCTGTCGTTTCCTGACTTGTTAATTTTAGCCATTCTGACTGGTGTGAGGTGGTATCTCATTGAGATTTGGATTTGGATTTCCCTGATGCCGAGCGATATTGAGCACTTTTTCATGTGTCTGTTGGCCATTTGGATGTCTTCTTTGGAAAAATGTCTGTTCATGTCTTCTGCCTATTTCTTGATTGGATTCTTTGTTCTTTGGGTGTTGAGTTTGATGAGTCCTTTATAGATTTTGGATACTAGCCCTTTATCTGATAAGTCATTTGCAAATATCTTCTCCCATTCGGTCAGTTGTCTTTTGGTTTTGTTGACTGTTTCCTTTGCTTTGCAAAAATTTTTTATCTTGATGAAGTCCCAATAGTTCATATTTGCCCTTCCTTCCCTTGCCTTTGGCGATGTTTCTAGGAAGAAGTTGCTTCGGCTGAGGTCGAAGAGGTTGCTGCCTGTGTTCTCCTTGAGGATTTTGATGGACTCCTGTCTCACATTGAGGTCTTTCAACCATTTGGAGTCTATTTTTGTGTGTGGTGTAAGGAAATGATCCAGTTTCATTCTTCTGCATGTGGCTGTCCAAGTTTCCCAACACCATTTGTTGAAGAGACTGTCTTTTTTCCATTGGACATTCTTTCCTGCTTTGTTGAAGATTAGTTGACCATAGAGTTGAGGGTCCATTTCTGGGCTCTCCACTCTGTTCCATTGATCTATGTGCCTGTTTTTGTGCCAGTACCATACTGTCTTGATGATGACAGCTTTGTAATAGAGCTGGAAGTCCGGAATTGTGATGCCACCAGCTTTGCTTTTCTTTTTCAACATTCCTCTGGCTCTTTGGGGTCTTTTCTGGTTCCATACAAATTTTAGGATGATTTGTTCCATTTCTTTGAAAAAAGTGGATGGTATTTTGATGGGGATTGCATTGAATGTGTAGATTGCTCTAGGTAGCATTGACATCTTCACAATATTTGTTCTTCCAATCCATGAGCATGGAACATTTGTCCATTTCTTTGTGTCTTCCTCAATTTCTTTCATGAGTATTTGATAGTTTTCTGAGTACCGATCCGATGCCTCTTTGGTTAGATTTATTCCTAGTTATCTTATGGTTTTGGGTGCAGTTGTAAATGGGATCGATTCCTTAATTTGTCTTTCTTCTGTCTTGTTGTTGGTGTATAGGAATGCCACTGATTTCTGTGCATTGATTTTATTTCCTGCCACTTTACTGAACTCCTGTATGAGTTCTAGCAGTTTTGGGGTGGAGTCTTTGGGGTTTTCCACATAAAGTATCCTATCATCTGCAAAGAGTGAGAGTTTGACTTTTTCTCTGCCGATTTGGATGCCTTTGATTTCTTTTTGTTGTCTGATTGCTGTGGCTAGGACTTCCAATACTATGTTGAATAGCAGTGGTGATAGTGGACATCCCTGCCGTGTTCCTGACCTTAGGGGAAAAGCTCTCAGGTTTTCCCCATTGAGAATGATATTCGCTGTAGGTTTTTCATAGATGGCTTTTATGATATTGAGGTATGTACCTTCAATGCCTCTACTCTGAAGAGTTTTGATCAAGGAAGGATGCTGTACTTTGTCAAATGCTTTTTCTGCATCTATTGAGAGGATCATATGATTTTTGTTCTTTCTTTTGTTAATGTATTGTATCACGTTGATTGATTTGCGGATGTTGAACCAACCTTGCAGCCCAGGGATAAATCCCAGTTGGTCGTGGTGAATAATCCTTTTAATGTACTGTTGGATCCTATTGGCTAGTATTTTGGTGAGAATTTTTGCATCCATGTTCATCAGGGATATTGGTCTGTAATTCTCCTTTTTGATGGGGTCTTTGTCTGGTTTTGGGATCAAGGTAATGCTGGCCTCATAAAACGAGTTTGGAAGTTTTCCTTCCATTTCTATTTTTTGGAACAGTTTCAGAAGAAAAGGTATTAATTCTTCTTGAAATGTTTGGTAGAATTCCCCTGGGAAGCCATCTGGCCCTGGGCTTTTGTTTTTTGGGAGATTTTTGATGACTGCTTCAATTTCCTTAGTGGTTGTAGGTCTGTTCAGGTTTTCTGTTTCTTCCTGGTTCAGTTTTGGTAGTTGATACATCTCTAGGAATGCCTCCATTTCTTCCAGGTTATCTAATTTGCTGGCATAGAGTTGCTCATAATATGTTCTTATAATTGTTTATATTTCTTTGATGTTGGTTGTGATCTCTCCTCTCTCATTCCTAATTTTCTTGATTTCTCTTTTCTTTTTGCTAAGTCTGGCCAGGGATTAATCAATCTTGTTAATTCTTTCAAAGAACCAGCTCCTTGTTTCGTTGATCTGTCTACTGTTCTTTTAGTTTCTATTTCATTGATTTCTGCTCTGATCTTTATTATTTCTCTTCTCCTGCTGGGTTTAGGCTTTATTTGCTATTCCTTCTCCAGCTCCTTTAGGTGTAGGGTTAGGTTGTGTACTTGAGACCTTTCTTGTTTCTTGAGAAAGGCTTGTATTGCTATATACTTTCCTCGTAGGACTGCCTTTGCTACATCCCAAAGATTTTGAATCGTTGTGTTTTCATTTTCATTGGTTTCCATGAATTTTTTAAATTCTTCTTTAATTTCCTGGTTGACCCATTCATTCTTCAGTAGGATGCTCTTTAGCCTCCATATATTTGAGTTCTTTCCAACTTTCCTCTTGTGATTGAGTTCTAGTTTCAAAGCATTGTGGTCTGAAAATAGGCAGGGAATGATCCCAATCTTTTAGTACCGGTTGAGACCTGATTTATGACCTAGGATGTGATCAATTCTGGAGAATGTTCCATGGGCACTAGAGAAGAATGTGTATTCCGTTGCTTTGGGATGGAATGTTCTGAATAGGTCTGTGAAGTCCATTGGGTCCAGTGTGTCATTTAAAGTCTTTATTTCCTTGTTGATATTTTGCTTAGACGATCTGTCCATTTCAGTGAGGGGGGTGTTAAAGTCCCCCACTATTATTGTATTGTTGTCGATGTGTTTCTTTGCTTTTGTTATTAATTGCCTTATATAATTGGCTGCTCCCATGTTAGGGGCATAGATATTTACAATTGTTAGATCTTCTTGTTGGATAGACCCTTTAAGTACGATATAGTGTCCTTCCTCATCTCTTATTACAGTCTTTGGTTTAAAATGTAATTTGTCTGATATAAGGATTGCCACCCCAGCTTTCTTTTGGTGTCCATTAGCATGGTAAATGGTTTTCCACCCCCTCACTTTCAATCTGGGGGTGTCTTTGGGTCTAAAATGAGTCTCTTGCCGACAGCATATCGATGGGTCTTGTTTTTTATTCCAATCTCATATCCTGTATCTTTTGATTGGGGCATTTAGCCCATTTACATTCAGGGTAACTATTGAAAGATAGGAATTTAGTGCCATTGTATTGCCTGTAAGGTGACTGTTACTGTATATTGTCTGTGTTCTTTTCTGGTCTATGTTGCTTTTAGGCTCTCTCTTTGCTTAGAGGACCCCTTTCAAGATTTCTTGTAGAGCTGGTTTCGTGTTTGCAAATTCCTTTAGTTTTTGTTTGTCCTGGAAGCTTTTTATCTCTCCTTCTATTTTCAGTGACAACCTAGCTGGATATAGTATTCTTGGCTGCATATTTTTCTCATTTAGTGCTCGGAATATATCCTGCCAGTCCTTTCTGGCCTGCCAGGTCTCTGTGGATAGGTCTGTTGCCAATCTAATGTTTCTACCATTGTAGGTTACAGATCTCTTCTTCCCAGCTGCCTTCAGGATTTTCTCTTTGTCTCTGAGACTCGTAAGTTTTACTATTAGATGTTGGGGTGTTGACCTATTTTTATTGATTTTGAGAGGGGTTCTCTGTGCTTCCTGGATTTTGATGCCTGTTTCCTTCCCCAAATTAGGGAAGTTCTCTGCTATAAGTTGCTCCATTATACCTTCTGCCCCTCTGTCTCTTTCTTCTTCTTCCGGGATCCCAATTATTCTAATGTTGTTTCATCTTATGGTATCGCTTATTTCTCGAATTCTGCCCTCGTGATCCAGTAGTTGTTTCTCTCTCTTTTTCTCAGCTTCTTTATTTTCCATCATTTGGTCTTCTGTATCACTGATTCTCTCTTCTGCCTCATTTATCCTAGCAGTTAGCGCCCCCATATTTGATTGCACCTCATTAATAGCCTTTTTGATTTCTACTTGGTTAGATTTTAGTTCTTTTACTTCTCCAGAAAGCGTTTCTCTAATAACTTCTATGCTTTTTTCAAGCCCAGGTAGTATCTTTAAGGTGATGATTCTGAACTCTAGATCTGACATGGTACTAATGTCCGTATTGAGTAGGTCCCTGGCACTCGGTACTACTTCTTGTTCTTTTTGTTGAGGTGATTTTTTCCGTCTTGCCATTTTGTGCAGTGGAGAATAGATTAATGAGAGAACAAAATGCTAGCAGGGTAACAACGTCCCCAGAAAATATACTCTAAACAAATCAGAAAAGACCTGAAGCACTGGGAAAAGAAAGGGAAAGAGAGAAAAAAGAAAAGGAAAGAAAAGAAAAAGATAAAGATAAAAACAAACAAAAACAAAACAAAACAAAAACAGAATGTGATCAAATATGATCAGGCTGGTATATAGATCAGTGCCACACACTAGATTTTGGGTGTATTTTGGTCTGTTAAAAGAAAGTTCCTCCCAAAATTCTAAAGAAAGAAAAACTTATATATGTACAAAAATAAGGGTTGATATATTGAAGGGATGGAATATGACTGTAAAGATGGAAATTATAAAAAATTTTATAAAAGGAATTGATAAGTTGTTTGAAAAAAGAAAGAAGAGGATTTTTTAAAAAAAGAAAAAAAAGGGAGAGAATGTGATCAGGCAGGGGAGTAAAAAAAAACCATACACTAGAGATTTAGGGTGTATTTTGATCTGTTAGAAGAAACTATCTCAAAATTTTAAGGAGAGAACAACTTATATATATATATATGCCAAAAATACAGGTAACTACTATGAAGGGATAGAATATGACTCTAAAAATGAAAAATAAAAATGTTTTTTAAAAAAGGGATTGATAAGATGTTGGTTGAAAAAGGGAAAAAGAAAAATTCAAAAAAAAAAAAAACAGTTAAAAAAAATAATTACCTTTGAAAGACTAAAGAATCATGGTAAAAAACTCATGAATTCTATGTGCAGTATTCCCCTAGTGCAGGAGTTCTGCCATTCTCATTGATCGGTAAACTTGGTCTTGGCTGGCTGTTCTCGCTGATCTTCTGGGGGAGGGGCCTGTTGCCGTGGTTCCCAAATGTCTTTGCCAGAGGCGGAATTGCCCCGCCCTTTCCCCCGTCTGGGCTAAGTAATCTGCTCGGGTTTGCTCTCTGGAGCTTTTTTTCCCTTCAAGCTTTCCATACTGCTTTGGAGGCGGAGAGTGAAAATGGCGGCCTCCCAATCTCCGCCCCGGAGGAGCCGAGAACTCGGGGCCCCACTCCTCAGTGCACCACCAGAGAAAAGTAGTCCGTTACTCCCGTCTCCCCGGTCTCCGGCCACATTCCATGCTCACCCGGCCTCTGACCGCGCGTTTGTATCCCTGGCACCCGACTCGGTGTGGAGTCTCCAAACCCAGCAGATCCCTGCGGTGCACTCCCGTGCCGCTCCTCCCAGGGAAGGAAGGTGAGTCTCCCCAGATCTGCCTCTTGTTGGGTCTCTGCTGGAGGAGCAGTGGCCCGACTGTGCCACGGATCATGGTTTATAGCAACCCCGAGCTGAGAGCCCACGCCTCGGCTCCAACTCTGCAGCCGGCTTCCCGCTCCGATACCTGGGAGCTCTGCCGCACTCAGGGACCCCCGGTCTTTCTGTGACCCTGAGGGTCCTGAGACCACACTGTCCCACGAGGGTTCCACCCCCCACTTAGCCACCAGAGTGATGTCCCTCAGCGGAGCAGACTTCTAAAAGTTCCGATTTTATGCTCCGTGGTTCTATCACTTGCCAGAAGTGGCCCACGGAGGCCCCTCCCCCGCCATCTATCCTCCCGAATATCGCCTCGGATTCACTTCTCCGCACGTCCTACCTTCCAGAAAGTGGTCGCTTTTCTGTTCAGAGAGTTGTTGCTATTCTTTTCTTCGATCTCCTGTTGAGTTTGTAGGTGTTCAGAATGGTTTGATCCCTATCCAGCTGAATTCCTAAGAGCAGATGAAATCCAGGTCTCCTACTCCTCCGCCATCTTGCCTACTTTACCCATTACGGTTTTAATATACATTTCCCTAATAACTGATAATGTTGATCATATTTTCATGTGCTTATTTGGCATTTGTGTATCTGCTTTGAACTATCCAAATCCTTTGTCATTTTAAAAATTAGGTTGTTTTCTTACTTGTTTTGAGAATTCTTTCTATATTCTAGATATAGTTCCTTTATCATGTATATATATATTTTAAGATTTTATTAATTTGACAGAGAGACACTAGAGAGGGAACACAAGCAGGGGGAGTGGGAGAGGGAGAAGCAGACTCTCCGCTGAGCAGGAAGCCCAATGTGGGGCTCGATCCCAGGACCCCAGGATAATGACCTGAGCCGAAGGCAGATGCTTAACAACTGAGCCACCCAGGCGTCCCTCACCTATATTTTTTTGTAAAGATTTTCTCCCAATCTGTGACTTTTCATTCTCTCAACAGTGTCTTTTGAAGAGCAGTTTTTCTTTTTGATGAAATCCAGTTTATCCATTTGTTCTTCTATGCATTTTTTGCTTTCGGTGTTCCTATCTAAGAAAGCTTTGCCTAGCACAAAGTCAGAGGTTTTCTCTCATGCTTTCTTTTAGAAGTTTCGTAGTTTAAAAACAAAGTTTTATAGTTTTAGGTCTTACATTTAGATCTGTGATCCATGTGATCCATGTCATCCATTTTGTATTTTTTTTTTAAGATTTTATTTATTTATTTGACAGAGAGAGAGAAAGCATGAGCAGGGGCAGTGGCAGGCTGAGGGAGAGGGAGAAGCAGGCTCCCGCTGAGCAGAGAGCTGGACATGGGGCTTGATCCCAGGACCCTGGGATCATGACCTGAGCCAAGGCAGTCACTCAACCGAGACCCCCAGGCGCCTCCATTTTGTATTCTTTTTTTTTTTTACTTATGATGCATAGCATGGGTCCAGGTTCATTCTTTCTGCATATGGATATCCAGTTCCAGCACCATTTGTTGAAAAGGCTATATTTTCTCCACTTCATGCCATTGTGTCTTTGTCAGGATCAGTTGACCATATGTGTGGGGGTTTATTTATGGACTCTATTCTGTCCCATTGAATTCTTTGGCCTTCTTGATGTAAGTATCATGCTGTTTTAATTACTACCAGTTTATGATAATTTTTGAAATCAGGTAGTTAGTGTTAGTCCTCCAGTTTTGTTCTTTTTCAGGTTTCTTTTGCTATTCTATTCTAGATCCTTTCTGTTTCCAGAACATGAATTGTATTTATTTTATTTATTTATGTTTTCCACATGAATTTTAGAGTCAGCTTGTCATTTCCTAAAAAAAAAAAACACCATTCTGGTGGTCTTCTGGAGATCAGGTTTGGATTATGTTGAATCTACAGACTAATTTTAACAATATTGAATTTTTCAACCCCAAACAGAGTATCTCTCTCCAATTATATAAATCTTCTTTAATTTTCTTGGTAATATTTTGTAGTTTTTAGTGTATAGGTCTTTTTATCCTTTATGATATTACCTGTGGTTATTTTTTATTTTGCAATGCAGTTTCAATTTTTTAATTAATTAAAATTAATTTTAATTCTTAAATTTTAATTTTTTATTGCTAATATGTAGAAATACAGTAGATTTTTGTATAATGATTCTCTCTTCTCCAAACTTGATGAGTTCATTTATTAGTTCTAGTAGCTTTTTAAAAAATTCTGTCAGATTTTCTACATAACCAAAGGTTATCAAACTTTAACTGCTCTTTTACTAATTTCTTAAGGTGGAGCCAAAGGTCATCAATTTAAGACTTTTCTTCTTTTTTAAAATATACATTCAGTGCTGTAAATGCTCATATGAGTGCTAGTATAGCAGGGTTTCAGAAATTCTAACATGTTATGTGTATTCAGTTCAGAATACTTTCTAATTTCTTTTTTCAGTCCTTCTTTGACCCAGGGGTTATTTAAAGATTTTATTTATTTGAGAGAGAGAGAGAGACAGAGAGAGCATGAGCTGGAGGGGAAGCAGCCTTCCCTCTGAGCAGGGAGCCAAATGTGGGGCTTGATCCCAGGACCCTGAGATCATGACCTGAGCTGAAGGCAGACGCTTCATCAACTGAGCCACCCAGGTGCCCTGACCTAGGGGTTATTCAGATGTGTGTTAATTAGTTTGTGGTCGCAGAGCACACTTTCATGACTTCAGTCCTTTTGACTGACTCCTTTTATTACAATTTATTTTATGACCCAAAATATAGTCTCTTTTGGTAAGTGTTCCATGGATACTTGAGAAGAATGGTGGTGTTCCAGTCTACTATACCCTTGCTGATTTTCTGCCTATTGAAATCTCAGACTATAACTGTGAATTTGCCTGTTTCTCTAGTTCTCTAATTCTCTAATTCTATCAATTTTTGCTTTCTGTATTTTTGAACCTATTAATAGATGCATAAACATTTAGGTTTGTTATGCTTCTTTTAATTGACCCTTCTATCATTATAAAATGACCTTATTTATTGCTGCTAGTGTTTTTTGCTTTGAAATCTATTTTGTCTGGTATTAATATAGCCACTCAGGCTCAGCCTTCTTTTGTCAAGTTGTTAGTGTGGTCTGTCATATTTCTGGCCTTTTAAAAAATGTGTGTCTCTACACTTAAAGCGTATTTTTTAATAGGTGGCATATAGTTGGGTCTTCCTTTTTCATCCATTTTGACAGTCTGCCTTTTAATTGAGGCTTTTAGACCATTTTCATTTAATGTGATTATTGAGGTCGTTGATTTGAATCTGTCATCGTGTTGTTTGACTTCCATTTGTCCTTTCTGCTTTTTGCTCCTATTCTCTTCCTTTTCTGCTGTCTTTTAAATTAATCAAGTAATTTTTATGATTTAGTTTTATTTATGTGAGTATGTATATGTATGTATTTTGCTTACTCTAGCTATAACTCTTTAGTTGTGCTATTTTAGTGATTAGGGTTTAAAGTATATGACTTAAGCATCACAGTCCACCTTTGAGTAATGTTATGCCCCATCATAGTAGTTTAAGAAAACTATAATAGCTTACTTCCATTTCTTCTCTCCTAGCCAGATTCTTCTGGATCTGTGGTATTATAGTTTTCATTACTTAGAAAGGTTTTGGTCATTTTTTCTTTTCTTTTTTAAAGATTTTATTCATTTATTTGAGAGAAGGAGAGTGAGAGTGCACGAGAGGGGATGGGGCAGGGCAGAGGGAGAAGCAGACTCCCCAGTAAGCAGGGAGTCTGACACGGGACTCGATCCCAGGACCCTGAGATCATGACCTGAGCTGATGGCAGACACTTAACTGACTGAGCCACCCAGGCACCCCTAAAATATCTTTTATATTGAAGTCATTCAATATATATTTGTTTAAAGTATGAGTGAGTGAATGTGAAAGCACACAGTCCTTTATATGCAAAAAGTACTCACATATTTTATTTCTTTTTTTTTAAAGATTTAATTAAATTACTTGAGAGAAAGAGAGCATGAGTGGGGGTGGGAGAGAAGAACAGAGGGGAAGGCGGGGGGAGAATCTCAAGCAGACTCTGTGCTGAGTGTGGAGCCCGACGTGGGGCTCGATCCCACAAGTCTGAGATTATGACCTGTGCCGAAACCAAGAGTTCGACGCTTAACCAACTGAGCCACCTAGGCGCCCTATATATTTTATTTGTTTTTGTTTTCTCTCTGATGTAGATTCTACTACTTTACTAAAAATCTAGGATGCGATTCTTTCATATCAAAAATTAGAACTTAAAAATCAGTGTAAACAACTTAAAAGAAAAAATAAAGAAATGCAAAATAAAGTTAATGGACTACAAAAGGAGCTATCAGAAACAAAAGAATTGAAATTGCAGTTGGAGCATCAAAAAGTGAAATGGGAACAAGAACTCGGCAGTTTGAGGTATGACATCTTGGTTTCAAGGAAATATTTGAACTATTTACCTTTTTTTTTTTTTAAGAGGCTCCACAGCCAATGTGGGGCTTGAACTCACAGCTGTGAGGTCAAGAGTCGCATGCTCTACCAACTGAGCCAGCCAGGTGCCCCTTGAACTCTTTACTTTTGTACTACAGATGTGTAGGAGAAGTTTGATAATTGCTAACTTACCTTCTGGAATTTTTATAGGAAAGAAAACGTCTTTAGTAGTGTGACGTATGAGATTCTTCAAAATAATTCAGCAAGTTCTTGACAGTGAATACTTCTACTGATAATTTAATGTATATTCCAAATCATAATTTTAATGACCATATAGAAGTACACCATATGGAATCCTCATTATTTAACAAATTGCATTTTGGTTATTTTCCATTTTTCTCTAAGTGTTGTAAGGAATGTCTTTTATATAAATCTGTTTCTAAAATTCTGGTTACTTACTTGGAATAAATTCTTCAATATAGTATTGTTTGTTTAAAGTATAAAAATTTTTAAAGGAGGTCTTTGATTCTATTTTTAAATTGTTCTCTGGGAAGTTTATATTAATTTATATGCCCATCAACAGAGTATGAAATGGCCATTTATCTCAAGATAGGAAAAATTTTAAAAATTTATTCAGTTTTAAACATATGCAGCGATTAAAAAGTAAAATGGAAAATGATTACTGCTAAGTTTTTTCAAAATCTCTCTTATAAAATTAATCCAAAAGTCTATGCTGTAAGCACATATAACTCTTTATTGTTTCCTTAATTAATATGGATCCTGTGTTCTAAAAGGGGTTTTCAAATGATTTATAAAATGGATAATAGGGGCGCCTGGGTGGCTCAGTTGGTTAAGGGTCTGCCTTCGGCTCAGGTCATGATCCCAGGGTCCTGGGATCAAGCCCCATTTCCAGATCTCTGCTCGGTGGGGAGCCTACTTCTCCCTCTCCCTCTGCCTGCTGCTCCCTCTGCTTGTGCTCTCTCTCTGTCAAATAAATAAATAAAATCTTTAAAAAAAGTAAAATGAATAATAATCAACAGGGTAAATTGAGAATATTGCAGAAGAAGAAACATAAAATGTATAGGGCTATCTATATAAAATGTATAGATATTAGACTCCCCAACCTAGTCCTGGATCACCGTAATCTACAGGTGTATGTTGTGTAAATGACATCTGCAGATGCTGTCTTATACTGCAAATTATTTTTGGAGGTACCTGTGATGTTTTGTGAAGTAGAAATTTACTTCTAGTGAATTTATAAACTTTCTTATAAAGAGCAACTTCTCTTTTTATTTAGTAACTAAATTATCTGTTCTAATGGAGGAGTAATTATGACTATATGGAGAAAATGATAATTTTAATTCTAGCTTTCTTGAAAAATTTCAAAATTCCTTTCTCTACAATATCTACCAGAGTTAGTACTAAAACTTATTACTAAGCTGCATAATGCTTTCTCATTGCTTCTTTTCAACTATATATATTTTTTGGAAGAGATTGAAGTGAGAAAGTAAACATGAGCCCGAGAAAGGAAAAAAATTGAGAACATAGAAATTTCATTTGGCTAATAAACCAACATATGTGGAACCAGATCATAAAATGAACTTTTTATTGCTTTCAAAACATTTTAAAATAAGCACATTTATTTGCAGATTTACCTTCACACAAGAAGAAGAAAAAAGAAGAAATGCTGATAAATTATATGAAAAAATGAGGGAGCAATTCAGAGAAAAAGAAGAGCCGTATAATAAAGAAGTTGAAATGAAACAACAACTTGAACTTCGTCTTGCAACAGTAGGTGCGGAATTGAGGACTGTGAGAAATAATTTGGATCAGGTAAATCTTTGATAAAAATTGCATATTTCCATCAGTATTATTTATAATATACCCTTGATTTAATGTATATTATTTAGGTATAAAATAGATAAAAAATTTAATTTTATCCTAATAGGAAGTATAATATTTTTAGCTAAAATTATTAACTTATTGGAATTCTTGGCCTCTCATATATGCTCTCTATATATTTTCTGAATGAAGGGATAGAGGGTAAATTGAGATAAATGTGAATGTTGGCTTTTTTTTTTTAAGATTTTATTTATTTTTAGAGAGAGAGCATGAGCAAGGGAAGGAGTAAAGGGGGAGGGAGAGGGAGGGAAAAGAATCTCAAGCAGACTCTGTGCTGAATGAAGAGCCCGACTCAGGATTGGATCTTACAACCCTGAGACCATGACCCGAGCCAAAACCAAGGGTAGGACACTTAACCAACTGAGCCACCCAGGCACCCCAGTTTTGAATTTTTTATGTTAAAGTACAGGCTCAATCGCCTTGAGACTATGATGGAACTAGTTAAATGTTTTGTAAAGAAATTTTACTTTCACATACTATATCTTCTTGTATTTTTACCTTATGACAAATTTAGCTGTCATTTAAATTAAAATTTGAGTTATTCATTCAGGATAAAATCCTTGTATTTAAAAAGGCTACTTCTTTTGAACATTATTTTTAAGTTCTCTTAAGATTTTGATTTTTTTTTTAAAGATTTATTTATTTGGCAGACAGAGAGAGAGCACAAGTAGGCAGAGAGGCAGGGAGAGGGAGAGGGAGAAGCAGACTCTCCACCAAGCAGGGAGCCCAATGTGGGTCTCGATCCCAGGACCTGGGATCATGACCTGAGCTGAAGGCAGCCGCTTAACTTACTGAGCCACCTAGGCGTCCCTGACTTTTTTTTTTAATGGTGTGAGCCAAAATCCTAATGAAAATATGTTTCTAGGTTGTAGAAGAGCGAAATGACGCTAAGTTACAACTTTCTCGAGAACAGAATGCCAGAGTACAAGATGGAATTCTAAAGAATCACCTTTGCAAACAAAAGGAGATAGAAGTGGGTAATAACAGAATGAATTCTGGGGTATTTTCTTTAGTTATTTTTAAGTACATGTGTGTATGTATTTATATGTATAAATTATTATTTTTTCTCCATGTAGCATATATATATTTTAAAAACCAACACTGTAGATCATGGAAAGCATAGAGGATTTTAAAGCATATATATGTGTGTGTGTGTATGTGTGTGTGTGTATTTGGGGGCCATAGGGGGTGGTGACATTTTTGGTCCAGTGGATAAAGTAATATCCTTAATTTAAATGCGTTTGTCTGCAAGAGTCAAATAGTGACATTCATCATGTCCTCATCCAAAGGAGAGGCTTTTATTACTTTCCATAAGAATTGTTGAGCTTTCCATATGCTCAAAACTATTGCTACTAACAACATATGTTTCAATTTTTGGCAGTTACTTCATCACCTCTGTATTGAAAGAGAAGTTAGCTTAACACTGCCACTGATGAACAGGAGAAGAGTGTAGCCTGTTGAGAGACTTTCTTTTGGATTTAGTCTCTACTTTTGAGAAAAGTAGCAATTTGCTCCAAGTAATATCCTATTTCATTACAAGGCACTTTTAAAACAATTATATGCTAATGATAATTTATTGATGAGTGTTTTATTCCTAATAAAATAGCTCCATGTATTTTCCACTATTTAAAACATCATGAAGAGGAAATAAAATTTATTGCATCAGCAAATAATCTCATGATTTTTCTAACAGTTGTATAAATTTTACATTATTTACCATCAGTATTTTGAAATATAAGGCTTCTTTTGTATGTATGATTTACACTAGAGAAGAGCTGCGGTTTGGTGTAAGAGACTAGTAGTGGAGTAAGAAGACCTGGGGAAAGTCCTGTAGCTCGCTTAATGTTTTAAACCTCTCCATTCTAGATTTGTGATACTAAAAAGTTCACTGATGTCGGTCGAAGTGTTTATAGTACAGTGCCTAGATTTGTCAGTTATCAGTAGATGTAATTCTTATACGTGACTATAGAAATGTTAGAAAAGTAGAATTTGTATGGAATATTGTCAGGAAAAAAGAATTTTAGGAAATTGAATCTGTCAAAATAAAGGCAGAGCTCTGGATTTTATCGTGGGGTAGCTGTGTTAGATATGAGACTGTAAATTCAATTTTTAGTGTAATCAGATTTATTAATCTTTTATGTCAGGCTTTCTGGGTTTGTTGTAAATCAGAGAAAGACCTTTGCAGGTCTGAGATTCTTAAAAATTGTGTCTTGATTTCTTTTCTCCTTTCATGCATTCACTGTCTTCAATTAAATTTTTGAAACTTTGGGAATTTATGCTTGTATCAAGTTTGAGGTTTGGACCCCACTTTATTTTTTTCCAGTTGGGATATCCACTTACTGCAATCTGTTCATTGTATAAACATAGGTTATTCTTTAATTTCAGAGAAAATCAGGATAATGTCATTTTATTGAGTTCCAGCTAAAAGTCTCCTTTGTTTTACTAAGATGTCTAATAGTCATAAAGAAGAAAAAGATCTGTTGCCTAAAACCCACATGTGGCAGGATGAAATTACCATGCTAAGACTAGAAATAGACACAATAAACAATAAGAACCAGGGAATGGAAAGTAAATATTGTGAAGACATTGAAATTATAAAAGAAAAGAATGTCAGTCTTCTAAAGACCATAAAACTGAATGAGGAAACATTAACAAAAACAATATTAGAATATAGTGGACAGATTAATGCCCTGACCACTGAGAATACAATGCTAAAGTCTAAACTGGAGAATGAAAAGCAAAACAAAGAAAGACTGGACACACAAGTTGGATCATATCGAGCTAGACTAGCTACTGCTCTAGAGGATTATGATCAAAGTCAGGCATCAAAAAGAGACCTAGAACTTGCTTTCCAGAGAACAAAAGATGAATGGTTTCGTCTGCAGGACAAACTGAATTTTGATGTGTCTAACCTAAAAGAAAACAATGAGCTTCTTTCTCAAAACCTTTCTAAAGCTGAAAGTAAATTCAATAGTTTAGAAATTGAGCTCCATCACACAAGAGATGCTCTCAGGGAAAAGACTTTGGTTCTAGAATGTGTACAGAGAGACCTAAGTCAAACACAGTGTCAGAAAAAGGAAATGGAACACATGTATCAAAATGAACAAGATCAAGTGAATAAATACATTGGAAAGCAGGAATCCTTAGTGGAGAGATTATCTCAACTACAAAGTGAAAATATGCTGCTTCATCAGCAACTAGATGATGCTCACAACAAAGCTGCCAGTAAAGAAAATGTACTAATTAATATCCAAGACCAGTTTCAGGGTATCATAGAAAAACTTCAAGCTGAAAGTGAAAAACACAGTCTTTTGCTGGAAGCAAGCAATAGAGAGCTAATCAATTAATGTAATCTTTTAAAAGGAAGAATGTATCAGTATGAAAAGGAGAAAGTAGAAAGAGAAGTTAGTATCCAGAAAGATAAATATTTTTCAAGCTTTCTAAGAGAAAATTCAAAGTAGAATTTTATTATTATTATTATTTTTAGAGAGAAACAGTGCACCTGCACATGAATGGGAGTGGGTCAGAGGGGGAGAGAGAGAGAATCCCAAGAGGTCTCCACATCAGAGAACTCCACCTCATGCCCCCGAGATCATGACCTGAATGATTATGGCTGAATTTTGAATCTACTTGAATATAAAAAATATATAGACTATGATTCAGCATAACTTGGATCCAGCAAATAAAAACTAGACTTGAGAGGGGCTTTAATTTGAATAAAATTGTTGTGTCATCTTTGAAAGTTTAAGAGGTTAAGTTATAAATTGTTAATAGTAGGCTGATACTAATAATTTAGTCTTATACTGCAAAATAATAATTTTAATCTTTGTTACCACATTTTAATATCATGATGAACAGACAAATGGAAATGTTCATACCTGCAATGAGCATGTTGAAATTGAGATTCAATTAAGTGGATTCACTTGACGGTTTACTCCAGATTTCCCACATGAACTGAAGTGTAGACACTGTATCTCAGTACTTTTCCTTTGGTAGCTTTTTATACATTTTAGGTTGAAATAATTTTATTTTTATTTATATAAATTTGAATTTTTAGTCTGAAATCATGTGTCTTATGACCTTTTAACCCTTTGCAGGCACTTTTCATTAAATCGTAATTTGGGACAACTGTGGAGAGCTTTAGCAAAACTGTTTGATTTAATCTTCCCACTGCTATTTATAATTTTTTAAGGCAATTTTACAAATAATTTGCTTATTTCAAAGCTCAATGACTATCATTTGGGCATAAGTTTGTCCAATACAAAGAGAATTGTATCTGTAATATTTTAATTTGGCATTGGATCTCCATTTTCAGACTAATGAGGGGTGGCAGGATTCTTGTACTGTAGCAGGAATGGAGGCCAGGGAGGGAGGTGAAAGCCAGGTTATCTAGGGCCTTGAAGCCCATTAGCATGACTTCACTCTTGTTCTGAGATAGTAATGTATTGGAAGGATTTGAGCAGAGGATTGAATACGTGAGGAAGTTTGACATTAATTTAAGCCTCTAATAAAAAAGAGGGAAACCATGGCATCATGTAGAATTTACCACTGCTAGGCCCACCTATATACCCATTTCTTTTTGAGACTTCAGTAGGGTGGGAAGCTTTGCAGATTCATCAACAAGGAATGGAGAGTGGGGCTGAATTAATTATCTAAGTAACATAACACTGACTAGGCAGGAGGATAACACCTATATGTTGTGATATTTTTCGAAGTACATATGTTAGAGTTATATATTATTAATATAACTTAATAGTAAGATAATTTATAAAATCAGTAGCAGAAACGTCTTATTAGGTAGCTGTGAGACACCTTCAACTAGAACTGGCTGATGCCCTAAAAAAAACAGTCTATGTCAGAGGCTTCGCTGGAGGTTACATCACATTGCCGTATTAATTTAGAAGATGAGACACAGGATTTGAGGAAGAAATTAGGTCAAATCAGAAGTCAGGTATGTATTAAATGTAGCATGTCAACAGTTAATCTGTAGCAGGTTAATACAAAGTGTTTTAGGATGCTAATTTCTATGAACCATTTTCTTTTGTATTGTCATTATAATTTAGTGTAATTTTAGTATCTTCACAATGCACTTATTTCTTAAACTTTGACTTTCATTCTGCTATTTGTGTTATACATTTTTTTTTCTTACAGTATTTACCCTTAGGAAAGTTGAAACTGATTCATCATTCCTCACAGAAATTGAGGGACTTTTTTTTCCTATTGTACAATTTTTTTAAAGATTTATGTAGTATTTGAGAGAGAGCGAGAGCGTGTGCGCATGCACACACATGAGTTGGGGGAGAGGCAGAGGGAGAGGGAGAGAATCTCAAGCAGACTCCCTGCCCAGTACAGAGCCCCACGCCAGCTCGATTCCATGATCCTGAGCTGAAATCATGGGTTGGATGTTTAACCAACTGAGCCACCCAGGTGCAATGTTTTTTAATGATATCTCTGTTACCATGATGAGGTGAGCCATACAAAATCAGAAGATAATCTTTAATGGAATGTTTCAGACAATGGTCTTATTTCTCATGTTCACTTTTATGAACGGATACAGAATCTGTACTGAATTTAGGATAACTTGTACAGAAAAGTCATTTTACAAACCAGTTGAACTTAGGTGTTTCCTTCATTTTCTTTTCCTTTTAGATATATTGTAAATGCATAGAAATATTCAGATCATGTGTGGTATATACACCCAAAAGAGAGAATTAAGAAATTAAGAATGGGTCCTGCCGTTGTTTTTTTGTTGTTTTGTTTTTAAGATTTTATTTGACAGAGAGAGACACAGTGAGAGAGGGAACACAAGCAGGGGGAGTGGGCGAGGGAGAAGCAGGCTTCCCGCCAAGCAAGGAGCCTGATGTGGGGCTTGATCCCAGGACCCTGGGACCATGACCTGAGCCGAAGGCAGCCGCTTAATGACTGAGCCACCCAGGCGCCCCCATTGGATTTTTTAAAAACTTTATTGAGATATAATGCCCATACCATACAATTCACCCAGTTAACATGTATAGTTCAGTGTTTCTGATCATATTCATAGAGTTGTGCAACTATCACTGCCATCAAGTAGAACATTTTCATCACCCTGAAAAGAAACCCTTAGCCCTTGAGCCCCCAGCCTCAGGCAACCACCAGTCTACTTCCACCCTCTATAGAGTTGCCTATTCTGAATATTTCATATAAAGGGGGGTCACACAGTGTGTGGTCCTTTGTGACTAGCTTCTTTCACTTAATGTTTTCAGGGTTCATCTGTGTTATAGCATATATCAGTGCTTCATTTTTTTTTTTAATTGTCCAACAGTACTCCATTGTGGGCCAAAACCCTTGTTCATTCATCATTTGATGCACCTTTGGGTTGTTTCCCACTTTATGGCCATTAATAATGCTGCTCTGAACATTGATTTAATTGTTGTCTGGACATCTGTTTTTATTTCCCTGCCATCAGATTTTATCCTCTGAGGTAATTGGGTTGATTTCACCATCTGTCAGCCTTTTACTCATGCTGTCCTTTCTGTCCTTTTAGTTTCCCTTCCTCTTGCATAATCTTACACTATTCAGACCTGGCTCATAGTCTCTCATTCTCCAGGAAGCTCTCTCTGACTATTCTAATTCCCACTGACTTTAATCTCTTCACACGTGTCTCATCTAGTCTATGCAGAACAATTTAGTCCTTTATTTTACATTGGTTTTATTTTTTTCATGATAGATAATTTTGTCTACGTACACATTTATCTAAGGGGGAAAATATGGGATATGCATGGTACCTATCCTTGTATAAATTGAAAATATTTTAACTTAACAGTGTTTAGGATAAAATTAAGTATTCATACCGTATCAATAATTTCTGATTGAAAGCATTGACATAACAAAGCTTTTATTCTAAATGTATTTTAAGCAATTAAATGTAAAATTGAAAGCATTTAATCTGACAGAGGAGAAGTGTTCAAATGCTTGTTTCTCCTCCCTCACTGTGGAAGAGCCGTCTAAATTTGCCTTTCTTCATTTTGCAGCCAGTACTGAGATTACTTTACCAACTATAAAGCTCCGGGCACAGCTTTTCTTTCTTTCTTTTTTTTTTTTTTAACCTTTCTTTTTTAAAGTTTGTTTGTTTGTGTATTTATTTACTTATGTAATTTCTACACCCATCGTGGGGCTTGAACTCATGAGCCCAAAGTCAAGAGTCACGTTCTTCCCACTGAGCCAGCCAGGCGCCCCTGGGGACAGTTTTTTCTGATATGCCATATCACATAGCCTTAATGTATTCATCAGAGTACTTGCCAAAGCAGTGTAACAGAGACAGTTGTTAAGATAATATAAACATGAAATGATTTGGGAATGTTGATTTAGCAAGAGTCCATTATTTCCACGTCAGTGGCTTTACCTTGCCTCTGATGGTCATGTAAATATTTATTACTCAGTCTAGGAGGTACTATTTACCCTGTAGTCCATGAGATTGTCCACTGAGTAGTATAGAGAGGCAGTAAGTTAAAATTATTATAAGTGGAAAAAAGTACTGTTAGCTAGTGGAATTGGTAAAAGTTTTTTGAAGTATGGAGGATGTATTCTGGGCCTCATGCTCCCCATTTGCTGCCACTTTCAGTGGTATGAAGAACGATTTCAGTGTAACTTGTATAAGAGACCACTTTCATTGGCCTACCATCTGCCTAAAATATGAAATATTATTAGAACATAACCTACAGCAACAATAATAATGCTAATTGCAGACAGAATTTGGTGTGTGCCACATGCCCTTCTAAATAGTTCATGTATAGGGGCACCTGGGTGGCTCAGTCGTTAAGTGTCTGCCTTTGGCTCAGGTCATGATCCCAGGGTCCTGGGATCAAGTGCTGCATTGGGCTCTCTGCTCCACAGGAAGCCTGCTTCTCCCTCTCCCACTCCCCCTGCTTGTGTTCCGTCTCTCGCTGTCTCTCTCTCTCTGTCAAATAAATACAATCTTTAAAAAATAAAAATAAAAAAAATAGTTCATGTAAATTTCCTAAATTAATCTTCCCAACATGCCAGTGTGGTAGATACTATTTTTATCTTCATTTTATAGAGAAGAAGCTGAGACACAGAAATTTTAAGTAATTTGTTCCAGGTCACACAGCTAATACCTAGTGAGTTGGGATTCAGACCCCAGGCATTCTGGTTCCTACGACGATAATGCCTCTCATACTATTCCATGAAATATCTAGTTGTCACTGAAAGCAACATGTTAACTTTTATAAGCACTGGAACAGCCATGGTCATCACATATGTGAATATTTAAAAGTATAATTGATGTGGTACTTCGAATACAAAAATAGAAATGTTTACCATAAGATAATTTCCTATCTTTCCCCCTTTGACCCATATATAAATTCGTAGATTTAGCTGATAAAATATAATTTAAAAACATTAAAAATGTGACATTTTAGTAACTAGAGAAGTCAGCAAACTTTTCTGTAAGGGGATTGTAAATATTTTATTTTAAGATTTTATTTATTTGAGAGAGAGAAGGAACAGTGGGGAAGGGCAAAGGGAGAGATAGAGAGAAGCAGACTCCCTGTAAATATTTTAGGCTTCGTAGGCCATAGGTCTCTGTTGCAGCAGTTCAAATCTGCTGTAGCCATAAAGCAGTATGTAGAGGAGAGTGTGGTTGTGTCCACTAAAATTTTATTTACAAAAACAGCTGATGGTGGTTTTATACTAGATTGCCAGTAGTTAAAAGTATTTCTTTTTTTTCTTTTTTAGTTGCAAGAAGCACAAGATCGACATGCAGAGGCTGTAAGATGTATTGAGACGTCGAAAGATCACGTGCAAAAGTACAATTTAAAGCAGCACAGAAAATAACTTGAGTATTTATAAAGCAGAGAAGCAGGGTAGAATGAGAAATATATCAGTTAATATAATTACATCATTGTTAAGCTGGATAAAAATTTCAGCTTTGCGCTATTTGGAAATGCATAAATTTTGCATATTATCTTTAAGTTTTGCACATTAACTATAAAACACAACCAGAGAAATGGCACAATTGCCAAATCTTCTACTTTTTAAATTTTTAAGAATTTATGTAAGACAGATGTTTGTTTAGAAATTATACGGTACTTTTAAATTTTTATGTGTGAGATAAATTTTAAAATACTCATTTTAGGTTTGAAGTTGAAAATGCCAAGTTAAAAGTTACAGTCAAAAAACAAGCGTGCAAAATTGAACAACCTCAGGAAAACCTGTTAAGTACAAGTTTGGTAAGTCAGTCTCTTAATTTCTGTCCTACTGAAAAGGAATTTTTATTTCTCTAGTAGTAGTATATAAGACCATTTAGGATAATATGAAAATTCTCACTAATAAAAATGTTTATTGTATTCATATTGTTGCTACTTGCTACTGGTAGTATAATTCCTCTTTATAGATGAAGTTGACTGAATTCGTAAAGTAATAATTTTTATAGTAAGATTGTAATAAAAAAGATTGTGGTAGTCTAAGATAAGCAATATTTTATACATGCCACATTTTATTTATCTATCTGGCAGTGGACAATTGAGTTTTCCCACCTTTTGGCTATTGTTAGTAATGCTGCTGTGAATATTGGCATACAAACGTCCGAGTCCCTACTAATATTTTTCAGTATGTTTAAAAATTCTGAAACTTTGAGTCATAATTTGATCTTGAATTCTGACTTTCTCTTGTAATCTAAACCCTTCAGTTAGATTTGAGAATGGATTACTTTCATGATAATTTGTTGTGATTTGTAATTATAAATTTGTAATTTGTTGTCATCATCAAGAATGACTACTAGGGGGCGCCTGGGTGGCTCAGTTGGTTAAAGCGACTGCCTTCGGCTCAGGTCATGATCCTGGAGTCCCTGGATCGAGTCCCGCATTGGGCTCCCTGCTCCGCGGGGAGTCTGCCTCTCCCTCTGACCCTCCCCACTCTCATGTGCTCTCTCTCATTCTCTCTCTCTCAAATAAATAAATAAAATCTTTAAAAAAAAAAAAAAGAATGACTACTAGGTCATTATGCAAACATTTTTCTCAAAGGAATATATTTTTCTCTTTGTTGGATTTTGAAAAGGAAAAGAGATGCTAGTGAAAAAGTGGAAATGACTGCTCAATCAGGGCCTTACATAGTAACATAGTGCTCCTAGCATTCACTGCAAGTTCAGGAACTTTTTTTTTTTTTTTCATTAATTTGAGTTAATCAGCCTTTCAGAGATTTAGCAATCGAATCTCAGAAAAGATTAATGTGCAATCCGGGATTACAACTTATTGATACGTAGTGCAAAGTATATAACTATTTACCAAGCAGAACCGGATTATCATGCCATTTATACCCTCCTTCATAGGAGAGGCTACCAATGATTTAAGATGAGAAGACTGCATTGTGAGTCCTAGGTTGGAACAATGAGGTAGATGCACCTACCACTAGTTTCTTTTAGTCACAGAAGCTGCATCCTTGCAAATTTCATTATACAGCTATACCTATCAGGGGAAGTAGCACATTCTGTTGACTGGTCCTTTTTGTGGCCAAAGAAACATCGAAAGTTTCTAAAGTCAGACGATCATCAAAACTGTCATGGGGACTGCATAGGAATTTTTCAGAGATTATCTTAAAAAGGTATGATCTCACAAAACCCAGAGTATCTTAAGCTTTGGATGAAAATGTTTCTAGGGCATGTTTAGAAACTAAAATGTAAATATAACCACTTTTTTAAATTTTTCATTAACACTTAGTATTAATATGGGTAAGAACCTCTGTATTTAACAAGTAAATTCTGGCAGTTTAAATTCTAGAAAAAATAATGATGAAAATGTAAAATCAGTTTAAGCTGTTTTTAAGAAAGGTCCTTATATTTGAAATTTGTATTATTGGCATCAGGTTTATAAAACTATATTATATAAAACTTAAAATTATAAATTTTAAACTATATTATATAAATTTAAAATTATAAATTTATAAAATGTATAAAATGTAGTATATGAGCCTTTCTAAACACGTTATTACTTATGAATTCATGAGAAATAATATTTTATGAGAGAAGAATGAGTATCTAGATTTTTAAATATAATTTTCTTTAAAAATTATTTTCAAAGTCTGATGAAGAAAAGGGACAGATAAAGAAATTTATTGAGTTGAGGGACGCCTGGGTGGCTCAGTCAGTTAAGCGTCTGCCTTCAGCTCAGGTCATGACCCCAGGGTCCTGGGATCGAGTTCCGCATCGGGCTCCTTGCTCAGCGAGGAGTCTGCTTCTCCCTCTGCCTGCCACTCCCGCTGCTTGTGCTCTCTCTCTCTCTCTGTCTAATAAATGAATAAAATCTTAAAAAAAAAAAAAGAAATGTATTGAGTTGAAACAATCTCTGGAATGTAGTTTGGATCAAGAAATGAAGAAAAATGGTGAATTAGAAAAAGAGATGACTAGGTAAGACTGTAATATTTCAGATAATTTTAACCATTAATTAACGGATTTAACTGTAATTTTACTTTATTAAATACAAATACTTGCCAAAATATTACACTTACTCTTTAATGATTCCTTAAATAATAATATAAATACATAATATAAATATATTAATATAATTATATTATATTAATAATATAATTATAAATTATATAATATATTTATATATAATATATTATATATTATAATTATATAATAATATAATTATAAAATAAATATAATAATATAAATAACATAATATAAATAACATAAATAATAACAATAGTTCCTTTAACAATAACAACTGTAATTTTCATTGTCCATTTTGAAGAGTTTCTGCAAGATATCTTTGTTCTTTGGTAATATTTCCTTTTAATAGTGTTCTTCCCTTCCAACAAGTATTTTAATATCTAAAAACCTGTGTCACTGTTTAATCATATCAAAAGTTATCTTGGTTTGGCTTATATTTTCTTTTTTTTAATATTATTTTTTAAATTTAAATTCAGTTAACCAACATAAAGTATATTATTTTCCAAGGTAGAGTTCAGTGATTCATCAGTCTTATATAACACCCAGTGCTAATTACATTAGGTGCCCTCCTTAATGTCCATCATCCAGTTACCCCATCCTTCTCCCCTCCTATGCTCCAGGAACCCTCAGTTTGTTTCCTATGATTAAGAGTCTCTTGTGATTTGTCTCCCACTCTAATTTCATCTTGTTTTATTTTCCCCTCCCTTCCCCTATGCTCCTCTGTTTTGTTTCTTAAATTCTACATAGGAGTGAAATCAAATGATTATTATCTTTCTCTGACTGACATATTTGGCAAAATACCCTCTAGTTCCATCCACGTCATTGCACGATTTCATTTTTTTTATTGGCTGAGTGATAGTCCATTGTATATATCTACACATCTTCTTTATCCATTCATCTGTCAAGGGACATCGGGGCTCTTTCCACAGTTTGGCTATTGTGGACATTGCTGCTATAAACATTGGGGTGCAGGTGCCCCTTCGGATCACTACATTTGTATCTTTGGGGTAAATCCTTAGTAGTGCAATTGCTGGGTCGCTGGGTAGCTCTATTTTCAACTTGTTGAGGAACCTCCATACTGTTTTCCAGAGTGGCTGTCCCAGCTTGCATTCCCACGAGCAGTGTAAGAGGGTTCCCCGTTGTCTGCATCCCTGCCACATCTGTTGTTTCCTGACTTGTTCATTTTAGCCATTCCAACAGGTGTGAGCTGATATCTCATTGTGGTTTTGATGTGTATTTATTTCCCTGATGCCAAGTGATGTTGGGCATTTTTTCAAGTGTCTGTTGACCATTTGAATGTCTTCTTTGGAGAAATGTCTGTTCACGTCTTCCATGTTTCTTGACTGGATTATTTGTTCTTTGGGTGCTGAGTTTGATAAGTTCTTCTATATAGATTTTGCATACTAGCCCTTTATCTGACATGTCATTTGCAAATACCTTCTCCCATTCTGTCAGTCGTCTTTTGGTTTTGTCGACCGCTTCCTCTGCTGTGCAAAAGCTTTTTATCTTGATGAAGTCTTTGTTTCCCTTGCCTTTGGAGACGTGTCTAGCAAGAAGTTGCTGTGGCCCAGGTCACAAGTTGCTGCCTATGTTCTCCTCCAGGATTTTGATGGGTTCCTGTCTCACATTTAGGTCTTACATCCATTTTGAGTCCATTTTTGTGTATGGTGTAAGAAAATGGTCCAGTTTCATTCTTCTGCATGTGGCTGTCCACTTTTCCCAACACCATTTGTTGAAGAGACTGTCTTTTTTCCCATGGCTGTTCTTACCTGCTTTGTCGAAGATTAGTTGACCATAGAGTTGAGGGTCCGTTTCTGGGTTCTCTGTTCTGTTTCATTGGCCGATGTGTCTGTTTTTGTGCCAGTATCATACCATCTTGATGATTACAGCTTTGTCATAGAACTTGAGGTCCGGAATTGTGATGCCACCAGCTTTGGTTTTCTTTTTCAACATTCCTTTGGCTATTCGGGGTCTTTCCTGGTTCCGTACAAATTTTAGGATGATGTGTTCCAGCTCTGTGAAACAAGTTGATGGTATTTTGATAGAGATTGCATTGAATGCACAGATTGCTCTGGGTAGTGGTAGCATAGACATTTTAACAAATTTGTTCTTCCAATCCATGAACATGGAGTGTTTTTCCATTTCTTTGCGTCTTCCTCAATTTCTCTCGTGAGTGTTCTATAGTTTTCATAGTACAGATCCTTTGCCTCTTTGGTTAGGTTGATTCCTAGGTATCTTACGGTTTTTGGTGCAATTGTAAATGGGTTTGACTCCTTAATTTCTCTTTCTTCTGTCGCATTGTTAGTGTATAGAAATGCAACAGATTTCTGTGCATTGATTTTATATCCTGCCACTTTGCTGAATTCCTGTATGAGTTCTAGCAATTTGGGGGTGGAGTCTTTTGGGTTTTCCACATAGAGTATTATGTCACCTGCGAAGAGTGAGAGTTTGACTTCTTCTTTGCCAATTCCCATGCGTTTTATTTCTTTTCATTGTCTGATTGCTGAGGCTAGGACTTCTAGTATTATGTTGGACAGCAGTGGTGAGAGTGGACATCCCTGCCGTGTTCCTGACCTTCAGGGAAAAGCTCGCAGTTTCTCCCCATTGAGAATGATATTTGCCGTGGGCTTTTCATACATGGCTTTTATGGTATTGAGGTATGTGCCCTCTATCCGTGCATCGTGAAGAGTTGTTTGTTTGTTTGTTTTTTTAAAGATTTTATTTATTTATTTGACAGGGAGATAGAGAGAGAGCACAAGTAGACAGAGCGGCAGGCATAGGGGGAGGGAGAAGCAGGCTTTCTGCTGATTAGGGAGCCGGACGTGGGGCTCGATCCCAAGACCCCAGGATCATGACCTGAGCCAAAGGCAGCCGCTTAACTGACTGAGCCACCCAGGCGCCCCATGAAGAGTTTTAATCAAGAAAGCATGCTGTACTTTGTCAAATGCTTTTTCTGCATCCATTGAAGGAATCATACAGTTCTTGTCCTTTCTTTTATTAACGTAGCATATCACGTTGATTGATTTGCGGATGTTGAACCACCTTTGCAGCCCAGGAATAAGTCCCACTTGGTTGGGGTGAATAATCCTCTTAATGTACTGTTGGCTCCTATTAGCGAGTATGTTGATGAGAATTTTTGCATCCGTGTTCATCAGGGATATTGGTCTGTAATTCTCCTTTTTGGTGGGGTCTTTGTCTGGTTTTGGGATCAAGGTAATGCTGGCCTCATAGAAAGAGTTTGGAAGATTTCCTTCCATTTCTATTTTTTGAAACAGCTTCAGAGGAATAGGCATTAATTCCTCTTTAAGTGTTTGTTAAAACTCCCCAGGGAAGCCATCCGGCCCTGGAGTTTTGTTTCTTGCGAGATTTTTGATTACTGCTTCAATTTCCTTGCTGGTTGTGGGTCTGTTCAGGTTTCCTGTTTCTTCCTGTTTCAGTTTTGGTAGTTTCTACCTCCCTAGGAATGCATCCATTTCTTCCAGATTGCCTAATTTGTTGGCATATAGTCATTCCTAATATGTTCTTGAAATTGTATTTCCTTGGTGTTGGTTGTGATCTCTCCTCTTTTATTCATGATTTTATTTATTTGGATCCTTTCTCTTTTCTTTTTGCTAAGTCTGGCCAGGGGTTTATCGATCCCATTAATTCTTTCAAGGAACCACCTCCTAGTTTCGTTGCTGTGTTCTACTATTCTTTTGGTTTCTATTTCATTGATTTCTGCTCTGATCGTTATTAATTCTCTTCTCCTGCTGGGTTTCGGCTTTATTTGCTGTTCTTTCTCCAGCTCCTTTAGGTGTAAGGTTAGGTTGTGTATTTAGGACCTTTCTTGTTTCTTGAGAAAGGCTGTTGTTGCTCTCTACTTCCCTCCCCGGACTGCCTTTGCTGCATCCCAAAGGTTTTGAACAGTTGTGTTTTCATTTTCCTTTGTTCCCATGAATTCTTTTAATTCTTCTTTAATTTCCTGGTTGACCCATTCATTCTTTAATAGGATGCTCTTACATTCCATGTATTTGAGTTCTTTCCGAATTTCCTCTTGTGATTGAGTTCAAGTTTCAAGGCGTTGTGGTCTGAAACTCTGCAGGGAATGATCCCCTACTTTTGGTACCGGTTGAGACCTGATTTGTGACCCAGTATGTGATGTCTTCTGGAGAAAGTTCCATGTGCACTCGAGAAGAATGTGTATTCTGTGGCTTTAGGTTGGAATGCTCTGAATCTATCTGTGAAGTGCATCTGGTCCAGTGTCGACCTCAGAGAGTCGTGGACCTGGGGCGGTGAAGGAACTGAGGAAAAGAGATGCCAGTTTTGCGAGGCACAGGGGACCCCGAGCAATCAGCCCAAGGTCCCGAGGTTTATTTTCCATAATCTTATATACCTTCTACAGCGCTATAGATCTCTAATGATTTACAGCATGGGCTTAGTAAGGCACATTCTTCCATGTACATAGGATTAGTCCCGCATGTATGATAAGAATCTTTAAAGCAGGACAAGGGAACAAAGAGGGGAGTGCACAGTGTGCTATTTACAGGGCAAGGGAACCAAGAGGGGAGTGCACAGTGTGCTGTTTACAGGTGGCTTCCTATCTACAAAACATCTTCTGCTGCGTACTTTAGAACAGACCACACACGTCCCAAGGGCAATTCACTCTGATCCTTTCGGCTTATTTTTAACCCAGCAAATCGAGTTTTCTCAGAGATCTCGGAGTCTGAACGAACATGCACCAGTGGTTGTTGTGGAGGTCTGTTTCCCACAGTCCAGTGTGTCATTCACTGTTATTATTGTATCATCATCAAGGTGTTTCTTTAATTTTATTATTAATTGGTTTATGTCATTGGCTGCTCCCATGTTAGGGGCACACATATTTACAATTGTTAGATCTTCTTGTTGGATAGACCCCTTTAAGTCATTATGATAGTGTCCTTCCTCATCTCTTATTACAGTCTTTGGTCTAAAATCTAATTTGTCTGGTACAAGGATTGCTACCCCAGCTTTCTTTTGATGTCCATTAGCATGATAAATGGTTTTCCACTCCCTCACTTTCAATCTGGAGGTGTCCTTGGGTCTAAAATGAGTCTCTTGCAGACAGCATATCGATGGGTCTTGCTTTTTTATCCAATCTGATACCCTGCATCTTTTGATTGGGGCATTTGGCCCATTTACATTCAGGGTAACTATTGATAGATATGAATTTAGTGCCATTGTACTACCTGTTATATCACTGTTACTGTATATTGTCTCTGTTCCTTTCTGGTCTGTGTTACTTTGGGGCTCTCTCTTTGCGTAAAGGATCCCCTTTAATATTTCTTGCAGGGCTGGGTTAGTGATCACAAATGTTTTAGTTTCTGTTTGTCCTGGAAACTCTTTCTTTCTCCTTCAAGTTTGAATGACAGCCTTGCTGGATAAATACAGTATTCTTGGCTGCATATTTTTCTCGTTTAGCACCCTGAATATATCATGCCAGTCCTTTCTGGCCTGCCAGGTCTCTGTGGTTAGGTCTGCTGCCAGTCTAATGTTTCTACCCTTGTCGGTTAAGGACCTCTTGTGCTGAGCTGCTTTCAGGATTTTCTCTTTGTCTCTGAAATTTGCAGGCTTCACTACTATATATCGAAATGTTGACCTGTTTTTATTGATGTTGAAGGGGGTTTTCTGTGCCTCCTGGATATGAATGCCTGTTTCCTTCTCCGGATTAGGGAGGTTCTCTGCTCTAATCTCTCAAACACACCTTCTGCCACCCCCCCTTCCTCTTCTTCTGGGATCCCAATTATTCTACTATTGTTCCGCTTTATGGTATCACTTATCTCTTGAAATTTCACCTCGTGATCCAGTCGTTTATCTCTCTTTTTCCCCAGCTTCTTTATTCTCTGTCATTTTGTCTTGTATATCACTACTTCTCCTTTCTGCCTCATTTATCCTCTCAGTTAGAGCCTCTATTTTTTTAGAGCCTCTATATTTGATTGCATCTCATTAATAGCCTTTTTGATATTGACTTGATTAGATTTTAATTCTTTTATTTCTTCAGAAAGGGATTCTCTAGTGTCTTCTATACTTTTTTCAAGCCCAGCTAGTATCTTTATCATCGTCATTCTGAACTCTAGTTCTGACCTCTTATGTCCATACTGATTAGGTCCTTGGCAGTCTTTACTGCCTCTAGTTCTCTTATTTGAGCTGAGTTTTTCCATCTTGTCATTCTGTCCAGAAAATAGATGAATGAGTGAACAAAATACTAAAAGAGCAACAACAACCCCAGTGAAATATACACTAAACAAATTAGAAGAGACCCAGACCAAAAAAAAAAAAAAAAAAAAGAAAAAAGAATATAATCAGGTGAACAGAACAGAGAAATACACTGGATCCTGTATGTATTTGGGTCTGTTTGTTAGAAAACTACATCCCAAATTGTAAAGAAAGAAAAACTTATATATATATACAAAAATAAAATTAAATACAATGAAAGGATAGAATGTAATTGTAAAAATGAAAGTTAAAAAAGACTTGCAGAAAGTGGTTGCTTTTCTTTTTTTTTTTTATTACTAACATACAGTGTATTATTTGTTTCAGGGGTACAGATCTGTGATTCATCAGTCTTACATAATACACAGCGGTCACCACAACACATACCCTCCCCAAACGTGGTCACTTTTCTATTTGTAGAATTGCGGCAATTCTTTTCTTAGATCTCCGGTTGAGTTCACAGGTGTTCAAAATCATTTTATAGCTATCGAGTGAGTTCCGGACCAGACAAAACTAAGCTCTCCTACTCCTCCACCATCTTTTTGGATTCAACTTGCTTATATTTTCTTTCTGCATTTTTTAATTATAAAATATACAGAGGAAAATATATGTCTGACTTAAAGAAGAATAAAATTAGCAATCATGCTTTTACCACTCAGATTAAAAAAAAAAAAAGTTTTTTCCAATGTCTGTAGCTCCCACAGGGCTCCCTTTCTGTTTTTTTTTTTTTTTTTTTTTTTTTTGCTGACTACTCAAATTTGTTCTCTGATATTCTCTCATTTAACTGTCTTTCTCTGCATTGTTTTGCAACCCTTTCACTTTGTTAACAGTGTCCTAGCCAAGATATGTAACTTCTTTCCTGAAACAGTCTCATAGACCATCACACATTATCTCTTTGCTGATTTCCTTTCTTCTAAAGCTTTGTCTCTTCATTTTTCCTCTCAACTCAGACTTTAAAGATTTTTCTTTCTTCTTTTTTTGTGAGTGATCTCCTTTGATGTTTTTTGTATGTATTTTCTTTTCTTCTTGTAGACTGTGGTTAGTGGGTACCAAAATGTATTTTTGTGTCTTTTTAAAACATTCATGGATAAGTATGCTTTTCTTCTTCACCTTGGATACTGGTCTCTGGTTTATAGTCACTATTTAATAATAGATGATTCTATTAAGATACTGAAAATAAATATTAATAACTTATGTATAAGAACTCTTAATATAGTTACAGTATTAATTCTGCCAGTTGTGTCATAAAAATTTTCTTCATATTTTTTACCTGAGATTATAATTTAGTTAGTATGTTCTTAAACAATGTGAGATTGGGACAAATGAGAGATCATAATTTATAGATTTGTTTATATGATAGAACATATTATCTATTTAAACAATTATTAAATATTTACTCTTAAAAAACCTGACTTACTCATTCTATACCTTCCGCAGATTTAAGAAACTCTTAAACGTGACAAGGAGAAAGTTAAGTGAATATGAAGGTAGAGAGCTTACTTTCCCTGGAAATTCAAAAACCAATCAAATTGAAATGGATAGTCAGATTAATATGCTAAAACAGAAGGTAATTTTTAATTAGTTTTGGGACTCCAGAATCATTTAATTTTGGGAAATAAGTCACTCAGTGCTTTGAGCAATGAAATGTTTTCTATTAATTTTATATACGTGCTACATTTTTTTTTTTTTGGTAACAGCTTTATTGAGATAAAATGAACGTAATGTGCAAATTCGAAGAGTACCACAATCAATTTTAGAACATTTTTGTTACCCTGTAAAGAAGTCCTGTACCTTTTACCTGTCGCCCTATGCTAGGTTCCCCTTCCCTACTCTCCTTAGCCCTAGGGAACCACTACTTACTCTCTGTCTCTATAAATTTGCCTATTTTGGACATTTCATATCAATGGAATCACACAATATGTGGTCCTCTGTGACTGCCTTCTTTCATTTAGCATAATATTTTCAAGTTACACCTATTTTGTAGCATGTGTCAGTACTTTATTTCTTTTTATTGCTAATAATATCCCACTATACAGACATACGACATTTAATTTATTCATTTATCAGTTGGTAGATCTTTAGATTGTTTTGCTTTTCGTCTGTTGTTAATAATGCTATTATACACACACGTACAAGTTTTTGTGTGAACATGTTTTCATTTCTCTTGGATATATACTTACAAATGGAATTGCTGGGTCATATGGTAACTCTCTTTAACCTTTTCTTTTTTTTTTTTAACCCTTTGAGGAACTGCCACACGGTTTTCCAACATGGCTGCACCATTTTACATTTTCGTCAGCAGTGTTTGAAGGTTCTCATTTTTCCTGATTTTTGCCAATGTTTGCCATTATCTGTTGTTTTTATTATAGCCATCCTAGTGGGTGGGAAATGGCATCTTGTGGGGTTTTTTGTTTGTTTGTTTGAAGTTTTAAAATTCTAGTTAGTTAACATATTGGTTTCAGGAGTAGAATTTAATGATTCATCACTTACATACAACACCCAGTGCTCATCACAACAAGTACATCATTCATCTAGCCCACCCCCCATCCACCTCCACTACAGCAACACTTAGTTTTTTTCTCTATAGTTAAGAGTCTTTTATGGTTTGCCTCCCTTTCTCTTCTTTTTTTTCCCCCTTTCCCCTGTGTTCATCTGTTTTGTTTCTTAAATTCCACATATGAGTAAAATCATAGGGTATTTATTTTTCTCTGACTGACTTGTTTGGCTTAGCATAATACACTTGATGAGTTCCATCGATCTTGTGGCTTTGATTTGTATTTTGCTTAAAGCTAATGATGTTGAGGGTCACCTGGATGGCTCAATTAGTTAAGCGTCTGCCTTCGGCTCAGGTCATGACCCCAGGTTCCTGGGATTGAGCCCCACATCTGGCTCCCTGCTCAGCGGGTAGCCTGCTTCTCCCTCTCCCTCTGCATCTCCCCCTGCTTGTGCTCTCTCTCTCTCTCTGTCAAATAAACAAATAAAACGTTAGAAAAAAAAACTAAACAAAAACTAATGATGTTGAGTAGCTCATCTTTTTATGTGGTTATTATCCATTTCTATATCTTCCTTAAAGAATGAATCAATTGTTTTGACCATTTCTTTATTGGATTGTCTTTTCATTATTGTAAGAGTTATTTATGTATATCCTAAATACAAATCCCTTATCAGATACAGGCTTTTCAAATATTTTCTCTTATTCAGTAGCTTGCCTTTTCACTTTCTTGATGGTGACATTTGAAGCAAAGAAGTTTTTGATTTTGATGAAATATACTTAATCTGTTTTTTCTTTTGGTGTCCTAAGAAACCATTGCCAAATCCAGTCACAAATGATATGTTTTTTTCTAAGAGTTTTATAATTTTAGCTCTTATATTTGGAGTTGATTTTGTATATGTGCTATGAGGTAGAGGTCTAATTTTATTACTTTGTCCCACTACCATTTATTAAAAAGGCTATTCTTATTCCATTTAATTGACACCCTTGTTGAAAATCAATTCACCATGTGCTCGCTTCGGCAGCACATATACTAAAATTGGAAAATCAATTCACCATAATGTGACAGTTTATTTTTAGATTGTCAATTCTAATACATTTATCTATATGTCTATCCTTATGTCACTGCCCAATCAAAGTTTATGAGAATTCTTCCCTAGTCGTCTTGCAAATTTACCACTCATTTATGTACTAATAAAAGTGTAGTAGAACTTAACTTTACTCCTGTAGAAATTTTTTGCTTCTTGAAGGAGCCTTTTACCAGCTTATGCCTTGCTGACTCCATGATATGATGAGAAGTCAGACTCGAAAAGATAGAGTTCTGGTTCTTTTCTCCATTCATATCTTGAGTCGCTCACTCAGTGCCTCCCACATCCGTTTCCATCAAATCTTGGTCATAGGATCTGCTGTCTACTCGTTACTTCATTATGTTTTATTAACTTATTATAAAGCATAGACTCATCTATAAATTTCACCATCCAGGAAGGAAAAGATGAACTCTGGGCTGTCAGCTTTCCTGTTTTGAAATCTTGGTAATCCATCATCTTGTAATTCACAATTAGATACTATTTTGACCGGGTTCTTCTGTATAACACAGGTGCTGATCCTGTTCTTGGCACAGATCCTACATTCTCAGAAAATACAGTTGTCTGTATCCATCTTCTTTTACTTTAAATAGAAAGATATGTCCTTTAATAGCTCAATAAATAATTAATGGAATAAATATTTCATTACATTATTTCAAGAATACAGCTGTAAAATATCAGGTAGTATTTAATTGAGTTATCAGAGACAAATAGTAGATTAGCAATTTGAATGCCATAAATTTTCAAAGCCAGTTTTGTATGATATGGGAAAGCATTGTGATACAACATAAAGATGAGATGGTCTTACTTACCTCCCCACATAAACAAGCTTGGAATAAGATAAAGGAGAAATTATATTTAATTAATTATTTTTTTAAAGATTTTATTTATTTATTTGACAGAGAGAGACACAGCGAGAGAGGGAACACAAGCAGGGGTAGTGGGAGAGGGAGAAGCAGGCTTACCGTGGAGCAGGGAGCCTGATGTGGGCTCCATCCCAGGACCCTGGGATCATGACCTGAGCCAAAGGCAGATGCTTAATGACTGAGCCACCCAGGCACCACCTATATTTAATTTAAATAGTGCCAATGGACAGTACATTTGGTTTGCTACTGAAAAGATTAAAAATGATTCCATAATGTTCTCTTTATTTCCTCACTGATGAAAGGAGAATGAAGATTGAGTATTAGATTGATTTAAAAATACTCAAAGCTGGCTATTTCTTTTAGAATTTCAGTTAATGGAGATCAGGTAAAAGGTCCAATTTTGGTTATTAAACTATTCCTAGTTTTTCAGCTGTTATACTTGCAATCATATTGTCTTTCTGCTTGCCGGTCTTTCTTCTCCCCTAACTTGAGGGGAAAATCTATAGGGGCATGCCTGCCTAGTTGTAATAATTTGTAATTGAAGCATATCTTAGAGAAATGTCTTGAGAGAAAGGAAGATGGTAGCAGAGTAAGAGGAGCCTAAGTTCACCTAATACCTGAAGACTGACAGAACAAACTCCACAACTAAAGAGGGAAGAGGACACATCGAAGAAGGTAGAAGTACAGAGATGTGGTTTAGGAGAGAAACAGATCGTGGCTGTTATAGAGGGGAGGGATTCATGGTCATAGAGAAGGGCAGGAGAGGAGTACATGGAAATGCCCAAAGAGAACGTTTCCTCATACCCACTGGCTTGGAAGATGAGAGGGGCTGAATTTCATGAGTTCTTACAACGAGGGGGGCTTAAAGCCTGGAGTTCTAAAGGTCATCAGGCTTAGCTGGGATAGAGCCTGTAGGGCACTGTGCTGCTCTTGGAGAGAAGGCAGGTAAACAACCCGGGAGCATACAGCACGGAAACAGTGATCTGAACAGTGCCTGGGGCATACAGTGGGGAGATTACTCACTCTTCTCAGAGCATGTCCCTGAGAGGCAGTGTTGACGGAGATTCTTCTCTAGGAACAAAGGAACCAGCTGGTGCCATTTCCCTCCACTGCCCCTCAGCACCAACACAGAGCCTCCTGTGGGAAGCGGTGCAGCTCTGACACTGGCTGTCTAATTTGCTTACATCAAACCATCCCCTTGCACTCCAGTGGAACTGCCCTGATCAATCATTCTTGCCTCAGTTCCAGCACAGCAGGCCTTCCCCCCCCCGCCCCCAGAAGACCTCTGCCCACACCACATCTCCTGAATAGATTCAGGAGGACCTCAGTTCCAGTGGAGGTGGTGACAGGTCTCATTTCACAAGCACACCAGAGCACACCGAATTTAAAAGTTGCTACATTCCAGCCAGGTACCAAACACTGCCCACAGCAGGTGGGGAGAGCCTCTGCAGATGACTGGCCTAAAGGATAGAGCAGCCAGAACACAACAGCAGAGTGCATGCAGCACACACTGTGGACACTGCCCTAAGTGCCAGACCCTGGGCACTACATGACGTCTTTTTCATAAGTCCATTACTTTCAGGAGCAGGTAACATAACTGGCTTTTCTAACACAGAGAAGCTGGTAGAGACGTAGACAAAATGAGAAAACAGGAATTTATCTGAAATGAAAGAACAGGATAAGGCCATGGGACCAGAGATTTAATGGAGGCAGAATAAATATCATGCCTGATGGAGGATTTAAAGCAGTGATCATAAGGATACTCACTGGACTTGAGAAAAGAATGGAAGACATCAGTGAGACCCTTACAACAGAGATAAAAGAATTAAAAAAAAGAATCAGAGATGAAGAGTGCAATAAATGAGATTAGAAACATACCTGATGCAATGAACAGCAGGCTGGAAGAAGCAGAAGAACAAATTAATCACCTAGAAGACAAAGTAATGGAAAGCAATAAAGCTGAAGAAGGGAGAGAAAGAAGAATTATGCAAAATGAGACAAGACCTCGGGAACTCAGTGTAGGAGTCCCAGTAGAAGAGAGAGAAAAGGCGTAAGAAAATTTATTTCAAGAATAATAACAGAAAACTTCCCTAATCTGGGGAAAGCAACAGACACCAAGATCTAGCAGGCACAGAAAACTCCCATCAAAATCAACAAAAGCAGGCCAACACCAAGATACATTATAATTAAATTTGCAAAGTATACTGATAAAGAAAACATCTTAAAAGCAGGAAAACAAGTCAGTAACTTCCAGGGGAAACCCCTTAAGGCCATCAGGAATGTTTTCAACAGAAAGTTTGCAAGCCAGAAGGGAGTGGCATGATATATTCAACATGGTGAATGGGAAAAATCTGTAACCAAGAATACTCTATCCAGCAAGCCTATTACTCCGAATAGAAGGAGAGAGAGAGTTTCCCAGACAAAAATTAAAGGAGTTTGTGACCACTACACTAGCCCTGCAAGAAACATTAAAGGGGGCTCTTTGAGTGGAAAAGAGAGACCAGAAGTGACAGTATAAAGGCAAGAAACACAAAAGTAACAAAAATGAACATTTATGTAAAAAATAATTTAAGGAACTCAGAAACAAAGGATATAAAATATACCTTATCTGAAGCATGGGGAGAAGAAGAGAAAAGAATTGGTTCAAACTTAAATGACCAGCAACTTAATATAGACTGCTATATGCAGAAGAGGTTATATACAAATTATATATCAAAAACCACCAATAGAGGTGCCTGGGTGGCTTAGTTGGTTAAGCATCTGACTCTTGATTTCAGCTCAAGTCATGATCTCAGGGTTGTGAGATTGAGCCCTGCATTGGGCTCCGTGCTGGGCATGGCATCTGCTTAAGATTCACTTTCCCTCTCCCTGCCCCGCTCGTGTTTTCTCTAAAAAGAAAAGAAAAGAAAACCAAAAACAAAACCACTAATAAACATGCAAAGAGAAAGAATCCAAATATATCACTAAAGAACATCAGCAAAGCATCAAAGACACAAAAAAGGATCGGAGAAAAATCTCCAGAAACAACCACAAAACAAGTAGTAAAATGACGAATACATATCTATCAATAATTACTTCGGATATAAATGGGCTAAATGCTCCAATCAAAAGACATAGGATGTATATGCTGCCTACAAGAGACTCATTTTTGACATAAGGATACCTGCAGATTGAAAGTGAGGGGATGGAGAAACATGTATCATGCAAATGGACATCAAAAGAAAGCCAGAATAGCAATAACTTATATTGGACAACATAGAGTTTAAAACAAAGACTGTAACAAGAGACAAGGGCACTATATCGTAAGAAAGAGGACAATCTGACAGGAAGAAGATCAATTGTAAATATTTATGCACCCAACATGGGATCACCCAAATACATAAAACAATTAATGACAAACATAAAAGAACTAATTGATAATAATACAATAATACTATGGTACTTTATTTTTAATATATATATAGTTTTTTTAATGGAATAAGTTGCTTTTATTCCTAATAGTAAAAGTATCCATGAACACAATGTACAGTTTGGGTATTTTAGGAAGGAATAGAAATAATCAATAGTTGGGAACTTTAACACCCTACTTACATCAATGGACAGATCAACTAACAGAAAGTCAACAAGGAAACAATGTCTTTATATGACACACTGGATTAGATGGACTAAAGAGATATATTCAAAATATTCCACCCTTAAACAGCAGAATACACATTCTGAAACATTCTCTAGAATATATTACATATTAGGCCACAAAACAGGCCTTAATAGATACAAAAAAGATTGAAGTCATACCATGCACCTTTTCTGACCACAATAATATAAAACTAGAAGTCAGCCACAAGAAACAATCTGAAAGACCACAAATACATGTTGGTTAAGTAACATTCTACTAAACAATGAATGGACCAACCAGGAAATAAAAGAAGAAATTTAAAAATACATGGAAACAAATGAAAATGAAACACATTCGCCAAAACTTTTGAGATACAGCAAAAGTGGTCCTAAGAGGGAAGTATATAGCAATACAGGCCTAGCTCGAGAAGCAAGAAAAATCTCAAACTACCTTACACCTAAAGAAGCTAGAAAAAGAATAATAAATGAAGCGTACAGTCAGCAGAAGGAAGGAAATAGTAAAAATTAGAGCAGAAATAGGGGCACCAGGGTGGCTCAGTTGGTTAAGCAGCTAACTCTTGATTTCCGCTCAGGTCATGATCTCAAGGTCCTGGGATTGAGCACTGCTTCAGGCTCCATGCTCAGCGGGGAGTCTACTTGAGGATTCCCTCACTTCCTCTCCATTTGCCCCTTTCCCCACTCTCTCTCTCTCTCTCTCTCAAATAAACAAATCCTTTAAAAAAAATACAGCAGAAATAAATAGTATAGAAACTTAAAAAAGATAAAACTAGAAGAGATCAATGAAACCAGTTGCTGGTTCTTTGGAAAAATTAATAAAACTGACAAGGCTCTAGCCAGAGTTACAGAAAGAAAAGAGAAAGGACCCAAATAAATAAAATCACAAATGAGAGAGGAGAAATAACACCACCACAGAAATGCAAACAGTTATGAGAGAATATTATGAAAAAGTATATGCCAACAAATAGACAATCTAGAAGAAATGGATAAATTCCTAGAAACATACAAATTACCAAAACTGAAACAGGAGGGAATAGAAAATTTGAACAGACTGATAACCCGCAAAGAAATTGAATCAGTAATCAAAAAACTCTGAACAAACCCAAGTCCGGGACCAGACGGCTTCAGAGGCAAATTCTACCTAGCACTTAAAGGAAGAGTTAATACCTATTCTTCTCAAACTGTTCCCCCCTCCAAAAAAAAAAAAAAAAAAAAAAAAAAAAAAACAGAAAAGGAAGGAAAACTTCCAAATTCATTTTATGCGGCCAGTATTATTACCCTGATACCAAAACCAGATAAAGACACCACAAAGAGAACTACAGGCCAGTATCTCTGGTGAACCTAGTTGCAAAAATCCTCAACAAAATACTAGCAAACTGAATCCAACAATACATTAAAAAGCCATCACCATGATCAAATGGGATTTATTCCTGGGTTGTGGGGGTGGTTCAATATCTGCAAATCAATCTATGTGATACACCACATTAATAAAAGAAAGGAGAAGAATCATCTGATCGTTTCAATAGATGCAGAAAAAGCATTTGACGAAGTACAACATCCATTCATGATAAAAACCCTCAACAAAGTAGGTTTAGAAGGAACATACTGCAACATAATAAAGGTCATATATAAAAAATGCATAGGTAATGTCACCCTAAATGGGGGAAAATGGAGAGAAAAACTTCTTAGATCTTGCTTCTAGTTATGTGCTGCTTCTCATTAGCACTGTTTGTCATTAATAAATTAATCTTGACATTTATTACTTCCCACTTTAATGGAGACCAATTTCTACTATATAAGTTATGTATCTTATTAACTCTTTTTATCATCCATTTATCTTTTTTTGTTTTTTTTTCTTAACAAACTCCCCAAAGTTTAGTGGCTTAAATAAATAACATTTATTTTGTTCACAAATCTGTTAGGAAAAGTGTGGCCAGGACAGCTTGTTTCTGTTCCCCTAGCTTCAGGTGGGGCAACTGAAAGGTTTGGGGATGGAAGTGTTTGAAGATTTGTTCCATCACTTCTGGTGTTGTTGATGCTCGCTGTTGACTAGGACTATAGTTAAGGCAGGCAGCTGAAACACCTAGACTCTCTTTGTGGCCTGAGCTTCCTCACAAATTGGAGGGCTAAATTCCAAGTAAGCAGCCTGAGATACAGAGCAAGGCAGAAGCTCTATTGCCTCTGTAACCTAGCCTTGGAATACACACAGCATCACATTCACCATATTCTGTTTGTTAGGAGATAAGTCACTAAGATTGGCCCACGGTCTTTTTATTTATTTATTTTTAATAGAATGAATATTTAAAAACCTATGGACACATTTAAAAACCAGCATATTTTTGTATTCCTCCAACATGAAAAATACACTCACCTCCTCCCACAAATCTGTTATCATGGCATTAGGTTCAGGCTTGAATCCAAGATCTTACCATTTTAATCAGGAGCAGTGGGGTTAAGGTGTCTGAATTATAGTCCCTTGAGTTCAAGTCCTCTCAATATGAAGACTTGAGAATTAAAGTGACAGTTCTCTACCACTCAAAATGCAGGATGCGGATAACCTGCTAAGGACTCTCCCATTCAGAAAGAAGATGGGAAGCACGCTAGTCCATAGCAGTTTTGAAATATAGCCTGAAGCATGCTGTCAGTTCTTTAGTTAGGACTTAGTCCTAACCATGGGAATACTTCTCCATGGCTCTTTGCTTTACTCTTTGAGCTCTTGGTTCTGTCCTTTTCATAAGGAATGACCTGTGTTTTTAGCTGTTTTTTCAGCCTGCTTCCTCCCTGTGGGACTTCTAAGACCCAAAGGCCTATTTTCAGCTTGTACTATCTTGGTCTCTTTTAGTCCAAGCTCGCAAACAGTGTTTTTGCTTCTCTAATTCTCTTCACTTTTTTTTTTTTTTTTGAAGATTTTATTTATTTGACAGAGAGATAGAGAGCACAAGTAGGCAGAGAGGCAGGCAGAGAGAGAGGGAGAGGCAGGCTCGGAGCCTGATGTGGGACTCGATCCCAGGACCCTGGGATCTTGACCTGAGCTGAAGACAGCCGCTTAACCGACTGAGCCACCCAGATGCCCCTATAATTCTCTTCACTTTTTGAGTTTTCTGTGAATATTATTGGAGTTCATGCCATTAGAAAAGCCATTCTCCTGGGTCTTTTTGAGATAAGCTTTTCAACTCAGGTTTCCTGTGAACCTCTTATTTGACAATGCCTTTAAAATTCTTATACTCTTAAGATCCTTAAAGAAATTGGAGGCACACCTTAAAACCTTCCGAGGTCTTAAGGGTTTTATAGTCTTGGCTTCATCCATAGACCATGTTTTCCTCGATTTGCTCTTAACCCAGAAGCCATTTATTTTAGCATTATTTGACAATTCAACATGTGGAGAGGCTGTAAATGAGAAACAGATATTTGAACCCAGCAAATCCTGGTTCCTTCATATTGAATAGTGTTTCTTTAGCTTATCTCCCCTATGAGTTTCCTTTCAAGTGGTTTGTTGCATGAGTTCCTTTCCCTCTAGTGTCATTTTCTTCACTTGTCTAGAAACCTTTGCTGTAAGCCTCTTCAAGGGCCATCAGGTTTCCACTAACAGTTTCTTGGAAGCCCTTTTGGTTTTCATTCTTACTCTTCTCTACATCCTTTCAGGTTCCACCTACCTCCTGGTTCAAAGGAGGTTTATTTTTAGTTTGTTTTGTTTTTAATGGCAGCACCCCATTTTTAATATCAGTATCTGTGCCAGTTATTTATTGCTGCATACTCAACCATCTCAAAACCCAGTGGCTCAAAACAGCATTTATCTTGTTCACACATCTTTAGACAAGGCTGAGTAAGGCCAACTCATTTCTTCTTCATTTGGCATCAGCTGGGATGACTGGAAGCTGGGAACTAGAATCATCTAAAACCTTGTTCTTGTTCATGCACATGTTTGGCTGTTGAGGCTGCTTTTTGACTAGGATGTTAGCTGAGGCAGTCTCAGCTGCAGTATCTGCATGAGGACTCACTAGGTGGCCTGGGCTTTCCCACAACAGCTGGATGCTAAGGGTGAGCTTCTGTAGAAAAAGTCAGATGGAGGCTATCTCACATTTTGTAACCTAGCCTTAAAAATCACACAGCAGTTCTGCCATATTCTATTCACTAGAAACCAGTTACTAAGGCCAGCACATATTAAGGGGGGGGGGGATTGTCATGGGAGAAGTGTCAAAGAATTTATAAAACCACCACATCCACTCATCTTGTCTTACCAATCATATCTAAAAGAAAGAAGTTCTTCCCAATTCAGCATCACTGAAACTCCAGCAAGTTTTTTGGTTGTTTTTGTCTTATTTTGTGGGATGTAACAAAGGATTATAATACTGTTGAATTAAGGGGGTTTTTTGGGGGGTTTTTTTGGTCAAAAATGTATGGATCATCTCACTAAATTTTTTTACTGAGAGATGCGATTTCTTAACCTTGCAAATCATTTCTTCTCAGAATGCAATTCAAATTAGCATAAAACATTTGTAATTCAGAAAAAGGCTTATGGCATTAAAATCAGTCTTTATAGATTCATTAATTAGAGTTTTATTTTCAAAGTCTTATTTTGGTAAGCATTTATTTGCTGAGACCTACATAAGTCAATATGATATTCCTAAAACTTCTTTAAAACTTATGGAGTACCAGGGCACCTGGGTGGCGCAGTCAGTTAAGTGTCTGCCTTTGGCTTGGGTCGTGATCCTGGCATGCTGGGATTGAGCCCCACGCTGGGCTCCCTGCTCAGTGGGGAGTCTGCTTTTCCCTCCCCCTGCTCTTGCACTCTTGCTCTCTTGCTCTCTTTCCCTCTCAAGTAAATAAATAAAATCTTTAAAAAAAATTATGGAGTGTTAAGATGAGGGAAGGGTTAAGAGACTTTCTACTAAGAGATGACTTACAGTTATTTTGTGAAGGAAAGATCTGAAACAATCATAGAAAAATAAAAGTATAAATGTGTGGCAAAGAGAACGATAGCAGAGATCTCCTTTAGTAACTACTAGTGGTTTTAATTTTGTTCTTGATTTTCTGAGTTATTTGAGGTTCCACATTCCAAGACTCTACTTACAATATAGATAACATTTTGTTGAAAATGAATTTATTTTAAAATTTGAGCACCTGGCTGGCTCTGTCAGTAGAGCATGTGACTCTTGATCTTGGGGGTTGTGAGTTTGAGCCCCGTGTTGGGTGTAGAGACTTAAAATCTTTTAAAAAAAAAACTTGGTCATAGTTTTGCATTAGACTATTTTCACTCTACTTCCAAACTGTATTATTTTATTCATGCAGGTTGATGATCTTACAGCAAAACTGGAAACTGCGTCTTCAAAATGTCTATACCTGGATGCAAACAACCAGCTTCTTACCCAGGAGTTAACATCTATGAAGGAAATGCAGAAGAAATATGAAAAACTAGAGAAGAATAAAAAGAAGTTGGAACAAGTAGTAAACCTCAGAAGTCATGTAGAATTCAGTATGGTAGAATACAGTAAAATAGAACACTATAAACGGGAGCTTGAAGAAAGAACAAGATTGGACATAACAGAAAAATTAAAAGAAGCCAATCTGTTTTTCCAGGTTAATTTATTGATCTGTAGTATGCTTTAATCATTTCACTGCAAGTTACATTTTGGTTATATGCATTGTATAGTTTTCCTCTACTTCCTTTATAGCAATTTGGTAAATTTCTGGAAGCATTTGTTCCTTCTCTTTAAAAATTTCAGTTTTCATCGGGGCGCCTGGGTGGCTCAGTCGTTAAGCGTCTGCCTTCGGCTCAGGTCACGATCCCAGGGTCCTGGAATCGAGCCCCGCATCGGGCTCCCTGCTCCGCAGGAAGCCTTCTTCTCCTTCTCCCACTCCCCTTGCTTGTGTTCCCTTTCTCGCTATCTCTCTCTCTGTCAAATAAATAAATAAAATCTTTAAAAAAAAATTTCAGTTTTCATCATTATTCTCACTAAATTGATTTTTCAGAATGATTCACAGTAGAGAATCATTTTATTTTTTAAGATCACTTGGTATAAAACAAGACTATTGACAGGAAAAGAAAAGATGGTGTTTTAAAAATTTTAACCATGGGGTGCCTGGGTGGCTCAGTTGGTTGAGCAGCTCAGGCTTGTGAAATCAAGCCTAGCATGGAGCCTACTTTAAAAAAAAAAAAATTGTACCATACTTGGATTATTTTTTTTAAGATATTTATTTATTTATTTAGAAAGCACGGGTGAGGGGATGCACAGAGGGAGAGAGAGAATCCCAGGCAGACTCCATGCTGAGTATGACACAGGGCTTTATCTCATGACCCTGAGATCACAATTGAGCAGAAACCAAGAGTCAGGCGCTCAACCGGCTAAGCCAGCCAGGCACCCCCGGTACTTGAATTATTCTTAAGTTGTATTGTTCACTTTTTTAAAGTTTTAAATGATTCTATTATTCTCTGAATTACCAGATTGCATGAGTTCTAATATAAGAATGATTGAACTTTATCATTCAGATTTAATTCAGTTGACATTGATGACAAATATTTTACGCTTCAGCTTTTTTTTCACATTTACAATTGCTCTCTGAATCATTGACTCAAAACTAAAGGAAAGAAATATACTATAATTACCCAGGTTATAACTTATTTTAAAAGTATGCTTTTAATTTGCTTTAGACACAAGTAGCATCTCAAGAAAGCTTAGGACAGTTAAGAGAAGCTAATAATGCTTCAATAAGAAATCAAATGGAACTCAGAATTAAAGAACTAGAATTTGAACTATCCAGAATGAAGTGTTCTCAAGAAGATTTTAATAAAACAGAATTGGAAAAATACAAGCAACTCTACCTAGAAGAATTAAAAGTTCGAATGTCATTGACAAATGAACTGAACAAGTAAGTTAAAACAGAATCATAGAAAATAGATTTAGCTTGTTAATTTGCCTCTAAAGTGTAATTTTTATGGAGCCAGGTTCATGAGATGAGTAGGAAGTGAAAGCCAATTAGATAGTTTAATTTTGGAAAATGATGTTTGTAAAAGAACTTACCTTTGAAATGTTCGTCCAAGACAGTTTGCATCTCTCCTCCTTTTTTTGGTTTTACGTGATTTTATTTTTTTCCCCTTAATATTTTCAGTTAATCTGATCTCCTAGTCTTTAAGCTAATGGTTAGAAGCTTTATAATTTAGACAGCATGTTATTATAAAATTGTTTGTCAGAATTGCCCTAAATAGAAATGAGTTTATTAATATTAGTGAGTTTATTTTTGGAAGAATACATCTGTAACCCAACTGCACATCCTGGCAGCTTGGTAAATTTACTTTTTTGATTGTGATTTTTGTTATTATTACCAAATAGAGGGTGCTTTGAAACAAACTGTTCTTTATAGTTTTTCTACCTTACATAAAAGTATACATGTGAAATACAAAAAGATTCCCCTAGGGGCCGAAAGGCAGTATAATTCCCAAAGTGGCTAAAAAAAGCACCATGGTGGACATGAGGAGGGGCTGGGTGAAAGACAGAAAGGGTAGATTCCACCTCCAGTACCCTGGTAGCTGTGTTATAACCTAATTGGCTCTGGAGCTGTTTTATTTCTTTCTGATCACAACTCTGCCATCTAGCAATTGTTGGTCTAAATTATTCCTCAGTGCCAAATGCTCAATTTCTCTGAGGTAATGAGTGAAATGTGCAAGAGTGGTGAAAGCCAATGCTTGAAAATGTCTTTGAGGGATGGTTTATTTTTATTTTTATTTTAAAGATTTTATGTATTTATTTGACAGAGAGCGAGCGAGTGAGCTCAAGCAGGGGGAGCGGCAGGCAGAGGTTGAGGGAAAAGCAGGGGCTCGATTCCAGGACTCTGGGGTCATGACCTGAGCCGAAGGCAGATGGTTAACTGACTGAGCACCCAGCCCCCTGGGATGGTTTTATATTTTTATATCTCTAAACTGGTTTACTAAATAGAAGTATATGTAATGGCATCCTGGTTTACTAAATATAAGTATGTGTAATGGCATCCTCAAGAATCTTGTTAAGTCCAGCCATTCCAGAAGGCAGCAGGTATTACCTGTTAAGCCATGTGCATCACTAATAGCCATTTCTGTCCCTCCTTAATTTGAATTACTTGTTAGTTAGGAATCCTCTAGAAATATATGTCCTTTAGAGCAATTTTAAACCTATCATTATATATTGTAGGTCTGCTCTGTCACATTTTCAGTGTTAAAACACCGTTTAATGGCACATTCTGTTTACTATTATGGAAACTTTAAAAAAATGCAAGTCACTTAGGAATGATTTGGGGAGAAATGAAATACTAAGCATTGTGTTTTGTAATCTTAACAGGACTAATGAGAAGCTGGCAGAGACCAGTACCAAACTTCTGGTGGAGACACAGCAAAAAAAGTCTTTGATTAATACTATTGCTATGAGCCCTGTCCTAGAATTGCCTTCTGTTAGAAATATGAATAATAGTTCACTGTTCAATAGATATGTTGCTCCGAGAGAAAACCTAGTGATTCCTACCTCAAGCTCACGGCCTACAAAGAATGGCGTTGAGACTTTCTTGACCAAGGTTAGTTATCTTTTTGCCCTTGGGTTTCAGATTTCTGATATAATTTTTGTTTTTAATTTGGTGAAATTCTGAGTTGTTTAACTAACACACACTAAGTAAAAGTCATAATTATATGCGCTAATAAAGAAATGAGACAGAAATTTTACGATTTTTTTTTAGTTCCTGGAGCTCTTACTTTCAAGAGATACCTATTATTAACTTTATTTAGTAAATATAACTAAACTGACATATTTTACTATTTTTAAGATTTTATTTATTTTATTTTATTTTTTTGAAGATTTTATTTATTTATTTGACAGAGGCACAGTGAGAGAGGGAACACAAGCAAGGGCAGTGGGAGAAGGAGAAGCAGACTTCCCTCCAAGCAGGGAGCCCGAAGTGGGGCTTGATCCCAGGACCCTGGGATCATGACCTGAGCCAAAGGCAGCCGCTTAACGACTGAGCCACCCAGGCGCCCCTAAAGATTGTATTATTTTAGAGAGAGAGAGTGCACAAGAGGGAGAGAGAGCATGCGACTTTCAAGCAGACCCCCCCCCCCCGAGCATGGAACCCTACATAGGGCCCAGTCTCATGACCTGTTTTCTCACATGAGAGTACATTTTTAATTGCTTTCTTACTTATAGCATTTTTTTTTACTTATAACACTTCTATTTCACGTTTTACAAAATGTCTTGAGCAGTTGTAGAGCATTTTCTAAATAGCTAAATCAAGCAAATATTTGATTTTTTTTTTTCCAGAGAGGGAGTGCAAGCAGGGGGTGAGGAGCAGAGGGTAAGCAGGCTCCATGCTCAGTGTGGAGCCCGATGTAGGGCTTAGTCCCACAACCCTGAGATCGTGACCTGAGCCAAAATCAAGATCAGACACTTAACTGTGACTGAGCCACCCAGACGCCCCACAATTTGAATTCTTAAAAAGAAGTTCACATATATCTACCTTGCCATCAGTTGAATGATTGATGACTAAGATGGGAATGATAGGGAGTCTTTAAATAGCAGCTAGTTTCCTTTGTGTCATTGTTATTAAAATATCCATTTCAATGAATGCACATAGGTTTATGGTTTTGATGGTATATTCACGTTCTTATTAATGTAGACAAAAGTAGCATAGGCTTGTGGTAAATGAGGCCTCAATCTTGTTCCTTCATTCGGCATCCTTATTGTCTTGCTCTCTTCCCTTCTAATTTGAGGACTTTCTTTAGTGTTATGCTTGGATGCCTTTAGATTTTTGGTTTGTGATCACATGAAGTTCATATATAACATCCTATGTATATAGCAGTCTATTTTAAGTTGATGGTTACTTAAGTTCAAACACATTTTAAAAACACTACATTTTTACACCCCACCTTGTTTTATTTATTTGATGTCTTAGTTTACATCTTTTTATTTTGTGTATCCCTTAACTAATTACTGTAGATATAATTGATATTACTACTTTTGTCTTTTAACCTTCATACTGGCTTTATAAAAGTGATTGATCTATTACCTCTACTGTATGTTTGCTTTTACCAATAAAACTTTCTTTTTCTTATTTTAAAAGATTTTATTTATTTGAGAGAGAGAGCAGGGGAAGGGTGGAAAAGCAGGCTTCCCACGGAGCAGGGAGCCTGATGTGGGGCTCGATCCCAGGACCCTGGGATCATGACCTGAGCCGAAGGCAGATGCTTAACCGACTGAGCCACCCAGGCGCCCCCCAATAAAACTTTCTTTCATAATTTTTTTACTTCTAGTTATGGCCTTTCCTTTTTTTTTTTTTTTAAGATTTTATTTATTTATTTGACAGAGACAGCCAGAGAGAGAACACAAGCAGGGTAAGTGGGAGAGAGAGAAGCAGGCTTCCTGCTGAGCAGGGAGCCCGATGTGGGGCTCGATCCCAGGACCCTGGGATCATGACCTGAGTGGAAGGCAGACGCTTAATGACTGAGCCACCCAGGCACCCCTCCTTTTTTTTTTATTTTAATTTATTTATGAGAGAGAGAGGGAGCAGAGCAAGCAAGAGAGAACACAAGTGGGAGGGGAGGGCCAGAGGGAAAGGGAGAAGCAGGCTCCCTGAGCAGGGGGCCTAATGTGGGGCTCGATCCTAGGAGGTCCCTTAACCTATCCTCATTTTTAAAATTCTTTTTTTTCTTTTTGGCTTGGAGGATTTCTACTACCCTGTCTTGCAGATCACTGGTCTGTTCTGCAGCTTTCAATCTGCTGTTGATTCCCTCTGGTGTATTTTTCATTTCAGTTATTGTAGTCTTTAGCTCTGATTGGTTCTTCTTTGTATGTTCTCTTTGTTGAAGTTCTCACTGAATCCATCCATTCTCCTCCCAAGTTTGCTGAGCATCTTTATGACCATTACTTTGAACTCTTTATCAGGTAGACTACTTATCTCTGTTTCATTTAGTTATTTTTCTGAAGTGTTGCATTGTTCATTCATTTGGAACATACTCGCCTGTCTCCTCATTTTGGCTGACTTTCTATGTTTGTTTCTGAAGTTGTTCTTTTCAACTTTTTCCCTCTTTAAAGTATGTTGCTTTGAAGAATGAATGTTAGTTATAAAGTCAAGGAAGAAGAAAACATGTCTAAGTGTTGTCTGGTCATTTTTCTTGTTGGAACTGTGGTGGAGTAGGTGGCAGATGACATTGCTCTTCTTTTTCTGAGTTGAGAACACAGGAGTCAGGCAGATGGAGATAAGCTTAGTAACTTTATTAGTAATACATACTAACAAATAGGAGGATATGGTTTAGGTAGGTAGCCACAGCGAGCTTCCCAGTACTTTATCCCAAATTAGGCACTTCCACACACAGTTGTAATGGAAGGAACAAATGTTTGATGCCCATCCCACAAAGATGAGAGCAGACTTGAATTCATGCTACTATGGCAGGCACATCTTTTTAAAGAAGAGATTTGGAACCATGTATGCATTGCTTAGTGCCTTCTCCCAAATTCACCCTTTAGGTAAATCTCCCTTCCTGTCGTGAGGAAGGTAGAGAAAAGTCCTCACATGGAAATGAAGGTTTACCTATAATTTCTGACTTGATTTAAATTCTAATTAAAGTTAATCATGTCTTTTGTACATACCAACTAATGATGAGAGGTTGGACAGAGCATGCTAGATGGTAAAGAGAAATCTGTTGTGCGTTTTAAATTTTGCTATAAATAACCCACAACATAGGTAACTCATTTGTTGATTGATTTGGATAAACAAAGTTTTATTTGAAGGAAATGAATAATTCTTTCAAGGAAGAATTTCCTCAGTTTCAGGTTCTTTGGTTCGACTAAAGATTTTCTCCTTCAAGTTCCTTGTCCTTTGGTTAAAAAAATTTATGCTTATAAATTGCACATGTTGACTGTTACTAAAAGGAGTTAAGATAACTTCTGTTCCTTTCTTTTTGTTCATGACTTTAAAATTTATACTTTAGTTAGAAAGCTATTTTGTGCCTAATGCCTGAACATTATTGAGCCACATGACAAAGTTTTATGTATTCATATTCTCTGAGTTATAGTTAAAAATGCATGCATTGTTCCTGAATATGAGGAAGTAACTGGCATAAAACTCTAGGCTCAGTAAGACCTAAACCACATTCCTGGCTTGCAGCTAGGTGGTTTTTTGACCTCAGGCAAACTGCAATCTCTCTGGGGCCTTTTTGTCTCTTATGTAAAATTAGGGACTTTGACGAAGTGAGTGACTTTTATACCTTTGGAAAAACTTTTTTCCCAAAGAATAGAACTTGAATTTTTTTTTTTTTTTTGCATTAAACTGTATTATATAAAACAGAGACAGGTAGAGCTGTTTAGCTAAAGGAGAGATGAGACTACACCTGTAGACTTCCTTGTCCCTCAATCCTGCTTTGTCCCCAGTGGAACGTTAGATTACTATGGGCATAGTTTGAAAACTAACAGTTATGAGAAAATCCTTCTAGTTAATAATTCTTCAAATTAAAATTTGCTGATACATTGGTACATTGTTTTTCTGTGTATAATTTTCTTACCCGCCTATATTTTTGATAAATGGAAAAGTATAAATAAAATTGCAGATGTGTTCTATTTATTAATGGACTTCAAGCTATTTCTACGAAGCACAATTCTTACCTTGAAATAAACAAAGGTCACAGAAGTAAATATTTAGGAAAAGAGCTTTTGGGGAAAAGATAATAACATTACATTGGTAGTTCCTTAAGTCACGTCATATGAAAAAGTAGTTTATATTTTACATAGTATTTGTTAATGGTATTATAAAATTGCTTCAATAAAAGTTTCTCCCATCAAGTGGTATTGAGTTATTAATTTTACAAGGCCTGTCTAGTAATGTTGTCAGATTATTCGTTTTATAAATCCTGAATATAATGTTACTGTCAAAAAGTGTTGTGGTTCCTCAAAAAATTAAAAATAGAAATATGATACAATTCAATACTTCCACTACTGAGTATTTACCCAAAGAAAATGAAAACACTAATTCGAAAAGTTGTATGCACCCCTGTGTTTTTTGAAACATTATTTACAATAACGAGAGTATGGAAGCAACCTCAGTGTCCATCAATAGACGAATGGATAAAGAAGATGTGTTATATGTATATAATGAAATATTACTCAGCTATAAAAAAGAATGGGATCTTGCCATTTGTGACAACATTGGTAGACCCAGTATTTTGCTAAGTGAAATAACTCAGAGAAAGGCAAATACCATATGATTTCACTTATGCATGGAATCTAAAAAACTAAACTACTAATAGCCTAGTTCGACTTAATTTCTCTATCTTCTGGAAGCCTTACCCATAACATTAAATAATCCATTAACACGTGTTTCGTACATTGCAGGTACTATATACTATATCCTCACAATAAAATAAGCTAGAACAAAAATGTTATTAAGAAAAACATAAGAGAAAAGACACTCCAATGCAGTATCAAAAAAAGTCCATGTGTAAGTAGAGTAGACCTGTACCGTTCAAACACACGTTGGTCAAGGATCAACTGTATATTACAAGTATTCCCATCTAGAATGTTCTTCCTTAGACCTTTCTTATAAAAGGTATCCTTTCATTCAATGCCCAAAATGGGGTCTAAAGTAGGGTACTGAGGGGTGCCTTGGTGGCTCAGTCAGTTAAGTGTCTGTCTTCAGCTCAGGTATGATTCCAGGGTCCTGGGACAGAGCCCCACTTCAGGCTCTCTGCTCAGTGAGAGTCTGCTACACCCTCTCCCTCGGCCCTTCCCCCCACTCGTGCACTCTCTCTCTCTCTAGCTCTCATTCTCAAATACATAAAACTGCTGTAAACATTGGGATGCAGGTGCCCCTTCGGATCACTACATTTGTATCTTTGGGGTAAATCCTAGTAGTGCAATTGTTGGGTCATTGGGTAGCTCTATTTTCAAGTTTTTGAGGAACCTCCATACTGTTTTCCAGAGTGGCTGTCCCAGCTTGCATTCCCACCAGCAGTGTAAGAGGGTTCCCCGTTGTCTGCATCCCTGCCAACATCTGTTGTTTCCTGACTTGTTCATTTTAGCCATTCCAGCAGGTGTGAGCTGATATCTCATTGTGGTTTTGATGTGTATTTATTTCCCTGATGCCGAGTGATGTTGGGCATTTTTTCAAGTGTCTGTTGACCGTTTGAATGTCTTCTTTGGAGAAATGTCTGTTCACGTCTTCCATCCGTTTCTTGACTGGATTATTTGTTCTTTGGGTGTTGAGTTTGATAAGTTCTTTCTATATAGAGTTTGCATACTAGCCCTTTATCTGACATGTCATTTGCAAATATCTTCTCCCATTCTGTCAGTCGTCTTTTGTTTTTGTCGACCGCTTCCTTTGCTGTGCAAAAGCTTTTTATCTTGATGAAGTCTTTGTTTCCCTTGCCTTTGGAGATGTGTCTAGCAAGAAGTTGCTGTGGCCCAGGTCACAGAAGTTGCTGCCTGTGTTCTCCTCCAGGAGTTTGATGGGTTCCTGTCTCACATTTAGGTCTTACATCCATTTTGAGTCCATTTTTGTGTATGGTGTAAGAAAATGGTCCAGTTTCATTCTTCTGCGTGTGGCTGTCCACTTTTCCCAACACCATTTGTTGAAGGGACTGTCTTTTTTCCCTTGGCTGTTCTTTCCTGCTTTGTCGAAGATTAGTTGACCATAGAGTTGAGGGTCCGTTTCTGGGTTCTCTGTTCTGTTTCATTGGCCCATGTGTCTGTTTTTGTGCCAGTACCATACTGTCTTGATGATTACAGCTTTGTCATAGAATTTGAGGTCCGGAATTGTGATGCCACCAGCTTTGGTTTTCTTTTTCAACATTCCTTTGGCTATTCGGGGTCTTTCCTGGTTCCGTACAAATTTTAGGATGATGTGTTCCAGCTCTGTGAAACAAGTTGATGGTATTTTGATAGAGATTGCATTGAATGCACAGATTGCTCTGGGTAGCGGTAGCATAGACATTTTAACAAATTTGTTCTTCCAATCCATGAACATGGAGCGTTTTTCCATTTCTTTGTGTCTTCCTCAGTTTCTCTCATGAGTTTTCTATAGTTTTCATAGTACAGATCCTTTGCCTCTTTGGTTAGGTTGATTCCTAGGTATCTTATGGTTTTTGGTGCAATTGTAAATGGGTTCGACTCCTTAATTTCTCTTTCTTCTGTCTCATTGTTAGTGTATAGAAATGCAACTGATTTCTGTGCATTGATTTTATATCCTGCCACTTTGCTGAAATCCTGTATGAGTTCTAGCAATTTGGGGGTGGAGTCTTTTGGGTTTCCCACCTAGAGTATTATGTCACCTGCAAAGAGTGAGAGTTTGACTTCTTCTTTGCCAATTCTGATACGATTTATTTCTTTTCATTGTCTGATTGCTGAGGCTAGGACTTCTAGTACTATGTTGGACAGCAGTGGTGAGAGTGGACATCCCTGCCGTGTTCCTGACCTTAGGGGAAAAGCTCGCAGGTTTACCCCATTGAGAATGATATATGCTGTGGGCTTTTCATACATGGCTTTTATGGTATTGAGGTATGTGCCCTCCATCCCTGCACCGTTATGAGTTTTAATCAAGAAAGCATGCTGTACTTTGTCAAATGCTTTTTCTGCATCCATTGAGGGGATCATATGGTTCTTGTCCTTTCTTTTATTAATGTAGCGTATCACGATGATTGATTTGCAGATGTTGAACCACCTTTGCAACCCAGGAATAAGTCCCACTAGGTTGGGGTGAATAATCCTCTTAATGTACTGTTGGCTCCTATTGGCGAGTATGTTGATGAGAATTTTTGCATCCGTGTTCATCAGGGATATTGGTCTGTAATTCTCCTTTTTGGTGGGGTCTTTGTCTGGTTTTGGGATCAAGGTAATGCTGGCCTCATAGAAAGAGTTTGGAAGATTTCCTTCCATTTCTATTTTTTGAAACAGCTTCAGAAGAATAGGCATTAATTCCTCTTTAAGTGTTTGTTAGAACTCCCCAGGGAAGCCATCCGGCCCTGGAGTTTTGTTTCTTGCGAGATTTTTGATTACTGCTTCAATTTCCTTGCTGGTTGTGGGTCTGTTCGGGTTTTCTGTTTCTTCCTGTTTCAGTTTTGGTAGTTTCTACCTCTCTAGGAATGCATCCATTTCTTCCAGATTGCCTAGTTGGTTGGCGTATCGTCGTTCCTAATATGTTCTTAAAATTGTTTGTATTTCCTTGGTGTTGGTTGTGATCTCTCCTCTTTCATTCAGGATTTTATTTATTTGGATCCTTTCTCTTTTCTTTTTGCTAAGTCTGGCCAGGGGTTTATCGATCCCATTAATTCTTTCAAAGAGCCAGCTCCTAGTTTCGTTGCTGTGTTCTACTGTTCTTTTGGTTTCTATTTCATTGATTTCTGCTCTGATCGTTATTAATTCTCTTCTCCTGCTGGGTTTCGGCTTTATTTGCTGTTCTTTCTCCAGCTCCTTTAGGTGTAAGGTTAGGTTGTGTATTTAGGACCTTTCTTGTTTCTTGAGAAAGGCTGTTGTTGCTCTCTACTTCCCTCCCCGGACTGCCTTTGCTGCATCCCAAAGGCTTTGAACAGTTGTGTTTTCATTTTCCTTTGTTCCCATGAATTCTTTTAATTCTTCTTTAATTTCCTGGTTGACCCATTCATTCTTTAATAGGATGCTCTTACATTCCATGTATTTGAGTTCTTTCCGAATTTCCTCTTGTGATTGAGTTCAAGTTTCAAGGCGTTGTGGTCTGAAACTCTGCAGGGAATGATCCCCTACTTTTGGTACCGGTTGAGACCTGATTTGTGACCCAGTATGTGATGTCTTCTGGAGAAAGTTCCATGTGCACTCGAGAAGAATGTGTATTCTGTGGCTTTAGGTTGGAATGCTCTGAATCTATCTGTGAAGTGCATCTGGTCCAGTGTCGACCTCAGAGAGTCGTGGACCTGGGGCGGTGAAGGAACTGAGGAAAAGAGATGCCAGTTTTGCGAGGCACAGGGGACCCCGAGCAATCAGCCCAAGGTCCCGAGGTTTATTTTCCATAATCTTATATACCTTCTACAGCGCTATAGATCTCTAATGATTTACAGCATGGGCTTAGTAAGGCACATTCTTCCATGTACATAGGATTAGTCCCGCGTGTATGATAAGAATCTTTAAAGCAGGACAAGGGAACAAAGAGGGGAGTGCACAGTGTGCTATTTACAGGGCAAGGGAACCAAGAGGGGAGTGCACAGTGTGCTGTTTACAGGTGGCTTCCTATCTACAAAACATCTTCTGCTGCGTACTTTAGAACAGACCACACACGTCCCAAGGGCAATTCACTCTGATCCTTTCGGCTTATTTTTAACCCAGCAAATCGAGTTTTCTCAGAGATCTCGGAGTCTGAACGAACATGCACCAGTGGTTGTTGTGGAGGTCTGTTTCCCACAGTCCAGTGTGTCATTCACTGTTATTATTGTATCATCATCAATGTGTTTCTTTAATTTTATTATTAATTGGTTTATGTCATTGGCTGCTCCCATGTTAGGGGCACACATATTTACAATTGTTAGATCTTCTTGTTGGATAGACCCCTTTAAGTCATTATGATAGTGTCCTTCCTCATCTCTTATTACAGTCTTTGGTCTAAAATCTAATTTGTCTGGTACAAGGATTGCTACCCCAGCTTTCTTTTGATGTCCATTAGCATGATAAATGGTTTTCCACTCCCTCACTTTCAATCTGGAGGTGTCCTTGGGTCTAAAATGAGTCTCTTGCAGACAGCATATCGATGGGTCTTGCTTTTTTATCCAATCTGATACCCTGCATCTTTTGATTGGGGCATTTGGCCCATTTACATTCAGGGTAACTATTGAAAGATACGAATTTAGTGCCATTGTACTATCTGTAACGTCACTGTTTCTGTACATTGTCGCTGTTCCTTTCTGGTCTGTGTTACTTTGGGGCTCTCTCTGCGTAAAGGATCCCCTTTAATATTTCTTGCAGGGCTGGGTTAGTGATCACAAATGTTTTAGTTTCTGTTTGTCCTGGAAACTCTTTCTCTCTCCTTCAAGCTTGAATGACAGCCTTGCTGGATAAATACAGTACTCTTGGCTGCATATTTTTCTCGTTTAGCACCCTGAATATATCATGCCAGTCCTTTCTGGCCTGCCAGGTCTCTGTGGTTAGGTCTGCTGCCAGTCTAATGTTTCTACCCTTGTCGGTTAAGGACCTCTTGTGCTGAGCTGCTTTCAGGATTTTCTCTTTGTCTCTGAAATTTGCAGGCTTCACTACTCTATGTTGAGGTGTGGACCTGTTTTTATTGATGTTGAAGGGGGTTGGGGTTTCTGTGCCTCCTGGATTTGAATGCCTGTTTCCTTCCCCAGATTAGGGAGGTTCTCTGCTATAATTTCTCAAATATACCTTCTGCCACCCGCCCCCCTTTCCTCTTCTTCTGGGATCCCAATTATTCTACTATTGTTCCACTTTATGGTATCACTTATCTCCTGAATTCTCACCTCATGATCCAGTAGTTGTTTATCTCTCTTTTTTTCTCAGTTTCTTTATTCTCCATCATTTTTTAAATTTTTTTAAATTTTTTAAAAAGATTTTATTTATTTATTTGACAGAGAGAGACACTGCAAGAGAGGGAACACAAGCAGGGGGCATGGGAGAGGAAGAAGCAGGCTTTCCGCTGTACAGAGAGCCCGACGCGGGGCTCGATCCCAGGACCATGGGATCATGACCTGAGCCAAAAGCAGACACTTAACGACTGAGCCACCCAGGTGCCCCTATACTCCATCATTTTATTTTGTCTTCTGCATCACTACTTCTCCTTTCTGCCTCATTTATCATAGCAGAGCCTCCAATTTTTTTTTTTATTTTAAATACATAATTTTTATTAAGTATAGCTCAGTCCGTCTGGAAAAGATAAGTAAATAATGTTTTATTGGGGCGCCTGGGTGCCTCAGTCATTACGCATCTGCCTTCGGCTCAGGTCATGATCCCAGGGTCCTGGGATCGAGCCCCGCATTGGGCTCCCTGCTCTGCGGGCGCCTGCTTCTCCCTCTGCCCCTCCCCCTGCTTGTGTCCCCTCTCTCGCTGGTCTCTCTGTCAAATAAATAAATAAAATCTTTAAAAAAATAATGTTTCATTTCACCATTACCCATATGTATATGATAAATTTTTTAAAATTTCATTTTATTTTAAAGAACATATTTATTTATTTGCCACAGAGACAGAGATAGTGAGAGAGAGAGCACAGAGAGGGAGAAGCAGACTCCCCGCTGAGCAAGGAGCCCATGGGTTCGATCCCAAGACCCTGGGATTATGACCTGAGCCGAACGCGGCCGCTTAACCAACTGAGCCACCCAGGCACTCCTGAAATTTCTCTTCAGTTAGCTGACATATGATATATCATTAGTTTCAGATGTAGTGTTCAGTTAATCATCAGTTGTATATAACACCCAGTGCTCTGCACATCACGTGCCCTCCTTCATGCCCATCCCCCCACCCACCTCCCCTCCAGCAAACCTCAGTTTGTTTCCTATAGTTAAGAGTCTCTCATGGTTTGTTTCCCTCTCTGGTTTCTTCCCATTTTAGTTTTCTCTCCCTTCCCCTACGATTCTCTGCACTTTTTCTTATATTTCACATATGTATGAAACCATATGATAATTGTCTTTCTCTGATTGACTTTTCTCTCCGCATAATACCCTCCATTTCCATCCACGTCAATGTAAATTGTAAGATTTCATCCTTTTGATGGCGTAGTAATATTCCATTGTATTTATATATACCACATCTTCTTTATCCATTCATCTGTCGATGGACATTTGGGCTGTTTCCACAGTTTGGCTATTGTGGATATTGCTGCTATAAAAATTGGTGTCCAGGTGCGCCTTCTGATCACTACATTCGCATCTTTGGGGTAAAGACCTTGTAGTACAATTACTGGGTCATTGGGTAGCTCTATTTTTAACTTCTTGAGGAACCTCCATACTGTAGAGCCTCCATTTTTTACTGCATCTCATTAATAGCCTTTTGATTTCGATTTGTTAAGCTTTTAGTTCTTTTATTTCTCCAGAAAGGCATTCTGTAGTGTCCTCTGTGCTTTTTCAAGCCCAGCTAGCATCTTTATAATTGTTATTCCAAGCTCTAATTCCAACATCCTACTTTTATCCATACTGATTAGGTCCCTGTCAGTCAGTACTGTCTCTTGTTCTCTTATTTGAGGTGAGTTTTCCCATCTAGTCATTCTGTCTAGAGAAGAATAGATGAATGAGAGAACGAAATACTAAAATAGCAACAACGACCCCAGAGAAATCTACTCTTAACAAATCAGAGGAGACCTGAAACCAAAAAAATAGATAAGAATTAAAGGCGAAAGAGAATATAATCAGACAGGTGATGAGAACAGAGCAATACAGTAGATTCTGGGTATATTTTGGTCTGTTTGTTAGAAGAAACTACACCCCAAAATTGTAAAGAAAGAAAAACTTCTGTATATGCAAAAATAAAATTAAATACAATGAAAGTATAGAATGTAATTATAAAAATGAACATTGAAAAAGTTTTAAAAAACGAGTTGATAAAATAAGAAATTGGTTGAAAAGGAAAACAAAAATTACAATTGAGAGATTGAGGAATCATGAGAAAAAGCCATGAATTCTATATAGTATTTTCCTCTAGTGCTGGTGTTTTGCATTTCTGTGTGATCGGTAAACTTGGTCTTAGCCAGATGTTCTTGCTGATTTTCTGGAGGACAGGCCTGTGGTGCTGATTCTCAGGAGTCTTTGCTCCAGCAGTACTGCACTGCCCTTGCCAGGGGGCCAGGCTAAGTCCGGGCCTCGGGATTGCTCTATGTGGCTTTTGTTCCCTGAAGGCTTTCCACACCACTTTATAGGATGAGAATGAAAATGTCAGCCTCCCAGTGTCCAGCCCTGGAGCTGAAAGCTGGCACCCTCCACTCCTCAGTGTGCCCTCATGGAGAAGCTGTCAATCACTCTCGCCTCCCTGGTTTCTGTCTGCATTCTGTGTACACCCAGCCTGTGACTGAACATTTTTATCTCAGCCATGCAACCCCCTTTGGAGTTTCCAAACTTTGCAGTCTCCTGTGGCATGCATTCGTGCCACTCCTCCTGGGAGAGGGAGGGAGGTCTTGCCCTGGTTCTGCCACTTGTATGGCCCCTGCTCTGAGAGCGGTCGCCCAACTGGCTGCAGTTTGTGGTTTATGGCAACACTGAGCTGAACGCCCCCTCCTCAGCTCTCTGATTGCAGCCGGCTTCACTGCTCAAATGCCTGGGAACTCTCCCATACTCAGGCACCCCCATTCTTTCTGTGACCCTGGGGATCCTGAGATAAGGCCGTCCCACCTAGGATTCCACCCTGCTTCTGCACCTGAGTGCCTTTCAAGCAGGATGTCCCTCACCGGAGCAGACTTCTACAAGTTCTGATTTGCACACCACTGCTTTATCACTTTCTGATAGCTGGTTTATGGAGGCTCCCTCCCCCCCACGGTTTATCTTCCTATGGATCACCGCCGATTCGCTTCTCCACACCTCCTACCTTGTAGAAAGTGGTCGCTTTCCTATTTGTAGAATTGCAACAGTTCTTTTCTTAGATCTCAGGTTGAGTTCACAGGTCTTCAGAATGATTTGAAAGCTATCCAGCTGAATTCCAGGGACCGGACAAAACTACGGTCCTCTACTCCTCCGCCATCTTCCTCTTCTTCCAGAAAGTATGTATATTCAATAGACCAATATTAATTGTACTTTTTATCAGATTCATCTAAATAGCATTACATATGTTTCTTCTCAGTTACCTAAGATTAAAATAAGTAGGGATTTATTTTATTTATGTCATTATCTTTCTATTTCAGCAATCCCTAACTTAGTTTTAGTCTCTAAAAGTGTTATTTAAAGACCACATTTCATAAGCTATATATAGTTCCTACAATAATGTCTCTTGTTTAACTTGAACATTATAAATAATATTTGACTTATTTCAGATGGACATATCTCAGCAGGAGATGGAAAGGAATATAACTAGAGAACTAGAAGGTATGTTGCCAAATTTATGAATTAAGATGGTCATTGATTTCTGAAATAAACTATGAATAGTAAATGGCATCCCTTTCCATGGTTTGGATAATAGGTACTACATTAATTTTTTTAAATATATAGCCAATAAAAAATGTAAAGCATTAACATAATGATGAACTTACTTATTCCTCATTTAGTCATCGTGTTCATTCAGACTTTAAAAAATATCCAAATGTCTATGTATCTATTATTATTTCTGGCTATAATCTTCCTTCACTTCTGCCATTCCTATGGAACCGTCAACCTGAATATGTGGGCTTTCTCAAATTCTTGTTTCTGCTAGTGGTATAAGACCAAAAAACTCAGACTTGTCTTAGTAATAGTTAAGCAACTATAGTCCATATAGCTGTCACTTGACAGGTGATATTTAAATCTCCAGTCATTGGTTTACCTTTTGCCATTGAATAAAATTCCAAGTTCCTTATATGGAATAAAAACACCCAAGTCAATTTGGTTCTTGCCAGATTATTCAGCCTTCTCTGTCGCTACTTACCCTACTCTGTTGCTTTGCTCTAGCACCTCTTCAGCGTAGACTACTTGCAATTCCACAAGTGTTCTTCCTCACTCTTTGTATATGTTCTTTGTATATGTGTCTTCCCTCCACCTGGCCCACTTTTTCCTTGTACTTCAGGTATCAACTTACATATCACCTCCACCAAAAAGCAGGCAGTATTGATAGAAAACTAGGATGTCCCTTTTGTGTGTTCTTATAGTGTCTTGTTTTATACCTGTCATGGTATATTCAACTCTAAAATTGCCTGTTTGATTTTTCAGTTTCTAGTATATGATTGTTCAGGGGTGGGCTCTGTCATCATCTTGTAATTTCATCTTGTAATGAGAAAACTAGAAGCTCTGATATTTATCCACAATAGCAATTAACTCACTGGGCAACCATGAGCAAAATATATTTAAAAGTAATCTTGTATTTTATATTGTAGTTCTATGTAGATGTTTTTCATTCTTTTTAACACTCATAAGGCTTCAACTTTGTTTTTTACTAACTTGTAGTTAACTACAAAGTATTTTAGATAAAGAATGTAATTCTTTTTCTTTTCAGCTGCTGCTGAATTTGAATCAGACTCATGGTGTATGACCTCCTCTTTAGAATCTACTTATGAATCACATGTAAATGACGATCTACTAGTGAAATCTTCAAAAGAATATTTACAGATTTTGAAGAAAAATTATATGTTCTGAAAGACAAACATTAAAAATTTATTTACTGGATGTTTGTATAACATCTTAATTGTGTCCTACTAAACATATCGTGTGAAAATCTTGAATAAAGGAAAATAGTTCTGGATCATGTGTGTAATGAAAGTTTATATAATATTTTAAGCTATGTTTCTTGGCACCTAATTAACTTTTAAGCAGGTTTTATACATGGAGACCAGCACTGTTGGGTTTTACATGCTTCAAGCTGCCCAAATACCAGCTTTTTAAACAGCACCCAACCAACCAAATTGTCATTAGTACTTCAGGGGTGTTAATTGATAGCCTTTTAGTATTTTCCAGTTTATATTACTACATATGGACCTGGAGATTTACACAGACATCATTTTGATATATTGCTGCTAAGGCTATTGTCAATGTTTGTATGTATTACAATTTTTATAGTGCCATAAAACCTATGTATAATTTTAATTTTAAGTACTGATTCATAGCTCTTTCCTCATGGTGAAATAAGATTTGCCTAAAACTTTTCACCTTTTCTGTTTATTTTTGATTTACTTTTTGAAGACAGTCTTAAAATTAGAGAAAAGAAAAATTAGAGAAAGAGAAAAGAACGTTTTCCCCCAGAACCATTTGCAAGTAAATTGTTAGATTATGCCTGATTGCCATAGCATTTATATCCTACAAATCAGTACATTCCACATGACTACTGTACAACCCTGACAAGTGACAAAACTTAAAAATATGACCCTGACAATCAGACAATTAGCTCTAATACAATTAACCCTTGAATAATGTGGGGGTTAGGGGCACTGACCCATTGCAGTCAGAAATACGTGAATAACTTTTGACTCCCCAACTTTTGACTTTACTAATAATCTGCTGTTGACCAGAAAACTTACTGGTACCAGAACAGTCAATGAAACTGTGTTTTGTGTGTTATATGTATTCCATATTATATTCTTCCAATAAAGTAAGCTAGAGAAAAGAAAATGTTATTTAAATCATAAGAGAAAATACATTTACAGTACTATCATGTATTTATTGAAAGCATCTGCATATAAGTGCACCCATTCAAACCATGTCAACTATACATTCTATCATTTTTTTTTTAAAGATTTTATTTATTTGACAGTGAGAGCACAAGTAGGCAGAGCGGCAGGCAGAGGGAGAGGGAGAAGCAGGCTCCCCACTGAGCAGAGAGCCCGACATGGGGCTCGATCCCAGGACCCTGGAATCATGACCTGAGCTGAAGGCAGACGCTTAACCAACTGAGCCACCCAGGCACCCTGTACATTCTATCATTTAATCCTCATATTTCTAAGTTTTGTCACTTGTCTGTAATATCCTATACGCAAGGAAGGTCCTGTTCAGAGCCATGTATTTAATTCAGATGTTGTGTCTCTTAGTTCCTTCAGTTTAGAATCGTTCCTTAGTCTTTCCTTAATTTTCACAACTTTTAATCTTTTAAACAGTTAATTCCAGTAATGTAGAATGTCTTTCAATGTGGGTTTTTCTTATGTCTCCTTATGATAAAATTCAGATCAGGGACGCCTGGGTGGCTCAGTTGGTTAAGCAACTGCCTTCGGCTCAGGTCATGATCCTGGTGTCCTGGGATCAAGTCCTGCATCAGGCTCCCTGCTCAGTGGGAAACCTGCTTCTCCCTCTGCCTGCCGCTCCCCCTGCTTGTGTTTTCTCTCTCTCTCTGACAAATTACAAAAAAGAAAAAAACAACACCAAGAAAAAAACAACTTTAAAAAAGTTCAGATCAGGGGAGCCTGGGTGGCTCAGATGGTTAAGCATCTGCCTTCGGCTCAGGTCATGATCCCAGGGTCCTGATATCGAGTCCCACATCGGGCTCCCTGCTCCTTGGGAGCCTGCTTCTCCCCCCCCTCCTCTGTCTCTCATGAATAAATAAATAAAATCTTTTTAAAAAAATCATTTCATACATTTTTAGCAAGAGTATGAAGTGGTCCTCTACTCTTCTCATTGCATCCTATCATGAGACCTACAATTTTGATTTGTCCCATTGTTGGTCATGTTAGCATTGATCCTGGAGGTAATATCTGCCAGGTTTCTCCTCTGGAATGTTAACTTTCCACTTTATAATTAATTAGTATTTTGGGGGAAGTACTTTGAGACATGTAAATATCTCCTTTCTCAGACACCCTGTGCCAGGCCACGTCTTCTGCAGATGATTGACTGCCCCCACAGGCTCTGAAAACCCATGCTGGGCTGTTCTTTCCCTTCAGTCTGCAATAGCACATTCTATGTTGTTGTCCTTTCAGGGGTGTTCCAACACTGTGCAGGGTGGCTCTCCCACTTTTATGCCTTCCCCATTCTATCCAGGCTCCAACACCTCACTCAGGGCCACCACAGATCCCTGTTTCTGTTTCTATGCTTTTGAACTGAAAATGTGGAAATAGAAAGAATAAAGGGGGAAAGGCTCCATAGGTCTTTTATAATCAACTTGTCAAGCTTTACAAAGCAATGATTCTGATTAGAATTGCATTGAATCTATAGATAGTTTATAGGGAAAAGACATAATACTGAGTTTTCCTAACAGTATTTTAATTGATTAACTCTCAATGTTTAAAAAATTTCTTATAAAGGTCCTGCAGATATTTTTTAGATTTATTCCCAGTTATTTAATATTTTGACCCCATTATAAATGTTATTTTAAAAAATCAATTTCATTTCCTGTTTGTTGCTAGCTTATAGAAATAAAATTACTTTGCATATTGAGCTTAGATTCACCTATCTTGCTAAACTGTCTTATTTTATTGTTTCCCACAATTCTGGAGGCTGGGAAGTCCAAAATCAAGGCACTGGCAGATTCAGTGTCCAGTGAGGGCCGGCTTCCTGGTTCATGGATGCTGGTCTTCCTCTGTTTCCTCATAAGGCACAGGGCCACGGGAGCTCTCTCAGGTATCCTTTATTTATAAGGGCACTAATCCCATTCATGAGGGCTCCACCTTCATGACTTAATCACTTCCCAAAGCCCCCACCTCCAAATATTATTACATTGAACATTAAGACCTAATACATGAATTTGGGAGTGGGGGGAACAAATATTCAGTCTATAGCAAGGCTGTTCCTTGTTCCTGGCCATGTAAGCCTCCACAATATGGCTGCTTGCTTCATGAGGCCAACAAGGAGAATTTCACTGCAGAGAGGCCTCAGTCCTCTTTTAAGGGCTTCACCTGCTTAAATCAGGCTTACACAGAATAATCCCCTTCTGATTAACTCAAAATTAACAATTGTATCTGCAAAATTCCGTTACATTTGCCATTTTCTAATGGCTAGAGTCAAGTCACAGATCTTGGCTACACTTAAGGGAAAAGGATTATAAAAGCTGAGAACACCACAGGGCATTTATTATGGGGTCACCTAGGGTCTTTCTGTTACAAATATATTAACAAAGTTCCCTTATACTACTAGTTTTCTAAGTTTTATCATGAATGTTGAAAGATAATAGATGTTTGTTTTGCATATATTGAGATAATTTTTTAAAAATTTGTCAATGTGGTGAATTACATTATGTGCTCATGTGAAACCAGCCTTGCGTTTCTTAGGTAAACTGAATTTAGTTGTGATTTCATTCGTCTGTTGCATACATTGCCACTCTTGATATGATGATATCTTGGTGAGGGTTTTCTTCTCTCTGTTCATGGATAATGATAATGCAAGGAGTTTTGAATACTTTTAACTCAATTTGCATGGCTCCAAACTAATGTGTATTGTTGCTTTGTGTTTTAATTCTCTCTTGTATCTTTAAAAAATACTCGACATTTTTATAGCTTTTATATGATACTGTCAGCGTCCATTTAAACTGAACTACATATTTATTTTTTTTCCCTGTCCTCTTGTATCTCAGAATTTCTATTTGGGATTATTTTTCTTCCATTTGTTTATGTACATTCTTTAAAATTTTCATGAGTGAGAACTGCCAGGTAATGAATCTCTGTTTAAAATGTCTTTATTGGGCTCCTGGGTGGCTCAGTTGATTAAGTGTCTGCCTTTGGCTCAGGTCAGGATCCCAGGGTCCTGGGATTGAGCCCCACTTCAGGCTCACTGCTCAGCATGGAGTCTGCTTCTCCCTCTCTCCCTGCCCCTCCACCCACTTGTTCTCCCTCTCTCGCTCCTTCTCTCTCACTCTCTTCCAAATAAATAAAATCTTTAAAAAATAAATAACAATGTCTTTATTTCCTCTTACTCTTGATATACATTTTCACAGCATAGAGAATCCTAGGTGAATAGTTATTTTCTTTGATCCTACAGAAAATGTCATTCCACTGCCCTTTGTCTTTCATAATTGCTCTTTAGAAAATAGCTGTTTGCCTGTTTCTCCTTTGAACATAATCTGTTCCCCACTCTGCTCCTTTTCCCCACAGTTTTTGGTGGCTTTAAAGATTTTACTCTTGGGGGGGAGAAAAGAATTCTTTTTCTTTGTGTGTTTACTGCAGTTACGCTATTATGGGTCTAGATTTGGATGTCTTGCTATTTATCTTAATATTCATAATGTTCCATAATGAGAATTCCATTTACAAGAGCTCCAAAAACCATAATATACCTAGGCATAAACCTAACCAAACAGGTAAAGGATCTATACTCTAGAAACTACAGAACACTTATGAAAGAAATTGAGGAAGACACAAAGAGACGGAAAAACATTCCATGCTCATGGATTGGAAAGATAAATATCGTTAAAATGTCTATGCTACCCAGAACAATTTAAACTTTCAATGCAATCCCTTTCTAAATACCATTGACATTTTTCACAGAGCTGGAACAAATAATCCTAAAATTGCTATGGAACAGAAAAGACCCCGAATTGCCAGGGGAATGTTCAAAAAGAAAACCAAAGCTGGAGGTATCACAATGCCTGACTTCAAGCTATATTACAAAGCTGTAGTTAAGACAGTATGGTATTGGCACAAAAACAGACACATAGATCAATGGAACAGAGTAGAGACCCCAGAAATGGACTCTCACCTCTACGGTCAACTAATCGTCGACAAAGCAGGAAAGAACATCGAATGGGAAAAAAAAGACAGTCTCTTCAATAAATGGTGCTGGGAAAACTCGACAACCACATGCAGAAGAATGAAACCAGACCATCCTCTTACTCCATACACAAAGATAAAATGGGTGAAAGACCTCAATGTGAGACAGGAATCCATTAAATCCTAGAGGAGAACATAGGCAATAACCTCTTTGACACTGGCCACAAGAACTTTTTCAAGTCACGTCTCTAAAGGCAGGAGAAACAAAAGCAAAAATGAACGTTTGGGACTTCATCAAGATAAAAAAGCTTTTGCTCATCAAAGGAAGCAGTCAACAAAACTAAGAGGCAATCCAGAGAATGGGAGCAGATATTTGCAAATGACATTTCAGATAACGGGCTGATATCCAAGATCTATAAAGAACTTCTCAAACTCAACACCCAAAAAACAAACCAGTCAAGAAATGGGCAGGGGCGCCTGGGTGGCTCAGTCGTTAAGCGTCTGCCTTCTGCCTTCGGCTCAGGTCATGATCCCAGGGTCCTGGGATCGAGTCCCACATCAGGCTCCCTGCTCGGCAGGAAGCCTGCTTCTCCCTCTCCCACTCCCCCTGCTTGTGTTCCTGCTCTCGCTATCGCTCTCTCTTTCAAATAAATAAATAAAAATCTTTAAAAAAAAAAAAAAGAAATGGGCAGAAGATATGAAAAGACACTTCTCTGAAGAAGACATACAAATGGCTAAGAGACACATAAAAAAAAGTTCAACATCGCTAGCCATCAGGGAAATCCAAATCAAAACCACATTGAGATACCACCTTACACCAGTTAGAATGGCCAAAATTAACGAGACAGGAAACAAGTGTTGGCAAAGTTGTGGAGAAAGGGGAACCCTCTTGCACTGTTGGTGGGAATGCAAGCTTGTACAGCCACTCTGGAAAACAGTATGGAGGTTCCTCAAGACATTAAAAATAGAGCTACCCTATGACCCAGCAATTGCACTACTAGGTATTTAGCCCAAAGATACGTAGGCAGTAAAAAGAAGGGGCACATGCACCCCATAGTTCATAGCAGCAATGTCCACAATAGCCAAACTGTGGAAGGAACTGAGAGGCCCTTCAGCAGATGAATGGATAGAGAAGATGCGGTACATATATACAACGGAATATTACTCACCCATCAGAAAGGATGAATACTCACCATTTGCATTGACATAGATGGAAATGGAGGGGATTATGCTAAGCGAAATAAGTCAAGTTCCTATGTGGAACATAAGGAATAGAGCGGAGGACCACAGGGGAAGGGAGGGAAAACTGAATGGGAAGAAATCATGAATAGACTCAGAAGGCATTATGCTAAGTAAGCAAGAGAAAGATAAACACTGCATGATACCATGTATATGTGGAATCTAAAAAAAATGTTTTTGAACTTGAACTCATATAAACAGAGTAAAATGGTGGTTGCAGGGCCTGGAGAGTGGGGAAAATGTGTAGAGGTTGGTAGAAGCACACAAGCTTTTAGTTATAACATGAATAAGGTTGGAAGATCTAATGCATAACATGGTGGCTATAGTTGATAATTCTGTGTTGTATAATTGAAATTTGCTAAGAAACTAAAACAAGTGTTCTCACCAATAAATAAATACATAAATACATAAATACATAAATAAATAGATAAATATGTAGGGGGCAGAATGCATTAATTAACTAGATTGTGAGAATCCTTTCACAATGTATACATATATCAACTCATCACATTGCACATTTTTAAAAGTCTTTATTTAAATTCTAGTTAGTTAACATACCATGCAGTATTGGTTTCAGGAGTAGAATTCAGTGTTTCATCACTTACATACAACACCCAGTGTTCATCATAACAGGTGCCCTGTTTAATAGTCATCATCCATCTAGCCCATCCCCCACCCACCTCCCTCCATCACCACTTAGTTTGTTCTCTCTTGTTAAGAGTCTCTTATGGTTTGGTTCCCTCTTTTTTTTCACCTGCCATATGTTCATCTGTTTTGTTTCCTAAATTCGACATATGAGTGAAATCATATGGTATTTGTCTTTCTCTGACTGACTTATTTTGCTTAGCATAATACACTCTAGTTCCATCCACACTGGTGCAAATGGTAAGATTTTATTCTTTTTGATGGCTGAATAATATTCCATTATATAATCTTCTCTATCCATTCATCAGTCAATGGACATTTGGGTTCTTTCTAGAGTTTGGCTATTGTTGATAATGCTGTTATAAACATCAGGGGAACTATACGCCTTTGAATCTGTAGTTTTGTATCCTTTGGGTAAATACCAAGTTGTACAATTGCTGGATCATAGGGTAGTTCTATTTTTAAATTTTTGAGGAAACGCCATACTGTTTTCCAGAGTACCTGCACCGGTTTGCATTCCCACCAGGAGTGCAAGGGGGTTCCCCTTTCTCCACATCCTCACCAACACATGTTGTTTCTTGGGTTGTTAATTTTAGCCATTCTGACAGGTGTGAGGTGGTATCTCATCATGGCTTTGATTTGCATTTCCCTGATGATGAGTGATGTTGAGCATCTTTTCATGTGTCTGTTAGCCACCTGCATGTCTTCTTTGTAAAATTGTCTATTCATATCTTCCTCCCATTTCTTAACTGGATTATTTGTTTTCTGGGTGTTGAGTTTGGTAAGTTCTTTATAGATTTTGGATACTAACCCTTTATCAGGTATGCCATTTGCAAATATCTTCTCCCATTCCATAGGCTGCCTTTTAGTTTTTTCTCCTTCGCTGCGCACAAGCTTTTTAACTTGATGAAGTCCCGATAGTTCATTTTTGCTTTTGTTTCCCTTGCCTCTGGTGATGTGTCTAGTAAGAAGCTGCTCCAGCCAAGGTCAAAGAGGTTGCTGCCAATGTTCTCCTCCAGGATTTTGATGGTTTCCTGTCTCACACTTGAGTCCTTCAACCATTTTGAATTTACTTTCATGTACGGTGTAAGAAGGTGGTACACTTTCATTCTTCTGCATGTTGCTGTCCAGTTTTCTCAAACCATTTGTTGAATATCCATTGGATATTCTTTCCTGTATTATTGAAGATTAGTTGACTGTGTAGTTGTGGATCCACTCCTGGGTTTTCTATTCTGTTCCATTGATCTTTGTGTTTTTGTGCCAGTAGTATAATGTCCTGATGACTACAGTTTTGTAATGTAGCTTGAAATCCAGAATCATGATGCCTCCAGCTTTGTTTTTCCTTGTTCAGGATTGCTTTGGCTATTCAGAGTCTTTGGTGGTTTCATATGAATTTTAGGATAGTTTGTTCTAGTTCTGTGAAAAATGCTGGTGGTATTTTGATAGGGATTGTGTTAAATATGTAGATTGCTTTGGGTGGCACAGGCATTTTAACAATGCTTGTTCCAATCCATGAGCATGGAATGTTTTTCCATTTCTTTGTGTCCTCTTCAATTTCTTTCATAAGTGTTCTGTAGTTTTCAGAAAAAAAGATCTTTTACCTCTTTGGTTAGGTTTATTCCTAAGTATCTTTTTTTTTTTTTTATGCAATTGCAAATGGTATCAATTCCTTGATTTCTTTTTCTGCTACTTCATTATTGGTGTATAGAAATGCAACAGATTTCTATATGTTGATTTTATGTCCTGTGACTTTGCTGAATTCATGTATTAGTTCTAGCAATTTTTTGGTGGAGTCTTCCAGGCTTTCTACATGGAGTATCATGTTGTCTGCAAATAGTGAAAGTTTGACTTCTTCCTTGCTGACTTGGATGCCTTTTATTTCTTTTTGTTGTGTGATTGCTGAGGCTAAGGCTGCCAGTACTGTTAAATAGTAATGGTGAGAGTGGATATCCCTGTCTTGTTCCTGACCATAGGGGAAAAGCCCTCAGTGTTTCCCCATTGAGGATGATATTACCTGTGGGTCTTTCCTATGTGGCCTTTATGATATTGAGGTAGGTTCCTTCTATCCCCACACTGTAGAGGGTTTTTATCAAGAACAGTTGATGTTTCTTGTCAAGTGCTTTTTCTGTATCTATTTAGAGGATCATATGGTTCTTATCCTTTTATTAATGTGGTGTATCACATTGATTTGTAAATATTGAACCACTCCTGCAACACAGGAATAAATCCCACTTGATTATGGTGAATAATTCTTTTAATGTACTGTTCAGTTTGATTTGCTAGTCATGTTCATCAGAGATACTGGCCTGTAGTTCTCCTTTTTAGTGTGGGGTTTGGTTTTCACATTTTACATTTTAAAGTTAAAAAATAAAAAAGAACAAAAGTGTAGTCATTCCCATTTTCTGATTAGTGGTCCCTACCCTTAACCTTTATTTCTTGTTAAAAGTAGATCTTCAGGGGTTTTTTTGTTTGTTTGTTTTTTAGTTTAGTTTAGTTTAGTTTAGTTTAGTTTATTATGTTATGTTAGTCACCATACAATACATCATTAGTTTTTGATGTAGTGATGCACGATTCATTGTTTTCATATAACACCCAGTACTCCATGCAGTATGTGCCCTCCTTAATACCCATCACCAGGCTAACCCATCCCCCACCCCCTCCCTTCTAAACCCGTCAGTCTGTTTCTCAGAGTCCATTGTCTCTCGTGGTTCGTCTCCCCGTCCGATTTCCCCCCCTTCATTTTTCCATTCCTTCTCCTAATGTCCTCCATGCTATTCCTTACGTTCCACAAATAAGTGAAACTCTGTGATAATTGGCTTTCTCTGCTTGACTTATTTCACTTAGCATAATCTCTTCCAGTCCCATCCATGCTGATGTAAAAGTTGGGTATTCTTCCTTTCTGATGGTTGAGTAGTATTTCATTGTATATATGGACCACATCTTCTTTATCCAGCCAGCTGTTGAAGGCCATCTCAGCTCTTTCCACAGTTTGGCCATTGTGGACATTGCTGCTATGAACATTGGGGTGCATATGGCCCTTCATTTCACTACATCTGTGTCTTTGGGGTAAATACCCAGGAGTGCAATTGCTGGGTCATAGGGTAGCTCTATTTTTAACTTTTTGAGGAACCTCCACACTGTTTTCCAACGTGGCTGTACCAACTTGCATTCCCACCAACAGTGTAAGAGGGTTCCCCTTTCTCCAAAACCTCTCCAACATTTGTTGTTTCTTGCCTTGTCAATTTTTGCCATTCTAACTGGTGTAAGGTGGTATCTCAATGTGGTTTTGATTTGAATTTCCCTGATGGCTAATGATGAATATTTTCTTTCATGTGTCTGTTAGCCATTTGTATGTCTTCTTTTTAAAAGTGTTCATGTCTTCTGCCTATTTTTTGACTTGATTATTTGTTTTTTGGGTGTTGAGTTTGAGAAGTTCTTTATAGATCTTGGATAGCGGTCCTTTGTAGTGTCATTTGCAAATATCTTCTCCCATTCTGTGGGTTGCCTCTTTGTTTTGTTGACTGTTTCCTTTGCTGTGCAGAAGCTTTTCATCTTGATGAAGTCCCAAAAGTTCATTTTTGCTTTTGTTTCTCTTGCCTTTGGAGATGTTATCTTGAAAGAAGTTGCTGTGGCCAGTGTCAAAGAGGTTACTGCCTATGTTCTCCTCTAGGATTTTGATGGATTCCTGTCTCACATTGAGGTCTTTCATCCACTTTGAGTTTATCTTTGTGAATGGTGTTAGAGAATGGTTGAGTTTCATTCTTCTGCATGTGGCTGTCCAATTTTCCCAGCACCATTTATTGAAGAGACTGGCTTTTTTCCATTGCATGTTTTTTCCTGCTTTGTCGAAGATTATTTGACCATAGAGTTGAGGGTCCATACCTGGGTTCTCTATTCTGTTCCATTGGTCTATATGTCTGTTTTTGTGCCAGTACCATGCTGTCTTGGCGATCACTGCTTTGTAATATAGCTTGAAATTGGGCAACGTGATGCCCCCAGCCTTGTTTTTCTTTTTCAACAGTTCCTTGGCGATTCGGGGACTTTTCTGATTCCATACAAATTTTAGGGTTGTTTGTTCCAGCACTTTGAAAAATGTCATTGGAATTTTGATCAGGATGGCATTGAAGGTATAGATTGCTCTGGGTAGCATAGACATTTTAACAATGTTTATTCTTCCAATCCATGAGCATGGAATATTTTTCCATCTTTTTGTGTCTTCTTCAATTTCTTTCATGAGTGTTTTGTAGTTCCTCGAGTAAAGATCCTTTACCTCTTTGGTTAGGTTTATTCCAAGGTATCTTAGGGTTTTTGGTGCTATTGTAAATGCAATCGTTTCTCTAATTTCTCTTTGTACAGTTGCATTGTTAGTGTATAAGAAAGCAACTGATTTCTGTGCATTGATTTTGTATCCTGCCACATTACTGAATTGCTGGATGAGTTCTAGTAATTTGGGGGTGGAGTCTTTTAGGTTTTCCACATAAAGTATCATGTCGTCTGCGAAAAGAGAGAGTTTGACTTCTTCTTTGCCAATTTGAATACCTTTTATTTCTTTTTGTTGTCTGATTGCTGTTGCTAGGACTTGTAGTACTATGTTGAACAATAGTGGCGAGAGTGGGCATCCTTGACGTGTTCCTGATCTTAAGGGAAAGGCTCTCAGCTTTTCCCCATTGAGGATGATATTCGCTGTGGGTTTTTCATAGATGGATTTTATGAACTTGAGGAATATTCCCTCTATCCCTATACTCTGGAGAGTTTTAATCAGGAAAGCATGTTGTATTTTGTCAAACGCTTTTTCTGCATCAATTGAGAGGACCATATGGTTCTTCTCCCTCCTCTTATTAATGTGTCCTATCACATTGATTGATTTGCGAATGTTGAACCACCCTTGCATCCCGGGGATAAATCCCACTTGTTCGTGGTGGATGATCCTTTTAATGTATTGTTGGATCCTATTAGCTAGGATTTTGTTGAGGATTTTGGAATCCATATTCATCAGGGCTATCGGTCTGAAATTCTCCTTTTTGATGGGGTCTTTGCCTGGTTTGGGGATTAAGGTAATGCTGGCCTCATAGAATGAGTTTGGAAGTTTTCCTTCTGTTTCTATTTTTTGAAACAGCTTCAGTAGAATAGGTATTATTTCTTCTTTGAATGTTTGGTAGAATTCCCCAGGGAATCCACCAGGCCCTGGACTCTTGTTTTTGAGGAGGTTTTTGATCACTGCTTCAATCTCGTTACTGGTTATTGGCCTATTCAGGTTGTCAATTTCTTCCTGTTTCAGTCTGGGCAGCTTAAAGGTTTCCAGGAAGGCCTCCATTTCATCCAGATTGCTCAGTTTATTGGCATATGGTTGCTGATAATAATTTCTAATAATTGTTTCTATTTCCTTGGTGTTAGTCATGATCTCTCCCCTTTCATTCATGATTTTATTAATTTGGGTCCTTTCTCTTTTCTTTTGGATAAGTCCTGCCAGTGGTTTATTGATCTTATTAATTCTTTCAAAGAACCAACTTCTAGTTTCGTTGATCTGATCTACTGTGTTTCTGGTTTCTAATTCATTGATTTCTGCTCTAATTTTAATTATTTCTCTTCTAGCGCTTGGCTTAGGTGTCGTTTGTTGCTTTTTCTCTAGTTCTTTAAGGTGTAGAGTTAGTTGGTGAATTCGGGATTTTTCTATTTTTTTGGGTGAGGTTTGGATGGCTATGTATTTCCCCCTTAGGACTGCCTTTGCAGTGTCCCATAGGTTCTGGACCGATGTGTTTTCGTTCTCATTGATTTCCATGAATTGTTTAAGTTCTTCTTTGATTTCCTGGTTGACCCAAACATTCTTGAGCAGAGTGGTCTTTAGCTTCCAACTGTTTGAATTTCTGCCAAATTTTTTCTTGTGATTGAGTTCCAGTTTTAGAGCATTGTGGTCTGAGAATATGCAGGGAATAATCTCAATTTTTTGGTATCGGTTGAGACCTGATTTGTTGCCCAGTATATGGTCTATTCTGGAGAAAGTTCCATGTGTGCTCGAGAAGAATGAGTATTCTGTTGTTTTAGGGTGGAATGTTCTGTAAATATCTATGAGGTCCGTCTGGTCCAGTGTGTCATTCAAAGCTCTTGTTTCCTTGTTGATTTTCTGCTTAGATGATCTGTCCATTGCTGAGAGTGGAGTATTGAGGTCTCCTACAATTAACATATTCTTATCAATATGACTCTTTATTTTGGTTAACAGTTGGCTTATGTAGATGGCTGCTCCCATGTTGGGGGCGTAGATATTTATAATTGTTAGATCTTCTTGTTGGATAGGCCCTTTAAGAATGATAGAGTGTCCTTCTGTGTCTCTTATTACAGACTTTAGTTTAAAATCTAATTTGTCTGACATAAGAATTGCTATCCCAGCTTTCTTTTGAGGTCCGCTGGCATGGAAGATGGATCTCCATCCCTTCACTTTCAGTGTGGATGTATCTTTAGGTTCAAAATGAGTCTCTTGTAGACAGCATATGGATGGGTCCTGTCTTTTGATCCAATCCGCAACCCTGTGCCATTTTATGGGAGTGTTTAGGCCATTCACGTGGAGAGTGATTATTGAAAGATAGGAATTAATTGTCATGTTGCCTGTGAAGATGTTGTTTTTATACATTGTCCCTGTAAATTTCTGTCGTATATCACTCTTGGGGTCTTTCTCCTTTTATAGAACTCCCCTTAATATTTCTTGCAAGGCTGGCTTAGTGGTCACATATTCTTTCAGTTTCTGCCGGTCGTGGAAGCTCTGCATCTCTCCATCCATTCTAAATGAAAGCCTTGCCGGATAAAGTATTCTTGGCTGCATGTTCTTCTCATTTAGTACCCTGAGTATGTCTTGCCAGGCCTTTCTGGCTTACCAGGTCTCTGTGGATAGGTCTGACGTTATTCTGATGTTCCTCCCTCTGTACGTAAGGAATCTCTTCCTCCTAACTGCCCTTAAGATGGTTTCCTTGGTTCTAAGATTTGCAAGTTTTACTATTACATGCCAGGGTGTTGACCTGTTTTCCTTGATCTTGGGAGGCGTCCTCTCTGCCTCTAGGACTCAAATGTTTGTTTCATTCCCCAGATTAGGGAAGTTCTCAGCTACGATTTGCTCAAATACATCTTCTAGCCCTCTCTCTCTCTCCACTCCCTCCAGGATTCCAATTATTCTGACATTGGAACGCTTCACGGTGACACTTATTTCTCTGATTCTATTTTCATGGATTCTGAGTTGTTTTTCCCTGGCCTTGTCTTTTCCCTTTTTATCTATTATATTGTCTTCCAGGTCGCTTCTTCTGCCTCAGTTACCTCAGCTGTTAGATTATCTAGATTGGATTGGATCTCATTGATAGCATTTTTAAGTTCTGCCAATTCACCTTTTATTTCTGCCCTTAGAGACTGTACATTGCCATTAATCAATTTCTCCATTCTGGCTACTGTCTTCACAATTGCTACCCTGAATTCCATCTCTGACATCTTGGTTATATCTGTATCCATTTATAAATCTGCGGCAGAAGTCACAGTCTCTTGAGTCTTTCTTATTTTGGGGGTTCCTTCTCCTAGTCATTCTGTTGAGGGGTGGTTGAGGGAATGTACAGCGTCCAAATTATTGGCCATGACCCAAGCAAGATGCACCTGTTTTATAGGAACCTTAGGGCTGCTGGCCTCTTGTTCTCCAGCCTGTCTTCTGGGGGAGGGGCCCGCCGTGCTGTTACTCAGGCAACCCTGTTTGGGCAGTTGCCCTGCCCCCTGTGGCGGGGGATGGGCTCAGTGTGGGGCTTTTGTTCTCTGGCGGCTTTCCCTGGTGGCTTTCTGCGTCTCTTCTGAGAGCCAGTGCAGAAGAGATCATTTCCAACCCTCTGCCTCAGAGCAGAAAGATCGCAGTCTGTTCATCAGTGAGCTCTCCAGGCCACACTATCTCCGCTTCTGTCTGTGCTGCTATGAACTACAGCGTCCTGGGTTGTGTGCCCCTCAGCAGCACTCCCAGTCCCCGCCTCCTGGTCAGGGCACGTCTCTGCCCTTTACATTTCTAAAACCGACAGCTGCCCCCAGTTCCCATGCACCCCACCACTCCAGGTTTCAGTCCGGGGGCTGCCCTAAAGTCCTTTCCCTGCTGCTACCGGTGTGCGAGTCTGTGCCCCGTCCCCAGCGCGGGAGGCTATCGCTCACTAGCGGTGTAGGATCCCGACCGCCAGGCTCCCTCCTGCTGCCATTTATCCTCCGATATCTGCCTGCAGAATCACAGCTCCCCGCTTCATACCTCAAAATCAACTGCCTGCGATATTGTTTGTAGAGATCCAGATATATCTTCTTATATCTCAGGCTGATTTCCTGGGTGTTCAGAGTGGTCTGGTAGATATCCAGCTCAATTCAAGGACTGGTTAGAAAAGGGTCCCCTACTCCTCCACCGTCTTTTCCTCCCCTGAAGTAGATCCTCAGTAAATGATACAAAAAACAAAACATATTCTTCAAATAATGAAAAACTATATTATTTAAATAGATTTTTTAAAGACCCAAAGAAAACTTATTTTAAAAATGCAATAACCCCAATTTAAATTTCTGTGGATAGGTAAGACAGCAGACTGGATAGAGCAGAGGTGAAAATTAACTAGGAAAAGAGAAGAAATAATTGAGAATATAAGGGAAGAGACCAAAAAACAACCATGGAAACATGAAAGAGAGGTTAAGAAATATGGAGGCTAGATAAGAAAGTCTAAATATGTTTAATCTGAGACACCAAATCACAGATTCAAAAGGCCAAATGAATTTTTATTATGTTCAGTTAGCCAGCATATAGTACATCATAAGTTTTTGTGGTAGTGTTCAACCATTCGTTAGTTGCATATAACACCCAGTGATCATCCCAACACGTGCCCTCCTTAATACCCATTAGCCATTTACGCCATCCCCCTACCCCCCTCCCTTCTGTAACCCTCAGTTTGTTTCCTGGAGTCCAGAGTCTCTCATGGTTTGTCTCCCTCTCTGATTTCTTCCCATTGAGTTTTCCCTCCCTTCCCCTGTGGTCCTCCGCTCTATTCCTTATGTTCCACATAGGAACTTGACTTATTTCGCTTAGCATAATCCCCTCCATTTCCATCTATGTCAATGCAAATGGTGAGTATTCATCCTTTCTGATGGGTGAGTAATATTCCGTTGTATATATGTACCGCATCTTCTCTATCCATTCATCTGCTGAAGGGCCTCTCAGTTCCTTCCACAGTTTGGCTATTGTGGACATTGCTGCTATGAACTATGGGGTGCATGTGCCCCTTCTTTTTACTGCCTACGTATCTTTGGGCTAAATACCTAGTAGTGCAATTGCTGGGTCATAGGGTAGCTCTATTTTTAATGTCTTGAGGAACCTCCATACTGTTTTCCAGAGTGGCTGTACAAGCTTGCATTCCCACCAACAGTGCAAGAGGGTTCCCCTTTCTCCACAACTTTGCCAACACTTGTTTCCTGTCTCGTTAATTTTGGCCATTCTAACTGGTGTAAGGTGGTATCTCAATGTGGTTTTGATTTGGATTTCCCTGATGGCTAGCGATGTTGAACTTTTTTTTATGTGTCTCTTAGCCATTTGTATGTCTTCTTCAGAGAAGTGTCTTTTCATATCTTCTGCCCATTTCTTTTTTTTTTTTTTAAAGATTTTTATTTATTTATTTGAAAGAGAGAGCGATAGCGAGAGCAGGAACACAAGCAGGGGGAGTGGGAGAGGGAGAAGCAGGCTTCCTGCCGAGCAGGGAGCCTGATGTGGGACTCGATCCCAGGACCCTGGGATCATGACCTGAGCCGAAGGCAGAAGGCAGACGCTTAACGACTGAGCCACCCAGGCGCCCCTGCCCATTTCTTGACTGGTTTGTTTTTTGGGTGTTGAGTTTGAGAAGTTCTTTATAGATCTTGGATATCAGCCCGTTATCTGAAATGTCATTTGCAAATATCTGCTCCCATTCTCTGGATTGCCTCTTAGTTTTGTTGACTGCTTCCTTTGATGAGCAAAAGCTTTTTTATCTTGATGAAGTCCCAAACGTTCATTTTTGCTTTTGTTTCTCCTGCCTTTAGAGACGTGACTTGAAAAAGTTCTTGTGGCCAGTGTCAAAGAGGTTATTGCCTATGTTCTCCTCTAGGATTTAATGGATTCCTGTCTCACATTGAGGTCTTTCACCCATTTTATCTTTGTGTATGGAGTAAGAGGATGGTCTGGTTTCATTCTTCTGCATGTGGTTGTCGAGTTTTCCCAGCACCATTTATTGAAGAGACTGTCTTTTTTTTCCCATTCGATGTTCTTTCCTGCTTTGTCGACGATTAGTTGACCGTAGAGGTGAGAGTCCATTTCTGGGGTCTCTACTCTGTTCCATTGATCTATGTGTCTGTTTTTGTGCCAATACCATACTGTCTTAACTACAGCTTTGTAATATAGCTTGAAGTCAGGCATTGTGATACCTCCAGCTTTGGTTTTCTTTTTGAACATTCCCCTGGCAATTCGGGGTCTTTTCTGTTCCATAGCAATTTTAGGATTATTTGTTCCAGCTCTGTGAAAAATGTCAATGGTATTTAGAAAGGGATTGCATTGAAAGTTTAAATTGCTCTGGGTAGCATAGACATTTTAACGATATTTATCTTTCCAATCCATGAGCATGGAATGTTTTTCCGTCTCTTTGTGTCTTCCTCAATTTCTTTCATAAGTGTTCTGTAGTTTCTAGAGTATAGATCCTTTACCTGTTTGGTTAGGTTTATGCCTAGGTATATTATGGTTTTTGGAGCTCTTGTAAATGGAATTCTCATTATGGAACATTATGAATATTAAGATAAATAGCAAGACATCCAAATCTAGACCCATAATAGCGTAACTGCAGTAAACACACAAAGAAAAAGAATTCTTTTCTCCCCCCCAAGAGTAAAATCTTTAAAGCCACCAAAAACTGTGGGGAAAAGGAGCAGAGTGGGGAACAGATTATGTTCAAAGGAGAAACAGGCAAACAGCTATTTTCTAAAGAGCAATTATGAAAGACAAAGGGCAGTGGAATGACATTTTCTGTAGGATCAAAGAAAATAACTATTCACCTAGGATTCTCTATGCTGTGAAAATGTATATCAAGAGTAAGAGGAAATAAAGACATTGTTATTTATTTTTTAAAGATTTTATTTATTTGGAAGAGAGTGAGAGAGAAGGAGCGAGAGAGGGAGAACAAGTGGGTGGAGGGGCAGGGAGAGAGGGAGAAGCAGACTCCATGCTGAGCAGTGAGCCTGAAGTGGGGCTCAATCCCAGGACCCTGGGATCCTGACCTGAGCCAAAGGCAGACACTTAATCAACTGAGCCACCCAGGAGCCCAATAAAGACATTTTAAACAGAGATTCATTACCTGGCAGTTCTCACTCATGAAAATTTTAAAGAATGTACATAAACAAATGGAAGAAAAATAATCCCAAATAGAAATTCTGAGATGCAAGAGGACAGGGAAAAAAAATAAATATGTAGTTCAGTTTAAATGGACGCTGACAGTATCATATAAAAGCTATAAAAATGTCGAGTATTTTTTAAAGATACAAGAGAGAATTAAAACACAAAGCAACAATACACATTAGTTTGGAGCCATGCAAATTGAGTTAAAAGTATTCAAAACTCCTTGCATTATCATTATCCATGAACAGAGAGAAGAAAACCCTCACCAAGATATCATCATATCAAGAGTGGCAATGTATGCAACAGACGAATGAAATCACAACTAAATTCAGTTTACCTAAGAAACGCAAGGCTGGTTTCACATGAGCACATAATGTAATTCACCACATTGACAAATTTTTAAAAAATTATCTCAATATATGCAAAACAAACATCTATTATCTTTCAACATTCATGATAAAACTTAGAAAACTAGTAGTATAAGGGAACTTTGTTAATATATTTGTAACAGAAAGACCCTAGGTGACCCCATAATAAATGCCCTGTGGTGTTCTCAGCTTTTATAATCCTTTTCCCTTAAGTGTAGCCAAGATCTGTGACTTGACTCTAGCCATTAGAAAATGGCAAATGTAACGGAATTTTGCAGATACAATTGTTAATTTTGAGTTAATCAGAAGGGGATTATTCTGTGTAAGCCTGATTTAAGCAGGTGAAGCCCTTAAAAGAGGACTGAGGCCTCTCTGCAGTGAAATTCTCCTTGTTGGCCTCATGAAGCAAGCAGCCATATTGTGGAGGCTTACATGGCCAGGAACAAGGAACAGCCTTGCTATAGACTGAATATTTGTTCCCCCCACTCCCAAATTCATGTATTAGGTCTTAATGTTCAATGTAATAATATTTGGAGGTGGGGGCTTTGGGAAGTGATTAAGTCATGAAGGTGGAGCCCTCATGAATGGGATTAGTGCCCTTATAAATAAAGGATACCTGAGAGAGCTCCCGTGGCCCTGTGCCTTATGAGGAAACAGAGGAAGACCAGCATCCATGAACCAGGAAGCCGGCCCTCACTGGACACTGAATCTGCCAGTGCCTTGATTTTGGACTTCCCAGCCTCCAGAATTGTGGGAAACAATAAAATAAGACAGTTTAGCAAGATAGGTGAATCTAAGCTCAATATGCAAAGTAATTTTATTTCTATAAGCTAGCAACAAACAGGAAATGAAATTGATTTTTTAAAATAACATTTATAATGGGGTCAAAATATTAAATAACTGGGAATAAATCTAAAAAATATCTGCAGGACCTTTATAAGAAATTTTTTAAACATTGAGAGTTAATCAATTAAAATACTGTTAGGAAAACTCAGTATTATGTCTTTTCCCTATAAACTATCTATAGATTCAATGCAATTCTAATCAGAATCATTGCTTTGTAAAGCTTGACAAGTTGATTATAAAAGACCTATGGAGCCTTTCCCCCTTTATTCTTTCTATTTCCACATTTTCAGTTCAAAAGCATAGAAACAGAAACAGGGATCTGTGGTGGCCCTGAGTGAGGTGTTGGAGCCTGGATAGAATGGGGAAGGCATAAAAGTGGGAGAGCCACCCTGCACAGTGTTGGAACACCCCTGAAAGGACAACAACATAGAATGTGCTATTGCAGACTGAAGGGAAAGAACAGCCCAGCATGGGTTTTCAGAGCCTGTGGGGGCAGTCAATCATCTGCAGAAGACGTGGCCTGGCACAGGGTGTCTGAGAAAGGAGATATTTACATGTCTCAAAGTACTTCCCCCAAAATACTAATTAATTATAAAGTGGAAAGTTAACATTCCAGAGGAGAAACCTGGCAGATATTACCTCCAGGATCAATGCTAACATGACCAACAATGGGACAAATCAAAATTGTAGGTCTCATGATAGGATGCAATGAGAAGAGTAGAGGACCACTTCATACTCTTGCTAAAAATGTATGAAATGATTTTTTAAAAAAGATTTTATTTATTTATTCATGAGAGACAGAGGAGGGGGGGGAGAAGCAGGCTCCCAAGGAGCAGGGAGCCCGATGTGGGACTCGATATCAGGACCCTGGGATCATGACCTGAGCCGAAGGCAGATGCTTAACCATCTGAGCCACCCAGGCTCCCCTGATCTGAACTTTTTTAAAGTTGTTTTTTTCTTGGTGTTGTTTTTTTCTTTTTTGTAATTTGTCAGAGAGAGAGAGAAAACACAAGCAGGGGGAGCGGCAGGCAGAGGGAGAAGCAGGGTTCCCACTGAGCAGGGAGCCTGATGCAGGACTTGATCCCAGGACACCAGGATCATGACCTGAGCCGAAGGCAGTTGCTTAACCAACTGAGCCACCCAGGCGTCCCTGATCTGAATTTTATCATAAGGAGACATAAGAAAAACCCACATTGAAAGACATTCTACATTACTGGAATTAACTGTTTAAAAGATTAAAAGTTGTGAAAATTAAGGAAAGACTAAGGAACGATTCTAAACTGAAGGAACTAAGAGACACAACATCTGAATTAAATACATGGCTCTGAACAGGACCTTCCTTGCGTATAGGATATTACAGACAAGTGACAAAACTTAGAAATATGAGGATTAAATGATAGAATGTACAGGGTGCCTGGGTGGCTCAGTTGGTTAAGCGTCTGCCTTCAGCTCAGGTCATGATTCCAGGGTCCTGGGATCGAGCCCCATGTCGGGCTCTCTGCTCAGTGGGGAGCCTGCTTCTCCCTCTCCCTCTGCCTGCCGCTCTGCCTACTTGTGCTCTCACTGTCAAATAAATAAAATCTTTAAAAAAAAAATGATAGAATGTATAGTTGACATGGTTTGAATGGGTGCACTTATATGCAGATGCTTTCAATAAATACATGATAGTACTGTAAATGTATTTTCTCTTATGATTTAAATAACATTTTCTTTTCTCTAGCTTACTTTATTGGAAGAATATAATATGGAATACATATAACATACAAAACACAGTTTCATTGACTGTTCTGGTACCAGTAAGTTTTCTGGTCAACAGCAGATTATTAGTAAAGTCAAAAGTTGGGGAGTCAAAAGTTATTCACGTATTTCTGACTGCAATGGGTCAGTGCCCCTAACCCCCACATTATTCAAGGGTTAATTGTATTAGAGCTAATTGTCTGATTGTCAGGGTCATATTTTTAAGTTTTGTCACTTGTCAGGGTTGTACAGTAGTCATGTGGAATGTACTGATTTGTAGGATATAAATGCTATGGCAATCAGGCATAATCTAACAATTTACTTGCAAATGGTTCTGGGGGAAAACGTTCTTTTCTCTTTCTCTAATTTTTCTTTTCTCTAATTTTAAGACTGTCTTCAAAAAGTAAATCAAAAATAAACAGAAAAGGTGAAAAGTTTTAGGCAAATCTTATTTCACCATGAGGAAAGAGCTATGAATCAGTACTTAAAATTAAAATTATACATAGGTTTTATGGCACTATAAAAATTGTAATACATACAAACATTGACAATAGCCTTAGCAGCAATATATCAAAATGATGTCTGTGTAAATCTCCAGGTCCATATGTAGTAATATAAACTGGAAAATACTAAAAGGCTATCAATTAACACCCCTGAAGTACTAATGACAATTTGGTTGGTTGGGTGCTGTTTAAAAAGCTGGTATTTGGGCAGCTTGAAGCATGTAAAACCCAACAGTGCTGGTCTCCATGTATAAAACCTGCTTAAAAGTTAATTAGGTGCCAAGAAACATAGCTTAAAATATTATATAAACTTTCATTACACACATGATCCAGAACTATTTTCCTTTATTCAAGATTTTCACACGATATGTTTAGTAGGACACAATTAAGATGTTATACAAACATCCAGTAAATAAATTTTTAATGTTTGTCTTTCAGAACATATAATTTTTCTTCAAAATCTGTAAATATTCTTTTGAAGATTTCACTAGTAGATCGTCATTTACATGTGATTCATAAGTAGATTCTAAAGAGGAGGTCATACACCATGAGTCTGATTCAAATTCAGCAGCAGCTGAAAAGAAAAAGAATTACATTCTTTATCTAAAATACTTTGTAGTTAACTACAAGTTAGTAAAAAACAAAGTTGAAGCCTTATGAGTGTTAAAAAGAATGAAAAACATCTACATAGAACTACAATATAAAATACAAGATTACTTTTAAATATATTTTGCTCATGGTTGCCCAGTGAGTTAATTGCTATTGTGGATAAATATCAGAGCTTCTAGTTTTCTCATTACAAGATGAAATTACAAGATGATGACAGAGCCCACCCCTGAACAATCATATACTAGAAACTGAAAAATCAAACAGGCAATTTTAGAGTTGAATATACCATGACAGGTATAAAACAAGACACTATAAGAACACACAAAAGGGACATCCTAGTTTTCTATCAATACTGCCTGCTTTTTGGTGGAGGTGATATGTAAGTTGATACCTGAAGTACAAGGAAAAAGTGGGCCAGGTGGAGGGAAGACACATATACAAAGAACATATACAAAGAGTGAGGAAGAACACTTGTGGAATTGCAAGTAGTCTACGCTGAAGAGGTGCTAGAGCAAAGCAACAGAGTAGGGTAAGTAGCGACAGAGAAGGCTGAATAATCTGGCAAGAACCAAATTGACTTGGGTGTTTTTATTCCATATAAGGAACTTGGAATTTTATTCAATGGCAAAAGGTAAACCAATGACTGGAGATTTAAATATCACCTGTCAAGTGACAGCTATATGGACTATAGTTGCTTAACTATTACTAAGACAAGTCTGAGTTTTTTGGTCTTATACCACTAGCAGAAACAAGAATTTGAGAAAGCCCACATATTCAGGTTGACGGTTCCATAGGAATGGCAGAAGTGAAGGAAGATTATAGCCAGAAATAATAATAGATACATAGACATTTGGATATTTTTTAAAGTCTGAATGAACACGATGACTAAATGAGGAATAAGTAAGTTCATCATTATGTTAATGCTTTACATTTTTTATTGGCTATATATTTAAAAAAATTAATGTAGTACCTATTATCCAAACCATGGAAAGGGATGCCATTTACTATTCATAGTTTATTTCAGAAATCAATGACCATCTTAATTCATAAATTTGGCAACATACCTTCTAGTTCTCTAGTTATATTCCTTTCCATCTCCTGCTGAGATATGTCCATCTGAAATAAGTCAAATATTATTTATAATGTTCAAGTTAAACAAGAGACATTATTGTAGGAACTATATATAGCTTATGAAATGTGGTCTTTAAATAACACTTTTAGAGACTAAAACTAAGTTAGGGATTGCTGAAATAGAAAGATAATGACATAAATAAAATAAATCCCTACTTATTTTAATCTTAGGTAACTGAGAAGAAACATATGTAATGCTATTTAGATGAATCTGATAAAAAGTACAATTAATATTGGTCTATTGAATATACATACTTTCTGGAAGAAGAGGAAGATGGCGGAGGAGTAGAGGACCGTAGTTTTGTCCGGTCCCTGGAATTCAGCTGGATAGCTTTCAAATCATTCTGAAGACCTGTGAACTCAACCTGAGATCTAAGAAAAGAACTGTTGCAATTCTACAAATAGGAAAGCGACCACTTTCTACAAGGTAGGAGGTGTGGAGAAGCGAATCGGCGGTGATCCATAGGAAGATAAACCGTGGGGGGGAGGGAGCCTCCATAAGCCAGCTATCAGAAAGTGATAAAGCAGTGGTGTGCAAATCAGAACTTGTAGAAGTCTGCTCCGGTGAGGGACATCCTGCTTGAAAGGCACTCAGGTGCAGAAGCAGGGTGGAATCCTAGGTGGGACGGCCTTATCTCAGGATCCCCAGGGTCACAGAAAGAATGGGGGTGCCTGAGTATGGGAGAGTTCCCAGGCATTTGAGCAGTGAAGCCGGCTGCAATCAGAGAGCTGAGGAGGGGGCGTTCAGCTCAGTGTTGCCATAAACCACAAACTGCAGCCAGTTGGGCGACCGCTCTCAGAGCAGGGGCCATACAAGTGGCAGAACCAGGGCAAGACCTCCCTCCCTCTCCCAGGAGGAGTGGCACGAATGCATGCCACAGGAGACTGCAAAGTTTGGAAACTCCAAAGGGGGTTGCATGGCTGAGATAAAAATGTTCAGTCACAGGCTGGGTGTACACAGAATGCAGACAGAAACCAGGGAGGCGAGAGTGATTGACAGCTTCTCCATGAGGGCACACTGAGGAGTGGAGGGTGCCAGCTTTCAGCTCCAGGGCTGGACACTGGGAGGCTGACATTTTCATTCTCATCCTATAAAGTGGTGTGGAAAGCCTTCAGGGAACAAAAGCCACATAGAGCAATCCCGAGGCCCGGACTTAGCCTGGCCCCCTGGCAAGGGCAGTGCAGTACTGCTGGAGCAAAGACTCCTGAGAATCAGCACCACAGGCCTGTCCTCCAGAAAATCAGCAAGAACATCTGGCTAAGACCAAGTTTACCGATCACACAGAAATGCAAAACACCAGCACTAGAGGAAAATACTATATAGAATTCATGGCTTTTTCTCATGATTCCTCAATCTCTCAATTGTAATTTTTGTTTTCCTTTTCAACCAATTTCTTATTTTATCAACTCGTTTTTTAAAACTTTTTCAATGTTCATTTTTATAATTACATTCTATACTTTCATTGTATTTAATTTTATTTTTGCATATACAGAAGTTTTTCTTTCTTTACAATTTTGGGGTGTAGTTTCTTCTAACAAACAGACCAAAATATACCCAGAATCTACTGTATTGCTCTGTTCTCATCACCTGTCTGATTATATTCTCTTTCGCCTTTAATTCTTATCTATTTTTTTGGTTTCAGGTCTCCTCTGATTTGTTAAGAGTAGATTTCTCTGGGGTCGTTGTTGCTATTTTAGTATTTCGTTCTCTCATTCATCTATTCTTCTCTAGACAGAATGACTAGATGGGAAAACTCACCTCAAATAAGAGAACAAGAGACAGTACTGACTGACAGGGACCTAATCAGTATGGATAAAAGTAGGATGTTGGAATTAGAGCTTGGAATAACAATTATAAAGATGCTAGCTGGGCTTGAAAAAGCACAGAGGACACTACAGAATGCCTTTCTGGAGAAATAAAAGAACTAAAAGCTTAACAAATCGAAATCAAAAGGCTATTAATGAGATGCAGTAAAAAATGGAGGCTCTACAGTATGGAGGTTCCTCAAGAAGTTAAAAATAGAGCTACCCAATGACCCAGTAATTGTACTACAAGGTCTTTACCCCAAAGATGCGAATGTAGTGATCAGAAGGCGCACCTGGACACCAATTTTTATAGCAGCAATATCCACAATAGCCAAACTGTGGAAACAGCCCAAATGTCCATCGACAGATGAATGGATAAAGAAGATGTGGTATATATAAATACAATGGAATATTACTACGCCATCAAAAGGATGAAATCTTACAATTTACATTGACGTGGATGGAAATGGAGGGTATTATGCGGAGAGAAAAGTCAATCAGAGAAAGACAATTATCATATGGTTTCATACATATGTGAAATATAAGAAAAAGTGCAGAGAATCGTAGGGGAAGGGAGAGAAAACTAAAATGGGAAGAAACCAGAGAGGGAAACAAACCATGAGAGACTCTTAACTATAGGAAACAAACTGAGGTTTGCTGGAGGGGAGGTGGGTGGGGGGATGGGCATGAAGGAGGGCACGTGATGTGCAGAGCACTGGGTGTTATATACAACTGATGATTAACTGAACACTACATCTGAAACTAATGATATATCATATGTCAGCTAACTGAAGAGAAATTTCAGGAGTGCCTGGGTGGCTCAGTTGGTTAAGCGGCCGCGTTCGGCTCAGGTCATAATCCCAGGGTCTTGGGATCGAACCCATGGGCTCCTTGCTCAGCGGGGAGTCTGCTTCTCCCTCTCTGTGCTCTCTCTCTCACTATCTCTGTCTCTGTGGCAAATAAATAAATATGTTCTTTAAAATAAAATGAAATTTTAAAAAATTTATCATATACATATGGGTAATGGTGAAATGAAACATTATTTTTTTAAAGATTTTATTTATTTATTTGACAGAGAGACCAGCGAGAGAGGGGACACAAGCAGGGGGAGGGGCAGAGGGAGAAGCAGGCGCCCGCAGAGCAGGGAGCCCAATGCGGGGCTCGATCCCAGGACCCTGGGATCATGACCTGAGCCGAAGGCAGATGCGTAATGACTGAGGCACCCAGGCGCCCCAATAAAACATTATTTACTTATCTTTTCCAGACGGACTGAGCTATACTTAATAAAAATTATGTATTTAAAATAAAAAAAAAAATTGGAGGCTCTGCTATGATAAATGAGGCAGAAAGGAGAAGTAGTGATGCAGAAGACAAAATAAAATGATGGAGTATAGGGGCACCTGGGTGGCTCAGTCGTTAAGTGTCTGCTTTTGGCTCAGGTCATGATCCCATGGTCCTGGGATCGAGCCCCGCGTCGGGCTCTCTGTACAGCGGAAAGCCTGCTTCTTCCTCTCCCATGCCCCCTGCTTGTGTTCCCTCTCTTGCAGTGTCTCTCTCTGTCAAATAAATAAATAAAATCTTTTTAAAAAATTTAAAAAAATTTAAAAAATGATGGAGAATAAAGAAACTGAGAAAAAAAGAGAGATAAACAACTACTGGATCATGAGGTGAGAATTCAGGAGATAAGTGATACCATAAAGTGGAACAATAGTAGAATAATTGGGATCCCAGAAGAAGAGGAAAGGGGGGGGGTGGCAGAAGGTATATTTGAGAAATTATAGCAGAGAACCTCCCTAATCTGGGGAAGGAAACAGGCATTCAAATCCAGGAGGCACAGAAACCCCAACCCCCTTCAACATCAATAAAAACAGGTCCACACCTCAACATAGAGTAGTGAAGCCTGCAAATTTCAGAGACAAAGAGAAAATCCTGAAAGCAGCTCAGCACAAGAGGTCCTTAACCGACAAGGGTAGAAACATTAGACTGGCAGCAGACCTAACCACAGAGACCTGGCAGGCCAGAAAGGACTGGCATGATATATTCAGGGTGCTAAACGAGAAAAATATGCAGCCAAGAGTACTGTATTTATCCAGCAAGGCTGTCATTCAAGCTTGAAGGAGAGAGAAAGAGTTTCCAGGACAAACAGAAACTAAAACATTTGTGATCACTAACCCAGCCCTGCAAGAAATATTAAAGGGGATCCTTTACGCAGAGAGAGCCCCAAAGTAACACAGACCAGAAAGGAACAGCGACAATGTACAGAAACAGTGACGTTACAGATAGTACAATGGCACTAAATTCGTATCTTTCAATAGTTACCCTGAATGTAAATGGGCCAAATGCCCCAATCAAAAGATGCAGGGTATCAGATTGGATAAAAAAGCAAGACCCATCGATATGCTGTCTGCAAGAGACTCATTTTAGACCCAAGGACACCTCCAGATTGAAAGTGAGGGAGTGGAAAACCATTTATCATGCTAATGGACATCAAAAGAAAGCTGGGGTAGCAATCCTTGTACCAGACAAATTAGATTTTAGACCAAAGACTGTAATAAGAGATGAGGAAGGACACTATCATAATGACTTAAAGGGGTCTATCCAACAAGAAGATCTAACAATTGTAAATATGTGTGCCCCTAACATGGGAGCAGCCAATGACATAAACCAATTAATAATAAAATTAAAGAAACACATTGATGATGATACAATAATAACAGTGAATGACACACTGGACTGTGGGAAACAGACCTCCACAACAACCACTGGTGCATGTTCGTTCAGACTCCGAGATCTCTGAGAAAACTCGATTTGCTGGGTTAAAAATAAGCCGAAAGGATCAGAGTGAATTGCCCTTGGGACGTGTGTGGTCTGTTCTAAAGTACGCAGCAGAAGATGTTTTGTAGATAGGAAGCCACCTGTAAACAGCACACTGTGCACTCCCCTCTTGGTTCCCTTGCCCTGTAAATAGCACACTGTGCACTCCCCTCTTTGTTCCCTTGTCCTGCTTTAAAGATTCTTATCATACACGCGGGACTAATCCTATGTACATGGAAGAATGTGCCTTACTAAGCCCATGCTGTAAATCATTAGAGATCTATAGCGCTGTAGAAGGTATATAAGATTATGGAAAATAAACCTCGGGACCTTGGGCTGATTGCTCGGGGTCCCCTGTGCCTCGCAAAACTGGCATCTCTTTTCCTCAGTTCCTTCACCGCCCCAGGTCCACGACTCTCTGAGGTCGACACTGGACCAGATGCACTTCACAGATAGATTCAGAGCATTCCAACCTAAAGCCACAGAATACACATTCTTCTCGAGTGCACATGGAACTTTCTCCAGAAGACATCACATACTGGGTCACAAATCAGGTCTCAACCGGTACCAAAAGTAGGGGATCATTCCCTGCAGAGTTTCAGACCACAACGCCTTGAAACTTGAACTCAATCACAAGAGGAAATTCGGAAAGAACTCAAATACATGGAATGTAAGAGCATCCTATTAAAGAATGAATGGGTCAACCAGGAAATTAAAGAAGAATTAAAAGAATTCATGGGAACAAAGGAAAATGAAAACACAACTGTTCAAAGCCTTTGGGATGCAGCAAAGGCAGTCCGGGGAGGGAAGTAGAGAGCAACAACAGCCTTTCTCAAGAAACAAGAAAGGTCCTAAATACACAACCTAACCTTACACCTAAAGGAGCTGGAGAAAGAACAGCAAATAAAGCCGAAACCCAGCAGGAGAAGAGAATTAATAACGATCAGAGCAGAAATCAATGAAATAGAAACCAAAAGAACAGTAGAACACAGCAACGAAACTAGGAGCTGGCTCTTTGAAAGAATTAATGGGATCGATAAACCCCTGGCCAGACTTAGCAAAAAGAAAAGAGAAAGGATCCAAATAAATAAAATCCTGAATGAAAGAGGAGAGATCACAACCAACACCAAGGAAATACAAACAATTTTAAGAACATATTAGGAACGACGATACGCCAACCAACTAGGCAATCTGGAAGAAATGGATGCATTCCTAGAGAGGTAGAAACTACCAAAACTGAAACAGGAAGAAACAGAAAACCCGAACAGACCCACAACCAGCAAGGAAATTGAAGCAGTAATCAAAAATCTCGCAAGAAACAAAACTCCAGGGCCGGATGGCTTCCCTGGGGAGTTCTAACAAACACTTAAAGAGGAATTAATGCCTATTCTTCTGAAGCTGTTTCAAAAAATAGAAATGGAAGGAAATCTTCCAAACTCTTTCTATGAGGCCAGCATTACCTTGATCCCAAAACCAGACAAAGACCCCACCAAAAAGGAGAATTACAGACCAATATCCCTGATGAACACGGATGCAAAAATTCTCATCAACATACTCGCCAATAGGAGCCAACAGTACATTAAGAGGATTATTCACCCCAACCTAGTGGGACTTATTCCTGGGTTGCAAAGGTGGTTCAACATCTGCAAATCAATCATCGTGATACGCTACATTAATAAAAGAAAGGACAAGAACCATATGATCCCCTCAATGGATGCAGAAAAAGCATTTGACAAAGTACAGCATGCTTTCTTGATTAAAACTCATAACGGTGCAGGGATGGAGGGCACATACCTCAATACCATAAAAGCCATGTATGAAAAGCCCACAGCATATATCATTCTCAATGGGGTAAACCTGCGAGCTTTTCCCCTAAGGTCAGGAACACGGCAGGGATGTCCACTCTCACCACTGCTGTCCAACATAGTACTAGAAGTCCTAGCCTCAGCAATCAGACAATGAAAAGAAATAAATCGTATCAGAATTGGCAAAGAAGAAGTCAAACTCTCACTCTTTGCAGGTGACATAATACTCTAGGTGGGAAACCCAAAAGACTCCACCCCCAAATTGCTAGAACTCATACAGGATTTCAGCAAAGTGGCAGGATATAAAATCAATGCACAGAAATCAGTTGCATTTCTATACACTAACAATGAGACAGAAGAAAGAGAAATTAAGGAGTCGAACCCATTTACAATTGCACCAAAAACCATAAGATACCTAGGAATCAACCTAACCAAAGAGGCAAAGGATCTGTACTATGAAAACTATAGAAAACTCATGAGAGAAACTGAGGAAGACACAAAGAAATGGAAAAACGCTCCATGTTCATGGATTGGAAGAACAAATTTGTTAAAATGTCTATGCTACCGCTACCCAGAGCAATCTGTGCATTCAATGCAATCTCTATCAAAATACCATCAACTTGTTTCACAGAGCTGGAACACATCATCCTAAAATTTGTACGGAACCAGGAAAGACCCCGAATAGCCAAAGGAATGTTGAAAAAGAAAACCAAAGCTGGTGGCATCACAATTCCGGACCTCAAATTCTATGACAAAGCTGTAATCATCAAGACAGTATGGTACTGGCACAAAAACAGACACATGGGCCAATGAAACAGAACAGAGAACCCAGAAACGGACCCTCAACTCTATGGTCAACTAATCTTCGACAAAGCAGGAAAGAACAGCCAAGGGAAAAAAGACAGTCCCTTCAACAAATGGTGTTGGGAAAAGTGGACAGCCACACGCAGAAGAATGAAACTGGACCATTTTCTTACACCATACACAAAAATGGACTCAAAATGGATGTAAGACCTAAATGTGAGACAGGAACCCATCAAACTCCTGGAGGAGAACACAGGCAGCAACTTCTGTGACCTGGGCCACAGCAACTTCTTGCTAGACACATCTCCAAAGGCAAGGGAAACAAAGACTTCATCAAGATAAAAAGCTTTTGCACAGCAAAGGAAGCGGTCGACAAAAACAAAAGACGACTGACAGAATGGGAGAAGATATTTGCAAATGACATGTCAGATAAAGGGCTAGTATGCAAACTCTATATAGAAAGAACTTATCAAACTCAACACCCAAAGAACAAATAATCCAGTCAAGAAACGGATGGAAGACGTGAACAGACATTTCTCCAAAGAAGACATTCAAACGGTCAACAGACACTTGAAAAAATGCCCAACATCACTCGGCATCAGGGAAATAAATACACATCAAAACCACAATGAGATATCAGCTCACACCTGCTGGAATGGCTAAAATGAACAAGTCAGGAAACAACAGATGTTGGCAGGGATGCAGACAACGGGGAACCCTCTTACACTGCTGGTGGGAATGCAAGCTGGGACAGCCACTCTGGAAAACAGTATGGAGGTTCCTCAAAAACTTGAAAATAGAGCTACCCAATGACCCAGCAATTGCACTACTAGGATTTACCCCAAAGATACAAATGTAGTGATCCGAAGGGGCACCTGCATCCCAATGTTTACAGCAGTTTTATGTATTTGAGAATGAGAGCTAGAGAGAGAGAGAGTGCACGAGTGGGGGGAAGGGCCGAGGGAGAGGGTGTAGCAGACTCTCACTGAGCAGAGAGCCTGAAGTGGGGCTCTGTCCCAGGACCCTGGAATCATACCTGAGCTGAAGACAGACACTTAACTGACTGAGCCACCAAGGCACCCCTCAGTACCCTACTTTAGACCCCATTTTGGGCATTGAATGAAAGGATACCTTTTATAAGAAAGGTCTAAGGAAGAACATTCTAGATGGGAATACTTGTAATATACAGTTGATCCTTGACCAACGTGTGTTTGAACGGTACAGGTCTACTCTACTTACACATGGACTTTTTTTGATACTGCATTGGAGTGTCTTTTCTCTTATGTTTTTCTTAATAACATTTTTGTTCTAGCTTATTTTATTGTGAGGATATAGTATATAGTACCTGCAATGTACGAAACACGTGTTAATGGATTATTTAATGTTATGGGTAAGGCTTCCAGAAGATAGAGAAATTAAGTCGAACTAGGCTATTAGTAGTTTAGTTTTTTAGATTCCATGCATAAGTGAAATCATATGGTATTTGCCTTTCTCTGAGTTATTTCACTTAGCAAAATACTGGGTCTACCAATGTTGTCACAAATGGCAAGATCCCATTCTTTTTTATAGCTGAGTAATATTTCATTATATACATATAACACATCTTCTTTATCCATTCGTCTATTGATGGACACTGAGGTTGCTTCCATACTCTCGTTATTGTAAATAATGTTTCAAAAAACACAGGGGTGCATACAACTTTTCGAATTAGTGTTTTCATTTTCTTTGGGTAAATACTCAGTAGTGGAAGTATTGAATTGTATCATATTTCTATTTTTAATTTTTTGAGGAACCACAACACTTTTTGACAGTAACATTATATTCAGGATTTATAAAACGAATAATCTGACAACATTACTAGACAGGCCTTGTAAAATTAATAACTCAATACCACTTGATGGGAGAAACTTTTATTGAAGCAATTTTATAATACCATTAACAAATACTATGTAAAATATAAACTACTTTTTCATATGACGTGACTTAAGGAACTACCAATGTAATGTTATTATCTTTTCCCCAAAAGCTCTTTTCCTAAATATTTACTTCTGTGACCTTTGTTTATTTCAAGGTAAGAATTGTGCTTCGTAGAAATAGCTTGAAGTCCATTAATAAATAGAACACATCTGCAATTTTATTTATACTTTTCCATTTATCAAAAATATAGGCGGGTAAGAAAATTATACACAGAAAAACAATGTACCAATGTATCAGCAAATTTTAATTTGAAGAATTATTAACTAGAAGGATTTTCTCATAACTGTTAGTTTTCAAACTATGCCCATAGTAATCTAACGTTCCACTGGGGACAAAGCAGGATTGAGGGACAAGGAAGTCTACAGGTGTAGTCTCATCTCTCCTTTAGCTAAACAGCTCTACCTGTCTCTGTTTTATATAATACAGTTTAATGCAAAAAAAAAAAAAAAATTCAAGTTCTATTCTTTGGGAAAAAAGTTTTTCCAAAGGTATAAAAGTCACTCACTTCGTCAAAGTCCCTAATTTTACATAAGAGACAAAAAGGCCCCAGAGAGATTGCAGTTTGCCTGAGGTCAAAAAACCACCTAGCTGCAAGCCAGGAATGTGGTTTAGGTCTTACTGAGCCTAGAGTTTTATGCCAGTTACTTCCTCATATTCAGGAACAATGCATGCATTTTTAACTATAACTCAGAGAATATGAATACATAAAACTTTGTCATGTGGCTCAATAATGTTCAGGCATTAGGCACAAAATAGCTTTCTAACTAAAGTATAAATTTTAAAGTCATGAACAAAAAGAAAGGAACAGAAGTTATCTTAACTCCTTTTAGTAACAGTCAACATGTGCAATTTATAAGCATAAATTTTTTTAACCAAAGGACAAGGAACTTGAAGGAGAAAATCTTTAGTCGAACCAAAGAACCTGAAACTGAGGAAATTCTTCCTTGAAAGAATTATTCATTTCCTTCAAATAAAACTTTGTTTATCCAAATCAATCAACAAATGAGTTACCTATGTTGTGGGTTATTTATAGCAAAATTTAAAACGCACAACAGATTTCTCTTTACCATCTAGCATGCTCTGTCCAACCTCTCATCATTAGTTGGTATGTACAAAAGACATGATTAACTTTAATTAGAATTTAAATCAAGTCAGAAATTATAGGTAAACCTTCATTTCCATGTGAGGACTTTTCTCTACCTTCCTCACGACAGGAAGGGAGATTTACCTAAAGGGTGAATTTGGGAGAAGGCACTAAGCAATGCATACATGGTTCCAAATCTCTTCTTTAAAAAGATGTGCCTGCCATAGTAGCATGAATTCAAGTCTGCTCTCATCTTTGTGGGATGGGCATCAAACATTTGTTCCTTCCATTACAACTGTGTGTGGAAGTGCCTAATTTGGGATAAAGTACTGGGAAGCTCGCTGTGGCTACCTACCTAAACCATATCCTCCTATTTGTTAGTATGTATTACTAATAAAGTTACTAAGCTTATCTCCATCTGCCTGACTCCTGTGTTCTCAACTCAGAAAAAGAAGAGCAATGTCATCTGCCACCTACTCCACCACAGTTCCAACAAGAAAAATGACCAGACAACACTTAGACATGTTTTCTTCTTCCTTGACTTTATAACTAACATTCATTCTTCAAAGCAACATACTTTAAAGAGGGAAAAAGTTGAAAAGAACAACTTCAGAAACAAACATAGAAAGTCAGCCAAAATGAGGAGACAGGCGAGTATGTTCCAAATGAATGAACAATGCAACACTTCAGAAAAATAACTAAATGAAACAGAGGTAAGTAGTCTACCTGATAAAGAGTTCAAAGTAATGGTCATAAAGATGCTCAGCAAACTTGGGAGGAGAATGGATGGATTCAGTGAGAACTTCAACAAAGAGAACATACAAAGAAGAACCAATCAGAGCTAAAGACTACAATAACTGAAATGAAAAATACACCAGAGGGAATCAACAGCAGATTGAAAGCTGCAGAACAGACCAGTGATCTGCAAGACAGGGTAGTAGAAATCCTCCAAGCCAAAAAGAAAAAAAAGAATTTTAAAAATGAGGATAGGTTAAGGGACCTCCTAGGATCGAGCCCCACATTAGGCCCCCTGCTCAGGGAGCCTGCTTCTCCCTTTCCCTCTGGCCCTCCCCTCCCACTTGTGTTCTCTCTTGCTTGCTCTGCTCCCTCTCTCTCTCATAAATAAATTAAAATAAAAAAAAAAGGAGGGGTGCCTGGGTGGCTCAGTCATTAAGCGTCTGCCTTCCACTCAGGTCATGATCCCAGGGTCCTGGGATCGAGCCCCACATCGGGCTCCCTGCTCAGCAGGAAGCCTGCTTCTCTCTCTCCCACTTACCCTGCTTGTGTTCTCTCTCTGGCTGTCTCTGTCAAATAAATAAATAAAATCTTAAAAAAAAAAAAAAAGGAAAGGCCATAACTAGAAGTAAAAAAATTATGAAAGAAAGTTTTATTGGGGGGCGCCTGGGTGGCTCAGTCGGTTAAGCATCTGCCTTCAGCTCAGGTCATGATCCCAGGGTCCTGGGATCGAGCCCCACATCAGGCTCCCTGCTCCGTGGGAAGCCTGCTTTTCCACCCTTCCCCTGCTCTCTCTCTCAAATAAATAAAATCTTTTAAAATAAGAAAAAGAAAGTTTTATTGGTAAAAGCAAACATACAGTAGAGGTAATAGATCAATCACTTTTATAAAGCCAGTATGAAGGTTAAAAGACAAAAGTAGTAATATCAATTATATCTACAGTAATTAGTTAAGGGATACACAAAATAAAAAGATGTAAACTAAGACATCAAATAAATAAAACAAGGTGGGGTGTAAAAATGTAGTGTTTTTAAAATGTGTTTGAACTTAAGTAACCATCAACTTAAAATAGACTGCTATATACATAGGATGTTATATATGAACTTCATGTGATCACAAACCAAAAATCTAAAGGCATCCAAGCATAACACTAAAGAAAGTCCTCAAATTAGAAGGGAAGAGAGCAAGACAATAAGGATGCCGAATGAAGGAACAAGATTGAGGCCTCATTTACCACAAGCCTATGCTACTTTTGTCTACATTAATAAGAACGTGAATATACCATCAAAACCATAAACCTATGTGCATTCATTGAAATGGATATTTTAATAACAATGACACAAAGGAAATTAGCTGCTATTTAAAGACTCCCTATCATTCCCATCTTAGTCATCAATCATTCAACTGATGGCAAGGTAGATATATGTGAACTTCTTTTTAAGAATTCAAATTGTGGGGCGTCTGGGTGGCTCAGTCACAGTTAAGTGTCTGATCTTGATTTTGGCTCAGGTCACGATCTCAGGGTTGTGGGACTAAGCCCTACATCGGGCTCCACACTGAGCATGGAGCCTGCTTACCCTCTGCTCCTCACCCCCTGCTTGCACTCCCTCTCTGGAAAAAAAAAAATCAAATATTTGCTTGATTTAGCTATTTAGAAAATGCTCTACAACTGCTCAAGACATTTTGTAAAACGTGAAATAGAAGTGTTATAAGTAAAAAAAAATGCTATAAGTAAGAAAGCAATTAAAAATGTACTCTCATGTGAGAAAACAGGTCATGAGACTGGGCCCTATGTAGGGTTCCATGCTCGGGGGGGGGGGGGGTCTGCTTGAAAGTCGCATGCTCTCTCTCCCTCTTGTGCACTCTCTCTCTCTAAAATAATACAATCTTTAGGGGCGCCTGGGTGGCTCAGTCGTTAAGCGGCTGCCTTTGGCTCAGGTCATGATCCCAGGGTCCTGGGATCAAGCCCCACTTCGGGCTCCCTGCTTGGAGGGAAGTCTGCTTCTCCTTCTCCCACTGCCCTTGCTTGTGTTCCCTCTCTCACTGTGCCTCTGTCAAATAAATAAATAAAATCTTCAAAAAAATAAAATAAAATAAATAAAATCTTAAAAATAGTAAAATATGTCAGTTTAGTTATATTTACTAAATAAAGTTAATAATAGGTATCTCTTGAAAGTAAGAGCTCCAGGAACTAAAAAAAAATCGTAAAATTTCTGTCTCATTTCTTTATTAGCGCATATAATTATGACTTTTACTTAGTGTGTGTTAGTTAAACAACTCAGAATTTCACCAAATTAAAAACAAAAATTATATCAGAAATCTGAAACCCAAGGGCAAAAAGATAACTAACCTTGGTCAAGAAAGTCTCAACGCCATTCTTTGTAGGCCGTGAGCTTGAGGTAGGAATCACTAGGTTTTCTCTCGGAGCAACATATCTATTGAACAGTGAACTATTATTCATATTTCTAACAGAAGGCAATTCTAGGACAGGGCTCATAGCAATAGTATTAATCAAAGACTTTTTTTGCTGTGTCTCCACCAGAAGTTTGGTACTGGTCTCTGCCAGCTTCTCATTAGTCCTGTTAAGATTACAAAACACAATGCTTAGTATTTCATTTCTCCCCAAATCATTCCTAAGTGACTTGCATTTTTTTAAAGTTTCCATAATAGTAAACAGAATGTGCCATTAAACGGTGTTTTAACACTGAAAATGTGACAGAGCAGACCTACAATATATAATGATAGGTTTAAAATTGCTCTAAAGGACATATATTTCTAGAGGATTCCTAACTAACAAGTAATTCAAATTAAGGAGGGACAGAAATGGCTATTAGTGATGCACATGGCTTAACAGGTAATACCTGCTGCCTTCTGGAATGGCTGGACTTAACAAGATTCTTGAGGATGCCATTACACATACTTATATTTAGTAAACCAGGATGCCATTACATATACTTCTATTTAGTAAACCAGTTTAGAGATATAAAAATATAAAACCATCCCAGGGGGCTGGGTGCTCAGTCAGTTAACCATCTGCCTTCGGCTCAGGTCATGACCCCAGAGTCCTGGAATCGAGCCCCTGCTTTTCCCTCAACCTCTGCCTGCCGCTCCCCCTGCTTGAGCTCACTCGCTCGCTCTCTGTCAAATAAATACATAAAATCTTTAAAATAAAAATAAAAATAAACCATCCCTCAAAGACATTTTCAAGCATTGGCTTTCACCACTCTTGCACATTTCACTCATTACCTCAGAGAAATTGAGCATTTGGCACTGAGGAATAATTTAGACCAACAATTGCTAGATGGCAGAGTTGTGATCAGAAAGAAATAAAACAGCTCCAGAGCCAATTAGGTTATAACACAGCTACCAGGGTACTGGAGGTGGAATCTACCCTTTCTGTCTTTCACCCAGCCCCTCCTCATGTCCACCATGGTGCTTTTTTTAGCCACTTTGGGAATTATACTGCCTTTCGGCCCCTAGGGGAATCTTTTTGTATTTCACATGTATACTTTTATGTAAGGTAGAAAAACTATAAAGAACAGTTTGTTTCAAAGCACCCTCTATTTGGTAATAATAACAAAAATCACAATCAAAAAAGTAAATTTACCAAGCTGCCAGGATGTGCAGTTGGGTTACAGATGTATTCTTCCAAAAATAAACTCACTAATATTAATAAACTCATTTCTATTTAGGGCAATTCTGACAAACAATTTTATAATAACATGCTGTCTAAATTATAAAGCTTCTAACCATTAGCTTAAAGACTAGGAGATCAGATTAACTGAAAATATTAAGGGGAAAAAAATAAAATCACGTAAAACCAAAAAAAGGAGGAGAGATGCAAACTGTCTTGGACGAACATTTCAAAGGTAAGTTCTTTTACAAACATCATTTTCCAAAATTAAACTATCTAATTGGCTTTCACTTCCTACTCATCTCATGAACCTGGCTCCATAAAAATTACACTTTAGAGGCAAATTAACAAGCTAAATCTATTTTCTATGATTCTGTTTTAACTTACTTGTTCAGTTCATTTGTCAATGACATTCGAACTTTTAATTCTTCTAGGTAGAGTTGCTTGTATTTTTCCAATTCTGTTTTATTAAAATCTTCTTGAGAACACTTCATTCTGGATAGTTCAAATTCTAGTTCTTTAATTCTGAGTTCCATTTGATTTCTTATTGAAGCATTATTAGCTTCTCTTAACTGTCCTAAGCTTTCTTGAGATGCTACTTGTGTCTAAAGCAAATTAAAAGCATACTTTTAAAATAAGTTATAACCTGGGTAATTATAGTATATTTCTTTCCTTTAGTTTTGAGTCAATGATTCAGAGAGCAATTGTAAATGTGAAAAAAAAGCTGAAGCGTAAAATATTTGTCATCAATGTCAACTGAATTAAATCTGAATGATAAAGTTCAATCATTCTTATATTAGAACTCATGCAATCTGGTAATTCAGAGAATAATAGAATCATTTAAAACTTTAAAAAAGTGAACAATACAACTTAAGAATAATTCAAGTACCGGGGGTGCCTGGCTGGCTTAGCCGGTTGAGCGCCTGACTCTTGGTTTCTGCTCAATTGTGATCTCAGGGTCATGAGATAAAGCCCTGTGTCATACTCAGCATGGAGTCTGCCTGGGATTCTCTCTCTCCCTCTGTGCATCCCCTCACCCGTGCTTTCTAAATAAATAAATAAATATCTTAAAAAAAATAATCCAAGTATGGTACAATTTTTTTTTTTTTAAAGTAGGCTCCATGCTAGGCTTGATTTCACAAGCCTGAGCTGCTCAACCAACTGAGCCACCCAGGCACCCCATGGTTAAAATTTTTAAAACACCATCTTTTCTTTTCCTGTCAATAGTCTTGTTTTATACCAAGTGATCTTAAAAAATAAAATGATTCTCTACTGTGAATCATTCTGAAAAATCAATTTAGTGAGAATAATGATGAAAACTGAAATTTTTTTTTAAAGATTTTATTTATTTATTTGACAGAGAGAGAGATAGCGAGAAAGGGAACACAAGCAAGGGGAGTGGGAGAAGGAGAAGAAGGCTTCCTGCGGAGCAGGGAGCCCGATGCGGGGCTCGATTCCAGGACCCTGGGATCGTGACCTGAGCCGAAGGCAGACGCTTAACGACTGAGCCACCCAGGCGCCCCGATGAAAACTGAAATTTTTAAAGAGAAGGAACAAATGCTTCCAGAAATTTACCAAATTGCTATAAAGGAAGTAGAGGAAAACTATACAATGCATATAACCAAAATGTAACTTGCAGTGAAATGATTAAAGCATACTACAGATCAATAAATTAACCTGGAAAAACAGATTGGCTTCTTTTAATTTTTCTGTTATGTCCAATCTTGTTCTTTCTTCAAGCTCCCGTTTATAGTGTTCTATTTTACTGTATTCTACCATACTGAATTCTACATGACTTCTGAGGTTTACTACTTGTTCCAACTTCTTTTTATTCTTCTCTAGTTTTTCATATTTCTTCTGCATTTCCTTCATAGATGTTAACTCCTGGGTAAGAAGCTGGTTGTTTGCATCCAGGTATAGACATTTTGAAGACGCAGTTTCCAGTTTTGCTGTAAGATCATCAACCTGCATGAATAAAATAATACAGTTTGGAAGTAGAGTGAAAATAGTCTAATGCAAAACTATGACCAAGTTTTTTTTTTTAAAAGATTTTAAGTCTCTACACCCAACACGGGGCTCAAACTCACAACCCCCAAGATCAAGAGTCACATGCTCTACTGACAGAGCCAGCCAGGTGCTCAAATTTTAAAATAAATTCATTTTCAACAAAATGTTATCTATATTGTAAGTAGAGTCTTGGAATGTGGAACCTCAAATAACTCAGAAAATCAAGAACAAAATTAAAACCACTAGTAGTTACTAAAGGAGATCTCTGCTATCGTTCTCTTTGCCACACATTTATACTTTTATTTTTCTATGATTGTTTCAGATCTTTCCTTCACAAAATAACTGTAAGTCATCTCTTAGTAGAAAGTCTCTTAACCCTTCCCTCATCTTAACACTCCATAATTTTTTTTAAAGATTTTATTTATTTACTTGAGAGGGAAAGAGAGCAAGAGAGCAAGAGTGCAAGAGCAGGGGGAGGGAAAAGCAGACTCCCCACTGAGCAGGGAGCCCAGCGTGGGGCTCAATCCCAGCATGCCAGGATCACGACCCAAGCCAAAGGCAGACACTTAACTGACTGCGCCACCCAGGTGCCCTGGTACTCCATAAGTTTTAAAGAAGTTTTAGGAATATCATATTGACTTATGTAGGTCTCAGCAAATAAATGCTTACCAAAATAAGACTTTGAAAATAAAACTCTAATTAATGAATCTATAAAGACTGATTTTAATGCCATAAGCCTTTTTCTGAATTACAAATGTTTTATGCTAATTTGAATTGCATTCTGAGAAGAAATGATTTGCAAGGTTAAGAAATCGCATCTCTCAGTAAAAAAATTTAGTGAGATGATCCATACATTTTTGACCAAAAAAACCCCCCAAAAAACCCCCTTAATTCAACAGTATTATAATCCTTTGTTACATCCCACAAAATAAGACAAAAACAACCAAAAAACTTGCTGGAGTTTCAGTGATGCTGAATTGGGAAGAACTTCTTTCTTTTAGATATGATTGGTAAGACAAGATGAGTGGATGTGGTGGTTTTATAAATTCTTTGACACTTCTCCCATGACAATCCCCCCCCCCCCTTAATATGTGCTGGCCTTAGTAACTGGTTTCTAGTGAATAGAATATGGCAGAACTGCTGTGTGATTTTTAAGGCTAGGTTACAAAATGTGAGATAGCCTCCATCTGACTTTTTCTACAGAAGCTCACCCTTAGCATCCAGCTGTTGTGGGAAAGCCCAGGCCACCTAGTGAGTCCTCATGCAGATACTGCAGCTGAGACTGCCTCAGCTAACATCCTAGTCAAAAAGCAGCCTCAACAGCCAAACATGTGCATGAACAAGAACAAGGTTTTAGATGATTCTAGTTCCCAGCTTCCAGTCATCCCAGCTGATGCCAAATGAAGAAGAAATGAGTTGGCCTTACTCAGCCTTGTCTAAAGATGTGTGAACAAGATAAATGCTGTTTTGAGCCACTGGGTTTTGAGATGGTTGAGTATGCAGCAATAAATAACTGGCACAGATACTGATATTAAAAATGGGGTGCTGCCATTAAAAACAAAACAAACTAAAAATAAACCTCCTTTGAACCAGGAGGTAGGTGGAACCTGAAAGGATGTAGAGAAGAGTAAGAATGAAAACCAAAAGGGCTTCCAAGAAACTGTTAGTGGAAACCTGATGGCCCTTGAAGAGGCTTACAGCAAAGGTTTCTAGACAAGTGAAGAAAATGACACTAGAGGGAAAGGAACTCATGCAACAAACCACTTGAAAGGAAACTCATAGGGGAGATAAGCTAAAGAAACACTATTCAATATGAAGGAACCAGGATTTGCTGGGTTCAAATATCTGTTTCTCATTTACAGCCTCTCCACATGTTGAATTGTCAAATAATGCTAAAATAAATGGCTTCTGGGTTAAGAGCAAATCGAGGAAAACATGGTCTATGGATGAAGCCAAGACTATAAAACCCTTTATTAAGACCTCGGAAGGTTTTAAGGTGTGCCTCCAATTTCTTTAAGGATCTTAAGAGTATAAGAATTTTAAAGGCATTGTCAAATAAGAGGTTCACAGGAAACCTGAGTTGAAAAGCTTATCTCAAAAAGACCCAGGAGAATGGCTTTTCTAATGGCATGAACTCCAATAATATTCACAGAAAACTCAAAAAGTGAAGAGAATTATAGGGGCATCTGGGTGGCTCAGTCGGTTAAGCGGCTGTCTTCAGCTCAGGTCAAGATCCCAGGGTCCTGGGATCGAGTCCCACATCAGGCTCCGAGCCTGCCTCTCCCTCTCCCTCTGCCTGCCTCTCTGCCTACTTGTGCTCTCTATCTCTCTGTCAAATAAATAAAATCTTCAAAAAAAAAAAAAAAAAGTGAAGAGAATTAGAGAAGCAAAAACACTGTTTGCGAGCTTGGACTAAAAGAGACCAAGATAGTACAAGCTGAAAATAGGCCTTTGGGTCTTAGAAGTCCCACAGGGAGGAAGCAGGCTGAAAAAACAGCTAAAAACACAGGTCATTCCTTATGAAAAGGACAGAACCAAGAGCTCAAAGAGTAAAGCAAAGAGCCATGGAGAAGTATTCCCATGGTTAGGACTAAGTCCTAACTAAAGAACTGACAGCATGCTTCAGGCTATATTTCAAAACTGCTATGGACTAGCGTGCTTCCCATCTTCTTTCTGAATGGGAGAGTCCTTAGCAGGTTATCCGCATCCTGCATTTTGAGTGGTAGAGAACTGTCACTTTAATTCTCAAGTCTTCATATTGAGAGGACTTGAACTCAAGGGACTATAATTCAGACACCTTAACCCCACTGCTCCTGATTAAAATGGTAAGATCTTGGATTCAAGCCTGAACCTAATGCCATGATAACAGATTTGTGGGAGGAGGTGAGTGTATTTTTCATGTTGGAGGAATACAAAAATATGCTGGTTTTTAAATGTGTCCATAGGTTTTTAAATATTCATTCTATTAAAAATAAATAAATAAAAAGACCGTGGGCCAATCTTAGTGACTTATCTCCTAACAAACAGAATATGGTGAATGTGATGCTGTGTGTATTCCAAGGCTAGGTTACAGAGGCAATAGAGCTTCTGCCTTGCTCTGTATCTCAGGCTGCTTACTTGGAATTTAGCCCTCCAATTTGTGAGGAAGCTCAGGCCACAAAGAGAGTCTAGGTGTTTCAGCTGCCTGCCTTAACTATAGTCCTAGTCAACAGCGAGCATCAACAACACCAGAAGTGATGGAACAAATCTTCAAACACTTCCATCCCCAAACCTTTCAGTTGCCCCACCTGAAGCTAGGGGAACAGAAACAAGCTGTCCTGGCCACACTTTTCCTAACAGATTTGTGAACAAAATAAATGTTATTTATTTAAGCCACTAAACTTTGGGGAGTTTGTTAAGAAAAAAAAACAAAAAAAGATAAATGGATGATAAAAAGAGTTAATAAGATACATAACTTATATAGTAGAAATTGGTCTCCATTAAAGTGGGAAGTAATAAATGTCAAGATTAATTTATTAATGACAAACAGTGCTAATGAGAAGCAGCACATAACTAGAAGCAAGATCTAAGAAGTTTTTCTCTCCATTTTCCCCCATTTAGGGTGACATTACCTATGCATTTTTTATATATGACCTTTATTATGTTGCAGTATGTTCCTTCTAAACCTACTTTGTTGAGGGTTTTTATCATGAATGGATGTTGTACTTCGTCAAATGCTTTTTCTGCATCTATTGAAACGATCAGATGATTCTTCTCCTTTCTTTTATTAATGTGGTGTATCACATAGATTGATTTGCAGATATTGAACCACCCCCACAACCCAGGAATAAATCCCATTTGATCATGGTGATGGCTTTTTAATGTATTGTTGGATTCAGTTTGCTAGTATTTTGTTGAGGATTTTTGCAACTAGGTTCACCAGAGATACTGGCCTGTAGTTCTCTTTGTGGTGTCTTTATCTGGTTTTGGTATCAGGGTAATAATACTGGCCGCATAAAATGAATTTGGAAGTTTTCCTTCCTTTTCTGTTTTTTTTTTTTGTTTTTTTTTTTTTTTTTGGAGGGGGGAACAGTTTGAGAAGAATAGGTATTAACTCTTCCTTTAAGTGCTAGGTAGAATTTGCCTCTGAAGCCGTCTGGTCCCGGACTTGGGTTTGTTCAGAGTTTTTTGATTACTGATTCAATTTCTTTGCGGGTTATCAGTCTGTTCAAATTTTCTATTCCCTCCTGTTTCAGTTTTGGTAATTTGTATGTTTCTAGGAATTTATCCATTTCTTCTAGATTGTCTATTTGTTGGCATATACTTTTTCATAATATTCTCTCATAACTGTTTGCATTTCTGTGGTGGTGTTATTTCTCCTCTCTCATTTGTGATTTTATTTATTTGGGTCCTTTCTCTTTTCTTTCTGTAACTCTGGCTAGAGCCTTGTCAGTTTTATTAATTTTTCCAAAGAACCAGCAACTGGTTTCATTGATCTCTTCTAGTTTTATCTTTTTTAAGTTTCTATACTATTTATTTCTGCTGTATTTTTTTTAAAGGATTTGTTTATTTGAGAGAGAGAGAGAGAGAGTGGGGAAAGGGGCAAATGGAGAGGGAGTGAGGGAATCCTCAAGTAGACTCCCCGCTGAGCATGGAGCCTGAAGCAGTGCTCAATCCCAGGACCTTGAGATCATGACCTGAGCGGAAATCAAGAGTTAGCTGCTTAACCAACTGAGCCACCCTGGTGCCCCTATTTCTGCTCTAATTTTTACTATTTCCTTCCTTCTGCTGACTGTACGCTTCATTTATTATTCTTTTTCTAGCTTCTTTAGGTGTAAGGTAGTTTGAGATTTTTCTTGCTTCTCGAGCTAGGCCTGTATTGCTATATACTTCCCTCTTAGGACCACTTTTGCTGTATCTCAAAAGTTTTGGCGAATGTGTTTCATTTTCATTTGTTTCCATGTATTTTTAAATTTCTTCTTTTATTTCCTGGTTGGTCCATTCATTGTTTAGTAGAATGTTACTTAACCAACATGTATTTGTGGTCTTTCAGATTGTTTCTTGTGGCTGACTTCTAGTTTTATATTATTGTGGTCAGAAAAGGTGCATGGTATGACTTCAATCTTTTTTGTATCTATTAAGGCCTGTTTTGTGGCCTAATATGTAATATATTCTAGAGAATGTTTCAGAATGTGTATTCTGCTGTTTAAGGGTGGAATATTTTGAATATATCTCTTTAGTCCATCTAATCCAGTGTGTCATATAAAGACATTGTTTCCTTGTTGACTTTCTGTTAGTTGATCTGTCCATTGATGTAAGTAGGGTGTTAAAGTTCCCAACTATTGATTATTTCTATTCCTTCCTAAAATATCCAAACTGTACATTGTGTTCATGGATACTTTTACTATTAGGAATAAAAGCAACTTATTCCATTAAAAAAACTATATATATATTAAAAATAAAGTACCATAGTATTATTGTATTATTATCAATTAGTTCTTTTATGTTTGTCATTAATTGTTTTATGTATTTGGGTGATCCCATGTTGGGTGCATAAATATTTACAATTGATCTTCTTCCTGTCAGATTGTCCTCTTTCTTACGATATAGTGCCCTTGTCTCTTGTTACAGTCTTTGTTTTAAACTCTATGTTGTCCAATATAAGTTATTGCTATTCTGGCTTTCTTTTGATGTCCATTTGCATGATACATGTTTCTCCATCCCCTCACTTTCAATCTGCAGGTATCCTTATGTCAAAAATGAGTCTCTTGTAGGCAGCATATACATCCTATGTCTTTTGATTGGAGCATTTAGCCCATTTATATCCGAAGTAATTATTGATAGATATGTATTCGTCATTTTACTACTTGTTTTGTGGTTGTTTCTGGAGATTTTTCTCCGATCCTTTTTTGTGTCTTTGATGCTTTGCTGATGTTCTTTAGTGATATATTTGGATTCTTTCTCTTTGCATGTTTATTAGTGGTTTTGTTTTTGGTTTTCTTTTCTTTTCTTTTTAGAGAAAACACGAGCGGGGCAGGGAGAGGGAAAGTGAATCTTAAGCAGATGCCATGCCCAGCACGGAGCCCAATGCAGGGCTCAATCTCACAACCCTGAGATCATGACTTGAGCTGAAATCAAGAGTCAGATGCTTAACCAACTAAGCCACCCAGGCACCTCTATTGGTGGTTTTTGATATATAATTTGTATATAACCTCTTCTGCATATAGCAGTCTATATTAAGTTGCTGGTCATTTAAGTTTGAACCAATTCTTTTCTCTTCTTCTCCCCATGCTTCAGATAAGGTATATTTTATATCCTTTGTTTCTGAGTTCCTTAAATTATTTTTTACATAAATGTTCATTTTTGTTACTTTTGTGTTTCTTGCCTTTATACTGTCACTTCTGGTCTCTCTTTTCCACTCAAAGAGCCCCCTTTAATGTTTCTTGCAGGGCTAGTGTAGTGGTCACAAACTCCTTTAATTTTTGTCTGGGAAACTCTCTCTCTCCTTCTATTCGGAGTAATAGGCTTGCTGGATAGAGTATTCTTGGTTACAGATTTTTCCCATTCACCATGTTGAATATATCATGCCACTCCCTTCTGGCTTGCAAACTTTCTGTTGAAAACATTCCTGATGGCCTTAAGGGGTTTCCCCTGGAAGTTACTGACTTGTTTTCCTGCTTTTAAGATGTTTTCTTTATCAGTATACTTTGCAAATTTAATTATAATGTATCTTGGTGTTGGCCTGCTTTTGTTGATTTTGATGGGAGTTTTCTGTGCCTGCTAGATCTTGGTGTCTGTTGCTTTCCCCAGATTAGGGAAGTTTTCTGTTATTATTCTTGAAATAAATTTTCTTACGCCTTTTCTCTCTCTTCTACTGGGACTCCTACACTGAGTTCCCGAGGTCTTGTCTCATTTTGCATAATTCTTCTTTCTCTCCCTTCTTCAGCTTTATTGCTTTCCATTACTTTGTCTTCTAGGTGATTAATTTGTTCTTCTGCTTCTTCCAGCCTGCTGTTCATTGCATCAGGTATGTTTCTAATCTCATTTATTGCACTCTTCATCTCTGATTCTTTTTTTTAATTCTTTTATCTCTGTTGTAAGGGTCTCACTGATGTCTTCCATTCTTTTCTCAAGTCCAGTGAGTATCCTTATGATCACTGCTTTAAATCCTCCATCAGGCATGATATTTATTCTGCCTCCATTAAATCTCTGGTCCCATGGCCTTATCCTGTTCTTTCATTTCAGATAAATTCCTGTTTTCTCATTTTGTCTACGTCTCTACCAGCTTCTCTGTGTTAGAAAAGCCAGTTATGTTACCTGCTCCTGAAAGTAATGGACTTATGAAAAAGACGTCATGTAGTGCCCAGGGTCTGGCACTTAGGGCAGTGTCCACAGTGTGTGCTGCATGCACTCTGCTGTTGTGTTCTGGCTGCTCTATCCTTTAGGCCAGTCATCTGCAGAGGCTCTCCCCACCTGCTGTGGGCAGTGTTTGGTACCTGGCTGGAATGTAGCAACTTTTAAATTCGGTGTGCTCTGGTGTGCTTGTGAAATGAGACCTGTCACCACCTCCACTGGAACTGAGGTCCTCCTGAATCTATTCAGGAGATGTGGTGTGGGCAGAGGTCTTCTGGGGGCGGGGGGGGAAGGCCTGCTGTGCTGGAACTGAGGCAAGAATGATTGATCAGGGCAGTTCCACTGGAGTGCAAGGGGATGGTTTGATGTAAGCAAATTAGACAGCCAGTGTCAGAGCTGCACCGCTTCCCACAGGAGGCTCTGTGTTGGTGCTGAGGGGCAGTGGAGGGAAATGGCACCAGCTGGTTCCTTTGTTCCTAGAGAAGAATCTCCGTCAACACTGCCTCTCAGGGACATGCTCTGAGAAGAGTGAGTAATCTCCCCACTGTATGCCCCAGGCACTGTTCAGATCACTGTTTCCGTGCTGTATGCTCCCGGGTTGTTTACCTGCCTTCTCTCCAAGAGCAGCACAGTGCCCTACAGGCTCTATCCCAGCTAAGCCTGATGACCTTTAGAACTCCAGGCTTTAAGCCCCCCTCGTTGTAAGAACTCATGAAATTCAGCCCCTCTCATCTTCCAAGCCAGTGGGTATGAGGAAACGTTCTCTTTGGGCATTTCCATGTACTCCTCTCCTGCCCTTCTCTATGACCATGAATCCCTCCCCTCTATAACAGCCACGATCTGTTTCTCTCCTAAACCACATCTCTGTACTTCTACCTTCTTCGATGTGTCCTCTTCCCTCTTTAGTTGTGGAGTTTGTTCTGTCAGTCTTCAGGTATTAGGTGAACTTAGGCTCCTCTTACTCTGCTACCATCTTCCTTTCTCTCAAGACATTTCTCTAAGATATGCTTCAATTACAAATTATTACAACTAGGCAGGCATGCCCCTATAGATTTTCCCCTCAAGTTAGGGGAGAAGAAAGACCGGCAAGCAGAAAGACAATATGATTGCAAGTATAACAGCTGAAAAACTAGGAATAGTTTAATAACCAAAATTGGACCTTTTACCTGATCTCCATTAACTGAAATTCTAAAAGAAATAGCCAGCTTTGAGTATTTTTAAATCAATCTAATACTCAATCTTCATTCTCCTTTCATCAGTGAGGAAATAAAGAGAACATTATGGAATCATTTTTAATCTTTTCAGTAGCAAACCAAATGTACTGTCCATTGGCACTATTTAAATTAAATATAGGTGGTGCCTGGGTGGCTCAGTCATTAAGCATCTGCCTTTGGCTCAGGTCATGATCCCAGGGTCCTGGGATGGAGCCCACATCAGGCTCCCTGCTCCACGGTAAGCCTGCTTCTCCCTCTCCCACTACCCCTGCTTGTGTTCCCTCTCTCGCTGTGTCTCTCTCTGTCAAATAAATAAATAAAATCTTTAAAAAAATAATTAATTAAATATAATTTCTCCTTTATCTTATTCCAAGCTTGTTTATGTGGGGAGGTAAGTAAGACCATCTCATCTTTATGTTGTATCACAATGCTTTCCCATATCATACAAAACTGGCTTTGAAAATTTATGGCATTCAAATTGCTAATCTACTATTTGTCTCTGATAACTCAATTAAATACTACCTGATATTTTACAGCTGTATTCTTGAAATAATGTAATGAAATATTTATTCCATTAATTATTTATTGAGCTATTAAAGGACATATCTTTCTATTTAAAGTAAAAGAAGATGGATACAGACAACTGTATTTTCTGAGAATGTAGGATCTGTGCCAAGAACAGGATCAGCACCTGTGTTATACAGAAGAACCCGGTCAAAATAGTATCTAATTGTGAATTACAAGATGATGGATTACCAAGATTTCAAAACAGGAAAGCTGACAGCCCAGAGTTCATCTTTTCCTTCCTGGATGGTGAAATTTATAGATGAGTCTATGCTTTATAATAAGTTAATAAAACATAATGAAGTAACGAGTAGACAGCAGATCCTATGACCAAGATTTGATGGAAACGGATGTGGGAGGCACTGAGTGAGCGACTCAAGATATGAATGGAGAAAAGAACCAGAACTCTATCTTTTCGAGTCTGACTTCTCATCATATCATGGAGTCAGCAAGGCATAAGCTGGTAAAAGGCTCCTTCAAGAAGCAAAAAATTTCTACAGGAGTAAAGTTAAGTTCTACTACACTTTTATTAGTACATAAATGAGTGGTAAATTTGCAAGATGACTAGGGAAGAATTCTCATAAACTTTGATTGGGCAGTGACATAAGGATAGACATATAGATAAATGTATTAGAATTGACAATCTAAAAATAAACTGTCACATTATGGTGAATTGATTTTCCAATTTTAGTATATGTGCTGCCGAAGCGAGCACATGGTGAATTGATTTTCAACAAGGGTGTCAATTAAATGGAATAAGAATAGCCTTTTTAATAAATGGTAGTGGGACAAAGTAATAAAATTAGACCTCTACCTCATAGCACATATACAAAATCAACTCCAAATATAAGAGCTAAAATTATAAAACTCTTAGAAAAAAACATATCATTTGTGACTGGATTTGGCAATGGTTTCTTAGGACACCAAAAGAAAAAACAGATTAAGTATATTTCATCAAAATCAAAAACTTCTTTGCTTCAAATGTCACCATCAAGAAAGTGAAAAGGCAAGCTACTGAATAAGAGAAAATATTTGAAAAGCCTGTATCTGATAAGGGATTTGTATTTAGGATATACATAAATAACTCTTACAATAATGAAAAGACAATCCAATAAAGAAATGGTCAAAACAATTGATTCATTCTTTAAGGAAGATATAGAAATGGATAATAACCACATAAAAAGATGAGCTACTCAACATCATTAGTTTTTGTTTAGTTTTTTTTTCTAACGTTTTATTTGTTTATTTGACAGAGAGAGAGAGAGAGCACAAGCAGGGGGAGATGCAGAGGGAGAGGGAGAAGCAGGCTACCCGCTGAGCAGGGAGCCAGATGTGGGGCTCAATCCCAGGAACCTGGGGTCATGACCTGAGCCGAAGGCAGACGCTTAACTAATTGAGCCATCCAGGTGACCCTCAACATCATTAGCTTTAAGCAAAATACAAATCAAAGCCACAAGATCGATGGAACTCATCAAGTGTATTATGCTAAGCCAAACAAGTCAGTCAGAGAAAAATAAATACCCTATGATTTTACTCATATGTGGAATTTAAGAAACAAAACAGATGAACACAGGGGAAAGGGGGAAAAAAAAGAAGAGAAAGGGAGGCAAACCATAAAAGACTCTTAACTATAGAGAAAAAAACTAAGTGTTGCTGTAGTGGAGGTGGATGGGGGGTGGGCTAGATGAATGATGTACTTGTTGTGATGAGCACTGGGTGTTGTATGTAAGTGATGAATCATTAAATTCTACTCCTGAAACCAATATGTTAACTAACTAGAATTTTAAAACTTCAAACAAACAAACAAAAAACCCCACAAGATGCCATTTCCCACCCACTAGGATGGCTATAATAAAAACAACAGATAATGGCAAACATTGGCAAAAATCAGGAAAAATGAGAACCTTCAAACACTGCTGACGAAAATGTAAAATGGTGCAGCCATGTTGGAAAACCGTGTGGCAGTTCCTCAAAGGGTTAAAAAAAAAAAAGAAAAGGTTAAAGAGAGTTACCATATGACCCAGCAATTCCATTTGTAAGTATATATCCAAGAGAAATGAAAACATGTTCACACAAAAACTTGTACGTGTGTGTATAATAGCATTATTAACAACAGACGAAAAGCAAAACAATCTAAAGATCTACCAACTGATAAATGAATAAATTAAATGTCGTATGTCTGTATAGTGGGATATTATTAGCAATAAAAAGAAATAAAGTACTGACACATGCTACAAAATAGGTGTAACTTGAAAATATTATGCTAAATGAAAGAAGGCAGTCACAGAGGACCACATATTGTGTGATTCCATTGATATGAAATGTCCAAAATAGGCAAATTTATAGAGACAGAGAGTAAGTAGTGGTTCCCTAGGGCTAAGGAGAGTAGGGAAGGGGAACCTAGCATAGGGCGACAGGTAAAAGGTACAGGACTTCTTTACAGGGTAACAAAAATGTTCTAAAATTGATTGTGGTACTCTTCGAATTTGCACATTACGTTCATTTTATCTCAATAAAGCTGTTACCAAAAAAAAAAAAATGTAGCACGTATATAAAATTAATAGAAAACATTTCATTGCTCAAAGCACTGAGTGACTTATTTCCCAAAATTAAATGATTCTGGAGTCCCAAAACTAATTAAAAATTACCTTCTGTTTTAGCATATTAATCTGACTATCCATTTCAATTTGATTGGTTTTTGAATTTCCAGGGAAAGTAAGCTCTCTACCTTCATATTCACTTAACTTTCTCCTTGTCACGTTTAAGAGTTTCTTAAATCTGCGGAAGGTATAGAATGAGTAAGTCAGGTTTTTTAAGAGTAAATATTTAATAATTGTTTAAATAGATAATATGTTCTATCATATAAACAAATCTATAAATTATGATCTCTCATTTGTCCCAATCTCACATTGTTTAAGAACATACTAACTAAATTATAATCTCAGGTAAAAAATATGAAGAAAATTTTTATGACACAACTGGCAGAATTAATACTGTAACTATATTAAGAGTTCTTATACATAAGTTATTAATATTTATTTTCAGTATCTTAATAGAATCATCTATTATTAAATAGTGACTATAAACCAGAGACCAGTATCCAAGGTGAAGAAGAAAAGCATACTTATCCATGAATGTTTTAAAAAGACACAAAAATACATTTTGGTACCCACTAACCACAGTCTACAAGAAGAAAAGAAAATACATACAAAAAACATCAAAGGAGATCACTCACAAAAAAAGAAGAAAGAAAAATCTTTAAAGTCTGAGTTGAGAGGAAAAATGAAGAGACAAAGCTTTAGAAGAAAGGAAATCAGCAAAGAGATAATGTGTGATGGTCTATGAGACTGTTTCAGGAAAGAAGTTACATATCTTGGCTAGGACACTGTTAACAAAGTGAAAGGGTTGCAAAACAATGCAGAGAAAGACAGTTAAATGAGAGAATATCAGAGAACAAATTTGAGTAGTCAGCAAAAAAAAAAAAAAAAAAAAAAAAAACAGAAAGGGAGCCCTGTGGGAGCTACAGACATTGGAAAAAACTTTTTTTTTTTTTAATCTGAGTGGTAAAAGCATGATTGCTAATTTTATTCTTCTTTAAGTCAGACATATATTTTCCTCTGTATATTTTATAATTAAAAAATGCAGAAAGAAAATATAAGCAAGTTGAATCCAAAAAGATGGTGGAGGAGTAGGAGAGCTTAGTTTTGTCTGGTCCGGAACTCACTCGATAGCTATAAAATGATTTTGAACACCTGTGAACTCAACCGGAGATCTAAGAAAAGAATTGCCGCAATTCTACAAATAGAAAAGTGACCACGTTTGGGGAGGGTATGTGTTGTGGTGACCGCTGTGTATTATGTAAGACTGATGAATCACAGATCTGTACCCCTGAAACAAATAATACACTGTATGTTAGTAATAAAAAAAAAAAAGAAAAGCAACCACTTTCTGCAAGTCTTTTTTAACTTTCATTTTTACAATTACATTCTATCCTTTCATTGTATTTAATTTTATTTTTGTATATATATATAAGTTTTTCTTTCTTTACAATTTGGGATGTAGTTTTCTAACAAACAGACCCAAATACATACAGGATCCAGTGTATTTCTCTGTTCTGTTCACCTGATTATATTCTTTTTTCTTTTTTTTTTTTTTTTGGTCTGGGTCTCTTCTAATTTGTTTAGTGTATATTTCACTGGGGTTGTTGTTGCTCTTTTAGTATTTTGTTCACTCATTCATCTATTTTCTGGACAGAATGACAAGATGGAAAAACTCAGCTCAAATAAGAGAACTAGAGGCAGTAAAGACTGCCAAGGACCTAATCAGTATGGACATAAGAGGTCAGAACTAGAGTTCAGAATGACGATGATAAAGATACTAGCTGGGCTTGAAAAAAGTATAGAAGACACTAGAGAATCCCTTTCTGAAGAAATAAAAGAATTAAAATCTAATCAAGTCAATATCAAAAAGGCTATTAATGAGATGCAATCAAATATAGAGGCTCTAAAAAAATAGAGGCTCTAACTGAGAGGATAAATGAGGCAGAAAGGAGAAGTAGTGATATACAAGACAAAATGACAGAGAATAAAGAAGCTGGGGAAAAAGAGAGATAAACGACTGGATCACGAGGTGAAATTTCAAGAGATAAGTGATACCATAAAGCGGAACAATAGTAGAATAATTGGGATCCCAGAAGAAGAGGAAGGGGGGGGTGGCAGAAGGTGTGTTTGAGAGATTAGAGCAGAGAACCTCCCTAATCCGGAGAAGGAAACAGGCATTCATATCCAGGAGGCACAGAAAACCCCCTTCAACATCAATAAAAACAGGTCAACATTTCGATATATAGTAGTGAAGCCTGCAAATTTCAGAGACAAAGAGAAAATCCTGAAAGCAGCTCAGCACAAGAGGTCCTTAACCGACAAGGGTAGAAACATTAGACTGGCAGCAGACCTAACCACAGAGACCTGGCAGGCCAGAAAGGACTGGCATGATATATTCAGGGTGCTAAACGAGAAAAATATGCAGCCAAGAATACTGTATTTATCCAGCAAGGCTGTCATTCAAACTTGAAGGAGAAAGAAAGAGTTTCCAGGACAAACAGAAACTAAAACATTTGTGATCACTAACCCAGCCCTGCAAGAAATATTAAAGGGGATCCTTTACGCAAAGAGAGAGCCCCAAAGTAACACAGACCAGAAAGGAACAGAGACAATATACAGTAACAGTGATATAACAGGTAGTACAATGGCACTAAATTCATATCTATCAATAGTTACCCTGAATGTAAATGGGCCAAATGCCCCAATCAAAAGATGCAGGGTATCAGATTGGATAAAAAAGCAAGACCCATCGATATGCTGTCTGCAAGAGACTCATTTTAGACCCAAGGACACCTCCAGATTGAAAGTGAGGGAGTGGAAAACCATTTATCATGCTAATGGACATCAAAAGAAAGCTGGGGTAGCAATCCTTGTACCAGACAAATTAGATTTTAGACCAAAGACTGTAATAAGAGATGAGGAAGGACACTATCATAATGACTTAAAGGGGTCTATCCAACAAGAAGATCTAACAATTGTAAATATGTGTGCCCCTAACATGGGAGCAGCCAATGACATAAACCAATTAATAATAAAATTAAAGAAACACCTTGATGATGATACAATAATAACAGTGAATGACACACTGGACTGTGGGAAACAGACCTCCACAACAACCACTGGTGCATGTTCGTTCAGACTCCGAGATCTCTGAGAAAACTCGATTTGCTGGGTTAAAAATAAGCCGAAAGGATCAGAGTGAATTGCCCTTGGGACGTGTGTGGTCTGTTCTAAAGTACGCAGCAGAAGATGTTTTGTAGATAGGAAGCCACCTGTAAACAGCACACTGTGCACTCCCCTCTTGGTTCCCTTGCCCTGTAAATAGCACACTGTGCACTCCCCTCTTTGTTCCCTTGTCCTGCTTTAAAGATTCTTATCATACATGCGGGACTAATCCTATGTACATGGAAGAATGTGCCTTACTAAGCCCATGCTGTAAATCATTAGAGATCTATAGCGCTGTAGAAGGTATATAAGATTATGGAAAATAAACCTCGGGACCTTGGGCTGATTGCTCGGGGTCCCCTGTGCCTCGCAAAACTGGCATCTCTTTTCCTCAGTTCCTTCACCGCCCCAGGTCCACGACTCTCTGAGGTCGACACTGGACCAGATGCACTTCACAGATAGATTCAGAGCATTCCAACCTAAAGCCACAGAATACACATTCTTCTCGAGTGCACATGGAACTTTCTCCAGAAGACATCACATACTGGGTCACAAATCAGGTCTCAACCGGTACCAAAAGTAGGGGATCATTCCCTGCAGAGTTTCAGACCACAACGCCTTGAAACTTGAACTCAATCACAAGAGGAAATTCGGAAAGAACTCAAATACATGGAATGTAAGAGCATCCTATTAAAGAATGAATGGGTCAACCAGGAAATTAAAGAAGAATTAAAAGAATTCATGGGAACAAAGGAAAATGAAAACACAACTGTTCAAAACCTTTGGGATGCAGCAAAGGCAGTCCGGGGAGGGAAGTAGAGAGCAACAACAGCCTTTCTCAAGAAACAAGAAAGGTCCTAAATACACAACCTAACCTTACACCTAAAGGAGCTGGAGAAAGAACAGCAAATAAAGCCGAAACCCAGCAGGAGAAGAGAATTAATAACGATCAGAGCAGAAATCAATGAAATAGAAACCAAAAGAATAGTAGAACACAGCAACGAAACTAGGAGGTGGTTCCTTGAAAGAATTAATGGGATCGATAAACCCCTGGCCAGACTTAGCAAAAAGAAAAGAGAAAGGATCCAAATAAATAAAATCATGAATAAAAGAGGAGAGATCACAACCAACACCAAGGAAATACAATTTCAAGAACATATTAGGAATGACTATATGCCAACAAATTAGGCAATCTGGAAGAAATGGATGCATTCCTAGGGAGGTAGAAACTACCAAAACTGAAACAGGAAGAAACAGGAAACCTGAACAGACCCACAACCAGCAAGGAAATTGAAGCAGTAATCAAAAATCTCGCAAGAAACAAAACTCCAGGGCCGGATGGCTTCCCTGGGGAGTTTTAACAAACACTTAAAGAGGAATTAATGCCTATTCCTCTGAAGCTGTTTCAAAAAATAGAAATGGAAGGAAATCTTCCAAACTCTTTCTATGAGGCCAGCATTACCTTGATCCCAAAACCAGACAAAGACCCCACCAAAAAGGAGAATTACAGACCAATATCCCTGATGAACACGGATGCAAAAATTCTCATCAACATACTCGCTAATAGGAGCCAACAGTACATTAAGAGGATTATTCACCCCAACCAAGTGGGACTTATTCCTGGGCTGCAAAGGTGGTTCAACATCCGCAAATCAATCAACGTGATATGCTACGTTAATAAAAGAAAGGACAAGAACTGTATGATTCCTTCAATGGATGCAGAAAAAGCATTTGACAAAGTACAGCATGCTTTCTTGATTAAAACTCTTCATGGGGCGCCTGGGTGGCTCAGTCAGTTAAGCGGCTGCCTTTGGCTCAGGTCATGATCCTGGGGTCTTGGGATCGAGCCCCACGTCCGGCTCCCTAATCAGCAGAAAGCCTGCTTCTCCCTCCCCCTATGCCTGCCGCTCTGTCTACTTGTGCTCTCTCTCTATCTCCCTGTCAAATAAATAAATAAAATCTTTAAAAAAACAAACAAACAAACAACTCTTCACGATGCACGGATAGAGGGCACATACCTCAATACCATAAAAGCCATGTATGAAAAGCCCACGGCAAATATCATTCTCAATGGGGAGAAACTGCGAGCTTTTCCCTGAAGGTCAGGAACACGGCAGGGATGTCCACTCTCACCACTGCTGTCCAACATAATACTAGAAGTCCTAGCCTCAGCAATCAGACAATGAAAAGAAATAAAACGCATGGGAATTGGCAAAGAAGAAGTCAAACTCTCACTCTTCGCAGGTGACATAATACTCTATGTGGAAAACCCAAAAGACTCCACCCCCAAATTGCTAGAACTCATACAGGAATTCAGCAAAGTGGCAGGATATAAAATCAATGCACAGAAATCTGTTGCATTTCTATACACTAACAATGCGACAGAAGAAAGAGAAATTAAGGAGTCAAACCCATTTACAATTGCACCAAAAACCGTAAGATACCTAGGAATCAACCTAACCAAAGAGGCAAAGGATCTGTACTATGAAAACTATAGAACACTCACGAGAGAAATTGAGGAAGACGCAAAGAAATGGAAAAACACTCCATGTTCATGGATTGGAAGAACAAATTTGTTAAAATGTCTATGCTACCACTACCCAGAGCAATCTGTGCATTCAATGCAATCTCTATCAAAATACCATCAACTTGTTTCACAGAGCTGGAACACATCATCCTAAAATTTGTACGGAACCAGGAAAGACCCCGAATAGCCAAAGGAATGTTGAAAAAGAAAACCAAAGCTGGTGGCATCACAATTCCGGACCTCAAGTTCTATGACAAAGCTGTAATCATCAAGATGGTATGATACTGGCACAAAAACAGACACATCGGCCAATGAAACAGAACAGAGAACCCAGAAACGGACCCTCAACTCTATGGTCAACTAATCTTCGACAAAGCAGGTAAGAACAGCCATGGGAAAAAAGACAGTCTCTTCAACAAATGGTGTTGGGAAAAGTGGACAGCCACATGCAGAAGAATGAAACTGGACCATTTTCTTACACCATACACAAAAATGGACTCAAAATGGATGTAAGACCTAAATGTGAGACAGGAACCCATCAAAATCCTGGAGGAGAACATAGGCAGCAACTTCTGTGACCTGGGCCACAGCAACTTCTTGCTAGACACGTCTCCAAAGGCAAGGGAAACAAAGACTTCATCAAGATAAAAAGCTTTTGCACAGCAGAGGAAGCGGTCGACAAAACCAAAAGACGACTGACAGAATGGGAGAAGGTATTTGCAAATGACATGTCAGATAAAGGGCTAGTATGCAAAATCTATATAGAAGAACTTATCAAACTCAGCACCCAAAGAACAAATAATCCAGTCAAGAAACATGGAAGACGTGAACAGACATTTCTCCAAAGAAGACATTCAAATGGTCAACAGACACTTGAAAAAATGCCCAACATCACTTGGCATCAGGGAAATAAATACACATCAAAACCACAATGAGATATCAGCTCACACCTGTTGGAATGGCTAAAATGAACAAGTCAGGAAACAACAGATGTGGCAGGGATGCAGACAACGGGGAACCCTCTTACACTGCTGGTGGGAATGCAAGCTGGGACAGCCACTCTGGAAAACAGTATGGAGGTTCCTCAACAAGTTGAAAATAGAGCTACCCAGCGACCCAGCAATTGCACTACTAAGGATTTACCCCAAAGATACAAATGTAGTGATCCGAAGGGGCACCTGCACCCCAATGTTTATAGCAGCAATGTCCACAATAGCCAAACTGTGGAAAGAGCCCCGATGTCCCTTGACAGATGAATGGATAAAGAAGATGTGTAGATATATACAATGGACTATCACTCAGCCAATAAAAAAAATGAAATCGTGCAATGACGTGGATGGAACTAGAGGGTATTTTGCCAAATATGTCAGTCAGAGAAAGATAATAATCATTTGATTTCACTCCTATGTAGAATTTAAGAAACAAAACAGAGGAGCATAGGGGAAGGGAGGGGAAAATAAAACAAGATGAAATTAGAGTGGGAGACAAATCACAAGAGACTCTTAATCATAGGAAACAAACTGAGGGTTCCTGGAGCATAGGAGGGGAGAAGGATGGGGTAACTGGATGATGGACATTAAGGAGGGCACCTAATGTAATTAGCACTGGGTGTTATATAAGACTGATGAATCACTGAACTCTACCTTGGAAAATAATATACTTTATGTTGGTTAACTGAATTTAAATTTAAAAAATAATATTAAAAAAAAGAAAATATAAGCCAAACCAAGATAACTTTTGATATGATTAAACAGTGACACAGGTTTTTAGATATTAAAATACTTGTTGGAAGGGAAGAACACTATTAAAAGGAAATATTACCAAAGAACAAAGATATCTTGCAGAAACTCTTCAAAATGGACAATGAAAATTACAGTTGTTATTGTTAAAGGAACTATTGTTATTATTTATGTTATTTATATTATGTTATTTATATTATTATATTTATTTTATAATTATATTATTATATAATTATAATATATAATATATTATATATAAATATATTATATAATTTATAATTATATTATTAATATAATATAATTATATTAATATATTTATATTATGTATTTATATTATTATTTAAGGAATCATTAAAGAGTAAGTGTAATATTTTGGCAAGTATTTGTATTTAATAAAGTAAAATTACAGTTAAATCCGTTAATTAATGGTTAAAATTATCTGAAATATTACAGTCTTACCTAGTCATCTCTTTTTCTAATTCACCATTTTTCTTCATTTCTTGATCCAAACTACATTCCAGAGATTGTTTCAACTCAATACATTTCTTTTTTTTTTTTAAGATTTTATTCATTTATTAGACAGAGAGAGAGAGAGAGCACAAGCAGCGGGAGTGGCAGGCAGAGGGAGAAGCAGACTCCTCGCTGAGCAAGGAGCCCGATGCGGAACTCGATCCCAGGACCCTGGGGTCATGACCTGAGCTGAAGGCAGACGCTTAACTGACTGAGCCACCCAGGCGTCCCTCAACTCAATAAATTTCTTTATCTGTCCCTTTTCTTCATCAGACTTTGAAAATAATTTTTAAAGAAAATTATATTTAAAAATCTAGATACTCATTCTTCTCTCATAAAATATTATTTCTCATGAATTCATAAGTAATAACGTGTTTAGAAAGGCTCATATACTACATTTTATACATTTTATAAATTTATAATTTTAAATTTATATAATATAGTTTAAAATTTATAATTTTAAGTTTTATATAATATAGTTTTATAAACCTGATGCCAATAAATACAAATTTCAAATATAAGGACCTTTCTTAAAAACAGCTTAAACTGATTTTACATTTTCATCATTATTTTTTCTAGAATTTAAACTGCCAGAATTTACTTGTTAAATACAGAGGTTCTTACCCATATTAATACTAAGTGTTAATGAAAAATTTAAAAAAGTGGTTATATTTACATTTTAGTTTCTAAACATGCCCTAGAAACATTTTCATCCAAAGCTTAAGATACTCTGGGTTTTGTGAGATCATACCTTTTTAAGATAATCTCTGAAAAATTCCTATGCAGTCCCCATGACAGTTTTGATGATCGTCTGACTTTAGAAACTTTCGATGTTTCTTTGGCCACAAAAAGGACCAGTCAACAGAATGTGCTACTTCCCCTGATAGGTATAGCTGTATAATGAAATTTGCAAGGATGCAGCTTCTGTGACTAAAAGAAACTAGTGGTAGGTGCATCTACCTCATTGTTCCAACCTAGGACTCACAATGCAGTCTTCTCATCTTAAATCATTGGTAGCCTCTCCTATGAAGGAGGGTATAAATGGCATGATAATCCGGTTCTGCTTGGTAAATAGTTATATACTTTGCACTACGTATCAATAAGTTGTAATCCCGGATTGCACATTAATCTTTTCTGAGATTCGATTGCTAAATCTCTGAAAGGCTGATTAACTCAAATTAATGAAAAAAAAAAAAAAAGTTCCTGAACTTGCAGTGAATGCTAGGAGCACTATGTTACTATGTAAGGCCCTGATTGAGCAGTCATTTCCACTTTTTCACTAGCATCTCTTTTCCTTTTCAAAATCCAACAAAGAGAAAAATATATTCCTTTGAGAAAAATGTTTGCATAATGACCTAGTAGTCATTCTTTTTTTTTTTTTTAAAGATTTTATTTATTTATTTGAGAGAGAGAGAATGAGAGAGAGCACATGAGAGTGGGGAGGGTCAGAGGGAGAGGCAGACTCCCCGCGGAGCAGGGAGCCCAATGCGGGACTCGATCCAGGGACTCCAGGATCATGACCTGAGCCGAAGGCAGTCGCTTTAACCAACTGAGCCACCCAGGCGCCCCCTAGTAGTCATTCTTGATGATGACAACAAATTACAAATTTATAATTACAAATCACAACAAATTATCATGAAAGTAATCCATTCTCAAATCTAACTGAAGGGTTTAGATTACAAGAGAAAGTCAGAATTCAAGATCAAATTATGACTCAAAGTTTCAGAATTTTTAAACATACTGAAAAATATTAGTAGGGACTCGGACGTTTGTATGCCAATATTCACAGCAGCATTACTAACAATAGCCAAAAGGTGGGAAAACTCAATTGTCCACTGCCAGATAGATAAATAAAATGTGGCATGTATAAAATATTGCTTATCTTAGACTACCACAATCTTTTTTATTACAATCTTACTATAAAAATTATTACTTTACGAATTCAGTCAACTTCATCTATAAAGAGGAATTATACTACCAGTAGCAAGTAGCAACAATATGAATACAATAAACATTTTTATTAGTGAGAATTTTCATATTATCCTAAATGGTCTTATATACTACTACTAGAGAAATAAAAATTCCTTTTCAGTAGGACAGAAATTAAGAGACTGACTTACCAAACTTGTACTTAACAGGTTTTCCTGAGGTTGTTCAATTTTGCACGCTTGTTTTTTGACTGTAACTTTTAACTTGGCATTTTCAACTTCAAACCTAAAATGAGTATTTTAAAATTTATCTCACACATAAAAATTTAAAAGTACCGTATAATTTCTAAACAAACATCTGTCTTACATAAATTCTTAAAAATTTAAAAAGTAGAAGATTTGGCAATTGTGCCATTTCTCTGGTTGTGTTTTATAGTTAATGTGCAAAACTTAAAGATAATATGCAAAATTTATGCATTTCCAAATAGCGCAAAGCTGAAATTTTTATCCAGCTTAACAATGATGTAATTATATTAACTGATATATTTCTCATTCTACCCTGCTTCTCTGCTTTATAAATACTCAAGTTATTTTCTGTGCTGCTTTAAATTGTACTTTTGCACGTGATCTTTCGACGTCTCAATACATCTTACAGCCTCTGCATGTCGATCTTGTGCTTCTTGCAACTAAAAAAGAAAAAAAAGAAATACTTTTAACTACTGGCAATCTAGTATAAAACCACCATCAGCTGTTTTTGTAAATAAAATTTTAGTGGACACAACCACACTCTCCTCTACATACTGCTTTATGGCTACAGCAGATTTGAACTGCTGCAACAGAGACCTATGGCCTACGAAGCCTAAAATATTTACAGGGAGTCTGCTTCTCTCTATCTCTCCCTTTGCCCTTCCCCACTGTTCCTTCTCTCTCTCAAATAAATAAAATCTTAAAATAAAATATTTACAATCCCCTTACAGAAAAGTTTGCTGACTTCTCTAGTTACTAAAATGTCACATTTTTAATGTTTTTAAATTATATTTTATCAGCTAAATCTACGAATTTATATATGGGTCAAAGGGGGAAAGATAGGAAATTATCTTATGGTAAACATTTCTATTTTTGTATTCGAAGTACCACATCAATTATACTTTTAAATATTCACATATGTGATGACCATGGCTGTTCCAGTGCTTATAAAAGTTAACATGTTGCTTTCAGTGACAACTAGATATTTCATGGAATAGTATGAGAGGCATTATCGTCGTAGGAACCAGAATGCCTGGGGTCTGAATCCCAACTCACTAGGTATTAGCTGTGTGACCTGGAACAAATTACTTAAAATTTCTGTGTCTCAGCTTCTTCTCTATAAAATGAAGATAAAAATAGTATCTACCACACTGGCATGTTGGGAAGATTAATTTAGGAAATTTACATGAACTATTTTTTTTATTTTTATTTTTTAAAGATTGTATTTATTTGACAGAGAGAGAGAGACAGCGAGAGACGGAACACAAGCAGGGGGAGTGGGAGAGGGAGAAGCAGGCTTCCTGTGGAGCAGAGAGCCCAATGCAGCACTTGATCCCAGGACCCTGGGATCATGACCTGAGCCAAAGGCAGACACTTAACGACTGAGCCACCCAGGTGCCCCTATACATGAACTATTTAGAAGGGCATGTGGCACACACCAAATTCTGTCTGCAATTAGCATTATTATTGTTGCTGTAGGTTATGTTCTAATAATATTTCATATTTTAGGCAGATGGTAGGCCAATGAAAGTGGTCTCTTATACAAGTTACACTGAAATCGTTCTTCATACCACTGAAAGTGGCAGCAAATGGGGAGCATGAGGCCCAGAATACATCCTCCATACTTCAAAAAACTTTTACCAATTCCACTAGCTAACAGTACTTTTTTCCACTTATAATAATTTTAACTTACTGCCTCTCTATACTACTCAGTGGACAATCTCATGGACTACAGGGTAAATAGTACCTCCTAGACTGAGTAATAAATATTTACATGACCATCAGAGGCAAGGTAAAGCCACTGACGTGGAAATAATGGACTCTTGCTAAATCAACATTCCCAAATCATTTCATGTTTATATTATCTTAACAACTGTCTCTGTTACACTGCTTTGGCAAGTACTCTGATGAATACATTAAGGCTATGTGATATGGCATATCAGAAAAAACTGTCCCCAGGGGCGCCTGGCTGGCTCAGTGGGAAGAACGTGACTCTTGACTTTGGGCTCATGAGTTCAAGCCCCACGATGGGTGTAGAAATTACATAAGTAAATAAATACACAAACAAACAAACTTTAAAAAAGAAAGGTTAAAAAAAAAAAAAAGAAAGAAAGAAAAGCTGTGCCCGGAGCTTTATAGTTGGTAAAGTAATCTCAGTACTGGCTGCAAAATGAAGAAAGGCAAATTTAGACGGCTCTTCCACAGTGAGGGAGGAGAAACAAGCATTTGAACACTTCTCCTCTGTCAGATTAAATGCTTTCAATTTTACATTTAATTGCTTAAAATACATTTAGAATAAAAGCTTTGTTATGTCAATGCTTTCAATCAGAAATTATTGATACGGTATGAATACTTAATTTTATCCTAAACACTGTTAAGTTAAAATATTTTCAATTTATACAAGGATAGGTACCATGCATATCCCATATTTTCCCCCTTAGATAAATGTGTACGTAGACAAAATTATCTATCATGAAAAAAATAAAACCAATGTAAAATAAAGGACTAAATTGTTCTGCATAGACTAGATGAGACACGTGTGAAGAGATTAAAGTCAGTGGGAATTAGAATAGTCAGAGAGAGCTTCCTGGAGAATGAGAGACTATGAGCCAGGTCTGAATAGTGTAAGATTATGCAAGAGGAAGGGAAACTAAAAGGACAGAAAGGACAGCATGAGTAAAAGGCTGACAGATGGTGAAATCAACCCAATTACCTCAGAGGATAAAATCTGATGGCAGGGAAATAAAAACAGATGTCCAGACAACAATTAAATCAATGTTCAGAGCAGCATTATTAATGGCCATAAAGTGGGAAACAACCCAAAGGTGCATCAAATGATGAATGAACAAGGGTTTTGGCCCACAATGGAGTACTGTTGGACAATTAAAAAAAAAAATGAAGCACTGATATATGCTATAACACAGATGAACCCTGAAAACATTAAGTGAAAGAAGCTAGTCACAAAGGACCACACACTGTGTGACCCCCCTTTATATGAAATATTCAGAATAGGCAACTCTATAGAGGGTGGAAGTAGACTGGTGGTTGCCTGAGGCTGGGGGCTCAAGGGCTAAGGGTTTCTTTTCAGGGTGATGAAAATGTTCTACTTGATGGCAGTGATAGTTGCACAACTCTATGAATATGATCAGAAACACTGAACTATACATGTTAACTGGGTGAATTGTATGGTATGGGCATTATATCTCAATAAAGTTTTTAAAAAATCCAATGGGGGCGCCTGGGTGGCTCAGTCATTAAGCGGCTGCCTTCGGCTCAGGTCATGGTCCCAGGGTCCTGGGATCAAGCCCCACATCAGGCTCCTTGCTTGGCGGGAAGCCTGCTTCTCCCTCGCCCACTCCCCCTGCTTGTGTTCCCTCTCTCACTGTGTCTCTCTCTGTCAAATAAAATCTTAAAAACAAAACAACAAAAAAACAACGGCAGGACCCATTCTTAATTTCTTAATTCTCTCTTTTGGGTGTATATACCACACATGATCTGAATATTTCTATGCATTTACAATATATCTAAAAGGAAAAGAAAATGAAGGAAACACCTAAGTTCAACTGGTTTGTAAAATGACTTTTCTGTACAAGTTATCCTAAATTCAGTACAGATTCTGTATCCGTTCATAAAAGTGAACATGAGAAATAAGACCATTGTCTGAAACATTCCATTAAAGATTATCTTCTGATTTTGTATGGCTCACCTCATCATGGTAACAGAGATATCATTAAAAAACATTGCACCTGGGTGGCTCAGTTGGTTAAACATCCAACCCATGATTTCAGCTCAGGATCATGGAATCGAGCTGGCGTGGGGCTCTGTACTGGGCAGGGAGTCTGCTTGAGATTCTCTCCCTCTCCCTCTGCCTCTCCCCCAACTCATGTGTGTGCATGCGCACACGCTCTCGCTCTCTCTCAAATACTACATAAATCTTTAAAAAAATTGTACAATAGGAAAAAAAAGTCCCTCAATTTCTGTGAGGAATGATGAATCAGTTTCAACTTTCCTAAGGGTAAATACTGTAAGAAAAAAAAATGTATAACACAAATAGCAGAATGAAAGTCAAAGTTTAAGAAATAAGTGCATTGTGAAGATACTAAAATTACACTAAATTATAATGACAATACAAAAGAAAATGGTTCATAGAAATTAGCATCCTAAAACACTTTGTATTAACCTGCTACAGATTAACTGTTGACATGCTACATTTAATACATACCTGACTTCTGATTTGACCTAATTTCTTCCTCAAATCCTGTGTCTCATCTTCTAAATTAATACGGCAATGTGATGTAACCTCCAGCGAAGCCTCTGACATAGACTGTTTTTTTTAGGGCATCAGCCAGTTCTAGTTGAAGGTGTCTCACAGCTACCTAATAAGACGTTTCTGCTACTGATTTTATAAATTATCTTACTATTAAGTTATATTAATAATATATAACTCTAACATATGTACTTCGAAAAATATCACAACATATAGGTGTTATCCTCCTGCCTAGTCAGTGTTATGTTACTTAGATAATTAATTCAGCCCCACTCTCCATTCCTTGTTGATGAATCTGCAAAGCTTCCCACCCTACTGAAGTCTCAAAAAGAAATGGGTATATAGGTGGGCCTAGCAGTGGTAAATTCTACATGATGCCATGGTTTCCCTCTTTTTTATTAGAGGCTTAAATTAATGTCAAACTTCCTCACGTATTCAATCCTCTGCTCAAATCCTTCCAATACATTACTATCTCAGAACAAGAGTGAAGTCATGCTAATGGGCTTCAAGGCCCTAGATAACCTGGCTTTCACCTCCCTCCCTGGCCTCCATTCCTGCTACAGTACAAGAATCCTGCCACCCCTCATTAGTCTGAAAATGGAGATCCAATGCCAAATTAAAATATTACAGATACAATTCTCTTTGTATTGGACAAACTTATGCCCAAATGATAGTCATTGAGCTTTGAAATAAGCAAATTATTTGTAAAATTGCCTTAAAAAATTATAAATAGCAGTGGGAAGATTAAATCAAACAGTTTTGCTAAAGCTCTCCACAGTTGTCCCAAATTACGATTTAATGAAAAGTGCCTGCAAAGGGTTAAAAGGTCATAAGACACATGATTTCAGACTAAAAATTCAAATTTATATAAATAAAAATAAAATTATTTCAACCTAAAATGTATAAAAAGCTACCAAAGGAAAAGTACTGAGATACAGTGTCTACACTTCAGTTCATGTGGGAAATCTGGAGTAAACCGTCAAGTGAATCCACTTAATTGAATCTCAATTTCAACATGCTCATTGCAGGTATGAACATTTCCATTTGTCTGTTCATCATGATATTAAAATGTGGTAACAAAGATTAAAATTATTATTTTGCAGTATAAGACTAAATTATTAGTATCAGCCTACTATTAACAATTTATAACTTAACCTCTTAAACTTTCAAAGATGACACAACAATTTTATTCAAATTAAAGCCCCTCTCAAGTCTAGTTTTTATTTGCTGGATCCAAGTTATGCTGAATCATAGTCTATATATTTTTTATATTCAAGTAGATTCAAAATTCAGCCATAATCATTCAGGTCATGATCTCGGGGGCATGAGGTGGAGTTCTCTGATGTGGAGACCTCTTGGGATTCTCTCTCTCTCCCCCTCTGACCCACTCCCATTCATGTGCAGGTGCACTGTTTCTCTCTAAAAATAATAATAATAATAAAATTCTACTTTGAATTTTCTCTTAGAAAGCTTGAAAAATATTTATCTTTCTGGATACTAACTTCTCTTTCTACTTTCTCCTTTTCATACTGATACATTCTTCCTTTTAAAAGATTACATTAATTGATTAGCTCTCTATTGCTTGCTTCCAGCAAAAGACTGTGTTTTTCACTTTCAGCTTGAAGTTTTTCTATGATACCCTGAAACTGGTCTTGGATATTAATTAGTACATTTTCTTTACTGGCAGCTTTGTTGTGAGCATCATCTAGTTGCTGATGAAGCAGCATATTTTCACTTTGTAGTTGAGATAATCTCTCCACTAAGGATTCCTGCTTTCCAATGTATTTATTCACTTGATCTTGTTCATTTTGATACATGTGTTCCATTTCCTTTTTCTGACACTGTGTTTGACTTAGGTCTCTCTGTACACATTCTAGAACCAAAGTCTTTTCCCTGAGAGCATCTCTTGTGTGATGGAGCTCAATTTCTAAACTATTGAATTTACTTTCAGCTTTAGAAAGGTTTTGAGAAAGAAGCTCATTGTTTTCTTTTAGGTTAGACACATCAAAATTCAGTTTGTCCTGCAGACGAAACCATTCATCTTTTGTTCTCTGGAAAGCAAGTTCTAGGTCTCTTTTTGATGCCTGACTTTGATCATAATCCTCTAGAGCAGTAGCTAGTCTAGCTCGATATGATCCAACTTGTGTGTCCAGTCTTTCTTTGTTTTGCTTTTCATTCTCCAGTTTAGACTTTAGCATTGTATTCTCAGTGGTCAGGGCATTAATCTGTCCACTATATTCTAATATTGTTTTTGTTAATGTTTCCTCATTCAGTTTTATGGTCTTTAGAAGACTGACATTCTTTTCTTTTATAATTTCAATGTCTTCACAATATTTACTTTCCATTCCCTGGTTCTTATTGTTTATTGTGTCTATTTCTAGTCTTAGCATGGTAATTTCATCCTGCCACATGTGGGTTTTAGGCAACAGATCTTTTTCTTCTTTATGACTATTAGACATCTTAGTAAAACAAAGGAGACTTTTAGCTGGAACTCAATAAAATGACATTATCCTGATTTTCTCTGAAATTAAAGAATAACCTATGTTTATACAATGAACAGATTGCAGTAAGTGGATATCCCAACTGGAAAAAAATAAAGTGGGGTCCAAACCTCAAACTTGATACAAGCATAAATTCCCAAAGTTTCAAAAATTTAATTGAAGACAGTGAATGCATGAAAGGAGAAAAGAAATCAAGACACAATTTTTAAGAATCTCAGACCTGCAAAGGTCTTTCTCTGATTTACAACAAACCCAGAAAGCCTGACATAAAAGATTAATAAATCTGATTACACTAAAAATTGAATTTACAGTCTCATATCTAACACAGCTACCCCACGATAAAATCCAGAGCTCTGCCTTTATTTTGACAGATTCAATTTCCTAAAATTCTTTTTTCCTGACAATATTCCATACAAATTCTACTTTTCTAACATTTCTATAGTCACGTATAAGAATTACATCTACTGATAACTGACAAATCTAGGCACTGTACTATAAACACTTCGACCGACATCAGTGAACTTTTTAGTATCACAAATCTAGAATGGAGAGGTTTAAAACATTAAGCGAGCTACAGGACTTTCCCCAGGTCTTCTTACTCCACTACTAGTCTCTTACACCAAACCGCAGCTCTTCTCTAGTGTAAATCATACATACAAAAGAAGCCTTATATTTCAAAATACTGATGGTAAATAATGTAAAATTTATACAACTGTTAGAAAAATCATGAGATTATTTGCTGATGCAATAAATTTTATTTCCTCTTCATGATGTTTTAAATAGTGGAAAATACATGGAGCTATTTTATTAGGAATAAAACACTCATCAATAAATTATCATTAGCATATAATTGTTTTAAAAGTGCCTTGTAATGAAATAGGATATTACTTGGAGCAAATTGCTACTTTTCTCAAAAGTAGAGACTAAATCCAAAAGAAAGTCTCTCAACAGGCTACACTCTTCTCCTGTTCATCAGTGGCAGTGTTAAGCTAACTTCTCTTTCAATACAGAGGTGATGAAGTAACTGCCAAAAATTGAAACATATGTTGTTAGTAGCAATAGTTTTGAGCATATGGAAAGCTCAACAATTCTTATGGAAAGTAATAAAAGCCTCTCCTTTGGATGAGGACATGATGAATGTCACTATTTGACTCTTGCAGACAAACGCATTTAAATTAAGGATATTACTTTATCCACTGGACCAAAAATGTCACCACCCCCTATGGCCCCCAAATACACACACACACATACACACACACACATATATATGCTTTAAAATCCTCTATGCTTTCCATGATCTACAGTGTTGGTTTTTAAAATATATATATGCTACATGGAGAAAAAATAATAATTTATACATATAAATACATACACACATGTACTTAAAAATAACTAAAGAAAATACCCCAGAATTCATTCTGTTATTACCCACTTCTATCTCCTTTTGTTTGCAAAGGTGATTCTTTAGAATTCCATCTTGTACTCTGGCATTCTGTTCTCGAGAAAGTTGTAACTTAGCGTCATTTCGCTCTTCTACAACCTAGAAACATATTTTCATTAGGATTTTGGCTCACACCATTAAAAAAAAAAGTCAGGGACGCCTAGGTGGCTCAGTAAGTTAAGCGGCTGCCTTCAGCTCAGGTCATGATCCCAGGTCCTGGGATCGAGACCCACATTGGGCTCCCTGCTTGGTGGAGAGTCTGCTTCTCCCTCTCCCTCTCCCTGCCTCTCTGCCTACTTGTGCTCTCTCTCTGTCTGCCAAATAAATAAATCTTTAAAAAAAAAATCAAAATCTTAAGAGAACTTAAAAATAATGTTCAAAAGAAGTAGCCTTTTTAAATACAAGGATTTTATCCTGAATGAATAACTCAAATTTTAATTTAAATGACAGCTAAATTTGTCATAAGGTAAAAATACAAGAAGATATAGTATGTGAAAGTAAAATTTCTTTACAAAACATTTAACTAGTTCCATCATAGTCTCAAGGCGATTGAGCCTGTACTTTAACATAAAAAATTCAAAACTGGGGTGCCTGGGTGGCTCAGTTGGTTAAGTGTCCTACCCTTGGTTTTGGCTCGGGTCATGGTCTCAGGGTTGTAAGATCCAATCCTGAGTCGGGCTCTTCATTCAGCACAGAGTCTGCTTGAGATTCTTTTCCCTCCCTCTCCCTCCCCCTTTACTCCTTCCCTTGCTCATGCTCTCTCTCTAAAAATAAATAAAATCTTAAAAAAAAAAAGCCAACATTCACATTTATCTCAATTTACCCTCTATCCCTTCATTCAGAAAATATATAGAGAGCATATATGAGAGGCCAAGAATTCCAATAAGTTAATAATTTTAGCTAAAAATATTATACTTCCTATTAGGATAAAATTAAATTTTTTATCTATTTTATACCTAAATAATATACATTAAATCAAGGGTATATTATAAATAATACTGATGGAAATATGCAATTTTTATCAAAGATTTACCTGATCCAAATTATTTCTCACAGTCCTCAATTCCGCACCTACTGTTGCAAGACGAAGTTCAAGTTGTTGTTTCATTTCAACTTCTTTATTATACGGCTCTTCTTTTTCTCTGAATTGCTCCCTCATTTTTTCATATAATTTATCAGCATTTCTTCTTTTTTCTTCTTCTTGTGTGAAGGTAAATCTGCAAATAAATGTGCTTATTTTAAAATGTTTTGAAAGCAATAAAAAGTTCATTTTATGATCTGGTTCCACATATGTTGGTTTATTAGCCAAATGAAATTTCTATGTTCTCAATTTTTTTCCTTTCTCGGGCTCATGTTTACTTTCTCACTTCAATCTCTTCCAAAAAATATATATAGTTGAAAAGAAGCAATGAGAAAGCATTATGCAGCTTAGTAATAAGTTTTAGTACTAACTCTGGTAGATATTGTAGAGAAAGGAATTTTGAAATTTTTCAAGAAAGCTAGAATTAAAATTATCATTTTCTCCATATAGTCATAATTACTCCTCCATTAGAACAGATAATTTAGTTACTAAATAAAAAGAGAAGTTGCTCTTTATAAGAAAGTTTATAAATTCACTAGAAGTAAATTTCTACTTCACAAAACATCACAGGTACCTCCAAAAATAATTTGCAGTATAAGACAGCATCTGCAGATGTCATTTACACAACATACACCTGTAGATTACGGTGATCCAGGACTAGGTTGGGGAGTCTAATATCTATACATTTTATATAGATAGCCCTATACATTTTATGTTTCTTCTTCTGCAATATTCTCAATTTACCCTGTTGATTATTATTCATTTTACTTTTTTTAAAGATTTTATTTATTTATTTGACAGAGAGAGAGCACAAGCAGAGGGAGCAGCAGGCAGAGGGAGAGGGAGAAGTAGGCTCCCCACCGAGCAGAGATCTGGAAATGGGGCTTGATCCCAGGACCCTGGGATCATGACCTGAGCCGAAGGCAGACCCTTAACCAACTGAGCCACCCAGGCGCCCCTATTATCCATTTTATAAATCATTTGAAAACCCCTTTTAGAACACAGGATCCATATTAATTAAGGAAACAATAAAGAGTTATATGTGCTTACAGCATAGACTTTTGGATTAATTTTATAAGAGAGATTTTGAAAAAACTTAGCAGTAATCATTTTCCATTTTACTTTTTAATCGCTGCATATGTTTAAAACTGAATAAATTTTTAAAATTTTTCCTATCTTGAGATAAATGGCCATTTCATACTCTGTTGATGGGCATATAAATTAATATAAACTTCCCAGAGAACAATTTAAAAATAGAATCAAAGACCTCCTTTAAAAATTTTTATACTTTAAACAAACAATACTATATTGAAGAATTTATTCCAAGTAAGTAACCAGAATTTTAGAAACAGATTTATATAAAAGACATTCCTTACAACACTTAGAGAAAAATGGAAAATAACCAAAATGCAATTTGTTAAATAATGAGGATTCCATATGGTGTACTTCTATATGGTCATTAAAATTATGATTTGGAATATACATTAAATTATCAGTAGAAGTATTCACTGTCAAGAACTTGCTGAATTATTTTGAAGAATCTCATACGTCACACTACTAAAGACGTTTTCTTTCCTATAAAAATTCCAGAAGGTAAGTTAGCAATTATCAAACTTCTCCTACACATCTGTAGTACAAAAGTAAAGAGTTCAAGGGGCACCTGGCTGGCTCAGTTGGTAGAGCATGCGACTCTTGACCTCACAGCTGTGAGTTCAAGCCCCACATTGGCTGTGGAGCCTCTTAAAAAAAAAAAAAAGGTAAATAGTTCAAATATTTCCTTGAAACCAAGATGTCATACCTCAAACTGCCGAGTTCTTGTTCCCATTTCACTTTTTGATGCTCCAACTGCAATTTCAATTCTTTTGTTTCTGATAGCTCCTTTTGTAGTCCATTAACTTTATTTTGCATTTCTTTATTTTTTCTTTTAAGTTGTTTACACTGATTTTTAAGTTCTAATTTTTGATATGAAAGAATCGCATCCTAGATTTTTAGTAAAGTAGTAGAATCTACATCAGAGAGAAAACAAAAACAAATAAAATATATAGGGCGCCTAGGTGGCTCAGTTGGTTAAGCGTCGAACTCTTGGTTTCGGCACAGGTCATAATCTCAGACTTGTGGGATCGAGCCCCACGTCGGGCTCCACACTCAGCACAGAGTCTGCTTGAGATTCTCCCCCCGCCTTCCCCTCTGTTCTTCTCTCCCACCCCCACTCATGCTCTCTTTCTCTCAAGTAATTTAATTAAATCTTTAAAAAAAAAGAAATAAAATATGTGAGTACTTTTTGCATATAAAGGACTGTGTGCTTTCACATTCACTCACTCATACTTTAAACAAATATATATTGAATGACTTCAATATAAAAGATATTTTAGGGGTGCCTGGGTGGCTCAGTCGGTTAAGTGTCTGCCATCAGCTCAGGTCATGATCTCAGGGTCCTGGGATCGAGTCCCGTGTCAGACTCCCTGCTTACTGGGGAGTCTGCTTCTCCCTCTGCCCTGCCCCGTCCCCTCTCATGCACTCTCACTCTCCTTCTCTCAAATAAATGAATAAAATCTTTAAAAAAGAAAAGAAAAAATGACCAAAACCTTTCTAAGTAATGAAAACTATAATACCACAGATCCAGAAGAATCTGGCTAGGAGAGAAGAAATGGAAGTAAGCTATTATAGTTTTCTTAAACTACTATGATGGGGCATAACATTACTCAAAGGTGGACTGTGATGCTTAAGTCATATACTTTAAACCCTAATCACTAAAATAGCACAACTAAAGAGTTATAGCTAGAGTAAGCAAAATACATACATATACATACTCACATAAATAAAACTAAATCATAAAAATTACTTGATTAATTTAAAAGACAGCAGAAAAGGAAGAGAATAGGAGCAAAAAGCAGAAAGGACAAATGGAAGTCACACAACACGATGACAGATTCAAATCAACGACCTCAATAATCACATTAAATGAAAATGGTCTAAAAGCCTCAATTAAAAGGCAGACTGTCAAAATGGATGAAAAAGGAAGACCCAACTATATGCCACCTATTAAAAAATACGCTTTAAGTGTAGAGACACACATTTTTTAAAAGGCCAGAAATATGACAGACCACACTAACAACTTGACAAAAGAAGGCTGAGCCTGAGTGGCTATATTAATACCAGACAAAATAGATTTCAAAGCAAAAAACACTAGCAGCAATAAATAAGGTCATTTTATAATGATAGAAGGGTCAATTAAAAGAAGCATAACAAACCTAAATGTTTATGCATCTATTAATAGGTTCAAAAATACAGAAAGCAAAAATTGATAGAATTAGAGAATTAGAGAACTAGAGAAACAGGCAAATTCACAGTTATAGTCTGAGATTTCAATAGGCAGAAAATCAGCAAGGGTATAGTAGACTGGAACACCACCATTCTTCTCAAGTATCCATGGAACACTTACCAAAAGAGACTATATTTTGGGTCATAAAATAAATTGTAATAAAAGGAGTCAGTCAAAAGGACTGAAGTCATGAAAGTGTGCTCTGCGACCACAAACTAATTAACACACATCTGAATAACCCCTAGGTCAGGGCACCTGGGTGGCTCAGTTGATGAAGTGTCTGCCTTCAGCTCAGGTCATGATCTCAGGGTCCTGGGATCAAGCCCCACATTTGGCTCCCTGCTCAGAGGGAAGGCTGCTTCCCCTCCAGCTCATGCTCTCTCTGTCTCTCTCTCTCTCTCAAATAAATAAAATCTTTAAATAACCCCTGGGTCAAAGAAGGACTGAAAAAAGAAATTAGAAAGTATTCTGAACTGAATACACATAACATGTTAGAATTTCTGAAACCCTGCTATACTAGCACTCATATGAGCATTTACAGCACTGAATGTATATTTTAAAAAAGAAGAAAAGTCTTAAATTGATGACCTTTGGCTCCACCTTAAGAAATTAGTAAAAGAGCAGTTAAAGTTTGATAACCTTTGGTTATGTAGAAAATCTGACAGAATTTTTTAAAAAGCTACTAGAACTAATAAATGAACTCATCAAGTTTGGAGAACAGAGAATCATTATACAAAAATCTACTGTATTTCTACATATTAGCAATAAAAAATTAAAATTTAAGAATTAAAATTAATTTTAATTAATTAAAAAATTGAAACTGCATTGCAAAATAAAAAATAACCACAGGTAATATCATAAAGGATAAAAAGACCTATACACTAAAAACTACAAAATATTACCAAGAAAATTAAAGAAGATTTATATAATTGGAGAGAGATACACTGTTTGGGGTTGAAAAATTCAATATTGTTAAAATTAGTCTGTAGATTCAACATAATCCAAACCTGATCTCCAGAAGACCACCAGAATGGTGTTTTTTTTTTTTTAGGAAATGACAAGCTGACTCTAAAATTCATGTGGAAAACATAAATAAATAAAATAAATACAATTCATGTTCTGGAAACAGAAAGGATCTAGAATAGAATAGCAAAAGAAACCTGAAAAAGAACAAAACTGGAGGACTAACACTAACTACCTGATTTCAAAAATTATCATAAACTGGTAGTAATTAAAACAGCATGATACTTACATCAAGAAGGCCAAAGAATTCAATGGGACAGAATAGAGTCCATAAATAAACCCCCACACATATGGTCAACTGATCCTGACAAAGACACAATGGCATGAAGTGGAGAAAATATAGCCTTTTCAACAAATGGTGCTGGAACTGGATATCCATATGCAGAAAGAATGAACCTGGACCCATGCTATGCATCATAAGTAAAAAAAAAAAAAGAATACAAAATGGAGGCGCCTGGGGGTCTCGGTTGAGTGACTGCCTTGGCTCAGGTCATGATCCCAGGGTCCTGGGATCGAGCCCCATGTCCAGCTCTCTGCTCAGCGGGAGCCTGCTTCTCCCTCTCCCTCAGCCTGCCACTGCCCCTGCTCATGCTTTCTCTCTCTCTGTCAAATAAATAAATAAAATCTTAAAAAAAAAATACAAAATGGATGACATGGATCACATGGATCACAGATCTAAATGTAAGACCTAAAACTATAAAACTTTGTTTTTAAACTACGAAACTTCTAAAAGAAAGCATGAGAGAAAACCTCTGACTTTGTGCTAGGCAAAGCTTTCTTAGATAGGAACACCGAAAGCAAAAAATGCATAGAAGAACAAATGGATAAACTGGATTTCATCAAAAAGAAAAACTGCTCTTCAAAAGACACTGTTGAGAGAATGAAAAGTCACAGATTGGGAGAAAATCTTTACAAAAAAATATAGGTGAGGGACGCCTGGGTGGCTCAGTTGTTAAGCATCTGCCTTCGGCTCAGGTCATTATCCTGGGGTCCTGGGATCGAGCCCCACATTGGGCTTCCTGCTCAGCGGAGAGTCTGCTTCTCCCTCTCCCACTCCCCCTGCTTGTGTTCCCTCTCTAGTGTCTCTCTGTCAAATTAATAAAATCTTAAAATATATATATACATGATAAAGGAACTATATCTAGAATATAGAAAGAATTCTCAAAACAAGTAAGAAAACAACCTAATTTTTAAAATGACAAAGGATTTGGATAGTTCAAAGCAGATACACAAATGCCAAATAAGCACATGAAAATATGATCAACATTATCAGTTATTAGGGAAATGTATATTAAAACCGTAATGGGTAAAGTAGGCAAGATGGCGGAGGAGTAGGAGACCTGGATTTCATCTGCTCTTAGGAATTCAGCTGGATAGGGATCAAACCATTCTGAACACCTACAAACTCAACAGGAGATCGAAGAAAAGAATAGCAACAACTCTCTGAACAGAAAAGCGACCACTTTCTGGAAGGTAGGACGTGCGGAGAAGTGAATCCGAGGCGATATTCGGGAGGATAGATGGCGGGGGAGGGGCCTCCGTGGGCCACTTCTGGCAAGTGATAGAACCACGGAGCATAAAATCGGAACTTTTAGAAGTCTGCTCCGCTGAGGGACATCACTCTGGTGGCTAAGTGGGGGGTGGAACCCTCGTGGGACAGTGTGGTCTCAGGACCCTCAGGGTCACAGAAAGACCGGGGGTCCCTGAGTGCGGCAGAGCTCCCAGGTATCGGAGCGGGAAGCCGGCTGCAGAGTTGGAGCCGAGGCGTGGGCTCTCAGCTCGGGGTTGCTATAAACCATGATCCGTGGCACAGTCGGGCCACTGCTCCTCCAGCAGAGACCCAACAAGAGGCAGATCTGGGGAGACTCACCTTCCTTCCCTGGGAGGAGCGGCACGGGAGTGCACCGCAGGGATCTGCTGGGTTTGGAGACTCCACACCGAGTCGGGTGCCAGGGATACAAACGCGCGGTCAGAGGCCGGGTGAGCATGGAATGTGGCCGGAGACCGGGGAGACGGGAGTAACGGACTACTTTTCTCTGGTGGTGCACTGAGGAGTGGGGCCCCGAGTTCTCGGCTCCTCCGGGGCGGAGATTGGGAGGCCGCCATTTTCACTCTCCGCCTCCAAAGCAGTATGGAAAGCTTGAAGGGAAAAAAAGCTCCAGAGAGCAAACCCGAGCAGATTACTTAGCCCAGACGGGGAAAGGGCGGGGCAATTCCGCCTCTGGCAAAGACATTTGGGAACCACGGCAACAGGCCCCTCCCCCAGAAGATCAGCGAGAACAGCCAGCCAAGACCAAGTTTACCGATCAATGAGAAGGGCAGAACTCCTGCACTAGGGGAATACTGCACATAGAATTCATGAGTTTTTTACCATGATTCTTTAGTCTTTCAAAGGTAATTATTTTTTTTAACTGTTTTTTTTTTTTTGAATTTTTCTTTTTCCCTTTTTCAACCAACATCTTATCAATCCCTTTTTTAAAAAACATTTTTATTTTTCATTTTTAGAGTCATATTCTATCCCTTCATAGTAGTTACCTGTATTTTTGGCATATATATATATATAAGTTGTTCTCTCCTTAAAATTTTGAGATAGTTTCTTCTAACAGATCAAAATACACCCTAAATCTCTAGTGTATGGTTTTTTTCTACTCCCCTGCCTGATCACATTCTCTCCCTTTTTTTTCTTTTTTTAAAAAATCCTCTTCTTTCTTTTTTCAAACAACTTATCAATTCCTTTTATAAAATTTTTTATAATTTCCATCTTTACAGTCATATTCCATCCCTTCAATATATCAACCCTTATTTTTGTACATATATAAGTTTTTCTTTCTTTAAAATTTTGGGAGGAACTTTCTTTTAACAGACCAAAATACACCCAAAATCTAGTGTGTGGCACTGATCTATATACCAGCCTGATCATATTTGATCACATTCTGTTTTTGTTTTGTTTTGTTTTTGTTTGTTTTTATCTTTATCTTTTTCTTTTCTTTCCTTTTCTTTTTTCTCTCTTTCCCTTTCTTTTCCCAGTGCTTCAGGTCTTTTCTGATTTGTTTAGAGTATATTTTCTGGGGACGTTGTTACCCTGCTAGCATTTTGTTCTCTCATTAATCTATTCTCCACTGCACAAAATGGCAAGACGGAAAAAATCACCTCAACAAAAAGAACAAGAAGTAGTACCGAGTGCCAGGGACCTACTCAATACGGACATTAGTACCATGTCAGATCTAGAGTTCAGAATCATCACCTTAAAGATACTACCTGGGCTTGAAAAAAGCATAGAAGTTATTAGAGAAATGCTTTCTGGAGAAGTAAAAGAACTAAAATCTAACCAAGTAGAAATCAAAAAGGCTATTAATGAGGTGCAATCAAATATGGGGGCGCTAACTGCTAGGATAAATGAGGCAGAAGAGAGAATCAGTGATACAGAAGACCAAATGATGGAAAATAAAGAAGCTGAGAAAAAGAGAGAGAAACAACTACTGGATCACGAGGGCAGAATTCGAGAAATAAGTGATACCATAAGATGAAACAACATTAGAATAATTGGGATCCCGGAAGAAGAAGAAAGAGACAGAGGGGCAGAAGGTATAATGGAGCAACTTATAGCAGAGAACTTCCCTAATTTGGGGAAGGAAACAGGCATCAAAATCCAGGAAGCACAGAGAACCCCTCTCAAAATCAATAAAAATAGGTCAACACCCCAACATCTAATAGTAAAACTTACGAGTCTCAGAGACAAAGAGAAAATCCTGAAGGCAGCTGGGAAGAAGAGATCTGTAACCTACAACGGTAGAAACATTAGATTGGCAACAGACCTATCCACAGAGACCTGGCAGGCCAGAAAGGACTGGCAGGATATATTCCGAGCACTAAATGAGAAAAATATGCAGCCAAGAATACTATATCCAGCTAGGTTGTCACTGAAAATAGAAGGAGAGATAAAAAGCTTCCAGGACAAACAAAAACTAAAGGAATTTGCAAACACGAAACCAGCTCTACAAGAAATCTTGAAAGGGGTCCTCTAAGCAAAGAGAGAGCCTAAAAGCAACATAGACCAGAAAAGAACACAGACAATATACAGTAACAGTCACCTTACAGGCAATACAATGGCACTAAATTCCTATCTTTCAATAGTTACCCTGAATGTAAATGGGCTAAATGCCCCAATCAAAAGATACAGGATATGAGATTGGAATAAAAAACAAGACCCATCGATATGCTGTCGGCAAGAGACTCATTTTAGACCCAAAGACACCCCCAGATTGAAAGTGAGGGGGTGGAAAACCATTTACCATGCTAATGGACACCAAAAGAAAGCTGGGGTGGCAATCCTTATATCAGACAAATTACATTTTAAACCAAAGACTGTAATAAGAGATGAGGAAGGACACTATATCGTACTTAAAGGGTCTATCCAACAAGAAGATCTAACAATTGTAAATATCTATGCCCCTAACATGGGAGCAGCCAATTATATAAGGCAATTAATAACAAAAGCAAAGAAACACATCGACAACAATACAATAATAGTGGGGGACTTTAACACCCCCCTCACTGAAATGGACAGATCGTCTAAGCAAAATATCAACAAGGAAATAAAGACTTTAAATGACACACTGGACCCAATGGACTTCACAGACCTATTCAGAACATTCCATCCCAAAGCAACGGAATACACATTCTTCTCTAGTGCCCATGGAACATTCTCCAGAATTGATCACATCCTAGGTCATAAATCAGGTCTCAACCGGTACTAAAAGATTGGGATCATTCCCTGCCTATTTTCAGACCACAATGCTTTGAAACTAGAACTCAATCACAAGAGGAAAGTTGGAAAGAACTCAAATATATGGAGGCTAAAGAGCATCCTACTGAAGAATGAATGGGTCAACCAGGAAATTAAAGAAGAATTTAAAAAATTCATGGAAACCAATGAAAATGAAAACACAACGATTCAAAATCTTTGGGATGTAGCAAAGGCAGTCCTACGAGGAAAGTATATAGCAATACAAGCCTTTCTCAAGAAACAAGAAAGGTCTCAAGTACACAACCTAACCCTACACCTAAAGGAGCTGGAGAAGGAATAGCAAATAAAGCCTAAACCCAGCAGGAGAAGAGAAATAATAAAGATCAGAGCAGAAATCAATGAAATAGAAACTAAAAGAACAGTAGACAGATCAACGAAACAAGGAGCTGGTTCTTTGAAAGAATTAACAAGATTGATTAATCCCTGGCCAGACTTAGCAAAAAGAAAAGAGAAATCAAGAAAATTAGGAATGAGAGAGGAGAGATCACAACCAACATCAAAGAAATATAAACAATTATAAGAACATATTATGAGCAACTCTATGCCAGCAAATTAGATAACCTGGAAGAAATGGAGGCATTCCTAGAGATGTATCAACTACCAAAACTGAACCAGGAAGAAACAGAAAACCTGAACAGACCTACAACCACTAAGGAAATTGAAGCAGTCATCAAAAATCTCCCAAAAAACAAAAGCCCAGGGCCAGATGGCTTCCCAGGGGAATTCTACCAAACATTTCAAGAAGAATTAATACCTTTTCTTCTGAAACTGTTCCAAAAAATAGAAATGGAAGGAAAACTTCCAAACTCGTTTTATGAGGCCAGCATTACCTTGATCCCAAAACCAGACAAAGACCCCATCAAAAAGGAGAATTACAGACCAATATCCCTGATGAACATGGATGCAAAAATTCTCACCAAAATACTAGCCAATAGGATCCAACAGTACATTAAAAGGATTATTCACCACGACCAACTGGGATTTATCCCTGGGCTGCAAGGTTGGTTCAACATCCGCAAATCAATCAACGTGATACAATACATTAACAAAAGAAAGAACAAAAATCATATGATCCTCTCAATAGATGCAGAAAAAGCATTTGACAAAGTACAGCATCCTTCCTTGATCAAAACTCTTCAGAGTAGAGGCATTGAAGGTACATACCTCAATATCATAAAAGCCATCTATGAAAAACCTACAGCGAATATCATTCTCAATGGGGAAAACCTGAGAGCTTTTCCCCTAAGGTCAGGAACACGGCAGGGATGTCCACTATCACCACTGCTATTCAACATAGTATTGGAAGTCCTAGCCACAGCAATCAGACAACAAAAAGAAATCAAAGGCATCCAAATCGGCAGAGAAAAAGTCAAACTCTCACTCTTTGCAGATGATAGGATACTTTATGTGGAAAACCCCAAAGACTCCACCCCAAAACTGCTAGAACTCATACAGGAGGTCAGTAAAGTGGCAGGAAATAAAATCAATGCACAGAAATCAGTGGCATTCCTATACACCAACAACAAGACAGAAGAAAGACAAATTAAGGAATCGATCCCATTTACAACTGCACCCAAAACCATAAGATAACTAGGAATAAATCTAACCAAAGAGGCATCGGATCGGTACTCAGAAAACTATCAAATACTCATGAAAGAAATTGAGGAAGACACAAAGAAATGGACAAATGTTCCATGCTCATGGATTGGAAGAACAAATATTGTGAAGATGTCAATGCTACCTAGAGCAATCTACACATTCAATGCAATCCCCATCAAAATACCATCCACTTTTTTCAAAGAAATGGAACAAATCATCCTAAAATTTGTATGGAACCAGAAAAGACCCCAAAGAGCCAGAGGAATGTTGAAAAAGAAAAGCAAAGCTGGTGGCATCACAATTCCGGACTTCCAGCTCTATTACAAAGCTGTCATCATCAAGACAGTATGGTACTGGCACAAAAACAGGCACATAGATCAATGGAACAGAGTGGAGAGCCCAGAAATGGACCCTCAACTCTATGGTCAACTAATCTTCAACAAAGCAGGAAAGAATGTCCAATGGAAAAAAGACAGTCTCTTCAACAAATGGTGTTGGGAAACTTGGACAGCCACATGCAGAAGAATGAAACTGGATCATTTCCTTACACCACACACAAAAATAGACTCCAAATGGTTGAAAGACCTCAATGTGAGACAGGAGTCCATCAAAATCCTCAAGGAGAACACAGGCAGCAACCTCTTCGACCTCAGCCGAAGCAACTTCTTCCTAGAAACATCGCCAAAGGCAAGGGAAGGAAGGGCAAATATGAACTATTGGGACTTCATCAAGATAAAAAATTTTTGCAAAGCAAAGGAAACAGTCAACAAAACCAAAAGACAACTGACCGAATGGGAGAAGATATTTGCAAATGACTTATCAGATAAAGGGCTAGTATCCAAAATCTATAAAGGACTCATCAAACTCAACACCCAAAGAACAAAGAATCCAATCAAGAAATAGGCAGAAGACATGAACAGACATTTTTCCAAAGAAGACATCCAAATGGCCAACAGACACATGAAAAAGTGCTCAATATCGCTCGGCATCAGGGAAATCCAAATCCAAATCTCAATGAGATACCACCTCACACCAGTCAGAATGGCTAAAATTAACAAGTCAGGAAACGACAGATGTTGGCGGGGATGTGGAGAAAGGGGAACCCTCCTACACTGCTGGTGGGAATGCAAGCTGGTGCAGTCGCTCTGGAAAACAGTATGGAGGTTCCTCAGAAAGTTGAAAATGGATGCATTCCTAGAGATGTAAGTTGAAAATAGATGTAAGTTGAAAATAAAAGATGTTAATAAATAAATAAAATAAAATAAATAAATAAATAATAAATAAATAAATAAAAAGATGTAAGTTGAAAATAGAGAATTTATTTTGAAAATAATAAATCCAGCTATTGCACTGCTGGGTATACACCCCAAAGATACAAAAGTAGGGATCTGAAAGGGTACGTGGACCCCGATGTTTATAGCAGCAATGTCCACAATAGCCAAACTGTGGAAAGAGCCAAGATGTCCATCGACAGATGAATGGCTAAAGAAGATGTGGTATATATATACAATGGAATATTATGCAGCCATCAAAAGGAATGAGATCTTGCCATTTGCAACGACGTGGATGGAACTGGAGGGTATTATGCTGAGCGAAATAAGTCAGTCAGAGAAAGACATGTATCATATGACCTTACTGATATGAGGAATTCTTAATCTCAGGAAACAAACTGAGGGTTGCTGGAGTGGGGGGTGTGGGGGAGGGATGGGCTGACTGGGTGATGGACACGGGGAGGGTAGGTGCTCTGGTAAGCGCTGTGAATTGTGCAAGACTGTTGAATCTCAGATCTGTACCTATGAAACAAATAATGCAATATATGTTTAGAAAAAAAAAAAAGAAGATAGGAGGGGAAGAATGAAGGGGGGAAAATCGGAGGGGTAGATGAACCATGAGAGACGATGGACTCTGAAAAACAAACTGAGGGTTCTAGAGGGGAGGGGGGTGGGAGGATGGGTTAGCCTGGTGATGGGTATTGAGGAGGGCACCTTCTGCATGGAGCACGGTGTTTTGCACAAACAATGAATCATGGAACACTACATCTAAAACTAATGATGTAATGTATGGGGATTAACATAACAATAAAAAATTAAAATAAAATAGAAAATAAAACCATAATGATTAAAAAAAACATAATGATATATATATATTACATACCCATCAGAATGGCTAAGATTTAAAAAACTGACAATACTAAGTGTTCATGAATATACAGGGAGAAATTAGAACTTTCATACACTGCTGGTGGGAATGGAAAATGGTACTACTTTAGAAAACAATTTGGCAGTTTTGTAACAAGGGAATATAAAGAGACATGAGACTTATGGGTGATAGATATGTTAACTGCCTGAATTATGGTTATGGTTTCATATGCATATACATATGTCAAAACTATCAAATTATACACTTCATATATGTGCAGTTTACCTAACTAAAGCTGTTGGGGGGGAAAATGCTCTATTATAGGAAAAAACATCTAAAACAGTGGCTGAGACACAGATGGAAAGAAGGATATGAAACATGGGCGCCTGGGTGGCTCAGTCGTTAAGCATCTGCCTTCGGCTCAGGTCATGATCCCTGGGTCCTCGGATCGAGCCCTGCATCCGGCTCCCTGCTCCGCGGGGAGCCTGCTTCTCCCTCTCTCACTCTCCCTGCTTGTGTTCCCTCTCTCACTGGGTCTCTCTCTGCCAAATAAATAAAAAATTAAAAAAAAAAGAAGGATATGAAACAATACAAGATGAAGCTAGAGTACTGTGGTCTTTCACCTTAGAGCAATGAGAAGTAATAGCGAAGCTTTAAGCAAGGGGGTAACGTGATGAAACATGAATTTTTAAAGATTATGATAACTATGGTTGCAGTGTAGACCAAGATTCTGGGAGGTGGAATGACAGGGAAAACAGTCCTGAGGTTATTTCAGTATTCTAGGAGAAAAATAATGGTAACCTGACCTTGGGTGAAGGCACAGAACAGAAGCGCAGTTAACAACACATCACGTGTGCCATTCCCATGACAAAACATAGAGTGGAAATTATAGCCCTTTGGCTGAGAGTATTCAACAGTTCTCTATTCTCATATAAAACATATTTCTGAGATGAGTAGCTCATGAGTGTTGTGTGGTACAGCACTATACAAGATGGGCACATATTACTACAGTAATATACATACAAAGGCTTTCTACTTATACAATGGTCCTACCTTTACGATCCTGGCCAACTTGTACAAATAGCGACTTGCAACTCATATACTTAGAGCAAGGCAACTTGGAATCCTCTGAAGCTGTTCCAGATGACTCCGTTAAGTCAAGGTCATCCATAAAATTAATTTGCTTTTTGACCTACAAATAAAAAATACTATTTCAAAATGTCCCCCAAATATTCATACAATATACTAAGTGTAGAGAGATGATAAATACCCATCTTTTTATAAGAGCAAAAACATGGGTACTTTTTAAAAGAACTGATTTTTATCAAAACGACCTTTATCAATAATTAGTACTTCTGAAAAACTTTTTTCTTTTTTTTAAGGTTTTATTTATTTGACAGAGAGAAAGACAGCCAGAGAGCGAACACAAGCAGGGGGAGTGGGAGAGGGAGAAACAGGCTTCCCGCGGAGCAGGGAGCCTAATGTGGGGCTCGATCCGAGGACTCTGGGATCATGACCTGAGCCGAAGGCAGACGCTTAACGACTGAGCCACCCAGGCGCCCACTTCTGAAAAACTTTTTCACAATAAATGTCTATACAACAAAGGAAGATTTTCTATGTTTTCACTATGCCCTTCCTAAAGTAATTTTTTACCGTGGAATAATATTTCTAATAAATATTATTTATCAAAGTAATATAATAAAGCCAAAATTAAAAAAAATAAATGAAATAGAATTATGCATATATTTTTACCTCTTTCTTTTCATGAGATGTTTTCTTTGCAGGTCTAAAAAAAAAGACAATTCTTTTCAGGCAAGTATTAAATACTTAAAATACCAAGAATATCTAAATCATAGATAAACAATATTATTAATAATACTAAGCATTAAATTTAGATCAAATGGACATAAAGCAAAGGAAAAGCATAATGTTACTGGCATTATTTGATACGAAGAAATATACCACATTTTTTGTTGTCATTTTCAATAAAAACAAGCTTTTATTGGCTCTAAAATCTATTGGGAAAGTGCAAGTTAGGTTCTTATATGAAAGAAACCCATTTTTAATAATCATGATACTAGTGTTTTGAGGATTTACTGTACAACTACTATGCATTATGATGAACCCCTTACACATCTTAAAAGTATTTTAAGCCTCACAACAATCTTATAAACATGGGTAATTATATTAGGTATTTTACACAGGAAGAAAATGAGGCACAGAAATAATTAACTTCCCCAAGCCCATACAGCTGGTCAGGAGTAGACCCAGAATTCAAATCCAGGATATGTGCCTTCAAAACGTGTGTTTTACAATATGTGGTGAAGGTAATATTTAAGTGTTTCCAAGTAATATGACAGCAAATGAATCTACTATTATTCCATTTCTAGCTATAATTATAAATAATAATTTATGGATCTAACACACATTTTTTAAAATAAGAAGACTCCATACCTAGGCAATATTGAAAATCTACTTTCCATAAACTAAAGATCTGCTTCTTCTGAAGAAGTTCATCAATGGCATTCATCTATTTATTCAACTGTTTATTCACAAATATATACTTACTGAGCACACAATATGTGTCAATGACACTGTTGGTACAGGAACCATGGCTTTTGTCATTTAGAACTTTATAATCTAAAAGTAATAATCTATGATAGATTAATAGTTTATTTTTCAATTATAAATAAAGTCTTTCCCCAGAATCGAAACAAATATTGACTTAATGCAACCAGATACTTCAAAGTCCCTAACAAAACCATAGCTATGCATGATTCTGTCAAAGGCACTGAATATCTAAAATCATCAAGGAATGATTAGTTCTACTCAGAATGGCCTAAGAGTTTGTATATTTACTATCATTTATATACTTTTAAGTCTATGAATGATACTCTCCGCACATTCAATTATATGAGAATACTCCACCGGGGAACCAATTCTGAATCAACAACTTCTTGCCACAGGGACCTGGGTGGCTCAGTCGTCAGGCGCCCACTTCTGAAAAACTGCCTTTGGCTCAGGTCATGGTCCCAGGGTCCTGGGATCGAGCCCCGCATCGGGCTCCCTGTTCAGCGGGAGTCTGCTTTTCCCTCTCCCACTCCCCCTGCTTGTGTTTCCTCTCTCGCTATGTCTCTGTCTGTCAAATGAATAAAATCCAAAAAAACCCCCCCAAAACCAAAAAAACAACCTCTGGCCACAAAACTACATGAATAGGAATACTAAGGACAATTACTGTAATCTTTAAAAGATAATGTAATACAGGGGAGCCTAGATGGCTCAGTCATTAAGCATCTGCCTTCGGCTCAGGTCATGGTCCCGGGGTCCTGGGATCGAGTCCCACATCAGGCTCCCTGCTCGGTGGGGAGCCTGCTTCTCCCTCTCCCTCTGCCTGCCACTCCCCTTGCTTGTGCATTCTCTCTCTCTCTGTCAAGCAAATAAAAAAATCTTAAAATAGGGGCGCCTGGGTGGCTTAGTCGTTAGGCGTCTGCCTTCGGCTCAGGTCATGATCCCGGGATCCTGGGATCGAGTCCCACATCGGGCTCCCTGCTGGCTGGCAGGGAGCCTGCTTCTCCCTCTCCCTCTGCCTCTGCCTGCCGCTCCCCCTGCTTGTACTCTCTCTCTGTCAAATAAAAAATAAAAAATCTTAAAACAAAAAAGATAATGTAATACAATCAATAAGCTTTCTAATATTTGGAAATGCAAACAAAATTAAATAACCATGTCTATCTCTATCGGATCATTTCCAGCAGCATACAAATGTACTCTAAAAGCTCCCATCTTAAAATTAAAAAAGAAAGAAAATTCCCTTGAATTCCACATTCTTTTTCAGTTATCATCCATTTCTCTATTACCTTTCCCCGTAAAAATTCTCTAAGGAGTTGTTTATACTTTTTCATTACAGTCCAGCTTCCATGGTGACTATTGAAACTGCTCCTTGTCAAAGTCACTTGTCCTCATCTTAACCTTTCAAGCAGTGTATCTGATATACTTGAGTATTTCTTGCCTTAGCCTGTACCTACACGACAGCGTTTTATTTCCATAAAAAGTAATCACTGCTAAACTTCCTTCAGAGGGAAATAAAGAATTTATAGATTTTACCTTACTTCATCCCGATCCATTTCACTTGAAGTGCTGTCATCATTCACTTGTACTGGACAAGAAGGTAGGGAATCCGCCTTCTCAAGCCCTGGTGTAATCACAGATACTTCTGATGTCCATTTTTCATTTTCATCTTTCCTTACTCCCTTCATATGCAAACCAGGATCACTACTTTAAAAAATCCAGTTAAAATATCCATTAAAAAGCCAATGTTTTCTAATAATTTTACTGGTAAAGAATAAAAACAATTTTTTTGTAAAATTCTGTTACCCATCTCAATGAACATTTATTAATTCACAGAACAGTTATGAAATCCAACCATATACAAGGAAATACACATCCCTTGCTTCAAAGACAGGTAAATATACAATTACAATACAATGTCATTTGTGGGGACAAAACTGCTATGGATCTCTTTGTAGGAGCTGTGGAATCAAGGACCATACACCAAGGACCTAGGAAAAGTCTTGCCTACCCATGCATCGGGTAACGGGCACACTCACTACATGTCCAGCTGTGGACCCAGCAATAGCCCATAAACTGGTTCCAGCCCCTTCCTCTCAGCCACATCTGGGAGCCCCTGGAAAACACTGTCTTAGATAATAACCCATGGATGAGAGAGACTTTTTGGAAAACCAGATTTCCTGCAGAAAAGTTCCGGCACACCACCAGAGCAAAAAAAAATCAGGTTTGGACACGTTGGAAAGGCAGTCATTAAAGGCTACTTCAAAAGCAAAGACAGCAATGCCAAACTTCAAAGAATATAAAAAGTCAAGGATATATGACACCAAATCGTCCAATAATTGATCTCAAACACATGGAGATCTGTAATTTATCCAAAAAAGAATTCAAAAGAGCAGTTTTAAGGAAACTTAATGAGCTACAAGAAAACACAAAAAGCCAATTCAGGGGTGCCTGGGTGGCTCAGTCAGTTAAGCGTCTGACTCTTGATTCTGTCTCAGGTCAGGATCTCAGGGTCATGAGATCCAGCTATGCATCCTGCTTACGCTCAGGGCAGAGTCTGCTTGTCCCTCTCCCTCTGCTATTCCCCCCACTCACACACATGCTCTCTCTAAAATAAATAAATAAAATCTTTAAAAAAAAGCCAATTCAATAAAATGAGAAAAACACTATATGAATAAAACGAGAAGTTTAATAAAGCATTGGAAGGGCACCTGGGTGGCTCAGTCAGTTAAGTGTCTGACTCTTGATTTCGGCTCAGGTCATGATCTCAGGATTGTGGGATCGAGCCCTGGGTCTGCTTGAGATTCTCTCACCCTCTCTCTGTCCCTCCCCTGACTTGCTCTCTTTCTCTCTCTCTCAAATAAATAAATAAAATCTTTTTTTGAAAAAGAGCTGGAAATAGTAAAAAAGAATTAAACAAAAATTCTGGAGCTGAATAATAGAGTGAATGAAATGCAAAAAAACAATAGAAATCACTGACACTAAAATGGATCAAAAAAAAAATCTGTGAATTTAAAATTTTCAAATTTTAAAACTTTCAAATTATCCAATCAAGGAGGTGAAAGATATGTACACTAAAAACTACAAGACTTTGATAAAAGAAAGAGCAGAGACACAAATAGGAAGATATGTTAGTTTATGGATTTGAAAAATTAATATTATATATCCACATTATTCAAAGCCATCTACAGATTCAATGCAATCTCTGCCAAAATTCCAGTGATATTTCTCACAGAAATAGGAAAAACAATCCTTAAATTTGTATGGAACAGAAAAGACCCCAAACCGCCAAAGCAGTCCTGAGAAAGAACAACAAAGGTGGAAGCAACACACTTCCTGTTTTCAAACTGTTACAAAGCTATAGTCACCAAAACAGTATATGGAACTTGCATCAAAACAAACACAAAGACCAATGAAACAGAATCAAGAACCCAAAAATAAACCCATGCATATAGTCAAGAACACTTAAAGAAGAAAAGATAATCTCTTCAATAAATGATGCTGAGAAAACTGGATATTCACATGCAAAAGAATGAAACTGGACCCCTAACTTACATCACTCACAAAAATTAACCCAAACTGGATTAAAGACTTAAATGGACAACCTTAAGCCATAAAACTCCTACAAGAAAACAGGGAAAACACTCCCTGACATTGATCTTGGCAATGATTTTGGATACGACATCCAAAGTACAAGCAACAAAAGCAAAAACAATGGAACAATGTTTCTCCACAGCAAAAGAAACAAGCAACACTCTAGTTCCATTTACAACAAGTATAGGTGAAGGAAGGGAAAAATAAGATAAAAACAGAGAGGGAGGCAAACCAGAAGAGACTCTTAACTACAGGAAACAAACTGAGGGCTGCTGGAAGGGAAGTGGGTGGGAAGATGCTGTAACTGGGTGATGGGCATCAGGGAGGGCACTTGTGATGAGCATTGGGTATTACATGCAAGTGATGAATCATTAAAGTCCAGCCCTGAAACTAATAATACAATATAAGTTAACTAACTCGAATTTAAATAAAATCTAAAAAACAAAAATAAACAAGTAACATAATGAAAAGGCAACCTACAGAATGGAAGAAAATATCTGCAAACCACATATCTGAAAAAAGGTTAATATCTAAAATATGTAAGGAATTCATACAATTCAACAGCAAAAAAACAAATAATTCAAATAAGAACTCAGCAAAGCACCTTAATAGACAGCTTTCCTCAGAAGATACTCCAATGGCCAACGGTACCAAAAAAGGGGCTCAACAACACTATTCAACAGGGAAACGCATATCAAAGCCACAATGATATATCTATCACCTCACACCTGTTAAATGGCTTTCATCAAAAAGACAAGAGATAGCACTGGCAAAAATGTACAGAAAAGGGAATCCTTGCACACTGTTGTTATGGGACTGTAAATTGGTACAGCCACTATGCAAAACACTGTGGAGGTTCCTCAAAAAACTAAAAATAGAACTATCATATGATGCAGTAATCCCATTTCTGGGAACATTTCTGATGGAAATGAAATCATTTCAAACAGGTATCTGCACCCCTGTTTACTGCAGCATTATTTACAATAGCCAAACAGGGAAGCAACCTAAGTGTCCATCAATGGATCCATGGGTTTAAAAAATGTGGTATATATTTACAATGGAATATTTTAGCCACAAAAAAGAGGGAAACCTTGCCATTTGCAACAACATAAATGAACCTGGAGGGAATTATGCTAAATGAAATAAGATACACAAAAAGACAAATACAGTATGATCTGACTTACATGTAGAAACTTAAAAAAAAAAACAACAACAAATTTACATCCTGGTGCTTGCCAGGGTTAGGAGGCTGTGGGAAATGGGTAGATATTGGCCAAAGGATACAAACTTCCTGTTACAAGAGTAGCAAGTTCTGAGGGTCTAATGTACAGAATGGTGATTACAGTTAACAATACTGTATTATATATTTGAAAGTCGCTAAGAGAGTTGCTAAAAAAGAAATGATAATTATGTGAGATGATGGAGTTATTAACACTATTACCATTTTACTATATAAAAGTGTATTAAATTAATATAGGTATACCTTAGACTTACACAGTTATCTGTCAATTATACCTCAATAAATCTGCAGAAAATTCAAAAATACTCATATGTCACTATATATATCACTCAAAAATAGCAATAACCTGGTTAATTTTGTTTGAAAATAAAATGATTTGGGGGTGCCTGGGTGGCTCAGTCGGTTAAGTGTCTGCGTTCGGCTCAGGTCATAATCTCCAGGTCCTGGGATCTAGCCCTGCCTCAGGCTCCCCACTGAGCTTCTACCTCTCCCTCTGCCCCTCCGTCCTGCTCATGCGCTCATTCTCGCTCTCTTTCTCTATCTCTCTCTTACAAATAAATAAAATAAAAATTAATTTTTTTAAAGAAAATGATTTGGTAACTTTTGCATACTTTTAGCCTAGTATTTAATCCTAATATAAAAAGCTAGATTTACCAACAGAAAATTATAATTACTTTTTCATGGACTAAATATATGCAAGAGAATATGAGCAGCCTATAGTTACATAAATTTACAAAAGACTGAAATTTCCCACAGGAGATTATTAATTTAGGAATTGAACATGAACCCCTAAGAGCACTGAAAACAAAAACAGAGCCAGCAATTATTGTTTTAAAACTGTTACACAGATAACTCTTCTAGTTAAAATTTAACATCCAAAAAAGAAGGATCTTCCTGAAGGCAATTATTAAACAATTCTTCTTAACCCAAATCTCAAAAATAAATCTATACAGAATATGAAATAGCTTTCATTTTGAACACAATTGATAGAAGCAACTTTTAAATAGAAAACATCTATAGATGTTAAAGGCATCTCAAACTTGGGGAGGGGGGACCCAAATATGAAGCCATGGGAACAAGAAGCCACCACAACCAGTTTTAAATGTGTGCGACTGATCAATGCCCACTGGCCTCACTCACCCACCAAGCAGTGTCAGCTCCTCCCTTCTAAAAGAAAGCCAATAGGAGACAAAACCATTACATACACGTTCCTCGTGTGCCAACCAATCAACAAGAGTCTCACCCAAATTACCATGGTGTTTCAGATGATGACAAACCACTTAATTCTCTGAAAGTCCCCCAAACCTTCAACTCTACTCTTCCCAAAACCCTGTATAAGAATAGCAGACTGCTCTGTCAGAAAAGACTGTAAGTGACCAGCATAGGTCTATCTTACCAGTGGGCAATAAATTCCAACTTCATCTTTCTATTTCAGATACTGAGGGCTCATAATCCTTTGGCAAGAATTTTTAAAGTCCTATAATTTACCACCATATTTCATTTTCCTTAATAAAATATAAATGAAGTTTGCTATTCCTCTGATCCATTTTACCATAATTAAAACTAACATAAATACCAGTAAAACCAATAAATAGCAAGTAACCACAATATTGGGCCCCCCCAAAATAAAAAAAATGCATACAACTGACAGATTAAATTGTCAGAATGGACCCATATCAAACTTTCTTTTTGTTTAAGCGAGAGTTAGTATGATGTTAAAAAACAATACATGCAGGTTAAACTCCATTCACTCAATAAACATTTGTTGAATAGAACTATATATGCTAGAACGTTTTCTAGGCACTGAGGACATGGCGATGAACAGATAAAAATCCTACTCATGAGTGAAGTAAACACAATAACAATAAACTACACAGGCAAGATAGTACCAGAGGAGAAAAACTAAAGCAGAGAAATCAAATTTTGATGTGCTGTAGGGAAAGAGGTAATCAGGATAACCAAGAAAGGCCTTGCTAAGAAAGTAACTTTTAAGCAAAAAATTGAAGGGGGGAAAAAAAGGAAGGAGCAAGGAGCTAGCAAGACAGGAGGGTATTGGAGGGAAAAGCACTCCAGATAGAGTCAACAGCAAGTACAGAGGGATGCTCGAAGTGTTTATAGTGAGGGGGAAAAAAAAAGTGAGAAATTCAGTGTGGCTGGACAGTGTGAAAGGGACAGAAAATAGGAGTGAGGCAGTAAGGGATAGGGAGAGACCAAGATGAACAGATCATACAAGGCCTTGTAGGTGTTAGAAAACTTTGGCATGTACTCTGAGTGAAATAGGAGGCAATTAGGTTTTGAGCAGAGGAAGACGTAATCTGACTTACGTTTTAATAGATCCACTGTGTTTAGAATTAATGGAAACAGAGAAAAGACAAAAGAACAAACAAGAAGACCAATTAGTTAATTATTACACTTATACACACAACAGATGATAGTGGCTTGGTCATGGAAGATGTGTTTGGCTCTTGGATATATTTTGAAGGAAGACCTGACAAGATCTGTTGACAGTTTAGATGTGACATGTATGAAAAAGAAAAAGACATGAGTCAAAGATGATACCAAGTTTTCTGGCAGAGCAACCGGAAGAACTGTCATTAACTCCATTAGGAAAGACAAGAAGGGCAGGTATAAGAAAGAATATCAATAGTTCGATTTTGGACATGTTAAGATCATAATACTCAATAGCTATCCCAAAGAGCTATCAAATAGGCAGTTTGATATGTAGGTCTGGAATTATGCAGAGAGATTTGGGCTGGAGATATAAACCTGAAGATCCTTAGAATATACAAGATAGTAAAAGTCAAGAGAAAGAAAATCAAGGACTGATTCCTGGAAGATGTCAATGTGTAAGTAAGAGGTGGGGGATGAGGAGAAAGAATCAAATCAGGCTGAGATGTACAGACTAGAAAGGCAGGGAGAAAACCAGGTGAGTGAGTGATACCCTGAAAGCTAAATGAAGACAGAATTTTGAAGAGAGTTCTCCATTGGGTCAAATATTGCTGATAGGTCAAATAAAATGAGATCTAAGAAATTATGTTTAGATTCATTAAAGTGAAAATCAGTGGTAACCTTTGAAAAATCAAATCCGGGGTAGTGGGAGTGAAAATTACTAGAGAGAATTCAAGAATGAATGGGAGGTAAATCAGGATCAGTGAGTGTACATGGTTCTTTTAAGGATTTCATAGCTAAGAGGAATGATCATAGATGATTTAATTTTCTTGTTTAGTTCAATCCTTACACAAGGATGATGTAGTATTTCTGTAATATATTTTGTAATATAGTTTTTCAAATTACATACATGTATCACTAAATGTTTTTTTTTAAAAATGCCAGACCAAGGGGGCACCTGGGTGGCTCAGTTGGTTAAACCTCTTGATTTTGGCTCAGGTCATAATCTCAGGGTTGTGGGATCGAGCCCCGCATGGGGCTCTGCTCCCAGTGCCAAGTCCGCTTGTCCCTCTCCCCCACCACGCACTCTCTCTCTCTAATATAAATAAAATCTTAAAAAAAAAAAAAAAAAAAAGGCAGACCAAGGCATTAAATAATTCACAAAACAATAAAACCAAAAGAGTCCTTAAAAATTTTCTGGATATATAATATATATATAATATTATATAACCTGATTATCACTTTTTCTCATGCTTAGAAAGACCATAGATAAACTATTAAGTTTCAACAGCAATATTTCATGCTTGATAAAAATCATCTAACTCCAGGATATATCCGAAATAATTAGTCATATTAAAATTCTATAAGAGGGGCGCCTGGGTAGCTCAGTTTTTAAGCATCTGCCTTCAGCTCAGGTCATGGTCTCAGGGTTCTGGGATCGAGCCCCACATCGGGCTCCCTGCTTGGTGGGAAGCCTGCTTCTCCCTCTCCCACTCCCCCTGCTTGTGTTCCCTCTCTCGCTGTCTCTCTCTCTCTGTCAAATAAATAAATAAAATCTTTAAAAAAAATTAAATTTAAAAAATTTAAAAAAATAAAATTCTATAAGAGAAGTATAAGGGGTTTGGAATGCAGAAAATATTCCTATTTTGTAAAATGAATTTTCGTAAATTATATAATATGAAGTCACTGTTGAAAAATTTGGTGTGGTGCATATAAAAATATACTCGCTTTAAAAAGGAAGGTTAATAGCATGCATGCAAGGTCCCTTCAAAAGAAGATTCACTGCATTAGGAACATCTTGGTTTATAGCACAAGGATCATCAAATCAAATGTTTATATACAATATGGGACAAGCTGACATACGAAATCTCTTGGTAATATTCAGATCAATTTGAGGGTCCAACATTTGAACACTCAAGCTCAACGGAACCAAAACCAAAAACCTAATAGCTAGCAATTTTGTTGGTAATAAGATAGAGTGCCAGTGTAGCAGGTAACTTCCTTTTGCAACTCAGCAAATATTAAAAGCATTCTAAAATTTGCATAAGACATGACATCAAACCGAACACCTTAAATATACTTTGTTAAACAATCAGTACACTGTAGACCTAAACTCATTTTTTCAAATGGCCGCATGTTACATTGTCTCATAGGGGTGACAACTTATTTCCTTACTGAAGGCTATTTAGACTATCTCCAACTTTTTGATATGAGAATGCTATAATAAATATCCTTACCATATCTGTCATATTTTATATATATAATAATGCACAATAAATGTCCTTAGAATGTGTTCGTGCGTGTGTGTGTGTTTACGCAAGTCATGTTTTCCTATAGGATCTAGTCCTGGCAATGAAGCATTGGAATAAAGGGACAGCATATGGGGCGCCTGTGTGACTCTGTCATTAAGCGTCTTCCTTCGGCTCAGGTCATGATCCCTGGGTGCCGGGATCGAGCCCCACTTTGGGCTCCCTGCTCGGCGGGAAGCCTGCTTCTCCCTCTCCCACTCCCCCTGCTCGTGTTCCCTCTCTCGCTGTGTCTCTCTCTGTCGAATAAATAAATAAAATCTTTAAAAAAAATTAAAAAATAAACTTAAAACAGGGACAGCATATTTAAAGTTTTTGAAACACACTAACTCACCCTTCAGAAAGGAGTTACCACGTGCATCTAACCACAGTGTACAGGAATGCCTTTTTCCTCCCATTTGCTACCTTTGGTTATTATTTTTTTAATAAAATATTTATCACTAGGACTGCAAAAAATGGTATCTCGTTATTTGCATTTTTCTGATTCGCACCCAGGATGGACTAGCCTTACTAAAAATATAAAACTTGTTAATCATGAATGTTAGCTCCAACTAGAACTGGTTTTATAGGCAAATAATAATTACCTACTATTTCAATATGGCCATAGGCTTACCCATCAGAATCTTCCTTTTTCCCAACAGGAAAGAGGTGGTTTTCAGTTTTTCCACTCTCTCTTTGTTGAATGAGTCCAGCAGCAGCAGCAGCGACAGCATATGTGTTTTCTAATACTGCCGTCTCATTACTTTGGTGTCTCTTCTTTTCTTCATTAATCTTTAATGGAAATGTGATACTAAGGATAATTGTTACTACATTATTCATTAAAAAGAACTTTTTTTCATTATAAATTTCTTAAAGGTTTTATTTATTTATTTATCAGAGAGAGAGCACAAGCAGGGGGAGGGAGGTACAGACAGAGGGAGAAGCAGGCTCCCCGCTGAGCAGGGAGCCTGATGCGGGACCCGATCCCAGGACCCTGGGATCAGACCTGAGCCGAAGGCAGACTCTTAAGGACTGAGCCACCCAGTCATCCCAGAACTTTTTTCATTAATTTTATCATTTCACTCTTAGTTTGTTGTAATTTTAATCGATAAAAATATTTTGTGTTTAACTTTATCATTATAAATAATTGCAATTTTTATAAGTTCTGCTTCATTTCCGTTTGAATACAAACAGCAGAATTGGGACGCGTGGGTGACTCAGTTGGTTAAGCGTCTGCCTTCGGCTCGGGTCTCATCCAGGGTCCTGGGATCGAGCCCCGCATCAGGCTCCTTGCTCAGCGGGAAGCCTGCTTCTCCCTCTGCCTGCCGCTCCTCCTGCTTGTGCTCTCTCTCTCTCTCTCGCTCTCTCTGACAAATAAATAAAATCTTTAAAAAATAATTAATTAATTAAAACAGCAGAATTTTCCAAAATTTGAAAAAGGGCTTTCTTAATTTTGTATTCATATCCACGCTTTGCTACCTAACATTCCCACCCCACCCCATCTGACCAGCAGATACAAAGAAATAAAAAGACAAAGACACAAAATTTGTCCTCGTCTGTCGTTACCACCTGGATTTTGCAAAAACAGCCAGATTTAAAGGATGTGACATTGTGGAGCTCCAGGAGCAAAGAGTTTTCCTCTTTCTGCACTGAGCTATTTTTTCGCCAATTGCCTTTTACAATTCTTTTTTCATTTGGATCCTAGGGTTATCAAAAAAGTGGCAGTGTTCATTAAAATATATGAACCAAAGTTCACCACAACACAAAAAGAACAGAGTGAAACTGATATTAGTGTAGAATTTTGGGAAATGAGTAATGCTCCCCAAATTCCACATTCATGGCTATCATAAACTTTTATAGCTAGAGGGTATAAAAGTAATTATCAACTTTAATTCCATTTTCCACTGATCAATGGGAGTAGAACCAAAAAAGGTTAAATGATTTGTCCAAAGTTCCTAAAGTGGCACTACCTAGCATCTTATGGCACCAAAAGACATGATGTAATTCTTTAATGCTGAATCAGCTAAGTTACCAAACAAATTCATTAAATTAATCAGATACATTAAAAGTATGACACTGGCACAGTAATTTAATATCTTAATTGGGGACAAGGTGCTTAGCTACTTTTTCTTTTGAAGGAGGATATCTCTAGATTTTTGTCTATTTTTAAAACTCAATTCACCTCAAAAGTCAGTTTTCTCCCTTCGAGTTAAATACTGAGGGTTTCTGAAGGTTTATGCTACCTACATTATAAAAATCATACATGTCAAAATGTACCATATTTTACTAAACATAATATGAACGTTTGACTCAACAGAAACATGTGAGAATGGTGACCAAAAAAAAAAAAGTGGAGGGGGGGCGCCTGGGTGGCTCAGTCAGTTGGGCCTCTGACTCTTGATTTTGACTCAGCTCATGATCTCAGGATTGTGGGATTGAGCCCCACATCAGGCTCCATGCTCAGTGGGGAGTCTACTTCTCTCCGTCTCTCTCTCTCTCTCCCAATCTCTCTCTCTCTCCCTTTGCCCCTCCCCTTGCTCATGCTCTCTAAATAAATAAATAAATCTTAATAAAAGAGTCTGTTTAAAAAACATGTGGAGGAAAAAAGTGATAATACAAATATTTGTTATTAAAAATATCTCAAAGTGGTCCTGTTGGAATTCTAAGTTCCAAGAGTGAGTACAAAGCAGAAAAGATTGCACATACTGAAACAAACAAATAGGTTTAGCTGAAATACTTGTTTATATCCTTTCTCTTAGTCATTGCTTCTTTCCCATTTTATTGTTTATGGAAATGCAATTTATATTTAAGCCAATAAATAAAAATAAAAACCCTAGAGATGGGGCACCTGGATGGCTCAGCGTTAAGCGTCTGCCTTCAGCTAAGGTCATGATCCCAGGGGCCTGGGATGGAGCCCCATGTCAGGCTCCCTGCTCAGCAGAGAGTCTGCTTCTCCCTTTCTCTCTCCCTCTGCCTCTCCCCCGGCTCATGCTTGTGCACACACATGTGCTCTCTCTCAAATAAATACATAAATGTTAAAAAAAACCCAAAACACTAGAGATTATTATATATCTTTTTTAAAGATTTATTTATTTTAGAGAGAGAGCATGAGCAGGAAGGGCAGAGGGAGAAGGAGAGAGAAACTAAAGCACACTCCACGCTGAGCACAGAGCCCAAGGCGGGGCTCACTCTCATGAACCTGAGATCACAACCCAAGCCAAAACCAAGAGTCGGATGCTCAACTGTGCCACCCAGATGTGCCAAGATAATTGCATTTTTTTAAGTTTTTTTTTTTTAAGATTTTATTTATTTATTTGACAGAGAAAGACACAGCGAGAGAGGGAACACCAGCAGGGGGAGTGGGAGAGGGAGAAGCAGGCTTCCCGCTGAGCAGGGAGCCCGATGCAGGGCTCGATCTTAGGACCCCAGGATCATGACTGGAGCCGAAGGCAGATGCTTAGCGACTGAGCCACCCCAGGTGCCCCGATAATTGCATTTTTTAAGGAATTTTCTTTACGGTTACTCTGGTTCATGAGGTCACATGGTGCGTAGCTAAATTAGTTTCCCAGGTCATATGCCACTTGGGAGACTTACAGAGAAACTAAAGGAAAACAAATCTTAAGAATGTTTTCCTGCACTCCTATCATTTAGATAGCAGAAATAATCTATTTCCGAACACAATTACGTATTTAGACAACCCCATGTTATACACGAACTTTTTTCCTAAGTGGAGAATCAGAATGACTCAGATAATTGATAAAGAGGAAAAACAAAAGAGCAGCAGCAAATTGAACCTCTACCTCTTTTTGAAGTTGAACTTTTTTTTTCCTCATCCAGGATGTCTATCTGTAACATGCCTATCTCGTTCTTAAACTTTTGAACATCTTGCTGTAATTCTTCTTTTAGACATACTTCTGATGTTCTGTAACTACATGGTGGAGAAGAACTCACATTTTCTAATTCGGGTTCCATACTTCTATAGTTATTAGTACTGTTATTAACTGCACAGAATGGCTTCTGGAACAAGACTTTTGTTTTCTTGTAAATGTAACGGCAGAACTATGGTGCCTTTTTATTTGAGCCATTTGTCTCATCTCACTGGAGCGGGAAAACCTTTTGTCGAAACGGCATTCTGAATCACTAGACTGAGGTATACGTCCAATGTCTAATTTAGAATTAGTGCTATTTTCGTTCATATTTTTTGCCATTTGCACGTCAAACTCTTGGTCTTCTTTCACTTCAAACGTAGCGAGTGGGTTCCTTACTTTTTTAGTTTCTGTATCACTTTTAAAACTCTTATTTTTGTTAAAAACATGCTCAGTGTCTGGTTTGTTATCATTTTCACAGTCTGATTTATTTTCACTTAAAGAAAAATCAGAAGATGCCTGGCAAGCATATGTGAGACTAGACTTTTTTTGTTCAGGAAATGCCTGAACTACTTAGAGGGACAGGCACTACAAATATGTCCTTTTTCTCACAATCAAGTCTATCATTTGTCAAGTTAGAAGGTATTTCCATTAAGTTTGCTCCTTCTTTAAAGTTACCACGTAGTGACTCTTCCTTAGGATAAGGAGCAATTTTGTGTTTTTCACAAGTTGCACCAAACGTCCGCTTTAACTCACTGGTGATGTGTTTTAGATTATTTTTCCACACTAATTTGCCTTGTTTGATCGAGATTTCCTCACGCTTTTGCACAGAAGGATGTTCTGAATATACAGATATATTATCCTTTCTATCACATTTCTTATTCATTTCTGGTTCTCGAGACTTTTTTTGCAGATGCAAAAGTGGAACGTTAATTTGCTGGGTTTGATTTTCACATGTCTTTTCTGCCAGGATACATGTTTGTGAAATACCTTTATCCTTAAGTAATCAAGTATGGACAAAGAAAAATTAGAAAATAATTAAAATTTAACTGTTAAATTTCTTAATCTATGTTAAGCTGCTCCCAAGTCACTATGTTGTAACAAAGAAGGGACAAATAACTCGCCCTAGCTTAAGACAGAAGAAAAACATAAATCCATAAACTTAACTTTGTCAGTTTTTTTGAAATAATTCATTACATGTTACATCTACCAAAAAATGAATTAGATTATTTTTTAATGTTGCAAACTTAAAAGCATTTTATCTCACCATACTTTATATATATATATAAATATATATATATTCTTAAGTATATATAAATATATAAATATATATATATAAATTATAATTTTCATATTTAAGAATAGTGAGCCCCTACAGTGCATTTGAGGATTTTCTTTAAAGATTAATAACTAGAGAATAGGCAAATTTTCAATTATTAGGAGCCAAGATCAATTAACATCAATCAGAAAGAAAATTCCGAAATCTTAATTCAAATTATGTACTATGATAGTGTTATACATCACTATAATTATCTGCTTATATACAGCTCTAATATAATGTCCACTGAGAGTGGATGAGAAAAATGTTAATAATACTTACTGATTTCGTATGCTGAAATGAAATAACTGAAAAAGTTATTGTTTATTACCCAACTACAAAGGTCCCACCCTGGAAGGTGTGATTCTACAATAGGCAATTGTGCTGATTTTATGACCCCACTCTCTGAAGTCAACTACACAGAGATCACAAGGCAAAATAAATCTTTTATCTTGGCATCAGTGACTGGCAATAGAGAACTGCACATTTTGAACCACTGAGAATAATTACTCCTTCTACACGAATCTAAGTCAGTAGTCATCATTATTGTACTACTCATAATTTCAACTGCTTAAACATATGATTCAATATTTGATGTTACCTTCTTTATCACATAAAAAGTTACAAAAATGTGAAGAAGCAAACAATATTTAGGAATTTTTTTTTTATCTCAATTCCAAGGATGAAGTTTAGCTATAAGTTACTATAAATTCTAACAATATTATAAGTTTTGTAACTTGTAAAATTTTATAAAAACTAAATATTAAATTATAATCTAAGGACTTCAATATGTCCATTCAAAAGATCATTTCATTTGAACTATGTTACATTATTAAAGCAGGAAAAAGAATATAAAATCGGAAATTTAAATTTAACTTTTTACATACCTTTAGGTGGTTATTTTAACTTTCATCAAGTCTTTTTTGCTCTTACTCTGATGTCCTTTCTAAGTCTAGTTCTGCTGGCCAATCTATATATTTAGTTAAAATGGACTACTTAGAATGGTTAGATAAAAGCTATAACCTTCTTAAAAATAGAAAATAACATTTTATCTATTGATAGTTTAAATTAAACTTAATCTTTAGCTGAATATTTACTTTCAGAAATACTTTTAATTATAGGAAACTTCAACAAACCATTTGGGAAATACTAAATGTCACCAGGTTAAAGACATACAAACATCTCAAAGATTCATTCACAAGTTCATCCACCTAACATCAATGAACAAAACAATCAGAAACAAAATTATATTATGCAGCAGAAACATATAAAATCACAACAGACTGTTCTTTACCTTGTAACAGCACCTCTTAACACCCAAAGCGTCAACTACAACATTATTCATGGTTTCCAAAATTATTAGTATTTTTTATGCCTTTATTAGTGTACAACCTTCCTATGGGTGTGTGTCCCTGATGAGTGTAAACATGCCTGAAATGTTTTCCTCTACTACTTGATAAATTTCTTCACATCTTTTAAGACACAGACTGCTATGTAAAGCCATCCTTGATTATGGCTCCTCTTCCCCAGATGAATAGGTGCCTCTTTCTTCAGGGCTACCTTACTAATTTACCGATTTTTCTAGTGTATCTTCACCACCTGAACTGTAAATTACTTCTTTATATATCTCTTTCTTTTGCTCCTGGACTGTATGGGACAATCTCTCTCTCTCTCTTTTTTTGGAGAGGGGGAGGAGCAGATAGAGAGAGAGGGAATCTTGACGGGGCTCCAAGCCCAGCACTGAACCCCACGCGGGGCTCGATCTCACAACTCTGAGGTCATGACCGGAGCCGAAATCAAGAGTTGGACACTCAACCGACTGAGCCAACCAGGTGCCCCTGTATGGGGCAATCCCTTAAGTCATTTCTGTGTCTACACTCTTTATTTTACTCAGTAATTATTTATAGAGTTCCCCGTAAGTGCTAGGCACCCGGGTTTAAAGAAGCATGTAGATAAAAGGTGTCAGGAATGCTTTTTCTGGAGATAATGCCTGAACTGAAAATGAAAACAGTTGAGGTCAGCCAGATTCAAAGGGGTTAGAGGGAGGAAAACGGGAAGAATATGCAAGGCTGTAGTAAGACAAGGGAGAGAAGCACACAACAGGGTAAATATTTGTCTAAAAGGGAGAGAAGCACACAACAGGGTAAATATTTGTCTAAAATACAGGGATCTAAGAGGAAGTCAAGACTATGAAAGCTTTATATGTGATTTTAAGATACCTGGACACAAATATATTTTCAACGGTGGTTCATAGTCATATTTACATTTGAGACAGATCACTCTAAATGCTGTGGAGAGGGATGAATTTGAGGGGCACTGTAATAAAAGATGGGAGATGAATTAGAAGGCAGTAAGGCAAAATAAAGATGAAGTACACCTGCACTGACAGAATGGTTCCAGAAATATTGAGGCTATAAAATGATCAGGGCAGAGTACAGAATAAATCTGTATTAAATGAATAAACACACAATCTTGGGTCTCTAGAGAACTAACTTTGCTCATTACTTTATAAAAGGCATCAAGTGAGAAGAGAAACAATCTACATGAACTGTTTTAAGTTGCCTGTATTTATACTTTGTGTTTCAGATCTTCCTTTGTTACAGGAGCCTGTAGGTATTTTAAAAGTCCTACTTCTTGGATCTACCAAGCTCATGAAGAAGTAACAGCAAACAAGTCACTTGTATAGGTAAATAACTTTGGATTTATTGCCTGTACACATTACTCTAGGAGATAATTGAAAATCTTTTGAAAATACAGTGTTAATTCTACAAGGAAAGAAAGAACATAAAAGTACAGGGGTGAAAAAAATATTGTACGGTTTATTAGTACAGACCTGATCATATGACTGATAAAAGGCATGGAATGAACTGGTACATTAAGTAGAGCACACATTAGAGGTGGTTAATCAATAGACAGAGTATCTTAGTAGAATTAAAATGGACTTTCCATATATTATTTTTAAATAATATAGTGCTCCTTGGGCGCCTGGGTGGCTCAGTCGTTAAGCGTCTGCCTTCGGCTCAGGTCATGATCCCAGGGTCCTGGGATCGAGTCCCACATCGGGCTCCTTGCTCGGCAGGAAGCCTGCTTCTCCCTCTCCCACTCCCCCTGCTTGTGTTCCTGCTCTTGCTATCTCTCTCTCTGTCAAATAAATAAATATTTTAAAAAAAATAAAAAATAAAAAAATAAAAAAATAAAAAATATAGTGCTCCTTAAAACCAATATTCCATTTATTTATTAAAAATAATAAAGGGAGGTGCCTGGGTGGCTCAGTCAGTTAAACGGCTGCCTTTGGCTCAGGTCATGATCCCACGGACCTGGGATCAAGTCCCGCATCGGGCTCCCTGCTCAGCTGGGAGTCTGCTTCTCCCTCTGCCACTCCTCCCACTCGTTCTCTCAATTTCCCTCTCTCTCAAATCAATAAAAATTTTAAATAACAATAATAATAATAAAGAAGCACCTGGGTGGCTCAGTGAGTTAAGTGTCCAACTTTTGATTTAGGCTCAGGTCATGATCTCAGGGTCATGAGATTGAGCCCCCCCCATCAGGCCCTGTGCTGAGCATGAAGCCTGCTTGGGATTCTCTCTCCCTCTCCCTCTCTCCCCCCATCTCTCTCTCTCTAAAGAGATAAAATAAAAATAATAAAACAAGGAGATGGACTATGCATACATAGCTGAGAAGATGATACTATATAGTAAATTCTCAACTATTCCCATTACTGCTGGGAAAGCCAACTCTAAAACAAAAGTCATACAGAACATAGGAAATATTTTAATATTTGATTTGGGAAGGTGCTTTTTATAGTTACAATGAATATAGCTTGACCAATACTTGTGAATTTAGAGCTACAAAATAAAGCTAAGAAACTATGTTTTGAGTAAGCAATCTTTAGATCTCTACCTAGTATTCCCCACTGGTCCCAAAGTTCTAAATATAATCCTGTTACCTACTCTCAACTGAATGCTAACAACTAGCCCAAAGGAAATTACTTTCTCATAATTCTTATTCAGATGTTCTTTTGGTTAGAGGAAGAAGAGAGAGAGAGAGAGCGAGAGAGCGCACAAGCAGGGGGAGCAGCAGGGGCAGAGGGAGAAGCAGGCTCTTCACTGAGCAAGGAGCCCAATGTGGGACTCGATTCCAGGATCCTGGGATCATGACCTGAGCCACAGGCAGACGCTCAACGGACTGAGCCACCCTGGCGTCCCTATCTTCAGAAATTTCTAAGCCTTGGACAAACATCAGAAATTCATCTGAGAAATGAAAGCCTCGGGTGATCTAATCATTTCCATGTAAAAACACAGTAAGTCTCAGTCCACGCTAGATCCAAAAACTACAATGCCATGAAACAGAAAATGAATATATAACAAAAATACTTTCCTTTTTTTTTTTAAACAAGATTGTCTGATTTAAACCTCTTAAGACAAGGGAAAGAAAAAAGCAAGAAATGCAGAAATGAAACCTTCATGCCCATTTCACCACAAGGGCCCCTCTATCATTTTGTATCCATGAAACCTGTACATGGTTTAAAACAGTTCTCCCATGTCATCTGAGAATCCCCAGAGTTCCAAGATCCATCCATTCAATAATGCTAAATGTTATTTGACATTTTCACTCTCATTCTCTTATTAAGTGTATGGTGAAGTTTTCTAAAGATAGGATACGTGATAGTATCACAACTCGCATGATTACTGGGTCAGAGCTCTAACGGCTAAGAATGTATGATCGTGTATGCTTGTATTTTAAAGGCTTGTTTTAATTTCTAATATGGTAAATATCAACACTTAAACAGAAGCTCTTTGGAATTCCTAATAATTTTTAAATAGCATAAAAGGACCCTAAGGCCAATAAGTTTCAGAATTATGGTTTTAAAAGACTGTGTCTACCAAATACTAGGATAGAACTAATTACTTCCCACAGTTTTAATAATCAAAGACACCATACACACACACACACACACACACACACAGAGTCCACTAATCAGAACATCTGTTTGGCTTCAGATGATCAACATAATAACGCTAAGATGAAATAAACTTAAAACACAATTGACATGATAGCAAGTGAAGCTTTACTCTAGGGAAAGGTCAGAATTGAAATAAACATTGTGAACACTGGAAAAATCTGAGAGTCTAATAATTAACTTCTGGGAATCCCAAGGAAGTAATGGGATTCCAAACTGGGAACTTCAGGAATTCAAAGCTTAAAAGTAGAAACTAGAGCTAAAGCTTACATTTTAAAAGTCTCTTTTTCTTATGCTTATAAATATCTTCTGTTCAAACATGGGTATCAACAATGGTATCTACCTTATTTATGTCAAATCCTTCACTTAAATTTGCCACCAAAAAAAAAAAAAAAAAAAGAATTCAGAATAAGAAGACTGTGAGCATTTCAAATATTTTAGTGTACTTCTTTCCACTGTAAAATTTGTATTGTAAAATTTACCTGAGTTGGATGCTTGTTTTTCCTTCACTTCTACTGTTTTATTAGGAACAGAATCTTTCACTTCAACGGGAGGCTGAATGGGTATTGAAACAATATGATTAAGACATGATGGACCTTTCATACAATCTGTAGTTAAAAATTCAAAATAAAAATATAAAAGTTTTACCTTCACGTAAGGATATCTTTTCGGAGAATCTAAAAAGCAAAATGGACATATAGTTAATTATATGTAAACATGAAAGGCAACTAAACATTCATGCAGTTAGTACTAAGCTGAATCCTCATGCTTGGCTCTGAAAATGATTACATTAGGTTTTGGTGTTCTGTTTCTGGAGATAGGAAGGTGGGTTAGGTCAGCGACAAGAGAGAAATATGAACCCAGTATAAATATTGAAAAAAAATGCAAATATATGTATTCAGTGTCAATCTTACTGATAATAACAATTGTAGCATTTAGAGAACGAACCCTATAATCTCTTTGGTTTCCAAAATTAGTTTGATTTGGTAGATCATGTTATTCTTTGAAAGTTTTTGTGAAACAGCTATCATATCAAAAAATTAGCTATCTTAAAAAAAAACAAAGCCGAAGCTTCCATATTCAAATTAATCTCATTGGAATAATGAATACCAATACAAGAGAGATCTTTGATGTCCCATAGATCTGAGGAGGATGAAAGAGTGGCTGTTTTACCCCAACGTTAGCACTCCATCTGCTTTCAGTATTCTTTGTGGAGCAGCTGTAATGTAATGTTTTGTTGAGTTGAGTGCAAATACACTCAAGTCATCTAAAGTGAATTCTCTCGAGCTTCCTCATCAACTCCAAAATTTCCTAGCTAACACGTCTCACTTTCTACCCTCCTTCCCTTCACTATGCACCTTCTTCAAAAGTAATTTCTGGGAGCACCTGGCTCTTGATTTCGGCTCAGGTCATGATGTCTGGGTCCTGGGAATGAGCCCCTCATCAGGCTCCAGGCTCAGCAGGGAGTCTGCTTAAGGATACTCTCTCCCTCTCCCGTTGCCCCTCGCCCTGGTCGCTCGCTCTCTCTATCCCTAATATAAATAAATTTTTTAAAAAAGTAATTTCTGGATCTATGGTCTTGATTGTTCTGCTTTTACATCCCTTTTATTACGGATTATCTCCACCACTTCTTTCCTCTTTGTTTAGCAGTAGTATCTTACATCTATAACCTCTATTTCTGCATCTCCTTGCTCCCCTCTAGCTAAAAACATGCTCAGCAATAAAAACAAAATAATGCTTTTCCTTGATTCCATTATGTCTTGAATTATCCAATGGCACTTCCTGATTTCGCTAAAGAGAACTCTACATCCTTCCTATGCAGCACATGACCCAAGGACCACCAACACTGACATCACCTGAGAAGTCAGACTGCAGAATCCCAGACCTGCTGCTCACAATGTGCATTTTTAACAAGGTCTCGGATGATTCACTAAAATTTGAGAAATTCTGGTCCACACGGAGTCTGTTGCCACATTCCTTTACCTTAACTGAACCTTCTAGAAAAAGCCTCAAGTTCGTCACTATCGATTCTCCAAAACTGAAAATGTATTAAAAGTCATAAACTTTCGGGGTGCCTGGGTGGCTCAGTTGTTAAGCGCCTGCCTTCAACTCAGGTCATGGTCTCAGGGTCCTGGGATCGAGCCCCGCACTGGGCTCCCTGCTTGGCGGGAAGCCTGCTTCTCCCTCTCTCACTCCCCCTGCTTCTGTTCCCTCTCTCGCTGTCTCTCTCTCTGTGTCAAATAAATAAATAGAATTTTTAAAAAAGTCATAACCTTTCTAATGCACTTTTTATCAGGGCTAAAGCTTCCTTGATCTCCCCCTAACTGACCCTGCTCTCTTCTTCCTTCCAATTCTCCTATTTTGCACTAAATGATACTATCTGATGAAGTGCCACCATTTTATATGACATTAAGATATATACATTTATAGCTGGCTAGGACATAGCTCTGCATAATCAGCTACGCCAGTCCTTAATGTCGTCCCAACAGTGAGGAAATCAGTAAGAGTGGAAAAGTTTTGGCATACTACTCTGACAAACTTTGGTACTGGAAGCTCACTTGATATTATTCCTGCATTTCAAATACTCTGCTCTTCCTTTTAAAAGAATTATTTTATGTTACCACCTTCCACTATAAAGAGCTGCTTTGTCCTTCATTTACTCCCGGTACTCTCCGCCTTTCTCATCATTCCCTCTTTTCCTCTTATTTCCTGATGTTCCTTAGGTCTTAGAGTATCTTGAAATGGGACCAGTAATTTAGCTCCTTCAGTGGCACTCTCAATTTAATCTGTTGCTGACCCCTGATAAGATATACAATTGATCTCCTTTTCACATCTTTCTCCTTTCTATGCATTTAATAGGTGATTTTCTTTGGATATTAGAACATATCAGTATTCCCATTTTAAATTAACATTCTATCAAGTGACTTTTTAAGAAAATACAATTCTTACCTTCTACTTGTTCATTTAATATACGTGGTCCTTTCTGATCCGCAGCTCTAAATAAATGTTTAATGTCTTTCTTTGGAGGATTCTCAGAAATACTCTGTTAAAATTAACATCAAAAATGAGCTGCATAAAGACTTCCTAATCCTTTTCTAAGAAAATATCTGAATTTCCTACTTTAACAGCAATCAGACTTACAAATAAGAAAAGCATGTATTGAAAACCAAAACATCTAAAAACCTCATATATGCTTTCTAGATTAAGTGTACCTTTTAATCTACATTTGCCCACCGACTCTGTAAACTGAACATGGAAGGCCAGAGGAGTAAATACTTTCATAGACAGAAGACTGATTTATATGTACGTTTCAACAGGAACTAACAAAACACCTAACTCTCCTTTGCATTTCCCACCAAAATAAAAGGACATTAAAAATATGTATTTAAACAAATTCTTTAATAAGTATATTTGCTACGGATTTAAACTGTTCCTAATGGCAGAAACTTTTTCAGTGCTAAAGTAAGATACTTGACATGATGAGAAACCTTGGAGTATATCATGTTGAGTATAAACAGAACACTGTGGTAGCTGCTGCTTCATTTAGATAAACAAAGGCTTGGACTTTTTATTGATAGGAGAAATGGTTGAATGAAATGGCAAAGTAGGAAGAAAAACTTTCCTTGAAATTATATTTAAATAATAGCAAAAAACTTTAGATACAGGTATGAAACTCTTCAAAAAGTATAGTAAGCGGAGGGGCGAAAGATGGTGGAGGACTAGGGGACCCTATTTCAACTGGTCCCCAGAATTGTGCTGGATATCTACCAGACCACTCTGAGCACCCACGAAACCAGCCTGAGATGTAAGAAGATCTGGATCTCTACAAACAGAATATCGCAGGCAGTTGGTTTTGAGGTACGAAGCAGAGAGCCCTGATTCTGAGGGCAGATATCGGAGGATAAATGGCAGCGGGAGGGTGCTTGGCCGTGGGGATCCTGCACCCCCGGTCAGTGATAGCCTCGCACACTGCGGACACGGCACAGACTCGCAGACCGGTAGCCTCCGGAAAGAACTTTAGGGCAGCCCCTGGGGTGTAAAACCAGACCGGCGGGGTCGTGCACACGCGAACCGCAGCCCCCCGGACAGAAACCCACAGCGACGGTCGCGCGCACGTGAACTGCAGCCTCCGAGAGGGAAACATGGTGCACCGTGTCCCGCCGGTGAACTGCAAGCCCCGGGGTGGGAACCCCGAGCGGCGGATTTGTGCGCCCGCACGAACTGGGGGCGGCTGCCGGTTTTAGAAACACAAAGGGCAGAGACGTGCCCCGACGCTGGAGGCAGGACTGGGGGCGCTGTGGAGGGGCGCACAACCCAGGAGCCTGCAGTTTATAGCAGCATGGACAGAAACAGAGACAGTGTGGCCTGGAGAGCTCACGGAAGAACAGACTGTGGTCTCTCTGCTCTGAGGCAGAGGGTTGGAAACGGTCTCTTCTGCTCTGACTCGCAGAAGAGATGCGGAAAGCTGCCAGGGAAAGGCACCAGAGAACAAAAGCCCCAAAAACTGATTTCCACTGAGCCCATCCCCCACCACAGGGGCTCAGGGCAACTCCGCCCAAACAGGGTTGCCTGAGTAATAGTGCGGCAGGCCCCTCCCACAGAAGACAGGCTGGGAAAACAAGAGGCCAGCAACCCTAAGGTCCCAAGAAAACAGGTGCATCTTGCTTGGGTTCTGGTCAATAATTTAGACTCTATACATTCCCTCAAACACCCATCAACAGAATGACTAGGAGAAGGAGCCCCCAAAACAGAAAAGACTCAGAGATTATGACTTATGCTGCAGATTTACAAAGCGATGCAGATATAACCAAGATGTCAGAGATGGAATTCAGGCTAGCAATTGTGAAGACAATGGCTAGAATGTAGAAATCAATTAATGGCAACATGGAGTCTCTAAGGGCAGAAATAAAAGGTGAATTGGCAGAACTTAAAAATGCTATCAATGAGATCCAATCCAATCTAGATAATCTAACAGCTGAGGTAACTGAGGCAGAAGAAGCGACCTGGAAGACAATATAATAGATAAAAAGGGAAAAGACAAGGCCAGGGAAAAACAACTCAGAATCCATGAAAATAGAATCAGAGAAATAAGTGACGCCATGAAGTGTTCCAATGTCAGAATAATTGGAATCCTGGAAGGAGTGGAGAGAGAGAGAGGACTAGAAGATGTATTTGAGCAAATCGTAGCTGAGAACTTCCCTAATCTGGGGAATGAAACAAACATTTGAGTCCTAGAGGCAGAGAGGACCCCTCCCAAGATCAAGGAAAACAGGCCAACACCCCGGCATGTAATAGTAAAACTTGCAAATCTTAGAACCAAGGAAACCATCTTAAGGGCAGTTAGGAGGAAGAGATTCCTTACGTACAGAGGCAGGAACATCAGAATAACGTCAGACCTATCCACAGAGACCTGGCAAGCCAGAAAGGCCTGGCAAGATATACTCAGGGTACTAAAGGAGAAAAACATGCAGCCAAGAATACTTTATCTGGCAAGGCTTTCATTTAGAATGGATGGAGAGATGCAGAGCTTCCACGACCGGCAGAAACTGAAAGAATATGTGACCACTAAGCCGGCCCTGCAAGAAACATTAAGGGGAGTTCTATAAAAGGAGAAAGACCCCAAGAGTGATATACGACAGAAATTTACAGGGACAATGTATAAAAACAACATCTTCACAGGCAACGTGATGACAATTAATTCATATCTTTTAGTAATCACTCTCAACGTGAATGGCCTAAACGCTCCCATAAAACGGCACAGGGTTACAGATTGGATAAAAAGACAGGACCCATCCATATGCTGTGTACAAGAGACTCATTTTGAACCTAAAGATACATCCAGACTGAAAGTGAAGGGATGGAGATCTATCTTCCATGCCAACGGACCTCAAAAGAAAGCTGGGGTAGCAATTCTTATATCAGACAAATTAGATTTTAAACTGAAGTCTGTAATAAGAGACACGGAAGGACACTCTATCATTCTTAAAGGGTCTATCCAACAAGAAGATCTAACAATTGTAAATATCTATGCCCCTAACATGGGAGCAGCCATCTACATAAGCCAACTGTTAACCAAAATAAAGAGTCATATTGATAACAATACATTAATTGTAGGAGACCTCAATGCTCCACTCTCAGCAATGGACAGATCATCTAACCAGAAAATCAACAAGGAAACAAGAGCTTTGAATGACACACTGGACCAGATGGACCTCATAGATATATACAGAACATTCCACCCTAAAACAACAGAAGACTCATTCTTCTCGAGCGCACATGGAACTTTCTCCAGAATAGACCATATACTGGGCGACAAATCAGGTCTCAACCGATACCAAAAGACTGGGATTATTCCCTGCATATTCTCAGACCACAATGCTCTAAAACTGGAACTCAATCACAAGAGAAAATTTGGCAAAAATTCAAACACTTGGAAGCTAAAGAGCACACTGCTCAAGAATGTTTGGGTCAACTAAGAAATAAAAGAACTTAAAGAATTCAGGAAATCAATGAGAACGAAAACACATCGGTGCAAAACCTATGGGATACTGCAAAGGCGGTCCTAGGGGGAAATACATAGCCATCCAAGCCTCACTCAAAAAAATAGAAAGATCCCGAATTCACCAACTAACTCTACACCTTAAAGAACTAGAGAAAAAGCAACAAATGACGCCTAAGCCACGCATTAGAAGAGAAATAATTAAAATTAGAGCAGAAATCAATGAATTAGAAACCAGAAACACAGTAGATCAGATCAATGAAACTAGAAGTTGGTTCGTTGAAAGAATTAATAATACTGATAAACCACTGGCCAGACTTATCCAAAAGAAGAGAGAAAGGACCCAAATTAATAAAATTATGAATGAAAGGGGAGAGATCACGACCACCACCAAGGAAATAGAAACAATTATTAGAAATTATTATCAACAACTATATGCCAATAAGCTGAGCAACACCTGGAAAAAATGGATGCCCTCCTGGAAACCTATAAGCTGCCAAGACTGAAACAGGAAGAAACTGACAACCTCAATAGGCCAATAACCAGTAACGAGATTGAAGCAATGATCCAAAACCTCCCAAAAAACAAGAGTCCAGGGCGTGATGGATTCCTTGGGGAATTCTACCAAACAGTCAAAGAAGAAATAATACCTATTCTACTGAAGCTGTTTCAAAAAATAGAAACAGAAGGAAAACTTCCAAACTCATTCTATGAGGCCAGCATTACCTTAATCCCCAAACCAGGCAAAGATCCCATCAAAAAGGAGAATTTCAGACCGATATCCCTGATGAATATGGATTCCAAAATCCTCAACAAAATCCTAGCTAATAGGATCCAACAATACATTACAAGGATCATCCACCACGAACAAGTGGGATTTATCCCCGGGATGCAAGGGTGGTTCAACATTCGCAAATCAATCAATGTGATAGAACACATTAATAAGAGGAGGGAGAAGAACCATATGGTCCCCTCAATTGATGCAGAAAAAGCATTTGACAAAATACAACATCCTTTCCTGATTAAAACTCTCCAGAGTATAGGGATAGAGGGAATATTTCTCAAGCTCATAAAATCCATCTATGAAAAACCCACAGCGAATATCATCCTCAATGGGGAAAACCTGAGAGCCTTTCCCTTAAGATCAGGAACACGTCAAGGGTGCCCACTCTCACCACTGTTGTTCAACATAGTACTAGAAGTCCTAGCAACAGCAATCAGACAACAAAAAGAAATAAAAAGTATTCAAATTGGCAAAGAAGAAGTCAAACTCTCTCTTTTCACAGACGACATGATACTTTATGTGGAAAACCCAAAAGATTCCACCCCCAAATTACTAGAACTCATCCAGCAATTCAGTAATGTGGCAGGATACAAAATCAATGCACAGAAATCAGTTGCTTTCTTATACACTAACAACACAACTGTAGAAAGAGAAAATAAAGAAACGATTCCATTTACAATAGCAGCAAAAACCATAAGATACCTCGGAATAAACCTAACCAAAGAGGTAAAGGATATATACTCTAGGAACTACAAAACACTCATGAAAGAAATTGAAGAAGACACAAAAAGATGGAAAAATATTCCATGCTCATGGATCGGAAGAATAAACATTGTTAAAATGTCTATGCTACCCAGAGCAATCTATACCTTCAATGCCATCCCGATCAAAATTCCAATGACATTTTTCAAAGTGCTGGAACAAACAATCCTAAAATTTGAATGGAATCAGAAAAGACCCCGAATCGCCGAGGAACTGTTAAAAAAGAAAAACAAAGCTGGGGGCATCACGTTGCCCAATTTCAAGCTATATTACAAAGCAGTGATCACCAAGACAGCATGGTACCGGCACAAAAACAGACATACAGAGCAATGGAACAGAATAGAGAGCCCAGATATGGACCCTCAACTCTATGGTCAAATAATCTTTGACAAAGCAGGAAAAAACATGCAATGGAAAAAAGCCAGTCTCTTCAATAAATGGTGCTGGGAAAATTGGACAGCCACATGCAGAAGACTGAAACTCGACCATTGTCTAACACCATTCACAAAGATAAACTCAACGTGGATGAAAGACCTCAATGTGAGACAGGAATCCATCAAAATGCTAGACGAGAACATAGGCAGTAACCTCTTTGACATAGGCCACAGCAACTTCTTTCAAGATACATCTCCAAAAGCTAGTGAAACAAAAGGAAAAATGAAATTTGGGACTTCATCAAGATAAAAAGCTTCTGCACAGCAAAGGAAACAGTCAACAAAACAAAGTGGCAACCCACAGAATGGGAGAAGATATTTGCAAATGACACTACAGATAAAGGGCTGGTATCCAAGATCTATAAAGAACTTCTCAAACTCAACACCCAAGAAACAAATAATCAAGTCAAAAAGTGCGCAGAAGAGATGAACAGACACTTCTCTGAAGAAGACATACAAATGGCTAATAGACACATGAAAAAATGTTCATCATCATTACCATCAGGGAAATTCAAATCGAAACCACACTGAGATACCACCTTACACCAGTTAGAATGGCAAAAATGGACAGGGAAAGAAACAACAAATGTTGGAGAGGTTGTGCAGGAAGGGGAACCCTCTTACACTGTTGGTGGGAATGCAAGTTGGTACAGCTTATGCTAAGGAGATTATGCTAAGTGAAATAAGTCAAGCAGAGAAAGTCAATTATCATATGGTTTCACTTATTTGTGGAATATAAGGAATAACATGGAGGACATTAGGAGAAGGAAGGGAAAAATGGGCGGGGGGAATTGGAGGGAGAGATGAACCATGAGAGACTATGGACCTGAGAAACAAACAGGGTTTTAGAGGGGAGCGGGGAGGGGGGATTGGTTAGCCCGGTGATGGGTATTAAGGAGGGCACGCACTGCATGGAGCACTGGGTATTATACGAAAACAATGGATCGTGGATCACTACATCAAAAACTAATGATGTAATGTATGGTGAGTAACATAACATAATAAAATTAAAAAAAAAAAAGTAGTAAGCTTTCATAAGGGAAGAATAAGAACATTTATTTATTAATTACCTAAAATGTACCAGGCACTCGGGCGCCTGGGTGGCTCAGTTGGTTAAGCGACTGCCTTCGGCTCAGGTCATGATCCTGGAGTCCCTGGATGGAATCCCGCATCGGGCTCCCTGCTCGGCAGGGAGTCTGCTTCTCCCTATGACCCTCCCGACCCTCCCCCTCTCATGCTCTCTCTCTCTCAGTCTCTCTCTCAAATAAATAAATAAAATCTTAAAAAAAAAAAAATGTACCAGGCACTTATCTTAGTATGCACATTTTCTTTTCTATACACAACAATAACAATGACTATGTCAATGGGGTGGATCTTCCAGCTTCCTGGTCATTCCAAGTCATAAGAGTGAAATGATGAATAGATGTGATCCATGGTTCTCTCTGTCTAGAATGTTCTTCTCCAAGACCTTCACACGACTAGTCCTTCTCATCCGCCACTTGGCGGCTCTTGCCACATTCAGAGAGATCTTTCCTGACTAACAAAATTCCACTCCCATTCTCATCCCCATCCTAATTACAAACTCCCCCAAAACTCCCTAACCTAACATTTCCATTTTCTTTATATGAAGCACTTATAGTAACTTACCAATGGATTGTTGTTTCCTTATTTTTTCTGCTCCTACCACTACAGCCTAACCCCTCAACTTATACAGCCTGGTACATAGCTGATATTCAATAACAGAAATGTATTTAAGGTCAAAACATTTAAAATAATCTCACTGAGGGGGTGCCTGCGTGGCAGCATCAGTTAAGTGTCCAACTCTTGATTTCAGATCAGTTCATGATCTCAGGGTCATGAGATCAAGCCCCATGTCGGGCTCCGTGCTGAGCATGAAGCCTACTTGGAATTCTCTCTCTCCCTCTTCTTCTGCCCCTCCCCACCCTCTCACACGCTCTCTCTCTCTCTCTAAAAAATAAATAAAATCACCTCACTGAGAAGGTCTCAAGTACCAAGTCACTATACTGTCGACCCTTACACAATGCAAAGGTTAAGGGCGTTGACAGCCGTGCAGTCAAAAATCCACACATAACTTTTGATTCCCCAAAAACTTAACTACTAATCTCCTATTGAACTTCCTACTTTAAAAGCAATTAGACTTGAAAATAGGAACAATGTAAATGAAAAACCAAAACATTTAAATAGAAGACCTCGTATATGCTCTCTAGATCTAATCTATGTCTTAATCCTCATTTGGCCATTGACTCTGTAAACTGAGCATGGAAGGTCAGAGAAAATTATAACCTAATGCTGACCTTACCAATAATGTAAAATCAATTAACACATTTTGTGTGTTATATGTATTATATACTGTATTCTTACAATATAAAGAAAAGTTTATTAAGAAAATCATAAGGAAGAGAAAACAGATTAACAGTACTGAACTGTATCAAAAAAATAGTCTGCGTGTAAGTGGACACACAATTCAAACTCATCCTGTTCCAGGGTCAACTGTATACCTATACAATGTCACTGAAACGTAACATACCCCAACTTAGAAATCCACCTGCCCGTTCTAACTTTCCCATTCTTTTCTGGACACTACTGCCATTTATGTTACTGTCCTTCAGAAATCTTCACATTTAAAAAAAAGTGTCCTCAATATTTAATAAATCACTAAATACTGCTGTGATCATTTTTGTCCTATATTTCTATAGCAGCCTTTACAGTATACAAAGTGTTTTCACATTTGTTACCACATTTGTTCATTACACATACCTGAGAGGTAGGTATTAGTACCATTTTTATGAATCAGGTCACTGACATTCAAGCAGGTTAAACAAGTTTTTCTGGCATCCCACAGCTACCAAGTGACAGAACCAGGATGCTAGCATATCTTTTGACTTCAAATACGGTGCCTGCACCATTCTGAAGCACCTGCCTGTGCTAAGAGATCAGGTCCTTTTCACCTCCTTCCACAGTCTGTCACCTTAGAATAGGTCATCATTACTTTATACTTATGTTTCTACAAGTATGGCTGCCACAAAGATACTCAATGCATACTATTTTAACGATCCCAAATGGCTGTTACCTATTAAAACACCACAAAACCAGGGACACCTGGGTGGCTCAGTCGGTTCTGGGATCTAGCCCCATGTGCTCAGTGGGGAGCCTGCTTCTCCCTCTCCCTCCGCACCTCCCCCAGCTCATGCTCTCTTTCTCTATCTCTTTCTCTCTCAAATAAATAAATAAAATCTTTTTAAAAATAAATAAATAAAACACCACTAAACCAAATTGTTATTATAATCCCAATGCTCCTTGTAAATCTACTTGACAATCCAAGTATAATACTTTCAGGGCCCCTGGATGGCTCAGTCAGTTGAGTGTCCAACTCTTGGTATAGTAGGGCTCTGCGCCCAGAGGGAGTCTGCTTCAGATTCTCTTTCCCTCTCCCTCCTGCTCACTCACTCTCTCTCTCAAATAAATAAATAAAATCTTAAAAAAAAAAAAAAAAAAAAATATATATATATATATATATAAAATACTTTCAAGTCCCAGGCGTTAGCTTTTCAAGTTCCAAGTTGTAAAAAACTATAATCCAAACTTTCTAGATCTCATCAGAAATTTTGCACATCCATATACACCACAGAATCACATCTGGCCATAGGTTGGCCTGGAGTAATTCTTTAGTTTTTTAGATAACTTAATTTCAAAACGCAAACTAATTCCTTATCACTCCTAAACCTCAGTTTTCTGCAGTAATAATACACAGCTTTCATTAAGTTAAGCTTGCAAATTAGCAGAACTGTATTATGCTGTATTATTATATTTAGCACATAATTATTTTATCAATTACAGGTAAAAAGTATAAGGAAATAGTTTTTATGGGCAAATGCAGAGATGACAGAGTAAAGTCTAAGCATCCCTTTTATGCTTTAACATCATTCAATGCTTATATTTTAAAATAATAAGAAGAAAACAGTACCTCAGAATCCCAAGGTGATTCTCCATCTTCCTCTTCTCCTAATCCCAATGCTGACATCGTAACTATAAAATACAGTCACAGATAACATTAATGAGAACATGTATTATTATGAATTTTAAACATATGTACAAGCTTATCCCTACTCATGACTATTTCAATAAAATAAAAGTAATAGCAGTAAAGATTTTCAGAGGGTTGAATTATTTTCAGGAAGAAAAAGTTGGTAGTAGTCAGGATACTTAAAAAGAAAGACAGCAAAAGAAACATATCTTAATGAAATGCATAACATCTGGATCTACATACTTTCAGATTTCTTTATACTAGCATTTGAGCATAGGAAAAAATTCACAGATGTTTACTAACTTACCACTACTATTACTTTTGTATGCTCTATCAGCAGAAGTCAGATGGTCATTAACTGTTTGCTCTTGTGGAGCACTTTCAGTAATATTAATACCATTGTCTTTTTTTCCAGTTGCCGGCTGCACCTCTCCTTCCTATAAAAACAACACAAAACAAAAACCCAACTTCAGAAAACATCACATTAATTCACTTGTTCACTCACTCACTCACTCAGAAAGACAAAGACACACCGTACCTGTCAAGTCATAGGCACTATCGTGGGAGAAGGTGGAAATATAAACGACAGAGACTGCCCTATATGCTAGTAGGGGTAGAGATGGACCAAAACAATTAAGAACAGAAGGGTATCATTTACTAGTTCTGCAGGTGAAGTGAATAAAGTACAGTGAAGGCACAAAGGAGAAAAGAGTTGCATATGGGAAGCTCAGGAAATGCTGCAGATAGGGCTGTATATTGAAAGACAGACAAGGTGCACAAGGAGGGTGCAAAGGACACTCTAGAAAAGGTAGAATGAGCGAAAGGATGAAGTATGAAATAACGCAGTAAGTTACGATAGCTCCAGAATGTGGCAAAACTGGAACACAACTTTTGGGAATGGGACAGAGAGAGATAACTGGAAAATCAGGACTGAAGCAAAAAAGGCAAGTGTCATGCTAGAATATGAACTTTCTCCTTCATGTAATGGGGATCCACTAAATAAGCAGAGGAGTTACATCGTCAGAAATATATTGTAGAAAGGTCTGACAGCAATGTAAAGATGAACATAAGGGAACCAAAACCAGAAGAGTATTTCAAAACTATACGTGAGAGAGTGAATTATGATAATAAGATATGAAAAATGGTAAGCAGGGACAAAATACTGAATGTGGTGATTTTTCTGTTTTGTTTTTTACTTTTTTTTTTTAAGATTTTTTATTTATTTGTCAGAGACAGAGAAAGCACAAGCAGGAGGAGTGGCAGGCAGAGCGAGAAGCAGGCTTCCCGCTGAGCAAGGAGCCCAACTTGGGACTCAATCCCAGGACCCCCGGATCATGACCTGAGCTGAAGGCAGCCCCCTAACTGACTGAGCCTCCCAGGCGTCCCTTTTTCTAATTTAAATTCAATTAATTAACATATAATGTATTACTGGTTTCAGAGGTAGAGATGTGGTGATTTTTTTTTTTAAAGATTTACTTATTTTGAGAGAGAGAGTGTGTGTGCGTGCAGGGGGAGGGGCAGAGGGAGAGGAAGAGAGAGAATCCTCAAGCAGACTCCCTACTCAGTATGGAGCCTGTAACAGGGCTTGATACCAGGACCCCTGAGATCATGACCTGAGCCAACATCAAGAGTCGGATGCTTAACCAAGTGAGCCACCCAGGTGCCCCTGGATGTAGTAATTTCAGGGAAGTTTGCAGTCCAGGATTTTTCCTGCTTCAGTGTTTCAGTGGCACAATATACTAGGATGGGGAAAACAAATGACAAAGCAGATTACAAAAAGTCAGGGAAGAGGAAAGGGTCAGAAACAAAGTCTTCAATCTGGGACATACCAAATTGGAAGCACCTAAGGAGAAAGTTTTACACAAATACATTTGGAGTAGGAAAAAATGACAGGAAAAGCACATGATGTTAATAAAACAAATATCTATAAAATATACTAACCTGATATAATTAATGTAAACCTACACAGAACTCTGAAATTTTCAGAATAAAAATAAAAGCAGGGGGGGGAAAAACCATGGGATTCAATATTTCATTTATATACTTCAACATTAGTTTCAAGGATAGAAAATAGACTTTTATTAATATAGGCAAGTTAGTGGGCACCTGGGTGGCTCAACTCGTTAAGCATCTGACTCTTGATTTTGGCTCAGGTCATGATCTCAGGTTTGTCAGATTGAGTCCCAAATCAGGCTCCATGCTCAGTGGGGAGTCTGCTTCTCTCCCTCTCTTTTCCTCTCCTTCTGCCCCTCCCCCTGACTCTCTCTCTCTCTGAAATAAATATTTAGAAAAAAAAATATATATATAGGCAAGTATTAATTTCTTTAATGAATAGCATTTTTAAGATTAATAAAAAGATTTAATTGCAAAACACCAATTCAAGATTTTGTAAGAATAATTTTCTAAAAATTAATTTTAAAAGATTTAAATTGTAGAAGAGAAATACTTATAGGATTATAGAATTTTGAGGCATCTTTAAGTACTACTACAATGTACGAGAAAAATATAAAGCCCTATTTTAAAATTCACATGATTTTCTTATTCCACTGTGAACAGCATACTAATAGCTCTAATTTCCTATCAATGAATATAGGATGGTAGTTAAAGACTGGGGAAAGAATCTAGTATTAAAAAATTAATAATCATGATCATCCAAGTTGAAGGTTTTAAAGTCTCCAAATACATGTATGATCATCAAGCAGGACCCAATATTCACAGAAGGAAAGAAGAAAGGGACAAAAAAAAATCAAATCACCAGTATTTCTGAATTTCAGATATGAAAGAATTCACATGTTAAATTTAACAACTATGGGGCGCCTGGCTGGCTCAGTTGGAAGAGTGTGTGACTCTTGATCTCAGGGTGGTGAGTTCAAGCCCCATGTTGGGTATAGAGATTACTTAAAATTTTTTAAATCTAAAACAAAAATTAACAACGATGAATACTAAAGTTTCCTGAGAATAATATAAAATGTATCTACTATTGGAGATATTTGAAAAAGTAAAAATCATCTTCCAGAAATAATTCTGTATACTCTGTTGGCAACCTTTCCTTCCTTATGATTCTACAATGACAAACAGTTCATATTAGAAAAAAACCTATAAATTGTGAGTTCATTCATTTGATGTGTGTCTGTGTATCTATTAAATGCAGATACAATTAAAAATAAATTATAAATCACAATCCAGAAACAAAATTTTCTATTTTTTCTTTAAGAGTGTTACAGCTTAAAATTTATTTCATTTATTGGATAAAGATTAAGAACCTCACTTACATAATCAGAAATTTCAGTTTTAATTAATGAAAAGACTAAATGTTTACTTATTTCCTCTCTTTAGTCTCAAAAAGATCTAAAACCTACCAAGATTCTACCACACAGGAAGTTAAATCAGAAACCACAAGAAAGGGCACCTGGGTGGCTCGGTTGGTTTAGAGTCTGCCTTCAGCTTAGGTCATGAACCCAGGGTCCTTGGATTGAGTCCTGCATCAGGCTCCCTCCTCAGTGGGGAGTCTGCTTCTCCCTCTGCACCTCCTCCTGCTCGTGCACTCACACTCTCTCTCTCTCACAAAAATAAATATATAAAATCTTACAAAAGAAAGAAAGAAAGAAACCACAAGAAAGACAATGGCCAAAAATTCAAAATTCATAATAAATCTGATTAAGGCCTAAAACAGATTTCACTTTGCATTATCTATAAACACAGGTTTTGCTAAATTAAATATAAGATAGCACACTTTATTAAACTTAAATGGAAGGATAAAATTTTCTTCCAGTTCTTCATAAAAGTCAGCTTTAAGTCATTCAGAAGAGTCTAAGCATTTTTTTTTATTACTTCACGTTGTTTTCTTATTTTGCACTTAAAATAATTTCTACCATATTTTGTAATATAGAGTATCTGCTCTCCCTTAGCCTCACTACTGCTGTTGTCTTTTTATAATAATCTCTCTCAACTCTTTAATCTTTACATTCATCTTGCCCTTCTTAAATTAATTCTTCCCCCCACCCCCTCCCTCATCTTCACATCCATCTAGCTGTTCTTTCCAGTTGCTTTCTAATTCTTTCCTTCCATAATGGCATACCTAAGAATTGTTTACTCCCACCAACCTTTATAAATCTCAATCTGGTACTTACCTCTCTGTTGTTATTATATTATTTCCCCTTATGATCTTGAGGACTTCTGTTTTTTCCTAAGATTCTTTTCATTATAAGGATCAAGAGGATGGTATGTGAAAAAAATAGGGAAAAAAGCTTAAAACAGAACAACTTACCTTTATAACACCATGGCCTGCTAACGATTTGACAGGTTTTGAAAAAGCAGGACAAGAAAAGTCATTGGCTTTGAATGGTGGTTTGTAAAGAAGTCCAACTATATTTTCATCTTCATAATCAGAATTATCGTGCTCAGATAAAGTTCTACCTCCTAGTGTTATAAGGCCACATTTTGTTCCCACTTAGTAAAAAACAAAATAAAAAGAACATGAAAATATCTGTAATTTCGAATTACTGAATAATACAAGAATGGGCAAAAATTAGTGAATAACACGTCTTCAAATAGCTTACCATTCTTGAATTGCTCAGAAGCATTCATTAGCGCTCTCAAGTTTGGTTTTGGGACAGTCTAGAAAAAAATTAATAGTTTTAAGGACTACAAGTATCACATTTGATAAAATAATTATTATTTTAATTTTAATTATTATTGATAATTCCCCATTATCAAATGAGCACCACTACACAGAGAACACAGGTTTTGGAATCATTCAAATGGAGATTCAAATCTCAGTTCTGCCATTTACTAAGCCTATATTTTCTCCTGGGATGAGGATTATGAGAGATTTAATAGCTAGTCCCAAAATGTTATTTTCCTTACCCCTAACTGATTATTATATATATATTCTTCCTCAAAAAGTTAAAAATAAAGCTACCCTACAACCCAGCAATTGCACTACTAGGTATTTATCCAAAGGATACAAACATAGTGATCTGAAGGGGCACCTGCACCCCAACAATTTACTTTATAGAGAAAAAATTAAATTCCTTACTACAGTTTTTTTAAACAAATAAATGTAGAGTGAGAAAAGTCAGTGTTATTAGGGATATACTATGAATGAAAGCCTCTGTTTTAGATATATTTATAATATATATGTAATGTATATATTTACAATATATACATAATATATATATTTATAATATGTAATTCAAAAAATTTAAGAGACTTCTGTTTATAGTATATCCATAATCATATTTACATATACTGAAAAATATTTTTTCCACTTACCTTTACCTTATCAGTACCTGAAAGTTATAAATTATTACTATAGAGAGAAAAAAATAGAAAAAGAAATGTTTCTAACACATCAACTTTCCACATGGAGAAAGAATTGGTAATGAGAATTCTAAGGAGAAATGTACACCTTGAAAGGATATCTAATGAGACACAGATGGGGTTAAAGAAAAAAGTTGAGGAATTTGTATCTAAAATTCTGAGCTCATGGGGTGCCTTGGTGGCTCAGTCGGTTGGTTAAGCATCTGCCTTTGGCTCGGGTCATGATCCCGGAGTCCTGGGATTGAGCCCCACATCGTGCTCCTGGCTCTGCGGGGAGCCTGCTTCTCACTCTGACTCTCTCCCCTCTCATGCTGTTTCTCTCTCTCAAATAAATAAATAAATAAAATCTTAAAAAAAAAAAAAAGAAAATTCTGAGCTCACAATTAGAGGATACTAAAAAATATACTGTAACCTTTTTTCTTATTTATTTATTTCCTCAACATCATTCATTTGCACTTATAAATCTTAAACATAAAAAGGGAATATAGGGCGTCTGGGTGGCTCAGTTGGTTAAGCGACTGCCTTCAGCTCAGGTCATGATCTTGGAGTCCCGGGATCGAGTCCCACATCGGGGGGGTGGAGGGGGGGGCGCCTGCTCAGCGGGGGGGTCTGCTTCTCCCTCTGACCCTCCCCACTCTCATGTGGTCTCTCTCATTCTCTCTGTCTCAAATAAATAAATCTTTTTAAAAAATAGGAATATAAATTTGAGCCATATTTTTAAAAATTCATGTATTTAATTATGACACACTATGCACATTACTTATAACATTCCATTATACAGAATTCCATCTGTCTGCTCATTTATTCACATTCAAAAAATATTAAATTGCTTCTTCCAAGCAAGACTTTATTCTAGGTGTTCCAGGAGATGGACAATTACGTTTCCTAACATCCAGTAGCTTATAATGATGCAGGGGCTTTAAAATGAATATTTAAATAAGAATGAAATTTTAAATTGTAGAATCTGATACAAAGATTGAGTAGATATTTTTAAAAACTGTAATATAAAAGATTTCTGAAATTGGACATTTTACCATATGGGTATGAAGAGCCTCTGCTTCTAGAGCTGATTATTATTTTAGGCAAAACATGTATTCTTCACTTAGATAACGTTTTAACTATAATCTTAATGGAATTATTTTGAAAACACAGTGGAATACCTTTGCAATATAAATTCTGAGAATTTAAATTTCTGAATTTCCACAATTTCTAATATTATTTTAGTCTAAATGTACAACAAAGGATAAAAATAGAGAAAAAAGTCTTTTGTAAAACTATATGTTACCAAGGGAAAAACGTCCGCAATAATTGAATCCACTAAAGATTTCATTTAGGCATGAGTATTATAAATGTCATGTTAAGAAAGAAAGAAAAGTCATGTTAAGATAACTTAAAACTCACAGAAAAATCCTTATCCTACACCAAATATCTTATTTCCTCCATTATGGAAAAGCTTTTCCCAATATAATTTTCCTGTCATTACCTATTTTCCAGCCCATTTTTTTCAGCCTCCACCTTCAGTATTTACCAGAGTAAAAAAAAAAAAAAAAAAAAAAAAAAAAAATTCTACAAAATGGTTTGTTCTGACCCACTTTCCATTACAAACAAAATGATGATAGGTAGGCCACTGCTAAATTTTAAGAGTAAATAATATACAAACTAAATTCAGAGCAGGAAAACAAATTTCACAAGAGTACTTTACCTTGATATCAAAATTAAAGTCTTCATCATCTGATGTAGGCCATGAATCATCAGTACCAGGTTTAACAGAAATACTTTAGAGCAAAAACATCAACAAAAACAAGTTCATTAAAAAGAAAAATCGAATGAAAGGTCAGCTATTTACTGAATGAACTTTCTTGATAATACTTAAAATTTGGCCTCTGTTTTTGTTAAGTTTTTATTTTAAATCCTATATCATTAACATACAAGTGCTATATTAGTTTCATGTATACAATATAATGATAGGGCAATTCCATACATCACCCAGTGCTCATCATGACAAGTGCATTCCTTAATCTCTGTCTCCTATTTCACCCATTCCCCCACCCATCTCCCTCCCCTCTGGTAACCATCAATTTGTTCTCTATCGTTAAGAGTCTGTTTCTTGGTTTGTCTTTTTTTTTTTTCTCCCTTTGCTCATTTTTATTGTTTCTTAAATTCTACATATGAGTAAAATCATATGGTATTTGTCTTTCTCTGACTTCACTTAGCATAATACTCTCTAGTTCCACCCATTTCATTGCAAATGGCAAGATTTCATTCTTTTCTATGCCTGAATAATATTCCATTGTGTATGTATATCACTTTTTACCCATTCATCTATCAATGGACACTTGGGCTGACTCTTGTAAATAATGCTGCAGTAAACATAGGAGTGCATGTATCCCTTTGAATTGGTGTTTCCGTATTTTTTGGTAAATACCCAGTAGTGCAATTACTCGATTATAGGGTAGTTCTATTTTTAACTTTTTGAGGAAACTCCATACTGTTTCCCACAGTGGCTGCACCAGTTTGCATTCCCACCAACAATCCAAGAGGGTTCCTTTTCCTCCACATCCTCACCAACACTTGTTTCTTGTGTTTTTGATTTTAGTCATTCTGACAGGTGTGCAGTGGTGTCTCATTGTAGTTTTGATTTGCATTTCCCTGATGATGAGTGATGTTGAGCATCTTCTTATGTGCCTGTTGACCATCTGTATGTTTTCTTTGGAAAAATGTCTGTTCATGTCTTCTGATCATTTTTCAACCGGGTTGTGTTTTGGGTGTTGAGTTCTATCAGTTCTTTGTATTTGTATACTAACCCTTTATCAGCTATGTCATTTGCAAAGATCCTCTCCTATTCATAGGTTGCCTTTTCATTTTGTGGACTGATTCCTTCACTGTGCAAAAGCTTTTGATTTTGATGTAGTCCCAATAGTTTATTTTTGTTTTTATTGTTCTTGCCTCAAGAGACATAATTAGAGAAAAACAAACAAACAAAAAAACAAAACACCACTGCTACAGCCAATATCAGAGAGATTACTGCTTGTGCTCTCTTCAAATATTTGATTTCAGGTGTCACATTTAGGTCTTAAACCCATTTTTGAGTGTATTTTTAAAGAAAGTGGTCCAGTTTCATTCTTTTGCATGTAGCTGTCCAGTTCTCCCAACACCATTTGTTGAAAAGACTGCTTTTTCTCCATTGGATATTCTTTCCTGCTTTGTCAAAGATTAATTGACCATATAGTTATGGGTTTATTTCTGGGGTTTTCTGTTCTATTCCACTGATCTATATTTGTTTTTTGCCAGTACCATACTGTTTTGATGACTACAGCTTTGTAATATAACTTGAAATCTGGAACTGTGATACTTCCAATTTGTTTTTCAATATTGCCTTGGCTATTCGAGGTCTTCAGTGGTTCCATACAAATTTTAGGATTGTTTGTTCTAGTTCTGTGAAAAATGTTGGTATTTTAATAGGCATTGCATTAAATCTGTAGATTGCCTGGGGTAGTATAGACATTTTAACAATATGTGTTTTTCCCATTCATGAGCATGCAACGTCTTTCCACTTCTTCTGTCTTGACACAATTTCTGTCATCAATGTTTTATAGTTGTTAGAGTACAGGTCTTTCAAAATTTGGTCTCTGTTTTTAAGAAGGTTTTCGTTATCTATCTTGCCTCCACCTCTCCGAAGATGTGAAATACCTAGTAAAGACCCAGTCTTAGTTCCCATAACTAAGAGTGACAGGCAAGGAATTCTCTGAAATGTTTGAAAGTTAATTGTTCAAAAGTTAACCACAATGAATTATCGCCTTACACCTGTCAGAATGGCTAGAATCAAAAACACAAAAAACAAGTGTTGGTGAGGATGTAGAGAAAAAGGAACCCTTGTGCACTGGTGGTGGGGATAGAAAATGGTGTGAAAAACAGTATGGAGGTTCCTTGAAATATTAAAAATAGAAATAACACAAGATCCAGTAATTCCATTACTGGTTACTTACTTTCCCAAAGAAAATGAAAACACTGATTTGAAAAGATATATGCACCCCCATGTTTACTGCAGCATTATTTACAACAGCCAATATATGGAAACAACCCAAGTGTCCATCAACAGATGTATCTCTTACACACACACACACACACACACACACAGAGGAATGTTACTCAGCCATAAAAAAGAATATGATCTTGCCATTTGCAACAATGTAGATGTACCTAGAGGGTATTATGCTAAGTGAAATAGTCAGAGAAAGACAAATATTGTATGATTTCACTTATATGTAGAATCTAGAAAGCAGAACAAATGAACAAACAAAAAGCAGAAACAGACCCAGAAATAGAGAGAATTCTGTATTGCCAGAAGGGAAGGAGGTGGGGGACGGACGAAATGGGTGAAGGGGAATGGGAGGTTCAGGATTCCAGTTATAGTAAGTCACAGGGATACAAGTACAACATAGGGAATATAGTCACTGGTATTGTAATAGCATTATGCAGTAACAGATAGTAGCTACACTTGTGGTAAGCATGGTGTAACATATAGAGTTGTTCAAGCACTACCTTGTACGCCTGAAACTAACATAACATCTTGTGTCAACTATGCTTCAATTAAAAGAAATAAATAAATATATAAATGTTAAAGAACAAATTTATGTTATTAGTGGGAATACTATTCCCAGATTAAAAGATTAAAAATTATAAGGTTCAAATTTTTTCCTTCACTGGTCCTGCCTTATTTAGGTCTACATAAACGAGCAAGACCTTAAAAACCTTCATAGGCACTCAGATACCCAAGAAGAGAGACTGCTATAAAAACAGAGTCCGGGTGGCTGTGCCTCTATTTCCCTATACACTGCCTAATATTTTCTTTCTGTGAGTTCCCACCCCTATTATCACTCTTCTGCAGGGCTCAGTGGTACTCTCCAACCTTTAAGTCTTTAGTCTATGAAAGCACAGACTCCCAAAACAAGGATAGGCTCAAATGTCCAAGAGTAGGAGCCATTTCCTGCTCCTGGAGAACAAGCAAAATGGAGTTTCAGTCATCCATGGAGTCATCTCAACGTAGACATGTTACCAACTACCCAAATAAAACTCCTGTTACTGATTTGACAGCCACTCATACCCCACCAAACCCTACATGTACATGGGCAGGGCATCAGAGAATTAAGAAAAGAGGTGGAGTGAGGAGACCGCTACCTTGGGCCATACATCTATGTTGTGTAGAATCTCCATTGCGCCTATTACTCAAGAGGATCTAAGCCACTCTCTGTAAGTTGGGGTGGAAGTAAATGATATCACATTCTTATATGCTGTAAAAAGATTCTTCCCAGTGGCTCAAATGATTTTAATATCTCTCAACAGAAAACCTGAAGTATGCTAGTTCATTCAATTAAACCAACAAACAAAAAAGCTGCTCAAGATTCTCTTCAACCCTCTATTTTAATATGCCTTTCTAAACAACTCCCAATATCCTGTGTCCTTCATTCCTTTGTGTGTGTGTGTGTATCCGTCATTCCTATAATTCATCTTTATCTAACTTATCATAAACCCCAATATTCTGACATCTTTCCTAAAACTATCCAACCCAGTGTTATTCTTCTTGAAACTTGGCCTCTCCTGCTAATTCCTTCCTTACCCCCCTTCACTGTGTTCATAAGACCCCCTCCCCATCTTTCAATTATTAAAACATTTACCTACAAGATGAGAAAAAAGGAAAAAACCTGAATTTAAATCTCATTTCTGTCACTTATCATATCCAAATAAGTCACTTTTAATCTCTTTTGAGTTTCAAATTCTCCATTTAAACAACCACTTGGTGGGAGGATGTTGAACATAGGTTGCAGTACCAGAGGGTATTTTGATTAATTCATCTCTAAGATTCCTTAAGATCCTGAAATTCTATGTGCTTTTGATTTTGTCTATAGAAACACAGAGACTATTTAGCTGGCAGAAATGGAAACAATTAATGGACTAAAAGAAACACCAAGAAAAGCAAAGTAAAAAAAAAAAAAAAATCAAGAAAAGATTATAGAAAAGTCATGGAGAAAAAGAAAAAGGTCTACAAAAAAAAAAGAAGAAGCTTCAAAGAACTAGTCAAGGGTACTAGCCTAGGTAAAACTAGACTGGGAAGTCAGTAAGTAGAGAATCATTTAGAAATATCCTCTAAATAGATGATAAATTTAATTAATGCAACATGGTCTACACCTAGATTACATATCCTTCACTTCTGGAAAAATCATTCATCTCAAGGAGAGCAGACATCACTATATCTAAGAATTTGCCTGATTAGGTCTTGCTTATGTAAAAGCTATGTACTGTGGCCATCGGTAACTGAGATCCACCCTAAAATCTTTGACAGTAAAAACAACAGACTAGTTACCACTGCAGTAATTACCTCTAGTTATCACTAGTTGTCAAATATATTAGGACAAATGCTTGAACTAACCTGGTTTCTTAAGAAAACTCTAAATCAGGGTTAACACATAACTAAATTTGACTGAGTTGATCTGACTAGGATCTGTATCTTAATCCCAGTGCTGCTGAGGGACAAAAGAATGGAGATGGGAGTCACACAGGCTGACAGTCAAATCATGGGTCTGCTACTCATTAACTATGTAATCACAGGTCAATTAATCAACCTCCCTGCACCACGGCTGACTAATAAAAAATAGGCTATAATAGCAGAGCTACTTTGTGAAGCTATTGTAATGACTATATAAGTAATAAGTGTCAAGCACATAATATAGTGTCTAGCCCAGAGCAGAACTCAACAAATGCTTTTCTCTGTATTCCCTTAGTTAACACATAATTTGAAAGACTCCATAAAAATCCTACCTGCTTAAAGACTCTTCTTCAGCACTCTTATCTGCCACTAAAGAAAAAAGCAAAATACATTTTAAATCAACAACAGAAAAATACAGAATATTAAAAGTATAAGACTGATGATTTGTTAAAAAGTATTCCTTCAAGATCACACCTGGAAACCACACTGGAATGAGTATTAATTATATTATTGGTAGGCAGTTAATGCATTAAGAAATCCTACTTTCTCCTCTACATTTACCAAATGCAAGAAAAGAATGGTATTTATCAGAATTTGATACCTCCAAGTGAATGTTTATAATGACCATAATTGTAACCAAGCCCTATGAGACTGACGGAAAACAGTATCATTAGCAGAATCATTATCATAGACCGACAATGTCAAACCTAAATAACATGATTCTTCTGGACTTCCACTACTAGGAGCAGTTAAAAGAGACTGCATTTATTTTGCTGTAACACAACAGAACTTCTCCAGCTCTTCAGCAGAGACTGTTAAGTTTAGGATGAAACATCTCATCACAAACTTTGGTCTATAGCCACTGTACTTTGCAGCATGGCAAAACATAGCAAACAGACTCTCTCTGGCCTTATTTCCAATTGCAGGTAAGTATGAAAGATTTTAGTGATTTTAGTGATTCTGGTTTTATAAAGTATAACCTCTTGAGACTATCTACTTTCATTGCTAGAGAGTCTATCTGGACCCATCTCTTAGACCAGAATGGTACCAATGGTTAGTGCTAGGTAGTAGTACATGATGTCATTGTTCTCAACCCTCCCCATTATGTGACAAATGTCTATAGAAATCACACTTTTTCAGTCTGTAAGGCATATGTCATCAGATCCTACACTGATGAACACAAAACAAAACAAAGGACAAAGAATATCTTGAATCACTATATTCAATTACCTTGGAATTTTAATTTTTCAAACATTCAAGAAGAGGGGCGCCTGGGTGGCTCAGTCGGTTAAGTGGTTAAGCATCTGCCTTCAGCTCAGGTCATGATCTCAGGGTCCTGACATCGAGCCCCGCATCGGGCTCCCTGCTCAGTGGGGGTGTCTGCATCTCCCTCTCCCTCTGCCCCTCCCCCTCCTCGAGTTCTCTCTCTCTCTCTCAAATAAATAAATAATATCTTTAAAAAAATAAAATAAAATAAAAATAAATTAAAAAATAAGCATTCAAGAAGATATCCACTGTATGATTGCAACTATATGACATTCTGGAAAAAGTAAAACTTTTCAAGTTAGGAGTTAAGGGTTGCGGCAAAAGGAGGGATGAATAGGCACAGCACAGAGGACTTTTAAGGCAGTGAGACTATTCCATGTCATTATACATTTGTTAAAACCAATAGAATGTACAACACCAAGACTGCACCGAAATGTAAATTATGGACTTTGGATGATAAAGATGAGTTAATGTAAATAAAACAATGTATCCCTGTGGTACAGGATGTTGACAACAGGGGAGGCTATGCATGTATGGGAACATGGGGTAAATGGAAACTCTGTACTTTCTGCTATATTTTGCTGTTAACTTGAAAATGTTCTAAAAAGTAAGGTCTATTTTTCGTGAAGGAAAAAAAAGGTATCCATTAAGCCTGCTATCACCATGTATTAAAGTAAGATACAGCCACCGTGAAAATTAAGATAAAGACCGAAGTAACAGAATACAGGTATTATCCACCAAATTGAAGTATATGAAAATACATAAAGCAAATAATTTTAATTGCATACTTAGGCAAGAAAATAACTGACAATTATATAATCGAATCTTATAAACAGGGATTCACTATCATATGAAACAAAACTGGATTATCTATATAATTAAGAATTTTTATTCTAATTTTAAATCAGAAACCATTGTTTAATCTAAGAATCATAATGAAAGTTTAATAAGGTAAAAAAAAGATTATAATTACCTAATATTGCCGCAGTAATTTATGTACAAATACCTGTTAAATATTCACCAAAAGTCAAAAAAGTAACCAGCACTTCATTTAATACAGATCATGCTACTGAAACCAGTACCATGTGATACCATCATATTTCTTGCTGTTAAAATAAAATCTTAAAACAACAACAAAAATTAAGTCAGGGCTATAATTCCTATGCAAAAAAGATTCCATAGAGCAGGCCAAAGACTGCCACCATTAGATCCCACTTGAATGGCTGGCCCTTGGTTGGTATCCGGGAACTTGGATTTTGGGAGGGTTCCCACCATTCCATAGCTGGTAAGAGTGGCTGTGCCTAAGTGTTGGTACAAACCAGGTGTCTTATCCTGTATACTTGATTTCCTTCAGGGAGCCTGGAATTTTGGTATACGCTAGGGAGAAGATGGCTACATGATTATCATTTCAAGAAAACTTCAGGCACTGAGTCTCTACAAGATTCTTGTACTGGCAGACAACATTTCATATGTGTTGTCATAATTTGATGCTGGAGGAATTAAGCACATAACTTGATGCTGGAGGAATTAAGCACAGCCATAGGCAGAGGATTCTTAGAAGCCTGCACTTGGTTTCCTCTAGACTTCACTCCATGCACCTTTCCTCTGTGCTGATTTTGCTTTGTATCCTTTCACCGTAATAAACCAAAGGCATGAGTACAAATATGCTAAGACCTGTGAGTTCTTCTAGTGAATAACCAAATCTGGGTGTCGTTCTGGGAATCTCTAATACAACTGCATTATATGAAATTTTTATGATTTGGGTTGATATTTTATACATGATTACAGTCAGACGGTTATTTCACAGAACACCTTTACTTGAATCTGGTTTTCTTAGTATCTGCCTTGGAGATTCCTGTTTTTCTATACCCATCTGAATAAAGGCATAAAAAGAAGAGATGACATAATGATCGGAAAATAATGTCAAACAAGCAACAATCTTATTTTAATCAGGAAAAAAAAAAGAGAATCCTGATGATTACCAAAATATTCTACAGTATAAAATTTCCTATAAAAAAATGAAAAGATCACATAAATTTTCTCCAACTAAATAGGGATTAATTCAGGGCGCATGGGTGGCTCAGTGGTTAAGCGTTTGACTTCAGCTCGGGTCATGGTCCCAGGGTCCTGGGATTGAGCCCCACATCGGGCTCCCTGCTCAGCGGGAAGCTTGCTTCTCCCTCTCCCATTCCCCCTAGTTGTGTTCCCTCTCTCGCTGTGTCTCTCTCTGTCAGATAAATAAAAAAAACATCTTAAAGAAAATAAATACATAAATAAATAGGGCTTAATACCATTTTTATGGTAGTTATGAATCAATAAGGTAACTGGGATAACTATAGAAAAATATGTAACTATCATACACAGTTTAACAACACACTATTGATTATAGAGTTTTGTTTCCAGTCTTTTCCTTAATTTCTTACAGAATTAAAAGCATAGTTCACCTATTAAAGGCAGTTGTCGACAAACTAGTCAAAAAGCCAAAAATAGGATGCCTGGGTGGCTCAGTCGTTAAGCGTCTGCCTTCGGCTGAGGTCATGATCCCAGGATGCTGGGATCGAGTCCCACATCGGGCTCCCTGCTCCGCGGGAAGCCTGCTTCTCCCTCTCCCACTCCTCCTGCTTGTGTTCCTGCTCTTGCTATCTCTCTGTGTGTCAAGTAGATAAATAAAATCTTAAAAAAAAAAAAAAAAGCCAAAAATACTCCATCCAAAATATGAGTTATCCGCTCCACCCTGAAAATAGTGGATTTGATCATTAAAGATCAATAGGGCTCATTTGGGGGAAAACAAAGTGAGTTATCTTATATACATAGATGGTTAAAAACTTGATAATCTAATTGGCCACATATTCTTGTTAAGTCACAGTTTACCAATTTCTGGAAAAAAAATATAAAAGCATTTCACATTAAAGGTGTATCAGATAAAAATTTCTGACAATCCAGAAAATGCTTTCAGTCTTGGCAGACCATCATCACTAACTTTGTCACTGTGATACAGATACAAAGAAATTTAGCACAAGAAACTAATAAAATATGAGATACACTTTAGATTAGGTAGCCCATTACCTTAGAAGGAAATACACATATATGTCAAACATACATATGGTAGAAATGTGTTCTAATAGTGTTGGATTCCAAGACAATTTTCCTTAGCGCTTTCTTTAGAGATGAAATTCAGAAAGGAGCAGTAGAAGTGGAGATATTAGAAGAAGGCAAATGAAAAGAGGATCAAGAGAGACAGCACTAACCAAAATAGTCAGGTATTGACTGTTTTTACTGACACAGAATTCCTAAACTAGTGAGACTAGTATATTCAGTGTATCACCTTATATTTTCTCCTCGGTATTATACTAGTTTTCTGCAATAAAATATTTAAAAGAGGTCAAAAGGCTCCAAACTGCAGGTCTGTAAACTATTTCTGATCAAACTTTAAAACTCTCAAAATACAGCTGCATCATGATTCCATATCAGAGATAGGGCCTGACAGTGGCTTCCTGCCTGTTGCTGTTTTTGTTTTCGTATTCATCCAGAAGAGTGTATCAAGGACTTGAGGAAAAACTCAAGTATCTCCACCAGAAACAGGTAAGAAAGACAACACTTTTCCTCACACTTGACTCCTAGGTTTTGACAATTATGGAAAAATGTTGGCAAGTCTACTCACCAGGCTAGACCATTTTCCCTTGACCCTGTCCGGGTAGACACTGCAGTTACAAAAAAGTTACGTAGGACCTTACTTGATGTGTTATTTTTCCAAATTTGGACGTAGAAAGTACCAATCATGTAAATAATAGATCGTACAACTCAAAAATTCTTTTGAAAAGGTTACCACCAAAGAGCTTTTAAAAGTTAAATCCAACTTTCTTTTCAGTAATTTCTTTCTTTTCAGTAATACGCCTCCTTGAAATATTTTTTTAATTTTTTCACCATCACTTCCTCTAATTCCTCTCTTACGTTTCCCCAGTCACTCCTCAGTCTTCTCTACTAACTCCTACTCCTCCATCCACCCTTATATTTTGGTATTCCCAGGGTTTGTTCACTGGCCTCCTTCTCATTCTATATGTTTCTCCACCATGGACAAGCTCAATCTTTGTCCAAGCTATCACTTTGCTTAATAATTCTAATCAGATTATTTCAAATCTGCACCTCCAACCTTGAAGCTCTACCTCCAGCTAGAAACCTCCTAGTATTCGATTATCCAATTATTGAAAATCTACTACATGGACATTCCATCAAATTCAACGTATACAGAAAAAAACCTGGTCTTCCCTACTCCCACCGCTCTCCACTCTTCATCTGATAAAGTCCTACTCATTCTTCATGTCCAATTTAAATGCCAGTGTTCAACCTGGAAACATATGAATCTTCTTAGATTTCCTCTCTCCCCTAACTTTTTACATTCAATAATCACGAAATCATATTAACTATACTTCTTTTCTGTCTCTGCTTTATATTTCCCCTGCCACTGCCCTACTCAAACATGAGCTCTTAACTGATGACTTCCAGAGGGGAAAAAAAAGCCACCAACTATTATGGTTATTTCTTAAATTAATAAAAAATTTTTAAGCAAAATGAATGAGAAAGGGGGCACGTGGGTGGCTCAGTCAGTTAAGCATCTGCCTTCAGCTCAGGTCATGGTCTCAGGGTCCTGGGGTCAAGCCCCGCATCGGGCTCCCTTTTCAGCAGGGAGTCTGCTTCTCCCTCACCCTCTGCCCCTGCCCCTCTGCCCCACTGTGCTCCCTATCTCTCTCTCTCTCTCAAATAAATAAAATCTTTAAAAAAAATTGTTTAAATTTTAAAAAATGAGAAAGACATAAGGCCTAGAAAAAGAACAACATTTTAAATTGAATAAACTGAGCCTCCTGACTTTTTCAGTATAGAAGGGTGAAAATTTCATAATGGACTGATACTAGGCTAAGGAAATATAAGCTTCCTTTGTCTTCCAGTCTCTTTACATGGTTTCCTTCAATATATCCTCCACATGAGGGGCCAGCAAACTATGGCCACAGGCCAAGTCTGACCTGCCATCTGGTTCTGTAAATAAAGTTTTATTGGAGGACAGTCACATCTATTCACCTATATATTGCTATGGCTGCTTTCACACTACAATGGTAATTGTAATTGAGAAACCACATGGCCTAAAATAGTCACGATCTGGCCCTTGAAAGAAAAAGCTTGGTGATCCCTATTTTATACCATAACCAGAGGGCCCTAATTCAAATCTAATCTTATTACCCTTCTGCTTCAAATTCTCCAATGAATCCCTGCATCAAATACTGCTGGCTCCCTCCCCAATGGCCATTCCATAATTCTTCATTCTTGCTGGAGAACTACAACTTTATTTGGATATTTGTTGTCCCCATACAGAAAGAAGGTGGCCTCACCCCAGCTTCAAAAGGAGAAATGATTATTCTAAGCTATTCACAGTACCTGATTTACCAGTGACTGGTTTAGGAACAAGCATGCGATACACCCTAGCCTAGAAAATGTTAGAGGAAATTCACTGTAAGCCTCTGAGTATTCTTATTTAAAAGAAACATATAGGGGCGCCTGGGTGGCTCAGATGGTTGAGCGTCTGCCTTCGGCTCAGGTCATGACCCCAGGGTCCTGGGATCGGGTCACATCGGGCTCCCTGCTCCTTGGGAGCCTGCTTCTCTCTCTGCCTCTCTCTCTCTCTCTCCCTGTCTCTCATGAATAAATAAATAAAATCTTTAAAAAATAAAAAAATAAAAGAAACATATAGGGGGGACCTCGGTGGCTCAGTCGTTAAGCGTCTGCCTTCAGCTCAGGTCACGATCCCAGGGTGCTGGGATTGAGCCCTGCATCAGGCTCCCTGCTCCCTCTCCCTGCTCCCTCTCCCACTCCCCCTGCTTGTGTTCCCTCTCTCTCTGTCAAATAAATGGATAAAATCTTAAATAAATTAATTAGTTAATTAATGAAAGAAACATATAAAGAAAAACAGTCCTTCCAGTCATTGGATATTGTCCTGTGAGACTAGACCTGGAGCTGCTGCTAATTAGCCAACCAGGAAGGGAGACATAAAATACTGCCAACCTCAAAGCTGAACAAGAGACAACTGGGACCCTGATGACATCACTGAACCATCAAAACAATTCTAGTTCCTATTTTTTAGTCACTGTTTTGTTTTTGGTTTTTTTTTTTAGATTTATTTATTTGAAAGAGAGAGAAAGAAAGGAAGCGTGCCATAGAGTGCAAGAATGGGGGGAAGGGCAGAGGAAGAGAATCTTCAAGCCCACTCCGCACGGAGCCCAACGTGATGTGGGGCTTGATCTCATGACCCGAGACTGTGTAAAACCAAGAGTCAACACTTAACTGACTAAGCCACCCAGGTGCCCCTGTTTTAGTCACTGTTATAAGTCACCTATTATTTGCAGCTAAAAGCATTTTACCTGATAAAGTTACCAAGGTCTACAGGGTAAGATCTACTCCTTTCCATACGACTGAAAAACTTTCATAAGCTTGCCTTAGCTAAGTGTTCACCTCATTCCAACCATTCCCATAGCACACTTTTTGTACTGGCAAAACTGAACTGCTCATAAATCCTCCAAAGTTCACTCGTACATCTTAGCCTTTGCACTGCTGTTCCGTCTGCAAAACATGTCATCTTGATGGATGTTTCTCCTGCCAAACATCGTCCTTCTGCCACTTTACCTGGCAAACTTACTATTCAGTCTGCATACTTACCCTAAATTCTACCCACTCTCCTAAAACTCTAATTCCTCACTATGGACATAGTATCTGGAACATATTAAATACCAATAAAAAAATAACAATGGTAATTATAAGCACTAGGGGACTCTGGCACATAGTAAGCACTGAATAAAGAAGAGTAAATAATAAAAATGACAATGATAATAACAAATTCCTGGAGGGCAGGGATTGTATTTTTTGAATGTTTGCATTCTACAACATCAGAATAACACTTAGGAACTAAAAGACACTTGACAGTTATTTGTTAAGTGAACAAATGAAAATAAGTAAATTGCAAAACCAATAGACAGTTACCTTAAAAAAAAAAAATGTCTCATTGGTATTGCTGCATACTAGCTAAGTTTTGCAGTTCTTATTGTTTGCCATTTGTTTACGATACCAGGAAGGTATTGTAAAGTCCCCAGTTTTAAGGATAGTTCCTTTTTTTTTTTTAACTTTTCCCCCTATTTTATTTTTTAGATTTCATTTATTTATTTGACAGAGAGATAGAGAGAGAGCACAAGTAAGCAGAGAGGCAGGCAGATGGAGAGGGAGAAGCAGACTCTCCACCGAGCAGGGAGCCCGGTGCGGGACTCGATCCCAGGACCCTGGAATCATGACCTGGGCCGAAGACAGCCGCTTAACCGACTGAGCCACCCAGGCGCCCCGAGGATAGTTCCTTTTTTAATGAGACAAATCACTATATAATAATATTTACTAAATGTAATCCACTTGTAAAAATTAAAAGATCCATTTTCATAACAGGTTCAATTTATTATAATATGCTTATAGAGAAAACATAAAACATACTAACTTAAAAATCTCTTTTTCTTATTTACACAAAGATATCATATGGGATTTTAGGGGTCATGACTAAAATAATGAATTTCTTTTCAGACAATACCGCCTCATATTTTAAATTACCTACAATTAACTTCTTTTGTTGTTGTTGTTCATACGGACGTACTTTATTTAATTTTTTTTATTATGTTCAGTTAGCCAGCATATAGTCCATCACAAGTTTTTGATGTAGTGTTCAACAATTCATTAGTTGCATGTAACACCTACTGCTCATCATAACGCGTGTCCTCCTTAATACTCATCACCTGGTTACCCCATCCCCCCACCCCCCTCCCTTCTGTAACCCTCAGTTTGTTTCCCAGAGTCCAGTTTCTCTCACGGTTTGTCTCCCTCTGATTTCTTCCCATTGTTCATGACAGCAATGCCTACAATTAACTTCTTAAATAATCCTGAATACTAGACTCTTAAGAAAGAAATTAAGAAAGAAAAAAAAATAGGGGCATCTGGGTGGTTAAGGGTCTGCCTTCAGCTCAGTTCATGATCCCCAGACCTGGGATCAAGCCCCACATCGGGCTCCCTGCTAGGCAGGAAACGTGCTTCTCCCTCTCCCTCTGCCTGCCACTCCCCCTGCTTCTGCTGTCACTATCTCTCTCTGTCAAATAAATAGACAAAATCTTAAAAAAAAAAAAAGAAAAGAAAAGAAAGAAAAAAATACATATGCAATTTACACAGTAGGTTTTTTTTTTTTTTCCATTGCTCTTTCATTATCAAAACTTCCTTACTCTGACTTCATCTATGTTAGGACCACCAAAAGTAATTCACTCTGAAAAGTCTTACCTGCATTCTTACTTTGCAAATCATTGTTAAGTTTTTCTTCTCTATATTCGGCAATTAGTTGGCGACTGCTACATATAAAAAAGGGTGATAAACAATGTTACTATTTTAATACTGATATGAAAAACATTTACCAAATATCAAATTCTTAGGAGTATTTCAAATAATATCAGAACTAATATCAAAGCTTGAAGTACCCCATATACTTCACATTTGTAAGTTCTATACACTTTTTATTAAGTATGTAATTAAAGGAGAAAAAAAGTAAGGTGAACCAGTCATGAATTCGTAATTTAGTAATTAGTAAATTAGAGTTAGCTTGCCATAATGGAAAGTGTCTAGAACTCAGAAGTCCTAAGTCTCACAGCTATTTCCTCTTGGACAAGCCACTTCTCTTGGGCTCAGAGTCTTCCTCTATAAAACAGGCATCTTACTGCCTTATTTTACAAGGTTGTTAAGAGGATTTAATGAAATATTAAACCCAAGACATGGCCTTTCGGGAAAGGTGATGCCCACTACTCTGGGAAGGGCAATATGAGACCTTTCGTCACCTAATAAGAAAAGGCGCTCCATAGGATTTAAAGCAGGCTTGGGATATAGGTCTAGTAACAAAGGAGAAAGAGAAGTCCAGTCTCTTCCTGCAGCATTATTTGAACCTCTTTAACAGCTTAGAATGGTCCCAACTACCATCTGCTGGAAGAAGAGACAAGGATAATTCATCCTGAAGGTCTGGGCTAACATATGGGCTTCACGTAAGGCTTTTGAGTGTGAAGGGAAGGGTGTGTCTGGCTAAAGCCAGGAGGCCCAGCTGACAGAACAGGGTGCTGGTGCTTTGGAATAGCTGAGCATAGAAGCTTATGTAGTAAACGAAAAAAAAGTTGTAACTTTGAAGTCTAACTATGGATCACCATGAAGACTGAGGAATGTGGCTCAGCAAGGGCATCCTAGGAGCAAAGGTCAATCATGACCAGACTGCAGAACCAGTTTCTTTCTTACTTTTTTTTTTTGAAGATTTATTTATTTATTTATTTATTTGAGAGAGAGAGCCTGAGAGGGGGGAGGGTCAGAGGGAGAAGCAGACTCCCCGCTGAGCAGGGAGCCTGATGTGGGACTCAATCCTGGGACTCCAGGATCATGACCTGATCCTAAGGCAGTTGCTTAACCAACTGAGCCACCCAGGCGCCCTGCAGAACCAGTTTCAATGGCAATGCTGAGTAGTTGATGTCTTTTCCTTCCAAATGACTTGTGAAAAAAGATGGTCTCTTTGGTCTTAGGGAACTCCTCAGGTTCTTGGAAAATTCAAGGGGGAAAGTATAGGAGATAGCCCTCAAGGGAAAGTATAGGGTCTTCTACTAAACTGAACATCTCAAGACCCAAGTAACTAGTTAGAAAAAACAAGGATGTTGGGGCACCTGGGTGGCTCAGTCGGTTAAGCGTCTGCCTTCAGCTCAGGTCACGATCTTGGGACCCTGGGATGGAGCCCCACGTCAGGCTCCCTGCTCAGCAGGGAATCTGCTTCTCCCTCTGTCCCTCCCCACCCGTGCTCTCTCTCTGTCTCTCTCTCAAATAAATAAAATCTTTAAAAATAAAAAAAAAAAAGCTTATTTGCAGGCTGAAAATAACAGTATTCATACTAATGGTAATAAAACAGTCATAGTCACAGTTAATGATGCTAAGATAAGCACGTGGTAGACACTAAATTAAATGCTATATATATATAAAATAGTACACAGAACCACCCTTGAAGGATATACTATTATCCTCCTTTTCATATCAGGAAATGTATCTGGTTATGATAAGTAATGTTTCCAAAGTCACACACCCAGCAAGTAGGAAAGCTAGGAATTAAACCTAGTCTTGTGTCAATCTAAAGCCCAACTCTTTTCTCTTTATCACCCACCTATGATTTGTCCTCATTAAAGGAAAAGTCTATTCAATTACAGTTATCTTTCATCCTTCTATCCTTACCAATGAAAACCAAAAAAAAATATACTGAACATGAAAAAGGATGATGAGCCCATATTATCTGGTAACAGTAATTATTAACCACTTAGGGATCATCCAACGTCAGTATTCTTCAAAAACAAAAAGCAATTTAAAGAGTCATCCAAAAGACACAGCAACTCCTATTTATGTTTAATATTCATCTTTTAAGGAAAACATATATGAAGTAGAAGTTTCAAAAATACTATAAAAGGGTTAAGAAGTCCAATATTGCGTCGTAAAGTAAAATAAAAGTTAGGAGTCCACACTTTATAAAACTAATAAAACTAATATGAAACCCCTTTAGCTAATATAAAATCATATGGCAAAAAAAAAAAAAAAAAAAAGCCTGCAAATGACATCAGTCAATAATATGAAGGAATATAAATTCTACCATATACTGTTCTTCATGTTGCCCCGTCAGAATAATTGCTTTCTGCCTAACTGATGACATGTTGACATTTTTCACTATATAAATTAATCCCCTTATTAAGTTAGTCTTTCTGACTTGAGTAACTGTGCCACTCTAGAACAATATAAGGTTTAAAAAAACACCCAAAACTACTGTACCTTTGCAACTTACCAACTGCATGTACATTTGCTTCTTTTTCTATTAAAAATTCCACCATTTGCTGTTTGTTCTCACTTACAGCAAGTAAAAATGGTGTGAGTTCATCCTGTAAAAGTGCAAAAACAATTTATAATTTACAAAATTACAATATTTCCATACTGAATTTTAAAACTTATAAAGGATCCTCTAAACTCAAATATATAATATAGAAAGTACTCTCACCCTTCTGTGCTTTCACCAGCTCCTCCTTCTCTTTCAAATAGCCCTCCTCAGGGGGCCTGGGTGGTTCAGTCGGTTAAGCATCTGCCCTGGACTCAGGTCAGCTCAGGTCGTGATCCCAAGGTCCTGGGATCCAGCCCCAAGTCAGGCTCCCTGCTCAGAGGGGAGTTGGCCTCTCCCTCTGCCCTGCCCCTATGCTCCTACTCTCTCACCCACTCTCTCTCTCTCAAATAAATAAATAAAATCTTTTTTAAAAAATAAATAAAACTAAATTAAATAGCCCTCTTCCACCTCTTCAACAGATTAACTGCAGTCATTCTCCAAAACTCACTTCATTGGCTGGTTCCAAGAATCTTGGCTTCTATCACAGTATTTATTATGGTATACTCTAGTTATTTTATTGCACCCCCTCTAAACCAAGAGCTTCTTGAGGGAAGGGATTATATTTTTTCTCTCTATCTCCAAAATCTAAAACATAGCAGTAAATGCTTTAAGTATTTTTATTGAGTTAGCAACCTAAATGATTATCTCTGGAGTAGTGTTTTTTAAATTACATTCCGAAGAACATATACTTTGCTGGAAGGTAAGTACTGTGCCCCAATAGAAAGATTCAATGATCATCTATGTCTGAGAAATATTACAAAATTGCACTATATATCTAGCACAAAAGAAATCCGTTTAAATTTGCTTATCCCCATTTGACAATACTTTTTGTGGCAAACATTAACATTTGAGAAATTAGAGTTTTGGGGATATAGTTTTGAGAGCTTTCCAATAAAAATGAAGATTTTCGGGGTGCCTGGGTGGCTCAGTCGTTAAGCGTCTGCCTTCAGCTCAGGCCATGATCCCAGGGTCCTGGGATCGAGCCCCACATCCTGCTCGGCGGAAGCCTGCTTTTCCCTCTCCTGCTCCCCCTGCTTGTGTTCCCTCTCTCGCCGTCTCTCCATCAAATAAATAAATAAAATCATTAAAAAAAAAAAAAAATGAAGGTTTTCTCCAGGTTACACAAACATGCTTGATTCTCTTCTGTCAATGGTATCAGGATCCCAGATGGCAACATAAGGCACTCTTGATCCAAATGGGTCACTGAGGAGATGGACTCAGAATTAAAAGAGTGGCTTTGGGGCAACTGGGTGGCTCAGTCAGTTAAGCGTCTGTCTTTGGCTCAGGTCATGACCCCCAGGGTCCTGGGATCCACCCCTGCATCAGGCTCCCCTGTTTCTCCCTCTCCCTCTGCCCTTCCTCCATACTCATGTTTGTTCTCCGTCTCTCTCAAGTAAATAAAATCTTAAAAACAAAAAAAAGTATCATTAAAGTGAAATCTTAGACAATTAAGGTATTTCAAAATATTTTCATTCAGGGAATGCAGGAGCTTCCAAATATGAAAAACTGACCCTACCTATCTCAACCAACAGTGTTTCTGTAAGGGCAGTGGTAGAAATAATGCATGTCACAGAAACAGAAGGTGGACTGGTGCGCGTGGTCATCAACTACTCCCCATGTACAGCTACCACCCCACTGAGGAACTACCCAAGGCTGAGCAGGAACTACTCTCTGAAATGGGAGACCCCAATGTGGTACGTGGTGGGAAGAGTGGCTACAAGCACAAGTAAATGTCCCTGTAGGATGTCATGACCTGATCCCTTTGCTCTCATTTTCAGAACCTTGGGGCCTCGAGTGCCCAGGGCCTGCAACCTGCTGCTTTCTCCTCCCACTTGCACTCACCCAAGTTACCCCACTGGGTCAGGGTCTCCCACCCATTCCCAGCAGCACCCATTTCCTAAGCCCCTGCCCAGCACCCAGCCTCCACCACCTCCACTCCCCTCTAGGCCTTCAAGCCTTTGTGGGCTCTGAGCCCACCATCCACTCCCAAGCACTAATGGGAAGATTTTCTTTCTGGGGTGGAAGCGGGGCTGGGAGACAGAACTTCGCCCTCTCCATGGGCATCACCTTTCTCTAGCCCTCCCTGCCCTGGCTTTGGAGTTGTTTCCAGGATGACAGGACCTGATGTATAGAATTCAGTAAGTATATGTATTTATTACACATATAAATAAATATGTAAATAAAATGATTTGTGGCTAAAAAAATTTACGTATACATATATATATTATTTCAAATACTCTATAAATACACTTGATCTGCACCTTGTTTCTCACTTCAATATTTGCATGGTGTAGAAGCAGCTTCTCTGCTATTGATGTATTCGAACCAAGGGCGGCATAGTGGAGAGCAGTATTGCCAGCAATGTCCGTAAGATTTGGATCAGCACCGTGTTCTAGAAGAATAGTCACACATCTCTCATCCTGACATTGTACAGCCTGTCAGTATTATACCAAGAAACAGAGTGTCAATTCTGGGAATTTAAAGTAAACATGCCACAGGTTTCACCAATTAGTTATGTTTAAATGCAATAAGTTTTCATTCTAAGTAATTAAATCAAATCCATCTCAGGCAGACACAGCTGCTTCCACATACCTTCATCAGAGCAGTCCTATAATCTGTATCAAAGAGGTCAAGCTGGCATTTCCTCTCCACTAGGACAGCAACGACATCTGGATGGCCATTGGCACAGGCCAAATGAAGAGCAGTCCTATGAAAGTGAAAGAACTTTTTAGGAAATTATAGTGCACTATTTCAAAACATGCAATTAATTCATGTAATTGTAAACGTTAAATAGCATCTTATTCCTGTGACTCCAAAACCAGGATTTAGTTTTCTTTTGAAGAAAGTACAATATTTATTAGTGATTCTTCACCACACTAATAAAGAGCAGCCTATCTGAGTAGGTAGAGCATGACCTCAGGATTCAGCTTAACTTGGGTTTGACTCCTACTTTAACTCTGTCACTTAACAGTTATCACCTACTTAGCCTTATCCTCAATTTCCTCATCAACAAAATGGGGATAAAAATAGTTATCTCGGGTCCCCTGCCCAGCTCAGTTTGAAGATCATGTGACTCTTGATCTTGAGGGTTGTGAATTCGAGCCCCACGTTGGGTATAGAGATTACTAAAAAATAATAATAATAAATAAAGACTAGTTATCTCACAAGACCTCGGCGTGATGCTTAAATGAGGATCTATGCAAAGTTTGTTACATAATATTATTATAACTATTACTATTACTACTATTTTACAAAGATAACATCCAATTAGGTAAAGTGATACAATTATGCCTACTTTGTAGATATGTTTTAAGGATTCGCAAGAATACTACATTTCAGTGATTCTAAGATGCTCATTTTGTCACCTTTTAATATCTCTGACATTGGAATGCAATTTATAATTCAAAATGTCTTACAACTCTAATTGGCAGAATTGTTTTGCAATTTCTTATTGGTACAGAAAATACTGGGGCATCAGACAATCTATGGTGCCTTACATTACATGAAATAATGATATACACAACAGGTCTATTGCAGTTCTAGTCATATGCCTGGCATTTAAATAAATTTTAGTTCCTGAAAGCATTATGGGAAAAGAGGACTAAAATAACGGAGAATGTTTTTTAAGTAATTCTTACTCTGATTTTCAAGAAACTAAGCCAAAGGAAACTCAGGATTTAAATAAACAGGGACAGCTCATTTTATTAAATATTTCGATTTATAAATCACATGAAAATCAAGTACTACCAATTATCAATAGTAGTATTTAATACTATTATAAATTTCAAAAGGACAAGTAAAGGTTAACTTTTACGATTTCCTATCTTCAGAAATGTTTTCGTTTGAAAGGAAAGAGGAAAAGCTTTAACTGAGATTAAGTCCTAATACTTCAATTTAAAACTGCTCATCTTAGGGGCACCTCGGTGGCTAGTTGGTTGGGTGTCCGACTCTTGGTTTTGGCTCAGGTCATGATCTCCAGATCTTGAGATCGAGCCCCATGTCGGGCTCCGTGCTCCGCGTGGAGTCAGCTTGAGATCCTCTCTCTCCTTCTAACCCTCCCTTCTCCCTCCCCAGCCACTCCCATTCACTCTCTCTCTCTCAAATAAATCAATCTTTTCTTAAAATTAAAAAAATAAAATAAAATTTCTCATCTTAGTAGTACCTGGCCGGTTCAATGAGTAGAACATGCAACCTTAGTCTCAATGATATAAATTCAAGCCCCATGTTGGGTATAGAGATTACTTAAAAATAAAATCTTTAAAATAAATAAATAGATAGATAGATAGATAGATAGATAGATAGATAGATAGATAGATAGATAGATAGAATTTCTCATCTTACTAATACTGGGCAACATGAAGTCTTTAAGAATGAAAAGATTCTGGATAGAGTATGTCTCCTACATTACATGTGTTCAGATTCTATTTGATAAATAAATGGATTGAAAGAGTAGATAAATACAGTTGGAGAGCTCAATATTTTTTAAAGATTTATTTCTTTTAGAGAAAAAGAGAGAGTATGCACAAGCGGGGGGAAGGGCAGAGGGAGAGGGAGAGAATCTCAAGCAGTCTCCCCACCAAGCATGGAGCCGGACATGGGGCTCCACCCCCCAACCCCGAGATCACGACCCACGCCGAATTCAACACTCTGATGCTCAACCGATTATGCCACCCAGGCACCCCAGAGTTCAGTATTTTTAAAGAAAACTTTTATAAAGTAAAGCAATACATCTGAAATTGCAATAATCATTTATATTTCCTATTTTTGATTTTTTTCATAAGGACACAACTAAAATTTTATATACTTTTACAGTATCATTTATATTATTTATTTTCATAAGGATGTAACTAAAATGATTAATCTATAATCACTTATATGTAATAAAGCTACACACAACAAAAAAATGTATATATTTAATGTATGAATAAAATCGACAAGTACAGGTAAAAACATTCCCTTTACTTCTGAAGAGGTTAAACGTTGTCAGAAGATACCAATCCCCACCCGCAGTCCCCAATTTTTTTTAAATAGAAAGTAAGAGGGGCACCTGGGTGGCTCAGTCAGTTAAGTGCTTGCCTTCATCTCAGGTCATGTTCCCAGGGTCCTGAGATCGAGCCCTGCATCGGGCTCCCTGCCCAGCAGGGAGCCTGCTTCTCCCTCTCCCACTCCCCCTGCTTGTGTTCCCTCTCTCGCTGTCTCTCTCTCTCTCTGTCAAATAAATAAATAAATAAAATCTTAAAAAAAACAAAAACAAAAACCTGTCTGTAAAGTGGTCTACCCGGGGAATTATGAGTGGGTCCAAAGGCAGCTGAAGCTTTCGTTTTCGTGCTCCGACAGCCGGCCTGGGCGCTACACCCCTGCTGGGGGCCTCAGGAGGGAAGACCGCAAAGCGCCCTCGGTGACAGGGGGGCTCCGCTCCACAGGCGGAGCCCGGGAAGGTGCGCGCTTCTCCCGGTCCGCCCCACCTCCTCCCCGCCGTCTCCGGCAGCCGGCCTCCAAGTCCCTATTACCTGTTCATCTGGTCTCTTTCGTCCACGCCGCGTTTCCCGGAAAGTAGAATCTCCTGCAGTTTCCTTACGTTGCCCATGCTGGCAACTTTGTGGATCTTTCTGAGATCTTTGTCTCGGATGTTGTACCCCCACCCGAAGCTGCTGGTTCCAATTCTCCTCTCACGCAGGATGCCCGGGCCGTCCCTCAGCGAGCTGGTAACGCGAAAGGACGACCCGCCCTTCTTACTCCCGAAGCTAAAAAACTTCTTCACCGCAAAGCCTGGAGGCTTCACAAACACTTCCCCTTCCCCTCGGCTTTTCACCGCCTCTAGAGCCCAACACTAGCGCTAGAGATAAGCCAAACCCGCCTCGCCACTACATCACAGTAGCGAAATTCCGAGGTCTGGAATCTTTGAGCGCAGCATAATGTAACCAAGCAACGATGCCAAACACAGATGCGCTTGCGCGCCTCACAAACCGGCGTCGCTGGGCCTGCGCGCAGAGGGCGGGCGGCCAAGGGTGCCCAAAGCGCATGTGCGAGGTCCAAGTCTCTCAAATCTCAGCGATCGCTTGTGAGCCGGCTGGGTTCCCCTTCAAACATTGGCGAGAGTTGGCTGAGCGTTTCTGAACCTTTGCAGAAGTTAGACTCGCCGGTGGGGAAAGGCACTCTTCCTATACTACTGGGGCTAGAGAGCATGAAACTTCAGGATGTTGAATGCCTCGTTCCCCAGAAAACTTCCCTAAAAAAAGCTCTCCCGCAGTTTATTCCTCTTCCATATCCCTCTGGGCCCCAGCCGGTCTCCATGCAATTGAACAGATGCAGCTATTAGAAAGCCTTTTTCAGGGGCTCCGGGGTGGCTCAGGTGGTTGGGCTTCTGCGTTCCCCGGGGCATGAAAGAAAGACGTGTTAGCTAGGATATTTGGAGTTGATGAGGAAACTCCAGAGAATTCACTTTAGATGGCTTGAGTGTATTTGCACTAAAACAGATTAAATTACAGCTGCTCCACAAAGAATACTGAAAGCAGATGGAGTGCTAAACTTGGGCTAAAACAGCCACTCTTTCATCCTCCTCAGATCTATGGGACATCAAAGATCTCTCTTGTATTGGTATTCATTATTCAAATGAGATTAATTTGAATATCGAAGCTTTGGCTGTTTTTTTTTTTTTAAGATGGCTAATTTTTTGATATAATAGCTGTTTCAAAAAAACCTTTTGAAGACTAACATGATCTGCCAAATCAAACTAATTTTGGAAGCAAAAGAGATTATAGGGTTCATTCCCTAAATGCTACAATTGTTATTATCAGTAAGTATGACACTGAATACATATATTCGTATTTCTTTTTCAATATTTATAATGGGTTCATATTTCTCTCTTGTCGCTGTCCTAACCCACCTTCCTATCTCCAGAAACAGAACACCAAAACCTAATGTAATCATTTTCAGAGCCAAGCATGAGGATTCAGCTTAGTATTAACTGCATGAATGTTTAGTTGCCTTTCACGTTTACATATAATTAAATGTATGTCCATTTTGCTTTTTATATTCTCCGAAAAGACATCCTTACGTGAAGGTAAAACTTTTATATTTTTATTTTGAATTTTTAACTACCGATTGTATGAAAGGTCCATCATGTCTTAATCATATTGTTTCAATACCCATTCAGCCTACCGTTGAAGTGAAAGATTCTGTTCCTAATAAAACAGTAGAAGTCAAGGAAAAACAAACATCCAACTCAGGTAAATTTTACAATACAAATTTCACAGTGGAAAGAAGTACACTAAAATATTTGAAATGCTCACAGTCTTCTTACTCTGAATTCTTTTTTTTTTTTTTTTTGGTGGCAAATTTAACTGAAGGATTTGACATAAATAAGGTAGATACCATTGTTGATACCCATGTTTGAACAAAAGATATTTATAAGCATAAGAAAAAGAGATTTTTAAAATGTAAGCTTTAGCTGTAGTTTCCACTTTTATGTTTTGAAATCCTGAAGTTCCCAGTTTGGAATCCCATTACCTCTTTGGGATTCCCAGAAGTTAATTATTAGACTCTCAGATTTTTCCAGTGTTCACAATATTTATTTCGATTCTGGCCTCTCCCTAGAGTAAAGCTTCACTTGCTAACATGTCAATTGTGTTTTAAGTTTATTTCATCTTACTGTTATTATGTTGATCATCTTAAGCCATACAGATGTTCGGATTAGTGGACTCTGTGTGTGTGTGTGTGTGTGTGTGTGGTGTCTTTGATTATTAAAACTGTGGGAAGTAATTAGTTCTATCCTAATATTTGGTAGACACAGTCTTTTAAAACCATAATTCTGAAACTTATTGGTCTTAGAGTCCTTTTATACTATTTAAAATTATTAGGAATTCTGTTTAAGTGTTGATATTTACCATATTGGAAATTTAAACAAGCATTTAAAATACAAGCATACACGATCATATATTGTTAGCCATTAGAGCTCTGACCCACTAATCATGCGAGTTGTGATACTATCACGTATCCTATCTTTAGAAAACTTCACCATACACTTAATAAGAGAATGAGAGTGAAAATGTCAAATAACATTTAGCATTATTGAATGGATGGATCTTGGAACTCCGGGGATTCTCAGATGACATGAGAGAACTGTTTTAAACCATGTACAGTGTTCATGGATACAAAATGATAAAGGGTCCCTTAAGGTTTAATGCCCTTAAGGGTATTAAGGTTTCATTTCTGCATTTCTTGCCTTTTTCTTTCCCTTGTCTTAAGAGGTTTAAATCAGACAATCTTGTTTTAAAAAAGAGAAGGGAAGTATTTTTGTTATATATTCATTTTCTGTTTCATGGCACTGTAGTTTTTGGATCTAGTGTGGACTGAGACTTATTCTGTTTTACATGGAAATGATTAGATCACCCGAGGCTTTCATTTCTGAGATAAATTTGTGATGTTTGTCCAAGGCTTAAAAATTTCTGAACATAGGGACTCCTAGGTCACTCAGTCCATTGAGCGTCTGCCCGTGGCTCAGGTCATGATCCCAGGATCCTGGGATCAAGTCCCACATTTGGCTCCTTGCTCAGTGAAGAGCCTGCTTCTCCCTCTGTCCCTGCTGCTCCCCCTGCTTGTGCGCTCTCTCTCTCTCTCTCTTCTTCCTCTAACCAAAGGAACATCTGAATAAGAATTATGAGAAAGTAATTTCCTTTGGGCTAGTTTTTAGCATTCACTTGCGAGTAGGTACCAGGATTATATTTAGAACTTTGGGACCAGTGGGGAATACTAGGTAGAGATCTAAAGATTGCTTACTCAAAACATAGTTTCTTAGCTTTATTTTGTAGCTCTAAATTCACAAGTATTGGTCAAGCTATATTCATTGTAACTATAAAAAGCACCTTCCCAAATCAAATATTAAAATATTTCCTATGTTCTGTATGACTTTTGTTTTAGAGTTGGCTTTCCCAGCAGTAATGGGAATAGTTGAGAATTTACTATATAGTATCATCTTCTCAGCTATGTATGCATAGTCCATCTCCTTGTTTTATTATTTTTATTTTATCTCTTTAGAGAGAGAGAGATGGGTGGAGAGAGGGAGAGGGAGAGAGAGAATCCGAAGCAGGCTTCACACTCAGCACAGGGCCTGATGGGGGGGCTCAATCTCATGACCCTGAGATCGTGACCTGAGCCTAAATCAAAAGTTGGACACTTAACTCACTGAGCCACCCAGGTGTCTCTTTATTATTATTATTGTTATTTAAAATTTTTATTGATTTGAGAGAGAGGGAAATTGAGAGAACGAGTGGGAGGAGTGGTAGAGGGAGAAGCAGACTCCCAGCTGAACAGGGAGCCCGATGCGGGACTTGATCCCAGGACCGTGGGATCATGACCTGAGCCAAAGGCCACCGTTTAACTGACTGAGCCACCCAGGCAACCCCCTTTATTATTTTTAATAAATAAGTGGAATATTGGTTTTAAGGAGCACTATATTATTTAAAAATAATATGTGGAAAGTACATTTTAATTCTACTAAGATACTCTGTTTATTGATTAACCACATCTAATGTGTGCTCTACTTAATGTACCAGTTCATTCCATGCCTTTTATCGGTCATATGATCAGGTCTGTACTAATAAATCGTACAATATTTTTTTCACCCCTGTAGTTTTTTTTTTTTTTTTTTAAGATTTTTATTTATTTATTTGAGACAGAGAGAATGAGAGAGAGCACATGAGAGGGGGGAGGGTCAGAGGGAGAAGCAGACTCCCTGCCGAGCAGGGAGCCCGATGCGGGACTCGATCCAGGGACTCCAGGATCATGACCTGAGCCGAAGGCAGTCGCTTAACCAACTGAGCCACCCAGGCGCCCTCACCCCTGTAGTTTTATGTTCTTTCTTTCCTTGTAGAATTAACACTGTATTTTCGAAGGATTTTCAATTATCTCCTAGAGTAATGCGTACAGACAATAAATCCAAAGTTATTTACCTATACAAGTGACTTGTTTGCTGTTACTTCTTCAAGCTTGGTAGATCCAAGAAGTAGGACTTTTAAAATACCTACAGGCTCCTGTAACAAAGGAAGATCTGAAACACAAAGTATAAATACAAGCAACTTAAAACAGTTCATGTAGATTGTTTCTCTTCTCACTTGATGCCTTTTATAAAGTAATGAGCAAAGTTAGTCTCTAGGGACCCAAGATTGTGTGTTTATTCATTTAATACAGATTTATTCTGTACTGTGCCCTGATCATTTTATAGCCTCAGTATTTCTGGAACCATTCTGTCAGTGCAGGTGTACTTCATCTTTATTTTGCCTTACTGCCTTCTAATTCATCTCCCATCTTTTATTACAGTGCCCCTCAAATTCATCCCTCTCCACAGCATTTAGAGTGATCTGTCTCAAATGTAAATATGACTATGAACCACCGTTGAAAATATATTTGTGTCCAGGTATCTTAAAATTACATATAAAGCTTTCATAATCTTGACTTCTGCCAAACTCTGAAGCCCTTTCTGCTTTCTGCCCTTTTCTCTGGCATTCTGAACTGCTGGTGATGTCTTCCTCTTAGATCCCTGTATTTTAGACAAATATTTACGCTGTTGTGTGCTTCTCTCCCCTTTAGACAAATATTTACCCTGTTGTGTGCTTCTCTTCCTTGTCTTACTACAGCCTTGCATACTCCTCCTGTTTTCCTCCCTCTAACCCCTTTGAATCTGGCTGACCTCAACTGTTTTCAGTTTCAGTTCAGGCATTATCTCCAGAAAAAACATTCCTGACACCTTTTATCTACATGCTTCTTTAAACCTGGGTGCCTAGCACTTACGGGAAACTCCGTAAATAATTACTGAGTAAAATAAAGACTGTTTACACAGAGGTGACTTAAGAGATTGCCCCATACAGGGGCACCTGGTTGGCTCAGTCGGTTGAGTGTCCAACTCTTGATTTCGGCTCCGGTCATGACCTCAGAGTTGTGAGATCGAGCCCCGTGTGGGGCTCAGTGCTGGGCTTGGAGCCCGGTCAAGATTCCCTCTCTCTCGCTCTCTCTCTCTCTGCTCCTCCCCCTCTCTAAAAAAAGAGAGAGAGCGAGAGAGATTGTCCCATACAGTCCAGGAGCAAAAGAAAGAGATATATAAAGAAGTAATTTACAGTTCAGGTGGTGAAGATACACTAGAAAAATTGGTAAAGTACTAAGGCAGCCCTGAAGAAAGAGGCACCTATTCATCTGGGGAACAGGAGCCATAATCAAGGATGGCTTTACATAGCAGTCTGTGTCCTACAAGATGTGAAGAAATTTATCAAGTAGTAGAGGAAAACATTTCAGGCATGTTTACACTCATCAGGGACATACACCCATAGGAAGGTTGTACACTAATAAAGGCATAAAAAATACTAATAATTTTGGAAACCATGAATAATGTTGTAGTTGACGCTTTGGGTGTTAAGAGGTGCTGTTACAAGGTAAAGAACAGTCTGTTGTGATTTTATATGTTTCTGCTGCATAATATAATTTTGTTTCTGATTGTTTTGTTCATTGATGTTAGGTGGATGAACTTGTGAATGAATCTTTGAGATGTTTGTATGTCTTTAACCTGGTGACATTTAGTATTTCCCAAATGGTTTGTTGAAGTTTCCTATAATTAAAAGTATTTCTGAAAGTAAATATTCAGCTAAAGATTAAGTTTAATTTAAACTATCAATAGATAAAATGTTATTTTCTATTTTTAAGAAGGTTATAGCTTTTATCTAACCATTCTAAGTAGTCCATTTTCACTAAATATATAGATTGGCCAGCAGAACTAGACTTAGAAAGGACATCAGAGGAAGAGCAAAAAAGACTTGATGAAAGTGAAAATAACCACCTAAAGGTATGTAAAAAGTTAAATTTAAATTTCCGATTTTATATTGTTTTTCCTGCTTTAATAATGTAAATTAGCTCAAATGAAATGATCTTTTGAATGGACATATTGAAGTCAATAGATTATAATTTAATATTTAGTTTTTATAAAATTTTACAAGTTACAAAACTTAAAATATTGTTAGAATTTATAGTAACTTATAGCTAAAATCCATCCTTGGAATGAGATAAAAAAAATTCCTGAATATTGTTTGCTTCTCCACATTTTTGTAACTTTTTATGCAATAAAGAAGGTAACATCAAATATTGAATCATATGTTTAAGCAGTTGAAATTATGAGCAGTATAATAATGATGACTACTGACTTAGATTCGTGTAGAAGGAGTAATTATTCTCAGTGGTTCAAAATGTGCAGTTCTCTATTGCCAGTCAGTGATGCCAAGATAAAAGATTTATTTCGCCTTGCGATCTCTGTGTAGTTGACTTCAGAGTGTGGGGTCATAAAATCAGCACAATTGCCTATTGTAGAATCACACCTTCCAGGGTGGGACCTTTGTAGTTGGGTAATAAACAATAACTTTTTCAGTTATTTCATTTCAGCATACAAAATCAGTAAGTATTATTAACATTTTTCTCATCCACTCTCAGTGGACAGATAAACAGATAATTATAAACAGATAATTATAGTGATATATAACACTATCATAGTATATAATTTGAATTAAGATTTAGGAATTTTCTTTCTGATTCATGTTAACTGATTTTGGCTCCTAATAATTGAAAATTTGCCTATTCTCTAGTTATTAATCTTTAAAGAAAATCCTCAAATGCACTGTAGGGGCTCACTATTCTTAAATATGAAAATTATAATATAATTTATATATATAAGTATATATATATTCTTAAGTATGGTGAGATAAAATGCTTTTAAGTTTGCAGCATTAAAAATAATCTAATTCATTTTCTGGTAGATGTAACATGTAATGAATTGTTTATTTCAAAAAAACTGACAAAGTTAAGTTTATGGATTTATGTTTTTCTTCTGTCTTAAGCTAGGGCGAGTTATTTGTCACTTCTTTGTTACAACATAGTGACTTGGGAGCAGCTTAACGTAGATTAAGAAATTTAACAGTTAAATTTTAATTATTTTCTAATTTTTCTTTGTCCATACTTGATTACTTAAGGATAAAGGTATTTCACAAATATGTATCCTGGCAGAAAAGACACGTGAAAATCAAACCCAGCAAATTAACGTTCCACTTTTGCATCTGCAAAAAAAGTCTCGAGAACCAGAAATGAATAAGAAATGTGATAGAAAGGATAATATATCTGTATATTCAGAACATCCTTCTGTGCAAAAGCGTGAGGAAATCTCGATCAAACAAGGCAAATTAGTGTGGAAAAATAATCTAAAACACATCACCAGTGAGTTAAAGCGGACGTTTGGTGCAACTTGTGAAAAACACAAAATTGCTCCTTATCCTAAGGAAGAGTCACTACGTGGTAACTTTAAAGAAGGAGCAAACTTAATGGAAATACCTTCTAACTTGACAAATGATACACTTGATTGTGAGAAAAAGGACATATTTGCAGTGCCTGTCCCTCTAGTAGTTCAGGCATTTCCTGAACAAAAAAGTCTAGTCTCACATATGCTTGCCAGGCATCTTCTGATTTTTCTTTTAGTGAAAATAAATCAGACTGTGAAAATGATAACAAACCAGACACTGAGCATGTTTTTAACAAAAATAAGAGTTTTAAAAGTGATACAGAAACTAAAAAAGTAAGGAACCCACTCGCTACGTTTGAAGTGAAAGAAGACCAAGAGTTTGACGTGCAAATGGCAAAAAGTATGAACCAAAATAGCACTAATTCTAAATTAGACATTGGACGTATACCTCAGTCTAGTGATTCAGAAAGCCGTTTCGACAAAAGGTTTTCCCGCTCCAATGAGATGAGACAAATGGCTCAAATAAAAAGGCACCATAGTTCTGCCGTTACATTTACAAGAAAACAAAAGTCTTGTTCCAGAAGCCATTCTGTGCAGTTAATAACAGTACTAATAACTATAGAAGTATGGAACCCGAATTAGAAAATGTGAGTTCTTCTCCACCATGTAGTTACAGAACATCAGAAGTATGTCTAAAAGAAGAATTACAGCAAGATGTTCAAAAGTTTAAGAACGAGATAGGCATGTTACAGATAGACATCCTGGATGAGGAAAAAAAGAAAGTTCAACTTCAAAAAGAGGTAGAGGTTCACTTTGCTGCTGCTCTTTTGTTTTTCCTCTTTATCAATTATCTGAGTCATTCTGATTCTCCACTTAGGAAAAAAGTTCGTGTATAACATGGGGTTGTCTAAATACGTAATTGTGTTCGGAAATAGATTATTTCTGCTGTCTAAATGATAGGAGTGCAGGAAAACATTCTTATGATTGGTTTTCCTTAAGTTTCTCTGTAAGTCTCCCAAGTGGCATATGAACTGGGAAACTGATTTAGCTACGCACCCTGTGACCTCATGAACCAGAGTAACCGTAAAGAAAATTCCTTAAAAAATGCAATTATTGGGGCACCTGGGTGGCTCAATCATTAAACATCTGCCTTGGGCTCAGGTCATGATCCTGGGGTCCTGGGATTGAGCCCCGCCTCAGGCTCCCTGCTCAGCGGGAAGCCTGCTTCTCCCTCTCACACTCCCCCTGCTTGTGTTCCCTCTCTCTCTGTGTCTCTCTCTGTCAAATAAATAAATAAAATTTAAAAAAAAATTTAAAAAATGCAATTATCTTGACACATCTGGGCACAGTCGAGCATCCGACTCTTGGTTTTGGCTTGGGTTGTGATCTTGGGTTCATGAGATTGAGCCCCGCTTTGGGCTCTGTGCTCAGCATGGAGTGTGCTTTAGTTTCTCTCTCCTTCTCCCTCTGCCCTTCCTGCTCATGCTCTCTCTGTCTCTCTCTGTCTCTCTCTAAAATAAATAAATCTTTAAAAAAATATATAATAATCTCTAGTGTTGTTTTTTTTTTTTTGAAGATTTATTTATTTATTTATTTGAGAGAGATCACACGTGTGTACATGAGCATGAGCCAGGGGAGAGGCAGAGGGAGAGAGAAAGGGAGAAGCAGACTCTGCTGAGCAGGGAGCCTCACATATGGCTCCATCCAAGCCCCTGGGATCATGACCTGAGCTGAAGGCAGACGCTTAACCGCTGAGCCATCCAGGTGCCCCATCTCTAGGGTTTTTATTTTTATCTATTGGCTTAAATATAAATTGCATTTCCATAAACAATAAAATGGGAAAGAAGTAATGACTAAGAGAAAGGATATAAACAAGTATTTCAGCTAAACCTATTTATTGTTTCAGTATGTGCAATCTTTTCTCCTTTGTACTCACTCTTGGAACTTAGAATTCCAACAGGACCACTTTGAGATGTTTTTAATAACAAATATTTGTATTATCACTTTTTTCCTCCACATGTTTTTTAAACAGACTCTTTTTTTAAGATTTATTTATTTACTCAGTGAGCATGAGCAAGGGGAGAGACAACGGGAGAGAAAGAGGGAGAGAGAGAGAGGGAGAGAAGTAGACTCCCCACTGAGCATGGAGCCTGATGCGGGGCTCAATCCCACAATGCTGAGATCATGAGCTGAGCCAAAATCAAGAGTCAGAGGCCCAACTGACTGAGCCACCCAGGCGCCCCCCTCCACTTTTTTTTTTTTTGGTCACCATTCTCACATGTTTCTGTTGAGTCAAACGTTCTTATTATGTCTAATAAAATATAGTACATTTTGACATGTATGATTTTTATAATGTAGGTAGCATAAACCTTCAGAAACCCTCAGTATTTAACTCGAAGGGAGAAAGCTGACTTTTGAGGTGAATTGAGTTTTAAAAATAGACAAAAATCTAGAGATATCCTCCTTCAAAAGAAAAAGTAGCTAAGCACCTTGTCCCCAATTAAGATATTAAATTACTGTGCCAGTGTCATACTTTTAATGTATCTGATTAATTTAATGAATTTGTTTGATAACTTAGCTGATTCAGCATTAAAGAATTGTATCATCTCTTTTGGTGCCATAAGATGCTAGGTAATGCCACTTTAGGAACTTTGGACAAATCATTTAACTTTTTTTGGTTTCACTCCCATTTATCAGTGGAAAATGGGATTAAAGTTGATAATTACTTTTATACTCTCTAGCTATAAAAGTTTATGATAACCATGAATGTGGAATTTGGGGAGCATTACTCATTTCCCAAAATTCTACACTAACATCAGTTTCACTCTGTTCTTTTTGTGTCCTGGTGAACTTTGGTTCATATATTTTAATGAACACTGCCACTTTTTTGATAACCCTAGGATCCAAATGAAAAAAGAATTGTAAAAGGCAGTTGGCGAAAAAATAGCTCAGTGCAAAAAGAGGAAAACTCTTTGTTCCTGGAGCACCATATGTCACATCCTTTAAATCTGGCTGTTTTTGCAAAATCCAGTTGGTAACGACAGACGAGGACAAATTTTGTGTCTTTGTCTTTTTATTTCTTTGTATCTGCTGGTCAGATGGGGTGGGGTCGGGAATGTTAGGTAGGAAAGCATGGATATGAATACCAAATTAAGAAAGCCCTTTTTCAAATTTTGGAAAATTCTGCTGTTTTAATTAATTATTTTTTAAAGATTTTATTTATCTGTCAGAGACAGCGAGCACGCGAGAGAGAGCACAAGCAGGAGCGGCAGTCGGAGGGAGAAGCAGGCTTCCCGCTGAGCAAGGAGCCTGATGTGGGGCTCGATCCCAGGATCCTAGAGCAGACCCGAGCCTAAGGCAGACGCTTAACCAACTGAGCCACCCATGCGTCCCAATTCTGCTGTTTTTATTCAAACAGAAATGAAGCAGAACTTATAAAAATTGCAATTATTTATAATGATAAAGTTAAACACAAAATATTTTATCGATAAAAATTATGACAAACTAAGAGTCAATGATATAATTAATGAAAAAATGTTCTGGGAAGACTGGGTGGCTCAGTCCTTAACAGGACTCCCTCTGTCTGTACCTCCCTCCCCCTGCTTGTGCTCTCTCTCTGATAAATAAATAAATAAAACCTTTAAGAAATTTATAATGAAAAAAAGTTCTTTTTAATGAATAATGTAGTAACAATTATCCTTAGTATCACATTTCCATTAAAGATTAATGAAGAAAAGAAGAGACACCAAAGTAATGAGACGGCAGTATTAGAAAACACATATGCTGTCGCTGCTGCTGCTGCTGGACTCATTCAACAAAGAGAGAGTGGAAAAACTGAAAACCACCTCTTTCCTGTTGGGAAAAAGGAAGATTCTGATGGGTAAGCCTATGGCCATATTGAAATAGTAGGTAATTATTATTTGCCTATAAAACCAGTTCTAGTTGGAGCTAACATTCATGATTAACAAGTTTTATATTTTTAGTAAGGCTAGTCCATCCTGGGTGCGAATCAGAAAAATGCAAATAACGAGATACCATTTTTTGCAGTCCTAGTGATAAATATTTTATTAAAAAAATAATAACCAAAGGTAGCAAATGGGAGGAAAAAGGCATTCCTGTACACTGTGGTTAGATGCACGTGGTAACTCCTTTCTGAAGGGTGAGTTAGTGTGTTTCAAAAACTTTAAATATGCTGTCCCTGTTTTAAGTTTATTTTTTAATTTTTTTAAAAGATTTTATTTCTTTACTTGACAGAGAGAGACACAGCGAGAGCGGGAACACAAGCAGGGGGAGTGGGCGAGGGAGAGGCAGGCTTCCCGCCGAGCAGGGAGCCCGATGCGGGGCTCGATCCCAGGACTCTGGGACCATGACCTGAGCCGAAGGCAGACGCCTGATGACTGAGCCTCCCAGGCGCCCCATATGCTGTCCCTTTATTCCAATGCTTCATTGCCAGGACTAGATCCTATAGGAAAACATGACTTGTGTAAACACACACACACGCACGAACACATTCTAAGGACATTTATTGTACATTATTGTATATATAAAATATGACAGATATGTTAAGGATATTTATTATAGCATTCTCATATCAAAAAGTTGGAGATAGTCTAAATAGCCATCAATAAGGAAGTAAGTTGTCACCCCTATAAGACAATGTAACATGCGACCATTTGAAAAAATGAGTTTAGGTCTACAGTGTACTGATTGTTTAACAAAGTATATTTAAGGTGTTCGGTTTGATGTCATGTCTTATGCAAATTTTAGAATGCTTTTAATATCTGCTGAGTTGCAAAAGGAAGTTACCTGCTACACTGGCACTCTATCTTATTACCAACAAAATTGCTAGCTATTAGGTTTTTGGTTTTGGTTCCATTGAGCTTGAGTGTTCAAATGTTGGACCCTCAAATTGATCTGAATATTATCAAGAGATTTTGTATATCATCTTGTCCCATATTCTATATAAACATTTGATTTGATGATCCTTGTGCTATAAACCAAGATGTTCCTAATGCAGTGAATCTTCTTTTGAAGATACCTTGCATGCATGCTATTAGCCTTCCTTTTTAAAGAGAATATATTTCTATATGCACCACACCAAATTTTTCAACAGTGACTTCATATTATATAATTTATGAAAATTCAGTATACAAAATAGGAATATTTTCTGCATTCCAAACCCCTTATACTTCTCTTATAGAATTTTATTTTTTAAAATTTTTTAAATTGAAGTTAATTTTTTTAAAGATTTTATTTATTTATTTGACAGAGAGAGAGACAGCGAGAGAGGGAACACAAGCAGGGGGAGTGGGAGAGGGAGAAGCAGGCTTCCCACTGAGCAGGGAGCCCAATGTGGGGCTCGATCCCAGCACCCTGAGATCATGACCTGAGTGGAAGGCAGATGCTTAACTGACTGAGCCACCCAGGCGCTGCTTGACTGTGCACTCCTTATCAGGACGTTGGTATAGCAGAACCCATGTAAGACAGATCCTTCGGAGTGGACACTGAAGCATTTCTAGGTAAATAATCAGGCATAACAATAACAAACCCGAATTTCACAATACCGTATTCTCCTATGTCCAGTATTCCCCATGAGTTCTCAAAATTGCTAAATAAGAATGTTTTGTACCATATTTCTGAGATAGAGTTTGAACTGAAGGACAATGAAGGGTATTAATGTTGCGATACCAGGAATACTAGTTGGAGAGCCAAGCTAACCATCTAGGCAAAGCCTGACCTGGTGGTTCGTTGTGGGAAATGAGTCTAGTCCTCCTGTGGAAGGTCTAAATACTGGATCTTATCAGTTCACTTGGGTCCGGATACAGGGGAATACTCACACTAAGCAAAAATCACATGTTCGCTGTCTAGATTAAGTCTTTCTTGCGAATCCACATACCCGAGAATCTGAATTACCTTGCAGCTCTGGAAAAAGAACAGAGCACTACATGGTCCAATGTAGGTCATTTATGGTGGTCTGATGAATGTTCCATTCCTCATGAAAGTAAATCCCTCTGTGGTCTGATGAAATGGAGCCCCCAGAAAAGGTCTTTGGCTCATAAATTCTTATTATTTATTTCACCGACTCTAAGATCCACATCTTTATCATCTTTGGATGAAATCTGAGATTGCATGAACTATGGTAATTGCCCTCTTCTTACTCTCCATCAGACCTCTACCTTTCCCGAACCACTCACTGCATGTTGCAATGTATGCATTGCACATTGGCTGGGTTATGCTCCAGGCATGCAGATCCACTATGGTCGGTTGACCAGACAGAGAGATTTCCCGAATTGCCCTCAGCAGCACGGTCACAAATCTTCTTGCAGGTGGACTCACTTCTGCAGATGGCTAAGCTCTACCATTTTCTTCACATTTTTTTCACCTCCCTTTTAAACATCTAAACTAGCTCCACATACAAGATAACCTCTACCGCAGTGCTCAAGGGCATTTGGCAGTAAGATCCAAATTCCACATCAAGACTGCTCCTGCCCAGACGCCCCTCGTGCTTCCCATCTTGGTTTTCAGCTTTAGCCACGTGACAAACACTTCCTGATGGATTTTTACAAGAGTGGATATGTCATGTCATTGCCGCAAAATTTTAAGACATTAAAATGATCTAGTCTCAGGAGTTTTTCCATACAAGATTTAGTCACATAATATTGTCCTGGCTAAAGAACTTGCTATTTCCTTTCCCAGCCCTTTATTTAAGAACTTTGGTTATGGATGAAGCACAACATAAAACAAGTTTACCTAACAGAGCCTGCACCACCTAATCATAGATTACAGCTGGTGATAAAAGAAAAATAAGCACTTTACATATGATGACTCCAGAAAGAATTTAAATTACAAACCTAACTTGAAACCTCTTGGCTTTTATTAGACTATAGGACTGATAATATCCATCTGGAATATATAAATTACTATGTTCAGAGTCAGCACTTGACTCGTAATCAAATCCTCATGCTATTTAATCTGAGATGTTATCACTTTTAATAATCGGTAGGTGCTCTTTTCAATATAAATACACATTATATTTATACCTGTTTCAAAGAGGCATTTGAAAATTTAAAATCATGCCATAAATCCTGTTATCTTAAAAAGTAAAAATTATTTTAGCATATGAGATATTCAACTTTTAAGAAATGGAAGACTTTAAATGGTGTATTCCTTAGTTGTGGTTTAGAAAGGAGGAACACACTGGTTAGTATTTGTCTTGTGTCCTGCATGAGTTGTGTGCTTTTCTCGCTTTATAGATTACTGCCAACCACCCTGAGAAAAGCTCATTATCCAGTTTTTACTGGTGAGAAAAAAGAGGCTCAGAGGTGTTAAATAATTTGCCCAGTGTTCTAAAGCAACTAAATTTCAGGGAGTCTTTTTTCTTTTCTTTTCTTCCTTCCTTCCTCCCTTCCTTCCTTCCTTCCTTCCTTCCTTCCTTCCTTCCTTCACCTTCCTTCCTTCCTTCCCTCCTTCTTTCTTTTTAATGTTTATTCCCAAGGGCATGAGCTTTCCACTAAAAACCATCAATTAATTCATCATGTGATACAAAGAGCCTGGATTCAGTATGACAGATGCTTTGACAGTGCCCAACCCAGTTGTTATAGGCGAGAATATGATCTGAAATGAACAATTTTATAAGGCAGAACACCTGAGAGGTAAGCATGGGTAACTGACAACAAGAGAAGTGTTATGTACTTAATAGTTTCAAAAACAGTCATGCTCATAACTTGGTCTCCCAGACACTGAAATCTGAAATTCTGTGATGTGTTATAGCAAGGCTTCAAACAAAGAGGTTTTGTTCTGTTCATGTTTTTGTGGGAGGGTGGAACTATGCAGTCTATATCAGTCAACAAATGCTGCACAGAGCTGACCAATGACTCATGAAGTCTATGGTGAGCCCTCCCTCCTCAGTTTCAAAATACACACTTCGAACTGCATTAGTGAAAGAGCCAACAGCTTGTCACCGTCTTTTCACTACCTCGGCCTGGTCCTAACAAATTAGGTTTTTAATTTTACCTTGGAATTTTTCTCTTTATTTCAAAATTTTTATATGCATTGTGGTAAAAAAAAAAAAGTCACTTAAGAAAAGATAATTTATTATAGATTTATACATTTCTCTCTTTTAAAATACTTTTTGATTACATGGCAAAATTTCCCTCAAGAGACTTAGAAGTTCGATTTTGAAAACAAAAATCTATGTAGAGTCAAAGTAACTCTTTTTCTTCTCTCTTCATCTTCTCAAAGAAAAACAGACCTTTACAGAAGATCATGTTGGCATTGGTTACATTTTTTGGGGAAGGGGAGCCATTTGGGGCCTTCCATCTTTGTCTTTAAATACAAGAGTTGTATTAATGCTACAGTCATTTCCTTTTTGTATTCTGAGCTTCCGATATCAAACTAACTTCGTTTTCACATAATTATAAGAGAGAAAATCTTTTGTTTTCCTGTAGACCATATATTGAAATGCAAATATGGTATACTTAGTTCTAAAACCAGCAAATGACATACTGATGATGTTAGAAAAGATACTCACCATTGTCCATACATGATACATAATTTGAACAACCGTTTCATTATTACGCAGCTTCTCTCACTGTTGTAGAAACCTAGTAAAAATAAATTCCACACTACCTGTAGAGCTTAAAACTTAACGCCTGGATTCTGACCTTCATATTAAATAGAAATGTAGGCTGTTTAATCTCTGCAAAGATTTTTTTTTTTTTTTTTTTTGGTCCATGAAACGCCTACATCTGTGGCCAAGTGGCAGGTGTATGCAATTCATCAGGCCGCCCGCTTCCTTCCTATTATGGCTTTGCCCCTGGAGCCAAGGCTCATGAGGTCCTAAGCTTGGTTGCTTATTGCCAGGGTGCACTATTCCTCCTCCTGAGGCTGCCCTGTAGCACAGGGCGGAAGGCCAGGAAGGCGAGGGTCGCCGAGCTCTGGCTCTAACCTGGCGTGGGGAGGGTGTTCGTGTGAAAAGGAAGATGCTCTGGAATCCACGCCACCCCAACCCCCAAGTGCGCTGGCCTGGCGGGAGGCTGAGCACAGAGGCTCCGGAGAAAAGAAGGCGAGGAGAGCTTGGTGGCGTGGAGGCACCTCGCAGGGGTATCGAGACGGGTCCAGCTTTCGTGGGGACATTTCAGCGGCGGGCTGGCCCGCGGGCCGTCCGGGATAGAGCGCGCGGCGCCGAGCAGCAACGAGGCAGGCGGGCAGAGGCAGCGAGCCCGGTCCTGTTCCGCCGCGCCCCCCGCCCGCCGCTTCCCACGCTCCGCCCCCCCAGGGGTCGCCATGGCAACGGACGCCGGGTTCTGGACTCCCAACTGCCCCAAGCCTGCAGCTGCGCGGGAGGCGCCCCGGCGCAGCGGCCAGCCCCTGGCTCCGATGGAGAGCGAGGAGGACGCGTCGGAGAGAGAGGAGGACACGTCCAAGACCGAGGAATGCCGGAAGATCCTCGAGAACCTCGTGTCGACTCTGGAACAATTCCGGTTCAGCCCCAGATGACCCGCACGAGCCACCGCGGCCCGCGCAGCGCCACCTCCCCTTCCTTCGGGCCACGCGCCCCTTTCCCGCGCCTCCCGCCCGCGCTCCAGGCGCGGGAAATTGATTTCTTAAGTGCATTCACATAAACTGAGAACATGGACTCTGGAGCCAGAGTGCCTGGGTTCAAATCCTGCGACCCTCTACAGGGCCCCTGAGTTGGGCGAGTTCCTTAAAAACTTCTGTCGCAGTTACCTCGTGGGGAAACCGCCGTGTCGGTGGTGGTCGGTGTAGCTGAGAGTGAACACGAAAGGGGTGCATGTGCGTACTGTGTGTAGACGAGCGCCGTACACATATACACAGAGTACCCTGTAGGTGTTTGCCAACGTCGTTGTTATCCCTTGATCCTTTCTTCACATTTCCTCCCTTTCATCATCCTTTGCCCCCCTCTGCCCATATTGTGTCTGTTCGGATAACATAGAGCTGATGAGCCTGGAAAAATGTGTTTTTCCTTCCAAAAACCCTTTAAGATCAGTAAGTGGCCAGCACTAGGTTAGCTACTGTGCAAGCACTTAGAGTTCCCTAAGTCAAGGGCTTCATGGTGCCTGGTAGGCCGGCTTGGAGAGGCAAGCCCGGCACACTGAGGCTCCGGAGTGAGAAGAAAGGACCAGCACGGTACTTGCCCCATGGTGGAGACTGACCCAGTGAGACAATGCTGCCAGCTCAGCGTAAGTGGGTGCATTTGTGAAAATAGATCAGGGAGACACAGGCCCTGGTTTATTGGGGGTTGTGGAAAGCACATATTGGCAATGGCCCATAATAACACCATGGGCACAGTGTCTAACCTGTTCTGCTTGTTTACTGCTAGGAATGACTTCCTGCCTTGGATTCCTTGGCATTGCCTGGTGTGGAGCTCACCAGCAAAACACACTGGCTGCGCTCAGTGGGCAAAATGACAGTGCCAGGTGCTCAGTTAATACGTGGTGCCTGAACAAAGGAACCACTGATGCCAATGTTAATCCCCCCCCCCCCCCCCCGGCCCCGGGCTAGGGGGGCTGTGTTGGTGCTCTGGGAGGAATGGGAGAGGCTGGAATAGGGATGCAGTCCTGGGTTTCGGGCAGAGTGTGGCCCTGGGCAAGCAGCAATCTACAAACCAACTGAAGGCCCGCCTTTGTCAAGTTTACATTCTAGTCAGGAAACCAATGATAAGCAAGGAAACTATGTAATAAAGAAGTTAGTGGTGTGTGCTAAGGAAGGAACAGCAGGGAGGGAGCAGAGGAACTGGTGTGTGGAGCAGGGAAGTGGACTGTAATTTTAGACACTGTGGTCGAGGAAAGCTTCTCAGAGATGATGTTGGGGTGAAGACCTGCAGGCTTGATGGAGGAACCATTCTGATCTATCAGGGAACAAAGTGTTCCCGCGAAAGAACAGGAAGCAGGAAGGGGTGGGCCTGGATGTCTCAGGCTCAGCAAGGAGCCTTGTGTGGCTGGAGCAGAGGGAGAAGGGGAGAGCTGCGGAGAGGTCAGAGGTAAGGGGACAGTGCCAGACAGTGGCCCTGACTAGGTGTCCTACAGTTTAACTCAATTCTCTGCTACCCAGAGACAGCGTCAGATCGCACAGGTGAAGGGCCCAGTCCCACAAGACTGCCCCCTCCTCCTTCAGATGCCAATCGCAAATCCAGGTTGTTACCTGTGCTTCTCACCATTCAGCCTGAAGTTAGAGATTCTTATAACCCCTGCTGTGGGTTCAATTAATTTGCTAGAGCCACTCATAGAACTCAGAAAACCAATTTACCTACGGGGTGGCTGGTTTATTACAAAGAATATTGGAGGACACAAATGAATGGCCAGATAAAGAGATTCTTAGAGTGAGGTCTTGAAGGATCTGGAGCACAGAAGCTTCTGTCCCCATGGAATTTGGAGTGTGCCATCCTCCTGGCACCTGGATGGGTTCTGCTTCACCCCCCCAGAAGCACGCTGAAACTTGTAGTTCAGAATTTTTTTATGGAGGCTTCATTACATAGGCCGAATTGATGAAATCATTGGCTTTTGGTGATTGAGTCTACCTCCTGCCCCTCCAGAAGTGGATGTGGCAGTGGGACTGACACGTCCCACCCTCTAATTGTGGTTGGTTTCCCTGGCAACCAGCCTCCATCCTTAGGGGCTTTCCCAAAATGCCCCCATTAACATCGACTCAGATGTGGTTCAAAGGAGTTTGTTATGAATTACAAAAGACCCACAGTTCACCTTTTTTCCACAGGGAGACTATTTCAGGAACTGAGGACAAAATACCAAATATAACAAAAGATGATCCCATTGCTCCAGTCACTTAGGAAATTCCAAGGATCTTGGGAGCTTTGAGGCAGGAACTGTGGATGAAGACCAAAATATAGATTTCTTAGTATAAATCACACTATCAAAATGGGAAGCCGTGAAGGGGGATTGGTGCAGAGGAATGATTTGATATGATTAATCTATCAACAGGATTACTCTGGCTGCTGTTTTGATAATAAATTATAATGGAGATAAGGGCAGAAACAGGGAAACCAGTTAGGAGATGGGGGGAAATAATTTTTCCTTTACCCGTGTAGGTTCTGGGATGAGACCAACCCCATGATAAAAGACAGACTAATAGGGGAGGAACAAACAGAAATTTAATAGCTTGTATGCCTCTTGTATACGTGGCAGATACCCAGGAAAATTGAGTAACTCCCCAAAATGGCCCAAGCCACCACCTTAAATGCCAACACCTAAAGACAAGGGATGGAGATTGGATAGGGGGAGGGGAGTCAGTTATGGAAAGTTGCCAGGAAAAGCACAGTAAGCAAAACTATGGCTGTTTCACAGATTGGTGCCTTATTTCAGTCCTTGATTTTCTTTCTCTTGACTTTTACTATCTTGTATATTCTAATGATCTTCAGGTTTATATCTCCAGCCCAAATCTCTCTGCATAAGTCCAGACCTACATATCAAACTGCCTATTTGATAGCTCTTTGGGATAGCTATTGGGTATTACGAACTTAACATGTCCAAAATCGAACTACTGATATTCTTTAATACCTGCCCTTCTTGTCTTTCCTAATTGAGTTAATGACAGTTCTTCCAGTTGCTCTGCCAGAAAACTTGGTATCATCTTTGACTCGTGTCTTTTTCTTTTCCATACATGTCACATCTAATCTGTCAGCAGATCTTGTCAGGTCTTCCTTCAAAATATATCCAGAACCCAAACACATCTTCCATGACCAAGCCACTATCATCTGTTGTGTGTATAAGTGTAATAATTAACTAATTGGTCTTCTTGTTTGTTCTTTTGTCTTTTCTCTGTTTCCATTAATTCTAAACACAGTGGATCTATTAAAACATAAGTCAGATTATGTCTTCCTCTGCTCAAAACCTAATTGCCTCCTATTTCACTCAGAGTACATGCCAAAGTTCTTTCTAACACCTACAAGGCCTTGTATGATCTGTTCATCTTGGTCTCTCCCTATCCCTTACTGCCTCACTCCTATTTTCTGTCCCTTTCACACTGTCCAGCCACACTGAATTTCTCACTTTTTTTCCCCTCACTATAAACACTTCGAGCATCCCTCTGTACTTGCTGTTGACTCTAACTGGAGTGCTTTTCCCTCCAATACCCTCATGCCTTGCTTGCTCCTTGCTCCTTCCTTTCCCCCCCCCCTTCAATTTTTTGCTTAAAAGTTACTTTCTTAGCAAGGCCTTTCTTGGTTATCCTGATTACCTCTTTCCCTACAGCACATCAAAATTTGATTTCTCTGCTTTAGTTTTTCTCCTCTAGTACTATCTTGCCTGTGTAGTTTATTGTTATTGTGTTTACTTCACTCATGAGTAGGATTTTTATCTGTTCATCGCCATGTCCTCAGTGCCTAGAAAATGTTCTAGCATATATAGTTCTATTAAACAAATGTTTATTGAGTGAATGGAGTTTAACCTGCATGTATTGTTTTTTAACATCATACTAACTCTCACTTAAACAAAAAGAAAGTTTGATATGGGTCCATTCTGACAATTTAATCTTTCAGTTGTATGCATTTTTTTTTATTTTGGGGGGGCCAATATTGTGGTTACTTGCTATTTATTCTTTTACTGGTATTTAGGTTAGTTTTAATTATGGTAAAATGGATCAGAGGAATAGCAAACTTCATTTATATTTTATTAAGGAAACTGAAATATGGTGGTAAATTATAGGACTTTAAAAATTCCTGCCAAAGGATTATAAGCCCTCAATATCTGAAATAAAAAGATGAAGTTGGAATTTATTGCCTACTAGTAAGATAGACCTATGCTGGTCACTTACAGTCTTTTCTGACAGAGCAGTCTGCTATTCTTATATAGGGTTTTGGGAAGAGTAGAATGGAAGGTTTGGGGGACTTTCAGAGAATTAAGTGGTTTGTCATCATCTGAAACACCATGGTAATTTGGGTGAGACTGTTGTTGATTGGTTGGCACATGAGGCACGTGTATGGAATGGTTTTGTCTCCTATTGGCTTTCTTTTAGAAGGGAGGAGCTGACACTGCTTGGTGGGTGAGTGAGGCCAGTGGGCATTGATCAGTCGCACACATTTAAAACTGGTTGTGGTGGCTTCTTGTTCCCATGGCTTCATATTTGGGTTCCGCCCCCCAAGTTTGAGGTGACTTTAACTAGACGTTTTCTATTTAATAGTTGCTTCTATCAACTGTGTTCAAAAAGGAAGCTATTTCATATTCTGTAATTATAGATTTATTTTTGAGATTTGGGTTAAGAAGAATTGTTTAATAATTGCCTTCAGGAAGATCCTTCTTTTTTGGATGTTAAATTTTAACTAGAAGAGTTATCTGTGTAACAGTTTTAAAACAATAATTGCTGGCTCTGTTTTTGTTTTCAGTGCTCTTAGGGGCTCATGTTCAATTCCTAAATTAATTATTTCCTTTGGGAAATTTCAGTCTTTTGTAAATTTATGTAGCTATATGCTGCTCATATTCTCTTGCATACATTTAGTCCATGAAAAAGTAATTATAATTTTCTGTTGGTAAATCTAGCTTTTTATATTAGGGTTAAATACTAGGCTAAAAGTATACAAAAGTTACCAAATCATTTTCTTTAAAAAAATTAATTTTTTAAAAATTTATTTGTAAGAGAGAGAGAGAAAGAGAGCAAGAGTGAGCGCACAAGCAGGAGGGAGGGACAGAGGGAGAGGTAGAAGCTCAGTGGGGAGCCTGGTGCAGGGCTAGATCCCAGGACCTGGAGATTATGACCTGAGCCGAACGCAGACACTTAACCGACTGAGCCACCCAGGCACCCCCAAATCATTTTATTTTCAAACAAAATTAACCAGGTTATTGCTATTTTTGAGTGATATATATAGTGACATATGAGTATTTTTGAATTTTCTGCAGATTTATTGAGGTATAATTGACAGATAACTGTGTAAGTCTAAGGTATACCTATATTAATTTAATACACTTTTATATAGTAAAATGGTAATAGTGTTAATAACTCCATCATCTCACATAATTATCATTTCTTTTTTAGCAACTCTCTTAGCGACTTTCAAATATATAATACAGTATTGTTAACTGTAATCACCATTCTGTACATTAGATCCTCAGAACTTACTACTCTTGTAACAGGAAGTTTGTATCCTTTGGCCAATATCTACCCATTTCCCACAGCCTCCTACCCCTGGCATGCACCAGGATGTAAATTTGTTTTTGTTTTTGTTTAAGTTTCTACATGTAAGTCAGATCATACAGTATTTGTCTTTTTGTGTGACTTATTTCATTTAGCATAATTCCCTCCAGGTTCATTTATGTTGTTGCAAATGGCAAGGTTTCCCTCTTTTTTGTGGCTAAAATATTCCGTTGTAAATATATACCACATGTTTTAAACCCATGGATCCATTGATGGACACTCAGGTTGCTTCCCTGTCCTGGCTATTGTAAATAATGCTGCAGTAAACAGGGGTGCAGATACCTCTTCGAGATAATGATTTCATTTCCATCAGAAATGTTCCCAGAAATGGGATTATTGTGTCATATGATAGTTCTATTTTTAGTTTTTTGAGGAACCTCCACAGTGTTTTGCATAGTGGCTGTACCAATTTACAGTCCCATAACAGTGTGCAAGGATTCCCTTTTCTGTACATCTTTGCCAGTGGTATCTCTTGTCTTTTTGATGAAAGCCATTTAACAGGTGTGAGGTGATAGATATATCATTGTGGTTTTGATTTGCGTTTCCCTGATGAATAGTGATGTTGAGCCCCTTTTTTGGTACCGTTGGCCATTTGAGTATCTTCTGAGGAGAGCTGTCTATTAAGGTGCTTTGCTGAGTTTTTATTTGAATTATTTGTTTTTTGCTGTTGAATTGTGTGATCTCCTTACATATTTTAGATATTAACCTTTTTTCAGATATGTGGTTTGCAGATATTTTCTTCCATTCTGTAGGTTGCCTTTTCATTATGTTACTTGTTTCTTTTTTGTTTTTTAGATTTTATTTAAATTCAAGTTAGTTAACCTATATTGTATTATTAGTTTCAGGGCTGGACTTTAGTGATTCATCACTTGCATGTAATACCCAATGCTCATCACAAGTGCCCTCCCTGATGCCCATCACCCAGTTACAGCATCTTCCCACCCACCTCCCCTCCAGCAGCCCTCAGTTTGTTTCCTATAGTTAAGAGTCTCTTATGGTTTGCCTCCCTCTCTGTTTTTAACTTATTTTTCCCTTCCTTCCCCTATACTTGATGTAAATGGAACTAGAGTGTTGCTTGTTTCTTTTGCTGTGGAGAAACATTGTTCCATTGTTTTTGCTTTTGTTGCTTGTACTTTGGATGTCATATCCAAAATCATTGCCAAGATCAATGTCAGGGAGTGGTTTCCCTGTTTTCTTGTAGGAGTTTTATGGCTTAAGGTTGTCCATTTAAGTCTTTAATCCAGTTTGGGTTAATTTTTGTGAGTGATGTAAGTTAGGGGTCCAGTTTCATTCTTTTGCATGTGAATATCCAGTTTTCTCAGCATCATTTATTGAAGAGATTATCTTTTCTTCTTTAAGTGTTCTTGACTATATGCATGGGTTTATTTTTGGGTTCTTGATTCTGTTTCATTGGTCTTTGTGTTTGTTTGTTTGTTTGTTTATTTATTTATTTATTTATTTATTTATTTTATTCTTATGTTAATCCCCATACATTACATCATTAGTTTTAGATGAAGTGTTCCATGATTCATTGTTTGTGCATAACACCCAGTGCTCCATGCAGAACGTGCCCTCCTCAATACCCACCACCAGGCTAACCCATCCTCCCACCCCCCTCCCCTCTAGAACCCCGTTTGTTTTTCAGAGTACACCGTCTCTCATGGTTCGTCTACCCCTCCGATTTCCCCCGCTTCACTCTTCCCCTCCCGCTACCCTCTTCTTCTTCTTTTTTTTTTTTTCTTAACATATATTGCATTATTTGTTTCAGAGGTACAGATCTGAGATTCAACAGTCTTGCACAATTCACAGCGCTTACCAGAGCACATACCCTCCCCAGTGTCTATCACCCAGTCTTTGTGTTTGTTTGATGCAAGTTCCATATACTGTTTTGGTGACTATAGCTTGGTAACAGTTTGAAAACAGGAAGTGTGATGCTTCCACCTTTGTTGTTCTTTCTCAGGACTGCTTTGGCGGTTTGGGGTCTTTTTTGTTCCATACAAATTTAAGGATTGTTTTTCCTATTTCTGTGAGAAATGTCACTGGAATTTTGACAGAGATTGCATTGAATCTGTAGATGGCTTTGAATAATGTGGATATATAATATTAATTTTTCAAATCCATAAACAATGAGATATCTTCCTGTTTGTGTCTCTGCTCTTTCTTTAAACAAAGACTTGTAGTTTTTAGTGTACATATCTTTCACCTCCTTGATTGGATAATTTGAAAGTCTGAAAATTTGAAAATTTTAAATTCACAGACTTTTTTTTTTATCCATTTTAGTGTCAGTGATTTCTATTGCCTTTTTGCATTTCATTCACTCTATTATTCAGCTCCGGAATTTTTGTTTAATTCTATTTTACTATTTCCAGCTCTTTTTCAAAAAAAGATGTTTATTTATTTATTTGAGAGAGAGAGAGATAGAGAGCAAGTCAGGGGAGGGACAGAGAGAGGGTGAGAGAATCTCAAGCATACCCGGAGCTCAATCCCACGACCCTGAGATCATGACCTGAGCCGAAATCAAGAGGCAGACACTTAACTGACTGAGCGACCCAGGTGCCCTTCCAATGCTTTACTAAATTTCTCGTTTTATTCATATAGTGTTTTTCTCATTTTATTGAATTGGCTTTTTTTTTTTTAAGATTTTATTTATTTATTTTAGAGAGAACATGTGTGTGAGTGGGGGGAATGGCAGAGGGAGAGAGACAAGCAGACTCTGCACTGAGCGTAAGCAGGATGCATAGCTGGATCTCATGACCTGAGAGAAAATCAAGAGTCAGATGCTTAACTGACTGAGCCACCCAGGCACCCCTGAATTGGCTTTTTGTGTTTTCTTGTAGCTCATTAAGTTTCCTTAAAACTGCTCTTTTGAATTCTTTTTTGGATAAATTACAGATCTCCATGTGTTTGAGATCAATTACTGGAAGATTTGGTGTCATATATCCTTGACTTTTTATATTCTTTGAAGTTTGGCATTGCTGTCTTTGCTTTTGAAATAGCCTTTAACGACTACCTTTCCAATGTGTCCAAGCCTGATTTTTTTTTTTTTGCTCTGGTGGTGTGCTGGAACTTTTCTGCAGGAAATCTGGTTTTCCAAAAAGTCTCTCTCATCCATGGGTGATTATCTAAGACAGTGTTTTCCAGGGGCTTCCAGATGTGGCTGAGAGGAAGGGGCTGGAACCAGTTTATGGGCTATTGCTGGGTCCACAGCTGGACATGTAGTGAGTGTGCCTGTTACCCGATGCATGGGTAGGCAAGACTTTTCCTAGGTCCCTTGGTGTATGGTCCTTGATTCCACAGCTCCTACAAAGAGATCCATAGCAGTTTTGTCCCCACAAATGACATTGTATTGTAATTGTATATTTACCTGTCTTTGAAGCAAGGGATGTGTATTTCCTTGTATATGGTTGGATTTCATAACTGTTCTGTGAATTAATAAATGTTCATTGAGATGGGTAACAGAATTTTACAAAAAATATTGTTTTTATTTTTTACCAGTAAAATTATTAGAAAACATTGGCTTTTTAATGGATATTCTAATTGGATTTTTTAAAGTAGTGATCCTGGTTTGCATATGAAGGGAGTAAGGAAAGAGGAAAATGAAAAATGGACATCAAAAGTATCTGTGATTACACCAGGGCTTGAGAAGGCTGATTCCCTACCTTCTCGTCCACCACAAGTGAATGATGACAGCACTTCAATTGAAATGGATCAGGATGAAGTAAGGTAAAATCTATAAATTCTTTATTTCCCTCTGAAGGAAGTTTAGCAGTGATTACTTTTTATGGAAATAAAACGCTGTCGTGTATGTACAGGCTAAGGCAAGAAATACTCAAGTATATCAGATACACTGCTTGAAAAGTTAAGATGAGGACAAGTGACTTTGACAAGGAGCAGTTTCAATAGTCACCATGGAAGCTGGACTGTAATGAAAAAGTATAAACAACTCCTTAGAGAATTTTTATGCGGAAAGGTAATAGAGAAATGGATGATAACTGAAAAAGAATGTGGAATTCAAGGGAATTTTCTTTCTTTTTTAATTTTAAGATGGGATCTTTTAGAGTACATTTGTATGCTGCTGGAAATGATCCGATAGAGATAGACATGGTTATTTAATTTTGTTTGCATTTCCAAATATTAGAAAGCTTATTGATTGTATTACATTATCTTTTTTTTTTAAGATATTTTATTTTTTATTTGACAGAGAGAGAGTACAAGCAGGGGGAGCGGCAGGCAGAGGCAGAGGGAGAGGGAGAAGTAGGCTCCCTCCCAGCCAGCAGGGAGCCCGATGTGGAACTTGATTCCAGGATCCCGGGATCATGACCTGAGCCGAAGGCAGACGCCTAACGAGTAAGCCACCCAGGCGCCCCTATTTTAAGATTTTTTTATTTGCTTGACACAGAGAGAGAGAATGCACAAGCAAGGGGAGTGGCAGGCTGAGGGAGAGGGACAAGCAGGCTCCCCGCCGAGCAGGGAGCCTGATGTGGGACTCGATCCCAGGACCCCGGGACCATGACCTGAGCCGAAGGCAGATGCTTAATGACTGAGACACCTAGGCTCCCCTGTATTACATTATCTTTTAAAGATTACAGTAATTGTCCCTAGTATTCCTATTCATGTAGTTTTGTGGCAAGAGGTTGTTTTTTTGGTTTGGGGGGGGTTTGGATTTTATTCATTTGACAGACAGAGACATAGCGAGAGAGGAAACACAAGCAGGGGGAGTGGGAGAGGGAAAAGCAGACTCCCGCTGAACAGGGAGCCTGATGTGGGGCTTGATCCCAGCACCCTGGGACCATGACCTGAGCCGAAGGCAGATGCTTAACGACTGAGCCACCCAGGTCCCTGTGGCAAGAAGTTGTTGATTCAGAATTGGTTCCCCAGTGGAGTATTCTCATATAATTGAATGTGCAGAGAGTATCATTCATAGACTTAGAAGTATATAAATGATAGTAAATATACAAACTCTTAGGCCATTCTGAGTAGAACTAATCATTCCTTGATGATTTTAGATATTCAGTGCCTTTGACAGAATCATGAATAGCTATGGTTTTGTTAGGGACTTTGAAGTATCTGGTTGCATTAAGTTAATATTTGTTTCGATTCTGGGGAAAGGGGAAAGACTTTATTTATAATTGAAAAATAAACTATTATTCTATCATAGATTATTACTTTTAGATTATAAAGTTCTAAATGACAAAAGCCATGGTTCCTGTACCAACAGTGTCATTGACACATATTGTGTGCTCAGTAAGTATATATTTGTGAATAAACAGTTGAATAAATAGATGAATGCCATTGATGAACTTCTTCAGAAGAAGCAGATCTTTAGTTTATGGAAAGTAGATTTTCAATATTGCCTAGGTATGAAGTCTTTTTATTTTAAAAAAATATGTGTAAGATCCATAAATTATTATTTATAATTATAGCTAGAAATGGAATAATAGTAGATTCATTTGCTGTCATATCACTTGGAAACACTTAAATGTTACTTTCACCACATATTGTAAAACACACGTTTTGAAGGCACATATCCTGGATTTGAATTCTGGGTCTACTCCTGACCAGCTGTATGGGCTTGGGGAAGTTAATTATTTCTGTGCCTCATTTTCTTCCTGTGTAAAATGCCTAATATAATTACCTATGTTTATAAGATTGTTGTGAGGCTTAAAATACTTTTAAGATGTGTAAGGTGTTCATAGTAATGCATAGTAGTTGTACAGTAAATCCTCAAAACACTAGTATCATGATTATTAAAATAGGGTTTCTTTCATATAAGAACTTAACTTGCACTTTCCCAAGTGTTTAGATCCAATAAAAGCTTGTTTTTATTGAAAATGACAACAAAAAATGTGGTATATTTCTTCGTATCAAATAATGCAAGTAACATTATGCTTTTCCTTTGCTTTATGTCCATTTGATCTAAATTTAATGCTTTGTTAATATTATTAATATTTTTTAGATATGATTTAGATATTCTTTGTATTTTAAGTATTTAATACTTGCCTGAAAAGAATTGTTTTTTTTTAGACGTGCAAAGAAAACATCTCATGGAAAGAAAGAGGTAAAAAAATATGCATAATTCTATTTCACTTATTTTTTAATTTTCACTTTATTATATTACTTTGATAAATAATATTTATTAAAAATATTATTCCATGGTAAAAAATTACTTTAGGAAGTACATAGTGAAAACCTAGAAAATCTTCCTTTGTTGTATAGACATTTATTGTGAAAAAGTTTTTCAGAAGTAGTAATTATTGATAAAGGTCATTGTGATAAAAATCAGTTCTTTTAAAAAGTACCTATGTTTAAAAAAAAAAAAAGTACCTATGTTTTTGCTCTTATAAAAAGATGGGTATTTATCATCTCTCTACACTTAGTATATTTTATGAATATTTGGGGGACATTTTGAAATAGTATTTTTTATTTGTAGGTCAAAAAGCAAATTAATTTTATGGATGACCTTGACTTAACGGAGTCATCTGGAACAGCTTCAGAGGATTCCAAGTTGCCTTGCTCTAAGTATATGAGTTGCAAGTCGCTAATTGTACCAGTTGGCCAGGATCGTAAAGGTAGGACCATTGTATAAGTAGAAAGCCTTTGTATGTATATTACTGTAGCAATATGTGCCCATCTTGTATAGTGCTGTACCACACAACACTCATGAGCTACTCATCTCAGAAATATGTTTTATATGAGAATAGAGAACTGTTGAATACTCTCAGCCAAAGGCTATAATTTCCACTCTATGTTTTGTCATGGGAATGACACACCTGATGTGTTGTTAACTCCGCTTCTCTTCTGTGCCGTCACCCAAGGTCAGGTTACCATTATTTTTCTCCTAGAATACTGAAATAACCTCAGGACTGTTTTCCCTGTCATTCCACCTCCCAGAATCTTGGTCTACACTGCAACCAGTTATCATAATCTTTAAAAATTCATGTTTCATCACGTTACTCCCTTGCTTAAAGCTTCGCTATTACTTCTCATTGCTCTAAGGTGAAAGACCACAGTACTCTAGCTTCATCTTGTGTTGTTTCATATCCTTCTTCTTCTTCTTTTTTTTATTTTAAAGATTTTATTTATTTGACAGAGAGAGACACAGCAAGAGAGGGAACACAAGCAGGGAGAGTGAGAGAGGGAGAAGCAGGCTCCCCGCCGAACAGGAAGCCCGATGCGGGGCTCGATCCCAGGACTCTGGGATCATGACCTGAGCTGAAGGCAGATGCTTAACGACTGAGCCACCCAGGCGCCCATGTTTCATATCCTTCTTTCCATCTGTGTCTCAGCCACTGTTTTAGTTGTTTTTTCCTATAATAGAGCTTTTTTTTCCCCCAACAGCTTTAGTTAGGTAAACTGCACATATATGAAGTGTATAATTTGATAGTTTTGACATATGTATATGCATATGAGACCATAACCGTAATTCAGGCAGTCAACATATCTATCACCCGTAAGTCTCATGTCTCTATATTCCCTTGTTACGAAACTGCCAAATTGTTTTCTAAAGTAGTTGTACCATTTTCCATTCCCACCAGCAGTGTATGAAAGTTCTAATTTCACCCTGTATATTCATGAACACTTAGTATTGTCAGTTTTTTAAATCTTAGCCATTCTGATGGGTATGTAATATATATATAATTATGGTTTTAATATACATTTCCCTAATAACTGTTAATGTTGAGCATATTTTCATGTGCTTATTTGCCATCTGTATATCTGCTTTGAACTATCCAAATCCTTTGTCATTTTAAAAATTAGGTTGTTTTCATATTTGTTGAGTTTTGAGAATTCTTTGTATATTCTAGATATAGTTCCTTTATCACCTATATATATTTTTTAAGATTTTATTTATTAATTTGACGGGGAGAGAGACAGCTAGAGAGGGAACACAAGCAGGGGTAGTGGGTGAGGGAGAAGCAGACTCTCCACTGAGCAGGAAACTCAATGTGGGGTTCGATCCCAGGACCCCAGGATAATAACCTGAGCCAAAGGCAGACACTAAACAACTGAGCCACCCAGGCGCCCCTCACCTATATTTTTTTGTAAAGATTTTCTCCCAATCTGTGACTTTTCATTGTCTCAACAGTGTCTTTTGAAGAGCAGTTTTTCTTTTTGATGAAATCCAGTTTATCCATTTGTTCTTCTATGGATTTTTGCTTTCGGTGTTCCTATCTAAGAAATCTTTGCCTAGCACAAAGTCAGAGGTTTTCTCTCATGCTTTCTTTTAGAAGTTTCGTAGTTTAAAAACGAAGTTTTATAGTTTTAGGTCTTACCTTTAGATCTGTGATCCATGTGATCCATGTCATCCATTTTGTATTCTTTTTTTTAATGATTTTATTTATTTATTTGACAGCGAGAGAGAGAGCATGAGCAGGGGGAATGGCAGGCTGAGGGAGAGGGAGAAGCAGGCTCCCCGCTGAGCAGAGAGCTGGACATGGGGCTCGATCCCAGGACCCTGGGATCATGACCTGAGCCAAGGCAGACACTCAACCGAGACACCAAGGCACCCCCATTTTGTATTCTTTTTTTTGCTTATGATGAAAGGTATGGATCCACGTTCATGCTTTTTGCGTATGGATATCCAGTTGTTCCAGCACCATTTGTTGAAAAGGCTATATTTTCTCCACTTCATGCCATTGTGTCTTTGTCAGGATCAGTTGACCATATGTGTGTGGTTTTTTTTTTTTTTTTAAAGATTTTATTTATTTATTTGAGAGAGAGAGCACATGAGAGGGGGGAGGGTCAGAGGGAGATGCAGACTCCCTGCCGAGCAGGGAGCCGGATGCGGGACTTGATCCAGGGACTCCAGGATCATGACCTGAGCCGAAGGCAGTCGCTTAACCAACTGAGCCATCCAGGCGCCCCTCTGTGTGGTTTTATTTATGGACTCTATTCTGTCCCATTGATCTCTTTGGCCTTCTTGATGTCAATATCATGCTGTTTTAATTACTACCAGTTTATGATAATTTTTGAAATCAGGTAGTTAGTGTTAGTCCTCCAGTTTTGTTCTTTTTCAGGGTTCTTTTGCAATTCTATTCTAGATCCTTTGTGTTTCCAGAACATGAATTGTATTTATTTTATTTATTTATGTTTTCCACATGAATTTTAGAGTCAGCTTCTCATTTTCTAAAAAAAAAAAAAAAAAAAAACAACTCTGGTGGTCTTCTGGAGATCAGGTTTGGATTAGGTTGAATCTACAGATTAATTTTAATAATATTGAATTTTTCAACCCCGAACAGATTATCTCTCTCCATTTTTATAAGTCTTTAATTTTCTTGGTAATATTTTGTAGTTTTTAGTGTATAGTTATTTTTATCTTTTATGATATTACCTGTCATTATTTTTTATTTTTCAATGCAGTTTCAATTTTTTAATTAATTAAAATTAATTTTTAATTCTTAAGTTTTAATTTTTTTGTTGCTAATATGTAGAAATACAGTTGATTTTTGTATAATGATTCTTTGTCCTCCAAAGTTGATGAGTTCATTTATTAGTTCTAGTAGCTTTTTAAAAAATTCTGTCAGATTTTCTACATAACCAAAGGTTATCAAACTTCACTGTTTTACTAATTTCTTAAGGTGGAGCCAAAGGTCATCAATTTGAGACTTTTCTTCTTTTTTAATATATACATTCAGTGTTGTAAATGCTCATATGAGTGCTAGTATAGCAGGGTTTCAGAAATTCTAATATGTTATGTGTATTCAGTTCGGAATACATTCTAATTTCTTTTTTTCAGTACTTCATTGACCCAGGGGTTATTTAAAGATTTTATTTATTTGAGAGAGAGAGAGAGAGAGCCTGAGCTCGAGGAGAAGCAGCCTCTCCTCTGAGCAGGGAGCCAAATGTGGGGCTGATCCCAGGACCCTGAGATCATGACCTGAGCTGAAGGCAGACGCTTCATCAACTGAGCCACCCAGGTGCCCTGACCTAGGGGTTATTCAGATGTGTGTTAATTAGTTTGTGATCGCAGAGCACACTTTTATGACTTCAGTCCTTTTGACTGACTCCTTTTATTACAATTTATTTTATGACCCAAAATATAGTCTCTTTTGGTAAGTGTTCCATGGATACTTGAGAAGAATGGTGGTGTTCCAGTCTACTATACCCTTGCTGATTTTCTGCCTATTGAAATCTCAGACTATAACTGTGAATTTGCCTGTTTCTCTAGTTCTCTAATTCTCTAATTCTATCAATTTTTGCTTTCTGTATTTTTGAACCTATTAATAGATGCATAAACATTTAGGTTTGTTATGCTTCTTTTAATTGACCCTTCTATCATTATAAAATGACCTTATTTATTGCTGCTAGTGTTTTTTGCTTTGAAATCTATTTTGTCTGGTATTAATATAGCCACTCAGGCTCAGCCTTCTTTTGTCAAGTTGTTAGTGTGGTCTGTCATATTTCTGGCCTTTTAAAAAATGTGTGTCTCTACACTTAAAGCATATTTTTTTAATAGGTTGCATACAGTTGGGTCTTCCTTTTTCATCCATTTTGACAGTCTGCCTTTTAATTGAGGCTTTTAGACCATTTTCATTTAATGTGATTATTGAGGTCGTTGATTTGAATCTGTCATCGTGTTGTGTGACTTCCATTTGTCCTTTCTGCTTTTTGCTCCTATTCTCTTCCTTTTCTGCTGTCTTTTAAATTAATCAAGTAATTTTTATGATTTAGTTTTATTTATGTGAGTATGTATATGTATGTATTTTGCTTACTCTAGCTATAACTCTTTAGTTGTGCTATTTTAGTGATTAGGGTTTAAAGTATATGACTTAAGCATCACAGTCCACCTTTGAGTAATGTTATGCCCCATCATAGTAATTTAAGAAAACTATAATGGCTTACTTCCATTTCTTCTCTCCTAGCCAGATTCTTCTGGATCTGTGGGATGATAGTTTTCATTATTTAGAAAGGTTTTGGTCATTTTTTCTTTTCTTTTTTAAAGATTTTATTCATTTATTTGAGAGAAGGAGAGTGAGAGTGTACGAGCGGGGGACGGGGCGGGGCAGAGGGAGAAGCAGACTCCCCAGTAAGCAGGGAGTCTGACACGGGGCTTGATCCCAGGACCCTGAGATCATGACCTGAGCTGATGGCAGACACTTAACCGACTGAGCCACCCAGGCACCCCTAAAATATCTTTTATATTGAAGTCATTCAGTATATAATTGTTTAAAGTATGAGTGAGTGAATGTGAAAGCACACAGTCCTTTATATGCAAAAAGTACTCACATATTTTATTTCTTTTTTTTTAAAGATAAATTATTTGAGAGAAAGAGAGCATGAGTGGGGGGTGGGAGAGAAGAACAGAGGGGAAGTCGGGGGAAGAACCTCAAGCAGACTCCGTGCTGTGTGTGGAGCCTGACGTGAGGCTCGATCCCACGACTCTGAGATTATGACCTGTGCTGAAACCAAGAGTTGGATGCTTAACCAACTGAGCCACCTAGGTGCCCTATATATCTTATTTGTTTTTTCTCTGATGTAGATTCTACTACTTTACTAAAAATCCAGGATGCGATTCTTTTGTATAAAAAATTAGTAGAACTTAAAAAAAATCAGTGTAAACAACTTAAAAGAAAAAATAAAGAAATGGAAAATAAGATTAATGGACTACAAAAGGAGCTATCAGAAACAAAAGAGTTGAAATTGCAGTTGGAGCATCAAAAAGTGAAATGGGAACAAGAACTTAGCGATTTGAGGTATGACATCTTGGTTTTAAGGAAATAGTTGAACTATTTACCTTTTTTTTTTTTAATAGGCTCCACACCCAATGAGGGGCTTGAACTCACAGCTGTGAGGTCAAGAGTTGCATGCTCTACCAACTGAGCCAGCCAGGTGCCCCTTGAACTCTTTACTTTTGTACTACAGATGTGTAGGAGAAGTTTGATAATTGCTAACTTACCTTCTGGAATTTTTATTTTTATTTTTATTTTTTTAATTTTTTAATTTTTTTAATTTTTAAAGATTTTTATTTATTTATTTGAGAGAGAGAATGAGATAGAGAGCATGAGAGGGAGGAGGGTCAGAGGGAGAAGCAGACTCGCTGCCGAGCAGGGAGCCCGATGCGGGACTCGATCCTGGGACTCCAGGATCACGATCTGAGCCGAAGGCAGTCGCTTAACCAACTGAGCCACCCAGGCGCCCCCTTCTGGAATTTTTATAGGGAAGAAAACGTCTTTAGTAGTGTGAAGTATGAGATTCTTCAAAATAATTTAGCAAGTTCTTGACAGTGAATACTTCTACTGATAATTTAATGTATATTCCAAATCATAATTTTAATGACCATATAGAAGTACACCATATGGAATCCTCATTATTTAACAAATTGCATTTTGGTTATTTTCCATTTTTCTATACTTTAATTAATGCTGTAAGGAATGTTTTATATAAATCTGTTTCTACAATTCTGGTTACTTGGAATAAATTCTTCAATACCGTATTGTTTGCTTAAAGTATAAAAATTTTTAAAGGAGGTCTTTGATCCTATTTTTAAATTGTTCTCTGGGAAGTTTATATTAATTTATATGCCCATCAACAGAGTATGAAATGGCCATTTTTCTCAAGACAGGAAAAATTTTAAAAATTTGTTCAGTTTTAAACATACGCAGTGATTAAAAAGTAAAATGGAAAATGATTACTGCTAAGTTTTCTCAATATCTCTCTTATAAATAAATCCAAAAGTCTGTGTGGTAAGCACATATGACTCTTTATTGTTTCCTTAATTAATATGGATCCTGTGTTCTAAAAGGGGTTTTCAAATGATTTATAAAATGGATAATCGGGGTGCCTGGGTGGCTCAGTTGGTTAAGGGTCTGCCTTCGGCTCAGGTCATGATCCCAGGGTCCTGGGATTGAGCCCTTGATCTCTGCTCGGTGGGGAGCCTACTTCTCCCTCTCCCTCTGCCTGCTGCTCCCTCTGCTTGTGCTCTCTCTCTCTGTCAAATAAATAAATAAAATCTTTTAAAAAAGTAAAATGAATAATAATCAACAAGGTAAATTGACAATATTGCAGAAGAAGAAACGTAAAATGTATAGGGCTATCTATATAAAATGTATAGATATTAGACTCCCCAGCCTAGTCCTGGATCACCATAATCTGCAGGTGTATGTTGTGTAAATGACATCTGCAGATGCTGTCTTATACTGCAAATTATTTTTGGAGGTACCTGTGATGTTTTGTGAAGTAGAAATTTACTTCTAGTGAATTTATAAACTTTCTTATAAGGAGCAACTTCTCTTTTTATTTAGTAACTAAATTATCTGTTCTAATGGAGGAGTAATTATGACTATATGGGGAAAATGATAATTTTTAATTCTAACTTTCTTGAAAAATTTCAAAATTCCTTTCTCTACAATATCTACCAGAGTTAGTACTAAAACTTATTACTAAACTGCATAACGCTTTCTCATTACTTCTTTTCAACTATATATATCTTTTGGAAGAGATTGAAGTGAGAAAGTAAACATGAGCCTGAGAAAGGAAAAAAATTGAGAACATAGAAATTTCATTTGGATAATAAATCAACATATGTGGAACCAGATCATAAAATGAACTTTCTATTACTTACAAAACATTTTTAAATAAGCACATTTATTTGCAGATTTACCTTCAAACAAGAAGAAAAAAAAAGAAGAAATGCTGATAAATTATATGAAAAAATGAGGGCGCAATTCAGAGAAAAAGAAGAGCAGTATAATAAAGAAGTTGAAATGAAACAACAACTTGAACATACTCTTGCAACAGTAGGTGTGGAATTGAGGACTGTAAGGAATAATTTGGATCAGGTAAATCTTTGATAAAAATTGCATATTTCCATCAATATTATTTATAATATACCCTTGATTTAATGTATATTATTTAGGTATAAAATAGATAAAAAATTTAATTTTATTCTAATAGGAACTATAATATTTTTAGTTAAAATTATTAACTTATTGGAATTCTTGGCTTCTCATATATGCTCTCTCTCTATTTTCTGAATGAAGGGATAGAAGGTAAATTGAGATAAATGTGAAGGTTGGCTTTTTTTTTTAAGATTTTATTTATTTTTAGAGAGAGAGCATGAGCAAGGGAAGGAGCAAATGGGGAGGGAGAGGGAGGGAAAAGAATCTCAAGCAGACTCTGCGCTGAATGAAGAGCCCGACTCAGGGTTGGATCTTACAACCCTGAGACCATGACCTGGGCCAAAACCAAGGGTAGGACACTTAAGCAACTGAACCACCCAGGCACCCCAGTTTTGGATTTTTTATGTTAAAATACAGGCTAAATCGCCTTGAGACTATGATGGAACTGGTTAAATGTTTTGTAAAGAAATTTTATTTTCACATACTTTATCTTCTTGTATTTTTACCTTATGACAAATTTAGCTGTCATTTAAATTAAAATTTGAGTTATTCATGCAGGATAAAAATCCTTGTATTTAAAAAGGCTACTTCTTTTGAACATTATTTTTAAGTTCTCTTAAACTTTTGAATTTTTTTAAAAAGATTTTATTTATTTATTTGGCAGAGAGATAGAGAGAGAGCACAAGTAGGCAGAGAGGCAGGCAGAGGGAGAGGGAGAAGCAGACTCTCCACCGAGCAGGAAGCCCGACGTGGGGCTCGATCCCAGGGCCCTGCGATCATGACCTGAGCTGAAGGCAGCCGCTTAACCGACTGAGCCACCCAGGCGCCCCTGACTTTTGTCTTTGTAATGGTGTGATCCAAAATCCTAATGAAAATATGTCTCTAGGTTGTAGAGGAGCGAAATGACGCTAAGTTACAACTTTCTCGAGAACAGAATGCCAGAGTATTACAAGATGGAATTCTAAAGAATCACCTTTGCAAACAAAAGGAGATTGAAGTGGGTAATAACAGAATGAATTCTGGGGTATTTTCTTTAGTTATTTTTAAGTACATGTGTGTATGTATTTGTATGTATATACATTTTATTTTCTGAAATTATTATTTTTTCTCCATGTATGCATACATATAAATTAAAAACCAACACTGTAGATCATGGAAAGCATAGAGGATTTTTAAAACATATATATATATGTGTGTGTGTGTGTGTGTGTGTGTGTGTGTGTGTATTTGGGGGCCATAGGGGGTGGTGACATTTTTGGTCCAGTGGATAAAGTAATATCCTTAATTTAAATGCGTTTGTCTGCAAGAGTCAAATAGTGACATTCATCATGTCCTCATCCAAAGGAGAGGCTTTTATTATTTTCCATAAGAATTGTTGAACTTTCCATATGCTCAAAACTATTGCTACTAACAACATATGTTTCAATTTTTGGCAGTTGCTTCATCACCTCTGTATTGAAAGAGAAGCTAGCTTAACACTGCCACTGATGAACAGGAGAAGAGTGTAGCCTGTTGAGAGACTTTCTTTTGGATTTAGTCTCTACTTTTGAGAAAAGTAGCAATTTGCTCCAAGTAGTATCCTATTTCATTACAAGGCGCTTTTGAAACAATTATATGCTAATGACAACTTATTGATGAGTGTTTTATTCCTAATAAAATAGCTCCGTGTATTTTCCCCTATTTTAAACATTTTAAACATCATGAAGAGGAAGTTAAACTTATTGCAGCAGCAAATAATCTCATGATTTTTCTAAGAGCTGTACAAATTTTACCTTATGTACCATCAGTATTTTGAAATATAAGGCTTCTATTGTATGTATGATTTACACTAGAGAAGAGCTGTGGTTTGGTGTAAGAGCACTAGTAGTGGAGTGAGAAGACCTGGGGAAAGTCCTGCAGCTCACTTAATGTTTTTAACCTCTCCATTCTAGAATTGTGATAACTAAAAAGTTCACTGATGTCGGTAGAAGTGTTTATAGTATAGTGACTGGATTTGTCAGTTATCAGTAGATGTAATTCTTATATGTGACTATAGAAATGTTAGAAAAGTAGAATTTGTATGGAATATTGCCAGGAAAAAAGAATTTTAGGAAATTGAATCTGTCAAAATAAAGGCAGAGCTCTGGATTTTATCGTGGGGTAGCTGTGTCAGATATCAGAGTGTAAATTCAATTTTTAGTGTAATCAGATTTATTAATCTTTTATGTCAGGCTTTCTGGGTTTGTTGTAAATCAGAGAAAGACCTTTGCAGGTCTGAGATTCTTAAAAATTGTGTCTTGCTTTCTTTTCTCCTTTCATGCATTCACTGTCTTCAATTAAATTTTTGAAACTTTGGGAATTTATGCTTGTATCAAGTTTGAGGTTTGGACCCAACTTTATTTTTTTCCAGTTGGGATATCCACTTACTGCAACCTGTTCATTGTATAAACACAGGTTTTTCTTTAATTTCAGAGAAAATCAGGATAATGTCATTTTATTGAGTTCCAGCTAAAAGTCTCCTTTGTTTTACTTAGATTTCTAATAGTCATAAAGAAGAAAAAGATCTGTTGCCTAAAACCCACATGTGGCAGGATGAAATTGCCATGCTAAGACTGGAAATAGACACAATAAACAGTAAGAACCAGGAAATGGAAAAGAAATATTGTGAAGACATTGAAATTATAAAAGAAAATGTCAGTCTTCTAAAGGCCATAAAACTGAATGAGGAAACATTAACAAAAACAATATTAGAATATAGTGGACAGATTGATGCTCTGACCACTGAGAATACAATGCTAAAGTCTAAACTGGAGAATGAAAAGCAAAACAAAGAAAGACTGGACACACAAGTTGAATCATATCGAGCTAGACTAGCTACTGCTCTAGAGGATTATGATCAAAGTCAGGCGTCAAAAAGAGACCTAGAACTTGCTTTCTGGAGAGCAAAAGATGAATGGTTTTGTCTGCAGGACAAACTGAATTTTGATGTGTCTAACCTAAAAGAAAATAATGAGCTTCTTTCTCAAAACCTTTCTAAAGCTGAAAGTGAATTCAATACTTTAGAAATTGAGCTCCATCACACAAGAGATGCTCTCAGGGAAAAGACTTTGGTTCTAGAATGTGTACAGAGAGACCTAAGTCAAACACAGTGTCAGAAAAAGGAAATGGAACACATGTATCAAAATGAACAAGATCAAGTGAATAAATACATTGGAAAGCAGGAATCCTTAGTGGAGAGATTATCTCAACTACAAAGTGAAAATATGTTGCTTCAACAGCATCTAGATGATGCTCACAACAAAGCTGCCAGTAAAGAACATGTAGTAATTAATATCCAAGACCAGTTTCAGGGTATCATAAAAAAACTTCAAGCTGAAAGTGAAAAACAAGGTCTTTTGCTGGAAGCAAGCAATAGAGAGTTAATCAATGAATGCAATCTTTTAAAAGAAAGAATGTATCAGTATGAAAAGGAGAAAGTAGAAAGAGAAGTTAGTATCCAGAAAGATAAATATTTTTGAAGCTTTCTAAGAGAAAATTCAAAGTAATATTTGATTATTATTATTATTTTTTTTTTAGAGAGAAAGAGTGCACCTGCACAAGAATGGGAGTGGGGCAGAGGGAGAGGGAGAGAGAATCCCAAGAGGGCTCCACATCAGAGAACTCCGCCTCATGACCCCGAGATCGTGACCTGAATGATTATGGCTGAATTTTGAATCTAGTTGAACATAAAAAATATATAGACTATAATTCAGCATAACTTATATCCAGCAAATAAAAATTAGACTTGAGAGGGGCTTTAATTTGAATAAAATTGTTGTGTCATCTATGAAAGTTTAAGAGGTTAAGTTATAAATTGTTAATAGTAGGCTGATACTAATAATTTAGTCTTATACTGCTAAAATAATAATTTTAATCTTTGTCACCACATTTTAATACCATGATGAACAGATAAATGGAAATGTTCATACCTGCAATGAGCATGTTGAAATTGAGATTCAATTAAGTGGATTCACTTGACGGTTTACTCCAGATTTCCCACATGAACTGAAGTGTAGACGCTGTATCTCAGTACTTTTCCTTTGGTAGCTTTTTATACATTTTAGGTTGAAATAATTTTATTTTTATTTATATAAATTTGAATTTTTAGTCTGAAATCGTGTGTCTTATGACCTTTTAACTCTTTGCAGGCACTTTTCATTAAATCATAATTTGGGACAACTATGGTGAGCTTTAGCAAAACTGTTTGATTTAATCTTCCCACTGCTATTTATAATTTTTTAAGGCAATTTTACAAATAATTTGCTTATTTCAAAGCTCAATGACTATCATTTGGGCATAAGTTTGTCCAATACAAAGAGAATTGTATCTGTAATATTTTAATTTGGCATTGGATCTCCATTTTCAGACTAATGAGGGGTGGCAGGATTCTTGTACTGTAGCAGGAATGGAGGCCAGGGAGGGAGGTGAAAGCCAGGTTATCTAGGGCCTTGAAGCCCATTAGCATGACTTCACTTTTGTTCTGAGATAGTAATCTATTGGAAGGATTTGAGCAGAGGATTGAATATGTGAGGAACTTTGACATTAATTTAAGCCTCTAATAAAAAAGAGGGAAACCATGTCATCATGTAGAATTTACCACTGCTAGGCCCACCTGTATACCCATTTCTTTTTGAGACTTCAGTAGGGTGGGAAGCTTTGCAGATTCATCAACAAGGAATGGAGAGTGGGGCTGAATTAATTATCTAAGTAACATAACACTGACTAGGCAGGAGGATAACACCTGTATGTGGTGATATTTTTCGAAGTACATATGTTAGAGTTATATATTATTAATATAACTTAATAGTAAGATAATTTATAAAATCAGTAGCAGAAACGTCTTATTAGGTAGCTGTGAGACACCTTCAACTAGAACTGGCTGATGCCCTAAAAAAACAATCTATGTCAGAGGCTTCGCTGGAGGTTACATCACGTTGCCGTATTAATTTAGAAGATGAGACACAGGATTTGAGGAAGAAATTAGGTCAAATCAGAAGTCAGGTATTTATTAAATGTAGCATGTCAACAGTTAATCTGTACCAGGTTAATACAAAGTGTTTTAGGATGCTAATTTCTATGAACCATTTTCTTTTGTATTTTCATTATAATTTAGTGTAATTTTAGTATCTTCACAATGCACTTATTTCTTAAACTTTGACTTTCATTCTGCTATTTGTGTTATACATTTTTTTTTCTTACAGTATTTACCCTTAGGAAAGGTGAGACTTATGCATCATTCCTCACAGAAATTGAGGGACTTTTTTTTCCTACTAAACAACTTTTTTAAAGATTTATGTATTATTTGAGAGAGAGCGAGAGTGCGTGCGCAGGCACACGCGTGAATGGGTGGAGAGGCAGAGGGAGAGGGAGAGAATCTCGAGCAGACTCCCTGCCCAGCACAGAGCCCCACGCCTGCTCGATTCCATGATCCTGAGCTGAAATCATGAGTTGGATGCTTAACCAACTGAGCCACCCAGGTGCAATGTTTTTTAATGATATCTCTGTTACCATGATGAGGTGAGCCATACAAAATCAGAAGATAATCCTTAATGGAATGTTTCAGACAATGGTCTTATTTCTCATGTTCACTTTTATGAACGGATATAGAATCTGTACTGATTTTAGGATAACTTGTACAGAAAAGTCATTTTACAAACCAGTTGAACTTAGGCATTTCCTTCATTTTCTTTTCCTTTTAGATATATTGTAAATGCATAGAAATAGTCAGATCATGTGTAGTATATACACCCAAAAGAGAGAATTAAGAAATTAAGAATGGGTCCTGCCATTGTTTTTTGTTTTTTTTTTTTTTAAGATTTTCTTTATTTGACAGAGAGAGACACAGCGAGAGAAGGAACACAAGCAGGGGGAGTGGGCAAGGGAGAAGCAGGCTTCCCGCCGAGCAAGGAGCCTGATGTGGGGCTTGATCCCAGGACCCTGGGACCATGACCTGAGCCGAAGGCAGCCACTTAATGACTGAGCCACCCAGGCGCCCCCATTGGATTTTTTAAAAACTTTATTGAGATATAATGCCCATACCATACAATTCACCCAGTTAACATGTATAGTTCAGTGTTTCTGATCATATTCATAGAGTTGTGCAACTATCACTGCCATCAAGTAGAACATTTTCATCACCCTGAAAAGAAACCCTTAGCCCTTGAGCCCCCAGCCTCAGGCAACCACCAGTCTACTTTCAGCCTCTATAGAGTTGCCTATTCTGAATATTTCATATAAAGGGGGTCACACAATGTGTGGTCCTTTGTGACTAGCTTCTTTTACTTAATGTTTTCAGGGTTCATCTGTGTTATAGCATATATCAGTGCTTCATTTTTTTTTTTAATTGTCCAACAGTACTCCATTGTGGGCCAAAACCCTTGTTCATTCATCATTTGATGCACCTTTGGGTTGTTTCCCACTTTATGGCCATTAATAATGCTGCTCTGAACGTTGATTTAATTGTTGTCTGGACATCTGTTTTTATTTCCCTGCCATCAGATTTTATCCTCTGAGTTAATTGGATTGATTTCACCATCTCTCAGCCTTTTACTCATGCTGTCCTTTCTGTCCTCTTAGTTTCCCTTCCTCTTGCCTAGTCCTACACTATTCAGACCTGGCTCATAGTCTCTCATTCTCCAGGAAGCTCTCTCTGACTATTCTAATTCCCACTGACTTTACTCTCTTCACACGTGTCTCATGTAGTCTATGCAGAACAATTTAGTCCACAATTTAGTCCTTTATTTTACATTGGTTTTATTTTTTTCGTGAGAGATAATTTTGTCTTTCTAAGTACACATTTATCTAAGGGGGAAAATATGGGATATGCATGGTACCTATCCTTGTATAAATTGAGAATATTTTAACTTAACAGTGTTTAGGATAAAATTAAGTACATTATACCATATCAATAATTTCTGATTGAAAACATTGACATAACAAAGCTTTTATTCTAAATGTATTTTAAGCAATTAAATGTAAAATTGAAAGCATTTAATCTGACAGAGGAGAAGTGTTCAATCAAATGTTTGTTTTTCCCCCTCACTGTGGAAAAACAGCTATATTTGCCTTTCTTCATTTTGCAGCCAGTACTGAGATTACTTTACCAACTATAAAGCTCCGGGCAAAGCTTTTCTTTTTTCTTTTTTTTTTTTTTAACCTTTCTTTTTTAAAGTTTGTTTGTTTGTGTATTTATTTATGTAATTTCTACACCCATCGTGGGGCTTGAACTCATGAGGACAAGGTCAAGAGTCGCATGTTCTTACCACTGAGCCAGCCAGGCGCCCCCGGGGACAGTTTTTTCTGATATGCCATACCACGTAGCCTTAATGTATTCATCAGAGTACTTGCTAAAGCAGTGTAACACAGACAGTTGCTAAGATAATATAAACATGAAATGATTTGGGAATGTTGATTTAGCAAGAGTCCATTATTTCCACGTCAGTGGCTTTACCTTGCCTCTGATGGTCATGTAAATATTTATTACTCAGTCTAGGAGGTACTATTTGCCCTGTAGTCCATGAGATTGTCCACTGAGTAGTATAGAGAGGCAGTAAGTTAAAATTATTATAAGTGGAAAAAAGTACTGTTAGCTAGTGGAATTGGTAAAAGTTTTTGAAGTATGGAGGATGTATTCTGGGCCTCATGCTCCCCATTTGCTGCCACTTTCAGTGGTGTGAAGAACGATTTCAGTGTAACTTGTATAAGAGACCACTTTCATTGGCCTACCATCTGCCTAAAATATGAAATATTATTAGAACATAACCTACAGCAACAACAATAATGCTAATTGCAGACAGAATCTGGTATGTGCCACATACCCTTCTAAATAGTTCATGTATAGGGGCACCTGGGTGGCTCAGTCGTTAAGCGTCTGCCTTCGGCTCAGGTCATGATCCCAAGGTCCTGGGATCGAGCCCCGCATCGGGCTCCCTGCTCGGCGGGAAGCCTGCTTCTCCCTCTCCCACTCCCCCTGCTTGTGTCCCCTCTCTCGCTGTTTCTCTCTCTCTGTCAAATAAATACAATCTTTAAAAAATAAAAATAAAAATAAATAGTTCATGTATACTTCCTAAATTAATCTTCCCAACATCCCAGTGTGTAGATACTATTTTTATCTTCATTTTACGAAGAAGAAACTGAGACACAGAAATTTTAAGTAATTTGTTCAGGTCACACAGCTAATACCCAGTGTTCAGACCCCAGGCATTCTGGTTCCTACGAAGATAATGCCTCTCATACTATTCCATGAAATATCTAGTTGTCACTGAAAGCAACATGTTAACTTTTATAATCACTGGAACAGCCATGGTCATTCACATATGTGAATATTTAAAAGTAGAATGGATGTGGTACTTCGAATACAAAAACAGAAATGTTTACCATAAGGTAATTTCGTATCTTTCCCCCTTTGACCAATATATAAATTTGTAGGTTTAGCTGATAAAATATAATTTAAAAACATTAAAAACGTGACATTTTAGTAACTAGAGAAGTCAGCAAACTTTTCTGTAAGGGGATTGTAAATATTTTATTTTATTTTAAGATTTTATTTATTTGAGAGAGAGAAGGAACAGCGGGGAAGGGCAGAGGGAGAGAGAGAGAGAGAAGCAGACTCCCTGTAAATATTTTAGGCTTCGTAGGCCATAGGTCTCTGTTGCAGCAGTTCAAATCTGCTGTAGCCATAAAGCAGTATGTAGAGGAGAGTGTGGCTGTGTCCACTAAAATTTTATTTACAAAAACAGCTGATGGTGGTTTTATACTAGATTGCCAGTAGTTAAAAGTATTTCTTTTTTTTTTCTTTTTTAGTTGCAAGAAGCACAAGATCGACATGCAGAGGCTGTAAGATGTATTGAGACGTCGAAAGATCACGTGCAAAAGTACAATTTAAAGCAGCACAGAAAATACTTGAGTATTTATAAAGCAGAGAAGCAGTGTAGGATGAGAAATATATCAGTTATGATAATAAGTACATCATTGTTAAGCTGGATAAAACTTCCAGCTTTGCGCTATTTGGAAATGCATAAATTTTGCATATTATCTTTAAATTTTGCACATTAACTATAAAACACAACCAGAAAAATGGCACAATTGCCAAATCTTCTACTTTTTAAATTTTTAAGAATTTATGTAAGACCGTCAGATGTTTGTTTAGAAATTATACGGTACTTTTAAAATTTATGTGTGAGAATAATTTTAAAATATTCATTTTAGGCTTGAAGTTGAAAATGCCAAGTTAAAAGTTACAGTCAAAAAACAAGCGTGCAAAATTGAACAACTTCAGGAAAACCTGTTAAGTACAAGTTTGGTAAGTCAGTCTCTTAATTTCTGTCCTACTGAAAAGGAATTTTTATTTCTCTAGTAGTAGTATATAAGACCATTTTGGATAATATGAAAATTCTCACTAATAAAAATGTTTATTGTATTCATATTGTTGCTACTTGCTACTGGTAGTATAATTCCTCTTTATAGATGAAGTTGACTGAATTCATAAATTAATAATTTTTATAGTAAGATTGTAATAAAAAAGATTGTGGTAGTCTAAGATAAGCAATATTTTATACATACCACATTTTATTTATCTATCTGGCAGTGGACAATTGAGTTTTTCTACCTTTTGGCTACTGTTAGTAATGCTGCTGTGAATATTGGCATACAAACGTCCGAGTCCCTACTAATATTTTTCAGTATGTTTAAAAAACCGAAACTTTGAGTCATAATTTGATATTGAATTCTGACTTTCTCTTGTAATCTAAACCCTTCCGTGAGATTTGAGAATGGATTACTTTCATGATAATTTGTTGTGATTTGTAATTATAAATTTGTAATTTGTTGACTTCATCAAGAATGACTACTAGATCATTATGCAAACATTTTTCTCAAAGGAATATATTTTTCTCTTTGTTGGATTTTGAAAAGGAAAAGAGATGCCAGTGAAAAAGTGGAAATGACTGCTCAATCAGGGCCTTACATAGTAACATAGTGCTCCTAGCATTCACTGCAAGTTCAGGAACTTTTTTTTTTTTTTCATTAATTTGAGTTAATCAGCCTTTCAGAGATTTAGCAATCGAATCTCAGAAAAGATTAATGTGCAATCCGGGATTACAACTTATTGATACGTAGTGCAAACTATATAACTATTTACCAAGCAGAACCGGATTATCATGCCATTTATACCCTCCTTCATAGGAGAGGCTACCAATGATTTAAGATGAGAAGACTGCATTGTGAGTCCTAGGTTGGATCAATGAGGTAGATGCACCTACCACTAGTTTCTTTTAGTCACAGAAGCTGCATCCTTGCAAATTTCATTATACAGCTATACCTATCAGGGGAAGTAGCACATTCTGTTGACTGGTCCTTTTTGTGGCCAAAGAAACATCGAAAGTTTCTAAAGTCAGACGATCATCAAAACTGTAATGGGGACTGCATGGGAATCAAAAATTATTTTTTTTCTAGATTTCCTATAAATTAGTCACATTGTATTACTATAGTTTTCATTGAGCAAGTAAGGTGACGATATGTGAATGAGAATGCCAGGAGTTGTCCCCCTACGGTGTCATATAGAAATCTATTAAGGAAGCTATCAAATCTTGTAAAGTTTGTAAGAATATCCGTAGGTATTCTGTAGATTCCAATGGAAATGAATTAGGGTTGTGACATAAAATTATTAGCCACTTTAAGGTCTACCCTGTGAAACAAACACTTAGCTTTCAACCAACTCAGTCCATAGTCCTAACATCTCTAGAAGGATTTTATCTCATGAATCCCCAGGCCAGAGACTACCTGGGTTAAGATATTTGATGGACATAGTTTTGAGGTGAAGTCTGGATTGGGAAGAAGAGATAGCTCTAGGCTGACTTAAGCTTCCAAACAATATAGTCAAGTATGTGTCTGAAAAGAACTTCAGAAGAAGACTTCCATAAGATCCAATCTCTATGGAATAGGAAATTATTCAAAAGAAAACAAAGGCAAACAATTGATAGTCTGACCCTTGGGAGAAACATTTGCATCAGAAAAGAAAAGCAAGACAGAGTATGGTGGTCAGCATCCTAAGGGTAAGGGTGCCCCCCTGAGATGACAAAATAACAATACACTCAAAGTAATACCAAAAAGAGTCAACATAAAATGTACAAAGTTAGCTGTCTAGGGGTACCTGGGTGGCTCAGTCAGTTAAGCGCCTGCTTTCGGCTCAGACCATGATCTCAGGGTCCTGAGATCGAGCCCTGCTCAGCTGGGAGTCTGCTTCTCCCTCTCCCTCTGCTCCTTCCCCCTATTCATGCACTCTCTATTTCAAATAAATAAATTTAAAAAAATTAGCTGTCTATAAAGGTAATCCACATCAGGTAATGGTTTTTGAGTGTGTGGTTGAGAATATTGTCTATGAGGAACGAGAAGGAAGATCAAAAAGTAGAGATGACCTCAGTAAAGGGGTCAAGGCTGGAAATGTAGATTAGAGAATCTGGTTTTGAAGCCTTGAGATTTAACCAACTCTGAGAGGATTTGATAAGAGGAATAGCAAAGGTCAGGGACTAACCGCGGTTGCTGTCATTTAGAAATAAAATGGGATTAGAGAGCAGAGGGAGGGTATGGTCATTGTTTTCAGCTGTTGCTGAGAAGTAAAGCAGGATAAAGACTTTAAAAAAAAGATCCTTGATGACCCTCAAAATTTTTTAGTGGAATTCCAGGATTGAAACTCCGATTTTAGTGTAAAAGAAGAAAATAAGTGTTGGAAAGATGAATCTGTGGATGAGATGACATATGAAAGAATGCTCAAGTCTTGTGAAAGGGGAGAAACAGGATGATAGAAAAAGCTGCAAGAGTGAAGCAAAAGTTTTTATGTAATATCGAGAAGACTTAAACTTTATTTAAAGAGAAAGGTAGTTAACAGAAAAGAAGAAATTGAAACCTTGCGGAGATGCTTGCAATGCTTGCAGAGAAGGAGAGTATCTCATTCTAAAGTCAGACTATCATCAAAACTGTCATGGGGACTGCATAGGAATTTTTCAGAGATTATCTTAAAAAGGTATGATCTCACAAAACCCAGAGTATCTTAAGCTTTGGATGAAAACGTTTCTAGGGCATGTTTAGAAACTAAAATATAAATATAACCACTTTTTTAAATTTTTCATTAACACTTAGTATTAATATGGGTAAGAACCTCTGTATTTAACAAGTAAATTCTGGCAGTTTAAATTCTAGAAAAAATAATGATGAAAATGTAAAATCAGTTTAAGCTGTTTTTAAGAAAGGTCCTTATATTTGAAATTTGTATTTATTGGCATCAGGTTTATAAAACTATATTATATAAAACTTAAAATTATAAATTTTAAACTATATTATATAAATTTAAAATTATAAATTTATAAAATGTATAAAATGTAGTATATGAGCCTTTCTAAACACGTTATTACTTATGAATTCATGAGAAATAATATTTTATGAGAGAAGAATGAGTATCTAGATTTTTAAATATAATTTTCTTTAAAAATTATTTTCAAAGTCTGATGAAGAAAAGGGACAGATAAAGAAATTTATTGAGTTGAGGGACGCCTGGGTGGCTCAGTCAGTTAAGCGTCTGCCTTCAGCTCAGGTCATGACCCCAGGGTCCTGGGATCGAGTTCCGCATCGGGCTCCTTGCTCAGCGAGGAGTCTGCTTCTCCCTCTGCCTGCCACTCCCGCTGCTTGTGCTCTCTCTCTCTCTCTGTCTAATAAATGAATAAAATCTTAAAAAAAAAAAAAGAAATGTATTGAGTTGAAACAATCTCTGGAATGTAGTTTGGATCAAGAAATGAAGAAAAATGGTGAATTAGAAAAAGAGATGACTAGGTAAGACTGTAATATTTCAGATAATTTTAACCATTAATTAACGGATTTAACTGTAATTTTACTTTATTAAATACAAATACTTGCCAAAATATTACACTTACTCTTTAATGATTCCTTAAATAATAATATAAATACATAATATAAATATATTAATATAATTATATTATATTAATAATATAATTATAAATTATATAATATATTTATATATAATATATTATATATTATAATTATATAATAATATAATTATAAAATAAATATAATAATATAAATAACATAATATAAATAACATAAATAATAACAATAGTTCCTTTAACAATAACAACTGTAATTTTCATTGTCCATTTTGAAGAGTTTCTGCAAGATATCTTTGTTCTTTGGTAATATTTCCTTTTAATAGTGTTCTTCCCTTCCAACAAGTATTTTAATATCTAAAAACCTGTGTCACTGTTTAATCATATCAAAAGTTATCTTGGTTTGGCTTATATTTTCTTTTTTTTAATATTATTTTTTAAATTTAAATTCAGTTAACCAACATAAAGTATATTATTTTCCAAGGTAGAGTTCAGTGATTCATCAGTCTTATATAACACCCAGTGCTAATTACATTAGGTGCCCTCCTTAATGTCCATCATCCAGTTACCCCATCCTTCTCCCCTCCTATGCTCCAGGAACCCTCAGTTTGTTTCCTATGATTAAGAGTCTCTTGTGATTTGTCTCCCACTCTAATTTCATCTTGTTTTATTTTCCCCTCCCTTCCCCTATGCTCCTCTGTTTTGTTTCTTAAATTCTACATAGGAGTGAAATCAAATGATTATTATCTTTCTCTGACTGACATATTTGGCAAAATACCCTCTAGTTCCATCCACGTCATTGCACGATTTCATTTTTTTTATTGGCTGAGTGATAGTCCATTGTATATATCTACACATCTTCTTTATCCATTCATCTGTCAAGGGACATCGGGGCTCTTTCCACAGTTTGGCTATTGTGGACATTGCTGCTATAAACATTGGGGTGCAGGTGCCCCTTCGGATCACTACATTTGTATCTTTGGGGTAAATCCTTAGTAGTGCAATTGCTGGGTCGCTGGGTAGCTCTATTTTCAACTTGTTGAGGAACCTCCATACTGTTTTCCAGAGTGGCTGTCCCAGCTTGCATTCCCACCAGCAGTGTAAGAGGGTTCCCCGTTGTCTGCATCCCTGCCACATCTGTTGTTTCCTGACTTGTTCATTTTAGCCATTCCAACAGGTGTGAGCTGATATCTCATTGTGGTTTTGATGTGTATTTATTTCCCTGATGCCAAGTGATGTTGGGCATTTTTTCAAGTGTCTGTTGACCATTTGAATGTCTTCTTTGGAGAAATGTCTGTTCACGTCTTCCATGTTTCTTGACTGGATTATTTGTTCTTTGGGTGCTGAGTTTGATAAGTTCTTCTATATAGATTTTGCATACTAGCCCTTTATCTGACATGTCATTTGCAAATACCTTCTCCCATTCTGTCAGTCGTCTTTTGGTTTTGTCGACCGCTTCCTCTGCTGTGCAAAAGCTTTTTATCTTGATGAAGTCTTTGTTTCCCTTGCCTTTGGAGACGTGTCTAGCAAGAAGTTGCTGTGGCCCAGGTCACAGAAGTTGCTGCCTATGTTCTCCTCCAGGATTTTGATGGGTTCCTGTCTCACATTTAGGTCTTACATCCATTTTGAGTCCATTTTTGTGTATGGTGTAAGAAAATGGTCCAGTTTCATTCTTCTGCATGTGGCTGTCCACTTTTCCCAACACCATTTGTTGAAGAGACTGTCTTTTTTCCCATGGCTGTTCTTACCTGCTTTGTCGAAGATTAGTTGACCATAGAGTTGAGGGTCCGTTTCTGGGTTCTCTGTTCTGTTTCATTGGCCGATGTGTCTGTTTTTGTGCCAGTATCATACCATCTTGATGATTACAGCTTTGTCATAGAACTTGAGGTCCGGAATTGTGATGCCACCAGCTTTGGTTTTCTTTTTCAACATTCCTTTGGCTATTCGGGGTCTTTCCTGGTTCCGTACAAATTTTAGGATGATGTGTTCCAGCTCTGTGAAACAAGTTGATGGTATTTTGATAGAGATTGCATTGAATGCACAGATTGCTCTGGGTAGTGGTAGCATAGACATTTTAACAAATTTGTTCTTCCAATCCATGAACATGGAGTGTTTTTCCATTTCTTTGCGTCTTCCTCAATTTCTCTCGTGAGTGTTCTATAGTTTTCATAGTACAGATCCTTTGCCTCTTTGGTTAGGTTGATTCCTAGGTATCTTACGGTTTTTGGTGCAATTGTAAATGGGTTTGACTCCTTAATTTCTCTTTCTTCTGTCGCATTGTTAGTGTATAGAAATGCAACAGATTTCTGTGCATTGATTTTATATCCTGCCACTTTGCTGAATTCCTGTATGAGTTCTAGCAATTTGGGGGTGGAGTCTTTTGGGTTTTCCACATAGAGTATTATGTCACCTGCGAAGAGTGAGAGTTTGACTTCTTCTTTGCCAATTCCCATGCGTTTTATTTCTTTTCATTGTCTGATTGCTGAGGCTAGGACTTCTAGTATTATGTTGGACAGCAGTGGTGAGAGTGGACATCCCTGCCGTGTTCCTGACCTTCAGGGAAAAGCTCGCAGTTTCTCCCCATTGAGAATGATATTTGCCGTGGGCTTTTCATACATGGCTTTTATGGTATTGAGGTATGTGCCCTCTATCCGTGCATCGTGAAGAGTTGTTTGTTTGTTTGTTTTTTTAAAGATTTTATTTATTTATTTGACAGGGAGATAGAGAGAGAGCACAAGTAGACAGAGCGGCAGGCATAGGGGGAGGGAGAAGCAGGCTTTCTGCTGATTAGGGAGCCGGACGTGGGGCTCGATCCCAAGACCCCAGGATCATGACCTGAGCCAAAGGCAGCCGCTTAACTGACTGAGCCACCCAGGCGCCCCATGAAGAGTTTTAATCAAGAAAGCATGCTGTACTTTGTCAAATGCTTTTTCTGCATCCATTGAAGGAATCATACAGTTCTTGTCCTTTCTTTTATTAACGTAGCATATCACGTTGATTGATTTGCGGATGTTGAACCACCTTTGCAGCCCAGGAATAAGTCCCACTTGGTTGGGGTGAATAATCCTCTTAATGTACTGTTGGCTCCTATTAGCGAGTATGTTGATGAGAATTTTTGCATCCGTGTTCATCAGGGATATTGGTCTGTAATTCTCCTTTTTGGTGGGGTCTTTGTCTGGTTTTGGGATCAAGGTAATGCTGGCCTCATAGAAAGAGTTTGGAAGATTTCCTTCCATTTCTATTTTTTGAAACAGCTTCAGAGGAATAGGCATTAATTCCTCTTTAAGTGTTTGTTAAAACTCCCCAGGGAAGCCATCCGGCCCTGGAGTTTTGTTTCTTGCGAGATTTTTGATTACTGCTTCAATTTCCTTGCTGGTTGTGGGTCTGTTCAGGTTTCCTGTTTCTTCCTGTTTCAGTTTTGGTAGTTTCTACCTCCCTAGGAATGCATCCATTTCTTCCAGATTGCCTAATTTGTTGGCATATAGTCATTCCTAATATGTTCTTGAAATTGTATTTCCTTGGTGTTGGTTGTGATCTCTCCTCTTTTATTCATGATTTTATTTATTTGGATCCTTTCTCTTTTCTTTTTGCTAAGTCTGGCCAGGGGTTTATCGATCCCATTAATTCTTTCAAGGAACCACCTCCTAGTTTCGTTGCTGTGTTCTACTATTCTTTTGGTTTCTATTTCATTGATTTCTGCTCTGATCGTTATTAATTCTCTTCTCCTGCTGGGTTTCGGCTTTATTTGCTGTTCTTTCTCCAGCTCCTTTAGGTGTAAGGTTAGGTTGTGTATTTAGGACCTTTCTTGTTTCTTGAGAAAGGCTGTTGTTGCTCTCTACTTCCCTCCCCGGACTGCCTTTGCTGCATCCCAAAGGTTTTGAACAGTTGTGTTTTCATTTTCCTTTGTTCCCATGAATTCTTTTAATTCTTCTTTAATTTCCTGGTTGACCCATTCATTCTTTAATAGGATGCTCTTACATTCCATGTATTTGAGTTCTTTCCGAATTTCCTCTTGTGATTGAGTTCAAGTTTCAAGGCGTTGTGGTCTGAAACTCTGCAGGGAATGATCCCCTACTTTTGGTACCGGTTGAGACCTGATTTGTGACCCAGTATGTGATGTCTTCTGGAGAAAGTTCCATGTGCACTCGAGAAGAATGTGTATTCTGTGGCTTTAGGTTGGAATGCTCTGAATCTATCTGTGAAGTGCATCTGGTCCAGTGTCGACCTCAGAGAGTCGTGGACCTGGGGCGGTGAAGGAACTGAGGAAAAGAGATGCCAGTTTTGCGAGGCACAGGGGACCCCGAGCAATCAGCCCAAGGTCCCGAGGTTTATTTTCCATAATCTTATATACCTTCTACAGCGCTATAGATCTCTAATGATTTACAGCATGGGCTTAGTAAGGCACATTCTTCCATGTACATAGGATTAGTCCCGCATGTATGATAAGAATCTTTAAAGCAGGACAAGGGAACAAAGAGGGGAGTGCACAGTGTGCTATTTACAGGGCAAGGGAACCAAGAGGGGAGTGCACAGTGTGCTGTTTACAGGTGGCTTCCTATCTACAAAACATCTTCTGCTGCGTACTTTAGAACAGACCACACACGTCCCAAGGGCAATTCACTCTGATCCTTTCGGCTTATTTTTAACCCAGCAAATCGAGTTTTCTCAGAGATCTCGGAGTCTGAACGAACATGCACCAGTGGTTGTTGTGGAGGTCTGTTTCCCACAGTCCAGTGTGTCATTCACTGTTATTATTGTATCATCATCAATGTGTTTCTTTAATTTTATTATTAATTGGTTTATGTCATTGGCTGCTCCCATGTTAGGGGCACACATATTTACAATTGTTAGATCTTCTTGTTGGATAGACCCCTTTAAGTCATTATGATAGTGTCCTTCCTCATCTCTTATTACAGTCTTTGGTCTAAAATCTAATTTGTCTGGTACAAGGATTGCTACCCCAGCTTTCTTTTGATGTCCATTAGCATGATAAATGGTTTTCCACTCCCTCACTTTCAATCTGGAGGTGTCCTTGGGTCTAAAATGAGTCTCTTGCAGACAGCATATCGATGGGTCTTGCTTTTTTATCCAATCTGATACCCTGCATCTTTTGATTGGGGCATTTGGCCCATTTACATTCAGGGTAACTATTGATAGATATGAATTTAGTGCCATTGTACTACCTGTTATATCACTGTTACTGTATATTGTCTCTGTTCCTTTCTGGTCTGTGTTACTTTGGGGCTCTCTCTTTGCGTAAAGGATCCCCTTTAATATTTCTTGCAGGGCTGGGTTAGTGATCACAAATGTTTTAGTTTCTGTTTGTCCTGGAAACTCTTTCTTTCTCCTTCAAGTTTGAATGACAGCCTTGCTGGATAAATACAGTATTCTTGGCTGCATATTTTTCTCGTTTAGCACCCTCAATATATCATGCCAGTCCTTTCTGGCCTGCCAGGTCTCTGTGGTTAGGTCTGCTGCCAGTCTAATGTTTCTACCCTTGTCGGTTAAGGACCTCTTGTGCTGAGCTGCTTTCAGGATTTTCTCTTTGTCTCTGAAATTTGCAGGCTTCACTACTATATATCGAAATGTTGACCTGTTTTTATTGATGTTGAAGGGGGTTTTCTGTGCCTCCTGGATATGAATGCCTGTTTCCTTCTCCGGATTAGGGAGGTTCTCTGCTCTAATCTCTCAAACACACCTTCTGCCACCCCCCCTTCCTCTTCTTCTGGGATCCCAATTATTCTACTATTGTTCCGCTTTATGGTATCACTTATCTCTTGAAATTTCACCTCGTGATCCAGTCGTTTATCTCTCTTTTTCCCCAGCTTCTTTATTCTCTGTCATTTTGTCTTGTATATCACTACTTCTCCTTTCTGCCTCATTTATCCTCTCAGTTAGAGCCTCTATTTTTTTAGAGCCTCTATATTTGATTGCATCTCATTAATAGCCTTTTTGATATTGACTTGATTAGATTTTAATTCTTTTATTTCTTCAGAAAGGGATTCTCTAGTGTCTTCTATACTTTTTTCAAGCCCAGCTAGTATCTTTATCATCGTCATTCTGAACTCTAGTTCTGACCTCTTATGTCCATACTGATTAGGTCCTTGGCAGTCTTTACTGCCTCTAGTTCTCTTATTTGAGCTGAGTTTTTCCATCTTGTCATTCTGTCCAGAAAATAGATGAATGAGTGAACAAAATACTAAAAGAGCAACAACAACCCCAGTGAAATATACACTAAACAAATTAGAAGAGACCCAGACCAAAAAAAAAAAAAAAAAAAAAAAAAAGAATATAATCAGGTGAACAGAACAGAGAAATACACTGGATCCTGTATGTATTTGGGTCTGTTTGTTAGAAAACTACATCCCAAATTGTAAAGAAAGAAAAACTTATATATATATACAAAAATAAAATTAAATACAATGAAAGGATAGAATGTAATTGTAAAAATGAAAGTTAAAAAAGACTTGCAGAAAGTGGTTGCTTTTCTTTTTTTTTTTTATTACTAACATACAGTGTATTATTTGTTTCAGGGGTACAGATCTGTGATTCATCAGTCTTACATAATACACAGCGGTCACCACAACACATACCCTCCCCAAACGTGGTCACTTTTCTATTTGTAGAATTGCGGCAATTCTTTTCTTAGATCTCCGGTTGAGTTCACAGGTGTTCAAAATCATTTTATAGCTATCGAGTGAGTTCCGGACCAGACAAAACTAAGCTCTCCTACTCCTCCACCATCTTTTTGGATTCAACTTGCTTATATTTTCTTTCTGCATTTTTTAATTATAAAATATACAGAGGAAAATATATGTCTGACTTAAAGAAGAATAAAATTAGCAATCATGCTTTTACCACTCAGATTAAAAAAAAAAAAAGTTTTTTCCAATGTCTGTAGCTCCCACAGGGCTCCCTTTCTGTTTTTTTTTTTTTTTTTTTTTTTTTGCTGACTACTCAAATTTGTTCTCTGATATTCTCTCATTTAACTGTCTTTCTCTGCATTGTTTTGCAACCCTTTCACTTTGTTAACAGTGTCCTAGCCAAGATATGTAACTTCTTTCCTGAAACAGTCTCATAGACCATCACACATTATCTCTTTGCTGATTTCCTTTCTTCTAAAGCTTTGTCTCTTCATTTTTCCTCTCAACTCAGACTTTAAAGATTTTTCTTTCTTCTTTTTTTGTGAGTGATCTCCTTTGATGTTTTTTGTATGTATTTTCTTTTCTTCTTGTAGACTGTGGTTAGTGGGTACCAAAATGTATTTTTGTGTCTTTTTAAAACATTCATGGATAAGTATGCTTTTCTTCTTCACCTTGGATACTGGTCTCTGGTTTATAGTCACTATTTAATAATAGATGATTCTATTAAGATACTGAAAATAAATATTAATAACTTATGTATAAGAACTCTTAATATAGTTACAGTATTAATTCTGCCAGTTGTGTCATAAAAATTTTCTTCATATTTTTTACCTGAGATTATAATTTAGTTAGTATGTTCTTAAACAATGTGAGATTGGGACAAATGAGAGATCATAATTTATAGATTTGTTTATATGATAGAACATATTATCTATTTAAACAATTATTAAATATTTACTCTTAAAAAACCTGACTTACTCATTCTATACCTTCCGCAGATTTAAGAAACTCTTAAACGTGACAAGGAGAAAGTTAAGTGAATATGAAGGTAGAGAGCTTACTTTCCCTGGAAATTCAAAAACCAATCAAATTGAAATGGATAGTCAGATTAATATGCTAAAACAGAAGGTAATTTTTAATTAGTTTTGGGACTCCAGAATCATTTAATTTTGGGAAATAAGTCACTCAGTGCTTTGAGCAATGAAATGTTTTCTATTAATTTTATATACGTGCTACATTTTTTTTTTTTTGGTAACAGCTTTATTGAGATAAAATGAACGTAATGTGCAAATTCGAAGAGTACCACAATCAATTTTAGAACATTTTTGTTACCCTGTAAAGAAGTCCTGTACCTTTTACCTGTCGCCCTATGCTAGGTTCCCCTTCCCTACTCTCCTTAGCCCTAGGGAACCACTACTTACTCTCTGTCTCTATAAATTTGCCTATTTTGGACATTTCATATCAATGGAATCACACAATATGTGGTCCTCTGTGACTGCCTTCTTTCATTTAGCATAATATTTTCAAGTTACACCTATTTTGTAGCATGTGTCAGTACTTTATTTCTTTTTATTGCTAATAATATCCCACTATACAGACATACGACATTTAATTTATTCATTTATCAGTTGGTAGATCTTTAGATTGTTTTGCTTTTCGTCTGTTGTTAATAATGCTATTATACACACACGTACAAGTTTTTGTGTGAACATGTTTTCATTTCTCTTGGATATATACTTACAAATGGAATTGCTGGGTCATATGGTAACTCTCTTTAACCTTTTCTTTTTTTTTTTTAACCCTTTGAGGAACTGCCACACGGTTTTCCAACATGGCTGCACCATTTTACATTTTCGTCAGCAGTGTTTGAAGGTTCTCATTTTTCCTGATTTTTGCCAATGTTTGCCATTATCTGTTGTTTTTATTATAGCCATCCTAGTGGGTGGGAAATGGCATCTTGTGGGGTTTTTTGTTTGTTTGTTTGAAGTTTTAAAATTCTAGTTAGTTAACATATTGGTTTCAGGAGTAGAATTTAATGATTCATCACTTACATACAACACCCAGTGCTCATCACAACAAGTACATCATTCATCTAGCCCACCCCCCATCCACCTCCACTACAGCAACACTTAGTTTTTTTCTCTATAGTTAAGAGTCTTTTATGGTTTGCCTCCCTTTCTCTTCTTTTTTTTCCCCCTTTCCCCTGTGTTCATCTGTTTTGTTTCTTAAATTCCACATATGAGTAAAATCATAGGGTATTTATTTTTCTCTGACTGACTTGTTTGGCTTAGCATAATACACTTGATGAGTTCCATCGATCTTGTGGCTTTGATTTGTATTTTGCTTAAAGCTAATGATGTTGAGGGTCACCTGGATGGCTCAATTAGTTAAGCGTCTGCCTTCGGCTCAGGTCATGACCCCAGGTTCCTGGGATTGAGCCCCACATCTGGCTCCCTGCTCAGCGGGTAGCCTGCTTCTCCCTCTCCCTCTGCATCTCCCCCTGCTTGTGCTCTCTCTCTCTCTCTGTCAAATAAACAAATAAAACGTTAGAAAAAAAAACTAAACAAAAACTAATGATGTTGAGTAGCTCATCTTTTTATGTGGTTATTATCCATTTCTATATCTTCCTTAAAGAATGAATCAATTGTTTTGACCATTTCTTTATTGGATTGTCTTTTCATTATTGTAAGAGTTATTTATGTATATCCTAAATACAAATCCCTTATCAGATACAGGCTTTTCAAATATTTTCTCTTATTCAGTAGCTTGCCTTTTCACTTTCTTGATGGTGACATTTGAAGCAAAGAAGTTTTTGATTTTGATGAAATATACTTAATCTGTTTTTTCTTTTGGTGTCCTAAGAAACCATTGCCAAATCCAGTCACAAATGATATGTTTTTTTCTAAGAGTTTTATAATTTTAGCTCTTATATTTGGAGTTGATTTTGTATATGTGCTATGAGGTAGAGGTCTAATTTTATTACTTTGTCCCACTACCATTTATTAAAAAGGCTATTCTTATTCCATTTAATTGACACCCTTGTTGAAAATCAATTCACCATGTGCTCGCTTCGGCAGCACATATACTAAAATTGGAAAATCAATTCACCATAATGTGACAGTTTATTTTTAGATTGTCAATTCTAATACATTTATCTATATGTCTATCCTTATGTCACTGCCCAATCAAAGTTTATGAGAATTCTTCCCTAGTCGTCTTGCAAATTTACCACTCATTTATGTACTAATAAAAGTGTAGTAGAACTTAACTTTACTCCTGTAGAAATTTTTTGCTTCTTGAAGGAGCCTTTTACCAGCTTATGCCTTGCTGACTCCATGATATGATGAGAAGTCAGACTCAAAAAGATAGAGTTCTGGTTCTTTTCTCCATTCATATCTTGAGTCGCTCACTCAGTGCCTCCCACATCCGTTTCCATCAAATCTTGGTCATAGGATCTGCTGTCTACTCGTTACTTCATTATGTTTTATTAACTTATTATAAAGCATAGACTCATCTATAAATTTCACCATCCAGGAAGGAAAAGATGAACTCTGGGCTGTCAGCTTTCCTGTTTTGAAATCTTGGTAATCCATCATCTTGTAATTCACAATTAGATACTATTTTGACCGGGTTCTTCTGTATAACACAGGTGCTGATCCTGTTCTTGGCACAGATCCTACATTCTCAGAAAATACAGTTGTCTGTATCCATCTTCTTTTACTTTAAATAGAAAGATATGTCCTTTAATAGCTCAATAAATAATTAATGGAATAAATATTTCATTACATTATTTCAAGAATACAGCTGTAAAATATCAGGTAGTATTTAATTGAGTTATCAGAGACAAATAGTAGATTAGCAATTTGAATGCCATAAATTTTCAAAGCCAGTTTTGTATGATATGGGAAAGCATTGTGATACAACATAAAGATGAGATGGTCTTACTTACCTCCCCACATAAACAAGCTTGGAATAAGATAAAGGAGAAATTATATTTAATTAATTATTTTTTTAAAGATTTTATTTATTTATTTGACAGAGAGAGACACAGCGAGAGAGGGAACACAAGCAGGGGTAGTGGGAGAGGGAGAAGCAGGCTTACCGTGGAGCAGGGAGCCTGATGTGGGCTCCATCCCAGGACCCTGGGATCATGACCTGAGCCAAAGGCAGATGCTTAATGACTGAGCCACCCAGGCACCACCTATATTTAATTTAAATAGTGCCAATGGACAGTACATTTGGTTTGCTACTGAAAAGATTAAAAATGATTCCATAATGTTCTCTTTATTTCCTCACTGATGAAAGGAGAATGAAGATTGAGTATTAGATTGATTTAAAAATACTCAAAGCTGGCTATTTCTTTTAGAATTTCAGTTAATGGAGATCAGGTAAAAGGTCCAATTTTGGTTATTAAACTATTCCTAGTTTTTCAGCTGTTATACTTGCAATCATATTGTCTTTCTGCTTGCCGGTCTTTCTTCTCCCCTAACTTGAGGGGAAAATCTATAGGGGCATGCCTGCCTAGTTGTAATAATTTGTAATTGAAGCATATCTTAGAGAAATGTCTTGAGAGAAAGGAAGATGGTAGCAGAGTAAGAGGAGCCTAAGTTCACCTAATACCTGAAGACTGACAGAACAAACTCCACAACTAAAGAGGGAAGAGGACACATCGAAGAAGGTAGAAGTACAGAGATGTGGTTTAGGAGAGAAACAGATCGTGGCTGTTATAGAGGGGAGGGATTCATGGTCATAGAGAAGGGCAGGAGAGGAGTACATGGAAATGCCCAAAGAGAACGTTTCCTCATACCCACTGGCTTGGAAGATGAGAGGGGCTGAATTTCATGAGTTCTTACAACGAGGGGGGCTTAAAGCCTGGAGTTCTAAAGGTCATCAGGCTTAGCTGGGATAGAGCCTGTAGGGCACTGTGCTGCTCTTGGAGAGAAGGCAGGTAAACAACCCGGGAGCATACAGCACGGAAACAGTGATCTGAACAGTGCCTGGGGCATACAGTGGGGAGATTACTCACTCTTCTCAGAGCATGTCCCTGAGAGGCAGTGTTGACGGAGATTCTTCTCTAGGAACAAAGGAACCAGCTGGTGCCATTTCCCTCCACTGCCCCTCAGCACCAACACAGAGCCTCCTGTGGGAAGCGGTGCAGCTCTGACACTGGCTGTCTAATTTGCTTACATCAAACCATCCCCTTGCACTCCAGTGGAACTGCCCTGATCAATCATTCTTGCCTCAGTTCCAGCACAGCAGGCCTTCCCCCCCCCGCCCCCAGAAGACCTCTGCCCACACCACATCTCCTGAATAGATTCAGGAGGACCTCAGTTCCAGTGGAGGTGGTGACAGGTCTCATTTCACAAGCACACCAGAGCACACCGAATTTAAAAGTTGCTACATTCCAGCCAGGTACCAAACACTGCCCACAGCAGGTGGGGAGAGCCTCTGCAGATGACTGGCCTAAAGGATAGAGCAGCCAGAACACAACAGCAGAGTGCATGCAGCACACACTGTGGACACTGCCCTAAGTGCCAGACCCTGGGCACTACATGACGTCTTTTTCATAAGTCCATTACTTTCAGGAGCAGGTAACATAACTGGCTTTTCTAACACAGAGAAGCTGGTAGAGACGTAGACAAAATGAGAAAACAGGAATTTATCTGAAATGAAAGAACAGGATAAGGCCATGGGACCAGAGATTTAATGGAGGCAGAATAAATATCATGCCTGATGGAGGATTTAAAGCAGTGATCATAAGGATACTCACTGGACTTGAGAAAAGAATGGAAGACATCAGTGAGACCCTTACAACAGAGATAAAAGAATTAAAAAAAAGAATCAGAGATGAAGAGTGCAATAAATGAGATTAGAAACATACCTGATGCAATGAACAGCAGGCTGGAAGAAGCAGAAGAACAAATTAATCACCTAGAAGACAAAGTAATGGAAAGCAATAAAGCTGAAGAAGGGAGAGAAAGAAGAATTATGCAAAATGAGACAAGACCTCGGGAACTCAGTGTAGGAGTCCCAGTAGAAGAGAGAGAAAAGGCGTAAGAAAATTTATTTCAAGAATAATAACAGAAAACTTCCCTAATCTGGGGAAAGCAACAGACACCAAGATCTAGCAGGCACAGAAAACTCCCATCAAAATCAACAAAAGCAGGCCAACACCAAGATACATTATAATTAAATTTGCAAAGTATACTGATAAAGAAAACATCTTAAAAGCAGGAAAACAAGTCAGTAACTTCCAGGGGAAACCCCTTAAGGCCATCAGGAATGTTTTCAACAGAAAGTTTGCAAGCCAGAAGGGAGTGGCATGATATATTCAACATGGTGAATGGGAAAAATCTGTAACCAAGAATACTCTATCCAGCAAGCCTATTACTCCGAATAGAAGGAGAGAGAGAGTTTCCCAGACAAAAATTAAAGGAGTTTGTGACCACTACACTAGCCCTGCAAGAAACATTAAAGGGGGCTCTTTGAGTGGAAAAGAGAGACCAGAAGTGACAGTATAAAGGCAAGAAACACAAAAGTAACAAAAATGAACATTTATGTAAAAAATAATTTAAGGAACTCAGAAACAAAGGATATAAAATATACCTTATCTGAAGCATGGGGAGAAGAAGAGAAAAGAATTGGTTCAAACTTAAATGACCAGCAACTTAATATAGACTGCTATATGCAGAAGAGGTTATATACAAATTATATATCAAAAACCACCAATAGAGGTGCCTGGGTGGCTTAGTTGGTTAAGCATCTGACTCTTGATTTCAGCTCAAGTCATGATCTCAGGGTTGTGAGATTGAGCCCTGCATTGGGCTCCGTGCTGGGCATGGCATCTGCTTAAGATTCACTTTCCCTCTCCCTGCCCCGCTCGTGTTTTCTCTAAAAAGAAAAGAAAAGAAAACCAAAAACAAAACCACTAATAAACATGCAAAGAGAAAGAATCCAAATATATCACTAAAGAACATCAGCAAAGCATCAAAGACACAAAAAAGGATCGGAGAAAAATCTCCAGAAACAACCACAAAACAAGTAGTAAAATGACGAATACATATCTATCAATAATTACTTCGGATATAAATGGGCTAAATGCTCCAATCAAAAGACATAGGATGTATATGCTGCCTACAAGAGACTCATTTTTGACATAAGGATACCTGCAGATTGAAAGTGAGGGGATGGAGAAACATGTATCATGCAAATGGACATCAAAAGAAAGCCAGAATAGCAATAACTTATATTGGACAACATAGAGTTTAAAACAAAGACTGTAACAAGAGACAAGGGCACTATATCGTAAGAAAGAGGACAATCTGACAGGAAGAAGATCAATTGTAAATATTTATGCACCCAACATGGGATCACCCAAATACATAAAACAATTAATGACAAACATAAAAGAACTAATTGATAATAATACAATAATACTATGGTACTTTATTTTTAATATATATATAGTTTTTTTAATGGAATAAGTTGCTTTTATTCCTAATAGTAAAAGTATCCATGAACACAATGTACAGTTTGGGTATTTTAGGAAGGAATAGAAATAATCAATAGTTGGGAACTTTAACACCCTACTTACATCAATGGACAGATCAACTAACAGAAAGTCAACAAGGAAACAATGTCTTTATATGACACACTGGATTAGATGGACTAAAGAGATATATTCAAAATATTCCACCCTTAAACAGCAGAATACACATTCTGAAACATTCTCTAGAATATATTACATATTAGGCCACAAAACAGGCCTTAATAGATACAAAAAAGATTGAAGTCATACCATGCACCTTTTCTGACCACAATAATATAAAACTAGAAGTCAGCCACAAGAAACAATCTGAAAGACCACAAATACATGTTGGTTAAGTAACATTCTACTAAACAATGAATGGACCAACCAGGAAATAAAAGAAGAAATTTAAAAATACATGGAAACAAATGAAAATGAAACACATTCGCCAAAACTTTTGAGATACAGCAAAAGTGGTCCTAAGAGGGAAGTATATAGCAATACAGGCCTAGCTCGAGAAGCAAGAAAAATCTCAAACTACCTTACACCTAAAGAAGCTAGAAAAAGAATAATAAATGAAGCGTACAGTCAGCAGAAGGAAGGAAATAGTAAAAATTAGAGCAGAAATAGGGGCACCAGGGTGGCTCAGTTGGTTAAGCAGCTAACTCTTGATTTCCGCTCAGGTCATGATCTCAAGGTCCTGGGATTGAGCACTGCTTCAGGCTCCATGCTCAGCGGGGAGTCTACTTGAGGATTCCCTCACTTCCTCTCCATTTGCCCCTTTCCCCACTCTCTCTCTCTCTCTCTCTCAAATAAACAAATCCTTTAAAAAAAAATACAGCAGAAATAAATAGTATAGAAACTTAAAAAAGATAAAACTAGAAGAGATCAATGAAACCAGTTGCTGGTTCTTTGGAAAAATTAATAAAACTGACAAGGCTCTAGCCAGAGTTACAGAAAGAAAAGAGAAAGGACCCAAATAAATAAAATCACAAATGAGAGAGGAGAAATAACACCACCACAGAAATGCAAACAGTTATGAGAGAATATTATGAAAAAGTATATGCCAACAAATAGACAATCTAGAAGAAATGGATAAATTCCTAGAAACATACAAATTACCAAAACTGAAACAGGAGGGAATAGAAAATTTGAACAGACTGATAACCCGCAAAGAAATTGAATCAGTAATCAAAAAACTCTGAACAAACCCAAGTCCGGGACCAGACGGCTTCAGAGGCAAATTCTACCTAGCACTTAAAGGAAGAGTTAATACCTATTCTTCTCAAACTGTTCCCCCCTCCAAAAAAAAAAAAAAAAAAAAAAAAAAAAAAAAAAAAACAGAAAAGGAAGGAAAACTTCCAAATTCATTTTATGCGGCCAGTATTATTACCCTGATACCAAAACCAGATAAAGACACCACAAAGAGAACTACAGGCCAGTATCTCTGGTGAACCTAGTTGCAAAAATCCTCAACAAAATACTAGCAAACTGAATCCAACAATACATTAAAAAGCCATCACCATGATCAAATGGGATTTATTCCTGGGTTGTGGGGGTGGTTCAATATCTGCAAATCAATCTATGTGATACACCACATTAATAAAAGAAAGGAGAAGAATCATCTGATCGTTTCAATAGATGCAGAAAAAGCATTTGACGAAGTACAACATCCATTCATGATAAAAACCCTCAACAAAGTAGGTTTAGAAGGAACATACTGCAACATAATAAAGGTCATATATAAAAAATGCATAGGTAATGTCACCCTAAATGGGGGAAAATGGAGAGAAAAACTTCTTAGATCTTGCTTCTAGTTATGTGCTGCTTCTCATTAGCACTGTTTGTCATTAATAAATTAATCTTGACATTTATTACTTCCCACTTTAATGGAGACCAATTTCTACTATATAAGTTATGTATCTTATTAACTCTTTTTATCATCCATTTATCTTTTTTTGTTTTTTTTTCTTAACAAACTCCCCAAAGTTTAGTGGCTTAAATAAATAACATTTATTTTGTTCACAAATCTGTTAGGAAAAGTGTGGCCAGGACAGCTTGTTTCTGTTCCCCTAGCTTCAGGTGGGGCAACTGAAAGGTTTGGGGATGGAAGTGTTTGAAGATTTGTTCCATCACTTCTGGTGTTGTTGATGCTCGCTGTTGACTAGGACTATAGTTAAGGCAGGCAGCTGAAACACCTAGACTCTCTTTGTGGCCTGAGCTTCCTCACAAATTGGAGGGCTAAATTCCAAGTAAGCAGCCTGAGATACAGAGCAAGGCAGAAGCTCTATTGCCTCTGTAACCTAGCCTTGGAATACACACAGCATCACATTCACCATATTCTGTTTGTTAGGAGATAAGTCACTAAGATTGGCCCACGGTCTTTTTATTTATTTATTTTTAATAGAATGAATATTTAAAAACCTATGGACACATTTAAAAACCAGCATATTTTTGTATTCCTCCAACATGAAAAATACACTCACCTCCTCCCACAAATCTGTTATCATGGCATTAGGTTCAGGCTTGAATCCAAGATCTTACCATTTTAATCAGGAGCAGTGGGGTTAAGGTGTCTGAATTATAGTCCCTTGAGTTCAAGTCCTCTCAATATGAAGACTTGAGAATTAAAGTGACAGTTCTCTACCACTCAAAATGCAGGATGCGGATAACCTGCTAAGGACTCTCCCATTCAGAAAGAAGATGGGAAGCACGCTAGTCCATAGCAGTTTTGAAATATAGCCTGAAGCATGCTGTCAGTTCTTTAGTTAGGACTTAGTCCTAACCATGGGAATACTTCTCCATGGCTCTTTGCTTTACTCTTTGAGCTCTTGGTTCTGTCCTTTTCATAAGGAATGACCTGTGTTTTTAGCTGTTTTTTCAGCCTGCTTCCTCCCTGTGGGACTTCTAAGACCCAAAGGCCTATTTTCAGCTTGTACTATCTTGGTCTCTTTTAGTCCAAGCTCGCAAACAGTGTTTTTGCTTCTCTAATTCTCTTCACTTTTTTTTTTTTTTTTTGAAGATTTTATTTATTTGACAGAGAGATAGAGAGCACAAGTAGGCAGAGAGGCAGGCAGAGGGAGAGGGAGAGGCAGGCTCGGAGCCTGATGTGGGACTCGATCCCAGGACCCTGGGATCTTGACCTGAGCTGAAGACAGCCGCTTAACCGACTGAGCCACCCAGATGCCCCTATAATTCTCTTCACTTTTTGAGTTTTCTGTGAATATTATTGGAGTTCATGCCATTAGAAAAGCCATTCTCCTGGGTCTTTTTGAGATAAGCTTTTCAACTCAGGTTTCCTGTGAACCTCTTATTTGACAATGCCTTTAAAATTCTTATACTCTTAAGATCCTTAAAGAAATTGGAGGCACACCTTAAAACCTTCCGAGGTCTTAATAAAGGGTTTTATAGTCTTGGCTTCATCCATAGACCATGTTTTCCTCGATTTGCTCTTAACCCAGAAGCCATTTATTTTAGCATTATTTGACAATTCAACATGTGGAGAGGCTGTAAATGAGAAACAGATATTTGAACCCAGCAAATCCTGGTTCCTTCATATTGAATAGTGTTTCTTTAGCTTATCTCCCCTATGAGTTTCCTTTCAAGTGGTTTGTTGCATGAGTTCCTTTCCCTCTAGTGTCATTTTCTTCACTTGTCTAGAAACCTTTGCTGTAAGCCTCTTCAAGGGCCATCAGGTTTCCACTAACAGTTTCTTGGAAGCCCTTTTGGTTTTCATTCTTACTCTTCTCTACATCCTTTCAGGTTCCACCTACCTCCTGGTTCAAAGGAGGTTTATTTTTAGTTTGTTTTGTTTTTAATGGCAGCACCCCATTTTTAATATCAGTATCTGTGCCAGTTATTTATTGCTGCATACTCAACCATCTCAAAACCCAGTGGCTCAAAACAGCATTTATCTTGTTCACACATCTTTAGACAAGGCTGAGTAAGGCCAACTCATTTCTTCTTCATTTGGCATCAGCTGGGATGACTGGAAGCTGGGAACTAGAATCATCTAAAACCTTGTTCTTGTTCATGCACATGTTTGGCTGTTGAGGCTGCTTTTTGACTAGGATGTTAGCTGAGGCAGTCTCAGCTGCAGTATCTGCATGAGGACTCACTAGGTGGCCTGGGCTTTCCCACAACAGCTGGATGCTAAGGGTGAGCTTCTGTAGAAAAAGTCAGATGGAGGCTATCTCACATTTTGTAACCTAGCCTTAAAAATCACACAGCAGTTCTGCCATATTCTATTCACTAGAAACCAGTTACTAAGGCCAGCACATATTAAGGGGGGGGGGGGATTGTCATGGGAGAAGTGTCAAAGAATTTATAAAACCACCACATCCACTCATCTTGTCTTACCAATCATATCTAAAAGAAAGAAGTTCTTCCCAATTCAGCATCACTGAAACTCCAGCAAGTTTTTTGGTTGTTTTTGTCTTATTTTGTGGGATGTAACAAAGGATTATAATACTGTTGAATTAAGGGGGTTTTTTGGGGGGTTTTTTTGGTCAAAAATGTATGGATCATCTCACTAAATTTTTTTACTGAGAGATGCGATTTCTTAACCTTGCAAATCATTTCTTCTCAGAATGCAATTCAAATTAGCATAAAACATTTGTAATTCAGAAAAAGGCTTATGGCATTAAAATCAGTCTTTATAGATTCATTAATTAGAGTTTTATTTTCAAAGTCTTATTTTGGTAAGCATTTATTTGCTGAGACCTACATAAGTCAATATGATATTCCTAAAACTTCTTTAAAACTTATGGAGTACCAGGGCACCTGGGTGGCGCAGTCAGTTAAGTGTCTGCCTTTGGCTTGGGTCGTGATCCTGGCATGCTGGGATTGAGCCCCACGCTGGGCTCCCTGCTCAGTGGGGAGTCTGCTTTTCCCTCCCCCTGCTCTTGCACTCTTGCTCTCTTGCTCTCTTTCCCTCTCAAGTAAATAAATAAAATCTTTAAAAAAAATTATGGAGTGTTAAGATGAGGGAAGGGTTAAGAGACTTTCTACTAAGAGATGACTTACAGTTATTTTGTGAAGGAAAGATCTGAAACAATCATAGAAAAATAAAAGTATAAATGTGTGGCAAAGAGAACGATAGCAGAGATCTCCTTTAGTAACTACTAGTGGTTTTAATTTTGTTCTTGATTTTCTGAGTTATTTGAGGTTCCACATTCCAAGACTCTACTTACAATATAGATAACATTTTGTTGAAAATGAATTTATTTTAAAATTTGAGCACCTGGCTGGCTCTGTCAGTAGAGCATGTGACTCTTGATCTTGGGGGTTGTGAGTTTGAGCCCCGTGTTGGGTGTAGAGACTTAAAATCTTTTAAAAAAAAAACTTGGTCATAGTTTTGCATTAGACTATTTTCACTCTACTTCCAAACTGTATTATTTTATTCATGCAGGTTGATGATCTTACAGCAAAACTGGAAACTGCGTCTTCAAAATGTCTATACCTGGATGCAAACAACCAGCTTCTTACCCAGGAGTTAACATCTATGAAGGAAATGCAGAAGAAATATGAAAAACTAGAGAAGAATAAAAAGAAGTTGGAACAAGTAGTAAACCTCAGAAGTCATGTAGAATTCAGTATGGTAGAATACAGTAAAATAGAACACTATAAACGGGAGCTTGAAGAAAGAACAAGATTGGACATAACAGAAAAATTAAAAGAAGCCAATCTGTTTTTCCAGGTTAATTTATTGATCTGTAGTATGCTTTAATCATTTCACTGCAAGTTACATTTTGGTTATATGCATTGTATAGTTTTCCTCTACTTCCTTTATAGCAATTTGGTAAATTTCTGGAAGCATTTGTTCCTTCTCTTTAAAAATTTCAGTTTTCATTGGGGCGCCTGGGTGGCTCAGTCGTTAAGCGTCTGCCTTCGGCTCAGGTCACGATCCCAGGGTCCTGGAATCGAGCCCCGCATCGGGCTCCCTGCTCCGCAGGAAGCCTTCTTCTCCTTCTCCCACTCCCCTTGCTTGTGTTCCCTTTCTCGCTATCTCTCTCTCTGTCAAATAAATAAATAAAATCTTTAAAAAAAAATTTCAGTTTTCATCATTATTCTCACTAAATTGATTTTTCAGAATGATTCACAGTAGAGAATCATTTTATTTTTTAAGATCACTTGGTATAAAACAAGACTATTGACAGGAAAAGAAAAGATGGTGTTTTAAAAATTTTAACCATGGGGTGCCTGGGTGGCTCAGTTGGTTGAGCAGCTCAGGCTTGTGAAATCAAGCCTAGCATGGAGCCTACTTTAAAAAAAAAAAAATTGTACCATACTTGGATTATTTTTTTTAAGATATTTATTTATTTATTTAGAAAGCACGGGTGAGGGGATGCACAGAGGGAGAGGAGAATCCCAGGCAGACTCCATGCTGAGTATGACACAGGGCTTTATCTCATGACCCTGAGATCACAATTGAGCAGAAACCAAGAGTCAGGCGCTCAACCGGCTAAGCCAGCCAGGCACCCCCGGTACTTGAATTATTCTTAAGTTGTATTGTTCACTTTTTTAAAGTTTTAAATGATTCTATTATTCTCTGAATTACCAGATTGCATGAGTTCTAATATAAGAATGATTGAACTTTATCATTCAGATTTAATTCAGTTGACCTTGATGACAAATATTTTACGCTTCAGCTTTTTTTTCACATTTACAATTGCTCTCTGAATCATTGACTCAAAACTAAAGGAAAGAAATATACTATAATTACCCAGGTTATAACTTATTTTAAAAGTATGCTTTTAATTTGCTTTAGACACAAGTAGCATCTCAAGAAAGCTTAGGACAGTTAAGAGAAGCTAATAATGCTTCAATAAGAAATCAAATGGAACTCAGAATTAAAGAACTAGAATTTGAACTATCCAGAATGAAATGTTCTCAAGAAGATTTTAATAAAACAGAATTGGAAAAATACAAGCAACTCTACCTAGAAGAATTAAAAGTTCGAATGTCATTGACAAATGAACTGAACAAGTAAGTTAAAACAGAATCATAGAAAATAGATTTAGCTTGTTAATTTGCCTCTAAAGTGTAATTTTTATGGAGCCAGGTTCATGAGATGAGTAGGAAGTGAAAGCCAATTAGATAGTTTAATTTTGGAAAATGATGTTTGTAAAAGAACTTACCTTTGAAATGTTCGTCCAAGACAGTTTGCATCTCTCCTCCTTTTTTTGGTTTTACGTGATTTTATTTTTTTCCCCTTAATATTTTCAGTTAATCTGATCTCCTAGTCTTTAAGCTAATGGTTAGAAGCTTTATAATTTAGACAGCATGTTATTATAAAATTGTTTGTCAGAATTGCCCTAAATAGAAATGAGTTTATTAATATTAGTGAGTTTATTTTTGGAAGAATACATCTGTAACCCAACTGCACATCCTGGCAGCTTGGTAAATTTACTTTTTTGATTGTGATTTTTGTTATTATTACCAAATAGAGGGTGCTTTGAAACAAACTGTTCTTTATAGTTTTTCTACCTTACATAAAAGTATACATGTGAAATACAAAAAGATTCCCCTAGGGGCCGAAAGGCAGTATAATTCCCAAAGTGGCTAAAAAAAGCACCATGGTGGACATGAGGAGGGGCTGGGTGAAAGACAGAAAGGGTAGATTCCACCTCCAGTACCCTGGTAGCTGTGTTATAACCTAATTGGCTCTGGAGCTGTTTTATTTCTTTCTGATCACAACTCTGCCATCTAGCAATTGTTGGTCTAAATTATTCCTCAGTGCCAAATGCTCAATTTCTCTGAGGTAATGAGTGAAATGTGCAAGAGTGGTGAAAGCCAATGCTTGAAAATGTCTTTGAGGGATGGTTTATTTTTATTTTTATTTTAAAGATTTTATGTATTTATTTGACAGAGAGCGAGCGAGTGAGCTCAAGCAGGGGGAGCGGCAGGCAGAGGTTGAGGGAAAAGCAGGGGCTCGATTCCAGGACTCTGGGGTCATGACCTGAGCCGAAGGCAGATGGTTAACTGACTGAGCACCCAGCCCCCTGGGATGGTTTTATATTTTTATATCTCTAAACTGGTTTACTAAATAGAAGTATATGTAATGGCATCCTGGTTTACTAAATATAAGTATGTGTAATGGCATCCTCAAGAATCTTGTTAAGTCCAGCCATTCCAGAAGGCAGCAGGTATTACCTGTTAAGCCATGTGCATCACTAATAGCCATTTCTGTCCCTCCTTAATTTGAATTACTTGTTAGTTAGGAATCCTCTAGAAATATATGTCCTTTAGAGCAATTTTAAACCTATCATTATATATTGTAGGTCTGCTCTGTCACATTTTCAGTGTTAAAACACCGTTTAATGGCACATTCTGTTTACTATTATGGAAACTTTAAAAAAATGCAAGTCACTTAGGAATGATTTGGGGAGAAATGAAATACTAAGCATTGTGTTTTGTAATCTTAACAGGACTAATGAGAAGCTGGCAGAGACCAGTACCAAACTTCTGGTGGAGACACAGCAAAAAAAGTCTTTGATTAATACTATTGCTATGAGCCCTGTCCTAGAATTGCCTTCTGTTAGAAATATGAATAATAGTTCACTGTTCAATAGATATGTTGCTCCGAGAGAAAACCTAGTGATTCCTACCTCAAGCTCACGGCCTACAAAGAATGGCGTTGAGACTTTCTTGACCAAGGTTAGTTATCTTTTTGCCCTTGGGTTTCAGATTTCTGATATAATTTTTGTTTTTAATTTGGTGAAATTCTGAGTTGTTTAACTAACACACACTAAGTAAAAGTCATAATTATATGCGCTAATAAAGAAATGAGACAGAAATTTTACGATTTTTTTTTAGTTCCTGGAGCTCTTACTTTCAAGAGATACCTATTATTAACTTTATTTAGTAAATATAACTAAACTGACATATTTTACTATTTTTAAGATTTTATTTATTTTATTTTATTTTTTTGAAGATTTTATTTATTTATTTGACAGAGGCACAGTGAGAGAGGGAACACAAGCAAGGGCAGTGGGAGAAGGAGAAGCAGACTTCCCTCCAAGCAGGGAGCCCGAAGTGGGGCTTGATCCCAGGACCCTGGGATCATGACCTGAGCCAAAGGCAGCCGCTTAACGACTGAGCCACCCAGGCGCCCCTAAAGATTGTATTATTTTAGAGAGAGAGAGTGCACAAGAGGGAGAGAGAGCATGCGACTTTCAAGCAGATCCCCCCCCCCCCCCGAGCATGGAACCCTACATAGGGCCCAGTCTCATGACCTGTTTTCTCACATGAGAGTACATTTTTAATTGCTTTCTTACTTATAGCATTTTTTTTTACTTATAACACTTCTATTTCACGTTTTACAAAATGTCTTGAGCAGTTGTAGAGCATTTTCTAAATAGCTAAATCAAGCAAATATTTGATTTTTTTTTTTTCCAGAGAGGGAGTGCAAGCAGGGGGTGAGGAGCAGAGGGTAAGCAGGCTCCATGCTCAGTGTGGAGCCCGATGTAGGGCTTAGTCCCACAACCCTGAGATCGTGACCTGAGCCAAAATCAAGATCAGACACTTAACTGTGACTGAGCCACCCAGACGCCCCACAATTTGAATTCTTAAAAAGAAGTTCACATATATCTACCTTGCCATCAGTTGAATGATTGATGACTAAGATGGGAATGATAGGGAGTCTTTAAATAGCAGCTAGTTTCCTTTGTGTCATTGTTATTAAAATATCCATTTCAATGAATGCACATAGGTTTATGGTTTTGATGGTATATTCACGTTCTTATTAATGTAGACAAAAGTAGCATAGGCTTGTGGTAAATGAGGCCTCAATCTTGTTCCTTCATTCGGCATCCTTATTGTCTTGCTCTCTTCCCTTCTAATTTGAGGACTTTCTTTAGTGTTATGCTTGGATGCCTTTAGATTTTTGGTTTGTGATCACATGAAGTTCATATATAACATCCTATGTATATAGCAGTCTATTTTAAGTTGATGGTTACTTAAGTTCAAACACATTTTAAAAACACTACATTTTTACACCCCACCTTGTTTTATTTATTTGATGTCTTAGTTTACATCTTTTTATTTTGTGTATCCCTTAACTAATTACTGTAGATATAATTGATATTACTACTTTTGTCTTTTAACCTTCATACTGGCTTTATAAAAGTGATTGATCTATTACCTCTACTGTATGTTTGCTTTTACCAATAAAACTTTCTTTTTCTTATTTTAAAAGATTTTATTTATTTGAGAGAGAGAGCAGGGGAAGGGTGGAAAAGCAGGCTTCCCACGGAGCAGGGAGCCTGATGTGGGGCTCGATCCCAGGACCCTGGGATCATGACCTGAGCCGAAGGCAGATGCTTAACCGACTGAGCCACCCAGGCGCCCCCCAATAAAACTTTCTTTCATAATTTTTTTACTTCTAGTTATGGCCTTTCCTTTTTTTTTTTTTTTAAGATTTTATTTATTTATTTGACAGAGACAGCCAGAGAGAGAACACAAGCAGGGTAAGTGGGAGAGAGAGAAGCAGGCTTCCTGCTGAGCAGGGAGCCCGATGTGGGGCTCGATCCCAGGACCCTGGGATCATGACCTGAGTGGAAGGCAGACGCTTAATGACTGAGCCACCCAGGCACCCCTCCTTTTTTTTTTATTTTAATTTATTTATGAGAGAGAGAGGGAGCAGAGCAAGCAAGAGAGAACACAAGTGGGAGGGGAGGGCCAGAGGGAAAGGGAGAAGCAGGCTCCCTGAGCAGGGGGCCTAATGTGGGGCTCGATCCTAGGAGGTCCCTTAACCTATCCTCATTTTTAAAATTCTTTTTTTTCTTTTTGGCTTGGAGGATTTCTACTACCCTGTCTTGCAGATCACTGGTCTGTTCTGCAGCTTTCAATCTGCTGTTGATTCCCTCTGGTGTATTTTTCATTTCAGTTATTGTAGTCTTTAGCTCTGATTGGTTCTTCTTTGTATGTTCTCTTTGTTGAAGTTCTCACTGAATCCATCCATTCTCCTCCCAAGTTTGCTGAGCATCTTTATGACCATTACTTTGAACTCTTTATCAGGTAGACTACTTATCTCTGTTTCATTTAGTTATTTTTCTGAAGTGTTGCATTGTTCATTCATTTGGAACATACTCGCCTGTCTCCTCATTTTGGCTGACTTTCTATGTTTGTTTCTGAAGTTGTTCTTTTCAACTTTTTCCCTCTTTAAAGTATGTTGCTTTGAAGAATGAATGTTAGTTATAAAGTCAAGGAAGAAGAAAACATGTCTAAGTGTTGTCTGGTCATTTTTCTTGTTGGAACTGTGGTGGAGTAGGTGGCAGATGACATTGCTCTTCTTTTTCTGAGTTGAGAACACAGGAGTCAGGCAGATGGAGATAAGCTTAGTAACTTTATTAGTAATACATACTAACAAATAGGAGGATATGGTTTAGGTAGGTAGCCACAGCGAGCTTCCCAGTACTTTATCCCAAATTAGGCACTTCCACACACAGTTGTAATGGAAGGAACAAATGTTTGATGCCCATCCCACAAAGATGAGAGCAGACTTGAATTCATGCTACTATGGCAGGCACATCTTTTTAAAGAAGAGATTTGGAACCATGTATGCATTGCTTAGTGCCTTCTCCCAAATTCACCCTTTAGGTAAATCTCCCTTCCTGTCGTGAGGAAGGTAGAGAAAAGTCCTCACATGGAAATGAAGGTTTACCTATAATTTCTGACTTGATTTAAATTCTAATTAAAGTTAATCATGTCTTTTGTACATACCAACTAATGATGAGAGGTTGGACAGAGCATGCTAGATGGTAAAGAGAAATCTGTTGTGCGTTTTAAATTTTGCTATAAATAACCCACAACATAGGTAACTCATTTGTTGATTGATTTGGATAAACAAAGTTTTATTTGAAGGAAATGAATAATTCTTTCAAGGAAGAATTTCCTCAGTTTCAGGTTCTTTGGTTCGACTAAAGATTTTCTCCTTCAAGTTCCTTGTCCTTTGGTTAAAAAAATTTATGCTTATAAATTGCACATGTTGACTGTTACTAAAAGGAGTTAAGATAACTTCTGTTCCTTTCTTTTTGTTCATGACTTTAAAATTTATACTTTAGTTAGAAAGCTATTTTGTGCCTAATGCCTGAACATTATTGAGCCACATGACAAAGTTTTATGTATTCATATTCTCTGAGTTATAGTTAAAAATGCATGCATTGTTCCTGAATATGAGGAAGTAACTGGCATAAAACTCTAGGCTCAGTAAGACCTAAACCACATTCCTGGCTTGCAGCTAGGTGGTTTTTTGACCTCAGGCAAACTGCAATCTCTCTGGGGCCTTTTTGTCTCTTATGTAAAATTAGGGACTTTGACGAAGTGAGTGACTTTTATACCTTTGGAAAAACTTTTTTCCCAAAGAATAGAACTTGAATTTTTTTTTTTTTTTGCATTAAACTGTATTATATAAAACAGAGACAGGTAGAGCTGTTTAGCTAAAGGAGAGATGAGACTACACCTGTAGACTTCCTTGTCCCTCAATCCTGCTTTGTCCCCAGTGGAACGTTAGATTACTATGGGCATAGTTTGAAAACTAACAGTTATGAGAAAATCCTTCTAGTTAATAATTCTTCAAATTAAAATTTGCTGATACATTGGTACATTGTTTTTCTGTGTATAATTTTCTTACCCGCCTATATTTTTGATAAATGGAAAAGTATAAATAAAATTGCAGATGTGTTCTATTTATTAATGGACTTCAAGCTATTTCTACGAAGCACAATTCTTACCTTGAAATAAACAAAGGTCACAGAAGTAAATATTTAGGAAAAGAGCTTTTGGGGAAAAGATAATAACATTACATTGGTAGTTCCTTAAGTCACGTCATATGAAAAAGTAGTTTATATTTTACATAGTATTTGTTAATGGTATTATAAAATTGCTTCAATAAAAGTTTCTCCCATCAAGTGGTATTGAGTTATTAATTTTACAAGGCCTGTCTAGTAATGTTGTCAGATTATTCGTTTTATAAATCCTGAATATAATGTTACTGTCAAAAAGTGTTGTGGTTCCTCAAAAAATTAAAAATAGAAATATGATACAATTCAATACTTCCACTACTGAGTATTTACCCAAAGAAAATGAAAACACTAATTCGAAAAGTTGTATGCACCCCTGTGTTTTTTGAAACATTATTTACAATAACGAGAGTATGGAAGCAACCTCAGTGTCCATCAATAGACGAATGGATAAAGAAGATGTGTTATATGTATATAATGAAATATTACTCAGCTATAAAAAAGAATGGGATCTTGCCATTTGTGACAACATTGGTAGACCCAGTATTTTGCTAAGTGAAATAACTCAGAGAAAGGCAAATACCATATGATTTCACTTATGCATGGAATCTAAAAAACTAAACTACTAATAGCCTAGTTCGACTTAATTTCTCTATCTTCTGGAAGCCTTACCCATAACATTAAATAATCCATTAACACGTGTTTCGTACATTGCAGGTACTATATACTATATCCTCACAATAAAATAAGCTAGAACAAAAATGTTATTAAGAAAAACATAAGAGAAAAGACACTCCAATGCAGTATCAAAAAAAGTCCATGTGTAAGTAGAGTAGACCTGTACCGTTCAAACACACGTTGGTCAAGGATCAACTGTATATTACAAGTATTCCCATCTAGAATGTTCTTCCTTAGACCTTTCTTATAAAAGGTATCCTTTCATTCAATGCCCAAAATGGGGTCTAAAGTAGGGTACTGAGGGGTGCCTTGGTGGCTCAGTCAGTTAAGTGTCTGTCTTCAGCTCAGGTATGATTCCAGGGTCCTGGGACAGAGCCCCACTTCAGGCTCTCTGCTCAGTGAGAGTCTGCTACACCCTCTCCCTCGGCCCTTCCCCCCACTCGTGCACTCTCTCTCTCTCTAGCTCTCATTCTCAAATACATAAAACTGCTGTAAACATTGGGATGCAGGTGCCCCTTCGGATCACTACATTTGTATCTTTGGGGTAAATCCTAGTAGTGCAATTGCTGGGTCATTGGGTAGCTCTATTTTCAAGTTTTTGAGGAACCTCCATACTGTTTTCCAGAGTGGCTGTCCCAGCTTGCATTCCCACCAGCAGTGTAAGAGGGTTCCCCGTTGTCTGCATCCCTGCCAACATCTGTTGTTTCCTGACTTGTTCATTTTAGCCATTCCAGCAGGTGTGAGCTGATATCTCATTGTGGTTTTGATGTGTATTTATTTCCCTGATGCCGAGTGATGTTGGGCATTTTTTCAAGTGTCTGTTGACCGTTTGAATGTCTTCTTTGGAGAAATGTCTGTTCACGTCTTCCATCCGTTTCTTGACTGGATTATTTGTTCTTTGGGTGTTGAGTTTGATAAGTTCTTTCTATATAGAGTTTGCATACTAGCCCTTTATCTGACATGTCATTTGCAAATATCTTCTCCCATTCTGTCAGTCGTCTTTTGTTTTTGTCGACCGCTTCCTTTGCTGTGCAAAAGCTTTTTATCTTGATGAAGTCTTTGTTTCCCTTGCCTTTGGAGATGTGTCTAGCAAGAAGTTGCTGTGGCCCAGGTCACAGAAGTTGCTGCCTGTGTTCTCCTCCAGGAGTTTGATGGGTTCCTGTCTCACATTTAGGTCTTACATCCATTTTGAGTCCATTTTTGTGTATGGTGTAAGAAAATGGTCCAGTTTCATTCTTCTGCGTGTGGCTGTCCACTTTTCCCAACACCATTTGTTGAAGGGACTGTCTTTTTTCCCTTGGCTGTTCTTTCCTGCTTTGTCGAAGATTAGTTGACCATAGAGTTGAGGGTCCGTTTCTGGGTTCTCTGTTCTGTTTCATTGGCCCATGTGTCTGTTTTTGTGCCAGTACCATACTGTCTTGATGATTACAGCTTTGTCATAGAATTTGAGGTCCGGAATTGTGATGCCACCAGCTTTGGTTTTCTTTTTCAACATTCCTTTGGCTATTCGGGGTCTTTCCTGGTTCCGTACAAATTTTAGGATGATGTGTTCCAGCTCTGTGAAACAAGTTGATGGTATTTTGATAGAGATTGCATTGAATGCACAGATTGCTCTGGGTAGCGGTAGCATAGACATTTTAACAAATTTGTTCTTCCAATCCATGAGCATGGAGCGTTTTTCCATTTCTTTGTGTCTTCCTCAGTTTCTCTCATGAGTTTTCTATAGTTTTCATAGTACAGATCCTTTGCCTCTTTGGTTAGGTTGATTCCTAGGTATCTTATGGTTTTTGGTGCAATTGTAAATGGGTTCGACTCCTTAATTTCTCTTTCTTCTGTCTCATTGTTAGTGTATAGAAATGCAACTGATTTCTGTGCATTGATTTTATATCCTGCCACTTTGCTGAAATCCTGTATGAGTTCTAGCAATTTGGGGGTGGAGTCTTTTGGGTTTCCCACCTAGAGTATTATGTCACCTGCAAAGAGTGAGAGTTTGACTTCTTCTTTGCCAATTCTGATACGATTTATTTCTTTTCATTGTCTGATTGCTGAGGCTAGGACTTCTAGTACTATGTTGGACAGCAGTGGTGAGAGTGGACATCCCTGCCGTGTTCCTGACCTTAGGGGAAAAGCTCGCAGGTTTACCCCATTGAGAATGATATATGCTGTGGGCTTTTCATACATGGCTTTTATGGTATTGAGGTATGTGCCCTCCATCCCTGCACCGTTATGAGTTTTAATCAAGAAAGCATGCTGTACTTTGTCAAATGCTTTTTCTGCATCCATTGAGGGGATCATATGGTTCTTGTCCTTTCTTTTATTAATGTAGCGTATCACGATGATTGATTTGCAGATGTTGAACCACCTTTGCAACCCAGGAATAAGTCCCACTAGGTTGGGGTGAATAATCCTCTTAATGTACTGTTGGCTCCTATTGGCGAGTATGTTGATGAGAATTTTTGCATCCGTGTTCATCAGGGATATTGGTCTGTAATTCTCCTTTTTGGTGGGGTCTTTGTCTGGTTTTGGGATCAAGGTAATGCTGGCCTCATAGAAAGAGTTTGGAAGATTTCCTTCCATTTCTATTTTTTGAAACAGCTTCAGAAGAATAGGCATTAATTCCTCTTTAAGTGTTTGTTAGAACTCCCCAGGGAAGCCATCCGGCCCTGGAGTTTTGTTTCTTGCGAGATTTTTGATTACTGCTTCAATTTCCTTGCTGGTTGTGGGTCTGTTCGGGTTTTCTGTTTCTTCCTGTTTCAGTTTTGGTAGTTTCTATCTCTCTAGGAATGCATCCATTTCTTCCAGATTGCCTAGTTGGTTGGCGTATCGTCGTTCCTAATATGTTCTTAAAATTGTTTGTATTTCCTTGGTGTTGGTTGTGATCTCTCCTCTTTCATTCAGGATTTTATTTATTTGGATCCTTTCTCTTTTCTTTTTGCTAAGTCTGGCCAGGGGTTTATCGATCCCATTAATTCTTTCAAAGAGCCAGCTCCTAGTTTCGTTGCTGTGTTCTACTGTTCTTTTGGTTTCTATTTCATTGATTTCTGCTCTGATCGTTATTAATTCTCTTCTCCTGCTGGGTTTCGGCTTTATTTGCTGTTCTTTCTCCAGCTCCTTTAGGTGTAAGGTTAGGTTGTGTATTTAGGACCTTTCTTGTTTCTTGAGAAAGGCTGTTGTTGCTCTCTACTTCCCTCCCCGGACTGCCTTTGCTGCATCCCAAAGGCTTTGAACAGTTGTGTTTTCATTTTCCTTTGTTCCCATGAATTCTTTTAATTCTTCTTTAATTTCCTGGTTGACCCATTCATTCTTTAATAGGATGCTCTTACATTCCATGTATTTGAGTTCTTTCCGAATTTCCTCTTGTGATTGAGTTCAAGTTTCAAGGCGTTGTGGTTGAAACTCTGCAGGGAATGATCCCCTACTTTTGGTACCGGTTGAGACCTGATTTGTGACCCAGTATGTGATGTCTTCTGGAGAAAGTTCCATGTGCACTCGAGAAGAATGTGTATTCTGTGGCTTTAGGTTGGAATGCTCTGAATCTATCAGTGAAGTGCATCTGGTCCAGTGTCGACCTCAGAGAGTCGTGGACCTGGGGCGGTGAAGGAACTGAGGAAAAGAGATGCCAGTTTTGCGAGGCACAGGGGACCCCGAGCAATCAGCCCAAGGTCCCGAGGTTTATTTTCCATAATCTTATATACCTTCTACAGCGCTATAGATCTCTAATGATTTACAGCATGGGCTTAGTAAGGCACATTCTTCCATGTACATAGGATTAGTCCCGCGTGTATGATAAGAATCTTTAAAGCAGGACAAGGGAACAAAGAGGGGAGTGCACAGTGTGCTATTTACAGGGCAAGGGAACCAAGAGGGGAGTGCACAGTGTGCTGTTTACAGGTGGCTTCCTATCTACAAAACATCTTCTGCTGCGTACTTTAGAACAGACCACACACGTCCCAAGGGCAATTCACTCTGATCCTTTCGGCTTATTTTTAACCCAGCAAATCGAGTTTTCTCAGAGATCTCGGAGTCTGAACGAACATGCACCAGTGGTTGTTGTGGAGGTCTGTTTCCCACAGTCCAGTGTGTCATTCACTGTTATTATTGTATCATCATCAATGTGTTTCTTTAATTTTATTATTAATTGGTTTATGTCATTGGCTGCTCCCATGTTAGGGGCACACATATTTACAATTGTTAGATCTTCTTGTTGGATAGACCCCTTTAAGTCATTATGATAGTGTCCTTCCTCATCTCTTATTACAGTCTTTGGTCTAAAATCTAATTTGTCTGGTACAAGGATTGCTACCCCAGCTTTCTTTTGATGTCCATTAGCATGATAAATGGTTTTCCACTCCCTCACTTTCAATCTGGAGGTGTCCTTGGGTCTAAAATGAGTCTCTTGCAGACAGCATATCGATGGGTCTTGCTTTTTTATCCAATCTGATACCCTGCATCTTTTGATTGGGGCATTTGGCCCATTTACATTCAGGGTAACTATTGAAAGATACGAATTTAGTGCCATTGTACTATCTGTAACGTCACTGTTTCTGTACATTGTCGCTGTTCCTTTCTGGTCTGTGTTACTTTGGGGCTCTCTCTGCGTAAAGGATCCCCTTTAATATTTCTTGCAGGGCTGGGTTAGTGATCACAAATGTTTTAGTTTCTGTTTGTCCTGGAAACTCTTTCTCTCTCCTTCAAGCTTGAATGACAGCCTTGCTGGATAAATACAGTACTCTTGGCTGCATATTTTTCTCGTTTAGCACCCTGAATATATCATGCCAGTCCTTTCTGGCCTGCCAGGTCTCTGTGGTTAGGTCTGCTGCCAGTCTAATGTTTCTACCCTTGTCGGTTAAGGACCTCTTGTGCTGAGCTGCTTTCAGGATTTTCTCTTTGTCTCTGAAATTTGCAGGCTTCACTACTCTATGTTGAGGTGTGGACCTGTTTTTATTGATGTTGAAGGGGGTTGGGGTTTCTGTGCCTCCTGGATTTGAATGCCTGTTTCCTTCCCCAGATTAGGGAGGTTCTCTGCTATAATTTCTCAAATATACCTTCTGCCACCCCCCCCTTTCCTCTTCTTCTGGGATCCCAATTATTCTACTATTGTTCCACTTTATGGTATCACTTATCTCCTGAATTCTCACCTCATGATCCAGTAGTTGTTTATCTCTCTTTTTTTCTCAGTTTCTTTATTCTCCATCATTTTTTAAATTTTTTTAAATTTTTTAAAAAGATTTTATTTATTTATTTGACAGAGAGAGACACTGCAAGAGAGGGAACACAAGCAGGGGGCATGGGAGAGGAAGAAGCAGGCTTTCCGCTGTACAGAGAGCCCGACGCGGGGCTCGATCCCAGGACCATGGGATCATGACCTGAGCCAAAAGCAGACACTTAACGACTGAGCCACCCAGGTGCCCCTATACTCCATCATTTTATTTTGTCTTCTGCATCACTACTTCTCCTTTCTGCCTCATTTATCATAGCAGAGCCTCCAATTTTTTTTTTTATTTTAAATACATAATTTTTATTAAGTATAGCTCAGTCCGTCTGGAAAAGATAAGTAAATAATGTTTTATTGGGGCGCCTGGGTGCCTCAGTCATTACGCATCTGCCTTCGGCTCAGGTCATGATCCCAGGGTCCTGGGATCGAGCCCCGCATTGGGCTCCCTGCTCTGCGGGCGCCTGCTTCTCCCTCTGCCCCTCCCCCTGCTTGTGTCCCCTCTCTCGCTGGTCTCTCTGTCAAATAAATAAATAAAATCTTTAAAAAAATAATGTTTCATTTCACCATTACCCATATGTATATGATAAATTTTTTAAAATTTCATTTTATTTTAAAGAACATATTTATTTATTTGCCACAGAGACAGAGATAGTGAGAGAGAGAGCACAGAGAGGGAGAAGCAGACTCCCCGCTGAGCAAGGAGCCCATGGGTTCGATCCCAAGACCCTGGGATTATGACCTGAGCCGAACGCGGCCGCTTAACCAACTGAGCCACCCAGGCACTCCTGAAATTTCTCTTCAGTTAGCTGACATATGATATATCATTAGTTTCAGATGTAGTGTTCAGTTAATCATCAGTTGTATATAACACCCAGTGCTCTGCACATCACGTGCCCTCCTTCATGCCCATCCCCCCACCCACCTCCCCTCCAGCAAACCTCAGTTTGTTTCCTATAGTTAAGAGTCTCTCATGGTTTGTTTCCCTCTCTGGTTTCTTCCCATTTTAGTTTTCTCTCCCTTCCCCTACGATTCTCTGCACTTTTTCTTATATTTCACATATGTATGAAACCATATGATAATTGTCTTTCTCTGATTGACTTTTCTCTCCGCATAATACCCTCCATTTCCATCCACGTCAATGTAAATTGTAAGATTTCATCCTTTTGATGGCGTAGTAATATTCCATTGTATGTATATATACCACATCTTCTTTATCCATTCATCTGTCGATGGACATTTGGGCTGTTTCCACAGTTTGGCTATTGTGGATATTGCTGCTATAAAAATTGGTGTCCAGGTGCGCCTTCTGATCACTACATTCGCATCTTTGGGGTAAAGACCTTGTAGTACAATTACTGGGTCATTGGGTAGCTCTATTTTTAACTTCTTGAGGAACCTCCATACTGTAGAGCCTCCATTTTTTACTGCATCTCATTAATAGCCTTTTGATTTCGATTTGTTAAGCTTTTAGTTCTTTTATTTCTCCAGAAAGGCATTCTGTAGTGTCTTCTGTGCTTTTTCAAGCCCAGCTAGCATCTTTATAATTGTTATTCCAAGCTCTAATTCCAACATCCTACTTTTATCCATACTGATTAGGTCCCTGTCAGTCAGTACTGTCTCTTGTTCTCTTATTTGAGGTGAGTTTTCCCATCTAGTCATTCTGTCTAGAGAAGAATAGATGAATGAGAGAACGAAATACTAAAATAGCAACAACGACCCCAGAGAAATCTACTCTTAACAAATCAGAGGAGACCTGAAACCAAAAAAATAGATAAGAATTAAAGGCGAAAGAGAATATAATCAGACAGGTGATGAGAACAGAGCAATACAGTAGATTCTGGGTATATTTTGGTCTGTTTGTTAGAAGAAACTACACCCCAAAATTGTAAAGAAAGAAAAACTTCTGTATATGCAAAAATAAAATTAAATACAATGAAAGTATAGAATGTAATTATAAAAATGAACATTGAAAAAGTTTTAAAAAACGAGTTGATAAAATAAGAAATTGGTTGAAAAGGAAAACAAAAATTACAATTGAGAGATTGAGGAATCATGAGAAAAAGCCATGAATTCTATATAGTATTTTCCTCTAGTGCTGGAGTTTTGCATTTCTGTGTGATCGGTAAACTTGGTCTTAGCCGGATGTTCTTGCTGATTTTCTGGAGGACAGGCCTGTGGTGCTGATTCTCAGGAGTCTTTGCTCCAGCAGTACTGCACTGCCCTTGCCAGGGGGCCAGGCTAAGTCCGGGCCTCGGGATTGCTCTATGTGGCTTTTGTTCCCTGAAGGCTTTCCACACCACTTTATAGGATGAGAATGAAAATGTCAGCCTCCCAGTGTCCAGCCCGGGAGCTGAAAGCTGGCACCCTCCACTCCTCAGTGTGCCCTCATGGAGAAGCTGTCAATCACTCTCGCCTCCCTGGTTTCTGTCTGCATTCTGTGTACACCCAGCCTGTGACTGAACATTTTTATCTCAGCCATGCAACCCCCTTTGGAGTTTCCAAACTTTGCAGTCTCCTGTGGCATGCATTCGTGCCACTCCTCCTGGGAGAGGGAGGGAGGTCTTGCCCTGGTTCTGCCACTTGTATGGCCCCTGCTCTGAGAGCGGTCGCCCAACTGGCTGCAGTTTGTGGTTTATGGCAACACTGAGCTGAAAGCCCCCTCCTCAGCTCTCTGATTGCAGCCGGCTTCACTGCTCAAATGCCTGGGAACTCTCCCATACTCAGGCACCCCCATTCTTTCTGTGACCCTGGGGATCCTGAGATAAGGCCGTCCCACCTAGGATTCCACCCTGCTTCTGCACCTGAGTGCCTTTCAAGCAGGATGTCCCTCACCGGAGCAGACTTCTACAAGTTCTGATTTGCACACCACTGCTTTATCACTTTCTGATAGCTGGCTTATGGAGGCTCCCTCCCCCCCACGGTTTATCTTCCTATGGATCACCGCCGATTCGCTTCTCCACACCTCCTACCTTGTAGAAAGTGGTCGCTTTCCTATTTGTAGAATTGCAACAGTTCTTTTCTTAGATCTCAGGTTGAGTTCACAGGTCTTCAGAATGATTTGAAAGCTATCCAGCTGAATTCCAGGGACCGGACAAAACTACGGTCCTCTACTCCTCCGCCATCTTCCTCTTCTTCCAGAAAGTATGTATATTCAATAGACCAATATTAATTGTACTTTTTATCAGATTCATCTAAATAGCATTACATATGTTTCTTCTCAGTTACCTAAGATTAAAATAAGTAGGGATTTATTTTATTTATGTCATTATCTTTCTATTTCAGCAATCCCTAACTTAGTTTTAGTCTCTAAAAGTGTTATTTAAAGACCACATTTCATAAGCTATATATAGTTCCTACAATAATGTCTCTTGTTTAACTTGAACATTATAAATAATATTTGACTTATTTCAGATGGACATATCTCAGCAGGAGATGGAAAGGAATATAACTAGAGAACTAGAAGGTATGTTGCCAAATTTATGAATTAAGATGGTCATTGATTTCTGAAATAAACTATGAATAGTAAATGGCATCCCTTTCCATGGTTTGGATAATAGGTACTACATTAATTTTTTTAAATATATAGCCAATAAAAAATGTAAAGCATTAACATAATGATGAACTTACTTATTCCTCATTTAGTCATCGTGTTCATTCAGACTTTAAAAAATATCCAAATGTCTATGTATCTATTATTATTTCTGGCTATAATCTTCCTTCACTTCTGCCATTCCTATGGAACCGTCAACCTGAATATGTGGGCTTTCTCAAATTCTTGTTTCTGCTAGTGGTATAAGACCAAAAAACTCAGACTTGTCTTAGTAATAGTTAAGCAACTATAGTCCATATAGCTGTCACTTGACAGGTGATATTTAAATCTCCAGTCATTGGTTTACCTTTTGCCATTGAATAAAATTCCAAGTTCCTTATATGGAATAAAAACACCCAAGTCAATTTGGTTCTTGCCAGATTATTCAGCCTTCTCTGTCGCTACTTACCCTACTCTGTTGCTTTGCTCTAGCACCTCTTCAGCGTAGACTACTTGCAATTCCACAAGTGTTCTTCCTCACTCTTTGTATATGTTCTTTGTATATGTGTCTTCCCTCCACCTGGCCCACTTTTTCCTTGTACTTCAGGTATCAACTTACATATCACCTCCACCAAAAAGCAGGCAGTATTGATAGAAAACTAGGATGTCCCTTTTGTGTGTTCTTATAGTGTCTTGTTTTATACCTGTCATGGTATATTCAACTCTAAAATTGCCTGTTTGATTTTTCAGTTTCTAGTATATGATTGTTCAGGGGTGGGCTCTGTCATCATCTTGTAATTTCATCTTGTAATGAGAAAACTAGAAGCTCTGATATTTATCCACAATAGCAATTAACTCACTGGGCAACCATGAGCAAAATATATTTAAAAGTAATCTTGTATTTTATATTGTAGTTCTATGTAGATGTTTTTCATTCTTTTTAACACTCATAAGGCTTCAACTTTGTTTTTTACTAACTTGTAGTTAACTACAAAGTATTTTAGATAAAGAATGTAATTCTTTTTCTTTTCAGCTGCTGCTGAATTTGAATCAGACTCATGGTGTATGACCTCCTCTTTAGAATCTACTTATGAATCACATGTAAATGACGATCTACTAGTGAAATCTTCAAAAGAATATTTACAGATTTTGAAGAAAAATTATATGTTCTGAAAGACAAACATTAAAAATTTATTTACTGGATGTTTGTATAACATCTTAATTGTGTCCTACTAAACATATCGTGTGAAAATCTTGAATAAAGGAAAATAGTTCTGGATCATGTGTGTAATGAAAGTTTATATAATATTTTAAGCTATGTTTCTTGGCACCTAATTAACTTTTAAGCAGGTTTTATACATGGAGACCAGCACTGTTGGGTTTTACATGCTTCAAGCTGCCCAAATACCAGCTTTTTAAACAGCACCCAACCAACCAAATTGTCATTAGTACTTCAGGGGTGTTAATTGATAGCCTTTTAGTATTTTCCAGTTTATATTACTACATATGGACCTGGAGATTTACACAGACATCATTTTGATATATTGCTGCTAAGGCTATTGTCAATGTTTGTATGTATTACAATTTTTATAGTGCCATAAAACCTATGTATAATTTTAATTTTAAGTACTGATTCATAGCTCTTTCCTCATGGTGAAATAAGATTTGCCTAAAACTTTTCACCTTTTCTGTTTATTTTTGATTTACTTTTTGAAGACAGTCTTAAAATTAGAGAAAAGAAAAATTAGAGAAAGAGAAAAGAACGTTTTCCCCCAGAACCATTTGCAAGTAAATTGTTAGATTATGCCTGATTGCCATAGCATTTATATCCTACAAATCAGTACATTCCACATGACTACTGTACAACCCTGACAAGTGACAAAACTTAAAAATATGACCCTGACAATCAGACAATTAGCTCTAATACAATTAACCCTTGAATAATGTGGGGGTTAGGGGCACTGACCCATTGCAGTCAGAAATACGTGAATAACTTTTGACTCCCCAACTTTTGACTTTACTAATAATCTGCTGTTGACCAGAAAACTTACTGGTACCAGAACAGTCAATGAAACTGTGTTTTGTGTGTTATATGTATTCCATATTATATTCTTCCAATAAAGTAAGCTAGAGAAAAGAAAATGTTATTTAAATCATAAGAGAAAATACATTTACAGTACTATCATGTATTTATTGAAAGCATCTGCATATAAGTGCACCCATTCAAACCATGTCAACTATACATTCTATCATTTTTTTTTTAAAGATTTTATTTATTTGACAGTGAGAGCACAAGTAGGCAGAGCGGCAGGCAGAGGGAGAGGGAGAAGCAGGCTCCCCACTGAGCAGAGAGCCCGACATGGGGCTCGATCCCAGGACCCTGGAATCATGACCTGAGCTGAAGGCAGACGCTTAACCAACTGAGCCACCCAGGCACCCTGTACATTCTATCATTTAATCCTCATATTTCTAAGTTTTGTCACTTGTCTGTAATATCCTATACGCAAGGAAGGTCCTGTTCAGAGCCATGTATTTAATTCAGATGTTGTGTCTCTTAGTTCCTTCAGTTTAGAATCGTTCCTTAGTCTTTCCTTAATTTTCACAACTTTTAATCTTTTAAACAGTTAATTCCAGTAATGTAGAATGTCTTTCAATGTGGGTTTTTCTTATGTCTCCTTATGATAAAATTCAGATCAGGGACGCCTGGGTGGCTCAGTTGGTTAAGCAACTGCCTTCGGCTCAGGTCATGATCCTGGTGTCCTGGGATCAAGTCCTGCATCAGGCTCCCTGCTCAGTGGGAAACCTGCTTCTCCCTCTGCCTGCCGCTCCCCCTGCTTGTGTTTTCTCTCTCTCTCTGACAAATTACAAAAAAGAAAAAAACAACACCAAGAAAAAAACAACTTTAAAAAAGTTCAGATCAGGGGAGCCTGGGTGGCTCAGATGGTTAAGCATCTGCCTTCGGCTCAGGTCATGATCCCAGGGTCCTGATATCGAGTCCCACATCGGGCTCCCTGCTCCTTGGGAGCCTGCTTCTCCCCCCCCTCCTCTGTCTCTCATGAATAAATAAATAAAATCTTTTTAAAAAAATCATTTCATACATTTTTAGCAAGAGTATGAAGTGGTCCTCTACTCTTCTCATTGCATCCTATCATGAGACCTACAATTTTGATTTGTCCCATTGTTGGTCATGTTAGCATTGATCCTGGAGGTAATATCTGCCAGGTTTCTCCTCTGGAATGTTAACTTTCCACTTTATAATTAATTAGTATTTTGGGGGAAGTACTTTGAGACATGTAAATATCTCCTTTCTCAGACACCCTGTGCCAGGCCACGTCTTCTGCAGATGATTGACTGCCCCCACAGGCTCTGAAAACCCATGCTGGGCTGTTCTTTCCCTTCAGTCTGCAATAGCACATTCTATGTTGTTGTCCTTTCAGGGGTGTTCCAACACTGTGCAGGGTGGCTCTCCCACTTTTATGCCTTCCCCATTCTATCCAGGCTCCAACACCTCACTCAGGGCCACCACAGATCCCTGTTTCTGTTTCTATGCTTTTGAACTGAAAATGTGGAAATAGAAAGAATAAAGGGGGAAAGGCTCCATAGGTCTTTTATAATCAACTTGTCAAGCTTTACAAAGCAATGATTCTGATTAGAATTGCATTGAATCTATAGATAGTTTATAGGGAAAAGACATAATACTGAGTTTTCCTAACAGTATTTTAATTGATTAACTCTCAATGTTTAAAAAATTTCTTATAAAGGTCCTGCAGATATTTTTTAGATTTATTCCCAGTTATTTAATATTTTGACCCCATTATAAATGTTATTTTAAAAAATCAATTTCATTTCCTGTTTGTTGCTAGCTTATAGAAATAAAATTACTTTGCATATTGAGCTTAGATTCACCTATCTTGCTAAACTGTCTTATTTTATTGTTTCCCACAATTCTGGAGGCTGGGAAGTCCAAAATCAAGGCACTGGCAGATTCAGTGTCCAGTGAGGGCCGGCTTCCTGGTTCATGGATGCTGGTCTTCCTCTGTTTCCTCATAAGGCACAGGGCCACGGGAGCTCTCTCAGGTATCCTTTATTTATAAGGGCACTAATCCCATTCATGAGGGCTCCACCTTCATGACTTAATCACTTCCCAAAGCCCCCACCTCCAAATATTATTACATTGAACATTAAGACCTAATACATGAATTTGGGAGTGGGGGGAACAAATATTCAGTCTATAGCAAGGCTGTTCCTTGTTCCTGGCCATGTAAGCCTCCACAATATGGCTGCTTGCTTCATGAGGCCAACAAGGAGAATTTCACTGCAGAGAGGCCTCAGTCCTCTTTTAAGGGCTTCACCTGCTTAAATCAGGCTTACACAGAATAATCCCCTTCTGATTAACTCAAAATTAACAATTGTATCTGCAAAATTCCGTTACATTTGCCATTTTCTAATGGCTAGAGTCAAGTCACAGATCTTGGCTACACTTAAGGGAAAAGGATTATAAAAGCTGAGAACACCACAGGGCATTTATTATGGGGTCACCTAGGGTCTTTCTGTTACAAATATATTAACAAAGTTCCCTTATACTACTAGTTTTCTAAGTTTTATCATGAATGTTGAAAGATAATAGATGTTTGTTTTGCATATATTGAGATAATTTTTTAAAAATTTGTCAATGTGGTGAATTACATTATGTGCTCATGTGAAACCAGCCTTGCGTTTCTTAGGTAAACTGAATTTAGTTGTGATTTCATTCGTCTGTTGCATACATTGCCACTCTTGATATGATGATATCTTGGTGAGGGTTTTCTTCTCTCTGTTCATGGATAATGATAATGCAAGGAGTTTTGAATACTTTTAACTCAATTTGCATGGCTCCAAACTAATGTGTATTGTTGCTTTGTGTTTTAATTCTCTCTTGTATCTTTAAAAAATACTCGACATTTTTATAGCTTTTATATGATACTGTCAGCGTCCATTTAAACTGAACTACATATTTATTTTTTTTCCCTGTCCTCTTGCATCTCAGAATTTCTATTTGGGATTATTTTTCTTCCATTTGTTTATGTACATTCTTTAAAATTTTCATGAGTGAGAACTGCCAGGTAATGAATCTCTGTTTAAAATGTCTTTATTGGGCTCCTGGGTGGCTCAGTTGATTAAGTGTCTGCCTTTGGCTCAGGTCAGGATCCCAGGGTCCTGGGATTGAGCCCCACTTCAGGCTCACTGCTCAGCATGGAGTCTGCTTCTCCCTCTCTCCCTGCCCCTCCACCCACTTGTTCTCCCTCTCTCGCTCCTTCTCTCTCACTCTCTTCCAAATAAATAAAATCTTTAAAAAATAAATAACAATGTCTTTATTTCCTCTTACTCTTGATATACATTTTCACAGCATAGAGAATCCTAGGTGAATAGTTATTTTCTTTGATCCTACAGAAAATGTCATTCCACTGCCCTTTGTCTTTCATAATTGCTCTTTAGAAAATAGCTGTTTGCCTGTTTCTCCTTTGAACATAATCTGTTCCCCACTCTGCTCCTTTTCCCCACAGTTTTTGGTGGCTTTAAAGATTTTACTCTTGGGGGGGAGAAAAGAATTCTTTTTCTTTGTGTGTTTACTGCAGTTACGCTATTATGGGTCTAGATTTGGATGTCTTGCTATTTATCTTAATATTCATAATGTTCCATAATGAGAATTCCATTTACAAGAGCTCCAAAAACCATAATATACCTAGGCATAAACCTAACCAAACAGGTAAAGGATCTATACTCTAGAAACTACAGAACACTTATGAAAGAAATTGAGGAAGACACAAAGAGATGGAAAAACATTCCATGCTCATGGATTGGAAAGATAAATATCGTTAAAATGTCTATGCTACCCAGAGCAATTTAAACTTTCAATGCAATCCCTTTCTAAATACCATTGACATTTTTCACAGAGCTGGAACAAATAATCCTAAAATTGCTATGGAACAGAAAAGACCCCGAATTGCCAGGGGAATGTTCAAAAAGAAAACCAAAGCTGGAGGTATCACAATGCCTGACTTCAAGCTATATAACAAAGCTGTAGTTAAGACAGTATGGTATTGGCACAAAAACAGACACATAGATCAATGGAACAGAGTAGAGACCCCAGAAATGGACTCTCACCTCTACGGTCAACTAATCGTCGACAAAGCAGGAAAGAACATCGAATGGGAAAAAAAAGACAGTCTCTTCAATAAATGGGGCTGGGAAAACTCGACAACCACATGCAGAAGAATGAAACCAGACCATCCTCTTACTCCATACACAAAGATAAAATGGGTGAAAGACCTCAATGTGAGACAGGAATCCATTAAATCCTAGAGGAGAACATAGGCAATAACCTCTTTGACACTGGCCACAAGAACTTTTTCAAGTCACGTCTCTAAAGGCAGGAGAAACAAAAGCAAAAATGAACGTTTGGGACTTCATCAAGATAAAAAAGCTTTTGCTCATCAAAGGAAGCAGTCAACAAAACTAAGAGGCAATCCAGAGAATGGGAGCAGATATTTGCAAATGACATTTCAGATAACGGGCTGATATCCAAGATCTATAAAGAACTTCTCAAACTCAACACCCAAAAAACAAACCAGTCAAGAAATGGGCAGGGGCGCCTGGGTGGCTCAGTCGTTAAGCGTCTGCCTTCTGCCTTCGGCTCAGGTCATGATCCCAGGGTCCTGGGATCGAGTCCCACATCAGGCTCCCTGCTCGGCAGGAAGCCTGCTTCTCCCTCTCCCACTCCCCCTGCTTGTGTTCCTGCTCTCGCTATCGCTCTCTCTTTCAAATAAATAAATAAAAATCTTTAAAAAAAAAAAAAAAGAAATGGGCAGAAGATATGAAAAGACACTTCTCTGAAGAAGACATACAAATGGCTAAGAGACACATAAAAAAAGTTCAACATCGCTAGCCATCAGGGAAATCCAAATCAAAACCACATTGAGATACCACCTTACACCAGTTAGAATGGCCAAAATTAACGAGACAGGAAACAAGTGTTGGCAAAGTTGTGGAAAAGGGGGAACCCTCTTGCACTGTTGGTGGGAATGCAAGCTTGTACAGCCACTCTGGAAAACAGTATGGAGGTTCCTCAAGACATTAAAAATAGAGCTACCCTATGACCCAGCAATTGCACTACTAGGTATTTAGCCCAAAGATACGTAGGCAGTAAAAAGAAGGGGCACATGCACCCCATAGTTCATAGCAGCAATGTCCACAATAGCCAAACTGTGGAAGGAACTGAGAGGCCCTTCAGCAGATGAATGGATAGAGAAGATGCGGTACATATATACAACGGAATATTACTCACCCATCAGAAAGGATGAATACTCACCATTTGCATTGACATAGATGGAAATGGAGGGGATTATGCTAAGCGAAATAAGTCAAGTTCCTATGTGGAACATAAGGAATAGAGCGGAGGACCACAGGGGAAGGGAGGGAAAACTGAATGGGAAGAAATCATGAATAGACTCAGAAGGCATTATGCTAAGTAAGCAAGAGAAAGATAAACACTGCATGATACCATGTATATGTGGAATCTAAAAAAAATGTTTTTGAACTTGAACTCATATAAACAGAGTAAAATGGTGGTTGCAGGGGCTGGAGAGTGGGGAAAATGTGTAGAGGTTGGTAGAAGCACACAAGCTTTTAGTTATAACATGAATAAGGTTGGAAGATCTAATGCATAACATGGTGGCTATAGTTGATAATTCTGTGTTGTATAATTGAAATTTGCTAAGAAACTAAAACAAGTGTTCTCACCAATAAATAAATACATAAATACATAAATACATAAATAAATAGATAAATATGTAGGGGGCAGAATGCATTAATTAACTAGATTGTGAGAATCCTTTCACAATGTATACATATATCAACTCATCACATTGCACATTTTTAAAAGTCTTTATTTAAATTCTAGTTAGTTAACATACCATGCAGTATTGGTTTCAGGAGTAGAATTCAGTGTTTCATCACTTACATACAACACCCAGTGTTCATCATAACAGGTGCCCTGTTTAATAGTCATCATCCATCTAGCCCATCCCCCACCCACCTCCCTCCATCACCACTTAGTTTGTTCTCTCTTGTTAAGAGTCTCTTATGGTTTGGTTCCCTCTTTTTTTTCACCTGCCATATGTTCATCTGTTTTGTTTCCTAAATTCGACATATGAGTGAAATCATATGGTATTTGTCTTTCTCTGACTGACTTATTTTGCTTAGCATAATACACTCTAGTTCCATCCACACTGGTGCAAATGGTAAGATTTTATTCTTTTTGATGGCTGAATAATATTCCATTATATAATCTTCTCTATCCATTCATCAGTCAATGGACATTTGGGTTCTTTCTAGAGTTTGGCTATTGTTGATAATGCTGTTATAAACATCAGGGGAACTATACGCCTTTGAATCTGTAGTTTTGTATCCTTTGGGTAAATACCAAGTTGTACAATTGCTGGATCATAGGGTAGTTCTATTTTTAAATTTTTGAGGAAACGCCATACTGTTTTCCAGAGTACCTGCACCGGTTTGCATTCCCACCAGGAGTGCAAGGGGGTTCCCCTTTCTCCACATCCTCACCAACACATGTTGTTTCTTGGGTTGTTAATTTTAGCCATTCTGACAGGTGTGAGGTGGTATCTCATCATGGCTTTGATTTGCATTTCCCTGATGATGAGTGATGTTGAGCATCTTTTCATGTGTCTGTTAGCCACCTGCATGTCTTCTTTGTAAAATTGTCTATTCATATCTTCCTCCCATTTCTTAACTGGATTATTTGTTTTCTGGGTGTTGAGTTTGGTAAGTTCTTTATAGATTTTGGATACTAACCCTTTATCAGGTATGCCATTTGCAAATATCTTCTCCCATTCCATAGGCTGCCTTTTAGTTTTTTCTCCTTCGCTGCGCACAAGCTTTTTAACTTGATGAAGTCCCGATAGTTCATTTTTGCTTTTGTTTCCCTTGCCTCTGGTGATGTGTCTAGTAAGAAGCTGCTCCAGCCAAGGTCAAAGAGGTTGCTGCCAATGTTCTCCTCCAGGATTTTGATGGTTTCCTGTCTCACACTTGAGTCCTTCAACCATTTTGAATTTACTTTCATGTACGGTGTAAGAAGGTGGTACACTTTCATTCTTCTGCATGTTGCTGTCCAGTTTTCTCAAACCATTTGTTGAATATCCATTGGATATTCTTTCCTGTATTATTGAAGATTAGTTGACTGTGTAGTTGTGGATCCACTCCTGGGTTTTCTATTCTGTTCCATTGATCTTTGTGTTTTTGTGCCAGTAGTATAATGTCCTGATGACTACAGTTTTGTAATGTAGCTTGAAATCCAGAATCATGATGCCTCCAGCTTTGTTTTTCCTTGTTCAGGATTGCTTTGGCTATTCAGAGTCTTTGGTGGTTTCATATGAATTTTAGGATAGTTTGTTCTAGTTCTGTGAAAAATGCTGGTGGTATTTTGATAGGGATTGTGTTAAATATGTAGATTGCTTTGGGTGGCACAGGCATTTTAACAATGCTTGTTCCAATCCATGAGCATGGAATGTTTTTCCATTTCTTTGTGTCCTCTTCAATTTCTTTCATAAGTGTTCTGTAGTTTTCAGAAAAAAAGATCTTTTACCTCTTTGGTTAGGTTTATTCCTAAGTATCTTTTTTTTTTTTTTATGCAATTGCAAATGGTATCAATTCCTTGATTTCTTTTTCTGCTACTTCATTATTGGTGTATAGAAATGCAACAGATTTCTATATGTTGATTTTATGTCCTGTGACTTTGCTGAATTCATGTATTAGTTCTAGCAATTTTTTGGTGGAGTCTTCCAGGCTTTCTACATGGAGTATCATGTTGTCTGCAAATAGTGAAAGTTTGACTTCTTCCTTGCTGACTTGGATGCCTTTTATTTCTTTTTGTTGTGTGATTGCTGAGGCTAAGGCTGCCAGTACTGTTAAATAGTAATGGTGAGAGTGGATATCCCTGTCTTGTTCCTGACCATAGGGGAAAAGCCCTCAGTGTTTCCCCATTGAGGATGATATTACCTGTGGGTCTTTCCTATGTGGCCTTTATGATATTGAGGTAGGTTCCATCTATCCCCACACTGTAGAGGGTTTTTATCAAGAACAGTTGATGTTTCTTGTCAAGTGCTTTTTCTGTATCTATTTAGAGGATCATATGGTTCTTATCCTTTTATTAATGTGGTGTATCACATTGATTTGTAAATATTGAACCACTCCTGCAACACAGGAATAAATCCCACTTGATTATGGTGAATAATTCTTTTAATGTACTGTTCAGTTTGATTTGCTAGTCATGTTCATCAGAGATACTGGCCTGTAGTTCTCCTTTTTAGTGTGGGGTTTGGTTTTCACATTTTACATTTTAAAGTTAAAAAATAAAAAAGAACAAAAGTGTAGTCATTCCCATTTTCTGATTAGTGGTCCCTACCCTTAACCTTTATTTCTTGTTAAAAGTAGATCTTCAGGGGTTTTTTTGTTTGTTTGTTTTTTAGTTTAGTTTAGTTTAGTTTAGTTTAGTTTATTATGTTATGTTAGTCACCATACAATACATCATTAGTTTTTGATGTAGTGATGCACGATTCATTGTTTTCATATAACACCCAGTACTCCATGCAGTATGTGCCCTCCTTAATACCCATCACCAGGCTAACCCATCCCCCACCCCCTCCCTTCTAAACCCGTCAGTCTGTTTCTCAGAGTCCATTGTCTCTCGTGGTTCGTCTCCCCGTCCGATTTCCCCCCCTTCATTTTTCCATTCCTTCTCCTAATGTCCTCCATGCTATTCCTTACGTTCCACAAATAAGTGAAACTCTGTGATAATTGGCTTTCTCTGCTTGACTTATTTCACTTAGCATAATCTCTTCCAGTCCCATCCATGCTGATGTAAAAGTTGGGTATTCTTCCTTTCTGATGGTTGAGTAGTATTTCATTGTATATATGGACCACATCTTCTTTATCCAGCCAGCTGTTGAAGGCCATCTCAGCTCTTTCCACAGTTTGGCCATTGTGGACATTGCTGCTATGAACATTGGGGTGCATATGGCCCTTCATTTCACTACATCTGTGTCTTTGGGGTAAATACCCAGGAGTGCAATTGCTGGGTCATAGGGTAGCTCTATTTTTAACTTTTTGAGGAACCTCCACACTGTTTTCCAACGTGGCTGTACCAACTTGCATTCCCACCAACAGTGTAAGAGGGTTCCCCTTTCTCCAAAACCTCTCCAACATTTGTTGTTTCTTGCCTTGTCAATTTTTGCCATTCTAACTGGTGTAAGGTGGTATCTCAATGTGGTTTTGATTTGAATTTCCCTGATGGCTAATGATGAATATTTTCTTTCATGTGTCTGTTAGCCATTTGTATGTCTTCTTTTTAAAAGTGTTCATGTCTTCTGCCTATTTTTTGACTTGATTATTTGTTTTTTGGGTGTTGAGTTTGAGAAGTTCTTTATAGATCTTGGATAGCGGTCCTTTGTAGTGTCATTTGCAAATATCTTCTCCCATTCTGTGGGTTGCCTCTTTGTTTTGTTGACTGTTTCCTTTGCTGTGCAGAAGCTTTTCATCTTGATGAAGTCCCAAAAGTTCATTTTTGCTTTTGTTTCACTTGCCTTTGGAGATGTTATCTTGAAAGAAGTTGCTGTGGCCAGTGTCAAAGAGGTTACTGCCTATGTTCTCCTCTAGGATTTTGATGGATTCCTGTCTCACATTGAGGTCTTTCATCCACTTTGAGTTTATCTTTGTGAATGGTGTTAGAGAATGGTTGAGTTTCATTCTTCTGCATGTGACTGTCCAATTTTCCCAGCACCATTTATTGAAGAGACTGGCTTTTTTCCATTGCATGTTTTTTCCTGCTTTGTCGAAGATTATTTGACCATAGAGTTGAGGGTCCATACCTGGGTTCTCTATTCTGTTCCATTGGTCTATATGTCTGTTTTTGTGCCAGTACCATGCTGTCTTGGCGATCACTGCTTTGTAATATAGCTTGAAATTGGGCAACGTGATGCCCCCAGCCTTGTTTCTCTTTTTCAACAGTTCCTTGGCGATTCGGGGACTTTTCTGATTCCATACATATTTTAGGGTTGTTTGTTCCAGCACTTTGAAAAATGTCACTGGAATTTTGATCAGGATGGCATTGAAGGTATAGATTGCTCTGGGTAGCATAGACATTTTAACAATGTTTATTCTTCCAATCCATGAGCATGGAATATTTTTCCATCTTTTTGTGTCTTCTTCAATTTCTTTCATGAGTGTTTTGTAGTTCCTCGAGTAAAGATCCTTTACCTCTTTGGTTAGGTTTATTCCAAGGTATCTTAGGGTTTTTGGTGCTATTGTAAATGCAATCGTTTCTCTAATTTCTCTTTGTACAGTTGCATTGTTAGTGTATAAGAAAGCAACTGATTTCTGTGCATTGATTTTGTATCCTGCCACATTACTGAATTGCTGGATGAGTTCTAGTAATTTGGGGGTGGAGTCTTTTAGGTTTTCCACATAAAGTATCATGTCGTCTGCGAAAAGAGAGAGTTTGACTTCTTCTTTGCCAATTTGAATACCTTTTATTTCTTTTTGTTGTCTGATTGCTGTTGCTAGGACTTGTAGTACTATGTTGAACAATAGTGGCGAGAGTGGGCATCCTTGACGTGTTCCTGATCTTAAGGGAAAGGCTCTCAGCTTTTCCCCATTGAGGATGATATTCGCTGTGGGTTTTTCATAGATGGGTTTTATGAACTTGAGGAATATTCCCTCTATCCCTATACTCTGGAGAGTTTTAATCAGGAAAGCATGTTGTATTTTGTCAAACGCTTTTTCTGCATCAATTGAGAGGACCATATGGTTCTTCTCCCTCCTCTTATTAATGTGTCCTATCACATTGATTGATTTGCGAATGTTGAACCACCCTTGCATCCCGGGGATAAATCCCACTTGGTTAGTGGTGGATGATCCTTTTAATGTATTGTTGGATCCTATTAGCTAGGATTTTGTTGAGGATTTTGGAATCCATATTCATCAGGGATATCGGTCTGAAATTCTCCTTTTTGATGGGGTCTTTGCCTGGTTTGGGGATTAAGGTAATGCTGGCCTCATAGAATGAGTTTGGAAGTTTTCCTTCTGTTTCTATTTTTTGAAACAGCTTCAGTAGAATAGGTATTATTTCTTCTTTGAATGTTTGGTAGAATTCCCCAGGGAATCCACCAGGCCCTGGACTCTTGTTTTTGAGGAGGTTTTTGATCACTGCTTCAATCTCGTTACTGGTTATTGGCCTATTCAGGTTGTCAATTTCTTCCTGTTTCAGTCTGGGCAGCTTAAAGGTTTCCAGGAAGGCCTCCATTTCATCCAGATTGCTCAGTTTATTGGCATATGGTTGCTGATAATAATTTCTAATAATTGTTTCTATTTCCTTGGTGTTAGTCATGATCTCTCCCCTTTCATTCATGATTTTATTAATTTGGGTCCTTTCTCTTTTCTTTTGGATAAGTCCTGCCAGTGGTTTATTGATCTTATTAATTCTTTCAAAGAACCAACTTCTAGTTTCGTTGATCTGATCTACTGTGTTTCTGGTTTCTAATTCATTGATTTCTGCTCTAATTTTAATTATTTCTCTTCTAGCGCTTGGCTTAGGTGTCGTTTGTTGCTTTTTCTCTAGTTCTTTAAGGTGTAGAGTTAGTTGGTGAATTCGGGATTTTTCTATTTTTTTGGGTGAGGTTTGGATGGCTATGTATTTCCCCCTTAGGACTGCCTTTGCAGTGTCCCATAGGTTCTGGACCGATGTGTTTTCGTTCTCATTGATTTCCATGAATTGTTTAAGTTCTTCTTTGATTTCCTGGTTGACCCAAACATTCTTGAGCAGAGTGGTCTTTAGCTTCCAACTGTTTGAATTTCTGCCAAATTTTTTCTTGTGATTGAGTTCCAGTTTTAGAGCATTGTGGTCTGAGAATATGCAGGGAATAATCTCAATCTTTTGGTATCGGTTGAGACCTGATTTGTTGCCCAGTATATGGTCTATTCTGGAGAAAGTTCCATGTGTGCTCGAGAAGAATGAGTATTCTGTTGTTTTAGGGTGGAATGTTCTGTAAATATCTATGAGGTCCGTCTGGTCCAGTGTGTCATTCAAAGCTCTTGTTTCCTTGTTGATTTTCTGCTTAGATGATCTGTCCATTGCTGAGAGTGGAGTATTGAGGTCTCCTACAATTAACATATTCTTATCAATATGACTCTTTATTTTGGTTAACAGTTGGCTTATGTAGATGGCTGCTCCCATGTTGGGGGCGTAGATATTTATAATTGTTAGATCTTCTTGTTGGATAGGCCCTTTAAGAATGATAGAGTGTCCTTCTGTGTCTCTTATTACAGACTTTAGTTTAAAATCTAATTTGTCTGACATAAGAATTGCTATCCCAGCTTTCTTTTGAGGTCCGCTGGCATGGAAGATGGATCTCCATCCCTTCACTTTCAGTGTGGATGTATCTTTAGGTTCAAAATGAGTCTCTTGTAGACAGCATATGGATGGGTCCTGTCTTTTGATCCAATCCGCAACCCTGTGCCATTTTATGGGAGTGTTTAGGCCATTCACGTGGAGAGTGATTATTGAAAGATAGGAATTAATTGTCATGTTGCCTGTGAAGATGTTGTTTTTATACATTGTCCCTGTAAATTTCTGTCGTATATCACTCTTGGGGTCTTTCTCCTTTTATAGAACTCCCCTTAATATTTCTTGCAAGGCTGGCTTAGTGGTCACATATTCTTTCAGTTTCTGCCGGTCGTGGAAGCTCTGCATCTCTCCATCCATTCTAAATGAAAGCCTTGCCGGATAAAGTATTCTTGGCTGCATGTTCTTCTCATTTAGTACCCTGAGTATGTCTCGCCAGGCCTTTCTGGCTTACCAGGTCTCTGTGGATAGGTCTGACGTTATTCTGATGTTCCTCCCTCTGTACGTAAGGAATCTCTTCCTCCTAACTGCCCTTAAGATGGTTTCCTTGGTTCTAAGATTTGCAAGTTTTACTATTACATGCCAGGGTGTTGACCTGTTTTCCTTGATCTTGGGAGGCGTCCTCTCTGCCTCTAGGACTCAAATGTTTGTTTCATTCCCCAGATTAGGGAAGTTCTCAGCTACGATTTGCTCAAATACATCTTCTAGCCCTCTCTCTCTCTCCACTCCCTCCAGGATTCCAATTATTCTGACATTGGAACGCTTCACGGTGACACTTATTTCTCTGATTCTATTTTCATGGATTCTGAGTTGTTTTTCCCTGGCCTTGTCTTTTCCCTTTTTATCTATTATATTGTCTTCCAGGTCGCTTCTTCTGCCTCAGTTACCTCAGCTGTTAGATTATCTAGATTGGATTGGATCTCATTGATAGCATTTTTAAGTTCTGCCAATTCACCTTTTATTTCTGCCCTTAGAGACTGTACGTTGCCATTAATCAATTTCTCCATTCTGGCTACTGTCTTCACAATTGCTACCCTGAATTCCATCTCTGACATCTTGGTTATATCTGTATCCATTTATAAATCTGCGGCAGAAGTCACAGTCTCTTGAGTCTTTCTTATTTTGGGGGTTCCTTCTCCTAGTCATTCTGTTGAGGGGTGGTTGAGGGAATGTACAGCGTCCAAATTATTGGCCATGACCCAAGCAAGATGCACCTGTTTTATAGGAACCTTAGGGCTGCTGGCCTCTTGTTCTCCAGCCTGTCTTCTGGGGGAGGGGCCCGCCGTGCTGTTACTCAGGCAACCCTGTTTGGGCAGTTGCCCTGCCCCCTGTGGCGGGGGATGGGCTCAGTGGGGGGCTTTTGTTCTCTGGCGGCTTTCCCTGGTGGCTTTCTGCGTCTCTTCTGAGAGCCAGTGCAGAAGAGATCATTTCCAACCCTCTGCCTCAGAGCAGAAAGATCGCAGTCTGTTCATCAGTGAGCTCTCCAGGCCACACTATCTCCGCTTCTGTCTGTGCTGCTATGAAATACAACGTCCTGGGTTGTGTGCCCCTCAGCAGCACTCCCAGTCCCCGCCTCCTGGTCAGGGCACGTCTCTGCCCTTTACATTTCTAAAACCGACAGCTGCCCCCAGTTCCCATGCACCCCACCACTCCAGGTTTCAGTCCGGGGGCTGCCCTAAAGTCCTTTCCCTGCCGCTACCGGTGTGCGAGTCTGTGCCCCGTCCCCAGCGCGGGAGGCTATCGCTCACTAGCGGTGTAGGATCCCGACCGCCAGGCTCCCTCCTGCTGCCATTTATCCTCCGATATCTGCCTGCAGAATCACAGCTCCCCGCTTCATACCTCAAAATCAACTGCCTGCGATATTGTTTGTAGAGATCCAGATATATCTTCTTATATCTCAGGCTGATTTCCTGGGTGTTCAGAGTGGTCTGGTAGATATCCAGCTCAATTCAAGGACTGGTTAGAAAAGGGTCCCCTACTCCTCCACCGTCTTTTCCTCCCCTGAAGTAGATCCTCAGTAAATGATACAAAAAACAAAACATATTCTTCAAATAATGAAAAACTATATTATTTAAATAGATTTTTTAAAGACCCAAAGAAAACTTATTTTAAAAATGCAATAACCCCAATTTAAATTTCTGTGGATAGGTAAGACAGCAGACTGGATAGAGCAGAGGTGAAAATTAACTAGGAAAAGAGAAGAAATAATTGAGAATATAAGGGAAGAGACCAAAAAACAACCATGGAAACATGAAAGAGAGGTTAAGAAATATGGAGGCTAGATAAGAAAGTCTAAATATGTTTAATCTGAGACACCAAATCACAGATTCAAAAGGCCAAATGAATTTTTATTATGTTCAGTTAGCCAGCATATAGTACATCATAAGTTTTTGTGGTAGTGTTCAACCATTCGTTAGTTGCATATAACACCCAGTGATCATCCCAACACGTGCCCTCCTTAATACCCATCAGCCATTTACGCCATCCCCCTACCCCCCTCCCTTCTGTAACCCTCAGTTTGTTTCCTGGAGTCCAGAGTCTCTCATGGTTTGTCTCCCTCTCTGATTTCTTCCCATTCAGTTTTCCCTCCCTTCCCCTGTGGTCCTCCGCTCTATTCCTTATGTTCCACATAGGAACTTGACTTATTTCGCTTAGCATAATCCCCTCCATTTCCATCTATGTCAATGCAAATGGTGAGTATTCATCCTTTCTGATGGGTGAGTAATATTCCGTTGTATATATGTACCGCATCTTCTCTATCCATTCATCTGCTGAAGGGCCTCTCAGTTCCTTCCACAGTTTGGCTATTGTGGACATTGCTGCTATGAACTATGGGGTGCATGTGCCCCTTCTTTTTACTGCCTACGTATCTTTGGGCTAAATACCTAGTAGTGCAATTGCTGGGTCATAGGGTAGCTCTATTTTTAATGTCTTGAGGAACCTCCATACTGTTTTCCAGAGTGGCTGTACAAGCTTGCATTCCCACCAACAGTGCAAGAGGGTTCCCCCTTTTCCACAACTTTGCCAACACTTGTTTCCTGTCTCGTTAATTTTGGCCATTCTAACTGGTGTAAGGTGGTATCTCAATGTGGTTTTGATTTGGATTTCCCTGATGGCTAGCGATGTTGAACTTTTTTTTATGTGTCTCTTAGCCATTTGTATGTCTTCTTCAGAGAAGTGTCTTTTCATATCTTCTGCCCATTTCTTTTTTTTTTTTTTTAAAGATTTTTATTTATTTATTTGAAAGAGAGAGCGATAGCGAGAGCAGGAACACAAGCAGGGGGAGTGGGAGAGGGAGAAGCAGGCTTCCTGCCGAGCAGGGAGCCTGATGTGGGACTCGATCCCAGGACCCTGGGATCATGACCTGAGCCGAAGGCAGAAGGCAGACGCTTAACGACTGAGCCACCCAGGCGCCCCTGCCCATTTCTTGACTGGTTTGTTTTTTGGGTGTTGAGTTTGAGAAGTTCTTTATAGATCTTGGATATCAGCCCGTTATCTGAAATGTCATTTGCAAATATCTGCTCCCATTCTCTGGATTGCCTCTTAGTTTTGTTGACTGCTTCCTTTGATGAGCAAAAGCTTTTTTATCTTGATGAAGTCCCAAACGTTCATTTTTGCTTTTGTTTCTCCTGCCTTTAGAGACGTGACTTGAAAAAGTTCTTGTGGCCAGTGTCAAAGAGGTTATTGCCTATGTTCTCCTCTAGGATTTAATGGATTCCTGTCTCACATTGAGGTCTTTCACCCATTTTATCTTTGTGTATGGAGTAAGAGGATGGTCTGGTTTCATTCTTCTGCATGTGGTTGTCGAGTTTTCCCAGCCCCATTTATTGAAGAGACTGTCTTTTTTTTCCCATTCGATGTTCTTTCCTGCTTTGTCGACGATTAGTTGACCGTAGAGGTGAGAGTCCATTTCTGGGGTCTCTACTCTGTTCCATTGATCTATGTGTCTGTTTTTGTGCCAATACCATACTGTCTTAACTACAGCTTTGTTATATAGCTTGAAGTCAGGCATTGTGATACCTCCAGCTTTGGTTTTCTTTTTGAACATTCCCCTGGCAATTCGGGGTCTTTTCTGTTCCATAGCAATTTTAGGATTATTTGTTCCAGCTCTGTGAAAAATGTCAATGGTATTTAGAAAGGGATTGCATTGAAAGTTTAAATTGCTCTGGGTAGCATAGACATTTTAACGATATTTATCTTTCCAATCCATGAGCATGGAATGTTTTTCCATCTCTTTGTGTCTTCCTCAATTTCTTTCATAAGTGTTCTGTAGTTTCTAGAGTATAGATCCTTTACCTGTTTGGTTAGGTTTATGCCTAGGTATATTATGGTTTTTGGAGCTCTTGTAAATGGAATTCTCATTATGGAACATTATGAATATTAAGATAAATAGCAAGACATCCAAATCTAGACCCATAATAGCGTAACTGCAGTAAACACACAAAGAAAAAGAATTCTTTTCTCCCCCCCAAGAGTAAAATCTTTAAAGCCACCAAAAACTGTGGGGAAAAGGAGCAGAGTGGGGAACAGATTATGTTCAAAGGAGAAACAGGCAAACAGCTATTTTCTAAAGAGCAATTATGAAAGACAAAGGGCAGTGGAATGACATTTTCTGTAGGATCAAAGAAAATAACTATTCACCTAGGATTCTCTATGCTGTGAAAATGTATATCAAGAGTAAGAGGAAATAAAGACATTGTTATTTATTTTTTAAAGATTTTATTTATTTGGAAGAGAGTGAGAGAGAAGGAGCGAGAGAGGGAGAACAAGTGGGTGGAGGGGCAGGGAGAGAGGGAGAAGCAGACTCCATGCTGAGCAGTGAGCCTGAAGTGGGGCTCAATCCCAGGACCCTGGGATCCTGACCTGAGCCAAAGGCAGACACTTAATCAACTGAGCCACCCAGGAGCCCAATAAAGACATTTTAAACAGAGATTCATTACCTGGCAGTTCTCACTCATGAAAATTTTAAAGAATGTACATAAACAAATGGAAGAAAAATAATCCCAAATAGAAATTCTGAGATGCAAGAGGACAGGGAAAAAAAATAAATATGTAGTTCAGTTTAAATGGACGCTGACAGTATCATATAAAAGCTATAAAAATGTCGAGTATTTTTTAAAGATACAAGAGAGAATTAAAACACAAAGCAACAATACACATTAGTTTGGAGCCATGCAAATTGAGTTAAAAGTATTCAAAACTCCTTGCATTATCATTATCCATGAACAGAGAGAAGAAAACCCTCACCAAGATATCATCATATCAAGAGTGGCAATGTATGCAACAGACGAATGAAATCACAACTAAATTCAGTTTACCTAAGAAACGCAAGGCTGGTTTCACATGAGCACATAATGTAATTCACCACATTGACAAATTTTTAAAAAATTATCTCAATATATGCAAAACAAACATCTATTATCTTTCAACATTCATGATAAAACTTAGAAAACTAGTAGTATAAGGGAACTTTGTTAATATATTTGTAACAGAAAGACCCTAGGTGACCCCATAATAAATGCCCTGTGGTGTTCTCAGCTTTTATAATCCTTTTCCCTTAAGTGTAGCCAAGATCTGTGACTTGACTCTAGCCATTAGAAAATGGCAAATGTAACGGAATTTTGCAGATACAATTGTTAATTTTGAGTTAATCAGAAGGGGATTATTCTGTGTAAGCCTGATTTAAGCAGGTGAAGCCCTTAAAAGAGGACTGAGGCCTCTCTGCAGTGAAATTCTCCTTGTTGGCCTCATGAAGCAAGCAGCCATATTGTGGAGGCTTACATGGCCAGGAACAAGGAACAGCCTTGCTATAGACTGAATATTTGTTCCCCCCACTCCCAAATTCATGTATTAGGTCTTAATGTTCAATGTAATAATATTTGGAGGTGGGGGCTTTGGGAAGTGATTAAGTCATGAAGGTGGAGCCCTCATGAATGGGATTAGTGCCCTTATAAATAAAGGATACCTGAGAGAGCTCCCGTGGCCCTGTGCCTTATGAGGAAACAGAGGAAGACCAGCATCCATGAACCAGGAAGCCGGCCCTCACTGGACACTGAATCTGCCAGTGCCTTGATTTTGGACTTCCCAGCCTCCAGAATTGTGGGAAACAATAAAATAAGACAGTTTAGCAAGATAGGTGAATCTAAGCTCAATATGCAAAGTAATTTTATTTCTATAAGCTAGCAACAAACAGGAAATGAAATTGATTTTTTAAAATAACATTTATAATGGGGTCAAAATATTAAATAACTGGGAATAAATCTAAAAAATATCTGCAGGACCTTTATAAGAAATTTTTTAAACATTGAGAGTTAATCAATTAAAATACTGTTAGGAAAACTCAGTATTATGTCTTTTCCCTATAAACTATCTATAGATTCAATGCAATTCTAATCAGAATCATTGCTTTGTAAAGCTTGACAAGTTGATTATAAAAGACCTATGGAGCCTTTCCCCCTTTATTCTTTCTATTTCCACATTTTCAGTTCAAAAGCATAGAAACAGAAACAGGGATCTGTGGTGGCCCTGAGTGAGGTGTTGGAGCCTGGATAGAATGGGGAAGGCATAAAAGTGGGAGAGCCACCCTGCACAGTGTTGGAACACCCCTGAAAGGACAACAACATAGAATGTGCTATTGCAGACTGAAGGGAAAGAACAGCCCAGCATGGGTTTTCAGAGCCTGTGGGGGCAGTCAATCATCTGCAGAAGACGTGGCCTGGCACAGGGTGTCTGAGAAAGGAGATATTTACATGTCTCAAAGTACTTCCCCCAAAATACTAATTAATTATAAAGTGGAAAGTTAACATTCCAGAGGAGAAACCTGGCAGATATTACCTCCAGGATCAATGCTAACATGACCAAAAATGGGACAAATCAAAATTGTAGGTCTCATGATAGGATGCAATGAGAAGAGTAGAGGACCACTTCATACTCTTGCTAAAAATGTATGAAATGATTTTTTTAAAAAGATTTTATTTATTTATTCATGAGAGACAGAGGAGGAGGGGGAGAAGCAGGCTCCCAAGGAGCAGGGAGCCCGATGTGGGACTCGATATCAGGACCCTGGGATCATGACCTGAGCCGAAGGCAGATGCTTAACCATCTGAGCCACCCAGGCTCCCCTGATCTGAACTTTTTTAAAGTTGTTTTTTTCTTGGTGTTGTTTTTTTCTTTTTTGTAATTTGTCAGAGAGAGAGAGAAAACACAAGCAGGGGGAGCGGCAGGCAGAGGGAGAAGCAGGTTTCCCACTGAGCAGGGAGCCTGATGCAGGACTTGATCCCAGGACACCAGGATCATGACCTGAGCCGAAGGCAGTTGCTTAACCAACTGAGCCACCCAGGCGTCCCTGATCTGAATTTTATCATAAGGAGACATAAGAAAAACCCACATTGAAAGACATTCTACATTACTGGAATTAACTGTTTAAAAGATTAAAAGTTGTGAAAATTAAGGAAAGACTAAGGAACGATTCTAAACTGAAGGAACTAAGAGACACAACATCTGAATTAAATACATGGCTCTGAACAGGACCTTCCTTGCGTATAGGATATTACAGACAAGTGACAAAACTTAGAAATATGAGGATTAAATGATAGAATGTACAGGGTGCCTGGGTGGCTCAGTTGGTTAAGCGTCTGCCTTCAGCTCAGGTCATGATTCCAGGGTCCTGGGATCGAGCCCCATGTCGGGCTCTCTGCTCAGTGGGGAGCCTGCTTCTCCCTCTCCCTCTGCCTGCCGCTCTGCCTACTTGTGCTCTCACTGTCAAATAAATAAAATCTTTAAAAAAAAAATGATAGAATGTATAGTTGACATGGTTTGAATGGGTGCACTTATATGCAGATGCTTTCAATAAATACATGATAGTACTGTAAATGTATTTTCTCTTATGATTTAAATAACATTTTCTTTTCTCTAGCTTACTTTATTGGAAGAATATAATATGGAATACATATAACACACAAAACACAGTTTCATTGACTGTTCTGGTACCAGTAAGTTTTCTGGTCAACAGCAGATTATTAGTAAAGTCAAAAGTTGGGGAGTCAAAAGTTATTCACGTATTTCTGACTGCAATGGGTCAGTGCCCCTAACCCCCACATTATTCAAGGGTTAATTGTATTAGAGCTAATTGTCTGATTGTCAGGGTCATATTTTTAAGTTTTGTCACTTGTCAGGGTTGTACAGTAGTCATGTGGAATGTACTGATTTGTAGGATATAAATGCTATGGCAATCAGGCATAATCTAACAATTTACTTGCAAATGGTTCTGGGGGAAAACGTTCTTTTCTCTTTCTCTAATTTTTCTTTTCTCTAATTTTAAGACTGTCTTCAAAAAGTAAATCAAAAATAAACAGAAAAGGTGAAAAGTTTTAGGCAAATCTTATTTCACCATGAGGAAAGAGCTATGAATCAGTACTTAAAATTAAAATTATACATAGGTTTTATGGCACTATAAAAATTGTAATACATACAAACATTGACAATAGCCTTAGCAGCAATATATCAAAATGATGTCTGTGTAAATCTCCAGGTCCATATGTAGTAATATAAACTGGAAAATACTAAAAGGCTATCAATTAACACCCCTGAAGTACTAATGACAATTTGGTTGGTTGGGTGCTGTTTAAAAAGCTGGTATTTGGGCAGCTTGAAGCATGTAAAACCCAACAGTGCTGGTCTCCATGTATAAAACCTGCTTAAAAGTTAATTAGGTGCCAAGAAACATAGCTTAAAATATTATATAAACTTTCATTACACACATGATCCAGAACTATTTTCCTTTATTCAAGATTTTCACACGATATGTTTAGTAGGACACAATTAAGATGTTATACAAACATCCAGTAAATAAATTTTTAATGTTTGTCTTTCAGAACATATAATTTTTCTTCAAAATCTGTAAATATTCTTTTGAAGATTTCACTAGTAGATCGTCATTTACATGTGATTCATAAGTAGATTCTAAAGAGGAGGTCATACACCATGAGTCTGATTCAAATTCAGCAGCAGCTGAAAAGAAAAAGAATTACATTCTTTATCTAAAATACTTTGTAGTTAACTACAAGTTAGTAAAAAACAAAGTTGAAGCCTTATGAGTGTTAAAAAGAATGAAAAACATCTACATAGAACTACAATATAAAATACAAGATTACTTTTAAATATATTTTGCTCATGGTTGCCCAGTGAGTTAATTGCTATTGTGGATAAATATCAGAGCTTCTAGTTTTCTCATTACAAGATGAAATTACAAGATGATGACAGAGCCCACCCCTGAACAATCATATACTAGAAACTGAAAAATCAAACAGGCAATTTTAGAGTTGAATATACCATGACAGGTATAAAACAAGACACTATAAGAACACACAAAAGGGACATCCTAGTTTTCTATCAATACTGCCTGCTTTTTGGTGGAGGTGATATGTAAGTTGATACCTGAAGTACAAGGAAAAAGTGGGCCAGGTGGAGGGAAGACACATATACAAAGAACATATACAAAGAGTGAGGAAGAACACTTGTGGAATTGCAAGTAGTCTACGCTGAAGAGGTGCTAGAGCAAAGCAACAGAGTAGGGTAAGTAGCGACAGAGAAGGCTGAATAATCTGGCAAGAACCAAATTGACTTGGGTGTTTTTATTCCATATAAGGAACTTGGAATTTTATTCAATGGCAAAAGGTAAACCAATGACTGGAGATTTAAATATCACCTGTCAAGTGACAGCTATATGGACTATAGTTGCTTAACTATTACTAAGACAAGTCTGAGTTTTTTGGTCTTATACCACTAGCAGAAACAAGAATTTGAGAAAGCCCACATATTCAGGTTGACGGTTCCATAGGAATGGCAGAAGTGAAGGAAGATTATAGCCAGAAATAATAATAGATACATAGACATTTGGATATTTTTTAAAGTCTGAATGAACACGATGACTAAATGAGGAATAAGTAAGTTCATCATTATGTTAATGCTTTACATTTTTTATTGGCTATATATTTAAAAAAATTAATGTAGTACCTATTATCCAAACCATGGAAAGGGATGCCATTTACTATTCATAGTTTATTTCAGAAATCAATGACCATCTTAATTCATAAATTTGGCAACATACCTTCTAGTTCTCTAGTTATATTCCTTTCCATCTCCTGCTGAGATATGTCCATCTGAAATAAGTCAAATATTATTTATAATGTTCAAGTTAAACAAGAGACATTATTGTAGGAACTATATATAGCTTATGAAATGTGGTCTTTAAATAACACTTTTAGAGACTAAAACTAAGTTAGGGATTGCTGAAATAGAAAGATAATGACATAAATAAAATAAATCCCTACTTATTTTAATCTTAGGTAACTGAGAAGAAACATATGTAATGCTATTTAGATGAATCTGATAAAAAGTACAATTAATATTGGTCTATTGAATATACATACTTTCTGGAAGAAGAGGAAGATGGCGGAGGAGTAGAGGACCGTAGTTTTGTCCGGTCCCTGGAATTCAGCTGGATAGCTTTCAAATCATTCTGAAGACCTGTGAACTCAACCTGAGATCTAAGAAAAGAACTGTTGCAATTCTACAAATAGGAAAGCGACCACTTTCTACAAGGTAGGAGGTGTGGAGAAGCGAATCGGCGGTGATCCATAGGAAGATAAACCGTGGGGGGGAGGGAGCCTCCATAAGCCAGCTATCAGAAAGTGATAAAGCAGTGGTGTGCAAATCAGAACTTGTAGAAGTCTGCTCCGGTGAGGGACATCCTGCTTGAAAGGCACTCAGGTGCAGAAGCAGGGTGGAATCCTAGGTGGGACGGCCTTATCTCAGGATCCCCAGGGTCACAGAAAGAATGGGGGTGCCTGAGTATGGGAGAGTTCCCAGGCATTTGAGCAGTGAAGCCGGCTGCAATCAGAGAGCTGAGGAGGGGGCTTTCAGCTCAGTGTTGCCATAAACCACAAACTGCAGCCAGTTGGGCGACCGCTCTCAGAGCAGGGGCCATACAAGTGGCAGAACCAGGGCAAGACCTCCCTCCCTCTCCCAGGAGGAGTGGCACGAATGCATGCCACAGGAGACTGCAAAGTTTGGAAACTCCAAAGGGGGTTGCATGGCTGAGATAAAAATGTTCAGTCACAGGCTGGGTGTACACAGAATGCAGACAGAAACCAGGGAGGCGAGAGTGATTGACAGCTTCTCCATGAGGGCACACTGAGGAGTGGAGGGTGCCAGCTTTCAGCTCCCGGGCTGGACACTGGGAGGCTGACATTTTCATTCTCATCCTATAAAGTGGTGTGGAAAGCCTTCAGGGAACAAAAGCCACATAGAGCAATCCCGAGGCCCGGACTTAGCCTGGCCCCCTGGCAAGGGCAGTGCAGTACTGCTGGAGCAAAGACTCCTGAGAATCAGCACCACAGGCCTGTCCTCCAGAAAATCAGCAAGAACATCCGGCTAAGACCAAGTTTACCGATCACACAGAAATGCAAAACTCCAGCACTAGAGGAAAATACTATATAGAATTCATGGCTTTTTCTCATGATTCCTCAATCTCTCAATTGTAATTTTTGTTTTCCTTTTCAACCAATTTCTTATTTTATCAACTCGTTTTTTAAAACTTTTTCAATGTTCATTTTTATAATTACATTCTATACTTTCATTGTATTTAATTTTATTTTTGCATATACAGAAGTTTTTCTTTCTTTACAATTTTGGGGTGTAGTTTCTTCTAACAAACAGACCAAAATATACCCAGAATCTACTGTATTGCTCTGTTCTCATCACCTGTCTGATTATATTCTCTTTCGCCTTTAATTCTTATCTATTTTTTTGGTTTCAGGTCTCCTCTGATTTGTTAAGAGTAGATTTCTCTGGGGTCGTTGTTGCTATTTTAGTATTTCGTTCTCTCATTCATCTATTCTTCTCTAGACAGAATGACTAGATGGGAAAACTCACCTCAAATAAGAGAACAAGAGACAGTACTGACTGACAGGGACCTAATCAGTATGGATAAAAGTAGGATGTTGGAATTAGAGCTTGGAATAACAATTATAAAGATGCTAGCTGGGCTTGAAAAAGCACAGAAGACACTACAGAATGCCTTTCTGGAGAAATAAAAGAACTAAAAGCTTAACAAATCGAAATCAAAAGGCTATTAATGAGATGCAGTAAAAAATGGAGGCTCTACAGTATGGAGGTTCCTCAAGAAGTTAAAAATAGAGCTACCCAATGACCCAGTAATTGTACTACAAGGTCTTTACCCCAAAGATGCGAATGTAGTGATCAGAAGGCGCACCTGGACACCAATTTTTATAGCAGCAATATCCACAATAGCCAAACTGTGGAAACAGCCCAAATGTCCATCGACAGATGAATGGATAAAGAAGATGTGGTATATATACATACAATGGAATATTACTACGCCATCAAAAGGATGAAATCTTACAATTTACATTGACGTGGATGGAAATGGAGGGTATTATGCGGAGAGAAAAGTCAATCAGAGAAAGACAATTATCATATGGTTTCATACATATGTGAAATATAAGAAAAAGTGCAGAGAATCGTAGGGGAAGGGAGAGAAAACTAAAATGGGAAGAAACCAGAGAGGGAAACAAACCATGAGAGACTCTTAACTATAGGAAACAAACTGAGGTTTGCTGGAGGGGAGGTGGGTGGGGGGATGGGCATGAAGGAGGGCACGTGATGTGCAGAGCACTGGGTGTTATATACAACTGATGATTAACTGAACACTACATCTGAAACTAATGATATATCATATGTCAGCTAACTGAAGAGAAATTTCAGGAGTGCCTGGGTGGCTCAGTTGGTTAAGCGGCCGCGTTCGGCTCAGGTCATAATCCCAGGGTCTTGGGATCGAACCCATGGGCTCCTTGCTCAGCGGGGAGTCTGCTTCTCCCTCTCTGTGCTCTCTCTCTCACTATCTCTGTCTCTGTGGCAAATAAATAAATATGTTCTTTAAAATAAAATGAAATTTTAAAAAATTTATCATATACATATGGGTAATGGTGAAATGAAACATTATTTTTTTAAAGATTTTATTTATTTGACAGAGAGACCAGCGAGAGAGGGGACACAAGCAGGGGGAGGGGCAGAGGGAGAAGCAGGCGCCCGCAGAGCAGGGAGCCCAATGCGGGGCTCGATCCCAGGACCCTGGGATCATGACCTGAGCCGAAGGCAGATGCGTAATGACTGAGGCACCCAGGCGCCCCAATAAAACATTATTTACTTATCTTTTCCAGACGGACTGAGCTATACTTAATAAAAATTATGTATTTAAAATAAAAAAAAAAATTGGAGGCTCTGCTATGATAAATGAGGCAGAAAGGAGAAGTAGTGATGCAGAAGACAAAATAAAATGATGGAGTATAGGGGCACCTGGGTGGCTCAGTCGTTAAGTGTCTGCTTTTGGCTCAGGTCATGATCCCATGGTCCTGGGATCGAGCCCCGCGTCGGGCTCTCTGTACAGCGGAAAGCCTGCTTCTTCCTCTCCCATGCCCCCTGCTTGTGTTCCCTCTCTTGCAGTGTCTCTCTCTGTCAAATAAATAAATAAAATCTTTTTAAAAAATTTAAAAAAATTTAAAAAATGATGGAGAATAAAGAAACTGAGAAAAAAAGAGAGATAAACAACTACTGGATCATGAGGTGAGAATTCAGGAGATAAGTGATACCATAAAGTGGAACAATAGTAGAATAATTGGGATCCCAGAAGAAGAGGAAAGGGGGGGGTGGCAGAAGGTATATTTGAGAAATTATAGCAGAGAACCTCCCTAATCTGGGGAAGGAAACAGGCATTCAAATCCAGGAGGCACAGAAACCCCAACCCCCTTCAACATCAATAAAAACAGGTCCACACCTCAACATAGAGTAGTGAAGCCTGCAAATTTCAGAGACAAAGAGAAAATCCTGAAAGCAGCTCAGCACAAGAGGTCCTTAACCGACAAGGGTAGAAACATTAGACTGGCAGCAGACCTAACCACAGAGACCTGGCAGGCCAGAAAGGACTGGCATGATATATTCAGGGTGCTAAACGAGAAAAATATGCAGCCAAGAGTACTGTATTTATCCAGCAAGGCTGTCATTCAAGCTTGAAGGAGAGAGAAAGAGTTTCCAGGACAAACAGAAACTAAAACATTTGTGATCACTAACCCAGCCCTGCAAGAAATATTAAAGGGGATCCTTTACGCAGAGAGAGCCCCAAAGTAACACAGACCAGAAAGGAACAGCGACAATGTACAGAAACAGTGACGTTACAGATAGTACAATGGCACTAAATTCGTATCTTTCAATAGTTACCCTGAATGTAAATGGGCCAAATGCCCCAATCAAAAGATGCAGGGTATCAGATTGGATAAAAAAGCAAGACCCATCGATATGCTGTCTGCAAGAGACTCATTTTAGACCCAAGGACACCTCCAGATTGAAAGTGAGGGAGTGGAAAACCATTTATCATGCTAATGGACATCAAAAGAAAGCTGGGGTAGCAATCCTTGTACCAGACAAATTAGATTTTAGACCAAAGACTGTAATAAGAGATGAGGAAGGACACTATCATAATGACTTAAAGGGGTCTATCCAACAAGAAGATCTAACAATTGTAAATATGTGTGCCCCTAACATGGGAGCAGCCAATGACATAAACCAATTAATAATAAAATTAAAGAAACACATTGATGATGATACAATAATAACAGTGAATGACACACTGGACTGTGGGAAACAGACCTCCACAACAACCACTGGTGCATGTTCGTTCAGACTCCGAGATCTCTGAGAAAACTCGATTTGCTGGGTTAAAAATAAGCCGAAAGGATCAGAGTGAATTGCCCTTGGGACGTGTGTGGTCTGTTCTAAAGTACGCAGCAGAAGATGTTTTGTAGATAGGAAGCCACCTGTAAACAGCACACTGTGCACTCCCCTCTTGGTTCCCTTGCCCTGTAAATAGCACACTGTGCACTCCCCTCTTTGTTCCCTTGTCCTGCTTTAAAGATTCTTATCATACACGCGGGACTAATCCTATGTACATGGAAGAATGTGCCTTACTAAGCCCATGCTGTAAATCATTAGAGATCTATAGCGCTGTAGAAGGTATATAAGATTATGGAAAATAAACCTCGGGACCTTGGGCTGATTGCTCGGGGTCCCCTGTGCCTCGCAAAACTGGCATCTCTTTTCCTCAGTTCCTTCACCGCCCCAGGTCCACGACTCTCTGAGGTCGACACTGGACCAGATGCACTTCACTGATAGATTCAGAGCATTCCAACCTAAAGCCACAGAATACACATTCTTCTCGAGTGCACATGGAACTTTCTCCAGAAGACATCACATACTGGGTCACAAATCAGGTCTCAACCGGTACCAAAAGTAGGGGATCATTCCCTGCAGAGTTTCAGACCACAACGCCTTGAAACTTGAACTCAATCACAAGAGGAAATTCGGAAAGAACTCAAATACATGGAATGTAAGAGCATCCTATTAAAGAATGAATGGGTCAACCAGGAAATTAAAGAAGAATTAAAAGAATTCATGGGAACAAAGGAAAATGAAAACACAACTGTTCAAAGCCTTTGGGATGCAGCAAAGGCAGTCCGGGGAGGGAAGTAGAGAGCAACAACAGCCTTTCTCAAGAAACAAGAAAGGTCCTAAATACACAACCTAACCTTACACCTAAAGGAGCTGGAGAAAGAACAGCAAATAAAGCCGAAACCCAGCAGGAGAAGAGAATTAATAACGATCAGAGCAGAAATCAATGAAATAGAAACCAAAAGAACAGTAGAACACAGCAACGAAACTAGGAGCTGGCTCTTTGAAAGAATTAATGGGATCGATAAACCCCTGGCCAGACTTAGCAAAAAGAAAAGAGAAAGGATCCAAATAAATAAAATCCTGAATGAAAGAGGAGAGATCACAACCAACACCAAGGAAATACAAACAATTTTAAGAACATATTAGGAACGACGATACGCCAACCAACTAGGCAATCTGGAAGAAATGGATGCATTCCTAGAGAGGTAGAAACTACCAAAACTGAAACAGGAAGAAACAGAAAACCCGAACAGACCCACAACCAGCAAGGAAATTGAAGCAGTAATCAAAAATCTCGCAAGAAACAAAACTCCAGGGCCGGATGGCTTCCCTGGGGAGTTCTAACAAACACTTAAAGAGGAATTAATGCCTATTCTTCTGAAGCTGTTTCAAAAAATAGAAATGGAAGGAAATCTTCCAAACTCTTTCTATGAGGCCAGCATTACCTTGATCCCAAAACCAGACAAAGACCCCACCAAAAAGGAGAATTACAGACCAATATCCCTGATGAACACGGATGCAAAAATTCTCATCAACATACTCGCCAATAGGAGCCAACAGTACATTAAGAGGATTATTCACCCCAACCTAGTGGGACTTATTCCTGGGTTGCAAAGGTGGTTCAACATCTGCAAATCAATCATCGTGATACGCTACATTAATAAAAGAAAGGACAAGAACCATATGATCCCCTCAATGGATGCAGAAAAAGCATTTGACAAAGTACAGCATGCTTTCTTGATTAAAACTCATAACGGTGCAGGGATGGAGGGCACATACCTCAATACCATAAAAGCCATGTATGAAAAGCCCACAGCATATATCATTCTCAATGGGGTAAACCTGCGAGCTTTTCCCCTAAGGTCAGGAACACGGCAGGGATGTCCACTCTCACCACTGCTGTCCAACATAGTACTAGAAGTCCTAGCCTCAGCAATCAGACAATGAAAAGAAATAAATCGTATCAGAATTGGCAAAGAAGAAGTCAAACTCTCACTCTTTGCAGGTGACATAATACTCTAGGTGGGAAACCCAAAAGACTCCACCCCCAAATTGCTAGAACTCATACAGGATTTCAGCAAAGTGGCAGGATATAAAATCAATGCACAGAAATCAGTTGCATTTCTATACACTAACAATGAGACAGAAGAAAGAGAAATTAAGGAGTCGAACCCATTTACAATTGCACCAAAAACCATAAGATACCTAGGAATCAACCTAACCAAAGAGGCAAAGGATCTGTACTATGAAAACTATAGAAAACTCATGAGAGAAACTGAGGAAGACACAAAGAAATGGAAAAACGCTCCATGCTCATGGATTGGAAGAACAAATTTGTTAAAATGTCTATGCTACCGCTACCCAGAGCAATCTGTGCATTCAATGCAATCTCTATCAAAATACCATCAACTTGTTTCACAGAGCTGGAACACATCATCCTAAAATTTGTACGGAACCAGGAAAGACCCCGAATAGCCAAAGGAATGTTGAAAAAGAAAACCAAAGCTGGTGGCATCACAATTCCGGACCTCAAATTCTATGACAAAGCTGTAATCATCAAGACAGTATGGTACTGGCACAAAAACAGACACATGGGCCAATGAAACAGAACAGAGAACCCAGAAACGGACCCTCAACTCTATGGTCAACTAATCTTCGACAAAGCAGGAAAGAACAGCCAAGGGAAAAAAGACAGTCCCTTCAACAAATGGTGTTGGGAAAAGTGGACAGCCACACGCAGAAGAATGAAACTGGACCATTTTCTTACACCATACACAAAAATGGACTCAAAATGGATGTAAGACCTAAATGTGAGACAGGAACCCATCAAACTCCTGGAGGAGAACACAGGCAGCAACTTCTGTGACCTGGGCCACAGCAACTTCTTGCTAGACACATCTCCAAAGGCAAGGGAAACAAAGACTTCATCAAGATAAAAAGCTTTTGCACAGCAAAGGAAGCGGTCGACAAAAACAAAAGACGACTGACAGAATGGGAGAAGATATTTGCAAATGACATGTCAGATAAAGGGCTAGTATGCAAACTCTATATAGAAAGAACTTATCAAACTCAACACCCAAAGAACAAATAATCCAGTCAAGAAACGGATGGAAGACGTGAACAGACATTTCTCCAAAGAAGACATTCAAACGGTCAACAGACACTTGAAAAAATGCCCAACATCACTCGGCATCAGGGAAATAAATACACATCAAAACCACAATGAGATATCAGCTCACACCTGCTGGAATGGCTAAAATGAACAAGTCAGGAAACAACAGATGTTGGCAGGGATGCAGACAACGGGGAACCCTCTTACACTGCTGGTGGGAATGCAAGCTGGGACAGCCACTCTGGAAAACAGTATGGAGGTTCCTCAAAAACTTGAAAATAGAGCTACCCAATGACCCAGCAATTGCACTACTAGGATTTACCCCAAAGATACAAATGTAGTGATCCGAAGGGGCACCTGCATCCCAATGTTTACAGCAGTTTTATGTATTTGAGAATGAGAGCTAGAGAGAGAGAGAGTGCACGAGTGGGGGGAAGGGCCGAGGGAGAGGGTGTAGCAGACTCTCACTGAGCAGAGAGCCTGAAGTGGGGCTCTGTCCCAGGACCCTGGAATCATACCTGAGCTGAAGACAGACACTTAACTGACTGAGCCACCAAGGCACCCCTCAGTACCCTACTTTAGACCCCATTTTGGGCATTGAATGAAAGGATACCTTTTATAAGAAAGGTCTAAGGAAGAACATTCTAGATGGGAATACTTGTAATATACAGTTGATCCTTGACCAACGTGTGTTTGAACGGTACAGGTCTACTCTACTTACACATGGACTTTTTTTGATACTGCATTGGAGTGTCTTTTCTCTTATGTTTTTCTTAATAACATTTTTGTTCTAGCTTATTTTATTGTGAGGATATAGTATATAGTACCTGCAATGTACGAAACACGTGTTAATGGATTATTTAATGTTATGGGTAAGGCTTCCAGAAGATAGAGAAATTAAGTCGAACTAGGCTATTAGTAGTTTAGTTTTTTAGATTCCATGCATAAGTGAAATCATATGGTATTTGCCTTTCTCTGAGTTATTTCACTTAGCAAAATACTGGGTCTACCAATGTTGTCACAAATGGCAAGATCCCATTCTTTTTTATAGCTGAGTAATATTTCATTATATACATATAACACATCTTCTTTATCCATTCGTCTATTGATGGACACTGAGGTTGCTTCCATACTCTCGTTATTGTAAATAATGTTTCAAAAAACACAGGGGTGCATACAACTTTTCGAATTAGTGTTTTCATTTTCTTTGGGTAAATACTCAGTAGTGGAAGTATTGAATTGTATCATATTTCTATTTTTAATTTTTTGAGGAACCACAACACTTTTTGACAGTAACATTATATTCAGGATTTATAAAACGAATAATCTGACAACATTACTAGACAGGCCTTGTAAAATTAATAACTCAATACCACTTGATGGGAGAAACTTTTATTGAAGCAATTTTATAATACCATTAACAAATACTATGTAAAATATAAACTACTTTTTCATATGACGTGACTTAAGGAACTACCAATGTAATGTTATTATCTTTTCCCCAAAAGCTCTTTTCCTAAATATTTACTTCTGTGACCTTTGTTTATTTCAAGGTAAGAATTGTGCTTCGTAGAAATAGCTTGAAGTCCATTAATAAATAGAACACATCTGCAATTTTATTTATACTTTTCCATTTATCAAAAATATAGGCGGGTAAGAAAATTATACACAGAAAAACAATGTACCAATGTATCAGCAAATTTTAATTTGAAGAATTATTAACTAGAAGGATTTTCTCATAACTGTTAGTTTTCAAACTATGCCCATAGTAATCTAACGTTCCACTGGGGACAAAGCAGGATTGAGGGACAAGGAAGTCTACAGGTGTAGTCTCATCTCTCCTTTAGCTAAACAGCTCTACCTGTCTCTGTTTTATATAATACAGTTTAATGCAAAAAAAAAAAAAAATTCAAGTTCTATTCTTTGGGAAAAAAGTTTTTCCAAAGGTATAAAAGTCACTCACTTCGTCAAAGTCCCTAATTTTACATAAGAGACAAAAAGGCCCCAGAGAGATTGCAGTTTGCCTGAGGTCAAAAAACCACCTAGCTGCAAGCCAGGAATGTGGTTTAGGTCTTACTGAGCCTAGAGTTTTATGCCAGTTACTTCCTCATATTCAGGAACAATGCATGCATTTTTAACTATAACTCAGAGAATATGAATACATAAAACTTTGTCATGTGGCTCAATAATGTTCAGGCATTAGGCACAAAATAGCTTTCTAACTAAAGTATAAATTTTAAAGTCATGAACAAAAAGAAAGGAACAGAAGTTATCTTAACTCCTTTTAGTAACAGTCAACATGTGCAATTTATAAGCATAAATTTTTTTAACCAAAGGACAAGGAACTTGAAGGAGAAAATCTTTAGTCGAACCAAAGAACCTGAAACTGAGGAAATTCTTCCTTGAAAGAATTATTCATTTCCTTCAAATAAAACTTTGTTTATCCAAATCAATCAACAAATGAGTTACCTATGTTGTGGGTTATTTATAGCAAAATTTAAAACGCACAACAGATTTCTCTTTACCATCTAGCATGCTCTGTCCAACCTCTCATCATTAGTTGGTATGTACAAAAGACATGATTAACTTTAATTAGAATTTAAATCAAGTCAGAAATTATAGGTAAACCTTCATTTCCATGTGAGGACTTTTCTCTACCTTCCTCACGACAGGAAGGGAGATTTACCTAAAGGGTGAATTTGGGAGAAGGCACTAAGCAATGCATACATGGTTCCAAATCTCTTCTTTAAAAAGATGTGCCTGCCATAGTAGCATGAATTCAAGTCTGCTCTCATCTTTGTGGGATGGGCATCAAACATTTGTTCCTTCCATTACAACTGTGTGTGGAAGTGCCTAATTTGGGATAAAGTACTGGGAAGCTCGCTGTGGCTACCTACCTAAACCATATCCTCCTATTTGTTAGTATGTATTACTAATAAAGTTACTAAGCTTATCTCCATCTGCCTGACTCCTGTGTTCTCAACTCAGAAAAAGAAGAGCAATGTCATCTGCCACCTACTCCACCACAGTTCCAACAAGAAAAATGACCAGACAACACTTAGACATGTTTTCTTCTTCCTTGACTTTATAACTAACATTCATTCTTCAAAGCAACATACTTTAAAGAGGGAAAAAGTTGAAAAGAACAACTTCAGAAACAAACATAGAAAGTCAGCCAAAATGAGGAGACAGGCGAGTATGTTCCAAATGAATGAACAATGCAACACTTCAGAAAAATAACTAAATGAAACAGAGATAAGTAGTCTACCTGATAAAGAGTTCAAAGTAATGGTCATAAAGATGCTCAGCAAACTTGGGAGGAGAATGGATGGATTCAGTGAGAACTTCAACAAAGAGAACATACAAAGAAGAACCAATCAGAGCTAAAGACTACAATAACTGAAATGAAAAATACACCAGAGGGAATCAACAGCAGATTGAAAGCTGCAGAACAGACCAGTGATCTGCAAGACAGGGTAGTAGAAATCCTCCAAGCCAAAAAGAAAAAAAAGAATTTTAAAAATGAGGATAGGTTAAGGGACCTCCTAGGATCGAGCCCCACATTAGGCCCCCTGCTCAGGGAGCCTGCTTCTCCCTTTCCCTCTGGCCCTCCCCTCCCACTTGTGTTCTCTCTTGCTTGCTCTGCTCCCTCTCTCTCTCATAAATAAATTAAAATAAAAAAAAAAGGAGGGGTGCCTGGGTGGCTCAGTCATTAAGCGTCTGCCTTCCACTCAGGTCATGATCCCAGGGTCCTGGGATCGAGCCCCACATCGGGCTCCCTGCTCAGCAGGAAGCCTGCTTCTCTCTCTCCCACTTACCCTGCTTGTGTTCTCTCTCTGGCTGTCTCTGTCAAATAAATAAATAAAATCTTAAAAAAAAAAAAAAAGGAAAGGCCATAACTAGAAGTAAAAAAATTATGAAAGAAAGTTTTATTGGGGGGCGCCTGGGTGGCTCAGTCGGTTAAGCATCTGCCTTCGGCTCAGGTCATGATCCCAGGGTCCTGGGATCGAGCCCCACATCAGGCTCCCTGCTCCGTGGGAAGCCTGCTTTTCCACCCTTCCCCTGCTCTCTCTCTCAAATAAATAAAATCTTTTAAAATAAGAAAAAGAAAGTTTTATTGGTAAAAGCAAACATACAGTAGAGGTAATAGATCAATCACTTTTATAAAGCCAGTATGAAGGTTAAAAGACAAAAGTAGTAATATCAATTATATCTACAGTAATTAGTTAAGGGATACACAAAATAAAAAGATGTAAACTAAGACATCAAATAAATAAAACAAGGTGGGGTGTAAAAATGTAGTGTTTTTAAAATGTGTTTGAACTTAAGTAACCATCAACTTAAAATAGACTGCTATATACATAGGATGTTATATATGAACTTCATGTGATCACAAACCAAAAATCTAAAGGCATCCAAGCATAACACTAAAGAAAGTCCTCAAATTAGAAGGGAAGAGAGCAAGACAATAAGGATGCCGAATGAAGGAACAAGATTGAGGCCTCATTTACCACAAGCCTATGCTACTTTTGTCTACATTAATAAGAACGTGAATATACCATCAAAACCATAAACCTATGTGCATTCATTGAAATGGATATTTTAATAACAATGACACAAAGGAAACTAGCTGCTATTTAAAGACTCCCTATCATTCCCATCTTAGTCATCAATCATTCAACTGATGGCAAGGTAGATATATGTGAACTTCTTTTTAAGAATTCAAATTGTGGGGCGTCTGGGTGGCTCAGTCACAGTTAAGTGTCTGATCTTGATTTTGGCTCAGGTCACGATCTCAGGGTTGTGGGACTAAGCCCTACATCGGGCTCCACACTGAGCATGGAGCCTGCTTACCCTCTGCTCCTCACCCCCTGCTTGCACTCCCTCTCTGGAAAAAAAAAAATCAAATATTTGCTTGATTTAGCTATTTAGAAAATGCTCTACAACTGCTCAAGACATTTTGTAAAACGTGAAATAGAAGTGTTATAAGTAAAAAAAAATGCTATAAGTAAGAAAGCAATTAAAAATGTACTCTCATGTGAGAAAACAGGTCATGAGACTGGGCCCTATGTAGGGTTCCATGCTCGGGGGGGGGGGGGGGATCTGCTTGAAAGTCGCATGCTCTCTCTCCCTCTTGTGCACTCTCTCTCTCTAAAATAATACAATCTTTAGGGGCGCCTGGGTGGCTCAGTCGTTAAGCGGCTGCCTTTGGCTCAGGTCATGATCCCAGGGTCCTGGGATCAAGCCCCACTTCGGGCTCCCTGCTTGGAGGGAAGTCTGCTTCTCCTTCTCCCACTGCCCTTGCTTGTGTTCCCTCTCTCACTGTGCCTCTGTCAAATAAATAAATAAAATCTTCAAAAAAATAAAATAAAATAAATAAAATCTTAAAAATAGTAAAATATGTCAGTTTAGTTATATTTACTAAATAAAGTTAATAATAGGTATCTCTTGAAAGTAAGAGCTCCAGGAACTAAAAAAAAATCGTAAAATTTCTGTCTCATTTCTTTATTAGCGCATATAATTATGACTTTTACTTAGTGTGTGTTAGTTAAACAACTCAGAATTTCACCAAATTAAAAACAAAAATTATATCAGAAATCTGAAACCCAAGGGCAAAAAGATAACTAACCTTGGTCAAGAAAGTCTCAACGCCATTCTTTGTAGGCCGTGAGCTTGAGGTAGGAATCACTAGGTTTTCTCTCGGAGCAACATATCTATTGAACAGTGAACTATTATTCATATTTCTAACAGAAGGCAATTCTAGGACAGGGCTCATAGCAATAGTATTAATCAAAGACTTTTTTTGCTGTGTCTCCACCAGAAGTTTGGTACTGGTCTCTGCCAGCTTCTCATTAGTCCTGTTAAGATTACAAAACACAATGCTTAGTATTTCATTTCTCCCCAAATCATTCCTAAGTGACTTGCATTTTTTTAAAGTTTCCATAATAGTAAACAGAATGTGCCATTAAACGGTGTTTTAACACTGAAAATGTGACAGAGCAGACCTACAATATATAATGATAGGTTTAAAATTGCTCTAAAGGACATATATTTCTAGAGGATTCCTAACTAACAAGTAATTCAAATTAAGGAGGGACAGAAATGGCTATTAGTGATGCACATGGCTTAACAGGTAATACCTGCTGCCTTCTGGAATGGCTGGACTTAACAAGATTCTTGAGGATGCCATTACACATACTTATATTTAGTAAACCAGGATGCCATTACATATACTTCTATTTAGTAAACCAGTTTAGAGATATAAAAATATAAAACCATCCCAGGGGGCTGGGTGCTCAGTCAGTTAACCATCTGCCTTCGGCTCAGGTCATGACCCCAGAGTCCTGGAATCGAGCCCCTGCTTTTCCCTCAACCTCTGCCTGCCGCTCCCCCTGCTTGAGCTCACTCGCTCGCTCTCTGTCAAATAAATACATAAAATCTTTAAAATAAAAATAAAAATAAACCATCCCTCAAAGACATTTTCAAGCATTGGCTTTCACCACTCTTGCACATTTCACTCATTACCTCAGAGAAATTGAGCATTTGGCACTGAGGAATAATTTAGACCAACAATTGCTAGATGGCAGAGTTGTGATCAGAAAGAAATAAAACAGCTCCAGAGCCAATTAGGTTATAACACAGCTACCAGGGTACTGGAGGTGGAATCTACCCTTTCTGTCTTTCACCCAGCCCCTCCTCATGTCCACCATGGTGCTTTTTTTAGCCACTTTGGGAATTATACTGCCTTTCGGCCCCTAGGGGAATCTTTTTGTATTTCACATGTATACTTTTATGTAAGGTAGAAAAACTATAAAGAACAGTTTGTTTCAAAGCACCCTCTATTTGGTAATAATAACAAAAATCACAATCAAAAAAGTAAATTTACCAAGCTGCCAGGATGTGCAGTTGGGTTACAGATGTATTCTTCCAAAAATAAACTCACTAATATTAATAAACTCATTTCTATTTAGGGCAATTCTGACAAACAATTTTATAATAACATGCTGTCTAAATTATAAAGCTTCTAACCATTAGCTTAAAGACTAGGAGATCAGATTAACTGAAAATATTAAGGGGAAAAAAATAAAATCATGTAAAACCAAAAAAAGGAGGAGAGATGCAAACTGTCTTGGACGAACATTTCAAAGGTAAGTTCTTTTACAAACATCATTTTCCAAAATTAAACTATCTAATTGGCTTTCACTTCCTACTCATCTCATGAACCTGGCTCCATAAAAATTACACTTTAGAGGCAAATTAACAAGCTAAATCTATTTTCTATGATTCTGTTTTAACTTACTTGTTCAGTTCATTTGTCAATGACATTCGAACTTTTAATTCTTCTAGGTAGAGTTGCTTGTATTTTTCCAATTCTGTTTTATTAAAATCTTCTTGAGAACATTTCATTCTGGATAGTTCAAATTCTAGTTCTTTAATTCTGAGTTCCATTTGATTTCTTATTGAAGCATTATTAGCTTCTCTTAACTGTCCTAAGCTTTCTTGAGATGCTACTTGTGTCTAAAGCAAATTAAAAGCATACTTTTAAAATAAGTTATAACCTGGGTAATTATAGTATATTTCTTTCCTTTAGTTTTGAGTCAATGATTCAGAGAGCAATTGTAAATGTGAAAAAAAAGCTGAAGCGTAAAATATTTGTCATCAATGTCAACTGAATTAAATCTGAATGATAAAGTTCAATCATTCTTATATTAGAACTCATGCAATCTGGTAATTCAGAGAATAATAGAATCATTTAAAACTTTAAAAAAGTGAACAATACAACTTAAGAATAATTCAAGTACCGGGGGTGCCTGGCTGGCTTAGCCGGTTGAGCGCCTGACTCTTGGTTTCTGCTCAATTGTGATCTCAGGGTCATGAGATAAAGCCCTGTGTCATACTCAGCATGGAGTCTGCCTGGGATTCTCTCTCTCCCTCTGTGCATCCCCTCACCCGTGCTTTCTAAATAAATAAATAAATATCTTAAAAAAAATAATCCAAGTATGGTACAATTTTTTTTTTTTTAAAGTAGGCTCCATGCTAGGCTTGATTTCACAAGCCTGAGCTGCTCAACCAACTGAGCCACCCAGGCACCCCATGGTTAAAATTTTTAAAACACCATCTTTTCTTTTCCTGTCAATAGTCTTGTTTTATACCAAGTGATCTTAAAAAATAAAATGATTCTCTACTGTGAATCATTCTGAAAAATCAATTTAGTGAGAATAATGATGAAAACTGAAATTTTTTTTTAAAGATTTTATTTATTTATTTGACAGAGAGAGAGATAGCGAGAAAGGGAACACAAGCAAGGGGAGTGGGAGAAGGAGAAGAAGGCTTCCTGCGGAGCAGGGAGCCCGATGCGGGGCTCGATTCCAGGACCCTGGGATCGTGACCTGAGCCGAAGGCAGACGCTTAACGACTGAGCCACCCAGGCGCCCCGATGAAAACTGAAATTTTTAAAGAGAAGGAACAAATGCTTCCAGAAATTTACCAAATTGCTATAAAGGAAGTAGAGGAAAACTATACAATGCATATAACCAAAATGTAACTTGCAGTGAAATGATTAAAGCATACTACAGATCAATAAATTAACCTGGAAAAACAGATTGGCTTCTTTTAATTTTTCTGTTATGTCCAATCTTGTTCTTTCTTCAAGCTCCCGTTTATAGTGTTCTATTTTACTGTATTCTACCATACTGAATTCTACATGACTTCTGAGGTTTACTACTTGTTCCAACTTCTTTTTATTCTTCTCTAGTTTTTCATATTTCTTCTGCATTTCCTTCATAGATGTTAACTCCTGGGTAAGAAGCTGGTTGTTTGCATCCAGGTATAGACATTTTGAAGACGCAGTTTCCAGTTTTGCTGTAAGATCATCAACCTGCATGAATAAAATAATACAGTTTGGAAGTAGAGTGAAAATAGTCTAATGCAAAACTATGACCAAGTTTTTTTTTTAAAAGATTTTAAGTCTCTACACCCAACACGGGGCTCAAACTCACAACCCCCAAGATCAAGAGTCACATGCTCTACTGACAGAGCCAGCCAGGTGCTCAAATTTTAAAATAAATTCATTTTCAACAAAATGTTATCTATATTGTAAGTAGAGTCTTGGAATGTGGAACCTCAAATAACTCAGAAAATCAAGAACAAAATTAAAACCACTAGTAGTTACTAAAGGAGATCTCTGCTATCGTTCTCTTTGCCACACATTTATACTTTTATTTTTCTATGATTGTTTCAGATCTTTCCTTCACAAAATAACTGTAAGTCATCTCTTAGTAGAAAGTCTCTTAACCCTTCCCTCATCTTAACACTCCATAATTTTTTTTAAAGATTTTATTTATTTACTTGAGAGGGAAAGAGAGCAAGAGAGCAAGAGTGCAAGAGCAGGGGGAGGGAAAAGCAGACTCCCCACTGAGCAGGGAGCCCAGCGTGGGGCTCAATCCCAGCATGCCAGGATCACAACCCAAGCCAAAGGCAGACACTTAACTGACTGCGCCACCCAGGTGCCCTGGTACTCCATAAGTTTTAAAGAAGTTTTAGGAATATCATATTGACTTATGTAGGTCTCAGCAAATAAATGCTTACCAAAATAAGACTTTGAAAATAAAACTCTAATTAATGAATCTATAAAGACTGATTTTAATGCCATAAGCCTTTTTCTGAATTACAAATGTTTTATGCTAATTTGAATTGCATTCTGAGAAGAAATGATTTGCAAGGTTAAGAAATCGCATCTCTCAGTAAAAAAATTTAGTGAGATGATCCATACATTTTTGACCAAAAAAACCCCCCAAAAAACCCCCTTAATTCAACAGTATTATAATCCTTTGTTACATCCCACAAAATAAGACAAAAACAACCAAAAAACTTGCTGGAGTTTCAGTGATGCTGAATTGGGAAGAACTTCTTTCTTTTAGATATGATTGGTAAGACAAGATGAGTGGATGTGGTGGTTTTATAAATTCTTTGACACTTCTCCCATGACAATCCCCCCCCCCCCTTAATATGTGCTGGCCTTAGTAACTGGTTTCTAGTGAATAGAATATGGCAGAACTGCTGTGTGATTTTTAAGGCTAGGTTACAAAATGTGAGATAGCCTCCATCTGACTTTTTCTACAGAAGCTCACCCTTAGCATCCAGCTGTTGTGGGAAAGCCCAGGCCACCTAGTGAGTCCTCATGCAGATACTGCAGCTGAGACTGCCTCAGCTAACATCCTAGTCAAAAAGCAGCCTCAACAGCCAAACATGTGCATGAACAAGAACAAGGTTTTAGATGATTCTAGTTCCCAGCTTCCAGTCATCCCAGCTGATGCCAAATGAAGAAGAAATGAGTTGGCCTTACTCAGCCTTGTCTAAAGATGTGTGAACAAGATAAATGCTGTTTTGAGCCACTGGGTTTTGAGATGGTTGAGTATGCAGCAATAAATAACTGGCACAGATACTGATATTAAAAATGGGGTGCTGCCATTAAAAACAAAACAAACTAAAAATAAACCTCCTTTGAACCAGGAGGTAGGTGGAACCTGAAAGGATGTAGAGAAGAGTAAGAATGAAAACCAAAAGGGCTTCCAAGAAACTGTTAGTGGAAACCTGATGGCCCTTGAAGAGGCTTACAGCAAAGGTTTCTAGACAAGTGAAGAAAATGACACTAGAGGGAAAGGAACTCATGCAACAAACCACTTGAAAGGAAACTCATAGGGGAGATAAGCTAAAGAAACACTATTCAATATGAAGGAACCAGGATTTGCTGGGTTCAAATATCTGTTTCTCATTTACAGCCTCTCCACATGTTGAATTGTCAAATAATGCTAAAATAAATGGCTTCTGGGTTAAGAGCAAATCGAGGAAAACATGGTCTATGGATGAAGCCAAGACTATAAAACCCTTTATTAAGACCTCGGAAGGTTTTAAGGTGTGCCTCCAATTTCTTTAAGGATCTTAAGAGTATAAGAATTTTAAAGGCATTGTCAAATAAGAGGTTCACAGGAAACCTGAGTTGAAAAGCTTATCTCAAAAAGACCCAGGAGAATGGCTTTTCTAATGGCATGAACTCCAATAATATTCACAGAAAACTCAAAAAGTGAAGAGAATTATAGGGGCATCTGGGTGGCTCAGTCGGTTAAGCGGCTGTCTTCAGCTCAGGTCAAGATCCCAGGGTCCTGGGATCGAGTCCCACATCAGGCTCCAAGCCTGCCTCTCCCTCTCCCTCTGCCTGCCTCTCTGCCTACTTGTGCTCTCTATCTCTCTGTCAAATAAATAAAATCTTCAAAAAAAAAAAAAAAAGTGAAGAGAATTAGAGAAGCAAAAACACTGTTTGCGAGCTTGGACTAAAAGAGACCAAGATAGTACAAGCTGAAAATAGGCCTTTGGGTCTTAGAAGTCCCACAGGGAGGAAGCAGGCTGAAAAAACAGCTAAAAACACAGGTCATTCCTTATGAAAAGGACAGAACCAAGAGCTCAAAGAGTAAAGCAAAGAGCCATGGAGAAGTATTCCCATGGTTAGGACTAAGTCCTAACTAAAGAACTGACAGCATGCTTCAGGCTATATTTCAAAACTGCTATGGACTAGCGTGCTTCCCATCTTCTTTCTGAATGGGAGAGTCCTTAGCAGGTTATCCGCATCCTGCATTTTGAGTGGTAGAGAACTGTCACTTTAATTCTCAAGTCTTCATATTGAGAGGACTTGAACTCAAGGGACTATAATTCAGACACCTTAACCCCACTGCTCCTGATTAAAATGGTAAGATCTTGGATTCAAGCCTGAACCTAATGCCATGATAACAGATTTGTGGGAGGAGGTGAGTGTATTTTTCATGTTGGAGGAATACAAAAATATGCTGGTTTTTAAATGTGTCCATAGGTTTTTAAATATTCATTCTATTAAAAATAAATAAATAAAAAGACCGTGGGCCAATCTTAGTGACTTATCTCCTAACAAACAGAATATGGTGAATGTGATGCTGTGTGTATTCCAAGGCTAGGTTACAGAGGCAATAGAGCTTCTGCCTTGCTCTGTATCTCAGGCTGCTTACTTGGAATTTAGCCCTCCAATTTGTGAGGAAGCTCAGGCCACAAAGAGAGTCTAGGTGTTTCAGCTGCCTGCCTTAACTATAGTCCTAGTCAACAGCGAGCATCAACAACACCAGAAGTGATGGAACAAATCTTCAAACACTTCCATCCCCAAACCTTTCAGTTGCCCCACCTGAAGCTAGGGGAACAGAAACAAGCTGTCCTGGCCACACTTTTCCTAACAGATTTGTGAACAAAATAAATGTTATTTATTTAAGCCACTAAACTTTGGGGAGTTTGTTAAGAAAAAAAAACAAAAAAAGATAAATGGATGATAAAAAGAGTTAATAAGATACATAACTTATATAGTAGAAATTGGTCTCCATTAAAGTGGGAAGTAATAAATGTCAAGATTAATTTATTAATGACAAACAGTGCTAATGAGAAGCAGCACATAACTAGAAGCAAGATCTAAGAAGTTTTTCTCTCCATTTTCCCCCATTTAGGGTGACATTACCTATGCATTTTTTATATATGACCTTTATTATGTTGCAGTATGTTCCTTCTAAACCTACTTTGTTGAGGGTTTTTATCATGAATGGATGTTGTACTTCGTCAAATGCTTTTTCTGCATCTATTGAAACGATCAGATGATTCTTCTCCTTTCTTTTATTAATGTGGTGTATCACATAGATTGATTTGCAGATATTGAACCACCCCCACAACCCAGGAATAAATCCCATTTGATCATGGTGATGGCTTTTTAATGTATTGTTGGATTCAGTTTGCTAGTATTTTGTTGAGGATTTTTGCAACTAGGTTCACCAGAGATACTGGCCTGTAGTTCTCTTTGTGGTGTCTTTATCTGGTTTTGGTATCAGGGTAATAATACTGGCCGCATAAAATGAATTTGGAAGTTTTCCTTCCTTTTCTGTTTTTTTTTTTTTTTTTTTTTTTTTTTTTGGAGGGGGGAACAGTTTGAGAAGAATAGGTATTAACTCTTCCTTTAAGTGCTAGGTAGAATTTGCCTCTGAAGCCGTCTGGTCCCGGACTTGGGTTTGTTCAGAGTTTTTTGATTACTGATTCAATTTCTTTGCGGGTTATCAGTCTGTTCAAATTTTCTATTCCCTCCTGTTTCAGTTTTGGTAATTTGTATGTTTCTAGGAATTTATCCATTTCTTCTAGATTGTCTATTTGTTGGCATATACTTTTTCATAATATTCTCTCATAACTGTTTGCATTTCTGTGGTGGTGTTATTTCTCCTCTCTCATTTGTGATTTTATTTATTTGGGTCCTTTCTCTTTTCTTTCTGTAACTCTGGCTAGAGCCTTGTCAGTTTTATTAATTTTTCCAAAGAACCAGCAACTGGTTTCATTGATCTCTTCTAGTTTTATCTTTTTTAAGTTTCTATACTATTTATTTCTGCTGTATTTTTTTTAAAGGATTTGTTTATTTGAGAGAGAGAGAGAGAGAGTGGGGAAAGGGGCAAATGAAGAGGGAGTGAGGGAATCCTCAAGTAGACTCCCCGCTGAGCATGGAGCCTGAAGCAGTGCTCAATCCCAGGACCTTGAGATCATGACCTGAGCGGAAATCAAGAGTTAGCTGCTTAACCAACTGAGCCACCCTGGTGCCCCTATTTCTGCTCTAATTTTTACTATTTCCTTCCTTCTGCTGACTGTACGCTTCATTTATTATTCTTTTTCTAGCTTCTTTAGGTGTAAGGTAGTTTGAGATTTTTCTTGCTTCTCGAGCTAGGCCTGTATTGCTATATACTTCCCTCTTAGGACCACTTTTGCTGTATCTCAAAAGTTTTGGCGAATGTGTTTCATTTTCATTTGTTTCCATGTATTTTTAAATTTCTTCTTTTATTTCCTGGTTGGTCCATTCATTGTTTAGTAGAATGTTACTTAACCAACATGTATTTGTGGTCTTTCAGATTGTTTCTTGTGGCTGACTTCTAGTTTTATATTATTGTGGTCAGAAAAGGTGCATGGTATGACTTCAATCTTTTTTGTATCTATTAAGGCCTGTTTTGTGGCCTAATATGTAATATATTCTAGAGAATGTTTCAGAATGTGTATTCTGCTGTTTAAGGGTGGAATATTTTGAATATATCTCTTTAGTCCATCTAATCCAGTGTGTCATATAAAGACATTGTTTCCTTGTTGACTTTCTGTTAGTTGATCTGTCCATTGATGTAAGTAGGGTGTTAAAGTTCCCAACTATTGATTATTTCTATTCCTTCCTAAAATATCCAAACTGTACATTGTGTTCATGGATACTTTTACTATTAGGAATAAAAGCAACTTATTCCATTAAAAAAACTATATATATATTAAAAATAAAGTACCATAGTATTATTGTATTATTATCAATTAGTTCTTTTATGTTTGTCATTAATTGTTTTATGTATTTGGGTGATCCCATGTTGGGTGCATAAATATTTACAATTGATCTTCTTCCTGTCAGATTGTCCTCTTTCTTACGATATAGTGCCCTTGTCTCTTGTTACAGTCTTTGTTTTAAACTCTATGTTGTCCAATATAAGTTATTGCTATTCTGGCTTTCTTTTGATGTCCATTTGCATGATACATGTTTCTCCATCCCCTCACTTTCAATCTGCAGGTATCCTTATGTCAAAAATGAGTCTCTTGTAGGCAGCATATACATCCTATGTCTTTTGATTGGAGCATTTAGCCCATTTATATCCGAAGTAATTATTGATAGATATGTATTCGTCATTTTACTACTTGTTTTGTGGTTGTTTCTGGAGATTTTTCTCCGATCCTTTTTTGTGTCTTTGATGCTTTGCTGATGTTCTTTAGTGATATATTTGGATTCTTTCTCTTTGCATGTTTATTAGTGGTTTTGTTTTTGGTTTTCTTTTCTTTTCTTTTTAGAGAAAACACGAGCGGGGCAGGGAGAGGGAAAGTGAATCTTAAGCAGATGCCATGCCCAGCACGGAGCCCAATGCAGGGCTCAATCTCACAACCCTGAGATCATGACTTGAGCTGAAATCAAGAGTCAGATGCTTAACCAACTAAGCCACCCAGGCACCTCTATTGGTGGTTTTTGATATATAATTTGTATATAACCTCTTCTGCATATAGCAGTCTATATTAAGTTGCTGGTCATTTAAGTTTGAACCAATTCTTTTCTCTTCTTCTCCCCATGCTTCAGATAAGGTATATTTTATATCCTTTGTTTCTGAGTTCCTTAAATTATTTTTTACATAAATGTTCATTTTTGTTACTTTTGTGTTTCTTGCCTTTATACTGTCACTTCTGGTCTCTCTTTTCCACTCAAAGAGCCCCCTTTAATGTTTCTTGCAGGGCTAGTGTAGTGGTCACAAACTCCTTTAATTTTTGTCTGGGAAACTCTCTCTCTCCTTCTATTCGGAGTAATAGGCTTGCTGGATAGAGTATTCTTGGTTACAGATTTTTCCCATTCACCATGTTGAATATATCATGCCACTCCCTTCTGGCTTGCAAACTTTCTGTTGAAAACATTCCTGATGGCCTTAAGGGGTTTCCCCTGGAAGTTACTGACTTGTTTTCCTGCTTTTAAGATGTTTTCTTTATCAGTATACTTTGCAAATTTAATTATAATGTATCTTGGTGTTGGCCTGCTTTTGTTGATTTTGATGGGAGTTTTCTGTGCCTGCTAGATCTTGGTGTCTGTTGCTTTCCCCAGATTAGGGAAGTTTTCTGTTATTATTCTTGAAATAAATTTTCTTACGCCTTTTCTCTCTCTTCTACTGGGACTCCTACACTGAGTTCCCGAGGTCTTGTCTCATTTTGCATAATTCTTCTTTCTCTCCCTTCTTCAGCTTTATTGCTTTCCATTACTTTGTCTTCTAGGTGATTAATTTGTTCTTCTGCTTCTTCCAGCCTGCTGTTCATTGCATCAGGTATGTTTCTAATCTCATTTATTGCACTCTTCATCTCTGATTCTTTTTTTTAATTCTTTTATCTCTGTTGTAAGGGTCTCACTGATGTCTTCCATTCTTTTCTCAAGTCCAGTGAGTATCCTTATGATCACTGCTTTAAATCCTCCATCAGGCATGATATTTATTCTGCCTCCATTAAATCTCTGGTCCCATGGCCTTATCCTGTTCTTTCATTTCAGATAAATTCCTGTTTTCTCATTTTGTCTACGTCTCTACCAGCTTCTCTGTGTTAGAAAAGCCAGTTATGTTACCTGCTCCTGAAAGTAATGGACTTATGAAAAAGACGTCATGTAGTGCCCAGGGTCTGGCACTTAGGGCAGTGTCCACAGTGTGTGCTGCATGCACTCTGCTGTTGTGTTCTGGCTGCTCTATCCTTTAGGCCAGTCATCTGCAGAGGCTCTCCCCACCTGCTGTGGGCAGTGTTTGGTACCTGGCTGGAATGTAGCAACTTTTAAATTCGGTGTGCTCTGGTGTGCTTGTGAAATGAGACCTGTCACCACCTCCACTGGAACTGAGGTCCTCCTGAATCTATTCAGGAGATGTGGTGTGGGCAGAGGTCTTCTGGGGGCGGGGGGGGGAAGGCCTGCTGTGCTGGAACTGAGGCAAGAATGATTGATCAGGGCAGTTCCACTGGAGTGCAAGGGGATGGTTTGATGTAAGCAAATTAGACAGCCAGTGTCAGAGCTGCACCGCTTCCCACAGGAGGCTCTGTATTGGTGCTGAGGGGCAGTGGAGGGAAATGGCACCAGCTGGTTCCTTTGTTCCTAGAGAAGAATCTCCGTCAACACTGCCTCTCAGGGACATGCTCTGAGAAGAGTGAGTAATCTCCCCACTGTATGCCCCAGGCACTGTTCAGATCACTGTTTCCCTGCTGTATGCTCCCGGGTTGTTTACCTGCCTTCTCTCCAAGAGCAGCACAGTGCCCTACAGGCTCTATCCCAGCTAAGCCTGATGACCTTTAGAACTCCAGGCTTTAAGCCCCCCTCGTTGTAAGAACTCATGAAATTCAGCCCCTCTCATCTTCCAAGCCAGTGGGTATGAGGAAACGTTCTCTTTGGGCATTTCCATGTACTCCTCTCCTGCCCTTCTCTATGACCATGAATCCCTCCCCTCTATAACAGCCACGATCTGTTTCTCTCCTAAACCACATCTCTGTACTTCTACCTTCTTCGATGTGTCCTCTTCCCTCTTTAGTTGTGGAGTTTGTTCTGTCAGTCTTCAGGTATTAGGTGAACTTAGGCTCCTCTTACTCTGCTACCATCTTCCTTTCTCTCAAGACATTTCTCTAAGATATGCTTCAATTACAAATTATTACAACTAGGCAGGCATGCCCCTATAGATTTTCCCCTCAAGTTAGGGGAGAAGAAAGACCGGCAAGCAGAAAGACAATATGATTGCAAGTATAACAGCTGAAAAACTAGGAATAGTTTAATAACCAAAATTGGACCTTTTACCTGATCTCCATTAACTGAAATTCTAAAAGAAATAGCCAGCTTTGAGTATTTTTAAATCAATCTAATACTCAATCTTCATTCTCCTTTCATCAGTGAGGAAATAAAGAGAACATTATGGAATCATTTTTAATCTTTTCAGTAGTAAACCAAATGTACTGTCCATTGGCACTATTTAAATTAAATATAGGTGGTGCCTGGGTGGCTCAGTCATTAAGCATCTGCCTTTGGCTCAGGTCATGATCCCAGGGTCCTGGGATGGAGCCCACATCAGGCTCCCTGCTCCACGGTAAGCCTGCTTCTCCCTCTCCCACTACCCCTGCTTGTGTTCCCTCTCTCGCTGTGTCTCTCTCTGTCAAATAAATAAATAAAATCTTTAAAAAAATAATTAATTAAATATAATTTCTCCTTTATCTTATTCCAAGCTTGTTTATGTGGGGAGGTAAGTAAGACCATCTCATCTTTATGTTGTATCACAATGCTTTCCCATATCATACAAAACTGGCTTTGAAAATTTATGGCATTCAAATTGCTAATCTACTATTTGTCTCTGATAACTCAATTAAATACTACCTGATATTTTACAGCTGTATTCTTGAAATAATGTAATGAAATATTTATTCCATTAATTATTTATTGAGCTATTAAAGGACATATCTTTCTATTTAAAGTAAAAGAAGATGGATACAGACAACTGTATTTTCTGAGAATGTAGGATCTGTGCCAAGAACAGGATCAGCACCTGTGTTATACAGAAGAACCCGGTCAAAATAGTATCTAATTGTGAATTACAAGATGATGGATTACCAAGATTTCAAAACAGGAAAGCTGACAGCCCAGAGTTCATCTTTTCCTTCCTGGATGGTGAAATTTATAGATGAGTCTATGCTTTATAATAAGTTAATAAAACATAATGAAGTAACGAGTAGACAGCAGATCCTATGACCAAGATTTGATGGAAACGGATGTGGGAGGCACTGAGTGAGCGACTCAAGATATGAATGGAGAAAAGAACCAGAACTCTATCTTTTTGAGTCTGACTTCTCATCATATCATGGAGTCAGCAAGGCATAAGCTGGTAAAAGGCTCCTTCAAGAAGCAAAAAATTTCTACAGGAGTAAAGTTAAGTTCTACTACACTTTTATTAGTACATAAATGAGTGGTAAATTTGCAAGACGACTAGGGAAGAATTCTCATAAACTTTGATTGGGCAGTGACATAAGGATAGACATATAGATAAATGTATTAGAATTGACAATCTAAAAATAAACTGTCACATTATGGTGAATTGATTTTCCAATTTTAGTATATGTGCTGCCGAAGCGAGCACATGGTGAATTGATTTTCAACAAGGGTGTCAATTAAATGGAATAAGAATAGCCTTTTTAATAAATGGTAGTGGGACAAAGTAATAAAATTAGACCTCTACCTCATAGCACATATACAAAATCAACTCCAAATATAAGAGCTAAAATTATAAAACTCTTAGAAAAAAACATATCATTTGTGACTGGATTTGGCAATGGTTTCTTAGGACACCAAAAGAAAAAACAGATTAAGTATATTTCATCAAAATCAAAAACTTCTTTGCTTCAAATGTCACCATCAAGAAAGTGAAAAGGCAAGCTACTGAATAAGAGAAAATATTTGAAAAGCCTGTATCTGATAAGGGATTTGTATTTAGGATATACATAAATAACTCTTACAATAATGAAAAGACAATCCAATAAAGAAATGGTCAAAACAATTGATTCATTCTTTAAGGAAGATATAGAAATGGATAATAACCACATAAAAAGATGAGCTACTCAACATCATTAGTTTTTGTTTAGTTTTTTTTTCTAACGTTTTATTTGTTTATTTGACAGAGAGAGAGAGAGAGCACAAGCAGGGGGAGATGCAGAGGGAGAGGGAGAAGCAGGCTACCCGCTGAGCAGGGAGCCAGATGTGGGGCTCAATCCCAGGAACCTGGGGTCATGACCTGAGCCGAAGGCAGACGCTTAACTAATTGAGCCATCCAGGTGACCCTCAACATCATTAGCTTTAAGCAAAATACAAATCAAAGCCACAAGATCGATGGAACTCATCAAGTGTATTATGCTAAGCCAAACAAGTCAGTCAGAGAAAAATAAATACCCTATGATTTTACTCATATGTGGAATTTAAGAAACAAAACAGATGAACACAGGGGAAAGGGGGAAAAAAAAGAAGAGAAAGGGAGGCAAACCATAAAAGACTCTTAACTATAGAGAAAAAAACTAAGTGTTGCTGTAGTGGAGGTGGATGGGGGGTGGGCTAGATGAATGATGTACTTGTTGTGATGAGCACTGGGTGTTGTATGTAAGTGATGAATCATTAAATTCTACTCCTGAAACCAATATGTTAACTAACTAGAATTTTAAAACTTCAAACAAACAAACAAAAAACCCCACAAGATGCCATTTCCCACCCACTAGGATGGCTATAATAAAAACAACAGATAATGGCAAACATTGGCAAAAATCAGGAAAAATGAGAACCTTCAAACACTGCTGACGAAAATGTAAAATGGTGCAGCCATGTTGGAAAACCGTGTGGCAGTTCCTCAAAGGGTTAAAAAAAAAAAAGAAAAGGTTAAAGAGAGTTACCATATGACCCAGCAATTCCATTTGTAAGTATATATCCAAGAGAAATGAAAACATGTTCACACAAGAACTTGTACGTGTGTGTATAATAGCATTATTAACAACAGACGAAAAGCAAAACAATCTAAAGATCTACCAACTGATAAATGAATAAATTAAATGTCGTATGTCTGTATAGTGGGATATTATTAGCAATAAAAAGAAATAAAGTACTGACACATGCTACAAAATAGGTGTAACTTGAAAATATTATGCTAAATGAAAGAAGGCAGTCACAGAGGACCACATATTGTGTGATTCCATTGATATGAAATGTCCAAAATAGGCAAATTTATAGAGACAGAGAGTAAGTAGTGGTTCCCTAGGGCTAAGGAGAGTAGGGAAGGGGAACCTAGCATAGGGCGACAGGTAAAAGGTACAGGACTTCTTTACAGGGTAACAAAAATGTTCTAAAATTGATTGTGGTACTCTTCGAATTTGCACATTACGTTCATTTTATCTCAATAAAGCTGTTACCAAAAAAAAAAAAATGTAGCACGTATATAAAATTAATAGAAAACATTTCATTGCTCAAAGCACTGAGTGACTTATTTCCCAAAATTAAATGATTCTGGAGTCCCAAAACTAATTAAAAATTACCTTCTGTTTTAGCATATTAATCTGACTATCCATTTCAATTTGATTGGTTTTTGAATTTCCAGGGAAAGTAAGCTCTCTACCTTCATATTCACTTAACTTTCTCCTTGTCACGTTTAAGAGTTTCTTAAATCTGCGGAAGGTATAGAATGAGTAAGTCAGGTTTTTTAAGAGTAAATATTTAATAATTGTTTAAATAGATAATATGTTCTATCATATAAACAAATCTATAAATTATGATCTCTCATTTGTCCCAATCTCACATTGTTTAAGAACATACTAACTAAATTATAATCTCAGGTAAAAAAATATGAAGAAAATTTTTATGACACAACTGGCAGAATTAATACTGTAACTATATTAAGAGTTCTTATACATAAGTTATTAATATTTATTTTCAGTATCTTAATAGAATCATCTATTATTAAATAGTGACTATAAACCAGAGACCAGTATCCAAGGTGAAGAAGAAAAGCATACTTATCCATGAATGTTTTAAAAAGACACAAAAATACATTTTGGTACCCACTAACCACAGTCTACAAGAAGAAAAGAAAATACATACAAAAAACATCAAAGGAGATCACTCACAAAAAAAGAAGAAAGAAAAATCTTTAAAGTCTGAGTTGAGAGGAAAAATGAAGAGACAAAGCTTTAGAAGAAAGGAAATCAGCAAAGAGATAATGTGTGATGGTCTATGAGACTGTTTCAGGAAAGAAGTTACATATCTTGGCTAGGACACTGTTAACAAAGTGAAAGGGTTGCAAAACAATGCAGAGAAAGACAGTTAAATGAGAGAATATCAGAGAACAAATTTGAGTAGTCAGCAAAAAAAAAAAAAAAAAAAAAAAAAACAGAAAGGGAGCCCTGTGGGAGCTACAGACATTGGAAAAAACTTTTTTTTTTTTTAATCTGAGTGGTAAAAGCATGATTGCTAATTTTATTCTTCTTTAAGTCAGACATATATTTTCCTCTGTATATTTTATAATTAAAAAATGCAGAAAGAAAATATAAGCAAGTTGAATCCAAAAAGATGGTGGAGGAGTAGGAGAGCTTAGTTTTGTCTGGTCCGGAACTCACTCGATAGCTATAAAATGATTTTGAACACCTGTGAACTCAACCGGAGATCTAAGAAAAGAATTGCCGCAATTCTACAAATAGAAAAGTGACCACGTTTGGGGAGGGTATGTGTTGTGGTGACCGCTGTGTATTATGTAAGACTGATGAATCACAGATCTGTACCCCTGAAACAAATAATACACTGTATGTTAGTAATAAAAAAAAAAAAAGAAAAGCAACCACTTTCTGCAAGTCTTTTTTAACTTTCATTTTTACAATTACATTCTATCCTTTCATTGTATTTAATTTTATTTTTGTATATATATATAAGTTTTTCTTTCTTTACAATTTGGGATGTAGTTTTCTAACAAACAGACCCAAATACATACAGGATCCAGTGTATTTCTCTGTTCTGTTCACCTGATTATATTCTTTTTTCTTTTTTTTTTTTTTTTTTTTGGTCTGGGTCTCTTCTAATTTGTTTAGTGTATATTTCACTGGGGTTGTTGTTGCTCTTTTAGTATTTTGTTCACTCATTCATCTATTTTCTGGACAGAATGACAAGATGGAAAAACTCAGCTCAAATAAGAGAACTAGAGGCAGTAAAGACTGCCAAGGACCTAATCAGTATGGACATAAGAGGTCAGAACTAGAGTTCAGAATGACGATGATAAAGATACTAGCTGGGCTTGAAAAAAGTATAGAAGACACTAGAGAATCCCTTTCTGAAGAAATAAAAGAATTAAAATCTAATCAAGTCAATATCAAAAAGGCTATTAATGAGATGCAATCAAATATAGAGGCTCTAAAAAAATAGAGGCTCTAACTGAGAGGATAAATGAGGCAGAAAGGAGAAGTAGTGATATACAAGACAAAATGACAGAGAATAAAGAAGCTGGGGAAAAAGAGAGATAAACGACTGGATCACGAGGTGAAATTTCAAGAGATAAGTGATACCATAAAGCGGAACAATAGTAGAATAATTGGGATCCCAGAAGAAGAGGAAGGGGGGGTGGCAGAAGGTGTGTTTGAGAATTAGAGCAGAGAACCTCCCTAATCCGGAGAAGGAAACAGGCATTCATATCCAGGAGGCACAGAAAACCCCCTTCAACATCAATAAAAACAGGTCAACATTTCGATATATAGTAGTGAAGCCTGCAAATTTCAGAGACAAAGAGAAAATCCTGAAAGCAGCTCAGCACAAGAGGTCCTTAACCGACAAGGGTAGAAACATTAGACTGGCAGCAGACCTAACCACAGAGACCTGGCAGGCCAGAAAGGACTGGCATGATATATTCAGGGTGCTAAACGAGAAAAATATGCAGCCAAGAATACTGTATTTATCCAGCAAGGCTGTCATTCAAACTTGAAGGAGAAAGAAAGAGTTTCCAGGACAAACAGAAACTAAAACATTTGTGATCACTAACCCAGCCCTGCAAGAAATATTAAAGGGGATCCTTTACGCAAAGAGAGAGCCCCAAAGTAACACAGACCAGAAAGGAACAGAGACAATATACAGTAACAGTGATATAACAGGTAGTACAATGGCACTAAATTCATATCTATCAATAGTTACCCTGAATGTAAATGGGCCAAATGCCCCAATCAAAAGATGCAGGGTATCAGATTGGATAAAAAAGCAAGACCCATCGATATGCTGTCTGCAAGAGACTCATTTTAGACCCAAGGACACCTCCAGATTGAAAGTGAGGGAGTGGAAAACCATTTATCATGCTAATGGACATCAAAAGAAAGCTGGGGTAGCAATCCTTGTACCAGACAAATTAGATTTTAGACCAAAGACTGTAATAAGAGATGAGGAAGGACACTATCATAATGACTTAAAGGGGTCTATCCAACAAGAAGATCTAACAATTGTAAATATGTGTGCCCCTAACATGGGAGCAGCCAATGACATAAACCAATTAATAATAAAATTAAAGAAACACATTGATGATGATACAATAATAACAGTGAATGACACACTGGACTGTGGGAAACAGACCTCCACAACAACCACTGGTGCATGTTCGTTCAGACTCCGAGATCTCTGAGAAAACTCGATTTGCTGGGTTAAAAATAAGCCGAAAGGATCAGAGTGAATTGCCCTTGGGACGTGTGTGGTCTGTTCTAAAGTACGCAGCAGAAGATGTTTTGTAGATAGGAAGCCACCTGTAAACAGCACACTGTGCACTCCCCTCTTGGTTCCCTTGCCCTGTAAATAGCACACTGTGCACTCCCCTCTTTGTTCCCTTGTCCTGCTTTAAAGATTCTTATCATACATGCGGGACTAATCCTATGTACATGGAAGAATGTGCCTTACTAAGCCCATGCTGTAAATCATTAGAGATCTATAGCGCTGTAGAAGGTATATAAGATTATGGAAAATAAACCTCGGGACCTTGGGCTGATTGCTCGGGGTCCCCTGTGCCTCGCAAAACTGGCATCTCTTTTCCTCAGTTCCTTCACCGCCCCAGGTCCACGACTCTCTGAGGTCGACACTGGACCAGATGCACTTCACAGATAGATTCAGAGCATTCCAACCTAAAGCCACAGAATACACATTCTTCTCGAGTGCACATGGAACTTTCTCCAGAAGACATCACATACTGGGTCACAAATCAGGTCTCAACCGGTACCAAAAGTAGGGGATCATTCCCTGCAGAGTTTCAGACCACAACGCCTTGAAACTTGAACTCAATCACAAGAGGAAATTCGGAAAGAACTCAAATACATGGAATGTAAGAGCATCCTATTAAAGAATGAATGGGTCAACCAGGAAATTAAAGAAGAATTAAAAGAATTCATGGGAACAAAGGAAAATGAAAACACAACTGTTCAAAACCTTTGGGATGCAGCAAAGGCAGTCCGGGGAGGGAAGTAGAGAGCAACAACAGCCTTTCTCAAGAAACAAGAAAGGTCCTAAATACACAACCTAACCTTACACCTAAAGGAGCTGGAGAAAGAACAGCAAATAAAGCCGAAACCCAGCAGGAGAAGAGAATTAATAACGATCAGAGCAGAAATCAATGAAATAGAAACCAAAAGAATAGTAGAACACAGCAACGAAACTAGGAGGTGGTTCCTTGAAAGAATTAATGGGATCGATAAACCCCTGGCCAGACTTAGCAAAAAGAAAAGAGAAAGGATCCAAATAAATAAAATCATGAATAAAAGAGGAGAGATCACAACCAACACCAAGGAAATACAATTTCAAGAACATATTAGGAATGACTATATGCCAACAAATTAGGCAATCTGGAAGAAATGGATGCATTCCTAGGGAGGTAGAAACTACCAAAACTGAAACAGGAAGAAACAGGAAACCTGAACAGACCCACAACCAGCAAGGAAATTGAAGCAGTAATCAAAAATCTCGCAAGAAACAAAACTCCAGGGCCGGATGGCTTCCCTGGGGAGTTTTAACAAACACTTAAAGAGGAATTAATGCCTATTCCTCTGAAGCTGTTTCAAAAAATAGAAATGGAAGGAAATCTTCCAAACTCTTTCTATGAGGCCAGCATTACCTTGATCCCAAAACCAGACAAAGACCCCACCAAAAAGGAGAATTACAGACCAATATCCCTGATGAACACGGATGCAAAAATTCTCATCAACATACTCGCTAATAGGAGCCAACAGTACATTAAGAGGATTATTCACCCCAACCAAGTGGGACTTATTCCTGGGCTGCAAAGGTGGTTCAACATCCGCAAATCAATCAACGTGATATGCTACGTTAATAAAAGAAAGGACAAGAACTGTATGATTCCTTCAATGGATGCAGAAAAAGCATTTGACAAAGTACAGCATGCTTTCTTGATTAAAACTCTTCATGGGGCGCCTGGGTGGCTCAGTCAGTTAAGCGGCTGCCTTTGGCTCAGGTCATGATCCTGGGGTCTTGGGATCGAGCCCCACGTCCGGCTCCCTAATCAGCAGAAAGCCTGCTTCTCCCTCCCCCTATGCCTGCCGCTCTGTCTACTTGTGCTCTCTCTCTATCTCCCTGTCAAATAAATAAATAAAATCTTTAAAAAAACAAACAAACAAACAACTCTTCACGATGCACGGATAGAGGGCACATACCTCAATACCATAAAAGCCATGTATGAAAAGCCCACGGCAAATATCATTCTCAATGGGGAGAAACTGCGAGCTTTTCCCTGAAGGTCAGGAACACGGCAGGGATGTCCACTCTCACCACTGCTGTCCAACATAATACTAGAAGTCCTAGCCTCAGCAATCAGACAATGAAAAGAAATAAAACGCATGGGAATTGGCAAAGAAGAAGTCAAACTCTCACTCTTCGCAGGTGACATAATACTCTATGTGGAAAACCCAAAAGACTCCACCCCCAAATTGCTAGAACTCATACAGGAATTCAGCAAAGTGGCAGGATATAAAATCAATGCACAGAAATCTGTTGCATTTCTATACACTAACAATGCGACAGAAGAAAGAGAAATTAAGGAGTCAAACCCATTTACAATTGCACCAAAAACCGTAAGATACCTAGGAATCAACCTAACCAAAGAGGCAAAGGATCTGTACTATGAAAACTATAGAACACTCACGAGAGAAATTGAGGAAGACGCAAAGAAATGGAAAAACACTCCATGTTCATGGATTGGAAGAACAAATTTGTTAAAATGTCTATGCTACCACTACCCAGAGCAATCTGTGCATTCAATGCAATCTCTATCAAAATACCATCAACTTGTTTCACAGAGCTGGAACACATCATCCTAAAATTTGTACGGAACCAGGAAAGACCCCGAATAGCCAAAGGAATGTTGAAAAAGAAAACCAAAGCTGGTGGCATCACAATTCCGGACCTCAAGTTCTATGACAAAGCTGTAATCATCAAGATGGTATGATACTGGCACAAAAACAGACACATCGGCCAATGAAACAGAACAGAGAACCCAGAAACGGACCCTCAACTCTATGGTCAACTAATCTTCGACAAAGCAGGTAAGAACAGCCATGGGAAAAAAGACAGTCTCTTCAACAAATGGTGTTGGGAAAAGTGGACAGCCACATGCAGAAGAATGAAACTGGACCATTTTCTTACACCATACACAAAAATGGACTCAAAATGGATGTAAGACCTAAATGTGAGACAGGAACCCATCAAAATCCTGGAGGAGAACATAGGCAGCAACTTCTGTGACCTGGGCCACAGCAACTTCTTGCTAGACACGTCTCCAAAGGCAAGGGAAACAAAGACTTCATCAAGATAAAAAGCTTTTGCACAGCAGAGGAAGCGGTCGACAAAACCAAAAGACGACTGACAGAATGGGAGAAGGTATTTGCAAATGACATGTCAGATAAAGGGCTAGTATGCAAAATCTATATAGAAGAACTTATCAAACTCAGCACCCAAAGAACAAATAATCCAGTCAAGAAACATGGAAGACGTGAACAGACATTTCTCCAAAGAAGACATTCAAATGGTCAACAGACACTTGAAAAAATGCCCAACATCACTTGGCATCAGGGAAATAAATACACATCAAAACCACAATGAGATATCAGCTCACACCTGTTGGAATGGCTAAAATGAACAAGTCAGGAAACAACAGATGTGGCAGGGATGCAGACAACGGGGAACCCTCTTACACTGCTGGTGGGAATGCAAGCTGGGACAGCCACTCTGGAAAACAGTATGGAGGTTCCTCAACAAGTTGAAAATAGAGCTACCCAGCGACCCAGCAATTGCACTACTAAGGATTTACCCCAAAGATACAAATGTAGTGATCCGAAGGGGCACCTGCACCCCAATGTTTATAGCAGCAATGTCCACAATAGCCAAACTGTGGAAAGAGCCCCGATGTCCCTTGACAGATGAATGGATAAAGAAGATGTGTAGATATATACAATGGACTATCACTCAGCCAATAAAAAAAATGAAATCGTGCAATGACGTGGATGGAACTAGAGGGTATTTTGCCAAATATGTCAGTCAGAGAAAGATAATAATCATTTGATTTCACTCCTATGTAGAATTTAAGAAACAAAACAGAGGAGCATAGGGGAAGGGAGGGGAAAATAAAACAAGATGAAATTAGAGTGGGAGACAAATCACAAGAGACTCTTAATCATAGGAAACAAACTGAGGGTTCCTGGAGCATAGGAGGGGAGAAGGATGGGGTAACTGGATGATGGACATTAAGGAGGGCACCTAATGTAATTAGCACTGGGTGTTATATAAGACTGATGAATCACTGAACTCTACCTTGGAAAATAATATACTTTATGTTGGTTAACTGAATTTAAATTTAAAAAATAATATTAAAAAAAAGAAAATATAAGCCAAACCAAGATAACTTTTGATATGATTAAACAGTGACACAGGTTTTTAGATATTAAAATACTTGTTGGAAGGGAAGAACACTATTAAAAGGAAATATTACCAAAGAACAAAGATATCTTGCAGAAACTCTTCAAAATGGACAATGAAAATTACAGTTGTTATTGTTAAAGGAACTATTGTTATTATTTATGTTATTTATATTATGTTATTTATATTATTATATTTATTTTATAATTATATTATTATATAATTATAATATATAATATATTATATATAAATATATTATATAATTTATAATTATATTATTAATATAATATAATTATATTAATATATTTATATTATGTATTTATATTATTATTTAAGGAATCATTAAAGAGTAAGTGTAATATTTTGGCAAGTATTTGTATTTAATAAAGTAAAATTACAGTTAAATCCGTTAATTAATGGTTAAAATTATCTGAAATATTACAGTCTTACCTAGTCATCTCTTTTTCTAATTCACCATTTTTCTTCATTTCTTGATCCAAACTACATTCCAGAGATTGTTTCAACTCAATACATTTCTTTTTTTTTTTTTAAGATTTTATTCATTTATTAGACAGAGAGAGAGAGAGAGAGCACAAGCAGCGGGAGTGGCAGGCAGAGGGAGAAGCAGACTCCTCGCTGAGCAAGGAGCCCGATGCGGAACTCGATCCCAGGACCCTGGGGTCATGACCTGAGCTGAAGGCAGACGCTTAACTGACTGAGCCACCCAGGCGTCCCTCAACTCAATAAATTTCTTTATCTGTCCCTTTTCTTCATCAGACTTTGAAAATAATTTTTAAAGAAAATTATATTTAAAAATCTAGATACTCATTCTTCTCTCATAAAATATTATTTCTCATGAATTCATAAGTAATAACGTGTTTAGAAAGGCTCATATACTACATTTTATACATTTTATAAATTTATAATTTTAAATTTATATAATATAGTTTAAAATTTATAATTTTAAGTTTTATATAATATAGTTTTATAAACCTGATGCCAATAAATACAAATTTCAAATATAAGGACCTTTCTTAAAAACAGCTTAAACTGATTTTACATTTTCATCATTATTTTTTCTAGAATTTAAACTGCCAGAATTTACTTGTTAAATACAGAGGTTCTTACCCATATTAATACTAAGTGTTAATGAAAAATTTAAAAAAGTGGTTATATTTATATTTTAGTTTCTAAACATGCCCTAGAAACGTTTTCATCCAAAGCTTAAGATACTCTGGGTTTTGTGAGATCATACCTTTTTAAGATAATCTCTGAAAAATTCCTATGCAGTCCCCATGACAGTTTTGATGATAGTCTGACTTTAGAATGAGATACTCTCCTTCTCTGCAAGCATTGCAAGCATCTCCGCAAGGTTTCAATTTCTTCTTTTCTGTTAACTACCTTTCTCTTTAAATAAAGTTTAAGTCTTCTCGATATTACATAAAAACTTTTGCTTCACTCTTGCAGCTTTTTCTATCATCCTGTTTCTCCCCTTTCACAAGACTTGAGCATTCTTTCATATGTCATCTCATCCACAGATTCATCTTTCCAACACTTATTTTCTTCTTTTACACTAAAATCGGAGTTTCAATCCTGGAATTCCACTAAAAAATTTTGAGGGTCATCAAGGATCTTTTTTTTAAAGTCTTTATCCTGCTTTACTTCTCAGCAACAGCTGAAAACAATGACCATACCCTCCCTCTGCTCTCTAATCCCATTTTATTTCTAAATGACAGCAACCGCGGTTAGTCCCTGACCTTTGCTATTCCTCTTATCAAATCCTCTCAGAGTTGGTTAAATCTCAAGGCTTCAAAACCAGATTCTCTAATCTACATTTCCAGCCTTGACCCCTTTACTGAGGTCATCTCTACTTTTTGATCTTCCTTCTCGTTCCTCATAGACAATATTCTCAACCACACACTCAAAAACCATTACCTGATGTGGATTACCTTTATAGACAGCTAATTTTTTTAAATTTATTTATTTGAAATAGAGAGTGCATGAATAGGGGGAAGGAGCAGAGGGAGAGGGAGAAGCAGACTCCCAGCTGAGCAGGGCTCGATCTCAGGACCCTGAGATCATGGTCTGAGCCGAAAGCAGGCGCTTAACTGACTGAGCCACCCAGGTACCCCTAGACAGCTAACTTTGTACATTTTATGTTGACTCTTTTTGGTATTACTTTGAGTGTATTGTTATTTTGTCATCTCAGGGGGGCACCCTTACCCTTAGGATGCTGACCACCATACTCTGTCTTGCTTTTCTTTTCTGATGCAAATGTTTCTCCCAAGGGTCAGACTATCAATTGTTTGCCTTTGTTTTCTTTTGAATAATTTCCTATTCCATAGAGATTGGATCTTATGGAAGTCTTCTTCTGAAGTTCTTTTCAGACACATACTTGACTATATTGTTTGGAAGCTTAAGTCAGCCTAGAGCTATCTCTTCTTCCCAATCCAGACTTCACCTCAAAACTATGTCCATCAAATATCTTAACCCAGGTAGTCTCTGGCCTGGGGATTCATGAGATAAAATCCTTCTAGAGATGTTAGGACTATGGACTGAGTTGGTTGAAAGCTAAGTGTTTGTTTCACAGGGTAGACCTTAAAGTGGCTAATAATTTTATGTCACAACCCTAATTCATTTCCATTGGAATCTACAGAATACCTACGGATATTCTTACAAACTTTACAAGATTTGATAGCTTCCTTAATAGATTTCTATATGACACCGTAGGGGGACAACTCCTGGCATTCTCATTCACATATCGTCACCTTACTTGCTCAATGAAAACTATAGTAATACAATGTGACTAATTTATAGGAAATCTAGAAAAAAAATAATTTTTGATTCCCATGCAGTCCCCATTACAGTTTTGATGATCGTCTGACTTTAGAAACTTTCGATGTTTCTTTGGCCACAAAAAGGACCAGTCAACAGAATGTGCTACTTCCCCTGATAGGTATAGCTGTATAATGAAATTTGCAAGGATGCAGCTTCTGTGACTAAAAGAAACTAGTGGTAGGTGCATCTACCTCATTGTTCCAACCTAGGACTCACAATGCAGTCTTCTCATCTTAAATCATTGGTAGCCTCTCCTATGAAGGAGGGTATAAATGGCATGATAATCCGGTTCTGCTTGGTAAATAGTTATATAGTTTGCACTACGTATCAATAAGTTGTAATCCCGGATTGCACATTAATCTTTTCTGAGATTCGATTGCTAAATCTCTGAAAGGCTGATTAACTCAAATTAATGAAAAAAAAAAAAAAGTTCCTGAACTTGCAGTGAATGCTAGGAGCACTATGTTACTATGTAAGGCCCTGATTGAGCAGTCATTTCCACTTTTTCACTGGCATCTCTTTTCCTTTTCAAAATCCAACAAAGAGAAAAATATATTCCTTTGAGAAAAATGTTTGCATAATGATCTAGTAGTCATTCTTGATGAAGTCAACAAATTACAAATTTATAATTACAAATCACAACAAATTATCATGAAAGTAATCCATTCTCAAATCTCACGGAAGGGTTTAGATTACAAGAGAAAGTCAGAATTCAATATCAAATTATGACTCAAAGTTTCGGTTTTTTAAACATACTGAAAAATATTAGTAGGGACTCGGACGTTTGTATGCCAATATTCACAGCAGCATTACTAACAGTAGCCAAAAGGTAGAAAAACTCAATTGTCCACTGCCAGATAGATAAATAAAATGTGGTATGTATAAAATATTGCTTATCTTAGACTACCACAATCTTTTTTATTACAATCTTACTATAAAAATTATTAATTTATGAATTCAGTCAACTTCATCTATAAAGAGGAATTATACTACCAGTAGCAAGTAGCAACAATATGAATACAATAAACATTTTTATTAGTGAGAATTTTCATATTATCCAAAATGGTCTTATATACTACTACTAGAGAAATAAAAATTCCTTTTCAGTAGGACAGAAATTAAGAGACTGACTTACCAAACTTGTACTTAACAGGTTTTCCTGAAGTTGTTCAATTTTGCACGCTTGTTTTTTGACTGTAACTTTTAACTTGGCATTTTCAACTTCAAGCCTAAAATGAATATTTTAAAATTATTCTCACACATAAATTTTAAAAGTACCGTATAATTTCTAAACAAACATCTGACGGTCTTACATAAATTCTTAAAAATTTAAAAAGTAGAAGATTTGGCAATTGTGCCATTTTTCTGGTTGTGTTTTATAGTTAATGTGCAAAATTTAAAGATAATATGCAAAATTTATGCATTTCCAAATAGCGCAAAGCTGGAAGTTTTATCCAGCTTAACAATGATGTACTTATTATCATAACTGATATATTTCTCATCCTACACTGCTTCTCTGCTTTATAAATACTCAAGTATTTTCTGTGCTGCTTTAAATTGTACTTTTGCACGTGATCTTTCGACGTCTCAATACATCTTACAGCCTCTGCATGTCGATCTTGTGCTTCTTGCAACTAAAAAAGAAAAAAAAAAGAAATACTTTTAACTACTGGCAATCTAGTATAAAACCACCATCAGCTGTTTTTGTAAATAAAATTTTAGTGGACACAGCCACACTCTCCTCTACATACTGCTTTATGGCTACAGCAGATTTGAACTGCTGCAACAGAGACCTATGGCCTACGAAGCCTAAAATATTTACAGGGAGTCTGCTTCTCTCTCTCTCTCTCCCTCTGCCCTTCCCCGCTGTTCCTTCTCTCTCTCAAATAAATAAAATCTTAAAATAAAATAAAATATTTACAATCCCCTTACAGAAAAGTTTGCTGACTTCTCTAGTTACTAAAATGTCACGTTTTTAATGTTTTTAAATTATATTTTATCAGCTAAACCTACAAATTTATATATTGGTCAAAGGGGGAAAGATACGAAATTACCTTATGGTAAACATTTCTGTTTTTGTATTCGAAGTACCACATCCATTCTACTTTTAAATATTCACATATGTGAATGACCATGGCTGTTCCAGTGATTATAAAAGTTAACATGTTGCTTTCAGTGACAACTAGATATTTCATGGAATAGTATGAGAGGCATTATCTTCGTAGGAACCAGAATGCCTGGGGTCTGAACACTGGGTATTAGCTGTGTGACCTGAACAAATTACTTAAAATTTCTGTGTCTCAGTTTCTTCTTCGTAAAATGAAGATAAAAATAGTATCTACACACTGGGATGTTGGGAAGATTAATTTAGGAAGTATACATGAACTATTTATTTTTATTTTTATTTTTTAAAGATTGTATTTATTTGACAGAGAGAGAGAAACAGCGAGAGAGGGGACACAAGCAGGGGGAGTGGGAGAGGGAGAAGCAGGCTTCCCGCCGAGCAGGGAGCCCGATGCGGGGCTCGATCCCAGGACCTTGGGATCATGACCTGAGCCGAAGGCAGACGCTTAACGACTGAGCCACCCAGGTGCCCCTATACATGAACTATTTAGAAGGGTATGTGGCACATACCAGATTCTGTCTGCAATTAGCATTATTGTTGTTGCTGTAGGTTATGTTCTAATAATATTTCATATTTTAGGCAGATGGTAGGCCAATGAAAGTGGTCTCTTATACAAGTTACACTGAAATCGTTCTTCACACCACTGAAAGTGGCAGCAAATGGGGAGCATGAGGCCCAGAATACATCCTCCATACTTCAAAAACTTTTACCAATTCCACTAGCTAACAGTACTTTTTTCCACTTATAATAATTTTAACTTACTGCCTCTCTATACTACTCAGTGGACAATCTCATGGACTACAGGGCAAATAGTACCTCCTAGACTGAGTAATAAATATTTACATGACCATCAGAGGCAAGGTAAAGCCACTGACGTGGAAATAATGGACTCTTGCTAAATCAACATTCCCAAATCATTTCATGTTTATATTATCTTAGCAACTGTCTGTGTTACACTGCTTTAGCAAGTACTCTGATGAATACATTAAGGCTACGTGGTATGGCATATCAGAAAAAACTGTCCCCGGGGGCGCCTGGCTGGCTCAGTGGTAAGAACATGCGACTCTTGACCTTGTCCTCATGAGTTCAAGCCCCACGATGGGTGTAGAAATTACATAAATAAATACACAAACAAACAAACTTTAAAAAAGAAAGGTTAAAAAAAAAAAAAAGAAAAAAGAAAAGCTTTGCCCGGAGCTTTATAGTTGGTAAAGTAATCTCAGTACTGGCTGCAAAATGAAGAAAGGCAAATATAGCTGTTTTTCCACAGTGAGGGGGAAAAACAAACATTTGATTGAACACTTCTCCTCTGTCAGATTAAATGCTTTCAATTTTACATTTAATTGCTTAAAATACATTTAGAATAAAAGCTTTGTTATGTCAATGTTTTCAATCAGAAATTATTGATATGGTATAATGTACTTAATTTTATCCTAAACACTGTTAAGTTAAAATATTCTCAATTTATACAAGGATAGGTACCATGCATATCCCATATTTTCCCCCTTAGATAAATGTGTACTTAGAAAGACAAAATTATCTCTCACGAAAAAAATAAAACCAATGTAAAATAAAGGACTAAATTGTGGACTAAATTGTTCTGCATAGACTACATGAGACACGTGTGAAGAGAGTAAAGTCAGTGGGAATTAGAATAGTCAGAGAGAGCTTCCTGGAGAATGAGAGACTATGAGCCAGGTCTGAATAGTGTAGGACTAGGCAAGAGGAAGGGAAACTAAGAGGACAGAAAGGACAGCATGAGTAAAAGGCTGAGAGATGGTGAAATCAATCCAATTAACTCAGAGGATAAAATCTGATGGCAGGGAAATAAAAACAGATGTCCAGACAACAATTAAATCAACGTTCAGAGCAGCATTATTAATGGCCATAAAGTGGGAAACAACCCAAAGGTGCATCAAATGATGAATGAACAAGGGTTTTGGCCCACAATGGAGTACTGTTGGACAATTAAAAAAAAAAATGAAGCACTGATATATGCTATAACACAGATGAACCCTGAAAACATTAAGTAAAAGAAGCTAGTCACAAAGGACCACACATTGTGTGACCCCCTTTATATGAAATATTCAGAATAGGCAACTCTATAGAGGCTGAAAGTAGACTGGTGGTTGCCTGAGGCTGGGGGCTCAAGGGCTAAGGGTTTCTTTTCAGGGTGATGAAAATGTTCTACTTGATGGCAGTGATAGTTGCACAACTCTATGAATATGATCAGAAACACTGAACTATACATGTTAACTGGGTGAATTGTATGGTATGGGCATTATATCTCAATAAAGTTTTTAAAAAATCCAATGGGGGCGCCTGGGTGGCTCAGTCATTAAGTGGCTGCCTTCGGCTCAGGTCATGGTCCCAGGGTCCTGGGATCAAGCCCCACATCAGGCTCCTTGCTCGGCGGGAAGCCTGCTTCTCCCTTGCCCACTCCCCCTGCTTGTGTTCCTTCTCTCGCTGTGTCTCTCTCTGTCAAATAAAGAAAATCTTAAAAAAAAAAAAAACAAAAAACAATGGCAGGACCCATTCTTAATTTCTTAATTCTCTCTTTTGGGTGTATATACTACACATGATCTGACTATTTCTATGCATTTACAATATATCTAAAAGGAAAAGAAAATGAAGGAAATGCCTAAGTTCAACTGGTTTGTAAAATGACTTTTCTGTACAAGTTATCCTAAAATCAGTACAGATTCTATATCCGTTCATAAAAGTGAACATGAGAAATAAGACCATTGTCTGAAACATTCCATTAAGGATTATCTTCTGATTTTGTATGGCTCACCTCATCATGGTAACAGAGATATCATTAAAAAACATTGCACCTGGGTGGCTCAGTTGGTTAAGCATCCAACTCATGATTTCAGCTCAGGATCATGGAATCGAGCAGGCGTGGGGCTCTGTGCTGGGCAGGGAGTCTGCTCGAGATTCTCTCCCTCTCCCTCTGCCTCTCCACCCATTCACGCGTGTGCCTGCGCACGCACTCTCGCTCTCTCTCAAATAATACATAAATCTTTAAAAAAGTTGTTTAGTAGGAAAAAAAAGTCCCTCAATTTCTGTGAGGAATGATGCATAAGTCTCACCTTTCCTAAGGGTAAATACTGTAAGAAAAAAAAAATGTATAACACAAATAGCAGAATGAAAGTCAAAGTTTAAGAAATAAGTGCATTGTGAAGATACTAAAATTACACTAAATTATAATGAAAATACAAAAGAAAATGGTTCATAGAAATTAGCATCCTAAAACACTTTGTATTAACCTGGTACAGATTAACTGTTGACATGCTACATTTAATAAATACCTGACTTCTGATTTGACCTAATTTCTTCCTCAAATCCTGTGTCTCATCTTCTAAATTAATACGGCAACGTGATGTAACCTCCAGCGAAGCCTCTGACATAGATTGTTTTTTTAGGGCATCAGCCAGTTCTAGTTGAAGGTGTCTCACAGCTACCTAATAAGACGTTTCTGCTACTGATTTTATAAATTATCTTACTATTAAGTTATATTAATAATATATAACTCTAACATATGTACTTCGAAAAATATCACCACATACAGGTGTTATCCTCCTGCCTAGTCAGTGTTATGTTACTTAGATAATTAATTCAGCCCCACTCTCCATTCCTTGTTGATGAATCTGCAAAGCTTCCCACCCTACTGAAGTCTCAAAAAGAAATGGGTATACAGGTGGGCCTAGCAGTGGTAAATTCTACATGATGACATGGTTTCCCTCTTTTTTATTAGAGGCTTAAATTAATGTCAAAGTTCCTCACATATTCAATCCTCTGCTCAAATCCTTCCAATAGATTACTATCTCAGAACAAAAGTGAAGTCATGCTAATGGGCTTCAAGGCCCTAGATAACCTGGCTTTCACCTCCCTCCCTGGCCTCCATTCCTGCTACAGTACAAGAATCCTGCCACCCCTCATTAGTCTGAAAATGGAGATCCAATGCCAAATTAAAATATTACAGATACAATTCTCTTTGTATTGGACAAACTTATGCCCAAATGATAGTCATTGAACTTTGAAATAAGCAAATTATTTGTAAAATTGCCTTAAAAAATTATAAATAGCAGTGGGAAGATTAAATCAAACAGTTTTGCTAAAGCTCACCATAGTTGTCCCAAATTATGATTTAATGAAAAGTGCCTGCAAAGAGTTAAAAGGTCATAAGACACACGATTTCAGACTAAAAATTCAAATTTATATAAATAAAAATAAAATTATTTCAACCTAAAATGTATAAAAAGCTACCAAAGGAAAAGTACTGAGATACAGCGTCTACACTTCAGTTCATGTGGGAAATCTGGAGTAAACCGTCAAGTGAATCCACTTAATTGAATCTCAATTTCAACATGCTCATTGCAGGTATGAACATTTCCATTTATCTGTTCATCATGGTATTAAAATGTGGTGACAAAGATTAAAATTATTATTTTAGCAGTATAAGACTAAATTATTAGTATCAGCCTACTATTAACAATTTATAACTTAACCTCTTAAACTTTCATAGATGACACAACAATTTTATTCAAATTAAAGCCCCTCTCAAGTCTAATTTTTATTTGCTGGATATAAGTTATGCTGAATTATAGTCTATATATTTTTTATGTTCAACTAGATTCAAAATTCAGCCATAATCATTCAGGTCACGATCTCGGGGTCATGAGGCGGAGTTCTCTGATGTGGAGCCCTCTTGGGATTCTCTCTCCCTCTCCCTCTGCCCCACTCCCATTCTTGTGCAGGTGCACTCTTTCTCTCTAAAAAAAAAATAATAATAATAATCAAATATTACTTTGAATTTTCTCTTAGAAAGCTTCAAAAATATTTATCTTTCTGGATACTAACTTCTCTTTCTACTTTCTCCTTTTCATACTGATACATTCTTTCTTTTAAAAGATTGCATTCATTGATTAACTCTCTATTGCTTGCTTCCAGCAAAAGACCTTGTTTTTCACTTTCAGCTTGAAGTTTTTTTATGATACCCTGAAACTGGTCTTGGATATTAATTACTACATGTTCTTTACTGGCAGCTTTGTTGTGAGCATCATCTAGATGCTGTTGAAGCAACATATTTTCACTTTGTAGTTGAGATAATCTCTCCACTAAGGATTCCTGCTTTCCAATGTATTTATTCACTTGATCTTGTTCATTTTGATACATGTGTTCCATTTCCTTTTTCTGACACTGTGTTTGACTTAGGTCTCTCTGTACACATTCTAGAACCAAAGTCTTTTCCCTGAGAGCATCTCTTGTGTGATGGAGCTCAATTTCTAAAGTATTGAATTCACTTTCAGCTTTAGAAAGGTTTTGAGAAAGAAGCTCATTATTTTCTTTTAGGTTAGACACATCAAAATTCAGTTTGTCCTGCAGACAAAACCATTCATCTTTTGCTCTCCAGAAAGCAAGTTCTAGGTCTCTTTTTGACGCCTGACTTTGATCATAATCCTCTAGAGCAGTAGCTAGTCTAGCTCGATATGATTCAACTTGTGTGTCCAGTCTTTCTTTGTTTTGCTTTTCATTCTCCAGTTTAGACTTTAGCATTGTATTCTCAGTGGTCAGAGCATCAATCTGTCCACTATATTCTAATATTGTTTTTGTTAATGTTTCCTCATTCAGTTTTATGGCCTTTAGAAGACTGACATTTTCTTTTATAATTTCAATGTCTTCACAATATTTCTTTTCCATTTCCTGGTTCTTACTGTTTATTGTGTCTATTTCCAGTCTTAGCATGGCAATTTCATCCTGCCACATGTGGGTTTTAGGCAACAGATCTTTTTCTTCTTTATGACTATTAGAAATCTAAGTAAAACAAAGGAGACTTTTAGCTGGAACTCAATAAAATGACATTATCCTGATTTTCTCTGAAATTAAAGAAAAACCTGTGTTTATACAATGAACAGGTTGCAGTAAGTGGATATCCCAACTGGAAAAAAATAAAGTTGGGTCCAAACCTCAAACTTGATACAAGCATAAATTCCCAAAGTTTCAAAAATTTAATTGAAGACAGTGAATGCATGAAAGGAGAAAAGAAAGCAAGACACAATTTTTAAGAATCTCAGACCTGCAAAGGTCTTTCTCTGATTTACAACAAACCCAGAAAGCCTGACATAAAAGATTAATAAATCTGATTACACTAAAAATTGAATTTACACTCTGATATCTGACACAGCTACCCCACGATAAAATCCAGAGCTCTGCCTTTATTTTGACAGATTCAATTTCCTAAAATTCTTTTTTCCTGGCAATATTCCATACAAATTCTACTTTTCTAACATTTCTATAGTCACATATAAGAATTACATCTACTGATAACTGACAAATCCAGTCACTATACTATAAACACTTCTACCGACATCAGTGAACTTTTTAGTTATCACAATTCTAGAATGGAGAGGTTAAAAACATTAAGTGAGCTGCAGGACTTTCCCCAGGTCTTCTCACTCCACTACTAGTGCTCTTACACCAAACCACAGCTCTTCTCTAGTGTAAATCATACATACAATAGAAGCCTTATATTTCAAAATACTGATGGTACATAAGGTAAAATTTGTACAGCTCTTAGAAAAATCATGAGATTATTTGCTGCTGCAATAAGTTTAACTTCCTCTTCATGATGTTTAAAATGTTTAAAATAGGGGAAAATACACGGAGCTATTTTATTAGGAATAAAACACTCATCAATAAGTTGTCATTAGCATATAATTGTTTCAAAAGCGCCTTGTAATGAAATAGGATACTACTTGGAGCAAATTGCTACTTTTCTCAAAAGTAGAGACTAAATCCAAAAGAAAGTCTCTCAACAGGCTACACTCTTCTCCTGTTCATCAGTGGCAGTGTTAAGCTAGCTTCTCTTTCAATACAGAGGTGATGAAGCAACTGCCAAAAATTGAAACATATGTTGTTAGTAGCAATAGTTTTGAGCATATGGAAAGTTCAACAATTCTTATGGAAAATAATAAAAGCCTCTCCTTTGGATGAGGACATGATGAATGTCACTATTTGACTCTTGCAGACAAACGCATTTAAATTAAGGATATTACTTTATCCACTGGACCAAAAATGTCACCACCCCCTATGGCCCCCAAATACACACACACACACACACACACACATATATATATATGTTTTAAAAATCCTCTATGCTTTCCATGATCTACAGTGTTGGTTTTTAATTTATATGTATGCATACATGGAGAAAAAATAATAATTTCAGAAAATAAAATGTATATACATACAAATACATACACACATGTACTTAAAAATAACTAAAGAAAATACCCCAGAATTCATTCTGTTATTACCCACTTCAATCTCCTTTTGTTTGCAAAGGTGATTCTTTAGAATTCCATCTTGTAATACTCTGGCATTCTGTTCTCGAGAAAGTTGTAACTTAGCGTCATTTCGCTCCTCTACAACCTAGAGACATATTTTCATTAGGATTTTGGATCACACCATTACAAAGACAAAAGTCAGGGGCGCCTGGGTGGCTCAGTCGGTTAAGCGGCTGCCTTCAGCTCAGGTCATGATCGCAGGGCCCTGGGATCGAGCCCCACGTCGGGCTTCCTGCTCGGTGGAGAGTCTGCTTCTCCCTCTCCCTCTGCCTGCCTCTCTGCCTACTTGTGCTCTCTCTCTATCTCTCTGCCAAATAAATAAATAAAATCTTTTTAAAAAAATTCAAAAGTTTAAGAGAACTTAAAAATAATGTTCAAAAGAAGTAGCCTTTTTAAATACAAGGATTTTTATCCTGCATGAATAACTCAAATTTTAATTTAAATGACAGCTAAATTTGTCATAAGGTAAAAATACAAGAAGATAAAGTATGTGAAAATAAAATTTCTTTACAAAACATTTAACCAGTTCCATCATAGTCTCAAGGCGATTTAGCCTGTATTTTAACATAAAAAATCCAAAACTGGGGTGCCTGGGTGGTTCAGTTGCTTAAGTGTCCTACCCTTGGTTTTGGCCCAGGTCATGGTCTCAGGGTTGTAAGATCCAACCCTGAGTCGGGCTCTTCATTCAGCGCAGAGTCTGCTTGAGATTCTTTTCCCTCCCTCTCCCTCCCCATTTGCTCCTTCCCTTGCTCATGCTCTCTCTCTAAAAATAAATAAAATCTTAAAAAAAAAAGCCAACCTTCACATTTATCTCAATTTACCTTCTATCCCTTCATTCAGAAAATAGAGAGAGAGCATATATGAGAAGCCAAGAATTCCAATAAGTTAATAATTTTAACTAAAAATATTATAGTTCCTATTAGAATAAAATTAAATTTTTTATCTATTTTATACCTAAATAATATACATTAAATCAAGGGTATATTATAAATAATATTGATGGAAATATGCAATTTTTATCAAAGATTTACCTGATCCAAATTATTCCTTACAGTCCTCAATTCCACACCTACTGTTGCAAGAGTATGTTCAAGTTGTTGTTTCATTTCAACTTCTTTATTATACTGCTCTTCTTTTTCTCTGAATTGCGCCCTCATTTTTTCATATAATTTATCAGCATTTCTTCTTTTTTTTTCTTCTTGTTTGAAGGTAAATCTGCAAATAAATGTGCTTATTTAAAAATGTTTTGTAAGTAATAGAAAGTTCATTTTATGATCTGGTTCCACATATGTTGATTTATTATCCAAATGAAATTTCTATGTTCTCAATTTTTTTCCTTTCTCAGGCTCATGTTTACTTTCTCACTTCAATCTCTTCCAAAAGATATATATAGTTGAAAAGAAGTAATGAGAAAGCGTTATGCAGTTTAGTAATAAGTTTTAGTACTAACTCTGGTAGATATTGTAGAGAAAGGAATTTTGAAATTTTTCAAGAAAGTTAGAATTAAAAATTATCATTTTCCCCATATAGTCATAATTACTCCTCCATTAGAACAGATAATTTAGTTACTAAATAAAAAGAGAAGTTGCTCCTTATAAGAAAGTTTATAAATTCACTAGAAGTAAATTTCTACTTCACAAAACATCACAGGTACCTCCAAAAATAATTTGCAGTATAAGACAGCATCTGCAGATGTCATTTACACAACATACACCTGCAGATTATGGTGATCCAGGACTAGGCTGGGGAGTCTAATATCTATACATTTTATATAGATAGCCCTATACATTTTACGTTTCTTCTTCTGCAATATTGTCAATTTACCTTGTTGATTATTATTCATTTTACTTTTTTAAAAGATTTTATTTATTTATTTGACAGAGAGAGAGAGCACAAGCAGAGGGAGCAGCAGGCAGAGGGAGAGGGAGAAGTAGGCTCCCCACCGAGCAGAGATCAAGGGCTCAATCCCAGGACCCTGGGATCATGACCTGAGCCGAAGGCAGACCCTTAACCAACTGAGCCACCCAGGCACCCCGATTATCCATTTTATAAATCATTTGAAAACCCCTTTTAGAACACAGGATCCATATTAATTAAGGAAACAATAAAGAGTCATATGTGCTTACCACACAGACTTTTGGATTTATTTATAAGAGAGATATTGAGAAAACTTAGCAGTAATCATTTTCCATTTTACTTTTTAATCACTGCGTATGTTTAAAACTGAACAAATTTTTAAAATTTTTCCTGTCTTGAGAAAAATGGCCATTTCATACTCTGTTGATGGGCATATAAATTAATATAAACTTCCCAGAGAACAATTTAAAAATAGGATCAAAGACCTCCTTTAAAAATTTTTATACTTTAAGCAAACAATACGGTATTGAAGAATTTATTCCAAGTAACCAGAATTGTAGAAACAGATTTATATAAAACATTCCTTACAGCATTAATTAAAGTATAGAAAAATGGAAAATAACCAAAATGCAATTTGTTAAATAATGAGGATTCCATATGGTGTACTTCTATATGGTCATTAAAATTATGATTTGGAATATACATTAAATTATCAGTAGAAGTATTCACTGTCAAGAACTTGCTAAATTATTTTGAAGAATCTCATACTTCACACTACTAAAGACGTTTTCTTCCCTATAAAAATTCCAGAAGGGGGCGCCTGGGTGGCTCAGTTGGTTAAGCGACTGCCTTCGGCTCAGATCGTGATCCTGGAGTCCCAGGATCGAGTCCCGCATCGGGCTCCCTGCTCGGCAGCGAGTCTGCTTCTCCCTCTGACCCTCCTCCCTCTCATGCTCTCTATCTCATTCTCTCTCTCAAATAAATAAATAAAAATCTTTAAAAATTAAAAAAATTAAAAAATTAAAAAAATAAAAATAAAAATAAAAATTCCAGAAGGTAAGTTAGCAATTATCAAACTTCTCCTACACATCTGTAGTACAAAAGTAAAGAGTTCAAGGGGCACCTGGCTGGCTCAGTTGGTAGAGCATGCAACTCTTGACCTCACAGCTGTGAGTTCAAGCCCCTCATTGGGTGTGGAGCCTATTAAAAAAAAAAAAGGTAAATAGTTCAACTATTTCCTTAAAACCAAGATGTCATACCTCAAATCGCTAAGTTCTTGTTCCCATTTCACTTTTTGATGCTCCAACTGCAATTTCAACTCTTTTGTTTCTGATAGCTCCTTTTGTAGTCCATTAATCTTATTTTCCATTTCTTTATTTTTTCTTTTAAGTTGTTTACACTGATTTTTTTTAAGTTCTACTAATTTTTTATACAAAAGAATCGCATCCTGGATTTTTAGTAAAGTAGTAGAATCTACATCAGAGAAAAAACAAATAAGATATATAGGGCACCTAGGTGGCTCAGTTGGTTAAGCATCCAACTCTTGGTTTCAGCACAGGTCATAATCTCAGAGTCGTGGGATCGAGCCTCACGTCAGGCTCCACACACAGCACGGAGTCTGCTTGAGGTTCTTCCCCCGACTTCCCCTCTGTTCTTCTCTCCCACCCCCCACTCATGCTCTCTTTCTCTCAAATAATTTATCTTTAAAAAAAAAGAAATAAAATATGTGAGTACTTTTTGCATATAAAGGACTGTGTGCTTTCACATTCACTCACTCATACTTTAAACAATTATATACTGAATGACTTCAATATAAAAGATATTTTAGGGGTGCCTGGGTGGCTCAGTCGGTTAAGTGTCTGCCATCAGCTCAGGTCATGATCTCAGGGTCCTGGGATCAAGCCCCGTGTCAGACTCCCTGCTTACTGGGGAGTCTGCTTCTCCCTCTGCCCCGCCCCGTCCCCCGCTCGTACACTCTCACTCTCCTTCTCTCAAATAAATGAATAAAATCTTTAAAAAAGAAAAGAAAAAATGACCAAAACCTTTCTAAATAATGAAAACTATCATCCCACAGATCCAGAAGAATCTGGCTAGGAGAGAAGAAATGGAAGTAAGCCATTATAGTTTTCTTAAATTACTATGATGGGGCATAACATTACTCAAAGGTGGACTGTGATGCTTAAGTCATATACTTTAAACCCTAATCACTAAAATAGCACAACTAAAGAGTTATAGCTAGAGTAAGCAAAATACATACATATACATACTCACATAAATAAAACTAAATCATAAAAATTACTTGATTAATTTAAAAGACAGCAGAAAAGGAAGAGAATAGGAGCAAAAAGCAGAAAGGACAAATGGAAGTCACACAACACGATGACAGATTCAAATCAACGACCTCAATAATCACATTAAATGAAAATGGTCTAAAAGCCTCAATTAAAAGGCAGACTGTCAAAATGGATGAAAAAGGAAGACCCAACTGTATGCAACCTATTAAAAAAATATGCTTTAAGTGTAGAGACACACATTTTTTAAAAGGCCAGAAATATGACAGACCACACTAACAACTTGACAAAAGAAGGCTGAGCCTGAGTGGCTATATTAATACCAGACAAAATAGATTTCAAAGCAAAAAACACTAGCAGCAATAAATAAGGTCATTTTATAATGATAGAAGGGTCAATTAAAAGAAGCATAACAAACCTAAATGTTTATGCATCTATTAATAGGTTCAAAAATACAGAAAGCAAAAATTGATAGAATTAGAGAATTAGAGAACTAGAGAAACAGGCAAATTCACAGTTATAGTCTGAGATTTCAATAGGCAGAAAATCAGCAAGGGTATAGTAGACTGGAACACCACCATTCTTCTCAAGTATCCATGGAACACTTACCAAAAGAGACTATATTTTGGGTCATAAAATAAATTGTAATAAAAGGAGTCAGTCAAAAGGACTGAAGTCATAAAAGTGTGCTCTGCGATCACAAACTAATTAACACACATCTGAATAACCCCTAGGTCAGGGCACCTGGGTGGCTCAGTTGATGAAGCGTCTGCCTTCAGCTCAGGTCATGATCTCAGGGTCCTGGGATCAGCCCCACATTTGGCTCCCTGCTCAGAGGAGAGGCTGCTTCTCCTCGAGCTCAGGCTCTCTCTCTCTCTCTCTCAAATAAATAAAATCTTTAAATAACCCCTGGGTCAATGAAGTACTGAAAAAAAGAAATTAGAATGTATTCCGAACTGAATACACATAACATATTAGAATTTCTGAAACCCTGCTATACTAGCACTCATATGAGCATTTACAACACTGAATGTATATATTAAAAAAGAAGAAAAGTCTCAAATTGATGACCTTTGGCTCCACCTTAAGAAATTAGTAAAACAGTGAAGTTTGATAACCTTTGGTTATGTAGAAAATCTGACAGAATTTTTTAAAAAGCTACTAGAACTAATAAATGAACTCATCAACTTTGGAGGACAAAGAATCATTATACAAAAATCAACTGTATTTCTACATATTAGCAACAAAAAAATTAAAACTTAAGAATTAAAAATTAATTTTAATTAATTAAAAAATTGAAACTGCATTGAAAAATAAAAAATAATGACAGGTAATATCATAAAAGATAAAAATAACTATACACTAAAAACTACAAAATATTACCAAGAAAATTAAAGACTTATAAAAATGGAGAGAGATAATCTGTTCGGGGTTGAAAAATTCAATATTATTAAAATTAATCTGTAGATTCAACCTAATCCAAACCTGATCTCCAGAAGACCACCAGAGTTGTTTTTTTTTTTTTTTTTTTTTAGAAAATGAGAAGCTGACTCTAAAATTCATGTGGAAAACATAAATAAATAAAATAAATACAATTCATGTTCTGGAAACACAAAGGATCTAGAATAGAATTGCAAAAGAACCCTGAAAAAGAACAAAACTGGAGGACTAACACTAACTACCTGATTTCAAAAATTATCATAAACTGGTAGTAATTAAAACAGCATGATATTGACATCAAGAAGGCCAAAGAGATCAATGGGACAGAATAGAGTCCATAAATAAAACCACACAGAGGGGCGCCTGGATGGCTCAGTTGGTTAAGCGACTGCCTTCGGCTCAGGTCATGATCCTGGAGTCCCTGGATCAAGTCCCGCATCCGGCTCCCTGCTCGGCAGGGAGTCTGCATCTCCCTCTGACCCTCCCCCCTCTCATGTGCTCTCTCTCTCAAATAAATAAATAAAATCTTTAAAAAAAAAAAAAAAACCACACACATATGGTCAACTGATCCTGACAAAGACACAATGGCATGAAGTGGAGAAAATATAGCCTTTTCAACAAATGGTGCTGGAACAACTGGATATCCATACGCAAAAAGCATGAACGTGGATCCATACCTTTCATCATAAGCAAAAAAAAGAATACAAAATGGGGGTGCCTTGGTGTCTCGGTTGAGTGTCTGCCTTGGCTCAGGTCATGATCCCAGGGTCCTGGGATCGAGCCCCATGTCCAGCTCTCTGCTCAGCGGGGAGCCTGCTTCTCCCTCTCCCTCAGCCTGCCATTCCCCCTGCTCATGCTCTCTCTCTCGCTGTCAAATAAATAAATAAAATCATTAAAAAAAAGAATACAAAATGGATGACATGGATCACATGGATCACAGATCTAAAGGTAAGACCTAAAACTATAAAACTTCATTTTTAAACTACGAAACTTCTAAAAGAAAGCATGAGAGAAAACCTCTGACTTTGTGCTAGGCAAAGATTTCTTAGATAGGAACACCGAAAGCAAAAATCCATAGAAGAACAAATGGATAAACTGGATTTCATCAAAAAGAAAAACTGCTCTTCAAAAGACACTGTTGAGACAATGAAAAGTCACAGATTGGGAGAAAATCTTTACAAAAAAATATAGGTGAGGGGCGCCTGGGTGGCTCAGTTGTTTAGTGTCTGCCTTTGGCTCAGGTTATTATCCTGGGGTCCTGGGATCGAACCCCACATTGAGTTTCCTGCTCAGTGGAGAGTCTGCTTCTCCCTCACCCACTACCCCTGCTTGTGTTCCCTCTCTAGCTGTCTCTCTCCCCGTCAAATTAATAAATAAAATCTTAAAAAATATATATAGGTGATAAAGGAACTATATCTAGAATATACAAAGAATTCTCAAAACTCAACAAATATGAAAACAACCTAATTTTTAAAATGACAAAGGATTTGGATAGTTCAAAGCAGATATACAGATGGCAAATAAGCACATGAAAATATGCTCAACATTAACAGTTATTAGGGAAATGTATATTAAAACCATAATTATATATATATTACATACCCATCAGAATGGCTAAGATTTAAAAAACTGACAATACTAAGTGTTCATGAATATACAGGGTGAAATTAGAACTTTCATACACTGCTGGTGGGAATGGAAAATGGTACAACTACTTTAGAAAACAATTTGGCAGTTTCGTAACAAGGGAATATAGAGACATGAGACTTACGGGTGATAGATATGTTGACTGCCTGAATTACGGTTATGGTCTCATATGCATATACATATGTCAAAACTATCAAATTATACACTTCATATATGTGCAGTTTACCTAACTAAAGCTGTTGGGGGAAAAAAAAGCTCTATTATAGGAAAAAACAACTAAAACAGTGGCTGAGACACAGATGGAAAGAAGGATATGAAACATGGGCGCCTGGGTGGCTCAGTCGTTAAGCATCTGCCTTCAGCTCAGGTCATGATCCCAGAGTCCTGGGATCGAGCCCCGCATCGGGCTTCCTGTTCGGCGGGGAGCCTGCTTCTCCCTCTCTCACTCTCCCTGCTTGTGTTCCCTCTCTTGCTGTGTCTCTCTCTGTCAAATAAATAAAATCTTTAAAATAAAAAAAAGAAGAAGAAGAAGGATATGAAACAACACAAGATGAAGCTAGAGTACTGTGGTCTTTCACCTTAGAGCAATGAGAAGTAATAGCGAAGCTTTAAGCAAGGGAGTAACGTGATGAAACATGAATTTTTAAAGATTATGATAACTGGTTGCAGTGTAGACCAAGATTCTGGGAGGTGGAATGACAGGGAAAACAGTCCTGAGGTTATTTCAGTATTCTAGGAGAAAAATAATGGTAACCTGACCTTGGGTGAAGGCACAGAAGAGAAGCGGAGTTAACAACACATCAGGTGTGTCATTCCCATGACAAAACATAGAGTGGAAATTATAGCCTTTGGCTGAGAGTATTCAACAGTTCTCTATTCTCATATAAAACATATTTCTGAGATGAGTAGCTCATGAGTGTTGTGTGGTACAGCACTATACAAGATGGGCACATATTGCTACAGTAATATACATACAAAGGCTTTCTACTTATACAATGGTCCTACCTTTACGATCCTGGCCAACTGGTACAATTAGCGACTTGCAACTCATATACTTAGAGCAAGGCAACTTGGAATCCTCTGAAGCTGTTCCAGATGACTCCGTTAAGTCAAGGTCATCCATAAAATTAATTTGCTTTTTGACCTACAAATAAAAAATACTATTTCAAAATGTCCCCCAAATATTCATAAAATATACTAAGTGTAGAGAGATGATAAATACCCATCTTTTTATAAGAGCAAAAACATAGGTACTTTTTTTTTTTTTAAACATAGGTACTTTTTAAAAGAACTGATTTTTATCACAATGACCTTTATCAATAATTACTACTTCTGAAAAACTTTTTCACAATAAATGTCTATACAACAAAGGAAGATTTTCTAGGTTTTCACTATGTACTTCCTAAAGTAATTTTTTACCATGGAATAATATTTTTAATAAATATTATTTATCAAAGTAATATAATAAAGTGAAAATTAAAAAATAAGTGAAATAGAATTATGCATATTTTTTTACCTCTTTCTTTCCATGAGATGTTTTCTTTGCACGTCTAAAAAAAAACAATTCTTTTCAGGCAAGTATTAAATACTTAAAATACAAAGAATATCTAAATCATATCTAAAAAATATTAATAATATTAACAAAGCATTAAATTTAGATCAAATGGACATAAAGCAAAGGAAAAGCATAATGTTACTTGCATTATTTGATACGAAGAAATATACCACATTTTTTGTTGTCATTTTCAATAAAAACAAGCTTTTATTGGATCTAAACACTTGGGAAAGTGCAAGTTAAGTTCTTATATGAAAGAAACCCTATTTTAATAATCATGATACTAGTGTTTTGAGGATTTACTGTACAACTACTATGCATTACTATGAACACCTTACACATCTTAAAAGTATTTTAAGCCTCACAACAATCTTATAAACATAGGTAATTATATTAGGCATTTTACACAGGAAGAAAATGAGGCACAGAAATAATTAACTTCCCCAAGCCCATACAGCTGGTCAGGAGTAGACCCAGAATTCAAATCCAGGATATGTGCCTTCAAAACGTGTGTTTTACAATATGTGGTGAAAGTAACATTTAAGTGTTTCCAAGTGATATGACAGCAAATGAATCTACTATTATTCCATTTCTAGCTATAATTATAAATAATAATTTATGGATCTTACACATATTTTTTTAAAATAAAAAGACTTCATACCTAGGCAATATTGAAAATCTACTTTCCATAAACTAAAGATCTGCTTCTTCTGAAGAAGTTCATCAATGGCATTCATCTATTTATTCAACTGTTTATTCACAAATATATACTTACTGAGCACACAATATGTGTCAATGACACTGTTGGTACAGGAACCATGGCTTTTGTCATTTAGAACTTTATAATCTAAAAGTAATAATCTATGATAGAATAATAGTTTATTTTTCAATTATAAATAAAGTCTTTCCCCTTTCCCCAGAATCGAAACAAATATTAACTTAATGCAACCAGATACTTCAAAGTCCCTAACAAAACCATAGCTATTCATGATTCTGTCAAAGGCACTGAATATCTAAAATCATCAAGGAATGATTAGTTCTACTCAGAATGGCCTAAGAGTTTGTATATTTACTATCATTTATATACTTCTAAGTCTATGAATGATACTCTCTGCACATTCAATTATATGAGAATACTCCACTGGGGAACCAATTCTGAATCAACAACTTCTTGCCACAGGGACCTGGGTGGCTCAGTCGTTAAGCATCTGCCTTCGGCTCAGGTCATGGTCCCAGGGTGCTGGGATCAAGCCCCACATCAGGCTCCCTGTTCAGCGGGAGTCTGCTTTTCCCTCTCCCACTCCCCCTGCTTGTGTTTCCTCTCTCGCTATGTCTCTGTCTGTCAAATGAATAAAATCCAAACCCCCCCCAAACCAAAAAAACAACCTCTTGCCACAAAACTACATGAATAGGAATACTAGGGACAATTACTGTAATCTTTAAAAGATAATGTAATACAGGGGAGCCTAGGTGTCTCAGTCATTAAGCATCTGCCTTCGGCTCAGGTCATGGTCCCGGGGTCCTGGGATCGAGTGCCACATCAGGCTCCCTGCTCGGCGGGGAGCCTGCTTGTCCCTCTCCCTCAGCCTGCCACTCCCCTTGCTTGTGCATTCTCTCTCTCTGTGTCAAGCAAATAAAAAAATCTTAAAATAGGGGCGCCTGGGTGGCTTACTCGTTAGGCGTCTGCCTTCAGCTCAGGTCATGATCCCGGGATCCTGGAATCAAGTTCCACATCGGGCTCCCTGCTGGCTGGGAGGGAGCCTACTTCTCCCTCTCCCTCTGCCTCTGCCTGCCGCTCCCCCTGCTTGTACTCTCTCTCTGTCAAATAAAAAATAAAATATCTTAAAAAAAAAAGATAATGTAATACAATCAATAAGCTTTCTAATATTTGGAAATGCAAACAAAATTAAATAACCATGTCTATCTCTATCGGATCATTTCCAGCAGCATACAAATGTACTCTAAAAGATCCCATCTTAAAATTAAAAAAGAAAGAAAATTCCCTTGAATTCCACATTCTTTTTCAGTTATCATCCATTTCTCTATTACCTTTCCGCATAAAAATTCTCTAAGGAGTTGTTTATACTTTTTCATTACAGTCCAGCTTCCATGGTGACTATTGAAACTGCTCCTTGTCAAAGTCACTTGTCCTCATCTTAACTTTTCAAGCAGTGTATCTGATATACTTGAGTATTTCTTGCCTTAGCCTGTACATACACGACAGCGTTTTATTTCCATAAAAAGTAATCACTGCTAAACTTCCTTCAGAGGGAAATAAAGAATTTATAGATTTTACCTTACTTCATCCTGATCCATTTCAATTGAAGTGCTGTCATCATTCACTTGTGGTGGACGAGAAGGTAGGGAATCAGCCTTCTCAAGCCCTGGTGTAATCACAGATACTTTTGATGTCCATTTTTCATTTTCCTCTTTCCTTACTCCCTTCATATGCAAACCAGGATCACTACTTTAAAAAATCCAATTAGAATATCCATTAAAAAGCCAATGTTTTCTAATAATTTTACTGGTAAAAAATAAAAACAATATTTTTTGTAAAATTCTGTTACCCATCTCAATGAACATTTATTAATTCACAGAACAGTTATGAAATCCAACCATATACAAGGAAATACACATCCCTTGCTTCAAAGACAGGTAAATATACAATTACAATACAATGTCATTTGTGGGGACAAAACTGCTATGGATCTCTTTGTAGGAGCTGTGGAATCAAGGACCATACACCAAGGGACCTAGGAAAAGTCTTGCCTACCCATGCATCGGGTAACAGGCACACTCACTACATGTCCAGCTGTGGACCCAGCAATAGCCCATAAACTGGTTCCAGCCCCTTCCTCTCAGCCACATCTGGAAGCCCCTGGAAAACACTGTCTTAGATAATCACCCATGGATGAGAGAGACTTTTTGGAAAACCAGATTTCCTGCAGAAAAGTTCCAGCACACCACCAGAGCAAAAAAAAAAAAATCAGGCTTGGACACATTGGAAAGGTAGTCGTTAAAGGCTATTTCAAAAGCAAAGACAGCAATGCCAAACTTCAAAGAATATAAAAAGTCAAGGATATATGACACCAAATCTTCCAGTAATTGATCTCAAACACATGGAGATCTGTAATTTATCCAAAAAAGAATTCAAAAGAGCAGTTTTAAGGAAACTTAATGAGCTACAAGAAAACACAAAAAGCCAATTCAGGGGTGCCTGGGTGGCTCAGTCAGTTAAGCATCTGACTCTTGATTTTCTCTCAGGTCATGAGATCCAGCTATGCATCCTGCTTACGCTCAGTGCAGAGTCTGCTTGTCTCTCTCCCTCTGCCATTCCCCCCACTCACACACATGTTCTCTCTAAAATAAATAAATAAAATCTTAAAAAAAAAAAAGCCAATTCAATAAAATGAGAAAAACACTATATGAATAAAACGAGAAATTTAGTAAAGCATTGGAAGGGCACCTGGGTCGCTCAGTCAGTTAAGTGTCTGCCTCTTGATTTCGGCTCAGGTCATGATCTCAGGGTCGTGGGATTGAGCTCCGGGTATGCTTGAGATTCTCTCACCCTCTCTCTGTCCCTCCCCTGACTTGCTCTCTATCTCTCTCTCTCTCAAATAAATAAATAAACATCTTTTTTTGAAAAAGAGCTGGAAATAGTAAAATAGAATTAAACAAAAATTCCGGAGCTGAATAATAGAGTGAATGAAATGCAAAAAGGCAATAGAAATCACTGACACTAAAATGGATAAAAAAAAAAGTCTGTGAATTTAAAATTTTCAAATTTTCAGACTTTCAAATTATCCAATCAAGGAGGTGAAAGATATGTACACTAAAAACTACAAGTCTTTGTTTAAAGAAAGAGCAGAGACACAAACAGGAAGATATCTCATTGTTTATGGATTTGAAAAATTAATATTATATATCCACATTATTCAAAGCCATCTACAGATTCAATGCAATCTCTGTCAAAATTCCAGTGACATTTCTCACAGAAATAGGAAAAACAATCCTTAAATTTGTATGGAACAAAAAAGACCCCAAACCGCCAAAGCAGTCCTGAGAAAGAACAACAAAGGTGGAAGCATCACACTTCCTGTTTTCAAACTGTTACCAAGCTATAGTCACCAAAACAGTATATGGAACTTGCATCAAACAAACACAAAGACTGGGTGATAGACACTGGGGAGGGTATGTGCTCTGGTAAGCGCTGTGAATTGTGCAAGACTGTTGAATCTCAGATCTGTACCTCTGAAACAAATAATGCAATATATGTTAAGAAAAAAAAAAAAAGAAGAAGAGGGTAGCGGGAGGGGAAGAGTGAAGCGGGGGAAATCGGAGGGGTAGACGAACCATGAGAGACGGTGTACTCTGAAAAACAAACGGGGTTCTAGAGGGGAGGGGGGTGGGAGGATGGGTTAGCCTGGTGGTGGGTATTGAGGAGGGCACGTTCTGCATGGAGCACTGGGTGTTATGCACAAACAATGAATCATGGAACACTTCATCTAAAACTAATGATGTAATGTATGGGGATTAACATAAGAATAAAATAAATAAATAAATAAATAAATAAATAAACAAACAAACAAACAAACACAAAGACCAATGAAACAGAATCAAGAACCCAAAAATAAACCCATGCATATAGTCAAGAACACTTAAAGAAGAAAAGATAATCTCTTCAATAAATGATGCTGAGAAAACTGGATATTCACATGCAAAAGAATGAAACTGGACCCCTAACTTACATCACTCACAAAAATTAACCCAAACTGGATTAAAGACTTAAATGGACAACCTTAAGCCATAAAACTCCTACAAGAAAACAGGGAAACCACTCCCTGACATTGATCTTGGCAATGATTTTGGATATGACATCCAAAGTACAAGCAACAAAAGCAAAAACAATGGAACAATGTTTCTCCACAGCAAAAGAAACAAGCAACACTCTAGTTCCATTTACATCAAGTATAGGGGAAGGAAGGGAAAAATAAGTTAAAAACAGAGAGGGAGGCAAACCATAAGAGACTCTTAACTATAGGAAACAAACTGAGGGCTGCTGGAGGGGAGGTGGGTGGGAAGATGCTGTAACTGGGTGATGGGCATCAGGGAGGGCACTTGTGATGAGCATTGGGTATTACATGCAAGTGATGAATCACTAAAGTCCAGCCCTGAAACTAATAATACAATATAGGTTAACTAACTTGAATTTAAATAAAATCTAAAAAACAAAAAAGAAACAAGTAACATAATGAAAAGGCAACCTACAGAATGGAAGAAAATATCTGCAAACCACATATCTGAAAAAAGGTTAATATCTAAAATATGTAAGGAGATCACACAATTCAACAGCAAAAAACAAATAATTCAAATAAAAACTCAGCAAAGCACCTTAATAGACAGCTCTCCTCAGAAGATACTCAAATGGCCAACGGTACCAAAAAAGGGGCTCAACATCACTATTCATCAGGGAAACGCAAATCAAAACCACAATGATATATCTATCACCTCACACCTGTTAAATGGCTTTCATCAAAAAGACAAGAGATACCACTGGCAAAGATGTACAGAAAAGGGAATCCTTGCACACTGTTATGGGACTGTAAATTGGTACAGCCACTATGCAAAACACTGTGGAGGTTCCTCAAAAAACTAAAAATAGAACTATCATATGACACAATAATCCCATTTCTGGGAACATTTCTGATGGAAATGAAATCATTATCTCGAAGAGGTATCTGCACCCCTGTTTACTGCAGCATTATTTACAATAGCCAGGACAGGGAAGCAACCTGAGTGTCCATCAATGGATCCATGGGTTTAAAACATGTGGTATATATTTACAACGGAATATTTTAGCCACAAAAAAGAGGGAAACCTTGCCATTTGCAACAACATAAATGAACCTGGAGGGAATTATGCTAAATGAAATAAGTCACACAAAAAGACAAATACTGTATGATCTGACTTACATGTAGAAACTTAAACAAAAACAAAAACAAATTTACATCCTGGTGCATGCCAGGGGTAGGAGGCTGTGGGAAATGGGTAGATATTGGCCAAAGGATACAAACTTCCTGTTACAAGAGTAGTAAGTTCTGAGGATCTAATGTACAGAATGGTGATTACAGTTAACAATACTGTATTATATATTTGAAAGTCGCTAAGAGAGTTGCTAAAAAAGAAATGATAATTATGTGAGATGATGGAGTTATTAACACTATTACCATTTTACTATATAAAAGTGTATTAAATTAATATAGGTATACCTTAGACTTACACAGTTATCTGTCAATTATACCTCAATAAATCTGCAGAAAATTCAAAAATACTCATATGTCACTATATATATCACTCAAAAATAGCAATAACCTGGTTAATTTTGTTTGAAAATAAAATGATTTGGGGGTGCCTGGGTGGCTCAGTCGGTTAAGTGTCTGTGTTCGGCTCAGGTCATAATCTCCAGGTCCTGGGATCTAGCCCTGCACCAGGCTCCCCACTGAGCTTCTACCTCTCCCTCTGTCCCTCCCTCCTGCTTGTGCGCTCACTCTTGCTCTCTTTCTCTCTCTCTCTTACAAATAAATTTTTAAAAAATTAATTTTTTTAAAGAAAATGATTTGGTAACTTTTGTATACTTTTAGCCTAGTATTTAACCCTAATATAAAAAGCTAGATTTACCAACAGAAAATTATAATTACTTTTTCATGGACTAAATGTATGCAAGAGAATATGAGCAGCATATAGCTACATAAATTTACAAAAGACTGAAATTTCCCAAAGGAAATAATTAATTTAGGAATTGAACATGAGCCCCTAAGAGCACTGAAAACAAAAACAGAGCCAGCAATTATTGTTTTAAAACTGTTACACAGATAACTCTTCTAGTTAAAATTTAACATCCAAAAAAGAAGGATCTTCCTGAAGGCAATTATTAAACAATTCTTCTTAACCCAAATCTCAAAAATAAATCTATAATTACAGAATATGAAATAGCTTCCTTTTTGAACACAGTTGATAGAAGCAACTATTAAATAGAAAACGTCTAGTTAAAGTCACCTCAAACTTGGGGGGCGGAACCCAAATATGAAGCCATGGGAACAAGAAGCCACCACAACCAGTTTTAAATGTGTGCGACTGATCAATGCCCACTGGCCTCACTCACCCACCAAGCAGTGTCAGCTCCTCCCTTCTAAAAGAAAGCCAATAGGAGACAAAACCATTCCATACACGTGCCTCATGTGCCAACCAATCAACAACAGTCTCACCCAAATTACCATGGTGTTTCAGATGATGACAAACCACTTAATTCTCTGAAAGTCCCCCAAACCTTCCATTCTACTCTTCCCAAAACCCTATATAAGAATAGCAGACTGCTCTGTCAGAAAAGACTGTAAGTGACCAGCATAGGTCTATCTTACTAGTAGGCAATAAATTCCAACTTCATCTTTTTATTTCAGATATTGAGGGCTTATAATCCTTTGGCAGGAATTTTTAAAGTCCTATAATTTACCACCATATTTCAGTTTCCTTAATAAAATATAAATGAAGTTTGCTATTCCTCTGATCCATTTTACCATAATTAAAACTAACCTAAATACCAGTAAAAGAATAAATAGCAAGTAACCACAATATTGGCCCCCCCAAAATAAAAAAAAATGCATACAACTGAAAGATTAAATTGTCAGAATGGACCCATATCAAACTTTCTTTTTGTTTAAGTGAGAGTTAGTATGATGTTAAAAAACAATACATGCAGGTTAAACTCCATTCACTCAATAAACATTTGTTTAATAGAACTATATATGCTAGAACATTTTCTAGGCACTGAGGACATGGCGATGAACAGATAAAAATCCTACTCATGAGTGAAGTAAACACAATAACAATAAACTACACAGGCAAGATAGTACTAGAGGAGAAAAACTAAAGCAGAGAAATCAAATTTTGATGTGCTGTAGGGAAAGAGGTAATCAGGATAACCAAGAAAGGCCTTGCTAAGAAAGTAACTTTTAAGCAAAAAATTGAAGGGGGGGGGGAAAGGAAGGAGCAAGGAGCAAGCAAGGCATGAGGGTATTGGAGGGAAAAGCACTCCAGTTAGAGTCAACAGCAAGTACAGAGGGATGCTCGAAGTGTTTATAGTGAGGGGAAAAAAAGTGAGAAATTCAGTGTGGCTGGACAGTGTGAAAGGGACAGAAAATAGGAGTGAGGCAGTAAGGGATAGGGAGAGACCAAGATGAACAGATCATACAAGGCCTTGTAGGTGTTAGAAAGAACTTTGGCATGTACTCTGAGTGAAATAGGAGGCAATTAGGTTTTGAGCAGAGGAAGACATAATCTGACTTATGTTTTAATAGATCCACTGTGTTTAGAATTAATGGAAACAGAGAAAAGACAAAAGAACAAACAAGAAGACCAATTAGTTAATTATTACACTTATACACACAACAGATGATAGTGGCTTGGTCATGGAAGATGTGTTTGGGTTCTGGATATATTTTGAAGGAAGACCTGACAAGATCTGCTGACAGATTAGATGTGACATGTATGGAAAAGAAAAAGACACGAGTCAAAGATGATACCAAGTTTTCTGGCAGAGCAACTGGAAGAACTGTCATTAACTCAATTAGGAAAGACAAGAAGGGCAGGTATTAAAGAATATCAGTAGTTCGATTTTGGACATGTTAAGTTCGTAATACCCAATAGCTATCCCAAAGAGCTATCAAATAGGCAGTTTGATATGTAGGTCTGGACTTATGCAGAGAGATTTGGGCTGGAGATATAAACCTGAAGATCATTAGAATATACAAGATAGTAAAAGTCAAGAGAAAGAAAATCAAGGACTGAAATAAGGCACCAATCTGTGAAACAGCCATAGTTTTGCTTACTGTGCTTTTCCTGGCAACTTTCCATAACTGACTCCCCTCCCCCTATCCAATCTCCATCCCTTGTCTTTAGGTGTTGGCATTTAAGGTGGTGGCTTGGGCCATTTTGGGGAGTTACTCAATTTTCCTGGGTATCTGCCACGTATACAAGAGGCATACAAGCTATTAAATTTCTGTTTGTTCCTCCCCTATTAGTCTGTCTTTTATCATGGGGTTGGTCTCATCCCAGAACCTACACGGGTAAAGGAAAAATTATTTCCCCCCATCTCCTAACTGGTTTCCCTGTTTCTGCCCTTATCTCCATTATAATTTATTATCAAAACAGCAGCCAGAGTAATCCTGTTGATAGATTAATCATATCAAATCATTCCTCTGCACCAATCCCCCTTCACGGCTTCCCATTTTGATAGTGTGATTTATACTAAGAAATCTATATTTTGGTCTTCATCCACAGTTCCTGCCTCAAAGCTCCCAAGATCCTTGGAATTTCCTAAGTGACTGGAGCAATGGGATCATCTTTTGTTATATTTGGTATTTTGTCCTCAGTTCCTGAAATAGTCTCCCTGTGGAAAAAAGGTGAACTGTGGGTCTTTTGTAATTCATAACAAACTCCTTTGAACCACATCTGAGTCGATGTTAATGGGGGCATTTTGGGAAAGCCCCTAAGGATGGAGGCTGGTTGCCAGGGAAACCAACCACAATTAGAGGGTGGGACGTGTCAGTCCCACTGCCACATCCACTTCTGGAGGGGCAGGAGGTAGACTCAATCACCAAAAGCCAATGATTTCATCAATTCGGCCTATGTAATGAAGCCTCCATAAAAAAATTCTGAACTACAAGTTTCAGCGTGCTTCTGGGGGGGTGAAGCAGAACCCATCCAGGTGCCAGGAGGATGGCACACTCCAAATTCCATGGGGACAGAAGCTTCTGTGCTCCAGATCCTTCAAGACCTCACTCTAAGAATCTCTTTATCTGGCCATTCATTTGTGTCCTCCAATATTCTTTGTAATAAACCAGCCACCCCGTAGGTAAATTGGTTTTCTGAGTTCTATGAGTGGCTCTAGCAAATTAATTGAACCCACAGCAGGGGTTATAAGAATCTCTAACTTCAGGCTGAATGGTGAGAAGCACAGGTAACAACCTGGATTTGCGATTGGCATCTGAAGGAGGAGGGGGCAGTCTTGTGGGACTGGGCCCTTCACCTGTGCGATCTGACGCTGTCTCTGGGTAGCAGAGAATTGAGTTAAACTGTAGGACACCTAGTCAGGGCCACTGTCTGGCACTGTCCCCTTACCTCTGACCTCTCCGCAGCTCTCCCCTTCTCCCTCTGCTCCAGCCACACAAGGCTCCTTGCTGAGCCTGAGACATCCAGGCCCACCCCTTCCTGCTTCCTGTTCTTTCGCGGGAACACTTTGTTCCCTGATAGATCAGAATGGTTCCTCCATCAAGCCTGCAGGTCTTCACCCCAACATCATCTCTGAGAAGCTTTCCTCGACCACAGTGTCTAAAATTACAGTCCACTTCCCTGCTCCACACACCAGTTCCTCTGCTCCCTCCCTGCTGTTCCTTCCTTAGCACACACCACTAACTTCTTTATTACATAGTTTCCTTGCTTATCATTGGTTTCCTGACTAGAATGTAAACTTGACAAAGGCGGGCCTTCAGTTGGTTTGTAGATTGCTGCTTGCCCAGGGCCACACTCTGCCCGAAACCCAGGACTGCATCCCTATTCCAGCCTCTCCCATTCCTCCCAGAGCACCAACACAGCCCCCCTAGCCCGGGGCCGGGGGGGGGGGGGGGGATTAACATTGGCATCAGTGGTTCCTTTGTTCAGGCACCACGTATTAACTGAGCACCTGGCACTGTCATTTTGCCCACTGAGCGCAGCCAGTGTGTTTTGCTGGTGAGCTCCACACCAGGCAATGCCAAGGAATCCAAGGCAGGAAGTCATTCCTAGCAGTAAACAAGCAGAACAGGTTAGACACTGTGCCCATGGTGTTATTATGGGCCATTGCCAATATGTGCTTTCCACAACCCCCAATAAACCAGGGCCTGTGTCTCCCTGATCTATTTTCACAAATGCACCCACTTACGCTGAGCTGGCAGCATTGTCTCACTGGGTCAGTCTCCACCATGGGGCAAGTACCGTGCTGGTCCTTTCTTCTCACTCCGGAGCCTCAGTGTGCCGGGCTTGCCTCTCCAAGCCGGCCTACCAGGCACCATGAAGCCCTTGACTTAGGGAACTCTAAGTGCTTGCACAGTAGCTAACCTAGTGCTGGCCACTTACTGATCTTAAAGGGTTTTTGGAAGGAAAAACACATTTTTCCAGGCTCATCAGCTCTATGTTATCCGAACAGACACAATATGGGCAGAGGGGGGCAAAGGATGATGAAAGGGAGGAAATGTGAAGAAAGGATCAAGGGATAACAACGACGTTGGCAAACACCTACAGGGTACTCTGTGTATATGTGTACGGCGCTCGTCTACACACAGTACGCACATGCACCCCTTTCGTGTTCACTCTCAGCTACACCGACCACCACCGACACGGCGGTTTCCCCACGAGGTAACTGCGACAGAAGTTTTTAAGGAACTCGCCCAACTCAGGGGCCCTGTAGAGGGTCGCAGGATTTGAACCCAGGCACTCTGGCTCCAGAGTCCATGTTCTCAGTTTATGTGAATGCACTTAAGAAATCAATTTCCCGCGCCTGGAGCGCGGGCGGGAGGCGCGGGAAAGGGGCGCGTGGCCCGAAGGAAGGGGAGGTGGCGCTGCGCGGGCCGCGGTGGCTCGTGCGGGTCATCTGGGGCTGAACCGGAATTGTTCCAGAGTCGACACGAGGTTCTCGAGGATCTTCCGGCATTCCTCGGTCTTGGACGTGTCCTCCTCTCTCTCCGACGCGTCCTCCTCGCTCTCCATCGGAGCCAGGGGCTGGCCGCTGCGCCGGGGCGCCTCCCGCGCAGCTGCAGGCTTGGGGCAGTTGGGAGTCCAGAACCCGGCGTCCGTTGCCATGGCGACCCCTGGGGGGGCGGAGCGTGGGAAGCGGCGGGCGGGGGGCGCGGCGGAACAGGACCGGGCTCGCTGCCTCTGCCCGCCTGCCTCGTTGCTGCTCGGCGCCGCGCGCTCTATCCCGGACGGCCCGCGGGCCAGCCCGCCGCTGAAATGTCCCCACGAAAGCTGGACCCGTCTCGATACCCCTGCGAGGTGCCTCCACGCCACCAAGCTCTCCTCGCCTTCTTTTCTCCGGAGCCTCTGTGCTCAGCCTCCCGCCAGGCCAGCGCACTTGGGGGTTGGGGTGGCGTGGATTCCAGAGCATCTTCCTTTTCACACGAACACCCTCCCCACGCCAGGTTAGAGCCAGAGCTCGGCGACCCTCGCCTTCCTGGCCTTCCGCCCTGTGCTACAGGGCAGCCTCAGGAGGAGGAATAGTGCACCCTGGCAATAAGCAACCAAGCTTAGGACCTCATGAGCCTTGGCTCCAGGGGCAAAGCCATAATAGGAAGGAAGCGGGCGGCCTGATGAATTGCATACACCTGCCACTTGGCCACAGATGTAGGCGTTTCATGGACCAAAAAAAAAAAAAAAAAAAATCTTTGCAGAGATTAAACAGCCTACATTTCTATTTAATATGAAGGTCAGAATCCAGGCGTTAAGTTTTAAGCTCTACAGGTAGTGTGGAATTTATTTTTACTAGGTTTCTACAACAGTGAGAGAAGCTGCGTAATAATGAAACGGTTGTTCAAATTATGTATCATGTATGGACAATGGTGAGTATCTTTTCTAACATCATCAGTATGTCATTTGCTGGTTTTAGAACTAAGTATACCATATTTGCATTTCAATATATGGTCTACAGGAAAACAAAAGATTTTCTCTCTTATAATTATGTGAAAACGAAGTTAGTTTGATATCGGAAGCTCAGAATACAAAAAGGAAATGACTGTAGCATTAATACAACTCTTGTATTTAAAGACAAAGATGGAAGGCCCCAAATGGCTCCCCTTCCCCAAAAAATGTAACCAATGCCAACATGATCTTCTGTAAAGGTCTGTTTTTCTTTGAGAAGATGAAGAGAGAAGAAAAAGAGTTACTTTGACTCTACATAGATTTTTGTTTTCAAAATCGAACTTCTAAGTCTCTTGAGGGAAATTTTGCCATGTAATCAAAAAGTATTTTAAAAGAGAGAAATGTATAAATCTATAATAAATTATCTTTTCTTAAGTGACTTTTTTTTTTTACCACAATGCATATAAAAATTTTGAAATAAAGAGAAAAATTCCAAGGTAAAATTAAAAACCTAATTTGTTAGGACCAGGCCGAGGTAGTGAAAAGACGGTGACAAGCTGTTGGCTCTTTCACTAATGCAGTTCGAAGTGTGTATTTTGAAACTGAGGAGGGAGGGCTCACCATAGACTTCATGAGTCATTGGTCAGCTCTGTGCAGCATTTGTTGACTGATATAGACTGCATAGTTCCACCCTCCCACAAAAACATGAACAGAACAAAACCTCTTTGTTTGAAGCCTTGCTATAACACATCACAGAATTTCAGATTTCAGTGTCTGGGAGACCAAGTTATGAGCATGACTGTTTTTGAAACTATTAAGTACATAACACTTCTCTTGTTGTCAGTTACCCATGCTTACCTCTCAGGTGTTCTGCCTTATAAAATTGTTCATTTCAGATCATATTCTCGCCTATAACAACTGGGTTGGGCACTGTCAAAGCATCTGTCATACTGAATCCAGGCTCTTTGTATCACATGATGAATTAATTGATGGTTTTTAGTGGAAAGCTCATGCCCTTGGGAATAAACATTAAAAAGAAAGAAGGAGGGAAGGAAGGAAGGAAGGTGAAGGAAGGAAGGAAGGAAGGAAGGAAGGAAGGAAGGAAGGAAGGAAGGAAGGAAGGAAGGAAGAAAAGAAAAGAAAAAAGACTCCCTGAAATTTAGTTGCTTTAGAACACTGGGCAAATTATTTAACACCTCTGAGCCTCTTTTTTCTCACCAGTAAAAACTGGATAATGAGCTTTTCTCAGGGTGGTTGGCAGTAATCTATAAAGCGAGAAAAGCACACAACTCATGCAGGACACAAGACAAATACTAACCAGTGTGTTCCTCCTTTCTAAACCACAACTAAGGAATACACCATTTAAAGTCTTCCATTTCTTAAAAGTTGAATATCTCATATGCTAAAATAATTTTTACTTTTTAAGATAACAGGATTTATGGCATGATTTTAAATTTTCAAATGCCTCTTTGAAACAGGTATAAATATAATGTGTATTTATATTGAAAAGAGCACCTACCGATTATTAAAAGTGATAACATCTCAGATTAAATAGCATGAGGATTTGATTACGAGTCAAGTGCTGACTCTGAACATAGTAATTTATATATTCCAGATGGATATTATCAGTCCTATAGTCTAATAAAAGCCAAGAGGTTTCAAGTTAGGTTTGTAATTTAAATTCTTTCTGGAGTCATCATATGTAAAGTGCTTATTTTTCTTTTATCACCAGCTGTAATCTATGATTAGGTGGTGCAGGCTCTGTTAGGTAAACTTGTTTTATGTTGTGCTTCATCCATAACCAAAGTTCTTAAATAAAGGGCTGGGAAAGGAAATAGCAAGTTCTTTAGCCAGGACAATATTATGCGACTAAATCTTGTATGGAAAAACTCCTGAGACTAGATCATTTTAATGTCTTAAAATTTTGCGGCAATGACATGACATATCCACTCTTGTAAAAATCCATCAGGAAGTGTTTGTCACGTGGCTAAAGCTGAAAACCAAGATGGGAAGCACGAGGGGCGTCTGGGCAGGAGCAGTCTTGATGTGGAATTTGGATCTTACTGCCAAATGCCCTTGAGCACTGCGGTAGAGGTTATCTTGTATGTGGAGCTAGTTTAGATGTTTAAAAGGGAGGTGAAAAAAATGTGAAGAAAATGGTAGAGCTTAGCCATCTGCAGAAGTGAGTCCACCTGCAAGAAGATTTGTGACCGTGCTGCTGAGGGCAATTCGGGAAATCTCTCTGTCTGGTCAACCGACCATAGTGGATCTGCATGCCTGGAGCATAACCCAGCCAATGTGCAATGCATACATTGCAACATGCAGTGAGTGGTTCGGGAAAGGTAGAGGTCTGATGGAGAGTAAGAAGAGGGCAATTACCATAGTTCATGCAATCTCAGATTTCATCCAAAGATGATAAAGATGTGGATCTTAGAGTCGGTGAAATAAATAATAAGAATTTATGAGCCAAAGACCTTTTCTGGGGGCTCCATTTCATCAGACCACAGAGGGATTTACTTTCATGAGGAATGGAACATTCATCAGACCACCATAAATGACCTACATTGGACCATGTAGTGCTCTGTTCTTTTTCCAGAGCTGCAAGGTAATTCAGATTCTCGGGTATGTGGATTCGCAAGAAAGACTTAATCTAGACAGCGAACATGTGATTTTTGCTTAGTGTGAGTATTCCCCTGTATCCGGACCCAAGTGAACTGATAAGATCCAGTATTTAGACCTTCCACAGGAGGACTAGACTCATTTCCCACAACGAACCACCAGGTCAGGCTTTGCCTAGATGGTTAGCTTGGCTCTCCAACTAGTATTCCTGGTATCGCAACATTAATACCCTTCATTGTCCTTCAGTTCAAACTCTATCTCAGAAATATGGTACAAAACATTCTTATTTAGCAATTTTGAGAACTCATGGGGAATACTGGACATAGGAGAATACGGTATTGTGAAATTCGGGTTTGTTATTGTTATGCCTGATTATTTACCTAGAAATGCTTCAGTGTCCACTCCGAAGGATCTGTCTTACATGGGTTCTGCTATACCAACGTCCTGATAAGGAGTGCACAGTCAAGCAGCGCCTGGGTGGCTCAGTCAGTTAAGCATCTGCCTTCCACTCAGGTCATGATCTCAGGGTGCTGGGATCGAGCCCCACATTGGGCTCCCTGCTCAGTGGGAAGCCTGCTTCTCCCTCTCCCACTCCCCCTGCTTGTGTTCCCTCTCTCGCTGTCTCTCTCTCTGTCAAATAAATAAATAAAATCTTTAAAAAAATTAACTTCAATTTAAAAAATTTTAAAAAATAAAATTCTATAAGAGAAGTATAAGGGGTTTGGAATGCAGAAAATATTCCTATTTTGTATACTGAATTTTCATAAATTATATAATATGAAGTCACTGTTGAAAAATTTGGTGTGGTGCATATAGAAATATATTCTCTTTAAAAAGGAAGGCTAATAGCATGCATGCAAGGTATCTTCAAAAGAAGATTCACTGCATTAGGAACATCTTGGTTTATAGCACAAGGATCATCAAATCAAATGTTTATATAGAATATGGGACAAGATGATATACAAAATCTCTTGATAATATTCAGATCAATTTGAGGGTCCAACATTTGAACACTCAAGCTCAATGGAACCAAAACCAAAAACCTAATAGCTAGCAATTTTGTTGGTAATAAGATAGAGTGCCAGTGTAGCAGGTAACTTCCTTTTGCAACTCAGCAGATATTAAAAGCATTCTAAAATTTGCATAAGACATGACATCAAACCGAACACCTTAAATATACTTTGTTAAACAATCAGTACACTGTAGACCTAAACTCATTTTTTCAAATGGTCGCATGTTACATTGTCTTATAGGGGTGACAACTTACTTCCTTATTGATGGCTATTTAGACTATCTCCAACTTTTTGATATGAGAATGCTATAATAAATATCCTTAACATATCTGTCATATTTTATATATACAATAATGTACAATAAATGTCCTTAGAATGTGTTCGTGCGTGTGTGTGTGTTTACACAAGTCATGTTTTCCTATAGGATCTAGTCCTGGCAATGAAGCATTGGAATAAAGGGACAGCATATGGGGCGCCTGGGAGGCTCAGTCATTAGGCGTCTGCCTTCGGCTCAGGTCATGGTCCCAGAGTCCTGGGATCGAGCCCCGCATCAGGCTCCCTGCTCTGCGGGAGGCCTGCTTCTCCCTCTCCCACTCCCCCTGCTCGTGTTCCCTCTCTCGCTGTGTCTCTCTCTGTCGAATAAATAAATAAAATCTTTAAAAAAAATTAAAAAATAAACTTAAAACAGGGACAGCATATTTAAAGTTTTTGAAACACACTAACTCACCCTTCAGAAAGGAGTTACCACGTGCATCTAACCACAGTGTACAGGAATGCCTTTTTCCTCCCATTTGCTACCTTTGGTTATTATTTTTTTAATAAAATATTTATCACTAGGACTGCAAAAAATGGTATCTCGTTATTTGCATTTTTCTGATTCGCACCCAGGATGGACTAGCCTTACTAAAAATATAAAACTTGTTAATCATGAATGTTAGCTCCAACTAGAACTGGTTTTATAGGCAAATAATAATTACCTACTATTTCAATATGGCCATAGGCTTACCCATCAGAATCTTCCTTTTTCCCAACAGGAAAGAGGTGGTTTTCAGTTTTTCCACTCTCTCTTTGTTGAATGAGTCCAGCAGCAGCAGCAGCGACAGCATATGTGTTTTCTAATACTGTCGTCTCATTACTTTGGTGTCTCTTCTTTTCTTCATTAATCTTTAATGGAAATGTGATACTAAGGATAATTGTTACTACATTATTCATTAAAAAGAACTTTTTTTCATTATAAATTTCTTAAAGGTTTTATTTATTTATTTATCAGAGAGAGAGCACAAGCAGGGGGAGGGAGGTACAGACAGAGGGAGTCCTGTTAAGGACTGAGCCACCCAGTCTTCCCAGAACATTTTTTCATTAATTATATCATTGACTCTTAGTTTGTCATAATTTTTATCGATAAAATATTTTGTGTTTAACTTTATCATTATAAATAATTGCAATTTTTATAAGTTCTGCTTCATTTCTGTTTGAATAAAAACAGCAGAATTGGGACGCATGGGTGGCTCAGTTGGTTAAGCGTCTGCCTTAGGCTCGGGTCTGCTCTAGGATCCTGGGATCGAGCCCCACATCAGGCTCCTTGCTCAGCGGGAAGCCTGCTTCTCCCTCCGACTGCCGCTCCTGCTTGTGCTCTCTCTCGCGTGCTCGCTGTCTCTGACAGATAAATAAAATCTTTAAAAAATAATTAATTAAAACAGCAGAATTTTCCAAAATTTGAAAAAGGGCTTTCTTAATTTGGTATTCATATCCATGCTTTCCTACCTAACATTCCCGACCCCACCCCATCTGACCAGCAGATACAAAGAAATAAAAAGACAAAGACACAAAATTTGTCCTCGTCTGTCGTTACCAACTGGATTTTGCAAAAACAGCCAGATTTAAAGGATGTGACATATGGTGCTCCAGGAACAAAGAGTTTTCCTCTTTTTGCACTGAGCTATTTTTTCGCCAACTGCCTTTTACAATTCTTTTTTCATTTGGATCCTAGGGTTATCAAAAAAGTGGCAGTGTTCATTAAAATATATGAACCAAAGTTCACCAGGACACAAAAAGAACAGAGTGAAACTGATGTTAGTGTAGAATTTTGGGAAATGAGTAATGCTCCCCAAATTCCACATTCATGGTTATCATAAACTTTTATAGCTAGAGAGTATAAAAGTAATTATCAACTTTAATCCCATTTTCCACTGATAAATGGGAGTGAAACCAAAAAAAGTTAAATGATTTGTCCAAAGTTCCTAAAGTGGCATTACCTAGCATCTTATGGCACCAAAAGAGATGATACAATTCTTTAATGCTGAATCAGCTAAGTTATCAAACAAATTCATTAAATTAATCAGATACATTAAAAGTATGACACTGGCACAGTAATTTAATATCTTAATTGGGGACAAGGTGCTTAGCTACTTTTTCTTTTGAAGGAGGATATCTCTAGATTTTTGTCTATTTTTAAAACTCAATTCACCTCAAAAGTCAGCTTTCTCCCTTCGAGTTAAATACTGAGGGTTTCTGAAGGTTTATGCTACCTACATTATAAAAATCATACATGTCAAAATGTACTATATTTTATTAGACATAATAAGAACGTTTGACTCAACAGAAACATGTGAGAATGGTGACCAAAAAAAAAAAAAGTGGAGGGGGGCGCCTGGGTGGCTCAGTCAGTTGGGCCTCTGACTCTTGATTTTGGCTCAGCTCATGATCTCAGCATTGTGGGATTGAGCCCCGCATCAGGCTCCATGCTCAGTGGGGAGTCTACTTCTCTCCCTCTCTCTCTCTCCCTCTTTCTCTCCCGTTGTCTCTCCCCTTGCTCATGCTCACTGAGTAAATAAATAAATCTTAAAAAAAGAGTCTGTTTAAAAAACATGTGGAGGAAAAAAGTGATAATACAAATATTTGTTATTAAAAACATCTCAAAGTGGTCCTGTTGGAATTCTAAGTTCCAAGAGTGAGTACAAAGGAGAAAAGATTGCACATACTGAAACAATAAATAGGTTTAGCTGAAATACTTGTTTATATCCTTTCTCTTAGTCATTACTTCTTTCCCATTTTATTGTTTATGGAAATGCAATTTATATTTAAGCCAATAGATAAAAATAAAAACCCTAGAGATGGGGCACCTGGATGGCTCAGCGGTTAAGCGTCTGCCTTCAGCTCAGGTCATGATCCCAGGGGCTTGGATGGAGCCATATGTGAGGCTCCCTGCTCAGCAGAGTCTGCTTCTCCCTTTCTCTCTCCCTCTGCCTCTCCCCTGGCTCATGCTCATGTACACACGTGTGATCTCTCTCAAATAAATAAATAAATAAATCTTCAAAAAAAAAAAAACAACACTAGAGATTATTATATATTTTTTTAAAGATTTATTTATTTTAGAGAGAGACAGAGAGAGACAGAGAGAGCATGAGCAGGAAGGGCAGAGGGAGAAGGAGAGAGAAACTAAAGCACACTCCATGCTGAGCACAGAGCCCAAAGCGGGGCTCAATCTCATGAACCCAAGATCACAACCCAAGCCAAAACCAAGAGTCGGATGCTCGACTGTGCCCAGATGTGTCAAGATAATTGCATTTTTTAAATTTTTTTTTAAATTTTATTTATTTATTTGACAGAGAGAGACACAGAGAGAGAGGGAACACAAGCAGGGGGAGTGTGAGAGGGAGAAGCAGGCTTCCCGCTGAGCAGGGAGCCTGAGGCGGGGCTCAATCCCAGGACCCCAGGATCATGACCTGAGCCCAAGGCAGATGTTTAATGATTGAGCCACCCAGGTGCCCCAATAATTGCATTTTTTAAGGAATTTTCTTTACGGTTACCCTGGTTCATGAGGTCACAGGGTGCGTAGCTAAATCAGTTTCCCAGTTCATATGCCACTTGGGAGACTTACAGAGAAACTTAAGGAAAACCAATCATAAGAATGTTTTCCTGCACTCCTATCATTTAGACAGCAGAAATAATCTATTTCCGAACACAATTACGTATTTAGACAACCCCATGTTATACACGAACTTTTTTCCTAAGTGGAGAATCAGAATGACTCAGATAATTGATAAAGAGGAAAAACAAAAGAGCAGCAGCAAAGTGAACCTCTACCTCTTTTTGAAGTTGAACTTTCTTTTTTTCCTCATCCAGGATGTCTATCTGTAACATGCCTATCTCGTTCTTAAACTTTTGAACATCTTGCTGTAATTCTTCTTTTAGACATACTTCTGATGTTCTGTAACTACATGGTGGAGAAGAACTCACATTTTCTAATTCGGGTTCCATACTTCTATAGTTATTAGTACTGTTATTAACTGCACAGAATGGCTTCTGGAACAAGACTTTTGTTTTCTTGTAAATGTAACGGCAGAACTATGGTGCCTTTTTATTTGAGCCATTTGTCTCATCTCATTGGAGCGGGAAAACCTTTTGTCGAAACGGCTTTCTGAATCACTAGACTGAGGTATACGTCCAATGTCTAATTTAGAATTAGTGCTATTTTGGTTCATACTTTTTGCCATTTGCACGTCAAACTCTTGGTCTTCTTTCACTTCAAACGTAGCGAGTGGGTTCCTTACTTTTTTAGTTTCTGTATCACTTTTAAAACTCTTATTTTTGTTAAAAACATGCTCAGTGTCTGGTTTGTTATCATTTTCACAGTCTGATTTATTTTCACTAAAAGAAAAATCAGAAGATGCCTGGCAAGCATATGTGAGACTAGACTTTTTTGTTCAGGAAATGCCTGAACTACTAGAGGGACAGGCACTGCAAATATGTCCTTTTTCTCACAATCAAGTGTATCATTTGTCAAGTTAGAAGGTATTTCCATTAAGTTTGCTCCTTCTTTAAAGTTACCACGTAGTGACTCTTCCTTAGGATAAGGAGCAATTTTGTGTTTTTCACAAGTTGCACCAAACGTCCGCTTTAACTCACTGGTGATGTGTTTTAGATTATTTTTCCACACTAATTTGCCTTGTTTGATCGAGATTTCCTCACGCTTTTGCACAGAAGGATGTTCTGAATATACAGATATATTATCCTTTCTATCACATTTCTTATTCATTTCTGGTTCTCGAGACTTTTTTTGCAGATGCAAAAGTGGAACGTTAATTTGCTGGGTTTGATTTTCACGTGTCTTTTCTGCCAGGATACATATTTGTGAAATACCTTTATCCTTAAGTAATCAAGTATGGACAAAGAAAAATTAGAAAATAATTAAAATTTAACTGTTAAATTTCTTAATCTACGTTAAGCTGCTCCCAAGTCACTATGTTGTAACAAAGAAGTGACAAATAACTCGCCCTAGCTTAAGACAGAAGAAAAACATAAATCCATAAACTTAACTTTGTCAGTTTTTTTGAAATAAACAATTCATTACATGTTACATCTACCAGAAAATGAATTAGATTATTTTTAATGCTGCAAACTTAAAAGCATTTTATCTCACCATACTTAAGAATATATATATACTTATATATATAAATTATATTATAATTTTCATATTTAAGAATAGTGAGCCCCTACAGTGCATTTGAGGATTTTCTTTAAAGATTAATAACTAGAGAATAGGCAAATTTTCAATTATTAGGAGCCAAAATCAGTTAACATGAATCAGAAAGAAAATTCCTAAATCTTAATTCAAATTATATACTATGATAGTGTTATATATCACTATAATTATCTGTTTATAATTATCTGTTTATCTGTCCACTGAGAGTGGATGAGAAAAATGTTAATAATACTTACTGATTTTGTATGCTGAAATGAAATAACTGAAAAAGTTATTGTTTATTACCCAACTACAAAGGTCCCACCCTGGAAGGTGTGATTCTACAATAGGCAATTGTGCTGATTTTATGACCCCACACTCTGAAGTCAACTACACAGAGATCGCAAGGCGAAATAAATCTTTTATCTTGGCATCACTGACTGGCAATAGAGAACTGCACATTTTGAACCACTGAGAATAATTACTCCTTCTACACGAATCTAAGTCAGTAGTCATCATTATTATACTGCTCATAATTTCAACTGCTTAAACATATGATTCAATATTTGATGTTACCTTCTTTATTGCATAAAAAGTTACAAAAATGTGGAGAAGCAAACAATATTCAGGAATTTTTTTTATCTCATTCCAAGGATGGATTTTAGCTATAAGTTACTATAAATTCTAACAATATTTTAAGTTTTGTAACTTGTAAAATTTTATAAAAACTAAATATTAAATTATAATCTATTGACTTCAATATGTCCATTCAAAAGATCATTTCATTTGAGCTAATTTACATTATTAAAGCAGGAAAAACAATATAAAATCGGAAATTTAAATTTAACTTTTTACATACCTTTAGGTGGTTATTTTCACTTTCATCAAGTCTTTTTTGCTCTTCCTCTGATGTCCTTTCTAAGTCTAGTTCTGCTGGCCAATCTATATATTTAGTGAAAATGGACTACTTAGAATGGTTAGATAAAAGCTATAACCTTCTTAAAAATAGAAAATAACATTTTATCTATTGATAGTTTAAATTAAACTTAATCTTTAGCTGAATATTTACTTTCAGAAATACTTTTAATTATAGGAAACTTCAACAAACCATTTGGGAAATACTAAATGTCACCAGGTTAAAGACATACAAACATCTCAAAGATTCATTCACAAGTTCATCCACCTAACATCAATGAACAAAACAATCAGAAACAAAATTATATTATGCAGCAGAAACATATAAAATCACAACAGACTGTTCTTTACCTTGTAACAGCACCTCTTAACACCCAAAGCGTCAACTACAACATTATTCATGGTTTCCAAAATTATTAGTATTTTTTATGCCTTTATTAGTGTACAACCTTCCTATGGGTGTATGTCCCTGATGAGTGTAAACATGCCTGAAATGTTTTCCTCTACTACTTGATAAATTTCTTCACATCTTGTAGGACACAGACTGCTATGTAAAGCCATCCTTGATTATGGCTCCTGTTCCCCAGATGAATAGGTGCCTCTTTCTTCAGGGCTGCCTTAGTACTTTACCAATTTTTCTAGTGTATCTTCACCACCTGAACTGTAAATTACTTCTTTATATATCTCTTTCTTTTGCTCCTGGACTGTATGGGACAATCTCTCTCGCTCTCTCTCTTTTTTTAGAGAGGGGGAGGAGCAGAGAGAGAGAGAGCGAGAGAGAGGGAATCTTGACCGGGCTCCAAGCCCAGCACTGAGCCCCACACGGGGCTCGATCTCACAACTCTGAGGTCATGACCGGAGCCGAAATCAAGAGTTGGACACTCAACCGACTGAGCCAACCAGGTGCCCCTGTATGGGGCAATCTCTTAAGTCACCTCTGTGTAAACAGTCTTTATTTTACTCAGTAATTATTTACGGAGTTTCCCGTAAGTGCTAGGCACCCAGGTTTAAAGAAGCATGTAGATAAAAGGTGTCAGGAATGTTTTTTCTGGAGATAATGCCTGAACTGAAACTGAAAACAGTTGAGGTCAGCCAGATTCAAAGGGGTTAGAGGGAGGAAAACAGGAGGAGTATGCAAGGCTGTAGTAAGACAAGGAAGAGAAGCACACAACAGGGTAAATATTTGTCTAAAGGGGAGAGAAGCACACAACAGCGTAAATATTTGTCTAAAATACAGGGATCTAAGAGGAAGACATCACCAGCAGTTCAGAATGCCAGAGAAAAGGGCAGAAAGCAGAAAGGGCTTCAGAGTTTGGCAGAAGTCAAGATTATGAAAGCTTTATATGTAATTTTAAGATACCTGGACACAAATATATTTTCAACGGTGGTTCATAGTCATATTTACATTTGAGACAGATCACTCTAAATGCTGTGGAGAGGGATGAATTTGAGGGGCACTGTAATAAAAGATGGGAGATGAATTAGAAGGCAGTAAGGCAAAATAAAGATGAAGTACACCTGCACTGACAGAATGGTTCCAGAAATACTGAGGCTATAAAATGATCAGGGCACAGTACAGAATAAATCTGTATTAAATGAATAAACACACAATCTTGGGTCCCTAGAGACTAACTTTGCTCATTACTTTATAAAAGGCATCAAGTGAGAAGAGAAACAATCTACATGAACTGTTTTAAGTTGCTTGTATTTATACTTTGTGTTTCAGATCTTCCTTTGTTACAGGAGCCTGTAGGTATTTTAAAAGTCCTACTTCTTGGATCTACCAAGCTTGAAGAAGTAACAGCAAACAAGTCACTTGTATAGGTAAATAACTTTGGATTTATTGTCTGTACGCATTACTCTAGGAGATAATTGAAAATCCTTCGAAAATACAGTGTTAATTCTACAAGGAAAGAAAGAACATAAAACTACAGGGGTGAGGGCGCCTGGGTGGCTCAGTTGGTTAAGCGACTGCCTTCGGCTCAGGTCATGATCCTGGAGTCCCTGGATCGAGTCCCGCATCGGGCTCCCTGCTCGGCAGGGAGTCTGCTTCTCCCTCTGACCCTCCCCCCTCTCATGTGCTCTCTCTCATTCTCTCTGTCTCAAATAAATAAATAAAAATCTTAAAAAAAAAAAAAAAAAAACTACAGGGGTGAAAAAAATATTGTACGATTTATTAGTACAGACCTGATCATATGACCGATAAAAGGCATGGAATGAACTGGTACATTAAGTAGAGCACACATTAGATGTGGTTAATCAATAAACAGAGTATCTTAGTAGAATTAAAATGTACTTTCCACATATTATTTTTAAATAATATAGTGCTCCTTAAAACCAATATTCCACTTATTTATTAAAAATAATAAAGGGGGTTGCCTGGGTGGCTCAGTCAGTTAAACGGTGGCCTTTGGCTCAGGTCATGATCCCACGGTCCTGGGATCAAGTCCCGCATCGGGCTCCCTGTTCAGCTGGGAGTCTGCTTCTCCCTCTACCACTCCTCCCACTCGTTCTCTCAATTTCCCTCTCTCTCAAATCAATAAAAATTTTAAATAACAATAATAATAATAAAGAGACACCTGGGTGGCTCAGTGAGTTAAGTGTCCAACTTTTGATTTAGGCTCAGGTCACGATCTCAGGGTCATGAGATTGAGCCCCCCCATCAGGCCCTGTGCTGAGTGTGAAGCCTGCTTCGGATTCTCTCTCTCCCTCTCCCTCTCTCCACCCATCTCTCTCTCTCTAAAGAGATAAAATAAAAATAATAAAACAAGGAGATGGACTATGCATACATAGCTGAGAAGATGATACTATATAGTAAATTCTCAACTATTCCCATTACTGCTGGGAAAGCCAACTCTAAAACAAAAGTCATACAGAACATAGGAAATATTTTAATATTTGATTTGGGAAGGTGCTTTTTATAGTTACAATGAATATAGCTTGACCAATACTTGTGAATTTAGAGCTACAAAATAAAGCTAAGAAACTATGTTTTGAGTAAGCAATCTTTAGATCTCTACCTAGTATTCCCCACTGGTCCCAAAGTTCTAAATATAATCCTGGTACCTACTCGCAAGTGAATGCTAAAAACTAGCCCAAAGGAAATTACTTTCTCATAATTCTTATTCAGATGTTCCTTTGGTTAGAGGAAGAAGAGAGAGAGAGAGAGAGCGCACAAGCAGGGGGAGCAGCAGGGACAGAGGGAGAAGCAGGCTCTTCACTGAGCAAGGAGCCAAATGTGGGACTTGATCCCAGGATCCTGGGATCATGACCTGAGCCACGGGCAGACGCTCAATGGACTGAGTGACCTAGGAGTCCCTATGTTCAGAAATTTTTAAGCCTTGGACAAACATCACAAATTTATCTCAGAAATGAAAGCCTCGGGTGATCTAATCATTTCCATGTAAAACAGAATAAGTCTCAGTCCACACTAGATCCAAAAACTACAGTGCCATGAAACAGAAAATGAATATATAACAAAAATACTTCCCTTCTCTTTTTTAAAACAAGATTGTCTGATTTAAACCTCTTAAGACAAGGGAAAGAAAAAGGCAAGAAATGCAGAAATGAAACCTTAATACCCTTAAGGGCATTAAACCTTAAGGGACCCTTTATCATTTTGTATCCATGAACACTGTACATGGTTTAAAACAGTTCTCTCATGTCATCTGAGAATCCCCGGAGTTCCAAGATCCATCCATTCAATAATGCTAAATGTTATTTGACATTTTCACTCTCATTCTCTTATTAAGTGTATGGTGAAGTTTTCTAAAGATAGGATACGTGATAGTATCACAACTCGCATGATTAGTGGGTCAGAGCTCTAATGGCTAACAATATATGATCGTGTATGCTTGTATTTTAAATGCTTGTTTAAGGGCGCCTGGGTGGCTCAGTCGTTAAGCGTCTGCCTTCGGCTCAGGTCATGATCCCAGGGTCCTGGGATCGAGTCCCGCATCGGGCTCCCTGCTTGGCGGGAAGCCTGCTTCTCCCTCTCCCACTCCCCCTGCTTGTGTTCCTGCTCTCGCTATCTCTCTCTCTCTGTCAAATAAATAAATAAATAAAATCTTTAAAAAAAAAAAAAAATAAATAAAAAAAAATAAAAAAAATAAATGCTTGTTTAAATTTCCAATATGGTAAATATCAACACTTAAACAGAATTCCTAATAATTTTAAATAGTATAAAAGGACTCTAAGACCAATAAGTTTCAGAATTATGGTTTTAAAAGACTGTGTCTACCAAATATTAGGATAGAACTAATTACTTCCCACAGTTTTAATAATCAAAGACACCACACACACACACACACACACACACAGAGTCCACTAATCCGAACATCTGTATGGCTTAAGATGATCAACATAATAACAGTAAGATGAAATAAACTTAAAACACAATTGACATGTTAGCAAGTGAAGCTTTACTCTAGGGAGAGGCCAGAATCGAAATAAATATTGTGAACACTGGAAAAATCTGAGAGTCTAATAATTAACTTCTGGGAATCCCAAAGAGGTAATGGGATTCCAAACTGGGAACTTCAGGAATTCAAAACATAAAAGTGGAAACTACAGCTAAAGCTTACATTTTAAAAATCTCTTTTTCTTATGCTTATAAATATCTTTTGTTCAAACATGGGTATCAACAATGGTATCTACCTTATTTATGTCAAATCCTTCAGTTAAATTTGCCACCAAAAAAAAAAAAAAAAAGAATTCAGAGTAAGAAGACTGTGAGCATTTCAAATATTTTAGTGTACTTCTTTCCACTGTGAAATTTGTATTGTAAAATTTACCTGAGTTGGATGTTTGTTTTTCCTTGACTTCTACTGTTTTATTAGGAACAGAATCTTTCACTTCAACGGTAGGCTGAATGGGTATTGAAACAATATGATTAAGACATGATGGACCTTTCATACAATCGGTAGTTAAAAATTCAAAATAAAAATATAAAAGTTTTACCTTCACGTAAGGATGTCTTTTCGGAGAATATAAAAAGCAAAATGGACATACATTTAATTATATGTAAACGTGAAAGGCAACTAAACATTCATGCAGTTAATACTAAGCTGAATCCTCATGCTTGGCTCTGAAAATGATTACATTAGGTTTTGGTGTTCTGTTTCTGGAGATAGGAAGGTGGGTTAGGACAGCGACAAGAGAGAAATATGAACCCATTATAAATATTGAAAAAGAAATACGAATATATGTATTCAGTGTCATACTTACTGATAATAACAATTGTAGCATTTAGGGAATGAACCCTATAATCTCTTTTGCTTCCAAAATTAGTTTGATTTGGCAGATCATGTTAGTCTTCAAAAGGTTTTTTTGAAACAGCTATTATATCAAAAAATTAGCCATCTTAAAAAAAAAAAAACAGCCAAAGCTTCGATATTCAAATTAATCTCATTTGAATAATGAATACCAATACAAGAGAGATCTTTGATGTCCCATAGATCTGAGGAGGATGAAAGAGTGGCTGTTTTAGCCCAAGTTTAGCACTCCATCTGCTTTCAGTATTCTTTGTGGAGCAGCTGTAATTTAATCTGTTTTAGTGCAAATACACTCAAGCCATCTAAAGTGAATTCTCTGGAGTTTCCTCATCAACTCCAAATATCCTAGCTAACACGTCTTTCTTTCATGCCCCGGGGAACGCAGAAGCCCAACCACCTGAGCCACCCAGGAGCCCCTGAAAAAGGCTTTCTAATAGCTGCATCTGCTCAATTGCATGGAGACCGGCTGGGGCCCAGAGGGATATGGAAGAGGAATAAACTGAGGGAGAGCTTTTTTTAGGGAAGTTTTCTGGGGAACGAGGCATTCAACATCCTGAAGTTTCATGCTCTCTAGCCCCAGTAGTATAGGAAGAGTGCCTTTCCCCACCGGCGAGTCTAACTTCTGCAAAGGTTCAGAAACGCTCAGCCAACTCTCGCCAATGTTTGAAGGGGAAACCAGTCGGCTCACAAGCGATCGCTGAGATTTGAGAGACTTGGACCTCGCACATGCGCTTTGGGCACCCTTGGCCGCAGGCCCTTTGTGCGCACTCGCAGCGACGCCGGTCTGTGAGGTGCGCAAGCGCATTTCTGTTTGGCGTCATTGCTGTGTTACGTTATTCTGCGCTCAAAGATTCCAAACCTCGGAATTTCGCTACTGTGATGTAGTGGCGAGGCGGGTTTGGCTTATCTCTAGCGCTAGTGTTGGGCTCTAGAGGCGGTGAAAAGCCGAGGGGAAGGGGAAGTGTTTGTGAAGCCTCCAGGCTTTGCGATGAAGAAGTTTTTTAGCTTCGGGAGTAAGAAGGGCGGGTCGTCCTTTCGCGTTACCAGCTCGCTGAGGGACGGCCCGGGCATCCTGCGTGAGAGGAGAATTGGAACCAACAGCTTCGGGTGGGGGTACAACATCCGAGACAAAGATCTCAGAAAGATCCACAAAGTTGCCAGCATGGGCAACGTAAGGAAACTGCAGGAGATTCTACTTTCCGGGAAACACGGCGTGGACGAAAGAGACCAGATGAACAGGTAATAGGGACTTGGAGGCCGGCTGCCGGAGACGGCGGGGAGGAGGTGGGGCGGACCGGGAGAAGCGCGCACCTTCCCGGGCTCCGCCTGTGGAGCGGAGCCCCCCTGTCACCGAGGGCGCTTTGCGGTCTTCCCTCCTGAGGCCCCCAGCAGGGGTGTAGCGCCCAGGCCGGCTGTCGGAGCACGAAAACGAAAGCTTCAGCTGCCTTTGGACCCACTCATAATTCCCCGGGTAGACCACTTTACAGACAGGTTTTTGTTTTTGTTTTTTTTAAGATTTTATTTATTTATTTATTTGACAGAGAGAGAGAGAGACAGCGAGAGAGGGAACACAAGCAGGGGGAGTGGGAGAGGGAGAAGCAGGCTCCCTGCTGGGCAGGGAGCCCGATGCAGGGCTCGATCTCAGGACCCTGGGAACACGACCTGAGATGAAGGCAAGCACTTAACTGACTGAGCCACCCAGGTGCCCCTCTTACTTTCTATTTAAAAAAAATTGGGGACTGCGGGTGGGGATTGGTATCTTCTGACAACGTTTAACCTCTTCAGAAGTAAAGGGAATGTTTTTACCTGTACTTGTCGATTTTATTCATACATTAAATATATACATTTTTTTGTTGTGTGTAGCTTTATTACATATAGGTGATTATAGATTAATCATTTTATTTTAGTTACATCCTTATGAAAATAAATAATATAAATGATACTATAAAAGTATGTAAAATTTTAGTTGTGTCCTTATGAAAAAAATCAAAAATAGGAAATATAAATGATTGTTGCAATTTCAGATGTATTGCTTTACTTTATAAAAGTTTTCTTTAAAAATACTGAACTCTGGGGTGCCTGGGTGGCATAATCGTTTGAGCATCAGAGTGTTGAATTCGGCGTGGGTCGTGATCTCGGGGTTGGGGGGTGGAGCCCCATGTCGGGCTCCATGCTTGGTGGGGAGACTGCTTGAGATTCTCTCCCTCTCCCTCTGCCCTTCCCCCCGCTTGCGCATACTCTCTCTTTTTCTCTAAAAGAAATAAATCTTTAAAAAATATTGAACTCTCCAACTGTATTTATCTACTCTTTCAATCCATTTATTTATCAAATAGAATCTGAACACATGTAATGTAGGAGACATACTCTACCCAGAATCTTTCATTCTTAAAGACTTCATGTTGCCCAGTATTAGTAAGATGAGAATTTCTATTTATTTATTTATTTATTTATTTATTTATTTATTTATTTTTCATTCATTCATTCATTCATTCATTCATTCATTCATAAGATTTTATTTTTAAGTAATCTCTATACCCAACAGGGGGCTTGAATTTATATCATTGAGACTAAGGCTGCATGTTCTACTGATGACGCAGCCAGGTACTACTAAGATGAGAAATTTTATTTTTTTAATTTTAAGAAAAGATTGATTTATTTGAGAGAGAGAGAGTGAATGGGAGTGGCTGGAGAGGGAGAAGGGAGGGTTAGAGGGGGAGAGAGGATCTCAAGCTGACTCCACACTGAGCATGGAGCCCGACATGGGGCTCGATCTCAAGATCTGGAGATCATGACCTGAGCCAAAACCAAGAGTCGGACACCCAACCAACTAGGCACCGAGGTGCCCCTAAGATGAGCAATTTTAAATTGAAGTATTAGGACTTAATCTCAGTTAAAGCTTTTCCTCTTTCCTTTCAAACGAAAACATTTCTGAAGATAGGAAATCGTAAAAGTTAACCTTTACTTGTCCTTTTGAAATTTATAATAGTATTAAATACTACTATTGATAATTGGTAGTACTTGATTTTCATGTGATTTATAAATCGAAATATTTAATAAAATGAGCTGTCCCTGTTTATTTAAATCCTGAGTTTCCTTTGGCTTAGTTTCTTGAAAAACAGAATAAGAATTACTTAAAAAACATTCTCCGTTATTTTAATCCTCTTTTCCCATAATGCTTTCAGGAACTAAAATTTATTTAAATGCCAGGCATATGACTAGAACTGCAATAGACCTGTTGTGTATATCATTATTTCATGTAATGTAAGGCACCATAGATTGTCTGATGCCCCAGTATTTTCTGTACCAATAAGAAATTTTAAAACAATTCTGCCAATTATAGTTGTAAGACATTTTGAATTATAAGTTGCATTCCAATGTCAGAGATATTAAAAGGTGACATAATGAGCATCTTAGAATCACTGAAATTTAGTATTCTTGTGAATCCTTAAAACATATCTACAAAGTAGGCATAATTGTATCACTTTACCTAATTGGATGTTGTCTTTGTAAAATAGTAGTAATAGTAATAGTTATTAATAATATTATATAACAAACTTTGCATAGATCCTCATTTAAGCATCACGCCGAGGTCTTGTGAGATAACTAGTCTTTATTTATTATTATTATTTTTTAGTAATCTCTATACCCAACGTGGGGCTCGAATTCACAACCCTCAAGATCAAGAGTCACATGATCTTCAAACTGAGCTGGGCAGGGGACCCGAGATAACTATTTTTATCCCCATTTTGTTGATGAGGAAATTGAGGATAAGGCTAAGTAGGTGATAACTGTTAAGTGACAGAGTTAAAGTAGGAGTCAAACCCAAGTTAAGCTGAATCCTGAGGTCATGCTCTACCTACTCAGATAGGCTGCTCTTTATTAGTGTGGTGAAGAATCACTAATAAATATTGTACTTTCTTCAAAAGAAAACTAAATCTTTGTTTTGGAGTCATAGGAATAAGATGCTATTTAACGTTTGCAATTACATGAATTAACTGCATGTTTTGAAATAGTGCACTATAATTTCCTAAAAAGTTCTTTCACTTTCAAAGGACTGCTCTTCATTTGGCCTGTGCCAATGGCCATCCAGATGTCGTTGCTGTCCTAGTGGAGAGGAAATGCCAGCTTGACCTCTTTGATACAGATTATAGGACTGCTCTGATGAAGGTATGTGGAAGCAGCTGTGTCTGCCTGAGATGGATTTGATTTAATTACTTAGAATGAAAACTTATTGCATTTAAACATAACTAATTGGTGAAACCTGTGGCATGTTTACTTTAAATTCCCAGAATTGACACTCTGTTTCTTGGTATAATACTGACAGGCTGTACAATGTCAGGATGAGAGATGTGTGACTATTCTTCTAGAACACGGTGCTGATCCAAATCTTACGGACATTGCTGGCAATACTGCTCTCCACTATGCCGCCCTTGGTTCGAATACATCAATAGCAGAGAAGCTGCTTCTACACCATGCAAATATTGAAGTGAGAAACAAGGTGCAGATCAAGTGTATTTATAGAGTATTTGAAATAATATATAATATATGTATACATAAATTTAGCCACAAATCATTTTATTTACATATTTATTTATATGTGTAATAAATACATATACTGAATTCTATACATCAGGTCCTGTCATCCTGGAAACAACTCCAAAGCCAGGGCAGGGAAGGCTAGAGAAAGGGGATGCCCATGGAGAGGGCGAAGTTCTGTCTCCCAGCCCCGCTTCCACCCCAGAAAGAAAATCTTCCCATTAGCGCTTGGGAGTGGATGGTGGGCTCAGAGCCCACAAAGGATTGAAGGCCTAGAGGGGAGTGGAGGTGGTGGAGGCTGGGTGCTGTGCAGGGGCTTAGGAAATGGGTGATGCTGGGAATGGGTGGGAGACCCTGACCCAGTGGGGTAACTTGGGTAAGTGCAAGTTGGAGGAGAAAGCAGCAGGTTACAGGCCCTGGGCACTCGAGGCCCCAGGTTCTGAAAATGAGAGCAAAGGGATCAGGTCATGACATCCTACAGGGGCATTTACTTGTGCTTGTAGCCACTCTTCCCGCCACGTACCACATTGGGGTCTCCCATTTCAGAGAGTAGTTCCTGCTCAGCCTTGTGTAGTTCCTCAGTGGGGAGGTAGCTGTATATGGGGAGTAGTTGATGACCACGCGCACCAGTCCACCTTCTGTTTCTGTGACATGCATTATTTCTACCACTGCCCTTACAGAAACACTGTTGGTTGACATAGGTAGGGTCAGTTTTTCATATTTGGAAGCTCCTGCATTCCCTGAATGAAAATATTTTGAAATAATTGTCTAAGATTTCACTTTAATGATACTTTTTTTTTCAGATTTTATTTACTTGAGAGAGACAGAGAACAAACATGAGTATGGGCGCCTGGGTGGCTCAGTTGGTTAAGCGACTGCCTTCGGCTCAGGTCATGATCCTGGAGTCCCGGGATCGCGTCCCATATCAGGCTCCTTGCTCAGCAGGGGGTCTGCTTCTCCCTCTGACCCTCCCTCCTCTCATGTGCTCTCTCTCTCTCATTCTCTCTCTCAAATAAATAAATAAAATCTTTAAAAACAACAACAACAAAAAAAAAAAAAAAAAACATGAGTATGGAGGAAGGGGAGAGGGAGAAACAGGGGAGCCTGATGCAGGGGTGGATCCCAGGACCCCGGGGGTCATGACCTGAGCCAAAGACAGACGCTTAACTGACTGAGCCACCCAGTTGCCCCAAAGCCACTCTTTTAATTCCGAGTCCATCTCCTCAGTGACCCATTTGGATCAAGAGTGCCTTATGTTGCCATCTGGGATCCTGATACCATTGATAGAAGAGAATCAAGCATGTATGTGTAACCTGGAGAAAACCTTCATTTTTTTTTTTTTTAAGATTTTATTTATTTATTTGACGGAGAGACGGCGAGCTAGGGAACACAAGCAGGGGGAGTGGGAGAGGGAGAAGCAGGCTTCCCGCCGAGCAGGATGTGGGGCTCGATCCCAGGACCCTGGGATCATGGCCTGAGCTGAAGGCAGACGCTTAATGACTAAGCCACCCAGGCACCCCGAAAACCTTCATCTTTATTGGAAAGCTCTCAAAACTATATCCCTGAATCTCTAATTTCTCAAATGTTAATGTTTGCCACAAAAAGTATTGTCAAACGGGGATAAGCAAATTTAAACGGATTTCTTTTGTGCTAGATATATAGTGCAGTGTTTTAATATTTCTCAAACATAGATGATCATTGAATCTTTCTGTTGGGGCATAGTACTTACCTTCCAGCAAAGTATATGTTCTTTGGAATGTAATTTAAAAAACACTACTCCAGAGATAATCATTTAGGTTGTTAACTCAATAAAAATACTTAAAGCATTTACTGCTATGTTTTAGATTTTGGAGATATAGAGAAAAAAAATAATCCCTTTCCTCAAGAAGCTCTTGGTTTAGAGGGGGTGCAATAAAATAACTAGAGTATACCATAATAAATACTGTGATAGAAGCCAAGATTCTTGGAACCAGTCAATGAAGTGAGCTTTGGAGAATGACTGCAGTTAATCTGTTGAAGAGGTGGAAGAGGGCTATTTAATTTAGTTTTATTTATTTTTTAAAAAAGATTTTATTTATTTATTTGAGAGAGAGAGAGTGGGTGAGAGTAGGAGCATAGAGGCGGGGCAGAGGGAGAGGCCAACTCCCCTCTGAGCAGGGAGCCTTACTTAGGGCTGGATCCCAGGACCTTGGGATCACGACCTGAGCTGACCTGAGTCCAAGGTAGATGCTTAACCGACTGAACCACCCAGGCCCCCTGAGGAGGGCTATTTGAAAGAGAAGGAGCAGCTGGTGAAAGCACAGAAGGGTGAGAGTACTTTGTATATTATATATTTGAGTTTAGAGGATCCTTTATAAGTTTTAAAATTCAGTATGGAATTATGTAATTTTGTAAATTATAAGTTGTTTTTGCACTTTTACAGGATGAACTCACACCATTTTTACTTGCTGTAAGTGAGAACAAACAGCAAATGGTGGAATTTTTAATAGAAAAAGAAGCAAATGTACATGCAGTTGATAAGTTGGAAAGGTACAGTAGTTTTGGGTTTTTTTTTAAACCTTATATTGTTCTAGAGTGGCACAGTTACTCAAGTCAGAAAGATTAACTTAATAAGAAGAGGATTAATTTATAATTATATAGTGAAAAATGTCAACATGTCATCAGTTAGGCAGAAAGCAATTATTCTGACGGGGCAACATGAAGAACAGTATATGGTAGAATTTATATTCCTTCATGTTATTGACTGATGTCATTTGCAGTCTTTTTTTTTTTTTTTTTGCCATATGATTTTATATTAGCTAAAGGGGTTTCATATTAGTTTTATTAGTTTTATAAAGTGTGGACTCCTAACTTTTATTTTACTTTATGATGCAATATTGGACTTCTTAACCCTTTTATAGTATTTTTGAAACTTCTACTTCATATATATTTTCCTTAAAAGATGAATATTAAACATAAATAGGAGTTGCTATGTCTTTTGAATGACTCTTTAAATTGCTTTTTGTTTTTGAAGAATACTGATGTTGGATGATCCCTAAGTGATTAATAATTACTATTACCAGATAATATGGGCTCATCATCCTTTCTCATGTTCAGTATATATATATTTTTTTGTTTTCATTGGTAAGGATAAAAGGATGAAAGATAACTTTAATTGAATAGACTTTTCCTTTAATGAGGACAAATCATAGGTGGGTGATAAAGAGAAAAGAGATGGGCTTTAGATTGACACAAGACTAGGTTTAATTCCTAGCTTTCCTACTTGCTGGGTGTGTGACTTTGGAAACATTACTTATCATAACCAGATACATTTCCTGATATGAAAAGGAGGATAATAATATATCCTTCAAGGGTGGTTGTGTGTACTATTTTATATATATATAGCATTTAATTTAGTGCCTACCACGTGCTTATCTTAGCATCATTAACTGCAACTATGACTGTTTTATTACCATTAGTATGAATACTGTTATTTTCAGCCTGCAAATAAGCTTTTTTATTTTTTTATTTTTAAAGATTTTATTTATTAGAGAGAGAGCATGAGCAGGGGGAGGGGCTAGAGCAGGGATCCAGACGTGGAGCCCCGAGATCATGACTGAGCTGAAGGCAGATGCTTAACTGACTGAGCCACCCAGGTGCCCCTGCAAATAGCTTTTTATAGGGACCTGTCCTCTAGATGGCTTGGAAGTACACTGTATCAGATTAAGGAAGAAATGGGGAATTCTTTTTTAAAATCTTTAACTATTCAGATAAGTGACCTCAGCATAGTTTCTTGTCCATCAAAGGACTTTTTTTTTTTTTAAGATTTTATTTATTTATTTGACAGAGAGAGAAAGACAGCTAGAGAGGGAACACAAGCAGGGGGAGTGGGAGAGGGAGAAGCAGTCTTCCCGCCGAGCAGGGAGCCCGATGCAGGGCTCGATCCCAGGACCCTGGGATCATGACCTGAGCCGAAGGCAGACGCTTAACAACTGAGCCACCGAGGCACCCCCATCAAAGGACTTTAAATTAGCAACTTCTGTCATAGTCAAGTAGGACAAGAGGCTTCTTTTTTGTCCTTTCATTTTAGCCGTGGAGGTATTTACAAAGTTGAGCACTTGAACATGTTAATGGTCAACTCTGTCCTGACAGGCAAGATATTAACCTGATGAAGTATATCAAATTAGCTGTTTAAATAACTCTTAAGTTCCTAAGGGTGAAGTTCTCTCTCTGTTATTTTAGAACAGCCCTCATGCTTGCTGTACATTATGATTCTGCAGATCTAGTCAGGGTTCTTCTTCAGCAAGGTATTAATATCTTTTCTGAAGATGTGTGTGGATGGACTGCAGAAGAATATTCTATTTTTAATGATCTTAAAGTGTAAGTGTTTACATTAAAATGTTAGTTATTACTAAACTGAGGTATATAATAATTTAACTGTTAGGTGTTTTTTTTTTTTAAGATTTTATTTATTTATTTGACAGAGAGAGACATAGCGAGAGAGGGAACATAAGGAGGGGGAGCGGGAGAGGGAGAAGCAGGCTTCCGGCTGAGCAGAGAGCATGATGTGGGGCTCGATCCCAGGACCCTGGGATCATGACCTGAGCCGAAGGCAGACGCTTAACGACTGAGCCACCCAGGCGCCCCTGTTAGTTCTTATGTAACAGATGAGAGTTCATTGTTTGATTCAGGCAGTTTTGGGATGGCAGTGAGTTAGCCCACATCATTTGCCAGAAATCAAGAAAAAGGCTAGACTAGTAAGAAGTAGTAATGGGTGCAGGATTCTTTATCTCAGGACTACTGAGACCTTTATCCTTAGGGAGCCTAACTGTATCTGTTTCATTCCAAGTATAACCGTTATGCATGGGGTACAAATAATGTTACATCTGTGTTTCTTTTTCTTTCTTTTTTTTTTTTTTTTGGTAGATTTTATTTATTTGAGAGAGAGACAGAGAGAGAGCACAGGTCGGGGAGGGACAGAGGGAGAAGCAGATTCCCTGCTGAGCAGGGAGCCTGACGTGGGGCTCCATCCCAGGACCCCAAGATCGTGACCTGATCCGAAGGCAGACGCTTAACCGACCGAGCCACCCAGGCGCCCCAACATCTTTGTTTTTTCTAACTAGTTATTTGGGTCTTGAGATGTTCAGTTTAGTAGAAGACCCTATAATTTCCCTTGAGGGCTATCTCCTATACTTTCTGCCTTGAATTTTCCAAGAACCTGAGGAGTTCCCTAAGACCAAAGAGACCATCTTTTTTCACAAGTCATTTGGAAGGAAAAGACATCCTTATCATTCCCTTGTTTCCTCTGATTCTACTACTACAGCATTGCCATTGAAACTGGTTCTGCAGGGTGCCTGGGTGGCTCAGTTGGTTAAGCGACTGCCTTTGGCTCAGGTCATGATCCTGGAATCCCAGGATTGAGTCCCGCATCAGGCTCCCTGCTCAGCAGGGAATCTGCTTTTCCCTCTGACCCTCCCCCGTCTCATGCTCTCTCTCTCAAATAAATAAATAAATAAATAAATCTTAAAAAAAAAAGTAAGAAAGAAACTGGTTCTGCAGTCTGGTCATGACTGACCTTTGCTCCTAGGATGCCCTTGCTGATCCACATTCCTCAGTCTTCATGGTGATCCACAGTTAGACTTCAAAGTTACAACTTTTTTTTCGTTTACTACATAAGCTTCTATGCTCAGCTATTCCAAAGCACCAGCACCCTGTTCTGTCAGCTGGGCCTCCTGGCTTTAGCCACACACACCCTTCCCTTCATACTCAAAAGCCTTACATGAAGCCCATATGTTAGCCCAGACCTTCAGGATGAATTATCCTTGTCTTTTTTGCTAGCAGATGGTAGTTGGGACCATTCTAAGCTGTTAAAGAGGTTTAAATAATGCTGCAGAAAGAGACTGGACTTCTCTTTCTCCTTTCTTACTAGACATGTCCCAAGCCTGCTTTAAATCCTGTGGAGCACCTTTTCTTATTAGGTGATGAAAGGTCTCATATTGCCCTTCCCAGAGTAGTGGGCATCACCTTTCCCGAAAGGCCATGTTTTGGGTTTAATATTTCATTAAATCCTCTTAACAACCTTGTAAAATAAGGCAGTAAGATGCCTGTTTTATAGAGGAAGACTTTGAGCCCAAGAGAAGTGGCTTGTCCAAGAGGAAATAGCTGTGAGACTTAGGACTTCTGAGTTCTAGACACTTTCCGTTATGGCAAGCTAACTGATTTAGTAACTAATTACTAAATTACTAATTCATGACTGGTTCACCTTACTTTTTTTCTCCTTTAATTACATACTTAATAAAAAGTGTATAGAACTTACAAATGTGAAGTATATGGGGTACTTCAAGTTTTGATATTAGTTCTGATATTATTTGAAATACTCCTAAGAATTTGATATTTGGTAAATGTTTTTCATATCAGTATTAAAATAGTAACATTGTTTATCACCCTTTTTTATATGTAGCAGTCACCAACTAATTGCCGAATATAGAGAAGAAAAACTTAACAATGATTTGCAAAGTAAGAATGCAGGTAAGACTTTTCAGAGTGAATTACTTTTGGTGGTCCTAACATAGATGAAGTCAGAGTAAGGAAGTTTTGATAATGAAAGAGCAATGGGAAAAAAAAAAAAAACCTAATGTGTCAATTGCATATGTATTTTTTATTCTTTTCTTTTTTTTCTTTTTTTAGATTTTATCTATTTATTTGACAGAGAGAGATAGTGAGAGAGCACAAGCAGGGGGAGTGGCAGGCAGAGGGAGAGGAAGAAGCAGGTTTCCCGCTGAGCAGGGAGCCCGATGTGGGGCTTGATCCCAGGGTCTGGGGATTATGAACTGAGCTGAAGGCAGACGCTTAACGAACTGAGCCACCCAGATGCCCCTATTTTTTTTTTCTTTCTTAATTTCTTTCTTAATAGTCTAGTATTCAGGATTATTTAAGAAGTTAATTGTAGGCATTGCTGTCATGAACAATGGGAAGAAATCAGAGGAAGACAAACCGTGAGAGAGACTGGACTCCGGGAAACAAACTGAGGGTTACAGAAGGGAGGGGGTAACCAGGTGATGAGTATTAAGGAGGACATGCGTTATGATGAGCAGTAGGTGTTACATGCAACTAATGAATTGTTGAACACTACATCAAAAACTTATGATGGACTATATGCTGGGTAACTGAATATAAAAAAAAATTAAAGTACCTCAGTATGAACAACAACAAGAAAAGAAGTTAATTGTAGGTAATTTAAAATATGAGGTGGTATTGCCTGAAAAGAAATTCATTATTTTAGTCATGACCCCTAAAATGCCATATGATATCTTTGTGTAAATAAGAAAAAGAGATTTTTAAGTTAGTATGTTTTATGTTTTCTCTATAAGCATATTATAATAATTTGAACCTGTTATGAAAGTGGATCTTTTAATTTTTACAAGTGGATTACATTTAGTAAATATTATTATATAGTGATTTGTCTCATTAAAAAAGGAACTATCCTTAAAACTGGGGACTTTACAATACCTTCCTGGTATCGTAAACAAATGGCAAACAATAAGAATTGCAAAACTTAGCTAGTATGCAGCAATACCAATGAGACTTTTTTTTTTAAGATAACTGTCTATTGGTTTTGCAATTTACATACTTTCATTTGTTCACTTAACAAATAACTACCAAGTGTCTTTTAGTTCCTAAGTGTTATTCTGATGTTGTAGAATGTAAACATTCAAAAAATACAATCCCTGCCCTCTAGGAATTTGTTATTATCATTGTCATTTTTATTATTTACTCTACTTTATTCAGTGCTTACTATGGGCCGGAGTCCCCTAGTGCTTATAATTACCATTGTTATTTTTTTGTTGGTATTTAATATGTTCCAGATACTATGTCCATAGTGAGGAATTAGAGTTTTAGGAGAGTGGGTAGAATTTAGGGTAAGTATGCAGACTGAATAGTAAGTTTGCCAGGTAAAGTGGCAGAAGGACGATGTTTGGCAGGAGAAACATCCATCAAGATGACATGTTTTGCAGACGGAACAGCAGTGCAAAGGCTAAGATGTACGAGTGAACTTTGGAGGATTTATGAGCAGTTCAGTTTTGCCAGTACAAAAAGTGTGCTATGGGAATGGTTGGAATGAGGTGAATACTTAGCTAAGGCAAGCTTATGAAAGTTTTTCAGTCGTATGGAAAGGAGTAGATCTTACCCTGTAGACCTTGGTAACTTTATCAGGTAAAATGCTTTTAGCTGCAAATAATAGGTGACTTATAACAGTGACTAAAACAGGGGCACCTGGGTGGCTTAGTCAGTTAAGTGTTGACTCTTGGTTTTACACAGTCTCGGGTCATGAGATCAAGCCCCACATCACGTTGGGCTCCGTGCTCAGCACGGAGTGGGCTTGAAGATTCTCTTCCTCTGCCCTTCCCCCCATTCTTGCACTCTATGGCACGCTTCCTTTCTTTCTCTCTCTTTCAAATAAATCTAAAAAAAAAACAAAACAAAACAGTGACTAAAACAATAGGAACTAGAATTGTTTTGATGGTTCAGTGATGTCATCAGGGTCCCAGTTGTCTCTTGTTCAGCTTTGAGGTTGGCAGTATTTTATGTCTCCCTTCCTGGTTGGCTAATTAGCAACAGCTCCAGGTCTAGTCTCACATGACAATATCCAATGACTGGAAGGACTGTTTTTCTTTATATGTTTCTTTCATTAATTAACTAATTAATTTATTTAAGATTTTATCCATTTATTTGACAGAGAGAGAGACAGTGAGAGAGGGAACCCAAACAGGGGGAGTGGGAGAGGGAGAAGCAGGCTTCCTGCGGAGCAGGGAGCCTGATGCAGGGCTCAATCCCAGCACCCTGGGATCGTGACCTGAGCTGAAGGCAGACGCTTAACGACTGAGCCACCGAGGTCCCCCCTATATGTTTCTTTTAAATAAGAAGGAAACTTAGAGGCTTGCAGTGAATTTCCTCTAACATTTTATAGGCTAGGTTATATCACATGCTTGTTCCTAAACCAGTCACTGGTAAATCAAGTACTGTGATTAGCTTAGAATAATCATTTCTCCTTTTGAAGCTGGGGTGAGGCCACCTTCTTTGTGTATGGGGACAATAAATATCCAAATAAAGTTGTAGTTCTGCAGCAAGAATGAAGAATTATGGAATGGCCATTGGGGAGGGAGCCAGCAGTATTTGATGCAGGGATTCATTGGAGAATTTGAAGCAGAAGGGTAATAAGATTAGATTTGAATTAGGGCCCTCTGGTTATGGCATAAAATAGGGATCACCAAGCTTTTTCTTTCAAGGGCCAGATCGTGACTTTTTTAGGCCATGTGGTTTCTCAATTACAATTACCATTGTAGGGTGAAAGCAGCCATAGCAATATATAGGTGAATAGATGTGACTGTCCTCCAATAAAACTTTATTTACAGAACCAGATGGCAGGTCAGACTTGGCCTGTGGCCGTAGTTTGCTGGCCCCTCATGTGGAGGATATATTGAAGGAAACCACGTAAAGAGACTGGAAGACAAAGGAAGCTTATATTTCCTTAGCCTAGTATCAGTCCATTATGAAATTTTCACCCTTCTATACTGAAAAAGTCAGGAGGCTCAGTTTATTCAATTTAAAATGTTGTTCTTTTTCTAGGCCTTATGTCTTTCTCATTTTTTAAAATTTAAACAATTTTTTTTAAAGATTTTATTTATTTGAGAGAGAGAGAGAGATAGGGAGCACAGTGGGGCAGAGGGGCAGGGGCAGAGGGAGAGGGAGAAGCAGACTCCCCGCTGAAAAGGGAGCCCGATGCGGGGCTTGACCCCAGGACCCTGAGACCATGACCTGAGCTGAAGGCAGATGCTTAACTGACTGAGCCACCCACGTGCCCCCTTTCTCATTCATTTTGCTTAAAAATTTTTTATTCATTTAAGAAATAACATTAATAGTTGGTGGCTTTTTTTACCCCGCTGGAAGTCATCAGTTAAGAGCTCATGTTTGAGTAGGGCAGTGGCAGGGGAAATACAAAGCAGAGACAGAAAAGAAGTATAGTTAATATGATTTCGTGATTATTGAATGTAAAAAGTTAGGGGAGAGAGGAAATCTAAGATGATTCATATGTTTCCAGGTTGTACACTAAAATTTAAATTGGACATGAAGAATGACTAGGACTTTATCAGATGAAGAGAGGAAAGTGGTGGGAATAGGGAAGACCAGGTTTTTTTCTGTATATGTTGAATTTGATGGAATGTCCATGTAGTATATTTTCAGTAACTGGATAATCGAATACTAGGAGTTTCTAGCTGGAGATAGAGCTTCAAGATTGGAGGTGCAGATTTGAAATAATCTGATTTTTTTCGTATAACACCCTGTGCTCCATGCAGTACGTGCCCTCCTTAATACCCATCACTGGGCTAACCAATCCGTCCTCACCCCTCCCCTCTAAAACCCTGTTTGTTTCTCAGGTCCATAGTCTCTCATGGTTCATCTCTCCCTCTTATTCCCCCCCCCCATTTTTCCCTTCCTTCTCCTAATGTCCTCCATGTTATTCCCTATGTTCCACAAATAAGTGAAACCGTATGATAATTGACTTTCTCTGCTTGACTTATTTCACTTAGCATGATCTCCTCCAGTCCCATCCATGTTGATGTAAAAGTTGGGTATTCATCTTTTCTGATGGCTGAGTAATATTCCATCGTGTATATGGACCACATCTTCTTTATCCATTCATCTATTGAAGGGCATCTCGGCTCTTTCCACAGTTTGGCTATTGCGGACATTGCTGCTATGAACATTGGGGTGCATATGGCCCTTCTTTTCACTACATCTGTGTCTTTGGGGTAAATATCCAGGAGTGCAATTGCTGGGTCATAGGGTAGCTCTATTTAAATTTTTGAGGAAGCTCCACACTGTTTTCCAAAGTGGCTGTACCAACTTGCATTCCCACCAACAGGGTAAGAGGGTTCCCCTTCCTGCACAACCTCTCCAACATTTGTTGTTTCTTTCCCTGTCCATTTTTGCCATTCTAACTGGTGTAAGGTGGTATCTCAATGTGGTTTTCTTTTGGATTTCCCTGATGGCTAATGATGATGAACATTTTTTCATGTGTCTGTTAGCCATTTGCATGTCTTCTTCAGAGAAGTGTCTGTTCATCTCTTCTGCCCATTTTTTGACTTGATTATTTGTTTCTTGGGTGTTGAGTTTGAGAAGTTCTTTATAGATCTTGGATACCAGCCCTTTATCTGTAGTGTCATTTGCAAATATCTTCTCCCATTCCGTGGGTTGCCTCTTTGTTTTGTTGACTGTTTCCTTTGCTGTTCAGAAGCTTTTCGTCTTGATGAAGTCCCAAAAGTTCATTTTTGCTTTTGTTTCACTAGCTTTTGGAGATGTATCTTGAAAGAAGTTGCTGTGGGCGATGTCAAAGAGGTTACTGCCTATGTTCTCCTCTAGGATTTTTGTGGATTCCTGTCTCACATTGAGGTCTTTCATCCACTTTGAGTTTATCTTTGTGAATGGTGTTAGAGAATGGCCAAGTTTCATTCTTCTGCATGTGGCTGTCCAATTTTCCCAGCACCATTTATTGAAGAGACTGGCTTTTTTCCATTGCATGTTTTTTCCTGCTTTGTCGAAGATTATTTGACCATAGAGTTGAGGGTCCATATCTGGGTTCTCTGTTCTGTTCCATTGGTCTGTATGTCTGTTTTTGTGCCAGTACCTTGCTGTCTTGGCGATCACAGCTTTGTAATATAGCTTGAAATCGGGCAACGTGATGCCTCCAGCTTTGTTTTTCTTTTTCAACATCTTGGCGATTTGGGGTCTTTTCTGATTCCATACAAATTTTAGGGTTGTTTGTTCCAGCACTTTGAAAAATGTCATTGGAATTTTGATCGGGATGGCATTGAAGGTATAGATTGCTCTGGGTAGCATAGACATTTTAACAATGTTTATTCTTCCGATCCCTGAGCATGGAATATTTTTCCCTCTTTTTGTATCTTCTTCAAATTCTTTCATGAGTGTTTTGTAGTTCCTAGAGTATAGATCCTTTACCTCTTTGGTTAGGTTTATTCTGAGGTATCTTAGGGTTTTTGCTGCTATTGTAAATGGAATCATTTCTTTAATTTCTCTTTCTACAGTTGCGTTGTTACTGTATAAGAAAGCAACTGATTTCTGTGCATTGATTTTGTATCCTGCCACATTACTGAATTGCTGGATGAGTTCTAGTAATTTGGGGGTGGAGTCTTTTGGGTTTTCCACATAAAGTATCATGTCGTCTGCAAAAAGAGAGAGTTTGACTTCTTTGCCAATTTGAATACCTTTTATTTCTTTTTGTTGTCTGATTGCTGTTGCTAGGACTTGTAGTACTATGTTGAACAACAGTGGTTAGAGTGGGCACCCTTGACGTGTTCCTGATCTTAAGGGAAAGGCTCTCAGCTTTTCCCCATTGAGGATGATATTCGCTGTGGGTTTTTCATAGATGGATTTTATGAGCTTGAGAAATATTCCCTCTATCTCTGTACTCTGGAGAGTTTTAATCGGGAAAGCATGTTGTATTTTGTCAAATGCTTTTTCTGCATCAATTGAGAGGACCATATGGTTCTTCTCCCTCCTCTTATTAATGTGTTGTATCACATTGATTGATTTGCGAATGTTGAACCACCCTTGCATCCCGGGGGATAAATCCCACTTGGTTGTGGTGGATGATCCTTTTAATGTATTGTTGGATTCTATTAGCTAGGATTCTGTTGAGGATTTTGGAATCCATATTCATCAGGGATATCGGTCTGAAATTCTCCTTTTTGATGGGATCTTTACCTGGATTGGGGATTAAGGTAATGCTGGCCTCATAGAATGAGTTTGGAAGTTTTCCTTCTGTTTCTATTTTTTGAAACAGCTTCAGTAGAATAGGTATTATTTCTTCTTTGAATGTTTGGTAGAATTCCCCAGGGAATCCACCAGGCCCTGGACTCTTGTTTTTTGGGAGGTTTTTGATCACTGCTTCAATCTCGTTACTAGTTATTGGCCTATTCAGGTTGTCAATTTCTTCCTGTTTCAGTCTTGGCAGCTTAAAGGTTTCCAGGAGGGCATCCATTTTTTCCAGGTGTTGCTCAATTTATTGGCATATAGTTGTTGATAATAATTTCTAATAATTGTTTGTTTCCTTGGTGTTGGTCATGATCTCTTCCCTTTCATTCATAATTTTATTAATTTGGGTCCTTTCTCTTTTCTTTTGGTAAGTGTGGCCAGTGGTTTATCGATCTTATTAATTCTTTCAAAGAACCAACTTCTAGTTTCATTGATCTGATCTACTGTGTTTCTGGTTTCTAATTCATTGATTTCTGCTCTAATTTTAATTACTTCTCTTCTAATGCGTGGCTTAGGCGTCGTTTGTTGCTTTTTCTCTAGTTCTTTAAGGTTTAGAGTTAGTCGGTGAATTTGGGATCTTTCTATTTTTTTGAGTGAGGTTTGGATGGCTATGTATTTCCCCCTTAGGACCGCCTTTGTAGTATCCCATAGGTTCTGGAGCGATGTGTTTTCGTTCTCATTGATTTCCATGAATTGTTTAAGTTCTTCTTTTATTTCTTGGTTGACCCAGACATTCTTGAGCAGTGTGGTCTTTAGCTTCCAAGTGTTTGAATTTCTGCCAAATTTTTTCTTGTGGTTGAGTTCCAGTTTTAGAGCATTGTGGTCTGAGAATATGCAGGGAATAATCACAGTCTTTTGGTATCGGTTGAGACCTGATTTGTGACCCCGTATATGGTCTATTCTGGAGAAAGTTCTATGTGCACTCGAGAAGAATGAGTCTTCTGTTGTTTTTGGGTGGAATGTTCTGTAACATTGAGGCCCATCTGGTCCAATGTATCATTCAAAGCTCTTGTTTCTTTGCTGATTTTCTGCTTAGATGATCTGTCCATTGCTGAGTGTGGAGTATTGAGGTCTCCTACAATTAATGTATTGTTATCAATATGACTCCTTATTTTGGTTAACAGTTGGCTTATGTATATGGCTGCTCCCATGTTGGGGGCATAGATATTTACAATTGTTAGATCTTCTTGTTGGATAGACCCTTTAAGAATGATAGAGTGTCCTTCTGTGTCTCTTATTACAGACTTAAGTTTAAAATCTAATTTGTCTGATATAAGAATTGCTATCCCAGCTTTCTTTTGAGGTCCGCTGGCATGGAAGATGGATCTCCATCCCTTCACTTTCAGTCTGGATGTATCTTTAGGTTCAAAATGAGTCTCTTGTAGACAGCATATGGATGGGTCCTGTCTTTTGATCCAATCTGCAACCCTGTGCCGTTTTATGGGAGCGTTTAGGCCATTCACGTCGAGAGTGATTATTGAATGATATGAATTAATTGTCATCATGTTGCCTGTGAAGACGTTGTTTTTATAGATTGTTCCTGTAAATTTCTGTCGTAGATCACTCTTGGGGTCTTTCTCCTTTTATAGAAGCCCCCTTAATATTTCTTGCAGGGCCGGCTTAGTGGTCACATATTCTTTCAACTTCTGCCGGTCGTGGAAGCTCTGCATCTCTCCATCCATTCTAAATGACAGCCTTGCTAGATAAAGTATTCTTGGCTGCGTGTTCTTCTCATTTAGTACCCTGAATATGTCTTGCCAGGCCTTTCTGGCTTGCCAGGTCTCTGTGGATAGGTCTGATGTTATTCTGATGTTCCTCCCTCTGTACGTAAGGAATCTCTTCCCCCTAACTGCCCTTAAGATGGTTTCCTTGGTTCTAAGATTTGCAAGTTTTACTATTACATGCCGGGGTGTTGGCCTGTTTTCCTTGATCTTAGGAGGGGTCCTCTCTGCCTCTAGGACTCGAATGTTTGTTTCATTCCCCAGATTAGGGAAGTTCTCAGCTATGATTTGCTCAAATACATCTTCTAGCCCTCTCTCTCTCCACTCCCTCCGGGATTCCAATTATTCTGACATTGGAACGCTTCATGGCGACACTTATTTCTCTAATTCTGTTTTCATGGATTCTGAGTTGTTTTTCCCTGGCCTCCTCTTTTCCCTTTTTATCTATTATACTGTCTTCCAGGTCGCTTATTTGTTCTTCTGCCTCAGTTACCGTAGCTGTTAAGATGATCTAGATTGGATTGGATCTCATTGATAGCTTTTTTAAGTTCTGCCAATTCACCTTTTATTTCTGCCCTTAGAGACTCCATGTTGCCATTAATTGATTTCTCCATTCTAGCCATTGTCTTCACAATTGCTAGCTTGAATTCCATCTCTGACATCTTGGTTATATCTGCATCCATTTGTAAATCTGCAGCATAAGTCATATTCTCTGAGTCTTTTCTGTTTTGGGGGCTCCTCCTCCTAGTCATTCTGTTGATGGGTGTTTGAGGGAATGTAGAGTCTAAATTATTGACCAGACCCCAAGCAAGATGCACCTGTTTTCTTGGGACCTTAGGGTTGCTGGCCTTTTGTTTTCCCAGCCTGTCTTATGTGGGAGGGGCCTGCCGCGCTGTTACTAGGCAACCCTGTTTGGGCGGAGTTGCCCTGCGCCCCTGTGGTGGGGGATGTGCTCATTGGAAATCAGTCTTTGGGGCTTTTGTTCTCTGGCGCCTTTCCCTGGCGGCTTTCCGCGTCTCCTCCGCGAGTCAGAGTAGAAGAGACCGTTTCCAACCCTCTGCCTCAGAGCAGAGAGACCACAGTCTGTTCTTCAGTGAGCTCTCCAGGCCACACTGTCTCTGTTTATGTCTGTGCCGCTATAAACTGCAGTGTCCTGGGTTGTGCGCCCCTCCGCAGTGCTCCCAGTCTTGTCTCCAGATTGGGGCACGTCTCTCCCCTTTGTGCTTCTAAACCTGCCAGCCGCTCCCAGTTCATGTGCGCACAACTGCCCTGCTTCGGGTTTCTGTTCTGGGGATTGCAGTTCGCGTGCACGCGACTCCGCCACTCGGGGTTTCCACCCCTGGGGTTGCAGTTCACCAGCGCGACCCCAGAGCACCGGGTTTCGTCTGGAGGCTGCAGTTCGCGTGCACGTGGCTCCATAGCTCCAGGTTTCTGTCCGCGGGGCTGCAGTTCGCATGCGCGCGATGTCGCTGCTCTGGTTTTCCACCCCAGGGGCTGCCCTAAAGTCCTTTCCCGACGCTACCGGTCTGCGAGTCTGTGCCCCGTCCGCGGCGTGCGAGGCTCTCACTCACCGGCGGTGTAAGATCCCCACGTCCAGGCACCCTTCGGCTGCCATTTATCCTCCGATATCTGCCTGCAGAATCACGGCTCTCCGCTTTGTACCTCAAAACCACTGCCTGTGATATTCTGTTTGTAGAGATCCAGATCTTCTTACATCTCAGGCTGGTTTCGTGGGTGCTCAGAGTGGTCTGGTAGATATCCAGCTCAATTCCGGGAACCAGTTGAAATAGGGTCCCCTACTCCTCCACCACCTTTCCCCCCTCCTGAAGGCAGATGCTTAACCGCTTAACCGACTTAGCCACCCAGGCGCCCCTCTTCTTGAATGTTTAAAAACTTAAAATTCCGGGCCCCTGGGTGGCTCAGTCGTTAAGCGTCTGCCTTCGGCTCAGGTCCTGATCCCTGGGTCCTGGGATCGAGTCCCACATTGAGCTCCCTGCTCTGCGGGAAGCCTGCTTCTCCCTCTCCCACTCCCCCTGCTTGTGTTCCTGCTCTTGCTATGTCTCTGTCAAAAAAATAAATAAAATAAAAAACAAAAAAACCAAAAAAAACCTTAAAATTCCAAGGTAATTGAATGTAGTGATTTAAGATATTCCTTGTCCTTTGTTTTGTTTTGTTTTGTGTTCATCAGTGTAGGATCCGATGACATATGCCTTACAGACTGAAAAAGTGTGATTTCTATAGACTTTTTTCACATAATGGTGAGGGTTGAGAACAATGAAATCACATACTACTACCTAGCACTAACCATTGGTACTATCCTGGTCTAAGAGGTAGGTCCAGATAGACTCTCTAGCAATGAAAGTAGATAGTCTCAAGAGGTTATACTTTATAAAACCAGAATCACTAAAATCACTAAAATCTTTCATACTTACCTGCAATTAGAAATAAGGCCAGAGGGAGTCTGTTTGCTATGTTTTGCCATGCTGCAAAGTACAGTGGCTATAGGCCAAACTTTGTGATGAGATGTTTCATCCTAAACTTAACAGTCTCTGCTGAAGAGCTTGAGAAGTTCTGTTGTTACAGCAAAATAAATACAGTCTCTTTTAACTGCTCCTAGTAGTGGAAGTCCAGAAGAATCATGTTATTTAGGTTTGACATTGTCTGTCTATGATAATGATTCTGCTAATGATACCATTTTCTGTCAGTCTCATAGTGTTTGGTTACAATTATGGTCATTATAAACATTCACTTGTAGGTATCAAATTCTGATAAATACCATTCTTTTCTTGCATTTGGTAAATGTAGAGGAGAAAGTAAGATTTCTTAATGCATTAACTGCCTACCAGTAATATAATTAATATTCATTCCAGTGTACTTTCCAGGTGTGATCTTGAAGGAATACTTTTTAACAAATCATCAGTCTTATACTTTTAATATTCTGTATTTTTCTATTGTTGATTTAAAATGTATTTTGCTTTTTTCTTTAGTGGCAGATAAGAGTTCTGAAGAAGAGTCTTTAAGCAGGTAGGATTTTTATGGAGTCTTTAAAATTATGTGTTAACTAAGGGAATGCAGAGAAAAGCATTTGTTGAGTTCTGTTCTGGGCTAGACACTATATTATGTGCTTGACATTTATTACTTATATAGTCATTACAATAGCTTCACAAAGTAGCTCTGCTATTATAGCCTATTTTTTATTAGTCAGCTGTGGTGCAGGGAGGTTGATTAATTGACCTGTGATTACATAGTTAATGAGTAGCAGACCCATGATTTGACTGTCAGCCTGTGTGACTCCCATCTCCATTCTTTTGTCCCTCAGCAACACTGGGATTAAGATACAGATCCTAGTCAGATCAACTTGGTCAAATTTAGTTATGTGTTAACCCTGATTTAGAGTTTTCTTAAGAAACCAGGTTAGTTCAAGCATTTGTCCTAATATATTTGACAACTAATGATAACTAGAGGTAATTACTGCAGTGGTAACTAGTCTGTTGTTTTTACTGTCAAAGATTTTAGGGTGGATCTCAGTTACCTATGGCCACAGTACATAGCTTTTACATAAGCAAGACCTAATCAGGCAAATTCTTAGATATAGTGATGTCTGCTCTCCTTGAGATGAATGATTTTTCCAGAAGTGAAGGATATGTAATCTAGGTGTAGACCATGTTACATTAATTAAATTTATCATCTATTTAGAGGATATTTCTAAATTATTCTCTACTTACTGACTTCCCAGTCTAGTTTTCCCTAGGCTAGTACCCTTGACTAGTTCTTTGAAGCTTCTTCTTTTTTTTGTAGACCTTTTTCTTTTTCTCCATGACTTTTCTGTAATCTTTTCTTGATTTTTTTTTTTTACTTTGTTCTCTGCTTTTCTTGGTGTTTCTTTTAGTCCATTAATTGTTTCCATTTCTGCCAGCTAAATAGTCTCTGTGTTTCTATAGACAAAATCAAAAGCACATAGAATTTCAGGATCTTAAGGAATCTTAGAGATGAATTAATCAAAATACCCTCTGGTACTGCAACCTATGTTCAACATCCTCCCACCAAGTGGTTGTTTAAATGGAGAATTTGAAACCCAAAAGAGATTAAAAGTGACTTATTTGGATATGATAAGTGACAGAAATGAGATTTAAATTCAGGTTTTTTCCTTTTTTCTCATCTTGTAGGTAAATGTTTTAATAATTGAAAGATGGGGAGGGGGTCTTGTGAACACAGTGAAGGGGGGTAAGGAAGGAATTAGCAGGAGAGGCCAAGTTTCAAGAAGAATAACACTGGTTTGGATAGTTTTAGAAAAGATGTCAAAATATTGGGGTTTATGATAAGTTAGATAAAGATGAATTATAGGAATGAAGGATACACACACACACACACACAAAGGAATGAAGGGCACAGGATATTGGGAGTTGTTTAGAAAGGCATACTAAAATAGAGGGTTGAAGAGAATCTTGAGCAGCTTTTTTGTTTGTTGGTTTAATTGAATGAACTAGCATACTTCAGGTTTTCTGTTGAGAGATATTAAAATCATTTGAGCCACTGGGAAGAATCTTTTTACAGCATATAAGAATGTGATATCATCTACTTCCACCCCAACTTACAGAGAGTGGCTTAGATCCTCTTGAGTAATAGGCGCAATGGAGACTCTACACAACATAGATGTATGGCCCAAGGTAGCGGTCTCCTCACTCCACCTCTTTTCTTAATTCTCTGATGCCCTGCCCATGTACATGTAGGGTTTGGTGGGGTACGACTGGCTGTCAAATCAGTAACAGAGTTTTATTTGGGTAGTTGGTAACATGTCTACATTGAGATGACTCCATGGATGACTGAAACTCCATTTCGCTTGTTCTCCAGGAGCAGGAAATGGCTCCTACTCTTGGACATTTGAGCCTATCCTTGTTTTGGGAGTCTGTGCTTTCATAGGCTAAAGACTTAAAGGTTGGAGAGTACCACTGAGCCCTGCAGAAGAGTGATAATAGGTGTGGGAACTCACAGGAAGAAAATATTAGGCAGTGTATAGGGAAATAGAGGCACAGCTACCCGGACTCTGTTTTTATAGCAGTCTCTCTTCTTGGGTATCTGAGTGCCTATGAAGGTTTTTAAGGTCTTGCTCGTTTATGTAGACCTAAATAAGGCAGGACCTGTGAAGGAAAAAATTTGAACCTTATAATTTTTAATCTTTTAATTTGGGAATAGTATTCCCACTAATAACATAAATTTGTTCTTTAACATTTATATATTTATTTATTTCTTTTAATTGAAGCATAGTTGACACAAGATGTTATGTTAGTTTCAGGTGTACAAGGTAGTGGTTGAACAACTCTATATGTTACACCATGCTTACCACAAGTGTAGCTACTATCTGTTACTGCATAATGCTATTACAATACCATTGACTATATTCCCTATGTTGTACTTGTATCCCTGTGACTTACTATAACTGGAATCCTGAACCTCCCATTCCCCTTCACCCATTTTGTCCGTCCCCCAACCCTTCCCTTCTGGCAATACAGAATTCCTTCTATTTCTGTGTCTATTTCTGCTTTTTGTTTGTTCATTTGTTCTGCTTTCTAGATTCTACATATAAGTGAAATCATACAGTATTTGTCTTTCTCTGACTATTTCACTTAGCATAATACCCTCTAGGTACATCTACATTGTTGCAAATGGCAAGATTATATTCTTTTTTATGGCTGAGTAACATTCCTCTGTGTGTATATGTGTGTGTGTAAGAGATACATCTGTTGATGTACTCTTGGGTTGTTTACATATATTGGCTGTTGTAAATAATGCTGCAGTAAACATGGGAGTGCATATATCTTTTCAAATTAGTGTTTTCATTTTCTTTGGGAAAGTAAATAACCAGTAATGGAATTACTGGATCTTGTGTTATTTCTATTTTTAATATTTCAAGGAACCTCCATACTGTTTTTCACACCATTTTCTATCCCCATCACCAGTGCACAAAGGTTCCTTTTTCTCTACATCCTCACCAACACTTGTTTTTTGTGTTTTTGATTGTAGCCATTCTGACAGATGTAGGGTGATAATTCATTGTGGTTTACTTTTGAACAATTAACTTGCAAACATTTCAGAGAATTCCTTGCCTGTCACTCTTAGTTATGGGAACTAAGACTGGGTCTTTACTAGGTATTTCACATCTTTGGAGAGGTGGAGGCAAGAAGATAATGAAAACCTTTTTAAAAACAGAGACCAAATTTTGAAAGACCTGTACTCTAACAACTATAAAACATTGATGACAGAAATTGTGTCAAGACAGAAGAAGTGGAAAGACGTTGCATGCTCATGGATGGGAAAAACACATATTGTTAAAATGTCTGTACTACCCCAGGCTATCTACAGATTTAATGCAATGCCTATTAAAATACCAACATTTTTCACAGAACTAGAACAAACAATCCTAAAATTTGTATGGAACCACTGAAGACCTCGAATAGCCAAAGCAATATTGAAAAACAAATTGGAAGTATCACAATTCCAGATTTCAAGTTATATTACAAAGCTGTAGTCATCAAAATAGTATGGTAGTGGCAAAAAACAAATATAGATCAGTGGAATAGAACAGAAAACCCCAGAAATAAACCCATAACTCTATGGTCAATCAATCTTTGACAAAGCAGGAAAGAATATCCAATGGAGAAAAAGCAGTCTTTTCAACAAATGGTGTTGGGAGAACTGGACAGCTACATGCAAAAGAATGAAACTGGACCACTTTCTTTAAAAATAAACTCAAAGAGCGCCCGGGTGGCTCAGTCGTTAAGCATCTGCCTTCGGCTCAGGTCATGATCCCAGGGTCCTGGGATTGAGTCCCACATCGGGCTCCCTGCTCTGCGGGAAGCCTGCTCCTCCCTCTCCCACTCCCCCTGCTTGTGTTCCTGCTCTCGCTGTGTCTCTCTCTGTCAAAAAAATAAATAAAATCTTAAAAAATAAATAAATAAATAAAATAAAAATTAAAAAAAATAATAAAAATAAACTCAAAAATGGGTTTAAGACCTAAATGTGACATCTGAAATCATAAAAATACTTGAAGAGAACACAAGCAATAATCTCTCTAATATTGGATGTAGCAGTGGTTTTTTGTTTTTGTTTGTTTGTTTGTTTTTCTCTATGTCTCCTGAGGCAAGAGCAATAAAAGCAAAAATAAACTGTTGGGACTACATCAAAATCAAAAGCTTTAAGTTATCTAAACATCAAAATCAAAAGCTTCCTTGCACAGTGAAGGAATCAGTCCACAAAATGAAAAGGCAACCTATGAATAGGAGAAGATATTTGCAAATGACATATCTGATAAAGGGTTAGTATACAAATATAAAGAACTGATAGAACTCAACACCCAAAACACAACCCGGTTGAAAAATGATCAGAACACCTGAACAGAGATTTTTCCAAAGAAAACATACAGATGGTCAACAGGCACATAAGAGGATGCTCAACATCACTCATCATCAGGGAAATGCAAATCAAAACTACAATGAGACACCACTGCACACCTGTCAGAATGACTAAAATCAAAAACACAAGAAGGTGAGGATGTGGAGGAAAAGGAACCCTCTTGGATTGTTGGTGGGAATGCAAACTGGTGCAGCCACTGTGGGAAACAGTATGGAGTTTCCTCAAAAAGTTAAAAATAGAACTACCCTATAATTGAGTAATTGCACTACTGGGTATTTACCAAAAAATACAGAAACACCAATTCAAAGGGATACATGCACCCCTGTGTTTACTGGAGCATTATTTACAAGAGTCAGCCCAAGTGTCTATTGATAGATGAATGGGTAAAGAAGTGATATACATACACAATGGAATATTATTCAGGCATAGAAAAGAATGAAATCTTGCTATTTGCAATGAAATGGGTGGAACTAGAGAGTATTATGCTAAGTGAAGTCAGTCAGAGAAAGACAAATACCATATGATTTTACTCATATGAATAATTTAAGAAACAATAAAAATGAGAAAAGGGGAAAAAAAAAGACAAACCAAGAAACAGACTTAACGATAGAGAACAAATTGATGGTTACCAGAGGGGAGATGGGTAGGGAAATGGGTGAAATAGGAGATAGAGATTAAGGAATGCACTGTCATGATGAGCACTGGGTGATGTAAGGAATTGCCCTATTATTATATTGTATACATGGAACTAATATAGCACTTGTATGTTAATGATACAGGAAAAATAAAAACAACAAAAACAGAGGCCAAATTTTAAGTATATCAAGAAACTTCATTCAGTAAATAGCTGACCTTTCATTCGATTTTTCTTTTTAATGAACTTGTTTTTGTTGTATGTTTTTGCTCTAAAGTATTTCCATTAAACCTGGTACTGATGATTCATGGCCTACATCAGATGATGAAGACTTTAATTTTGATATCAAGGTAAAGTACTCTTGTGAAATTTGTTTTCCTGCTCTGAATTTAGTTTGTATATTATTTACTCTTAAAATTTAGCAGTGGCCTACCTATCATCATTTAATGTTTGTAATGGAAAGTGGGTCAGAACAAACCATTTTGTAGAAATTTTTTTTAAAATTTTTTTTTACTCTGGTAAATACTGAAGGTGGAGGCTGAAAAAAGTGGGCTGGAAAATATATAATGACAGGAAAATTACACTGGGAAAAGCTTTTCCATAATGGAGGAAATAAGATATTTGGTCAAGGATAAGGATTTTTCTGTAAGTTTTAGTTATCTTAACATGAGTTTTCTTTCTTAATATGACATTTATAATACTCATGCCTAAATGAAATCTTTAGTGGATTCAATTATTGCGGACATTTTTTCCCTTGGTAACATATAGTTTTACAAAAGACTTTTTTTTCTCTATTTTTATCCTTTGTTGTACATTTAGACTAAAATAATATTAGAAATTGTGGAAATTCAGAAATTTAAATTGTTTCTCAAAATTTATATTGCAAAGGTATTCCACTGTGTTTTCAAAATAATTCCATTAAGAGTATAGTTAAAACGTTATCTAAGTGAAGAATACATGTTTTGCCTAAAATAATAATCAGCTCTAGAAGCAGAGGCTCTTCATACCCATATGGTAAAATGTCCAATTTCAGAAATCTTTTATATTACAGTTTTTAAAAATATCTACTCAATCTTTGTATCAGATTCTACAATTTAAAATTTCATTCTTATTTAAATATTCATTTTAAAGCCCCTGCATCATTATAAGCTACTGGATGTTAGGAAATGTAATTGTGCATCTCCTGGAACACCTAGAATAAAGTCTTGCTTGGAAGAAGCAATTTAATATTTTTTGAATGTGAATAAATGAGCAGACAGATGGAATTCTGTATAATGGAATGTTATAAGTAATGTGCATAGTGTGTCATAATTAAATACATGAATTTTTAAAAATATGGCTCAAATTTATATTCCTATTTTTTAAAAAGATTTATTTATTTGAGAGGGAGAGAGACCACATGAGAGTGGGGAGGGTCAGAGGGAGAAGCAGACCCCCTGCTGAGCATGCGCCCCCCCCCCCGTCCCCCCCCCAATGCGGGACTCGATCCCGGGACTCCAATATCATGATCTGAGCCGAAGGCAGTTGCTTAACCAACTGAGCCACCCAGACGCCCTATATTCCCTTTTTATGTTTAAGATTTATAAGTGCAAATGAATGATGTTGAGGAAATAAATAAATAAGGTTACAGTATATTTTTTAGTATCCTCTAATTGTGAACTGAGAAATTTTTTTTTTTAAGATTTTATTTATTTATTTATTTGAGAGAGAGAGAGAAACAGCATGAGAGGGGAGAGAGTCAGAGTGAGAAGCAGGCTCCCCGCAGAGCCAGGAGCACGATGTGGGGCTCGATCCCAGGACTCTGGGATCATGACCTGAGCCAAAGGCAGATGCTTAACCAAGCGACTGAGCCACCGAGGTGCCCCATGAGCTCAGAATTTTAGATAAAAATTCCTCAACTTTTTTAACCTCATCTGTGTCTCATTAGATATATCCTTTCAAGGTGTACATTTCTACTTAGAATTCTCTTTACCAATTCTTTCTCCAAGTGGAAAGTTGATGTGTTAGAAACATTTCTTTTTCTAATTTTTTCTCTCTGTAGTAATAATTTATAATTTTCAGGTACTGATAAGGTAAAGGTAAGTGGAAAAAAATTTTTCAGTATATGTAAATATGATTATGGATATACTATAAACAGAAGTCTCTTAAATTTTTTGAATTACATATTATAAATATATTATGTATATATTGTAAATATATACATTACATATATATTATAAATATATCTAAAACAGAGGCTTTTGTTCATAGTATATCCCCAATAACACTGACTTTTCTCACTCTACAATTATTTGTTTATAAATACTGTAGTAAAGAATTTAATTTTTTCACTATAAAGTAAATTGTTGGGGTGCAGGTGCCCCTTCAGATCACTATGTTTGTATCCTTTGGATAAATACCTAGTAGTGCAATTGCTGGGTTGTAGGGTAGCTTTATTTTTAACTTTTTGAGGAAGAATTTATATAATAATCAGTTAGGGGTAAGGAAAATAACATTTTGGGACTAGCTATTAAATCTCTCATAATCCTCATCCCAGGAGAAAATATAGGCTTTGTAAATGGCAGAACTGAGATTTGAATCTCCATTTGAATGATTCCAAAACCTGTGTTCTCTGTGTAGTGGTGCTCATTGATAATGGGGAATATTATAATTATTTTACCAAATTTGATACTTGTAATCCTTAAAACTATTAATTTTTTTCTAGACTGTCCCAAAACCAAACTTAAGAGCGCTAATGAATGCTTCTGAGCAATTCAAGAATGGTAAGCTATTTGAAGACGTGCTATTCACTGATTTTTGTCCATTCTTGTATTATTCAGTAATTCGAAATTACAGATATTTTCATGTTCTTTTTATTTTGTTTTTTACTAAGTGGGAACAAAATGTGGCCTTATAACACTAGGAGGTAGAACTTTATCTGAGCATGATAATTCTGATTATGAAGATGAAAATATAGTTGGACTTCTTTACAAACCACCATTCAAAGCCAATGACTTTTCTTGTCCTGCTTTTTCAAAACCTTCTGTCAAGTCGTTAGCAGGCCATGGTGTTATAAAGGTAAGTTTTTCTGTTTTTAGCTTTTTTCCCTATTTTTTTTTTCACATACCATCCTGTTGATCCTTATAATGAAAAGAATCTTAGGAAAAAACGGAAGTCCTCAAGATCATAAGGGGAAATAATATAATAACAACAGAGAGGTAAGTACCAGATTGAGATTTATAAAGGTTGGTGGGAGTAAACAATTCTTAGGTATGCCATTATGGAAGGAAAGAATTAGAAAGCAACTGGAAAGAACAACTAGATGGATGTGAAGATGAGGGAGGGGGTGGGGGGAAGAATTAATTTAAGAAGGGCAAGATGGATGTAAAGATTGAAGAGTTGAGAGAGATTATTATAAAAAGACAACAGCAGTAGTGAGGCTAAGGGAGAGCAGATACTCTATATTACAAAATATGGTAGAAATTATTTTAAGTGCAAAATAAGAAAACAAAGTCAAGTAATAAAAAAAAATTCTTGACTCTTCTGAATGACTTACAGCTGACTTTTATGAAGAACTGGAAGAAAATTTTATCCTTCCATTTAAGTTTAATAAAGTGTGCTATCTTATATTTAATTTAGCAAAACCTGTGTTTATAGATAATGCAAAGTGAAATCTGTTTTAGGCCTTAATCAGATTTATTATGAATTTTGAATTTTTGGCCATTGTCTTTCTTGTGGTTTCTTTCTTTCTTTTTTTTTTTTTTTTTAAGATTTTATATATTTATTTTTGTGAGAGAGAGAGTGTGAATGCATGAGCAGGGGGAGGTGCAGAGGGAGAAGCAGACTCCCCACTGAGGAGGGAGCCTGATGCAGGACTCAATCCAAGGATCCTGGGTTCATGACCTAAGCTGAAGGCAGACTCTAAACCAACCGAGCCACCCAGGTGCCCTTTCTTGTGGTTTCTGATTTAACTTCCTGTGTGGTAGAATCTTGGTAGGTTTTAGATCTTTTTGAGACTAAAGAGAGGAAATAAGTAAACATTTAGTCTTTTCATTAATTAAAACTGAAATTTCTGATTATGTAAGTGAGGTTCTTAATCTTTATCCAATAAATGAAATAAATTTTAAGCTGTAACACTCTTAAAGAAAAAATAGAAAATTTTGTTTCTGGATTGTGATTTATAATTTATTTTTAATTGTATCTGCATTTAATAGATACACAGACACACATCAAATGAATGAACTCACAATTTATAGTTTTTTTTCTAATATGAACTGTTTATCATTGTAGAATCGTAAGGAAGGAAAGGTTGCCAACAGAGTATACAGAATTATTTCTGGAAGATGATTTTTACTTTTTCAAATATCTCCAATAGTAGATACATTTTATATTATTCTCAGGAAACTTTAGTATTCATCGTTGTTAATTTTTGTTTTTGTTTTAGATTTAAAAAATTTTAAGTAATCTCTATACCCGACATGGGGTATAGAGAGACTCTGGGGGAGGGTCAGAGGGAGAGGAAAAGAGAGGGAGGGAAGCAGACTCCCCACTGAGCATGGAGCCTGATTTGGGACTCAATCTGACAAATCTGAGATCATGACCTGAGCCAAAATCAAGAGTCAGATGCTTAACCAGCTGAGCCACCCAGGTGCCCACTAACTTGCCTTTATTAATAAAAGTCTATCTTCGGGGCGCCTGGGTGGCTCAGTTGGTTAAGCGACTGCCTTCGGCTCAGGTCATGATCCTGGAGTCCCTGGACCGAGTCCCGCATTGGGCTCCCTGCTCGGCAGGGAGTCTGCTTCTCCCTCTGACCCTCCCCCCTCTCATGTGCTCTCTCTCTCATTCTCTCTGTCAAATAAATAAATAAAATCTTTAAAAAAATAAAAATAAATAAATAAAAGTCTATCTTCTATCCTTGAAACTAATGTTGAAGTATATAAATGAAATATTGAATCCCATGGTTTTCCCCCCCTGCTTTTATTTTTATTCTGAAAATTTCAGAGTTCTGTGTAGGTTTACATTATTTAATTATATCAGGTTAGTATATTTTATAGATATTTATGTTTTATTAACATCATGTGCTTTTCCTGTCATTTTTTCCTACTCCAAATGTATTTGTGTAAAACTTTCTCCTTAAGTCTCCTGGGTGCTTCCATTTGGTATGTCCCAGATTGAAGACATTGTTTCTGACCCATTCCTCTACCCTGACTTTTTGTAATCTGCTTTGTCATTTGTTTTCCCCATCCTAGTATATTGTGCCACTGAAACACTGAAGCAGGAAAAATCCTGGACTGCAAACTTCCCTGAAATTACTACATCCAGGGGCACCTGGGTGGCTCACTTGGTTAAGCATCCGACTCTTGATGTTGGCTCAGGTCATGATCTCAGGGTCCTGGTATCAAGCCCTGTTACAGGCTCCATACTGAGTAGGGAGTCTGCTTGAGGATTCTCTCTCTTCCTCTCCCTCTGCCCCTCCCCCTGCACGCACACACACTCTCTCTCTCAAAATAAGTAAATCTTTAAAAAAAAAAATCACCACATCTCTACCTCTGAAACCAGTAATACATTATATGTTAATTAATTGAATTTAAATTAGAAAAAGGGACGCCTGGGAGGCTCAGTCAGTTAGGGGGCTGCCTGCCTTCAGCTCAGGTCATGATCCGGGGGTCCTGGGATTGAGTCCCAAGTTGGGCTCCTTGCTCAGCGGGAAGCCTGCTTCTCGCTCTGCCTGCCACTCCTCCTGCTTGTGCTTTCTCTGTCTCTGACAAATAAATAAAAAATCTTAAAAAAAAAAAAAGTAAAAAACAAAACAAAAAAATCACCACATTCAGTATTTTGTCCCTGCTTACCATTTTTCATATCTTATTATCATAATTCACTCTCTCACGTATAGTTTTGAAATACTCTTCTGGTTTTGGTTCCCTTATGTTCATCTTTACATTGCTGTCAGACCTTTCTACAATATATTTCTGACGATGTAACTCCTCTGCTTATTTAGTGGATCCCCATTACATGAAGGAGAAAGTTCATATTCTAGCATGACACTTGCCTTTTTTGGTTCAGTCCTGATTTTCCAGTTATCTCTCTCTGTCCCATTCCCAAAAGTTGTGTTCCAGTTTTGCCACATTCTGGAGCTATCGTAACTTACTGCGTTATTTCATACTTCATCCTTTCGCTCATTCTACCTTTTCTAGAGTGTCCTTTGCACCCTCCTTGTGCACCTTGTCTGTCTTTCAATATACAGCCCTATCTGCAGCATTTCCTGAGCTTCCCATATGCAACTCTTTTCTCCTTTGTGCCTTCACTGTACTTTATTCACTTCACCTGTAGAACTAGTAAATGATACTCTTCTGTTCTTAATTGTTTTGGTCCATCTCTACCCCTACTAGCATATAGGGCAGTCTCTGTCGTTTATATTTCCAACTTCTCCCACGATAGTGCCTATGACTTGACAGGTACGGTGTGTCTTTGTCTTTCTGAGTGAGTGAGTGAGTGAACAAGTGAATTAATGTGATGTTTTCTGAAGTTGGGTTTTTGTTTTGTGTTGTTTTTATAGGAAGGAGAGGTGCAGCCGGCAACTGGAAAAAAGGACAATGGTATTAATATTACTGAAAGTGCTCCACAAGAGCAAACAGTTAATGACCATCTGACTTCTGCTGATAGAGCATACAAAAGTAATAGTAGTGGTAAGTTAGTAAACATCTGTGAATTTTTTCCTATGCTCAAATGCTAGTATAAAGAAATCTGAAAGTATGTAGATCCAGATGTTATGCATTTCATTAAGATATGTTTCTTTTGCTGTCTTTCTTTTTAAGTATCCCGACTACTACCAACTTTTTCTTCCTGAAAATAATTCAACCCTCTGAAAATCTTTACTGCTATTACTTTTATTTTATTGAAATATTCATGAGTAGGGATAAGCTTGTACATATGTTTAAAATTCATAATAATACATGTTCTCATTAATGTATCTGTGACTGTATTTTATAGTTACGATGTCAGCATTGGGATTAGGAGAAGAGGAAGATGGAGAATCACCTTGGGATTCTGAGGTACTGTTTTCTTCTTATTATTTTAAAATATAAGCATTGAATGATGTTAAAGCATAAAAGGGATGCTTAGACTTTACTCTGTCATCTCTGCATTTGCCCATAAAAACTATTTCCTTATACTTTTTACCTGTAATTGATAAAATAATTATGTGCTAAATATAATAATACAGCATAATACAGTTCTGCTAATTTGCAAGCTTAACTTAATGAAAGCTGTGTATTATTATTGCAGAAAACTGAGGTTTAGGAGTGATAAGGAATTAGTTTGCGTTTTGAAATTAAGTTATCTAAAAAACTAAAGAATTACTCCAGGCCAACCTATGGCCAGATGTGATTCTGTGGTGTATATGGATGTGCAAAATTTCTGATGAGATCTAGAAAGTTTGGATTATAGTTTTTTACAACTTGGAACTTGAAAAGCTAACGCCTGGGACTTGAAAGTATTTTATATATATATATATATATATATATATATTTTTTTTTTTTTTTTTTTTTTTTTAAGATTTTATTTATTTATTTGAGAGAGAGAGTGAGTGAGCAGGAGGGAGAGGGAAAGAGAATCTGAAGCAGACTCCCTCTGGGCGCAGAGCCCTACTATACCAAGAGTTGGACACTCAACTGACTGAGCCATCCAGGGGCCCTGAAAGTATTATACTTGGATTGTCAAGTAGATTTACAAGGAGCATTGGGATTATAATAACAATTTGGCTTAGTGGTGTTTTATTTATTTATTTTTAAAAAGATTTTATTTATTTATTTGAGAGAGAAAGAGATAGAGAAAGAGAGCATGAGCTGGGGGAGGTGCGGAGGGAGAGGGAGAAGCAGGCTCCCCACTGAGCACATGGGGCTAGATCCCAGAACCGACTGAGCCACCCAGGTGTCCCTGGTTTTGTGGTGTTTTAATAGGTAACAGCCATTTGGGATCGTTAAAATAGTATGCATTGAGTATCTTTGTGGCAGCCATACTTGTAGAAACATAAGTATAAAGTAATGATGACCTATTCTAAGGTGACAGACTGTGGAAGGAGGTGAAAAGGACCTGATCTCTTAGCACAGGCAGGTGCTTCAGAATGGTGCAGGCACCGTATTTGAAGTCAAAAGATATGCTAGCATCCTGGTTCTGTCACTTGGTAGCTGTGGGATGCCAGAAAAACTTGTTTAACCTGCTTGAATGTCAGTGACCTGATTCATAAAAATGGTACTAATACCTACCTCTCAGGTATGTGTAATGAACAAATGTGGTAACAAATGTGAAAACACTTTGTATACTGTAAAGGCTGCTATAGAAATATAGGACAAAAATGATCACAGCAGTATTTAGTGATTTATTAAATATTGAGGACACTTTTTTTAAATGTGAAGATTTCTGAAGGACAGTAACATAAATGGCAGTAGTGTCCAGAAAAGAATGGGAAAGTTAGAACGGGCAGGTGGATTTCTAAGTTGGGGTATGTTACGTTTCAGTGACATTGTATAGGTATACAGTTGACCCTGGAACAGGATGAGTTTGAATTGTGTGTCCACTTACACACAGACTATTTTTTTGATACAGTTCAGTACTGTTAATCTGTTTTCTCTTCCTTATGATTTTCTTAATAAACTTTTCTTTATATTGTAAGAATACAGTATATAATACATATAACACACAAAATGTGTTAATTGATTTTACATTATTGGTAAGGTCAGCATTAGGTTATAATTTTCTCTGACCTTCCATGCTCAGTAAACAGAGTCAATGGCCAAATGAGGATTAAGACATAGATTAGATCTAGAGAGCATATACGAGGTCTTCTATTTAAATGTTTTGGTTTTTCATTTACATTGTTCCTATTTTTAAGTCTAATTGCTTTTAAAGTAGGAAGTTCAATAGGAGATTAGTAGTTAAGTTTTTGGGGAATCAAAAGTTGTATGTGGATTTTTGACTGCACGGCTGTCAACGCCCTTCACCCTTGCATTGTGTAAGGGTCGACAGTATAGTGACTTGGTACTTGAGACCTTCTCAGTGAGGTGATTTTATTTATTTTTTAGAGAGAGAGAGAGAGAGAGCGTGTGAGAGGGTGGGGAGGGGCAGAAGAAGAGGGAGAGAGAGAATTCCAAGTAGGCTTCATGCTCAGCACGGAGCCCGACATGGGGCTTGATCTCATGACCCTGAGATCATGAACTGAGCTAAAATCAAGAGTTGGACACTTAACTGACTCTGCCACGCAGGCACCCCCTCAGTGAGATTATTTTAAATGTTTTGACCTTAAATACATTTCTGTTATTGAATATCAGCTATGTACCAGGCTGTATAAGTTGAGGGGTTAGGCTGTAGTGGTAGGAGCAGAAAAAATAAGGAAATAACAATCCATTGGTAAGTTACTATAAGTGCTTCATATAAAGAAAATGGAAATGTTAGGTTAGGGAATTTTGGGGAATTTGTAATTAGGATGGGGATGAGAATGGGAGTGGAATTTTGTTAGTCAGGAAAGATCTCTCTGAATGTGGCAAGAGCCACCAACTGGTTGATGAGAAGGACCAGTCATGCAAAGGTCTTGGAGAAGGACATTCTAGACAGAGAGAACCATGGATCACATCTATTCATCATTTCACTCTTATGTCTTGGAATGACCAGGAAGCAGGAAGATCCACCCCATTGTCATAATCATTGTTATTGTGTGTAGAAAAGAAAATGTGCATACTAAGATAAGTGCCTGGTACATTTTAGGTAATTAATAAATAAATGTTCTTATTCTTCCCTTATGAAAGCTTACTATACTTTTTGAAGAGTTTCATACCTGTATCTAAAGTTTTTTGCTATTATTTAAATATAATTTCAAGGAAAGTTTTTCTTCCTACTTTGCCATTTCATTCAACCATTTCTCCTATCAATAAAAAGTCCAAGCCTTTGTTTATCTAAATGAAGCAGCAGCTACCACAGTGTTCTGTTTATACTCAACATGATATACTCCAAGGTTTCTCATCATGTCAAGTATCTTACTTTAGAACTGAAAAAGTTTCTGCCATTAGGAACAGTTTAAATCTGTAGCAAATATACTTATTAAAGAACTTGTTTAAATACATATTTTTAATGTCCTTTTATTTTGGTGGGAAATGCAAAGGAGAGTTAGGTGTTTTGTTAATTCCTATTGAAATGTACATATAAATAAGTCTTCTGTCTATGAAAGTATTTACTCTGGCCTTCCATGTTCAGTTAGAGTCAGTGGGCAAATGTAGATTAAAAGGTACACTTAATCTAGAAAGCATATATGAGGTTTTTAGATGTTTTGGTTTTCAATACATGCTTTTCTTATTTGTAAGTCTGATTGCTGTTAAAGTAGGAAATTCTGATATTTTCTTAGAAAAGGATTAGGAAGTCTTTATGCAGCTCATTTTTGATGATAATTTTAACAGAGTATTTCTGAGAGTCTTCTAAAGAAAGACGTTAAACATTTATTTGGAGCTGTGGATCAGAAAGGACCACGTATATTAAATGAACAAGTAGAAGGTAAGAATTGTATTTTCTTAAAAAGTCACTTGATAGAATGTTAATTTAAAATGGGAATACTGATATGTTCTAATATCCAAAGAAAATCACCTATTAAATGCATAGAAAGGAGAAAGATGTGAAAAGGAGATCAGTTGTATATCTTTTCAGGGGTCAGCAACAGATTAAATTGAGAGTGCCACTGAAGGAGCTAAATTACTGGTTCCATTTCAAGATACTCTAAGACCTAAGGAACATCAGGAAATAAGAGGAAAAGAGGGAATGATGAGAAAGGCGGAGAGTACCGGGAGTAAATGAAGGACAAAGCAGCTCTTTATAGTGGAAGGTGGTAACATAAAATAATTCTTTTAAAAGGAAGAGCAGAGTATTTGAAATGCAGGAATAATATCAAGTGAGCTTCCAGTACCAAAGTTTGTCAGAGTAGTATGCCAAAACTTTTCCACTCTTACTGATTTCCTCACTGTTGGGAAGACATTAAGGACTGGCGTAGCTGATTATGCAGAGCTATGTCCTAGTCAGCTATAAATGTATATATCTTAATGTCATATAAAATGGTGGCACTTCATCAGATAGTATCATTTAGTGCAAAATAGGAGAATTGGAAGGAAGAAGAGAGCAGGATCAGTTAGGGGGAGATCAAGGAAGCTTTAGCCCTGATAAAAAGTGCATTAGAAAGTTTATGACTTTTTTAAAATTTTTATTTATTTATTTGACACAGAAGAGACAGCGAGAGAGGGAACACAAGCAGGGGGAGTGAGAGAGGGAGAAGCAGGCTTCCCGCCAAGCAGGGAGCCCAGTGCGGGGCTCGATCCCAGGACCCTGAGACCATGACCTGAGCTGAAGGCAGACGCTTAACAACTGAGCCACCCAGGCACCCCGAAAGTTTATGACTTTTAATACATTTTCAGTTTTGGAGAATCGATAGTGACGAACTTGAGGCTTTTTCTAGAAGGTTCAGTTAAGGTAAAGGAATGTGGCAACAGACTCCGTGTGGACCAGAATTTCTCAAATTTTAGTGAATCATCCGAGACCTTGTTAAAAATGCACATTGTGAGCAGCAGGTCTGGGATTCTGCAGTCTGACTTCTCAGGTGATGTCAGTGTTGGTGGTCCTTGGGTCATGTGCTCCATAGCAAGGATGTAGACTTCCCTTTAGAGAAATCTGGAAGGGCCATTGGATAGTTCAAGACATAATAGGATCAAGGAAAAGCATTATTTTGTTTTTATTGCTGAGCATGTTTTTAGCTAGAGGGGAGCAAGGAGATGCAGAAATAGAGGTTATAGATGTAAGATACTACTGCTAAACAAAGAGGAAAGAAGTGGTGGAGATAATCCGTAATAAAAGGGATGTAAAAGCAGAACAATCAAGACCATAGATCCAGAAATTACTTTTTTTTAAAGATTTATTTATTTTAAGGAGAGAGAGAGAGAGAGAGCAAGCGACCAGGGCGAGGGGCAACGGGAGAGGGAGAGAGTATCCTTAAGCAGACTCCCTGCTGAGCCTGGAGCCCGATGCGGGGCTCAATCCCAGGACCCCGATATCATGACCTGAGCCAAAATCAAGAGCCAGACACCCAACCGACTGTGCCACCCAGGCGCCCCCAGAAATTACTTTTGGAGAAGGTGGATAGTGAAGGGAAGGAGGGAAGAAAGAAAGGCATGTTACCTAGGAAATTTTGGAGTTGATGAGAAAACTCGAGAGAATTCACTTTAGATGACTTGAGTGTATTTGCACTAAAACAGATTAAATTATAGTTGCTCCGCAAAGAATACTGAAAGCAGATGGAGTGCTAAACTTGGGCTAAAACAGCCACTCGTTCATCCTCCTCAGATCTATGGGACATCAAAGATCTCTCTTGTATTGGTATTCATTATTCCAGTGAGATTAATTTGAATATGGAAGCTTTGGCTGTTTTTTTTTTTTAAGATAGCCAATTTTTTGATATGATAGCTGTTTCAAAAAAACCTTTTAAAGACTAACATGATCTAGCAAATCAAACTAATTTTGGAAACCAAAGAGATTATAGGGTTCGTTCTCTAAATGCTACAATTGTTATTATCAGTAAGATTGACACTGAATACATATATTTGCATTTTTTTTCAATATTTATACTGGGTTCATATTTCTCTCTTGTCGCTGTCCGAACCCACCTTCCTATCTCCAGAAACAGAACACCAAAACCTAATGTAATCATTTTCAGAGCCAAGCATGAGGATTCAGCTTAGTACTAACTGCATGAATGTTTAGTTGCCTTTCATGTTTACATATAATTAACATTATGTCCATTTTACTTTTCAGATTCTCCTAAAAGTTATCCTTACGTGAAGGTAAAACTTTTATATTTTTATTTTGAATTTTTAACTACAGATTGTATGAAAGGTCCATCATGTCTTAATCATATTGTTTCAATACCCATTCAGCCTCCCGTTGAAGTGAAAGATTCTGTTCCTAATAAAACAGTGGAAGTGAAGGAAAAACAAACATCCAACTCAGGTAAATTTTACAATACAAATTTAACAGTGGAAAGAAGTAGACTAAAATATTTGAAATGCTCAGTCTTCTTATTCTGAATTCTTCTTTCTTGTTTTTTTTTTTTTTTGGTGGCAAATTTAACTGAAGGATTTGACATAAATAAGGTAGATACCACTGTTCATACCCGTGTTTGAACAAAAGATATTTATAAGCATAAGAAAAGATTTTTAAAATGTAAGCTTTAGCTGTAGTTTCCACTTTTATGTTTTGAAATCCTGAAGTTCCCAGTTTGGAATCCCATTACTTCTTTGGGATTCCCAGAAGTTAATTATTAGACTCTCAGATTTTTCCAGTGTTCACAATGTTTATTTCAATTCTGACCTTTCCCTAGAGTAAAGCTTCACTTGCTATCATGTCAATTGTGTTTTAAGTTTATTTCTTCTTAGTGTTATTATGTTGATCATCTTAAGCCAAACAGATGTTCTGATTAGCGGACTCTGTGTGTGTGTGTGTGTGTGTGTGTGTGTGTGTGTGTGTGTGTGGTGTCTTTGATTATTAAAACTGTGGGAAGTAATTAGTTCTATCCTAATATTTGGTAGACACAGTCTTTTAAAACCATAATTCTGAAACTTATTGGCCTTAGGGTCCTTTTATACTATTTAAAAATTATTGGGAATTCCAAAGAGCTTCTGTTTAAGTGTTGATATTTACCATATTAGAAATTAAAACAAGCATTTAAAATACAAGCATACACGATCATACATTCTTAGCCGTTAGAGCTCTGACCCACTAATCATGCGAGTTGTGATACTATCACATATCCTATCTTTAGAAAACTTCACCGTACACTTAATAAGAGAATGAGAGTGAAAATGTCAAATAACATTCAGCATTATTGAATGGATGGATCTTGGAACTCTGGGGATTCTCAGATGACATGGGAGAACTGTTTTAAACCATGTACAGATTTCATGGATACAAAATGATAGAGGGGCCCTTGTGGTGAAATGGGCATTAAGGTTTCATTTCTGCATTTCTTGCCTTTTTCTTTCCCTTGTCTTAAGAGGTTTAAATCAGACAATCTTGTTTTAAAAAAAAAAAAAGGAAAGTATTTTTGTTATATATTCATTTTCTGTTTCATGGCACTGTAGTTTTTGGATCTAGCGTGGACTGAGACTTACTGTGTTTTTACATGGAAATGATTAGATCACCCGAGGCTTTCATTTCTGAGATAAATTTGTGATGTTTGTCCAAGGCTTAAAAATTTCTGAACATAGGGACTCCTAGGTCACTCAGTCCGTTGAGCGTCTGCCTGTGGCTCAGGTCATGATCCCAGGATCCTGGGATCGAGTCCCACATTTGGCTCCTTGCTCAGTGAAGAGCCTGCTTCTCCCTCTGTCCCTGCTGCTCCCCCTGCTTGTGCGCTCTCTCTCTCTCTCTTCTTCCTCTAACCAAAGGAACATCTGAATAAGAATTATGAGAAAGTAATTTCCTTTGGGCTAGTTTTTAGCATTCACTTGAGAGTAGGTAGCAGGATTATATTTAGAACTTTGGGACCAGTGGGGAATACTAGGTAGAGATCTAAAGATTGCTTACTCAAAACATAGTTTCTTAGCTTTATTTTGTAGCTCTAAATTCACAAGTATTGGTCAAGCTATATTCATTGTAACTATAAAAAGCACCTTCCCAAATCAAATATTAAAATATTTCCTATGTTCTGTATGACTTTTGTTTTAGAGTTGGCTTTCCCAGCAGTAATGGGAATAGTTGAGAATTTACTATATAGTATCATCTTCTCAGCTATGTATGCATAGTCCATCTCCTTGTTTTATTATTTTTATTTTATCTCTTTAGAGAGAGAGAGATGGGTGGAGAGAGGGAGAGGGAGAGAGAGAATCCGAAGCAGGCTTCACACTCAGCACAGGGCCTGATGGGGGGGCTCAATCTCATGACCCTGAGATCGTGACCTGAGCCTAAATCAAAAGTTGGACACTTAACTCACTGAGCCACCCAGGTGCCTCTTTATTATTATTATTGTTATTTAAAATTTTTATTGATTTGAGAGAGAGGGAAATTGAGAGAACGAGTGGGAGGAGTGGCAGAGGGAGAAGCAGACTCCCAGCTGAGCAGAGAGCCCAATGCAGGACTTGATCCCAAGAACCGTGGGATCATGATCTGAGCCGAAGGCCGCCGTTTAACTGACTGAGCCACCCAGGCACTTCCCTTTATTATTTTTAATAAATAAATGGAATATTGGTTTTAAGGAGCACTATATTATTTAAAAATAATATGTGGAAAGTCCATTTTAATTCTACTAAGATACTCTGTCTATTGATTAACCACATCTAATGTGTGCTCTACTTAATGTACCAGTTCATTCCTTACCTTTTATCGGTCATATGATCAGGTCTGTACTAATAAATCGTACAATATTTTTTTCACCCCTGTAGTTTTATGTTCTTTCTTTCCTTGTAGAATTAACACTGTATTTTCAAAGGATTTTCAATTATCTCCTAGAGTAATGTGTACAGGCAATAAATCCAAAGTTATTTACCTATACAAGTGACTTGTTTGCTGTTACTTCTTCATGAGCTTGGTAGATCCAAGAAGTAGGACTTTTAAAATACCTACAGGCTCCTGTAACAAAGGAAGATCTGAAACACAAATTATAAATACAAGCAACTTAAAACAGTTCATGTAGATTGTTTCTCTTCTCACTTGATGCCTTTTATAAAGTAATGAGCAAAGTTAGTTCTCTAGGGACCCAAGATTGTGTGTTTATTCATTTAATACAGATTTATTCTGTACTGTGCCCTGATCATTTTATAGCCTCAGTATTTCTGGAACCATTCTGTCAGTGCAGGTGTACTTCATCTTTATTTTGCCTTACTGCCTTCTAATTCATCTCCCATCTTTTATTACAGTGCCCCTCAAATTCATCCCTCTCCACAGCATTTAGAGTGATCTGTCTCAAATGTAAATATGACTATGAACCACCGTTGAAAATATATTTGTGTCCAGGTATCTTAAAATTACATATAAAGCTTTCATAGTCTTGACTTCCTCTTAGATCCCTGTATTTTAGACAAATATTTACCCTGTTGTGTGCTTCTCTCCCTTTTAGACAAATATTTACCCTGTTGTGTGCTTCTCTCCCTTGTCTTACTACAGCCTTGCATACTCCTCCTGTTTTCCTCCCTCTAACCCCTTTGAATCTGGCTGACCTCACTGTTTTCAGTTTCAGTTCAGGCATTATCTCCAGAAAAACCATTCCTGACACCTTTTATCTACATGCTTCTTTAAACCTGGGTGCCTAGCACTTACGGGAAACTCTGTAAATAATTACTGAGTAAAATAAAGAGTGTAGACACAGAAATGACTTAAGGGATTGCCCCATACAGGGGCACCTGGTTGGCTCAGTCGGTTGAGTGTCCAACTCTTGATTTCAACTCCGGTCATGACCTCAGAGTTGTGAGATCGAGCCCCGTGTGGGGCTCAGTGCTGGGCTTGGAGCCCCGTCAAGATTCCCTCTCTCTCTATCTGGTCCTCCCCCTCTCCAAAAAAAGAGAGAGAGAGAGATTGTCCCATACAGTCCAGGAGCAAAATAAGAGATATATAAGGAAGTAATTTACAGTTCAGGTGGTGAAGATACACTAGAAAAATCGGTAAAGTAGTAAGGTAGCCCTGAAGAAAGAGGCACCTATTCATCTGGGGAACAGGAGCCATAATCAAGGATGGCTTTACATAGCAGTCTGTGTCCTACAAGATGTGAAGAAATTTATCAAGTAGTAGAGGAAAACATTTCAGGCATGTTTACACTCATCAGGGACATACACCCTTAGGAAGCTTGTACACTAATAAAGGCATAAAAAATACTAATAATTTTGGAAACCATGAATAATGTTATAGTTGACGCTTTGGGTGTTAAGAGGTGCTGTTACAAGGTAAAGAACAGTCTGTTGTGATTTTATATGTTTCTGCTGCATTATAAAATTTTGTTTCTGATTGTTTTGTTCATTGATGTTAGGTGGATGAACCTGTGAATGAATCTTTGAGATGTTTGTATGTCTTTAACCTGGTGACATTTAGTATTTCCCAAATGGTTTGTTGAAGTTTCCTATAATTAAAAGTATTTCTTAAAGTAAATATTCAGCTAAAGATTAAGTTTAATTTAAACTATCAATAGATAAAATGTTATTTTCTATTTTTAAGAAGATTATAGCTTTTATCTAACCATTCTAAGTAGTCCATTTTCACTAAATATATAGATTGGCCAGCAGAACTAGACGTAGAAAGGACATCAGAGGAAGAGCAAAAAAGACTTGATGAAAGTGAAAATAACCACCTAAAGGTATGTAAAATTTAAATTTAAATTTCCGATTTGATATTTTTCCTGCTTTAATAATGTAACATAGTTCAAATGAAATGATCTTTTGAATGGACATATTGAAGTCAATAGATTATAATTTAATATTTAGTTTTTATAAAATTTTACAAGTTACAAAACTTAAAATATAGTTAGAATTTATAGTAACTTATAGCTAAACTTCATCCTTGGAATTGAGATAAAAAAAAATTCCTGAATATTGTTTGCTTCTTCACATTTTTGTAACTTTTTATGCAATAAAGAAGGTAACATCAAATATTGAATCATATGTTTAAGGAGTTGAAATTATGAGCAGTATAATAATGATGACTAGTGACTTAGATTCAGATAGAAGGAGTAATTATTCTCAGTGGTTCAAAATGTTCAGTTCTGTATTGCCAGTCACTGATGCCAAGATAAAAGATTTATTTTGCCTTGTGATCTCTGTGTAGTTGACTTCAGAGAGTGGGGTCATAAAATCAGCACAATTGCCTATTGTAGAATCACACCTTCCAGGGTGGGACCTTTGTAGTTGGGTAATAAACAATAACTTTTTCAGTTATTTCATTTCAGCATAGGATATCAGTAAGTATTATTAACATTTTTCTTATCCACTCTCAGTGGACATTATATTAGGGCTGTATATAAGCAGATAATTATAGTGATGTATAACACTATCATAGTATATAATTTGAATTAAGATTTAGGAATTTTCTTTCTGATTCATGTTAACTGATTTTGGCTCCTAATAATTGAAAATTTGCCTATTCTCTAGTTATTAATCTTTAAAGAAAATCCTCAAATGCACTGTAGGGGCTCACTGTTCTTAAATATGAAAATTATAATTCATATATATATAAATATATATATTCTTAAGTATGGTGAGATAAAAAGCTTTTAAGTTTGCAACATTAAAACTAATCCAATTCATTTTTTTGGTAAATGTAACGTAATGAAATGTTTATTTCAAAAAAACTGACAAAGTTAAGTTTATGGATTTATGTTTTTCTTCTGTCTTAAGCCAGGGCGAGTTATTTTTCACTTCTTTCTTACAACATAGTGACTTGGGAGCAGCTTAACATAGATTAAGAAATTTAACAGTTAAATTTTAATTATTTTCTAATTTTTCTTTGTCCATACTTGATTACTTAAGGATAAAGGTATTTCACAAACATGTATCCTGGCAGAAAAGACATGTGAAAATCAAACCCAGCAAATTAACGTTCCACTTTTGCATCTGCAAAAAAAGTCTCGAGAACCAGAAATGAATAAGAAATGTGATAGAAAGGATAATATATCTGTATATTCAGAACATCCTTCTGTGCAAAAGCGTGAGGAAATCTCGATCAAACAAGGCAAATTAGTGTGGAAAAATAATCTAAAACACATCACCAGTGAGTTAAAGCGGACGTTTGGTGCAACTTGTGAAAAACACAAAATTGCTCCTTATCCTAAGGAAGAGTCACTACGTGGTAACTTTAAAGAAGGAGCAAACTTAATGGAAATACCTTCTAACTTGACAAATGATAGACTTGATTGTGAGAAAAAGGATATATTTGCAGTGCCTGTCCCTCTAGTAGTTCAGGCATTTCCTGAACAAAAAAATTCTAGTCTCAAATATGCTTGCCAGGCATCTTCTGATTTTTCTTTTAGTGAAAATAAATCAGACTGTGAAAATGATAACAAACCAGACACTGAGCATGTTTTTAACAAAAATAAGAGTTTTTTTTTTAAAGATTTTATTTATTTATTTGAGAGAGAGTGAGAGAGAGCATGAGAGGGGAGAGGGTCAGAGGGAGAAGCAGACTCCCCACTGAGTGGGGAGCCCGACGTGGGACTCGATCCTGGGACTACAGGATCACGACCTGAGCTGAAAGCAGTTGCTTAACCAACTGAGCCACCCAGGCGCCCTCCAAAAATAAGAGTTTTAAAAGTGGTACAGAAACTAAAAAAGTAAGGAACCCACTCGCTACGTTTGAAGTGAAAGAAGACCAAGAGTTTGACGTGCATATGGCAAAAAGTATGAACCAAAATAGCACTAATTCTAAATTAGACATTGGACGTATACCTCAGTCTAGTGATTCAGAAAGCCATTTTGACAAAAGGTTTTCCCGCTCCAATGAGATGAGACAAATGGCTCAAATAAAAAGGCACCATAGTTCTGCCGTTACATTTACAAGAAAACAAAAGTCTTGTTCCAGAAGCCATTCTGTGCAGTTAATAACAGTACTAATAACTATAGAAGTATGGAACCCGAATTAGAAAATGTGAGTTCTTCTCCACCATGTAGTTACAGAACATCAGAAGTATGTCTAAAAGAAGAATTACAGCAAGATGTTCAAAAGTTTAAGAACGAGATAGGCATGTTACAGATAGACATCCTGGATGAGGAAAAAAAGAAAGTTCAACTTCAAAAAGAGGTAGAGGTTCACTTTGCTGCTGCTCTTTTGTTTTTCCTCTTTATCAATTATCTGAGTCATTCTGATTCTCCACTTAGGAAAAAAGTTCGTGTATAACATGGGGTTGTCTAAATACATAATTGTGTTCGGAAATAGATTATTTCTGCTGTCTAAATGATCGGAGTGCAGGAAAACATTCTTATGATTGGTTTTCCTTAAGTTTCTCTGTAAGTCTCCCAAGTGGCATATGAACTGGGAAACTGATTTAGCTACGCACCCTGTGACCTCATGAACCAGAGTAACCGTAAAGAAAATTCCTTAAAAAATGCAATTATTGGGGCACCTGGGGTGGCTTAGTCGCTAAGCATCTGCCTTCAGCTCAGGTTATGATCCCGGGATCCTAAGATCAAGCCCCGCATCAGGCTCCCTGCTCAGCGGGAAGCCTGCTTCTCCCTCTCCCACTCCCCCTGCTTGTGTTCCCTCTCTCTCTGTGTCTCTCTCTGTCAAATAAATAAATAAAATCTTAAAAAAAAAAAAAACTTAAAAAAATGCAATTATCTTGGCACATCTGGGTGGCACAGTTGAGCATCCGACTCTTGGTTTTGGCTTGGGTTGTGATCTCAGGTTCATGAGAGTGAGCCCCGCGTTGGGCTCTGTGCTCAGCATGGAGTGTGCTTTAGTTTCTCTCTCCGTCTCCCTCTGCCCTTCCTGCTCATGCTCTCTCTCTCTATAAAATAAATAAATCTTTAAAAAAGATATATAATAATCTCTAGTGTTTTGTTTTGTTTTTTAAGATTTATTTATTTATTTATTTGAGAGAGAGCACATGTGTGTGCACGAGCATGAGCCGGGGGAGAGGCAGAGGGAGAGAGAAAGGGAGAAGCAGACTCTCTGCTGAGCAGGGAGCCTGACATGGGGCTCCTTCCCAGGCCCCTGGGATCATGACCTGAGCTGAAGGCAGATGCTTAACGGTGAGCCATCCAGGTGCCCCATCTCTAGGGTTTTTATTTTTATCTATTGGCTTAAATATAAATTGCATTTCCATAAACAATAAAATGGGAAAGAAGCAATGACTAAGAGAAAGGATATAAACAAGTATTTCAGCTAAACCTATTTATTGTTTCAGTATGTGCAATCTTTTCTGCTTTGTACTCACTCTTGGAACTTAGAATTCCAACAGGACCACTTTGAGATATTTTTAATAACAAATATTTGTATTATCACTGTTTTCCTCCACATTTTTTAAAAACAGACTCTCTTTTTAAGATTTATTTATTTATTTAGAGAGCATGAGCAAGGGGAGGGGCAAAGGGAGAGAGAGAGAGGAAGAGGGAGAGAGAGAGACGGAGAGAAGTAGACTCCCCACTGAGCATGGAGCCTGATGCGGGGCTCAGTCCCACAACCCTGAGATCATGAGCTGAGTCAAAATCAAGAGTCAGAGGCCCAACTGACTGAGCCACCCAGGCGCCCCCCTCCACTTTTTTTTTTTTTTTTTTGGTCACCATTCTCACATGTTTCTGTTGAGTCAAACCTTCATATTATGTTTAATAAAGTATGGTACATTTTGACATGAATGGCTTTTATAATGTAGGTACCATAAACCTTCAGAAACCTTCAGTATTTAACTCGAAGGGAGAAAGCTGACTTTTGAGGTGAATTGAGTTTTAAAAATAGAGAAAAATCTAGAGATATCCTCCTTCAAAAGAAAAAGTAGCTACGCACCTTGTCCCCATTAAGATATTAAATTACTGTGCCAGTGTCATACTTTTAATGTATCTGATTAATTTAATGAATTTGTTTGATAACTTAGCTGATTCAGCATTAAAGAATTGTATCATCTCTTTTGGTGCCATAAGATGCTAGGTAATGCCACTTTAGGAACTTTGGACAAATCATTTAACTTTTTTTGGTTTCACTCCCATTTATCAGTGGAAAATGGGATTAAAGTTGATAATTACTTTTATACCCTCTAGCTATAAAAGTTTATGATAACCATGAATGTGGAATTTGGGGAGCATTACTCATTTCCCAAAATTCTACACTAACATCAGTTTCACTCTGTTCTTTTTGTGTTGTGGTGAACCTTGGTTCATATATTTTAATGAACACTGCCACTTGTTTGATAACCCTAGGATCCAAATGAAAAAAGAATTGTAAAAGGCAGTTGGCGAAAAAATAGCTCAGTGCAGAAAGAGGAAAACTCTTTGTTCCTGGAGCACCACAATGTCACATCCTTTAAATCTGGCTGTTTTTGCAAAATCCAGGTTGTAACGACAGACGAGGACAAATTTGTGTCTTTGTCTTTTTATTTCTTTGTATCTGCTGGTCAGATGGGGTGGGGTGGGAATGTTAGGTAGCAAAGCGTGGATATGAATACAAAATTAAGAAAGCCCTTTTTCAAATTTTGGAAAATTCTGCTGTTTTAATTAATTATTTTTAAAGATTTTATTTATTTGTCAGAGAGAGCGAGAGCACAAGCAGGAGGAGCTACAGGCAGAGGGAGAAGCAGGCTTCCCGCTGAGCAAGGAGCCTGATGCGGGGCTCGATCCCAGGACCCTGGATGAGACCCGAGCCGAAGGCAGACGCTTAACCAACTGAGCCACCCACGCGTCCCAATTCTGCTGTTTTTATTCAAACGGAAATGAAGCAGAACTTATAAAAGTTGCAATTATTTATAATGATAAAGTTAAACAAAATATTTTTATTGATTAAAATTACGACAGACTAAGAGTCAAATGATATAATTAATGAAAAAAAGTTCTGGGATGACTGGGTGGCTCAGTCCTTAAGAGTCTGCCTTCGGCTCAGGTCTGATCCCAGGGTCCTGGGATCGGGTCCCGCATCAGGCTCCCTGCTCAGCGGGGAGCCTGCTTCTCCCTCTGTCTGTACCTCCCTCCCCCTGCTTGTGCTCTCTCTCTGATAAATAAATAAATAAAACCTTTAAGAAATTTATAATTAATGAAAAAAAGTTCTTTTTAATGAATAATGTAGTAACAATTATCCTTAGTATCACATTTCCATTAAAGATTAATGAAGAAAAGAAGAGACACCAAAGTAATGAGACGGCAGTATTAGAAAACACATATGCTGTCGCTGCTGCTGCTGCTGGACTCATTCAACAAAGAGAGAGTGGAAAAACTGAAAACCACCTCTTTCCTGTTGGGAAAAAGGAAGATTCTGATGGGTAAGCCTATGGCCATATTGAAATAGTAGGTAATTATTATTTGCCTATAAAACCAGTTCTAGTTGGAGCTAACATTCATGATTAACAAGTTTTATATTTTTAGTAAGGCTAGTCCATCCTGGGTGCGAATCAGAAAAATGCAAATAACGAGATACCATTTTTTGCAGTCCTAGTGATAAATATTTTATTAAAAAAATAATAACCAAAGGTAGCAAATGGGAGGAAAAAGGCATTCCTGTACACTGTGGTTAGATGCACGTGGTAACTCCTTTCTGAAGGGTGAGTTAGTGTGTTTCAAAAACTTTAAATATGCTGTCCCTGTTTTAAGTTTATTTTTTAATTTTTTTAAAAGATTTTATTTCTTTACTTGACAGAGAGAGACACAGCGAGAGCGGGAACACAAGCAGGGGGAGTGGGCGAGGGAGAGGCAGGCTTCCCGCCGAGCAGGGAGCCCGATGCGGGGCTCGATCCCAGGACTCTGGGACCATGACCTGAGCCGAAGGCAGACGCCTAATGACTGAGCCTCCCAGGCGCCCCATATGCTGTCCCTTTATTCCAATGCTTCATTGCCAGGACTAGATCCTATAGGAAAACATGACTTGTGTAAACACACACACACGCACGAACACATTCTAAGGACATTTATTGTACATTATTGTATATATAAAATATGACAGATATGTTAAGGATATTTATTATAGCATTCTCATATCAAAAAGTTGGAGATAGTCTAAATAGCCATCAATAAGGAAGTAAGTTGTCACCCCTATAAGACAATGTAACATGCGACCATTTGAAAAAATGAGTTTAGGTCTACAGTGTACTGATTGTTTAACAAAGTATATTTAAGGTGTTCGGTTTGATGTCATGTCTTATGCAAATTTTAGAATGCTTTTAATATCTGCTGAGTTGCAAAAGGAAGTTACCTGCTACACTGGCACTCTATCTTATTACCAGCAAAATTGTTAGCTATTAGGTTTTTGGTTTTGGTTCCATTGAGCTTGAGTGTTCAAATTTTGGACCCTCAAATTGATCTGAATATTACCAAGAGATTTCGTACGTCAACTTGTCCCATATTCTATATAAACATTTGATTTGATGATCCTTGTGCTATAAACCAAGAGGTTCCTAATGCAGTGAATCTTCTTTTGAAGGGACCTTGCATGTATGCTATTAACCTTCCTTTTTAAAGAGAATATATTTCTATATGCACCACACCAAATTTTTCAACAGTGACTTCATATTATATAATTTACGAAAATTCATTTTACAAAATAGGAATATTTTCTGCATTCCAAACACCTTATACTTCTCTTATAGAATTTTACTTTTTAATTTCTTAAATTAAATTTAATTTTTTAAAAGATTTTATTTATTTATTTGACAGAGAGAGAGAGAGACAGCGAGAGAGGGAACAGAAGCAGGGGGAGTGGGAGAGGGAGAAGCAGGCTTCCCACCAAGCAGGGAGCCCGATGTGGGGCTCGATCCCAGAACCCTGAGACCATGACCTGAGCTGAAGGCAGATGCTTAACAACTGAGCTACCCAGGCGCCCCTCGTATAGAATTTTAATATGACTAATTATTTTGGATATATCCTGGAGTTAGCCACTATCATCTGTTGTGTGTATAAGTGTGATAATTAACTAATTGGTCTTCTTGTTTGTTCTTTTGTCTTTTCTCTGTTTGCATTAATTCTAAACACAGTGGATCTATTAAAACGTAAGTCAGATTATGTCTTCCTCTGCTCAAAACCTAATTGCCTCCTATTTCACTCAGAGTACGTGCCAAAGTTCTTTCTAGCACCTACAAGGCCTTGTTCGATCTGTTCATCTTGATCTCTCCCTATCCCTTACTGCCTCACTCCTATTTTCTGTCCCTTTCACGCTGTCTAGCCACACTGAATTTCTCACTTTTTTTCCCTCATTATAAACGCTTCAAGCATCCCTCTGTACTTGCTGTTGACTCTATCTGGAGTGCTTTTCCCTCCAATACCCTCCTGTCTTGCTAGCTCCTTACTCCTTCCATTTTTTTTTCCCCCTTCAATTTTTTGCTTAAAGGTTACTTTCTTAGCAAGGCCTTTCTTGGTTATCCTGATTACCTCTTTCCCTGCAGCACATCAAAATTTGATTTCTCTGCTTTAGTTTTTCTCCTCTAGTACTATCTTGCCTGTGTAGTTTATTGTTATTGTGTTTACTTCACTCATGAGTAGGATTTTTATCTGTTCATCGCCATGTCCTCAGTGCCTAGAAAATGTTCTAGCATATATAGTTCTATTCAAAAATGTTTTTTGAGTGAATGGAGTTTAACCTGCATGTATTGTTTTTTAACATAATACTAACTCTCGCTTAAAGAAAAAGAAAGTTTGATATAGGTCCATTCTGACAATTTAATCTGTCAGTTGTATGCATTTTTTTTATTTTGGGGGGCCCAATATTGTGGTTACTTGCTATTTATTCTTTTACTGGTATTTAGGTTAGTTTTAATTATGGTAAAATGGATCAGGAATAGCAAACTTCATTTATATTTTATTAAGGAAACTGAAATATGGTGGTAAATTATAGGACTTTAAAAATTCTTGCCAAAGGATTATGAGCCCTCAATATCTGAAATAAAAAGGTGAAGTTGGAATTTATTGCCTACTAGTAAGATAGACCTATGCTGGTCATTTACGGTCTTTTCTGACAGAGCAGTCTGCTATTCTTATATAGGGTTTTGGGAAGAGTAGAGTGGAAGGTTTGGGGGACTTTCAGAGAATTAAGTGGTTTGTCATCATCTGAAACACCATGGTAATTTGGGTGAGACTGTTGTTGATTGGTTGGTACATGAGGCACGTGTATGGAATGGTTTTGTCTCCTATTGGCTTTCTTTTAGAAGGGAGGAGCTGACACTGCTTGGTGGGTGAGTGAGGCCAGTGGGCATTGATCAGTCGCACACATTTAAAACTGGTTGTGGTGGCTTCTTGTTCCCATGGCTTCATATTTGGGTTCTGCCCCCCAAGTTTGAGGTGACTTTAACTAGATGTTTTCTATTTAATAGTTGCTTCTATCAACTGTGTTCAAAAAGGAAGCTATTTCATATTCTGTAATTATAGATTTATTTTTGAGATTTGGGTTAAGAAGAATTGTTAATAATTGCCTTCAGGAAGATCCTTCTTTTTTGGATGTTAAATTTTAACTAGAAGAGTTATCTGTGTAACAGTTTTAAAACAATAATTGCTGGCTCTGTTTTTGTTTTCAGTGCTCTTAGGGGCTCATGTTCAATTCCTAAATTAATTATTTCCTTTGGGAAATTTCAGTCTTTTGTAAATTTATGTAGCTATATGCTGCTCATATTCTCTTGCATACATTTAGTCCATGAAAAAGTAATTATAATTTTCTGTTGGTAAATCTAGCTTTTTATATTAGGATTAAATACTAGGCTAAAAGTATGCAAAAGTTACCAAATCATTTTCTTTAAAAAAATTAATTTTTTTTAAATTTATTTGTAAGAGAGAGAGAGAAAGAGAGCGAGAGTGAGCGCACAAGCAGGAGGGAGGGACAGAGGGAGAGGTAGAAGCTCAGTGGGGAGCCTGGTGCAGGGCTAGATCCCAGGACCTGGAGATTATGACCTGAGCCGAATGCAGACACTTAACCGACTGAGCCACCCAGGCACCCCCAAATCATTTTATTTTCAAACAAAATTAACCAGGTTATTGCTATTTTTGAGTGATATATATAGTGACATATGAGTATTTTTGAATTTTCTGCAGATTTATTGAGGTATAATTGACAGATAACTGTGTAAGTCTAAGGTATACCTATATTAATTTAATACACTTTTATATAGTAAAATGGTAATAGTGTTAATAACTCCATCATCTCACATAATTATCATTTCTTTTTTAGCAACTCTCTTAGCGACTTTCAAATATATAATACAGTATTGTTAACTGTAATCACCATTCTGTACATTAGACCCTCAGAACTTGCTACTCTTGTAACAGGAAGTTTGTATCCTTTGGCCAATATCTACCCATTTCCCACAGCCTCCTACCCCTGGCAAGCACCAGGTGGAAATTTGTTTTGTTTTTTTTTAAGTTTCTACATGTAAGTCAGATCATACAGTATTTGTCTTTTTGTGTGACTTATTTCATTTAGCATAATTCCCTCCAGGTTCATTTATGTTGTTGCAAATGGCAAGGTTTCCCTCTTTTTTGTGGCTAAAATATTCCGTTGTAAATATATACCACATGTTTTAAACCCATGGATCCATTGATAGACACTCAGGTTGCTTCCCTGTCTTGGCTATTGTAAATAATGCTGCAGTAAACAGGGGTGCAGATACCTCTTCGAGATAGTGATTTCATTTCCATCAGAAATGTTCCCAGAAATGGGATTACTGTGTCATATGATAGTTCTATTTTTAGTTTTTTGAGGAACCTCCACAGTGTTTTGCATAGTGGCTGTACCAATTTACAGTCCCATAACAGTGTGCAAGGATTCCCTTTTCTGTACATCTTTGCCAGTGGTATCTCTTGTCTTTTTGATGAAAGCCATTTAACAGGTGTGAGGTGATAGATATATCATTGTGGTTTTGATTTGCGTTTCCCTGATGAATAGTGATGTTGAGCCCCTTTTTTGGTACCGTTGGCCATTTGAGTATCTTCTGAGGAGAGCTGTCTATTAAGGTGCTTTGCTGAGTTTTTATTTGAATTATTTGTTTTTTGCTGTTGAATTGTGTGATCTCCTTACATATTTTAGATATTAACCTTTTTTCAGATATGTGGTTTGCAGATATTTTCTTCCATTCTGTAGGTTGCCTTTTCATTATGTTACTTGTTTCTTTTTTGTTTTTTAGATTTTATTTAAATTCAAGTTAGTTAACCTATATTGTATTATTAGTTTCAGGGCTGGACTTTAGTGATTCATCACTTGCATGTAATACCCAATGCTCATCGCAAGTGCCCTCCCTGATGCCCATCACCCAGTTACAGCATCTTCCCACCCACCTCCCCTCCAGCAGCCCTCAGTTTGTTTCCTATAGTTAAGAGTCTCTTATGGTTTGCCTCCCTCTCTGTTTTTAACTTATTTTTCCCTTCCTTCCCCTATACTTGATGTAAATGGAACTAGAGTGTTGCTTGTTTCTTTTGCTGTGGAGAAACATTGTTCCATTGTTTTTGCTTTTGTTGCTTGTACTTTGGATGTCGTATCCAAAATCATTGCCAAGATCAATGTCAGGGAGTGTTTTCCCTGTTTTCTTGTAGGAGTTTTATGGCTTAACGTTGTCCATTTAAGTCTTTAATCCAGTTTGGGTTAATTTTTGTGAGTGATGTAAGTTAGGGTCCAGTTTCATTCTTTTTTGCATGTGAATATCCAGTTTTCTCAACATCATTTATTGAAGAGATTATCTTTTCTTCTTTAAGTGTTCTTGACTATATGCATGGGTTTATTTTTGGGTTCTTGATTCTGTTTCATTGGTCTTTGTGTTTGTTTTGATGCAAGTTCCATATACTGTTTTGGTGACTATAGCTTGGTAACAGTTTGAAAACAGGAAGTGTAATGCTTCCACCTTTGTTCTTTCTCAGGACTGCTTTGGCGGTTTGGGGTCTTTTTTGTTCCATACAAATTTAAGGACTGTTTTTCCTATTTCTGTGAGAAATGTCACTGGAATTTTGACGGAGATTGCACTGAATCTGTAGATGGCTTTGAATAATGTGGATATATAATACTAATTTTTCCAATCCATAAACAATGAGATATCTTCCTGTTTGTGTCTCTGCTCTTTTTTTTATCAAAGACTTGTAGTTTTTAGTGTACATATCTTTCACCTCCTTGATTGGATAATTTGAAAGTCTTAAAATTTGAAAATTTTAAATTCACAGATTTTTTTTTGATCCATTTTAGTGTCAGTGATTTCTATTGCTTTTTTGCATTTCATTCACTCTATTATTCAGCTCTGGAATTTTTGTTTAAACCTTTTTTACTATTTCCAGCTCTTTTTCAAAAAAAGATTTTATTTATTTATTTGAGAGAGAGAGAGAAGGAGAGCAAGTCAGGGGAGGGACAGAGAGAGGGTGAGAGAATCTCAAGCATACCCGGAGCTCGATCCCATGACCCTGAGATCATGACCTGAGCCGAAATCAAGAGTCAGACACTTAACTGACTGAGCGACCCAGGTGCCCTTCCAGTGCTTTACTAAATTTCTCGTTTTATTCATATAGTGTTTTTCTCGTTTTATTGAATTGGCTTTTTTTTTTTTAAGATTTTATTTATTTATTTTAGAGAGAGCGTGTGTGTGAGTGGGGGGAATAGTAGAGGGAAAGAGACAAGCAGACTTTGCACTGAGAGTAAGTAGGATGCATAGCTGGATCTCATGACCTGAGGCAAAATCAAGAGTCAGACGCTTAACTGACTGAGCCACCCAGGCACCCCTGAATTGGCTTTTTGTGTTTTCTTGTAGCTCATTAAGTTTCCTTAAAACTGCTCTTTTGAATTCTTTTTTGGATAAATTACAGATCTCCATGTGTTTGAGGTCAATTACTGGAAGATTTGGTGTCATATATCCTTGACTTTTTATATTCTTTGAAGTTTGGCATTGCTGTCTTTGCTTTTGAAATAGCCTTTAACGACTACCTTTCCAATGTGTCCAAACCTGATTTTTTTTTTTTGCTCTGGTGGTGTGCTAGAACTTTTCTGCAGGAAATCTGGTTTTCCAAAATGTCTCTCTCATCCATGGGTGATTATCTAAGACAGTGTTTTCCAGGGGCTCCCAGATGTGGCTGAGAGGAAGGGGTTGGAACCAGTTTATGGGCTATTGCTGGGTCCACAGCTGGACATGTAGTGAGTGTTCCCGTTACCCAATACATGGGTAAGCAAGACTTTTCCTAGGTCCCTTGGTGTATGGTCCTTGATTCCACAGCTCCTACAAAGAGATCCATAGCAGTTTTGTCCCCACAAATGACATTGGATTATAATTGTATATTTATCTTTCTTTGAAGCAAGGGATGTGTATTTCCTTGTATATGGTTGGATTTCATAACTGTTCTGTGAATTAATAAATGTTCATTGAGATGGGTAACAGAATTTTACAAAAAATATTGTTTTTATTTTTTACCAGTAAAATTATTAGAAAACATTGGCTTTTTAATGGATATTCTAATTGGATTTTTTAAAGTAGTGATCCTGGTTTGCATATGAAGGGAGTAAGGAAAGATGAAAATGAAAAATGGACATCAGAAGTATCTGTGATTACACCAGGACTTGAGAAGGCTGATTCCCTACCTTCTCATCCACCACAAGTGAATGATGACAGCACTTCAAGTGAAATGGATCAGGATGAAGTAAGGTAAAATCTATAAATTCTTTATTTTCCTCTGAAGGAAGTTTAGCAGTGATTACTTTTTATGGAAATAAAACGCTGTCGTGTACGTACAGGCTAAGGCAAGAAATACTCAAGTATATCAGATACACTGCTTGAAAGGTTAAGATGAGGACAAGTGACTTTGACAAGGAGCGGTTTCAATAGTCACCATGGAAGCTGGACTGTAATGAAAAAGTATAAACAACTCCTTAGAGAAATTTTACAGGGAGAGGTAATAGAGAAATGGATGATAACTGAAAAAGAATGTGGAATTCAAGGGAGTTTTCTTTCTTTTTTAATTTTAAGATGGGAGCTTTAGAGTACATTTATATGCTGCTGGAAATGATCTGATAGAGATAGACATGGTTATTTAATTTTGTTTGCATTTCCAAATATTAGAAAGCTTATTGATTGTATTACATTATCTTTTTTTTTTAAGATTTTTTATTTTTTATTTTTTAAAGAGAATACAAGCAGTGGGAGCGGCAGGCAGAGGCAGAGGGAGAGGGAGAAGCAGGCTCCCTGCCTAGCAGGGAGCCGGATGTGGGGCTCGATCCCAGGATCATGACCTGAGGCGGAGGCAGACGCCTAACGTCTAAACTAAGCCACCCAGGCGCCCCTATTTTAAGATTTTTTTATTTGCTTGACACACAGAGAGAGAATGCACAAGCAGGGGGAGTGGCAGGCAGAGGGAGAGGGAGAAGCAGGCTCCCCGCCAAGCAGGGAGCCTGATGTGGGACTCGATCCCAGGACCCCGGGACCATGACCTGAGCCGAAGGCAGATGCTTAATGACTGAGCCACCTAGGCTCCACTGTATTACATTATCTTTTAAAGATTACAGTAATTGTCCTTAGTACTCCTATTCATGTTGTTTTGTGGCAAGAGGTTGTTTTTTTGGTTTGGGGGAGGTTTTTTTGGATTTTATTTGACAGAGACATAGCGAGAGAGGAAACACAAGCAGGGGGAGTGGAAGAGGGAAAAGCAGACTCCCGCTGAACAGGGAGCCTGATGTGGGGCTCGATCCCAGGACCCTGGGACCATGACCTGAGCCGAAGGCAGATGCTTAACGACTGAGCCACCCAGGTCCCTGTGGCAAGAAGTTGTTGATTCAGAATTGGTTCCCCAGTGGAGTATTCTCATATAATTGAATGTGTAGAGAGTATCATTCATAGACTTAAAAGTATATAAATGATAGTAAATATACACTCTTAGGCCATTCTGAATAGAACTAATCATTCCTTGGTGATTTTAGATATTCAGTGCCTTTGACAGAATCATGAATAGCTATGGTTTTGTTAGGGACTTTGAAGTATCTGGTTGCATTAAGTTAATATTTGTTTCGATTCTGGGGAAAGGGGAAAGACTTTCTAATTGAAAAATAAACTATTATTCTATCATAGATTATTACTTTTAGATTATAAAGTTCTAAATGACAAAAGCCATGGTTCCTGTACCAACTGTGTTTGACACATATTGTGTGCTCAGTAAGTATATATTTGTGAATAAACAGTTGAATAAATAGATGAATGCCATTGATGAACTTCTTCAGAAGAAGCAGATCTTTAGTTTATGGAAAGTAGATTTTCAATATTGCCTAGGTATGAAGTCTTTTTATTTTAAAAAAATATGTGTAAGATCCATAAATTATTATTTATAATTATAGCTAGAAATGGAATAATAGTAGATTCATTTGCTGTCATATTACTTGGAAACTCTTAAATATTACCTTCACCACATACTGTAAAACACACGTTTTGAAGGCACATATCCTGGATTTGAATTCTGGGTCTACTCCTGACCAGCTGTATGGGCTTGGGGAAGTTACTTATTTCTGTGCCTCATTTTCTTCCTGTGTAAAATGCCTAATATAATTAACTATGTTTATAAGATTGTTGTGAGGCTTAAAATACTTTTAAGATGTGTAAGGTGTTCATAGTAATGCATAGTAGTTGTACAGTAAATCCTCAAAATACTAGTATCATGATTATTAAAAAAGGGTTTCTTTCATATAAGAACTTAACTTGCACTTTCCCAATAGTTTTTAGAGCCAATAAAAGGTTGTTTTTATTGAAAATGACAACAAAAAATGTGGTATTTTTCTTCGTATCAAATAATGCAAGTAACATTATGCTTTTCCTTTGCTTTTTGTCCATTTGATCTAAATTTAATGCTTAGTATTATTAATATTGTTTAGATATGATTTAGATATTCTTTGTATTTTAAGTATTTAATATTTGCCTGAAAAGAATTGTTTTTTTTTAGACCTGCAAAGAAAACATCTCATGAAAAGAAAGAGGTAAAAAAATATGTATAATTGTATTTCATTTATTTTTTAATTTTCACTTTATTATATTACTTTGATAAATAATATTTATTAGAAATATTATTCCATGGTAAAAAATTACTTTAGGAAGGGTATAGTGAAAAAATAGAAAATCTTCCTTTGTTGTATAGACATTTATTGTGAAAAAGTTTTTCAGAAGTACTAATTATTGATAAAGGTCGTTTTGATAAAAATCAGTTCTTTTAAAAAATACTTATGTTTTTGCTCTTATAAAAAGATGGGTATTTATCATCTCTCTACACTTAGTATATTTTATGAATATTTGGGGGACATTTTGAAATAGTATTTTTTATTTGTAGGTCAAAAAGCAAATTAATTTTATGGATGACCTTGACTTAACGGAGTCATCTGGAACAGCTTCAGAGGATTCCAAGTTGCCTTGCTCTAAGTATATGAGTTGCAAGTCGCTAATTGTACCAGTTGGCCAGGATCGTAAAGGTAGGACCATTGTATAAGTAGAAAGCCTTTGTATGTATATTACTGTAGCAATATGTGCCCATCTTGTATAGTGCTGTACCACACAACACTCATGAGCTACTCATCTCAGAAATATGTTTTATATGAGAATAGAGAACTGTTGAATACTCTCAGCCAAAGGGCTATAATTTCCACTCTATGTTTTGTCATGGGAATGGCACACCTGATGTGTTGTTAACTCCGCTTCTCTTCTGTGCCTTCACCCAAGGTCAGGTTACCATTATTTTTCTCCTAGAATACTGAAATAGCCTCAGGACTGTTTTCCCTGTCATTCCACCTCCCAGAATATTGGTCTACGCTGCAACCATAGTTATCATAATCTTTAAAAATTCATGTTTCATCACGTTACCCCCTTGCTTAAAGCTTAGCTACTACTTCTCATTGCTCTAAGGTGAAAGACCACAGCACTCTAGCTTCATCTTGTATTGTTTCATATCCTTCTTTTTTTTTTAATTTTTATTTTAAAGATTTTATTTATTTGACAGAGAGAGACACAGCGAGAGAGGAAACACAAGCAGGGGGAGTGGGAGAGGGAGAAGCAAGCTCCCCGCGGAGCAGGGAGCCGGATGCGGGGCTCGATCCCAGGACTCTGGGATCATGACCTGAGCCGAAGGCAGACTCTTAATGACTGAGCCACCCAGGCGCCCATGTTTCATATCCTTCTTTCCATCTGTGTCTCAGCCATGTTTTAGATGTTTTTTCGTATAATAGAGCTTTTTTTTTTCCCCAACAGCTTTAGTTATGTAAACTGCACATATATGAAGTGTGTAATTTGATAGTTTTGACATATGTATATGCATATGAAACCATAACCGTAATTCAGGCAGTCAACATATCTATCACCCGTAAGTCTCATGTCTCTTTATATTCCCTTGTTATGAAACTGCCAAATTGTTTTCTAAAGTAGTTGTACCATTTTGCATTCCCACCAGCAGTGTATGAGAGTTCTAATTTCTCCCTGTATATTCATGAACACTTAGTATTGTCAGTTTTTTAAATCTTAGCCATTCTGATGTGTATGTAATATATATATCATTATGGTTCTTTTATTTTTATCATTATGGTTTTAATATACATTTCCCTAATAACTTATAATGTTGAACATATTTTTATGTGCTTATTTGGCATTTGTATATCTGCTTTGAACTATCCAAATCCTTTGTCATTTTAAAAATTAGGTTGTTTTCTTATTTGTTGAGTTTTGAGAATTCTTTGTATATTCTAGATATAGTTCCTTTATCATGTATATATACAGTTTAAGATTTTATTTATTAATTTGACAGAGAGAGACAGCTACAGAGGGAACACAAGCAGGGGGAGTGGGAGAGGGAGAAGCAGACTCTCCACTGAGCAGGAAGCCCAATGTGGGGCTCGATCCCAGGTCCCCAGGATAATGACCTGAGCTGAAGGCAGATGCTTAACGACTGAGCCACCCAGGCGCCCCTCACCTATATTTTTTTGTAAAGATTTTCTCCCAATCTGTGACTTTTCATTGTCTCAACAGTGTCTTTTGAAGAGCAGTTTTTCTTTTTGATGAAATCCAGTTTATCCATTTGTTCTTCTATGGATTTTTGCTTTTGGTGTTCCTATCTAGGAAATCTTTGTCTAGCACAACGTCAGAGGTTTTCTCTCATGCTTTCTTTTAGAAGTTTCGTAGTTTAAAATCGAAGTTTTATAGTTTTAGGTCTTACCTTTAGATCTGTGATCCATGTCATCCATTTTGTATTTTTTTTTAAATTATATATTTATTTATTTGACAAGGAGTGAGAGAGCATGAGCAGGGGCAATGGCAGGCTCGGGGAGAGGGAGAAGCAGGCTCCCGCTGAGCAGAGAGCTGGACATGGGGCTCGATCCCAGGACCCTGGGATCATGACCTGAGCCAAGGCTCAGCCAACTGAGACACCCAGGCGCCTCCATTTTGTATTCTTTTTTTTTTGCTTATGATGCATAGTATGGATCCAGGTTCATTCTTTTTGCATATGGATATCCAGTTCCAGCACCATTTGTTGAAAAGGCTGTATTTTCTCCACTTCATACCATTGTGTCTTTATCAGGATCAGTTGACCATATGTGTATGGGTTTTTTTATGGTACTCTATTCTGTCCCATTGATCTCTTTGGCCTTCTTTATGTCAATATCATGCTGTTGTAATTACTACCAGTTTATGATAATTTTTGAAATCAGGTAGTTAGTGTTAGTCCTCCAGTTTCGTTCTTTTTCAGGGTTCTTTTGCTGTTCTCTCCTAGATCCTTTGTTTTTCCAGAACATGAATAGTATTTATTTTATTTATTTATGTTTTCCACATGAATTTTAGAGTCAGCTTCTCATTTTCTAAAAAAAACAACTCTGGTGGTCTTCTGGAGATCAGGTTTGGATTATGTTGGATCTACAGATTAATTTTAACAATATTGAATTTTTCAACCCCAGAGTATCTCTCTCCAATTATATAAATCTTCTTTAATTTTCTTGGTAATATTTTGTAGTTTTTAGTGTATAGGTCTTTTTATCCTTTATGATATTACCTGTGGTTATTTTTTATTTTGCAATGCAGTTTCAATTTTTTAATTAATTAAAATTAATTTTAATTCTTAAATTTTAGTTTTTTATTGCTAATATGTAGAAATACAGTTGATTTTTGTATAATGATTCTTTGTCCTCCAAACTTGATGAGTTCATTTATTAGTTCTAGTAGCTTTTTAAAAAATTCTGTCAGATTTTCTACATAACCAAAGGTTATCAAACTTTAACTGCTGTTTTACTAATTTCTTAAGGTGGAGCGAAAGGTCATCAATTTAAGACTTTTCTTCTTTTTTAAAATATACATTCAGTGCTGTAAATGCTCATATGAGTGCCACTATAGCAGGGCTTCAGAAATTCTAACATGTTATGTGTATTCAGTTCAGAATACTTTCTAATTTCTTTTTTCAGTCCTTCTTTGACCCAGGGGTTATTTAAAGATTTTATTTATTTGAGAGAGAGAGAGAGCATGAGCTGGAGGGGAAGGAGCCTTCCCTCTGAGCAGGGAGCCAAATGTGGGGCTTGATCCCAGGACCCTGAGATCATGACTTGAGCTGAAGGCAGACGCTTCATCAACTGAGCCACCCAGGTGCCCTGACCTAGGGGTTATTCAGATGTGTGTTAATTAGTTTGTGGTCGCAGAGCACACTTTCATGACTTCAGTCCTTTTGACTTACTCCTTTTATTACAATTTATTTTATGACCCAAAATATAGTCTCTTTTGGTAAGTGTTCCATGGATACTTGAGAAAAATGGTGGTGTTCCAGTCTACTATATCCTTGCTGATTTTCTGCCTATTGAAATCTCAGACTATAATTGTGAATTTGCCTGTTTCTCTGTAATTCTATTGATTTTTGTTTATGTATTTTTGAACCTTTTAATAGATGCATAAACATTTAGGTTTGTTATGCTTCTTTTAATTGACCCTTCTATCATTATAAAATGACCTAAATTATTGCTGCTAATGTTTTTTGCTTTGAAATCTATTTTGTCTCGTATTAATATAGCCACTCTGGCCCAGCGTTCTTTTGTCAAGTTGTTAGTGTGGTCTCTCATATTTCTGGCCTTTTAAAAAATTTGTGTCTTTACACTTAAAGTGTATTTTTTTAATAGGTGGCATATAGTTGGGTCTTCCTTTTTCATCCACTTTGACAGTCTGCCTTTTAATTGAGGCTGTTAGAGCATTTTCATTGAATGTGATTATTGATGTAGTTGATTTGAATCTGTCATCGAATTGTTTGACTTCCATTTGTCTTTTCTGCTTTTTGCTCCTATTCTCCTTTTTCTGCTTTCTTTTAAATTAATCAAGGAATCTTTTTGATTTAGTTTTATTTATGTGAGTATGTATATGTATGTATTTTGCTTACTCTAGCTATAACTCTTTAGTTGTGCTATTTTAGTGATTAGGGTTTAAAGTATATGACTTAAGCATCACAGTCCACCTTTGAGTAATGTTATGCCCCATCATAGTAGTTTAAGAAAACTATAATAGCTTACTTCCATTTCTTCTCTCCTAGCCAGATTCTTCTGGGTCTGTGGGATTGTAGTTTTCATTATTTTGAAAGGTTTTGGTCATTTTTTCTCTTCTTTTTTAAAGATTGTATTCATTTATTTGAGAGAAGGTGAGTGAGAGTGTACGAGCAGGGGAAGGGGCAGGGCAGAGGGAGAAGCAGACTCCCCAGTAAGCAGGGAGTCTGACACGGGGCTTGATCCCAGGACCCTGAGATCATGACCTGAGCTGATGGCAGACACTTAACCGACTGAGCCACCCAGGCACCCCTAAAATATCTTTTATATTGAAGTCATTCAGTATATAATTGTTTAAAGTATGAGTGAGTGAATGTGAAAGCACACAGTCCTTTATATGCAAAAAGTACTCACATATTTTATTTCTTTTTTTTAAAGATAAGTTATTTGAGAGAAAGAGAGCATGAGTGGGGGGTGGAAGAGAAGAACAGAGGAGAAGTCGGGGGAAGAACCTCAAGCAGACTCCGTGCTGAGTGTGGAGCCCGACGTGGGGCTCGATCCCACGAGTTTGAGATTATGACCTGTGCTGAAACCAAGAGTTGGATGCTTAACCAACTGAGCCACCTAGGTGCCCTATATATTTTATTTTTTTTGTTTTTTCTCTGATGTAGATTCTACTACTTTACTAAAAATCCAGGATGTGATTCTTTCATATAAAAAATTAGTAGAACTTAAAAAAAATCAGTGTAAACAACTTAAAAGAAAAAATAAAGAAATGGAAAATAAGGTTAATGGACTACAAAAGGAGCTATCAGAAACAAAAGAGTTGAAATTGCAGTTGGAGCATCAAAAAGTGAAATGGGAACAAGAACTTAGCGATTTGAGGTATGACATCTTGGTTTTAAGGAAATATTTGAACTATTTACCTCACAGCTGTGAGGTCAAGAGTCACATGCTCTACCAACTGAGCCAGCCAGATGGCCCTTGAACTATTTCCTTTTGTACTACAGATGTGTAGAAGTTTGATAATTGCTAACTTACCTTCTGGAATTTTTATAGGGAAGAAAACTTCTTTAGTAGTGTGAAGTATGAGATTCTTCAAAATAATTCAGCAAGTTCTTGACAGTGAATACTTCTACTGATAATTTAATGTATATTCCAAATCATAATTTTAATGACCATATAGAAGTCCACCATATGGAATCCTCATTATTTAACAAATTGAATATTGGTTATTTTCCATTTTTCTATACTTTAATAAGTGCTGTAAGGAATGACTTTTATATAAATCTGTTTCTACAATTCTGGTTACTTACTTGGAATAAATTCTTCAATATCGTATTGTTTGCTTAAAGTATAAAAATTTTTAAAGAAGGTCTTTGATCCTATTTTTAAATTGTTCTCTGGGAAGTTTATATTAATTTATATGCCTATCAACAGAGTATGAAATGGCCGTTTATCTCAAGATAGGAAAAATTTTAAAAATTTATTCAGTTTTAAACATATGCAGCAATTAAAAAGTAAAATGGAAAATGATTACTGCTAAGTTTTTTCAAAATCTCTCTTATAAAATTAATCCAGAAGTCTATGCTGTAAGCACATATGACTCTTTATTGTTTCCTTAATTAATATGGATCCTGTGTTCTAAAAGGGGTTTTCAAATGATTTATAAAATGGATAATAGGGGTACCTGCATGGCTCAGTTGGTTAAGAGTCTGCCTTTGGCTCATATCATGATCCCAGGGTCCTGGGATTGAGCCCCATCTCCAGATCTCTGCTCGGCGGGGAGCCTACTTCTCCCTCTCCCTCTGCCTGCTGCTCCCTCGGCTTGTGCTCTCTCTCCCTGTCAAATAAATAAATAAAATATTTAAAAATGTAAAATGAATAATCAACAAGGTAAATTGAGAATATTGCAGAAGAAGAAACATAAAATGTATAGGGCAACAGATACTAGACTCCACAGCCTAGTCCTGGATCACAGTAATCTGCAGGTGTATGTTGTGTAAATGACATCTGCAGATGCTGTCTTAATACTGCAAATTATTTTTGGAGGTACCTGTGATGTTTTGTGAAGTAGAAATTTACTTCTATGGGGAATTTATAAACTTTTTTATAAAGAGCAACTTCTCTTTTTAATTAGTAACTAAATTATCTGTTCTAATGGAGGAGTAATTATGACTGTATGGGAAAAATGATAATTTTAATTCTAACTTTCTTGAATAATTTCAAAATTCCTTTCTCTACAATATCTACCAGAGTTAGTACTAAAACTTATTACTAAGCTGCATAATGCTTTCTCATTGCTTCTTTTCAACTATATATATCTTTTGGAAGAGATTGAAGTGAGAAAGTAAACATGAGCCCGAGAAAGGAAAAAAATTGAGAACATAGAAATTTCATTTGGCTAATAAACCAACATATGTGGAATCAGATCATAAAATGAACTTTTTATTACTTACAAAACATTTTAAAATGAGCACATTTATTTGCAGATTTACCTTCAAACAAGAAGAAGGAAAAAGAAGAAATGCTGATAAATTATATGAAAAAATGAGGGAGCAATTCAGAGAAAAAGAAGAGCAGTATAATAAAGAAGTTGAAATGAAACAACAACTTGAACTTCGTCTTGCAACAGTAGGTGCGGAATTGAGGACTATGAGAAATAATTTGGATCAGGTAAATCTTTGATAAAAATTGCATATTTCCATCAGTATTATTTATAATATACCCTTGATTTAATGTATATTATTTAGGTATAAAATAGATAAAAAATTTAATTTTATCCTAATAGGAAGTATAATATTTTTAGCTAAAATTATTAACTTATTGGAATTCTTGGCTTCTCATATATGCTCTCTATATATTTTCTGAATGAAGGGATAGAGGGTAAATTGAGATAAATGTGAATGTTGGCTTTTTTTTTTTAAGATTTTATTTATTTTTAGAGAGAGAGCATGAGCAAGGGAAGGAGTAAAGGGGGAGGGAGAGGGAGGGAAAAGAATCTCAAGCAGACTCTGTGCTGAATGAAGAGCCCGACTCAGGATTGGATCTTATAACCCTGAGACCATGACCTGAGCCAAAACCAAGGGTAGGACACTTAACCAACTGAGCCACCCAGGCACCCCAGTTTTGAATTTTTTATGTTAAAGTACAGGCTCAATCGCCTTGAGACTATGATGGAACTAGTTAAATGTTTTGTAAAGAAATTTTATTTTCACATACTATATCTTCTTGTATTTTTACTTTATGACAAATTTAGCTGTCATTTAAATTAAAATTTGAGTTATTCATGCAGGATAAAATCCTTGTATTTAAAAAGGCTACTTCTTTTGAACATTATTTTTAAGTTCTCTTAAACTTTTGACTTTTTTTTTTTAAAGATTTTATTTATTTATTTGGCAGAGAGATAGAGAGCACAAGTAGGCAAAGAGGCAGGCAGAGGGAGAGGGAGAAGCAGACTCTCCACTGAGCAGGGAGCCCGACGTGGGGCTCGATCCCAGGAACCTGGGAGCATGACCTGAGCCGAAGGCAGCCGCTTAACTGACTAAGCCACCTAGGCGCCCCTGACTTTTTTTTTTTTAATGGTGTGATTCAAAATCCTAATGAAAATATGTCTCTAGGTTGTGGAGGAGCGAAATGACGCTAAGTTACAACTTTCTCGAGAACAGAATGCCAGAGTATTACAAGATGGAATTCTAAAGAATCACCTTTGCAAACAAAAGGAGATAGAAGTGGGTAACAACAGAATGAATTCTGGGGTATTTTCTTTAGTTATTTTTAAGTACATGTGTGTATGTATTTATATGTATATACATTTTATTTTCTGAAATTATTATTTTTTCTCCATGTATGCATATATATATTTTTAAAACCAACACTGTAGATCATGGAAAGCATAGAGGATTTTTAAAGCATATATGTGTATGTGTGTGTGTATTTGCGGGGGCATAGTGGGTGGTGACATTTTTGGTCCAGTGGATAAAGTAATATCCTTAATTTAAATGCGTTTGTCTGCAAGAGTCAAATAGTGACATTCATCATGTCCTCATCCAAAGGAGAGGCTTTTATTATTTTCCATAAGAATTGTTGAGCTTTCTATATGCTTAAAACTATTGCTACTAACAACATATGTTTCAATTTTTGGCAGTTACTTCATCACCTCTGAATTGAAAGAGAAGTTAGCTTAACACTGCCACTGATGAACAGAAGAGTGTAGCCTGTTCAGAGACTTTCTTTTGGATTGAGTCTCTACTTTTGAGAAAAGTACCAATTTGCTCCAAGTAGTATCCTATTTCATTACAAGGCGCTTTTGAAACAATTATATGCTAATGACAACTTATTGATGAGTGTTTTATTCCTAATAAAATAGCTCAGTGTATTTTCCCCTATTTTAAACATCATGAAGAGGAAGTTAAATTTATTGCAGCAGCAAATAATCTCATGATTTTTCTAAGAGCTGTATAAATTTTACCTTATGTACCATCAGTATTTTGAAATATAAGGCTTCTTTTGTATGTATGATTTACACTAGAGAAGAGCTGCGGTTTGGTGTAAGAGACTAGTAGTGGAGGAAGAAGACCTGGGGAAAGTCCTGCAGCTCACTTAATGTTTTTAACCTCTCCATTCTAGAATTGTGATAACAAAAAGTTCACTGATGTCGGTAGAAGTGTTTATAGTACAGTGCCTAGATTTGTCAGTTATCAGTAGATGTAATTCTTATACGTGACTATAGAAATGTTAGAAAAGTAGAATTTGTATGGAATATTGTCAGGAAAAAAGAATTTTAGGAAATTGAATCTGTCAAAATAAATGTAGAGCTAGGGATTTTATTGTGGGGTAGCTGTGTTAGATATCAGACTGTAAATTCAATTTTTAGTGTAATCAGATTTATTAATCTTTTATTTCAGGCTTTCTGGGTTTGTTGAAAATCAAAGACCTTTCCAGTTCTGAGATTCTTAAAAATTCTGTCTTGGTTTCTTTTTTCCTTTCATGCATTCACACTCTTCAATTAAATTTTTGAAACTTTGGGAATTTATACTTGTATAGAGTTTGAGGTTTGGACCCAACTTTATTTTTTTCCAGTTGGGATATCCACTTACTGCAACCTATTCATTGTATAAACACAGGTTTTTCTTTAATTTCAGAGAAAATCAGGATAATGTCATTTTATTGAGTTCCAGCTAAAAGTCTCCTCTGTTTTACTTAGATATCTAATAGTCATAAAGAAGAAAAAGATCTGTTGCCTAAAACCCACTTGTGGCAGGATGAAATTGCCATGCTAAGACTGGAAATAGACACAATAAACAGTAAGAACCAGGAAATGGAAACTAAATATTGTGAAGACATTGAAATTATAAAAGAAAAGAATGTCAGTCTTCTAAAGACCATAAAACTGAAGGAGGAAACATTAACAAAAACAGTATTAGAATATAGTGGACAGATTAATGCCCTGACCACTGAGAATACAATGCTAAAGTCTAAACTGGAGAATGAAAAGCAAAACAAAGAAAGACTGGACACACAAGTTGGATCATTTCGAGCTAGACTAGCTACTGCTCTAGAGGATTATGATCAAAGTCAGGCGTCAAAAAGAGACCTAGAACTTGCTTTCCAGAGAGCAAAAGATGAATGGTTTCGTCTGCAGGACAAACTGAATTTTGATGTGTCTAACCTAAAAGAAAACAATGAGCTTCTTTCTCAAAACCTTTCTAAAGCTGAAAGTGAATTCAATACTTTAGAAATTGAGCTCCATCACACAAGAGATGCTCTCAGGGAAAAGACTTTGGTTTTAGAATGTGTACAAAGAGACCTAAGTCAAACACAGTGTCAGAAAAAGGAAATGGAACACATGTATCAAAATGAACAAGATAAAGTGAATAAATACATTGGAAAGCAGGAATCCTTAGTGGAGAGATTATCTCAACTACAAAGTGAAAATATGCTGCTTCATCAGCAACTAGATGATGCTCACAACAAAGCTGCCAGTAAAGAAAATGTAGTAATTAATATCCAAGACCAGTTTCAGGATATCGTAAAGAAACTTCAAGCTGAAAGTGAAAAACACGGTCTTTTGCTGGAAGCAAGCAATAGAGAGTTAATCAATGAATGTAATCTTTTAAAAGAAAGAATATATCAGTATGAAAAGGAGAAAGTAGAAAGAGAAGTAAGTATCCAGAAAGATAAATATTTTTCAAGCTTTCTAAGAGAAAATTCATATTTTTAGAGAGAAAGAGTGCACCTGCACAAGAATGGGAGTGGGGCAGAGGGAGAGGGAGAGAGAATCCCAAGAGGTCTCCACATCAGAGAACTCCACCTCATGACCCTGAGATCGTGACCTGAATGATTATTGCTGAATTTTGAATCTAGTTGAATATAAAAAATATATAGACTATGATTCAGCATAACTTGTATCCAGCAAATAAAAATTAGACTTGAGAGGGGCTTTAATTTGAATAAAATTGTTGTGTCATCTATGAAAGTTTAAGAGGTTAAGTTATAAATTGTTAATAGTAGGCTGATACTAATAATTTAGTCTTATACTGCTAAAATAATAATTTTAATCTTTGTCACTACATTTTAATACCATGATGAACAGATAAATGGAAATGTTCATACCTGCAATGAGCATGTTGAAATTGAGATTCAATTAAGTGGATTCACTTGACGGTTTACTCCAGATTTCCCACATGAACTGAAGTGTAGATGCTATCTCTCAGTACTTTTCCTCTGGTAGCTTTTTATACATTTTAGGTTGGAATAATTTTATTTTTATTTATATAAATTTGAATTTTTAGTCTGAAATCGTGTATCTTATGACCTTTTAACCCTTTGCAGGCACTTTTCATTAAATCATAATTTGGGACAACTGTGGTGAGCTTTAGCAAAACTGTTTGATTTAATGTTCCCACTGCTATTTATAATTTTTTAAGGCAATTTTACCAATAATTTGCTTATTTCAAAGCTCAATGACTATCATTTGGGCATAAGTTTGTCCAAAACAAAGAGAATTGATCTGCATTGGTGGTATAGTGCTGAGCATAGCTGCCTTCCAAAACAAAGAGAATTGTATCTGTAATATATTAATTTGGCATTGGATCTCCATTTTCAGACTAATGGGGGGTGGCAGGATTCTTGTATTGTAGCAGGAATGGAGGTCAGGGAGGGAGGTGAAAGCCAGGTTATCTAGGGCCTTGAAGCCCATTAGCATGACTTCACTTTTGTTCTGAGATAGTAATGTATTGGAAGGATTTGAGCAGAGGATTGAATATGTCAGGAACTTTGACATTAATTTAAGCCTCTAATAAAAAAGAGGGAAACCATGTCATCATGTAGAATTTACCACTGCTAGGCCCACCTATATACCCATTTCTTTTTGAGACTTCAGTAGGGTGGGAAGCTTTGCAGATTCATCAACAAGGAATGGAGAGTGGGGCTGAATTAATTATCTAAGTAACATAACACTGACTAGGCAGGAGGATAACACCTGTATGTGGTGATATTTTTTGAAGTACATATGTTAGTTATATATTATTAACATAACTTCATATAAGATAATTTATAAAATCAGTAACAGAAACGTCTTATTAGGTAACTGTGAGACACCTTCAACTAGAACTGGCTGATGCCCTAAAAAAACAATCTATGTCAGAAGCTTCGCTGGAGGTTACATCACGTTGCCGTATTAATTTAGAAGATGAGACACAGGATTTGAGGAAGAAATTAGGTCAAATCAGAAGTCAGGTATGTATTAAATGTAGCATGTCAACAGTTAATCTGTAACAGGTTAATATAAAGTGTTTTAGGATGCTAATTTCCATGGAACATTTTCTTTTGTATTTACATTATAATTTAGTGTAATTTTAGTATGTTCACAATGCACTGTGTCTCTAACTTTGACTTTCATTCTGCTATTTGTGTTATACATTTTTTTTTCTTACAGTATTTACCCTTAGGAAAGTTGAAACTGATTCATCATTCCTCACAGAAATTGAGGGACTTTTTTTTCCTACTGTACAATTTTTTTTAAAGATTTATGTATTATTTGAGAGAGAGCGAGAGTGCGTGCGCAGGCACATGCGTGAATGGGTGGAGAGGCAGAGGGAGAGGGAGAGAATCTCGAGCAGACTCCCTGCCCAGCACAGAGCCCCACGCCAGCTCAATTCCATGATCCTGAGCTGAAATCATGAGTTGGATGGTTAACCAACTGAGCCACCCAGGTGCAATGTTTTTTAATGATATCTCTGTTACCATGATGAGGTGAGCCATATAAAATCAGAAGATAATCTTTAATGGAATGTTTCAGACAATGGTCTTATTTCTCATGTTCACTTTTATGAACGGATATAGAATCTGTACTGATTTTAGGATAACTTGTACAGAAAAGTCATTTTACAAACCAGTTGAACTTAGGCATTTCCTTCATTTTCTTTTCCTTTTAGATATATTGTAAATGCATAGAAATATTCAGATCATGTGTAGTATATACACCCAAAAGAGAGAATTAAGAAATTAAGAATGGGTCCTTCCATTGGTTTCTTTTTTTTTTAAGATTTTACTTATTTGACAGACACAGCGAGAGAGGGAACACAAGCAGGGGAGTGGGTGAAGGAGAAGCAGGCTTCCCGCCGAGCAAGGAGCCTGATGTGGGGCTTGATCCCAGGACCCTGGGACCATGACCTGAGCCGAAGGCAGCCATTTAATGACTGAGCCACCCAGGCGCCCCCATTGGATTTTTTAAAAACTTTATTGAGATATAATGCACATACCATACAATTCACCCAGTTAACATGTATAGTTCAGTGTTTCTGATCATATTCATAGAGTTGTGCAACTATCACTGCCATCAAGTAGAACATTTTCATCACCCTGAAAAGAAACCTTTAGCCCTTGAGCCCCCAGCCTCAGGCAACCACCAGTCTACTTCCAGCCTCTATAGAGTTGCCTATTCTGAATATTTCATATAAAGGGGGGGTCACACAATGTGTGGTCCTTTGTGACTAGCTTCTTTTACTTAATGTTTTCAGGGTTCATCTGTGTTATAGCATATATCAGTGCTTCATTTTTTTTTTTTAATTGTCCAACAGTACTCCATTGTGGGCCAAAACCCTTGTTCATTCATCATTTGATGCACCTTTGGGTTGTTTCCCACTTTATGGCCATTAATAATGCTGCTCTGAACGTTGATTTAATTGTTGTCTGGACATCTGTTTTTATTTCCCTGCCATCAGATTTTTTCCTCTGAGTTAATTGGGTTGATTTCACCATCTCTCAGCCTTTTATTTATGCTGTCCTTTCTGTCCTTTTAGTTTCCCTTCCTCTTGCCTAATCCTACACTATTCAGACCTGGCTCATAGTCTCTCATTCTCCTTGAAGCTCTCTCTGACTATTCTAATTCCCACTGACTTTACTCTCTTCACAGTTGTCTCATCTAGTCTATGCAGAACAATTTAGTCCTTTATTTTACATTGGTTTTATTTTTTTCATGATAGATAATTTTGTCTATGTACACATTTATCTAAGGGGCAAAATATGGGATATGCATGGTACCTATCCTTGTATAAATTGAGAATATTTTTACAGTGTTTAGGATAAAATTAAGTACTTTATACCATATCAATAATTTCTGATTGAAAGCATTGACATAACAAAGCTTTTATTCTAAACGTATTTTAAGCAGTTAAATGTAAAATTGAAAGCATTTAATCTGACAGAGGAGAAGTGTTCAGTCAAATGCTTGTTTCTCCCGCCTCACTGTGGAAAACCCGTCTAAATTTGCCTTTGTTCATTTTGCAGCCAGTACTGAGATTACTTTACCAACTATAAAGCTCCGGGTACAGCTTTTTTTTTTTTTTTTTTTTTTTTACCTTTCCTTTTTGAAAGTTTGTTTGTTTGTGTATTTATTTATTTATTTATGTAATTTCTACACCCATTGTGAGGCTTGGACTCATGAGCCCAAGGTCAAGAGTCACGTTCTTCCCACTGAGCCAGCCAGGCGCCCCTGCGGACAGTTTTTTCTCATATGCCATACCAGGTAGCCTTAATGTATTCATCAGAGTACTTGCTAAAGCAGTGTAACAGAGACAGTTGTTAAGATAATATAAACATGACATGATTTGGGAATGTTGATTTAGCAAGAGTCCATTATTTCCACGTCAGTGGCTTTACCTTGCCTCTGATGGTCATATAAATATTTATTACTCAGTCTAGGAGGTACTATTTGCACTGTAGTCCATGAGATTGTCCACTGAGTAGAGAGGAAGGAAGTTAAAATTATTATAAGTGGAAAAAAGTACTGTTAGCTAGTGGAATTGGTAAAAGTTTTTTGAAGTGTGGAGGATGTATTCTGGGCCTCATGCTCCCCATTTGCTGCCACTTTCAGTGGTGTGAAGAACGATTTCAGTATAACTTGTATGAGAGACCACTTTCATTGGCCTACCATCTGCCTAAAATATGAAATATTATTAGAACATAACCTATAGCAACAACAATAATGCTAATTGCAGACAGAATCTGGTATGTGCCACATACCCTTCTAAATAGTTCATGTATAGGGGCACCTGGGTGGCTCAGTCGTTAAGCGTCTGCCTTCGGCTCAGGTCATGATCCCAAGGTCCTGGGATCGAGCCCCGCATCGGGCTCCCTGCTCGGCGGGAAACCTGCTTCTCCCTCTCCCACTCCCCCTGCTTGTGTCCCCTCTCTCGCTGTTTCTCTCTCTCTGTCAAATAAATACAATCTTTAAAAAATAAAAATAAAAATAAATAGTTCATGTATACTTCCTAAATTAATCTTCCCAACATCCCAGTGTGTAGATACTATTTTTATCTTCATTTTACGAAGAAGAAACTGAGACACAGAAATTTTAAGTAATTTGTTCAGGTCACACAGCTAATACCCAGTGTTCAGACCCCAGGCATTCTGGTTCCTACGAAGATAATGCCTCTCATACTATTCCATGAAATATCTAGTTGTCACTGAAAGCAACATGTTAACTTTTATAATCACTGGAACAGCCATGGTCATTCACATATGTGAATATTTAAAAGTAGAATGGATGTGGTACTTCGAATACAAAAACAGAAATGTTTACCATAAGGTAATTTCGTATCTTTCCCCCTTTGACCAATATATAAATTTGTAGGTTTAGCTGATAAAATATAATTTAAAAACATTAAAAACGTGACATTTTAGTAACTAGAGAAGTCAGCAAACTTTTCTGTAAGGGGATTGTAAATATTTTATTTTATTTTAAGATTTTATTTATTTGAGAGAGAGAAGGAACAGCGGGGAAGGGCAGAGGGAGAGAGAGAGAGAGAAGCAGACTCCCTGTAAATATTTTAGGCTTCGTAGGCCATAGGTCTCTGTTGCAGCAGTTCAAATCTGCTGTAGCCATAAAGCAGTATGTAGAGGAGAGTGTGGCTGTGTCCACTAAAATTTTATTTACAAAAACAGCTGATGGTGGTTTTATACTAGATTGCCAGTAGTTAAAAGTATTTCTTTTTTTTTTCTTTTTTAGTTGCAAGAAGCACAAGATCGACATGCAGAGGCTGTAAGATGTATTGAGACGTCGAAAGATCACGTGCAAAAGTACAATTTAAAGCAGCACAGAAAATACTTGAGTATTTATAAAGCAGAGAAGCAGTGTAGGATGAGAAATATATCAGTTATGATAATAAGTACATCATTGTTAAGCTGGATAAAACTTCCAGCTTTGCGCTATTTGGAAATGCATAAATTTTGCATATTATCTTTAAATTTTGCACATTAACTATAAAACACAACCAGAAAAATGGCACAATTGCCAAATCTTCTACTTTTTAAATTTTTAAGAATTTATGTAAGACCGTCAGATGTTTGTTTAGAAATTATACGGTACTTTTAAAATTTATGTGTGAGAATAATTTTAAAATATTCATTTTAGGCTTGAAGTTGAAAATGCCAAGTTAAAAGTTACAGTCAAAAAACAAGCGTGCAAAATTGAACAACTTCAGGAAAACCTGTTAAGTACAAGTTTGGTAAGTCAGTCTCTTAATTTCTGTCCTACTGAAAAGGAATTTTTATTTCTCTAGTAGTAGTATATAAGACCATTTTGGATAATATGAAAATTCTCACTAATAAAAATGTTTATTGTATTCATATTGTTGCTACTTGCTACTGGTAGTATAATTCCTCTTTATAGATGAAGTTGACTGAATTCATAAATTAATAATTTTTATAGTAAGATTGTAATAAAAAAGATTGTGGTAGTCTAAGATAAGCAATATTTTATACATACCACATTTTATTTATCTATCTGGCAGTGGACAATTGAGTTTTTCTACCTTTTGGCTACTGTTAGTAATGCTGCTGTGAATATTGGCATACAAACGTCCGAGTCCCTACTAATATTTTTCAGTATGTTTAAAAAACCGAAACTTTGAGTCATAATTTGATATTGAATTCTGACTTTCTCTTGTAATCTAAACCCTTCCGTGAGATTTGAGAATGGATTACTTTCATGATAATTTGTTGTGATTTGTAATTATAAATTTGTAATTTGTTGACTTCATCAAGAATGACTACTAGATCATTATGCAAACATTTTTCTCAAAGGAATATATTTTTCTCTTTGTTGGATTTTGAAAAGGAAAAGAGATGCCAGTGAAAAAGTGGAAATGACTGCTCAATCAGGGCCTTACATAGTAACATAGTGCTCCTAGCATTCACTGCAAGTTCAGGAACTTTTTTTTTTTTTTCATTAATTTGAGTTAATCAGCCTTTCAGAGATTTAGCAATCGAATCTCAGAAAAGATTAATGTGCAATCCGGGATTACAACTTATTGATACGTAGTGCAAACTATATAACTATTTACTAAGCAGAACCGGATTATCATGCCATTTATACCCTCCTTCATAGGAGAGGCTACCAATGATTTAAGATGAGAAGACTGCATTGTGAGTCCTAGGTTGGAACAATGAGGTAGATGCACCTACCACTAGTTTCTTTTAGTCACAGAAGCTGCATCCTTGCAAATTTCATTATACAGCTATACCTATCAGGGGAACTAGCACATTCTGTTGACTGGTCCTTTTTGTGGCCAAAGAAACATCGAAAGTTTCTAAAGTCAGACGATCATCAAAACTGTAATGGGGACTGCATGGGAATCAAAAATTATTTTTTTTCTAGATTTCCTATAAATTAGTCACATTGTATTACTATAGTTTTCATTGAGCAAGTAAGGTGACGATATGTGAATGAGAATGCCAGGAGTTGTCCCCCTACGGTGTCATATAGAAATCTATTAAGGAAGCTATCAAATCTTGTAAAGTTTGTAAGAATATCCGTAGGTATTCTGTAGATTCCAGTGGAAATGAATTAGGGTTGTGACATAAAATTATTAGCCACTTTAAGGTCTACCCTGTGAAACAAACACTTAGCTTTCAACCAACTCAGTCCATAGTCCTAACATCTCTAGAAGGATTTTATCTCATGAATCCCCAGGCCAGAGACTACCTGGGTTAAGATATTTGATGGACATAGTTTTGAGGTGAAGTCTGGATTGGGAAGAAGAGATAGCTCTAGGCTGACTTAAGCTTCCAAACAATATAGTCAAGTATGTGTCTGAAAAGAACTTCAGAAGAAGACTTCCATAAGATCCAATCTCTATGGAATAGGAAATTATTCAAAAGAAAACAAAGGCAAACAATTGATAGTCTGACCGTTGGGAGAAACATTTGCATCAGAAAAGAAAAGCAAGACAGAGTATGGTGGTCAGCATCCTAAGGGTAAGGGTGCCCCCTGAGATGACAAAATAACAATACACTCAAAGTAATACCAAAAAGAGTCAACATAAAATGTACAAAGTTAGCTATCTAGGGGTACCTGGGTGGCTCAGTCAGTTAAGCGCCTGCTTTCGGCTCAGACCATGATCTCAGGGTCCTGAGATCGAGCCCTGCTCAGCTGGGAGTCTGCTTCTCCCTCTCCCTCTGCTCCTTCCCCTATTCATGCACTCTCTATTTCAAATAAATAAATTTTTAAAAAATTTAAAAAAATTAGCTGTCTATAAAGGTAATCCACATCAGGTAATGGTTTTTGAGTGTGTGGTTGAGAATATTGTCTATGAGGAACTAGAAGGAAGATCAAAAAGTAGAGATGACCTCAGTAAAGGGGTCAAGGCTGGAAATGTAGATTAAAGAATCTGGTTTTGAAGCCTTGAGATTTAACGAAGTCTGAGAGGATTTGATAAGAGGAATAGCAAAGGTCAGGGACTAACCACGGTTGCTGTCATTTAGAAATAAAATGGGTTTAGAGAGCAGAGGGAGGGCATAGTCATTGTTTTCAGCTGTTGCTGAGAAGTAAAGCAGGATAAAGACTTTAAAAAAAAAGATCCTTGATGACCCTCAGAATTTTTTAGTGGAATTCCAGGATTGAAACTTGATTTTAATGTAAAAGAAGAAAATAAGTGTTGGAAAGATGAATCTGTGGATGAGATGACACATTAAAGAATGCTCAAGTCCAGTGAAAGGGGAGAAGCAGGATGATAGAAAAAGCAGCAAGAGTGAAGCAAAAGTTTTTATGTAATATCGAGAAGACTTAAACTTTATTTAAAGAGAAAGGTAGTTAATAGAACAGAAGAAATTGAAACCTTGCGGAGATGCTTGCAATGCTTGCAGAGAAGGAGAGTATCTCATTCTAAAGTCAGACGATCATCAAAACTGTCATGGGGACTGCATGGGAATTTTTCAGAGATTATCTTAAAAAGGTATGATCTCACAAAACCCAGAGTATCTTAAACTTTGGATGAAAATATTTCTAGGGCATCTTTAGAAACTAAAATGTAAATATAACCACTTTTTAAAATTTTTCATTAACAGTATTAATATGGGTAAGAACCTCTGTATTTAACAAGTAAATTCTGGCAGTTTAAATTCTGGAAAAAATAATGATGAAAATGTAAAATCAGTTTAAGCTGTTTTTAAGAAAGGTCCTTATATTTGAAATTTGTATTTATTGGCATCAGGTTTATAAAACTATATTATGTAAAACTTAAAATTATAAATTTCAAACTACATTATATAAATTTAAAATTATAAATTTATAGAATTTATAAAATGTAGTTTATGAGCCTTTCTAAACACTTTATTACTTATGAATTCATGAGAAACAATATTTTATGATAGAAGAATGAGTATCTTGTTTTTCAAATATAATTTTCTTTAAAAAATTTTTTCAAAGTCTGATGAAAAGGGACAGATAAAGAAATTGATTGAGTTGAAACAATCTCTGGAATGTAGTTTGGATCAAGAAATGAAGAAAAATGGTGAATTAGAAAAAGAGATGACTAGGTAAGATTGTAATATTTCAGATAATTTTAACCATTCATTAACTGATTTAACTGTAATTTTACTTTATTAAATACAAATTCTTGGCAAAATATTACACTTACTCTTTAATGATTCCTTAAATAATAACAACAGTTCCTTTAACAATAACAACTGTAAGTTTCATTGTCCATCTTGAAGAGTTTCTGCAAGATATCTTTGTTCTTTGGCAATATTTCCTGTTAATAGTGTTCTTCCCTTCCAACAAGTATTTTAATATCTAAAAACCTATGTCACTGTTTAATCATATCAAAATTTATCTTGGTTTGGCTTATATATATATATTTTTTTATATTATTTTTTAAATTTAAATCAGTTAACCAACATAAAGTATATTAATTTCCAAGGTAGAGTTCAGTGATTCATCAGTCTTATATAACACCCAGTGCTAATTACATTAGGTGCCCTCCTTAATGTCCACCATCCAGTTACCCCATCCTTCTCCCCTCCTCCGCTCCAGCAACCCTCAGTTTGTTTCCTTTGATTAAGAGTCCCTTGTGATTTGTCTCCCATTCTAATTTCATCTTGTTTTATTTTCCCCTCCCTTCCCCTATGCTCCTCTGTTTTGTTTCTTAAATTCTACATAAGAGTGAAATCAAATGATAATTATCTTTCTCTGACTGACTTATTTGGCATTATACCCTCTAGTTCCATCCACGTCATTGCATGATTTCATGTTTTTTATTGGCTGAGTAATAGTCCATTGTATATATCTACACATCTTCTTTATCCATTCATCTGTCAATGGACATTGGGGCTCTTTCCAGTTTGGCTATTGTGGACATTGCTGCTAAAAACATTGGGGTGTAGGTGCCCCTTCGGATCACTACATTTGTATCTTTGGGGTAAATCCTTAGTAGTGCAATTGCTGGGTCATTGGGTAGCTCTATTTTCAACTTTTTGAGGAACCTCCATACTGTTTTCCAGAGTGCCTGTACCAGCTTACAGCCCAGCAGCAGTGTAAGACGATTCCCCGTTGTCTGCATCTCCACCAACATCTGTTGTTTCTGACTTGTTCATTTTAGCCATTCCAACAGGTGTGAGGGGATACCTCCTTGTGGTTTTGATTTGTATTTATTTCCCTGATGCCAAGTGATGTTGGGCACTTTTCCATGTGTCTGTTGACCATTTGAATGTCTTCTTTGGAGAAATGTCTGTTCACGCCTTCCACGCGTTTCTTCACTGGATTATTTGTTCTTTGGGTGTTGAGTTTGATAAGTTCTTTTATATAGATTTTGCATACTAACCCTTTATCTGATATGTCATTTGCAAATATCTTCCCCGATTCTGTCAGTCGTCTTTTGGTTTTGTCGACTTCTTCCTTTGCTGTGCAAAAGCTTTTTATCTTAATGAAGTCTTTGTTTCCCTTGCCTTTGGAGACGTGTCTAGCAAGAAGTGGCTGCAGTCCAGGTCACAGAAGTTGCTGCCTGTGTTCTCCTCTAGGATTTTGATGGGTTCCTGTCTCACATTTAGGTCTTATATCCATTTTGAGTCTATTTTTGTGTATGTTGTAAGAAAATGGTCCAGTGTCGTTCTTCCGCCTGAGGCTGTCCAATGTTCCCAAAACCATTTGTTGAAGACACTTTCTTATTCCATTGGCCGTTCTTTCCTGCTTTGTCAAAGATTAGTTGACCATAGAGTTGACGGTTCGTTTTTGGGTTCTCTGTTCTGTTTCATTGGCCGATGTGTCTGTTTTTGTGCCAGTACCATACTGTCTTGATGATTACAGCTTTGTCGTAGAGCTTGAGGTCCAGAATTGTGATGCCACCAGCTTTGGTTTTCTTTTTCAACATTCCTTTGGCTGTTCGGGGTCTTTTCTGGCTCCGTACAAATTTTAGGATGATTTGTTCCAGCCCTGTGAAACAAGTTGATGGTATTTTGATAGAGATTGCATTGAATGCACAGGTTCCTCTGTGTAGCGGTAGCATAGACATTTTAACAAATTTGTTCTTCCAATCCATGAACATGGAGTATTTTTCCATTTCTTTGTGTCTTCCTCAGTTTCTCTCATGAGTGTTCTATAGTTTTCAGAGTACAGATACTTTGCCTCTTTGGTTAGGTTGATTCCTAGGTATCTTAGGTTTTTGGTGCAGTTTTAAATTAGTTGGACTCCTTAATTTTTCTTTCTTCTGTCTCATTGTTAGTGTATAAAAATGCAACTGATTTCTGTGCATTAATTTTTATATCCTGCCGCTTTGCTGAATTCCTGTATGAGTTTTAGCAATTTTGGGGTGGAGTCTTTGGGTTCTCCACATAGAGTATTACATCACCTGCGAAGAGTGAGAGTTTGACTTCTTCTTTGCCGTTTCCGATGCCTTTTATTTCTTTTTATTGTCTGATTGTTGAGGCTAGGACTTCTAGTACTATGTTGGACAACAGTGGTGAGAGTGGACATCCCTGCTGTGTTCCTGACCTTAGGGGAAAAGCTCACAGTTTCTCCCCATTGACAAAGATATTTGCCGTGGGCTTTTCATAGATGGCTTTTATGGTATTGAGGTATGTGCCCTCTATCCCTGCACCGTGAAGAGTTTTAATTAAGAAAGCATGCTGTACTTTGTCAAATGATTTTTCTGCATTTATAGAGGGGATCATATGGTTCTTGTCCTTTCTTTTATTAAAGTAGTGTATCACACTGATTATTGATTTGCAGATGTTGAACCACCTTTGCAACCCAGGAATAAGTCCCACTTGGTTGTGGTGAATAATCCTCTTAATGTACTGTTGCCTCCTATTGGCGAGTATCTTGATGAGAATTTTTGCATCCGTGTTCATCAGGGATATTGGTCTGTAATTCTCCTTTTTGGTGAGGTCTTTGGTTTGGGGATCAAGGTAATGCTGGCGTCATAGAAAGAGTTTGGAAGTTTTCCTTCCATTTCTATTTTTTGAAACAGCTTCAGAAGAATAGCCATTAATTCCTCTTTAAGTGTTTGTTAGAACTCCCCAGGGAAGCCATCCGGCCCTGGAGTTTTGTTTGTTCGAAGATTTTTGATTACTGCTTCAATTTCCTTGCTGGTTGTGGGTCTGTTCGGGTTTTCTCTTTCTTCCTGTTTCAGTTTTGGTAGTTTCTACCTCTCTAGGAATTCATCCATTTCTTCCAGATTGCCTAGTTGGTTGGCATATCGTCGTTCCTAATATGTTCTTAAAATTGTTTGTATTTCCTTGGTGTTGGTTGTGATCTCTCCTCTGTCAATTCATGATTTTATTTATTTGTATCCTTTCTTTTCTTTTTGCTACGTCTGGCCAGGGGTTTATCGATCCTATTAATTCTTTCAAGGAAGCAGCTCCTAGTTTCGTTGCTGTGTTCTACTGTTCTTTTGGTTTCTATTTCATTGATTTCTGCTCTGATCGTTATTAATTCTCTTCTGCTGGGTTTTGGCTTTATTTGCTGTTCTTTCTCCAGCTCCTTTAGGTGTAAGGTTAGGTTGTGTATGTAGGACCTTTCTTGTTTCTTGAGAAAGGCTGTTGTCGCTCTGTACTTCCCTCCCCGAACTGCCTTTGCTGCATCCCAAAGTTTTGGAACAGTTGTGTTTTCATTTTCCTTTCTTTCCATGAATTCTTTTAGTTCTTCTTTAATTTCCTGTTTGACCCATTCATTCTTTAATAGGATGCTCTTTAACTTCCATGTATTTGAGTTCTTTCCGAATTTCCTCTTGTGATTGAGTTCAAGTTTCAAGGAATTGTGGTCTGAACCTATGCAGGGAATGATCCCATACTTTTGGTACCGGTTGAGACCTGATTTGTGACCCAGTATGTGATCTCTTCTGGAGAAAGTTCCATGTGCGCTCCAGAAGAATGTGTATTCTGTGGCTTTAGGTTGGAATGCTCTGAATGTATCTGTGAAGTCCATCTGGTCCAGTGTCAACCTCGGAGAGTCATGGATGTGGGGTGGCGAAGGAACTGAGGAAAAGAGATGACAGTAGAGTGAGGCAGAGGGGACCCCGAGCAAGCAGACCAAGGTTCCGAGGTTTATTTTCCATAATCTTATATACCTTCTACAGCGATATAGAGATATAATGATTTACAGCAGGGGCTTAGTAAGGCACATTCTTCCATGTACACAGGATTAGTCCCGCGTGTATGATAAGAATCTTTAAAGCAGGACAAGGGAACAAAGAGGGGAGTGCACAGTGTGCTATTTACACGGCCAGGGAACAAAGAGGAGACTGCACAGTGTGCTATTTACAGGGCCAGGGAACCAAGAGGGGAGTGCACAGTGTGCTGTTTATAGGTGGCTTCCTATCTACAAAACATCTTCTGCTGCATACTTTAGAACAGACCGCACATATCCCAAGGGCATTTCACTCTGATCCTTTTGGCTTATTTTTAACCATGGAATCTTGAGATTTCTCAGAGATCTTGGAGTCTGAACGAACATGCACCAGTGGTTGTTGTGGCGTTCTGTTTCCCACAGTCCAGTGTGTCATTCACTGTTATTACTGTATCATCATCGTGTTTCTTTAATTTGTTATTAATTGGTTTATGTCATGGGCTGCTCCCATGTTAGGGGCACACATATTTACAATTGTTAGATCTTCTTGTTGGATAGACCCCTTTAAGTCATTATGATAGTGTCCTTCCTCATCTCTTATTACAGTCTTTGGTCTAAAATCTAATTTGTCTGGTACAAGGATTGCTACCCCAGCTTTCTTTTGATGTCCATTAGCGTGATAAATAGTTTTCCACTCCCTCACTTTCAATCTGGCGGTGTCCTTGGGTCTAAAATGAGTCTCTTGCAGACAGCATATCGATGGGTCTTGCTTTTTTATCCAATCTGATACCCTGCGTCTTTTGATTGGGACATTTGGCCCATTTACATTCAGACTAACTATTGAAAGATATGAATTTAGTGCCATTGTAATACCTGTAACGTCACTGTTTCTGTATATTGTCTCTGTTCCTCTCTGATCTGTGTTACTTTGGGGCTCTCTCTTTGCATAAAGGATCCCCTTTAATATTTCTTGCAGGGCTGGGTTAGTGATCACAAATGTTTTAGTTTCTGTTTGTCCTGGAAACTCTTTCTCTCTCCTTCAAGTTTGAATGACAGCCTTGCTGGATAAATGAGGTATTTTTGTCTGCATATTTTTCTCGTTTAGCACCCTGAATATATCATGCCAGTCCTTTCTGGCCTGCCAGGTCTCTGTGGTTACTGCCACTCTAATGTTTCTACCATTGTCGGTTAAGGACCTCTTGTGCTGAGCTGCTTTCAGGATTTTCTGTTTGACTCTGAAATTTGCAGCCCTCACTACTATTATGTCAAGATGTGGACCTGTTTTTATTGATGTTGAAGGGGGTTTTCTGTGCCTCCTGGATTTGAATGCCTGTTTCCTTCCCCTGATTAGGGAGGTTCTCCACTATATCCTCTCAAATATACCTTCTGCCACCCCCGCTTCCTCGTCTTCTGGGATCCCAATTATTCTACTATTGTTTTGCTTTATGGTATCACTTGTGTCTTGAAATTTCACCTCGTGATCCAGTCGTTTATCTCTCTTTTTCCCCAGCTTCTTTATTCTCCGTCATTTTGTCTTCTGTATCACTACTTCTCATTTCTGCCTCTTTTATCCTAGCAGTTAGAGCCTCTATTTTTTTTAGAGCCTCTATATTTGATTGCATCTCATTAATAGCCTTTTTGATATCTACTTGATTACATTTTAGTTCTTTTATTTCTTCAGAAAGGGATTCTCTAGTGTCTTCTATACTTTTTTCAAGCCCAGCTAGTATCTTTATCATCGTTATTCTGAACTCTAGTTCTGACCTCTTATATTCATACAAATTAGGTCCTTAGCAGTCATTACTGCCTCTAGTTCTCTTATTTGAGCTGAGTTTATATGTCTTGTCATTTTGTCCAGAGGTAGATGAATGAGTGAACAAAATACTAAAAGAGCAACAACAACCCCAGTGAAATATACACTAAACAAATTAGAGGAGACCCAGAACCAAAAGAAAAAAGAATATAATCAGGTGAACAGAACAGAGAAATACACTGGATCCTGTGTGTATTTGGGTCTGTTTTTTAGAAAACTACATCCCAAAATTGTAAAGAAAGAAAAACTTATATATATATATATATATATACAAAAATAAAATTAAATACAATGAAAGGATAGAATGTAAGTGTAAAAATGAAAGTTAAAAAAGACTTGCAGAAAGTGGTTGCTTTTCTTTTTTTTTTATTACTAACATACAGTGTATTATTTGTTTCAGGGGTACAGATCTGTGATTCATCAGTCTTACATAATACACAGTGGTCACCACAACACATACCCTCCCCAAACGTGGTCGCTTTTCTATTTGTAGAATTGCGGCAATTCTTTTCTTAGATCTCCAGTTGAGTTCACAGGTGTTCAAAATCATTTTATACCTATCGAGTGAGTTCCAGACCACACAAAACTAAGCTCTCCTACTCCTTCACCATCGTTTTTGATTCAACTTGCTTATATTTTCTTTCTGCATTTTTTAATTATAAAATATACAGAGAAAAATATATGTCTGACTTAAAGAAGAATAAAATTAGCAATCATGCTTTTACCACTCAGATTAAAAAAAAATAAAAAGAGTTTTTTCCAATGTCTGTTGCTCCCGAAGGGCTCCCTTTCTGTTTTTTTGCTGAGTACTTAAATTTGTTCTCTGATACTCTCTCATTTAACTGTCTTTCTCTGCATTGTTTTGCAACCCTTTCACTTTGTTAACAGTGTCCTAGCCAAGATATGTGACTTCTTTCCTGAAACAGTCTCATAGACCATCACACATTATCTCTTTGCTGATTTCCTTTCTTCTAAAGCTTTGTCTCTTCATTTTTCCTCTCAACTCAGACTTTAAAGATTTTTCTTTCTTGTTTTTATGTGAGTGATCTCCTTTGATGTTTTTTGTATGTATTTTCTTTTCTTCTTGTAGACTGTGGTTAGTGGGTACCAAAATGTATTTTTGTGTCTTTTTAAAACATTCATGGATAAGTATGCTTTTCTTCTTCACCTTGGATACTGGTCTCTGGTTTATAGTCACTATTTAATAATAGATGATTCTATTAAGATACTGAAAATAAATATTAATAACTTATGTATAAGAACTCTTAATATAGTTACAGTATTAATTCTGCCAGTTGTGTCACAAAAATTTTCTTCATATTTTTTACCTGAGATTATAATTTAGTTAGTATGTTCTTAAACAATGTGAGATTGGGACAAATGAGAGATCATAATTTATAGATTTGTTTATATGATAGAACATATTATCTATTTAAACAATTATTAAATATTTACTCTTAAAAAAACCTGACTTACTCATTCTATACCTTCCGCAGATTTAAGAAACTCTTAAACGTGACAAGGAGAAAGTTAAGTGAATATGAAGATGGGGAGCTTACTTTCCCTGGAAATTCAAAAGCCAATCAAATTGAAATGGATAGTCAGATTGATATGCTAAAACAGAAGGTAATTTTTAATTAGTTTTGGGACTCCAAAATCATTTAATTTTGGGAAATAAGTCACTCAGTGCTTTGAGCAATGAAATGTTTTCTATTAATTTTATATACGTGCTACATTTTTTTTTTTTTGGTAACAGCTTTATTGAGATAAAATGAACGTAATATGCATATTCAAAGAGTACCACAATCAATTTTAGAACATTTTTGTCACCCTGTAAAGAAGCCCTGTACCTTTTACCTGTCACCCTATGCTAGGTTCCCCTTTCCTACTCTCCTTAGCCCTAGGGAACCATTACTTACTCTCTGTCTCTATAAATTTGCCTATTTTGGACATTTCATATCAATGGAATCACACAATATGTGTCCTTTGGGACTGCCTTCTTTCATTTAGTATAGTATTTTCAAGTTATACCTATTTTGTAGCACGTGTCAGTACTTTATTTCTTTTTATTGCTGAATAATATCCCAGTATAGGGACATACCACATTTTATTTATTCATTTATCAGTTGGTAGACCTTTAGATTGTTTTGCTTTTTGTTAATAATGCTATTGTACACACACATGTACAAGTTTTTGTGTGAATATGTTTTCATTTCTCTTGGGTATATACTTAAAAATGGAATTGCTGGGTCATATGGTAACTCTCTTTAACCTTTTCTTTTTTTTTTTTTTAACCCTTTGAGGAACTGCCACACTGTTTTTGCAGCATGGCTGCACCATTTTACATTTTCATCAGCAGTGTTCGAAGGTTCTCATTTTTCGTGATTTTTGCCAGTGTTTGTCATTATCTGTTGTTTTTATTATAGCCATCCTAGTGGGTGGGAAATGGCATCTTGTGGGGTTTTTTGTTTGTTTGAAGTTTTAAAATTCTAGTTAGTTAACATATTGGTTTCAGGAGTAGACTTTAGTGATTCATCACTTACATACAACACCCAGCGCTCATCACAACAAGTACATCATTCATCTAGCCCACCCCCCATCCACCTCCACTACAGCAACACTTAGTTTTTTCTCTATAGTTAAGAGTCTTTTATGGTTTGCCTCCCTTTCTCTTATTTTCTTCCCCCTTTCCCCTGTGTTCATCTGTTTTGTTTTTTAAATTCCACATATGAGTAAAATCATAGGGTATTTGTTTTTCTCTGACTGACTTGTTTGGCTTAGCATAATACACTTGATGAGTTCCATCAATCTTGTGGCTTTGATTTGCATTTTTCTTAAAGCTAATGATGTTGAGGGACACCTGGATGGCTCAATTAATTAAGGTCTGCCTTCCGCTCAGGTCATGACCCCAGGATCCTGGGATTGAGCCCCACATCTGGCTCCCTGCTCAGCAGGGAGCCTGCTTCTCCCTCTCCCTCTGCAGCTCCCACTGCTTGTTCTCTCTCTCTCTATATCAAAGAAAGAAATAAAACGTTAGAAAAAAAAACTAAACAAAAACTAATGATGTTGAGTATCTCATCTTTTTATGTGGTTATTATCCATTTCTATATCTTCCTTAACGAATGAATCAGTTCTTTTGACCATTTCTTTATTGGATTGTCTTTTCATTATTTTAAGAGTTATTTATATATATCCTAAATACAAATCCCTTATCAGATATAGGCTTTTTAAATATTTTCTCTTAGTAGCTTGCTTTTTCACTTTCTTGATGGTGACATTTGAAGCAAAGAAGGTTTTGATTTTGATGAAATATACTTAATCTGTTTTTATCTTCTGCTGTCCTAAGAAACCATTGCCAAATCCAGTCACAAATGATATGTTTTTTTCTAAGAGTTTTATAATTTTAGCTCTCATATTTGGAGTTGATTTTGTATATATGCTATGAGGTAGAGGTCTAATTTTATTACTTTGTCCCACTACCATTTGTTAAAAAGACTATTCTTATTCCATTTAATTGACACCCTTGTTGAAAATCAATTCACCATAATGTGACAGTTTATTTTTAGATTGTCAGTTCTAATACATTTATCTATATGACTATCCTTATGTCACTGCCCAATCAAATTTTATGAGAATTCTTCCCTAGTCGTCTTGCAAATTTACCACTCACTTCTGTACTAATAAAAGTGTAGTAGAACTTAACTTTACTCCTGTAGAAATTTTTTGCTTCTTGAAGGAGGCTTTTACCAGCTTATCCCTTGCTGACTCCATGATGTGATGAGAAGTCCGACTCAAAAAGATAGAGTCCTGTTTCTTTTCTCCATTCATATCTTGAGTCACTCACTCAGTGCCTCCCATATCCATTTCCATCAAATCTTGGTCATAGGATCTGCTGTCTACTCGTTACTTCATTATGTTTTATTAACTTAATATAAAGCATAGACTTATCCATAAATTTCACCATCCAGGAAAGAAAAGATGAACTCTGGGCTGTCAGCTTTCCTGTTTTGAAATCTTGGTAATCCATCATCTTGTAATTCACAATTAGATACTATTTTGACCTGGTTCTTCTGTATAACACAGGTGGTGATCCTCTTCTTGGCACAGATCCTACATTCTCAGAATACAGTTGTCTGTATCCATCTTTTTTACTTTAAATAGAAAGGTATGTTCTTTAATAGCTCAATAAATAATTAATGGAATAAATATTTCATTACATTATTTCAAGAATACAGCTATAGAAATATCAGGTAGTATTTAATTGAGTTATCGCAGACAAATAGTAGATTAGCAATTTGAATGCCATAAATTTTCAAAGCCAGTTTGTATGGTATGGGAAAGCAGTGTGATACAACATAAAGATGAGATGGTTTTACTTACCTCCCCACATAAACAAGCTTGGAGTAAGATAAAGGAGAAATTATATTTAATTAATTATTTTTTTAAAGATTTTATTTATTTATCTGACAGAGAGACAGCGAGAGAGGGAACACAAGCAGGGGGAGTGGGAGAGGGAGAAGCAGGCTTCCCGTGGAGCAGGAAAGCTGATGCGGGCTCCATCCCAGGATGCTGGTATTATAACCTGAGCTGAAGGCACATGCTTGATGGCTGAGCCACCCAGGCACCACCTATATTTAATTTAAATAGTGCCTATGGACAGTACATTTGGTTTGCTACTGAAAAGATTAAAAATGATTCCATAATGTTCTCTTTATTTCCTCATTGAGGAAAGGAGATTGAAGATTGAGTATTAGATTGATTAAAAAATACCCAAAGCTGGCTGTCTCTTTTAGAATTTCAGTTAATGGAGATCAGGTAAAAGGTCCAATTTTAGTTATTAAACTATTCCTAGTTTTCCAGCTGTTATCCTTCCAGTCATATTGTCTTTCTGCTTGCCGGTCTTTCTTCTCCCCTAACTTGAGGGGAAAATCTATAGAGGCATTCTTGCCTAACTTGTAATAATTTGTAATTGAAGCGTATCTTAGAAAAATGTCTTAAGAGAAAGGAAGATGGAAGCAGAGTAAGAGGAGCCTAGGTTCACCTAATACCTGAAGACTGACAGAACAAACTCCACAACTAAAGAGAGGGAAGAGGACACATCGAAGAGGGTAGAAGTACAGAGATGTGGTTTAGAAGAGAAACAGATTGTGGCTGCTATAGAGGGAGAGATTCGTGGTCATAGAGAAGGGCAGGCGAGGCGTACATGGAAATGCACAAAGATAACGTTTCTTCATACCCACTGGCTTGGAGGATGAGAGGGGCTGAATTTCATGAGTTCTTACAACGAGGGGGGCTTAAAGCCTGGAGTTCTAAAGGTCATCAGGCTTAGCTGGGATAGAGCCTGTAGGGGACTGTGCTGCTCTTGGAGAGAAGGCAAGTAAACAACCCGGGAGCATACAGCACGGAAACAGTGATCTGAACAGTGCCTGGGGCATACAGTGGGGAGATTACTCACTCTTCTCAGAGCATGTCCCTGAGAGGCAGTGTTCACGGAAATACTTCTCTAGGAACAAAGGAACCGGCTGGTACCATTTCCCTCCACTGCCCCTCAGCAGAAACAGAGCCTCTTGTGGGAAGTGGTGCAGCTCTGACACTGGCTGCCTAATTTGCTTACATCAAACCATCCCCTTGCACTCCAGTGGAACTGCCCTGATCAATCATTCTTGCCTCAGTTTCAGCACAGCAGGCCTTCCCCCCCACACCCCCAGAAGACCCCTGCCCACACTATGTCTCCTGAACAGATTCAGGAGGGCCACAGTTCCAGTGGAAGTGGTGACAGGTCTCATTTCACAAGCACACCAGAGCACACCGAATTTAAAAGTTGCTACATTCCAGCAGGTACCAAACACTGCCCACAGCAGGTGGGGAGAGCCTCTGCAGATGACTGGCCTAAAGGATAGAGCAGCCAGAACACAACAGCAGAGTACATGCAGCACACACTGCTGACACTACCCTAAGTGCCAGACCCTGGGCACTACATGACGTCTTTTTCATAAGTCCATTACTTTCAGGAGCAGGTGACATAACTGGCTTTTCTAACACAAAGAAGCTGGTAGAGACGTAGACAAAATGAGAAAAGAGGAATTTATCTGAAAAGAAAGAACAGGATAAGGCCATGGGGCCAGAGATTTAAGTGAGACCGATATAAATATCATGCCTGATTGAGGATTTAAAGCAGTGATCATAAGGATACTCACTGGAGTTGAGAAAAGAATGAGAGACATCAGTGAGACCCTTACAACAGAGATAAAAGAATTAAAAAAGAATCAGAGATGAAGAGTGCAATAAATGAGATTAGAAACATACCTGATGCAATGAACAGCAGGCTGGAAGAAGCAGAAGAACAAATTAATGATCTAGAAGACAAAGTAATGGAAAGCAATAAAGCTGAAGAAGGGAGAGAAAGAAGAATTATGCAAAATGAGACAAGACCTCGGGAACTCAGTGACTCCATCAAAAGTAATAACATTTGTAGTGTAGGAGTCCCACTAGAAGAGAGAGAAAAGGGGTAAGAAAATTTATTTCAAGAAATAAGAACAGAAAACTTCCCTACTCTGGGGAAAGCAACAGACATCAAGATGTAGGAGGCAGAGAAAACTCCCATCAAAATCAGCAAAAGCAGGCTAACACGAAGATACAGTATAATTAAATTTGCAAAATATACTGATAAAGAAAACATCTTAAAAGCAGGAAAACAAGTCAGTAACTTACAGGGGAAACCCCTTAAGGCTATCAGGAATATTTGCAACAGAAACTTTGCAAGCCAGATGGGAGTGGCATGATATTATTCAACATGGTGAATGGGAAAATCTGTAACCAAGAATACTCTATCCAGCAAGCCTATTACTCTGAATAGAAGGAGAGAGAGAGTTTCCCAGACAAAAATTAAAGACTCTCTTTGTGGCCTGAGCTTCCTCATAAGTTGGAGGGTGAAATTCCAAGTAAGCAGCCTTAAATACAGAGCAAGGCAGAAGCTCTATTGCCTCTGTAACCTAGCCTTGGAATATACACAGCATCACATTCACCATATTCTGTTTGTTAGGAGATAAGTCACTAAGATTGGCCCACGGTCTTTTTATTTATTTATTTTTAATAGAATGAATATTTAAAAACCTATGGACACATTTAAAAACCAGCATATTTTTGTATTCCTCCAACATGAAAAATACACTCACCTCCTGCCAGTACCTCCCACAAATCTCAGTTATCATGGCATTAGGTTCAGGCTTGAATCCAAGATCTTACCATTTTAATCAGGAGCAGTGGGGATAAGGTGTCTGAAGTATTGTCCCTTGAGTTCAAATCCTCTCAATATGAAGACTTGGGAATTTAAGTGACAGTTCTCTACCACTCAAAATGCAGGATGCTGGTAACCTGCTAAGGACTCTCCCGTTTAGAAAGAAGATGGGAAGCACGCTAGTCCATAGCAGTTTTGAAATATAGCCTGAAGCATGCTGTCAGTTCTTTAGTTAGGACTTAGTCCTAACCATGGGAATACTTCTCCATGGCTCTTTGCTTTACTCTTTGAGCTCTTGGTTCTGTCCTTTTCATAAGGAATGACCTGTGTTTTTAGCTGTTTTTTCAGCCTGCTTCCTCCCTGTGGGACTTCTAAGACCCAAAGGCCTATTTTCAGCTTGTACTATCTTGGTCTCTATTAGTCCAAGCTCGCAAACAGTGTTTTTGCTCCTCTAATTCTCTTCACTTTTTTTTTTTTTTTTTGAAGATTTTATTTATTTGACAGAGAGATAGAGAGCACAAGTAGGCAGAGAGGCACACAGAGGGAGAGGGAGAAGCAGGCTCCCTGCGGAGCAGGGAGCCCGATGTGGAACTCGATCCCAGGACCCTGGGATCTTGACCTGAGCTGAAGACAGCCACTTAACTGACTGAGCTACCCAGGTGCCCCTATAATTCTCTTCACTTTTTGAGTTTTCTGTGAATATTATTGGAGTTCATGCCATTAGAAAAGCCATTCTCCTGGGTCTTTTTGAGATAAGCTTTTCACCTCAGGTTACCTGTAAACCTCTTATTTGACAATGCCTTTAAAGTTCTTATACACTTAAGATCCTTAAAGAAATTGGAGGCACACCTTGAATCCTTCCGAGGTCTTAATAAAGGGTTTTATAGTCTTGGCTTCATCCATAGAGCATGTTTTCCTCGATTTACTCTTAACCCAGAAGCCATTTATTTTAGCATTATTTGACAATTCAGCATGTGGAGAGGCTGTAAATGAGAAACAGATATTTGAACCCAGTAAATCCCGGTTCCATCATATTGAATAATGTTTCTTTAGCTTATCTCCCCTATGAGTTCCCTTTCAAGTGGTTTGTGGCATGAGTTCCTTTCCCTCTAGTGTCATTTTCTTCACTTGTCTAGAAACCTTTGCTGTAAACCTCTTCAAGGGCCATCAGGTTTCCACTAACAGTTTCTTGGAAGCCCTTTTGGTTTTCATTCTTACTCTTCTCTACATCCTTTCAGGTTCCACCTACCTCCTGGTTCAAAGGAGGTTTATTTTTAGTTTGTTTTGTTTTTAATGGCAGCACCCCATTTTTAATATCAGTATCTGTGCCAGTTATTTATTGCTGCATACTCAACCATCTCAAAACCCAGTGGCTCAAAACAGCATTTATCTTGTTCACACATCTTTAGACAAGGCTGAGTAAGGCCAACTCATTTCTTCTTCATTTGGCATCACCTGGGATGACTGGAAGCTGGGAACTAGAATCATCTAAAACTTTGTTCTTGTTCATGCACATATTTGGCTGTTGAGGCTGCCTTTTGACTAGGATGTTAGCTGGGGCAGTCTCAGCTGCAGTATCTGCATGAAGACTCACTAGGTGGCCTGGGCTTTCCCACAACAGCTGGATGCTAAGGGTGAGCTTCCGTAGAAAAAGTTAGATGGAGGCTATCTCACATTTTGTAACCTAGCCTTAAAAATCACACAGCAGTTCTGCCATATTCTATTCACTAGAAACCAGTTACTAAGGCCAGCACATATTAAGGGGGAGGGCGGATTGTCATGGGAGAAGTGTCAAAGAATTTATAAAACCACCACATCCATTCACCTTGTCTTACCAATCATATCTAAAGGAAAGAAGTTCTTCCCAATTCAGCATCACTAAAACTCCATAAGTTTTTTGGTTTTTGTCTTATTTTGTGGGATGTAAGAAAGGATTATAATACTCTTGAATTAAGGTTTTTTGTTTTGTTTTGTTTTGGTCCAAAAATGTATGGATCATCTCACTAAATTTTTTTACTAAGAGATGCGATTTCTCAACCTTGGAAATCATTTCTTCTCAGAATGCAATTCAGATTAGCATAAAACATTTGTAATTCAGAAAAAGGCTTATGGCATTAAAATCAGTCTTCATAGATTCATTAATTAGAGTTTTATTTTCAAAGTCTTATTTTGGTAAGCATTTATTTGCTCAGACCTACATAAGTCAATATGATATTCCTAAAACTTCTATAAAAATTATGGAGTACCAGGGCACCTGGGTGGCACAGTCAGTTAAGTGTCTGCCTTTGGCTCGGGTCGTGATCCTGGCATGCTGGGATTGAGCCCCACGCTGGGCTCCGTGCTCAGTGGGGAGTCTGCTTTTCCCTCCCCCTGCTCTTTCACTCTTGATCTCTTGCTCTCTCTCCCTCTCAAATAAATAAATAAAATCTTTTAAAAACTTTTGGAGTGTTAAGATGAGGGGGAAGGGTTAAGGGACTTTCTACTAAGAGATGACTTACAGTTAGTTTATGGAGTAAAGATCTGAAACAATCATAGAAAAATGAAAGTATAAATGTGTGGTAAAGAGAATGATAGCAGAGATCTCTTTTAGTAACTACTAGTGGTTTTAATTTTGTTCTTGAATTTCTGAGTTATTTGAGGTTCCACATTCCAAGACTCTACTTACAACATAGATAACATTTTGTTGAAAATGAATTTATTTTAAAATTTGAGCACCTGGCTGGCTCTGTCAGTAGAGCGTGTGACTCTTGATCTTGGGGGTTGTGAGTTCGAGCCCCGTGTTTGGTGTAGAGACTTAAAAATAAAATCTTTAAAAAAAATTTTGGTCATAGTTTTGCATTAGACTATTTTCACTCTACTTCCAAACTGTATTATTTTATTCATGCAGGTTGATGATCTTACAGCAAAACTGGAAACTGCGTCTTCAAAATGTCTATACCTGGATGCAAACAACCAGCTTCTTACCCAGGAGTTAACATCTATGAAGGAAATGCAGAAGAAATACGAAAAACTAAAGAAGAATAAAAAGAAGTTGGAACAACAAGTAGAAAACCTCAGAAGTCATGCAGAATTCAGTATGGTAGAATACAGTAAAATAGAACACTATAAACGGGAGCTTGAAGAAAGAACAAGATTGGACATAACAGAAAAATTAAAAGAAGCCAATCTATTTTTCCAGGTTAATTTATTGATCTGTATTATGCTTTAATCATTTCACTACAAGTTACATTTTGGTTATATGCGTTGTATAGTTTTCCTCTACTTCCTTTATAGCAATTTGGTAAATTTCTGGAAGCATTTGTTCCTTCTCTTTAAAAATTTCAGTTTTCATCATTATTCTCAGTAAATTGATTTTTCAGAATGATTCACAGTAGAGAATCATTTTATTTTTTAAGATCAGTTGGTATAAGAGAAGACTATTGACTGGAAAAGAAAAAATGGTGTTTTAAAAATTTTAACCCTGGGGTGTCTAGGTGGCTCAGTTGGTTGAGCAGCTCAGGCTCATGAAATCAAGCCCAGCATGGAGCCTACTTAAAAATAAAGAAAAAATTGTACCATACTTGGATTATTTTTTTTAAAGATGTTTATTTATTTATTTATTTAGAACGCACGGGTGAGGGAATGCACAGAGGGAGAGAGAGAATCCCAGGCAGACTCCATGCTGAGTATGACACAGGGCTTTATCTCATGACCCTGAGATCACGATTGAACAGAAACCAGGAGTCGGGCGCTTAATCAACTAAGCCATCCAGGCACCCCCTGTACTTGGATTATTCTTAAGTTGTATTGTTCACTTTTTTAAAGTTGTAAATGATTCTATTTTTCTCTGAATTACCAGATTGCATGAGTTCTAATATAAGAATGATTGAACTTTATCATTCAGATTTAATTCAGTTGACATTGATGATAAATATTTTACGCTTCAGCTTTTTCACATTTACAATTGCTCTCTGAATCAATGACTCAAAACTAAAGGAAAGAAATATACTATAATTACCCAGATTACAACATTTTAAAAGTATGCTTTTAATTTGCTTTAGACACAAGTAGCATCTCAAGAACGCTTAGGACAGTTAAGAGAAACTAATAATGCTTCAATAAGAAATCAAATGGAACTCAGAATTAAAGAACTGGAATTTGAATTATCCAGAATGAAAAGTTCTCAAGAAGATTTTAATAAAACAGAATTGGAAAAATACAAGCAACTCTACCTAGAAGAATTAAAAGTTCGAATGTCATTGACAAATGAACTGAACAAGTAAGTTAAAACAGAATCACAGAAAATAGATTTAGCTTGTTAATTTGCCTCTAAAGTGTAATTTTTATGGAGCCAGGTTCATGAGATGAGTAGTAAGTGAAAGCCAACTAGATAGTTTCATTTTGGAAAATGATGTTTGTAAAAGAACTTACCTTTGAAATGTACATCCAAGACAGTTTGCATCTCTCCTCCTTCTTTTGGTTTTACGTGATTTTATTTTTTTCCCCTTAATATTTTCAGTTAATCTGATCTCCTAGTCTTTAAGCTAATTTTTAGAAGCTTTATAATTTAGACAGCATGTTATTATAAAATTGTTTGTCAGAATTGCCCTATATAGAAATGAGTTTATTAATATTAGTAAGTTTATTTTTGGAAGAGTACATCTTTAACCCAAACTGCACATCCTGGCAGCTTGGTAAATTTACTTTTTTGATTGTGATTTTTGTGATTACCAAATAGAGGGTGCTTTGAACAAACTGTTCTTTATAGTTTTTCTACCTTACATAAAGGTATACATGTGAAATACAAAAAGATTCCCCTAGGGGCCGAAAGGCAGTATAATTCCCAAAGTGGCTAAAAATAGCACCATGGTGGACATAACGAGGGGCTGGGTGAAAGACAGAAAGGGTAGATTCCACCTCCAGTACCCTGGTAGCTGTGTTATAACCTAATTGGCTCTGGAGCTGTTTTATTTCTTTCTGATCACAACTCTGCCATCTAGCAATTGTTGGTCCAAATTATTCCTCAGTGCCAAATGCTCAATTTCTCTGAGGTAATGAGTGAAATGTGCAAGAGTGGTGAAAGCCAATGCTTGAAAATGTCTTTGAGGGATGGTTTATTTTTATTTTTATTGAAAGATTTTATGTATTTATTTGACAGAGAGCGAGCGAGTGAGCTCAAGCAGGGGGAGCGGCAGGCAGAGGTTGAGGGAAAAGCAGGGGCTCGATTCCAGGACTCTGGGGTCATGACCTGAGCCGAAGGCAGATGGTTAACTGACTGAGCACCCAGCCCCCCAGGATGGTTTTATATTTTTATATCTCTAAACTGGTTTACTAAATAGAAGTATATGTAATGGCATCCTGGTTTACTAAATATAAGTATGTGTAATGGCATCCTCAAGAATCTTGTAAGTCCAGCCATTCCAGAAGGCAGCAGGTATTACCTGTTAAGCCATGTGCATCACTAATAGCCATTTCTGTCCCTCCTTAATTTGAATTACTTGTTAGTTAGGAATCCTCTAGAAATATATGTCCTTTAGAGCAATTTTAAACCTATCATTATATATTGTAGGTCTGCTCTGTCACATTTTCAGTGTTAAAACACTGTTTAATGGCACATTCTGTTTACTATTATGGAAACTTTAAAAAAATGCAAGTCACTTAGGAATGATTTGGGGAGAAATGAAATACTAAGCATTGTGTTTTGTAATCTTAACAGGACTAATGAAAAGCTGGCAGAGACCAGTACCAAACTTCTGGTGGAGACACAGCAAAAAAAGTCTTTGATTAATACTATTACTATGAGACCTGTCCTAGAATTGCCTTCTGTTAGAAATATGAATAATAGTTCACTGTTCAATAGATATGTTGCTCCGAGAGAAAACCTAGTGATTCCTACCTCAAGCTCATGGCCTACAAAGAATGGCATTGAGACTTTCTTGACCAAGGTTAGTTATCTTTTTTCCCTTGGGTTTCAGATTTCTGATATAATTTTTGTTTTTAATTTGGTGAAATTCTGAGTTGTTTAACTAACACATACTAAGTAAAAGTCATAATTATATGCACTAATAAAGAAATGAGACAGAAATTTTATGACTATTTTTAGTTCCTGGAGCTCTTACTTTCAAGAGATACCTATTATTAACTTTATTTAATAAATATAACTAAACTGACATTTTACTATTTTTTAAAGATTTTATTTATTTCATTTTATTTTTTTGAAGATTTTATTTATTTATTTGACAGAGACACAATGAGAGAGGGAACACAAGCAGGGGGAGTGGGAGAGGGAGAAGCAGGCTTCCCGCGGAGCAGGGAGCCCGATGCGGGGCTCAATCCCAAGACCCTGAGATCATGACTTGAGCAGAAGGCAGACGCTTAGCAAATGAGCCATCCAGGCGCCCCTATAGATTTTATTATTTTAGAGAGAGAGAGTGCACAAGAGGGAGAGAGAGCATAAGAATTTCAAGCAGACTCCCCACTGAGCGTGGAACCCTACGTAGGGCCCAGTCTCATGACCTATTTTCTTACTTGAGAGTACATTCTTAATTGCTTTCTTACTTATAGCATTTTTTTTTTTACTTATACCACTACTATTTCAAGTTTTACAAAATGTCTTGTTGAGCAGTTGTAGAGCATTTTCTAAATAGCTAAATCAAGCAAATACTTGATTTTTATTTTTTTTTTTTCGAGAGGGAGTGCAAGCAGGGGTGAGGAGCAGAGGGTAAGCAGGCTCCATGCTCAGTGCAGAGCCCGATGTAGGACTCAGTCTCACAACCCTGAGATCATGACTTGAGCCAAAATCAAGATCAGACACTTAACTGTGACTGAGCCACTCAGATGCCCCACAATTTGAATTTTTATAAAGAAGTTCACATATATCTACCTGGCCATCACTTGAATGACTGATGACTAAGATGGGAATGATAGGGAGTCTTTAAATAGCAGCTAGTTTCCTTTGTGTATCATTGTTATTAAAATATCCATTTCGGGTTGCCTGGGTGGCTCAGTCATTCAGCATCTGCCTTTGGTTTGGGTCATGATCCCAGGGTCCTGGGATTGAGCCCCGCATCAGGCTCCCTGCTCTGCGGGAGGCTTGCTTCTCCCTCTCCCACTCACCCTGCTTGTGTTCCCGCTCTCAATGTGTCTCTCTCTGTCAAATAAATAAAATCTTTAAAAATAAAAAAATAAAAAATAAATAAAATAAAATATCCATTTCAATGAATGCACATATGTTTATCTTTTTTTTTTTTTAAGATTTTATTTATTCATTCATGAGAGACAGAGAGAGAGAGTGAGAGAGGCAGAGGGAGAAGCAGGCTCCCAAGGAGCAGGGAGCCTGATGTGGGACTCGATCCCTGGACCCTGGGATCATGACCTGAGCTGAGGCAGACGCTTAACCATCTGAGCCACCCAGGTGCCCAAGGTTTATGGCTTTGATGGTATATTCATGTTCTTATTAATGTAGACAAAAGTAGCATAGGCTCGTGGTAAATGAGGCCTCAGTCTTGTTCCTTCATTCAGCATCCTTATTGTCTTGCTCTCTTCCCTTCTAATTTGAGGACTTTCTTTAGTGTTATGCTTGGATGCCTTTAGATTTTTGGTTTGTGATCACCATGAAGTTCATATATAACATCCTATGTATATAGCAGTCTATTTTAAGTTGATGGTTACTTAAGTTCAAACACATTTTAAAAACACTACATTTTTACACCCCACCTTGTATTATTTATTTGATGTCTTAGTTTACATCATTTTATTTTGTGTATCCCTTAACTAATTACTGAAGATATAACTGATATTACTACTTTTGTCTTTTAACTTTCATACTGGCTTTATAATAGTGATTGATCTATTACCTCTACTGTATGTTTGCTTTTACCAATAAAACTTGTATTTTTTAAAGATTTTATTTATTTCAGAGAGAGAGCAGGAGAAGGGTAGAAGAAGCAAGCTTCCCACGGAGCAGGGAGCCTGATGCGGGGCTCGATCCCAGGACCCCGGGTTCATGACCTGGGCCGAAGGCAGATGCTTAACCAACTGAGCCACCCAGGCGCCCCCCAATAAATCTTCCTTTCATAAATTTTTTTTATTTCTACTTATGGCCTTTCCTTTTTTTTTTTTTTAAGCTTTTTTTTATTGGGGCACCTGGGTGCCTTATTCATTAAGCGTTTGCCTTCGGCTCAGGTCATGATCCCAGGGTCCTGGGATCGAGCCCCGTGTCGGGCTCCCTGCTCTGTGGGCAGCCTGTTTCTCCCTCTCCCTGTTCCCCTGCCTATGATCCTGCTCTCACTGTGTCTCTCTCTGTCAAATAAATAAATAAATAAAATCTTAAAAAAAAAAAGTTTTTATTTATTTATTTGACAGAGACAGCCAGAGAGAGAGAACACAAGCAGGGTAAGTGGGAGAGAGCGAAGAAGGCTTCCTGCTGAGCAGGGAGCCTGATGTGGGGCTCGATCCCAGGACCCTGGAATCATGTCCTGAGTTGAAGGCAGATGCTTAATGACTGAGCCACCCAGGCACCCCTCCTTTTATTTTTTTTTTTAATTTTAATTTATTTATGAGAGAGAGAGGGAGCAGAGCAAGCAAGAGAGAACACAAGTGGGACAGGAGGGCCAGAGGGAAAGGGAGAAGCAGGCTCCCTGAGCAGGGGGCCTAATGTGGGGCTCGATCCTAGGAGGTCCCTTAACCTATCCTCATTTTTAAAATTCTTTTTTTTCTTTGGGCTTGGAGGATTTCTACTACCCTGTCTTGCAGATCACTGGTCTGTTCTGCAGCTTTCAATCTGCTGTTGATTCCCTCTGGTGTATTTTTCATTTCAGTTATTGTAGTCTTTAGCTCTGATTAGTTCTTCTTCTTATGTTCTCTTTGTTGAAGTTCTCACTGAATCCATCCATTCTCCTCCCAAGTTTGCTGAGCATCTTTATGACCATTACTTTGAACTCTTTATCAGGTAGACTACTTATCTCTGTTTCATTTAGTTATTTTTCTGAAGTGCTGTATTGTTCGTTCATTTGGAACATACTCCTCTGTCTCCTCATTTTGTCTGACTTTCTATGTTTGTTTCTGAAATTGTTCTTTTCAACTTTTTCCCTCTTTAAAGTATGTTGCTTTGAAGAATGAATGTTAGTTGTAAAGTCAAGGAAGAAGAAAACATGTCTAAGTGTTGTCTGGTCATTTTTCTTGTTGGAACTGTGGTGGAGTAGGTGGCAGATGACATTGCTGCTCTTTTTCTGAGTTGAGAACACAGGAGTCAGACAGATGGAGATAAGCTTAGTAACTTTATTACTAATACATACTAACAAATAGGAGGATATGGTTTAGGTAGGTAGCCACAGCGGGCTTCCCAGTACTTTATCCCAAATTAGGCACTTCCACACACAGTTGTAATGGAAGGAACAAATGTTTGATGCCCATCCCACAAAGATGAGAGCAGACTTGAATTCATGCTACTATGGCAGGCACATCTTTTTAAAGAAGAGATTTGGAACCATGTATGCATTGCTTAGTGCCTTCTCCCAAATTCACCCTTTAGGTAAATCTCCCTTCCTGTCGTGAGGAAGGTAGAGAAAAGTCCTCACATGGAAATGAAGGTTTACCTATAATTTCTGACTTGATTTAAATTCTAATTAAAGTTAATCATGTCTTTTGTACATACCAACTAATGATGAGAGGTTGGACAGAGCATGCTAGATGGTAAAGAGAAATCTGTTGTGCATTTTAAATTTTGCTATAAATAACCCACAACATAGGTAACTCATTTGTTGATTGATTTGGATAAACCAAGTTTTATTTGAAGGAAATGAATAATCCTTTCAAGGAAGAATTTCCTCAGTTTCAGGTTCTTTGGTTCGACTAAAGATTTTCTCCTTCAAGTTCCTTGTCCTTTGGTTAAAAAAATTTGTGCTTATAAATTGCGTATGTTGACTGTTACTAACAGGAGTTAAGATAATTTCTGTCCCTTTCTTTTTGTTCATGACTTTAAAATTTATACTTTAGTTAGAAAGCTATTTTGTGCCTAATGCCTGAACATTATTGAGCCACATGACAAAGTTTTATGTATTCATATTCTCTGAGTTATAGTTAAAAATGCATGCATTGTTCCTGAATATGAGGAAGTAACTGGCATAAAACTCTAGGCTCAGTAAGACCTAAACCACATTCCTGGCTTGCAGCCAGGTGGTTTTTTGACCTCAGGCAAACTACAATCTTTCTGGATCCTTTTTCTCTCTTATGTAAAATTAGGGACTTTGACGTAGTTAGTGACTTTTATACCTTTGGAAAAACTTTTTTTCCAAAGAATGGAACTTAAATTTTTGGTTTTTTTGCATTAAACTGTATTATATAAAACAGAGACACGTAGAGCTGTTTAGCTAAAGGAGAGATGAGACTACACCTATAAACTTCCTTGTACCTCAATCCTGCTGTGTCCCCAGTGGAACCGTAGATTTCTATGGGCATAGTTTGAAAAGTAACAGTTATGAGAAAATCCTTTTAGTTAATAATTCTTCAAATTAAAATTTGCTGATACATTGTACGTTGTTTTTCTGTGTGTAATTTTCTTACCCTCCTATATTTTTGATAAATGGAAAAGTATAAATAAAATTGCAGATGTGTTCTATTTATTAAGGACTTCAAACTATTTCTACTATCTAAGCACAATTCTTACCTGGAAATAAAGGTCACAGAAGTAAATATTTAGGAAAAGAGCTTTTGGGGAAAAGATAGTAACATTACATTGGTAGTTCCTTAAGTCACGTCATATGAAAAAGTGCTTTGTATTTTACATAGTATTTATTAATGGTATTATAAAATTGTTTCAATAAAAATTTCTACCATCAAGTGGTATTGAGTTATTAATTTTACAAGGCCTGTCTAGTAGTGTTGTCAGATTATTCGTTTTATAAATCCTGAATATAATGTTACTGTCAAAAAGTGTCATGGTTCCTCAAAAAATTAAAAATAGAAATACAGTACAATTCAGTAATTCCACTACTGAGTATTTACCCAAAGAAAATGAAAACACTAATTCGAAAAGTTGTATGCACCCCTGTGTTTTTTGAAACATTATTTACAATAACGAGAGTATGGAAGCAACCTCAGTGTCCATCAATAGACGAATGGATAAAGAAGATGTGTTATATGTATATAATGAAATATTACTCAGCTATAAAAAAGAATGGGATCTTGCCATTTGTGACAACATTGGTAGACCCAGTATTTTGTGAAGTGAAATAACTCAGAGAAAGGCAAATACCGTATGATTTCACTTATGCATGGAATCTAAAAAACTAAACTACTAATAGCCTAGTTCGACTTAATTTCTCTATCTTCTGGAAGCCTTACCCATAACATTAAATAATCTATTAACACGTGTTTCGTACATTACAGGTATTATATACTATAGTCTCACAATAAAATAAGCTAGAGAAAAAAATGTTATTGAGAAAAACATAAGAGAAAAGACACTCCAATGCAGTATCAAAAAAAGTCCATGTATAAGTAGAGTAGACCTGTACCGTTCAAACACATGTTGGTCAAGGATCAACTGTATATCACAAGTATTCCCATCTAGAATGTTCTTCCTTAGACCTTTCTTATAAAAGGTACCTTTCATTTAATGCTCAAAATGGGGTCTAAATTAGGGTACTGAGGGGTGCCTTGGTGGTTCAGTCAGTTAAGCATCTGTCTTCAGCTCAGGTATGATTCCAGGGTTCTGGGATAGAGCCCCACTTCAGGCTCTCTGCTCAGTGGGAGTTTCCTACACCCTCTCCCTTGGCCCTTCCCCCTACTCGTGCACTCGCTCTCTAGCTCTCATTCTCAAATAAATAAAACTGCTGTAAACATTGGGATGCAGGTGCCCCTTCGGATCACTACATTTGTATCTTTGGGGTAAATCCTTATTAGTGCAATTGCTGGGTCGTTGGGTAGCTCTACTTTCAACTTTTTCAGGAACCTCCATACTGTTTTCCAGAGTGGCTATACAAGCTTGCATTCCCACCAGCAGTGTAAGAGAGTTCCCCGTTGTCTGCATCCCTGCCAACATCTGTTGTTTCCTGACTTGTTCATTTTAGCCATTCCAACAGGTGTGAGGTGATATCTCATTGTGGTTTTGATTTGTATTTATTTCCCTGATGCCAAGTGATGTTGGGCACTTTTCCATGTGTCTGTTGACCATTTGAATGTCTTCTTTGGAGAAATGTCTGTTCACGCCTTCCACGCGTTTCTTGACTGGATTATTCTTTGGGTGTTGCATTTGATAAGTTCTTTGTATATAGATTTTGCGTACTAACCCTTTATCTGATATGTCATTTGCAAATATCTTCTACCATTCTGTCAGTTGTCTTTTGGTTTTGTCAACCGCTTCCTTTGCTATGCAAAAGCTTTATATCTTGATGAAGTCTTTGTTTCCCTTGCCTTTGGAGACGTGTCTAGCAAGAAGTTGCTGCAGTCCAGGTCACAGAAGTTGCTGCTTGTGCTCTCCTCTATGATTTTGATGGGTTCCTGTCTCACATTTAGCTCTTACATCCATTTTGAGTGTATTTTTGTGTATGGTGTAAGAAAATGGTCCAGTGTCATTCTAATGCGTGTGGCTGTCCAATTTTCCCAACACCATTTCTTGAAAAGACTGTCTTTTTTCCATTGGCCGTTCTTTCCTGCTTTGTCAAAGATTAGTTGCCCATAGAGTTGAGGGTCCGTTTCTGGGTTCTCTGTTCTGTTTCATTGGCCTATGTGTCTGTTTTTGTGCCAGTACCATACTGTCTTGATGATTACAGCTTTGTCGTAGAGCTTGAGGTCTGGAATTGTGATACCACCAGCTTTGGTTTTCTTTTTCAACATTCCTTTGGCTATTCGGGGTTTTTTCTGGCTCCGTACAAATTTTAGGATGATTTGTTCCAGCCCTGTGAAACAAGTTGATGGTATTTTGATAGAGATTGCATTGAATGCACAGGTTGCTCTGGGTAGCGGTAGTGTAGACATTTTAACAAATTTGTTCTTCCAATCCATGAACATGGAGTGTTTTTCCGTTTCTTTGTGTCTTCCTCAGTTTCTCTCATGAGTGTTCTATAGTTTTCAGAGTACAGATACTTTGCCTCTTTGGTTAGGTTTATTCCTGGGTATCTTATGGTTTTTGGTGCAATTATAAGAGACAGAGAGAAGGAGAGACAGAGAGCATGAGAGGGAGGAGGGTCAAAAGGAGAAGCAGACTCCCTGCCAAGCAGGGAGCCCGATGCGGGACTCGATCCCAGGACTCCATGATCATTACCTGAGCCGAAGGCTGTCGCTTAACCAACTGAGCCACCCAGGCGCCCTAGAAATGCAACTGATTTCTGTGCATTGATGTTATATCCTGCCACTTTGCTGAATTCCTATATGAGTTGTAGCAATTTTGGGGTGGAGTCTTTGGGGTTTTCCACCTAGAGTATTATGTCACCTGCGAAGAGTGAAAGTTTGATTTCTTCTTTGCCGTTTCCAATGCCTTTTATTTCTTTTTATTGTCTGATTGTTGAGGCTGGGACTTCTAGTACTATGTTGGACAACAGTGGTGAGAGTGGACATCCCTGCCGTGTTCCTGACCTTAGGCGAAAAGCTCGCAGTTTTTTCCCCATTGACAATGATATTTGCCATGGGCTTCTCATAGATGGCTTTTATGGTATTGAGGTATGTGCCCTCTACCCCTGCAATGTGAAGAGTTTTAATCAAGAAAGTATGCTGTACTTTGTCAAATGCTTTTTCTGCATCTAAAGAGGGGATCATATGATTCTTGTTCTTTCTTTTATTAATGTAGCGTACCACACTGATTTGCGGATGTTGAACAACCTTTGCAGCCCAGGAATAAGTCCCATTTGGTTGGGGTGAATAAACCTCTTAATGTACTGTTGGCTCCTGTTGGCGAGTAGTTTGATGAGAATTTTTGCATCCGTGTTCATCAGGGATATTGGTCTGTAATTCTCCTTTTTGGTGGGGTCTTTGTCTGGTTTTGGGATCAAGGTAATGCTGGCCTCATAGAAAGAGTTTGGAAGATTTCCTTCCATTTCTATTTTTTGAAACAGCTTCAGAAGAATAGGCATTAATTCCTCTTCAAGTGTTTGTTAGAACTCCCCAGGGAAGCCATCCGGCCCTGGAGTTTTGTTTCTTGCGAGATTTTTGATTACTGCTTCAATTTCCTTGCTGGTTGTGGGTCTGTTCGGGTTTTCTGTTTCTTCCTGTTTCAGTTTTGGTAGTTTCTACCTCTCTAGGAATGCATCCATTTCTTCCAGATTGCCTAGTTGGTTGGCATATAGTCGTTCCTAATATGTTCTTAAAATTGTTTGTATTTCTTTGGTGTTGGTTTTGATCTCTCCTCTTTCATTCATGATTTTATTTATTTGTATCCTTTCTCTTTTCTTTTTGCTAAGTCTGGCCGGGGGTTTATCAATCCCATTAATTCTTTCAAGGAACCAGCTCCTAGTTTCGTTGCTGTGTTCTACTGTTCTTTTGGTTTCTATTTCATTGATTTCTGCTCTGAACGTTATTAATTCTCTTCTCCTGCTTTGTTTCGGCTTTATTTGTTGTTCTTTCTCCAGCTCCTTTAGGTGTAAGGTTAGGTTGTGTTTTTAGGACCTTTCTTGTTTCTTGAGAAAGGCTGTTGTTGCTCTATACTTCCCTCCCCGGACTGCCTTTGCTGCATCCCAAGGTTTTGAACATTTGTGTTTTCATTTTCCTTTGTTTCCATGAATTCTTTTAATTCTTCTTTAATTTCTTGGTTGAGCCATTCATTCGTTAATATGATGCTCTGTAATTTTCATGTATTTGAGTTCTTTTCAAATTTCCTCTTGTGATTGAGTTCAAGTTTCAAGGCGTTGTGGTCTGAAACTATGCAGGGAATGATCCCATGCTTTTGGTACCAGTTGAGACCTGATTTGTGACCCAGTATGTGATCTCTTCTGGAGAAAGCTCCATGTGCGCTCCAGAAGAATGTGTATTCTGTGGCTTTAGGCTGGAATGCTCTGAATATATCTGTGAAGTCCATCTGGTCCAGTGTCGACCTTGGAGAGTCATGGACCTGGGGCGGCGAAGAAACTGAGGAAAAGAGACGACAGTAGAGCAAGGCACAGGGACCCCGAGCAATCAGCCCAAAGTCCCGAGGTTTATTTTCCATAATCATATATACTTTCTACAGCGATATAGATCTGTAATGATTTACAGCAGTGGCTTAGTAAGGCATATTCTTCCATGTACATAGGATTAGTTCCACGTGTATGATAAGAATCTTTAAAGCAGGACAAGGGAGCAAAGAGCAGAGTGTACAGTGTGCTGTTTACAGGTGGCTTCCTATCTACAAAACATCTGCTGCGTACTTCAGAACAGACCACATACCTCCCAAGGGCATTTCACTCTAATCCTTTCAGCTTATTTTTAACCCTGCAATCTCGAGTTTTCTCAGAGACCTCGGAATCTGAACGATTATGCACCAGTGGTTTTTGTTGTGTTTTGTTTCCCACAGTCCAGTGTGTCATTCACTGTTATTATTGTATCATCATCTATGTGTTCTTTAATTTTGTTATTAATTGGTTTATGTCATTGGCTGCTCCCATGTTAGGGGCACTAATATTTACAGTTGTTAGATCTTCTTGTTGGATAGACCGCTTTAAGTCATTATGATAGTGTCCTTACTCATCTCTTATTACAGTCTTTTGTTTAAAATCTAATTTGTCTGATAAAAGGATTGCTACTCCAGCTTTCTTTTGATGTCTATTAGCGTGATAAATGGTTTTCCACTCCCTCACTTGTAATCTGGCGGTTACCTTAGGTCTTAACTGATTCTCTTGCAGACAGTATATCGATGGGTCTTGCTTTTTTATCCAATTTGATACCCTGTGTCTTTTGATTGGGACATTTGGCCCATTTACATTCAGGGTAACTATTGAAAGATACGAATTTAGTGCCATTGTATTACCTGTAACGTCACTGTTTCTGTATATTGTCTGTGTTCCTTTCTGGTGTGTGTTACTTTGGGGCTCTCTCTGCGTAAAGGATCCCCTTTAAAATTTTTGCAGGGCTGGTTTGGTGATCACAGATGTTTTAGTTTCTGTTTGTCCTGGAAACTCTTCATCTCTCCTTCAGTTTTGAATGACAGCCTTACTGGATAAATAAAGTATTCTTGGCTGCATATTTTTCTCGTTTAGCACCCTGAATATATCACACCAGGCCTTTCTGGCCTGCCAGGTCTCTGTGGTTAGGTCTCCTGCCAGTCGAATATTTCTACCCTTGTTGGTTAAGGACCTCTTGTGCCGAGCTGCTTTCAGGATTTTCTCTTTGTCTCTGAAATTTGCAAGCTTCACTACTTTATGTCGAGGTGTGGACCTGTTTTTATTGTTGTTGAAGGGGGTTGGGGTTTCTGTGCCTCCTGGATTTGAATGCCTGTTTCCTTCTCCAGATTAGGGAGGTTTTCTGCTATAATTTCTCAAATATACCTTCTTCCACCCCCCTTCCTCTTCTTCTGGGATCCCAGTTATTCTACTATTGTTTCGCTTTATGGTATCACTTATCTCTTGAATTCTCACCTCATGATCTTTTTGTTCATCTTTTTTTATCTTTTTTCACAATTTCTTTATTTTCCATTATTTTTTAAAAATTTTTTATTTTTTAAAGGTTTTATTTATTTATTTGACAGAGAGAGACACTGCAAGAGAGGGAACACAAGCAGGGGGCGTGGGTGAGGAATAAGCAGGCCTTCCACTTAACAGAGAGCCCGATGCGGGGCTCGATCCCAGGACCATGGGATCATGGCCTGAGCCAAAGGCCTACACTTAATGACTGAGCCACCCAGGTGCCCATATACCCCATCATTTTCTTTTCTGTATCACTACTTCTCCTTTCTGCCTCATTTATCCTGGCAGAGCCTCCAATTTTTTTTTTTAATTTTAAATACATAATTTTTATTAAGTATAGCTCAGTAAGTCTGGAAAAGATAAGTAAATAATGTTTTATTGGGTCGCCAGGGTGGCTCAGTCATTAAGCATCTGCCTTCGATTCAGGTCATGACCCCAGGGTCCTGGGATCGGGCCCCACATTGGGCTCCGTGCTCTGTGGGGAGCCTGCTTCTCCCTCTCCCCCTCCCCCTGCTTGTGTTCCCTCTCTTCTTGGTCTCTCTCTGTCAAATAAATAAATAAAATCTTTAAAAAATAATGTTTTAATTCATCATTACCCATATGTATGTGATAACTTTTTTTAAAATTTCATTTTATTTTAAAGATTTATTTATTTATCTGACACAGAGACAGAGATAGTGAAAGAGAGAGCACAGAGAGGGAGAAGCACACTCCCCACTGAGTAAGGAGCCCAACATGGGTTCGATCCCAAGTCCCCGGAATTATGACCTGAGCCAAACACAGCCGCTTAACCAACTGAACCACCCAGGCACCCCTAAAATTTCGCTTCAGTTAGCTGACATATGATATATCATTAGTTTCAAATGTAGGGTTCAGTTAATCATCAGTTGTTTATAATACCCAGTGCTCTGCACATCACGTGCCCTCCTTCATGCCCATCACCCACTTACCCCACATCCCCCCCCGACCTCCCCTCCAGCAAACCTCAGTTTGTTTCCTATAGTTAAGAGTCTCTCATGGTTTGTTTCCCTCTCTGGTTTCTTCCCATTATAGTTTTCTCTCCCTTCCCCTGCGATTCTCTGCACTTTTTCTTATATTTCACATATGTCTGAAACCATATGATAATTGTCTTTCTCTGATTGACTTTTCTCTCCGCATAATATCCTCCATTTCCATCCACGTCAATGTAAATTGTAAGATTTCATCCTTTTGATGGCGTAGTAATATTCCATTGTATTTATATATACCACATCTTCTTTATCCATTCATCTGTTGATGGACATTTGGGCTATTTCCACAGTTTGGCTATTGTGGATATTGCTGCTATAAAAATTGGTGTCCAGGTGCCCCTTCTGATCACTACATTTGCATCTTTGGGGTAAAGACCTTGTAGTACAATTACTGGGCCATCGGGTAGCTCCCTTCTGATCACTACATTTGCATCTTTGGGGTAAAGACCTTGTAGTACAATTACTGGGCCATCGGGTAGCTGTATTTTTAACTTCTTGAGGAGCCTCCATACTGTTTTCCAGAGGTAGAGCCTCCATTTTTTATTACATCTCATTAATAGCCTTTTGATTTCGATTTGTTAAGCTTTTAGTTCTTTTATTTCTCCAGAAAGGCATTCTGTAGTGTCTTCTGTGCTTTTTCAAGCCCAGCTAGCATCTTTGTAATTGTTATTCCGAGCTCTAATTGCAACATCCTACTTTTATCCATACTGATTAGGTCCCTGTCAGTCAGTACTGTCTCTTGTTCTCTTATTTGAGGTGAGTTTTTCCATCTAGTTATTCTATCTAGAGAATAGATGAACGAGAGAACAAACTACTAAAATAGCAACAACGACCCCAGAGAAATCTACTCTTAACAAATCAGAGGAGACCTGAAACCAAAAAAATAAATAAGAATTAAAGACAAAAGAGAATATAATCAGACATGTGATGAGAACAGAGCAGTACAGTAGATTCTGGGTATATTTTGGTCTGTTTGTTAGAAGAAACTACACCCCAAAATTGTAAAGAAAGAAAAACTTACATATATGGAAAAATAAAATTAAATACAATGAAAGTATAGAATGTAATTATAAAAATGAACATTGAAAAAGTTTTAAAAAGCGAGTTGATAAAATAAGATATTGGTTGAAAAGGCAAAAAAATTATAATTGAGAGATTAAGGAATCATGAGAAAAAGCCATGAATGCTATATAGTAATTTCTTCTAGTGCTGGAGTTTGGCAGTTCTGTGTGATCGGTAAACTTGGTCTTAGCCGGATGTTCTTGCTGATTTTCTGGAGGACAGGCCTGTGGTGCTGATTCTCAGGGGTCTTTGTTCCAGCAGTATTGTAATGCTCTTGCCAGGGGGACAGGCTAAGTCAGGGCCTCGGGATTGCTCTATGTGGCTTTTGTTCCCTGAAGGCTTTCCGCACCACTTTATAGGATGAGAATGAAAATGTCAGCCTCCCAGTGTCCAGCCCTGGAGCTGAAAGCTGGCACCCTCCACTCCTCAGTGTGCCCTCATGGAGAAGCTGTCAATCACTCTCGCCTCCATGGTTTCTGTCTGCATTCTGTGTACACCCAGCCTGTGACTGAACATTTTTATCTCAGGCATACAACCCCCTTTGGAGTTTCCAAACTTTGCAGTCTTCTGTGGCATGCATTCATGCCACTCCTCCTGGGGGAGGGAGGGAGGTGTTACCCTGCTTCTGCCACTTGTACGGCCCCTGCTCTGAGAGCGGTCACCCCACTGGCTGCGGATTGAGGTTTATGGCAACACTGAGCTGAAAGCCCCCTCCTCAGCTCTCTGATTGGAGCCAGCTTCACTGCTCAAATGCCTGGGAACTCTGCCATACTCAGGCACGCCCATTCTTTCTGTGACCCTGGGGATCCTGAGATAAGGCTGTCCCACCTAGCATTCCACCCTGCTTCTGCACCTGAGCGCCTTTCAAACAGGGATGTCCCTCACCGGAGCAGACTTCTAAAAGTTCTGCTTTGCACACCACTGCTTTATCACTTTCTGATAGCCAGCTTATGGAAGCTCCCTCCCCCCCCCACGGTTTATCTTCCCATGTATCACCGCGGATTCGCTTCTCCACACCTCCTACCTCACAGAAATTGGTCGCTTTTCTATGTGTAGAATTGCAACAGTTCTTTTCTTAGATCTCAGGTTGAGTTCACAGGTCTTCAGAATGATTTGAAAGCTATCCAGCTGAATTCCAGGGATCGGACAAAACTATGGTCCTCTACTCCTCCGCCATCTTCCTCTTCTTTCAGAAAGTATATATATTCAATAGACTAATATTAATTGTACTTTTTATCAGATTCATCTAAATAGCATTACATATGTTTCTTCTCAGTTACCTAAGATTAAAATAAGTAGGGATTTATTTTATTTATGTGATTATCTTTCTATTTAAGCAACCCCTAGCTTAGTTTTAGTCTCTAAAAGTGTTATTTAAAGACCACATTTCATAAGCTTTATATACTTCCTACAATAATGTCTCTTGTTTAACTTGAACATTATAAGTAATATTTGACTTCTTTCAGATGCAGCAGGAGATGGAAAGGAATATAACTAGAGAACTAGAAGAAGGTATGTTGCCAAATTTATGAATTAAGATGGTCATTGATTTCTGAAATAAACTATGAATAGTAAATGGCATCCCTGTCCATTGTTTGGATAATAGGTACTACATTAAAATTTTTAAATATATATCTAATAAAAATAAAACATAAACATAATGAAGAGCTTACTTATTCCTCATTTAGTCATCGTGTTCATTCAGACTTTTTAAAAAATCTCCAAATGTCAACGTAGCTGTTATTATTTCTGGCTATAATCTTCCTTTACTTCTGCCATTCCTATGGAACCGTCAACCTGAATATGTGGGCTGTCTCAAATTCTTGTTTCTGCTAGTGGTATAAGACCAAAACAACCAGACTTGTCTTAGTAATATTTAAGCAATTATAGTCCATATAGCTGTCACTTGACAGGTGATATTTAAATCTCCAGTCATTGATTTTGTCATTGGCTTACCTTTTGCCATTGAGTAAAATTCCAAGTTCCTTATATGGAATAAAAACACCCAAGTCAATTTGGTTCTTGCCAGATTATTCAGCCTTCTCTGTCGCTACTTACCCTACTCTGTTGCTTTGCTCTAGCACCTCTTCAGCGTAGACTACTTGCAATTCCACAAGTGTTCTTCCTCACTCTTTGTATATGTTCTTTGTATATGTGTCTTCCCTCCACCTGGCAAACTTTTTCTTTGTACATCAGGTATCAACTTACATATCACCTCCACCAAAAAGCAGACAGTATTGACAGAAAACTAGGATGTCCCTTCTGTGTGTTCTTACACTGTCTTGTTTTATACCTGTCATGGTATATTCAAGTCTAAAATTGCCTGTTTCATTTTTCAGTTTCTAGTATTTGATTGTTTAGGGGTGGGTTCTGTCATCATCTTGTAATTTCATCTTGTAATGAGAAAACTAGAAGCTCTGATATTTATCCACAATAGCAATTAACTCAGTGGGCAACCATGAGCAAAATATATTTAAAAGTAATCTTGCATTTTATATTGTAGTTCTATGTAGATATTTTTCATTCTTCTTAACACTCATAAGGCTTCAACTTTGTTTTTTACTAACTTGTAGTTAACTACAAAGTATTTTAGATAAAGAATGTATAATTCTTTTTCTTTTCAGCTGCTGCTGAAATTGAATCAGACTCATGGTGTAAGACCTCCTCTTTAGAATCTACTTATGAATCACATGCAGATGTCGATCTACTAGTGAAATCGTCAAAAGAATATTTACAGATTTTGAAGAAAAATTATATGTTCTGAAAGACAAATAGTAAAATTTATTTACTGGATGTTTGTATAACATTTTAATTGTGTCCTACTAAACGTATTGTGTGAAAATCTTGAATAAAGGAAAATTGTTCCAGATCATGTGTGTAATGAAAGTTTATATAATATTTTAAGCTACGTTTCTTGGCACCTAATTAACTTTTAAGCAGGTTTTATACATCGAAACCAGCAGTATTGGCTTTTACATGCTTCAAGCTGCCCAAATACCAGCTTTTCAAACAGCACCCAACCAACCAAATTGTCATTAGTAGTTCAGGGGTGTTAATTGATAGCGTTTTTGTATTTTCCAGTTTTTATTACTACATATGGACCTAGAGATTTACACAGACATCATTTTGATATATTGCTGCTAAGGCTATTATCAATATTTGTATGTATTACAATTTTTATAGTGCCATAAAACCTATGTATAATTTTAATTTTAAGTATTGATTCATAGCTCTTTCCTCATGGTGAAATAAGATTTGCCTAAGGCTTTTCACCTTTTCTGTTTATTTTTGATTTACTTTTTGAAAACAGTCTTAAAATTATAGAAAAGAAAAATTAGAGAAAGAAAAAAGAACTTTTTCCCTCAGAACCATTTGCAAGTAAATTGTTAGATTATGCCTGAGTCCCATAGCACTTATATCCTACAAGTCAGTACATTCCACATAACTACTGTACAACCCTGACAATCAGACAATTAGCTTTAATACAATTAACACTTGAATAATGTCGGGGTTAGGGTTACTGACCCCTTGCAGTCAGAAATACGTGATGTCCCTTTACATTTACAGTACTATCATGTATTTATTGAAAGCATCTGCATATAAGTGCCCCCATTCCAACCATGTCAACTATACATTCTATCTTTTTTTTTTAAGATTTTTTTTATTTGACAGGGAGAGCACAAGTAGGCAGAGCGGCAGGCAGAGGGAGAGGGAGAAGGAGGCTCCCCACTGAGCAGAGAGCCCGACGTGGGGCTCGATCCAGGATGCCGGAATCATGACCTAAGCCAAAGGCAGACACTTAACCAACTGAGCCACCCAGGCACCCTGTACATTCTATCATTTAATCCTCATATTTTTAAGTTTTGTCACTTGTCTGTAATACCCTATACATAAGGAAGATCCTGTTCAGAGCCATGTATTTAATTCAGATGTTGTGTCTCTTAGTTCTTTCAGTTTAGAATCGTTCCTTAGTCTTTCCTTAATTTTCATGACTTTTAATCTTTTAAACACTTAATTCCAGTAATGTAGAATGTCTTTCAGTGTGGGTTTTTTTATGTCTCCTTATGATAAAATTCAGATCAGGGACACCTGGGTGGCTCAGTTGGTTAAGCAACTGCCTTTGGCTCAGGTCATGATCCTGGTGTCC